>NW_027131256.1:0-10000000 GCF_026122565.2 Emydura macquarii macquarii | reverse complement strand
GGGTGAGGTAATAGCTTTTACTGGACCAACTTCTGTTGGTGAGAGAGACAAGCTTTTGAGTTTATGCAGAGCTCTTCTTCTGGTCTGGGAAATGTACTCAGAGTGCACTGTCAGCTAAACAGAAGGTGGAACAGTTGTTTAGCATATCTAGTTAACGCATATTTCAAAGGACCATTCAAGGTGAAGTGGCCTGTTAACACCACTGCAGTCATAGGGAAGGAAGAAAGGAAGGAAGGGGGGGAAGAGAGTTGGGGGAGTGTTAGTGGGTTATAGATTGTTGTAATAAGCCACCCCACATTGGAACCCCTATGGGGTATCGTTAAACAACTACAACTCATACTCAATGGGGATCCCGTCCTGAAAGAAATCCCATCCTGAAAAAAATCTTTCCTGAACCCCCTCTTCTGGCTTTCAAACCTCAACATCACCAAGATTATCATCAGAAGCAAGCTACCCACAGACCAGGACACACCAACTCAAAGCAGCACCAGACTCTGCCAGAATAACAGATGCAAAACCTGCAGACATATCTCCACTGTTACAATGATCAACACCCCCCGATACACACATTTCAAGATTCATGGGTCCCACATGTACCTATCACATGTGGTGTATCTCATCCAGTGTACTAAATGCCTTAATAGCAATTATGTGGGTGAAACCAGACAAACCAGACTACGCTCTTGAATGAACTCACACAGGAAAATGATAAAGACAGAAACACCATATCACCTGTGGGTGAACACTTTTCACAAAGCCATCACTCTATATCTGACCACTCAGTCCTCATCCTCAAAGAAAACCTGCACAACACTTTCAAAAGACGAGCTGGGAGGTTAAATTAATAACTTTGCTAGATACTAAAAATCATGGAATGAATAGAGACACTGAATTTATGGCTTATTACAACAATCTATAACCCACTAACAACCAACCCCCTTCGGCTTCCTTTACACCCCTTCTTCCCTCCCCCCCATGACTGGAAGAATGTTAATGGGCAAGGTCCCTTGAAATATGTGTTAACTACTAATGCTAAATAATCCATTCTACCTTGTATTTAGCTGTGACACTCTGAGTACATTTCCTAGATCTTTAGAAGAACTCTGTAAGCTTGTCTGTCTCACCAGCAGAAGCTGGTCCAATAAAAGATATTACCTCACCCATCTTGTCTCACAGTTGCCTATTAACTTTACAGTAGAGCCTTTCAGAGCCATCCTCTGTAAGGGTTTGATCCTGAAAGGTATGGAGAACTCTGTCTATGAGCCAGCAAAGGACTTAAGTATATGCTTAATTTTAAGCATATGAGTAAACCACTGACTTCAGTGGAATTGCTCAAATTCAACAAAGCCAGCATGTAATAGTACAGTTCAAAGTAGCTACTTTTAGAGCTAACGTAAAATGTTGGATTTTGTTTAATCAAAATGATTTTCCAAGTATTACTCATTAATAATGAAATTCGTTCCAGTGCAGACAGCCTGAGCAAGCCTCATGTTATTCTTTCAAGGGGATGGAGAGAATGATGGAGTGGATAAACAGCTCTGGGAACTGTTATCTACAGAAAAGATACACATATTGTGGCAATGAATGCTTCCCTACCGCTCTAATGATGTGCTTTAATCCAACTCTTGGACCATTTCAAGATGAAGGAGTTGTTTCATATCCATGTCCCTTTCAATTAATAGTTTTTCTGATGAGAATTACCAGAGTGCCATATATACCAGTGGTTTTTGTCAGTTAATGCTTGTCCACTAAAAACTGGACTCAGAACACCAAACTTATTATATACAAGCCACTGAAAAGTGATGCCTCTATTAGAAATGGCCACAATTTTTGGAATGAAAAGTTTTTTAATAAAAAATGAGCCATTAAAACAATTTTTTTTTTGGTGGCAAAAATAAGTTGACCTTTAAAAACTGTGGATCATTTTTATTAAAAATATTAATGAACCCATGATAAAAAATGGTTATCAATATTTTATAGTTACCAAAATCCCTACTTTCAGTAAAACTTTCAATAAAATTTTAATTACAAATTTCATGAAGAACTTTGAAAAAAATCAAATATGGCTCCACTATGAACACTTTAAAATTGGAACATTTCTTATTTATTTTTTACAATTCCTTTAGCTCTAGACTCCATCAGTCTGGGTTAGACAATAGTGCCTGATCTTGCAAACACTTACTTCCAGGCCAGTAGTTATAGCTGTTCCAGCTGATGTATTAACTGCTCATGGTTCAAGCTTGATGTCTGCTAATAAGTGTTTGCAGGACCAGGGCTTAGAGCTGAAAAGCTCTCATATCCCATAACCAGTCACCTGAGTCTTATTTGATCTGTCTACGCTTTGTTATGATTTTCAATGAGGGTTTTCTCCTATTTTTCTCTTTGTTCTGTATTTTCTGCATACTGTGTTGTTTTTTTTTTTTAAATAAAAGAAATCCCAGGTGCAAAGCTGGCTCTGATTACAAGCCTTTTGAAATGGAAAATGGATATTGATTGTATATTATTCACATCAATAGGTACAATTAATCTCATCATCAGAAACTCATTTACCAGATCTCTAGGAGAAATTTTTCAACGATGAATTTTTAATTAATTTTAGATAGGAGTTTCACAATTGTATAACATGCATATTTATTTTAGTATTTGGAGATACTTGGTTCATAATATTTTGAGTATGCTGAATACAGAATGAGCGGTTTTAAATTTCGTTCTGGTTTAGTTTGGCAAGAAACATCTGTTAAGTTTACTTTACCTTAGAATTATTATCAGGGAAACACTTGTGGCATAAATCCCAAGAACGATTTTTTTTTATATGCATAAAATATTTTATACAGCATTGCAAATGTGAAATGTAAAGAAAATGCTGGAACATGACATTTAAAATATGTTTTGTTTTTATGTAAGCAGTGTAACCTAACTTGGAAGAGAAAACACTCAGAAGGATTTCAGACTCTTCTTCCACCCTTGTTTGCTGGATCAATGCCCAGCACGAGAGAGATGCTTCAATGTCAATAAATTACAGCAATGTTCAAGTGGAATTACATGTTGTTACTTTGGGCTTGATGCTGCAAAGAGCAAAACACATGTTTGGAGATGAGCACTTTACACTCCCCTGGGTGAAGTGAATCATCTATTTCAATGGGAGTTGCAGGAACAAAGTGTAATTAGTATAGCCCCGATTCAACACGGCACTTAAACACATGCTTAATTTGTAACACATTCTTTTGTCTCACTTAAGTCAATGGGACCAAATAACATGTTTACATTTAAACACACGCTTAAGTACTTTATTGAATCAGGGCCTCTGAGTCTACCACCTTGATTCTACCTTCACTTACATCTCTTCTCTCCTTTCCTGCTACTCTCTTTTTCATTCCCTACATTTTTTTCCATTCTTGGCTGTACCCTCATTTCCTTTTCCCTCCCTTAGCTTTTCACTTTCTTTCATCCTATTCCTCTGCTTGGAACAGTCTCCCATTTTTTGTGTACTAAGAGTTCCTTGCTCCATTTTTTACATATACCTTTCCCAAATTGATTGCTTTCCTCTCCCCATCCTGGATCATATCTTCACTCTGTTCTTGCCTTTGAATTTTTATCTCATCCATTGTATCAGTCTGAATTAGCCTCTGATCTGACAAATTCCTTTGTGGAGACCCATTGGCTCCAATAGAACTACATAAAAGAATATTTGTAGGATTCAGACCATAGCTAATAAACTCTCCAGGACAGGGACCACTTTAATTTTTTTTTACATGCTTGTAAAGTGCTGATCACATTTGCTGATGTTACAGAAATAATCAGCAGAACTGGTCCTATGTGCTTGATATTTGTTTTTTTTATTTAAGTGCTTAATAATATCAGCCTTTGTTTCCAATTTTTTTTAAAAACCCTGCAAATACACTAAGGGCATATGATCAGTTATGCTGAGCTATGCGGTTTGAGTTTAATGCTTGTCTATAGTCTTAAAAAGGAGCCAGAGATGAAGGTGCAAACTTGAGGTGAGATAGGGTTTGAGAATCCAAAAACCTGGTAATTTGCTGCATAAAATTCAGTACCTACAATCTAAGATCCAATGGACAAAACTCCAACTAGAATTTTGTATTTGATAGATATAGATATTCTCTAAAGATATCAGCTTTTGCACATGAGGTAAGGAATCTCAGTAGCAAAGAAGTTCTACTCTACAAAAGACTATATTTTGTCTGCTCTTAAATTGTGAATCAGACCATGAAAAATATTGCTATCAACTCTGTCTGTTCCAGATAAAAAACTTGGGCAGAAGCCTAAATGTTTTTTATGGTTGATTGCAATCCTATCATAGCCAAATGATCAAAGCTAAAGCGCCAAGCACATTTCTTATATGGAAGGCAAAAAGGTTTTTCAGTGAAGAGAAAAAATCAATATGTGAAAATTAAAAACCAGGAACACCAGATCATTGATAGAAACTGTATGCATCTTTTGCACAGGTCTAAATAATGTGCAGTTGATGTATGTCACTCACAGCTTGATGACTATTTGGAATTGAAATAGCAGGAATTGTATGGAAATTGCATGTTCCTTATAACTTAATGTAGTCTTTAACTGAAACAACAAGGAATTGGAATTAAAGGAGGAAAAAAAGTCTGAAAAAATCAGATATTTTGGAAGAAATTTTGTACTATGTGAAAAATTCTGTATATAAAAATGAAAGAATGTGGTAAAATTAACTGACAATTAGAAAACTAACTGGACTGTTCTTCATAAACTCCCAGCTGCATACTTTACGTCAAACTGTGCCAGTGTTCCTCTCCAGAGTGCACTGTTGCCAATGCTCATGATTTTATCATGAATCTCATGATATATGGCGTGTTTTAAAAGCCCTGCTGCTAGAGAGAAGTGATTGAGTGAGACTCTCACCTTTCATTGACAACAAACAAACAAAAACCAAACCTAAGTTTCTAGCCCTTAGAATTGAGGGAAGAAGCTTGAAAGTATGACCTGAGTGCACCTGAAAGGCTGAAAACCCCCAAGGCAAACAAAAAGATAAAAAATTCATTATTTTTTTAAAAATCACATGATTTTTAAGCCTGATTATTAAGAGCCTGTCTCATGATTTTTAAGTCTTGTTATTGGCAGAACTGGGAGTGCTCTCAGTATTATTGGGTGTGGGTGATACAGAGCTGGAGCATTTGAGCAGAGGAGCTGGTAGGTATCCAGAGCCTCTGCAGGGCAGGCATCAAACAACAAAGCAAGTCATTAAAACAGCTGCTCTTCTGACACTAGCTGGTGCACTCCTTCATCACTTGCTGTCGGATGCTAACGTTGTTAGGCACCCTGATTCCCATTATTATACAGGCATGCTTGGAGAGAACAGGACCCAGGTCACGCCCCTGAGCTGGCTGTCTACAGCTTCTCGGGGCTGAAGAGTGCTATTGAATATGTTAGGGTATGTCTACATTGCTTTCAGAGCAGCACATGTAGATGTACCTGGTCTAGCTGTGATCTAGCTAGCTTGAATAAAAATAGCAGTGAAGCCATGGCAGTACGGGCAGCAGCTGGGGCTAACTGCCTGAATACATACCCAGGGTCCCGGGTGGATTTGTTCATCAATACATGCTACAGCCACACCTCTGATTACAGAGTACACATACCTAAAGTTAGCCCCCACCAGTGCTTTGGGAGCCTAATGCAAAAACTATGTTGGGGTCCTGAATGGGTGTGCAGTAAAGGTGAAGAGACTGCTTGTGCCCTCTTCCATCTTCCACTTTTCCATGTGGTTCCACACCTTTCCATGCCTGCCTGTTTATCCTCAAGATTAGTCAAACCACAGTCAGAGCTGCCAGACATGCCTGTGTGCCCCTCATTCCCACATACAAAACGGTCAGGATTTGGCCCAAACAGAATTATTCCACTTTATCAACAGTTTACCAGTGTACTTAGCTGCACTGATGTTTAATCACAAATAGAGCATTCAATTAAGAGAATTTTCCTTTCCTAACACATTTGAATTTTAAAAGAGATCTCCACTGGTGTTTGCGTAATTTATAGCCAGAAACAATAATAAAGAAAAGTAAACTGAAAAAAATCCCTTGGGCAAGTTAAATGCTCAGTGTTTTACCTTTTGATGTGTCAGGTATTAAAGAAAATTGGGATTTAGGAAGTGAGTTCTCCATGTGTAAAAAAGGGATCATATTGGATCATATTTCCTTTCTTCACCCTGTCTTTGTTTTCTCTGGTTAGATTGTCAGCTCATTGGAACACAGACTGTCTAGCACTGTTTCTAGAACTACGTATTTGTACAGTTTATAATATAATATTATAGGAAATAAGAAGTGATGTTCTTTTGTTTGTTTCTAAAGTTTGGCTGACAAATCCTGCAGCCCTTATCTGAGCAAAACTCATTCATTTCTTAAGGAGTTTTGTGGGAGTTAGGAGTGCATGATGTAGCCCTGGAAGAGACAAAATGTGAATATATGCAAAATGTATGTTTGTGGAATGGCTCGGCAGAGGAAGAAACAGTGCAATCGGCAGGGGCTTTCCCACAAAGCTCGGTGTTTATAACAAGTCACAAAATATGCTAACATAATCTGAGGGCAAACAGGAAAACTCCCCATTTTGCAGTCCAATCCAGTCCTGTGATGCCGAGCTGTGAAGTCCAGCTTGATCTAGTCAAAGAAGATAGGGACTTCTTTTGCAGAAAACTTGCCCCTGCTTTCCATTGACTAATATTGAATTTTGAAAGTCCAGCCTTCCCAATTATTTCCCCCTGTATCTTACACAGCCATTTCTATTACTTGAAAGCAATGGGAGGGGGAAGCTGAACTGGCATTAACTCTTTGCTCACCAAGACCAGGGAGCAGCGGTGCTCCCTGTCACACAAAATTCTCTAGTTGTAACAATGAAAGTCAATAGGCAACAAAAGGAACTTTTACTCTGTCCTCATGAAACACCAGGACCCACACTGGCATGAAAGCCCAGTAAGCCTCAAGGTATTTTTTATGTTTTGGTAAGTGATTTATATTCATTAATATCTGTCCTAATAAAAGGCTAGATGTTCTTCTCTGTTATGCAGCGTGAAATGAAGTGAATATGTGGAAATTGCAAGGCATGGAACCATTTGAAACAGGGAGAGGGAATGGGTGGTACTCTTTGCACACTACCCCCTCCCACCTCCTATCCCTGTAGCCCTCAGTAACTCCCCCACTTGCAAAATTACATGCAATTGGGGGAGATAAAATCAGGTTGAAAGGGATGGAACTGCAGAGAAGCTGCTTTATGTGGCAGACTCCCAGGGGAATGGGCCATAAATTACATGGCAAATTGCACAATGGGAAATCCTCCTGATTGCCTTCAGGTCTTGACTGCGCACAAACTTGCAGTGGTTTAACGAAATAGGTTTAAAAAACACCTTTTGTTAAATTTGTGCGTGTTTATGTGTACAGGAAGCCTCTGTTTAATGAAATGCAGAAGAACAAGGGTCTATGTTTAGCAAAAAAAGCAAATGGCAGGAAAGTGTAAAATAACCTAGGGAGTAAACTACTTTATCTCAAACCTCTTTGTTATGTTGCATTTCAGTGAAGGGTGAAGGGAACCCTATCTTCCTGTTTTCTCACAGTGGTGGAACTATTGTTTAGTCACTGAGATCCATGGATGGAAAGAGTAAGATATTATTATATCACTGAAGGTGCTTGATTATTTTTTTTAATGCACATCAATACTTTTTAAATAACACAGCTGTGACAGCCACCATCGTGTCCAATGCCAAGGCCCTCCAGAGTTGAAAGCCTAATTCTCTATAGCTAGTGCTAAATAGCCAGACTCACAAGCTGAGGGCTGAAAAAAAACACAGGACTTAATCACCTGGGGAAACTGACCAGCAGAAGTGAAGCACTTTCTCTATACCACTATAGCTTCTGGTGTAAATCCCCATGTGGGCACTCTAGTCTGGAATAAAAGTGACTTTATTCCAGTATAATTAAAGTAGAAGAAGTGACTGAAATAATTTTATAAACTTCTATTTGAGGTCAGTGTGAAAACTGGGAGTCAATAAAAAAGACATTTGGAAATGGAGGCTACTCAGCATCTTGCATTAAGGGTGTAAGCATTCCCTCTGAGTTCCATTAGAATCCTGGTTCTCAGCTCTTCTGAAAATCAGGTCCTAAACACCTTGTAGGATAGGGCCCATTTGAACTTTTTTTGGATGATATTGTGTGTACTCGTTTCACTTGGGTCCATTGAAACAGGTGAGGATTTAGGTGAGCGAGTCTCATGTGCAGGGCTACAGTTTTGTCATGGAGATCATGGAACAGAGAATTTGAATGAAGTCAGTGAAATCTTAGAAATGGCTGTATGAACACATTTGATTAGGTCCCCACCCCCAACCGAGTGGCTTTGCAACCTGGTGCACGGGGTCTCAGAGCCACTCAGGCTTGGTCTGTTGTGACACTAAGCACCTGGCACCCAAATGTAATAATCGTTGTACAAAGTGATATGCCTTGTGAGGTATCATTTGAAAACTAATAACTCACGGAGCTTTAATATGCTTGCATGATGTATTCAGTGGGTATAAGAGTTATGAATGTATGCTGGAATTATAACTGGTGTGTGGGTAAACCAGGTCTGTCAGGGGGAGTGGTTTAACAGGTCTATCCTAAATAAAGGAATGCATATTTACCTCACTTCACATGTAAGCAGCAAGCAAATCCATCAAGTTAAGACAGAGTAAGGCAAACCACATCCTAACAAATGGGGGAGAAGACAGCATGGTGTCTACATCCAGCAGGGGTGAGAAACTTGGGCTGGGTTTTACTTTTCAGAAGAAACCATTTCAAAAGCTTACTGGTCTATAAAGGCAGGGGGGCGGCTGAACCTCAAGTGATTAGCACCTGAATCACCTGATTGTGTACAATATCATTGCATTATAAAAAGGTATTTAGCTTTCTGAAAAGACCTCACATGACACACTGGTGATTAATGTCACTGTGAAATGTACAAATTAACTCTATGTAAGGAATTCTGGATACTCTGATATTAGGCTGCGCAGTCTGTCAAGGCAGGAGGGGATATCACAGCTATCTACCTGCCTCCTATGTAAATTAAGCCTGGTGAAATCAGAAACAATGGATGCCTCAATTACATAGAAATCATACAGGGGGATGGGAAGTCCACAGGAAGGGAAGAACAGTGTGGGGTCATCCTGCCTCTTGAAACAAAGTCATTGATCTTTGGAAGACATAAGCAAGGACAGAAGCCATCTCTGGCATCCATCACTAGACAGACACAAAAGACCAGCGCTCCTGCAAGCTGAGAAAGATGGGCCCTTCAACCAAGGGGGGATTGAAGTCTCTGGAACTGAATACAGGTGTAAAACTTGATTAGGCAAAGATCTTTCACCTAAGATGAAAAGGGAAGCTGCAACTTGTACTTTTGTGGAAGGTCCTGACTGAGGTGAAATCAGCCATGGCTGGGAAGAAGAATGACTGGTGAGAGAAACCATCTTGAACAAAGCCTGTATCTTGCCAGATTGAGTTTTAGACTCTTAGAAATGTATTTTGTTTTGTTTTACTGGTAACTCTTTCTATGTTCATTCCTTATACTTGAACTCACTTAATCCTATGTATATTTTGTTATGAACTTTATCTCATTTTTACCATAAACCAACTCAGTGCAGTGTTTAAAGGGAAGGGTGTGCTTACCCCCCAGTTAAATTAATAAGCTGTGTTGTGTTTTGTGTCTTTAGAGGAACAAACGAACCTCATTACTTCTCTGAGCTGTTCGGGACAGGACTGGATGCTTCAGGGCACACATTCAGGACACATTCCAGAGACATTTGGGACTGGGGGTGTGTTGGGGTCACCCTGCTGGTTGTAACCTAGGCTGGTGGAAGCTAGAGTGGGGCTGTGGGGCTATAAACAGGCTGCTGGGGTCAGAGCTGCCGACTCAGGACTGTCTATCCCACAGACACTCGAGGTGTGACCTGAATGCTGGTAGGCTGCTTGTGAGTGGCCCAGGTTGGGAGCTACAACAGCAAAGCATTGTGAGGCACCCACAATGGTTAGACAGCCCCTCACTGTCATTTGTACCCTGACCAGAATGTGACAACCATCTGCCCCTCCGTCTGCATCTAGGGAGGGCAGATGGGCCAAACCTGAATGATGTTGTGACCCCATGCACTAGGTTGCAACATTGGAGCAGGGAGCTGGGCCCAGCCCCATGGCACCCCCACTACACCCTTGTGTATGTTAATGTAGCAAAAACTACATTATTTGGTGACTTTTCTGCGATTTGTCATGTTTTCCCTGCTCTTACTACTGTGACGTTTACTAAAAATTTCCATGCCAGATCTGTAGCCTTAATCATGTGTAGTTATTCTGTTTTGTTTCTCCTACTCTGTCTAGAATGAAGGAAAATAATTTTTGAAAATAAACATGCATTGATAACTCTATGGGATTTTCAGTTACCAGGTTAAAGCAGACTCAATCAGTCCAGTTATATCTCTATTTGGGATATATATTCATAGCTTTTGCCAGTCATTCACAGGCTATAGCTCACAATGCACACTTTATAAAATACATATCATGGGCCCATATCTGAACCCTGTATCTGAAGATTTCCTGAACTTTAAGAAACTTTGGATCTGAATTCAAACTTTGTAGCTCAGGCTCATCTCTAATGCATCTATGGGCCTGATTCTGCTCTCACTTACACAGCTTTCACATGGGTGTAAATCCACTTCTGAAGTTTATCTCCTGTGTAACACAGCATAATCAGATCCCCTATACGTGTACACACACAAACATGCACACATACACAGAGAGAGATACTGTGTAACGATAGCTATGCACTGTAGATCAAATCCTGCAGTCCTAGGAAAATTCCCACTGAAGTCAATTGGGGCTGCCAGTTTTAGCCCTACCCCTTTAAAATAAAGACATTCTCAGACGACCTGGTGAAAAAAACTATATACTGTTAATCATTATCATGTATATATAAAAGCAGGATCCATGCAGAAGACTTTGGTATAATTCTCTGCCACTTGCTTCAAGCTGAAAACAAATTTTAGATCTTGATCACCCTGATCCATCAGTTTCAATAGGCCTGCTCACATGAGTAAGGTTGTTGGATCAGGCCCTTAGCGGCTATAATGTAAGGAAACAAGCCAGTACAACAGCTGCTTAGTATTCATTGCAAAGCAAATGTACAATGCTAACACCATTAATCAACTTGTCCAAGTGACTAAAATGTCAAGCGGATGCAAGAAAGCTTGTCTTTAAAAGCAAAGACTTCTTACAGATCTAGATGGGTACATATTGCTGGATTAGCTAACTGGAAAATGAAAAATGACTCCAACACAGTGTCAGCAGTGGAATGTATGTAAATTTAATAATGTACACAGAAGGACTGTGAAGAAATTAGAGGTATGTGAACCAGTTCTATAAAAATCAATCCCCACCCACTGGTAGTGCAAACCCCAGGACGTGATATTAAGCAGAAAGAATGAGAACACTTGTGTTTTGGCTCAGACAGTCACATGCAGGTTGCAAGCAGTGCCATAAAAGTATTTCTCATTAGCAATACTGCTAAGTAGCACCTACCCTTTTTTTTCTGCTGAGCCACACATGGAAACAGAACTTAAGAAGTAAGTAAAAAGAAGAAGAAGAAGAAGAAAAATAGACGAATAGATTTAGGGCCAATTAAGTAGGTGGAAAGTGGTATAAGATTATTCCAAATATTGGGTTAAAATGTGGGAAAACTGAAGACCAATCTGTAAGGGGGTTTGCTAGGCAGGGATTTCAATGACAGGGAGAATGTCTATTAGGGAGCAAGGAGGACCTAGAAAACATAGAATCATGGAAGTTAGAGATAGAAAAGACTGGCCTCAGCCAATTTAAATATGCAGGATTGTTCACTACAGTATATATTCTAGTGCTTTATCAGGCTTAAAACAAGTCCAAAGCTTTGGGGTTTCCACCACTTCTGTTGGGAGAAATTTCTACAGCATAATACATTTTACTGTCAGGAAGCTTTTCCTGATATTTAATCTAATTTTTTGGTCTATGTTAATTTCTTTCCCTAATTACTAGTCACATTCCCTTGTACCACAATAAATAATTAATATCCCTCCTGGGTGTTTAGACCCCTCAAATGGTTGCAGACTGTTATCATCCCCCCTTTTTGGGCCAGATTATGTCACCCTTTGTTTCTCAGAAAGTAGCACGTTACATTGTGAATTAGCCACATTGAAATCAATGGAAATTCTTAGGGAGTAATGAAATACCCAGAATGAGTAAAGATGGCAGAATCTGGACCATAGTCATCACTGAGATAAGTATATTATGGCTTGAATCAGTGAGAGAGACCTTTCTTCACTGGGAAGAGGAAACTATTAGCGTTGTGGAGTGAGTGAATCAGTCTTTTGCCATCATGTGAGCGGAAATGATTGTATGTGATGCGTTATCTTAAGGGGGAGGGAGATGTAGGACATCTTGCCATCACAATAAAATAACATCTTTCTGTTGCACTGTGTTTTCTTTACCTTTGGGAAGGATGTGGGGGATAGATGGCTTCAGAATTTACTATAAAGTGGGAGTAAGAGTTGTGGGTGTCAGTTCCACTGAATAAAGAGGGACTTTTATGCAGCCCTGCTGCACTAAGATTGGCCTTGCTCCTCTTCTGTGAAACTCGGATACCTTCCTGGGCTTGGCTCACCTTCAGATGCCCTCGTCCTCTGTCTCAGCTTGGCTTCGCTCCGCTCACCTTTGGTGGGGGTCAGATGCCCCTGGCTTCGGCCCAGCCCAACCTCGATAAGACCTGGATGCTCCCTGAATTTGGCTGACCCTTGGTTGGCCTTGGATAGTCTCCTGGGGTTGACTCATCCATGGGTGTCTCTGCTGGGCTTGTCTGCTTAGTGAGGCTCCGGGGGCTGCCTATTTAGTTGCTGCTGTTGCTATGATTCCTATAGTCTCTAGTAGAAAATAAAGACAAAAAAGAAACTAACCAACCCACACATACCAAAATTGGAATAAGACTGATACAGACTCTGCCCTAATATCAGCTCCACAGAGTATTACCAGTCGAGGATGTGACCAGCTCAACAGCAGTTTGGTTCTGGACTCCATGTCAGAATTGGCTAAAGATGACATATTTAAGTTGCATGTAAAGTCCAGTCAGTGCCAGCCTGACACAGGTAACCATACGCCCAAAGGAGTACAACCCTTAAACCTTGAACCATAATTTAAACCTAAACACTTTTCCCCCACAATGAATTTTGTCAAGACAAAGTTGTTAAGGTTTGCTTAACCTTGAATCTTCGGTGTTTGACCCTCTATCAATTACCCATATAGATGGGTATGAACTCTTTAGTGCTTGGCTTCCATTATCATGCAAATAAATCCTCTAGGCTATGAAGCAGAAGGGTATTTTTAGGGCTGTGAAATTATGCCTTCATAAATTATACATAGCCTTGAATACAAATTATGTATATCAGCTCCTTTAAGGTCTTCTCAATACAATCTCCCCCCCTGTTTCTCTGGACTAAAATAGCTACAGAGCATAATGTCTCAGCTCAAAAATAATCAAACCCATATATTTTCAGGGGTTTTGTTTATTTCTTGCATATTACATTCAAGGCTCTGTGTGCTCAGTGACAGCTGGATCTAAATTCTGCAGCTGGATGCTTGGGTTCTGCAGTGCACCAAGCTGGAAATCTTATGGCAGCTTCATTTAATTTTCAAAATGTAGGTTTTTAATTAACTGTATATTAAATCAAACTATCCAATCAACACAGCAAGCCCTGGGCTTCTTGTTTTGATATCCATTTTCACTTATTTTATGCTATCCCTACATTTTTCATTTTCAGTGTGCCACAGATTTTTTGCATTGACAACACATAACCGTATTGCAGAAGTTGTTGGGGGAAGCTGAAGGTTCTGGTAGCCAGGCACGGGGCAGTTGGGACTTGCGTCAGCTGTGGATATGTGGCAGACAGTTTGGAATTGTGGGATGAGCCCATTAGCTCATCTGTTAAATCGTAAGCATTGAAACAGTTATCAATATTGCCATTTAAATGGTCATATTTAAGATCCAGAGTTAACAACCCATCCAGAAGAATAGGGCAGCTTACCCCACTCAGAGATATTGTTTCAAGCTGTCTAAAAACTCATGAATACTTCATCGCATTAATTATACTTGGCTAGCATTTTCAATGCTGTCTTTACAACCAAGAGGGCTAGAAACATAGGTCCTTCATAAAACAAAGGTTAGAGGTTCAGCACGGTGACTGCTACCATTATTAGCCCAAGTCCTTCAGGGCAGGGACTGTCATTTACTGTATGTTTGCATCGTAGCCAGCACAATGGGGCCCTGATCCTGATCAGAGACTCTGGGCCTCCCCTTTGTGCTTAAAGAATAATAATAGATTCTGGAATATAATTTTACAGCAAATTCTGTTGCCATGGAATCATATGGGGCCCTGATAATATTTCAGTTCAGTATTTTTGACCTAGGAAATCACACGCTGGGTCAAGTGCCTTGGGAGTTTAATTTCACATGAATCCTCTGAGTTTGGAACTGCACACAGGCACAAAGTGTCTCATCAGCTGTCAGGAAACATCTGGTGACTCGGCCTATTTCGAGGATTTGGGAATATGGTTTACGTACCAAACTGCAGATGTACCAGTGCTACTTCTGTACAATATTTGATGTAAGAGTGGGTCATTAAGTTCCTCATTTTAACATCTTTTAAGATGTTATTGGCTATTATTGAAGATGTTCCCTTGTTTTTGGTTAAGTTCCATTCTCCACTACTACTGATTTGTCTGCTTTTTTTAAATGCAGCGTTGTAATATCCTCCTCTTTTCTCTTCAGGATGAATGGACGTACAGCATAGGTCAGACCTTCAGCTCATGTAAATCAGAGTAGCTCCACTGAAGTACTACATAGATTTACACCAGCAGAGGAGGTGGCCCTATCTTAGGCATGTTTAGAGAGCCCATGATGCTAGTATTTAAGTGTAATACCTAAGCAATTGCTCTCTCTGGAGCCCATGAACACAGCTCCTTGTGTGCTAACCGAGAGTTTCCGGAAGCTGGTGAGAGTTGATTCTTCTATCCAAGGGACATAGTATTTTGCTTCTGCACCCAGTCTTGTGCTTTGTGGTCTTTCCTTATTCCCCACTTCTTAGTATTTTACCTCTGCAATATTAAACTGCATCTCTGATCTTTCTGTCCCCAAAACCAACAATGATAAAAGGATTGGTGGTTATTGCCCTCTCATAGTGGGCCAGGGCGTCACCAGTTACTCGGTCTCCTCAGGGAGGGGGGTAGGGACCCGGGCCCGCCCGCTCTTCCAGATCCCGGCCCAGAGGCCCTATGAGTAGCAGCTATGCTGCTGGCACTATACTCCCAGCTGCCGTCTTTTCCCCTGGGCTAATTTCCCCCCTCTGTCCTTCTGGCTTCTTGAGCCCAGTACCGCCCTTAGCACTCCTTCCTGCTCCTTCACACAACCCTGCACTCCTTCCTGCTCCTTCACACAACTCTGCACTCCTTCGCACAGCACAGCACTCCTACTACTCCAGCTTGTGCTCTGTCTGTCTGGAGCAGGGGTTTTTTATCAATCATCTGGCTGGGCGTTAATTGGCCTCAGCTGCTCCTAATTGCCCTCCCCTTGCCCCATGACTTCTAGCTAGTCTGCAGGGAACAGAGCCCTGAGCAGTCTGGGTCTTACATACCTCCCTTTGAGCACTCTCCTACCACCCTCTGCCCTTGCTACATCACAATTAATAGAGTGCTGGAGCAGACCCACAGTGTCTCTTGAATGAGAGAGTGCTCTGGGCGACCACTTGAGCGATTCTAAGGAAACCCAGAACATTCTGAGGACTCGCAAACTGAAAGTAACCTAGGTAATATGACCCTCTTTAACTAAAGTGACCGAATGTCCTCATGTTACCAGAACAGTTCGATGTCCTGGTATCTCTTGAACTTTCAGGACATGTGGTTTTCCATTCCAACACTCAAAATAGTCATTTTACAAAATAACTTCAAAATATTTGTTCACCATTTATTATTATAGAGAATAGAATTTGCTTCACGTTTACCAGGAACAAATTGTCCAGTGGAATGAGTGTCCATTGTGGTGGATAGTGTTTGGAGTGAAGAGGAAAGTCAAATGACACCATTAGAGCTGTTCTTTTGCTCAAAGCAGAAGTTAACACCACTTGTTCAGTGCTCCACTCAGAACATTAAGACCGAAAAAAAGCCTTAATTCCAAGAAATATGCATGTGCTGCTGCTGAGTCAGAAGGTGGCCATAACAGTGGCACCCAGTTTTTAGGCAAAGTGTACTTTTGCATGAGTATTGTCATCACAGAATGTCTCAGTTTGTAATTTTGAAACTATGGTCACTTTATATTTAGTGGATGAAACTACAACACTTCATATGTCCATAGGAAAAGGGCCAGTAGATTTCCAGATTTTCAGTTAAGAAAACAACAGTCCTATATGGCAATTACAAACGTTGTTCTCTATTACTCACAAAATCCATAATCAGTGCAGACGAGATGACTGCATCATTTGGTCCAAGCCATCAGCTCTTTAACAGAAAAGCAGACCTCTTAGGAACTTGTCAGTGCATGTCAGATAGCTTTTAGATATGATTGGTCTCTCTGGGTTTGCAGATGCATAGACTGAGATTCTAATCTTGCCGAGAGATGGTCAGGAAGTCACAGATGTGATAAAATCTTTGGAAAGAAAGACGTAACCTGGAATGGATGGTAATTAGCATGAGTTCACTATGACCACCAAACCAAGTTTCAGTGGTTGTCTCAAATATTTCTCTTATTACACAATCCAGCATTTCACTGAGATATTGGCAGATTTCCACCATTCCAGTTAGACACAAGTTGGAAAAGAGTTTACAGATCAATACCTTTTGTTAGATATTGATAATATGATCTTAATTAAACTTCTGACTAAGATGAGACCATTTATTAAATTTTGGATCAGAAAAAGATCAAACTGGATTTATACAGATCTATATAGCTAAGAGAGGGAAGATAACATGTGGCGTTTTGAATGAAATATTTCATACTGAAAATAATGATGGAAATAGCAGTCTTACGGTTTACTGCATGTTTTCTGACAGTAAAAATGCTATTTATGGAGAAAATTTTTCAGTGCGTGGGATTTTCATAATCAAAACAATTTCCTTTAATAGAGCAGGTTTCTTTTTCTAAGCACTTTATAAACATTAGTTAATTCTCACAATATGCAGTGGAGGTAAGAAAGTCACACTATCTCCATTGGACAGATGATGATAATGAAACACAGCAGATAAATGGCATGCCCAACTCAGTGGCAGAGTTGGGATTAGAAGTCAGGAGTACCTGGTACTCAGTCTTGTGCTTCAGACCACAGCTCTCTCTCATTTTCATTAGAAATGTGTAGATTGCATCAAAGTTCTGTGTTTTTCCCCTTCTTCACAGATTATTTTACTAAGATATAGTCACATTCTCTTTTGCCTGTCTAGGCACTTGAATAGTTCCCATCACCATAGTATAAGAATGTCATTCAAATACTTATGGACTGTGAAGAGTTACAAAGGGATCTCATAAAACTGGGTGACTGTGCAAAAAAATGGCAGATGAAATTCAGTGTTGATAAGTGTAAAGTAATGCATATTGGAAAACATAATCCCTACTATATATGCAAAATGCTGGGGTCTAAATGAGTTGTTTCCCATTCAAGAAAAAGATCTCGGAGTCAACATGGAAAGTTCTCTGGAAACATCTGCTCATTGAGTCAAAAAAGCTAACAGAATGTTAGGAATCATTAGAAAAAGGATAGATAATAAGACAGAAAATATAATAATATCACTATATAAAGCCATAGTATGCCCACACCTTGAATACGGTGCGCAGTTCTTGTTGCCCCATCTCAAAAAATATATATTAGAATTGGAAAAGATACAGAGAAGGGCAACTAAAATGATTAGGGATATAGAACAATTTCTGTATGAGAAGAGATTAAAAAGACTGGGACTATTCATTTTAGAAAAGAGATGACTAAGGGGGAATATGATAGAGGTCTATAAAATCATGAATAGTGTGGAGAAAGGGAATAAGGAAGTATTATTTACCCTTTCACGTAACACTAGAACCATGGGTGAGCCAATTAAATTAATAGGCAACAGGTTAAAAACAAACACAAGGAAATACTTCCTCACACAACACACAGTCAAACTGTGGAACTCATTGACAGGGAACTCTGTGAAGGCCAAAAGTATAACTGGATTCAAAAAAGAATTAGATAAGTTCCTGGAGGATAGGCCCATCAATGGCAATTAGCGATGATGATCAAGTATGCAGCCCCATGCTCTGGGTGTCCCTAAATCACTGCCAGAAGCTGGGACTGGATGACAGGGGATAGATGACTTGATAATTGCTCTGTTCTGTTCATTCCTTTTGAAGCATCTGGCATTGGCCACTGTCAGAAGACAGACTCTTGGGCTAGATGGACCACCACTGGTCTGCCCCATTCATAGTTATTCTTATGTCCTCATGACATAACACATCTGTAAAATGGGGAATATCATGATCCTCATTTTACACACAGGGAAGTGAGGTACAGGGATATTATGTCACATGGTAAGTTTGTGGGGAAAGCCAGGAATTGAACCAGAATTGCTGAGTCCCCGTCCAGTGTCTTAGCTCCAGATCCATTCTCTGTAACTCATAAAAGTGCCCAAGACCAACTTGCTGCCTCTCACTCTTTATAACCCAAGTTAGCAAAGAAAATATAGAGAGATCAGAAAGTGTGTGTCTAACTCAAAGTTAGCTCTATTATCGTAGAAGATTCTTATAGATGATTTGGCATGTTGGGGACTTTTTTTGCCTTCACTAAGTAATAAAAGTGAGTGAGAGAGAGAGAGATGACATTGAGTAAAATAGACAATATGAGTCGCATGCATATATTTTAAATGGTTGTGAAATTTTAATATAGGCAAAAACACACGACTCCTTTAGGCCTGCTTCCCAGGCTACCCTGGAAAAGAAGCTGTTTTGAAAGCATTGTCTCTTTAAAACATTTCAATAAACTTGACTAGATCAGCTATGCAGAGAAATGTTTTTATATCCTCTGCTCCTCTCCTCTCTGTTTACAAGCTGATCCTGTTAATTAGCCCTGACTCCAATGGACATAGATGTGTGTTGATTAAGTGATTGTTTCTGTTATCAGAGGTTCATACTGTGCTGCGAGTTATGTGCTTTTATTTCAGGAACTGTCTCAGAACTTAGCCAGAGTGCAAAATATCAAAACGTTTTTTTAAACAAAATCTTTAATAAAGTAAACTTCATCATTTAGCTGCTGGGGAAGCGGGATGAAATGAACAAAGGGCTGCATAATAGGACACTTATGAGAGTGAGCACCAATTCAAATCTGTTTCACTACTGTCAATTGATTTGCAGACAACACCAGATGTGCCACTAGATTGCCATTCATTCCCCTTTGAAAGTCAGGGAACACCAGATGTGCCATTAGATTACCATTCATTCCCCTTTGAAAATCAGGGAAGTGCACATTTCCTGGAAATCATCCCAGTGAAGCAGAAGTGGCATGTACTTATCAAAGGTCTGACTACAGGCCTGTTCTTGAATCCTCAGCTGGGAACTGAACCATCTCCTAGAAGGTTCCCAGCACATTGGCCCTAGGTAGAATCCACTTCATTTAAGACAAGAAAATACATTCAGAAAATCCTTTTACTATTCTGAAAATTTAGGATTAGCAACAAGACTCATATTTATACCATGAGAATGGCCCTTTCCTAGTTAATCCAGATGGGACCTGATTAACAGACTTGAATATACCCTTAGGGGGGGCAAACTACCACAATCAACACAGTGAATGTTCACTTGAGTTTTATTTTTTTTCTCTTGAAGAGTTCCCTTTGCAGATGTTCACTAACAACCCAAAGTTTACAGGAAATTTGACTGTCTTACATACCCCAGTTTAAGAAGGCTTTGACTCTGCATACTGAAAAGTACAAAGTTCAAACATGCTCAGCTGCAGATGAGATCATCCTCACCAGTCCTCTGCAGCTGATCATAATAAAAACATCGCCTCCTCTGTGACCAGCCCTTGCCAGTTAGGAGCAATGATGTCATCTCTGGTGGGATACCGGGAGACATGGAGCTAGCATTAAAATGCAAATATTTCTCCTGGTCTCCTTGTAACCTTTAATTTCCTTTAGCGGAAGGACTAGAGGATTGGCCAGGGTTTAAAGAGTTTAAGGAAATAAACACAGTTCTAATATTAGATTTTAAAAATGGCAATCATCTTAATATCACAGATTGCAACTTACCACTTGAGAGGAACTTGTCTGACCAATGTGATAATGAGGGTTTATTTTTACTATTTAGGAGAGCAAGTGCCTTTAAATTAGTGGAAAAAAGTTACTATTAGCATCTGTTTCTCTAAGCTGCAAATGTTCTGATCCAACGCCCACAGAAGTCAATGGAAAAACTCCCACTTACTTCAATGGGCACTGGATCAAGTCCTTAATGTTTAGACAGGACATCTGCAGAGCAAGAATTTTGCCCTCTCATGCAGGAATGCAGTTTCTGCAGAATAACAGAGACTGCTAGACTGCTGTGGTGACCTCAGGCAAGAAGAGAAAATAAGTTTCTATCATGAGACTAAGAAGAGAAGAAGGTTAAAAATACACAGAACTATACATTTAAAAAGGGACAATGACTTGCCTGTAATTTAGTTTGTTATAGTGTTCCCCATCCAAGAATAAAAGCACCATTACATTATATGACTGTCCACCATGAACCAGGAGGTAAGAAGGAGATAAGGTTTTGTTATTCACAAAATAATGAATTCAGCTACCCCAAGGAACATCAGATAATCATTAATATATCTGACCAGGCCTCAGTGTTTGCTTGAGACAGCCCAGGAGAGGGCATACAGTGGGGATGTAACACAACCTCCAGTCCCACATCTCACACAGCTGGACTTCACAACTGAGCAGGGAGGTTCATAAAAAGGCAGATATCACAGGCCTCAACTTTGCTAAGGAACAGGCAGTCACTCACATGCAGTGACCTACGCCTAAACAAACAAGCTGTCAACCAGAATGAAATCAGTGCCACTGAAAACTAGAAAAGAAGAGGGCTCATTTTCTTTAGAAATCCTCAAGGAAACTATGCTGTCTCTCTGAATGTTCAGCATTATTTCAAATATGAGATCCAAGAAAGTTGCCTTTTGAAGATACCCCTGCCAACTCCAGAGATCCTCTAGGGCAAGGGTTTATGCTAAATAACTTTCTTGTTACACACAGTCAAGTGAACGTCAACAAAAAGACATTTGGCTACTTTTATAGACGAAGAGGAACTGCCAGGGTTTCAGAATAATGAGTTCAATTGGAAACTATTGCTCAGGTGACAGCTTGACTTCACAAAAAAATCCAGCAGACCTTGGATGTGTATTAGCAACTGACATTTGAATAACTTCCAAAAAGACACTTGTGACCCCTACGGGCTCTGCGTTATTCCACTGAAGAGAGCGGGCTGGGAGAAGTAGGCTTCAGGATGCGACTAAACTTATGTCTGGATTGCCCCATACAGGTGACAGAAAGAGCAAATTGGGTCTCCTCTTTAAGGTTAAAAGGCCCCAGTCCTCAGTTGTCGTTGAGACATATGCAGCTCAACATGGGAGGAGAGGATAGAGGTGTGTGTAAAGTGATCTTTAAGGCACCGTTATGCTCCTCTGATGATGTATATTCGGCCAGTCTCATGGGGTGCGACAGACTGATTGGAGGGTTGTGCTAACTTGTGCAGGCAGCCTGAAGGAGCCAGTATGGCAACCAGGGAGTGCCAAGACCTGGGGACTTCTTACATAAGTGGCCAAGGTGTGGTCATGAGAGGATCTCTTATGCTGCGGTGTCCTCCTGTGGCCTCAGCCTCACTTTGTGTTAGTGGTGCAGCATACACCAGCCACAGCACAAGGTCCAAAGTGTGTACATCCAATATACAACTATTGCTGCCACAACTCTTCCCCAGAGGAAATATATTCCAGCAAAAATAGAGGGCCTACTGTTTATACATAAAGACAATGCTCTGTTTAAAACTATAGTATAGTAAACTATATTCCTGTTAATACTTTCAATTATTTTTGTGTAATGGCCATTTGCTTTAGAGTTATTGTATAGCTCTAATTGCTTCTATATACTGATAATTTGCTTCAGTTGCCCTGCCATATGCCGATTTGTCTTATGATACCTGTGTGCCTTGGATTGCTTTGTGTACCAATAATGTGGTATATATAATTCTGATAGAAAATGGCTTATCTGAGTTTTGTCTTCTTTCATTGTTTTTATTGTCTGAATGTTTGCCTATAGTAGAATCAAACCTATGTATCACTAAATAGTGGGACTAATTCCCTGAGCTGTTCTGCTTTGAATAGTTAGGTCTACCACACTCTTATGGTTCCCTTACATTGTCTTTTGATACCAGACTATATAACCAACAGCCTATTGGTAATTTTTTTTTCTTTTGCACATCTCTGTTTTTCCCTATTCACTGTTCTTAAGGAATCAAAAGAAGAACCCATGAGGGACCATCAAACTAAAGATCAATTCCACTAAGAGACCACAAGCCAAATGTTGGGTGTACACAAGAAAAGTGTTGATTGAAGCAAGTTGAGGAAGATGGTCTACTGGAAATAATATGCCAATCTTAAAGTAAGTTATAGTAACTGACTCAACTGGTAACACATGATGCTATTTCCAAGGGGAATCCTTCAAAGACTGTCTGGACCCTTCATCTCTTGAGGCCAAGAAGGGGCAAAGCTGGATGTTTTGAAGGATACAGAGTCAGGAGATAGCTGGAACTACCCAGGCCTCCTATCTCAGGAAAAGGTAGATGGCCAGGCTCGTAGATATAAGACCCAGTGCTGGAAGGACTCTACTGGAATGACTTGTGGCTGATCACAGCTACATAGCAAGATAGGCAGAGACAACACCGACTATAGTGTTCAGTTCTGCCATGCGGAAGACAACACTTCTATTCCTCATTTTGGTCTCTGGCTCTGTTGTTCTGCAAGGGATACCTTGTGTTTTTCAACAGTGCTTTATCAAGCTGATAATGCAGTGGTAATAGCATGCTCTGCAAGGAGGGTCCTTTTCCCCCCATGATCTTTTACTCGGCTAGAAGGATTTTTGCTATTATGCTGAACCTCTTGGGTGGGAGTAGATCCCTACAGGGTACAGAATAGACATAGGTGACCCACTCCCCTCAGGGGGTAATAATAAAATAACAGCAACAATAATGCATAATAATAATTTTAATAAAATGAGTCTGGCTTGGCAAATACCATTTAGGTTCCTTTCTCTTTTTGCAAAATCTGAAATAAAAAGGGCTTTAAAACATTTTGCTGGGCCTCACAGATAAGGCTCTAAATAAGTTATTCTGGTGAAATTGTAAGCAGAGAAAAAGCACAAAGTGCGAGTCATCAGCTTCCACAATCAGCCTTAGTGAACATTGACTCAGGCTAGGCAGCAAAATGCCACATAGCAATCTTAGAGCCTTTCTAGGTTTATAGGCTCACCAGTATTGTCTCTCTCTCTTCCTGCAGCTGCTGTCTCATGTATCATATTTGTTTGAGTTCAGCTGTAAATTCTCATTGTGCAATGAACCTGTTCTTGTGTATTTTCTAAGTCTGTGGACATTAATGGCTTTATAAGGAACCATAATAATTCAAGACTTTTGCTAGTGAAAAACAAGTACTTGAATTTAACTGTACAGTAAAATATTTAGTACAGAAGAGAGGGAGAACAGATTCTATAAATGTAAAAGATAGAAAGGGATCTTCATTTGTTATAACCAATTAGCAAACCTAAGAGAAAAAACAAATGTAACATTTTTGTTCTGATGATATCCTAGGACAATGCTGCCCTCTACTGGTGGAAATCTCAGAATGCTCCAATTGTATATTAATACCCAAAAATCCTCTGTGAGCCATGATAAATCAACAAAAGTTCTAATAGTTACAAGAACTTTAATCTTTTATTCATATTATACACACACACACACACACACACACACCTCTCCTGAAATGCCTTATTCCCTCTTCAGAATTCAACTGAAGATCAAGGTCGTCATCAACTCTGCTCCTCAGGCACAAAGGAACCCACTCACAGCAATAAGATAAAAGCTTGTCTGTGTGTGGGGTGGGGTGGGATGGGGGGGAGGGTTACACAGAGCTTTCTCTGGTCTGAAACTGTGGAATGAATTTCCCCAGGAGCTAAGCAGCATCACAAAGCACACTACCTTCTGCTCCAACTGCAGGGCATGTTTCTGTGACCCTGCCTTCCCTTACATAAACACATAACATTTATATTTACATTAAAAATACCATAACAGGACACTCCATGACACACAATTATTCTTCTGAGAAGAGGATGAGAGAACAAATAAGATATGATAGACATGCAGTCATGTTGCTTAATGCACTAGTGGAAGGCGCTCAGATACTACGGTGATGATGAGCACAGGATAAAAACTGATAGAACAGAATAGGATAGAACAATTGCTTCAAACAAATCAGGTAGTTAGATGGAAACATTCTGCTTTTACTGTACACACAAGCATATAACTTACACTGTCAATCAATCAATCATTCTGGTTTTTTTTTAAATTGAAACCAAATTATATTAATTTTCACCCATAAAGTAATTTGCACTTTCTAAACTGCAACTGCAATTTTAGAGGCCAAGTTGAAGCTTTCTTGAAAATTTGTTCCCAAAGGTTCATTTGTGGAACTGGAAAACTCCTACATGGGAGTTTGTTATTAGCATTCCCTGTTACTTTATTGACAGTATAATTTTAAAAGTCAGTGCTCCCCCACTGCATGGCTCATTAGGCTGAGAGAGTTAAGGCACATCAGTTTCACTCCCAATAGAGCAATGCAGCCAGCATCACATCCAACTGCCTTCGATTGCCCTAACCTGCTGGATGGGGTACCCATTCTGCAGCTGGGTGAATGGGAAGTGACCAGTCAGCACAAGACTCAAACCCATGACTTTCAGGACTGTAGTGGCGTGCCTTAACCACTCAGTCACGGCACCTCATTATGCAGCAAGCCCATTAACAAACACAAACACTTGTCCTAAAGAGTTTACAGTTTAAGGGGCTAAAGCTACAGCTCTGACTCACCAGTGAGGTCAAGAGGAAACTCAACGAAGTTTGCTTAAATAAGAACCTCAGGATTTCATCTTGGATAAACTAAACACTTCATTTCTGGGTCACATACCGAGGATGCCGGGCAAAAAGTAAACCAGCCAGGCTATTCATTGAGCGATCTGTTTCTGCTCGGACATGCTGGTGATCTGGTGGAGCACTGGTACTTCGGAAGAACTCTGCCTCATTCTTTTTGCACCATGAAAGCTACAGCAAAGAGGTTAATCACTATATCCAGTCTCCTGCTCCATAAATATTGACATTTGTAAAATGTCTGTGTGTAACCCTTCGGCCAGATGGAGTTGGCAGCAACAAGGGTTGGGAACAATATCCAGGGGTCTCTCAACAAGACAGCACCGAACCACCAGCTCAAGCCCCCACTCAGTAATCTGGGAAAGTTCACCGCCACCGTTGGGTGCCTCTAAGAGGCAATACTTCCCCACTCACAATCACAGAGTCTGATTGTAGAAAAGCAACTTTTAATAAAAAAGGAGGCAAGTAACTCAGCATTAACTTGGGAAAGCGCCGTCGGCAGGAGTCATAAGTTTACCACCATGATCAAAACATCTCACTCACAATTTGGGCAGTGTCTTTTGCCTCAGGTTCCGAAATCCAACAGCCAAAAATTCCTTTAACGTGCCCATCCCTTCTTATTCCCCCACACCTCGCTCACAATTGTTGTCCTTGGTCAGTGATGACCCAGAGTTCAGAGGTGCATTGGTGTGAGTTCACCTCCCACCTGGCGGGGAAGGGGAGAAGGCATCTTGCTTGCTCTGCTGGCCGCTCACCGCTTGCCCTCTGCACCCTCTGGGATGTCTTGAGGTCCCATCATTTAATACAGCTTTCAGTGATTTCATATCTCAGTGATTTCAGCTGTTAGTGGGGGAGCCTCACTGCTAGTGCAGGCTGAGCAGTCTTCTTCACCAGGGACACTCTCCCATATTAGTGATTTCAGGTCCAGTGATCAGTCACTTAACAAAACAAGACTTTCAATGGAGCCTTCTCAGCTCTATCTTTAAACAGCGGAGAGGGGCAGGTCAAATGGTGCTTATGGTTCTTAGGCAGAGCCCACCCCCATCAGGTATAAACACCTATATGGGATCTGGCATCTCCACTGAGATCTGGCATCCGAACCCCCTACTTAGTGAGCTCAGTTCATTTGAGGGTGACCCCCTCAGTCAGGACAGGCTAAGTACAGTTCTGCTTCCCTTTACTCATTCAATAAGGATGCCCAGCATCAGCCAAAACTGATCACTTTAGCAACACAGCTTGTCTGCTGCATACCTAGGCAGAGTAGGTGTGTTCATGTAAATAGAGTCTGGTCCTGAAGCCTTTCACCCCGCCCCCTCCAGCTCATCACTAGCTGTCAGGGGAGAGCTCATTGCTTACACCTGAAAATGTATGACATGCTTGGCTTCAAGGGACGTTCAGAGATGGTGGATCAGAACTAGACCACTGCCTGTGGGTTTGAATCCAGCCTGGATCCAAACCGCACGGGGGAAGGAAATACATGAGGAGAGAAAGAGAGTGAGTGTGTGTGTTGGTGGGGGTGGAAGGTGTCTACCTACTGAGAGATCATTTCATTCACCACTGATACTCAGACGTGCCCATAACACCTGACCGCTAGCCAGTCATGGATTCTTTCATTAAAGGATTCAATAATGTGAGATTTTGCTACTATTATACTAACCATTATTTTAACTGTTTTAAATTCCCTGGGGCTAAGAAACTCCCTGAATCCCTATTGAGGAGCTCATTGAGATTACGCACAGAGATAGGAACTACTCAATGGGAGGAAAGGTGGCAGAATCTGGCCCTCTGTCAGGACACTGCCTGACAACCGAAAAAAAACTTCTAATTTTTCCTTCCAAACCCTTCCCTTCTCAGGCATTCACCAATGGCAATTTCACTATCTTTCCTGTCCTTCAGGCCTGCACCCTGGCTGTTATAATTTCTCTCCCCTCACGTCAGGGCTATTACTAAATCTTGGACATTTTCCTCTATAATTTTTGGATCCAGGCCTCTGGAACTCGCTTCTTTCCCTGTTCTCCAACAGCCTGAGTTTGCCAACCTTCCAGGTGCAGTGCCAGGCCCACTTTTTCTCCTTGGCCATCAGGAGATGGGTGTGGGGTGGCGCTGGGTAGTGATGATGGGGGCCTCTGCGGGTTGTGTGCCAAGATGATTCATTTCAGTTTTATTTCTATCTTGATAGGTTACTGAATTTGATCTGGGGAAAAAATATTTTTGATAGATTGTCATAGGTGCCCGAGGCATTGGATGGGCGACTGTTTCATTGTCATTTCTAAAAATCCTAATATAGAAAATAAAAACACAATCCTCCTGTTCTTATCAGAGCTCACTGCCAAATCCATTGTTGACACCCTGATGGTCTTTTGCCTTAACTACTCCAACCTCCCACTCTTTACCCTCCTCTTCATTTCCCCACCTCTTTCTCCAGCCATAAGATTGCTGCAAACATCTGCCTCCCTCTTCTCTCTGACCACATCCAATGCATTGCCAAGCCCCTGCATTGGCTTTCCTTCACCTTCCATGAGCACTCGGATCTGTCTGAAGTTGCTAACATTTAGTCCTAACATATAGTTCACATTGGCCATGTTCAGAGGCTTACCACATCACATCATTTCATTTGCATAATCATTCCTATATAGTCCATTCTGACAGTGGCACCACAACAACCCACGCTACCCTTCCACACTTCTCCAGGATTTTCTTTCACAAGGCCACCATGTCTCCACTCTTTTCTTTTGCAAGTCCCACCTTAAAATACACTCATTCCATGCAAAGAACTGTGAGTAAGAGACAACCCTAAAGTTTAAAACCCCCAAACAAGCATCAAAGCCACAAAAATCATGGAACAGGGTGCACGCTAAATTTTGGCATTCTATCAGTCTGCTGTGTTGTTGAATCCCTTCTCCACTCCTGCCTCTTAGATTGTAATCTCCTTGGGGCAAAGACCTCATCTTCACATTGATTTGTAAAGTGCCTAGAACACTGTTATCATGATATACATTATTATTAATTAGTGGGCCAAATCTTGAAGTCCTCTCCTTTTTCCGTAGTCCTTACCCCAGCGGACTCCTGTTGAAGTCAATGGGAACTTTGCTTGTGTATGGGCTGAATTAAATACGTATGAAGATGTTTCTGAGGGTTCATCTACACTAGAAAAACGGATTGAGGTTAGATTGGGATGTGTTAACTAACCTTGACCTAAACATGACCCTTTCTGTAGCATGGACTCAATGCAACACCTTTGTACTTTGATTGAGGTTGGTTAACACACCCCAACTTAACCTTGACTCAACCCTAATAGGACCCAGAGTTGTGTTTGGCAATTGATCATAAGCTCCAAGGGCCCTGCCACATGGTTTTCTATTCTGTCATTTTTCCTGTTCAGTGTGTGTGTACAGGGGAGAAGCTACTTGGGAAACGGTGCTATCAGTTACCTGATGACATTCAGCTCTTGTTTACAGTCTTATCCAAAAATCCAAGCATAGAACTGATAACTAGAGGGCATAACTCCCCCCTCACTCCTCTAGACCTCGGGTTGAACCACATTGCTCCTGTGTCATGAGATAACTAGCACTGCTGTAGCCCATGCTGCACTTGTCTGGTGAAGAGAGGACTTCATTGTGCAGCAGAATTAAGATGGCACCTTTTAACAACATTACAATAACTTAAAATAAATAAAGGGTGTTCCATTGTTCTGAAAGATAAACCAGGTTTTGTATCTTCAGATTTGTGTTGCTCACATAATCAAGGCAACAAAATGAGATTGGTTTTCACATAGCCATATACCTACCACAAACTGCTGGCACTGTGGTATCCATTTCCAACTTTCCTCCATCAACATGGCTAGGGTGGAAAACTGGGGTGAGGAGGGAGAGAATCTCTCTCTTTGGACTGCTTCTGGACACATGCTTTCCATATGGCAATGCAAAGAGGCTACTCCTACGACAGCTAGCCAGCTGGGCATCATTTATTTTGAGAGGCGATGCTTACTTGAGAAGATCTTCTGGAAAATGCTGACAGTGGCTCTTAGATAGGTAAGTATTGTATTTGTGTGGTCCTTTCTCCCACGCTGCTTAAGGAACTAAATAAATAGCAGAGCACAAGTTCCAACAGCTTTTGTCTAGCACAGCATAGTAACACTGTTAGTGGCTCTGGTCAGAGTAGTTCAGTTATAGCCTTGCAGAGTGACAAATGAGTCTCCAAAAGGCTTTTGGAAATGTCCTGTTGCTCATTGTTTGACTGCAAGAGTAAAACTGCTGATAAAACAGAACTCCATGGCATACAGGGACCATTCATCACACGCAGGCTGCTCATTGTTTTTGCATAAATTAAATCTGAAAAGTTTTGAAACTCTCCTCTTTCCTGGAAGATGAGGATCATGCAAACTATCAAGGGAAAGTGCCTGTAGTGCAAAGATTGAATGTTAGAAGTTTGAATCAGGGTAGCACTCTTTAGCCCAGGATCTCAAACTCATTCTGGGAAGAGGGCCTAACTCCATTTTAATTTTGGCCTGTGGGTGGAATATAAATGTAGGACTCCACACTACCCTCAATCTGGTGGATCTGCCACTTATGTCATTTGGGAGGCTTGCACAACAATCAAGGGTAGAATATTGCCTTTATGGGTATATTTGCACTGTGATGTAAGCTCAGAGTTAGTGGGATTTGAGTAACTGACCTCTGTTAGGGAGCCCTGGGCTCGAGTGTCTAAATTGTACTTTAACTGTATATTAAGACTGATGTTTATACTGCAGTGTGCAGATCTGAGTCAAAGTAACCACATCCCAGAGTCCCTAGTGCCCCTCCCCCAGATGTGGCTACTCTAGCCCTAGAACCATAGTGCACTGTGGAAAAACTTTACTGGCTCCCTGCATTTTACCAGGAAGCTGCTCACTTTGCAAAAGTCTTGATCGATTCGCTCTCCATTGCTAACCCAGGAGGCTCTCTGATAATGTGCTTGCAGATCAGTGATCAGAAGAGAATGGGTTAACATTGACCTGAGCTGCTGCTGTTTGCAAAGGCAGTATAGCTTCCATTTTCAATAGAGTGGATGACTTTATTGCATTGGTCTTCACAGCTAAGGATGTGGGGTAAGTTTCTAGACCCATTCTTTTTAGGTGACAAGTCTGAGGAACTGTCCCAGATTGAGGTGTCATTAGAGGAGGCTTTGGAACAAATCGATAAATTAAACAGTAATAAATCACCAGGCCCAGCTGGTTTTCACCCAAGCGTTCTGAAGGAACTCAAAGGTGAAATTGCAGAACTACTAACTGTGATATGTAACCAATCATTTAAATCAGCTTCTTACAAGATGACTGGAGGATAGCTAATGTGATGCCAATTGTAAAAAATAAGCTCCTGGCAATTACAGGCTGGTAAACTTAACTTCAGTACCTGGCAAATTGGTTGAAACTATAGTAAAGGACAGAATTATCAGACATATAGATGAATGCAGTTTGTTGGGGAGGAGTCAACATGGTTTTTGTAAAGGGAAATCATGCCTCACCAATCTACTAGAATTCTTTGAAGGGGCGGTCAACAGGTATGTGGCCAGGGATGATCCAATGGATGTGGTGTGTATGGATTTTCAGAGGGCCTTTGATGGGGTCCCTCACCAAAGGCTCTTGGGCAGGATGGGCTGTCATAGGATAGGGGAGAAGGTCCTCTCCTGGATCAGTGGCTGGCTGAAGATTGGAAACAAGGGGTAGGAATGAATGGTCGGTTTTCAGAATGAAGGTAGATAGGTAGTAATGTCCCCCAGGGGTCTGTATTGGGACCAGTATTTTTCAACATATTTGCAGATGATGATCTGGAACAAGGGGTAAACAGTGAGGTGGCAAAGTTTGCAGATGATTCAAAACGACTCATGATAGCTGGGTCTAAGGCAGACTGCGAAGAGCTACAAAAGAATCGCACAAAACTGGGTGACTGGGCAACAAAATGTCAGATGAAATTCAGTGTTGATAAATGCAAAGTAATGCACATTGGAAAACATAATTCCAACTACACATATAAAGTGATGGGGTCTAGACTGCCTATTGCCACTCAAGAAAGAGATCTTGGAATCACTGTGGATAGTTCTCTGAAGACATCCACTCGATGAGCAGTGGCAGTCAAAAAGGCTAACAGAATGTTGGGAATCATTAGGAAAGGGATAGCTAAGAAGACAGAAAATATCGTATTACCTCTTTATAAATCCATGGTACACCAACATCTTGAATACAGTGTGCAGCTCTGGTTGTCCCATCTCAGAGAAGATGTATAGGAATTGGAGGAGATACAGAGAGGGGCAACAAAGATGATTGAGAGTATGGAACAACTTCCATAAGAGGAGAGATTAATAAGACTGACTTTTCAGCTTGGAGAAGGGACAGCTAAGGGTGAATATGATAGAGGTCTGTAGAATTGTGGCTGGTGTGGACAAAGTGAATAGGGAAGTGTTATTTGCTCCTTCTCATAGCATAAGGACTAGGGATCGCCAAATGAAATTAATAGGTCACAGGTTTAAAACAAACAAAAGGAAGTATTTCTTCAAACAATGTACAGTCAGGCTGTAGAACTCTTTGCCAGAGGATGTTGTGAAGGCCAAGACTATAAATAGGTTCTTTAAAGAATTAGATAAGTTCATGGAGGATAGATCCATCAATGGCTATTAGCCAGGATGGGCACGGATGCAAAACCATGGATTGCAGATTGTTGGGATAGAGAGGACTAAGGAAGTTGTCCCATGAAATTGTGGGATACTTCCAGCTAACTCCTGAGACCCAAGTCAACCGGGGCTCCGTCTACACTGCAAAGCAATAGAGCCCAAGTTGAGGCCCAGTGGTGAGCCAGAAAGCAGCGTATGTTCCAATCTCCATCTGGCAAGTGGACCTATAGCCACTATGGGAAGGTTTCTGCTCATGCTTCTGGCTTTTTTCCCCATACTACTGCTAAGCACCACTGATGGACTGACTTTGTTGCATCTCCTTTCATCTGTCAAAAGGTTGGATGGCCAATGGTTAAAAAAAGGTTTCAAGAGATTATCAGAGAAACAGTTTTTTTTGTTTGTTTTTTTTTTTAAAAGGATAATCTGGGTCCCATGAAAGCAAAGAGATGTTTTATCACTGACTAGAATGGGAACAAAACTTGGGCCTTGGGGACTAACTTCTTACATTACAAAAAAGTAAATATGATTATGAAAACTATTGAGTTTTCTCCAATTAATTTCTCCTGAAAGAATAACCTGTGAAGCACTATTTATGTAGAAGTGTTCATGTTAATTTTGACCACCTCTCTGTTACCTCTCTGTTTGAACACCTCATATTAATTTTGAACACCTTTTTGCCATGCTGTTTTTGCAATGTACAGGCTTGGAACATGATCCAATCTCCACTGAAGTAATGGGAATCTCTCTCTTGACTTCAGTCAGCATTGGATCAAATCCTTATTGATCTTAGCAGAGTATTATAGACAAAAACAGATAAAACGCGTAGCTTTATTTATTTTAAACTTTGGTGGATAAATGGAAAAGCATCTGCCAGCAAATACATATCTAGGGACAGATTAAATAAAAACTCTGTCCAATTCAGCTCAAGACTGCACAAGCTCTGGAAAAGTGTTTGTTTATTTGCAGGAGATTTTGTATTTGGCCTTGTACTGCATTCCATGTCACTGATGAGTCTGTTGTAGTCTGCCCGTCATTTTTTAGCCCTGCGGTAGCAAAACGCAAGATAACGGCTTAAAAAAAAAAAAAAAAAAAAAAGACACAATCCTTCAGTTAAAACTAGAATGCAACACAATTCAAGCTCTGAGGTTCTGAAAGTATTTTGTTTTTAAAGGTGTGTATGTTTTGTTTTCCATCTGTTACTGCAAAGCAGAAACTGTCTTAAGAGGTTACTTGCACTGTACTTCCAGCCCAGCTGTAACTGTGAAGTACTGGAAATCTTTTGGAACTTCCAGGCCAATGAGGTTCAGACAAAGCTGGAAAATTATCCCAGTTTGGGAGGACTCGATGCTCAGGGAATATAGAACCTTTCACTGTTAGATCTCTAGTCTGAATACAGTTGAACTTGCCTGATTAGTAGCCTATGCAAAATAAGCTGGTGGTAAAATCTCTGCCTCACAAAAACCACCATCATCATAAGCTGCACTGACTGGAAACATGGTTAGCTGTCAGAATAGTGAAGCTGAGGACTGAACGGCCATGGAAAATGACCTATTCAAAAGGCCTAGAAGCAGTCATTACAGAACAGGTTTGGGACAGGTTAACAGGGCACCATGGGGAAGTCTACACTGATTTCACCCTCACTCTCCCAGTTCTGCAGAAGAATGTAGGATTTCAGCTCCCAGCACTGTCACTGCCTGAAGGTCAGGAGAGCAGATGTCTGTGCAAATACTTCCCAAGGTACCTGCTATTACAACCAGGTTTGTGTGCACATAATTTACAGCTCCCAGTTATCCAATGAGAATTTCAATTAAAGGTTTACAGCCAGTTGAAATTAACTCTCCCCATACAGGAAATAACACCTTCAGAGAGAAACCTTTATTTATGGTCCATCTATGTCATTTGCCTGTTGCAGGTGTTATGGGGCCTGGACATGCTCCAGGCTCAAAAGCTTGACTGAAATAAAGTTGTATTGAACTTGGAGAAGTCCCACGAATATCTGAGATTTACTATACACACAGATAACAGCAAGTGACTAGATGGCAGAAAAATGTTGAGACCCACTTAACCCCAAGACAAGGGTTAATGCAGCTGGAGAAAGGGGCTAGCACTGAATTCCACTTGGGGCCAGCTCTCCCATGAAGGTGTTTTTTTGTTTACATTTTGATTTAATTTCAGATTTAACTTTGAACATGCAGGTAAAAGGAAAGGAAGGGTTTGAAGAGCTGACAAAGCACTCTAATGCTTTTTACCCTGGCAAAACGAAGTGGAAATTTCTGCCAAAAAGTAGGACATTTTGGGTTCTCTTAAAAGACCAAAATGTTATTTCCTCTGGTTTTCCATTCCTCATCTGATAGAGACGATTTCTCTTAGCTTTCTCCCCCCCCCCCCACCCACCACAAAGAGCAACCCGATGCTTTAAGTCTGAATGACTTCAAGTTTAGACTGAATGACTACAACAAAAAGCAGTCTTCAAGAGTGTTTGCATCTCTTCAGCAGCAGCCTGCATTAACTCTGAGAACAAAATAGCTGCTGACTCTGACCACAGGAAGAGTTCTGAGAGATATAATGGTACAAGTCACTGACATTGGTCTCATGGTTTATGACTACAGGACCATGCAGCAAAATTCAGATACAGATGTTCAAACACTCTGAATACTGGGATAGGTAAGTTCAGTGTTTTGATTTGGCTAGTTATAGAAAGGAAGGCCCATTTACAAAATGTGGACCCAGGTTTGGCTTTCAAATAGCCCCAATATTCAGGGGTGTTTAGATGTGTCGGGTTGGGTTAGACCCATCAATAGCATTCAAGTATTCTGTATCTCTACTAAAGTTTTCAAGTATAGAAAAAGGGGGAAATAAATTCAGATGATTTGCATTGTGCCTGGCTGTAAGAGACTAAACCAATTCCTTCCTCTCTAAAGCATGTTGTACATCAAGACACTTTCTACATTTAAGACCTTCCTACCATCTCTCCTGCTGCATTTCAAACAGCTGGAAGCAGTTTCAGATCCAGTTTGCTTAGTCTATATTCAGTACCCCCACTCCAGTTCTTTGCATGCTGAGTACATGTACAGTAGGTAAATATTCCTTTTCAGTCTCTTCTAAATTCAAATGGCTTTATTTTTGGTAAAACGATAAAAATATATCGTGCATCTCTGCTTCTGTACATACTGGCAAACCCTTAGGAGTGTCCAAACACAGGCTTGATATAAAATCCATGGTAGTTTAAGCATTTTACCCAATATTTATTGAAATCTCTATCAAAAGTCTAGAGATTAAAAGGAATATCAGTACGCTAAAGTATTTAGCTGGCTAGTCATTGGCTGATATTCCTTTTGTTATTATACACCTATTTGTTCTTGGATAACAAATTATTCCCTTATAATTCAGTTCCTCCATCTGCCAGATCCTTCTGTGAAGCCAACAAGCCTATTTTTGTGACATCAGTCTATTGCAAGGATTCTCAGTCTGGGGTCACAACCCTCCTGGCTCCTCCTATATTGCTAAGTGGTAGGGAGGTTCCAGAAAGATTGAGGAAGGTTCTGGTTTGGAAAAGATTGAGAGCCATCAGTTAATGACTTGGGTAATGGACATGGTGCCATGTAAAGAATACTTCCTTATTTACTTTCTCCACACCAATCATGATTTTATCATCATATCCCCCCTTAGTCGTCTCTTTTCCAAGCTGAAAATCCCAGTCTTATTAATCTCTCCTCATATGGAAGCTTTTCCATACCCCTAATCATTTTAGTTGCCCTTTTCTGAACCTTTTCCAATTCCAATATATCTTTTTTGAGATGGGACGACCAGATCCGCACACAGCATTCAAGATGTGGGCATACTATGGATTTATAAAGAGGCAATATGATATTTTCTGTCTTGTTATCTATCCCTTTCCTAATGATTCCAAACATTGTTAGCTTTTTTGACTTCTGCTGCATATTGAGAACTATCCACAATGACTACCAGATCTCTTTCATCAGTGGTTACAGCTAATTTAGACCCCAACATTTTATATGTGCATTACTTTGCATTTATCCACATTGAATTTCATCGGCCATTTTGTTGCACAGTCTCCCCGTTTTGAGAGATTCCTTTGCAGGCTGCTTTGGACTTAAGTATCTTGAGTAGTTTTGTATCATCTGCAAATTTTGCCATCTCACTGCTTACCCCTTTTTCCAGCTCATTTATGAATACGCTGAACAGTACTGGTCTCAGTACAGATCCCTGGGGGATGCCACTATTTACCTTTCTCCATTTTGAAAACTGACCATTTATATCTAACCTTTGTTTCCTATCGTTTAACAAGTTACTGAGCCATGAGAAGATCTTCCCTCTTATCCCATGACCACTTACTTTGCTTAAAAGCCTTTTGTGAGGGACCCCATCAAAGGCTCTCTTAAAATCCACATACACTATATCCACTGGATCACCTCTGTCCACGTACATGTTGACCCCCTCCAAGCCTGGTGCTGAACTTCCAGCCTGCAATTGCCGGGATCGCATCTGTAGATTGGTGGGGTAGGCATGATTTCCAAGGTAGGGATAGGATACAGAGTGACCTAAACAAACTGGAGGATTGGGCCAAAAGAAATCTAATGAGGTTTTCAGAAACTATGTTTACTCTTCCCCTGGCTGGCAACAAATCGTATTCATCTATGTGTCTAATAATTCTGTTGGTGAGGCTTTAGTACAGTTTCAACTAATTGTGGACAAGTGGAGAGGGTCCAGCCTGATTAGGGGTGGAGCACAGGACTTATGAGGAGAGGCTGAGGGAACTGGGCTTGTTTAGTCTGCAAAAGAGAAGAATGAGGGGGGATTTGATAGCCTACCAGCCTGCAGATGACAGAACAAGGGATCGCATCTGCAGCCTTTTAAAAATAATATTGGCATCACATTAGTCCTGCTTTGAGCAGGGGGTACTAGATGACCTCCATCCAGTCATCTATGATTCTATGATTCTATCCTCCATCCAGTCATCCGGTACAGAAGCTGATTTAAATAATACATTACATACCAGTTAGTAGTTCTGCAATTTCACATTTAAGTTCCTTCAGAACTCTTGGATGGATAACATCTGGCCCTGATGACTTATTACTGTCAATTTATCAATTATCAATTTGTTCCAAAACCATCTCTAAGGACATCTCAATCTGGGACAGTTCCTCAGATTTGTCACATAAAAAGAATGGCTCAGGTTTGGGAATCTCCCTCACATCCTCAGCCATGAAGACCAATGCAAAGAATTAATTTAGTTTCTCTACAATAGCCTCATCTTCCTTGAGCATCTCGATTGTCCAGTGGTTGTGTTTAGTAGGCTCTCTTGCTTTGGATGTACTTCAAGTTTTTTTTTGATGTTACTATTTGAGTTTATACTAAAAAGTGGTCCTAGGGCAGCTCTAAGGGGAAAACAATAGAAACGAGTGTATTGAATACTTGCAATTGTTCATATTGTTACACCAAGAAAAAACAGTTATCCTAACTGAAAAGGATTTACATTAATAATTTACGAAGTAATTGGAAATAAAAGCCCAACATTAATAGGTTTCCTTTATCTGGATTTCTGCTTATCTGGCTTTGGCCTTCCCATTACCAATCTGGCCCTGGCCTCGCTGTAATTAAAAATGCATCTGGGCGATGGCTGCTTCACTGAGCAAGGCAGCTGCTTCCAATTTTAAACTAATTTCTTTTTCTTCTTAGAGGCATCACTTGCTCAGCCAATTACACCAGCTGTGGCTCTTCTGAAGCCACCAAACAGTCTTTGCTCCTACAGCATCAGATTTAATTTCTTTTCATTAGGCCAGTCATTACACACATTAGTGGACAGGTATAATTGTCTTTTTGCCCGTATTCCGTTTCTATTAAGTTCTATGTTCTCTGCTTCTGATTATCTCGGTGTGTCTCTGAAGAGAAATAGTATTTTCATCTTAAATTTTCTCCATGATTGAATCCAGAAATCCTGTCAATAGTTCTTTCAAAAAATGTGATGGGTAATATGAATGCCAGTCTTCAAAATGTATCTCTAGAGTTTTGGCTTAGTTAGCTCCTTGTGAGGACTTCAAGACTGGGTTCAAAATTTGTAATGGCATGAGGTTCGATCTACAATGTTGTGTTAGGATATTGCCATGCCTGTGGCTAATCTGTTTTATTCTTTAGCTCGAGTGATGAATATTCTCAGTAGCTGCACTTGTAGCCAACTTGTGACCACATATATATCTTCAGACACCATTTTTATCGGTGTATTTAGAGCTTTGGACATTCAGCAACAAAAGCACAGTCTCCTAACACTGGAGCTAAAGCAGTAACTTCACCTGCAATGAGTAAATCACAGGCACGAATCAGGTTATTAGATATTATCTTGATTTTACAGATGAGGAAACAGACACCAGGAGACTTGCCTAAGATCCCAAAGCCAGTCAATACCAGAGCTAGCATTTAATTCAAGGAGACCCTACCCTCCAGTGCTGTGGATACTTGGGCTCTGTAAGACACAAAATATCTCGAAAGGAGCCAAAGGGGAGAGAGCCAGCATGAAATCTGCACATTTCAACTCACTATTCCAATATTTCCCATGTAAATCTGTACATGACAATACTTTCAATCACAGACAAAATGTACAGATGGCACCCTGAATTGGCACAGATCCAGAATTGGCACAATGCAGGGTTCCTCCTTCCCTCCCCTGCCTTAAATAAATTGAGCTTGGTTTTGCCTGTTTTCTTTTCCATTTTTGCATATGATCTTGTAAAAGTGAAAAAGTAAATGACGAAAGGAACCCTGGGGGTGCCCAGCTGCTGTGAACACAGCTTCGGCCACTTTGTAAAGAAACAAGAGAAAACTGTGTGCACCCAGACATCTCCCTGGTGCAATTGTGACGGATGCTGAGGTAACAGAGTTGTGGTAAATAAGAGCATCTCAGAGCGGATTTCCTTCTTTCTCTGGACTAAAGATTATTTTCATTTCTCACTAGATGCTTCAAACCATAGTGTATATTTTCAGAGTCTTGCCACAAGTACGAGGGCACTTACTAATTTTCTTTTTCTAGATTTAAAGACAGATTCTGTATGATGCGAGTATATGAAACAACATCTCTCCACTTTATTACTTATATATCAACGTCTGAAGCATAGACCTATTTACATAACGGTGTTCACTAGAGAAAGAGGAGAGAGAGAGAGAGAGAGAGACCAACATTAATTTTCAAAGAGGTTAATGGTAAACACATGTTAAGGATTACCATACCAGACTTTTTGGCTTAATTATGTCCTACATATGTATGGTAAAGTGAATGTTGGTGTAAGGGTATTTACTGTGTGTTTAAGGGTAATCCATTAGTCAGTATGTTTTATGTGTCCACCACAGAGCATGCAAGTCTGTTACAGACACCACCTTCAGAGCCAGCCTCTTTAGCTCAGGCAGTAGAGACTCTTATTTTTATCTTTGGAGGTTCCCTAATTCAATCCCTGGTGTTGGCCAAAAAGGACAGGACAAAGGTTGTGTGTGTTGGGTGGGGTGAGTAGAGAGTCACCTCAAATCATGAACAAAATTTATACATAGATTTAAAGTGCCAAATTTTCATAGGGGCCTCAACCTACTCTCCATTTTTGCACATGCAGCTTTGTGCGCATGCCCTTTAAGTGCTAACTGCTGTGTGTTAGTGTCATTGCTTGTACAGGTGTTTGTGTTCAAAGGGGCAATTTTAGCCTCCTTCTCTGTAGCCACAGATTCCCCCAGGCAGCAGAACCAATGTTGTTCCACTGCCTAAGTGAGGGCTGGATTTGCAGAGGGGATGGCCCTGGGGATGCATAACCTCAGCACAGTGTAAAGCCAAGCTTTGCAGGGATTCCTTGCAGAGCAGTGAGCAGGGTGGGGAAACGGCGGAGCCAGAAGATTTGTCACTGCATGGATCCTCTGATCTTCTCACCAACAGGTGGAAGAGCAATAGAGGCTCAGTAGGCTCATTCAGCCATGAGGTGGGTTTAGGTTGCTTAGAATGGCTTTGCATTCACTCCATGACTGGGACAGGGTGAGGGGTGAGGAGAGGAGATTTCGTTCCACCCTTCTACTCTAGGACTGAGAACTGGGGGTGGGTTTGGCTCAAAGCATGCATGCAGGAGTTTCCATCTTTACAAATGGAGGCCACTTTATCATTTGGCCCCCAAGGATACAAGCCCATTCAACAAAATATCGGAGAAAGTTTCTCCTTCAGTTCTAATTCCCCTTCAGCTCTTGAGGGTGCCATTCAAACTTAGAGCAGAGCAGGGAAGTCTGATGTTTTTTTCCTGGCTCCAGGTCAGCAATTTTCAGATATTTTGTTTTAACCTTTTATTCATTTGGGGGGCAGAGGCAATTTTAACAATAAAATCCTGTTATTAATTCAGGAATGTGTATGGTTATGCTTGCTTTAAAGGTTGTTAACAGGAAACTAATAAGTCAGTTAAATATGGTAGAATATCATCCAAAGACCCAGGAAAAGACAGTTGCTCTGTCCCCCAAAAACAGGGGAAAGGAAAACCTCATCTAAAAAGGAAGAGCTAATAAAATGAGGAAGCTAAAATAGCATAGGTGAACTGGCCCCATTATTACTATTTATTACTTATATTATAGAAGTACACAGAGACCTTAACCTCATTGTGCTGGCACTGTGTGACGGTTCTCAGGGCATCCAGAACCGTGAGTCACCTTGTTACCTCTGCTTTCAGCATGAGGGAGTCTTTGCTTGTGTCTGTCTGGGTGTCAACCCCCTGACTCCATCAGCCTTTCAGCCACTCAGTCACTCTCCTCTGGGTTATGTCAGCCCTATCTTCTCCTTGCAGGTTAACAATAGGTGCACCTGAATCTGTGTCCCTTTGAAACATTCCTCTGCGATACCCTGCCCCGACAATGGCTACGCACAGAAATCCCAGCTCCTCCACACCCAAAGGCATAGTGTACCCCAGTTTGCTAGTTTTACCTTAAACCACACAGCACTTGTAAGCAGTTATCATGAAACAAAAGGAGGTTTATTAAAGAAAGACTAAAGATTTAACTAGAAAGGAGAGAAAGCAGCAAAAACAAGTGGTTCCAATACAAAACAAAATCGTCAAATGCATGCCCGCGTCTACACTTGTTAATAGTTACCTTTCCTAGCTAATAAAGTAGGCTCCCTGCCCAGAGTTCAGTCTGTTGCAGAGGTGGCTGGTTTTGCAAGAACCAGGATCCAAACATTCATGAAAACACCCCACAAGGGTTTTTCCTCAGTGAATGGATACCAAGTGCTTCTCCCTCCTCTGTGTTTTTACTGAAAACAGCCTTTTTGTTTCTATTCACAGACAGCGCGAACCCATATCTTCTTGTAGAGTTCCTTTTTTACCTTCAAGTGGGTTTGAATATTTGCAGTTGCCTTTGATAGTTTCCAATTGAAAGTTTTAGGATTGTTCAAGGCTAAACAATGAAGCCTTGCGTTGCATCATGGGCTAAACAGGGCACGGTGACAACTCTCCGCTGCCTGAATGGGGCATTATTGAGACACATTATCCCCTGGTGACTAATTTTTACCCCAAGTCCAAAAAGAATACTTTCATTATAAAGACATTATTCCTTAAATATTACCCATACATGCATCTTGCAATGACTACGAATCTTGACGAGTCAAAGGCTTTCTGTAGAAGCCTTCCATTTTGCTCTTTATGAATAATATCTTGTAAGACACATGTTTGGTGTAGTGTGTTTGTCAGGTCTGATGTGAGAGTAGTTTGTAAAGTAACAACTCCTTTGCCGTGGAGTCTATGTCACACTGTCCAAACAGTACAAAGAGAGTGTCCCTGCCCCAAAGAGCTTACAATTTAAGTATACGATGAAAGACGACAAGTGGATACAACAAATAGATGGGCGGAGCACAAGATAATGATGATTCGCATGATTAGAAATGGTCACAGCCCATCAATTGTTTAGTTTGGGCGAGGCACTCTCCGGGAGTAACTGGAATCTGGACACAGATGAAGTGCAGCTGATTAAATCTGAAGAATCTGCCTTCTCTATTACATCTCCCATTACTGAGTCCTCAGTGGTATTGCACGCTCAAAGAATCATGGTGCCCAAAATGCTCACTTCCTTCTGCGACTGGCTTAAAAATTGCACTTCATGCTATTAGACACAGACCTGGCCATGTACAGCCACGTATTTGTAGGCCTGGTTATTGTTACTTGTTATATCTAAGAATTACATCACATGCCCTGAAAAAGCTCCAACTGGTATAGGACGCAACAACCCATCTGATTAGCAACACAGGCCAGTCTGAACACATCATCTCAATGAGCCATTGCCTGCACCAGCACTCCACAGAATGCAGAGTCTGGTCCTGTCCTATCCTGATATTTCAAGTCCTCCATGTGATTGGCTCTGCTACCTTAGAGTCTGCCTCCCCTTCAGTGACCTTCCAGAACAGCTTCTTCCATCAAAACAATGAGAGTGTCAATAAGGAGATGCTTGTGAATGTAGGAGACAGAAATTTCAGAGGAGCTGAACCTACACTATAGGATTCACTCTTGCAAGAGATAAGAATGATCACTGCTATTGGAATTAAAGGCAAAAGTCATTTCTTCCACTTAGCTTTCCCCTCAAATTCTTCTCACAGGTGTAACACACCCACACGTACATATAAAGAAACATACATTTCTCTTTCTATTTTTTAAAACTTGGGAGCTGCTCACAGACTGTAGAGATGGTGACAAATGTGAAACTGAACAAGTGGTTCCCAAGATGTTTAGCAGTACCTGGCTCTCTGCTCCCCCAGCAATAGAATACATTCTTTTCCTGGGTTGCTTTAAATAGTGAGAGTATGGGGGCAGTTAGAAAGTCCATTAGAAAGTCCACATAAACGCTCTTTCATTTCTTGTTTTTCTCCTTCATCAGTAACAGAGGGGCTACTGACTGGTGATTGTTGAAATACCACTACTTTGGACTTCTGCTGGGCCTCCCAGCCAGGGATCTCAAACATCAATGAACGAAACCTCTCAGACCTCTTTTGAGTTTGCTATTATCTCCATTTTACACATGGAGAAACTGAAGCAAAGTAGTGAAGTGACACATCCAAGGCTACATGGCAAATCTGCAGTAGAGCAGAAGTAGAACCCAGGTATCCGGATGCCAACTCATCCGATCTAATCACTACCAGACATTCTTTCCACCAGTATAACCAGTCCTAACCAGCCATTTTAAAATGATCTATTTGACCCAGCTCATTTTGTGCGCTAGACAATTTGACTTACCCACTTACACAAAACAATGCTCCTTTTACATGGTACTGTAAATAAAACTAATTTTTAAGCAGCTTGAATCATTTGAAAACCATGATATATGGTTATTTGGATTGGTACAGGATAGGTCTCGTGCTGAAAGCTGGAGGGATGGAATTAGGGTGCTCTGGACAGAACTCATGCTTTTAAATTTACTTGTCTTGGCCCCAAGATACTGTGGTGATGGGAGTATTAATAATACCTTAAACAGAAAATGAGAGAAGTTACCTGTATTAATAAACTTTATGTGATAAAATAAGTCTTTAGATGAAAACATCAATGCATTTTAAAACATTTCAGTCTCCATCCATATATTTTGGATCGGATGCATAAAAGAATCACAAGATGTACCAGAGACTAAGGATTTTTTTCTCTCTCTCTCTCACCAAAGGCAATGGAAACTCTGCTTAATGTATTATGCACAAATATGGACAAGAAGTTGAGAAGCTGCACGGCTACCAACTCTTACAGATACAAACAAGCATGCATACAGAGGCCAAAGCAACACTCATGTTTTGACTGCGTTGCAACAGGTTCCTATGATAAGAAGTGGCTGGTGCCCAGCCAATTAGTCCATCAAGCCAAGAAAGGTTTTCACTTGGTGGTTTTGATTGCTATTATCATAGCACCAAATTAGTCTGTTTCTCTAAAAAACTACAAGCACTTGCCACTGTTAGGAAAGGAACCATACTTTCTGAGTATATGTCTAGACTAGTTTACTGCTTTTCAGTGTGACTTCTTTTCACAGTATCAAAGCCAGTGGGAGCTTTTTGACCGCTGCTGACCGAGGCAGTCTCTGTGTAGTCTTCAAAGACAAAAGAATTTGCCAGCAACTGAGTCAATTTAGACTGCCTGCCAGGAATTTGCTGCATGCCACAGGATATAGTTTTGAGTCACATTCTAAAAACAGCCTTGATACAGAAGCACTTACAAAGAAAAAGTCGGCAGCTCCCAGCCAGTCTAAACCTCTGTGCTTGCTACCCTTTTCTTTAAGGAGAAATGCTCTCAGATTTCAAAGCATTTAATCTGCTTCCTATACACACTGCTGTTTCTTTAAGCATAATGTCACATTTATTAGGAAGTGTGATAGTGGACTGCATGTTGTGTTTTAATTAATGTGTCATTAAGTGTGGAGACAATAGTCTGATACATCATGAGTGATGCAACATGCATTGCAGGGGGGTTTTAAAAGAAACTAGAGGCTGATTGGATGTTTAGAGGTTTTTGGTGATGATGCCCACACATCTCACATTACAATCGGACTAACATTTCTGTTGAAAACAGTAGGGAAGAATTCCCTAGGAAATAAATTATTTTGTCTGATTCACCACTAGGTGTCACCACTTCTTCATTTTTAAAGAAGCTGTTGAGTTTCTCTCTGACTGGGAGAAAAAAAAAAAATCAAGGTGAAGGCAGGGAGACAGTATGTTATCCAGATCCCTGATATATCTCTGATAAAAAAACCCCTCTTGATTAAATGCAGATTGGTATCTAGCATAGTCAGAGAAAAATGAGGAATCACTCCGTCACTTCTGTGGATTCTTGCCATCTAAGACCATATTGAAGCACTAAAAACTTCATAAGCACAGGTAGTTATAAAGTTTTAGTATGGCAGGCCCACCAAGGAGTTCTGCCTATATCAGTGTGCTTTACTGTATCTGAAATAAGCCCAAATAGGACTAGGGTTATAGCTATGCTAAGTCAAAGGATTACTTTCTATACATATGAACAGTAGAGTCTTATTTTTAAATGCCTCTGAGAGTAGCTGGCTTTGTTAAATTAAATACATTTTAGTGCTGATAACTTCTGTCACTTTGGTAGCATTTGGGGTTGATTTTTATTTACCTACGGAACACGTAGAAGCCAGGCCATGGCAACGCAAACTTCCCCCACACTGCCCCATCCCTGACCTAGTGGAATCACCTCAAGGGATGGGAGTTCAGTTCAAGTTTCATGGACCATTCATTTCCTTGGTCTTTCTACCGACACTGCCAAAGAGAATGACAATTACTGCCATGGGTGTGGTGGTTTTAAGAGGTGAACTGGACTGAGCTCTCCAACTCATTTCATACAGATCACCAAAGAGGTACTAGACAGCAACATTTTTGGTCACTAATACTGTGGGCCAGATGTAAGCCAACAAGATACAGAAAGAAGATGAAGTGTGGAGCCTCTTTCTTGAGCTTTCTAATACCCCTTAGAGTACAGTAATTAAAACTAGTACAAACTATGTGGTCTTGTCAAGAACGGACAAGCATGCAGTGGATGGGCAAACTCTTCCTTTTCTTTCATCTGACTCCACCTCCTGTGTAAAGCAGGGTCTTTTCAGGGATGAAGAGAGCCATGGGAAGTGAAGGGAGAACTGCAGTGGCAGGATGGCTGCTTTTACGCAGCTTGGAGGAGCTTGGCAGCAAAAAGAGATTGAATTGGCTGCCCAGCAGGGGAAATTTTTTTGCTCTAATCCCCCAGTGGAGCACACAGTTGTTGGATGATTTAAAGCTTATTCTCTAAGCCACAGGAAAAATCCAGTCATCCCTGGCAGCAGTCATCTTGCAGCTGACCTCCTAAATAGTTTAACCTGGTACCAGCTCTTCTCCCCATTTTAGGCCTTCCCATCCAGAACTACATAGGGGTTCAGGGTGTCTGCACCTGAGACCCCTGTACTATATCTTAGAGCTGTAGGATTATCACAATTCCCATCAAGGCAGACACTTTCCTAATAACCACTTTTTTCAGGTCAACCCACAAAGGCTTTGCAAGGCCCCAAAGGCAGGCTCACAAGTACATGCTCTCCTATAGAACAGATGTAAAGGGTGTTTTTATTGAAGTGTGTCCTAATTTCCATCTTCATATGCTATAAGTCTGAAATTTGAGAAGCAGGGTTTGTATAAGAGTTAAAGCCTATGGTTTCCTCTATTATACGTGCTAAAGCCATGTCACTGGGGTGGTCCTGGCATAGCGATTCCAGACAAAGATGATAAAGACGATTTTTTTTAAGTGCAGAACATGACCGATTTGATTCACATCACAAATATGTAATTAAACCACTGCAAAATTATGAATGATTACTACTCCAGAGAGTTGAGCAGCACAGAGAAACTCCACTGCATTAAGACTCAAACTTAGAAGTTTATTTTAAAGGACACTATCAACTCTTAAAATTAAAAACTTTCAGACTTTTTAACCTACTAAAGCAAATACATTAGAAAAAATAGTTCTCTTTATATTTCCCAGTTTATTTGTGCATTTGATGGCACTTGGTCATTCCACTGTTTCTGTTGTATGGTCCATTTCCTCTATTGCTTGTGTGGGGCCTTTCACACAGCAACGTGGGAGGTTTTTTTTTAAGTTGGAAAATGTGATTGTAACACCACAAAAAACAGGGAGATTCAGCAGCAATTTTTGGACTTAAAAATAATTAACACATTTTTTTAAATTGACTTAAATCAAGATGACTGGAAGATAGCTAAAAGACTCCATAATTGATCCTGGCAATTACAGGTCGCTAAGCCAAATGTCAGTATCAGGCAAATTGGTTGAAACTATAGTAAAGACCAGAATCAGACACATAGATGAACAAGATTTGTTGGAGTAAACATGGTTTTTGTAAAAAGTCAATGTGGCTTCTGTAAATGGAAATCAAGCCTCACCAATCTTTGAGGGAGTCAAACATGTGGGTAAGGGTGATCCATTGGATATAGTGTACTTGGACTTTCCAAAAGCCTTTGACAAGGTCCCTCACCAAAGACTCTTAAGCAAAATAAGCAGTCATGGGATAAGAGGAAAGGTCCTCTCATGGATCAGTAACTGATTAAAAGACAGGAAATAAAGGGTAGGAATAATTGGTCAGTTTTCACAATGGAGAGAGGTAAATAGGGGGTGTCCATTAGGGATCTGTACTGAGACCATTACTGTTCAACATATGCATTAAGACCTGGAAAAAGGGGAAACAGTGAGGTGGTAAAGTTTGCAGACATTACAAAATTACTCAAGATTGTTAAATCCAAAGCGGACTGTGAAGAGTTACAAAAGGATCGCACAAAACTGGGTGACTGGCCAACAACATGACATATGAAAATCAATGTCGATAAATACAAAATAATGCACATTGGAAACAAATAATTCCAACTATACATACGATATAATGGTTTCTAAATTAGCTGTTACCACTCAAGAAAGATCTTGGAGTCATCATGGATAGTTCTCTGGAAACATCTGCTTACTGTGCAGCAGCAGTCAAAAAAGCTAGCAGAACGTTAGGCGCCATTAGGAAAAGGATAGATAAGACTGTAAATATCATAATGCCACTATTTAAATCTATGGAATGCCACATCTTGAATACTGTGTGCAGTTCTGGTCCCCCCATCTCAAAAAAGATATTAGATATGGAAAAGGAACAGAGAAGGGCAACAAAATGATTAAGGGTATGGAACAGCTTCCATATAGGGAAAGATTAAAAAGACTGGGATTGTTAATCTTAGAAAAGAGACTACTAAGGGGGAATATGATGGAAGTCTATAAAATCATGACCAGTGAGGAGAAAGTGAATAAAAAAAAGTTATTTATGCCTTCATTTAACACAAGAACCAGGGGTCCTCCAATGAAATTAATAGGCATCAGGTTTAAAACAAACAAAAGTACTTCTTCACACACTGCACAGTGTGTCAGGCTGTGGAACTCGTTGCCGGGGATGTTGTGAAGAACAAAAGTATAACTGGGTTCAAAAAAGAGTTAGATAATTTCCTGGTGGATAGGTCCATCAATGGCTATTAGCCAAGGTGGTCAGGAATGCAACCCCATTCTCTAGGTGTTGGTGTCCCTAAGCCGCTGGCTGCCAGAGGCTGGGAGTGGATGAGAGGGGAGGGATCACTTGATTATTACCCTGTTCTGTTCATTCCCTTCGAAGGACCTGGCATTGGCCACTGTTAGAAGACAGGATACTGAGCTGGATGGACCATTGGTTTCCCCTACTATGATCATTTTTATGTTCTTATGATCAGATTTCAAGTTGATGGAGTCCCTAATTTTGTAAGTGCAGTTATTTACCTAATACTGTGTGTGTTCACGGCTATTTACAAACATATAGAAAGGCAAAAGGTTAAATGATGGCCCCACTGAAGTCAGTGAAATCTTTGCCATTGTTTTCAATAGGCCAAGATTTCACCTCTTGGAAGAGGAGGAGGGATCTTAAAGTGTCTACTTTTGCTGGTTGTCAGGTCACTGTTGGTTATCTCTGTCATGTAAGGATCCCATCCACTGATAACCTAGGAAGAAGCAACCTAGCAAGAAGCTATACAGAGGTGTCTACAGGAGCCCCAGAGATTTTCCTTTAATCCTAGTATTAGAGATGCCAGTTTGAGGTGTGGGGATCACTGCTGCACAGTTAGCATCTTAGAGACATGGGTGTTTAATTATCCCATGTGGGCTTACCGAGCACCCAGGAGTAAAGCCCTCAGGCTCCACCCACTCTCCCACTCCTGCATTATCAACATTAGAAATGGGCCTGAGCTGCAAAATGTAAATCTGTCCAAAAGAGCTCACGGGTCTGAATTAGACTGTAATGTGTACTAACAGGTTGGGCCAAAAATTACAGGACTGGAAGATATAGTGGCAGATGAGTTTGAACAGGTGTAGAATGGTCACAGTAAAGATGACTGTCTCAGAAAAATCATGTACGGAGGCAGCTTAAAGTTGCAGCAGACAGCAGGATCGGAAGGATGTTCTCGTGGTTAGGTGTTGGCATAGGACTTGGGAGACCTGGATTTAAGTCTGTGCCCTGCCACAGAATCCCTGTGGGACCATGGGCAAGTCATTTAATGCCTCAGTACCTCATTTGTATAATGGGGACAATGGGAGCTCCCTACTTCACCCGGATATTGGGAGGATACATTCTGCAAGCAGCACGGGAAGCATTTTTTTTTAAAAATGGCAAGTCTCCAGCCAGCTGGATAAGAGCTGTAAGCATGTGAAGCAGTGTAAGCGGGTGCAAGGCCTCTGAAGATCAAGGGAGCTTCAGCTACTTAAGCCAGAGCAGAATTTGGCCCACTGTGTCCACATATATATATATGTGATCTTCTTCCAAACTTTACACTTTGGATCAACAAAGGATTGAGTTTCTCACCTTTACTACACTGCTCATGAGCCTGCACTGACTGATCAAAAGTCAACTCTGGCTCATTTTGGGTATAGATTTTTTCCCATTTGGTTTATTCTTTAGCTTTTATAGAGGCAGCCACTGCAGCTGCCTGATTGAGTGGCACAGGAGCCAGCCAACAGAACTGAAAACAGAAGAGTTTGAGTGGGAGTTTGGGGAGGGCGTGTGTGGTTAGAGTGATAGAGCAGGGAAGGTGGGTTGGTAATTGCCTTTTACGATTCAGTAGCAGACTGTATCTGATTGACCTTACATGGATCAATTTGCCAAGGTAATGAACTGGTTGATGGATGTCCTGTAGGCTGGTGGCACAGTCCAGTCGGGGCATCGTGACACTTCCTTGGGTCCAGGCTCCTGACTTATGAGCCTGTAGCCCCAGCCCCCAGGCAGGGCGGGCTTCCCTGGCAGTCTGTAGCCCCCAGGCCCTCATGTAGGGCAGGGCTGGTAAGGTGTCCACAACCCCCGCCTTCCAACCGGCAGGGTGGGCAAGCAGTCTATTGTCCCCGGCCCTCAGGCAGGGCAGGGCAAGTAGTCTTTAGCCCCTGCTTCTCAAGAGGGGCTGGCAAGCACAAGCAGTCTATAGCCCCCGGCCCTCAAACAGGGCGGGACAGGTAAACCATTTACAGCCCTCAAGCCAGGCAGGGCAGGTAATGGTCAATAGCCCCCAGCCCTCAAATGGGCAGGGCACGGAAGCAGTCTACAGCCCCCGGCCCTCAAGCCAGGCAGGGCTGATGCAATAGTTGATAGCCCCTGAAGCAGACAGAGCAGGAAAGATAATCTAGTGCCCCCATCCTTGTAGGCAGGCAGGGTCAGTAAAGCTCAGGGTCCTCTGGAAACACTGAGAGGAAGCCAAGCACTCCCAGGGTGGCTAGGGAAGGGGGGAGGGGGATGCAGGCCAGCCGACTCTACTGCGTCCCACCCCAGGGCCCTTTCAGTGGCAAAGTGTTTTGCCACCGAGTCAGCAGGGATCCAGCCGCAAAACGCTGACTGGTTTGACCATGGACTCAGCCACTTTCTAGTCAGCTGTCCCTGGTCTACTTCCTCCCACCCAGTCCCCGGGTACCTGCATCTAGTCATCTACCTCTGGGTCACTGGGGTAGACAGTGAGCTGGAGTCCTACGAGTCCCTCACTGTCAACTGGCAGCAAGTCTGGAAACTCCTCAAGGTCATCCGTGGAGGACAGCTCCTCCAGGTCCCAGGGGTTCCTCCGGTATATGAGGCTCAGCCCACTCCTATGGGTCCCTGACATCAAGCACCTCCTGCAGATCAGGGCCAGCCTCAGGGGGTTTCTCCCACTTAACGGTCTCAGGGATCCTCTCCCAGCTACTAGGGCCCAGCAGCCCCTTTCAATCACTAAGGCCCAGCAGCCCAGGCAGGTTCTGGAGGCTCTGGGCCATGGGGCGGTTGTCCTAAACAGCCACGGGGTCTGGGTCAGGCCCCTGGGAAGGCACATCTGTCTCCAGCAACAGCTTCCCCCTGACTGAGCTGTTGGGCCGGCCTTTTATACTTCCTCCCCCGGTCCTGGCTCCGCCCCTCTGCTTCCGAGTGGCTTGGCCTGCAGGGCCTGGTTCTGTCCAGTAGGGGCATTGCAACCCTTTCTCGGGCCCAGGCTCCAAGGAAGGCCACGGCGCCTTGTTACATGTCCCTTCAATAATAAGTAGTACTCAGTTTGTTTCAGGCCCTTTTCAGAAGCATGTGTTTGTGGGTATATGACAGCATGCTGCACACTGAGTTTATTATACAAGGAATAATTTCTAGCAGCTGGCTGGGGGAATGACATTCTGTTATCATATTTCCAATTTGTCATCATGTCATAAAGGAAACCCCTCACACATATTGATTTCATGTAGATTTCAAGGCTCAAGGAGAAAAATTTGTGTTACTGCCAATCAGTCAGTACTTGAAAGGATCTGCCAGCCATCTCTTTTTTCCTCCATCCAATAACAGTGTAGGTGAAGGTGTTTACTGTGGAATAGCAACTAATTATACAAATAATCTAGGAGCACTGTTTCCCTTGTGTCTCAGGAACAGGACTAGAGGCAGGTAGTGTTACTAGTTACACGTTCTAATTTATTTGATAGATATCACACATTTTCACCCTCAAGTAAATACATATATTGCAAGAAATAGCTTGCAATTGCTTGCCCAGGGCTATACTTACCTCCCTAAGGAGATTAAAGAGGCACAGATGTTGGAATACCAAACACAGACTATATTGTGCATATTTACATACAATAGGCATGATAGATGTGGCGTATCAGCAGCACTGGCATTTGCATTCACATGCTATTTTTTATTTGTGTGACCTACTGAATTGACCTACTGATATTGAGCCTTGCAGAGAAGTAACCAGGTTTACAAAAATCCTAGTTTACTTATCTGGAATTGGAATCTTTTCTGGGAATGACTAGAGATGTCATTAGCATGTCCCAGCACTCTGTATCCTGCTGTCTGAAAGCCATACAGATACAGCAGAAGCTTGATGACCAGCTGTATTTCTCCTTAGTTTTGGTAAGCGAGATCACCTACTCAAATAAGGGTGGTTTGCATTGACACACTTCCAATTGCCTTCCCTCATGGGATGGATAAAATTGGTGACTACTTGGGAGAACTAGGACTCTCTATCATGCTTCTCTCTCTCATATATGTGACAGACACTAACATATTTCCCAGCTGTTGAGATATATTTTCCCTTACCCTTTGACTTGTGCATATCATTGGGTGAAGTCAGTTGTGGAGGGCTATGGGCAGGGCTTTGGCTACAGTACAAATGGTTCATGTGTACCCTTCACTGCATTCTTTCCCTTTGCATTCTTCCAAGAGGGGAAGATTGGCACAAGTATGTGCAGAACTTTTGGGTACATTTTGCTCCTCTAAGGAGGCTACGTAAACAATTTTTTTCCTTCCAAGGCAAGAATCTGCATCTTTGCGTGTGGGCTTCGGGAGAGAAGAGGGAGATCAACATTGGAATGTGTCAATTAGGAGTTTGTGGGATTGAAATCACAGTCTGCAGAAAGAATGCCTTGGAGCAGGTGCTGTATTTGGAAGTAGGGAACACAGGGGAAGGAAACTGCATTCTTTTATTTCACAGCATTACAAAAGTTTTGCAATATCCCTTTTTAACCTCTCTCGAAAGGGAAGGGGATTAAAATGAAATCTGTGAGGTACACTTGTATGTCAGAGACGGAAGAACCTAAGTCTTACTGAATCCCCTGAGCCAAACTCTGCTCTCGCTAACACCGGTTCAAATCCCAAGTTACTCCATTACATTGGGTGGAGTTACATTGGTGTGCAAGAGCAAAAAGTCTTGTAAATCTGTTTGGTTACGGATAAGTCTTTTTATCTTAACCCAAATTACAAACTGAATAGGTAGAGTTAGTATTATGGAAGGAAAAGGAGGCATGATAAGTCCTACATGCTTTTCTTATATTTTACCTGCATGATCTTGCTGATGATCGGGAATCCTAGCTGTTACAGATGAGTGCCAAATGGGTCAAATGAGATCAACTGTCTATTGAGCAGATTTTTCTCGCCAGATGCTGGCAGCAAGAGTTGATTCTGACATCTTTTACTAGACATTAGTTCCTAGTTTTTTGGCTCCAGCTCATAAATGTGGCGGCCAGACTGCTTTGGCATTCTTTTATCAAGAGCGTTATTCAGCGTTGTAATTTATTTAAGCTCCTGTGCTCTTCATGTTTTGACTGAAATAAAATAAAATCTCACAGATGTCATAGCTCTGAAAAACCACCAGAAAAAATGTCTGTGTGAAGGGAGTGGGAGAGGGAGGAGTAGGAAGGGAAGTGTTCAGTCCCAAAATATTTGTAGGGAGAGCAACCTCAAGTTACTCCTTAAATACTCCCCCCCCTTCCCCACCCAGCAGGAGCTTTCCTTAAGCATGAGCAAGATGAGCAACATCCCAGGGCTGTAAACATAGGGCTTGGATCTGTAAGGTGCTGAGGATTCTAGCCCAATCCAGTGAAACACTTAGGCATGTGCTTAAGCAAGTGAGTGGTCTTGCTGAAGCCTGGGACTCTTTTCAGACTTAAAGTTAAGCTCATGCTTAAGTGCTTTCCTGGATTGGGCTAGATTGCTCAGCACCTTGCAGAATCAAGCACTGAAGGGGATCCTTGTAGTAACCTCAGCAACCCTCGGGCTGATAGCACCACCGGTGACACCAAGATTTGAAGAGGAGTCCATGAAGTAGCTTCATTACTTGAGCTCCCACAAATGAGAAGGTTGTTCTTGATCTCCCTTTCTCCAGATAGCTTCATTTACAAAAGGATTCATTACCTTCAAAGCAGGACATTGCTCTTTCCTACACTTTCGCACATTGGTATCAATGTGATCATGATCTGTCTATGCTTAATTAATACCTCCTGCTGGTTATTCTGGAGTTGATAGCTTCCACTGACCATGGGCGAGGTTGACTAGGAGCTTGGGACAATTGAGATAAAACAGGGCAATGAAAGTAGTAAGAACCACTACTGCTATTTGCATCAGCCGTTTACAGATGCTAAGTATTGTCATTGATTGGTACACCCAAGATGTGGCTATTTGCATCCAGGATTCTGATTTGTAGTTAAAATGTTCTCAGCAAAAGAAACTTTTTTTCAAAAATATTTTTGAGATGCAGTTTTTTTAATAATTACAAGATATGGAAATCACAAGGATTGTTCTTATATTTTCCAGAATTTTATTTATGTGTAAATGGGAGAAAGAGCCAAAAGGGGCAATGAATCCAAAACTTTGGAGGAGTTCTGATCATGTTTTAGATGTGAACTTTGAGCAACTCAGACTCATCTCCAATATTTACATGGGCAGACTGGCTTGGTCACAGGTCAGGATATTATTCCACAAGCACAGGTCACAGAGGAGATGCAAGAATATAACCTGAATAATACGATTTTTAAAGTCTAGTATCTGGTGATCTGTCGTGGCTAGAAAATATTGCTCTATGGCTCTATGTTGGATTTACAGTTTTATAGCTTTAGTTTCTATCCTTGGTGATTCATGCACGCAATATCATACCCCGAAAAGATCACTGGTCCCCTGAACAAGGCAGAATAAGTCATTTACCAGACAAGCCAGGATACCTTCCGCATGCCAACCATCCTGGGCCACAGTACCTATGAATATTTAAGAGCAGATCAATTCAGTTACAAAAGAAATTCACCAGATAAGAAAATGGCCTCAAGATGCCATTAAAAAAGCAATCTGTAATAGGGCCTGGCCATGCAGCCTTAGGCAAAATCAACGGGAATCAGTATCAGTGTGAATTATGCTTGACTAAGGACTGATGAATAAGGACCATAATCAACACCTCTGTACAGACTTATATACGAACATAAGCAGGGCCATACTGGATCAGACAAATGGTCCCTCCAGCCCAATATCCTGTCTTCTGACAGTGGCCAGTGGCAGATGCTTCGGAGAGAGTGAACAGAACAAGGCAATTATCGTGATCCATCCCCTCTTGTCCAGTCCCAGCTTTTGGCAGTCAGAGGTTTAGGGACACCCAGAGTATGGGGTTGTGTCCCTGACCAGCTTGGATCTATCCTCATGATCTTATCGAACTCTTTTTTGAATCCAGTTAAAGTTTTGGCCTTCACGTTATCCCCTGGCAACAAGTTCCACAGACTGACTGTGCTTTGTATGAAGGAGTACTTCCATATGTTTGTTTTAAACCTGCTGCCTATTAATTTCATTGGGTGACCCCTGGTTCTTGTGTTATGGGAAGGGGTAAATAACACTTCCCTGCTCCTTTCGCCACACCAGTCATGATTTTATAGACCTCTACCATATCTTGCCTTACTCGTTTTTTTTCCCCTAAACTGAACAGACCCAGTCTTTTTAATCTCTCCTCAGGTGGAAGCTGTTCCATACCCCTAATCATTTTTGTTGCCCTTCTCTGTACCTTTTCCAATTTTAATATATCTTTTCTGAGATGGGGAGATCAGAACTGTATGCAGTATTCAAGGAATGGGAGCACCATGTATTTATATAGTGGCACTATGGTATTTTCTGTCTTATTATCTCTCCCTTTCCCAATGGCTCCTTGCATTGTTAGCTTTCTTGACTGGCACTGCACATTGAGCGGATGTTTTCAGAGAACTATCCACAATGACTCCAAGATCTCTTTCTTGAGTGGTAAAAGCTAATTTAGACCCCATCATGTTGTATGTATAATTGAGATTATGTTTTCCAATATGCATTACTTTGCATTTATCAACAACTGAATTTCATCTCTCATTTTGTTGCCCGGTCACCCAGTTTTGTGACATCCCTTTGTACTCTTCTCAGTCTGCACTGGATTTAATTATCTTGAGTAATTTTGCCACCTCACTGTTTACTGCTTTTTTCCAGGTCATCTCTGGGGGACACAACTATTTCTCTCTCTTCATTCTGAAAACTGATAATTTATTCCTAACCTTTGTTTTCCGTCTTTCAAGCAGTTACAGATCCACGAGAGGACCTTCCCTCTTATTTCATGACTGCTTAGTTTGCTTAAGAATCTTTGGTGTAGAACCTTGTCAAAAGCTTTCTGAAAGTCCAAGTACACTGTATCAGCTGGATCACCTTTGTCCACATGCTTATTGACTCTCTCAGAGAATTCTAATAGATTGGTGAGGTATGATTTCCCTTTACAAAGCTTCTTTACTTAACTAATTTGCATTTGGAATAATGGAACAATGAGTTCTTTACCAGTGGTAGTGAGGGTGGGAGTGTTAATGAAGACCAGGCACACACATGAGATAGGCGCAGGATTAGAAGCATATTATTAAATATGCTTGTGATCTGACTGCATTACAACTTCTACTGTATCTACCACTGAGGAATAATTTTAGATGTGAATTTTCCCATTGTATTGCAAAGCATGGGATTTATTGTGCTATGCATCTGATCACACATCAGTGTACATCCTAAGCAGCTCTACTGAAGACAGTGGTGTGATATTGGATTAAATGTGGAGCGAGATCAGAATTTGGCCCTGTATCTTTAAAAAAAAATAGAGGGGGCTGGTAGGGGGACATATGTAGAGCAAAACAGGGACATCTTTTAACAGCATTGAAATATATTGGACTAGAAGAGCTTTGAGGAGTGTGGAATGAAAAAAATGGGAAACATTTTTCTGAAAAGTAGGGACTGTCCCTCCTTAATAGTTCTAGATGGTTTGCATGTATGGTTCACTATGTAATGGAAGCCTGGGAAAACTAAGAACGCTTGTCAGGCTTGAGATTCCAGCTGTTAGCAGACTGTGGAAGGAAGAACAGACTTCATTCAATGTCTGCAAATGTTTCCAAATTTTCACAGTTCTTAAATTTAAATCAATTGACATAATCAATGTAAAATATTTGAAGGGAAAATCTCACACACATTGATTACAGTTTAGTTTGTAAAAAAACAAAGGCTATAAAAAGCACTAAAATGCAGATTGTATTGCTGGTTCATAGACGGATGCAGATGTAAGGAGTAAGTGATGTGTGCTGTTCCTAGGGAACAATAAACTAATACTCTGCTCTCAGCTACACTGGTGCTACTCCACTAAGTTTAATGACTTGCCCGAGTAAAATTGAGGGCATAATTAACATAGTGGGCCTAATTCTGTGTAAATCAGGAGCACTTTTGTGTGAGACAAAGAACCTGACCTTGGGTACATTTTCTTCTCCTGAATCCAACCTGAACTCAAGGAAGCTGGACCATCTCATTAATCTGCATCAGGATTACTTTCTCCATTAGTGTGCAAGTAACAGACAGCAGAGAAATCAGCCAGTTGCTCTTTTGGTCTGTCAATAGCTTTCCTGGTTTGGGAACAGCTACAACCTTTTCTCTGTGCCAAACTTTTGGGATGGTGCAATCCTGGGTACAACACTTCAGAAGCTGAAGCAGCCAGCTTTTGGTGATTGGCCCAATGTGAGTGACTATTATCTACTCCAGGAGCCTGAGCAGGCTGCAGTTGATGTCAAACTGATGCAGGTTGAGCTCTTGATCAGTAAAAAGAGTCATCATGTTTGTGTCCATATTCAGAATTTGACATCTCTCAGCAACCATCATTTGACTGCATGGCCGAAAACTATCTCAATTAGGAGCTCTGTCATTGCCCACCAGCTGGGATGTGATGGAGTTTGCTGTGACTAGGTATTCTACCTTAGCCAGACTAAAATCTCCACTCAGTCTCTTAATATTTTGCCAGGCTTTGCAACTGCAATGCATTAAAGTGCAATTTGGAAACAGTTTATTTCCCATTGCTCTTGCTTGGCTTGATCTAGAAGGTGAAAAAGATCTCTACTTATGTCAAAAACCTCCTGTTCATTGCCTATGATGCCGGTGTGACATAACATCAAAGCCAGAAATTGATTGTAGAGTGTGTTTCCTGACGCAAGATAAGATGTGCTTCATGTTCTACAGCCAAATGGAGGAGGATATCCCGCGTGGCCACTAAAATTACCTTGATATTGATGTACAGACTTTGACAACTGACCCCAGAGCTAGGGACCCTAATAGAGGCCCCACTGGACAGTGACTCCTTCAGGCTGTATTCATCTTTCACTTTTTACAGTGAGAACTTGGTCTCCAGTTTTGTATTTTGTCTACTTTAGCTTCACTTTTTGCTACTGCCAGGGGGCACCATGTGAAGGCTGTAGACTTGCTCCCCGTATGAGCCTCCCCTATATATCACAAGGGATGCCAAATGTGAATCCTAATAACAGTTTAAATGTCAACATTGTTAACTATTTCACTGCTGATCAAAGCACACGAGGAAAGAGATGATCATATTATAAAAGTCTGCACAATGTAATGTTAGTGGCACCCACCTCATTTTGGCATTATGTGTCATCATAGATCCCCTCCATATCTGACCCCTGCACTTAATCTGGAGCAGCAGTTATGGTAAAGGTTCAAATAATCCCCGATCCCATCTCCCAAAGACATGTGAGTGCTTGAAGCCCTCCTTTATTAAAAAAGAATAGCCCCCACACTATACTATTCTACACTAATTGTTCAGCCAAATTCTGCTCCCACTTACAAAGGTGTAATTCTAGAGTAATTCCATTTACTTCAATGGAGTCATTTCAGATTTATACTTCTGTATGTCTGAGCAGAATTTGGCTCTAAATGCACATATGTCTACATTACAAGCACCACTTAACAGCCTCTGAAAACAAACTACACAATATCTGGAGTGAAATTGTTCAATTACATAAGTGTTCTTGGAAAAAATATTAAACATTCATTGCAGCATTATTGGAGGCCTTTTTTAGAATGATCTAAGAGGGTTCAGAACATATTCAAATGTATCCACACCTGCTTTATCATTATATATACAATAGTTGGAATTTTTCTACTTCTAGTCACAGAAAAAAGGAAACTAGTTCAATTCACACATATTTTGGGTTCAAAATTCAAATTAATACTATATTTGTTTCAGACAAAACTCTCAGCTTTCTTCTGCGGAGAATCTAATTTATCAGTAACTAACAGATGTATAGTATGCTAAATAGCTGAGTGCTATTTTAAAACTGGATGAATTGGAGAAAAATATCACAATGTGCCATGCTTCTGGTTGTATGTGTTAAGCTGCCTGCAGTGACTCAACAGTGTGAGTACTAATTTCAAGGAAGACTGTTAGGAAGCAGGACACAAACCCTAATTTGGTTATGAGTTCTATACTGAGATTTCACCAATGAATTATTGTCAAGTATTATAGCAGCCTAGCCATGGAGTTACAGACAGTCCCCTTGATTACTCTGATTTATCTTGCCACCCAGGTGAGCATATCTTTGTAATATATGGTCCCTTACACCAAGAATCAAAGCAATATTCAAGTTACTCTCAGTTCTAAATGACCAGTCACTCACCCCAGGTCAATTGCATTTTAGATCTCACACTAAAGACAATGCTTGTAACCAATCCTATAATAAACTATCTAGGAATTTATCAATAGAAAAAGGAAATGAGAGATTATTTATGAAGTTAAAGCAGGTAAACATACATACACAAATGAGTTACAATCTTACATTTCAAAAAGTAATAGAAGTTTCTATAATAAGTAAATTCTATATGTCCTATAGGGCTAATCCAGGCTAAGCAGCAGGGAATCTCTTGCTTATGCCTAGAAAACCTTGCCCGCCCAGAGTCCAAGCAGCATAGAAATCCAGTTCCTTCTATTAGGGGTTTTTATCCCCAACCTCAATTGTGCTCTGAGCTGCAAACTTAGTTGACAGGAGGAATCCACTTGCTTGATTCATCTCCACAGGAGGGAGGGGGAGCCAAACACAAAATGTCTTTTGCCCTCTTTATAATCTCACAATAGTCCAGCTGGTATTGACAGACCTTTCCTGATGGGTAGGACATAACACCTTCTGTTGGAGATCAGCATGTCACGCTAGTTAATGTCGCTCTCCTGTCTGGAGATTTACACAATCACAGGGGCTTATAATACAACCGCTCAAAAATTACCTTATAATATGGGTTACAGATGCTATAAATGAGATCACTGCATACAGCATCTCCCAAGCATTCAATAAAGTCTAAACACTAAACACATTCTTATAGTTCTAATACCTTTGTTAACAATGCTAGCACACAGGTGAGACAGCCTGATTCCCGTTATGTATTTGTCAGTATTTCATTGAGGCATGGGGATTTTGACATGAGGTGGCACCTGGTCTGCCAGTGTCACTGCATGTATGTGGCAAAGACTCATGGGTCTTGTTTTCAGTTACACTAAAGCCCCTTTATACTGCTTTGGCAATGTAAAGGGACCATGAAGTGGGGATAAATTACATTTACACCCACTTTAAGACTCCTTTATGTTGCCCAAATGGCCTGAAGGGACCTCAGTAAGAGAAATAGGCCTTTAAATGTCTGATTTTAAAACAGTTATAAAAAAAACCGTACTAAGGCTCGGTCTACACTTACCTCTGCGATCCGGCGGCGGTCGACAGGAGTTACGCAAACTACGCAAAGAACTTGCATTACTCCCATTGACTGCTGTGCTTCTCTTCTATGCGCCGTCTTCACTGCACTGCGCTGACAGGAACCGCGTTCCCATTGATGCTACGCTACGCTACTTGCGGGGGTGAATTAATAACATCGACTTCTGGATCGACTGAGCAGGTCTTCACTGACCGCTCAGTTGATCCAGATAAGTCGATCTGATGGTGGTGACTTTGCCGCCGTCAGTGTAGACATAACCTAAGAAAATATGGACAAGCAACTAAGATTGTAAGCAGTTTGGGGAAAGGATCATCTTTTTGTTCTGTGTTTGTACAGCACCTAGCACAAGGGGGTTGTGGTCCATGATTGAGGCTCCTATACTACTACTACTAATAATAATAATAAATAGCAAACGAACATTTTACTAAAACAAAATTCTGGACTAGTGCACTAACTCAGATCCACACCTCTTTAGTGAGCTCAGCTGCACATCTGTTTTTTAATTTAGGTGAGTTAAGTTCTTCTCCTATTGCATGCAATTCTTCATTTTTGGTTTTTAATATAGTTTATTTTTTAAATGGAAGCACAAGAAAAAAGTCCGTGTCCTGCTGACATCACAAACTGTTTTGTGCTTCATAAAGTCATCAGATATCTTCAGTTGAATTATGTTCTTGTTGCTGAGCATAACCAATATCATTATCATCATCCAGTGGGATGCTAATGGATGAAGGCAGGCAAGCAGGTGCAATGGAAATCCAGCAACAACTGGATAAAGACATATTTTACTCACCGCAGGTCATACAACCAGAGAAATGTGTCAGCTTGTTCACCTCTAATGGCTTTTCTTATACTTCATCTTCTGACATATTGTACAAGTCCTAGGAATATTTTGTTTCATTAACTGTTTTAATAGTTTTTTTTATAGTTCAACTCTCTGATCCTTGAAAATCACATTTCTGTCACTGATTTGCTGTTCAATGTTTGCACAATTATTTCAAAAGTACTCTGCTTTCAGACTATTCATACCCAGACTGTGAGGCAGTCTGATTATGAGATGGAAAATATTAGGGGTGGTCTCACTCTGATATGTTAATAGTATGCGTCTCACCACATGAAGAAAAAAGTCAAGACAATTCTTCAAGGTCCTAAGTAACTTTGAGTCTCTGTGCTTATCCACACCTATACTTTATTGCATCATTTTTATTAACACACTTTCCACCAACAATGCAAGCTTTATTGCTCCACTGATCTGCCATTTTGCACTTTGTTCCACTCCTCTTGAAGACCCACTTCTTTCCATAAAGCTTACCAGAAACTAGATAAATCACCTGCTTATCTATTTAACTATTTATGACTGAACCATTCCTCTATATTTATGAAGGTGGTTGTGTGTCAAAAATAAAGAAGGAGTGGTGTGAGGACACTGGAATGGAAGCTGGGAATTTGTGTGAGAGAAAGCTGATAGGTCTGAATCGTAGTGGGAGGCTTAGGGAAGGGATACTTAGTGTGTTTAAAAACAAAAAGCCACCATCAGCCAACCAAACATGTAATTAATAGCACACCACTCTGATCACTTTGCCTATACATTATATCTCATTCCCTCACCCAATGTCTTTGTTTTCCTAGATTGTAAACTCTTCAAGGCAATTGTCTCTTCAACTGTGTTTGGAAAGTGCCTAGCACATGGTGGATGCATCTGCAATCTAAATAAATACATTCTGGGGTATGTTAACAGGAGTGTAGTATGTAAGACACAGGAGGTAATTGCCCCGCTCTGCTCAGCACTGGTGAGAACTCAGCTGGAGTATGGTGTCCAGTTGTGGGCACCACACCTTAGGAAAAATGTGAACGCATTGGAGAGGGTCCAAAAATGATAAAAGGCTTAGAAAAACTGATCTATGAGGAATAGTTAAAAAAAATTGGGTACGTTTAGTCTTGAAAAAGAAGACTGAGGGGGAACCCGATACCAGTCTTCAAATACATTAAGGGCTGTTATAAAGAGGACAGTGATCTTCACTGAAGGTAGGTCAAGAAGTAATGGGATTAATCTGTAGCAAGGGAGACTTAAGTTGGATATTAGGAAAAATGTTCTAACTATGAGAGTAATTAATAGACTTCCATGGGGAGGTTGTGGAATCCCCATCCTTGGAGGTTTTTAAGAACAGGTTGGTCAAACACCTGTCAGGGGTAGTCTAGGTTTACTTGGTCCTGCCTCACTGTAGGGGACTAGACTTGATGACTTCTCAAGATCCCTTCTAGCCCTACATTTCTATGATTTTATAAATAATCCATACAATTCTGGGGGTGGGGGAATGTTTTTTTTCACCACCTCTTTACTCTTATTTCCAGTTTAAATGTTTCCAAATGTTTGTTGGGCAATTGGTCTGTGACCCTTAAGGAATCTTTTCTTTTATGACTCAATCCCAGATTGGAGATTTTATCCCTATAGAAGGCTTTCCTACTCTATTAGAAATTTAGGGCCAATTTCTGCAGTCCTCAAACCAGGTCCACACTAGAAACTTTTGCTGGTATAGCAATGTTAGTTAGGGGTGTGGAATTTTTTTTGGAGGTGACATTTCTGTGGCAGCAAAATGTAGATGCAGTTACGGCAACATAAAAGTGTGTTGTTGGTAGATCTTATTTCACTTGGGGAACCGTTATAAGCTATATTGGAAAAGGCACATTTTTTCTGGTATATGCTGCATCTACATTAGAAGGGTTTGCCAGTATAGATATAAGACCTTGCTTTATGCAGGCAATACTCCCTTTAGCTTCAGTGGAGGTTTTGACTGAGTGAAGAATGACTGCAGAATTTGGCCTTTATTAATATAAGCTTGAATCTTTGATTGTGTACAAAATAACTTTATGAAAGTATAAGCATTTCCCTTTCACTAAAAAAAGTTCACTTGGACATGCCAAGACATCCAGGAAGATTGTTTTCCCAAAGAGTTTCCCCTTGAGGTCTTGGTATGCACACTTATCTCTCCATTGAGAGCTTTCCCCCTTCAATTTGTGTGCTGGTATTGTTGTCAGAACTAAATGTAGTTGCCCATTCCATTTCCTTTCTGATAGAAGAGTGAATGCTAATCTGTATCTCCTTAGCCTGTTACTCCTTATACTTATTTATGGAGCCCATAATGAGTGACAGATCGCTAGGTACTTCATACTAATTTACATTATCTTTCCTCTGCTTTTGCTGGGAATCACTAAATAGAGAACTAAGTGAATGTCAGTGGAGAACATCAGATCTCTTCTTAGATATGTATTTCAGTGGGTTGGTTATAAAACAGATAGAAATGCCTGGTAACACAGAGACAAGTTGGGTGAGATAGTATCTTTTATTGGATGAACTTCTGTTGGTGAGAGAGACAAGCTTTCAAGCTTACACAGAGCTCTTCTTCAGGTCTGGGAAACTAACTCAGAGTGTCACAGCTAAATACAAGGTGGAACAGATTGTTTAGCATAGATAGTTTACTCGTATTTCAAGGGATCATTCAGGGTGAGGTGAATATCACCATTTCTTGGAGCTAGCTCAGATACCACAGCTGATGTTCATTTAGTCTCCTTGTGTGTGAGAGCCACCTGAAGACTGTTAGAGGTTTGTTTTTTAACCCCTTTTTTAAGCATTCAAGTGAAGGTCTTTTTTCAAAGCTTTATAAACCATGCTTTATAAGCTAGATACAGAAAAGATAGGGGGAACAAAACTGTCTCACTGGAGAATACAAAACCTCTTTAAACTAGCTGTTTCCAAATGCTCAAGGTTTCATGACCATTGGGCACTGTTAAGTTGCACTCTGAATGAAGTGGCTGATATTGGAGGGCAGTAAATGAATACATGAACAGAATATATGGGATCTAAGGGGAAGTAAGTCACGAGTGCTGAATTTGCACAAGGTTCAATGAAACATGAAGGCTCTGATTCTACTCTCATATTGTGTAAATCAGGGGTAACTCTACTCTAGTAAGTAGGTTTATGTTCTTTAAAAACAGGGAAAGAGAAGAATGAGGCATAAAGAATCAACTCCCGCACACATTTACACCTTTAAAACAATAATGAAACCAGGAAGAGAGGGGTGCCCAGGTGAAGGTTGAGTTTGGTTTGAAACTGACATTGTGTCTTTCAAATGACATTTCCATTGTATGAAAATATTAGGTTAGTTTTCCAACCCTTTCATACAGAGGCCAAGATTTTAAAAAATGGGTGCCTAAAGTTAGGCTTCTAAATGATAAAGTTAGGGACCAACATGATTTTCCAAAGTGTTGATAACTCACTGCTTCCACTGACTTCATACTGAAAATATCTTACTCCACAAGAAGTTGTATTGACTTCTATGGGACTACTTATGGTGTAAGGTACTCTTCAATGCAAAGGCATCATAATATCCTTAATTATGGACTCGGGAATTACACTTCAGGCACCTATTTTTGAAAATGTTCACCAGAGTATGTTGATGCATTTGATTTTTCCAGTCTAGCTGCCTTAATATACAGGCAAACAAAAGCATAACAGAAGAGATATTGTAAGGCTACCTGAGAGATTAAACCAAGTCATGAAATATCTTGTTAAGTCATAACACATAAATCCACTGGCAAAGATATGTTTTTCTGGACCAGCATCAACTATGAATTATGCTATCTTTGGAGAACACACAAACCCTTCCACTGAGTGGAAAGAGGAAATGAGTGTGTGCGCTGCCTTTGGCAGTGCTCTGGGCTAAAAGGCAACCTTATCAGTAAAGGAAATGCTTCAGAGATTATACCTGATGGATAGAATTAGCAGCTGGTGTGGGTCAACATGCTGAACATAAAAGCTACCAATACAAACAAAGAGTCAAAGAGCTTTTTCTCCAAGTTGTGATTATTGAGTATACAGTGTCAACAGGAATGGAAACAGCCAACTAAGTACATTTGTCCAGAATTAGAGATGGGGCAAAAAAGGGGCCACTTTTCTGAACCTTCCTACACCAAATTTTGGGGATTTGGTTAGAATGAGACCTGAAGTCAATTAGACACTGCTTCTGCTAAAAATAAAAATCTCTCTACCTAGGTTTGTAAAACCAAAACCACCCACACATTTCTTCAGGTCTACTCAACAGAGTATAGCTAATAATGACTATATCATCTCTCCATTGAAAACTTCCTTTGACAAAGTGGCTTTGCATTATTAAATACGGTTTTAGTGCCCAACCTGGAGGGACGGGGGAGGATGGGAGATTAGATCAGAGGCAGAGAAGAGACCATATTTTGAGTTAGGGCCAGATTGTGATAACCTTACTCATGTTAGCTCCAGAACCAGTCCCCTTCACATCAGTGTGCTACTGTAATATAAAAAATAAATAAGAACAAAAATTGGACAATAAAGATTGATTAGTCATTTTTCTGCTCAGATTCTCATGTGCTAACACACTGTTGCAGTGTTTGGGTTCTAAACACTGAAGTGGAATGTTTATTTGTTAACATTTTTTAAAAGTGAATTTTAAAAAAGGACACATTTCTATTGTCCTTTGATTTTTTTAAAAATGTATTTTTACCAGAACTTCATTTTAAGCCAAATTGGACCCCAGAAAGTGGCTTGCTTTAAAATTAGACCATGTAATGTACTGGGACAATATACTAACATTTATAGCCAAGGCTTTCAAACTTGGGTATGTTGGAAATGAGGCTTCTAAATCCATACTTAAATAAGTGGCTTGATTTTCAAAAATACTGAGGACACAGCAGCTCTAATTTTGAGTGTGTTCAGCTCTTTGAAAAACCAAGCTATGTAGTTAGATGCCTAAATCCAAACACCCAGATTTGAAAATATTGGCCAAAATAACTTTCCTGGTGCCCAACTGAGAGATCACAGAGAGTGGATTATGACTACGAGTATTTCCAAAGGGAAATAAGCAGTCTGAGGAGAGGGACTAGCTTGATATAACTTTGTTGTCTTTAGGTTTTCCCTGAAACAGAGAGAGAACTAGTTCAGTGAATGGGAGCTGCCATCCCCAAACCTGAGCAAACATTGTTCAGGCAAACTATTATGGAAATTTCCGTAGCTAAGGGATTTGGTTCTTTCAATCAATATTTGGTATGACCAGTTATTATACATTATTTTGCACAAATATCAAGCAATGACAGTAAAAGCTCCTTTGAACAAAATTCTGTTTGTCATGTATTTCCCTAAAGAACACAGAGTTAACTGACTCCTTTCACAACACGTCTTGATGTCAGAACAAAATAAAAGTAGGACGTTTCCCTTAAAAAAAAAGTCACAGGTCTTGATCAAATACAGAAGCCACAGTATATAATTTAGGGAAATTGACAGGTTTGGTTGGTTTGGAAAAGATTCAAATTGTAGGCTTGATCCCATAGTTGTCCTTTCCCGGGCTAAATTTGACTTCAGTGAGAATCAGTCAGAGCTGGAATATTATGTCCAGTTCTGGATGCCACACATTATGAAAGACATGGACAAATTGGAGATAGTACAGAGAAGAGCAACAAAGATGATAAAAAGCTTAAGAAAACCTGACTTGTGAGGAAAGGTTAAAAAAACTGGGTATGTTTAGTCTTGAGAAAATAAGGCTTACAGGGAACCTGATAGTCTTCAAATGGGTTAATGAGTGTTATAAAGAGGACAGTGGTGAACTGTTCTGCATGATCACTGAAGGTAGGACAAGAAGGAATGGGTTTAATCTGCAGCAAGGGAGATTTAGGCTAGTTATTAGGAAAACATTTTAACAATAAGGATAGTTAAGCACTAGAACAGGTTACCAGTGGAAGTTCTGGAATCTCAGTTTTTAAGAACAGGTTGGACAAACAGCTGTCAGGGTTGCTCTAGATTTACTTGGTCCTGCCTCAGCACAGGGTGGGTGATGGTCTAGAGGACCTCTCAAGGTTCCTTCAGCCATACATTTCTATGATACTATAATTTAGGGATTGCTGAAGATAGTTTTGTACAGGCAAAAAAAGTGAAGACTATATCCTTTCCTTGGGGATTGGGGAAATGAAGTGACTTCAAAAAAAACCTTCCTTCTATATCTTTAGTTGACTGGGTTCCCCCATTAAGCATTGGTAATACACAATGAAATGCATTATGCTGCAGGTTAGAAAACATCCCATTTAAAAAGCAGAAGCCGGCAGAACTGCACAGTTCTCCTCGTTTGAAAGTGATTTCAGTTAAAAAAAGTTAGTAAAGATCAAAATTGACTTTGTGGACTGGTTTGGCTCATGCTTACCCTGCAGTTAAAACCCTGTTCAGTTTTTTTTAAAGAACATCTTGCAAGAAAAATAACAAATATTTCTAATTTTGTACTTATGGAATTATTCCATTGGAAAAAATTATGTGAAGCCCTAGAACAGGTATCCAACAACATCTGGAATCCAGAGCACCACAGGAGGCATTTAACTGAGAGGTTTGTGTCTGCAGAATTTCTGTTGCTCAAATTTTATTTGTGTTGAATGTTGTTAGTGAGAGATGTGCCAGCATTCTCCTTGCCTTCTCTTTACAGTTTTACCTTGAAAGGATATTTTGTCAGTAGATTTTAATTAAAAAAAAAAAAACTGAGATGCACGTGTTTTCATAAACAGTTTGCAGTCATAATTGTGGAGATAAACGGGTTGCATTTTCGGAGGCCAAGGAGTGGGTTTTCAGAGATAAATAGTAACATTACTACTTAGGTTTTGCATAGAGCTTTGCATAGTTGTTAGATTCAGGGCAAGCACTAAGTGATCCTCAGGATTCTACTCTAAGGTAAGTATTCTTCTTCTTCCCTATTTACGAAAGGGGGAAATGTAGAGATGCTAAACAATTTACGCAAGACCACACAGCAAGTCAATGGCAAAGCGGATGTTAGGACTTGAGGAGTTGCTGGCACCTGGCCCAAATCAGTTTCCATACTGCCTATTAGAGTGAAAACAATTCAGCTTAAGTGAAGAGGTATCATATAAAGCAGTCAGAAAAGTCAAGAATAATATTAAAAATGCAGCTAAGAAAAATAATATTTTTAAAGAGCATTTGACTGAGGTCTGAAAGAAAAACAGCATTTCTTTGTGTGTAATGTTTTTAATATTCAGGAAGGGTTTAACTTTCTTATAGAATAGCAGCAGGGAGATTTTTTATTAGAAGGGTATACTCCACTCCGCATTTGGTCAAAGGGTTAAATGACCTGAAAAGATCATCAGTGCTTGGAAAGAAGCATTTCCTAAAGCAGACAGATGAGTGAATCTTAGAGAAGAACCTGATTGACTGGGAAACGGGCGTGGCTCTTTCTAGGAGGGATGTGAATTCAAGAGATAAATGGGAACAAGGAAACAGCAGATGCAGAGAGAGCTGTGGGAAAAAGCTGGGAGATTACCAGGACATGAGATTTATGAGTAACAGAGGCTTGGTCTACACTTACCCCGGTGATTCGGCGGCAGTCGACAGGAGTTACGCAAACTACGCAGAAAACTTGCATAACTCCCGTTGACTGCTGTGCTTCTCTTCTGCGTGCCGTCTTCACTGCACTGCGCCACTTGCAGGAGTGGAATAATAGTGTCGACTTCTGGATCGACTGAGCGGGTCTTCACTGACCACTCAGTCGATCCAGATAAGTAGATCTGACGGTGGTGACTTTGCTGATGTTGGTAGCTCTGCTGAGAAAAGTGAACTGGACAAGAATTTGGCAAGAGTGATTTATTCTTGGTGCTTTATTGACCTTTGGAGTCAAAGATAAAGGGTCCAATTCTGGTCTTGCCCTGGTCCCTACACGCTGCTCTGGTGGCCTATGGAGGCCATAACGGCCTTGTAATGGACCGATAAAGATTAACATGTCGCAGCAGTGGCATATAGGGCAAATGTAAGTGGCTGTACATTACCCATCCTCACAGGTGAGGGTGTGCCCATAGCACTTAGTGTTACAAGGATGCTGGGATGCAGCACAGCCCATACACAGGTTGCCATAGGGCTGAGCAGTCTTTGAAGCTGCTCTAACTTAAACTGAAAGTTATTTCAGTTCTCACAGCAGCCCAGGGTCTAGGCTGCACAAAGGTGGCTTTAAGACACCTTTTCCCTCCCACCAGATGGGCCGTGTCTTCTGTGACGTGCCTCTCAGGACGCATAACATCAAACCTGCCTCCAGATCTATGAGAACTTAAATTGTCCTGGAAGGAACTTCCATTGAGACATGCCAATAAGATTGTGAAGATGAGGAAGGTAAGTACTGGACCCTTCAGTTGGTCTAAAACAAACCTGGGGGAGGTGATTTAGGAATGAAAGGGATCAACTAATTATATCATCCAAGTAAATTGGTGATTTTAATCAGTCTAGACCTGTAGTAGTATAGAGGAAATACATCAAATAATATTTTAAAGTAGATAGCATATCCTATGAATTAGTGCAAACAAAAATTCCTGTTTTAGATATCCTGAAATACAAGCCTCTTTTATATTTTTTAATCTTTGTGTGCAGTTCCCACCATAATTAGTTTCTTATGCTCTGCCAAATACATTCTTTCCCCGCCTTAAAACCTACCTCTTCAAGTGATCTCTCCCTACATTCCTCTTTAATCATTTCCCACACACTCCCTTGTCTATTCTGTTGTCCAGTGTCTTGTCGCTTTTTGTCTTATTTAGGCTTTGATCCTTCAAAGACTTACAGATGAGTTTAACTTTACACATGGGTGCAGTTCCACTGGAAACAATGGGCCCAAATGGAATCAATTGGACTCTTCACAGGATTGGGGGTTAGACTTTTTTGAGGCCAGGAAGTGGGACATTAATCTATGGTAGTAAGAATGCCTGGTGGTTGGGAATAAGTAGCAGAAGATGTTACCAATTAAGGAGTGGCCATGCTTTATTATCCAGGGACAAAAGATAATCATCTTGCCCATCAAGAAAATTATGAATTCTATATTTTATATATTTATTTTAAAATTGGCTTCTCTGTGTTTGCGCATTTCTACTTCACTGCTAACCCTTTAACATCTAACACTCTTGAATTCCTGTGTTAGAATTATCAGTATCATGGACTGCATGGGGATTCCCTTTAAAGTAACAATGCTCCTTGATTAACTAATGGGTCTGTTTAGCCATGACAAACACGCCCCTTCGATTAGACCCAACCTCTGTTGGTAAAGCAAATGGAAGACCTATGGAGAAGTTTAGTACCACTGGCCTTTAGATACTGAGCCAGCATTAATGGATCAGCAGTCCAACAATTTGCAGAAGCAGCTGCAGGGCTTGTATTCCAAATTATAGTACATAATTGGCAGAACATACTAGTTTCCTCCAAAAGTGTATCCAGGAACATATGGATAAGAAATTACAACCAAAGGAAGATATTTGTTTCCCATTACTAACTGGCCTTCTTCAAGAGATGTTTGATAATGGTTTAAACATGAAATGTACATAATTTGATTTGGGCATCTTATGGAAACAGTTCTTTTAGATAGACATGTATTGTTTCTATAATTGGCTTCTGGTGTTTCTGAGGAGAGAGCATATGCTTTTGAGTATAGTGAAATTGATTCAATCTAATTCATCGTGTTCTAATAAAAATTCTCCCCTGCTCCATAATATTTAGGGCATGCTTTCTGAAAAACAAATTATAAAATGATGTATTAAATCTCAGCATTGATGATAATAATACATCAAATAGGTAGAAAGTAATACAGTTTTCAAATAAACGAAAGTGAGACAATGAACACATCGGAATGCACTAGCCCTAGATACAAGTCTAGTCCACACTAGACATATATATACAATAGTTCATAAGAAAAGGCACTCACTATTCCAAATTGTTGAATTTTAGCCAAATGCCAAGATGACCTTTTGCTGTCTATTGGCCTTTCATAACCCCATAATGTGAAATGTCAGAGTATGCCGATAACTAAAGAATGAGTGTCATAGAGTATGAAATCGTACCTACAGCTATCTGAATTAACATAATCCCTGTTCTACAAGTAATCCTCACTACTAAGGATGCCTTGGCTCTGTATACTTTTAAGGATGAGGTAAGAAACCCTGTGTTTTAGCACTAAGAGCGGGGAACACAGGCTTTAGTGGATGATTGATCAGTAGGAGAGGAAATCTTTACAAATTGCATAAAATTTATCATTATAAATAGTGGGGGTCCCTCTTTCTTGTTCCTTTCTGAAGAGGTTGGCTGGAATGTCATTGGGAGTATAAGCCTTTCCATTGTGAGGATGTTTCTTGTTACTTTACTGATAAAAATCAATAAGATTTAGATGAAATTGTCTGCTTTCTGGATGCGGAACAGTAATTGGCGTGGAGAAATGCTTCGCTGCGTGGGTATGGGCTTATGTCACAATCTGTGCAGGACCCAATCCTCCATGGCTAGAGAAAGACAGTGAGGAAGACCTGGGTGCATTGATGGTGGAGGCCACTAACACCTCTTAGGGAGGTCAGTTGACCAGTTCTGATTAAGAAAGCTGTTGTGTGGCCACTGCTCAAAAAAATGTCACCTGATGCAAAAAAACTGCCCATATATCCAGTAATTAACCTTCCATTCTCAGTAGAGTATTGAGAAGCCTTCAGTGAGACAACTCTCTCAGAGTATCTGGCTGCCTCAGATCTCCCTGATCTTTCTCAACCTGAGTACAGGCCTGAATGGGTCCCTCCCCAGACTAGGGCTCCTGTCTGAAGAAGGTCCTGAACCAATTTAAAACCAGGCTATTTATTCAAAAACCCTTTCTTTGGCTGTTGGTCCCTGGAGAATCCGGTCTGGACTAATATATACACCCCTCTCCAGGGGAATGGCTTTGAAGGGCTGATAATGGAGGAATTACAATAGCATCCCTCTCTTATTAGAGAAGGTACATATAATTAGACAATAACATACACAGAATTTCATTTTAATTCAATGGACCCCAAAGGTATTAAACCTAATTCATGAAGGTTTAACTTAATTCAGTAAAGTGTGTCTGAATTCCATAAGGTTTGTCCAGGATATTGTCAGTCTATCATACTTAGTGTTAAGATAAAAAGAAAGCACCACTTATTGTCAACAGCCCCAATCATTACAATATTAAGGGAGAGATTTTCAAAGGTGCTCAATGATGGCCTAATTCTGCTTCCTTTGAAGTCAGTGATAAAACTCCCATTGACTTCAATGGGAGCAGAATTAGCCCTGCACGCTGAGTGCTTCTGCAAATCACATCCTAATTAAGTAACATTAATTATTTTATATTTCTCGGTCAGATCTCCTCTCAATCTTCTGCTTTCCAAACAAAAAGTCAATAATACTAATTTCTTTTAATCTCCTCTCGCATGGATGATCTCCGTGCCCTTAAGATTACCTACCGAGTTATAAAGCATTACTAATTACTGTAATACAGTAGCATGCCCTATGCAGGAAATGTCAAGGCGTAATTAGCACTTCTCCTTTTTTCTTTAAGGATATTACACTTCTTGGTAGGCCAGTGAAATTTCCAGGGACCCTGTTATACTGATAACAGTCAAAGTAAAAGTCTATGTAAATATTTTCACTCCCATTCCTCCATATCAATTCACATAGAGATTTCAGGGGAATGTCAATTACTTGAGCTGATCAAGTCATGAGAGATTTTTTCCCCTCAACCTAAAACCAGACTTCACACAAGAGGTCAGTGTTGTGCACAGGAGACAGCTTTAAAGCAATGATTTGAGTTTCTAGGAAAAGGTATGCAGTAGGAAAAAATGAGAGAACACCATTAAGGATGGGCTGGGCCAGTTCTCCTATGCAGGCAGAATAGTGGTCGGCCAGAAGAGCACCATGTTTATAGGTATTGTTCAATGTGTGAGCGACTGTGGGGCTGGTAATGGCAGATGTTTGCCTGCTTATTTAGGACAGCAAAGAGTCAAGTGCTGGCACAGTGGATAAGTTATTACACTCTGTGAATGCTTGCAAATGTTCATTATCCTTTCACTCTGGATCTTTAAAAAGCAGCTACTAACTTCCACTGAACTGCCAACCCAGTGGTCTCACAGTCTGTCTGCTGTCACTGCATCTATTTCTATTCATCAGGAGCCTGACTGAAATCCTATGTGGGGCTGCTCAGCTCAGAACAGTTAAGTCAAATTTGAGTTTATGCTTTTCAGAGAGGATGGCAGGAAGCTAAATACTTTGACACTGATCCTAAAGTTTCCATTGAATTCGTTGGCAATCTTATGCACAGAACAAGAGGAGAATATGACTCTCTGTAGCCAAAATGCTACACAGACATTGTTAGGCTAGGTTAAGGTGTGATTTCTAGCTTCTTCATTTTGGTCAATACTGAACAGATCTCTAGATGAGGCATCAACATTAGCCTGTCAATACTCTTTCCCCTGCCCCCCATAAGTATGTTTTCCAGAGAAAAATCTATGAAATTCAAACCTACCAATGGAGAGAAAAAGAATAGAGTCATTCCAGGACAACATAATTTTTGCATTTGTCAGTGATGTGCTGGTGGAGACGGTGGATAATTCTTGGGACCCTTTTGTTAAAATTCTGCCACCCAATTGAAAAGAAGGTTGTGATGATTTCCCAGCCTCTAATGGAGTTCACTTTCTCTATGGATACTAATAAATAATCCCTGCCAGAGATGATTTATCTTTGATGGTTTTAGAAATACTTCTGAAGAGCAGATATTTGCCTTTTCAAGTGAGCCAGGCTGCACCAAAAGGGCAGGTATTATTTTTAAAGTCCCCTTGAGACAGATCCTACCCCAACTGCTTTTAACAAGTTCTCCACCTCCAGACAATGTCCGTTTTCATCCAAATGTTTGGCAGGGGACAAAAAAAATAAAATAATAAAAAAATTATTTCCTGACCTAATCTAATTAATACGTCAGGTTATAACTTTCAGAAACGAAGTATAACTATTTCCAGCAATATCCATTTCAACATGAGAGTGCCCACTTCTGGGTCACAGAGCTAAGAGGGAAAATGTGAGGGAAGCCCTCTGTTAAAATATTGGCAGCACACCACTGGTATTTTAATTTAGTGTCACGATATTGTGATTGGTGCAGTAAAATACATAGCTAGATAAAGACAAGTTGATTAGGATAGGTGGATAATCAAGATATGTGGATAAAAAGAGAGAGAGAAAATAGCCAGGGTTTTAAAAAAATGACCCATGATTCTGCCTATGTCTCCACTATAAGCTAGGGGTGTGATTCCCCTGCCTATGTACATATACGCTAGCTCTCATCGAGCTAGCACAAGTATGAATAGAGAGTAGCTTCAGTAGCACAGGTAGCAGCAGTGGAGTACAAATCCACCTAAAACTGGTGGCTAGTAGTGCTACTGCGGCTACACTATATTTATGCAAGATGAGAGCAAGCATGAGTAGGTGCGCACAAGCAGGGGAATCACACCCATAGCTTTTAGTGTAGACACAGTCTTGGGTGCCCAACATTTAAAAAGTGCTGAACAACCTACCCTTTGAAAATCAGGCCATGTTAGACGATCTCATGTTGAGTACCCAAAAATGGAGGCACCCAATATCACTAGTTACTTCTGAAAATCGTGACCAGTGTGCTTATCTTGTAGGATCTAGAGGAGGCCCAATCCAAAACCTGATTATGTCAATGAGCATCTTTCCATTAACTTCAGTGGGGCTTTGGATTAGCCTATTGGTGCCAGTCATGAAAAGGAAGATCTGATCTTCCTGCCCTCTGAGACACAGCCATATTCTGCACAAAAGACTTTCACTGAAGTAAATGGGAATTGCATGCAAAAGTACATGTCAGGAAGTGGCCTACAAATCAGCTAAGGTGAAAATTCTTGTTCCCTACAAATACCACCTGTAAGACAATTTATTATTCTTTTATATTGGAGATGCAAACTGGAATATATTGGAAAAAATGACAACCTTTTTAATACTGTTGGTGAGAAAGCTTCACTAATAATTATTATATAAAAAACAACCGACTCTATAAAATGACTGCGATCAACCTCTGCTGAAATACTAGAAATCAGAAAAGGTTCATTTCCAGACTCATTAGCACCAGAATTCAGTATTTCCACATTCTTGCCATGTTCCTTATTTGGTGCTATATACACTACAGACACAACTGCATTGGGTGACCCAACTATATATAACATGATTATTCTCAACATCAGCAAAGTGTTGATCACATGTAGTGTAGCTAGCACCTCATTGTGTTTTAAGAATCATGCTAAGTTCTTGACATGTTCAGTCTTAGCTGAATCCTTAAAGTGCAGTTACATTTTTTGAAATATAGGTGGCACTTACCCATGTTTTAAGTATGTTGGGGGACAACTGTGTTGTAACCTGCTTCCGTGGCTTGACTGGGATGTAGTGTATGTGGGAACTTCGCCCTGTTTTCACAACCTCTCAGTAGAATGTGACCCTAGTAACATTCTAAAAGTACAAGCCTCTTCTTCCCCTTCTTATTGAAAGAGAATCTCCTATAATACAAAATATATCTACTCAGTAGAAGGGTTAAACTGGCGAAGCCCATAATCCTGAAAGAGACCTCATGGTAATACTGGATGGCAAACTACTCATGAATTTGTAATGTGGCACATCTTCAGGAAAGTCCAATGCAGTTCTGGCTTGCATATGCAGCGGTATTACACCATAGAGCAAGGAGGTGATAATCTCAACTCTCTTTGGCTCTGGGAAGTCTGCAGCTTGAAGACTGAGTTCAGTTCTGAACACCCTGTTATTAGAAAGATACTGAGCACGTAGAGAGCATGTGAAGAAGAGCAGCAAAAAATGACTGGGCTGAGGGAGAAAAAATGCAGTGCACCACGTGAAAGTTGCTGAATGACTAAGATGAGGACACAAGAACAATCTGCACATAGCTGAAGCCTGTAAACATCGTGGAGGGAGAAGAATTATTTAATATGGTATTTCGGAGTATAACTAGGAGTAATGGGATAAAGTTAAGAAGGGAAAATTTAAGTTGAATATCAGAGGAAACTTCCTGAGATTGAGGTCACTACGGTATTTAATAGTCAGCCAAAGAAAATGGTGGAAATCTCATCATTTGGGATATTTAAAACATGACTGGAAACAGCACTAGAAAGAGTGAAAATTCCTCCATTGTCAGGCAGGTGGAATGGGTGATCTGTTAGTTGTAGCAATATTAGCACTCATCTACCACTGTGGAGAAACTTCAAGTGGATTGCTGTCCTTTTGACAAAACTAAGGTGGAGTGCACAGGTCAAAATTATGTGGCTTATTTTTAAAACAATAAGTAGTCACAGGCTTAGCTATGGACACAGTGTCATCTCACCACTGATGATGTCATTTCACCATAATGTAGAGCAGTGGTTCTCAACCTATTTACCATTGTGGGCTGCACGTGTGGGCTGCACAATATGTTATATGGGCCACATCCAATACTACCTGTATGGCCCTGAGGATGTCACAGCTATGTGCTGATTGGGTAGCAAGTGGCCCATGGGTCACATGTTGAGAACCACTGATGTAGAGGATTATATTTTTAAAGGCACTGAAACACATTAACTAATAAATCTTCATAGTAGCCCCGTGAGTTCTTATGGCCATTTTACAGATGGGTCAAACAGAGTCAAAGAAGGGCTAAATGACTTGCCTGAGAATCCATTCCTCTCCAAGTCTCATTTAATTGGTTGATAAAATTGGGTTAATGATACTCATCATGCATGAAATCCAGAAATTGAAAGGATTTAAGGTGTCCACAGCTATACTTACATAGTTAGGTGTCCTTACCCTTGTTATATAGAGGCATAAAATGAGATACCAAGAGGCTCTGACCTGCCTGGAAGGCACCAAGATCTAGTGGCCTGAATAGCTACCTAACAGGCAGGAAACCTGGGTTCCACTCCTGATTATCCCACTACCTTACTGTATGATCTGAGGCAAATGTCTTACCTTATCTCAGCTTCAATTTCCCTAGATATAAAATGAGAAAGTACAGTGAGTTTTGCTCACTTCACAGGAGTGTTGTGAGGCCTAACAAAATAAAGTTTGCAAAGTACAACACAAATGTAAACTAGTATAAAGGCTAGTTAGTGGTTTAGGTGAATTAGAACTCAAGATGTCTGGGTTTGAAGCCATGAGCTTACGCCAGTTACCCATGTAACTTTGTGGTAGAAAAAGACAACAGCAGTTAAGGCATTGAGGTAGAGCTGAGGAAGTATACATCAGGCAGGTGCCTGTTTCGTAAAGCATACACAAGCCAGCGTGTGGTATTTAAAACACCACAATACTCCTATGAATAAGAAAATAACATCTAATTATTTTTAATTACCCTGTAAGCCTTCTAGGTTATTCAAAGGCACCAGAACTCTCCAAGAGCAATTTGTGATTCTAAATACGAAGCTATTAAGTCAATCTGTTTTAGAGTATGCCATACCAAACAAATACAAACATAGTAAAATGTGGAAAAAGTGATGACTCCTCAATTTTTGGATCTCAATTCATGGAATTTGTATCTAGCAAAAACGGTTGTTATGTCTGGTATAAGGTATGCTTCATATTTATCAAAATAAATGTCTGTACCTTAGCACCCACCCTCTTTGCTTATACTCTGTATTACACAGTCACATCTCTACTTTCCTTTTACCAATATACTGTAGTAGAATACCTGCACCTTTCTTCAAATTTTGCTCTCAAGAGAATATGAACGCCAGAAGGTCTTGAAATTTCCCCCCCTTGTTTCTGGAAGGTTGCCAGATTGTCCATTATGGGTGCAAGAAAGCCAGCAATATTTTTTGTGGTGCAGATAGTACTGGATTCAGTCAATTCTAACACTGTGAAATGTTTTGTGTCAGGCAGAAAGATGCTAGAAGGACACATTTTATTATTGGAATTTTATTTCCATCTGTTCATATTGACCACAAATATAAGTCTGAATCACACAAACTAAAAAGTGGGACTAAAGGGAACAGTGAGAGAACAAACTAATAAGATGATAGTTCCACAAAGTCTTTTACTCCTTTATTGATACACTACCCCATGAGATGACAACACAACATCAAGAAATGGGATATAAATGTCATAACACCATTGTGTCACTTTTGTCAAGATGGCAAAGTTAAAAAAGTAGTAAGTCTGTAAGAGGAATTGCCTTTTTCCATGAGAAAAATAGATCTTTCAGCCAAACTAAGAGTAGAATGAATGGTATCCTCTACTTTTTATAAAGCTGTAGTCCTGCTCTCCTTATAAGCTCTAAGAAAATCTCTCCTTGTAACACATGTCTCAGAGAGACAACTAAAAACACACAACTGAGTGAATTAAAATCCTGAGTACCACCAGATCATTAGACCTTGCATGTTACCTGTCTGAACACTCACACACACACACACACACACTTGAAAAAGAAAAGGAAATACTGAAGTTTAGTGTGAAAGCAGACTGTATGGCACTTTATGAGATCCACTGTAGAAAGTTTAATAGGGTGTGTAGTTTTTCCAATTAAGATGATTTATTACAATTTCCAAACAAAATGTAAGTTAGACAAAAAATGTATACAGAAGCGTGGCCTTGATTATGAAATTTCCAACTGAGACAAATCCTATTTCTTGGCAACCTAGCCTAAGTCAAATTGGTCTGTAGACAACATAAACAGCAAGAGTCACCCAGACAAATGTCAATATTTGAAGTGAGGGAACAACAGGCATTTTGGACACCAAAGACATTTTCTTTGGATAATCCACTCTTTTAGGCTAACGCTGACTTTGAACAAAACTCAAAAATATATATTCTATGTGTCTGTGCATGTTAGCATAAGAGCATCAGTCTGCGTGAAGCACCATCCTGGAGCTTAGAACACGACCTGAAGCTTTCTGAAGGTTTGAAACATTAAAAACACATTAAAAATAGACTTTTGAATTTATTTTTGTATGTTTCTTGTGAATTTGGTCTACCCAGTTTGTGCTGAAATACGGTGAGTGATTCCTTTTTATAAAAGGTCTTTTGTGAATTTCAGTGTTCATGAATGGTGGCTAGATAGATGGATGATCATGCTGGAGAATTATCTTTGTCACTCAAATCAGGCAAAAGGAATGCTCAGATAAATCTGTGGGCCACATTTCACAACATTTGGAAGAAACTTTAACTATATTCAGTAGTCAAATTCAATGTCTGTTATTTTTAGTCTACACGTTAACTAAAACATTCACCATCTAATGACCCTGTGTACTATCTAACATGCCAATAATATGCTATATAGATTTCCTCATTTCATTTTCTATTTGTTATTATTACCATCTTCCTGTTGTCAATCTGAACACCAACTGTTTGGGGAAACAGTTTCCAGTTCTGACATCTGAATGCGATCTGGGAAATTATAATCACACATCACTCAAAACATCCTTTTCAAAGACATAGTCCAAGCATCATAATTTCCTTGTTTAGTCTTTTGTTACTATTTATCTGTACCAAGATCTTGCTGATTACTGTAAAAAGATTTTCAGATGATCTATGGTTATATTCTCCATTAATGTTATTGGGAGTTTCAACTTCTCATTGGGGGAGGATATATTCAACAGCAGACATTTTTCATGATTAAGGAGTGGCACAGACTCTATAGGGAAAAGTGTCCTAATTTTGTTGTCCAGAAAGCGAGTGGATGTCTTATGTTTGAGAATGGGTTAGTGAGAGCGTGCATGTATACAGTAGGTATGAGTCAGAGGAATATGTTGAGCTCTTCAAAGCTCTGACAGAAACAAGGAGGACCCTATCCTTCATGTCAAACAAAGTAATTTAAAAACTTGACTGAATACTATCAAGCTATTTTGCATTATTCTCCCAGTCCTACCTGAACAATATTGGAGCTGTTATTTCAGAGCAGAGAAGATTTCTACAAAGTTTTAATTTAACAAATTTCACAACTGTTAAATAAATAACCTTATTCAGTTGAAGACCATTTCCATATTAAGGGCCTGAGCTAAACCCTGTTTAAGTCACTAGAAAGACTCTCAATGACTTGAGTAGGCTTTGGATCAGGCCCTTAAATAAGAAGATTGCAATAGTGTTGTCCATCTTGCTAACAACATGTGTGTTAAGTAGGAGTTTTCTTATCCTATTTGCAAAGTATCTCTGTGGCAAGAAGCTAGCTTGTTCCTGCTGAAGTAAGTAAGGGAGACGCTTCCTTTATTTATTTCAGCAGGAACAAGCAGGCTTCATGCCACAGAGATACTTAGCAGACAGGATAAGAGAGCTCCTGCTTAACAAACATTTTGCTAGCAAGATGGACATTCTGTATGACATTAGGCATGAAGAGCTCGATAAAGGATACAGACACCATACTGGATGATACATTAATGTATACATTTATTTCTCTCTGTATTTAACAGTGGCAAAGGATATATCACACAGTTATTCCCAATCATCCTTCAGAATGAATTAAATCCGAAGGTAATTTACATATATCCTCAGGGATTTAGGAATGTAGAGTCTCTCACTACAACTCTAGTAATCTAAAATTATTGGCCTGGCTACTGCCAGGTTTCCCCTCATTTCACAGGGATATAATAATCTAGTATCCTCATAAATATGTATCTTTATCTATGTTTGCAGAAATGTGTCATATATTATGTGTGACTAGATAAAACTGACACGTTTGTGCTGACTATAAAAGTAAATGCTCTAAATCTCGCAGTGTTGGGGTATTCTGGAAGCTGAAGAAATATCCCATCTTATCTGATGTTTAAACACTTTGGTAATGCCTTCTTTATGACTAACGTGATGGTGTGAATAGACTTTTGGATTGCATTTTGTGAATGTACACTTCTTAACAACTTTAGGGCCACTTTCCATGACTGTGTACATTGGTACAGCACATAGGAAGTTAATGGAGTTGCTCCAGTTTACAATAGCAGAGACTTTGGCCCTGAGTCTTTAATGATATGTAAGAATGTAGTTGTAGGAGTAAGGTCACGCAGAGAATATCTCCTATTCTCTGAACTTCTAAAGGGACTATTGCTGTAGCACGTAGATCAGCAGCCTGTCCCCGGGAAAGAACAGTAGTATCTCAGAGCACCTTTCATCAGATGGTCTATGGCATGGTAGATGCTGCAAATGTCAGGCCTATGCAAAATTCATGAAAACATGCTTATGAAATTTTGTAGATTTCTGACCATTTTGTTTTATGCTATTTTCTAGGTCTCATCATTGATTTCTTCTAGAACCAGTGTTGCGGCTCTGTCGGACTAATTAAATGTACACTTAAAAAAACCAAAACGAAGTACATGTAAATTCTTGTGATGCTGTCCCATTAGTACTCCGAAGTAAAGCCAGGTGAAACTGGGTCAGTAGCTGGATGGGAGATCTCTAAGGAAAACCAAAGGAACTGGTATTGGTAATTCAGGGCTGACTCTTCTCTCACCAAGTCAATACTGTATAAATGACTCAGCAATGGCTAAAATGCACTCTTTCCATTGGTCCCACTCACCTGGGCAACCAATCAAAAGATAGAGACCCCCAATAGGGAAGTTTGAAAGTTAAAGCCAGAAAGACAAAGGCTCCAGCTAAAAGTCAGAGCTTGGGCAGGTCTGGAAATGAGGCACCAATGGGCCTGATACAAACAACTCAGCTGTCTGCCCATGACAGTGGTCACATTAACTGTTAAAGACAAATGATGCGTCATGGCTGAAGCTGAACAAATAGAGCCCACCAGGTCTGCAGCTATACATTCATATCCATGTGTAGGCACTCAAATGCTCCACTGTGTCACCTCAGTGATTATTTGAGTACCCCAAAGTGTAACTGGACACCCCAATTTAGGTGCCCAAAGTTTGAAAATTCTGCTTTATCAGATAAATTGAACCCTGATATAATTCCAATTAATTTAAAGGAATTCGTTAATCAAGGAGGAGTTTAACGTATGGGTTTCAGCTGTATGCCATCTGAAGTAGCTATGATATTGCATCCAAAAATTAGTGATTTTAATAATTTAATAATTATTTAATATTTAACAATTTTTATTTACACATGACTGTGTCACCAGGGAGCATGAGATATAAAAAACAGTTGTCGCACATTGGATCAAACCCCTCACAATAAGCAACATAAACAGCCCCTTTCTCATAATTCTTAATGCCATCATACTGCAAGAAAAACTTTCGCAGCCATGAGACATAGTCATACCAATGTTTGACCAAAAGCATGTACCATGGTCTGGCAGCCTCCCCTTTAGTGGAGCGAATTCCACAGCCAAAAAAATTCCATTACTCGAGTGCCCATCTAAGCACTGTCAGAAAAAACCTCAGTAATAGCAAAGCTAACACATTCTGTACTGTAATTATCCTCTGTAACCACAAAACAATACCATGGATTCAACACAGGAGGCCTTAATCTGATCCATAACGCTACCCAGCTGAACTATATGTTGGAACATCTCCAATATTTCATTAAAGGGATGTTACTTTGTCAGTATTAAATAAAATGCTTGACACTTTTTGTTTTACGTCAAAACATTCTGCCTAAGTAACATTTTCCTTATATGGGCTATGGATTCCTCAGAAGCAAAGTCTATAACAGCAATTTCCCACCCTACCATTGACTCAGACAGGTTCTTGCAATTTCACCAAGGCCAGAAAGACAGAGGCTCAGCAAAATCTGACTTCATTATGTTTTTCGAAGACAGCATTAAAAAATACAACAACCAGGAGAACAGGTTAAATGTCGGTTGTCAGATCAAAGAGAAACAAGATAATAACATACCTCAGACTAAATATTTACATACTGACTGCTTGGGCTGGAGTCTATGAGTTTGAGTTTTTTTGAATTCTGGTGGAGTAGCAAACTATAGCACAAGTGTTTGGCTTGGCTGCCAACAGCACCACTTTGCCCAGGAAGCTGCAGGTATCCTTCCATCATTTCAAGATTCAGATTGTCTGAATAAACAGAAAAAATATGGAAAATGTTGTTAATGCAACAAACAGAGCACCAAGTCTGTGCTTTTGCTAGCTGGATTCCAATAGGATGTACTTCTTACCACAACTACTGAACAGACCATGCTGCGGAGCAACTTCATTCACCTGTAAAATGTCCAAACAAACTGCACATTAGCCTACTAATAATTTGGTTTGAAATGACCATTTCGGAAGGTTGTTGTTGTGAATGGAAGTGTATAATGTCTGTCAAGGGGCTTTATTTCTTCCCAAAATTGTAGCATGAATGGCAATTAAATATTTCAGTAAGAAGGGGGAACCCAGCTGAACTCTACGCTATAAACTAGTTAAAATCTTCCTTCTTTTTCAGAAGCTCTAAACAAAACCAGAAACTTTTAAAAAACAGCTTTTGGGAGCAACCCGGCAGCCCATGTGGATGTGAGCAGGCCTACTGAAAACAATGGGACCAATAAGTTCTTTGGGGCAAGGACCACATTTACTATGTTTGTACAGTGTCTAGCACAATTGGCCGTGGCCTGGTTGGTCTCTATGTGCTACAGTTCTCTAATTTGTTAAGATCATTTTGAATTTTTAACCAGTCCTCCAGAATGCTTGCAACCCCTCCCAGTTTGGTGTCATCTGCAAATTTTATAAGCACACTCTCCACTCCATTATCCAAGTTAGTAATGAAAATATTGAATAGTACCAGATCCAGGACTGACCCCCGCAGTAATCCGCTAGAAACGCCCTTCCAATTTAATAGCAAACCATTAATAACTACTCTTAGAGTTTGGTCTTTCAAACTGTTATATGCCTTTTAGTAATTTCATCTAGACCACATTTCCCTAGTTTACTTATGAGAACATCATCCGGAACGACATCAAAAGCCTTACTAAAATCAAGGTATATCATGTCTACTGCTTCCCCCCATCTATTAGGCCAGTAACCCTGTCAAAGAAGTAAATTAAATTCGTTTGGCATGATTTGTTCTTGATAAATTCATGTCGACTATTCCTTAATAATCCTATTATCCTCCAGGTACCTTCAAAATTATTGTTTAATAAATTGCTCCAGTATCTTTCCGGATATTGAAGTTAATCTTATAGGTCTATAGTTCCCCAGGTCTTCCTTGTTCCCCTAAAGATAGGTACTATGTTTGCCCTTCTCCAGTCTTGTGGGACCTCTCCCGGTCTCCAGATAATTGCTAATGGCTTCAGCTAATTCTTTAAATACCCTCAGGAATCCTATATTTTGTCTTGCATTCCTTCCCCCTGGTTGTCAATATTAATTATGTTGAGTATCTGGTCATCATTAACCTTTTTAGTGAGGACTGAAGCAAAATAGACATTAAGCACCCCACCTTCCTTGATGTCATCAGTTATTAGCTCTCCTTTCCTGAGAAGTGGAGGATCTACACTTTCCTTCATCTTTCTCTTGCACCTAATGTATTTAAAGAACTTGTTCTCATTGCCTTTTATGTTCCTTGCCAGGTGTAACTCATTTTGTGCCTTGGCCTTTCTGATTTTGTTCCTACAATATTTGTGCTGCTCTTTTGTAGTCCTCCTTACCAATTTGACCATGTTTCCATTCTTTGTAGGATTCATGCAGCCATTTTAGCCTCTTACTATTCTTCCTATTTTTCCTTTGCATCGGACTAGTTTGCAGTTATGCCTTTAATATTGTTTCCTTAATGAAATACAAGCTCTCCAGAACTCCTTTTTTCCTTAGATTTTCTTCCCATTGGATTTTACCTACCAGTTCCCTGAATTTGTTAAAGTCTGCTCTTTTGAAGTCCATTATCCTTATTCTACTGCTCTCTTCTAACCAGAAGTAGAATCCAGAACTGTAATATGACATACCCAAATCTTATCCATGCTTCCTCAGACTGGTTATAACAGATCTATGCACCTGTAGCCACTGCTCTAACCACTAGATAATGCTGCCTTTCCATGGACAGGAATAGAAACCAGGAATCCTGATCCCCAACATTCTACTGCTGTCCAGAGCAAATAGTTGTGTAACTCACTGGCAAAAAATGTGTGTCACATTCTCCATTAGTGGCTGGAACAGAGAGCAAATAACACCGATTCCTCTAGTTCAAGTGATAGAGGTCTGTGCTGGGGATCTGCAGGCCCTTGGCTGAAATCCTACCACTGAGCCATGCATGGGGTTCCTTACATCATATCCTTACATCATGCATGTGATGGAAATTTTGTTTGTGTAGTGTTCTTTTTACATAGGTAGTTATTGAGTTTACATAGTGAAAACACATCTTTAAAACAGGTTTTATAGTTAAAAATGATAATAATGGGGCAATGTGCAACAGAACAGAAGTATTTCTCATTTTGATCATATGTGACACATTTCTGTTGCGTCTGTCTCACACTGACAAATTTGAAAGTAAGGTGGTATGGGAATATATTGCCATCCAGTCTCCTAACAACTTTTGGTCACCAAAGATCCCACAGAACTTCTCATACAAATAAGGGTGTTAATTTATGGCATCCTGGCCAGCTTCCAATTCTGCATCCCTAAGTTCCCCCTGAAAGTTTCACTTTGGCTACAGTATTGTTCTTTATGTCCTTTCCTAAACTATTGTGTAATATTGCTATGTACTGTTAAACAGCTGCTGTGTTTCACATTGGAGCTAGCTGCATTCCAGTTGTGGGTGATCCCTTTATAAAGTTACCAGTCTCTAAAGCACTTTGGGATGAAAGGTGCTAAAGAAATATAAGATACTATTTCTATTTTTGGTGAATGGCACTTCCAGTTCATTTTAACAAGAATCATTGTATAAACAGATTGGGAGACTTAAAAATTTAACAAGACTCACTCTTCACACTGAAATGAACAGGTCCATGAATTTGATTACAACGTTTGCTGACCATGTACATTAGGCCTAGGAGACGAGCAGTCGTGATAAAGAAAGTTGCCAGCCACTGAAGAATAAGTCAAATCTTGAAGATCTCACATCCACTCGGAATTAGCATTCGAACAGCTGCCATAACTGCTGAATGGTCTCAGCTGAAGTGGCTCAAAAATATGCAATCCCAAAAGCAAAGTTTAACGGTCAAAATGTCAGAAAAACTAGTGCAGTGTAGATGAAAAAGGCCAAACCTGTTTGGCAAAGATTCATACATTTCCCAGCATTCCACTGTGCAAATGCTCACATGTAGTCCCCATATTCTGCTACTAAGACCACTTCCTACTTGCTCTAGTGCAATGGTTCTCAATCTTTCCAGACTACCATATTCCTTTCAGGATGCTGATTTGTCTTGAGCACCCCAAGTTTCACCTCACTTAAAAACTACGTGCTCACAAAGTCAGACATAAAAATACAAAAGTGTCACAGCACACTGTTACTGAAAAATTGCTCACTTTCTCATTTTTACCATGTAATTATAAAATAAATCACAACTCCCAGGTTGAGAAACACTGATATAGTACATACATGAAATTTTAGTTCATACTGACTTCTCTCGTGCTTTTCAGGTAGCCCTGTTGTAAAACTAGGCAAATATCTAGAGGAGTTGATGTACCCCCTAGAAGACCTCTGCGTACCCCTAGGGGTACGCGTACCCCTGCTTGAGAATCATGGCTCTAGTGTTTGCACAAAATTCTTGAAAGTACAGCCTCTAGAGGAGGCATGTTGTGGAAGTTCAGGCTACACAGGGATCAGTGAGTGGTTTGATATTGGGAAGTGTTGCCATTGAGAAGCTGTACTCCTGAGAATGGTATCATTCTATATCCCCTACAAACTCCGCACATGTAGCTGACAACGTAGATTGATTAATGACCTGAATCACCTGAATGACCAGATAGCAAGTGTGAAAAACCGGGACAGGGGGTGGGAGTAATAGACACCTATATAAGAAAAAGCCCCCAACATTAGGACTGTCCCTATAAAATCAGGACATCTGGTCACCCTAATCACATATGGTGGTTAAAAAAATGCCATTTTCAGGTACAAACTGAGGGCAGGTTGCATCTCTTACAACCCCTCCCCTTACAACAGCACTACCCCCTTCTTGGGCTTTGATGGCCTGTATATGCCCCTGTTGAAGGTGATGTTGCAGCCACTTTTCTTCCCCCTTCATGAACTTTCTGCCTCTGCTTTCCACCAGCGTGTTCCTTGCTTTACATCTAATCATTTGCTACATGTGAGTACTCTAGTACTTTCAAAAGTTGCACTTTGTTAGCTATGCCTACTAGAGTTTGTTAAGACTGCTGCCTTGAATAAGTCACCATGTTTTCTACTGCTGACTAACTCCTGGGTAAATCTCCTTTAGTGTTAATTTGAATTTTGCACTATATTATACTTACAAAAAATCAGAAGCAACCTTTCTGTTCACAGGCAATAAACTTTGCTGAGATAATCTCATTGGAAATTTACAGACTGTTTTAGTAGAGTTGGCTGATCCAATGCATAGTCAGTAAGAAGAGCTAGTGAATGACTGTAACATGAATGAATTCCAGGTGGCACGCTAGCAGATGCTGGGCTGTTAATATGTCATTATATTGCTGTGTTCTAATTTAGGCTCCCACAGTAATGACAGCCGTCTTAGGCACCATCCCCCAAATCAAAATATCAGTGTGAAGTGAGAGAGTCTGGTTCACTACTAAACTTCCCTTATAGGTGTCCAGGGTCCTTTAGAAAACAGTAATCAGTAACTTACTAGGCAGTAGAGTTGCAGATTTAAGAGATAATGACATTTAATAAACCAATAAAGAAACAACAGCACCACAATCTACGTTTTACAGGATATAGGAGCAGAATCTAAAAACTCGACACGTGTGAACTGTAAACCAGCTAAAAGGTCTTTGGCTTCATGTTTGGTTCTGATGTTTATCTGAACTCATCCAAATGGCTGAAGTCTAGAAAACAGGCTGGAAATTATATGAGCTCAAGATATGTGCAGATATTTCCAGCATACTTTTCAACTTCTTAATGCAGTACTTTAGGACACAGACCTCCAAACTGAGGGACAATGCTGGAGACTGACCCACAACAATGTATACATGCACTGCGCAGAAACTTCTCTCTCCTTCCTTTAGCCCCATATACACCATCTAACTGTCCCTTTGCCTCCTTCCTGTCCATTGCCCTGTGGGCCTGTGACTTGCATTGCAGCAGTGGTAGGTTGAAGAATGCCCCACTGGCATCTCATGCCTCACAAGAGGGAGGACACCATTCATGCATGTTCTATCACCAATACCTCCACTTTTCAGTGACATCTTCTAAAAGCATTTCATACGCCATCCTTGTACCACTGCTGCCTTTTCAGACTGTCCCTGTTCAAAGTTATGCCCACATCTACCTATTCATCACAGAGATGGAAGGTAATGTGTATATTACATCATGGTCATTCAGTCTTCTCAGCTGAGATTGCCAACAGGAGTGACAAGCGTGGTGATAATATTTGAGCTGATGCTATATTTGAGCTGAGGCCAGCAGACAGCCATCAGATTGCTGAGTCTTTCAGTTACTGCCTTTCAGAAAGGCTGGACTTTTCCCTGGTCAGATCTTCAGATCATTCAGGTAGCATTGTATACACCAGACATTTGTCTTTATCCCATACTTGTATGAATGGGAAGGTAGGAGGCAAGTGATAAATATTTAAAAAATCAATGCAACTTAGCATCTTAAGACACTTATGTAAGTTTTATCTAAGGCTGATACTATGGCTGATATAACAGAGCTCTCTCGTTGACCCTAGACAGACTAAAGAACCTGTGCATTAAAGGTCTGAAAGTTTTTTCTATTAAAAAAGAAAAAACATAGCTATTTCAACAATAAACTCTGACCAAAGTGATCATCCATGTGGGAACCCCTCAACAACGCAATGTATTTATATATTAAAAATTTCTCATTAGAGGACTTGCCACTAAGCCTCTATGTCTCATTCAAGAAAATCAGGGCTGCCTGAAAATTCCCTTTGCAGCTTGGGTGAATGTTTTCCCCCCATAACTGAATCATCTTATAACATTTTTCAGCATACTTAGTTACAATATGAGAGAGAGAGAGAGAGAATTGCACAGAGGCTATAAATGTATATTACATTATAGTCTCCAGTTTCTGTTTTACAAGGTATCTGACTGGATTGATCACATGCGCTCAGTTTATTAAGGGCATATTTACTTGAGTAAGTGTGACAAGTACTTACTAAGGACACTCTATCAGATAGGAAGGGAGACCCTATTATGCATTAAATGTCTCTATAATCAGAAGGATACATTCTCTACAGCTGCTAATTCATTCGAGGCTACAAGTCCCACTGCTAAAACAGTTCAACTTGCCACATTCCTTGCAACATTGTCCTAGTGTGGGACACTTCTTCTTTACCCGCTCATGCCCTCTCCCACATTAAATGCATCTCAGCCCCGGTCTACACTTACCTGGTGTTTCTGCGGCACTCGACGGGAGTTAAGCCAGCTACGCAGAGTAGCTTGTGTAACTCCCGTCAACTGCTGTACTTCCCTTCTGCACGGTGTCTTCACTGCACTGAGCCAATGGGAACCGTGTTCCCGTTGACGCCGCGCTACGCCACTTGAGGGAGGGTTTTACAGCATCGACTCCTGGACTGATTGAGCGGGTCTTCACTGACCACTCAATTGATCCAGAAAGGTCGATCTCATGGCAGCGACATTGCCACCGTCAATGTAGACATACCCTCAGTGTGGGTATGGAACCCTCGTCACCTGCTCTCCTTTGCTGATGTCTCACTGTATGTACTTTTTGGGGTGTTGTGCCTCTTAGGGCTTTCATCCTTTCTCTTGAGGTTTCTGCTACATGTACCATGTCTAAACATCTGTTTAATGTGAGATCGGCTTCCAGGAGCAGCTGCTGCCATAGGTGGCAATCCCAAGTGCTGCAGACTATCCTGTCGTAAATCAGGGAGTCTGTCAAGTCCCCAAAATTGCATGCAGCAGCCAGAGTGCATAAAATAGGGTTTATCTCCTTTCCTTTGGATGTTTTCTAGTGAAAAACCTGTGTCACTCCACAGTTTTGTTCTGCATCGGAGATCAGAAGGTCCCCAAGGCCCTGCAAGGACTGCTGTGAGACTTGAAACAGTGGTGAGCTTTGCTTTGTTCCCCAGTAAGAAAAAAATAACAGTTTTACTTTCCTACTGTTGTCATCATCCTGCATGGCCAGGTCTTTGCACTGTTCGAACAGATCCTTCCACTTGGCTAGGTTTGTGACTGCAAAATTCAAGGCTCAGAGTGGGAGTTCAGACCCAATTCCATGGCTCTTGCTACCAGCTGCTGCCCTGTGGAGAATTCCCAGGTCTGATGCTGCCACCACATTTCATTCAGAAGGAGTGTAGCTGAATGCAGGTTAAGTTGAACAACTTTATTAAAACCTGCCCTCTGTTCTGTCCTCATGGTTGCATGTTGCTTCCATTCCAGCCTAACTCCCCACACAATCTCTTTTCTTGGTGTCTCATCAATAGCACTCCCTCCAGAGAACGGGGGCCCTCTGACTTCAGCTCCGCTAATCATGATACAATGGGGTCAGCATTGTAACTTTCTAGCCCATCAAAAATAACCCCATGTTCACTGCATAGGTTGCAGACAAATCACTCGAACAGCTGGAGACATCTGGAATTCATATAGAACTTTAATTTTGTCTTCTTCTAGCAAGCCCAGCAGCTTGTGGTGCGAGGCACATAGCTGTTTCCCTCAGAAGGCTTAGTTCAGAGGAAAAAGTTTAGCACCTGAAGGCAGGTCCAATACAATTTCTCCTCCTACCTTCCTCTCTCTTCCAATTTTGAGTCACCAAGTTCTCTATTTTCTTACAGAATGAGACGGTAGGAGGTTGTGTTGGCTGGAATTAGATAAGCACGGGGAATCGTAATGCACTGAGCCTTCAGGCAAAACACCTGCTGCAAATTCTCTATTTCTATTCCTTACTGTTACTCTTGGAGCTTTTAATCATTAAATCTGTGTGGGAAAGGATTTCTGTATGATTCCAGGTTCACTGGCTTTTATAGGTTTATGTGCGCCTTTATGTATGAGACATAAAACCAAGATCCCCACCACTTACTGAGGTAGCATATAATAAATACTTAAGGTAGATAGTTTAAAAACCATGATACTTCATGTGCCATGGAGTTTTACAGCCAGATTCCAACATAGGTAATTACGTTCCGCCATCCCAAAGTAGCTTAAAATTATTTTTTTTCCCCTGGCCTGAACTGTTGTGTGATGTTGCTATACTGTTAATCAGTGGTTGCATTTTAGTCATGGATGAAGCGATCCTATATATGATATCACTTGAACGTAAGTACATATGTAGAAATGAGAAATATCCACACCTGGTAGTGATAGCTGGGTGATAAATTCCAAAGCCTTGTGTTAAACTGAATTTATTGTGCACTATTCATGCCTCACTTGTGCTCTGCCCACTGATGTGAACATTTCCAACCTTCACACAGCTTCCCAAAAGCCAAGCTTTAAAAACCAAACGAACAAACTATCTGCCACAGAAATGTTTCTTTCTTCACCCCAAATGTGGAGTTTCTCCTCCTATGCCCCCAGTAAAAAGAAATACACTTGACTGAGGAGAAGAGGAATAATATTCACTCCTAGACAAGTGATTGGTTTAAGGTCCAACATCTTGTGAACCCTCTGAGCTAGCAATGAGAATTATTTCATGGAACAGTTGGGAATCTGTCCCTTCCTAATGGGATATAACTTATTTCTATTCCCTGAAATATATCAGACTTTGGAGTCATGACTTTATAATTTATAGAAAAGAAAATAAATATTTTAATGAGATTTCTAAATACGTTAGTTATTTTCTCTTGTGTCTGAGACGTACACAAGTTGGACTCATTATTCTAAGGCAGCCTAGCTTTACAGGTAGAGGGATATTAAAAACAGTACCAATAGCAATGTTCAAAGCTCTGCCTAATATTTCTAAACATTCTGTTACTTATTTGGATCAAAACAAAGCAAAGAAGCAAACAAAACAAACATGACAGTTTGGTGTGGCAGAACAGCTTTCATTTGGGATCACTTGCATAAAACTGACTTGAGTTCCAGGATGCCATCACAATGAAAATGCCAAGGTCAGGGCAGGCTGCAAACAGAGAGCAGATTCTCCCAGCACTGGTGGATGGCACTGAAGTCAGACTTCCCAACCAGCCACAAACTGCACTTCTGAATCCCCACAGAAGCCAATATGCAAATGCACACAGTCCCATTTATTGCATTTCAGCCTCTGGGGTCAGCCACAGTACCAGATCAATATAAGTTTGGATCTTACCCAAAATATCACACTGCCAGCCAATCCCTTAATAACTAAAACTAAAGGTTTATTACAGAAAGAAAGAAATAAACCATAAGAGAAATGTGAAAGGGTCAAAGAAAATCAGATACATACAAATGATTGAAAGTCCATATACATCCAGTTTCTGGGAGAATTGTGGAGTTGCAGGCTTGTACAGTTCCTCTGGCATACATCCGGTACCTGGATGGGTCTTAGTCCTTCGGTTCAGTTGCAAGTGAATTGATCCAGAGGCAGGTATGTGTCTGTAGCTGAACAGGAACAAAGACAAAATGGTTTTTGTGGCTTAGCCTTATACACCCTTTGGCCCTGGCCATGCTCTCTTGTGGAATATTACAAGAACTAAAATGGAGTCCAGAGTCACATGGGCCAATCCGGGTAACTCTTCAGGTATGCCTTTAGTTTCTTCCTGAGCCCTTTGCATCCATGAGTGTCTTAATGGGCCACCAAGCAGGCTATTGTTCTGCGGCCATCCTGTCTGGGGTGTTACTCAGCCAGCACAATTTGAAATACAGATATATCAACCATATCCATAACTTCCATCTTACATATAACACATGAACATAAATATCATCATCTTACTTAGCACATTATAGCCTTTCTAACAGTACTTGACATGGCATATCCCACATGGATTATTATGATTTTGACATATTGATGTCAAACCAAATAACAAATGTCCCTCCCAATATAACCAGCATGATGGTATAGATCTCAAAACCTCAATGAAGTGGAGAAACAGTTCATGCTTTGTGAACGTGAAGTATTGGCATTGATGAGGTCCATACAAAACACTGGGAATACATAATTGTATGTCTCCAATTATCTTGTGTATGTCCCATACTCAGATCAAATATGTTCTCTCCGGAAAAGCCAACAAGGGAACAGTGTCTAACCCACGGTTGGCAGGGTGGACGTTAAACCTGATCAATTGTGAAATTACAGTGGACAAGGTGAAACAAGAAGTGATGGCACCTTATGTGCTGTTATCCCAAGGTGCTGAGCACGAGTGCCCATTGCTGCAAGAAGAATTGAAGAAATTTGAATCACTGTTTCTTCTAGGTAAGACTCTGGAGGAAACTGTAAGAGACAATTTTGAAATTTGGGTAACAGACGGAAGTAGTTCAGATGTTGAGGGAAAACCTCAGGCAGGTTATGCAGCTATCCGTTTGTCAGATGTGAAGACCTGTAGGGCAAGGTGCATCCTCCATCTGCACAAGCTATGGAAGTGGTTTCCATACTGGCAGCCTTGATGGAAGCAGATTCACGGGAAACGCTGTGGATCATGTCAGACTCAAAATGGGTGATACATGCACTCACAGATTGGATGCCAATCTGGCTGGAGTGAGGAATGACTACTGGGGACGGGAAACCCGTAGCCCACAGTAAATTCTTATGTCATGCATAGGAAATAGCCAAGGGAAGACTTGGGAAGGTCTACCTTTATAAGGTTAAAGCACACAGGAAAAAAGACTCTGTTGCTGCAACCTTCAGCAGTAAGGCAGAACATTTTGCAAAGGAAGCAACACGAATGGTCCAGAAACCTTGTGGAGATCATCTGATGATAGGGAGCTTCCCATATACGCTCAGAGGACAGATGCAACTGGCCCACCGATGGACATCATTGAAAAGGACTCTGAAATACAGGACTTGCTGGCCAAGAGAATAAAGCTGGTCAAGTGAATATAAAGCCCACCTCTTCAATAAAGCTTTCTACAAGTAATAATGCCCCTTTACCCACTCACAAACACAGAGAGAGGGAAATCATCACTTATCACCTTGTATATAAGTTCATAAATTAGATACCATAATGGTAGCCACCTAAGGACAATTAAACAGCTCTGCACACAAAACACATGGTTAAACATATCATTCTCTTAAATGATACACTATTTATGGCAGCTTTCCTAATTTTTTTCTCTTTTTTATGTTAGATATTTTCTGTGAAGAATTAGTAGCAATTTTAGTGATGGCTAATATATTTAAAATATATTGCTATCCTTATTTATTAACACGTCAGGAAAAAACAGAAAAGCCATAACTCATGAATAATCAAACTAAAACAAGCTTTGTTTGGAAAAGCTTCTTTTGTTTTTTATAGTAAATAGCTCTGCATGCATCTGGTCATGCTAGGAGTGTGCTGGTGGTCTAGGACCCCCGTAACCTACCTCAAAGTATAAATAATAACAAGGGAAACTGATAAGGGCTCTATTCACAATGAAATGGCTGATGTATGAGTTAAAAAACAAACAGACTCGTGGCAGATGGCTTGCACATTTCAGAGAAAACCAATGTGTAACTAGAACTTGTAATGGGAAGCATGGAGTTGGATGAGTTCTGAAATGTGTACAGGTTAGAGTGAGGAGAAGGGATTCAGACACATCCTAGCATTTCTGACCGCACAGGAGGTGGTTGCGTGTGTGTGGTATTCAGAAGGGAATCACTCAGCAGTCAATGCCACAGTGCTTTTTGATGCCTCAAAGCAGTGCTTTGCAAAATGAGTGTAAATATCACGAGGGAGATTTCACAGCACATCTGTTCATGATTCTCACAAGTAGTTAGGTATTTTGGCAGTACCTGGGGATAGCAGTCATTTTTAATTTAGCCCATTTCTTGCGCAAGTGTGAAAGAAACCTCTTGTTATTGTATGGGATGATGTTTAGAAAGCATTTCCCATTCTGAAATGTTACATCCAAAACATGTACTTTCCTCGTGTTTGGATTCCTTTGTCCCTGCTCTCAGAGATGACAATTTCCTGGGATAAATTAGTTTAGGACAGGGCATTGGTAAATACCGGCTTAAACCTCACTTTAACTAGGAAACTGGGAAAAAGAATTGCATCAGTGTCCAGAAAGCATGTGACAAGTCTTTTCCAACTTCGTATACATCCATTCAAAACTGAGGAATAGGCTTGGTCTATGCACTACATCAAAGTTGGTCTTCTGCAACAAAATGCTGCATGGCCAAATGGACCTGGACTGGTAGTCTGCAACTCTGCATGCTTCAGATTGCTTTGAGCTTCAAACCTACACTCTTCATTATTGTCATTTTCCTATAATCAAATATTCTTAACGTTTCTTTATAAAATTGAAAGCTGAAATATGAGTCGTGACATGTATAACTTTCTTGAAAAAATACTGAACCTAAATGTATGTAGACATTCTGATGTGCATTTAATAATTACATATATTAGTATTACACCCATGGCAGTTTTACTTTTTATTTGTACAACCATAAATTAATCTACAAATATATTGCCTTATGTAATCACAATTTGAATATGTTCTTAAAACTAAGTGTAATGTAGTGTGCAATAATGAAACAGTTTTAAAAACAGAGAATGCCTTACACTGGGACTAACTAGTTTTTCCCAGAGCAATAAGAACCATAATTTTAGCTAGTAAAAATCTTCTCTGCTAAATACTATAACATCCCTGCCTGCTTTAGGTAAGAACCATTTCAAGATAAAGTCTATAAATCCTGTTTATGACCTCACAATCATTACCCTTGAAATGGAAATGTCACAAACAGATGTCTGAGATTTTGGAATAAACATTAGGAACAGATGAACTAAGACACAAAGCCCATTTTTTCCATGCAAACATGCTATCTTGTTACTTTAATTAAGAGGGAAGAAAAACAGTACATGATATATAGGCACAACTGTCACTGAAGAGAAAATTAAAAAAAAAAATTATGAAGCATCAGTAGGTTTTTTAATTGCAGGCCAAAATTTCTGAAAATAGGCCAGTGTTTACTGTTTACAATAGACTTTCCTATCCAGAGTCAAGGAAAGTTTCTTCTCTTCCCTATGTCTTCTTTTGCTCCTTTCCCCTCATTACTTCTCCTAGGGCTTGACTCCCATTGATTTCAATGAGTTTTGGATCAGATCCCGTAGAGAACATCTTGTCTGATGCAAGAGAGCTAATACAGCTGAAAGACACTATGGAACATTCTCTTGTATTACGTACTGTATAACAGAACCAGCTGATGTTAATCTGATGCCTCCTCTACCCAGTAAAAATCTCTAATGGGATAGCTCTTTGTTCTTACACAATAAATGATATCACATTTTCCTCTTTGAAGGTCTTATAGTAACTAGCAAGCTGGATAAGGTGCAAAAAACATGAGGTGAGATGGTTGTTTAACATGATCCTGATCCCATTGAAGTCAATTGTAATTTTGCCACTGACTTCAATGGGAAGAAAACTGGCTCCAGTGGCAACCCAGGACTAGAAGATAAAGAAGAGAGGTAGGAAAGAGCCCAGGGAAACAGCATAAGTAAGAGTTTGAGCATGCTGTGGTTGCTGGGTATAGGGTCCCTGGGCTGGAACCTGGAGTAGGGGTAGGCCTGGGTTCCTCTATTGGCCACTGGGAAAGTGCCACAGACTTGGAAGTGGATCAGAAGACTGCTTGAGACTGGATATAGACAGCTTGTCCAGTGGGACTTTTATATCCCCAGATGGGGAAGACTATAGTGAACTGGCTGGAGGGCCATGTCACAAAGAGGAAGCACCCCGAGTCCACAGAAAGAGAGCGAGATCATGGGGCAAAAGACTGATGGAAGGGGGGGCCAGACTGGACAAGAGCTAATGCCCAGATGTAGCCACAAGGAGGTACCTCAGAGGTGAGTGTACCTTGTTACCAGTGGATGTTTCAGTGTTTGAAGTGGGGGGTCCCACAGAGAAGAGGGGTGTGTGTGAGTGTGTGTGTGTGAACAAGGATGAGCGCGAATGTGTCTCAGGGTATGTCTACATTGCAATCAATGCTGTGATTGCACCACGTATAGACATATCGCAGCTAGCTTTGATCTAACTAGCTCAAACACCGGTAGCAGAGAAGTTGTGGCACCACAGGTTGTACAAGTCTGCCTGGGATCCTGAGTATGTGCTCTAGCAGCTAGCTTGTGTTTCACTGCTATAGTTATTTGATCTAGCTGGATCAGGTATGTTACATGTGCTGCAACCACACATCTGATTGCAGTGTAGGCATACCCTCAGGGAAAAGGCACAGAAGAAAGGGTCATGGTTGGAAAGGAGAGGTCTCCAGTGCGTGGCGTCACATGAAGGAGACAACATGGAGCTGGACTGAATGAGGGACAGCCAATCTTTAGCAGTCTCTCCAGAACACCACCTAGAACAGAGATCAGCGAGATGCATATTTCCTGAGGTATACATCTTGTACATTTAAAGCATAGGCAGATTCATTCTTACCAGGGCTTAAATTCACATATAGTATTTCCTGGAGCCCCCCAAACCCTTGTCCAATTTGGAATGCAGGATGTCAGCACCTTGGGGCTCATCGGGGCTCAGGGCTTCTGCCCTGTGGGTTTGAAAATATTTACTACAACACTGCTCTGGACAGCTCCAGCTGAATTTAAGCCCTGATTTTTAACTGAAATACCGTTCAGTGAGCATGATTTTGGCCCAGTGGTGCTCTTATACAGAGATCTTCAAGGATGTCTAGAAAATATCCGGTACATTTCTGAGAGAATTAAAAAGATTTTAAAGGAAAATGGATACAATTAACTGCCCACCACACTGTGTGCACAAAGAAAATAAAAAGACTGTTTGAACAGCTGGAATTTAAAACTTATATTCCTTAGTTATTTATTTTAAAAAATGAACAGATATAATTAAAGTTAAAGTAATCACATAAGCAGGAAGAAAAACAAGCTTGTCATTATTGCTTCCAAGAACTTGTACCTTGAGATAGTGTGGTAAAGGGCCCTCTATTATTGACAGTAACTTAAACCAGAAATAAAGACATTTGAAAGCCACAACCACTTAAAGCATGTGAACTGCTGTCCCACTTAGCGGGGATCAAGTGAGTGAAAGGCCGTGATGGGCACATTTTTGCATTTTTATTTAACACTTTAACAAAATTTTGTACTATGTGCAGCTTTAATAATGAGATCTGACAGTCGCTGGAATGGACACATACATGGTGCGGATTTGGTACTTATGCTTTTTTTAAACTGCTGTTTATATTTGTTTGTAGTATTTTTTCTTGATAAAGCATTTTTTATTTTAAACAAAAAGTTGGAAGAGTATCACCTCACAAAGCAGTCGTTAGACCTGTCACAAAATAATTAGCTCTGCTGAGAAAAATATCCAGGCTTTACAGCCAAAAAAATGGAACTTGCTATTATAGCATCTTTCACAAACATCCATAGAAACTCTTCTGAATTACCAACAAACTGGGGCCTCGTCCTGCAATGTACAATGTGCAAGGGGTGGCCAGGCATGGAGCTCCAATGAAGCAGAAATGCAGATTCTCCTGTGGTGGACTGAAGCGTAGAAGAATTCCACAGTTACAGGACAACTTAAGTAGGAGGGAGATAGTTATCCACTAGTGCTGGTCAAAATATTTTCATCAAAAATCGTTGTTATAAAAATTGCTGCTTTTTTGTTTGGTTCACTATGTCCCTCAGATGTGAAAGTGGCAAGGACGTTCAGACAAGCAGCCATACAATTTTTTGATAAATGCCCTGGGATCTTTAATGTCCAGAACTAGTCAGGAGCTCTCATTTATGTGTCATCTGAAAGCACCTTCAGCATCAGTGCAATATTTCCTCAGAGGGAAGTGCATCAGCTGTATCACCAATATCAGCTCCTTCAGAAACTGGTACTTTTCTCATGGATGTCTCCCATCCAGTTATGGAGAGGATCCAGTCCTGTTTGGGAGATTTAAATTCAAAGCCCCAATGTACTACTGCTGTAGTTCAAGTTTGAAGATGGGCTAGGTGGTGCAATGTACTGGCTCTTTTGGGTGAAATCGTGCTGAATCTTTTACTTTAATGAAGCCAGGATTTCACTCTTAGGGTTTTAACTAAAGCCCATTGAAGTCAACAGAAATCCTACTAATGACTTTCATGGGCTTTTAATGCATTTGCTTTTCCTTTGAAACCTGCGTTTAAATCTAAAGACTAACATGAAAAATAAAATAGTTGTCTCCTTAGTAGACATTTGCCCACGTCACAAAACCATAACAGCATTTGCAAATTTTCATTAAAATTGGCAGTCTCCATTCACAATAGGCCCAGATCTGCAGAGAAGGTCCAATCAACAAAAATAAGTCCAAGAGAGGGGGCTATACATCTTGCAGTTATATTCCTTCATTTTCATGTAACAATATGAAAGTTATTTAGTCATTTAAAAAATTACATTTAATTGCATTCTTCTAAATAACATCTTTTAAAACCATGTTTTCGTAATTAAGGCCAGAAGTGTTTATGACTCAGATGAATGAGTATCCTGATTCACTGCACATAATTCCAAATGATTCTTTTGAAAAAGTAAGTTTGTGCATTTCATTATGTAAACTAAAATGAAGACAGTAAAGACCTGAGAAAAATTACCATTGTTTTGCATTTCTTTAAATCAAACTACAGAACATCTGTTTTTTTTTAATTCTTTGTAAACTAACCATAAAAACCCAAAATTCAAAGGAAGATGAATATGATACAGCCTGCACACATGCTTAATAATAATTATAAGATCCCCAAAGAAGATGTAAATATTTTGGAAATTTCCCCCTTTTCTAAGCCTCCCAAACAACAATCTTGGGAGAGCATGGGGACAGCAAGTCTAGCATGGACTTGCACAGCAAGAATTAATAAACATAATCATCTGCATTGTTTCTGTCTTTGCCTATTCTCTTACCTTTTTCCAGTCTTCATTCTTCTATGTAATTTTACTTCAAGTTGTTTTCCATTTTTCACACTGATGATGTCTCCCTGCTTGACTTTATTTAACTTTTCCATCAAGCTGCATTTCCTTTTCACATTCTTTGTCATCACTGATCTCCACGTTTCCAAACATTAAAGGAAAACTAATAATTCAGGCACTATTACAGTATCACCATCCCCAAGTGTTTAAAAATCATGAGTCAGGCCTCCTGCTAAAATCGTAAGATTGGTTTAATCATGACATAGAAAAAAAAAGTAATAAATTTTGGGTCTTTTTATTTGCCTTCTGCTTTTTCAATTTTTAGTGTTCATTGTTTTCCAGTTTTTCTCTGCAAACATGAAAGCTGAGAGTCTCATGTCGAATCACATGACTCCAGGAGCTGGGGCTTTAAAGAAAACCCATCTATTGCAAGACTCATGATAAAATCTTGAGAGTTGTCAACATTGCCATCATACAGATTGTTTGTGTTTTCTCTCTGAGTTGTTTCTGTAGCTCCTTTGCACCTGCAGTAGTTGCTTGAGTGAACTGGGCCCTGGTCTCTCGACAGCACAGTGAAACCCTAATGAGTTGATCACAAATTTCTTATCGGTCATTTGGAATTGATCTTCCCAAAAGCATATTGTGTTTCTTCATGCTTTGCTCACCCTCTCCTTCTTAGAGGTGTTGTCCAGAGCTGGTCTCCTCAGAGGCATGTCAATACTCTCATCTGCTGCTCACACAAAGCTCGATCGAAAGCCAAGACGGGATTTACGCAAGACTAACTATGAGTGCTCAGCACATTGGCAGATCAGACCCCAGGGTATTAAGTCAAGCACACAGAAAATGAGAAGCATGCAATTAGTGACCACCTGTGAAAAGTATGGTGTAAGTTATCTGCCTGGCATTACATATGGACAATGTGGCAGAGGCAGGGATAGAATCCAGTTCTCCAGGGCAGCATTCAACAGTCCTTTCTGTTTCTGCAAACCCTTGCCTCCTTCACTACACACCTTCCAACTTCTGCAACAGATGAGGCAGGTGTCAGAGTAACCGCTAGCACTATTTGTCTGTCATCTTGTATGTGGACCTCACCAGCACCAGAGGAGGATGAGACAATGGGTTTCACAGATACTTGATGACAGCTGAGAGATGGTGAGATTTAGGAACCTGGGATTCCATTCCAAGAACTGGAGGGGGAGTATGTTCTTATAGGCACAGACTCTTCTGCACATTTCCATGCAAGTTTGATCACTTCTGTCCTGTCCCCTCCAACCTGTCCCTGACCTATTATCCTTGCCATCCCAGTCTTCTTGCCCAGCCAGGTCCAGTTCCCACTCCCAGCTTCTTCCCCCAGCTGTTTCTCTTTTCTCATCCACCACTGGCTTCCTATCCTAATCTCCCTCCCTGGGCTCCTCATCCAATCTCATTCTCACCCTCCCTGGCTCCTTGCCCCAGTCTCCCCCACACTGATTCTTAGCCCCAGTCTCTTTGTCCAGCCAGTCCAATCTCCCCCCCTCCCCCAACATTCCACGAGCTCCTCATCTGATCTCAGAGGTCTCCATTTCCCCCACCAGCTCCCAGTCTCTTTGCCCAGTCAGCCCCACCATCCCCACCCCACCTGTCCCAGACTTCCCTCCTTCACTGTGGCTCTCAGACCCAGTCTCCCCACTGGCTCCCAGTCTCAGTCTCCTTGTCCAGCTAGTCCTAGTGTTCTTTCCCAGAGAGTTCCAATTTCTCTCTCTCACCTCCAGTCACAGTTTCACCAGACTCATTGTCCCAATCAACTCTTTTCCAGCTTCTGGAAAAGTTCCTTCTGCACTCAGATGAGATGGCTTCCTCCTCCATGCTGCCTGAGTGCCAGCAGCGGGGTCCTTGAAAGCACAGGAGACAGGTACTTGCTCTCTGTTCCTGCATCTGGCCTGGAACAGATATTGCAGGAAAAGTCCTTCTGAACCATCGTTCCCCACACACACATCCCCAAATAACCCTCAGCTGGAGCGTATTCAGTGGCCCTATGAGGGAATGATGCATTCTCAGATTGGTCAGCCCTCGGAGCTGTGAGTGGCTCACGCATGGTCAGCAAGAATGGAATAGTCAGATCTTTGCTGCTAAAATCAAAGATGTTTCTACTAACCATGTCCAGACTGCAATTTCTTAAAAGCTTATAACTTGTCCAAGTTTGGACAGACTTTCATAGTGGCAGCAAAATGTACATCCCTTACACAAAGATCACTCCCTGCCAAATGTCAAGTTCCTGCTCCAAAGTGCTAGCATTTCTGGGGGTCACTAGAGTATTTAAAAGTAAAGGTCTGAAGAATTTTTTAACGTTGGAAAACATATTTTTTCCCCTAGTATGATTCTCTGAAGCAGCTGAAATGTTTTGGCTGAAGTTTTCCAAAACAAATCACCCTGAGGCAGACAGTGGGCATAGAAAATCAGCTTGAACAGGGAAAGTTTCGCCCAAAGTTATAGGCAACTGAAAACAGGGTCATTTAATAGGTAATGATTACTAATAGGCAGTACTACCTAGGCCCAGTCTTTCTTTGCACAGCTGATTAGGCTGAAGAATATAATAGCGCAGGAAGATAAATATAAGCACAATTAAATAAATGGGGCACAGCTTTATTAGCAACAGTTGCAATACCCAAGATATCAGGGGCAGTCGGGAAGGTTATGATGAACTTTAGGACAGAAGTTATTGAGGAAAGCAGATCTAATTATAAGAAATTTTAGTGGTATGTTTTAATCTTATCTCTACATCAATAAGAGGAATAATTTTAAACATACGAGAATGCTGTCAAAATGATGATAAAGGGAGGAATTCTTTCAAACATCCAGCACTTCATGAGAGGGGCATAACATCTTAAGTGATCTCTTGACTGAGACAAAGGTTATATTTTCGTAATTAGATCTGGTAACAGGTATTACCATTGTGGCAGCTTTCGTGTGGTTGAAAGTTTTCCCATCCTGAGCCGGGCAAGCAATTTATTGTAAGAAGCAGAAATATCTGTAATTCAGTCTTTGTGGCTTATTACATTTGTACAGGTTATCGTACATAGGCCAAACAAATAGGGCTCGAACAGGGGTATGGTCCAAGCAAAGCATTTTTAAACTCCATCTTGCACTTCCTATTTAAATCACTCACAATAGTTACAGCCTCCTTGCCCATCCAAAACACCAGGTCCAAAATCCTTCCTCTCACTCCAAAAGCACCTGCATCATACACAGTGAAAGATAAATAATCATTCGGAAGGGAAGGATTGGATGGACATGAATTAAACAACTTTCTCTAACCCTTACCACTGCTCTTTCTGAGTCAGGAGTGAGGCACAGTGGTGGGCAGTGTGGGGAATCTGCTACTGCCACTCCCCAGGCCTTACCTGCTCTGTGGGTAAGTAAAGGATGTTCACACCAGGGCTGTCAATCCGGCACCTTTCACCAGCACTAAATTCCCATTCTCTGTTTTTATTTATTTGAATTGGACTGGCAATCTTGTGAAAATTGCCTGTTTCTGGCAGGTCCAGAAATAATGCAATGGCCTGTCTCACTGTATTTTAGCTCTGGGGAAGAACCCAGAAGTAGATCTAGCACCAGATCCTTGTCCCTGTCCTAGCTGCTTTGCAGTGCTTTTGAGGTGGCTAGGCATTCCCCTGAAGTTGGGGAATTGTTTGATGATATAAACCAGCATAGATAGCTCTCCACCAACCTGCTTTCCTGCCTATGTGTGTGAGGGGGGTGTGGAGTGTGTGGAAAGGTGTGGCAGAGACAGGACCAGAGGATATCACCATTACTCATCTGGCAACCACAATCTGATAGCATCTCCCATATTCCCTCAAGCCATCCTACTCTATCAATTAGAATGGGAACCGCCTTTTTCCTTTCCTCCCACCAGGGGTTACCCCTCAGATCCTGGATATTTATTTATTTAGTTTTATAAAAATAGACAAAAAAAAGGTTCCCATCTTAGTACAACAATCATCTAAAAATGCAGCCAAACAAAAACAAATCCCACTGCAACCTTCAACATTACAGCGGTGAGGCTACTTAGACCTCACAGCCATGAAGAATGAAGAGAATGACCCCATCCTCCCGAAATGTTGTCCAGTAAGCAACATCCCTTCTCCAAAAGCTGCCATAAAAAGCTGAGCCTTGCAGCATGCCATGAGGGGCAACGAATTTGGGTGATTTCTGACAAAGGAGTGGGAAGCAAGTTCCAAGCCAAGGAATTTAACTTATTTTTAATTCCATGAGAATATTTCTTCATGTTGGAGGTTTTATAAAGCCTTTTAAAAAAATAGAACTTAACCTGAGGGCGTAACCTAATTTGATGTTATCCCTTTAACATGAAACAATGGAATGCACTGTGTTTCCATATTTCCATATAAGTCAAGATGTCTGTCTCTAAAAATGCACATTTATTGGGCAGGAGACTATATTATTACTTTCCATTTGGGCAGCAGAAACAGCAAACATGTCTTTAGATTTTTCAGAAACGCTTTGCCAAACAGTTCAGTTCCTCTGAATCCTATACACTCAGCCTTTTCGCCTCCAAAAGATTGGAGCAGACAATAAGACTCTGAGGAATGTATTGATTGAACATAACTTTCTAAAGACTAGTCACTAGGTAGTTTTCAATATTATATTATTGGTCATGCTACTGACCTAACCAGATCTGGCACAATATACTCCAGCCACGTACTATTAAAAATATGCTGATTAATACCAGGGGATTGGGGGCATTGTTTATAGTTAAACATTTGTTCGTGGAAAACCTGATATATACTGTATAAGTGTTTTTTCCTTGAACTGGAAAGTGGCTATCACCATGAAACACTTTAGTGTCATGTATTCAATCTGATCTCTTCTTTGTGAGGGGACTGGAGAGGAGGTGCAAAATAAAAAGATAATATCATTATTGCATATTTTTGTACTATCCAAAATAGAAAAAGTTAAGGAGCATTAGATAGCTAGTGTGTCCTTATTGCCAAGAAGGTTAATGACATATTGGGCTGCGTTAGTAGGAGCATTGCCAGCAGATCGAGGGAAGTGATTATTTCCCTCTATTCGGCACTAGTGAGGCCACATTTGGAGTATTGTGTCCAGTTTTGGGCTCCCCACTACAGAAAGGATGTGGACGAATTGGAGAGAGTCCAGAGGAGGGCAACAAAAATGATTAGCGGGCTGGAGCACAAGACTTATGAGGAGAGGCTGAGGGAACAAGGCTTGTTTAGTCTGCAAAAGAGAAGAATGAGGGAGGATTTGATAGCAGCCTTTATCTACCTGAAAGGTGGTTCCAGGGAGGATGGAGCTAGGCTGTTCTCAGTGGTGGCAGATGACAGAACAAGGAGCAATGGTCTCAAGTTGCAGTGGGGGAGGTCTAGGTTGGATATTAGGAAAATCTTTTTCACTAGGAGGATGGTGAAGCACTGGAATGGGTTACCTAGGGAGGTGGTGGACTCTCCATCCTTAGAGGTTTTTAAGGTGCAGCTTGACAAAGCTCTGGTTGGGATGATTTAGTTGGGGTTGGTCCTGCTTTGAGCAGGGGATTAGACTAGATGATCTCCTGAGATCCCTTCCAGCTCTAATCTTCTATGATTCTATTATTCTATGCCTTTAACTGGAAAATTTAGTGCTGACAAAAATGGATTGGGTACTTATAACTTAGTCGAATTATTGACTTTTTTGTTTGTCCATCTCTAAGGAAGGAATGGATTCTCATAAAAGAACTCTTGCTTGTTCTACTGTATTTTAGAGCTCTGTACATAAAGTTACCAAAGGGCTGCCTGATCTCACTTACGCTGGTTTTACACCAGCAGGCTAATTTAAAGAAATGTGTATCTACACTTTCTGGGTCATATTCACCAGTGTGATGAAGGAACGGAAAGCAGGCCGTAAATCAAGTTTAACTGGTCAGTTAAGCCAGGTTTACAGCTGCATAGCATCACTGGAATGGTGCAAAGCAGCTGGAATGTCGAATGTATCCGTGAATCTCGCCTTAAAGCCTTAATTCTGCTTTGAGCGTCACTGGTGTAAAGCAGAAGTAACTCACCTGATGTGCACATGAGGCTGAGCCATTGTCATGAAGCTCTAATTTTGACATCTCAGCTTAAGACACCTTGTGTCTGATTTTCAGAGGTGCTGAGAACCCACATCTCCAGCTGAAGTCTGTGGGAGCTGTCTGACAATTAGGCCCTGGATGTTTCAAGCTGAACAATGAACATTAGAGACCACTTTTGAGAAATTGACTGTAACAGTAGTTTTGAGAGAGTTCAGGAATGCCTCAGTTGCTACAGTGAGTTGAAATGTGTTTTCTATTTTTTTTCCCCCCAACTGTGTCTTAGGTGACTTTTTAAGCATGTAGCAAGCCATACTTAGTGAATATTTTCTTTTATTAAAATGTGTCAAAAGTTATGTTTTTCTATTTTAAAAAGGATGGGTACAGTGTTTATGAAAGTCTTAATTAAGGACATTGTATTTTCAGTTAGACTAATAATCTTATGGTCATCGTGTGACAAATAACAACCATCTAAGGGGCCTTTTATCTTTAAACACTAGACAGACAAGATTTAACCAGTCCAGGCCCTATGAGAACAGTACAGACTTCAGGTACGTCTAAACCAGTCCAGGCCCTATGAGAACAGTACAGACTTCAGGTACGTCTAAATGACTACTAATATGACATATGAATGTGTGTTTGTTGAAAGAAACAAACGTAGATACCTTGCTAGCCTAAACACCCAATTGTGGATCTAACACACTGTAAAGGGGTTGTTTGAAACAGCAAAAAGACACTTGCTGTATATTGTATACTGGCACCAGTCTTCAGATTATTACTGTTAAGGCAAGAAGTTGAAAGTGTTATGGGGGCAAGTTTGGGGAACTGGAGAAAAGTGCTGGTGTTCTGTTTTCCCGATGCTGCCTTCCACAGAACTATTCAGAGAGAGAAGTAGTGACATGCAGCTCCTCAGAGATAACCACTTTGGAAGCTGTTAGGTTCAGGCAACATATACTTTTGCTGATGTGAATATTCTAGTGATAAAGCGATAAATAATTATTCTCTACACGCACATCTTTCACATGCTCAGAGAGAGGGAGGGTGCAGAGCTTGTATTGGCATAGGATAAAGTATTTGCTAAAGAAACAGAGGTAGGTCTCCCTGATCACTGATCAAATATTTCACTATCCAAAAACCAGTGTTTGAATTCTGCTCTTTGGATTAGGATTCCTACCAAGCTTAAATTAAATAGTTGTATAAACTATTCACACTGGTGCTGTGTTTCCATGTACTTCCTTTTAACAATAGCTATTAAATGCATGTGTGTGCACGTAAATGTATATAATTCTCTTTCACTGCCTGTTTCAGTAAGCTTTTAGTTTGGGTTTACCACTGTATAGCTTGAGGTACATTTTCAGTTGAATGCATGGGAAATTAAGCCATACCGCTTCCATTATTGTTAACGGGCAGTATGGGCTCAGTTCCAGGCTGACTGTAATGAAAATGTGCCCTTCAGAGGTTTATCTTTTCTTTTACAGTCTGCCAAAGATTTATTGTAGCAGAATGAGTGAAATGGTAGCAACATATATGTCATCATTTAGATCTGAAGCTGGAAAAGATCAGCAATACCTGCCTGGTAATTTCTGGCTGCTCCTGAGCTGAGCAATGATGTGTCTGTGTATACCACGTACCACAGAGCAAACAGGAAAATACAGCAGTAAATACGCATCAGGCAGCCTGTATTTTCTGTCTCTGCACTGGATTAGAGTTTTGTCAGTTCACACATCATCATTTGCAGGCTGTAGCTTTGATTCAGCAAGATCAGAACATATACTGACCACTGAGGAAAGAAGAAAGACATTTGTGAACCTTATTCTTGAGTAAAGTTAGGAGCCAAGTCCCATTTTCAGAAGTACCTAAGTGACTGTAGAAGCCTAAGTGTTATAATGAGATTTAATTTCCTACGTGATGTAGGCAGTTTTTGAAAATTGTTCTCATTGTTTGTCAAATCTACATTGTACAATCCCATCTAATCTCTCCATACTTCCTTGGTGCTCTCTTCCATCTCAAGTTTTCTTTCCCAGACCAAACTCACAAACACACAACTTTTAAAAACATTGCAGCATCCTAAATCATTGTAGTAACATTGAGAGAGCAGTGTGGGCCAGTCAATAGAGCACTGGGGATCAGGAGACCTGAGTTCTTTTGCCAGCTCAGCCACTGGTCTTCTAGGTAACCTAGGACAAGTCACATCAGCTCTCTGCCTCAGTTTCCCCATTTGTAAAAGGGTTATGATGATACTGACCTCCTTTGTAGAGTGCTTTGAAATTTACTAATAAAAACGCTGTGTAAGAGCTAGGTGGTATTATTGTATGCTTCAATGTTGTGGATATTTACTGTAGAGTAACATTGGATATTTTAAAAAAGAAACAATGTAAAATACAAAATATACCCATTCACACTCACCCCACCTCTCTATTAAGGTATCCATCTATAACATCACCTTGGTATCTGAGGTTATGTCTTCACTAATGGCGGCAAATTCGCCGCCGTAAGATCAATTTCTCTGGATCGACTGAGCAGTCAGTGAAAACTCGCTCAGTTGATCCAGAAATCGACGTATTCAGACCACCTTCTCAAGTGGCGTAGCGCTGCATCAACAGGAAGGCGGTTCCCGTCGGTGCAGTGCAGTGAAGACGGCGCACAGAAGAGAAGCAGAGAAGTGCCAATTGACTTCAAAGGATATTGGACCACGCCCACTTTCCTTACCAGTGAAGACTAACTATGACTATTTACGCAATTAGTGTTTGTGGAGCGCCAAGATACTATCATGATGAACACCCCGGATTACTTCCTCATGGGCTTTTCTATCTTTAGAGCAGCCTTTGAATAGTGTGCAGTAAATAAGGCCTGTGGCCATACACTGAATATAATATTGAGTAGCTGCTCATTAAGTGATCACTGTTCATTCTATGCACCAAATGTGCCAGGTCCCGTGGAAACAACAGTATGTGATCACGTAATGACAGACTGTACCATAATGAATACCTACAGAGGTACAGAATTAAGGTTGCACAGGCAACTTTAATCCGGCATTTCCCAATTTGAGTGCTTGACTTTGCAACCTTAATGTTCTTTTAACATAGATTTTTGTATCTGATATTCTATATAGTTTCTTATAGTATATTACACCAATTTGATGTGAGTGTAACTCCATTGATTTCAATAAAGTCACATCAGCATAAAACTAGAGTAATGCAGTAGCGAATCATGGCCAGAAAGTATAAACAAATCCCTCTTTTCATATTGGTGGGTAATAAAATGATGCTTGGAGCAGGTTTTAAAAATTTATCTGTATACAATATTTCTGTCCACATAACCTCTATTGTTAAGTAAACTAGAGGTTCTTAAACATTTTCATAATGTGGTCTTAACAGATGTGTCAATTACTGAAAGCATCTCTATTTAAGAAAGCACTTAACCATATTAAGTTCCATTTAAAACAAATCACTTGCTTAAGTGCTTTCCTGAATCAGAGCCAGAGACACTGTTTCATGGTTATCTACCTTCCATTCAGTATCTCGTAACATGTCTGTGGCCACTACAAATATTGCATACATGGGGAAAATGTGTGTGTATTACATTAGACAGTCAAGAATAAATGAATCATGCTGTCTCCTTTTGTGCTTTGTTTCATCCCATCTATTCTCTTCCTCTCTCTCCCCAGCTGCTTTGATTTGAGTTGAGCTGAGATCAGAAGTTGGCTCAGTGTGGATTTATAAGTTTCATTGCACATGTCCCTGCATGCTTTTTAGGTCTTCCCATTAGAATGGATGGAGGTCCTAGTCATGGCAGATTCTGGTCATCATCTCATAGGGGTTCTATCAGGGACGGCAGCTTTGATCAGAAGCCCCACTGATGGAATCTACCTGGTCATGAGCTGACTCAATTCATCTCCCAGTTGCACTGGCCAGACCCCCTTCTTAGCAAGCACGACCTATCTCTGGGCTGTACAGACTGCTTGCATGCTCCTTGATAGAGCAGAAGTTGCAGGTGCCTTGCCCCACCCTGTTCTCCCTCTCCAGGCAACCATTCCATCACTGAGTGAACTTTCTACCCCATCAAGCCCCATGTGCATATCTTGAGACTGTGGTTAGCTGTGGCACTCTTATTTCTTTTATTTGTGTGTGTGTTACCCTGTTCATGCGACTCAATAAAAACACTTAGTCCAAAAAGATTAAACAATAGGCTAAAGCTCTCCACAAAGAAACAAAACTTCTAATCAGTGTTTTTATGGAATTTCTAACACAAACACTTCCACATCGTTTAACTACTGCAATAAGGAACCAACCCAGTCTCCTTCCTCATCTTGCACCAGAACATCTTCAACATGGAGAAAAATCTAGTTTAAAGGAGCAAACTAAATACGTCCTGATTCACTTCGAACTGATTTAAAGCATTTGCATGGTCACAAATTCCGGCACTGTTTGATTGTTCCTGCTAAAAAGCCACAATTTGCTACATGCATCACTGAAGATTTATGGAACAACTTGGCTCCTTCCATAGCCAAGAACACGTATAATAATCAGACACAAAGTCCTTACTAATAACAAGCAAAAAGATTGACAGTGCAACCTGAGGCCCTGATTCTCCTGTTCATTACACCCAGTGCAAATGGTGAGAAACTCAATTGAAGTTAGTGGAGTTACATGGCTATAAAACTGGAATAATCTAAGTGTCAGGTCTGGATTTCTAAACTTAACAGTATTTCACTTATGTAAAACATGACTTCTTTTCTCTATATATGTAAATACATTTTAAAAATTAGCATCACGAAAACTGGTTAAAGTGCGTTTTTCATTTACATTATGTCAGTCTGAAAAATACTTATAAAAGAAATCCTTGTAAATAACTTTTGAAGTGAATTAAGTGCTTGTGAAACTAGTTGTGAACATTAGGCCAGCTCCTGTGGCCTCTTCAATCCTTGATCTCTCTGCTGAAACTGTCAATATATAAGAGGTGCTGCCAACTATTGCCATTTTTTTTTATGTGGGCACCTGGCCATTGAGAAACTCATTTAACATAGGTCCTATCAGATTGCAATGACTTTCATTGTCTTTTGTCTTGGGTGACATTTGAAGTCACCCAAGTGAATGGCTCTGCATCCTATTATCTATCTACAGAGCCATTTAATGTTCCAAGAATCAAATCTTTCTACGGTTGTAGAACAGGACTCTTATATTTTTGGTGGCTCTAGTGTTCCAGGATGATGATGTCAGGCCCGTCAGGATTTATTATATTGTTCCTCATTGTTAGGAAGTACCTCCATGTAGGCAAGTAGTGGGGTCATGAGAATGTAGCATTGGTGACTATAGGCATTAGGAAAAACATGAATATCAGTGGTGAAAGGATGAGTGGAGTACTGGGGGTCAGGAAAAATAAGAACTCAGCAAAGAGAAAGTGTCTGTAAAAGGAAAGAGACTGCCACAGCAGAAGAAAAAGAACGCAAGGCTGGCAAGGGAAAGAAAAGACATGGAGAAGAGAGGTTGGCAGAACAGTGGCCGGTACCAGAGAATCAGAATCCTATCAGAATAGGAGCAGGGAGAAAGGGTGGAATGAAGGCATAAAACATGTAATGAAACTGTGGGAAAGAGAGAGAGATGTGATTCTTTTTCTGTCCCTCTATTATGTGTCTTGTGACAGCTGATCAGGTGGGGCACTGACTCAGGTGGGTCTCTTGCATGTTTTCATTAATGAGGAAAACCTGGATTTGGGCTGAGGTTTCTAGCCTCTCCATTGAGCTCTGACTGATCTATCTGCTGGGTTGGGTTTTTCCCTTACTTAACAATGGCCCTGGCAACAAAGCTTTGTTTTGTGTCCATAACGTTACTGGAGTTGCTGCCATCTGCTATATGTCAAGAGCTTTAATATTGGCATTATCTTGTATGCATATGGATTTGATCCAGAAAGACTGAAATCAATAGTAGACTTTCCATTGACTTCAGTGGGCTTTGGACCAGGTCTGCAGTATACACAATGCAACTCCACCTCTTAGACAGCTGCACACTTGTCTTTCTCCCTTCTTGAAGGATGATTGTCACAACATCTGCTCTCCTTTTTTGCACTATTAAGAACATAAGAACGGTCATACTGGGTCAAACCAATGGTCCATCTAGTCCAGTATCTTGTTTTCTGAGAGTGGCCAATGCCAAGTGCTTCAAAGGGAATGAACAGAACAGGCAAGTATCGAGTGATCTATCCCATCCTCCACTCTGGCAATCAGAGGCTAGGATACCTAGACATGGGGCTGCATCCCTGGCAATCTTGGCTAATAGCCATTGATGGACCTATCCTCCATGACTAATGGATGGACCAATAGACTTTTCGTGTGCTTTTCTGGTCCCCAACAGCCACCTAATAAAGACTGGCTTCCAAATGTAACAAATGAGAGGAAAAAGAAAGTAGAAATGAAAGAAAGAATGTAACGGAAACTCCTCACTGTGTTAGCACTTTAGTTTACCTCAGTTTCCCCAGCTGTAAAATAATGATAAAGATACTGACCTCCTGGGTAAAGCACTTTAAGCTCTACTGATGAAAAGCACTGTATAAAAGCTAGGTATTAATTATTATCCTACAAAATATTAGCAAAAATATATAGAAAATGATCAAAGTTCCTTTCCACAGTAATTTTTAAAATAATACATCAATGATCAAATACAACACTATACCACAGGTAGGTATTATTATTACAGGCACAAAGTGCTATAGCATAATAATACGTATCATGGGCCAGATTTTGGCTCAGAGTGGCACAAAGGAATAAAATTCTCACTTTTGCGAGAAACTCTGGGTTCGACAAACAGGTATTTTTCTGACAACACTGTTTTGTCAGAAGATTTCTGAGCAGCTCTATTCCTGGGTCGTCACTGTCAGGCTTACAGACATCTCCCATGTAAAATAATAATATAATAATATTAATAATAACAACAATAAATAATAAAAAAATGCCTGCTGTAATCAAAATAATTAAAATAGACTGGTCTTTCCTGATGACGTGAGGTTCAGCTGGAAATAGCACTGCTGAATCTGCCTCCATTTCAGTCAGATTTCAAGGATAAGGATTGTTGCCAGCTGGCCTGTGTAGCATGGCTAACATCTGGGAAGATATGAGATGTGAATTCTTTGATCACTGAATAGCTGCACTTTAGTTTTCAGCACCACCTAAGAGCACATTCCCTGACACCTAGTCTTGTAAAAGTGACAATTAAAGAAGGAGAGAACTTTTTTTTTTAAATTTATTTCGGAGAGCCTTTACAGACAGTCTGAGAACTTAGACACTTTGGACAAACGAGGGAAAATTTCAAAATCCCCAGGTGAAGATTCTTTCACTCAGAATTGATTTAAGTAAAAAGGGGGAAAATATCAACTTTGTTGTCACTCTCACTCCCTTTTAACAGGCCTGGATACTCTCAAACTGCAAATCAGCTGCTTTTCTAACATCCTAATATGTTTAGGGCAGAGAATTCCTCACCATTTTCCCTTGGCAGAATTCCCCAATACCCAGCCCTGTTCTCAGATGGGGTACTGCGGCGAGGTTTTACCCTTTGCATTCTTAATGGTAAGAAGAGAAGAAGGAAGTTAAGGTAGTAAAGCAGGACTCATAAGGTCTGGGTTCTATGCCTGACTCTGTCACAGACTTTCTGTATAATCTTGCACAAGTTAGTTAGATCTGGATTCTTCAATGAACTCTACATGGAGCTCATTACATAATTAGGGCTTAAACTTCTCTGTGCTTTAATTCCCGGTCTGTAAAATGGAGGTGGTAATACTTCCTTCAACCTTTTGTCTGTCCTGTCTATTTATATTGTAAGTTTTCATGGCAGAGAGACTCGTGTACATAGGGCACCTAAGGTAATGGCAGATTTTGGTTGTGTTCTCTAGGCATGACCATCATACAAATAATAAACAACAACAATAAATGATAGCGGTGTGGTTCAGGCTTCCCTCTCACCCACTTTATTTTCTCACCCTCTACAATTTAAAAGCCATTCATTACAGAGCTTCTTGATCATCTAGCGTAAAAAGGCTGCATCCAGATGTCATGCACACATGCTTGTGAGATATAAAAACTGACTTGACAGATAAGATGATCATGCAGAGTAAAGCTGTGGAATTCATTTCCTAGAAGAGCTTCCACTCAGTGGGATCAAAAGTGTTTGCTTGATTATAAAGATATTTGGCAGTGGATAGAGGATTTAGAGATTTGGGGCCTGATTCTGATCTCACACACATTGGTGTAAAATCAGGAGTAACTCCACTGAGGTCAATGGAGTTACACAAATGTAAAATTGGGGTCAGAATCAGCCCTAAGCTTCAGGGGTTCTGTCAAAGCAGAGCAGCACTGACTTATAGCCAGGGCTCCAAAGGAACCCTACCAGCAGCACTGACTCAGCATACTGCCTAATATTTTGGGCATGCCACCTCCCAAACTAGCCCTTTTTCTGGGCAACGCCAGCAGTCTTCATACCCCTGGGCAAGTGAATCAAGTTACATGCATTAGGCTTATTAGATTTTGCCCAACCTCATGTTTAAAAGAGCTTTTTAAAATCAACTGGCCGAGCCTTCTTTTTGGTGTAGTCGCACACAAGTGTGTGCATTCTCAGTGCAGGAGTGTAGCTCCACTGAGTTGTTTATTGTCCTTTTTTCAGGGCTGTAATAAATGTCTAACCAAATTTGGTGTTGGAGGATTATAGAAGTTCAAGGCAGCACTTCCTGGGGAATAAAATCTGCAAAGAGCAATAATTCACAGCGTCAGCCTAAAATCTCAGCTGGGCGAGTGTCAAGGAGCAGCGATTGGAAAGAACTCTGCAACATTATTAACCTGAAATATTTTTGGAGAACTTTCTGTGTTTGATGGAATATCTGCATTGATTTACATTTTGTCTTGAAGGAATGAGTGGAATTATTTGCTTTGTCTGACTCTCAAGCCCTTTTGGCCCATTTCTGCAGGATGCTTTTCATGTGCTGATCGATAAATTTGTGGATTTCCATGTTATCTTATCTGTCTCTTTGTGACCCCATTCCACACTGTAAAAGACCATCTGTGATCCCATAACCTAACTGGTGGGAAAGTTCACTCCGTTTGCTCACACGGAGTACTGTTTGGAAAAGCATTTATAAATCTGAATGCTGCTGACATTGCTGCTCAACTCAATATTGCGCTTTATAAAGAAGGCTGTGGGGAAAAGTTCCCACTGCTGGCAAGAGGCATGTTTTCATAGATTCAGAAAAATTCAAATTATTGGCAGGTTTGTCTCAATGTTTTGATTTTGGGAACAATGAAAGTCACTGGGCCAGATTCACAGTGGGGCCCAGTATCCCAATCTCTGGGCCCAGCTGAGGTGGAAAGATGAGCAGGGCGACATTAACAGCTATGGCTCCCTGAATCTAGAGTCAATTCTATGCCAGTCCCAGTGTGGATTAGAGCATTTTGGGAACTGCTCTAATTTGCAATGCCTGGTTATAGGCACCAAGGGGCCTTGTGCCAGCCAGGAGTTATCAGAGTACAAAATTGCCATTATCCCCTCTCCATCTCCTGAAGAGGAGGCTGCAGGGGGTAAGGAGGGCTGGGACGGTGCTAGAGCAGGCAGACAGGTGGTAGGGCAATCAAGAATCGGGGCTTTGTCTTTCTAGAAAATGATTAAAATAAAAACTTGGGGCTAAATTTAATGGTGATGTAAAGAGTGGTGCAAGTTATATGTGGGTGCAGGGGCCAAAGAAATCTAAATTTCCACAATATGGTATTAATTGGTTGTCTAAAAAAAGATAAAGCTTAGATACTCCAGAGATGGAGGTCCCTAGATTTGTAAGCTCTCTGAGGCAAGGACTGTCTTTTTGTTCTGTGTTTGTACAGCACCTAGCACAGTGGGGTCTGGACCATGACTTGGATTCCTCGGTGCTACAATAATACAAACAATACATTATAACGAGAATAATAAATAGGTCTGAATTGGAGGTGCGGGTGGAAAGCTAGAAAAGAAAGCATGGCCAGTGAAGAAGATAACACAGGGCCATGTCCAGGGGAAGCTGCAGCAGCGCAGGCAGTGGCCTCTTGAGTATGTACCTAGAATCAAGGGCTAGCACATGGTGCTAGCCCATGCAGACACCCGTGTGCTGCCACAGCTTCCCTGTTACTGTTATTGATCTAGGTAAATCTAGCTAGATCAAAGCTAGCTCAAGCCAGTCTACATGTGCTGTAATCACACCATCCAATTGCAGGGTAGACATACTCTTGAATTTACTGAGCTGGTGGTACAAACAATGGGAAAGTGAGGAGGAAGTTATGTAAAGCAGCTTCCACCTACACTTTAACTTACAGCAAATTTCTGAACACACTGCTTTTTTCTGCTCTTGCAGGAAAGTTTTCTGTAAAATCAAAAAACATTTCACCATGGAAAATATGTTGTAAATAACATGAAGCTGGTACATTTTATAGGGGGGATATAGTGAAAATATGGGACATTTTGTTCATCATCATACTTTGATGCAGTATGCTGATAGTATATGATCTATATGCACTCTGCCCCTAGTAAAATAACATTTTGATGTTTTTCTTTTCTTAATTTTATTAAATCATTATCTTAGTATTATGCCTTTGTCAATAATGATATGTTTGCATGCGGTTTATCTGTGTGGATATTTGATAAAAGATACAACTATGTAGTTATATGTTAATATATTTTCACCCTGTCTCTCTTATTTTCTAAATTATTCTAAAAGTGCTCCAGCGACTTCCCTAAGAGTAGATTTTTTTTTACAGGCGGTAAACACCACCCTCACCCCAAGAGAAGAATCTTGGTGAATTGCTGTGCAGACATTTTCAGCACTATAGTTCTATTTTCCACTGATTATTGGGGGGGCGGGGTGTGTGTGTGTGTGTGTGTGTGTGTGTGTGTGTGTGTGTGTGTGTGTGAGAGAGAGAGAGAGAGAGAGAGAGAGAGAGAGAGATCTGGGCCAGGATGTGTAACATACTCAGTTCTGGATGAAAAGGAAAGATTTGCAGACATCTGTTCTACTTCAGTAAGAGCGAACACACGTGGAAGATCAACATTTTCAATACTGAGTGCCCAAAGCTAGGCACTTATTCCTGGATTCACAAAGGTACTTGAGGGCTATGATCCTAATTTTTAGGATCCTACAAAAATCACAGAAACATGCTGCAAATTCACAAAGCCTGAGTTAGGTGCCTAGGCTCCCCATACAACGAATGGGGCATCTTTAGACTATGATTCACAAAGTGAGGCAGGGAGCTGCCTAAGGTAGCAAGTGGGAAAAACTGATGAGGCACAGAAATAGGCACCGAAGTCCAGGCTGCAGGGAGGGCCTATCTCTGCTAGTGATTCATAGGGAGGAACACTCTTTGGAGTTGGGTACCTAAAGCGTTTTTTGTAAGGAGGAGGAGAAGGAGGCAGACTTCCCTTTTAACTTTTAGCCCAGCGGTTAGGGTACTCCCCTGAGGTGTGGAAGACCTTTAGATCAAGTTTCGCCTCCCCTTTATAAGGAAAAGGACTTGAACAGGGATCTGCCACTTCACAGGTGAGTGTCCGAACCATTGGGCTATGGGATAGTCTAATATGGGCTCCCTCAATCTCTCCTGCTGAAGCTGCTGCACTCTGGTTAAATAATTAGGGTCATTAGAGAAGTGGGATTGGATCCTGGGTCAGTACCTACCCATCAGGCTGTATAGTCATTCTCACGTGTGTGCGCTCGTGTGCTCTCTTTCTCTCTCTCATTATTTATCTAGAGCACCATAGCTGCAACAAGAGAGATTGAGGGAACCCCACATCAGAATATCTCATAAAATGGTTAAGGTGAGAGGTTAAGGTTATCTGAGAGGTGGCAATCTCCTTTTCAAATTCCTTCTCCTCATCAGGGGAGTGGGAACTTGACCTAGGCTCCCACATCCTAGGCGAGTACCCTAACCACTGGGCTAAAAGTTATATAACGAATGTCCTCCACCCCCTCACGGCCGCTTTGTGTGAACTTGCCATGAGAACCCGATACATAGGTGCCTCTGAATATGTCTACCAGATTGGGCCCTGCACTCAAGTTAGGTATCCAAATGCCTATCTTTCTGCAGCTGGTGAATCACTTTGGGGCTCTGAAAGAAGATAGGCATCCAGACACACCCAGAGGGAGGCGGCAGTGCGCATGGCCAAAGGCAGAAATGTAGGTGCCTAGAGAACTTTTTACTCTAAAAACTTAGGCACTGAGTGAGTCTAAGGGTAAAGAAAAACCCACGGCTGCCCCATGTCAGCCGACTCAAGCTGCAGGGATGTTTCATCGCTATGTAGATTTCTGGGCTCGGGCTGGAGCCCGGGCTCTAGGACCCTGGTGACCCTAAGTCCCTGATTCAGCAAAGCGTTTAAGTATATACTCAAGTCTCACTGGTTTCAATGGAACTTAAACGCGTATTTAAGTTCTTTGCTGAATCAAGGCCCTAAGTACATAGTTACATATCTAAATAAGTGGCCACATTTTCAGGGGTGATGAATGACTCACAATTTTCAGTGAATTCAGTGGGAATTGCAGCGTGCTCACCTTTGAAAAGCAGATGCCTAAATATAGATTTCAATGCCAACTTTTGGCTACAAGCTTAAATAATTAGGCTTTAAATAAAACCCTCACTAGCCTTTGCATGGCTGTTTAGGGTCACTCATTCACTAACTCCTGAACCTCATAAAATCTATAATTCACTATTTTATGGTTTAACAAACAGCAGGACACTAAGTCACTAAAGGACTGGCTGCTGTGGCAGCAACACCAGTTGTAACCACAACCAAATGGCGATCACAAGGAGCCTTCTGTAACAGTAGATGGTGCTCTACTTGGTAGTCATTTCATCAATACCAGAGTTTCTTGGCTACATTCTGTTCCTTGCTGTTAGCCGAGAAGCTCAGATGTCAGTGCTGTATTGCCGGGAGGAGATTAGCCGTGATGAAGAAAAGGCAAGGTTTCCAGAGGCTAAGGAGCTCACTTTAGCTGCTGAATGTGACACTGAGTCGGCATCAAAGGAATCTGTGCGTGTTTACCCTCCAGTAAATTATGGTCTAATAATGAATGAAATGGGGCCCTCTCTTCCTGACTCCTATCCCACAACACATGCCTATAGGAAACTCAGGGGATAGTTGTAATACCTTGGAAAGAATAAAACTATAATCCACCATTTCCGTGATCCTTTAATGCCAGATTTTGTAAAAATTCTATGTACGTTTTTGAGATCTTAATTATTTTGATTTATGAAATATTTTCAGAGCACAAGCCTCCTGAGACACATTAACTCCTGCAAGCAGCTGCAAACAAGTAGCCAGGGCAACATTGAGGTTCCCAGTATAAATTGATTTTTATTGGGCATTCTTATCCTGTGTTAACCGGTTCAAAGGAGGAGAAAAAGAGTCTGATATTAGAAAGCTTGCTGGGCTAGGAGGGTAGGCCTGATTCTCCACTGCCTTGCACATTGCACAGTCATTTACATCTGTACAAAGAGGGTTAACTCAAAATGGTAGAGCCAGACCATCATCCGCATAACTCCATTGACTTCAAGAGAGCTACACAGTACCAATTTGCACCAGGTAAGCATCTGGAGCACACAGCTTTACATCCACTTTCCATTCACTTTGAACAAGAGTTAATGACTGCACAAGGAAGGAAAGAGTCAGGCCCACTATTTCCATCTGTTTTCAGGAAATGCTGAGCACACCGTGGGCCCCACTGCAATTTAAATAATGAATTGCAATGACTGTTCCAACCTTGAAAAAAATAATGTAAATAAATCTTCTGTGAAAGGTGCCAAATTGGTAGCCTGGAGGCTGAAGTCCTCTTTACCCACACAGGAAGTAGGAATAGCACAAGGAGAGGCAGTGGAAGCTCCGCCACTGTATGGATGGGTGAATAGTATAAGATTCAGATGCAGGATTCTTCATATATAGGGGTACCCAAATCAGAATCAAAATATTGCACTATCACCACCCCTGCCCCAGGAACTGATCTACCATCTGCTCCTTGCCGGTTCTAGGACTCTTACTTTTAGAGCTTATCTACATGCAATTTCTGTACCACTAAAACTATATCAGTTTGTAAAGTGATATAGTTATAGAGCTGCAAAAAATGTGTCCAAGCCAGTCTTTAATGTCTTCAGGAAGACTGCCTGGTGGCTTGCAATCCCCTCACTCGCTACTTCTTTGTCCCCTTTTGGTGCACAGTGGCCACCACCTAATCCTTCTCCTTATCTTCAGAGCACGTCTGGTAATCCCACACACTCCCTATCAAATGCCTGGGTGGGTTTCTTGGGGTGGCTGCTGTAGTATGATAAGCGGGAATAGAGAAAGAGGCTCAGGTTTCAGGAGGGACCTAGTTTGGTGTGACAGTTAAAACTCAGGAGTTTGAGCTGGTGGCCAGGCTGTTACTGGACACACACACACCATTACACGTGTCATCCCGATTCAGTAAAGATTTTTTGTCCTGCGGCTCTGCCTGACACATCACTGTTTGCTAATAAAACTTGAGTCACTTACTAGGGGCCTGATTTTCATAGGTGCTCCTTGTGACCCAGAAACCTCTTGGTGCCAACTGGCAAAGGATCCAGGGATCCAGGAATCCTCTCACTGTCACCAAAAGGGGTCATGTAGGGTCTCTACTGAAAGCATATGTTCACACTGATTGTCATCACTGAGAAATGTATGTGCAGATAATGTATAAGGAGTGAGATATATATACAGAAAATTATGTTCCTAAAGTATGTAAGTAAAGACAGGTCACCAGAAGGTGATAAACAGATTCTAGGAAAGAAGGGAGGACTAAACACTTATCTCTCTGGCAGACCATTGTGTACTGTGTACCTCCAGGCCAACTCAGTCAGCATGAAAAAAAAACAATGGACATACTTGGAGACAGGCTATCTTTGCTGTCTAGGCCAGATTCAGGCTAGAGGATTTACAAAGACAAAGGAACCTCAAGGAAGAGGGAACCTCCTTGGGTAAAGGACCATATTCTGTAACAAAAAGAAGTGGGTGAGGGGATGAGATTTCATCCTTCAGTCTGGGAGGACAAGCTGCCACGGGCTTGGTCTGATGAAAGGAGAGTCTCAGCCAACCTGGTTAAAAACACTCCGAGAAGGATGTGGGTAGGAGATGGGGAATGTCTTGTGAATTAAACTCAGGCTCTAGAAAGCATGTTATCATTTTGTTTTATATGCAACCATTAGTTTCCAATATCATTTGATCTCTGTTCTTTGAAAATAAACTGGTTCTAGTTTTCACTACAGATATATCTATGTGCTATGTGTCAAGCAGAGGGGTGACCCTGAGTTGAAACTAGTAAGCTGGTGTGTAGTATTCCTCTGGAAGTAGAGAATCTGGCAATTCTGTGAGTGTCCAATGGGGATCAGGGGCTGGGCACTCCAGAGGGATGCTTGGAGGACTCAGGAGTTGGTACGTGCCTATTCCTAACCTGCAAAAAGAGAGCGAGACCTGCAAGGTAGTATTTGTATTGCCAGAGGCTGGTGGAGTCAGGAACTGACCCATGGCAAGCACGGCCAAGACTTGCTCATCCAATGGGCAGGTGGTAGCAAGGTGCCTCACAACCGTGGGTAGCCCTGAGAAGTGCCACACTCTTCACCTGTTCTGTTTTGTCTACGTTCTTATACCGCAATCACCACGGTCATATATGAGCACCTATTTTCTTCATCTCCCACTGCCTTCAGCTGAATTGTGGGTGTTCAGTGTAAGCATGTCTTGACATGAGTAATTAAACATGGGGAAGGCCTCATTTCTGGGAAGACAGGATTAAGGAGGTAACCAGATCAGCAGGCTGAAAAGGGAATGTTTGCGATAAGACAAGTAAATGAGTCAGTAATCTAAAAGACAAAATGTCTAGGCTAGCTAAGAAAAGAGGGATACACCGGGGGACCCATTTACTAAGAACAAGACAGCAATGGATAAGATAAGTCAGGAATGTAAAGCTGAGGTAAAGTGTAAGTCATACTTGGACAATGCATCGACAGAGCATGGTGTGAGGATTGGTTCCTACAAAGTAACCAAGCCAATCCCAAAACAGTTGGATGCAAAGTATAGTAAAGGCAATGTAATGTGTAAATGTATATAAAGGAAGACGTTGGTTCTGTGATGTACCCTGCATCTACTCTCTGCTTTTCAGTCCGATCAACTCAGTGTAGCACTGTGATATGCGAAATAAAGATACCTGAGTGATGAAGGCTGGCGTCGAACTGAGCTCTTGGGAAGCTGAGCAGAAAGGGGTCTCAGAGGGAATCCCAGCACTCAGCAGCTTTGAAAATCAAATCCCAACTGTCACTTTTTGAAAATTTTGGCTTAAATCTGTGACTAGAGAAACTTTGGGATCCCCATAGCATTCATCCATAATACCTATCACTTTACTCCCTGGTGTTACCAATCTGAAATGGGCTCTCCTGGGGTTTAAGACATGCAGTCCACATCTCCAGATTGGAACATCCCCACAATTCGGAGGGGTTCATTTCTGGAGTTCTGGACTTGGTTCATCACTAATATTTGCTGAGTTTACGGGAGCCCACCCAGCAATCCCACATTCCCTGGAGCCAGATTGTCATTGCCATCATATATCCCCTGGGAGCCACTAGGTGAGGCCACATCTCTTTGCCTCCCCTCCCTACTCTAGTCCAAAATGTTTTCTGCTGGGAGAGGAAGTGGTCTGAACATGCACCCAGAGAGCAATTGGAGAGGAAACAACGGTTTCATAGGGACCATGCACTAGGGATCATGGGGCAGTATTTCCTTTGCCCCAGTTTAACTGGCAGTTGACATTGGAATGTGTTTCTTATGTCTGCTCCACTGTGGGAATATAGGTGTCCAAGAATCAAATATGCAAGGATGTCCTTAAATAGGCATAATCCCTGCATTACAGCTTGAATAATTAATTGATCCTTGTATGCCTTGCTGATAGGAGTTGGGGGAAGATGAGATCATGCCATTTAGTTGACCCACAAAAGATCTTTTAGATGGTAAAGGTCAGAGGCCTCAACTAGCTACTGATTTATAAAATGAGGAATGGCAATTTAGCACTCAATTAAATCTATAGGGAAGAGACTATCCATCAAGAGAGAGCAGGCATTCAAGCCACACGCCACCTTGGGTGTGTGCAGGGAGGTGGAGGGGGCAGGGAGTGTCCAGAGAGTGCTTTGGGAAAAGAAGGATGAAGGATTGGTACTCTGCTAACCTCCTGAGAACTGAACCCTTACATGGTTCTGCCTAGACTGCCTGGCCTAGTGAAATGATATTACTTAAGTTCTCACAGCACTGGTTAGAGAACAAAACAGATTGGACAATATTATCATCTGTAATATTATAAGAAGCACTTTTCATTTTTGGCAGTTTCTCCAGCATTTAAAAGTGAACCAGAATTCTGCCTGCTGTAAAGTCCAAGGAAATCAGAATATGAAACCTTTGTTGATAAATTTTCTTTCGACATATACATTTCTCGAAAAAGTGCTGACTTGGAGCTCAGAAAATTGAGATAATTGAAAATTATACAGTATAAAGACATTGAGGGTTTTAATATTTTTTTTTCTTTCAGACTTATGCAGGTTCAGGGAAAGGTCATCACAGCTATGTGGTTACATTTTCAATCAGATGCATATGGATTGTTATTGATCTGCACACATCATCAATGGTTTAAAAGCACCATTCCCACCAAGAAGTACCTCAGAGTTTGCATCTTTTCTGAATAATCTATCATTCTAGGCACAAATAAAATCATTTTTTTTTTGGTCATTTTGACCCAGGGAGCATTGATGTTATTTTCAGAATCAATTTAACACTAATATTGTGTCCCAGTGAGCTAAGTTTGGACATTGAGCACGTCTGCCACACTCAGCTTTTAAGAAATCACCAATGCCCATGAGCTGCAATTTTCAGTTTTCTAAAGAAGATACATGAAATGGAAATTGGCAAACTTGTGATTCCACTCAAGGATGTCTGGTGAAATTATTTTGGATGGGTAACATATACGAAAGAAGTCTGGAGATCTGGCCAGACGTTCTGCATGTTACATGCCAGAAGAGCCAAAGCAGCACTCACTCAAAATTCAAATGCCTTTCAAAACTTTAGAAAGGCTTAATTAGTGTAGTAGTCACTGTTCATGAAGCATAGATTATGGAATTGTCTATATGGGAAAGCTAAAATGATCTATTAATTGACAGGTCAGCTATATCCTGGGGACATTTTCCCTTCAACATAAACATTTGTCTTTGGCATTTTTTTAAAATTACAGTAGACTAGAAGCTGGCCAAATATTTAGTGGTTTTGTGAAATTGTTTGGTATTCATGTCTACTACAGTTCTACAGAAAACAGTTCTACGTGTTGTTCCTTTTGCCATATAATGTCCCAGAGTGCAGGATTACAAACCTTAAGATTTGACAAAGTAGAACGCGATTTGTAGCTCTTTTCAGACTTTCTAAAATCTTCACAGAGAGGCTGGATTCATGTCCTGCTAACTGTTAGTACCATGTTTATCATTAAAACTATAATTTTTCACATATTTGGGGAATGACAATGGGCCATGCTGTAATGTCTTCAGCTCTCATGCTTCTCATCATTCCAAAATCTGACTGGCTGAATCTTTCCCTCATATCCTTGTCTACATCTTCATTGTCCTGGACAGCAGATATTCAAACAGCTTAATTATGAGAAGCCCGAAAGTTCTTTTCAGGCCTGTACCATACGGAATAAAGGTTACACTGGGGCTGGCTCTTGAGGCAGTGAACGGGGGGGAGGGTCACAGTTGCAGTCCCTGGGATCTCCTGAAGGCTCCCTTCTAGCCTTAAAGGCCATTAAAGAAGCAGGGTAGAAAAAAGGCCATGATCTCCTTCTTCTCAGCTAGCATACCTAGCTAGCCATGCAGGGCAGCACATGCTGCACTCCCCTATGGTGCATCTGCATGTGTGGGATTTCTAAGCAGCACAGTTTCCCGGCTATCTTGCTCGAGTAAGGTTTTGCCGCACTGTTTCTAGTGCATTAAAGATGCTGGGCTACACCCTCATCTGGTGTAAATAGGCATAGCTCCATGTTGACCTCAAAGGAGCCATGCTAATTTACACCAGCTGAGGAGGTGACAAGCTGGGTTACAAGCTGACTCTACCTTTAGACCTGAAGGGCAATAATACATTTAGTACGTGTTTGGCTTCTGTTGGTGTATACAGCATAGGGCCCTCCATTTAACCACTCCATAATCCTCAATCAGCAGATGATAGTCTCATTGGTGGATGTCTCTTGCTTACTTCTGCCTCCATGAACCTGTACATGATATGAAGACAACTCCCCACAACCCTTTGTTCCATGGAAGTCAGTTTGCAGAGGTAACATGGGAAGGTTTAACTACACATGCACAGAGAGCGCACACTCACGGGACGGCCCTCGGTGGCTGAGCGACACCACTGTGAGATGTGAGCCCTTACAGGACAACACAGGACTTGATTATCAGTCTTATTTGTTGAGTTACTAGTCGGCTTGAATAAATGAGCTCATTATGATTTTTCCAAGCCGCTCATTGGAGACTCTTTGATAAATGCTCTGATGTAGGTGTGAACATAAATGTGGAAGCATACTTACTGTTATCTGGGTCTCAAAATCAGGCACTCACTAACCTTACAAATATATGCAACGTAAAATCAGACGCTTGAAAGACACCCACAAGCATTTTCTATTGAGAATTATGGGACAAGATGCATTGTCTGTCATTATCATCATCATCTAAGTACTGATGACATGCTTATATGGCTTTTACTTTTCACTTTAGAAAAATCTTGCTGATCTTGCCTAGCCTAGCCTCTGGTTCTCACAGAATATCTGGGAATTAGAAGAGATGCCATATTTTGGGAAAACAGCGGCATTCCTTTCTTCTCTACTGTTTGGAAGTATCAGATGATCATTCACAAAGGAATAATCAATCCACCTTCCATTTTCTCCATCCTGTGTTCTCATTTAAATGCTTATGTGCATATGCAGCTGGACACAAGGGGACATCCATGAAAACAAGCCCCTAACATCTGCTCTTTAGGGTCCTGTTGTCTCTGATTTTACCTTTTGCTGCTCTGTCACTAAGCCTCCATTGTGTCCTCCTCCTTTGCCCTCCAGCTTCACTATGAGAGCTGACATGAAACCATATACTTCCAGCTTAGCTTACACAATTTAACAAGTTGATCAAGACCATCTGTGGCCTCCTGTCCACTTCCCGTCCCCTCTAAATTTAATCCTTGAAGTATAATTTAACAGGCTCTCACTGATATGTATCACTTAATAATTTAAACAATGCTTCTTACATACACAGCAACTGCTAAATGAAATACAGAAATATTTATTTATCTTGCCAGTTTGAGCATCCTGAGCTTTCTGTCCTGTACAGCTTGCACAGCCATATGGTTCAAACCATGTGAAACTTGCTTTCTGAAAGCCACTCTTATGGGAATTTTAGCTACTAATAAAGCATGCTTGGTTCCACTGGAAATGAACACTCCAAAATTATTGGCAAACTAAATTACACCCTAGATAAGGCCACAACCAAAGGTCAGCTCAGCTTTCAAATCTTAAACATGCCTGATTGTCTCAGGCTCTAATAGCTGATAATTAGTGCCCACAACAGGACCCCTGCTCCTAGCTTTCTGATTCTTGATACTTGGTACATGAGATTTTACTCCTGAAGCCTGGCACCTGATTCTTGCCATTTGATTGATGACTCATGGATGGATGGATGAACTGGTTCAGAACAAATGTAAGAATCTCTTGAGCCTTTGCCCATTCTACAAGCAAGATAAATACATGGCTCATGTCCTGAAAAATTCATCCTCTAAATCTGACACAGCATGATTTTAGATGATTTATACCAGTTTTTACACTGATGCAATTCCATTTATTTCAGTAGAAACAGGATAATAATAATGTCTAAAAAAGTTGCTGAAACTTCTTTATTTGTGGTGTTTAAGCAGCAACACGTAGGGCAATAGGGCAGAGGAACTCCTGCACTTTATAACCCATGTGAATGCTACATACATGCTGACACCATGGTGCCAGTTATAAATCGCACACATGGGGCAATAGAAACAGAACTCAGGAATCTCTGCTTAACAGCCAAATGTCTACACTTGAACTACAGAGGACTATTAAATGTAGTAATATTAGGGCCTTTCTCCACTATAGGTTGTAACCACTAGAGGGCAACATTTTCATGCACCCAAGTTGATCTGACATCTTATCCTCCCCAAATGTCCCTTCTAGTCTTAAAATCAATGAATCTATGATGTTCTAAGACATGAAATGCAGCTTCAGTACCAATTAAAGGCTAAATTGAGGAGGTTACATTCTGCCATCCCTTCTTTTTAAATAAAAATGATAAAGTACAGTACATCCGTCAAAAGAAATAATTGACACCTGTCTGTAGGAGATTGTAGGCCAAGAGAGTACCCTAATCTGGACACAATAATATAGTTAAACCAGAAATATTTAATTTAGGTCTAGGTGATAAATATACCATAATACGGATTCATCAATAGGACAGTGGACTTTTTTCTTTTTCTTTTTTTTTTTTTTTTGAATTTCAACAAATAACTCGCATTGCCATGCATTGTATCACTAGTAGGGCTGGACAAAATTTTTCATCTGAAATTTTTTTTGGGAAAAAATGGAGATTGGTGATACCCATTTTTTTTTTTTTTTTTAACTTTTCAATTTGCTGGAAATTCAGAAAAATTTTGGATTTTGGTTTCATGTGAACTGTTTCTTTTTTCTCCTCAATTTTTCAGAATTGCCAGTGAACCAAAAAATCCATTATTCTCACAGCCCTAACCTCTAATAAGCCATTTGCTTTTAATTACTTGTGAAATTTTAATTCTCTTTGTTCATTAGCATTTTAAAAATTAACACCTCCCTGTTCACCTAAAAAAATTAACATCTCTCTGTTCACCCTGCGGAATGGGACTCCTGTTTAAAACACCTGCCTTGTTTCCTTCCAGGAGCTGATTTTCTGAGCCTGCCAGGTACAGCATGCCTTCAGCTCTCATTGAGTTCAATGGGGAGTGAGGATGCTCAGCACCTTTCAAGATTCTGTCCTCTGCTAAGTTTTTTATTTCAGAGTTTAGCATTTGCTTTGTATTGAAGAAATTTTAAACAATTTTCTTGAGTCAACTTTCCTTAAAATGGATGAAGATGTAGGCTTTTACAGAGCAAAGATTATTTGTGACTGAGCCTCTTTATGTGCATTTGCAATGATGCTAACATCACTCAAACACCAATCCTTACAGCTTTGAAAAGGACTGAGCACTTGATTGCACAAACAGATACATTAAATTGCTTCTTCAGACTAAATATAGGAAATATTTCCTCCCTCTTATTGTGGTTTCTCTCTTATGTAACTTTAATGCAGTATTTTGTCTCTATATAACATTGCTGCTGATGATAAATCTGTTTCCTGGCCCAAGCAGCATTAGCATGGGAGAAGCACTGTCATCTTGCATTCTTTGCGCATCATTTCATGTTTTCAGATAACTACAATTACAACAAATAAATCCAAAGTGACACTGATGATTTGTGACAACCAGATAATGTGCTGAAATACCCATGGGAGAGTTAAGTGTCTTTAAACATCATCATTAACAGTTACTAGTGTTGGGCAAGCCCATAAAGTTTCAGAATTTGGATTTATTTGGATGATAATTTAAAAGTACATATGTATGACGAGGGGAGTTTTGTTGGGAATTGGCTAGATGATGCTAGAGTATATTCGTTAGAGTTGGACTTCTGCAGCTGTGGTTTGTTCTTGGAAAAATCTCAATTGTTGGGCTTTGCCTTTTCAATGATAAACCCCAAAAATAACCATCGTTTTGGTTATGGACTCTGAGGGAGTATTTGAGGCTTCCCACGTTCCCCTGCTCACTCATGATATTAGAAAGCTAAAATAATAATCACCTTTTACCCTTCAAAAAATCTTGTCTTGTTTCTGGGACTATGAAGGATATTAAAATTAAAAAGATGCAAGCTGCATGTGTATTGCTAATATCCATGGAGGAGCATGCAGCAAAATAGTCCTCAGCATTGCCAATATAAACATAAGTGTATAAATAAGCCCCATCATTGCCCAAACACACATAGGAACACAAAATTAACCTGTACTTAGCAAACCTGCAACCCCCTTTGACATCGTCCCTGCCCAATGTCCCATCCCGGCCCCACACTAGTCCTGGAACTCATCTTCTCACACTCGAATCGCAGCACTTCTCATCCCTTCTTCCCACCCAGCCTAAACCTTTCCATCACCCTCCCCTCACCAGGTCCTGTACATTCCAAAGGATGTCTGTGAAATCAGGCATCTGCAGGGCAGTAGAGAGAGAATTTAACTATATGGTATTTCCTATATAGATCGCCTCATACCTCCTGACTTGCTATTCCCCCTTTCTCTGAGAAAATACAGTGAAGACAGGTGACCCTCTTCTGTCAGTTTCTTCAGATTGGTTAGTCTGAAATTACCTCACCTATTTTAGCTGAAGAAATGTAACTGGGTTCCTCTCCTTCTGGGTCATGTTCACTCTATCTAGACTAAAAAAGCAGCTTCTCTTTTGTGTCTTCTGGAATCTACAGGTGCTTTCTCATTTTCTTTCTGGACTGGAAACTTAATTGTTCTGCAGTAGAGTCAGGCTTCAGGTAATTGACAAACCTGTTTCACTTCACTTGACTTCAAATGGCTCACATGCAGCAGACTGAGCCACGATTCCTCGGGACAATTAAAACCTCTTCTCCCAGTGCGTGGAGTTGCAATATATTTTCTAAATAATACTATACACACTTAAAATTATAATTACAATGATGGACAAAACAAATAGAGCCATATCCTGTCATAGCTATAATTAGCTGCTTTCCAATGAGCTTATATTCTTGGGAGAATTTCACCCTTTACATCACTGCAGTAGGACAGCATGTTGGCTATGGGTGTCAGTCGAGTGCCTATGCAATGAGGCTTCTGCATCTGATCAGAGTCATGGAGGTGCAGCTCTGTGCTGACTCTGAATCAGGTGGTGTAGATAGGGCTACGGATGGAAAAGCAGTTTGCCTCTTGGTTGGTGTGGAAGTCACTTACATCTCCAGCTGTTGCAGAGTTCCTCATGCAGAGCCTGATTACCATGGCTTCCTGTGGGGAAGGGGGAATTTCACACATAGTATCTTCTCTGCATCATTAGGCATTGCTATATGTACTTAAAAGTCAAGCCTGGGCCTGTCTTCTGGCCAAAACGCTGGCCAAGGTTTACAGATTGCTGAGCAGATCAACTATGTCTGAATTCCATACCACCTCATCCATGCAACTGTCAGCCCAAGGGCTAGTTGTTAGAGTGCCAACTGCAAACAATTTTAAGAGTCAATGCACCGTCATACTCACTGTTTCTGTGCACTGGGATAAGTTCCTCCTCTTGTCCTTCCTGGTGGGTAGCTGCTGTCTGGCTATCAGATTGTTTTCAGCCTTTGTCATCCTACATCATAAAATGACAAAATATGATGAGACGAAGGGGGCATGTCTACACAATGTAATATAAAGATTATGATGTAAAGTTTGTTTGAGTTGGTAGCCCCAGTGCATATGCTGATACACCACTGTCTTTTACACTGTTTTAAAGGGACATCTTAAATAATCCACATGGAGAATAGTATGATGAGACACAAGTAAGAATGAAGCCATGGATGGCTCAGGGAATAGTAATAGAAATAGAATATTTTGGGCCAAAAGTTTCAGACTTGGGTGCCTAAATTTAGGTAAATAAGGTTGAGACTTTTCAAAGCTGCCTAATGGATTTAGGTGCCCAATTGCTGTTAGTATTAATGGGAACTGAATGTCCATATCCCCTTGCAGCCTTGAAAAATCCCACCCTAAATTTGCACTTAGGCATTTAAATACAAGTGGCTCAATTTTCATAGGTGCTGAAGTTCCTCAAGTCCCAGTGAAGTCCAGGAAATCTGCAGGTGATCAGAACCTTTGAAATCAGACCTAAATATAGATGCAGGTGGCTAATTTTGGGCACCTACATTTGAAAATGTTGGCCCTCACCTCTGCATCAGCCGCTCAAATCTTGTCCATGTCAGTAGTCAAAATCAGCATTACTGGGGCTGGTTGAAATGTTTTTAAACTTGCAGTTTCAACAAAAATGTCCATCAAAACCTCAGTGAGTAGAAGGCAAAATTTTTATGTGAAACTTTCATCCTGTGTTTTGACCAGCTGTAATCTTAACTACCAGACAGTTGTTCATCTGCCTGTGTAAAGGGAGGTGGTGGCCTCAGACTAGTTCTATATCATAAAAAGCCTTTCACAATTGAAAAAAATTGGTCCCTCTTGTTGAATCCTTTAAAACTGGATTGGAGAATGTGGCCAGTCCATTGACTTCAATGAGCTTTGGATCAGGCCCTATATCACAGGGAACAATCCTGTACTGCCAGGGGATTAAATAGGCAGCAGTTTTAAAATGATCAGAAGGAAGCATTTCTTCACACAATGCACAGTCAACCTACGGAACTCTTTGCCAGAGGATGTTGTGAAGGCAAGACTATAACAGGGTTCAAAAAAGAACTAGGTAAGTTCATGGCGGACAGGTCCATCAGTGGCTATGAGCCAGGATGGGCAGGGATGCAAAACCATGCTCTGAAGTGTCCATAGCCTCTCTTTTGCCAGAATCTAGGAATGGGCAACAGAGGATGATTACCTGTTCTGTTCATTCCCTCTGAAGCACCGGGCATTGGTCACTATCGGAAGACAGGGTACTAAGCTGGATGGACTATTGGTCTGACCCAATATGGCTGTTCTTATGTTCTTAAATAAATGATGTAAAAGGTCCTGACCATCTCCAGTTTCTATATTTTTATGCAAGGTAGTTGAGAAATACTGGATGAGAGAGAAATGACATATAGATGCAGACACCATAATGCAAATGAGAGAACAAAGAAACCAGACAAGAAAGAAGACAATAAATAATGCAAGGAAGAGGAAAGGGAAGAGGAAGAACTATAGAATATAGAATATAAAAAAGAAAATGAAAAAGGACAGAATGAAACTGTCTTGATTAAAAGAGCATGAAGATACTGGAAAGAATGTCTGGGAATATGTGGAGAAAAAACAGAAACAAAAGCAGGACAAAAACTCAGAGAGCTGGAAAATAAGATTGAGAAGAGTGAGATAGTCAGGAATAAATAACTTAAGTTAGAAAATAAATTCTGTAATTGAATTGGCATTGATAAAAGAAAATGACTACAAATATGGTCAAAATACCGAATGCCTTGTAAAGCGCCAAATTCATGCATATAATAGTGTTGGCTGGTGAGTAGTATTTTTCTAGCTCCAGGACTCAGTTGACATTATGAATTATTGGAAATAAAGACCAGAATTCTCCTTTTCCTGATTTAAATGTTTCCTGAAAATGGTAGTAATGGCAGTTTGCCTTTTCGTTGCAGATTTCAGTGGGGTGCATCACTTTAATAACTACCCATCATGAACAGTGTCTTTCCTTTCCAAATATATGAAGAAATGAAAATGTCCAGAATCTAGGATGAGTTGTCTAACCAAACACAGATGATTTCAGTCTGGTATTTTTGCTCCAGTAAGTGATGGCATTGAGGAAAAAGTACTGACAACTTCATTGTACAAGAAACAGTCCCCCTTTTTTGTCATGCAGTATCTCAAAGTTAGGTAATAATACATGGAGACTTTCTAGAAGGCAGAATTAAAGGGGAGATGGCAGTGGTGGCTTCATGTGCTTCTAGGTTACTGACCTGAGTCCTACTCAGTTTGCAGGATCAAAACTTAATACTACTTGGTGGCCTGTGTGAAATCAGCTACTGGTCTCAATCCAGTTCCCAGTGGACTAGTGTTCACTCTGCAAAAATCATTAGTGTAATGGGCACCCATTGACAATTTCATGGGCAGAACCAGGAGAGAGGCCAATGAGTGGCTTTAACTATGTTCCCTGTCCTTAGACAGTCATCCCTGGAGGTCAGGGAGCAGGCACACTGGCACAGGGAAAACTCCCCTGTAAAGCACCCAGCATATTTTGGGTACTACTGTGATACAAATCATATTAAATAATATCTGTGGTAATTGCTTCTTTACTAATATCATTGTTGATTAACATTTATATTGTAGAAGCATTTAATGGTATTGAGCTTCTATGCTGCCTCAAGAAGTTGCAATCTATGGAAAAGCGGGCAACTGACACCTTGTTAAAAATATCACAATTGGATGTGGCGCTTATATAGGGCCTTTCATTCAACAATCTGAAAGCACCTTACAAACATTAGTCATTACTAACGGAACCCGTGTTTAAAGGGGGTGCTGTGGTACCCGTTTATTATTTCTTACTGATTCAAGATCAATTTTGTTCACGCCATAAATACAAAATGTGTTTTTCTCTGTGTTCTTTCCTTCTCATGTACGGTCTAGTAATTAACATTCTTCAGGCCAGATTCTGCCCTTAACTGCACCACTTAATGAAGGCAAATGGTGTTGACAGGTATAACTGAGGATGTAATTCATCCTGAAGGGTCTTTATTACTGGCCATGATGCATAAGAATGAACAAAATTCAGTTTGACTCTCAGAGTCAAGGTTCAATCTGCAGGTCTGCCCATTGGGAAAGCCATCCTTTACATGCTAATCTGGTACTGCACCACTGAGACAAAGTACTAGCTGTCATTTTCAAAGCAGACCTGTTTGTTTTCTTTAATAGCTCAGCTGTAACCTTACCTATGATTGCATTGCCCCAGGAGTAGGGAAGGAATCGCAACTGATTTTGTGGGTCTGAATCTAATTCCTGCTTCAAGTACCTGGTGCCAGTCTTTCTGGTAGCAATGATTACTTCCCCCTCCCTGGGAAGTGTGCTGTTGAGGTCAAAGCTTCACCAACACTCCACTCCTGCCTGCTGCTCACCTACACATCAAGGGAGCAGTCATCTGGGGTCAGCTGTTCTCTCCTCCATGCAGCCTGGGCAGCCTGTGCACAGGGAGTAATGAGTGCTCCATATGTAGGGTGACCAGGCAGCAAGTGTGAAAAATCGGGTCAGGGGGTGGGGGTAAGAGGCGCCTATATAAGAAAAAAGCTCCAGATATTGGAACTATCCCTATAAAATTGGGACATCTGGTCACCCTATCCATATGCCCCCATTCCTCCATGCATTGATACACATCAGGGCTTATAATTGAGCCCCAAGATAATTTTTTGTGCTCTCATTCTAGGTTTTGTTTAGATTTGGTTTCCTTTTCTTTCTCTCTCTCTCTTTCTGTGTTTTTAAGCTCATTTTTGTTAAGGTGCCCAGTGGTTGTCTGGCACTGGACATCAAATTCAATGCTTTATTATTTTGTTTTTGTTATTGTACCTGTTCACAGCAAAGCATAAGGCATTGCATGCCACTGAGGAAGCCATTTATTTCCAAGAAGACTTAGTCCAAAAGCAATAGAATAGGAGTTAAATGCACTCAGGGGAAGTACATGCTGGCCAACTTGCATGGTACCAGTTTGTCTGGTCACATACTGTCAGGCTGTTTCTATGTCAAATCTCCCCAGGACCTGCATACATTCTTCACACAGATGTTGTGTATTTTGATTTCAACCCTGCCTAAATTCTCAACATAAACCTCAAGGAGCCATGCACATACATTACCCAAATTCTTATAAAATGTTTCATTTCTTGGAAAAACAACAAAGTTTGAAAGGGCTATTTTCCCTTCCCCCTCTTTCTCAGTGGCTTTTGCCGGAGTAAACAAAAAGACAGATCTTAGGAGATCAAGACTTTAATCATAATCATACAAGGTGCACAGCATGTACATGTTTTTCCACTCGGCTCCTTCAGAAACTGCTAACTCCAATAATGTCAGTGTCTGAATCCAGCTTTATTCTTACAGATTGCCTATAGCCAAGAGTTCATGGGAAACACAGACTAAAAGAATGGCTAGATGGCTGCTAGCACAGTGCTGCTTATTTCAAAACAGAACTGGGAGCCAACAGGTTGATAGGATGTATTCTTGACTTGGGACAAGTTTATTATTTCAAGTCTCTTTAGAGACTTACACTGGGTTTTGGTTGGTAAAAAATAGCATGCACTGTGAAGACAAAACATGAGTTACAATAAATAAATATTTTTATGATTACCTTTGTTGTTTGTTCATAAGCCTAAACCCTGAACAGAAATCTATTTGGGGCCACAGCTATGTTCCCACATAATATTCAAAATAACTGGATGTGTATGTTTGTGCGTCCATGAGTAACTTATATTCAGTGTGAAAACCAGCCTTTACTGGGATAAGTTTTAAGAGAAAAGAATTTATAAAGTAAAGTCAATGCCAAAAACTTTCATCTAAGAAATGCCATCTCACACAATGAAAATCTCAGGTAACAGCAAGACCTCTGTTTTATAAAAAATGTATTTTTCATCTAATTATCAATTCACAAGAGGTTTTCATTCATTCATTGTTAAGAGTTACGGTATACAGTTGCACCACTAGAAACAGAACCTACAGTACATGCAGTACCATCAATGGAATTCCAGAGGGGTAGCCGTGTTAGTCTGCATACAGCAAAAACGAGAGTCCTGTAGCACTTTAAAGACTAACAAATTTAATTTCAGCAGGCATAAGCTTTTGTGGGCTTCAGCCCATTTCCTCAGATGCAGCTGGTAGAAATAATACAGCAAATATTGGCAACATACATAGGAGGCAACATATACATATCCAAAGGCATAGACAACAATGGGGTAGGTGGATGAAAGCCAGGTACTTGAGGATTAATGACAACCATTGAGTAGGAGGTGAGAATGGGTGATCAGAGCAAATTACTTCTTGTAATGAGATAGCCATTGTACAACTAACTCAAAAAAACCATGGACTCTTCAAAGGGCTGAGCAAAGCCTGGGTGTAGTTTTATAGAATATCTCCCATAAACCTCACCCCCCACAAAAAAATCCTTTGGTATACAGCAGGATCCTGAAAAAGCTTGCAAACCCCATTGTGATTCTATGACCACTAGCCGTGTCTGACAAGGGTGTCAGGATCCTGCACAGCAAAGCTGAGCTTTTCTTGGCAACCAGATGAGGTGGGTCTTATTAGATCTAACACAGGCACATAAAAGATTTGGAAGGTTTCTCTGAGGCAGAGGAAACAAGAGGCAAAGATGGAGGGAAAACGCCCTGGGAAAATTTGCATCCTGGAGAAAATGTAGGTTGCGTGCACACTCCTTGTGTGGCGTAGAGTCTAGCTTTGTGAGAATCCCTGTATGCTGCTGCTTTAGAAAGAAGGGGGCAAGGATGGGCTATGGGAAGGGCTAACGGACCCACTGCTGAATGGTTTCCTTGATCCTTATTCCCATAAGGAGCCAGGTGTGGGACATAGCACAAGATCAACAGATGCTAATCTTGTCGTTTGGCAGAATAACAGGTGTGGAGTGGCTCCACTTCCATCCCACTGCCTGCATGTGGGGGACTTACTCCTAATGGAGTGCACCAGTGGCTTACACCAGGTATTAACGCTGAGCACCGGGGAGGGGATTTGCCCCCTGACACATCTTGATCTCCTCAAGGAAGATCGCATGACTTGGTGACTGACCGGAAGGAATGGGCAATGGGGACAGGCAAAAGCTGACAGCTGTGTGCTGGCTGAGGCACAAGGAGTCTGTCAGTCAGGGCATCCACACATGCACGCTCACAGCAGCAGCATCTCTCTCATCCATGGGGAGACAGGCTAAAAGTAATGTTCCTTCTATGGGGCAGGGGTGTGCTAGAGTTCATGGACCTCATTTCATTCATACTGAAGCTCCTCTGCATGGCTCTCGCAGTTTAAACTGGCCTTAAAATGGATTTAACTTACAATAACACTTATTTTAAGGTCCCTCTACTATCCCAGAGCAGTGTAAATGGGTTCTAGTGTCAGTGAGAATCGGGCTCATTATGTGTCAGGTAAGTATGGCTCTAGACTGAACCGGATGGACGGGCGTGCTAACCATCTTCCATTCAGGCTAAAACCATAGAAGCCACCGTCCAAAGGCTAGACGCACTATGAGTGCAGGGGCTGGGAACTGCTTTGTAAATAAACAGGAATGCAGCAAAGAAACACCTGGCTCTTGTCAACAATCTCTCCTCCTAATGGAAACAACCTGCAAGACCAGGAACATTGACTAACTGCTCACGTCAAAAGGAGTAATTATATTTTGACCCATGCAAGCAAGTCCCTTGGGTAAAACACATTTTCTTTACAAGAGTGTAGGCTGGTAGTCCCAATCACCAACCTGGGCCATGCTCAGTTCAGTCTGTAGCCCTTTTCTCAGGGCTCTGTTTATTCTTTAACACAAAAGAAAGGAAACTGGAACAAGAATAAAAAAGCAACAGTCCTGTTCTTTAGTTAAGATTGTGGGGCCCTCAGCTCCAAGAGCTTAATGCGCTGGATTTTTCCCCTGCCTAAGGAGGTCCGAAGGGCTTTCCTGCCCCGTCACAGCCTTCTGCTGCAGCCACAGGAGAGTGTCCTCCCAACACTCTCCTGGTCCTACCCTCCTTCATGGAGCTGGGGTTCTCCTTTATAGTCCCGGGCTGGGAATCATCAGCCCCAATCACTAACTGCTGTCCAGCTGGGTTGGATGAATCCCAGCACCTGACTGCCGGACTCCTTTCCAGAACAGGGCCAGGTGCTCCCTGCCTCTTAAAGGGGCAGACCAGCCTGTTACACAGAGACGAACTGCCAAGTGAGACAATGAACCATTAGGTTACTGACCTATGGAATAAAGCAAAGGCATGTGAATTCGGACAGTTAACAGAAGGATTCATTAGAGGCCGTATTTGTGGCCTAACTCATAATCGGGTCAAAGCAAGGTTATTGCAAGAAATGGACATGATTTTGCAAAGAAGAGTGTATATCGGCAGGGCTAGTGAAAGCTGTTCTTCCCAAATGAAAATGTTAGCAAGCAGCGAAAGAACTGAAGTGTGCCTAATTAAAAATGCATAATCAGGCATAAATACAGAACATAATGATAAATGCCAAAGATCAGATTTGTTTGCAATATATTTGGAGGCAATCACACCACACCGTAACAACAGATATAGTGTTAGGCATAAAATAAAAGAAACTAAATGCCATAAATTCAGGAAATCCACATCTGTGGTTCTAATAGATCTGGAAATCAGTGAGATATGAATGCCTACTGTCATTTTTAAGTCACTTTTCAGAGAAGAAGCCTTTAACTCTAATCCCACAAATGAAAAAATGTCATTAGCAACCGCAGGATTTGGAACGTCAAGTAAAAATGGGATTTTACAAATTATGACGTAACTTTTTTCAAGATATATACGAAGGTAAAATGTGCAATGTTTTAAAACCTTAATAGCTCTTGCTGCATTTAAAAACAACAATGCCTTCTGCACAAGGGTGGCACCCCTGTGTCATTAATTTAATGGCACACATGCCTAAAGGAAGAATGGAGATATGGGAGGAAATATGGCAGCAGCCAACGCTAGAGAATCAACCAGAGCTATTCAAAACATGAAATATTAACTCTGGAAATGACTCCTGTTGCTCCTTCTTTCTTTTTCCCATGTTGCTATGAGATGTGTTACCATCATTGCTTTCCATGCAGACCTTTTTAGGGCCCATTTGTGTGGGGTTTCCACAGTTTTTGCTCCCTTGTGTTCCATGTGGCAGACAGAAACATAGAGCTTATTGCACAACGCAAATGGTTCCATTCAGTTTTAACTGATTAAACTGCTGAATTAATTTGAGATGTTACCAATTCCTCATTCCTTCAGTGAACAAAATTCTGACTTTTGACTTTTCTATGTGTTTGAACTTTCGCTAACCCTTGTTTCTGTGGAAATTTAAAAAAAAAATGTGGGTGGCAGGTCCATTAACTCATTTTTTGCTATACCAATATTGTGTTCGACTGAATGATTAAGACACTTATACATGACATTTGGGGCGTGCTGTTTTCTAGCCTGTCTGTCATGAGTTGATGGGCTGTAAAAGAAACCAGTACCTGAAATCTTATGGATTTGTTGGGAGATGATCAAAGTATAATGGGGATTGCCTGGACTAAAAGGGTGAGAAATATGGACCAGGAATACAGGCAGCTAAGCCAGCAGTGTTCTCCTTTCTGGGTAGCAGGTATTTGTGGAAAACGTCTGACCAGAACTAATTTGTTACTATGCTGCACTGAGACCCTCTATCGGTCAAGATTAATACATCTTTTTAGAACTTTACAGTATATCTTAAGGTTTATAGATTTCTTTTTATTTAAAAATTGAGGCTGAGATATTCAAATGGGCCTAAGAGGTTTAAGATGGTTAATTCCCACTGAAAGTCCTGCTTCCCTATGAGACTTACTAAGTTATGTCTAGTGAACGCAGACTCTAGGTTTCATGTGGTCCTGAATTTGTTCCAGACCCAGAGATCTCTTTCTCACAGGAAATGTAGGTATAAAGTTTTAGTATTATTCAGCTATGCTTTGTGGGAACACAGACCTGTGAAATATGCCGGACTACATGAAGGGGAAATGTTTCTTAAAGCATCAATTTTTTCCCTGCAGTCATGAGGAACTTTGTGAGCCAAGGATATAGAAAGTGGTTAGCAGACATGTGCAAAAAAAATATAGTTATTGGCCTTTTAAGAAAAATTATGCCCTTAAGTTTACTCTGTTTTAAGCATGGTGGGCTAAATAGGTGAACTTTATTTAATGTTTATAAAATCTGCGAAACAATTTTCTTTGTAATGTTTCTTTTTAATTACATCTGTTATTTGCCCTAGTATTTGAACTGATGTAACAGGTTTTTTTTTTCCTCCATATGCTGTGTCTTAATTTTTTTCCTGGCTATTGCCTTAACATTTGTTTTGGAAGAAAGACTTTAATTACTGAAGAGGGTAGGTCTGTGCAAATGTCTCTCAAATCTTACCAGGAAGAAATACTGCACCTTGCAAAACGTGATGATATTTCATTGACTACTATATAATGTAATGCACAGCATATTCTAAAGTTCATCATGATAAAGCCTTTGTCCTGCAGTGGAAACAAAGAAATTTTGGTGTTCTGTTATTCTGTACAGACTATTAAGACTTAACCTGAGAGAACGACAACTAGGAATCGACCCCAGATATTAACTGTTTTCACCATTTTCTTAGAAATCGTTAGAATTTTTATATAGAAAATGTTTTGACTAGAACTGGGTTCAACCAGAAAAAAAAAGTTCAGACATGCTCAGATCTCGTGTTTTGATTTCTTTCATATAGCCATGTATGTAAGTTCTTTGGGATACGGAACGTATTTTCCGATATGTCTATACAACACCTAATGCATTTTGGACTCTACTGCAATATAAACTACATACAAAAAACATGTTAAAAGAATGTTAAGGTTGCAAAGAGAAGCACTTAAAAAGGAGGAAATGCCAGAGTTAAGGTTGCCCAGGCACTGTCCTCTATCAGGACGAGATTCTAGAGGGGGGTGAAACAAACTTTGCCATTAGTCTTATCTCCCGTTCCTCCTGCAGCCTCTGCCTCTGCTCCCTATTCTTTTCTGCTCCACTCCTCACACCTCTACATTCAAGTAAGGCTGGTTCCTCTTTCTCCTCTGATTTGTCTGAACAGACAGTCACCCCCTACTCTCAGTTCTGATGACGGACTGCACAGAGGAGCCATGGAGCAATTGCAGGGAAAGTCCTGCTCAGCCCTGAAGTCCTGGGATGGTGCATGCTCAGTGACACACTATGGGATATCTCTGATCCCACATAATTGTATGAGCATACTGATTGCTGATGGAATCTTAAGGAAGTTTAGCTGCCAGCTTCTAACAAACCTCAACTGAGCATGTGAGAACTGAGGTTTTTCAGAAGCATATAACTTTGGATGAGTTTTCATAGTGAAAGCAAAAGGCACATCTCTAACACCAGACCAACCAAATTTCCAAAGTCCAAATTTCATGTCCTTGCTCCAAAGCATGGAATTGCTAGAGCTTCACAATGAAATCATTGTAAGAATTTATTTATTTATTTATTTATTTTTTTAACCTGCATTTGTCCATAACCTCATTCTTGGAAATTTCAGGACCATTTTAGCTGAAACTTAAAAATCAGCCTAAGGCAGACGTGGTAAATTTCAACCTGAATGGCTTAGGTTTGGCCAAGTTATACACAACTGGCAACAGGGTCTTACAGTGGAAAGTGTTTGAAATCGTAAGGGTGCTACCATCTCTGCCTATAATGAAATAGATTAGACATATAATATAGCAGCTCTGTGTCTGAGAAATAAAATAACATCAGTAATAGAGTGATTAGGTCTGTCCTGTACCCAGCATCCAGCCCAAACAGCTAGAGGAAGGTTGGGTGGCTTTGTGCGGTCAAGGGATCCTTGCCCTATGTAATGGAATGATAATGGAGCTGCTCCACAGCCAATATTCCAGACTTTGAATTGGAATAGCCCCTGCTGCACCTCCCAAATACAGGAAGAATTGCCAGTGGATCCACTGGCCTTGCCACTCTGGCCCTCAAATTCCCTTTGTGAGGCAGCATGCAGCGAACGGCTGAGGAGCCTGGCTCTATGGCACTCAGTGCATCCCCCTCTGTTGACTTCCCAGATCCTGTTTTCCCACCCCAGCATAGCAAAACATCACTGGTTGTGCTGCAGGCCAGGCCCGTTCCTCCAGTGGAGAAAGGACCAGGGTTTTCTCTCAAAATAATACATTTCCAACTTTTAGTACTGGCAACTGCTGTAGCCTTTAGGAGCAATGTTTTCTCCCTCCAATGTGACACAAAGGATGGAGGGAATAATTGAAAGTAAAGAATGTAGTCAGTGAACTTAAGCTTCCTTTTCTGTCTGTGAAGTGCCTGTGAGCAGTTTCCGATTTTCTTGAATGTATTTACTATTTGATATTATTTCTTGACTATGTTCTGCAAATAATTCTAGTCTGTAGATTTTTTTTACTGCCATTTAGCCCCTGCATAGGATGGAGAATCTTATTGATATTCATCCAAAAGGGGGACCCCCCCCCCAAAAAAACCCAAAAACAAACAAACGTTGTTAAAAAAGGTTTATACCTGAAAGTGTGCTTCAATGGAGTTGAGGTAACAACCAAAACCAACATTATACTTTCATTACAAAAATTCAGCACCTTTAAAAAACCCCAAACGTTAGATTGTCTGGAAACGAACAGGTTAAGAGACCCTGCCATAAAATCCTTCCTTAAGCATTATCACCCCATTGGACGTACATCTTCCACTCAGCATTAACTTTGTCCACTTCTTTGATTCTGTAATGGAAGTACTCCCTTAAGCCAGGGAGAAGAGAGAGGAATTCTCCCTCTGATGTTAACAGGACAGCGGGAGCCTACAGCCTTTCCTTTCCATAAACACTGGACATATAATATTTCTGACTGGGTGAGCAAAACTTTTAGGATCAGATTTCCAGTGTCAATAATTGCCAATATAAGAACCGAGATAGACTAAATACTCAAGTTTATAATTCTCCTGCCACAAATATTCTCTATTATTTGCTTAAAATTTGCTGTTTCCATTAACTTTCCTGCCAGCAGAGTATCCAAAGAAAGAGAACACAAAAGGAGAGTGAAGAATAGCATAAGCAAACTGAGTTTTTTTATTTGTGCTTGTATTCAGGTATTTGCCCAGCTCTCATAATTAAGCACTGTATATTTTAAAAGTCCAGTGTACTGGAATGACCACCATAAATGGTGCTATAATTTATCAAGCAAATGCTGGCATGGATAAGAGAGTATAAATACTATGAATCTTATGGAATATACTTTACTGCTTTCTTGAATATCTGTTTTTGTCATAAGTATCTGGGAACACAGCTTGGAAAATCCAAATCAAATTTCCTTTACTTAGTTCAATACAAGGGCAAAATCAAGTCATTACAAGGTCCACTAGGATGGCTTGTTAATTCCATTTAGGTGACAGGCTTTTTCATTACCTTATCATGCCTGTAACATTCTTGTGTTATGAAATCCTTTTTACCCTCATGAAACAATGTCTCTGGATCTTGACCTTATTAATCATCCTGCTGAATGGTACTTATTTTGAAATAAGGTCATATATAGTGTATATATATTTTCATCTCCTGGAGAATGATGGTGCTGCAAAGTGAAGACTGAAAGGGTAGTAATACTTGGCTCTCACCAAGATTGTAATTTATTCCATTCTGACCTAAGCCATGGCTGACTTGCTTGGGATAACTCTTCCAGTACTATTAAGGTTTATTATTATTAATATTAAAAATAAACAGTGCATGTAAGACTATTAAACAGTCACTTGCAGCCACATCTTGAAAACTGGGACCGTAGTTAATAGGCTTGACATCTGAGCAAGTACTAGAGGCTAATGCTAATTTTCAGACCTGATCACTGATTTTTGGACATCTCCATTTTTGAGACCTGAACTTGAATCACCTTGAGCATGATTGTTAGTGCTTGGGACCCACAGTTCACATTGGCATCAATGGGACTACGCACATACTTAAAATTAGGCATGTGCTAAAGTACCTTGCTGATTTAGGGCCTGTTATTTTGTGTTACGGCCTCTTCAGTACTTGTACATCACAGCTGTCACTAATTTTGTATCAGTAATTCCCCCCTCTCCACCTCCACAGAACAATGTTCTTTCACAATTTACCTAAACGACTCAATCTAGCTGTGACAGTCAGTGTTTACGTACCTCAAGGGGAGAACAGGGGGTCTGAACCTCAAAGAATAAACAGTTGAAGGAACTGGTCATATTCAATGTTATTGCGCTATTGTTGAACTATGAGCTATGTTATTGCTATTGTTGAACAAGGTCTTTTATGAACACTTGTAAAATTCTAAACCTAATAATCATTCTGAGATATGTATACAGGCTGTGGTTATGAATTTATGTATTTATTCATAAAACTTCAGCTCCACCACACAGCAGATCAGTGAGTGATCATCCAGGCCGGGGTACCTCCCAACCAGTTGTTTATATGAAACCAGCTTCAAATACCTCTCCATTGTCCAGCCCAGGAAAAGACAATGGTGGAGCATTAAAGTTAATGGAAAGACATTGAGACAAAATGGCATTTCCCCCACTCTGAATAACTTTGAATCATCATGCCAGGACGAGGGCAGGGAAAGGTTTTTCCTTTAAAAAAGGAGGCTAGAAATGAATTTTTCATCCAGAACCTGAGGGACAGTCTCAAAGGCAGGAGGCCATTTGTGAAAGCTGGATCCCCCCCGATGGCTAAGGGGTATGCTGGGAAACTTGGTAACTTGTATTAGAAATAGTTAATTTGTATTAGATAAATGATTTAATCTAATATGGAAATGTAAAGCCTGAGGCTGCATCTTTCTGTTCGTTTTTCTGTGTAACTTGCATGTGTTTGCTTCCCTTCCGAGATCATCTTTGGATCTGTGTTTTTTCTATTAAATAAACTTTTTGTTTATTTTTACCCCAAGCAGGTCTCTGTGTGGAGTGTGTATCCCCAAGTGGGCTGATAACTGGGGGTTGGTTTCACGCCTTTGGGAGTGATGAGTCAGAGGGGAAAAGTCTGAGTGTCTGATAAGTAAGAACTGAAGGACGGATTTGGGGAGACTCAGGAGAGAAAAGGCTGTAAGTGTCACCGTGCAAGAAGTGACTAGGCTGCTGGAAGCCAGGGTGAGATCTTGTGCTTGTGGACAGGTGACTGGTGTCACAGGTCTGGGCAATACTGGTTCTGCATTGAGGCACCCAAGATTACAGAGCAAGGTGATAACAGAGCCCATTGCTGGTATCTATGATCCCCAGAATGTCACACTAGCTTTTTAAACTATGGATTTGAGTAAAATGACCGTTCTGGTTTGTAGTTTATCCATATATAAGTATATGTAGCAACACCAGATTTATACCACAACATCTCAATCAGTGACAGACAATTTCAGTGACAACCAAATGCAGCTGTTAAGCTGAAAGAATCCAAAGTCTTTGGGTGAAATGGGTGAGGTTTCAGATAGAGTGGAGAACATGAGGGGCTTATCGATGCTACAAATGCAGCCAATAATCGTTTAGCTATGAGCTTCGGTTAAATAGGATTGTACTCTAGGTCAAACTACTGTCATATTAGTGACATGATCTAATTTATAAAACCAGCACTATCCTTACCCAACTCTTCACAGCCAGTCTTGATGGAGTTCTAGAGAACTCCTCCAACTAGACTCAATGCTGGAACGTTATTCATTTAGGGTGATATTTCTCATGGTGATAGAGGGTTGCCCAAGGCCATATGTCCCATGTAAACCCTTAATATGGGGCTTAATTGGTGTGTAGGGTCATGTGTGGGCCTCCTACACCAGAGTGAAGTTAATGATTTATGAACTTGCTTAGATCTAATCATTCTAACATCACATTTAAAAAAATCACGGACAAGTTCCCTGTTCATGAAAAAACATCTAATTTTCCTCACTCCTGTTGTTCATATTCTCACTCTACCCATTTTTTTAAATGAAAAAGAAATAAATTAGATAAAGGTCTGATTTGCATTCAGTTTTGATCTATATAAGAACTAAGCTCAGGCTTTGCTTGAATGCTGTAGCCATGACTATTAATTTTAAATTAATTAAAAGTATTGTTGTATTCTGAAGAAGGACCATGTAAAAACAACACCTTCTTACTCAATAATCCTGCCCCAGCGTGCATTGGTGTCAATGACTCCTTAGTCATATATCTGTGTAGGGGATGGTGTGGAGGTGCATTGTCCCAGAACGAACTCTGAGAAGAAATATTCAGAATAAATATGCAGAAGTGTGTTGTGCCCCCTCCACTCTTTGAGATGGTGCATAGTACCTGATTACAGCCTAGGAAAATCATGCTGTTATGAGCCAATCATTCAATAAGAATACACAGAAGAAGCCATTAACAGCTATTTGCCAAATACTGGCACTAGAACATGGATATGTATTAGTGCATCCCGGTGTGCCTATTTTGGGGGAAATCTGATGCTGCACCAGAATGTACAACATTTAAAATATTTCTGTGAAAGCACTGAAAGGGAAAATTAAAGCCATGGGGTGTTATTCACTCTGATTTACTTCAGGTTTATGCTGGTGTAACTCTGCTGAAATCAGTACAGTTACATTGGTGTAAACTAGGGATGGCTGGAAAACAAGAGTTCCATTTTGTGAAAAATATTGAGGTTTAAATATTTGTTTTCGTTCCACATTAGGATGAAAATGAGACCTTGCAAAATATTCTTTGAAAAAACAGTGAGAGATAGAGAAACCCTAACCCAGAATGGCAAATAGCCTGGTGGTTAGGGCACTGAGCTGGGATATGGGAAACCTGGATCAGAGTCACTGTTCTGACTGATTCAGAGCAAGGACTTGAACTTGTGTCTCCCACATTTCTCATGAAGGCCCTAGCTACAGGGTTGCTAGTTATTCTGGAGTCTTGTGCTCCTTCAGAAATTCTATCTTGGACCTCAAAAACCGTCCCAGCAAAAATTTTGTCAAAAAATACATTTTTGTGACAAGTTTTGGTTTTGAAGAATCAGCATTTTTTGGAGGAAAAAAACATTTTGTTGAAAATTCCCAACCAACTCTCATATAAATCTGAGGAAATGCCCTCTACTGAATAAAACCTCTTGGGTCTAGTTCTGTTCTTATTTACACTGGTGTAAATCAGGAGAAACTCCACTGAAGTAGTTCCTGATGTACACTGGTTTACGGTAACTGAGTGCAAAGTTTGGTTCATACTTGCATTGAGTCTAGACACTCCTTACTGGCATAAAATTAATGCAAACAAAATAATAAAAACTGTTCATCTTCCATAAAGGAAATGGCTTTGTGTGTCTGTGGGTGGTGGGGGTAAGTTTGTAAGAACATTTCTTATTCTACAGATAGCCTTAACTGTGTGTTTAGGTGGGTGTGTAAATCTAGACAGGTAACAGTTTTCATGGCAAAAGCACTTCATAGCAAGAATGAATTTGCACAAGAGAAAAAAAGGTTCACACATTTTCTGACAACATGAAGCATGCAAGCTGGTGATATTTTATCAAATTGCATATGCACTGTTAAAACTTTTACTCTTCTCACACAGCATGAACATCTGACTTAGCCAGGGCAAATTGGAAAAGACATTAAGCAATGTAAAATGGCTACTGTAACTTGAAAAAGTCCCTGAGAAAACGCACACAATTATCAGGTTGTAAAAGAGTCAGAGGGGATATCAACACAATCGCAGCTGCCATAGGTGTACAGAAGTGAATTAATGTTTATTTGCTGGGAAAGTGCCAAGAGTAGATAGTTGGAGAGCAGAAGTTGTTCTCAACATATGTGTTTTATGCTTCTCTATTCCCACTGATTGATCCCAAGCCTGTAGATAAGATGCACGACCACTCTTTCAGTGTGAAAATTATTAATTTGGTAAGAAAAAAAGGCAAGTTCTTTACCCTATATTAACATGTTTCCCTTGTTAAAACTGATGTAAAAATGTTAGCCAAGTTTCTTGGCAGATGAACTATAAAGTGATGATGTACAAACAGGTCCTTGCTGATCGGATTGGCTTCATGAAAACCATGAACTCCTTCAGTGATATAATAAGTCACTTTATTTAGTGCATCTGGTACATAAACCTCCACTGTATCCTCCTCTGTGAATATAGAAAAGGGGATATGGAAGGTGGATTGGGAGTTTCTGCTTACAATATTTGAGCCCCGTGGCCCTGACTAGCACTTTATAAAGGGTGTATTTATAGTTTGCATTCTATGATCTGATATCTTCACTTAGTAGTTACAAATGCTTGCATTTCTGAATGGTTTTATCTGGAGAGGGAAACGCAGCACTGATGCCCATTCTCCCCTTTGTTCATCTGCTACTGAATCCTTGCCAGTGGTCATTCATAATGTGGAAGGCATCATTCATATGGAAGGAACACATGGATGTTTTCCCTTGTGTTTCAGAACTTGATCTGTCAACTCAGCCCTTGTTGAAACGAGAGATGGCCAAGTTATGATGTTTTAATCTAGATTCCAACTCCCTCTGTGCTTGAGGAAATTTGGATCCAGCAGCCGAGCATGGATCCATTTCTACACAAATAGAATTGAATTGTGAAGTTTACACCTGGACTTCCTCAAAATTAAAGGGGCTTCAGACTCATCTCTAGCTGAAATGTTGAACTTTATCCATCATCAGGATTTCGAATTAGCCGTGCTATCTGAGAGGTCAGAGGCTATTGTCATTAAATATAATCCGCAAATTTCTCTCTTTGTACATAGTCTCCAAATAACGTTTTACACTTACCCGCAAAACTCTGTATGGTAGGTCAGTATTATTGTTCCCATTTTAGAGATGGAGAAACAGAGAGGGTTTAAGTGACTTGCCCAAGGACACAGAAGGAGACAGTGGGAGAACTAGGATTAGAACTCAGGAGTTTCTGGCTCTTAGTCATACAGTCAGCACACTGGCTCATGCTGTTACCAATTTCATGCTTCTGCCTTCCTCAAGCTGTCTCTGACATCTTCCCTTTTTTCAGGAGAAAGCCCTTTGTGCTTGACTCAAGTGCTCCAGGAGCTTAGTCTGTATCTATATTTGTTTGTATATTATACTCATCACTTTGGAGCACCTCCAAACATTTTGGTGCGTAGGTGACTGGCCAATTTTATCAGGCAGGATGAAGGGCATGAAAATTATACATAAACTGTCTGCAACCAAATTGTGCACAGTTCCTACTACAGTATCTAAAGTGCATTGATCCAATCTGGCAGCACAGACCTCAGGAATACTCGTGGGTTTTAGCTGATAACAGTAATGTTGCAACAACTAGATTGGTTCAGGCCTTTCAGCCCACCTAGCCTGGTCTAGTCAATAAGTGGAACCTTGCCAACTATGGTTTGTCTGTCTAGTCAACGTACCCAGTTTTGCTGATGTCCTTAAAGACAGCATGGAGAAGAACAATAAAATATTCCCTATCCCTTATAAAATTGCTGACCTGTACATCCTTCTTAGGCAACCCTGACTTCCATACTGGAAAGATGTATCCTAAATTAAAACACCTGATATCCTTCTGGCTTCTGGCCATACATCAGATACCACTGGAGGATGACAACAAAATCATATTTATCCTTTAGCCTGCAGATGCTTCTTGTTCTCCTATGTGGACTCCTCACACTTGTCCCAGTCCCAGACTGCACACCTTTCTTGAGATGACAGTGAAGGTGTAGCAGTAGATTATTTAGAGTTTAGGGAGAATGAAAAAGCACCGACTTGCCAATCCACTCTCACCATCTCTAGCACAAGGAAACAGGAATATTGATGAGGAGGTTCTTCCAGCAATTTACCAGTGCAAAGGCAGAAAACACGAATGTTCATTTGACCATTTGAGACTCATCTGCAACTCTCCTGGAGGATTTTGCTGAGTGGACAGTGGAAAACATCAACCAGGCAACCGTCTACTGGGTTGGAAGTCACCTTTCATATGGTGTGTCTACACAGCAGCTGGGAGAGTGCTTCTCTGCATGGGTAGACACACATGTGCTAGTTCTACTTGAGCAAGCATGCTAAAAATAGCAGTGTGGCTGTGGCAGCATGGGTGTGGCTCAGGCTAGCCACCAGAGTACACACTGCTATTGTTAGCTCTCTAGCTCAAGCAGAGCTCAGCAGGTCTGCCTCGCTGCGCAGGAAAACACCTCCCAGCTGTTATGTGGATGCCCCCTAAAGCAAGGAAGAATGAACAAAGAATAAACACTCTCCTCATTGACTCTGATGTAGGGGGTTTCATCCATCTTCTGTTCCTTCCATATCCTCACTTCAGCTGTGTAGATAGCCACCAGCATCTAAAAGACCTTACAAATCTCTCCTCCCCTTACCCTGTGTCTCTGATATCACTACTCCCTGAGATGGCAGACTCAGAAATGCAAACCATGCCTTTGCTATTGTGTTTATATGGGAAACGCTTGGATACTATGGTGATGGGTGGCGGTATAAAACCCTAAGATAGAAAGAACATACATACTCTAGTTCCATAGGTCACTCAAGAGCACAACTTCCCCAGCACAGCCCTTTCCCAAGCTCATCTTCAATGTGACAATTCTTTCTCTCTTTTCTAGGTTTCTACCTTCTTCACTGATCCCATCATTTCAGCCCAGCCTGTACCACTGCTCCCACAACATGTTGATTAAAATTTGTCAAGGATTGATTCTTTCCCTGACTATCCTCCCAAGTCCTGATCCTGCAACCATTGAAGTCACTGGCAAAAATCTCTGTTTTCAATAACTACAGACTTAGTGGATGTACTGCTCCATCCATCCTAGCCCCTACAGCAAACACAGAGCCATGGAATTGGTATCTGTGATGGTTAATTATTTTCTTCATCATGTTAAAAAAATACAGTAACAAAAGTACTGTAACTGTATCATGCTGTACGTGTCTCCAGCACTATTTTCTGAGTCTTACATACAGTACTTGGCTTCTTCAATTTTCTTTCTTTCAAATTCAACTTGACCTGCCAACAACCACGTGCAAAAAATCAATTCCCTTGGCCAAATGAAAAGTACATCCTGATATGGCATCCAGCTGAGAATTTGAATAGGATGCAGTACAACCTACTAGCATTCTCTCCTTCCTCCAACTCATCAGCTGACCAAGTTTCTTTTCCTCTCAACATTCTCAAAGACTTGAAATCAACATTTTCTTTATAGGGTAAACCTGCTCCAAGACCATAAATCTTTGTTACAGTAACCATTTGTTTATACCTAACAAAACTGATAGACAGATAGATAGATATTATATTAATAAATAGAAATAAATATAGATATAGATAGAAGAATGGAATCAGTTTGAATAAAATAAGAACCAGCCTAGAATTTGTACCAAACCCAAACCTAAATCTTTTTTGAGGTATGAAGTTATGAGGAGGTTCTGCACCATTCTGGTCCTGCCATGTGGCTCTGTTTCTTTCTTTTCCCCACCTCCTTATGACCAGTTAATGTCACGCTCTAATGCTCCCCACTACAATTTGTCCTCTCCAGTGACAAACCTCCCCCATTTCCTTCTCCAATATCAGACCTTCTTCCTATTCAAAACTGGATTCAGGAACCCTGAAAGAGTGGAGGATTGAGATGTGTCTCCAACCTCTGAGAGGTACATGACTCAGTTCTTACTGCTATAATGTGTATATTCAAACTATTATTTTGCCAACATCAACCACCTTTGCTTAAAAAGGCCAGATACGAATACCACCAGGTATACTCATTTAGAACCATAATCCTCGAGTTCAATATTAGCAAAAGGGCAGTCAAAGTAAGGTCTAGATGTAGGCCTAAAATATAATCGCTGACCTGTACTGTAAACACCTCTCAAAGTACAGACAATGGGTATGATTCTAGGATTTCAGTTCAGCCTATTGTAGAGAAAGGACCCAGTTACAAAATCTGGAGTTTGGGTGTGTGCAAATTGGTGGGTTTTGAAGTGCCTTTAACCATTCCAGAGTGCATTGATTATTTGATGCAACAAAAAGTAAATTGTTTCTTTTCAAAACAGGCCAAAATGTCACTACGGAAAATGGGAAAATTATTACTTTGAGACAATTCAGATCCAGATTCATATTTTGCAGCTCAGGCCCATTTCTATTTTAGATGATACTACAGTAGAGGAGTTGGTGGGTCTGAGTGTTTTACTCCTGGCTGCTCGGTAATGCTGCATGGAATAGTTAAAAAATGTAACTTGATCCCCAGACCTCAAATTGGTATCTCTAATATTAGGATTAACGGAAAATCTCTAGGGCTACAATAGACACTTGTGATAGCTTCTTGCTAGATCAACAGTGACCAAAGGGTGAGATCATTACATGACAGATTTAAGCAACGACTCCCAACAAGCAAAAGTAGACACATTTTCAGAGGATCCCCTCCTCTTCCATGGGGTGAAATCCTGGCCCTATTGAAGCTGATGGGAGTTTTGCCATTAACTAGCATTAACAACCTGGTCTTCACAGGAATTTGTGAAGACAAGAGCTAGAGAGGGGCAAAAGAAGACTACTGAGGGAGTGACTGTATGGTGTTCAGGGCTGGGACTGTCTTCCTTTTGGTTGGAAAATATCAAGCAATATGAACAATGATGCCAAAGGGTAAGTGATAATGAGAAAAAAACATCCATGTGTAACTCTTTAAACTGAATAATAAGCAACCAGCTGGAGCTGGATAATTAGCACTCATTTCAGTACAAGCCATCGGCATTTTTTGTTGTTGTTTCTTTTATATATTAATGAAAAAGTAAATTAAGCTGCTTAAAGTTTTCACTGGAATTAGACAACTAGCTTAATATAACTGACTCCATAACGCAGCAGTGGGTGCTGCCTGAGGAGCTGACACAACAAAATCCACCACAAATCCCCATAAACGCTGAGGGAATCAGAAGAATTATGATGCCCTGAATATGAGTCCCTGTCACTTCAAACTAATTCTTTCAGTCATTCCACATACCTTCCTTTTCTCCCTCATCTCCAGCAAACCAGGGACAATAACCGAGATTATTATTCAAACAGAAAGGCAAAGATGACAGGAAGTGAGACAATTAGTAATAATAATACCTAGCTCCTATCTAGTGCTTTTCATCAGTAGATCTCAAAGTCCTTCACAAAGTAAGTGACTGTCATTATCCCCATTTTACAGCGGGAGAAACTGAAGCATGGAGAGGCATAGTTACTTGCCCAATGCCCACTTGCCCAGAAAGCTAGTGACAAAGCTGGGAATAGAACCAAGTCTCCTAGTATGTGTACATCACTGTAATATTTTTGCAAGTATTTCTCAAGCATTTTGCAGTGAGGCTGTTATCCAATAACTACTGCATGATCATTTTGAACATCCACAACTAGCAGATTAGAGCTGTATAAAGAACTTTTGCAGATAAAGAAAACTGGGCTTTATATACACAGATGAAAATTGTCATGATTTGCTGGTGCAAGGGTCATGCTACTACACCATTGAGGCGGGAGGAAGAATGATTCTTGTAAATGTCAGTCTAGGAAGAAAAGACAACTCAAGGTCAATGGGTGAGATGTAAAATGCTGGAGCATGTTATTGTGGGCTTAAAGTTCTCTCAACAGGATCAGTAGAACCAACACTGATACCCCCTTCTATTCCCGATGCCCAAGCCCACCTCCCAAAAGAGGAACTTAATAAAATCATTGAAAAAAAATGAAAACAAAAAATCTATTCCAAGAAGAATTTTGCCATCAAAGTGCCAGAGGCGCCACAAAGTCCACTAGGGACTTTGCTATTGACATTGATATGACATGGAAGATGTTCAGATGCTATGGAGATAGGGCAGCAGAATAAAACCCTAAAATAGATAAACAGATGGAGAGAGAGCAGCACTGAGTGGGAGAGCTTTAGGGAAGGATGGAAATTATTCAGTATTAAATCTTACCAGAATGGCTCATCTGTGCTGGAGCTTCAGTAGATCACAAAGTAGCCCCAGTACCTCTCATAGTAGGTGTCTGGGGGGATGGCATCAGAACAAAATCATAGCCACACCATCTAAAATAAATAAATAAATAAAAACAGTGCGTCAGCAGTTGTAGCCAGTCTACCATGATTTGATCAGCTAGTGCAAATGGTGCAAAGCATTGTTCTTAACACAGCCAAAATAACTATTCACAGCAAACAATGTATTTAACAAGTCTAACCCTTTTTTTCTGTTCACAAATGATATAGCCCTCTAGTCCCATGTACTTGCTCATCATTCAAAATTATTCCACGAATGGTTTAAGCAAACAAATTTCACCCTACGAACTGGTCACAGACTTTTTGCTGCGACCACTGCTTTGCATAGTCATCATGCGTAAGTATTTACACTGTGATTAGTTGTCTATGTTACATGGTTTAATTTCTACTTTCTGAGTGGATGATTCTCTCAAACACACAAAGAGCTGTCCAGATAGCAATGTGAATGCTTTTGGTGTGAATATTAGTACAAATAGATATTCATGAGAGTGTTCATTCATGCAGCCAACATTCTTGTGAAATAATTCACTTCTATGAATGCTGGCAGAAAATGAATACATGGGGTCATGAATTCTGGAGTGAAAATTTGGATTTTGTTGAAACAAATATTCAGTATGACATTTTTGAGCAGTATTTGGCCATTTCTAGGTTTAATTTTGTTTAGTTCTATCTTCTCTGGTTGGCCCAACCATGTTAAAATCTCATTTCTCAAAACTATTTAAGCACTCTATACCCTCCATCCTTCTCTACATTTTACCACTGAGAGTTACTGAAACTTGCTGGTAATAAAGTCCACAAAACCATGCTTCTGCTTGTTGCTCTATGACTTTGGTCTGCCTCTTCTTCCTCTAGTGTAACTCACAGGAATAGTTGCTAAGTAAGAAGCACTTAGTGTTTTTTTGCTCAGTGGTGTACCAGAGTGACACTTGCATCAGCACAGCATGATACGTTTCACATTTATGTAAAACCCAGTTTTCTTTATTTGTAAAGCTCTTTATATAGTGCTAACTTGGTATTTGTAGATGTTTCACTTCTTCTTAGAGCTTTCCAGGGAAAAAGAAACTATTCCTTTATAAAAAAATAGTACAGTATTCTACAATAATGATACAGATCATTACAAGTTTCAAGAGCAATATTTCAGTGGTCTGGATTATTTATGCAGAATATTATAATTTTTTTCTTTTAGAAAAAGATGTATAATAGGCTGGCGGGATCTAGGACTCTATGTAGGAACTCTATGCTACTCTGAGTTGCCCTAAACTCAGGTATTAGCACCATGCACATAACTGCAGAGTAATTATTACTTACTCATGCTGGTAGATGAATCTTGTTAACTCCAACCAGGATACCTTTAGGATCTTTTTAGAGTCAGAGGGAACTAGGAGCTGCAACAGAAAGGGTCCTGAAGAGAAGCCTTAGGAATAGCGACATTTGGGGGGAAAATTTGGGCTGAGGTTTATGTTTTGGTCATGTTATTTGAGTTACCAATAAAGCCTGACCACAAGAAGAGGGTAAATTGAGACATCTCCTGCATACATAAACTGTATTTGGAACAAGGTGGGAACTCTATTTCCAAACAAAGAAAAACAAAAATGTTTTAGTTTTCAAGCAACACTAAAATGAGTTTATTTAAATACTTGAATCCTAATCTAAAAGAAAGGAAGGATTTCCTATTTTAAAATGTAATGCTTTTAAAATGATAAGCAAAATGTTGATCCCCTGAGTAACCAAGACTGAACTTACAGCTGGACTTTTCAAAGTCTTTATTTTCTTTAAGTTTAATTTTATAGGATCACAGGTTATAAATCATAATTAATTTGACAGCCTGATTTTTTACAGCGCTAGTTTAATAATTCGGCATGTGGTATCTGACACAGGAGTTAAAATAAATTACAGCAAAGCTCCAGATTCAAACAAACTCCTTCAAAGTTATTAAATCTTAGCATGTTTTTAAAAATGTGCTTACCAACTTTAAAAGGTCAGTTGGATTGACTTCCTCTTTTATTCCTCTAAAGGAATTGGATTGACTTTCCCTTTTAGTCTCCTCTAAAGTATACTTTGTTCACACTATTGGCCTAAGTATTAGCAGGTTAAAATTTAAAGGTTTAATGCTTATAAACTTTTTAAGTTTTTGTGAAGGGCAAATAACTTTCATATCTTAGGACTGAAGTTCGGTGAAGAATTCAGGGGAGAAAATCCAAGTGACCTCACTATAGCTCATTCATGACTGCAAAAGTAAACCTGAATGTTGCCATTTCATATTTGGCTTCTTCCCGATGGCAGTTTCTATATTCTGCAATGCAGTCTCTCATCTATGTTCTCCTTTTCCCCATTGAACTTGACATCCCGGCTCATTAGCACTTAGACACCCTCCGTCTTGGAACAATGTTCTCCATCTCTCCTTCTAAACTAGCTCCAACCTCCTGCCATCCAGCTGCTCTTGCCTATGCTGTGGGAAGAGAAAGGCACCTCATCCTATTCTTATTGGCTCCAACATTTCTGACCTGAGAAATGAAAAACTGCTGACCTGATTCTCCCTCTGAGTTGATTCCCACTTATCTAGAGTTTCTTTTCTCCAGAAAAGATGTTTTCCTTTTCCTTCATTTCCTTTTTTCCAGGCTCCTGATATTTAACTCCACATATCCTGTATCACGAGGGGGTGTGGCCTCCCTTTGAGACAGACAGGGAAAGCACCCTACCCATGCCCTGGTGGGCAGAGTCAGAACAGCCACGCCCACCCCACCGGAAGCAGAGAGGCAGAACAGGAAGTATAAAGAGAAAGCCCAGCAGCTCAGTTGGGTTGGAGCTGCCAGAGAAGGATATCTCTCTGCCACCACAGAGTTAGAGCTCGAGTGCTACAGCATCGAGAACCAAGAGGAGCTGCTGGAGCTGCCTGGGATGCTGAGGAGCTGCCAGGGAGATGGAGGTACTGCTGGGGCTGCCACTAGCCATCTACCCCGAGGAGACCAACCACGACTCCGAAAGCCAGGTACCCTGTGATGAAGTGTAGGAAGTAGCTCAGGGAAAGCAGACGATAGTCCGATTGTATTGTGGCCTGATGCTAGGTCAGCATGTTTCGGATGGGGCCCTGGACCCTGGGTTGGGATGTACTGGAGTCAGGCGGGCCTGTGTCCCCCTACCACTCCCCGCTACCCCGTCCCCATCAACTATTCCCCATCAACTACTGTTTGAAATGATGGCAAGGCTAGGAAATAAGAAAAGATTAAGTATATGGGTGCATGAAAAGTAAAAAGCAACATACAACATGTGTAAGAGGGAAAGAGGAGTCCAGAAATCAGGATGGGGGCTTAAGAGATACAGGATGAATGGAAGACAATGTAAATTAGGAGACTAACGGAAGGATGGCAGACAAAAAGGGAAACAGATCAGAGGAAACAGGATTTCCTAGGGGGCTGATTTGGTAGTTTGATGAGTATATTGGTTTGGATCCCCCAATATTTTTTCTGCTCTAATCATAGTATCATAGAAGGGACCTCAGGAGGTCATCTAGTCTAACCCCCTGCTCAAAGCAGGGCTAACCTCAACTAAATCATCCCAGATAGGGCTTTGTCAAGCAACACCTTAAAAACCTCTAAGGATGGAGATTCCTCCACCTTCCTAAGTAACCCATTCCAGTGCTTCACCACCCTCCTAGTGAATTTTTTTTCCTAATATCCAACCTAGGCCTTCCCCACTGCAACTTGAGACCATTGCTCCTTGTTCTGTCATCTACTACCATTGAGAATAGCTTAGCTCCATCCTCCCTGGAACTCCCTTTTAGGTAGTTAAAGGCTGCTATCAAATCCCCCTCCTTCTCCTCTTCTGCAGACTAAACAAGCCTAATTCCCTCAGCCTCTTCTCATAAGTCATGTGTTCCAGACCCCTAATTATTTTTGTTGCCCTCCGCTGGACTCTTTCCAATTTGTCCACATAAACTGGACACAGTACTCCAAATGAGGCCTCACCAGTGCCGAATAGAGGGGAATAATCACGTCCCTCAATTTGCTGGCAATGCTCCTACTTATGCAGCCCACTATGCTATTAGCCTTCTTGGCAATAAGGACACACTGTTGACTCATATCTAGCTTCTTGTGCACTGTAACCCGCAGGTTAAGTCACTCTGCTCTAAGTCACTGTGCTCCTTTCAGCTCCTCGGAATTACAGGGATAGAGCTAACAAAATTAGCTGGGCATTTCTCAAGCTGCTCAGTAACTGGTGATTTAAATAACCAAATACAAGCCAGATGCTGAAGAAAACAGGGATTAATTTATTATCCTTATCCTTATCTAGAGACCTGGAAGAGCGGCCAGATTGTATGCTTGAGGGAGATTTGGATATTGCTCTTACCTGCTTTATCACCTTTGACCCTGCCCATCCTTCCTCCTTTTCTCACCTCCCTCTCTAGCCCTACTGATGCCATAGTAGTACCCACCACCAAACCACCAGTCCGCTTCTCTCTCCCACATCAGTAATCTCTGCTCTCCTCAGAGTTTGTAACCCAAGCCCTAGTAAGAGAATGGTAGCATGTAAGCAGAATGAGGAAGAGTCCCTGGAGCAGCACTCAGCACCTCACTCACTCTGATGGTGTGTTTTAATAGGGAGGGGTACAGACTGCTACAGAAGCACAGAGAGGCCTATGCAGGGAGCTGAGGTGGATGGGAAAGAGGACAGGTTGCCAAGGAGAAAGCTGGAAAAAGACCAGGACATAAATGCCCAAGTGCCAAACAATCCCACTTCTCTTAAATTACACATTAGAAGAAGATTGTTTGGTCTCATTCTAATCTCCCAGTGGATATTTGTTTAACTCAGACAACTGCCACGTGGCAAAGATTTCCATTCTCCGCTCAGGCTTGGAACAGCAGGTTGTGGCAGGCAGGGATTGAGGAGGACTGGAAGAGCAGAGTGGAGCACCTGCCTGGATGAAGCTACTGTTGTTATCCTTACACTTTCATAGGCACTAAATTGCAACCAGCATTTTAAAAAATAGAAGAAGAATGGAGGTTGTGTGTGTGACTCACGGTCTAGCGACTCCTGTCAAGGTCAGATGAAAACCTGAAGCATGATATTTGAATATTTTGACCAGCAACTGATGGCCATAAAGCACTCTAGATCTCTCTTAAACATAACTGTATTTTCTTTTACTGATCTCTTGTGGTGATGAGAAATGTACATAATATAGGTTCATTCTAGTAATAAATACACCCTTAAAACCATGTAGCCTAAATATGTGATTCTTTACATACTGAGTGCCCAATTGTTAAACAATAAAAATCTATCTGGCACATAAACATCCAGAAAATGGTTATACTTAAGAAATGATCTGATGTTTCATAAACTACATCCCATTTGCAGCTATAGTGCTTAGCATTTTTCATCTCTAGGGCTATGTCTTCACTGACGACAGCAAATTTGCCTCCGTCAGATCGACTTCTCTGGATTGACTTAGTGGTCAGGAAAGACCCGTTCAGTAGATCCAGAAATCGACGTATTAAGACCACCTTCTCAAGTGGCGTAGTGCTGTGCAGTGGGGTGAAGATGGCGCGCAGAACAGAAGCAGAGAAGTCGAAAGGAGTTACGCAAGTTTTTTGCGTAGTTTGTGTAACTCCGGTCAACTGCCACCGAATCTCCGAGGTAAGTGAAGACAAGCCCTAGATCTCAAAGAGCTTTATAGGGGAGAGTAAGGGTTATTAGCCCCAATTTACAGAGGAGGGTCATGAGAGAGAAAGACATTAATTGACTCATTCACCTGAAGTCTCACAGCAAGCCTTTAGAGTCAGCAATAGTATCTATACTTTCACTCTTACACCCTCAGCACTCCCTCCCCCCTGGCTGCATAAACCTGCTATCTTCCCTGTGTATGTTGCCTAGTATCACTCAGGGCTTTTATACTTTCAATGGGTTAATTAGCACTAAAGCATTTTTTCCCTCTGTGGTCTAGACATAGAAATATCCAGATTTTGTTTCCCTTGAAAGGCAGCCATCCTGGAAAATGTACTTGATCACCCGTTTCCATGTTTTTCTAAGGCCAGATGGGGCTAAACATGATTTGAAGATTTTTTTTTTCTCTTTTTCTTTTACTGACTAACAGCTTGTTTGTTTTCTTTTGAGGATGATGCCAACTGTAAAATAAGAAAAGCAATTTCCAAGGTGGGGAAACTAGAGAAAGATATATTTTACTGTTGCCAAGAAGAATAATCCCTGGACCTAACAAATAAGGCTGAAAATAAAGAGAGCACTATTAAATGTTATATAATTTCAGCCCAGTTTGAGTTTACACAAGCAGAGAGCATTTTCAGGAGATGGCCATGATTTTCTTTAATACTCTGGAGACTATGAACCGCATTCTGCTCTTAATTATGCTGCTGTAAATATGCAGTTACTACAGCTTGATTTGAATTACTCCAGATCTGCACTAGTGGTACAGAGCAGAATTTGGCTTTCTCCTTGTGTATATGTGCACATGCGTTCACACACACCTACATTACTATATAATAAGCATCAAGTGGAACCATGCAATTTGGATTCAGAGCTGAATCTGAATTTTCTTGAAATTTGCGGGCATCAGATTTGAGCCCTTTTTGTCCTCTCTCAAGCTGTGTGGTCCAGAGCCAAACCCTCTAAAAAAAAAACTGGGAAAATGTGGATTCTGATCTCATTCTGAATTTGAACTTCACTGCTATATCTATCCATTTATAAAAATTTAAAAAATAGTCCAAAAACATTTTAAAAAACATTTCTAAAAAAGCTTTTCTAATATATGAGGTATACACAGAATGCATCTCGATAGGGTGTGATGTGAGGTTTTATAGGCACCCATTTGGATTACTTGTGTGAGTCATTCATGTGGTTGCCACTTGAGTAACATGATTATGCCAAACTCATGCCAATAAAATCTTTTTGTCACATCACACCACAGCACCGTGTATACTCTTCTATGGGCCAGACCTTTATCTGGTGTAAATCAGCATAGCTCCACTGTGTGCATCTCTTTGGTTATACACAGACACAGAGACATACCGATTCCACCTTCTAAATCAATCAATTCTTCAGTATTCAGAAAAACACTAGCCTTCTAAATGTTGAAATCTGCCAGTCAATATGGCAGCAGACAGTGTATTTTTTTTTATCAGCAATGCATTTGCAGGACATAGACTGCATAAATGTAATACCACAGTGTGTACTGGACTTATTAACAACAAGAAGGGAATCTTCTCATGGCATTTCCATGTTTCTGGGTCACGGAACTCTCCCCAAATTATTACATAGAGCAATTACCATATATACTGCCAATAACATTGGTCTTTTTCTTACTAAAATATGAATGTACAGTACTAGAAGTAAATCCAAACACTGATGGCTTGGGCACTGAGCTAGTATTTATTGGACAAACTGTTTTACTCCCGACTTCTCTATCAAAGCCAAGTTTATGGATGGTGACACACAGTAGTGACATTTACATTCCTGATCAGGACATTGAAAAATCTGTTTCAAGCAATAAAAAGTGCCAGCATGATTAATTTATATAAAAACATACCTATTTTAGCCTCAGAATGTTATGCTAAATGTTCAGAAATGCAGCTATTTTAGTTATTTTATGAAACTTTGGACCTGATTCACTAATGTATTACTCCAGTTTTATGTCAGTATTAATTCCCAGGATTACACTGGGGTAAAACTGGAGTAACTCAGTGCCAAATCAGGCCTAGAATCTTCTAGTGGTGATGAAGATGTAGTCGTTATAGTTATGCCTTCCCTGAACTAATTAGTGAAGGCTACTATTCCCTCTTCATTCAAATCTTCCTTCGCTCAAGCCACTTTTACTGCGAGGGCTACATGAAATTAGCCAGTTGAAAGAGTCACAGGTCACGTGGGGATAGGTGATATTTTAGGAGTGGGTGGGATACACTGACAGGACATTTTGGTATGTCATTTAGTATATGACATTGCAGACAGCATGGTCTGGTGGATTGTGCGCTGGACCGGGGAGGCAGCAAACCTGGATTCTTATCCTGGCTCTGCCACTAACCACTGTGTGACCTTTGACAAGTCACTTAACCACCCTGTGTTTCTGTTTCCCCTCCCATCCCTTGTCTTCTCTATTCAGACTGCAAGTTCTTCAGGATAGGAACAATCTCTCACTATATGTTTTTACTAAAGCTGGGCAAAATTCTTTGGATGAAACTTTTTTCCTACCAAAAATGCAGATTTGAGTCGATCAAAACATTGTGTGAATTTATGTCAAATTTATGCAATTGTTTCAGTCCAAAAGAAAACAACACACCAATTCAGAAAAAGTCAAAAAGTTTTGACTTTTTCAATTTAAAACAACTTCGCTTTGAATTTTACTTCAATTTTTTTTAAAGGTAAAAACTCAAAAAGAAAACTAAATGTTTCATTCTGGGTGGAACAAAACATTTTGTTAAACTCCAAATTATTATTATTATTTTTTTTTTTTTAACTTTTCAGTTTGGTCACCAAACTGACAAATTGGTTCTTTTCACAGCTCTGGTCTGTACAGCATCTAGCACAATGGGCCCCTGATCTCGGCTGGGGTCTTTAGACACTGCTGTGATACAAGTAACACCAATGTTTCACCATCCCATCCCAGCCCCAGCACTGCAGGGGGATTGGAGCTTTACGAGAGATTTCACAAATATTTGCTGACAGCACAATCCTGAGTTCCATTCCAGCCTCTGGAGGATAATGTGTACTAGTGAGCACATACTCTTCTGTCCATTCCCCACAAGCATGATCCCTTCTGCCCTGTCCCCTCCAAATGTTCCTGTCCCACTCGTGTCTTCTCTCTATCCCAGTCCCAGTCCCCACTCCTCAGACTTCTCATCCCAGTTCTAGTCTCTTTGCCCAACCAGTTCTACTCTCATTCTTCCAGATCCCCTGCCTCAGTCTCAGTGTCCCACACCTCTGCTCCCAATCCCAATCTCCTTGATCAGTCAGTCCCCCTTTCCTGGCTCCTGATCCAATCTGTTTCTTGCTACCCACACCCTCCAATCACCCACACCTCTGCTCACATTAATTATAGAATCATAGCATTGTAGAACTGAAAGGGACCTCAAGAGGTCATCTAGTCTAGTTCCCTAACATCACTGGCTCCTGGTCCATTCTCAGTGTCCATATCCTGGATTTTTTTCCCAGTCTCTTTGTCCAGCCAGTCCCAGTTCTCCACCTGAACTATGGCTCCTCTTCAGATCTGTCTGCCTTCACCATTAACTTATTTCCCCCCATTACACTAGTTCTCAGTTCCCTTGCCCAGCAAGTCCCAATCTTTCCCCAGTTCTTCCTGCAATCTCAGTCTCCCCATCACCAACTGGCTCCCAGTCTCCCCCCATTTCCCTCCCTACCTTCTAGTCCCAGTCCCCTTGCCCAGCCAGTCAGAATCTCCCCCTCCAGCTCCCAGTCTCCTTGTCTGGCCAGTCCAAGTCTCCACCTCAGCTCCTAATCCCAATTTTCCCTCCCCCATTGCCCCGCCTCCAGTCCCAGTTTTCTCCTCTTCCAATCTACTCCTCTTTGCTGCCCCCTACAGGTCTGGCTCTTATTCCATCTACATGTGAATCAGATTCCTCTTCCATGCTGTCTGCAGCCATTGGGGTGGGTGGGGGTGAGGGGGCGGGATGGGAGAGAAAAGAATGTCATTGAGAGCCCAGGAGATATTCCTGTTCTCCATTCCAGTGCCTGGACCTGGACCTGGCACAGCCCTCAGCAGCCCAGAGCTGCTTAGCCCTGGACTGAAGCATGTTCAGCACAAATGGAGTCTACAGGAAATTTATCTGTTAAGCTCTAGCAAGTCTCTACTGAGCATGAGTGAACTGCAATTTTTTCAAAGGTTTATCATTTGGCGAAATTTGGGCAGATTTTAATGGGGACAGCAACAGGCAAATCCCAGCTATGAAGGCCACTCCTCTGCCAAATGTAATGCCCCTGCTCTACAGCATGGAGGTGCTAGAGCTTTCAAAGGAAAGGTTGCCAGAATTGGGCAAACAATGTATTTTTTTCTAGCCTTGGGCTTATAAATGGCTGAACCATTTTGACCGAAATTTTCCAACCCCCGCCGCCACAAAACTAACCAACCAAAACAACAACAACAACAAACAACCAACCTCAGCCTGAGGCAGATATCCGGTAAGGGAAATTTCAGCCCCAAAAGTTAAAGTTTGGCAAAATTATAGGCATCTGAAGACAGAGCCCTATAACTGGAAGTGTTGGGCAACCTTAATAATAGGTTGTGCTTCCAGTCCTGTCTATATTGTGTATACACATATATTTCAGTTGCTGCTATAGGACAAGAAGCAATGGGCTTAAATTGCAGCAAGGGTGATTTAGGTTGGACATTAGGAAAAAATTCCTAACTGTCAGAGAAGTTAAGCACTGGAATAAATTGCCTAAGGAGGTGGTGGAATCTCTGTCATTGGAGATTTTTAAGAGCAGTTTGGACAGATACCTGTCAGGGATGGTCTAGATAATGCTTGGTCCTGCCTTAAGTGCAGGTTACTGGACTAGAAAAACTCTCCAGGTCCCTTCCAGTCCTATGATTCTATGCTTGTCACAGACAAGATTGAAAACTTCTGTTATAAACCCTTGTGTTCATTTGCTCATAACTTTGTAAAACATTTGGGGGTTTGGCTGAAAATGTCCACGCTTGGTATCCAACCAAAGGAGAATTTTTTTGAAAGTTTAAGCAAAAATCTGTTAAGCTATTTCTTAATTATGTGAGAACAAGAATCATATTGAATATTGTCCATTGTAAAAAAAATTGTTCTCAGGTTTATTTCCAGGGCAATTATTCAAAGGTGGCTAAACACTGAAACATGAAACTTGGCATTTGAATAGTCTGTGAAGAGTAGTACGTGCCTGGATAAGTTGCAAAAAACTGGGTTGCCAAATAGCACATGGATGGAAACCTGTGGAAGGTGACTAAGGGTGAGGGAAATCATTGCAAGGATCCCTTGGTGGAACTCCTCTGCAATTGTTCTGTTGAGGGGCAGGGTTTGTCTCCTCTCCCCCATGGAATGAGCCACGGGACCTTCCTTCAGGCCTGAAGGATCTCCTGTGATCTGCATGTATCACACAGGATCCACAGGAGGCTGGGGTCTTTCAAGCACAGGTACTATGACTCTGTTGGTTTTTACTCTGATCTCCAGCTGTTGTGGCAGCATGGCTCTGCTATATTTCTTGTTTGGCCATTCAACTGAACTGGGATTATCCCGGGGTCGTCATTGATCAAATCCCCCCTATTTAGCCATCCTTTGGAACTTTAGGCTCACAAATGGGCAAGATCACTCACTAGCTGCCTTGGGATACTAAGGCCAAATACTGCTTTTAGTTTGGCAATCACTGAACTGGATGTTTTACTGAGGAGCCAGAGCGCCGACGGACACTTAGAGAAACAAGCAACCATCAATGAGAATAGGTAAGACCGATATTCAAAGAGATCAGTGCCCAGCCCAGCCCAGCCCTGCTCAGTCGATCCAGAAATCGACGTCCTAAGACCACCTTCGCAAGTGGGGCAGTGCAGTGAAGATGGCGCGCAGAAGAGGAGACCAGAAGTCAACAGGAGTTATGCCAGATTTTTGCATAGCTTGCGTAACTCTCGTCGACTTCTGCCGAATCCCGGAGGTAAGTGTAGACAGGGTCTCAGATGGTTGTGACTGCTGTGTGCACAAAATGAGTATCCTTCTCTTAGTGTCTCACTATCCGTGGACATACTAGGTCAGTATATTACTGCTCTTGCTCTTACCTTGATTCTTGTATTAAGCATGCCCCAAAGCCATTAGCTCACGTAGCTACTGATCTGGTCACATGTAATCTTTTATCTACTGCACTGGCCCTCACCATGGCCTGGAGCTGGGCTCTTGTTATTCCTGCTGTATGACATATATCCATCCCTTTTTGAAGCATGAGTTCAGGATCACTTTGGGTACATCTACACTACAATTAAAAACCCACAGCTGGCCTGTACCAGCTGACTTGGGCTCGTGGGTTTAACTGCAGTGTAGATGTCCAGGCTTGGGCTGCAGTCTGAGTTCTGGGACCCTCCCACTTTGCAGTGTCCAAGAGTCCAGGCTCCAGCCTTAGCCCACATAACTTCTCGATTTAATTTTAAACTCAGGAAGAGACTGTTCCATCGTGTCTCTTTTTTGTCTGATAAATAATCCCAGAATTTCTCTCTTTTGGACACCATGCCTCTACGTTGGATATGGAATTCTCTAATCTTTGCACTTCATCTATGTCCTAGGGCTTTACCACTAGTGAAGACAAAAGTATTGAACACCTCAAGGGAATCTTCCCTAGTACCATGGATCATTATTTGCATTTCCTGGGGCTTTTCCTCTGTTCCAAGTGCTGCCAGGTTGCTCCTGTAGCAACCGGCATAGAATTTGAAGGAAGAAGCTCAGGTTGCAGGAGGGAAGAGTTCTGGGGGAGGTGGTCAGTCTGTGTACACATGGCTGGAACGCTAGCTGCAGTTGCAGTACCTTTAAATAGTTCTCTTAATAAAGACCCAGTTTAGTTTTACATGAATGGAGTCTTTTCATGTTGTTACTCAGCACGTGGTATGTGAAACATGGTTGCAGCAGTCAGCCTAGTGAAACCCACAGCAAAGATGAGAGTGTGATTAACAGGCAAACAAAGCAGCACCTAGAAATGGAGCAAACAGGAAGCACAGAAGGGCTCAGACCACTGGGAATGCTGGATTTCCAGACAAAAATCCTTGCACAAACATGGAAGCAAGGTTTGGGTCTGTATACAGAGCTGCCCATGAGGCATAACGATGAGAAAATTAAGGTAAAGCTTTTTTACCATCTCACTGGGAAAAAAGAATGAGAAGTGAGATACACTGTTGCCAGGAGTGATGCCTGAAATGCTGGAGCAGATGATAAAGATGTTTGATGAGTACTGTGACCCCAGACAGAATGAGACTGGGGAGAGAGCTCCTCTGTATTTTTTACCCAAAACCAAGGAGCAGAAGGAGGAGTAGATAAATATGTTACAGAGCGGAGAACTCTGGCATCCACAGATAACTCTCGAGACATTGAAGATTCCCTAAATTAGAGACAGGATCATTTGTGGGACATGTGATTCCAGCTTACGGGAGAGATTGTTGAGAGAAAGAGATCTATCCTTAGATAAATGCCTCCAGTTAGCCAGGGAAGCTGAATGGGAATGGATCAAAACAATAACAACCACTAATGCCGAACAAGTGCACAGGCTCAAGCGAAAGGACCCAGGAAGCAAGACAGACACGGACCGATCAGTTGTGCAAGGGGAGTGAGAAACGGAACCATTTTATGTCCCAATGCCTCAGCTACCTCAGGAAGAAAAAAGCAGCCATACATTCAGTGATTAGGGATGTAGACATCCAGTCAAGAAGAATCTGCAGTGTGACTTTAACAGATTCCAGGATTTTTAGTGTTCATGGACTGGTGAAGAAGGCTGTCAGCCATTCAACTGCCATATTTGCAACTATGTTCTTAGATCAACCACCAATTCGATTTCAGATAGACTGTGGAGCCAGCTACAATATAATCCCATCAGCACTTGTAAGCAGCAATATTAGACTGGAGAAACATATCCAAGTGCTGGTGATATACAATGAAATCATTCTGAGGCCAGCGCAGACTGTCAATAAAAACCCCATGAAACAAGAAATGTTATTGCTTGGAGTTTATAGCAGTTCATACACAGGAGTACCACCTACTGCTGGGTAGCCGGGCAGTGCTAGTCAGATTTTATCACAGTACAACACCAGAATATCCTCACCATAAGAGAGAAGGGAGAACAGTCACCCTGGGCCCTGTCCAGCATTCTAACAGAATATAAGGAAACATTTCAAGGAGATGGACACACAGAGGGCAAACTGAAGTTAGCAATAAACCCCCACCTACAACCCATGAAACTACCATAACACCATGTTCCATTAGCCCTGGTGGAGCCGTTGAAGAAGGAACTGGCAAGCCTGCAACAAAGAGGCATCACTACACCCACAAAAACTAGCACAGAATAGAGTAATGGTGAGAAAACCTTCAGGTAAACTGAGGTTCTACTCTGACCCAAAACCATTTAACAGAACATTGAAAAGAAGTCACTATCCATTACCAGGAGAGAAAAGTTCACTATTATGATGTCAAGAATGGGTTCTAGCATAGTGAGCTAGATAAGCCATCCAGCCACCTGAAAACCTTTGCCACACCTTTTGACAGGTATTGTTGGGTATGGATGCCTATGGCCTTCAGAAGAACCCCAGAGACATTCCAGTGTAAACTGAACCAGACATTAGAATGACTCCCCGGCGTCAAGACTGTAGCTGATTATATTCTTATTGTAGGGGAAGGAGATGTCAAGGAAGAGGCAGTCCAGGACCATGATACCAAGCTGTGACAACTACTAAACAGGTTCTGGGAGCAGACTATTACACTGAATGCCAACAAGCTGTGGTCCATTGCATTGGGCATCTCTTGATTTCTGAGGGACTCCAACCAGATCCTAAGAAACAGAGATATTAAAGAAACACCCAGACCAAAGGATGCACAGGGATTTCAGCAATTTATAAAGATAGCCAAATACCTTTCCAGAGTCTGTGCACATCCATCAGAAGCCTGTGAACCCTTGAACCAGTTAACACATAAAGATGGAGCATAGGAATGGCCAGATACCAAGAACAGGCATTTGAAAGAATAATGGAAATCATAAGCAAGGCACCAGTCCTAAAGTACTACCAACCCTGTGGAGCACCTAGAGCTGCAGTGTCATGCATCAGAAAGAGGCCTAGGAGCAATACTGACACATTTGCTAGCGGAACCCTGACAGACACAGAAAGAGGATGTGGTCAAATATAAAGGGAGCTACTGGCTGTGCTCTTTGGAATGACGTGATTCCATCAGTTCACGCTCGGGCACAAGGTGGATGTGCAGTCTGATCACAAGCATTACAAATCTTGATGAAGCAACTGCTGAATGCATCCAAGTGACTACAACACATATAATAGAGACTCCTTCTCTAAAAGGTGAGGCTAAGAAATACAGCCCAGGGAAGCCATTATTGGTGGCAGATACACTGAGCAGGGCACACCTTCCAGAGTACAACACAGATGGCTCAGTGGAACAGGAGATATTGTTTTTCAAGATGCTGCAACTCCTTCATATCTCTGATGGGGTGCTCCAAACAATCTAATGAAATACTGAACAGACTGCAGTGCTACATGCAGGAGAACAATTCATACTCCAGGTCTGGCCAGATTGCAAGGAACAAGTGCCACTGGAGGCCGTCCCCTGCTACGAGGTAAGCGATGAGCTGTACATTCAAGAAAGATGAATTAAAGGTGCAGGAGAAGAGCTATTGGGATGATCAGAGGAATGGAGGCCCTATCTTTTGAGAGGAGATTAAAAGAGCTTGGCCTGTTTAGTCTAGGGGAAAAAAGACTGAAAGGTGATGTGGTTGCTCTCTATAAATACATCAGGAGGGCTAACACCAGGCATGGTGAAGAATGATTTACGTTAAAGGACAGTGTTAGATGGAACAAGTGGGTATAAACTGGCCATGAGTAAATTAGGTTAGATATTAGAAGTGAAGTTCTGAATCAAACTCCCAGTAGGAGTTGTGGGGACAAATTCCATCTTAGTGTGGCTCCAACGCAACATCCTTCTCATTAACACTGATGGCATGTCAGTCACCAGTGTATTCCCTCAATACCAAATGTGGGTATGCCCCCGACTCCTCTGTGTTTCTCAGCAATAACTTCATAGCATGTGTTGCTTTTTTGGCCATTCCACTGAACTGGGATAATCTCAGGACAGTCATTGATGAAATTGCCCGGTAAGCAGTCATTTGAAGCTTGACAAATTTATGAGTGGGATTGTATAATGGGGTTGCATGTGGTGGCAGGGAGCTGGACTCAGCATGTGATGGTGGGGATCTGGGGCATGTCTTATGTTCCTAAAATCTCATGCTTCAGGGTGTGATCTGATAGAGCTTTTCCCCCAGAGTATCCTGGACTTTTTTTGCCTCCTTTCTCTGAAGCATCAGAGATAGCCATGGCTGGAGATGGGACAGGGATAAGGTGGACTGGTGCTCTGAGGTGGTATTTCTCTCTCTCAGGTGCTTGACTGGCTAGTTCTTGCTTATATGTTCAGGGTCAAACTGATCACCATACGTGGGGCGGGAAGGAATTTTCCTCAAAGGTCAGGTTGGCAGTGACCTTGAGGGTTTTCATCGTCCTGTATAGCATGGGGCACTGGCCAGGGTCATCTGGGTATGTCTCACTTAATCCATTCCCTGTCATTGCAGGGGACTCAGGCACTGGTGAACATTGGTACCTCTGTTCTCTGCCCATGGCACACAATAGTTTAGTCTCCTATGGGCTGTGACACCGTGGGGTCTAATTCTAGTTGTTGGATTTAGTGTGAGAGAGCTGAGTGGTGTTGGTGGCCTGTGATATACAGGAAGTCAGACTATATTATCTGGTGGTCCCTTCTGGCTTTTATACACTGACTCTAAACAGAGTTTTTGTTTAGAGGGGACTGAACAGTAATCCTAGCAGATTTAAGAGCTGACATCATGGGTTGGATACAAGCTTCTCATGGAGACAAGCCAGGGAGATATCTACTGGCCAGGCATGAATGCCCATGTGAGAGCATACATGGAACAGTGCAAGGTATCTGAAGAACATAGTGACAGACAACGGAAAGAGACTTGATTGCCTCATGAAATCTCAACTGGACCCTGGGAAAAGGTCAGGACACACCTGTTCACTTCTAATGACACAAACCACATTAGATTACTACTCCAATTTGGAGTTTGGAGGAGGCAGTAGGAAGTCACTCAATGTGCACATGGCTGGAATGCTAGCCGCTGTTGTAGTATATCTATAAATAGTTCTCATAATAAAGAGTCAGTTAGTTTTACAAGCATGGAATCTTTTCCTGTTGTTACTCACACGTGGTACATAAAACAGCTCCCACCATCTCTGGTTTTCATCAAGGCTTTCATGTAGGGCTAGCGGGTGCTGAGGATCTGAAGGAATCAATTTTCTTGCTCAGTTGCTGCATGCCATTAGAGACACAGGCTCACTTCTCTGACACCATGTAACATCCCTGCTTTGGCATGGTGATAGCTAATGCACAGCGAAAATCCAGGAAGTTCCAACAAACAGACCTTTACTGCAGCTTTGTTAGAGATCATTCTGCCTGCCAGATCCAGCCAGTTCTTTTCCTAGCATGTGCCGCTATCAAATCTCATAAAGGCACAGTGCACCACACACCTTTCCAATAGGATCCAACACTTCCTTCTAGTTTTAAAACAGCCTGTGACATTTTTGCACCCAGAAAGTCTATTTTAGGTAATTTTTGGAGGCGTTTTACTTTCATTAGCTTTAGTTTTTCTCTCCTTCTGATCTCTGAACAGTTGGATTCATGGCAACTAAAACACCTGATATTACCGGTGGAGGGTTACAGGAAATAATTCCAATAAAACGCTCTAAAATATTTTTAAAATGGATTTTCTAAAGCAGATGTGGCATATAGAAAGCTCATGATGGTATGGTACAAAATGTTTATTGGCATGAGTTTGAGATAGCCTGTAATGTCCAAACTCATGCTGATAAAATTTGTACACCACCCAATGTCTAGAGCAGCTGTCATTGTTGTGTAAGGATGTGGTGTGTGGCTGCAGAGACCAAAGGAAGGTGGGGTTCTGGATACAGAAGGCTGAAGAGACTAAGACATGCTGAAGCTTACAGCAGGCTTTCATCACTGTATATGTCATGATCAAATAAAAATAACTTAGTTGTTAAATACAAGCACTCTTTCAGTGCATATTTAGAGTATATATTCTTGATGACCAAAATGTGTCCAGCTCCTTGATATACTCTGGGTAAGTATCATTAGTCAATTATTTCTTTTTCAAGGTGCATTATTATTGTAGCTTAGACTGGAAGCAGAATATCCCTCAGCAGTAAGTGGCAGAAATATTTACTTTGGCTCTTAAATAAGAAATTTAGCTCATTCAGCATTCAGGGATGTTGGCAGTAGGAATGGCATGGGAAATACTTGGATGAACTACTCCTATAATTTCTAACGGCCTCTGCACCACCTGACACAACGGAAAATATTAAGGATTTTCCTTGTACCTATCTGAGCTTAGAACAAGAACAAAAAATCTAAACAAATCTAAGAGTTCAAAAGTGATTTAACAGAAACTCACATGATCTGAACGCTATAAACACGTAGCTTTAAAATATTTCCCAGAGGCAGAAGGGAGTAAGGATTATTACAAGGAGTAAATGTAAAGAGTTGTTTTTGCATTAGGGAATATATTGTAAATGACACAAGATAATGCCTGTGAACACAGCTACTGAATCCTAAGTAGTTCCCCGAATGATGTTGTTGCAGATGTGAGTGAAGTGAGCAAGTTTCTGCTGATTCACCCCTAACTAATAAATACAACATTAACACAAATACTTCCATCCAAGGATCTTACGGTGCTTTCACCTCCTTGTGAGATATGATAGTATTATTCTCCCCATTTTATAGCTGGTAACTGAGGGAAGATGACATGATTTTCCCAAGTTCACACAACTAGTGAGTGACAGAGGCCGGGGGTTCAGAATCCCAGCTCTGTGCATTAGCAACAAGACCCTTTTTCCTCTATTGGTCCCTGCAGCATTTCCCTTCCTCCCATTCTTTCTCTCAGTCCAGTTTCTCTTTCTTCATTTTTTCTTCTTTCCTACTCCCTGGCCTTTTCTCCTCATCAATTGCCCTTGGTTCTCTTCTGATTATGGTCCAGCCTCCCCTTCTCCACTTCATCCCTCAAACCTTTCTCTCTCTGAATTTCTAACTCTAGCTTTACCTCCCTTACAGCATAGCCACCTCCTGGCAGCTACATTTGCTGCTGCTCAGGCCCGGGCAGTAGCTATACTGGGCTCATAGTAATACAATAAGCTACCACTCAGGGGACCCCAGACTAGGTTTTGAACTCAGTCTCTCTCCCTTAGGAAGGTCAACAGAAGTGAAGGCTGCTCCCAAAAGGCGGCTCTCTGGCCTCCTGGGAGCCCCATATCAAAATTCTGCCACCAAATTGAGGGGAAAGCTGAGATGATTTCCCGGTCTTTGATGGATTTCATCTCTGTCTGGATACTGTTAAACCACCCCTGCCAGAGACAATTCATCCTTCGGGGGCTCATAAAGGCACAAAGGTATTTTTAAGAGCAAATATTTTGCCTTTGAAATGCAGCGGGTTCTGCCAAGTCAGGTGTCAGGAAAAGCGTTTTCAAAAGGAATGATACCCTCCCCAGCATTCCTTTACATGATCTACAGTACTTTACACACATACCCCCCCTGTTCAGGTTACACAAGGAGTGCACTGAGCTATGCTCTCACTATGTTTTGTCAGGAACAAAGCCTAAATAAAGTCCAGCAATCTGGCACTTCATAGAGGTTTATCTGCCAAATGGTGCTGCTTCTCCTTTGGTTATGAGGGATATATTAATGAGAAAACAAATTAGTTTGTCTGATCCCTTACCCCTCTTCTTCCACATAGAGTTAGACAGACAATATAGGGGACTTTTTTGTTAAAATATTGGCAGCATCCCACTGGCCAGGAGGGCTGTGGAGGCAGCAAGTATAGGCGATCTAGTAGGAAGAGGAGGCCAAACATGCTCTCTTCTCACACCTTTGCCTGACTCAACAGCAGTGTTGAAAAGCCCTGATAGGGCCCAATCCAGCGCCCTTTGGCCAGAAGGGGTGTTTTACATAGTGCCTGTGGGGGTAAAGCAAGAGGGAAAATATGAGGCACATGGGATATGGATAAAGATACAGAGGAGGGGAAAAAATCAGACCCTTAAAGAATTTCACAAGTACTGAGGGCAGGTCTACACTTAGACACTGCAGCAGTGCAGCTGTGCTGCTTCAGCAAAGACACTACCTAGGTTGACAGGAGAGCTCCTCCTGTCAGCATACGTACTCCACCTCCACAAGAGGCAGGAGCTATTTCAAAGGGAAAAGCCCTCCCGTTAAGATAGCACTGTGTACACAGGGGGTTAGGTCGATATAACTACGTCACTCAGCGACGTGGGGTTTTCATACCCAATCATGACATCGTTATATTTATGTAAGTTTATAGTGTAGACCTGGCCTCAGTCTGTGAAAGGTGTAATCAAAACTGGGGAGCACTTCTGCAGATGGCAAATCAGGCTAATATGTCTCACTTTGGAGCACACCACATCCTATTTTCAGGATCACTGAGCTCAAACACAATCGGCCACACTATCTGGCCTGACTTGCTTTTCTGAGAACAGCAGAATCACCGCAGAGCTACAGTTTAGCACAGAGTCTACTACATTCCAATTTTCTAGTATTACAGTTTTAAAACTATGACAGGAGGTAGGATTTTCAAAAGTGCCTATGTGACATAGGAGCACAAATCCCTTTGAATTTCAAAGAAATGTATGCTCTTGAGTCACCCAGGTGACTTTTGAAAATCCCACCCACAGCCTTAAAGAGCAGAGCATGGACCAAGCATCGGATTACCAACAGAAGCAAATTATATCTATATAAATAACTGTGCCTTTCTTATTTTGATTTTTTCTTGTGTGTGAACCCCAGGGTGCAGAAGTAGTAAAATGTCTCACTTTGTCTGGTGACAAGGCGGGTGAGGTACTATCTTTTATTGGGTCAACTTCGATTGGTGAAAGCAACAAGTTTTGAGCCACACAGAGCCCTTCTTCAATTCTGGACTCTGAGGAACTTGAAGCTTTTCTCTTTCACCCACAGAGGTTGGTTCAATGAAAGGTATTACCTTGCCCAACTTGTTTCTCATACCCTGGGACGAACACAGTTACACCACCACTTTGTTCTCTTGATTTATTTCGTTTGACCTAAACCAAAAAGCAAGCCAGCTCAGATTTGGAGCTGCCAGTAGTAATGTCTGAATGGTATGGGCTGACCTGGTTATTGCGATGTTTGCTGTATGCATGCATTGAGTTAATTCAGTAACACAACTGTCAGGAAATGCATGCAGAAAGGGGGAGGAGGAGAAGTTATACACTTCTCAGAGAACACTCGAGAGACAATGCAAGAGCCTTTTCCTTTGATGCATTGGTGCAACCCTCTGCTGGCCTTGCCAGAGAAGTTTCCCCAGGAATTAATCAGTCTCCTTGGGAGAGAGGTCAAAGGAGCCAAGAAGGTTTAAAGAGACACATACTCCCTCACAAAAGGGGTGGGTTTTTTAGACTAAGAACCTAGAGCATGCTGTGTGGAGGTCTGGGGTAAGTTAGACCTACCCAGGTCCCCATCAGGAGGATGGTTAGACTCTAGGTAAGATAAACACGCATGTAGACAGTTTGTTGCTTTAAAATGCTGTTTCTCTTATTACTATGTTCCTATGATTAAAATGAAACAATACTTGGGCTAAGAAGGCTGTTCGGTCACTGTATTCCCTGCTGGACACAAGCTCCCAAAACGAATAACTGCAGGTACCCAAATCTAGTCAAGCCTGCTAGATGAACACAGTTGATCCACAGGGGACGCTAACCCAGAGCCTGGTTTCTGAATGGGACAACTGCATGATTCCAGCCCAGGAGAGGTAAAGGCATGAGGCCTGAGACCTGAGGGGGCACAGTCAGAGAGACCAGAGAGGAGACAGAGAGGAGTCGGCCTTGCACCTGTGACACTCACCAAGGGCTGGACCCTGCACATGTAAGTGCAGAATAAACTGTGATGAACAGGATAGGGAGAAACCGGAGAAACTGATTAATTCAGCCTTCATTAACAGCATACTGCTATTTGGCTACCAGACTACTACTGCCTAGTAGCATTAGGAAGGCCTAATAGGAAAGAATATATTTAAACACAGATTCATGTCATCTCAGACACGTTCTCTGCCTTTTGTTCACCCTGTAAAAGAGCTAGCAAGGCAGAGGCTTGACAAATCACTTCTACTTAGACTGGAGAACTGCATACTTATGCTGAAGTACCATGTTCCCTGTTTCTCACCATGCACGGACTTGCAGAATCAAGGTCCAAGTGGTTTTTTCCAGTATATCTTAGTTCCAATTTAAATTCTTCTACCTCTGTATTGGCACCATAGGGCTCCATGTTTATTGTATCTCAGTGACTCTCAATTAAATTAGATGAGTTTACGAGTAAAAGGATGTTTTTCCGAACTGCCAGCCCCGCAAAATTAGCCTGAGCTCTGAGAGTCAAGCTGGGTACTCTCTTTCTGTCGCATTGCCATAAGTAATGAAACTCCTGCAAAACAAATTAAGCCGTCAGTGACACCCTTGCAGTCCCTTTGCCTTCGATGGGCAATTGATTGGAATTTAGTAGATAACTCTGTTGATGTCACACATGATGAAACAGAACAGAATCCAGCTCCCTCTCTCAGAGCTGTTGGCTCTGCATGGCTAATAGGAGTAAAAAACAGTAAACCCTTATTTTTTTTGTCTCTATGATTTTGACATATGCAAGCAGCAGCTCTGTAAGATGGTGCCATTTATGCTTGTCAAAATAAATCACAATTTAAAGATTTCTAAGGAAATGAATGGAAAGGACAAAATAAATTCGGTTTTTCTTCAAATACACAACTTTTGAAGTGGTTATATAATATCTCAGTTACCGAATAGTGAATGTTACTTTATTCAAGAATAAATGACTCACATATGCACAAGGAATCAGCCAAGTATATATTCTATGAATAAATGTTTGTTTATGAAATTACATATACAGCATAAAGTTAAATGAAGCCGGGATTGGTTACGACAGCTCTCTTGGGGCACACATTATTTTGAATCTTGCAATGGCGCTTGCATATACTTATTCAGTAGGTAGGTGATTTCACAAGAAACATACTGATGCATCAGACAGCAATTTCTGACAACCATGCTCCAGCATTCCTGCTTCATTTAAACGTCATGCTGACCTGCAAAGATGGAGTGCTGGAGAGGGGTTTTAGGAGCCACTGAATTGACAGCAGATGTCAAGAGAAAATCATAAGGTTCTAACAAGAGAGTGATCTAATGGCTGAGCAATTTTTTTGCAGAGCAGGCTTTGAGATGACGCAATACTCTAACACTGACTTTGAACAGAATGAATGACTAATGTCCATAACTTAAATACTACAAGTTAAATCTATTCAATGTTAAAGACTTCACAGTCAACTTTCTAAATGGCTTTAAAAATCCAAATGAAAAAGTTTCAATGTACTGCCTTTAAATGTTCTTAATTTTAAAACTCTGAACAAATTTCTTTAAACTTGGCTTGTTGGTAGATCTCACTGAAATTTAAGAATAAAGCCATGTATGAACACCGCATGTACTGTACTGAAATATATTACATTTAAATTTTGCTTGAGAAATTCCTGTTTGTATTATATTGTGTAGTGTATTATTTGTGTAGTGTATAATAATTTATAACGCTATGAAGACAAAGACACAAAGAGGTTAACTGATCAATGTCAGAATCACGGTCAGAACCATGACAATCTGACTCTCAATCCCACTGAAGTCAAATGAACAAAAGTCCCATTCAATTACAACACATGAAGGCATACAACTAAAAAATGACAAATTTGGTAAACTCTTGCATGCAAAATGTAAGAAGACTAAATATTAAAATGGGTGAACTTGAGTGCCTGGTATTAAATGAGGATATTGATATAGGCTATCGCAGAAATGTGGTGGAATGATGACAATTAATGGGACATGGTAATACCGGGGTACAAAATATATAGGAATTACAGAATAGGTCATAATGATGGGGGAGTGGCACTATATATGAAAGAAAGCATAGAGTCAAATATAGTAAAAATCTTAAATGAATCTAACTGTACCATAGAATCTCTATGGATAGAAATTCCATGCTTGAATAATAAAGAGGATAGCAGTAGGAACATACTATTGATCACCTGACCAGGATGATGATGGTGATTGTGAAATGCTCAGGGAGATAAGAGAGGCTATCAAAATAGAAAACTCAGTAATAATGGGGGATTTCAACTATCCCCATACTGACTGGGTACATGTCACCTCAGGATGGAATGCAGAAATAAAGTGTCTAGACACTGTTAATGACTGCTTCTTGTAGCAGTTAGTCCTGGAACACAAAAGGGGAGAGGCAATTCTTGATTTAGTTTTAAGTGGAGCATAGGATCTGGTCCAAGAGGTGAAAATAGTTGAACCGCTTGGTAATAGCAATGAAATTAATAGGCAGCAGGTTTAAAACAAACAAAAGGTTTTCCACAGGCTGACTGTGTTCTTCACACAAAGCAGTCAGCTTGTTGAACTCATTGCCAGAGGATGTTGCGAAAGCCAAAATTATATATGTATTAAAAAAAGAATTAGATAAGTTCATGGAGGATAGGTACATCAGTGGCTATTAGCCAAGATGGTCTGAGATGCAACCCCATGCTCTGGGTGTCCCTAAGCCTCTGACTGCCAGATGTTGGGACTGGATGACGGGATGGATCATTTTATGATTGCCCTGTTTTGTTCATTCCTTTGAAGCATTTAGCATTGGCCACTATTGGAAGACATGAAACTGGGCTAGATGGATCATTGATCATTCTTATGTTCACTGTTAATTCACTAAACTCCAGTGAGCCCGATTCTCCATTGCAGCTTGGGTGGTCATTATGCTTGTGCCAAATGGGTGTAATACACTACCACAGGTGTGAGGCAGTGGAGAATGTTGATTTGGTAACCATTTATACTTACTGACACTAATTTCCCACAGCTGTAAATAACTGTACAAGGTTCAAGGCAGTGGAGAATTAAGCTCCAATGTTTTCATGTTAAATTATTTAATACCCTAATGTTTCAGTGTTCCTATGCTAAATCTACACTTGACATACACAATATTGGTCCAGTTATCTGAAGGCACAAACCCAGGACAGAGAAAAAAGCTGTCAGCCACATATCCATTGTATCCCTCAGTTTGTGCAGCTGCTTACAGGTAGTATGGTATCTCTGGAAACACTATATCCCCCATCCTTCTTTCTGTCCAAGTTTTCTCTCCAAATATAATCCAGTGGGTGTCCCACAGTGGCAGTGGTCTGAAAACTGGTCCAATTGAGAGCTTTATACTGTTAAAAAGGGTATCATCTTCCTCTTTATACTACTTCTTCCATTTTACATGTGAGAAAACAGAGACAGAGGCTATAAGTGATTTAGGGGGTGTACTGGATTTGGTGATTAGGCATGGACCTTGCAGAAAGTGATGTATAATCCTGACACTGACACTAATTTATTGTATGACCTTGGGCAAGTCACTTAACATTTCTGATCTTCAATTTTCCCATCTGTAAATTGGGGATAATGCCCTAACTCATAGTAGTGCTGTGAGGCTTCACTGACTAATATTTGTATAGTACAAAGTATTCAGATTAATCAGTAGCAGAGGAGAACTCAAGCATGTTTGTTCTTAGCTCTTTACTCATTCCTCTCTAAGCTATGTGGACTTTAGCAAGGCACATCACCACTAATAACAGTCATCATGGACTTCCTAAAGTGTTGGTAAAGGGATGATGGAACTGTAAAGTCCTTACACATTTCCATTATGCTACAATCCTTCTCAGCACTCTCAATCAAAATTATAGATTGAGTAAAGGAATCTAACAGCAAAATATATGAAGTATATTTTCTGTTTGAAAAAAAAGAAAATGAGCTTAATTGTCTCCTTTGCACCTAGTATTTCATTTCTGCTCATGCAAAGTAAATACAAAATAGCATCATAACAGTGGTATTTTATATCCACTTTAAGTAGGCGTAAATGATTATACAAGGTGCAAGGGAGTGAAGAATCAAGCCCAGTGTTCATAACTTTAAAAAAACTCCTTCAAAGGGTCAGCTTGATCTTTAAGTCTCAGCAAGGTCTACAAAGCAAGCCAAGTTTGAACACATTTGGTTAAACTATTATTGAATTATGCATGTGCACATTTTTTTGATTGAGAAGTAGGTTTTTTATTATGGTTTTTAATATATAGCACCAGTAATCAAAAATGGCTGGATAGATTTTGCTGAAAATTTCCAGATAAATTCATCACTTGTCTCTAACTAAGAATGGAATATTTTAGTCTGTAGGGAATCTATTTGTGAAAAGTTATGAAGACTTGAAATAGGAGATAGGATAGGTTATGAAGGAAGTTACATTTGGACCTTGACTACATCATTCCAGTCATCATTCCTGTTAAAATAAACCTGCAGCCAAACAAAGGGTCCATTTAATCCACTGTCTGATCAAGGAAATTAGCATTACCCAATTAATATGGTAACAATCAGTGACATTCTAATACAGGATTTTGATTAGAAAATGTTTACAGTGGTCAAGTCGGATATCAGACTATATAAGCTTGTGTATAAAGTTTACTTCTTTTTGAAGAGGAGGAGGTGAATCATATGTATAAACTTCATGTTCTAATAATTTTAATGTGTAAACAACATTTTCCTATGTGAGGATATTAAATTGTACTGTTTCCAGCGAAAGGACAATAAGTGTTCCAAAGTGCTTTTGTATCTTGTAAATATTTAGCATGTTGGCCCATCTAACAGTTAATAAGCTCGAGAGCTTATTTTTGGATCTCCATGTGTGTGAAATACTACAGCAGTATTCCAAAGGCTGTGGAGTGAGAAGACTGGTAAGGGCAAAAGGGCTGAGTTTTCATTGTTTCCCCTGACTGATCAACTCCACAGGAAAAACCTAATAATAATACTTAGCACTTGTAATAGCCCTTTTCCTTTACACATCTCAATGTGCTTTACAAAGGCAAGTAAGTGTTACTAGCCCCTTTTTACAGATAGGAAACTCAACCACAGAGACATGAAGTGACTTGCTCAAGGCTACACAGTGAGCCAGTGGCAGAGATTGGAATAGAACCCAGGTCGTCTCCTGACTCTCAAACTTATATTCAAGCCACTCCATCTAGAAGAAATGAATTGGAGCAAACAGAGAGACTGCAAAGTCCTGGCAAAACTCAGATACAAAGAGATTACAGGAAAGCATGCCAGCTCTACAGACTACTTTCCAAAAATATATCAGAGAAAAACAAATCAGGGAGAATCATTGGATATCGCATTACATGCACTTCAACATCTGTTCATTTTCAGTATGCAAAATGTGCAAAACTGAGTTGTTCTGTCACCATAAGGGCTCCAAAGGCAAAACTTCTAAGAAGTTCAGAGGCAGAAATCCTTCCAGGATTCCTTGGGTTATAAATCGTTCCATTTTTAAATAAAAGCCTTTTTAAAATTATTACAATTTATATGAAAGCTTTATAATAAAAGTACGTATGAGCCACTTATCAAACATACTAGAATTCCCTCCACCCAATGCAGACAGAGACATGAGTCTGAAGCTGAAGATACAATAGTACGATGTCTCAGAGCCTTAGATTTAAACAGTAAAGTGAAACCCAGTATCTTCCTTCAGTGTTCAATGAATGCAACATATATTGGTCAAAATGATAAAATATTAAGTAAACAGCCATCACATCTGTGGATGATGGATAGTCAATCAATCATTCACTGCTTCATCTTTTATTGTAGCAGGTAAATAAAAACAGTAAAAACACACACTGTTTTGTCAAGATATCTCAGTGATCACCACTTCTCTTGCAAAAAGTTTTATTGGATTCTGAATGATCACTAGTAGAGCTGGCTGGAGGACAACTTCCAAGATTTCAAAATTTGTTTTCAATCGGCACTGAAATGAAAACATATCAAAACCTGAGCATGTGTGTGGCTTGGTGGTTAGGGCAGCAGCCTAGGGTGTGGGAATCGGCCTGATGCAGAGTAGAGGTTTTCAACCCAGATCACTCTGCATCAGGTAGAGCAGGGACTAGAACCTGGGTTTCCCAGGCCAGGCCTTAACCACCAGGTTGTAGGGTGACAGCTCGCTCAAGCTCCCTCTCTCTAAAAAACCTTCCCACCGAAAACTTCATCAAAACAGTCATGTCTCCATGAAATGTTTCAGCTTTGATGAAATTTCATTTTGGCGAAAATGTTCCAACCAGCTCTAATCATCAGCCATTACTTGGATTTACAACTCATCTGAGCGAATAGCATCTCAGAGCACACTCCCCCCAACTGACAGCCAGTACCAGAGCTTGTAGATTAGACAAAGTCAATTTTTTCATTAAAATTTTAATAATCCCCCCCTCCTCCAAGTTTTCTACCAGCTATATTCAGCACCAAATCAGAGAGGAACACTGCCACCTACTGTATTAAATCAGCATTACCACTTCCTGCAGAGCACTGGAATTTCCATAGATGTTTGCCACTTATCATACATAGAATCATAGAATATTAGAGTTGGAAGGGACCTCTCTAGTCCAACCCCCTGCTTAAAGCAGGACTAACCTCAGCTATATCATCCCAACCAGGGCTTTGTCAAGCCTCAGCTTAAAAACCTCTAAGGATGGAGATTCACCACCTCCCTAGGTAACCCATTCCAATGCTTCACCACCCTCCTAGTAAAAAACTTTTTCCTAATGTCCAACCTAGATCTCCCCCCCTGCAACTTGAGACCATTGCTCCTTGTTCTGTCATCTGCCACCACCGAGAACAGCCTTCCTCCCTGGAACCCCCTTTCAGGTAGTTAAAAGCCGCTATCAAATCCCCCCTCACTCTTCTCTTTTGCAGACTAAACAAGCCCAGTTCCCTCAGCCTCTCCTCATAAGTCCTGTGCTCCAGCCCCCTAATCATTTTGGTTGCCCTCCGCTGCACTCTCTCCAAATTGTCCACATCTTTTTTGTAGTGGGGGGCCCAAAACTGGACACAGTATTCTAAATATGCTTGTTTGTTCTATAAGATATGATAAGATCACAGCCCACAGTGGCACAGGCTGCCAAGGTATTTGCAACCAATAGTTGTTGATAATGCTACTAACATCAGAATGATAAATTAAATTAGGTGCTGGTCAGGTCAGGGCAACTCCACCTGTACATCATCCAGCAAGGGCATCCACTCTAGGTTCCCAACTCCTTGGCTGCCACCTCTCTTGGGTGGAGACCCAGGTCTCTCTCCCTCCTGACGCATTTTTTTTCCAGGCTGCACAGTTCCCTTCCTACACTAAGTTATTCCCAGCAAGCCAGATGGCCTAAATGGCTAGGGCCAAACTTACTGACCTTCTGAAACGTCCCTCCCTCCTGGGCAGAGTCCTTTAGCCCCACCACCCTGCTGCAGGGCAGAAGCTCTGAGCTCCCCACCCCAGTCTGGTAGGCGGAGAATGGGGGAAAGGGCTATAGGGGGCTCCATGAGCTATGCTTTAACTGTAAAAGAGCCGCATGCAGCTCATGCGCCACAGTTTGGCCACCCCTGGTCTGTGCATTGCTTTCTCTTTGAAGGCTTATGAACAGTGTAACCGTTCTAAGTTACCACACAGTCCTCTCTAAGCAAGCACATTTATTCTTAAGATGAAAGCATTACAGAGAAAGCATATTAAAAACAATAAAAAGAAATTACACATGTGCTAATATGCTTACCAAAGACCAATCCCACCCCAACAAGGGCTTTGGCAGGTGATCAGTCCTTCAACCCCACTAAGGGGTTTTTCTGTGGTTGCAAGTTCACAACAACTTTTTCTCAGAACAAGAACACCCACAAAATGGTCAGTCTATTCTTTATACAGCTTAAGATCTTCATATTCTGTGAATAGGTAATCAGCAGACAATGGTTCTCTCCTCAGGACACAGCTTCAAAAACGTGGAGGTGGGAATTTACATCCCACTACTCCCAGTTATTGCCTAAGAAGACCACTCAACTTTGCCCATCCCAAAAGTTCCTTCTTGTCCGGCACGTTGCTTAAAATAGTCCTTTGAAGTTCATAACACTTTCCAAGGTTTATCTTGGCTATGTCTCCCCACTAGAGAAGTTATATACAATCCCACAATAATACCCAAACTTTGCATTTCATACAATGGACTCCAAATAAATACTTAAACTTAACTTAATGAGGCTTTTCAAGGATATTGTGGGAAATTGCTCTACCTGTCACACAGATGACAGTTAGTTAGACGCTCCCAAGAAAGGAGTACAAAGTTCTGTTCCATTATATGGTCATTTTCTCAGGCTTATAAATCAGGCACACATTATCCAACTAAAACATAGAGCTGACTTAGGAACTTTCTTTCCAGCTGCAGTCATAGCTCTTTGTCCTATTAATAAGATCATGTATGACAGATTGTACAGTGGAAGCTGTTAAGTGAGTAATATTGCAGAGTTTGGAATCCCTAGGGCCAGGGTCAATGGAGGATGAAGAGTTAGCTGAGATGAAGTCCAGGATCGGAGTCTGAGGGGCCATTTGAAATTTTATGAGAAATAAAGGAGACAAATGTACACACCTATATGTTTCTAAAAGAGTCAACCGTTGCCTGACACAGAGAGGCCAGAACAAATAATCTTAGCTAGGTACAAATTACACAATATGAGATAGAATACAACATCTGTGCAAGGGGACAAAAGCTGGTAGCAGTTCTGGAATGTTGTCTATTGTACAACATCAATGTCTTGTAGAGTCCAGTCATATGAACTGAGGTTTTTTATATATAAAAATATTTTTCATAAGAACATAGGAAAGTACTGATCATAACTGCCTGGCTTTATGTAATCCTTGGACATTCCTCTTATTTTTGAGCCGCGCTTCTGGAAAGAGAAAAAACTCCACTGATGGCACTCATTGATTTGCAGACCTATCCTTTAGACTGCACACTTGTTGGTGACACTTGTATCTGGAGATGGGTGACCAATTCACAGCAAACAATTTATTAGACAAATTTAGCCTTTTCCTTTTTGTGAATCATCTACCCTACTACATTATAGTATGATGTAACAGAAATATCCTGTAGCTGCTCCAACATGAATGAAGAGTTCTTACCTGATTTGTATACGATTGGAATAATTAAATCAATATATTATGTCTTGATACGCCACAGATCCCCAAATTAATTTTTTTTATTACCTTGTCCTTTTTGTGTAGTAATCTTACAAAGTTTGTGATTTTGCTTTGGTTCATGCTAAGAGAAAACCATGGCAAACATGATTTTGTCACAAAATCAATTGAAAACTTTTTAGGGAGACATCTGCAGTGAAGTTTCAAAACCATAAAACAATGAAACAAAGAAATACTGTAGACTTTTTTAAAAGTTAGACAATAATATGCACTCAGATTAAAAACTAGGAGACTTTCCCTTTGCTAATTGACATAGCTGCTATCACTTTGCAGCATGCCCAGCACAGTACCTCCACGTGTACATAACAATGGATCTGATTTTTCTTTCACTTACACCAATTTTACACCTGGGAAAGTCAATTGATTGACTCATGATTTGCACCAGGGAGAGAAGGAACAGACTCCAAAAGTCTGACTCTTCAGGAATCCACAGGTGTGCTAACATGGCTTATTGCGTAGTTTAACTCCTCTCACCTCCTCCTATGCCCCTAAATTCCACTTGGCCTAGACCTAATAACAGTCTAATCTTTCCAAAATAAGTTTAAGTCACCAGAGTTAAATCCTCCTCAGTGAACTTTGGATCAGGCCTAGTCAATGAAGGTCTTTCCACTGATTTCAATGGGTTTGGACCAAGCTCTCTTCTGTTTTCTAATAGGAAATGAAAACAATGTTTCTGGACTGAATCGTGCTCTGTTCAGTTGTTTGAGGAGGAGGAGGGTGGAAATGCTAGATTCCAATTAGGCCTCTGGCCTTTTCTGGGCTTTGATTTTTACCTTTTGGGAAGCTCAGATGGGCAGAGTTATAACCATTTGAGGGGAAGGAGGGAGAGAGAGAGAGAGAGAGAATTCTTGCGCACTGAATCCTGATGCCCAGGGCAAGAATTCTTGAGCGGGGAGTGTGTGTGTTGGGAGGGGGAAAAAGGGGGGGGGGCTCAGGGAGGGGGGAAAGGGGACAGGGAAGGGGACAGAATGGCGGGTTAAAATGCTTCTTTTAAAGAGCATGCACCCCTGGCTTCAGACCACAGCCTATGCAATTGCTGGCTGAGAGGGGTTGCCTTGTCCAGGCCGCTAGTCAGCAGACAGTATCCCTCAGGGAACGTGGTGCGCAGGCCAGCATGGAAACCAGGCTTTGCTGTCCTGAGGGCTAGAGAGAGATTCTGCTCTGCTGCTCATGCAGGCTGGAATAGGAATCCAATTCCACTGCTCCTCTGCAGGACAGGACAGGATCTTCCCCTCACCCTGCCTAGAAAATACAAACTGCATTTAGATATTAATCTGCCTTTTGTTGTTGTGGGACCATCAGGTTAAAATAAAATAGTTTAAGACTATTAAAACATACACAATACTCCTCAGTCCTAAGAAATAGACCCCCCCCCCGCTACCTGCCCTACAAAATTTAGAAGCCTATTATTTCACAGAGTATACTTTAAAAGTGAATTAGGTTATATAGGGCATAAGAATTAAGGAGACAGAAAAAAATGTAAGGAGCAGACCAGGAATTTCAAACACTTGTTTGCACTTGTCTATTTACTTCAAAGTAATGGCCCCGATGAACTCACCACCTTATGAAGTATCAAATGAACCTAAGTTTTCTCACTGGCATGTTAACTTTGGAAAGAGCAGCCTTCTGTCCATCTGCCCTCCTTTTCTCAATGACACAGCAGCTTGTAACATTCCAGTGACCTCTCATTTTTTGTCTCTCTAAACTCAACGTGCTCACCAGATGTGATGGTTGGGAGCAAGAAAACCTGAAGAAAATCCTAAACAGAAACATCCTAATTCCCAGCAGCAAGTTTTCTAGGGGTTATCCCTGTTGAAATGAACAACAAATTCTGCTAAATAGCAAAACAAACTCTGCTAAATAGGAAAATTTTCAAAGATGTGTTTGTGGCATCAAGATTCAGTTCTGGACAAATGCCATGCCAAATTCCTTGTGAACACTGATTTGAATAAAACATATTAATTTGCTTAAACGGTATTTTTATCTCATTACATTCACTGTCTGTGGACATTCTTATACGTACATTTTTGTTCATGAGGATGTTCGTGGAAATGGGAAGGTTTCATGAATAGTTGTGAAAATGTGTATTTACTTGGAAGTGTTCATATGGCCATTTTGAAAACTCTTTGTACATTTGGGAATCATCCAGTTTGGGTGCAGAACCGATACCATGTCACTAGATGACTAATCATCCAGTTCAAGCCCCAAACATTCGAAGTTGTCATAGCAAATAAATTGCAAATGACCCAGACGGTGGGATTCATTAACTTAAACCATTCACTGGATATCTTTGAATAACCAAATTCATAAAAATCTATTTCTCTTCATGGCTCAGCTTGAACAATGCTGGGTCTGAGCTCTGAAATGCACCTGCTGGCATAAATCAGTGAGCTGGGGGGAGGTTGCATCTGAGGAAAGCAGCTCCACCTCTCCTCTGATGGGAGGTCTGTCTAGGGCCAGTGATGCTGGACATGGAAGGGGCATAGCAGTTCAGTCATATGATATGCTGATTAAGCACATCTTTTCAGGAGCTTCCATGGACAGGACTCCATTGCAGAAACAGAAGCTGTGCTCCACCAGTGTAACATATAGGAACTGTAACCAAACTTTGCCTTACTATGAGGTCTGTCAATCCTCTGAGATCCAAATGTACCTTTGTCACACGCACCTGTGATGTATTTAACACTAACTCATTTCCATCAGGAATGCTGAGTCATGAGATGAAGTTATAGAAATATGAGTATAAGAAAATAAGCTCCTTTTCTTGCTGTTTTTTCATTGTGTGCCACTTTTGGGATAACTGTTTCACATGTTGTATTCCATTATACAAAGGGTGGTGTTTCTTTAGCAATTGCTTCAAAAAGTGATTTAAATATGATATTCATTCACCCCCCTCCCTCCCCCTCATCACACACATCCAAACAAAGCTTTCCGTTCCCATTGAGACTAAAAAATTCCATTGTATGTATAATCTTTTATGAGTGCATTCTTAGAATACTTTATTTCTTGTAACGGTTCCGTTTATAAAAAGGAATGATACTGATAGCAATGTTAGGCACTTCCAGAGGGGAATCACTCAAACCTTTAAATTTCCATATTAGTCCTGTTCCAAGAAGAAGAAGAAAAGCCTCAATTACATAGTTTAAATTCTTTCAAAAAACAGCTTCACATGCCAAGCTAAGAGGATAGGAAAATAGGGTTTTACTTCCTCGACCAAATCTCACAGCTTTCCAAAGACAGCTTGAGTTCAAGCTCCTAATCAGGCTCAGTTGCAACCTGATTTATAACTAAAAAATCACACGTTCCAAACTAGTTCTGTAGCTACTCAAATAAGATGCCAGGCTGATGTGTTCTGGAGTTCGAGAAAGTTTAAGGCCAGATCGAGGCTGCTTGTTCTCTGAATGTGCAAAGGGCAGGAGGATCTCAGGGAGCCCTTTTTCACTCATGTGGGATAACCCCAGTGCATACACTCCCTGCTCCCCAGAAGCCATCACTGAGTAATGTGGATGGGGTTGTGTGTCTTCTGGCCCTACTAACACTAAGAGGGCGTATATTCTTTTAAAGTGGGTAGTAGCTACTGCTCCTCAGCACTCTCCTCCGGAGAGCCCTTCTTTCCATTTCAGCACTTTGCAGGCAGATAAAGGCCTCCCATTGCACCCCTCACCCGAAACACCATGGCTGCAAAAGTCTAGCCCACAAGCAGAAGTTTTGCTTTTTGTGATTTTTTTAAAATGAGAAACCACATTCTTGTTTCTAATGAACATGCTGTGGCTCAGTTTAACAAACACACTGAAAATCATGGTAACACAAACTAGTTTAACAGCTACAGTCACTGACTAATCACAGTCTCATGGCAAATAAACTAACATTCCCCATGGGAATTCCTCCACATTAATAGCACTGGTTTAAGGGGCCACTTGTTATAGATGCCAGACAAATAGCAGACTCTAGGGTGATCCATATGAATCCATTTCACTGCATTTTAGTCTTGATTTTTGGTTTCCTACAAATCGACTTAGATAACTAGAACATACTGTAGCATTTACATAGTATTCTGCTCTGGTATTTCTGCTGTGACAGTTACCACAGACAAAGAAAGATCATGTTACTGGAACTGTTGACAAAAAATAAGTTCAAAATTCAATAACTAATAAGAGCATAAAATGATAAATATATCTTCCCTTCAGCATTCCATACAAGAATCATCTTACTTGCCTCAATACAAGTTGTCAGAATTAAATGCTTGCAGTCCCCTTACCATAGTGCTATTGCATTAGATTAGAAGCAGGGTATTAAAAGGGTTTCGGTGCTCAAAGCCTTAGTTGTTGCAAATCAGCACTTTATGGTTCAGATTAAGGGATTCCAAAACACCACCTGAGTGCCTTCAATAGCTTTTATTTTTAATCCTTCCTAAACAGTTGCTAAGGTATTAGTATTCGGAAGAAGAGCAGCAAAAGATTCTACTTTTGTAAACCTTTGGAAATACTGCATATGTGCAACTGCATATTTTGCTTACCTATGCTGCATGTAATTCTACTGTACAATACATGCCAAAGCCCTAGTGTGGTAACAAAACACATGGGCCAAATTCTACCCCAAAATGCATGCATGCAGCCATACCAAATTCAATGTACCTTCTGTTTTGAAAAAAACCCATTCCCTTGACCACTCAATCCCCTGCCCCAGCTCTCTAATTACACTACTACTTCTCTTCTCCCCTTAGCTCTAGACTTGTAGAGCACATCCATCAACTGTTGCTGCCTAGATGGCATCTTTTCCATTTCTCCACTTAATCCCCTGCAGTCTAGCTCCTGCTCCTGCTCCACCTCAAAATGCCCAAGCAAGGTTATTAATGATCCTCACCTGGCTAAGGCTACGTCTTCACTGCAGAATTAACTCAGGTTTTCTGCATTTAGGTTAGATCCTCTCCAGTTAGCCTAGTTGGAGTGAGCACTGCCATGCTGCAAAATCACTCTCAAACTGCACAGAGTGGTTGGATTGGCAGCACAGAATGGTTATATTAGCTGCTGATGAGTCATGCTAATTCAGGCTGTAACCTCTACCCCCAATATACAATTCAAGTTAAAATCACACTTGAGTGAAGAGTTTAGTTTGCAAACAGGTCTTGAGGTAGGGGCAATGCTTGAGTTATTATAATGCGGAGTTATCCCTGGAGTGAAGACAAGCCCTAAATCTAAAGCTACTTTTATTCTTAATCTGTCTGCTGCCTTTAGCACAGATGATCTCACTCCTTCTGCTCTGCCTTCTCTCCTCTTGTGGCTTCCCTGACTGTATTTCCCTAATATCCTGTATCCTCCTATCTGGCTGACTGCTCCGTCAGCAGCTTCTGCCCCTTTTCTGTGCTCTGATTGGTGGTGGTCCATCAGAGGTCAGTCCCATCCTCCTCTCACTCAGCACCTTCTCTCTTTTTCAGTGACTTCATCTCTTCCTAGACTTTGAGTTATACTTCAAGTGAGTATGATTTCCAACCCCTCCTCTCTACCCCCGCCCTTTCCCTCTCTTTGTCAATACAATCTTACATGTCTAGCTGTCTCTGACATCTCCTGGCTGTCCCACCAATAACTCCTTTCAAAAATTGACTCTTCCTCACTTTTCTACGAGTCATTACAACTCTTTATAATGTGCAAACATACCAGTGATATATATATATATATATATATATATATATATTTATTTGATGCTTTAAAGGGCCAATTTCATAAAGATTAAAACAATTATAAGCTAAATCAGCTGGGAGGAAGAATTTAATCAGAAAAATGTGAACAATAACTACGAACTGTTTAAGAACACTTTATTAGATGCCCCAAAGCCACAATCAAGGAAGAAGGCCAAATTGGTTAAAAAACTGACTTGGGTTGGAGGGGAAGTGAAGGCAGACATTTATATATATGTAAAAGAAAGAGGAAGTTGATAGTAATGAATATAAATCAGAAGCTAGAAATTGTAAAAAACGTATGACTAGCACAGTTAAGGATAATAAGAAGTTTTAAAAGTATATAAGGAACAAAAAGAATCCTACCAATGGTATTGGGTCCATTACTAGATGGAAATGGTAGAATTATCAATAATAATGCAAAAAAGGCAGAAGTGTTCAATAAATATTTCTGTTCTGTATTTGGGAAAAAACAGATGATGTAGTTACATCAGATGATGTTGATGATAACACTTTTTCCCTTCACTAATGTCTCAGGAGAATGTTATACAGCAGCTACTAAAGTTAGACATTTTTCAATCAGGTTTGGATAACTTGCATCCAAGAATATTAAATGAGCTGGCTGAGAAGCTTGCTGAACCATTTAATGTTGATTTTTAATGTCTTGGGAAACTGGGGAAGCTCCAGAAGACTGGAAGAAAGTTAATGTTGTGCCAATATTTGAAAAGCATAAAAGGGATGACCCAGGTAATTATTGGCCTGTCAGTCTGATATTAATACCTGGCAAGATAATAGAGCTGCAGATATGGGACTTGACTGATAAAGAATGAAAGGAACCCATCCCAATCGACATGGGTTTATGGAAAATAGATCCTGTCAAAGTAACTTGATATCTTGACAAAATCAGACTGGAAATAATTTTTAACAGTGAGAGTAATTAATCTTTGGAACTACTTAACAAGGCTCATGGTGGATTCTCCATCACTGACAATTTTTAAATTGAGCTTGAATGTTTTCCTAAAAATCTGCTCTAGGAATTATTTTGGGGAAGTCCTATGGCATGCGTTATACAGGAGGTCAGAGTAGATGACCCCAATGGTTCTGCCTGGCCTTGGAATCTATAAATCTATGAACTCCACTCTCTGTCCCTTGTCCCAGGCTCTGTGTAATGTTTGAGGATCAGATTTACAAAAGTGTTGGCCTAACTCTGACTCCCGTAAGGCTAATGGATGTTTTAGTATTGACGTTAGTGGAGTAGAGTTAGGGCAAGCTTTACCTCACCCTGATTCTTCTCCTCCCCACATATCCAGTCTCTCTCACTAAGTCCTGTGTCTTCTTACTTTTTAACATCACCATGTCCAAGCCTTTCTACACCAACAGATTGCTAGAATCCTTGTTGATGCATTGGTCAACTCTGACTTTGATTACTGCAACATTCTCCTTTCCAGACTTCTCACCTTCCCTCCTCTAGTCTAGCCAAAACACTGTCGTGTTAAATTACTTTCTGCTCATCACCTCCAACTTTGAATCTCTTAATTGGGTTCCTGTCTCTAATACCACTAAATTCAAATTACTTTACTTATCTTTCCCCTGAAGTTTCTACATAATCTTACAACCCAATATCTCTGATCACTTTTATTTCTCTTCCTTTAGTAACTTTTCCTAACTATTGCTTAAGAATATGCAAGTTGTATAATATATAATGAAACTATGCTGTTGCAAGTATGCTAAGGATCGCAACCATTTTATAAACAGTGAACTAATACTCCACAAATTAGAAGTGTGATTGCACCCATTTTACAGATAGGTAACTTGAGAGATTTAATCATTAAACATTAAGAGATTTAATCCAGGTCACACACAGAGATTCTGTAGCAGAGTCAGGACTAAAATGTAAGACTCCTGGCTCCCATCCTTCTGCTGTAATGACTTAGATAGCACAAATTCAATGATTCCTCTCCTTAAGACTTCTGAAGAATCATGAAAACATTATTAGAGGGACAAGGTGGTGAAGTAATATTTTTTATTGGACTGACTTCTGATAGTGAGAGATAAAAGATATCACTCCCCTTGGCTTTCTAATACCCTGGGACTGACATGGTTACGACGACACTTCATCCATGAAAACATTATTGTAATTTTGCAGTTTTAGTGAATAGCAGATTAAGTTTTTTATTTGCATTCTATTTAACATTTCTACTTTTTCTTTCTTTGTGAACAGGAAGGCTACTGGTAATGTTTGATATATGCCTGGATTCTTTACAAGGCGGAGGGAACTTAGTAGCAACAAACTGCCCTTTGCAAAAAGCATTGATATCATGCCATAGTCCAAGAGTTAAAGACTGAGCATATGGTGACCAGGGTGAGCAGATCTTTCAAAAAGGTATTCCTTAACAAAGGGATAATGAGAAGCCAGGAAGATCAGTGAATGGACAAATTCCAGCAGTGAGGGAAACATACTAAAGATAAGAAAGAGCTTGTTTTCTATAGAGATATGTGTGTCCATAGGGACACAGACTTGATTTAGAAACTTTGAAAGCGAAAAGAAAGATCTTTATTTAGTATAAAATGTACTTGTTCTTTGTGGAACAAAGGTAAAGCCAAAAAAAGATGTTTCTATCAAAGAATTTTTTACACTTTCCACAGGGCTTTGTGAAACCACCTCATTGCATGGGAGTAACAACAAACATTAGCTGATTGCCCTGTTACTGACAGCAGTTCTGAATACTCTTACTGAATTTTTATCCTTATAAATCTTGTGCTCCCTTACGCTATAGGCTTGTCTACACAGGGAAATTGATGGCCTAGTTATAGTGGAGTAACTATTTCGCTATCACTATTCTAATATGACTCCTCTGGGTGGACGCTCTATTCTGGAATAAAAGTAATTATTAATTATATAGTTATAATTACAAAATAAATTCTGAATTACATTATAAACTATTATAAATATATTAGAAAATAATAATATTTTATAAGTATCATTAATGAGTAACTAATTAAGCTAATTAAAAATAAAGTCACTTTTATTCTGGAATAGTGCCTCCAGACAGGGGAGTTATATAAGAATAGCTGTTGCAGAATTGTTATGCAGCAATAGCTCTTCTGGTCAATTTCCTCATGTAGACAAGCCTGTGACAGAGGATAAGCTGAGCCTCTGGAAAAGTTAAATTAATTGAAGAAGCTCATCTTGCTAGTGTAAGTTTTGGTGTACAAATACATCAGATTTTTCAAAATGTAAATACATAGCTTCAAAACCTGACTCTAGCAGGGTGCAGAAACTGATTATTCCATGGGTTTTTACACCATTACTCTAACTCCTTTTACATGGTGTGTATTTTCATAATAAAAAGAGTGGTGCTAAAAATCTAATTTTAGAGTTACTGTACTATCCAAGACTAGTCTAACCAGAAAGCTTACAGCAATATCATCCTGCACTATCACTCTGGGCATGTTGGATCAGTAACTGGATGGGAGATCTATATGGAAGACCTAACTACGACATGAGATTGTATTAATGATTCAATAGGTGGTACATTTCTCTCTTAATCAATACTGAACAAATATGGCAAATGTATAATAATTAAAGATTGTAAGGAATGCCTCATAAGAGTCAGGATGTTAACTCCTATATTCTGGACATATTCCAACTCAGTACACTTGGGAAGAAGGAACTCCACCTCCAAATGGCTCATGTAAGGGATGTGCTGAATTGCAGTATTTGAGTTTAGGGGAATGCAATGATGGCTCCTTAATTACTCCCCTGGGGTGCAGAATAGGCACTTGTGTTAGGTAGAAATAATATGCTGCAACCCTTAAAGGGGTGTAGAAATTTGTGCAGCATTCCCTTATGAACCAGGGAGCTCCAGAAGGCACTGTGTGGGCAGGTCTACACTGCTGGCAAAATTTGGCGGCAGTCAACAGGAGTTACGCAAGCTTCGCAGAGTGGGTTGCATAACTCCTGTAAACTTTGTTACTTCCCTGTGGCATGCTGCCTCCACTGTGCTGCGCCAGCAGGAAATGCGTTCCCATCAATTCAGCGCCATGCTTTTTTTTGGACGTGGTTTTAGTAGATCAAATTCTGGATCGATTGAGCATGTGTTCACTGCCGCTCAATCGATCCGGAAAAATTGATCTGACAGCGGCAAATTTGATGCTGTCAGTGTGTACATAGCCTGAGTCTTTAAGACAGCATACTTCCATTGTTCACCCTGCATGACTGTGGCTGTTCCCAGTACAGGACTGTGCCTATAGTCATGGTGCTTTATAGTTATCTATAAAACTATCTAGCCTTTAGGGAAAATAACTTGTTCAGAATGTTCTGCATATGCACAAAGAGGTAATAATGTGATAAAATGAAAACCAATTTTCACCAAGATCTCTTTAAGGATGTCATACTGGATGCTCAAAAAGCCAAAATCACACAGACATAAAAGGTTATGCCAGGCAAGAAGCCATTCTGTTTAAAAGGAGATGTGGAAATGGCAATAAAACATAAACCAGTACTATACAAAGGATGGAAAAAAGGGGAAGTTAATGGCAATGACTATAAGTTACAAGTTTAAAAATGTAGGTGACTGATAAGGAAAGCTAAAGGAATCAATGAAGCATCAATGTCCAATAGAGTTAAAGGCAATAAGTATGCATTTTAAAAACATTAGGGGAAAAAAAACTAGGCCAGGTATAGATGCATGTGGTAAAATTATAAATAGTGATGAAGAAAGATCAGAAATATTCAACAGACAATTCTATTTTGTAGTTAAAATGAAGTAGAAGGAGAATGTATCCATCCTATATGATGACGTTGATGAACTAGAAAGTTTACCATCTGTAACAAAGGAGGATGTAAGGCAGCATCTGCTAAAATTAAACATTTTCAAATCAACAGACCTGAGTAACTTATATCCAAGAGTCTTAAAGAAACAAGCTGAGGAAATTTCAAAGGACTGGAGGACTGCCAATATAGTTTCAACAATTAAAAAGGATAAAAGAGATGAGCCAGGGATGAATAGACCAATTAGCCAGGGTAAAATAATGGAATGGTTAATTTGGGAATCTATTAACAAAGAATTAGAGGTTAAAAATATAATTAATGCCAGTCAGTATGGTTTCATGGAAAGCAGGACTTGTCAAACTAATATATTGTCTTTTTGACAAAGTTATATGCCTGGCTGATAAAGACAACTGTGCTGACGAAATATACTTGGATTTCTCCATGTCTTTTGACTTAGTACTGTGTGGCATTTTGATTTAAAAGTAATCATTTTATTAACAGGGCACATATTAGATAGATTAAAAACTGACTCACTGACATATTTCAAAACATAGTTGTTATTGAGGAGATATCAATGAGCAGGGCCATTTCCAGCAGGGTCTGCAGTGATCAGCTCTTGGCTCAACATTATTTAATATTTTTATCAATGATCTAAATGATGATAGAAAATCATTGTTGGTAAATTATTCAGGTGAGACAAAGATTGGTGGGATAGGTAATGATGAAGAGGACAGGTTACAGTTAAAGAGTGATCTGAATAATCTGGTTAAATGGTCATAATCCTATAAAATGTGTTTTAATACAGCCAAATCTAAGGTAATACATCTGAGAGCCAAGAACACAGATTATGCCTACAGAATGGAAGGCACTGTCTTGGAAAGTAGCGACGCAGAGAAGGATTTAGAGGTTATCGTTGATAATTGCCTCAACATGTCTGTGTAAAGCTGTGACAAAAAAGGCAAATGAGATCTTTGGATATATGAAAGTGGGACTATCAAGAAGAAACAAGGAAATGATCTTTCCCGTGTACACAGCATTAGTAAGACTGCTACTAGAACACTGTGTCCAGTTCTGGGATCCATTCTTCAAGAAGGATGTGGAAACACTGCAGAGAATTCAAAGGAGGATCACAAAATGATCCGGGGGCTGGAAAACAAAGTATGATATTATGCTTAAGGAGCTCAATTTATTCAGTTTATCAAAGAGAAGCCTGCAAGGTGGCTTGGTCACGGTGTATAGGTGCTATCACATGGAAAAGAAATCTGATAGTGGGGGCTTTTCAATCTTGTTAGCAAAGGCATAAACAAGATCCAATGTCCGGAAGCTGTAGTTAGACAACTTTAGCCTGGAATTAAGATGCAATTCCCTAGCAGTGAGGGTAAATAAACATTGGAACAGCTTACTAGAGGAGGTGGTGATAGTCTCATCCTAGCTTGGAGTCTTTACAACAAGATTAGATATCTTTATAAAAGATATGCTTAAATCCAGCTTCGGGCTAGATAAGTCATGGGTATCCCTTCTGGCCTTGGAATCTACAGATCTATGAGTCCCACTGTTCATTCCCTTCTACCATGGGCTATGGGGAGAACAGGATTGCCTTCATTGCCCTCAACATGCTTCTAACACTTGTAACTCTGCATGAAAACAATGGCTATAATCAAATCCCATGCTTCAGGGCTTCAGCCAATCACCTTCAGCCACACCATAAAGAGCTCATTCACCTGCACATCTACTAATGTAATATATGCCATCATGGACCAGCAATGCCCCTCTGCCATGTACATTGGCCAAATCAGACTGTCACTATGCAAAGAATAAATGGACACAAATCAGACATAAAAAAAAGTAACATCCATAAATCAGTAGGTGAGCACTTCAATCTCCCAGGACACCTCTGTAGCTGACTTGAAAGTTGCCATACTTCTACAAAAAAACTTCAAAAACAGACTTAAATGAGAAACTGCAGAGCTGAAACTCATCTGCAAACTTGACACAATCAAACTGGGTCTGAATAGGGACTTGGAATGGTTATCTCATTACAAGAAGTAATTGTCAGTGTTCACACATTCTCACCTTCTAATCATTGGTTGTGAATAGGCCTCATCTACTCTAACTGAATGGACTTTTTTTACACCTACCCTCCCCATTGTTGTTTCTGAATCTGTATATGTGTGTGTATATATATATATATATATATATATATATATATATATATATATATATATATATACATATACATGTCCTATCTGATTTCTATTTCTGATGAAGTGGGCTGCAGCCCACGAAAGCTATGCCTGCAGAAATTTTTTAGTCTTTAAAGTGCTACATGATTCTTGTTGTTTTTGAAGTATCTTTATTGTGCTGTTTTCCCTCCTACCATTCCTTGGAATCATGAACTCTACTGTTTCATGATCACTTTCATCCAAGCTGTCTTCCGCTTTCAAATTCTCAACCAGTTCCTCCCTATTTGTCAAAATCATATCTAGAACAGCCTCTCCACTAGTAGCTTTCTCCACCTTCTGAAATAAAATATTGTCTCCAATACATTCCAAGAACTTGTTGGATAATCTGTGCCCTGCCGTGTTATTTTCCCAACTGTTGTCTGGGTTGATATCTGATGCTTTGGATGATTTTGTTAGTTGTTTAAAAAAAGTCTCATCCACTTCTTCCTGGTTAGAAGACACATATAGAAGAAGCAAAGGTTTTCTTCAAAGGATAATGTTTATAACCAGAGCAGAAGACTTCACCCACACCTTCCACCTGGGTTTCAATTCAAACCTACAGCCGTGGGTGTGGATCTTGAACTTCTCAAAAGCATTCTTGCACTCTATCTCCCAATCATCCAATTTATAGTCTTTCCTTGAGCAGCTGTATAAGGAGTAGGGGAACTGAATCCTGGTTTACTGGGGACCTGGCAGAGCCACTAACCACATCACACATCTTAAATAGGTTTGGAAACCTACAAGCAAGTCAATAAAAATCCAAATTACTTCCAGGAATTACTATGACCTGGGTGACAATTTCATGCAACCAGTTTCACATGAGAAATCAACCGTAGAGATGTGTGTACTCAAGAATATTAGCTGTCTGCTTCAGGTGGTGCATATATAAATCAAAGTACCTCAGAATCACCAAATTCTTTCAAATAATCAATGGGTGACAAGTTCTGAGTTAAAGTTGTGTGAACTGTGCTAGAACTGAGCTGTAAAGGTATAAGAGTATGTAAACTTAACAGGGCTTTCCAAGACAACAGATTTGATGTATGTGATGAATGATTAAGCATTTGCCTTCCCAATATGGGTTTGTGTGCTTGCTTAGTTAAACAGACTGGAATTCCTCTAAAGTTCATTTTAATCAATACATGCAATAAAATCTAGAGGGGGGAAAAACCACTCCAAAACTTTGGGGTTTGGAATGTTATTCAAGCACAGAACATTGGCTACCTTTAAAGGTGGGGAAACAAAACATGAAATTGTTCAGTAGAAGCCAGCACAATCATTTGAATTTGGCACTCAGACAAATGCAGACCCAGTGTATAGGGAAAAGGATGAAAAATAAAACGAGAGCAATCAATTGACCAGAGCATCAACTTCAAACAGGGAGAGCTACCAACAATATTTAATACTGATATAGCACTTGTCATCCTGAATGCACTTTACAAAGATTAACTGTTTAAACGTCATGAAAAAAGGTATGATTATCACCCCCATTTTACAGATAAGGAAACTGAGGTACAGAGGTTGAGGCCCTCAAATTCTTCCTCAATTCCTATGACTAAAGGAAAGCCTGGTTCTGCAGATCCAGACTGGAGGGGGATGCAGCAGTGGGTGTTCAGAATTTAGAGAGCAGGCTCCTACTCCAAGCAATTTCATAGGAGCTCTATGGGTTTTAAGATCCAGAAACAAGGACTAGGAGCTAAAGCAGAAATGGGCAGGATTGAGGGATGAATGTCACATCTCTTTCAGATACTTTCCACCAAACCTGTGGAGGAATCCAATGTCAGTTACTACAAACAGAGTCTTCAGTAACTTGCCTTGCTTCCCCTTTTGTGTTTGGAAATCCCCAACCCCACGGATGGGGATTCCATGTGTAACCATAGACAGGGCAGCTTCTGGCTCCAGGAAGACAGCAGGAGTGTGCAGGCAAGGGGTCTCCATGCAGAATCCCATTTAAGATGTGGACCCCTGACTTATTCTGTGAGCCATAAACATATAAACCAGGGACACTGTCCCTGTGTGACTTGTGGAGGTCCATGTATGAAATTAGATGTCAAACTGGGAATAGACGTATGTTGCTAATAAAATACACTGACAGTAAAAACTGTGCAAGAAAGCTGGATCCATGTTATGTGTAAAATGATTAATTATATATGTTTATACATCTAAGCAAGAAAGATATATTAGCTCAAAACATGAAGGCAACACATTTTAAATCCTTGGGATGCTCTTACAATCTATATAATATTTTGGCTTGATATTTTTACCAGGTGTTAGATTAACTCTTTGGAGGTCCGGCACCGGTGCAGTGTAAACTGAGCACTCAGTTGCTAGGCAGTCTTCAGACTGCCAGGGTTTCAAAGGGTTAATGGAAGTGGATTGATTTTTGCTAGGTGACTTGTTTTTCTAGTTAGCGAGAAATGAAGGTTTTTATTTAAAAAAATAAAAAAAAAATCTGAATTCTATCCCCACACTATTGATATTATCTGTGTTATAACGGAGAAGGTAATGGCAGATGGACTCAGATAGAATACTGAAGTAGTGATCTTAGTAGAAGAGCAGCACACAAAGTGACACATGGGAAGGAAGGACAATGTCTATCATCATCCAGTCTTTGCATTATAATTAAAAGGCAAGAGGAACTGAACTCTAACTCACTTTGGGTGAAAACTACACCATCCTCCTTCCCCCTCATTGTCTGTAACAGTCTAAAGTAAATGGGACAGCGTGGAAATTTGGGTTGGAAATCCTCCTCCTTTGGCCAGAGCAACTCCTTAGCCTGAGTTTGAATAGGGGCTAGAACCCTTTCATACCAGCGACAATGGGGTTCCTGGCCAGTGGAACCTTGATTATCTAGAATTGGTGACCACATCTCCACGCTCTAGAGACCAGGGACTCAGCCTGTCTTCTGTGCATGGATGGGTAGCTAGTCCCGCTGCACAGTGGAACTGTTGTAGATCTGTTGTGTTGGGGGCTTTCTGTGGGCTGAAGAGCTATGGATGAATTTCACCCTTTGGATATTATATGCCAAAGAGAGAAATTGCTGCACAGGGCTGTTATAAAAAAAATATCCTCTGGGGGAAAAAAATCAATAATTCTAGGAGCTCTTATTAAAGTGTTCAACATATAAAGGAATTTTCACCAAAAAAAGTACTATTTTAAAGACAGTCAGGTAAGATATTTGGAGGGGGGGAAGCTTCCTCAGAGGATGGAGAGAGAAAAAGGCTGAGCCATCTTGGTGCAGCAGTGACTCAGTATTTTACACCACATGAAGTTTCAGATCTTTTCTCAGCACTGTCTACTGGCTTTTATTTCCCTCCCTCCCCCAAACTCCCATATCCTTTCCCTCCTCTGGTAGCCTTCTATGTATGCTGCCCTTCGCAAGTGTGGGCAAACAGTCATGGGATGGGATCTCTTCAGAAACTTTTGAGGTCATGACTTTTATGAGACCATTTAGTAAACAGTAAGAGCTGCTGGGTCTATTGTCATTGGTGATCTTCCCTGGGAAAATAGCACATTGGAGAGTCACTGAAAAATTGAAAGTAATAATTCAAGTTGTCAGACTCAGTGAGCAGCCAGCCTGAATTAGTGGGAATCGTTACTTCCTGTTCTGTCCTCACGAGGAGGGGAGTTGTTGTTTCCAATGCACTCTCTCATTTCTAGGAAAGATCTTTATAACAACTCACACATGGCACTTTGAACCAAGGCTCTCAAAGCCCTTTTCAAAATTCCTTAACCCTCACAACCCACTGGAGGGGTGGGGAGCATTATTATGCCTATCTTATAAGTGAGGCAGCTGAGAGACAGGGCCAGACCGTCCCATGTAAAAGAAAACCTTCGGACAGTTTTGCCCCCTCCTCATCCAATGCCAGGCCTGGGTTCAGTCTCAGAACCTGGTGCACATTTGAGCTTCCACAAAAGCCAGGGCCATCTGTGTGGCCCTCCACAATGCCACTATAGCAGGAGCTCTGCTCCCATCGTGTCCCCCATTGACTGATGCCTTGACTTTTAAGCTGCCATGGTCCTTTCTCACATGCACGGTCTCACTGACATCAGTAGCTCCACCTGTGTGGGTAAAGCAAGCAGGACTTGGCCCATAATAATGACAGGGCATCGACATGAATGTAATACATGTAGCTACTAAGAACCTGATTCTGCAAGGTACCGCGCACACTCTTAACTCATACTGACTTCAATGGGAGGTGAGGGTACTCAGCGGCTTGGATAGGCATTGCATGTAAGGACCTTTCTTATTGTAAAGACCTTACTCCTAAAAGGAAATGTTTCACGGTCACTTAAATTCTTTTTGCACAAGGAAAAAAATAGTATTACTTTTAAAAAGAAGGTGAAATAATGAACAGTGGCCCCCTGCCCCAGGCACAACAGGGCTCTTTCTGAATGAAAACAAGAGTTACACCCAAAACTAAGGACAAGTTCAGAAGCCACCCGTGTAAGTCTATTTTGTGACTAAGACCTTATCTTGCAATTTGATCCACTTGGATAGTTCCTTGAAAGTAATGGGGTTCCGCGCAGGTGCTGGGGTCCACCCATGTGGAACCCCATTGATTTCAACGGGCCTTCAGATGAGCACAAGGTCCATTTGCATGGATCAGACTGCAGATTCTAAGCCTAGAAGAGCACTCGTCATACTCATCTTTCTATTTAAATTACAACAGTTATGACAGCGACTCTGGTAGAAGTCACTGGCAAAATGCCCATTGATTTCAGCAAAAGCAGACAGGGTCCTTTGTATATTATGGAGAACCCACTGTCCAGTAATATGTCTTGGAGCATCACATTTCTCAAGAATTAGGAACTGAGATAATAATTAAAGCTAGTAACAGTTATTTGCAAATACATATTAAATGAAAAAATGACACTATTCGCAAACAATATTATCCACAGAATATTATCTGACCATCTAATGAGCTGACTGAATAAGAATAAATAGTATTTGCAAATCATTTAAGACAAAAATGGCCAAAACTAGAAAGAAATTATTTGACCTCTCTAATAATAATGGATTTAGACAATTTAGCACAAACAATAATAAAAAATCCATTGTAGCTCACATAAAAGAGATTAGATCTATCTCAACCCTGGACACAATATTTGGCATGAAGTCTATAGTTGCAACAAGGCGGAGGTTTAGATCAAAAGGTCGAGAAAACGTTTGCGGTTAATTGAAGCCAATCCTTCTGGCAAAGCATGCAGATAAAGTTTACATTACAACTCCTTGGTGTTTTGGAAATCTTACATATATCAAAAGATTGTTTTGTACACATTGCACCAACAGCAGGAAGAAAAAGAAAGATACACACTGTGGGAATAAGAACTCAATGAAGATAAGAAGAATTGAGCCCATAAAGGGACATTTCGAGTGCATTAATAGCACGATTCTAGAATTTAAAAAATGTTTCAAATTATTCACTGGCCAATCTTTTCAAAAGTGACCAGTGATTTTTTGGGTACCCAACTTGACACACGTTCAAGGGACTTGGTTTCAGTGGGTGAAGAGGTGTCTCATGATGGATACCCCAAACTGAGGCACCTTAGAACACTAACTGCTTTTGAAAAAGTTGGCAGATGCAATTAATATGTGCACAAAATAGAGAGTAATTATCAATCAAACACAAATTCCAAGTCAAGGCTCTGATATCATGCAAAACAACTGTGGAAGTCAGACACTGTGGACCGGAATGTCATTTACATGAAGTCCCTTTTATACCACTGGCAGTACAAAGAGAGTGAAAGTAAATTGTATTTTACCCACTTTGCACTGACAGAGTGATATAAAAGAGTCTCACTATAAATGAGAATCTGTCCCAGTATTTATTAGATAATGTTTGCAATGTACCTTGGAGATGAAAAGCCCAGAGTCTTAAGCCTGAGGTCCTTACTCATTTTCTAGTCAGGGAATCATCCTTTGAATGGGAGTTATTGATTTTATAACGCTCTCCTAATACAGTGATTATTTCTAAACTAATGACATTTTATTTTATTTTCAAAATGGGAAAGGAAAATGTAGATACAGACATATGTAACAAACAGTTAAAATACATATATAGAGAAACCTATCTTAAGCAATTAGTCAAGGAAACAACAAAAGTTAGTTGCTTAGCAGAGGTTGTCTACTTAAAGGGCAAACAAAATTGTACAGGAACCCTTGGAATACTTCAAAGTGCCCCGTTAAGAGAGGGAATTGTGTAATGGAATACAGCTCTTATTCTATATAATCTGTAATCTATATATAGGCCAACAGTGAAGATAATGAAATATCAGACATTACAGTTAAAGCAATAATGATACAAATTAAGGAAGAAAAAATAAAATTTCTTCAAAGGTATTTCATTTTCTTTTAAACATAATTCAGTTCCCCTCCCCTCCCCACCCCACCCCACATATTTTACAGATCTCAGTGCACCAATTGCTACATTTCAAGCTGATTTCCACTTTAGCAAATCCTCAGGAGGATTAATTTGGGGACTCCCTGTTTTGACCACTATATCCTAATCATCATTCTGACTCATCACTGTGGTCAGGTCTACACTACTGCTTAAATCAATCTAATTTACGTTGCTCAGGGACGTGAAAAAGACACCCCCCTGAGTGACACAAATTACAACGACCTGAATGCTGTCCACACCGGCGCTATGTCAGCGGCAGACTCTCTCCTGCCAATATAGCTTCCTCCTATCACTGAGGTGGAGTAATTATGCCCATCCACATGCAGCGTCTTCACAGCAGACATGCTCTAGCAGTGCAGCTGCAATGATGTAGCACTTCTAGTGTTGATCTGCCTTGAGAATCATCACTCCCCAAATTAGACACAAATTGCACAGAGGTAAAGATTCTGTCTTTGCTGCCACTTGAATTTAAACTCAGTTTGCTGAACTAATAAATAACTCAGTTCAAACAGGGTTTAAATAGTTATTGCAACCATTTTAGAAACCATGTTCTGGCCTTCTGTCTAGGATTGTCTTACATCTTAAGTGAGAACAGAGGAGGCAAAGTTAGTGTAACATATATGCTAAGGGCCAGGAAAGAGAGCTGTGATGGAAAAAGCAACTAATGGCGGGTGTAAGCCATCTATCCCTTACTTCAGCTTGTATGCAAAGGATAGTCAGAAAGGGGGACAGAGCTCCAGTTAGTGATTATGCACAGAGGTCAGAGAACAATGATTTATACGCCATCCACGAAAACTGTTTCATTCAAATAAGTTTAATTTACCCTTGTCTATATTTTGAATGCAAACATATCTATGTACATGACTGATGCAATTATAGTAAGTAAGTACGTTATCGGTATGTTGCCCTTCATTGTCGTAGTATCTAGGTGAACTGGACATGGCCTGATCCAAAGCCTTTCAATGGGAGTCTCTCCTTGTACCAAAAATTGGAGGTGTCTGAACTGGGAACTTGGTGGCTTGTGCCTCTCTCTAGTTAGTAGGCTATAAGGAAACGTGGATAAACGACTTCCTGTAACAGAAGGGCTGTCCTATATCTCAGACTTTTCTCAAAATAGGACGGAAGGGTGGGATTTTCAAAGGCACTGTGTTGATGTAACTCGGCTCCCAATTCTGACTTCACTAGGAACAGAATTAGGCCAATGCTGAGCACTTTTGAAAAGCCTACCTGAAATTTTTCTTATGATTCAGTTCAGTTAAAAAACACCTTTTCTGAGCTACTGTTGCCTAACCACGCCTCCCACCTTCTCTCCCCCTCTAGTGAGCATCTTCATCTGAACTTTTCTCCACAACCCACCAGCATTATGACTGTCAAATCTTTGATGCCAAGTAGTTTTGATTGCATCTCTCTGGGAAGCCAGGAGCATTCCAGCATTTGCAAAATTTCATAGCAGCTATGTCAGGATCCAGCAGAGCTGAGGAACAGTTGCCCCCTGAAAAGCATGTCAAGGGACAGGAGGCCTGTTCGGAAACCACTGCAGGATGAATAGAGCCAAGGGCTTATTGATGACTGGAAAGGCAAAGAGGAAGGAGGAACCAGCAACCTCATAGACTTTAAGGTCAGAAGGGACCATTATGATCATCTAATCTGACCTCCTGCACAACGCATGCCACAGAATCTCACCCACCCACTCATGTGATAGACCTCTAACCTATGACTGAGTTATTGAAGTCCTCAAATCATGGTTTAAAGACTTCAAGGTACAGAGCTTCCATCAGCAAATGACCCATGCCCCACGCTGCAAAGGAAGTGTCACCATATAGTGAGGCTTCCAGTCTCATGTTGGGTGATCACAGGGAGAGAGAGATCCCGGTTTGGGAGAAGGTAGTTGTTGGAGGCACATGTTAGGAAGATATGTAGCCTCAAAACTGAACTTCTGAGTTTATCCTGGATATAATGCAGTGGTGATAACCCCAGTTGCAATGTAGTTATCCATTGGAAAAAAGGCCACACTACATAACTACAGCAACAGGAGAATAATGTCATCTAACTCTGTAATCATTTGGGCCAATGTTTCAATGCACACTCAGAAATAAATAAGTATATTCTCCTTCTGATGCATATGCACCTAATTCCTCTCGTTAACATTACGTACCAGAGGGAGCATGCATAGGGCTCTACCTCAGTTTAATTAATTTGTTCCACTAAAAGTGTTGTTTGACTGAAGCAAAATTTTCTTGCAAATCCTTGTCTTTCAGTTTATCTAACTTTACTGTGTTGCTGGTTAAGTGAGTAGCATTGACAAAGAGCTAAATTATTCTCCGACCAAGAATAATGTACTTGGGCTTCCTTTTTAACAACAATGATCTCTTGTAACCAAATGCTTCACATCTGAAATAATGGTTTAAATCTTGGCTACATTTACAAGATAAGCCTTAACTTCATCAGGAAGTATTTGCAATCAATCCTTTCCCATATTAAAAAACCCAAACATTTAATTGTGAGCCCAAATATTTGAAATTGGGATAGGTACAAACTGGAGAAAGATGAGAGCCACAACATTCGACTCCAATTCCAGATGTTCCAAAGTTCAGGGTGTGTGTCTGGATTTGGGGTTTTGGTTTGGCCCCTCTGTACATTTTTTTTTAAAAACAACATAAATTATCTTGCCTGGTTTGTTTTATACATATTTGCTCCTTTTAGTTTTGTAGGTACTGGGTAGCAAAAGAGGAACTGAAATATTGTCAGAAATAATGAGGGATGCAATCAGACGTGATCATGCGAAAGAACAAACAAAATATGTTTTATCATAAGAAAGCTAGAATTTATCTACCAGTTCATTTAAATCCAATGGGTTTGTTGTTTATTTAAAAATTTTGTTAATATCAATTACCAAAAGGCAGCTGGGTGCTGTACATAAAAAAGAATTCACCTAGGACGAAATTCACTTCTGTGCAGAGAAGCAGACAAGGCCTATAAATAGGCTACGAATCTGTCATGGAGATCATGGATTCTGTGATTTTATGAGATCTCCATGACTTCTTGAAAATTCCAATAATTCAGCCCCGGGAGGCAGGGCTCGGACTTCAGTGAATCCATGATATATTGTTTATTGCCTGTATCTGAACTGTGACTTTTAATAAAAAATACCTGTGCCAAAATCATAGCCTTACCTATAAACCATTTAAACCTTCAGAAAGGTCATACGTGAGTTTTATATATAGCTTTTTGGTAGCCCTCTGTCCAGATGTGAATTTCATCCTAATAAAAAAACCCAAACTAATGTCTGAGGTATAGGTTCCCAGCACCAGGGCTACTCTCCCGCTGCACCAATCTATGCAAAAAGAATGCACTGATTAGAATATTGGACTGGGTCTCAGGAGACCTGAATTCTATTCCCAGCTGAGCCAATGGCCTGCAAGGTGACCATGGGCTACTCATGTCTTTCTGTGCCTCAGTTTCTCCACTTATAAAATGAGGATAATGATCCTGACCTCCTTTGTAAAGCACTTTGAGATCTACTAATGAAATGTGCTATATAAGAGCTAGGTCTTATAATCTAACATGAGGGAAAGAAATAATGGACCTAATAGTATAAATCAGGAATAGTTTTACTGAAATCAATGGAGTTACGCTGATGTAAAGCCAGCGTGAGAGGAGAATTAGGCCTGAAGAGTGTGGTTATTTATATTTCCTTGCAAGCAAGGTTAGGAATTAGGACTGGAGATTTTATAGACCATTTTAGGGCTCTATCCTGCAAACTTTTATGGGGAGTACTTAATCTTGAGCACGTGAGTATTCCCATTGAACTCACTGGGCTATTCATACTTAAAGTTAAGTAAGTGCATGAATATATGCAGGATCAGGGCCTAAGAATCATAAGTGGTGTATGGTTCCCTTCACTGGAAAATATTTTGACCACTTATTTGTTTTAATGTATATCCAATTTCATGTCTTTTCCGTTCAGAGTAACTCTGAAATTCATTATTCATTTTCCACATAAACCCAAACATCCCACTAAATGGCAGTTTACCAGCTTCTAGATTCACCATAACGCTCTTGTTTCAGCCTGATGTTTAGAAATATGCAGCTAGAAAAGAGTGAGCAGATTGTAGCATGATTCCAGTCGCAGAGGCCTTGTCCTGTGGGAGATGAAATCTGAGCCCAGGGCTCTCAATACAAGCTAGGAACTTCTGAGTTCACTGGCTCTCCTCTGCAGCAGAGAGGTAGCCAGGCCGCAGTGTTCAGATCCAAAAGTGAACTTGCCAGAACACTGAGGTGTTGGGATCTAGGGTTTCAGTTCAGAGCCATTTCTATTCTATTGCACGGCAAGTCCCTTCCCTCTCACAGCTTCTGTGAAATGGGGCTAATACATCCTTTCCTAAGTCACACAGGAAAGTGTGATGATCAGTTAATGTTTGTAGCTTCAGGCTGAGATTTGCAAAGCTGTCTAAGGCAGAGGTTTTCAACCGGGGGTACGCATACCTTCAGAGCATCGTAGGGGGTACACAAAGAGAATCAAGGTGACCGTCCCAGACCCCACGCTTTGGGGGGCCCGCTCCAGATCCGGCGGGAGGTGGGCAGCTGCAGCCTGCCTCCCGGCTGTGTGCCGGACTGGGCAGGAGGCAGGCGGTTGCGGCCCCTGAACACCGGCCTGCAGGGGGTCGCTGAGCCAGCCCTTCACAAAACGCAGCCGGGAGCCTCCTGCACCCTCTGTCCCCGCTTCACATCGTGAAGGGCCGGCCCAGCACCCCCCAGGCCAAGGGTGAGCCCACCCCATCTGAGCTGGCTCTGGGCTGTGGGGCTGGAGCGGGAAAGCTGGGCACCGTGCGGTGGGTAACTGCAGGGGAAGAGGAGGGCGGCGGAGCCCGGCCAGAGCCAGGCTCCACCGCCCCACACAGGAGGAGGTAAGCAGCATGTTCCTCTCCCCCCCACCACCCCGCATGTACACCCCCACCTCCCAGGGGATCTGGGGGGCGGCACTGTCTTGTGGGAGTTGGGGACCCCTCCTGCCTTGTATGGCAGTGGAGGTGGGGGGCCCAAATGCAGCTGGAGACCCAGGGTATGCCACTGGATCCAGGCGGAAAAACCATGAAGGGGTACTTCAAGTAGGGGTACAGTTCCTAAAAAAGGTTGAAAACCCCTGGTCTAGGGGATTAGGATGCCTAAGGTAGAGCTGAAAAGCTCTTCCTTAATAACTAAGTATTAGTGCGAGTAGCATACACCATGGAGGAGATTTTGAAAGTCATTGGAAGTGGCTTATGCCTTTCAAAATGCCCCCTATAAAAATCTCTTAAAGTAACTGGGGAATTAATCAAATAGTATAGTTCTTTTCCAGTTGTAATTGCCTCACTGCATAAATGAAAAGTGTAGTCATCCTCATCATCACCACGTCTTTCACATTCTTGGGCAAAAAAACACAAAGTCTATTATTTTTGTCTTTGTTTTAATTTGCTGCTGTTTCTCTCCATGGCTACCAAAGTTTAGATGAACAGAAGTCACTGTTTGAACTTGAGTTTCATTGATTTATCAACCACTATAGTAATTGAAAAAGTAAAACCAATTACTTTTGCTAAAACTGGAATGGTCAATTTTTAACTAGGTTTCTTAAACCATTTTGTCCCCCCTTAGTGAATTTACTGGTGATTTTTTGAATTTTTAAATGTTACACAATAAAACTAAAAGGCTAAAAAATGCTGTCATGGGATAGAATTTTCAAAAGCACTTAAGCGACTTAGGTGCACAAGTCCTATTAGCTTTCAAGTTAACTCAGTTAGGCTTGTTTGGAAATTCTACCAATAATGAATTCTGTGGTATATCACAATGTTATAATAAAAGGCTGATAATCAAATTTGGAAAAATGCAGGTACCATAAACAGAAGATTTTGTGTGAAAATAACTGTATTTAGATTGGATAGTATGCTACCAGTTCTTATTCTGAACAATTAACTCTGTATTTGATATTTACTGAATAATGAAATACAAGATTTATTCTAGCATGAGTTTGGTGAGTCTCAATCCAGTTCCAAACCCACCACAACTGGCATGTTTGTTGATATACTCAGCAGAGATGGCAAGGATTGAACGAACCACAGACAATTTCCTTTTCTCTAGAGGTTGTAGGGACTACTCTTAAGTGCACTTTCTCCAGTGCTCCCAAAGTGATTCTATCTGCTTCCATTTTCTGTGGGCAGAATGCCTCCAGGTACTGCTGCTGCTTTCAGTGCTAAAGCCACAGCTGTGCCCTTAATGTTTGTGAAGTACTTAGAGATCCCCACATGAAAGGCACGCTATCACTGCAAAATAATATTACCACTAACTTTAGTCTGTGACAAATGTTAATACAGGCAACACACTAGACCATTAATCTGCTGCATTTCCCTCTGTTTTTCATATTTCCCTTTGTTTTTCACTTATTTAAAATTAATCCCATTGTCATTTGTCTGCCTTGATTTTTTATGTTTTTGCTTTTCTTTGCAACTTCTCCCAGTCATACGGCTGGTCAGGCATGGCAAAAATTCACATCTGGCTTACTTTGCATTTGTAATTTCTTTGTTAAAAAGGGAAAAAATACCCATGCCTAAATTAGGACATCGCTGAATCTAAGATAGCATCTGTGAGAAATTTGTGCAGAAATATTGTGGCGTATGTCTATCAGAAAATGAGTGAATCATAAATTTTGTTGGCAGGAACTCCGACAGACACACATGGTATTTTTTAATAGAATCCTTACTAAACATGGAATAAATTATTCCAAGTCACAGCATATATACACCCCACTTTTTAGTTAATGGAATTTGCTGTATGATTGATGGTCCTCCCCCTTTCTCAGTGTAAACTGCATAAATTAGGTCTATCAATGGTTATAGGTAAGATAACTACAGTAAATATTAGGGTCAAATTCTCCCCTGGAGTGGGTTATTCTTACATAGAAAAGTTGCTGCTCTGCAAGTTTCAACTTGTGCAGTTTCTTTGAACTTCTTACATTGAAAGGGGGGGAAATTTGTCCTCCTTTTCCTTCATAAATGTGAAAATGTCCACCTCTAAATACACAGATTTCAGGGGATCGTCCCCTCAAGGAGAGATACTCCTTGCCCCCCACTTGTCTACTCCTGGGTCTCTAGGTCCTGGACAGTATAGCTCCTGAATGAGGTAGGGCTACCCAAATGCAGAAGTCCCTAGTGCCCCCAGAGGCAAGGGCAGAGCTGGCTATTAAGATCCAGTGAGCTGTAGTGTGTGTGTGGGAAGGGAAGCATGGAGGTGGGGGGTAAGAAAGAGGCGAGAGGCTGCAGAGGCCTCTACGGACTATCTAAGCACCTTAGAAAAATGATATAAAGTAACCTCTTGATACTGGTTCTCTCCCTTCTTTCCATAGGCACGTAGTGGGAGGGTAAGTGTTCATTCATTTCGGGTTTTGAGTTTTTTTAATTGTGAGAAAGCAAGAAGTGGGTGTTATCTTTCATTCTGATATCAGTCAGATTCACTGTCATTCTTCTCTCTAATGGGCTATTTAGATTATACAACCTATTTAGATTGTAAAATTCTTTGGGGGGGGGACTGCTCTTACTGTGTATTTGTACAGTGCATAGCACAATGGGGCCCTGAAACGGGTCGGGCCCACTGAGTTCTCTGAATTTGATCTAGTATTTGACAGAGAACCAGCACTGTGATAAGAACTCCAGGAATATCCATTGGCATTAGCCTGCGTTGCTTAGCACATGAGCTGTTGCATACTGAACCAGCCACTGCATCTTTCAGGGAGCCATTTTCCTTCCCAGATTGCATATCGTAGATCACAAATGCATGGAGGGCCGGGGCCACATCTGTGTCGGTCAGAATGTCAAAATCTCCCGGCCAACTTCAGATGGAATATGGAATTTCTAGCAGCTGTTCCAATTTGGGTGTGCAACAGCATTGAGGAGGCCAGCAGGACCCCAACCCAAAGGCTGCATACCACCAGAATGATTGGAAAGCAGATGCCCTTGACTGAGAATGGTGATATGCTATTGACCAGCTTTTTGAAATGTTTCCCACTTCCAACAAGCATCATCTCTGACCTACCCTTGTTTAACTTCATTTAGCTGGTCTTCACTCAGGTGCTGATCTTGCTTTAGTGCAAGGGATGCTGCTAGCATTTGACTGGAAGGAAATCTATATTGTCATTGAAGTTCTTCTTCATTTAAATCTACCAAATGATGCCTCGTGATCTTTCCTAGTGCTTTTAAATATATGATGATTAGGACAGGGAGTGAAGAGATTCACAGTAGCAGCTGCATAGTTTGGTTTGTGACTCATACTTGTTAGCCCTGAGCAGAAGTACAAGATAAGTACTATCATATTAACTCCCTTTCCATTATAAGCCTGAGACTCATTACCCTTTCCCAATACAAACATACAGTCCAATTTTTCTTGCTTGAAAGTCTCGTATGTTTGGTATGTAGCCAGAGAAGCATATTTTGGGAAAGTGTGAGGTTACTTGGACAAGACGTTCCTGGGAAACTGGACCTTGTAAGAGGTGTTGTCACTTGTCACTTTAAGAAAAATCTGCTAGTTTTTTTTCTTTGACCATATCTTCAAAATATGGCTTAATCTAGAAACTACATAAATTATTTGTTCATTAGTTTAACAAAGAGAAGGTGCCTGCATGGGGAACAAATATTTAATAATGGACTCTTCAATCTAGCAGAGAAAGATATAATACAATCCAATGGCTGGAAGTTGAAGCTAGACAAATGGAAATAAGGTGTAGTTTTTTTAACAGTGAGAGCAATTAACAATTGAAACAACTTAACAAGGATTGTGGTGGATTCTCCAACACTGACTATTTTAAAATCAAGATTGGATATTTTGCTAAAAGATCTGCTCTGAGAATTATTTTGAGGAACCTCTATGGCCTGTATTATACAGGAAGTCAGACAAGATGATGACAATGGTGCCTTCTGGCCTTGGAATCTATGAATATATGAATGAATTTGCCCTGGCAACCACAGGACTGTTTCTGATAAGGACAAGCACAACATTTTGGAGTTATTCACCATGGGAATTCGAGCCTTTGCGCAATCAAAGAGCCCCTAACTGATAGGGCTGAGGAAGCAACTTCCCCAATGGGTAGACTGGGCAAGAGCTGTCCATTGTGGAGATTCTAGCATCTGCCTCTGAAATAGATATAAATACACAACTCTTTCTCATCCTACTGCAGTGGTTCTAAACCTTCTCCATACCTCCATGCCACAGTCTCATGCTGCAACCGAAAAGGTTTCAGGACCTGACCTCCCATCCAGTCATAGAAAGGGAGGGAGGTCACTACTTCCTGAAACATGTTTGTGACCCCTATATTGAAAACTCATGCCCTATATCACAACTTTGTCCCCAGCACACACAACATAGCTCTTCTACATAACCAGCCTGCAACCCACAACTCCACTATAAGATCCCACTCACCCACTACACACACTACCTACCATACTGTGGACCCTCAGATTTATTTTAAAAACCACCTATTTTAAGTAATAGATGCATATCAGCTACACATGAGATAAACTGCTGATCAAAATTACGACTACCCAAATGACTCCAGCCTTCGAGCACAATTAAAATAATTCACCCAGATGAAAATGAATTCAGTGCGATCACACCATAAACCTCAACCACATCCCCAACAAATGATCCAAATCAGCTCCTGAAAGTCCAACAAGAAAGAGATGATGAAAAGCTGTCTAAGGCATGAAGGCAGAGTATTTGTAACTGTAGCCCTATACTAAGAATGTTTTCCAACTGAGAAATTTAGAAATAGTATATACACTGACTCATACAGACAGAGATTCTGAGGCCCTTACACTGAGTTACTCACAATTAGTCCCATTACTTATTTATTTAGTTAGTTTTAAAATAAGAAATATGCCCATCCAACATTCTAGGGGCCAGATTTTCAAAGATATTTAGGTGCCTGAAGATGCAGATGGACAACTGATGGGATTTTCAAAAGCACATAAACAGGTTAGGGGGCCAATTCCTGTTGATTTCAATCCTGCTTAGGCAGTTTTGAAAATTCCACTTGGCATCTAGCTGCATCTTTAGCTGGCTACCCAAATGCAGGAGTCCCTAGAGCCCCCAGAGGCAAAGACAGAGCTGGCTATTAAGATCTAGTGAGCTGTAGTGTGTGTGTGGGGAGGGGAGGGAAGCATAGGGAGGGAGAAGAGGAGGGGCAGATACTAGTGTGCTGGTGCTGTATAAATGTCTGAAACAGACAGACAGAAACGTGTTTCGTTGTCTGTCTTTTAACTCATCATTGGCTTGACTGTAGTTCCAGTTATATTTTTATTTCTTTATCATGTTTCCATAAAACACATATTTTGTATAAAGTTTATTAGAAAAACAAACAAACAGAAATACACACACTTAAACTTAGCGCTGGTGTGTGTATTTCTGTTTGTTCTTCTAACAAACTTTATACAAATTATGTCATCTGACTGCCTGATGTTCAGAATGACTGTCCGCCAATGTTAGTTCCTTTACCGGCCGTCCCAAACTGATTTCTGGATGACTTAATTGATTCAATGCTTGTTTGTCAACTTTCTCAACAGTTTAAGCTAAGTTTGAACATCAGTATACGTCAGGATGTCTAAATGGGGATACTCAGGTTGAGGAGAGAACCACAATGCATGGTCCATTTCACAAGCTCACAGCCTTTGCCAGTCAGACACTGTACAGTTTGTACGAGCTGATCCAAAATCCAGTAAAACCAATGAGAGTCTTTCTATAGACTTCCATAGGCTTTGGATCAGGCCCATAGTTTCTGTTGAAGAGATCCTCCCAGTGACAAAGGATTTTTCTGAATCCCCAAAGAAAATGATCCCTCTTAAATATTGAAGTTACTGTTAAGCAGCATGGGGATTTCATATTTGAGCAGTTGTGCAGTATCTCATATTGCTATTAACAATTTTAATTATTCACTACAGACATGAATTTAAAGAGCATTATCTTTATGAACAAATGCACACTGATACGTTCCGCTCTCATTTACTCTGATGCAACACCATTGCTTTGAATGGGACATAGAAGTTTTACTATATAAAATAAATATAGGACATATAGTAAACCCGGAGACGTGGGGGTGGTGGTTTGCACCAGTGTAAGTAGTGATTTATTTGGTCCATAGTATTTATTAAATACTATGAAGAACTACAAAACACCCCCAAAATGCTGAAATATTCATACTTATTGGTACATGTTCTTTAATTAATCTCAGATGGTGCAGCCATAAATCTTCTCAAAGATTTATTCTTACACTTTTACTGTAGATCCTTCAAATTATTGTACTTAAATATATGTTTAAGATCATTGAGCATATTGGAAACCTCAGAGGAAGAGCTATTTATCAATTTCAATTTCAAATGATGTCGCTCAAACTCAAATTCCTAGAGAAGCTCCAGTGATGACCAAGAGAATTGCACGGAACTCCAGAAATGAAGGACAGATTTTTCTCTCTTCTTCCTCCCTTTGGATCTGCTTTATTAAATATATATACATAGGGCCAGATTCTCAGTTGGTTTTAAAACTGATATAGCTCCAGAGAAATCAATGGAGCTCTACCAATTCATAACAACCTGGAATCTGGCCCACCGTATTTATTAATTTACTCTGACATATGCAACTCCCATCAGTCATAAAACATTACACTGTAAAAGTACAGCCAGGCAAAACTGGACTCAACTCTGAACAAGAAAAAATAGGAGCATATAGGACCTGTTGTAAGAGAAAGAGACAACAAAAGGAGCAAGTCAGATGAGGACTGGGAGGAACAAAGGGAGTGACAGGACATTCGTGCACTGAGAGAGAAAGATGACTTTCAGCAGCAGTATCCTGGATTGATTAAAGGCAGAGGGAGGCAAGAAGTGGCAGACCATATATTGTAGACATACATTACAACAGTGGTCAGACCACATAGTGAAAATTGATTAATAAAAGGTATCAGATTGCAATGAACAGGTGTCCGGAAGTCCCCATCAGAAAGCCCACCATCTCAGCTGCCCTCCTTGTAGGCAGCCTCAACTCCCTTTCTTGTGCATCTGTGCATAGTCAGGCAAATCTGGACCCAAGTAGGTGTGACAGCAACTAACCACATTTTAGAAGGGAAAAATGATTAATAATCTTTAAATCTATATTGTATACATTTTACCAACCCTTTAGACAGCTCAGAAATCTAGTTGAGCTTAAACTTTGTTGTCCAAAAATACCTCAAATAGTTATTGCCTTGGATTAAAGCTAAAAACTCTGAGCGTTTACAACAAAATCACTGAAAAAGGGCATTCTTAGAACAGTTAAAACTAAACGGTATTAGGATGGATTTATGGCAAACTAAGAACTAAGCAATGTTTGCTTGGGGTGTTCCAATATATTAACATGACAAGGTATCTCTTACGGCTACGGGAAGAAAAAACATTATCAATTGAAAGTATGTAGGAACTGTCTTTTTGCTATTTTGAGACCATTTATTCTGCTATGGCCATCTGCCATATCATATCTGCACTGAAGAATCACGAGGCATTCACTTGGATCTCTCTAACTTAGACCTGCATTAACCTGCAGTTTTGGCCCTTATCTTAATACAGTAGCACCCCAATTTAAAAGCTAAATGGGGATTGAGGATTTCATCAAATCAAAAAAAGTTCATAAAATTGAACATCTCAAAATTTTAGAACGTATGCTACATAAACTGCACAATGGTTTATTGCATCACTTTCTTCTTGTCCAAATTTCAATGCACTGAAAACACTGAAATGTGAAGGGAGGTCAACTGGCTCTTCATCCTCATTGCTCTTGTTGTGATTTTTGTCTTCCATTGGGAAAAATGGTTCATATAACTGTTTATTCATAAGATTGGTCTTTGTAAAATCGAGGTTCTATTTTACTGTAAATGACAGAGTTTACCCGTCTGTAAACTGGGTATAACAACACTTTTAGGGCCCATGTCATAGGGGTGTTGTGAGAATTATTTAATATTGTAGAAAGGCTGGAGATCCTAGGATGAAAGGCAAAGTATTATTGTTCATTATGCATCACTCCTAAGTGGGTGACTTCAATGGCACTATGCTGATATGCACCTGCTGAAGATCTGGCCCAAACTGTTATTAAAAATGCTGAATCATGAGAGTGAGGGTATAAGGAAAGTTTTGTGGGTGAACCAAGCTAACTCTAGATCATTTCACATTTCCATCTCTGCTACTTGGGATTGTGTGTCTCACTTTAGGTCTCTGTCACACATTCAGAAAAGGTCTGGTTTCCCCACTAGGACCTTAGCTGGTAGAGAACTATGGAACAAACTGTTCTCTAGAGATACCTGTAGGAAAAGTTTGAGGCGCTTTTGAGGCCGCATGGAATTTGCTCCCAGTTTTCCCCTCCAGTGGGCCCTCTTGGGGGCTGTGAAGGAGGCAGGGGTTTAGGCCTCCCAAAATCACATATACGGAGTCCATAAAATAAGGAATTGCTAGCCCTCTGTGTGGGAGTCAGCTCCTCTGTATTGCTGCTCTGTTCCCCTTCACCTGTGATAGCACACATCTCTTAACTTGTACTAATGCAAAAACACTTCCCTCAGAGAAGTGGAGGAAAGCCTGCTAGCCGCTGCCTCCTCCCCCAAGTGACTTTCTAAATTGCTTACTTAATTACATTTCATTTGCCATCTTGCTTCCTGTAAGTGGATATTGTCTCTTTCTTTCTCCAGTACAAAGATATAAGATTTGTTATAAAGGTCAATACAAAGGTAGTGGCCATTTGTAAATTCAATTCTGGATCCTTGTTCAGATTTCAAATATTCCCCCAAATGTGGTATTGAGGGAATATTTTGAGGCCATCTCCAATATTATCATCTTTCACATAACTTTCTATAGCTAACAAACACAAACCTTTTCTCCCAAACTTGTTTTGACTTGGATCCTATCCTATTTTTCTACTAAAACTTTAAAGTTCAAAACAAACATAATACAATCTAAATAAATCACTCCACTGCATTATATCAAATGATTTCTCCATTTTAGAGCACAACACTGAATCACAATAACATTTTATCTCCATATGAACCTTAGGAAATGCCATAAATGCCATTAGGTATTCTGCCTCCGGTGGTAATCTATCCCTAATGTTTCAGAGGAAGGCAGAAAGCCTTCATGGTGCATGCATTGACGATACAGCATTAGGATAGAAGAATGTGGCACTCCTTCAGAAATACAAGGCAAGAACGGAGCTATGACTACTCGCTAGCTTGGAATAGGAAGATATAGCAAGCAACCAGATGCAAAATGGTCACTTTCAGGGCTTCGGTTGCTTGTCTCTCCCAAACTGAATGGATCTGCTACCAGAGAAGCATTCTGGGAAAGGCTTCTACTCTATACGAGAGTGAACCCAAATTGAGAAGTTTCTTTGGCGACAAACGACGATGCTCCCAGGAAAGGGGCTGAACTCCTACCTTTCTGAGGGCCTAGGTATGAAATCTCCTAGCTGTTTTCAAAGCTGAGTCACATCTCGCTCCAACTAGTTTCCCTTTTTTGTTTTCCTTCCATAATATGTTTCTATGAAAAAAATAAGATGGTCTTTTTACTCATCGACTGCTTCCAGTGACTAACGTGCATTACTATCTCATCATCTCTGGTGTGGGGGAAATCTCCTTGGTCCTACCAGGTAAACACTATGCTCTGAACCTGGAGGATTGACAGCCCTTTTAATCTCTATCATAACAAATATAACTGCAGATATCATTTTTATTCACCTAAGAACCTGATTCTCTAGTGCCCAAAACCTTGTACAGTCATTTACACTAGTGAGTGTCAAGTGGCATTAAACACCACCAGTCTGATTGCGTAGCATTTTACACCTATTTTACACTGGTGAAAATGGATACATAAGGTGCGAGGCAATGGAGAATCTGGTTATTAAGTGTTTAATTTATTAGTTCATCTGGTAACTCCAAGAAAATAAGAGGAGAGGAAGGATGGTCTTATGGTTAAGACACTGACTGCTACCCATGAAATTTGGAGTCTATCTCCGCCTCTGCCACGGACTTCCTGTGTGATGCTAGGAAAGTCACTTAACTTCTCTGTGCTTCCATTCCTCATCTCTAAAATGAGGATATTAATACTTTCTATCTCATATTGGTGTTATCAAGATAAATTCATTAATGTTTGAGAGGTGCTCAGATTCTGTGAGGATGAATTCCATAGAAAAGCTTATAAATAAATGAATGGATGCACCTAAAACTGGACACTGCCCTGTGGTTGTACGTTAATTATTAGCTTTCTTTTGGCGACTGAAAAAGTTCAGCCCAGGGGTATGGCATGGAGAAAGAAGATTTATTTCTAGGGACAACGTTTTTATTTGCCCTGACTTGCTGTATATAGACGTGGGCATAAAACTGTACCCAGAAAAGGGGAGAGATTTGGTTTCCCCCCAAAACATTCTGGAAAGTATTGAGGCAGAGATTTCTCTTCTTTACCCTACAAAAATAAGGGTGATATATTTGGAAATAAAGTATACTTCTTGTAATTCTGATGACCTGATGGCCTGTTTTTAAAGCATATAAAATAACTAGTCAAACCACTGTCAGCAACCTGGCATTGACTAGCTTGGTGATAGTACTGAGACTAATGTATTAGTTAGAATGCCCTACACGTAATCAACTAATAATCCTTCATTCTTCTCCATTTCCCCCCTTTTTATGGTTCTATAGTGGCTTTTACACTAAGTGTCACGAGCAATGGGTGGAGTGGAGCGGTATTGCATTAGCAGCCATGGACAGAGGCATTTTGACTGTTGAGTATTGAAGCAAGTAGGACTCCTTCATAGACTTCATAGGGCTTGGAAGTGTCTCTTAAATCACTTTTTAGAGATACAGCATTCACTTTCTCCAGCACCGGTCTTTAAACTTCTGTATGTAAAGGTGGGGTCATAGCCACATTCCCATCCCACTCAACTTATCATGCTATGGGGTGTAGAGTGCCTCTGGCCAGGCCAGCTAATATTCTATGGAGCTTATGAGTGAAAGCACCCTCTCCCCTCTTGCAAATGATGGGATAGCCAGAATCTAACCCTCAGCAGTTCTGTGCATTATAAAGAGCTAAGAATAAGTGGAGGATATCCTATAAGATAAGTATAATTAATTATGGTGAACTGAATAACACTCACGACAGCAGCTACAGAGGCCCAGCTCTGCTGTGCTGTAGTAGCACCGTAGTGCAGGCGCTTCCTACATCTACAGAAGGGGTTTTTCTGTTGACATAGTTAATCCACCCTCCGAGATGTGGTAGCTAGGTTGACAGAAGAATTCTTCTGTCAATCTAGTTGCACCTACACGAGGGGTTAGGTCAGCCTAAGTACGTTGCACAGGGTGCCAAATTTTTCACAATCTGGAGCAACGCAGCCAGGTTGATCTAATGTTTAAGTGTGGAACACACTTAAGACATGGATGCTTCAAAGCCAATTGATGTCAAATGGAACAGGATCAGGACCACACTGTGGATTTTAATGAAGGATTATTCCAGTCTGTTTATAGGAGCCCTCCGTTTGAGTCCAGCCCCGTGCTAGAGCCTGGACGGTGTTGGTATCTGCACCAGCTCAAGAACCCAAATTTCCCACAGGCTACAATGGATCACTAGTCTCTCAACAGCAGTTACTGAAGCATGTCAGAGCATAACAAAAATGGTTCCGCCTTTTCAGTTGGCCACATACCTGACAACCCCAGAACAGAGGCTGACATGACCCGCCAAACAATAGCGTCTCTTAGTTTTATACACTCCTTTTTGCCCCATTCACAACCGACAAAGTGACACTCTTGCCCAGCTGCAGAACAATTACTCATCAGCACGGGGAATAGTGCCCTCGTTGCTGTGTGGACATCTTATCCAAATAACGCCCCATAATCGAATGAACCTAGCTTATTTTACACCAAATCACTGATGGATCCCATCTATACTTTGAACCCTCGTGTCTCATTTGCAAGGGGAGGTGCACATTAGTGACAGGTTGCATGCCAGGAATTGAATATGGGCACAGGTATTAAGGAATTTTAAAAAATCCAACCTAGTGATGTTTGAGGAGCTACTCTGCAGCTAGACAAGCAACAAATAAATATACTGGGATGGTTTAAACAAACTGTGAAAAAAGTCAGTTAATTTACACTATTCTGCTAAAACACTCTCCTATGGCAAATAATCTCCCCCCACCCTACACACACACACACACACACACACGGTATCTATGGGCTGCTCCAACTCATCATCATTTACATTATCCAAATGTATATCAAGGGATCAGCTATTGCTGTTTCAGTGACAGGTGCAGTGATTTTTTCAGATTAGTCTGCTATCTTCCGATATCACTTCCTATTTCCCAATTTTCACCGGGGTTTCTCCGAAATCAGGTATGGACCACATTGGTGGAACCCTCAGATCCCAATCTTCTGCTGAAAGAGTCCCACACATCAGTCACCAGATCAAAGGGGTTTTGCTCCTCTTCCTTCTCCTATTAGAGGTATCAATATGCATAATTTGAATCAGACATGTTTTCTGCAAGTTTAGTGATTTTTTTCTCTTTAATATTGGTTCCATTATTTTACTAGGGATAATAGTTAGATTTAGAGATCAGTACTTGCTAGGATTTTGGGGAGATAAGGAGGAGGAAGGGAAGGAGCAATGATCAGCACTGCATTTGTTTCCTCCAATTATCTGGTACTGTCCCACTTTCTGTGATTTTCCAATAATAATTTTCAGTGGTTCCATAAATATGTTTGCTAATTCCCTTAATACATCATCTGGAAAGGAATATTTGTATCCATTTACATTTTCCAAATAGTCCCTCAATCTTTATCAATAGCTATCTTTATAAAGTCTTTCTCCTTTCCTTAAAAAATGAGTTTAGCCTCTCAGGCTCTGAGTCAGAAAAGCATTTAAGCACAAGGGTAATGATGAATGGCAAAGTATCAAAATGAGCGAGGTATTTAGTGGAGTACGATAGGGATTCATGCTAGAGTGAGTCTTATTTAGTATCCCCATTAATACAGAATGAACAAGATATTAATGATATTCACAGATGATCTGAAATTGGGAAAAGTTGCCAATACCAGCAAGTACATAGAAATGCACAAAGCAATTACAGAGATTAGAAACATGGACAGAAAATAACAAAATAAGATGCAGTTTAAAAAAATACAAGAAAAGACAACTGGGGAAAATAATCAGAAATAGAAAAATATTTCTTGGCAGGGAGAAAACTGGAAAGTAATAATGCTGTAAGATTTAGGAGTGAAAGTGGACAACAAATTAGAGTTGGGTAGAGCTGGGTGAACAATTTGTTGGACTAATTTAGCCTCTTTATTTGTTCAAAATTATCAGTGAAGAGATTTTGATGTTGATGAATGTATTAAATGTTTAAAATTATTCAATGAATGGTTTATGTGAACATATAAGCTAATAGACTGCTCACAAATTAGTCACTGTCACTACTGCTTCAAATATTTGCCATTGCCACTGTGTGATTGGTCAATTAAATTGTTTGATATTGTTTCCCTCACTACCTGCATGACTCTCAATGCCAGAGAGAGCTTTCAAGATGGTTGCGCAAACTCTTTCGGTGCAAACAGGCCTGTGAATATACATTCATGTGACTATTTGTGACACACTCTTTTTGTGAACATTTTTGCAAATAAAAAATTGTTTACATGAATGTTCCAGGAAATCAAATAAAAAGGGCAATGAAGATGAGCACCTACTTATTTATACTTATATGTACTTTTGTGAATATCTGTTTGCAGTACTTGTCCAGCTCTGGACTTGAATTTGCCGCATGATATGGCAGCAAAAGAAAATTCAATGCCAATTGAGAGGACAATCTAGTTAAACAGGAGTTGTGCATGGATATCAGAGGTCAATATTTGGCCTTTTAAATATAAGCAGAAAAATTTCCTCTGATCTGAATATTTGTAATTTATGTTTAAGGTTTGTTTAGCCTATATTTTTAAGAGCCCTGATAGAGTTAATGGCAGTATATGCATAAATAGTATAGCAAATCCATGGCCTCTAAGGCCATATCACTATCCTCTGCATGATGGCTAACTGGAACTGCAAGGCAGTTGTGGAGGTAGAAAGCAGATCCTCCAGTTCCAAAAGCCCAGGCCCTTACCACTTGATATAAAGCAGAATGTTCATTAGCTGTGAACAACATGACCTATGACACACTGCAAAGCAGCTCTGATACAATCCAGCAGAGGGCAATTGTGCATGAACACTCTAGAGGCAGCCAGTTCATTACATCAAATATTAAACGATCATTCTGAATAATAATCAAAAGCTAAGACATACATTTAATCAAATTATAGATTATTTTCCCCATACGTAGTATGTTACCATTAATTCTAAATTTCTTTTGGGAATATGGAAAATATGATTCCATCAATTTACTGTTACTTTAGGAACTTAGAATGTTAAATGTTTGTGTTAAGTAAGTCCTTAAGTCCCCTTCTACCACTACTTGATGCAATGAATATATTTTAAAGTGACAGGTCTAAAAATGCCCACATTCCCTTTGCAGTCGCTATCCTAAGCTACAGAGAGAGGTCAATCCCAGCTCCTGTTTTAAAATGAACACTAGATTAGCCTGTTCAGATAAAATAAGAAACTTCAACAAGTCACCCCAGATCAAAACAACCAACCTTTCTGAAGATCAAAAGTTCTGTTGAAAACAAAAATTAAATCATTTTTACTCTTGTGGACTTCTCCATTTCCTGCTTCCCCCAGATCTGGGAGGAAATATTATTAAATAACACCCGACAGGCTATTCTCCTGGGGATTAATAGCTTGACTGGCAACAAAAATACAGGGATCTATCCATCTGAGTGCCCATCACTGTGGGACCTAAACCCTAAATACAGCAATTTATGTTTGCTTAATGTTATATATAGAGGATAGCACAGTAAATTCAGCTCTTCACCTCTCCAAGCTTTGCTTTTTCATTCATTTATTTTTAAAATATGAGTGTCAAATTCTTTAGCTAAGATTTTCACAAGTGTTAAGGAACTTTGGGTGTCCAACTTGAGACACCTTATAGGGCCCTGACTTTCAGAAAGTAGACACTTAGCACTTTCTGAATAATCAGGCCCTTTTAAAGATGTTTGAGGTTGGACACTAAAAAATTGAGGCACTCAAATCACTTGTCACTTTTGAAAGTTCTGGCTTTTGTTTTAATTTATAATAGGAAGGTTATGGCCAGCAGAGATTTTGGAGTGTGATCTGAACAGTCTGACTTTGGCTCAGTCTTCTCTCTTCCGACAGATCATTCTACAGTCAGCACCCTTGACCAAGTACATTTTATCTCCAATTCTCAGAAACCTCATCCAATTTGTTAGCTGCACTGCCTGAGAAGTGTTCAGCAGCCTGAGTGAGTCATGGCTGGAGAGGCTGTGTCCGATGTAGACCTGTCCTGACATTTTGCAGGGCCTTGAGGATTAAGACCCAGGCTTAGATTGGTCGCTATAATTAGGCAACAACGGCCAACAGTTTACACACAGTGGTAGGTGCAAATGCCATATTCTCCACCGCACAGATACACATAAACTTGTATTAAGGATATATTGAAGGAGACAAAATTTTGGGAGCAGGAAGTTTAAAAAACAAATAAACGGATTTCATGGCCTGCAAATTCTTGTTCAAAAATCCTTATTCCCTTCAAAAGGAAATTCTGCTTGAGCACAGGTGAGCAGGACATGCAATGCCACAGATCTTAAAGTGCTAACCTCTCACTTGTCTCCACGCTGCTTGCAATTTCTTTTCAGTCGTGATTATTTTATTTATTAGAATTATAGAAATGATATAAAGGCCCCCATCCATCTGCTCTAGGCACACTGGACATAACCTAAAAATACATCCTTAATTTCTCCAGTATGGGAGCATTAAAGATAAGAGCAGCAAGGTTCAGATATAGCATTCTCATGGCTGAAAGGCTTGTTTCAGCCAAGATCTACTTTAAAGAAAATGGGTTGCTAAGATTTCCTTACTACCATAAAATTAGCCTATGGCTATTCAGAGCAAATGATTTTTGGATTAATGGGAAATGCTTTAACTGAAATAAAATAAATACAGAAAAAAACCCCATCTGAGATTCCAAATCATTAGCAGAGTCCATGTGCACATGTGCGAATGTGTGCTCCTCCAAAATTACCCCTCATAAAAGCATGAGAACGGCATCGCATGTCCAACTGGAAATGGTGAACACAAGGAATCTTGTAAGAAAGTCTGTTCTCACATTTCCAAGCCATTTTTTTTTGGCCCACAAAGTTCAAATAAACATCTATAATTAAGGGTGGTTATCCAAACCAAAATTGAACTGAGAACATTCATCCCTAGGATCTTGTGAAGAGCGGTCAGTATAAGTAGTAGCCTCAGTTGCTTTGCCAGACAGAACTCACGAGGTGAATAATAATACATTCCTGAAGTGCTTTTGGAGGAATTGTTCTAGTGCTGTACAGAAGTCTAGTGATCAGCTCACAGCAGTTCTACATATTCAAAAAATTAACAAACAAATAAGAAGAACCAGCTGCTGTAATTCTCTAATTGGCAAAAATGTAGTTTAAAGCCTGTTGGACAAAATGATCTTGACTTAGTGTTTATTAAAATGTTAGCAGTAAAATACAGAAACATAAACATTAAACTGTTTTAGAAAAAATAGCAGTTGGACATCTCTTAAATCTACATGAATACAAATAAATGATTAAAAGATATGAAATGCTTTCAAATCTGGGCTGAGCAGAGTGACTCATTTAGATAGCGGGCAAAATACCCACTGCAAAACACAGTGAGCACGGAAGAGAAGCTGTAGTAGTTCATTTTGTCTTTTTTAGTAGGAACTGGGTATATGACAGATTCTTGTAGTAAGTGCTCCTGCACTTTGGTAAAGCAAACAATCCAAGATCAAGGACTCTTAGGACATACCTGCTCTACATGAATTTTTTAATACCTAGTATTGAGTATTTTACTTCAAAATAGGAATTATAAATACTTCAATAAACAGATTGGGTTATAAAACATTCTCTGTTTTCACCGTAGACTCTTAATGGGTATCCTGTGCAAATTTCTTAGAGTAATACTTAGTGAATCAACACAGAAATCCCTGCATCTCCCGCACAGAGGGTACACTATTTTTCTTCTTTTTCCAGCAGCGGAAGATTCAAGGTTATCACAAAGTTGTGCTAAGTCTGGACACTAGACCTTTCCAGTCTAACAATGAAACCAAAGGTCCCTGCACTAAGGACAAAATTCTGATTAGTCAAGTGTATTCCGACTTTAATATTCTGCTCTTTTTACCAAAACGAAATTTCCACCGAGGTCAATGGAGGATCGAGATTGTAATGGTAACAAACAGCAGAATTTGGCCCTTTAAAGGATGTTAGAACATAAGAACTGCCTATACTGGGGCAGACCAATTGTCCATCTAGCCTAGAATCTTGCCTCTGACAGTGGCCAGTACCAGATCTTCAGAGGGACTGTACAGAACAGGGCAGCTGCAGTGACCCCTTCCCCCCGCTTCGCCTCAAAGCTTCTGTCAGTCAGATTAGGATCGCTGTGAGCAAAGGGTTGCATCCTGGACCATCTTGGCTAATAGCCATTGTTGTACCTATCCTCTGTGAACTACCTTTGACCCTCTCAACATCCCATGCCAATGAGTTCCACTTGTTAATTCTGGGTGATGTGAAAAAGTATCCTCTTATTTGTATTAAACCTGCTGCTTATTAATTTCATTGGGTGACCACTGGTTTTTGTATTGCAGGAAAGGATAAATAACACTTCTGTATTCACTTTTTCCATATCATTCATGATTTTATAGATCTCTATCGTATCTCCATTCCCGGTTGTCTCTTTTCTAGAGGTGAATAGCCCTAATCATTTTAGTGTCTCTTCATATATAAGCCATTCCATTCCCTTGATCATCTTTCTTGGCCTTCTCTGAACTTTTTCCAGTTCCACCATATTTTTTTTGATATGGGACAACCAGAATTCAAGGGGTGGGCACACGAGGATTTATATAGTGGCATTATTTTCTATCCCTCTCCTAATACTTCCTTACATTCCATTAGCCTTTTTCATAGCTCCTGAGACAAAGTCAGCAAAGCTTAATGTTTGCATTAAAAACTGAGTAACAGAGAACAGTAAACTGCAGACCAAAAGCAATAGCTCAACACTTCTCACAACTTAACATAAACTAAAATAAATGGAAGCTATGAAATTTTTGCAAGCTGCATTGAGCTAACAGGCTCTTATTGTCAATGTGACATATTCACCTGCCCATATTCTGATCTGTTATACCAGAATAAAGACTCTGAGTAAGGGCTACAGGATTGGGCCCTACCTCCCCTGTAATCAGTGGTAGCTTTGTCATTGATGTTCATGGGACCAGGATTTGGCCTTTACTTCAGACTTAGGCTGGTGTCATTAAGACTAGAAGCTGGCCCACTAACTCCACTATAATGTGAGCAGGTAACATGGATTCATGTGTGACCTTCTAACAAGATGTGGGTTTTGTGTGTCCTCTGCCAAGGTTCCACTCATTTATATGGAGAATAGTTTATTTTTTGTTAAAATTTTAGCTTATTAATGACCAGTTCTGTTTTGTTTGTTTTTTAAAAGCTGTTGCAATTTGGAAACTCTAATGTTACATTTCCAATTGACACCCTTGAGACAGATGACTAATGGTACACATGTGAACTGTCCAGCTGATTTCAACTGGGAGAGAGTTAATCTAGTAGATAAGACACTGGAAGGGAGTCATGAGACCTAGGCATATGCTTTCATATTCATTTTAATTTAGGAAATTATCCAAAGGTTCAAAGAAATGTTTCTAACATAGTGGAACTAATTCTGCTCTCAGCTTCTACCAGCTTCCAGTTGGTTTTCCTCGATGAAAGTGGGGGCAGAATTTATCCCATTAGATAATCATTAGGAAGCAGTGTTGTCTATGATCAACATGCAGTTAGGATGAGTTTTCCCCAGTGCTGGAGAAAAAATTTAAATGATAGCTGGGATCAAATGTCTATAGGCTTTTTTAATGGTTTATTCATTTTTGTAATACTGGATAATTAGAACTTTAATCAAGATAAATTTAATGTCAATTATGTCTCTCTAATTTTTTTGTTAATGGACAAAGACATGGGTGAGAATACCAGGATCTACCAAAAAAAAAAAAAAAAAAAAAAAAAAAAAAAAAAAGGCATAATACTGCCACCAAGATCAATCTGGTGGAACTGAAGAAAAGGCTAGTTTAATCCTCCAAATCTTCATTTTAAAAAATGAATTTTCCATTTTAAACAAATCTGCTTTATTTTTAGTAATGGATAAAGATTAAACATTTTAATTTGAGCACTGGGGATCCTTATCAATATATGCCTATAGATGTGCAGTAGAGTTCCTTGGGATGATCAATGTCCCAAATCATAGATTCACAGATTTAAAGTCCAGAAGGGACCATTATAATCAGCTAGTCTGACCTATTGCATAAAACCCATAACTTCGGTTTCAGCTGATTTAGAAAAATATCTAGTCTTGGCTTAAAGAGTGCAAGTGATGGAAAATCCACCACATACCTAGGTATGTTGTTCCAATGATTAATTATCCTCACTGTTAAAAATGTGCACTTTATTTCTCATCTGAATATGTCTAGCTTCAGCTTCTAACTTGTGGATATCATTAGAGATCTCTGTGTGCTGTACTGCTGTAATAACACAGTGCATGTGGGATACCAATGATGCTAACATTAAGGACAATACAAGAATACAGTATATGGATTTTGGGGAGAATTGTCTTAAACAGCTGGAAGAGAAGAGTTCCAGCAATTTCCAATTGTTTGAACTTTTATTACTTTCACATTTTATTATTAGAGGCAAACAAGGAGAAACAGGGTTAGAGTAGGCCAGATGCATGCAAAAGGACATCAGTTATGAAAACCGAATGTTCCACATAAGCTCTTCTCAGTTCTTCCACCACTGCTCTTGTTAATCATGTTGCAAGATGTGGCCTGAACCTTGTTACACTTGAGCAATATTGGTAGGGTAAGGTGGGAATCTTATCTAAATTTGCCTCTTACAATTGACTTCCATCCCCCAGCATATACTCACCCAGAGCATGTGATCTGCAGTTTCACAATTTATTCTAATCTCTGATCTAGTGTTGGATTGGCATATGGGTGGTATTCTGGCAGGACTCTAGTTAAGTCTAACAAGGAACTTCCGAATGATACTGTCCAGGGTAAGGTCAAGTGGGGGAGGCAAAATGAATCAACAATTCATGACTGGAGCTTTGAAAAACATTACATGTTCCCTCTCTCCTCTTACTCTCCCTCTAGGTTTGCAGATCCTTATTGTAAACTTTGTTGTTCTATATAAAGTGTACCACTGTAGCATTAATCTCTTACAAGGCAAATGTGCCTGAAAGACTTTTGGAGAGCTTAGAATGATGGGAAACATCACAGAAGATGGAATATTGCCTGAAACCACAGGTTAATAAATATACTTTTAGACAAGTGGAGACATCATTAATATCTTCTATACTACAGTCAATAAATAAAATGAAAGGAAGAATTCCTTTCCACAAGGGTTTTGTACATTAACAAAATATTACCTTCAGGCTGTTCTGAATGTCTTTATCATAATAAACTTCATGAACAAATCTGAAAAGTATTTTTAAAAATGTGGCGTGTCATGAAAGAAGTTGGAAGTGTTGACTTTTAACACATAAGGTTATTATTATCTTATCTCTGCCTTACATTGGAAGGCACCTGTAATCCTATCTGGTTTGCATTTAAAATTTCTGGTTTTTTCCTCTTGGCTTCCAATAGTCTGTCAGTTGCAGCACTATTCAACTACTCTGAAATCCAACTCTTGTAACTATCACTCTTAGCAAGATTAGCCACCTACTGTGGTGTTATATCATCCATCATTTCTTCCCTAAGGGACAACCTGCCATCCATTCATACCATGAGTCCTCCTGTAGCCAGATTTCCTCAGTTGATCTAGCAAGTTCTCCCATCATGTGGCTTTCCTAGCATGTACCTTCAAACTGCAGGCTGGCAGTAAAGAGATTGTTATGTTGAAATACTTTTTTTATTAATATATTTAATCTAGGCATATTTCTTCAGCTTCATGACTACAGTTATCTCTATGGAATCCACAGCAAACATCCTAATTTTTCTTTGAATAAACCCAGGGTAATCTTAGAAACACACAGAGGACCTGATTCACTACTGTTTTACTACAGTTTACGCTAGTCCAGCTCTGCTGATTTCAACAGAGTTACATTGGGGTAAAACTCAAGTAATGCAGTGGGGAATATGGCCTACGCTCACAGGTGATTAAAAAGACTTCTCAGCAATAAACCAGTTCCTTTATTGGAACATATTCATCCATTTGAAAACAGCATCACTGCCATCTGAAACGATGCAAGGTTATTATTAAAAATAATATGATCACTTACTGTTCATTTCTATTTAAAAGAACCTCAATTAGTAGCCACTCATTTATGCAGTTGTAGCTTTACCCTGCATTTTAAAAACGATGCCTCCCTACTTCAGTAACTGCTTTTTATCGTGTTCTTTAGCATGAAAGCCCCAGGGACAATTTAATTTAATAGAAGCCATTGATTTAAAGGTAAAAGGGCAAATAAATGTAATCGGACCTGCAGCCTTTAAAGACAACTTTGTTGTAATTATCCTCCTAATGTCCCCCAAAGAGTGTCTTTTCATATTCTGTATGCCAAGTGCTGTAGACTTCATTAACACTCTTTTAAAAATAGACATTATAGTGAATTACCATGTTATGAAAGCTAGAAAGCACCTTCAACCCTGTGAGACGCACTGCGCCAGTGAGAGCTTCAAATGACATTAATATTGGAGGTAAGCACAGTGCTCCTGGGCCTATGGGGGAGCTTGTCCAGAATATCCTTTGCTATAGAGCGCAGCATGTGCTTGCCATTCGGCAAATCTGGCCTTGTGCATGGGAAAAGAGGTGCCATATCCTTGCCCCTTAGCCTATCTCCTTAGGGAAAGTCAGTATCACTGACAGCACTAGGCTCTAGGGCTGTCTCTGCTATAGAGCACTGAATCATTTGTAATTGAACTGGCTGAAGCACAAAGAGTTCAGCGAGCCCCCACTAGTCATGTTGAAACTGTTCCATATCCAGATAAGTAGCTTGATTTTCAAAGGTGCCAATCAACCAGCAGTATCCATTGACTTTAATGGAGTTGCCAGGAGTGCCATCATTTTTGAAAATCAGGCCATTAATTTAGGAACCTAAATAAGGAACTGTGCCTAAAGTTAGACTCCTATTTTTGAAAATCTTGACTGAGATTTCTATTAGTAGAGAATTGCCTCATTGTTTTACTCATCAACTGAATATAGTCCCAGTTTTGTGGGAAATTAGTAGCATTGGGTACATGTACATAATTTAATTGATCTGTCATGATGTGCATGTACCTAAACTGACTAACCAAAAGTTCTTATTGCAATTACCCCTCATCCTTTCTCATCCCATTCCTTCTTTATGATATAACATGTCTGAAATTGTATTGTAAGCCCTTCATGGCAGGGACCCTGTCATTTTATGTCTACTGTAAAATATCTAAGTGCAATATTTGGTGCTACAAAAATGAAGTAATAATGGTGATTTCATTTATAATTAGTAATAGAAATGTGTTAAATTATCCAACAACAATTCAGTTATTATTATAGAATTATAATGATTAATAATAATATATAGAATTCCTTTCATTCTGAAGGACACAAATAATCTACAGACCATGCACATACACCACCAATGCAAGGCAGCTACCTCTGGGGGGTGGGGGTTGGGTAGGAACACAGCAGCTAACCACTGCACACAGTAGGAGGGGACATTCTGGCCAAGGACACTGAGGCAAATACCTATACTTATTAAAAAAAATGCCCTGGGATCATTAACATTCATGTAGACAGTGTCTAAATTCTCATCCAAATAGACAGAAACACTATAAAACTGCATGGCACTCAGTTCATCTGTGTTAGAAGAAAGAGCTGAGCCAATTCAGCTCCTGAATATATGTCTCATTAATTTACGGGTAGTGAAGAGAGGAGAAGAAAGGGGTGAGGGTGGATGACTACTCTGAATTCACTATTTTTGACCTTACTTAAGACTTTAGCTGTATTCCCTGACACAAAAACCTTAGGGCCTAGAACCTGCATTCACTTAAGTTAATGTCAACACCTCCATTCACTTCAACATCTTTGGAAATCAGAGCACACCTAATTAGGTTCCTGAATATGGATTCAAGAGCATTAGGGCCCAATTTTCAAGTGGTTGGCATAAGTGTACAGGCCCTACAATCATCCAGTCTTGATATCCAGAATGGTCTAAACACTGTGGCCAGACTTAGTCCAGGCAGCGGTACCATGTCATATCTGACTTCCATGATCTGCACCATAGACTTCCTTTATCCTACCCCTGTGAAGTCATATACTCCTTGTCACCGGGTTGCCCTCGCTGGCCCGGTTGCTGGGGTCCTCCCTCGGGCTCTATCTCCAGGGGAGGCCGCAATGTCTTCCTATACCAGGGGAAACAGTTTGCTTTCGGCAAGCCAGCAGTCAATTGCTCTAACCCTTAGGCAGGGTGAGCAAACAGTTTAGCGTTCTGGCCCTCAGGCAGGCGAGCAAGCAAGTCAGCAGTGGGTTCACTCTCTGGAGTGGAAGGGAGCAGGAGGCTCTCTTCGGGGTGGCTAGGAAAAGGGGAAGGGGAGGAGGATGCAGGCCCACCCATCTCCACTGTATCCCAGCCCAGGGCCCTAGCAGTGGCAAAAGCGGTTGCCACTGTGTCGGCAGGGCTCCCGCCGCAACACACCGACTAGGCCTCAGATTCAGCCACAAGCTATGGCTGCCCCTGGGCTACTTCCTCCCTACTGGCCCCAGTACCTGTCTCCTCAGTATCACGAGGGTACTCCATCTGGGATTGGCCCGTCAGTCCCTCCTCATCCATGGGCAGCAATGCGGGGAGCTCATCTTCGAGGGGCAGCTCCTCTAGGTTGTTTGGCGCAGGCAGGGGCTCGGCGACTGGCAGCTCCTCCGGCCTCGGGGGGTATCCTCCACCCGGGTTGCTCCGGGGCCTCTGCCCAGTCCCGGGGCTCCAGTGACTTGGTCCAGTCCTGGGGTCAGGGTACCTTGGCCCAGTCTCTCTGGACGGGTTGCCTGGTCCAGCTCCGGGAAGGCCCTACCCAATCTCCAGACCCGAGTGGGGCCGGGGTTGGTCGGCAGCTCTGCTCCAGACTAGGCCTCTGGTGGCGGGGCAGCATGTCTGTCTCCAGCGGCAGTCTTTCCCTGACTGAGCTCAGGGGCCGGGCTTTTATACAGCCCCTTCCTGTGGAGGCTCCGCCCCACTGCCGCTGATTGGGCTGGCCGGGCAGCCCTATCGTGGCCCGGTTCCCTTGTTGCCGGGCAGACCTAGCTGCTGGGCCTGATTGGGTCCATTCAGGCTGCTCGCACACTCCCTCAGGCTCTGTCTTCGGGGGAGGCCACAGCGCCTTCCTACACTCCTACTCCCTTATCTCATGCACACAACAATTTGGAGTAGGGGGGAGGGGGACATGTCTCACCCAGCTCCTCCTTCTCCAGGTGAGGACTGTCTCACACAGTGTCAACAGAACTCATTTACTCTCAATCCTGGTGCTCTCCAAGCTTTAATTACTGTTCTACCTCTTTACTTTGCTCCAACAGCCCTGGCCTCCTCTCTGTTTTATCCACATCACTTTTTCCATTCACTGCATTTGTTAGTGTTCTTATTTAACACAGTTTTAAACAGTATGTTATTACACATCCATTTGTATTATGGCAGCACCCAAGGGGCTCAATCAGAATCAAGGCCCCCTTAGGCTGGGGACTGTACAGACAAAGAATCAGTCCACTCTCTAGCTGGGTACACTGTATCTGTTTCATCTTGAGAATCCAGTCAGTAAGTGGATGTCCCTAGACACTGAAGTCTGCTCCCACGTGCTCTGAAACCAGTGAATGCACTGAATGAACAATGCACAATTTTACACAGAAACTACCAGGAGTATGTTCCCTTTGGCTACGTTTGCTTTTTTGAGACTACGACATGGGGGAAATTGTTTAGAATGTAGACACACGGACCAGTCAAACGGCTCCAAAGCTAGGGTGAATTCAGCAAGCAGCTGGCACATGCTGCAGCTGCATCAAGAAAAATTCAGGTAGCACAACAGAGAGAAACTTAGGAGTCCTCAGGAATGCCGATTCTAATGGAGGTATGTAATGTAAGGAAAGCCCAATCACCGCGTAAATAGGCAATTTAAGCATCAAGAGGCAACGTTCTTCCATGAAGGAGAATTTATGAAGAGAGATACCTGCTCTTCTGCTACCTACTTTGGATTATTATCCTATTGATATAAGAGTCCTTAAAACTAAACAAAGTGGTACCTTGGATCATTATAACTACTGGATATACTGGCATAATGTACCAGTTAGAGAGAAATAATATAAATGCTATAATCAAATGAGTAATAAAAACCAAATAAATCAATCAATCAGGCTTTTCTTCCTCTGTTGATGCCATTCAAACTCTCTCTCTTTCACCCCTCCCTCTCACTCCCTGAAGAACAGAATCTACTGTAGTGTCTTTTGAGTACTGCCTGCCTGCTTTCTTCACTGCCCACCTACTATAAGGAATAGCTCCTCCTACCTGCACATAAAAGCCAAATGCATGCTACCAGCAGCTGATCAGAGCACTTTCACAGTCCTCCACTGTTGTAAGCCAGTCATCTCCTCTCCTTGGAACTTGTGCACTCAAGGTAAGGTTATTGCTACTTCAGGCTTCTATTCTACCAGCCTAGTTTTGAGGAAGTCTTAATGTCAGCTGTACCAATGCCTTGCTGCTTGGTGTTGATGGAGCTTTTTTCAGATGTCAAGTCATCTGACATTTAGGTTAGGAACTTACTGTTGTTTTAGCAATGAAATGAAAACATATATTGCTGGGAAACACTAATATATGTGACTGGGAAAAGCTCTTCTTTTCCTTTCTGATTGATTTTGAAAAGTTCAGTACAGTAATTTTAACATTTTTACCCTGTTAATATTTTCCATCTCAGTGAGACTAGCCCAGTTAAAATTGTCAACAAAAGTGTACTTTAAAGCTGCCTAAGTTTTTCCTTAAAACATACAGTGCACTCAAAAGGCCTGCTGGTCATTTGGGAATGTGTTTGAAATGTACAAGACAGCTTCAGCAAATCTTCTGATCCAGGTTTTACTGCTTTGGAAAAAAACATTTGATCTACTGCCTTCACAGAGGAACAATAATCAGGTGGCTATTAGAAAGGGGGAAAGAAAATTCACCATCTGGGACTAAACATGATTTAGGAACATATTTCAAGAGCAAAATTCCACCTCTTGCAATAATGTGTTGATTAATTATGTTATATCTATCTCTGTTTATAGATGACATATAAAGTTGTCTTCATATATCTTTAATATTATATATATACATCAAATGTTATAAAAAGAGACTACTAAAGAGATCAAATATTTTAGCCTAAATGAGATAGATAAAAAGCTAAAGCATGTTAAAGCAGAAACTGTTTTTAAAAAATGTTTTTACTTTACTCTGTTCATCCGTCTATCTTTCCAGAGATTAATCTAAATGATTTGTACCAGTTTCTCATGTTGTCATTGAGGGTGTTTTTAACACACGGTCACCTGTTTAAACAAATTCCATCATATAAATCCTAATCCTAGAATACTCCATAATATTCAGCAATGAGAGAGATCAGGAATTAATATTAGGTGAACAATAGATGTTGATTGTACCTACTATGCATGTGCTCTCTATGTAGTATATTTCTGCACTTAAAAGCTCGTATTTTCTTCATTGTAGCCAAAGAACTCCTTTCAAGTAGCGCTTTGCTTCCTTCCTGAGACTTTTTAAAATACAAAATGTCATTATATAAATAACCACCTCTGCACAAGAGCTACAAATACAGTAGCTACGATAGAGTTTTATAACCTCGGCATAACTATTTATGCTACTGTAGTGTATCTAGGAGATCTGTCCTGCATCTTATTCATTATCTATTTTCTCTCTCTAATGAGAATAAAAAATCAACATCTTCAGCTGCTTGCCTGAAAGGTTACATAAGCATTTAAAAAAATAAAAAATCCTGAGGTTGCTACTAAGAACAAAGTACAGTACATTCCACAGCATGCTTAGGTTGGAGTAAAAACTGTTCTTTTTGAAAAACAATTAAGCTACATAAACTTCCTCTATGAGACTTACAGAGAAAGCTTAATAGGTTTTTTCCTAACGGACATTCTAACACTATGTTTCAAATTCTTATTCCCTAGTTAACTTCTGATATTTTTGTAAGAAAGAACATAGAAAATATAATTTTAGGAATGTATAATTTATAGAATTTAGCTTAAAATAAAATCCTACCATGAAGTCTCAGTTCTCATGCACAGTGTTATCTTACCTGGTAGAGCAGTTCCCAGGAAGAAAACACATTTGGCACAGAACATTTGCATGTATTGAAGTACCTTTTACTGGAGACTGCTGTGAAATGTGTTATTTTTGCGTTTGAAAATAGATCCTAGAACACATTGAAAAAACTTTGTATCCAATTTAAACTAACCTAGAATCTCCTGAGGGTAATTTATCCTTTAAAATGAGCAGTTAATTAAGCTGAGCATCATTTCATAGCACTGGACTAAGGAAAGTTGAGTGCAACAGGGATCCAAGACAAGTTTTTGTTCTAGAAATGTGCTTTCAAGGTTTGTAACATAGCCCTCATTTTTCTTAGTGCTGAAATGAAAACTGATTTTTATAAAGACCAATTTCTGCTCTTAGAGCAAATAATACTGTTCCATTTGAAAAGAAAAAGTCCACACTATAGATGCACCCAATCTTTTAAAAACAGTGGTGCAGAAGCATTTTAAAAAATTGGAAGTGGCAGGGGAAACAGGTGATCAGAAACTAGGGCAATGAACATGGTATAAAAACCCTAGGTTGACAGAATGCATTAATCTTAAAACCACACTGAAGGGGACAAAATGAGGACAGCAAAATGTTGGGGTGGACATGTCCAATCACCCTTTTAATGATTGCACCTATATTTTAACATTATTCATTTAGGGCCTGGTCTAAAGTCCACTGAAATCAATAGAAAAAACACTGAAGTCAATAGGCTTTGTACCAGTCCCCTTGTTACACAGGCTGAACAGTATACTTACTTTCTAGGTAGTGCTTAATTTGTGCCGGAGCTTGTCAGGGCTGAGACCCGGCACCTCTAGGCTTGGCAGTTCAAAGCCCTGGCACCTCTGAGCTTTCTGCATCAGTTATGAATGTAAAAAAAATTGCTTGAGCCCTGGCAGGACTTTTATTACAAATTAAGCACTGTTTCTAGGTACTGGTCACCGTCACCATGGTATCAGAAAGCCTCTTAAACATCCATGAATTTAGCCTCACAAACTTGTGTGACACTGGGAAGTATTGTTCCCCTTCATTTTTACATTTGGGGAATGGAGGCATATAGCGATGACAGAGACTTGAATCCAGTTCTTCTGGGCCCCACTCTAGTGCTTTAACCAGAAGATCACTTTTTCTTATCCACTGTGCATCCCCGCCTGTGGTTCTTTAGGCCTGAGCCACCTCAGGCAGAATGAGCAAGCACAGGTCACTCTATCTACAATCAATAGACAAGAAATCGTGTGTGATGCACACATACTATAGTTGGTGCTTGACAACTAAGTGATGATAAGCCTTAAAAATTAAGTTCATATAAAAAGTGGGAGGTGCTTATGCAAAATTATTTATATGCTGAGTATTACATGCATTATGTTATTTTTATGAGTTTGCCTGATGGCATGGTAATTCGATTAATATTTTTTGCAGAGATTGGTACTGGTGTGAGAAATAATGGGAACAAATTGCCACCTCTGCCCTTCTAGTCTTTGGTGATGCTCCTGTTTATCGTGCAATGCAGTTCTCTAGCACCCATTCTTCCTGAAGTCTGGGTCCCCAAAGCCTGTTTGTGAGTGCACAAAATTTTAACCTCTGCTGTGGTCCTACAACTGTCCTAAAAGAAAGGTGGGGGAGAGTCAATGTCCTCATGAATGTTGAGCCTCCTCTTCATATGCAGTGTGTAAACTTGAAATACTCTTTCTCTAACCATCAGCTCCCTGAAAAGAGCATGTGAAAAAGAAGTGTGACTCCCAGGTTCATTTCCAAAATGGTTGATAAATATGAGGAGACACATGAGAGCCAGTCTGTAGATGGCCATTGGTACATGGAACAGTCCATAATTCTGTGGAGAAATACTTATTTGGGAGGGAATTGAAGTGAGCTAATGCTGCCTTTCCCCATTCGTTGGATGTCTATTATAGGAGTGCATGGCTGTCTGTCCTTATCAATCTGTGAGGGAGATCTCGCCCCCTTGTTGTTACCCTGTGTAGACAGGCTCAAAGCAGGGAATTAGCTATTACTGGTGCCCAGGCCCTCAGGCAGGGCAGGGCAACTAAGCAGTCTAGGGGCTCACAGGCAGAGGGTGAGCAGCATTAGGCCTCCTGGCCTATGATGAGATAGCTGCTACGCCAAGGGTGGGATCCACAGCAGGGGAGAGGGTAGGAGGACCCGGCCCCACCCTACTCCACTGGCTCCCAGTCTAGAGCCCTCACAGTGGCAGAATGTTGCACCACTGGGTCAGTGGGACTCCAGCCAAAATGCGCCAATGTGGTATCAGGCCAAAGCATAACCAGACTATTGTCTGGTTCCCCTGGGCTACCTCCTACCGCCCCTCCTTGGCGAACCTGGGCCTTGGGGTCATTGTGTGTATCCATGGGGTAAACAGCAAGGGATAATCTCAACAGCCCAATGGCATCCCCGGCAGCTGGAAGTTCTGGCAGCGCCAGCAGCTTCTCCGGTCCCCAGTACCCCAACGGTCGGGCATGGACAGCAACGGCAAGGGAGAGAAGTCCCTCTCCTCTGGCAGCTCCTCCCACAACTGAGATAGAGGGCCCACACTTTATACTTCCTCTTCCTGTCCCGCCCTTCTGCTTCCGGCATGGTGGATGTGGCCTTCCCGGCCCTGCCCACCGGGGGTGAATGGCAGTCCCTCCTTTTCAGTCTCGGAGGGAGGCCACGCCCCCTCGCTACATCTATCATATGCTAATGTTTGCTCTAAGAAATAATGGTCATAGCAGCCTTTGAGGGCACTGTCTCCTATTTATTTTTAAATAAAAGTTTTCACTGTGGACATGGAACACTGGGACAGAACTCTGAGCATGTGAGACAGACAATTAAAAGATCAGTAACACTCATAAGAAATAGTGTTTATAAGAACAGGAAGAACCAAGACCAAGAATCTGGTGCAAATGAGCTGGTGAAGGAAGGTAGCAGTTTGTAATGCACCTTGAAGTACTGCAATATAAGCTAAGGAATTGATATGGTGTAGAATCTGCAGGGGAATCAAAGAGCTGCAAATCGGTTTGAAACAGACGGGCTTATAGAGATCATCAAGAAATTGACTGAGACACTTAAGTGCTGGCTGCAGGGAACGAGCCTGTATTCCTCAGATTTATGCCCTGAGAATCATGTGGGTGTTTCTTTGTATATATTATTATGGCGTTAATGGGTCTGAGTTAAGGCACAGTTTTGTTAGTTCTATTGTTCAATTTAGAAAAACACTCGAGTGCTAGGGTGAGGGGCTGGTTAACTTGTCCATCCATATTCTACAGCTTTGGGCAGAGAGGGGGTGTTCTATCCATCTTGGGAGGGTGGGGGGGGAGAGGCGGGGATGAATAGGCTACTTTGCCACTGTCCAGCAGCAGACACCAGGGAGAGTGCGAGCTATTCACTTCTGCAGCAGGAATAAGTAGCACTCAGGCACCTCACATACTCTGCAGGCAGAGTAGCTCAAGAATTTTTCACCCCTCTCCTACCACTTCATTTTACACATCGCAGACAGGAAAAGGCTGAATTTTACCCTGAATCTTTAACCTCCATGCGTCCTGTCACTACTACTCGGTTTCTTGACATACCCGCTACCCTGTGTTCTTTGACCTTCAGGGAGATAATTTTCTATTCTCACAAATGTTGTGCTTCTAAGAATAACATTTGGTCATCAGATTATTAGGAAGGGCTACACCAGGCAACAAGAAAGGACAATGGAACATTGGCGGCGTGTTTCATTTTTGATAAAAATTAAGGAGATTTAAAATAATAAATAACTATAATGGATGCTTCCTAATTTTTCTGCTGGGATATACTGGGATTATGTGGATGAGTGATGTTGCCTTCCTGTGACATGTCCTCAAAGAGGATAAGGGATCTACTACTGGAATTCTCCTTTTGCTTAAGTTTTAAAGGACTACACACATGCACCTGAATGACAAGGATTCTAGCTCTGAATTCCCTTGTGTGTGAGCTATATAATATCTAGGTCTGATCTCCGCAATTATGGATGCACGACACACCAATAAATAATTCTGCTTGGTCTTCGTTCATATATTTCTGAAATGTAGCAAAGGTTTCTCATATTACTTTGGTGTATAATGAATTTAATCTGTCTCAATTGTGTAATGGAATTATATCACTATTTAGCATATGGCCATCTTTTGATGTACTGAGTTTATATTTATGGAAGAAGCCAGCTAAATAAAATCCAGTGCATCTTGGATGAAAGGAGTTAGATGCCAAGGAGTTAAATGTAAGGGACTCTTCTTCAAAGTAAGTGTGAACCAGTGCCTTCTTCTAGATGGCAGGGGCTGGGAAGGAGGGGGAGGAAATCAGACCTATTTGAGTGTTAATCAGTTCCCTCTGCTGGCTGCAGAGCCTACCATTTGTGGAGCAGCTGTGTTTGTAGAGGCAAAGGTTGTAAATTCTATTCCCAGTGCTGCATGTATGCAGTAAGCTGATGACTGTGGTGTCTGTGCATGTATGTGGACATCGTTCATTATAGGGTCTCATCCACACCTACACTGAGTTCAACAGAAGGGCACTCAAAAATTATACTGAGTTCCAAGGAGGTTAGAAACCTTCCACTAAGGATTTGAGAAACATCTTGCCAGCCCTGTGATTTATCAGACTAGTTAGTTAGTGCATCACGCATAATATACTATCGACTCCATCATGCAGAAAAACTATTATACACACATCTTGCTCTTCTTCTCCCAGAGGACCATGTATGTAGTTACTACATGATTTTTTTTTTAAATTGATAAATGTATTGTCAGGTCACAAACATTCTAGGCAAGCCCAAAATATAACATTTTAAAATAGCTATAAAATTCTATATTTACAAAACGTTAAACAAATGACACTGGGGGAGAACTGATCCCCTAAGGAAAGGCCTGGGTAAACAGGTTATGCTACATGTTGAGAAGCTCAGACCAAGTTGGGGGTGGGAAAGCAAGTTCCACAGAGAAGAGGTTTTTGCTGAGAATATTCAATCCACAAGGCCCCAGATCCACAAATCTAGGGACTCTCAGGTCAAACATCTCAGCTGATCTCAACTGCCAGGGATATCATGGAGAGAGGGGTGGTATTTAGGATACACAGGACCCAGTTCACAAAGGGCACAACAAGTCAAAACTAACGCAATGAGTAGAGGCCAGAAATAAACTGGAAACCAGTTCTTTGGAACATCTGTATCATTCTAGACTATAGCGCACAAGAGCAATCTTCTCTGGAGGTGAGGAATGCACAGATAACCATGACATGGTCTGCATTTGATCTTCTGCATTGACAAATCTGAGGAACTGGCCCAGATTGAGGTGTCATTAGAGGAGATTTTAGAACAAATTGATAAATTAAACAGTAATAAGTCACCAGGACCAGCTGGTATCCATCTAAGAGTTCTGAAGGAATTCAAATGTGAAATTGCAGACCTACTACTTGTGATACATAACCTATTATTTAAATCAGCTTCTGTACTAGATGATTTGAGGATAGATAATGTGATGCCAAATTTAAAAAAAGGGTCCAGAAGCAATACTGGCAATTACAGGCTGGTAAGCCTAACTTCAGTACCAGGCAAATTGGCTGAAACTATAGTAAAGAACAGAATTATCAGACACATAGATGAACACGATTTGTTGGGGAAGAGTCAACATGGTTTTTATAAAGGGAAATCATACCTCACCAATCTACTAGAATTCTTTGAGGGGGTCAACAAGCATGTGGAAAAGGGTGATCCAGTGGATATAGTGTACTTAGATTTTCAGAAGGCCTTTGACAAGTTCCTCATCAAAAGCTATTAAGCAAAGTAAGCAGTCATTGGATAAGAGGGAAGGTCCTCTCATGGATTAAAAGATAGGAAACAAAGGGTAGGAATAAATGGTCAGTTTTTAGAATGGAGAGAGGTAAATAGTGGTGTCCCCCAGGGAACTGTACTGGGGCCAATACTATTCGACATATTCATAAATGATCTGGAAAAAGGGGTAAACAATGAGCTAGCACAGTTTGCAGATGATACAAACTATTGAAGATAAGTGGGTCCAAAGCAGACAGCAAAGAGTTACAAAGGGATCTCACAAAACTGCGTGACCGGGCAGCAAAATGGCAGATGAAATTCCATGTTGATAAATGTAAACTAATGCATACTGGAAAACATAATCCCAACTATACATATAAAATGATGGGGTCTAAATTAGCTGTTACCACTCAAGAACGAGATCTTGGAATCACTGTGGATAGTTCTCTGAAAGCATCCACTCAATGTGCAGCAGCAGTCAAAAAAGCTAACAGGATGTTGGGAATCATTAGGAAAAGGATAGATGTAAGACAGAAAATATCAGATTGCCTCTATATACGCCCATGACACGGTCACATCTTGAATACTGTGTGCAGATCTGGTCGCCCCATCTCAAAAAACATATATCGGAATTGGAAAAGGTACAGAAAATGGCAACAAAAATGATTAAGGGTATAGAACAGCTTCTATATGAGGAGAGATTAATAACACTGGGATTTTTCATCTTGGAAAAGGGACGACTAAGGGAGGATATGACAGAGGTCTATTAAATCATGACTGGTGTGGAGAAAGTAAATAAGGAAGTGTTATTTACTCCTTCTCATAAACACAAGAACTAGGGATCACCCAATGAAATTAATAGGCAGCAGATTTAAAACAAACAAAAGGAAGTATTTCTGCACACAACACAGTCAACCTGTAGAACTCTTTGCTAGAGGATGTTGTGAAGGCCAAGACGATAATAGGGTTCAAAAAAGAACTAGATAAATTCATGGAGGATAGGTCCATCAATGGCTATTAGCCAGGATGGGCAGGGATGCAAAATCATGCTTTGAAGTGTCCCTAGCCTCTGTTTGCTAGAAGCTGGGAATGGGCGATGGGATGGATCCCTTGATGATTATCTGTTCTGTTCATTCCCTCTGAAGCACCTGGCATTGGCCACTGTCTGAAGACAAGATACTGGGCTAGATGGACCATTGGTCTGACCCAGTATGGCTGTTCTTATGTTATGTTCTTCAAGTCAAGAGACCTTAGAGAAAAGCATTTTTGGCTACTGCTGCTGTCCACAGAGCCAAAACTCAATCAAGGATCCAACAAGTCCCCTGTGTTATGAACTGAAGTAACAAAAAGATATTACCACCTCTCCAATAGAGGTACTGATATCGCCTCAGATATATTCAATATAATTTTTAAAAGGACATACCTGAAAATGGTAAGGCCCCATGGCTACTCAAATCATATACCATCAAGTCCCACTGAAGACAGCTAGGCAAAAATTAAGTTCTCACTGCCACGCAACTGATACCCACTTTGCTGTTCTGCTCTCCCCACTTTGTATTGCACTCCAGCGCTAGCAGGATATCAGAGCTGAGATCTTTCATGTGGCTTGGAGAGCAGAATTTTACTCCATATTTGGCTTTGTCCCCCTAGCCCTCCAAACTGTTCAATTGCCCAGCAGTTCTATGTACAGGGAAATCAGTGCTCTTGGTCCATATCCCAGTTGGCAGCGGTCACTATGATAAAATAGTGACCACAGATGCAGTCCTTCTTGGTAACCTCAGCAGAGGAATTATAAGGTGGTCAGGCTTGAGGAACAGAGGCAGGCTTGTGGGGAAAGCTTACACTGCAGTATCCTTACTTTACTTGTTTCGTGGATGAAGGGAAAACTTAAATCTACACAGCAGTTAATGCAGTACCTCCCACTAGCATTAAAATGCACATAAAATAAATTTAAAAAAGTTCAAAAAGCTGCACTCTGGGCTCATTCCCTTTCAGCCAGTGGCTAGAAATTACCATAGTAGCACATCACATTGTTTGCTAGGAAAAAATGCCAATTTAGGTCTTTAGGAATAAATCTTTTGTACTTTAAGAGTTCCAAAAATGTCAGGGCTTGTCAAGACATTTTTTAAATAAAACCAAAGCAATGTTAGTAAGTGAACTTTCCAAGGCAACTCTGGCCAAAACTGATTCTTAGATTTCTATTCAGTAATAAATGCCTCTGTGGTTGCAGGTCAGGTAGGGAGGAGCATTCAATGGGCCAAAGCCACATTTTGGTCAACCCAAAAGAATAGAATAAGAACCCTCAAATTGCATGGAGCACTCCAATGAATGGGGAGACTTCTGCCAGCCCTCCTGAAAGGTGTGTGCAGTGGAGGCGTTCAACCAAATCTAACTTTTCCTCAGAAAACATGAGGCAGACCCTGTCCCCACCTTCTGTGATCACTCCCAGGGATCACTTTAACCTATTCCAAAACCAAAATGATTGCCCTGGGTACAATTTCCAGTGCGTAGTTGTAGATGACTTGTGAACACTCTATGATTGTATAATTCAGAAATCGCTACCTGCCTGTCAGGCCATGGTCATTACTGCACCTGTGCACTTTTTAGCAGTCCCTGTGTGAATGAGAGAGGCAATAGCCATAAGGGTTCTGTCCTATCATGTCAAGGCTTTATTGAAAAATAGCACTACAGTATATTCTCCTGTGAAGGACCCTGACCCTGTAGGAAGATATACAAGATGGAGTGAGCTCTGGAGATTCTTTCCTCCGCCAGGTGCCAATGTTCAGATCCCCTCCTCCCTGTGATGATCCCCCTAAAAGACTCTGTTGCAGAGACGTGTATAGGTTAGATTAGCATCCTTCCCCCACGTATTGGGCTATAGCCCCATCGGTTCCTCCTGTAGCCAAAGGAAGTTCTGTGTCTGCTGTGGAGACTCCTGCAGTTCTCCCCAGTTCCACATAGCATGGCTCCATTTGAACTGTCCTACATGGACTTTCACAGTTGACATTGCCCAAGAATTCCCAGTGCCCAACCACAGAGACTCCTATAGACCCTTATTTGCTCTCTCTGAGATGACATGGTCTATTGTGCCAATGAGGCCCAGAGCCTTAAAGATACTTAGGCTTCTAGTGGCCATTGATTTCAATGGACATTAGGAGCCTAAATACATTTGAGGATCTAGGCCTACATGGCTTAAGCATTCACTGACTCAAAACTCTTTTTATTGTGCCATAAGTTTGCATATGAAAATTAATTGCTGCCCATGTTCACTAGCTAAAGTCCATGATCGTACGAAACTGGAAATAATATCCAGGTATCACTTCTCATAGTAAAAACTGCATTTTAAAAAGCAACGCTGATTTTTGGTCACAGGGACAAAATCATTTGAAGCCCTAAAATTTCTGGTTTTCGTGCCACGGTGAAACTACCAAGTAATTTAAAAGTGTTGGTTAACTTTGATAGGGCATATAGATTCTATGGTCTCTGTCTGTTTCCCAGTTAGGTAAAGATAATTCTTAGAATCAGATTTCAGAAACAAATACTCCCTTTAATTCGCTTGCAATGAATCTCCTCCAGTATTCCCTTGAAATGCTGTTTCCAATATCATTCCTAACACTACTCTAGAATATTCACTAAATGGGGCACAAAACACAGGCAAAGCAAATGGAATTATGTATTGGAGCAAATATTTGTGGGCAGTTAGAGAGATCCTCCCAGCTGTTGTCCCTTTATATTCACTACTCATTGTTTATAACATGAAAATGACGAGATTATATATTTATAAATAAATCCATTAGGTGTATTTTTGACAGATATACTTGCAGTTTGATGAAAATTCATAGACAAAAGGCCTGATACTGTGAAGTGCTGAGCTCTTCCACTCCTTGAACTCACACTGACGCTAAAGGAACCTGAAGTCACTTAGCATTTCCCCAGAGGCACTCAGCACCTTGTAACCTCAGACCCAAAAAGCAGCAGCCCATCCTTTCCTCTTTCCCTTGCTCCACCACTTAAGATAACAATCATTGTAATAAGAAACTTTTTGTCCCACTGAGCTATTTAAAATCACTCTTCACTCTATAAAACACTGCTGTACGAACCATGTGGCTTATACTGTAGTAAACTTGTCTCTCAGAACTGTCACAATTACCGGGTTTTATTGCACTTTATATTTTAAAACACAGTAACACTTGTCACAATACTGCTGTGCTCTTCTGCTGTTTTTATCCTCACACTGATAGAAGTAACAGAAAACTTGCAGTGTGATTCTTCTTCCATAGCATTTAAATTTCTGCAGCACGGAGGGCTGGGCTGAATTCAATACAGTACCTCGCTGAGAGATCTGTAGAGAAAACTCAGGGGCCGTAGGAAGCGGTGTTAGTAATTACCTCTGAGTCAGCCTGAAGCAATGAATGTCCTGGCATGGTGCAAAGGGAGATAGGCTGCTGGAAGTGCCATCTACTGCTGGAGATTGAAACTACAGTCTTTAGCAGTTAGTTGTCGTGTGTTGATCCTGTGGTACTTGTCACAAAACTATGGGTCTTACTGTCATTATCTTGGTCAAATTCCAATTTGAGTATTTGTTTTGCTTCCTTAGAAACCTCATGTGATTTACATTGGACACAGCATTCTGGTTTTTCACTTCCCGTCCTAAATTGCTTTATGGTACTGCTGTACACTGTAAAATATTATCCGCATGCCTCCACTTGAATGGAAAATGATTATAATTCACACTCGCCTCTAATCCCAATGGACAGCAAAGAGGATGAAAAGAGCAAATGTCCTAAAATTGTCATTCTCCCCTCCCTGAAAACACCATGCATTTGAGGCACCTGGTGTTTAGCAAACATAACCAGGGGACAGCCATTATGAATGACATCCTTCAGCGAACCTATGAGAAAATTCTGTGTAGTGTTCTTTCAGACTGATTCTGCTAGCGCTGGAGGGGTGAGAATGGAAAAGTGACGTGTGGTCCATCTGTGGGAGGGAAGGTAATGGCACTATGACTCATGTAAGACCCATGCTACCAGGAGAAGAGGAGTTGTGGTGAGTTAGAAGAAAGACCAGCAGTTGCCCCTATTGATAGTATATGTTACAGGAAACAAGAATCTTCCAGAGCTCCCAGTTTGGGGGCATACAAAACCTATAGTGAAGGAAAAATGGCTCATTTCCCAAGCCAAGATGGTCTTGGAGTTAAAAAAACAAAACAAATGGAATTAAAATTTTTGCATGCATGCACCTGATATGAAAACAGCCAGTTTTTGATTAAAATGCTGAATAAAGCAAATCTTAAGGGTGGGGTTGTAAAATCAAGTGAAAGAAAATGGGAAGAATCGTGGTATTTAATCGTTTACTTGTGCTTCCCCATCTGTTTGTAGTAGTTACTTGTCTTATACTTAGATTATGAGTTCTTTGAGTCAGGCACTGTCTTTTTGTTGTGTATTTGTACAGCACCTAGCACCAGGGGGGCCCTGATTCATGATTGGGGCCCCTAGGTGGTACCACAGGATAAATAATAATAGATGAAAATTCTGCAAACCAGCAGAATTATGAGTTTCACACAGAGCTGACACACACCCTGACTCTCAGGCTCCTGCTCCACTCCCTTGGACACACTCATGCTTTCACAAATGATTGGTATGTCTGGAAAGGCATTTCACTGAGATCTGCAACTCCCTCCCCTTGCTGCAGAATTATCTGAGCACCTTATGTACAATAGATCAATGAACTTATCCTCACAAGCACTATGGTGAGGTAGGGAAATAGCGCTACCCCCCATTTTACCAGAAACTGAGGCAGAGAGTGATGCGGGACCAGATTTTCAGAACAGCTCACGGATGGATTTTCAAGTGCCCAGTACTCACAACAGGGGGGTGAATTGAAGAACTCAGTTCCCATAACAGGCATCTCAATAAGAGCGTTTTCACAGGAGTGCTCAGCACTCAGCAGCTCCCATTGTGACACTTGTGGGCCAGATTTTCATGAGAACTCCTGTGAATAGCTGGTCGCTCATTTAAGAGTGTAAATGGAAGCAGAGTTCTTTGGAAATTCTGATCCCATTTTTGGGTGCTGAGCACTTTTTAAAACTATGACTTAAGTGACTTGGCCGAAGACCCAAAGAAAACCTGCCAGAGCTCAGAACAGAGCCCACATCACTTAATCAACCAGTCCAGTGCCTTCACCACAAGCTCTCCTTCCTCATCAGCAAAAACAGCAAAAGCATGTGGGCAAGAACCACAATGCTACATAACTGGTGATACCTATGCCTGCCAAGAAAAATGTCCAGAGACCTGTGGGTAAGCCAGACAGCCTCATTTGGGTACCTCCTTGAGAAAGGACTATTCCTAATAATGATGCCAGCATCGGCCAGTCAGTATTATGTTGTTTCCAGATGCTCCTATTCCTTCCAGAGACCACACTGGATATTGTACTGTATTGTATCAACCTCAGATTTCCAGCCCCCCTTAGGCAAGATGACACTTTCTGGTATAATGGTTAAACAGTGGTGGTAATGTCGGTAAAAATCACTGTTTTCATTGACTATTTCATTCATTTCTGAACATAATCAGCTACTTAGCTGAAGTTGTACTAGATGTTTAGGAGAAAGCATATATAGTTCTTGGCTGTACTAGATCTGTGCAGGAGCAGCAGCCTCCTCACAGCAGTTTGGTAGGCTGCACAATCTAGATATTAGAGGTTGCCCTAGACTAGAAATGTGGATCTGCATCTGGACTTTTGCATGTGTTTGTCTGTGTGAGGGAGAAGAGGATCCAGGGTTTGTTTGGTTTTTTAGCCTCTCTAAGTCAGGGGCCATTTGCAAACCATGGACTCAGATTTCAAATCCGCACAGAGCGCAGGTGCCTTCTCTAAGCTATGCTATGACTATACTATCCAAGCTGGCACATGTTACGCCAGTCTCTCTTATCTAGAGTCTACTGTGTGGACTATTACAGGAATCTGTCTAGGAGACTAAGCTTGCAGCCAGCAGTATCTGCCTCAGCCTGTGTTCCAGCATCCAGATCATCTGAAAAGCTGATGATCTAATACAGTTTGGTAATACAAAAAACGAGATGTTCAGTGACTAATAAGCTTTTAGAATGTAAATCAGCTAAAATGTCCCATAGCAACTGTTGATCAAAAATGTTTACAAAGCAATAAATTCATAAAACAGCTCTGACTGAGCTTACTCTCTATAAGCCAACATGTTCAGCTGTCTCTTGTTGGGTCACAGCTAAAGACAGCTAAGTTTATTTAGTGGTATTGGAAAAACAAAAAAGTTATCTATTAAGTGTCCGGGCTGCATCTAGAAATGAATGTGAGAGTTTGTTCTCTGCCCTACAGACTATATACAAGTTATAGTACAAGTAGGATTGTGATAACTGTCAGCAGTTATAGATTAACTAATCACACTTTGAGTCAGATTCCAAACTCTGTTACGCCAAAGTAACTGCAAGCAAAATCTAGACTCCTGGGAGGTAGTGTAGGTAAGTGTTACTAACCCCCTTTTCACATGGAGAAGCTGAAGTAGAGAGGTGAATTTGTTCAGCTTGTTTGCAAAGACAATTACTGTATATTTCATATGTTTTCTTATTTTCTGATCTAGGAAGTACTAATCTCATTCTCAACAGGAAACTGAACCACACTTTTCAAAAGCGACTAATGATTTTTAGGTATCTCAATTTTTAGCTGCCAAACTTGAGACACCTTAAAAGAACCTGATTTTCAGAGTGAGGGTGCTCAGCTCTGTTTGAAGTGCAGGCTCCTTTAAGGTATATAAAGATGGCCACCCAAAATCACTAGTCACTTTTGAAAATCCTGGCCTTGATCTTGTGAGAACTTTAGCCTAGTTTCTAACCCATGGAGGTGCATGTAGTTTAGATAAGTTTCAGAGAAACCTCTAAATTTACCTGGAACAGAACCCAATTTCCAGGCCATTAGAGAGTCACCCCCTCATTTAAATGACAAAGCAAATTGCTGACCTGTGAGTCTGATTAAATTAATAGTGTTAATTAAATTACTTTTAAATGTTTAAACGTAGCTGTGAGAATTACAGATAGAGAAAAAGAATGTGCAGTATACCATCTCTACAGAACCAGATGCTGTTCTATTATAAATAAATAGACTTTGCTGGGTATTTGGAACATAGGAAATTCCATTCAAGAACAGACAAATGGTACATCTTGTCTGGGATCCTTTGTCTGGCAGTGGCCTATACCCGATGCCTAAAATACTTGGCTCTTTTGGGCCCTCAGTCTCTCCTGTTCTACCTACCATCAAGGTTACAAATCAAAGTGTCCTAACTTTCCTTATGAGTGTGTCTTTCTCTGTTGCTTGCAAGAGATTGGAAGGTGGGGGTGTAGACCAGAGCAGCCTGTGCTCCCCCTTCATGAGGCCTGTTACAATGGCTGTCATTGAGGTGGGGCAAGAACTGTCCTGACCCTGGTGCCAGCATTGCTAGAGACCCCCGATCAGGGAGTACAAGGACCAGGATTATGTCTGACCATGGTTAAGAGAACAAAATTCCTTGAACTCTCTCCCTACCCCCACATGCACACTGGCAGAGACACAGGTGCAATTTGGCCCTTAATTAGCAGCCCTCTTTCTGCCAAGGTCCATGCCCGTTAACATGACTCTGCTATATTTGTCATATATACCTGCATGCCTCTCTTGGGTTTTTGGTAATTACATACAAGTTTGTTAAATCACAAGAAGGTTTGAGTAGTTTGTGTGAGGAGACTCAGGTTTAGCCCTGCCCTTGGTCCTGTGGTTATCAAACCAGGATCCATTTATCACCGCTAATCCATGGAGCACTTGCTTCCAGGTCATATAATGCTGGCTGCTCCTCTTAGTTCCTTCATAATTCTAGAGATAGCCAAGCTTTTTACTGCAAAGAAGGATCTGGATGCCTGTAAAAAGCAGCTGGAGATGATGACCATGATCCAGGATGTTTCTCTCTAATTGAGGTCATTGCTTCTTAAGAGGAGGAGAAACAGGATTCACCAGCAAAACATTTAAAATGAATTAAATACTGTTCCAAATAATTAATTGGTATAGTTGCCACTGGATGTTTTGCAATTGCAAATGGGAGGGGATATGATCTATGTGGTTGTGATCAGAAGGGGAGGTGTCCTCAATGTGATTGCATGACATAGGCATAGCCTACAATATAAAAAAATATCCTCATTAGTCCCTAGTGTACAAGTTTAGTTTAGAAGTTGTGGTCCTTATCCAAAACCTCCCTCAATCCCTTAGGTATGAAAAATTAATCCAGAAATCTTGTGGAAATCTGTTCTCTCTCTCACATGAGATTATTGTTACTGTCCATGAGATGGGCCCCTTCTCTTTTGGCCATGGCTAGATACATGTAAGAATTTTATTGCATGTGTCTTTCATTGCACCATGCTGGCACATTGCAGTGTGATTCTTCTTCCACAGCATTTAAGGTGCTGCACCAGGGAAGGCTGAGTTGAATATAATACTTGGATGAGAGATCTGTAGGGAGAAGTCACAGGCTGCATAAAGTGGTATTAGCAACGCAGTAGGTGGTGCAATACATTTTATTGGATGCATCTGCATTTTAGCAATCAGTAGGTGGTGCATGTGAAAAATCTGTAATAGTGCAGATTTGTGTCAAAGTATGTTGTGGAATCAGGTTTCAACCAAAAGTCATTAGGAAAAAGGGTGAGACAAACAAACACCTGCCACTGTGACCAAAAAGTCAGATTTGGTTTCGTTAGATGAAGAGTAGTTCAGGTAGCCATTGTACTCTGCAAGTCTCTCCACGAAAAAGACCACAAAGCCTAGAACATAATCACATTCACTATTACACAGATTACACTTTGTTCCAGCTATAGCATGTTAAAACCTTCTCTATATTGTTTTCTGCTTGAATACTATTTGTTTTGCTTGTGCAACTCTCTAATGAAAATGAATATTCTTTAGTAGAGTGAAACAATGGGAGTCAGGACCCCTTGATTCTATTCCACTGACTTGCTAGTAACCTTGGGTCAGGTCACTTAACTTCTTATGACTCAGTGTCCCCATCTGTAAAATGAGGATGTTAATATTATTTAATGAACATTAATATTATGCTTACCATACAGCAGTGTTGTGAGTCTTAATTAATTAGTTTTTGTAAAGTGCTTGGAAATCTTCAAATGGAAAGGTCCATAACATAAAATACAGTACTGGTAGGTATCTAGAAGTTCTGCACTGAAAATTACATAAAAACAAATTTCTTTGCTTCAGATCTTGTCTTGACAAATAAACTCCCTACCCAAAAGTCAAACACACTAACTCATGTCTTTGTTTAAGTGTCATGGTAAATTTGTTCTTTTATAACATGTCCTAGTTAAACTTTTAACTTCTGTTTTTTGGAAAAGCCATCGTGGAAAAATGTTTTCATGAGAGAGCCGTGCACATTCCAGATCTGCCGACTGTTATTCGTTTTTCAGGAAAAAAAAGTCCACTTAGGTATTAGCTTCAGCTGAGGCAATTTGTTGTCATCTGGCCTTTACAATTAACTGAGGTGATTTACATTGTGAATAAAATATTTACATTTTGACTCTCAGTTTTCCAGCTCTCACTCATTCAAATCTTTCAATAGTTTGTCAGCTTGCAAATTCACTGACGTAACATGAAAGAAATTACAGCTTTGCAGGAATGGAGGAAAATAGTGAGCCACTGAAATATACAATAGACAGTCCAAAGAGAGAACGCTTCACGATACTGTGAATTATAAGGCTACATACATATATGATACAGATATTCTGACAAAGTCACTGGAAATAAGCAAAGTTTAAGTGGTTTTTGATGTCATCATAACTCTGAATAGTGTACATAACCTTATACAGTTTTCCTGAGCTGTCTTTTGTATATTTAATATCGTGTCTGATTACTGTTTATTAAATCATTTGAACAAGAAAACTCATGTACTAAATGTGATTTTCAATACTGCTAGAATCTCTTCATTACTGGATGGTGAGATTAGACATCAGAAATCATTCAAATATTATCCTATTGATTTTAAGTCATTTGCATATTACTGGTTTATTTTTTAAAAGCACTTTAAACATTCCTACCATACACATACACAATTTTTTTCTGGTCAAAATGTCACAGCTGTGAAATATAGTATCAGATGATCCAAAAAGCATGAAATATGAGTCATTTTGCTAGATGACAGAGGGATTTTGGCCCTATTCATCAATATAAATATTGCAACAATACATTATTTAAGGATGAGCACATTAATTCTAGTTTTAGAAGCAAGTACAAGTGTCAGCAACTTCCCCTGTGAGAAGACACTCGTAAGACCTGTTTAAAATTGAAGTACACATATCAGCCTTTCACAGTGATCTTCTGCACTAAAATGGTTTTCTAGGTCTCCTCTCCTACCAAATATTACCAGTTACATCATTAGCTAACTAGCTGCAAATTCAGCCTTTTAGCAGTAATTGGGCCAAATGGCTAAAACCTTTTACCATACACGGTTACAAAACTGAATAAAGCTGTAGTTCTCACTTCGATACCCCCTCAGGGTTTCATGTTTCTACAGATACAGCTGAGTGATGCATGGAGTCAAATAATCCCATTGGTGTAAAGAATTAAACATTTTCAGGCGATACAAAGTAGGTGGAGTAGCAGAGGATCACAGATCCAGACAAAAGAAAAGACAGACAGACAGACAGGCATCAAAGAAAAGTTGGTAACGGGGTATTATAGATATATTTAAACAAGCTGTCTCAGTCTAAAATTAGGTAATAAACTAACAAAATTCTAACACTGAGCCAGTACAGATCTGGCACTTAATTCTTTGAGGTTATTTAAAGCCTTGTGTTTAGGCAAACATTGTTTTTATTTTTTCAGGGGGTTAATAATATTTATTTTATTCACTTAACATTTTTTCTGTACATCTCACAAATCATCATTTTGAACCTCTGGGAGAGTAACTAGTCCAAAATCTGAACTGAGTTTGTGTTATCTTTCTGTTGTTAATATTTCTTAAATTACACTTCACTGTCCAATCAGGATCTGCTGTAACCATCTGTTTTGATGTACATCCACGGTACAGTACTTTGGATCTCCTCTGAATTAGATTGCCCAATACATTGTGTGGGCAGTAAAAAATAAGATATCTTGACTCTCAAATTAAGTTGAATCAATTGTTTTAAGAATAATCAAAACAATTTTTTCAAGCAAGCAGCGCCAATAAACATATATCTCCTTTTTAATTTTTTTTTTAAAACCAACTGCAGTTTCTCACCCAAGAATCACTAAAACCCTTGCTTTGTGTTGGATCAGTGTGGAGCAAAGCATGAAATGATACATAACAGCGATAGGTATATTACAAACTAATTATATAAAGTTCCCATTGGAGCATATTAAGTCTTTAACTCTGTAGTACTGGAACTTTATATATCTTTACTAATGCACTTTGGAGACCTTGCATGCCTTTGTATAGGTTGTCTGATTTAAGGGACCTGACTTCATTGATTATTTTTCTGTTACTAAAACAAACATGATTTTATATACAAATACATGTGTGTGTATATACACACATTTTCATTAAAGTCATATACTAAATATCTTGGGCCAAATTCTATTCTCAATAACACCAGTGGATAGGCCCTGATCCTGCAAAAATTTATGCATATGAGTGAAAGGAACTACTTCATGTGTAAAGTCAGTCCTGTGGGACTACTGATGTGTGTCAAGTTACCTATGTATGTAATCTTTACAGCAGGGGTGTCAAATCTCTTTAAGTGCCAATGCATTGCTGGTTTAAGAGTCTTAAAGCGTCGATGCCGGATGCAGAGAAATCCCTTTAAGTGCCAATGCTCTCACTTTGGGTGGCAGCACGTCTCAAAAAAAATGGCCGGACGTGGGTCAGATCAGAAAGGCTCGTGGGCCGGATGTGGCTCGCGGGCCGGATGTTTGACACCCCTGCTTTACAGGATCAGTGCCTAAACCCAGAGTGACGCCTTAAGCTACTCTGGTTTTGGACTAGTGTCACTGAGAGCAGAATAGGGATCTTTATATTTATTTTTCCTCACCCCCCTCAAAATTTAACAAAATTTCTTCATCCGTGGGTTGGAAAATTCTAATATGTGTTTTCTTTCTGTTTTGATGTGCTTCATTTTGCCCCTCACTGCAAGGGCCTGTCTCCTGTTAACATAAGTGGAAGTTCTCTGAATTGAATCAAAGGCAGAATGTACTTAGGGTCAACAATAATGATACTTGATATTTTTAGTACTTTTTATATGTTCAAAGCTCTGCACAGACAAAAACTAACCTCAACACCCCTATGAAATTGGGGGGCAAAGGTGGGTAAACATTATCCCTCTTTTACAGAGCAGGAAATTGAAAAAGAAAGGTGAAGGGAGTTGCCCCAGGCCAAATTCTTCCCTCCTTACCAGAGGTGAATCTCCATTGAGTTTAATGGAGTTGCTCCCAGGTAAGTGAAGGAAGAATTTGACTACCTGTGCTTGAAATGAAATGTTTTTAATTGTCCTCTAAAATACGATATAGGCTCCACTGAAATGAGTAATTTCACCATGCTATATTTATTTTCCATGTTTCTTTAGTACTGCAATGTCAGAAAACACAGGAATTGAGACAGAGGTCATGAGACCCATAGAAAAGAGGGTAATGTGGTTTCTAACAAAAATATTTGTCATCACAGTAAACTATTTTGATTTATTAAATGAGAGCTTGCAGTGGTGGTGTTTGGTGATGTGGTGCCTAAAACTAGGATGATAATACCAAGCCAGGATCCTTATTTGTTTCAAAACACCCACTTACATTTTTCTCAATAGAACTATCAGTTTGACACAATGCCAGATTCATGGAAACGCCTCCAGGAACGCATTCTAAAGAATGAACCCCTCCTTGTGTCCATTTAGCCGGCACATGGACTGAGAATCTCACTGCTGGCTTTTCTAACATTAGATTTATAGAATGTTATAATTGACAACAGGTGACTGGCAGCATTGCATGCACAGCAAGCAACGTGAAAAGACTGGCAACTCGAGAGCCACCCGTGAATCATCAGAATCTTTCCTGGGATAAACTCGGTAGTGATACTGGTAGGTTTTCATGGTTATTTTATCATTTTTCTTCTCTCTCATATTGCAGCTCAGGCATCATCCCTTGGTTTAAGTGAAGTGGAGCTTGTTTATTTGCAAAGTGGTCTGATTCAACCTCCCAGCCCTCTGTAAAATGAGAACAGTAGTACTGACTTTTCTATCCCAGAGGGCAGTTTGATGATTCACTAATTAGGGTTAGATTGTGGCTGACCCAGGCTCAGGTGTGCAGGAGGGTTGAAAATGATCGATGACGGGCTTTGCCTCCTTCTTTCCTCTTCATAAACACCCCATACCAGGTCTAGTCACAATTGCAGGACTTGTGCTCTGGGAAATACAGGGAGAGCTCTCACCCTGTGTCCTGAGGGACTTGCATCACCCCAAAGGGAATGGAAAAGCAGCACAGTCATGAACCTTTTTGACGTGAGCCTTTGGAGCAAACCCAGGGGAGAAGGCTGCACTGTCTTCAAAGGACAGCACAGCCTTTCCACCCCCAGCTCCACAGGAAGCCTGGTGAGCGATTATGCATGATGTTGCCCCTTAATTAGGGCTGCATCTTAAAGGTGAAACAGTAGCTGTTGTAGCTTGATTTTCAGAGGGCCTAAGTAGCTGCCAGTGAGATTTGTGGATGTTGAACCCCTCTGAAAAATCAGGCCTTGGTTTGTACCTCACTTTGGAGAAGCCAGGCACAAAAGGACTGCAGTGGAAAGGAAGACAGAAGAAGAGAGGAAAAACTGCATTCATACATTATATAAAATAAGATAAGCAGATACATTTTGCTTTAGGGAGCTCTAACTTCATCTCAGGAATTCCATTTCTGCAGGCTTCACCCTTATTGGTTTATGCTGGCACCAGAACACCAAAATAAAACGATAGTTGCATAACATGCATTTACTGATTATTGAGGGCTCAGTCCTGCAAACACTTAGTGACAGGCATAATGCTTATTATGGTCATGAACATTACACTTTGCAGAGAACGTTTGGAGAATTGGACCCTTAGCCTCTTTAAGAATTGCTTCCTGCTATGTGTTTATTCACTAACTAGCCAGTTATAAATTAAAATGGCATTTGAAAGCACTGCAGCCACTGCACATAATATAACGGTCCTAGCAATATACTTTGTTTAGTAAATGCACTTTTTAAAATTAGTCCGTCACATTGGAAAAGAAAGAATACTTAACAAGATTTTCATAATTAAGTGATTCTTCCCTCACTTTTTAACATAAGAATAGCCATGCTGGGTCAGACCAATGGTCTAGTTGGCTCACTATCCTGTCTCTGACAGATGCTTTAAGGGAATGAACAGAACAGGGCAATTATCAAGTGATCCATCCCCTCTCATTCAGTTCCAGCTTCTGGCAGTCAGAGGTTTAGGGACAAATCAGTTGTTTCTCTGACCATCTGGGCTAATAGCCATCAATGAACCTATCCTAAACTTATCTAATTCTTTTTGAAGCCAGTTATACATTTGGCCTTCATAAGAAATACTTTTGGCCTTCACAACACATTTGAAAGGCTGAAACTGTGCTCTGTTTCCTTAATGAATTTTCTTTTTTGTTCACCATTATAAAGGCGCAGTTTATTAGCAAAGGGATGCTGGTGAGTAGTGGTCAACTGTCAATATGACTTTTGGATCATAGGCTGTCTGTCTATTCATTGCCCCCACCACTATAGCAACTGATCAACTCAGAAACATTAATGTATTTATTCTCACAACATCTCTGTGAGGAATGAAAAAGCTATTGTTCCCATTTTAAGAGGGGTAACTGAAGCACACAGAGATTAAGTGACTTGCCTAAGACCATATATATGGAATCTGTAGCAGAGTGGGGAATTGAGCCCAAATCTCCTGAGTCCCAGCCCAGTGTCCGAATCACTAGACCATTCTCTCTCTCTATCAAGGCCCTTGAGATAAAAAACAGCAACAAAATCAGCTCATAAATATTTAGGCATTTACAGACCTAAGCCAGAGTTCCAGCAATCACCTAAACTGGTGCTTTTTCGGCATCTAATACAAAGGAAAATAAAATATGCAAAAGCACACCAGAGATTCAGTGTAAGTTTTTTTAATTATCCATATATTTTCACAATTCTTCAGCTTAAGCTCTGGGCCTCCATATGGTTGTGATTATTATAGATCAATCGTTTTAACTTCAGTAACTGAAAAGATAATGGAACAATTGATCTGTAATTCACTGGGGTGTCCTTATTCCCCTTTTTACAGATTGGCACTATATGCCATGTTCCAGCCTCCTGTCTTCGATGTCAAGATATACCACATCTACTGCTTCCTCCCATCCACAAAGCTTGTTACCCCCATCAAACAATCAATTTGCAAACACCTAGAAGATAATAGGGTGATAGCAATCAACATGGATTTGTCAAGAACTAATCATGTCAAACAAATCTAATAGCTTTCTTTGATGGGGTAACAAGCTTTGTGGATGGGGGCAGGGGGTAGCGGTAGATGTAGTATATCTTGACTTTAGTAAGGCTCTTGATACTGTCTTGCATGATCTTCTCATAAACAAACTAGGGAAATATAGCCTAGATTAGTGGTTCTCAAACTTTTTAAATGGAGCCCACCAATGGACTTTGTGTAACAATTACGCCCCTTGAACCCTCCCCCCTTCAGAAAAAAAACAGGGCCTACATATCATAGGTGGAATTTTACTGCTTAATTTGGCGGGGCAAGGGGTAGCAGCAGCTCCCCTGTAGCTCCAGAGCCCAATGTGACCCGCCAGAGAAAATGGTGGCGGCAGCAGGGAATCGCACCTTGTCGTTGGGGTTATCCTCGGGCAGCAGCGCGGATGCAGCCGCCGCCTCTGGGAGCCTGCAGAGCGGCAGCGGTGGGGGGCTGTTGCCACTGTGGGAGATGCCGGTGGCTGCCGGGAGCAGCGCTCCGACTGGAGATGGAAGCAGCTGCACAAAGTGCAGAGTGTGGAGCTGGACCGGCTCTGTCCCACGCTCTGCCAGCAGTGCCAGGCCCGCCGACCGCAGCAGCCTCCCCCTGCCTTCGCTCCCCTCCTAAGGGTACCCCACCCCCAACACCTGCCTGGGGCTGCCTGTGTGAGGCGCCAGGGTCCCTGCTGCCACCCAGCCCCACTCTCAGCCCGGCGCCCTTCACCCAGCAGGGGGAGACAGCTCCACCACCATAAGTTTGGGGGAGCATTGCCCCCCATGTCTCTCCCAAACTCCACCCATGGCACCCCCCAACAATCAATCTCGCGCCCCTTTGGGTGGGCCTGTCTCCCAGTTTTGAGAACCATTGTCCATACAGTGGATCTCAACCGTACAGTGATTCTCAAACTTTTTGTATTGGTGACCCCTTTCATACAGCAAATCTCTGAATGCACCCCTTGGCCCCTATAGGCTCCCCATTCCCCCTTTGCCCCAATCCCTGCACAGTGCCCCCTTCACCCTTAACCCCTGCATTGTGTCCTCTTCACCCCAATGTGTGTACCTGCCCTCCTGTGCCCACCTGGGGAAACTGACCTGCATGCACAAAGCAGCTGGTACTGCTGCTTGCTCCCCCCCTGAACACTGCTCCTCTGTACATTGGGGAGGGAGGGGGGCGAGTGAGGAGCAATGTCAGGGCTCCCTGCATCCAGGTCACTTTCCCCACCTGGGCTATGCTGTGAGGCAAGTATCAGGAGCTGCTGCTTTCTACCCTCCCCTCATTAAACCACACTCATGGTAGTGCTTGTTCAGAAGTATAAGGAAACTACTAACATTATGCTGACTCTCAGGAAAAATCTTTAGAGTGGCGATAGAGAGAAGTCCAGTAATATATTTAGATTTGAACCTTTCCCCATTACATAAGCCTCTGCTTTCCCATACATTCCAGTAACACTTTAGAATGAGAAACAACATAAAAGCAAATTTTCCATGTCTGAAAAGTATCTAGCCTTAATGGTGTAATTTCTTCTTTTTCACCTCAGAGGCTTTTCTCCATCACAATAATTCAGCTATTTCTTTGAAATCCTCTAATCCAGGGTGTCTCAACCCGGACCAGTTTACTGCCTTCCTAAACTGTGTCAGGGAGAACTCAGGGAACCAGTGCCAGGCCTCAGACTGGTCATTGAGAAACACTGCTCTAATCTACCTCCTATCTGTCTTTTTGAAATTAGAGGTGCCCTTTATACTGTGAGAGCAGATAGTGTCAGCATTTTCATCAGAAGTTTATAACTCCGTACACAAACCACTCCACTTTTATAAGCGTCACACTGACCCTCCTTTGTACTGATTATGGTTTATGGGACATCCAGCAGCTCAGTGATTATTAGGTTCTTTCAGTGTCCTGTAAAAGTTTTTATTATAATTACTTTCAATAAAACTGTCCTAGCCATAGGACCAGGAAGCAGCCAATGGAAGTTTATTCTCATGAGGTAATGCTTGTAATTGGATATCCTCTCAGAATGTTGTTTGAGTTACAGTGTCTCCAACTTATCTGAACTGGAATTCGTTGAGTTGATTATCCCTTTTTTGCATCTTGTGTTGTCAATTAAATGACAACACAAGGCACAAAGCAGTGGAGAATCATACCTTCTGGCTCCAGTGTGTTTGTACAGTTTGAGTTTAGTTCTGAAGAAAATCAATTGCTTTTCAAATTCATCTCTTAAATATAACACCAATAAACCCTAAAAATATCTCTCTGGAACCCATCTGCAATACAATCTTTCGGTTAATAAGGGGCTGCTGCTTTATAGCAAGACTCTTGCCCTACCACCTCATTTGAGCTCAGAACTCAATCTTTGCCTGCACTATGAGGCCAGCTTTCTCCCTTCTTTCTCATCTATACAGTACATCACATTATTGCCAACCACAAGAATTTAAAAATCATGAGTCAGACCTACAAAAAATCAAACATTGGAATCATGAGATTTTTAAAAATACTACATTTTAGATTCTTATTTGTCTACTGATATTTGAGCCTTTAAGTTTACATTTTCAATCTTTTATCTCCAGCCATGGGGACTAGACACTTACTTTTATTTTAAAATAGAAGCCACGATTCTCAAATAATCATCTGAATCCAGGAGCTCAGGCCTTAAAGAAACCACCAAATATTGTGAGACTAGGAAACCTTGGCACGTTCCATTTTTTAATTATTTTCAAATTTGTTTCCATACTTGTGCATCACAACAACTGATGAATAAAGCAACTTATGTCACTAACACTGCAGAGGTGGGCCAAATCATGAGGTTCAGATATAGCTCCAATGTTCAAGGGAGTTCAGCCCAATACAGAGAGACATGCACGAGATAAGAGTTTCTATTTTTAAAGTCTGATCGGGTTCACATCCAATATCGCATTTCTGATTACAACAGAATATAGTCCTGCCATTACAGCCCTCTTCTACGGGGCATAATCTTCCATTCACAGTGAGTGATATGTACCTTATTTCAAAGGGTTCGTCTCTGGCCAATTAAGGAGCAAGGATTAGCAACTGTAATCTGCCACAAGTGATTCCAATTAGACTTTAGTGCTTTGCAGGGTCAAACCCTCTTATTATGGAGTGATCCAAACTTCACAAATGTGGTTGAGGAAAATCACTGATAGCCTTCAAACACTTAAAAAATGTTCTGAGGAAATCAAATCAAACGTGTTCTAACATTTATCTGAAATGAATACCACATGTAACATAATATGTAATTTTACTAAAGCTTTCACAGCTTGGAAAAACAGCCTAGGAACGTAACTTGCTTCCTTACTAGAGAAGGTCACAATTTGGCAAGCCTTGGGAGTGCTTGATTAAAGAAAAATTTAAAAGAAAAAAATTAGCCTTTTTTAACAACAAAATCCCTAACCAATTATGTCTTGGAAATTGGTCTAGAAGAAGCTGCTAGACGGGTCTGGTTATTCATAGGCTCATAGAAGTTAAAGATGGAAATGAATTACATCATCCAATCCATTTCTCTGCCAATGCAGCATTGTTCCCTGCAGTATATTTTCTAGTGCTTTGATTTTTAATTCCCAAAAGAGGGATGTTCAAGCAGTTCCTTTGATAGAGTATTCCACAACCCAATATCAGGGTGATCCATTCTGTTGCCCTCCCACCTCCACTGCTATTCAGCCTAAAGTTTCCCCTTAATTTTATTCTAATAACAACCCACAAGTAGTACATGAAAGAATTTCTCTCCTTTATTAGTGCTGATATCCTTCAAATATCTGTAGATTTACATCCTCCTTTGGGCAGGACATGCTGATTCTATTCCATTCTAGGAATGGGATATTTCCAGAATTAGGAGTATTCCATACTGTGGAAATGTATAAAGAAGGAATCTGGGATGTGGTAGGCCAACTCTCCCACCCAAATGCCCTCTAACAGCCTTCACTTGTTCCCAGCTCTTTAAGTGACTATGGGAAGATCAAAAATATTGCCCTCCTGCCCATGATCATCAGGGTAATTCCTTAATATGTGCTTCCAACAGAGAATGTGTTAAAATCCTTGACTCCTTCAGGGCACAAGACTCCCCTGCAAGAGTTTTCCTACTGGACTGACAGCATTGATTCAACATCATTTGTAATTTTGACCCTTCAGATAAGAAGTCCTTGAAGAGGGGAATGGAGAAGAGAAGAGAGAGATAGAGAGGTGTGGTAACTAGTGTATGTTCTTGGCCAAAGTGAATACACAAGAGAGAATCTGGGCTGGATGAATATGCACAGAACTCAGAGTCATGTAGAAATATGGAGATTCTGCTGTAATAGACAAACGCACACATGAGAGATGCAATAATCCATACAGCTTCAATCCAAAATGGCTCTATTAGTGGCAGCCTCACTGAGTGACAGACTTTCTTCCCATTCAGCAATAGAACCTATGTTGTGCGTTTACATTATTTTCAGGATCTGCAGCGTTAGACACCTGTGTGATTGTAAAAGGGAGTTGTGGCATTGGATATCATCGTTAATCTCACAATAACCTTGGGTGGTAATGAATTAGAGGCTAGAAAGACCTGATATCTCTAGCTGATTGAAGAGTCAGTGCAGGATCTGAGTTTAAGCATTTTCTTGTTAATCAAGCCATTTCAGAAGAAGTTGCATGTTTTAACCAGCACATTAGGAGCCAGATGCCTTGGTAGGTACTCTGTGCTATGTCATTTAGAATAATTATTAAACTGGGAATTTAATTTAACCATAACAACCCATTGTAGCATTTAAGAACATTGCTTTAGAGAAACAAGAACAACAAATGTTAAATATCTTTTTGTACTTCATATTTGAGCAGGTGGACAGATTAGTTGTGGGTTTTGCAAAATAGTTCTCAGCATGAAAGATTAGGTTTCCATTACCTAATTCCAAAGACTGGCCAGATATGAAACAAAAAGTCATGAAATAATTTGATTGTAACTCTGTCTCTCTGTTTGAAGGGATGGAAGTATTTTTGGATGTGTCTTTTGTTTTCTGACCCATTTATACTGATTGCAAATGGAAGGGCTGGGGTATTACTTCCCCAACTTCTTCCATCTCAGCTTGTTCTAGTACTGTCTGTGACTGAATCAATTTTGTCAGAAAGGGATCTTTTATTTCTTCCTACGGAATTGTTGTTGAAAGTATCCAACAAAATGTTACAGAAAAAGCTCTCTGTCTCTGATAAAGGGCCTGTGTAATTCCAGAAAGATAGTCTACAAACTGTAACATTTACAAAGTACTCTCTGAATTGCTTTTCTTTTACAACTGAAAAAGTTCAGCAATAAGCAAAGTATACTGGTAGATTGTTTCAACTAAAATCTAAGGGCCAGATTCTGTCACTCTTACCCTGAATAATATTTGAACTCTATGAGTAATTGCATTTCACTTCAGGGAGACTATTTGAGAGGTGAAGAATTACTCAGTGTGAGGAAGGGTGATTCAACCCTGGCCTTAAATCAAGCCACTTTAACTAAAAGATGAGATCTTTACACATACTTTTATTAAGGAATTTTAAGAGAATCTGAAAAAGAGAATGGCAGAAAGACTATCTAAAATACTAATCTTCTTACAGTCCGACTGCTATGGTTAAGAGAGAATGGGGGTTTCCATGCCCTTTATCTAATTTTAGAATTTCCAAAATGCTGCAGAATTTGACTGTCAGCCATATAAACACTATAAGACAACATTCTTCTAAGATTTTCCATTTACATCTCCCCTACATTTTCCTTGTTCTCAGAAGACTCTTCTCACAGTGAGAAGCAAGATGTTTGTTTTCAAATACAGAAAACTGGATGATCATCAATTGGCAGCCAATTTTTATGTTAAAACTTTTTTTTTCAAAAACAGATTAGGGATGTGATGTGGATGGAAAAGTATAACATTGTGATTTTCAAGGGAAAAAACCTTCAAAACCTCTGGCAGCATGAAATGCTGAGCATTCATGAATAATGCGATGATCCAGTGCCACAAAAATACACACATCCCAGTGATCCCTGCTCCTACTGAAGTCATTGGCAGAATTTCCATTTACTTTCTTCGCAACAGGATCAGGCCCTACCTGTACAGTACAGACATTATTGGGACTACAACCAAAAATACAAGCCTCTACTACATGAGATAAGAGAGCAGCTCCACTACGTACCCATTCCTGAAAACATGCACAGTACTTCTCTTCTGCATAAAGTTAGAGGATGCGTATGTTTCTGGGATTTGGGCCTAATTAATTAGACGAGAGAGAATTAATCATCACTAGACTAGGCCTTATCCATTCTATCCAACAGGTGGGTTGGAGCAAATAGACAACAGTTTGTGGCAATAGAGTGTACTTAGCCTTCTTTAGGTAATGATAGGTTTCCACTGCAGAGTTAAGTCAAGTTACCTACACTAGAGTTTGTTCTCTTGAATTAGCCTAATCCAAGTGAGGCTCACACAGTGAAATCACACTCGAGGGACTGTGTCCACACTGGTGCTGCACTGACTCATGTGGGGCACTGAGACTTCTGGGAACACATCCCATTGTTCTTTGTACTGCAGTAAGCTGAGCCACTGTATGAGTTCTTTCCCAGTGAATTGTGGGAGAACTTGTCTATCCTTTCTGGCCCCATGGGGGGGAATTGTGGGAAGGCACTGGAGGAGCAGCAGCACGCAAGTGAAGCTAGCCAGCGTCCACACTACAGATCAGTGTTGCTAACTTGAGCTTTAATCTATACCCCTGACAGGCCAGCCAGCTCAAATACAAAAGCACCATTGCATTCAAGTTAAGGGTTCGTGTGTGTGCGCATGGGACTTGAATTTGGGGCAAGTTATAACTTGAGTTAACTTTGCAGTGAAGACAAGCCCTAAGATACAACAAAGTCTTTAACATCAATACTGCATTTCCTCCTGCAATCTTTTGCCATAAAGCACTAAGATTGAAAGGAAACGTTTTGTACTGAATAAGTAAATAAACAATCGCAGCTATTATAAAAAAAGTAAAGAACACCATCTTTACTAGGACTGTATTATTATATATGTCCATTACCTGCCTGTATTGTTTTTAATTATTATAGAGCACTAAGTGATGTACAATTAATCAGAACACTTACTGAGAGATAAGCAACTCTCAAAAGCTTTGGAAATTAGTTTTGGTTCAGATAATCATCTGAATATTCAGTTGCATATCTGGACTTATTCCACATCTACAAAACTGAGCTGGAGAAAGTTCTCTTTGAGATTTCCAATGTTTCTGTTTCCAATCCCTGACAGAAATACAGTCAGAACTTCCTTTCTCCATCTTCCAGTCCCATCCACTTACTTGCGGCTTGTCTACACTTGCAGCGCTGCAGCAGCACTGTTGCACCTGTAGTGCTTAGTGAAGACACTACCTACGCAGAGAGGAGGGCTTTTCCCATTGGTGTAGATACTCCACCTCACTGAGAAGCAGTAGCTGTGTCAACAGGAGAAACCTTCCCGTCAACATAGCGCTATCAACATTGGGATTTACGTTGGTATAACTGTATTGCTCAAGGGTGCAGATTTTCTATGCACTAGAAAAGAAGTTTGGTTAGAGTTTGGGTACGTTAATGGATGTTTGGGAAAGAGGGAAGAGAATATTGTTTTATCTGAACCAGTTGGCTATCAATAATCCTGATTTTTATAGACATTCAAAATAGAAAAGGTCTGTTTAATCATCCAGTTTATCCCCCGAAAGGCCAATGCAGGACAGTTCCCTATAGCACATTTACTAGTTTTTTGTCCAGTTTACTTTTTAAAAAGGCCAAAATGATTATGCTTCCATCACTTACTTAAACAAACTATTCAAGAGACTCGTGCATTGCACTGGCAAGGAAGTTTTTTCCCTGCTGTTCAGCCCAAATTTCTATGAATGGACGCATCAGGTGTCTTGTGTATATTTTGAAACTGCTTCCAATTGACTGTAGCTCACTGGAGTGTTTTAAGTCAATGTCACCAATGGGAGAGGATTAAATAGTGTGAATGTCACAACAAACTATGATTTGTTTTTTAAATCTTTTTTCCTTTAGTTTAAAATAACTCCTTTTTAATGTAATTATATTGTTCCTGGAGAGACTCTCAGTAGAATCAGATTACAGGGTGTTTTGTTCCCTTTCCAGCCAGTGAGAGAATTTGTATTCGTCGGCCAAAAGGCTTACAAGGCAAGAACCCTCCAATTCAATTATAAGTAACTTCAGGAACCACATGGTTATATATTCCAGGGTGTGCAAACCACCTTCTTTAATAAATTTTTTGGGGGGGTGTTATATTAAATAGAACATCTGAAAAACTGTGGCTCAGCCATTGTTAGTACATCTCTGCCAACAGAAGCCTGCCTGATATAAAACATTTCCCACTAGACTTCATCAAGATTTTGGACAATTTGTATCTCAACTGCTGCCTCCAGTCCAACTCTGTCTGCTGATCAGAATATGCACCCCGGAAGCTGGTGGGAATGAGCTGCTGACTGACACCGTGGTGATAAGCAAAGGCAGCAAAGCTGCCGAAGTGATTATTGCTAATAGTGTCTGTAGCATCCCCAAATTAGATCCAGAGTGGTTCAGTCATAATTGTCAGCTTCCTCAAATCAACACACACATGATTTTAAGGAAGTAGCTAAGGAGAACACTTTCCTAGGTCTATGTACATAGCATTTGAATTGAAACAGCAGCATGATTCCGAACAGGGAGGAAAAAGGCAAATTTAGATTGTGGAGAGCTTGGCAAAGTTCCTTTATGAAATGAATCCTCAACACCCATGCAAGGTTCCCAAGACATGAGCTGCTAATTACATCTTGCCCTCCTTCTCTGTTGAACTAAACGTTGAGCACGGTCTTCTATTTTAGAATCATTATAAAAAATACACAAAGCAGTGAACAAATACTCTGTCCTCTGCTTCTATCCTTCTCCCAACCATGCTTTCCACTTAAAATAGATGTCCTCATCGGACACCAGACATTACATTTCCAAACAGAAATAGGAAGCAAGAGGTATGCTGTAGTGTTTGTGACCACGGGTAAGGAAGGTTTAGAGTTCGTGGCTGCTTTCATTGATCTATTGAGTCAGTGCAGAGTAAGTGTAGTCTAATGGTCTGAGCAGAGGACTGGAAGCCAGGCTCTCTTGGTTCAAAGTCCTGGCTTTGACACTGCATACACCTCTGTTGCATGAAGTAACTTACTTAAGCTTTTTCTCTTAGTTTTCCCAGCTACAAAATGGGGATAATCTTGTTTACTTATCTGACCACTCTCTGTCTTGTCTATCTAGGTTGCTATACCTAGCACCATAGTGCCTGAGTGCCTCCCCAAAAATGAACCAAAACAAGACATAATGCCACCAAGTGGACTAGATTTCTCTTTTCCCTAGGAAGCTGTATGAATATTTTAAGAGGGAATCTTTTAAAGAGCTTACATAATAAATAAAATAACAACAACAATTATTATTATTAGAGTGATATATATAGACCATGAGTCCTGAACTCCAGGCCTCTTCTCGAACTACTAGATCACAGCCTTTTTAGATCATCTTGGATTTCTGATTCAGCCACACACTAAACTGTTCCAAGTACAATGGGGGGATCCCACAAAGGAACAGACATTGCAGTGCTGAAAGTCTCAATGCCTAACTTTTGGGCTCCTACAAAATCATAGGAACAGTGTGATCCACAAAGACTGAGTTAAGTATCTAGGCTCCCTATACAACGAATGGAGAGAGAGGGTGGATGCCTTAACCGCTGGACTACAGAGTCATTCTCTCACTCTTGCTCTCCCTTTGGCCAAATGACTATTTAAATACTTATCCACAGTGGAAGAGTCGGTGGGCCAAAGAGAGAGTGAGAATGACTCTGTAGTCCAGTTGCTAGGGCAACCACATGGGAGGTAGGAGACCTGCTGCCCAATAGCTCTTTCATTTTTTATCCGCAGTGGAACTGCTTCAACATGAGACACTGAGGGTGTCCCACATCAGAATATCCCATAGCTCATTGGGTAGCGCATTCCCAAGAGGTGGGATACTCCTATTCAAATCCCTTCTCCCCCCTTGCAGAGGGGAATTTAAACCTGGTCTCCCATGTCCCAGGTGAGTACTCTAACCACTGGGCTAAAAGTTATAAGGTGGGCACTTACCCTCCTCCTCCAAATGGATTTTGAATGTGACTCCTGTAAATTGCTTTGGGGCTTAGATGGGAAGATAGGCGTCTGGATGTCTAGAGTGAGGTAGCAGGGCACATGCCCAAAGGCAGAAACATAGGCCACTAGGGAACTTTCTGCTCTGAAAAGGTAGGCATTGAGTGAGTTTAGGTGCCTATAGGGTTCGGTGGAAGTTTTATGGATCACTGTTGAGCTAAAACTAGGATTTAAGTACCTAAGTGTCTTTGTAGATCCCACCTTATACATATCAAGAGAGGAAACCTCTTAGAACAGCATGTTTTGTAATGTGCTAAACTATATTGAGCAGTTCTAATGAAATGTTTCTTTAATATTTTCACGCTAACTTTTTCTACTGAGAGCTAGTACTTCTTTTATTGCTTTGTTTTGGAGGGAGAGCTAGATTCTCAGTTTCTCTTATGTGCGTATAGTGAAGACGCTCTGGTTTACCATGCGGTCGAGAAGGCAACTAAAGCAGGAATGTAGAGACTTTATCATCTTGTAATATAGTGTCTGCATTTAATCTCCTAGCTAATTTCCCTGATTTCAGATAGAATCTCAATTTCTCATTACCCAGGCTCCTTGCTTTGCCGCTGCTTCTTTGTGTGTCACTTCCCTGTCTTTTCTGTTGTATTTCAGACACCATATCCTAAAAAATTTCTATTTTAAAAGGAAAAATTAAATTCTTCCCCTTCCTCTGCCCTTACTCCTCAATATACGGTAGAGTAGAGGAGGAATAGTCACAAGTCAGGTTGGCAACTGAACGTGCATCATATTCGTTTTCTTTTTTTTGTATTTTGGCCTGTTAGCAGTTAGACAGAAGAACTTCAAATGCCAACAATCTCTCAAATGTAAACTACAATTAGTTGTATTATAGTAGTGCCTAGAGGCCCCAGTCATGGCTCAAGATCCCTTTGCCCTCAGCACTGTACACACATATAATAAAAATAGACCGCCTATGCTCCAAAGAGCTTTACCACTAAATAGACTGTAAACTAACCCTCTAGTGTAATGCTTGGGCTTCTACACATTTCTTCTCTGACTCTCAAAGTAGTTTACAAACATTGAACTTTACAACCTTTCAGTGAAGTCACTATGAGTACCACCATTAAAAAGTCAACATTTGCCAAAAGTTGTTTTAGAGTAAGAAACTGGGCATCTCAACTACCACTGTATTAATGTGGGCCAAATACTGGCTTTTTCATGGCAATCACTGTAAATATTATCCTTGTTTTAAATATGGGAAAATAGAGTCATACAGAATTAGGCAAATTTGTGTCGCAACAACAAAATAGTGGCAGATCCGGAAATTCTAAATAGTCCTTAACTCCTTGCCCAGTCCTTAACTCTTGCCATTAGATTTCACTTCCTCCTGGGAATAAACTATGCAAGGCTAGTTGCCACTGAAACATTCAGCAAAGGTTTAGAGCCTTCACTATAGACCCAATGGTTTAGGTTTAGAGACTTGTCTATACCACCTCTTGGCCTGCTGGATATGGCATAACAAAGGAGACTTTGAGACTTTTATTCATAGGGGGGCTATCATACCAGATAGTTCCATTAATTCCCATTCTGATGAGAGATGGAAATGATATAAAAAAAAATCCCCAAAACACCTACCAACATGGAAAGAAACCGACAGAATGCTATGAACTGAAGAACAAAAAAACCCAACATATTGAATCTCACTGGGAAGGATGAACTCTGGTGCAAGAGATGAAGAATTTTTAATGACTATAAACATGGAATCATAGAAATTAGAGATGGGAGAACCCTCTTAATTCATCTTGTCCATGCCCCTGCCCAGAGACACAGAAAGCAATGAAGTTTAGGAGTACTAGAATATAAAGGAGCAATATAACTGAGGAGGTGTGAACAATAAATAAAATCAAAGACTGCCTCAGTAGGGTTATTAAAGCTACACAACAGGTTGCAGTTCCTATGACTTTGCCAATGTTGCAGTGCTCCTTTAAGTATATTCTCAAGTGCTAGCAATTTTTTTTTTAACCTTCTCCCTTGGGAGACTAATCACAGTCATTTATAGATGTAACTGTTAAGACATTTTTCCTGCTACTTATCTTACATTTTCCTTTGCTCACTCAATGAACTAGCCTCCTGGCATGTGTAAAAGCTTAATTTATTAAAGAATAAACATATCATGAGTTCTAATGCCAATTTAATTATAATGTTTGCACTGAGTCAGGACTCCTACGCAATGTTTATGGGATTAAGTTAGGAGTAAAATCCAGACACATTCTGTTTCTGATTTTGACCAAAAGAATAAAGTGAAGCAAAAACATACTTCAATGAGTCATGTCTTGGAGAAGATAAATGATTAAAAAAGCAACAATAATGGGATATCATTAAATAAACAGCAGCCAACCAACCAGACATCTAGTCTCACACAGGATTAAACCTCTCCCCTTTCCTTGCCACGGTGCAGAATGTGCTTTCAAGTAACCAACAGAGAAAAGATCCTCCCCACACTTGAATGTGAGGGTGACTAAGCACTGGAACAAACTACCAAGGGAACTGGTGGATTCTTCATCTCTTGATGTCTTCAATTCAAGACTGGATGCCTTTCTGGAAGATATGTTTAAACCAAACAAGTTATGGGGTTCAATACTGGGATAACTGGATGAAATTAAAGGGTCTGTGATATGCAGGAGGTCAGACTAGGTGATTGTGGGCTTAAGACCTAGGAAACTATGAATGCATAAACTTTCAAACGCTCATGGCAAAGATGATGTTAATGAAACTGCTTGTGTCAGTAAGAAATGTTCATCTGAGTAAAAGTTTGCATGATCAGACCTCAAAAGAGGATAATTTTATAGTCTCTACTTTTTACTATATGCCTCACAATAATACTTAGCCCTTACATCACTCCCGATCTTCAAAGATCCTTGAAAATGCTAACCAATAAATATTTTCTTGCAACAATCCTGCAAGATAGGTAGATAAATAGTATTACACTAATTTTTAACCCATGTAAAACTAGAGCCAGCCAGCCCAATTCCCCACTGCCTTCTGTAGTCATTTACACCTGTGCAAAGTGGGGGCTAAACAGTACCCTTCTGACTTGGTGGCATTTTACATCTGCTTCTCTCCCTTTGCACAGATGTAAATGACCATCCAGTCATATAGATGTACTAGGGAAAGGAGATAAAAAAAATGCAACACAACTTTACCCATTCCTCAAAATGAATTTCCCTTTTGGCAAATTCAAAAAATGTTCATTGTTGTGTGTGTGTAACGTTTTGGCCTCATCCCTCCTTTGTTCTCTGGGTGATGAATGGTGGGGAAAGCCCACAGTCCAGTGGCTCATAGGAGGTTATATAAACATGCAGAGTCATCACAACTGTGGAAATTGTTGTGGTGACAGTGTTAGGCTTTTGTATGTCACTTATTTCTTTAATAACCTTTCTATAACATAAGACCTTTGGTTCAAACTGTGCCTTCCATCACAAGTGACAATTTTGCTAATCTCACCCTATTCCCGCACATCACAAAACCACTACCTGAATGGCAGCCTTGGACCAGGACTAAAATAATAACGCTGCTGCAGGTAAGGATTAAGATGCATTAATAAAGCTGTCTGTTCTCCCTCCTGCATTTGTAAAGTTAATTCCTGACTCAAGCCTGTACCGCTGCTACCTCAAAGTAGGTAACAATTTATTTTGAAGGAGCAGTAAAAGGAAAGACATCCAACAAGTCAGCTGATTTTCTGCAGAAAAACCTCATACACTTGCAGTGTTAAGAACCACAAAATATTTCAGTGCAGTGGAAGGGTAATTAGAGGAAGAAATGACACACAGAAGCTTTTGTGATTACGTTAGTCAATAACTAAATTGTTAAAAATACTCTCTCACCCTACAGGGCATAAACCAAGACAAAAGTTCATTTTAAGGACATAGTGGAAAAAAAATACATGTGCATGCCAGAGAGCAAAAGCGTTGGCACCTCTAAAGTAGATCCGGAATGTTTCTGCACCTAGGTGCAATTCCAGTCAGTATACACACACTTCCAACAGCAAGATATGTAATTCCTCACTATCATACCAAAAATGCCATTGGGTGCTAAGGGAGACTGACAATGGTGGGGTATTTTGCAGTGCTACCTCTTGTGCAGTTTTGGCTGAGATTTTGTTTTCATTGGTGTAATGGACTATTTTTAATATTTTCAGATTTCTTGAGCAGCAGCAGCACTTGATATTCTCATACCGCTGTAGAAAAGGCTGCTGTTAGAGTGCTTTGTGGTCCCCCCCACACACACTCATTCATCCAACCAGGTTGCCCAGTTAAGGCCCAATCCTGCTCCCTTGACTTTAACAGGGGTTAGGAGAAGTACCTAAACTTTATTGCTTCAATATATTTCCTCTTAACAGCTTTCTTTTACATTCTCATCTGATTCTACACATATCTTCAAGTGAGAAACATCAATTGATATCTATGCCTTAATCCAGCCCCAAGGATAGGGGCAGAAGAGTATACATATAAATAGAAAAATACAATATTTAACACACAGAGTAGGAAGCTGTGTGTGTAAATAGATGATAGGCAGCTATACACATTGACATCATGTGTGTGCAAGTAATGTTCCGGTGATCAATTTGTCAGATACCTCTGCAATTTACATATCTGGAACAGCATCACCTGTCCAGCACTGTAACACTCTAAACCCCTAAACAGCTTAAAAAAGATGCTATTAAAAAAATATGTCAACTTGCCTCAGAAATCTTTCTTCCTTTGCCTTGCTCACACAATTACACTTGTTTAAGGCCCATACGTCTTTTCTATACATAAAAGTGTCCTAGCTTTAACTTATGATATCTCAGGACCCTACACGGATTAGAAAAAGAAGCTTCATACCACTGGATGTGAGGGAAGTGCTCTCTTTTCAGCTGACATCAGCGTTTGTTCTCAGGCCCGCAGTGCCACAAGATACTGGACTTGAAAGCACTAGTATTTACTCTAGATTTTTTTTTTAAAACACATCTATTAGATTAAATGTTCTCTCCTTCAGAGAAATTGGATTTATAGTAACTAAAGCACCTGGCTATCCAAGCACAGGGATACAGTATATATTTCCAAAACCAAAACTCCTTCCTAAATTAGTTTGACTGCAAGATGTATGCTACATAATGCTGTGACATGGTAGGAAGTTTTATCAGCATGAACGTGGGATGTCATTTTTACATACTTGTTAATTTTTACACAACTGTACTTTAATAAGAAATACAAAACCACTCTGAAAAGCCTCAAAGTTCCCTTTAGTGCTGTATGTTACATTTCCAATCTTGCCATCTCCTCAGGAGAAATAAAAGGAAAAAGTGAAAAACATAACCGGATTCAAAACAAACCCATTACCAGCTGGAAGAGAGAAGTGCAGCCATTTGCATAATGTCCCCCTTAGGTCTGAAGCTGCTTGGTTCTACCAAATATAAAGAGCCAGCCACAGAAAGGAATCCTGGGAAAAACAATTTAGTGTTGCCAGCTCTCATGTTATTCATGTTTTCGTAAAGCCTCAGAACTGGAATCAAGAGATTGAATGAGAATCTCCGGTCTCTTTTCAAAATAAAAAAGTAAGTTTGTAGCCTTTGTGGTCACGGAGAAAAGTTTGAATATGTGACTTGACAGCATAGTAAGTTCAGAAAGCAAAACCAGAAACAAGAAGGCAAAAAAACAAAAACAAACAAAAACAAAAAAACAAAAAACACAAAACAATAAATCCCATTTGAAAAGGAAAACCTCATCTTTTTTATACTATATTTTAAGCTCTCATGTACCATAAAATATAATACAAGTAACAGTAATCACTGGGATTTATGGTACTTAATATATTTTCAATAAAGTACTTAATTGTAGAGTTGCAAGTTTGATTAAATTATTCTCAGGATTTAGAATTCTAAGTGATCACCTCCTTCTTTTGTCTTGTCTATGCTATATACTGCCTGCTGTCTTGTGTGTTACTTAATTCTTTTAAGACACAGATTGTATAAAGGACATTATATAATGTAAGGGCCTGCTCCTCCAATTCTTACTCCCATGAGTGACCCTCACATGAGCAGTCCCACTGAAGTGAAGTTGATGTATTTATGTGCAAAATACTTAGCATTTATAAAGTAAAGTAATCTACATGTGCAACATGCTGTGTAGCCATTAGTTGATTAATTCCCCCGATGCTTCAGTGAAATAACTGAGTAAGTACCATTATACCCATTTTTCACATAGGGAAACAGAGGCAGAAAGCTTAAAGGCTAGATCCACAAAGAGGACAGACTCAGGGCTTGTCTACACTTACCTCGGAGATTCGGCAGCAGTCAACCGGAGTTACACAAACGATGCAAAAAACTTGCGTAACTCCTGTTGACTTCTGTGCTTCTGTTCTGCGGGCCGTCTTCACTGCACTGCACTGACAGGAACCGCATTCCCATCGACGCAGCGCTACACCACTTGAGAAGGTGGTCTTAATACATCGATTTCTGGATTGACTGAGTGGGTCTTCACTGACCGATCTGACGGTGGCGAATTTGCCACCGTCAGTGAAGACATAGCCTCAGTGTTACAATGCTTAACTTATAGGCACCCTGACACCTAGTGGAATTCATGGCCCTGAGTTAGGGGCCTAGGCTCCTTATACAATGCATGGGGAGAGTTAGGCAGCTAAGAATGAGAATCACAAAAGCCAGCACCCGTTGAGTTCCTGGGGGTGCCTAAACTAGACAGCAGGAAATGCTGAGGGGTGAAGTGGGGCCTAACCCCTGCCCCTCAAAAAGAATTAGGCACCTACCAGGAAATGCCCCGCTTTGCTGGGGATTCACAATTGTGAATCCTTTCCTGGAGTTAGGTGTCTAAGCTAGATCAGCCCTTTCTCACAAAAAATGACTATAGTGGTAGTTCTGGTCCCTTGCACCCAATAATCCAACAGTTAAAGTTCTCACATGAGATGCCAGGTTCAAATCCCCACTCTCTATCTGAGGTGGAGAGAGACTTGAATACAGGGTCTCCCACATCCTTCCTACGTACCTAATTACTGGGCTATAGAGTATTTAGGAGTCTGGCTCTCTCAAACCCTCCTATAGAAGCAATTCCACTTTGCACTGAAATACTTAAATAGAAATTGGAGCAGGGACTGCAACCTGGGTTGCCAAAGAGAATGTCCTAACGACTTGGGCTACAGAGTCAGCCACATTCTCACTCTAGGTCAATGACTACTTATGAATTCTCTAAAAAGTGGAACAATTGCAACAGAAGAGACTGAGCTAGACCCACACTAGAATACCTTATAGCCTGGTAGTTAGTGCATTCCTCTGGGAGACCTGGATTAAGTCCCTACTCCATATGAGGCAAATGAGGATTTATACCCAGGTTTCCCACAACTTGGGATGTGTCCTAACCACTGGGCTAGTCAGTAGACTGGAACTGCCTCCTGCAGATGCACTTTGTGTGTGGCCTGATCTGGTAGGTATGCTCTGAGATCACCTACCACATTGGACCCTACAGGCAAGATAGGCATGGGAACGCCTAGTTTGAGGATCCAACCATGGCTTAAGTGCGAGCTAGATGCCAGGTGTCAGGACTGAAGCAGCTTTGTGCATGCCCACCAGCAGAAGTTTAGGCACCTAGCGAATTTAGAGATTTACCAGTTCCATAATACATTTTATCTTCAAGACACTCTGCAAAAGATCAATCCTTCAGCCTACCACCTTTGCAAGACAAGTACACTGAGTAAGTGTTATCCCCGGTTTGCAGATGGGGAAACAGACCAAAAAGTTCAAGTGATTTTCTTAAGGGCCACAGAGTCAGAAACTCCTTAATTCTCAGATGATGAGACCCCATATCTGAATAACACTGGAAAATAAGTTCTCTCACACACACACACACACACACACACACACACACACACACACACACACACACACACACACACACACACACACACACACACACACACACACACACACACACACACACACACACGGTAAGAACAAAATAAAACAAAACGGAAGATAAAGTTAGGACTACCTAGCTCCAAAGTTAACAATGCATCTCTCCTACGAGAGAAAGCCCATCTATACATGATAGATGAAATATGGCCATTTGCCCAATGTTTTTATTTCTGAACAGAACGATTCAAAATGGTGCTGGTGACAGCTCTGTTCTCTCAGTGATTACCTCGGTCATTCACTGAACACTGCTCTGTACATGATTAGTAGTAATACTTGCTGTATAGTAGTGCTAGAAGCTTTATATGCAAGAATGAAATCGAGACCCATGCCCCTGAAAGTGTATACTCTTAAGAAAAGTTGTTCCCACATACTGGTTGCTTTTTTTTTTTTTTTTTTTAAACTTAAGAGAATGTTGCATTTACCTAATGCAAGAAAGATAACTCTGTGGGAAAACACAAAAAAAGAGCAATTAAAAGGAGTCTTTGGGAAAGAGAAAAAAACATCAAAAGAAGAATGAAATAAGATACACTAGCATTGTGTTTTTCCACTCTTATTCTGATGTGTTAAGAATGTGCTTGAATCCTGAAATCCAGTAATGGCACATATACTCATATAAACTATGCTTTATATTTTTCATGTTGAAAAACTCAGATCCTTTGGCTAATTTCAGATGTTAAGTCAGAAGTCCAGTCTTCCCTTCCACCTAGTATCACTTATCTTATATTATTTCAACAGCAGTGCTTATTTCTTAATGCTGTTCCATAAAATAGTTAATCCAGACTTGACCTTGTAAAAACTGACCTCCTTAAATCCTGCTTCTGGCAGGATGTGATTGGTGGCAAACTGATCCCACAGACATTGGGGCATTAATGATTTACTTTGGGTTTCCAAGGAATTGCTGCAAATAGGGATTTTCTTTTTTCAATAGCCAGTCAAGAGGAAGGTAATATGAATACCTCTGCTGGTCTCTGTGCCAATCTTATTCACACAGCAGCTCTAAACATGAAACAAGAACAATTACGAGACAGAATGCTTGGGAGGGAGACACTGCAAATCACTCATTATGCCACCATGCTGAACATCTGACACTCTTTGTGAGCCACCCAGTGATTTTTGTGCTCCAATTTATCAGATCAATCCTGAGAGCACACATAACTCCCGCTGAGGCCAGCTAAAATAAAAACAACTAAAAAGCAAACTACCCTTAACTTTATGCAATATGGATCTCATGGATTACTGCTTGCTTCATCTTTGCTAATAATTAATATATTCTAAAGATTTTTCTTATCTGTATTCACATGCTAGAGCCTCTAAAATATCCATGAAAGTTTTGTAAAACTCAATCTAAAATTCTAATGCCTACGTTTTAACTTGGGTCCCTAAAATGAGGCACTGAAATCTACATTAGGCACTGAAATAAGCAGCCTGATTTTTAGAGGTGCTCTCTCTGAAGATCCTGGGAGCTATAAGTGCTCAGCACCTCTTAAAATAGATACTTTATGTATCACTTATATAGATGTCTATATATTATTTTAGGCAACAACATTTGAAAATTTTGGCCAAAGCTCTTTGGTTTAGGTCTTAGGATCTGTGACGGGGTGGAATACATCTGGAGGCCTTGCGGCCCTTCCTCACCCCATCCCAGAAAAAAGCAAAGGACAAGTCCTCCAGGCAGCCTAGAGTGGCTGCAGAGGAAGCGGCCAATCAGAAGGGCTGCTGGAGTGGCCAATCAGGGGTCAGAAGGGCCATACAAAAGGAAGCAGCAGAGAAAAAACAGTCAGTTGCTGCCTGGAGCTGGAAGAAGAAAAGACTGGGTTCCTGGCTGTTTGGAAGAGCATCAGGACCAAGGACAGCTCATTGCAGACAGGACTGAGCCCAGGGAACACTGATGAAGACTGAGGAAGCAAAAAAGGAGCTCCTGGCTGGGCACGGGGCTGAGCAAGGACTAAGCCCAGAGCCTAGCCAGATCAGCAAAAGATACCATGATGGGCCCTGTTGGTCTGATTAGATACTGAGCCCAGGACATGAACCAAAAGGACATACCAACAAAGGGTCCTGTGATGGACCCTTTTGAACTGTTAGAGGAGAGTAGCGTCTCCTGGGAGGAAGCTTTGGGGGGCAGTAAAGACTGTGTACCCCGGAAGGGGTTTTTGTTGGTTCCACCTACACACAGTGAGTATAGTTGTGCCTGGAGGGCTGAGTCACTGAAAGACCCATTGAAGAAACCATGGACCAGGGTGGGTGCTTGTGAAAGGTGGGTGCCACCCCCTGTTCCAGACAAAGAAAACATCAGGCTCACACCTAACCAGAAGGGGACACTCATAAGAGGTGGGTGCTGCCCTGTTCCAAACTGAGAAATTGCAGGTGCACAGTTGGCCAAAGAAGGGCGCTCATAAGAGGCAGCTGCCAACCCCGTTACAGGATCTTATTAAAGAAGTTCATATACATGAAGCAGGCAAACTGCCATTGTGTGGGCTGTGGAATAGCCCAGTCTCAGACAGACAAAAGGAACATCTGCATGCATAAAAGAATACAATATTCAGAGATTCAGCATTAGCTTGAAGTTGCTCAGTGGCATTCACCTGATGACTGGCAAATTTCTATGCATGTGCAATTGATTTTTTTTAAAGTTACAGTTCACTATACTATTTTTAAAAAAACCCTCTAGTTTTGGTCATCTCACTAAGTAGGCTAAAAATTCAGCAATACTTATTATATTTCAGTGATCACCCAAAACATCGCAGTTTTTCTAACCTAAATGTAATGTTTTGATGTATTTCTGTAGAATGATAGTACATTTTCATAAAGGCTACTACAGAAAAAATGGTCACAATTCTCTTCGTACATCATTTAATTGAGTTTTAAATACCCTCCTTCCCTTCTCTAGCACTGGTACCTTCTGATTATTCTTTTTTAAGGAGCCATATTTCAAGACCACTGAACTCCCCTTACATTTTTTAGCCTACAGGGATTTTTTTTAAACCTAGGCTATATTTTATGCTTATATCTGTAATTTATGACACTTTGGAACAGCACTGATTAAACTTAGTAACAAAAATACAACTGATCACAGCTAGTGGATACAAGGAGTCTCACTCTACACTGGGAAACCTTTTTTTTCCTGAGTTGAGATTCATGAAGGTTCAGAACCTTTGAGTTTCAATTTGATTTGCATGTTCAGACCCCAAAACTCTAAAAAGAGACCATATGAAACTGCAGACAGCCACAAGTTATTTAGAAAAGGAGCCCAGGTTAACTTGAAAGGTTTATGTACCTTTCCATGCCCCTAACCTGAGTTTTGAGTTTATAATGTAGCACAAATATCAGAGTTTTTCCTGATTATGGACTACATTGCAAACCCTGCCAACATCAGTCGTAATACCTCAGAGAAACGTATTAAAACATACTAATTAGAGAGAGACCACTTAGTGCTCAGTAAAATAAATTGTGTGTGTTCCAGCGCCATGGTTTTTATTATTAGGGACACTTACAAGAAAACAGATTTTTTATTTTATTTTAAAAGCTTGTCTGGTACTGATTTTTCACTTGCAATAACAGGCCCTATTAACACCAACCTCCATTTTTGTGTTAGCAATCAATCACCTGATTGTGCCCACATATGTCCAGTCAGAGTTGCCAACTCTATCAGGACCTAAATTTTCAAAAAAGAGTGATTTTTTTTGATGTCTCCATTTCCAAGGACCCAGCTTGAGACACCTTAGAGGGCCCTGATTTTTCTGAAAACACTTTAAGGTGTTTCAAATAGGACACCCAGAATTACTAGTCACTTTTGAAAATTTATGCCTTGATGTCTAAATGCCATCTCCTGCAACTGTAATTGATTATGAGTTCAAAATTGTAGACTACATACATTAAGGCCCTTATTAAAAAATTGAGACCTAACACTTTTTTTAAAAAAAAATTGGGCATAGTTTTCCTTTTTGTGTCATCACAATTGATTTCTTTGGAAATTACAGCTCTGCAAAATCTTGAATAAGCTGAAAGATCTAAAATCTTTAGACTATAGAATCTGATTTTCCTGATTTAAACTGCAGGAAGTGAAATACAGAAGATCTACAGTATTCAAGCAAATTGTCTCTAAACAGGGTGTTTAAGATGTTTTTCCATAAGACATCAACAGGTGGATTTTTAAATGAAAGCCAAGTATGAAAATAACGTCTACTCTAAGTAATGCAATTCCAAGTCAAGAGAGGAAAAGTGAGCCAGTTAAATTATCTGAATTGGCATGTAAAAAATATAACTCCCATACAAAGGGTAGATAGAGAAATGAAACACCTCAAAGACCTTCGTGACTAAATTAAATGTCAGATTCCTAAATCCCAGGACAGAGAATGAAATGGAGTATACATGAATTCAAACATCACCATTCAATGGGACTTCTGTAGTCACTATCTCTGGATCCGCCTTAGACGTCCAGTAGACAGGGAGCATCTGGAAAAGCTCCGATGAGAAGACTTGATGCCTTGACAACTTTGGATGACAGCCTACATAAATGGAGAGGGAAGAAAGGAAGGCATTGTCTCAACTACAGTCCTGCTTTTCTGTTCACGCCTAGAAGCCCAAATTTACAATTGTAAAGCACTTTCTCTGGGCACTGAATAGAAATCATGTTGAAAAACATGTTTAATATTTTCTGCATTCATTGTTCTAGGATAAATTGTTTTCAGTTTACACCTTTTTCCCCCTGAAAGCTCTAAAATTGAACATTGCTGCAGTGATACACGTGCATACATACACACCCCAGTTCTCAACTCTTAATCTAATGATATCACTTCCTTTTGTTGTTTATAAGCCTAAAGAGAGCTCAGAAATGTTCTGGATTCATAAAATGGATTTATTAAAAATAACATATATAGACAAAATAATCAGGAAATCAATAACATGACAAATAAAGACAGATTTTAACAGAGGTGGGAGTAATTGATTAGCTTCCATCTGATTATGTTGTTTACATTCTTTGTGTTTTTCCAATTATTTTAAAACTTCAGAGATTTTTATTATGCACATCTGCAAAATCAGTGTCAGTTCCAGATTCACATTTTGGTGACGAACCAAGCTGGCTTCAGTTCTCCCAATAGGAGGCCTGTTCTCACCAGACAAACAAATTGAGGTGACCTAATACCCATAGGATTTAATTGATGGATATATGGCATTTATTCGCTTTCGACATGCTGTTTACACCGCTAATGAAATAAAAATATTTCAAGACACCACTCACAAATTGAAGATGACAGAAGAATACAGGTGAATTGGGCATTCATAATTTAAAAACAAACAAGAAAACATAGATAAATCCCAGAAAATCTTGCCCAAAGGGATCTTTTAAGGAAGGTCTTCATTTGAAAGGTTTTGGTTGAATGCTGGAATTGAGATTTGGGGATTTTTTTTTTTTTTGTTGTTCATTCAGACTGAATTCATGGGAGTTAGTCATACAGAAAACACCAAAAATAAACACACAGTCAAAAAAACAAACATTGTTACCTGGTTAGATCTTCTAATAAAAAAAACAAAGGAAATTGAAATCTGATCATCATCATCACCATCCAAAAAATAAGGAAATCAGCTCCTTGAAAAATATGGCATATATGGCCTTTTTTTGTGTGTATATATACTGAACAGGTTTAAAAAGAAGGGTTTACTTAAAACTTGAAATTAAATGTAAAGATGGATTCAAAGTTGATGTGTATCTTTTATGTGGTAGTAAAAACTAAATTATTATGGAAAGTATAATCAAAATCAGCTAAGCAAAATTCTAGAACTAAATAAAGAAAATAAATATGAATGGTTCACAGAAGCAACACAGGTATTGTATTTTTTAAAAGAAACTAGGGCCTGATTCAGCTCCTACTGAAGTCATTCTTGCTCTCTGGCCCAATGACTGTTCCACGGTAGATCAATACTTAAACAGTCATTGAGTGGGGGAGGAAGAGAGAGACTGACTGATTTGGTATTGCAGGGGTTAGGGCATAAACTTGGGAAATGGGAGACCCTGCATCTAGTCCCTCTGCTTTAATCACTCATTATTTATCCACAGTAGAACAGCTTCCACAGGAGAGACTGAGGGAGTCCCACACCAGAATATTCCATAGCTCAGTGGTTAGAGCACATTTCTAAGGGGTGGGAGACCCCTATTGAAATCCCATCTTCCCCTCAGGCTGAGGAGGGAATTGAACCTGGATCTCCCACATCCCAGATGAGTGCTCTGATCGCTTGGATAAAAGTGATAAAGTGGGCACTTCTACCTCCTTCTCCAGCCACACCTTAAATGGGATCCATTATGGTGGGTGGCCTCTGAGCAGGTCTACTGGATCAGGTCTTGCATGTGACTTGGGTGGATGAGCACCTATCTTCTCTGGATTTGTGAATTGGTATAGGGTTTAGGTGGGAGATAGGTGTCCAGATACATAGAGGGAGGCATCAGGGCGCATGCCCAGAGACAGAAACTTAGGCATGAAGGGAATTTTTACCCTGAAAATGTAGGTGTCGAGTGAGTTTAGGCACCTACAGGGTTTGGCGGGAGTTTTGTGGATCATTGTAGAGCCTAAAACTGGGACTTAGGTGCCTAAGTATCTTTATGGGTTCTACCCTAAATCCTGGTCCTGCCACTGACTTGCTGAGAGACTTAGAGCAAGTTACTACCTCTATGTCTCTGTTTTCCCAGTTGTAAAATGGGATTAACAACAGTTACCAGCACCTACCCCATAAAATCTTGTGAGGATTAACTAATGCTGTAAATGGTTAGGGCTGGTCTACACTGCAGCTTATGTCAATATAATTTATATCGCTCAGGGGTGTGAATAAACCATCCCTTTGCTATGTTCAACTTTTCAATGGAGAATACAGAAGTCATTTCATTGTCTACAGCTGTTTTTCCTCACCATGTTTCCCACCGTGACAGATACCCACATCCAGCACTTTCTAAACCCAATTTGGAGAGCAATGTTAACTGCTAATACTTTTTTCAATAGGCTTTTTCCAAATAATATGGAACTCCGCCTCAAAGCTATTTATAATCATTGTAGGCCACATTCTGAGTAGGTACAGTTTTGCTCCTTGAGTAATCTCACTGGGATAAACAATTGGCATCCTTTCGTTTGTGAGAGATGGTGAAACTTGCAGCCTATGATGTAGATGGTTTGCAATGTCTCATGTGACTAAATAGTCCAATCCAAGATTTGCATAATCTTTGGCGGTTAGTGCAAGTGTGTGTGTCTTGGTTGGGAGCTGCTTGCTTACAAGTTCTCTTCTCTTCAAGCTGTAGGAGCCAGCTCCTGTCACAGACTTTGATGCCCTAATGGAGACGATGGTGCCACTTGTTACGATCACTTGCCAAGGTTTCCCATTGGTCAGGCTCAATTCCAAATTCCTTCATATTTTGCTTGTACATGTCTTTATAGTGAAGCTTGGGATGTCCTGTTGTTCTTGTTTCCTCTGATACCTCAGGACATGCTATGTGGGGAGCTATGCATCCATCCTCCAGCTTGCTCGGTTAGCAGCCAGCGCAGTCATTTTTGCTTGAGCAGGGCTTTCACATTTGGTACATTTGCCCTTTGAAAAACCTCTGCATTGGTAACTTTATCTTGCCAATTGATGTTGAGTATATGGCATAATCAGCGTAAATTGTTTGGTGGGGAAACATGGACAAGAGAATACTGAGGATGCAAACTTGGTACACTAGCAATTTGGTCTTGATGGTAAGCTTTGAGTTGTTCCATGCTCTTTTAGTCAGTCTACTAAAGGAAGTGGCATCCTTTCCATTGTGAACATTTAGTTCATCATCCAGTGAGAGGTTGGTAGTCACTGTAGAATCTAAATAGCTGAACTTTAGAACTACTTCTAGATGATTTGCATTTAAAGTGATTAAAGGATCTTATGGAGCTTCTGTCCTAATACAACCATTTTCTTAATGTTGATGGTGAGAGCAAATGCCCAACAAGCACTTGAAAGGCAGTCCATGAGTTCTGGTAGTAGTTCTTCATTGTGGGCTATAAGGGCAGCATCATCAGCAAATAGAAGTTCTCTGATTAGCACCTTTTTTACTTTAATCTTTGCCCTAAGTCATGACAGAGTGACAAGTTTCCCATCTGATTTTGTGTGGAGATGTACTCCATCTTTCACATCCTTAAACACACAGTTCAGGAATACTAAGAAGATTTCAAAGAGTGTAGGGGCAAAAACATATCCTTGCTTCACTCCACTTTTCATCACAAAGCTGTCCAAAATAGACCTATCAAACTGGACGTTTGCTCTCATGTTGTCATGAAATGAATGTATAAGACATAACAAGGTTGATGGACATCCTATCTTTTCTAGGATTGCAAATAGACCTGCTCTGCTGACTGTGTCAGATGCTTTGGTTAGGTCCACAAAGGTAATGTACAATGGTCAGTTTTGCTCTCTGTACTTTTCTTGAAGTTGATGCAGAGAAACTATCATGTCTATAGTTGATCTCCCAGACCTGAATCTGCACTGTGATTCAGGGTTGTTAGCATACTAAGATGACTTTTGCAAAAGCTTTTTCTGATAGACTTAGTAGCAAGATACCCCTGTAGTTGTTAGTCACCCTTTTCACCTTTGTTTTTATACAGAGTGATGATACTTGCATCTCACATCTCTTGTAGCACTTCACCCCCTTTCCAGCATTTTCGCAACGGAGAGATTTGGTAGTAGGCTTTCCTTCCCACACTTAAGAATTTCTGCTGAGATGCCATCTTTTCCAGAAGCATTGCCACTTTCAATGGCTTAGCTCTTCTACAGTGGTCTCCACATCTAACTCTGGCATGACCTGTAGAGTTGGTATTTGATCCAGTAATTCACTGGTGAGGTTCCTTTCTTGTGCATATAGTTTTGAATATTGTTCAAGCCAACAAGACAGCTGCTTACTTTTATATGCAATAATTTGACCACTTTGTGATTTAAGAGGGGCAACCTTATTGACAGTTGGGCCTAGAACTTTCTTCAGGCCATCATACATGACTTTGAGATTTCCTCTCTCTCTCTTCACAGAGCTTGCTTCTGTAATGATTTGCACAGCATCTACTTGCTCACTGTCCTGCAGCTTTTGCACATCAAAATCTCATTTTGGTGCTCTCTGTTGGCTTTTTATTGTCTTCCAGATAGGCTGTGTTTCTAGTGTTAATAAAAGGGAATAGTTCCATTTCATTTTCTTCAAACCAATCCATTTTTTGATGATCTCTTTTCTCCAAATGTAGCTAAAACAGTTTCACGGATTGTTGTTCTTAAATCTTCCCAAAATTCCTCCGCCTTCTCTGGTAGTGACGTTCCATGCATGCTGAGTTCAAAAGCCTTCACAACTCCTGGCATTTCCTCCGATTTTTGATGTTAGTAGCGTTGATTCTGGACTTGCTTCCAAGTTTTACTCTATATAGTTTCTTAGCTGTAATCTTCACTTTGCCAATGATTCAAGAGTGGTCAGTGTTACAATCAGCACTGTGAAACATGCGAGTGTTCAGCACTGAGGGTAGGTCTTTCCTCCTGATGATGATATGACAAGGTCTAATTGTTGCCAGTGTCCTGATCATGGATGTTGTCATGGTGCTTTGACTATTTTTTCCTGCAAAATATAAATTGGTAATACACATTTGGTTTTGAGCACAGACTGTAAGAAGTTGTTGACCGCTCTCATTCATCTTGCCAATGCCAAAATGATCTAGGCAATCTGGCCATGAGTTGTTATCTGCGCCGACTTTTGCATTAAAGTCGCCAATGAGGAAAAGTTGCTCAGTTGATGGTATTCTTTTGACAACTTGATACAAAGTCCTAAAATGTAGTCTTCTCCTCAGGGCTAGATTTGAATGTTGGTGCATAAGCACAAAAATGTTCACAAAGCCAATAATCATCTGAAATTTTTAAGTGAGATAATGCACTTTGACTTCCCAATGGGTGTTTCTAGGGGCCTTACCCACTTATTTCTCACAGCAAAACTGACACCATGCAGCAGATTTTCTTCACAGCTTTTATCCTGCCAAAAGAAGGTATAATGGACCTCTTGGACAAAATCAGCATCTGCAAGTCTTGTTTCTTGAAGTGCTGCAATGTCAACATTAAGTTTGCTCAGCTCATAGTCTAGCAAAGCTGACTTCCACATGCTGCTTGTGTATTGTAGGTGGTCATCGTCTGTCAATCCTGGGCACATCGTCCTAACATTCCAGCTTCCAAGCCGGAAAGTTCTTAGTTTCTTATTTTTTCCAGTTGCCATCTTCCATGTTGTGTCCATGCTGCCAGCAAGGATGGAGTGTCCTCTCCATGAAACATGGCTGCAATAGTCTGGGCAGTTAATATGGAGGCACTGCTTTGCCCAATGTGTCAGTCTCCCCTTTGGCTTCACTGGTTTAGACTAAAGGAAGGAGAGAAGTCGATACATTTGGAACCAGCTATGCTGCAGGAGTTGCCAGTGCAGAGGAGACCTTCCATCTGCCTGCCTTTGGGGCTCCACTCCTAGATTGGTTATCAGCCATAGGCTGAACGGCCCACTCTGTCCTGTGTGGATGCTGTTGGCAAACACACTAAGTGAATTTGCTCATCTGGCTTTTGATGGCCTTTCCTTCATCAGAGATTCCATTACCTCCCTCAGGCACTCATCCACCCAAAGCCATTGGTACTTCCTGGGGGTTCTGGGTTAATTAACTACCGCACAGCACTCAGCGTTGACCAATACAGGTTGTATTGCTTATGATCAGAGCAGTAGCAGGTTCTCAGTTCTAACCTGACCTGCCAGTGTGGGATAAATAGCATTACTCATGAAAGGTAAAGGTGAAACTACAGATGTTAAAGATAAAAAAACAGCTATGAGGTCATCTAGGCCAGTACATTGCAACTAAGTACAGTACTTTCTAGTGCTATTTTTATGTCTCAAGCCATCAGGCTTCCACTATTTTCCGTGGAAGACTTTATTTAATAAATCTCACAGTCAGAATTGTTTTCATAATATTGAGCATACCTATTCTTTTTTCTTAATTACTGATTATGCCTTTTATCCCATCCAACTATTTCTTTCCATTCTTAGTTTTCCTAAGTAGTTGCACATATTTATCATGGCCTGCCTGATTTCATTTGTTGCTAAGTCAAACACGTATTTAGATCTAATAATCTTTCAGCGTCTTTTTGTTGCTCCTCTATGACCTCCCTAAAATTCACCTTCAGATTTCTAGTAGACAGAACTCACTGTAGTATTCTAGGTATGATCTTACCTACGCCACACAGAGAGATCCTACCACCTTTTTTCTTGGCAACATAATGCTTCATGGTTGCTTTATAACAAGCTATGAGAGTTAGATGAGAGTACAGATCATATTAAATTAGGTAATAAAGCAGATGTCTTGGACTTAGATGCAGGAGTCCTCTGAGTTTTCTGACCAAATTCCTTTAAGGCATATGTTCTTTTTAAAATGTCATGGCCTTGGTACCAATAGATGCTAAATGCACTCCAGTCCAAAGAAACATCTCAGAATTTTATCAACAGATATTAAAAAAATCCAGTCCAAATAAACACTTTAGTATGAAAAGCCAATGGAGTCAGTCAGTACTTGTTAAAAGATGGCTGGTTTGAAGCATGGTTTGAATTGGGCAAGTTACAGTTGTGCCCAATATCACTATTAACAAACACAGTTGTAAGCACAGTTTCCCTAAGTTATCTATTTGTCAGAGGGATTTATTTAAAACATTATAGACTTTTCCTTGATAATTTACAGAACAATGTTTTCACCTGGTATCATTCTGAGGTGTTGACACAAAGCAGAGAACTATTTCAAACAGCGTGGCAAGCTCTATTGCAGACAGGGCAACAATTGCCTCTGTCTCACTCTACAAAGAAGTCTGCTAATGCAAGTTTACTTGAAACCCAGCAACAGAACAAACCTTCAGCTCTGGTTTTTTTTAAAACATTCTTTCAGTAGTTTATCCTGGGTTTTGCACAGCCTTTTCAGAATTAAGCATCCCACCAGACTGCTGCCGGTGAAGACTGCTTAATTCCTGACTAAAGGAGAAGTCTTGTTGTTTAAATAAAGTAACTACTGTAGTAGACTTGCTGATATGTTAAGAGTATTACAGGATCTAAGATAGACTTGGGAGGAAAATACTGTACAGGAAGAAAAATTAAACAGTGTACTATTGAAACACAGAGGACATCATTACACACGTGATGTGACTACATCAGATACGAGTAGGAGTAGGGGGATTTAAGTGGGTTACCTTCACAGCAATGTAATGTGTTCTAATGAAATTATACTGGGCAGTAATGCTAATTTTTACAGCTCTCTTTAATGGGTTAAACAAGGTTCCTTTTTTGGCCTGATTGTGCCCTGCTTTCTGGTTGGGCTAAGGGAAGGGAAACCACAAGGCACCTTCACCCTCTTGCACAGAAGGCCAGGCACCATACTGTTGCAGGAGAGAAGGCTCTGCTACTGCTCTGGCAGACACAAGCTACTACAGAAGAAATGAGGTGGAAAGTAGTGGGCTGAGATCAGAGTCTTTTCCCCTCTTCCTCAGCAACCACTGAAGCTGTCCCGGCACTCAGGCTTCATGCACTGAAAGAGCAGTGGGGCTGATGCTGTTGCACTTCCTGGGTGTTCCTTGTAGAATTCTTGCAGAGTCAGGCAAAACTCCCCCCACGGCTCCTGCTGAGGTGTGGCCTCTCCACAGCTGATCCACCATAGGCTAATGCTTAAAAGCCACAATCCAGCAATTAGCATTTATTAAGACAGCGCATAGTGGAAAATGTCATAAAGTGCAACCCAAACAATAAATGACACTTGATACAAGTCCAGTTTAAATGGGGAACCTTAAATTCATCTCTGGAAATATGTCAAAAAGCATCTACACTGATTTGTATAAAGACACAACAGCTGCTATAGCTGCAGCTGAAATTCAAGGGCCTATTCCTGAGTGCTCCTGGGCACCTCCAGCTCTTGGCAGAGTCGAGGGTGTTCACTCAGCACCATTCAGAATCAAACCGCAAATTGGCACCGATGTTTTGAACAGAGATTAAATCACCTGCATTCCAATCAGATTCAAAGCATCCCTCCCAAATACTGACCCATTACACATTAAAATCAAAGACAAGGGTATAAACCAATGTCATTTTCATTGTATCTCCACAGCATGTGGATAATTCTTGTACACAGATGGGAATCGGCCAGACAGCCAGATAACTACAGTTTTAAATGGGCTCTGTACTTCTCCTACCTAGCTCAGTGGGCAGTTGCATCCAATGCTCATCCCATAGTTCAATAAACCACTGAGATTCTTGACCGAGCAGCCACACTGAGCTGCAGTACAGTCTCAGGGGAAGAGGGGCTTCACTAAAGAAATGCCTGAATGATAGGACATTAAGGCCACCTTATTTTTCCATTCCCTACACTCTGTCAGGCTGGCTTGCGTGTCCTTGACATAACTTCAACTTCCTTCCCGCCACCAAACCCTGGGTACCTCAAAGCATTTCAGGCATCAGTTCTATAGGCAAAAAGTCACTCCCCGTGCAGAGTGCCTTAAATAGAACTTCAGGGGTGCATAGCCCTTGTGCTTGGTCTTCTGGGGGCATTTCACCCATTAAAACCAGAAGGAAAGAGAGAACCCTGGGGTACGAACATGGGGCACTTACAGTTAGGGATCCAACATGAGTCCTAATGCAATGGGGTGGGGAGTACATCCCACTGGCCTGTTGCATGACTATCCCACCTAAGCTTTGCTTGCTGGTTTTCTCTGCATGTCTGTATCTTTGTCAGGGCCTATGCTATGTTAAAGAGCCCAGACATGCTTGTGCATGGCATGTATGTAGGAACAGGGTTATTTTCTCACTGATTTTCTTCCCATAATTCCCATTGCTTTAGACAGGAGTGGTGATTTATTGCAGTGGATTTATGGTTCATTCCAAGTGATTTGTGACAAAATAAGCATAAGGCTGTTTCACAGCCCTTCTACATAAGTCTCACATGCATCTGTCTGTTAAGCTAGTGAGCTGTAAATGGGAAACACAGAACTAATCTGAATTCTTGCAGCTTGTGCAAGTTCATCTGTCAGACCAGCTTCTTGAACAAGTACCCTGGGAATTTACTGGAAAAAATTACTTCAGTGGAAGCATTCCCTCATTGTGCTGCCGTTTATTAAAAACTTTGTTTTTATTGATTTTTTCCAAGAAACAAACATTGACACTTACAGAGCAGTAATGCTAAGCCATAAAGAAGGCCAGAGAAATAACCAAAAAAAAAAATTAAGAATGGGCCTGATTCTCCTCACAGTTTCACCTGTGTGAATCAGGGAATAATTCCACTAAGGTGAATGGAGTTATATCATTTTAAGTGAAAGGAGAATCAGGTTCAATATCTACAGCAGATACCATGAGAACATAGAATTTGCCTTTCTGCATCAAAATCCTGGTCCATCATAGACTATCTCCTGCTTCAAGCAATGACTGATACATGATGCTTCAGAGAAAGGTGTTTCCTTCCCCTCTCCACATCAGGAGCAACGGTTCACTGAAATCCCACTGAAACCCGCAGAAATAGAGCTTTATACCAGCCATTAATGTCATAGTGAGCGACTATTCTTGTATTATGGGATGACATTAAAAATTGGGATTGATCAATTTTCAATATGCTGTTCGTAATCTTGAAATAAGATCCTTAAATCCTTTGAAGGATCCTTTTAATCCTTAAAAATAAGGAGCGGGAAGGGGAAAAATCATATTATGGAGGCACCATCCATGGCTCCATTATTAAGTTTGAGTTCTGTTTTGCACTCACATATACAACAAACACAAATTTGTACACAGCACAAAGAATAAGAAATCCAGAGTAACTCTCCTGAACTTAATGGAGCTATTATGAATTTATTAAAATATAGATGAGTACAGAATTGTGCCAGAAGTCTATAATTGTAGAATAATGCACACTAGTGTGATTTTCCCAGCATCTGTAATGGTTGCATGATCTATTATCTGGAAAAGGTCAGGAGATGGGCAATATAGAAATTATAATCAGAGCACTGGACACTTTAATAATCTGAAGTGTTAATCTTACCCTAATCCTAAAAAAAGAAAAAAAGAAAGTCCAGATAGTAGTGACCTGTAATTAGAGATGGTATGAACCATAAACGCTTCAAAGACTAACTCAGATAAGCATCCAAAATTCAAATGTTTGCCTGAATTAAATCAAATTTCCTCTGCAAAACTGAGCTGCAAATCTGATGAGTTTTATGGCAAAAGTACATTTCTTGCTTCTAGTTAAGTTGGGCACACTAGAACATCTTTTCTTATGACATTGTCTCAGCACTTCCTGAGGGAACCAGGAAAGTACAGAGGAGCACTACATGGGAAAAAGAAAAACGTGTTGCCTCCACAAAGGGGTGTATAGGATGTGGGCTTCAAATTGGCTCAGATGAAAGGAAAATGCCTGTCACTTAGATTAAGGACTAGAACTACCCAAACTGCTGCAGAAAGTTATTAGTTTCAGCTCCAGGAGCCATAAGGAACATTTAAACTGGTGGGAAAAGCAGGCAATATTGCCATAGGGGATGGACTGATTTAGTGCCTCCTCCATTAACCTGGCCACAGCCTCTCTTTCACCACTGCTGATTACTTTTTGGGTGGAGCAAACCCACTGTAGGTCCTCTGGTAGAGGAGTGAATAGCCAGGCTGGTGCAGGGAGTTGTAATTAACGCTTCTCTTTTCAACCTCGTCACACCCTCCAGTACGTCTATTGACAATGGTCTCTGCTCATATAGATCCTCAATCTGGGTCTAAAACCATAAATGATTCACCACCAATAAGTACCATAATGGTCATTAGCCACCCCAGGTGAAATCCTGACACCCCCCCCTTGAAGTCAAATGGGAGTTTTGCCTTTGACTTCAACAGGGACAAGTTTTCACAACCCTTCCTCCTCACCTCTTAGTGGGTAGCACTGCATTTAATTACAACTGTTATTCTCCTTGGTGTCCAATATACTGAAAATTATTTTCTACTGGATCATCTTTAGGCTTCAGTCCAAGGGAAAGTTGTGACATTTGCACAAACAGGATTCCACACTGCTGGATCAAGTGGCTGGTTCCACTCCAACCTTTTGCTATCTATTCCTCAATGGCTTTAGAACAAATGGAATCCTAAATTAAAAGTTGCTTTGTATTTCATGCAGCCCAAGGCTGCAATATGCCTTAAAATAGGTGGATCTTCTAGAGCATCCTGCCAATGTAGAACTATTATTTTTGAGTTTCTCATTCGGTGACCAATACTGTGCTTTATCTAGTAGATTTCTTTGCTGAAGTGTTGCAAATGATGTGAGCAAACCATCTGTATACAGAAGTAAGAATACTAAAAAAGAGTTTGGACTTTTACAGCAACTTCCATCCAATGATATCAAAGCATTTCCAAATGCTACTCAATTTAGCCTCATGACCTCCCACTGAGAGGTGAATACCTTTATGTATCCTTTCCAATCCAACCACATTTTTTATTCTCTCTCTCTCAGAATAATGGCTATTCCATAGAGAAGACTTGGAACTGTAAAGGCATTATATTTCAACTGTCCTGCTAGACATCCCCAAGCTCTTTGAATGTGCAAACTTTTCAAGAAGTTGCACTTCAGACCAATGAATGGGGAAGAAAAAGCTTTAAAGATTTCTTCTCTGGTAGGAACCATACTGATGTCTTCATCTTTCTCTGATATAGTGCTTGTTTTAGAGTGAAAGAATTACATTGTTGTATGTTAAATTTTGGGAAACAAACCACCACCAACTCCCTTCACCTCTGTTTGTACCTCTTTCCAGTATATCCAGAAATAATTTAGGCTTCTTTCCCGTGCCTCATAAAAGCGCTCTGGAAGTACTGGGTATATTTAAGGGTAAGATATTCATATGTATGGAATCCTGGGAATAATATTCATCCTAATGAATATTATTTGATGTCAGTCACATTTGCAGTTCCACCCATCTTCCTTTAACTTTATTTTAAGTTTAAATTAACTATGTCCTTGATATCACTGGTATCACAGCCAAATATTTCAACCTCTCAGGCATCCACTTAAGCTTCCAGCTATCCAGCTGAGAACTGGAACATTCCTTCAACATCGGTCTGACCAAATACTTTTCCTAATTAACCTTGTACTGCAATTAGATATGGAACCAAAGTCACTAACAAGCTTCAGTGAAAGAGAAGCTATTTGATTTAGGCTGGTAATCTGCAGTGTTTCCATCTGCAATAATCAATTCTTTGTATTTTTCTAATTCCCAATAATCAAGGATTCTGATGAATTCTTATCTAGTTTAGGGTTTTATACTGCCATCTATCACTATAGTAACTGAGCACCTTCCATCAAAAATAAATATCAAGAGTGAAATCCCTAGTGAACTTCATGGATTCTTTGGCAGCTCTCTGTTTTTGGGGTCAAAACTCTGCTTATTTTAGATTTGATTAGTTTCCTCTTTTTTGTAGTTGGTAGGATTCTATTGAGTAGAAGGTGTCAGTGTCATGAATTTCTCTCTTATGATGAAAAGTCTTTTTCAGAGATGAAGATTTTGCAGTGTTTCCTAAAGAGTCAGACTCAGGATTCAGCATATCTTCTCCAAAAGTATTTTCCCATATTGGATCCCTTCGACCAAGAATTCTCTGTCGCCAGCTGTCATACCCTTTGTCATGGGCTTTGCAATCTGTATTGTCCCCCAGGAGCACAGCTGTCACGGTGGTTCCTAGATAGAAATTCAGAATTGGATTTCCTTGGGGCTTGATCCATTAATTGCTTTGAAACTTAGGGCAAAGGCCTTAGACTGGCATTGAAAGCCAACTGGAAACCAATGAAAGGACTTGACCAAAGGACCTGATATGCTCACACTGACCTAAGTCAGGGAGAAGGCAGACAGCCTCATTCTATACCAGCTGGAGCCTTTGCATTGTCTTGACATTCAGCTCCAGAGACAGTGAACTCCAGTAACCCAGCCCAGAGGTGACAAATGTATGGATCCCTGTAACTAGGTCTTCATCTGGGAGGAAGGGACAAAGTTTCCTAGCAAGAATTGCTGTAGCAAATGGTTTTAACACTTATGTAGCATTTGATTTCAAGATTGAAAGAGCAAAGGGGGGGGGGGGTGGGAAATGGGACAACTGGAGCAGTACTTCGCTCAGGCACATATAATTTGAATATTTGATTGCTCTGCAGAATCCCTTCACCAAACTTCATTAGCTGCAGTGCATAAGAAGCGGTAGTCCCGCCTCACCCCTCTCATCACCTACAGAAATGACCAGTCTAAGACTATTTTCTATTCATGCCAGTTAGAAATGTCACCAACTGTCTAGCACCACTGCATAACAACCTGTTCTTATTGAATCCTACTAGGTTAAACTGAATTATAGTTGAGAAGTTTTTTTTTCTAATCTGCCTACCAGACCCATTGCCACTATCTCACAATCCACCCTTTTAATGGAAATCAATTTATACTTTTTACACTCACTTGGTACCTTCAAAATCTTGAAGATTACAATGATTAGGAACATTGTTATCATCTGGGGTTCAAAATGTTCACAGCCATAGCATGACAGACATTTTGCCTGCAAATTACTAGTAGCACATCTTTATAGAGTTGTCTCAGGAATCCATCAAACCCTTGACTCTTGCTGGCTTTTTACAGCATGAATTGCTTTCAGAATTGCCTGCAAGTTATGCTCCCATCCTGATGTCTTTTCTGTTCTTAAATTGGCTGTGGGAGTTCCACTGAGTCAAAGAACTTACTGTATTCTGCAGCATACGAGTTGCTGTTTGCCAGAAGCTGGGAATAGATGACAAGGGATGAATCACTTGATGATTACCTGTTCTGTTCATTTCCTCTAAAGCACCTGGCATTAGGATACTGGGCTAGATGGACCATCGGTCTGGCCCAGCATGGCCATTCTTATGTCGCTGGCTGCATAAATATTTGAGAAGAAGTGCTTAAATGTTTCATTTAGATACATCAATTAACATTCTCCTTTTGCCAGATCATTTTATTATATCTGTTCAATAGTTTTCTTGATTACTAAAGCAAGATGGATCTGACTATTATTTCTAGCCTGTAATATTTGTAATATACTTTATCTTGTGGTTGCCATGTCATCAAAAACCCTTTGATGGGTGTTTGTATAGTATTACAGCTCAGTCACCTGTCCAATATTCTATCTGAGTCTCTCCAATAAATCACTTTCAATTGCTGAAATTATGAAAAAATCCAATCTTGGAAGGAACACTTCAGTTGTGTGCTGGCATGTTCTAATTAGCCAAATTACAAATTCTAAAAATAGACTATTTCAGTGCTTGAAAATGTACAGTACATTCCACAGGGCTCAGCCTGGCTAGTCTGTGGCCACAAGAGGCACTCCAATTGAAATATGGTTTAAAGTGTGGGTACCTTTCATGATCTTTTGAAGCGTGCAAAGATTCCTGTTCCAATGTTTGCATTGGACCAATGTTTGGACCAGGTTTGGTATTTCTAGAGAGAGGATGGATAATACACGGGGTAGTACACTCTAGCCTAGGATGTAGGAGATCCAGTTTCAATTCCCTTCTCTACCACACACTTCCTGTATAACATTAAATAATTTACTCAGTCTCTGTACCTCAAGTCCTCATCTTCAAAATGGAGAGAATAGCTCTGCCTACTACACTGGGGTGCTGTGAAGATAAAGACTGGGGATCTCTGATACTATGGAGATGTGTCATGTGTACCATGTAATCTCCACTATATTAGCACTCAAAAATTCTCCTAATCGCCTGCAATGGGAAACATTAACATGTTGCCTTAAAAGGAATAGCTAACAGAGTATGGATGATTTTGTCTTTTGCAGTCCATAATGGGGTTTTATTCACCAGGATGGTGTTTTTTTAACATGCTGTGAGAACTTGTCACTATTGAAACATTTTACTGTCTGATAGAAAGGGACAAATCACCGTTTTTAAAATGGAAGAGTAATAGATCATCTTTGTCTCATTTCCTGCTCCAGAGGTGGATAGGATCTGTACATCCTCTTGTGTCTGTTAAGTAATGATCAACCGTTTTCATTTCATATAAAAGAAAATCCTCCTAAAAAAATAAAAATGAAACTTTTCTGCAATTCTGCAATATTTTGATTTGCTTGGTTTTTCTCATTCTCAGCAGTCTGAGTTTAAGGCTTTGATACAAGAAAGAATTCAAGCATATGCCTAGCTTTAAACAAATGAGGATTCCTATTGAACTACTCACATACTTAAGTGTTTTACTAACTCAGGGCGTTAGAGACTAGAACGGAAAAGAAAATTAGGCTTTACCTCTTCTATATGCTGTGAGGTTCCACAGAACCAAAATGTTTCTGTCTTGGCTTTCTCTTTCAGCCAGTGAGTAAAGCTGCATTACTGTCCAACAATTTAGTTATCTGGGTACAGGCGACGGGGAATGTGATTTCTGCTTCCTTCTCTCTTTGTGTCTGTCAGTACGAAAAATTGTGGTACTAACTAGAGATCCTGTCATCTATACAGTTAACACAATATGCTGCACTAGAATACCAGGTAAAAATATTAGAGGAGTATGTAATTCATATTCAGGATCTCAACAATAATGCCCTTGAACAAGCTATCCAGCAATTAGCACAGTACTTTTAGTTATAATTTATCTGTTTAAGACAAATGACGGAAGTATTGCTCTGTTAGTGGGTAGTTTAAACAAGCAAATAAATAAAGCAACAAGAGTTAGATAGCCAGTCAGAAGTGGCGACTGCTGGGGATAAGGACCTAGACCTGGTGAATATTGGCTACAACCGATATCTTGCAAGTCATGTGTTCTGATTTTTTTTAAATCAATTTATATAAAAAAAAAAAAAAAGGTGTATTTCACTGCATTTTTCCTTACTAGAGGAGGATGAGTTCATATGAGTCCAGAAGGGATTAAAAAATGGTTTGTTGAATTTAAAAAATAATAAGAAAGCAGAAAGTGTGTTTGTGGGCATACAAAAATAACCCAAATTATTTCCTCCACATCATTTCCACCTAATGTTTCTTTTTACAGGTATCTTTCACAGAAGTGGCCAATAATGGCTGGCACTAGCCAACCCTTTTAATGTATTTGATAATTTAAAAAGTTGGAACATCTAAGAAATCATAGTGACACCAGGGCACGGGTTTCATTACAAAACGCAATCCTTAGTCCAGGTGCATTGAATATAGACACACCACACACATCTATGTACATGTGTGCCACACAGATATGCAGTGATGTATAATTTTAAACTTTGAAGGCCTGGAAGAATTTTGATTCAACACCATAATTGCTCCTTTTAAGCTTTCTGGCACTGAGTCCTTAATTACATGTCATGGTTCATTGTACACTCAAATTCTAGAGCCATTCAAATATAATTGTGGGGTTGTTGATGTGCTCTATAAGCCATTGTTACTAAAGATCTTTTGGGAACTTATCTAACATCTCCTTGAGTACTGTGACTGTGTGTCACTTCCATGTAAATATATCATAAGCAGACAGATTGTGCCACAAGAATCAGTTGTTCTATTGAATTTCTATGGAGGCCAACAGGCTAAAGGAAATGTGACTTGCTGACATATAGAAACAGATGTTACAAGCACATCCCAGCTGCTGATTTCTCCAACAGCCTTATTACAAGGAATTCAGGCTCAGTTTTTTAAAGGTAGTAGGAGCCTAAAGATGCAAATAGGCATCTAGTGATATTTGTTCCAAGGTGCCTAACTCCCATTGATTTTTGGCTCTAAGTTAGTACAACCGAATGAAAGAAAATATGTTTTGGGCTTATAATTTTAGATCAGGGCTGAAATACTGTATTAACTGAGAAGGGGAAATTACTCAGACAGTGAGGCAAATTAAAGATGTAGTAAAAAGGTACTTCTTACTTTCATTGGCTTAAGTTCAGATTTTTACAGCTAGATCTCCAAAGCATTGCACAGGTTCCTAATTATTTTATCCATGCAATGCACTCACGGAAGCTTATTGGAGCTGCGTTGCTCCAACCACCTATTTAGTGCTGAAATTTTAATCTTTAATCCTTCTTGTTATTTTAGCATAAGTTTTGTTTTCAGTTCATATGTTTACATTATGATTTTTTCATACTACACAGACGAATTTAAATTGATCCAGACAGGGGCAACATGCCACTGTCAACAGTTGCTCTTGTCTTCATTTTAGAAAGTGTCAGATTTTAGATGGGAACTGTATAGGGGCAGAGTATCTGGTAGTGGTTAGAGCAAGGAACTGGGATTCAGGAGTCATTGGATCAATTCCTGTATCTGCCATTGATTCATTGTATGATGTGGGCCAAGTCACCACTTTTAAACAAAGATAATATTTCCTTACCTCATAAGGCTGTTGTCAGGCTAAAATCATTAATATTGGCTTAAAATACCAGATGAGAAACGTGGTCTGGCTCCAGTTCAACAAGGCACTTATGCATGTGCATAATTTTAAACATGTGAATGGTCCCACTGAAGTAATCAATGTCAGTGACATAAATGTGATCACTCACATATTTAATCCTCATGTGCTTAAGTACCTTGCTGAATTGGGGCCTTTAAACTTAAAGTATTATTCTTTCATGTTCATATCTGAAATATCCATTGTTCATCTAGAAAGAAATTCTCACAGCTGTCTTCTAACATTGCATAAAATTTGGGCCCAAACTGCAAGGTGCTGAGCACCTCTTGAGAACTGCAGGCACTCGGCAGGCTGTTGGATTGAGCCTCTCTGTGTAGACATTGGGTCAAAAAGAAAAAACATGCTAAACGGCCAGAAAACTTAGGTCATGCAGTGGTGATTCACAATCCAGGCATTGTTATCACCGGATCACATTACACAGAGCAATTTATGCCTTGCTTTAGTCCAGTGGCATGCAGGAGCACAGCCCAATGTGTATGTACCTGACAACACCCATTCTATTTACCTTCTTTCTTCGCTAAATAGGAAACAAGGTACCTTTCCTTATCAGCCAAAACAAGCCACATCTTCCTGGTATTTTACTAATGCTTCAGAGGTGATTAACAGGATTCTTTTCAAAGGGCAAAATATGTGGAATTCTTTTTGCAGAAATCTGAAACTTAACAGGGTAACTGTCTGAACAATTCTAATTTTTTTTTATTTAAAGTAAAAGTGGCAATCATGACATTAGCTGCTCCTGTTAATATAAATCAGTCAATGGTAGAAACTTTGCTCATAATTTCAGATGCAGTCATGCCAAATGCAATCAACTCTATTTTATATATTTTGCAGAAGAAAATGCAAAAATGCCTTTTCGTCTGTGTTGCTTAAATACCTGGTTCTAGTTCCAGTATCTCAAAAAAGTCTTGACAATAATTGCAATACTGAATGCTGCCAGCATTTGCAAATGCAGTACAAACCTCTTTGTATTCATTTCCCACTTTTTTTTTTTTTTTTTTTAAAGTAGTGACAGTTGTACAACTAGATAGATGCTTATGTTTTTGGATCATGAAGCACTAAATCTTGGTCTGCACTGATTTATACCCCTCATCTCTCTTTTTTCTTATGGTTTAAACAAAAAACAGTAACGTGACTCATCTGTCATAAGCAATTCTAGTATTCTTCTAGATGTTGGTGTGTATCTAGAGGGAAGTTTCACAGTTATGTAAAAGTTTTTGTGTTTTTATGATGGGTGAAGGAATTCAGGAGGCGGCAAAGACACTGAAAAACACATCATTTGCAAACAAGATCAAATGATGTGTATTATCACCCTTAAATATAAGAAACCCTTTAAAAATAATGTTCCGTTTAAATCGACTCCTTGCCAGCATTAAAAATTGCAGTTGTCAATTATATAGGACATTGCATGACGAAATAGTAAGTGATACAAATGTCTTTAGAATGGATGGACTAGCTTGTCAGAAGTGTTCCTGAAATTTATTCCTGAAACATTTACAAGAGTACCAATTATGCTTGCAAAGCCAGTATTTGAAAGTGCAAATACCAGTTCTATGATGTACAAATTTTGTGGTGCAGTTTACAAAATCCTTCATATGGGGTCACTTTTGAAAAATGTGGCGTATACACCATCTTCTCTCTTTTCTCCACACACAGTCTTATGTTCCTCAGCAGTTCTTATTCAGAAAAAAATTCCCAGTGAAGTCAATGAAAGGTTTGCTACGTAAGCACCTACAGCAGTTACCCTATTTTTCCCCATAAAAGAGAGAACAGTATTGCAATCTAGATTGTTTTTTTTTTTTAAACCTGAAATAGAAGTAAGGAACTAGGCTTGATTCAGTGAAAGCACTTAAGCATGTGCTTAAACTTTAAATCAATGGGATTTAATCACATGCTTAAAGGAAAACACATTTGAGTGGTTAGCTGAATCGGGGTCACATTCAGACAGACAGAGTGTGTATGTCTAGGGAGCTGTTCTGACTTTCAGAATCCGAACGGAAACACAAAATGTCAGCTGCCTCACCAGCCACCCCCTGCAGCTGGCAGAGAGAGACCCCATATTTAAAAGTGCAGTATACAAAAAACCAGGATGACCTCATTTCTCCAGTTACACATCTACTTAAAACATATCTACAAATATAGACCTAGTAGGTGAAACAGTATGAACAGATGGTCTTGTGCTGATGTTCCCTCTCCAGGAGCCTTTTTCTTCCTCCCACCCTCTTCCCCACAAGAGAGCCCAGGATTGTTTCTCCTTGTGTCCAGAGAGGAATCACCACAAAGTTCTGTCCTCTCAGACCAAGCCCACTGCCTACACTGTAGGCTCGGTCTCAAATCACCCAGGAGAGCCCTACTTGTGTTACAAACTGCAACTGGCAGAGCTAACCCAATAGTGCCAATTACTTTGTTTTAATAGAGACCCTCACCTGAGCTTTTCCTCAGATTATAAATAACGTTAAATTAATTATAATTTTTCAGTTTAAAAAGAAGTTAAATGGAAGGATATCTGTGTCCTCAAGCTGATACCTGTATTTATGCCTATAGAATGACACTTCATATAATCAGAGAATGGCTCAAACTAGAACAAGCTCCAAACGCCTATGAACTTTGGGCCTGGACCTGCTCTCAGAGAAATCAGTGGAAGTTTGGCCATTGACTGTAATGGGAACGGGAGCAGGTCATTTAGTTGGGAAAGTTTGGATGTGAATTTGTGACTGCCTTTCACCTTTCTGAGGGGCTGAACCAAAACCCCAGCCCCAGCCCCCAGCAAATCATGGGCAAATTTATATCCAGAGCTGAACTCTGGAGCTCAAAACCATCTCTAAAAATAATGAACTAGCACAGATTTATTCTGAAAAGGATTGAGCATTTCAGTACTGACCGTTCAAGTGAAAAGTCTACTTGGCAGGATACAAAATGAAAAAACCTCTTAAAAAGGCTGAGCAGCAAATGGCATTCAGGGTTCAGATGATGCATCTCCAAGCCCCAGAAATGACAGATCTGGTACCAATGCATATCCCTTTATCCTAGTCAAGCGATGAAATATATTAAGTGCCCAAGTATCTTTTCTCCCTTGAGTGAGATAAAGGGGTGTGACACTGCCTTTTGTGTTACTTTCTTTCCTTGGTTATTTAAAAATACACAATGTATCCCATCCATTTAAAATACAATTTTGCTTTTCTCACCTTTGTTCCATTTGCAAGATGCAGTGGATGTCTGTGAGCCCCTTTCCTCTTTTTCAAGCTCCTTTCATCCAGGGATCGTTGCTGCCTCTTGGCATAGGCCAGAATGGTGGATTCTGCCCTCTGCAGTCTTCTCTTCCATATTCACTCCCTCCACTTTTAAGAAAGTGCAGTAGAAAACTTTTAAACACAGATAACTGGCTAGTACCAGTATGTTCTTCTTAGCACAGCTATTTCTTTAGGATTTATGCATGTCAGAAGGGTTTGTAACGTCATCACATCTCTTCATTCACTAGTTTAATTCCCTATCTAATGTTAACTTTCTGTGCACATTTTTCAAAGAACACCAAAAAAAAAAAAATTCCACCACAGTAGCAATGTATATTGAGCAATGCAGTCATATCTGCACAAGGGCGCAGGGTAAAGGCAATAAGTTATCTGCTTATGACAGAGAGAGAGAAAAAAAAAAATCAGATTTCAGCAATCTAACCCTTTGCTCAACTCAGGTAGCAAAAAAGGGGTTGGAAAGCCGCCCGGTATCTCCAGCTAGAGATTCCTCAGTCAACGCCTAGAGAGAGCACGGCCGGGGTTGGAGATCATGCTCTGTAAATCATTGCCTGGAAGATGGCCCCTCAGGGGAGCCAAATCACAATAAAGTAGCGGATTAGAGCAGCCCAGCTCTACCAGGCTGGCATAGAACTAGCTCCAGAATCAAGTAGCAGCAACTGGCTCCCATCTCAGTTGTGGAAGCCAGGTGCAGCCGAGATTCTGGGCCATAAGGAGGAGAATGCCTTTGGGAAAGTCGAGTTTTGCATACAGAATTGAACCCCAGGCTGGGAGCGTTTTCTGTTACTCTTTTTACTTATGTTAACTTGTTCAGAGTTCTGGTGATAAACATTACTTGAATGGGGAAAAGCCATCACTGACAGCACCCGTTTTGTTTCTGGTAAATTGTCCCACTTGCTTACAAATCCTCAGCAATGGGACAACCCAAAAAAGAGGTTCAGCGTACTTTGGATAAATGCCCAAAAGTTTGGACACAGAGCTGAAGCTTATCCCTATTTCTGGGATCTGTGAGGTCGGGCTGGAAGTCTCTGGGTATGTCTATACTGGCGGTGGCAATGTGGATGCTGCTGGATCGATGCCGTGGGATCGATTGGGCGGGCAGTGGAGACCCACTCAGTTGATCCCAGAAGTGCCCTCCGGTCAACGCTGTAAGTCCCTCCCCTCCCCCACAAGAGGGGTAATGCTGCATCGACCGGAGGGCCTTTCCCATCGGCGCAGCACACTGGAGATACTGCCTTTTACTGACCATGGTAAGTCAACAGGAGATATGCAATCTACATAGAGTAGACTGCATATCTCCCGTCAGCGTAGACCAGGCCTCATTGTTTGTCTGTTTGACTCACTGTCACAGATTAGGAGATGTGTGTCTAGCTTAAATTACTCATTGTGGTCATATACAATAGCATGTATTTAAAAAAAAAAAAAAAAAAAAAGAAAAGAAACCCATAACATTTACAAAAAGAGTTACCACCCCTCAGTGTATGAAGATAGGAATTAATGGATTCAGAACTCTGGGTTTGATTCCAGGTTCTGGAGGGGAGCGGTTACAGGCACTTCTGACCCTGTTCTGCCTCCCCCCCCCCCCACCTGTTCCTGTCCAGTCCCACCCCGTGTCCTTCGACTTCAATTTGCCTCTCCTGTTGAGCCCACCCATCCTCCAGTTCCTAGCCCTGGATACCAGCAGAGGGTGCATTGAGAGCACAGGAGAGACAGATGTTCCTAAGCCTCTGACTGCCAGATGCTGGGAATGGACAATGGGATGGATCACTTGATAATGGCCCTCTTCTATTCATTCCCTTTGAAGCATCTGGCACTGGCCGCTGTCTGAAGACAGGACACTGGGCTAGGTGGACCATCGGTCTGACCCAGAACAGCCGTTCTTATGACGGGCTCCCTGTTCCTGTGCCTGGCTATAGGAAGGAATAATTACAGGGAAGATCTTGCTCAGTCCTTGCTACCCCAGGCTGGATCATGCTTAGTACAGATGGAATCTTAATGAGAAATTAGTTGACAAACTCTAACAAGTCTCTCCTGAGCATGTGCAAACTGTGATTTTCAGAGGCTTCTAAATTGGCCAAATTTGGGTGGATTTTCACAGTGATAAAATAAAAGCACATTCCTGACACCAGGACAGCTCCTCTTGCCACATTTCAAGTTCTTGTTCTGAACACAGAGGTGCTGGGGGGGAAAAAAAAAAAATCTCATTCTCAGAAATGAACCATTTTTGCTGAAACTGTCAAAAAAAAAAAAAAAAAAAAAAACCAAAAAACTCCCCCTCCCCCCCCACACACACACCATGCTGAGGCAAACACCTGGCATGGGATATTTCAGTCAAAGATTGAAGTTTGACAAAGTTAAAAGCAACTGAAAACAGGGTCTTATAATTGAAAGCATTAGGCAACCTTAACTATAGTAATTGCTACCAGCTCTGCCTATACTAAAATAGATTGAACAGATAATATAGATTAGATAGATAACTGTAAATGGATAAATAATTTTCAAATGGTCTGAAAAAAGCTTGCGTTTAAAGGAAGTCAAGTTATTTTCAGATTTAAAATATAAAATCAGGAATTGGTTTGGTCTTTCCGCCCACTCCCAAAATGCTTCACATCTGGGGCTACGCTAAGATATTGGTTTTAATTTGTATTGCCCCATAGACTTTAAGGCCAGAAGAGACCATCATGATCATCTAGTCTGACCTCCTGCATATCACATGCCACAGAACCTCATCCCCCAACGCCTGTAACAGACTCTTGACCTCTCACTGAGTTACTGAAGTACTCAAATCATGATTTAAAGATTTCAAGTTTCAGAGAATCCATCATTTACTCTATGCAAACTAGTAAATGACCCATATACTCTACCCTGCAGAGGAAGGCAATACAAAATGTACTCACCCTGGGTCTCTGCCAATCTGACCAGAGGGAAAATTCCTTCCCAAACTCAAATATGATGCTCAGGGTCTAACTGATCACATTTGTGAGACCCTCCAGACAGATACCTGACAAAGGATTCACTGTAGTAAACTCAGAGCCCTGCCCACCTGGTGTCCCATCTCTGACTGTTGGAGATATTTGCTACTAGCAGTCACAGATGGGGCACATGCCATTGTAGGCAGGCTCATCATACCATTGCCTCCATAAATTTATCAAGCTCAGTCTTGAAACCAGTTAGGATTTTTGCCCCCACTGCTCCCCTTGGAAAGCTGTTCCAGAACTTCACTCCTCTGAGGGTTAGGAACCCTAATTTCAAGTGTAAACTTCTTGGTGGCAGTTTATATCCATTTGTTCTTATGCCAATATTGGCCCTCAACTTAAACAACTCCTCTCCATCCCTGGAGTTTACCCCTCTGCTTTATTTATGTTTTTCATAGCCAGTAGAGTGTTCTAGATAAAAGGACACAAAATAAGAAATACATTTTGAAATATTCTCTGCTTTAGTATGTTGTTGGTTCTACGTAATTTCCTGTTCCTTAGATTTCAAAACAAAATTGTGACTCTGGACAACATGAAGATGAACCAGGAACATTACAGACTTGGCAGAATGGTTTCCATTTCCTTTCATGTAGATTGACAGCAAGCAGTCTTAATATTCTGCTGGAATTGGGCTAGAAAATGAACCAGTGCACAGGAAGCAAAGCTTTATTTGTTTGTTTGCTTTTCTAATTCACCAAAACATTTACTTATTGTAATAAGAGCTGCTAGGGAATTTTTCAACTGTTTAAAAAAAAAAAAAAAAAAAAAAAAAAAAAAACAAAAAACAAAAAAACCAACCCCACTCATCAAAACTAAAACTGTTCATGACATGGGGCCAATTTCATGAATCTCCTGCATCAAAAAAATGGAGAAATGAAAATTTTCTGTTTCTAATGTCAAGATGATCTTTTGTTTAGAGATTTTAGTAAATTTAGACTAAAAATAGTTAATGAAAAAAGATTGAAATTAAAATTGAAATTAAACATTTCAAGATCAAAACATTTCATTTTGATGACTGGCCCAAACCAAAAACATTTTTGGTTTTTCAGTTCACAAAAGTTTGAAATGGACTTTGCAAAAATTTCCTCTCCCGAATTAGGATGAAATCTCTCAAACATTTTTGAGGAATGGAAAAATCAGTTTCTCACCCAGCTCTAACTGGAACATAGAAATTGAGCTGCTAAAGAAGAGATTCATTATTAATTGTTGTAACTTCTTTTTAACAGCTCAGTGCTGAAAGATGCTGGACACTCTGGTCCTGATTTAGCAAAGCACTTACACAGCCACTGAACTGTAAGCACATGTGGCAGTTTCATTGACGACAAAGCTCAGCAGTACAGGACTGATACCAAAGCATCCAGGAGCTGAATCAAAGCCCACTGAAGTTGATGGATTGTCTTAATTGACTTCAATGGACTTTGGGTCAAACACCCAGCGCATATCACTCAACATCATTTACATACAAGTTTTCAGGTAACCCAGCTGTTGTGAGAACTTTATGTTAAAATCCAGTTCAAGAGCTGTAGTGTTCTGCCACTGTTAAACAGGGGACTTTCAGAGGCAACAACATTATTTTAAAAAAAGTGACTATGACCTACCGTCATTCGTTTTGGTCTTAAAATGAATGACAGTAAGCCATTAGCTTAAAACAGGCTTCAGTTCTCTTGCATCCTGCAAAAGCAATAGTGCATGCTCAGTTTTATGAAATGCTAATAGCTAATCATTTCACTCTCATTCTCTTGTTGCCTGAATGCTCAACATACTCATATTTAGAGTTATTCCAGCAAGATTAGAGTTTATTTCAGCACATCATATTGAGATTAAAACCAGTGAAGGCGCATTGTCTTTTCAGATCACTGTGCACATAGAATCATAGAATATTAGAGTTGGAAGGGACCTCAGGAGGTCATCTAGTCCAACCCCCTGCTCAAAGCAGGACTAACCTCAGCTATATCATCCCAACCAGGGCTTTGTCAAGCCTCATCTTAAAAACCTCTAAAGATGGAGATTCCACCACCTCCCTGGGTAACCCATTCCAGTGCTTCACCACCCTCCTAGTAAAAAACTTTTTCCTAATGTCCAACCTAGACCTCCCCCCTGCAACTTGAGACCGTTGCTCCTTGTTCTGTCATCTGCCACCACCGAGAACAGCCTAGCCCCATCCTCCTGGGAAGCCCCTTTCAGGTAGTTAAAGGCTGCTATCAAATCCCCCCTCACTCTTCTCTTTTGCAGACTAAACAAGCCCAGTTCCCTCAGCCTCTCCTCATAAGTCCTGTGCTCCAGCCCCCTAATAATTTTTGTTGCCCTCCGCTGGACTCTCCAACTTGTCCACATCCTTTTTGTAGTGGGGGGCCCAAAACTGGACACAATACTCTAAATGCAGCCTCACCAATTCCGAATAGAGGGGAATAATCACTTCCCGCGATCTGCTGGCAATGCCCCTCCTAATGCAGCCCAATATGCTATTAGCCTTCTTGACATCCAGGGCACACAGCTGACTCATTCAGCTTTTTATCCAGTTACCCCCAGGTCCTTTTCTGCAGAGCTGCTGCCCAGGTCGTCGGTCCCCAGTCTATAGCTGTGCATGGGATTCTTCCTTCCTAAGTGGAGGACTCTGCACTTATCTTTGTTGAACCTCAGATTTCTTTTGGCCCAATCCTCCAGTTTGTTTAGGTCACTCTGTATCCTATCCCTACCTTGCAGGGTATCTACCACTCCTCCTAGCTTACTGTCGTCCGCAAACTTGCTGAGGGTGCAATCTACCCCATCCTCCAGATCATTAATGAAGATGCAATAAAACATTAATAAAGATGTAATAAAACATGCAAGAGTCCTGTGTTTTTATGGATGTAAAGGATGATGAGGTTTAATGGAATACTGCCATCTGTCTCTGTACTGGCACCTGGATAATTTTGCATCTAATGATTCAAGAAAAAGCATTTTGTGATGCCTGTGCAAAAGCATAGGAAACAATCCTCAAGTAGCTTTCCTGAAAAAAAAAAAATCATTATGTGTTGATTTATAGCTAAATAGGTTGGCTGAGAACAATGACCAAGATTTTCACACGAGTTCCTACTACTAGTAGACTCTTTAGGCCACAATTAGGCACCTAAATTAGTAGCCTGATTTTTGAAAGTGCTGAGCACCTACAACTCCAACTCCAGATGAAGTCAATGGGAGCTACTGGGCGTGGATCACTTTTGGGGGGGGAAAAAAAAAAAACAGGCTCCTGAGTTAGGTGCCTAAATATGGAATTCAGAGCCTAATTTTAGCCACTTGGATTTGAAAATCTTGGTCAAAGTTTCTTGACATCGGTGCAAAAAGGATACTTGATGTTATTTGTTATTGAGGATGCCCATATCTTTATTATAGTCTAAATTCTAACCTACTGTTTTAAAATACAACTAACTTTTTGTAGGTGCTGATTTGGAATCTACAAAATATCTTACTCCGCCGACTTAAAGCAGACAGGGGATCCAGGCCTCTTAAGGTGAACTGCAAGTGCATTTGATCCATGGTACTGCCTTTTCCCAAAATCTAAATGTAAGTATACCCACTTTTGAAACTCCAAAATGACTTATCCACAATGACTAAGCCAGAACACAACTGGTTAAAAACCTCCAGCAGTCTTAAAATAATCAGTTTCACAGGATTTGCTAAGTTACTCAGGTGTTTGCCATAATTTCAGTACAAATTTCTCTACTACTAATGCTTTTTGCAATCAATCATTGTCAGTATGTCCATTCAGAGAATTAAAGAAAATACCCCATTGTGGAAATCCTCCGAACTCAAAGGGAGGGGGGGGAAAAAAAGTATTTGTAACTCTTCATGTAATTGTTAGACATTTTTGTAACATTTTGCATTTCCTCCTGTTTAAAGGATTCTGTTAATATTTTCTAGGGCTAGGGAGGGATCAGTTATAGGCTTCATGGGGAAACTATTTTTTCCCCTAATGATAGAGGTAGCATGCACAGTAATTTTCTCTTGGATTGGCTGAAGGCTCTTTAGAATCTAGTGACTGATTATATACTTGTGATATCCATAGTGTATGGCAGTATGTATTTAAAAAAAACAAAAAAAACAAAAAAAACACAGCAGCATCACTCTAATGTTTAATAACTCAGTAATAGCAAGAACATGTTAATCATTTTGGGCTTTAATGGGAAAAAAAGTTTCTTACAAGCAGACATTAGCTCATAACATCTACAGTCATGGCTATTGTCTATTCTCAAATGTGACTTTTGGAACTAAAAATCATTGTTGCCTAATAAGTTACAATGTAATAGCTCCCTGCACCTGTTTTGTTTTACAAATGACTAATTTAAACAAAATCCACTTGTTGAGAATGAATCATGTAAATTCCTCAGATTTTTGAGTGTCTGTGTAAAAGAAGAGGAGAAAGCACATTTGATTGTTCTGATCTCTTACAGAAAATCCTATAGACTTTAATTGGAATGAAACCAATGGAGCGCTATAAAAATTACCCTAAAACCCTATAGATCTATATCCTCAGCTTTGGTTACATCCCCTTTGTGCACCTGTTCCACCTCCTCAGACAGAGGCAGAGCCAAAAACATGCAGTCCTCAGTCAATGGAGCTGTCCCTGCTGACCGTTCCACTCAGTGTAACTTAGGCCCTGTCTACACTGACCTCTGAGATTCGGCGGCAGTCGACCGGAGTTATGCAAGCTACACAAAAAACTTGTGTAACTCCCGTCGACTTCTGTGGTTCTCTTCTGCACGCTGTCTTCACTGCGCTGCACCAACGGGGACCACATTCCCATCAACACAGCGCTACGCCACTGAAATTTAAGAGAGAATGAGATTCTTTCTACAGAAGATTCGAATCCTCCTATAGATTTTATTAGAGCTTTCAAACATTGATCCAATGCACAGTCAGAGTCAATGAAGAGATCCACCAATAGGAATTGGATTGGGCTTTTATTATCTGGCTATAACTTTGGTTGGTTGGTTAAAACATTATAGAGAAAAGCTTATTTTCTATCCAATGCCATGAGACTCTTCCATAGGGATGCTACAGTATTATTCTTAAAGTTATATGTATGGTTATATAAGAACCACTGAATATTTTATCAAACAGATAAAAATAAGAAGAATTAGCATATATTTCTTTTCATCCATAAATGTCAAAGTGCTTTGCAATGAGGAGTAAGCATCATTATCACCATTTTACAGAAAGGGAGACTGAAGCACAGAGTTTAATTGACTTGTCCAATGTCTCAAGTCAGTGGCAGCGTTGGGATCAGAACTCAGCTATCATGACACCAGCCCAATGCTTTATCTACAGCACTGTGTTATGAAGATAAACACATACATAAAAGTAGAGTATAATTGTAAAAAAATAAATAAATAAATAAAATAAAAAATAAAATAAATTCTAAATTTTAGTGAAAAAGTTGTGAAAAACTACTATTTTCCCCCCTTTTCCTGACCTGTTCCAGTGTACAGAAATGAACAGAATCTAGTGCAGCTCTTGACAGAAACTTGGCCAAAATTCAAGGGTGTTTAGATACAGAGCCTGAAACAAAGCCCTAGCCCTATCTTCATAGAACTCCTGAAAAGTTTCAAGCTTGGGTATCAGCTGGTAAATACGTTTGAAAGGCATTTGGATCCAATAGAATTTCTAAGCGCCAACCAAAACCAACATTTTAATGGTTTCAACTGAAAGGGGGCCCAGCTAGGTGGTTTTCTGTAACCAAATATCCCCCCAAACAGCTCTGTTAGTTTTCCTTCATAAAATACAAAATATAACATACCTGCACTTATGTTAGTATGTCATTTTCAATGCAAAACAGGGAAAGGATGCTTGGCGATATCAAAATATTGTTTAATGTCAGTTTTAAATGCTTGACATAACAGTTTTATATATAAAAATATCAACCATCTCAAAGTAATTGCTAGACTTGGAGATTTAGGTTATTTTTTTAAGCGATAAAAGTATTTAAAAAACACAATTGTGGGTGCATCTCACTTGTTTCAAATTGCCTTGGCTTCCTATGCTTTATTCTAGTATGATGTTAGCCCCACTCAATGGTCATCACATATATTAGTACTGATGTTAGTATTTGACTCTACTGGGATGTTAAATTGATATGCAGCTGCAATATTTCTTACACAGCTAATCTTTGAGTACTCAACTTACAAATACAAAGTTGCTGCTTTGAAAATTCTAAAATGACAAACACAAACGTTTAAATGTATTCTTTAAAACAAAAGCAAACAAACCACTGCAATATTATACACTAAACAGTCACAATTCATAGTAGTGTTACCACTAACCAAATCCTGCTTTCTTTACATAGGTGAAACTCCCATTGACTTCAACATGTTCTCTTCAGCATCCTTTCCAGTGATTTAACATGAGAGAATGAATACTGGAGAGAGATGCTGAACTCAATCAAGTTTTAACTGAGAAATAGCTGTAGGATCTCTCCAGCTGTTTTGGATAATTATGTAACATATAGGGCAGTATTCTATCATATCAGGTACTGTTGGTATAACTCATGCCACCTTGCCTGTATAACAGCTATTTTTGAAAAAGCTGTGAATGTGGAGGTCACAATTCCAAGCATGCAAAAGTTTAAATTCCAAAATCGATGCTCTCAGACAAGTTCTCCCATCCCTCATTGTGTTTGGGAAGCTGTCACTAAATAAGTAATTATCTAGAAAGGGAAAGAAGAGTGAGTGGCTTGAAGTCTGTATAATGAAGCCTAAATATACCTTGAGTTTAGCATGCAAAGTTCACAGTTTGCCTAAATTCCTGATAACCTTTTACTGCATTCTTGGTGTTGACTCTTTGTTCTCTATGCAAATTAAGAATATAAGGAAGCTAAACAGACCGTTTCCTGAACAGTAAACATCGCATCTCTACTCAGTCTAAAAGAACATGAGAAAAATCTGAGTTTGGCATTCAAAACTTATTTGAGGATACTCCACTATTAAATGTCAGATGAAAGATACTGAGGAAGCTGAGGCAGGATGAAGTTCTTTTATACAAAAGGGAGCATGCCCGATTTCAGTTAATCCAACCTGCCTGTTATAAATACAGTACTGCACTTACAGCAGGTATGGAGAGGGTACAAAAATGTTTACTGCCCACAGAGAATATTTCTCTCCCTCCCACCCCAAATGACTATCCTGCTAAAATGTCAAATGCTTGTATAAGATATTCCTGCCACACATGGTTTGAACTGTGCTGAGGAGATTTTCTGGTCTCCACTGCACTTCATTCGCCTCTTTGGAGATTACTTCATCGTCTCCTCTAGGAATGGTTTAGCTCTGCTTCATAAAGTCCTGATAATGAGATATTTTTTGCTTTTGAAATCTACCAAAATTTCACCAAATGGAATGTATTTCCCTGGAGGGAGATAGTCTCAGAACTTTCTAGAACAGTCTTCCTCCTCCTAGGAATTATGAAGTACATGGCTTCCAGATAGGTTATTTCACTAAAGCAGTAGTCACAGAGGGAACAACAAGATACGTCTAGATAAGCCATGTCTGAAGATATCCTGCCAGCTCAGTTCCGGGGGAAGCCTGTCTTGCAGGATTTTACTAAGGCAAATAGTAAAGATAAGAGATGGTAGGTGGCTGGTGTTGGCTGAATCTTTGTGAGGGGCTCATTTCATCTCACACATAGTAAGATCTAAAAAAAAGAAAAGCATACATGTTTAGGTACCTGAACTCCTTTTCAAATCTGGCCCTTTGTGCTCAGTCCAGGGGGGTGGGGGAGTGGGCGGGGGCTGTGTATTTTTGCGCTACTGCTGTAATGTCGGGGAAATTGAAACAGAGGGAATCACTGCTAGAAAAGTGAGTATGTTTAAAGAGTTTTTCTATGAGGAAAAACCATCTATTTTTCTGACTTGGTTATTCTTCATCTGTAGCACATTTCCTGGTCTTGCTTTGGCTCTAGGTGAACAGTGAGAAGATTTTTTTTTTTTTAAACTCATCCAATTCACTCCATACTAAGGCATTAGAACTACCGAAAGGCTGGAGAAAGCAAAGGGCAGCTGTAGACGTTCTTGTTCAATTACACGTAAAGGGTTCTAGATGCTCTGGTTCCATTTTACTCCACAAATGGTTACTAGCTCCCTGACTGGAGAGATTTCCTCAAGAGCCTCAGTCCAGAGTACCAGACATTACTTAGAGTGTGATGTTTGGGCCTGTAGCAGGATTAAGTTGGGGGCTCAGGTTTGTGCTCAAACTGAGCCAGGCACTTGCATGGCTGTTAAATGGAATGGGAATACCATAGTAGCAGCAGCAGCTTTCCTAGTCTGGGATTCTTGCTCCAAGGAACAAAAAAAAAAAAAAAAGTCTATGCCTCGGAAGATTTCCTGTCAGGAATAAACCAGGATCAAAGTAGTCCATGAACTGGGCTATGCTTTACTTTGGGGTGGGACAGTCATCGGTTTGTCAGAGGAATGGGTAAACAGAAAAAAGGCTCCATTGTGGGGTAAAATAGTCAGAGAAAAAAACCTTTTGGGACTTATCTGGCAATTGGCTCCCTCCTCCTGCTCTTACTCACTGTACCTAGGATCACATATCTGCTGGGGCTGGCCCTAGACTGAGCTGCCCACTTCCTCGCTAATGCTGTGTACAGATGACAGAATCTTTGTCCAGGCAGCCCTGTTTTAACCTTCCCTCTTCCTTCTATTTCCCCTTTCTCCTCACTCATGAGCAGGGTAAGGAGGACCTTGCTTCTAAGTTTACCAGCTCAGCAACCTGAACTGAAATACATGTTGTGGAACAAACCAAGTCTCTGAGACAGGGTAGTGTGTTACCTTGGCAGGATAGGAGATGGTAGGGAGCATATACATTCTTATTACAGGATGGGAAGCCAAATCACAGTTCAGATTCAACAGAATGAAAAGTCTCAAGCTTTCCATCATTTGGGGTTGAAATCTTATGAAGACAAATGCTGTTCTGAGGAATGACTGCATCTGAATAGGAACAGGATCGACAGGTTTCAATTCACCCCCTTCTGCCCTACCTTTGAAAGGATTAAGTTTCACAGGTTGGGTTTTGATCCATCTCCACCAAGAAGCAGAGAAAGATGTATGGGTTAGGCCAGGCTCCGAGCAACAGTAGCACAGAGCAACTGAGCTCTTTGATTTTGATTTCCAACATGACTAGAACATGAGCACTTCTGGGAGGGAAAAAGTATGTTTTGCTGTTTTGCCTGAACAAAATACAATGAGCAAAACAAAAACAGATGTTAAAAATAAATGAAGCTGGAAAGGAAAAGGAAGAGAGGAATATTGTTGATGCAGAAGTCCAGTCTATGTCACAGACTGAAATATTTCCTTCTTAAACCTTACTCGGGGTCTGAGATGTGTGCTGTCAAAGGAATGCTAAATTTTCAGGATACAACTAGCTTGTCATGGAATTTACTGCTTCTGGTTCCCACAATCTATCATGATGCAATTGTGCCCCAAGTTTTGGGAAGAAACTTAGTGTTACCAATACATTTGCCATACCTATATATAAAATATTTCCTGTGCAAGTTAAAAATCTGTCATGGACGTATTTGAATAGATCACTGGTGTCACCTAGTGGTCAATTCAGGTAATCTCTTGTGCATTTCCAAAAGCAATCCCAGGGAAATAATCCTTTTCTTAATATTGGTAAAAAAAAATAAAAAAAATAAATCACTCCATATAAATTTGGATCTGCCTCCATCTTCCTGCAGTATCTGCCACAGTTTAAACACAAGCACAGATAATCAACACGTCTCCAAATAAACTTCTACAATACTTGCAGTTCAAGGGGTCTGATTTTTAAATTGGCCTGAAAATGGACTTTGGGTTTTTTGGTGTAGTTACAAATGAGGACATGTAAACATTTAACTCTCCCAGCTATAGATTTACTCCTTTAGTTAAAAGGACTACATTTGTATCTGCAAAATTAAAAATTACATTTGACTTAAAACTTGTCGATCTAAATAAGAGACTGCATCAGGGAAGTTAATAAAACTCCAAATAAGCATGACAATATTGATTAGAGTAGCTGTTTGTCCCTGACCTGACCAGTAAAGAGCATTTATTGTGAGATATAAAGCAACACAACATGTGGCTTTACCACCAGCAAGTGAACCATGTTTAAATTAGGATTCTGTTGGAGAGAGACAAGCTGTTCTTCAGGTCTGAGAAATGAACTCCCAGCAAAGTTAGCACATATTGTAAGGGACCATTTAAGGCAGAATGGCCCATTAACACCTCTGCAGTCAGAGGAAGAAAGAAAAAAAAAGGGGAGTGGGGATTAGTCCTTGTCTACACTATCACTTATGCTGGCAAAACTTTTGTCACTCAGGGATGTGAAAGGGGGGGGGGGGGGGGGAAACCAAGTAACAAAATTTATGCTTGTGTAGACAGTGTCATGTCAGTGAAAAACACTCTGTCGCTGACCTAGCTATCGCCCTCATTTAGGTGATTTTATAACATGGTTACACAGGTGCTTATGCTGGCAAAACTCATCGCTGCCGGGGTTTGGTTTTTTCACATCCAAGTGACAAAAGTTTTGCTGGCATAAGTGCTAGTGTAAACAAGGCCGTTGTGGGTTTCAGAGTGTTGTAATAAACCATAAATCTAGTGTCTGTTGAGTCCATTCAAAGACTGACATGTTTACAGAAATAAAAGGGTTTCCAGGGTTTCTAGTGCACAACCCTCGTTATTTATCCCTGTGGGTGGAGGAATCCTTTCCCAAACCAGACTGGCAGCAGAGCTAATCCACAGCCACTACCTCAACCTCAAATCCCTCAAACAGCAGGAGACTGGCCACTCTCCTTAAGACCTGAGAGGAGGAGGGGCAGGCATGGGGAGGAAAGAAAAAAAACATTGTATTGATGTAGTTGCAGAAACTTCAGCATCCATTCTCCAGCCCTCTGCATGCTGGAGCACAGCAAGTCTACTTACAGCAGAATTTCATTGTGTGCAAAAGATCTGGCCTCCCTGTTCATTGAAACCAAATCCCACCCCTGCTTTCCACAGCAGAATTGCACTGGTTAGTGTATGTCAAGCTCTTTTGTGTTTAAAAATAAAGTTAAACTAACTCCTCCTCATGACCACTTCACACTTTTGTTTTAAAAAAGGAAAATGGACCAATTCCTGCCAGAGAAATTTGAGTTGTGATGGAAGCCTCATCCTTTGAAACATTTAAATCCAGACTGGGCACACACTTGACTAGAAACTGTACTGTAGGGATTAGGATGGGCTAAGTAACTTCAAACAATGGGCCTGATCATCCTCTCAGTTACACATTAAGATCCATTAGGAAAGGAATAGCTAAAACAGAAAGTATCATGTCACTATATAAACCCATTGTGCACCCAAAACTTGAATTTTCCACACTCCTGAGTGACAGTTATATCGAGTAAATTCGTAGCGTAGTGTAGACCAAGTCTGAGGCTATTCATCTTCGAAAGAAAGACTATAAAGGAGATATACCATGGAGTCCTATAAAATCGTGTGTGTGGAGAAAGTGAATAGGAAAGCATTACTTGATATAACACAAGAATTAAGGGTCACCGGATGAAATTAATAGGCAACAAGTTTAAAAACAAACATAAGGAAGTATTTCTTCACACAATGCCCAATCAACCCATGGAACTCCTTGCCAGGTGATGCTGTGAAGGCTAAAAGTATAACTGGGTTCAGAAAAGAATTAGATAAGTTCAATGGATGATAGGTAAATCTTGGCTAATAGCCATTGATAGTCAGGGATGCAAGACCATGCTCCAGGTGTCCCTAAATTCTGACTACTGGAACCTGGTACTGGATGACAGGATGGATCACTTGTAATTATCCTTTTCTGTTCATTCCCTCTGAAGCATCTGGCATTGGCTACTGTCTGAAACGGACTGCTGGGTTACATGGACCATTGGGCTGACCCAGTATGGTCACTCTTATGTTCTTTCCAGTTTTTACACAGACATAGCTCCATTGATGTCTGTAGAGTTTCTTTAAATTTACACCAGTCAGAGGCCAGAATCTGACTCGGTTTTCTGACTCAGATGTAGAGGATTTGAGATCCTGGTGAAATTTCAGTATTACAAATTTACTTCTCCCTCCCTCCCCCCCAAAAGAACTGCACATTTTTCTAGGGATTGACCATTTCTGGAGAAAAAAAAAAGACACTGATTGGCACATGTCTGCTGAAAAAATGACAAGAAGTTGTTCTGGTGGTTTTTAAATTAGAGTTAAGGAGGTGTCTCATACAAATCCTTCAATGCTAAGCCAAGTCGAGGTTGCTTGCTCCAACACACACAATACTGATCCAATTCAAGATTAACTATAATGTCAGGGCAAAGAAATGCATCCCATTAGTTGTGAAGTACTATTCCATCTCTTCATAGTGGCCTAGATTGGGAAACCAAATAGTCATGAGGATTATAAAGCAGTGTTATTAAAGGGTGGGAGGATGATTACACTGGAGTTTAAATTAAGTTGGTAGAGCAGCTTTGTGTCAGACTTAACACTGAGGATAGAAAAAGTGATATAGTATCTAAGTGGGTTAGAATTCTACAGCGGACAGCACTTCATTCATTCAAATAAGAAATCAACGGAATAAAGTGGAATAAATGATGCAAGCACATTGTTTTAGACATGATATACACAGAGACTAGATCCAAGCAGTAGAGTAGACAGTACCTAGCATGAGAAAAACAGAACCAATGCAGGCTTCCCAAAAGACAGATCCATCTGATTTTATTTCGACAACCTATGTGGGGGGACTTTATAGTTCATTCCCTTCCAGGCTTCATAAATATTGTTCCTCTGAAGTGCTCACCTTCCTAACAAAATGTATTTTAGATTTATTTTATTCTCACGGGCTTCCGTAATCCTGAGGCGAACATGTCTGATCAACAAGATTAATTCCTTTTTTTGCTCAGTGTGTGTTTTTGCTTAAAAGGCTGGACATTCACAGGGACTTTGTAATCTATGGAAGATCTTAACTATAGTGAACAGAGATTTGTAAGAGAGGAAACATATGGTACTTTGAGCTATTTATTACTCAACAGTTTCTCTTCTGGGTATAATAATACAGTCTTCATGGTCAGGAGCATGGTAGAGAGAGATGATTAATTAGAAACCTAATGGCCCCTGTTACAATAGTATCTGAGCACCTTGTAGTCTTTAATGTATTTATCCTCAACTTCCCTGTGAGGTAGGGCAATTCGATTACCTCCATTTTGGGGATGAAGAACCGAGGCACAGACAGTAGCTTGTGCAACGTCACAAAGGGAGCCTGTGGCAGAGTGAAGAGAGGAATCTAGGTTTCCTAAGTCCTAGGTTAGTACCTGGACTACTGGGCCACCCTTTCCTCACAAACAGATAAAAGTAAGCGCCTAAAAGTATTGCCAGGCAGGCCCTGCACGTGGCCCTGACAGAATCTTTAGAGAAGCCAACAAGTTTTTCTTCTTGGGGTGTTGCAAAGTGGGGTCCAAACTGACCCAGTTTTCATGGTCTCTGGAGGGATAGTAGGCAACGCCTCCTCCCCAGCCACAAGGAACAGCATGATTTGGTTCTCTTTTTATTATCTGAGTGTTCTCCTAAATCTGAATGACTTGCCCGCAAGACCTTTCTGTTCCAGTTACAACCCTCTCTCTTACATCCTGCTACAATGAGTAGGCAAAATTTAGCAGCTTTGTATATGGGTCAATTTTTTGCTAACAGAGCCATGCCCTCCGATTACAGAAGCTCACAGTGCAAAGCCTTATGGGGCCTGTACTTCCCTGGGAGTGAAATAGGATTTCCAGTTCTCCAGGATTGTCCTGGAGGCCCCAGGAATTAAAAAAAATTGACCTTCAATTTAAGATTGTCATGTGATGAAACCTCCAGGAATAGGCCCAAACAAAACTGGCAACCAGATCTGAGTTACCAGTAACCCAAGCGCCAGGTAGTGGGTAAGTCTGACCATAAACAACTCGCATAAACTACATTTGGAGCAGGAAAGGCATGCAGGAGATCAGGTGTCCTGTCCAAGAAGAAACATCAAACCAGTGCCAGCTGACATTGCACCTCCTTAACTGCATTCTTAGCTCTGCATGATGGTCTAGAACAATGAAGGTAGAAAAAATTAATCTCAAATAGCCTGCAACAGGTTTTTCATTGCATCATTGGTGTGACTGAGGAATCTCTTGTGCTTGCATGTGCAAATCCATCTGTTCAGTCTTCTCACTCACTTATTTTGTAGTTCAGGAAGTGTGTAGACTGATGTGGGGGGAGAAAGCAGAGTGCAAAGCCTAACAGACCTACACTTTTTTCTCCCACTTAACATTCCTATAGATTCTGATTTAAGAAATTATTTCATTTTCCACATTGTGGTGGTGGTAGTAGCCCCATTAAGGTCTGCTTTGGTTTTTAATCATCTTTTCTTTCTGCATCACATTATCCAGACATTTTACCAACATTTGATGGAAAAGTGCATAGCACAAGTGCCATTATATAGACAGTTCCATTTTCCCTCTGCACTGGTCTGTTTTCATAGCTCTGGGTTCCAAGGAGTTAGTGTCTGTGCTGCCCAGGACCTGGTGGCACATTAACGGCCTTGAAGGGTGTTCACACACCCTGTCGGTTAACACTGGTTAGTCCCAGAGCTGGAACACCCTGGTGAGCAACAGCACAGAGTCTAAGCATATATCTACACAGCCAGGGCAGCATGCATCAATGCAGCGGCATTGATCGAGTGGGTCTGTGTAGACTGAGCAGGTCTACTCTTGGGAGAGCACTCTCTGGTCAACTCAATTAGTCCAGTTCACCTAAAGGCCGACGGTAGTGTTAATGGGAGGGCATCTCCCGTTGATGCAGTGCCATGAAGATGCTGTGGTACGTCAACGTAGCCTGCGTATCTCCCATCCACCACCGCCACTGTAGATCAGCCCTCACTCCATACGTCCTCAGCTAGCACTCTGTTAATCTTCTTTTGATCAACACATACCTGTTTGCCCTCTGGTAAACCATTAAATTTTAAAGTATGTACTTCACATTTTAATCAAGACTTATCTCCCTAGGAAGCACATGGCAGTCCTCATATGTTGCTTGTATATTTTCTGCAGTTGTTGCTGTCACCATCATACAGTTCGTAGCATGACCTAGTGCCTACCTGGGACTGGTCCCTGGGAGCACTAACGATCCCTTCCTTAATTCAACATTCATGAGCTAAAGGCTCTAAATCACTGTGGCCTTCTGCTTCCAGGAGTGATGGTATAGTTTGCTCAGGTATTCGTGCAGTATTTTACAGTCAGTGGCTGTTCTGAAACACTCTTCAGGCCTTGTGTTCTGGAGAATCCTGCAGTGGTCTCCACAGTCAGGCCTGTATTTTGCTTGATCCTTGAAGCTAGAGTGGCTTCCATTGTTTAACTCATCACTGCTAGTGTGTTCGCAGAAAAAGTTTGATGAAATCCTCCTTTGGCCCTTCACAACATGCAGGAGGCTCAGGGGGCCCTCCTCCCCCTTTGGTATGCCACTGTTCAGGACCAGTACTTAATGAAATAACATCAAAACTCAACTGTCAAAATGATGGTTAAAATTTAAGTCTATTGTAATGAGTTTAAACACAAAAACACATTTAGAAACACTGAGTCCTGCCAGGTTTTCCTACACCACTCTTTGCAGCGGGGTAAAGATCAAGCACAAAGTAGTGGTTTTCAATCAGGGGTACACAAACCCCGTGGAGTATACAGAGGTCTTCCATGAGGTACATCAACTCATCTAGATATTTGCCTAGTTTTACAACAGGCTACATAAAAAGCACTAGCGAAGTTGCTACAAACTAAAGTTTTATACAGACAATGAAATGTTTATACTGCTGTATATACACTATACACTGAAATGTAAGTACAATATTTATATTCCAATTGATTTATTTTATAATTATATGGTAAAAAAATGAGAGAGTAAGCAACTCTTCAGTAATAGCATGCTGTGACACTTTGTATTTCTAGGTCTGATTTTGTAAGCAAGTAGTTTAAGTGAGGTGAAACTTGGGGTGCACAAGACAAACCTGACTCCTGAAAGGAGCGCTGCTCCTGGAAAGGTTGAGAGCCACTGCAATAAAGTGTATAGCCAAACACCACAATATATTGGATCACTTTGGTTAAATTATAACAAGGGCTAAGATCTAGCTTATCCATGTCATGTTATTTGGTGCAGCTGATATAATTATTAAACTGCTCAAAATATCAATGCCATGTGTTCCATTTATAAAATGACAATGAAAGTATAAAAAGTAACAGTGTAAGAGAATAAAACAATGAGCTTTGTATGTACTGGTGGAGCTCTGCAACCCCATAATTTCCTCACCCAAAAGGCAACAAATTCCAAAACACAAAATACTCAGATTTATAGGCCTGATTACAGAGCTGACACTTGGCCAGCAGAGCTCTTTAGCATGCCAAAGAGAAGTAGTATTTTCTTCAGGTATGAAGTGGGTTGGCTGATAGCATTGACTAAGATGTGGTGAAGATATGAACAGAACTTTTACATTCCCAATTCCAGCTAAGAAGTTCTTTGAAGTATGATCAATTGATTCCTTGAATGCTTAAAACAAGCAAAACTTTTTCAGGAAATGGGACCCATATGCATGTTTTCTCTGGAGTTACTTGGAAAACAAATAGTTGAAAACACAGATACTCATATGTGCTTTTAATTTAACAGTCTGGCTATTTTATAGATTCTTCCCTCCCCCAAGAATGGATATTAGCATACAGGACCAAAACCTGATCCTACTGAAGTCAATGGGATTCTTACCACTGATTTCAACAGAATGAAGATTTGGCTCTTTGAAGGCGAAGATTCACCCCTGTGAATCAGTACCAGTGGTATTTGGGTGGTGCATAGGACTTGTGCTGGCCTTCTGTACAGGGATGAATTTCACGCCCAGTGAACTAAATTGTGGATAAATCTCAAATTAAACACAAGAGGTGGAAATTGAGAAATCAGATCAGATCCGGTAAGACTCAAGCCAAATCTTCACTTAAAGGGGGCATTTACTTCCAGAGGACCAATCTAAGCCTTCCATTTTGGCCTCCAGTGATATTGGCACGCAGTGTCGTAAGGCTACACCCACTACCACATACATCAATTCCCCCAATACCTATTTCTGGTTTTGTATTCTACCTCAACTTTGCTGAGAGAATTTCCAGAGCTATACGGTGACAGGAGGCTTCATCTAATGTTAAACTTAGTTGAAAATTCTGGTCTATTTTTCTCCAGCCCGAAGTCTGGAATGAGCCAAAGAAAAGTAGACAGGAAAATGCTACACCAATATTGCATTAATCAATTTTTGCATGCCCAAGATAAAAAACAAATAAAAAACCCCTACATATACATTTGTCTTTTCTCCTGTAGCAGAAGTGACTTTTAGGTGACAATATTTTACGACTATAATGTGAATACTACATTGACCCAATATATTGTTTAATACTGGGAGGAAAATAGCCCAAAAATCTCAAGTTATCCCAGATGACTTGGCACACTGTCTTTTGAGGATCAAGACAGTTTATTTCATGTAGTCATATTTCATCATGATGAGAGTTACATTCCAACCCAAATACATTGCAACGTAGCACCGCCATTTTTGCTAAATATCAAAAAGAAAATCATTTCAACTGACTACTATTGAGAGTCTTGGTATCAGGGAATACATACAAAAGCAAACAGGATTTAAAAAGACAATACAACTATAGTTGTAAAGAGCAAGTAGTGAAATGGGAAGGAATATAAGGACAGGAGAGTACAAGGGTAGAATTAAAAAGCAGCTCTAGAAGGTTTATTTATGATGCTGCTGACGTACTGGGGGTGTAATTTGCTTTTTATAATTATATACATTGATCTCAAAGCTTCAAGCAAACCTCCATCCTGGTCATTACTACAAATAAGTTGTATAGTTAGTCAGTCTGATGTGACAGATACTGCCTCAGTCAGTGTCTTATTCCTAAACAGCCTCTTTTGTCCTCTCTCCATTAGTGTTTTATGGTTTAGCATTGTTATTACTATCATAGCACCCACAAGCCCCAAATGAAATCTGGGTGCCTTTGTTTTTAGACCTGTACATACACATAGTAAGAGACAGTCCCTACCCCAAAGGCCTTACAGTCTAAATAGGCAAGAGACACAAAACTACAACTGCAAAATAGTGCATGATTTTAAACTCTCTAATTTTGATTTTGATGCTGATTTTTTTTCATTAGTTTGTGTAAATCGGGAGAAATTGTTCCTCATCTGTTTTAATCTAATCCTTCCATGTCTAAATTATGAAGCATAGTGGCACTGCCCCATGCTAGAATTTTGTGTAGTTTTACCTAATGCTACACTTAAAGATAAAGTTAACACTCTCCTAGGGCGATAATGCTTTTATTTAAGGAAGATAACTGAAACCAATCAGGAGTTTGCTTCATTTCTTCTCTTAAATGTTACCTTTTTGATTCCCTACTAGTATAGGTTGATATTTACTGCACCCACTTGAGCAACAACCTACATTGGAAACAATATCAAAAGAAAATTACCAGCCACAAACATGGACTGTGTACAATCCCACAGAGTATGAAGGTTCTTAGTTGCTGGCCAAAGCAGTCACTACTAGCTTATTATTAAAGTTTAAACCAGTGATCAGAAAAGGGAAATTACAGCTTGATTCTAAGCAGAGAGCTGTTTAATGTCTGCACTCTCAGTTAATTCCTCTACACTAGCTTTCTCTCAATTCTTAAAAGTAATTTTTTGTTGGCACATTGTGCTTTAGACTGAAATTCACAGTAACTGTGCCCTCTAACTTATCTGTTTCTTAGCCTGGTAAAGGAGATCCTCTGTAAAAATCATTAAGGATCCCTAGGATTCTCTTTTTGTTTTATATTTGTACAGCACCTAGCGTAATGGGGTCCTGGTCCATGACTAGGGCTCCTAGGTACCATGATAATACAAATAAAAAACAAACATGAAGCTTGTTAATATTTGACTAAGTCTCTTTACCTAATTAATAAACTAGCCTCAATCCACATTGGGTGGACCGCAGCAAAAGGAAGCACTGGAGTTTCTTCCAAGGTTGAACAATCAATCAATGACTAGGGTTTCTAAAGTGCTACAGTAACACCTAATAAGACAGAATTAAATATTTCTCCCTGGATGAAACACTTGCACCTGATAGATTTGTCTATTTGTTGAAGGCCTAGTCCTAGACACTATCTTCCCTCTTTGATGTTTAGCAGGAGTGATGCAATATGAAGACTTCAGGGATGAATGTAGCCTCCAATGACTAAGTGCATTGGCTGTACATCTCCAGAATTTATAAAGTCAGCCATTATTTTCTTAAAGGTACACAGATGCAATTAAACATCAGTCATTCAGGTAGTTATGAAGATTTAAGAACAATATTTGCTTCTAGACTTCAGAAAAAAGTCTTTAAAATAATAGCTGATAACCGAGCCATCCATTTTTCTGCCTTGTTAATAGTCAATGGGGCATGGAGTCTTTGAGGAAAAATTTCACAACCAACTTAAATTGTCAGCTCATTGGGGCAGAGAATCTTTTGTTCTGTGTTTAGCACCTAGAACAATGGTGGGTCCGGTCCATGACTAGAGCTCCGAGATGCTAGGGTAATACAAAAAGATAATAAAATGCTATTCTTTCCTGTTAATCAGTCAAGCGCTTACTAAATAAATGGGTCGCATTCAGTGCTGCATCAACCAGAAATACAAAACCCAGGAGGTATTTCCAAGGAAAGGTCTATACAGCAGGAGTTGGGAGACATGATAACGGAGTGCAATGATGTATCAAAATGAAAGTAATTCAGCAGTGGTGACATTATAGAAATTATACAGGTACTCCATTGGTGGGGTCCACACACAAGGAGAGAGATCCTCATGAGATGTCAATTGGCATAGTCTCATTGGCATAAATCCAGTGACTTTCAATTTACACCAGCTGTTGAACTGGTTCATAGATGAACTAGATAAAATGATGAATAGAAGCATTTGTTAAAACTTAGTTTTGAAATAATTTATGCTGAATATTTATCTAGAGTTTGGAGAAAAAACTTAATTTGGAGAAAGATAGCATGGAAAATAAAATCTACTCTGTTCAGAATTAAGGAAGTTGTCCTATCTGGGTTTAATGATGTTGTGTAAAAAGAAGAGAATATCCTAGCATGGTTAAAATGAACAAACAAAATGCCAGAACAAGGAATTAAAACGTAAGAAAAACAAAGAAAAAGCCAAAAGAAAAATAATTTTTATCCTCCCTATTCTAGTTTCTCTCTGGATGGGGTGCAATGGCATGCTTTGTCTTCTGAATTGAGACACTTCCATCTAGCATTTGAATTAAGGTAGGGAAAGTATGCACAAGGCAGGAGTTTTCCTTTCCAATGGAAAATATCCTTCCAATAAAAATTGTCTGAGACACCACAGATACTTTAAAGAAAAATATTTTACAGACTTTATTGTTTGCATATCTCTTGGATGGGGACTTTGGGTTTTTGAGGAGCTGTAAAGTTAGAACACAAAGAAAAATAAGGGAGACAGAAAGCTGCCTTTTTTGATAGAATCATCAAAGCACAGCAAACAGAAATACTGTAAGTGGCACCAATTCATCTCCAAGATCTTTTGCTTTTATAAAAAGAAAAAGCCGTAAAGCAGCATGAATGCAAGAAGAAAGAAAACACATTGCGTGCACCATCAAAGAGAGAAAATGAACATATAGTACTATGTTTTGCCAGTTTCAGAAACTAGTGAGCGAGATAAAATGTTATGACAAGGAGGCGACCCATAACACCATGGGATTGTAATGGAGGCACAGAGAATAAGAGAACAATAAATGGTTCAACTTAACATCACATAAAAGTACTCCAGAGTCCTGTATGGCTTTCTAGTTGCTGCTTCCGAAGGACTGGCCCGCCCCCCTCCCCTCATCACCCCAATAATTGTTAAAGCAACACTGCCAAGGCTGAAAGGTCTAGATTAGATTTACCTGCTATGGGCACACGTATCTGCAGTCACTCTGAAACAAAGCCATAAGGATGTTCGGCACAAAGATTATTATTGATTTCTTGGGAGATTTTGTGATCTTGAGGCTTCTGGGTGTGATGGCCTGTCAAGGGTTAATTGCTCTTGACCATTGACTCAACCTTTAAATCCCTTACAGCTATTAATGTCAGCATTTAAGATCTCTGCAGAAATTATCTGTCAGCGCATCACAAAATATTACACTAAATATTCTGATTCAATAGATTGGCTAAACACACATACATTTAAAGCAGTACAGAGGAGACACATAGAAAATAGATTTTTGATGTTCCTCAGGTTCCCAAAATGGATTAGCGCAACACTATCTAAAAACTTGGTTAGTTATAATTTGCAGGGTTCAGTATTATTTTATAATGGTTTTCTTTTGATGATTTAATTTGTTTTTTCACCCCCTCCCCCATATTTATTCACAGTGGTTTTTGTAGTGATTACTTGACCTTGTGTCTAATTTCTTTGAGGGTAAGGAGTAACAAAACAGTGAAAATATTTTCTAACTGGCTGCAGTTGAACGCCCCAGCTGCTGCTTGCTGCTTTTAGGCAGCTTGCCAGAACGGCTATACGCTGATAGGCTGGAAGACAGCACCACACTTTGAGCAATTTATGTATTTCAAGCTGTTGGGGTTTTTATATTTCTTTTCCCCTTGGAGGGAAAAAAATCTCCCATGGACATCATGGGAGACGTTTGAGGCAGGATTGCACATGTACGCAAGAGTGACCATACTGGGTCAGACCAATGTTCTATCTAGCCCAGTATCCTGTCTTCTGACCTTGGCCAACGCCAGGTGCTTCAGAGGGAATGAACAGAACATTATAATCAAGTGACCAATGTAATGTGAAACCCAGCTTGCCATGACCTCTCCTTTCCCACCCAATATGTATTAAGGACCTGATGCCGATACCCTTCTACCAGGTAGACTCTCATTGACATCAGCTGGAGCTTTGTCTGGAAAATTAAATAAAATAAATGGAGTGGACCTCAAATGGGATTTCCAGTAACCAGTGTGACCTTCCAAAGATGAAAATCCAGGGCTGATCCTGCAAACCCTGTATGCCTCCGAGAAGGTTTATTGTTTCAGCGAGACTACTCATAGGAATAAAAGAGTTTGCAGGATGGGCTCCAAATCACAAAGGCCTGATCCTTTTTGGACTGAATTCGGTCACAAAATAGCCACTGATTCAAATGAGACTAGGATCAGACCCACCACAGATATTGTGCCTCTTCAACTCTTTGTTGCTGAAAAATGAAATCAGCCTGTCCAATCTGTTATTTCACTGTCACAGACGGTAATTGCAAGTTAGAGGAAGCCAGTATAAAGCAAGCGTCAAACTGAATACCTCACAGAGAGTCTCAGATTTAGCTGCATATTGTGTGTCTCAAACATTTATTGCAGGGAAATCATTTCTCAGTAGAAAACGGATGAAATTAAGCAGCGTTTCCATTTTAACAGTAAAGTCTCACCAGACTGCTTATAAACGGTTCCACACCACAAGTCCCCATGTGGATGAGTTTCAATATCTCCATATAGTCTTTACTTTTTAATGCTAATCTAACTGTAATCTTTTAATCTAAGAACTGTAGCTGCTGGTATATTTTGTTTAGACCCTGGTCTCCACTATTTCTGACTATTTACTGTCGTTTTCTCAGAAGAAAAAAAGACTATTGAGAAAGATTTGTACTTTAACTTGGCCAAAAGCCTCTCCTGGGCTTTCTATAAAGGGGACACTTGAAAAATAAAATTAAAATGAACATTTATGGTGGCACTTTAGAGTAGTCTCCCTTCATTCCTGGTGTGTTTTATCTAGAGTGAGACAAGCAAGTGATATGACACGTTGTATCGTGGTTAAACCTGAACTACCACTAAAGTTGCTCAAACAACATCTTTAGCCACAGCACATGCAGTAAAACAAAAGACTGAAGCCTCCATTACAATGAGCTGACCACTTGGCGTCAGCCCTTCAGCCTTATCCAAGCTTTAAGTGCATTACTGCTGTGAGATGCTGTCCCTGGTGCAATTTCCCCTCCCCCCAATTTTCCATCAGATATTCATATAAAGGGTTAAGGAAACATCTTTTCTTTGAGTCAACAGTGGTTACACTAGTTAAAGCACTGTATTTTTCTCCTCAGAAGGATCCCACACACATTAGTCTAGGTATTTTGTACCACACCCAGCCTGTGGTATGATAACAATTCAGGAGACTTGATTAGGAAGCCTGGTTGTGAAGCGAACTGATCACTTAGCTAACTGCTCATCAGATCATATCAAAGTGAATCTATCTGGAGAATGGTCACCGAGTTGCTGGGTGGGGAACTCATTTGTCCTCGACTGCCTCTCCCCATGTGGTTGTCTCCCTCCTGTTCTCTGTACTTGTGTTTTCTTGCTTTTTGCCTACATTTGTGACCATCTGCTTTTGCAGTTCATAAACTCTACGGAACCTGTAAAAACATGCAGACACTGATTTAAGAACTAAGGGCCAGACTTCTAAAAGTGTTTAGACACTTAGTGATGCAGATGGAGGTCTAGTGGGATTTGCAGTGACTGGGTGCCTAACTACCCCCATCGGTGCTGCTGCTCAGGCCCTTTGAAATCCCCTCTAGGGACCTGTGTCTCTAGATACCTAAATACTTTTAAAAGGCTGGTCCTAAGAGGCAGCAAAGAACGATACATAAGTTGCACAACCCCAGGAGTAGTTTTGGGAGACACTGTGCTTCAGGGTATGTCCACTCTGGAGCTGGAGGTGTAATTCCTGGCTCAGGTAGACGTACCCCTGCTAGCTCTGATCCAGCTGGTGTACTAAAAGCAGCAGTGTAGCTGCAGCTGTCTGAGTCGCAGGATAGACTGGCTGTCTTAAGTACATACCTTGGGTTTTAGATGGAATTGTACATGGGGCAGCTAACCTGTGACACTGCAGCAGCTCCACTGAGCTAGCATGCTAAAATAATCGTGGCTAGCGCAGATATGCCTATTCAAGTTCGGAATTACACTTCCAGCTCCAGTGCAGAGATACTATCAGAAGCACACTCCCTCACTGCTTCCCTCTTTCTCGGAGAGAAGCAGGGACCATAATTTGCTCCTGACCTGTACCAGCAGCAAATTACTACACCTTGTGCAGGAGCTCAGCTGTGCTGGCCAGAGGTCGGATGGACAAAGCCAAGGCTCTGCCCATTTCCTGTCCTCTCCCTAGCTAACTTCCTAACACCTCTGAGAGAGCTTATTTCCCTCTTGGGAATGTAGTCCAAGTTAAAATCTAGCCCTAAATAATTGCACAAAGAAACACTGCAAACCAGTCAAAGGCACCAGTCCTTGCCAAAACCAATAGATTAAAACAAATTTGTAGTTTCCAAGCCACACTGTTTTGGAGTTATGATGAGCCAAAAAAAAAAAAAAAAAAAAAAAAAAAAAAAAAAACACTACAGAAAACACTATGTGAGATCACCTCATTTGTTTGGAACCTTCTTATCCTTCCATGTACCTTATCTGATTTGCCTCAATCTTTCCACGCTGGTATACTTCCATGTCTGTGAAATTGCAGGGGAATTGGATTAGGTTTGGCAAAGACAGAGGTGGTCAGCAAAAAAAAATCTTAGGCCTGAGGGTTCGTTACACTAGTCTGCCCATAGTTCAGGGTGAATCTGCACAAGTTTTTTTTTTTTTTTTTTTTTTTTTTTTTAAGTATTTTATTGTCCAGACTGCATAGTCTGTTTTCTACCCTTCTCATCTGCACACAGTAATCACATCTTGTAATAAAACCACAAAAGCAGTGCACTGCATGAGAAAAAAAAATAAGCCTAAAGGAAATTATACCGACTACGTCTCTCTCTCCCCCCATTACGCAGCAAGGTGGCCATTTTTTACTATCAGCAACCAGAGCAGAAGAGGATCAAGATTTCCATGTAACTACCCCATTCTCCAAGCGCCCCATATTTCAATTTTCACGTCAGTCACAAGTTAGCCCGTGTCTTCAACACCAGGGCATCACTTTTCTTTTTATACAGCTACCACTTTTATACAGCTTTTATACAGCTACCACCGGTCATGGAAAGGGGATGAGACATTTTTCCTGTATGTGTTGCACAGGAGGAGAACAGACAACTTCATTAGCTTGCAGCAGTAGTAGTTTATTCAGTTTGAATAGTAGAGTTTTGTACTGAAGGTCCTGTGTTGATTTACTCACCATTCACATGGGGGTCATTACCTTTACTCTCCCCTCCCCTCCCCCATCAAGTCTCCCTATACTTTGTTGCCCGCCCCCCCCCCCCCTCCTTTTTTTTTTTTTTTTTTTTTTTTTAAAAGCACATTCACCTTTTGCCCTTCCCACTGAACTCCATGGGCCTGATCCAAAGCCCATTGAAGTACAATAGAAAGATTCACCCACAGACTTCAGTGGGCTTTGAATCTAGACCCATGACCTCTCAGATACTCAGCCCTATTTTTTAAAAAATAATTTCTCTCCCCCCCCCCCCTTAGTCCCTTTACTAACTCTTAGCGGTAATTAGCATACAACTTTGATAATCAACGTCTGGGTGCGTGGCCCCTGTCTCAGTGTGAAGAGGAAAGTCCCCTTACTAAACATTACTTTTGTATCCAGCTTTCCCCACTTTCATCTCAAACCAAAAGTGGTAGCTGTATAAAAAGAAAAGTGATGCCCTGGCGTTGAAGACACTGGCTAACTTGTGACTGACGTGAAAATTGAAATATGGGGAGCTTGGAGAATGGGGTAGTTACGCGGAAATCTTGATCCTCTTCTGCTCTGGTTGCTGACAATAAAAAATGGCCACCTTGCTGCGTAATGGGGGGAGAGACGTAATAGGTATAATTTCCTTTAGGCTTATTTTTTTTTTCCTCATGCAGTGCACTGCTTTTGTGGTTTTATTACAAGATGTGATTACTGTGTGCAGGTGAGAAGGGTAGAAAACAGACTACGCAGAAGGGCAGAGGTGAAGGTGCAACAGACATACCAACAAGTAAAGTGCATACAAAACTACTAAACAACTTCCACAAGAGTGATGCAGAATCCAGAGATCTTGCTACAGAATTTCGGTCCAGATGATGAAGGGCCTTGGCTACGATATATGCTTTCTGGTATGAAAATATCATTAGCAGATTTTTATGTGCAATAATTATTCCCTTTTCTCTACTTCCGCAGGTCATGGCTGTGCTGCTAGCCCGGGTGCAGCTGCTGGCAGCGGCTGTGGCTGTTTACCTAGAGCTAGTCAAATCCATTCAAGGGGGTGTCTATTATGGGATCAAGCAGCTGCCACCTCAAGTCCCACAATATCAGGCCCTTGGACAACAAGTACCTCACATGCCGCTGGGCAAAGACGGCATTCCAATGCAGCATATGGGCAAGGAGGTGCCACACATGCAGTACGGAAAAGAATACCCTCACCTGCCTCAGTACATGAAAGAAATCCCACAGCTGCCTATGCTCGGCAAGGAGATGATGCCAAAAAAAGATAAAGGTAAACTCGGCAAGTGAACCCACCTCCCCACTCCTCTCAGATCTGCAGGAAACCAACACCGGGTTAATATTTTGGGAAACGTAATTAGTATCTAACTGAAGACAAATAATGGTCAAACCATCACTGCACATTGCTGTTCCATGGAAGGAAGCTGGCCAACCACTCAGAGTGCCAGGCGCTGTGAATCCCGCTGCTGCAGAAGCAGTGTAGATGTACACAGCCTCATCCGTCAAGTGGGGTTAAAAGCACTTCCCTACCTGAGTGGAGTTGGTGCACAGAAAAATACGTTAACGATTAGGAGGTGCTCAGATACTGTGGTAGTGGAGATCAAAGTAGTATCATAAGGTAGTTACTATATAGCCCCTCAAAGTGAGACGCACATGCCAAAAATCAACCCCTGCCTTATCATGTGTTTCCAGTGTAATCTTGTTTGACTATTAAAGAGCATCTATAGTAGAAAACAAGCCTCCTCGTGTGCACACAAAAATACTGGGCTTCAGTCTGCCCATATGCCCAAAATGTGATACAGCAAAGGCAGAGATGCTAGATGATATTTTAGGCTAACAAGGAATTCTGCTGGTCCAAGGAAGGAAATCACACAGCTGCCTGCTTGTGGGCACCTGAAACTCACACTGGCAGGATCCTTATGTGACCTGAATGCAGTGGCCAGTGTCTCTGCAGCAATCAGACATAAAATTAGGAGTTAATGCTGCAAATCTCAACCTTACAATTACAAAGTGATTTGCTCAATATCACAGTTTTTTCTTCCAGCTCTATGTTTTATAGATACATAAATGTGTTTATGTTTCTACTCCTACTGATAGTGAAGATTACATTCAATATACTTAATTTCTCCAGCAAGTTATATTCAGAAGGTTTAGTATATTATTGCACAAATCTATATGTGCATACAATCTAAGGTGACCAGATAGCAAGTGTGAAAAATCAGAACAGGATGGGGTGGGTTGGTGAGTAATAGGGTCCTATATCAGACAAAGCCAATAACATCAGGACATCTGGTCACCTTAATACACAACCTTCAACATTTACTGGGCTTTCTTGGGGAAAAACACAAGATTTTAGCAAAATGTGGGGGGAAAAAATGTAAAAATAATTTCACACATAAGATTGAGATCCATTAACTCCCTGAGACCTAACCCTGAGGGCAGTGCTGAGTTTGTGTGTGATATTGGACAAACCATTTAGAGGTGGATATTTCAAGTGTGCTGACCAACCACAGCTCCAATTGACTTAGACTTAAACAAAAATATAAACCTAAGCCCCAAATTCCTTTGTCTCAGCTACGCATCTGCCAATATCTTGTGATAAAATTTTAGGTTTTAAAATATGCATAAAGTTACATACATATGTACTGAATACTGGGGACTTCCAGCTCCTCCCAAGAAACAAACACCAGTTAATTCTTTGCCTCCAGGCCACTTCTATCCTCTTCCCCATGTCAATTAATTCTGCACCCCCATTGTAGTTAGGAGGAAATTGGATTTTCCATTTCATGGGAAATGCCATCATTTAAAAAAAAAAAAAAAAAGGTTCCATTCCAAAATGGAACCAAAAATCAAGTTTTGAAATTTCCCATGAAACAATTAAAAAAAAAAAAAAAAAAATCATTTCAGGTCAGTCAAAACATTTCAATTTTTGACACAAAATTAAATTTTTTCACATTAAGAAATATTGAAGTGAAGTTATTTTGAAACAACAAACAAAAAAACCTAACCAAACAAGATTCCATTCCAAAAATATCAAAACAGAATGCTCAGGCCTTATTGAAATGCTGTTTCTTTTTCGCCCTGAAACATTTTATTAACATGTTTTTGCAAAATGATTTCCTTTAGACAAGTTGCCATTTTCTTGTGGGGGGAAAAAAAAAAAGTGTTCCATCAGAAAATTTTGAGCAGCTCTAACTCTCACAAACAGATTCTGTTTCCCTCAGCTCCACACCAGCACCAAACCCACATCAAACAATTCTGAACATCATTCCCTCCCCATATCTACCCGTGCCCCAAGCAGCTCTGAAAGTACTTCTTCAACCCTGCCCCCCTGTAAAGGACAGCTCTGTAGCAAACTGCATGGTACTAGGAAGACACAAGAATAGTCATGCTGGGTCAGACCAATGGTCCATCTAGCCCAGTATCCCATCTCTAACAGTGGCTAGTGCCAACTACCTCAGAGGGAATGAGCAGAAAAGGGCAATTTTGAGTGATTCATCCCCTATTATCCAGTTCCAGTTTCTGGCAGTTGTAGGAGGTTTAGGGACACTCAGAGCATGGGGTTGGAGGGAGGAGCACAGGTTGAAGAGGAGAAGAATTTGGACTCAGAGGAGGCACCAGGAAATCAGTCTGCGTGCACATGGCTGGAATGCCAGCTCTAGTTACAGCTTCTCTTAATAGAGAGCCAGTGTACTTTTACAAACATGCAGTCCTCTCGCATTATTTCCCAGCACATGAAACAAGTTCCAGGGGATTTTGGTTGCCACAGCTCACCTAGGCCTAGTAGTGGGGTATTTCTGGACCCTCCCAGGACTGGAGATGGGGATGGCCCTGGAGAAACCAGAGCCAGCCAGAGCAGCAGCTCCTAGCTGGCCACAGGAACAGAGCTGAACATGACCTTCAGTAGCACTCCAGCCCTTTGTTTACAAAGTGGGAAGGGACAGCATGTTCATGTGCCTCCCACCTCCTAGAGCAGAGGTTGTGGCAGGCATTTGCAAGGTTGGGGGCTGTGGTAGAAGTGGGGAGGGGCCCAGGGCCAGCTCACAGCATCACTCACTCACGTGTGACCCAGCCACCCCTCCATCATGATGAAGGGAGGCAAGTTTGAGCGAGGGGCCAGCATTGCAAGCTGGCAGGGTTACAGCACTGCTTGGGTTTGGCCTGCCTCATTTGCCTATGGCAAGAGCAGCTCAATAACCGCTTCCCCCAGAAAGGGGGTGGGGGTGTAACCAAGGTCACACACTGCTAGGTACCTCCTCGGGGCCTGGCATAGTGCAGCAGCTCTCTCGCTCGTTGGACTAGCACACCCCCTCCCACCAGCCCCCACTGACAGCCACACCAGTGCTGTAGCAGCTTCTCTGTCAGTAACTCACTGACTGGGTCTCCATTTTAAGGCCACGCCTCCCAGGGCCACAGTCCTCCAAACTCACAGTCCCAAATATATTTTTAAACACAAACAAAAATCCTTCCTCCTCTTTAGGGCACTTCCGCAGCCTGTCTTCGGTTCAGCTTGCCAGGCTTGATAACACTCGCATGTGCCCTTCCTTGGGGCCAACGGGGAACCCAGTCCCACCCACTCCTCGAGGTTCTGGCCCAGAGCCCTGTCCTGAACAAGGTCTGCTTCCTTACCTGTACCACAGTGTTCCCTGGGCTACGTCCTATCCAGCCTTTTAAGTTCTTCTCTTGGTCTCTACATCTCTTCCCTGCTTAATCAGGCTCTCCCCCAGGTCTTCCTGTGTGGAGGGTTGTCCTTACTCACTGGACTTTCTGCCTTACTCTCCCTCCAGCCCTTTTCCCATCTGAGCTTTATCACCACAGAAGCCTGGTTCTCACTGCTGTTCCTGCAGCCACCCTCTGCTCTGTGTGGGGAGTTTCTTGATTCCCCTCAGGTGGGGTTCATTAGGTAATCAGGTTGGCTTAGGCCCAGGCCCTCTATCCCACAAGGCAAAACACTCTGTCACAGGGGTTAATGGAGGAGGGAAGCCAGGGGCTTGTGCAGGAATTTAAATCCTACTTCTTTTGGAGGGGCACCTTCTGTGCCCCTGCCAGGACCCCCGAGGCCAGAGGATCTCCCTCTCTCCCCCCTGGGGCACCAGGGGCTGGAGGAGCTCACTGTCAAATCCCACTGAGTATTGGGGGGCAGGGCCACACCCCTGAAAGCAGTCAATCAGCAGGGAATTTCTCTGTGGACTCCAGTTTTCCCTGTGGACCTACAGCAAGATCTGACAACCTGCAGTCTCCAGGGAAAATGTGTAGTGTGGACAGGTCTGCAGCTGTAAAATGGAGCTAAAACTTACCTGCTGCATAGGGTGTAATGCCCGTAGTGTTTGTAAGATGCTTTGAAGATATAAAGTGCTAGATAAATGCTATGGGCTAGATTGCCCCTGGCTCTGTGCATGGAATTGAGAACCCCCTTTGTACTCCTCCATGGGCCGTCGTGTGCACCTGCTGTTTCCCCCTCACACAGGCACCCAGGAAGGTGGGTGGGGAAGGGGCAGAACTTTGACTCCATTCTCCCCAAAGCACCCGCCAGAACAGCTGAGCAGATGCACAGGGCATTATTTGGCAGCTGTTGATATAGATCAACACATTTCTAGCACCCTGCACCCCACTTCTGAGGCAAGGGGGAAGCAGGGTAGGAATTGATTTGTACCTCTCAGAGGAACCACTCCTTCCCTGTGCAGCTGCACAGTTCCTCATACACAGGGGCTGTGGCAAAGCTACAGTCTAGCCCTGAGTAGTTTGGTGCATTGAGTGGATACAGATTATTAAATTATCATGTCTCAAATCCATTTAGCTCTTTTGAACTGAAATGGCACAACATTCAGAGACAGAAAAGAATGGGGATATGGGGGCTTGGGAGGAAAAAATGGGTAGGGTAGGGGTCATGGGTAGGAAAGAGTAAGAAAGCCAGATTTAAGGAAGCTGTCACACTGGTAAATGAATTTTCCTGGTTTTCATTGGTTCCATTAAATTCTTAACATCTCACTACAAGCTTTTACATAGGGCTGGCATCAGTGCTGAAATACACTGACTTATTAAAAAGTATAGATTTAAGATAGTTCCCCAACAGGAATTTTCATATATATTGGTGAACTGAGTATTTTTCAAAATACATTTACTCAACAATTTAATCAAGGGAGAGCACTAAAATGAGATATGTCTTGCCTCATAGGCCATGTCTACAGAAAAACCACAGCAACATTGGGTAGGGGTGTGCTATTTATTTATTGGCAGCACATCTGTCAGCAAAAACTCGAGTGTAGATGTAGTTATACCAGCATAAAAAGCATGTTTGGCAATTTAGCTTATTTTGCTTGTCAAACCAGTAAAGGCTAGCCCAGGCAAAACACTTTTTTTTGCTGGTATAAACGGCATCCACACTAGGGGAGTTTTGTCAGCATAGCTACAATGGTATAGCTGGACCAGCGAAACATTTAAGTATTGACAAGGCCATGGTAAGTCATGACTAGACGGATGACATATTTATAACAAAAGGAAGAAGAACTACTCACAATTTGAGGGGTTTTTTTTGCATTTCATCACAGACTTGAAAGTTGCTCCATATATGCAGGAAATGGGCCTAAGGTGTAGATAGCTTTTACATAAAAATGAAGGGAAGATTATGATGGAAAAGTAATTATTTCACTTAAACTATGAATAAAGTGAAATTTGGGGTGCATTAAGTCATATATCATAATAAAAGTGCCACATTAGTGCCAAACATCAGAAACTGGGGCCATGAGGTGGTAGCACCTAGTGTATCTACCAGAAATCCAAGCCGTATCTAAATGAAACCAAGCTATTTAAGTTGCATACAGGATTTTCAAAAAAGGTAAAATGTATGATTCATCTCTCTCTTTCTTCTCTTAAAAACAGAAATTCCATTAGCCAGTTTGAGAGGTGAGCAAGGTCCCCCTGGTGAGCCTGGACCAAGGGGGCCACCAGGACCTCCAGGATTACCAGGTCATGGAGTGCCAGGAACCAAAGGAAAACCAGGTCCACAAGGATATCCAGGAATAGGCAAACCAGGTATGCCTGGAATGCCTGGAAAACCAGGAGCAATGGGTCTCCCTGGGCCAAGAGGCGAGATGGGACCAAAGGGTGAGATTGGGCCTATGGGAATGCCAGGGCCACAAGGACCGCCAGGGCCCCCTGGACTTCCTGGAATAGGAAAACCAGGTGGTCAAGGATTATCAGGACAACCAGGACCAAAGGGTGAACCGGGAATGAAAGGACCACCAGGAATCCCAGGGCTTCAAGGGCCTAAAGGAGAAAAAGGTATTGGGATTCCAGGTTTACCAGGGTTAAAAGGTCCACCTGGTTTACCTGGTCCTCCAGGTCCAGTTGGACTCCCAGGGATTGGCAAACCAGGAATGATTGGGTTTCCAGGACCACAGGGACCTATAGGTAAACCAGGACTGCCAGGTGAACGAGGGCTACAAGGTCTGCTTGGGGCACCTGGGATTCAAGGTCCACCTGGCCTTCCAGGTGTTGGAAAACCAGGACAAGATGGAATCCCAGGCCAGCCTGGATTCCCAGGTGGAAAAGGGGAACAAGGTTTGCCAGGTTTACCAGGGCCCCCAGGCCTACCAGGGATGGGGAAACCAGGATTTCCTGGGCCTAAAGGTGATCGTGGCATGGGTGGTTTCCCTGGAGCAATGGGACCTAAAGGTGAGAAAGGGCATGTGGGCCCCCCTGGCATGGGTGGGCCTCCTGGGGAGCCAGGTCAACCAGGATTACCAGGAGTAATGGGGCCACCTGGTCTTGTTGGTTTCCCAGGTCCAAAAGGAGAAGGTGGGCTTGCAGGGATTCAAGGACCGATTGGTCCAAAAGGTGAACCTGGCCTACAAGGTTTCCCAGGAAAGCCAGGTTTTCCTGGGGAAGTAGGAGCCCCAGGTCTTAGAGGGCTCCCTGGTCCAATGGGGCCAAAGGGAGAAGCTGGTCACAAAGGTTTGCCAGGTCTGCCTGGCATTCCTGGGCAATTAGGACCTAAAGGGGAACCTGGAATCCCTGGTGATCAAGGCCATCAAGGTCCATCTGGAATCCCAGGTATTGCGGGACCCAGTGGCCCAATTGGACCACCTGGACTTCCAGGATCTAAAGGAGAACCAGGTGTGCCAGGTCCACCAGGCTTTCCAGGAGTAGGGAAACCTGGTGTTTCAGGGCTGCAAGGACCACCAGGAAAACCTGGGGCACTTGGTCCACCTGGTCAGCCAGGTCGTCAGGGTCCCCCAGGGCCTCCTGGTCCACCTGGTCCTCCAATAATAATCCCACCCACTCCACCGGCCATTGGACAATATTTGCCAGAGATGGGGCCAGCTATTGATGGAGTGAAGACCCCACCTAGCTATATGGGCAAGAAAGGCAAGATTGGTGGTGTAGTCTACGAGATGCCTGCATTCACAGCAGAACTCACCACCCCCTTCCCACGGGTCGGGGTGCCTGTGAAATTCGACAAACTTCTCTACAATGGCAGGCAGAACTATAACCCACAGACGGGTATCTTCACCTGTGAGATCCCTGGGATTTACTACTTCGCCTACCATGTTCACTGTAAAGGGGCCAGCGTCTGGGTAGCTTTGTTCAAGAACAATGAGCCACTAATGTACACGTATGATGAGTACAAAAAAGGCTTCCTGGACCAAGCTTCTGGAAGCACTGTCATTCAGCTGATGCCTGGAGACAAAGTTTATATTCAGATGCCATCTGAACAAGCAGCGGGACTCTATGCTGGTCAATATGTTCACTCGTCTTTTTCAGGATATTTATTGTATCCTATGTAAAAACAATACAAAAACAAAAACATCCAGACAAACAAATCAAAACTTTTTTTCCTCTTTCAAACTTTTATACCATTGCAAGATGCATTTAAAGACAGTTTTAGACCCCTCTTGTACAACAGATGAAATACAAAGTTTCACACTATGCACAGCTTGTTATAAAAAATGGTGTGGTTAACATATTTTATGATGTGTATCAGGTTCCTAACAGTTGTTCTGTACCCAATGGGGACATATTAGCTGTACATTATATATTTCTGTGGTACCATACTTACTTCATTTCATTCACAAATACAGTACTGCAGTTCAAATCTTGCATACATCACTCACTTTTGTTGCCTACTTAACTGAAACATTGATCTAAAACATGAGATGAAAAAACTTAAAATAAACAGAATGAGTCAGTATGAAATGATATTATATATATATAAACGTTTGAGTAATGCTTTTTTTAAAAGCAGGCTTTATCTAACCTACACTATAAGAAAAGATTCTCTTCACTGAAATCCTTATTTCCCCAGCACATAGTATCACAGGACAGTTTCTTCTAACAACACACTTAAGATGGAAAAGAATGTTAGCACAAGACCATTTTAATTCACTGCTAAGTGAGGGCTTTATCTAAACCACCATTGGAATCAAAGGAAGTATTGCCATTGACTTCAGTGGGCAATGGATCAACCCCTAATGCCAGAGCATTCAAGAAGCCTCCATATAAATTTACGAAGCAGGAGGTAGACATGGTAGACCTGAGACATGGTTCTAGTCTAATGACTTTAGATATCTGTTGTGCCAAATGATTAAAATAATGTAGCATTTTGGCCAGCGAACATCAATATAAAGTCAGCGGTATAAAGACACACACTTCACTTGCTAAGAACTGCATTCTGTTTGGCTTTAAGAGAATGCACTTGTTCTGTGATTCAGCTAAAATTAAATTAGCTTATTAATGAATGTACAGCAAAGTAGCACTTGCTCTGTTTGCTAAATAATGAATACATTGGTTTGAGATTGTCCAATAATTTTCATCACTAATACAGACAATTTATTTTGGTCTCATTTCTATTGTTGGGTTTAGTGTGTGGGTCCTGGGAGGTGTTGGGTGGCCTCTGATATACAGGTCAGACTAGATAATCTAATGGTCCCTTCTGTCCTTAAGCTCTATGGCTCATCTGAGAACAATTTCATTTAATGTAATAACTGATTGTGATGTTCTTCTCTGCAATCTGAACTGGTGAATTGCTATGTCACCCCAATCTCTCACTCTTGGAGCCCATCTCACTTTGCTCTGCTATGTGAACTCTCCACTCCTGGGTAGTTCAGCCCAGCCTCCTGCAAGCAAGCTGCTCTCAACTCAGTGAGTGAGTGCTTCTGGCCAGCCACTCATGGGATTATGCAATAGAATGACCCCAGCAAACACCTCCAGTCCCAGATGCAACCCTAGGAACTGCCATCTTAAAATGTTCAGTGCTGCCCACTGCACATTGCAAGCTCATTGGTTCATCAAATTATCAAAGAGAGAGTGCTAGCAGCCAAAATGTCCCCTTTTTAACCATGTTCCTTCGCCCCCCTCACCCTTGCAGGGGTCAGGTGACAAACTGTGTCCCTGTATGGTTTTCTCCACGTCCTGAAACACTGTGGTTCTTTGTGGATTTGCTTGTTGACGTCCGGGTTGGTCTTTTGTTCTTGGAATGCTGAGCTGGGTTGTTCTATATAAATCTTAGTGAGGTGTGAATGGCTCTCCAGCTCTGTAGAGTTTTGCCTCAATCTGCCTCAAGCCATGAGACACATATTTGGGAAGATTACATAGTGAAGCTTCATAACCATACACAACATTGCAACATAGTACTATAACCATAATGTTCAGCATGTCATGAGCATTTGACAAACATTTTACATAACATACTTTGCATTAAACAGTACACAATTACACTATAAGGGTGATCATGAATGATACACAATCACACCATAAGGGTGCACATGGGGGTGCAGTGTGTCACACTGATCTCCAATTCTTTTATTTATATTTTGTTACTGATTGCCTAAGTTTGTATATGAGCATACATAGGCATCAAACTTGGGTGTATGTGGGGGAAGCGACATTTTTACAAGGTTCTTTCTATTCAGCAATGGTGCTAATTTCACAGCAAAAATTAATTACTGAGATTAATTTTAAAATATTTTAATACTGTAGTTTCTGTTACCCTTTTCAGTGTTGCACATCATACTATTGCATTAGTTTAAAAGCAGGCTGACCACATTTTCTATGTCTTGACTAATGCTACCATATTTAATTCAGAATGAACTAGGCTCTTCCATACAGAAGAAAAAAAAAAAAAAAAGAGAGGATTTAACTGGCATTACCATTATTTAAAAAACAGAGTTTAATGCAGTGTAATACCAACATAGGACTGCAGTGACTGTAGTGTGGTACATGATCTCGAACATTTTTTGAATGTTGGCAACAACGGACTGTTTACCAAACATTGGTGACTTTGGTGAGTTTCCAGGATATGTATGACAAATGTCAATAGCAAATAATTTTTGTATTTAAAATTTTTGTACTGATTTGAAAAAATATCTTATTAAATGTCTAAAAAATAAAAGTTTCCCTTTTATTAACAGAATGTAACTAGAAAGAAAGTTTGAAGCACCAAATTCACATTCAGAGCACAAGGAGACTCAGAATCTATTAAAAACAAACTGGTGTAAATGATGATATACAAAGGACATTCATTTTTGCCAAGCTTGCTATTAATCCATATTACAAGGAAGCCACTGTAACTGCAGTGCATTTACCAATAAATGGTGCCTCTAGAATCCTGAATGAGCGAATATGCAAATATCATTCTGAGGAAACACCATTGGCACTTCTACATAGATCTTAATGCTGCGTGGCCTTAATTGATCCCCAGCAACATGTCCTGGATGTTGGGGAAGGAGGGAGAGAGATAGATAAACATAGTACTGGTTGATGTGGAGAACTATGTACCTTGCTTGAAAACACAGACTGAAAAAAGGGTGGGGTGCAGGCAGAGAGGGGACGTGTCTCGAGACACATGCTTAAGTATGATCCGAGTCATTCCGGGTGGACAATTAATGACAGTCTTCTTTTATGCCTTGCACCTACCAATAGGCATAAATATAGTGAGGATGGGCCATCAGACTGGGAGTCAGATCTGAATTCTGTTCCCAGATCTGCCTTTGGCTTGTAGTATGACTTTGGACAAACTGTTTTGCCTCTCTGTGTCTCAATTCTCCCATCTGTAGGACAGAGAAGTTTACTCACCTTAGCAAGTACTCTGAGATCTACGAACAGAAAGGCCTATATAAATGCAAATGATCATCATCGCAGGAATAGTTTTCACCTGTACTCTCTGACCTGCTTAACATGTTACCTTGTACTTATGCGCACACAACACTCCACAGTGCAGAGGTCAAGCCCATCATGCATGATGTTCTAAAAAGGAATTGTGGATTCTAAAGCATTACTTATGTTTGTGGGGTTTAATGTTCTATGAAGATGATTCAGTACAACCACCAAACAAATTGCAGGGCACAGCCTTGGGGTGGAGAGAGAGAGAGAGAACAGATTCCCAAGACTGCTGCTCCCCAAATTTCACACGTGGATGGGCACAGGCAAACTGGTATGGACTGGAATGCAATCTGCTACTGAACTAGACCAGTAGCAAATCCCTGGTTCCTTGATTGCTCAGGCAGGGACCAGAGAACAGATTTTTAATTCTCTCAGTCACAGTTCATCCCCTGGTGTGCTTTTGGGGCAGGGAAGTCTCTTATTCAGGGCAGAATATAATGTCACAATCTAGCACAAAACGTCACTACTGAAATGAATGTATCTGCATATTCATTCATGGTGGATTTTTTCCCCTTCTTTTTAATCATTGGGCCATACTCAGAACTCCTAAAGCCACAAACTGAAGAATGGGCTTTTTCTTTTCCAAACTCAAGTTCATGGGAAAAAAAGAAAAATGTTAAACAGCCCTGAAGCATCACAACAATATGTTCTTTAATATTTCTCTCTCTGCTTTTCCTCTGAAGTCTCTCATGAGCTTCCTCTTTCCTCAAGATCTTCCTGTTGAGCTCCTGGACATTACTCATGAGGAACAAGATTAAAAAACCCTTGAAAATGTTGCCTCCAAAAGAATTTTCCTCTTTGCCACAACTTACCCTCACCAACCATGATAAAATGTTGTTTTTGCTCAGCATAGAGTAGTTTGAAACCTGATTTGAAAACAAATGTAATCCTTTCCCCAGAAAAGAGTGATTTTTTTCCCTATACCTCAGTTTTGAGAAAGCAAAAGCCACAAGTTCTTATAGAATGTACCATTTTTGCACTATGCTACAACTCATGTTAAAGAAACATGGATGGCACTTTCCCTCCCTATTTCTCTACCCACCACCATAGAAACTTGACATCTCTTGTCAAATTAAATGTGTCACACATATGGTCAAACTAAACATGCCAACTGAACAGCAATGATAGATCCACTATACATCATTTATATATAGTACTGTAATGGGGTCTTGCATACATAACACTGTGATTTGCTAAATTGTGCGCGAAGAGGGCAGTATCCGTAAAACAGATTTATTATATGGAAAATAATCAGTGTTACAACATTCAAAACTCCAGTTAGAATACCTGTTAACAGTCAACGACAATCAAAAGACAAAACACACACAAAACTCAAGCCAAACAGCACATGAAATCAAATATTTACTTAAACCAGAAAAAAGCATATACTCTTAAAATTATACACTTTATTAAAACACATACAAAAACAACAGACACACACAAACACCCCCACCTCCATATTTTAGGTTTAGAAAACATTTAAAGATGCCCTTAAAGGGTATTAAAAAAAAAAAAAAGAAGTAGTATATTGTTTGTGTACAAAACAAGACACATCACATACTAATTATTAAACCCCCTTCGTGTCATTCCAAAGTAGGAATGATGCATTTTCATTTGACTTGTAATCTACAGATGTGCATTAATCACTCACAGATTCATCTTTAGTCCATTAATCTGTAACCTTCCTTTTAGTCACATCCCAGAATTGCCCTTAATTATAACCATCGAAGAAATTAAGATAACTTTGATAACAGAGCAAGCTGAGTCCATTGTTTTAAGAACAATCCCCAAAGGCCACTGAAGACTATAGAAGGACTCTTATTGACTTCTGTACTGTTTTGACTGGGGCCATAAAGCAATGAACTGAGCAGCTGACAGAAGGAAAATTCGTTAGTGTCCTGCACAGTTAGGTTGGTACTGTACATGGAACTACAGCTTGCAGTACCCTGGAATTCACATATTGAAGACTTCAACTCGTGCTGCTGCAGATATCGAATCAAAAAGCAGCTTTTAATAGAGTGGCCCACTATAGATTTTGTACTCTCAAAACTAAATGAGAACAAAAGCGAATCTTAGAAAAACATCCTGCTTCAGTTGCTCAATATATTTTTTAAAAGAAAAATCCCAAGGCAAGTTGGAATAACAGTGGCACAGGATGACCTTAAAAATCGGTGTTATATTTAAAACAGACCCAGTGATGCTGATTCTACACTACCTAGTACCTTTGTGTAGTTATTTGGACCTATGCAACACAGGCGTAAAATGCTGCTATTCTGATTTGAAATTATGTTGCGCCCACACTGCATGGGTGTAAATGACAACATAGGGTGAGAATCAGGTCCAGTGTATACAGAATTCTATAAAGCATGCATTATGTTACGAAAACACTTTGTAACGATCATTTCACTCCTTAGTATCAAAGTTAAAATGACTTACCCGTAAATGATGCTTTCTGATGATAGTACCCTCTGCTACCAGTATATGTAGCATTCAGAGCATGTCATTAGGGGGGCTCTAAAAGCTTAACTTTGTTCTCTTTGCATTCCCTCCCAACCATCTCCCCTTTCCTGGTTGTCACCATTTGGCGAGAGGTGTACAGTCTGATGAATAACTAAGATTGTCACAAAACTCAACTGTCATGTGTTTTGGCTGAAACCTACCCATAACTTATTACTATGTCTCCAAACATACAAAAAACCTTGACTATGACAGGAACTTAAGATGTAGGTGGATGAGAGTAGATTTATGGACAATGCCAATTTGGAGAACAACAAATATAGATGAGGAACTAACCACTTCTCCAAAGCTAAGTATTGCTATATCCCTTCTTCAGTGAGGAAGACGGTGGAGAGGGAAGGAAAGAGAAATGACAAAGATAAAAAAGGAGGCGGCAAATTATTTAGCTAACTTTGGGAAAAGACCCTGTGATACTGCTATACTAAATGCTAACACTTTGCTACAAGTCTTTACTGCCTACATACAGTCAGAATGTAATGGGTTCTATACAGATGCTTAGGAGATGTTATGCAATTAGGCCAGCATGAAGCTGCCATGTTCCTTAGTTTTTTAAGATGGAATTTTCACTTTTCGCCTAACTCTGCTTCTACTGAAGTGGGAGTTTTACTAATGTCTTCAATAGGAGCTCAATTAAGCCAACGCTGAGTGTGTTTTGAAAACTGCATACACAGGTTTTTATGTAATTACTGTCTCTCAACAGCACTAGACATATAAAAATAATCACTGCAGTTCTGATTCAACCTACCCATGGTTTTTTTCAATGCAGACAAGCCTTTTAAATTAATTGAAAAAAATGCTAGCCAGATTCAAGAGTTCTTGTGAAAAACAATGTATCAATTTACGTACAAATTTTCAAGCAAAGGCCTAATAATGGTGGGGACTTGGACATGAGAAAAATAGTGGAAACATGATTAACAAACCTAGAGCCTCAACATCACCTTATAAAGACATTTGAAATTACTCAAAATTATCATGTCCTTACAAAAATTAGTATGATGTGGCTTCACTAGAGACTAAACCCAACAAGCTTAATCTGAGACCATCAAGAATAAAAAGTTATAGAACTCATAAGAACCAAGAAGCTAAAAAAAAAGAGAAGGTGAGACCTATATAAATTTTTTCAAATATTTGTAATACTTCTGAGGGACAGAAATAGAAAACAGGTAATAGAAAATCTTTGGTCACTTCACTCCAATTATTCTACCCAATTATTTATTTACTTTTATATTTATGATGCGAGGAAATTGTGGTCAATACTCTAGCAACATTCAGTCTTTTGCTTCATGCTCTCATTTCTGAAGAATGCAATCCTGCATTCCTCTGTTAGATAAATCGCTGTTTAAATTAATATATACTGCTGTTGAATATAGTATTATTTTATCCCTTTTCAAAATTCCTTTGAAGCAGACATCTTTGTGATTTTCTATTTCTAGACAATTGGACAATTGACCACAGAATCTTAAAACTTATCTTCCATAATGAATGTACTGTATGGGATGATTAGAATGGAATTTTACGTTGCCACTTAGGCCCTGATAGCTCGTGGGGACATTCTCAAGCAGATTTCACGTGGAGCAATCATGGACTTCTGAGACAACTGATTCAAAACATGTAACCATCCCACCAAACTCTGATAGTTAAAGATCCTGGGTAAAAATTTCAAAAGAACCTAAGTGACTTAGAAGCCTAGGTCCCATTTTCAGAATGACTTAGGAGCTTGTGTGTTATTGAAAATCAATAGGATTTAGGCTCCAAAGTACCTAAATCATTTTTGAAAAACAGTTTCCTAAATTACTTAGGTGCTTTTGAAAATGTTACCCCCTCCTCCATACACACACCAGCCTAAAAATCAAGAGAACAGGGAAAAAGAAAAAGAGGAAGGGAGGACAAAGGACTTGCCAGATAAAACAAAATAGCAACTCCCTGAATTGGTTGATGTGCGTCTCAGATTCTCCCTTGCACACAATGTCAAGAAATATAGAAGCTGATTGGTGCTTGTGATGATCTATTGGTGCTCTAGAAACACTTCATAGTTACCTGGTTGTGGTGAAGAGGATTGTGCTGCTTTGGAAAATACATCTTGATCTTTGGGACAATGAGAAATGCCAGAGCCTTTGAAGTGTGTGTGTGGGGAGTGGAATCTAGGCATCAAAGACATTTTGTTTGAAAGAAATTTTAATTCAGGAACTCAAGATTCTACGTCATACTCATTGGGGTGTTGTGGTTTTGAATCCATTTGAACGTGGTCAATACTTAGTCGTGCCAAGACAACTCAAATATTTAAAACTCTTATATCATTCCACAGTTTAAAAGAGATTTGTGCTTACCTCTTTTAAAAGTGAATTCAGGTGCTTGTGAAATAAATCAGATTGACAGAACTGGGAACAATGTATTCATATGTTAGGTACAGCATAAGCAGCATTAATCCAGACTTCCCCACACTGTTCTACCAGTGGGTGTTCACCCCAGGGTTACATATACTACATCCACGAGTTCATGGGCAGTTCAGTCTGTGGCCTCTTTGCTGAGATAGAAAACAGGAAAGCGGCAGCCTGTGTGAATTATGAAGGTGATTTTCTATGATGTGGGCATCTGCCCTCCTGGAGATGGACGGAGACTAAAAACTCACTTTACTTATTGTACAGCTTCTAGACATGGATCAGATGGCAATGACGTGCAGACACACATTCTAAACCATTTTCAAACCAGAACAGGGAGGTGAAAGACTTTGTATCCCTTTACCAATTATCCCGTAGCCTTCCAATTCTCTGGGCAACATCTAACTCTTCATACAGGATGATATAGGAAAGGAAGATATGGGGGGGAAAAAAAAACAGTTGCTGAAAAAATGTCTTATTGTTAAATAAATGGTGTACGTCATATATCTGTATATCCCTGATAACCTAAGGCTAAAAGTGTATTTTTTCATAATTAAATAGATTCACAGAAATCAGTTCAGTCTGGTTGTGTGCCATGAGATAGCGACAATTGTCTTCATCAGTCTTAGACAGTGGCATTCCACCACCACCACTTTTATGAAGCATCTGTGCTTCTTTTAAATATCTCAGAAAACAGATATGGCACTTAAAAATAAAAATACAGTACAAAAAATAAAATTTATCTTGCTGAAAATAGTGATCGTTTTCCATTTTCTATTCAGTCTTATGTCAAACTGACCACAAAGTTCTTATCTGTAAGCTTCTTCAAAAAGTTTTGTTCAGCAGTGATGTTGTGGTATTCATTCTAAAGAGGAAAAAAAAAACCCAGACAAAATAAATTGTTACTGCAAGCAACAAAGATCTATTCTTTTCCATGAATCAAATGGGTTACTTAGATAATAGTATAGCCAGAACCTTTTATGGAAAGGACTCATATGCTTATAGGCTATGTCTACACTGCACACCTCTGGCGACAGCATGCAGTGTACATGTATTTACATGCTGCAGTGAAAAGATAGTCCTCCTCCTGACAGAGCCTTTCCCCTCTGATAGAGTCTTTCCCTATGACAGTAAAAGGCTCCAGCAGTGTGACTTACACTGCTAATAAAGTACATACACAGGTAGCTCTCCCACACACATTCCCCCCCGGGGTACATACCCTACACAGCTCTCTACTTGGCCAAGCTGTGCTTTTCTGTCTAAACTGATAAAGCAGTGTAGACAGAAGGGCACAGCTTGGCCAGGTAGAGAGCTGTGTAGGATATGTACTGGGGGGAGGGGGAAGGATGTGTGTGGGAGAGCTATCTGTGTATGTATTCTACAGCCACTCAAAGAAGCGTGCAGTGTAGATGTACCCATAGGCTGGGGAAAGCTTCCCAAGGGAAGTGGTGGAAGTCAAAACCAGACTAGACACATATTAGAAAATATACTGCAGGGAATAATCTGTCAGTGGCAGAGAGAGTGTGTGACCTAATAAGCCTCTTCCAATCACTAACTTCCAGGATTCTACACCATGCTTATACGAAATAGATAAAGATACACATTTTAAAAGTTTCTTTCTCAATAAGAAATCAGAACAGAGTTTATTATCAAAGCGCCACTTGATTTCTTGAATAGTGCACGTAGGCATTTATGACAGGGCTGGGTCCTGTTAATCAGTCTCTAGACAATACATCAAACACCCCCCCTTCCCCAAATTCCAGTAATTCTCATCTTCCTGGGCCCCAAAGTCCTTTCATTGACTTCAGTGTGTTTTGGATCATGTACAGACCTGCAAAACGCTATGGGGTTTTCCCCGCAGACGGAGTTTTCTGACACTTCTATGGGGCTGCAGAAAACCCCCACTTATGAGAAATCCTCAGCGGATTGGCCATCTGTCTTTCCTCATTCCCTGTCGCCAATGCTGCCCCTGTCAAGCAGAGCTCTGCCTGTCCCCTCAGGAGCAAACAGAAAACTTCAGATAGGGCAGGACAGGCCTGCAGTCAGCAATTCTGGGGCCCAGGGCAGAACAGTCAATGGTCCCTGCCCCCCTAGAAAGGGATGACTGAGGTTTACGACCATGGGCCGTAGGTGAAGCTTCTCTTTAGGGAGGCTAGCTTCCTGTTCCACCTCTTCCGCTTGCGGCCCCGCCCCCGCTCTGCCCAGGCCCCACCCTCACTCCACCCCAGGCTCCACCCTCTCCCCACTTAGCCTGCTTGCTATGTCCCTCCCGGCCCCACACTCTGCCCCTCCTCCTCTCTTCCACACACCCCCTTCCCTCAAGCAGCAAGTGCCAGATGGGGGGACTGAGTGGGGGGGGGGGGCGGAGACATGGCAGTGAGTGGGGGAGAGGGCAGGGCAGAGGTGGACCCTGGGCAGGGCTACAGGTGGAAGAGGTGGGATAGGGAACTAACCTCCTCAAGGGGAAGCTTCACCTGCCGCCCATGCCCTGGACCCATTTAAAATTGCCGGGCTTCTGAGCAATTACCCTCTTTGCCCCCCCGCCCATCTCTCTTCAGTGGGCCTGGGGCAGGATGTAGCAGAAAGCAGTTGCTGTATCAAATAATTTCCACACGAGGGGAGGAGGGAGCAGAAAAAAACCCAGCATCTCAAGGCCAGCTCTGCTCCCTCCTCCCATCGAGCAAAAACTGCGGATCTGCTCCTTGCTTCCTTCCGACAGAAATCTGCCTCACAGGGAAGTTTTGAAATTTGCCCCTGTTCCATTGTTGAAACCTAATTTTCTTTTTTGACAGAGTTCCTGGACTACTGGATGGGGGGAAGCAACAGACATGATATATCATCTTGATTTTGGTAAGGCTTTGACAAAGTCCCACATGACATTCCCATAAACAAACTAGGTAAATGTATTCTAAATTAAATTACTATAAGGTGGATGCACAATTGGTTGGAAGACCATACTCAAAGAGTAATTATCAATGGTTTGCTGCAAATGGGGAGGGTGTAACTAGTGGGGTCCCACAGCGGTCGGTCCTGGATCCTGTACTATTCAATATTTTCATTAATGACTTGGTTAGTGGAGTGGAGAGTGTGGTTATAAAATGGGTGAATGACTCCAAGCTGGGAGGGATTGCAAGCACTTTATAGAGGGCACAAACACATTAGAGGGCAGGATTAGAACTCAAAATGACCTTGACAAATTGGAGAATTGGTCTGAAATCAACAAGATGAAATTCAATAAAGACAAGTGCAAAGTACTACACTTAGGAAAGCAAAATCAAATGCACAACTACACAATGGGGAATAACTGGCTAGCTGGTAGTACTGCTGAAAAGGATCTGGGGATTATAGTGGATCACAAGTTGATGTGAGCCGGGGTAATTCTGGTTGCACCCCTGATATAAGCCAACAATGTGATGCAATTCTGATAATACATCTCTGAACAATATTAGCCGTTAACAGGAGCGTCATATGGAAGACCTGAGGTAATTGTCCCACTGTACTCTGCACTTGTGAGATCTCAACTGGAGTCCTGTGTCCAGTTCGGGGTGGCACACTTTAAGAAAGATGTGGGCAAACTGGAATGAGTCCAGAGGATAGAAACAAAAATGATAAAAGATTTAGAAAACCTGACCTATAAGAAAAGGTTACAAAAAAAAAAAAACTGGGCATATTTAATCTTGAGAAAAGAAGACTGAGGGGGACCTAATAACAGTCTTCAAATATGTTATTTTATAAAGAGGATGGAGATCAGTTGTTCTACATGTCCCCTAAAGGTAGATAAGAAATAAGGGGCTTAATCTACAGCAAGGAGATTTAGGTTAGACATTTGGAAGAATGTTTTAACCATAAGGGTAGTTAAGCTCTGGAATAGGTTACCAAGGGTGGTTATGGAATCACCACCACTGAAGATTTTTAAGAACAGGCTGGCGAAACACCTACCAGGGATGGTCTAGGTTTACTTGGTCTCGGCTCAGTGTGGGGAGATACAGTAGGTGACTTCTCAAGGTCCCTTCCAGCCCTACATTTCTATAATTCTATGAAATTGACATGTTTCTGCGGAATGTGTCAATTTTGATGAATTGGCATTTTCAAACAGTAAAACATTGCACTGGAAAACTTCTGACCAAACGCCACCCATTTTACAGACAGGGAAACGGAGGCAAGTCACTTTATCCTGCCTAAGGCCAAAGAGACAGTCAGTGGTAGAGCCAGGAACATAATTCAGGACTTTCTGACTTCTAAACCATGCTCATTCCTCCAGTCTATGGTGTCTCCCAATTTATTAGCACAAGATAATATTTTTCTAAGCATTTCCCATAAAAGAAACTAGTGCATTACCTCTATCATCTCAGACATGGTCTCATTGCCGTAATAGTGCAGAGAACTGTTTCGGTCAGTGAAGTTGTACTTAAAGCCTGCCAGGTGAACTTCATTACACAGGTGAAACGCCAGCGTGATTGCAATTAGCCCTGTTGTAGGATGTTTAGGTTTCTAAAAGCAAACATACACACATATAATTGTCATCTTGATATAAGAAACAAACCCAAGAGCGGGGGTTTTAACAACAACAACATAAAAGTACTAAGAAGTTGGCAGGATAGCTAACAGTAGCTCTGAGCTTTTTCAGAGCTGGAAATTTCAGAAACAAAGAACATATATTTTTTCTTCCAGATAAAATAGTCAAGAGTGATGAAATTGTTTACATCCAAAAGTGTTCCTCTCCCTCTAAGTAGACCCAGCAATATATAGCCACACCCTACAAGTCAAAACATCACTTTGTCCATTAAAGATAATTATGAGCAGTGTCCAGTTTTTAATTCTGCAGAGCACCAGCTATGAATTTTAATTTAAAATGTATTACCATATCAGAGGAAGATTACCTAAATAATCAATTTATTGTTACTACTGGACCTATCTGATGATCTATTACATGGCTATTTTACATTTGCTTTATATGGCCCTGACATGAACACCACTGAAATATTACATTTAATTCTGGGCACTACGTTACCAGTTAAGACTTTGACAAAGGCACCAGTTCAACAAAGCACTTAAGCATATGCTTACCTTTAAGGACTTTTGAATAGTTCCAGTCAGTACTTAAACACAAGCTATGCACTTTGCTGGATCAAAACTGGTTAAAACACAAATGAACAATTCTGTGTAGGCAGGGAGATGGATTGGTCAATGTAATGAATAAATGGATCTTTTCCATCCCTTATTTCTATGAAACTGGTCTCTAAGGACTGGAAGAGAGGCTTTAGGCTCATATAGACAGGGCCAAAATATTTTTTCATTAGCACATCACATTGAGATATTCTGATTTCCTAAGCATTTGGTTAGGGGAGTGAAGAATTCTTACTTTATAAACACATCACATTTGTAGAACATTGTCACAAAATTTGCTAGGTTAGGTTTATAATAAAAATGACATATAAGAGTAAACATGCCCCATAAAGATGTTAATATTCAACTCTTTTGTAAGTGGAAATCAGAATCACAGAATGGAAACATTATCTATGTGGAATTTTACACCTTTAGAATATTACAGTATACTCTGAAAATAATATTAATTTACAATACATAGAGTGGTTGTCTCATGGCACAGCAAATTAAAAAAAATAAATTTCTGCCTCTGGGCATCTAGATCATGAGTTTAGTGATAATATTCAAATCCTTGTCATTCACATTTTAAATTTCCCATGCCAGTGGTCACACTATTTGTTCTGGAGAGATCCAAGACAGGTATGGCAGGAATGCTGTAAATCAGGAAATGAAGTGACTTGATGGTTGTATGGAGAATCATACATAGAACTTAACTATACTATACCGGACTATGTCTTTGACTTTCATTACCACCAAATGTACACAAAAGGAGTTAAACTTATAGAATATGCTCTCATCTCTCAAAAGTTTCAGAGCAATGCTACAACCACTAATATTTAGCTATAAAAAAGACAATCCTCCAATGAGTAAAATTATTGTCTATGGCTTTTGCTGAGCTAAAGTTTTGTCTGTTAAATACTCATCTGGTCAGGCTCGGAATTTAATCGAATATAAAACTGTCATCAGCTGTTAAGAAAATTCTCTCCAGATTCTAGACCCCTTTAGCATAGTCCATTATAACAGCAATAGGCATGGTTTATGAATAACCAGGTAATATTTTAGCTTTGCTGCTGACAAGTCAGTCATGCAGAGGGAGCACATGTGGTTTTATAACTGCTGCTTCTAGAACTGTGTTAATGTTGTGGGCAATGCTAATAAACACAGAAGCTTATGAAGCCATGCTGGAATATGAAGAAAAAGAGGGACAGCAATGTTGGCATAATGGAAAAGAGCAAAACCGGATGGGAAAGAAACATTACTGTTCAACATATATCTAAAGAAAGGAGAGATTGAAAAACTTAAGAACTATGACTTGGACTGTTCCTTCCCATGGTCGTACCTACAGGAGAGGGCCTGGAGGATGGAAGACTTCATGAGGAACTCTTCAAAGAATTTTCCTTGGATCACTCTGAGGGATGAAGTGTGGCGGTGTTTACCCTCTTGCCTCCCCCTCCCATGGAACAGAAAGCAAGTCGGTTTCCAGAACCAATGCTGCCCTCTGGGTGCCATGTGAAACTAGGCGCCTTCTTGCACAGGCTCTGTGCCTCCATAGCGACTCCAGGATTACGAGTTCTCATCTGGCTCATTGATAGCATGGCATCACTGGTGCCCCAGCTGTTGTTTCTATCCCCTAGAACCACCTTTAAAGGGGAGAGGATTTCCTAAAATGGAGTTCACAAAGCCCCTGGGCTTTCCGTGGAGTTTGAGGGGGTCAGGAGACTCATCTGCTCTGGCTGCTTTATCTCCCACTTCAAGCCATGAACATCTTTGTGACATTATAGCCCTTTCCCAAGCACCCGGGTGAGCTGGCAGATGCAAGTTATGATTTAATGTGGGAGAAAAAGCAGCAGGAGTAGATGAACTTGCTTTCATGTAAGTCACAGATGCTTAGCGAAAACGATTAGAAAGGTCAAATCAGACAAATGTGGTATTTATTCTACACGGATACTTGGGAAAGATTCCCATGGCGTGTCAGCTGCTCCTTAATGATACAGCACTGTGTGTAACAAACTAGCCTGTGATCTCAGGGTATGGCAGATGAATCTATTTAGTGTTACAATTGCTTGTGCAGTCTAAGGGCCATCTTGCCTACACAAAGAAGGTTTATAGGTTAAAACCTACATTTTTGTTAGCACAATCTTTAGTATGAAACTATCCATTAAAATTATTTTTATATAAAAATAATATGTTCAGTCAACTGCAATGCTCAGCCCCAATTTGCAAAGCTGCCACAAGATGGCGCTCCTACCACTAGAGTGCCAAGAGGCTGTTGGGAGAGGATATAACGTGTGCAGAAGGCCACTAGGGAATGATTGTGCCCCCGAATTCAGAAGTCCTTGTTATAAATTAAAAATATATTTCATCATTAAAAACAATATTTGAATATCAAAGCTATGTAGTTGGGTTCTGTAGCTGCTTCTCTTGCTAAGCTCCTTTCCTTTTCCTTGGTTTGTGACTCCTCAGACCTCTCTGCCGGCTCCTATTCTTAATGGCCCCAGAGCACCACTGAGAAAACTATCCTCTGCCTCTCTGAGTGGTTCTTTACTCACGCCACAGCAGTGTTACCTACATCTTTGCAATGGTGATTTGTCGAATCTCTGAACTGACAGGTAAGACGTCACACACACGTCAATGTATTAAATGCAGAAAGATACTCTGAGGCAGATGGTATAAAGATTTAATTGAGGATGCCCCTATTGCTTGATTGACAAGCGCCACTAGAACCTTTAAATACACCCCACCATTAGGTATTCTGCTTATGCTGAACATTCTACAAACAAAAATATTTTAGAAATATTTTAGGCAGCTTAAAAACCACACATACACAGGGGCACCATTTTTCATATTCCTCCAACACTAGAATCTTAGTATTGTGAATCTCATTGAGAGAGGAAAAATAAAATCAATACATTTTATTAACTGCTGTAAAATTACTGAGATAATTTTTCCATGAATGACGATATTGTCTGGTTGTGAGGCAACATCTATGAACTTTCCATGGCTGAAGTAAGGGCTATATCCTATTGTTAGGCAAGGATAGATGCCAGTGATATAAAACCTTGCATTCTAATCATGAGCCATTAGACCATAAAACCATAATTTTTTCAGGACTGAATATTGCCCATCCTGTATCTCATTCCAATGGCTAATTGGGCTACCCCAAATTAATTCTCAAAGTCTTTAAAGTCCCTCTCTGAACACACACTCTTCTGTATTCTTTTTCTCTGTTATGTATATGCTACATGAATTTATGTAGACACAGAAGCCATATCCACACTAGGACAAAAGGTATGTATTTTAATGTGTGTTAGTTTTGTTGCAGCAGAATTCCCAGCATATGCCCACCCCTCGCCCGCTCGGTGCCAACAGTAAAACCGTGACCTGACCTTATTAGGCTGCATCTGTTGTTTACAGCATTTAGTTGTTATGCTGCTATAAGAAAACCGCCTACGCACCCCGGTGTCTTTATTGCCCACAGATAACGGGCTATGTATCCAGTGCCATAACAGCTTCACCCAAGGCCACAGGCCTCGTCATAGTCTGGCACGTACTAATGTATATCCCTCCCCCAATCCAGAGCTACCAAACTTGCAACGCATTCTCTAGTATAAAAAGGGGTACGCCCCATGCCCAAATTGAGAAAGCGTTCGCCAGCCTGATCACCTGGACCGCCCCGCTTCTCCCGTTCCCGTACTCTGAGCGCGAATCGTGAAAGCCGGCCCGTACCGAACGATATGCTACGACTCCTTCTCTGTTCCTAGTGGTGAGATATAAAAAGTAACTGCTTTGCCTGTTTCTCTGCCTGCTTTATATGATAATCATTTAAGCTACGTATTAAGTATTACAGCGTGTACCCCATATTCCTTAATAAAATTTTGTTGTATTATCCAACTGACTGATTATTGACTCAGGGGGATCCATAACCTGTCAAGACAAGTTTAAGCTGTAGGGCTCATCTCAACCAGCTAACATGTTAAAACTACAATTTGCCTTGCTTACTCTAGGATTTCCGTGTGTGCTTGTTAACACATTAGCTAATATGTGTTAAAAATATGCCTTTCTTCTTAGTGAGAAAAGGCCACGCTGTACAAACATGGGAGATGCTACACACTTTAAGACATACAGATGTGCTTCAGAGTCAATGACTAAACAAGGCCATGGGTCTTGTGTATTGAAAATGTCAACAACATTATAAAAAACAATATAATAATATAGTGTAAACCTAAAAGAAGTTTTTCAGCATAGTGAATTACAACAAACAGATGATTGTGAAATTGAAGCAACAACAACAACAAAAATATACCTACTTCTTTTCTGGGAAACTTTGTTGGGAAATGAAGCCATTCGTGTGCTGTTTTTCTGATAATTATAGGATCGAGTATCCTGATTTGGTTAGGTTTATATATCATGTTCAAGGCTGGTTTCTTCCAGAAACCATGTGTGTTCTGTAATAGTCAAATATATTGTTTTACTTTTAGCATTAGTTGATTTTGCTTTTATAGCATCTCTCAGCCTAACTCACGTCATGCATTTGGAGGGGCAATGGGGAAAAACCAGATGTGATTTTAAAAACAAACAAACCACCACAGAGTCTTTGATTTTTTGCATTTCTCAAAATGTCATGGAGGATAAAGAAGAAGAATGAGTTTTTTGTATATTAAGTACCCACCAGTAGTGCATTTTTACGACCATATTATGAAAACTGGTACAAAACTTTACCAGAAAGAAAATATTACACAGTCCTAAATATCTCTGGCACAGCACAGAATAGTTAGAAAAACTTTGGGCCCAATAATACCTTCAGATACACGGGGGCATCCCTCCCAGAAGTCAATAGCAGTTTCACCTAAGTATCTGAAGACAACTTTGGCTCATACTATTTTGAGACAATTTGGCTGATCAGCCATATTTTCTGTACTTTGCTTGTTCATTTGCATGGACCAGGGATGCATTTTGACTTTAATTCCCCCCCGTTTTTTCACAGGGTTGCCAACTCTACCTACAGGGGTTTTCTATAGACTATGCAGATTAATCCAAAATGATGCAAGTTACACACATTTATGCAAATTCAGAATCTACTGATGTTTGCTTTGAGAATGTTGGTCGGTATGTGCTCATCTCTCACTTTCAAAATTGAGTAAATGATTCTGATCTCACTTACACTGGTATAAATCAGGAGTAATTCCACTAAAGTGTAATAAATTTTAAGGCTAGAAGAGGCCATTATGATATCTAGTTCTCCTTCCTTGATTTTCCACTTGTGACTCAATTTTTAAAAGAACATCACGTCTTATAAAAAATTATCCTCCTCAGTCTGCAGTGTAAATCAGTTATGCTCTCATTCCATGATCCAGTGAAGATCAAAAGAATTCTCATTTGTTATATTCTAGATGAGTAACAGAGAGCAGGTTGGGATGAGTGCTTAAAAAAATAAAATCCTGTTTCCATGCATATATTCCTAGTAATATAAAACTGTGGGGGAAGGAATTGGGGGGAGGGGCATCCTAAAACTATACAACACAAGTAGAATGGTTTCAAAACCGAAAGTAATATCCTCGGCTGGTTTAAACTATTGTAATTCCATTCATTTCAATTATACTAATTGACACCAGCTGAGGCTTTGACCCAGTATTTTCCGAAGTTTTTCTTTTCTTCAGCTAAATTGTAGGAACATAGCATGAGCTGTTCTGATATAAGCAAGCTCCTGTATACATATGGTTCTATATTATAAATAAGATGTTTATTTTACTACTTCAGTTTATTAGAGCACTTTACTTCTGAAATTAGTACTGACAGGTTGATGCACACACTCAGCCAAGATAAACAAAGTCAGGACAATTTGAACCAAATCTAACTAAATACAATAAATAAATAAATAAAATAAATAAATAAATAAACTTACTATTTTATGACCACTCACTATATTCCAGAGCCACTTTAAGTCATGTGGTTTGAAGACAACAAGAACTACAGTAGTGTTAGGGTCATAGTGAATTGGATCTGAAAAAATAGACTCTGGATAAGAAAGTCGGAAAGTTGTCCTCCTCCCAACATCCCCTTCGTACCCTATAATCGGACCATTATTCATTCTGTAGGCAAGAAAAAAAATACAGACAGTATCACCATAAATCCATTTTGGTGGGCTCTGTAGGCAAATGGCACAAAGATTTAGCAGCATGACTTATTAATAACATTAATTGAAAGATGTGCCGTTATAGGGTAGGTCCTGCATTGACAATTTATCCCAGGATCTTCAGACTTGTAAGGAAATTTGGTCAAGAAGGTTCAGAATAAATGACTATATTGCCAATCATGCAGCCCTACTCCAGAAAAATTCCCACTGACTTTGGCCCATGAACTGGAATACTGCCTTAAAATTTAAAATTTTCTAGTTCAGTTTAACTCTGTAGCATTTTTTTCCTAAGTCATGATGGGAGAGCCAAGCCCTTTGTTTTATTGTTTCATTTGTTTAGTAATTGACAGCCAAAATGGTAGAGAAACAACTATGATGGAACTGGTCACTACAAAGCTAAATTGTCCTAGAGCAGAGAACAGGAAAGTCCCCATGGCAAGTCTCCAGGGTAAATCTATGTATACTTTTGGATGGGGAAATTCTAGAAAAGTTGCTACCTGGTAGCAACTGCAAGAAAGTCAGCTAAAGGTGGATTTGTGTTCGAGAACATTGAATTTTACCTTCAGCTCAGAAAGAGGGGGAATTGGAGACAGTGTATCCCATACATGTGTAGATCCTGAAATGAGGTGAAAGCACCCCAAGAAAGACCTGGCTTGGATAGCTACTGATTAATTGCTAGAAGGTCCAGGTTCCAGAGAAGGAAATACAACTCTCTAAGTGTTGGAGAAACGAAGGGAGTTAATTCTCTTCTGTATCTTGACAGGATTAGGTGTCCATTGTTTACCTAGTTTTGATTTAATCTATGTGGTTTATATATATAGTTTCTCTTTTTTATTAATATTTGTACATACTGAGTGACTGCTGCTTTGAGAGACACTGAATTAAAGAAAAAGGAAGAGGCAAGATATTGGGGACTCCATTCTGCCCTAAAGAGTTAAACAAGCTGACTAATGGTTGCAGTAGTGGTATAAATCACCTTCTCATTTGCTTTACTTTGTGATTGTTCTGTACTCTTTGGAACAATATGCTAATCCCCATTTAGCTGTGGTTAGTCCTACTTTGAGCAGGGGGTTGGACTAGATGACCTCCTGAGGTCCCTTCCAACTCTATGATTCTATGATTCTCTGAGCAAAGAACTTTCCAAGTCCTTCTTAAAATCCACTGCTTTCACAAAATCTCAGAAAAGATGATTTCCCCACCATCATCTTTATCACTTTTTCTAAAACATTACATTGTGTATCACATTTGTCTGAGTTAGGCTGCAGACTCCTCAGGGCAGGGGCCTGGAAAGGAATAATACTTAAAAGAAGAAAAGAAATCATGGAAAATTCCATTTGTTACAGATGGTTCCAGTATTTGTGGGACAGGTCCACGGTAACAAGTGAGTTAATTTCTAACTCTAGAAGGATAGGGGGCCTGAAACTCCCCCCCCCCCCCCCCCGTGTATTGTAGTATTAATGATTACTGAAAATCCATACTGATTTTAAAGTTTCTTCGTGAACTTAAAAAGACACCATAGATCAGCTAGATAACCTTGTCACACAAATAAATCCTATTTTTTAAAATTAAGGGAAAAGTTAGACTCATGGTGCTATTTTATTTATTCCACCCACTCTCTCCCTATTTGTCACCCAATCCTCTTTCCTCATGGCTCCTTTTGGCTCTTTCTGCATTTAGCTATTATCTTGTTCCCAATGCCTAGAACACTATCCACTTCATGTCCATCAAGTCCTCTGCCCCCTTCTCTATAACCCTCCTTAAAACCTATTTCTTTCAAGAATCGTGCTGTCCTTCCTTCTCCTCAATAATTTTTCCTTTCCCTGAATATTCATGTGTCTTGTCTTGTCTTCTGTCTCTCAGGGCCTGGCCTTGCAAACATTTCCTACCAAGCAGAATGCATACTATCATAACGGGTCCCATTTACTCTAAAGAGATTGACTACTGTCTATAGCAAGCACTGCTTGCAAAGTAATGCCATTAGATTGTAAACTCTTCAGGGCAAATGATGATGTCTTGTATTTGTAAAGCATTGCTTGAATTTACACCACCATATATGTTTTAAATAATAGAACCATACCATGATAAGAAGTTTTCACAATGTTAGTGAAGACATAAGCTATAATGACAATTCAGGAATTATCTCCACATGACAGAGGCTTTCAGAAGATTCAGTGTATCGGACATAGGGCTTATTACCCCACTACAGGACTTCAAGAAGAGGAAGAGCATTTTCCTGCACGGAGTCACCACCCTAGTGAGGAGGGCTTTAAACTAGATTAGGCAGGTAAACCTAACCCCATAGGTAAGTATAAAAAAGGGGCAACCTTACCAGAGAGGATAAATACTGGGAGGGATATGGGGGAGGAGGATATGAGGAGGAACAAGAAGGAAATCAGTGGGGGAATCTGCTCAATATTTTAGATGTCTATATACAAATACAAGGAGCACGGGGAATAAACAGAAAGAATTGGAAGTATTAGTGAATAAGCTAAATGATGATTAGCCATCCATCTCGGATGGTTTAGACACAACAAATCCTGCATCTTGGCAGGGGGTTAGACTAGATGACCCTTGCAGTTCCTTCTAACCCTATGATGCTATGATATAGCTGACACCACAGTTACTGGAGTGCAGTGTATGCGTATAAAATCGGTAATGACACCCAGCTGGGAGGGGTTGCAAGCACTTTGGAGACAGAATTAGAATTCCAAATGACCTTGACAAATTGGAGAATTGATCTGAAATCAACAAGATAAAATTCAATGACAAGTGCAAAGTGCTTCATTCACTTAGGAAAAACCAAATGGACAACTACTAAACAGGGAGTAACTGGCTAGCTGGCAGCACTGATAAAAAGGATTTGGGGGATACAGTATGTCACAAATTGAATGTGAGGCTATGTCTACCTACTACTTATGTCCATATAACTTACATCGCTATGGGATGTGAATAAGCCACCCCCCTCCCCCTCAAGTGACACTGACCTAAGTGCCTGTGGACAGCAAGTTGAATAAAGTTCGGGTATATATTACGTTTCTGTATGCAATGGAGACGTAAGTGAATGCCTTTTGGAGGGAGCGGTCAACAGCAAAATGAAGGTGGCAAGGAATGTCAGAGACTTTTCCTTTTACCTGTTATTTCCCTGCTTTCAAAGATGTGGGTGAGTGAGATGGGTCTTGGTGCAACCTTAACTATCACTCAATGTTATCTGGTTGTTAATTATATATAATACAATATCGCACAATTTCTTGTTTTATAAATCGCTTTTAAGAAGTCAGGAGTGTCCAGGACAGAATGGAATTTTATTGTTAAACAGGTTCATCTATAACAAGTGAACTCCAAAGCTGCTCAAAAAACTATTCTACATAAAAGAAGAATACAACTTACCTTATTACCACATCATAGGAGTCAATTTTCTCCCCTAGTGTCTTGTTTCGAAGTACTCCTCCATTACCAACAACAATACACCTTTTACAGGACATACTGTTGAACAAACAGAGCTTTAATATACATGCTTCTCAAACATTTCAAAGGTATTATGTTTTCCTTTAAGTTGTACCTGTCTCATGAACACTTGGTTTCAGAGGTAGCACAGAAACCAAGAACAACAGAATATTGGCTTAGGGTGGGATTTTCAGTTTGGTTATCATTGTTTCAATTTGATTTTATTTTTGCGTGGTACAATGAGTACTCACTGGCAACCAAACATTTGATATCATACACTGTATTATAACACTCCCAACCCAGACCGAATTATTTCTGTAACTGTGACAGCCATAACACAATGACTCACTTATTGAACACCTAGCATTTACAGATCATATTTACTCAACAAATAGCAAAACTCTCTTCAAAGGGCACTCCTTGGAGTTGGGTTTTGTATGACTATTTGACGAGTTAAAATATTGCTCATGACTAACGTACTGTAATCTAGCCTACTGAGTAGTATTTCAATATAAAGCAATCCCATTTCTTTCAATGGGGCTATAAATTTAGTAAAAGGGTGGTGGAATCAGACACAAAGACAATACTGAAAAATAAATCTCACAAAATTGTTGAGACAAGAACCAATACTATGTCCCTCAAGTCTTGCTCAAAGTGTTATAATTATCTCCATTTCAAAAGATGTGCTTGTATGGTAGCGTCTCAACAGCTGTTCTGTGGCCATGTCTGCAATAGGGAAATGCCTTTCCTTTACCAGAGAATTCTTGCTCAGACTGTAACATCTCAAAGGTCAATGACTAGGTGTCTAACAAAATTGAATTTTGCAAAAACAGGCCCAAGACTTGAATGAAATGTAAAGGGCTGGCACACCGTTCCAATAATTCTCTGGTTGGTCCAACAGTTTCCACAGACTCCAAACTTTCATTAAAAAGGTACAATTCTTCTATCCTTCACAGTTATGAAGAAAGCCTTCCGAACGTGAACCCATTCATGCTCACTTTCACCAGTCTGCAAACAGATAATCAATAGCTCCAAGAGAAGTGTGATCTGCCTCATGTATTGTAATGGGTGTTTGCTCAGAAGCCTAATGATGACCATCTGAATGTTAACATAATGAACTATTTCTTGGATGAATATTTTAGCTGTAACATCCAGCTAATGACCTAAGTCAGTTTGGTATCACAGAGATGGAGAAAGCCTGTTTAGTCATTTCCATCTATCCCTTCAGGCCACTGCAGTAAAGCTCCCTACAGTGGATTGTCCAGCTATTTGTCCAATCTAGTTTTAAGATACCCAGAGCAATGAAGCAAATGAACATAGCCCACAATTTAATGGGCCCCTCCCTCCCCCCACATTGCTGGAAAAATTGGGATGGAAAAACGGCCTCTCTCTTAATTCTGCTCCATTGCTTCTAGTTATATCCAGGGTTCAAAGTGAGCCAGCTGGGTTGTAGGAGAGTAACAACCAAGGGAAAGGGAAATGAAAGGAAGCAGAAAGGCAGCCTCTGAGGGATGGAAACAAAGGAAAGAGAGACAGAAGGCTAGTGGAGGGAAGGTGAAAGGGGAGAAACCAAGAAGGAAGGACACAGCAAGGGAGAGATGTGTACATTTCCACCAATTGTTTTTCCACTTTGAACCCTGAGCAGCACTACCAATGCAAGCCAGTTAAATCATAATAATCTGTCCTCCAACTACAGTCAGTTTTTCAACCGCCAACAGCAGCTCTTTAAGTGCTAAATACAGATAACATCGCCATGATCCTAGACAATATAAATAGTAGTTAATGTTTATTACTTGCATGATTAGAGCTACCTTTCTTATTGCTCTTCTTTGCTTTTCAGATTCCAAACTCAGCACAGCTGAGAATCTGGCTCTATAGATTTTGGCCAATGTGACTGACTAGACATCACTTATGAATAGATCTTTAGCTCACAAGTGTGGATTTCTCTACTGTTTCTTCTCCCCTCCCCCCACCATTTTTAAAAATTCTCTCTGATTGTTTGCTGCGAAGGCATAGAAATTATGGACATCACTCTCTCATCCTTTAAGGCTGCTTTGTGCTGCTCTGATGTATACATTGTCCTTAAAACTAGTTTAACCAGCCAGTAAATGATTCACTCTCCATAGGGGAATCCCCAAGTGATATAGAGCCACCACAGTAATTCCCCAATCTTTGGTTAAGTGGCCATGGCCAGGGCATTCCTTCACCTCAGTAATGCCTGGTTGCTGAAATGGCCCCTCAGGCACTGTCAGCTAGTGTGAAGAAATTGCTTTTCTCTGCACTGCGGACTAGATTGGTAGCTGGACAGCCCCAGGGCTGTGGGAAGGAAAAGGTGGCTTAGCACCTCGTCTCCCAAGCTGCACAGGGCACAAGTTGGGCCCAGCTCAGGATCTGAACCTGTGTTACTACAGAGTTCGAATACTTGTTGTTAGCCTATTAATGCTAACTTTTTCTCTTCATGGCAGAGTTAAAACCTTGATCCAGGGTCCTAGTACAACTGCTTAAACAGCAATTCAATTAATCTAAAATTCAGTGAGATTTATAGCTTGGGTAAAACACACACATTCCAGCCCCATTAGTTACAACCATACACAGAATTTGAAAATACTGCTGAATAATATCAACAAGTGGCAGCCTCTGAATTACTGATAAAGTATCTGATGTTGGTATTTGAACTTTGAAGCTGGTTATCCAAATCACTGTGAATTGATTCCACTTGATGTTGAATACAGTAGTTCAGAGTCCAACAACTTACATCAACCAAATCTTGAAGACCAGGTTTTCAGCTCTGCCTATACTAAGGGGCTTGGATATGGCTGAATCCAACTGGAGGTCTAGCATATGCAAATTGTTTCTACATTATTTTTAGCCTCCATAACTAGTGTGTGCTGTAGCATCTCATCACTCTCTACTGTTGAAAGATGATGGAAATTGCTTAAGAGAATGGACTAAAATGATACACTATAGTTGTTGCTTTACAACAAATATGTTCTGCTCTGGGCCTGACTCTGTTTTATTGGAGCCTTGGATCTGCAGCAGAGACTACTGGTAAATTACAGAGAAGTCTGTAGCAGGACTAGACTTTAATCAGAGATCCTTGATTAAAGGATAACTTCTTCTGGTGCAGAGGTGGAAACAGATCAGCTGCTAAGACTATGCTCCAGGTATCAACATACCATTTTTAAAAGCTTGCTATTCCTGGGACACTTTAGCAAGCACATTTAACAGTTAATTGGCAGTAAGTGTGCTGTGGGTTAACTATAATTGCTGTAAATTGAACCTCAAGTACTGTGTATCTACTAATATATTTTAAAATGGAGTAGAGGGAGAAGGGGCTAAATCATTCTGCCTAACACAGCGGGAGGACTACACAAACACCACAAATCTAAAGGTCCACTGCTCTGTTCTATTAATATCTGGGTATTTTATGGGTCCAGCAAAGTCTCCTTTCACACACACACACACACACACACACACACACACACACACACACACACACACACACCCCATCTTGGATTTACGATGCTAGGGAGCCTCTGAGTCTGAAGCTATAAACATTTAATTTTAGTTTAAGTATTTAATTTAGTGTAAAGTGCCTCTTCCGGCATTTTCCAATGTTAAAAGAATCATTTTAAAATGAAAGCAAGGCCTTTACAGTTTAAAGTTACTATGAGAGAGTCCCCTCCTAAGCGTGGGATTCTAAACAGATGAAGACTCATTCCCCCATTTCACTGCAAAAAAAATTAATCTCAATCTCCTGAAATAGGAGTTTGTGAAGAAGGTTATACGATTTTCTTTGAGGCTATTTGGCAAAGGAAGGGTGGAAAGAAAATGCGCTGCTTACTCACTATTGCATAATACATTTATAGTAGCACTTTTATTGCTAATGAAAGCCAGGATTTGAATACAGATTTCTGATGACAGAACACGTAAGTATCAGGAATATAAGTATCCCATAAAAAGAACTCACATGCTTGAAAGTACGTGCAATGCAACATTCCAAAGCTATGGCTCAGTCATGCAAACCCTCACTACTCAAGTCAGTAATTCCATAGATTTCAATAGGACTCATCTGAAAAAGGGTTTTCAAAATAGGCTCTTGCAAAATATGCATTTCAGTTAAGACTGGGTAGTAATTGCATTACTATTTTAAAAAAAAACCAAAAAAACACATTTCCCTCCCCTGTTCACTCTGGGCAGTTTTACCGACATCCCATATATTTGCTTATTTTAATATAGATTTGAGGTACACCTGTCTTCATGACCATGGTCCATTTTATAGAAACTTAACCTCTGAACCAGAATGAGAAAGATTACTGGAAAATCCCTCAATATTTTATTATGAGTAAACAAGGCTAAATTGCAGTAATACTAAATTGTTTAATTACTTGCTTAACTTCTGTCATACACGGGGCTTTTGAGGATTCTGTCCAATTATTAATGTTGTATACTACATCTAGATGTGGTATTCTTGTATACATATACACCCAGAGCTCTTAGATAGTATAGTGATTCATGTGCTGTACGTACTGCACAAATTAGATTAATTAAAATAGAATATATTGCACCTAATCATTACTTTTAGGCGTATCTAAACTACTGCCTGTTAAGTAACAACACTACTGATTGTTTTTATACTACTGATGTATATTTCTGCAAAAATGTAGAACGCACTCTAAGCATAACATTTTCCTACCCTCTAAAACAGAGTCCTAAAATAAGCTTAGCCTCCAATTTCTTAAGTTACAATATACAGAGTCCACATAGTATGTTTAAAATATGCCCTTGGCATTCTGATATAGGACAATAATTTATAGCTTAATTTCCTTGAGGAAAAAGAGACAAATGAAAGATTAAAGTACAATAAGCATTAACATTCTTTGTATCAAATCTTATATAGTACTTTCCACCTTAATTTGAAATAGGGTATACACGCCTCTTGTTTGTTGCCTGGGATGCAGTGCGGTTTATGTTGCTTGGTGACTGAGTGTGATTAGCTTATTTGCAAATATGCTATCCTATAAAGAAATCAAAATCCAGAGAGAGAGATGTTCACCTAGGAGACCTCAAAGGCCAAAACGTAATACGAGGCAGTCAATGAGCAATCTAGAATGTGTTCCATTCTATCTCTATTCCCCATCAATCACTAGATTGCAAGGAACAGTCTTTTGTAGTTCAACATTCCATCACCACCTAAACTGGATTAGGGCCCACAAAAGGGAAGAGTTCTTTCATGCAACAATGAAGCTGAATCTGTATTAGAATCACTGGATTATTAATTATTATTAGGTAAATGTCCCCAGTATAGACATGGCCACGATTGGTGAACTGTTGAAAATCCATCTCAGCCACCCCTTATGAACTGGTACTAAAATCATCTTAGTCTGGCCTACATTCAATAGATTTTTCAATAGGAAAATTATAACATGGACTTCAGTGGTAACTGCAATTTCCTAGGGTCAATAAAATGTTAACGGCAAAGGGCAAATCAATTAGCAACCCCCTAAGGCATTTTGTTCTTCAGAACAAAAACAAAATCCAAAGTTCACTTACAAGAAGATTATTGAATTGTGACCTTACCTGAATTTAAAACTGGGCTTAATTATACATTAGGACCACTTGTTTATACATATTTTTTTTTAAAATACAGTGGGTCAGATTCTAATCTCAGTTAAACTACTCTAAATCCAGAATAACTCCACTGATCTCACTTTCTGACTGACCATTATATTTTAAAACAGAAGAGCAGTAACAAAACCAAAAAACAACCTCACCCAGCATCTTCACTGAATAGTTCACAATTTTGCAGTTTTGAAAGGGCTGCATGAAAATAATTCTCTAGAAAGCAGATAGAAAGAAAAGGGTTTCAAATGAAAGTGGTTAGTGCTTTACAGTGTAGAAATAAACATACCATCTTGATTACAGTATTTTTAGCCAGAATAGCTTTTGTCCATTTATTTTCCGCCCAGAAAATAGAATCAAAACATTGCCATAATTTAAGACTGTATGATAGCTGACAATATAATTTTATTACAACTTCTCCAGGATAAACAGCTGCCCTACCTCTCTCTCTCACACGCCTTGGTCTGAGAACAGAATGTGATTCATGTTCAGAGACTACAGATCTGAAACTTCTAGGCACACATGAATACAGCAAATATGGTGAAAGACTCCTGGACAAGAATTGCAAATGGCATCTTAAAAGGTCCACTGTTAGCCATTTATCTATCTAAGGTACTTGAATGGTTCCCCATCATCATTAGCATCTCAGAGCTTCATAGTCGTATCTATCCTACCAACACGCCTGTGAAGTAGAGGAATGATATTACCCTCATTTTACAGATGGGGAACTCAGGCAAAGAGAGACTAAGGGCCAGAATGGTAAAGGTATGTAAGAATTGCTCCAGTAAGGGTTGCAAGACATTTAAGACCCATTTTCAAGTGATTTGGGGACCTCAGAGCCTCAATCCCATTGTCTGGGTTGCCCATCAGGGTCTTGGCTCCCCACTCTCCACTGGGAGCCCAGGGACTGCCTGGACTCCCCGCTGGGCTGCACCCACCAGGATCCCCGCTCCCAGCCTGGCTGCTGCCTGAAGGATGCCCCGAGGCTTCCCACTGGGCGGCTGCTATACTCCTGATGGGAAGCAGGGAGCCGAGAGCTTTGGGACAACCCCCGAACTCCCAGTGGGGAGCTGCATGCCAAGCTGAGAGCTCTTAGTCCCCCACATTGCCCCTCTTAAGTTGGTGGAAGCACTCCTGGTGAGGCCGTACACCATCTACAGAAGAAACGCAGTGTGAACATGAACCACTGCAGTAATTACTGCAGTGGTTGTAAGGCAACTTAACGTAGTTTGACTTACGTTTCTAGTGGAGACATGCTTATTGACACAGCTTACATTTAATACTGTACACATCCCTGATAAATACTGACCTGCTCTCTTTATTCCGTAAGGCAACTCAATCTTATCACTTCCATGGAACGCTGCTACTTTCATAAAGTCATTAAAACATAGGAATGGATATATTTTCTGATCACTAAGAGGAGGGAAAAGCAGACATTTTAATTTTAATAAAACACCCACGCTCATTTGAATCAAACACCAATGCCAGCAATTGCTTTAAAAACCTTTTATATTATACCTTAAATAGCATATCATCAGTTTTTTAGAGAGACTAATGAAAGCGTTGAAACAGCACATGGAATAGGGAAAAATGTTTTACAGTGTCATAGTATCAGAAGTTCAAACAGAAAGTCAGAGGGACAGAGTCTCTGTTGGTGTAAAATGGCACAGATCCACTGAAGTCAATACAGCTGTGCCACTTCACACCAGCAGATAATTAACCCAAAGTTTGAGAAAGTCTGCAATATGCTAAGACAACCACAATTAATTTTGGTTTGAAAATTAGGAGGGTAACTCATGCTAGAGGAAAAAGAGAGGAAACCTAATGAAAGTTTTTTAAAAAATTACATGAAGGGGCTCTCTCAGAGGGGAACCAGATGCCCTGCTCTGAAAAGATCTCCATGTGCTCATTTTAATACATTTGGAAGGTGCTCAGATTCCCTGGTTAGTGGCACTGTGTCAGAACCTAAACAGAGAAGACAGGTTAACTGCTCATTCAGATGGCTTCTCAATACCTGTATATCAGAATTATATCACAAAAAGGAAAAAACTGTACGGAATAAGTTGTCAAGTCAAGTCAAACATATAAACGATATAGCCAAACCTATAAAGCACTGAATGTCTTCGTCTTCTGTTGACTTTCATGCACAACTTCCCTTCAATGAGCGTACATGTGATTTGACTTCAGTAAGAACTGAAGACATGCAGAATCTCACAGAAGATGCTCTGCAACTTGCAGGATCAGTCCTTGTATGAGGAGGTACTTACCTGTAACTGGAGGTTCTTCGAGATGTGTGGTCCCAATCTGTGTTCCCACTGAGGGTTTATGCATGTGCCATGCATCCAGAGCCAGAGAATTTGAAAGTTGTAGTATCTTTGGTCTGCGCATGCATCCTTGCTTCACCTCATGGTTTCATCCAAGTTGATAAAGGGCAGGGTGGACCAACAGCGCCTCCAGGTCTTTTTTCCACTGCAAATTGAACAGATCCACAGCAGAGGGGAAGGAGGCCAGGACTGGAATAAAGATAGGGACCCCACATCCTGAAGAACCTCCAATTACAGACAAGTAATCTCTTCTTCTTTGAGTGATGGCCCCTCGACTGTTTTCCGCTGAGGGTGACTAACAAGCAGAATCTAATTTGGAGGAGTGTGAGAGAAAGAAGATGGAATGGTTAAAAATGGTTGAATGGAGGATAGCCGTGCCAAACGAAGCATCCGTCAGAGAGTTCTGCACCAAGGCATAATGTGCAGTGAAGGCATGTACCAAAATCCACCTCGCTGCCCTACATATGTCTGGAAGTGGTACCTTGTGCAGGGTGGATGTAGTCAATGTTTGCACTCTTGGGGAATGGGCCGGGCCCTCACCCCAAGAGGAGAAGGCAGTTCCAACAACTCATAGCAGAGCATAATGCGCCCTGAAATCCACTTAGAAATCCTCTGTGTTGAGATTGCCTGCCCCTTAATCCTTTCAGCTATAGCAATGAACAGTCTAAGGGACTTCCTGATTGGTCTTGTCCTCTGCTGGTAAAAGGCCAAGGCCCTGCAGATGTCAAGGGAGTGAAGATGACATTCCTCTGCTGAGGTGTAAGCCTTTGGAAAGAAAGTAGGTAAGGATATGGGTTGATTCCGATGAAACCAGGATACAAACTTTGGTAGAAACTTGGGGTGCAGGTTCAGGGAGACTGTCCTTATGGAATGTGGTGAAAGTGGGGGTCCACAATCATGGCCTCCAACTCACTTACTATTATTGCAGAGGTGAACTTTCCTTCATGGAAAGGAGGGACAGGGAGCAGGAAGCCAGTGGCTCAAAAGGGAGATTTCATTAATGTTGAAAGAACAAGGTTGAGATCCCACTGTGGAGTGATAGATTATGAGGAGTGATCGGTTCTGAGGGGACCTTCCAAAAACCTGGTAGTCAATGGATGTGTAAATACAGAGTGGAATGCACTGATAGTCGTTTGATGGAACTGAGGGTCCCAACATCTTCAAGGACAGGAGATAGTCCAAAAAGAAGTGGAATGTACATGCCCTCAGGGGCAACATCTCTCTGTTGGGCCCAGGAGGTGAGGCACCTCCACTTTGGCCTGACAGAAATGCCTCATGGACTCTTTCTTGCTGCTCAAAAGGATGTCTTGTCCTGCCGATGAACATTCCTGTTCTAGTGGAGATGCCCATCCAAAAACCAATCTCTGAGGTGAAGCGGCTGTGGATCAGGATGCTTGATCCTGCTAAAGTGTTGCATGATCAGTTGGGGAAAGCTGGCAGGGGAAGTGGGGGGAGAGGGGAGCTGATCTGCAGAGAAGGTGGGGAAACCAGAACTGGTATAGCCAGAACAGGGCAACCAGAATGACCATGGCCTTATCCCGCCTGATCTTGTGGAGGACTTGTGGCAGGAGCGGTAGAGAGGGAAAGGCATAATTTATTGGTCTGGCCAGCAGAGGACGAGATGATCGCCTTGGAAGTGGACGCCGAGGCACCTCGCCTCCCTCCAGTGGAGCAGTACATGGTGCACTGCATGGGAGGCAAAGAGGTCTTGGTCAGAGTCCCTCATTGGCTGAAAATGTGGTTGACTACAGTGTCATGAAGCTCTCATTTGTGCTGGCCACAAATTTCCTGCTGAGAGTGTCTGCAATCATGTTCTGAGACCCTAAAATACAGGCTGCTGACAACAGGATCTTGTGGACAATGCACCAAGCCCATTGATGAACCGCTTCCACACAAAGCACAGTCAACCTCGTGCACCCTTGTTTGTTGATAAAATGGTGGTAGTGTTGTCAGACATGATGAGAACATGACGGGAGTGAATGAATGTGAGAAATGCTCAACATGCTCTCTGTGTACTGCCCGAAGCTCCAGAATGTTGATGTGCATTCTGGATTCCCAGCGGGGTCCAACTCCTGTGTCATGTGCTCGACCATGTGGACACCCCATCTAGCGAATGATGTGTCATGATGATTGTCGTGTCTGTGGAGGATAGGAGGAAAGGCATCCCAGCAGACCTGCCTCGGATCCATCCACCACAGGAGGGACTGTCAGAAGAAAGTCCATGGTGTGTTACGTGAGTGAACAGACTCTCTGGAGCCACAGTTGAAGACAGCGAAGGCAGAGGCAAGCGAAGGTGGTGACATATGTGCAGCCTGCCATGTGACCAAAGAGGGATATGCAAGTCTTGACTAGAACAGAAGGCCATTGACTACTTGGGTAACGAGTTCCTGCAGGGTCTGGAACCTGTCTCTTAGAAGGTAGGCTCATGCTGAGACCACTTTGATGGAGCCTCATATGAAATCCAGGAACTGTGTGGGAACCAAGTCGATTTTTCAACATTTACGCTTACCCTCAGGGAGGAAAGGAGTCTGAGTAGCATGGAGGTCAAGGCTGGAGCCTCATCTCTTGATTGTGCTGCTAGCAGCCTGTCGCCAAGATAGAGGAATATGAGGACCCTATGATGCCAGAAGTGGGCCGCTACGACAGAGAAAACTTTGGTGAAGACCTGTGGAGCAGTGGTGAGTCTGAATGGAAGTGCTGAGGGTCTATTATGAAGCTCAAGAACCCTCTGTGGATTGGACAGATTTCTTTGTGAAAATAGGCATCCTGCATATTGAGAGCTGTAAACCACGTGCCTCTTTTTAGTGACGATAGGATGGCTGCTAAGGTGAACATACGAAATTTGGGTTTGTGAATGAAGTGATTGAGGTGGCGGAGGTCCAGGATTGGTCACCACCCACCCTTCTTCTTGGGTGTCAGAAAATAAGTTGAATAGAACCCCAGGCCATGATAATTCAGAGGAACATGTTCTATTGCTCCCTTTGCAGTAGGGAGTCTTACTCTAGAGAGAGGATGCTGTCATGAGGATGCTGGTCTGTACCACGCTGTCCCTGAGGCTGGACTGGGGTGGGGGATGTGGATGAGGTAGCATTGTGAACTTGATTGAATAGCCATCTCGAACAACGTCCGGGACACACTTGCCCATTGTTACCACACTGCAAACTGGTTTAAAAAAAAAAAAGCTAGATGCCTTGCCGAAGGGGGTGGGTCGAGTGTATGGCAGGAGGAAAGCTTGTTGGCGGCTCTCTAGGTGCGCTCAGAAATATCAGTTCTGAGAGGACTGAGCACGTGATGCTGAAAGCTGTAAAGGCAGTCCCGGAGGATGGGATCGCTGGGTCTTCTGCTTCTTGGGTTTGTAGGGTCATTGGTGGAAAAACTGGGGAGGTCGGAAACACTGTGCAGGTGGCAGACTGTAGAATTTTTGATTGGGTGCAGGTGTATAGATATCCAGTGATTGTAGTGTGGCTCTGGAATCCTTGATGGAATGGAGGGAATTGTCAGTCTTCTGGTTAAACAGCTGAGACTCATTGAAAGGGAGGTCCTCTATGATTATTTTGTACCTCCGTGGGAAACCAGATGAATGAAGCCACGATTCCCTCCGCATGACAATTCCTGTAGCCTCCGTGTCTACAGCAGACTGAAGTGCACTTCTCATGCCCTGTTTGTCCTCCTCCAGGATAGCCTGAAAACAGGCTTGATCTTGCTGGGGAAATTTGTCAATAAAGTACTCCAATTTACTGTAGTTGAGAGAGTCATATTTGGCCAGTAAGGCCTGGTATTTCGAGATCCAAAATTGGAGACTAGCTGGTGAGAAGACCTTGCAACCCAGAGAGTCTAGCCATTTGCCACCTTTGTCCACCGGGCTGAAGCATGGGTGCTGTTACCTAGCCCACTCCATTGCCACTTGGATTACGAAGGAATTGGGTAGGAGAACAGAAACTCAGACCTCTTAGCTGATATGTAGTACCTTTTTTCTGCCCTCTTGGGGTTAGGTGCACAAGTGGCCAGGGTATTTCAAAAGTTTGAGCCAGCTGAAAAATGGCATTGTTGATTGGTAGAGCAACGCTGGTCCATACCAAGGCATGAAGGATGTCCAGAACCTGATGCTGCTTGTCTTGTACTTCCTCCAGTGGAATATGAAGGTCCTCAGCCACTTTGCATAGGAAGTCCTGGAACTGGCAAAAGTCATCTGGAGACGAGAAAGAAGCTGAGGTCACAGCAGCGTCTGGAGAGGACGATGGGAATCATTCCTGTTCCAACGATACTGTCTCTTGCTGCACAGGAAGGCTCCGAAGGTGGATATAGAGGCCAAGACCCCCAATACGGCCAACAGGATGGATCCAGTGGATGCTGAGGAGGGCCCACTGGAGTGGGATACCAGTGGCTCCTCCGCTGGGGGAAAGGAGGGTACTGCCATGAAGCTGGTGGTCCCTTAGGGTACTCGTAGCAGCAGTAGGGGATGGGCAGCCCTTGCGCTTCATCTGATTCCTCCAATGATGAAAACTCAGACCCTGGTTCCAGTGGTGGTACCGTCAGAGCCTGTGGAACTGTATAAACCATAGACAAATGGGTGGAAGCATGAGTTGACTGAGGTAAGCTCTGGGTTGGAGAGTGTACCTCCCTAGGCACAGGCAGCAGGAGGCTGCATGGAGATCTCAGTTTTCCAAGGGCGAAGAGTTCATGTGGCTCCCAAATCATCTCCGTCCCGTAGCTGGAACTGGAGGACTGTCTCAAAACTGACAGTTCCTTTGGCTTAAGGGAGACTAACATGGAAGGCATGGGTGGTTCTGTGCTCAGTACCAGCAAATCTACCAGTCTGAGTGATTTCTTGCCTTGCTTGTGAGCCTAGGAATGCACCATTTCTCCATGGCTGTAACCCATGGAGGGCACATCATTCTTCTTATCCCTGGAGGAAGATTTACTGCCATGCTTGTGCACATGCTTCCTTACCTCCCAACTAGGCCCCAGCATGGGGTCCATAGTACTGGTACCACTGAAATCAGACTCTCTCTGTGGATGGAGGCATGCTCCTGGGTTTCTCAGGCTGATGTACTGGTGGCAGGGTTCCCTGGTCTTGATCTGACTGTGGGCTCATGGCAACCTCCATGAGATGCTTCTCGAGGTGGAGAGCCCAGCCTTCTCGGGCACTGCTTGGGAAGGACAGGCAGATACTGCACCTGGATGAAATGTGTGTTTCTCCCGAGCCATAGATACAGCGACCAGAAGGCACAAATCTTGAACCCAGTTGTCTTTGGCATAATCCAGCACACACAGGCTGGGGGGTGCTGGTAAGCAGATTCCCCAAAGTCTCTATCTCCTAAAAACTACTACTATACACAAAACTACACTAAAACCAGCAAAAACTAGAATAAAACTAACTATAGACAATTGTAAAACTGTTGGGGTTTTTTTAATTATTTTTAAAGCACGTCACAGATGAGAGGTCACTAGCAGCTCTGACTAAGACCATGTGGCGGTGAGAAGGAACTGGACGTGCAGTCGGTCCCCACCCTTTATTGTCTTGAACAAAACCATGAGGCGAAGCAAGGGCACGTGTGCGGACCAACGGACACTACTACTTTCAAATTCCCCAGCTCTGGACACACAACCCATGCGTAAACCCTCAGTGGAATACAACAGGGACCATCACTCAAAGAAGAACAAAGAGTTAAAATGCCAGTGGAGAAATGATTGATAAATATTGTCCCAAGGAGGGAGCCTAGAGTAACCATTGTAAGTATACAGAGACAGAGCCCTAAATGCACAAAATCTCCCCGGATTACTGTATGAGTAACATCACAGGTCAAATTCTGTCCTCAGTTATAGCCATGCAACCCCACTGCCTTCAAGGAAAGTAGAATCAGACCCTTCTCCTCTAGCCTACTGATCAGAAGGTCATAGTTTCACTGTTTAATAGCTTGATTTTTAGAGAAGGTGAACGCAATGGGAACTGTGGAAGCACAGACCACTGAAAATCAGACGAAGTTCCTGAATGATTGAATTCTAGACACAAAGGCTGTTTATTTACTGTACAAAATGAAAAGTGGTACATTTTGTGTTTCCATTATGGAAATAAATTCATTATTATTCAATATAATTATTTATTCACTACGGATTCATAAGTATGCTCTAGCTACTTTGTGCTGCCCTGATGATTTAAAGTGATCACACAGCTGCTTGTAGTTGATAGAGGGGCACAAAGCAGCTAGCGCATACTCAGGAATCTGACCCTGAGGGTCACAGTTGATTTGGCAGTTAAGATGAAAAATATTAATGGTCAAAAATGTGTTGATAACTAAAATCTCTCTTAATTAGCACCTTCCCACCCACAGTTTGGACTTACTTCAATATAGACTCAAACGGTGGCTTCAATAAACAATTTCCTATTACAGTTTTTCTTTTTATATATGTAGGCGGTGGCCTAGAAGAAAAGAATATCAAAAAATTAATAAGAATTGAACAGGCAACTATGATCAATACATTTATTTTTTTTAGTTCTAACTATATCAACAATATCTCACCAACGAATAAAATACAAATATTGGCCATAATAAAGGCCATAATCTGGTTGCTTTCATGTTAATTTTGCTACTTAATACTTTGCTTATTACTGGTAAGGCTTTTATCATTCAGTGCTGCTCCAAGATACCTATCTTCATTACCAAATAGCTATTAAAGCTGCCTACAACAGGTGTCAGGGCCCTGTGTGGCAATGCAGAGCTCTTTTGCTGACTCACCCTGGTAGCCACATCAGGTGGGTCTTACTACTTCTACTTAAAAACATAAAGAGAGTATGGGGAGGCAGGGAAGGAAGGAAATCCTGCATGGAGAAATCAGCCCATTCAGAATAAAGCTTGAGGGTTAAGACCTGGATCCACAAAAGGGATTAGGCGTTGCAACACTGTGCATTGTGATACTTAACTTTTAGATGTCTAGAACAAAAAATCATTGGAACAACAATGGGATCCACAGAGCCAAGTTAGGTAAGCTCCCTATATAATGAATGGGGAGAGACAAGTGTCTTAGAATGCATTCCACCTAAGGTAGCCAATGGGAGATGCTGATAAAAGGGTGTGTCCTAGCCCTCCTCCTCTCATGGAGATAGGCAACTAAACCAGGCTGCCAAGAGGTGCCTATCTCTGCTAGCAATCAGCAACTGGGAAACCCTCTCCTGGAGCTAGGTGGCTTGAGTGCCTAAGTCATTTCTTGAGAGAATGAGTTAGGCACCTGACCAAGTCCATGCAAAATGGGTGGGGGGAGGAGGAAGAGGACCTCCCTCCCTTACTTCCTTTAGCCCAGTGGTAGCATATTCACCCAGGATGTGGGAGATCCCTCATTCAAATCTCCCCTCTGCCTGATAAAGAGAAGGGATTTGAATACGGATCTGCCATCTCTCAGGTGAGTTGTCTAGCCACTGGATTACAGAATGAGCCTCACTCTCTCTGGCCCAATTACTATTTACATTATTTCATTAAAGTGGAGCAACTTCAACAGGAGGGATTGGGAAGACTCACAGCAGAATTATCCATAGCCCAAAGGTTAGAACACTCACCTGAGGGGTGGCAGATCCCTGTGTAAATCCCTTCTTTTTTTCAGGCAGAGGAGGGACTTGAAGCAGGGGTCTCCCACCTCTTGGGTGAGTAACTAACCACTGGACTAAAGGTCATTAGTGAGGTCCCTTCCCCCTCCCCCCGAACTGTTTGGTGGAGGGCTAGGTGGCCTCTGAGCACGCTTACCGGTTCGGGTGTGGCAGGAAAGGTAGGTGCGCCTCCGCCTGTCTTCCCTGTGTTTGTGGATCATGCTGGAGCTTAAGTGGGAGACTGGTGTCCGGATGCCTAGAGTGAAGCAGCAGTGTGCATGCTCAGAGACAGAAACATAGGTGTCTAGAGAACTTTTACTGCAAAAACTTATGCACCAAGTGAGTTTAGGTGCCTACAGGGTTAGGCAGCAACAGAGAGTAGGTTTTGTGAATCACAGTGGTGCCTAAAAATGGGACTTAGGCATCTAAATACCTTTGTGGACCCAGGCCTATGGCTTAAATTTGTAAGCACATTTCTGCCTTAGGACTTTGTTAGTTTATTTAAGAAGGGCAAAGCCCAGGAATGAAAGTGGAGTTCACTTCCTCCAATACCCATTATGTGCTGCATTAGCAGCAGACAGGCGAAACCACCCATTTTCAGCTGCGTAATCAAATACAAAATGTTCTGACTTCAAGTTGCCACACAAACACTGCCACAAACCAAACCAAGTGAAATATTATAGGGTTTTTTTTTGTAAAAAACATTAATCACTCCATTGACGGTTTTATATCACAAACTACACAAATAGCATTTTGCAGATCAGACTTTAAAAGAGCGAAGAGCTACGTGCAACCACAGTGCTTGCGTGCACACCCACGTTTGTGCTTGGAACTTAATTAGAGCCGTTTACTTCCACAAGAGCGGTTCACGCACACAGTTACCAGAGGTGTTTGTACATATGCATGTGTGGGTTTTTCACATGTAGGCGACTCTTCAGGCTTTGTATGACCTATTAGGCCAAAGTGTCAATGACACATAACAGTGTTTAAGATCGGTGGAAACTAAAGCCCATCAAATCTGTTCCTGCAGAAGGAAGTGTCTTTACCTCAAGGTGGATTGCCTTAAGCCAAAGTGATTTAAATCACCAGTTTTAATCATGCCTTAAATCAGGAAGCAGGAAACCTTGATTAAAATAATCAATTTTAATCTTATTTTGCGTGTTTACTTTTTAGTTATTTTCCATTAGAGGTTGATTTTCATTGGTTGGTAACCATTAAAACATGTTTTGATTTGCAACTAAATAAGCCTTGATACCAAATGTGTTACTTCTTTATGCTAATCAGGAGGACATACTATATCGATACATATTTATTTGAGAAATTATATCACTTAACATACACTTATTCAGATTATTAATTTTTTACCTGCGTCTCCCACATCCCAGGCAAGTGCTTTAACCACTGGGCTAAACGTTTTAAGGTGGGCACCACCACTTCCTCCTCCGGCCCTTATGTTTGGAACTAGCCAGGGGCCTAATTCATTTCAGCAGGAAGCAATTAAGCCACCTGACTCCAGATATTGGGTTCCCATTAATGGATCACAAGCAGAGATAGTCTGCTAAATCCAGGCTGCAGAGAAGTGCCTACCTCCATGGGAAGGGCGGGGCTTTGCACACCCTTCTGGTCAGCATTTCCCATTGGCTAGCTTTGGCAGCTCCACACCTAGCGTGCAGGCTTCTGTGGATCTCCCCCCATTCATTGTAAAGGGCACCTAGATTAGTTTCTCTCAGATGCGGCCACCATGGCTGGAAGCAGGGGGGCTTTTCTTGCAGCCACAGCCTTCTCGGTGGCGACTGAGAGGGATGGGGAGTGCAAAGCAGCAGACCCTCCCCCAAGCCCACTGCTGGAGACAGAAACACTAGAGGAGCAGGCAGCCAGTGAGTTCTCCACCTTCCTGGGAGCAGTGGGGTTGGGCTTCAGCCGGAGGGTGGCGGGTGGCAGGCTCCAGCCATGGGGCTGTGTGGCTTTGGGCCACGTCCCCTCCCCACCTTGCCCCTGGCCACCACTGCCTACTCTGGTCCTAAGCTTCAGCTGCGCAGTGGTGAGCTCCGTCCCCTGGATCATTACCCCCTTCCCCATCACCCCTGGCCCCTGCTGCCTCCTCTGGCCATGTGGCAGCAGGCTCCGTCCCCTGGCCACAGGACTTCGGGCTTGGGTTCACCACCACCTCCCATCACCCCAGGCCTCTGTTGCCTCCCCTGGCCCTCCCCGATCTATTCCCCCCCATCGCTCTTGGCCTCCACTGCCTCCCCCTGCTCCCCATCCATCCCCCTCATCACCTCTGGTCCCCGCTGATCCCCTGCCCACCTGCCCAGCCAGGCTTAATTTGTCCCCGGGCTTGCCAGGCCTGAGTAAGTCTGCTGTGAAAAGTGGTATTTGTATGTTTGTTAATGTCACTTATTACAGCAGACTTAGTAGCTAGCTGGGAGGCTGTGAAAAGTGATATTAACATACAAGTATCACTTTTCAGAGCAGCATACTTACTAGTTAGCATGTCTGAATTAAAAAAAAAAAAAAAAAAAAGGCAAATAAAAAGAGTGAAAAACAACAGTGACCCATCCCGTGCCCAGGGTAGCCCCCTGAAAATGCCAAGGTCAGGGCAGGCTGCAAACGGAGAGCAGATTCTCCCAGCACTGGTGGGTGGCACTGAAGCCAGACTTCCCAACCAGCCACAAACTGCGCTTCTGAATCTCCACAGAAGCCAGTATACAAATACACACAGCCCCTTTTATTGCATTTCAGCTCCTGGCTCCCTAATCAACACTAGGTCCAGTAAAGAAACCAGTTATTTAAACTCTATGCTCTTTACTACAAAGATTCCCTCTGACCAGATGATAATAAGTCCATATACATCGAGTCTCTGGGAGAATTGTGGAGTTGCAAGCTTGTACAGTTCCTCTAGTATACATCCAACACCTGGATGGGTCTAAGTCCTTTGGTTCACTTGCAAAATGAATAGATTCAGAGGCAGGTATGTGTCTGCAGCTGGACAGGAACAAAGACAAAATGGTTTCTGTGGCTTGGTCTTATATACCTTCTGGCCTTGGGCCATGCTGTCTTGTGGAATGTTACAAGAACTAAAATGGAGTCCAGAGTCACTTGGGCCAATCCTGGTAACTCTTCAGGTATGCCTTCAGTTTCTTCCTAGGCCCTTTGCTTCTGTAAAGGTTTTGATGGGTATTAAGCGGGCTATTGTCCTGCCGCCTCTGTCTGGGGTGTGTCTTATACAGCATAGTTTGAAACACAGGTACATCAAATATGTCCATAACTTCCATTACAGATATAACACACGAACAGAAGTATTGCCATCTTCCTCAGCGCATTACATCCTTTCTAACAGTACCTGACATGGCATATCTTACATGAATCGTTATGATTTTGACACACTGATGTTAACCAATATGACAAATGCTCTCCCCCCCCCCTCCCCCCATCTACCCAGCATGATAACAACAAAAAAGACAAGAATGTGAAAAGCATCTTATTTATGTTTCTATTCTGTTTAGGTTAAGTAAAGAATAGAGATAACTGTACATTAGTTTTATTTTTGAGTCTGCAAAAAAAAAAAAAAAAACCCTACATCAATACATTGCAATGATTTTGGACATGGACATGTCCCTATTTATTTGTTTTTCCTAAAGCTCATTAAGTATTTTAGGAAAAATTGTCAGCAAGAGTTGGTGGCTCACCAAAAACTTTGTTGAGAGAACCCCTAACCTAGATGCTTAACTCAAGCTTTGTGGATCGCAGTGTTGTTCCTATGATTTTCTAGGAGAGCTAAAGGTTAGGTGCTGTAACCAAAGCATCGCAACGCTTAAATTCTTTCATGGATCCCATCAGCAGAAATTAAACTTACCAATAGTCATTTTCCTTCCACAGATTGCAGTGAAGTATAAGATACATAGCAGCAGCAGCCAGGAAAATCACCAGCAGAATCCGTCTCCTGACTGGCAGTCCTGAAATGCAACAAGATAAAATAATGCTTTTGTTTTACACTTATTTCCATAAACATATTTTGATGGGATGGGGCAAATTGTCATCATCATCACTATTAACTGCACTTATTCAGGTCTATTAACTTGATCACAATGGTTACAAAGGCCTTAAAATCTGTGAATAGGGTTGCTAGGTCCCATTAAGTTTAGGCATTCAAGATCTCGCTAACAGCAGCTGAATGCTACGCACTTACAAACATGCATATTTCACTGTGATAGTGTAAACTTATTTATTTACATAGTTAAACAAATATACTGGCTAAAGACATTGAAACAGGACAGGATATGATCTCAGAAACCTACCTCTCATATTGCTAACTTTTAATTGATACGGTCTTTTTCTTCTTTCCCCCATCACATTTTATTAAAGGCTTTGATCAATGGGATGTCCAAAGGCATGTTGTGATTGGCTTCTTAGGCCTGCTTAACGATGTCACAGCTGTCCTCTAACTCCCATCAGTTCATGACAGGGACTTCACTGTGGAGAGAAGAATGCTACTCGTTATTTTAAATAGGTAGGAGGAAAAGTTAGGTCTCAGTTCAGGAGAGTACTTAAGAACCTACTTAACTTGGGAGGAATGGCAGGAAAAGATGAAAAAAAAACTTTTAAAGAGTTTTTGTCTAATTTAAGTGGTTTAAGAAAACAATCAAAATAAAAAGCAGCTGGGCCAGATAAAGGGAAGTGTTGGAAGAGGAACCGTTTCAAATTACCACACTGCCTTTTTAGCAGCTATGAGTTATGCCATATGTCTCAGCCTCTGAAAGCAGCTCTTTGGTCACAAAATGATGTGGAAATTTACAAAAGAAAGATATACGCTTCTACTATTTTCACTGTTCCCTCTACTATGAAAAGTAGTTCTTAGAAGGATGATATGTTGCATATGTGTCCTCCATGCTTTTTACATTTTTTTTTTAAAAAGAAAGAGAATTAAAGCTATTGAATCATACTCTAAGCCCTGGTCTACACTTGCCTGCAGATTCAGCGGCAGTCGATGGGAGTTATGCAAGCTACACAGAGTAGCTTGCGTAACTCCCGTCGACTGCTGTGCTTCCCTTCCGTGCGCCATCTTCACTGCATGCACTTCACTGCACAGCGCAACACCACTTGAGGGGGTGGTTTACAAGCGTCGACTTCCTGATCGATTGAGCAGGTCCAGAGTGACCGCTCAATCGATCCCGAAAGATCGATCTGTCGGCGGCGACTTTGCTGCCATCAATATAGACATACCCTCAGAGAAATCAGTTACACCAAGATACACATATCAGTATATTTCTCAGGTATTGAAAGAACTCTGCCTTTGGCCTCGTAACTCTAGGAACGTCAGTGGCGCTATGCCAATTTATATCATCTGAGGATGTGCCCGAGTGGAGTCAGAACAGGGTAACAGCAGTGCGAATGAGAGGCAAATCAGCACCTAAAAGCTTTTGTTAGAACCAATGAATTTTAAATATAGAAAAATGTTGAACTGTCAGCTCATGAACATAAGCTATATTTCAATGTTTTACGTGGTGGAAAATGTATATCTAAGTTTTTGGATAACTACTTTCTATCCCTTTACCTTGCAAAGAAATTTACTAAACGAAAGAACACAAATTATATCCTTAAAGTCATAGTCAAGATTCGTATTACAAAATGTCAGTATTTTCATTTATATAGAAGTTCCACATGAAACAGCTGTTAAAAGACTACCACCAAGATTGCAAAGCAAAGCACTCAGATGTTAGAAAATGCCAGAATTAAGGTTGCTCATGCAACCTTCTCCCTTTATGAATTATGCATTATGTTACAGTCTTTAATCACGTGCTTAAATACTGTTTTTTCCACAGAATGGAGAAGGGTGGGGAGGAGGTTTGTGTGGTGAATTATGCTGTTATCCATAGGATCCTTGCCACATCTGCTGAAGAAATTGGAAGGTGCATTTTTAACATTGACAGCATTTCATGGTTTTAGTCCCTCACCAAATAAATAAATAAATCCACACAAAGCAAAACACCAGACATGGAAAATTCCAAACCCAGGAAAATAAGCAAATGAAGACAGAGGGTTTTGATGCAAACTGTGTGCTGCCTACACCAGATGAAAGATGTCCTATTTGCTTAGGCCCAGCTCTTGCATCAGGAACCACTTCAGTGGGACTCTGAAGGGAATAGGCATAACTGTTTGTGCTAGCAGATCCTTATGAAAGATCGGAAGCCAAACTGGTAATTATGATGAAGATTTGGGAACAAATTCTACCCTCATTTATCCCCAGGCTACCCTACTGGAGCTAACGGGGTAGTACTGACATAACTAAAAGCAGAAGTTGCCCCAAGGTAACTTTTAAGTGACTTAAAAAACCCATTGCATAATTAAAGACACAGACTCCTCCCCCCCTCACCCCACCTTAAATTGGTTTGATAAATGGAACCAGAATTAAAAGATTTAAGGATCTAGGGTCTGGTCAGTAGGGCATTGCTATGAAGTTACAAGTCAGAACCTACAGGAGCAGGGATCATTTATATTACCCAGAAAACCATGCTATCCTTTCCCAAATTGTGTGTTTTATCCAGTGGAGGCACCAGAGGTACGTAGGCAGAGTTGGCTTTGCCCACCACAGTTTTAGTCAGTAGAACCTTTACCTTTGGCTGTAAATTGGATCAGAGCAAAATACTATGTATCAATTTTGCCTACCCACTTTCAGAAGACACCATTCTCCACCAATATGATCCTGCCTTCAGAAATACCAATACACTTCCAAATACCTTATTCAATCAACTACTAGCCACACATACACACACCCTCACCCTATAATTAACTACGTTTATATGCTACATAGAAATGTATGTTCAGGGATCTCAAAAGCAGGACTGACACCTGAGTATTTAGAAGTGTTATAAGCTGGAAGACTGGCTATTTGATGGCTAATGTGAAATGAGCTGATGGTTTCATCCCAGTTCCTATCAGATAAGTAGCCACACCACGAAAACCAGGATACACTTCCTTGTCAGTCTCAGTGAAGAGGCCAAGGATAAAATGGGACAGGATACCTCTAGCTCAGGGGAGCTCAATCCGCCTTCTGAGGGTTGAGAAGGGACACTTTGTGTGCTACTTGAACTGCTCTCTGCTATCTGTGAGTAAGCAGAGTGAGTATAGGTGAGTAAGCAAAGGGCTTAAATAGTGCTGTCCAAACTTTCACAAACACTCAAAAATAATATCATGGGAATTTCTAATAAGGAGCCTAAATAAAGGTTTGCAAATTTACTTCATCTACCACCCAAGGTAAATTTCGAGAAACAAACCTAGCAGATTCTGTTACAACATTAGGAGAGCTTTCCACATATTCAAGTTACAAAGTATCAAGATATCCAAGATCACTTTATGTCGGCTCTGAACACAAGGGCCTTATCCTGCTCCCACTGGTTTCAACCACACAAATACTCAGGACAGGTCACATACTATACTTAGTAAGAAGGAATACTGTAAATCTCTTGGCCACCCTTTTTCTCTTGGGACAGGGGACCAGCATCCCTGCTGAAGCCATATTTTCATTTGGAATCAGCCTTTACTCTTCTGCTTCAATAAGTACAGAGCCTGAGAGGTGCAACTACTTCACATCACTTGTGTGACTCATCAAGCAGTCTCATAATCATAACATACATCTTTGGTGTGGTCTCCACCCCATTGTATAGTAAGTGTGTGAAGCAGCTGCAGGAGTTACAAAGCCTAAACCAGGGGTGTCAAACTCATTTGCTATGGCAGGCCAGGTTTGAATTAAATGTACTTCAAGTGGGCCATAGATACCATAAATCGAAATACTAGGCACAGCCATTTTTATGTAGTATTATATTTTATTTGCTCGATATCAGCGATATAAAAACGGCAGTAAATTCACTTCTACAACTACTACTATTTTACGATTAAAAGAATCGATCAATGATTAAGAATGACAGTACTGCGCGATGCCCCAAGACCACACTGTCCCTGTCCCGCCTTTTGGAGCGCTGTGTCTCATGCACACAGCACTCCACGCGCTGCCGCCACAGTACACAGATCTCATGGCCTCGGGGCGTTGTACCCTCTGGCGGCAGCGCGTGCTGCTGTGACATCGCCAGAGAACACAGAGCCGCGAGACGTCGCAGCAGGGCGCGCGGCCACCAGGGGCCGAACCAAAAAGGTTGGTGGGCCGAATCAGGCCCGCGGGCTGGATGTTTGACAACCCTGGCCTAAACTGAGTAACCATATGATGTTGTCATCCTTTACCTTCCTCAACTCTTCCTCTGCCTGCTCCCTACTGCTTGTTACCCTTACTCACCACATCATGGCTAAAATTAAAATGATAAACACTTAGGCCAGGTTTGCACTACAGACCTATATCGGTATAACTACGTCATTCAGGGGTGTGAAAAATTCATACCCCAGAGCAACCTATTTATACCGACCTGACCCCCTCTGTAGACAGCACTATGTCAAAGGGAGAACTTCACCATTCAACATAGCTACCGCCTCTCGGGAAGATGGACTAATTAAGCTGATGGGAGAAGCTCTCCGGCCAGCGTAGTAGCATCTTCAGTCAAGTGCTACAGTGGCCCAGCTGCAGTGGTGTTGCACTGTACATGAAGATAAGCCCTTAGGAGCTCACAGAGGCTTCTTCCTACTGCCTTCCACACTCTTAGTTCTCTAAAGCAGCTTTATTAAAGCCATTTAAACATACAATACCAGTGCTGCAAACTCTTGCAATTTTATTTGGTGTTTTGCTTCAAATCCTAGCTGCTGCAATTAAGTGATTGTGAGAGACTCTCAGCTTTCATTAAAACAAAGCAAGGTGCCAGCCCTTATGGCTGTGGAGAAAATCTGAAAATGTGGAGTGAATGCAACCTAAGAACTCAAAAGTCAGTGGCAAAAAACAAAACAAAACAAAGAACCCAAAAGTTATTTTTGAAAAATCTGGTATTTGGGGAGGCATAACTCATAATTTCTGACTGTTTGGGGTGGTAATACCATAATACAAAACTGTATATTGTTTTCTTGTATTTGGCATTGCAGTATATCTCCTATAGGCCAATTGCTCATTAAGATAACACAGGCAGTGTTAATTCCAGGACTCAATGTTTAAAAAAAAAAACTTCATAAGCTGCCAGCAAACATACCCAGTTGAGCAGGTTTAAAAGACATATTTACACTGCTCAGTTACCGCATTGCATTAATTCTGACTTTTTTATTTTTTGCTATATGTTCCAAAATACTTTTGCATAGTTTAGTCTCTCTCCTCTTTCCCAGGAAGGAAACACTGATGTGAGCTTTACACAAAAGAATTGTGCTAGGGCGTTAGCTTGCTAATTTTATTTTGTTACGTTTACTCTAGTCTTGGACTCTCTTCCTGTTTTATGCCATTTTTCTTTGCTTTCAGTGCCATTGCTGACATCAATTTAACAAAAGACAGAGAGTTCTTTTTTTACGGAAAAAAACATTCATATGTTTAAATGAGGCTGGCAAATAAATAGAATATCATTGTTAAATGCCTCTGAATTAAAACTGCATTTCCTGGGTTGGAGGATAGAACGAAGTTTTGCTCCCTAGCTGTGCCGGTCAGTTTAATAGTGTCTTATTTCAACTAACTTACATAACATTTCTAAAAAAGGCAAGTAGTTATAAATCTCTGGAGATTTTCCTGTTTGTGACTGCCCAAACTGAGATTCTACTCTGAAAAAGGGTTTCATGGATTTCCCAATGGTGTGCTGCAACAAACACGCTCCTTTTACAAGTAGGAAAAAAGTTTCCCCTGTGCCGGATCCACTGATCTGGACAGAAGTCATAATTTATGGGTATTCCCAGCCAATCTATCTGAATGGTGGGGGCAGAGGTGGTTTTATTTGTTTGCTTTGTGGAAAGTGAAACCTCCTCTTGCTGGCACATGGCCTGAATAAGCTATGTACTCCCCCAGACACTGCCTCCATTGAAGAGAGCACATGCTACCACACAATGAGTGAGCTTTCTGCAGGGGACTTTTTCCCCCTGGGGACATTTCCTTTTATTTTTCCAGGAACACAGCACAGTGCTTCAGAAGATGGGGGAAGGGAAGAGGCTGGAATTTCCTTAGCACCAGGTATTTTCCCCAGTACTTCATCTCCACTAGTGGTATTCAGCAGGGGTGGTGGGAGACAACAAGACTGACATCTTGTTATCCTGCATTTCACCTGCTCTTGCAGCCAGCAGCTCAGCTGTGCATTGCTGCACAGGAGGGGGCACTCCAGGAGGGTCAGAAAGGTGTTTTTAGTATCTGAAGGCTGGCCTGCCTCTATTTCAGGATCAGGTTGGTATCACATCAGGGACTGCAAACAGTTGACTGTTTGTAGAGCCAATACAACCATTCTGCTGCCTGCCGGCTGAGGTAAGGAAAGGAAAAGCACCTCCAGCTGGGCCCTGCACAGAAATACAACATCATGGTTTCATTTTGTTGCAAGGTTTTAGGGACACGTCTGCTTACCTGTTTTACGTGTAACTGCACTTCCTTACTCCATGCTGCTTCTGAGACCAGTAACTCTCCCCAGCCCATGCCAGGGTCAGTGCCTCTGCATCGTCACTGCTGTTTTCAGCTGAGCTAGCTCGATTAAACTAGCATGGGCATGACTACCTGAGCTTCAATTTCTCTTCCGATTACAATATAGCTATACCCTACGTGGAGCGAAATCTCCCTCCCTGCTGAAGAAACTACTGCCACTTTGTGCTCAGATGCAGCTACAAGCGCACGCACACACACACACAGCTTTGTCTCATGGTTACCTTGCTTTTGTTCTCTTAATATAAAATAAAGGTCATTCTGACTGAGAATATATGGTTGCTTTGTGTGTAACAAACAGTAGTTCATATATTGTCTGCAAGTAAACATAAAACAACTTGAAACGACATGGCTGGTGTAATATTTGTACATTTTGGGTGGGGAATAAATAGGGTTTTAAAAATGACTACTACGACGACGACGGGAGAAAGTTCTGTCCACTGCCAAATTTCCAAGATTCCAAAAATTGGTTCTGAGCTTTCTAACTTGTGACTGTGTCCCTTCTTACATGAAGATTAACCACCAATAAATGACAAGTTTAAAAGATGCCGCTAAATAAATTGGAAGCAAATTTCGGTTTTGAAAAATAAAATCGCTACATCCCACCCTGATTGTTGCTATACAAATGCCTGAGAGATTTGCAAAATCTAATATTAATAGAAATATAATTAACTTAGTGATTTTTTTTTTAAATCTTACATATTTTCCTAAAGTGTTGGCAACCCAAGAATTAAGCTAGTGCTTGAGAACCAGAAGATGCAACTGATTAGCAACAGATCAGTCTATTTTCACTGGGTAAACTAAGTGAAATGCAAAAAAGTAAAATCAACAGTTTAAGTGCTGAGAAGTAAATTACACTTCTTTCAATTTTTAATAACTATGGGAAAATATTCAGATCTGTGCTCCTAAAGTTAGTTACTTAAATAAGTTCTCTTTGGGGCAGGAACCATTGTTCTGTTCTGTGTTTGTACAGAGCCTAGTACAATGAGGTCCTGGTGCATGCCTGGGTCTCATAGGTTCTCCAGCAACACAAATAACAACAAATACCTTGATTTTGTGGAGGTACAAAACCTGCTGTTCTGATTGATTTCTGAGACAGTTTTGTGGTTCTCAAGCTGTTTATTTAGGACAGGGGTGGGGAACGTCCGGCCCATGGGCCGTACAAGGCCCGCGAAATCATTTGGTCTGGCCCTGGCAGCGGGGGGGAAATTCGGCGGCGGCGCGGTTTCACGGCGGCGGCGGGGTTCCGTGGGGGGAGGGGGGGCAGTGCCCGCCGCTGAAACCTTGCCACCGTTTGCCCCTTTTTGGTGGTGGTGGGGGGAATTGGGCGGTGGCGCGGTTTCACGGTGGCGGGGGAGAATTCGGCAGCAGACACTCAGCCATCTTCCGCGTACCACCATCAGGCCGTTGGCAGAAAAAAGGTTCCCCACCCTTGATTTAGGAGGATAAAATTTGGCATAAGATATCACAAATAATACAAGTAATGCTTTTTATTACTCATATTTTCCCCCCAACTTCACAATGACACTTCAATTTTTGTGGTTGGTGTTCATTTTCAGACTAGTGTCATAGCATTTCCCTCTTCCCTCAAAAAAAAAAAAAAAAAAAAAAATGTAGTGAGGTGGTTATAACAATGAAGTTACGGTTGATTCGAGCTCTCTGTTCAACCGTCAATTATTTTAAGTGTTCTAAAATTTACATGCTGAATTGAATTGCCTTAAAATTTTCGGTGCCTCTTAGGAATCCAGGATAGGGTAAGTGATCCAAATCTGAGGTAATTTGAGCAAAGGGTACCCAAGTTACCACTCCCCTAAAAATATAGTACATCAAAATTTTACATTTGTGTATGTGTGCGCATCTGGGACTCAAACCATGGATCTGATCTTCCTCAAACTGACATCACCCACTCAGGACTGATTTCATCTAATATCTAGCACTCACTGTCCCTGTGGGAAAGTGGTTTGTTCACACTTCCAGTCATAGAGAGGAAAGGAAGAGGTGATATGGGGGAAGCAGTTGAGAGGGGGTTGTTAGTGGGCTATAGATTGCTGTAATAAGCCTTAAATCCAGTGTCTCTAGTCAGTCCTGATTTTTAGTGTCTAGCAAAGTTATGAATTTAAGCTCCCAGGCTCATCTTTTGAAAGTGTTGTGAAGGTTTCCTTTGAGGAAGAGGACTGAGAGGTCAGATATAGAGTGATCACTTTGTGAACAGTATTTTGCCCACAGTTGATTTGGTGTTGTCTTTTACATTTTCCTGTGAGAGTTCTTCCAAGAGTATAGTGATCACACACAGTTTCAATCACATATTAAATTAAATGCCCCAACCGCAACTATGTGGATGAAACCAGACCATCACTGTGCTTTCAAATGAACTCACACAGAAAAATGTCTCTTAACGACACAGAAATGTTTACAGGAAGTTATCTAATGCCAAGCTGTGTCACTTTCTGCTTGTTTTTTCAACAGCCTGCTAGTCTAAACCAACATGTTCAGACAGTAAACAGCCCAATAACCAGTCCATGTAAGTTATGTCTGCACTACAGCAACAAAACTATCTCACGGCTCCAGCCAAGCAACAAAGCTCGTTTTGCCCGTGCTGGGGGACAACGCATTAAAAAGACTAGAAACAGTTTTAAAAAGGACTGTCTCTGGTCAGAAGTCAGGCAGGCAGCTGTTGCTGAGAAGCTGTTCGGCTTGACACAAAGAAACCCACTGGGGCATCTCAGGAAGTTAGGCCTTCCAGGGCTTCCATCAGGGGAATGGGAGATAGATGTGCATAAAACTTTGCTTGTGTCATAAAAGCTTTTTCTCTTGTGTTATGCTTTGTTCCTACTATGGTTTAAGAAGATTATCTGGTCACTGCATTCACTGCTGGTCACAGACGCCCAAAGGGAAGATTGCAGGTGCCGAATGCAGTTGGATCTACTGGGTAAGCTCAGTTGATCCACAGGGTGTTGTAGCCCATGGCTTGATCTAAGACAGGGAGAATCAAGCGGTTCCACCCTACTTGGTAAAGCCATGAGGTCTGACGTCTGAGTGGGTGCACCCAGAGAGGAGACAACAGTGCAGTTAGCCCTGACATGCCGCAATGGCATCAGGAAATGCACCCATAATAGAAATGGGGAAGAAAGTAAAAGAATGTAAGCACTCACGGAGAAAAATATCAGTGGATATTTTAGGCTGGTAATGAAACTACATTTGCAAGTGCAGCGTCTCCCTGGAAAGGGTCAATGTGTCCTTGCTTATCACAGTCTGCTTACAACTGACTTGTTAACCACTCTGGGAGACAATGAGTTGGCCTCTCCTCGACAGCGTGGGAGCTATAAAGCATAACAACATAGTTTAACAATAACTATAATACAAGATTGGATCTATGTTTTCTTCGGTGAGTTTGAGGATGAAGGAAGACATGATCCCCATAGTTCAATGAGAAAAGGATTATATTTCAACACAACAGTCCCTTTGAATTATTATTAAGACATATTTGTCTGTAATTATATTTATTCCATTCAAGACTTCGCTGATGTAAGCTAGACACCTCCAGGGTCAGGAGTTGGAGGATGATGGGGAGAGTCACCAAATTTTAATGAGTTGACAGCTCCTGGGTGGGAGACCCTGATGGCATTTACCATGACCAAAGGAGGGTCAAAGAGGATTACCTTGACATTTTCCCCTTAATCTTCAAGCATGTGGAGGAAATGGACAAAATGACCAGTTCCTTTAGGTTGGTTGAAAACTGGATCTCATATATGGGCTTCTGGAAGAAAAATGTGAGGCCCTTTGTTCGTTGTTACTTCTGTAACAGTTTGATCTAATAGACAGCCAATCTAATTTGCATGGGATTGCAATCCATCCAGCTAAAATATCCGCTTGGCCTTCTGATTCCAGAAGCCCTCCTGATGCGGTGCCTTTATCGGAATGTGATAGAGCAGTCAAATACACGAAGCTTCACCTCTTCTTCACCTCTTCAAAACCAAACAAGCACATTAATGCAATGAAATATATATAAATGCAATGTTTTGGCTAAACCTTGGCTGAGAAAGAATGGGGAAATTCAAAGCTATCATTTCTGCAGCAATTGCAACTACCATATCACATGGCATATATATATTTTTGGAGGTCAGACTGCAGCAGCTCATTACTGCTCTGTATTAGGGGTGGTGTGGAGCCACAATGCCCCTGTAGGACCAATGGGAGACAATGCTACATATGACTTCCCAGTGCATAGGGGGCTGTGCCCACAGCATCATTTCTCAGAAGGGTGCATGCAGCATTTGCTCCCCTCTGCAGTCAGCCAGCTCCATGATCTTGTGCAGAGGAGAGGATCAAGGTCCTAACCCCTTCCTTCTCCCTATTGCTTATGGGATGACTGGAACCCCAAGGAGGCACTAACGGACTACATTTGTGGCTGGCCTCTGTGAAGGGGTACAAGAGTTGAAAGGTGGCACGTTTATATCCCTCCCACCCACCCACTTCTTTTTGCACCTGCACTAGGACCATCCACTTAAAGCATTAAATTAAATTAACACCATACACAGACGTAATACAACAACTCAGCTGGAGTACTGTGTTCAGTTCTGAGCACTTCACTTTAGGAAGGAGGTGGACAAACTAAAAAGGCAGAGGAGAGCAACAAATATGATAAAAGGTTTAGAAAACCTGACCTATGAGAAAAGGTTAAAAATATTGGGCATGTTTAGTCTTAAGGAAAGAAGACTGAGAGGAGAACTGAGAACAGTCTTCAAATAGTTTAAGGGCTGTTATAGAGAGGACAGGGATCAATTGTTCTCCATATCCACTGAAGGTAGGACAAGGAGCAATGGGCTTAATCTGCAGCAAGGGAGAATTAGGTTAGATGTTAGAAAAAACTTTCTTTCTATAAGGGTGGTTAAGCTCTGGAAGAGGCTTCCAAGGGAGACAGTGGAATCCCCATCACTGGAGGTTTTTAAGAACAGGTTGGACAAACACCTGTCAGGGATGGTCTAGGTTTACTTGCTTCAGTCTCAGTGCAGTGGGCTCGATTAGATGACCTCTCAAGATCCCTTGCAGCCCTACAGGATTCTATAACTTCTGCATCAAACAACACAACCACCTACCGCATGTTCAATGGGAATCTGAGCTGTGTACTGAGAGTCTGATTTTTCAGACGTGCTGGATACCTGAATCTCCCATTGACTAACTGGAATTGTGGGTATTTTAGCAATTCTAAAATCCAGGTCCAACTGACATTTATGTAGAATCACAATCATGACACTATGTTACCATGAGATTTTTTTTCCATGCAATATCCTAGGTTATCCTCTAAACCAGAAGTCCTCAAACTATGGGGTGCACCCCCATAGGGGGACACGGAGAAATATTCAGGGAGTGCCACCCTGTCCCACTCCGCCCCAAACTCTGCTTCAGCCCCATCTCCTGGCCCCACCCCCAGCCGCTGCACCCTCACACTCTGCCATGACCTCGGCTGCTGTTGCCCACTCAGCCCCTGGTTGCTGCGGCCCTGCTCCCAGTCCCAGCTGTGGCAGCCCAGTTGGTGCTGTGGCCTCAGCCCCCCGGCCACTGTTCCCAACTTGGCTCCCAGCCGCTGCGGCCCTGCTCTCAGCCACAGCCCCCAGCCCTGACCATGGCCCTGCTCTCAGCCCCAGCTGGAGGGGGTGGGGCGCGTGGACAAGGGTAATGGAGGGCATGACCTAAAAAGTTTGGGGACCGCTGCTCTAAACTGTCCAGATCAAACTATGTTTTCATTTATAAATTGCACATGATATAAAAGACACACTAAGAATTAACAATATAAACACAGACCACTATGACTTTTCCTCAGCCATATGTTAGGACTCCTCCAATCCAACTACTCCCTCCCTAGCTCCTCTACTAAAAAACCTTGGTGATCAACAGGCCTTGCTGCTTACTCTGAAGGTCAACAGATTTTGAGTCAGTTTAACATTTCCCCCCCCCACCCCCAAGTCTTGGCATGCAACTTAAGAAAGCCTCAGTCCGTTCCAAATGCTATCATCTCTGAATGTATTTGTTGTCACAGATTCTTTCTATTTTTTTTAAGGGGCACATTGCACAATGTTTGAGAAAGTAGGAAGCAACAACAATATACACATCTCAGGAGTGGATTGCTCCTTCATGTACACTTCATTACACTCTGACAAAGGATTTGCCTATTTGCAGTTCTGAGGAAAGAAAACATTTTAAAAGAAGACACATAGCAGAGCTGTATGAACCATTGTTTTCTATTCACATGGGTCGACACAACGAAGAGTGTCGGGGTCAAATAAACAACCCTTTACCATCCCAAAGAAAAAAAACCATAAAGTCTAAAGCCCAGCTGAAAGTGGTTAAGTTTTGCCCAGCTTTGGGACAAAATTCATGCAAACCTACTGAATTTCCATCAAAAACCACAAATCTACCACAGTTCATTCAGAAGGTTCCCAATAAAACCACAAACCCAGGGAGTTTTGCCTGATTACGTGTGAATGTCACCTACAGGCCTAGCTCCCGTCTCATTTTAAAAGAGGACACTAGCTTTTCCTTTCAATAGCATCCAAAGTGGAGATTTTCAAAACTGACCAGAAGATTTTAGCCACGCAGCTCCCACTGATTTTAATGGAAGTTGCAGATTTAATAGTAGTTAATAATAATGGGAGTATATGTGGCTAAATCCCTTAGTTGGCTGTGAAAAAAATCAGTCTTAAATCCATAATAAATTGCATTTAAAATTGAAGAACAAAAAAGAAAAGAAATTTCAATGCAAAATCAGGGGCAAGAGGTATGACAATCTTGATTTAAAAAACAAGTTAAACTAAGTATTAATATTTTAAATTATTTGTGTTACTGTAGTGTCTAGGAGTACAAGTCATGGACCAGGACCTCATGGTGCTAAAGGCTGTTCTACTGGCAGTTAAATACTGCTCATCTATACCAGTAGTAAATCTAGAGTAACTCCATGTAGATATTCTCTCTCTCAATCACACCAGCACAAACCCAGAGTAATTCCATTGACTTCTGTAGCCTGATTTTATGGTTATTAATTTATTGAATAGGGTAATAGGTTTGCCAATTTATCTGATTAAGGATACGAACCTCATAATCCTTTAATCAGGCTTCAGGTGAATTTTATAAGGACCCCGGGTGCAACACAGGAAAAATTCCAGTGATAATAAATTTATAAATTATACAAATATTGGTTAAGATAACATAAACTAATAACCAAATGACTGATATAGAGAAAATAAAATGAATAATTAAATGGATAATGGATTAATACAATCTCAAAATTTAAAGACTTATTTGATATATATATCTATAATATGCTTTAAACTAATATACTCACACCCTTCCTGGACTTGGTTGAAAGAGCTGTCTAATTTCTCAAGTTGGAGTTGAGTGGAATAAGCACTGCTTCAAAGCTAAGAGCTATAAGCTAAGACTAACATTACAACATGACAACTTTAAGAATATAAAATAAAAGAATGAATCTTAACACTAAATAAAACTTCAAGCAGGGGTAGCTGACAGTCGACTGCCCCGATGAGCTGGATTTGATCTTTCTTATACCCCCAAGAATATGGATCCTCCTTCCCGGCCCATACTTGGCCTTTCCACCTCCAAACTTTTGGGGTACATATAATCTATTGGCTACTAGGTTCGTACGTATTATTGACGTATCCACATCCTTTTCCAGGTGGTCTTTTATCTCACCTTTGTTATTTCTAGCTTATTGTGGGTTCTGTGGTGTTCTTGTAAAGTTTCTTGGGCGTAACCGGGGACAGCTCCTTCCCCTTTTAATGTCCCTTGATTTCTCTAGGGTAAAGGTTATGACCATGTGTGTCTTATCCTGTTATACATTGATACTTATCTAAGCCAAAGGTTGAATATATATATATACTAACGGTAGCTGTCATCCAGGATGTAGTCTGGAAGGCACTTTGCATTACAGCTGAATAAAATATATAATTTTATTATTTAATCACACAATCATATCAAAATATATATGAAAAATATCTCTAATAATAATGCAAGCAAGCAGGCTAGTTCTATAGGCTACACTTCAGGGGAGCTACTCCAGATTTTCGCCGGTATAAAAGAAAAAAGAATTTGGCCTAAGTAGAATCATTATTATTTGTGACTTATTTTGCAGTAACACCCAGAGGCCTGAATCAGGGCTGAGGCTCTATTGTGCTAGGGCATGGTAAAAACAAATGAAGCCATGGCTGCTATGGCTAGGTTTGGAAGTATTAGATTTCTGTTGGTAATGGTCAGTAAACACCAATTTCACCACACACACACACACACGCACACACACGCACACCCCCCCCCACCCCAAAAAAAAGGTTCATTAATGATAAGCGAAGTTACAAATAGGGCAAAGTAAGAAAAATGCTGCTTAAGAACCTATTAGAGTTTGATTTAAGGATATTTAATGCATATATTTTGACATGCAATGTTGACCATTTGTGTTTTAACGATTATAAATCTGTGTCAATTGTCACTACATAAGTCAGACCCCCATCCATTGTCTGACCTGCCCCCAATAATTTCCCCACAACTGTGAAAACTTAAATAGATAAAAATCCAAAAAATTGTTAAAAAATAAACATAAATATTATCCATTGAAATGAGAGAGAGAGAGAGAGAGAGAGAGAGAGAGACCATCAAATTCTGCCAAGCCCAACTATGGGGAACTTACAATCTAAGTTTATACAGGTGCATCCATATTCTTTGAAATTAGTTGGACTATAAGCGTTTTAGGAAGAACACAGCAAGGAAACAATACATTCGGCACAGAGAGATAGTTGGCATATAGAAAATTTTCTTTTCATTTAGCACGATTGTGGTTAGGATCCCTTTTCCTTTACTACAAACAGTGCTGCTGCTTATTACACAGGAAATAAGGTCATGGCAGTCAACAGTTCTGGGGAGAGCTGCAAAGTTCTGCTTGTGATTGCTATTTGAGTTCTACGTACCATTTAAGTTAAAGAAAGAAACCACGCAGTTCCTTCCTGCATGCAGAAATCCACAGCGTAACTGAACACAAAGCCCGTCTTATATTTTAAAACTACTCCTTGATGTGGGGCTGGATAGCTCATGAAGCCTATAATAGAATTTAGGTCAACGGTGCCAAATGTATTTGGTAGAAAGAGCTGAATTCTACTTTTAGTTCTGGTTTGTGGGCCAGGACATAAATTTAGGACTTCAGAGAGCTCTCTCCATTCACAACACATTGCCCAGTGATGTCAATGGGAGGTTTGCACAAAGATGGGGGATAGTACCTGGCCTTTAAACAGTAACTAACTTTTATTTACTATTATTTATATAGTACTTTTTATTGTCACATTCAAGATCAATCAGTTGAAGAATGTGACCCACCCCACCCCTCACTCCCCCAACTTTGGACCACTGCGATTTGTGCCCTTGGTATCTCTTCTTTTCCCTTCCGCCTTCCTTGATTTCTCTCCCTCTTCCTTATATTTACATCTTTCCTTTGTTCTTCCCACCATGTTTCCTTCCCTGCAGCAATTCCCAAATTCCACCTCCTGGCCTTCTCTCTCTTCAACCTTTTTCACATTCCATCCACTAAAAGGATCAGCAATGCCATAGCTATTGTTGACATTAAAATGTCATCATTGTGGTTGATACTCCAGTGGAGTTACTAGGGGACTGGAGGGTTCACGCCTCTTCAAGCCATTGATTCAGCCTGTCCGCGTACTCAGGGAGGTAACATTGCATCAGTTTACCCTTGCTTCGTGTTGGGAAGGTTTTTTAACATCATGAGGGCTAGAAGCTTACTTTTAAAAAGAAAAAGAAAACAGAGACTCTGCAGAATCTGGACATACCCTGTGGGTCACATAAATAGATCAGGTAGCTGCAGTCACTCTGGGACATACGTTTGACACCCCAAATTAGAACATTTTAATTTAGATCACTGGTTCAAATTTTGCCTGGGACAATAGTGACCAAAAGTTGTTACTGTCTGTAGATTGCCTGGTTGGTTTTGGCAGAATGGATGAGCAGTCTCTGCAATTCCTAATGGACCGTTGTCTACATTTAAAATAAAATTTTAAAAAAGCATCATCAGTAAAATTGGCCTCTCTTTTGGCAGTTCCAATAAGCAGAGCAAAGACTGAATAGTAGAGATTTTTAGAAATATTTGCAGCAAAATTATCTTTCCATCAAAACATGCCTGGTTCACAGTTTATGGAATGCAACCAAGTTCACAACATTTCAAAAACTTTGTGCAAACAAAAATTGTAGTGATCAGGACGGCTGCAACTGCATGAGAGCAAAGGTGTTCCTTTTTCACATTCTGAACTTAATTTAGTTGGCTGTGACTGGCCGCATAAGCCATGTGTTACTGGTGCTGATTTTCTGATAGGATGAATCTATTCCATGTGATCATGAGGGATAGCCCACCTTGCTCCAACTGCCCAAAATTCCAATTAAAATTCACATGCTTCATTAACAGACTCCCTCAGGCTTTGCCAATTGCCATATACCCAAAGACTAGAGGAGGAGCAGAGGAGGCATAAGGCCAGAAGAAGGACCTGTTACTGGATTTGCAGCAGAGGAGATGCCCATTTCAACTGCCCTCTCCTATTGAGAGCTGCGGAACATTCATCTCTAGTTATGCAGGAGAGGGACAACCTGCCTTCCATTGAGTATCCCAAGCTACCCATACTACGATCCCTGAGGACAGCTCCAAAGAACCATGAAACACTCATCTGGTTCACAACCAACAGAAATACAGGGCAGCAGTTGCCCTTCCCCTTGCAACTGTTAATACTTTGCTGTTTCTGGTTTTGCAAATCATGAGGTTGTGAACCTTGGAAACACAGGCCCCAACACAGATTCTGGAGGTAGAATGCATGTAGACCTGGCCACTTCTAGCCCTACCAGACCTTTTTGGCATATGTGGGTGTGAGATTGCTATGTTGCTTCACATCTTTTCTCCACCAGCCAACGTTGCCAAAACAACTGTCTTAATCCTTCAGGGCAAAATTACAACCTACAAACAGAATTCATGAGCCAGTCTGTGGTGTATGTGTAGATGGGGGGGGAGGAGGGAAGACTAGGACTCTCAATATTCTGACAGCATGAACTGATAAAAAATGCAAAGCTAAGTTGGGGGGGACGGGGGACGGAAGTCATCAAATTTCTCCACACATATTAATTAGTCCTGGAAGCTCATTTATTCTCTTCCTCGGCAGTGGTCCTTCCAGTTCAGAATTCAGCTAAAAGCTGCAGGACAGCAAGAAGAAAGCTTGCACTACGACTGCTTATGCTCTTTTCTTTGGATAACATGGAGGACTTTCAGCTTCAGGACTGTCAACCCAACACCTTTCTGACTTTAAATTCACACTGCTTTCTGATTTTGAAATTTAAAAGTAGGACTATGGTAACATCTTAACTATTAGTCACTGTGAGGAAGCTAAATCCAAACCTGAAACCAGGGCAGTGTCAAGTTTGAAGGGCTCAAATTTTTTATATTTTAAATATTACATTTGCAAAGCTCACACAATTGTTTATAGATGTGGTTTCACTTTCCCAGTTTTAATATATTTGTTGATCTTTTTCTTTAAAACAAAATACACACTGCCAAAGCAGAGCACTAATGAGAAATTCTGTAATATGCAAACCAGTGTTTATACAGATTTTTCAGCTATCAAAGAATTGTTACATACAACAGTAAGTGTTATTTGCAAAATTGCAAATGATCTCTGGAATGCTGTGGGTTTTTTTAAACACGAATTTATTATCCGCAAATGAACATAACCAATAATGCAAAGCAGAGCTGAAAGTTTTAGTAAATACATAGCTGAGTTGCAAATCTGATTAAAAAACCATAACAGATGATGCTAGCAATATATTTAGCCCTCAAGGTGGCACTCCTACAATATAGGGGGAAGGCATCAATAAACTTATACCTGTAAGTGATCAGCGTTAAATCCTATTGTCCCTTAGGCTATGTCTACACTACAAGCTAAGGGTATGATTCCACGGCTTGTGTAGACATACTCGCAGTAGCCTGATGAAAGCTAGCATGGGTATAAATAGTACTGTAGTCGCAGTAGCATGGTCAGCAGCAGCAGAGGCATGGCTTAGCCATGCTAAGTTCAAACATTCCTGAAACCGGTGGGGATGTACTCAACACGGCTAATCTGTGCCTCTGCTGCGTGTGCGACTGCAGCTGCACTGCTATTTTCGCTTCCACTAGCTCTCATCGAGCTATGACAAGTATGTGCATGCCTGCAGAGGAATCACTCCCTTAGCTTGCAGTGTAGACGTAACCTGACTATGATTTTCAAATGAAAAATCATAGGCTAGTAAAGGATTCATCAGATAATCAACTTGCGATACAAAATGACGGGGAACATACAATTAATTTTCTAATTAAAGATGTTCACAAATCAATCAGTGAGAAGAACTGAGTATTAAGAGTATCATTTGGTCCCTTGGATTGAAAAAATGAAATCAAACCACAATGACAAAGATGAAAACAAGGGAAAAAACCAACCCTGTACATGAACTACCTCATACTGCTACTGTATTTGGCCTGGTCTATACTACAAAGTTAGGTCAACACCAGGTAGCTTACTTCGACCTAGCTGTGCAGGTGTCTACACTTCAATTTATCTCCTGCTGACATAAGTCCCTCATGACCCTGACTTAATAACACCACCTCCCCAAGAGTCAGAGTGCCACAGTTGGTGTACGCAGGTCAATGCAGTCAGAGTGTAGACGCTGCTTTAGTTATGTCCACCCTAACTGTCCTCCAGCACTGTCCCACAATGCCCCATGCTGACCACTCTGGTCAGCACTGTGAACTCCGGTGCCAAGGGTCACAGAGACTGGAAGCCCCCCACATCCCATTTAAAGCCCCACCGATTTTTTAAATGTTTTTTCCTGATTGCGCTGCTGGGTGAACACACCTAGCGGCTCCCCTTTGTTGAATACAGCTGCCCATGCCACCTACGCACTCCAGAAGCACTCCCGCCTGGAGTAGACAGGAGATATTGGATCTCCGTGGCCTGTGGGGAGAACAGGCTGTGCTGGCACAGTTCTGATCCAGCCACAGAAATGTGGACGTCTATGAGCAGATTGCTCAGGGGGTGCAGCAGAAGAGCTACAGCAGGGATCAACACCAGTGCCACAGGAAAGCCACGGAGCTGCAACAGGCATACCAGAAAGCTGGGGAAGCCAGCAATCAATCTGGCACCAAGCTGCAGACCTGCTGCTTTTACGAAGAAGTGCATGCCATCCTTGGTGGAGACCCCACCCCCAAAAGCACTGTAGTGCCCAAGTCACAAGTCACAGCAAAGAGGAGGTGGTGGTGGATGAGGAAGGAGAAGGATGGGGAACAGGCAACTGGGAGATCGAGCTGCACAGTGAGCCAGGATCTGTTTTTGACTCCATCGCAGTTCAGCCAGATGAGCACAGGTGAGCCTGATGCAGGGGTAGGACCTTTGGCTATGTGAGTAGACACATTTTCAATTAAAAGGATGACCACACCCCCCCAAAGTAGCAGGACACGGTCTTCTGACTTTTCATTAATTTACTCATGCTAGGAGAGGTAGTGATACAAACAAGAGCAGTAGAGTTGCTATCTGCTTTTCATTCCCTTCTAGAGTGCCTTATTTCTTCCTCTGTGATAAGACACTTTTCAATGCCACTCAGCGATAACTTCAGCAGGCACCATTGCAGTAAACAGGCTAGCAGCATACGGGCCCAGTTGGCTTCAGGACGCCAGCAGCAGCTGTGCTCTCTCTGCCTTCGTTACCCTCAGGAGTTAGATATCAGCTAAAATCACCACCTGCTGTGGAAAACGGTGCCAGTATTCTGTGCCATTGCGCTGTACAACTAGACCCATGCAGTCGAGCAATTACCTTCTCATTTCCCTTCCCCTCCCCCCAGCAAGCTATACTGCCCATGGCTGGTGCTGTGACTGCCGCCATGCACAAGCAAATCCAAGCAGACGTGTGAACATAGTGCTTAAAGCGTTTGAGGAGCAAGGGGAGTGAATTCAGCATCTTAAGTTTTGCCTTTTGTACTGAATGCGCTGACAATGGTATCTGCATGAGTTTTATCTGCAGCTGCTGTGACTGAAGCCTTCACAGTCTGGGCTCCCCTCTCCACATCCACAGAACACCTGAGCCAGATAAGGAGGAGGGGGGAAAAAAAAAAAAGGGGGGGGGACTCTGGACATGTTCCAGGAGATCTTGAAAACCAGTACTACATCAGACCATGAGCACAGGGCCTAGCTGATGCCTACTGAGGACAGTCTGGAGAAGAGAAAGGCGCAGGAAAAGGAGATGGAGGTGCACCAGGATGTAATAGGGCTTCTCAGGCAGCAAACACAGATGCTGCAGACTCTGGTGGACTTGCAGTTTGACAATCCCAGGCTCACCTCCCTCTGCAGTCCATTGAGAACTCAATATCAGGACCCCCGCACTCTCCCTTCCCAACATTCCACCTGGCAACAGGTGTCACTGCACTACCCCACCATTCCACCCAGGGGGACATTAAAGACAAGCACAGCTTCACATACACAGATCTGTGAAAGCCACACTCTGTGTATGTGTAGCTGAAATGGACAGAAATGTTCTTTCGCCTTCGTAAGTTCTGTTCTCTTAATTTATTAAGTTTGATTAAGTTTTTAATATATTTGTTTTAAAATTGCATAGTTTTTTTTGGTACTGATTGTTACAGAATAACATTTTATTATTTGGAACATAATTCATCTTTATGAACATAGATGCTCAGCTGTTACTTGTTACTTCACAGTCACACAACTCAAGAGATCATTGACAACCAAAAATAATACTATCATTGACAATGTTATATTCCTACATCTACTGCAATCACTACACAAGCCCTACATGGCCACAAAAGAGCAGGGCCAGATAGAGAACACTGCAACAATGCACACTACTCTGGCTCACTGTCAGAATGGTCTTTCAAAGCCTCCATGAGCCATATAGCTCTGTACTGAGCTGTTCTAATAGCCCTTGTATCTGCTTGTTCAAACTCAGCAGACAGCTGCTCCAACTCCCCCCTTGGCTTCAAAACTTTCCCCGTTGGCTCTAAATATTTTATGCAGATCACAGCAGGTGGTTATAACCATTGGGATGTTTTTCTCACTGAGATCCAATCTTGTGAATAAACAACGCCAGCATCCCTTCAAACGACCAAAGCACATTTACAGTCACTGCCATTGTAGTCTGTGGGGGAGCCAAGGCTAAAACACAGCTTCAAATATCTTATTATGGTGTCTTGGCTGAGCAAACAAACACCTTAATTTGCCTGTCAGAAAAGTACCTAAGGTTTTGCCCTTGCCTCTGCAGTCCTGGTGCTTTTATTCCATTGCACAAAAATACAGCAGGGTTATGGGGAGGGGAGACCCACTGCTTGAAGCTCAAAGCTGAAGTGAAGTGATAGTAAGCTAGGCAAAGAATGATGGCTCTCCTAGGTCTGATTCTCCTCTGCCTTGTACCTTTGCACCTGTGCAAAGTGAGTATAAAATGCCATCAGATCTGAATTCTAGTCTCACATAGATAGTAGCATTTTACACTCACTTTGCAATGGAGAACCAGGTCCCAGCTGGAAACTCACCTCCTTCCACAACTCCAGAGCGGATGTGTGTTTGAGTCTAAGAGCCAGTCTGCAAGCTCCACCACCTCAGGCTGCAGGATTCTTTCCCTCTCTTTCCCCTATGCATCCCCCAGCAACTAAGGGCTTGTCTACACTTCACACTCATTGCGGGCCACCTTGAGATGCTTGGCATCAAAACGTCATGCCTTCATACATGAACGTAATGCTGCAAATCAACTGGCTTTTGAGCGTGCTATTAAGCTCACTTTGGAACGGTGTCTGCTCAGGTGCAGGATGATTTCACCTGTGGCAAAGTGGGTATGGGTGCAGTATATCTCATTGCCAATGCAGCGCATCTTCCGCGTCCTCCCAATGGTATCCCACACTGCTTTGTGGGTTACTTTGCTTGCCCATTTGTGTACCTGTGTACCATCTACTGTGCCACGTCACACTGCTGTTCAAATGCTCACTCACCCCAATGTGCCATCCTTTGCAATACCAATGTGTGGGGAGATCACATACCAGTGTGTCATACTCCAGATTCCCAATCATTGTTTCACTGAACCTCTATAATGAGGTTCTGGACTTTATAGACCCCTGGGGAGAGGAGTTTTATTCTGCCCACCTTGCCAGCACTAGGTGGGAATTCTTGGAACTATACAAGGGGTTACCACACGAAATGCTCAGAGAGGGGTACAACCATGATAGATACCAGTGTTGCAGTAGAGCAAAGGTGTTCCAGTAGAAATACAATCAGGTCAAGTACAATTGACTGTACGGAGAGGTACAACCATCTGCTCTTATTACAAGTAGCTCAACTGTATCTTTGCTAGGTGTGTAATCAATGCACCAGAGAATACTTTGGACAGCACAATTGATTCAGGAGCATCAAATGCTAGCAATACTACTGTACATTGTGGACAAGATGACTGATTCTGGAGTACTAGATGCTGACAATACCAGAAAACCTTTTGTTGTAGACAGCAAAGCCCAGCAAACTGTGAATGGGATATCCATATTGTGGAAGTCACCTATAACTGTAAATATTAAACTATAAATGGAAATGCAATTTAAGGTGGGTGGGTAAAGATCAGCTGTCTGTGCACATGGCCATTTATAAGGCCTGACAGGATGCCACCATGCTGGTCTAAATATTATCTAGCACATGGACTTGTAATCACCAGTCCCCGCAGCTCGTAGCATAGGCTTTGCCAGAGACTGCTTGAACTTTTCTTATATGCCTTCTTATCGTGATATGAAAAATTCAAAACACATAGCCCTTCACAAGTTTGATTCACCCACCTTCTCCCAAATTACTGATAAACATGACTAATAAAACAAAGGGACTGTATTCAGCTGTGACGCTTTTATTGTAAAAAACCATTTAAAAAAATTAAATTTGATTATTTGCTTTAACACTTCAGCAGCAAATGGGAGAGACAGCTCATTGGACCATGGAGAAACAGACTGTGCTCATGGAGCAGATGTGCGGTTAATTTTCCACTTCAGTATGACTGCTCAACAAAATGTTAAAAATGTTACAGTTTTTCTCAGTGTACTAGTCTGTATTTTTATTGCACAAGATTCTGGGCAAAACAAACACAATCATACATGCACAACAACATTATCAAAACACACACTGTGTTAAAATAAACTGTATCACAAACAAAGACATGAAATGTGCAGTAATGTTAAAAGTTATTCTCAGAAGTGAGCCCTTGACTCAAAATAGTTCTTATTTGCCAGAGTGTTTGCATAACTTGTTGGACACCTTTCCTCTGGCTGATCACAATTCTCAGCAAGAGCATCCACCGTCTGCTGCCATCCTTGTGCAAGGCTCCCCCCCCCCTTGCTTCCCCCAACAGTTATGCAAAATATAGCAAGCAGTTCTCATAGTAGGAATATATTCCATATCAGCCTCCAGCCGCCATGGCAGGATCTTCCATCGACTTGTCAGTCTTCCAGATGCATATTTCAGAGTCTGCCTGCAATAACTTAGGGTATAATTAAACAGTTTCTTTCTCCTACCTAATTATCTAATGAAAGGTTTCATAAGACAGGGGAGCAAAGGGGCAAGCTGCTACTCCTAGAATGTCTGTGGAGTGATGGCGAGGTCATTAATGTCCATATAGACCAAGGGTGGGGAACGTTCGGCCCTCGGCGGGCCGAAATGATTTGGTCCGGCCCGCGGCGGGCCATATAAGGCCCGCAAAATCATTTGTTCTGGACCTGGCGGCAGGGGGGAATTCGGCGGCGGCGACGGGGTTCAGTGGGGTGGAGGGGAGGGCAATGCTCACCGCCGAAACCCTGCCGCCGAAAACCCTGCTGCCGTTTGTCCCTTTTCTGCGGCGGGGGGACTTCGGCAGCGGGCACTGCCTCCCGCCCCCACGGAACCCCGCCGCCGCCGTGAAAGATTTGAAGATTTGAAAGATCCTGGCTTCATGGACCTTCCCAGAATACTCCACATAAACATTAATGAACGTTCCTCAGCACCATGGAGAAAGATGACTTTCTGTCCGAGGTCGAAAGTGGGATGGGGCCAAAGAATAGACACCCGGGTTCCAACAATGGCCTCAAGAGAATAACGAAAACCCAGATGGGCAAAGCCATTAATAACCACCTGCACATTGTATAGTCTTATGACCCAGAAGAAAAGCACTTTCTTAATAGGCAATCCAGGATAGTGAGCTTCCAGAGGGTGATAGCCATGTGTTTCTCCATGTTACGGGAAGCCCCCATGTTGGTGGTCCACTGATACAGCCCCTGAGTCAGCACTCCACAGAGCTCAAAAAAAGTGGCTTTTGACATCCTGAAGTTGTCCTGCCAACACTGCTGGTAATCCCAGGTCTGGAGCACACTCCTTTGCCATGAGCCAGTACTCATTAGGCGAGCCCAAAAGCGGCACCGCTCTGAGTGAATCTGTGGCAGGAAAAGATGTAGAAGAAGTGACTGACTGTTTTCAGACTCTTCACTCTCCTCTGCTGTTCTTCCCGGTCATGCTCTGTAGCCATGGCATGACGTTACATACCCTAGCAGCAGTCTGTTTATATTCAGGATTGTGAGGATTGCAGCGATCCATGCTTCCTCCATGCTGTCTGCAGGCACTGGCTCATGGAAAGACGAATGATGAGTCTGGCCCCAAATCCCTGATTTCATTGCCTGCTGGTAGGAATCCCACAATCCTCAGGCAAAAATTCCCACAATGCATATACAACAACGGATGAACAACGTACCATGAGATGTCTGAGCAGAACACTGTGCACTCAGTGCAAAACAGCAGTGTGCTATGTGGCCACTAATACAGGGCAACACTTACTTGATCACGGGAAAACCTTTGTGTGTGTAAAAATGTATTGCACAGTACTGTTGTGGATCAATTAATGCACTTACACGCCAGCAGCACCCAGTTAAAAGTGTAGAGATGCCCTAAGCTAGCTACTGAGGCTGGATGCTGGGTTGAGGATTTGCACCATATGATCATTTGAAGTGACTTCTGTTATATCGGATTACCAATTGTTAGCATCAATTTAGTTCTCTATTTTCTCAGCCAAAGCTACTTCGCACTGGATAGACAAAAGAACACCTCTCTCAAAATGTTGTATTTCTGCTAGTCAGTTTTTTAACATAATATTTTAGAAATATTACAAATACAGTTTTGCATTTCCATAAATTCTTAATGCCTATAATGATCCTAGTCTTTTCTTCAAATTGGAAGCTTGGCTAAGTGCCAAATTCCTCCCTTGGCTGCATGTACATATAGCTCCCGTTCAAGTCAATGACAGCATGATGCATGGACTTTAAGGCAAAATGTGGGCCGTACTCCAGCAAGTCAGGACATTACAGTGGAACCCTCTTATAACACAAATTCATTTTTCCTCAAAGTAGCTTCACTGTAAGCGAAGAATCAGTCTAACCTGAATTGCAGCTGGCACATTACAGTGTAGGACTTGAATTCCACTTCAGCATAAAAATGCAGTTCTTTTTATCAGAAATCACTGATGTTGTACTCTATCACCGAAAACCGCCTCCTATTTGCTCTGCCAGACCTCAGCCCTTTACTTCCCTTAACAGCAACTTCAGTTCCATCTCCACGGTGACCTCTCAACCTCCTTGCTATGCTGTTGACATCGCATACACCATAAAACTCCAACAAAGCATGAAAACTACAGGCAATCAAGTAAATAGCTTTTTATTTTGTTATAGAGTGCGGATTTTCAAAGATCTCTTTCAATTTTTTTACTCTAGAAGCTTGAGACATAAAGCAAACTTATACACTTTGAAAAGCCACATAGTATTACAAAATAACAACTGACCAATGCATCACGTTAGGGCAAGAGCCAGTGAGCCCTAAGATGAGGCACTGGTCAGATACGTGCTATCTTGTAATGCTACAGGGCTTTTCAAAGTTCACAGGATTGCTTTATAAGCACAGCTGTGCATAAATACATGAAGGGCCAAATTCGGGTGCCTGCAGATAGACAACTAAAGCCCACATTTGGACATCTAAACACTGATCAGTTACCTGACTTTAGGCATCCAAGCTTGAAAAATCAAGCCCCAAAGGAGTCTGTCTTACAGAATCCTGACTGCAGAAGTGTCTTTTGTAAAGTGTGAAAAAGAGGCGGCATTTTTAAAACGTGGCATTCATTCTCAGATAGTCTAGGCCCAAAATATAGGTTCTGTGTTTGTTTAAAAAGTTTTACTAAATCTAAACCAAAAGCGTTTTGCTAACGTCTTTAAAAAATGACAACCAATGAAAAGAGTGTTGAGCACGAATTTCAACATTCCCCTACCGTGTCTGCAATCCAAAGACTGCAGCATTGTCAGTGCACAGGAAGCACCATTGACTAGTCTATTTTCGTGGTTCAAGCAAAATTGAATAACAACACTTAACTTTTAATACTTAGCTTTTATCTAGTGCTTTTTCATCAGTAGGTCTCAAAGTGCTTTACAAAGGAGATCAGTATCATTACCCTCATTTCACAGATGGCAAAACCACAGCAGAGAGAGATGAAGTGATTTGCCCAAGGTCAATTTAATACAAAAAGTTTTAAAGAAAAGCAGCACAACTGCTGACAAGCACATTATTTTATGTTCAGTTTTAATAACGTGTTGTTTGTGATAAATTCAGGGCTTGGAAACTTGACTAGTCAACTGCTTGCCAAAGAAACCAACAGGAAAGATGAAGTTGGTTGAGGGAAAAAGGTGAGAGCTACCAGCAAAGTGGCATGCCTGGTCAATATGTTGGTGAGGACGCCAGCCAACAATCATTTGCTGGGATTGGCACTGAGACATAGTCTAAATGTAAAGTTGTGTCAGTTTAATTAAAGGTACAATGTTAAGGTACATGAGGTTTAGTTAAACCAGTGCAACTTTGGTCCTGTCAATAGAGAAGATGTATGTTTACATGCTAGGAATGTCATCCGATCCTAGGGCAGACAAAGCAAGCTATGGTGTTAACTCAGTTAAGGTGATAAAGGTGAACCTTAGGCTTCTCCTAGGTCAGGGGTACTCAAACGTTTTTTTCCTGGGACGCCCTTTGAAAATATTTCAGGCTATGATGAACCCCACCCACCCAATGCCATGCCATCGTTACCAGCATGCATGGGGGGCTGACAGCTCATGACCCCCCCATAATAACCTCGCTACCCACTGAGGGGTCATGACCCCCCTGTCTGAGAACTCCTTCTAACCTGGAGTAGAACATGATAACCTCCATCTATTCTATGCTTTGAAAAAGGTCAAGATTTGCTACACATTAGCTAACCTCAGCACTTTTACTAGTATAGGCAAATTCAGAATTGCACTGTCTTAACTAAATTGGCTTAACCTCATGCCTTTAGTTAATTTCATGCAAAATTCTGTGTTTAGAGAAGCCCTGAGAGTATGTGTATACACCAATTAAACACCCACGCTGGCCTGTGTCAGCTCACTCGGGCTTGCCCAGTGTGGATATAAAATTGTGGTGGATCTGTTTTGTCTCGGGCTGGAGCCTGGACTCTGGGACCTTTCCCCCTCACAGTGTCCCAGAGCCCAGGCTCCAGCCCAAGCTCAAACAAATACACTGCAGTTCTACAGCCCCACGGGCCGAGCCAGTTGACATGGGCCAGCCGTACGTGTTAATTGCTGTATACACAAACCCTGAGTTTCCTAACAGGGTTCTCTCCCTGAACCCTGCTCAGGGGTTCAGTCCTGCTTATTCGCTTCAGGCTAGCTGAAGTGCTGGAAAGATACATTTATTAATGTTTGTGAGGTGTTCAGATACTATAGTGATGGGGGATCATGTAAGCAGACAGACAGATAGAACGCAGAAGAAACATAAATCTCCTTTTCTGGTTGCTGGAAAGAGAACAAGTTTTCTCTCTCATACGTTCCCTTTCCCAACCTTAGAGACTTCTGGTCACTGGAAGAGGGTCACTCCACTCTTCCCCTTCCCCAGACTCATTTCTTGTTGTTAAAGCCCTCCTACCTTACGAATATTTTCAGTTCTGATCTCTACTAGCAGAATGAAGTTGATGGGGTTTCCTGCACCCCCTTCCAGTCTTACTGCTGGCCACAGGGTTTTAAGAAGCAGTAGTGAAAGACACCAGAGTCTTGCTACTGCTACATGAGAATGTGATCTGTCCAGATTCAGACAGAAAGCTCTGCAGCAGTTCGTCTTTTGAAAGCTTTCACTGCACCCGCAAGGACTAGAACCTTCCTGTTTTGAAATAAGTTAGAACTGTGCAGAAAATGAGGGTCCCAGCATCCCCATTAAGTTTCCTACTGGTTAATGGAGAACAAACAAGGGGTTTTATCAAGTTCCAATACAGGAAGCTTTCGTTGTAATAATCTGGTTCTAAACCAAGAGCACCATATTAAGTAAAAGCCTTGGGTTTTGTTTTTTTTTAAACTGTCAATTTACAACCCGCTCACATTAGATCTGACTCTCCATTTCTCCATTACTGACTCTGGGGCACAATGGAGAATGTGAGCCCCATATTCTGGGCCCATGAAAGGGTAAATTAGAGTAGCCTCAGGGCTGCTCTAACTTATGCTGAGCTTCCCAGAGCCCCCTCTGGGTCATGAAAAGCAGAGACTATCCATAGCACAATGTGCTCCAGCTACATCCTCTATATCGGAGCTGGGAGCAGAGGCAACGTAGAACCCTTATGCCAGCTGTTCACCAGCAAGGGAGCCCCCATTTGTGCTGCCAGAGTGGTGTAAATAGGCCTTAGTGTAAGTGAGAATCAGGCCTGGTGTCCGTGCCAGGTAACCTGTTTCTAAAGCCAAAATATTAACCATTCCTCTACTCTGATCCTCTGAAGAGCTGTCCTAATGCAATAAACTACGAAGGAATTAAGAAACATCTGCCTTCTAAAAATAAGGACATGTACCCAGCAGGAATCGTATTATTAAGTACCTCACTGCACTTAATTATATGTGCTTAAATGCAACAGGAAGTGACATTGCTAACCAAACTTCTTGTTCAACACACTCATTACACAAACCATGCCAGTAACCTCAAACTACCTATATATTTTCACAGAATGCTACAAATTTATGTTGCCCTGAAGGTACCTATTTGTACTGCAGATTACTGTTGTGCAAATAAATCAAGTGCTGAGCTGTAAGTTAGAGAACCAGAGTGAAAGCAGTTCAATTCCAGTACTTAAGAGTGACCTGCAAAGGAAAGGTATTAAATTCACACACTGCTTTTTCATGTATAAAGAAGGGCTGAAAGGTTTTTTTGGAAGGGGGGAGGGGAGAAGAGCTTTTTAAAAATACACATTAGAAATTGTACCTCTTTTACTTGTGGAGATGAAGAATTAAGTAGGTTTATGACACCACAGAAACCAAGGAAACCAGGGTTTATAATCCGATTATTAAAAGACAGGATAGTGGCTTTTAATCCGATTATTTAGAAATTTAACACCTGTTTATCTTGGACAATGAAAATGCACTGGTCAGTTCTATTTCCTGCTTTTTCCGCATTAACATTCTACAGATAAGGCAGGAGAATGTTTATATTCATACTCAACACTGTTTACATTGATTGCCATTTTTTAAGAAAACAGGAAAACACTTCTGGGTTAGAGACAAGAATGGAATAGCTGAGTTGGGGGAATTTTTTTGTTTTTTGGTGGAGGGAGGATATTTTACCCAGGGAATTCCACAAAGACCTGAAAAGGACCTGAGGGTTACAGTGGATAAGAAGCTGGATGTGAATCAGCAATGTGCCCTGGTTGTCAAGAAGGCGAATAGCATATTGGGCTGCATTAGGAGGAGCATTGCCAGCAGATCGAGGGAAGTGATTATTCCCCTCTATTTGGCACTGGTGAGGCCACATTTGGAGTATTGTGTCCAGTTTTGGATCCCCCACTACAACAAGGATGTGGACAAGTTGGGGAGAGTCCAGCGGAGGGCAACAAAAATGGTTAGGGGGCTGGAGCACAAGACTTATGAGGAGAGGCTGAGGGAACTAGGCTTGTTTAGTCTGCAAAAGAGAATGAGGGGGGATTTGATAGCAGCCTTCAACTACCTGAAAGGGGGTTCCAGGGAGGATGGAGCTAGGCTGTTCTCAATGGTAGTAGATGACAAAACAAGGAGCAAGTTGCAGGGGGGGGGGAGGTCTAGGTTGGACATTAGGAAGAAGTTTTTCACTAGGAGGGTGGTGAAGCACTGGAATGGGTTACCTAGGAAGGTGGTGGAGTCTCCATCTTTAGAGGTTTCTAAGCTGCGGCTTGACAAAGCCCTGGCTGGGATGATTTAGCTAAAGTTAATCCTGCTTTGAGCAGGACTAGATGACCTCCTGAGGTCCCTTCCAAATCTAATCTTCTATAATTCTAAGTTTCCATAGAGCAGCATTTCTCAAACTGGGGGTCCCAACCCAAAAAGAGGGGGGGTCATAAGATCACCTTTTTCCTTGCCTTCAGAGCTGGGCCCGAGAGCAGCGGCTGCTGGCTGGGTGCCCAGCTCTGAAGTCAGCACTACTGCTCTGTAGCAGCACAGAAGTAAGGGTGGCATGATATGGTTACTTAGCTCCGTAGGGATCTGCACTGATGCAGCCAACGCGATGTCCAGTACCAAGGGTGAGTGTGGAGGGGGTGGATCATCACAGCCTACAATATTTTCAAAGGAGGGCGCAGCAAAAAAAGTTTGAGAACCCCTACCTTTAGAGGGTGTGAAAACTTTTGAGAGAGCCCTTGTTAAAATTTTGGCACCTGACCACCGTAAAAAAAGGTAAAAAGTGCTATTTTGACTTTTCTTATGCTTCATAAAGAAGCAAAAAATAAGGCACATCTTTAATTTTTGTACCCTCCTTGAAATCACCTTTAACTGAAAATAAGAAATCTAATAGCTATAGAAGTTTTTCAGTGTGCAACATACACATTTTTGGTTACTATTTTCATGTAGTTTGGCTACAATGCAACAAACTAACTGTCATTACAGATACAATCTCATCCCAACATTAAGGTCTTGAACCTTCAGCCAGCTCTCTTTTCCTAATGGTTTTAGAACCATGTAAATACAAAAATATTTTTTTTGCATTACAAACTTGACATAAAGAGTGTGCTGGTGGTGGAAGAGACAAAGAATGAAGAAATTAGGATTTCATTTTACAATTTGGCTACCAAATTTCAGGTTGATATAGGGCCCAGTCCTGTCCCATTAAAGTCAGTGGAAAGACCCCCAGCGACTTCAGTGAGTTTCGGTTCAGGCCTATAATTGATTTCAGTGGAATCTGCGCCTGAATAAAGACTGCAGGATTGGACTCATAGTTTTAAATAACTATAATCTGAATATTGACTGCCAAAATCAAATCATACTCTGCAGAGCTGCCAAAAACCAGCATGCGGATAGAAGCTTTCTTCGAGCTTTTTCAATGACAAAAAAAGTTGCTGGACTTGCATAATATTTAAGAAAGAGTCCACTTTTAAAATACATTTGGTGTTTGTTTGTTTGCAAATACATTTGGTGTTAACTACATTTTAGTAAGGAAAAAGAAAAACCACCTCATCTTTTGATACTCTTATTAACGCACAACTTCAAAACAATCACTTCTGTTTGAGGGCTTTTTACTGACTATTGTTAGAAGTTAACACCTAGGATTACTGTAATTGAAAAAGGCTAAGAGGGGATTGCTCTTCGGCTTGGTCTGCTGACTGCATTTGACAGCACTGTGCCTATAATCGGTTTTGTTACAAGGATTTTCCATTTGCCTGGGGTTTTCCAAACAGGAAAAAGAGACAGAAAGAAAGAGAACCTCGACCGACCTCCCCCCCCCCCCTTTTTTTTTAAATGATTTTTAAATGTGGTGGTAGAACTATGCAAAGGGGTCGGCCACTAGAAGCAGATGCAGTATCCAAAATTACCTTTCACTCCTTTTTAAAGTGGCCTGGGTTTCCAGCTGACACGGTCTCTTTCTACTTCCCCCCCACCCCCTACTTCTTAATCCTAAGAATGAGAGCACCTACCGTGCAAATTTCAGTTCTGGTGAGCTACGGGCCAAGGACTTGTATGTAACAGCTTGGGAAAAAATCTGATGTTTCGGGGATCTGTGCTCATTCGAGAAGTGCACGAAGTCGTTTTACTCCTCCCGATCGCTCCCTCCCCCCCCGCGTCTTGTCACAAAAACTGGCGGGCCGCGTTGTGTGCGGGCCCGGGGAATGATTTCCTGCTGTCAGAAATCAGAGGAAATCGAGGCGCCTGAGGGGTGAGTTACTCCCCCGGTCTCTCTTCGGCTGGCACTAGATTGGGATGGGAAGCAAGGCTGAAGTGGGCCCAGGCAGGCAGGCAGGCATCCCGTCCCCTCCCCGCCCCGCCCCGCCGCTCCGAAGACGTTGCTCGCAGCAGTCCCACGCCGTCTCCCTAGGATCCGGCCGGCCACGCTCTCGGGGCTCCCCGGCTCAGGCGGAGACCCGCATCCGGGCGGTGCCGGGGCGCGGGGAAGCCGGCCAGACGGCGGGGTGTGCGGGCAGCGCTGGGGACGCCCCGTCCCGTTATGTGCCACGGTCCCATCGCCCGGCGCCTCTCCCCGTCCCTCCTCCGCCCTCCCCGGGCCCGCCGCTCTGGGGCCCGCCGCCTGGCGAGGAGCCGGAGAAGCCGCAGCGCGGAGCCCGCCTTCACAGCCCGCCTTTCAGCCGCCCCGGCCTCCCCTAGCCCGGGGCCTCCTCGGGGGCGCAGCGTCCTGCCCCCGAACGAGCCGCCACGGCGCGGAGCAGCCCCCCAGCCCCGGGTCCCCCGAGCCGGGCCAGCCCCAGACCCGGGGCCGCCGCAGCCTCGCCCCAGCCCTCGGACGCTGCCCGCCTTCCCCCCGCGCCGGCGCTGGACTCACCCTGCCCGAGCGGCTGCGATAGCGGCTCTCCACGGGCATCCGGCCGCTCTCCCTGCCCGCCGCCCAGGCGGGGCGGTCTGCGGAGGGTCCAGGAGCGGGAAGCGGGGGCTAACCGGGGAACGCCGCCCCCGGCATGGGGCTGTCTCGGGCGGGCTAGGCTGCGTTCGACCAGAGCCTCGGCCCGAAAGCGGCCGCCGCAGAAGGGAGCCCGTGGAGCGTGGTCGGGCTGCCGCCAGATGTTGCGGCCACAGCTGCCCTTTGCCGGGAGAGGGGACACACACCCACACACAGCGCCTCTCGCTCCTCCCCCAAACTAAGCCTCCGCGGCCGGACACAGCGAGGCTAGCCGCTGCCCTAACCCAGCTGCGAGCGGATGAGGGAAGCGGGCACAGCGGCGCCCCGCCCAAGCCGCGCTGGAGCAGAAAGGAAGGAAGAAAGAAAAAACTTTCGGCTGAGCGAGCCGCAGCAAGGTCCAGCGCCCGTGCGATAAGGCAGCCGGCTACGCGTGGCCCCGAGTCTACAGTGACGTGGAGTGAGGGTCGGGGGTGGTCCTGGGGATCCCCGAGAGAGCCGGTGGGCGAGCGAATGCCTTTGACTGGGAGCAACTTCTGTCCCTGAGAGAGAGCCAGGCTTTAAGCTCTGAAGAGGAGCTCCGGGTAAGCTCCCGGCGCTTGTTTCGCTCACCCAGAGGTGGTCCAATAAAAGGTATTCTCTGCCCACCTCATCGCTCTAGTAGGGTAAGGCAGGGATCCCCAACCTCTTTGGCTCGAGGCCCACAAATATCATTTTTACAACCCTGCAGGGCCACCCGTCTCACAACGCATAAAATAATGGGTTGAGGTACACACCATTACGGACTACGAATCGCTACATCTTTGAAGTAAACGTTTCGCTGCTGCATTCACTATTTTACACCTACACATTACTCGCCGTATGTCACACAGGCACAGACAAAGCACTAGTGTGGATGAGCGGCGGTCACTACGCACTGTAGCACATGGCCTGGCAGCTAAGTCACGGTGGGTGGCCTGCTAAGTGCAGCCAAACCACAAGGCACTGATTTTTAAAGTCCTGCCCCTCCTCAAGCATGGTGGGTCCTGGCTGCCCCACCAGCAGAGCCACCTCTCCCACCCACTGCAGCCAGGCGGGAGGAGTTCGGTGAGGAGGCTGCCTCCCTGCTGATCTCCCATCCCCCTGGCTACAGCAGGGAAACTGCATGTGTCCTGTAGCCCTGTGCGCTTCACCTGGATCCCTAGGCCTTGGCTCCCTTCTGCAGCAAGGAGGATGGGAAATCAGTGCTCCCCTCCCTCCGGCTCCAGCAGGGATCCCAGCACCTAGAGACCCAGGAGGAGCACTTAGCCATGCACCCTGCAACAGCCAGGGGGAGGAGAGAGCTAATTTCCCATCCCTTTGGCTGTAGCAAAAAGCCTGCACCAGCATTGTAGCCCCGTGGCAACACTCTGCCTGGGTCCTTACGCAGCAGCTCCCTTCTGAACCCAGCAGGAGGGGAGCAGCAGGCTGCTTTGAAAGACCCCACGTGCCACTTTTGGCCTCCGGGCCACAGGTTAAGAACCACCAATAAGAGATACAGCCAAGAGATACTCGTAGCTGTGTGCCCATTTCACCATTTTCAGCAGATGGTAGTAATGGTGGGTTTGATTAAAATCTAGCTCCAGGACAGAAGGGTTGTGGTTCAAGAGGAATTTCTCATGCCAGTCTTTGTCCCTTCTGCTTCAAGACTAATCTGCAGGATATTGTAAAAGATTAGTAAGGGTAATTAGAGAAACAGCGCTCCACCCTTTGTATGCAATCATTTCATGATATGCAAATAGACTGTTTATTGTACTGGGAAAAGTGCTGACATTGACATAGCATCCTAGAACCATGTTAGTCTGGGTACCTTAATTCCAGGATTTGGGGTATAGGATGAAAACACAACAACATAGTGACAGTTAACTATCTTTTCAGGAAATAAATGTCCTTTTAGAGACTATTCTACCTTCAGTGACAGGTAGAGATCTCTGGTCTACTGGCCCAAGAGCCAGTACTACTGAATTCTAATTCCAGCTCTGCCACTGACTTCCTCTATGGTCTTGGGCAATTCAGTTAACTCAGCCTTTGTTTCCCCATCTGTACAATGGAGATGATCCCTCTCTGACAGAGTGTTGTAAGGATTAGTTACATTTGTAAAAAGCTTGGAAAATGTAAAGTAGTAAACATAATAAGCACAACAGCTCCACGCATGCTGAGGTTCCTGTGAGTAGCTAGCATATTTTATGCTTATACATAGCAATTGGCCAAACATAGGCAATAGCTTAGTCTCTGTCATCACTAATCAAGTGCCCTGTGCAGTTTGAAGAGCTTTACCATTAGAAACTGCCATAAACCCCTCATTAAATAATCAGGTGTACATGCAAATTAGGCTAAATTTATAAAGGCCTCCAAGGAAGTGATTGGCCAACTTACCTTTCTAGTCCAAACCAATGAAAAATTCAGTTATTTTAAATATGCTGATACAAACTGCAGATCGTTTCTATCCTTGTACAACTTCAATAGTTCCTCGGATTCTTTCATAGAAGAGTACATTGATATACCAAAATTGATAGTTATGCTTTTAGTTATGCAGTAATACATCCTATATATTGCTGCTAGTGTCAGTTAATTCCCTGGATGTTTGCTTGACTACTGAAGCTGGTTTTATATCTGAGATGCACCAAGACTGTGTGTGATGTGAGCAGAAAGTCTGATAGTTTCTTTCAAACAAGAAAAGTATTGTAAAGAAGTCTCATGGTAGGAACATAGATTAAGAATCAACATCCTCTGTGCACTCAGTTGTAGGGACATGGAGAGCTGTGGCTTAGGCTACAAATGTATATAACCTCACCAGTCCAATTCTCCAAATCTTGCTAATGTACTCCAGCAAATACCTATTCTCCTCCTTATCCAATCTGTACACAGTAGAGGGATTTTTTTACCTGTTGCCACTATGGAAGACATTTATCTTTAAATCATCTCCCAAATGAAGTTATAGAGCCACAAAGGAATCTTATCTCTTTTATTCCTACTGTCAATGTTCTTATAAAACTCCCAACTGTTTAGTATTTACATTCCCCATTTTTTGCAGGACACTAGGCTGGGTTTGATCTAGTTAGATGGTATCAGGAGGCACATTACTCATCCAGGTGTAGATGTGCCTTGATTTATATCCTCAGGCTGATGCTTCTCGATGAAAACATCTTTTTCCTCCTTAACTTAAAAACCTTGCAGGAGAACAGTATTCAGCTGAATAAAAATGAAAAGTTGCTCCTTCTCCCATTCCCTGCTAATGAATGCATTTTCTCTTACTGATTTCCAGCTGAAATCACCTCTCGTTACAATTGCTTCTTCTTAACTCTTAAGTGATGTACTGCAATATACTAGAAGTTACTCTTTCTTTCTTTCTTTCCTGCTGGTCTTTCCCTTGGAACCAACACACAGCACTTACCTGCCTCTAGTCATGTGCAAACACCACATTAGCCTCCTGTTCCTGTTCTGACCATCAGCAAGTTCCTAGCCTGGGACCAGCCCAAAATTCTAGGTGTTAACAGTTGAAAAGCCCAACTGTCAATTCAGAGAGCAGAGGGGAACTGAACTCCATCCAGATAGCATCAGGGGCAGAGTTTTCCCCCAAATGTCTGTCTTCATTTGTTGTTAGTTTTGGGGGTCTACAACATGTTCCCAAGAAGTCACCTGCAACCACAAATTAACGAGAGCAGCAAGGCCAGGCAGCTGTAAGAGGAACCCTTTCAGAAGCTACTGCTGCAGCTGCAAGCTGACCAGAGACACACCCTATCCTAGAGGTTCCTGAGAAAGGGCATTAGCAGTTTCCAGATAAATATCCTCTAAACATCAGGGCAGCCAACAGCATCTGATTGCCTCAGCAGGAAAGAAGGATTTAAAATGAAAAAAAAAGTAAAGTACTAGGCAAGCAAGGAAGTGGTGCAGTAAAGCCAGGTGGCTGAGATCACCTAGACTCTCGGTTTAATATCTGGTATATGGGACATGTAGCCCTTAGGGGGGCCAACTTAGCCTTATCTTATTTAGCAGTAATGAAAGGAGAGTACAGACCTGCATCCTGTAAGACACTGGCTTCAGCAAGTTAGCATAAGGGAAGCATAGGCCTATGACCATTAGCATAGATAAAGTGGCCCAATGGTCACCCTAGATTTGGGGAAACTGGAAAAAATAGCTTGGTTAAGAGAAAAATTGGCATAAAATGAGACTAGGCAACCACAGGAATACTGAACTGATACTAAGCTTAGATATTTCAGGATAGGGTCATTGGCAGATGTCTAATGACAAACTTTCTTTAGGAATATGCTAATGACTCAAGAGGGATTAATATGCTAGCCTATCAGGTAGAGGCACCTCAGTATTATGAGGCTGAGGAAGCTGGATATGGACAGAGGAGGCTGGGTGTTTGGATGAATATTCATGGTGATACCCAGACCCTATATAATCCACATGAAGAAGGTAGCTAGCTCTCCACCCTTCTGTATTGTAGTGCTATTATTAGGGTTAGGATTTTATCAGTTATTTTTAGTAAAAGTCACAGACAAGTTGTGGGCAATAAACAAAAATTCATGGAAGCCCGTGACCTGTCTGTGACTTTTACTAAAAATAATGGGGAGAGGGGCCTGATGAGGGTGTTGAATGAAGCCCAGGGGAGGGGTGGGGGAGGATGACAGTTTGAGCCCTGCTGCGGCACCTAGGGTGACTAGATAGCAAGTGTGAAAAGTCGGGAGGGGGTGAGGGGTAATAAGCATCTATATAAGAAAAAGCCCCGAATATCGGGACCATCCCTATAAAATCGGGACATCTGGTCACCTAGCGGCAGCTGACAGCTCCGGGGGCCCCCCACTACAGCAACTGGCAGCTGAAGTGGAAAATGCCATGGAGGTCTCCGAAAGTCACGGAATCTGTGACATAATCTTACTCTTAACTATAATCTATCATCTATTTTCAGGCATTGGGGATCTGGACCATCAGACCCATTTGGTATGCCAGAGGTAGGGCTGGTCCTTTGTCTCTTCATCTCTTACCACCAGATCTCCAAGAAAAGGGTGTTAGTATATAAGTCTATGAACATATACAATACAAGGACCTTTAAGAATTCTCTAATACTCTATTATTGCTATTTGCTTATGTGGTTTGGAGCTTTCTTGTCTCTGTTAATTGTATTAATAAAGGTGGTGAAAGTTGTGTTTTGCTCTCTATATGAGTGCCCTTGCCATGCACTGGGGTTCCCTACAAGATATTGAACTTGTCAGTTTTGACTCTGTTATGTCTCATTCTGGGAAAAGAATCTTAGTACACTTCTCTCATTAGTTGAATACCAGTTGGCATTCATTATAGGATCAGGCTACAGACTCTGTCCTGCTGGGGACAAGTAGAGGGGTCATTATAATTGAATAGGCCTTTCCTATTTATAACATCCATGGTCCTAATTACCTGAAATCAAAAGACCTTTTCTGAAGCAGGATGATGTCAGTGACCCTTCCTCATCTATCATGTTCCCGAGAATGTGCAGCACATTTTCAGCTATGGCATCAGTGCAATATACTCTCCCCATGCTGCTTTGGGGAAAATACAGCTCCTCTTTAGTGGTGGCATCTTTGATATAAACCACTGCCAAACTGCAGCCTGCTCCAAAAACATGCAGAGCAGAGAAGCACCCATTCGGGGTCAGGGAACATCCCACCTTAAACCCAGCTGAAAGGAATTTTGGCTGGGAACTCAGAGTGCTGCTCCTTGCAATGACCTGGGCAAGGTTGAGAAAAAGCTGATTTTATGGACATTGTTGGGATGGGGAGTGTGCCTCCCAACCTGTAAACAGATGTAAACAGATGTGTGTTAGCACTGCGTCAGAGCTTGGGTGGCTAGCCTGAGCTGCTGGCCGTGCCACAATCTCCACAGTGCTATTTATTCTTGTGATTCATTTTTTATTAATTTTCATAAAGACACAAACAACAAAAAGCTAATCAATGTCCAGCTTGTACACATCACCAAACACCACACATTTCGCAGGACACCCCATACAATGATGCAATTTTACAATTTGTCAAAGCTGCAAGACCAGACAACACAAAATCAGACAATAATACACAGACATAACATGTTAAGGTGGGGGAGGGGTAACAATAATTAATAAAACAGACATACACGAATAGGCAAAAATGGGAAGGAGGAGATCTGGGGGGGGCAGAGATCTGGGGGGAGGGGGCAGCACAGGAAGGACAAATGCAGGATTTGCAAAGTCTTCAAACCGAGGACCCAGAAAGAGCGGGACGCTCACCTGAAGGCCATTCTGATGGAGTCGGCTCTCTGCCCGGACTCCAAACCGGCACGTTCCCCCGCGGCACTGAGCATCTCCTCAGTGCGGAGCGCTCCACCAGCACCGGAGTCGACCCACCGCCACCAGTCGCCGGTACCAAAGAAGAAGAACTGCCAGGGAACTGAGCACCAGGACTCCCTCGCACCGCCTGCATGGCCGGGGCCGAGTCGGGAGATGCACCAGCCACGGCCTGTTGAGTCCACTCTGGCGCCTGCATCTCCATGCGGGGAGCCTCCCCCGACTCCTGGGGGTGGGGGAGCGCCCCTGCAGGGACCGTCAATGCCAGAGGCGTTTCATGCGGCACGCGCCCTAATGGCCATGCCTAAGCCTCCGTCCCCCCCTCGGCCAAGGGTGCAGGGACTGGGTGCCTCAGGTGGGTGGTCGAGACTGCAGTCGGCGACCAAGTCTCCCCCCAGACGGTCGGAGAAGCTAGAGCGTGCTGGCTCCCCTTGCAGCTCTGACTAGGAGTCATCGAGCTCCTCCTCACCATGGCACCAAGGAAGGTCCACAGCACCAGAGGCTTCGCGCTCGAGGCGACGCCGTTCCAGATCCGCCTCGCGCAATGTGCGCAGCTCCTGCTCCTGCACCCCGGCACCGAGTCCTTCGCCTCCTCGGCACCGGTCCCAATCCCCAGAACGGAGTCCGGCGCAGATCCCGGTGCCGAAGGACTCGGCACCGATGGCGCAAAGCGCCGCGCCTCATCACCAATCACGCTCCTCGGAGTCGGGCTCGGCACCGAGGAGGCATGGATGGCACCGCTCCCGGTCCCCAAAGGGGAAGCGACGCCGGAAGTCCTCGGCACCGAGACGGAGGTCGTCATCCTCCAGCTCGTCGAGCCGCACACCTACACATCGGCACCGTTTGCGATGGCACTGACGCTCCTCCACTTCATCAGCGTTGTCACGGGGCAGGTCCCCAGCGAAGGTGGGCAGGAACCGCAGGCACCGCTGGCACTGTTCTAGCGGCTCGGGGTCCCGCAAGGGCAAGTCCCGCAGACAGCTCCGATACCGGCACCGGAGTGGCCACAAGGACCGTGGCAGTGGCCATACTGGGGCCCATGGGAGGTGCAGATGGGACAGGGTACTGTATCTATCCCATCTTCAGTAACACACCCGGTACCCCCCGCACCTGACCAGCCAGATAAGGGCCATTCCTCGGAGCAGGAATCGGACCCTGAGGAGGGACCCTCCATGGGGCCCCTTCCACAATCCTCCTCCTCTTCCCCTGATGAGGCGGCCGCCAGGGACCGCTTAGGCGCCCCTCCCTGACTTCAGGGCACATCAAGAGCTCCTTAAGAGGGTGGCCAGCAAATATCAAGCTAAAGGAGCTCTCCGAGGAGGAGGACCCCCTCTTTGGGGTGGCTGGTTCAGCGGGACCATCCAGAGTGGCCCTGCCAGTGCACGAGAGAGTCCTTAAGCTGGCCAAGGCTCTCTGGCAAACCCCTGCCTCGGTTGCCCCCACCTCCAAGGGCGCTGAGAAGAAATACTATGTGCCATCTGAGAGGTTTGAATTCCTTTACACCCACCCAACCCCAGGGACCCTGGAGGTGGATGCGGCCAACCAGCAAGATAGGCAAGGTGGTCAGGGCACCACACCTAAAAACAAAGATAATAAAAAACTCGATCTCTTTGGCAGCAAGGTATACTCCACCGGGGCCCAACAGTTACGTATTGTGAACCACCAAGCGCTGCTGGGCCGCTACAATTTGAATCTCTGGAATTCAATGCGCAGGTTCGCGGAGGGGTTACCTCAGGACCAGGCGGCAGACTTTGTGATGGTCCTGGAGGAGGGCGCTGCAGTGGCAGGAGTGGCTTTGCAGACTGCCAGCGACACTGCAGACACCACCAGCAGAGCCATGGCCTCTGCAATTGCCATGCGGCAGTGTTCATGGCTGCAGTCTTCTGGACTGTCTCAGGAGGTGCAGCAGTCCATCCAGGACCTGCCCTTCGATGGGGCAGGCCTCTTCTCCGATAAAATGGATGACAAACTGCACGCCCTGAAAGATTCTAGGGCCACACTCCAGCCATTGGGCCTGTACACCCCCCAGGCTTCAAGGCGCTAGTCTCGGCCGCAGCCCCAGCGCCAGGCCCAACCGTCCCCTAGGCCGCCACCCAGGCCCTCTCAGCCCAGGAGGGGCCACGATAGAAATAGGGGCTTTGGGCGCCGCAACCACTCGGGGTCATCTGCGGTTTCCCAGCAGGGACCCTCTAAAGGGCCCAACGCCAAGCATCAATTTTGATGGTGCGCCCGAGGGTGGCACCAATACCCTTCTCATGGATCCATTACTTCCGTTTGCAGAAAGGCTCAGGCCCTACTATGTCAAGTGGCAGAGTATTACATCAGACCACTGGGTCCTTGGCGTAGTTCTCAAGGGATATGCCCTTCAGCTTATGGCCTTTCCCCCAGACTCCCCTCCACCCCGTCCCTCTTCAGGGACTCCTCTCATGAGCAACTCCTGCTGCAGAAGGTGAATTCCCTCCTCCTCCTCAGAGCTGTGGAAGCAGTTCCTCCACAGGAAATAGGGAGGGGATTCTACTCCACGTATTTCCTCATCCCCAAGGCAAAAGGGGGCCTGAGACCCATATTAGATCTCCGATGTCTGAACAAGTTCATCGGGCATCTCAGGTTTCGCATGGTTTCCCTAGCCTCCATTATTCCTGCTCTTGATCCAGGAGATTGGTATGTCGCCCTTGATCTAAAGGATGCGTACTTCCATATTTCCATCCTTCCCAGGCACAGGCGTTTCCTCAGATTTATGGTAGCTGGCTGCCATTACCAATTCTCGGCCCTGCCCTTTGGCCTCTCGTCGGCCCCCAGGGTCTTTACAAAGTGCTTGGCAGTGGTGGCGGCCCACCTGCGCCGCAGAGGGGTCCAGATCTTCCCCTACCTGGACGCTGGCTGATCCGGGGCAGTTCCAGGGCCCACATGAGGAACAGCCTGGCACTCACCTGCATGACATATACCAGACTGGGGCTGCTCATAAACGAGCAAAAGTCCACTCTCACCCCGGTGCAGCGCATAGATTTAATCGGGGCCACCCTGGACACCACTCAAGCCAGAGCCTTCCTCCCACAGCCTCGCTTTGAGGTGATGGCCGCCATAATCGACCAACTCCACAGGTCCTCCACGATGACAGCTAGGCATTGCCTGCAGCTGTTGGGACACATGGCAGCCTGTACGTATGTGGTGAGGCTGGCTCGCCTCAAACTCAAGCCTCTCCAGGCATGGATAGACTTGGTATATGCACCAGCCAGGCACTCCTTGAACAGGGTAGTCATGGTTCCCACACAGTTCCTGACCTCCCTGAACTGGTGGAGGACTCCCGGGGAAGTGCTGAGAGGGGTTCCGTTCCGAGATCTGGCCCCATTGGTCACCCTCATTACGGACGCTTCGGATGTGGGGTGGGGGGCCCACATCAGCACCGACCTGAGCACCCAGGGGCTCTGGTCGGAGGAGGAGAAGAGTCTCCATATCAACGTCCGGGAGCTCAAGGCAGTCTGGCTGGTCTGCAAGGTGTTCCTCAGGTTCCTGAGGGGCAGGATGGTGCAGGTCCTCACGGACAACACGGTGGCCATGTTCTATATAAACAGGCAGGGGGGAGTGCGCTCCTCAGCCCTTTGCCAGGAGGCCATTCGACTTTGGGACTTTGCGGTGAGGCACGACTTCCATATATCTGCCTCTCACCTCCCTGGGGTCACAAACGATGAGGCGGACCACCTCAGCAGGTCGTTTCTACCCCGACACAACTGGTCGCTACACCCGGAGGTGATAACTTTTATCTTTCGCAAGTGGAGTGTTCCCCAACTGGATCTGTTCGCATTGTCCTGGAACAGGAAGTGCCTGCGGTTCTGCTCGCTCCGGGGTCGCAAGCCAGGCTCCATCTCCAACGTGTTCCTTATAGACTGGACAGAGACCCTCATGTATGCGTTTCCCCCCATTCCGCTACTGCCCAAAGTTCTCTTGAAAATCAAGAGGGACAAAGCGGATGTCATACTGATTGCCCTAGCCTGGCCAAGACAGCACTGGTTCAGCATGTTGTTGGACCTGTCCATCGCCCCGCCAGTGCCGCTCCCGAGGTGCTATGACCTGCTCTCCCAGGACCAGGGTCGCCTGCTGCACCCAGACCTGGACTCCCTCCACCTGATGGCCGAGAGACTCTGTGGCTGATGGAGGGAGAGAGAGCCTGCTCGGTGCAGGTCCAACAGATTCTGCTGGGCAGTAGAAAACCTTCCATCAGGTTGTGTACCGGGCCAAGTGGAAGCAATTTAGCTGTTGGGCAGAGTCCCGGGGCATCCCACCGAGCTGCTCGCCTATAGAGGCGATCCTGGAGTATCTGCTCCACCTCAAGCTCCAGGGTTTAGCGTTGGCCTCCCTGAAGGTGCAGCTGGTGGCCATCTCGGCGTTCCACCAACTGATGGAAGGGAGGTCATTATTTTCCCACCCAATGTCAGTTAGGTTCCTCAAAGGGGTGGAGAGGCTGTACCCACAGGTCCGTGACCCGATGCCTCCATGGGATTTGAACCTGGTCTTCACCAGACTAACGGGACCCCCATTTGAGCCCATGGCTACATGCCCGCTGCTCGTCCTCTCTTGGAAGGTAGCCTTCCTGGTGGCCATTACATCGGCTAGGAGGGTCTCGGAGATAAGAGCCTTAACCTCGGAACCCCCCTACACCGTCTTTCATAAAGACAAGGTGCGGCTGAGACCTCACCCAGCCTTCCCACCTAAGGTGGTGTCCCAGTTCCATTATAACCAGGATATCTTCCTTCCCATGTTCTTTCCAAAACCGCATGGGTCGGAGGAGGAGCAGAGATGGCACTCGCTGGACGTGAGACGAGCCCTTGCCTACTACACCGAGCGGACGCAGCCGTTCTGGAAATTGACACAGCTGTTCGTGGCAGTGGTGGAACAGATGAAGGGCTCACCTGTCTCCACCCAGCGCATCTCCACCTGGATCACTGCCTGCATTAGGTGCTGCTACGAGCAGGCGAAGGTGCCGCTTCCAGGAGCTGTTTCAGCGCACTCCTCCAGAGCCCAGGCCTTGTCGGCGGCCTTCCTGGAACGAGTGCCCGTGCAGGACATCTGCAAAGTAGCTACCTGGTCATCAGTTCACACCTTTACGTCCCACTATGCCATCGTGCAGCAGGCGAGAGAGGACACGGGGTTCAGCAGGGCCGTACTCATGACAGCAGCTCACCGATGACTCCTACCCATGTCCAAGGTATGGCTATTTAATCACCTATATTGGAATAGATATAAGCAATCACTCGAAGTAGAAAACAGGGTTACTTACCACTCTGTATCCAATATTGCCCAAAACGCAGGCATTCCAAAATCATGAGTCAGCCCCGCCTCCCCTGCAAAAAAAATCACGGGGTTGAATTAAAAATCATGAGATTTTAAAAAAACAACTACTTTTGGATTACTTTTATTTGCACTCTTATTTTGTGGAGGGCTCACATTTTCAAGCTCTTCCCTGCCATCAAGAGGGCAAGAAATGTTCTTTTTTAGATGAGATTCTTACATAATTGTCAGAATTCAGGAGCTGGGGTTTAAGAAAAACAACAGGTAACACAAGACTCACATTGAAAATATGAGAGTTGTCAACCCTGAGTATCCCACAGTGAGGGGATGCCACTGAACAACTTAAGGTTCACATCCTGCCTTTTGCTTCCCCCCCTTAAGGTTAAGATCCACTTAGTGTTTATGAGAATAAAGAGTTCAAAGGCATTACTCACAGAACAACTAAGCTACACCCTTGGGTTGGATTTTCCAGGCCATTTCCAGGGGTGCCCAACCTACAACCGAACACAGCCCACCTGAGCATTTCATAAAGCCTGTGGCAGAGCTTGGGCTGCCAACCTCGGACAGAGAATCTGTTTGGGCCACACAAGATTGTGCATAGGTTTATGTGGCCCTCCTGTGTAATAAGGCGGGGCACCACTAAGTTAGGCCATTTTATGGCACAAGGTAGCCTTGCACCAGCTGGAGAGAGCTGATGGAGAATTCACACTGCACAGAAGAACTCTCTGTTGGCAGAAAACTGGTGATGGTAGCTCTACTGCCATCTGCACCAACCACCTCATCCACCCCTTGCACTGTCTCGACCACAGGCTGTGCCCAGATAGCCCGTTCTAGTTGTGAGTAACTTCATAGGCGTTAATATGGATGTGTCATGTGTCATTGCCTTTAGCTCCATAAAGGCTTTAATAGCAGTAAACTATGAATCCTAAACTCACAGGGCCTGATTCTGATCTCCATGGTGTTACCAGTGTAAAAGTGGTGTGAGATCAGAATCAGGTCCAAAGTAGATTTAGTGTGTGCCTGCCTCTCCTTCTCTGCAACAGAATTTGCAAAGGGTACAGGGTAGAGTCAGATTACAACTTCAGTGCCCGTTTTAGAAGCTGTCTTGGTGCCCAACTGTGTTCTCTATTACTCTACTGTATATTTAGTGAAACTTCATTGAAGTTAACGGCATAGCTCTGCAATTACCCTTTTGTAACAGATCACAGCTTGGCCTGCTACTATTTTCTAGCTGGAAGTTAAATTTAGAAGCTAAGCATACTCCTCTGGCTTGGACTACTATTCAAGTATGTGAACATGAAGGTGCAAATACTCACTGTGTCCTGAGATCTGGTTCTCCCTGCATGCTGGTCATCCATACAGGCACATTGGGAGGTCAGTTCTTGTTCTCCCTATTGTCTTAGTCTGATTCTCATTCAGGGATAGGTGACTGGTATTACTCAGTGGGTCCAGGCTGGATTAAGAATCTTGCTGTTCTTTTTGGGATCAGAGGCAGCTTTTTCTGATGCTGTAAACCATCAGCTATCTTCACAGAAATTCAAACGTGGTTGTGGGACATTTTTTTCTTTTTAAACAGGGAGCTGGCTGAGAAGAGACAGCAAACTTTGCATTCTCCCTCCTAGACTTCTTATGGTTACAATTAAGTAACATAATTTTTCTTCTTACCTTCTTGGTAGCACTGTTGAAGATTGCATTATGTCTTCTATATTTGGTTTGTTGGTTAAACTTTAATTATAAGCATTGTGGTGTTTTTAATAATTTTTAACTCAGGAAAAGAACTGCCATTGCAAAATACACAATGAGCCAAATTCTACACCTCAGTTACAATGGTGTAAATCTGGAGTCATCTGATTTGAGGGGAACTACTCTGGATTGAAACTAGCAAAACTAAGAGCAGAATCTGTTCCACTGACTGTTTTGACAAACATGATGTGACTGGTTTTCTCGCTAAGATTATTTTTTTCTAGAGTTGGGTAAATACGGCAAGTGCACCAGGTGATCAATCATCAGATTCTTGTGAATATTATTTCAGCACAGCCAAATCTTGCCCTGACGGTCTGGAGAAAGAGGCAAAGTTAATTATCGGATTAACATTACCTAAACCAAATAGCCCTGGTTTGCCCGTTGTCCTATAAATACAAGCAATGAGATCATATAGAACTCAAGGAAATCAATTAATATCTTGCAAAATAAATTATTAAAATTAACAACACTTATTGAATATTATTTACAACATTTCTAGAAACTCATATTTGTACCATTGCAGCGAAAAGTCTGAAAGTTAGATGTACCGTTGCTGAGAGTCTTCTCTTACACGTAGATGGTTACAGCTCCATTCCATTCACAGCATAGTTTGCTGAGTACAAAGGGAGTATCTTTCAGATAATGGTTAGTTTGATTTAAAACCAATAAGATACAGGAATCCAAATTCTGCATTTGGCTGTATGCTTAGAATTTTAATTTTAATTTAATGAGTGTTACATGTGTAGAACCAGTGGCAGAATTTGGCCCAGAAAATTAAAACTTAATTCAGAACTATCCCAGTCTACAATGTAATGCTGGTGAAGGATGGTTTACAAAAAGTGTGGAGAACCTGTAGATCCCATTGACTTCAAATAGAGTAGTAGGTAGAGCTTAGTAGGAAGTGGTTTTTCTGTCTCTTGAAAATTCTCAAGATTTCAGAAATTTTTTCTGTGTCAGAACAGGGTGAAAAGTCAAAATTTCAAAAATGTTCACAAACAAAATATCAAAAAAAGGTTCAAGCCAATCAAAAATATTTCATTTCAATCATTTTAAGTGTTTCATTTCAATTTTGACCATTTTTAATTTTAAAAAAACATGTATTATAATTAGCTTAAATTTCAAAATGAAGTCATTTTAAAACAGAAAAAACAATTGATTTTTTTTTCATTTAAAAATGTCAAAATGTGACAAAATGGGATGTTGTGAAACTTATTTTCCAAAACATTTTTAAGTTGAGAAATTCATTGAAACCAACCTTCTCCTGCAAAAAGTTTTAGTTTAAATTAATTGGTGTTTTTAATGAACATTTTTTTGACCAGCTCTAGTTGTAGATTTTCATCACTTCTGAAAATTTGGCCCAAAATTGTCTCAAATTGTCTACCCAAAAGCAGTAGACGCTTTTGGAAAAACAGATGGTTACACTTCTGTGCTTCCATTTCTTCATCATTTCATATTTATGGATGAGAAGTGCTATGTAAGTGCTCAGTATACTTGGTAACTAGCTGCTAAAATGAGTTTGCAGCCACATAGCTCATGTGTTAAATCAGTACTGATTACTTCCAGGGTCTTTTTTTCACTATCTCCCCAAATTTTTATCTCAAGGGAAAAGGTCTGTCAAATAGTCAAGCAGAATCTTGTATTCTCTCCAGAAGAGGTATTGAATAGTGCATGTTGACAAAAATTGTGGTGGAGCTGGGAAGCAAGTTGTCTTCCCTTAATGGCCAGAAAAAAGAAGTTGAACTGAGGAGGAAAGAAGTGTTGGCAAAGAAAGGGGGCTCTTTACATCTTCTGCATACTTCAATATCACACTTATTCCAGCAAGATCTAGTAGTCAATTTCCAAAGTCACTGCCCTTCCCAAAGAATTAATTTGCTGCTACTGCTGTGCTACTGCCAGATGTTCTTCCTCGCTTGTGATGAGCCATGGCATCTTTGTTCTTATGCACATACATGGTATACACTCTGATCAGGAACGGGAGACTGATTCATGAATTCCCCCGCCCTGTTACATATAATCATAATGCTTTACTCATTGCTATAGCTGAATTCAAACAGAATATTTTTAGAGTTTTGAGATGTTGTGGTTTAGCACCTCTTCTCCCCCACATTTTTCTCAGTGGGAGATAGAGGAGCTCCAAAATGGCTCCTATCTCCCCCACTGTCTGCACACATGTATATATATGCTGCTTACCTAATGGCAGGTCTTCTTGAGATGGGGGTGGAGGCCCAGTGCCAGCACAGGGGACTTTTTCTAGGGTATTCCATTTCCTCTGCAGGATTTTCAAGGGGGTTTCCAGGCAGTCTGCTCTCTACTAAAAGTGTGTTCTTCACCAGGGTGAAATGCAGTACTTATTCCCAGTTCCTTAGTCACTGTTCCCAGTTCCTTTGTCAACGGCCAAAGTTTCTTTAAAAAAAAAAAAAAAAAATCAACGTAAGTTGAAATATTTGGAGCTGAATTTTCTTCACACAACACACAGTCAACCTCTGGAATTCATTCCCCAGGGATATTGTGAAGGCCAAAAGCATAACTGGAATAAAAAAGAATAAGATAAGTTCATAGAAGCTATTATCCAAGATGGTCAGGGGTGCAACTTCAAGGTCTGGGTGTCCCTAGCCTCTGACTGCTGGATGCTGCGACTGGACGACAGCAGATGGGCCACTTGATAATTGCCCTGTTCCGTTCATTCCCTCTTTAACCAAATGCACTCCTGTATTCACACCCTACACACTATTGTAATAAAGTTTGTACAAAATATACCTTGTGAGGTATAATTTGAAAGATCACTGGTCAGTAATATCATGGTGAAACGTATGTAGCAACATTAAGTGTATGTTAAAGGCACATGTTCAAACTCACATAGCCCCAATGAGGTAGAACTGGTCAAGCAGGCCTGTCTTAAACAAAGGGATGTGTGTGTAGCTCAATTTGCATACAAGTGTTAAACAGAGTCCTCAGACAGCAAAAGTGGGGAAGGGGTGTAAGAAGACAAAGAAAATAGGCATTTCAGCGTACACAGGTGAAAAGAAACCACATGAAGCCGCCTTCCTTCCCAGATTCCATGTCTCCTTGCTCTCAGCTGGAAAGAACTTTATATAGTGGTCATATGCTCAAGAAAAGGCATTTCAACAGGTGACAATTATAAAAGTGAGGGGCAAAATCACCTCCCAACTTATCTCTCCCTACCCATCTCTTTCTTTTCAACTAAGACAAGAAAAGAAACAGCTGTTGGACTTTGGGAGCAGATCCTGGCCTGAGAGTTTTGTCAGCACTGTACTGAAAGCATGTGGTAAGAGCTTTACCTTGAACCAAATTTTGAAGTTTGTTAAGTTTAGAAAGTGTTTTATCTTTATTTTTTGTGTAACCATTTCTGACTATAGTGCCTTATACTTGTACTCACTTAAAATCTCTCTCTTTGTAGTTCTCTCTCTCTTTGTTCTTTAATTAAAATTAATCCAGTGTTGTGAATTGTGGGGGTAACTTCATGCAAGGTGGTAAGCAAAGTAAGAGGGGCAATGGAGCTAATATATCTGGACTGTCCTGGAGAGAGCTAGACAGTGCAAAACACGTTTTTTTGGTGAAAATCCAGGAGTGAGATTGTGTTGGGGGTCACCCTGCAAATAGTACCCACAGTTGCTGGAAACCAGAACATGGCTGGTGTTGCTGACAGGCTGCTGGGGTCCGAGCTGCTGGACCAGGTCTGTAGCTATACACTGACACTCAAGGTGTGACTTGCATGCTGGCAGACTGTTTGTGAGTGACCCACGTTGCAAGCTACAACAGTGAAGCATTGTGAGGCACCTCAGGTTGCAGTGCAAGCGGTGACACTGAGTGGTCTGGACCGCATCCTGGAATGTCATACACTCTGAAGCATCTGGCACTGGCTGCTGTCAGAAAACAGAATACTGGGCTAGATGGACCATAGGTCTGACTCAGTATAGCCATTCTTATGTGTGTGAGTTAGTATTACATTTTTTATTTATTAATGGATTATTAGAATAAGGAAGGGTGTGTTGAGCAGCTAGATGTGACAAATATTTTTGGATCAGCCCATGTGACATGTCCCTGCAACCATTAGCTTGTTCTGAGGTCGCTGGAACATGTCACTTCCTGACCTGAACCTTTATTCCTGCGCAATTTGGTGACACATCACAACCCCACCTGATTCACCTTCCATTTTGCAAAAGTTCTTTGAATAAAGAACTGGATTTTGACTGGTAATGTGACAAAATACTTCTTGGGTCATCTCAGGTGACATGACCCATGTGACTATAGCCAGCCCTTCAACACACACACACACACAATTTCAACCCCCTTGTAAATGATAAAATACTGCTTGGGTCACCCCAAAGAGACAAGACTTTTTAACCATTAGACCGTTTTGAACGGTGCCTCTACTATACTCTTCTGCTCGGTATTCCCAGTGTAGGGGAGTAGAGGGGCTATGAGGGAAGGAACACCACACATTTTAGAGTGAAGAACTAGGGCTGTCAAAAGTTATCCATTAAAGTTGTTTCTTGATATAAAATTAGGTTTTCGACAAAACAAATTTTTTCACACAAAGTGTTTGCTTTCAGCACAAAATTTTGACTTCTTGTCCAAAGACTGACCACCTGAAAACCAAGAAATTAGGCTGATAATTTTGATTTAAAAGTGCTGTTATGGTGGCTCAAGGCAATTGTTGTTCAAGTGCATCATGACCCAACTCTTCTCAATGAGCCGGGCTCCTAAACTGGACTATATCTCCCATGATGCACCATGGCCATGTGACTCATAATGCACTGCAACAGCTCAGGAGGAGGGGAGACCCTACTGCCACATGGCTGTGAAAACTGGGCTGGGTGTGGTGAGGAGAGGATAGTTGCAATTCTGATCTCATCACATGACTCCAGGAGCCAGGACCCCTAAACATATGCCTGTATTGCTTGTGCCTAATTCTGCCCTGCCAGCTGTTGCAGGCAGTGTTCTCTAGTTCTACGGTGTTTAAGCCACCTTTATGGTGGACTTGTTCTGCTTCTTCATTGAATATCATTGTCCTGTTCTACTCCCAGTTTGAGAAGGTAAGAGAAACGCCTAGGAAAGATATAAGAGCAAATACAGAATCTGAAGAGGAAATAATTAATTACCTGATGCATGTATTACAATGACTAGAGAAAGAAGGGTTTTGAAAAGATAAATCCTCATGAGGCCAAATTGCCAGTCAGAATAATCAAAATACACTGAAATTCAGGAATAGGTTCTGCAGTCTTCGGCATGAGGACAGCAGGGGTTTAAAAACAAAAACATTAAAGGAAGCTTGAGTGAAAAATTGTGTGTGCCAGAGGAATGAGGACTTCCAGTCTTATGCATAGCGTGACCATTGTGATTATCTACAACAGCCGGGGAGGGGACACTAGATGTGGAGGGCTCTGAGTTATTACAGAGAATTCTTTCTCAGGTGTCTGGCCAGTGGGTCTTGCCCACATGCTCAGAATCTAACTCAGTGGTTCTTAACCTTTCCAAACTACTGTACCCCTGAAGCCTGAGTCCCACCCCCACGGGGCTGAGGCATGTAACTTAGTTTCATGGCGCCCCTGTGGCTCCAGGCAATTGCCTTTCTTGCCACCCCCAATACCAGCTCTGCACTTGCGACCCCTCTAAAACTGTCACAACCCCCAAGTTGAGAAACACTGATCTAACTGATCGCCATATTTGGGGTGAGGAAGGAATTTTCCCCTGGGTCAGATTGGCAGAGGCACGGGGTTTTTTTTCGCCTTCCTCTGCACCACAGGGCACGTGTCACTTGCAGGTTTAAACTAGTGTAAATGGTGGACTCTCTGTAACTTGAAGTCTTTAAATCATGATCTGAGAACTTCAGTAATTCAGCCAGAGGTTAGGAGTCTGTTAGGGTGAGGTTCTGTGGCCTGCAATGTGCAGGAGGTCAGATTAGATGATCAGATGGTGCCTTCTGGCTTCAGAGTCTGATTGCTTTCAGCCTGCTTCTTTAAGGCTGCAGGGCTTGTCTACGCTACTGAGCCTTTGATGGTATAGCTATGCTTGCAGAGCTATCCTCATGGAGATGTAGCATAAGCTGGCAGAAGCATAGCTATGCCAACTCCCTAAATGACATTATCTACGCAGAGAGAAACACTCTTGTCTACTCTGGTGATTTTTGTCAGCATAACTATGTCAGCCAGGGGGTGTGATTTTTTCCCCCCAAACTCCTAGCAAGCAGAGTTAGGCTGGCAACAGTTTGTAGCCAGATTCTGTTACCCATGTTGAAGACCTCGTTGTTTTGTCTGGCTTGTGAAGCTGCCCTAAATAGTGGCTTACCCCAAAGAGAAATAGACAGAGGATACCTTTGATTTAGAAATAGCTTCTAAAGCTCCAACCTTTACTGATGGTAAGCTCATATTTAATAGAGAGATCAGAGGTTCTGTTCTGTCTGCTGATGTCTCTGCAATGTCTCTCACAAACATTCAAAGGAGGAGAAAATAGTTTTCTATGGTGATGAAGCTGATTTTAAACAGTACAATCAAAGCACATCACGGTCTGATGATTCTGAGATCTGTGGTCTAAATACTCCCATGGGGATGGGGGTAGAACTGTGTCTGGGTATTCATAAGCAGTCATTAGTTACCAATGCTCTGAAACTGATTACAGTGATAAAGAGGAAATGGAAGAAAACGCAAACTGCAGAAAATGGTCTGTGCTGCATTTCCTGTCAACAATATGAGGCAGTATTGGCTAGTGGCTAAAACACTGCTTTGGGTCTCAGAAAATTCAATAAATGCTAGGGGTCTATTACAGGAGTGGGTTGGTGAGGCTCTGTGGACTGCAATGTGCAGGAGGTCAAACTAGATGATCATGATGGGCCCTTTTGACCTTAAAGTCTATGAGTCTAAGATCTCAGTTCAATTCTTGGCTCTGCCATCGGGCTTCTGGGAGACCTTGGGCCAGTCACTTCACCTCTCTGTTCCTCAGTTTTCCTCTCTCTAAAGTGGGGATAATGATGCCAACCTCCTTAGATCTCTAAAGTGCTTCGAGATCTGCTAATGAAAAGTGCTATATAACAGCTAGGTATTATTATTATTCCATCTATCAACATTTAATATATTTGTGTAAAAATTAGTAGAATCAGATATATCCGTTATCAACATTAGCACAATGTTGTTTGGAAAATGGATGAGCATGTATTTTGCAAAAAATAAGAGAAAAAGTTCTTTGGTTTTGTCTTTAAACATGATCATGTTAAAGCAAAGACATCTAGGAAGAAGAATGCTCCATTTTGGTATGGGAAAGCAAAATGTAAATTTGATGGGTGTGTTTTGGTTATACATGACTATTAAAAAGAGACTGAGAAAGCAAGATAATGTGAAAATAACTGTCAAAGTGACAGGAGAAATAAAACACAACACTGGCCAAGAGCACAAACATCTGCCAGAATGGAGAGAATTAAGAAAACAAATCAAACTGACTCTACTGCCCTAATACCCCATAACTTTAGTGAAATAAAAAACAGTACCATTTTTCAAAAAATCGCTCGTGAAGGAGGAACTGATTGCAACATCTACCAGGATTGCATTAACATCCAGTGAAAAACAAGATGTCTCTGAAATAATCACATAACACAGCCCACTCCTATTTGCAGTTCATTGATATTTCCCCTTTCATGCTGCATAGAATATCCTGTATTGAATCAGCAACAGCATCAGCTACTTCCTTCTTTGACTTCTACCTGTGATTGCCATGTCAGATGCTTAGTGCAGTTGTTTGTGGTTTGGTTAATCTTGAAGTGTGTCTTGCAAAATGTCCACAAACTCTGAAACATGTCATTCAGAGCTTGCTGTTTAACAGTTCCGAATGAGTTTTCAGCAGTGGCTTTGTTGTTCCTGGTTCAGGGCTCTCCCTCTCTGTAGCATAATGTCTCTCCATTATGCGACATAACTGAACAGGACAGCCTGCAGCTGAGTACTATAATGTACGTTTGGAGAAGAATTCACATTCTCCTGCTCATCTTTTACCAGGCAAGTGAGAGAATTGATTTAACAAAAGGTAAATTTCTGCAAATTTCCTGTTTATTGTCAATCACTATTTCTTTGTCAAATTCAAGAAGACTTTTAGCCAAGGATAGCTGTTGTTTCTGCACACATTGTTTTGCCTCAGTTGTTATGTCCTGGAGCTGTTTGAGGAGATGTGCTGTACTGAAAAATCAGGTGGAGTCTAGTAATCATTTCACTGCATTAATGCATTGTTTTCCATTTTGCAATAATGCAAAAACATACTAGAAAAACTTCTTGTGATCAGTGAAAACCTTTACTTTAGCTACATCTCCACAGATTATTTTTATTTAATGTGCTGCACAAATGTGTAATACTGCAAAATCAGTTGGCCTTCACACCATACTTCAAAACAAGCACTGAGATAATACATACAAGACATCTGATTGAAAAACTTGTAATAGCATAAAATTGAAGACCAATTAAAATCATATTTTACTTTTCGGGTTTGTGACAATGACCAGTTATCCTAAGGGTATCTTGGAAAAGTAAGGCCAGCCAATATAAAAATGCTGAAGTACTTCAGTCTGCTGTTAGTACCTCTGCTGCTGGTAGCAAATACATTGTGTTTAAAGGGCACTTAGCACATAAAACATAATATAAGATGCAATGTTTACCTGATAGGGGATCTCTTGACAGCTAGTGACCCTGCGGCATCAAGGTATAAGTCACATACCCTCACTGTCTGAAGATCCAGCAATAGGTACAGCTATGTTTCCATGTATATAGATGATCTCCTAGTCTCTTCTGCTCTTTAATAGATTTGTAGAGTTTAAGCATTTTACTGACTCTTCTGCACATGTACCTTTATCAGTTTTTCCCTCCATGTGGATATTTGATGTAGTAGTTGGTTCTGTCAGGATTACAGACCATAAAAGCTTCCTTATGGAGAGGCAGACAACCCCAAATTATATGGGAATTCTATGCAAGAACTCATGAAAAAACTTCCCTTCTGTGCTAAACTGGGTCTTGCAATACACATCCTTAGGAATGCTTATCTACAGGTGTCACCAGTGATCAGCATTAACAACAACAGCCCTACTAAAATACTCTCTACAGCTGCTCTACTAAAATATTTTTGGTTATAAGAAATAGTAACTTCTTTACTTATTTTACAATTTCAGAGTGAAAGTGAACAGATGCAATGGAATACATCAATTGAGTAAACATAATGTCATTAATGGTAAGCCAGGCATCTTACTCATTACACTTGCATTTAAGTCTGATTATCGCAAAAATCAGAACTTTGACTCTTGACTATTTACACCAGATATTTCCAGGTAAGATAGCAAGTAAGTTGAAAGAAAACAAGTTGCAGTTTGGTTGTTATAGCAAAGTACTGAATTGTGTCTTTTCAAATACCATTCACTGACTATTCAGAGAATTAAACGATCCTGTCCAAGAAAAACCCTTCATCTGACCTCTCTTTTCCATGTAACTTGAATGTAGCCGTAATATTTAAAATGTTGTTTCAAATATTGATTAGTTTAACAGAGGACATCAAAGTTATTTGCAGAAGCATTAGAGTTTATTAAAGTAAAGGTGCTCTCATTACGGATACAAAGTTGTTAGGATAACATACAGTATAGGGAACCATTTTGTATTTTTCCACAAAGTTGCACCATCAGAGATGGCATTTCTATGATAGAACTTTGGAATTATGAAGGAAAGGAACTGGAGGTATTCCAGCCACATAAAGACTTCTTCCTTGAAAAGGAAAGGGCACCAAGCCATATTGATACTGCACGAGACTCACAGCAATTCAAAAAACAGTACCTGGTTCAACTAGCTATAGTGCATAAGGATAGGGTAATACCCTGCAAGTAGTTAGACAGCCTTGTTTTAGAAGCCGTCAGAAACCAGTCAGAGGAGCAATATGCATTGACCTAGTATGTTTGTTAATTGTTAATAAACATGGTTGGTTTTGAGCCAGTTGTACCTATGTAGTTTATTCATCTCATTTTTTGTTTTGTAAAGAGCAAAAGACCCACCAATCATTATAAAAAATATCTGTAACACAATTAAAGAAATTGGTGAAATTTAGTTTGGTGAAATTTCTAAAAAAAACCACCAACAACTTACACTGATGTTTTTTGGTTTTTTTAAATTTTGGGCTTTGAATAAAACTCTGGGACCAGCGAGCTGTCTCCCCCTGGTGCAACAGATCCCAAATCCCAATGCCGAGTCCCTCAAAAGTTTTGAATGCACTCTCCATGGCACCATGTGGAGGCACTCATCTGCCTTTGGTAGCTGCCTTCCCTTCTCAAAGGATGAGGAACTGCCGAGAACAGAAAGAAGGGAGCCATCTCTCTTCCCTAGGACATTACATATTTCTTGGAAACCTTAATATAAACCATACACAACCTGATACAAAGTGCTGTGAAACAGAGCATTTACCTCACCGTGATTTATTAGGTCATCTCTCAGTCATGTCCTTGATGTGGTCTGTCCTCTGAAAGACCTGGTGGTTTTGGAGAGAGATGTATATGTGGAATGGAAACTTCAAAGCTAAGTACACAAGAAGGAGCTGGCTTCAAACAACTAAAGCAGATAACCCAAGAAGGGCATTACATGCTATGTGAATATCTTATCTTCTATCTTAGGCATTTTTAAAGCCCCTATAACCATACCATCTAAACCCTCTCATAGGACACAGTAGAAACCATTCCCCTACACTCACTCTCTCTCTTTCTTTTGGCCCTCTTCTCATAAGCAAAGAGCACTGTGAAAAATCAGATGTATTGATTTCTCTCTATTTGCAGCTCGTGTGTCACAATTTTCTCATATGCAGTGTAGTTGGAGCCATGTCAGTCCCATGAGATTAGAGAGCCAAGGTGAGTGAGGAAATATCCTTTAAAGTTTATCGGACCAACTTCTGTTGGTGAGAGAGACAAGCTTTCAAGCCACACAGCTCTGAGGAAGAGCTCTGTGTAGCTTGACAGTTTCTCTCTCTCGCCAACAAAAGTTGTTTCCAATACAGGATATTACCTCACAATCTTCACAGTTATCATGAGACAAGAAACCACACAGCAGTCTCACAGGGCCTGTTCTAGGCTTGCCCCCATACCCTTAGCGCTGATGTGGCAAATTTCTGAGTCAGTATTTCTACAAGTGAAGCACTGTCATAACCCTATCCGTTGTGCTAACTGGTTCCTTTGATAAAGACAGACATTCCTATTCGTGAAGCAGCATCACCTGCCTATCTCATTCATGCACCCTGGTCTGGATGGTATTAACGCTATCTAGGCCCTACCACAATGGTGGTTTGGTCCATGACTAGGGCTCCTCTGTGCTACGGTAATACAAATAATAATCCCAGCTCTGCTGAGCCGTTGTTATCTCTGTGTCAGAAACAGAATTACAACTCTGGCTTACCAACTCTCGTCCTGTACCTAGCCTATGGGGACACATGCTGTCTCCCAAAGACTGAAGTACCAACTCTTCCCAGTTGTAAAAGGGGGTAGGAATTGTCCCCATTAACCACTTCTGCAAATATACAGCATTTAAGATGTTCACAGCCAGGTGTAGTTAAATATTATTCTTATTTTACAGCGTGGAAAGCTTGTGTGCCGAACTGTTAACTTACCTGCCTAAAAGGTGCTGTCATCTAGTAGATTCCTGGGCATAGGAATATGAATCAAAAGACCTAGTTTACCAATGCTGAACAGCTGTGGACATGTTATTTAACTTCCAAGCCTCAGTTTCCTCATCTGCAAAATGACATTTAGCTGCTAAATAATGTAAGTCAAATGCTAGCAAAGTGCAAAATGTTAAGACCGATCAGCAGAGGGATTAGAGTTCAGATTCTTCTGCTTCCCGGTCTTGTGCTTCATCCACAAAACCAAGCACCAGCCCTCCCAGAAGCCTTTTGCAAAATTCAGAGATTCATTTTTTTCCATAAAAATGGCTTTAATTTTTGTATGTTCTATTGCAATTCATTTATTCTCCCATGATTTTGTCCCCGTTGCTACCAGCCCCACCCCCTGCACCTCTCCTCCTGGAAAAAAAATTCAGGGGGTAAAGACTCATGCAAAATGATTTTTGTTTTGGGGCATAAGGGAAGAATTACATGGATCAAACAGCAAACGTGGATTTTCCTAACAAGAGCAACAGCTTTATCCACTTCTAATCAGCAACAGATTTTACAGTCTTTTCCATGTATTGAAGTGCCCAGGGTCAGTAATGAAGTAATTCTGGCATTAACAGCTGTAGATTGGCTGGTGTTTAATTGTCATTCCCCTTGAGGCAAAAAGCTAATACAGACTAATATGCAGTATAATTAAAACCATAATAGTTAAATAACAGAGTTCATCTGTTTGTCTCCTCAACAAACCCTGCTGCTTTTGCCTTTGAATTAAAGCAGTTTCAGTTTCTTTCCTGTGGAAACATGAATTTTTCCCTAATGGGTGTTTCAAGACAATGCTTCTCAGTAAAAAGCAATACAAATCAACCTGCTTTGAACATAGCCCTTATCCTGGGTGACTTCATTTTCCATATCGATGACCCTGCTGTCTCTCTCTTTCCCTTCCTAACCTTTCTTATTTCACCTGCTGCTCTGGCTGGTTTCCATTCACTGCCCTGTTCTCTCTCTCTTCACGTGTTTCCACTTCACTTCCTCATTTCTTTTAAAAGTGACCTTTAAAAATGTGGAAATGAGTTTTTGCCCTTTTCTTGTTTTGATATAGTAAGAAGACTTGAAAGTAAATAGTTTTTTTCATTTTTTTCCCTTTGGGACTGTTAGAGATGTTAAGTTCAGTCTTCTCTTTTGTGGTTGTTTTTTCTTTTTGTTGCTGCTGTTCTTGGATGACTCAGAAACATGTAATGAAGTTTTCACAGCCATTAAATGAAGAGATAGAGTTGCTGAACCCTTAAAAAGGATTTTCTCCCAAGTATTTGAGTTGTAGGCATGAAGCAAAATCAAACAAAAACAAAATGCTTTAAAGAGTCTGAATAAAATCACTTTCTCACTGAGTTATGTTTCACTCCCTTGTTATGTCATCATTTTACTAGTTCTCCAGGTATCCAGAGTTTTTTCCAGGGAAAATAGGGCTGACAAGACTTGAATTTCTAATGTTAAAATAAAAAGCTTGAAAAGTTTGTTTTGTATAAATCACAGAAAAGAAAAAAAGACAGAAAAGTCCAATTTGTTTTTCCTTTCCAGATCACCATTAAGGTCACTGGCTCTTTCCCTCCACCAGCTCCATCATTCAGTCATTCTTTTACCATTGTCTGCTTCCTCTCCAGTTCTTAGTCCCATCCCACTTTTCTTCAGTAGCCTCCCTCCCCAGTGGGACTCGCACTCCTAAGCCACCTTTGAGAATCCCATCTTATACTGGTTCCATGGTCACTACCCTTGATTCCTTTGCCCACTCTCCTACTGCTGGCTGACTATCTCACCAGTTTCCCACTCTGGATCACATCTCTCAAAGCACCTCTGGAGAAAAGCCTGGCAGACTTCCTCTGCTACAGATTTGTTATTGCTTCTCCCTTTCTCACTTCCAAAGAGTCTACATTGCTAGATCCTGTTTGTTTATGTGATGCTAACCCTACTGCACACTTCTGCTTGTCAATAGTATGGCAGGTTTACAAAGAAGCTCCTCTGTTACTAACATGGATTTGGCTGCACTGATAGCAACAACACGAGGTGCCCTAGGACATGGGGTCTTATAACTGTTTCAATAAAAACAGCTGCCTATGGTACCAGCTGTTTTTAAAACTAGTTTACATGAACTAGTTTTGAAACCAGTTAGAAGTTTCCCAGTGTAGACAGCACCCTTGCTCCTGCAGCCATTTTAGTACCTTCTCGGTTCAAACTGCTCTGAGAAAGTTTTATTGACACTGTGCTGAAAACAGCTGTCATTTCACATAGGGCTCCCACTGTTGCTAACTGTAGGGCAGCTGAACTGGTTTTAGCGGAGACTGGAATTGTTTGTGAAAGTTTCCTATTGTTGACAAAGCTGCAACTTTTTCCATTTTGCTCACAGAACCAAGAAAGACTTCAAACACTGCCAGAATTAAATATAAAGAAACGTTCTGCTTCTATGGTTCCTGTTAACACCTTTCCTTTTGTGCTGATGGCTGGACTTAAAATTCAGAAATGCTCCCATTTTGGCAGTAACAACCAGCGGTGTAATTTTCATAACTTGCTCTTTAGCCATGTAAATTGATGTCTCAGAGTGTTCATTTTATTTCCTGGAAACTCTGCATGAATCTCGGACAGTTACTTCATGTCATTCAGCTTTGGGGATATAGTGACATACATTTACAAACATATGTATCAGATTCAAATAAAATACCGCAGTTTCTGAATATCAGATGAGAAACATAAAGGAAGCATAATGAGTTTTCTATTGTCTGAAGAGTACAAAAGAACCAAGAGCCTCATCCAAAGCTTTTTCATTCCTTCCATGGGCTCTGGAGAAGACAATCGCAATTGGAATGAATTAAGAAAATACAAAGATAAATGCAATATAAATAATAATACCTAGCTCTTATATAGCCATTTGCATCTGTAGAACTCCAAGTGCTTTACAAAACCGGTCAATATCATCACCTCCATTTTGCAGATAGGGGAACCGAGGCAAAGAGAAGGAAGTGACTTGCCAGCAGCCAGCTGCAAAGCCAAGAAGAGAGCATCGTTCTTTTGAGTCTCAATCCGGTGCTGTTTGCACTACCTCCGGCACCTCTTTAACAAATATCTTACCTTCGTTCACTGCTTTATGATACAAGAAAACAGAGGAAACACCCTAAAGCTAGAAAAAATGGGGAAAAGATGCCACACAAAACATATATGTCAGAAGAAATACAATGCTAAACCAGGCAGTTTCCACTGCACAGCAAAATCAGCCTACAAAAATGTCTCCAACTCTGTTTCAGCACATTCATTAAGAGAGCTCACTATCCATAGAATCATAGAATCATAGAGTTGGAAGGGACCTCAGGAGGTCATCTAGTCCGACCCCCTGCTCAAAGCAGGACTAACCTCAGCTAAATAATCCCAGTGACGGTTTTGTCAAGCCGCAGTTTAAAAACCTCTAAAGATGGAGATTCCACCACCTCCCTAGGTAACCCATTCCAGTGCTTCACCACCCTCTTAGTGAAATTTTTTTCCTAATATCCAACCTAGACTCCCCCACTGCAACTTGAGACTGTTGCTCCTTGTTCTGTCATCTGCCACCACTGAGAACAGCCTAGCTCCATCCTCCCTGGAACCCCCTTTCAGGTAGTTAAAGGCTGCTATCAAATCCCCCCTCATTCTTCTCTTCTGCAGACTAAACAAGCCTAGTTCCCTCAGCCTCTCCTCATAAGTCTTGTGCTCCAGCCCCCTAATATTTTTTGTTGCCCTCCGCTGGACTCTCTCCAACTTGTCCACATCCTTTTTGTAGTGGGGGGGCCCAAAACAGGACACAATACTCCAAATGCAGCCTGACCAATGCTGAATAGAGGGGAATAATCACTTCCCGCGATCTGCTGGCAATGCTCCTACTAATGCAGCCCAATATGCTATTAGCCTTCTTGGCAACCAGGACACACTGCTGACTCATATCCAGCTTTTTATCTACTGTTACCCCCAGGTCCTTTTCTGCAGAACTGCTGCCTAGCTCGTCGGTCCACTTCCATTTCCCCATTTTTGTCAGTCAGATGGCACTAAAAATAGATTTACACCCTGATCTTGGAACCATTTTTGAAGATGAGTAACTTTTCACATGGGAGTAGCACTGTCATGTGCAATAGGGCTGCTCACTCACATGAGTAAAGTTATTCAACTATTTACAGGATTGCGGATTTAAACACATTCATGGAATTCTTCCCACTCTTTCAAGAACAAGCATGTTATATAATCCATTATACATGGGAGGTGATTTCCAGTGTTATAGTATCTGATGTTTTTGCCACCAGTGAAGCTTGTAAGAATCAGCGTTGTTGAGAATCAGCATGTACAAGCTTTAGGCTGGTAAGCCTATATATGAACACTTCTTGCCAGAACAAAACCAGCACATTTCTGAAATGGGTCCTTGTTTATCGTAATAGATAAGCATTCTTCGTGAAAGCACGAGTGTCTCTTTGCTTTACTTTGCAGACTCTCTGTTTGATAGGGGAAAAGGTTCTTTTCTGAGTTAATGTACAATGAGAGGAGGATATAAAACTATGGCTTTTATTATTCCAGTTTATATACATGCTTTGTTGTAAGTTTGGGAAATATGACTGAACAGTAACATAAGCAAAAATTAGAGGGGTTTACATTTTCCTCTTGGGCTGTGTCTGCATTAGGTTTTTGCTGTAAAGTTTTCCACAGTTGCGGCTCTACTGGGGGTAGCAATGGTGGGAGGACTAGTATAGACAAGGCACCGGCCAGCTGTAGATATTATTACCACAGGGCATGCTTAAACTGCAGCTGGGGGTCAGGCAGGCTTGGACTCAGGCAGCTAGCCCTTGTCACAACAGAGACACTGCTATTTATAGCACGTTAGTTCAAGCTGAGCTAGGGTGAGTCTGTCTACCCATGTTGGGAATTACACCTCCCTGCTGCAATGTATACATCCTACAGCATCACATAACCCTACTCAGAACAGGCCTAATTAACAGGATGGTAAAAACGCCAGTGACCCCTGACATCTTATTTATGCAAGCACTCCTTGTGTTGCTACCATCAATGGAACTGCACCAAATGTTAGCAACAGGAAAAAGGGAGACACAGACACTTTGGTAGTTCTGTTACAGACATCTGAATAGGGGTGAAAGAATCCCATGCACTGCTACAGATTGGGGACCAATTGGCTGGGTAGCAGGTTGGCAAAAAAGGACCTGGGTGTTACAGTGGACAAGAAGCTGGACATGAGTCAACAGTGTGCCCTTATTGCCAAGAAGGCTAAAGGCATATTGGGCTGCATTAGTAGAAGCATTGCCAGCAGATCAAGAGAAGTGATTATTCCCCTCTATTTGGCACTGGTGAGGCCTTATTTGGAGTATTGTGTCCAGTTTTGGGCCCCCACTACAGAAAGGATGTGGACAAATTGGAGAGATTCCAGAGGAGGGCAACAAAAATGGTTAGGGGGCTGGAGCACATGACTTATGAGGAGAGGCTGAGGGAACTAGGCTTGATTAGTCTGCAGAAGAGAAGAATGAGGGGAGATTTGATAGCAGCCTTTAACTACCTGAAAGGAGGTTTCAGGGAGGATGGAACTAGGCCGTTCTCAGTGGTAGTAGATGACAGAACTAGGAGTAATGGTCTCAAGTTGCAGTGGGGAAGGTCTAGGTTAGATATTAGGAAAAAGTTTTTCACTAGGAGGGTGGTGAAGCACTGGAATGGGTTACCTAGGGAGGTGGTCGAGTCTCCATCCTTAGAAGTTTTTAAGGTACGGCTTGACAAAGCCCTGGCTGGGATGATTTAGTTGGGGTTGGTCCTGCTTTGAGCAGGGGGTGGGACTAGATGACCTCCCGAGGTTCCTTCCAATCCTCATCTTCTATGATTCTATAATGGCTCACTGAAACAGGGACAGTTAATATATCTGTGGTTTATTACCTTTAACACTTTATGTGGAATGTGTAAAGCTCCAAATGCAGCACCCAAGGGACAATTTTATTTTGCAAAATGGAAAATTTACCTCAGGGCACAGATGAGCAGGATACCAGGCAGTTGTCCCAACCACACTTAGGACATATACTACTTTGTAGGAGTTCCTCGCTTAGAGCTTAATCCCACATCATTCTGATCAATGGAGTTTTCCTATTGGCTTGAATGGGAGCAGGATGAAGTCCTTATTCAGATGCCTATTACCATATTTTGTACCAAGATCTTAGCAACAAATACATTTCATCAATGAAAAACCTGCAATCCAAGGCCTTGTCCATACACAGAAATTGCACTGATTTGATTAAACTGATTTAGTTATATCTATGCAGTGTCTTTCTTTAGACACGTTTAAAACAGTTTCAGAATAATGAATACGCTAGATCGATATTAGCTGTTCTTCACCCTAGTTAAGAGCATCCATACAAGGGGATTGCACTCATTTAAGTAAATCTGTTTAGCTAAATTGGTGCAAATTTGCTAATTCACCTCCCCCCAACTTTTCAGCTCTATGTACATTGCCTAGGCTTTTTCTTTATGAAAAAAACCCCACATATACAATACCCTTTGCTGAATATGCAGATGTTTCTGTATGTAGTGATCATCTGGAAAGAATTATGATAAATTGTAAACAATTGACACACAGAGCACAAAAACTATTAAATTAAAGTCTTATGACTCCATCAGGTAGAGCCAACTGCTCTGGGTCTCTTACTCAATTGCTGTTCTTCTGCATTTGCTGTACTGTACTGGCAGAATTGTTAGTGTCAGTGCCTAATGAAAAATGTTTAAATGACAAGTTTATTGCTAGGGTTTCTGCTGGACTGGATATTTTCCAATCTTGTCTGAGTCAGCAAAAATGCCAGAGATGACTCTGGTGGGTTTGTCATAAGGGTGGCAATAAGACAGCCTTTGTCTCTGGACCAAGATAGCTCTCTAATGAGAGTGCACAGGATTGTAATAACCCCATCAGGAACAAAAACAGGTGTACATTTATATGTGATTGCTGGATAGCTAGTGTTTGTTTTGCATATTGAGCTTTACAGAAGGTCATAAAGCGAATCAGATATAAACCAACAAGAAAGTGGTGCAGACATTGGAGAGAGGGAGAGAGATTGAACTGAGGTGAGGAAGAGGAGAAAGACAATAATGAGGAGGAGGGAGAGAGACGTGTGATAGCAGAGGAGGAAAATGAATATAGATTGAAGGAGGGTTGAGAGAGAGAGGGCAGAGGACAGAGTGAATAAAAGAGGAAAAAGCCACGTATTTCTCCTAGTTGGGAGATGAGAATATACGTTCTCTGAACTGGTAAAAAAAATTATATTCAGCACTTTATGGGCCTGATTCTTCTGTGCTACTTTGCATCACTCACAGAGTTCAAAATGAACACAAATTGGCCAGAAGTGACGAGTAGAGGATTCCCTGTGCATGGGGAATGCGCTGCTAGTGTAAAACAACATAGTTACTTCCTGCTCCTGTTGCTCCCAGGGTAGGAACCAGGCTGTGGGTATGGTGGAGCAGAGCTCTGCTACACTGACCCCTCCAAGGGTGCAAAGTCACATAGGAACCTTATGCTACTGGTCTAAGTTGGAATTGTTCCTCAGCAGCTCTAATTTACACTGAGCTCAGGTGGGACAAGAATCAGGAAGCCACTCCGCCTGCACTATGTCTGGTTGGACACAGTGGAGAATTGAGCTCTACGTACTCAAAGAATTGTGCAAACATTAATACTCACAACACGGCTGTGAGCTAGCCAGTAGAATTCTATTGCTGGAATAGTTGAGTCATGGATGAAATTACTTACTTATGGCCAGAAAGAGAGTCAATGGCCAAGGCAGGATTAGTATTCTATGTGGGGGTGCTGGCCCCAGATATGAGTTCTGCTATTTTTAAGATACCGAGGAAAGTATTAAGAAAGCCAGCTGGGAGATCTTGGAATAAGTCCTGGTGAGCCTCCTCAGAATACTACCATATTAATGTTATGAATGCTGTCTCTCTCTCAGTCCATGACTGGATACAACAGAGGCTAGACAACGGTGGTCATATACTATGTATATATTATACTTTGTAATTTTCAGCAATGTTGACTTCCACTATTTAAATGATGTGGGCACATTTTGGGCTTGTTAGTCATTTGGCATTGATATAGCAGGCTTGCTCCAGTGTATAGATAACCCTAAAAATAATCTGAAAAGTTCAGTTATGAAGCACCCGTGGTTGTGGAATGTGCTCATCATTCTGAGGTATATTACACACGTGCTTAGACAGTCCCCCTGGTGCTATCCTGGATGCCCCTTTGTAATTTCTTGAGTACTCTCCAACAAAACGCTCTGTTGGCAAACCAAAGTAGAGTAGCGAGAAGAGGCATGCTTGCGCGGCGCTATGGAGCTAAGTAAAGGGGCATAAATGTCCTCTACTGCTGCCCACTCTTGTGATTTTATTGGGCATCTCGTGCAAATTGGTGTTTTTCTTACGCCCCAGTTCCTGTAGTCAGGCAATGTGGTGTGAATCTCAGCTTTTGTTTTAAAAAGTATGTTTTTAGCCCTCATGATTACAGAACTAATGCTTGAAAATTTGAACCTTATGGGCAAGACAAATAAAAAACCCTGAAGGAATTTTTAAAACCTCATGATTTTTAAGTGAATCTTGTCATTTTGGGGGCCTGAATCGTGAATTTTGAATGTTTGGGGGTTGGCAATATTTCATCACTGATTTTCATTATGGCTCAGCTGGTGGTTTGTGTGGCATAATGTAGCATTGTACCCAGGACATCATTTTAGATAGATATCATTTATCATAGGGCTTAAACTCTTGGGGGCAGGGCAGTTGTCTCCTCCAATGTATTTATAAAGTACCTAGCACAATGGGGCCTCATTTCTTATTGGGGCCTTTGGGTGCAACTACAGTATAAATAATGAATAAGTATTTGAATAGGCAAAATGTACATTGATCTCGAATATCTTTTTGTCATCTCATTCCCATTTAACTTCTAGCAAGTTCTTATAGGGAACAGAATATCTAACAACAGACAGCTTGATATCTTCAGGTAGAATGAACATGGGCCTGGGAGCCAGGAACTTGGGTTTTTTAAGTCCAGCTCTGCACTGAGTTGCTGTGGGGCTATGAAAAAGTCACATGCAGCCAAATTGCCAGAAGCATCCATTTAATTATTATGGGACTACCTAAGAGCCCCAGTCATGGATCAAGACCCCATTGCGCTAGGCACTGTACAAACTCAGATCAGAAAAACAGTTCCTGCCTCCAAGAGTTGCCAGGCTCTGTAATAATGACGTATGACACTGGAGAGGTTGTGCAATAGGGCTGGAGGAGTTGATTGAGGGATGATCTTTGCCAGGTTTGCAAAGCAGGATATAAGCATCAGACAGCATAACAGGATGAGAGCTGGTTTCACAAATTTGCATAATCCCCAGAGGGGTTCTAGAAAATTTCAGTGTATTTGGCCAAGCCCTGAAGTCCCAGTCAGTGTCTATTCCAGACAACTTCGGACAAAACCACACTGAAGTCAATGGGTGCTTTGTCCAATTAAGGAATGAAGAAAAACAAATCCCTTCTTGCAGTCAGATTTATTGGTTTGCCTTCTCCCTGTGAAGAGAGGTGTGGTCTGTAACCATTCCGAATGCCCCAAGATCTGTGCTGAGTTTTGGACTCTGCTGGAGGTTTTGAAGTCAGCTATTAGATTGACATAGTACTTTAAAAAAAAAAAACTAGGATTGTGAGTCTGCCCAAGTTTTAGTATCAGGATGCAGAGACCTAGCCACTCCACGGGGTGTGCGTGTATGTTATTTATTTATTTAAACTTGTAGATGATGGGGCAGAGCAGATAAACGTCAAACAAGAAAAATTCTAAGTACATTTCCCCCTACTTCAATGCTTTTAGGTTCTTTAGTAGACTCAGTGGAGTCATTTAGGCCCCAGATATTCCAAGTTTTAGTTTATAGCTAGTTTATACTCACTAGCTATAAAATCTAGTTGCTTACATCCTACAATGCCAACTTTGCACTGCCCATTTGCTCAGTTATAGAAATGGTTTTCTACTTCAACCCCTACTCGTGTTCTCCAATTAGCCCTATAAAAATAGGCCTAAATTTTCCAAGGATTAGTCATATTTGGGGCCTCCATTTTAAGGTGTCCAACTTGAAATTCTTTAAAAATATGCTGAGCACCCACCTTTGAAAATCGACTCCTGCTTAAGATGCCTCATGTTGGGCCTTCAAGAATTTGAAAATTTAGGCCATAAATCATAATGACTACAGCAAAAATCAACAACTGACCAACACAATCGTCATACACATTCTGCAGCTAAACACATAGGGTTCTTCAATTTCTTTCACAGGAATATAGGACTGGAAGGGACATCCTGGGTCATTGTAGACTATGAAATTCAAGCTAGGCTGCACCTACTTATAAAATTAAGCTACCAAATATTACCAATAAGAAGCATATTGCAAAAGTCTGGTGGTGGCTGTGGAATCCCTTTTTGAAAAGAAGTGATTGCTTCTTATTGCATCACATGTGCTGTTTTCTTCTTTAAGCATATCTGGTATTTCATCTGCCTTTCCTATGATTAATGGCCCCTCTTGACTGACCAGCCTTCCTAATGAAATTATCTTCAGTAATTAACTCCTTATTTTCAAGGATACCTTATGATCCTGTCTTCGGATGGATACCACCTCAGGTATTATTCAATTTTCATCTCAGCAAATCCCAACCCCCTTTCGTTAGGAAAGGGTGGAACTTTGTGACAAACAAGTGGTGGAGTGTTGACTAAACATAATCCAGGTGGCTAACACCTTTTGAACTGGGCAAAAACATGTAGGTTTTTCCCCTATTGTGTTTGTTTGGATTTCCTTTGTTCTCTCATGTAATTACCAAAAATGCTTTGAAAACACTAAACTTAAATTTAAACACTAAACTAAATAAAGAAGGAAGCAATCCCACTAGCAAGTGCACTTCAAGACTGAGAAATCATTCCAGACACAGAACTCTTATCTTGCCCAGCTTTCGTCTGAGACTACGGCTTCAAGCTCTCAGAGAAGCTGTCAAGAATTGAAACCACTGCCTCTTGCCTGCATTGGTGAGGAAAATAGCTTCTGCAGCTAATATATCAGGGGTGGCCAAACGTGGCTCATGAGCCGCATGCGGCTGTTTTACAGTTAAAGTGTGGCTCGGGAAGTCTGTCTGTGTGTCCCCTCCCCCGCCCCCCCCCCCAATTCTCTGACTACCAGACTGGGGTGGGGAGCTCGGAGCTTCTGCCCTGTGGCAGGGAGGGGGGTTCTCGGGGGGGGTCGATAAGTTTGATCACCCTTGTAATATATACTGGACTTTTGGGGGCTCATTTTATAAGTGTAATAATTGAAGTCTTTCTGTCATCACCAAACAAGCGTTGTGTCCATTTCTGAATGCATTAATATCAGCTCCCCGCTGGTCAAGTAACAGTCACTGAGTCCAGTCTTCTGATCTCACAAGCAACTTTGTCATATAATCGTGTTAATAAAATCACCAAACTCCATTTTAAGACTGGTTATGTTTATTGCCCCCACTACTCCCACTGGGAGGCTGTTCCAGAACCTTGCCTCTCTGATGGTTAGAAACCTTCTTCTAATACCCAGCCTTAATTTATTCATGGCCCGTTTATACCCATTTGTTCTTGTGCCACCATTGTCCTTTACCTTAAATAGCTCTTCTCCCTCCCTGGTAGTTAGACCCTCCCCTAGTGTATTTATACAGAACAATCATATCCCTTCTCAGCTTTCATTTTGCTAGGCTAAACAAATCTCTTTTAGTGTCCTCTTGTAAAATAGGCACTTCATTCCCCTGCCCATCCTAGCAGCCCTTCTCTACACCTGTTCCAGTTCTAATTAATCTCGCTTCCACATGGGTAACGAGAACCGTACACTGTGTTTCTAGATGAGGTCTCACTAGTGCCATGTACAATGGCATTAATACTTCTCTATCTCTACTGGAAATGTTTTGCCCAATATACCTTAAGATTACATTTGCCTTTTTCATAGCCGCATCACATTTGTGGTTGATAGTCATGTGATTGACTAATACACACAGGTATTTCTTCTCTGTCGTTTTTAACTGATGAGCCCCCAACTTATTGCAGAAATTATTTTTATTAATCCCTAAGTGCATGGCCTTGCACTTCATGCTATTCAATTTCATTCCATTTCTAGTACTCCAGTTCTCTAGGTCACCCAGTTCTTCCTACATAATATTCTAAACCTTTCTACCCTGATGATTCCTTCAACTTTGTGTCATCAGCAAATTTCATTAGCACATTCCTACTTTTTGTGCCAAGGCCATTAATTTAAATATTAAATAAAATCAATTCCAACACCAATCCTTCAGGAATTCCATTAGTAATCTCCCTCCAGCCCACTAGCTGTCCTTTCAGCACAACCCGTTAGCTATTTCCTTACCAGCCTTACAATTCCTGTACTGATCTCCGTCTTCTCTAATATAATAATTTCCTACATGGTATTGTGTCAAATGCTTTGCTGAAGTCTAGATACATTTAATCAACTGCATTTCCTGTGTCTTATCAAAGAAAGGTATCTAGTTAGTCTGGCACAATCTACTTTTAGTAAACCCATGTTGCATTTTATCCCATTTTCCATTTACCTCTATGTCTTTAATTATTTTTCCTTCAAAATTCGTTCTAAAGCCCTGCATACTACTGAGGTCAGATTAACAGGCCTGTAGGTGCCCAGATCACATTTCCATCCTCCCTTTCTTAAATATATATGCTATGTTTGCTATTCCCCAGTCAGAAGATACCACGCCCACTTTGATAAATCCTTGCTACCAGCCTAGCGATTTCATGTGCCACTTCTTTCAGTATTCTGGGAGGGAATTTATCTGGTCCCTCTGATTTGACTGCATTAAGCTCTGAGGGCTTGTCTACACTTACCTCGGTGACTCGGCGGCAGTCGACCGGCGTTACGCAAACTACGCAAAAAACTTGCGTAACTCCCGTTGACTTCTCTGCTTCTGTTCTGCGCACCGTCTTCACTGCACTATGCCACTTGAGGGGGTGGTCTTAATATGTCAATTTCTGGATTGACTGAGCAGGTCTTCACTGACCACTCAGTCGATCCAGATAAGTCGATCTGTTAAAACTATTAGAGCGACAAAAGGAAATTATTAACACATTCACACTTTTTGTGTCAAGGTCAGTAATATAAAGGTTAAATAAGATCGGTCTCAAGATCGATCCCTGAGAAACTCCACTAGTAACCTCCCTCCAGCCTGACAGTTCACCTTTCGGTATGATCCATCATAGTATCCCGTTTAACCAGTTCCTTATCCACCTTTCAATTTTCATATTAATCCCCATCTTTTCTAATTTAACTGATAATTCCCCATGTGGAATCATATCAAATGCCTTACTGAAATCTAGGTAAATTAGATCCACTGCATTCCCTTTGTCTAAAAAATCTGTTATCTTCTCAAAAAAGGAGATCAGGTTGGTCTGGCACAATCTACCTTTTTAAAGCCATGTTGTATTTTATCCCAATTACCATTAACCTCGAGAATCTACCTATATCATTTGTACCCACATGAAGGACAATCAGTGGATTCTTTCCCACTCCTGTTAGGATCCTCTTCAGCCTCAGGTCCACATCCCATATCTTAGCACCGGGCAGACAGCACATCCTTCTTTTCTCTGGATCAGTTCTGGTTACAGGCCTGTCTGTTCTTCTCAGAAGAGAGTCCCCAGTCACGTAGACCTGCCTTTTCCTGGTAATGGTGCAATTCACCAGCCTATCCCCTGTTCTTTCTGGCTGCAAGTCATCTTATCTACTATTCTCCTTTGCAATTCTTTGCAACCGTTCCTGTATCCTCCTGGGGCTCTTATTTGGTGGTATCTGTATTGGTTCTTCCACTCTTTGTATAGGACTAGCTGCTCTTCTCTTCTTCCTTGCCCACCCACTTTCAGTAACCACCTGCTGTGCCTCTTCTTCATTTTCCAACTCCACAAACCTGTTTTTGGCCACTTTCTTCACCCAGCATTCTCCCCTCAGAGTTCGTTGGTCCTGCTTCCATCTGTAGGTCTGGGTTTTTCCCTTCAGCCTCCTCATTCCTTTGCTCCATCATCTGCTTGAACTCCCTTCTAAACTCAACCAGAGTTTCCACCTGCATCTTCTCTTCCATCAGCTCTATCAGGCAGCACTTCATACAAATGAAGCTCTTTTGAGGTATCCCCTCCAGGATCGTGTACATCCCGCAGCTTCCACATCCAGTCATCTTCATTATTTCTTCCACTGCTTGAGTGACTACCACTACCCCCTCTGTAACTGTCATAGCCTTTCCCCCTACTTCCTGTCAGTGGGAGACACAAAAACAAAACAAACCCAACCAAAACAACCCCCAACGAGCACCCCAACAATACCAGAACACCACACACTCCCTCTCTAAACTCCCACTCAAACTCCCCTGTTTTCAGCTCTGTTTGCTGGCTCCTGTGTCGCTAGTTTGATTGTATCACAAAAAAGGTGATACTTGGACTATCCCAGCCAGTTGCAGTTTTGCATCAATTGAAAACAAGACAACTGCAATTGTGGGGTCCCTCCAACACGCAGAAGAAGGTATGCTTTTACAGAAGATTGTCAGAGCTGAGGTTGAAGGAAGTAAAACACCAGGCTGACCACAAATGAGGTTGGAAGATGGAACTTTGAGGAATATAACAAATCTAGATTCATAGCTTCCAAGGCCAGAAGGGACAATTGTGATCATCTAATCCAGTATTTCTCAACGACTGGTCTGTGGACTGGCACCAGTCCCTGACATCTCCCTGACACAGTTTAGGAAGGCAGAGAGCCGGTCCCTAGTATCAAAAAGTTAAAGAAACACTGAGTAGTCTGACCTCCTGTACAGCATAAGCCATAGAACTTCCCCCACAATAATTCCCAGAGCATATTCCTTTAAGAAAAATATCCAATATTTATTAAAAAAATTATTAGTAATGGACACTACACTTGGACTCTTGGTAAATTGTACCAATGGTTTATTACTCTTATAGTTAAAAATTTACAACTTATTTATCTTATCTGAGTTTGTCTAGCTTCAAACTCCAGCCTTTATAGCTTTCTCTGCTAGATTAAAGAGCCTATTATTATATATTTGTTCCCCATGTAGATACTTTTAGACTAATCACCTTAACTTTCTTTGTTAAGCTAACTAGATTGAGCTCTTTGAGTCTATCATTATAAGGCAGGTTTTCTAACCCTTTAACCATTCCTGTGGCTTTTCTCTGACTTCTTCCAATTTATCAACCTCCTTCTTGAATTATGGGCATCAGAACTGGACATGCTATTCCAGCAGTGGTCGTACCAGTGCCAAACACAGAAGTAAAATAACCTCTACTCGTACTCACGATTCCCCTGTTTATGCATCCCAGGATCACATTAGCTCTTTTGGCCACAGCATCACACTGGAAGCTCATGTTCAGCTGATTATCCAGATGCTCCCATACTGACTCTTGCCAAAGGAAGAAGATTTGCAGGGGACTGTTCAAGTTGGAAGTCAATAGGCAGCAGGTGAGTCTTCTGTTTGGGGAGGTTTACACGTGAACACTGGAAGCTTCCTAAAAGTGGGGAGACCACTGGCACCTGGCCCGGGGCCTCACCACCACTCATCCTCTTCCCGCCCCTGTTCTATCCCTTGCTTGAGCCCCTCACACCTGCTCCTCTCTGCCTCTTCCCCCAAGACCCTCCCTCCGGCCTGCCACTCACTCCCCTCCACCTCTTCCCCTGAGGCCCCCTCCACTGCCTGCCAGCCACTGGCTCTTCTCTGCCTCTTCCCCCGAGGCCTGTCCGCTCACTCCTCTCCGCTGCGGGCAGGCCTTGGGGGAAGAGGCAGAGAGGAGGGCGGGGCCTTGGGGGAAGAGTCTGAACGGGGCGCAGGGCCTCAGGGCGGAGCACAGTCGAGGCCACAGTCTGGGTGCCAGTGACACCCCCGTCTCTAGAGAGCTTCGCTTCCGGTGCTCCAAAGATAGCAGGCTGGTGTACTTCCAAAGGGAGATGATCCATGCGGCATTTGCCCTCCTGCACGGCCAGCCTTTTCTGGGGAGGTTCAGCCTGCCCCAGACTCTTAAACAGGCTGTCCATGTGGAAATCCATTCTGAGGGCCACCATGGCTACCTCATAGCCATTAGCATCTGTTGCTGCTTCATCCTGGCATCCCTCAACCCCAGGATGAAACTATTCTTTCCTCACATCTCACCGCTACCTGATTGTGACAAGAAGGTGGGGGGCTCTCCCACCTATTCTTCCCCTCTCTCTGCTTTTTGTTTGCTGCAGGTGTGGGTGTTTCTGTTATGATATCCCTGCTCCAAAGAATTTGGGTCCTCCATTCCAATGAATAGCTCTTGTTTGTGTTGTGTCATGTCTGTATCAAGTTATGAATTCTATGTTGTACTCTAGACCTGCCCAAAGTTCACCTATTGTACTGCATTCCTGCCAGGGAACAGTCTTTGACACCTCATTAAAGGACCCTCACAGAAAGTATTCTGGAGCTACTGATTTTGAATTACTCAATTACTGGCCCACGCCCATGGATCAATGGTCTTTCTACACAGGGGCCCACAGTGGTGCAAGCATGTCAAGGGGATTTGGAGCATTTCAGCTTGAGCACATGGCACAGGGGTGGAGGCCCTATTTTAAAAGCAAGGGGCCAACCACTGCCACATGTAAGGCAGACTGGCAGGAGAGAGAGTGCAGGAGGGACTCAGCCCAGCCGGAAACTCTGCCAAACCCAGGAATCACAGACGAGGTGAGCTCAGACAAGGGGAGGGTGTGCACAGGACTTTTGTTATTTTTCAGATATCTGTAATTCAAGTTATTTACGAGTAAATCAATGGCTTGAGAAATTCCTTTGCTAAGCCTGTGTTCTTTGCTTTCCTGCCCTGTTGCCCCTGAAGGGTTTAAAACTAGAAGCTCAGACAGCCCGCAGCCTCGGTGGATCTCTGAGCATGGGTGCCAGGGTTGTATCATTTTTGGTGGTGCTGGGAACGACTCCTGGCCAGGGCGCTGGGTCCAAGTGGGAGAGATGCAGGGCCAGGAGAGGGGAGCGGCCGCCGCTGCACCGTGCTGCTTGGGGGCGGGACAGCTGCTGAGTGTGTCTGGGGGAGGAAGGCAGAACGGCCGGGCTGCCGTGGGCGCTGAGGCCACTGCACTCTGCACCTGCACAGCCCAGCAGCGCTGGAGGCTCCGTGGCCAGCTCCCCAGCATCCCCAGCAGCACAGAAATGCCATCCTCAATATTCTCAAAAAAGAAAGGTTCCTTCTCATTATGAGAAAGTTTGCAGATTGGACTCCACAAGCCTCACACAATAAGGATTTACTGGGAACAATGCCAGCTTGGCTAAGCCACTAGGAGATGCTGAATGAAGTGCGAAAATGCATTTACTTCCCCATGTATATGATCCATCTCCTCACCAGTGAATCCAGCCTTTATGAGCCCTGGCATCGCTTCAAAAATCAGCAAACAGTCAGGACAACAAATGAGACAGCTGTCTAGATTTCAGAAGGTTTGTGTACAAATGGAAACTGAAGGCTGGTATGTTTTCTGCTACCACATGAGATAGTGTCTGTGAGGCAAGATGTGGTTGTTAACGTGACAGTCACAAGAGACCAGGAAGTCGGTATGTTTTTTTTTTGCTGGAGCATGCTGAGAGAAAGTGTACCTGTATATTGATTGTGCAAATTACTACTTGTTGTATCAGCTTTATGGTCATGTTCATTGAACCTGCATATGTTCCATACTGCCCTTATTTTAAAACAAAAGTTAGTATATAAATACATTAGGGCATGTAATCTGGAATTTTGAATCAGATACAGTAGCAATTTTTTAAAAGCTACATCTGTATTCATTTAAGAATATTTATAGAGTAAAAGGAGAGGAAAGGAATACAAACAAGACAACCAGAAATACATTAAAGGACATCAAATACCAGTCACTGATGTTTCAGTCTATTGTAGGAACAAAGATGGATAGAAAGAGAATGGTCTAAAAGAGTATGGAGGAGAAGAAATCTCTATACAGATTACAGAAGCAGGAGGATTCAATCGGAGAGAGACACAGAGATGGTAAAAAAACCGAGTAAATCTAATCCTGAATACACAGTTCAATTTTTCAGTAGAGAACAACAAAGATAATGATTAGTTTATAGTTAGGGCTTTTCTATAACAGAGAGCTCGGACTGCAGTGTAGACCTACCCTCGGTGCACAGATTATTGTTAAAGACTCCCTCTTGAAGACTATCCATTTGTTTTTTAAATGCATAAGTAACAGCTCACATTCTACAAGTCCTTCTCCCTCTGTAAAAGCATCAAATAGGGGCATTGCTTTTGTCAAAAACATGTGTTTTTTATTTGGTTTGGCAAATATCTTAGATTTTGTAACATAATCTTCCTGCCAAAAGCACTGGAAATGCTTGAGATAATCCTCATGGACTTTAAGAACAAATCAGGGATTACTTTCCTGGAACTTGCCTACACTAGAAGCCTGAGATTTTCTTCTAGTCCCTGCCTGTTTGTGATCGACTTAAACAAGACCATCACAGATCTAAAAAGAGCTTGAACTTGTTTTGATTCTGATTATCTTAGTTTCTGGAACATCCCAGAATCTAATACATTTTTTGCCTTTAATCTTTGGAATCAGGACAAGCTGGTGTCTCCATATGCTTCAGGCTTGCATATTAATGCTGTCATAGCACAGGTTGTGGGTTGACTCAGGGTCTGGCTATTCACTTCTAGTAAATGAACAATAAATACTGGAGACTCTCATTAACAAATCAAACCTCCACACAAACTTCCACGTGGCTTATTTTTACTAAGACAAGACAGACTATTTACAACACACACTTTGCTTCTCTACAGCAGAAAAAGGACACTAAATTATCTAAACTCCCACATGCTACAGGGGACCACAACAGTGATACCCTTAATTCACCCAACAATATTGTAAATCTATCCAGCTACACACACAACCTGACAGAAGAGTCTGTTCTATCTCGGGGACTCCCTTTCTGCCCCACCACCCACACACATATGATACTGTTCTGCGGTGACCTGGAAACCTACTTGCGCCATCTCCGACTCAAGGAATATTTCCACCACACCACTGAACAGCACACTAACCCTCAGATACCTTCCCACCAACACTACAAGAAGACGAACTGTGCATGGACTCCTCCTGATGGTCGAAACCACAGACTAGACTTTTACATAGAATGCTTCTGCCTGCGTTCACAAGCTGAAATTGTAGACAAGCAGCATCACTTGCCCCATAACCTCAGCCGTGCAGAATGCAACACCATCCACAGCCTCAAAAACAACTCTAACATTATAATCAAAGAGGCTGACAAAGGAGGTGTGACAGTCGTCATGAATAGGTTGGATTACGAACAGGAAGCCGCTAGACAACTCTCCATACCACATTCTACAGGCCACTGTCCTCTGAGCCTACTCAGGAATACCAAAAGAAACTACACCATCTGCTCATGAAACTCCCTGAAGAAGCACAGGAACAAATCTACACAGATACACCCCCTAGAGCCCCAACCAGGGATATTCTATTTGCTACCCAAAATCCACAAACCCGGGAATCCTGGATGCCCCATCATCTCGGGCATTGGCACTCTTACAGCAGGGTTATCAGGCTATGTGGACTCTCTCCTCAGGCCCTACGCTACTAGTACTCCTAGCTATCTTCGAGATACCACCAACTTCCTGAAAAAACTACAATCCATTGGTGATCTTCCAGAAAACACCATCCTGGCCACTATGGATGTAGAAGCTCTCTACACCAACATTCCACACACAGATGGACTACTAGCCATCAGGAACAGTATCCCCAATAATGCCACAGCACACCTGATAGCTGAACTTTGTGACTTTGTTCTCACCCACTACCATTTCAGATTTGGAGACAATTTATACCTTCAAGTCAGCAGCATGGCTATGGGTACTCGCATGGCCCCACAGTATGCCAACATTTTCATGGCTGACTTAGAACAACGCTTCCTCAGCTCTCATCCCAAAGTGCCCCTCCTCTACCTATGCTACATTGATGACATTTTCATCATCTGAACCCATGGAAAAGAGTCCCTCGAAAAATTCCACCAGGATTTCAACAATTTTCACCCCACCATCAACCTTAGCCTGGACTGGTCCACACAAGAAATCCACTTCCTAGACAATACAGTGCAAGTAAGTGATGGCCGCATATACACCACCTTATACCAAAAACCCACCGACCGCTATACACACCTACATGCCTCCAGCTTCACCCAAGACAAACCACACAATCCATTGTCTACAGCCAAGCCCTAAGATACAACCACATTTGCTCCAATCCCTTAGATAGAGACAAACACTTACAGGATCTTTATCAAGCATTCTTAAAACTACAATACCCACCTAGGGAAGTGAAGAAACAGATTGACAGAGCCAGACGGGTACCCAGAAGTCACCTACTACAGGACAAACCCAACAAGGAAAACAACAGAACTCCACTGGCCATCACCTACAGCCCCCAGCTAAAACCTCTCCAACACATCATCAAGGATCTACAACCTATCCTGGAAGACAATCCCTCACTCTCACAAACCCTGGGAGGCAGGCCAGTCCTCACTTACAGACAGCCCCCCAGCCTGAAGCAAATACTCACCAGCAACTGCACACCATACAATAGAAACACTAACCCAGGAACGTATCCTTGCAACAAACCCCATTGCCAACTCTGCCCGCATATCTATTCAAGTGACACCATCACAGGTCCTAACCACATCAGCCACACCATCAGGAGCTTGTTCACCTGCACACCTACTAATATGATATATGCCATCATGTGCCAACAATGCCCCTCTGCCATGTACATTGGCCAAACCAGACTGTCTCTACGCAAAAGAATAAATGGACACAAATCAGACATCAGGAATGGGGACATTAAAAAACCAGTAGGAGAGCACTTCAATCTCCCTGGACACTCAGTAACAGACTTGAAAGTTGCCATACTTCAACAAAAAAACTTCAAAAACAAACTGCAGCGCGAAACTGCAGAGCTAGAACTCACCTGCAAACTTGACATTATCAGACTAGGTCTGAATAGAGACTGGGAGTTGCTAGCCCACTACAAAACATAATGTTCCCTCTTTTGACATTCACACCTTCTCATCAACTGTTGTGAGTGGCCTCATCCACCCTGATTGAATTTACCTAATTAACACTTGCCCTTCTCACTGTGATGTAACTCACCCATCCTTGAATGTGTATATATACCTACCAAACTGAAATTTCCATTTCATGCATCCGACAAAGTGGGTTTCTGCCCATGAAAGCTTATGCCAAAATAAATGTGTTAGTCTTTAAGGTGCCACAGGACTCTTGCTGTTTTAATAAAGGACAAGTTCTGCTCCCTTTTCCTGGGGGCATGGTGCCCACAGCAGTAGGACAAGTACTGTCCCATTGTACTGTACAGGGGTGGGGTAGATATGAGGGGGCTGTGCAGGAGTTTTATATCTTTTGCGCAGGAAAAGATAAAACACCTGCTCATTACATCTGCATGTTACACTGGAAACTTAATAGAGAACTAAGAGTAAATATCAACAATTCCTGAATTTCCTAGCTAATAATCACAGTCCTAACAAACCTACTAGATCATCATTGTGGAATAAAGCTAGTATGCTCTATTTTAAAGTGAAGAACTAATTGGAGATTTTGGGTGGCACTGTTTGGACTTTAAACCCCAGTGCTGATACTTCCATGTGGAACTTAAAAATATATACATTAACACAGACATTCTCCATTCTCCAAAACTGGAGCATTAAAAAGGGCAATCAAATATGTAGATGCTTATATGGTGGTATAATTTATGGGAAGAACTGTCAAAATTGTAATCAACCCCTCTATAGAACAGTTTAAAATATATAGAATATAGGATTCTACAGGACAGTTTAAAAGGCTTTTTGTCTTTTACAAAAGAACAATTAAGATATCTGATTCAAAGATCAGTCAGTCCATTTGTAGCACCCAGAGTAAGTTAGCAGAAAATTAGTCTCTTTGGTAAAAACTGATAAGACTTAACATCCTTATATATTTTTCATATTACCAAACAATTTTTTCCAGAAAGTGTGTACATATAAATATGTTTTCTAAATTGCTGAAACATCATGTGGAGGTCTCAAAATTGGCCCAGTACACAAAGTTACTATAGGACTCCCCCATAAGAGAAGCTACGGATTAAAGCATTTAATAGAGGTGAGACCACTAAGGTTTGAAACAAATAACCTGCAAAAAACCCTATAAAATTTATTAGAAAATATTAACCATTTTTATAGGGATTTATGTTTCTTTTAAACCATCTTATATTATTCTAGAGCAGAGGTAATAATTTGCTATTTAAATCTATAGATTGGTTAAAAAAACCCTCAGAAATATATTATGCTATATTATATTCTATAGAATCTTTTCCTAAGGATTGATCCGGCTTTACTTCCTTATCATTCATATCCAATACCTTCTTCTTTGCTACTTATTGAAATATAAAATTAGAAGTAGAAGTGGAGGAGAAAGACAGAGTAATACCACTCATACCCAAACTAGGATGAACCAACATTTGCATGATACATATATTTCCACTCCCTCTCCCATGTAGCATACATTGTCCCTTCCTTGTTACTCCGCATAGATTCCCTACCTAACAGTACTAACACCCACTTGACCATTGTTCATATGCAGAACCAAAATACAGTTGAATTCAATTATCATGGGACAGGAACTCAGCCTAAATGTGTTTCCTGCTTTTGGTGATTTGGGCTCTGGTTCAACAGCTTAGGAACTGATCGTTTTCTTCCTTATGACTGATATAGCAGCTGCCTGCAATATCCTTGAGCATCCCCACCATGGAAGGCCATGGCCGAAGCAGAGGGAGGTGAAGGTGCACAACCCCAGCAGCCATAGGGACGCACTGCCCTGGCTCCAGCCCAGCTGAAGGGGCAAGGGGGAGGCCCACAGCCCCGGCCCACGCCATGGGTTGGGGGGTGGGGGGAGGGGAAGCATGTGGCCTGTCTCCAACCACAGTCATGCAGGGGGGAGGGGTAACATAGCTCTGGCCTCGGCCACAGTCCTGGGTGAGAAGGGGGAGGGTGCACAGTTCCGGCAGCCACAGGGGCGCCCAGCCTAGGCTCCAGCCCCTGCCGCAGCAGTACACAGCCCTGGCCAAAGAGGCAGGGGGATGCACAACTCGGTCCTGGCCCAGCCACGAGTCACAAGTCCTGTGCTATTATTTTTCTTCCCCTATTGAATGAAACATGTAACTGACCCACACGGTGCTGGATTTGACTATTATGTACTATTTGATTCCCGTTTTCAATGAAAATTTGGACTTTTTGTCTGAAAATTCAGTTTTCATGAGTATTTGTGCTAGAAAAACTTGACCACTCAAGTAGCTGTGGAAAGTGAACACAGAAGGGTCTGTGAACATTGTCAACTGAAAGCATTTTTGATCTGTGCTCCTTGTTCTTAGAGCAGGAGTCAAACTGGACTGGCTTGAGCTGGTGCTTTTTCCTGGGACCATTATCTTGTGTTCCAGTATCTAAGACCTAATCATGGTCATTTAAATGTAAAAACAATGTTGACAATTTCACTTTTAATCAAAATACATAAGAAATTAGAGAGGTGGTCATCTTATAAAGATGTGCTCAGTCTACTGTGAATAATAGAATTGTAGGACTGGAAGGGGGTCTTCTAGTCTTCTAGTCCAGTCCCCTGCACTCAAGGCAGGACCAAGCATTACCTAGACCATCCCTGACAGGCGTCTGTCTAGCCTGCTCTTAAAAATCTTCAATGACAAAGATTCCACAGGATCCCTAAGCAATTTATTCTAGTGCTTAACTACCCTGACAGTTAGGAAGTTTTTCCTAATGTCCAACCTAAACCGCCCTTGCTGCAATTTAAGCCCATTACCTCTTGTCCTATCCTCAGAGATTAACGAGAACTATTTTTCTCCCTCCTCCTTGTAACAACCTTTTATGTACTTGAAAACTGTTATCTTGTCCCTCCCCCAATCTTCTCTTCTCCAGACTAAACAAACAAATTTGCATGTGTGAAACTGACTATTCCTTCCTAGTGGAGTACTTTGCATTTGTCTTATTGAATTTCATCCTATTTAACCAGACCTTTTCTCCAGTTTGTCCAGATCGTTTTGAATTTTATTCCTATCTTCCAAAGCACTTGCAATCACTCCCAGCTTGGTATCATCCGGAAACTTTATAAGTGTGCTCTCTATGCCATTATCTAAATCATTGATGAAGACTGATGAAACTGGACGCAGAACTGATCCCTGCCGGACCCCACTTGTTATGCCCTTCCAGCTTGACTGTGAACCACTGATAACTACTTTCTGGGAATGGTTTTCCAACCAGTTATGCACCTACCTTATAGTAGCTCCATCTAGGTTGTATTTCCCTAGTTTGTTTATGAAAAGGTCATGTGAGACAGTACCAAAAGCCTCACTAAACTCAGGATACACCACATCTACTGTTTCCCTGCTATCCACAAGGCTTGTTATCCTGTGAAAGAAATCTGTGGTTGGTTTGACACAATGTATTCTTGACAAATCCCTGCTGAAGTCTAATCCGTACTGGGAGTAGCCAGAGCCTGAGTTGTATTTGAAACTTGGGAGGGGACCAATATTTATGGTTTTCCAGTCAGATCCTTAAGATCTCTCTCAAAGTTCCTCCCTCTCAGAGGGCTGTAATGGATGTTTCCACCTCTGCTGCAGAGCCCCTCAGGGCTCAGTAACCTCCTCTCTAGGACTGTATCAACAGTGCATGCAAGAAGCTAGTCTGCTTTTTAATTTTGTCAGTTGTCTTCAGGAGGCTTGTATAATGAATGTGGAACTTTTTTTATCTTAGCTTAAACAAGAGAGCACCCATTTGGGAATAGTTTTTGTCTATGTTTTCTTTTTTCCTACTCTTCTTCTACTATGTCTCTCCCCTGACCTCAGGGCCATGTTTTCAAGCATGGGGTAAGCCCACTGAACTGGAAGTCAGGGGACCTGGTTCTCTCAGTATGGGGCCTTTGGGAAGTCACGTCACCTCTCTGTGCCTCAGTTTTCCCCATCTGTAAAGAAGGTAAGACTGCTTTAGAGATCTATGATAAAGAGCACTACATAAGAGGGCTAGGTATTAGTAATATAAGAATTACTTGAAATGACTCATAGCCATGCTAGGTTGCTCTTAGTATCTTTTTGTCCTTACAAACTACGTCGCATAGAACTAGCTCAGTACAAGACGGGAGATGTCCCAAGAAAAGCTAGGTGCTGCAGGACGTTAGAGTTGTGATTCAACAGATGGTGCTCTAAGCCAATGTGGAACCAGTCTCCCACCATGTCATGTAGAGCTGCTGTGCTGATGGAGGTGCTCTCTTCTAGATAAGATGCAAGGCTGTGGTTATTCAAGATCTCGATACTTTTCACAAATGTTTGGGAAACGGCTCGCTGCCCTGGCCAAGTTTTAACTTATATTGTGTCTGTCTGCAGTTTCTACTGCATAAAGTTTTTTTCTCACTTCCTTTCCTAAACCATTATGTACTGGTTAGAAACTGTCGTGTTTCACTCCAGAGGTAGCTGCATTTTATTAGTAGGTGACAGAATCGCTATCTATTGTTGGTAGAACACATTAAAGTAGTCCTGCAACCAATAGCTGTATTAAACTCCCATTGACTTTCAGTGAAGGCGTTCCACATGTGGAGCATGACAAAGACCCTGGGATTGAGAAATGCTTTTGGATTCCTCAGCATGAAAGGGGCTATACAAATAAATGATTAAAATATTTCTTGTAAATTAATTTAAAACTAGTAAGATATTCAATCTAGAGTTAAGAGGCAATTTTCCATTGCCTCACACCCTACATGGTCATTTACTTAAGTGTGCAGTGGGGGTAAAATGGGACCATTCTGAAGTGGTAGCATTTTATACCCACTCTGCAGCAGTGTTAATAACTGGGCAAGGTACTAAATGCACACTTGCGAGTGCCAGTATTTGAAGAAAGCTGAGAAAACAGACGTTTGTGTAAAACTTGAGACGGTGAACTCTAGCTTTGTAGTAACTGCGGTCTGCAGCCAGTAGCAGCAGCCCACTGTAAAAACACCCTCTGGTGCACTGGTGTCCTCCTCAGAGCTGTATGATCTCATCCCCAGATGGCAGTATTGAATTTGGCGAAGACAAATAATCAAAAACATGGGACAGTATTAAGTTTATTGCCGAAACTAATGGTGTCTCTCTCTCTCATATAAATATGTACCTAAAAGGAATCCCAATGGTCAAATCAGTTCCCCCACTACAGTGGTGTGATCAAGGAAGCCAATCCCTAGTAGGCCCTATCAAACTGTAAAGGGCATACTGGGTGAAAGTGTGACCCTCAGCAACGAGCTAGTGGATGTAACCATGTCACCTTTAGTAATCTGGAAAAAGTCTCTCCTCTAATCAATAACTCCAGGATGGGAGGTGGGCTGTACCTAGGCCAGGAGTAGTAGTGTGTACAGTATGTCATATATAAGTTCTGCATATGGAAAATGTGTTAAGCACCACCACAATAGGTGCTGGCAATAACCTATTGTTTTTAGAATTGGGAAAGATCCCACATTTAATCAAGGATTAGTAATTGCTAAATTGTATTGTTAAAACTGCTTTCAAAAACATGGAATGGGAAAAGTTCAATTTTGTCAGAGTACCACTACGAGCAAGTCAGGTATGGGGTCTATGACACTGCACCCTAATTAGGACTCTTGTTATTTAACTTAGGCCATGTTTACACTAGCACTTTTGTCGGTCAGGGGTGTGTTTTTTCTGTCAGTAAAATTTATAGTGGAAAGGAGTGTGTTTTCACATCCCTTTCTGCCATAAGTTTTACCGACAGCAGCAACGGTGTGGACAGCGCTATGTCGCTGGAACAGTCTCTCTCGCTGACATAGCTACCGCCGCTCATTGGGGGTGGTATAATTATGCCAACGGGAGAGCGCTCTCCTGTCGGCATAGAGCAGCTACAAGGGGGACCTTACAGCCACACAGCAGCAGCGGTACAGCTATGCTGCTGAAGGGCTCTAGTGCAGACATAGCCTAAGATTACATAATGGCAAAATCCTCATGTGTCCAGTCCACCGCCTTAGCCTGTGTCCCATCCAGATGAGGATGTGTCCCGTCACTTGGTAGCTATTCACTTAGTAGGTCACCTTGAAGACAATGTCTTTCTACAATGAATGCATCAATATACCTCCTCTGGTAGTATATTACCCAAACGTGGAAAATTCCACTGATGTCCTGTTGCTCTCAAAAGGGGCATCAGCACATTGGCAGATACGATACGTTTGAGGTGGATGCATCACTGTGTGGCCAGAAGAAAGGTACCAAGACAATGATGATGACTGATTGTGATCCAAGCCAACCAAGCCATGCCAACCAAGCAAAAGACTCTTATGAGAAGCGTGACGTATAGTGGAGATGACCAGTATTGTATTGTAACCAAACATCCGAGGGATATGTTTTTGTCAATTGGAATGTAAGGTCACAGGATCAAATTTTTGTTACACTCCAAAAGTACAGATACTAAGTGGGCAAATGACAATTCCCCTTTATCTGTCATCTATTGTGTAACACAAAAAGCATGAGTTTCAACAAAGGATAAGGCCCTAAATTTGTGATAGGGCTTATTAACAATCACAATGTCAAGGGAAGAGGGGGGCTTGGAGCCCATAAAGCTAGCTTTAGCATTTGTTTTATTCAGCAGTAATGCAAAGAACTTAGAGGCCTGTATCCTGGACACTGGCTTCAGCAGTTAGTTTAAGGCTTGAGGTCTATAAACTTTGGCACAGATAAATGGCTTAACGGTCACCTCTAATTTTGGGGGAACTGGAAATAGAGTGTGTAAGGAGGAAGTCTGTCCATAACAACCTGAGCCCTCCACAGGAAGATGAGCTAACACCAGCTTTTAGATATTTTAGGATCTGCAAATGTCTGACCACAAGAGGGCCATGGCAACAAATGGACATATATGATAATAAGTTGAGATCATTAATATACTAAGCTATAGGTGAATGTCACACCAACATTAGTAGGGTGAGGAAATACAAATTGTTTTATATTATAAGGAAGAGGGAGAAACTCCCACTGAATATGCATTAGACATAGTGGTGTCAGTGTAACTTATTATAAAAGTTGTATCCCAGTCTGTGTGCAGGAAGAGAGAGAGAGAGATAGCCCCTGGGAGGTGCCAGACCGATGGCCATGGGTGATGAGGAAAATAATGGCTAACATTTCAGATTGTTCTGTAAGGGATGGCATGAGAATGCTGATATTCAAATGTACATTCTATATTATCTCCATTTACCTTGCTAGGTTAGAGTGTTTGCGACTTGGCTAAATGTATTAATTGACTATTGAATTAACTATTGAAAATATAGAAGGGTTCCCAAAGTGTGAATGTTGCAACTGTGCACATCAGGGTTCCCAACTGAACAGTAATTTTAATACCGGGCCTCATCCTGGGACAAGAACCTGTCAAACCTCAGAGTGATTACTGGAAACTCTAAAGTAATCAGTGTAATTAATACATAATCTACAGATTGGGCTACAGGATAAATTTTGGAGAAGTCTTTATGTTGTTATATAAATAACTAATATTTAGGCTATATGATGATTCTCCTTGACTGAGAAAGTGTGACAGAGCCTCCAACACAACAGAATGTTGTAAAATGCTGCCAAGATGAGAAATTAAGAAGAAATGAGATACACTGGCCAGTGATTAATGGAATAAGCAGGTGTTATCATTGGCTACCAGGAGGCATTAAACTGCATTTTCCAGTAACCTTATCTTCTCTTGCCAGTCTGATTACCCTGTCCTCCTCCATCACAGTACAAGTGCAATTCTAAGTATAGGGCTCTCTCTACGCATTTGCCAAAAATTATCTAGTTTAAACAGCTGTTAAAACAATGCTGAGTAAAAAGAGGATGTGGGTGAGATAGTATGTTTTACTGGACCAACTTCTGTTGGTGAAAGAGAAACAAGCTGTTGAACTACAGTGAGGTCTTCTTCGGGTCATATGAGTGGAGAGGCATTTTAGGCCACTTCTGCTTTGAGTGTGCTTCCAATGGACTTCATGATGCAATAATTCCCACAGAAGTAGACAAGGGTGTAGGGGATAAAGAGTGCCAGTCAAACTGTAGACTAACAGAAGCTATAGGGCTCGACCATTTACACTCAAAGAAGCCACGCGTCACAGTTGGCCACGCCCTTGAAATATGCCATGCTCTACTTCCATAACATAGTAGATTTTAGTGAATGCGTACAAGATGAAGGCAAGTTTTGTAGCAAGTCACTACACTTCCTGGCCACAAGCCATCACAGCATTCGTACTCTACTCTCGTGTTTCAAAAAGTGTCAGACTGCAACCCTCCTAAAGCATAACGGTTAGTGGAATTGGAGAAGGTGACGAGGACCAGACAGACTTCTCAGCTTTCATTAAAATAACTTAGTTGTGAAGTAAAATCTTCAAAATGTGAAGCTAGTGACTGGAAATTCAGGCAGTGAAATTCAGTCTAAGAGCCTAAAAGAAATACCACCCTCTTGCCTTAGTGGGTGGGGAAAACTTGATGGGGCCAGCAGTGACAGGGGACAGTCAGAGCAGCAAGGGAAGGAGACGCTTGCTGTGTTAAAGTTTAATAAAAGTTGCAGCCTGCTACTTAATTCCATGCGTCAGTCCTCACTTTGTTGCTGTGTCTGCATCAATAGCTCATTCATATCCACGGGCCCTGACTCAGATGGCACAGATGATACTTTAAAAGTCAGCATTGTTAACTATTTCACTGCTCAAAATATTTAAGAAATGAGGCCATGCCATTTTATGAAGAGCTACACAAGCATTCCTCACAGTGTCATTACATTTTGTAGATAATCCGCACAGCTAGGGAGGCTGGAAAAAAAAACAAACCAACATTTGGGGCCTCTTGCACATTTTTAGAGCTGGTGTCACACCCTGGCCAGTTTCAAAGAAAAGACATGCTTCCTTCTGGCAGAGATGAGGGACCCAGAGGGAGTGGGGAGCCCAGTAGGCAGACCTGCTGTTGTAGTGCAGGCCTGTGCCCTGCTGCCGCAGCTGGGTATGGCTGTATCTAATTTCCAGAAGTGCAGGTGAGGCCTTGGCATGTTTTGGGACATGAGCAATGAGGCAGATTCTGTGAGCTGACAGGTTATGTTGTTGCTGCTCACTATAGTGGGTAGCTCTTGACATACTTTCAGTGGCTTTTCAATAATGTCAAAAACATTACAGGAACAAAGATTTTCCTGAGGCACATCACAGCCTCCTACCTTGCAGAAAGGTCAGTGCAGCCAGGAACAACTTCAGCAGTGCCGTTTTTCTCTGCAGCTCTGCTTCTTAGCCCTGGAAGGCTGTCCACTGAGGTACATTAACCCTGTATAAATAACTCACTAAAAGGCTTGTGCATTAATTTCCTAGCTTAAGTTGCATCAGGACCTTCCTCTCCCACCCAAATCTTTGGAACCCCTGACACAAGAGGAAAAGTTTCCAGCATTCCTTGTCACCTTGTATCATCTATGATGTTGTTGACAACTCACTCCAAAAAGCAGTCACTTCTCTCTCCAACACATACTGAAAAAGTATATGTACCCCAATGTCATTCAGTTTGCTCTGTCATGCAAAACCTTACTGGTGACCTCAGCAATATTAAAGCAGAATAACTTTCCTAATGAACAGACTGTGTGGGTCAACTGTCTTGATCTGCTGACACTAGAGAGTTTGAGATCACCATCAAAGTTTTGTATGACAGAATGAGATTGGTGAAGTTCAAACTTTTACTATTAGGAAGTAGGAGGAATGTCAAGTTCTAAATTCCCTGGTTTTGTTAGAAGTTTCCTAGGAAGAGCCAGAGAAGTGGATCAGTTCTTAATTGAAGTGTCAGGAAGTCAAATTTTAGACAGCTCTTTTCTTCCAAGTCTTTGTTAGGAAGTTGAATTAAATTAACTTTTTGTTTTTAAAAAGTAACAGTCTAAAAATATCCTATTCAGTTGCACAGGTTTGGTTTCCTTGGTACCTGTAATGTGCCCTAATTCTACTACTAGTTCTCTCATTATGAATAGATTCTTAAAGGGAAAAACAGGGTACATGAGATCTGAATTCACAATGTACAAAACAAGCAGAAAAAGCAGCTTTCAGGCATTTTCTTTGTATACACAATACCAATACCAAAGAGGGCTACCAACCCTTTTCTTTTGCAGGTCCCCTTAAAGCAACAGGTTTAACTATATATTAAGATTATAATAAGGCCAGATCACAAGTGTAAATCAGCACAGCTCTACTAACATCCATGCAGCTATACCAATTTACAGCAACACAGACTCTAGCTAAGCATGTGGAATTTCTATGGGCAACTTGCTACCTTGTTACATTACAACTTAAGTTTCTAAGCTGCTGACCCACTAACTATTTTAATGCTTTCAGTAGTCAGTTCACCTCACCAGCTCTCTAATATCTTTTCTCTAATTGATATGGATGCAAACTTCAGATCTGGATCCAGACTTCAAACAATCCCATTGAGGGGAGTTCAGACCTGGGATTTGGTTCAGCCCACTATGAGATAGTAATAATTTTCAATACTTGCAAATGCCAATGTTGGGAGCCCCCTGTGATATACATTTTTAAACTATTGCAAGAGAGAATTTTTGTTATAAAAATGGTAAGCTAAAAGTGGCTTTTCTCCTGTCTCCCCAGTGTTTTATGTAGAGCTTGTTACATACAAGATAAAGTTGTCAGACAGGTTGACAAAACACACTGCATTGAACAATTTAAGATGTAACTTGTCAAAAAACTTATTTAGGTACTATGGCTCCTATGACAGCATTATCCAAGCATCTCAAAAGACATCAACATTTGCCCTGCCCTTGTTTTTAATCATTCCTCTCAGTCACATTGCATAGCACGTGGCTGAGAGGAGATGAAATGATATGATGCAATGAGTTAGATCAGAGATCTGAAAATAAGCATGAACTTTCCCACAATGCTGGTTTACCAGTCACTATGTTCTCTCTGTAGAACCAGTGCTGTCAGGCCTGGAAAGATCGCTCCACTTCAAGGGGCCAACTGTGTATGTATGCGCGCACACACGCACCCCAATGGGTTGCCACCTGTCCAGGTTTTCTCAGGATCATGCCTTTTTTGAAGTGGTTCGAATGTCCCAGTTGTTTGTACCTCAGATATAGGAAGCCAAGTTAACATAGGCAGCACGTCCAGAAGAAAGGGGATGTAGATGGATGCCCCATGCACTGTGCTGATCTTTGATTGATGTTTCGTCTCCAACTTCTCTAATCTACATCAGGGGGATCAGGCCGTTGCATTGTGCTGTACATGGAGGCTTCGGCATAGGGAGAATGCAAACGAGAGTCTTAGGTGGCCTTTTGGAGCACCCCTTCACTTACCCCATAGTGTTCAGTTCACATGGACCCTGTGATCGGGTACAATAATCTTAGTCTGAGTAAAATCATTTGTTCAAATTTCAATTTATATGTGAAGTTTGCCTGATGAGTGGTTTTCCACAGAATGTGCATGCCCTCTGGTGGTCACAGTAATAGTAACGCCCACTGCAATGTACGAGCTTCCAGGTATGTACTTTAGACTAACATTTATATAGAGCTCTAAATTTATATGGCATGTTACACACACAGATAATATACTTCCTGTTTTAAGTGCTCACTATCTAAGTTAGACAAGAACATATACATGACAGAACAAGGGCAGCTCTGGAGAGGGAAGGCTTGGGGATTATTGATGAAAAGCTTACTGAAGGAGTTGGATTTTTAAGAAGGGATTCAAAGGAGGAGAGAAAAAGCACTTTATATGTGAGGACAGGGACCACAGACTGGGGACCGAGGAGCTAGGCAGCAGTTCTGCAGAAAAGGACCTGGGGGTAACAGTGGATAAGAAGCTGGATATGAGTCAGCAGTGTGCCCTGGTTGCCAAGAAGGCTAATAGCATATTGGGCTGCATTAGTAGGAGCATTGCCAGCAGATCACGGAAAGTGATCATTCCCCTCTATTCGGCATTGGTGAGGCCGCATTTGGAGTATTGTGTCCAGTTTTGAGCCCCCCACTACAACAAGGATGTGGAGAAGTTAGAGAGAGTCCAGCGGAGGGCAACAATAATGATTAGGGGGCTGGAGCACAAGACTTATGAGGAGAGGCTGAGGGAACTAGGCTTGTTTAGTCTACAGAAGAGAAGAATGAGGGGGGATTTGATAGCAGCCTTTAACTACCTGAAAGGGGGTTCCAGGGAGGATGGAGCTAGGCTGTTCTCAGTGATGGCAGATGACAGAACTAGGAGCAACGGTCTCAAGTTGCAGGGGGAGAGGTCTAGGTTGGACATTAGGAAAAAGTTTTTCACTAGGAGGGTGGTGAAGCACTGGAATGGGTTACCCAGGGAGGTGGTGCAATCTCCATCTTTAGAGGTTTTTAAGCTGAGGCTTGACAAAGCCCTGGCTGGGATTATTTAGCTGAGGTTAGTCCTGCTTTGAGCAGGGGGTTGGACTAGATGATCTCCTGAGGTCCCTTCCAACTCTATGATTCTATGTTCTTGGCATAGGGGCCAGCATGTTCGAGGCATGAAGCTGAGAATGGGAGAAGGGCCCAGAAAGGTAAAAAGACTGGGAAGATGTGGAGTGATGCGAGAACAGGGATATATTTTAGACAGGGCAAACTCATGGCCTTGTAGAGCTAGGTAGGAAAAGACAAAGAGCTTGAATATGACCAAAGCCAATGGAGGGATTTAAGGCATGAGATGTCCAGATTTGTGAGATAAGAGTACTTTAGCAAGCAGCAGGTGGGACAGATGGAAGCTGGCAAAATAAGGCAGGAAGGTAAAGTCACTGTAATCAAGGGGAGAAGTTCAACAGCTTACAATAAGAGACAGAAGTACTTCACACTGTTAAAGCACATGAGGAGACCTGCATATCTAAATAGAACAAAGTAGATGTTATCACCAGTAGCAAAAGGAACTAACTATGTAAACTCCAGGACTATGGAATTTCAAGTAAGATAATCACATACCACAGCACCTGATTTATCCTTTAGATGCAGCACATTGGGAAACTTTAAAAGCTATACAAAGAAATGGCCACAGGACTTCCACTCTGAAAATGGAGTAGTCTGGTCAAGGTAAACTGCACTTCTCAGTACTGTACACCCTTTGTCAACTGAGGTGCTAGAAGATGCAACCAATAGCACTGAATATATGAATGGGCTGGCATGCACCACCAGGCTCTGCTATGGCAAGGAATAGTGTATTTCAGGTCTTGTCAACATGAGAAAGTTTAACTTAAAGGTAGTTTTTAAACCAATTGAGTGAAATCAGTGCAAACCCCTGTGCTGATGCCCTGATTTTGGTTTGAAAGTGTCTTTTTATGGTTGATCTTAAGCAAATTCCTAGTTGACTTAGATATTTAGGGTCCATACAACCTATTGCACTGGTTTAACTACATTGGTCTAAACGTCACACTCTGTTAAATCAGTGTACCTTTCTCATGTACACAAGCCTTTGTTCATTTTATTCAGCCAAATTCCTTTCTTGCCCATCTCCTCAACACTGATCTGTGAACCCACCTCATTCAAGAAATATCTTCACAGGCTTTTGTAACAACCTTACATCCCAGAGCAACCCCTCAGTCATGGCACCGTCATTACTCACCATGCTACTGTATCAACTTGTGGCATTGTCATCAGCCTCGTGTAGTGGGACATTTGGCCCCACAGCCAAGTCCTTTTGGGGTCCTGCCTCTTCCAGGCCATCAGCATTCTAAATAGCATCCTTCACCAGTATCAAAACATGTAGCAACCAAAAAGTCTTCTGCCCCACCTGGATTTTATTTCAGTTCCAGTCTCTACACCAAGTGATTTCAGACAAACAATAACACCAACTCACTCCCACCCCTACAGGCTTGAGATTTCAGAATCTTCCAATTCCCCTTTTATTCCGTGTCTTATTGTCAGGACACCAACCTACAAGACCACTTCCCTCAAAGCCAGCCAGCCTGCCCTTACTCCATAATGGCTAACTACAGAAGCTAACCCTGGCTTCTAAAACTTGATCCTCTCTTGTCTGTTACATCTGCGTTTTTCTTCCATCTCTCCACCCAGGAAGAAAAAGCACTCTCCCTCCCAGTATTTCTCCTTAGGAAAGAACATGACGTTTCTCCCTCAAGTGCTCTGAACTCCTTCCTTTTGGAAACCACCTATCTCCTCCCCAGTTGGGTCTGATATAGAATTGACCCTGATACACGCACCCTCCAGGTGCAACAAGGTGGGCTAATTGATCTCTGAGGCTCCCATTAACCCTTTGTTGACCTGTATGAGATTTATACACCCCAACACAGGCTCACATAGGGGTATGATATCATTTTCAAAAAATATAGAATTATAAGTTATCACATTACATCAACATCTCACCTCACATTATAGTTATGAAATACAACACAATGAGAAATTGTAAGTAATTCATTTAAACAATACACATGACCTCAGAAAATTTCAGCAAGAAAAATATAAATCACACTGAATATACAATATCAGAGCTACCAACAAGGCATACACAATATAATCCATATATTTAGTCAAAAATGCCAATGTCTGAAAAATTCACAGGCCTTAGCTTAGACAATACATATTGAGTCTGATTTAAAAAAAAAAACAAAACAACAACATAGGAATTGACAGACTGGGTCAGACCAACGGTCTATGTAGTCCAATATCCTGCCTCCTGCATCTGGTCAGTACCAGATGCTGCAAGAGCCCTGAAGTAGGCAGACATGGGATAATCTGCCCCTCACTTATGTCTCATCTTAATCTGTAATAGATAGAAATTGTCTTAAACCTTCAAGCACAAGATGTAATATCCCTTCCCAATTTTTCATTGTCATGTTAGAACTCTGGATATTCTTGATATCCATATAAATGTCCAATCCCTTTGAGAGTCTTATTAGATTCTTGGCCTCAATGACTTTCTGTGGCAGTGAGTTCCACAGTTTAATCACATGTGTGAAAAAAGTATTTCCTTTTATCAGTTTTGTATTTCCCATCTTTTCATGTCACTAAATGTCTTCTTGTTCTGTTTTCCCTGTCTCATAACAGAAGCTCCAATCTACCTTCTCTAAATCATTCATTATTTTATACACTTTTATCATATCAGCTCTTATTCACCTCTTTTCTAAGGTAATAATCCCAGTCTTTTCAATTTCTCTTCATACGAGACCTTTTCCAGGCCTTTAATCATTCTGGGCACTTTACTCTTTAACCCCTTCCAGTTCTGCACTATCTGTTTTGAGACTGAGTTATCACCACTGGACACAGTATTCCAGATGATGCCACACCATGGATTTATAGAAAGATATCATTATATTTTCTGTATTAGTTTCCATCTCATTTCTTAAGCTTCCTAACATCGTGTTAGCTTTTTTTTTAAACCACAGCTGCTCACGGAGCAGAGGCTGAAGTTTTTATTGATCTGTCAACAGTAATGCCCAGATCCTTGTCTTGGGTTGATAGCGTTAATTTAGAACCCTGTAAAGTGTAAAAGTAGTTTAAATTAAGATTTTTCAATTATACCTTTTCAGTAATAACCTTCGGTGATAATTGTTGGTGCAAAATTAGTGGTCGTAGTGAGACCCCTTTAAAAAATCAGGCCCATAATGATTTCAATAAGATTTTGGCATAAAAAAAGAATAGTATTAACTATATTTTCAAATTTTCATATACCAGATTAAAATGACGCAACTGAAAATAAAATCTGACCCATGGGGTAGATTGGTTTTGGTAATATTGTCCTTTATGTGGGGGGGGGGGGCTTATTATTCCACTTGTGTCCATCAACATTCTCAAAGCACATTTTATATTATTATTTCTTTATTTATTTGTATAGCAGTCTCACCTAGAGGCTCTGATAAGGGAATCAGGGTCCAGTTGAGCTATGCAGTTGAAAATCTACTACATACATTTAATAGAAAAGGTCCTGAGAACAGTCATTCCCCTGTTGCCTAACAACGATGGAAGATTTTTTTTCTTGATTTAAGAATCAATCTACTACTGAAATAACGTCACAGAATTCCATAAGGCTCAATCCTGCAGGTTGTGTGTCCAGAATAACGAATAATAATGATTAACCAAAGTGAACAGTTTGCAAACAATTGCTTTTTTGCCAGCTACAAAATGAGTAACACTGTGCACCCTTTTCATAGAGATGCATATTTGTCCCATCTTTGCATGTTGTTTTCTTTAATCAGCAATAAATCATCCAGACTAAAATACCTGATTTGATCTTGGTATATGGAAAACATGACATACAGAAGGCCAAACTGCTAGCGCTCAGTGTTTGCACTTCCAAATAGTGCATTTTTCTCTGCACTATGCTCAGCGATGTAAAAAGACATTCCCACCTTCATCGAACTGAGCTCTTATTACTATTGTAATGGCTAGGACCTCCACTCAAGAATCAGGACCCATTTGTATGGAAATGGACATAGACAGCAGGAGATAGGGCATGACCAGGGCAAAGGCATCTAAATGCAACCCAGTGAATGCTAGTCATGCAATTTAGCTTTTTCATTTACTTCTATTGCTAACCTGGAGTACTGGCTACTAAGTGAAACTTGAGAAAAAAAGGGAGAGCTACAGCAGCCATCAGTGTCACCCCCGGACACAGAAATATGTCCAAGGATTCCAAAGAACAGTACCTCTCACAGGCAGCTGCTTAGTGCTTAATGATGCAGGCTTGTCACTGCGTTTCTTGCTGACCTGCCAGACTGCAGGGTCCATTCCCCTCACCTACCTTTACTATACTGGAATGCAACAATACACTGTGCTCAACAATCCCACCAGAGGCTGCGGACTGCTGTTTTAACAACTCTTCTCTACAATCTTCTGTAGGATCAAGTCCCATGACTGGTAACAAGAACACAGAGCATGATTCAGAGACATTTTCCCTCCCCTCATCATTTGGTTTGAGCAGCTCCTCAGCACTCTCTGCTGCTAAAGAATGGAACCATACCAGTAAAGGAAAAGAGAAGGAACTGTGCTCCAAGAGTGTGCGTACACTGCAATAAAACGCCCACGGTTGGTCCATGTCAGCTGACTCAGGCTCATGCGACTCAGGCTACAGGGCTATAAAACTGCAGTGTAGACGTTCAGGATCGTTCTGTGCTGCAATTTTATAGCACCGCATCAGCTGACATGGGCCAGCAGTGAGTGTTTGATTGCAGTGTAGACATACCCTAAGTGGACTATTCTACTTCGCACACTCCCCCAGATAGCACTCTACAATGAAGAAATTGATGGCGGAGTCTGTTCAGCAGTGCAAAAAACTAAAACAATCTTATCATGCCCAGTCCTGGGCTGTATCCGCCTAGCTCTGCTTGTCCTCCATGGAGTTAACCCTGGGGTTATTCCACCAGTGAACATCACCAAGCAAGAGTATCCTCTTGAGAAGCCACACATTGGCACCTCTGTCCTGAGACACCAGAACTCACTAGAATGATTGACTCAATGAAGAAACAGATAAGAGTAGAAGTTTGAGGGGAAAAAATATGTTAATTTAGCTCTTATATATTGTTCCCATCTTAGCTCAGATGTGTGTTTTCATGGTTCTCATCTAATGGCAGAGGTATCTTTAATGGTGAAAACAACAATAAGCTTATTTTTGTTTAAATAAGGGTAACAAATCTATTATATGTATAATAAAACAAAACTTTTGTAGATCAGTTTAACTGTTGTATTGTCACTTATGTGTTTGTTTGGGGGAAAATGTGGCTTTATTTGTTAACTAAAGTCTTTTGTCTTTGTGCTAGAGTCAGTTCATTGTACTGGCTAATCACGAATATTGCTTCCCACTCTGATTTCAAGGCAGCTGAAAAGTAAGCTAATCAGTCAACTGAATTTGGCAACTTACTAACCATGCCAAGCAATACTTTACTTTAGCTGTATTGAGCAGTAATAAAATTAACCTCTAAAATATATGCAGATATTAGGTGTTGCAGGTGCTTATCAACTTTCACCATTTGGCCCTAGACTAACCCATTCCTTCATTGTTCTAACTTTTTATTTTTTGAGACCCATCCAGGGCCTGAACTTTACAGATAAAAAGAAGATTTCATCCTGCTCCCATTCAAATCAATGGAAGAATTCTCATTAAACAGGAGCAGGCCTGTAAATATGCCAAACAAACATGCACCCAAATAAGAAGTCAGATTCTAGTGAGAATGATATTGCCAGTTCAAATAAAAGGATCAATCTTTTAAGTGCATATCCATCTGAGTGGCTCCTCTGCAGTCCATGCGATCTTTCAGAAGAATACATTTTTGCAGGATCAGGCCCTAATAAAATATGAATCCAGTCCTTCAAACTTCTAATCATACAAGTGGTCCTGGGTCACAAGTAGCTGTATTGACTGCAAGTGAAATTATTTGCATGAGAAAGTATTCTTTAGGTGAGCAAAGGTTACAGAAGCCGGTTCTAACTTTTCTCTGTATCAGGTAGAACATGCAGTGATATTGGTGGAATCTACATGGCGCCACTTACGTTAATTAGTCACAGCTCTTTAGCTTAGATCTATCCTGATCTTAAGAAAAGCAAAACAACAGATAAATTAACAGAAGGTGAGACAAAAGTGAAAGCCAGGCCCTGTGGAACTTCATTGCCAAAAATCCACTCAGCATGTTCAATCAGTGCAACATTAGCCTCTGTAGCATTTTTCTTATAGAATTTAAAAAAAAAAAAAAAAGCAGCTACGTGGCCTCTCCTTGTTTTTCTTATCTTTTTTGTGGTTACATCATCATTAATACAATATTAGGATTTTGAAACCTAACCATGCTCAGTAGTAACAAATGGACAGATGCCAAAATAGATTAGACCTTATGTATATTAATAATTTGTATTGTTGTAGTACATCTGGGTCCCTATTGCGCTAGGCATTGTACATACAGATAGTAACAGACAGTCCCTGCCCCAAAGGGACCTAAAAACAGACTAAGGGTGGCAGGGGAAAAAGAGGCAAAGTGACTCACTTAGGCCTGGTCTACACTGGCAATGGAGGTCGACATAACGCCGCTTACGTCGACCCCCTAAAGCATGCGTCTCCACTGGCACGTAAGCTACGCCTACCTAAATCGTGGTAAAAGTCAACCTAATAAAACCACCTCCGCAAGTGGTGTAACACTGAAGTTGAATTCCATGTGTTGATTTAGCATCAGTGTAGGTAGAGCGCAATGTAAAATCGATGCCATTGGCCTCTGGGAGGTATCCCATAATGCTCTGTTGTGACTGCTCTGGACATTCGTACTCTGCTGTAATGTGACCATGTAAACAGGAAATAGCTCCTCCCTTCAAGCCCCGGGACATTTTGAATTCCCATTTCTGGTTTGGCCAGCATGGAGAAAGCTTTGTAGCTAAACCACTCATGGCAACTGCACAGCCCAAACGTGCTCCAGCATGGAATGGACCAGAAGTCTTGGTTCTCATCAGTCTGTGGGGCGAACAGTCTGTTCTGGCTCAGCTCTGAGCCAGCAAAAGAAATTTAGATATATATGAGAAGATATCTCATGGCATGTTGGAGAAGGGGCACAACAGAGACACGCAGCAGTGCTGCGTTAAGAACAAAGAGCTGAGGCAGGCTTATCAGAAAACTAGGGAAGCTAACAGCCGTTCTGGCTCCTCAACCAAAACATACCGCTTTTACAAGGAGCTGCATGTGATTCTCGGCAGTAACCCCACCAGTGTCCACCACGCAGCATCAATATCTCCGAAGAATCCCAGTCCAGGACAAATGAGGAGGACTCTGTGGATGAGGAGGATAAGGACAGCCGGGTGCAGGAGGGCGGGGTATCCATTCTCCATGCAAGCCAGGACCTTTCCGTTACCCCAGAACAGAGCAGCCCAGCCATACACAGAACAGCGGGACTGATTGAGATGCTGGGGAAGGCACATCTGGTGAGTGTGCATGGGAAATCTCATTTTTGTGGTTATGTTCCCAGTCCAGCTTCTTAAAAGGAGCTTTTGTTGTTGAGGGGATGGGCTTCCTGGGTGTTGGCAAACTTCAGAGGAGGGTTACTCCCAGAACAGACTATTTATGTGCAGAGGTACGCTCCGAGAATCCTCTCTGGATAGCTCAAGGAAACTTTCATGTACATAATCTGTAATCCTTTGCAGAAGGTTTCTGGGAAGGGCAGTCTTATTTCTTCCGCCACAGTTGGAGACTTTACCCTGCCAATCTACTATTAAATGAGCAGGCATCATCGCGGAACACAGCATAGCAACATAAGGGCTGGGCCTGTACCCCCATGCTTGCAGCAAATCTTCCCTTTCCACCTGTTACCTGCAGGAGACTGATATCACACATGGTCACCTAGGGAAGATGGTGTAATTTTTAAATACCCATCAATATAGTCATTCTGTGTTATTCCTGTCATGGATGGTGTCCCTGGCAGCCTCCTCAAGACAATTCCTAATCATGGTATTGTTGCTATGGGTGTTATGGGTCAGGACACTGGCTGCCTAATGTTTTCTGCCACATTTCACCCGCAGCGACCTCTAATCTATTTTGCCCACCTCCTCCCAAACTGGTCCTTGGGATGTTACAGGGGAGCCCGGTGATCTCTCTCCTTGCTCAAGTGGGGACTGCGGAGTTTAGTGTTAATGAGACCTCTCTATAATGAATGCAAGGGCCCCTTGCTTACCATGTCCGGAACGCCACTCCGACCCCTCTAATACGTACAGATTGGAATGTGGGTCTGGCTTCGCCTTGTGACCATGAAGGGGAGTTCTTTTTACATTGTAACATTTCTTTTACTACTTTGGGTCAGCTAACAATGGCAACTTTGTGTCTTTTTTTTTTTTTTTTTTTTTTTTTAAAAACAGTCGACAGCTCAGCCTTCAGCCCACCTTGCAGAACTCCTGCTGAAAGACTTTCCCAGATTAGGAAGTGAGAAAAAAAAAAGTGCGGGATGACATTCAGTGAACTAATGAACGCCTCTGCGGATGCTGACACAGAGCTCAGAGCCTGGAGGATGTTCTTGTCTGAAAAATTAGACATGGACATGGGACACAGAAGATTGGCACAGGAGCAGGAGCGTGATACGCAAGAAAAGATGTTGCATATTATGAGGGATCAGTCCGACATGCTGAGGTGTCTGGTAGAGCTCCAGGAAGAGCAGCAGCAGGACAGATTCCCTCTGCAGCCCCTCCAAAACGCTCAACCGTCTACCACTTTCTTATCAGCTCCCCCCCCCCCCGCATGCGCTCTAGGAGAAGCCTGAGCAGGGTGCAGTACGTGCTGCACTCCACCCTGATGGAGGTGAGCAGAAAGACACGATGGCCCCTTTAAGAACTGCACACAGCCACAGTTGCTTGCACAGCGACACTTTACAATGTTAACTTACCTTCCTTTCCCCCAACTAAAATGGGTCACAAATAAAACATTGTTGCTTTAAAAAACATCTGTCTTTATTCATTCATAGCTTGGGCAGGGAAGGAAGGGGAGGGGGCCGCTGGTGTATGGGTGGGGGATGGGAAAGAAAGGCACAGCAGAGACATACATTACTGCACTTCATTGCAAAACCGATTTTTCAATGCTTCCTGTAGGCAATGCGCTCTGCGATTGGAATCTGGAATCTTGCTCAAAATTTGCAGCCAGCCTATCAGCCTCCATGGCCCAACCCTGGGGTAACTTTTCACCCTTTGTTTCACACAAATTATGGAGCACACAGCATGCAGATATAACTGATGGGATGTTCTTTTCACTGATGTCAAACCTAGTGAGTAGACATCTCTATCTGGCCTTTAAACACCCAAATACACATTCCATTCCTCACTATTCTGCACTTGCTGAGCCTGTTGTTGAAAGACTCCTTCTCGCTGTCCAGGTGCCTGGTGTAGGGCTTCATTAGCCAAGGGAGTAAGGGGTAGGCAGGATCCCCCAGGATCACTATTGGCATTTCAACATCGCCCATATTTATTTTTTAGTCAGGGAAGAAAGTGCCCGCCTGCATCTTATTGATCAGACCTGAGTTCCTAAAGATGCACATGTCATGCACCTTTCCAGATCACCCCACATTGATGCCAGTGAAATGTCCCTTGTGATCTACAAGGGCCTGCAACACTATTGAGAAGTATCCCTTCCAGTTTACGTACTCTGTGGCAAGGTGATCAGGTGCTAGGATAGGGATGTGTGTGCCATCTATTGCTCACCCACAGTTTGGGAACCCCATTGCGGCAAACCCGTCTAGTATGTCCTGCACATTTCCCAAAGTCACTATCCTTCGTAGCAGAAGTCTATTAATAGCCCTGCACATTTGCATCACAGCAGCTCCAATGATGGATTTACCGGCTCCAAATTGATTCCCAACTGACCGGTAGCAGTCTGGAGTTGCCAGCTTCCAGAGACCGATGGCCACTCACTTCTCCACTGTCAGAGCTGGTCTCAAGTGAGTATTCACGTGCTTCAGAGCTGGTTACAACTCTGCGCAAAGCTCAAAGAAAGTGGCCTTTTGCATATGAAAGTTCTGCAGCCACGGCTCATCATCCCACACCTTCATAATGATGTGATCCCACCAATCTGGCTTGTTTCCCGAGACCAGAACCAGCGCTCCACGGACTGAAGATGATGTGTGACAGCCTGCAGCAAATGGGAATTGTTTCACTCTATGGCTTGTAGCAGGCTGGCCTCAGTAACATCGCTATTTTCCGTGCTGTGGCTCCTGTCTCGCCTTTAAAAATACTGCAGGATAAGCCATCAGGTATTTGTGATGCTCACAATGATAGTGCAGAGCTGAGCGGGCTCCAGGTCTCTGGCAACGGCATGCGTGCGGCATGGAAAAAACTGCAAACACTTTTTTGTGCCATTGTTTAGGACAAGAAGGGAGGGGGAGGGAGCACTTTGCATCATGGGAGGACAACAAGCTTCCCAAAGGCCTCTGTGGCTAGTTGCACTGTGTGATAGCTACCCACGGTGCGCTGCTTTGAATGTCGACCCAAGTGTGGCGAGTGGGGATGCAAAAGCCCGACGCAAGGAGCGTGGTGTGATCATGCTCCTGCGACTTCTAAAATTCGGTGGGTGAAAGATTTAAAATACATTGACTTCTCTCTTCAGTGTAGACATACCCTTAAAGTCACACAGGAAGTCAATGGCAGCACAAGGAAAAGGTCTCCTGACTCCCAGCCCCATCCCCTAGCTGTTAGCTCATGTTGCCTCTCTAGCTATCCCTATGTTCTATTTCTGGTTCTGCCACTGACTTGCTCGGCCAAGTCACTAAACTTTGTGCCTCAGTTTCCTCAGCTGCAAAACGAAGATAATGATTTATTCCCACCTTTGCAAAGTGCTTTGAAGTCTTGGGACTAAAGGCACCATGTGCTAATTCATATTAAAATTACTACGTAGTATGAATAACGTTGCCAGGATGCCACTGAAACGTTAATATTCCTATTCTTGACTGTGATTTTTATCTGTGTGGCTTTAACAACATTAACAGGGAGGTTTGTTTCTTTTGCATTTAATATACAATCGTCACTTGCTAGTAAATTACTAGCTCAGCATTCTAAAATACACTTGATTACATCATCTCTGAAACTTCAGATTAAAAACTCCTGCAGGTGGCTGTGACTGAATAGTCTGTGTGACTGATACAGTGCCTAGTTAATAGGGCACTGGACGAGGCATGAGGAGACCATGGATGGTTCTATTCCTGGACCTGCTGTGTTACCTTGGGGAAGTCACTCCACCTCTGTCTTGTCTATTGAAATTGTGAATGCTTCTGGGGCAGGGACTGTCTCTCACTATGTTTGGACCAGCGCCTAGCACGATAGGGTTGTAGGCACTACTTAAACACAAATGACCATTTATGATCTTAACCCAATTAGCTAATGCTTTGGGCCACCCCGACTCACCCAGAAAGCAGCCCAGGGCTCCAGTGGACCCACTTGTTATTTTTAAACCCACAGTAAGTAATCTGAATCCTAAATGAATTACAAAATTACTTCAGATGGGTTTTTTTATGTAACTCCAAGATATAAAACTCTTGCTTGCTTTTATTAAAGCTGCATTGACACAAACTATGTATTTTAGCAGCCGCATTTTTGTGCCTGGGAAATAGGATGAGATAGTAAGTGTGAAAAATCCGGAGGGGATGGGGGGTTAATTGGTGTCTCTATAAGAAAAAGAAAATATAACTATCAGGACGGTCCATATAAAATCAGGCCGTCTGGCCAGCCCACGGGGAAATCACAGGACAACTGAATAGAGTAACAAGAAGAAGTGGCTTCTCTCCACATCCAGTACGGATCAGTACCATCCCCAGGCCTGGGCAGCGCGGTTTCTCTGAGCAACTCATTTGTTCACCATACCTGATAACGCCCCGCTGCCTGTAGACTGCTGCCTGTGTCACCCCACAGCGCACGGCTGCCCAGGCTCGGAGCCCTTCGCTCAGGGTGAGGGTCGCTTTGGGGGCACGGCACGCTCTGGGTCGGACCCCACCAGCCCGGTTTGCCTCAGCCTCCGAGTCTTAAGCGGACGGACGGACGGACGGACGGACGCTCGCGCCAGCTGTCACCGAAGCTGCAGCTGAGAAGAATATGAATGAATGGATGGAAACGCTACAGCCCTACCCGGGGCGCCCGTGGGGGGATTCACCCCCCCGTGCACACCCAGCGTGCAGCCCTGTCCCGTGCACCGGGCGGGTCTTGCCTCTGTGGGATTATTACACAGCCCCGCAGCCCCCCTCCTTGCTTGGGCACAACGCGCTCACGTGCCACACCGCCCGCCCACGCTTCACGCAGCCCCGCCCACACCGCCTCGCCCCGCTGACACCTGACGCGCCAGGGGAACCGTCACCCCCGCCGCCGGGGTGCTGTAGGCGCCTTCTCGGCCCAGGCTGGGCGCGAGCTGGGCGTCACGCGCTCCCCCGCTGCAGCCCCGCCCGCCTTGTGCTGGGGTGCCTCGCGCGCAGCTCTCTCCGCCCGCTGGCTGCTGCTGCTGCGGGGAGCGATAGCGCGGGCTGTGCTGTCCGCGCGCGGAACTACATTTCCCGGCATGCCGTGCTCCTTCCCCTCCCCGTGCTGGGCGGGGCGCCGCTGGCTGGGCTCGGGTCTCGCTCAGGGCCGGGCTGCGCGCGCGCGAGGGGCTGCTGCTGCTGCCGCCGCCGGCCGCTGTCATGTCCCTGCTGCTGCAGCAGCTGCTGCGCGGGGCGGGGGGCGCGCTGCGCCTATGCCCCCGGGGCCGGGCCGTCTCCCGCAGGGGGCTCAGCTCCTCCTCCTCCTCCGCCAGCGGCGGCAGGGCTGGGGTCCGGCCGGGGCAGCGCTCGCTGCTGGCCGGGCTGGCGGGGGCCGCGGCGGCGCTGGCCGGGCTCGGGCTGGTGCGGCGGGCGGAGATGGTGTCGCGGGGGTCGGTGGAGCAGGAGGACGAGGACGAGCTGTCCCGGCGCTGCGGGGGCTTCATGGCCCCCCCGGTGAGCGGGCTGCAGCAGCTGCGGAGCCGGCGCCAGGCCATGCGGAGCCGCATGGAGCTGCTGATCATGGAGACCCAGAGCCAGGTGTGCCGCGCCCTGGCCCAGGTGGATCGCGGCGCCGCCTTCACCGTGGACCGGTGGGAGAGGAAAGAAGGTGACAGGGAGCGGGGCAGAGGGGCTGTGGGGCGCGGAGTGGGAGCCCCGCTGCGTGCACCCGTGTGCGGGGGCTGTCAGTTGCACGCGTGGGTCGGGGAGGGCAGGGGGTTCCTTGCGCACAGTGAGTCTGCGCCTGGCTGTATGTGGTCTGGACATAACAATAAATTGGCAGATGGGCGATCAAACCTCTCCTCACCCTGGGTAGATCGTGCCTACTGCTAACGGATACCGGGGGAGTTGTTTCTCTCCTACACTTTTCCAGCTGGTCATGAGCGGGGTTGGAAAGGGATCCTGTGTGTGTGTCATTTGATCTGTTTGGACGTCGTCCCTGATCAGAGAAAAGGAGGGGTGCCCAAAGGAGGCATGCTCTTGTAGGCATCATCTGGAAAATTTTGTATTTGTTTAAACCAGAGGATTAACTCTTTGTTCTTGCTTATAACCTTTCTTCTTGCCTCTTCCCTTTCCAATGTCAGAGGTCTTTGCTCTCTGAGAATAAATAAAGAACTCCTAGGGACAGATCTTTGTGTCTCCAACAATTAAGCAATCACTTCCCCTCTAGTAAAATAAAATTTATGTTAAATCAAAAAGAGTTGAATAACTCTTGCAAAATACAATCATCAGTTGTTGCCAAACATGGGTAGAGCTGTTTGATGTGTGGACAGATGCTACTCTGTTTTACAATACTTTTCTTGCAGATATGACATTTCTGCCTCCACTCTCCAAGGCAGAAATTCTGGGCACTACTCTCTATCACAGATGCTAAAGGAGAACATATAAATGGCCAAGGCTTGAAAAAGTTGTCAGACACCTATTAGTGGAAAAATAAACTTATTAGCTCAGTGCAGATACAAAAGAAGGCTAGGCCCTACCAATGAGTCCAGAAAAACTTATTAGTGAGAAGTCAGGCTCTATCCCCAGGCCTCCCCAGTTCTGGGGAAGAGAAGGGTTGCTGGGATTTCTACCAGGATGTTTTTCATGGACCCTGCTTCGGGGCTTTATCTTCTATATTGGCCTTTGATTAGTAGGTGTCTGATAAATTTGAAGATCCCTCTTGCTTTAACTGCAAGAAATCGTTTTCCATCTTTTTTTTCCCTCTCCCGACCTACCCTGCCTCAATAGCCTCCTGACCGCCAGGATAGGAGAGAGATTTCTTTTGAATCCTCTTTTCTCCTGAACAACTCCAATTCTTGCCTATATGGCTGTTCATTGCTTTCCCAAGCAGCAGTGTGAGTGAAACTGATGTGATTTGTGGCAGTTTTGTTATTGCATTCAAGGTTCTGAATAGCAGCAGTGAAGCTGACTGGAGTCTCTTTAATCAAACACTGCTGTTGCTTAGTAAAGTTATGAATAGCTTTGGAAGCACAGAAGCTGTCTGAAAGTCAAGTGTAGTCTTCTTACATTTCACAGATTCTCTTCACAATCAGAAGAGCTAGATTTTTGTTTTAAATAAAACTTCAAAAATCCATTCTCTATAATTTGGAGTAATCGTAGTATTTTAAAATGAGAGATTTTGGTAAAATTTGTCCCTTAATGAATGATAATAGCACACTGAGAATGAAGTGTGGTATTAATTACAGCCTTTGGTTTTGTATCCTGGTAATCAGAGCTTACATTTTGGAGATGTGGGGCTGCTTAAAACAAATTCAAATTCAGAAGAGAGTACTCATGGTACTTAAGCAGTCCGTTTATCATTGCCACTTGGATATTTTTTAAAAATTATGGAGCAAACTGTGCTGCACATCTGACATCAAATCTGGCTGTTTGTTTCTACTTGCTGTTACAAGTGACTCTGATTTATAGTTCTGTTCTAACCAGGTTCTAGTAACTCCAGCATTGTCTGTGTTTCCAATTACCGAATAAATGGGCTGTTTAGATACTTCTCACAGTCTATCGTCAGTGTGTAAAATTCACTGCTTAAGGAGGTGATTGTCAAATAATATATGTGGATTTGTTTAAAAAAAAAAACCTAGATAATTTTATGATCAACAATACCATTTGCAGTAATTCAGGGTAAGCAAAGGAGTCACGATAGCTCTCAAAGATCTAATTGTCATCTGTACACTACTAATCAGTGTTAAGAATTGGCAGGATAAGATGTTTCTGAGACCAAAACTTTCCTGGATTTGTATTTAACAGGTGGTGGTGGTATCAGTTGTGTGCTCCAGGATGGCAACATCTTTGAGAAGGCAGGCGTCAATGTTTCTGTAGTTTTTGGGCATCTTTCCGAGGAAGCAGCAAAACAGATGAGAAGCAGAGGGAAATCTCTGAAGGCCAAAAATGGTAAACTATGCTACTTAAAACCTAATTGAGCCTATAGTGCTACTGAATTCTTGTGTGGACAAATAAGTCCAGATGTCTTATTTTTGTTTTTATAAACTGCCTTATCATATTTAAACAGATCTTGAAGAAGGCCACATTTCTGAATGAAATTATTTCCTTTTATCTTTACAACTCTTCTCTAGAATGACAATTTCTAGACATAAACACCCACCTAGGAAGCTTTCAAATCTCCAAAGATTTGAATATCAAAATAAGTTTCAGTTCCTGTATAGTTGCTCTATCTTGAGGGCCAAAGAAATGCAGCCAAATGTGTTTAAGCAATTACAGAATCCCCGGATCAAAGCTGAAAGGGTATGTGGACTATTAAGATAACCTCAAGGTCAAACAGGACTCATTGATATGATGACATATTATGTTTGCTGGAAGGTTTTTTTATTTTTTCGTTTTTTGGTTTTTTTTAAACTTTTGATCCTGTTAGCATTGCAGTAACACTGAAGTGTAGTTCAAGTAAAAAAAGATCCAATAAAAATGCCATAGTATTCTATATTTATGCCGCCTTCATCTCATATTTGTTCATGAATAAAAATCTTGTTCAGTTACACTGTGCATACAACCCCAATATAAAAATACAGTTTAGATTTCTGTTTTTCTTTTGTACATAACTAAAGGGAACTTCCATCTACCCCCACCCCCAAGTAAATTAGAACTTGGTGAGTAGTTTTGTTGCTGAAGGAAAAGGCAGAATAGAACCCAGTTCCTCCTGGTCCTCATGCAGTCCTAATAATACTTGTTTGTCACTGTAATAAGCCAGCATAACTTGGAAGACATGCCTGGAACAAGCATATAAGGACTTACACTGTGCCATTTTGGGGTCTCTTCTGACCATAAATACACTGTCATAAATGACAGAACACTGTTGATAACTTGAGCTTGCTTTGAATTCCTCAAATTCCAAATGTTGTTGTTTGTTTGGAAGGGGAAATTGCAAGAGCTGGTGCTGTGCTTGTGCACTGCATTTCAGCGTTTGCGAGAGAGAGATCCTAATTCTTCAGCTAGCTCCCTTGGTCAGACCCCGTTAGCAGACACGCGACTTCAATGAGACTCCGTGCAGAGCCAGTTGCAGGATTGGAACCATCGTTTGGAATCTTCAGGATAAAACATGCTGCATGTAAATTGTTCCTGTTCTTAACAAACTGCTTTTTATGTATGTATTGTTGTCTAGGTAAATTGCCTTTTTGTGCCATGGGTGTAAGCTCCGTTATCCATCCAAAGAATCCTCATGTTCCAACTATACACTTCAACTACAGATACTTTGAAATTGAGGAAGCAGATGGTAAGATTTATAATGGTCTGGGATGTATAGAAATATGGAGACCAACTTCAAGGAGGGAGTGTGACCTAGTGGGTAAAGTACAGGATTACAAATCATTCTAATTCTGTTCCCAGCTATGCCACAAATTTGTTGTGTAACATTGAGTAAGTCACTTGCATAAATAAGAGTTCAGCGGTTATCTGTAAAATGGGTATAATACTTGTATCTATCTTGCAGGTTTTTGCAACTATATTACTGTTTGTAAAGTGCTTCTGACTAATGCGGTTATATAATGTACGAGCTAATTGTTTATGACAATAAGCTGTAGTAAAACACAATACTTAGATAAATGCCAGGAAACTTCTAGATACTGTTCCATGACTGGTGACTGTAGACCAGACTGACTTTTGTCCTTCCCTAGATTTAAGAACGGTGGGCATGGAAAATATTGAAATGTGACTGTGCACTCTAAAATATCCAGGGAGATAAAAGTCAGAATAGGAGAATTCTTTGTGAAATGAGATTTATTCACAGAAGTGGCGGGAGTTAGAATTTATATATATAAACTTACTGCTTTGTAGAGCAGGGTTTTCCAGATGTGGACCCCATCTCAGTGGAATGAGTCTCATGGATACCACCTCTCCATTTATTATTATGCCAACTACTTCTCCTCTCCTCCATTGACTATCCCATAACTTCCTTGTTGCGACAACACCAATTGCTTCCATGGCAGAACTAATATTAGGAAAGTACAGGGGTTATTTCTAGCTTGTTTTAATGAAATTTTGCAATAGGACGCAAGGAGGAGCCAGTACCATGTGACCAACCACCAATGGCCCATGAACCACAATTTGCAAAACAACTTTTTAGGTGAAGTGACTTCCCTGCTATCTGATTGCTGCAGGGTTAACTTAAACTAATTTGCTGTAGATGGCTTCTGACTATCATTACAAACCTGAGACATTTTTTGTAAGCCCATTCAAGGTAGTAATTACAAAAGGCTAACCTTCTGCAATTGATACAATGCGACAACAGGCAATAGTCAGGGCGACTGATATAACGTTGTACAAACTTTCCGGCTTGGAGGTTTATTTAATAATTTGCTGGACTCATGAGTCATATTCACTCATAGCTTTAAACTAAGCATTTACAATGCTGCTTTTGGGTCCTCTTGAATTTAATGTTTGGAAGCAGTTCCAATTGTTAGTTTTGTATCTGACATGTAGCATTATATATAACGTTGTGTTTGGAAATAAAGCAGTTGTTGCGTATCTGTCTTCTACAGGGACTAAGCAGTGGTGGTTTGGTGGTGGAACTGACCTTACTCCAACTTACTTGAATAAAGAGGATGCTGTTCATTTTCACAAAACGCTGAAGGAAGCTTGTGATCAGCATAATCCAGAACTGTACCCCAAGTATAAGAAGTGGTATGTGTGGGGGAGATGCACTTGAATTTTTTTACCTTGGGGGGGAGAAGGACTGTGGAAGGCAGGGAGTATCACAAAACAGGCTGTGCTAATGCTGCTGCTTTAAGTTGGTAATTAGCTCACCTCACAAAACTATTGGGTATCTTAGTTAAGTATCTACTGAGAATGATATATACTTAGTAAGGTTTATAAGGGACAGGTTCGGCCCTTTGATATGTATGAGCAACTCCCAATGAACCTCAGCTGGAGCAGCCAGTGTGTTTCTGGGCAACACTTGGCCAGATATGTCTGTAAAGCACTTGGAAATCGTAATTATTCGTATGGGACAAAACTTTCAAATCTGAGTGTCCAAAATTAGGGTCCTAAATCTACATTTATACATCTAATTAAAAAGTAGCCTGGTTTTTTTTCCCCAGAGTGGCTGTGTGCCCGCAGATCTCTGTCCCTGCCACAGATCTTCTGTGTCACCTTGGGCAAGTAACTTAACATCAGTGTGACTCACTTTCCCCAGTGGTAAAATTGAGGAAAATAATAAATGACCTTGTGAGATGTATGGTAAGGATTAACTTACTACACCCTGAAAAGACCTGTGGATCCTCTGATGGGAGTGACTGCTATAGAATCACAAGCTTGCTGTTTTTCAATGGAATCTTCATTGAAAAGAGAGTTCTCTGATGTGGACTGTTTGCACTAATATGTTTTTTAACAGCTCTGTTTTCACAATTTCACTTGTTCCTAACCTATCTCTAATAAACAATACTGTACAATATGGCACAATGTCTGACACATGTAACTTGTCAAAATTTTCGATGATATAACTTGGGCTCTCTTACGGTTAGGAATATTTTTGCTAGTTATAGATGACTGAAAATGCCAGCTGCTTTATTTATTGATGACAATGCCTTTCATTGATGTAATATGTCGCCTACTGCCTTCCAAATGAGGATCTTAGAGTACATTATAAATATTGAGGAATTAAACCTAGGAATTCATTCCTGTAACCTAGTCACAAGACCATTTATATCTCCTCATAATACAATGCTACTCAAGCATATTTATTTTGTATCTTTGGAGGGAGGGATGTGGGAAGAGTAGCAGGAGATACAGGTATAGGGGTGGGGAGTAATGTCAGAAAGCAAAACCACACACAACTTTCTTCTAGTGTCTATGAAATGGTGCTAGATGCCAGGAGCCACAACGTGACATCTTAATATTAGACATTCAGAGCTGCAAAAGACTTACTGGTTTACCTTGTCCATTCCCTGCCAATGGAGGATTGCAGACCAAAAGGGCTTTGTCCAGTTTAATCTCTTTTGTGAATGTTTTAAACAATTGAGCTTTCACACCTTTCCTTGGGAGACTATTCCACAGAGCTCTCCAGTGAGAAATGTTTTCTTTGTAGTCCAAGCTAATGAATTTCCTTCTCTTTTCATCCCTCTGCTCTCAGGTATCCTGTACCTTGTTAACCCATCCTAAACAATTCCTCTTCCTCTTGGGGCAAGATCCCAGTGTGCAGTTGTCAAAAGCACTTGGAGGTAGTTTAACTCTGCTTCCCACTGAAACCCGTAGAAAACTCCCTTTGACTTCAGTGGGATCAGTTGGGCTACCCATGCTCTTTTGAAAATCCAACCCCAGTGTCTTCGCTGTCAGACAAAGCAGCTGATTACTGGGCTAAATTATATTATCCAGAACTAACTAGGGCTTTTTTTTGACAAGGAGAGAGAAGGGTTTGTCCTTGTTGCATGCAAGGGGAGCTTTCTCTATGTGATCAGCTGCAGCTTTCAATGATAAATGCATTGAAAGTTCAGCTGTGCATCCCTTAAAGACGTTGATTTAAACTGACGTGCTCTTGCTTTGGAAGACACAGCTGATGGTGCCTTTCAGTCCTAAAGAGAGAGAGCTTGTTGCTCTACGTCCAGTGTCTTATCTGTCACAAGCTATGGTATCCTGAAGAAGGATGACTTCTTTTTGTAAGATGCCAGCATTTGTCTGACTGAGAGAGATAAAGTGGGTGGTGTGCGTAGGGTGGGAATCAGATGGGAGAGTTCATTTTTGCTGTTATCTAGAGGGTATGCTACTTAATGAGAATATGATGATCTACTCTTTGCGGAATCTCTTGCATAGTAGACTTGATCCAAGAGCCTGTCTCTGTGCAAGTTGTTACAGTTCCTTTACTAGATGAGAGAGCTATTAAAACAAGCTACAGACATTTGGTGTAGCCAGTAGTGTGGGGTGTGTCTGCTTAAAGTGTTGACAAATATCCACAAGCAAGATTGTGCAACCATTACTTTTTATCAAGTGACATGTATATGTGCAGGGGGAGGAGGAGAGAATCTAGTGGAATCAGCATGGACTTCATTGTTCTTTACTCAGAAGGCAGCCTCAGGGAAGAATATACTCCTTCCTCTCCCATGAAGAGGGGAGGATGAATCACTTCCTATGCAAACAGCTCAGCACCAATGTATGATGCAAGAAGCAGCTGTCTGAGGACATGCATGCTGCCCTTGAACCCAGCTTTCTCCGATAGAGAAGCTTGCACTTATACTTGCTCTGCTAATTTCTGTCCTAACTTGAAAGTTTCTCATCAGGCTTATTCTCTGAGAGTTTCACACACTGTTCCACTGCCTTCTCTCTAAGTTTAAGAACATAGAACAGTCATACTGGGTCAGACCAATGGTCCATCTAGCCCAGTATCCTGTTTTCCGACAGTAGCCAATGCCAGAGGCTTCAGAGAGAATGAAGAGAACAGGGAATCATCAAGTACTCCATCCCATTGGCCATTCTCAGCCTCTGGCAAACAGCAATCCCTGCCTATCCTGGCTAATAGCCATTGATGGACCTATCCTCCATGAACTTATCTAGTTCTTTTTTGAACCCCGTTATAGTCTTGGCCTTCACAACATCCTCTGGCAATGAGTTCCACAGGTTGATTGTGCATAATATAAAGAAATACCTCCTTTTCTTCATTTTAAACCAGCTGCCTATTAATTTTATTTGGTAACCCCTAGTTTTTGTGTTATGAGAAGGAATAAATAACACTTCCTTATTTACTTTCTCCACTCCAGTCATGATTTTATAGACCTCTGTCATATCCTCCGCTTAGTCATCTCTTCCAAGCTGAAAAGTCCCAGACTTACTAATCTTTCCTCATATGGAAGCTTTTCCATATCTCTAATCATTTTAGTTGCCTTTTTCTGTGCTTTTTCCAATTCCAATGTATCTGTTTTGAGATGGGGCGACCAGATCTGCATGCAGTATTCAAGATGTGGGCGTACCATGGATTTATAAAGAGGCAATACAATATTATCTGTCTTATCTATCCCTTTCCTAATGATTCCAAACACTCTGTTAGTTTTCTTGACTGCTGCTGCACATTGAGTGGATGTTTTCTGAGAACTATCCACAATGACTCCAAAATCTTTCTTGAGTGGTCACAGATAATTTTAGACCCCATCATTTTATATGTGGTTGGGATTGTTTTCCAATGTGCATTACTTCGCATTTACCCACATTGAATGTCATCTGCCATTTTGTTGCCAAGTCACCCAGTTTTGTGAGATCCCTTTGTAACTCTTCACGGTCTGCTTTGAATTTAGCTATCTTGAGTAGTTTTGTATCGTCTGCAAATTTTATCACCTCACTGTTTGCCCCATTTTCCAGATCATTTATGATTATGTTGAACAGTACTGTTCCCAGTACGGACCATGGAGGACACCGCTATTTACCTATCTCTATTCTGAAACCTGATTAATTTATTTCTACCCTTTGTTTCCTATCTTTTAACCAGTTACTGATCCAGGAAAAGATCTTTCCTCTTATCCCATAACCTCTTGCTTTGCTTAAGAGCTTTTGGTGAGGGACCTTGTCAAAGGCTCTCTGAAAATCTAAGTACACTATATCCACTGGATCGCCCTTGTCCACATGCTTGTTGGCCCCCTCAAAGAATTCTAAGTTTCCCTTCCACCCACCTTGGAATAAAAAGCTGATTCTCCCAGCAAAAGAGACGTCTTTCTATTTACAGCAACTTCTCCATCTTCCGTGTATGTATGGCCCCACATTTTTGTTTTTATTACTTGTGAGCAGCTAGTACTGAGAGAGAGATGGGATCTCCTCAGAGGAACCCTTTAACAAGGAAGAGGGAAATTGGGGGTCGAACTATCCTCTTTTTGTCTCAAAATGCACAGCCACTGTGATATCAAGGCTTTTTCATTCTGTCATAAGCTTGAAAATAGGCCTGCTGTCATAGGCAAATGTTGCTAAGGTTTGAATTTTCCAAGCTTTAAAAAAAAAAATTAGTAAAAGGGGGCCCTTCCTTATTTTTTGAGTGAATGTGCTTTTCTCATTCAACACATCTGCAAAAACATGACCTTTCATCAGAATTGCAAAGGAAACATTTTTTAGGGAGAATGTGAAATGGCAAAAATTTGTGTGTGAAATCCCACAAAATGAAATGTGAATTTTTGTACAGTTTTGGGAACAAGGGCTGCCGAGATCTGCCAGATGCACCTTGGTAAGACTTAGCCCAGTTTCCTTGGTAAGGTGAAAGGTGTGGACTTACACCGTTGAAGACTGCTTGCATACATAGCCACATATTTCAAAATCTGCTGCTGTGCTTGTGTGTACTTGTGCAGTAGCTAATTTTTTTCAAGATAAGCAGTGTCCTCTTTCTTTATACAGAGAGTATGATCTAATCCTTAATGGTAGGTAATGTAGAGCCTAGTCCTGCATGGTGCTGAGCACCTTTAGCTTTCATTTAAGTCAGTGGGCAAAGAGGGCATCCAGTACCTTGCAGGATTTGGCCTTTCATCTGCATTTCACCTGTCTAATGTCTGGGTTTTTGATATTTTTACTCTGAACTTCGTGCACTACCCTTGACATCTGGTTGCTGCTTCTTCCAGGTGTGATGATTACTTTTACATCAAGCACCGTGGTGAGCGAAGAGGGATTGGGGGTATATTCTTCGATGATCTGGACTCTCCCTCAAAAGAAGAAGCATTTCAATTTGTGCAGAGTTGTGCCGAAGCCATTGTGCCTTGCTACATTCCCATTGTGAAGAAACATTCCCATGACTCCTTCACACCAGATGAAAAGTTATGGCAACAGCTTCGTAGAGGGAGGTGAGTAATGAAGAAAGAAAATGTCACTCAGTGGGGAAGAGGAGAAAGTGAGACTGGTTCCTTTTAGTCACATTATTTGTTTTTACATATAAACTACATCACAAAATGAAGGAAACTTGCATGTGTTTGGCAAAGCTTCCGAGAACTCTCCTGTAACATTCCCACATAGAATCTTTGCAGATTCACAAAGTTATGTTTTAAAAATAGACCCTGAAAATCCTAGTTAAGTTGGTACAGCAGCATTTTATAGGGTTTTATTTCAACTTTTTAAACACGTTCAGGCTGTGACTCTGTTTTAGAAGTAGGATTCTATACTCCTTTTGCCAATACAAATTGAACTCTTCGTTGTGAATAAAGTTTTTTGCCTTGCGAGTTCCAAGGATTTCAGAATATACAGACGGAACCTCTTAAGAGTTCAAAGAGAGTCCTGAGCACTAACAATGACACTCCTTAGTAAAACATAAGGTCTTTAAACTAAGAGGAAATTGGCCATCCCCACTAGTACAAGACTTGTGTTTTCATGTTCTGTAATAAAGTGAGTATGCCCGGGGACAATGGTAAAGAAGAATGCAGACTAGGAAAGCAATAGAGTGCTTTATGTAGAGCTTTCTTTTTTAATTTCTCTCTCACCTTAGGAGGCCAATCTTTATTGTAGTGGAATTTAGTGAGGCAAGATGTCTCTTGAAGCATAGTATTGTACTGGGCTTTCAGATGGTTTCTTTGTTATTAGATACATAGTGAAAAGGAGCTACTGCATATATGGCACTCCTTTCAGACCTGAATACCTTGCTTTGGCAAAACTCCTTCTGTGTCTATTTAGAAATTCTCTGTAGCATAAGAAATTTGAAGGGACTGAGAATCCCCTGTAAATTTCAGATGTAATGCTATTATTAATTGCTGTGGTACTTCCTTCCACATGGTGAAAAATAACATTGGGTAACGGCCCCTTTTACTCAAAGCATGTGTTGCTATTTCTTATTCACTGGTTTCCTCTTTTTCTTCAAAGAAAGTGAACGAACCAGTAAAGGAAAATCGAAGAAGTCATAGAAAAGAATGACTGCTTTTGAGTTTAGGTCCCTGTCCTAAAGCCTTTACTCACCTGAGCAATCCCACTTACTTTACTCACGTGAACAGGGCATTGCAGGATCAGGCCCATAGAATGGTTGTGGCAGTCTCTGGAGGGTTGTGGGGAAATGGGTTTTCATTAGGTTGCAGGGAAGGCCCTGTGAGACTGCTGACTACTTCTGATGTCCCTTGAGCTGGCCTATCTTCACTCCTCTGCAGGAAAATTAGGAGCCCCTCCCCTCAGTGTCTCTCTGTTAAACGTGTCTGGTGGTTAAGATAGCCACTGCTGAATTGCAAGGACTCTTTTCAGCGCAGCAAATGCTGGAGCAACAGTGAAAGCAGTGGGGCAGTAGCTGTGCATTGCAGGGTTCCGTTCTCCCATTTGAGGGGCTGAGGCAAAAAAGGGTGACAAAGACAGCTGATCCAGAACAGTGCTTCAGGGGTCCCAGTTTGCATGCTGACCTCTTACTTATGGAATAAACAGTGTACCTCAGCAAGCGTCTCTGAGCTTTAGCATTTAGGTGGGGATTGAGCTTTTTGTAATCTATCTTGAATGCTTTCCACTAAAATTTATCTTAATTCCCTTCTTTCTTAACCCTGTACAAGAGAGGTGCATCCATTTTTGCACTGGTAGGTGCTACCTCATTCCTATTTTTTAAATCATGAAATGATTAAAAGTGCAAGCTATATATCTGTAGCCACTCTTGGGGGAAATGTTTGGAATTTTGAGTCGGGGGGTTTTTAGTCCAGCAACTATGGTAGGACAATCCCAGCAGGGCTGGCAAATGATTTGCCTGGACAGAGTTCAGACAAGTTTTGGCAGTGGGGGGCAGGAAGCGGAGGATTGGGAGGTGGGGGTTGCTGGACAATGTAGCTGCCTTTTCCCAGATCTCTCTGCCACTGTTCTGGAATGCTGGGCATTTTATAATTCCCTGCAGTTGACTGCCCGACATATCCTTGTATAAGTGCTGGCAGCTGCAGGTCTTTCCTAGTGGGAGACTGTTTATCCTTTTCATATTAGCTGTAGGGCAGGGCCACCACAGATCCTTACAATAGTCAAAAGGGAGTCTAGCTGGACAAATGTCCCCTGTTGTGTAAAGAGCTGCATGCTGGGAAGATCAGTGTTGTAAGCGCATTTGGCCCCTTTGGACAGAAAGGCTGCCCAGAACACGATGACTATAAATTCATTAAGTAGTTGTTTCATTAGAAAACCTCATTTGGAGACTTGCTAAAGATTATGCTGCCTTCATCTTGTATTTTATTTAGGAGGTAAATATATATAGCGTCAGATCATAACTGTGAAGAGTTTCCATTGACAGTTTAGCCAGACCGCATGTTATGTGTTGCCTGTGCGTTTATGTAGTGAGCTGCATCTCTAGCTTGCAGGGTTGTTTCCAATATTTTCCCAAAGAGTTGATCACGAATGGAGTAGATGTTCACATTGAGTTGACAGTCAATTCATTTTACTTATTTGGAAACCTACCCGTCTTATTTTGTGACTCCTGTTTTTGCAGTTACAGTCTCTACTTCCTGTTGTTGTTCACGGAGAGACAAGGCCACGTATTCATTCCTGCACAAGAACAGCTGGTCCCAAACCGGTGCTCTTTGTTCTGGTGTCTTCTTGGGCCAAGGAGACTCAAGCTGACCATTGTTTGCTACTTGCAAACATCGACCTATCTCACAGTAAACTTGTTTTTGTGCTAACCCTTTTGTATCTGTATTATTCCCCCACAGATATGTGGAGTTCAATCTTGTTTATGACAGAGGTACAAAGTTTGGCCTTGCAACACCAGGATCCAGGATTGAAAGCATCCTTATGTCTCTGCCACTGACTGCCAGGTAAAGGAAAAGTTGCACGTTATTCACATGCTAGAACACTGTTCGTTTCCCTTCCTGCTGTCCAGACTTGGCCAGGTATCGGCAGAAGGAAATGTACCTGACACATACCTGCAGATCATTTCTCACCTATATCACTTCCCAATCCTGTGGTTGTGATCCCAGCATGTTGCTGGGATGGACTGGTTTTATCTGCTGAAGTACTCAAACACTGCTTCCCTTCGCTACATGGAAAGTAGTTCCTAGTAAAAGAATGAGAAAATGGAAAAGGTTAAATACTTTCTACTGCTTGGAATATTTTTAACTTTTTTTCTCCACTGCCCTCTGTACATTTTTATGGTTCCCTGCCATTTCAGCAAGAGCTTGTTGCTCAGTGGACAATTTTACCTTTTATTTTGAAAATACAAATCGACCTTGGATTATTGCAAAGCTCCTTTACCTTTGACATTAGACAATGAAATAAGCTAAGCAGTGGCTGAAAGGGACACCTTGTTGCAGTTTGGTGCATCCCGGCAAGAGGGAAGTTGAAACCTAAGCTTTTTTTTCCCCCCTGATACATTGAATATAATGTGCGTAGGAATATATATTCCTAACATGAGAGCAATTTTCCATTGTGTGTGGCTGTGGCATCCACAGAAAGTCCCAGCCATCCAAATCCAATCAGAACACAGCTTTGGGCAAGTGGTATCCAGCCAGCCACACACTAATAACTCTATCCCCTCTTTGTTATGTGCAGATGGGAATACATGCACACGCCGCCAGAGAAGTCCAGAGAAGCTGAAATCCTAGCGGTCCTGCGCAATCCCAAAGACTGGGTGCACTGATGAACAGCTTGAGGGAGATACTCAACTATAAGCAAACTATATGAATTCTTACCAGCCGGCTTCCTCAAACTGCCATTGTGTGGCAGTTCAGTGTTTGGATTTATATTCTTTTCATGTGCCTTAAAAATATTGTCAGCTTGTCACGCTTTGCATGTTGAAGTGTTCCACTAGCTGACACACTTTTCTCTGTCTGATGTTTGGAGAGTACGTGAGATGTCAGTAGGATCAACTAATATGTTCAGTAACTGTCTCAATTTCGTTAAACATACAATGGTATAAAATACTGTGAAATGTTCACATAAGGACTTAGTGTTTTCCAAGCTAAAGGGGAATTGTGCCCTAACTTACACTGCTTGCTGTTAGGAAATTCACAGGAAATGTTAACATTTTTAAAATAATGTTCTTATTTGTTTTGTAGTTAAATGAGTCTCTCTCTTTGGTGTGTATTAAACCTCTTTTTAAATCCAGTTTCAAATACTTTATATCAGTTATTTTTCACGAAGGGCCAGATTTTTAAAGGTGTTTTGGTGCCTAACTCCGATTGACTTCAATGGGACTTGGCACCCAATTAGATTGGGCACCCAAATACTTTTTAAAATCTGTTCCTAAGTTCCTAAAAATGTACTTGACACATGTAATTCCATGGGGGTGGTGGTTGCTTTTAAAATGTTTTTAGAAACCAAAATCTAAAAAATGTGCCCTGTTTGTTTTAGCAGAATGGCATTTGCAGCTTTCTTCTGTTTGCTATTTGACACTACTGTGAAACTGAATACAGTGGCAAGAGCTGCAAATGTGTTGGTGTCACTGGTTTCTCATGGTGAAAGCAAAAATTATAGAAGTAATTAAAATAAATCACAGGTACTGTTTAGTGTAGTAAACAATCCACTCTAATCCTATTCACAAATAAGAGGAGTGTGAGTGCTATGCTAAGCACAAGCAGTTATCTATAACAATGCTAGCCCTTGCAATTTTATCATCAATCGTACGATATTTGGTGGTTTTCCTAAAGCGCTGGCTCTCAGAGGCAAGTAATTACAGGAGAATCTCAGCTTCCTGCTTCCAGAGAAAAGCCTGAAACCATGAACATAGTGTAATAATTCTAAGATTTAGAAACCAAGACGCCAATAAAAAGAACCTAACTACTGCGATTTTTATGCCACTCCTGATATTTGGCCTCTGACTCATTTTTTGAACACTTGAGGTTAGTAAAAAAAATGTATAGAATTTGCTACATAATAGCTGATGCTGTAAAGGAAGGCCTGATTTTCATAACTAGTGCTTGAGCAAATCACTCTGCCATAAGATGCCCATTCTACGTGGAGGCTCCAAGGGGAAGATTATGCTATCTAATTGCCATAAGGGATGGCGGGGAAGCTTGAACCAGAAACAAAGTCAAGGATGTTGGACGGGGGGGTTTCCTGAGCCTAGGCGGGCACCACAAGATTGGCAGATCTGTCGCACATTCTCTCCTTCATCTCTCTGGGACAAGATGATTTCATTAGCTGATTTTTTCCCTATATGGAGTTCAGTGGTTTTTTGTGTTTGAAGCATCTACAGGATCAGTCCTCTCCATCCACTGATCTTAATGTTCCTGACTGTCGTGACCCTGCACCAGGGTTGATGCTGATGTGGGGTGTTATCAGTGTGACTTTGCACTAAGTATGAAAACTCAATGCCTCATTTTTTGAACAGCAACTAACACGATTCAGTAATGACATCTGGGGTTTGCAGCATTTACTATGGAATACCAGGTCAGAGGGTCTGGCTGGTAAATGCCTCTGCTTAGTAAATAGGAGATTCTGGGTTGAATCGGAGTGCTGCTTCTGCTCATTTCTCTTGGGAAATTTTATAGCCTTCTAGGAACTTGGTCTCAAGACTGAGCCATTCCAGATGAAACTCATTCCATGCAGCCTACTCTGTGCCTGCAAGAGGCAACATTAGGAGCAAAGCAACTACCCTGGGTTTCTTTTCAGCTCAGACCCATCAAGCTCTTGTACCTGACACACAGACAAACCCTGAGCTACTGCTAGGGTCTGAGAGACGAGAGATTTTTCACTCTTTCCACTTCCTGCACTCTGCGTGGAGAACTGGTAGCTTTGCTCTGTGGCCCTTATGTCATCGTTCTTTGGTACGAAAACTCCACAGGCACCCATCACGCTTCCCAGAGATTATACAAGGCCCTATCCTTCAGAGAAAGCTAAAGGTCGAGTTGCTGGGCCAATTTCTTTTTGAGATACAACTTCCCCTGTCCGTAAATTGGGAAGCTTTGGCAAAAGCGAGAACCTCTGACATTTCCACTGTCCAACTTAAGGATCCCTAAACCGGGGCCTGGTGGTGGTGAATTCTTTTCTGACATAACTGTGCAGGAGATATAGTTGTTAATGTGAAATTATAGGGGACAAAACCATGCTGATAATGGCCCAGTCCAGCCTTAAGTATGGAGAGAGTCATCCATCACTCCAGGATTTTACTCCAGGGGAGCATTAGGCAAGAGCAGCCTGTTAATTTCTTTTATTAAGGGGAAAAGGAGCCAGCAAGTATTGTAGATGAATAAAGTGTCCTATTCTCTGAACAGAAAGGGCTAGGGCTGCTCTAGGAGACATGTAGCTACGAAGAGATCTGAGATTTTCACTCAGTGAATTAAGAGGAATTAACATAATTTCCTCAGTTTACCACCCTCCCTAAGTAGCCAGCAGCTCTGCTTGCCCCAAGTATTTTCATGCAAGGGGGTTGGATTTTTCCTTCAAATGTTTAGTCTTGAGTATTTCAAAATAGCAAACTAAAAGAGAAAGTTGATAAAATGTCAGTTACTTCCTTGATGAGAGTAGAAAGTGCATCTGATTGCAAAGGGTCAGAATATTGCTCCCTTGTGTGTCCAAAAGAGCAAAATGCTGCTTTCTTTCAGGATTGAATTTAGGCCTTTTAGTTTATCACAGTGATGCATTGCCTATTGCACTAGGTAGGAATCAGAAAGACTGAGTCACTGGACAACAAACACCATCAGAGAGAGACTCAAGCAGCTGTAATAAAGGTGTACTAGAGAGCTGAAAGGAAATGCTAATGAAGGCAGAAGGTGTGCTGCACTATAGCCTCAGGTTAGTAAAAGCTCTAGCTAAGAATAGCATGACAGCATTTTTCCCAGAAAACTGAGCTGCAGAGACACAGGGCCACCCCATGGGCGGTGGGGGGAAAGAGTATAGTTTACATGGGCCCAGAGGCCCTGGGGGGCCCAGCCCAGGCTGCAACCCCCATGGGTCCGTGTGTGGGAAGGGGAGCCTGTGTTACAAGTTTTTAGTGGGCTGGAAAAAATTATGCTTGGGCCCTGCTGAGAGACATCAGCTGGAAGGAAGCAAGTACCTGATTGTATCAGGTAGTTATAGGTGAAGAGGGTAAGGTGATGCTTTACTAATAAATTGGGCTTTGGATCCTACCACTTGTGTGTTCCAATTAATTTTATTTCTCGGGCCAGCGGATTTATTTCCTCCAGCTCACAGAAACAAGTATCCAGTCCCAATTCTACTGGCTTTTCCCATAACCCTTTTCAACCCAGCAGTAAGCAGCCTCTCTTCAAAGAGAGCCCATTTCACTACCAGGCTCTGGTGTCAATTTTTAGGGAACACTTTATTATCAGAGATATCAGCAAATTACTCTAAAGAATGAGTCACCCAGCCCAACAGAGAGGCTTTGTGGGGATTGTTGTGTTAATAAAACTGCTTTCAATAAGGAAATCTGGATGATGGTTACAACAATCCCCACAAACACCCTGCTATGAGTCTTGGCAGGAATCCCGGAAAGGGACCAGGAAGCTTCGCCTTTTGCCTTGTCATCTCTCTGTAGCAGTTCAAAGGTTGAGCTCATTGCCTGTCCTCCTGGCTCTCTTCCTCGTCCCTTCATCAGCCGCCAGCCCCTTTTGGCTTGGCGATTGTCCTCAGCTCCTGAATCTAGGCCTTGAGGTGTAATGCGGTGGAGAGGCTTTCTCTAGGGCAAGCGAGACAATAGGGCCATGGTCGGGACGAAAACAGGGGTGGCCTTGCAGGGGAATTGTTTCTCTGGAGCTGCACAACAAACCGGCGGGGTGCAAACGTGAAATCGCCCTAGAAGGAGGACATGAGCAACACCCGGGGGGGGGGAGGGGCAAGGCATTCCTTTTCCCCATTCAAAAGGGGCCGCCCTCCCCGTCGGGGAATCGAACCCCGGTCTCCCGCGTGACAGGCGGGGATACTCACCACTATACTAACGAGGAACGGGGGCCGGGGGCGCTGCTCCAGGCGGCTGAAGCACGGCCAATGAATCCTTCACACTACACCACAGTCCGCACTGCGCAGCCACACCCTTTGCTCCCTTCTTTTCCCAAAAGGCTTTGGCTGCACCAACAGCCCTGGGAAAGGCCCTCTCCTTCCTCACACGCGCTTGCCCACCGGGCCGCTTTGGCGGCCTTCGCAGCTCCTCGCAACACCTTACGGGGACCTTGCCCTCGGCCACGGGCTGCTCTGCTCAACACCTTAGTCCTCTCACAAACCTTTAGTTTAAAGCTCCCCCGTCGGCACGCCAGACGCTCCTCAAACTCACGCCATCACCAGCTCGGACGTGGCTCCTCTTGGCGGACGCAGCTTCTCCCTCCCGCAGGTCCTTCCTGTCAAGGCGCAGTGGCTGCACCTCCTCAACACAGCGCTTTCCAGGATCTGAGAAGCTGGATCTTGACGCTGCCATTCAGGAAGCAGCCATGCTCCTCCTCCCCATCACTCTTCTGCCGATGGATTTCACCCATTCACTGCCCTTTGCCAAGCCTAAAGCCGGCGGCTCTCTTTGCCAACGGAGCCACTAGGCGCGCTTTAGGGGACCCCGCAACAAAACCACGTGCCGTGACTCGGAGTCGAACCGAGGTTGCTGCGGCCACAACGCAAAGTACTAACCACTATACGATCACGGCCACCCAGCCGGCAGGGCCGAGACGGCCCGGCTGCTCGCTGCAGACCGCTCAACTCGGAGCTCTCGGGGAGGGAGGGGGCGGCACTCCCTCCCCTACCGCCACAGGTCTTTCTCAAGTCACCCCAGTAGTCTCACACTTGAAGTCGTAACGAAAGGGAAGAAGACACCAAGCGACCGTGCTGCCTGTCCCCCTGGCTCTCTTCCTCGTCCCTTCATCAGCCGCCGCCCCTTTTGGCTTGGCGATTGCCCTCAGCCCCTTAGACACGGTATTTCCCTTCGCATGTCTGAAACAGGACTCGCCGTGCTGCTCCTGAATCTAGGCCTTGAGGTGTAATGCGGTGGAGAGGCTTTCTCTAGGGCAAGCGAGACAATAGGGCCATGGTCGGGACGAAAACAGGGGTGGCCTTGCAGGGGAATTGTTTCTCTGGAGCTGCACAACAAACCGGCGGGGTGCAAACGTGAAATCGCCCTAGAAGGAGGACATGAGCAACACCCGGGGGGGGGAGGGGGCAAGGCATTCCTTTTCCCCATTCAAAAGGGGCCGCCCTCCCCGTCGGGGAATCGAACCCCGGTCTCCCGCGTGACAGGCGGGGATACTCACCACTATACTAACGAGGAACGGGGGCCGGGGGCGCTGCTCCAGGCGGCTGAAGCACGGCCAATGAATCCTTCACACTACACCACAGTCCGCACTGCGCAGCCACACCCTTTGCTCCCTTCTTTTCCCAAAAGGCTTTGGCTGCACCAACAGCCCTGGGAAAGGCCCTCTCTTTCCTCACACGCGCTTGCCCACCGGGCCGCTTTGGCGGCCTTCGCAGCTCCTCGCAACACCTTACGGGGACCTTGCCCTCGGCCACGGGCTGCTCTGCTCAACACCTTAGTCCTCTCACAAACCTTTAGTTTAAAGCTCCCCCGTCGGCACGCCAGACGCTCCTCAAACTCACGCCATCACCAGCTCGGACGTGGCTCCTCTTGGCGGACGCAGCTTCTCCCTCCCGCAGGTCCTTCCTGTCAAGGCGCAGTGGCTGCACCTCCTCAACACAGCGCTTTCCAGGATCTGAGAAGCTGGATCTTGACGCTGCCATTCAGGAAGCAGCCATGCTCCTCCTCCCCATCACTCTTCTGCCGATGGATTTCACCCATTCACTGCCCTTTGCCAAGCCTAAAGCCGGCGGCTCTCTTTGCCAACGGAGCCACTAGGCGCGCTTTAGGGGACCCCGCAACAAAACCACGTGCCGTGACTCGGAGTCGAACCGAGGTTGCTGCGGCCACAACGCAAAGTACTAACCACTATACGATCACGGCCACCCAGCCGGCAGGGCCGAGACGGCCCGGCTGCTCGCTGCAGACCGCTCAACTCGGAGCTCTCGGGGAGGGAGGGGGCGGCACTCCCTCCCCTACCGCCACAGGTCTTTCTCAAGTCACCCCAGTAGTCTCACACTTGAAGTCGTAACGAAAGGGAAGAAGACACCAAGCGACCGTGCTGCCTGTCCCCCTGGCTCTCTTCCTCGTCCCTTCATCAGCCGCCGCCCCTTTTGGCTTGGCGATTGCCCTCAGCCCCTTAGACACGGTATTTCCCTTCGCATGTCTGAAACAGGACTCGCCGTGCTGCTCCTGAATCTAGGCCTTGAGGTGTAATGCGGTGGAGAGGCTTTCTCTAGGGCAAGCGAGACAATAGGGCCATGGTCGGGACGAAAACAGGGGTGGCCTTGCAGGGGAATTGTTTCTCTGGAGCTGCACAACAAACCGGCGGGGTGCAAACGTGAAATCGCCCTAGAAGGAGGACATGAGCAACACGGGGGGGGGGGGGGGCAAGGCATTCCTTTTCCCCATTCAAAAGGGGCCGCCCTCCCCGTCGGGGAATCGAACCCCGGTCTCCCGCGTGACAGGCGGGGATACTCACCACTATACTAACGAGGAACGGGGGCCGGGGGCGCTGCTCCAGGCGGCTGAAGCACGGCCAATGAATCCTTCACACTACACCACAGTCCGCACTGCGCAGCCACACCCTTTGCTCCCTTCTTTTCCCAAAAGGCTTTGGCTGCACCAACAGCCCTGGGAAAGGCCCTCTCCTTCCTCACACGCGCTTGCCCACCGGGCCGCTTTGGCGGCCTTCGCAGCTCCTCGCAACACCTTACGGGGACCTTGCCCTCGGCCACGGGCTGCTCTGCTCAACACCTTAGTCCTCTCACAAACCTTTAGTTTAAAGCTCCCCCGTCGGCACGCCAGACGCTCCTCAAACTCACGCCATCACCAGCTCGGACGTGGCTCCTCTTGGCGGACGCAGCTTCTCCCTCCCGCAGGTCCTTCCTGTCAAGGCGCAGTGGCTGCACCTCCTCAACACAGCGCTTTCCAGGATCTGAGAAGCTGGATCTTGACGCTGCCATTCAGGAAGCAGCCATGCTCCTCCTCCCCATCACTCTTCTGCCGATGGATTTCACCCATTCACTGCCCTTTGCCAAGCCTAAAGCCGGCGGCTCTCTTTGCCAACGGAGCCACTAGGCGCGCTTTAGGGGACCCCGCAACAAAACCACGTGCCGTGACTCGGAGTCGAACCGAGGTTGCTGCGGCCACAACGCAAAGTACTAACCACTATACGATCACGGCCACCCAGCCGGCAGGGCCGAGACGGCCCGGCTGCTCGCTGCAGACCGCTCAACTCGGAGCTCTCGGGGAGGGAGGGGGCGGCACTCCCTCCCCTACCGCCACAGGTCTTTCTCAAGTCACCCCAGTAGTCTCACACTTGAAGTCGTAACGAAAGGGAAGAAGACACCAAGCGACCGTGCTGCCTGTCCCCCTGGCTCTCTTCCTCGTCCCTTCATCAGCCGCCGCCCCTTTTGGCTTGGCGATTGCCCTCAGCCCCTTAGACACGGTATTTCCCTTCGCATGTCTGAAACAGGACTCGCCGTGCTGCTCCTGAATCTAGGCCTTGAGGTGTAATGCGGTGGAGAGGCTTTCTCTAGGGCAAGCGAGACAATAGGGCCATGGTCGGGACGAAAACAGGGGTGGCCTTGCAGGGGAATTGTTTCTCTGGAGCTGCACAACAAACCGGCGGGGTGCAAACGTGAAATCGCCCTAGAAGGAGGACATGAGCAACACCCGGGGGGGGGGCAAGGCATTCCTTTTCCCCATTCAAAAGGGGCCGCCCTCCCCGTCGGGGAATCGAACCCCGGTCTCCCGCGTGACAGGCGGGGATACTCACCACTATACTAACGAGGAACGGGGGCCGGGGCGCTGCTCCAGGCGGCTGAAGCACGGCCAATGAATCCTTCACACTACACCACAGTCCGCACTGCGCAGCCACACCCTTTGCTCCCTTCTTTTCCCAAAAGGCTTTGGCTGCACCAACAGCCCTGGGAAAGGCCCTCTCCTTCCTCACACGCGCTTGCCCACCGGGCCGCTTTGGCGGCCTTCGCAGCTCCTCGCAACACCTTACGGGGACCTTGCCCTCGGCCACGGGCTGCTCTGCTCAACACCTTAGTCCTCTCACAAACCTTTAGTTTAAAGCTCCCCCGTCGGCACGCCAGACGCTCCTCAAACTCACGCCATCACCAGCTCGGACGTGGCTCCTCTTGGCGGACGCAGCTTCTCCCTCCCGCAGGTCCTTCCTGTCAAGGCGCAGTGGCTGCACCTCCTCAACACAGCGCTTTCCAGGATCTGAGAAGCTGGATCTTGACGCTGCCATTCAGGAAGCAGCCATGCTCCTCCTCCCCATCACTCTTCTGCCGATGGATTTCACCCATTCACTGCCCTTTGCCAAGCCTAAAGCCGGCGGCTCTCTTTGCCAACGGAGCCACTAGGCGCGCTTTAGGGGACCCCGCAACAAAACCACGTGCCGTGACTCGGAGTCGAACCGAGGTTGCTGCGGCCACAACGCAAAGTACTAACCACTATACGATCACGGCCACCCAGCCGGCAGGGCCGAGACGGCCCGGCTGCTCGCTGCAGACCGCTCAACTCGGAGCTCTCGGGGAGGGAGGGGGCGGCACTCCCTCCCCTACCGCCACAGGTCTTTCTCAAGTCACCCCAGTAGTCTCACACTTGAAGTCGTAACGAAAGGGAAGAAGACACCAAGCGACCGTGCTGCCTGTCCCCCTGGCTCTCTTCCTCGTCCCTTCATCAGCCGCCGCCCCTTTTGGCTTGGCGATTGCCCTCAGCCCCTTAGACACGGTATTTCCCTTCGCATGTCTGAAACAGGACTCGCCGTGCTGCTCCTGAATCTAGGCCTTGAGGTGTAATGCGGTGGAGAGGCTTTCTCTAGGGCAAGCGAGACAATAGGGCCATGGTCGGGACGAAAACAGGGGTGGCCTTGCAGGGGAATTGTTTCTCTGGAGCTGCACAACAAACCGGCGGGGTGCAAACGTGAAATCGCCCTAGAAGGAGGACATGAGCAACACGGGGGGGGGGGGGGGGGCAAGGCATTCCTTTTCCCCATTCAAAAGGGGCCGCCCTCCCCGTCGGGGAATCGAACCCCGGTCTCCCGCGTGACAGGCGGGGATACTCACCACTATACTAACGAGGAACGGGGGCCGGGGGCGCTGCTCCAGGCGGCTGAAGCACGGCCAATGAATCCTTCACACTACACCACAGTCCGCACTGCGCAGCCACACCCTTTGCTCCCTTCTTTTCCCAAAAGGCTTTGGCTGCACCAACAGCCCTGGGAAAGGCCCTCTCCTTCCTCACACGCGCTTGCCCACCGGGCCGCTTTGGCGGCCTTCGCAGCTCCTCGCAACACCTTACGGGGACCTTGCCCTCGGCCACGGGCTGCTCTGCTCAACACCTTAGTCCTCTCACAAACCTTTAGTTTAAAGCTCCCCCGTCGGCACGCCAGACGCTCCTCAAACTCACGCCATCACCAGCTCGGACGTGGCTCCTCTTGGCGGACGCAGCTTCTCCCTCCCGCAGGTCCTTCCTGTCAAGGCGCAGTGGCTGCACCTCCTCAACACAGCGCTTTCCAGGATCTGAGAAGCTGGCTCTTGACGCTGCCATTCAGGAAGCAGCCATGCTCCTCCTCCCCATCACTCTTCTGCCGATGGATTTCACCCATTCACTGCCCTTTGCCAAGCCTAAAGCCGGCGGCTCTCTTTGCCAACGGAGCCACTAGGCGCGCTTTAGGGGACCCCGCAACAAAACCACGTGCCGTGACTCGGAGTCGAACCGAGGTTGCTGCGGCCACAACGCAAAGTACTAACCACTATACGATCACGGCCACCCAGCCGGCAGGGCCGAGACGGCCCGGCTGCTCGCTGCAGACCGCTCAACTCGGAGCTCTCGGGGAGGGAGGGGCGGCACTCCCTCCCCTACCGCCACAGGTCTTTCTCAAGTCACCCCAGTAGTCTCACACTTGAAGTCGTAACGAAAGGGAAGAAGACACCAAGCGACCGTGCTGCCTGTCCCCCTGGCTCTCTTCCTCGTCCCTTCATCAGCCGCCGCCCCTTTTGGCTTGGCGATTGCCCTCAGCCCCTTAGACACGGTATTTCCCTTCGCATGTCTGAAACAGGACTCGCCGTGCTGCTCCTGAATCTAGGCCTTGAGGTGTAATGCGGTGGAGAGGCTTTCTCTAGGGCAAGCGAGACAATAGGGCCATGGTCGGGACGAAAACAGGGGTGGCCTTGCAGGGGAATTGTTTCTCTGGAGCTGCACAACAAACCGGCGGGGTGCAAACGTGAAATCGCCCTAGAAGGAGGACATGAGCAACACGGGGGGGGGGAGGGGGCAAGGCATTCCTTTTCCCCATTCAAAAGGGGCCGCCCTCCCCGTCGGGGAATCGAACCCCGGTCTCCCGCGTGACAGGCGGGGATACTCACCACTATACTAACGAGGAACGGGGGCCGGGGGCGCTGCTCCAGGCGGCTGAAGCACGGCCAATGAATCCTTCACACTACACCACAGTCCGCACTGCGCAGCCACACCCTTTGCTCCCTTCTTTTCCCAAAAGGCTTTGGCTGCACCAACAGCCCTGGGAAAGGCCCTCTCCTTCCTCACACGCGCTTGCCCACCGGGCCGCTTTGGCGGCCTTCGCAGCTCCTCGCAACACCTTACGGGGACCTTGCCCTCGGCCACGGGCTGCTCTGCTCAACACCTTAGTCCTCTCACAAACTTCCTTTAGTTTAAAGCTCCCCCGTCGGCACGCCAGACGCTCCTCAAACTCACGCCATCACCAGCTCGGACGTGGCTCCTCTTGGCGGACGCAGCTTCTCCCTCCCGCAGGTCCTTCCTGTCAAGGCGCAGTGGCTGCACCTCCTCAACACAGCGCTTTCCAGGATCTGAGAAGCTGGCTCTTGACGCTGCCATTCAGGAAGCAGCCATGCTCCTCCTCCCCATCACTCTTCTGCCGATGGATTTCACCCATTCACTGCCCTTTGCCAAGCCTAAAGCCGGCGGCTCTCTTTGCCAACGGAGCCACTAGGCGCGCTTTAGGGGACCCCGCAACAAAACCACGTGCCGTGACTCGGAGTCGAACCGAGGTTGCTGCGGCCACAACGCAAAGTACTAACCACTATACGATCACGGCCACCCAGCCGGCAGGGCCGAGACGGCCCGGCTGCTCGCTGCAGACCGCTCAACTCGGAGCTCTCGGGGAGGGAGGGGGCGGCACTCCCTCCCCTACCGCCACAGGTCTTTCTCAAGTCACCCCAGTAGTCTCACACTTGAAGTCGTAACGAAAGGGAAGAAGACACCAAGCGACCGTGCTGCCTGTCCCCCTGGCTCTCTTCCTCGTCCCTTCATCAGCCGCCGCCCCTTTTGGCTTGGCGATTGCCCTCAGCCCCTTAGACACGGTATTTCCCTTCGCATGTCTGAAACAGGACTCGCCGTGCTGCTCCTGAATCTAGGCCTTGAGGTGTAATGCGGTGGAGAGGCTTTCTCTAGGGCAAGCGAGACAATAGGGCCATGGTCGGGACGAAAACAGGGGTGGCCTTGCAGGGGAATTGTTTCTCTGGAGCTGCACAACAAACCGGCGGGGTGCAAACGTGAAATCGCCCTAGAAGGAGGACATGAGCAACACCCGGGGGGGAGGGGGCAAGGCATTCCTTTTCCCCATTCAAAAGGGGCCGCCCTCCCCGTCGGGGAATCGAACCCCGGTCTCCCGCGTGACAGGCGGGGATACTCACCACTATACTAACGAGGAACGGGGGCCGGGGGCGCTGCTCCAGGCGGCTGAAGCACGGCCAATGAATCCTTCACACTACACCACAGTCCGCACTGCGCAGCCACACCCTTTGCTCCCTTCTTTTCCCAAAAGGCTTTGGCTGCACCAACAGCCCTGGGAAAGGCCCTCTCCTTCCTCACACGCGCTTGCCCACCGGGCCGCTTTGGCGGCCTTCGCAGCTCCTCGCAACACCTTACGGGGACCTTGCCCTCGGCCACGGGCTGCTCTGCTCAACACCTTAGTCCTCTCACAAACCTTTAGTTTAAAGCTCCCCCGTCGGCACGCCAGACGCTCCTCAAACTCACGCCATCACCAGCTCGGACGTGGCTCCTCTTGGCGGACGCAGCTTCTCCCTCCCGCAGGTCCTTCCTGTCAAGGCGCAGTGGCTGCACCTCCTCAACACAGCGCTTTCCAGGATCTGAGAAGCTGGCTCTTGACGCTGCCATTCAGGAAGCAGCCATGCTCCTCCTCCCCATCACTCTTCTGCCGATGGATTTCACCCATTCACTGCCCTTTGCCAAGCCTAAAGCCGGCGGCTCTCTTTGCCAACGGAGCCACTAGGCGCGCTTTAGGGGACCCCGCAACAAAACCACGTGCCGTGACTCGGAGTCGAACCGAGGTTGCTGCGGCCACAACGCAAAGTACTAACCACTATACGATCACGGCCACCCAGCCGGCAGGGCCGAGACGGCCCGGCTGCTCGCTGCAGACCGCTCAACTCGGAGCTCTCGGGGAGGGAGGGGGCGGCACTCCCTCCCCTACCGCCACAGGTCTTTCTCAAGTCACCCCAGTAGTCTCACACTTGAAGTCGTAACGAAAGGGAAGAAGACACCAAGCGACCGTGCTGCCTGTCCCCCTGGCTCTCTTCCTCGTCCCTTCATCAGCCGCCGCCCCTTTTGGCTTGGCGATTGCCCTCAGCCCCTTAGACACGGTATTTCCCTTCGCATGTCTGAAACAGGACTCGCCGTGCTGCTCCTGAATCTAGGCCTTGAGGTGTAATGCGGTGGAGAGGCTTTCTCTAGGGCAAGCGAGACAATAGGGCCATGGTCGGGACGAAAACAGGGGTGGCCTTGCAGGGGAATTGTTTCTCTGGAGCTGCACAACAAACCGGCGGGGTGCAAACGTGAAATCGCCCTAGAAGGAGGACATGAGCAACACCCGGGGGGGGAGGGGGCAAGGCATTCCTTTTCCCCATTCAAAAGGGGCCGCCCTCCCCGTCGGGGAATCGAACCCCGGTCTCCCGCGTGACAGGCGGGGATACTCACCACTATACTAACGAGGAACGGGGGCCGGGGGCGCTGCTCCAGGCGGCTGAAGCACGGCCAATGAATCCTTCACACTACACCACAGTCCGCACTGCGCAGCCACACCCTTTGCTCCCTTCTTTTCCCAAAAGGCTTTGGCTGCACCAACAGCCCTGGGAAAGGCCCTCTCCTTCCTCACACGCGCTTGCCCACCGGGCCGCTTTGGCGGCCTTCGCAGCTCCTCGCAACACCTTACGGGGACCTTGCCCTCGGCCACGGGCTGCTCTGCTCAACACCTTAGTCCTCTCACAAACCTTTAGTTTAAAGCTCCCCCGTCGGCACGCCAGACGCTCCTCAAACTCACGCCATCACCAGCTCGGACGTGGCTCCTCTTGGCGGACGCAGCTTCTCCCTCCCGCAGGTCCTTCCTGTCAAGGCGCAGTGGCTGCACCTCCTCAACACAGCGCTTTCCAGGATCTGAGAAGCTGGCTCTTGACGCTGCCATTCAGGAAGCAGCCATGCTCCTCCTCCCCATCACTCTTCTGCCGATGGATTTCACCCATTCACTGCCCTTTGCCAAGCCTAAAGCCGGCGGCTCTCTTTGCCAACGGAGCCACTAGGCGCGCTTTAGGGGACCCCGCAACAAAACCACGTGCCGTGACTCGGAGTCGAACCGAGGTTGCTGCGGCCACAACGCAAAGTACTAACCACTATACGATCACGGCCACCCAGCCGGCAGGGCCGAGACGGCCCGGCTGCTCGCTGCAGACCGCTCAACTCGGAGCTCTCGGGGAGGGAGGGGGCGGCACTCCCTCCCCTACCGCCACAGGTCTTTCTCAAGTCACCCCAGTAGTCTCACACTTGAAGTCGTAACGAAAGGGAAGAAGACACCAAGCGACCGTGCTGCCTGTCCCCCTGGCTCTCTTCCTCGTCCCTTCATCAGCCGCCGCCCCTTTTGGCTTGGCGATTGCCCTCAGCCCCTTAGACACGGTATTTCCCTTCGCATGTCTGAAACAGGACTCGCCGTGCTGCTCCTGAATCTAGGCCTTGAGGTGTAATGCGGTGGAGAGGCTTTCTCTAGGGCAAGCGAGACAATAGGGCCATGGTCGGGACGAAAACAGGGGTGGCCTTGCAGGGGAATTGTTTCTCTGGAGCTGCACAACAAACCGGCGGGGTGCAAACGTGAAATCGCCCTAGAAGGAGGACATGAGCAACACGGGGGAGGGGGCAAGGCATTCCTTTTCCCCATTCAAAAGGGGCCGCCCTCCCCGTCGGGGAATCGAACCCCGGTCTCCCGCGTGACAGGCGGGGATACTCACCACTATACTAACGAGGAACGGGGGCCGGGGGCGCTGCTCCAGGCGGCTGAAGCACGGCCAATGAATCCTTCACACTACACCACAGTCCGCACTGCGCAGCCACACCCTTTGCTCCCTTCTTTTCCCAAAAGGCTTTGGCTGCACCAACAGCCCTGGGAAAGGCCCTCTCCTTCCTCACACGCGCTTGCCCACCGGGCCGCTTTGGCGGCCTTCGCAGCTCCTCGCAACACCTTACGGGGACCTTGCCCTCGGCCACGGGCTGCTCTGCTCAACACCTTAGTCCTCTCACAAACCTTTAGTTTAAAGCTCCCCCGTCGGCACGCCAGACGCTCCTCAAACTCACGCCATCACCAGCTCGGACGTGGCTCCTCTTGGCGGACGCAGCTTCTCCCTCCCGCAGGTCCTTCCTGTCAAGGCGCAGTGGCTGCACCTCCTCAACACAGCGCTTTCCAGGATCTGAGAAGCTGGCTCTTGACGCTGCCATTCAGGAAGCAGCCATGCTCCTCCTCCCCATCACTCTTCTGCCGATGGATTTCACCCATTCACTGCCCTTTGCCAAGCCTAAAGCCGGCGGCTCTCTTTGCCAACGGAGCCACTAGGCGCGCTTTAGGGGACCCCGCAACAAAACCACGTGCCGTGACTCGGAGTCGAACCGAGGTTGCTGCGGCCACAACGCAAAGTACTAACCACTATACGATCACGGCCACCCAGCCGGCAGGGCCGAGACGGCCCGGCTGCTCGCTGCAGACCGCTCAACTCGGAGCTCTCGGGGAGGGAGGGGGCGGCACTCCCTCCCCTACCGCCACAGGTCTTTCTCAAGTCACCCCAGTAGTCTCACACTTGAAGTCGTAACGAAAGGGAAGAAGACACCAAGCGACCGTGCTGCCTGTCCCCCTGGCTCTCTTCCTCGTCCCTTCATCAGCCGCCGCCCCTTTTGGCTTGGCGATTGCCCTCAGCCCCTTAGACACGGTATTTCCCTTCGCATGTCTGAAACAGGACTCGCCGTGCTGCTCCTGAATCTAGGCCTTGAGGTGTAATGCGGTGGAGAGGCTTTCTCTAGGGCAAGCGAGACAATAGGGCCATGGTCGGGACGAAAACAGGGGTGGCCTTGCAGGGGAATTGTTTCTCTGGAGCTGCACAACAAACCGGCGGGGTGCAAACGTGAAATCGCCCTAGAAGGAGGACATGAGCAACACCCGGGGGGGGGGAGGGGGCAAGGCATTCCTTTTCCCCATTCAAAAGGGGCCGCCCTCCCCGTCGGGGAATCGAACCCCGGTCTCCCGCGTGACAGGCGGGGATACTCACCACTATACTAACGAGGAACGGGGGCCGGGGGCGCTGCTCCAGGCGGCTGAAGCACGGCCAATGAATCCTTCACACTACACCACAGTCCGCACTGCGCAGCCACACCCTTTGCTCCCTTCTTTTCCCAAAAGGCTTTGGCTGCACCAACAGCCCTGGGAAAGGCCCTCTCCTTCCTCACACGCGCTTGCCCACCGGGCCGCTTTGGCGGCCTTCGCAGCTCCTCGCAACACCTTACGGGGACCTTGCCCTCGGCCACGGGCTGCTCTGCTCAACACCTTAGTCCTCTCACAAACCTTTAGTTTAAAGCTCCCCCGTCGGCACGCCAGACGCTCCTCAAACTCACGCCATCACCAGCTCGGACGTGGCTCCTCTTGGCGGACGCAGCTTCTCCCTCCCGCAGGTCCTTCCTGTCAAGGCGCAGTGGCTGCACCTCCTCAACACAGCGCTTTCCAGGATCTGAGAAGCTGGCTCTTGACGCTGCCATTCAGGAAGCAGCCATGCTCCTCCTCCCCATCACTCTTCTGCCGATGGATTTCACCCATTCACTGCCCTTTGCCAAGCCTAAAGCCGGCGGCTCTCTTTGCCAACGGAGCCACTAGGCGCGCTTTAGGGGACCCCGCAACAAAACCACGTGCCGTGACTCGGAGTCGAACCGAGGTTGCTGCGGCCACAACGCAAAGTACTAACCACTATACGATCACGGCCACCCAGCCGGCAGGGCCGAGACGGCCCGGCTGCTCGCTGCAGACCGCTCAACTCGGAGCTCTCGGGGAGGGAGGGGGCGGCACTCCCTCCCCTACCGCCACAGGTCTTTCTCAAGTCACCCCAGTAGTCTCACACTTGAAGTCGTAACGAAAGGGAAGAAGACACCAAGCGACCGTGCTGCCTGTCCCCCTGGCTCTCTTCCTCGTCCCTTCATCAGCCGCCGCCCCTTTTGGCTTGGCGATTGCCCTCAGCCCCTTAGACACGGTATTTCCCTTCGCATGTCTGAAACAGGACTCGCCGTGCTGCTCCTGAATCTAGGCCTTGAGGTGTAATGCGGTGGAGAGGCTTTCTCTAGGGCAAGCGAGACAATAGGGCCATGGTCGGGACGAAAACAGGGGTGGCCTTGCAGGGGAATTGTTTCTCTGGAGCTGCACAACAAACCGGCGGGGTGCAAACGTGAAATCGCCCTAGAAGGAGGACATGAGCAACACCCGGGGGGGGGGGGGCAAGGCATTCCTTTTCCCCATTCAAAAGGGGCCGCCCTCCCCGTCGGGGAATCGAACCCCGGTCTCCCGCGTGACAGGCGGGGATACTCACCACTATACTAACGAGGAACGGGGGCCGGGGGCGCTGCTCCAGGCGGCTGAAGCACGGCCAATGAATCCTTCACACTACACCACAGTCCGCACTGCGCAGCCACACCCTTTGCTCCCTTCTTTTCCCAAAAGGCTTTGGCTGCACCAACAGCCCTGGGAAAGGCCCTCTCCTTCCTCACACGCGCTTGCCCACCGGGCCGCTTTGGCGGCCTTCGCAGCTCCTCGCAACACCTTACGGGGACCTTGCCCTCGGCCACGGGCTGCTCTGCTCAACACCTTAGTCCTCTCACAAACCTTTAGTTTAAAGCTCCCCCGTCGGCACGCCAGACGCTCCTCAAACTCACGCCATCACCAGCTCGGACGTGGCTCCTCTTGGCGGACGCAGCTTCTCCCTCCCGCAGGTCCTTCCTGTCAAGGCGCAGTGGCTGCACCTCCTCAACACAGCGCTTTCCAGGATCTGAGAAGCTGGATCTTGACGCTGCCATTCAGGAAGCAGCCATGCTCCTCCTCCCCATCACTCTTCTGCCGATGGATTTCACCCATTCACTGCCCTTTGCCAAGCCTAAAGCCGGCGGCTCTCTTTGCCAACGGAGCCACTAGGCGCGCTTTAGGGGACCCCGCAACAAAACCACGTGCCGTGACTCGGAGTCGAACCGAGGTTGCTGCGGCCACAACGCAAAGTACTAACCACTATACGATCACGGCCACCCAGCCGGCAGGGCCGAGACGGCCCGGCTGCTCGCTGCAGACCGCTCAACTCGGAGCTCTCGGGGAGGAGGGGGCGGCACTCCCTCCCCTACCGCCACAGGTCTTTCTCAAGTCACCCCAGTAGTCTCACACTTGAAGTCGTAACGAAAGGGAAGAAGACACCAAGCGACCGTGCTGCCTGTCCCCCTGGCTCTCTTCCTCGTCCCTTCATCAGCCGCCGCCCCTTTTGGCTTGGCGATTGCCCTCAGCCCCTTAGACACGGTATTTCCCTTCGCATGTCTGAAACAGGACTCGCCGTGCTGCTCCTGAATCTAGGCCTTGAGGTGTAATGCGGTGGAGAGGCTTTCTCTAGGGCAAGCGAGACAATAGGGCCATGGTCGGGACGAAAACAGGGGTGGCCTTGCAGGGGAATTGTTTCTCTGGAGCTGCACAACAAACCGGCGGGGTGCAAACGTGAAATCGCCCTAGAAGGAGGACATGAGCAACACCCGGGGGGGGGGCGGGGGCAAGGCATTCCTTTTCCCCATTCAAAAGGGGCCGCCCTCCCCGTCGGGGAATCGAACCCCGGTCTCCCGCGTGACAGGCGGGGATACTCACCACTATACTAACGAGGAACGGGGGCCGGGGGCGCTGCTCCAGGCGGCTGAAGCACGGCCAATGAATCCTTCACACTACACCACAGTCCGCACTGCGCAGCCACACCCTTTGCTCCCTTCTTTTCCCAAAAGGCTTTGGCTGCACCAACAGCCCTGGGAAAGGCCCTCTCCTTCCTCACACGCGCTTGCCCACCGGGCCGCTTTGGCGGCCTTCGCAGCTCCTCGCAACACCTTACGGGGACCTTGCCCTCGGCCACGGGCTGCTCTGCTCAACACCTTAGTCCTCTCACAAACCTTTAGTTTAAAGCTCCCCCGTCGGCACGCCAGACGCTCCTCAAACTCACGCCATCACCAGCTCGGACGTGGCTCCTCTTGGCGGACGCAGCTTCTCCCTCCCGCAGGTCCTTCCTGTCAAGGCGCAGTGGCTGCACCTCCTCAACACAGCGCTTTCCAGGATCTGAGAAGCTGGATCTTGACGCTGCCATTCAGGAAGCAGCCATGCTCCTCCTCCCCATCACTCTTCTGCCGATGGATTTCACCCATTCACTGCCCTTTGCCAAGCCTAAAGCCGGCGGCTCTCTTTGCCAACGGAGCCACTAGGCGCGCTTTAGGGGACCCCGCAACAAAACCACGTGCCGTGACTCGGAGTCGAACCGAGGTTGCTGCGGCCACAACGCAAAGTACTAACCACTATACGATCACGGCCACCCAGCCGGCAGGGCCGAGACGGCCCGGCTGCTCGCTGCAGACCGCTCAACTCGGAGCTCTCGGGGAGGGAGGGGGCGGCACTCCCTCCCCTACCGCCACAGGTCTTTCTCAAGTCACCCCAGTAGTCTCACACTTGAAGTCGTAACGAAAGGGAAGAAGACACCAAGCGACCGTGCTGCCTGTCCCCCTGGCTCTCTTCCTCGTCCCTTCATCAGCCGCCGCCCCTTTTGGCTTGGCGATTGCCCTCAGCCCCTTAGACACGGTATTTCCCTTCGCATGTCTGAAACAGGACTCGCCGTGCTGCTCCTGAATCTAGGCCTTGAGGTGTAATGCGGTGGAGAGGCTTTCTCTAGGGCAAGCGAGACAATAGGGCCATGGTCGGGACGAAAACAGGGGTGGCCTTGCAGGGGAATTGTTTCTCTGGAGCTGCACAACAAACCGGCGGGGTGCAAACGTGAAATCGCCCTAGAAGGAGGACATGAGCAACACCCGGGGGGGGGGGGGGGGGGCAAGGCATTCCTTTTCCCCATTCAAAAGGGGCCGCCCTCCCCGTCGGGGAATCGAACCCCGGTCTCCCGCGTGACAGGCGGGGATACTCACCACTATACTAACGAGGAACGGGGGCCGGGGGCGCTGCTCCAGGCGGCTGAAGCACGGCCAATGAATCCTTCACACTACACCACAGTCCGCACTGCGCAGCCACACCCTTTGCTCCCTTCTTTTCCCAAAAGGCTTTGGCTGCACCAACAGCCCTGGGAAAGGCCCTCTCCTTCCTCACACGCGCTTGCCCACCGGGCCGCTTTGGCGGCCTTCGCAGCTCCTCGCAACACCTTACGGGGACCTTGCCCTCGGCCACGGGCTGCTCTGCTCAACACCTTAGTCCTCTCACAAACCTTTAGTTTAAAGCTCCCCCGTCGGCACGCCAGACGCTCCTCAAACTCACGCCATCACCAGCTCGGACGTGGCTCCTCTTGGCGGACGCAGCTTCTCCCTCCCGCAGGTCCTTCCTGTCAAGGCGCAGTGGCTGCACCTCCTCAACACAGCGCTTTCCAGGATCTGAGAAGCTGGATCTTGACGCTGCCATTCAGGAAGCAGCCATGCTCCTCCTCCCCATCACTCTTCTGCCGATGGATTTCACCCATTCACTGCCCTTTGCCAAGCCTAAAGCCGGCGGCTCTCTTTGCCAACGGAGCCACTAGGCGCGCTTTAGGGGACCCCGCAACAAAACCACGTGCCGTGACTCGGAGTCGAACCGAGGTTGCTGCGGCCACAACGCAAAGTACTAACCACTATACGATCACGGCCACCCAGCCGGCAGGGCCGAGACGGCCCGGCTGCTCGCTGCAGACCGCTCAACTCGGAGCTCTCGGGGAGGGAGGGGGCGGCACTCCCTCCCCTACCGCCACAGGTCTTTCTCAAGTCACCCCAGTAGTCTCACACTTGAAGTCGTAACGAAAGGGAAGAAGACACCAAGCGACCGTGCTGCCTGTCCCCCTGGCTCTCTTCCTCGTCCCTTCATCAGCCGCCGCCCCTTTTGGCTTGGCGATTGCCCTCAGCCCCTTAGACACGGTATTTCCCTTCGCATGTCTGAAACAGGACTCGCCGTGCTGCTCCTGAATCTAGGCCTTGAGGTGTAATGCGGTGGAGAGGCTTTCTCTAGGGCAAGCGAGACAATAGGGCCATGGTCGGGACGAAAACAGGGGTGGCCTTGCAGGGGAATTGTTTCTCTGGAGCTGCACAACAAACCGGCGGGGTGCAAACGTGAAATCGCCCTAGAAGGAGGACATGAGCAACACGGGGGGGGGGGGGGGGGCAAGGCATTCCTTTTCCCCATTCAAAAGGGGCCGCCCTCCCCGTCGGGGAATCGAACCCCGGTCTCCCGCGTGACAGGCGGGGATACTCACCACTATACTAACGAGGAACGGGGGCCGGGGGCGCTGCTCCAGGCGGCTGAAGCACGGCCAATGAATCCTTCACACTACACCACAGTCCGCACTGCGCAGCCACACCCTTTGCTCCCTTCTTTTCCCAAAAGGCTTTGGCTGCACCAACAGCCCTGGGAAAGGCCCTCTCCTTCCTCACACGCGCTTGCCCACCGGGCCGCTTTGGCGGCCTTCGCAGCTCCTCGCAACACCTTACGGGGACCTTGCCCTCGGCCACGGGCTGCTCTGCTCAACACCTTAGTCCTCTCACAAACCTTTAGTTTAAAGCTCCCCCGTCGGCACGCCAGACGCTCCTCAAACTCACGCCATCACCAGCTCGGACGTGGCTCCTCTTGGCGGACGCAGCTTCTCCCTCCCGCAGGTCCTTCCTGTCAAGGCGCAGTGGCTGCACCTCCTCAACACAGCGCTTTCCAGGATCTGAGAAGCTGGATCTTGACGCTGCCATTCAGGAAGCAGCCATGCTCCTCCTCCCCATCACTCTTCTGCCGATGGATTTCACCCATTCACTGCCCTTTGCCAAGCCTAAAGCCGGCGGCTCTCTTTGCCAACGGAGCCACTAGGCGCGCTTTAGGGGACCCCGCAACAAAACCACGTGCCGTGACTCGGAGTCGAACCGAGGTTGCTGCGGCCACAACGCAAAGTACTAACCACTATACGATCACGGCCACCCAGCCGGCAGGGCCGAGACGGCCCGGCTGCTCGCTGCAGACCGCTCAACTCGGAGCTCTCGGGGAGGGAGGGGGCGGCACTCCCTCCCCTACCGCCACAGGTCTTTCTCAAGTCACCCCAGTAGTCTCACACTTGAAGTCGTAACGAAAGGGAAGAAGACACCAAGCGACCGTGCTGCCTGTCCCCCTGGCTCTCTTCCTCGTCCCTTCATCAGCCGCCGCCCCTTTTGGCTTGGCGATTGCCCTCAGCCCCTTAGACACGGTATTTCCCTTCGCATGTCTGAAACAGGACTCGCCGTGCTGCTCCTGAATCTAGGCCTTGAGGTGTAATGCGGTGGAGAGGCTTTCTCTAGGGCAAGCGAGACAATAGGGCCATGGTCGGGACGAAAACAGGGGTGGCCTTGCAGGGGAATTGTTTCTCTGGAGCTGCACAACAAACCGGCGGGGTGCAAACGTGAAATCGCCCTAGAAGGAGGACATGAGCAACACGGGGGGGGGAGGGGGCAAGGCATTCCTTTTCCCCATTCAAAAGGGGCCGCCCTCCCCGTCGGGGAATCGAACCCCGGTCTCCCGCGTGACAGGCGGGGATACTCACCACTATACTAACGAGGAACGGGGGCCGGGGGCGCTGCTCCAGGCGGCTGAAGCACGGCCAATGAATCCTTCACACTACACCACAGTCCGCACTGCGCAGCCACACCCTTTGCTCCCTTCTTTTCCCAAAAGGCTTTGGCTGCACCAACAGCCCTGGGAAAGGCCCTCTCCTTCCTCACACGCGCTTGCCCACCGGGCCGCTTTGGCGGCCTTCGCAGCTCCTCGCAACACCTTACGGGGACCTTGCCCTCGGCCACGGGCTGCTCTGCTCAACACCTTAGTCCTCTCACAAACCTTTAGTTTAAAGCTCCCCCGTCGGCACGCCAGACGCTCCTCAAACTCACGCCATCACCAGCTCGGACGTGGCTCCTCTTGGCGGACGCAGCTTCTCCCTCCCGCAGGTCCTTCCTGTCAAGGCGCAGTGGCTGCACCTCCTCAACACAGCGCTTTCCAGGATCTGAGAAGCTGGATCTTGACGCTGCCATTCAGGAAGCAGCCATGCTCCTCCTCCCCATCACTCTTCTGCCGATGGATTTCACCCATTCTGCCCTTTGCCAAGCCTAAAGCCGGCGGCTCTCTTTGCCAACGGAGCCACTAGGCGCGCTTTAGGGGACCCCGCAACAAAACCACGTGCCGTGACTCGGAGTCGAACCGAGGTTGCTGCGGCCACAACGCAAAGTACTAACCACTATACGATCACGGCCACCCAGCCGGCAGGGCCGAGACGGCCCGGCTGCTCGCTGCAGACCGCTCAACTCGGAGCTCTCGGGGAGGGAGGGGGCGGCACTCCCTCCCCTACCGCCACAGGTCTTTCTCAAGTCACCCCAGTAGTCTCACACTTGAAGTCGTAACGAAAGGGAAGAAGACACCAAGCGACCGTGCTGCCTGTCCCCCTGGCTCTCTTCCTCGTCCCTTCATCAGCCGCCGCCCCTTTTGGCTTGGCGATTGCCCTCAGCCCCTTAGACACGGTATTTCCCTTCGCATGTCTGAAACAGGACTCGCCGTGCTGCTCCTGAATCTAGGCCTTGAGGTGTAATGCGGTGGAGGCTTTCTCTAGGGCAAGCGAGACAATAGGGCCATGGTCGGGACGAAAACAGGGGTGGCCTTGCAGGGGAATTGTTTCTCTGGAGCTGCACAACAAACCGGCGGGGTGCAAACGTGAAATCGCCCTAGAAGGAGGACATGAGCAACACCCGGGGGGGGGGGGGGAGGGGGCAAGGCATTCCTTTTCCCCATTCAAAAGGGGCCGCCCTCCCCGTCGGGGAATCGAACCCCGGTCTCCCGCGTGACAGGCGGGGATACTCACCACTATACTAACGAGGAACGGGGGCCGGGGGCGCTGCTCCAGGCGGCTGAAGCACGGCCAATGAATCCTTCACACTACACCACAGTCCGCACTGCGCAGCCACACCCTTTGCTCCCTTCTTTTCCCAAAAGGCTTTGGCTGCACCAACAGCCCTGGGAAAGGCCCTCTCCTTCCTCACACGCGCTTGCCCACCGGGCCGCTTTGGCGGCCTTCGCAGCTCCTCGCAACACCTTACGGGGACCTTGCCCTCGGCCACGGGCTGCTCTGCTCAACACCTTAGTCCTCTCACAAACCTTTAGTTTAAAGCTCCCCCGTCGGCACGCCAGACGCTCCTCAAACTCACGCCATCACCAGCTCGGACGTGGCTCCTCTTGGCGGACGCAGCTTCTCCCTCCCGCAGGTCCTTCCTGTCAAGGCGCAGTGGCTGCACCTCCTCAACACAGCGCTTTCCAGGATCTGAGAAGCTGGATCTTGACGCTGCCATTCAGGAAGCAGCCATGCTCCTCCTCCCCATCACTCTTCTGCCGATGGATTTCACCCATTCACTGCCCTTTGCCAAGCCTAAAGCCGGCGGCTCTCTTTGCCAACGGAGCCACTAGGCGCGCTTTAGGGGACCCCGCAACAAAACCACGTGCCGTGACTCGGAGTCGAACCGAGGTTGCTGCGGCCACAACGCAAAGTACTAACCACTATACGATCACGGCCACCCAGCCGGCAGGGCCGAGACGGCCCGGCTGCTCGCTGCAGACCGCTCAACTCGGAGCTCTCGGGGAGGGAGGGGGCGGCACTCCCTCCCCTACCGCCACAGGTCTTTCTCAAGTCACCCCAGTAGTCTCACACTTGAAGTCGTAACGAAAGGGAAGAAGACACCAAGCGACCGTGCTGCCTGTCCCCCTGGCTCTCTTCCTCGTCCCTTCATCAGCCGCCGCCCCTTTTGGCTTGGCGATTGCCCTCAGCCCCTTAGACACGGTATTTCCCTTCGCATGTCTGAAACAGGACTCGCCGTGCTGCTCCTGAATCTAGGCCTTGAGGTGTAATGCGGTGGAGAGGCTTTCTCTAGGGCAAGCGAGACAATAGGGCCATGGTCGGGACGAAAACAGGGGTGGCCTTGCAGGGGAATTGTTTCTCTGGAGCTGCACAACAAACCGGCGGGGTGCAAACGTGAAATCGCCCTAGAAGGAGGACATGAGCAACACGGGGGGGGGGGGGGCAAGGCATTCCTTTTCCCCATTCAAAAGGGGCCGCCCTCCCCGTCGGGGAATCGAACCCCGGTCTCCCGCGTGACAGGCGGGGATACTCACCACTATACTAACGAGGAACGGGGGCCGGGGGCGCTGCTCCAGGCGGCTGAAGCACGGCCAATGAATCCTTCACACTACACCACAGTCCGCACTGCGCAGCCACACCCTTTGCTCCCTTCTTTTCCCAAAAGGCTTTGGCTGCACCAACAGCCCTGGGAAAGGCCCTCTCCTTCCTCACACGCGCTTGCCCACCGGGCCGCTTTGGCGGCCTTCGCAGCTCCTCGCAACACCTTACGGGGACCTTGCCCTCGGCCACGGGCTGCTCTGCTCAACACCTTAGTCCTCTCACAAACCTTTAGTTTAAAGCTCCCCCGTCGGCACGCCAGACGCTCCTCAAACTCACGCCATCACCAGCTCGGACGTGGCTCCTCTTGGCGGACGCAGCTTCTCCCTCCCGCAGGTCCTTCCTGTCAAGGCGCAGTGGCTGCACCTCCTCAACACAGCGCTTTCCAGGATCTGAGAAGCTGGATCTTGACGCTGCCATTCAGGAAGCAGCCATGCTCCTCCTCCCCATCACTCTTCTGCCGATGGATTTCACCCATTCACTGCCCTTTGCCAAGCCTAAAGCCGGCGGCTCTCTTTGCCAACGGAGCCACTAGGCACGCTTTAGGGGACCCCGCAACAAAACCACGTGCCGTGACTCGGAGTCGAACCGAGGTTGCTGCGGCCACAACGCAAAGTACTAACCACTATACGATCACGGCCACCCAGCCAGGAGGGTTGGGGCAGCCCGGCTGTTTGCTGGAGACCCCTCAACTCAGAGCCCTCTCCGTTGGGGAACTCAAGCTTTGTCTCCAGCGTGACAGGCTAATGCGTTTCTTTACAAATGGATTCAAGAATGCTGGGGGATTAAATGTGCTTCAGGAGATTCAACAGAAAGAAACCATGTCGTAACTTTAATTTGAGCTGAAGTTCTGTATTTAGAATATAGAGTACTAAGCATTATACCATCAGAGCTATCCGTCATTTGTTTTGGATACTTGGTGGCAAAGCCCTTGAGGTAGTCGTGTGGGTATGTAGTTCTCCATTGTCCATTTTTGTCTATCTGATGCAGGTATAAATTTTGTATTTGGACAGGGTTCTGAATATATTAACTAGGAATCCCATGAAATGTTCTGTAACATAGAGTGGAAAAAAAGGAGAGTTGAAAACTACCGGTTCCACAAAAGGCCCTGTTAGGAGGAGATGTGGGATTTTCCATTAATGTCTATGTGACTTGCTGATGCTGCAAGTGCCGAAGGAGGAAGTCAGAAGTCTGAGCTGCAGGACTCCAGCATAAAAAAATCTTTCACTTCTCTGTTGCAGCTAAATGGCTCCTCCTCCTCCAGTCTGCTTTTACTTCCAGGTGTTTAAGGTTACAAAGGTTCTTGTGTCACATGAGTTTAGCCCCTTGCCATGTCTAGGGCTGGCATGTCTTACAGGTTATACTGACGTTTGAAAGCTGCTTCTAGGAAAGCTGTGCTAACTCTGGCATGCCTGTGTGGAATCAGTAACTGGGGCTCACATTGTAATGCCATTTCATTATTTTTAAGGAATTTCATAGAGTAGCCAGCCAGAAGCACCTTGAAGGAGATTATTGCATAACTGATGTGTGCATTTTAAGTCCATATGAATTGTTTTTAAAAAGAAAGGAAATTTAAAATCAGCTGAAAATGGGAGTTCAGAAGGGCTGAGCGATTGTCCCCCTACTCTTTGGAGTCATCCCTATAATGCTGTCATGAATTGTAAGAATTGTTCTCTCATGATTTGTGTGTGGAGATTTGTTTCATCCTTCAAAATTGTGTCTTCAACGGGATTAACTAAGCTGCTTTCATTGAATGAAATGACATAGAATGAAAAGTCCTAGGCGACAGCATTGTAACCTCAGCTCTAGTAACCTTCTCTAAGGAAGTGTGCCAGAAATAGCAGGGTTCTCTTGACAGCTGAATGCAGAAGCTAAAATTTTGTACTGGCCGGTTAGCTCAGTTGGTTAGAGCGTGGTGCTAATAACGCCAAGGTCGCGGGTTCGATCCCCGTACGGGCCAATGTGTTAGTCCTTTTACTTCGATAATTTTGATTACCTTTTGCTTTACCTTGGCGGGCGGCGGGGGGGGGGGGGCTGAAACAACAACGTAGAACAAAAATGAGAAAGAGAAAAACGTCCCATCACAGTCACGTGGGTTCTGTGATTAACCCCCAACGCAGAGGAAAGGGAGCAGAGGGAATGGAAGAGTTGTTTTTCTGATCCCATCTCTCACAGCAGGAATAAGATTTGAAGCAGAAACAGGAGTTCAGAACGTTAACCTACTTTAGCTGCCAACGAAGTTTATCCCTGAAAATCATCATTAACTCTGTCCGCAGGGACTGAGGCTGGGATGGGAAAGGGATCATTCCCCAGAGGATTATATTTCTTGCCCTCTCCTGTAAAACAGGCAGGGATCCGCCAGCGCTAGTGATGGGAAGGGGCTAAACTCACACTGAGGCACCTGCGCCCAGCCAGCAAGAGCAGCCTTGGGAAAAGAGGCAACATCTAACTGCTGCAGAGCGGTGAAAGGCTTCATTACCTCGGAGTCTTGGGGCTCAAACTGCTGAGTTTCTTCCCACCCTCAGCGTCGCTGTCACATGGACATGACCTACTTCAATGCCCCTAAAGGGGGGTTAATAAAGTGCCACAATTCCTTATGGAAAAGTTTCTAGATGTGCAGTTGACTACATTTGGTTTAACACTTTCCTCTGCGTTGGGGGTTAATCACAGAACCCATGTAACTGTGGTGGGACGTTCTTTTCTTTCTCATTTTTGTTCCATTTTGTTGTTTCAGCCTCTCCCCAAAGCAAAGCAAAGCAAAGGGCGTTCCTTTCCTAATGGTAGAAGATAAAGAGCTAATGAAAGAAGAGCAAAAGCTATGGCCCTTACAGCGCTTAAATCCACAATTTTGACATAACTCGCACCATGCGCTAATCAACTGAACTAACCTGCCAGGGGCGTAAGTAGCGTTCACATATTTGTGGCTCAGCAGAGCAGAATTGTGTCTGGCACATTGCTTCTGAAGAGATTGTGCCATTAGGCAGGGCTTTTCTGGGTCATTTTATTCAACTCCAGTTATTTGAATAATCCCTTGGAGACCGCATTTCTGAATAAATTAGTGAACCTACACACATTGAGTGAGCACAATTCTCACAGTTACCAACAGTCCTGGCGGGACAGTACTAGTGGCTGACACAGGGAGATGGGTCTTGTTCCGTTGTAAGCGTTTGAGAGAAAATTTTAGGGAAGAGTGTTTAGGATGCAAGGTTGCTAATATTCATGGGGTAATGCAGCCTGAAGATGAGACTAAAAAATGCTCAAAGAATTTAGCTCTAGGATTGTCTGCTCAAAGGAAGCAATTAACCTTCCCAAAGGAAGCAATTAACCCCTATACACTAAGTAGTCGTGGCCGAGTGGTTAAGGCGATGGACTAGAAATCCATTGGGGTTTCCCCGCGCAGGTTCGAATCCTGCCGACTACGCAGTGCTTTCACTTTATTAATTTTTTGCTACCTATAGATTTATTTCCTCCAAGCCCCTGACACAGAAGTAAGCAGCCGTTCTCAATTCTAGAGGCCTTTCTCAAAATCCTCATAATACATTTATCATTCATTATACCAGCAAATTACACTATAGGATGAGTCCTGGCGAGAGGCTCTGTTGGGAAGATTGTGTTCATTAACCGCTCCAAAGAGAGAAAAGGGAAGCTCAGAAATTCAATGGAAAGCAAAACCAAGAATGTGAGACTTTATAACAGATTCTATGTGCATAGTGAAGGTAGATCTGAGCTTCATCAGGAATTCCAAGGTGCACAGATACACAGTGTAGAAAGTACATCTCCTCAGATTCACTGGACCCAGGGCAGCTGCCAGCCTGATTTCTTCATCTGATTTTTCCCCATTAAAAATTTCACATTTTTTTTTCCTTTTGATTGATTTATAGCAACCACCCTGTCCTCCTTACTGATTAGGAGTTTCAAACCCCTGCCTGTCCCTCATCTCACCTCGAGGCACAGAAATGACATTTGCTGAAATTATTACTGGTGGAATTTTGCATAAGTAGAATGATGAGTTACTGAGGGGGAAACACAACAGCTATATGTAAAACTCAGTGAATTTCTTGGACTCAGCAGCCTTTACCCTTTGGACCCTGGAATTAGAAAGCTGTATAATTAGCATGAGGTGCTGTGGCTTAGTTGGTTAAGGGACCTGCCTAGTAAACAGAAAATCCTATACTCAAATACCACCACTGCTTGCATTTCCTTTGCCTCTCATTTCCTCTTGTTTGCAAATGCCTGGAAAGATACACGGAGGCAAGGCTCATCCCTGGCTGTGAGAATTGCTCCACTCACAGCCCACTGTACTCAACTGTAGAGGCAAAGTAACATCTGTGAGCTGCTTCACTTGGCATTTATAGGTCAGCCCCTGTCTAGGAAGAGCAGGTGTTTCAACCTGCCACACAAGCAAACCCTAAGCTACAATCAGAGTGCAAGATCCTGAAGAGATTTTTCACTCCTTGAGGATCATTTGTATCCCTACCAAATGTTACTGAGATGAAGCCCCTGGGTTCAACTACCTGTAAGATTCCTAGCCAAAGGTTTGTTTTGTCCTTGAGGCCACAGCAGAGGTGAATTTAGCTTCCCGCACAAGCAGGCTATAGCAACAGCATAAATGATAAGGTGAGAAAAAAATGGCAGGTGAAGCTAAGATTGTGAGCGTCAGTCCCTAGGAGGAAACTGATACTATGTTTCAGTGTCTTTCCAAAATAAAAAGCAAAGGATATTTTCATTCTTGCTATAAACAGATGACACAAATGTAAAGCTGTGACCCACGCAGGCTCAAACCTACACCCTTAGTGTTATTTACACCAACCAACTCAGCCAACTACAAACACAAACTAATTGTTTGAGGGTGCAGCTTTCAAGAGGGCAATGCAGTTTCAGGCACAGTTGCCTAGAGTCAGGATTGATGCTACAGTGGTGTCTGCTGAGGATTTTCCATCACTTTATTAAATCATGAATGGTGTGGAGAAAGTGAATAAGGAAGTGTCATTTTCCACTTCACATCACACAAGAACCAAGGACCACCCACTGAAATTAATATGAAGCAGGTTTAAAACATACATAAGGAAGTACTTCATCACACAACGCATAGTTAACCTATGGGACCCGTTGCCAGGGGATGTAGTGATGTCGAAAGCATAACTGGGATCAAAGAAGAAATAGATAAGGTCATGGAGGACAGGTCCATCACTGGCTATTAGCCAAGGCCCATGGTCTGGGCATCCACCTGACTGCCAGAAGCTGGGACTGGATGACAGGGGATGGACCACTTGAAAAATTGCCCTGTCCTGTTCAGTCCCTCTGAAGAATCTGGCACCAGCCATTGTTGGAAGACAGGATACTGGCTAGCTGGACCATTGGTCTAATCCAGAATGGCCATTCTTATGTTTAAGTAAAAAATGCTCAGCCGCTTGAGCCCACAATTCACAAAGACAAACTAAGTGAGAACATTCTCATCTTTCGTGATGCCACAGGGGTAACGCCTTATTGATAACTGCGTTTAATTTAACAACTGGCCCCAATGTCCCCATCCCATTAAGCCTGCAGCAGGTGAGGTATTATTCAATAACCTTCCCCCAGCATTCCCTAATCTTCCAAAGAGCACCACTGGGGTTTTCAATAGCCATGGCTGCATGCCACCCTTCCAGTCCACAGAGCTGATCCCACTCCAATCCCCTCACCTATTGAAGACTAGAGCTACCACTGCTTCATAGCTCCTCTCGCCACAATATAGAAAGTCTTACGCTCCCACAGCCTATTCTCCTGCCTTAGTGTAGAAATCACATCATCTCCCATTTTAACCTCTGCATTTGGCATGTGATAGCCTCCCCCACATGCCATGGTTACCCTGTTATTGTTACTTGAGCTAGCTTTGATCAAAGCTAACTCTGGTATACTTATCGCACCTCCTGACTGCTGGGTAGACAAACCTGCAGAGACAACTTTCTCCATGTGATCCCATTGGTTTTATCTACACTCTTAAAATGAGAATCCATATTTCAGCAGCTATACCATTGCAGCCACTGGTACAAGTGCCAGCACAGGCCATCAGCAGATTTGCCCGAGTCACTGGTGAAAGAAAATACATGAACACTGTCTACATTAGTGGCTCAGCAGTGGCGTTGCTACATCATTATTGGCCATTTGTTACGGTTACCAGTTTTACCGTTGTAAAGACACTGAGAGCTAGGGAAACCTAAAATTCTACCTCACTTGCTTGGCTCAGAGTGACTGGACAGTTAAGAGGTAGAGAAGATCTGTCTCTTTTTCAACTTTTCTTATTTTGCATCAACTACGCCTCTTCAGCCAAGACTCCTGATTTGCAGGAGATTTTAAAGAATCAATGCCTTGTGAATTTGGAGGAAAATATTAAATCTCATTTCTAGAGTGACAGATTTTCATATTCAAAACATTTGAAACCTTAGAATAAATTGAGATTATTGATTCATAAAGTAAATTAAAAAAAAACAACAGTTTACCACCTTGTCAGAAGTGGGATTCGAACCCACGCCTCCAGAGGAGACTGCGACCTGAACGCAGCGCCTTAGACCGCTCGGCCATCCTGACAACTACAAAGAAGCGTGTCCCTCTACTGGTAGTAATATTTAGTTTGCTCATGATAATTACATTCTTCGTAATATTTTGGCTCCAGAGCGTTTTTGTGTACTAAGTACCCGCCTTTAGCAGCAAACTGGAGCAGGGTGGATTTCTGCTGCCACCACGTGGCCTTCTCCTTTCACACATTTCCATATATCTTCGGTAATAACATACAGTCTGTGTATCGCTTTGTAAACATAAAATAAAAGTTCATTGTGGGTTCTTAATAGGGAAGATACTAAGGCTGGTTTTGTCACTCAGATAACTGATACAGGGATGATAACTCCCCACCCAGGCATGATTATAGCTCAAATAGGGTGACCAGATAGCAAGTATGAAAAAAATGGGACATGGAGTGGAGGGGTAATAGGCACCTAGATAAGAAAAAACCCTGAACATGAGGACTATCCCTCTAAAATTGGGACATCTGGTCACCCTAAGCTCAAAGGACTCAGATGCTTCAGATGTGAAACATTCAATGAAATTAGGAAGCACTTTTCCTTTATGGCAAGAGACTGACTACTTCCCTGAACAGCAGGATTCAGTTCATCATTCAAATACAGTAACCAGTCACTTCCTAGCACCTGTTCAGTCTTCTCCACCTGTGAATCCCACCTGCAAAATGTTACTGCCTGTAAGATTTTGTATTGATTTAAAATGTTTACTTACATAAGACCTTCAGTGATTGTGGCTCTGGCTAACTTACTGCTTCTTTGTCATCATTCACTGAGATCTGTATGGGCTGGTTTGTTCTATATTATTTCTATTTGACCTGTAGAAAAAGATTCCAGAAAAGTATTATCAGAATCTTTATTAGCGAGAGCTAACTTATTGACAATGCAGACAGAAAAATGAACACATCCCTTGGAGAAGTTTCAAACCTGCAGTTAAGTCAGTCTTTTGTTTTAAAAGTAATAGTAAAAAATGATAGCAAGGTCACATTCATAATTTTTCCACTAGTATTCATTAAAATATCTAGATAAACACCAGGATTCCTACACATGGACTGATATTTGTGTTAGTAACAGTTTTAGAAAATAAATGTCTGGTTCCTACCCTTTGTGCCCTAATACAAAAACTTGTTTTATGACCATTAATGAGGGGGGGGGAACTAAAAAGTTAATATTTGATCTTTATTGCTATGTCTTATAAAATTATTTACAGTTTACTACTCCTTTAATGATATTCAAAAAATGCCTCTTTTGCCTGTTTTATAGATTGAAATACAAAGAAATATCACATTCTCATGTCTCTTATTACTGGAGGACTTTGGCATCTTGGAAGACATAACTAGAGATATCACCCACAGATTTGACTTCACCTGAAAGCTTTCCTGCCACCAGCTGAGTGGGGAGGGGATGCCGAGTGGTCACCTCAGGAGATTTTTTCCTTCAAAAATCTGCCAGAGCCCTCTATCAAAGAGAAGAAAGTGGGGACTTGAGCTGTCTAATAGGAAGAGACACCCTTTTATACAAATATCTAGAATCATACTGCAGCGATATTATATTTACACTGTGTGACCTGAGCACCTCCTGTCAGTCAGGTGCGAAGCTCCACACTCCCTCTCTTTCTGCTCATGGCACCCCTGTCAGCGTTAACCTTGTCAGGCGGGTCTTCAGTGGCTCAGCCGTCTGGCAAGTCACACATACTCAGAAGGCACATGAAGGAACCCCTTCTGGGGTAAAAGGTGCAACAGGACCTGTCCCTGTGCCCTTGTTATCGCTTTTAGCCCTGCCTCTGAGCTCAGGCCTCAGCCCCTTCTGGGCTAGCTTTAAGTCCATGTCCGCCCTGCTATAGAGTAGAGCCCCCGCAGGGCTTTCTCCCTGAAGACTAAGTCCTGCCCTGTACTTGGGCCTCTAAACAAGCCGTATCCCCTTTGGGGTTTAGGCCACCCTGTCAGTGGAGGGATGCGGGCCCACCCACTACTCCAGGTCCCAACCAAGGGACCCTACAAATAGCAGCCCCCCCGCTGCGTCCTTTAACTCCGTTGCTGCTGCTGGGCATTCCCTGGGCCACTTCACCCCTGCACTTCACCCTTACCTCAGGGCTGCTGAAGTTTTTCCTCAGGGAATGCCAATGCCACCACCCACCAGAACCCATCTGCTGGGCTGATTGGCTGCTTCCTTGCAGACTTTCTAGGCAGCCCCGGAGGACCCACCCACCTTCACTGCTCCTTTTCCTGGGGTGGGGTGTGGCAGGACAGCCAGTAATGCAGGGGGCTTCAAAGAACCGGGTACCCCGGCTCACACACGGTTTTTAGAATAGCCCGAGGAGGTCCTAGATAATCCTCACACGCTACAATTTACCAAAAGAATGCTTAGTGTGTAGATCCAGAAACATCCCTTTAAAAGATTTTACATAACTAGACTAGTTAATTGTCTACTAATCCCTCTCCGGAGGAAGGGATGGAACCTCCATGATGGGACATTTTTAATTTGTGCTGGAGAACACACCATTGGGACCCTGAATTGGCAGGAATAAAATCAGAATTCCTAAGTTTCTGTGATTTTAACCCCTCTCTCCCCATTTTGCAGGAGCGCATATGTAATTTGACAAATGGGGAAATTTTTCCAGGAGACTCTGGAAAAGTCATACCAGAGATGTGTTGTGCTCATTGTAGAGGATTTAGGGATCTTCATACGAGTGGGGCCACGTATGCCATTTGCCCATTTCTAAACTTACAGTGACCCCACAGCCAACCTACAGATAGGTTAGAGCTCTTCCCTTATGGATGGAGCTATGGGCACATACTCAACGTGTGTGAACAAAGACAAGCATTTGCCCCCATCCCCTCAGGTAGCTCTGGCGTGGGATGGAATAGCACTGCAATTGTTTGCAAATCTTGTATTATATGGGAACAGATGTGGAGGTGACCTCTCCCAGTACCTCAAAGGTTCTGAGGACTCTAAGGACTGATCCTCTAGAAATCTGAGAGACTTGTGCCAAATCCAGCCTAGACACTCCAGAAACGGCACAGCTTCTAACAGACAAGAGAAACAAATCCTTACTTGGCAAGATCACATTGCAGCATGGTATCTTTGTTGGAACCAGGATCACTAGAGACAGTAGATATTGCCCAATCATGTGATAGGGTATTCATCTTTTTCACCTTGATCCATCCGCATCAGGGGAGTGTGAACAGGGAATGAAGTCCCAGTTTCTTACCAGTGCTCCTGTGTGTCACACTTATTACGTGGTATCAGAAATAAACTATGTCTTTGTTAAAAGTGGAGATGAAATCTCCTGAATTCTTCAGTCTGCAAGGGAACCTGTCAAGAGAAGTGGAGGTGATGGTTGCAGGCATCTTTGAAAGTTGGATCCCAAAGGAAATGGGCAGTGGAGAGGAAATCAAAGAGTATGCTGTGTGCATGGTTGTGGGAATGGGAGAACAAGTATAACAAATTGGAAGCATTTGCCTGAAAACCCCATTCTTTAGCAGGTGATGATCTTGGTAGAAAAGAGACAGCAAACACACTATTGCAAGCAGCTTGTTACCCCACCTGCTATAAAGAGGGGGTGGCTTTCTCTGGAAAGTACCTAGGATTTAGGCTGATCGGTCCTCAGGGAGGAACCCAGTGAGCATCCAAGCCTGGAGAGAAGACCTGGGCTAGAGTTTGCATTTCATTTTGATTTCTTTGTATGAGTGTAACTGAAACCCAAGGAAGGGGCTAAAATTCTTGCCACCTGCAACTTGCATGTATCGTGTTTTGAGCAGAGGAAGAAGCCACCCTCTCACTTAGATATAAAATATCTGCTAGAGAAGTACATAGGAATATAAATCAAATTTGTTAAGCTAAAAATTCTTTTTAAAACTTATTTCTTCTATTGCTTTATTCTCCTCCCCTTCCATTTTTGATCCAGCTACCCATTTCTATCATTTTTCCTTTTGGTATTTTTTCTCTGTAAAACAACATCTTTCTTTCCTTCACATTCACCCCATCCTCTTATTCACCCTCTTGCTCATTCCTTTTGTTCCCCTCTTCTTCTGTTCCATTTGCTCACAAGTTCTCGCTCATTCTAATAAGGGGAAAAAGAAAATCTTCTTTAACTACAGAGAAATGTGCTTAAACCGCCCTCCCCCACAAAAGAGGACTAAACAGAATCATCAACTTGGCTCAGAAGTAGTAAAACAACTGATTTATTTATAGTTTTATTAGTCTTTACTGTATATAGCTTCTGACTTTAACATAAAATAATTTAAAAATGCAGTAGCTTTGCCTCCTGGAGCAGTTTTTATAACAATTCTAGTTATTGCTCCAATAAGAACTAGCTACTTTAAATGCAGGCCCTCTGTTGAAAACTCCCTGGTTGCCTCCAGGCTCCGGATTGCTTTCAAGCTCTCTGCTGTAAGACGCAGTTAGATGCCAAAGAGAATTCTGAGGTCAGCCAGGGTGAGTTTGGTGAAGGAGTCTCCTGTGCCTGACAGCACTTGCTGAGCCAGATCTTTCTTCTTGGTTTGGAGCTCTGAGATCTTTTCTTCCACTGTCTCCTCACAGACAAACCTAAAATGCAAAGCGCCACATCATCCTAATTTCTGGAAACATTTTTAAGCATTTTTAAGCTTCCAGCCCTTTCAACTTCCAGTGAATCATCTTGTTTTCAAGAAAAGGGGATCAAATCATTTTTATAGCACCTTTCATCCAACAATCTGAGATTCACGCTGCAGCCACCACCATTTATCCTACCAAACTTCTTTAGGATTGTAATTTGAAACTTAAATATTTAATCATGAGGAAAGGAATTTGAGTCACTGACCAATCCTTCCTTGAACCATAGCTCTTGTTGATATTAGGGGTGTCCAAATTTAGAGGGCCACATTTGCAACCAAGAGCTTGAAGACCATATTAAACATATATAAAGTGTACTTGTTTGCTCTTAAGAGTGTCTTGATGAAAGCAAATGGGTTGGTGGTCGAGTTGCACTCAGCAGTGGAGAGAGACCCAAGGCATTCATCAAGCTATTAAAGGAGAAAAGCAGGATTGGGCTCTGACCTGATGAAAATCAATTTCAGATTCAGCATTCAGGAGGGCAGTCTGTAGGCAAATTCCAGAAACATTAATATGATGCAGCCTCTGTACCCTGTGCATAGCCCTGAAGTTCAGAAACAAACCTCAAAGCAAGCCCATGTCACCCCTAATCAAAGCCAAGACATCACATGACAGGCAACAGCATTAGACACTGCTAATGCAGAAGTTGAACAGCTAACCCTAACCTGTGGATCACCACATCATTCTTCTGCCCCACTCGGTATATGCGGTCACATGCCTGGTCTTCAAGTGCAGGATTCCTGCAAGGTAAGAAAACTGCTCAGATGGTCTGTGGCTTGTTAACCTTAGAAACAATGAAGACAAGTATCAACTGTTATCCTCAACACATTTTTCCCCCCTCCTTAGTCTGCTGCCTGCTCCCTCTATACAAGGAATCTGACCTCCTCCCAAGCTCCATTACTGTTCTGAATACCAAACAATGCATCGCAAAATGAAGATCTACCACTTTCCCCACTATTGCTTGTGCTTTACACACCGGAATGGCTATACCAGAAATCAGACCAGTGGTCTATCCAGTCCAGTATTTCGGTCTGACCATGGCCAGTACCAAGTGCTTCAAAGTAAGATGCAAGAAACTCACAGCAGGTCTCAGGGCTTCAGCCCTACTGGGGGGTTTCCATCCAGATGCATCTCCCACGGGGCTAAAGCCCCAAGAGTCTAGGACAGGCTGAAAGCCCTGAATCCCAACATGTCCCATGGTGTGCTGAAAAGACTCTGGCATTCCAGATGTCGACCGCAGGCTGCCTGCCTCTTGACTACTCCTGGGCTAGAGTGTCTAAGGGAACTGTCTGTGGCTCCCTGTTAAACTAGTATAGCGATCCAGGAACACACATCTGTTGCTGGTTTGGTTAAATCTAATTATAGAATATACCACCAATGTGACAGTGTCTGCCCAGTTTTTGACAGTCTGACCTGAGATTGGCCCTCTCAGCTGTGACCCATAACAGACACGGTGACATCTTATACATACTAACGTTTGGCTGCATACCTTTCATTAGATGCCACTGTGGCAAGCATAGTTTTTTTTTCTCCAAGCAGTCAGAACTCTGCAATGAGTCTGAGTTGTTCAAATTATCGATACCAATGCACATTACCTCACATTCGTCAATATTCAATTTCAACTGTCACTGAGTTACCCATTCACTTCACTTCATTAGATCTCTTCAAAGTTCCTCAACAGTCTTCTCTAGTCTTAGGCAAGGATCATCTTTTGGGGCCCTGATCCATGACTGGTGCCTTTAGGCACTACCATAATACAAACAATAATTCTATTAAAAGTTAGAATGATTGCTCCCCTACAGTCCTGCAATATAAGCAGCTGATTTTTATGAAAGATTGCATATTTTTTCAGTACCTCAGACACTCCATTCTCATAATGCTACAGAGCTTCTGCAGATATGCTATCCAGTCATGGTGACTGGTTGCTCTCTAATTTATCACTTATACTTTTGTTCTAGCACAAGCCTCTCAGCCTTGGATATTATTTTTATTTTCGGAACAGATTAAGTCAAGGATAGGCACCTCTCCAACAGCCTCCATGATAAAGACTAAGCATTTAGCCTCTGTGTTGTCCTTATCCACTTTAACAGTTTGTTTTAGCTACCAAGTGGAGCTTTGCTGCCATTTCACAGTACTGGGTGTCAGACTGGCCATTAGTTGAATTGTTCTTGAAAGTTTCATTTTAAAAACATTTTGCCCTGGACAGGCAAATAATTTCAGGGATGGGAAAGTAGGACCATGGGTTTTACATTCAATCAAATACACCCTTCCCTCATGCCCAGTTTGTAAGCACTCATGTTACCCATGCTGCGGTACAGAGCAGTCTACCCTCAAAGGCAAAGTTTCCATTTCACATTACCAGTGCATGTCAAGAAGGAAGAGGTGGTTGCCTCCAGTTAAGTTTAGGCCAACACCTCCAGCCAGGAGTGAGATCAACATCACCTTCAACAAAGAACAATAAGACAAAAAGATAGGTTACTTTCATAGGTTAATCGATTCCAAGGCTAGAAGGGAACGCTCTGATCATCTAAGTCTGACTTCCTATATAACACAAGCCACAGAACGTTCCCAAAATAATTCTTAGAGCATATTTTTTAAACAAAACATCCAATCTTGCTTTAAAAATTGTCAGTGACGGAGAATCCAATACAATCCTTGGCAAATTGTTCCAGTGATTCATTATTCTCACCATTCAAAATTTACACCTTATTTCCAATCTGAAATTTGTCTACCTTCAAATTCCAGGCATTGGATCGTGTTATCCCTTCTTTGTTAGATTGAAGAACCCATTATTAAACATTTGTTCCCCATGTAGATACTTATAGATGAATCAAGTCACCCCTTAACCTTATCTTTGTTAAATTAAATAGATTGAGCTCATTGATTCTATCACTATAAAGCATGTTTTCTAATCTTTTAATAATTTTTGTGGCTCTTTTCTGAACCCTCTCCAATTTACTAACTTCCTTCTTTAACTGTGGGTGACAGAACTGGATACAGTATTCCAACAGTGGTGGCACCAGTGCCACATATAGTGATAAAATAACCTCTCTACTTTAAGGGGACCATTCCCAAACAAGTTTATGCCCCATTTAATCTAGATTTTGGTTCAAGACATAAATCATACCAAATGCCTTGTCTGTGTATATTTAGTGCAGCAGAAATTGGATTGACAGCCCTGGAGACTGAACCTATCTGCAAGACTGTATGGCCTGGAGAACAGTAGGGTAGGCTTCCCCCATGCATCACCCCAATATATTTCTCCTGACTGGGAGGGAGGACTTCTAACTGTGAAGGAAGTTCAGTCTCTGCTTGGCGATTCAGTCCTTTGGTCTCTCTGCTGATGCTGCCAAAAAGGGGACCAATTAGCACCCATTTTGTAGTTTTTGGCAATATGAATCTCCTGTGCACTAGGAAATGGATCGATACCTTCTGCAATTCATCTCACTGACACTAACAGTCAACAGATGGTAGATTGTCAATACCAAGAGATGACTGCTAGATTGGGGGGCCTAACAACGGCTTGTTTGAGAGAAGTTGGCATCCTGCACTGCTTTAAGAGGAGAACAATCTCTAGCAGCATGAAACCCAGTGGCTCTTGGTTTGAGGTTATAAGCTGCAAGGAGCAAAAATCCATTTTGCAAATATCAGCCTGTGGCTCTCCCAAACCTGCAGTGAGTAAGACTAGTTAAAAATGTCATCAGATACAGATTTACTCTGGAGGGAAATAGCCAGTCCAGTTTGAATTGCAGAAACTTCCACAAAACATTTAGAAAGAAATTGTTTAGAGAGAAATGTTCAACCTGCACTCAGACTACCCAGACATCTGAACAGTTCCAGTAGACAGGATTTCAGAGACTGCCATAGATGGGAAGGAAATCTTCCTCTCCAAACTGCTATGGCAAAATGCTATGGCATTGAATAATTGTTTTCTCTTTTGGCTCAATCGTGAGTTATACTGAATGAGCTAGTTACAAATGTCACAATTGGGTCACTCCGTTTTAGATAGAGGTGAAGTGTGAATTCCCCCCACCCATGTCAACTTTACATTCTTGTCCTTAGAGTTGGGTTGACATGTAAAGTCTAATAAATAACATAGTGTTCATTTGGCTCTTTTTGCAAGAGAACCTGACACCCCTCGCTCTTCCGTAAATCTGAGGTAGGTGTCTGAACAACTGAGGTTTTGCATGAAGTATCACGTATGCTGGAAAAGAGACTGTAGGGAACAATCCTACAGCAGCTCTCATGGCATGAAAGAAGTATGACCCAATACATCTTTTATGTCCTCAAGCTGCAGTGGGTGAGCTAGGAACAGTGTCAGCCTCATCTGAATTGCCTATCTCCTCCGCCAAACGCCTCCAATCTTACAGGCCCAGCTTAATGTTAATACAGGCTTTGGTATGATTGGGTTCCAGCAAGCCTTTAAGTGGCCTGAGAGTCTGACAGTCTCAGCATGGAAGATTAAGGCAAATATTACACCAAATAGTCTATACCAGAGCTGCTCCCATTTACAACTGACATCTGGCTTTTACAGCTACAGCCTCCCGCCCTGAACATACATCTTGATTCCTGATGTAGAATCTGGCCCAGCAAATCCAATCACAAAGAAAAGTAGCTACCCCAGCTACAAACAGTTGCATTGAAAACAGCTTTCCTGATCCCATTTCATACCCGAGGCCCTTTGGGATTGTTATTGAACTCTTCCACCACATCCATCCTTTGCTTAGGATTGACAGAGCCATCCACTGTAGCGTACTTCAGCCCTTGATGCTCAAGGTGCACAGCCACAACCTTCAACATGCTAGTCCACTGAGACACAATGACACTGAAGAGAGACAATAGGGAGTCCAAAACAATCACTAGATACATTGTAACAACCCTTGCTCCCAACACATTAAGAGTGAATTAAACATGTGAACCTCATATCTGTTTATTGGAGCTATCTTAGGGTTCAATACTGCTGCCTATCACCATAGTATGTAAATGCTTTCCACCAAAATCAATAATGACAGCGAAGTCCATAGAGGGACTTCATGGAATCTGGCTCTCTTCCCTTTTGGCGGTCAAAACTCTGCTTGGGGTACGCAGGATTTTTGGATTTGATTTGGTTGGTTTTGCGGGGGGGATTTAATGGAAGAAGGGTATTTGTTGCATGTCATTCTTAGTGTGGAAAGGCTTTTTTGAAGAAGTTGTTTGCAGTGTTTCCTACAAGACAATCACACTCTGGATTCATCTGTTCTCATCTGGAAATTTATCTTATAAGTGGATCCCTTTAACTGACCTACATTCAAGATGGAGATGAGGTATCTGAGCAGTGACTGCCTCTCTGCATTATATTATAGCACTCCAGAACTGTATTACCAAACCTAGCAGATGTTTGATTTGCATGTGCAATTACTGCAAGTATGCATGCAAATCAGGCAAGCACATGGGCATACCCAAATTGATTTCTTCCTCATACATCTGAGAGTGCTTTTTGCACACAAATTGTCAAAAAATCAGGCACCAGCTTCCAGCTGGAACAGGTAGTGACTATTTCTTTTTACTAACAACCTGACTTAAGAGCAAGGGTGACTAAATGGCAACCTCACCTCCAGCAAGTGGCCATTTGAGCACAGTGTGTTTATTCTGAGGCAGAAAAACTAAGCAAGCTGTTTCTCACTGCAGCTAGAAATCCTTCAACAAAACTATTCTGGCACACAATCTGGAGATTTTCTCCTCAGCCTATACCATATGTTAAGGGGACATTAACTGTTATGGAACAGTCCATTGCAAACCAACTCTCCAGTATTTTCTCTGTGGCCCAGTTTTCAAACATGTGACCCTTTTAATAGGATGCCCAAATCCTGCATTTAGATTCTTATATCAGCTTTTTGGAGCACCAGTCTGGTATTCAGAAGCACATGTGCTTATCTCAGCATATGAATATATATTTCTGAAGAAGGGTTGATTGCTCCTACATTCTACTCTAATCAAGTTCTTATGCAGCACACACCACTGTGGTATCTGAACACCTACATGCATCAGATTAAACTGAACCAATATTCCCTTCTCCCACCCAGACATACCCTTTGGCAATTTATTACATGAAGAAAATTATCTTCCACAAGTTATTGACCAGGGAGCTTCTCCCTCCCTCCCTGAGGCCTCTCACATGAAAGAATCCAAGGACTCATTTGAAAGAGATTCTGCCCAGCCCTGTGTCAGTGTCCTGTCCTCCCACACATCAGACTTTCTTTCCTCACATCTTAAACCACCATGTCCCAAAGTATGAGACACGCCTCCCCTGTGAGGTGAGAGGGACTGGCTGGAGGGGCACAGAAGACTGACAAGACAAGACTGACACATTAAGATTTGTAGAAGTTTAGAAACACAGTGAGGCTGAAGGGGTGTGGGATTGTTTTTATTTGCCTGAAGTGGGGCTCAGCTTTCAAAAGTTTGGGAAATGCTGACTTAAGCACAGATTTACCTTATCCTATGATTTTTTGTTAATTTTATTTTTTAAAGTATCTTCTCCCAGATTCTCTCATATGACCAAAATAACTCTATTATATCCAAGAGAAAATTTCCCACCTGGTTTTCAGATTTCATCAAAGACAATCCACGCTTCAACCCTAACCTCACATCCACCTAATTCCCCAACTACCTTCAAAGTCTCCTCTTCTCCAAATCTCACCTTCGTCTTCCTGTTTGCTTTCACACACGGTCAATAGTTTGAAATGTTGCGATACCATGGGGATTTCACTATACCAAGGGTTTTTGTATCTGATCATCTTATCTAATCTTCCCACTTCCCCGCCCGCCCACAAAAACACACAAGAGAGGCATTATCACACTTACCTCTTCTGGGATTTCGAGTGACTTTGGATAGTCTTCAGTTCAGCCAAGAGATGTGATAGCTGAAGAAAAAGAAATTAGTCTACTTTGTTGTGCAGCCACAAGGCAGCCTGCACTTTATCACTGGATACACGGCAATGTAACAGAAAAGGTTGAATCCAGATTTAAGTGAGGTCTATACAGGATCTTAGCTGATGCTTTGTAAACCTGATTTTGCCTTCATGTACAAACTTATGATATTTTAAGGAGTTAGGAATCCAGACACTGGGTTTAGGGAAGTTACACTGAGTAAAAAACTTGAGTGTTCACTGCAATGTACTGAAAAAGGGTAAATTAACTCTGCAAAAAGCAACTGAGTTGTAATTTGCTCCTGTAATTTTCTATTGTAGTTGCTGTGACTTTTTAGATAAGTCTTAGCCAGTAACAGTAATAAGATCACAAGACATGGAAAACATGATAAGAAATCAAAAGTTACAAATATGTTTTGTAGGAATCAAACTTCCTCTTTGGACCCAGGCTAGTATTGCTTCCCTTCTCCCACCTGTTTTCTTAAGATTTTCGGGAGCACTTTGCTGCCACCTCCCTTCCTCTACCTAGAAGTTCTGTACTGTCCCGAGGGTCTAATGTTTGAGATGGACATTGAGAGTCTACCAACATGGTAGGTCCTGTGTGTCCTTGTGGTTTTGTTGCAGGTACTCTTCTCTTATAGCCTCCTATGCAGTCTGACAGGCTAGAACCTCCCTGAAATATGTTCATCTGTATATTCATCTGCCCACGTCCAGACTGCCTACCCACCCAGCTAGGCAACTGCAAATATATAAAGCTATCAAAATTCACTTTAAACAAACACATGAAAATGCTGAAATCTAGGCCTCCCAAGAGACATGACAGAATCACAGTCAGCATACTTTGGTGCTCTCTCTGGTGATTTCAAAGAGATCCATGCTGAAAGCCTTGCCATTGAGATAGACTGTAGATTTTGGGTCGGGAGTTTGGAGCTCAGACAAAGTCAAAGCACTGAGTTGTTCTTCCAGGGAGAGGGAGAGGCCTTCACTGTTCAAGTTAGCTTGGTCCAGGGCCTGCAAAAAGTAAATAAGCAGATACAGTAAGGAATGAGAGACTCATGCACATCAGCAGATAGTAACCAGAGAGCAACATCTGTGCGCTATTAGCAGAACTCCTTGAGCATGCCTCACGGACCACTCTCTTCCCTGGTCTATACACCCAAAAGATTGAACTGTTTTCACCTAATCAAGAGAGAAAGCCAAGGTCTGTCTCCAAATCACAGTTGAAACACACAGTTCAGAGGGTGGTGAAACACAGTCTATACCACTTCTACCCTGAAGCCTCCCTATAAGGTGGGTGAGCTTCACCCTCCATTTTACAGATGGGGAAATTGAGGTAGAAGAGAAAACTTGCCACCATTCAAGGGGGTTGGTGTTGCATATGAGAATGGAATTAACAAGTGTGGCCTAGAGAGCTTTACCGTGTGACCTGTGTTGGCCACTTTTATCTTAAATCTGAAAGGTGAGAGCCACAAGAAATTATGGCCTAACGTGAAAGAGGCTACAATCCACTCCATATTATACAAGTCAGGTGCTGCCCCTGGCCTCTTGGCAAGCTGCCAGTTGTGGAGGCCACGTTTGCAATGTTCAATGTTTAACCAGCTCTTTAATGCAGCTGATAGCAGACCCAGGAACAATTTAGTGCCAGGAATTCCTAAAACCATGCCCCCAATGCATTTCGCATACATGCCAGTACCAGATGCTGTACATGCCTCCACCAGTTCAAGGACTGTGTCGTTTGCAAGCATGACACTTCAGTAAGTGACCAAGATAGTAGTAGGGGACATCAAATAAACGATCACATCATGGAGGTGGAAGATACGGCTTTTTTATATCATTCTGGTAAGACTATCTTCTAGAATGAAGTGTTCAGACCTCAATGCAAGAAAGAGACAAATTCAAGAGAATTCAGAGAAGGAAAACAAAATTATTAATTTGAGGAAAAAATTCAGTACCCAACTAACCTGGCTAAAACTAGGGGAGAAGAGAGGACACAACGATGGTCTACAAACATTTGCCAAAGTAAACACCAAAAAGAATTTAACATGGGGCCTATAAGCTTAAATAAAAGAAACGGGAGACAGCTAAAAGAAAAATACGGGCTGAACATCAGGAAATATTTTTTATTAGGTTGTTGATAGTTTCTTTCAAATATTCTGCAAAAATCGGTGTGGTTCAAAAGAGCACACTTCTCCTTTACCTTATGTGTTTGCTGTGATGCTGGCAGACCAGATGCCAGCTCATGCCAAGGCCTGTAGGCCTCACTGAACTCTGACAGACGCATAGCTAGAAACCAGTCTGGCACGCCTGTGTGTTAGTATTGTTAAAATAGGTATTAGATTTACAAGAATGTGTTTAGTGTTTAGAATTATGAAATGCTCATAGGATGCTACATGCGTTTATCTTACTTATAATATCTGTACACCATATTATAAGGTTATAGTAAGTGTCTGTATTGTAATCCTCTGTAATTGCTTAAGTCATCAAACAGGAAAGAAGCATTACTGTAGAAATGCTGGCTTCTTACAAAAGGCGTTAGGTCCTGCCCACCAAGATGGGGCAGTTAACCCAAATGAGCCATTGTGAAACATCAAAGAACAATGACTTTGTTGATTGCTCCCCACTGCCATGAAAAGAAGTCCTGCAGGTGGACTCACCCCATCATCTTGAACTCTGGGGGAAGGGAATAAAAATCCTTGGCAAGAAAGAACTGTCTCTCAATGCTGCTTGAACTCTGAGGAGTGAAGATTTCTAAACATAAGCAAGAGATCCCCAGCTGTTTGGCCTGGGTTAGCTCTAGAGGATGTACAGAGCTGCGTATTACAAGCAGCTGCTATTACCTTTTGGAACCTAAGACTACAATTTATTTGTGTGTGTATTTACCTGCTTTAATCTTGTAAATAACTCTTTTTTTCTTAGTTAATAAATCTTTAGTTAATTTATTGTAGGATTGGCTACAACTATTGTCTTTAGTACAGGATCTAAGGTGCAACTGACCTGGGGTAAGTGACTGGTCCTTTGGGACTGGGAGTGACCTGAATATTACTGTGATTTTTGGAGTAAGGGACCATCTACCACTAAGGCAAGTTTGCCTGGTGACAAAACAGACTGGAGTACCCACGGGGATTGTCTGTGACTCCATGCTAAGGCTGTTATAGTGCTTGAGGAGTTCACACTTGATACTTGGTTGGCGAAATCGAAGTATAAAACTCACAGCCAATTTGGGGTTGGTACCCTGCTTCTTCACAGTCTGCCCTGAGATTGGTACCCATGCTTGTGAGCCATTCCAGACAGCTTGACATTTGCATATTAATATGAATCGCGCACAAATTTACTCAGGCAGCCCCAAGCCCTAATTCTACTGCAAAATCCTAAAATAATTACTTACGGATAATAAACTAACCATTGAAATGCAGCCACCTCTGGACTGGACAGCAACACTCCAAAACATTTTAAGCTAGCAACTGGCAAATAATATGGCCAATTAAAATGAAAGAGGAAAATATGTAATTTGGCCAGAACGCTGGCACTAAAGCTCACTCTCTTATGAAACATACCATGACAACTTCTGCTACATAAGTTTTAAGGAAATTGATTTTACTTCTCTGAATGACAGCACTTCCAATGCTGCCACCACTCCCTCCCACTCCACCTCCCATACCATAACAGGAAACTGGACTGACCTCAGAGGGGAGAATGCCCCCAAATGAATTACCAACAGAGCATCGTCCAGTATCTGTGATTTCTTTGTAAATTCCACCCAAGAAATTAGTTTAGAGATCTGACAGGTGTAGCCAAAATTGCTCTGTGCTGTAATCAAGCACTTCTAAAATGATTAATTCTATATATCAGTGGCCCTCAACCTTTCCAGAATACTGTACCCCTTTCAGGAGTCTGATTTCTCTTGCATACCCCCAAGTCTCACCTCACTTAAAAGCCACTTGCTTACAATATCAGACATAAAAATATTAAAAAAGTGTCTCAGCACACTGTTACTGAAAAATTGTTTACTTTCTCATTTTTACTATACAATTATTATAAAATAAATCAACTGGAATATAAATATTGTACTTACATTTCAGTGTATAGAATATAGAGCAATATAAACAAGTCTTTGTCTGTATGAAATTTTACTTCGCTAGTGCTTTTTATGTAGCCTGTTGTAAAACTAAGCAAATATCTAGATGAGTTGATGTATCCCCTGGAAGACCTCTGCGGACTCCCAGGAGCACACATACCCATGGTTGAGAACCGCTGCTATACACTACATTAATCACAGTACAAGATTGCATCATTACCACTTTTAGTAAGGAAAGATGGCAGCAACACTGACGGAGTCTCAGCAACATGGACAAGACATGGACAGTACTTGAGACATGAGAGTCACTTTGGGAGCCCACTGCCCGGAAATCCTTTTGACTGGCTCCAAATTCTTGTACTGCTGTTAGAAAGGAAGAAAATACAGAAAGCATTCAGCGGCATATTAGAGCAGCAGCAAAATCAGTCAATCATATTTCAGCAAGGGGAACTGAAAAGTAACAGGAGTGCAAGCCAGTAATTTGTGTAGGAATATACCACGCCCAGCAAAACAAAGGCATCAAGAAGCAAGAGATTACATAAATTATGCTAACACTTTGTGCTTCTGTTAAACCTTTTATTAATCCTCAACACCCCAGGTGAGCAAATATTATACCCATTTCAGAAAGGAGGAAATTGAGGCCCAAAGAAGTTAAGTGACTTGCTCAACACCACACAGTGTGAACAGAACTCAGGAGTCCCAGATCAGTCCCCTGTTCTAACCACTACACCATATTGCTCACACTACCTGCCACACCAGTACTTTGTTTTAATCTTGCACCATGCCTCCTTTCTTACCCACAGCAGACAGACACATAGGCAGTGTACACAGCGGTATCCCTGAAAGGTGAGCTAGGCAACATAACTGCCAGAAAAAAAGGTTTTGCAGACACACACCATGTCAAACACCAAACCTTCCCCCTGCATATTCTACAGCAGCACTCTTCAGATGGGCAGCAGTAAAGCTGTTTTCTAAAGGAGAGCACCAAGGTGCTTCAAACTCAGGAGTCTTGGCTCCTACTCTCTGCTCTGCACTTCCTCTTAATTCGAGTGGAGAATTTCCTAATAATTTAAAAACTACTTCCCACAAAACATTTGTGCTGGCATCAGAGGCACAGCCTCTCTTCTAACCTTTATCAAATGGGTTACCATCAGAATACTCTCTGCAATTACTCTTCTGCTCTTCTTTTCTCTTTAAGTAGGACTGTAGTGTTGACCTGGCAAAAATGAAAGAGACAGCAGGGTTATGCAAGGGAGAAATTAGAGTGAAATACTTAGACAGTCTGTCCCACAAACAGCTTACAATCTAAGCGGTCAAGTTGACAAAGAACTGACTTGAGGAAGGGGAAATAAGATGAGCTTCACCAGCAAGCAAATTAGCATGTTTCTAGTTAATTCCATTATTTTGTGATTCACCTTTAAGGGAATCCCCTGTGTCAGAGTTTCATTCAAATAGGTAAGGCTGGAACAGAGATCCATTTTAGAAAGCACAGGAAGGAAGAAATCTCACCATCAAAAAACATATCCAAAACAACCTTATTTTCATAGGAATGCAAAGTCCAATGGATAATGTTTTGTGCAAAATACAAGTGAACATACTTGGGAAAAAATACTCAACTAGAGAGAAAAACCTGGAACATAGCGATGCTGAAAGAGACCCAGTGGCAATAGTGAGCAGCAAGTTAGAAACTGATTTGCGGTATATCACAACCAAAAATGCCATTGCAACTTTGGGTTGTGTACAGAGAGGCATGTCACGAAGCAAAGAGGAGATACTCCCTTCTCTATATAGCTGTGATGCAACAGCATCTGAATATTACACCCAAGACAACAAAGAGTATCAGGGCGTTGGAGGGACTGACTTGAATAAAGATGTAAAAATCTAGGTATTTATAGCATGGGTAAACAACAAGCCCAGGTAGGGAGAGCGTAGTCTTCAACTATTTGATGGGTGTAAACACCATGGACAGAGAAGAATTAGCCTTGTTGAGGAACAAAGCCTTTGGAGGCATCACAAAGTATAAGTCCTTCAAACCAGGCGGGACCATGGATGACATCCAGATAATTCGTGAGCGACTGAAGATGACCAAGATGTTACCTGGAGAGTTGTGAAACTCCAAGAGGCCTTGTCTACATTATATCCTTGGGAAATTGTGACAGTCTGTACCCTTATGTTCACCACTTTTACAAAACTATGATAAATCTTGTACAAAGTATGCCTTGTGAAAGCTCATAATCTGCTGAACAGTACTGTCCTGGTAAAATATGTGTGGCAACATTGTAATAAGATTCTACTGTATGGCTTTATTGAGACATGTACCAAATCTAGGAAGAAAACAGCTTCAAACCAGTTCCTCAGAGACAAAAGGCTAGTTAGTCTATTTGATTATGCTGACACCCGGCTGAGGTGCTATCACCTGATTAAGCAGCCATTCTTTGGCAGGAAGTAGGGTGTGAGCAAGAAATTTACATCTTGGCAATGGAACAACTGGGGTTCCTGGTAAACAGATTGGCTGTCGCCTGAACCTCAGCTGGAAATGTTCCTCAAAGAGGAGGAAAGATATAAAATGAGTAACAGAGGCTCCAAATCACCTCTCTCCCCTCATCTCTATTCATAGAACCAATAACATTTGAAAGACAAAAGAAGTATAATTGAACTGGGGGGAGGGGTCCTGGCTGGAGCTACTTAGCCAGACTGCTGTAAGCATGTGATGAAACATTTTCGCTTAAAATTCACTTAGCTCAGTGGTTCTCAAGGTGTGGGTCGCTACCCCAAATGGGGTCACACTATCAGCAGATGGGGTCGTGGCGATCCCTTCTTTGAGGAGGACATCATTTTGCTTGCAGAGCATGACCTCAAATGCACAATGCACATGGAGGACATCATTTTGCTCTACTAACTGGCATTCTCTGCACTGCCTGGCCTTGCAAACACCATACGTATGAGGTCACACTGTGCAGAGGACATCATTTTGTAGAGCAAAATGGCATACTCCCTGTGCTGTGACCTTACATGTAGGGTGCATGCAAAGTTATAGTGTGTGGAGAATGACATATTACTCTTCAAAAAGGCATTCTTCATGCTGTCTGGGATCCCGGCAGGAAAGACTTCATTAAAATGGGGTCATGCCGGCAGAAAGTTTGGGAATCCCTGACTTAGCTTGTTAAGTTAGGTATTAGCTTGCATTTTACCTTTTATTTCTTTGTAACTAAGTCTGACTTTTATGCCTCATTACTTGTAATCACTTAAAATCTAACTTTCTGTAGTTAATAAACTTGTTTTATTGTTATCTAAACCAGTGTGTGTTTGGATTGAAGTGTTTGGGAAACTATTTGAGATAACAAGGTATGTGCATATCATTTTCTATTAATAAAATGACAGACTTCCTATGAGCTTGTATTGTCAGTACAAGATGCACATTTCCGAGGACAAGTCTGGGACTAGGAATTTGCTGGTGTCACTCTGCAATATAATTCAGGAGTGGCTGGCTAAGTGCACTCATATGACTCAGCTGGGAACAGTTTACATGCTAGAGGGCAGGAGTGGTTGCTCTCACAGTGAAGCAGTGTAAAAAATACCCGACTGGAGAACTGAGAGGACACAGCTGTCTACTAGTCCCGATTATAGCCTGGGTAATGTCAGAGAAACATTTCACCACTGTGATATCACCCCAAATGTTAGTGTAAAAAAGGCACAAGCTGCCATAGCAGTTTTTAAGCACTGTATCATCTAGATCTGCTCCTAGCAGTGTTTAACAACATGAGGGTAAAAACACCAATGATCTGTTTATATTAGTGATCCCTGTTACAACAGTGGTGAAGCTGCAATGATGAGAGTGCAAAGTTAGGAGATTTCTAAAAAGCGTCTAGCATACATAGAGCCAGAAAGGGAGAAATTATTTGCAAAGTAGAATTTGCCCAGACAGTCCACTCCTGGCTTAAGCAGATTTCACTGCAACAGGAAAACAAGAATTGGAAAGGATGGGAAGTCGCCACCCTCCCACCTCCTCAAACACTCATACCTTGATCTTGCAAAGAGCACATTGTACACAGACTGCTCATCGTCTGAGAGTTTTAATCGGTGCAACTGAGTGTGTCGCTCAGGCAAGGATACCTAGAGAGAAAAAACACACAGAGTTGGCTATTTACAGTGTAAAGGTTTCAGAAAGCACCATGATCATCACTGATTCCTGCAGCTTCGTTGAACCCAGCATCACCAAACAAAGTGTGCATGTGTTCATATGAGTCAGTAGTAAAAGGCAAAACAGGCAACTAAGCCTCAATTGCTACATGCTTACCAGGGGCATGACTGATTTCTTGGGTTGAGAAAGCAGCTACTTGGTTTACCATTCACAATCACCAGATACTATAAGCTAGCTACACAACTTCCTTAGATTTAGCTTTTTATAAAAGAGTTCTGTATGCTGAGGTACCCTCTATAATCTATTAGAGGAAACTAATTGTTTTTTTAAGTTGTAAGTAGCCATGCAAAGTCATCTTTGGTGTTTCATTGCTGTTAAAATCACAATAGCAGGAATGACAAGCCTGGATTTGACACCAGATGATTTCTCTTCTCAGAGTATCCAGGGTCACCATTCTGATCTGGCCTTTTGTTGTATGTAAGAATTCAGTTCATTGACTCTCTGCTCTGTAGAATGCTTTAATTGACAGGAAGTTTAACTTAATTAGAAAAACAACAATATATAATAAGCTTTTTATTCCAGCGTGGGAAGCTGGCTTGCTTTCCCTGTACAGAAAGCCAAGCCTCCTGGCTGGTGAATGACAGGATCTGGTCTTGCATCCTGAAGTGCAGAAGAGAGGGAAAAACTAGTTATAGAGTGGCAAGCCTTTATATGAAAGAAACTACCATCTGATTGCTACGTAGAAGTCACAACTCCCTTTCCCACCCCCAGAAGAGGAGAGAGGTTATTACCAGGGGCTTGCCAGTTGAATCCAACTGGTCCTTGGTTCTCCGCAATAAGAGGCTCCTGGTTAAGATACTCAACCTCTCTCCCCCTTTCTTTGTATTGTTATCAACCTGGTTCTTCCACAGTTTTAACTCATCAAAGGGAGAGCAACGCAGAAACCTACCAGGAGAGGAGAGAAAAGACAATAAATACCAGTTCAAGTGAAGTTCTTTGGTTAATTTTGAGAAGATCAGACAAGAACTGGATTCCTTCCCATCCAAAACAAGAGATTTCCAATTCAGCTTCATTTTCTGTTTACATCAAATTCCCTCAAACAAAAGCCCACCACAGTCAGAATCTATATTCAGACTTAGCACTGACACATCTTTGTACACTAGAACACAAACTATTTGATGATCAGAGAAGTCTTGCTCCCAATAGTGCCAGGAGACAGTGCTGTTGGTTCAGTAGGTGTCACCTACTCTTAGCTGGTATACCTCTGAATACTTCACTTTTTTTTTTTTTCTTAAGATGGCAAAAATGAAAAAAAACATAAGAATTTGCCAAAAAGGCATAGTATTTAATGCTTCAAACTCCCATCTCTCCAAATCAGATAATCTGTTTATCTCAAGTTTGGTCACAAGTTCCCCTCCAGTCACCCAGCTTGAAGGTAAATTCAGTGATTAAATCAGGTATTTTTGTAAATAAACACAAAATAATGAGTGTTCAACCTGCTTATGACCCAACTAAAACCAGCTTTTGTAAAGCCATCTAAATTCATAGCCATTTGTTGGAAACTATTGTAACATGGACACGCTCCCTCATTCTAATGAAGTCCTAGCAATGCCACAGAAGAGAAACAATGACTATTGAATGAACACAGCTGTTCATTAAGGTCAGTGCCATGGTGAGCTCAATTCTCCAGTAAGAACATGAAGTAGATTAATAACCAGCCTAACCCTCTTGATTACAAAAAAAAAACTATAAGCAATAAGTCAACAGACCGGGATGCAGATAAACTCGGCTGTGGACCTTCTTATTTGCAGGTTGAGAATCTAATGCCATACAAAGAACTGTGGTAAAACTAATGGTCTAGCCAAAATCCTTTCATCTAAGAAGTCTGCACTATCATAAACTGCTTGATGGTATTGAATTAATAAAGAATAGCTGGATTTGGAGTCCCCAACACTAGCCAAGTCACTCTACACCAGGATCTTTGGTTTAAGATGACTGGACGATGCCTAGAGACAAAGCTACGGTTACCATGGTTATATTGCTTCCCACATGGTCAGCTCACCTCAGCAATGAGTACATATCCAGCAGGTTGTTCTGTACCGGCGTCCCGGTGACAGCCCATCTGGCATTGGCTCTCAGTTTGCACACAGCAATAGAGGTCTGAACTTTGGGGTTTTTGATATTGTGGGCCTCATCCAGTATAATCCGAGCCCAGGCTACCCGGAGCAGAGGAGAGTTGGGACATGATGTATCCTGCAGGAGAAAGCAGAGTTGAATTTATAATTCTATATCAGATGGGGGAAAAAAACACATCCTGAAGAGCCACAAGTCCATAGGTATTTCTTGGCAGGAAGTCTTTCCCTTGTGGAAGTCCCCACAAATTTGAGCAGAGGTCCTAGCATTCACCACTTTTAGCGTAGGTCTCTCTCCACCCCTTTATAATGTGCACTTGTTATTTCAGTCAAGAAGCTCTGCAAAATTGTCAAGAAAGCCTATTATCCCAGGATCAAAGTGTACCTGCCTGTCATTTATCATGATTACTGATAATGAAAATTTGCATATCTTAATATCCTGCCCAAAAATATATTCATTCTGGGCAAGCAGAATTTTGCCAGGTTGTGACAAAGGGATAAATGTAATGCATCCCAAAAGATAAATCCCATCCCACTAATACAAAACCTTAATCCAGCTTTATGTGGGAGATTTTACATTTACTTTTATAAGTGTCAGGAAATACAAAGATTCAATGGCTCTGGGAGCCATAATTGGGTCCCTTGTGCATACAGATAATAAGGCATAGAAGTGAAATACCATATACAAAGTACACTCAGGGAACGGAGGTGTACTTCATCTATACCATACAGCCAACTGAAAGTAGTTTTGATTTTAGGGTATGTCTAGACTGTAATAGAACACTGTGGATGGTCCTTGTCAGCTGACTGAGGCTTCTGAGCCTCACACTATAGGTCTATAAAATTGCAGTGTAGATACTTGGGCTCAGACTGGAGCCCAAGCCTTGGGCCCCAGGAGGAGGGAGGCTCCCAGAGCTGGGGTTCCAGCCTAAGATCAAATGTCTACACTGCAATTTTATAGCCATGCAAGCACACATCAGCTGACCACCTGTGTTTTATTGCAGTGTAGAAACATGCAGTTGTCATGTTACCTGTTTCACAGCCCTAGCAAAGATGCTGCTATTCCCAGATTTTAGAAATCTGCATTTAAATGGCACCAGTCTCAGAGTTTAGAATAATCCAAAGACAAAGATGTTCATATTTTCATGTTTTAAGGCACTCTAGCTTTTGGGTGAGTAAAAATGCCTACTATGAAAGTCTACTGTACATATGTGAGGCTTAGTTTAAAAGGAACTGTCAACTTCAAAAATCACACTGGCATACGATAATTAGGTACTACTGTCAAAAGAAACATGATTATTGTAACTTTTTCCATTTACTTTGTGCACTTGACAGCACATTGTTTCCAGTCAGTTTCTCCTGTTTGTACAAGTCTCTTACAGCAACAGGGGATTGAAAAAGAAAAAACCTTTCACCTACAGCAATCTTAGGTGTTTCTTGTAACAATAATAGGTTGAACAACTTCTCAATCAAGTAGGATTTTTAAGTCTCTCTCTGTATAAAGCAGCCCCTTAGTCAACTGCATATGTCTCACCCTGACATCATGATCCTCAGCAGGGACCTCTCCCTCTTCCTTCTTCGTGGGAATTTCCTTGGAGAGAAGACTGTAGGTGGTGACGACAATGTCATATTCAGACAGGCTGTGCAAAAAGAAGAGACATGCTTGTCAGCAGTGAGACCCATCAGCAGCCCTTTCTGCAAGGCAGGCAGAACCAGCACTCAAGGATTAACAGGTAGGATGCTGTTCTGTAAGAGCCAGTACATCTGTGGTCAGATGCCAAACTCCAGTGGGCACCAAAATAAAGTGATAAAATAGAAGGTAGTACTGACTCTCCCAGGTCCAGAGGAGCTCCAAGCCCACTACAAACATTAAACTTAACAAAACTCCTGTGAGATGGGCAGGCCTGATCCCCATTTTACAGATAGAGAAAATGGAGAAGCTGAGGCACAGGTACTTGATAAGCCCAAGAGAATATAGTAAATCGGTGGCACAAAACCCAGACCGCGACTCCAAGTCCTCCTCAAGAGCGCTTTCTGCAACGATGTTGGTAGCGCCTCTCCCATCTACATCAGTGCTTGAGCTGTTTTCAGCACAAGTGCAGGAGGACTCATTGCTGACAACCATTACCAGCAAGAGATGTATTTGGAAGTATATAGATGTCTTTGGATTCAGGAACATTAATAGCCTTAGCTAGAGCCAGTCAGCATGGGTAGGAGGGGTGTAAATTTTCCCTACTCAACTCCAATAATAGATTTCAATCAATCCTGACTCCCCGTGTCTTCTACATTTCTACTATTGGTGGCTCCTCCCCATGACAGCTCAGCCAATGAACCTCCTGCTTAGTGCTTTGTTTCTTCTGTGCAGAATTGTCATGGCTTTGCACTTACGCCTCTGCATGCTTGTTCCGGGTAGGTCCATGGTACAGACAGACCCTCAGTTTGCCACTGTTTACATATCTCTCAACCTCCTTTTTCCAGTGGTGGATCAGGGATGCTGGACAGATGACTAAAGTACCCCGGGAGAGGATAACAGAGGAATCTTAAATAGAGAGATCAAAAAAGGAAGAGATTTCAGCATCTTCTCTTTAGAATGGGATTTTCCAACCAGTTGACTTGGCTTCCCAAAGCTTCCATCTGTTTAGAGCAGCAGGCCCACTTTTCCTGTTCACCTAGTTCTGCAAAGTAGATGTGTGTATTTCTTAAGTGTTTCAGTACTTCACTGTATTCTTGCATTTTGGAGAAAATCTGTATATATATTAAAAATACCACAAGCAAACAAAAAATATTTTAAAGACCAGCTTGTTTTTCAGGTACTTGACATTCTTTTGTTGCTATTTAGTACTAACAAAAATTTCATGCAGGAAATGGTACTTGTATAATAAATAAAGATTTCAATATGAAACACTGAACAACTAAAGTGTCTTATTGTCACACTTCACTATATCTGCTTCAGCATGCCGAAAAGTCTGGAAGAAAGCTAGAATGTGACATCTCATGAAAATAGTCTATGCACAAATTTAAGTTTTGTTTTAGGAAAAAGAAATACTGATATTTTTAAAAAGACAGAAAATCCTGGTAACATTTTTGGGAAGAATAAAAAACTCACAACAAATTAACTGAGGATGGAACCATCATTCTGAGGAAATAAATTAAGAATGAAAGTTTCTGTGTACAAGTCTGTATGTGCACACACACACACACACACACACACACACACAGATGTGGATAAACCAGTTCAATCAGAACTTGAAAAGTCTGCAGGTTTTTTTTGTACTGTAGGAGGACGTGGGTAACCTCCACTTAATTTTAGAACAAGATATACATAACATTACCTAGTTTCTATGCTTCAAAACTAAGTATAGATTAAATACCCAGAGGGGATTCTTTCCCTCACCTTCAGAGATGGAACGGCATTTGTAGTTCTCTGCACCACATAGTGCTGGCAGACTCCTCCTTACTGAGATTCAAGGGAGGTTGGGGATTGGGGGAATTACACACAAAAAACGCCACAAACGAACAGTCATTTGGATCCCAAGAGTATCTCTAAGTCTAAATGGTAATAGATGAGCTCTATAGCAGTGCTTGGATTTCTCCCAGACACATCCTTAGCAGTCTCACTAGGACTTTAACCAACCAAATGGCATAATCCCTAACAAAAATCTGTAGTTCCTCCAGACTGGGTGGGTGGGCAGAACATGAACACATAGAGTTTCCAAACGCCACCCAACTGGGGAACGCATTTAACAGCTTGCAGAAGCCCCAGAGGCAAACATAAGGGCAAAATATAGCCTCCTGATATTCACATGGAACTCGCTGACTTCAGAAGGAACTGCTTACATATCCAAGGGCAAGACTGCATATTATTTGTATATAATGGAGCAATATGCATCTGCCTTAATCCTGGCTAAATGGAGACAGACTACAAATCCGAGCATTCACCTCTCTATCCTGATTGAGTGGAGCACTATGATCCCAGCACACACTTCCTGCAGGGCTGTACCTACAGAGCCAAGCATAGAGCAGTCACATTGTAGCAGCCTGTGGGTCAGACTTTGGTCATCCAAATACCACAAAGCTACCACATGTTACCCGCACATAGTCCAGAACTTTTTGAGAGCCCAGTCACTTGAAGGACTAGCATTGTGTTGCAGTATAATTGTTCTATACCGTGTTTTGACAGCCACATTTCTAATTTCTTCTCCTTTCCTTTATCCTTCTCTAGCCTTTTCTGGGCCAGAATGAGCGCAATCATTGTTAGAGTCTTCCCCAAGCCCATATCATCAGCTGGAAAAAAAAAAAAAGCAGAGGGTAAGGTCACGATTACCTCGTGGACTGAGTCTGTATAGCTCTAACCTATACTGAAGCATCTCAAACTCATGAGTAGCATAGTATGACACTTGTTGATCTTGAAGAATCTTACTACCTTAAGCGATTATTTGCTTTGGGCTGCTCATCCATATTTGGATGGGAGACAAGGAAAACAGGATTCTCCAGGAAACGGAACCTGACTACAGTATAGCTTTCACCACTGCCACCATGGTGGAGAATTAATTACAAGGCATGTATTTGCTGGTATAAATGCACTCTAAAAAGATACACTGTATCATTATGTTGCTTACCCAGAATTCCTCCACAAGGTCTCTGACTCTCCCTCCAGAGTAGCCATGCAAGTGCCTGCTTCTGGTGCAGCAGCAATGGGACCTGAAAAAGATTAGGTACAGGATGTAAAGTTTAATTGCCGGTCAGAGACATACTGATCTCAGATTTGTCTGTTCTAAATGCCTATGTTCATGTCTGTTCTAAATGTTCATTTAAGCACATTCTATTTTAGTGCAACTGTACACTCAGCACTTGTCCGTCAGCTTTTTTTTCAAACCAACAAAACATCTCAGAGTGTGGTACTAGTTCCTCTGGGATCAAACTTTCTGAAATAGCAGGGTCTATAAATGTTACAAAACAGACTAACTTGTGCTAGAATTTCACACACAAGCTCAAGATTTTGAAGACATTTTTAAATGTGCAATATTTGCAAAGAAATATGAAAGACCTTTTATGAGCACAGATGATGTCATTTTAAAAGCTTTATTTTACTGTGAAAGAGATCACCTTCTAAGAAACAGATCTATTCGGTGTAGGAAAGTTTAAACACCAATAACTGAGTTTATCCTTGGGAATAATGTCTAGCAAATACTGCAACTTTTGACCCTGTATGTTCTATTATTGTATAAGCATGTAAACTAATCTATCATTTGACCTATAGTCGAAATCTGAGGTGCTATTGAGGATAAAGGAATGTTTTCAAGACTAAATGCTTATAGCACAACCATCAACTCCTAATAGCATTGGAGGAGGTCAGATCTGACCATTTATTTATTCCCCTTGTATCTACTGTATAGAAATTATTTCTGTACTTGCTTAATGCAAAAGTTGTTTTGAATAATGAAATGGTTTAGGTGATTGTGGCAGAGAGTTGGCAATGCCATAGCTACCAGCATTTTTATAGAGTAGCTGTCACTGTAGTATCTAGGTTTTTCATAAGGATTTAAGAGCAACAATTAAAGCTGCCCAGAAGGGACAGATTTTCTTTTCGATCCGCATATTAGGGTCACACAATACTGTGGCAAAAAGGGCTACTATGATTCCTGGATGTATAAACACAGGAGTAGTGAGTAGGAGGGTGATTTTACCTCTGTATACAACATTGGTGAGGCTGATACTGGAATACCGCATACAATTCTAGTATCCACATTTTAAAGAGGATGATGAAAAATTAGCTTATCAAAAAGACTGAGAGGTGACTTGATTACAGGGTATAAGTACCTTCAGAGGAAGATAATGCAAGAAAATTAAAGGACTCTCTAGGCTAGTGGAGAAAGGCGCAACGAGAACAAATGGCTTGAAGCTGAAGCCAGCCAAATTCAAATTAGAAATAAGGCACAAATTTTTAAACAGTCAGGGTGATTAAGCAATGGAAGAAACTACTAAGGGAAGTGGTGGGCTCTCCATTTCTTGAAGACTTCAAATCAAGGCTGGGTGCCCTTCTGGAAGACGTGCTTTAGCTAAGCTATGCATTGGTAACTGGGCGAAATTTAATGGCCTGTGACACAGGAAATCAGACTAGATGGTCTAATGAGCTCTTCTGTCTTTAAACTCTGTGAACTTATGAACTGCTAAAAGGTTTTGTAGCACATAGCTCCTAAATTTTCCAGCTAACTACAAGTACACCATTCACCATCTATTCAACGGGCAGTGCTCTAATCCACAACACATCTTGGGCTAAATTCTATGGTAGGTTAGAGTATATAAGCACAGAGGCTTTTAATTAATGTGATGATCAGAGGAAGAATGAGCAATAGAAGAACTGTGAGGAGGGATGCACCTTACTATTCATGCCATGTACAGACAGAGGACTTCAGTCGCTAGTCCTGTCCATCTGACACCTTTCACTAGTGCCAAACTCACTATTCAAACAATCTCAAGTTATTTTCCTGTGAGGGAAAAAAACTATATGTGATTATGTAATTGAGAACTGTATCATAATGCATACACCCAAGATGGCTGCATTAAGGTTGTACAGGCAGCCTTAAGTATAGCATTTCCTAACTTTTGAGTGAGTGACTTTACATCCTAAATAACATTCTTTCAGCACAGTTTTTGTATGTAATATTTAGACCAGAGCAGCACCCAGGGAACCCAATCAGGATCAGAGCCCCGTTGTGCTAGGTGCTCTGTAAATACATACATAGACATGGCCTCTATCCCAAAGACTTTACAACCTTAGAGAAGAAGAAAAGTGATAAGGTTCCAATGTAGCTGACAGAATGCTAAAAATCTTCTGGTAAAACTGAAGACTCGTACTTCACTCAGAGGACTGCAGTTTGGTCCACCCACAAAAAATGATAGAAGCTAAGGACAAAGTCCTGATTTTTACTGATGCACCTCTTGGCTTAAGTGGAACAGTATACATTATTGTAAGGCAGTACAGTTGTCTAGGAATAAGAAATATGTAGGAATGACCCATTTTATAGCATTATCCCTGACATTATGTTTCATAAAGAAGATTACATGAATCTGTGAATCAAATTGTGCACCCTTCTCCCTTGCTACTGGCTCACCTTCAACCCAGATGGGTCCTCGGCCACAGTCTCCTCTGTGGGGCAGGATTCCAGAGATTTGTGAAGATGGTTAATGGTGTCACTTGTGGCATTGTGCACAACCCTGAGCCGATCTTCAGTCAGTCTGCCTCCATACAGACCCTGCACATTGGAGTTTGCTAGGAAAAGACAACTTCAGAGTTAATGAGGACTGTTTATAGTGCTAATCCCACTAACAGGCTAAAAGGCCTGGTTAAATGGTTATAGGCTCCCAGAAAACATCACAGTGCACCTCACTGACGATAAACATGGATCAGTTTGGATAAAAATTGATGACTTTTTAAATAAAAAAATATAAAATTTTCTAATTTTAGTTAAATACAGGGTTTTAAAAAAAACCTATTAAATTAAAAAAATTAAATTTGAAATTGACAAACTAGGTTAAAGCTTAAATCTATTAAAATCATATAAATTAAATACAAAAAATATTAAGCAGCACATGTCCACTGCCAAGTTTTAAAAAAACCAAATCACCGAACTAGTGGAAGTCACTGGCTAAGCACCTGGAGCCAGAATTTGATGACATGCTAATCCAGCTTTTGTCAACAGTAGCCTCTTCTGCAGATGCCAAGAGAATATTTTCTTCATTGCAGTTTATTCAACTAGTTCATTTCAGTGCCTAGTTCATTCAAACCTTAGGAAACCAACTGGGAGTTGAAAAAGCAGAAAAGTTTGTTTTCCTCTTCCAATCCATGAATAAAAACTAGGTGTGAGAGGATGAGATACTGAAGGACATGGTGACCAGAAACAAATCAGTTCAATTCACTAACTACAGATAATACTTCCTTTGTTTAATAAATCAGTTTTAAATGCAAAACATGCTTTAATAAACTTTTTTCTTACATATCCAGAACATTTTAGTTTTATTTAATAAAAAAATAAAATGGTACTTTTATGCATTTTTTAATGAATTTGAATTTCCATCCAAACAGAGGTTAAAAAATTAGTCATAATCTAGTAAATAAGAAATGCCTCACACACCATTTTTAATAAAAATATAAAAATTAAGACTCTCAATAAATGTAAAATAAGCTATATAATTGCTTAAGCAAATGCATATAGATATATTGTATCATCCTGGTTAGCAAAAAATAGTACACATTGTATTGTAAGTGCTATATTTAGTTGCAAATAAACATGTTTTAATGGTTACCAACCAATAAGAATCAATCTTTCTTTAGAAAAACTAAAAGGTACAATGCAAAACAAAATCTAAAATGATTTAAATCAAGGTTTCCTGCTTGCTGCTTTAAATAACTTTGATTTAAATCCAGCCACCCTGCAAGGAATTAGTATCTGATCACATTGCCTAATCTCCATGGTCAACATAGAGCTAACTGTTGTTCATATACCTTATTGGTGGCCAAACACCCACCCATGGACTTCTACATTTTGGTAAGGATGGAGAATAGCATACTGAGATCTACACTCTGCTTAATGAAGGGCCATGTCAGCAGTTTGCCAGAAACCAACCTAACAAAACAAAGCGAAGTTTCTCACTCCCTGATGTACCCAGACATTCCTTCTACCAGGGTTTACTCCACAAGATATCTCAGGGTACTTTTCTCAACACAAAGATTCTGAAGAAAACAACTAAAAACGTATTGGAAGAAGCAGCTCTCATTCATCCATAGAGTTTAGGATTCCCTGCAAACCAGTGCTCGATTATGCTATCTAATCTGAAGAAAGCCAACTGATAGCCAGTATGAAGGCCTAGTTTCGTGCTGCCCTCCCAACCGTACCTCCGTAGACATGACTGTAGTTTTGACTAGGTCCCAGAGCAGGAGCTGAGCTGCAGCCATGAAGTCCTAGAGAGGTTTTAGCAAGAGGATCCTGGTGTGGCTGTGGCTTTTTCATATGTACAGTACTTGGTGGTTCACTGGTCGTCCTGCTTAATGGGTTGCACAGAGATTCTTTCGGATTGTCACGACTAACACTGTTCCCTGTTTGAGAACGGAAATATTCAGGGTTAATGGCTTGGCTATGGGCTTCACAGTCTCTCGGCTTTAGGTCACCATTTCAAGTGTGGCACAGTGGAGTAGGGACCAAAAGATTTCACTTAACCAAGAATCATTCAGTGGCCTATTTGAGAAATGAACGTCTCAGTTTTGTTCCCAGAAGATCTGTCCATGTTACAAGGGATGCCCTTCATGACATTCTCAGCATGCACAAGTGCCCAGGAACAAATGAGCCAGTGAATTGGAGCTACCCTCTCCCTCCAATAAGTGGTCTCTCCAGCTCAGGGCTGAGACAAACTCCATGGAGATGAATGTGCGTACTAACTTGCTCTGCAGCTGCCTGTGAGTTACGCGTTTTGTTGCTAGAAAACCACAGTTTCCGGAGCTTGCAACTTGGGTCCTTTCATCACCATGAATTAAAAAACATAACATTATAATATATAATAATATAATACATTATACATATAATATATATACAATGTTATATTTATATATACATATTACATTATATATACATTTTTATGTATATACACGTTTATATATAATGTAACCTACATTATATAATTAATATATTATCATATAATTTAATATAATATATATAAATAAAAACTGGTATTCAGTAGTGTTGCTAGTATAAGTCACCACCTCAATATCCATCTCAGCAACAGTTGATTACTATAGTTATAATTAGGTTGGTGAATTACCATACAGGATTGTGTGAAGAAACTCCAGAAGTATCTGTTCAACCACATCCGACCACAAATTGGCAGATGAAGTTTAGCACATTGTACACTTGAGGCAAAATAATTTAAATACCTTGTACAAAAGGTAAGGTTCTCAATGGAGAGAAAAAGTTAATCCTTAGGATACTGGCCAGTTAGACACAGGTAGCATACATGACTTGCCCCCAAGTCATACAGTCAAGTTACTGGCAGAGCTGGAACAGAATCCAGAATTCTGGAGTCCAGTCCTGTGCTCCAATCACTAGAGAAAACTGCCTCCCAATTAAAAAAAAAACAATCAACATTCACAGGAAAGAGAAATTTAAGACATCCCTTTATTCATTTTCAGTTGTTTCAATTACTATTGTGTGTTCAGCTTCTTAGCATTGCAAGGACTCTATATATGCAACACACCATGTATGAATTTATACTTTTTATAAAGACTGTAGCCAGACACGCCACTTTGCAAAGTTCTGACCATCCAACTTACCCTCCTCCGCAATTTTTGCTGTTGAGAGGCTGAGAGCACTGAGCGCAGCTTCCAAATCTTGCACTTGCTTTAATAATCTTTCACCTTTATCTGGCAGGGCCTGCACATTCACTGTTGCCAAAGTGCTCTGAAAAACAAAACCAAGAATCCATGTGTCATTTACTCTTTACTGATATCCACACCCAACTACTTCCAACCAGTCTACTCTACACTGGACAGTCAAAAGGTCGGAACTAAAAAAGGTAAGACCTGAATTGTAGGAAGTCACATATTTTAACCTAATTCTGCAGTCTCCAAAATATTTGAAAGTGTAACATAGTTTATATCAGGGTTATATCAATCTCTGGAGCATCTTTAACCAGAAAATAAGTTACCTATTATTAAACTTTAGGGGAGGGGAATTAGGAAATCCTGATTCCCTAAGATTATGAGGAGGACACAGCTAGGATAGTATAAGGATCTCAGCAGCTCTCCAGGGCACTGTCTAGATCGTTTTCTTTCTTATTTTTACTTCTTTCTATACCATGTTATCCTTCAAAAGCAATAGTCCTGGTAGTGAGATCTAAATTCTATTTTGACTTAATTAGAAATTCTGTTGATTACACATAAGTTCTCAGATCTTTATTATTGGTGATTCTGAACAAGACAGAAAGAACACAGTTTGTTTTCTACATCCCAAAGTAAGCTTTCAAGGTTGAATCATAAATATCCTCCATGATGCCTTTTTTTTTTTTTTTTTTTTTAAAGGGTCATTTTCCAAAGTATTACGACACTTATAAAAAGTGAACATGGCTGCAATCTGCTCCATTTGATGTAATTTTGGGTATGTCTATGCAGCCGCTGGGAAGGTGCTTCCCAGAGTAGCATTGCTCGAGCCAGTACACTGAAAATAGCAATGTGGCCACAGCACTCAGACCAATCTCCCAAGCACAATCCTGCCTGACCCCGGGTACACATTTGGGGGACTAGTCTTGGCTGTCCCTCATGCCACTGCAGCCACACTGCTATTTTCAGTGCAGATGGTTGAGCAGAGCTAGCGCATGTCTACCTGCTCTGGGGAGCGCTCCCTCAGCTACTATGAAGACATAGCCTAAGGTGCAGCCCATATGTTCCTGCCACATTGCGGACACAGCCCTCAGAGAAGAAAAGACTAGTATCCGCAAACTAGAGGCTATGAAGTTCTCTCACGCACTGTTTAAAGTGTATATAGATCCAACCGATTTGTGCCTAGCCTGAGCTTTCACAAGCCCGAAGTGGTCACTGTGCTCTAAGCCCTTCCAAGAATTACTGCTTGGTAGAGGCTATTGATTCTGCAGCCTGACAGGGCTGGTGCCAACGGCCGCCTCAAGGATGGGAAGAGCAAAAGTGAGGCACATAATAGAAATAACCACCTTCTTCTGTTTCAGCTGAACTGTAAGATGGTTCTGAAGGGCTTTGGAGTCCAATGTTTCATCCTTTTGCAAAGATGTGGCAATGCCTGGAGAGGAAGAGAAAACCCTTTGCTCACTCTTCCCAGATGTTCTGACAAGAACCGATCCCTGCTGCGAACCCAGTACTGACCCATGAGGTTGGTCGTTGCCCAACTTGGAAGAAACAAACACAACTTCATCTTCATCACTGCTAGAATTGTCACTGGCATATCTTCCTTCCAGGGGCACTATTCCTGCCTTTGGCTGTGCCACTGGGCCTCCTTCAGAGGACACTTGGAGCAATGCTGATAGTGATGACAAGCCTGTAGCCTCCTGGGAAATCACACACTCTCTGTGTGTCAGGTTCTTCTCTCCAACCTTCCCACCAGCATCTATTTTCATTTTCATGTCTTCGCCCCTGCCACTTTTTGAATCTCCCTTTCTGAGATGTTCCTCTCTCGACAGCTCAGTGTATGCTTTTTGGCTTTCAAGGCTTGATGACGAGGGCTTTAATTTCCTTTCTCTGTGCAAGGCATCTTTAACGGGCTTCACAGATGCTGCCTCCTCCTCTATGTGCTCAGAGAATTTCTCAGATTCTCCACTGGTACCGTATTTCTGTTTATCCGCAAAAAGGTTTCTCTCTTTCTGAGTCTCAGACTGACTTGATTTAGTTTTGGACCCTGTTCCCTCCCCAAGTTCTGTCTCACACCTTTTCTCCTCAGATGGTTTTTTCTTAATCTTCATTCCCACAGGAAACTCTCCCCTCATCTGGGATTCAGATGTCAATTTCTCCTCCTCCTTTTTATCTAATGCCTGCTCTCTCTTTTCCTTTTGTTTCCCTCCATCTGTGGTATTTTTTTCCCTATTGTCTTTATTAAGTAGTTTCCAGGAAGACAGTTCACAATTTTTGTCTAGAACTTTGAATGGATTTCGTTGACCACTGGGATAAAGGAATAGCTCTGATGCACGCTGGGATTCTGCATCTACCGGCAGTTTGATGGCTTTGGGATCCTGCAAGATATACCAATAAAATTAATTCCCTAGTACATGAATTAGGAAAGAACATTACCCCATCCACATCTTCAACCATGCCATAACCCATGGACGCAAGATATCTGCCTCTATGAATATCACCCTTCCCATAACTCCAACTAGGGCCACGTCATAGCTACCATCTTTCTGTTCAAGTACTAGTACGCCCTTGGCTGCAGACGGCACTATTGAGAAGCATAAGGCTGGTTCCCTGCATCCATTGCCCTCCCTCCGCACTGACTAAGCAGGATGTCTCAACAACCTCACAGCCTCTGAGAATGGAGAGAAAGAGAAAAGACCATGGCTGGATATTGAACCCAAGCCACCTGCAATGCAGAGTACCCCCTGTACTTTGGCCAGAGGCAATTAGTTTTATCTAAACCTGTAAAGAGAGGCCTCAGCATGCAATATTTCATCTTAAGCACAGCAGATTGACATCTTAAATCAAGATGGAGCATTGCATCCTGGAACCCATAGCCCTCACAGGTTGAACTACAGGTTGCAGAGTGGACAAATTTAAACAATCTCATGCTTAGAGCAGCAGATAGCTAAATATAAATGACACACTTGTACCTGCCATGGGATGCTCCCACACCATCTCTTCCCTTCCATCTTACTTTTAAGGCATCGATAATACAGTCTAGTCGACAATAAAAGAAAACATGAATTGCAAAAGCCAGTTATAGCACATATAACATTAAGTTCTGTCACAGAGGATCTTTAAAAATTCAGTTTGCAAAAGCAGCACCCCAGACAGAGTTTCTGGATCTGCACTTTACAGGGCTTTGTATGCTTTTAGTATATCACTCAAAATCTTCGGAAACACAAATCTGATCAAATGTAGTAACTGACCAATGCACAATTTTAATACTAAAATTCTCTAGATACATTCATTTCCTCTGCTTGTAGTTTCTCTCCGTCTTGAAATGAAAACAGAAGTTGCGGTGACATAGAACATTCAACATGATTCAATCACTGATTATGATCAGAATCTCAAAAACCCCTCAATTTACCAAAGCAAAATTTTTTAGCCTTTTAAATGCACTGCATAGTCCATCTCTTCTTTAAAACTCTGAGGGCTTGAGTGGAATTAGACTATGGAATAGATGGGGTTGGTCCTGCTTTGAACACAGGGTTGGACAAGATGACCTCCTGAGGTCCCCACCAAACCTACGATTCTATGAATCTATGATAAGAGGGGAGGCTGCTGCTTTTTTTTTTTAAATGGCAGCTGACAATCAGAGCTCTGTGAGATGATTTTATTGGGTTGCAGCTGTTTTCTATTTAATTATTGTGGATTTTAATTGAGTCTATACATTCGCACATAGACAGACATATCAGTCATCTAGGTGGCAGTGACACCCATGTGACAAATTGGGGAAGCATCTGATTAATAATCACACACCGGAAGATTTATCACATAACTGTAACTGCAACACCTACCCAATAATCCATCTCTCCAGGATTTATTTTAGCATTTCAAACTACTGAGCAGCTTCAAACAGTTGATGTTAAAAAAATAAATAAATAAACTTGCCAAACGTTTCCTTCCCACCCCAACTCTAGAATTTCAAAACTATGCATATCCAATGCCTGTGATGGTCCTGGGCCAGTGACAACTCTACAGTCCAATATCCAATGTCTCTGCAGGACTAGAAATGGGATATTAACATCACTGAGGAGATCCCAGCCCTTCTAATGGAACCTGGACTTGCCAGAGCTAGACTAAATTCTGACATTTTTATGTACAGGATTCTATTTTACATCATTTTTACAAATGTTTTACATTTATTCATGTTCATTCTCTCTCCGTCTAAGCCCTGCCCATTTGAACCCGTACTGACTAAGACACTGCTTTCTGGGCACAAGGATACAAGAAATAGTCCTATGATTTCTTTTTAAAAATCTCTGTAATGTTCCTAAAATAGATTTTCCTGTAAAATACATGTCACACAGAGAATACATGATGGCATACTATAAAAGTTATATCAGTTGATGAGCTGCATAACTCAAAAGCGGCTTCACCACTCACAATTAATGTGATCATCACAAACTCCTGCTAATAAAATCCTTATACCACATCTTTGTGCGCTATCTACACAAACTATATCTAGCCAGTAGAAACTGAACTTTGTTGGGAGCTGCTTTTAGTAGGCCTTGCAGTGTCCAACTCATACAATCCATCCTCCAGTGACATCTACAACTTAATGTTGTAAGAGTCGTACTGTTTTAAAATGATGCCAATTACAATACAATAAAATCAGTGCCACCTCAATCCAGTTATTTACATTCTATGCTCTTAGGAACAGGAACTGTCATATTTGAAAAACAATGTGCAAACCCGCAAAAATGTATACACAAAGTATTATAAACAGTGATCAGGCTGTCACAAATAGGAAGAGTTATCCTAGTTTTTCAAATTAATGGGAATTACATACTGTACATTTTCCCTTTGGACAAACCTACTTGTATTCTTCTCTGTCTTGTTGCTCAATCAGGACTTGCAGCTCCACCATATACTTATCATGGATCAAGCAGTAGGAAGCAGGAAGGCTAAAGGTGAGGGGAAAGAGATTTGAGCTGCCTGAGTAACAGCAGTGGCAGAAACAAATGCCTGAGGCAAAATCCTTAGCGGAAAATCTCAAAGACTCATTCACTCAGAGAAATGTGGACAGGTCAGATTCACAGAACTAATAACTCATTGTCAGGGATCCCCAGACAGCCCCACATTAACTTAAAATTAATAAAAGGGCTAATCCCGTCTCTCTTAGTTTCCAGCACTTAAGACAAGGAATGCCATTTATGTAATGAAAACTTTGGTTTCTTGCACCCATGATTAGCCCGGATCTTCTGTATTGTTTTGGTGTCATTTACAAAGTGGGTAGTCAAGATGGGAGACAGCTGAGCTGAATCTCTGGTTTCTATATAGAAAGATTAAGAGGTATAATATTGAAATTATTAGCTAATATGTGGGTGAACTGCTGGATGGTCTATGGCTACATCTACAAACCACAGGTGGTATTTTGTAGACCATGGTGAAAATGTATATGATGTACATGAGCATAAGAGTTGCAGATGTGTAGACTAGTTGGAGATGCAGGCTGACATTTTACAGCCTGGTACGTCTGCTTTACTGTAATGACTACAAAAAACCTGGGAACTGTTAATCAGTTGGTGTGATGAGTCTACTGCCTATCATGCTGTTCAGTATTATCTCACTGTTCCCTTATGCTTCCCCCACTTATCTGTATGTCTTGTCTTAAGACTGGGAGCTTTTTGGGGCAGGGAATGTCTTTTTGATCGGTGTGTGTACCACAGCTAGCGCAATGGGGTCCTGGTCTATGACTAGAGCTCTAAGGAACTATGATAATACAAGCAATAAATAATAAAATACTGTACAGACTTTAAAGGAATTAGGATATTTTTCTGCCTTCCCATATCTACTTGTTTTCATCCTTTCCACACTCAGGGTATGTCTACACTGACAGTGGGAAAGTCATCGCCGCCGTCAGATCGACCTTTCTGGATCGATTGAGCGGTCAGTGAAGACCCGCTCAATCGATCCAGAAGTTGATGCTGTAAAACCACCCCCTCAAGTGGCTTAGCACTGCATCAACAGGAACACGGTTCCCGCCAATGCAGTGCAGTGAAGACGCGGCGCAGAAGGAAGCACAGCAGTCGATGGGAGTTTTCTGCGTAGCTTGCGTAACTCCTGTCAACTGCAGCCGAATCGCTGGGTGAGTGTAGACCAGACCACAGATTATAGGTTTAAATTGCACTGCCCCTCAGAACACACACAGCAGCTGCCTTTGCTCACTAATGAACGTTTCTATAAGGTAACCCGAGGGCAGATCCGACTCTGGAAACCCCCAGGGGTCACACGCCGCGTTCCAGGCTGCATCGTGGCAGCTCAGCATCACACACACACCCGGCCAAGCAGGGAGGGCTGGGGGGGGATGTGTGCAGAACCGGAGCGTCCCTCCTCGTCCCTACACCTACTGTGCAGGGAGGGTGAATCCACAGGGCGCCTGGTCCTGGACCCCGCACACGTAGAAGCTTGCTCCTTTGTTCGGCCCATCGCGGACGCCAGTTTTTAGGAAGCAGAGAGACCCTGGGTGGGGAAGAAGCGCAGCTTTGTGAGCCCGGCCCCGGTCCCACTGACAGCCTGACCGAGGAAAATCCTCCAGTCCCAGAGACACCCACAGAGGCAGGCGCGCACCCCCCTCCCCCAGCCGGACTGGGGACCCCCCCACCCCGGGACACCGGCCCAGCCCCAGCAGCTCTCCCAGCCCGAGCCGGCCGGGGGCACCCTCAGACATGAGCCAGCCCCCGCCCTCAGGGAGCCCCCCCAGTACACGTCACCGGCCGGGCTCGGCTGCGCTCCTCACCGTGCCCCGCGCACCGCACCCGCTCCATCCCCAGTCCGGAACCCGCAGCCAAAGCAAAGCCTCGCGCCGGCCCGAGATTCTCCGGAAAAGACGGGCGTCCTGTAAGCCCCGCCCCCTCTCCTGGACTCAGCCAATCCCGCATACTGATCCTGCCCCTCGCTGACCCAGTGGCCAATCGGAACGGGGCAAGGGGATAGCTGGCCAATCATAGCCCGGTCCCCCCTCGCTCTTTCTCTGCGCGCGCGCTCAGCGTTCCAATGGCGGGGAGGAGGTAGGCAAAGCGAAGGGGTAGGGAGGGAGGTCATTGGTGGAGAGGCAACCAATGAGAACTGCCCAGAACTACTTTCCGTTCTTTGAGCAGTGTTTTCAAGCAGTTGTGCTCCGCCCACCTTGTAGTAATTTCATCCTAGACCGCATTTTCCTTGTTGTCTTATGGGAATGTCACGGGGACTCTTGTCACAATCCTTACTAAAATCAAGACATATCACTTCTACTGCTCCCCATCCACTAAGTCAGCAACCCTGTCAAAATAAGAAATTAGGTTAGTCTGGAGTGATTTGTTATTGGCAAATCCATGCTGGCACTTCCTTATAACTTCTTTTCCTCTAGGGATTACAAAATGATTGCTTAATCATTTGTTCCAGTATCTTTCCAGGTATCAAAGTTAGGTTTATAATACCCCAGGTCCTTTTTGTTTCCATTTTTAAAAGACAGATACTATTTTTGCCCTTCTCCAGTCCTCTGGGACCTCGCCCCTCCTCCAGGAATTCTCGAAGATAATTGCTAATGGTTCTGAGATTGCTTCAGCTAGTTTCTTAAGTACCCTGGGATGAATTTCGTCAGGCCCTGCCAACTTGAATATATCTAATTTATCTAAATATTCTTTAACCTGTTCTTTTCCTGTTTTTGGCTTGCATTCCTTCCCCCTTGTTAATATTAATTATGTTGAGTATCTGACCACCACTTACCTTTTTAGTGAAGACTGCAGCAAAATAGGCATTAACATCCGAGCCTTCTTGATGTCATCAGTTATGAGCTCTCCTTCATGCAATCTTTAATGTTTTTGCAAAGAAAAAAGCATCTTTGCTTTTGAGGTCTCAGCTGAAAACCACAATAAAGTGCATGAAACTGAGTGACTCTAATACTGGGTTAGCCCTGCTGATATCTGTAATTCCAGTGTAGGTCCACATTTGGGTCCATGATGGGATTTAAACAGGATATGACACAGAGAACCAGACAGGCTGATCCATATGTGAAGCAATGCAGTGTGGGATAGCAGTGGGAAGACTGCTTGAAATGGCATAGTTAATTCACAAGATGAATGCGGCTACACAAAACTTACAGCAGTGTAACTCATTCCAAAATAGAGTATGTCGCTTCCCAAACAGATTAATTAAAGTGGGATAAGATGCCAGATAAACTGGAAAGAAAATGTTAATGTGTGGAAGCAAGCCAGTTTATGTCAAAAACCCGTAAAGCTATACCAAAATCTTTCTCAGGTAGACAAGCCCTGAGTTTTTCAAATCTGAGGTTTACACCCCTCTGCCATTCCTACAATCACACAAACCGCCTGATTTTAGTAGGTGCTAAGCACTCACAGCTCCCATTGACTTCAGTTGGAGTCATGGATGTTCAGCACTCCTGAAAATCAAGCCATAAGTAAATGACATTTCACAACCAGCATCATATCACAATAAAGCTTCCAGCTTTCCAACATCAGGACCCATCTCTTTGCCTTTCAGTTCTCCTTCCAGAAAGACAATGATTATTCAAATATGAATAGTTTTTGTTCAATTTTTAGAACACCACCACCTACCACTTAAATCAAGCTTTACATATTCAAAGTCCTCCTTTAGCACAATTAACTTCCTCTCACAGTACTCTCTGAAGTGGAGAACAAAGTATTGTTATCCTCATTTTACAGATGGAGAAACTGAAGCATAGCGGTGAAGTCACTTGCCCAAAGTCACACAAGCTGGGTCTTCACTACAAATTACATTGCTCAGGGATGTGAAAAATCCACACCCCGTAAGCAACGTACTTACACCAACCTTAATCCTCCGTGTAGACAGCGCTATGTCGGTTTTCTCCTGCCGTCATAGCTATCACCTTTCATGGAGGTGGATTTATTAAGCAGTCAGGAGACCTCTCTCCCATCAGTTTAGAGCATCTTCACCAGACGTGTTACAGAGGCGCAGCTGCATTGGTGCAACTGAACCAATGTAAATTTGTAGTGCAGACTTGCCCACAGACTCAGCTAGAATTAGGATTCAGGAGTTAACCACGAGCAGAATGCCGGTGGCAACAGGGCCAAGAGATGAGAGTAGATAAAATAAATGTAGTATAATTTTTGACCATCTAAACCATTTTTAAAGTAAATTTCACACTGATGAGGTGCCAGACCGACGGCCTTTGCACAGATAAGATATGGTATGAATAGCAGCAGCAGACCTTCCTCTATGCTGTCCATTCTCACTGTGCCTCAGTTCTGACATGGGCCATGTTTTCATTGCTAAAAGATGTGTATTTTTTAATTTGAGGTAGCTAACACATGTGAGCTATCCTGAGATAAAAGAACAGTGAAAAACCAGGCACTTTAGTTTTACCATGAGGTAAACTCACTGACATCAACCCCTGGAGAGTGTATAGGACTGTTTACCTTGTAGTTTACCACATGGTAAACCTACGTTTTTTAAATCAGAAGATTGTTTGTGGTGCCTGGGAAGCATGTGACAAATTTTGGAACTGAAGGGCTAGGCAGCACAGCTCCAGGGGATTGTGAGATAGTGTGGGCAGACTCTCCAGACCCAAGTCTGATGATCCAGACTTGAGCGGTATCCACATTGCAAAATGTCTGGGCTCTGACCCAGCCCCTTAGCAGTGTCTGCAGGCCCAAATCAAGACGGATTACTGGCCCAAGAGAGACTAATTTCTCATGAACCGAAGGGGGCTTGAGCTTGAACCTGAGTCTGAGGTGGGGCTTAATGTGCTATGTAGACGTACCCTATGATAAGATTCCTATGCAAGGGACCATTTAGTGCCAATTGTGATACTAGTTTACGTAATGTAGAGGCTTGTCCACTAAGAAATGGACTATAACAAATCAAACTCATTGAGGCCTTATCTACACTGGACTTTTTCCCTAAAAATTACCATTTTTGCATACAGCAGTGAAGTTCCACCCAGGGAAACTAATGGTGAGAGCACTTGAATAGATAGGACACAGGCATTTTTACCACCATGTCATCTAACCCTGCAAGGGGCCATACCATGAAACAGCCAGTAGAAAATAACTCAGACATCAATGATGTATTGGATTTGCACCAATGACATGGTGTTAAAAAGCTCTACATACCATTAGCACATCTTTGAGCCATTTCCACCACATTTCTTGTTTTAAGATACTTTGCCAGTGTCAAATACCATCAAGCAAATGCCTCATCGCTGAAACTGTTTTAGATGAGAAACGTTTCAGTTTACATCCACTTTTATTTTTCAAAGTATTAACAAAAAAGTTAACGTATCCATTTTAACACTTAAAGTTAGGAGAGGAGGGGAATACAAAATGAATATAAAAGTACCAAAAGTTTTCTTGACTCAGAGACAGAATACATTCCTGTGCCTTTTAATAACATACAGTACCATGAAAATTATACAAAAATGAATTCGCATTGGCCAACACTGATTGCAGCTATTTTAGACTGACCTCTATTCTACTTCTGGAAATCTATAGTCAGTATAGCTCCTTTGATTTGAAATAATCAAAGTTTTTTTAAAAATATAGTATTTAGAACCTGATTCTCCTTTTTCATCAGTGTAACTCCATGGACTTCAGTGAAGTTACATCTGATTTATGCCAGTGGGATAGGATAATTAAATGCTAAGAATATCTGCTTTGACCAGCAGGAAGGTTTTAAACAGGGGGTATATGTTTTTTAACACATTTATCACAAATATGAAGTACTATTCCACACTAAATGACTACTCACATAGTAAACTGAAATTAAATATATAATAGAATACAACATTTAAAGTTTGTGATCAACATATTTATAATTTTCTCAGTATTAATTGGGAGAGGGGCCAGATGGAGAAGGGAACATATGCATGCTTTGTGCTAAATTCTGCTCTCAGTTATACTCTGAGGTAGCTCCACAGACTTCCATGGATTTACACCAGTGTAACTAAGGGCAGAATTTGGCCCTTTGTGTATAATAACAGATGAAAACACATGCCTAGCATGACATACCCCATTTGTTACTTGCTGATTTGTATTATTTGGGGAATGAGAGGAGAATGAAAAAATGTCATATTCTTATGGAAATGATGACATAAACATAATGGGTGAGATTCCAATCCTACTAACATTGGTGTAAATCTACATTAACTCCATTGAAGCCAATCAAGTTGCTCTGGACTGACAAGGGGGTAACTGAAAGCAGAATCTGTACCACTGGGTCATATTTTTTTAAAAGTTAGAAAACATCTTTCATAAAAGGTTATAAAACATGGCACACATATGTGAAATAAATGGGACTACTCACATACTTAAAGTTAGGCATATGCGTAAGTACCTTCCTAGCCAGGAACATTAGAGATTTTGAGAAGTTTTATTTGCCTAATTAAATACTGCTTTGTGTAAGGGTGGACTACATGCATTTAGATTTGACAGCTGGCCATGGTGTTTGGAGCCTTGCTTCCAGGGTGAAGCAGCACACCAAGAGACAGCAGAGAGGTAGGTGGCCTCTGTGCATTTGGCCTGGGCCTCCCAATACCCTCCTGGGATGCATGTAAATTCTGGGGGTCCCCACAGCCTGTTCTGAAGGGGGCCAAAAATGCACCCACGTCATGCAACAAACCTGACCATAATTGCTGCCTACCCTCACCAGGGGGCTTCTCACAGGAGGGGATAATTGAACCCTAACATTAAATCACAATATGAGAGAGTCAGTCAACTCTGATTGCCAGAAAAGGACAGAATATGACAACTAATACTGGAGGACTAAGGACATGGTTGCAGCCATATGCAATATGCTCCATGCTTTTGTTTTAGTCTTGAACTATGACTTTCTTTAATGGAACATTGTTGAGATTTAAAAAAAAATTCCTCTGCTGTGTAACTAGGACCATTTTCGATTATCAAAAATTAAAGAATTTTAAAATCTCACGGGGGGGAGGGAGGGCACTTCACTCAGCTTGGAGAATGAAACTAGACCGCTCAGTTTCACTGTCTAAAAACAATGCATGTCCTTGTACTCTGTATATAACTTTGTGTGGGTTTCTTAATTGGGCATTTCCCTAACAACATGTCAAACTAGAAAACACTGATAACAACAACAGCATTATGGGGAGGGGGTAAGATATGTTTTGTTTAGTAAATACTTTATTTAGTAAATATCTTATTAACAGTAGATTAGTGAAATTAACACTGTGAGCCAAATTCAACCCTGGTGTAAGCAGGTACAACTCCACAAACCTTCACGGGAGGCTTAATTTGGGCTAGTGTCTTGGTGCATAAGGTGCTCTTTAAGTAATACTAACTATTTTGTGCTTTCATATGTGCCTTGCTTTCCCTCGTATACTAATGCCTTTGGGCCAGAATCTTGGCAATTACTTCAACCCAACCTAATGGTGAATAAAACTGAACCCAATCCATCCAAACTATCTTACGGTTACCCCTTTAATTCAGGCTCCTTGTTCACTTTCCTTCAATGACACTTTTGGTCAACTTGTTTTGCAAGGGTTACAAAATAAGTGGAACATTAAGAAATCGTTTCTAACAATCTGATGGGCTATTATACTGTGTGTATGTCTTCATTCTCCAGCAATTGAAACAGCAATTGAAACAGCATTACCTATGAAAAGAAATGGCCTAGCTTTCTCACTGCATATTCATCTTACAATGAATCTTACAATGGCAATAATGACCTCGGTGCAGGGAATTTCCTGGCAATTGATGGGATTATATATTCTTGAACATGTGCCCAGAGCTGACAGTAGATGCGTTTTATACATTGAAAAATTAAATAAAGTAAAAATAATGAGTGATTGGGGTCAGGCCATCAGCTCCTCACAACCCATTAACTATTTCATTCCTGAATATTTCGTAACTATGCAAAATACACCATTTTAGTGGATCTTAGAGGTCTCAGTTCAACATTCCATCTCTAGTCAGCAAATCACATACTTAATTTTAAGCATACACTTAAATGGGACATAAGCAAGTGCTTAAAGTTAGGCATGATATTAAGTGCTTTGCTGACTAGGGATGGATTTAAGCATGTGCTTGAATGCTTTGTTGAACTGAGGCCAGAGAAAGGTGTGATCTAGTGGTTTAAAATGGGATTTGGATTCATGAAATTCAGAGTTCTTATCCTCCGATATTAATTTTGTCTGTGGCCTTGGGTAAGTCACACACAGCCATATTATTACAAAAGCTCATTAATTCTCAGGTTTTGAGTGCCCAAACTGAGATACCTTGTCCCTGATTTTCAGAGGTGTTGAGTACCTGGAGCTACCATTTGGGTGCTCAAAAACTGAGTCACAAAATGAGTGAGCATTTCTGGACAAACTGGACCCTTAACTTTGCTACTTCAGCAAAAATGGGACTTATACCGCTTTCCTACCTACCTGCCTCTTGGGGTTAGGGGGTTGTAAAGATTAATGCATGTTTGTATAGCGCTTGGAACATGAAAAGTGCTATATAAGTGCTAAATGTTGTTATTTTAAGATTTATGAGTTAAACTCCAAGAAATACTTGCACTGAGGTAGCTATTGCTTAAACAACACAAAAGGATATACTCTCCCATAAAAATCCAACTCATAGAGCTTTTCTGTGTATAAAGGATGAATCCTAAATAATGTCAATATTAAGTGGCAATATAATATTTACATTCTATCACATCCCTGTTTAATCTCAGTGGCTGTACAATGCCTCTAAGTAAAAACAAAACACGTAAAGCGGATAGTAATTCTCATGGAGAAGAACTAACCCCCTCTCCCCCACAAAACCTGTATGTCAGTCTTCTAAAATCATTTCTGCCATCTTTCCAATGCTGGTCTGCTTCCACCCATTATATATGTGAGAATGAGATATGTGCTCTCCGTGGTGAAACATTTGTCCAGTGGAACAAAAGCAATGTGTAATACAGCCTCATACTTAGCATTCCCATGGTTGAACAGTCAAAAATATAATCTACCACCAAAGGTGAATAGGACTGTCATTTGGACAAAAGGGATCCAGGAAATCTGAAAAACTAGGCTCGGATTTTTTGTCTTTGTTAAATCCGTGCTCCTCGTCATTTTTTTTACAATTCTCCAAAACAACACTGTGTATAAAGTTTCCACTAAGCAGAGCCATCAAATCTCCAGCTTTAGGGGTTAAACTGAGCGCCCCAGGGGTCAGGAAGGAATCTCTGCAACACCACATAGAATGTTGCATGGATTTTTGTTTGTTTTGCTTTCCTATGAAATATCAGGAATTGGCCACTGATGGATACTTGATCTGATGGACCAGTGGTTTGGTCCAGAAAGGCAAATCCTATGTTTTTAGGTGCTGTATAATGGATTAAAAACATTACACAAACACAGCTACAGTACACTGAACAGTAAGTAAATACTGTTCTAAAATGTAGATGTATGTGTATACTTTAAAGACAAGTATTCAGGTATTTCAAGTGTCCTTGACTAAAACACTGAAGGTAAGCCACTCTGAATACACTGCTTCTTTTAAAATAATTATAACTCTACTGGGTCCTACTTAGTGGTTTCTTCTGGTTCACTGCTCTCGTCAAATATTCCCTTCATCAATGCTTTGTAGCTGAAGTCTTTGCCCAGCCTGGGCCCTGCCACCACGCCGTGCACCTGCACTGCTGGCAGGTACAGTCCGCGAAGGGAACAAAGATCCTGATAAAGCGTCTTCCCCAAACAAGCTGATTTTCACGTCAGCTTCAATAGCTTTAGCTAAGCTGGATGCGTAACTGTCCAGAGATTTGTGGACTTCAGCTTTTACATGGAGAACAGAATTCTTTGCAGCTTCTAAAGAAAAAAGATAAAGACAGAACGATTAACAATAACATCCAGTGGCTGTGCAAACATCTGACCATTCGTTTTGTACGCAAGGAGAGTCTCAATTTAGTTTAGGCCAAAAATTTACAAATGCAAAGGGCAAACAAGCAGCATCAATAGAGGGACACAAATTAGGATGTTTAAACCCTTTCAGTTTAGAGAATGTAAAGGAACAGAGGTAATGGACAGGAGAGACAAGAGGAAAGCAGTATAAGAGGGGGGCAGTATATGGAGAAAATAAACATCTGGGAGGGCAGAAAAACATCAAGGTGGTATAGTTATTGTGGGGAGGAGAGGGAAGAAATCCAATGAGGACTAAACAAGATAACTGAATGAAACCCCAGGAAAGGAATGGTCGCAGAGATGATACAGGGCTGTTGCCCCTGCATGAATGAGGCCAATGCAGGGAAGCTCAGTTTCTGATCCTTAGAGCTTAGACTGGAACTATATATCAGAAGGAAACCCTGTTATTATGGTCTTCTGTCCAGGGGGATGGCTGTCACTGAAAAAAAGATAGTATACCCCAAGATAAAAGGCTATTCATATTTTGAACTGGAAACTGCTATTAGCTATTATTTCCAATGCTTTTATCATAGTGCCACAGGTGCGTGTGTGTGTCTGTGTGTGTGTGTGTGTGCGTGCGCCTGGCCCCAGAGCATGCTAGCGCTATACTTGGGGAGCCCTACGTTACATCACTGGGGTAAGGTCATTCAATACCTTCCACCAATGGAGTATGGGTTGTACCTCTGCTCCATTCTGCACACCTCGTCCCCAGCTCTATTCCACCCATCATTCCCTCCATCCCTTTATGCTGAGGGTAAAAGGGGTGGCACAGCTGTCTTTTGCAGCTTTCTGCAAACTATGGGTTCTCCAGCACAGGGGAAATTCTCCACTGACTATCTCCGGAAGGCATAAGTGACCTTCTCCATCCAGAGAATCCAGCCCTATGTTTAAAATGCTTGAGTGGGCCTTTGCTTTTAATTAACAAAAGACAATGTGGACTCGAGCAGAAACTTGTTCACAGAAGTATGTTAGGCACCGCTCTGGTTTATTGGTACACCACACGCTGCCTAGTATTCCCGTAAGAATTTCATACAGTTCTGAAAAGCTCTATATTGTCCCTTAGATTGGTTTGATATAATGTGGTGCAAAAATAATGTGGTACAAAAGCAAATCTAGTTAAATCAAACCACACATCTGTCAGGTTTTCAACTCAGGCCTACCCAAACCAAAAGAAAACTAAAAGCAGAGCTTAAAAGGAAATGGACTGATGGCAGAAAGACAGTTGTAAAATATACCCTGCAAGTGACTCCTGTCTGGCCTCACCTTCCTGGTGGTTCCAGAAATGTGCACTTCCTTCCCACCTACCTACCAACCCCAGCAGTGTCAGGATTGGAAAGAGAAGGGAGAAGCAGCTCAGATGGCATGGCAGAGCATGTCCACAGGGGTTGATGAGATAATTAGAGGGAAGTCAGAGCCGGCAGCAGTGGTGAAAATGAGTGACCCAGCAGTAAAGGATGGGGTGAGCAGAGGTTGGGGCCTCTCAAGAAGGCTGTGGAGGAATCAGCAGAAGGGAGAGGTCAGAGCACTTATTCGAGGGGGAGAGGTGAAAAGCATGGGGAGTGATACTTGTCCTCTGTGCTCTAAGGTTGAAGAGGGAGGACAGCTATGCGCTGCAGCCATCATGGAGGTGCAGGGGGTCATCTCAGGTGAGAAGCATTACAGCAGCTACCCTTAACTTAACCCACCTTTGATTTGATCCACTTCGTCTTCAAAGGTCACTGAACTCCTCCGTCGATGGGGATAAATGCAATGCGGGTGATGAGCTCCATCCGAACTGTAATCCTCCAGCAGCATCACGTCTGTCCCTGAAAGGCAGCAAGAGTTTGAAGGCAAAACAGAAAAATGTTTGGAAATAATAATGACCCCTAAGAAGACAAATCTAAAATTAACCGGGGAAATGAACTTTTGAGTTCATAGCCGTTAGCTTCGCTCTCCCAAGAGCTGCCTAAAATGTGCTGATGCGGTATCACTCTGCATTCAACCATGACAGGATTTCAGACAGGGCAGGGCCAATTTATGACCTGGTCTTCAACTAAGCAGAGATTAATCTGAGGCTAATCTTGAGCAAGAGAAGGATTGTCCACAGAGGGCATTACTCAACAGCAGCTACTCCAAAATAACTATTCCTAAATAATGCCATAGGTGGGCACACTGATTCTTTGAAAGTGAATTAAACTAAGCAGGAACAGAACACTCTGATTCCTGTGTAAGGCTGTCCACACACGGAGTTCTTCTGGATGAGCTATTGCCTTTTAAATTCACACTCTGCCTCAATCTGAATTAAGTTTCAAGTGTGGACAAACCCTTACAAACTGGCCGCTTAGTGCCTATAGGAAGATCAGACTCCATCAGAACCACAGAACCGGATGGAAAGTCAAGCTGGGGAATGTTCTGTTCACTCTATTTTGTCTTTGTTAACTCATTTCTTGTCACAAACGTTATTCCTTAAGGAGAAAACCTTGTTGACTAATAATGTATTTTTTCTGATGAGTGATTCTACCAGTTTATGGGTATTTATCTCACGAACACTATTTCATTTACATGCATTTCCTCCATATTATTTTGGTCTAAAAAAAGTTTACCTGTGTGAGGAAGACTAAAACTCAACGTCTCTGCCAGGCTTTTACATGAAGGCCAAATCGTGGCCTTGCTCCTCGTGGCCGTGCAGTTGTGGCTGAGTACAGGCACTCAGGGTGTGTCTACACTGCAGTTAGACACCCACGGCTGGCCCGGGCCAGCTGATTCGGGCTCTTGAGGCTCGGTTTAAGGGACTTTTTTAATTGCGATGTAGACATTCGGCTTGGGCTGCACCCTGAGCTCTGGGACCCTCCCTTGCAGGGTTCTAGAGGCCAGACTGGAACCCAAACATCTACACAGCAATGAAACAGTCCCGTAGCCCGAGCCCCACGAGCCAGAGTCAGCTGGCACGGACCAGCTGTAGATTTTTAATTGCAGTGCAGACATACCCTATGACATTCAGAGAGGCATTCTGCCTGCCTAGCTTAGAAGCAGACCGTCTGCCTCAGGGAGCACTAGGGGAGCCCGCTGTGTAAGTGCTTCTCGCACCTACTGTTGAAAGGCACAGCACGTGCTCCCCTGAATGCCTGTGACACTTTACTTTTGGTCCAAATACTTTTGTATTCTGACGACAGATGGAAAGCGTCTTATAATAGTCATTCCAAAGTTTTGTAGCTTGTCCCAAATCATTCATCCGTTAGATCAGTGTTTCTCAACCCTTTTTGATAACAGGGACCGGCTTGCTGCCTTCCTAAACTATCTCAGGGACCGGCGCCGGTTCACGGACCAGTCATTGAGAAACACTGGGTTAGATTACATCCTCTGAAGACCATGGCTTTGTGCCCCTCTCCACCCACACAAGTTCATTTGATTCCTGGATTTATTCTTATTGCAATAGCCAGAGAGTCCAGGACCAATTTAGAGCAAAGATGACAACATACATCTGAAACGGGTTCCAAGAGACAAGATACTGATTCATATGCCTGACCTTTATCAAAGTTTTATGTAGCAAACATATTTTTTTTGACCAAAGGATGGTCCAGAATTGAACTTTGATATAAATATTTCCATTTCATCCTGTCAAATGCCTAATCCAAATACATAGTAACGAGAGACTGATCTACCTTCCTAATAGACCTTACTAAACTTTCAATGTTCTGTGTGGATCATCTGGGTTCTTGACAGCAACGGTGCAAGATCGAAGCCCTATCCCTTAGAAACCCAGCCTGCAATGGATGGGTATCATTAGGAAGAAGACACTCTAGTTCTTGAGACAATATTTTAGCATATATTTTAAAAACAACATTGAGTAAGGAAACCGGCCTGTAATTCTTGCACAGAAGTGGATCCCTGTCTATAAGTGATGCTAAGGTAGTGTTTTGGCTAGGTATGGATGATCCTATATTATCTGCCTCATTAAATACTTGATCTGGAATGGGCACCGCTTGATCTTTTCTCTGTTTACACTTCCTTTGGCTTTTACTGTCTGAAAAGCCTGTTTTCCGTCATTCAGGATGTTCATTGAAGTGGGATATTTTCCAGTTCAAATTCCTGAAACACCAGGGCTCCTAACAACTTATATCTTTGATTTGGTCAACTGTGGAGGCCTCTTAGTGCCTTTCTTCAAGGATGATAACACAAGATGTTATAAAGAGAAGAGTTTTACATTACCCTTTATCACCTATAGCTGCACATAAGCCAGCAATTCACCTATAGTAGCCACAGAATTAGTGAAGTAGTGTTGCCTTCATGAAAAATCCCACTCTCCTAGTCAGAGGCAGGCAGAGAGCAAGGAAGTGCTGCAGCGGTCAGAAGAATGCCCTCTAGTGTTTGTAGAGCAGAAATGCTCTTTAAAATAGATTGCAGAAGGAGATTTTAGAAAACTTCCCTTTGTTGGCAGTTGAAATCACAGCCCACCTAGTATCACAGCTGGAAAATTACTGGCAGATCACGGTGCCTCTTTCCAGACTATTGCTCGAGCGATCCATGACAAAGATGGAAAGCTTCTGTTCTATAAGAGAGGCTCTAGCAAAGAGTGGCCAAATGAAATCTCCTACAAGCAGGAAATGAAGAGACCTATTTCCCCAGCAGTTTGTTGCTCAGCTCCTAAGATCACTGAAGAATTAAGGAGAATAAGGAATGGGACAAACAGATTACCATGCTCCTAGGAAATATTCACTAGGGAAAGAAATTATTCTCCTGGACTGAACAGTATTTTCATAGTAGACACAGCAAGATCAAAAATACAGAGGAGAAACTAAGGCAGTTCTGCTCAGGGTATCATAGGACGGTAGTTTTCAACCTTTTTTTCATTTGCAGGCCCCCTACAATATTTCAAATAACGACAACAATAACAGTATTTCAAATGGAGGTGCAGAACCCTTTGGAAATCTTAGACATAGTCTGTGGACCCCCAGGGGTCTACGGACCAGAGGTTGAAAACCACTGCCATAGGAGATGCTTAAATGTTATTGTTCACCTGCCAAAAGATATTTGTACATAAATACAGACCATCCAGAGAATTCGGCAAAGCTACAAGTAAAATCTTCTGTATGAGGAAGGAAAACAAGAGAGTTACCTGAATCCTGAGAGCAGCTGAAACCAGTGTCCCCAGTGCTGCTGCTGTTTCCTAAAGGCCGTCCACCTGCCATGAGAGCTGTGAGATGGGGAGATAGTCCCAGGTCTGCAAAACATTTTAATCATCACTAAGTTGTGCTCCATACGGTAGACCTACTATAAAGATAGCATCTTCAAATAACCCCCACATCCTAGTGCCCGATTCTACCCCCAGCTTTTCCTTCTCCCCCATTTTTCTTGTGACAAAACAACAAAAACCACCATCCAGACCCAGCCGCCAAACCACCTGGATTTCCCATCTTTCAATCCCAAATCACCAGCTGCCAAATCCTCCTGGATTCTTTCCACACGGCAAGCCTGCTGTCTGCAATTTGCAAGTATGTGCAGTTTATCAGGAGAGTTGATTTACTTAGAAATATACGCACTCAGGGCTGGAAAAACTTACCAGACACCCTCTAGCCAGAAGATTAAACCCAGTAGCCAGCAGTGGCTATAAAAGACAAGTGTAGTGGTGGGGTGGTGACCAGTTAGGGCCGGGGCAATGGGCTAGTAAGAAGCCCAGTTTCTTTGCAAACCCCAGATGCTGGGAAGGGGGAAAGCACTGGGATTCTTACCCAGGTGCAGTGTTTGGATCCTGCTCAGGAACTGCACTTTTTCTATCAGCCTCTGGCTAGTAGGTGTCTGTTAAATTAGAAGCTGTCCAGCTTCCTCTTGCCACTGGAAGGACAAAGAAGCTTTCTGTCTTTTCTTCCCCAGCTATGCTTCCAATCCTTCCAAAGACTGTCTCTGAGAGCTACCTAGCTTCTAAAATGTGGATGGAGGTTTCCAATGCCCTCACCTTCCTTCCATGTTTTGCATCCTCTTTCCCCACTAATAGTTCCAGTGCCTGCCTCTACACATAGCTCTCCCAAGCAGTACCATGAAAGTGGAAATTTCAAAAATGATCAGAATCTTCCTAATTTCACAGTGCTACGATGTGGCAATGCTCAGAGCAGCAGCAGAGGCACTGGTGCTGCTTGTCTGCAGACTCAAGAAGACACTATTGCATTGCAATGGTTTCATTACATTTACAAGGTTTTCTTCACAACCAGAAAAGCTAGAAACTTAATTTAAAAAAAAACCAAACAAACAAGCACTGACATTTTTTGAAGTCACTAGAAAAAATTGCCACAGGTGACACACATGGATTTTTTAACCCCTGTACATATTTGACTACACCTGGACACTTGGTCCAAAGGAGTGGATGGTTATTGCACATGAGAGGGAGGTGGTGGACTTGCCCTGGTTGGAGAATTTAAAAGCTGGTGCCTAACATCCATAAACTCTAATTAAGCCTGATCCAAAGCCTACTGAAATTAATGGAAAGATTCCCATTGATTTTGATGAGCTTTGGATCAAGCCCATCAAGAAAAGAGGGAATGTTACTGCCATTTATATACAGAATACAAATTTTGCACTTGCAGACACTAATAAAATTTATGTATCAACAGCACACTTTCCTACTCTGCTACACCAATGCAAACATGATTGCTTGCCAGCAAAGACAAGGATTGGTCTAGCAGGCCTCCCAGAATATAGAATACTTTTAACACAGAGAAGCATTGGAAATTAGAGAGTGGTCCTAGGAATCTGATGGATTTTCTCTGAATTTTTTATACAAAACTACTTGGGTGAGGAATGGAATATATTATTATTTAGCATCAACACCCTGACTTGGTGCTGAACACTATACAAAAATAAAAACAGTCCCTGTCCCATATAGTTTACAATCTAAAAGGCAGGCAGAAAAAGGATGTGATGGACTGTGATATCTAGAGATGGAGATCCCAATTTTTTGTGGGTTTTTTAAATTATAAACTTACTGCTTGTGAGCCTTGTAGAAGAAGTAGATTTTTAAAGGGACTATCATTAACTTAAAACTCTCACTTCTGTCTGTAAATGTTTTACCTAGTATTGTTACAAGGAACACTTAAGATTATGGTAACCGAAAGACATTAGAGAAAAATTATTTCCTTTATTTATTTCCGTTTGTTCACTCCATGCATTTGACAGCACTTTGTGTCTAATCAGTTTTCTCTGCATGGTTGGTCAGTTTCATACATTGCTTGCATTGCCCTTTCACATAGCAGGTGTTGTTGTTTTTTTCCCCTCTCTCATTCTCAAAAACAGACTGAATAATTTTAACTTTCAAAAATATTTTGACCTCAGGCATAGACCAGGCTTGGAAAAATTTAGCACAACAGGTAAAAGTTTGGGGATGTTAGCATCAACTACATACATGGTCTTAAAATGGAAAGTTTGGAGCAATGTTAACTATAGGTATTGTCACAGCTCCAGCAGAAATAACAACCTTAGGAAGGAGGGAGGCAACAGCACTTGGCAAACATATTTATATTAAGCTGGAAACATTTATACTTTGCTTCTGAAAAATACACTGGGCCGGATTCTCCATTCTATGACACTGGTTTTACACCAGTGTAACTCCACTGAAGTCAACAGAATCAACAGTTTACACCACCATAAAACCAGGTAATGGACTAGAGAATCAGGCCCACTGAGTATATTGATAGTATAAGAATGCTCAGATTTGGATAATTTGAAATGATGCATGTGTGTATACGCATGTGTAAGGGAGTTTCAGCAGGAGACAAAGGAAATTATTTTTATTGGCCCCAGGGATAAATCTTCTCTAGCAGGGACAACTTAGCTGTATCAAGAGAGGTGAATTCCCATCAAAGGTCGGGAACTCATCCCAACTTTTCTTAAGTTGGGCGGTGTAATTTGAACAACGGTCCCTTGAGAGCTCCCTCAAAGATGTCAGTAGTTAGTATTTGTACAGCCCTTGGGAGATGCAACATGTATGCAGATACTAAGCACCAACCTCACGGGAAAAGTATTTTTTTTTATCTCAGTGTTTGTTACCTGTGATCCTATTGGAAATGCTGAATAATCTGGATGTCCTATGACGCTGAACAAATGACTCCCGGTAATACCGGTCCCCAAAGCACATCCCCAATAGTTCTTTGCGCACGGTTTTGTTCCAGAGTCCATAAATCAGTGGATGGCAAATGGCACTTGAAAAAGATAACCATGTTGCTAATGTTTCCAAAGAAGGAGAAATGCTATTTTTCCCCCAAAGTGCTTCTGACGTAATTACTACCATGTAGGGCCCCCATGTGATCACAAAAGCACCAATGACAACCAAGATAGTTACGAAAGCTTTCCACTGATTGGCTGAGTAGACAACCCCTTGGAAAGCATTCCTTCTACTGCCCGAAGAGGACGTGGAGGTGCTGGAGTTCTTTCTCCCATTCCTCTGGGTGTCCTCCTCCACAATGACCACGCTACCGCAGTGAATCTTGCGTGCTTTAATCCTAGCCACGCGAAATATGAATCCGTAGCAGATCATCATGACCAGGAAGGGCAGCAAAGCACACCAGATCTGCCAAAAGGCTGTGTAGCCTGCCTCCTTATGCCATGCAGCCACACACATCCATTTGAACTGATCGAACTCCAAAGAAGACCAGCCAAAGAGAGGAGGAAGGCAGCCGATGAGGGAATGTAGCCACACGTACACAAGGGCTACAACTGCTCTGTTTCCTGTAATCTTCATCGGATACATCATTGGATACAAGACAGCATAGTATCTGGGAAACACAAAAGGAGACATCAGTAGCATCATAGAAAAGTTCAATAAGCAAAGAACTGGGTATACTGATTAACTCCCATCGCAGTCCAGAGAAAGACTTCCCCGCCCGAAACCTCAAATGGGGCTAGAGAGATGTTTCAAAAAATCATATTTCAAAAAATTATTTGCGGTTAACAGCTCAAAATTCAAAAAGGGCCCAAGATCAAGCTGCATATGCAACCTTAATTCTGCCTCCTGAACATAAAAACATAAGAACGGCCATACTGGGTCAGACCAAAGGCACATCTAGCCCAGTCTCCTGCCTTCTGATAGTGGCCATTATCAGATGCTTCAGGGGAAATGAATCCTGATGTGGATGCATTATTGTAATGAGATTTAGAATTATACATGATTACATACAGTTACTCAAATTATATGTTGTTATAGCATCAATTGATTTTAACAATCTTAGATGCATGTGCATCATCTTGAAATATTTAATTATTCTCTACTCTTTTATTTCAAAATTTTACATGTAATTGCAGGGAGGAAAGGTATTATATTGGAGAGGCAGTGTTGCCTGCCAGAGAGAGCACTAGACAGAGACTCAGGAGACCTAGGTTTAGCTCTGCCACTGGCCTACTAGGTATCCTTGGGCAAGTCACTTCACCTCTCTGTGCATCAGTTTCCCCATCAATAAAATGGGAATAATGCTACTGACTTCCTTTGACTTCCTCCTGTACTTAAAGATCTACTACTGAAAAGTGCTATACAAAAGCTAGGTAATAATTATTATTAATCACTAAAATTGCAGTGGTTTCCAATATTTTCCACACCATATCCCATGTTACAACAGAAAAAGGGTCTGGGATCCCCCACCACTCATCTAGCCTGAAAGAAAGGGAGGGAGATCATAATTCCCAGGTTGAGCACCCATGTTATGTTGTATTATTTGAAAAATAGTATGTAATTGCGTTCCTGCAACCTTAACTCTGACTTTTAATTGCTTTACCCGTGGAACCTTCACATTCTCTCATCAAAACTTTTCAGATTCATAGATTTATAGATTCCAAGGCCAGTAGGGACCACTGTTCATCTAGTCTGACCTCCTATAGAACATCCCCAGAATAATTCCTAGAGTGTATCCTTTAAATAAAACATCCAATCTTGATTTAAAGATAGTCAGATGGACAATTCTCCAGGACCCTTGGTAAATTGCTCCAATGGTTAATTACTCTCACCGTTCAAAATTTACACTTTAGTTCCAGTCTGTATTTGTCCAGTTTCAACTTCCAGCCACTGGATCATGTCATACCTTTCTCTGCTAGATTGAAGAGCCCGTTATTAAATATTTGTTCCCCATGTAGATACTTATAGACTGTGATCAAGTCACCCCATAACCTTCTCTTTGTTAAGTGAAATAGATTGAGCTCTTTGAGTCTATCACTATAAGGCATGTTTTCTAATCCTGTAAGTATTTGTGTGGCTCTTCTCTGAACCCTCTCCAATTTATCAACATCCTTCTTGCATTATGGGCACCAGAACTGGACACAGTATTCCACAGCGGTCACACCAGTGCCAAATACAGAGGTAAAATAACCTCTCTATTCCTACATGAGATTTCCCTGTTTATGCATTGAAGATTACATTAGCCCTTCTGGCCACAACGTTTACCTGAGAGCTCAAATCCAGCTGGTTATCTATAACAACTCCCAATCTTTTTCAGAGTCACTGCTTCCCAGGATCAAGTCCCTGATCCTATAAGTGTGGTCTACCTTCTTTGTTCCTAGATGTATCCATTTACATTTAGCTGTATTAAAACACATATTGTTTGCTTGTGCCCAGTTTGGAATTAATCATTGTTATTCATAACAAAAAGAGGAGCTTACCGGTCTATAGCAATGAGTCCAAGAGTTAGCATGCTGGCCGAGCTGATCAGCATATAGAGCAGGGCAGAAAAGTTGCACCAAACTACTCCAAAGATCCATTCCCGCCTGATGGAGCTGGTGACGACAAAAGGAAGCACTAGTACAGAGAGAAGGAAGTTGGACAGTGTCAGACTGAACACAAACTTGTTGCTCAGTGTAAGGAGGTAAGACTTCCTATAAAGGGTGACGACAATCACCAGGTTGCCCAAACAGATGAAAATAGCAATGACGATAATCGCAATTGACTCTGTGACTCGGACTGCCCCGTCTTCCTGCGCTGTGAGGTTTCTCAGGCCCTTCCCATTGCTGAGGGAGGAATTGATGCTCATTGTCAGAGCGCACAGTGACACTGCAGACAGTACATGCTGGGCAGCTGGAACAAGGAGAAGAAAAACACATGAAAACATTCACCCAAACGATATAGTATTTTTTACCGCATCTTTTTTCCCAGGATCTCAAGGCCCTTTACCAACATTAATCAAGCTTCACAACACCCATAGGAGGCACACAACCATTTTTAGATGGAGAAACTAAGGCATTGAGAAAAGACTTGAGTTCCCCAAGGTCACACAGAGCAAGTCAATGGCAAAGCCAAGCACAGAGTCAAAGAATAGGGCTGACAGGAAAACAGGGGGAAAATTTTGCAAACATTTCATTTAATATTTTCCATGGATAGGAGGGGGGCATTATTTCAAACTATTGACCAGCCCTACCCATGAGTTCCAGCTCCCAGTCCCCTCATCTACACCAAAAAATTACGTAAAATAACAATAATGGCATTACAAATGGTCTTTGTTGATCACACTTTACACAGGTGACAGTTTGTGGTATTTTACTCTGGTCTGTGGAGTACTTGCTGGTGTTCCACAGAGGGCTGGCTAGTCACACGGTGTTGGCTCCTCCTTGTTTGCGGCTGCTAAGTCACATTATAAAAAACCCCAAAATACAGAAACACACTCTCCTAATATCACTTTTGCAATGACTGTGATTGCCGCAGGAAGGTTCTTGTATTGCCAGTGAGCCAGGGGAGATGGTGCTTTATGTGACCGTCAATGGGGAAGGGGTCCAAGAGGCAATTCCTTTATTAAAAGACTCATCCACGTTGTGAAAATGTTTGAGAGTCCTTGACCTAAGGGGTTACCACTTCTCGCAGTTGATCAATACCATCTCCCCCTCAGGCCCCAGACATATTGCTCCTGGTTCCCCCACAAGCCACTATGACCTGCCCCTACTGTATCCAGCTGAGGCGTTCCTGACTACTTATTAACTCTTCATTCCAGTGGGCCTGCACCAACTCCTTTGGACACCCGATTAGCGGCAATTCCACTGCCAGCTGCCTCAAGAGGCTGCTGGCACCACCCTTTGGCCCCAGCCGTGTCACTCCTGCTTCTGCCCAGACTCAGCGATGGTGCTTGCTCCCATCACCCTAGCAGATTTTTCTCTTTCCACAGCCCTGGAAAGGGAATCGGGTGAACATAATGCGCAGCCATCTCACTGCTTGGTCACTGAAGCCACACACATACCGCACCCCAAAATCCATACCAAAAAATTTTAAAAAAGGGAATGTCAAAAAAGATTGGCTTCAAATTTATATGAAATTGGTGTGAGCATTTCTCGGGGTCTGGTGACTTATAGAGGCTGCCTTGTCTGGGACTATAGTCATTCCCCCTTCCCAGCTGGTCAGGTATATCCAGAAAGTGTCCTACATCTCTGAGGTAGTTAGGGTGTAAAGCGACACTGTCAGCCTAAAAATCATATTTTTCCAAACAAATTTCCTTCCATATGTTACTAATAAAACCTTAGTTTACTGTCATCAAAAGAATTTTTAAAGTCGCATTTTCTTTTCACCAGTGAAGCTGTTTGTTTACGGTTTGCATTTCATTTGGCACAGACCATGAACATTTTGCATAAGATCCTGCACTGCTTTGTGCTATAACTCCATTGGCATCAAGTAGCCACGACCAGTTTCCTAGCTGCTCAGGAAAGCTCTCTCCTAGGTAGGAGGATCCTCAAGTGGCAGAGAGACTTGCATGTGGCTTGAGCAGGACAGAGTGTCCTGGCATCTTAGCAACTCCAACTGCTGTAAGGGTCCCCTCGTGCTTTTGGCAGCAGGCACAAACCAGAAGAGCCCGCAGGATATGCTAGAGTTCTGGAATGATGAAGAACAACTCCAGGCTCTGAGAAGTCCAATGGTGGATTAAAGTCACCTTTGCACACTCCCTCTTCAGCTGTGCCGAGCACTCATCTGCCACAAACAAAGATTTCATCCTTTCTTGTTTGTTTATTAAAGAGACAAGGTGGGTGAGGTAACATCTTTTATTGGACCAATTTCTATTGGTGAGAGAGACAAGAGACACACAACCCATCTTGCCTCTCTAATCTCCTGAGACCAACACAGCTACACCTACACCGCATTCAACAATTTTTGTTTATTGTCATTTCCACTTTCAAGTGCTCAAGCATTAGCACAATGCTGCAATGTTTGAGTTGCTAACACTACAAGAGGATGTTTAAAACCTAACAAAATCCATTTTCACTAGTTTTAAATGCCAGAAAACTTTAAACTGTTTTAAAAAATAAACACCCTGCAGTGTATGGTTCTAAGCTACCCGAGAAATAAAATAATTATCCTTTTAAATATAAAAAGAACATCTAACTATCAAATGAAACATGCAAAAGAATTTTAATTTTTAAAAACATTTTTAAAATCCTATCACGATCCATCAATTACTGTAGTTTAAAACAATCCACTTGGAACACTCAGTGCTCACCATTCCACCAGCTGTTGTGTTTGTGGCACATGTACAAAATCTCCCTGCACATTTTAAACTTCCAAAAGGTGAAAAAGCATCCCTCCTTTGACCCTCAGCCAACAGAGAACAGAAACATCAGCAGACTGACCGTCTGTGACTGGGGCACTGTGGGACAGTAGCAAGAGGACTATTTGCACTGTTAAAGCTGATATGCCAGCACTTGCTATCACTGGTACTGCGCTGAGGGCACCTGGCTGGGGGTTGAGAAAGTGGTTACCTTTGGCAGAGCGAGCACAATCCAAAGGGTTTAGCAAATGCCTGTGCACCACCTGTGGCAGCTGTGTTTGCGGATGCAAGGTCTGCATGTTACTGATGGGCCGGAGGGGAGGGTCCAAATGTTGCTTAGCACCCTAATTTCTCTAATGTAGACAAGATCACACGGAGCAGGCATAGAGATGCATGCAGGTAAGAGCAAAACATCAAGGCAGGGCCCCGCAGAGAATAATTTTTCCCTTATTAAACCCCGATGCAGCCAGAACATCGACTGGGAAGAAAATCCTGGAGGAAGGCTACGAGTACTGCAGCCAGGGGCCGGGGTGAGGGAGCACAGGGAAGAAAAGATGCCAGCCAGAGAACCTTCTAATGCTCCAGGAGGGGGCTTCCGACGGACATGGGGACTAAGGGGAACTTGAGCAATGCTGCAGGGCAGGGCTGAGCAGGCGAGTGGATGGGGAAGCAGGGCAGCTCGGGTAACCCTGCAGGGCAGGGCTGAGCCCGGGAGCCGCGGGGAACTGCAAAGCGGAGGGACTCTGTCCGAGCAGCTGCAGGGCCATGATCCGGGGAAGAACGGCACGTGGCAGAGGAGTTGCTGTGAGCATCGGAGCCCAGGCCCCTGGTCCCGTCACGGAATAACTCTTCTCCTTTCGTTTCAGTCGCCCTGCTGCGGGAGCCCCGCCCCCGGTTCCCGGCGTCCGAGCCAGACACCAGCTCAGCCCGGCTGCGCGCAGGTCCCTCCTGCCCCAGCTCCGATGGCGCCCGCCTGCGGCGCCCTGAGACACGGGGCGGGCGGGCAATGCAAATCGCTGCCGTTCCCAGGCCCAGCGGCGCCGATCGGGGGCCGGGCCGGGCTGGGCAGCTCGTCCGGCTCGCGAGGAGGAGGAGCCCCGAACTCCAGCCTCCCGGCCCGGCCCGGGCTTCTCCCTCCTCCGCTGGCAAACAAAGGCTGGGGCGGGAGGGGGCGTCCCGGGGCGGGGGAGCTCGCTCAGAGCGCCCCGAGGCTGCTCCAGCAGGGGGGCAAGGAGAAGCTACCCGGGGCTGGGAGAGCCCCGCAAAGGGGGCGGAGACACCCCCCGTTCCCCACCCCGCACCGGGGGGCTCCGCGCTCTGCATCGCCCGCAAACTCTAGCGAAGACACCGGAGCGGCCCCTCCCACCCCGATCCTGTCCCGGTGCGGGGCTTAGGACGCACTCACCGCCGGGCCGAGCCGCTGCCTGCTTCCCCTGCAGCCTCCGCCGCAGTCAGGGGCGGGAGGTTTCGAGTTACAGCGCCCCGGACCCCCCACAGCCGCCGCCAAGAGAGAGGCCCAGAGAAACGGCCCGACCCTCCTCCCTCCATCCCCCTTCCACACATCCCTCCTCCTCCTCCTCCATCCCCCCTCACATCCCTCCAACTCCTCCTCCCCCTTCCACACATCCCTCCTCCTAACCTACTCCCCCCAACCCCGTCACAATCCCTCCCTCCATGCCCCTTCCACATCCTCCTCCTCTTCCTCCTCATCACCTCCACCCCTTCACATCCCTGCTAACCTCCTCCCTCCAGCCCCTTCCACTCATCCCTCCTCCTCCTGACCTCCTCCCTGTATGCCCACTTCCACCTCCCTCCTTCTAACCTTCTCTTTCTATCCCCCTTCCACGACTCTCCTCCTAATCTCCACCATCCATTTCTCTTTCACACTCTTTTTCCACCCACTCTCCTTTCCACGTCCTTCTTTTTCCACCCCCTCCAGCCATCTCTTTCCATCCCCTTGCTCTTCTATCCCCCTTTCCAGCTCTTCTCCTCCTCCTCCCCATCCTGCTTTCCTCTCATAGATTTAAGGTCAGAAGAGACCATCCTGATTATCTAGTCTAACCTCCTGCACATTGCAGCCACAGAATCTCACCCACTCCTGAAATAAACCCCCTAACCACTGACTGAGTTTCCGAAATCCTCAAATCATGATTTAAAGACTTCAGGTTACAGAGAATTCACTCCCTCCTTCCTCCATTCTTCTCCCCTCCCCCTTTCTCCATCCCACCTTCCCTTCTCTCCTCTATCAGTTTCCAATTCTCTTCCCATATTTCTCCACTCAGCCACCCCCTTTCCATTTTCTTCCGTGACAGTATCTTTTCTTTCCACTTTCCCATCCTTCATAACCCCTTTCCTCCTATTCCTATGACCCTCTGTCTACCCTCTCACCTCCTGTGCTATTCTTTTCTCCCCACCCCCCTTCATATTCACAGACTCACAGAATCAAATTCAGAGGTGATATGTAACTTCCATTCCATTACACTAATATTGACACCTATAGAATAGGTATATGAAACTTTTAAGGGTGTGTACGTGGGGGGTGTCTACATGAGCATAAAGGAGTCTAATATACATCACCTCTGCATTTGGCTTTCAGCTCAGACGACACATAGAGCAGGGAAGGTATTTGCCTAAGATCGCACAGTAACTCAGTAGCAGAGATGGAACTAGAACCCAGGCATCCTGACTCCTAATCCCTTAAATCATCAGCAGCAGATCAAACACCACCATCAATTTGTGGCTAGGTCTTTAAGGTGGCCTGGTTAAAAATTCAGTTTGTCCATCACTGGCAGTCTTACTGCGCCATTAAAGCTTTTGCAATGCTGCTAGCTCTCATGATTTTGTCATGAGTCTCATGATAATTATTTTCCTTAAAGCTCCATCTCCTGGTGTCAAGTGGATATGTGATGATTCCAGCTTTCATTCTTAAAGAAAAAGTATGTTTCTAGCCCTCGTGGCTGTGGAAAAAGCTTCAAAATGTGACCCCAGTGTATCCTAAAGGCTCAAAAAAGCAGAAGGCAAATAAAAAGGACACCATATCTATTATTTTTACATAATCTCATTAATTTATGATTAATCATGATTTTTGGTGAGCCTGACTCATGATTTTTTAACATATACTTCTTTTGGCACCCATGTGATCATTTGGCATTCTTTGATACACCGGGAATTCATTGGTCTTCCGTTCTAATAATATATCCATGCCAAGAAAGCTGCCAAAACTGAACAAGTGCCTATGGAGGTAGTTGGTGGGTCTGGCTTTGAATATTCTTTTTTATCTTGTCCTGCTGCCTGATATGGAGTAGCTGATGAAGATGAGAAGTCCCCTAAATGCTCTGAACCAAAATGCTGTTAATAGAAATATGAATGATATTGTAAGCAGTGGACCGGTTTTGTACTGTGCCTCTCAAGGGTTGCAACACAGAAGTTGCAACCTGGAGGGACAAAACTGATTACATGCCATCTTTGCGCCTTCCTAATTCTGGGCTGCTCCAGATGCTAGCATGGCCCCGGATATAAAATAGAGCAATACTGGGACTGCTCTCACATACTACAACCTCATGAAACTATTAGCTGTTCTGCAGTTTAGAACAGATGGAACTTGGCCGCTGCTGCTCCTCCTGTCCCCAAGATGCGCTCACCTGTCTCACCCCTACACTGTAGTTTGCATGGAAGGATGTGTAAGGCTATGCAAGCTTTATGCTGCTCTTGTGCTGGGGAATTCCCAAGACTATTGTGGCTCCTTTATGCCACAGAGCAATCTAAGAGCGACCACAATCTGACCCAGCATCTAATCATTTTATTTTATTCATAAGATGGTCTATCATTTTCATATAATCTTACCAATCCTATCAATCAATATGATGGCACTGCATATTTTAGGCTCATCACACTTTCATAAATATTTTGTTCAACCTTTAAAACAACTTCAGTTTGGGACAGAGACCAAGGGCCAGATACTCTGCTGCTGAGATCCACTCAGTGCACCAGTGTGTGAGTGACAGTGAGAGAGAAAGTGCACAAACTGATTAAAGGTTAAATTTAGTTAAAGCTTCCTCTGGGAATAGCTATATTGGCATAAACCCTTTATACTGGTATAACTGCATCTACTCTAGGGGATGTGTATTGCGTACTCGGTATAATTATAGTTAAGGCTATGATTTTAGCGCAGAGGTCACCAGATGGTGATAAATGGGTTCTGTTCAAGCAGAATGTCTCACAATGTAAGTCTAGTTGCATTACTGAGCCTGATGCTAATGAAGATTGTGAATTCATGTGAGAGAAGATCAGCAGGAAAAAAAACCCAGCAGAGGTGTGTGTGTCATCTCGTTTATGAGTAAAGATAATGAATTTTGGGAGTATAACTGGGGGTACTGAGGTACACCCTAAATCCTTCGCCAAGGAGACGAACTGTCAGGGTGTTTAGTCTTACAAAACGAGGGTGGCAGCCAACTTGGCTGGAAAACACTGCAAGGATCTTGGCGAGTTAAATGTCATTAGACAAGACAGTATCTTTTTAATTAAGTCTAGGCTTTAGAAGATGTGTTATGAGCAAAGATCCTAGAAATCTGTTTTCCACAGAAAAACACAGAATTTGCATTTTTACAGAACATCTTTAGTTTTTACATTTTGTGAAAAAATAAAAACGTTAATTGAATTTTACTGAAAGTACCAGTGTTACTTGTTCAATGCATGCAACCTCCCCCTCTTGTGATTGATTTCTGAATGTGCTTTAAATTTACATAGCTAAACATATTTCTGATATATAGAGGTTACTCAGTGGCATATAGGTTTGTGTTTTAATGCATCTCAAATTTCATGTCAGCCTCCAGATGTAATTAAAGTTTCTTTTCATTCAGTTTATGCTTAGTGCTTTCCATGTGTTCTACAACTGTTTGCCTTGGAACGTAATCTACAGCCTAGCTTCATACAGTACACGACAGCACATTACCATCAATGTGAAATTTGTTCTTGCTAAACTCACTCACATGAGCTTTAGGAGTGATTTTTAAAGTTTTCGGCATCTTTTCATAACTTTAATTACATCTGGAGGCTGAAGTAAAGAAACAATGCACTGTGACTGGATCAATCCAGCATTTTTGTTCATTAACTTTTTTTCTGAAAATATAGAATAGACGTGGAAGTATTTGGTATATGTAACAATACAAATTGCAATTCGATTAATTTTATTATAATGATTGATGGCACCCACAGGCTATGAACTTGCTTAAAATTGTAATATATCAGCTGATACCTATATTGTAGTGAGGGAAACTAAAGTTCAGCATTTCATTTTAGTCATATATTTTAATTTTTTTAATCTGAGAATTTTGTGGGGGTTTTTCATGGAAAACTAGATCTCTGGTTATGAGTTTATTTTACATGTAACTATTTGTTTCCTAGTACTTTGACTTGCTACTTCTGGAGTCTCTCTCAAACTTTGTTAAATAAAGGTGTACCTGTTTTCACTACAAACAGATGAGTGCCCTGCATTACACAGAGCAGGGATCTGAGGTGGAAAGGTAAGCTGGGGTGTAGGGCTTCTTTGGGAGCGGGGGATGTATGAATTCTGGGTGTCCAGCAGAACAGGGGTTGATCACTCCAGGGGGATGCTCGAGGGTTGGACTAGGCCTGTCGGTAGCTGGTAGTGACAGCCAGCCCTGTGCATACTCGGTGGGTCTGTGTTACCCCTGGAGTTGGGGATCTGACCCCCGCCAGCGGGCACAGGTAACGCTACAGCTGGGTGGTTGCAAGGTGCCTCATAGCTCTGGGGACCCCAGGAAGGGTCTTGGCCCCAGGGAGGGATGTGCCACACCCCAGCGGCGCTGCAGCAGCCACCCGGGCCAGGTTGCAACACCCAGAGCAGGGAGCCGGCGGGCCCCACCCCGCGCGGCACCACAGGAGCTCCCCACACACTTTGTTGGGCGGGCTCTAATCCCCCCGCCAGGGGCGCCGGCTCCCTCCACGAAGCCTCGCCCTGCGCCTCTCCCGCCCCGAGGTTTAGTAGCACGAAGCCCCGCCCCTCCGCCCTAGCGCCGCGCGCCGCCTCGCTGCGGCCAGAAGCACTAGTGACTGTGCGCGCGGCCTTCCTCAGGCCCCACCCCCGCGCACTGTTGTCATGGAGGCTCCCTCCCGTCTACCGGCGGCTTCATTCATCCCTCGCCTTTGTCACGTGAGACGTGACGTACCCCCCCCCGCCCTGTCCCCGCCTCCTTTTCATGTTCCTCGGCCCCACCCGCCCCATCGGCCGCAGCGTGAGGCCAGGCGCGTCTGTCGTCACACATGAACGACGATGTCGGATGCCCGCGCGCCCCGCGACAGTGTCTCGCGTGGTGAGTGACCTCGGCCGGAAGCGGAAGTGCAAAGAGGGCGGTGAGTTCCGGTTCCGGCGGCGCGGCGCTCCTGCTGCTGCGGGAGACCGGGCACGACAAATAACCGCCTCTTTTCTCCTCTTTTCCCCGCTCGCCGCCGCTCCCCTTCCCCCCTCTCCCCCCGGCCCCGCCACCATGCTCCCCGTGTTCCAGAGCAGCCGGCGGGACTTCACCTTCGGGCCCTGGAGACTCAGCGCCGCCCGGACCCACATCATGAAATCGGCCCAGGCCGAGAGGTGGGGTCGTGGCCCGCGAGTGGCGGGGGAGGGGGGTCGTGGCCGGGGACGCCGTTTCCAAGCGTGCGGAGCGGGGTTACAGACCAGGCCCGTCGGCCCCTCGCTGCTGGATGTGCAAATGCAGAGGGGTCGGCTCTGGTTCGGCAGCGCCTCTGAAAGCTCTGCGTTATATACGTGGGTGGGCTCGGGCTTCAGTTTGAGCCCAAATCCCTCTGCTGTCCACCCACAGATCTGTCTGACTCGGGGTTCAGGGCCTGGCTCCTAAGACCCACCCCGGGAGCATCTGAGCCCTGTCATTTTGCAGCGTGGAGGCAGCTTAAGTCGCAGACCCGAATCAGAAGGTCTGTGGAGTGCAGCATGGATGCAGTGAGATCTGGGTCCGGCAATTTAAATGCAGCTTTACAATGCACTGTGGCTGCTCAGTCATGAGTTTGGAAACACTCAGTCCATAAGCATGGGAGACCTGGGTTTACAATGCAGTGTAGGCATACCATTACTGAGCAGCAGCTGAATTTCTGCCAAAGTAATCTCAAAAGCCACTACAGAAAGAACTACTATTAAAAGGAGATGCCAATAAATGTAATCTATAAATAGCCACCAGCTAGACTCAAGAGTTTCTTTTGAATCCTTTGTGGGATAATGTGGATCATCTTTTGGTTTGAGAGCAGGGATGTTTTTGCTTTCCTCTTCCTAAGGTATCCAGGACTCTTGTTGTGGACTCTTCAACTAAGGTTTTCTCATCAAATGGACCACTCGCCTGTTCATACGTGGCAACAATTTCTGTTTCTATAAAGCAGTGGGGAAACTGCTTCCTTCAGACCTGACTAAAGTTTGTTTGAAACCCGAGTGTTAAAGTAAATATAAATAGTTTGGATACTAAAAGTAATGTCTGAGCTTGTTTAGCTGCAGTCGACTTTGGATCTCAAATCCTATGGTAAATTAAATCTGTTAGACTTACTTCAGCTCTTCTTAAATTTCTCTCCAATATGTGACTGTCAGCTTGTGTTGCTTTTATTTTTGTGTGATTTGTTTGTCTTAAACTTAGTTCTTAAAGGTTTGTCTTAAACTTAGTTCTCTTTTGTATAAGGCTATATCATGTTGAACTTTTTTTGTGTGATGTTCTGAATGGAATATTTTATTTAATTGCATTCTGTAGCAAAGTGTACAGTAAATGCAGGCAGATGAAATCATAAGGTTTGGACACTATTTACCCTAGTAAATAGAAACCCTAGTTAGAAAGACGGATCTCATTGTGCTGGGCACTGTACAAACACAGTGCACATCTATTCCGAAAAGTGACTGCAAATATGGCTCCTTGCTTAATCTATCTGCTCCTGATGTGTCTTGAGTTATAGCTGCTTGCTTTAGTGACTAAAATAATTTTTACTGCGTTTTTCACCTGTTAGTTCTGCACGGTGATCACAGTTCCAAGAGAGAGATGGATTCTTGTCTTTCTAAACCTTTGTCTGCAGAGCAGGTTCACCAAAGCAAAGATAGTAATAGTTTGTGTAGCTTTCCCACAGTAAGCCCTACCAATGTTCTTCAAGCCTGACCTTCATGGGCCACTTGTAGGGAAGAGAAACTACCCCCAAAGGGTGCCAATTGTTTACAGTGTAGACACTTATTTTTCTCTCATTGAGATGCTAACGTACTTCTCATAGGTAACTGAGCACCTGCTAAATAATGAACACTTCCATCAGTTACCAACCAGAGAAGGATTAGAACTGCTAACCTAAAGGTGAAAGGCTGCATCTCACTGTACTAATCCTCTGAGCCATTCTGTTTGCCATATGTGTCTTCAACTGAAGCTATTTTTTAAATGGGCAGACTGCCCATGCATCCTTATTTGCTATAGAAGCACTTAATATCTGCTCTAGTGACTTCTTCTCTTGGTAGTTCAGAAGAGTTAATCCTACACTTGTGTTTGTATAGTGCCTAGCTCAGTGGGGTTCTGGTCCATGCCTGGCGCTCCTAGGTGTTACTAGTAAAACTAATAATAAAAATGCAGGTTCCCTGGAAACCCTAGAAGGTAGCAGTTTCAGTGTGATCATGTTTTCTACTCCCAAAGCCTGCACATATTTATCTTGCTCTAAAGTAATACTAAGGCTATGTCAACACTTAAAATGCTTCAGTGGCACAGCTGCAACTCTTCAATGCAAGCCCTAAGTGTCTACGCTACAGAGTTTTGTCGACAAAAGTCAGCGTAGGTTGACTTATCTTTGTAGTGTAGACAAGGCCTTACTAAGGTGATGAGAGGGGTTCTTCAGCTGCTATATTAAATACACTGTAGTAAAATCAATAGGCGGTAGCTATGGAATTCTTCCATTGATCTAGCGCTGTCTGCACAGGGACTTAGATCGGCTTAACCGTATCACTCATGGGTGTGGATTTTTCTAATTTTCTAGTGTAGACCAGTCCCAGTTGTCTACTTCTGAACTCCATGTTTAAGAGAACTTCTGACAGTGTTGAGAAATGGAGGAGGCTATTGAAATATTTTGTAGTATGAAGGGACAGTGACTACTCAAATTAAATTCTGCCTGGTGGGCACAATTACAAAGACCTTCAAATGAAGATTGCAACTTTACTGATTTAACCTCTCTGTCCACATGCAGGTTAGCTGATGAATTGCACATGCCTTCTCTCCCAGAAATGATGTTTGGAGACAACATCCTAAGAATTCAGCATGATTATGGCTTTGGAATTGAATTCAATGCAACAGATGCTTTAAAATGTGTAAATAACTATCAAGGTATGATTAAAGTGGCCTGTGCAGAGGAATGGCAAGAGAGCAGGTGAGCAATATTACCACAATAACAGGGTGAGCACTATTTTAATGGGGGAACGGAGTGTGATTTAGTGGCTAATGCAGGCGACTGACAGCCAAGGCTCTTGATTGCTGTTCTATATTTGTCTCTGCCACTTACAGTGTGATCGTGAAAGTCACTTAAGCTTTCTGTGCTTCTGTTACCCTATCTGTAAAATTGGGATAGTTATACCTGCCTGCTTCTCAGGAGTATTGTGGTTCACTTAACACTTGTAAAGGATTTGGGTTTGATTCTGCTCCTATTTTAGTCAATGGAAAAATTTCTGTTGTGACTTGAATGTTGCAAGATCATGCCCTTTGACATCTTAAGATGAAAGGTGCTACACAAGTGCAAAATGTTGCTACTGGAGATTTCTTTTTATAGTGTATTTAGTTTCAATACCAAATTCTGTATTTATCAGGTTGTTTGCAGTGATGCTGGAAATATATGTGAGGCACAGAAGAACCAAAACTGTCCGAATGCCTAAGATGAAGTGTAGTATCAGTTTAATATCAGATACATTCTGCCAGCAGACTCTGTTCTATATGTGTAGAGAAATGGGCTGAGCAGACAAACTTAAACTGAACACATGACAACATTAAACTAAGATTTCTGTCTAAAATTGTATGAATGAAACACTCATGCTATGGGAGCTGATGTTTGGTAAGGGTCTTCAGAATCACTGGATAAACATGGATATTGTCAATTGAGAAGCAGTACTGTATAGATATGGCTTGATACTAGAGTCTTTGCACAGGCAAAATCACCATTTCCTGGAAGCTTTGGCTGTTTAAAGGCATCAGTATTGGGACCATGGTAGGTATCTTTTGTATGTGGTATTGTAATGTCAAACTCTTATTACAAAGTTTGGTGTGTTCTCTTTATTAAGGACTGAGGCTGAACACACAAAAGAAGTTGTTAAACCATATGATTGGACCTATACAACAGACTACAAAGGAACATTATTAGGAGAAACTGTAAAGTTAAAGGTGAGTCTTTTCTCCTCATTAAATGCTTATTGAATCACATTGTGATTAAAAAAAATTGTGTATAGGCTTATGGAAAAATAAAGCACACCTTCCAAAATAAAACTTTGGGTAGTTTTGAAGAGCTTTGCTTTCAAAGTATAATTGGGGTTTATGGATCCTGCTTATTTTTCAGTATTCACAGTTCAATTTGAGTCATAATACATTAGTGGGTTTTTTTTTAAATCTCTGAATTATATATAAAAATTCCCCCAAATTCTTTTGCATTTGGAATATACTCTTGTGTGTATGGATCCGTAATTGGGCTGCCACTGACGTCCTGAACTCCCCAGATACATGAGGACTGAAGGTCTCGTGTAATTCTGTAATACCCTAAGCTTGTAGCATGCCAGCTGGCTGTGATACTGTACCCCAGATTTGGTTGTTAATCAGTAGTGCTGCGTTTCCATATGGTGATAACTATGTTCATACCTCATTTGTGACAACCTCTCCCCAGACGTAAGTAACCATTTTAATAGTTGCCTTGAAGTATCCAGTGCATCTACTTCATGTTAACAAACAAAAACCAACACCCTACCTCTACTAGGCAGATGATTCTAGTTAGTCCCTAGAATTGCTATAGTTATTTTAAAACCCCCAAACATTTGGGTCCTTTTTGAATGAATTGTTCTATATGAAAATAAAATTCCTCTTGTTGGCCAAATGGTCCTTGGCCTGGTATCTTTTGAGAGCGGGTAAGAGTGCTAGCTTTGAGTGTGTATATAGAATGAGAGGACCTGGGAAGTGAGAAAGATGCCAAGTTTTCTATGCAATTAAGGGGAAAAAAACATTTTTTATTCCCTATCTATAAAAGATCTTGGTGTTCCAGGTAAACTAGTCGAGCATACAATATTTATAACCTAAATACTATTCAGAAATATCTATTAATACATGTTACACTGTCTGGAGTGGTTCATGACTGTAAGTGCCAAACTCAGGGCAGACTGTCAAAAACAGGACAGACACCACAAACTGGTGTTATGTTCTATAATTAGATTTCACCAAGCCAGTGACAAATATGAACTACTGGATCACTGTAACAGTCTTACCATGGAGTCACAGTCAGTCAGTCCCCTTAGACTCTTCAGTCTATCTTGCCACCCAGACAAGCTGGACTTAGTGATAAATAGTCATTTACACCAAAAAAAATCACAAAATATTCAGATCTCTTGGGACAGGAAGCAACCAGTTACTTACCCCAGATCAATAGGTACCCTGACCTACATCTTACACCAAAGACAATGCCTGTAGCCAGTATAAACTATCTAAACGTTTATTAATTAGGAAAAAGAAGTAAGTTATTTACAGCTTTTTTTTACAGTTCTTTACAGCTGTAGCGCTGTATGTGAAGACACTACTGCACTGACTGGAGAACTTCTGTCAGCGTAATTAATCCACCTCCCTAAGAGGCAGTAGCTATGTCAATGGGAGAAGCTCTCCTGTTGGCATAGTGCTGTCTACACAGGGGGTTAGGTCAGTATAACTACATTGCTCAGGGGCATTGATTTTTCATACTCCTGAGCAACATAGTTATACTGATATAGGTCTGTGGTGTAGACCTGGCCTTTGTTTTATTTCCTTCATTCAGCCTCCAAGTCCATAGGATGAGCTTCCTTGCATGTAGTATTTCCAAAGTGCAAGAGGGCCATTTACCAATCCTTTGTATTGTGATATTCCTTGATGGTCCATCTGATTTTGATAGTTCTTTGTGCGTGGGGAGGAAACACTCATCCCATCTGAGTTCACAAGTTTAGAGCAAATATTTTCAAAGTTATAAAGCAAAACTAAGGGCTAGTCTACACTTAAAACTTACAGTGGCACAGCTGTATCGGTACAGTGGTAGTAGCTATGTTGGCAGGAGAGCATCTTCCGCCAACATAGCGCCGTTCACACTAGTGCTTATGCCAGCAAAACTTATGTTGCTCAGAGGTGTGTGTTTTCACATCCCTGAGCGACAAATGTTTTGCTGGCATAAGTGCTAGTGTAGACAAGCCTATACATATTTCCTGATAGCATGGAATACAAACGTTACAAATAAAATTGTTTGTAAGTTGCTGCATATATTAATCTATAGACTCTAAACACTAAATACAGTCTCATAAAATTAATACCTGCTTTCAGCAACACTAAACACATGGGTGAACTGATCTGGTCTCCAGCTATGTGTTTGTCAGTTCTTAGCTAATGCCTGCAGCCTTGGCAAGAACTGGCAGCTGGCTTGCTAACATCACAATACACTCAGTACTTCCCCCAACTGTTTGAAATCTAGAACTCAATCAACACTGTTTGCAGGTACTTTGTTTTTAAAGCGAAGCTTAGCAAAACCCATGCTCAGCCTGCCCTAATCTGCAAGATGACAGCTCATAAGAAGTTCCAAACTTTGGATTTCTTGCCTTGTTTGGCCATTTTTATTCTTGGAATTTTTAGCTTTTAGTACTTTTTTTCTGAGAGAAGTTCAGAGACCTTTGTTTGAGCACCGTAAAAGCAAAGACATTGTGGCTAGTGTACACTAGAAGCGCTACATTGGCACATTTGTACCGATGCAGCTGCGCCACTGTAGCACATGTGGTGAAGATGCTCCATGCTGAAGGGAGAGAGCTTTCCCATCGGCATAATAAATCCACCTCCATGAGAGGTAGTAGCTATGTTGGTGGGAGTAGGTATTCCACCAACATAGCACTGTCTGCAGCTGCGCTTAGATGGGTGTAACTTACATCACTTAGGGTGGTGGCTTATTCACGCCCCATGAGTGACATAAGTTATACCGAAATAAGTGGTAGTGTAGATCTGGCCTTAAACCAAGGAGTTGGAGAGTACAGGGTTTTCAACAGAAGACATACACTGCAGATATCTTATGCCAAACTATACTAGAGAGACAGTGTGGGTGAGGTAATATCTTTTATTGGACCAACTTCTGCTGGTGAGAAGACGAGCTTTGTGTAAGCTCGAAAGCTTGTTTCTCTCACCAACAAAAGTTGGTCCAATAAAATATATTACCTCACCCACCTTGTTTCTCTAATATCCTGGGACCAACACAACTATAACAACTCTGCGAAATTATGCTAACTGTTCTTAAACTTAAATTTCCTAGGTTGTTCCTACAAGTGATCATATAGATACAGAGAAGTTGAAAGCCCGGGAACAGATTATGTTTTTTGAAGAAGTTCTGCTGTTTGAAGATGAGCTTCATGATCATGGAGTTTCAAGCCTGAGTGTAAAAATAGTGAGTTTAATCACTTCCTGTGTTCCTTCCCTTCTCCTCTCCCCATTTCCTCCCCCCAAAAAATCTTCTGTTGAGTTGAAGTTAAGGTAAAAGTAAAAAGCAGACTTAATGTACTGTTATAGATTTGATTAAAGCCCCTTCAGTTGCTTAGTTGAACAGCAGCCCTTCTTTTAGGTTAAATGTAAGACAATTGTGGTCTGCAAGACAAGGGTGCACCCAAGGCCACTCAGGAGTTCTAAAGACTTTGATAAAGGATTTTTGGTTTTTTTTTCTCTTTACTGAGTACTGTTTTTAGAGTAAGGAGGGAAGGGGTGTGTTCTGTGGATGGGGGAAGGGGGTGAAACACACACTTATAGGGACAGAGACTGAAGCAGGGAGAGAATGCTAAGCAGACCCAGCCTGGAACCACAGTAGTGTGGCCTTGGGACATACTGAGAGGAGAGGTTTTGGGTCAGAGTGCTGGCTGAAAGTTTGGTTTTGTGAGCAAGGAAGCAGTCTACTTTTTTGTTTGTTTGGGGTGTTTTTCATTTTTGTTTTTGTTCCTCCTGCATTTGAAGAAACAGGACTTTGTACATTCTTTGTAAATAAACAAAATTATGAGACCCCGGCGTCAGTATTTTCTCCCAACTCACAGGTCCCGAAACTTCCATAAACTGCTTGGGTCCAAAGGGGTAACAGTACAATAAACCAAAATTTTAAAATTCCTTCACTGTAAATAATCAAGGTGGGTTTAGTGTTACAGGTAAGGAACGTTTCCAAAGGGGATTTGCCTTGACTCTGTTCCTCTAAAATATCAGCTAGCTTCTGCAGTTTCTCACCTGCTTCACAAGAGAAGTTGAGGATTAATTGGCGGAGATTTGTAAAGCATTTTGAATTTGTGTGTATCAATTACCATCAACATCCTTGTGTTCATGCTTTTGTTATGAAATCCTGGGAGCCTCTTTAAATAAATAGGACAGGATCTCTCTCTACTGGTTGGGCCCAAGGGATATGTCTACACTGCAGTTGGTGGTGTGCTTCCCAGCATGGGTAGACAGGCACACACTTGCACACTAAAATAATTGTGTGGCTATGGCAGCATGAGCAGTGCTTGGGCTAGTTACCAGAGTACCTACCCCGGAGTTGGGTGTGACTGTACTTGTGTGGCTAGCTCACACTGCCATCCATGCTGACATGGCCACGCTGCTATTTTTAGCATGCTAATATGATCAGAGTTAGTGCGTGTCTCTCTATCCCTGCCGAGAACCCTTGTCTCAACTGCAGTGTAGATGTACCCTTGGGGTGAGGCCTGTCTTACATGATGGCCTGGATCACAATAGTGAGTGGTGTGTCTGTTTAAGGGACATTTTATGCCCCAACTTGCAAATATATTTAAAATGTTTTTTCTTTCTAAAATTATAACCTTGTTGAAGAAAAGGATTCTGGTATCCGAGACTACAAGGGACAATCTTTCCCTTCTTCACTGTACTGGACAGGACAGGATCCTTATAAATGTTATGTAACAAACTTTTGACTCATATCCATTATCTACATAGGTATTTTCTCAATCTTTTGAGGCAGCTGTAGCAGTTCATTAGGCAGAGACCTTGTCTGTATCATTTAAAGCTCACTGCCTGCCATTCAGTTGTGCACCTGCAGTGGAGCTTGTACTCTTCACAAGATTGTGGCTTGGAATGGTCCAAGCACTACTAGCTCTAGTGGTTCTGAACATCTGATCTAAGTAGCTGTGTATTTTACAGTAAAATGTCATAATGTGTCAAAACTAAACATCTTTGTTTTTTGCAGAGAGTAATGCCTTCCAGCTTCTTTGTGTTGTTGAGGTTTTTCTTACGAGTTGATGGTGTGCTTATCAGGATGAATGATACAAGACTTTACCATGAGGTAAACACATTCCTGATGTCTGTTTCATGTTCCACTTGGCAGGATATGGCCCTTACAGTGTTACTTTCATTGTTGTATGCAGTGGTGTTGGAGCTGTGTTGGTCCCAGGATATTTGAGAGGCAAGGTGGGTGAGGTAATATCTTTTATTGGACCAGCTTCTGTTGGTGAGAGAGAGACAAGCTTTTGAGCTTACTCAGAGCTCTTCTTCAGGTTTGGGAAACTAACTCGGAGCGTTCCACTTGGCAGGGTAAGGGTAAGGAGTAGAACATACAAAGTGAACAATATGATCTTATTTTCTATGCTAATTGCTTCCAGCTTCCAGGCATCTCATGTTGGCTTGTTGTGGCTCCCAGCAGCATTTACACATCTCTTTTGTTTGTCTCTTACATCATTTTCCATTTTCTGAGGAGCAAGTACATTTTCGTGAATTGTATTATAGAATTGAGTCAGAATTCCCAGTTCTTTCTGATTCATGCTATGATTTTGGGGAAGTTGGTTTTCCTCTGCTTTAAAATGTGGAGAATTTACCAGATGGGATATTGAAGCTTTATTAATGTCTGTAAAGCACTTTGAGATGCTTGGACAACATGCTTTAGAGGTCTCTTTCCTTTATTACTCTGTTAAAGCAGGTGGAAAGCTATATGACTTCAGTGATTGGCTTAGCTATTGCTACAAAGGGTTCTGTGTACTGCTCACTACAGGCCATAATTCAGCATTGTTTTGTGCAGTCATTTGAGTCACATGTACATTCTGGGAAGGCCATAGTGGCAGGCTCCATGGCGGGCAGCTCATACTGGAATAAAGGACAGCCTGCTGTGGAAGTCAAAATCCACTGTCCTGTAGCTACAAATTGAGAAATTGCCTTGGACTCTGACTCTTCTGCTTCTCAAACCATACAGCTCCCCAAACCTGTAACCATGCATTAGGAAGAATGGAACTTGTGATGCTGAGGTGCCTGAGGCATCTAAGTCTGATCTCTTCATCATGTTATCAATAGTATTTAAAGGTGGGGTGCCATATTCTGCTGCTGCTTCCCTGTCTCTGTTGAAAAAATATCATGGCAGGAAAGATGACTGCTAGATAACTCTCTTTATTGTTTCCTGGTTACTCTATGGTTGACTTTTGGAGAGTGTTGCAGACTGCAGTCTTCTGGGGGAAATTTCTGTGGTGCTGTTGGCAGACCAAGGTGCAAGAAACTCCCAAGATTGCACTTGAGCCCAAGCATCCCATGAAGCGAGATCCAGATACTTCTGGGATGGACAAGATGCATTGATTGCTTCTCTCTTCAATGCCCTTGATGATGAAGCCAATAATTGGGCTTCACCTGAGCAAAGATTAACAAGTATACTAAATCATAGTTCTTGTTTTGCAGATAAATGACTGCTGGGAGCTAGATTGAAATTGCTAAATTTCATTTCTTTCCCCATGGTAAACTTGAATCTTAGTCTCTTAAAAAATCTTAGTCTCTCTGAAAAATCTTTAGCCAACAAAATACAGATGTATTCAAATTCAGTTTATTTACAAAGTTCAATTCATGGAATATCAGAGAATATTTTTTTGTAACTGTTTTACTTGTTTTCTCTTTCGTTAGGCTGACAAGCCCTACATGTTACGGGAATACACATCTAGAGAAAGCAAAATATCAACCTTAACGGTACTGCATTTTAAACATGTTATCCATGTGTATTAGTTTCAGTGTCTTATGACTGGTGTAGAAAGTGCCATATCAGATCAGAGATTTAGCGTGGCACCTGAAGAGAGGCAAAACTCCTCCTGACCAATTGTGCAGTGGTATTTGGAGGAAGATTGTAGATGATCAGTGCATAAGGTATTAGATTACTCTTCCTCTTTATTTGAATAGTTATACATTTTAGGTTCTTGATAGAATTATTCATCCATAGTTTAAGACCCCGGGATCTCCTGTGTCAATTAATTCCTCAGGCTGGTGGTGTGCCTACACTGTTAGCAATATTTGAGATCTACTTATTAGCATAGATTGATGCCGTCTGGCTAATGCAAATGCTATACTTGACCTTAAAACTGAAAGTAATGATGGCTTATGGTCTTATACTATTGTACAAATGCTCTTTAGTAGCATAACCATTTCAGAGATAGCTGAAAGGTCTAGTTTTTAAGAGGTGGGAACTAAGAATTGGGACTGCTGAGTTCTAGTCTTGACTCCACCAATAACTCATTGTATGACCTAGGACAAATCACTTAATGTGTGTCTACTTCATTTTCGCCATCTGTAAAATGAGACTAATACTGCACTAATTTATGGGAGAATTTCAGGGTCTTTTTTTGTAAGACATTGGAGATCTTTAAAAGTAAGGGATTAAGCTATATGAATGACCCTTTCTTATTCAGCATACAGTATATGGTCCCTGCATATCTTAATTAAATCTGTTTAATGACAGAATCTAAGTTTTGTTGTAAAGTTCACTTCGCTATCAGAGTGAGCTGGATGCTGTTGTGCCTCATGATTCAAAATGATCATCTAAGTTACAGAATCTTTTTGCTGATCATAAGGGGACAGAGCACAAATGGATTTCCCTTGTTGAGTTTGCAGAGCTACGTGTTAGAAAAAAAAATCAGCTTTTGACTTGTAAATTGAGAACATCCGCTCTAAAGACCATTGAGAGAGAGTAACATGAACTCCAGCATGTTACACTAAGAGCCAGTTTCAGAATTCAACAGCTCTGTGCTTTGATAAAAGCCTGGACAGGCTGCAACGTGGGCTGCATTCCAGCAGCTTTTGAATAATCTTCTAGATGTAAGTTACTTTATAAGGCTTGAAGTCAGTGTTCTCAGAATAACTTTCCTTCCCACTTCTTGTAAATAATGAGGCTATGTAGTCTCTGTAAGCATCTATAGAGAAGAGAGTTTGAAAAATGCCTCTTTCGTTGAATTATTGGTTTTAATTTAAGATGCTTGAATGAAATATTTCTGAATACTTAGAAGTAGTGCATTTCTGCTTTGAAAATGCAGGGTTTTTAGTGGTTCCATTTACTGAACAGATTGGTTCCCCTGATAGCTGTATTGAGCTCTGCAGAGCTAAGAGGAAGTGCATTAAAATTATCAACAGAATTGTTGCAGTATTAGTCAGTTACAGCTGAGCAACTCCATTGAAGATGTTGGAGTCATTGGGAGATATTAAACATGGGACCCCACAATGACATCTTCAGCACTTTCTGCAGTAGAACTTCAATTTAAAAGAACAATCCGTTTAAAAAAGTGAAATGTATTTTTGAGTACCACACTTGCCCCTGACTGTCCCTGTCAGTTTTTGCTGTTTTACATTTATATTTTTCTATTAAATGTTTTTGTTCTGAAAGACCCACACAAAAATGGAAAAATGAGCGTACACAACATGCAGTTAAATGCATAAAGTAAATTTAAAGAATAGCTGTCTGATCTTGTGTGCTTAACTGTTGTTGGTGAATGTTTCATACAGATGGGAGTTTAAGTTGACTGGGTTCCTTTAAACTTTGCTTTGAAAAACTTACTTTATTTCATGATTTATTTCTAACTAAAATATTTGCTTCTTAGCATGTTCCACCCTCCCTGTTCACGGAGCCTAATGAGATCTCTCAGTATTTACCTGTAAAGGAGACTGTTTGTGAGAAGTTAGAATTCCCAGGGAAGTTGGATACTGAACCGACAGCTTCACCAGAAAGCACATGCATGGAATCTAAATAAATGTGACTTTATGTGGACTTCAAGTGGGCCCTCTTCTGGAGATCATATGATCACTTGACCATTACCACTGAGGTAGTTTCACTATCATGGGATAAAGATCATTTGTTTGGCTAATTTTTCTGTAGCCTTAAGGAGGGGGAAAAGCTCATTTCAGGCAGGTTTCACTAATGTGTATATTGTCTTTTTTTAATTTCAAACCTGTGTCTGGAATTAATGATAGAGTGGTAACAAACAGGAGAATAAACCCCTCCCATGAATAGCAGTTTTGTTCTGTTTTAGGCATTTGGCAGCTGAACTGCCTGGTCCCTCCACCACTAGCACCCTGCATCAAGAATTTTGGCTCTTGGTACTGAGAGGCTAGTATAATTCACAAAACTGAGTAGCTTTGATTAACTCTATGTAGAATTCTTCTACAATAAAAGGTTTTGTTCCCTGTGGTGCATATGATGATTGACTTTCAGTTCTACATTTAGAAATTTTGCTTGGCTCCCCCTGGTGTATGCTAATATACCAGTTAGGTAATTTCTCTGAATCTTAAACCCAGACATCTTATTGACAGATATTTATTCTTCGCTTATGAATAGCTTTAAAAAGCTAGCAAGGTGCAAAGCATTAAAATTTCAGACACATTCTAAAAGTAATCCTCTTGTTCGGGAGCCATTAACTCAGAGCAGGGACATGGCCTGAAGTTAACAGAAGGCCATACAGTGGTAAGTTTGTTGACATCAAGTGAATTGGTACTTGCCCAGAGGGGCTGGGCTGACTGACAACAATAATCAGACTCTTACATGGGTTAGGTGTGCTGCTAATCTAGCGTCTAATCATTAAAATAAATTGCACAGCATCAGCTTCCTGACCAGTTCCCATGTAGTTGGTTGTGCCCTGACAATCAAATTGCTAAGTCCCAGGTATTAGAGAATAAAAGCTTTAAAAACATTTCAATTCTTAAAGGGTTGAAGAATTGTTTGTTTGAGCCTGGAGTTTCCCTAGCCTCAACGAGACACTGTCAAGTATGCTAGGCCTGAAATTTAGGTTTTATTTCTTAAATCCTACAAATCTTAATCTGATTTAAAATAGTATTTATTTGTATATTCATGGTTCTGTTCCAACTCAATTTATACTTTTTTTCGATTTAAACATTTACTCTGTGTAGTTGTAAAACCTAAACACAACAATGTGATATGGCATGAGAACCCAGAACTAAACTAACCAATATTATTTCATGTGCATATTGAATGAAGTGCAAGAATCAAATGCTGATGGTGGCAAAAAGTAAACTTAAGTGTTAAACTGACTTTATATTCCAGGATGGTGGCAATAATTCAGATGAGGGAAGAAAGCTTTATGATCTTATTGAGAAATTTATATGTTCTAATTCTTCTCTGCATCAAAATATGCAATTTGGAGTGGATTCATAGTGATGAGATATGTTTTACAAAAAATTAAGAAAACAGTTGAGACTTTAAAAAAAAAAAAAAATGCTGTCACCATGATGGCAGTAGCAGGTGTCCTTGTGAAGACTGGTTTCACTACCGTAGTGAGATAGTATGGTCTAGTGGAGCGAGCATGGGGCTGAAAGGCAGGAACTCCTAAATAGTAATCCTTGCTCTGTCATGGATTCACTGTGTGACTATGGGTAAGTCACTTAACCTTTCTGTGCCTCTGTTCCCCATCTATAAAATGGGGGTAATACATTCCTACCTCACTGGATTTGTGAGGATTTGTAAAGCATTATATCGGTGCAAAGTATTCCTGAATACACCTGCAGCCTTACATTTAGAAAAGACTAGCAAGAAAAACAGACCCATTCAATGGTATACTATCAGTTTGATTCAAGTAGAGAAGAGGACTGAGGTTAAAATATAACTAACTATTCAAAGAGCTAGCTAATTCCCAAGGCAGATGTTACCCAGGTACATCTAGAATGAGGGATGACTGGATGGCTGCTGAGAGGCAGGTAAACCCTCATATGCAAAAATCCAAATGTATTCACTTTCCCTAGCATCTGGCCCCAGCTACCTCCAAGCTTCCTTTCCTTGCACTTGGTTCCTAGTCAAGCCTCCGTATCAGGATAAACAAGGTGAAGTTGACAGGGAAGGAACTTTACATGGAAGCAGGCACAGTAAATTAATTTGGGAGAAACATACTTAGGTCTCATTCAGTGAGGGGGAAAAAGAAGGCAAAGGACAGGAACAACAGTGAACAAAGGGAGGATCCAGTTATGCGGGGAAGTAAATCTTACAGTAACCTTTATTTAAGGTGTACACCATTTTAAATGCTTCTTAAGAGACTTAAAAAAATCACAAACGCTTTGAAGTCAAGGTTGGTAGTGATGGAGAGGAGAGTTGGGATGCTGATAACGTAAGGAAACATACCTGTGTACTGGCTAAAAACACTATGGTTCAGATTTGGTCAGTGATAAAAGTTTAACTCCATCACACTGAGGCAGGATGGAGGAGAACAATCCACATATTCCATGTCTAATATTGAGAAGGGGTGCATTGCATGTTTAGCATATATTGTGTGTTAGCCCTTCCGTTACTGCTTATAGTGTTTTTGTGATCTGTTTAAAACAGAGTTGTGGAGTTTGCACTTATCTCTGAATATGTAGATATCTGATATCCATCTGTTTTGGCTACCATGAATTTAAATGGAACGTGCATCTCAGAGAAATCACAGCATCCTATTAGAAAGTTATACTTCCCTGCAAAATAAAATGCAAATTGGGATGTGATTTTTCTTGTCACTCTAAATCTGTTATGTTGTGTAAATACACAAGAGGCTGTGAAATCTGTGTATTAGATACTGCTCGGGTACAAGCTTCCCAGAGGAAAGAAGCCAGTGCCAATCTTATGTGATGTGCACAAATTGTATGCCTTGGAGGGACAGGGGAAGTAGCTTCTCTGGCAGTTTTGTGGTTAGTTTAATATGTGACAGTCTATACTTGTAGTTGTCTATCACTAAATAAAATGTGTGCAACATTTTATAGTTCTGGCTAAATCTGAGTTTTTATTAGAAAAATAAGCATAAAAGAAATGACAGTATACTTGGGTGCTGCCTTTTTCAGATACTTGTATCTCATGACACACCGGTTTAGATATGAAAACAAATAGGGCAGCATTTCCCAAAATAGTGGGGTGTGCTCCTATATAAGGAGATGAACCCAGAGGCCTACTTAAAGGGCAAGGAAGATTATACACGTCACCTGGATAGACCTCTAACTACCCATGGCAAGTTGAAGGCAGGATGTGATCAGTTTAATTTTCCTAAAGCAGGTGAGTGAGTTCAGATTTCAAAAGTTTGGGAAGTACTGTTTAGAGCATAACTTTCAGAGATGATGAATACTCACGGCTTCCTTAGAAGTCAGTGTCAGTTGGGTTTCTTAGCACATCTGAAAACTTCTTTTTCCTCTCTCCTAGAACTGATGCAAATTGTATACATGTTGAAATTTAAAACTCACTTTAGCACTAAATGTTAAGGGATAACACTGTGAAACACTATAATTCTAAAGAATCAAAATACTGCATCTCTTAGTGAATCTTATCTTAAAAATCCAAACAAAACAAGACAAAACACCACCTGTCTACTTCCTGCTGCATGTCTGAAGAAAATTACTGGATGGTAATTAAAAAAACCAAAAACGAACAAAAACTGCACCAGTACATGAGGGCTCTGAAAAAGCTGCACAGACAATACTGAAAATACATGTCTTGCTTTACGTATCTATTGATGTTCTTTCATATTGATGCAGATCATGCATGTTTGAAGCTAGTTTGTCTGGTGCAGTGTTGTCACTCACACATGCCCTGTTTTGTTGCCCTGGTTGAATTTCCTAATGCCATAAACCAGTTTTTAAAATGGGTGGAATGTCCAATTAACTGTTTGAAGAATGACTCCATAGGTTCCAGGTGTCTTGGAACATAAAGTATAATTGTTTTAAAAAATGAAAAACTGATGTTTTCATCATAATATACCTATATTTAAGGCATAGAAACTGGACCTGCACTTCCAATAGTGTAATCTTACTTAGTTCTATCACCCAGTGCTTCGAAGAAATTGTGCCAGTATTTTGGTTGGTTCTTAAACTGATGTTAGTATGGACCATAAAGTTTGTTCAGTGTAAATGAAGTTATTAAATTGCTTCAAGACATATTTTAAAGACTTGTATTTTAAAATAGTACAACTTGACGTTTTCGAAGTTGAGCAGTGCAGAAAATTCTGAATGGAACTGACAATTCTGAATTGAAGAAACGTTTCAAAACACATCATTTTCAAAATAGCTAGGTGAGAGCAGTGTCATTGAAGCAGGTATATTACAGTTCTTGTATTTAATAGCTTACAGCATACTTAGCAACTAAGAGCCTGATCCTGTGTTCTTGAAATCAATGGAAATTTTACGACTGACTTCAATGGGTGCAGGATCTAGCCTTAAGTGTTATCTTCCAACTTTTGCATACTAAGGCCTGATCCTGCAACAACTTCTGCACCTGTTTGCTGGAACAGGCCTAAAAAGCACCTATGGTTGCTTATAGTTTCAACATTTCAGGTCATCGGTGATCTTGCTATATATATTCTGGAAGCCTAATAAACTATGTACTTCAGCATTAGCTAAACAAAAGAGGAAAACACATATGTACCCAAACAAAGCATTGAAGAAATGATTAACAGAACACTGGCCTTTGGAGTTTTGTAAAGTTGGTTAGAAATAAGACACTATGCACAATGATGATTTTTAAACAATACTCGGTCAGGGAGAAAACTAAAAAAGGTGAATATGCACCATTATTAATAAAAGGGGGAAGCTGCCCTTAGATAACTATGGGACATGCTATTTATATTATTTTGTAGTAATAATTCATTTTAAATATGAATGAAGTAATGGCAAGGGGATGCTTTGGTGCAGCAAAATGACCTAAGACATCGATGCTGGGAGTGTTGCCGAACTCAAGCATTCAAAAATCATGAGTGAGGCTCCCCAAAACAGTGAGATTGGTTTCAAAATTATGAGATTAAAAATAATAAATGACTTGGTTCTTTTAATTTGTGATCTGTTTTTGAGCCTTTGGATTAAACGTCTGGCCTAGTTCCCAGCATTTCTCCATAACACCCATGTCCAGAAACTTTTTAAATGAAAGTTTAGAGTCTCACTGCTGGGAGCTAGGGCTTTAGGGAAAGCACAGAATCATGGGAGATTTGCCTTAAAATCAGGAGTGGTGATGCTGCAGTGGCAGCAGCTCTGACCGTGGCACTGTGAGAGTGTAGAAAAGGAGCAGCATGCCACATCTGAAGGCCACTAGCTGCCTTGGCCTAGGATCCAAGTGCCACTGTGATCTGCAAAACACCTTTACGCAGGAAGGCCAGCACAGACTACAGGTCCCAGCACGCTTCGCGCCCGCAGGGACCCGAGTCTATCGGGACTACAGCTCCCACCATGCATCGCGCCAGAGTCGCCGTGGGGTTGGCTCGAAGCCGGCCCCGGTGCGCGCTGGGAGTTGTAGTCCCGGGGGCGTGGAGTGCGGGGGTGGGGTCGGACCGCCGCCGCGCTGCTTGCAACATACAGAAGGCAGAGACGGAAGCGGCTGGTGGTGGCGGCGGCGGGGCTGGAGGCGCGAGCCGGGCAGGATGGACAAGCTCAAGCGGGTTCTGAACGGGCAGGACGCGGAGGAGCAGGGCGGCCTGAGCGAGGTAACGCGGCCCCTCCCCGGACCCACCTGCCCCAGCCGGGCCGGGGTGCCTTGTGCCCCCGCCCGCCGTCTGCGCGCCCGCTCCGGGCCGGGCCGTGCCCCGGCTGGGCAGGGCTTGTGAGGGGCCCCGGCGGGGGGTGGCAGGAGAGCCCCGAGCTCCCCCGCCGGGAATGCAGAGTGACAGCGGCAGCTCCGGGGAGGGGAGCGGTGCCGGGCCGGTCCGGGCCGGTCCTCCCCGCCAGCGAGCCGGGACTCTTCCCGGGAGCGGGCCAAGCGGCCGGGGAGGCAGCTGGGCATTGCATGCACGCTTCAGCTAATGGCCGGGAAGGCACCGCTCTCCGCACCCCCGGGGCGGGACTGGGGGCACCGCAGCCGCTCGCTGGCAGACGGTGGCAGCCCCTGCTGACAGAGCGCGAACGCTGGAGAGTCTCGCTGGCCGCCCAGGCTGTGTCCACATCGCCGCGTCACCCCGGGCTCCCCTCCACACACACTTCGTGCTAACCAGGCTCCCGGGCTCCTGCAGGGTCAGAGCTCGTGGTAGGAGCAAACTTCAGCTGCGCTGCCAAGAGCGTGTCTGTCCGCCTTTAAAGAGCGAGAGTGTCCGCTCTCCAGCCTGTCCCTCCGTGGCTTTGCTCCTTGTTGACTCACTGCATTTCTTTCCTCTTGCACAATGTAAATCAGTTTCACCTCGGCCTGTGGTTTTACTTTCCGGTTCCTAGTGATACATTGTTTGGGTTTCAAACACTGCCAGTGATGGTTATTTGTTTCTTTTGAAAGATTTGTTTGCTTTGTTTTTAGGAACACCCTGAAAACATTTTTGCTCTCGGACTTTATAGAAAGCTTGTTCCTTAAATCTTGAGCTAAATTTGATACTTTGATTCTCTAAGAACCTTACCCGGGGAAGGTGACTGAACTTTCTGGAAACTAGTCTGATACTTAGTGATGTATTTAAACGATTCTCAACTGAATGCACGGAAACTGTTTTTTAATCTCACCCAACTTCTTTCCCTCACCCTCGTACCATGCGTCTACAGCTAAAGAAACTCTGGTGTATAAAGTGCTAACATCAAGTGTTCATAAATTCTAGTGTTTAGTGACTTTTTGCTGTTGAGTGTATCTAGCTGGATTTTTTGGGGGGGAGGAGGAAATATATTGCAAGGACTTCACTCTGACTAGATGAGTGAAATAGATCATTGTAGTTCTGTTCTGTTAAATGACTGGAACATAGAAAACAGAACAGAAAACAAATTGTGGTGCTTTTTATAAATTGCTTTTTCTATGAAAATTTGAATGGAATCTGCCTGATTTCTCTCCTAGTGAATATTGAAATAAGGGGTGGGAAAGAGGAAATTGATAATAACCAAGTCTATGTCTACACTAGTGGTTCTCAACCTTTCCAGACTACTGTACCCTTTTCAGGAGTCTGTTTTGTCTTGCGTACATCAAGTTTCACCTCACATAAAAACTATTTGCTTACAAAATTAGATCTAAAAATACAAAAGTGTTGCAGCTCACTATTGCTGAACACATGCTTGCTTTCTCATTTTTATCATGTAATTAATAAAATAAATAGATTGGAATACAAATATTGTACTTACATTTCAGTGTATAATATACAGACCAGTATAAACAAGTCATTGTCTGTATGAAATTTTAATTTTATACTGATTTCACTAGTGCTTTTTATGTAGCCTGTTATGAAATTAGGCAAATATCTAGATGAGTTGATGTACCCCCTGGACGACCTCTGTATACCCCAAGGCGTACACACACCCCTGGTTGAGAACCACTGAAAGTGCTGTAGTGGCACAGCTGTGGTGCTGCAACTTCACTGATGCTTTGTTGTAGTGTAATCATTTGCTACAGTGACACAAAGGGTTTTTCTATCACTGTAGTAAATCCACCCCCATGAGAGGCAGCAGCTAATTCTCTGGAAGAATCTGTCGATTTAGCGGCATCTGCACCAGCGCTTAAGTCTGCTTAACTACATCTCGGGGTGTGAATTTTTCACACACCTGAGAGAGGTAGTTAGGTTGACCTAAGTTTTAGGTGTAGGATCAAGCCTTAGTGTGGAAGTGAAGAACATATGCTCACTGGGGTGTGTATGTGTCTGCTAATAGAAGAATGGGAAAGGTTAGGTATATAGGTACAAATCAGGTGGAAGTGATGGACTATATAGCACGGTGGCAAGTGATTCACTTATTGCAGGTGTCTAGGGCTTGATATGGGCCTCATTCTGCAGGTGATAACACACTGCTCTTATTTACTTCAGTGGGAATTCTGCTTGCAGTGTGGCTTCAAAACCGAGCTCTCTGTTAGTAGTACTGCTATTGTATGGGCATTCGTTTTTATTTATATTGGGTTCCTATGTAATATTTTTCGGGTGATGCTTAAACTGCTGATGGAAATGGAGCTATAAGATTTGTTTTGTTAAGTTGGGGCACAAGTTGATGTGTTAAAGATATGTCTCTATCTGTTTTTGGCTTCCAGATAGTTGATGCAACTTCATTAAGCTGGGGCACAAGAGTGAAAGGTTTCATCGCTTGTTTTGCTATAGGAGTTCTGTGCTCTGTCCTGGTAAGTTCTTCTCTGTCTGTCAACTTCCGCCTTAAGCGGCTTGCGTTTCGAGCACTACAGTAACTTACATAGCACCTCTCATCCCAAAATTGCCGGATAACAAAATGATGTGCAAACTGGCCCCAGTTCTGCAAGCTGCTTGGGACATTGAGCAGGCATCTGCACTGGGAAGGGAACTCTTTGAAATGTCGCTATAAAATTAAACTAAAGATAAACTAAAATCAAGGAGATGATCAATCCACTTCCTCTTTGATTTGTGGAGAACTAGGTGATGAGTGGATCAATATGCAACTTGTATGGAATGTGATTCTCAAGTACCAAGAGGAATGATGTGAGGTGGGCTATGTGGGATGGGACTGGTAAACTGCTGTGAGGGTTCAGGAAGAGAATGTGATTCAGGCCAGGCAGGAGGACTGAGCAAAGCCATAGAAAGGATTCATCTACATAGACAAATTGAGGGATTGTGTTGTGGCATGATTTAGTCAGTCTGCAAAAGTCAGGTCAAAAACAGTTATAGCAGTGTCAGAAGGAGCACTTGTGTTATGAACACAGTTCCTGACATAGTAAAACTGGCCTTGTAGATGCAACTACATCCTTTTGTACTACATCCATGTATCGTATATTCCTACTTTTGTTTAAAGAATAAAATTTGCATGAAAATGGCAAAATGACCTATTTGTGCAGAAATTGATTTCAGTTTCGAGGATTGTCCCATCCCCAGTGAAAGCAAAAAAAACCAAAACCTCAAACCCTTTTTATAAGAAAGGAAACTGGGTTCTATCAGCAAGTGAAATGCTCTGATCATTATAAAGAATGTGAACAAATACAAACCAACTTTTGTAACTACAATTCATGTTTGTTTTCTAGTGTCTTTAGTAGCACTACAGAAGCACTGTTTTGGGGCTATTTTTGTTGCATTATGAAACAATTTTTATCCTCTTATCTTCCTTTTCAGGGTACTTGCCTGCTATGGGTGCCAGAGAAAGGACTAGTTCTCTTTGCAGTATTTTACACGATGGGGAATATTGCTTCCCTTGGCAGGTAAATAATTTCTGTAAATGAGCTACCTGATACAAAGAAAGAAAGTGGGAACAGAATGATGATGTGCAAATGTACACATGCTTGTCTTAGTGGTGGAAATAATGGGATGTGAGGCTGAATGTTCACTTTTATATACACAAATCTCTAATATTCAGAAACAATAGAAGAGCAACAAATACGACTGATTTAAACAGTCTAATTCTAGGAAAGGAAACACTTTCAGCTGATATTTTGTCTTTACTGTTTGAATCAAATATTGTCTGGATATACTGGCTGACATAAGAGGAATCAAATCTCATGCTTCCTGCAGGGGTCAGGGAGACATCTACACAATTTACATATAGTTTGGTGCATCATTGTGATGTTCTATGCTTTCCTCTGAACCATCAGGTATTATTAGTCCATGCTGGAGGCACTCAATCTGACTAGATGGACCAAGAGTCTGATCTGACAGGATCTGACATATGTTGAAAAGGCTCTTTCTGCATAGGTTGCCCCATTGACCTCTTCACAAGAGACCTGGGCACCATTGTAAATAATTCAGTTAAGACCTCTGCTCAATGTGAAACTGACGACAAAAAAAAAAAAAAAAACCCAAACAAACAAGATGTTAGAATGTGTGAGGAATGGGATAACAAATAATATGGGGACTACTATACTGCCATTATATAAATCAATGGTGCAACCTCATCTGGAATACTGTGCGCCATGCTGGTCACCCCATCTCAAAAAGCATATTACAGAACTAGAGATAAAACTTGGTTTGTTAAGCTGGGAACTGAGTTGATGTGTTCAAGGATATGTGGGGCTTTACTTTTTTTAACCTGGACTTTGCAATCTTTATTATGAAAGATTACTTTTTCATTTGAGAAGAACAATAGAATGATCAAAAGCATGGGAAAACTCTCATATGGAGAGATTGCAAGATTGGGATTGTTTACCTTAGAGAGAAGATGAACAGAGGGAATGTGATACAAGTACTAAGTAATAAATGGTTTAGACAATGCACAGCGGGAAAGCCTGTTCTCCCTGTCTCATAACAGAAGAATAAGAGGACATTCAATTAAAATTAAAAGTTGGGAAACTCAAAACCAGTTAAAGGGGATGCTTTTTCATGCAATGTGTAATTGTACTGTGAAACTCATTGCCATGTGATGGAGGAGAGGAGGACAGTGAGACTCCCCCATGATCCCTGGCATGCAGTAGAATTGAGCATGCTGTGTGGTTGTCTTGGGTACATGCCATCTGTCTGATCTTCACAGGAATACTCTATTTGGCTACTCTTCTCTCATCATCTGTGGCTGGTTGAGATTGCTTTCTTCTGTCCCGCCACCCCATTTCCTCCATTATACTGCATCTTGGGCTGCTGTTGACTGAAGCAATGACAGCCTGTCATCAGCAACATGTGGGAAGAGGGGGATCATCTTAGAACCAGAGAGAAAAGGAGTAAATTAGTTGTACAAAACAAGCTAAGATTTAAAATAAATGAAAATTTGATCACTCATTTAATCTGAGCATCACTGTTTTACAAAGTGAGCCAAATCTGGTGGCACTTTTAAGACAGTGTGTAGTGTTTTAGGAAGTAAAATCATTGACTTGTCTTCGTAAATGCAGTCCAGGTACCTCAGGCATTACTTTCAGCAAACCAGAATGGAGACCTGGGATGGGACCCATTGAACTCCACTAAGCTTGTCCCTACACCCCTTTGGGAATGTTTAGGGTCCTTTTCTGTTCAAACCAAGATGACAAATGTCAGCAATTGCTTCTTACCAAGACTACATTAGTTTGTTTGGTGCCCAGTTCTTGGTATATATCTTCCCCATTCTCAGTAAGGTACTGATTTTTGTTTTATAGTACTGCCTGGCTGTCTTTGCTATGCAGATAGCACCAATTACCATAATAAAACAGGCACTGGTATCTACTATAGCAGTGACCCCCTTTGATGGAATGTCAATGTATGACAGCACTGTAAGCAAGCTTGATTAGGGCATCTTACAAGTAATTTTGTTGATCTCTGTAGATGTTTTACATGTCTATGCTATGTTGTTTTGCATGTTACAGCACTATTTTCCTTATGGGACCTGTGAGACAATTGAAAAGAATGTTTGAGCCCACTCGTTTGATAGCTACTATTGTTATGCTAGTAAGTATCAAAGGATTTCGTTTTAACTTGCACTGAATTGGGACTAAATTCCAATACCAAGTCGTCATTACTGCTTTGAACTAGTTACGTTTTACTGTGCTATTCTTAACATCTTTCTGCTTTTATTGCTGTTCTTATAGCACTGGAGATGTGTATAGAGAACACTGAAAAAGACAGGTCGCTTGTTCTGAAGATTGTAGTCTAAATCGGGCTAATACAGTACAGGTGGCAGTGGTTTAGGTGTATGAAGAAGTAGAATAATTGTCGACAAGAGGATTGATAGGTTTTGCAGAAGTGGTTTTGGAGAAATCTGGCACACATGAATATGGGGCAACATGAAAAAAGATGCAAAAACAGGAGGGGACTGGGAGTTATTAGAAGAGTGGTTGTGGGATGAAGCAAGCAGAGATGTAGGCTGACGTAAATGTTGCTTATAGCGTCAACCCTTAGTTTTATCTCTTATTTCTACCTATTCTAGCTGGTAGTTTCACTCTTTGGTAAAATGCCTGTAGATGGAGTTTCATAACAAGGTACTTGGAGACTCTAATCATGCTTGGGTGATTTACAGCTTGATATATAATTGAATTTTTGTGAAACGTGGGAAGTTAGCCAAATGCGTATAGGTCGGTGGTTTTCAGCCTCTTTTAATTTGCGGACCCCTAAAAATTTTCAGATGGAGGTGTGGACCCCTTTGAATATTTTAGTTGTAGTCTGCAGACCCCAGGTTGAAAAGCACTGTTCTATGGTAACAACAGTCCTTTGCAGGCCCCTTACACTCAGGTTGAAAACCACTAATCTAGGTGGTTATTAGACTCTTTTTCAATTTTGAAGCTTCTCAACAGAAGTCTTGCCTTTACGTACAGCGTTAAAGCAGTGCATCTACATCACTTTAGTGAACATGCTACTATGCTGACGGGAGAGCTTCTCCTGTTGGTGTAGTTAATCCACCTGCCCAAGAGGCAGTAGCTGTGTCGCGCAGGGGATTAGGTTGATATAACTACATCACTTAAGGGTGTGGAATTTTTACACCTCTGAGCAACGTAGTTATACTGATATAGGTCTGTAATGCAGATCTGGCGAAAGCGTCAGCTTCAGCTGTAAATTTTAAGGATTCCAGCAAAGAGCCCCTCCAAAAGTGTCATAACAGTGCAGCTCCTATTTTATAGTGGATGTGGGTTGTAGGCACTACAGATACCTGAAGTAGGTGGATCATTCCTATATTCAGGCTTTGTAACACTTTAAAATAAATAAATAAATAAAAGTAGGAGCTAAAAGTACCTGAACATGTTTCATAATCTCAATTGATATGAACTGCGTAGTTTTGCGGGCTGCTGTTTTAGTAATTTCAACAGGAAACCGATTCATGGCATGTTTAGAAACAGGAAAATCAGAGCTACATCCATAGACAGAGAGAAGCTGGAACGTTCTATCTTTCTAGCTAGATAAGAAAGTGAAATAGCCCCGCTTAAACGTGTGCACTGACTACAGCAACTGGCCTGGGAAAAAGTAGGAAATTCCTGAAATTGCCACGAGCTGTGGAAGCCTCCTGCTGACCCTTGCCTGCAGCTCTGATCTTCCTTTCATGAAGTCTGCCTGCTTCCTGCTTTACCTCATATTCAGAAATGGTATAGAGGGGGCATTTTAAATAGCAGTTTTTACATTGGATCAGGTAAAATATTGCATTTCACTTCAATCTTCCTTTATATTTGCAAAAGAATAAATGGTTAAACTGGGGTGTAGTCTGTATTTTAACAGAAATTCTCTGTTCTCTTCTAGTTGTGTCTCATACTAACATTGTGTTCTGCCTTCTGGGTGAGTATTTGGATCCTGTATATATAGCCAGTGTACACAAAGAAAAATATATGCTCATTATTTGAATGCATTATTGTCTTTTTTTTCTCCTGCCAGTGGCACAACAAGGGTCTTGCTCTCATCTTCTGCATTTTGCAGTTTTTTGCCTTGGCATGGTAAGTAACTTCCCCCCCCCCCCCCCACCTCCCCCCCTTTACCTCTAACAGGGGCGAGTGTAGTCTCTGAAGTCAATGAGTATTATTCTAAGCTCTTCTTGGACATGATTTTGAGTTATAGTCAAGGGGGCACCAGCCATCCACTGCACAGCACCCTTTGCTCTGGCACTACAACTGTAGTCCTGGGGAGGGGTGGGAGAGTCCATGCGTGCGCCTTGACAGCAGCTCCTGGGCCTGGCTCCGGCTCCCGGCATCAGCCTAGCGCGCACGGCTGCAGCATCACTCAGGTTTGGTACTATTGGTTTGTTGATTTCTATGGATGCATTTGAACCCATAAACCCCTGCTAAAGATGCCTTTGCCTGCTCCCCACCCTCCCAATAACGTGGATTAGAACTAGCTTCAGATTAGAAACTGTCAGAGGACTGTGAAGTTGTATGAATTATGGTAGGGGAGTTCTCCCTTTCTTCTAGCCACCCAAACATGAACCAATAATCCAAGTGAGCCCTAATAATTGGATCTTCATGAGTGACTGTCCTGCAAGGCTTTTGAGATCAGATGGTTTGTCTGCTCCAGAGTTCTGTTTAATGGGGCTGGGGGCAGAGCACTTTCACTGCAGTGTCTCCATGGGAATCCCTCCCAGAGCGTCTCGAGCTGTTCTTGGAACCAGCAGCAAGGTTCCCTGGTTTGGATCAGTTTGCCTTTGCTCACTCAGCCCTCCCTTTTATACTAGCGCTTCCTTTCTGGACTCTATTGTTCTTGACTGTTTTCTTTACTTTGTCTGGTTTAGATCAGGATCGCTTAGGGCCAGTTTCCTTTTAATTATTATAACTTTCATACAGCTTGCCAGCTTCATTGCTACAGATGCTGTAGAAATAGAGGGTTAACTGTGTGTTCTTATCCAAGTCATCCAGTGCATCACTAGCCAGATGACTGATCCTACTTGCCCCAGGGCTTAGTGCATGTAGGGTTTCAGGAGAAGAGGATTATTGTTAATACACATTTTTATATGGCGCCATAGCTTTGCCATGGTACTTCATAGATTTAACTGAGATGTTTTCAGGTGGTTGGTTGGGGAGGAGCTTGCGTGCATTTCCACTGCCTCAACTGGAGTCTTGTGTTTATGCATACAGAGACATTCCCATATCTGTTTGGGTGGTGTTGGGAGGAGTTGTTGGTTTTATATGTGACTCTCGTGTAATCTGAAACGAATGGTAACTCAGTGTTTTTTAATGTTCTCTTCTTCTGTTAGGTACAGCATTTCTTTCATACCATTTGCAAGGTAAGCTTGATTTTTTCTTATTGTATTAGTGAATATCTATTAAACACTCCTCCATAAACTGTATGACTTTAAAATGGCTATGTGCTGCCATTTTTTCTGAATAATCATAGAGTTGATTACAAGCTAAACACCTAAGAATTTTTTTACCCGTGGCTGAAACATAGCTGTCTCTGGGGTGGGACATGGCAGCAGGGGGCTAGGAGTTTTTTCCATCCCCTTTTCTCTTCTCACCTCCCCCAGGAGACGTCGGAGGTCCCAGCGTGTTTGCTGGCTTTTTTGTTGAAACTCACCCATTACTCTCTTCAAATGTAGCATGCACTGAAAGTCATGATGCATTCTGAGGCATATAGCCTATAGGGTGTGTAAGACTGTTTTGAATATGCTGTCAAATAAATCTCCCAAGTTATTAAACTCCCCCATATTCTCAAACACAAGCACCCTCGGAAACATTGGTGACAAGCTTGTCCTGTCAGCTGCCAAACCCACCCAGATCTCCTCCTTGGTGACACACTCAGTGGTCTTCACACCTGCAGAAACCATCCCACCCTGCTAAATGAAATGTGTGCACGTCACTAGAAGTAGATGTCCTTCGTCCTCTGACTGCAGAGGTGTTCACTGCCCGATTCACCTTGAATGATCTCTTGCAACATATATTAACTCCGTATGCTTAACACTCTGTTCCACTTTGCACTTACGGTACATCTACACTTAAAACGCTGAATTGCACAGCTTCATCATTGCAGCTGTGCTGCTTTAATGAAAAAGCTCTAAGCAGACAGGAGAGAAGACTCCCATCGGTGTAGTTAATCCACCTCCCTGAGAGGTAGTAGCTATGTCGGCAGGAAAAGCTCTCCCGCCAGCACAGCACTTTCTACACAGGGAGTTAAGTCAGTGGATTTTTCCCACCGCTGAGCAATGTAGTTATACTAATATAGGTCTGTAGTGTAGACCTGGTCTTAATCTCAGTGAACTAAGGCCACTTTACCCCTGAATGAGAACATCCAAATGGGTGTTTTACATGTTTTAATTCCTGTGCATTTACTTCACACCTTTATTTGATTTGCCTTAACTTTCCTGAGTGTTCCCAAGTAGACAAGCCCTGAGCCATGTGGTACATAATCTGCAATGGAATCTTTAGAATTGCTTTTTGACAACGAAGGCAATAATCCAAAATACTACGGATGAACAATGGAGCTAAACTAGCTGTCCTGTGGGAACCTTAATTTAGATTTTCTTGTATGCATTTAAGTTTTCCTTTAATGTGCTTTTTTAGTGTGTATGCTTACAAACATCTGTGTCCAATTCTGGCATCCCCTTTTTCCTCAGTGCCCACCCTCCCAGATAGGTGCATCTCTCACTTAAATAAAACTTCCAGTTGTCTCCACTATATATATATAATCACACATGTTACATACACATGTATAATGCAGGGGGGAAGCCTACAGCCTTACATATGGAATTGTACACTGTGCAGGAATAAATGCCTAAGTCTTCAAGCAGCATATCTTTGTTAGTGCAATGAAATATTTGGGGAAGCAGCCCAGTCATGTCAATATTTCTCTCTCCACAGGGATGCTGTGAAGAAATGTTTTACTGTTTGTCTGTCGTAACAGGTATATGGGCTGTTTTGTGACATTCTAGGAAGTACAGTAGCATTATGCTCACAGTCTTGTATGTATCTTCCTACTTGTGTCTTAAACATATGCCTTGCAGCTTGTAGCGGGAGGCTTCTTGTGTTCAAATCCAGCATATGCGCAGTTACTTGTAAACAATGATGTCAGTCAATGATGAAGTGGTGCTCTCTGTAACATTTAACCCAGCTGGACTGATGGCTAGAATTCAGTTTTATTGTTTAGACGTATTACTTAAGTCATGCGGAGTGAAACAAAAATAACATTTAAAGAGACACTGTTAGTTTAAAAATAATAGCGTAGATCCTCAGCTGGCATAAAGCAGCACAGCTCTATTGTTTTCAATGGAATCATGCCAGTTTACACTAGCTGAGGATCTGTTGCATAGTAAGGGACCAAGACTGAGCTTTCTGGCCTCCTGCTAGCTCTGAAATAACTTTAAAACCCTAATGTCTCACCATTTAGGTGTTTGTTTAGTTTTTGCACTGGATAGTGAAATTTCGCTGGTCTGTTCTTACTTTCTGGCTCTCTTGCAGGAGCTCAGTGCTGCAGTGATTTGATTTATAACACTACCAGAGAAGATTTAAGTCTAAATGGGAAATCTATTTTGACTCAATATTTTTGAAAGTCTCATTTCTTTACCCAACTGCTAAAGTTTGGGTTTAAACTACTGACTGTGTCTCTGTAAAATAATAAATTTAAAAAGAGCATTGATCACCACTGGAAAAGTGCTGAGAGTTCAGTGCAACCAAGGTAAATTAAGAGGCCCTTTACCTGCTAGCAACCTGATTACTAGCTGCTGCAGGCAAGCTGCAGAAATGTCCCAAAGCAGAGCAGGAAGCTGCATTTCTCACATTGGGTTAGGTGCCCCTCCTGTCCCTAGCTGGAGTATGCAAGAAACACAGAATTCAGGACTTGGTAGGCAAGCAAAGGAAAAACTGAGCTTCGTTTAGTTTTCTGGACACAGATTCTGTCAGATTCCTTCTAAATGGTTCCTCTGTTTATTTTAAAATAGGCAAGTGTATTTATACACGCTTTTAAAATAAAAAACCCTCTGCTGACAGGGTGGCAAAATTAGTGTTAGAAAAGAAAGAGACACTGTTCTTCTGGCTTACGACTCTCAGCAGTTCAAAACATTTCTCATGTCTCTGCCCAGAGGTGAGTGATTGTTAAATCCCCTTATAGTTCAAATATCACTCTGTGGATCAGAGGAAATCCTCAGCCATATGATCTTTAGGTGTCTATATTCTGAGAAGAGTGCTTGCAAAGCTGTACTTGCTCTCACTGAGGAAATGTATGCAGTATTAAACTGCCAACTTTGATCAAATTCTACCTAATGGCTGGAGGTGATGAAATCCCACTTTTCACATGATTTGCAGACAGGTGAACACCAAGCATAGTCCAGCAATTGAGTTTTCTCTAGGGACATGATTGTCATAGGTTTTGTCGCAGCCTGAAAGCAAAACTCTGTTTACACACATACGAAAGCCTTGTCCATCTCTCACAAACACATCATATTTGGTTTGGACAGTTTGGCTTCCTTTGGCTTCTTTGTTATTTCAGCTGCTTCTGAGCTCTGATTTTCAGGGACCTGCCTTTTTATATGGCTCCCTGATTTATTTTGCCTCCTTAAGGGCGGCGTGATATAGGGGTTAAAGCTGAGAACTGGGAGTTGGGAATACGTTACTTTTTTTTCCCCTGACTGGGACAAGGCACTTACACAGAGGCACACAGATTAACTGGGAGCTGAGCTATCTCTGTCTGTATCCTGCCAAAGGATCCTATCCAGGTTTTTTGTAAGAGTCTTTGCAATGTTTACAAAATGCTTCTATAAGAGGCAATTAGAAAATCTATCCCTTAATGCCTTGCACAAGCCCAAGTTTATTTTAGCACTAGCTTCTCTGTGGGAACTCTTGGAAAGCTCTGCGTAAGTAGCATACGCTTCCTTTCCAAAAAAAAAAAAAAGTGCGGTTAAAGTCCATCACTGTAGGAGCTTAAATCCTGTAGTGCTGAGTGATGGATTGCATGTTCCTGTACTTCAGATCACTCATCCCTTGACCTTCACTGCCTTCGTAAAGGGCTAGCGCTTGCACTGGAATGTTCCACCTGAGTGCACAGCTTTCTTGCCCGGTCAGGAGCACCAGAATCAAACCTCAGTTTTATACACTGGATAGAACTTTTGTATCTGCGTATTAGCTACTTCAAACCTTTTTCCTAACTTTTTGGCAGAATGGTTGATTTTTGTAAGTAGGGAATTTAGGGTTTGGAGCTGTACAGTAATTTGTTACCGGCACGCAGATTGTCTGGATGTCTTAATTTCAGATTCACAAGCTAATTATTTTAAATGCAGAATTCCAGCCCTGCAGCTCTCACGTCAATAAGCTACAAGAACTAAAGTTTAGTAAACTGTATTTCATGTAGGGATGATGAGTGTCCTCAATGGAGGGAGGTGGTCTTAGAACTTTGAAGGAAAGGGGAGGGCAGAGGGAGTGGAGGCATAATGACCACTAGAGTGACAATAGTGTTCATGCTTCCCTCTGGCATTGCAAAAGTTTTCCATGAATGAATCACTCTTGTTGTTGGGGACTAAATGGGTAGGAAAGACTCAACCCAGATTCTCTCCAGTAGGAGAAACACTCAGGTTAGTGGGTTCACCTGCAAATGACTTTGCCTAATAAAACTACTTTTAACTACTAATAAAACTACTTCCTTCTACTGAATGAAAGGCTTGTGATTTCTACTTACTCATTAACATCTCTGTTCATATTGCTGCTAGGTTTGATTGCAACTGATTGCAACTTGTTACTGAAATATATTGCATTCCCATATTTGTGCTTGTAATTAATCTGTCCTCTTTGTATGACTGCATATTGCATTTGGCACTGTATTTTACCTGCCTTGCATACACATCTGATCTACTGTGCTATCAAACAACATAATACTATAGTAAATAGGGAAATAATGAAACTGGATAGTAGAGTACATTCCATGTGAACTCAATAGCACTGAAAAGGCAGTTATTTTTGTTTGTAAAGCAAGCTTTCTTGTGTTTTGTGTTCTGATGCGTGGTTATTTATTGGGTACATGGGTGACTTAAAGTCATCAGCTTCCTATATACAAGTCCCTCACATTCAAAATCTTTCTGCTGTGTGTAGCATGTCAAGAACACACATAGAAAATAGTCTTTCATTCATTTAAAAAAAAAAACCTCACATGTTGAGTCTCAAGTTTTTTCCCCTTGTCAAGCTCCTTCCTAGCTTTACAGAGCATATAACCACAAGGGCTGAGATTTTCAAATAAACTTAAGGGACATAGATGCCAAACTCAGTGGGATTGGGGTATCTAACTCCTTAGGCACTTACGAAAATCTCAGGCCAGCTTGTCTTTCACTTGCTGATGCTGCAATACATGTTAATGCAATGCCACTTTAACCAAAAAAGGCCTTAAAGTGCAGTTCTAGCCTGAAAAAAGCAAAATGCCTGACTTGTCAGATTTGGTAGGACCAGAAATTAGAAAAATCTTTTCACCTATAAAGAAAGCACATTTGTTCTGGTGTGCCTGGGACACATTGAACATGAAAGCCCACATGCAATTTATAATCACTTTTCAGAATAGAAACTCACTTTAATGACACATATTGAAGTGCACTTTGAATATTGACACTGCCTGAGGCTTTTTCAATGATAACTTTTTAAGAAAAGAAACAAAATATCCAATCTTGTTAGTAATTTTATAACTATAGAATATTAAAGGCAAGTTGGATGGGCAATCTTGAAACCCAAGAGAGTGTGTTTTGTACTCTGCACCAGGTCTTCACTACAGAAAATACCTTGTGAAAATTAGTTTTCAAATTTCACATGATGTTGGTATGTATGTTCCTGGAGAATATAGCAAAGCTGCCCAAACTCTATGCAGCATCCTGGGGCAGGTTTCATTCAGGGAATTGAAGCACTGTGCCAAATTTGTTTAAATTGGGAGCAGATTGCATCTATCCTTTTCTTTAATGCAGATGTGTGACCCACAAGCGCAGTTTCCAACATGCAGTTTGCCATGGGTCCACATTTTTCTATTAAAAATGGTGGCCATAAACTGCATTGTAGAACTTGGAGGCATATTTGGCCAGCCTTGGGATAGCCAGGAGATGATACTTTCTTGTCTGTGATTGCATTATGGTATTTTAACCTGTTTAATTTCTAAAAATAGTTTGCAGTCAGTTCAGTTGCCTTGTTTTCATCATGCTAATACCTCCTTTTGAGGATCACCTCTGTTAGTATCTGTAGTATTCTTGTTATAGGTTCTAAAAGCCACTCAGCAAAAAACAGTGCTTTTGTCTTAACTGCAAATGCATACATGTTACAACCATAGTAAATCTTAACCAAATTGTAAAGGGAAGCACAGCTGCTAAATATGAGGCATTCCATTTTTAAAATCTTGTGCCTAGCTTTGAAATGTAATGTGGTGAGTTTTTTAAAAAAAAAAAAAAAAATCTTCAACCGGGGGCTTTTTGTAAAAGGAAAAACAAACAAAAAAAGCATTTTGTGAAATTCTCCACTACAATAATGCTTTCATATTATAAGCTGCTTCTGGACCTTTTATATGTATATCCTAGTTGCTTTGTCTGCCTTTGTAATTGTTCAGTAAACAAACGCTTTTTAACTTATTACAAAAATTTTCTGTAATGAAGCTACATCCTAAGACATGTGAACATCATTTTTTTCAATAAAGTTGACACTGCAGTAAATGATCTGTTGCTTCTCAATAATTGCTTTTAATTTTAATTTAAAATGATGCAGTTTTCAGATGAAACCACAAGAGAAGTTAAGTAGTCCATGGAAAATAGAATAGTATAAAAGGGCGTCTTTTATTTTAAATTTAGCTGGCTTTTTTTTGGTGTGAAATAGGTGAAGATCAGGTGAGGAGGTATAATGTGAACACCGAATTGGGAGCCAGGAACGCCTGGTGTAATCCTATCTCTGGCACTGTCTTTCTCTGATCTTGGTCAAGACCCTGGATCAAAAATCAGAGGCAGTTTTTGAAAAGGTTGGTATGCCCTCATTTTTTGGGCTGCGTGTAGTTACTCACACTCCTAAAGTATTATATACAATATATTTAGAATACAAGGATCAGTTACGTGTCTGGTAGCACCCACTATGTGCTGTGCTCTATTCTATACTGGTTCTCATACTGCACTCATTGCCTTTCAGTAGTCCATTAAGCAACATGGCTAATATCTGTCATGTATTTTCACTCCTCTCTCCCTAGGGGGAGAATTGTGTGCAGTAGTGTTTTGTGTATGTTGACTAATATATGCTGGCTAGCATACTTGTATATTATGCTGATAATACTATCTGCAACATATATTACAAGCATTTTCATATGCATATTATTAAGCATTAGTATAGCAGTGTTAGAGCCCAAATTGGCCTGTACCTTTTTGTTATTATCCTGTACACTTATGCTAAGTATCCCAAAATACCTTGAAGTAAGCCTGGGATTGATAAGAAAACTGTCAGTATCAGTACATACAATTATTTCCTCATGGCAACAGTAACGGCGTTAACCACACAAACCTCTAGAAGGTGTCTTCATGCCTCTTAATACCTAGAATGCATGGGTTCAGAACAAAAGATAAAAGGGTACGCCATGGCACCAGAAACAAACAAGGTAAAAAGGCGATTGATTAAATTGTTTCAGATGATGGATATAGTACCTTTTACTGATTAAGCCATCTTTTTATACCTCACTTGTTCAGGGATGTAACTTCAGGGAGCACACCTCCGTAAGATGAATGTAACCTTGCTGCATGGAACTGATCTTGGAGACTGGTATGGTATAGAACAGGGGTGGCCAAACTGGCTTGTGAGCTGCATGCGGCAATTTTGTTCAAGTGCAGCTCATGGAGCCCCGTGTGCATCCCCTCTCCCCCTCCATTCTCTGGCTACTAGACGGATGGGGAGCTCAGAGCTTCTGCCCTGCAGCAGGGTGGTGGGGTTAGAGGATTCTGCCCAGCGGGGAGGGAGCCTCGCATGGTCAGTAAGTTTGGCCACCCCTGCTATAGAACTTTTATCCTGTGACATTTTAATAAAGCTGGCATTGGTTATTTGGTCTCTTGAGTATATTTCTTAACAAACCAAAGTGTGCTCAAGCAATTGCCTACACAATTTATCAACATTTAGCATTTTTAATGATATATACCTGTAATAAATATACATTCGTTGCTATGTTAGACGGCCACATCAAAGAAATGCACATTGCACTTGCAGCAGAAGGTGGTGAGATTTGTGATGGTCCTTAATTTCTGGAGGAATTCATTCCGCATACTCGGGGCAGCCCTTGAGAAAATTGGCAACTGGAATTCCCATTTTGTAGGGAAATTCTGAAATTGCCTTAAATAAATAAAACTGTTTCAAAATGAACAAAAATTGGAAATCCCTGCAGCACAAGAACTCTGCCACTTTTGTTTCAATATTTTCTAAATGGAAGCCCTGGCAGACTGCCCTGGAGCCAGGGAGCCTGCAAACCTCAGCCCCTCTGTGTCCCCCTTGGCAGTCCGCTAAGACACAGAGCTGGGAACAGTTTTCTAATGAAAAATTTCCAGCAACATTGACGTTTTTCTGCAGAAAATTTTGGTTTTTCCAGAAAGTGAATTTTTGTTTGGAAAATCAGACCGCAAGCTCTCAACCAACTCTGTCTTCAAGCACTGTCTCAATGTATGATGTGAAGATGTAGGCCGAAGGAGTTTATAGTCTTTCATGTCCCTAGTTTAAGTATAGAAGGGTTCAGTATGATCATCTTGACTGACTTCCTGAATAATACAGTCTAGAGAACATCACCAGGCGATTCCTGCATCACATCCCCCTTTCTCTCCAGACTGCCTCTAATACAATATTCCTACCTGGTCTTTCCAGGCTGCCTATGGGAGGCAGCATGAGATGGATAACCTTCCACTGCTACTAAACACACTCAGCACCTGTTAGTTCTCCACTTCCTGCCTGAACAGGATCAGACTCTTATGAGGATGGCATTTTCCAAAGCCCCTGAGTCTGCGCAGAGGAAGTAGGGCCATCTATGGGCTAGGGGGAAAGAGGTAAAAATGAACTCGGTCTGATTTTTTTCAAAGATGATGCACTCCTGCAGCTCCTATTTGCTTTGAATAAGGAGGGGGGGAATCTCAGTCCTTGTGCAAAATCAGGCCACTTCAGTTTAGGGTCTTAACTTTATCCAGCCCAAAATCCTAACTCTTTCCCAGTGTAAAAGATTCCAATTTTTACTTCCACTTCTCAGCAGTCTCTGAAATGTAAGGGTTAAAAAAAAATCTCCAGGCAAATTTTTAACCTCTCTGTTCCTCCACTTCCTCGCTGTAACAATGAGGCAATAATACCAGCCCACCGCACAAGCAGGGTTGTGGAAACTAATTCATGATTGATTCATGAAGAGCTTGGAGATCCTGGACTAAGCTAAAGAAGATTGGGGGAAGTACAATAAATACAAAATATTTTTTAATCAGATCAGTCTACTCTGATCAGATCCATTTTCAATTAATTTTTTCACTCCCACAATAGAAATGAGCCTTCCATTTTCCTGTTGCCTATGATGATCTCCACTGAAATTCCAGATAATCAGGTACCAACAGCACAAGTTGTCTATATATATAGACATGTCTGTCTGGCGTTGCATGGGAACTGACCCCTACCTCTTCCACAAACAGTAATGAAAAGGCTAATCTTTCCTAAATCTCTCATTGCCCAATAATCTCCCAGGGTGCTAGAGCCATGATTAAAAACACTGCTGAAAGCAGCTGTCTTTTTGTTCTTTTTTAATTATAACTCCACACTTAGTGGGTGTTGATTTCCTGATAGTGTCATGGCAAGTGTGGTGTTCAGTTTCCTGCGGCTGCTGGGACTGGATGTTCCGAAGGGGTTACTTATTCAGGTGGTTCAATGGATTCTGAGGCGATGGAAAGAGTGAGTCCAGTTCTTGTGGATTTCATTTTATTGAGCAGGGTTGCCTTTTATTTGCAGGCGTGGGCCCGAAGACAAAAAAACAGCTATCGAATGTCAGGTGGAGAGGGAGCCTCGTTAATTATTTTTTCCTTCTGTGTCTCCGCAGCTGTTGGCCAAAAAGGTTTTGAGTTGGAGTTTAATCCCACAGTCAAACAAGAAATAATCCAAGCAATGCCGAGGTGAGTGTATTCATTGCTGGTGCTCAGCAAAAAAAAATCCTAGTGACTGGGTTTTTTTTTTTTTTTTTTTTTTTTTTTTTAATGGATTTACCCTCGTTTTCCCCTTTGCTGACTTCCTTGGATCTATTCATTTAAAATTGGTCACTAAATAATTTATAAAATTTGGGTTTGACGTTAGCTGCTCGCTAGGAGAGTCCAATAATTTGACATTTGAGCTGCATTGGTTAGTTTTGATTGGATGCAAATCACCCGGTCCTGTTTCTACTCCCTGGTTGGATGAGTCTAATTCCTAGAACTGGGTTTTCAACTCACGGACTCACATTGATGAGCTAAATATTAGTGTTTTGTGTATATCCATTGTTTCACCAAATATCCCTGGTAGTACATTTGTGCACTGAAGTATCTACAGGAAGTAAATGCAGAAAGGGTATGAACATTACTGCTGCAGCCACCCTCTCTCTATGGCTACGTGGGGAAGATGGAGTTGATCAATTTGAATTTTTAATGATTGATGAACACAACTAACCAGCATTCTGTCTTCCCTTACCAAGGCAGCTCCACGTTGAAGCAAATAGCAGGCTTGAGGAAGGCTATTTATTTTATTTTATATGACAAATGGAAATAAGATTCAGCAGAGGTTTGGGAACAGATCAGGGAGCAAGGAACCCCTACGTTCTGCCTCTGACTCCCTGGAACCTGGAAATCCAAAATGAAGGTTCCACCTTAAAAGAAGAAAAGTGGAAATGGAAAGTTTACATTTCCCTGAACAACCCTGCCCATTAGTCCATTTAGCTGCTTTCTGGCCTACAACTCATTCCGTCTGGGCAGCCAGGTCATGTAGATGTTCGTGTCTTCTCTTAAAGGCTTTATAAAGTGGGAGTTGGGATGTGCAGCTCTCATAAATCACGAAGAAGCCGGAGCAAGATGAGGCCTGAGATATGGATTTTAAACAGAAGCTCTCTGGCGTGAGTGCTCTCAGTCTGCTATATTTTTGGCATGCAGCCTTGGTGTGTCTTCAGGTTGGTTGGTTTTTTCTCGAAACCTAGAACAGTGATCAGTGCAGATCACGACTATTAGTGCTCGTGCTCAGCAGGACATCCTATCTAGTCGTTTTAAAAATAAGCCATGGGAGCTTGCCAACTAAAACCCAGCTGATCGACTGTTTTAACAAAGCACGAGAGCATTTTAGCCATTTCAATAGCTCACATACATTTAGTTCCAACTTTCCTGATAAACATTTAAATTCTCCATCAGGCTGAGCGATGGCCTGATACGTTTTGGCCCCCGAAGCTATGTTTTCATGGGATAATGATTGGTAACGAGGGGCTCTAAAACAGAATGGCCAATGTTGTCCTTATTTCTAGGCATTACTATTGCTTCCCTGCAGGATGCTGGAGTCCCAGTGATGGGTTGCTGCTGCATCTCTCTGTTGCTGTGGGAACAGTTACGTGGTGGGAGCATGAGAAAGTAGCAGGAGGAACAGATTCAGAACTTCTGAGCTGAAAAGAAGTTCTTTTTTTTCCCTTCAATGCAGCATTTGCCAAACGTCTAAAAATTGAGCTTCACTAAAATGAAATCAACCACCACCCCACACAGAAACCCTATCGTGTGTTGTTAAAGGCCATCCATCTTAATACATCTTCAATGCCCCCACCCTTGCCCGTCCTTTTGGGCCCTTTTAGGGGGACGTGCCCCACACCTTGGTGTAGATCTTCCAACCATGGTACTTCATCTTCTTTCTTAATGTATTTAACCAAATTATTAATTTTAATTATTTCATGGGCCATGAAAAAATTAACAAAGTTGACATTTAAAGTATCATAGTTGGCATCTGAAGGCTAGTCTACGTTAGAAGTGCTACAGCGATGCAGCCATGTCGCTGTAGCATGTCTGGTGAAGATGCTCTATGCTGATGTGAGTGAACTCTCCTGTTGCTGTAACAAAACCACCTCTGTGAGAGGTGGTAGCTATGTCAGACGGAGAAGTTCTCTTGCTGACATAGGCTATCCACACCAGTGCTTAGGTTGGTGTAACTTATGTCACTTGAGGGGTGACTTATTCACACTCCTGAGTAACATAAGTTATACTGACATAACCTGTAGGGTAGACAAGCCTGAGTTTGATCCCTGAGATCAATAGAGGGAGTTCTCACCTTAGAGCTATTTTTCAGGCTGTCTGCAAACTCAGGCAGACCTTGCTAACTCAGTTACACTTACTCCCTAGTTTGATGGGTTTTTCTTATTTTTTTTTTAAATCATAACAGCTGGAGACTAATTTTTAAACAATGAAGTAAAAGCTGGGGCTTTGGAGGATAATTGAGAGGTCTGTCTGTCTGTCTCCCTTCAACCCCTCCAACTAGTTGGGGCGGGACATGCCCTGCATTTTGGAAAACGCTGATGATTCAGTAACCTCAAAACTATATTAATGCAACCCTAAGATTGAGATTCTACTTGTGTGCACATCTGGAAAGTTGAGCAGCTGAAGTGCATTTACACTTTGGTGACATTTTCAAATGTGGGTGCTAAAAGTCTGGCACCCACCTCCGTCTTTAGGGTCCATTTAAACTGCTTGCTATCGAAGTGTTCAGCACCCATGACATCTGTCATTTTCAATGGGAGCACTGAACGCTGAACCCTGCGGAAAATTGGGCCACCTGTCTGGGTGGCCTAAATATGGATGTTCCAGTGTCACTAATAAGCCTGTGAAGTATTAATCAAGTCCATCACCTGCCTGTGACCAGCAAATAACAGACTGCTATGGATTTACCGACAGTATCCCCCTCCCCCCCCCCACTGTCCTGCTTCCCTCCCTTTCCCACCACTGCGGTCTGCTGTCGCTTTTGTATGTAACTTGATTTGCCTTGAGATGCAGACAGTGTGATGCTGGGAATTGGGATCTGATTTTCAGAGGTGCCGTGCCGCTACCACGCCAGCTGAAATCAGCAGGACGGATGGGCAGTCAGTGTCTCTGAAAATCAAGCCCTGTGGCAGGTCCCCTCTCTTTGATTTCCTGACTTCCAAGCAACTAAATTCCTAACATTAAATTTGCATCTAAATAATTTTTGCGTTGAATCTCCTTGGTGCAAAATAAAAAAGTTATTTATATATATATATATATATAAATATATATATATAAAATGGCAGGATATCTGTATACATTTATTTTAGACAATTGAAAAGCTGATATTTTTTCACAACAACTTTGTATCAGTGTTGAATTTTCAAAAGATTACAAGAAGTTTTAATTTATTTATTGTATTTTTCCCATGTCCATATATGAACAAAAGCCACTTGTCCCATCCTCTAGGTGCTTGTAACAACACTGGACATTGGGCGTGGCACACAGAAAAAACAGCTTCACCATCTTCTCCTCTCCATGCAGCAGAACCAGCCAGCCAAAACTATTGATTTATAAATGCTCCACCTACACCATCACCCACTTCACCAAAAGCCTCCTGGCTTGATTTTCAGCGGGGGCTGAGCACCCAAAGATCCCACTGATTTCAATAGGCATTGCAGGAAACCAGCACGCTGAAAATCAGGGTACACTGGGTAGTAGTAACTGCAGGAATGGGCCTTGATACTGCAAAGGAAGCTGACTTCTTGGAACTGCCAGGGTAACCTAACTCACTTCTTCATCAGATGAGCACTAATCAGAATGCGGTGCATAAAGTCTGACAAGAATCTATAGGCAGCAAAATACTTTAAAGAACTAAGGTTTGAAAATAGCAGAGCTAGGTGACACAATGGTAAAAACACTTGAGCCTTGTCTAAATTACAGCTTCCTCTGGTGCTACCCCTGCTGGGAATTGCGAGTCCTGATTTGTTCTAGTGTAAACAAGTCTCTCCAGTCGGGCACAGCATGAAATCTTTGCAAGACAGGCACTCCGCCCCTGGGGGGCTAGATTCCAATAGCTTTACTCGATGCATAGCTCCCATTAGAGTCAAAAGGACTACTTGCAGACTGACTGTGGTGCTATTCGACACAAATAAGGAGTGCAAACTCTGGCCCTTTGTGCTTACAAACTCTACACCAATCAGACTTCTGCTCTGCAAGCTCTCGTGGGCTCTGTAAAACATGCCATGGGTCTGATGGACCTTATTAAATCCTACAGACTTTAGGAAGTCTGCCAGACCCATAACACTCTTTATAAATGCACCAGATTTTTATCAGTGCAGTGGCTGAACACATTTCTAACAAGGAAATGAATAACTCCAAAAATAAGCCCTTCCGACGTCTCAGAAAAAATCATAGGCATAAAAGGGCATCAAGGGCTACTGAATTAAACAATATACCTTTCAAAAAAAGAATCGTACCTTTTCAAAAATCCCATATATCTGAACTGAGTCTGGTCCTAGACTCTTGAAGTTTTGAACACTCACTAAATTGTTCTTCTGGCTCAAGACCACACAGGCAAAATTTAAGTGCACAGGGGGCTTTTATTATTATGATTTTTATTTTATTTTAACAACAAAGGGGAGCACGGTGGGCACATTTAGATTTATAATGGCCAGCTTGCAAGACTAGCATCTCTCCATACCAATCTTAAATGTTGCTAGCTGACTCTTCCCCCTCTGGCTGGAGTTTGCATCAGCACAAGCACAATTTCCATGCATTGTTTCAGTCTGGAAATGAAACAATTTTCATTAATGGCAACCTCGTTCTCAAGCAGAACAATTAGACCCACTTCAGACTGAAAAAAGATAAAAGCCCATTAATTTGGATGGAGAACTCTTCTTCCGAGGCAGCCAATTGCGTAATCAGGTTTCCTCCCACCTGACTTGATGAGTAATTAGGAGATAGTCCTCTTTTTGTATGTGCATGTGTGTCAACCTTAACACACTGGTGTCATTGTCCCATTGGGACTTACCGGGGAGGAAGAACAAGTAGATGGCCAAAGAGCAGGAACAGCAGATATGTTAGTGTGGCTAATTAATTGGCTTGGGTTTAGGTATGTTTAGGATTGGTTTTTTTAAGCCACCTGAGAAGTTTCTGACAGTACACTATGACTGATTTGGGATGTAAGAAGCCCAGTGACTGCACTGTCTCCAGGCTGCTCAATGTTGTGGAGAGCGAACTCCAAGCTGGGAGAGACAAAGGGGACCCAACTGAGAAACAACTCCAGGTTGTCTTGGAGGAGGCTGCACTGTGGCAGAGGTTCAGGGAAGTCACTAACGAGATGATTGTGACCAAGAACGGAAGGTGAGTACTTTCCCCCGTGTAATTAACGTATCCTACAGTCTATGGGGAATATGAGCAACTGCTGTTTATGTCGTCTAAAGAAAATTGTAGCTATGGTATAATGTTGTTAGTGCTGTGTGTGCATCCATGTATCCTGTGCAGGGAAGGAAAGGCAGTCTCAGAGATAGCCTATAAACTAAGGGGGGAGAGGGAGTTCATGTTCCTTTCTGGATACTGACAAACCATCCCTGCACGCTTTTAGCCCTGATCGTAAAATACACTGGAAGAAGGTATTTATTGCCTTGGGACTGAACAAAATGGCAAAGAAGATTTCCCAGGGGAAGGTTAGTCCCACCTGCCAACCCCATTGCAAGGGCTTTCCCCCTAAGATCTGCAAATTATTCCATGTGAACACTGCTTATAACAATACTCAGTGCTTAGACAGCAGCTTTTCATCTGTAGAGCTGAAAGTGTTTTATAAAGGCAGATCAATGTTGTTGTTCCCATTTTACAGATGAGGAAAGTGAGTCACAGAGACGTGAAGTGACCTGCCTGAGATCACACAATTCTATTGTAGTAGATTTCAGACTAGAACCCGAGTCTCCCAACTCCCACCCAGCTCACCCAACCACTGTCTTACCTGTCTCTGTGGCCATGAGGATATGCATGCCTGTACAAACAATGTGTATTAGAAATGGGTGCAAGACATGCCCTTTGGCAGCATATAGGTGTGATACAGATTCAGAAGTACAGTAATGCTGCGGCCCAATAGTCTTTGGCAGAGAACTTGGAAACCTGTCTGGAACTTTGGTAAATGATTTATTCACAAGATTTTAGGAAGACAAAATGTTGTCCTCTGCATTGTTCATGATTCTTATTTTCTGCTGAGCACAACTGATGTGTGTGGCACTCTACAAAATGCAAAGGAGGAGACGGTGCTAAACCTAGAGCCTTACTCAGTGGAAAATTCCAGTGCTCTGCTGAGCTGGGAGTGAGGACTGTTCCCCCAAGGGGCACTCACTCTAAACTGGGCAGACAATGTATTAGATCTGTAACACACACGGGTGAGTAGATGAAGGTCCGGTCACAAAGCAGTGCAGAGATTTCTGTTTTCAAGACCGCACACTTCTTCCTTTGCTGGATTGTCGCTGGGAGATTTTGTAGAAGATGTGTGTATTAAGGAAGGAATGAAACAAAGAGGGAGAAAGATCCAAACAGAATGGGTAGTGTGTCTCAGTCTTGCAGAAAGAGATTAAGATAGCAATTTTCTGATGCAAAATAGGGGATGTCAGCTGAACTGTATTACTAGCTACGTGCACCTGTCATGGATCATAGCAGTTAGAGATTAAAAAATATCTATTAGCTCAAGAAGCCTATCCCTGTGCAAAAACAGCTGATATTCATGACTTATCAGATATTAGACTGATACCACACTAGTATTATAATAATTCCCAATAGTGAACTGCATGGAGAGTCAGATGTCTGTTTCTTCTATGGCCTTGTCTACACTTAGAAGTTGTGCTTGTTTAAATTAAATTGGTTTTTAAATGAATGTAGTTAAAGCAGAGCTAACTTCTATGTGGGCATTTGTTTTGCTGTAAGAATGGCTTATTTCAGTTTGGCTTAAACTGTTTCCTAATCAACTTAAGCCAAACCCAGGCAAGACTGTTTAAATTCACATTAGAGGGCTTTGCATTTAACTAATTGGTTCAAAATCACATTCTCAGTTAAACCGATGCAATTTCCTTTTGTAGACCAGCTTGAAAACAATCATTGCAGACTAAACTGCATATCAATACATCGAATAATATTTTACGGGAGGTAAAGCGTACACGTGCATATGTGTGGATAATGATTTTTGCCATGGAGAAGGGAGGGTTTATTATCTAGCACTCATGGTTGCTTTTGGGTTGGCTATGGATAGCTTTCCACTGATTAAGTGCTCAATATTTTTCCTTTGTTCTAAACTCTGCATTCATTATCAGCCTGATTTTGCTCCCACTGAAATCAATGAGGGTTGCCACTAACATCGGTGGGAGCAGGGCCGAGTCATTTCTGTAATAGAAAACTTAGGTTGCCTTATAAATAAGATAAAGTACAATATGCTGTGGTTTTTGGTCCTCAGCGCAGACACGCACAGTTATGTTATTCACGTGTTTGGGGCTGTGACTATAAAATCATGTAGGCTTTTATAAAAAGACCTCTCTGTGAATTTCTAAAAGTATATTTGAATTAAAACCAGAGTGCAAGCCAGGGAAACATGTACAATGCCCTGCAGTATACACTGTCAGGAAGAATCCAAGGAGACAAAGTGGGACCTGGTGGAGACTTTTTCCTATGACTCATGGCCTTTTTCAGACTGGGAAATCATAAATAACAAAAAGAGGTCCAGGTGTCGGGCTTTTTGAGTGGGAGTGTCAAAAGTGCATGGCACTGGCTTCACTCTGCTGCCATTGAAGTAAACTCCCATTGACTTCAAAGGGAGGAACGCTGAGCAATTTTGAACATCCTGCCCTAAAGCTTTATGAACATGCATGAATTAATCCTGAGAATACACTATCAAATCTGGAAGTATTATCATCTGGGGAAACTGAGGCACAGTGTTGTGCAGTGACTTGGCCAAGGTCACATACCAAATCAAAGGCAGAGCTATGAATAGGACCTGAAAATGTAAGGCTGCATGGCCTTAAGGTTTGGGACTTGGCAGTACAATTATAACATGTACATTTTTACAGTTTCTAGTAGATCAGTCTCCAGTCGTCACGGATGTTTCCCCAAATGCGCTTGAATCATAGTGACTCCAAGTGCCCCTGGGGAATATCAAGTCAGAATTAGAAACTTTGATTCTATAGCTGAGATATGTATCCAATACAATGTGATGCTCTGTTATAATAATTGAACTGGCATAGCAGTATACAGAGAAACACAGAAGTTAGAAATGTATAAGTGTGGTGTCACCTAGACCAGTAAGGGCTTCTGTCACTGTCTGCCCTGTACCCTGGGCTGTCTTTATGCTGTGATGCTGTGGTTCAGACCCCTGACACCAGTCACCTGCCCACAAGCACACGGTCTCACCTTGTCTTCCACCGGCCTAGTTACTCCCTGTAGGGTGACAACACCTGTCCCAGTCCTGAGTCTCTCCAAATCCAAATCCATTCTTCATGGGTTATTAACTGCCAGACACTTGGACTTTCCCCTCTGGCTCATCACCCCAGGAGGCAGGAAACCAGCCCTCAGACAGCAGCTTACTTTGGCACACACGTTCCATGCAGTTTGCACAGCACAGACCTGTTTGGGGGCAAAACTAAACAAAAACTTTATTTAGTAAAAAAGCCACAGATTCCAAGCTGAACTAGGAAGGGAAGCAAACACATACAAACTACACAGAAAACAAAGATAAAGATGCAGCCTCAGGCTTTCCATTTCCATTTTAGATCAAATCCCTTGTCTAACACAAGTTACCTAGTGCCCCTGAGCAGTGTACACCCAGCCATGAGGAGGCTCCAACGTTTCATGGACAGCATCCCCCAAGTGACTGTCCCTCAGTTTCTGGATGAAAACTTCAGTTTCAAGCTTCCTTTCTGAATGGCTTCCCCCACCCCATTTTTCCCGCCTCTCAGACTACAGAGATTTATGGTTATTCAGACCTGGGAAATTCCTAGTTGTCTCAAAGTCTTTCCATTAGCTTTAATGGTCCAGCATTGTCCTTTTCTGGGCTGGGCAATGGATGGACGCTTGAAGCGGGATTTATGTACACAACTGGCTTGGGAGGTAGATCCTCCCAGCCTGATTGCTTCCCAGCCCTGTTGTGAGAGGATGCTAAAGTTGCATCACAGTTACAATTTACAATTGTCTATATATACCCATACATACGTTAGTAACCATGGTGAGCATACATATCTCATGATGACCGTCAAGTTCAGTACATTGCAAGCTTTCATAAAAGACCGTACTCAATATGTTTTTATAGTTGTATACGATCAGTTGATTTAACTGCTTATTTTGGGGGTTTAGTCTTCCTGCTCTCTGCTTGGGTGCCTGCACCCTGATTGTCACAATAAGTGCTGGACATACTAATTTATTAAACTGATACTCCATTTAATCCTAGTCCACAATAGTACAGAGCACTCAGATGGGCTGTGATGCTGATGCAGTGAGAATCACCATTGGTTTTATTCTGTTGGTATTTAGGTTATTGCTGTTTCAATATCCTAACCATAACTTAACTTTAGATTTCAAAAGTTTTATCTGAAGCATAGCCCCCCTCCCACCACTGTAGTATCTGAGTGTCTCTCAATCTCTGAGCTGTTTATCTTCATATCACCCTTGTGCGGTAGGGAAGTGCTAGTATCCACATTTTATAGATGGGGAATTGAGGCAAAGAGAGACTAAGAGCTGGTCTATGCTGAAAACTTACATCGGCATAGCTACATCTCCCAGGGTATGAATAACCTCCTCCTCTGAAAGATGTAGCTATGCCGACCTAACCACCGGTGAAGACAACGCTAGGTCGACAAAAGAATTCTTCCGTCCGCCCAGCTACCGCCTGTTATGGAGGTGGATTAACTACAGCAATGGGAGAACCCCTCCTGTTGTTGTAATGAATGGCTACACAGAAGCACTACAGCAGTAGCATATGTGTAGACACAATCTAAGCATCACCCAGGAAGATTGTGGTGAAGCAGGAATTGAATCTAGGTCTCCCAAGTCTCAGACTCACTCTAACAATTGGACCATTTTATCTGCTCAAAAAGCCATAAAGGCCACCCACAAGTGCAGATCAGACGATCAACCAGGGGTGACCAAACTGTGGACTGCGAGTTGCAGGCAGCTCTTTGACAGCTCAAATGCGGCTTGCGGAGCCCCCCACATTCCTCCCCCCCATTCTCCGCCTGCGAGCCTGCGGGGGTGTCTCAGGGCTTCTGCCCTGTGGTGAGGAGGGAGGTCTCAGGGCCCAAGCTTCTGCCTCGAGCCATGACAGGCGCCTCCCACGGGGCAGAAGCCCTGAGACCCCGCTTCCCACCGAAGGGCAGAAGCCCCAAGCCCTGGCAGGTGCTTCCTGTGGGGTGAAGCCCCAAAACCCCCTCCTCACCGCAGGACAGAACACTTACGAGCAGGATGGAGACCCACAAGGCCTCCAGCTCTAGCAGTAATTAGCTGTGAAACAGTAAGTAGTATGTTAATATTTAAAAAAATGCCTGTGGAAAGGTTGTTTGTGCGTCTTGTGGCTCTCAAACTTCTCAAGGTTATTGTATGTGGCTCTGAGGGTCAGTAAGTTTGGCCACCCCTCACACTTTCACCTTTGCAGTTGAACTTTTCCGTTTCTGATGTATTAATGCAACTGAAAAAGACTTTTTTGAATGGAAATACTTCAGCAACTTTAACTGTTGCCATGCTCTCCAGCTGTATATCACGGGCATTCCCAATATAGCCCCTTAGTGAGGGGCAAGTGTAGCACAAATACTCTACATACATTAAAGACTCCGCGATGCTCAGCTATCCCAGTCATGTCATATGAAGGTAAAAGGCTCATGAGAGCGATTTCAGCTAGTCTGAGTGAGAATTAAAAAAAATCCCACGCTTGAGTCATTATAAAAAGTGTTTGTTATTTTCAAAGCTGTTAGACAGTTTTAAAACTCATAATGGTTCTCTATCTTTGATCTTGTCTTTCAAGCCAGGATGTCTGTTTGTGCCGGCTTCTAAGGCAGAGAAACATGAAAATGAAAACGTGAAAAACCTCATTTTAATAATTATAAATTATTTCTAATAATTTTCTACAAAATAAGGTGTTACAAACGTAAGATCTGAATTTTCACTGTTTTCTAGATCTGTATTGCTATGGAGTAGGAATTTCCATCCACCTCTTCAATGGTTGATAGTCCTAATAGTTTACATATAAGAGGGTGACTAGTTCAGGATAATATTTTCAATCTTGGTCCTATCAATCAGGGGTCATTTTTGGGTGAAATTTCATAATTCAGGTGAAACATGAAAGGATTTTCTGGCCGGTTCTAACTGATCAATAGGAAATGAAAACAAAGTATGGTAACCCTTTAACATCATCTCTGTTTCAGCCAAAATTAAGGTAATTTGTTCTTTGAGCAACTCGGAGAGCATCTTTGCAGACACATACGAACAAGAATCTTTTAGATCAGGATGAATGACGCTTTTCCCGCTCCTGCCCTCTGTTTCCATTACAGACGGATGTTTCCAGTCTTAAAGATCAGTGTATCAGGTTTGGATCCCAATGCCATGTACTCCTTCCTGTTGGACTTTGCCCCAACCGACAGCCACCGCTGGAAGTACGTGAATGGTGAATGGGTACCAGCTGGGAAACCAGAGCCACCAAGCCACAGCTGCGTCTACATCCACCCAGATTCTCCCAACTTCGGGGCACACTGGATGAAAGCCTCTGTTTCCTTCAGCAAAGTGAAACTTACCAACAAGCTCAATGGAAGTGGGCAGGTACAGCACAATGTTTCCCATACATCTCTTGTCCTCCATCGTAAGCACCTACCAATCAAGAAATATCAAGGGTGCATTTATGCAATTAGAGGGGCCCTTATAGGTCTCTTCACCCACAGATGCCAATTATTCTCTGGAGCCCAAACGTAAATAGGAATAAACAGGTCTTAATTGGCACTTTCAGATTTTAATGGACTTCTTGATGTTAAGAGAGACAGAGTGCTGTGGTTTACTTAATCATCAGGGGCTTTCATAGTTTGTCTTGTGTGCTGGGTTTTCTACATAGAACTTTAGAGAAAGGGAAAAAATGGTTGTGGGTATTAGGTTTTTGTTGTTTTCCTCCATGTTGTTTGGTGTAAGTGGAATGTTGGCAAGAGTCAGATATCAGAATAAAAGGCTGCTCCTAAATGAAATAATTACTATGTCTGCTTCTGCTTCATGATAATTATCAATAATCTATTGAGTCAGCTTTGGCCTTTGGTAGGAAACTACATGTACCAGAAATAAGTGACATTCACTTTGAGCCCCTTAAAAATACAAACAGAAGAATTGGTTTGGACCTCTTTTATTTTATTTTTTTTTTAAGATGCATCTGAAAATAAAATATTGCACAAAATCATTTGTTTGCTTATTTGTTTGTACAAGGCTCCTATATTGGATGATCCTTGTCGGACTGAAGCCAATTCCTTTCAAATAAATATTTAGTCTTGGAAGGATTTGATTTTTATCGGTAAATGTCAATTTCATCTCACACACACACACACAAGCCGACAAAAAATATTTCCATGGATGATAATCAAAATAATGCTGCTTGAGAACATATTAGAGTTTGATTTAAGGATACTGAATTTGTATAGTCTGATGCAATGTTGACAGTTTGTGTATTAACCATTATAAAACTTTGTTTTCAAATCTCAACATCTACTGTCATTAAATAATAATTGTCTGACCTGCCTGTAATTTTGTGCAACTGTGAACCTATATCTATATGAAAATAGAAAAAATGCTTAACAATAAACATCAATATTATCTGTCAAAATTATAAATATATAAAAAATCAAATTCTGCCAAACCTATAAATACTTTATTTTTAAACTTAGCCCTGAGTAGTCTCTACTTATTGTAGTATTTCTAATTCGTTTGCAGTCATTTCTGTTATGCTTATCTAGGCACCTCACAAGCCCTAACATTTAGCTTCAGAGCATCCTTGTGAGGTAGGAAATTGTTTATCCCCATTGTATGGATGGGGAAACAGGCATTGATAGGTGACATGCCTTGCCCAAGGTCATATACAGGGTCAGTAGCAGAGCTAAGAACAGAATCCAGCATCTGCCAAGTTCTGCTCCTGTATCTTGACTATAAGATCATCCTTCCTTCTTAACCACCAGAAGGGGAAATATTTTTAAAGGATTGGAAAAATGTATGGAAAAATAAGTCTGGGTGTTTAGACAAGTCATGTCCCTTGTCTGGGGCTCTGCTTCCCCTTCTGCGTTCTTAATCAAAATGTGATACCTGAAGGAAGGTGTTTTATAATAATAGTAAATAATTGTATTATTCACTGAACATCCCTAGTGCACTTAGCATTGTGCCAAACACAGAAAAAGATCATGGTCCCAGTGCTTTTAGACTGTAAGCACCTCAGGGTGGGGATTGTCTCTTACCTGTTTGTATGGTTCCCAGCACAATGGGGCCCCAATTCTGACTTGGATCTTCTTTGGGTACTATCATAATATAAATATTTACTATTACATCAGAAGCGTCAAATGTAATTCAGATGGCGTCTGTCCCTGTCCATCCACACAGCTAGGAAGGAGGGAGGAAAGGAGAAATGGAATGGGGGAGCAGATAGAGTGTAGCGTGGAATCACAGAGAGGATGACCCTGGCGTGCTCTGCTGACATTGGGGTTGCACAGCAATATTTGTACATGATGTCCCCTCAATATGTGACTGACAACGAGTGTCAATGACACGATGCAAATACCACAAGGCAACGTCAGGTCATCATTCATGATTCCTCTGGGGCTTTGTTTGATGACAAATGTAGCTCTTCAGCTGTTTCAGGCTGGGTGTTACTGATGTAGCTGTGACAGTCCGTCTGTCTTCCTTCTTGTTTTCTGCAGATAATGCTGAATTCCCTGCATAAATATGAGCCTCAGGTTCACATTGTTCGCGTGGGAGGCCCACACAGGATGGTGATGAACTGCTCCTTTCCTGAGACTCAGTTCATAGCTGTCACTGCTTATCAAAATGAAGAGGTAGGTGGGTGATAATATCACATAATTTGGTCATCGCTGATGAGAAATTTTAAAAGCCTAAAACCTGCCAGATCAGCACACACCAACGGTCAAAATAACCCAGTATCCTGTCTCCCTGTCAGTCCAGAGCAGACCATCTAGTCCAAAGGTTCCCAACCTGGGGTGCATGACCCCCTTGGGAGGCGGCAAAGATTACAGTGGGTCCATGAGGCTTCAGTAATATTGAGGTCATTTAGTCCCCCTGAGCTCCGCACCGGCCAGGCGCAGCAGCCTCGATCTCTGTGCCGACTGGAGTGGAGGAGCAGCTCCCCTCAGCCTCAAGCTGGCCAGGCGTCCAGCCGGAGTGGAGCAGCCCGGCACAGGTGGGGGTCTGGTGCGTCCCCGGCCAGCCCGCCAGCACCCACCACCTCCATTACCCTCAGTCCATGAGGGACGAGAAGAGGCGGGGCCACACGGGGCGTGAGGTGGTGGCTGTGCCAGGGAAGGCTTAGCTTTCTACTCAGGTAAGAGTAATTTAATTTATTATTTATGTAATTTAGTGTTGTTATTCTTTTTATCATTATATGTGTTTATAGGGGTTATATGTGTTTAAGGCTGGTTAGGATGTGGGGCCATGAGGGTTGGGGGGGCATATGTTTTACCTAGTGTTAACTAGTGGAACTTTCACTCAGAAAGGTTGGGAACCACTGATCTAGCTGGATACTTTTTCTCTTTGCTGGAACAAAACACACCCATGGTCCATCTAGTCCAGAATCTGACTGCAAAACCAGGACAGATGAATGGTCAGTCTAGTCTGGTATTCTGCCTGCTGCCATACTGGATTGGTCTGTCTATACCCGTGACCCATCCCCTTACCATGCTGGAACAGACTAACTGTCTGTCTAGTCCAGTATCTGTCTCGAACACAGGCCAGTGCTGGATATTTCAGTGGAAAGTATAACCCATCCATTCCTCTTATAATTCACCCAGACTATTGTACTTTACCATGGGGAAATTTCTTCCTGACCGCAAACTATATGCAGGCTGTGCCCTGAAGCATGAGGATTGGTGGCCCTTGCCCCTTTTTTCCTAGTTAATGTCACAGTAGATATTATTCATTTTTGTATGCAATTCAACAACTTTGGGAGAAGTATTCACAGTTACACATAATTTGCCATATGGATCAGACCATTGGTCCATCAGGTCTGGTTTCCAGCCTTTGGCAATGACCAATGTATGATGCTTTAGAGGAAAGCAACGCTCCTACACAATGCAACTGGCTGACATAAAGCCACATGGTAAATGCCTGTCTTTTGTTTCACTAACTGAGGTGGAACTCAATCCATTCAGTTTGCTCTGGACAATGCTGTGTCAAGTCTCTATTAAAATTACCTTCACTAACATACCTTGTTTTTTGTAAACCCAAGATAACAGCTCTCAAAATCAAGTATAATCCCTTTGCCAAAGCCTTCCTGGATGCGAAGGAAAGGTGAGTTCAGCTTTTGCTCAGCTTTATGTCTTTTGCTGCTGTTACAGTTAAAATTGTAACATTACTAGGAGAAAGATAAGGGGCAAATCCTGACAACCTATCCAGTGCTATAAATCCAGAGTAACTCCATTGAGGCCAGTGGTGTTAATGCCAGATTTATACCACACTATTTGTCATCACATTCTGGTCCCACATGGGTGAGTACACTGCTGATATGAAATGCTGAAATACCATTTATTGGCCACATTTTATAATCAGCCTACTGTAATTACAACATAGTTACCTTGCAATTATTCTTTGGTTTTGCTTTTCAGTATATAATTACCACTAATTCATATAAATGGAAACTTAACAACTGGACTGTTGTACTTATCATTAACCCTTCAGTGTCGCTCTTCATATATATAGTATTAGATTCCAGGCATCTTAGCTCCATTGTATTTACACTTTTATTATTCTCATATAGTTTCATTCATATAACTATCCAGTTATATGACTAAGTGGTAACCACAGGTATCAACATAACCATAATGAAATTGCAATGTATCTATATTATAATTAACATACTTTTATGGTAAAGTGTGACCCGTTGCATTAAAATCGACTCCACGGGAGATCACTGTATTTAAGACGTTAGAGAAAATAATAGTGTATTTAATTGTTATCTTTTAATGGTTTGCATGTTCCACTCATGCTAGCACAATATAGCTTTTTGTCCCCCTCCAGTGGCTGGACCATGTATAGAGGTTTATGACTCTCGAAGCCAATGGCCTTGATCCTTTTGCTCAAGCAAAAAAGGCTCATGTATTTAGATCCAGAATGCTAGGGTTCAATCTCCAAAGATGACAGAGCCAGGGACATGGTTACACATGGAATGAGGCAAGGGCTCCTGCCTCCTTGGCTGCACATCTTGCATAGAACAGAGCTTTCTATCTCTCAATAGCAAACAGTTGAAGATGGTGGAATTTCTTTTTTGTCTTCATTTTTCTTTTTGTCTTTTCAGGGTGGTGGGTTTTTTTGTTTTTGTTTTTTGTTTTTTTTTAATTAAACCTAATATTGAACAATTTTCATTTTTTCAATTTCTATGTCCCTCTCCCTTTCACCTTCTTTTGAAAACAGCACAACGTAACCACCCGTTATTTCCTCTTTCAGAAACCATCCCAAGGACACTCCCGAAACTGTTTCAGAAGGTCAACATGTGACATATTCTCACCGTAAGGTTTCCCAACATCATTTTACTCATGGGAGCTGGAAATGTTATGTAATATATGTATCATGGACATAGCATTTGCCATATGGCTAGTGCCAAAAATGCATCAGAGGAAGGTTCAAGAAACCCTGTAGTAGGTGGCAGTTACAGGATAATCTATTTACAAGGAAATTTTCCTTATAATCGCCAATATTTAGAGGTTATCTTGAGCCCTGCAGCTTGAAATGAATTTTGGACTGGCCATTTTGCTTGTTTTGTTCATGAATTAAATTCAGCTTGTACAAGTGCTCATGAGCAGAATGCATTATGAGGTCCCATCCGTAGTGAACAAAAACAGGATATTTACTTCACTGAATAGTTCACCAGAAAGTCATAGCTAGCTGCTCAGCACTAATACTGGGTGTTTGTGCTCCACTGCCCTCCAGTGTCTGGAGGCCTACAGAATAAAACTCTTCTACTTTAATCTGGTTGAAGATGAGCCTCGTTCTTTCCAATAGTAGGTACTTCTGTTTGTGTGCCAGAAGGCCCTGGGTTCTCTGCCTCCCTTACCATACACATCTGGGTAGCTAGTAACCAAGGCATCTATATGTGCAGCATGTGGTGGGTGTTAGAGAACATGGAGCACATGTTTGTGCAGCATATGGAGTGGCTTGAGAGCTCAACAGTGGGGATGTGAGTAAAGGCGGCGTGTTACATCAGTCTTTAGAGAACCAAGGTGCAATTTGGGTGGATTCCAGAAGGAGGCACATACAGCCCTCCTCTGTGTGGCCTTCGAAGGAAGTGAAAGTTGGGGTGAGGGGTTGGGAAGGGATGCTAGAAGACATCTCTATTCAATATAAATATTGATTTGTCTGATTAAAACTAAATTGTCTGTTAATTATAATGATATGAATGGTGTCATTTAAAAATAAGACAAATTCAACCCAAACTCCTGATATGTATGCTGATCTTGGAGAGTAAATTTGATTTGTAGCCTGTCTAGATTTTGCTGATAACACATAATGCACAGCTCACATATGGTACATGCTTCTGCTTGGGCTGATTGAACTAGAGTATGAAAAATTCTCTGAATCAGCAAGTGTTTTTACACGCATCTAAAATCTGAGTGGACAATCACTACATGAAAGTGCCAGGTTAATAGACAAGATACTTTGCTCTTTAACCTTGGCAGACCTTGCTAGGGGGTGGCACCTTGCTGTCATCTTTTGAATAAGATGGCAGTCTGAGGACCTGATTGTTTGTGCTCATTAAAAATCCTGTGGCACATTTCATAAGACTGAGGGCATTACCTCTGTGTGCAGGCCAAATTACACCTGTAAGTAACTAATTTTATTTTCCTAAATCTGCCCACACCTTCTTTTGCATATTTTAGTACTTGTCACATCCTGCCCTAAGCTGTTGTGTAGTGTTGCTCTTTGCTGATAAGAAGCTGACATGTTCCACCCCGCGATGGTTGCATTTCTTTGGGGAGTGAACTATTTCCTTTCTAAAATCTGTAAAGTGCTGGGGAGTCATTTGGGATGAAGATGTTATGTAAGCATTAGAGACATTATTAGCTGGTGTCTAAATGTCTTTTTTGTGGCTTGCAACTCATTTTTTGATACAAAACAAACAGTAGGCAAAAAGCATATTTCCTAGTGTCTGGATGTCTGGAATTCCTGTGATCTGGCTGGGTATATTTTTGGGAAACCTGATTACTTTCCTTAGTCAGATTTTATTAATTTTACTTGCTCTTTCTTCTCAAAGTAGGTGGCTGGTTGATTTCCAATCCAGATGCAGTGTGCGCAGCAGAAAGCTCTAATTATCAGTATGCAGGAGCTTTGTCGCTGCCCACCCCACATTCCCACCCTGGCTGTGAGCATTACACATCCCTTCGAGGGCATCGGGCTGCACCATATCCTGCTTCGTACATGCAGAGAAATCACTCCCCAACAGGTAAGGCTGTAATGTCTCTCCACACACAAGGAGCAGGTACCATCAACCTGCACAACTTTTCCTTACATTAAAAGAAACAGCAAAGCAAGAAAAAACAGAAGTCAGTGGTGAGAGCAAAAGTGTGTATCTCCTCTGTCATAGTCTGCACTGAACTCTGAGAACAAAATAGCTGCTGAGCTCTACACACCATACAGAGTGTTCAGAAATTTAAAGGTGCAGTACACAGAAAACAAAAGTATAGAAGTTATTTAGCTAGATATGCCACAACAGCTAAGTGGGTGAAGACAGAGGAGAGTGGGAGAAAGATAGCAATCATGTTTAAATTCTTGTTAATTATACCAAAAATCCCAAAACCATTTCAGACCTTCCTTTCAGTCTAAGAAATGAAACAGTCTACCTCCTGAATCAAAAGCAGCCCTTAAATGAATGTTAAGAGCTGATTTGAGACAGGTTTTTTGTATTGGCAATGTGTCTTTAGAGCCCACCCTTCCTGAAATTTCTCTGAGGTTCTCTACTGTGGCCCATTCAGTCCTTCATCTTCCTGCTATGACTGCCAATTAATATCAGTCAGGGTGGCAGTTTCTCTCATGTGGACACATGTCCACTAGGAACTGGACTGAAAGCATCAATTTGTTTCACATAGGTCATTGAACAATCAGCAGCTGGTAGTAATTTCACTCATTATCAGATAGGGCTGGGTTTGAACTGACAGTGTAGAGATGAAAGATTTTATATTCCATTTAGAGCTGGTCAAAACTCAGAATTTCTGCTGCATGGGAAATGCCGACATTTCAAAATTTGGTTTCATTCTGAGTCAGAATGAAAACCAAAAGATCCAGAATTTTTGAAATTTGTTTGTTTTGGGACAGTCAAAATGTTCATTTTTCATTACTTTTTTGTGTGTGCAGATTTTGACTTTTTAAATTTTAATATTAGTTGCAAGTAGAGCTTGTTGGAAATTTTCTGATGAAACTTAGGATGGTTGGAAAATGCCAATTTGCTAGACCAAAATGTTTTGCCAAATCTATTTCAGATTGGCCAAAACTTTTGCCAAAACACAGAGAAGTTTCCATTGGAAACCAGCTAGTGTTCCACAGCCCACAGCTCTGCGGCTGGGAACCTACCAGCTCTGGTGCACTGGCTGGAGCTCGTCTCTCGGGCGGTCTATGGCTCTGGAGGAGACCCACCTGGCATATTGTCTCAGGGGCAGGGAACCTAGAGTTTCCTGGCTCCACAGGGGAAGTTTGGAAGCCCTGGGGCTGTGGAGCTGCACACCCTGGAAGCACTAGCATTCTGTTTGAAATCGTTCAGCCAGGACGATTCCTCTGCCATCTGGACTGGGGTGATTCACTTTGAGTGAAAAAATGATGAACAAAGCAGTAAAGCTAGTTTGTTCTTCCCTGTGTGCTTGTTGTCTCAAGCCCATGGGTAGGAGCCTTTATTAACCAATCAGATTGCTCTCTCAGTCCTGCCTGTTTTCTACGTTCTTCTATTGCCTTGCAATAACTGGATATAGTCAAACTTGTGTGTTTCCTCCAAAGTGAATTTGATAGAGAGCTCAAGCAACAATCTGCAGGTGTTTCCAGGACACGACAGCTGGACTTCTTTACCATCCACTCCACACGCCAATTTGCTTTCAGTACCTCACGCCAAGGGAGCTGCCACCACTGGTCCTAGGTAAGGTTACAGTAGAATCATAGACATTAGAGAAGAGACAAGCCCAGCAGTTTCTCCTTCACTATGATGAGGCAGCATGGCTTGGAAGCACGAGCAAGGAATTAGAAGTCAGGACTTCCCTGACTAAGCCTAGCTCTGCCACAGACTCATTGCATGGCCTTACCCAAATCACTTCACCTCAGTTTCCCAGTCTGTAAAATGAGGACAATAATATTTACTAGCAGGGTTTTGTGAGGCTTAAGTAGTTAATCTTTGTGCAGTTCTTTGAAAATGTAAAGTACTAAATAAATGCTAATTAGTATTATCCCCAGCCTTTATCTAGTGCACAATTGTTCCCTTCAGTCTATTTTCCAGTCTTTTAAGTGACTCACGTGGTAGGTCTTTAAACAGTGTATGAAAGTAATATTTTTTGCACTGATTTCAGCCTAACTTAGAGGTCCCCAAACTGTGGGGCATGCCCCCTGGAAGGCATGGAGGAACCTTCAGGGGGCATGGTGGGGCCTGCGCTGGCCCACACAGGGGCAGAAAGGAAGAGCCGCTCTGCCCTGCTTTGTCCCCATCTCCACCCCTGGGCTACAGCCCCAGCCTTGGCGACTGGCTGTGGCCCTGGACCCCACTCCAGGCCATGGCCCAGGCCTGGAGCCTATGCCCCGCTTGTGCCCAGCCCTGGCTCCCGGCCGTGGCCCAGGCCCCGGCCTTGTTCCTGGCCCCAGCTTCCAGCCATGGGCCCTGGCTATCGGCCCCTGGGGCCCAAGGCCCCAAGTCCTGAGGGCCTGTTCCTGGCCTCTGACCCCAATTCTCAACCCCATTTGCGGCCCTAGGTCATGCAGCTGCAGCTCCTACACCCACCCCGACCCCTGCCGCAACTCAGGCCCTGCCTCATGGCCCCCGACCACGGCTTTAGCCCCGGCTCCCACTTTCAGCTCCTGGGGGGAGCACGGACCAGGAAGAGGGGCGGGAATGCAAAGTTTGGGGACCACTGGCCTACCTTTTGTAGTTGTAGCCCCATTTATAGTGTATGTTATTATTGATATTGCATTTACAGTGTAGGGGGCGCTGTACAGAATCTGAACTGCACATATGCAGGGAAAAAGCCATTTAAGATCACTAATTCAAAGTACATTTTAGAAACTTTTTTTTTAATCCTTTAAAAGAGAATATTCAGTCAAGGGAAGGAGAGGAGCGAGTGTGAGCCAATAATTAGCGTAGGATCGGGAGTCAGGACTTCTGGGTTCTCCTTCCAGCACTAGGAAGGCACATAATCCAGTGGCTACATAAAGGGGACTGGGCAATAGGGCTCAAGTTCTAGTCCTGGCTTTGGTACTGATTTGGTGATTGACACTCAGAAAAAAAAAATCACACCTGCATTTTTGTAAGTATTCATTAATTTTGGGCTCCTAATTTTCTGGGTGCCCAACCTGAGAATCCTAGCTTAATTTTCAGAAGTGCTGAGCATCTTCAACTCCAGCTGAAATCAATGGGAGCTGCATGCACTCAGCACCTCTGAAAATCAGGGTTTCCCATCAGCACATAGAAACTCAGGCATCCAAAATTAGTGGACACTTAAATATGTTGGCCTTAATCTCTCTGTGTCTCATTATCCTGCTGTGTAAAATGAGGATAATAAATAATACTTACCTCCCCAGTGCAGTGCGAAATCTAGCTCATTAGATGTTATAAAAGGATCCAGTATTATTAACGGAGAAGTAGAAACTTTTTTAATTTAGACACGTGGATGAAAATGTTAATTTTAAAATTCAGAAAGTCACTGGAGAACATTTAAAAAAAAAAATTTCCCTCTTCTTTGTTGATCAGGTGCAGAGCTCGTGGAAATTGCTTCAAAATTTAGAAATATAAACATTTTCAGATTTCAAAATAAGTTTCACATTTCCTCTCCTTTTCCCCCCAGACCAGCTCTAGTTGTTGTTGGCTTGTCAGCTGAGACCAAGGGCCTGTTTAGTCTGGTATGCTATCACAGACAGTCACCAATACTGAGTACTTGATTCTGCCATATGGGGGCTAATCTACTTTGAAATACATATTTAAGTTTTATTATGTTTTACACTGCTTCGTTCCAGCCACTATCCATGTCTGTGGACAGTCAGCAACAGCGCCATTAATGTTGCAAATCCGGGGAGTGACATGAATGGCAGCCCTCCAGGCACATTCCTGCGAGGTAACATCCCGTTGCCTGCCACACCTTCATCTGCCTTGGTTCCTCTGCAGGGAGCAGTCGCCAGCAATGTGGAAACCTCAGGAGAACCTACCCTTGCCAGACTAACTGATTCGGCCTGGACATCCTTGCATTCATTTTAATGGGCAGGAAGCTCTCTAGGAATGCTCAGCGGGATCTAAGCAAGACTGAAAGGACAAGAACACCTCCTAGGATCACAGCTCAGAGCGGGAAGGGGACATGCACACAACTTCCAAGGCGCCTATTTCAGTGATGTACCAGATTCCATAACAAACCTCTCCATTTCCAAACGAACAATGAAAGACTGAGTGAAGAGGCCTAGTGTAAAGGAGGGGGAAGAGTTAGAGGGGAGCTGGCTTCTTGTTGAACCGTTCAGCGCTACAGCAGGGCGATGACTGATCCGTGTCTTTAGAGTCAGCTTTGCTTCTACATCACAACAAAGGGGGCAGAGGTTCAGGACCCAGTGGAACAAAAACGGTAGCTGGGTATTTTAATGTGATTGCAAAGGAATACTTATTGTAACTAAGGCCAGTCATGGTTAGATTGTTGTTGTGAGGTCCCTGCTAACAACCAGAAACCATGACATCCTCCTGCTGTTCCTGAGCAGTGTTTCTAAGTGGAAATGCTGACTGGAAATGCCCTAGCATTCTTAAATATTTGTTATATGAAGTTCTTAAAATTCTTGAAGCTAAATTCCAATTTGGAGAAAATTGCCGTCTGTTTCCCTAAGATCCTCCCCTCTAGTTTCACCTGCATCCGGTGGTATTCTTCCCTTCTCCTACAGCTGTTGTGTAGTCTGTGTGTGCTATAAGAAAACCCAGCAAGGCTGCCAAAAAGGTGGCTGCATTTCAGCGCTGGGGGAATTGGTTCCTATATGGAGTTTGTAAAGTGATGTGAGTTCTTTTTAGATGAAAGGCTTTACGTGTCATATATTTGTTACTTTTAAGCAAACAGTTACGAAAGAGAACATTAATCTTGTGTTTCCACTTTGCTTCACGGTACAGCCAGAGTAAAAATAAACCACAAATGCAATAGTTTGGTTTAGTTTCACTGTTTTACCAACATAAAAACCCCCCACCTCTCTTACTGTAAGGATCTCTGACAGGTTTAAGAACAATTCAATGAGCAGCAAACCCTAACTGAACCGAACCCCAGACAAGACAGGAAGTTTCTATCCCCAACTCTGCCACAGGCCTGCTGTATAACCTTGGGAAAGTCCCTTCCCTTCTCTGTGACTCTGGCCCCGCCCTCGTTTTGTCTGTCTCGTCTATTTAGATTGTAACTTCTTCAGGGCAGGGATTGCCTTACTTTGTGTATGTGCAGTGCCTAGCAAAATGGGGCTCTGGTCTTGCTGGGACATCTAGCTGCTGGTGTAATACTACTACTACGAATAGCTTCCTGCCCCCATCAGATCCTCTCACCCCACTTCCTGCCCCAACACCAACTTCCATCAAGCTTCTTCATTCCCCAAGCCTGCCTAAGGCCTTGATTCGCCCTAATACCAGTCACTGGTGTAGACAGGGAAAGCCACAACTCACACTGTGCTGTTTACCCTGCTTTCAAACAGCAGTAAAGTGCACCACTCTGAATTACTACTTTCCTTGGGTACAGGAGGGACTTGCATTTGTACCGCTGTAGTGATGCCGGGGGCTGGCTATCCAGGGCATTTACCCCTTGTAGACAAGACCTAAGAAGCCAGGCCTTGCAGCCTATCCTGAAGATCAACAAACCTGAGCTACACAGAGAAGAGTGGTTAGCTGATTGTTGCTTTAGAGCTGGCACCTGTACTGCATATAAATGGAAAGCCCTACAGTCCTTAAATTCTCTTTAAAAACAGTAATAAAATATATTTGATACTGAATTTGAAAAATGAATAATGAGAGGTACTGGATGAACAGCACTGCAGGCTTAAATCCCCATTATAGCTACATACGAGGCAATGGCAGAACAGGCTTTCCCTGACTACTCCACACCAGTGTCTCTGCACAAGGGAACCAACTGGTGTCAAATATGATGGTGGTTCGCTTGTTGACTGGACTGAAATCAATCTCATTTAGGCACCAGGACAACAGAGGGGAAGAGTTTTCAGTCAGGCTGGCTAGCATACATCTGGCTAACCTAAAGAGGAAACACTCTGGTGCCAACACCTCTGTGCTGTCCCCACCATCTCCCCAGATTCTCTTGAGTATTGCTAGGATGTGTTATTTCCTTGCAGTTACATTTTCAGCTTTGTTCCAGTCCAGCCGCTCCCCAGCTCACTCAGCAGTGCTGTTATTTTTATTTGAAGTGGACCTCTCTCCCTTCAGAACTGAGCCATCAGGTTATTTCATATAAAGACACATACCAGCCATCAGCTGATGGCTTTTCATTACTAGATAGCTTGGTCAAAGTGGAGCTAATGACTTTGGTAAAGGTGACTGAATCTTTCACCCCACTCTAGTTCCTTGCAATTATCCGCACTGGAAGTGCTGATGAATGTTAGTTTTCATCTTTGTTTTCCAAATCCTCTGCAAAGCTTGATAATTAGGTTTCTCAGTGTTGTCCTCTTCTAGTTTGTAGACAGTGATTTAAACAAGTGTTTCAGTTCCCTTCTGATCACTGCAGCAGCCTCCTTTAGGAATAGGGTTTATTAACTAACTTGTGCTACCCTCTGCTGGCTGTTCAGTTCCCCAGCCACAGCACAAAAGCTACTGTGTGTGGCTATGGCGATTGCAGAGGGTAACCAGTGACTCCACAGTGTGACCAGATTTGCTATTCTCCCCCACCTCTTAGGTTATGAAGGGCCAGCCGCGGGTTTTAATTGCAATGTAGAAAGGGGGTGTGATTGCAGCATATGTACCCGTACTGCAGCTATCTTTAATCACACTTGGGTACCAGAGCAGTGATTCTGCAGCAGGGAACATGATCTGAGGTCATGATTACACAGTCTTCTCAAACTAGGGAAATACAACCTAGATGGACCTACTATAAGGTGGGTGCATCACTGGTTGGAAAGCCATCCCCAGAGAGTAGTTATCAGTGGTTCACAGTCAAGTTGGAAGGGCATCTCGAGTGGGGTCCTGCAGTGATCAGTTCTGGGTCCCGTCCTGTTCAATATCTTCATCAATGATTTAGATATGGCATAGGGAGTACATTTATAAAGTTTGTGGAAGATACCAAGCTGGGATGGGTTGCAAATTCTTTAGAGGATAGGATTAAAATTTAAAATGATCTGGACACACTGGAGAAATGGTCTGGAGTAAATAGGATGAAATTCAATAAGGACAAATGCAAAGTACTCAATTTAGGAAGGAACAATCAATTGCACACATACAAAATGGGAAATGACTGCCTAGGAAAGAGTACTGTGGAAAGGGATGTGGGGGTCATAGTGGATCACAAGCTAAATATGAGTCAACTGTGCAACACTGTTGCAAAAAAAAAAAAAAAAAAAAAAAAGCACAAACATTCTGAGATGCATTAGCAGGAGTGTTGTAAGCAAGACACAAAAAGTAATTCTTCTGCTCTACTCCATGCTGACTAGGTCTCAGCTGGAGTATTGTGTCCAGTTCTGGGCACCACATTTCAGGAAATATGTGGACAAATGGGAGACAATCCAGAGAAGAGCCACAAAAATGACTAAAGGTCTAGAAAACATGATCTGTGATGGAAGATTGAAAAAATTGGGTTTGTTTAGTCTGGAAAAGAGAAGTCCGAGGAGGGACATAACAATTTTCAAGTCTATAAAAGGTTGTTACAAGGAGGAGGGAAAACAATTCTTGTTAACCTCTGAGGATAGGACAAGAAGCAATGGGCTTAAATTGCAGCAAGGGCAGTTTAGGTTGGACATTAGGAAAATTTTCCTAACTGTCAGGGTAGCTAAGCACTGGAATAAATTGCCTGGGGAGGTTGTGGAATCTCTGTCATTGCAGATTTTTAAGAGCAGGTTAGACAAACACCTGTCAGGGATGGTCTAGATAATACTTAGTCCTGCCTTGAGTGCAGGGACTAGACTAGATGACCTCTCAGGGTCCTTTCCAGTCTTACAATTCCAGGGTGGGCTGTAGAAGCCCTCCCAGAGCCCTGGGAACTACGCATGAGGCTAGCTCATGCTGAAGCTCACACAGCCACAGCTTCACTGCTAGGGGAACTGAGCTAACCAGTATAAAGCTAGCTCGGGCAGGTCAACTCGAGCTGGAATCACAGCCTTGGACACTGCAGTGTAGACGTACCAGGCTTACAGGCACCGTGAGTCAGCCTTTGCAGTAGTGTAAAAGCCTAATGCATTGCTGTGTTCCAGGGTATTAGAGAAGAACTGGTAGTTAAAAAATACAGTTACTCTAAGACACCCTGCCCTAAGAGCCACTGTTCCTCCTTCTCTGGGGTGGGTGAGAGCACCTTTCCAGGACCCACGCCCATCAGCTGGTCATCTGGAGGGGAGGGAGGGTCTCTGTGGGGCACCTTGCTTGAGGTAGTTAGAGTCAGTGCCAGGTGACCCTGAATGAAGCACGTTGCTGTAGAGAAATTTGCACCACGTGGCTCAGGATATTGGATTGGTGAACAGTGGTACAATGGGAAAGCTATGGCAGCGTAAGTGTAAGTCAGAGTAACCAAGGTACATTATGCAGGGAGTACAAGGTTACACTCTGCATTTAAATACAGCAGCACCCACCTCCACAGGAAGTTCTCCTTCTACTCCCCCTTTGGATAGGAGCACAAAGTCCCTGCAGCCTGAATTTCTTCCTGACACTGAAACCATCTTCTCACCTGAAAGAAAAGCAACAACTGTAAAGGGAAGGACAGTGAAAGTCTCGCCTCGTCCCTTTTTGCAGAACTGAAATAGGTACAGGTTTATAATGCATATGGAATAGGTTTAGAATGGAGGTTCTGCTATCTGAGAGTGTGCAAGCTGAGCAGCAGACTTGTGCCACCAGTTACTGGGACTATTGGTGGTTATGTATTTCTTAAATTTCCCGGCCCTGTTGAAATCAATGGGAGTTTTGCCACTGACTTCCATGGGCCCACAAATTCACCTCCTGTGTCGGGCAGTCTGCTTATGGAGGAACAGCCATCGGCCTCTATGCTGAAGTAGCATCGAGTTTTGCACAAGCAACAGCTGCTTCTGCCTTAGCCAGGAGCCCAGATGACTGCATGGCGGGGCAGTGACAACTTGCCGCAGAAAGGAGCTGCCAGAGGACCAAAGGTCCAGAAATGCAGGCCTCTTTCCTTTCACTTACATGGAGGAGGGAGATGGGCGAAAAGGACAAATAACTCTTTGGCTGCCTTTCGAATCCAGAAATGGAAGGAAAACTAAACCCTGTCACTGATGTTGTCCAGGCAGCCCTGGGTGGACATTTACACAAATGATTTGAACTGTTTGGGATTGCACCACGTTACAAGAGATGTCAGATGGTGGCATTAAAAAAAACCCTGTTCTTCCCAACACAGAGGGAGCTGTTACTGTTAGCATTGCTGCCATTTGAGCTTCCAGTACTGCCTTCAGCCAAACATTATTCTAAACAGTTTGAGCCCATGTGGCTTTTAGGCTCAGGCCAAGTTTTGCCGTAGGTACCTTTACTTTTGAGTTTCGCTCGGGCGAGTTACATTCTCAGCTTTGAGGAAGACTTTAATATTTGTTCTCCTTAAGATGAACTGGTGACTCCAATTAAACCAGTCTCTGTAGGAGGGGACAGCCACTGTTCCTTTCAGGGATTTACCCATAACTCCACAGGTTACTGAAATGGTCTTTGCCAGCACAGATTGTTTATTGTGATTAGTGCATTTGTTTCAGTGAATTTTAAGAGCTTTTGCATGAACTCATGGCCACTGGCAGATTGCAGACATAACCAGTGGTGTTCCACTTCACAAGACACATCAAGTGAAACTAACTATTACACATGGACAAACCTGTCGTGTGACTTCAAAGGTTATGTGTTTATGCATTCGCTGCTGCCCCTGTGCAGTAGAATCATTTTAAACACAAAATATCTGAATGAGCATGAGCAGCTTTTCCTTTGAGAGATGTCCTGCTTGGCACGTGGACATTTTAAAGGTCTGTTGTGCAGCTAAATTCAAGATTGGGAATCAGTAGGGCTGGATTGTACTCCCAGCTCTGCCAGACTTCCTGTGTGAACTTGAACTAGCTACTTCCCTTCTATGACTCAGTTTCCTCAACTGTAAAATGTAGCCCTCTGACTGCTGCGAGGTAGTTAAATAACTGCTTGTGAAGCAGTTTGGAGTGCTCCTCAGTGTGCTAGTAGAACAAGGCATTTGAGTCAGAATTGAAGGCTTGGTTAGCCAGATAACATGAAAAACAAAAGCCCTTTTCCTTACTTTCACTCATAAGAGTGCTTCCCCTGCCTGGTTTTGGCTGAAAGGTAAAATGCCTAAATGGAGGAGAAATATGTGCACAACAAGAGAGAAAGAAGTTGCAGATGGGAACCCTTCACACCTGAACTTTATTACTGCTATGACCATTTCACTCTTTACAAGGCACTGCGGTGCTCGGCTCTGTACGAGATTGCCCCAAACTGTTTACAAACTGGGGAGTTTGTAAAGCACTAGGGGAACTTTCAGGATAGAAGGTGCTGCACAAACATAATGGCCACATGTACGTTTTCACCTGTACACTCGTCAGTCCCAGCTCACTGCCGAGGTTTGCCCTTTGCGATATCATTGTGCAGTTTCTAGCTCTCTTCCAGTGCATCCTTTTGACTGTCACTGAAGATTGCTCACTTCCTCTTGGGTTTAGCTTGATTTTCTGTGCGCTATACTTCAGTTGCACAGTCACAACTGGGTATTGCTGATGGCCTAGACACTGGTTTCTTGCACATTCAACTCTCTGTGCAAAAGAGAAATCAACACAAGGATCGACCCCCTCTACAAGTCATTTTTTTCCTGCCCTTCAAAAGGTGCCACAATCTTTACTCATAGACTTTAAGGTCAGAAGTGACCATCATGATCATCTAATCCTGACCGCCCGCACATTGCAGGCCACAGAACCTCACCCACCCACTCTTGTAAAAGACCCTTAACCTCTTTTTTTTTTATATAACCTTTTATGATAAAGGAAACCAACTCCACGTGGAGGCAAAATCCTTCTGTGTATGCTCCAAAACCCTGCCCCTTATATTCCCACCTGCCAGAAGTGCAGAGGTCCCCATACTCATAGCCTTTGGGATGGACAGTCTCTAGCCACACAGACATGTCTCTCATTAAAGACTTGGAGTGTCAGCGAAGTGCCAGGTGGTTTGTTTTTGGCCCATTCCGTCTTTGGCCTCTACAGAAATTGTCAATGAAGGAGTCGGCTAGTACCCGTTGTGGTGGTTTGAGATAAGAGCACTTGTCCAGGGGTCTCTCTTCACTTCCCACTGAGTGGGTATTGGATGGTGGTAACTCTCGGTCACTATTGACCTGGAATATATTTGAATCCAGTGCCACAGAGCTGAAGTTCTGCATACTAAAGAGAAACCATATCAGTATAAACCCTAGAGCATTGGCTAGAGTGAGATGGAAGCTGAGCTGAGCATGAGATGCTTCTAAAGCAGAACTGATTTGTACCTTCTGTTCAAGAGGAGGAATTCACCTTGAAGGGCACTGAAAACATATGGGAGAAGCCTCAGCCCCTTGATCCTCTACATTGCTACCTGTACGGCTGTTCTAGCAGTCTACTATCCCAATTCAAGGCCTTCAGGAAACAGATGGAATGCCCACTCTCCCTTGTGAGTCTTCAGCGGTGTCCTAATGGTCTCGGTTACTGTGACTAAGAGCCATTGTTCCAGGCTGTCTGCAGACTCAGGAAGATGACACTGCATTGGCTGCTCATGGTTCACATTTGGCAACTGTGTCTTTACAACCACAAGGGCCAGATATTTACTTTTAAAAAAACCCGAAGCTCAGATTCTGCTACATAAATCCATCAAGAAGGGCTGGACCTGATCTGCAGACTGGCTGCTCGACACCCCCAATCTTGAGCAGTTCAGATTTTGTTTTGGAGCAGCTGCTGCTGCCGTTGATCCTGCAGCTTAACATTTTGCCATCCCCTACCCCAATTTTCATGAAATGAGTTGTTATTGGATTCCCCATCCCCATTCTAGGTTTACTTGGTCCTACCTCAGTGTGGTAGACTAGATGACCTCTTGATATCACCCCCAGCCCTACATTTCTATTCTATTTTTTCTGATCAGAGCCAGCAAGATGAGTGTAGGTCCCAAAGACAGCAGCCAGGGGCCACATCCTCAACAGGTGTAAATTCAGTGACGTTGGAGGGACTAGGCATCAGTTGTAGATCTGGCCCCCCTGTCTTTCTGAGGTGTTTTGACTGAGGCTCCACTTTCCAACATTTGGTGGAAGATAATATGTGACCCAAGCAGGTGATATCCCTCTTTTACTTGGGAGAGCTGGCCAGTTTATTTTTGTAAGGATAGCCATCTCCTACCCAATGGATGGAATGAATTTCCCCAGCTGTATCAGCCGGGTTAAATGTGCCAGTAGGCGAGATGTGTTATTCCTCAGGGAAATGTTGTGCAAATGGAGAGAGGATTTTGATATGGCCCTTATTCTTAAAGGCAACTCAAGAGAAGAGTGTGAACAATCACAATTGGTCAGGACCTCAGTTTTACATCTTGTCAGCTTGTCAAGTGTTGCTGATGCCACTCTTACTCTGTGTGTGTGTGTGTGTGTGTGTGTGTGTGTGTGTGTTCTGTAGACATTCTGTCTCCCACCACAGTGCAATGGAATGGCCACCCAGATTTTCCAGAATGCACTAATCAAACAGAAGCAGGCGGCATGAAAAGAGTGGATATGGAACCATTACTGACACATGGCTCTGTTGTGAGGGGAAAACCTGCTGTGTGGCACAGCTCAGCCATGCTTCTTGTAACTGGCTTAGATGAGCATGTCATGACTTGGTACCAAAAGCTGCATGGCATATTGAGAACTGTGTTGAAATTGCAAACTATCCGGGGAGTAATGGTGAGGGTTTCCTGGTCCTGTACTAGACTAAGGAGCTCTGTAGGGAAGCATGTGATCAGTAGTCAATCTGCAGCCAGCCAACCTGCCTAATGTAAGGTGGGGGTGAGTTATGCCTATCTGTTTAGGGAGCAGCCTTCTTGTCTCTTTATTCCGGTTTTAGTTCTTGTGTGTTATGGTTCTGAATGCTGAGAAGTAAAGTAGTGTTACATTGCAAGTTCTAGCAAGAGCACTTTATGTTTTTATCCAACTTCTCTGTGTGTATGCCGTGAGCATAACAGTTTGCACTTCTGTTGTAGCCAGGGCTACAGAGGAAAGGGCGCACCTAATAAATCATCTATAAGTTTAGCTGAACAGTGCCCTCAGCACCATCCAGGGGTGTTGCCTAAGTGCTGACTGAGATGGAAAAGCACCAGCTATTGAATTGCCTGCATCACTTCTAGCAGCACTTTGCCCTTTCTTCCAGCCTGTAACTCACTCTGAGTCTTTGTTCGCATCAGTTTGTAGTATGTGCAAGTATTAACTCAGCCATTGGTAATTTCCTGTAGGAGCCATCCACCCCTTTCCCCACTAGTGAGAGAAATGGCTCATTAAACCCACATCATAAGACATTAGGTTCCTAAATTCTCATCTTGTCATCTTGATCATTTATTTTCCAAGATGAAGTTTTTTGTTTTGTTTTTTTGTGAGACAGTTGAAGCACATGCTCCCATGGGAAGATGATTATTTATTTAGAGTCAGGGATACTGTATTTATTGCAAGTGAGCTTTTTATTTTATTCTCCCAGTGTGGAATCTCCTAATTATTGATGGAGGACACACAGAAGGAAACAAAGAGTCGCTAAGAACTCTGCAATGTAGGATGGTTTCTGTCTGTCCTCAGAAGGTCCAAATTTTTTAATTTATAGTATTCAACAACCTCTCAACTTCTAGTGTAATAGGGGAAAAGTGGTTCAGTGATGTTTTGGATTTGTCCATAACAGACAGGATGCAGAGTGTGCATGGAAAATCAAAAGGCATCCTGGGGCCAGCCAGAGTACCAGAACACCTTGAATCAGACATTGAGGGAAGCCCTTCAAAAAAGTGTTTCTATTCTCTTTTTACCATATCATCTAAAGCTCTAGATGGTGCTCTGGCTCTAACAAACTAGCTGCTCATTTAAAAATACCTTTGAATGTTGCTCACTGATTGCTATGACTTGTAACAACCATTTGTTTGTGTGTTTTTCCTGTTGTAAGATTTCTTTTTAGAAAGGGACAAACACGACCAGGACAAAGAATAGAATTTTCACTTCCTAATGGTGAGAGGTTCATCGAAATCACATTGAAACAAAAGAATATTGTGGCCAATGCTTAATATGGCATAAACTAGCCATCTACTCTATCAATTTACATCATGTTTATTTCTATGGTAAGTGAGTCGCTATACAATGCAATCCTGGTGCTCTTCTGAATAACTTCAAACTTGTCTGTCTGTACATATGTACAGAATATGTCAATTGGGCCTTTTGAATGACCAGACTTTAAATTGTCCTTGATTATGAGGTACTGGTTGAAGGCAGTGTTCATATAATATGTAATTGGAGTAGTAGGATCATAATAGAAATGGAAAAGTCCCTTTAGCTGATGGAATCCATCCCCTGCTCAGGAAGATGACTGTCTCCCAAATCAATTTCACCATGATTTATAAGATGCTGAATTTTCTCTTTCACCTCAGTTGAGAGGCGTTGTGGTCTAAACTGGGACTCAGAAGAACTTGGTTCTCTTTCTGGCTCTGCCACTGACCTGCAATGGGACTGTGGATAGGTCTCTGCCTGTGTCTCCCAACATTAGTCCAACATGATACTCACTGTGTGTCGGTACAGTGCCTAGTGCAGTGGGATGCTGAGCTCCAGTGGGTCCTCTAAGCAGCTCACTGCAAATTAATAGCAATGTAATAAGACATTAACTCACTTCATATAGTGGTGATATATGGGCAAATTAAGTGTGTGTGTGTATATATATTAGATTGTCTAAAATTGTATTAATGTAATGGTAAGGATAAAATCAATTAATAGAACTCCTTCATTTCTAAAAGGTAAATGACTTTCCCGCTGACTATATATATATGTATTCATTGAATAGGAAGATCATTAGTAAATTTTTTTAAAATGGTTTTTTTGAGTGAGTTATTGAGGCATGTCTCCTCTCTATTGACAGTGGAATAAACAACTGAAAAAAATGTTAAAAGGGACTTTCATGCTGGAACAACTTTGAAAGGAATGGCAGCAGTTTCAAAGCCACTAAATAAATTGCACTGTCAGGCATTTTCTGGGAGCCTCTTGCAAATATTTGTGCATGGGTGAGAGATGTTTCCACCCTGGCTCTGTTTGTGTTGTGTACGTAGCTGTGTAACAATTATGGTTTTGTTTACTGTGTACTGCATCTTTGAATTTCTTTGGGCCGGATTTTCTGTTGCCCTGGACCTTGTGCAGTCATTTAGACTGGTGACAAGTGGGTGTAAATTGCTTCCACTTCAGAATGGTAGCATTTTACATCCATTCTGCAGTCATTGTACACCGCTGTAAGTGACCATACAATGTGCAGCGCAATGGAGAATCAGGCCCCTAGGATCTGGAGACAGATGTCATGTTGGGACAGATCCTCTGCTGAGGTTCTTCCCCTTTAACTCATTGAAGATTAAAAATGTGTGTGTGTGGTGTGTGTCTGTATAATCTGTCCTTCTAAGCATTCACTTAACTGTAGCTGGCAGTCTGGAAAATGACTTTGTTCCAAGTCTGATGTGATTGACTGTCCCCCATTCCCACTCTGCCCCCTACTATGAAAGTCTCTCTGTGTATAACTAAAAACCAGGACAGGAAATCATTTCTGTAACATATGCTGTTGTACACCTACCAGTTCTGCGCTGAACAGCCAATCCTCCAGAGAGGAGACATATTGCTCTAGGTACCTCATGTCAGTGTACAGTGAAATGCCTTGTTTGTATCTATTTAAATTCAAGATTTCAACAACCTGGAGCAGATTTTCTCAAGGTTGCCCATAGCAAGAACTGTAGTTCTGGGAGCCTGTAGGTTTCTTCAATGACTTGTCTGTTAAAAGGGTTGATTTAAGTGGACAACTTTACCAACTTGTGTCCTTTACATGGGGATTGCTGGAAAGCAGTGTGTCTGGCTCTACCATTGACTTATTGTGTGATCTTGGTCAAGTCTGGTGATGGAGGAACTACGCTGGTAAAATGGGAATAAAAGGGGTATTGATCTCCCCCTCAGAGATATTGTGAGGCTTTAATTAGTGTTAGCAAAGTGTTTTGCAGGTGGTAAATGCAATGTAATAAATGTACTATGTATTATTAACATTATTGTCATTGCATTATGTCTAGGAAAATAGATTGCTTTAAATGGTCTCTGTCAAATTAGTTCAGGCCCAACATTTAAGTTTAGTAACTTTGTGTATATAATGTTTTTGTCACATGAAAAACTCCCCCGTCTCAGTGAAAACAAGATTATTTAAATTAACCTTCCCCTGTGTGATGGCAACCACCGGAGCTAGTGGATGCTGACCTCTGTCACATAAGTGGGGTGTTAGGACCCTGATTCAACAAGGTACTTAAGCACATTTCTAATGGATAAGCAGTTGAGTAGAAAACAGGCATATGCTTAAGTGAGATGTGTATTTAAGTACCTTGCTGAAGTGGGGCCTTCATTTTGGAACCCTGACCCAGATCTCATCACTGGGTACAGGAAATAAAGTTCAGCCTCTCACCAACATATTTATTACACCCTGCAGTGTTGGGAACACAAACACAAGAACATTACATATGAGGATGAGTGAATGAAACTGACCTGAAGCAACCATGAAAGGGAATAGTCTAGTGTCACTGTCCAAGATGAGATAAGGTTACTTATGTCAGTCATGCCACTGATGTCAGTGGGGTGACTGGTGTGTATAAGGACTGCTGATGTGAGTTTGCCAGGTTGGCCTCCTAACTGACCCTCACTCTGTGGAGCATAGGGCTCTGCACATGGGAGGAAGTGTTGTTTCCTCAACTTATTTTGATGAAACATTTCAGCTTTCAACATTTGTCTTAAAATAGTAAAAAAGAAGTTTAAAAAGAAGTTGCTACATTGCATGGCAATGTCACAATATGTGCTGCGTGCCAAGCCAAGAGACCTGCTAAGCTAGGCTGAGAGCTCGCTAAGGAGCCTGCTATCTTTTGATTCCTAATCTTTTTAGGATCCTTTGACAAGGGGGTGGGGCTAACTCAGGGAGAACAGGGGTTTAAAAAGCCAGTTCCTAAGTGACCAGAGGAGCTAGCATCCAGGGGAATTTTGCAAGGGAGTTTAGAGAGGGAGCTTGAGAGCCAGATACACCTAACAAACATATTCTAAACTTAGTCCAATAACCCTTCCCCCACATCCCTCCGCCAAACAACCCACAAAGAACAAAGAGACGCACAAAAACCCACCTGCAAGAGTAAAAATAATGCAGGCAGAAGTCCTGCAGCAGAGTGGGAGCTATCCAGTTCATTGCACTGAATGCAGCATAGACCATTACCTGCCTTGTGGGCAGGAGGCATATGTGTATATTCAGTGCAAGCAATTCATGGCCCTCAGAGATTGCGTACAGGCTCTTGAGACCAGAGTCGATGGAGGAGCTAAGGGAGACAGAGAGGTATATAGACAAGACGTCAGGGACACAATAGAGCACTTCCAACCCCAGTCTGTTCAGGAGGATGAAAATCTTGGGGAAGGAGAACATCAAGCTGGAGCAGAGGGAAACAATCCCATATTTGGAACCGTCCTTCTGGATGATGTCATGGTATCCTTTTGAACTGAGGATATGAGGACCCCAATTATTAGGAAGAGACAGGTAATAGTAATGAGGGATTTGATTATTAGAAATATATATAACAATGGGTTTGTGATGGCTGGGAGAACTGCATGGTGAATTGCCTTCCAGGTGTGAATACTGAGGACTTCTTGAGACATTCAAATAGACTTATGTGCAGTGCTGGGGAGGAGCTGGTGGTCATGGTAAATGAAGGTACCAGTGACATAGGGAAAGGTAGGAGAGAGGTGCTGGAGGTCAAATTTAGGCTGCTAGGTAAGAGACCTCCAGGACCTCCATAGTAGCATTCTCTGAAATACTTCCAGTTCCATGCACAGGGCCAGTCAGACAGGCAGAACTGCAAGGTCTCAATGTGTGGATGAGATGATCGTATTTGGAGGAGGGATTTAGTTTATTAGGAACCGGGGAACCTTTCAGGAAAGGGGAAGCCTCTACAGGAAGGATGGGCTCCACCTAAACCAAAATGGAACCAGATTGCTGGCATGTAAAATTAACAAAGTTGTACAGGAGGTTTTAAACTAAGGGCTGGGAGAAAACTGATGGGTGCAGAGGAGCACATGATATGGACAGAGACATCCCTTAGGGGTGGATTTATTAAAGGGGAAACTCTATATTCTAGTAAAGAGGAGATGATATAAGTTGATAAAGTACAGATAGGAAGTTCAGACCTGAAGAGAAACAGTCAAACAAAAAAGAGTCCCATTCAGTCACATCACATGAAGGCAGACCACTAAATATTGACGAATTTTATACGTGCTTGTGTACAAAAGCAAGAAGTCTAAATATTAAGCTGGGTCAACTTGAGGGCCTGGTATTAAATGAGGATATTGATATAATAGCTGTCATGCCCCTTGGTATTTCAAAACCCTGCCTTCCACTTCAGGGCAGACCGTTCAATAACAGGAATATTAACCATAGTCAGCTTGGAATAGGAAGATGTGATGTGAGCTCTCCATGCCGAGCAAACAGGAAAATTCCCAGGCCTTTAAAGGGGGAGGGGCAGATGCCTGTGTACCTGGGTGTAGGGCAATGGAGTTTGAACCGCTGACCAGAGTGGTCAGGATAGGCATTGTGGGCCATTTACGGTGACGTAACCAAGTGCAATGTCTACACTGATTCTTTGTCAGTATAACTTTGCTGCAAAAAGCTTGACACCTCTCATCGAGGTGGTTTTATTTTGTCAGCAAAGCAGGAGAGTTTTGTTGGTGGAAGGCGCTTTGTAGTGTGTGTGTAGCTGGAGTTTTTTGTTTCAAACTATTTGAATTTGCTAGGAGGAATAGTCAGGTAAAAAGAGTTGCAGAAAAGCCTCAGAAGGGGTTTAAAATTATAACAAAAATAACAGTGATCAGTTGGATAGATTAAGAGTGGTCTCAGTGGCTGCACATTCTGTTTAAAATATCGATAAGTTTTAGGAAAAGGATCTTTAGGATAAAAATTAGTAAGTGAATCTGGCGTTGGCAATTAGAAAATAACTCTGCTCTCTGTTCACTCCTAACTCCCTCCTCACTCCTAGCCCCTCCCCTATCCATTGTTGACGTTCTCACTCCTGAGGTAACCCCCACTGCTCCCCCCTTCTAATTAGCATGGAAGGGGAGTCTAATTAGCATATTAGGTATTGATTGGCTTAAGAGTCTTTTGACATCAGAACCTAATTAACATGGCAGGTGTGACCTAATTAGCATATTGGCTGGCCTTCAAGCTGATTGGCTAAGCTTGGGTGACCTTTGGATGAACTCCCTCCTAATGTCACCCCTCCCCTATCCATTTTGACGTTCGCGCTCCTAACGGCACCCCTTCCCTCCCGGTTCTGACAAGCTATAAATAGCCAGCTGTCAGCAGGCCAGCTCTGTAGAGAGCTGAGATCCTGTAGAACACTGAGGTCTCCTGAGGAGAAGAAGAGCTGAGACCATCTAAAGAAGAAGAGCTGAAATGACTTGGAAGAAAAGAGCTGGAAAGAACCACGACCCACCCCGAAAACACCTGAACCGCAGCGAGCAGCATTGAAGCAAAGGTGCGCCTTAGGCTTTGGACAACCGGGCTAACTGAGTCCCCGCTTCATGTCCAAGCCAGGGTAACCCTTCTACTAGGAAACCACACAGGTGATCCTAGGCTTACAGGCAACCGGGCTAACTGAGTCCCCGCTCTGTGTCTGAGCCTGAGGTGATCTTTGTGTCGGAGAGCTGCGTAGGTGCCTCTGGGCTTACAGGCAACTGGGCTAACTGAGTCCCCACTCTGTGTCTGAGCCTGAGGTAACCCTGCACAGACGCCTCTAGGGCTTACAGGCAACCGGGCTAACTGAGTCCCCGCTCTGTGTCTGAGCCTGAGGTAGCTCTCTTAGCAATTCTTGGACAGAACAGAAGGACCTTCCCTGACGAACAGAGGGATGTTTTAAAGGTTGTGTAAGTAAAACACCACCTGAGTTTGCATGTCAATAAAATTGGATGCTTGTGGTTTGAGTGAAATTCTCCCTCTCTACCCATCCAGCAAGCACCTGACCCATGCTTGCTAGATGATAGATGTTTAAATATAGATGTTTGTGATAAAATGTTAAGTATATTATTGTTACATTGATGGTGTTAGGTATTGTAGAGTTCTTTCTTATACCATATATGTTCTAGTTCTAGTTCTATGTTCTAGTAGTCCAAGTACTATTTTTGGTACCATATATCTTCTAATACTTGTAGTCTGATAATATATATATTGTTATGTGGTTACATGTCATGTTTGATTTCTCTTTCTCCTAATGTAACCACCCACTTGTAAATTAATTTGGTATCTGTTTTCAAAGTATCATAGCTTATGTGTTCTATCTTGATCGGAGGGCCGTATCCGTGTCCTTTCAAGGGAGGATTGTCTCCCTGGAAATTCCAGTAAAGCGAACTACCGTACCAGTAATTTTTAGGGGTAATCCTGTATTCTAAAGATCTCTCAGTAATAACAAATTGGCTTCCCTAAATTCCTCCTAATAACATGTGCACCTCCACTGTTTTGTTGACAAAACTCTCTAGTGTAGAGAGTCTCCTTAAAGACATCAGCTAACAGCGCTGCTTATTAACTTCCTAGGCTTTGGCCAGCTTTAATATAGATTTTAAACAATCCCCTTGGAAGCCCCAGTCTCTCTTTACACCAAGTTAGTGGACTCCTGTGATATTAGGCCCCTTTCACTGTAATATCAAAGAAAATCTAAATTCCTCTGTTCCAAAAGGATGAGAGACATACCATAGGTCAGTTCTTCCTTAGATCATCCTTTATCCAGTTATTCAAAGCTCAGTCTGATCCTGTAATAAACTTATTTAGGTGTTATTCATTAAAAGAAAATGAAACAAGAGATATTTGCACAATGTTAAGAATACTAAAGACAAACTTAGGTTATTATCTTATAAAACTTCTGTTCAAAGTAACAAAGTCTTATACACTCAGCTTCTGAGGCTTATCCCAGTTGTGACAGCTGGGGTCGTTTACCTGGCAGAGTCCTTGCCTCTTTGAATCCAATCTGGTAAAAAGAGTCCTTTCCTTCCACTAGGCAGCTTTTACTTGAACATCCTGCCGTGTGATTGTTTTGACCCCAAGGCTCACAGATGCAAAAGGTGATGGGGGGGAGTCCCTGTGGTAATTTTTTGGTGAAGTCTTCCTGTGTGACTCATCCCTGGGTGGGAGTTTCCCCTTCTCCATTGTCTCTTATACTGGTTTCTACCTACTGTATTTAGAATTGAGGAGTTTCCTTTGGACATGTTGCTTTTTAATGGGTATCCATTGGCCACTGTCTCCCGCAGGGGGGTAGCTGTTTTTATAGGCAAAACTCAGCAATGATTAATGGCTCTTGTTGTTATGGAGTCTGTCCCAGCCATCTGAGAGTTGTGTAAGACATGTACAGTTATCACTCTTAACATGAGAAATACAGAGATTAGCATAAGAGTGTTACAATCATCTGTTCACCAGCATTTAGGAAAGTCCAAACATTACGTATTTTACTGCAATTTTAACCACTTAATTTTAATAATGTTGCACCAGCATTAATTAAGCCTGATGGTCTCTCAGTTGATACAGACACCTGGAGTTGGCCTCCATCATTGCAATAGGCATCACAGAAACTTGGTGGAACTATGATAATCAATGGGACACAGTAATACTAGTATTCAAAATGTATAGGAATGACAGAGTAAGTCAGGTTGGTGGTGGAGTGGCACTATAAGTGAAAGAAAGCATAGTAAAATATAGTAAAAATCTTAAATGAATCAAACAGTACCATAGAATTTCTATGGATAGAAATTCCATGCTTGAATATAAGAGGATAGCAGTAGGAATATACTACCAACCATCTGGCCAGGATGATGACGGTGATTGTGAAATGCTATGGGAGGTTAGAGAGGCTACAAAACAGAAAACACAATAATAATGTGGGATTTCACCTATACCCATATTGACTTGAGTACATGTCACCTCAGGACAGGATGCTGAGATAAAATTTGTAGATATCATTAATGACTGTTTCATGGAGCAGCTAGTCCTGGAACCCAAGGGGAGAGGCAATTCTTGATTTAGTCCTAAGTGAAGCACAGGATCAGGGCCCAGAAGTGAATATAGCTGAGATGCTTGGTAATAGCGATCACAATGCAATTAAATTTAACATCCTTGGGGGGAGGGGGGAGGAAAATACCAAAAAAACTCCACCACAGTAGCATTTAACTTCAAAAAGAGGAACTACACAAAAATGACGAGCTAGTTAAACTGAAATAAAAGGAACAGTTGCATGAGTGAAATGCCTGCAAGCTACATGAAAACTATTTAAAAACTCTCTAATAGAGTGACAAACTGAAAGAATGTCCCAAATTAAAAAAACAAAACAAAAGTGTAAGAGGACCAGAAAATTGCCACTATGGATAAACAATTGAATAACGGGCAGCTAGAGGCAAAAAGGCGTCCTTTAAAAATTGGAAGTCAAATTCTACCGAGAAAAGTAGAAAGGAGCATAAACTCTGGCAAGTCAAGTGTAAAAGTATAATAAGGCAGGCTAAAAAAGAATTTAAAGAGCCACTAGCAAAAGACACAAAAATTACCAGCAATTTTTTTTTAAAGTTCATCAGAAGCAGGAAATGTGTCAAACACTCAGTGGGTCCACTGGATGATCAAGGCGTTACAGGAGCAATCAAGGAAGACAAGGACATTGCGGAGAAGTTAAACAAATTCTTCGTGTAGGTTTTCACTGCAGAGGATGTGAAGGAGATTCCCACACCTGAGCCATTCATTTTAGTTGACAAATCTGAGGACCTGTTCCAGACTCAGGTTTCAACAGAGGAGGTTTTGGATAAAATTGATAAATTAAACAGTAATGTCACCAAGACTAGATGGTATTCACCCAAGAGTTCTGAAGAAACTCAGATATGAAATTGCAGAACTACTAAGCGTGGTATGTAACCCATCACTTACGTCAGACTCTGTATCAGATGACTAGAGGATAGCTAATGTAATGCTGATTTTTTTTTAAAAGCTCTGGCAATCACAAACCAGTAAGTCCAATTTTAGTACCAGGCAAATTGGTTAAAACTATATTGAAAAATAGAATTATCAGCCACATAAATTAACACGATTTGTTGGGGAAGAGTCAATGTGGGTTTTGTAAGAGGAAATCATGTTTCACCAAGCTATTAGAATTCTTTGAGGAGTCAACAAATATGTGGACAAGGGTGATCCAGTTGATATAGTGTACTATAGAAAAGAAAGCTTTTGACAAGGTCCCACATCAAACGTTCTTAAGCAAAGTAAGCAGTCAGGGGATAAGAGGGAAGGTCCTCTCATGGATCTGTAACTGGTTAAATGATAGGAAACAAAAGTTAGGAATTAATGGTCAATTTTCACAGTGGAGAGAGGTAAATAGCAGAGTTTCCCAACAACCTGTACTGGGACGAGTGCTGTTCAACATATTAATAAATGAGCTGAAAAAGGGGGTAAACACTGAGACACCAAAGTTTTCAAATGATACAAAATTGCTCAAGACAGTTAAGTCCAAAGCTGATTGCAAAGAGTTACAATGAGATCTCATAAAACTGGGTGGCTGGACAAGAAAATGACAGATGAAATTCAATGCCGATAAGTGCAAAGTAATGCACATTGGAAAACCTAATCCCAACTACACATACAAAATGATGGGATCTAAATTAGTTGTTACCACTCAAGAAAGATCTTGGAGTCACCATGGATAGTTCTCAGGAAACATCTGCTCAAATGTGCAGCAGCAGTCAAAAAAGCTAACAATGTTAGGAGCCATTAGGAAAAGCGTAAGTAATAAGGTAGAAACTATCATAATGATGCTAGATAAATCCATGGTACACCCACACCTTGTATACTGTGTGCAATTCTTGTCACCACATCTCTAAAAAGATATATTAGAATTGGAAACAATATAGGGAGGGCAACAACAATGATTAGGGGGTATGGAACAGCTTACATAAAAGGAGAGATTAAACAGACTGGGACTTTTCATTTTAGAAAAGAGATACCTGAGGGGGGATATGATAGAGGTCTATAAAATCATGAATGGTGTGGAGAAAGTAAATAAGGAAGTTCCAGAGGGGTAGCTGTGTTAGTCTGTTTTCAGCAAACCAATGAGAGTTCTGTGGCACCTTAAAGACTAACAAATTTATTTGGGCATAAGCTTTTGTGGGCAGAAACCCATTTCATCAGATACATGAAGTGGAAACTACAGTTGGGTAGGTATATATATAATATGTATAAATAATTATATAAATAATATTAAATATATATATATATATAATAATATATATATATATAATATAATATTAAATATATATATATATATATATATACATAAGGAAGCACAAGAACCAGGAGTCACCAAATGAAATTAATAGACAGCAGGTTAAAAACAAATTGGGTAGTACTTTTTCACACAATGGAGTCACTCTGTGGAACTTCTTGCCAAGGGATGCTGTGAAGGTCAAAAATATAAATAGGATCAAAAAAGAATGAGAAAAGTTCATGGAGGATAGGTCCAGCAATGGCTATTAGTTAAGATGGTCAGGAATATCACCCCATGCTCTGGGTGTCCCTAAACCTCTGACTGCCAGAAGCTGGGACTTGATAATAGGGGATGGATCACTCAATAATTGCCCTGTTCTGTTCATTCCCTCTGAAACACCTGGCACTGGCCACTGTCTGGAGACAGGATACTGGGGCTTAATGGACCATTGGTCTGATCGACTATGGCCATTCTTGTGGGTATGGTATCCAAAGAGATTTCAGGACTCATCAAGGCTGGCCTGGCAAATTAAATCCTCCAGCTGCAAAGCCAACATGGAGAGGGAAATCGCCTCCTCTCATCTGCTCCAAACTCCCATGCAATATCTGCTGAGCCTGGAGGGGTCAGTTCCAAGGAGTGGGAAGTGATTTGTCCAGAATGTGTGCATGTATTTTTGGAGGGGGAGAGAGGGAGTTAATCAATGTAATAATGAGAAGAGGCTTCCTGTTAAACCAGCAGTGCATGCAACCTGTGGTATGTAGCAGACAGAGCCACTACAAAGGGGGACATCCTGATTACCCAAAGCAATCATGTTAGCAACAAGAGGCTCTTAGAGAGCATAAATCGCCCTGTGCTCCACCCCATGCAGTACTGGCAAAGAAACAGATAACATCACACTAGCAGTTGATGGGCATGCAGGTTGCCTCTAAAGCTGTTAGCGGCCCGTTATCTGAAGCAGCCCTGTACCTGCTAATGCTGAGGGATTGCTCTGCAAAAGGTGAGTGATCCCAGAAAATCTGCGGTGGAAAGAAACTGTATGGAAAGGGGGTGGGAAGAGCTGCATTGCAAGTTACCTTGGGTGAAATCCTGGCCCTGCTGAAGTCAATATGGACTTTCCCACTGATTTCAGTAGGGCCTGGATAATCCCTCCCCCCCCCCCCCCATCCCCATATCTGGTTGAGTAAAGTGAGGCCAGGCTATAATGCAATCATTTTTAATGCCGCAATTCCAAATTTTCAGCTGCAGCACCCTGTTGATTCTGATGAAAATTGGCAAACCAGAATGGGGAGACAGAGCACACACGGAGCTCCTGGCATCTGGTAAGCAGACCCAGCAGCTGCAACCAGTTCTACAATTCTCTATTGATCAGAGAATTGGTTGATGGCAGCCATTAACATCTTCCAGCGTAACAACACCCCACCGCTCAGCTCTGCCCATTTTCCTAATGGAGTTTCAAATGTTAATACCCTTAATGACCTATTTCCCAGACAGAAAGAAAAGAAATAATGTGGGGGATCAGGAGCGGGGAAAGAGGGATATGTGAGAGAAGAGGAGATGGGGGCACATGGATGCCCTGGCATGGGATGGGAGTGGAGAACGTGGGACACACAAAGCCCTTGGCATGGGAGGAAAAGGGGGTACACTGAGCTCCTGGCATACAGGATTTGGGGGCTGTAGGGAGTCCCTGAAATAGAGGTGGATGGGAGGGTGGGACACAGAGCTTGTGGGGTGAAATGGAGGGATGCCAGGAGCCCCTAGTGTGTGCGATGAACTTGGCCTCCAGCAGCTATGGAGTGTGAGCCCCTCAAATTTAAATAAAATATTAAACCTGCTAACCTGGTGGCAGGTATCCAGTGGATGTTAAAGAGCCCCTGGCACTCTTTGGAAAAATCGTGAGTGTGTGTTGGGGAAAAGAACCCCACCACACACACATTTTGACACCCCCACCACAAAACACACAACACAGGGTCTTAATGTGCAACCTATTGCGGAATGTATAATGGCCGCTTCCCTTGCCTACGCAGTGTCTGACTCATCACTGCTCTGAGGTACTGTATTTTCTATAGATACCCAACTCCCTTCTGTGTCGTTGCTGCTGGAATTTGAACCTGACTTTGTGGAAGGCTGGTTTTAAATGTTTACTTCTCTTTTGGAAAGGGAAAAAGAGTGCGTGTGTTGACTCACCGAGAAACGCTGGTTTTGAAGCATAATTACATTGACTGTAGCCTCCCCATCCAATTTGCACTATCAAATGCAAAGGACCGATTGCTGTCGACAGTGAATATGTGCCAAATCCCCAAACCATAAATCATTACTTCAGAGGAAAAAAAATACAAAACAACCCCTCACATTTTACTTCTGTTCTCTTTGGCAGCCAGTTGCTGGCACTTTTTTCCTCCCGGTCCAGCAGATGGTGTCAGATAGCTGTTTAATGACTCACCTGAGGCTTGAAGAGGAAGAGGGATCATTCTGGTGATAGAGCTGAAAGACGTAAGAGGAAAGCTGCCAGTTTTCAAGGATGTGTGTGGAATTCGAAAGCTGATACGTGTGCTGTTGCTTCAATTGTGTTGTTTGTGTGCATCCTACTAGCTTTGCTATTTTGGGTGGCTGCTTCTTAGCTTTGCTATTCATCATCATACCCATGGCTTGGCTCTGTGGCATTTTGTCTCTTTTCCAAGAGTTTAACAGGGCACTCTTTTGGCTTGATTTCAGTGGCTCAAGAGTAACATGTTCATGTAACCTTTATTTAGACTGTGATTTTTTTTTTATTTGTCCATTACCATGTCTCATTGCCATAGTTCTTGTTCTGATTCCTAACAATAAAATAGGAGAAAGAAAGAAAAAATCCATTTGTTTGTTTTTCTAGTTGTATGACGCTGAAGCAGGGAGAGTGACACAGCAAGACAGCCTCTGCAGTATGCTGCTGTGTGAGTGAGAAATGCCTTATAATTCACATTCCACTCTCTTAAAGAAAAGAGGTGGGACAGGGTGAGTGATGGACTGTGAACCTTTCACCCTGAGGTCAACAGTTCAGGTGTGGGTTCAGCTTGGCAAAAAGATAACTCAGTACTGTGAGGATGCTTCTCATATAGGCCTTTGATAGGGCTGGATCCCAGAATGCAGATACTTCATAGCAAAGTTGCAAATTTGTGGATACTTTTGGTATCCCAAAAATGCATTTTTTTGGTGAATTTACTATTATCTGAAATTTTTTTTGGCCCAGTGTAGTTACAAGCCTCTTATGGATCTCCTTTCATGAGATGCTATGACAGGATTTTGGAGTTGGAGTTAACCACTGGAAGTCTGTCAGGTATGGCCCACCTCTGTACCAGCCCCTTGTCCAGATGGGGTCCTTTGTAAAACTAAGGTCTGGATCTTGATGTTTGGATTTTGAATACACCACATTCCTTGAGGGTGGGGTTGCATGTAGGCATTAGGTTCAGATTCATCTCTATGCCAAAGGGTTAATAAAATAGAAAACATTAGCTGAGCAGCCCTGATATGACAGTCAAATGCATAATTTATGCAACCCCAAGACATTTATTTTATAAAGTGACAGCTTTTATTGATGGCATACTGTATTCCCCTTGGTAGACTTGTTCTTGAACAGTCACTAAGAATAGCACTAGGGGTATATAAATGTCCTGGACAGAGGCACAGAAAAGGAGGGAAATGCAGAACAGCACTCCTCAGCAACTAAAACGCTGCTGCTTTGCCTTGCTACGGTGGTCCTTCAACTGGACAGGAGATTGTAATTGTCGTGGAAGCTATGAAGGATATTAAATAAATAAATAAATAAAATCCACACCTAGTAGTGAGACTGATTTATGTTTAGATAGCATCTCTCACCCTGGAGGGACCCAAAGCACCTTACAAATTGTTAGGTTGTGCAGATTCCATTCTGGTCCCTGAAGGGGGCAGTGTGGTACTGCGCTGCCCCAGGGGGACCTCATAGCAGGACTGTGCTTCAGGAGGCACAATTCCTCCTGGAGCTCCATATAGGGAAAGCGGTGCCATCCCTTAGGGTGGTGTACTGTGCCCTCCTTTCCTTGGCTGGCCAGCTTGCCTTTCTGGCATGGAGAGGAGGCAGGGCCATGACCGTGCTCCTTCTTGCTGATCCCTGGTTCTTTTGGGATGGTTGACATCCCTGCCGTGCTAGGAGGGGGCAATCTCCATGCTCTCCCAGACAGAATGACTGTGATTTTTGCCAGGCCCTTGATTGAAGCGGGACATACAAGGAAAGTTTGCTTCCACCTCTCCCCCATTCTGTACATCCACATAAGGGCTAGGGACAGTTGCACCCTTAGTTAATGGGGATGGGTTAGTCACCTGCGCATCAGCTTTGGAATACCATTGCTTCCTTGAACTATTGGTTCACAGCCTGTTAGTGTCAATTTAGCTCTTCATCCTTCCCAAGTAGATAGACTGAGTATTGAGTTCACTATGTGGCTTGAGGGTGACTGGAGCCTTCTGAAATGGTTCCTGAGCCTTGACATTATTTTTTAAAATAATTCCTGTCTGTACTTTAGAGGGGCTCTTTCAAGATAAAAATCCAGTTACTTAAAAAAAACTCAGAAAACCATTCTTCCATGAATCACTAATAACAATTTCTATTATTCAAATATTTTTTTCACCATTTATGCTGTTTTATTTTTTTGCTCTTCACTCAGTGTGGCCAGTGAATCTAGTCTGGTTAGTTTCACTCTCTGTTTATCATCAGTTTCATTCTCTGATTCTCATGCACTAGCCCAATGCTCTTGTGCTGGGTTCCCAAAAAAGCAGGGGAAGGTGTGAATTGAAAAAACTTGCTTCTCTTGGAGTTTTGTTTCAAATTTAAGAATATGTTTCTGCTTTATTTGTATACCAGTTCCGGAAATGTAAAGGTCCATCTCTCATTCAGGGGATTTCCTCTCCTCAGAGCAAATTCAGCAGAATATTATTGGGTTCCTGTATAAAAGAAACTCTCTTCCAGTGATACAACTGGCTTTTTAAGGCTCAAGGAATGTTGGTTTTATATCCCTTCCTACAACAATTTTGCTTTTGCAAAATCTAAGTATTGCTCCTAAACTTCTAGATCGTGGCTCTTTAAATATTTACTTTGCAATGTGACTGCAGCATTCTTTTAACAAGCCTTAAATAGTCAGTTTTTGCTTAGTAACTTAGTAAAAGGCTTTGAAAAGCTCTGAGCATGGCAGACGCTGTATGAAATCAGACCCAGCTCTGTATTTAGACAGGATTCTTGATTCTTCATTGTGCATTTGGCATCAGCAGCTTTTCTCTTGAAGAAATCTGATGTTTTCTGGTTGTAACTCATGCAGTACTCTGGGCATGCAGCCATTTCCTTGAGTATTCAATATTATACATGTCTTCAACTTAACCTAAACTCTGCTATTTCCCATAATTAGAGGCATTATCATCCACAGGAAGATACATTTTTCTTATCTCTGTTTTAAGTGGTGGAAGATACAGCACCCTGCTCTTTATTTAAAATTCCCCACACTCTGGAAACATGACAGAGTGCTTAGGAGTCTAGAGCTAACCCAGCATTCTGGTCACTAAGGTACTAGCTTTCTTGCCCCTCTCGCCCCAGAAGTTGACTTAATTGGGAGATGGATGCTCAATAGTCTAATTAGGCAAGGGGTTGATGAGTTAATGAGAGCAATCAATCCATCAACTGGGAACAGTTAAACAACAGAAAGGAAGTGCAAGGGAAAAGGCTGGCAGGAGTGACAGGATCTCAAGATGAGATCTTTCCATCTCCTTCCCTGGGGAGTGGGCTAAGGGGGAAGTAACTTCCATTCATCTGGTGCTGCATGTGGCCGTCCTGGTGGAGGGGGCTCAGTAAATAACACAGTGATGCTTACAAATGTGTAAGTGTCTAGGCTGTTTGAGGTGGGGCAGAGGATGGAGAAGATGGCTCTGTCACAAAATTCCGGGCTTGACTTTCAAAGGTGCAGAGCACCCATAGCTCCAATTAACTTCCACTTAAAAATTGGCCCAATCACTGATTATCTATACTAGATATTCAAAAACAGGCAATGTAAGCACATAGCTGAATCTGTGCAAAGCACCAATTTTTCAGTTTGCTGAACAAAAAAAATCTAAAAAAAAAAATCGTTTGGGGTCAAACAAAATGTTTCATTTCATTTTAGAGTTTTTAAAAATCTGTTTTTAAAAGAAAATGGTATAAAATTGTATAAAAACAAAATAAAAAGGCATTTTGTACTGAAAAATCTAAACATTTAATTTCTTGAAATATTAAAACAAAACATTTTAGATTATTTCTTTAATTATTTTTTTAACCAAAACAATCTGGTGAATTCAACACACACTTGCAAAATGTTTCGGTCGACCTGAATCTGCATTTTTCAGCAAAGAAAAGTTTTGTCTGAAAATTTTTTCTGGGGTCTATGCATAACACTTAAATATGCCCATTATAAAGGATTTCTGAATATCAATGTTTCATCTACAATCTGAATCTCCTTTATCACAACCTCTTAGGTCCTGTCTTCATTCAAAATGCCAAAGATAACAATACTCAACATCTGCCATCTTCAGAGTTCCTTATAAGCCTTTTAACCAATTAACCCTCACAAGATCCCAGTAAGATAAGTAGGCAAGAGTTGCCATTGCCACTTTTACCTTACTGATGTACTGAAATGTTAAGTAACTTGCCCAGGGCCACAGAAGTGGGTAGTGTCAGAGCTGAAACTCAGGAATCCCTGGTTTCCATTCCTACGCTCAGAGCACTTAGACCATGGGTGAAATCCTGGCCCCATTGATGTCAGTGGCAAAACTCCAACTGACATCAACGGGGCCAGGGTTTCACCCTGTGTTTCTCTTTCCTGTTGCATTACAAGCAACCTTTAATTGTTGGAGCACCCTGTGAGATAGTCAAATCAGTAATACCTCAGTGCACAGATAAGGAAATTGAAGCCAAAAGTGGCGGTGCTTTTTTCCAAAATCAAAGAAATAGGAGATTAGAAGTCAGGACTTTCTGTCTCCCAGGGCCGTGCACTCAGACCACAAACCTGCCTTTTGCATATTCTCTAATCATACTGTGTCTTTGATTCTGGGGTCCCAGTTCTCGGGTACACCCACATGATTCCTCTCAAGGGAGTTGCACAGGTGTGTTTTAGGGTATCATGACTGACTTAAAGGAATGGTTTTCAGTCTTCCTTGGACTGCAGACCACTACTTAAGATAAACAGCCTGTTGTGGACATTTTTCCTCTGAACCTTCTGATTCTACATCTTCCCTGTGGTAGCAGTTGTATTAAGTTACTGTAGAGAAGATGAAAACAATTTCCCTTTATTGGTCTGTGTGCAACTGTGGTACATTCCATCTATTTTGTTGTACCTGTGCTGTTTATTTACTCTCAGGACACAAGAACTTTATATTATTAGTAAATAATCTTTTGTTATAAGAAACCACCTATTGCTCTGATCTCTCCAGGGTCACTTTGCCTTTGGGTCCTTTCACTCTGTGTGTTTTATGTTCCTTCAGTTTTGGTGGCATCTGTAAATTTGATCATGGTTATATTTGCACCAAATAGACACTCAAGAAAGGAATACATGAATAAGTGTTCAAGGTGCAAAGAGGAGCTTGGGTAGATGTTTTGTGTTAAGTTAGTTGGAAAAGCCTCACGAAACTAAAAGATTTCCAGACCAGGCTATAACTACCTGCTGGTATCATGATAGATGGTTCATGATAGGGATAGGAGCAGGTCTCTAAGCCACAAACTCCAATTTCAGGACCTCTGCCTTTGGGCCAGATCTAAATTCCATTAGAGTCAATGGAAGTTTTTCCATTAATTCAGCTGGACATAGGATGACAAACTTTAATGTATTATGGTACTGATTTAACAAAGCATTTAGCATATACTTAAATCATAAGAAAAAAAGAATTGCCATATTGGGTCAGACCAATGGTCCATTTAGCCCAGTATCCTGTCTTCCGACAGTAGCCCATGCCAAGTTCTTCAGAGGGAATGAACAGAACAGGTAATCATCAAGTGATCCACCCCGTCGGCCATTCCCAGCCTCTTGTAAACAGCAATCCCTGCCTATTCAACAAAGTGCTTAACCACATGCTTACCTTTAAGCAGATACTTATGTCCTTTCTCTCTCAGGACTTGTCTACATGGGGAAATTTACCAGCAGAACTATACTGATATAATTATAGCACTATATTTGTAACAGTATAACTCCCTTTGTATTACTCTGGAATAAAAGTGCCTTTCCCCAGTACGTCTTGTACCACTTTCAAAGTGACATAACCTATATTGGAAAAAGGCACTCGTATTCCAGAATAAGAGTGTCTGCACTGTGAACTGTACAGGTATGACTGTAGCACTATATTATACAAGTATATTTTTGCTGGTAAATTTCCCCATGTAGACAAGCTGTTCAAATGTTGTTTTCCTGAGACGGATCTAATGAGGCCCAGTTATCCTGGCTGTCTGGCTGAGTCAGCAGAATAGCTCTGTGTAAGGCCCTAAAACCTGACAATCCATCTCTAATTTTAGTCAATGGAGTTTTACATCTTCATCCCAGAGTCTTATGCACCATGTAGATTAAATCTTGCTTTGTGTTCTGCAAGTGTTCCCCAGCCATCTCCTCTTTCACCTGGCCACAACCATGATGCCAGGGATCAGCATGGAGTGCAGCTCCGGTAGCACCTGACGATCACCCTATGAGGTTCTCAACCTTTCACACACCACAATCCTCTTTTATCCACCAGGACCACCTCAGGACTCTCCCTGTCTGCATCTACCTGGGTCCCCCTCCCATGTAGCCATGGGGGAAGGGCAGGTGGTCACAATCCCCAGGTTTAGAACCCCTGCCCTGTGCTGAGTGACTCCTCGGGGGGAGGGGGGCAAGGTCCTTTAGCTTTAGGGCTGCTTCGCACCATCCGTGGCACAAAGCAACCTGATCAAGGCCCAGAGAGGGAGCTGCTTTCCTGGCTTCATATAATGTACTCTGTGCTCTCGTACTCTGCTGATCCAGGTTTCCTTATCAAACTGTACAGTGGACTTGACCAGCCCCAAACGCTTTGGGATGATGAGTTCACTGGTTCTGAGTAACTTTGTTGCACTAATACTTCATATAAGAGTGAGTTGGCAAGCTTCTCAGAAAACTTCAATTTGCTGTTTTCCGGCTCCCTCTGCTTCACATTATATGCAACAGATTACCTCAGGGTAACACAGGAGGAGAAGAGAATTTCAACCCTTTGTGCTGACATATCCTGAGGACGACAGCTGGGCGATAGTCATAGCAAGTTACAGTTTTACAATCTTCCCATGGCCAAAAACCTACACAGACTTTTTACATTGCTGTTCCTGACTTCTAGTCCACCAGTGGTTTATGCACTGGACCACTAAGCATCCAGCATTAATACTGACAAACTTCATCTAGTTTCTAGGATGAGACATTAAATTCCATTTCTAGCCACGGTGTCATGGATTAGTGTTACAAAGCATCTCCATTACACCTCCAGTGGCGCAAGCCCCAGGGTGGGTGTACAACCTGGTTAAAAATGAGTATAATCCCCAGAAGCAGCGTGTGTTTGTTTTTTAAAGAGTCATGGCTTGGCACACTTGGAATGCAAGCGTTGTTTGATAGCAGTTTCTGTGACTTTTCAAGGATATGTCAGGCTCATGCCTAACTCCCCTTCCATCTGCACTCAAATTGTGCCAACCCAGGGGGTGGAGGGGCTGAGCCTGAGTCAAGCCAGGACCCAGGATTCAAGCCCTTATTGCTTTGCAGTGTAGACACAGCCCCAGTGGACTCATACTCTGAGAGTCCACCAAAAATATCCCACAATGACATGGGCTGACTTTCTTTGTCCTCTGGACAGTTAAGTTTGGTGGATAGTCGAGTTTTTCCACACTGCAGCAAGATCAAAGGGCTAGCATGGCCGCATTTTGGGAGGATGCTAGGAAGTTTGTGATATGGGTGGTTGGACTTGGGCGTGCATAATGCAGTGGATATGCTGAAGCCCCAGGCTGGGACCCAGGGTTCAACAATTCCTAACCTGGGGTTACAAATTCATGTAGATGCCCAAGCCCTGGGTTAACAAATCCAGGGTGTGCTTACTCGAGTTCTACTAACTCTGTGCTTACATTGCAGTGCAGAGAAGCCCTTGGATGCATTGTCTTCACAGCTCTCAGTTTCATGGAACCTTTGTACAGACTAAAATTGATCAGCAGGAGGAAAATAGCCATTGCCTAGGCAACCGACTGATGACTCATCCTGGGTAGCAAGCAGCAAAAGCTGTGAGGTTGCAGTAATTTTCCAGATGCTTAATCCAGCTCTTTATTTTTTATTTATTTTTTTTTTTCAGTCTGAAAGGCAGAAATCCTCTTCTCGCTTTCCATTCTGTCTTTTTTGTCATTTGCTGACCTACGCGTGCTGCAGCCCTACGTGAGGTAGAGAACCGTTCTCCACAGGGCTCGCCCCAGATGGTATCACAGGGACAGCTCGGAATAATGCTGATGAACCGCTCAATGGAGTGAAACAGAGCCCCCAAAGATAGTAAAAATAGAACTAGAAATTGCAGGCTGCAAAAATCAAACCCAAACCACAAGCTCACCAGTGGCAGCCCATTTCTTATAACAACCCTGGCTTCCCTATGTTGTGATTATATAACTCGCACATCATTCCTATTTAGTAATTGTCAGTACTGTGCAACCTCCTAACGTAATCCGTATTCGACACTGGCAGTTAAACAAGGCAGAGTGATCTGTTGTAATATTAATTGCAAATTATTATTAGCGCAGATCTACTCACTTACTCATGCACAGTACCATACATTGGCACACACTTTTAATTGCCTGACATCTGGTTGAGAAGGATGTGGAATTCTGGCTGTGGATGGAAGTATTTGGAGGCAACTCTGTGCTAGTTTCTCAGTTGGCTTTCTTGGGAAAGCGATGTTTTGACACTGGGCAAAAATTGGCAAGGTCCAATTGGCAAGGTCCAATAGCATCCAGTGATGGTCACTTTAGGATTGGCTGGACAATAGCATGCTTTTAACGAGGGAACAGCACACAGCAGTCTTGATTCCCATGCAGTGTAACAATTCACATCTGTTCTTTTAAAAAGGCAAAGTGGGATTCCATGAAAAATTATTAATGATTAATAAAAGTCCCTCCTTCCCCATCCAGAAGACTCTTGGGGTGCTTCACAAATGACAATCAATCACATTAGTCTCTATTTCCCCTCAAAGTGTATAACAGCATTTTATTTTATTTGTTCCCTTGGGGAAGTTTTTTTCTGAGTCCCTTTCAGTGCACTTAGATAACAGTTCACACTCTTCCACTATCCCCGGATTTGATTATTCCACATTATGGCAGGCCTGTGGTGTAGGATTGATGACAATGACTGCCTTCAGAGTTCATCTGTGCAATTCTTGCATCAACCAGAAGGGTCACTGCAGAGTGACGCATAGGCCTGGTCTCCACTTACCTCCAAATTCGGCGGGAGAGTAGCTTGCGTAACTCCCGTCGACTTTGTAACTCCTCTTCTACGCGGTGTCTTCACTGCGCTGCTCCACTTGAGGGGGTGGTTTTAATGTGTCGACTTCCGGATCGACTGAGCGGGTCTTCAATGACTGCTCAATCAAACCAGATAGATCGATCTGACGGCGGTGAATTTGTCGCTGTCAGTGAAGACGTATCCAAAATGTTCTCTCTCGCCTCTACACCCTAGGGACTGAGTATTCTGGCTTCCTAGCCAACCGTAGTTAGGGAGCGAAGGATCAAGCCCTCATCTCTGACTCTGTAACCTGCCCCCACCCATAGTCAGAATCTGGGCAAATTACCATTAGAGTGCCAGCTCATTGCAGATATGAATTTGAGTCTGATTGTTCTTATCGGATTTACAGAGAGCCAAGCTCTGTTGTGGTGGAACAATAGTGTGAGAGAGGTGTGAAGAGGGATTGCTACGGAAAAGCAGTGAGCAGTTTAGCTCAGTATGAGTCCCCAGCCAGCTGGCAGGTTGGAAGCTGGCGGAATAGAAGCCTCATCCATCACTGCTGTTAGTGAAGGTGACATTCCACTGAGGTGGCCCGTTCTGCAGCACAGTAAGCAGCTGGCAAAGCATCTTTTGGGAAGCGAATGTCATCTGTAGCCGCCCTTGATACCACAGAGCTCCAGCCCCATTAGTCTGCTCAGGGACAGAGAAGCTATTATTCCCTTATCTGAAATGGACACAAATGAAATAAGTCTGGTTTAAATAACGTGAGAGCTGTGAAATGAGCCTGACCCAAGCCCCTATGTCTAAGTGGCACTTGCAAGCTGAGCCTAGATCTAGAAGTGAATCTCAGAAATGTCTCTTCTCTCTATAATGGGCCAAACCGCCTTCCCGAGACCTGAACTGTCAGATAGTTTGGAGTATTAGAAATTCAGATAGTTAGAATTCTGTGGTTCAAGCCATCCCTGTGTTTCTGTAAACATTTAGGGCTCATTTCAGAGATGCATTTAGTTAGGACAGTGTACTACCGATAGGGTGCTGAAGGTTGCTACATTAGGTCAGGTGATTCAGCCCTCTCTGGTTGTACCTGCCACTTCCCAGCATCAGAATTGACTTAAGATAAAAGCAAAGTGAACCTCAAATGTCCATACCTCCCCCATCCTGCGTGTCTGAAACCATAAATGCAGGGACTACCTCTAGTCATTAGAGGGGCATTTGCTTGCTGGGTCCCATGCAATTCTGGCACCACTCTGCCAAGACCGCCAAGAAGAAACTGCTCAGTTCTAATGGGTTGATGGCTGTCCACTGAGAACAAGACTAAGATCTTATGCTACTGAAGCAAAGGCGCATGGTAGTGTGATTCATAATACTTATACGTCTGATACGTCAAATTGATCATCTTGAAGTGAGAGAGGGTATTTCCCCCATGGTATTTCCTGACTGTAGGGTGTATTAATCTGTGCAATAGTTTTGCCAAGGGAAATTGTAGAAGCCCCATTGCTTGGGACGGAAACCCATTTATTGGAAGCTCTCTTGGGTATGTTTACACTGCGATAAAAAGTCCACAGCACCAAGTCTCAGAGCCTGGCTCAGTTGATTCAGGCTCTAAGGGCTGCTTGGGCTATAGGAATAAAAATCACAGTGCAGACGTTCGGGCTCAGGCTGAAGCCAGGGCTCTGACAATCTCCCCCGTCCCAGAGTTTCAGAGCCCGGCTCTAGCCTGAGCCTGAATGGCTACACTTCGATTTTATAACTCCACAGCCTGAGCCCCGCCGAACCTGAGTCAGCTGAGCCGGGCCAGCTGTGGTTGTGCTGCGGGTCTTTTATTGCAGTGTACACGTACCCTTTGGGATGGGGACTGTATTGACCTGTGTGTTTATACAATGCCTGGCACAATAGAGTCCCAGTGCTGACTGGGATCTTTGGGGCATGCTGCAACACCAATTCATAACAGTAATAATGATAATAGACTGAACAAACCACTAGAAAATGTCTCCAGGGAACAATCCTGCAATGTGAGGGAGACAAATTAGGTTCTTGATCCAGCCGCAATGAAGTAAATGGGAGCTTTACTACTGACTACAGGAGATACATGATCAAGCCATAGCCCACCAATGGCTTATTTCAGTGGTTCCCAACCTTTTTGGCTCAAGGGCCACAGATATAATTTTTACTACCCTAAAGGGCCACCCGTCTCCACCAGCAGTCCCCCTCCCCTCCTGCAGCCAGACAGAAGGAGTTCATAAGGAGGCTCTCCCATCCTGCTGGCAGCAGGGAAACAGCATGCATCCTGTAGCCCTGTGCACTCCAGCTGAGTCCCTAGGCAGTGTCTCCCTTCTGCAGCCAGCAGGATGGGAGATCAGTGCTCCCTCTGGCTCCAGAAGGGACCCCAGCACCTAGGGACCCAGGCAGAGTGCTTTACTGTGCTCCCTACTACAGCCAGGGGGAAGGGAGCACTAATTTCCCATCCTCTTGACTGCAGCAAGGAGCCTGCACCGGGCTTTAACCCTGCAACAACACACTTCACCTGGGTCCTTAGGCAGTGGCTTCTTTCTGCAGCCAGCCACTTTGAAAGCCCCCGGGGGCCACTTTTGGCCCCTGAGCCACAGGTTGGGAACCACTGGCTTATTCCATGTCTAATTTCAATGGTCTATGGGATTTATTTCTCCATTTAATTTAGATTTATTTTTAAAAGATGCCTAGCTGAAGTACTAGTATTTAGGGAGCTGTCTCTTTCTGGAGAAACCATCTTTTTGGAGGAGACATAAAACAGTGGCCTTGGTCACTTGTAGTCAAGATTCCCTGGTATTTAGGGGTCCTGAGATCCTAGAAAGAGAAATGATGCTAGGGATCATTTTTGCTGCTCTTTTTCGAGCTCCCTCCAGCTCATCCAGACTTCTCTGGTCCTGAGGTGCACGGAATGGCATGCAGTATTTCAGATGCAGTCACACTAGAACTTTGTGCTTCTCTGTGACATGATTCCTTTGTGTTTGCAGTCCAAAAGCACAAGGGCATTTTTTTGGCTACCAAATTGCATGGTAAATTCACGTCTAATTTTCTTTCTTCTGTAAGTGTTAGATACCCCACCATCCTGAGGCATCGGGTCAGTGCTGGTTCAGAGGTAAGAGTGCCACCTACTAAATCCCCAGCACAACTTCCTGAAGCAGAGTGGGAGGTCTGCCATTCAAGGTCTGGCAAAGCCTGACCCTGCGTATTTTGTGAGAGGTAAGGCTATACCTGCAGAAAGATGTGAAATGTGGACATTCACAGAAACAGTGGATTTAAGGTCTTCCCACACATTTTGCTGCATCCTTCAAAGAATCGAAGCTTTCATAGGGGGAAAATATGACATTAGGACTTCTGGCTGTGCCGATTATTTTTTATTATTGTGACAGGGCCTACATGTGCTAATTGAGGATCAGGGCCCCAGTGTGCTCGGTGCTGTACAATAAGTAAAACAAAAACAGTTCCTGCTTCCAAGAACTCCCAGTATAGGAATAGGACAAGTTGCAACAGGTGAACAAATGTAAAAAGGCTAATGGATGGGGGGCAAGATAATAGTAAGGATAAAACCAATCCCACTGCAGGGTGTCCCTGTGAGAGATGCAGTATGCCAGTCCCTCGAGATATCTGCTAGAGTTCTCTGTATATTACAAGTGCAAAGGCAGGTGCTGTAGACACTCCAAGCACTAGGCTATACTAGTGCCAGCCCTTGGTGGGTTCCCATAAACACACACATGCTCTGAGGAAGTAGCAGAGGATTCCTTTCTAGGGTGGCATGAAACTAGGTACCCTGGACACAGTTATATTGTTACAATAACAACGAAGATCAAAACCACAGTCCTTAATCTAGCCCCTAGGGGCAGCCCAGTCCAGTAGAGGGGTGTAATAGTAGGAGACACTTTGAAACCCCTCCATGCTGTTCTTCTGCCTGCCCGCTGCTGTCCTGTGTCCTTCTGCCAGCAGCAGGGAGTGTCTCTGCCCAGCTCTCAGCCTCAGTTCTCAGATTGCTTGCTGCACATGCACTTGCTGCACAGTCACACTCAGCCAATGCTGAGCCTGGTCCTCTCTGATATCAGACTGGAATTTCCTTTCCCTGCACTGGAGATTCTGGAGCCCTCCACCAGCTGGGTGGAGGGCAGTTTCCCCAGCAGTGAGCCACTTGGTTTATTTATAGTCATAGGAGTAAGTAATGTCTGTGGTGTATGCAGTCCTCTTTAGCTCTCTTCCTGTGCTGTGAACAAATTGTCCCCATGAGCGTGGTGAACTTTCCTCGCTCGGTTCAGCGTAACAGGGTGTTAACTGTTAAGCTTAATGCTGACCATCATGGCTAAGTGGTTGCCTGCTGAGCAGAGATAGAAAAGGCATCCTGGAAGTTCAGTGAAGGTGGGGGTTTTCTAAGCTGTGACAGCTGTTATTTTTGGCTGTGACACCTACCTTCAAATTCGGCGGCAGTCGACAGGAGTTACGCAAGCTACACAGAGTAGTTTGTGTAACTCCTGTCGACTTTGTAACTCCTCTTTGATTCAGTGCTACGCCACTTGAGGGGGTGGTTTTAACGCGTCGACTTTCAGATCGATTGAACGGGTCAACACCGACCGCTCAATCGATCCAGACAGTTTGATCTGACGGCGGCGAATTTGCCGCTATCAGTGAAGATGTACCCTCAGCACTCATGAAAAGCCTTCACCCATCTGTGTCTCTCCTCCACTCCAAAGATAACTCAAGCAGCCTGTCAATGTGAAGCACTCTGGTGTAAGAACACGTATTTTGGAATGCCCACTTCTGACCCTTTTCATCTCAGCTTAATGGGTTGAAACTGGGCATCGATGTAAGTAATAGTCTGCGTGCACCTTGGCCGGGGGATAGCAGGAGGCAAAATCGCTCTTCTGTTGCCCTGCTCTGTAAGCTTCCATTTCCAAGGTTGTTAGTCCAGCACCTTTCACCAGCACTAAATTAGCCATAATGAACATTTATGTATTTATTTTTTTAGAAAAACAGCACTAATATGTACCATCCAAATAAGAATCACACATGATCACGGGCAACCACTGAACAGGCCCAGAATGTTTTTCCTCCAGAATCCAAATCCAGATCTGAACTTGGGTCCATCTCCATAATTTGCTGAACTAGGGTCTTGAATGTGATCACCTCCCCCTGAATGCATTGGGGAATTTTGCAACTCTCCTTTCTAATTAAGGGGCCTGTGTCTAAGGCCCATCTCTAATTAAGGGGATGTCCTGGAAATGCACATTACAATTTAAAGGCTCACTGCTGCAGAATACATAGCACCTTCAGTTTCCTGCAAAGTCAGTGCGAGTGGAGGCCAGAATCAGGTCTCAAAGAAGCGTGCAGACTCCTGAACTCTAGAATCCGTTTTCAAGCGTTCCCTTTTGGTTTTGTGGAAATCCTCCCTGAAGTTGCAGCCCCATTCACCCTGCTCTTTTCCAAGTGCTGTGGCATTTCAGCAGATCAGAGCTGCACAGTATGTCACCACACTGAGGCTTGCTGTTGGCTGATGGCCCAGATCGGTCTAACTTAGATTTCCTTCTTTGCAGGAAATCACTTTACTACTGGACTACAGATGCAGCTTCTCAGCCTGCTGGGAGTGCATGAGATTATTACAGAGGCCCGTGTATAATTAAGTTGGAACTGGCTTTTTCATTTAGCTTTATTAATGTTGTACTCCAGCCACATCAAATGTTCTTGCAATTGCCTCACATTCTTTGTATTGACTTTGGAATGAAGGGTTTTGTGTGTGTAAGAATTTATCTGAAATGTTGCATTTAACCCTTTTTTTATTTTTAATTATTTAAAAGATGGCCAAGTCACTCAGATGTAAGGAGTGGCTACTGCTGCGCAGTGTGGTTTCCAGACCATATTTTGCTCCAAATCATATATAAAGCAGAAGCCATCCACACACAAAGTATGGCCATAAAAAATGCATCACTTGCCAACTGTTCATGGTTACTACAGGTATCTGCTAGTCTAAGGATAAGCTGTGAAGATCTCCAAAACCACTGCATGGTAGCTGTGGGCAAATGCTGATTTTCATTGTGATTTTTACTGTGCACCAGGGTACCCTGCAGTACTGGAAACAGTAGTTCAATTCCACATTACCAAACTACGTCCCAGTCCCTGCAATGGAGCTAAGAGCATTTCATGCCAGTGTTTCCTACATGTGCAGGATGAGACTGTGGCTGACTCAGTGAGCTTCCCAACCTCACACAAGGGGCTGCTGCAGTGTGACTGGGGAGTGCAGAGCCTGTGCATACTAGTTAGCACCGGTGGTGGCACTAAAAGATGCAGGGTGAACCTCAGCACATTGTGCACACTGGCCAGTGAAGCTGGCTGGGCATGAGGGGAGCACATGTGACACCCCCAAGATGGTGGAGCTCCTGCTTCTGTAGCATACATTCCCTCACAGCCCACAGGAAGATTTCTGGCTGACCGAACCAAAATCCCTCCTGTGGGCTTCCAGTGCAGTACAGCACACCTCCTTCATGAGCAGGCAGTAGCTGCAATGACCTAGGCCAGAGAAAAGGGGCTGGAAGGCTCCAAGGCTTGTTAATGGGTGGTGGAGCCTTTGACCATTCAGTAACTGGCAGAAGCTTTTTTGCTGGCCAGGGAAGAAAGTTTTTGTGGTTCCCCACCCCTCCAAGTGGGTCAAGCAAAAAAACCAAAACAAACCAAAAAAACCAGCCAGCCAGTCAACGGAGCAAAAACGGCTGGCCAACCAGAACATGGAGCCAAAAACAAACAAACAAACAAAGGCTGAATGGCACAGCAGTACAGTATCCCTTGGAAGCTGGCATCCAAGGTGAGTGCCCTCCTCACCTGCCCCTGGTTACTGGTTCCAATCCAGCCAACCAGCTTCACTTTTCAGGCCTTCCTGATACACCACACAGAAGCAAACAGAGCCCAACCCCATTTTTCCCCTCTAAGTTGCTTTGCCTATGACCTGACAAAGATGTCTGTCAGCAAGGGATGGCAGCTTCCCAAAGCATGCCATCCAATACTGTTCCCACCCCTAACGAATATAGTGTGGGAACACGCTGCACCTCATCTCTTGATCCATGAGAAATAACTGGTTTGTGCCTCACGACTGAAACATAAATGAACTCACTCTGCTGGGAACAAAGCACTCAAGGACAAGCCTTGATAAGCAAAAGCCAGGCTCCAGGTGGGAGCTTGGAAGGTCACCAACTCCCCCATCCCGCTTCATAGAGCCCAAGCGTTTACTCACAAGGCGCAGTGGCTGCGGGGTGAGTTAAAGGGCTGATTGCCGAGGAATTTTTACCCCCAGACTTAATATCGTGCTTTTCAGCTTCAAACAATTTGAACACTAAGGAGCTGTTCATCCTCAGGGTCGCATAAGGTGAAAGGGTCAAATGACCTGCCCAAAGACCAGAATGCGAATCAGTGTCAGAGCCGGATCGCAACTTGGGAGCTTTTGGGAAAAGATGCAGTTTTCATGGAGTTTTATTTTTAAAATGGGGATATTTTTGGATGTAAACATTCCCACTCCAGCAGGGGCAGGCGTGGTGGAATCATGGGGAGGTTAGTGCTCCCTGCAATGGAAATATTGGGGGAGGGGCAGGTGTACATTTCTGCTTCCCCCAATTTTTTTCCATCCCCACAATAGCTTGTGGAGGTGAGAGCAGGACCCGGAAGAGGGGCTGGAGAGGCTGTAATAGTGCAGGAGATCAGGCAGGGTACTGCGGAGCAAGTAGGAACAGCTCTCCTCTCCCTGCTTACAGCCACCCTGGGTTCCGGCAGAGACACCCAGCCTGGAGTAGGGGCAGGAGCACATGCGCCTGCTGTTGGGGTGGGGTGGGTGACAGGGCACTGACATCTGGGTGGGGGGTATTGGCACAGAGGACACCAGCCCTTGTGGCGGGGGAAGCACAGTGCACCAAGTGTTGGGCACCAGCTGCTGAGGAGCAGCCATGGGAATGGCTGGAGGAAATGTCGGGATGTTCCTTCCTAGCCTGGAGCCAGCCATCCCCTGCCAAGTCTTGATAGCGCCCCTCTCTCCTTCTCCTATCCTTCTGTCCCTCCCACCCCCATTCACATTAATCTTCCAGCCACCCTCCATCCTCTTTGCCCCTCACAGCCAGTTGGAAATCCACACCCAACAGCACGGTGCCTTTGCATGTGACTCAGAGTGAAAGGGACTTTGAACAGACAGATAGGGCACTGAACTGCGAGTTAGGAGACCTGCCTTCTATTCTTGGTTCGGCCATTGGCCACAGTGACCTGGGGCCAGTGACTTCCCCTCTCCAAGACTCAATCTCCCCTGCCACCCTTTGCCTGTGTGTCTGGTTAGATTGGAAGCACTTTGGGGCAGGGATTATCTCCCAGTATCTGTGTATACCTTAGCTCAGTGAGGACCCAGTCTTGATGGGTCCTACTGTAATGCTCAATAATAATGACTGGTCTAATTTCACTATACAGATAAGTGAAGCATAAAAGTAGGACATTAATAGAGCCTTAAAATTCTTCCCATTTTAATAATTGAGGGGGTTATTATTACTAACACATGCTTGTTTCTAAAAAGAATATTGGCAGCTTATCTCAACAGTGGATCATCCATGAAAAGGTGCAGAGAGGAAAATCCGATTTAAAAAGGCACTTGGCCTTGGAAAGTGGAGAAATCCACTTGATGTTTTTTTCCCTTTTGCAGTGGGGGCTATTGGTGATGCAGTGCCAGCAACACAGCTCACAGACTGTGTAGCATCCAAAGTCTGGATCCAAGCTCCCCAATATCTCAGGCATTCCTGTGTAATAGCTGGACAGCTGTGCACCATCCCAAGTGCTTAGTTGGATCCCGTGCTGTATTGCTGTTGGTTTCCCCTGTCTACCCATACAAGTGACCACCTCTGGTAGATTTGATGTGACTATTTAGAAGGGAAATCACTGCTTTTCTGAGATTCAGTTCCTAGCATACATTTACTTAGTGGAGTATTTGCCGTGTACAACTGCATGAGTCCTGAACTCGCTTCTGCTGGGCAAACCTCCTGCTCCTACATAAAAAATGGACTCTGTTGTTTAGAGGAGACTGCAAGCAAAATGCAGCAGGGAAAAACGTACCACACACAGATCTCCATCTCATTTTCCACATACTTTCCATATCTTTGCTCTCTTTTGCATTATGTTGGGATGGGGAACATATGTCTCAGTAGCTAAAAATTGGTCCCTCCTTGTACTTATTGAATGAGCACACCCAGTAATTAGAGTTTTAGTGCCCTTTCGATGGCAGTTTCTGTTTTCTATTATGTGACAGTGGGAAGCAGTGGAGCTGGTGTTTTAATTTTGCAGCCATACTGCATGACATTTAATTCCTTTGTTAGTTTTTTCTAGTCCCAGAGTTCTTACTGCAGAATCAATGTGGGCCTATTCACTGCCCTTTTCTCAGAACACCCAGGCTGTATAAAAGAACCTCGGGCCCCTTGTGTGAATCACAAAGGTTTTTCTTGTGAATGTGTGTTTCTGCACATGCTGGCATGAAAGGTTGTATACCCGTGTGAAAAAAGCAATTGAGATTAGATAAGGTTTCCTCCTAGTTTCTGATTTTACACTGGCAGGTGGGAGAATGCAGAGCCAGCCATTATTGAGCAGCAATTCAACTAACGTTTAGTGCAGAGGGTATAAGGTAAGGGCCTGATCCTGAGAGGGTGCAAAGTATGAGAGAATTTTCCAGGGAGCCCTTGGGGCAATTCCCCACCTCTCCCTGCCCTTGGAAAAGTCTGTAGCTTTGGCTTCAGCTCCATCCCCTCCCTTGTTTTGACTGCAGTGGGTAGTAAAGAAAGGGAGCAGAGTCCCTCACTGGGATAGAGGAGAAAGTAAGACACCAATGGGTGGGCTGGTTGGTGCCTGTGGAGAGAGGGAAAGCCCAAGGAGGGAGGCAGGGTGCTCATGAGGAGATGGTCTGTTGTCCACAGCTGTGAGAAGGAGCACCTGAAGGGTGCATTACTTCCTGCTGCCAAAGAGAGGCAAAGCATCCAGAGTGCTGCTGCCTGATGGAGGCCTCTGCCCCACACACACCCGCCTGAGGCCAGGCCTGGTGTCTCACTCACTGCACCTGCTGAGCTTCTTATTCTTCTCATGTGTATGCTTAGTGACACGCTGCAGGTGCCCATTGTTCCTACTTAGGAGATACAGTCCCTGTTTGTGAAGAAATATTTGATTCTCTAAGAAAAATATCAGTTGGGTTATGATGATGATGTATTATTGGTATGACCATAGTGCCTACTACCCCAATTATAGACCACAACCCCACTGTGGTAGGTGCCGTCTTCCATGCAGTTCATTGGGAGCCATTGTTAATGGTAAAGCTGTAGCCTAGTCTACTGTGGCTGGCCCCAGAAGTACCAGCTTCCATAGGGCAATGATAAAAGGTCACTTTCTTCTAACATTGAACAAGTAACTTTACGAGAATAAGGAAAATGGTATTGTTCCGAAACCTGCTTTGTCTCTCTCTGGTCTGGTCTACACTTACCGTGAAATTTGGCGGCACTCGATGGGAAATGATACGCAAGCTATATAGAGTAGCTTGCGTATCTCCCATTGACTTCCTAAATTCTAAACAGTGTGGAGGAAATGCCCTCCTGTCAACGCAGTGTTACTCTTTTTCTGGTGGTGGATTTATTCAGTTGACATCTGGATCAATTGAGTGGGTCTCCAATTCCGCTCAGTTGATCCCAGAAAATCGATCTGATGGTGCCGAATTTGCTGCCGTAAGTGAAGACATACGCTAACTTTTACTGTAGAACTTCTGTGGAGAACCTCCCCCAGATCCCATTTCTGCCTGACTTCCAACCTTGCTGCATCTTCTTCAAGATATCATAAATAAAATGAGCTTGAAGTGTATCCTGAAGTTCCTTTGCTTAAGTGCTGTCCTGAATGGAGATATTTCCATGAATCTGGGCCTGGGTGTCTCATAGGGTCCCAGGTAAATCATATATTTTCCATCTGTGATGTGGTTTTCAAAGTTTCCTTTATGAGATTCTTTTATTTAAACCAAATCTCACTAGAGACTCATTGCAGAACCCCTAGGCTGTCTCAGTGCTCTAGCAGAGCTTTGCAATACCTGTGAGATTCAAGGATAGATAGTTTACAAAGGTGATTGAAAACCTATTAATGTGTTGAATGCCCTGCCCAGCTGGGTTAGTGAGAACATTTAGCATGTATTTCTGTGGTTTAAAGTAATGTTCGTATTTCTTTCGCAGGTCATTTTTTACTCTGGCCTCCTTAGCAATGACTCTGTGTCAGAAAGAGGGGTGGGGAGGAGCTTTCTAATGAATATCTGAGACGTGACACAGAGCACTCAGCTGACTGTGGGCATGCACAATTTAGGGAAAGCTTCTACTGTGTGTGGTTGATGATGCCTATTATTTTTTGAGCAAGGAGCGATTATTGGTTGATCAGAGGTAGTTCTCAGTGTTAAGGACTGATCATTAATTAGACTTCTGAGTTAACTGAGCCAGCTGATGAGAAGATTTATACTGCAGAAACAATTGCAATGATGATGTATGATGAAAGGCCTTGCCATGAAGCGATTTCTGTTGGTGAACGCTATTTCTGCTGACCACATCTTAATAGAAGTACTGGATTTTTTTAAAAAAATGCACAGAATACATTGCTAAAATAGAACCGCTACAGTGAGTACCTTACAGCCAAGGCATGGCCAGCTCAGACATGGCAGAGATTCCTATATTGGTCTTCCTGACAAAATATACAGTGGTGGCAGACGGTCGCTTGAAAGTGGCAGGAATGATTTCCATGCATGCTATTTTTACTGTTCTCATAGTATTTCTGGAAAATCTGCCTTTCTATATACTGGAAATGATGGTAATTTGGACTAGGCTATAGGCTGTTACACTGCCATTTGCAATGAGACCATCAAGTCCAGTACTATGCCTGTGGTAACGGAAAAGTCAATATATATATCGGCCCAAAGGTTCATCTACACTGGGAAAAATGACCTGTTGCTGCCATTTGGTGTTAGCAATGGGTCCTCTCGGAAGCATCCTCAGCTGAAGGTTCAAATTGTCTGTAACTGCAAACAGATCCCAACTGTTTTCAATATCCATTACGGAAGTAAATGGGTGTCACATGTTTTTTGTGATTGCCACTAAATGCGTGCCTGATAAAGCAGTCTTACTGTAACAATGGCATAATGGGGATTTGTGTTTATTGCTTCTCAACTTCTCTATCAAATGTGTTCCTTTTACAAGTGAAAAGGTGGTTTTTTCTAATTGCCATCTCTGCAAACTCAATGGAGGCTCTAAGGGCTATTCACAAGGGGTATTTAGGCACCTAACTGCCCCTTTAGGTGCCTAAATGCAACATTTACGTGTTGCTGGCATTCTCAAAACCCCTGCTGAGCTGCTGCCAATCCTGTAAGGTGCTTAAATTTCTTCCAGAGAAGCCCTCAAAGTTTCTATCTAAGTCCTGATGCTGCCAAGCAGGATTCACAAACTAGGTGTTCCCTCCCTGTCTTGCCTTTGGGGCTGGATCTGGAATGCATGCTTAGGGCATGCCTAACCCACACAAAAGACACAAGACCACACAAAATGGGTGGTGCCGACAAGCCCAGTGACTAGAACATGCATTTAGCATGTGGCCTATTGACTGGGCTACTGGTTCCCGTCTCTGCTGTGCCTGATTTGGAGCAGGGATTTGAAACAAGGTCTCCCACTTTTCAGATGAGTGCCCTCACCAATGGGCCACAGAGTCTAAGGGAGCGGGGATTGCCTCCTCCTTGTTTTCTGGCTAGAAAGGGCTGACCTGGCTTATGCACCCAGTTCCAGCAGAGGGTTGATTACTTTGAATCAAGAGGAGATGGATGACTCCCTCTGGCCCAGAGCTTGTTGCTAACTCCTTTCGTAGAGCGGGGCCTAAGTCCCACCCCTCTCCTTAGCTCCCCACTCAGGCTGCTGGCTTCTGTGAATTCATGTCTTAGGTGCCTAACTTCCCCCATGCATTGTATAGGGAGTAGGGCACCTAAAAGTGAAGCCCTGAGAGTCAACCTGGATTTCTTTGCTTCTCAAGCATCATCATCACCAGTGTTAATTAAGGCTCTGAAGGGGAAATGAAACCCTCAGTGACAGCCATTGCTGTCACGAGGTTGCAACAGGTGATTGATTGGGATTTACCAAACACATCTGTTCAGGAGGCATACACTCCAGCTGGGCTGCATCTGCAGGGCTAACAGGAATAGTAAGCAGTGAAAACTTAGTTTTGCCACAAAGCCAGCAAATCAAAGTCCGGGTCTCACAAGGAGCAGATTTGTGGGGTAGGCAGGGGACATTTTTACATGGTCACTTTTCAGAGTAGAGCTGCTTTGCCATAGGATCTTCTCTGCAGCTGAGTTATTGCTCTTGGAACTTTAACCTTTAATTTTCTGCCTCATGTGTGTTTACATTCTCAGCCTATCCATTCTGTTTACGTAGCATTTTGTACTGAATTTTCTGTTTTCATACTGATGGAGAGGGAAGACTGTCATCTTCTGAATCTTCAACCCCGCTTCCTGCTGCACCAGACTATTTGCCACTAAAACACTGACCTTGCCAGGCCTTGCTTAGTGAGCTGAAGACTGAGCCGATATAACTGCTGGCATAAATAAGCATGGGGAGGGCAGGGTTGACCGTGCTGTTGTGCAGCAGGGAAAACAAGAGAGCAATAAAAGAAGAGACTGAGGCAGAGAAAGACAGTCATTGCTGTAAGAAGAGAGATGTGTCTGCATTAAAAGAGTGTAAAGAAATAAGCAAGAAGACAGTGAAGTGAAAGTGAATAGTGGGTGAGAAAAACCAATATAAGACAAACAACAGAAATGATCATTTGTGGCTCCTGTGAGCTTGCAGCACATCTGACCATTGTGAGTGTGACTTCATGCTACATCTCGTACAGATGAACCAGATAACTTAAAATATCCCCCCCAAGCTCGTGGTGTGAAAACCTCTGAGTACATTTGAGGAACCACAAACAGGAAGCTCATGATCAACTCAGGCAGCTTTTTTTGGACTTTTGCATATTGGTTTCAGAAAATTAACCCTTATTGTGCACTGTTATGTGAAGAGTGAAACCTTTTTTGGTCTTTTATAACCAAGATCACCACAAGTTGTCACTAGTCAGATGCAGAAGAGCCACCCTCTTCTAATCTGGGATTGCAGAAGCTTCATCATAGGTAAGGCTGAGTTGTGGTTTCCATTACATGCCTGATTTAGGGAGTCCTGCCTTTGAAATCCCCAAATTCTTTTCAGCTTCAAATCCAGTCTGTATGCAGTGGAAACCTTCCACCAAATCTGAGGTGAGGTGGGCAAGCCATTTCTAAAAGCACCTTTTGAAAAACAAAACCAAGCATTCCCTATAGCTAGAAAACGCCGCTGGTTTTTTTGCCAGATCGTAGCCTGAGGACGGAAAGTGGGAAAGGAATAAAATCAAATTTCTTGGTCCCACCTACTGAGACAGAGGAACAAGCATCTGAGTCTTGCTATCAGATTTTAAACATTATTCAATGCTGAACTAGCAATATCAGAGGGGCAAGTTGGACTCTAGGGACCTCTGTGAGAGGCAGCAGGGCTCTGAAGATGCTCAGAAAATTTGGAGGAGTACTGGGGAGTGTCACAGAGTTTAGCAGACCATAAGCCCAGCTGCAGCAAACCAGAGCACTCAACCACACACACTCCCCACATGTGCAAAGTTCTGCAGGGCTGGGTTTACCCCCTGCAGAGCTCATAAGGGACTGATGAGCCTCTTGAGGCTCTCTCATAAACCTCCTAAAAGATGCCAGGGTATGATGTACTTTCCCAGGTACTGAGAAGTCCTGGAAGGCACATGATACAGTAACCCAGAAGGCAGTGGTGCTGCTCTAGGCACTGGGGCTCAAATCTTCAAAGGTATTGAGGCATCTAACTCCCATTGAAATCAAGGGGAATTAGGTATCTAAATATCTTTGAGGATTTGCACCTTGGTGTGCCAACAGCGTGGCAGGTGATTGAAGTAACGGGATGGCTCTCAGTGCTTGGAATGCTAAGGACAGCTTCACTTGCATAGACCATACTGTCCTCTGCAGCCTTCCCACCAGTGTCTCCCCCTTAGGTCCTTACGCTTTCTTCTCTTGTGTATGCCCACAATAGCCTTTTGCAGCACCCCTTGCTGGGAGAAGAAAGCTCTGTCCGTACCCTTTTGACCAAGACTGAGTGTAGGGTTAGGTTCCAGACACACCTTTTACCTTCTTTACCTCCCCTTAGGGGTTGAAGGACTTTGCTCTTTCTGGGAATGGATTCAGTGAAACACCCACACAGCAATAGCTTCCTTTAAAACAAGATTTATTTAAAAAGAGAGACAGAATCAGATCAAAATAAGAGTAACAGTTTGCATATCGTACCTCATCTGAATACTTAGCAAAGCCCAGAAAAGCAGGGTCCCCTGGGCTTAGTTCTAGAGGAGAGAGGAAAATCTTTCATGGTCTAAAAAGCAAATCCTATCTCTGAATAATAAGGCCTATTTCTCATATGTGCTTCTCCTAAGTAGATCTCAAGGTATTTCATAATCTTTCACATCACCCCTGTGAGGTAGGGAAATGCTGTTCTCCCCATTTTCAAGAGAGGGACTGAGGATACAGGCAGACAAGTGATTTAGCTAAATTCACACAGGAAGTTCATGACAGAGCAAGAGATCAAACCCAGTCACCTAGGCCAGTGCCCTAACCACTGGGCAAGCCTGCCTCTGACTTACCTTGCCAGTGTGACAACCTCATGCAATTGCGTGCAGAGAGAGCACACTTATATCCCTCATCCCACCTGCTCATCGAGTCCTCTGTATGAGTGTCAATTATAATATCAGGGCGATGGGAACTCAACTGTTTTCCAGAATGAACAGGAGTCCCACCTGCAGGAAATATTCTTGATCCAAAAATACTAGATTTTATAAAGCAGTTATGAAGGGAAGATGGGAGCTGGTGTTGCTGGGGGCTAGAGCTGTAACTTTACCTGTAATCTCCATACTTTCAAAAGTTCGGGGCTCTTTTACATTTAACCTTCACTCTGAATTACCCAGCTTTCTAATACTTGTTTTGTGGTAACTACAGGAGTTTTATAAGATTTTTTTACTTAGCTCCAGCTTAAAGTGTTTGCCTGGGAATAATAGTGTGAATGTCATTGCATAGTCTGTGGCCAGAACCCCTCAGCCATGTGAAACTGTGAGATCGCATCAGCTCAGCAGGGTTGGTCTGGTGCACTACAGGAAATCTACCAGGAAAATCTGGTATGCTGAAAGGAGCAGTTTAGCAACCTAGAGGCCAACATAAAAGAACTTGATAGAGATATATGGGCAGTAGGAGGTAGCTAAGGTTGAGAAGGGGAACTGATATGAGGAATGTCAACTGGGTGTTGAATAACTTAACTGCTTATTTCCTTGCTTTCAGGGTTTGGTGGGCTATGCAGTCTAGCTTCTTTAACTGTAAATGAATTGATTATGTGTGTGTGTGTGTGTGTGTGTGTGTAACTATATAGATAATGGTTGGATTCTTCAGTCTGCTAAGTTCTCTGCACACGGGGAATCTCCAGCCAGTGTAAAGCTAGTGGAGGGAGCTATGCTGCCTCCTACACTAAATCTTCCACTTACTGCATAGGCATAGGGGGCGTGTTGGGGTGGGGGCAGAGACGGGAGGCAGGGGTAGGTCAGAGGAGAAGGGGTGGGTTTTTCTGGGAGGCGCAAGGAGAGGAGGGAGTATAAGGTGAAATCATGGTTAGCCATTTTGTTTTACTACAGGTTGTTGTTTGGACTCCATATAGTTTTCCCTTCTTCCCGGATAATTGGCACCCTTTTCCACAAATGCAGGAAAAGCATAGGCAGGTGGGGTCACATGACCTTTTTATCTGCTGAGAGACAGTGGACCATAAAAGAACTGTGCAGACATCACTCGTGGCTGTCCACCCTAGAGACAGTCGTCCATACTTATCCCGCAACATCGGGTCAAGATAGAAGAACTGAAGAAAGACTTACCTGTTCCCAAAGAATCCTGATTTGTTCCTGTTAACGGCTTTGTGTGTCCCCTATCCTGGTGCCCTCCCATTGGTGTCCTGGTTCACAGTTGCAGTCCTTCTCCTGTGCCCATTCTTGGTCCTCAGTTTCTGTCACCTAAAGGAGTGGTGATGTATATATTTGTTGTTGTTTGTTAAAACCCACTCCTATTGATTTGGCTCTTGGCTTCAGGCCACATTGGTAGTAACCACCGATCTGTTATGTTAATAAATAGTTAATTTAATTTAACCACTTATAGTCTGTCGTACACTGGGGAGGGTAAATCTGCCACTGGTGGTAGACATGGAGTCAGGGGAAAGAGCCTGTAGGAAGGAAGGTCCTGGTAAACATTGCCTTCCTTTCATATGCCCATTTATTCCTCTCTTCGGGCGTAACAGGTACATGGTGCAGCAAAGCTGATCCTCAGCTGGCATAAGAGTTTACGGCTGTGGCAAAAGCAAGAGCTGCATCCCTAGAGCTTTAGCTTCCATCAGGGCTGGATAGCTGAGAATCAAGGAGATACAGTCACTTCCCTCTCAACCCCACCCACTCCCAAGTTCTGCACAAGCCCAGTGGAGAATTAAGCCCAGTATGTTTCTGAACTAGGGAGCATAATTGTGTGAGGACCTGTAGGTGCCTGTGAATATCTACCTTTGCATGGAAACCTGTGTACTCTGATAGCAATATATATTTGTGTCTGTGTAGAAATTTGGGGATTGCATATGCGTGTTCTGTCTATGAATCTTAGCAAGACAGAATATGTGTGTAGCCAAGCAAGGCAGGTGGGGTGCTGTGACCATTGTAGTTCATAATCATCTCACTGTTTCCTTGTGCTTTCTCCTTCTGTTGAATTCACCCCTTGTCACTTGTCTTGTATTTAGAGTGTGAGCTCTTTGGGGCAAAGACCATCTTTTTGCCATGTGTTTGTACAGTGCCTCGCACAATGGGGCGGGGGACTCTAAGAGCTATCATAAGACCAACAATTAGTGATAATCTGTAGATGAGATTCTGATACTGTTACTCATGTTGAGTAACTCACTTCAGTAGCACCAATGTGATCAGTAAGACTACTCATGGAGTAAGATACTACTCAGTGTGAGAAAGGGGATTACACTCTGTCTCACAGTGAAACGCTCAGCATCATTTGTTATACTCATGTATGTGAGAACATTCAAGAATAGTTATGCTCCGAAGCAGACAACAATGACTGCATGTTGTGCATTACCTAAATAGCATTCAACACTGAGGATGTTGCCTAAGCATGAATCTTATTGGGTGTAATACCCTGCCCTTTCATCCAGTGTGTGGTTCCTAGACAAATTCTTATGAATAATGCTGTCTTGCTTGTTAGGTGTTGTGACACTTGGATTAGGGGTGACCATTTATAATATTAGTTATTACCAATATGACAGAATTGCAATGATTCTTACAAGATATACCATGTCAGGTACCATTGGAAAGGTTATAATTTGCTAAGTATGAAATAATATTATTATTTATGCGTATGTATCATCTTTGTACTGCAAATTATGGATATGTGATATATCTACATCCAAACACTTGTGCTATGCTACTGTGTTACATGCCCCCAGGCAGATTATTGTCAGCATTGATGACTCATCCCTTAGGGTCATTACTTTTACAATGAGCCCAGGGAAAGAAGCCAGGATGACACCAGGAGTCATCAAGACATGTAGGGACATGCCTGTGGTCAGGGGAACTGCCAGTGCCTTTCCCAATCCCTGCCCATGTGCTGTGAGCTTGTGTTTGAAGGAAGCCACATGGCAGAAACTACAAAAATGCAGCTGCACCATCTCCATCTTGTCTTCATTCCTGCTTCCTACCTCTGGATCAACTCATCTACAACTGAAGCTGTGAAACAAAGGACTGAGATCCATCCAGGTACTGCATGTATGCCAGAGAAACTCTATAAGCTGGCAAACTCCACAATTTTGCTGAGAATCTGATATATATGGACTTTAAAGTCATTTGTATGACTCTGATTGCTTTGACTATTTTAATATCTCTCATCTTGTTTGTTTCTTTTATAATAAACCTTTAGTTTTAGTTACTAAAGGATTGGCTGGCAGCGTGGTATTTTGGATAAGAGCCAAACTTATATTGATCTGGCAATGTGGCTGAGCCTCTGGTGATCAGGAGAATGTTTTGATAAAGGGAATAGAGTTTAAATAACTTATCTCTTTACTGAACCCAGTTGCTGATTGGGAGCCAGAGACTGAAATGCAATAAAATGGTCTGCGTATTTCTTGTAGCTTCTTGATAACCAGTATGGGAAATGAGGAGTACTGTTTGTGACTGGTTGGGGAATCTAACATCAGCGTTACCCACCAGTTCTGGAAGAATCTACTCTCCATTTGCGGCCTGCCCCAACCTTGGCATTTTCAGGTGGGCTACCCTAGGCATGGATGCATCACAGGTGTGTTTTTAACCATTGAACAGATTGTTATAGTCTGATGGCTTGTCAATAACGTCTAATTGAGGATTTTTAACCAGGCCTTTGAGAAAGGTCACCAGTGACCATTTATAGTGAATAGATGCTAGTGATACCTTCATCTGTATGGAGAAATAACACTGTTAATAAGTTAATAAGCATGCTCTCTGCACAGGGGCTGATGTCCTGGCAGCCTGCCTTTCAAAGTATGGTTTCCAAAGACAACACAATGGTTGGGCCCTTCAGTGCCCAGGAACCATTCTAGTCTTTTAGATGCATAACACACCTGCCATGTGTTTATATGTGTCCGTAGCTGGGCAGCCTGAAATGGTGCAATATATGAATGATGCTGTGTGTTACATGTAGTTAATATGCTGTTTTATGGTGAGGAAAATCCCATCTATGATCAGCAACAGGCATGGGTCAATCTGACAAGGACTGCAATGAAAATGGTGTGATGATTCATAGAATGAAATATTTGCATGGATTATTGAAATTGCTCATGGTATGCTAGGTTTTCAGTACTGCCATCTAGTAAGGGCATGTCTACTCTGCCCTGCAGTTCACACTATGGAGGTATGAACTGCACTGAGTCCCAAAGTGGTGTGCTGTAACTCCCCTGTGTGGACACTGCAGGTGTGAACTTAACGGTCCCAAGTTACAACAGAATACTTAGGTGAGTGCTGCAATTCACGTCCCCATAGTCCAAACTGTGGTGCAGTGTAGATTTGCCCTTAATCTTTTGCTTGTATAAAGTCTATCAACAGTGCCACTCAGTGGCTTTACATTATGTGTGCTGATTGGTGGCACAGATGGCAGAGAAGGAATGTGGTGCAAAGGGAATCTGAGGTACGTCAGGGAAATACATTAAAGCATTGGATCTGTCAGATACAGGGCATATCCAAAATTCCACTGGTAGAGACAGAGTAAACCTTGATGCGACAGCAGCCTCATGTGACAATTGAGAGGCGGGAGTGAGTCAATCCCATGCGCTGCCTGCCTGCTTTACAGGAAGAGCTGGCCTTGTTAGAGAAACAAGATAGTGAGATAATATCTTGTATTTGACTAACTTGTGTTGGTGAGAGAGACAAGCTTTCGAGTTTACATAGAGCTCTTCTTCAAATCTGATTAGTCATTGTGGCTTTGGGATTATTTCAGAGGATGTTGGTGTAATGCATGGGGAGAGTCACTCAGTCATGGCTAAGGCCTTCACAGAACCTCTAAATGCCGTGGAGAACCATATGGCAGTATATATGTATTCTTCAGAAACAGCAGAGAATTTGCCACATGTAAACAGGTTCCTCTTTGTGATTATTGCCATTGGCGGCACTATACCAGCTTCAAGTTAGCAGGAGGAATCTTGTAGGAATAAGGAGGGGTCTCACACTATGAATATGCAGAAACTTTTGATGCTATTTTCGTCATACGGAATATACAGGCAAAATATCCAGGACCGTCCTATGATTCATGCATCTCTGACATGTCAACACTCAAGAAGCCATTGGATTAGCAGCTTCTGTGTACTATTTAGCTATTCATTAAGTACTTTCCTTTCTATCACAGTGATATGTGAATGTGTTCGAGCAAGAATGAAATGACAGCCCTCATCTGTCTATCCTGCTTTCTTGCTGATTGGGCAACTTTGCATTCACACATTTAAGGAACTGAGCAGGAGTTTTCAAAGCTTCATAGGTGCATGAATAGATAGATGGGTGCATAATTACTCTACTTTTGGGGAGGGAAATGCTGTCTGAAAATGGAGGGATGGTGGGTGTTTCTCTGTATTTTACTGCACAGGATGGTGGGTGTGGTTATTTCTGTTTTGTGGGGCTGTTGCTATTTGTTTTGTTTACCTTAATTGTACTGAATGTGGTTTTAACTAATCATTAGAGGTGGTTAGAGTATGTGACGGTGCCTCTTGTGATTTTGGTAACCCAAAAATCAGCCTCATTCGGGGAATTTAAGCATTAACTTGTTACTCAATGCCCAGCATCTTACCTTTAGGCAACTTTTTAAAGTCTGTCTGTGATACTTACATGGCCTCCACCATTAAAGTACCTGAGCACCTCAGAGTCTTTAAGGTATTTAGTCACCCAATACCCTTAAGTGGTAGGAAAGTGCTATTATCCGCATTATACAGATGGAGAACTAAGACAGAGTCTATAGGCCACATTTTCAAAGGTAATTAGGCACAGAGGCAGATAGATGCCTTGAATTGAAATCAGTGGGAGTTAGGCACCTTTTGAAAATCTCACTAGGCATCTAGGACCAGATTCACAAAGATACTTAGGCACTGAACTGCCTCTTTAGGCATCTAAATCCAACATTCAGGCAGCAGTGACATTTTCAAAACCACTGCTAAGCTGCTGCCTAACCCTGCAGGGGCATAAGTTTCTGTTGATGGGTATGCACAAAGCTGCCTAACTCCTGATGCCACCCCACAACTAATGACCTGCTCAGAGCCCTGTTTTGAGCCAAAACCCTGGTGGCCCTGAAGCAGGATTCCCAAACTGTGTTCCCCTGCCTATCTTTCCAGCCGGGCCTAATCCTGTAGGTGTACTCTGAATTTACCTACAGGCTCAGGCCCCACACAAGGGATTGCTGGTCTCTAGCTATGCATGGGCCTAGACCCACCTGTCCCAATATCTGCAAATAGTACAAGGAACTGCTGGCAGGCAAGTGCCCAGAATGCCTAATAGTGCGTAGGGCATTGACCGGCCATGTATGAAATCCAGTTTGGAATCTCTACTCTGCCTCAGAGGAGGGACTTGAATACAGATCTCCCACAGCCCAGGGGAGTACCTGAACCCCCAGCCTACTGGCTGTAACAGGGAACTGCTCTCTCGCCACTTTTTTATGAGAAGGGGTGAACTGGCCTAAGCACCTAACTCCTGAAGAGGGATCAAAGCTGCAGTTCCCAAGAAGAGGGAGGTGCCTCCCTCTGGCTCATCTGTCAGAGGCCTAAAGCCCAGCTCCGTGGGAGTTAGGCACATAATTGACTTTGCAGAGCTGAGCCTGAGCCCACTTCTTCCCTCTGCATTTCACTCCTGGCTAACTTAGGCCTGGTCCACACAAGACTTTTTTTTTCTTCTGCAAAAGTCAGCTTTTTGCACCAAAACAGTGGTGATGTACACACTGCAATCCTGCGCCCCCACTCCCACTCTTCCCCTGGTAGATCCAACTCCCCTGATCTTGCGACAAAATAAAACCACCCCAATGAGAGGCGTAGAGCTTTTTGCACTAAACTTTTAGCAACAAAGCATCGGTGTAGACACTGTGCTTGGTTATGTCAAGGTAAATGGCCTCCAGGAAGTATCTTACAATGCCCAACTCAGAATGCAGAATGTTGAGTTGCGCTTGCTAATACAGCATCTAAAATCTTCCAAAGGCATTTAATACCTATAGAAGGAGAAATCCCTCCAGCCCACAGCAGAGTCATTTGACGATGCTAGTGAGAAAAAAGAATTTGGAACACAGGACTTGTCTCATTGCTTTTGAGCAGTGGGCTATCTAATCTGTTATCCTGTCATGCTGCTATACCACAACAAACCAGCTTGGCACCCTGCCTTCCTGACATACCATAGCAAAGTAATTGTCCATCTAATTTGCTTGTCTTACCTCGGACAGTGACCAATGCTAGTTGTGCCAGAGGAAGATGGCCCCTCCCTTTCTCCCATCTCTGCCAGCACCTCGCCAACTATGCCACACTACGATGTGGAGACGAGGACATTTTTGTCTTGCCCCAGAAAGTGATCAGCTTATGCCCTAAAGCATGAAGATTGATAGTTAAGTCTAGGATAATTATTGCAAGTGCTAATTTACCTGCAGATGCTATTCTTATCTGCACATATCAAGTATAATGGTATCAAGTTTTTTAAATAATACTGCACATATCAAGTATAATAATATCAAGTTTTAAAAAACAAATGTTGCCCGGGTATTTGCTCAATAAGCTGTAAAACTGAGAACCACAAGGTATTAATGATACCTCTTATGACAAAAGTATTTCTCACATGCTTCTTTTAATGTAAAGTGTCTCCATGGCTACATATGTTGTACAGACAAGGGTAACAAGTGCTGAATAAATAGCAGAATCCTAGCCCATGACAGCAACAGATCTAAAGGCCCCAGTCAGTAAAACACAATTCAGTTGGATACAGAATGGGGTGTGTGTAGCCATAGCTGGAATGCTTCATGAAATAGGTGGAGCTTTACTCAGGAGATTTGAAAGAGGTTGCCTGGGGATCTGGGAATGTTCTTACATTATGGGATAGGGTAAATAGGAGTGGCCAGTTGGTCTTCTCTGTTCTCATTGCTCAATAGAGCAGGTCAGAAAATAGATTTTATTCCATAGAAAATTTTTCATTGAAAAACTGAACATTTTTGGACAAAACCCAAAAGTTTTTGATAAACAGTTGAAATTTTCCACGGAAAGTAGACACGTCTCATTTAAAAAAAAATTAGCCAATAACCCAATTCTCCATCAAAAACCAGTTTTGATGGGACATTTTTGACCAGTCCTATAACTCAGTCTCTAGCTCTACTAGAAGATGTAGAGCCAGATTTTCAAAAGGACTCAGCTCCCATTCAGGAGCTAAATTAAATGGTCAGATTTTTATAAGTGCACCACACCCAGCAACTCTCAGTGTTCTTGATCAGAAGGGTGGGGTGCTGAGTTCTTCTGAATATCACACTTGGAACTAGAAGCAAAATGGGGCAGGATGTGTCAATAGCATGAGACTGAAACATGCATGATCACTCTGCCATACTGATTAAACTAATCTTTTGATACCAGCCAGTAGTTATGATGTTGGATACAAGAAAAAGTGTCCTTGATGCCAGAAAATCCTTGTAAGGGAGAATTTAAAGTTACAAGAACAAACGCAGAGGGACTGTTAGTTTTAAAACCTGGTCTCAATTATATGGCAGTCAATGGAGCTAGTCTAGAGCTTCGTTTGGGGTAACTGAAGGCAAGATCAAATTAACACCACAATCAAGCACAATATCTAATGATAAGTGGAGGTGGCAATTAAATATCGCAACATCCTAGATCATGAACAGCTAGAGATGCTTTCATTTATATTGGTAGAGATTCAGAATGAATTACTCCGAGTTTACACTGTAGTGAATGAGGGCCGAATCTGGCCCAAAAGCATTGCTCCCATTGTACTTTGAAGGAAGGCGAGTATCTTTATTTGTGCATATAAATCTCACTTACTACGTTGGGCTTATTAACAAAGCAGAAAGCTAGTAAATATCAACCCCTTCACTTCTACCACATCAACTAAAATTTCTGTGTCAGCATGGAATATGGCAGCATTCTCCAATACAATATTTGCCAGTTTAGCAGGACATACTAAACTGATGGAAATGGATCTATCTTAGGTATTCATATGGCAGCCCCATTACTATTGTATCTGACCAACTCAGTCATAATAATTCAATTATTCTCACAATACTTCCTATCAAGGAGGGAAGTGCCATTATCTAAATGGGAAACTGAGGCACAGAGCGAATATGTGATGAGAGCTCATAATACAAATGTCTTAACAATCAGTTGTTGATTTTCCCTCTATACGTATTCATAGCATCCACAACCAGCGAAATGGCTTATGAAACTAAGTGCCAGTCAGACATTCTCCAGTCTCCACTAATTATTGCTTCATGGAAAGCCATTCCGCTCTAACACTGAAGTGCCAGGAAGGGAAGGAATGCCTTCATATTTGCTGTTCAACTGTAGGAAAGACAAATGGCAACCCATAGTAGGGGTGAATATTTAAAACCGGTTATCTCTTCTGGTTGCCACACACACCTATAGGGAGCTTATGCAGCTGTAGAAGGTGGGTGTGTGAATGAGACATGAAGAGACCATGATACCAGCAACCCATGGGCGAATTCTACCTGGAAGTGCTCCAGCTCTTTTTAGCACCTGTAGAAAGCTCCAATGTCACTGATGCCTTTGGACTCCTTTTTCCTCTTCCTGTAGGCGCATGGACTGAAATGCATGGCTGCTGTGACATTATGAGAGGGACTGTATTAATATGATTTAATCTGATGGTGTTTTAAAAAGGTGAACTTTTCAATGCAGTGAGCTGGCAGCAAGTTATTATAGAGCTATTCATCTGGCCAGGCCACTCTTAGAATGCTAATGAATAACTATTGCATTCTATTCTGGGGACCACAAAAAACTATTGACAAACTGGAAGGGGTTCAGAGGCGAGCAAGAAAAATAATCAAGAGGATGGAAGGTCTGATTGAAGAGGAATGATTACAAAAGCTAACTGTGTGCCCTTGGATAAATGACAGCTAAGGAGGGATGTGACAGCAGTCTACAAATATCTGGATGGGATTAGCACAGGAAGGGAAAAGAATTATTTAGGCCAGCGGTTCTCAACCCTCCCCCCCCCCCAGTACCACTCGGGGAAAAAAAGGGGGGGACTTTCGGCGGTGGCAGGGTTTCACGGCGGCAGTGGGGGAGGGGACTTTCAGCAGCAGTGGGGTTACATGGGGGGGAACAATGCCCTCCGTTTGCCCCTTTTCGGCGGCAGGGTTTCGCAGGGGTGGGGGGGGGGGACTTTCGGTGGCGGCGGGGTTTTGCGGCGGCGGCGGGGGGGGGGGGCCTATCGGCGGCAGATTCGGCGGCGCAGTACGGCTCATGTACCACCCAGCCTTCTTCGAAGAACCGCTGATTTAGGCTATGTCTACGCTTGGAGCAACGGGTATGATTCTCAGCTTTAGGAGTCATCATTGTGCTAGGCCTCATAGAGGTAGCACACTAAAAATAATATCATGGCTGTGGTAGCATGGGCAGTGATGAGTGGTGGCTTGGGCTAGCCACCCCGTGTACAAACCTGCCCAGATCGTATGGGTACATACTTGGGTTTGGTAGCCTGTGCCACTGCTTGCCACTGCCCATGCTGCCATGGTTATACTGCTATTTTTAGCACACGAGCTAGCATGAGTATGTCAGTGTGAGCTGGGAATCACAGCCCTAACTCCAAGTGGAGACGTAATCATAGTGTGGCATACGAGGATAAAACTGGGACTACTGTGATGAAATTAAATTGGGGAAAATTTAGGCTGAATATACCTTTATAATATAATGCCACTCTCTAAATCCATTTTGCAACCACACCTTGAGTTCTGGCTCAGTTCTGGTTGCCCCATCTCAAAAAGGATATAATGGAGCTGGAAAAGGCTAAAAAAAAGGGGCAACAAATATGATCAAGGGTAAGGAACAGCTTCCATATGAAGAGAGACTAAATAAACTAGGGCTGTTCAGCTTAGAAAAGAGACAACAAAGGGGGAATATATAAAATCATGACTGGTGTGGAACAAGTGAACAGAGAAGTGTTATTTATCCTTTCCTGCAATACAAAAACTAGGGGTCACCCAATGAAATTAATAGGCACTGGGTTTCCTACAAATGAGGAAAAACTTTATTTTCACACAATGAACAATGACTTGTGGAACTCATTCATTGTGATGACCAAAAGTATAACTGGGTTCAGAAAAGAACTAGATGGAGGATAGGTGCATTGATGCATTAGATAAAATGGTCAGGGTTGCATCCCCATGCTTAGGGTGACCCTAAATTGCTGATGGCCAGAAACTGGGAGGGGAAGATGGGAGTGGTTCACTATATAATTGCCCTACTCTGTATGTCAGCTGTCCGGAGTGGCTCACAGGCGTGAGTACCAACCTCAGGCAGACTGAAGAAGCAGGGCACAATATCCAAACTGATTGTGAGTTCTCATCAACCAGGCATCACGTGTGACTCCTCAAACACTAGAACAGCCTAATCATGGAAACAGACAGTCTCCTTGGGTATTCCAATCTATCTTGCCATCTAGGTAAGCTTACCTTTACGATAGATGATCCCTTACACCAAAAATCACAGCAGTATTCAGGTTACTACTAGTCCTAAAGGACTAGTCATTTATCCCAGGTCAATTGTACCTTAGATTCTATACCAAAGACAATGCTTGTAGCCAATCCTATAATAAGAAATAAGAGTTATTTACAGTGTTAAAGCAGGTAAACACACACACAAATGAGTTACAGTCTTAGGTTCCAAAAGGTAATAGAAGCTCTACAAGTCCTCTAGGGCTAAATGAGGCCAAACATCTGGGGAACTCTTGCTTATGCTCAAAAATCTTCGCTCCTCAGAGTTCAAGCAACATAGAGTTACAGTTCTCTCTCATCAGAGGTTTTTATTCCCTTCTTCCAGAGTTCAAGCTGATGGAAGGAGTCCAGCTCCTTTTCATTGCCGTGGGAGGAACAATCACCAAAGTCTTTTGGCCAACAATGGTTTGTCTGGTGTCTATAGGCCTTCTTTTGTTGAGCAGGAAATGACACCTCTTGTGGAAAACTAGTATTTCACACTTGGTAAAGCTTCTTTCTTGACTGTGGCTTACAAATTTCAGAGCAAACATTTAATATAACCTTATAACATGGTGCACAGATGTTGTGAGATTAATGCATGCAGCATTCTACAAGCATTTAATAAAGTCTAAACACTAAACACATTTTTATAATTTTTAATAATACTAACACACAGGTGAGCCAAACTGGTTTCCAGCTATGCATTTGTCAGTGTTCAGTGGGGCCCTATGGGCCTTGGAAGAAGCGGGCACCTGGTCTGCCAGCATCAAACTGTATACTCCCCCTGAAGCTCTGGTATTGGCTACTGTCCGAGACAGGATACTGGGCTAGATGGACAATTGGGTCTGACCCAATATGGAAGATCTTATGTTCTTAATACCAGGGAAGATCCTGGTATTAGGGACTGTGGACGTGTCCCTGGGACCGGGGAGCAACGTCCGGGTCTGGCTCCCTCTCTGGGTCCTCCTCAGAGGGGGACCACCCCTCCCGGCTCCCTCTCACCGGGAGCAGTCTTGTGCCCTTCTCAGGGCAAGCGGCCTAGAACCGGGCCCTCAAGCCGGGCAGGCAAAGCAAGCAGTCTAAGGCCAGGCCCTCAGGCAGGGCTGGCAGGTGAGCAAGCCGCTCTCTGGAACGGCACGGCGGGGAAGGCTTCCTCATGGAGGATAGGGAAGGGGGACGCAGGCCCACCCATCTCCACTGCGTCCCAGCCCAGGGCCCTGTCAGTGGCAACGGCGTTTGCCACTGGGTCGGCGGGGCTCCGGCCGCAACACGCCGCCCGGGTTGCCCCTGACTCAGCCACTAACGTGTGGCGATCCCTGGGCTTCTTCCTCCCCGAAACCCCCGGTACCTGCCTCCTCTGGGTTGCTGGGATTTGGTAGACCTGCTAGGCCTCCTCATCCACAGGCGGCAGCTCAGGTAGCTCCATGGGCTCATCTTCGGAGGGTAGCTCCTCCGGTCCCCAGGCCTCGGGCAGGGCCGGTAGGTTCTCGGGGTCCCAGGCTCGGCACTGCTCTGGTAGGTCCGCTCCTGGCTCCCAAGCCCTGGATGTCTCCGGGGGGTTCTCTTCAGGCTCGTAGTTCATGGGGAGCCCTGACGGGCCTTCTTCCGGCTCCCAGGCCATGGGGGTCTCTGGTGGGCCCTCCAACTCCCAGGCCGTAGGGTACCTGGGGGAGGCCTTGGTCAAACCCCAGGCTGGGTTTAAGGCCAGCCATTCCCTCTCAGCACAGCTCCCCAGCCCAGCCTTAGCCAGGAACTCCAGAGGAGACATGTCCTTCCCCTTCAGCTGTCTCCTCTCAACTGAGCTCACTGGCCTGGCTCTTAAAGGCCTAGCTCCGCCCCCTTGCTTCCGGTCAGGCGGGGCCAGTGGGGCCTTTAAAGGCCTAGACCCGCCCCATTGCTTCCACTCAGGGGTTTTCCTGGGGCAGGCTTCTGTCAGACAGGGTGGGTCTGGCTCCCTCTCTGGGTCCTTCTCAGAGGGGGACCACCCCTCCCGGCTACAGGGACAATGATGTATTTGGGAATAGATGGTGGCAGTTCCATTGCTTGGAAATTTTGCATTAAACAGGACTAAACACTAATAATTGTAGGAAACAATCCTGCATTAGCTCCCAGGGCAATGGGCTGGCTGAAGATTATTAGTCATGTTGCAGTAGCACTAGAAGCCTCAACCAAAATCAGGGCCCCTTGTGTGAGGCAGTGTTCAATCACAGAGTAAAAGGAATCCTCATCCTTACGATTTTACAGCCTACATAGATAAAATGGACAAAGAGTAAGAGGGAAACAAAGGCTTAGAGAGGAAGTGACTTGCCTCACTCACACCACAGGTTCATAACAGAGGTAGGAATAGAACTCAGCTCTTGTCACCCACCTGCCCATGGCCATGCTGCCTATGGCTGTGCTAATAAACAAGCTAATGGCTTTTCTAGTCTTATGTTCTGTGAAGCTGGGATGACTCAGGCAGTTTTGCCTATGGTCAGTGGGTGGCACTCTTCCCCTTGAGTCAGTACAGAACCAATGCCTTTACTTTCAAATACTACAGACAATCATTTCACTTTCTTATTGGGGCCTGTATTGTACCTGTTTGTTTGTTTGATTCCCCCCACACATCTTTTGTTTTCAACTCTATCTTATGATCATGCCTTACACGCTTTCTTCAGATGTCTCTCTTCCTGCAGCCCTGACCCTGAGGTAGCTGTGTTTCTATTCACCAGCACAATTTTAATCTGTATGTGAGACACAAAAAATGAAGAGCTGAATGTAATAGAGACCTAGAGGATATTCTGAGGTGTGACAGAGGGAACAGGGCTGTGCAGGGTACGAACCATGGGGCCAATCTGCTGTGTGGTGGGACACAGTGAAAGAGTGCAGCTCACCAGGAGCCGCAGAAGAAATCAGGGCTCTGCAGGTAGCAAAGCGATGATACATATTGACAACAAGAGCTATCCATGTGAATAACCCCCAGCATGGATAACGTACTTCTTAAAAAACCTGGGAAATTGCCGTCCAAAATCTTTACCAATTTAGGCTTTATCTACGTGCTAGCTGAGCCTGACCGAAACTCAACTGCTTTGCCTACTATAGATGCAAGGTTGCACTTTTAGCTCATTTTTAGCAAGGTCAGGTTAGAGGGTTTTGGTTTTTCCATTTTTTTTCCTTTCTTCCCTGTTCCAATCCCTCATTTTGCCACTAGAAAAGGAGAGGGAAAAAAGAAACAAAAATAGAAAGGTGTTAATAAAAAGAAAAAGTGTGTGGGGAAGAAATCAATTTTTCAGATTTCTTTTTTTCATCAAAATAAAAAAATTTCACAGGAAAATATTGAAAAAAATGTTTAAAAAAATCTGTTGTAAACAATTACCATTTGTCAAACAGCTGTACATATAACCCACAAACAGGTCTGAGTTCAAGAATTTTTGAGGATGAGGGTGGGGATGTGAGGGCTGAGAAAGGAGACTGATGAGTGAAACGTAGGTGGGGGGTTGAATGACTCTGCTGCATATTTCTTTGATTTTTAAGGTTTGTGTCAGTAGGATACATAGTGGCACTGGCCACTGTTGGAAGACAGGATACTGGGCTAGATGGAACACTGGTCTGACCCATTCTGGCCATTCTTATGTTCTTATAATCTAGCAACTTTAACTCTAAGACAAGAGTTTTCAGTGCGGGGATTTATTACTCAGTGGAAACCAGCTATTCTGTGGTTCACGCATATCTCTTCAGCCATATCACATTTATCAAGACCATCTAGGCTATTGCTCAGTTTAGTGGTGACGTGCCCAGGGTCCTTAATTGCCATTTCCACTGCTGGGGTTGGATGCTAGTGAAGCTTCTTGACAGTTGAAATCAGGGATGCAGATGTCCTTTTGCACTCTGCTAAGAATTATGCTCTGAATGCTGCAGTACATTTTTGCTGTAAAAAGCATATATTGGAGGCAGAAAGCTGCAGAACAGCAGCCACCCCACTGATGCTTACAAAAGATATGAGAACACAGGTTGCATAGGGAGAGTCATGGCTGTAAGCTTTACATTCGCCTCTGTTATTAACAATTTACATTTCTGTAGCACCTCTCATCCAGAAAGATCCCAAAGCTCCTTACACTTTACATGAAAAAGGCTAATTTCACCCTCCAGTAAATGCAGCCAACTTTGGGACAGAGCACAGTTGGTGCTTAACAGTACGTAGCAACCCAAGACAACAATTTGGAACAGGCAGTGAAGTTAACATGCGGTATAATAACAATAATTAGCACTTACCATTTTCAGAGCACTATGCAAATATTAACTGGCTGAATTATGACTGTTTGTGTATTATGGTAGCACCTAGAGATGCTTGCTGAGATCAGAGGCCCATTATGCTATGGGCTGTCCTTACACTTAGTAAGACATAGACCCTGCTCCTAAGAGTTTACAACCTAAAGAGGCAAGGCAGATACAGATTGGGAAAATGGAACTGTTATTAGTCCTGTTTTACAGAAGAGGAACAAAGAGATTAATTGATATGCCCCACTTCACTCAGGAAGCTTGTAACAGAGCCAGGAACTGAACCCACATTCGCTGAGTCGCAAGACCTGCCTTTCTTCCATTAAATCAGAATAGTCCTCCCAACAGCCCTAGGGTGTAGATAAACAATTATTGTGTCCCATTTTACAGATGGAGAAACTGATGCAGTTTGGTTACTATTATCTGTATTGTAGAAGCACCTAGGAACCCCAGTCAAGGATCCATTGTACTAGGCATTCTACAGAGCCTACCAGAATAGGGCTCTCCCTGATTCTAGATTTGGGGGTTTTAAGTGACTAGCCCAGGGCCTCACAGCAAATTAGTTGCAGGACTGGGATTAGAATTCAAGAATTCCCTGCTCTTCACCCTTAGCACAGTTCAGTAGCTCATAGTCAAAAGAAACTTCAGGCTTGATTTTAGGTGTGCAGAATGTAATTACCTAAGTTGGAATTTACCCAGTAGACTGGCATTAATAACCATTTCTATATTGAATTCTTAAATCATATGATCTTATTGTGTTCACCTGTTATTTCCTTCTTTCCCCTGGTGAGAATGACCCTGTAAATGATTATTAGCACAGAAGCTATGTCTCTTTATTTCAGCCCTCGCAGCAGTGCCGACTCTGATCTCAGCGGACGGAGTGTACACAGCAGTTCAGCATTACTAGCTGCAGAGGTCATGCATGCACTTGGTGAAAACTGCTGACAGAGTCACTAAAATATGTATGGATTTCCTCCTGTTGAAAACATTGATGTGGAGATTCACTATAAAGTGCAAAAAAATGCTAAGGTGGAGAAATAATGGTGGCTCCCAGTGTGGAAAATGCAAGCAGCAAAGCTGTGGAGATTGATTGATGAGGATAGATGAAAAGAAGAAATCTGCATGGCTCAGTTAAGTGATGACAACAAAGATGGGACAAGAAGGGTGAGGAGTTATTCAGAATGGTACAAGGGGCCTAGCTAGGAGTGATGGGATGAACATGAGCCAAGGAAAATGTAGGAGGAATGAAACAGGAACATTCCTGACCGTGAGATCTCCCTTGCTATATTAAACTATGTATCTCTTCCACATCCGTCACTGCCATATCTGAGCAATAAAATTGTCTCCTAAAGGAAGTGGTAGATGTCCCATCACTTTGGATCGTTTAGAATTGGACTGGGCAAAACACTTAGGGCCAGATTGTGCCTTAGACTGCGTAGCTATATGGGGGCATGAAGGGAAATAAGACATGCTCCGTATGGGCTACCTGGACTTTGTACCCAGATGCTCAAGAGTAAGTGGGGGCATTTTGTAGTCACGACTCTGCCCTGGAGCAGGTGAGTGGAGAGTGGGCAAGGAATCAGTAGATCCCTGGCCCTACCCCACAATTTTGTTAGTGCAGATGAGCCAGGAGTTTCATTTGCTGCTGGCATAGGCTAGCACAAATAATTACCTTCCCAGTGCAGGGAGGGATTGTACCTCTTAGGCTACATCTACACTGCACTCTCCTTTCTGCATTGGGTAGGTATGTGTAGCTACAGGCAGCACTGAAAATCAAGTTGCATCCACACTGTGGTGTTCAACCTGCCTCCCTCCGGCAGAGCCTTTTGCTACTGCTAGAGGCTTTCCCTGCAGCAGGGAAATCTCCAGTCGTGGGGAGCTGCCAAAATCTTTACCTCATGCCTCCCACTGCTGGAGTCTTTACCTGCAGTGGGGGAGGCTCCAGCTGTGAGGAGCTGCCAGAACCATTCTATGCTGCTGGAGTCTTTTCCTGCAGCAGGGAAAGGTTTCAGCAGCTGGGGGGCAACGGGACACTACATGGCTAAAAATAGCGGTGCTGACAGGGAGGCGTGGCTTGGGTGAACAGAGAGCCATGTAAGGGACGTATTCAGGTACATGACCACACCCTTTAGGCGTGTCTGTACTCTACTCAGCATGCCTCGCCATCTACAATACTACTTAAACCCATGCCAGGGTGGCTAGTGGAATACATGCTCTACACACTACTGACAGAAGCATGAAGTGTAGACACAGTTTTATAGATACGATTCCTTCCCTGTGCAGCTACATTCTACCCCTCACAGAAGGCTTGTGGCAAAGCCATAATCTAGCCCATAGGAATGGCAGGTCAAAAGTGGAAGTTATTATCTTGAACTAGCAGAATCTGGGGTGTCTGACAAATGTGAGGAGTTCATTTTAGAGGTGCAGGGGTGAATTTGGGGTTTGTTATCATATAGTCAGGCCACTCACCGGGTCCTCTCTATACTCTCCAATTTCCCTGTCACAGCAATTTGGAGCAAGCTCACACAATCTCTCTCCTTATCCATAGCCAGGAATTCCTGCACCCTTCCTTTTTACCTGCCCAAAACAAAAGGAGAGACCCACAGTTTTCTTGCAAGAGTTCAGTCAACATTCCTTACCGTAATGTAACTACAACAGTCGTTTCTGATTGACCAGGTAAAATAGGCTTGGAACATTAACTAGTTTACAACCAGAAAAAATTTAATGGTCCCGCTTGTGATCTAAGTCACATGAGTGTAAATCAGTAAAAAAGTCAAAGATGTCAGTGGAGTTACATCAGAGTAAAACCAGTGTGATAGAAGAATCAGCCCCCCGCCCAAATTTAACAATAATATTTTTGTATTAAAGTATATCTTCCCTATTAGTGAAGCATTCAGGGGATTGTGCGACATATTTAAAAATATAGCAAAATACCACAAAACATGAGGGCCAAAATCTACTCTCAGATGCAACTGGGTGACCCCATTCAATGCAGAACAAACAGTATAAATCTTCTTGGGAAAAGTGAAGGCTTGTCCATGGGACTAGGTTTTTTTCCTCTCTTGGAACTCGTCACAGCCCATATCCAATTCATACAACGACACCTTGTTGGTTATTTGGTATATTAGTTTTGAGCAAAGAAGTTTTCCCACCAAAACCCCCGCAGATGTATGTTTGTCCTTTCTGGTCCTACCTACAGCTGGTTGTCTATTGACATGACCCCTGTGTGGGCTATAATGGATCATTTCTGCTACACCCTGATGTCCAATTTCTATGCATAAATCTACAACCAGGGCAAAACTGTACATTCCAATTTCCGTTCATGTATAGCATTCATTTCCTTTGGGAACACCAAAAAACATGGATATTATTTATCCTTATTGTATAGTCCATTTACACTTGCCTGAATTATGTACGTGTTCCATAAAAGCATAGGAAATGCCATACCATTCTATACAGTCTAGAGGCCTGTCTCCAACACCGACCAATGTTTCTACTTTAGAGATAGGTGTGAAACCCCTTCATACACTTAATTGTGCAATTTTGAACAGTGAGGGATAATTTCTTCCTTACCCCACTTGGCAATCAGCTTATTGCCTGAACAATGAGAACTGAGAGCAAGTTATGATTTTATCCTAAAACGCATGTCTGCAGGTGCTATGTTTCTTCATAAAAGGATGTCTAACTTTTTATTAAGCTGTTGTCCTAACCTCATTAATATCCTGACCCACTCTGTTTTGCAAGTTAATTATATATAACACTAAAATATTTCACTCTGTTATAACTTTGTTGCCTTTTAATCTAAATACAATGTAGAACTAACTCCTTACTCAACATACCTGTTGCGTAGAGTGAAAGCTCCTTAGCTTGGGATGAGTGTTGCCTGCTCTATGTTGATTCTGGTGCAGCCTGATCTTTACCCAATGCTTGTATTAGAAGAAGTTAAATAAAACAGATTAGCTTTTTCTATGCAATTTTATTTGTGTGTTCATGTTCCAAATGTACCTCTCAAGTCACCTCAGAATGAGTGACATTATTAATTTTAATCCCAAAGTTTCATGCATGCCACACAAACTCAGTGTCCCTTTCATGGATATTATTTACCTCCTAAATAAAGAATCATGAGAACAAGGTTAGTGAGAGACTTGCATGACAGGAATGATGACTACAACGTTTTACATTTCCTCTGAGTGAACTATTTCTGACCCTCATTTCAGGGCTGTTTCTCACATTGTATCCCACACTTGGGTCTTGGCAGGTTGAGAGGGAAGGTTCCAAGACTGACCCATATCCACCTGGATCCTTGGCAAATCATTCAATGACCATTCTACAGGTTTGTATTACTCCCTAAACTATGTAAAATGTCAGGCTTTGTTCAGAGCATTTTGCACAGTTCCAATCAAGGCACTACCTTTTGGTCTGGGACACGGACACACACACACACGAACGAACATCAAATGTATTTAGATTTTGCTGCTGTTTGCCAGTGGCTTAACACCACCTAACTTCCTGAACCAATACCTGTCTGTTGCTTAGAATTAAGTCAAGAATAGACTCTTCTCTTATATGCTATTCAGAGAAAATTTGGTAACTCTTTTGAGAAAGAAATACTAGCAAAATACCCATGAAAAGTTGTTCTTAGAGCAATTCCAACTTGGCTGAAAGCAGAGAGCCCTGGCAGGGCCCAAGCATAATTTTTTTGGGCCTAGTACAAACTTGCAACACGGGCCCCCTCCCATACACATACCACAAACCCTCATCCCATACATACAATCTCATGAGCCATACAAATTTTTTTCCTCATGGTAATGGGGGTTTCAGCCTTTGCCAGACCCCGGTAAAGTTTACCTTTTCCTCCCCTCTCCCCCATGTGGGGGCCCTGGTCCCATGAGTATCTAGCTTTCATGAGATTTCAAAATCAAAGAGGTTTGTATAAGCATTTGGGCTTTGGCTGCTTCTCTGAACCAAACCTGGACTTCTAGATGATAGCTCATTGCTATTAATTATACTGTAACTTTAATAGATGCCCTCTGATCACTGTTAAAAAGGACATTGTTGAAGCTCATTTGTAAATCTCTGGTCTCAGTTATACCTGTGGAGTCATTTGGGTAACTGAGGGTAGCTGGTGGAAGAAATGGAAAAAGGACTCTGTAAAAATGGAATTGTGAAGTCCCAGATTTATCCCCTCTCGAAGATTCCACCTCAAATGTGCTCTGTTTGAGTCAAAAACTGATTTTATTGTATTTTTTTCTGAATGGCAGCACTGACACTGGACCCTACCCTGGGCTCTTCTGCCTCTTAAGTTGCCACCAGTAATACAAATTCCGCCAGTTGGAACTTGGTTGACAATTCAGCTGATGACAAACAAACCAGAACAGAATTCAGCACCCTCTCTCCCAGCTGCATTATGCAGATCCTCTGGGCTAGTTGGAGTATAACAGGCTCTCTGCACTGGCTCCCCTTTGAACACAGTGAAATTCAAGGTCTTTTCTCTCATTGTTTTGTCTTTACTCTTTACACAACAGTAAGGATTTGAGGTGAACAAAGGATGCAGCTGCATTTCAAATCGCCTTGTTTACTAACTATGTACAAGGCTGAGCTGTTCTGTTATGTTCTCATGGCTTCAGCAACAGAATATAGGGCTACAGGGCTCCCAAATTATTTAAAGGGATACTACCTGATTTCTATACATTACATTAATATTCAAAACCCTTCATGGGTCTGACCTTAGGTACCTGTGAGATCACCACTCCCTTCATAACCAAGACTTTCCATAATGGTGCCATTCACTGTAACAATGAAACAGTAGACGCTAGGGGGAGCCCTGTGAGTGCAGGAGATGGAAGGGAACTTGATTCTGTGAGGGATAAGGGGGGAGATGAAACCTCTCTGCTTTCAGAACTAAATGCAAAGTTCATTTTTTTCACTTAGCTCCCCCTCCATAATTTTTTTTACAGTAAAAAGGAGAATAAAACCACTGCCAGCCTCTAACCAGAACAGAAACTTCTCCCAACTACAGGCAGAGTAAGAGAGAGACTTACTTCAACTGGCTAAAAACTCATGAGGTGCTCAGCTGCTATGGTGATGGGGACGTGTACAAAGATAGAGCCCTTGTTTGGTCAGTACAGTGTGCCAATGTGATTTGAAGAGGCACAGGGACTTGGTGGAGGTTGGTGATATCTGAAAGTGGGAAGGCAAAGCTGACACACAAAACTGTGATCAGAGTCAGTTTACGGCACTGGGGTAAAGATCAAGCTGTACCAGACTCAACACAGGGCTGGCAAAGCTCTGCCCAGCCTGAGGAGCCTCCATTCTAGGCAACAGATATGCTGAGTACGGAGCTATTTCTACTGGGTCAGGTTTCTGAGACAGCTACAGTAAGGCTGGAATATTCAAAGGAGGCTAAGGGTATGTCTACAATGCAAAGAAAAACTTGTGGTGCCAAGTCTCACAGCCTAAGTCAGTTGACTCAGGCTCATTGGGCTAGGGCTGCAGGGCTGAAAATAGCTGTGTGGACAGTCCCCCTGGGGCTGGAGCCCAGGCTCCAAGGCCCTCCTCCTTCCCTGGGTTTCAGAGCTTGGGCTCCAGCCTGAGCGGGAACGTCTACACAGCTATTTTCAGCCCTGCAGCCCAAGCCCCACAAGTCCATTTTAATTGCCCAAGCTCTGAGGCTCAGCCTAGTGGGTTTTTCTTTGCAGTGTAGACATGCCTTACATGAGCTGGCAGTCCAAATCCCACTACATTTCAGTGGGAAATGGGTGCCTCGCTCCCTCAGGCTCCTTTGTCAATCCCGACCCAGATAGTATCTGAGGGATTTATACTCTCCAGGGCTTGCGATTCCTCCTTAGAAGCTTGAAAAGAGCAATTTCCCCTGACTTTTAATTTGTCCTTTTCAATTTGACGACAAGTTAACTGGAGTTCCCTCTACTGACTGGCTAACTGCCTTGACAGCACCTTAATGGGGGCGAGTGTGTGTGAATGCATTGCATGCACGCACACTGATTTCTGTGTTGACAGTGAGCCAGAGGGACCAATCAGCAAAAGGAAAGTAGATATGAAAAAATACAATTCATTTCCATTCACTTTAATTCAGTGAGACTTTATTGGCAGCACAAGCGGCACCAGTGTTGCCAAAATGTCGGGAAAAGACTAACCTCTGTGGAAGGCAGATCTACACATGATAGGTTACACACTGTCTGGGGTCTGATCCCCTTTGTCATTAGTGCCCACTCCTGATCTGGAAGCATGATGCCATGTTTGCCATCTCTCTACTAGGGTCAGGCACTATATTTTCTAATCACTTTTTGGTGAGGGTTCTTTTTTTAACAGTCCTGGTAATTGGAGGAAATTCCTCTGTTTAGGGACTCTGGAGTAGAAAGTGTCTCTTTCTCTTTCACTCCACATTGGCTGCACAATCTCTCTTCTCTGGGTTTCAGCTGTGCTCTGCACCTGCCAGTTTCCACCTCAGCATCCACAGAGACTTACAATGTGTAGATTGTTCTGCAAAAGACAATAGTAGTTTGAAGGCAGGTCAAATTTTTGAGCCTCCACTATTTACCAAACCCCTCTAAGGCTCTGCATACACTTGGAGCTCAGACTGTGATCCTCAGCTCACGTAGACTTTCTCGCACTAGTTATCATCAAGCTAGCGCACTAAAAATTTTAGTGTAACTGCAGAATTACGGGCAGTAGTGAGCAGTGGCACAGGCTAGCTGACCTGCGTATGTATGCAAGGAGCCCAGCTCCAAGTGTAGATATAGCTTAAATGCATTCTGCCTTTTATGCCTTTGCTTCTCTGTGTGTGTGATTAATCTGCACAGGCATTTGTAGTACCCAGGAAAGTGAAAGACTTTTTAACAGCTAAAGTTGAAGAGATTTTGAATGCCATTAGACCAGGACACTTTTCTTAAGAGTGTCACCATTGGGGAGGGAGCACTGGTGGCATGACAGAGGGATTGGCAGTGTTGCGGGAGTCAGATGGTGGATATGTCCCCGAGGCATGGGAAAATAAGGGGATGTGTGACAAGGTGAATGGAGGTGGTGGTTTTGAGGCAATGTGTCATAGAGGAGTGGGAGGGGAACATGACTAGGGTGGATGTGGGGGTGTCAGAAGGTTGTTTTAAGGTGACGGTAGCTTAGTGCATCGGGAGGTGAGAGAAAATGTCAAGGGGAGGAAAGCGGTGAGGTGACTGGGGTGGGAGAAGAATGGCTGTGGGAACAGGACATTGGAGATGGGAGGGTGATGTGACTGAGGGGGAGGAGGAATGTCTAGGTGAGGGCTGGGGTGAAGTGGTGGGGACATAACCAATGTATAACAACTTTAAAAAAAAAAGAAATCTAAAATTAAGTAGTGAGACCCTCACAGCAATAAGCCAAGCTACAGTAAGCATGAGGCAGCTCTTTGTGCACTTTATAGGTGGCTAAAGGCCTTTGATCTCACCTAGCTGGTTATCTGTCAGGAAACACCTTCCCCTCACTGGTCATTAGTGCTTAAATACCCTACAGTCTGTGAAAATGGCACTATGTAGAAATGCCCAAGGACACGAGTGAAACTGAAGAATGCATGACACAGCAATGGCAATGCAGGCTGGGCATCTCTGAAAATGCTGACTCAGAGCTAAGCGCATGACTTGCTCACAGCACCAGGTGAAGATCATGCTGTTCCTGACTCAGACGAAGAGCTCTGTATGAGCCCAAAAACTTGTCTCCCTCACCCAAGGAAGTTGGTCCAATACAAGATAGTCCCTTGCCTACCTTGTCTCTTAGAGTGGGATAGGCAGGCCTGCCTTGAAGAGTGTCTCGCGTTATCTCATCCAACACTGTGGACTGAATGAGGGATCTCATAAGCTAAAAATATGAACCTCTATAACTTAAACTAAAGGATCACTTTTTGTAGTTGACTGCTGTAACAGACACATTGTCTGTAGATTAGCTACGCAAGAGTATAGGGTAACAAACAGCAAAGACTGGGGTACAGCTCTATTGCTCCTCATGCCTGATAATGGTAGCCACTGCAGCTCTTGCAAAGGGTGCATGGGTGTGTTGGAGTAGGGACAATATGTCTATTTGCACTAGAGATAGGTCTGCTTAAAAGTAGCCCGGCTTTCAGGAATGATACTGTAAGTGAGGGTGTAGCCTTTTTCATAGCTAAGTTGTTTGAACACAGGTCATTTATTTGTTATTTGGCGCATGCAGTCTGGTCAAGCCAAGCCAAGCCACAGTGTTCTTATCAGCAGTTTTCAAGGCACGAAGACCTCCAGGAAGCTGAGTCATTTTGCAATCCTTAACAATACGTGTCATGGTTTTTGGCTGCCCGCATCGACATAGTGGACTGTCTCTAAAATGCCACTGAATTCCACTGCAGTACAAATTCCATGTGTCACGTGGGCTGGCTTGGGGGAGGGGAGAGGGGCATTTACTGTATTGTGTAACATTACTATGTCAAAATCATAATGATTCATGTAAGATATGCCATGTCAGGTACTGTTAGAAAGGATGTAATAAGCTGAAGAAGATGGCAATACTTATGTTCATGTGTTATATCTGTAATGGAAGTTATGGACATATTGGATGTACCTGTGTTGCAAATTATTCTGTATAAGACACACCCCAGACAGAGAGGCGGCAGGAAAATAGCCCGCTTAATGGCCCATCAAAATCTTTGCAGAGGCAAAGGGCCAGGAAGAAACTGAAGGCATACCTGAAGAGTTACCAGGATTAGCCCAAGTGACTCTGGACTCCATTTTAGTTCTTGTAACATTGCACAAGACAGCATGGCCAAGACCAGAGGGTATATAAGGCCAAGTCACAGAAACCATTTTGTCTTTGTTCCTGTTCAGCTACAGACACATACCTGCCTCTGAATCAATTCATTTTGCAACTGAACCGAAGGACTTAGACCCATCCAGGTATTGGATGTATACCAGAGGAACTGTACAAGCTTGCAACTCCACAACTCTCCCAGAGACTTGATGTATATGGACTTACAATCATCTGTATGTATTTGATTTGCTTTGACCCTTTAACATTTCTCTTATGGTTTCTTTCTTTGTATAATAAACCTTTGGTTTTAGTTACTAAAGGATTGGCTGGCAGTGTGGTATTTTAGGTAAGATCCAAACTTATATTGATCTGGGACTGTGGCTGACCCTTTGGGGTCAGAGGAACCTTTTTAGTAAAGAGTATAGAATTTAAAGAACTGATCTCTTTACTGGACCTAGTGGCTGATTTGGGAGCCAGGAACTGGAATGCAGTAAAGGGGGTTGTGTGCTTTTGTGGACTGGCTTCTTGATAACCAGTGTGGGGAAATCAGAAGCAGTTTGTGGCTGTTTGGGAAGCCTGACTTCAGTATCACCCATCAGTGCTGGGAGAATCTGCTCTCCTTTTACAGCCTGCCCTGACCTTGGCATTTTCAGGTGGCTGCCCTAGGCACGGACGGGTCACACTATGTCCAGTACAAAACCAGTTCAGAAGGCTCCATTGCCTTTGAGGTAAATCAAACCTGAGTTGATGCTGAGTGAGGTCCAAAACAAGATAATTATTTGTCACTTTCTCTGCAGACCATGAAGCTCACCATACATTCTCTACCATAAATCCGTCACCTGGTAAAGTTTTCCACAATGGGCTCCATGAGGGCAGACACCTATGTGGTGGATTAAACAAGTCTTTAATGATTGGTAGATGTGGCATATCACGCAGTTTCATCACGAGCTTTGCTACGCTTTCCTCTCTGAGAATGCTGGGTGGAGCAATATTGCAGAGAACCAGTAACCAAGGTAAAGGAGTAGATTTTAGTGTGCCTGAAATAATACGCATGGTGAAATTTAGTTGTATGTCGATCATCTTTGTGTGGGACAAGTGAGCCCACGCTGGAGTGCAGTAATCTGCTGCTGAATTACAGAGAGCACAGGCTGAAGTGTGTAACGTTTGAGCATTGGCACCCCATGTCTTTCCGGCCAGTTTTCTGAGCTGGTTGTTGCGTGTTTTGACCTTAGTTGCTATCTTTGTAAGATGGGCACGTTATGTGAGTGTTCTATCCAATGTGATGCCTAGATAGACTAGGTGTGAATGATGCTTAATTCACTGACCATTGAAAACTATATTCAGCTCTCTGTCCTCTTGTGCATGATGTAAGTGGAAGACACTGGACACAGTCATACTTCCACTCAGTATCAGGTGCCATCGACGACAATAATCAGCCATAGCCGCCATATCTGCATTCAGAACACTCTCAAGTATGTCAAAGGAGTGTGACTGAGTGCCGAGGCATATGTTGCCTGCATAAACAAACTTGCGAGACCTGGTATATGGTAGGTCATTTGAATATAAGTTGAATAACATTGGAGATAACACTGATCCTTGCGGGAGGCCGTTCTTCTGGTGCCTCCAAGCACTTGTTCTATCACCAATATGCATACGGAAATGGTGATTTTTCAAAAACAGAGCCATTGCATATACTAAGCAGCTTGGCACAGTTCTAGACAATTTCACTAAAAGGCCTGTGTGCCAAACCGCATCATATGCGACAGTCAGGTTAAGGAAAACTGATCCAGTCTACAGCTTATGTTGGGATCCATTTTTGATGAATGTTGTAAGTGCCAGCAGTTGATCACGTACTATGACTCCGGAGAAAACCAGCTTGCTCTGGTGCCAGCATGCCTTCCACAGATGGTGAAATTCTTTGTGAAATCAGACACTCAAGCACCTTAAGGCGGAAATTGGTCTGTTATAGAATCACTGGAGGCGCTCACCAGGCTCAATTGGAGGAAGCGACGGTGGCGCTTGACTTTAGATGGTCAAGTCAGCTTAATTTGTCGACTAGGTGCGGCCCAACATCCATGTACACAAAGCAGGCTGGCAATTACTCCAAATCAGATTGCCAGTCATCTGCTGAAGATTGCCAACACTCCTGCTGGCAGAGTTGTCAAATGACGTACATGATGAGTGGCGGCATATTCTAAGTGGTAATTTAGTTGCTAGTAAGATGGAGCCATTCACTTGTCTGAAATTGGATTAAACACAGGTACAGTTCCTGGATATGATAGGATCGCACCTGAATTCATGAAACATCTGGGACCTCACGCTCGGGAATGGGTCATTTGGTTTTTCAACAGAGTTCTGCAGGAATCCAGATTGCTTAGAACCTGGCGCCAAGTAAAGATCATTGCCTTGCTGGAATATGGGAAAGATCCACACTTGACTTCGAGCTACAGACCAATTTCACTTTTAATCATCTGCTTTAAGGTGCTGGAATGGCAATTTCGCAAAGAATGTCACACAGGTCATTGATCAATGAGGAAATGCCAGGGCGTCTAATGACATCCTATGAAAACAGTGATGTATCAGATCAGCCAAAGGACAGCATAAAAGCATTGCAATTTAATGGTGTGCCAAGTATTAAAATAACACCAACTGCTGCATCCTGTTCAAGCCAACACCCACCTCCTCCGTGCTTATTACATCCTGGCTCTATGGCTGTGACAAACAACTTATTATCCATATGCAGCAGCAAAAAATTCCACAGGCCTCCCTTCTTGGTCAACAAGCACTAAAACAGCATTTAGTGCCTGAAAGGCAAGTATCTGAATATTGATAAATTGAGCCTTTTGCTCAGGATGGATTAAAGTGAAATGTGGCATGGAAGATAATTTCCAACCAGGATTGGGGAATAGTCAATTTACGCAGCATCCCAGAGAAAGTCCTCATGAGAATCTATGGCGTATGATGTATGATGCCCAGATGCCTTAAACACAGGACCTGGGCAAACACAAATTGGGGCAGAATAGAGAGCTGAACCACACACACTACAGCAAGGGGCTCAGCTTCATTGCTGTGTGCACAAGAAGGCCCAGCCACATCCTGCCTATACAAGGAAACCAGACTGCCTAGAAGAGACAACCCAGACCATGAGGGGAACAGTCTATTGAAACTGGAGGAAAAGGTGTGCTTGCCCCATCCCTTCTATCAACAGCTGCTGGTGGGCCCTCATCTTGGCAGGGATATGACTACTTCTCTGTTCCTATTGCAGCTTACTCGGCTACAGCCCTGAGGTTACTGTATTGCACAGGATCCGTGCTCAAAACCTGTGTTCTCTGCTGTGATCAGGGCCCACAGACAAGGTGTAGCGTGCTTGCCCAGACAGACATAGTGCCGCAAATCATTGCCTTTAAGAAACTAGGCTAGGAGAAGAAAAGCGGTGAGAGATGAGTCTGACGAGCAGGAAGAAGCATCTCTTATTCTTATGGAAGCAAAGTTGTTGCTGCAAGTCCCCGTTCTGTCCCCCCACTAAGTGGCCTGTTTAGTCTCCTTCCAGCCCAGTGGCTCTCCCTGCAGAAAGATGAGGAGACTCACTTTCCTAACGTTCTGTAATCTTTGAGATGCCAAGCCTGAAAACATCTTGGTGAAGTGGAGAGTGAGGCTTCTGAGGCAGGAGAGGACCTACCCTCTCAACGTCTCCTCTGCTGAAATATCGTTCAGCTGCATTTTGAGCTATAGTTCACATGAACGACTCTGGACAAAATCAAATTGTAGCAACCTTTCGCTAACAGGTGCGTGTATCTGTCTTCAACACTGAACCGAGAGTGATCCCAGGAATTACAGGCAGACAACTGACTGGTACAGGGCCAGATCCTGAGATCAGCTGAGCACCTGTGAGCCCAGATGTCACTGACATCTCCTTCCCACCTGGTCCTTTCCACTTCCCCCTTTACAGCCAGTTAGACAGATTAGCAGCAGAGAGATTTTCTTGCTCCTCTAGAGCAGCAGGCTGCCAGACCACAGGAGACCCCCTCTAATCCTTCCACGTTGCACTTTGGCAGCCTTCAGCACTGGCCACGAGTGCTGGCAGCAATGCATGCCTGTTCTTTCAGAACAACGAGAGGTTAGTGGTGCGCAGTCCCAGGGGTCGATGCAGAATCTGGTTGGTGGTATTCACTACATGCATCAGTTATCTGGAGAAGGAAATAAACGGGGAGCTGGGGAATTTTGCTTATTATGGCAATTTGTTACAGTTACTGAAAGCTGTGGATGGTTGTTAGAAATTCCAGATGGCTTTAAACATCTCAGTGGTTTGGCAGGGCAACGTCAGATGAAATGTAACATAGAGAAAGCTCAGCTAATGCCCATTTGCAAAGATAATCTAAAAGTTGCTCTACACCTGGGCTTGTAGGATCCTCTAAAGACAAAGAGTTGAATGTAGTCATTGCAAGCAGTTTAATGATGTGTATAGCTGCAGGTTTAAAAAAAGGAACTAGGGTGCTTGGATGTTTTAAAAAAGGGATTGAGAATAACACTGAGCAAATGCACTGATGCTTAGATATGACAGTGGAAAACCTGGGAGATAAATGAGAATATGCAATGTATAATTAATACTGCCACTACCTATTATTGTATCCAAGAGCTTAGAAAGATTCAGAAGAAGGTTATTCAACTATATGAATAATAAAAACATCCAGAACTGCATTACACAGGATACATATTTATAAGGTTCTTATGTCCACATGCTTCAGGGCATAAACTGACCCAAGTCTGAGGAAAGGAAGAAACGTTCTATCATTGTCCATTACAGGTATTTTAACACCTTCATATGAAATTTCTTGTACTGGTCATCATCAGAGATAGGATACTGGACAGGATGGATCACTGGTCTGATCCAATACAGTGATTATCTGTGTGCCTACACAAATATTGTAATGACATATAAAACACATCTGACCTGCCATGTTAGTGACGCTTGCCGTCCTTTGGAGCCTGTACTCGATTCCAATTTTCCTTACTTAAGGCAGGTAAGTGGGGATCAAAGAAGTTCAGAGAAGGACAACATAGATGATGGTTAGAGGCTTAAAGGGGGATGATATATGACACAACATGGGGAAGAACTGGATTATTCAGTCTTTAAAGGAAAAGTATTAGAAGGGTCTTGGTTAAATTATTCAAAACAGTGAAGGTCACAGTGTAAACTGATCAATCTTTGCCATAGAATGAAAACAAGGGGAATATTGAATGCAAAAGGGCAGCACGGTTAGAAACACATCAACAGATGAGATGGGCCTCAGTCATGATGTTCAAGGGTGTTTGGATCTCAGGATTTGCCATGGCCCCTTTTTAGAGGTGGAGGCCAGTTGGGAAGTTTGGATCCAGGTTAGCGGGTGTTCAGATTTGTGTGGTTTTGGGGTTGGGTCCAATTCTCATAAGAGGAAGATGTTTCATTACACAGTGTATAGTTAGCCTGTGGAATTCACAACTGCAAGAAATCACAGTCAAACACTGTGGGTAGATTTTTTTAAAGGTCTGGGTATTTTATTGCAATGAATCGTTCCTGTAGCTCTGCAGTCTAAGACCATGTCTATACTGCACACTTTTGCCGGCATAGTTATGTGATGAGGTGTGATCTGTGACAGACATAGCTGAGCTGGCAAAAGCCTGTAGTGTGGTTGCAGCTATTTTGGCAAAACTGTGCTTTTGCCCGTATCGCTCATTTTGCTTGAGGGGGCTGGAATAAGCTATACCAGCAAAAGCATAGTTTTTGCTGGTATAATCTGTGTCCATGCTAGGAGCGCTTTGCTGGCATGGTGTACCAGTACAGCTATAGCAACAATGTGCTCCTAGTGTAGACCTAGCTGAAGGTAGTGATAAGGACACTCAAATCTCTGACTCCAGGGCACAGACTGATCACCTGCAGGAATCAGGATGGAATTCCTCCCCCTCCCACAACACACACTCTGCCAAACAACATTGGCTAGGTGTATTATAGGGAGATGGGGGAGTTTGCTTTTTCCTGAAGCATCAAGTGTTGGCTAGTGTTGGTGGCAAGAAGCGCATCAGATGGAATGATCCATTGAGGGGAGATCCTATGTTCCTGTATTTTTATGGGAGCGTTCTTCTGAAATAAGCATAACAGAGCTGCCTACAAGAGCTCCCGCCTGCAAAGAGCTGTGCTCCCTCATTTTCCACTGAAGAGAAGAGTGCTCAGTATTTAGGCACCTAAAGATACAGATAGGTGCCTAGTGGGATTTTCAGTCTGCATTCTTATCATCCAAATGGACCCTAGCTCCCTCCCATTAAGGTCAAAGGGAGATTTTTACGGCTTAGAGAGAAGTGAAAGAAAATTTATGGAAACCTGGAAAATACTGTGGGAAGAAGGAAACTTTGGGATAAGGAAGAACTACTACTGTAGTTGCTGTTGATCTTTAAGGTCTCGATTCTGCACCATTGAATTCAATGGGATTTTGGCCATGGACTTCAACAGGAGTGGGAGCAGGGACTAACAGCATAGACAGCTATGAAAACAACGATAGCCCATTTGGGTAAGTGGGATGGGAAGGACCCTAAAGCAAAAGGAGAACTGTATGCAGTCAATGAGGATCTTATGTAATATGGGCATGGCGTGTTCAGGGTGGCTTCTTTTAAGCCCACAAAACTAGGACGCTCAAAGGTTCTCCTCTGAAACACAGGCTTACCTCGCCCTTTATACATACACACTACACACAACAAGGTCTTCCATAAGATGATCAAATGAACTAAGCCAGTTACCTGGCTTATCAAATTCACTTCCGTGTTCCAACCTGCACAGTTTATCCCACTTGGCAACCACATGCTTTTCTTTCTAATTTATAGGTAAGTGTAGGGTCAAAGGTGCCCTCCTGGCAGACCTGGAGGTGAAGTTCTCTCTCCACAGGACAGCAGCAGCATGGGAAGAGGCAAGACTAGCTCCCTGCGAGTGTGCCTTAGCGTTGACCTGCAGGGACTTCTTCTAGGGATGGCAGATTATTACAGTCAAGGGTCAGTCCATGTCTGCTGTGCTGAGCTTGCATCATAAAGGTGAATCATGACCTTGTCTCTAGGAGCTGGACTGACACCAGCCTATTTCAGATAGGCCCCTCAACAGCTGTCAGAGGATAATGCATTTTCAGTCATTGACCTGAGATCTGACGCTCCTGTCCAGCGCTGAGAACCTCAACTCAGACTGATTTCAAACTGGAGTTATGGGTGCCCTACACCTCTGAAAATCAGGCCTCAGTCATTTGTGGCTGGGCATCCTCAGATGGAAGCATCCATAATCAGTGATCATTTTTCCAAAGTTTTCCTGAATGTTGTCACTAGATGTTAAGATGGGTTTACCTCGAGGTTATGCAGAACATTCAGGGCCAGAGTTTCAAAAGAGCCCCACACCCAGCTGCTCCCATTGAGAACAATGAAAGCTTATGGGTGCCGAGGATTCTTGAAAATCTGGCCACTTCATTGAGATGCCTAAGTGGGAGCTTGAGCTGTTTTAAACACCTGGACTTTAATGTGGTTTGTTTCGAAGAAGAAAAGGCACCAGGAGTCACCAGTACATCTGATTGTTTTCTCAAGAAAACAGGAAGTCGCTTACTTTTTGCTCACACTTGAGAGATATTCGGGGCTCTTGTGTGTGTGTGGTGTTTCCTACATCCGTCATTTGCATTTGCAGCTTGCATGCATTCTATAAAGCGACAATACTGAGGGTGCCCTTTGTGTAGCTAGAACCTGATCCAGCTGAGAAACCAATCCAAGGATTTGTCTAGATCCTCGTTTGGTGTAAATTGGCATTGAAGTCAATGGATTTACACCAGCTAAGGATTTGGCCCTATCTTTGGGACTGGATTAGATGATCTCTCAAGGTCCCTTCCAATCCTATGATTCTAAGTGGAGCAGGACAAACATTTTCAGTGAAATAGTAAATTTGCTGAAAAATGCAGTTTGGGGATGATGGAAACTGTCACAGTTCAGGGCAATTGCACCTCTATTTCCCATCAGTGGCCCAGCAAGGGCACCGACTCTCAGCTTCCAGCTCCTCAGCTGTCGCTTTTCTTGGTGGTGACCTGTGTCTCACTCCCTTCTGATTGGGGCAGGGGGATTCCCTCTCAATGTGATAGCCAGGGCATCTCAGTGTCCTCCTATTAACTGTAATGGTCATTCACTTATCTTTTCCTGGCTTGTGCCATGCATCGTTACTTGCATCTGGTTTTGTGTAAACATCTGGCTTTGGAGTAGCCCCTTCTTGCTGTGAAGTGTACTTGAAATTATAGTACAGGTCATGAATCTATGTATTTATATACAGTCATTATTATATATGGTCATTATATATATATATAGTCATTACTGCAGTCCATATACATCTCATAATGACCATCAAGTTCAGAACATTGCAAGCTTTCATAAAAGACCTTACTCAACATATTTTTATACACACTAACATTATGTACAATTATGTAATTCAATTTCTTAATATTTGGAGTCCAGACCCCCTGTTCTCCCTTTGGGGTTTCTGGACCCCAATTGTCACAGCATATACACATGGGGCACCATGACTCTGTATGAGTTCCACTGCAGGACAAAGCCATCTGTCTAAAGGACATCCACCACTCCAAGGGTCCATCTGAAAAGCATGAGTTAAGGAGGAAAGCTGCCCTGAAAATAAGTTTCCCTTCCCTTCTTGTATTCCCCCTAACGTCATACGCTGCCCTGCTATAGGACTTTCCACACGTTGCTGATGCTCTGCATGAAATGTGTTTGGGCATCTGGTGTGTATTTGTGCTCTTTAAACTCTCTCTTAATTGAATCCTCTTAGTCTTTCTAAGCTGGTTCAGCTCATACTGGTGACTTGAGATCATCACCTAGACACACTGAGGATTGAATATACTTTGAATCAGTTGATGCGCATCAAGTCATGACTAGCCAAAAGAAGAAACAGCTCTGCCACCTGTTAAACTTGATGCCACTGAATGCCACAGTGAAGAAGCCAAGTGTATAGTGAACAACAAGCCACCTTTAACATCTGCATGGAATACGGTTTTGTCTATTAGCAGCTAACCGGGGAAGCTCAGCTGACTGATGTCAGAGGGCTCGTGTTCAACTAGATCGTTATTTCTAGTCTAGTGATAACAATATTTCACTTACATTCAGTGAAACAACTGAGAGTCCAGGGAGCCATTTAGCAGCATGTGATATTAGCGATATTTTCTGCGATTGATTAAACAAAGCTCATTCGCAGCACTAAAAATAACCAGAAAGTAATTAGAGTCACTGTGAAACAAAAGGCAATCGCCTATCGCAAACCTCTAAATAAATGCACAGTTCACTAGTGCTAGCACTGCAGTTTGAGTTTTGCTTATTTTTTAAACACTCTGTGTGTTCAAGGCATGGGACGTGTTAGAAGCAAAGAACTGGAGATCACGACTCCTTGTCTCTGTTCCTGGTTCTGGAACTGAGGTCTGGCTCGTGGAACCTGCAAAGTGCAGGATCATAGAATTTGGGGAAGCCGGGGATGTCAGTACTAATCTCAGCCTTCGTTATAATAAATAAGTAGAGTGAGTCTCAAACCCTTTTAGCTGTGTAGGGAGCCTCCAAAATGTAATCCCATCCATAGGGGATAAAGATGGTCATCTCATGAGTTCTTCGCCTCCCCTGTCCCATCACTGCTGCACAGAGCTGACCTGTGTGAAAGCCTCATGTATGCCTGGCCATGGACCCCTTTATTTTTCAGGAAAGAAAAGTCTGGACTGATTTGAGGCTGGGAGTGGAAGGCACCCAGGCTGTCACTGACACAATGAAGGCTGCAGTGTTCTCCCTTTCTACACCTGAGCGGGCTCCTCTACACAGCTGTCAATGCAGTCTCCTGCCAGCAGGGTGCACACAGAGGAGGAACAGAGTCACCTGCAGGCAGCTGGCACAAAGGGGCCCATATTATTTTCTTTCTGACCTCCAATGGCCAATTCTTATTTATCCAACTGTATCTCACTCTACCAACTTTTTACTTTCCTACTGTGGATTGCCTTAAGGCCAGCATATTACAGTGCATCACAGGAGTTAGAGAGGGGAGAGGCTCACAAGGGTATCCCATCCATCCCAAGGCAAAACCAGGAATACAGTCCTCTGATGGAGCCATTGTCAGATATGCCACTTGAGCTCTCAGCCAACCAGTCTGTTTATGCAGAGCAATGAACATCCAGGCACCGGTTATTTTTGGAAATGCTCTCAAACAAAAAGAATGTGTATAAAATGAAGGAAGGGCGTAGGTTTTATAGGGTGCTATAAAAGATTGTTATGCTCCTGGAATACTTGCCATTATACAGACACTCAGGGGACACTCTCAGGACAAACACTCAAGCTCATAGGGATAAATTTGCCTCTTGTAGTTAAATATAATTTTCACCTGGTTGATTATGCATGCATTATTACAAATGAAAGCTTTTTTTGTTTTTTAGAAAATTCACATTTTACCATACATGTGTGCTCTTTCTTTTAACTTTTTGTGCTTCACTCCCGTGGGACAGTAACACTAGTCTGGTCTGTTTTATTTTCCATGCCTTGTTAAGAAAGCGGTGTCATCCAGTGGCTAGAGCACTGGGCAATAGTGCTCTGCCTCTGATATGTGTGTGATCTTGGACAAAGCTACTTTGCTTCCTTTTCACTGTCTGGCTTCTTGTGTTAGACTGTATAAGCTTATCGGGGAAGGGATTGTCTCTTATTATACATCTGTGCAGCACCTAGCAGAATGGGGTCCTGATCTTGATTGGTCCCTCTAGGTGCTACAAATTATACAAATAATACTAGTCAGTTTCACTAACTACTGGTTCTCAAGTGCTAGCCCGCTGTTTGGGTCTCTGGCATAGCAGGGGAGAAAATTTAGGACCATCCCCCATTTCCAAACTGTTTTCATTTTAATTTGTAACAATCCTATGAACATGTTTTTATTTATGAGGTTTTGTAAAACTTGTTTTCTTAACAAAACCCAAGGGAAGTTGACTGTGTCCCTTTAAGCAATTCTTTTTCTTTAAACAGATGTTCCTGAAAGGCATTGGGCCTGAGCCCACCCCCTGAGAAATCAATGGAAGAGCTCCTGTTGGCTTTAGTAGAGCCCATTATACAAACAACAAATCCAGATGGACCATTTATGAAAAATTTCCAGCAACGTTTTCAATTATAGTTCAGTTGGAAGCTATTAAAGCATAAAAAACACACATCTCAAACTGAATTGCTATCCGACCCCAAGCTTCTGTCCTCCCTGATGTGTGCGCTTGTGCTCAGTTAAAATGACACACCTTATTATAACTGAACACTGATCATTCACCCTCATTTAATTTAATGTATTTGAATTTTTCTGGATTTTTATTTTGTGTAGCGACTTGCAGACAATGTCACTTCAGAGTGAGAAAAACACACCTGCCAAGAAAGGGCAACTTCTGTGTGTTGAGAAGATTCCTGCCTCATTTTAACAAGCAAAAAAATATAATGATGGGCAAAAGATTTAAGAGAGGTTTCTATTATCACTGAGAAAATCTCAGAGGGTTTAGTGGCCAGGTGATTGGATAGCTCAGAAAACTGATAACAGCCTAATGCCTGTAAGTCTCTGGTTTGCATTCAGCCCAGTGACCTATGAGAAATGAGTTTGGTAGGTTGGTCTATGTATCTAACTGTCTCTAGGCATTTATATCAAACTCATCACTGTAGGAGCTGAGTACCTCAGTCTTGCTTTGGTATCCAGTGGCCAAGTATCCACATAAACAAACCACCTATCACCACAGTTGGAACTCTGTACCATTTTTGGCAGGCTCATTAGACCGGCCAAAGACAGAATGAGATTCCTAGAAGTTGGTGCCTCCTCCTCTCCCCTTCATCCCCATCCCCAGTCCCTCCAACGGTGCTGAGACATGCTGGCAGAGCAGGTAAGATTTCAGTCTCAAAAGGTCCAGCCCTTTTTGTGAATGTTAAATGTACATACAATTTATGATCATTTTTAAAGGTCAGAGGTATAGCTGAGAAGCATCTGAAATCCATCCAAGTCTCTTTGGGATATAAATCAGGGCTGGAAATCATGAAAGAATAATTTTTCCTCTATTTTTAGTTGTTTGCCCCACACTCGTATTAGGAGGCTGTTCCAGAACCTCACCTCATTAGAAATCTTCTTCTAATTTCCAGCCTGAATTTGTTCATGGACAGTTTCTATCCATTTCTTATGCTAACAGTATCCTTTAGCTTAAATAGCTCTTCACCCTCCATGCTATTTATCCCCCTTCTGCCCACCCCCAATGTATTTCTAGAGAGCAATCATATCTCCTCTCAGCCTTCTTTTAGTAAGACTAAATAAGCCAAGCTCTTCCAGTCTCTACTCATAAGATAGGCCCTTCATTCTCCTAAGCATCCTTGTAGCTCTTCTCTGCACCTATTCCAGTTTAAATTCATGTTTCTTGACCATGGGTGACCAGAGTTAAACACAATATTCCAAATGAAATCATGACACATTTCATCTCTCATTTCCTTCTGTAACCCACTCAGTGTTGCTAACTCTGGCATGAGTCAGGGTCATGTTGCTGGAGTCATGTGATTATGTGACAATCTGAGCTTTCATTTTAAAAAAAGTAAATTTCTAGTAGCACTGGGTGGAAAGTGGTTTTCCTGTCCCACTGAAATAGAGATTTAAAAAAAAAAAATCCATCCCAAATCAGGATGAAAATTCAAAATCTTCAACATTTTTGTGAACCAATGAGCCAACATTTGTTTTGGTTTGGGACAATCAAAACATTTTGTTTTGATAATTTCAAAATATTTAACTTAGATTTTGACACTTCTTATTTTTAAATTTTTGTTTTTATTCTAGTTAACTGAAATTTCAAAACAAAAAGTCATTTAAAATCAGAAAACTGGAATTTTTCATTTTGAAAATGTCAAAAATGCCCATTTTGACAATTTCAAAACTTTTCTTGACTCAAACATTTTTAAAATTTTTTAGGGGGAGGATTAAAAATGACCCTTTCTTGTGAAAAATTTTCATTTAGATAATTTGGCATTTTTTCCATGAAAAAGCGTTTTGTTGAAAAATTACCACCCAGATCTAGTTTCTTGCCCCACTGGCTGTGGAGAATAGCTTAAAAATAGCTCAAGAGAACTGTAAAAATTCAAACCAGCAGGCAAAGAAAAAGGACCCCAAATTTATTATTTTAAAAATGTCACGTTTTTGGGGGCCCAACATTATTTTTTAATGTTGGGGCTGGCAATGCAGCTGTGTGGTCAGTGGGCATTACATGCCCCCCCACGTCTGATCCACAGAGGTTATAGTCTGTTACAACTCCCTCCTTCAAAGGTTGTCCCTTTATCTCAAGATGAACAGATTGATGATTTCAGTGCTGAAGGCCCCTAGTTTAATCCTGTGTTGAGCAAGAAGAAGGCGGTCATGCTTCTACCCTGCCCTGCACCTGCTCTTTTCATCTTGTTGCTCCCTGGGGCTTCTCCACCAGCTCTTACCTTTTTGCCTTTGCTAATGATTCCTCATGTGCCTGAAACGTTTGACTTCCTTTGTATCAGCTGGCCTCATCACCTTCTTCAAATCTCTCTTCTTCAAATGCCTCCTGATCTTTGCATTGCTGGCATCGACTCCTGGATAGGCTATTCCTCTGCTCTTGCCCTAATTCTGTCTCAATTTAAAACCGTGAGAATGTCAATGATTTTCTCAATGAATGACATCACTGATATTATCTTTGTCTAACTCTCACTCCATCTTTCCCTTTCTAAGTGTTGCCTTCATTTCCTCCGTTTATCTGATTTAGACTGTAAGCTCTTTGTGGGAGGGACTGTATTTTTTTTTTTTAAATCTCTGTAAAGCTGCTTTCAGCGTTATGGTTATATGAATGTCAGTAGAAATAGTCATAAATTGGAAATGGCTGTGTAAACCAAGGGGAAGACTGTGGTCAACAGATTAAAGCAGGAGTTTTCATGCTGTATATCAGGAGTGCTTTGTAGCATTTGTGTAGGATTCGGCATAAGTTCTGGCTTGAAGCTGTGTTCTGATAGTATGTTATTATTTTTGGCTCCAGGTGATCAGAGAGTGATGATTTTTTCTTTGCTTGATGCTCCATGGAATAGAGCTGATTGAAAATATTTCATCAAACCTTTTTTTTTTTTTTAGGTGAAAAATTGGGTTTTTGACAAAACAAACTTTTTAGCAAAAAAAGCCTGCTTTCCTAAAAAGGTTTAATTTTTCATTGGAAAGCCAATCCCTTCACCCAAACTGATTTTTCTTTATTTATTTTGGGGTCTTGGACCATTTTTTAAAATAAAAAGTTGAAATTTTCCAGTGACAATTTCAACAATGCTTTTTAAAAATTTTTGCCAAAATATTCCACATGGACCCTGTCTCCCATTTTTTGACCAGCTCTGCTATCAAATATTGTCTACATGACTCTTGTTTTGCAGCAAATACTTTGTGCTTTGGCCCACATTTTCAAATACATCTGCACAAGATGCTCATAATTATATATGTGTGCAAATCCCCACTGGGTTAAATGTGCATGGGGCATTTTGTTTTGTGTGCAAGTGTACATGAATGTTTGTGCTCATGGCTTTGAAAATTTGGGCCTTTACAGTTACACGATGTAGTTATTGATGAATTAAAATTAGTCACCCAGAGATCTTGCTCTTGTCTGCAGCCCTATCAGAGATTTATACTGTGTTTTTCCTACTGATAAGTAGGCCAGGTCAACCCACTCACTGATAGCACATTTACTTTCTAAGGCTGTTCTTGCAAGTCAGACTTCTAGCACTGGAGGTGACAGTGAGAGGGATGATGTAATAATATAGTGTTCATGACATTTTAAAACATACCTGAGAACCATTTAGAAAAGAAACAAGGCTGCATATAGCATCCAGAGGGGAATGGATATGCGGAGAGAGTTTCCCCAATGTCTTCAGATTTTATTTCTTAGTAGAGAAAGCCATTAAATCATGGATTCAGAAAAAGTTGCATGGAGCGAACTCTCTGGAAAACAAAACAAACCTACTGGGGTCAAAGCCGTTCCTGGTGTAAAGCCATTTCAATCAATGGAGCTACAGCAGAGATTGAATTGGCCAACTCTGTCACCACTGGGATTTTCTTTGTCCTTTTCACTGGAACTGTTTTGTCCAGACCATTTAGTTCGTTTCTCTTGTGTGTTCAGCAAACCTTGAAAGGATGGGGGTGGGTACATGATTATGAATAAGGCCAGTTGGAAATTTTCCATCCATATGGAAAACTTTCTGTGAAAATCTTCACTTTGTTCTAAAATGTTCCAGTTTTCAGAATATCCAGAATCAAGTTTTGGGATTCAATTTTTTGTCAAGAAAACTGGAAAGTATTTGTGAAAAATTTTGGAAAAATCAAAACATTTCGTTTTTTTCAAAAGTTCCCAAGGACAACACTTGCCATTTTCCAACCAGCTGTAATCAGTGCTTCTCTTTGTTGTCACAGTAGCTATTGTGAGGCAGCAGACAGCATGAAAAGTGATGTCTGTAACCTGTTAACATGACAGTGTGCTCCCAGCTACTCTCTGTGGTACTTAGACTATTATTATTTCAGACCGAATCTAGTTGTCATTGAAGTCAATGGCAAAAATGTCATTGATTTCAAGGGACTAGAACCTGGTTCTTTTATTTATTTACTGAAATGCTCAATGTTTCACAGACAAATGAAAGGCAGGACCCCTGCCCTGAGGAGTTTGCAACTTAAGGGTTCTGCATATTCTTTGGTCACGTGAGTAGTCTCATTAGCTCAGTGGAGTGTCTCTGGAGATGAGGTGTAGCCCGTAGTCCTCCAGATCAATTCTGGTAGGTTACACCATTACAAATGTAGAGGATCTCCACTCAGCAGGATTATTCTGGATGTACATCAGTGTAAGCACAATCACAGTCTGGCTCTTGGTAAGTCTAGAGGAGTCTTGTCCGGAAGGTCTGTCACATAACCAGCAGCCTTTTTTGCTTATATATGCCCAGATTCAGCGAAGCACATGCTTAAGGCTTCTGGAAGTATAGATGGGGAATCGAGAATGGTTCTCTGACTAGCAGATGCACATCATCCTGAATCATCTAGTTGCCCCAACTAACATAATGGTGAATGAACAAACGTACCTTGAGCTGTAATTGACTGGTCCCCCCTGAGAATTTGTTCTCCATTAAGCAGAATAAATGGGATTGATTGACCATTGTTTTATGGCTCCTGACTTCATCTTCTTCTTTTTTCAAGTTAATTTTAACCAAGGGAAGCTTGTGTTCTGGGCACCGTGGGAGGATGGGGGTCCTGCCAGCTAAAATCCCTTCTCCAGCCAACTCCAGATGGTTTCCCTGGGCATGTTTCCTTAATGAATGAAGCAGCCCCCCTTGCGTATCTGAGGAATGTGGTTTAATATTTTACTGGTGCTATTTGTTCTTTCTCCCTGGTCTGACCTTTTAGATAAGGCACCAGACGCAGAGTTGAATCAACCGCACCGACTCTGAATACTGCAGCAGGATATGTTTGCAAGTCTTGACCCTGGGTGTGTGTCTCCCCACCCCATCATAACCTTACTGTCCCCACTTGTGCTTCAGGATTGTCAATGCCCTATGTGCAGCTCCGACATGCACAGAGCGCTATGAAAGTGAGGGAGGGGAGCACGTCACCTGCCATGGAAACAGGTGACACCCCCTTCTCCTATGCAGTCAGGATCAGAGCCTGTGCAGATCACAAGGGGATGATGGGGAATCCATTGGGAGGTTTGACTGAGTAAAGAGCAAGTAAAAACTATGGAGTAAGGAGCTCAGATTTTGGCCGTGGGTGCTTGTCTGCGTTGGCCAGCACAAATCATCAAAGAGAAAATCTAAAATTAAAGGCCAACAAAGAGTAGTTAAAATTAAATGATCAAAAATAGAGCAACAAGGAAAGAATGCAAGCAAACGAAGCAGCCTGAACATGAGACAGACTGTGTGTTACTCTGAACAATGGAGGAGCTGTAAGGTGCAATTGACCACATAAGTCCCCCATTCCTGCACACTGTTCCATGTGAGCCGAGCCATGCACCCACCCAAAACCCATTCACTTCCTGGGGGTTCCGTGTGGGTGCAGAAATCTGCCCACGCGGAGCTGCTTGCAAGGTAGCAGTGAAGAGCTGAATGATTGACAGGAGTGGACTGGGCTGGATGAAAGAACAAAAAGGGGATGCCTTCAACTTACAGCATCTCAACACTTGCTGATAATGAGCTCATCATCAACTCATCCCACACAGGGCAAAACAGCTAGCCTCTGGAGACAGAAGAGAAGCATCTGACCTCCTCCTCTACAAGCAAGGAGGTCTGGCAAAGGACATTTACAAGGTCAGCTGCCTGACATGCTGATTATTTAAACCCAATTTCAGCATCTAAAACATTTCCCATGCATTTAATATTGAAAAACTATAGATCTTGTTAATGGTTCTATCAGTCTGACTATAAAAATTTAAAAACACATACACACTACAGCTGAAAAGGTTGTGCCAGTCGGAGAGAGAAGAATGAGAAATATGATGACAGGGCTTTGAAATACAAGACAAATTATAAAGAGACAGATAGGGAGAGAGGAAAGGGGCTACTGCTAATACTTTAGGCACTGATCCCACAAGCAGTTATGTATGTGGGTAGTACCATTAACTTCCATAGGGGTACTCACATGTGTAAAGTTAAGTATGTGTGTAACTATTTGCATGATCGAGGTCTTAGATAGCGAAATAATGCTGTATTTCATATACATATACCCACCATGGGCCTCATTCTCAGTTGCACTTAAGGCTGCTTTACACCACTCTGGCAGTATAAATTGAGGAGAATCAGGCCACACATCTATCTATCTCTATCTGTCTGTCTGTCTCTGCATATGACCTGATTTTTATATTTTTATTTATATATATTTATATATATATAAACCAATTTGCAATACATCATATATATATATATATATATATGCCAATGCAAAGACATATATATATGATGTATTTCAAATTGGTTTTCAAAAATAGCCAACACCGTAAAAGAAGTCCCTCATTGTAAATTGAGCTGATGTCTTTTTTTGGGAACCACCACTTAGCTGATCCTTTCCATCAGGAAATCCAGTTTGAGGGTGGCATAATCTGAGACGCAGGAAGGAGTAGCTGAGCATGTAGATAAAGTGCAAGAGAGGGAAACTTTCAGTATTCTTGGAAGTGCCGTTATTTGCTTGACATGTTTTTCTTAATATGTTTTCTATATAAACAAAGTAGCAGCGTTTACTGTAACATCTTTTGAAAGTGTCCTACCAATATTGGGTTCCTCTAGTGCTGACACTATACTCTGTGGGTCTTGTTCTCCATTTCTCTGCCTCTTGTGTAGTCAATTACACCAGTGCAAAGTGAGTGCAGAGTGGAGGTGATGGAAAAAGGCAGAATATTTTTCATGAACATTTTTGCCAAAATTTTGAATTTTCAAAAACATGTCGGTCACTGGTTCAAAAAACCCATTTTGTGAACTGTTCTGAATACAGTTTTTAAAAAAAAGTCAAAATTGAAATAAAATGAAACATTTAGAACAACTCGAAACAACTTTTTTTGTCTTCTGAGTTTTCCTTTGTGGAGAATTTAGAAATGTTCATTTTCCGCTCTGATTTGGAACCAAGACAAAGTTTGAAATCTCGGAAACAATACCACAACTGAATTAAAAGCAGGCTTTTAAGCACAAAGACTTGGTGGGGAGGAGTGTTTTCTGATGGCTAAAACAGGGCACAGGAAGTCAGGAGTCTGGCATTCTGTTTTCCCAGCTCTCCCCTTTACCAGTGCTATGACTTTGGGCATGTGACTTAGCTTCTGTGTCATAGATTACTCATTGTAAAATGGACATATAACATTCAAAATATCTGTTTCCTGGGGGTGTTGTGATGGTGCAAGCCTTAATCAATGCTTGTAAAGCACTGTGGTACCCTCAGATGAAAGATGCTATAGAAATTCAATGAAGTATAACTGTAGAACATTACAATTTAAATCAGCGCACCCCTTTTTATTAGAAATTACTTCAGTGGAGCTATGCTGATTTCCACTGGTTGAGGAGCTGGCCCTTAGCATTTTTCTTCACCTTGCACCCTAAAGTGCTGTGGAGTGTTGCTGTTGTGCACTTTTAAACAGCTGCTGAATTTCAGTGGTGGGAGAAGCAGTTCCTCCTGGCTATAGGTGGAGAAAGTGATCCTTTACCTACAGGCCCTCAAAAGGGACCTCGAGGCTTTATTTGTTAATGTGTTTTGGGTGGCAGATAATGTAGAAACGCAAATTACTAGAATAAAGGCATCTTGTACAAGAGTGTATAGAAAAGGAGTGATGGCATGGCTAGAGCCTCTTGTTTACTGTGCTCTGCTAAATAAGAACAAGGCTAGCAGACCAGGTGTGGATTTGCAGAGCTGAGGAAAAGCACTGGCCTGGAAGGAGTTAAGAAGAGAGAGGAGAAAACGCTTGCGACACCCTCTCAGTGGCGATTGCACAAGTTGACAAGAGAAAAACCAGCTCATTCACATTTGGCAAACAACTGAAAATGGAGATATTATTTTGTTTAAAAGACCTTTCTTGCTTCTCATCAGAAAGAATCCGGTTCATGTTTGTTAGCCCAGCCATTCCCTAAAGCACATCCCAGGATTGAGAAGGGAGAGAGCATTCTGTCTCCAATCAGTGGAGCATGGCTTGGGAAACTTAGTTTACACTCACAAAGCAAGTACTGATTGAATTTTGAGCTCCCCAAGCACCATCCCACCTTCTCAGGTGCAAGGACTGCTGAAGATGGCTGCAGGGACACTGTTGGTGTCTTTACCTCTGCAGCTTCCAAAGCCCTCCCTCGTAGGGTAGGTCTACACTGCAATTGGGGAGTGGAGCAGCATAGACTCCAGCATGGGTTGTAGAAGCCTGTCCAGGACCCTGGGAACTTATGTGAGTAGCTAACCCATGTCAAAACCTGTGCCTCCATAGTTCGCTGCTATTGGTACCCAAGATAGCCAGATTAAAGCAATCGTGGGCATATCTAAATGCACTGCAGTTGCAGCTCTGATTGCTGTGTAGACATACGCTTCGTCACAAGCCAATGACCACAGAAATGAGCTCCTTTGCAAAGTAGCTTGGTCTTTAAATTGAATTTAGTGCGGTTGAAAGGTGCTAGATTGAGTGTCCTGGAATCTGAAGTCCTGTCTCCACAGAAGTACAGCACATGCATCAGCAAGGCTAGCTTTCCCCTGCCCCTCCCTGTCAGCATTTCCGCAGCACTGACTGAGAAAAATCACCTGTAGGAGCCAGAGTGGAGTTCAGCCTCCATGGTCTGTACAGTTCTTGGACCCTCGACTGAGTCTGCCAGTTACTCCCAAATGTGATGGTGGCTTTGGTGATATACCCACCTGTTTATTAGCAACTGGCCAGAGGCCCCCAGATTATTTCACACCAAAGGGCTGTCAGATTATAATGGATTTCAGTCACTACTGACTTGGGTGGATTCACATCAATGACACAGTGATGAAAATCTTTACATCCCATCACCAGCCCCTCAGCCATCTAGTGTGCCATGCCACAGTTTAATAAAAGGTCTCTGCCTGTTCTAAGAGACGAGTGTGTTATTTCCCCATTCCTCCAGGGAGGTTTATCTGATATTTTTGGCATCCACAGCCAAGTTGTGCTTTGTAACACTCTTCCTCCTTTCTTACTGGCACAAAAGTCTGGCCAGGTGCATGCTGTGTTTTCACAAATTACACAACACCATCACATTGGGGACATGCTGTGCTTTGAGTGGGATAATCCCAGTGGAGTATTTAGCAAGTGTGTAGTAGTAATTCAGGGTCAAAAAAAATCTGCTCTCAGGGACCAGGGCAAGCAGCACCAGCATCACCGAGAGCAGAATTTAGCTCCTACAACTCCCCACGATCATTTATTCAGCTAACAGGGCAAATTAACAACAGGCAATCTCAAGTGAAACGCTTGCTGTCTAGTGGCTAGGTTGTGGCTCTAGGGAATAGCCCTGAATAAGGGACAGTGTGTCTGTGGAACACCCCGGGGGATCCCTGGGAGACTCAGAGAGGCACAGTGCTTCCCAGAGCAACCCTGTTGCACCAGGGAAGGGGATTAACATGCAACTTCTCTTTAGGGAATGCAGGACACTCCGCCCTCCGTGTCCAGCCAGTTTCATTGGTGGCATGCAGGGGCCAGAGCCCTGACTCCATCTCGTCTACTCCCCATCCACTTGCTCCCCAGTGGTAAGCATCTCCAGAGCAGCCTTTGTTCTCCACTGAGTTTCTATCCAGCCTATGCTAACACAGGCCATGAAAGGTGGGCCATTACTTCCTCATATGCTGCTAAACAACTGCGTAGGCTAGAGCACAATCTGGTGCTGGCTGGTATTCTGCAGTGTGCTCTATTTAGGGCTACTCCTGAAACTAGACCTGGTCAAAAGACATCCACTCATTCCAAAATCAGGCAAATTTTGCCTTTAGTTCATCTTCTCCCAGCGTGTGTGACCCAGACCAGTTATTTGCATCTCTATTCAGAATTTGAAAATATTCAGCAAAGGGATGGTATGGAAGTCTAGGGATTATTCATGAACCCGTCAACACATCCTTCCAGGTTGAGCCTGTCCTTCCAGGTTGTTTCACCTAAGTATTCTAATGGGTAAGGCACATGTATTCAGTGTGGGCTGAGTGTGTTTGATAGAGCCACACAGCACAGTGTAGAAATAGTGTGAATTCACAAGTATGGAAAGACTTGAATCAGTTGGAAACCCCAGTATTTGCTAAATATTTATTTGTTCTGGTGTTTGACCAGCTCTCCCTGAAATCCACTGAGGGCTGCAGCTAGTTCAAAACATGGCAGCAAGGCCACTCCAGGGCTTATGCCTAGGCACGTCCCAGATGCTCATATCCTGTCATCTGCACCGGTTGCTTCTGCCAGTAGCTTGGCAAGAGATTTAGGCATGAAATGTTCCTATAGGATGATTTTTGTATTTCCTGACTTTTCTGTGTCTAACACTGTAACATTAACAGACATTTTCATAATTAAGGAAAAAAGAAGAAAAGGAAATTCAGGCCCAGGGGCATGTGTGTGTGTACAGCTGTGACTTTGTCAGTTGTCCAGATTCTCAGCAGGTGTAAATGGGCTAATAGATGGAAATCAATATAGCTATGACTCTTTAAACCAGAGAATCCGCTTTATGGGTAGGGTAAGGCACTGCATACGTTGCATTGACTTGAATGGACTTACACTGGGGATAAATTTGGCCCATCAGTTTTTGACTTGTCATCTGAGCAGATCTGATCTGGAGCCAGTGAGAGGGAAGGAGTGATTCACATTACATGCCGTTTCTTGCAGCGTTATCTCGGACTGACAGTTCCTTCACTGTCCCATTTTACACAAGCTTTCAGTGACTCACTGACCATTCACAGACTGTGCCCATCTGCTTTTGTTGACTTGAAAGGATGGTTCTGGGTGAAAAGAACACACGTCTTGCATAACCAAAGTTGCCCATACCACTAGGCAGCACAAGCACAAAGACAATCATGCATGCAACAATGCGCACCTCCTGGAGGACCTTTTACACAATCCTTGGCTGAACCTGCCAGAGAACAAGAGCTGATGGTTATTTGGCCTGAACCATCTCAGACTAGCACAAAAACCCATAAATCAGCTAGGTCTTCCAAGGTGTGACACGCTTTCCAAAAATCTGCTTTAGCTCCACGGAAAAGAATTCCTATGATAACGGAGAGCTATAGCCCCGTCTTTGAATTTGGCTGCTCACGTCTAAAGCCGCTGGGCCAGATCCTGAAGCCCAGTTTTTATTCTGTCAAATTCTCACTGAAGCCAATGGAAGTTTTGCTTGAGTAAGGGCTTAGTAAGAATTGTGCAAGGACCTCAGAACTTTTTGTCCTAGAGATTACATTTCATCTAGTCCATCCCCTGGCTAATCCAATATTGTTCCCAACAGCACATTGCTCACTGCTTTGTCCACTCCTGATTTAAACGACTCAAGGATTGGCGCTTCCATGACTTTTCTTGGGAGATTTCTCCACAATCTCAAAGATCCACACTATTAGGAAATGTTACCTGAGATTTAACTTTTACTTTTATTTTGCTCAATTTCACCCTAAAAACAGTTGAGAAAGTTTTTAGTTTTGTGATGTATAGCCTAATACTTTGCTCTCATAAACAGTGGTACCTTAAATCTGAGGATGTCAAGACACTTTACAGGCATACGCTTTATAGCTAACTTCACAACAACGGGGGGCTGATCCTGCTCCACTGATGTCAATGGGAACTTTGGGAGTAGGAGCAGGCCCCCTGTGAGGTTGATATTCCCATTTTCTTGATGGGTAAACCCAGACACAAAGGATGGGATTTTCAAAAGTGTTCAACATTGGCCTGTTTCAATGGGAGTTTCACTATTGCACTCAGTGGGAACACAGGTAGGTCAATGTTGAGCATCACCGAACGAGAAGTAGTCATCTCTCAAAGGCCAGACAGGGCATCAGTCTGGGGCAGAGCTGGGACTGGAAGACAGACACCCTAACTCCAGTCCTGCCTCATACACTGAGCTGTAGCTTGAAGGATTTTGTGTTCCTCTGGGAAGCTTGATTCATTCGGCAGCATCTCAACTTTGCAAGGCAAAGAATATCCATGTGATGGTTAGTTTGTTTTAAACACATTCTTCTAACTGGGTCAGTGGAGTCGCAAGCTAAGGTATTTTGTTTGTCTAATATGAGTTTTGTAAGGGATTAACTAATTATTTCACACCTATTGCATCACTATAGTATGTCAGCCATGCAGAGCATAAACTGCTCTTAAATATTTGTTGAAAGCTCTAAATAAACAAGTGGGTGAGTGGTCATAAATAAATCCTGGGCTGAGTTAAGAAAGCATTTCAAACATGCCGTAAATTGAGTGTGCCCTCCTCCTCCATTGCCGTTTCCCATAAGCCACCTAGGGACTTATTTTTAGGCTCTGAGTAAGGTCTTCAATTTCTTTTTTTGTTTTAATTATAACCTTTGCTGGTGATTCTTTCTTGCTTGCTTTTTTAAATTTTGAGCAAGTTCTAGCTCAAAGTGAAAGTTGCTGTACGGATGCTTCTGGTGACAGAAGTCCCCTGTTTAGCTACAGAACAGATATAGCATGGTCAGGGGCAGCCCAAGATTCCTGGAGTCCCACCCCCGAAAAATGCACTGGCTTCCAAAGAACATACAGAGTGGCAAGAATGTGAGCCCATTATTCCCTGGCCTCTTTGCTGAGGCTACCAGCTTTGCAGTCCATTTCTGAAGGCGGTGTCAGTGATCTGGAGTCTGTGCACTGATGACTGGAACGAGATCTGTTGCTGGAATGAGCTGATTGCACACAGGCTAATTTACATGATCACCATTAGAGTAAACTTGAGCTCCTGTCAGATGCATTTTTTTTTCTCAATGAAAGAATTGCTCTGCTGAACAAAAGCCTGATTGTGGCTTCACCACTCATGCTATTTCCATTTGCTCCCTTCCAGCCTGCCCCCTTTGTCATCAGTGTAAATGTCAAATGGCTTTAGATATGAATCAGCTTAATATTCCAATCTCCCCCAGACAACTAATCACCCCATCGCTGTACTAACCATGTAAAATTCCACTCCCCTCCCCCAATTAATCAAAAGAAAAGTAGTTTTCTCCATGGGGCAGGACACCTTGTTGCTCTATGAATGGCTAAAAGCTTTCTCTTGTGGGCAAATCCCTCATATCTGCAGCTGCACAATGCACCCAATAGTAGAAAAGGTGTGATTCCACCACACAAGGTGGGGATTTGGGAGACTACGTGGACCTCACCTTCCCAGGGGCTCCTTACAGGGCAGCATACGAATGGTGGGGTAGGGGTTGGTCAGAGCAGTGGCAGGACCAGAAGATTTGCTGCTGCAGCTGCTGCTGCTGGGAAAGTTCTCCAGGTCTCTCTCCCTCATGGGGCATGCTGGGATCATAGAGGACTAAGGCCTGGTCTACACTGACAATGTAGGGCGATGGAATGTGGCTTACATTGACCACATAAAGTATGTATCTCCACTGGCATGTCAGTTCCGCCGACCTAAATCGCGGTAAAATTCGACTTAATAAAACCACTGCCACAAGTGGCGTAGCGCTGAAGTTGAATTCTGTGGGTCGAATGAGTGTCAGTGTAGGCAGAGCGCAATGTAAATCAATGTCATTGGCTTCCAGGAGGTATCCCATAATGCTCTGTTGTGACCGCTCTGCACATTCGCAGTCTGCTACACTGTGGCCACGTAAATAGGAAATAGCTCCTCCCCACAAGCCATTGGAAATTTTGAATTCCTATTTTGTGTTTGGGCAGCGTGAAGAGAGCTTGCCAGCACAAATGATCATGGCGACTGCATGTCCCAAACGCGTTCCAGCCTGGAGTCGACCTGAGGTCTTGCATCTCATCTGTCTGTCGGGTGTAGAGTCTGTTCTGGCTCAGTTCCGAGCAATCAAAAGAAATTTGGATATCTATGAGAAGATATCTCGCAGCATGCTGGAGAAAAGGCACAACAGGGAAGCACAGCAGTGCTGCATTAAGATCAAAGGGCTGAGGCGGGCTTATCAGAAAACTAGGGAAGCTAACAGCCATTCTGGCTCCTCACCCAAAACATGCCACTTTTACGAGGAGCTGCATGCGATTCTCAGCAGAGATCGCACCACTCTGCCACCACACAGCACTGATACTTTGGGGGAATCTGAGGCCAGGATGAATGAGGATGAGTCCACGGATGAAGAGGAGGAGGAGGAGGAGGAGAGCAGGAGGCAAGCGAGTGGGGGAATCCCTTCTCCCTGAAAGCCAGGAGCTATTTGCAAAACAGGAACACCCAAATGCCCATCCAGACATGAGAAACCGAGACTGATTGGGATGCTGGGGAAGGCACATCTGATGAGTTTCTACTGCAAATTGCATGTCTTTTGATTATATCCCCTGTCCAGAATCTTGTACCAGCGGGGAAAAGTGGTGTGTGTGGAAGTGGGGCTGTGCTTCCTTGTACTTAGTGTGTTTAAGCATTGGGTTCACCCCGGAAAAGATTATTTATGTGCACAGGGATGCTTCGAGAATCCTCCATGCATATCTCCAGGAAGCTTTCATATAGATACTCTGCAGTCCTTTGCAGAAGGTTTCTTGGAAGGGCAGCCTTATTTCTTCCTCCGCGATAGGACACTTTCCCCTGCCACTCCGTTATTAATTGTGCAAGCATCATCGTGGAACACAGCATAAGGGCCAGGCCCGTAGCCAGATGCTTGCAGCAGATCCTCCCTTTCCACCTATGTGACCCTCAAGCAGGCTGATATCACTCATGGTTACCTAGGGAAGATGGCACACTTTTTCAGTACCCAGCCAAGAAAGTTTTTTAAAGTATGTGTTATTTGACAGCTGGGGATGGTTTTTTGGTTCAGCACACTGCAAGTCCCTAAGCAGGACGTTGTTGCTATGTGCCTTAGGCATCCAAAGATGGGTTCCCAATTTTTTCCTCCAGAGACGGTTAACCTGTACCCACCTCTCACCCTTTCTGCCACCTGTTAAAAACCTGATCAATTGGAAGCCCAACATCCAAGCTGATCTAGGGAGCATGGGCTTGTGCAGCATGGGCTCTGGGGATTTCCTTAACATAGATGCACTTGCCTCTTACTTGTCTTGGCTGGAACAGTACTCCAATCCCTGCAATAGTCAGACAATGGTATGCGGTTGTAGCCTTCCTTTGGGAATGTTCAGCAGACTTATTTTTACATTGTAACATTGCTTTTCATCCATGGGATGAGTTAACAATGGGTACCTTGTGCTTTGCTTCCCTCACAGTGGACAACGTGGCCTTCAACACACCACCATCTCATACTCCTGCAAAGCGCCTGTCACAGATAAGAAGGCTAAAAAAACCCCATAGGATGACATATTTAATGAGCTAATGAACGCCTCCGCGGCTGCTGACACAGAGCTAAGAGCATGAAGGATTTCATTATCTGACAAACTGAACATGGATATGGACAACAGGAAGGCAACACAGGAGTATGAGCATCCAACACAAGAAGAGATGCTGTGTATAATGCGTGAACAGTCAGACACGTTGAAGTGTCTGGTTGAGCCTTCAGGAAGCTCAGCGGCAAGATAGACTCCCTCTGTATCTCCTGCAAAACTCTGAGCTAATGCATTCTTTCCTAGTGCCCACCCGAAAGCGATCTAGGAGGAGATTGAGCAGGGTGCAGTACATGCTGCACTCCTCATCAGTTGACAGGAACAGAAAGTGGCGACGGCCCTTTAAGGAGTGGGGATGTGTGATTCTTTTGTGTGTGCACAGCCAAAATGGGCTCTGTATCCCTGGCCCCAAACAATGCATGCGGAGCATTCCATTATCTTCCATTTCCCCCCTCTGTGAAAAAGTAATGCTTTACAATTCATTACTGCTTATTTATTGCTAACAAGGAACTAAAGGGAGGCGGAAGTTGATGAGGGAATGGATCGGAGTGGGAGGGGGAAGGTTCAGGGGGAAATATACTGCTTCACAATTCATTACTGATTATTTATTGATAAGAAAGGAATAAAGGGAGGGGAAAGGTGTGGGGGGGGGGACTGGCTCGGTGGGTGATGGGTAGGGAATGAGAAGTGAAAGCACAGCACAGATAAGCAGCGCACATTACTGTTGTGTCTCATTGCAAAAGCAGTTTTTCAATGCTTCCCTGAGGTGCAGCACTCCGCGATTAGCTCTCAGCGTTGCAGTGGTATCTGGCTGCTCAAAATTTGCGGTCAGCCTATCTGCCTCCACAACCTAACCCAATGGGAACTTCTCCCCCTTTGTCTCACAGACATTATGGAGCACACAGCAGGCAGAGATAACAATTGGATTGTTTTCTTCACTGAGGTCTAACCTAGTGAGCAGACTGCGCTAGTGTGTCTTTAAATGTCCGAATGCACATTCCACCACCATTCTGCACTTGCTGAGTCTATTATTAAAACGCTCCTTCTCACTGTCCAGGTGTCCGGTGTAGGGCTTAATTAGCCAGGGGAGCAAGGGTTAGACCCAGGATCACTACTGGCATTTCAGCATCGCTAATATTTATTTTTTGGTCAGGGAAGGAAGTGCCCTCTTGTATCTTTTTGAACAGACTTGAATTCCTAAAGATGCATGTGTCATTGATGTCATTCACCACATTGATGTCGGTGAAGCGTCCCCTGTGATCCACAAGGGCCTGCAACACCATTGATAAGTACCCCTTTCAATTTATATACTCTGTGGCAAGGAGATCCGGGGCTAAGATAGGGATGTGTGTGCCATCTATGGCCTCCCCCCACAGTTTGGGAACCCCATTATGGAAAAGCCTTCCACTAAGTCCTTCACGTTTCCCAAAGTCACTACCCTTCTTAGCAGAAGTCTATTAATGGCATGGCACACTTGTATCACAGCTGCTCCCACGGTGGATTTACCGACTCCGAATTGATTCCCAACTGACCAGTAGCAGTCTGGCATTGCTAGCTTCCACAGAGCGATGACCACTCTCTTCTCCACTGTCACAGCTGGTCTCAAGTGAGTATTCATGAGTTTCAGGGCTGGGGAGAGCTCTCTGCAAAGTTCAAAGAAAGTGACCTTTTGTATTTGAAAAGTTCTGCAGTCACTCCTCATCATCCCACACCTTCATAACGATGCAATCCCACCAGTCACTGCTTGTTTCCCGGGACCAGAAGCGACGCTCCAACGACCACAGATGGTGCATGACAGCCTGCAGCAAACGGGAATTGTTTCATTCTATGGCTTGTAGCAAGGCAGCCTCTGTAACATCGCAATTTTCAGCGATGTGGCTCCTGTCTTGCTCCTGAAAATACTGCAGAATAAGTCGTGATGTGTTTGTGATGCTCACAATAATAGTGAAGAGTTGAGTGGGCTCCATTCCTCTCAGGCAATGGCGTGCACGTGGCAGAGAGTGAAGGGTTTGAAAAAATGGTGCGAAACGGCGACCGTCTATTTGTTTGGATTGGGACAAGAAGGGGGGAGGGAGTTCGTTGCATCATGGGAGGACGACAACCTTCCCAAAAGCCTTTGTGGCTAGTTGCACTGTGAGATAGCTACCAACGGTCCACTGCTTTGATTGTCGACCCAAGCACAGTTAGTGGGGACACAATCCCCCGACGCAATGAGCCTGGTGTGATCATGCTCCTCCGACTTCTAAAATTCAGCGGGTGAAAGTCGATTTAAAATAAATCGACTTCACTCTGCAGTGTAGACATACCCTCTGTTAATCTTTGGGCTGAAGTACCTCTACACAGTGGCTCTGCAGCTCATAGCCTGAGAGAGAGGATTCTCCCTCTTTCCCCAGTAGGGTAATATTCAGCACACAGCCTTATATAGGCTAGGCATTGGCTCCCTGGATTTCTCCCTCTTTTAGAGGGTAGTTTAATTTTCTTTTCCACAGTCCAGTACCTTTGGGATAAAAATCAAGAATGTAGGGGATTTGGAGAATCCAGGGATAGGAAAAAGGATACACACTTTCATCTCTAGGGTACTAGTTCCACTCTGGCCTGGATTGATAGCAAATAAGAGAACGGAAAGGATTGTGGGTAGAAGAGAGGACTGGATTTTATTCTTTCTGCTGGGAGAGAACAGTAATCAGGGCCTATTAAATCTTTGGCTTCTTCTGCTGAGTCTGCCAGCCAGACTGTCCGATAGTGAGGATTTTTTGTGACGCAGACATTTGGCCATTAAGGAGAGAGACGAGAATACCATTTCAATTCACATAGGCCACTGAATAGCTATCAGGTATGCTAATCAAAGAGTCCAGTAGTGATGTGTCCATGCCAAATAAGAGAGTGACTGCATGAAAGGGCTGGTTGTTTTGCTTGTGTCTAGTAATGTTCATATGGCAACGCTTATTTCTGACAGAACCATTCTGGTGCATCTAATTTCAGCCAGCTTTAGATTTGGTGCATTCTGGGACTCCTTATCCCAGAGTTCCCAAGGCTGATGCTAGGCACAGGGGCTTGGAATGTTTTGCAGATCTGAGGCACTGAACTATGAGACAGAGTTAGGAGGAGTGGCTGAGCTATTGCAATAGCAACATTTTTGGCTTCCCTGTTCACACTGAGGAGTAACATCTGTAGGCTGTCCCATTTCAGCAGAATCTGAGCTAATGGCCTTAACCCAAGCATCTAAATCCAACAGCCTAATCAACATTTGTAAAACACATAGGCTGATAGTGCACAGGCAATGCAAGCTAAAAAGTTCCAATAACATTTTTGCAATGCTATTTTGCCTAAAAAGCAAGGAAATCATATCCCTGCCAGGGCTACAAAGTACCAGACTAGCACTGGGAGCATCAGACACATGGAGCCAGATCTCAGCTGGTGTGAACTGTCGTAACTCCATTGACTTCAAAGTGGTTTACACACGGTGAGGAGCTGCCTATTAATCCCCAAGATGCACAGGACAGTCCAGGAGAGGAAATACAATGTCTTTTGTTCATACTTTTTAAATGTTTGAAACAATTTGAACTTCTTTTGTTGGAGCTTTTTGAAATCACAGGCCATCTCACACACCTTCCTCCCTGCCCACATCACAGAGGCTTGCTGGCAGAACGGAAATAGATCTACAGTCAATGTAAGCATCGATTACAGGCAGGATGCTCTGGTGATTATGGCAAAGGCAGAGGCATCAGGCACTCTGTGTTCTAGTCCTGAATCCACCCCAGACTCCAGTTGTTTAACTGCTCTGTGACTTAGTTTTCTACAGCTGTAAAAAGGCAATAATGTTCACCTACATCACAATGTAGTTGTGAGGCTAAACTGGAGAACGTTGAAAAGATGAAATAGCATTTAATAAATATAATTCATCCTTTAAGAATTCAAAGTATAAAACATACATTATTTCTGAGGAGAAAAGGGCTTTCCCCCCCATAGTGTGGTGTTTCTTTTGCATCATTCACTACACTGAGCTTAGGCAAATAATGAATCTAGACTGATTCTCTAACAAATGCACTGTTTAAAAAAAGCCTTTCTACACAGATGAATATTGGTTAGGAGGGGAAAACCCACAGAACAAATAAACCCCAAGGATTCTCTTTTGGAAAGTTCAGCGTGTGGAACTTTTTCAAAGAGTGGGCGTTCACTGCAAACCATACGGGCTGACTCTTTCCTCCTGGCCCCAGTCATTTGGCGTTTGCTTGCCTTCCCACTGACACACCTCCACTCTCAATGGTTCACAGAGTGAATATCTAAGGGAAACAAGCCTATTGAAAGGAAAATATTTCCTCTCACCTTGTGTCATGTCCAGGGTGTGAAAGTTACATTTCATGCAACAATTGAGGAGCAGTTGCTTGGTTTTGTTTTTAGAACTACTGTAGTAGTTTGTGGAGCAGGATGTGGCCACAAAATGGCCAGCTCATAGTAACCAACATGAAGCTCGGCGATATGCATCATCAATGGCGTGGTTAGAAAGTGTGACAGCTCATCTTGTAAATCATTTTAGAGATGAACGACAAAGCAACAAGTCATTTTAAAAAAAGATGTGCCTTTTACTGCTCTTTAGGAAGGAGAAAGAAGGCCTCTTAAATGTGTAGGTTCTTTTCTTCTTCCCAAAGATGTTTTCCTGCTTGTAATTTGCATTATAAAGATCTGGGCCTAACGTCTCCTTTTTGCTGGAGGACTTTGGCAAATCTTTGAAAGATCTGGATTGTAACTGTGACCCTTCCGTGTCCAGGGTAGCCACCTGAAAATGCCAATTTCAGGGCAGGCTGCAAAAGGAGAGCAGATTCTCCCAACACTGGTGGGTGACACTGAAGTCAGACTTCCCAACCAGCCACAAACTGCTTCTGATGCCCCACACTGGTTATCAAGAAGCCAATAATATACAAATATACACAGCCCCCTTTGCTGCATTTCAGTCTCTGGCTCCCAATCAGCCACTAGGTCCAGTCAAGAGACCAGTTATTTAAAACTCTATGCTCTTTACCCAAAAGGTTTCTCCTGATCGCAAAGGGTCAGCCACAGTACTAGATCAATATAAGTTTAGATCTTACCCAAAATACCATGCTGCCAGCCAATCCTTTAGTAACTAAAACTAAAGGTTTATTATACAAAGAAAGAAACAAACTATAAGAGAAATGTTAAAGGATTAAAGCAATCAGATACATACAAATGATTTGAAAGTCCATATATATCAGGTTTCTAGAAGAATTGTGGAGTTTGCAGGCTTGTATAGTCTCTCTGGTATACATCCAGTACCTGGATGGGTCTCAGTTCTTTGTTTCACAGCTTCAGTTATAGATGAGTTGATCCAGAGGTAGATAGGTGGCTGAAGGCTGAACAGGATTGAAGACAAAATAGATCCTGGGCTCCTGCCTTTGTCCTCTGGCCCTTGCCATCGTGCTTGTGGAATTTCACAGGAACCAAAATGGAGTCCAGAATCACATGAGCAATTCCTGGTGACTCATCAGGTATATCCCTGGCTTCTCCCCCTGGACTCTTTGCACCTGTGAATGTCTTAATGGGCCATTAAGCAGGCCATCCCTGCAGCCATCCTGTCTGGGATGTTGCCCAGACAAAGCACAATTTGAAATACAGATATATCAACCATATCCATAACTTCTATTACACATATAACACATGAGCATAAACATTATCATCTTACTTAGCACATTATAGCCTTTCTAATAGTACCTGACATGGCATATCTCACATGAATTATTATGATTTTGACATACTGATGTCAAACAATATACTAAATGCCCCCCTCCAATCCAGCCAGCGTGACACCCCCAATGTGAGACTGGTGTAGAAGGGAGTAATCAGAGCTCCTGAATACACTTTAAGGGCCCCCCTTATCCAGCCAGCGTGACAGTAACATCACAGCTCATGGCTGAAATCTGTGGTGGATCCATCCCCCAGCCTTCAACTGGGTGTCATTCTGGTTTTGCTTACTCTGGTGTTACACTGCTGTAACTCTAGTGATTTTAAGAGTTATTCCTGACTTACCCTACTGTAGGGGAGTTCAGAGTCAGGCCCGTTGAGCCTTGGGAAAAATATCTCCCATCCTCTGTTGAAAGCTGGGATTGCTGCAGCGCATTAGAGCAGGTGCGTTACCATTCAGATCCTCCAAAGTTGCTCAAAGTCCTCCAGCAAAAAGTGGAAAATCAGGAGCAAATAAAGAGAGAGAATGGTTTTGAGAAACCTTCATGAGGCCACTTCCATACATCATAAGGAGCAGGAAGCACCAGAAATCAATTTTTAAAATTTCTCCTTTGTGTAACTCCATCATCCTCTTTATTAAAGGAGTTATTGCTATAAAATCATCTTCCTTGCTTGCTTTAGTTTACTCTAGCAAACAGTGTTAAGAAAAGTCCAGTGCATTGGGGAATAAATGGTATGTGCCCTACAAATTAGCGCAAGATGCAGAATTAGTTCTGAACTTCTACAAATCTTGATAGAAGAGAGGGCCCATTACAGAGACAATCTGTGACTGAACTTCCTTCTAAAGTTCATGGATGCTCAGATCCAGGGTATTGATTCAAGTCCATCTCTAATCACCACAGAAATTTTTACACCTGGCTAACCAAGAGTCAATATTTATTCTGCATGCAATAGGCTTTGTTCTCTTCCCACTGAAAATCAGTGGGATGCAAATTGGCTTCCATATCTCAGATATTGTAGAGAAGTCATGCAAGCAAATATTAAACTGAATCTGCTTTCTCTATCTTATGTGGAAATTAAAGAGAAAGAAAAAAAAACCCACAAGAGGATGAGGGTGAAGAAGAGAAGAAAGAAAGAGAAATAAGATAGGATGGAAAAAAGGGAACAGGAGAAGACTCAGAACGTAGCAGCTTTGTGGGCTCGCTGTACCTTTAGTTTTGCAAAGTGTTTAGCTAGCTTGCTGATAAGCACCTTGCACGTGCCTAAAGTAGTTCAGATTAAGGAAGATTAGATAGATAAGGTATCTGAGACTTCCTCTTAGAGACTTTTGGCAGCAGATTGCAAAAACACTCCTCAAGACAGAGCACTGACCAAGAGAGGCTGAAGATCTCTCTGATATGGAAAAATCCATGTTAATGCCAGTACAATGCTTTGAACATATAGAATGCTATATAAGCAGTAAGTATTATGTACCTATACAGTCACTTGACAATTTGCCAAGAGAAATTATGGAATCACAGTCACTGGCGAAAGTCAAGGCTGAGATCTGACAGCTATCTGCAGCATATGGGATGGTTTAGATGACTCTATGATGATCTATCTGGGGTCCATTCAAACCAAGTTATTCTGGGCCTAAATTTTCATACTTGAATATCTGAAATTGGAAGCCTAAAGGAATGATTTTCAAAAGTGCCTGATGGATTTATGTCCCATTGAGGGATAGAGCTTTACATAGTACAAAATTCCAGTATGAATGGTATTAAGGAAGAGGTGGTCTGCAACAAAAGATGTTTAATATGAATAAGATTGCAAATATGTTGATGTTTCTATGCAAATAAGCAAGATGAACCAGAAGAGTTTCTAAGGCCCTGACAAAACAAAGCACATAAATATGTGCTGAAGTCCCATTGACTTCAAAGGGACTTAGTCACATGCTTAGCTTTAAGGAATTGCTTAAGTGCTTTGCTCAAGAGGGATAGATTTAAGCATATACTTAAAGATAAGCACATACATAAGCCCTTTGCTGAATCAGAGTCTTAGGCTATGTCTACACCACAGCCTATGAGGGCAAAATTTATGTCACTCAGCGATGTGAATATTCCAGACATAAGCACTTGTGTGCACAACACTATGTCAGCAGGAGAGTTTCTCCCACCAACATAGCTTCTGCTGTTTGTGGAGGTGGTTTTTTTATGCCAATGGGAGAATTCTTGCCCATCAGCGTAGAGTGTCTTCACCAGATGCTCTGCAGCAGCACAGCAGCAACCCATGGGCGGAGGGTGCACACCCCCCACTTCAGGGAAGCTACTCCCTGCCCCACCCCTTCCACCTGAGACCCACCCCCACTCCACTTCTTCACCTCCCATCTCATCGGCCCAAACCCCGGCCGCTGCCCAGAGCAGCCCTGAACCCCAGCCGGCCCACCAACGCCTGGAGCATCCCCGAACCATGGGGAGCAAAAGGAGCAACGCAGTGGGTGGTGTGGAGCCTCAGGGAAGGGGTGGAGTAGGGATGGGAAGAAGTAGGGACACTACGGCCCAGGCATCTGGCAGCTACTCCCCTGGCCTATTATACCTGCCACCCATAGCTGCACCACTGCAGTACTGTACGTATAGACATGTCTTAAATGATGAGGAGTAGGACCTACAGTAATGAGGCATAAGTAACCTGGTGGAATGTTACAAATGGAATGTCAACACTGATCTTTGTAGAAAGGGAAGAAAAGATGAAAAGGTGGAATTGTACATCAAAAGCAGTTACAGAATCAGTGAGATACAGTTTGACTGCAGGTGTCAAACAGTGGAAGAAAGGAAAAATTGATATAGAATTCACAGTGGATATCATTTGCAGGTAATTATTTGACCAGTTATGAACTTTACAATGAATAATGCAGCCACAAAACAGAGTGAATATGTATACAAGAAATGAGAAAAAGGAGAAACTCAAGTGACGTGGGCATCTGTAATAGACCTACAGCACTGAAAGGAGATGGCGGAGAGGGAAGACGAGAAGAGTGGGGGGATGGGGAGGGAGGGAGAATATGAACAAATCAACACATCATAGAAAAAAAGCAGAATCTCAGCTGATATAAATTGGGATAGGTACATTAAGTTCAATAGATCTATGCTGATTTACAACAGTTGAAGGTCTGCTCCAGAATTCCTAAACCAATTAATGAGGAACCAATTAATGAAGAAGTTGAAACCAGCCAGGATACTATATTAGGGCTTGATCCTGCACTAGTGAAGACAATCGAAGTCTTGCCCATTGACTTTAACAGGGGCAGGATCAAACCCTTAATGGGGGACACCAATTACTCAGACATCACATGGATAACAAACACTGATCAAAATGTTTTTTACACAGGGGCTTGAATTATGCACTAGACAACTTCATGCTGAGGCTTGACAAAGCCCTGGTTGGGATGACATAGCTGAGGTTAGTCCTGCTTTGAGCAGGGGGTTGGACTAGATGACCTCCTGAGGTCCCTTCCAACTCTAATATTCTATGATTCTATTCTATTCTATGATTCTATGATGTGATATAGAAAGGAAAGAATCCATCCAGAAGAGAACATAGAGAGAAATGAATTGAGAATATAATGGCAATAGGGAAGATTGGTGCTTGTGGTTATTTATTTGAATCCAATGTACTAAGCAGAGCTGATGGGAAATGATTTTCTGATTAAAAAATTCAATGAAAATTAAATGTTTTGTTTTCCTCAAAATGTTGTTGATTTTTATCGAAAATCCCCAAACCAAAATGGTTTTGTTTATCAGCAACCAAGATTCCAAATGTTTTGGTATTCATTTTTTGATGACAACGTAAAACTTCTCGATGAAAACAGACATTTTTGCAAAAATTTCCATTTAGTCAAAAAAGCCATTTTCCAAAAAGGTTTTGACAGAAAAATATTGACGAGCTCTAATACTAAAGAATGGATTCAAAGAACATCACAAGGATATGTGATTTCAAGAAAGAACATTCATTTCAGGTGCAATGAAATTAAGTATTAAAATCCAAGAATGTGGAAGGAGGCGGATGGAAACTTAATGAAGAATATAATTGCACTTGTTGATAAATTGTTTAGTCAATTGCTTGACCATACTTTGGTTCATTATGAAATATACTCGAGACCAAATAACCAATGTCAGTCAGGTTTTTTAATATGGTACAGGAAGAATGTTCTATACGCTACCAGTCTCTGACGAGCAGTCCAGTGCAGTGATGTTACATTCACTTTTCACAGAAGTTGTGCTCCCCAAGTCACACATTTCAGCCAGTATTATTTATATGATGATTTTACAAGTTACATCTTTCTTTACACATCACTAAAATCCAGCTCATCAGTTTGTCCCAGTTCCCTAACTTGTTCTGTTCCTTCCTTTTCTTTGTTTTGGATACTATCATTCTAGGTACTGCTCCAAGAAGGTATTTCCCTTCCTTGTACTAAGACATGGACTGAAGGTGTCTTGATTCTGACAAGTTTCCTATCTGCTTATGCCACTTGCTTACTTCAGCATATGCAAGGAGTTATGGGGTACTTAGCACAAACTAACAGGATTATGGTATAGGCCAATTTAGGCTATATCACTGTTACAATATTTGTGCTTAATGTTATTGGTGCTTAATGCATTCTTATAATATATATATATAGTACAGATAGTACATATTATTAATATGATATATATATATATATATGTATATGCTAATCAGCATATATGTGTCAACAAATTGCAAAAGAAATATACAAGGAATAAGCAGAAATCAATTTTGACTTTATGAGGGTCTTCTTAGATCATCTTAAAATATAACCTATTCTGTAAGTGGAAAAGTGAATTAAAGAATATGTAAATACAGTCAAGGCAATTGCAGAGGAAAAGAGGAAAGATTTTCTTTACTTGATTTCTAAGTCTAGATTTTCAAAATTGGGTGTCTAAAGTTAGGCTTCTGTATCCATACTTAGACATAAATAAGTGGCATGATTTTTTTTCAGAAATGATAAGCATTCAGCAGTCCCTGTTGAAGTCAGTAGGAGTTGCTGGATACTCAGCACTGCTGAAAAAATTAGGCCACTTAGGTACACAGATATTAGGGTGATTAGTCTGGTGTCAGCATCTATATAGAACAGAATAAAATAATTAAATTATTATGATACTAGGCCCTATTCTGCTCTCATGTAGACATCACATGAATGTCTCCATTGACTTCAGTGGTGATGTTAACATGTAACTGAAAGTAGAAGTTCTCAATTCAATAACAGTTATTCCAAATTTGGTTGTAATCTTACTACAGATTAAAACATGGAGTGTGATATAGTGATAGCACAGGACTGGGAGTCATGATCCCAAGGATTCTCTTACTGGTTCTGCCTCAGACTTTCTGAGAGATTCTAACCCTTTGAGTCTGATTTTCCATTTCCTTTTCAATTTATGTTATGATTAACATCTTTGTGAAGTGCAAAGAGAGTGTAGCATGCTCCCACATCAGATGGTAGTATTTTACACCATATAAACTTTTGCACTCCCTTTTCAAGTCACTCCCTTCTCTGTGCCTCGGTATCCTCGGCTATAAAATAGGGATAGTACTACCCTGCTTCACTTTGAGGATAAGACGTTTATTTTTATTTATGTTTGTGAAGTGCTTTGTGAACCCCAGATGGAAGGTGCTATAGAAGTACACGATATTTATTAATTATTAGTGTTATTGCTGGTCATTTTGGATACTGCAATTAAGAGGTTTCTAGTCTTGGTTACCTTGAATATTGTGGTTATGCTTTTTGGTGTCATGGAAATTTTTGTTGCTGCTGCTCTTTGAGGGTGCCGTTGAGTTTGGAGCTTCTCATTTACTGGCTCCTCTATATATAAAACCTTATATTACTGCTCTGTGAACGCACCAGTTTGTGTCTCTATATTTCAATTAGTGTAAGTGTATTTTGATATGGAATAAGTGCCCATCCATCACTCTGGGTACTTTTATAATGAATTATGATGTACAAGTATCAAGTACAACCAATACATAATGAATCGCCTACATCAGTCAAATTATTAGCCACTGTTCATTAATTATTGGTATTATTACTTATTTAGTGTTATTTATTAGGAATTATTATGATCATAGTCCCCAGAAGCCCCAAACAGAGATCAGCCCCATTGCATTAGGCACTACACATTTATAATGAAAGAGGATCCCTTTTCCAAAGGGCCAGATTTTTAAGGATGCAGAAAGGTGCTCTACTGGGATTTTCAAAAGCACCTGGCTGCATCTTTAGGTGTCTAAACACCTATAAAAATCTGGCCTACAGAGTTTAGACAATCTGAGTATATGATAAGAGACAACAGGTGACTACAACAGCCAGTCAAGGAGAGCACATGGTAATAACGAGATCTATATTGAGCAGCAGTCACAGAAATTGCCTAGCTGTTGCTGAGCATTTTGTCATCATTGTGGCTGAGGAGAGTTTAATAATTAACTATTGAGCAATTAAAGTAATTAAAGAGTCCTGCAATCATATCATATATTTTTCCTCCTTCTGCTCTCCCAAATGCCTGTGAAAAAAAGTTATGTTCCATTGCTGTATGCAATGTTGTTGTAGCCAGGTTGGTCCCAGGACATTAGAGAGACAAGGTGGGTGAGGTAATATCTTTTATTGGACCAACTTCTGTTGGTCAGAAAGACAAGCTTTCAAACATACACAGAGCTCTGAAGAAGATGTTATCTCACCCACCTTGTCTGTGTAAAAAGATGTTTTTTGAAATGTATCCAGACTGTTCGTAAATCCAGTGCTAGTTGTTTCGTTTAAACTCAACCTTACTGGATATCTAGTTTGCCTTGTTGGATGTACCACATACTGGACATTGTCACTTTTCTTCCTGTCAATGCATTTTTGAAGCTTTTAAAATACACTTTGATTAAAGCTGTGTGAATAATTTATTTTTCAATTTGCTGGCAGTTTTTAAAAATTGAAAAAAAATATTTTGGAGGAGACCCAAAATTAAACATTTTTGACAATTTTGGTGAACTGAAAAGTTAAAAAAAAATCATATCAGGCTGAATATAACATTTTGTTTTGAATTGGAGTATTTTTTAAAACTTTTTTATTTAAAAAAAAAATCACTGACATTTAGAATTGAACAATCCTGACATGTTGCTTAGAAAAAGTTAAAATAAAAATTGTGACTTTGAAGGATTTCTAAAAATTTTTTCCCCCAACATGAACAGTTCAGCAAAACTGACATGAAATTGCGAAAAATTTTGTCGTCATTATCTCTACATTTTTTGCCAAAAAAAAAAAAAAAGTTTTGGCTGAACAGGTCTACTTGGATTGTGTGACCCTCCAAAGTTTCAGAGAAGCCTTCCACAGTCTGGTTGCTTATATGAAGCATATCCAGATTTCTTGGGCTGAAAAGTAATATTAGGAAAAGTATTGTATTTGTAGCTGTCTTTATCATGCAATGTAGAAGCTAGAAACAAGGAAGACCATTGGCCTGGTTCTCATTTACACCAAGGCCCCTTTACATCTTTCTGGCAGTGTAAAGTGGCCTTAGTGTAAATAAGTATTGAACCTCATGTGTCCTACCAGATTCCCTCAGATCACAGACTATTGTATGGGAATCTGAGGACTACATTGCCCCCTGTATCAGCCTATGAAACTCCCCTCTGAAAACTCCCTTCCTGAAAACAACTGAGAAACATCAACTACACAGACTGACAGCCAAGGAGTTACTAATACTCACTGAAAGGGAAGAATCCGCTCAGAGATGCATTTTAAAAGCGGTGAGACTTTGGCTCTGAATGAGCAATGGCAGAACAGGAAGACTTCCAAACCTCATTTCAGAGGAGACTGTGGTCACAGCACAGGGCAGGGACTCAGGAGAGCTGAGTACAGCTCCTAGATCTGTCACAAACTTTCTGTGTGAGCTCAGGCGAGTTATTTCATCTCTGTGTGCCTCAGTCTCCAGCCACCAAGAAGGAAGATGCTTTAGCAGCTGCTAGCAGCCTCTCTGTCTTAATGTTATCAGCAGGGCTATCAATGGTGGAGTTTTAGAAATGGGGGCTGGGGATTTTGTGAAAAAGTGGCTAGTGCAAGTCTGTGGCCCTCAGGGCATAGCTCAGTCTCCGTGGCCTCCACAGTCTTGGGCCTTTTTCTGAGACTACTAATGAAGGTGCTAATGAATGTGAACAGTAGGAGGTGATTCTCTGGACAAGTGATCATTTCATTCCACAGGTGTAGCATAGGTTTTATAGCATGGTTGTAGAATGGCTACAAAAACCAAACTCTTGGTGTGCAGCAATGTTGGAAATGGGGGACTTAAAATAGATGCAATTGTAGAGGAGAGAAGACCATGGAGAATCCCCAAAACATGGTGGTATTACTCGGCTTTAACAAGAATCTAATATAAAGATGTCTTTGTTCCCAGTGCTCTGGGAAACCAGTTAGAACCTGTTAACAACACTATATTTAAACATAGTTGCAATGAATTTGGTTCTCCTCCCACTGTGGACTAGGCCTATGAGAGATAAATTCACCTCTCTGGCCCCACATGGAATGTCTTTTGAGCTCCCTTGTTTATACCTAAAGAGACCATGAGAGAAATGATTCCTAAAACTCTTCAAAGTCACTTTGACCTAACACTGTTCGCTTCTGCTATCCCTGGTGAAGGAGAGCATGTGGCTGAGTGCAGCCATTGCTATGCCCCGGGCCGTGTTGAACATAACAACATAAGAACGGCCATACTGGGTCAGCCCAATGGTCCATCAAGCCCAGTGTCCTTTCTTCATACAGTAGCCAATGCCAGGTGCTTTAGAGGGAATAAACAGAACAGGGCAATTATTGAGTGATCTATCTATCCCCTGTTGTCCACTTTCAGCTTCTGGCAGTGAGACGCTAGGGACACCCAGAGCATGGGATTGCATCCCTGACCATCTTGCCATTGATGGACCTATCCTTTATTAACTCATCTAAGTCTTTTTTAAACCCTGTTACAGTTTTGCCCTTCACACATTCCCTGACAATGAGTTCTATAGGTTGACTGTGCATTGTGTGAAGGAGTGAGGAAGCTAATAATGGCTGACATAACCATGATGAAACCAAATTTGAAACTGCTTCTGCCAAAACAGGTCCCACTCCCTACAAGTTTAGATTAGAGCCTGTTTGCCAGATTCTCCCACACAGGATGTTGGTAACTCACATGGAGGCTAGTGGAGTTACTTGTATCTTGCAAATTGAGGATTAGACCACTGTGTGTTTATTCTTTCTCTCAACATGCCCTGAACACCTAGTGGTGTCAATTTTTGGCCCTGTGCATGTAGGGAGAGAGCAGAATAGCTTTGGCAAGATCCACCACACAGAATGGACAGGAAATATTTCCCTATTGCTCTATCTGCCATATCTTTAAGAGCCACGGTGACAGTCCTTATGTATCCTCATGTTCACTCTTTTTACAAAACTAGAATGGATTTGTACAAAGTATGCCTTGCGAAGTGTCATTTGAAAACTCATAATTTGCTGATCATTATTTTCTTGGTAAAATATATGTGGCAACATTGCATGTAAAGTTATAAGTTTCTGCTGTATAACATTACTGAGACATGTTCCAAGCTTTAAAAAGCAGGCACAAACCAGTTCCTCAAAGACAAAAGGCAAACTGAGGCCTCAGCCAAGTGTCAACAAAATTGAATGCATTATCACCTGGTTAAGTGGCCATTCTTTGGCAGGAAAAAGAGTGTTGAGTGAGAAATCTACATTTTGGCAAAGAAGTGGCTGGAGGTTCCTGTCCCCACAGATCTTCTGTCTTCTGAACCTCAGCTGAAGACGATTTTCAAAGAAAAAGAGAACTATAAGCAAGTGGAACAGACACTTCCAAATACTCCTCGCTTTCCCTCTGCCCAGGGTATCAACACCACCTGAAAGACAATAAACACTGAATTCGGGGAGGGGTCCTGAGCTGAAAGGATTCCAGCCAGTATAAATGTTGTAGCATGTGGAGAGAGATATGTTTGCTTTGAATTCATTTAGCTTGTTAAGTTAGATATTAATTGCGTTTTACCCTTTATTTTCTTGTAACCAATTCTGACTTTTATGCCTCATTATTGTAATCGCTTAAAATCTTTCTTTCTGTAGTTAATAAACTTGTTTTATTGTTTTATGCAAACCAGTGTGTTTGGATTGAAGTGTTTGGTAAACTTCATTTGAGATAACAGGATTTGTGCATATCATTTTCTATTAATGAAACAATGGGCTTTACATGAGCTTGTATTGTCCAGGAAGGTGCTGGACAGCACAAGAGGCACATTTCTGGGAGAAAGTCAGACTGGGAGTTTGCTGGTGTTGCCGTATAATATAATACTTGAGTGACTGGCTATAGCACTCATATAACATAGCTGGGAGTGATTTACGTGCTGGAGGCTGTGTGTGAGCAACAGAGGTGGAAAAGATTTATTCAGGCCCTGGGCACAAAGAACATTTGGGCCCCCCACACCCTAGGGGCCATGTGGTGCTGGAACCAGGGAGGTCGGGGGCCATGGACCTCCACTTTTAAAAGTGGGAAAGCCATGACTGCCACTTTTTACCATGGGCATAGTAGCCTAGGGCAGGCATGGAGCAGTGACAGCAGGGACTGCACTTTATGGTAGGCGAGCTGATAAGGTGATCAGCTCCCCCGCAGCGAAGTGCAGCCCCTACTAGCAGTGCCAATCTCTTCCTGGTGGGGGCTGAGGTGGGCCTTAACCCCCATTATCACGGGGCCCCACCCCTATGCCTCGTCTTCCCCCACAAGGTCCTGCCATCTGGCCAGGCCAGAAGCTGGAGTCGGGCCATGGTAAGAGCTGCCCAGGGAACCCCAACCGCTGTGGGGACTCTGCACCCGCTACTTGTCTTGGGCAGCGCATTCCAGGGAGGTGGGGACATGGGCCAGGGGCTGGCACTCCAGGCTCCCAGCCCCCTGCCCAAGGCAGGTGGAGGGTCCGGGGCTCCCCACAGTGGCCCAGGCAAGCTGGGCAGCTCTTACTACAGCCTGGCTCAGGCTTCTGGCCTGGCCAGGGGTGGGGCCTTGCGGGAAAAGGAGGAGCCAGGGGCAGGGCTGTTCTGGCACTGGTGGCCCCTCTTCCCACAGGTTCCAGCACTGTTGGGGCCCCCACATTGGCTGGGGCCCCTGGGCCTGTGTGTTAATCTGCCACTGATGAGCAGACTAGGAATAGTTGCTCTCACAGCAAAGCAGTGTAAAAGGCATCCCAGGTTGGAGAATTGAGCTGTCCATCAGTCCAGATTGTACCATGGGTAATGTCATAGCTGGCACTGACGTACAACTGCTAAGGACAATTCAATTTATTCCTGTTTCCATTAGCAAGGCCTCCTGTCATGTAACTCATGTTTCCCTATTAAGTGGTCTCGGAGTGACCTAGCTCTGAGCAGTCACTTTTTGCCTCTGTGGTGGGGTTTAACTTTGAATGCTCATAGCTTAGATATCAAAGGATGGGAACATTACTGGTTTCCACTGCAGAAAAGTGACTTTTTTTCAGCCTAAAATAAGACATGCTTGCAAAGTGTTAGCAAGATGCAACCACAGCTCAGTTTGTGGCAGGAAAAAGCCTTCAGAGGGGGGCTAGCAAGAGAAGGAGGAGTTTTTCTGCACCTTTTAAAAAAAAGTACTGATTGTTTCTCAGATTTTCCATCTCTACTCACCCCCACCATGACGCCCCTTTTATTGGGTGCAGGAAGTGAGCTGACCATTAAAAAACAGTATATAAGCTCGGTGAAAGGGGCTCCGATGATCATTTTCACCTCTGCTACTTCAAAGAAGCAATCAGCAATGAAACTCCACACAACAAACATCCTGGTCATTTTCTGTCTCGGCATCTTTACTGTGAGCACTGTGAGAGGTAAGTTTTTAACTCAACAAGAACATAGCAATATCCATGCTATATCAGACCAGGGGTCCATCCAATCCAGTATACTGTCTCGGGCAATGATCAGTACCCGATATGTAAGAGGAAGGAGTGAGAAAACTGATAGTGGACAGTTATGGAATAACTTGCCCATAGGAGAAGTTTCTTCCTAACCCCTATCGACTGGTGTTTGGTTTATGCCCTGAAGCCAAGAGAGTTTATATCCCCTACAAACGCTTAAGCCTAACTAAAGCATCTACGGATGCTCTCATTATCCATATACATTTCTAAAACCCTTTTTGATCTTACTGATCTATTGTGGCAATGAGTTCCACAGGTTGCTTATGCATTTTATAAAAAAATGTCTTTCAATCAGTTTCAAGGATGTTGCCTTTTAATTTTGTTGGTTGCGTCCTTCTTCTAATGTTATGAAAATGGAGAGCTCCCAGTTTATTTTCTACAGACTGTTCATTATTGTATATACCTTTGTCGTATTATAGCTGGGTTCAAAAAAGAACTAGATACGTTAATGGAGGATAACTCCATCAATGGCTATTAGCCAACATGTTTAGAGATGCAATCCCATGCTTAGGGCAACCCTAAACCTCTGACTACCAAAAGCTGGGAATGGAAGACATGTGGATCACTCCACAATTGCGCTATTCTGTACTCTCCCTGTGAAGCTCAGGAATATACTTCTGTCAGACGCTGGATACTGGGAAAGATGGACCATGGTCTAACTTAGTATGGCAACTCTTATGTTTATCATGTCACTTCTTATTTGTCTCCTCTCTGATCTATATAGTCCTAGGCTTTTTAATCTCTCCCTGTATGGAAATCTTCCCAAATCTCTAATAATTTTCATTTACTTTCTATGGAATCCTTGTGTATTTATGCTAAATCTTTTTTGAGGTAGGATGTCTAAAGTGAAGACAGCATTCAAGACTACATCACACCACTAATTGGTGCAATGAAATTATGACATTTTCAATCTTATTAGCTATTCCTTTCTTAATAAGGTTTAAGATCTTGTTTGCTTTTTATGAGCATAGCTGCACATTGGTCATGTTTTAAATTAACTGTCCACAGTGACACTTAGATCTTTATCCTATTAATCATGAACAATTAATAAACTACATGGCATTTGTAACAGACCATACTTGTTGCAAAAACTCATCCATATATACGTAGGCACATATACAAATACACACAAAAATGAGTGCAAACAAGAAGAAAAAAACCACATGCATAACCATAGTCATACCCAGTTCAGACAGAACCACAAAAATAAAAGATGAATACAAAAAAAAATTCACAAAACTCCACAAACCCCAAACACAGCTCCTCCCACACACTCAATATGATCTGCCCTATACATCCAATTGAAACTGCAGAGAAAATTTAGGAAGGCCGAGTGTAATTATTACTCACTTTGGAATTTCGCCAGGACATCCACTTTTACAACAGTTGCCATGGCTTTTTAATGATCTCAGGTGATCAGGAGTTTGGTTGTATATCTCCTATGTAAGAAGCATGCTTAAGAAATGGATCCCAGTACATTTGCCTATAGGTATTTCAATTGTACTTTAACACACAATAATTTCCACTTACTGTAAAGAATGACTGTTCATTTAGCATTAGTTTACCATCTATCTATTTTTTCCCCCGTAGGAAGTGCTGCAAGTCAAATCGTGCCCAGAAGCTCCTGTATAGACCTGGCAACGCAGAAGCTGGACATCAGAAGACTTGCTACATATGAGACGCAGAACATACCAGTAAAAGCTGTGATGTAAGTATCTGGACCAGTCTTCAAGCTAATCTAGAGACACATGCTGCTGATAGCAGGAGAGAAAGGGCAGGTTCACTCACCCCAGCAAGCATGAGGGCATTAAATCTGACCAAACATACTATTGAAGAGCATTCTTTCATTTCTAATATGTTGTAACTGTTAGTGGATGAACCTCAAAAGGTCTGGAGGACTTGTGCTGTTCAGAGAAGCATCTACAATTTGACTGAACAGACAAACCTTTTTGATCAAGAAATTGGGAGGAGGAAATCTTACAAAGAGCAAAAGCTGTTTTGAGTGGCATGCTCTGGAATAGCAAAGGGTGCTCTGCCAATTGGCAGCGAGCTACATTGAGCTGAGCTGTGTGAAGGAAACTTACAGAACAGCTAAGTGTCATTATACCTCTTTCTAGAGGATGTGACCAGTCCTTCAATCTCAGGAGCATCTATTTAGTTTTGGTTCTTGTGGGATAAACGTGGGGCCAAACTTTCAGAAGAGCTCAGTATGCTAGATACGTAGCTCTTTTGAAATGTCTGGCTATACAGTATATGCCTATGTACATATATGAATACACTACATATATATATATATACACACACACATATGCTATGTTTGTAGAGTTGATGTCCATGCCATATGGTAGAACCGGCTCATTCCCGGTTTGCCGCTCTTTAGTGATGCAACCACCCCCAAACTCCTGCAGACAAAACCTTTGTACCACACCATGCCATAGAATAGAAACATGCACACAAGGTCTTGGTTAGGAGACAAGAATTTTAATGGCAGCCTGGCTTTCCTTTTCTTCCCCTGCAGGTTCATCACCAAGCAAGGTATCAAGATCTGTGTGCAGCCTGATCTTACATGGGTGCAGGATGCCATAAAATTCCTGGATAAAAAAAGACCTGCTCTCGGAAGGCCCAGGAACAAGCCCAAGTCCAAACCCAAACAAAAATCCAAACCCAAGCCCAAAGGCAATTAAGTAAATACAGTAGAGACACCAGCCAAACCTTCAGCAACTGCTTGTAACTTCTTCTAGTTGTTAATAGGAAATAAAGTCTCTGAACAACTGTGGGCTCATCGGAATCCATTCATCATTAGGGCAGGACTGACTGAGAATCATTCCATTTTATTGCTGGACTTTTTCGCACTGTTGTTTTCAGGTTTATTTCTGAAATGTTCATGAATAATTATTTATTACCATGTGTAGGCACCCCCACCCCACCTTCCACCTGGTTGAACTTCTATACAATCAGAAAGAACAGGGATGTGGGTGAAACTAGTTCATACAGGATGTGATCAACCTGTGGAACTCACAGCTGAAAGAGGTCAGTGTCAGACACTGGGGCTGGACTTTAAAAAGTATGAGTAAATAAGCTATGAGTAAACAACTATCATGCTCCAGGGCATCATAAGATAACTGCAGGATTCAGGAGGGAATTCCTGGCCCTTCTATCCCTCTATACAGTGTTGCATAAATATCTAGATGTATTGGGCCTGATTCGCCTCCCACTTTGCAACAATGCAAGCGTATTGGGACAGGTCCTCTCCCGGTGTAAATGATGGTCACTCTAGTGAGTGTAACTTGATGCAGATTTACACCAGTGGAGGATCTAGCCCACTGACTTCTGTGAAGTAACTCCTTATTTACACTGATGTGAGATAGATCTGAATGATTTGCTTTATTTTTTCCTTTGCTTTTCTCTGAAGCATCATGTGTAAGCCATGGCTGGAGACAGGAGACTGCACTTGATGCCAATCCTATGTACCAATCATTTATTCTCCAACTAGTGGAGAACCCTACCCAAGGGGCGCAAGAATATTCAGTGTAAAGATAAATTACATTTTAGAAATGAATGGATTCTAATAATTGTAGTGTTTTTGTTTTTTGTAAATTAATAAAATTCTTGCAAATCTAGAGTCAAATGGTATGTTTGTCTGCTTGTATGTGACCTGTATGGAGATTACAGAGTGGGGGCATGTAGGTTATAGCCAAAATCCAAGGTTTCATTGTCAGTCTAGGAGAAATTACCTTTCCAGCAACACGTGCTGCCACCTTCAATCGCTAACCGTCTAGGAGGAATTTGCATCCAAGCTTTTGTGTAATCTGTATCCCTATATCGTATAGATGAATTCATGTCACTCCAGGACTTCAATTCCCTCTTCTAGTTAACACTGCAGAAAGCATTCCTCCCCAACCTCTCATTGTGTGTCACTGAATAGCCCAGAACAGAGGTTCTCAAACTGGGGGCACACTCTCCTGGGGAGTTGCAGAATGTATTCGGAGAAGGGAGTGTGAGGAGCTTTAGGAAAAAAACTTACTGTGCATATTTTACCCACAGTAATATGCCATCCTTACTTCCGCACTGCTACTGGAGAGACCCAGCTCTGAAGGCAGAGTGGAGATTGGTGGCTGCTGGCCAGGTGCCCAGCTCTGAAGTCAGCACTGCTGCCAGCAGAAGCAGAGACGTAAGGGTGGCAATACCGTTCTTGACTGTCCCAGACAGCAGGCCGGAAAGGGAGGCCACTGGCCAGAGATGGAGGAGAGAGCTGAACATCTGTATGCAATACTGCCCTTGGAGCCAACCTTGTCTATTTTGCTTCCACTACATAGAGCTATGTCTGTTCTGCATTCTCACCTAAAGCTGCCATTTTGAACATACTAGAAAAACTGCAGCTGCAACAGGCTGTGGTAATAGAAGCATTGTTGGCTGAATGGCATGCTGAGAGAGGAAGATTCAGGCAGCCCAGCTGACTACAGCACAGAGCCATCATTCTGCAGGAGTACCCTGCACCTACCACCGGTTATGCAGCATCCACTCCTACTGCTTGTGTGCATGCCAGGGCAGAATTTGCTATACACGTACTTCTTATTGGTCCAATACTTTTACGCTCATCAAATAGTACGCTGTAGTCCACTACAATTAGCCTTACTGAAGTCAATGAAAAATTTGTAAATGAGGGTACCACAGTTTGGTGCTACACTAATTAGCTTCTTATATATGATTATTTTACATATGTGCCCACTATTAATAATTCATAATAATACATTAAATGATTAACAATTATTATTTAATTTAGTCATTAATATTTAATTCTGAATTATACGTAATCAATCCATATTGTTTGTCAGTCGCTATTAACAGCGATACTGAGAATCGTGTACTATATGTGGTTCCTAGTCCAAGTCAGCTCTTCACTGCAAGTCATTAATCCTCAAATACGGGCCTGCTTTGCCTTGACCATTGTTGAATGAAGGACTGCTTACATCAGTCCTTATGCTGGCTCTAGTTCCTTCCATATAGCCAGTTGCAAATGATTTCCAAGTCCCTATGTTGCCATGCACACCCTCATGCCCTGCTGTAGCATTTCTGAGGCTCTCGAAGAGCTTTATGAAGATAAGGCTGATCATCCCCATTTTATAAAAGGAATACCGCAACACAAAGGAATTAAGAGCTGGATGGCAGCATTACACGGCCCCACAAGCAGACCAAAGAGAGAATTGCAACTCTGAGACACACATTTTACTCCTGGTTCCCCCTTGCTCTAGTTGGGAGATATCTTGATCCTGATGTATGACAGCAGCAGATGAATTCCCCCTCCATGCCAGCTCCTCTGCCGGCTGATGTGTCGGAGGGAAACAGTGCCATGGCTCTGCCCATTCCCTGCCTGACCGTTCTCTACCTCTCTTGTGTAGGATACTATGCTGCCACCTGCAATGCAGGTATCCTGTGCAGGGGAATATGGCAGGACTTTGCACCCCTTACTCTCCCGTGTTCTGGTGTAAGAGCAGGTCATGATCCTTCCCTAAGGGACTCACACTGGTTACATAACAAGTCAGCAGTCACCCCTGGCCTTAGGCCCCGACTATTAACTCTAAAAACACGAGCTGTCGCCAGCACTAGTAGCCGATAACTACTTTTGATGTATAGCAATCCACTCACCCACAGCTAGGCACAATACATGTAAAGGTAATTCTTCTCCTGTGGGGGTAAATACTGGCAACACATAGAGATCCTTAACATGAACAAATATTCTCTGTGAACAGAGCTGTCTTGAGAGTCCTGGAAACAGATGGGTTCAATGGGGCAGCAACTCAGCTAGTGAAAATTGTTAACCTTACGCACCCGAGCCTTATCTGTTGTAAATTGGCATTGCTCCATTGACTTCATATTTCTATTAGTTTACACTTTATAAGAATACACAATTTATAAATACTTACTCTATATTTTTTATGCTGTCCACACATTCCCCAACATAAAGCTCTCTGTTAGGAGGGACTTTTAAAGTCTGACCATACAAATAATGTTTGCTCGGTGCCTTATGTGGCGCAGGGTTTATAAATAAAGTTATGATGTGCTACTGAATATCATAATATATATTGAAATAACATAGCAATAAAGAAAAAGCTCCACTCATCCCTCCCTCTCCGCCCCCTGTAACAGTGTAGATTGTAGACTTTGGAGAGATAAGAACCTTATTTCATATCAAGACTGAAAAATACAAGTTATGAGGCTCCGTATAAGAGTAATGGGATGAAATTTAAGGGCCTGTGCATCACAGGAGGTCAGATTAGATCAGTGTTCTTCATTGCAAGGCCCGGGAGCCAATGGCGGCTCCCATCGACCCTAAGTGCGGCTCCCTGACTAATTGGTTATTTCCCAATTTATTTTATTTTTGACAGTAGAATATGTACCGAGGTTATCAAAGTCCGCCTTCTTTACACGTCACATTGACCGCATGGTATGACGTGCTCCAATAAGTACATCTAAGTAAATCTGTTGTAAAATTAACCATAATATTACCATAGCAACCAACGCAGAACTTGGTATTCAACCGTTTGTGTCGTATATTATTTTTTGGCCCCAGTGAGTTACTGGAAAGAATGGATAGATTCTTAATTCTGTTGAAGAGAAAATCGGAAAGTGAAACAGGAGAAAAAGCAGATAAGAATGTAACTGGATATTAATGAAACGAACAAACAAAAGTTTTAGTTACACGAGTCTCTCTGTAACATTATGTAATTAAGGAGTAGCAAGCAATGTGTTAATTTAGTAGCTGATGTGGCTCTCACATTGAAGGTTTTTTTGCCAAAGTGACCCCCACTTGAAAAATAGTGAAGATCACTGGATTAGATGATCTAATGATCCCTTCTGGCCTTAAAATCTGTGAATCTATGAAAAGCAACTTCCACGTGCTCTTTATCCTATTTACTCATTTAAACATTCACCAGTGACCAGCATATGCTTTGGATTGCAGCAATCCAGTTCCAGCTGGCTTCAGACCAGAGGGGTCAACCTTGGCTGAGCAGCTTAATGATGGAGGGAAAGTCAAGTTCTGGGCCTTGCTGATGCAGCAATTGTGCCCTGAAGGTTCTTCACATCATGGTTACTCTGAGTGGCCAGTTCTAACTAGAGCTTATCAGGACAGGAAAGTGGTGAACTGGAACATAGGTGGTTAAATATCAACAGCGTGTATCAGCCAGAGGTAGCCTATGAGCTTCTTAGTACTGAGAGAGAAATTATTTTCAAAACTGGTCTAGCAGAAAATTCAATCTACAGAACAAAGAATGTGTAAAAACCACTTTCCAACACAGCAGCGGCTGAGTGTTAGGAGTCATCTCCTTGTCAAGCTATTATTTGATACAAGTGCTCATTATGTCTGGTTTACATGCACAATACTGAGATACTAGAAATCCCATTCTCCTCAACACATTCCAACAGCTGGGCATAATATCCAGATTTCTTAATCTTGCAGTGGCAGTAGCATGCTACAGTGTTAAGGCTTATTAAGCAGTAGTTTACCCCTGCTTGAAACTGAAGTAAACTGCAGAGGTACTTTTCCTGTCTATACCACGGGTCTGCAGCTACACCAGTGGCCAGCTACCAAAGACTGAAATCCCCAGCATAGATGAGGCTGAATAAACAAATGACAGACCTACAGAGCAAAGTCAGGATAATTAAGTATGGAGGGAACCACTGTCAGTCCCATCAGAGTGATTTTCACTTATATTCCCATAACTCATGCACAAGTTTTATCCAGTCATTTGACTCATGCAGAACTATAAATGTATACACTGTGTTCACCCTATGATCAACAGTGTCACAGACATTTTCCCTAATGAACCAACCAATGAACTATTCTCTATCTTCGTACTTCTAAAGCACTTATCGCAATGGCATCTAATCTGCTCCAGGGACATTGTTCTGACCCTTCTCCATGAGTGACTTAACCATTGTGAAATAGTGGAATTAATTTCTCACAAAAAAAGAGTGTGCACTTAATGCCACTGAGAGTTAGTCATATTGGATGACTCTTTTCAGCCTCTTCAGCTGCTTCATTTTTGTCATCTGCACCTTTATTTAGGAGTTCTGGAATACCAGGAATGAGACAAGTGCTTGAAATTGCACCTTGCATGACAAAATTTGGAAACACTTTACCACACTGGCCTGTTTCATTACCCCATTTTACACAAGAGTAAATGGAAGCATAGGAGGGATAACAAAGGTCACTTCATGAGCCAGTGGCAGAGCTGAAAAGAGAACCCAGCTCTCCAGATTCCTTTCACTCTCTTACCCTAAACACTAAACATACTGCCTCCGTCCATAATCAGCTGTGAAAGATGACCTGGTTCAGATCAGTAAGAACCAGACTTTTATTTCCTGTACTGTCCTTTTGCATATCTCTGCATTGCCTCATTCTGACCCAGATGAGAAGCAGATGTGCTAAAATAGTGCAGAGAAAGGCAATTTGACTTAGTATTTTCAGCACAGCCAGAAGTAGGCGTTTGTACTGGCTCACAAAAGAGCCTGAGTTCATGAAATGTCCAGTCCTATTTTCCACATCTGATTTAGATAACGTTTGGACAAGATTCTGAACTTGGGATGTCTGTTTTATTAAATAATAAATAATAACCACAATAACAACAGTAATATTGCTATTTAAATGGATCTTCTGACTTTTTCACAGTTCACTCCTTGCTACTGTTGTTGCCTGCAGTCGTAAAACTCTGATGCCTTTGTTGCTTGTGTGTTGCTCCTTTACATACTGGGGGACTCAGTCCGTGTGCAGAAAGAGATCGCAGCCATTTTGTTCTCAGAGCAGAGGCAGCCTGTACAAATGGGACACATATGCTGTGCTCTTTCATGAAGATCTTTTGTTTTTGCTTCTTCTTGTTTTCCTTAATGTAAAATCAAAGCCATTCTAGAATGAAAGTGCACAACAGAGTATAGAAGGAAGCATGCTTTTGCCACTGGGGTTCAGAAAACCAGGGTTCATGTCCTAGCTCTGGTATAAACTTCTTACTGTGACTATGGCCAAGTCACTTGCTCTCTTTATGTCCTACCTGCCCATAAATAAAATGAGGATAATGCTACTTCCTTTGTGTGTCCTCTCTACTGAGACTGTGGGCTCTTTGGGGAACGGATTGACTTTTTACATGTGTTTGTGCAGTATCCAATATTGCCAACCCCACACATTTAAAAATCATGAATGAAGCCCCAAAACCAGGAGATTGGGTTTAACAAGATGAGGATTTTTTTTTTTTTAAATAAGGACTTCTTTCTCTTTGCTTTCTGGGTTCTGAGCTTCCAGGATTACACATTTTCAAGTTTTTCTGTGCTACTGGGAAGGCAAGAAACTTACATTTTAAATAAAAATTAAAGCTGAACTTCTCACATGATCAGATCATAGAATCATAGAAGATTAGGGTTGGAAGGGATCTCAGGAGGTCATCTAGTCCAACCCACTGCTCAAAGCAGGACTAAACCCAACTAAATCATGCCTCCAGGAGCTGGAACTTTAAGAAACACACCAAATATCATCACACTCATGATAGAACCATGAAAGCTGGCCATGCTGTGTGTCCAGTGCCAGGGGGTCTGTAGCCACTTCTGTTATATAAATAATAACAGCTGCTGTGTCTGTGGGGTTCCCTGTAGCATTGCCTGAACAAATAGATTCAAATGACATAAGAACTGACATGAATCTTAGACCCTTCACAAACTTTCATCTTCCATCATTAACTGTGTCTAATAAACACACTGAGATGGATATTTCCATACATATCATGCCTTGGCCCCATCCAGTAAAATAGCTGTGTTGCTTTGGGTGCATTTAATTTTGAGTAAAAGTGTGGTCTTGAGTCAAAGGTGGCAAAAACCAGGCAGGGGTAGAATTCTGCCAGTGGCCACAAAACTGGCCCGCTAGAGCTCAGGCTTCCCCTAGGCCTGCTCCTCTTATAGCACTCTAGGGTTTTCTGGGGCTGGCTGATTCTTCCTGCAGCTTTCCCTAACCTTCCACTCACATTCCAAGTAAAAGCTCTCCAGGGGAGAGGAGTATCCAGCCCTAAGAAATCCTGGGAGCCCAACCCCCAAGCATACTTACTATCAGAAGACTGGTTGCTTATATAAAAGCTTATACAAGAGATTATTAGAGTGAGGGTTCAATGCTGACATTCCTCCCACTTGTAGCTATCTGTTACATATTTGCCTAAGTGTTCTTTGCCTGTCCTTTTTATTCCGTAGTGAACTTAATACCTAAGCTACTGTGCACATTAGTAATGCTTCACTGCAGCTAGCTGGCTCTACATTTCAGCTCCACAGCTCTATTACAAAAGGGAGAATGCCCTTGGTCTGTTACTTAGCTGCTCCCTGCCTGGGAAACTTCAGCTTGTGAATATCTATTACCAGCCAATGATTGCTAGGTGTCCCTCTGCAGAATGCTAGAAAGGAAAAGCTGTATGATGGCACCCATCATACCTACTGGGTAATCCTACCTTGACCATAAACTTTATTAACAGGAATTGTCACAGATCAAGTTGTTATCATTTGACTCAGTACTGTGACAAAGGGATCTCTCCGTCAGAGGCATTCACTTAGCCGGACTTGTTCTACTAAGGTCAAATACCATACTGCACTAAGAAGCCATGCACCCTGGAGCGTGCTACTTTCCTTCCCTGGTGGCCTCAGACACAGAGATGAACTACATGATTCTTATAAAATGAGATGCAGTGCTTTCCCCAAATAGAGCAACCTACTCGCTGCTGTGATCTAATTTGTCCTTTGCACTTTGATTGAAATAATTGGCTGGATTGAGTTATCTGACCACCAGGGGGCACAGGGCCCACTTACAAAGCAAACAGAAGCACCTGAGATGTGAATCACTTGTGACTTTTAAGCTAGGACTACACATAGTTTTTATAAGACTGTAATTATTTCAATTAATGTGTCACTTTTTACCAATGCACTTATACAAGTACAGTCGCTAGTGACGATGCAGTTATACGAATATACATGGCCTTCTACTGATATAACTTATTCCTCTTCCCAATGGAAATAAGTTATACCACAATATGCACATTTATACTGGTATAACTGTCCCTACACTGGGGTTGGAGGTATAGCTAATTATGCTAGTAAGTTAAAATGACACAACTTTTGTGTGTAGACAAGCCCTTATATGGCATTTTAGTTCTATTATTATTTTTATTACTATTATTATTTACATTTATACACTTACATTCCCATACATTTAGAAGTCCCCCTTTTCCTGCAGCTATATTTTGCCCTGCAGGCTGAATTCCAACAGAAAATGAGTTCCTGGTAATAAAAAACAGACATTCCCTTGGTGGAGGACTGGGGACAAGACTGTGTAGTGCTCTTCAACCTGAAAATATCAAAAATTACATACATACACCTCTGGGTTGGAATGTGGTAGCTGTTTAATAGTATATAGAAAAGCAGAACAGTTATGGAAAAAAAATAAAGAAGACTATTTTAATGCACAGTCATGATAAGGAGCTTGGTTTTACAGCTCACCAGAAAATATGAATTGCCAACAGTATCATCTCTTTTAATATCTTGTGGAGATATTGGTTCATTGTTTATTCTGAAGGAAGACTCATTAAACCACCAACACTTCTGTTTTGCAGTGCTTTGGTTTTTCTCAGTGGTCTCCACATCTGATCTTGTTTCAATTTTGAGATCTGGGCAGATCCCAGACTAGATCTAGTGTACTGGATTATTTTTTAGAAGGTTGCCTGGTTAATTTTGAAGTTATTTATTACAGGTATTTGAACCTCTCAGATCTCTGTGTGGAGTTTATAAACTTCTTGACAGTGCATAATGGAGTTTAATAAACTTCACAGGCCTCACCTGAACTGACTATAAACTATAAACACTCATATCAAATAGCTTTGATTCAAAGAGAGTACAAGCTCTGCAAGCATTGCTAGTGTAATATTGAAAGTCAAAGTGTCTGTCTAAAGGAAATTAGAAACCCCCAAGATAAGATTCTAACTCCAGAAATGGAATAGCTTTTGTTCAAGTTCACAAAACGCTCTCAATATAGCTAGAAGAGTTTGTAAGCTCCTTAAATTAAACCAAAAAACTCAGGTTCAAGAAACACAGAAGCGTAACAGACATACCAAGCACAGCTTGCAAGTTAGCAGAGCCAAATAGCAAGTGCCTATTCATACTCAAGAAGTGAAGCACCTTGCCACTAGAAACATTCAATTTCCATAGCCATAGCTGGTCTCTTATGAAGTCCATAGGGTTATCCCTCATAACCTTTTTGGGGGAGGGATTGTCTTTTTTCTTCTGTGTTTGTACAACACCTAGCACAATTGGGTCCTGGTCTATAACTAGGGCTCCTAGGTGGTATTATCATAGAATGAATAAATAAAATAATAATAATAATAATGTAAGCTGAAATGTAGATTTCAGACAACTCCATACACCAAATCTTATTTACCATGGAGGAATGAAGGTAGTCAGCATGTCTGTAGAATGAATGGTATTTCCTTCTCACCTATAATTAATAGAGCAGGATGAATACTGCAGCAAATCTTCAATTAATATTTATTCCAGTTTATAAATGAAATTATTTTGACTGTGTTCATACCTCTTTAGTTTTTCTTGTCCACATATGTTTGTGGGAGAGATTTTCAAAGGCAAGATATTAGAGAATATTTGTACTGAAAGAAATGTGAATTCATACATGCAAGTATCTGTGTTGGAAAACTAATTCTGGGAATTGTGCTTACCCAGTAGGGGAACGGAAGAATATCACCTGACTTACATTATGTGTCCAATCAAAATTACAGCACAACTCAAGATTTTGAATATTGCATACTCTTAATGAACTGCTTGCAAATGATCTATAGACAAGAAATTACTGATCAGAATGATTCAATAAATAATAATATCAAATGGTGGATACATCTGAGAAAATCAGAAGTTATTCAGGAGAAATCTGCAGACTAAATATTAGGAAAATTCATCCAATTACATTATTTGCTACAAATTATTCTGTTAGTTCTAGAATAGACTGATTTAAGTCATTTTGATTTAAACCACTGATTTAAATCAGCATGCAAAAAACCTTCATTTAAATCATCAATTTTAATTATGTTTTCTGTTTGCACTTTTATTTTCCCATTTCATTCTCATCAGTTGGTATAACCTATTAAAATGTGTAGATTTGATTATTTACTACTAAATATAGCCTTTTCATGAGATTTGGAACTTCCTTTTGCTAATCAAGAAGACACACTAGAACTATACACATTTAGTCACATAATTATGTTGCTTAGAAAATGTAACTGATGCATTTCTTATTTACTAAATAATGCTTAACTTTTTACTACTGCTTAACATTTTATTTAGTTGTGCTGGTACCAAATCCCTCCCAATCGAAATTTCAATTCCTGGCAGCAGGACCCTGATGGGATTGATTTAAAGATTAAATTACTACATACTGTATTGCTTGGCTACGTGACAACGAAGAGAGCGTACAAACTAATGTCTATAAGTAGGTGAAGTGTGGAAACAACAAAGAGGAAAGGGAATTATTTAGGATCATCCAAGGTGCTATAACTAGGGATTAAAGCCAACAAAGGAAAGTTTATGATATATATCAAGAAGAACTTGTTAATAATGAGATGTATTAGCCCATAGAATAATCTCTAAGGAAAGTGGGAGAAGCCTCATCCTGTGAGATATTTAACACTAGACCAGATAATGCATGAGAAGAGAATAGGGGCCTGATTCTCCATAGCCCTGAACCCTGCACACTCTTTTACACCACTGCAAAGTGAGGGCAAAGTGGATCTGAAATGCTACCCCACCAGAATTGCACCCACTTGATATTACTTTGCACTGGTATAAATGATTGTACAAGGTGCAGGACAATGGAGAATCAGACCCTAGGGAACTACCCTTCATTGGCAACTGGAGGGGTAGACTAGCTGCCCAAATGGGCCTGTCACATTGCTAATTTCTATAATTTTATGGTTTTGGGGTATTTTTTGTGGAGCATGTTTGAATGTGTGTGAGAGAGAATATAGAAGCTACTGCTGCCCCAAAAGGAAACCATCTTGAGAGGGCAGCTTAAAAAAAAAGATTAGCTCTAGTGAGTGATAGGCTATAGCCTAGTACTGTCTAGCTGAGGTCAAAAGTATTTTCTGGAAATTAATGAGAGGCTAGGCCGAGCTCTACCTAGAGGTCACCAGCCCCAAATGCTGCTAAACACAGGAAATGCCCTGCACCTGAGTCATTGCAGGCTATGGGAAACTGAACTTGAAAATAAAAGAAATGAAAGGGGCATCTGGATACTTAGTGTGGGTGATGCAGTTTGCTCTTTTCTTAAAGACAGACTCTGCCATCCTTACTCACACTGAGGGTATGCCTACACTTCAAGCAGGGGCTGTGATTCCCAGCTCGAGGAGACATAACTGAGTAGCTCTGGCTGAGCTAGCATGCTAAAAATGGAGCGCAGATGTGATGGCATGCGCAGCAGGTGAGGCCAGCCGGAAGAGTACACACCAGTGTCTTAGACGGGTTGTGCTCAGGGCAGCTAGCTGCTCACACCGCCACCCTACACGCTATCTTTAGTGTGCTGGTTCAGTGATAGCTAGCATGGGTGTCTCCTTGAGCTAGGAATCACACTCCCAGCTCAAAGTGTAGACATAACTGGAGTTGTACCTTATTCCATGTACCTTACTCCATAGATGTCCTGGACTCAGGCAGAATCAGGCCCTTATTCATTTCTAACACACAAAGCTCTGGATAGAATATCTGGGATATTGTTCAGTCTTACACAGTATTAACCAAAAGCAGGATAATGCCTGGGGAGGGACCAGCTGTTCCTTTAGATGAAGCCTTACAAGAGAGACAGTTTTCCTCTGAGCTCCCCCCTCTGAAGTACTAACCAGGCCCTCCCCCACTTTTTGAGCTAAGGCGGATTCATGAAGTAATGGAGGTGATTCATTAAAGTGGATTCTTCCCATCAAGTGCCATAATGATAGAGGTGCCACCATTTGGATGAGATGTGCAGCCAATGCTCTTCTCAGACGCATCTGGTACTGGTTAGTGTCAGAGACAGGACACTGGACTATATGGACTGATCCAGTCTGGCAATTCTTATGGTCCTATGCTTCCATGCCCTAAAGACTCTCAGGGTTAGTTTCTCCCACCCTTGTTAATACTGAGTGGTATCGTACCCTACCAAAAGTGCCATTGTGAGTGAGGATGACAGAACCATTATTATTATTTATTTTGCAGAAGTGCATGGAGTCTCCCAGTCTAAAGTGAGGCCCTATTGTGCTAGGCCCTGTACAAACATCAAGTAAAAGGCAAATCCCTGCCCTAAGAAACTTTTATGATCTAAGTAGTCAAGAGAGACAAAGGTGAGTGGGCTATTAGCCCCATTTTACAGCTGAGGTACAGAGAGGCCCAGTGATTTGCTCAAGGCTACCCAGGCCTACTCCCTGCATCTAGATTTAATTGTGTATAAGATGTTGCCCTCTTGCAACATTTTTTTAGCTTCCTCTGTGCAGCTTCTTGCACATTAATTTGGTTTCTTTAATATTGCTCTGCTTTTTTTACAGTGCACACTGTATGTGTTAGCAGGTTCTTTTTGAATCTAGGGCTTGACACATTATATGGTTGAATAATTAGGGCATGATGCCTACTCTGGTGCACAGCACCTGGAGGAGAAGAGGATTTCAAAGGGATGGTTTCTTCTCCCAGCTCTACCTGTGGGATCTCACCTCTAGTTTTAGCGTTCCCTGTTTGTGCCAATCTCCCATTGGCATTAAAAGAATAGCAGAACTGAGAGTTGTCTCTTACAACAGAGAGGAGAGGGATTAATTGAGGAAAGAATCAGACACACTTACACTGATTCCCCTAATCCTACTTCCATCTACTTGCTGATGTGTAAGAGAGTCTAAATTGGTGTGACTCACACACCAAGGAGCCAGAAGATGTAGGGAGACATAAATTAATGGAGAGGATGGACATCCTGAATTTACACAACCTTGAACTCTGTTAGTTGCTTTTATTGCTACATTCTTCTCTTCTGAGCCCTGTGTGTATGCCTAATGCCTTCTTAGGCTCTGTGGGCCAAATTCCAAGCTGATGTGTAAGACGGTGGGAAGAGTTAAGTGTTGGTAAGTGGATGTTAGTCTTAGGTCAGGTCTATACTATAAACTTACATTGGTATAATTACCTCGCTCTAGGATATGAAAACTCCACCGACCTAATTCTCAGTGTAGACAGCTATGTCGATGGAAAAGCTTCTTTGTCGACAGTAGCACCTGTGACACTGTCTAAAATACGAGTGTCCATTTATAATATTATTAATACCAATATGACAAAATCTCAATGAATCTTATAAGATATGCCATGTAAGGTATCAGTGGAAAAGTTATGATTTGCTAACTATGATAAGCTTATTTACATGTATGTATCATCTTTGTATTGTGAGTTATAAATATGTGTGATATCTTTGTATCCCAAACTTATGCTGGGCTACTGGGTGACACCCCCAGATAGATTAGCATCAGCACTGTCCAGCCTGCTTGAGGGCAAACAAGGGCAATCAGCTATACAATGCACCCAGGGAGAGAAGCCAGGGGCATGTAGAGACATGACTGTGGGCTTGGACTCCAAGTACTTTTCCATGCACATGTGCTGAGCCTGTGGGCTTGTGTTTGAAACAGGCCACATGAATATAAAGAATATAAAAGGTAGCTTCACCATCTCCATTTTGTGTTCATCCCTGCTTCTTACCTCTGGATCAACTTCTCTACATCTGAAGCTTTGAAACAAAGGACTAACAGACCCATCCAGGTACTGGATGTACACTATAGGAACTTTGCAAGCCAGCAAACTCACCAGGTCGCTGACAATCTGATATATATGGACTTTGAAGTCATATGTATGTATCTGATTGCTTTGATCACTTAACATCTCTCTTCTTTGTTTCTTTTCTTTTATAATAAACCTTTAGTTTAGATACTAAAGGATTGGTTGGCAGCATGGTGTTTTGGGTAAGATCCAAACCAATATTGATCTGCTATGTGACTGACCTTTTGGGGATCAGAAGAACTTTTTGTAAAGGGAATAGAGTTTTAAATAACTTATCTCTTTATTGAACCTAGTTGCTGATTGGAAGCCAGAGACTGAAATGCAATAAAGGGGGCTGTGTAACTTCTTGTTCTAGCTTCTTGATAATCAGTATGGGGAATCAGGAGCGCTGTTTGTGACTGGTTGGTGAATCTAACTTCAGTGTTAGACACCAGTTTTGGGAGAATCTGCTCTCATTTTTGCAGCCTGCCCTTTCACGAAGGTGAATTAACTATGCAGACGGTAGACAGCCTCCTGTTGGCATAGTACCATCTTCACTTAAGCCCTGCAGCAGTGCCGTTGCAGCATTTTAAGTGTGGACCCACTCTAAGTAAGTCTGTCTAAGTGGAATCAGTGTAGGTGTAACATGCAGTGTATATTGAGGAGGATGGAAGGAGGTGTAAAATATCTCAATTTAGACCAGTGGTTCTCAACCTATTTACCATAGTGGGCTGCATATGCAGCTCTCTATGTGTTATGTGGGCTGCATCCACACAATATACATACACCATTTGTATCACCCTGAGGATGTCACATGGGCTGCAGCTGTGTGTTGATTGGGCAGCAAGCAGCCCACGGGTTGAGAACCATTGATTTAAACACACCAAGTACCCAAGTGTACTTACTACCTTTTCTGTCACTTCACTTCAGGCTGTTTACTTGTCAGATTTCACAGACTAACCAAGGTTGGGGCTGGTTTGGGCTAGGAAAGGTTTATACAAGGTAACATGTCCAAGGTTCTCCTACAATGCCCATTTTGTTCTGACAAGTAAACAAACAGTTGTCCCCATATTTTTATTTCTTTTAACAGCTGTGTGCCTTTTTCTAAAGCAGTGGTGAGTGCAACTGCCTGAGTAAAGCCAAAGAAATCCAGCTGTGGTGCTGATTTTTCTGATGTAGTCACTTGTCTACTAAAAAGCACACTGAGGCCATTTTCTTTTTTCACATTTTAGCAGATTACAGAAGTTAATTATAGAGCTGGTTGGAGCATGAGGCAGAGGATCCCATGGAAAATTTCAGGGAGGTTTTTGGTGAAATGTTAAAAAACTAAACATGTTGACTATGAAATGCTATCACAGTGCCTCATGGGGAGTTGTAGTTTGCGTGCCTCCTGGTCCCATTCCTCTCTACTGGCCGGGGTCACTGGTTAGGCTACATCCCTCAAGAATCACCACAGTCTCCTGTCTTGGTGAGGGGAAGCAGTGCCTCATGGCAGTGGCATGGGCATGGTGCATCACGGCAGAAGGAGTCTGCTGTGGAGCAGGGTTTTGGGCATTCGGTTTTTTTGACAAAGAGTCAAATGTTTCTGTGGACATTTTTTGTGAAGAATTTTGTTTAGTTGAAAACCCAATTTTCTGTCCAAAGCCAGTTTTGATGGCTATTTTTCAGACAGCCCCAGTTAAAGACTTTCACTTTCTGGTGACCTGGGCTGGATTGAGTAATACGTAGCGCTTTTCATCCATAGCTCTCAAAGGAGAGTAAACATTGCTTTCCCCTTTTGACAGATGGGGAAATTGAGGGACAAAGAGGGGACAATAACTTTCCCAAGCACACAAGTCAATAGCACATCTGGGAAACATAACCCCAATCACCTGACTTGTCGCTGAGTGCACTCGAGTGGGTGAATTAAAGGTGAAAGGCTGCAATCCTGAATCAGCCAGCCAGCCCCCCCTTGTTTACAAACCTTTGATGCTCCTGAAAAGTCCTGCCCCAACTAGTGTCAGAGAGTCATGGTTTACTACCTGTGAGTGTCTTTAGGCAAAATATTATTTGCCAGCTGAGATAAGCAATTCTGCAATTCTGAATTTCAATCTATATAATTTAAAGTCTCTCCTCTATCTAAATAAGCATGATTCTAAGTGTTCTCGTGGAACACCTGGGACATAGGTCCTTTCTGGAGGACAGAACCAGCTCAGAGCTATTCAGATAGGACAGCTACCTAGGACAGATCACACTTTAAAAACAGAGCAATCAGGTTTGCTGTTTCTAATTTAGTTCCTTCCCACATTGAAAGAACAGGGCAGTTTTAGGCAGTGGCTGCTGCTGCATCTCCCATTCTCTGACTGTAATCATTTTGCTTTCCCTGCTTGAGTAACGAAGCATCTCCCCTCTTCACCTCAGCAAAGCTAAATATAGCCCTTACAGAGTGCACATTTTCTATATTTAGTGCTCTGAAAGTCAGGGTTCAGTGCATAACTTGCTAAATCATTAGGCCTGCCAAAATTCAGATGATAGATATAGAAATGTAGCTAAGTGCCTCACTGTGTTTCCCCCATCCTGGGAAGGCACCGATAATAATAGGTGGATGTGTCCAGGGCTGCCAGCAGTTATCACAGGATCTGTGAACACAAGCAGGCAGAGAGGTGTGGCTCCTTGTACTGATGGAAGGCGTCTGAATATAGCTCCCACCTTTCCAGTACCAGGGACAGAATATCAGACTGCCGGTGGTTCAGTGTACCCTGGCAGGCTGGTTGTGACCACACAGGGGCAGTTCATCTCCTCACATACAAAGTAAGATTGCTCTGACATGTTGATGCATCACGCTTTGATTTACGAGGCCCACTGCAGGTAAAACTCAGGCCTGCTTTTTCTAGTGCTCACATTGGTGCTCTATACCATTGCAGCCATACAGATTGGGCCTGATTCTCATTTAAACCAAAGATCTGTTACATCACTCTGGCAGAGTAAAGGAGCCTTAAAGTGGGTTGAAGAGTGTTGTGTCTTTTGCTCTTCACACAACAATCGTAATATGAAGGAACCGCATGGGCACAACGGGGTCAAATAACCAAATTTACTGGATATACACAAGGCCTAGCTTCATATATACACTCCAGCTTGCGCAGAGTTCTCATGGCTTCTTAAACACAGAACATGGTGAGTGCCACTAGAGGGCACACAAATTATTTAAAGGGATACTAACATTTTCCTATGTAATTCAATGTAATTCAGACTGTAATTTACAACCACATTAAGGCCCCTTTACATGGCTAGAGCAGTGTTACAGGGACTTATTGTAAATGGGAATCAGACTCATTTGGTCAAATCCATCCCTGGTGTACCTGCACTCGTTGATGGATTAATTTGGGGCTAGAGACACCAGCTGGTCCATTTCACATGCCAGCCTGCAACATTAAGGTCAATGGGAGTTTTACTCTTTGTTTTGACTGGATCAGAATTGTTCCCTAAATGCAGAAATGCTACTGAAATGCCAGGAGAGAGGTTGGGATGCAGCCCTCCACGGGAGCAGTAAGTACCATGAGTCTCATGGGGACCAGTTCTCAAGAGAATTCTAAATGATATCAATCTTCATGCTTCAGGATGTGATTTAATCACTATGTAGGGTCAGGAAGAAATACTTTCGCCCATACACTTTACAGAGCATTGCACAATTAGATGTACTAAGGCAAGATGGGGCATTGCATTTTACTCTGAAATGTGGCATCTGACAGCGCTCAGAGACAGACCACTACACTAGATAGACCATTTATCTAGTATCTATGGCAAACACTATGTTAGTGCAGAATAAAGGTTGCTGGGTGATAAGTCATCCCCTTGCAGAATGTTGAGTTAAGCAACCCTCAAACTTCTGAAAACCAGGAAATGCACAGCTAAGGCTGCTCATGTGACCGTAATTCTGTCCTCTTTCAGCAGTGCTACAATATGCCTCGTTAACACACATAGTTTTGCCCTGCTAACCCCACACGTGCTGAAATGTACAAGCTCGTCACCTCCTTTTACACCTCATTCACTTTCACCCACAGGATTCCATCTGACACTATTAAAGGACAAAAAGAAAAAAAGAAAAAAAAAAGTTGTCCACGCCACCTTTTTCTCTATCCTCTTTGAGCAATGCCTCAGTATGTACATAGTGCATACTTGTACCAACCCTGGTCACTGTAAGACTCAAGAGGTTCCAGATCCTGGCATACACTCGCACACTCCACCAGCTCCCCAGGAAGTATACCATACATGTACCATTTAAGAACCCCTTCACAGCCTTTTACAACTCCCTTACTCCTACTCATAGGATATCATCTCGACCTATACTTTCACTTAACCTTCACTGAAGCAGTAGAATCCTCTCATGTTCCGCCTCACCGCTGACAATATCCTTTGTAATAAAAGCCCTGTGCCCTGCTACCAATATAACCTACCCAATGCTGCATAGAAGTGATGCATACTTCATCTTGAAAGTACGCAGAAATGAAAGGGTGGAAAACATAGATCTACTTATGTCACAACCACAGCTCTGTCACACACTTCAAAGTAATCCACAGATCTAACAAACAGCTCTCTACTGAGCAGAGCTAGCTACTGCCTCCACTATTCAGTACAGTTACACCTGACACTACCCCCACTCAGGAGGTAGGTGGAGAGCACGAGTGACAGGGGCTTTGGAGGAAGGGTGTGTGTGGAGGAGAGGAGGATACGTATCTATTCTCCCACCCGCCCAGGCCCTTTTAAATTGCTGGGCGCCTGGGCAATTGTCCCCCTTTCTGCCCCCTGTCAGCAGGCCTAGGTACATCTAACAGCCTGACTGCATCTGGAGTGTATGCAGATAATTCCCATTGGCTACTGCCATGTCCAGGGGAACAGAGAATAGGTGGTGTGGGCAACTTTTGAGTGTCTGTCCTTCTAGTCCTTTAAAAGTGGTAGATGGAATCCTGTGAGTGAGAGTGAAAGGGTTGTAGCAGAGCTGTGAGGTGCAGGTGGTTGGGGTGCACTGCCAGATCTGTGAGGTGCAAGGGGATGGGGTGCAAGGCTGGGGTGCAGTGGCAGAGCTGGGAATTCAGGAAGGTTGGGGTGCAGGGTGGTTGGGATGCACTGGCAGAGCTGGAGGTGCTGTGGGGTGGGATGCAATGGCAAAGCTGGGGATACAAGGGGGTTGGGTGCACTGGCAAGAGCTGTGGAGTTCAGGGGGGCTGGGGTACCCTCACAGGGCTGAGAGTTGCCACACCACCCTCACCTGAGCCCCCAACCTCTCTCCCCTCCCCTGCCACCCACTCCCATTTATCTCACTACTTGTAAGCCCCCCTCCCTCATGGCAGCCACAAATCCCTCTAACCCATTCCCCCACCTCTCAGCCCCCTAACGTCCCCCCTCACCCAGGAAGCATTCATGTGTTTCATTTTTCCCCCAGATACTTTGATTACCTCCCCATAAAAATAAAACTGTCCCCATGACTCACAAATTCCTCCACCACCCAGCCCAAACCTCCTCCTGTCTAAGCTGGGGGCTTGTACTTTACTTCTCCTTAGTTCCGTTACTGAAGGGTGAGTTCACAGCCGTGAGGTCTCTGATTCCTCCAGTCAGTACCTCTCACTTTAACAGTCCAAGGCCACAGAAGGAAACCTGTGTTTTTTGATGATGTAACTTGGGAAACCCTGGGTCAAATGATTCGAAATTTTGAACACTAACACTACCCTGAATTCCCATGAAGCACACCGTATTTCACAGCAACTTGAGTAACCATTCAGATGTTTGAGCACTTATAGGAGTTGAGCTTTAAAGCATACAAAGTGGGGGAAATGGAAACCCCCAAGATATTTTTCTGTACTGGCATATGCACACTGTAAAACTGTACATTTTCTTAAATACCACTCTCAGTGTGGGTTCCCCAAAAATTTAATGGGTGCCCATGCACTACCTTAGGTAAAACTGGACAGATTGAGATGATTTTGACTTACATCACATCTATAGTTTGATCTCCAGCTTTGTGCAAAAAAACCAAAAAACAAAAAAACCTGCAGAAAAACCTGAAACAATTTATGAAAAAATTGCTGTTTCAGGGGACTTATCTCCACAACCCTTAGTGCAAATGACCCCAGATTTGGGTCAGTAACCCTACCCTGCACCCTTTTGATGCACACCAAATGTCAAAGGATTCTAACTGAGCATGTCGACTTTAGAGGAGTTAGAAAGATTGACCTTCAAACAGAAGTTGCAACACAATCTTAACTATAGTGGCACTGCTGCACCACTATAATAAAACAGATGAAGATGGGAGAAAATAAGTATGATTATTCCTGTTTTACAGACAATTTTCATTTTAGAAAAAGGCCAGTTTAAAAAAAAACGTTTTTCAAATGAAAAGTTTAACTATCCTGTTTAGTGGCAGAATAGCTCCTAATATGAACCTACAGCCTGACTTTTGGTTACACTCTGTTTAACGGATGGAGAAAGAGATGCATAGCGATAGAACAATATCCCTATCACAACTAAGCAAGCTAGCAATAGAGCGCAGACTAGAACACAAGATTTCCTGATTCCCAGCTCCTTCCTCCAGACCCCACTACCTAAGCCTGACCACAGCTAAGGCTGAACACTTAGCCCCATTGAAATCAATGGCAAAATGCCCATTGACTTCAATGGGGCCAGGATTTCACCCTAAAGTCCTATTATTTCCCTTGGTGTTAACACCCATCAGAAACTGATATCCCATCCCTTATTTTACATGAGATGGGAAATCATTTGTGATTTTCCCTCCTTTTTTGTTTTCTGATTAATCTGTCAACCAGCAAGTGAATACAACTCTCCCCTTTGCTGCGTTTTCAGACACCTGTCTCAGATGCTGTTTGTTTCTTTCTGCTTGAGAAAATGTCTCCCTCCCTGGCAGTCTGCCTGAGGAAGGAAATCCCCTCTGTCTTTCCCCAGATGGCCACTGCTCTTCTCCTCAGACACCAGCCGCTGAATGTGAAAGATTCATGATATGAGCATTGACGTAGCGAGAGGCTGAGAAATTCCCTGGCAACACCAAGCGGCTTGTGGTGCTGTCCTCAGCTCGACCTTCCTCTTCATCTGTGCTTTCACTCGCCTCAAGGAGGAGGCATAGGGCTGGAGGGTGTGGGGGCATGACTCATCGCAGAGCTGATGACTAACATTTTCAGTTAGGCTTAAGTGTACTGGGCTGTGCTGAAGGTCTTCTCAAAATGTGCACAGCCTTTATGCCTGGAAGCTGAGGGAAGCTCTCCTATTTTGGGCATATATATGGGTTTCCTCATAGTGATTCTGACCCCTGCTTTCTCCCTGACCCCATCTTCTACTCTGATGCACTCTCTCCCTCCCTCCTTGGCCTTAGTCCCATAGCCTCCCTGGTACCCATGCTGCCTCTCTCACTCACCGATTCCAGACTAAAGATCTCCATTCTGACATTGCCCTGTAGCAGCCCTCCCTCTCCTCTCTGCCCCGCAGAGAAAATCCATTGGCATTTAGAACGTATGTCATGTGCAACAGACAAATCCAGCCCAACTCAATGAGTCTGTATGAATAGGCTTTAGGCTGGGCTAAGAATTCACAATTTCCTTTTTTCATCCAAGCACCCAGGTACTGTACAATGCATAGAAACCCCCAGCAGCTTATGTGGCCTAGGGAAATGGGCTGCCCTCCAAGTGAACATTTGGAATTCTAATAATACCAGCACAGCACACTAAGTGAAGCCTGCATGTCATTGGAATGGTGACTGGCTGGAGCAGCTGGCATGCCAGAGAGTTACTTATATAAGAACATAATATAAGAACAGCCATACTGGGTCAGACAAATGGTCCATCTTGCCTCGTACCCTGTCTTCCGACAGTGGCCAATGCCAGGTGCCTGGCAGATAGAGGCAAGGGCTTGTCTTCTTTCTTCATCCCCTTTTCTGGCCTTCATCTTCAAATCACACTGATGTATCAAGAAGGAACACAAAGGAGCTCTTCTTCTACGGGAGGCCAAGGAGCTAGGCAATTGCTGAATAGACCCTTCTCAAAAAGGAGGTGGCACAAAGAGGGACAATCAATCGATGGCTGATATAAAGTCAGGGAAGGTTAAAGAGATTGGTGCTATTTAGTGTCAGAAGAAGGTGAGTGATAAGAGACAGGATAGAGGGATACTATACAAAATAACAGTATGGAAAATAGAGAATGGTATGGAATGATATAGAGGAGATAAACTGAGAACTTCTATTAGTCCTCTGTCATAATACAGTAATAAAGGGACATGCAAGGAAACCAAAAAAGCAACAAATTTTGAAAGAATAAAAGGAAATATTTTACATAACATTCAATTAACCTGTGGAACTACCTGCTACTAGATGACATTAGGTAGAAGCCAAGAATTTTATAAGGCTCAAAAAGAAGTAGATCTCTCTTTGGACAATGAGAGCCTCTACACTTACATTAGTATAAAAAACACAATTATTTTTTATAAGAATCAGGACTCTTCCCCAGGCCAGCCACTGATTCCTGAGACTCAAGAAGATATTTCTGTTATGGGCAGGTTACTCCACAGGGCTAAACTGAGGCTTTGCCTCGAGCCCTTATCAAGGGACAGAGTATTGTTATACTGTGCCAAGAGCAAGCTGGGAGGCAGATTGTGACTTGGAGAGTCATGATCTATCTCCTTGTCACCTCTCGCTCTGGTGGGGAGGTACCCTGTGTCAGATCTATACCTGCCACAGTGTACATCACCCAGTGCAGTTATGCTGCCTGGTGTATTGGGGACAGACCCAAGGCTCTGTCCGTTCCATGCCCCTTCCCATCCACATGCAGTAGAAGCTGCTCCCCCCATCCATGCAGCTATCCACATAATAAGTAGACTGCATAGGGGCATTAGAGGGTGCCTTATGCCCTATTGGATAGCTTCACACTTCATCTTGGAGCCCGCAGGAGCAAGCCTCCCAGCTCAGGTAGCACGCTAAAGTATAGCTGCATAGACAGTACTTTGAAGTTTTGGCTTGGGATGGAGTTCAGGCTTTGAAGCCCATCCCCCTCCCCAAGTTTATTTCCCTGCATGGCTGCCCAAGCCAGCTACAATATGGTCCATAATTATTCCGCTTTGGGTTTTCTAATACCATTCCCTGAATTATCTGGCACTGAGCACTGTTAAAGGCAGGATACTGGATGAGAGAGACCACTGGTCTGATCGCATATGGCTGTTCCTATCTTTCTATGAACTTGGAAGTACCAAAGCACACAGGGAAAATTAAAAAAAAAAAAATAGGGGGAAAATGATATCCCAACACTTTCACACCTCAGGAAAGATGTGTGGCCTTGGCTCACATTTCCATACACAAAAGGCAACCTTGTACTTTCCATCTGAATGACTTTGGGTATGTCTACACTGCAATTAAAAACCTGTGGCTGGCCTATGCCAGCTGAATTGGGCTTGCAGGACTTGGGCACAGGGGCTATATAATTGTGGTCTGAACATTTGGTGTCAGGCTGGCAGCTGTGGCTTTTTAATTACAGTGTAGACATACCCTTTTAATTTAGTTTAGTTAAAAATAACAAATAAGAAAGAACGAAGTGAACGTCCAAGAGACAGCTCTGTATGTGTGTGTGTCTTTTGTAAAGCTGGTTGAAAAACAATAAGTAAGTTTTGTAAAACACTGTAAAAAAAACCAAAAAAAAAAAAAACCAAACAAATATGCAAACAAACAAACAAACCCTTTATTTTTCTCAAAATGTTTTCTTTTTTTTCAATGAAAACTGAAAAACCAAAACACCAAAAATGGAGAATGGAATGTTTTTCATGTTTGACTTTTGACTCTTTCCCCTTTCCTCTGCCTTTTCCTCCTTTCCTGCCTTTCTTCTCCCACCCCACCACCCTGCCTTTTTTTTTTTTAAATTTTTCCAGTGAAAATAAAGAGTATAAGGAGAGAAACAACAACATTTAAAAGCAGGGGGTGGAGGAGGAATGGTTTTTTTTAGTTTTGTTGAAACATCAGAAAATTTCAAACTACAAAAAAATTGAAAAGAAAAAGCTTTGACTGGAAGATGTTGACAACATCTGGACCTTTCTGACAGTCTGAACTGAATAAAAAAATGGCGAACTATCTCTGCATACAGTAGTGTCTCTACAGATTTAAAGGTGCAGTACATAGAGAGCACAGGCGTTACTATTACATAGCTAACTACACTGCAGTTCAGTCCATGTTTTGTGGGGAGGTTTAGAAGATCTTTATTAGATCTGAACCAGTTCACTCATTCCTCTTAAATAAGAGATTATTGGACATGTAAAATCATTCTCTGTCTCTTTCAGAAAATGCTCACTTAACAGGATCACAAAGAAGTGAAGCAATTCTCATCATCTCTGGAAAAACCTGAATGTTTTTCAGGAAGCAGCTATGTAATACTCTCAGATCAAAGTGTCCTCTCTAGAGAATTGCTGGTGTCAAGTGTGTTCCAGAAAATCAGATACTTGCAATGTAATTAGTGCCAAGTACTCCGGGGAGCTGCCAACAGTGTTGTATGTCTATTGGCATCGCCACTGTGTACTTAAATAGCTGGAGACCTTTCTCTAGCCAGGAACAAGCAAGAGGAGAAAAGTCCCTGTTTCTAAATTTGAAAGGAAAGCAGTAAACAACAATCATGCTGACTGTAAATATGCAAAGGGACTTCATGAGGCTCCCCTTTGGTCTGCACTGCAGGATAGGTCAGCTTCCCATGTGTTCCAAGTAAATACAGACAACATGTGCGCACGGACAAGCTCTGCACTACTGCTCAGAGTGGTTCCTAAAGGAGGAGGAAATTGTTTTGAATCTCTCAGAGCATCCCCAGTGGGATTTGAAGTCTACAAACTCGCAGCTTGGCTTGGACAAGGCAGTGCTTACAACCAGCCTTGGTAGGAGCTTAACTGGCTGAGAGGTCCTGGCCAGGAGACTTGATAACTGATTCATCTACAAATTGGCTGCCTCAGCCATTACAGACGCAGCTCCTCTCTTCAAGTGCCAGCCCCATCTCCAGCCCCTTTCTTTCAGACACACTCTGCATGTGCCGTTCCCCACACCCTGAACTCCAGAAGTTCAGATATAGTAGCCTTTAGGATATAACCTGGCCTTTAGGATAGTTGCAGTTTGAATGTCATTTTCAACACAGAGCTGATCAAAGGGCTACAGTGTAACGCGGGGCTGATCAAAGGGTTAGAGTGTCACAAACCACTTCTATGTCCCAGAGGGCAGCCTGGGCAAATGTTTATTCAGTTCTTTTATTTGTGTCTAAAGTGGAAAACTCTAATAATTGGTAAGTACCTACATGGCACACAAGATATTTGATAATGGGCTCTTTAATCTAGCAAAGGCACATCAAGATCCAATGGTGGGAAGTTGATGCTCGAAAAATTCAGAATGGAAACAAGATGTACATTTTTAACAGTGATAGTAATTAATCATTGGAACTATTTACCAAGCATTGTGGTGGATTCTCCATCATTGGAATTATTTTAATCCATTGGATGTTTTTCTAAAAGATCTAATCTAGTTGAAACAGGAATAAATGAAGGGAAGACCGATGGCCTATGATATACAGTAGGTCAGACTAGATTATTATGTTCCCCTCTGTCTTTATAGTCTAGAAATAAGTGGTCAGCACTGTCTCTTGAGATTATTTCTGTCCCTCAACTCTCCTCCCTTCACACCCTTTGAGCCAATCCACTGCTGTCATAAACTGGAGCAATGCTGTTGACTGTGATGGTTATTTGGCTCTCTTGCCATAGATTTGAAAATAATAGCTCCCAAACCGCAAAGACTGCATCTGCCCTTCCCTCTAAACAGCTAGCACGGGGGTCACTGAGGGAAACCTTGGAGGTAATAGTGATCCCCTTCCACAGCTGCTGCTACCACTTCTTGTCAGCCACATGGGGAGGGGGCTCTGGAACTTCCCTGTGGCTCAGATAGCCCCTCCGGGCTGGAAGAGGGCACTCTGCCTAGGTTCCCCCTATCCCTGCTACTGACTGCATCTGGAAAGAGTGGCTCCCCCTCCGGACTGATTCCACCACCCAGCCAGGCGGAAAGGGAGTCCCACTGCTCTCCTTCACTTTTTTTCTTCCCCCTTTTCTCCTCTTTATTCCATTCCCTCTCCTTTCCGTTTCCCTCCATTTCTCTTCGCCCCACTCCTTCCCCCTTCTCTCACCTCTCTTCTTGCCTCTCCTTGTTCCCCCCTCTGCTCACCGACCTCTCTCTCTTTTTTCTTTCCCTCCCATTCTCTTTCTCCTTCCCTTCCTTTTTCACTTTTCTCCCATTCCCTTTCTCTGTCTGTATGCAGAGCAAAGGGCTGCCTGACCTCAACTTTAAGATTGTACTCATAGGCCTCAGACCAGCAAAGCACTTAAGCACATGCTTAAATACATGCTTAAGTGCTTTGCTGGATCAAGTCCAGAAATTTTAACCTGCCCTCGGGCACTCATTCGTTTAGCAGACAGGAAAAGGAATGTGAGAGAACATTGTCTATGTCCTCTGTAGATCCAGGGTCACCACATTTGAGGTGCACCCATTAGAGTTCCATGAGTGTCAGCATAATATTTCAATGTATGGCCAGAGAATCAAAGGTGTTGTCGCATCAAAAGGGGTAAAGAAATTAAGCTGAGAACTCTACTGGAATGAAAAAAGGGTTAAAAGACACTGAACTTGTGCAGTATTAGGTGGGGCTTAATGCAGAAGAAAATAGATGGCTTAGAGCAGGCTGGGAAAATGTTCTTTCTGATCATTTGTCCCAGTTTGGTTGTCCAACAGAAAAGTATGGCTTTCTCAGTTTTCAAGCTTTCTTTCAATTCTCTCAGGTGAATTAAAATGAAATATTGTTGCCATTGTGATTGTCTAAAGGCCTGTTTCTGCATTCTGCTTGTTCTGTTTGCGGCTACTGTGCCAAGGTTTCTGATTTTCATCCTCTTGTTTTTAACACATCTGACCCTCACTTAGATGTGTATGGTGAGTTCTGTTCTTGCCTTAATATACATTGAAATGCCACAGCTCGCACCATTTGGGGAAAGCGAGTCAGAACTGAGGCTGTGCCATCTTTGACTTGAGGTTCAAATGAAAATTCTGATAACCAGGTAATATATATTCTGGATAGTGCCCCTTAAGTTAAGAATTCAGGGCCCCATTCTGAGTTCTGTAAGGTTACTTTGCACCAGTTTTCCAGTGCAAAGCTGTCTTAAACAGATGGACCCAACACCCACAAGGTCCGCTGGGTGCAGTACTCATATACCATGGAATTACTCAGGATGTAAGAACCTAAGTAGGACAAAATAAATAATTGTGATTGAACAGCCGGATGCCTACCAAAAACTTGACAATGGTTAGGCTGCTGGTATGCTGAGGCTGCTGCTTATCATACTGACCATTATTTCCTTATATTCACCAGCTGTCCACATCCATCTGTTGTCTTTTGTCTTATACTTAGATTTTAAACTTTCTGGGGCTGGGACTGTCTTTTTGTCCTGTGTTTGTACAACACATAGCACAATGAAGTCCTGGTGCATGATTAGGGTTCACAGGTGCTTTGGTTATACAAATCATCATCATCATCATCATAATCATCATAGCTATGGAAAGAGATGCGCTTGCTGAGTTGTCAAAACAATCCGGCATGGCTTTTTAGGCACACGGGGCTGCCTGTCACTGAGGTTATGCCATCGGGGTGTCTGATTGCAACGTGTGTAGATACACCAAGCTGGCTCTAATCTAGCCAGCCCGGATACAAAGAACAGTGAAGATGCAGCAGCAGGGGCTTCAGCTCGTGCCACACAGCTCATGCTGGGACCCTATGTAATTACTCGGGTGGCTAGCTGCTGCTGAAGTCCTTGCTACCACTGCTTCACTGCTAGCAGTACCTGAGCTAGGTGGATTGAAACTCGGTCAGGTAGGTCTCGGTGATGACACCCCTCCCCCCATTGCAGTGTAGACATACCTGAATAAATGTGAGGTGTCACTCAACAAATGAAGATCCCAAACACTCCTTTGAAATGTTATTTCCCCCTTTGAATATGTGTATGTTGTCCTGTACTGCGTATATATATATATTTATATATATGTATATATATGGAACCCAAGCGCACTCATCCACTCAGAGAAGGAAAGTTCCAATTTCCTATTTTCGAAGAGAAATGAAAAGAAATTTCCAGAAGGGAAAGTTGTCCACAGCTTATTCTTATGGGATCCAGTGTCACAGGGTCTGCAGGTAACGCCCATTCATCTCCCTGACTTGAGATAGGACACAGTGCTTTGCTCCCACCCCTTGTGCTGCTCCTGGTGCTCTGCCCAGTGACATATGGGTGCTTTCCATCCATAGAACACCTTCCAAAGAACAGCAAGGCGGCCATATTTGCAGCCAACCTGGGAACAACACTCAAGTTGTAAAACACCAATGAACCAGTAAAAGAACATGATCAACAGCTGTTGACGTGCCAACGTGATCTAAAGGTTGTCCAGCAGGTGGTAACCCCAATGCCTATCTAATTACTGCTCTAGCACTCAGGCAGCACAGTAGAGAAAAGTGGAAATGATCAGTGGCGATTGAGTCAGGAACTGGCGTGAAAAGAGTGAGAAGTCAATGAGCTGTTACAAAACAGGATGTGTATTGTAATTATGGCAAGAGAACAATGCCAGATAATTCTTGCTCTTTCTATGAAACCTCTGTGGGTGATTGCCCAAGAAATCTAACTGCTCGCTGGCTAGCTGACATAAAAAAGATATAAGATGGCCTACTTGTGTTTATTGCTGATTTATCTGTTGGAAGTGAGGAAGAGAAGGAGAACAAGTGAAAGACTGGGAAATCTAGATGGGGCAAAGAACATGAAGCACAATGTATTGAGCTATCCTTGTTGTGGCTCCTACCTCCCTCTTCCAAAACTAATGACGATGCTCTATGTTCCCTACCTATGTTCTGCCTTCATGCCAGTTGCATATGAGAATGGCATAGCTCAAGTGCCAATTGAGGTGGAAGCATGTACAAATGCATGGAGGCACCAGGCAATGCCTGGTACTCAACAACTAATCCCTAGTCTAGTAAAATATTAGCTTGCCAAAGAAGTTTGGGAAGCACTTGTGCACAGTACTGACTCCTCTCCTTATTCCTTATCTTGCTGAGACCTGAGTAGGAGACAAAAGCACCTACCACAGGACAAAAAGTCATAGACTGTAGGCAGAGACTGTCTTTTTGTTCCATTTTTGTACAGTGCTGAGCACAATGGGCTCCTGGTCCATGACTGGGGCTCCCAGACACTATAATAATGCTACTCCTAATGAGGGATACAAAAGTAACACCGATAAAGAAATGATATGTGATGAATTTCTTTAGCATAAATCCCTTATTGTCCAACCTCAGTTTCCTGTTTCTGCACTGAGGATGTGAATCATTTACTGCAGTGAGAAAACACCATTTTTTTTGTGGAAGATGGAAACAGAGGAAGTTTTCTGATAGAAGTGATGGATTTAGGATTTTGGGGAATCCTCCTGCAAATTTACTTCTGAAAAGGTCCTCAAAGCCAAACCATGATGTGATGCATTGATGTTTGTCTCATCATGTCTTGAAAGCATACATGAGGTTCACACTAAAACCTTGGATTGCTGGTAACCTAGTCCCCCTAACTGCCTTCTCCATCTCCTTCTCTTCACCTCTCTCCTGTCAATCCCTCATCCTAAGAAGGAAAGGGAGTTTCTCCTCCTCCATCTACCACTGCCCACCACATTTCTCTCTCTTTCTGCCAACATCAGGAGATGAGGAAAAGTGAAGGGGTCCTTCTGAACCCTGAATGAGGACCCATTGTATATGTTTTCCAGCACAAGTTGTAATGTGTTTCCCTTCAAATTACACCTTGCACATTATACCTTATGCTAGAAAAGATATGCAGTAGGCATGAAGACAAAGAGCTGTGAGGCTCTCCTTCTGTAAACAGGAGAGGAACTGGCCTTGGGCACAGAGGTATGGCACCAAATTCAAAGAGAAAGCACCTCCAATAAAAATGGAGGCCGAGGCTGGGGAAGAACCTGCACTTGTATGTCCCCCCTATAAATAAACACACACAAGGAGATGGAAAAGCACAAGTTCAAGCTGCCCTAAATGTTCAGTTTGCCATGTAGCCCAGTCTAAGCATGTTGAAAGGTAGATATTTGGGATGGTGGGCATTTTCAACAGCTGTGTATTAAGGTGATCCTATTCAGGGGAGTAGGTCAGAATGCACCAGAGCAGAGAGTCCCTCTGTCTCAATAAGGTCCTCTGTCAGTCCATCCCATGCATGGCATGGGAGAGAAATTTCTGGAAGGCTATAACCACAATTGGCTCCCAGCATCAATCACAGTGGGCAGGGTGACTATAATTAGAGACATACACGTGCATGTATGAATGGGATATCAGCATGTGGCTTACACACATGCACAGACAGATGCTGGCACTGATTGTGCTGTGTCTGTAGGCACCCTGTGTACCTGAACAATGAACTCCCAGGAATAGTGGACAGCATGAATCTTATAGCAGTTTATCTGAGAGCTCCAATATCAGCAGATGTCACTGCAGTGTTTCGTCCTCTCATAGTTGTGATTGTCTCTCTCTGCCATGTTCAGATCTGCACGATACAGTTTCTTCACCATGCCACAGACTTTCCATAGCCTGGTTTCAACGCTGCCTACCAGGATAGACATGTGAAGCGTACATTTTAAAGGTATCTTTTCTCCTTCTGCAGTTTAGTACTTGAGGTGGGATGGTTGGGCCCGAGATGTTTATGCTACATGGTGGCTGTTCAAACAAGTGGACTGAGCAGAGTTAACCAAACCATCAGCCTTAAGTGACTGCCTCTGTCCTCATATCTTAGCCTGGCAGTTGGGATTTACTGGGATACTGAATTACCCGTTCCTAGAAGTGTTTGTCAGGGAAGGGAGGCAGGTCAGTTTCACAAGAGGGCCTTCAACTCTACAAAGTATTTCCCCCTTAGTCTGATAGAACCAGATTTTACTGACTTGCATGATATGTTGTAAATGTTTTCTCTTCTAATAAGCATCTTCAGCAGGTGTTGGCTGAATGGGGAACGGCTGGTTAGGAGGTGTGGATTCTGTGGGTTAGAAAGGCATTTTAAAGGGCTGTTTTTCTCTGAATAATATGGTGCTTTAATACTCTGCATACTGGCTTCCTACATATATTCCTGAGTCATATTGACTTTATTGACTAACGTAAGTGTTACTGATATTTATTCTTACCAACTCTCAGAACCAACACACCAATGGGAGAGTAAATTGGATTTTATTCCGACTCACACATTATCACAGGCTTGTTAACTGAGTTCTCATTACTGGATCTTTATGGATAATGATGATGTATAAACCAGAAAGTTATAGGGTCACCAGTTGGGGAAAATGGGGGGAAAAAACATCTTTTTACTTGAAAAGTGCTTAGATATGATCTGGAGTCGCAGAGAGACAATAAACATGGAACCCAAAAGTGCCATAATTATAGAATCAGTTTCAGAGGTACAACCACAGTTTAATGTGGCCTCAACTGGAAATGTTGCATGTATATTTACATTGTTTTTAAACAGCCTACAACGCTGGATTGGTGCATATGCAGAATCTAAATAAATAAACAAGCGGCGCTAATCAGAGTTCAATACGCCGGTTAGACTTTCACTTGCTTTTTACTTGCTTTTTACTTGCTTTTAAAAGCTTTCTTGAAAACCACAGAAAACTGAAAACTGTTTGCAACCACTGCTTGAAATTTGCTGGCATTCAGACAAATTACTGTATTGGGAGGAGGCAGCTAATAATTCTGGAGCTCAGCAGGAGGTGTCTAGTTGCTTGAATTAAAGTCTTCCATACAAAACATTTTATTGTAGAGACTCGCTGACATCTTTTTTTAAAAAAAAAAAACCCCAACCTTTTCATGTGAATAATAGTTCTGGTAAAAGGACTAAGACCTCTCCGTCTCCACACATGTGTCATCCAAACTTCAGCCTACAGACTTCTCCCCACCAATGTGCCTCAGCCCATACTTGAGAAATGAGGTCAGGGCATGAGAAGGAAATACAACTTCCATGATCCATTCATCATTATGGTAGTGGTCTTGTGAAGTTGACTTCTGCTCACTTGGAGGACCTGGATTTAAGCCAACATCTAATTTCTATAGGCCACCAAACAGCTTGTCAGACAGTATAACAACTTTTGACCCTGAATAACCTTGAGCAGATTTGGACTGAAAATTTCTGAATCCCATTACAAACTCAATGACCCATCCAGTACCTCTAATGATTTTACTATTTATTCCCCTCCTCATTAGAAAAAGGTTGCCTGATGCTGAAATTCTATCCCCCCCTTTGTTTAGTCTGTACATCATTATTAAAAGTTAGTTCTAATTTCGATATAATTTATTTTCTACAGATCATCTTTCACTTCTCTAAATAGCTCATCTCCCTTTACACTATTTACAAGGCAGTTACTTATAGATGGTTATAATATAATCAAGTTGGATGATACTTTTAGTAAAAAATAAAAGATTCACAAAATAAATGCAAAATTACCTCCAAAATTCTGACCCAGGAAATGTGGTAATTCTATTACCAATCAGCGGTTTCCAGCCATGTCAACCAGCTTCTTAATCTGAAAAACATTCCTGACCTAATATGTTTGATTATACAAAGATTTATTATATACACTGGTGAATTTTTCCATCTCCATCACAGAGAAACAGAGTTGTAATCTCTCTCTTTATGTCTCTCTTATATGGATACAAGTGGAAAACCCCATGAGAGGAATAGCCCTAGTTTTGTGTTAAATGGAACGTATGTTGCTAAAATGTAAAAACACTCCTTTGCCACTAGCTCAAAAGTTATTGGGCATAAGTCACAATATTTTACAGTTGAGGCCCATCACTTATTTCCCTAATTTTCTTGCTTAATGCATGGATATGACAGCTTGTCACAGGCTAGTGACATCTATTTCCAGTATGTAAGAGTATGTATGGGTGAATGACAAGATCATGACTAGGCAGTCTGCTTAGGCCTATAATGGTCACACTGATGCCGAGAGAGGTCACAGACAGAAGGCTGGAGGCAGCTTCCTCTAAAATGAGCTCCACATTACTTCTGCTTTTGTATTCTAAGGGCCCAGACAGCACACGATTGCAACAGTGATCTTTCCGCACCATAGTCATCCTGAGTGGGACTTACCACACGGATCACGGGGTGAAACCTGCCCACGTTAATGAGAATTGGACCACACTGACTGTATCCAGAGTGTATGAACCACCTTATTGGCCCCAAAGTTATGAAGTTGGAGCCTACAATGGAGTAAATGGGAGTTGTTCCCTATAAGGGTCAAGACAAAGGAGAAGCTGAGTGCTCTCTCAGGTCATCAACAACATCTGAAGCAAGCACCCCTCTTAGCTCCCTTGGGCAGGTCACCCCAGGGAGGAAGATGGGAATACTTTTTGGTTCTTCAGCTATTCCAGACTGAGAGGTCTGCTACTTTCTCAAAGACTCTGTGACTCATGAACCCCCTCAAAGTCAACTGGCAAGGGGGCTACAAGAATATCCAGATGCTGGTATTTACATTCTGGTTCACCAAAGCATATCATATAGGAATGAAAGCCAAGGTCACAATGGTCATTAAAATCACTGTGAAATGTATGTACAGATTCCATGCAGGGAGTTATGCACATATCAAAAAATGCTTTAAAGTCTGAATCAAAGCGAAGTTGACAAACACATTTCCTGTAAGACTAAAGATGTTCATTTGTCTTTTAGCATATAGATTAAGCACTGTAAGCTAACACAATGGGCACATTTAAACATGAAGCCAACAGAATGATATGAAGTCAACAAGGAAAAGCACACAGCAGGGAAGGTTTGCAGGACTATCTTTCAGGAACAGAGAAGACACCCCATAATCCTGAACCTAGGAAGTAAATAGGGAGTGCATTTACATTCATGAAAACAGGATCTCAACCAGCCTTGGTTGAAACACTGCAAATGACAAACTTCTTTAGAGAGGACTTCTTTAGCCTGTTGAATTTAGGCTCTAGAAAGCGTGTTATGATTTGGTTTTACATGTAACCTTTTGCTTCCATTATCCTTACTCACTCTCTCTTGCATCTTGAATAAACTTATCCTTGATTTCACTATAAATATATATCAGTGCTGTGGTATTACACAAGGAGCTGGTTCTGAATTGGATCATACAAGCTGGTGTGTACACTGTTTCCTTGGGGACAGCAGACCTGGTATTTCTGTGAGCGTTCAGTGGATAACATGCTGGACACTACAGGGGAACACTTTGCAGGGGCTCAGGGACTGGGCTACACCTATTGTTAATCTGCAAGCCAATGATAGGGCTGGCATAGGACCAAGGGAGACCATAGGACCAACCAAGGGACAGTGGTTGGGTGACTCACAGGCTGGTGGTGTCAGGGATAAGATATCCAGTTCAGCGCCAGCAAGGGTCCCTCATGCAGGCAGCAAGAGGGTAACAAGATGACTCACAGTCATGGTACCCCAAGAACCAGCACAGACTCATGCTGGTGACAAGCTCTACAACTAAGCTATTACATCATCTACGTCTGTAGCCACACTCCTGCCTCATCAGTAACTGTAGCCACACTCCTGCCACATGTGAGACCAAGAGCACAAAGCAAAAGAAATTCAAATCTTTTTAAAGTGTCTTATTCCCCCCCTTTTCTTTCTTTTTTCTTTTATTTTACAGAAAGTCCTGTCCATTGTCCTGTTAGGATGTGTGCGTGTGTGTGTGTGTGCGTGCATGTGCATGCGTGCTTACTTTAAAAAGTCCACCATGGGAACAGCACCAATAACCATAAATCCTAATTCTGCCATCGAATCATTCCATGTGTTTCCCCGGTTAAGGAAGAGTGTTATCCAGAGCTGCTATAGTGTAAGAAGTAAACATTGCTCAGTAAAACTACCTCGGTTCTGTTCTGAAATAACTTGGTAGATAATAAGAGGAGAACTTTTGTCACCATAACAACATGAGATTTAAGGAGGGAGCATGGAATAACACTGAGGATGTAATTTAAGAAACCACTTTGGTCTCTATTCTTCCTTAAGAATAGCTAAATTGATTGTGCCATTACAGGTGATATATCTTGGTCAAAGTCTAAAGCCAAAATGGACAGCAATGTCCTTCACCAGCTACATGGGGATTTCAACATCTTTTGGTTGTGGGGTTTTTAGACTAAAGCCAAGCAGTCTTCAAATGCTGGATTAATAAAAAGTGATACTTTGTGGCATTAACCTCATTATGTGATTACTGGTGTAGTAATTTGATGATCTGACCACTTGATGACTTACAGCAATATTGTTGTTAACCCACTGATCTATTGATTCAATTTCAGTTGTCACTGCGATTTAATCATTCTATTGTTTAATTCCTAAATTCATTCAGTGACATTTTAGTTGTGTTAGCCTTAGTGTTATGTCCATTTAATGTTAATATCTGCTTACTTATTGTATAAAACCCATAAAAAGTACACAGAATAGGTTTATTCTTTCAATTAGCAACAAGGTAAATTAGCCAAGTTACCAGAAGACCACTTGGTTCTCTCCATAAATCAAAATCTTTATACCTCACCATCCCATCCAAGAAACTAGTATATTCAATGTTAAACATTACATTTTGGAAATTAAGGAGTTCTACGTGTTATTGACTTCTTCTCTGTAAATGAATAAACTTTGTAAATGGGCAAAAAATTCACGTTAGCTATTTTTCAAATGTATTGTGGTAACACCTTGAAGCCTCCAATAGGGATGAGGACTGGATTGTGCCAGGCTCTGTACAAATGAGTTGGGGGAAAAGACAGTGCATGTCCCAGAGAGCTTTCAATATTAGCATACGATGAGACACAAAAGATGGAGAAAAACAAACTGGGGAGAGGAGTGAGGACAAAGAAACAGTGTCATGACTGTGTCTGGTCTGTGTATTACGTCTTTGATGATCATTAAATACCTTGTGAGATGAAGATCATAGACCAAATTATTACTGTTTATTTCATGTCCAGGGAAAAATATCCTAACAACATACTGAGTGATCTTCAACTCCTTATAATCTAGGAAGGGCTTAAGTTTGACCATTCATACATTCCAAATTATGACTGATTTTTTCTTTTAAAATAAAACCCTACACAACCCGGTAGATAACTAATTATCCAAAGGTTTTTGGGACTCCAGGAGGCTTTGAGGTCTGTACTCAGGGTCATGATTATAGCTATTCAGGAGCTGCTCTGTAGCTCCACTCCTGCAGTGTTTAGAAGCTCCGTAAGACCAAAACTTCAGCTTCGCAGAGTTTAGAAGAGCTGTGATGTAAGAATTGTAATGTAGACTTTAAGAGTTCTAATGGGCTCACTTGAACAAGAGCTCTGGTCCTGCAGCGCTCCCATACAATACAGGATTGAGGATCTTGTGCAGTTTAGACCTTTGGAGAACCTAAACTCTGCAGGATGAAAGCTCTGGTCCTAGAAAACTTAGTGTAGGATCACCATGGGGCTGAAATATTAAAGGATAGATCCAACTTTCAGATAACACATGGAAGTGATTCCAGTGGGCCCCAGACTTTCAATTAACCCAAGTTCAGATAATAGAGGTTTGACTGAAATCTCCGTGTGCGTATATAGAGGAGAGAGGGAGGGAGAGAGAGAGAAGCCAATGAAACAGCTGCAGCATATCATGTCACATAGCTCCTCTAATAGCGACATCACATAAACAGTTCAACACCTGTCTCTCCTTTCCCCCATTCCCATGAGAAATATCACACCCACTGATTCACATAGAGCCAGTCTCTGATCAGAAACTGCAGCACACCATATATTGGTCTGAGTGGTAATATATTTGGTAAAATTTCTTTAAGCATGAATTCAACATCTGTAGTCATATGGATCAATGTAATCAGGGGCATGAGAACAGAGACAGTTGGGGAAAACATGTTCATGAATGTTTTTGACAAAAATGAAGGGGGGAAACGTCAAAATTTGTCATCATTTTTTCAGTTTCCAGCAAATAAACACCACAAAAATGTTGTTTTCAGTTTTTCAATGAAAACCTGAAAAAAATGTGTGAACAACAGGCATTTTCCATGACAATTTCCATTTCAATGACGACGACAATGACAACAACAAAATATTTTCCATCCAAAAAAACTTTTAAAAGGGCCCATTATGATCAGCTAGTCTGACCTCCTGCACATTGCAGGCCACAGAACCTCACCGGCCCACTCCTGTAAGAGACCCCTGACCTCTGGCTGAGTTACTGAAATCCTCAATGAGAACAAAGACAGTGCCATATTGGGGGAGACTAATGGTCACCCTAGTCCAGTGTTTTGTCTCCAAAAGTGCCGTTGCTGGATGCTTGTGAGGAAGGTGTAAACCTCCCACAAGTGCACTTTATTGTACCATACCGATATTGAGGGAGGAGAGTAAAGTTGCTTCTTGACTTCAGTTGACCATCTTATGTCCTGAAACACAAGGTGTCAGACTAATTCTCTTTTATTTTAGCAAGTGCAACTGCAAATGGTGGGCCTTATTCTCCATAGCTTGGGGCCTGTGCAGTCATTGGCTGGTGCAAAGTGACCTAATATAGTTTTACACCCATTTTGTCCAGAGGTAAATGGCTAACCAGGGTGCTAGGCCGTAGAGAATCCAGCTCCATGTTTACTACTTAAACTAACATAGGACCAGATACCCATGTTAATGAAGGGAACAGAAGAGTTTTTCACTCTCTTCTTCACAGCTGGGAGTAATTTAAATCTGCATTTGCATTTTAAATGCCACATAATTATACTTAGAACTGTCATTAAGCTAATTTGTCACAGCCATTTCCAGGATCAGCCTGACCCCCCACTGATACCCGTTAGGCATTTCTTTCTGAACCCTGACTCCTTAGTCTGCTGAAAAGCACACTTGGTGCTTGAGTACCAAAACAAGGGACAGTGTGTAAGTGTCACAGATCCTAGCAAGTGCCCCTTCCAGGCCACCCACTAATAATGTGGTGAAGGGCACACAAGCCTCTATGCCCTGAGGTGTGCTCAGATTGTGGAACCTGAATGGAGTCCAGCCACTACCCCAATCTTGGGCTCTCTAGGCACATTAAAAGGGTGCAGATTTAACTCTTCTGGCTGCCCAGTACTTAAACACACCCCACACCCAAAACTCAGCTCAAAAGATATGAAACTTCTGGCTTACAATTTAACTCTCTCAGGGGCAATGGAGTAGTGTGAACACTTAACACATACTGGAAGACAAACTTTGCACTGATTCTTGCACCATTGCTCTTAACAGATAAAGCCCAGGTTATATATAAAACAATAAAACATCCCAAACACCATGTCCCTCACTAACTCACCCTTCCCTTATGAGTCCGTGGGTGATTGTCCGTGTTCCACCAGGCAGGCAGGCAAGTTCTTCCACCTCCTGGCCTACTCTGCCCCTGCAGCCAACAGCCTCCCTCATCTTAATGTGGTGCAAAATGGCTCTCTATCCCAGTTGTCCCTTTTGAATTTTATCGACTTCTATAATCCCTGCCATTACGACTCCTGCTGGAGACTCCTGCTTCTTTTGTTCTGTCTTTTGGTAACTTCCCACTGCTCCCTCCCCCCCACTTTAGGCAAGAGAAGGGCATGTGTTCCCCCAGCTAAAGCAAACCCATTGTCACAAGATGTTTTACTTTGACTAGGCCGTCTCTGGGTATTAATCACTCACCAGTGTCTCTGGCTTGGCAAAGATGTGACACAACCTTGCTAACTCACAATGGACCCACATACATGTAGGCTTTCTATGTCACAGTCATGTCATGATACAATTTTGTAAAATCATGCACAATTCAGAAGTGGTACAGAGAGAACTGCCAAATCAAGACGGTAAGAACCAAAATGCACAGAGCCAAAATCACTGTGTTATACAAAAAGGAACAGTCTGAGGAAAGCAGAAATTGTTCAGACTGTGTATTACCCTCATTAATCACTTTCAGCATTAAACTGTGTTCTTGCCTAGAAAAAGACTTCTTCAGGCAATGGTGCCTATAAGGGCTGGTCTGCACTAGAAAATTAGATGGACCCAGCCACATCCCTCAGGAATGTGAAAAATCCATACCTCTGAGCAATGCAGATAAGCCAACCAAAATCCTTGTGTTGATCAACGGAAGAATTCTTCCATCCGCCTAGCAACTGCATCAGAAGAACCCCTCCTGTGGTATAGTGAGAGGCTACACGGATGTGTCACAGCAGTGCAGCTGCATTGTCATGTTAAGTGTAGCTAGAGCAGGGGATTCTGAGAGCTGGGACCCTGTGTGCTAATCCCAGTCCACATGTTGACTCAGTGTAGCCTTGAGCAAATCACTTTGCCGCTCTCTTGCTCATTTTCAGTAGCTATACAATTGGTATAATTCTTACCTTAATACAGGGATCCATTAATGCTTGTGAAGTACTCTGAAATCGATGCAGGAATGGTCCTAAATTTTATTTAATGCAGTGAATCCCAGTTACTATGGACAGGTGAATGGGTGCCTGATGCAAAGCCCATTGAAATCAGTGGGATTCTTTCCATTCACTTCAGTAGGCTTTGGCTCATGCCTGTGGATTTGGAAAAAAGAGTGTATCGGTGATTTTGGCCTATAGAGTCGTCTACTTTTTTCTTTCTTTCTTTTCTTTTTTTTTTTTTTTTTATAAGAAAGAAGCAAACTGGTGAACTACTGATTGTCTATCTTTATTTAAGCTGGTCATCAGCAAAAAATGTCTCATTTAGATCCAATCTGCTTTCAGCCAGGTTTGGGACAGATATTAGGAACTGTTTGAATCAGCAGTGTCAGTATTTTCCTACCTGCAGCACAGAGCACGGTGATCTAATAATTAATGCACTCCTGATGGAAAGAATGGTCCATGGCAAGGCCTGGATCCTGAAAGGTGACCTGCACAAATGGACCCTCATATTGCCTTGGAGTCATGTTGGGATGCCATTCTTTGCAGGAGCAGAGCCCAGGTTAGGAATGTGACATCTTTAGTCATTCATGTAACAGTGGGGTCATATGACAGGTGATCGTGCTGAGATCCCACATACAGGGTGAAAAAATCCCTTCATTGTTCGTGCGTTGCCAGGCTATTCCAATACGGAAAACATGTGACGCTGAGGATCAATGTTTGGAGCTTGCTTGTGGCTTAAAGGGGATCTATTGTGCTGAGAAAACTGTCAGGCATGTTTCAAACAAAGACTGAAATAATTTTCCTTCCTTTCATTTGTCAGTCCATTTCCGTGACGCATTGGCCGGATTACTGAGGATATCTGCGCTTAAAGGATGGGCAGAAGCGTGGTCTCTAAAGTGTGTGGCCTGGAGTCAGGAGATCTGGGTTCTGTATCTGGCTCATTGCATTATTGTGGGTCAAATCACTTAACCTCTTGGTGTCTGAGTTCCCCCCCCATACAGTGGATTAAGTTGAGTTGTAGCTGAGAGGCTGTGTCCAAGTGGAAGCTCCTCAGAGCTGGCACTGTTTATCTTTTTTGGCTCCAACACAATATGGTCTGCGCCTTATGCCAAATCAAACTCCAACTGAAGTCAGAAGACAGATGCCCATTGACTGCCATGGGAGCTGGATTGGGCTACAACCATGCTCTGACTGTGAGGGCACCTTTGTGCATCAGGTACCCAGTTCTTCTTCCACAAGATGAGTAACTCCCACTGAAGTCAAAATGGGAATTACTGCAAGGGGAGATTCAGGTACCAGGTTTGCCTTTTGACTTTCTGAGCTCAGCAGCAGCAGCAGCAGCAGCCTTCAGTTGGGCTCCAAGGGTCTGGTCCAAAGCCCACTGAACTCCACAGCCCCCTTTCCATTGTCTTTAATAGGCTTTGAAATAGGCCATAGAGTGGGCAGGAGACATTGAACTCATACAAGGGAAGCAATCACACAGTTGTTATTTGCTCCTCTCAGGAAGGAAAGGCAGTCTCTGGAGACAGCTTCTAACCACTCATTACCATCAATTTTCCCATCTAGGAAACATTTTACCATGAACTCTAACACACCCACTGCCCTTTGTAGGTCCTTATTCTTTATAAATGGTGCACACCTTTTCACCTAGCAATAGCAATCATCATTTTTAACAAGAAAAAGGTATTTTTAGCATGCTTACCAAAGCTAATCTTTGATCATCGTCATCTATTTTCTTGAGAGTAGTTTGGTTGACTGCAATGGAGCCAAACTGAGTTATAGTAGTTGAGGATCTGACCCTTGACTTCTTTTCTCACACACTGTACAGTTAAAGAAGGCTACGTACACCAGGCATTCCCAAACTTTTTTCCCCAGAAGCCCTCCTGTGCATCTGCAATAGGTACTGCAGCCCACTATTAATACTTCTTGAGGAAAATTATTAATTTCCAGTATTACATGCATATAAACTATAAAGCTGTAAATAAATGTACATGTTTCCTTTTCATTTTAATATAAAAACAATTGTGATGATAGAAATCCCTAGCAATATGCACTCAAAGAAATGCTTCGTGCCCTTTGAAACCAAACAGTTTTAGTAAAACTACACTTTAAAAAAATTTTGAGAGCAAAATGTGGTGTTCAAACAGGGAAAACACAGTTTTATATAAAACTGAACAATAAGCAACACAACGTAAACAGAATTGTTAAAAAACACATTGTGTTATTATCTGTTAATTTTAAAACAAAACATTATATTGTATTTTCTTTTTTTTTAGTGTGAAATCTGAATTTCTGTACTGTGTACATAAAGACCCAACCCTACTCTCTACTAATTAGAAAAGGATCAAATATTATAAATAAAAATATAAAATAACAGTGATATTATAATACACTGAGACAACAAATCCTCATCCGGTCAGGTAAAGGAGAATCCAAACTTCAACTATGCGTCGTCATATTTTCTTACAACTTTATTTTTTTGGTTGGCTCATTTCATGTGGCTGTAGATGGTCCAGGACTTTCATTATCTTCTCCACCAATGCACCCTTCTTGTTTTCAAAAAATATATCAACCCATGTCAGATTGAAATACTGCTTGCCATTTTTTACAGTTGTAAAAGGCTGACTGTGTGTATGTTGCCTTGCAGTGAAACACATCGTTGTACTCATGAGCATTAAACTTGACATATTGCAGCTTGTTTTAAAAAATAAATAAATAAAGCTTTTCTATACTCTGTCCAACATATGCAGCTCAAAACATTACATTTATATGGCTTTTACTTAGATTACATGAGTCATGTGGAGTTAAAGATTTACTAAGAGCTTGACTGGAGAATGCAGCTGTGCCGGCAGACCACCTGGGACTGTGTGATACCATGGCCCACAGTTTGGGAACCCCTGATGTGCACTTTGTACTGTGCATAATAATTTTAATTATTATGCATGTTGAAGCACAGGAAAAATATGCCTAGTTTACCCTCAAGACGTTTCATAATTCTGCTAATTCAACTACAGATCATTTTCTCTTCCTGTTTCTAAGTTATGGGCAAAATTCTCCTCTCACATCCACACAACACAACTCTGCGGTTATGCTCTTTCTCTGTGTCTGCAGTGCTCCCAGCCAATGTGATTGCTCAATCCATGTCCATCAAAGCAGTGTCCCTATTGTTATGTTTTCACTACACAATGAGCAAAACATGTACTATCAGTCTGTGTGACTTTTATTTCAGAAGAAGACAAACAACAAAAGGACAAACAACTGGCATTTGTGTGTTTGCTGTGTGTGTGTGTGTGAGAGAGAGAGAGATATTACTCTTTTTCTCTGTAATAACCATCTAGGATCGTCTCAGAGCATTGCCCCCAGAAGCCATAGAAGGAGATGTCTTACATTTAAAGGCACAGTATGTTATGCTGAATTCCTTTTAATTGCTTGTATTCAGAGAGAGAAATCAGCACAGGATCACAGAGAGATGCAACACAGGGAGCATCATTATTGAACTAACACTAAAGCCAGCCAGGACTGACTGAGATATCCCCTAATAGTCTAACTCTATTGCTGTGGCAAAAAGCTAAGCTCTGTTGCTACGGCAACCTAGGCAATTAGGCAAGACACAAAATATACAACACAGTACATGTAAATCAGATTCATAGCATCTCTCCTAAATTTGCATAACTGCATACATCAAGCACACAAACGGGCTAATCCAAGGCCCACTGAATTCCATGGAAGTCTTTCTGCATTGACTTACATGGGCTTTAGATTTCATTCAGAAGTGGGAAGAACAGAATATTAGGGTCAAGCTAATGTGTAAGGAGAATTTTGCCCATTTAGTAGCCAAGAGACATTTCAGGAAGTAGAACAAAACCAAGGAATGAATCATTCATATCCTTGGAAAAGGGAGCAGCGACACACTTTATTGAAAATGTACATAAAAACATGGAAATCACAGATGGAGAACAAAGACAAGGTCATTTCCTCTACCTAGGAACCTATGAAGATTGTTCTTTACAGTAGTTTTCTCTTGTCCAATCTTATTTTAAAAGTCCCAGCTATGGAGCTTCCAACACTGCTTTTGAGACAACTGAAATTTTCCTCTTTGTCTCCACTATTCTTAGTTGTATCCTCTTCACCGTGGGTTCTTAGGGCTAGCTTCTGATCTCATTTAAACAAGAAGCCACTTTCACGTCTTCCCTTCCTCCCCACAATCTCTCTCCTTCCACTTTTCACTACTAAAGAGGCTCTGCTTGCAACTTTGCTGTTGTCCCACCAGTATTCCATTGGGAGACACAATCCTCCCTCCTGTCCCCCATGTGATTCTGGGCACGCCCTCCCGGTACCAATGTTACATGCCCTCATGATTTTTTTATTAGTGGACTAGCATGAGAAGGCACAATCCCCACAATAATTACAGAGGCATTAGGTAGTATGCCAAAGAACCTCATCGATTTACTGCTGGAATTGGATTCAAAGGCAGTTCACTCCTCCTGCTGGAACCACTGTCACACAGTCTCCCTTTCTTTTGAGGGCAAGAAGAACAGACTCAGCCCCGAACTTCCTCTCAGAAATGCGTTGTAGCCCAAAGATCTTGCCCATATAGGAGGAGGAGGCACACACTTTGGGAGCTGTTGGGGAGTGTGCCATGAAACATTCATCCAGCCAGCTAGCTTTGTTAAGCAAATGCCTTTTAACAACTGTTCAACAGCTGCTACATCCCACCCCAGAGGTGGCTGCATTTTAGTGGTGGATAAAGTGATTTGGATGAAAATTTCTCTATAAATCATGTGATCTTGTCCTTTCCTTTTAAAAAGTGGGTTTGTATTTAAAGCTTGGCCTCAGCTATTTCATTGCTATCCTTAGGTTTGTTGCTCTCCTTGCTCATTCTGTTGCCTTTTTTTAGGCACGATTTGTGACTCAGCAGAATTCTTAAGAGCTTTTGCAGGCTTCCGGCATTACTGGATTGATTCAACTCTCAGCTCCACTTTGTTTTTAGCAGTCAGCTATTTAATAGACGATCCAGAAAACGAGGGGCATCCTTTCTTAATGGATGTACTTGTTCTCCTCTCCTTACTAAAAACAGTACATATTAGCTCAGTCAGAATTTGTTTAGAGTGCACATATGCGAACATCAGCAATTCTCCATTCCCCAGGATGAGAGACACTAGATGAGACAGGTTAGAAGAATAAAAGAAAATTATGGGGATTTTCTTATAGTACCTTTGCGCCAGATTGTGAACTCCATACTCATAAATATATATATATATAAAGTGGTGTGGATCTGATCAGTGAGGAGCACACCCGACATAGGGTGACATAGGGTATGTCTACACTTCGAGCTGTCTGAAACCCTAGATACGTACTCAGGATGGCTAGCCACTCCCACTGCAGCAGCTACACTCTATTTTCAGCACGCCAGTTCAATCACAGCTAGCACGGGTATGTCTGGGAATCACACCCCCAGCTCGAAGTGCAGACATACCCTGAGAGGCAGCCTAGTGGCTCCACACCATTGTCCTTGCAGCTCCTGGCATAGAAGATGGCTGAAAAGAATGGGGCCTGACCAGAGCACTGCTGCACTCCAGCTATCCTTGGCTGTCACAATGACCCCTTGGGGCCATAGAGAGCTAACGGTAAGTAACAGCAGCCCTAATGCCACAGGCTTGGCATGTCTTCAGCTGGCCTTTAGACTACAGAGATGCACAAAGGTGTCAATGTGCATCTTTCACTAGCATTAAATATATACAAAATAAACTGGGGTTATTACATTAAAAACACGGTTAAAAGACACTGGCATGTTCTGTGTGTTAGTCTGAGAGGAATTGTCACATAAGTAGGGAGCAGGGCATCGTGTGACACATTGCACTGAATATTGGGCTGCATTGTGGTATAGATGCCACCACATTGCAGTGTCAGCTCCAGAGAAGTGCCTGCACGGCAGAGAACGCCTTGAGAATTAGGCAGGATTCACTTGTCGTTCATGGTCCAGGCATAAAGTACCACAGAACTGACCTAGCATGAGGATGTGATGATACGACACAAACATCATCCAGCCTCATGTTCCATGTGTGAGTCCTTTCATCCACTAGCAACCATGCTGGGGTTTAGTCAGTTGCAGTAACCTCAAATAGGCCAGGGCCCAGATCCCATTCGAGTCAACGGGAGTTAGGTGACTAAATCCCTTGAAGGATCTGGGCCCTGGTCTGTATCTATTTTCCTGGCCTCTTTTCCAAGCCCTAAATTGGAAAAGACTAAATCACAAAACAACAGGCTACAAAGTTCCTTTAAAACTACATTGGGCCAAATGTCAGCAGGAAGTGCTCTCACGGTCTAGGAAATCTTAGATTCAGCGGGATAACCACAAAAATTTGGGAAAGATCACAGAGCTCTGATTTATTTACTAAACTCCCTTCACATGCCCAAGTGTTTCTTGCTGACATTCCACCATGGGTAGCCTTCCTGCACATCACACTAGAAGTTAAGAGACTAATTCTGTCTATCTGCCGTACTTCTATGGCCCCTATTACCATAGTATCTGAGCACCTCCCACTCTTTAATACATTTATCTTCACAACATGCTGGTGAAGGCTAATGCTTCCATTTTGCAGATGGGGAACGGAGGCACAGAGAGACTAAATGATCTGCCTAAAGTCATACAGAAAGACTGTGGTAGAGCAAAGAATTGAACCTGGATCTGTCAAGTTTCAGGCAAGTACTCTAAGCCCTAGAGCAGTGATTCTTAACCTTTCCAAACTACTGTACCCCTGAAGCCTGAGTCCTACCCCCACTGGGCTGAGGCATGTAACTTAGTTTCATGGCGCCCCTGTGGCTCCAGGCAATTGCCTTTCTTGCCACCCCCAATACCAGCTCTGCACTTGCGACCCCTCTAAAACTGTCACAACCCCCAGGTTGAGAAACACTGCCCTAGAGCATCCTTTATAGTCAGGCTATTAAAAAGGGGAATGGTCACAGTGATCTATCTAAGCTGTTTCCAGGGCAACAATTATCTCTGAGTGCCATTGTGGATTCCTGATCATTAGGAATCCCTGACTCGGGGTGGGGGTGAGGAGTTCCTTTCTACATCAGTTTTCCCTGCGCTCTGTCTGGCATGACTCAGACATATATTTTCATTGCTTGTCATGCAGAACACAAAATGTTGCTTGAACATTTGCAGTCACATAATCCTCTGACAGAATAATGGATTTGTTCTCTCTGCCAGTGTAAATCACAAATGGCTCTTGTGCCCAGGCAGAGATTGCAAAAAGGACTTGGTGCCTCTGACCTTTGGAACAGTAAATTCTGATTATTTTCACTGGAATTACCTTTAGTTTCTTTACCCTCCACCCACCCAAATGCTCTTCCATTTTTAAGCCTCAGACAATTGAAAGCTTCACTAACAAAGACTTGTGGTGAGTATGCCTCTGCAATTTGATTTTAATTGGAAATTTCACTCTCCAGGGGTGAGACATTAAAAGACAATATTAAATCCATTCCTAGTACTGTCAGGTTGATCTCACTTATATTTTGTTCCTTGATGCAGATTTCTCCACATCCCCACAGGCAGGCTCCCTCATCCCCTCCAGGTCTCATGCACCTCTGGGGGCAGAGGCAGTCATTGTTTGATTTACTTAGATGATGGTGGGAGCAGTGGAGCTGACGATCTCGCAGGCATTCCTCAACAAGGATCTAGCTCCAGAGCTGCTGTGGATTGGCACTGATGCTTTACATCAGTTTCTCTTAGGCACTTGTATGGCCCCAATCACCATAGTATATGAGCACCTCACAATCTGCAAATATCCTAACAACACCCCAGTGAGATCAGGCAATGCTATTGTCCTCATTTTATGGCTGGAGAACTGGAGTACCAAGGGGCATAGACCTGAGCCCAAATTTCCCCTTGGCCTGGCTAGTACTCTAGTCACTGGACCACCCTGTCTTTCACTGAGGATCTGGCCACACAAACTATACACTTCCTAGGACAGGGGTTTTCAAACTTTTTTTGCTGGGACCCCCTTTGAAAATATTTCAGGCTGTGATGACCTCCCACAAAAGTGATGACCCCCGCCCCATGCTATGCCATCCTTATTGGCATTTATGGGTGCTGACAGCTCGCATCGCCTCCATAATAAGCTTGTGACCCCCTGAGGGTTCACGACCCCCAGTTTAAAAACCCCTGTCCTAGGATCTTTTTCTCTGGTGAGCCTTGTTAATCTGACACAGTCCCCGAGGGAGCCAATTGGGAAGAGGGGTGAAGTCAACATTTTTATACCTTGTTAGAACAGGCCAGGATGCAGCATTTTTAGTCTTTTTTTCCCTTTTTGGGGGCATCAGAAGGTTAACCCCTTGCTGTCCTAAATGTTTGGTTCATAAAGCCACAGCCGCAGTTCTCAAGCTTGGCCTTTATTTATAAGACTCAGTATGTACATGTGATATTAGCTTTCTTGTAAGTGCACGTGATAGTTGGGCATGCCATTGCAAATTAACGTATCTGGCGTCTGGAGGTAGAGCTGGCTGCGTCTAACGCAAGTAACGTGCTCTCAGTAGGGACAGGACATGGTGCAGAGAGCAGGAGAACAAGTGCCCAGGCCACTCGTGACCTCTCCCATAAACGAAAGAGACACTCCAGCCCCAGGGTGAATCGAAGGAGCCGTGCTTCCCAGTAAAAAGGTGGAGGCGGGTTTAATTGTTTGCCCTTCCAAATATATCTGCACTCAGAATTATCTCCTTTAGTTGACTGTAATTTCAGGAGTGCTGAGCATCCACAGTTCCCACTGATTCTAGCTGGAGCTGTGCATGCTCTTCACCTCTGAAAATCAGGCCATGCTTTAGGAAAGTGATGAGCAACGAGCAGAGTCAGGCAGTTGCTTTGCCTATATTACAGTGATGTTGATATGCCTGATCTATAGATCACCTCTCCCCTGTGATTCCAGTCCTGGGTCCTCACAGTTCTGCCAGTGCACCTCATTCCTGACCTGCAGCACCCCTGGCTATTCCAGTCCTGGATCCTTGCTAGCTGTGTAGCAGCTTTGGATTGTGAACAGACTAGGAGAAAATTCAGTGAGATCAATGTGCCAGTCCTTAGCTAGGGCAAAACAGGATCGCTCTACTGGTGTCAATAGAGTTACACACATTTACAGTAGGCGGAGGATCTGATTCATTGTCCTTTGTGACATAAATCAGGACTGCAGAAGGGAAAATTTAATGAACAAAACCACTGTGCCGTTTAATCCCTTTGAAATCTCAGTTCTAGATAACATGGTCATATAAGTACTCAGTGTTTGTATGAAACAAGGCACAAGGAATGGCCTCAGAGCAGAGACATTCCCTCCTTAGAAAGTGGGACTGTTAAAGACCAATGCCACAATTATCTATACATTTACTCTAGCTGCCAAACTGCATTTAATTTCTCCAGGCTTCTTCCTTTTCCCTACTTTGTAAATAATATGGAGAGTAACCAAGAATAATAGTTCATATTGTTGGTTTAATGCTTTAATGCCTTTGTGCTCTGTGTTTGTCGTGCTGGACTACTAAGCGCAGACTGTCTGACTCTTTTTAGTCCCTGTCTGCGGTGGCAGATGGGAATTGAGAGAGCTGGTAAAGCTGATAACATGGAATCGGAGATAGTAATGCTGCTGACAGTATGCAGCTTTAAACAGATTCCAAATGGGGGAAAAAATGCTGCTTATGCCAATCTTGTCTCTTCCAGATCTGAGCCTGGAGTGTCATAAAAGGAATTAGACTGCATAACATTTCCAAACCCAGCACAACTGGGATCAGTGCTGAAATACAGCAAATAGAGTCCCTAAAAAACAAGCATTCACGCTCCATATCCAGCATTAGACCTGCAATAGCTGCAAGTCATTACCATTGAATAGCTGTTTGGTGGCCTATATGAAATAAGTTATGGTCTCAAGCCAATTTCTAGTGAAAAAACCACAACGACTAACATTAATTGGCCCCTTTATTGTCCACAGAACAGGTGATGAGTGAATGAGCCATAGGCACTCAACTGTCCGCTCAGCTCTTAGGGGATCTCTCAAGGTCCGGATTGAGAGGCATGGTTGATGAACCACAGGGAAAGCATGCAGTGCCATTGTCCAAGCCGTACCTGTTCTGGGGATAAGAATGCCATGGCTATCTACCTCAAACCTTTCACCTGTGCTGAATTCACCCTAAATATGTTATATAAAATAAAGAAATAATTTGTAGGACCAAGATGTGAGATGATTTGCTTGTTATTGAATTCAACTATATTTTTCCTACTGTCATAGTACATGGTTATGGTTGCTCCACTCCAAAACCAAAGAATTCCCTAAAGGCTTGAAGGACTGGTGGAGAACTTGGAGCCAGAGAAAATGGCGGGGGGGTGAGGGGAACTTTTCCATGGCTTATGGCTCTGCTCCCTCATCCAAAGCCCATTGAAATCAATGGAAAGTCTCCCACTGACGTCAGCAGGCTTCGGATCAGGCAGTGGGGACATGTAGATAACTGAGTCCCAAATTAGAGAAATCTAAAAACATATGCTTTTTTGAGCCATTGCCGTTTATTACTTATATAGTGTCATATAATAGGTGCAGATGGCTCTTGACAAACTCATGGACTCATAGACTGTAAGGTCAGAAGGGACCATTATGATCATCTAGTCTGACATCCTGCACAACACAGGCCACAGAACTTCACCCACTCCTAATCTAGACCCCTAATCTAAAACTGAATTACTGAAGTCCTCAAATAATGATTTAAAGACTTCAAGGTACAGAGAATCCACCAGCAAGTGAGCCATGCCCGATGCTACAGAGGAAGGCAAAAAAAAAACCCAGGGCCTTTGCCAATCTGCCCTGGGGGAAAATTCCTTCCCGACCCCAAACATGGCAATCAGTTAAATCCTGATCATGTGGGCAAGACTCACTAGCCAGACACCCAGAAAGAATTCTCTGTAGTAACTCAGAACCCAGCCCATCTAACATCCCTTCACAGGCCAGGGAGACAAGGTCACTGCCCCAGAAGCCTTATCATGAGTATTAGATACAATGCAAACAGAGGATCCGGTGAGAGGGTGAGTGCAGGCAATTCCAGAGGAGAAATTTGTGAAGCTAAGTAAAAGAAGGGAGTTTTGACTGGAGACCTGGAAGTGTTGCTTGCTCTATGGGAAGCAGTCTGGAATGCTGCTACTTCCCCAGCTAATGACTCCTGAAAGGAGAGCCAAAGGAATTGACTTCATATTTAATGGGCCAGACTCCCTGCCTCCCATAATAAAACCTGGGGCAGGGGAAAGGAGGAGGAAATCTCTGTGAGCATCCCCTTGTGGATACTGCCCCACAACACTTTGTCAGGAGGTGGGGTTGGCATTTCCCCATGAAACCAGCCATGAGACCTGTTACCACATGCCGGAGAATGAAGATGATCATTACTGGATGATTTGTGCTATTACCACATGTTCTTTTGGTTGATTGAATATATCAGTTTGCTGGGTCAGTGTTTGCTCATCAGGGATGGGCCTGAACCCAAACCTCTGACCTGTACAACTCCAAACTTGGAAGACATTTGGAACCAGGTCTAGATCTGAATTTTGCAGCTGGATCAAAGCATCTATAGTGGAATGAATCAAACCCTGGATCCAAACATACAAAAATAGAAGTTCAGATCTGTATCCAATTTTGTAGCTTAGGTCCATTTCTTTTGCTTGCTAGGGAGTTTTGGCAGAGGGTTGCACTTTAATTCATTTCTCTATTATCTGTTCATGTCTCTTTTCCTTATTTGTGATCATTCTTCCTATCTGTATGTATTCCTCTTCATTGCCTTGTTCTCTTCTGTTCTTTTCTCTATTCATTTTCTTTGATCTGGCGTTAAATGCTCTTAACAGACTAAAAAAAAAGTCTAAATCAACATTACCAACTGGCTTGGATTTACATGGCACATTGCCTATCTTTCAGGAAGGTAGCTGATATATTGTGTTGTCTTTTTAATTTGGAGAGTTCTTTGGGGTGTTATTGCCAATTTCTTGACTTGTTTATTGACTTCAAACTTACCTTGGTCATCACATCTGTTTGACTCACAGTGTACCGTACTGTATGTTATTTTACAGAATTTCACCGCCAAATTTTCCTAAGATTGCTTGATAGTTCCCGTTGCTTGTCTTTGCTCCTGTTCTTGGCGTTCCCTGAGCATGAATAATTCTGAGTTAACTTGCCCTTGTTCAATCTGTTTCCTTCTAAATCCCCCACAACTCAGATTGCCAGTTACTTAGGGCCAACTTCTGCAGCCTATGTGACATGTTTTGCTCAGTCAAAGCCTGCAGTTTTTGGCCTACATCTGGGATTACTGTCCCGATTCTCAAAGGACTTTACTCAGGTACCTATTGTTGTTCACGGTGAGTAGTCCCATTGACACGGTGTGTCATTTTTGCATTATTGTGGCCTTATAGAGGACTTGGGCAGAACTCCCACTAAAGTCGGTAGGGGATGTCAACTTCATAATAAAAGTTTATACGGGGAGGATTGAGACTGCCTACGGTTTTGTTTTGTGTATTCTTTTTAAATTATTTTTTTAAAGATAGGCTGCTCTCGGCTCTGTGGGTATGATTGTGGAGCGTCTCCATTGGCTTTAGTGAAGATTGCATTTACACCTGTGTAACTGAGAGCAGACTATGACCCCTGGTCAATATTGTTTACCCCTGTATTGTTTTTGTGTGATTAGTGCCCAGGTCTGTCACCCTTACACTGAGCAATACTTTAGTTCATAAATAGTCTCACTGATTTCTCTGGATAAGGCTCAGTGCTTTGCAACATGAGTAAAGGAGGGCTGAATCATGCCCATGGGTCCTGAAAAAGGGATGCATGTGCTTAGCTTTAAGCATGTGAGCAGCCTCAGACTTTTCTAAGCATCTCTAAGCATGGCCCTGGATTTCTGTGGTGGCAAAGTCCTATTGCAAACACACTCCATACATACTCCATACATGATCATGAATAAAGTAATACCCTCTTCTAGCATTGTACAATATCATAGACGGCAAATCCAGGCACACTCAGTGTTATAGGTCTGGTGTTGTATTATTAGCAGAGCTCCTTCTGCCTACTGCACATGCTAACAGCTGAGGCACAAAATTCCACTGCCAGAAGAGCTTCTCAAGTTAAAAACAGTCTGGTGGCCTTAAAGGGACAGACCACTACAATGATCCGTGGCTGTTGGGATAAAGGTGGGCTAGAAATAAAATTTAAAAACAGAAAGATTCACTGGCTGCAAACTGAGGGTCCTTAGATTTAAACAAGTTATCCTGCAAGCCAATTGATGTAATGCCAGAGCATTTCCTTATACGATGTACTGGTTTCCCTTCAGCTCTGTTGGCATCTCTCTGCTTGGATGATGCTGTGCCAAGGTTATCTCATGTTACGAAATCCCAAGCACTTAACTCAAAGAGGTTTCGATTGCCTCTTGATCATCCAGGAAATATGCCTCATTTCAACATTGCTTACTGAACATTGTAGGGAGTAGGTTTTTTAATATGTACAGTGTTGCTATCTCTCACAATTTTTAATACTAGTCTTGCCATGTTTGGTGTTTTACTTAAAGCCCCAGCTCTTGGAGCCAAGTGATTACATGAGAACGTCAGCTTTTATTACTAAAAAAAGTATGTTTCTAGCTCTTATGCAGAGAAAAGCTTGACAGTGTGATCTGAGTGCACACTGAAGGCTCGGAAATCAGAAAGCAAAGAGAAAGAACCCCAAACTTATGACTTTTAAAAGTCTCTTGATTTTTAAGCCAATCTTATGAGTTTTTGGAGGCCCAACTCATTATTTTGGGATGTTTAGGGCTGACAATACTATGCATATTCTCCCCATTCACCCCTGCCACTGCTCTTGTCCATCTTCACAAGGACAACACTAGTTGGGAAGAGTGGGTTTGTTCAGCTACAAACTCAATCCAGTCTCAAACTAAAGGAGATGAAAAATTGGTTTATGTCTCCCTCCCCTTCTTAAAATTATTTTTGCTTCTTTGTAATGTATTAAAAAATGCCTGAAAGGTTTTTCTGAGTGTTTATTAAGTGGGGTTTTTTTCTCCTGCTTGTTTATTACCTTAAAAGCAGCAGGTGTGTAAAGGCTGGCCTTCCCTAGTTTTGCTAGAGGACTCATTGAAAGTGCCAGAGATGTAGGCTATGAGCTTTCTCAACCCTTATCTGAAGGGGTAATGGTGTTAAATCTTTAACAGAGAGTTTTTCTCTCAAGTGTTTCACTTAAACTCATATTAATCCCATGGGCTTCAATGGGCCTTTAATGATGCATAGGTCTTGTGCTGCTCCTCCGCACAGGGGTGAATTCCACCCCTTGTAGCACAGGCATGCATGGCACTTCATTGCAATGAAATTGAGGGCTGCAGAATTCGGCCCTCTCTCTGAGCCTGTCTCTGATCTCATTTGCATTGGTTTTTATACCTTTGTAGTTTCATTGACTTCAATGCATTTACTCCTGATTTATTATGTGTTAGTGAGTGGAGAACGAAGCCGGGTAGATACAATGAGAGTGGGCTAAGCAGTTGTGATTGTGACACAGTAAAATCCTCTCTTTTCCCAAATGGCCACGTAAAACTCCCAGCAAACCTGATCAGTTTCCTGTCTATGCAATGGGGGATGATGGGAGCTGCTTTTGGGAAGCATTTTGAGATCTGCAGGTGAGAAGTGCTAAGCGTTATTATAAAGAGATGGGACCAAATGGAAAATGCACCTTAAAATGTAAATGGACCCCAAGAAAATAAAGGGTAACGGAGTAAGATATGGTACAAGTAAGTTTTTGTGGTTACTGCCGGAGCTTCCATTCCCTAGCCCTTGCCAGACAATATATGTAGTTATAGCCACCTCGGCGGAGCAGGACAGCAGCCAGCATACAATAGAACAGGGCAGGGTCTGCTGAACCAAGGAAAACCTCTTCGGCCTGACGTTCAGTAGCTTAAAGCCATTTATACTACTCCAGCAGCAAAAGGGGCCTTCATGTGGGTGGAAATAGCTCTTGTGCAGAAGGCTTCCTTAGCCAGTGTAAAACTAGCCAAAGAGCTGTCTGCTGGCCCTGCTTCCAGCCCCGACAGATCAGGGATATGTCAGGAACATGGCTGGAGTGCATTGCACTAAGCTGTTCTCTCCTTCCCAGGGCCCATACAGGAAAGCAGAGGGCAAGTTAGAGCAGTTGTAGGGCTACCCTCTGGCAGGCTGGCCAACCCGAGTTAAACACACCACCAGTCTCCAAGAGTTTGAATGTGTTCAGAAGGGGAATCTCTGCTCATTCCTAGCATTTCTAAGTTATTCCTCCCCTCCTCGAGGAACGTGTGATAGCATTCAGAATTTGTCAGTTAACCTAGGAAATCTGGCTAGGAAGAGCCTTGATGGTGCCTCATGTACTGCTCCAGTCATCAGTGGTCTGTACCCCTGCCCTAGCAAGAAACAGAAGAAAACAACCTGTGCGGAAGTAGTACTAATAAGAAACAGCATCTCTGAATTGTCCTGTGAGTTTTCTCCCACTAATGGCTTTGCCTCCCCCCAGCTACTGCAAGGCATCAAACTAAATGATGACAAGAGTTTGTACATTAGTAACACTGTCCATCCATCCATCCCAATGTTTTATAGATATGTAAATATTCCTCACACAGCCTTTTCTGAGGTAGGACACCCAAGTCGGATTATCCCCATTTTATAGCAGGGGTAAATGAAAAACAGAGTAGAGCTGGTCGAAACTCAGAACTTCTGGTTCACAGGAAATTTTAACATTTTGAAATATATTTTCATTCTCATTCAGAACAAAACCAAATGTATCAAAATGCCCCATGAACTGAAAATTCTCTAAAATATTCGTTTTGGAAACCCCAACGCAGGGTGTTTCCAGAACAAAATATGCTCCCCGGGTCCCTGCAGCTGCTGATTGAAATTGGTATGATTCTTTTCAGTTTCACTGCTGCCCACCACTGAAAAGCAGTCCTGAAGCTGAAAAGAATCATATCATAGACTCATAGACTCTAAGGTCATAAGGGACCAATATGATCATGTAGTCTGACCTCCTGCACAACACAGGCCACAGACCCACACCCACCCACTCCTGTAATAGACCCCTAACCTAAGACTGAGTTATTAAAGTCCTCAAATCATAGTTTAAAGACTTTAAGGTATAGAGAATCCACCAGCAAGTGAGCCGTCCCCCATGCTACAAAGGAAGGTGAAAAATCCCCAGAGCCTTTGCTAATCTGCCCTGGGGGAAAATTCCTTCCCAACCCCAAATATGGCGATCAGCTCAACCCTGAGCATGTGGGCAAGACTCACGTACGTCTAATTTCAAATCTAAACTTCCTGAGGGCCATTTTATATCCATTAGTTTTTGTGTCCACATTGATGCTGAACTTAAATAATTCCTCTCCCTCCCTGGTATTTATCCCTCTCATGTATTTATAGAGAACAATCATATCTCCCCTCAACCTTCTTTTGGTTAGGCTAAACAAGCCAAGCTCTTTGAGGCTCCTCTCATAAGGCAGGTTTTCCATTCTGCGGATCATCCTAGTAGCCCTTCTCTGCACCAGTTTCAGTTTGAATTCATCTTTCTTATCCATGGGGGACCAGAACTGCACACAGTATTCCAGATGAGGTCTTACCAGCGCCTTGTATAACGGTACTAATACCTCCCTATTTCTACTGGAAATACCTTGTCTGATGCAACCAAGGACTGCATTAGCTTTTTTCACGGTCACATCACATTGGCGGCTTACAGTCATCCTGTAATTGACCAATATGCACAGATCCTTCTCCTCCTTTGTCACTTCCAACTGATGCGTCCCTGGTTTATAGCAGAAATTCTTGTTATTAGTCCCTAAATGCATGACCTTGCACTTTCCACTATTAAATTTCATCCTATTTCTATTATTCCAGTTTACAAGGTCATCCAGATCTTCCTGTATGATATCCTGATCCTTCTCCATATTGGCAATATCTCCCAACTTTGTGTCATCCACAAGCTTTATTAGCACATTCCCACTTTTCGTGACAAAGTTAGTAATAAAAAGGTTAAATAAGACCAATCCCTTAGAAACTCCACTAGTAACCTCTCTCCAGCCTGACAGTTCACCTTTCAGTATGACCCATTGTAGTCTCCCCTTTAACCAGTTCTCTATTCACCTTTCAATTTTCATATTAATCCCCATCTTTACCAATTTAACTAATAATTCCACATGTGGAACTGTATCAAATGCCTTACTGAAATCTAAGTAAATTAGATCCACTGTATTTCCTTTGTCTAAAAATTCTGTTATCGTCTCAAAAAAGGAGATCAGGTTGGTCTGGCATGATCTACCTTTTGTAAAGGCGTGTTGTATTTTATCCCAATTACCGTTAACCTCGATGTCCTTAACTACTTATTCTTTCTAAAAAATTTCCAAGACCTTGCATGCTACTGAGGTCAAACTAACAGGCCTGTAGTTACCTGGATCACTTTCTTAAAAATAGGAACTATATTAGCAATTCTCCAGTCATACAGTACAGCCCCTGAGTTTACAGATTCATTAAAAATCCTTGCTAATGGGCTTGCAATTTCATGTGCTAGTTCTGTTAATATTCTTGGATGGATATTATCCAGCCCGCCCAATTTAGTCCCATTAAGCTGTTTGAGTTTGGCTTCTACCTCAAATATGTTAATTTCTACCTCCATATCCTCAAACCCTTTAGCCACCCTACCACTATCCCCAAGCTCATCATTAGCCTCATTAAAAATGGAGGCCAAGTATTTGTTTTGATATTCGGCCATGCCTAGATTATCCTTAACCTCCATCCCATCCTCAATGTTTAGTAGTCCCACTTCTTCTTTCTTGGTTTTCTTCCATTTATATGGCTATAGTACATTTTACTATTGGTTTTAATTCCCTTTGCAAGGTCCAACTCTACTTGGCTTTTGGCCTTTCTCACTTTATCTCTACATGTTCTGACCTGCAAGAGGTAGCTTTCCTTGCTGCTCCATCCCATCCTCCACTCCTTGTGGGCTTTCTGCTTTCTCTTAATCACCTGTCTGAGATGCTTGCTCATCCAGCTTGGTCTACAACTCTTGCCTATGAATTATTTCCCCTTCTTGGGATGCAGGCTTCAACTTTGACTTGACTTGACATATCCTCCACCTTTAGATCCATGAGTTCTTCAGTCCAGTCCACTTCCTCAACTAATTCCCTTCATTTTTTAAAGTTAGCCCTTTTGAAATCAAAGACCCTAGTCACAGATCTATTTTTGTTTATCCTTCCATTTAGTTTGAACTGAATTAGCTCATGGCCACTCAAATCAAGGTTGTCCCCTACAACCAGTTCTTCTATGAGGCCCTCACTACTCACCAATACCACATCTAAAATGGCATCCTCTCTTGTTGGTTCACTAACTATTTGGTGAAGGAATCCATCAGCTATCACATCCAGGAAAATCTGGGCCCTACTATTACTACTAGCACTTGTCCTCCAGTCTATATCTGGGAAGTTAAATTCTCTCATAATCATACAGTTCCCAGTAGTATTTACTTCATTAAAAGCCTTAAAGAGGTCTCTATCCATGTCCAGATCAGATCCCGGTGTTCTGTAGCACACCACAAGCACGATACCAGGGGAAACTCTAGTAGTTTTCTTCCCCAATGTGATTTTTACCCAGACAGACTCTGTCTTATCAATTCCATCACTTCTAATTTCTTTACATTCTACCTCACCATTGATATACAATGCTACTCCACCATCTTTGCCTTTATTTCTGTCTTTACTAAACAGCACATATCCTTCAACACGTGTACCTAGTTATGACTACTGTTCCACCATGTTTCTGTTATTCCTATAATATCTGGTTTCACTTCCTCTACCAGTAGCTCTAGTTCCTCCATTTTGTTACCCAGGCTCCTCTCATTGGTATTCAAACATCTTCATTTTTGCTGTTTGGCTTCGCTCACATTCCTTACCTGATTTGGCACAGTCATTCTACTGCCAATATAATCTATTAGACTGGTATCTACACTACCCTTCCTCTTAATGTCCATTCTGCTCCCCACTGCTGGGTAGTTAACTGGCCTGCCTAACCACTTCAACCCCTCCAGGCCTTGTTTGGGTATTATATGCAGCACACTGATTCATTTGACTCTTTGCACTGGTTTCTTTTACCTGCAAATTTATGATGCTAGTGTCCCTTTAAAATTTCTATAACTAGAGACAGCTGTAGGAGATTGAGATGATGGTGATGATTTGTATTACAGAAATACTTAGAGGGGGCCACAAGATCAGGACCTAATTACACTTGGTGCTGTACATACACGTAGTAAGAGGCAATCCCTGCCCGCAAAGAGTTTATGATCTAAATAGACAAGACAGACAAAGGAGGTGTGACATAAATGAGAGTTACTGGCCTCTCTCAAGGAGAGATGTTACTATGGAGGACCAAGAATTCTATGAGTTTAATTTAACTCCACATCCTTTCCCCTGCCTACTCTGGTGTGAGGGCCTTTTCCTATTCCTTTTCCTGTTTGTTACATTCTTTGTCTTATTATCTCTCCATCTCTTCAAATAACTGAAAACTTAGCTCCCTTTCCTGTGCCTCTTAAATTTCTCTTTTCCTCTGCTACGTATTATTTGGCCTCATAACTGGCTACAACAGAATCTCACTAATTACTGTGACACTTTCTCTGTGAATTATGTGGTTTTTTTGCAGATTAGTGAGTTAAGTGAACAAGCAGTTTAAAGAAGAATAACCCAGGCTACCACATCGTAAAATGTACTTAATTCATTTATTTGACAAGTGTAGTTTTAATTATAATATTTCATAGTATGCTAATAGATACCTAATATAAGAGAGTTGCTTGTAATTGGGTAACTGAATGATTGACTCCATGCATGTCCGTGTTTCTCTTGATCTTAGAATCTTGAGTTTGGTGCATGTCTTCATTATGGGCCTGATCATGTGCCACTGAAGACAATGGGAACTTTGCCATTGATTTCATTCAGCAAAGGATCAAGCCCTAAATGCCGCTGAGTGTGAAAAATCCCATATTTGACCTTTCTGGCAGAAGTCATGGGAAAGCCGTCTGTCTGGATTGCAACTGTACAAGTGTCCCTTTGAGCTACAGTCTCGAAATCTGGTAGGCTCACTCATGGACTGCAGACTACATGGGGAGGGGAAAATATACACTTGAAAGTGAACATTTCCAAACATCAGTCTAAGGTTATATCTACACTGCACTTGGAGGTGTGACTGCAGCTCCTGTGTGCATACTCACACTAGCTTTAATCTAGTGAGCATGGCTAAAAGTAGCAGTGGAGACATGGCAGAGTGGACTCTGATGTGGACTAGGCATCCACCGGGTCTGGCCCACCCATCGCCTGCACTGCTGCGGCTACACTCTATTTTTAGCACACTAGCTCAATCAGAGCTAGCACAGATATGTCTTCTCAAGCTAGGAACCACATAGACATACCCTAAATCTAAAGGAGATTCACGCTCCTAATATAAACAGATAAAGCTGCTATTTGCATTGGTGGAATTTACTCTGATTACAAATGGGTAAATTCTAATGCAAATAGTGGCTTTGCCTGTCTACACAAGGGATTTGCAATAATGCAGTTACACCAATGGCTGGAACTGGAGCAAATACTCAATGTGGACAGTGGGAAAGTCCTGGCAATATAAAATCTCTCTACAGCATAGTCTCAGTTATTAAATACTGAGAAGTGGGAGAAAACACTGGGGTTTGTGTGTCAGCTAGAAGGTGTGAAAGAGTAGTGAAGTGTACACAAGAGAGTGTCTACTGTATTTTAATCTTGGGTGCAGTGGCTTGGGGATGGAAGGCATTTTGCACAAAGGCGCTATGCAAAATAAAGTTGCACATATGTTAAGTGGGTAAATACAGAAAGAAATAACTGCTAATAAAATGTATTATATCATAAGCATTTTAGCTGTGAAACACAGCCACAGATAACGTTCAAGGGCATCCTCCAAGGTGGCAGCTGCAACTATGTTACTAGACTAAAAGATGCAGCAGGCTTGTACTGCAGTTAATAGCTCCACAGGCAAAGGAGAAAAGCTGTAACTTCAGCAGACAGCTGGTGAGATGCTTGATGCTCTCTTTGTGAGTTTAATTGCCCCTTTCCCACCCACCCCCACCCAAGCCTCCCCAAGTTTGATACAATCAATGTGTCTAAAAGTTTTCAAATTGACAGTCAAAGTCTGTCATCCTGCAGATGATGAACTTCCATTGACGATCCCTGCGTGGGAAGAGAGACAAGAGACAGACATTAATGAGACGAGGGCAACTGCAGAGGACAAAATTAGACAAATGAGACCAACTTTTCACTAAAGCTGCCTGCAGGCAGTAAACTCTGACTGTGGGCCGCTAACCCAATCAGTCTTCCTCCAAGTGTCACATGCTGATACGTTATGGAAGGCAGCTGAATATTTCAGAAGATTGATAATGACCTGACCCTGACAAACTAAGAGCATAAGGCCACTGAGTGACCCATCAGAAGATAATGACTTCTGATCATGATCTATTTCCAGTCAGTTTCAAACCAGTGATCTAGAGGAGAAAAGCTAGGCTGGTTATGATCAAAAGTCACCATCAGGTGATGAGTTGTTCAGTAATCTGCAGTACATGAAATGGGTTGGTAGGTTTCGGTTGTCATATGGTCCTGGGTAACTAAAGAATTCAGATGTTGAGTAAACTATTGGCAGATGGCAATTGTGATTTTAATTAGTGAGGAGCGGCTCTTCAAAGTTTGGAGGTTTCCAGCAGTTAGCCTCTGACACAGCTAATTGTCTGATCCTGAGTCTGAATTCTGGGTTGGTAACTTTGCGAGAGCTAGTTTAATGGAAGATTTCGTTGCCAGATCCATACACACTCTATGTCTCCTACCTGCGGCCCCATATGGGCATGCACCTCTGCAGAACTGGCTCTGTGCATCCATGAAAGACAGGAGGTGCTGTAGAAAACTGAAGTCACGTATGATGGGATGTGACTCCACTGACTTCAGCTAAGCTACTCTTGACTTACACTGGAATTCACGAGAGAAGAATTTTGCCCTCTAGACTCTCTATAAGTAAAAGTCTTTTCAGTTCAGTTTTAATTTACTGTACATATTATTATGGTAGTTCACCTCATTTTAATGGAGGTTTATATAGAATAGTGTGTCTCTCACAGTACCTACCCAGGTTTAATCTTTTTTTGAGATTTTGCCTGGCTTGCTAGTTTTGATTGTTGTTTGCTTACACAAATGTTGCCAGGGGCTAATACAATGACCAGTTTATTTTTAGATTCAGTTTCAAAAATCATCATCCATGGTACATGCATGGTGATCAAAGACATTTATTACTGCTTCAGTTGCTTGGATACCCAGAGATACAGATAAATCATGCCTCAACAAGGTTTTACAGCTTAAAATTATGGCCTATTAAATTAGCACCTGTTGTAAGGGAGGCTCTTAGCTGAAAAGCTTAGATCAAGTAATTTTTCCATTAAGGGACATTGTCAAGATAAAAATCAAGCAAGTTTAAAAGAAATGTTCTTTGCTTCATGTATTAGTAATACTGTTGATGGCACTAAACCAGAATGAGTTTTGAAGTGTTAATTTAGACCTCAGTCCTGCAAACCATTAAGCAAACTTGTGTGTGCTTAATTTTAAGCCCCATCAATTTTATCTGGGTTCACTCAGGGTCTTACTTGGTATCATTTGTGCTGTTTGTTTAATCTCTTGCAGTTATCTTAGGATATGTCTACCTTGCAAGCAAAGGTGTGTTCTTAGCTCAGGTCAGCTAATTTGGGTTAAAATAGCAGTGAGGAGATAGCAACTTGGCTTTTAACTCAGGTCAACCACTTGAGTTCAATCCCAGACTCCTCTACCCTGAGTTAAAGATGAGTTTCTGTGTCTTAATCCAAGCTAGCTAACCTGAATTAAGAACACACCTGTTTTTTTGGTTTAGACATATCCTAAGCTTGGGAGGCAAACCTTTACTGGTCACGTTCATTCTCCGGTTCCCATGTAGCTAGTTCTGTTGTATTTGGGTTCCCAACACTGCAAGGAAATATTTAAATCCCCAGATAACCTGTTTCCAATTAAATTAAAAATCCAAAATATTTCTAATCATAATAGGTTTGATTTGTTGTTGTTGTTACACAAAACCTAATCGGGGGCCTAAAACACCTGATAGTTTAGCTAATCTATCTGGTTATTCAGTTCTCCATAGGCCTTTCTATTGCACTTACCACACAGGCCGCTAACACCAGTGTGTCTTTAATGATGATTCTCACAGCAGTTAAGCGATTATTCGCTATTCAGCTCACTCAAGCAAAGGCAAAGAAAGATGACAAAATTCTCTGTATACCAAATTATTGAGCTTCATATCAGGTGTGCTCCAGAAAAGCTGTAGCTGGGAGTGACTTTATTGTCCCACCAAAACCAGCAAGGTCTGTCTGTGTCCACCAGCCACCCTAAAGATTCCCAGGCTGTCTACATTAGCCTTTCTTCTCTAAAATTCCCTACTGCTGCTCCACCAGTGATAGTGATGGTGGAACAGGGATCCTGGCTATAGCTGGCAATTTAAGCACCATGTCATCTAACCCTGCTCAAAGGTGTTCCAACCAGCAGCCAGAACCTTGTCTACGCTAGTGCTCTCAGTGTTACTGTCAGTGGGGATAGCAGCTGGGGGAAATGTTAAAGGAAAAAACCTAGTGTAGCCAACACTCCGGAGTCTTGTGTCTTCTCTACCACAAGGGAGACTAGGCACCTCTGATCCAACTGCCTGTCTCTTGTATAGATTACGCCTGCCTCTGGTAGGAATAATTTGGTTGCCAGTAAGTGTAGTAAGTATAAAACCTGTCATAAGGCCTGTAAAACAGGCTAAGGCCTAAATGAAAAAAGCCAAGTAAACAGGAGTATAAGTAAAAGAAAAAACAAGCTAATTAAAATTGGCACTAAAAAGTGCCAATATTGCAAGTATATAAATTGCCGAAATATTACTAAAATGCAAATTATGTAGGAGGTACAGGAGGCACCAAAATATCAAAAAAAAACTAACTCCTAAAATAACACTTTAATAAATAAAAATGACTGAAAGGTAATAAATGAAGTTGTTTTGCCCAAATCAGCCAATTAACGGAAAAAGGTGGTATTAGACTACGTCAAGAGGGTGGCAACTACCTACGTCAAAGGGAGCAAAACAAAATTGTAGGTAACAATGTATAAAAAAGGGTGTCAGAGGAAACAAAGCTGTCCGGTCTAGGGGATAATGGAAAGTCCCGCCGTTGGCCATTGTAACGCCACCTATACGAAACTGACCCAGAAATACTCTGTAGGTCGCTTCTTATTGTGCCGCACACAATAAACCTGGCCTGGGTGCCTTCGTTGCTCAGCTAATCCGTGGTCATGTCGATTCATTCAATCGTAAGAGCCATCTCGGTTTCCTGGCTAGAGCTGGAACAGCATCTACACAGGGACACACGCACGCAGCCTACACTAATAAACATCGGTAGCCAACACACCATATAATAGTAAGCAATAATCATCCCCTGGAAATTTTGTCAGAAATGATCCTTTCTGCGACTGTAAAAGCCTGGGAGTCTATTATCATTTCTTCAAAGCCATGACTCCTTTGGCATCCTACTGACTACCTGGGCCAAGCAGAGTCCCTGGTGTGCTGCCAGGGAGCTGGGAGACTCCCTATGGCCAAAGCATCTCTTCTTTCTCACCCACTGTAAATTTGGGTGGGCAGGAGAAGTGTTTGAACTCCTAATTCTTCTCCCCAGCCATTCTTGGCAACAACTAGATGCCTCTCTGCACCCCAGATCAGTATCTACAGCGATATCCAATAATGGGGGGGGTTAGCAAACTGGCTTGGGGTCACTGATAAAATATCCAGCAGTGAAACAGTTAAGTGTTGCCATATAAATTGATCTCATTATAATTCAGAGTCAACACCACCATGTGGATTAAAGGAAGCCCTTCACACTGTTTTTTCAGACTGTCTACAAACTCAGGCCAATGGCACTGCACTGGTTCACATTTGGTTCACATTTTGAAGGTTATCTTTGAAACCATGAGGGCTCAAGAGATAATTTGTTTTAAACTGAAGGTCTTGGAGCACAATAATGCAGCAACTTCAAAAACAAGGCAATGATATCCATTTGCATGCTTGTATAATTTCATTATACACAGAGCCCGGCTCATAAGGTGATAACAAATGCTAATGATAAATAATGGCCCAGTGCGAAGCATACAAAGTAATTAACTCGTTATCTAGAAAGGAATAGGTGTTATATTTCATTAACCTTAATTCTCTGTTCCTGGCTTTGCAGCATGCTCCAAGCTAGAGGGCCTGAAGCTGCTCTCACTTACACTTTGTTTTAGATCAGTGTAACCTTGTTGACATCAATGAAGTTCCTCTGCATCTACAGTTGTGTAAAAGGAATGGAGGAATCAGACCCAAATAGGTAAAGTTCTGTATTTTAAACCATATTGGGCCTTATGAAACATCACAGTGTGACATTGGATTGAGGGCACTGTATCCTTGGGATCAGGACTCCTCCCTGAAAAGGGCTTCTAATTTGTCAGGAAGCAACATACATCTGATGTCTGATCACCTGCAGCTGATGCAGTGTGCAGTGCACAGACTGAGCACGCATGTGAGCAGAAGATGCGCTAGATGTTTCTCCATCTCTCCACACATAGCATGCAGCAGGTGGCAGTCCTGCGTGGCCTGAGGGAAATGCCAAGCACTCTACACACCTGCTAGTTTCCCAGTTGCCTTCATGAAGGGTGGGCTGAAAGAAGCTCCTTTGTCCTTCCAGGTGTATGGGATATTCAAGCTGGAATTTTAAAGATCTGGCTAATTTTATAAACAATAACCAGAGCTAGACCAGAGTCAAAACCCTAGATCCAAACACCAGTAAATCCAAACTCCACAGATGCATAGATGAACTTTTTGACTGAGGCCCACTGCTAATAACAGTTGCAGCTATGCCTCGTAATCAAATCTCATCTAAGATGATCACCACTGAGGACAGGAGGTATTCCCCTCTCCCCTATGTACAGCACTAAATAATTAGCCAGGTGCATTATGGACTTTGGTCCTGCCTCTGAAAAATCAGGTATTGAGTCATAAAATTACCCAGATGATGGATAGTGTATTAGATGGACCATCGTTTGACCCAGTATGGCACATCCTATATTCCAGATAGACATAGTTCCTGGAGAGGGGGAAAGACCCACTTTTTCTCCCACTTCCAAAAACAATACAAAGCAAAAAGCAAACCTGTCCACAGCAGAGAAAGTAGTAGTTGCTCCCCGGATGTAATGATCATAAGTGTACATTATCATGTCCATATCTTCTCCATAGTGTCCTGGATGTTCTGTTGTCATACTTTATATCAAGGAAAAAGAAAACACAATTTACCTTTTGGAAGAAACAAGGAATGAAATAGAATGACTGAGTGCAGATCAAATGCCAGAATCTTCACCTCTATTTCTTTGAAAGTTTTTATTCTTTGAAAGTTCTTATCCTTTGACAACATAACAATGTAGAGTCCTACATTTGTTTCTCTTGCATGCAATTAGTTCTTGGTATCCTTTGGGTAATTACAGAGAATTTAGATTGTGTACAGCAGGTCTGATTATTAAACATAGCAGCAACTCTGGGAGAAAGGCAATCTGAACAATGATGTAATGCCTGTCTATTTCTTCAGCTTGTTTTGAAAGGATTTTCACTTTCCTCTTATCAGTTTGTTTGGTTTACTACTGCAAAGTGTCCTAAATGTTGCCAAGTCAAATAAATATGAGCATGTCTACATTTATGAATTATACTTAGATGAACATAATAGCTATGGCGTTCCTCTTTCTTCTCTTTCCTCCTGATTTGTATTCAGGCTTTAAGAGAGAATTATGTGAATTAAATTTATACAGTGTCATTTATCCGAGGATCTTAAAGTGCTTGTGCAAACATTAATTTAATAATAGTTACAAGCAACTTCCCTGGGTCGTAGGCCAGTATTTTTACTCCCATTTTACAGATCAATAAACAGAGGCACAGAGAGGATAGGTAGCTTGTCCAAGGTCACCCATCAAGACTCTGGTGGAAGTTGGGAATGGAGACGAGAGGCTGGATTCATCACTGCATTACACTGGGTTTATGCAGGTGTAAATGGAGTTATATCAATGTGAATCTTGAGTAATACACTGATGAATGCAGGATGAAATTCTGGCCCCATTGAAGTCAATGGCAAAATTACTGCTGACTTCAGTGGGAGCAGGACTTCCCCCCACAAGGTTTAACTCCCAGTTCCCTGATCTAGGCCACAATCCAGCAAAGTACTTAAGCACATTCTTAAACATACAAATAGCACTCAACTATGTACTTGAAACCTAATAAAGTCAATGGGATCTAAGCACATCTTTAAATGTTCTGCTGAATAGGGATAGTATTATTGGGATTACTTGTGTGTTTAAAATCAAACACATGATTAAATGTTTTGGTGAATCAGAGCCCTTACCTGTGACTACTGGAACAATTAGAATTTGAAAGAATATTTCAAGGCAAATGTATTGGATTTTTCAAGAAGATCCTGCTTACATATTTTATCTTATGCTGCTTTATCCCAGAGCTGTTTCTATGATTAAAAATTCTCTGAAATTACACCAATTTCTATATAATTAACTGTGTTTTACATTACTTTGTTTACCGTACTGTTGAGCTGTTTATTTCCTCTGTACATAGCAGATGTGACTTAATTACAGGTCATTTTCTGCTCTTGAAAATGAAAGTGCAACATCAGAGTTGGCAAAATATTATTCCTGGGCAAATGAAAATAAGAATCAGGTTAGAATTCTGATGCTGCCATTTCAGATCCTAAAGACATCAGGAGCTGATTCCTTTGTACTCCAAAGGCATTTTTCTGCCACCTCTCCCCTAACCATAAGCCATCATCAAACAAATTAGTGATTACAGCATGAGTGCAATGCTGCTTGGTCTTATTTGGGAAGTGTGTGATCAGGTCTGTGTAATAGCATCTGTGTCACATTTCCAGCCAGTGGTCTAGCGATCAACCCAGTCCCTAGGGTGTTGTGTGGTTACGTGATGATCCATCTGCAACAATATTTCATCATTAATACAGGCAACTGCTGCAGACAATTGAAAAGAAAACCTGTCTGAAGGAAGAAACAACTCAGACTGGGGAATGGACGATTGCTGAGCTGGATTTTCTGATGGAAGGAAGGAGACAGATGTCCTCTGTGGATGAGAGAATTTAGGCCAGTGGTTCCCAAACTGTGGCCCCGTGGCCCAAAGTAGCTCGTGGGGACTTTCAAAGTGGCCCGCCGCTTCCTGCCCGCAGGCTGTAGAAGGGAGCTACTGCCTAAGGATTCAGGCAGATCGCATTGCTATGGGGCTAATAGACCAGTGCAGGGTCCTTGCTGCAGCCAACGGGATGGAAAATCAGTGCTGTAGCAGGGAGCATTGCAAAGCGCTCCACCTAGGTCCATTGGTGCTGGGATCCCTGCTGGAGCCAGAGGGAGCGGAGCACTGATCTTCCGTCCCCCTGGCTGCAGAAGGGAACCACTGCCTAGGGACCAAGGTGGAGCACACGGGGCTACAGAATGAAAGTGGTTTCCCTCCTGCAGCCAGGGAGATGGGAAATCAGCGAGGAGGGAGGCAGCTTCCTTGCTGAACTCCTTCCATCTGGCTGCAGTGCTGGGAGGGGAGGCCTGCTGGCAGAGACTGGTGGCCCTTCAGGGTTGTAAAAATGACATCCGAGGCCTTGAGCCAAAAAGGTTGGGAACCACTGACCTCGTTGCCAGGGGATGGTGTGAAGGCCAAAAGTATAACTGGGTGCAAAACAGAATGAGATAAGTTCATGGAGAATAGGTCCATCAATGGCTAGTAGCCAAAATGTTCAGGGGTGCAACCCCATGATCTGGGTGTCCTAAGCCTCTAACAGCCAGAATCTGGGAGTAGATGGATCACTCAATGATTGCCCTGTTCTGTTCATTCTTTCTGAAGCACTGTCATTGGCTACTGTCGGAAGACAGGGCACTGGGCTAGATGGACCACTGGTCTGACCCACTATAACTGTTCTTATGTTCTTATGTGACATACTTTGCTTATTACAGTATTTACAAAAAAAAAAAAGCCCTGAAAAGTCCCCAGTTTTTGGATATCTACTTAAAATTCAGAAATTGCTAATAATATCCCTGCCAATTATATTAATAAACCCCGAAAAACAGAAGCCCTCGCTATATATTTTAAGAGTGTGAAGGCAGATATCCCGAAAGCAGAAATAATACAGTGTCAGCTATCAGCCACAATAATACTTCAACTGAGTTTGCATCAGTTTATAGGGATGCAAGTTATGTAACAAACATAGTCTAAAACAAGCTACCATCTCACTTGGGATGACTGGAATGGGATTTTGCAGCTAAATTAGCACTTGTATTTATTCACTCTGGGCCTCATCCAGCTCCCATTGAAATCAGGATGTCTCTTCAGGGACATCAGTGGGAACTGGAATGAGTCCTGTCACCTAGGATGACTGTGCACTGGGTGAAGAAGTATTTCATTTTGTTTGTTTTAAACCAGCTGCCTATTAATTTCATTGGGTGTCCCTTGTTGTATTATATGAAGAGGTAAATAACACTGCCTTATTCACTTTCTCCACACCATTCGTGATTTTATAGATCTCTATTATATCCCCCCTTAGTCATCTCTTTTCCGAGATGAACAGTCCCATTCTTTTTAATCTCTCCTCATATGGAGCTGTTCCATACCCATAATCATTTTTGTTGCCCTTCTCTGTACCTTTTCCAATTCTAATTTATCTTGCACTCAGCTTCCCCTGGGCTATTATGAACTCTGGAAGTAGAGAATAGTCATGTGCACTGTGCTCTGGCCTTGCCTCTGACATGCCCATTGCACATCCTATCCTATCCATACATTATTCGTTACAGCAGTATATTCTGTAATAAGTAATCTCTCTGTAATGTTCCAACAGAACTACGTTAAAGCACAGGAGGGAACCTTTAGTGCACACCAGCGAGGTTTACTCGGAGCAATTAATGCGCAAAACACTAGTGTGCATTCAAAATCACACCCCCACATTCCACATTCCTGCTCTGAGTAGATAAACTCTTAGATACCATAATTTCAGGGGGTTTGGTGTTTATTGGATAAAGTAAAAGCTTCTTTTTGTATCGGCGGTGTTTTATTGGTATTTATTGGTTAAAACCGAAAATCAGAAGCCCTAAATATGTATTATTTTAAGCAACATCAGACTCTTTACAGCATGGACAAATCAGCTTGACTTTCAATATCTATGTTACTCTCTTATCTAGGGTCTGATTTTCACTTATAATAAGGCCTCTTTAAGCTGCTCTAGCTGTATAAAGGAGCCCTTGAGCAGATGTAACCAGTTCCCTGCAGTATCCCCAGCTGGCGTAGAGCTAGAATGAGAGCTAAACACTTTCCCTGTTCCAAAACTCCAGGATAGGATGTAGAATGAGCACGTCAGGGGCAAAGCCAGAGAACACTACACAATGACTATTCTCTACTTCCAGAGTCCATAATAGGTCATGGGAAGATGAGTGCAACATAGAACACCCCTTAGGTTTCTCTAACTTACACCATGGGCTAGGCAGGCCCTTGTACCACACGAGAATATGGGGAGTACAAAGGTCATCTAAAGCTACCTTTGCCCCCCCCCCCACTTCCTGCCCCAAATGCAGGACTAGTGTAAATGAGAATCAGGCCCATAGTGTCGATCCATGTGTCTTTCGGTTGATGTAAAAATTGACATCCTGACCATGTGTTGCCATTAAAGACCCTATGGCATTTTTAACAAGAGAAAGCAGCAGTGCTGATCTTAGGTGAATTAACACTTGAGGGTAAGACTGCATTTGGTTTCCCCCTCAACCACTTCCAGCTTTCCTTCTTCTTCCTTGCTTTCCTCTCCATACCCATGAAGCTCTGATCATCACTGTTCAGCCAAAAATGTCAAATACGCACTGAAATGATGAACAGCACATATATGAAAATTACAAAAACTAATGAGATGCATACTGGCGCCATCAAGTTTTGCTTTATTATGAATCCCGATGCTTCCAAGTCCCTTTTCTTCTGGAGAGGAATGGTATAAATAGGGCATGGTTTAAGTTCACTTAGGTCTTTGTGGTCTGTCTGTTTATAATTCTATTTTCGTTGACATTAGCTGTGCTTGTTTATGTAACGCTTCCCGTAAGCCCTTATGTCTCAAGGTCAGCTTGACTGCAGTCTGATTCGAGAGAGATGCAAATTATTATTAACCATATTGCTGGGCAGTGTGATATTATCCTCCTTTTGTCCTTCACCCCTTTTTGTCATTTGGGGGCAAAACACTGAAAGATCATGTTCTGCATGGTACTACCGGTCCTTTTCAGTACCCAAGATTTTCCCCCAGAAAAAGAGATGTCATGTAAGTAAATGGCTAAAATCTCCCAAACTGAGCTGGCTGGCGTAAGTGATTGGTAATGGATAGGGAGACATTCACTTTGGCTGTAGACTGCTACTTGAAGTCCAGGCCAGGTTGGTAGTGAATATAAGTTATTACCATTTAAAGGTTGTACAGTGACCTATGTGGAATGAAACAGTAGTCTCAGTCCATGCCGTAGTAAACAGGTGCCGGCATCACAGTTGGAACACATATTAGCAGCAGTCTCAGAGGGAAGGCCAAGGAATATAAATTTGAACGACTATCTTCTTTGCAGTCTGTGTTGAGGCACATTGGCAGAGCAGTAGCATCATGGGGGTAAAACTGGAAAGTTCCACTGTTCTGGCTTTGCCTATTCAGCTGATGGGTGGTGGAACCCATCTCCAGGACTGGGTTAGAATGTAGAAATTCATGAAAGGAGAAAAACGGGCAACAGGTTGTGTGTGTGTGGAGCATGGCAGGAGTATATATATATATTGTATGAATATGAATATGAACATGAATATATATATATATATATTGTAATGGGTTTTCTCTTTGTCCTTTTTGCTGGCCCACAGATTTGTCCTTGAGTTTTTCTTTGTTTGCTTTTGGGGTATCCTACCTGTCTTAGGGTGGGCAAGGAAATGTGTTGCATAAAATGTGTTGCATTAAAGACTCTGTCTCTTTAACAGGATTTTTATTTTAGTTTGGAAGCAGTGTTTTGTTCTCCCTGGGGAGGCATAAATGCATAAGAGATCAATAATAAAGGTAACGTTATTTTATTCAACCCAGGGAGAGGTATGGTCAGGTTGTCAGGTTGAATTCACAGTGATATATGTCAGCAACAAAACTCACTTTTGGTTTAATATGACCACATTCAATTGGAAGTTATTGAAAGAGTAAATGCAGGTTCTCTCTTTGAGTGATTGCTCATATCCATTCCATAAGAGGTGCCAGTTAAAGCTCACATGACTTATTATATGGTTCTTATGACAGCTTGGGTAAAGGAAACAGACACTTCCCTTAGAGACTGAAAACGCTTGGGAAATGGTGCGGTTGCCTGGACAATCTAACTGTGAGAGAAAGCAGCCACAGCACAAGCCAGACCTTCTGGCACTCAGCAATGCTGGTTGTTTGGAGTAGGGAAACAATTGTAAACAGTCTGTGCAGACTTTTGGCTGCTCCAGTGACATGTGTTTGTTTTTGAGAGCATCAAGTCAAGCTTTTAGATTACTCTGCAAAAAGAAAAATATGAGGTCTAATGGGATTATTTAGTAATGGTGTGTCCACATCTGAAAGGAATTTGTTGCCTTTCCAATTAAATTATGTTTGGCTCCTTCCGGAGAGATGTTGGACACCTGGTCACCCATCAAAAAATGTACTTTATTTTTGTATCATATCCCCGGGTAGGTAAAGTACTCTGTGTTTTTTGATCTCCTGTTATTAATTTAATAATCTACGGTATGGTAGAAATGCATGGAATCCAAGAAGAAGGCTTATCATGGTAGAAAAAAACAAGAACTCTCAAAAAATATCAAATTCAAAAATCTGAAACTGGAACAGGTTATTGTTGTAACTTGCAAAAGGATGCATATAGATGAGTTTCACTGGGAATTAGTGGTGAGAACATATGTTCACATTTACGCACATGCTTAAATCCATTCCTGTTCAGCAAACCACTTAAGCATGGGCCTCAGTTACTGTGATGGTACCTTAAACAAGTATTTTAATAAGCATATATGATCCAAAGAAGTGAAAGGCAAATGAACTTATGATTAGTCTGAGAAGTTGGAAAGAGTCTAAGAAGTTGTGTGCCGACCCGATCCACTGCATATTGGGAAGACTCTGTTGCTTTTTCTTTTAGGAAGGAACTTTTCATTTCACAAGAAGTGTGGGGGGAGGATAATTGATCATTTTCTCCTTCAGGTGAAACATAGATGAAATCTAAAGTAAAACCCAAACTATGAGTGATAGGTATATTGCTTATAGATTTTCAAGAGAAGATGGAGAAACTTTCAAGAAAAAATTTTAGTAGGAAGGGGGTCAGACAAATGAGATAAGAAAACCTTAATTCTCAAACTACTCTGTGAATTTCCAGCTTCTATTCGTTTTCCTTAGAAATCTCCCTGCACTCAGATACCACAGTGAAGGGTTCATTTTATTTTAGATGAGAATAGATCAGGGATGATCAAACATTTTGGAAGCATGGACCACATTTTCTTGTGGATCACACATCATCCATGGGGCAACTACAGCAAATGCATACATGGAAAGGTAATTTTAGGAAAATATGCCTGTATTAGTTGATGCCTTTTAATGCAATTGAGCAGCTGGAAGCAAGAAAGAGGAGCCAGCACCATGTGAATAGCCAATTCTCCACAGACAACCAGAAATTGTTCCACAGACTGGACCACAGTTGGAAGCCTCTAACAGAGAAAGAAAAAGAGAGAGAGAGGGAGAGAGAGAAAGAGAGATGTTATCAGACTTGCGCAGGTATTGAAATAAATAATTAATTTTGCCTTATCATTATTATTACTTAAGTAGCTCCAACAGTGGACTAGATGCTTCATAGATAATTCAGAAGACATAGTCCCTGCATCAGATGCATCTAAATAGACAATGTACCAGCTAATGGCTGGGGGATGAGAAGTAAAGGAAAAGCAAGTGACTAAGCAGTGAAGTTGAGGCTTTGTCTACACTATAGAGTTTTGTTGATGCAAGCTATGCCAACGATCAAAAAGTGCTATCATGACATTGCTTGTGCATGTTCACACAATGCTCCTCCTGTCAGCAGAGCGCATCCACAGTTGATGCTCTAGCACCAGCAGTGAGAGCAGACACTGTGGGTAGCTATCCCACTGTGCAATTCACCCCCTTCTGCAGCTAGGAGTTGTGGGAAGGCGGAGTGGATTGCAGTGCATCTTGAGTGTGCATAATGGGTGCAGGCTCAACTTCCCATGATGCATTTTTTCTGTTCCATCATTACATGGGTTTCCAACTGCATTTCACGGCATTTTTCTATGACCCCTGTTTACTGTGTGCCCACCATCTCTGTTTGAAAAGATGGATCCTGCACTGCTCTCCATTGTTGTGGTCACTGTTATGAATACATCATGGGTGGTCATGCAGTATATCATGAACTCCCAATCTGAACAGGAATCAGAGGTGTCTGATCTGCAGTGTGCCTTGGAAAAAAACCAGCAGATTACTTTTGGTATTCACGGAGCAGCTGCATAAGGTGGAACACAAGGTGTGGGAAACAAGCATTGAGTGGTGAGATCACATAGTTATGCAGGTCTGGGATGAAGAGCAGTGGCTGCAGCATTTTCAGATGAGGAAAGCCACCTTTCTTGAACTCTGTGCAGAGCTCACCCTAGCACTGCAGTGTAAGGACATCAAAATGAAAGCTGCCCTCTCAGTGGAGAAGCAGGTAGTGATTGCCATGTGAAAGCTGGCAACTGCAGACTGCTACAGGTTGGTCACTAATCAGTTTGGAGTCAGGAAGTCCACCATTGGGGCTGTGTTAACGCAAATGTGCAGGGTCATTAATTGCATTCTGCTACAAAGGACTGTGACTCTTGGAAAAGTGCATGAAATAGTGGATGGCTTTGCGACAAAAGGATTCCCTAACTGCAGCGGGGCGATAGAGGCATGCATATCCCAATTTTAACCCCGGACCATCTTGTGACAGAATACATCAATAGAAAGGGGTACTTCTCTATGGTATTGCAGGAACTTGTGGATCACCATGGGCATTTCACTGACATCAACGTGGAGTAGTCAGGGAAGGTGCATGACTCACATATCTTCAGGAACACTGGCCTGTACAGAAAGCTGCAAGCAGGGAATTTCTTTTTAGACCAGAAGATTTCAATGGGCAATGTTGAAATGCCCATAGTGATCCTCGGAGACCCAGCCTACACCTTACTGCCATGCTTCATGAAGCTTTATACGGACAACCTGGACAGCAGCAAGGAGTGCTTCAACAACAGGCTGAGCAGGTGCCGAATGAACATAGAACATGTGTTTGGCAGATTAAAAGCACGTTGGCACTACCTGTATGACAGGTTAGACCTACATGAGGAAAATATTCCCATTGTCATAGCTGGCTGCTGTGCGCTCCATAATATTTGTGAGGCTAAGGGTGAAAAGTTTGCTCCGGGGTGGAGCATGGAGGCGGATTGCCTGGTAGCTGATTTTGAGCAACCAGATATCAGGGTTATTAGAGGGCCACAATGGGGGGCCATTCAAATCAAGGAGGCCTTGAGGCACCATTTTGACAATGAGCACCAGTAATGTGTCTTTCTATGCAGCAATGTGCCATGCTTTGTTAACTTGCCACTTTGCATGAAAATTTGGATGATTCCTGACCATGATTTGTACTCTGCAAATGATCCAATTGCCACTGTGTATTCAGCAGCAACCACCAGGTGTAGAAGACAAATAAAGATTGTTTATCTTGCAGAGAGTTATTAAATAACAATTAACAATACACACAAAAAGCTTGATGGGAAGGGAGAAAACAGTGAAGACTCTCATATCTCTGTGTAAGTCCAGCTATTGGACAGCCTTTGGAAGCTGTCCAAAAGGGTATAGTGAATGGGGTACCAAGTTGGGCCGGGAGGTTGGAAGGAATGTATGGGAGGAGTTTGGGGAGGGCATGGCAAGCATTTCTGTATCAGCTGCAGGGGGGGAGGGGCGAGCACACATGAATTCTATCTGCAGTGTGATTAAGGACTTCAACATCTCTGTTTGCTCCTCTATCGCTTTTATCATCCACTTCTGGCCCACTAAAATTTGCTCCTAGGTCTCCTTCCTCTGCTGCTTATCTATTTTATTATTTTGATTTACAGTCTCTCTCTATACTCTGTGTTCTTCTTTTTCAGCATCTGAGGATTGGCACACCTCTTGAAACATGTCCTTTTAGCTCTTCCTCAGTCACTTCCTTATCACTGCCAGTGTGCAGGTGGTTCCCCTAAAGGTCACCGCTGAAGAAGCATAAGAAGCAATGAACAGAAGCATGATTATTAGTGCACTCACAGCATCGAATCATTTTAGTAAAATACACCTCTTTCTCACTGTCCCCTGGCAAGCACGGTGAACACCCCAAACCTGATGATTTTGGCCTGGGGGAGAGGGAGGCGGAAAGTGCACTCAAGATGGGGAAAAGGGCCTTGGTGGTTTTCTAAGAGGATCACTGCAGGCAACTAGGGACAAAATTGTAAATTCTGCAATTATTTTCCACCATAGATGTGCACAGCACATTTCATTACGGTCTGCACCCAGGGAATTTTCACTAGTGTGTGCACTCAGGGAATTTTCATCTTTATCAGGGTTGTCAATTCCATTTCACCGGCGGGCCACATTTGAATTACCCGCCGGTGGAATTCTCGCGGCGTCCTAGTCTCCGCCGTAAAATCTTGCAGCTCCTTCTTTTTCGGTGGCAGCTCGCTGTGTCTGCCGAGAAATCGCGCACCTTCCACTCTTTCGGTGGCGCAGCAAGATGGCGCCAAGGGAACCATCAGAAAGGTACACGGGCCACATACAAAAGGTTTGCGGGCCAAATCCGGCACGCGGACTATATGTTTCACACCCCTGCATTATGGTGTGCCTGGGCACACATGGCACACCCCGTGCGCACGCCTATGTTTTCCACACTTGGGGATCATAGAAGCCAAAATCTCACTCCGGAGGGTAAGCAAGGATGCAAAGGCGCATCTCCTGCACATGAGCGTCTTCAGACCAGGTGCCTATGCTGCTCGCCTGTGTGCTGCTTTGGTCCCTACACAATTGATTGCTGATTGGTGTGGGAAAGTTCCAACAGGGGAAAGAAAAAAGCAGCTCTGCCAAGGAACCTTTGGCAGAGGATTGGTGAGTACCTCGAGGAAAGTTTACTAGAGATCTCTCTGGAGGATTCCCATGAGATGTCAGTGTTCATTAACACACTTTTCCACCGCACTGCTTAGCTGCACAGGGTAATGTGAAGCATACACAAATACATCTAGTCTTGTACATTTCTATCCCTTCACCCACTGCTAGACTATAACAAAGCAAAGGACAGCTCCACCTCATGTAATCGAGCAGCATCAACTCAAAAAGATCACTTACCAGAGCTCCCCTCTCCTGCATCATGTGCGCCAGAGACTGAGTGCTGGGACTGGCTTGAAAGAAGAGGTCCTGGCTCCCCACAGTACCAGATGACCCTGTTGCCCGTTCCATCTCATGTTCCAACTCAACTTCCTCATCTACGACTTCATCATCAGAGTTGAGTCCACTGTTCACTGTTTCCAGCTTCGCTGAAGTATCCATGGGGCTCTTGGCAGTGGAGGCTGGGTTGCCACTGAGGATGTCATACAGCTTCTTATAGAAGCAGCAGGTCTTTGGCACAGCACCAGAGCGACAGTTTGACTCCCTAGCCTTCTGGTATGCCTGACCTCAGCTCCTTGATCTTCACACGGCACCGATGAGTGTCCTGTTCGTAGCCCTTCTCCAAAAGGCCTCAAGAAATCTGTATCAAACTTCCTACGGCTGGAGCAGAGCTGGGACTATACAGCCTCCTCTCCTCATATACTCATCAGTTCCAACGGCTCTGGTGTGCTCCAAGCGAGAGAGCATTTGCTGCGTGGAGCCACCATGGTCAGCTGGGAAAGATTGGACATACACAAGTCCATGGGGCAGGATGCAATGCGCCTGAGGGTGCTGAGGAAGTTGGCTGATGTGATTTCAGAGCCATTGGCTATTATCTTTGAAAGCTTGTGGCAATTGGGGGAGGTCCCTGATGACTGGAAAAAAGCAAATATAGTCCCATCTTTAAGAAAGGGAGGAAAGAGGAGCCGGAGAACTACAGACCGGTCAGCCTTACCTCAATCCCTGGAAAAATCATGGAGCAGGTCCTCAAGAAATCCATTTTAAGGCACTTGGAAGAGAGGAAGGTGATCAGGAACAGTCAACATGGATTCACCAAGGGAAAGTCATGCCTGACCAACCTGATTGCTCTCTATGAAGAGGTGACTGGCTCTGTGGATATGGGGAAAGCGGTGGACGTGATATACCTTGACATTAGCAAAGCTTTTGATACGGTCTCTCACAGTATTCTTATCAGCAAGTTAAAAAAGTATGGGTTGGATGAATGGACTATAAAATGGATTGAGAACTGGCTAGAGCATAGGGCTCAACGAGTAGTGATCAATGGCTCCATGTCTAGCTGGCAGCCGGTCACAAGCGGAGTGCCCCAGAGGTTGGTCCTGGGGCCGGTTTTGTTCAACATCTTCATTAATGATCTGGAAGATGGGGTAGATTGCACCCTCAGCAAGTTTGCAGATGACACTAAGATGGGGGGAGTGGTAGATACCCTGGAAGGAAGGGATAGGATACAGAAGGACCTAAACAAACTGGAGGATTGGGTCAAAAGAAATCTGATGAGGTTCAACAAGGACAAGTGCAGAGTCCTGCACTTAGGACGGAAGTATCCGATGCACAGCTACAGACTGGGGACCGACGAGCTAGGCAGCAGTTCTGCAGAAAAGGACCTGGGGGTTACAGTGGATAAAAACCTGGATATGAGTCAGCAGTGTGCCCTGGTTGCCAAGAAGGCTAATAGCATATTGGGCTGCATTAGTAGGAGCATTGCCAGCAGATCACGGGAAGTGATTATTTCCCTCTATTCGGCATTGGTGAGGCCGCATTTGGAGTATTGTGTCCAGTTTTGGGCCCCCCACTAAAAAAGGATGTGGAGAAGTTGGAGAGAGTCCAGCGGAGGGCAACAAAAATGATTAGGGGGCTGGAGCACAAGACTTATGAGAAGAGGCCGAGGGAAGTAGGCTTGTTTAGCCTGCAGAAGAGAAGAATGAGGGGGGATTTGATAGCAGCCTTTAACTACATGAAAGGGGGTTCCAGGGAGGATGTAGCTAGGCTGTTCTCAGTGGTGGCAGATGACAGAACAAGGAGCAACAGTCTCAAGTTGCAGGGGGGGAGGTCAAGGTTGGACATTAGGAAAAAGTTTTTCACTAGGAGGATGGTGAAGCACTGGAATGGGTTACCTAGGGAGGTGGTGGAATCTCCATCTTTAGAGGTTTTTAAGCTGCGGCTTGACAAAACCCTCGCTGGGATTATTTAACTGAGGTTAGTCCTGCTTTGAGCAGGGGATTGGACTAGATGACCTCCTGAGGTCCCTTCCAACTCTATGATTCTATGATAAGATGAGATGTGAGCTCTCCACGCCGAGCAAACAGGGAGTGGAACTTCAAAAATTCCCAGGCCTTTAAAAGGAAGGGGCAGATGCCTGTGTACCTGGGTGCAGGGCAGCAGAGTTTGAACTGTTGACCAAAGCGGCCAGGATGGGCATTGTGGGATATGTTCTGAAGGTCATTTATGGCAACACAACCAAGCGCAGTGTCTACACTGACACTTTGTTGATATAACTTTGCCACACAAAGCTCTACGCCTCTCGTGGAGATGGTTTTATTTTGTTGGCAAAGCAGGAGAGATTTATCGGCAGGAGGAGCATTGTAGTGTGTGCACCTCTACCGTTTTGTTGACGAAAGCTGACTTAGTCAACAAAACATTTAAAAGAGTCTTGTTAGTTTCACATTTTCTGTTGGCGTCATAGAGTTCAATGCCATACCTGCCCCACACTGGGCAAGAAGAGGTCAACTCTACACTGTGGGCTGAGAAAGCCACACCTCTTTGCTCCCACTGGACATGGTCCAGCTGGAATCACAGTATAAAAGGGAGCAGCCCAGCTCAGTCTGTTCTGACTGCTGAAGAGAGAGGATGTGTTTTGCAGCATCCCATCCGGGAACTGTCAGAACCCCAGATGGCAGTGGTCAGGCATGCTGAGACCCAGGCGAATACCCTGTTGGCCATGGAAGCCCATGAGAAGGAGATACCAGGAGCTTTTCCTGCCAACTACCCCAGAGAACCACAGGGCCTGTGGACTACAGGGCAGGTAGACCAGGTAGAAAGTGGCCCTGAGGAACCAGACATTGATCCAGGTTGTGGAATGGGGAACAGTGTGTTTTGGACAGATCCCCGCTGACCCAGTGGTGGGTACTCTCGTCACTGATAGGGCCCTGGGCTGGGACTCGGTACAGAAGGGAGGGCTCAGGTCCTCCTACCCCAACCACCAACCCACCCCTGGGTGGTGATCTATCTCCCTTTTTGCCACTAGGCCCTACTGCCTTGCACAGAAGGGTGAGCCCATTGACTCTGGCCATTAGGCCACACTGCTGCGAGCAGAGGGGCAGTCCCATTGACTCTGGCCGTTAGGCCCGAACACCCTGCATGGAAGCCCTATTAACTTGTCCATGGGGTCATAACTCCCCCCCAAAGGGGTGACAGTGTATATTTGCCCCATGACAGGCCACCAGATCCTCTAGACTGACCTCCTGTATATCACAGGCCACTAAACCCCACCTACCCACCTCCACACCAAGTCAACAACCAGAATTAGACCTAAGTATTACAGTCCTGAGGAGACTAAACTATTGTGTGCTACAGGCAGAGGACAGGAGGGACCAAAGTGCAGCAATGCCTGAGGCTCCTGCAATGGTTCAGAGGGGTTCTTCTATTAGTATATTTTGTATCTGTCTGGCTAACACTCCTTTGAGGGGAGGACTAGGGGTTGTAGGCCACTTGGAAGAAACATGTTTTAAGAAGGGACTTTAAGGAAGAGAGTGTCAGTTGGCATGACACACTGGGTCAGGGAGGGGTTCCAGGCTGAGGGAGTCACATGGGAGATGGCACAAGAAAAGAGTGGAAGAAGGACATGAAAGTAGGAGGTTAGACATGTAGCTTGACCAGAGAAAACAGGACCCTGGGGTGAGTGACCAGAGATGAGAGCATAGAGTCAGGCAGGAGCTAGACTGTGCAGGGCTGACTTTATAATGTACCTGTCCACATGGAGGATCCCAAAGCCCTTTAACAAACTGTGGGCAAAATCTTGTCAGATCTGCCCAATGGACCTCTACTGTTGTATCCTGTTCTGTTTAGATGAATGGATCTCCAATCCAATCTCTGGGGAATCTGAGAACAGAGAGTCAAATAGAGGAGCCAAGATTTGTTGCCTGGATCTGGAAGCAAGATTTTACCCTGTTTATGGAGGAAGCACTTAGGGTGACCAGATGTCCTGATTTTATAGGGACAGTCTCAATATTCAGGGCTTTTTCTTATATAGGCACCTATTACCCTCCACCCCCTGTCCCGATTTTTCACACTTGCTGTCTGGTCACCCCAAACACTTCACCCTCCTTAAAATGCTTCCCCTTCTGCATTGGAATATGGCTGCTGTTTAACAGTGCAACGAACACTACACAATCGGTGACAACAAGAAATGGGGAATGCCACATCTTCTTGAAACAGACAGCATTCTTCAGGCTTGTGTGTAGTGTAGGCAAGAACCACAAGACACGAAGAACCCAAGACTATTTTAGGTCTTGTGCTAATCTGCCTTCAGATTTTCAGGGCATGGCCATGTGGCAATACCAAGACTGTGAAAATGACAGTTTGATCGAGAGTGGTTTGATAAAAAAATTGTGTGTGTGTGATTTTAACTGTTTCATTGGAACACATGTAACAAATTCTTGTAAAATCTGACTAAAAATGAAATCCAAACAATGTGAGTCTACCTCAGATGCTGGAGACTTGGCAGGTCTGTCAGTACAATTTGCAAGTGCAGAGTACCTGCAGACCGCATAAACTGGGAAGGGCACATAGGGGCGTTGACAGGTTTTGCTACAGCTTGTGTTACTTAAGCTTTAAAAAAAAATGCAATTTCTTGCCCTCCTGGCAGTAAAGGAGATTGGATTCTGAAAATCAACACACCGCTGTTGCATTTGGTCGGTAGCCAGCCAGCCAAACAATAAGACCTGCAGGCATGTGAACATCTCACTTGCATCTCAATGAAGAATGCACTTCAAAAACGAGTTCTGGTCACAAAGTTATAAGCACATTGGTTCCTTAAAAATTGTGTAAGAGAATTATTGAGTGTGCCAGTGAAAAAATGCTGGATTAACAACCATGGAGACTGAAGTCACCTGTTTTGCCTCAGAGTAGGAGAGAGCAATGCAAGCTTGTCTTCTAATGTCGTGCTAATAAGCTTCTGCCTTGATTTAGAACAGGGGTTCTCAAACTGGGGGTCGTGACCCCTCAGGGGGTCATCAGGTTATTATGGGGGTAGGTCACAAGCTGTCAGCCACCACACATAATAATAAGGGTGGCATGGCATTGGGGGGGTCACACTTTGAGGGGTCATCACAGCCTGAAATATTTGCAAAGGGGGTCTGTAGGAAGGTGCAGTGGCCTTCCTCCGAGCCTGGGCCCGAGGAAGGGCCACAACCGTGGGACCAGACAGTAAAAGGGCCAGCATCCCAGTCTGCCAGGCAACCGGGAGCCGGCTGGCGATAGGTCCTGCCAGCCAACCAATCCAGCAACAGAGGGGCAGAGCCTCAGCCAGGGCTAAGAGTATAAAAAGCAGGACCCACAGCTCAAAGGGAGACAAACTGCTGCTGGAGGTAGATGTGCTGTCTTGCCAGCTGCAGCAAAGGCCTGAACAAGGCCAGGCCACTGCCCCAAGCGAGCGCGTCCTGAAGCAAGGACCCCAGGAGTGGCCCAAGTGACCAACCCCTAAGGGTTGGATAAGGCCCCCGGACCCCCTAGACTGGCCTAGGCCTACAGGCCCCTAGACCCCAGAGACTGGACCGAGTCCCCTGAGCCTGAGGGCTGGGAGTTCCCCCTGAGGCTGGACCTGACCTGGAATAGCTGCCTGATGCCGTGCCCCCAGAGATGGGACAGGACCTGGAGGAGCTGCCTGAGGCTGAGTCATCCCCCGAGCTCTGTGACCTGGAGGAGCTGCCCCTTGCAGAGGAACTCCCCACCTTACCACCCGTGGCTGAGGAGGGACTGGCAGGTCTACCCTGGGCTGTGTACCCCAGTGACCCCAAGGAGCCGGCGGTCACAGGTACCTGGGGATACAGGGAGGAAGTGGCCCAGGGACAGCCGTAGCCGTGGCTGAGATGGGGCAAGCCCCGTCGGAGTGTTGCAGCGGGAGCCCCGCCGACTCAGTGGCAACGCCTTTGCCACTGCTACGGCCCTGGGCTGGGACGCAGTGGAGTCGGGTGGGCCTGCATCCCTCTTCTCTCCCCCTTGTCCTCGCCACCCAGGGAATGACTACCGTCCCCTGCTCTCCTGACCAGAGGACACTGCTTGCTCGCCCACCATCCCGAGGGCCAGGGCGATAGACTGCTTGCTCGCTTGCCCTGCCAAGGGCCGGGGCACCAGACTCATTGCAGATGCTAACGATCCCCTTGAAGGAAGGTGCAGTGGCCTTCCTCCGAGCCTGGGCCCGAGGAAGGCCCACAACCGCGGGGCCGGACCGGACCCCATGCCACAGGGTCCTAGCAAAAAACATTGGAGAACTCCTGATTTAAAAGTACCACATCTAGGGGCAGCAGAGGAACTCAGTACCCATGGCCCACTTAGTCCTTAGCCTCCCGGAGGAGACTGCCAACAAGGAGACCAACAAGTGCCAACTGTGATGATCTGTTTTGAGATGTGGCCATTTCTTCACCAGGCCTTGGACTATGATGACTAATTGACTTCCACAACGGCCCCCAAACAGCCTTCAGATGGGAACTGTGTACTACAAAAAAATTGGAGCATGATTTGTGTCAGGTGACTAGGAGTGAAAAGTTCCTGGCTCTGTTCCCAACTTCCCTGAGCCATGCAAGCCCCAGAGGATACTGCTTGGCCAGAACGCAAATATACGTGGTTCACCTCGATATACAGAACTAACTTCTTCTCAGTGCATAAGACAACAACACTGAGCTTCACGGGCCTGCTGGTCAGTTATGCTACATTAGGAGAACAATTCCAAACACTTTGCAGCAAGACTGGAGCAGATCTAGCCTGTAGTAAATCTGCCACTCACCTACAGGAGTACTGGCACCTCCTGCTGTAGCGGCAGCAGTAAAATTGCCATTCCCGATCGAGCACAGATGGAAAATATTGGCTCTGGAACCCTGCCACCAGTCCATTATTCGAGCAGGTCTGATACCTGAGAACAGGGAGGAAACAAACAAAGGTAACATTAGATCCCTAATGTCCTCAAGCATTTCCTGAAGCTCTCCCACTGAGGCACCTCTCGTCCGACAGAGAAGCAAGGGGAAAATTGTAGAGACAAAGAAATGAGATGGAACAGTTGTATTCAGTTCAGCCTCCTAAACCAACACTGTAGGCCTGTACCCTGCACTATACTGGTCTGTGCTTTGTCCATGCTGGTTTTAAATAATGGAAGTGGCTGGTGTCACGGATGTCCCTTTGATGCCGTTCAGAGTTCAGTGCTAGCATTACAGGCCACAACGTGCATCTGTGCTTCCTCCATGATACTGGTGCTAATACCATTCCCCTGGGAGACTGCAGGCCTGATTCTGCACCGTGGAAGTCAATAGCCCGACTCTCATGTTCACTAAGCTTTGTTCTCATGTTGTGTTGCCAGAGTGGGGTAATAGTACCTTTTTGATTTTAATGAGCCCTAATGGGAGTTTTGCCATTACTGACATCAATGAAGAATCAGACACTAAAAGGCTTCAGTGTTTAGGAAGCTTCCCACACAAACACCAGGGCTGAAACCCTGACTTCACTGATGTCCATAGCAAAACTCCCATTGATTTCACTGAAACCCAGATTTCACCCCAGGTCTCTGCTTCTGCAACACAGCAAGCAAATTCTTTCTTAGAGGGAAAAGAGTTGAGATTTGAGAGGTGAGCCAGCACTGCATTAAAAATTCATCTAAGGAAATGACATTAACCTGTGGAACTCATTGCTCCTGGGCATTACTGAACAAACGCTTTCACATTCCTCCATCATGGTGGTTCCCTGTTTCCTCCTTCCCTTCCTGAGTCAATGCTTCTACCACGCTGCCCATTTCACTTTTAACAGCCTCACAACTAAACTTCCAGGGTGTGTCTACACTAGAATAATTAGTACATTTATTCCAACAACTGCCAGCAATAGTGCATATGCTTTAGTGGTAAACTTGACAGACCTAAGGATCTTTTTCTTTTTTTTTTTTTTTAACCACAGTATTATGAAAACTTAGCCCATTAGCGCTTACAACATTGCTCCCACTGGTGCAACTGCAATGTAACTGGTGCTTGCTGAAATATGAGTTGCAATTGTTTCCATATAGACAAGACTCAAAGCTGTACGTTGCTGTAAACTCACAAGCATTGTGGAAGCAAAGAGCACACCTCTGAATTTATTCTGTACTGCTTAGTTCAGCATAATTTCAGTTTACACCAGGAGAATCTCTGGGACAGGGACTATATGAATTTTTTAGCTCTATATCTAAAGCACTGCTTATGCTTGTTGTACATTAAGTAATATTGTAAAGAAGAACGAAGCACTTAGCACTTATATAGCAATTTATATCTTCAAAGCACTGGGCAAACATTTAACCAATTAACCCCTATGAGGCATGGAAATGATACAGTGTTGCCAACCCCAAATATTCAAAAATCATGAATCAGGCGAAGATTGACTTTAAAATGTTAAATTCATGCTTCTTTTTCTTTGCCATCTGGTATTTAAGCATGTGGGGTTTGCTGGGGTCACATTTTCAGGCTCTTCTCTGCAACCTTGTGAGTTAGAAACTGACTTTGATTAAAATGCAAGTTGAGTTTCTCATGTAATCACCGGACTCCAGCAGCTGGGAGAAAAACATCAAATACTGTGAGTTAAAGTCCCAAGAGTTGGTAACAGCATTTATTATTTTGCATGTGGGGAAACTGAGACATGCTCAGGAGGGAGATTAAAAGACTTGCCCAAGGTTTTAGGTTTGGATTTGCAAAATGACACTCTTGCTAAATTTACTGAAATGAAACCCTGCTGTGTGCTGGCTGTGGTCCATGAACTAACTGCCAGCCCTGAGTTCATTAGCAAATAAATCAATGTCCTTCTCCTAGAACATACAAGCTTTCTAAATCACAGCAATGCCACTTCTCCTGCTGTGCACTGCAGTAGTAGTTGCACACTGCATCCAGAAGCAGATGAAGTGTTGACAATAAAGTACATCACTTGCTTCTTAGAACTGTTAGGGAATAAACGGTGATACTCTTCCTGATCCCACACCAAAAAAGTCAAAGGAAGCTCTGTCATGGACGTAAATGAGCAGAGGGTACTAATCAATGTGTGTAAAAGAAACAGAATCAGTCCCTCTCTGAAGATAAGCTATAACAGTTGGAGCTGTAGAGACATGTATAGTTAAGGCTGTGAGCATTTCCAGGCTGACCCCTGTTTTAAGTTATTCCAAATATTCCTAGACTTTCACTTTCGGGGGGTGAAATTTTCTAGGCCTTGTCTCTGGGGAATATTTTTTTCTGGACAATCCGAGCCAAATGCTGAAAGTTAAAAAGAAAACCAATAAACAAACAGCAAACCCCATTTTGTCCATTAAACTCCTGCAAGCTTACTCTTCGTTTGTTTCTTCATTTTTAACTGTTCTAGTGCCTACGTGGCTAAAAGTAGGAAGCTGAGATTTGGCTGAGGAAGAGCTCTTGCTCAGAAGAACAGCTTTCAAGTATTCCAGCAATATTGGCTTGCAGTCTACTGGGTACTGGCCCAGTGAAAATTGCAATTTATGCACACACAGAGTTCTGCATGGTTGGACCTCTATATACACATAGAGCCACATTATCTTCCATGGGACTTTGCATGGGCGCCACATGGAATTTGTTGCTGTATTGGGAACCATATTACTTGAGGAATAGTACAGGATCATATACAAAGAGTGTATTGTGGTTGGAAAGCAGTGTGGTCCAGTGGAGCAGGCATTAGCTTGGGATTCAGGAAATTGGGGGGGTCTCTTCCTGGCTCTGCCTTTGACCTACAGTATTTTTCGTTCCCTTCCCACTCTTTGGGTGTCTTATCTATTTAGCTTGTGAACTCCTTGAGGGCAGGATGTTTGTCTGTACAATGCCTAGCACAAGAGGGATCCAATCTTGATAAGGGCATCTAGGGGCTACTCCAATACAAGTTAATAACAATATAAGCGAGAAATCTGCATCTGCCTAGGGAAAGAATTGAACTGGAGCATCTCATTTTAAATCTGGTACATCACAATTGTCAAGTGCTCACCCGTTCAACCTTAGCATTCTTTCAGTCTCCTTCACATCTCCAGCAAGTCTTCATTGTTGTGCCAATAAAGCACATACGCTAACAGCACAGCCAAGAGACATAGTCAGAAGTTAGCTTTATGATTAACAGATGTGACTAGGTTTCCTTGGGTTCATTTAATGTCTACAGCTTAATTCTATGAGCCCAGAGTTCCCAGGAGAACGGCAAGTCATCCAAATGAGCTTTGCCTTTGGAAAGTCTATCACATGTGCATGCAGGTGTCAGTGCATGCACAGGGGTTTGCATGCACAAAAAGAAGGCCAGCTGTTGAAAATCAGGCCTGGGAAGGCCAGGAGTTCCACACTTGGGTGCTTAAAGTTAGACAATGAACTCCATACTGAGGCACTTTAAAACGTTATCAAAACAGTGAATGAAAAAAAATGCCAATAGGCCATTTGAATAACGGGTTCTGTACATATCTGTAAAAAGTATCCCAAAAATGAATACTTTTTTTTTGTGTGCAAAAAGTGAAAAAAATTCACCACGTCGACAAATTTGGCTCAGCCCTATTTAGTAGGAGCAGTGAGTGATTGGCAGCTCTGAAAAATCAGGCCATATTTATATACACTAGGTGCCTAAACCCAGATTTGGGGCCTGCCTGCACAGAAGGAGTTAGGCACCTCAGTCCTTGATTTAGATGTATAAGGGTCAGGGTCAGGACCACTGAAATGCACAAAACTGCTACTGAACCCTGTAGGCACCTAAACTCACTCTGCATCTCTAAGTTTTGCAGTAAAAGTTTCCTAGGCTTCTATGGTTCTGTATCTGGCCATGCCCAGTGCTGCCTCCCTTTCAGTGCCCAGGCACCTATCTCCTGCCCCAGAATGACTCACGAAGCAAGAGGAGAAAAGCATTTGGCTGCCTAAGTTGCGTGCGGGGCCTAATCCACTAGGTGCCCTTTGAGCATGCCTGTCTGATCGGGTCCTCGGGCGAGTTCTCACAAAACAGCCAGAGGCAGAGAACCTTCCTCAAAACTGTTAGCCTATTAGCTGTGGTACTCACCTGGGATGTGGGGAACTACTGGTTCAAGTCTCCCCTCTACCTGAGATAGGATTTGAACAGGGATCTGCCACCTTATAGCTGAGTGCCCTAACCACTAAGCTGTGGGATATCCCTCAGTCTCTCCTGTTGAAGCTTTTCTACTATGGATAAAGAAGTAAAAAAACCACTTAGGCCAGAGAGAGAATGACAGCAAGAAAGAGCCCATAAGCAAAGGTCTGACTCTATAGCCTAGTGGTTAATGCATTTAACCAGGATGGGAGAGACCCAAGAGCTGTTCCCCTGCTGTAATGACTCTTTAATTAGTTATCCAGAGTGCAACAGCTTCAGCAGGAGAGACTGAGGGAGTCCCCATCAGAATATTCCACAGCCCAGTAGTTCAGGCACTTACCTGAGCAGTGGCAGATTCCCGTTGGAATCCCTTCTCCTCATCAGGTGGAGTGGGGACTTGAATTGGGGGGGGGTCTCCCACCTTATCCCAGGTGAGTATTCTAACCACTGGGCTAAAAGTTATGAGGTCCTCCCTCAACAATTAATGGTTACAAAAAACTCAGTTTTCCTTGTAAGGCAGATGATGCCTGAAAAGTCTTTGGGATGATACCACCACAAAGCATCCTTTTCAGAGCCAACATCTAAAGGATGGATTCACACATCGTGGAGACGTCAGCCATGACAAACTGACTCAGTAGGAACAGCGCCACATTCTCAATCACCAGTGCCACTTCCTGTAGTACCCTGAGAATTCCAAGGGGGGAGAAGGCCCAACCCAGTTTAGCATGTGAGATCACAGCCCAGAATAATGCAGCTGCTGCCTGTGAAGAGCAGATGAGGTGATTCTTTCTCAAAGGGACAAGAAAAGGCTTTGCTAATGAGATATCAAGCACAATATTTTCCCAGAAAGAAAAAGGACTGGCCTACGTAACTTACTTTTCCCATAAAGCTCTTTCCTGCGGTAGCGTTTCACAAAGATCTATTATTTTTAATATCCCAAGCAAAATTTCCTCCACACACAGCACCAGGACAGAGTTCCGTGTCCACTGGCCTGAACTGGTTTTGGTGATCTAGTCCTTGTTTTCCAGAAAGCCATTAGCTGAGTGATACAACCCAGCATCATGATTTTTTGTCAGTCCATTAAGGACAAGAAGGGAAGGGTAAGTGCTTAAGGAAAAGCTGAGAGCAGGTAAACCACTGCAGCTCAGGCCCAGGGGTGGCCCTCATACTGTCCAGCTCCACTGAGGTCATGCAACTTCCTGTCATCTGCTTCTGCCAGGACTGCAGGAAACTCCACCATCCATTTCCTCCAGGGCCTTACAAGTTCTGTCTCACTTCACCATGGCCACTGTCCAGTTCAGCTGGGGTCACTAGCATCCCTGCTTCTCTCCTGTGAGCCACTGGCAGAGACCCACTCATCTCCCATGCAGTCTCACTGCACTTTGGGGAGGCAAGCGCCTCTTCCTCGTGGCCTCATTCCTTGTTGAGGGTGACTGGTGAGAACTAAACACAAATCTGCTCCTGTTTCTGTCCATGCAAATAGTCCCACTGGATTCAATACAGTGGATCTGTGTAAAAATGCACCCTGCTGCCCCCTTGAAAATAAACCTACAACGGCAAGGCAAACGAGCTCATTGATGGCAGCTAGCACAAATGGGAACGTTTGGAAAGGGCACTTTAAAAAGCAGCCGGGCCTGATTCCCAGGTTTGTTTAATGCTTCCCTCGTGTTGGTCAGAGAGTCCGTACAAAAACAGTCCCCACAAATGTGCTGGGCCATGCTGCCAACGTATTAACAGGCAACTCTTACATACATTTGCTTCCTTAGCCCATGATGTAATCTGTGCCCCAGGGGGGTGGGTGTGTGAGAGAAAGAGAGAGAGAGAGAAAATCAGGAATTGGGAATCTGTTCACCCATTTTTCCCACTTCCACCAAAACACTTTCTTAGAATCCTGACTAAGGAAAAGAGGCAACCAAACGTACATTAAACTGCACTTTGTTAGAAAAGTGTATACTTTATCCTTGAAAAATGAACTGAGTATACTGAGGGTAGGGCACAGCATTTAGTCTATGTAATCTGAACAGGGGCTCGGGAATGAAAACCTTGTGAGGGGGCATTCTCTCCTGAGTAAGAGTTGTTTGTTTGGTTATTTTAATCCCTGCCATTTGGTGCAATCTGGTTCACTCCATCCACAGTTGCCCTTCCTAAATATATATTTTTTAAATAATCTTTGGCAGAGCTCATTGAGCAGCATCCACAGAAGAGGTGAACGTCACCAGAGGCAGAGAAATCATAGAGTCATAGAAGGTTAGGTTTGGAAGGAACCTCAGGAGGTCATCTAGTCCAACCCAAATCACCCAACCCCTCCCTTCAGTTGGGTGGAAGAGTTTTAAACCTGAACTCCCAGATGCCCCCTCTATTGTTAATGGAACAGGATAGACATATTTTACCCTTGGATTGCACATTCCTATTTAAAATGCATCATTCTGTAGCTGCCACAATGAAGACATAATGAACAGGAATTAGGGGAATCACATAGTAAACACCTCCAGCAATGTACCAGCCCTGGGTAGGCCTGCATATACTGGTTCGAGCTGTGTTTTCCAGAGACCAACAGACAAAGAAAGGGCTTTTGGCATAAAAAGGATGCATTTAAACAGACTCAGGACTTTCCTTCTATCCAGCAAATGGGCAGGATCTGTCCAAGGGCCCCACCCCTTGCAGAAGTATTGGAAAGACTTTGGCTCACTGGGGCCCAATTAGACCGATGGGTGACCTCTCGTAAGCTTTCAGCATGTGCATAGAAACTTGTGTTGGTTTTTTATGTTTTCTCTGCGATGCTTTCACCTTAAGAATAAATGTGCTTGCTTAGAAAGAGCTGTGTGGTGACTTTTAACGGTTTGCAAAACACTGTTCATGGCCCATGGAGAGAAAGCAATGCTCGGGTGCTGGCTTTTAGGCAGATTGGCTTGCTGTGGGTATCACAGTGTGAGGCAGGGAGCCATGCAGCCTTAAAACCTCTGCTCCGAAGGGAGAGAGACATGCGTCTCTGCCCAAGAGAGGAGACAACTCGGAGCCAGAAACTGGAAGGGGTGGCCTCAAGGGACCATGGTGGGGAATACAGCTACAGTCACCTTGAGACTGTGACAACAACCACCTGCTACTATGTGAAAGGGACATTATGCAGCGAGCAGGACATTTATTCTCATTAGTCAGTGAAGGCAGAAGAAGAAATAACAGGCGTCGACTGCAGCAGGGAAAATGTAGATTAAATATTAGGAAGAACTTTGCAGCTTTATGTTTGTCAATGGAACAGGATGCCAGTGGGGGCTGTGGAAACTCTGCTGTTGGTGATAAGCAAGGTGAGGCCAGATAGCCATCAGTCAAGGGCTGATGTAGGGATAATAAAATCCATCCCGCCACAATGTGAAATGTCTAGATAATCCAGCAGAAATCGTTGCCAACTGAAATGAATTGAATTTATCCATCACAAGCAGAACAGTTCAATCCGGAGGCCAAAAGGGAGACAGAAATGGCCAGAAAGAGACCCACTGTGCTACAGATTATTATTCATATGTGTGTTCCTGCTCAGTTCCTGAATGGATTTTTTAGAATATTTTTAAAATAGTGTGAGGCACTCAAATACCACGGTGATGAGCATAGTAGAAAGCTGGAAAAGAGAGGCAGATAGATATAGATATATATATATATAGAGAGAGAGAAGACCAAAGGATTGTATTTTCAAAAGCCCTAAGAAAATGACTTAGGAGCACAAGTGGTCATTTAGGTGCTTTAGAAAATCCCACCTGAAACAGATACAAATAGGAAGAGATAAAAGGATCAATATAGAGATAAAATAGACAGATAAGAGTTAGACAAGACAGGTTAGTTCAGAGAATAATATCCAAATTAGATAAGAGAGACAGAAAAGAGAGTTAAATAGAAATACCTAAAACAAATAAATGATAAAACAACGAGAGTTCTGTGGCACTTTAAAGACTAACAAATTTAATATTTGCAGACATAAGCTTTCGAGAGACTTCAGCTCTCTTCTGCATCTGAAGAATTTGTTAGTCTTTAAAGTGCCACAGAACTCTCATTGTTTTTGCTGTATACAGACTAACACGGCTACCCCTCTGGAAATAAATGATAGAGAGATAAGATAAATAAACACAGAAAAGAGAAAGAGAAATATCTAAGATAGATAACTGATAGAAAAAAAAAAGAAGAGAGAAAAAAGAGAGACAAAGTAGAAAGATCTAAGAGATAAGAAAGAAATAAGGGATAGATGATATGTAGAGGATACAGTCATCCATACATATACCAGGATACATATAGCTCTGATGATGAATGTTGCTAGATGGCTCAGATGGCATAAGAAAACATTTTGTATAGAACTGCACAATATCTTGTTTGTGACAAATCACTTTAGCAATTACTGTGAAGGATTGTTAGAGGGGGAAAAGTTTTCTTTATTTTTAAACAATAGAAAGAACTCATTCAAAATTATTATGCAATAAATGTAAATTGCATCAAAGTATACAAAGGACTGGAGTACTATAACATTACCATAATGATCTCAATCGCCTGCTTACCTTTCCATCTCTATCCCCTTGTTACCTCTCCTTTTTTCTTTTCAGTCTTATTCCAAAGTGAGCATAAAGAGTCAATTTTTTTCTTAGCAATTGCATCAGCCATAGGAACTAATCACAGAGTGAACTGAAGAGCATGAATCATTCAGAACAAGAATCAAACCCCTTGAAAATTAAGGGTTTCACATATTTTGAATTTTTGAAAATGTTCCCGTTTCAGGCAAAACCTGCAAAAGTTTGTTCTTCACTAAATTTTTTGAGCAAAACAGTCTAAGATGTTTGAAATTTTTTAACTGAATACATGAACATTTTCAACTTGTCTGCTTCCATTTAATTAAAATAAGATGGAAAAATGAAATTTGGAGATCATGTAGTGCCCCAGAATGAAATGCCACAGATATTCCCATGAAACTTTGTCACCCCCCTAAAATCTGATCACTTCTGCAGACTTCTCATAAGCACAGTAGCATGTATGATGTTACAGTGAATTATAGCTAATCATAATCATTATCATATAATTAATATTCACTACCATCATCATAGATTAGCATGCATTTTTGGCCCCTCTAATACCGATATGAGTAGTAAACAGTTCCATACTAAGCCCAAGCCAAAGTCTTCAGCAACAGAAAGATATAGAGGAAAAACAACGCCATGCTGGGAAGGAGCTTTTTGTAATAATTAGGGTAGGAGATTGCTAGTCAGGCATTTTGGGTTCTGTTCCCAGCTCAGTCATTGATTCCTTGTTTAGACTTGGGCAAGTCACATCCCTTCTCTGTGCCTCAGTTTTCCCATCTGTAAAATCAGCAGCATAGGAGAGGTTGTGGGGCTAAATCACTTAATGTTCACAAAGTGCAGTAGAACTACTCCAGTAGGAAAGTGCTAAAGAAGTGTAAAATCGATCGTTATCACAACATCAGTGTGCATCATTACTAATATGGCTAAGACAGTCATTTGTAATGGCTAAGCAGCTAATTAATGTGCATTTGTATTATTATCACTGTGCTAATATGCATCTGCCAACTTTGGGCATTGCAACTGCTCCTTCAAAAGATAGTTTAACAATCTCCTACCATTCTGTTCCAGCTCTGTTGATCTCTTCCCACCAGCATTCTGTTGGTTCCCCAAGACTCTGGGGTGTAGGCATACATGCATAGTTCCATAGTCTGTCAGCGCCTTCCTTCTTGCTGAAAGTGCTCCTGATTGCCACTATCACCTGGCCATGGGGGCACTGGAAGTTGAAGCCCTGACGATAAACATTGACCCACCCATCATTATTCCCGTAGTCATAGGGTTGGTAGTAATAGTCCCCATCCTGGCCCCAAGCCACTGTTACCAGTGGCAGGAACACAAAGAGAAGGACAAGATCCATGTTGACTGTTTCTGGCTTAGAAATGCCCCCACTGGTTTGTTGTGCTTGCCCTTTTATATTGCCTCTGACATGTGGCTTCCAGATGTTGTATATCCAGATCCAAGTGCAATGTGTCATTGTTTAGCAAAAGTTCTCTGAGCTAAAATATTGGCTACAGACACATTCAATTACTTTTAAGGTGGATTTCTACAAGCCCAGTTGTTCTTAGGAGCATAGGAACTGGGGTGTCCCAGGATTGTAAACCTTCTACAATCCCTTACTGTAAAACAATTATCTATAAAGGTTGGGCACATACACCACACCTGGACAATACACATGCAGCAGCAACCCATCATAGAGAAGTTAAGGTTGAAAACCAGCTTTATTCGAAATTCAAGCTCTATTACATCCCCCCCCAATTTATGATGATGGAGCCATCTCCCCCTGCTGGATGAGGGACGCCAGGCTGAGAGCGGGGCCAGGCGGCAGTGGGGACCCTGGCACCTCAGACAGGTAGCCCCAAGCAGGTGTTGGGGGTTGGGGATCCTTAGGAGGGGAGTGGAGGCAGGTGGAGGCTGCTGCAGGCGGCGGACCCGGCACTGCTGGCGGAGCAGGGGACAGAGCTGGTCCAGCTCCATGCTCTGCATTTTGCGCAGCTGCTTCCATCTCCAGTTGGAGCGCTGCTCCCGGCAGCCACTGCCGCTGCCTGCCTCCCATAGTAGCAGCAGCAGCAGCAGCCTTCCTGCTGCTACCGCTCTGCAGACTCCCAGAAGCAGCAGCTGTGTCCGCGCTGCTGCCCGAAGATAATCCTGACAATGAGGTGTGATTCCCCACCGCCATTTTCTCTGGCAGGTCACATCGGGCTCCGGAGCTGCGGAGGAGCTGCTGCTTCCCCTTGTCCCCCCAAATTAATTAGTCAAACTCCACCTATGATATGTAGGCCCTGGGGGTTTTTTGAAAGTAGGGAGGAGGTGGGGGAAAGGGAGAGGCGCAATTGTTACACAAAAGTCCACAGGGGGTTCCATTTAAAAAGTTTGAGAACCGCTGCATTACAGCAGGGTCACTGCTCTGATGGAGCTTAGGAGCTACATGTGGCAGGTGCCCACTCCTGCTAGCCCCAACTCTCAGAAGCTTCACAGGAATAGAACTCTCCTCCTGCACTCATTGTAAAGTGGAGCTCCCATCCTCTGGATCCTAGGCCTTCTGCAGCGGTAAGGGAAATGGATGGCCAGGGTCTTGGAAGAGACATGACGAGTTCTTGGGATAAAGAAGACAACGTGCCACTCCTGTGCAGGTGCATTACAGTAGTCTTTAATTACATGGTCTCATGCTATTTTTCAAATAACACAAATCAATAGCATATGATTGTTTTTACTCCCATAGACACAGGCGTTCAACATCTTGTAGTACTGTGCACTACTCTGTGTATGTCTGACAGAGGCTCTGAAAATAATTTATAGGAGAAGTACATAGTAAACTGCACACATACAACATATGGAGCTCGACCCTCAGCAGGGTATAATGAGTGAAACACCACTGATTTCAGCAGAGCAATGCTGAATTACACCACTTGAGGATATGGCCCATGAAGTACAACATCATGAAACAGTAGCAAAAAAGTACATCTCAAAGGGCTTGGAACTAATTTTCAAAATTAAATTATTTCAATGAATTTATGAGTGGTGCTTTATTAATGAATCTTACTATGAATACACTATCAAATCAGGAAGCCATCATAGGGTATTTATTAGATGTTTTCCCTGGACTAAACCTGTGAACCAACTTCATTCCTCACTGTAAGTTTCCTAATGCAATCAAACCAAACAAAGACCCAGCCTGACCTGCTTCCCATCTGATCCCCGCATGCAGTTCCCAAGTGTCTAGCACTTGGAAACTATACAATGTTCTAAGGCAATGGTTCTCAACATTTTCCATAGCAGTACCCCTCCGGGATTCCTCTCCAGCCCCTGCCATCTAACTAGGTTCTGGTTGGGATACCTGATTGCCAATTAGCAAATGTAAGAAATGCAGAGTGGGACTCTTGGGGCATCCAAAACTACCATGAGCATCCCCTAGGTAGCAGACAGGGGAGTGTCCACATATAGACAGCTCCGAATGAGCTGTGGACCCAAGGTTGTGCATGGGGCTAGTAACCCCATCATGTCAAAACAGACTTGCTACAGAAACAAACACCAGAAGCCATATTGGTGTGCAGCAGGCTCAAACAAGAGATCAATTCTATGTGAATAACATAATGGGCATTGATCAAACTCGTAACAAAGCCCATGTTCTGAAAAGTCCCTTGCTCAAGGTCAGATCAGTAATGAAAATCAGCTTTTAGAATGTGAAAAAGAAGCCAAATATATCAATTTGACACTCAGAAGCCTAAACAAGCCAGCACAAGACTAAAATAAATGGTGGAAACTCGTGAGTCCCCAATGCACCTGAGGGTGCATGAGGATAAAGAAAAGAAAGAAAGAAGAGTGGTATTCCCCATGCTGCACCATGATTGCCCAGCCATAGGAATCAATTGTATTGCATTATGGGAGATGTGGTCTGGCCCAGAGGAGAGAATGGGGCCTTGAGAGATCTGGAACTACAACTCCCATGAGGCATCATGGTAGTTCAAATAGATGCACAGATTAATGTCAACTCAAAACAATATGTTTCAGCATTTCCAAATCAAATTTTTTTCTGAACTCTTAGTTCCACAGAAAGTTTTGGTATTTTGAGTTTTCACACTGATTCAGGATAAAAACAAATGTTGAAGTATCCGAATTTCTCATGGGAGGGAAATTCCGTTTCTCAATCAGCTCTAAGATGAGAATCTTTGTGAGGGGTTAAAAAGGAAAGACTAAATATGTGCACTTTCCTTTTGAGTAACACCAGTGTTCACTGAGCTCTGAAGTTCACAGCTGCCTGGTTCATAGAGTGAAACTTAGGCTGCGTCTACACTTGACGTTTTTCCTTAATGCTTTCCGCCACCGCTACAACCAAGGCAGTTCCATTAGTGGTAGCAGTGGTGGGCAGTGCTAGCATAGAGATGTCTCCAGTCGGTCACTGGTGTTTTAACCACCTCGTCATCTAACCCAGCTGAAAGCAGTCTAGACGACACAGTGGTTAAAAGGCCAGTGATTAGAGGTCTTGAAACAGACAGGCTCTAGAAGAACTGAAGTTCAGACAGCCTGACTGGCTGCATGGCATGATGGCATAACATTAAAAGCCAAATCTGAGTTTTTTCGTTGAGTTTTGCTGGACTTTGCCTGGATAAAATCTCAGGCCCTGGCCCTTTATGAAATGCCTTGTCATGTAATTTGACATTGAAAAAGTCAATTGCCTGCCTTGTGGTTTGATGTTCTCACACTCTTACTCAGAAAGCAGCAAAGCAGAAAATAACCATTTGGTAGGAGACTCTAAAGCCTTCCTGTTGTTGTCAACGCCTTATTGTAAATACACACTAACTAGTAATACTTTCTATCAATACTTAAAAATGCTACAGTTTAATCCATCTAAACCAGATACTGTTTTCTACAGTAGTTGCCAGACAGCCCTACAATAATACTCCTGTAAGCTGCATTGCTTAGGATCATTCCTTTAAAATACTGTAGTATATTTTTAGTGTTTAGATCTACTGCTGTAGATTCAGTACTAATTTTTAAAGGAACATTATGACTTGCTTGTAATTTTTTTTTCAGAATAGAGCTCCAATGCTAGAGTTGGTTGGATGTGAAGGCTTTATTTGCTACTTGGTGAACAAAAAAAGGACCCTACAGCAGTAACAGGACTATGGAGAATGCAAACTTGTTCAGTTACATGCACGATGAGGGCCTGGTTCTGCAAACCATTACTCATGGGAGTAGCTTCATTGACTTTGATAAGGCCGGTTGTAGGTGAAATTCACCTCTGTGCAGAGGGCCAGCTCAAGGCATAAAAGAACATAAGAATGGACAAACTGGGTCAGACCAATGGTCCAGCTAGCCCGTATCCTGTCTTCCAACAGTGGCCTATGCCAGATGCTTCAGAGGGAATAAACACAGTACGGCAATTATCAAATGATCTATCTCCTATTGTCTAGTCCCAGCTTCTGGCAGTCAGAAGTTTAGGGACATCCAGAGCATGGGCTTGTGTCCCTGACCACGTTGGCTAATATTCTCCATTAACTTCTGTAACTTTTTTTTTAACCCAGTTATACTTTTGGCCTTCAGAGCATCTCCCGACAACAATTTCCACAGGTTGACTGAGTGCTGTTTGAAGAGGTACTTCCTTATGTTTGTTTTAAACATGCAGCCTATTAATTTCATTGGGTGACCCCTAGCTCTTGTGTTATGTGAAAAGGTAAATAACACTTCCCTATTCACTTTCTCCACACCATTTATGATTTTATAGGCCTCTGTCATGTTCCCCCTTTAGTTATCACATTGCGGGGTGCAATCCAAACTAGTGAGGGGCTGTGTCACCACCTGCCTTGCAACCTTGGGTATCTCTCAGTGCTCCGCTCCTGTAGACCCCCAACTTGGGCTTCTCACAAACAGACAAACAGCATGCAGGTCACACCTGAGTGTCTGTGTATAACTGCAGTTCTGGTACAGCCACTCTGACCCCAGCAGCCTGTTAGCAACACACCAGACACGCTCTAGCTTCCAGCAGCCTTAGTTATTACATACAGGGTGACCCCAGCACTCTCTCATTCCCCTATATTCCCCAAAAATGTGTGTTCTGCACTGTCCAGCCCTTTCCTGGACAGTTCAGATATTATAGGTCCATTCCCCCTGTAAGGAGTCAATATCCAACAGTTTGCTACTTTATTTGGAGTTACTGAACAATTCAGTTTAAACACAACACTAGATTGGTTTTGATCAAAGAATAAAACAAGTTTATTTAACTACAAAGAGAGATTTTGAGTGAGTACAAGTATTAGTACTTTAATGCCTAAAGTCAGAAATTGTTACAAGAGAAATAAAGATAAAATGCTTTCTAGTAATGAAAATTTAACAAACTAGACTTGGTTCAAGGTGAAATCCTTTACCACAGATTCCCAGCAACATTGCTGACCAAATTTTCAAGTTAGAATCTCTCACAAAGTTCCTTTGCCTTCTTAGGTGTAAGAGCAAGAGAAAGAAAGAGAGATCTCCTGAGGTGTTTCTGCCCCCCACTTTTGTAGTCCAGTTCCACTTTGAATTGAATTCTTCTGAGGCTTACCCCTCAAAGCAAAGTTTATCCTAACAGTAAAGGCAGCTACGTGGAGTCTGGGTGTAAAGATTATTGCAATCACATGTAGGGTGTGAACACAGGGGTGAATTTGGTCAGAGTCATCTCTTTTCCAAACTGAACAGTGTCAGTCTTTTTATGCAACACTTAAGTCCTACTTAAGACCTATTCTGAGGGTAGAAGTAGGACATGGGGTGGCACAGAAGTGAATTTCACTCTATGTGAATCAGGGCTAGTCCCATGAGTAAAGTTTTGAAAGTAGTGCTGGTGAAGGTAGCCAGACTGATCACTTTGGAGACCAAAGTCTCTGATCAAGCAAACAGTGAGGCAAATTCCCCTCATGCCATTCCTTTCCAATCTACTGCAACCATGACATTGTCTCTCAAAGTAATGGGGTCAATCTGTTTCCATGGCCAGTTACTCACTGCAGCGAGGTCATACATTTTGGACATTTTTTCCACATTTCATAGTTACACATGGTCTAAGGATGATTTGAGGGTCTGATGAAACAGAACTTTGTTGGATGAGTCAGGAACTGCTGCCATGTGATTTGAGAATTCTAAATGGAACTTGATTGCTGAATATGCTTTCATGTCATCTTGTATCCATGACATTTTTACAGGGTTCTGGGATTGCCACTTCTCATAATACTGTGAGGATTTAAGGTACATTGTTGTTTCCTGGCAATGAGATTATTGAGGCCTCAGTAACGAGGAGACACACAAAGCTTCTAGACAGCCATATTTCAAAAAGAACATAGAGTCTTCTCCTTCTTCTTCAAAGAAGAAGGGATGGCCGTAGTGATTGTTCGCCATTTGGTTCATTCCTGTGCAGCCACAAGGGCTTGATGGGCCAAGAGTCCAATGTTGGAACAGACTTGCTGCACCCATATAATAGGGGGTTTGCCTCTGGGCCATCTCCACTCCTTGATTGGTGGAATTTTATCCCGGATGTTACAAACCACCCGGAGAACAGAGTTCACCAGAACATCTTGTGGCATTCTGGTGACATGTCCGAAAATCACTAAGAAGCCATCTGTGAACAATAGCCCCAGTAGTCCGTAGACCAGAGTAACTGTAAACATCTGCATTACAAATGAAGTCATTCCACTTTATGCCCAATATACAGTGTTGGCATTTTGTGTAAAAAGCCTCCAGCTTTGACCAATTTGAACAGCATTGTGTCCATGTTTCTCAACTCTACAGTAGGATACAGCTCAGATAGGTCCTAAATTTGGTTGTTATGGCAAAATGACTCATGGCAGACACTGTTATGCCAATGCGATAAAGAACCTCCGTGTGAGTGTTGAAGGAACTGGTGAGTATAGAATCTAAATAGCAAAAGCAGGAAACTGCTTCGACAGTTTCACTATTCAAAGAGATTGGAGTTACAGGTGGACCTGTTCCAAGGTTTTGCAGCTTTGTCTTTGACCATGAAACATGGAGGCTAACCTTGGCCAACTCCTCCATTTGCTGCAATGCCTCGCAAGTTCTGATGGAGCTCTGTTCTAGAAGAACAACGTCATCAGCATAGTCAAGGTCTGTGAGCCAGAGATCACAGATCTTAATGCCTATGGTCCTGACTGAATGCTATCTTATGAAATCCATTGCCCAACAAAAGAGTGCAGGGGTCAAGATACAGCCCTGCATGACACCAGATACTGATTTAAAAGGTGCCAATATCCGATTCCCAAGATGTACATGGGCAGTGGTTCCATTATGCAGCTTGCTAATCAAATCCAGCAGAGGGGTTGGGAAACATATGCCTGTAAATGTCTGTGTAAGCACAGTACCTGTTAGAGGTTTGTGGCTTGACATCAGCATCACTAGGTGAGAGGGACCCTAGGAGGCTCAGCAGTACCCCAGTCCCAGTCTGCACAAGAGGGGGACCCATCACAGCTTTCTTGCTTGTTGAAGTGTCAGCACCATGCTGGCAACCACTAGGTGGCGATCAGTGTTTCCAGCACGTTCCACACCGCAATATCCTCTGAAGGAGATGAAAAGATGCCTGTCACATGTGATGGTGTGGTCCCACTCCTTCTGAGTGATGCCATCATGAGAGATCCAGGACATCCGGTATATGCGTCATCGCTTGAACCATGGCTCAAGAATGGAGAGATTCTGAGAGGCGCAAAATGTGAGCAAGCGGTGGGAGTTTTCATTGGGTATACCTGAATCATGATGGCCAATGATCTGTTCAAGCCCAATTTGCAGAAAGCCAGTAACTACAGTGAGGTCACCCAGGATCATGAGAAATTATCATGTGGACAGACATAGTGTCTCCCTTGATAGACATCATTGTCAGAGTTTAGCTGGGCCTCATTATCTCGTTTTAGATTATTATATATTGGAAAGGCTTTGCTCAGCACATGGACTGGAGACATTTGTCAGGACCTCATCATCTTAATAACAGAGCACTGTTCTCGTGCCTGTCACTCGAAGCTCTCAGAGCACTTTGATTAAGGCTCACAATCCCCCTCAGAGATAAGGAAGCATTATTATCCCTGTTTTACAGATTAGGTGTAGTGAACTGCTCAGTGTCACACGGTGAGGCTATGTCCACACTGCAAGCACTCCGGCAGCACAGCTGTGGCACTGCAGCTTCTCGTCTGTCATGCTGTGGCATAGCAATGGAAAAGGTTTTTACAGCACTGGAAAAGGTTTTTCCATCACTATAGTAAATCCACCCCTTCAAGAGGCAGAAACGAGGTGAATGAAAAATTCTTCCATCGGCATAGCTGTGTCTACAGTGTATGTCTAAGCTGCAAAGAAAAGAATGTTCTTAACTTGGGTTAGGTATCTCAGGTTATTAAAATAGTGGTGACGGCACAACAAATGGAAAAAGAAGCTAAATGATTCACTGAGGCCTGGTCTAGACGTAAAATTAGATGGATCTAGCTACTTCGCTCATGACCGTGACAAAATTTCCTGACCTCTGAGAAGTAGTTAGGTCAACCTAACCCACACTGTAGACATAGTTAGGTTAACGGAAGAATTCTTTCATTGATCTAGTTACCACCTCTCGGAGAGGTGGTTAACCTACATCAGTGAAAAACTCCTTCCATCCATGCAGGAAGCATCTACACTACAGTGCTACAACAACACAGCTGCAACAGCACTGTAGCTTAGCAATGACTGATTTGTAGCCACTGTAGTTTAGATAGTAGTCCTGAGCTTTATTTGCTCAGCGCCAGTGGTGGAGAAGCAGTTAGATTAGCCCTACTCTGAGCCATGCAGGAAGTGGCAATAATGGTAATAAAAAAACTTTTGTGTGAGCAGCAGTATGAGTGACCAGGGGGAAAGCTCTAAGAGATGTATTCCAGTAGCACCTACCATTCCTATCAGGATAAAACTGCATCTAACTCAAAAGACTGTTGCAATTACAGTCAATCTGCCAGAGTTAGTGAAGAAAGCTCAATTGGACAGTGTGAGAAAGCAGAGGGAGTGAGGGAGCTGCCTACAGGAGACTTGTAGCCTGGAGCAGGCTTGCTAAAAAAAACCAACCAGAGACATCTGGTGTAGGGAGGGAATCTTCAAGTAGCTGGTTCCTTATAAGAGAGCTGAAGCAGTTCTGTGAGAAGAGCTGACTCTGGGAAGTCTGCAAAGGACTCAGCTCCGAGCCGGGTAGCTGCAAGCTGAACCCCAGAGCAAGTCACCCCCTAAGAACTGATAAAAAGATTCTCTGAGGAAACCCTTTTGCTCACCCAGGCTCTGAGGTAAGAACCAGGCCCCGCAACAGATTTTGGGGACTTTGAGTTTTACTTTTTAGTCTATGTTGTCTGAATACACCCAGCCCCCAATAAGGATGGTGATTGGATGCAAAAGTGGGTGTAGTCTGTGTAAAAGGGCCTAGAAGAGGGAGAATAAAGAGCTGGGCTATGCAGGGGCACTCCAGTCACAAGGGGACACATGGGGGTGGCCAACTCGTCTATAGATGGGAATGCACAATTAAGGTTTCAGATGTCAAGACAGTGTACAACACTTTTCCAGTTACATGTAATCACTAAGAACTAAGAGGTTCCTTTTTTAAAAAAAATCTGTTTAATTATGTAGTTAACGGTGCTTGACTAAAATCCACTGTGGATGCTGTGCTACATTCCCATCAGATTGCATGTACTAAGCAGCGTCAGGCAGGGTGCAGTATTTGGATAGGAGACATCCAAGGAAAGCCCAGCTGCTTCAGATAAATGCTGTTGGTGATTTGGGTGGAGGGGGCTGCATGCTTCCCTCTGAGAGTATGTCTACACTTTGAGCTGGGGGTGTAATTCTCAGCTCAAAAAGAGATGCCTATGCTAGCTTGACAGAGTGTAGCTCTGGTGGCACAAGTGCAAGCCTAGAATCTCACATGGGTACATAGTTGGGTGGCTAGTCCTGTGTGTCACCAACATTACACTCTATTTTTAGCATGCTAGCTCAGTCAGAACTAGTGCAGGTATGTCTCCTCGAGCTGTGAATTACATGCCAGCTTTGGGGGTCTCGGGGGTCCTGGCCAAATCACCAAACTCAATAGGATTAAGTAGTTAATTATCTCCTATACTTGTCATGGAAGCAAGTGTATAAGGATGGTAAGCAGGGTTCTTGTGGGGTTTTTTCCCCCCGAGAATTATGGTTTCATTTGAAACTTTTCACATGGCTGTTTACAGCATATACTATGAACTACAGCTCATAATAATAATAATATCACTGCAAAATGCTGGGGGTTAATTTTGAACTAATCCTTTTTCATAATGCTATACAGAGTCACAAAGGTAAACTGGAGGTCAGTGCCAGCTTCATTTTTGAAGTTAATAGTGACAGTAGTTGTAATTCTCAGACTGGTCATGGGAATGAGATTGTGTCCAAACCAAGGTCCTCTGAGTATCTTAGTGCGAAGCATGACCTCACTAATGAGCAAGTGCTGAGTGAATGTAGCCAATTTGTGCTCACTTTGCACTGGCAGAAATAACTAGCCACATAGGGCCAGGCCCAAAAATCTCTTGCCTTAACTGTGACTAATGTCTATATTACAAAATTAAGTCGACCTAAGTAATTACTGCAGTTTTTCATGTCCACACTACCATCCTTCTCCTGATGGTGCGTGGATTTACCAGGAACACTTGCACTGACGTAAGTGGGGCATTGTGTGGGGTTGACCACCAGAGCCCCGCTGCCCCGGGATGACCACCGGAGCCCCGCTATCCTGCCCCCCCATGCCTGAGCTGTCTGCCCTGATGACAGGGACTACAGGTGATATAAGTAACACAGTGTCTACATGGACACTGCATCACACTAACTACATCAACCTAAGCACTACGCCTCTCGCAGAAGGGGAATTATTAGGTTGGTGTAGTGGGCTACTTACATTGGTGGGAGCTACATTTTAGTGCAGGTACTTACAGAGTTGGGTCGATGTAAGCATGTGTAGACTACATGGAATTATCTGACCTGTATTATACAAGAAGTCGGGCAGGTCTACACTTAAAACACTGCATCAGCACAGCTACACCAATGCCGCTGCACCGCTGTAGTACTTTAATGAAGACACTCTGCACTGATGGAAGTGAGCTCTCCTGTGGGTGTAGTTAATCCACCTCTGCGAGAGGTATTAGCAATGTCAGCAAAAGAAGCTCTCCCACCAACAACACTGTCTACACCGGTGCTTAGGTCGACGTAACTATGTCACTCAGGGGTGTGGATTATTCACACTCCTGAGCAATTTAGTTATACCATAGTAATTCTGTAGTCTAGGCCTGCCCTCAGACTAGATGTTCTTCTGGTCCCTTCTGGACTTAAAAGTTTCTGAATCTATCAATTAAAGATGATTGACACTACAGTAAAATCCCTCCCCAAGCCATCCCCGTCTCACTTCTATTCTAGTCAGTTGAACATTTTTCTTTCTGTTGTTTGTGAAACAAAGAGGATTAGAAGAAATATCTGTTGAATTTGGTCACTGTGGCCCAGATCTTCAAAGGCATTTTGGTGCCTAACTCCCATTGATTTCAACAGGAGTTAGATGCCTGACTACGTTTCAGGATCTGGGCCCACGCTGCACTGACTGATCAGAGATCTCATTGCTGCTGGATCCTTTGCAAATCCTTGTGTCTGAGCCTCTAGGTTCTCATCCTGGCAGCAGCCCAATTCCTTGTGGGACTCTGGCTTGATATTGTAACCATCAAGCCTCTAACCACTAATATTTGCCAGTTGAAGTCTGATGGAATCTTCTTGCCAACCTAAAATGGCCCCTTTTCCAAATGGATTCTTCTCCAGCTCCTGCTCTTACTAGTTGTTCATGCTGGCTGATAAAAACATGCCTGACATGTCCAGCGCCAGAAGTGGCTGCTTTTCGGTAGATGTACTCTGATGATCACACACTTCTTTTGCTGTAATCTACCACTCTTGTCTTTCCTGTTTTGTTCTCTCTGCATCCTCTCAGCTCCTGCTGCTGTTCCCTGTGCCAATCCTCCCAGCCGCCTGTGTACCTTCTGTGAGATGTAGAATAACTAATGAGCATGATCTAGCCCACAATCCTGGAGTTTGTGCGGGCGGATGGCAAACGTGGCTCCGCAAGCCTGTGCCAAATTAGCTCCATCTGCCGAAGCTTGGAAAAGGCCCTGTTGCTCATTCTGTGCATGTTTCTCTCTCTGCCTTCCCTCCCTCTGTGCTTCTATGTCTGCCGCTCCCTCCCCTTGTGGATTTGTGCATGCATGTGTTTCCCTAGTCTTTCTGCAGCAGGTCATTTTATTTACATTGCTAACTTCTAAAGAACAGCCAGAAATCTTCCCTTTTCAGGGAGGGTGAGTGCGTCAAAGTCATTCTATTCCTATCAGGGAAAAGATGATCACTCTAGCTTGCCATTAGACCTAAGATCCTTCTTTTAGGCTCATTCAGGCTATGGGCAGTGTACAGAGAATGTCAGACAGACCCAGATCAGCAAAGGTATCTAAGCTTTTAACCTACATTCCTTAGCTCCTTTCTAAAGTGCAAACCTTTTGGGACAGTGACTGTCTTTTTTTCTGTGTTTGTATAGCACCTAGCACAATCAGATTTTGGTTCATGACTAGGGTTCCTAGGTACTACATTAATAAAAAACAATATCTGTATCTTGTACTGTGATGATACACATTGGGATACTTTTAATTAACATCTATTTCATTAGTGATGACAAAATGCTTTACAGACTTTAAACTAAATCAAAAGGAACAGGAGTCACTTCAGCCAATGCTGTAATGCAACCACCTCTAGGGTGCAACAAAGAATCTGTTTAACAGCACACAAGAATTCCACTCGGTACTTCAGGCTAGGAAGTGAAGATGAATTGTGTGTCCATTTGATACTGGTGGGGGAATCTGGGTAGGCAGAATTACCCAGACTGGAACTGGACCAGGACACTGGGGTTAAAGTGTCATGGGATATTCAATAGGCATGGATGACCAGGGTCTTGGATTTGCATCACCTTTCAAACATGTCACCTCCAGGAGCACCATGTCCCTTAGCACCATTCTGGGCTTTAATTCAGTACTAGACCTGTATGAGAATCAGCAGCTTCATTTCACAGGAGTGTTCTCGGGGGGGTATCACTGCGGTGAGTTTGGGACTCCAGGTCACAGAAACGGGTTTTTGAGCCTGGTGTGAGCTTTTCATTTTTGACGAAATCCCAACCCAGATGGGTTTTGCATGGGCTGGGGGATTGCTGTGAATATTATGCTCCACTCTGCTTGGTTCTGACTCAAAGGCAATAAGATGCCACCTCCCAAAGCCCAGATCTTCAGCTGGTGCAAATCAACACAGCGCTGTCAATTTCAGTAGTGTTTTGCTGGTTTCTGTCAGCTGAGGATCTGGCCTCAAACCATCCCTTCTGCCTAAGTGACACACTCTAGCTATAAATATAAGGCAGTGACCTCCCCAGAAGAGCTTATACAAGCGAACCGGCTCAGCAGTGGGAGTGGGAAAAGGAATTACATGATTAACACATCCTGGTTTGTTTACTCACTGCGTTGTACCGTCAAGCATCAGCAAAGAGACAGCATGGTTTAGTGATCAGAGGAGGAGTGGGGTGGGCGATCAGGGTGTGTGGGCTCTGCACCCACATCAGCTGTCGGCTAACCCCTTGACACTGGGCAACTGACACAAAATGTGTCTATTTAAAAATTGGAGCTCTGCCAACTGGGGCATTTGGGCACTCCTACAGTACAAATCATAGATCAATCATAAAGAGTCCCAAATGGTGATTAAGGGTGTGACTCGGTTCCTCAGAAACCAGCACAAGAGAGAGGTCCTGTGGAGAGTGAGTTAAGTCTCTGTGAGAGAGAGATTTAGGCTGGGGTCAAGGTGAAAGAAAACAAGGGCCCGTTTACATGAAGGTAACTGAATTTGACAGTGACTTTCTGAATTCCCCTTCCCTCAGTGTTTGGAAAGCAATTTACAGGTCCCACCATCACAGAGGTTGGCTATAGCACCTCCCTCCTGCCCCCCGAGCACGGAGCTTGTATTCTGGGTCCATCTGTCTCAACCCCCCCTCCCCCCCCCCCCCGGTTGCATTTACATCTGCTGAATTTGGGGGTTGAACAAGCCACAAAACTTAAAGCAAAACTCAATTGAAACTGACACATTTGCTTTGGCTTCCTCTGACAGCCCCCATCAGCCCAGGCGTGGCTCAGATTCTGGCTCTAATTCAGAGTTTCACTCTCAACACTCAGCCATCTCTGAATCTGACAAGATGATCGGTCAGCCTAGCTGTGTACGTATGGGATGCCACCCAGCTTTATATAGAGAGGTCAATGATAACAACACAGGACCCAGGCCTGCCCACCACAGCGCCCAATTTAATGTCCACTGAAGTCCATGGAAAGATCTAATGTCCATTGACTTCAATGGGCATTAGATCGCCCCTTACTCAGGCAAATACCCACTGAAGTTGATGGGAGTATTCCCTGACAGAAGCGGGCAGGACTGAGTTCCCCATGTTGTGCTGTGATGGAAAAGTCAGCCCCCTGCTAATACTGCCCTATAGAGCCCTTCCTCTGAAGATGGAAAATGAGTGGCAGAAGAGAACCAGCTACATGGGGAAGCAGCAGATTTTTCTAGTGCTTACACGGAGCACCTGGGAGCCAGGACTTCTGGGTTCTGCTACTCCAGCCACCCCGTGTTAAAGGTATTTGATAGTTTATTATATGCCCCCAGATTTCATTTGGATGAAGTGTTCCATTGAAGAAACAGAAGTAAGCGGTAACCCCAATCACTAAGCTGGGCCCCTGGTGATTGGTAGCTACAAATGAATAGGGAACCATTGGTAGGGTGACCAGATAGCTAGTGTGAAAAATTGGGACAGAGAGCGGTGGGTAATAGGTACCTACATAAGACACAGCCCCAAATATTGGGACTGTCCCTATAAAATCGGGACATTTGGTCACCCTAACCACTGCCTGAAGATCTCCTTGGACCTACAGGTGGGTGTGTCCTACCAATATTCTGACTGTCCAGTTGGAAGCTCCCCTTCTTAGCAAGACTGAGTGTGACTGGCAGTTGTTGCACTCAGGCTCCTTGTTACAAGACATTTACAAATCTTCCTTATTATCTAGTGAATGGCGGACAGCTAGTATTCACTCTTGCTATCGTTCCGTTTGTCTGAGTATGAGCGGCTCCTGCTAGACTCCTTCAAAAGGTGACAGACTGTTACCAGACTTGCCCGTTACCTTGGGGTATGCTCATTTATTAGGGCTACCTTCCTGAAAGGGGTGTGTGTGATTTTATTAATGTACTGCTTGTGTTACTTGGGGTGTGTGATTCTATTAATGTACTGCTTGTGTTACTTGGGGTGTGTGATTCTATTAATGTACTGCTTGTGTTACTTGTGTGTTCATATGGCTACAAGTCCCCTCCCAATGGAGCTAGCCTACAGGACCTAAGGTTTTCAGGGCTGGGTTCCTCCAGCCCCAGATTCAAATAAACCCCCCACAGATACACACACACATTCCAGATTAACTGAGTGCATCTGAGCAGACCAGGCTATCAGCACTCTCAGCTGACCCCTTATATGTCCCTGAACTCAGCAGGCTGGGTGACACAGCACTTTCAGCGGCCAACCTTATATGCCTCTTTACACCACACCAGAATAGAGCACACTTCTGAGCAGGCTGGGTTCAAACAGAACCTTCGGCTGCCCCCTTATATGCCCCTGGACTCAATCAGGCTGGGTCAAACAGCACTTTCAGCTGCCACCCTTATATGCCCCTGGACTCCGTAGGCTAGGCAGAGCAGCACTTCTCAGCTGCCTCCCTCCTCACTCTACAATTATTCTAGCAGTAACCCCCTTGATGAGCAAACCCCATAGGATTTTTGGGCACTCCAGGGATCTTTGGCTTAGGTAAAAGAAGCGTTGCTGCAGAGCAAGATAGGGAAGCCAAGAACACAAAGGAGTAAATGCAGTTTGGAGAGAGAGAGAGGCAACCAACTTGATTATAACAGTTATATTATTGCCAAGTATATCAAATTTATGATACTAATAGTAATACCATGTAAGGAGAGAAAAACAATCAAACACAATGCTACACAATTACAGTTGGGGTATTGGAGAAAGCTAGGCCAGGTTTGATTACAAAAGTAGGAAGTTATACCTGGACTAAGAGAGAGAGAGGGAGAGAGAGAGAGCGTGTGTTGGGGGAAGAAGGTGAGTGGGGTCTCACCACTCCTTGCAGCTCAAAGGTTCCCAGGAGACAGGCTGTTCAGCTTAGGGTCTAGAGCGCTTGAGACAGACAGAGCCCCCAACACAATCAGTCAAGAAAGAGGGAAGTTCCAGTGGATCTGATGCAGAATTTGGATCCAGGCATCAGAACAGAGGTTTGAACTTGGGTAGGGGTTTTTGTAGACCCCAGGTTTGTTTATGGGTAAACAATGTCTCAAGGAAGTATCCCAGAGTGGTTTTCTTTATGCTGGACAATAGGAGCTGATCATTCCTGGCTATGGGCCGTGTTCCTTGAGGGAGCTCACAATGCAACCTGGAAGATTCAGTGTTTTGCATATCAATAACTAGAATGGTCTGATAACTGCGGAGCTGGATGAATGCAGGTGTGAGTTCATTTACATCAAGAGCAGAGATCTCCCATCATGCAGTGTGTCCCTGCTTTGCCAGTCACAGAGTTCAGTGCAGTCCCTGCTGTGGAGGTTGTTTCTCCATACACTATGCTAATTCTTGTTCCATCTTCAATGTAGATGAGGCTTCTGTTCTCCATTCAATGTGCTAATTGAGATGCCTCCTTTTACATCTTTGATGTAGATGAGGCTAGGGGAGTTGTATCACCCTTGTTGGGAGGGTTTTAGTTGTGTCTTCCACTGCCTTTTCATATTGAGATGCCTTTGGTTTCTGGTTCAAGCAGGGGCTGGAGGGGGGGATTCATGTGAGCCAGAGAGAGCAGGAGTTTTGTGCCCTGGTTCTCCAAGAACACAGAGCTGCCAGGTAACAGCATAGTGACAGCACTTGGGAAGGCTGCCTTCCCAAGGGAAACTGGGGGGAGGGAAGTATTAAGTGAAAACTTGGAATCTGTGGAATGCAGCAAAATTTGAATGCCAGCCTCCCCATTTGCAGAATCTGCCAAAAAAGTAAAGCACAACCAGGCACCAAAGATTCCTGAATTCTTCAGTTATTAACAATAATCTATTTAAATGCATGTGGCACCCATATTTGAGGGCATCTGGGATCAGATTCTATGGTGATGAAGATGCCATAAGAAAAAAAATAGATTAGATTTTATTGTCTCCTTGTTCTCCCCCATATGTCTCTCAATATCCACCTGCTGTCTCTTATCTTATACTTAGATTGTAAGCTTCTTAGGGCAGGGACCATCTTCTTCAGTGTTTGTGCAGTGTCTAGCAGCACAAGGGCAACCTGATCCATGAGTGAGGTACATATTATTAATAACAATACTCATCATTCAAAATACTATTCACTGGAAACAATTTGCATAATTAATTCAGCTTTCCTGCTAGTGTAGATGGGGCAAAGCAGTTCTCATCACAGTCACAGCAAGAATGATTGAAACCGTGGAACATGATCTCAGTAACACTTTCTATAACAGTTTCGGAAATGGTTTTGGCCCTTCTACACTAAAAATTAACCAGTTTTCAGCAGCAGCTGATGGCAGTGAGAGCAAGAAGCACCCTTTGCTGCTAATCATTCACAGCAGATTCTGAGGCCAATGGAGCAGATACACTCAGTCAGAAGTCACTTTTCTGACCATAAAAAAACAGAAAAAAGGAAAGGTATATGTATGGCTAGGCTACGTAATATCTTTGTGGCTCTGTATAGTACCTGAGTGGCTTGATTACTGAATCCAGTGCTATTACTATTCCTCATTGTGCTGCTGCTCCTACACTACACCTACTATGTAGCCATCATTCATTGCCATCCCATTGAAATCAATGACATATGGGGCCTAGCTGGTACTGTATATTCAACAACTCAGCATGCGTTTTCTAGGTGGATGTCCCTAGAATATTTAGCATCGTGGAAGGTTCCTTTTACATAGATGTATCAAATACATTCAGTGAAAGGCAAATACCTGCTACCAGAATGTACGTAGCATGCGCCAGCATGTCTTGTGCATTTCATCTGGATGTAGTTGGCAAGTTTGGCAGTAGCTTAGGGGGTTAAAAGTACATAAATGTTCTTTCTTGTGGACACCACATTCCACCAATTTTCATTAAAATTGCACATATTCTCTGGCCCAGACTCAGAATGCTCCTTCAGAATGTCCAATCCTCGCAGTAAATCAGTCCTGTACATGCTTGCAGCTCACCAAGAAACTGTGCAAATGGTTTGAAAAGTGTTTCCCTAGCTTTCTCTTTCTTTTTCTTTCTTTTAAAATAGTTTTTCAAATTATTTTTAGTGCAGGTGAAAGGTGTGGTATTAACAAGCCCTGGAGACTGGTATTGGATCTTGTGTTCTAAGCACGGGTCAAGGCACAGCTCAAAACAGCTCTGCGACTGATCCGCTGTATGACCTCAGGCAAGTCACTTCACTTCTCTAGTCCTCTGTTTTCCCCTCCCATTCATCTTCTGTCCTGTTTATTCAAGAGTGTAAACGCTTTAGGGCAGGGACTGTCTCTTAATGTGTACAGCACCTAGCACAATGAAACCTCAGTCTCAACTGGGGCTGGTAGGTGCTATTATAATATAAATAATCAGATCAGGTGGACTTGGAGCTCTTCCCCCATGCTGTCCCCTGTCAATGTGCCTCAGCCCACAGCTGAAGGGGCCACCTCTAGTGTAAGGGTATAGTTCAGTCTTTGTGGCCCATTCAAACCTGGAAACTTCTGCCAGATTTGCACATACAGGAAGAAATTAATGACACTTGTGGTGAATTCTGTGACATTGGCACTTGTTCACTAGGAACTGGGCTGAGACTCAGCAGATCTTTTTCATATGGGCCTCTGGAGAGCCAGCAGCTAGCTGGTAACAACGTTGAGCCACTAGTCTCTTAATACACCGAAATTTCTTTGACATTAAATAGATCTGATGATGACACCTCCCACCCCCGTAACTGTGTCTCTTTTTTTCACCCACTGTGCTGTTCGGTTGTGAAAAGTGACAACAAAATTGGCACAAATAGGATTCTGTGTTCATTGTGTCCCGTGTCAAACTTGCATGTTGCACAAAATAGGGACTGATGGAAAGCCTGTCGTTGGCTGCACTGGGCTCTGGATCAGTGCTATAAAATGGCTTTCCTAACTGACATCCCGGAAGCTCAGCCTTGGAGCTGAGAGTCAGTCCAGCTTGTTTAGAAACTAAAAGGATAACTCCCTTTGCCATTAATGTGGATTACATGCCTGGGCAGCGAGGCGAATAAGCCACACAAGAAAAGATGGGGACAGTAGGGACTGCAGACTTCTTTCTCTTCCTTGCCCTTTTTCTGTGGCTATGGTGAATTTCCGATGTTGTAATGGGCTGCTTTGTGAGGTGCATATGAATAGCCCTTCCCGGAATGTGGGACAATCAGCTTTTCTGCTGCAGTGGTTTTATTGCTCAGTGCTTCGTTTAAAAAGTCAAGTGAGATGACTGGCAAAATATAAAGTGCATCTTAAGATCCCAGCTGCACCACAGAAGAAATACTTACTGAGTTCCTTGCATGTCTGATAAGTGCCCTGCAGTGGGGTGAAGATTACACAGAGAACAGGCAAATCCCCAGAGTAGGTGTTGTCAAAGATTCCCCCGTCATTGCAAAAGTAATTTGCAGAGAAATAGATCCACATGGAGGTCTCAAATATGATCTCTCTCCTCAGTGTCACAGGGTTTTTAGTAATCTCCATACAGGTGATACGGAGACATTGTTTCCTTATAAACACACTAGGTGTTATTTTATAAATGGAAACCCAGTTAGGAAAAGTCTTCATTTCACTATTCCCTTGTATTTCCATTGTCTGTTTGTGGTATCCACCTGTTGCATTTTGTCTTATAATAAATTCTTTGGGGGCAAGAACCATCATTTTGTCATGTGTGTGTGTAGCATCTAGCACAATGGAGGCCCTGATCTTTGAATAGAGCCTCTAGGCCCTACCATAATAAATCATCATCAACCTCTCCATTGGACTAAGACTATCGATATATTTCCTTGGCCAATCTCCTTAACACAACAAAAGAAAATCTCATCTTCTTTCTCAGCCATGTGGATAATGCAGTGAAGCCTCTTGCTGGCGTAGTGTCTTTGGGCTGGATGCCCTTAGAGGATAAGCTGTGACTTGAAGGACTGATAACTTCTCTTGCCAGGAGTCAACCACCAGTGATCCAAAGTGGGGCAAAATAGGTGACCTTTCCTTGGCCTCATAAAAAGGAGCTGCTAACTGCTGATAGGTGCTTCACTGATACCACCTGGGGAGCTGGGATCCAATCAGATCTACCCCAAGAAGCATCAGTGAATTGGGTGAGAGCTTGGACGGGAGGCTTCTAGGGAATCTAGGCAATACTGTAAGAGCTGCAGAAGATGGTGCTGATGATGTAATATGGCAGTTGATGCTGTTTTGTCTTGCCAGTCCTGAACCAATACACCAGCAGCCTCCTGTTAGATGTTACCGTGCCGGTGGAGGTGCCATCTTTTAGAGGGGATAGAAAACTGAGTTCCTGGCCTTGGCACTTTTTCCAAGAGTAGGCCCCAGTGTCGAGGCTATATTCAAACTTAACTATTATCTGCCTATGCCACTCTAAGGCACCCAGCACTGCATTCTGCTGAACTCAGCATTCCACCTGAGCTTTTTGTTAAATACACCCCTCTTCCTCACTTCCTGATCTAAACTAAGCTACCAGCTTCCACCCCAGAAGTGGCTGCATTTCAGCAGTAGGTGAAATGTGTCCGGTATATACATAGCAAAGTATATCAGGATGAGAGATGCTATGTAAATGCTAGGTGTTAATATTGACAAGACAATGTTACCGCAATGGGGCCATTAGGTGCAAATATAAAATATAATATAAATCAGGAGGGAAAAAAACTGCTATACAGGTTGAAGATCTATCCATCTATCTATCTTTGCAGAGCAGCTCCTCCGATTAGTCTCTCATTCCTCCTTAAAGCATTAGTTCAACTTTTGAATGTAAACCATGCTGCTGGAGGACTGCCTGGATTTGCTTTGGCTCGCTTCTGCCCCTGGATTATTGCCACATTAGGGATATTAGCTACTTTGATTGTTGCACTAGGAACATGGAAAATGTGGTTCATGTAAGTGGGTGTTCAGGCTCTGCCCTGCTCTCCAGGCCAACACTGCCCTTTGCACTTGGTGTCTCCTGCTCGAGAAGGCAGTTTTTCCACTTGGCCAAACCTCACCCTGGCGCCTGTTTGCAAAGACAGTTCTTTTGCAGAGGTGACAGGGTCTGTTTACAGTCAGGAGGGGAGCTGGCTCACTGGACAGACTGCCTCACTGGCTATCCATAGAGGGGTCTCCTCCACTGCCCTCTGACGTCATATTTTCCATGCTTTTAACTGATGTTTGTTAATACCTAGTCAGTGTTCAAGGATGCCTAAGTCCTGGAGTGCCCCCAGGGCCAAATGCGGTCCATGGAGTCCTAGCATGCAGCCTGCAGCAGCCTTGTTCCAACAGGTTCAGAGGGAAGGTAAAATTGTCTAACTGCAATGCTCATTGCTGGAGGCTTCAGCCAACCAGCACTTCCTACTCCTTTGTGGTGGAAGATACAAGCATAAGCTAATAGCGCTGCGTGTTTGGGTTTGGTTTTTGGTTTTTAACTCAAACAACATCCTATAGATTTGCAAGCTAAATTAGGCACTCAGATACCCTGGTGATGAGTGTGCTACAAACAGACAGACAGATCATTTAGACGGGAGGCCCTTTGCTCCTGGCAAGTTGCCAAATGTGGCCTTCAGTGCTCCAAAGTGTGGGATCCCCTTTAACTGACAGCTGAAGGCTTCCCCCTGTCAGGCTAACTAAACAGAGGTGACATGATGGGTAGATTCCTTCTCTTCTTCCCAGATTTTCCTTGGTGGTAGTTTCTAGTGACAGGTATGGAAATGTGGTCTCAGCATCACGTTTGAACAAGGATAGGGAGGATGGTCTAGTAGGCGGGGGGCTGGACTGGGACTCAGAAGAGCAAGGTTCAGTTTCCAACTGTGCCATACACCTCCTGCGTCACCGTGGGCGCATCACTTAATCCATCCTGTGCCTCAGTTTCCCATCCTCAAATAATTGGGATATTACTTCACACTGACGTCATGAGGCCAAAATCCATTCATGATTGTGAGGTGTTCAAGTATCACAGTGACGAGGGCCATGTAATTGTCTACACAGATGGGTAGGAATAACTAGCTCCTTAAAGCCAGAGGTCTAATTTCAGGCCTTCAGCTTTCTGAGGTAAGTAAAATAAGTGCTGCGATTTTAGAAGAATATGGACTTGCCCAGTGTCCTTGGCCAAATTTCTCTTGTGAATGTAAATCTGCACCGCAGGGATGGTTCTATCTTCGAGTGATTGCTCATATGCATTCCAATATAGGTGTGTGCATGCCCAATGCACAGATTCCCGGAACTTTTTTCCCTAGCAAGCCCCGCAGGGCCAACCCAGGAGCCCCCTGGAGTGCCGCGCTCATATCGCGGTATAAAGGGCGCTGCTGGCCCCGCCGGCCCCCAGTTCCTTCTTTCCGCCTGTGACGGTTGCTGGAACTACTGCCTCTTGCTGTCTGCAAGTAGCATTCGTTACCCTGGCTTGTTTGTTCGATTGTTCTTTGAAGTTCTAGTGTTAAGTAGTTGTTAATAGTCAGTTAAGTAGTTAGAGTAAGTACCCTTAAGGGTTCCTGCTGAGCCATGCCTGGCTCTACGGGCTTTAAAAGCTCTGATCTCTGCGCTAAAGCCTTTCCCGTGAGTGATCCTCACGACCGCTGCCTCCGATGTCTCGGGGAGCAGCATAGGAGAGACAAGTGCCGGATCTGCAGGGCCTTTAAGCCCCGGACGCAAAAAGAGAGGGACGCCAGGCTAAAGGCCATCTTGATGAAGTCCGTGCTCCGGCCAGCATCTGAACCATCACGGTCCCCGACGGCACTGAGCGTGTCGTCGGTGCAGAGAGCTCCTCCGGCACCAGCACCGGCACTGGCACCGAGGCTGAAGGTGCCCCAGAAGAAAATGCAGCCCGAGGCTGCACCTATGGACTCCTCCCTGTGACCGGGATAGCAGGGAGAGATCAAGGAGATGCCACAGCCACGTGCCGTGGAGGTTACTCCGGCACTGGCGTCTCCACGCAGGGAGCCTCCCCCGACTCCTGGGGGTGGGGGATCGCCCCTGCAAGGGCCGTTGAGGCCGGAGGCATTCACTGCGGCACGCGCCCTCATGGCCATGCCCACGCCTCCGTCCCCCCTTGGCCGAGGGCTCAGGGACCTGCATCTCAGGGCAAACCTGCGCTGGGTGGCCCCGGTGGGTGGAGACGTCCACAATCTAAGTCTCCTCCCAGACAGTCACGGAGGATGGAGAGCGTCGGCTCCCCTCCGAGTTCCGACTCTATGTTGTCGAGCGCCTCGGCACCGCAGCACCATGGGTGGTCGCGAGGCCGGCACCGGGGTCATCAGAGATCCAGCTTCGACCCCGGCAGGGACTGCAGTTCAGGCTCACAAACTTCGGTGCGGAGTCCGTTGCGGTGCCGTTCCAGATCCCTGCCCTGCAGCCGCAGCCGATCCAGGGACAGCAGTCCACTGTCGCCGGTCCGGGCATTACCACCAGCACTGACGGCACCAACGGTCCAGGTACTGGCCTCCGCACCGGTCCCAGACTTTATGGCACCGCCGTCCTTCGTGGTCCCACCATCCGTGCCGGTACCGGCAGCCCCGGCACCGGCAGCCCCGGCACCGACAGCGGTGCAGTCCAGATCTGCTCCACGCAGCCATCACCGACGCCGATCCCGATCTCGAGGGGGCAAACAGCGTCACAAGACATCTCGGCGCAGGGGCAGGTCCTCGACCTCTTCTTCTTCGGCCTCGGCCTCCCGCCGGCACCGAAGGCGTCGGCGCCGGTCGACATCTTTGTCTTTGCAGAGCCGTTCACCGTACCGTGGTGGCAAGCGACGCTCTGGTGCCTCAGGTGGCCGGCACGCTACAGCACACCAGCCGCACCCCATACTGGTACCGGGATGGGGCCAAGGGCCATGGCAATGGCCTTACTGGGGCCCATGGAGCGCACAAGTGGCCCAGGGCACTGCATCGCTGCACTCCTCGGTGGCCCCGCCAGCACCCCTACCGGTTAAGCCAACCCAGGGGCATGATACGGAGGAAGACTCAGACCCTGAGGAAGGCCCCTCTGCAGGGCCCTTTCCTCAATCCTCCTCCTCGTCTCCGGACGATGTAGCGGCCAGGGATCACAGGGCTCCCCTATTTGACTTCCGGGCCCATCAGGACCTTCTAAAAAGGGCCGCTGAGAACTTGGGCATGGAGTTAAAAATCATATCCGAGGAAGAGGACCCCCTCTTTGGGCCATCACGGTCGGCAGGCCCTTCAAGAGCGGCCCTCCCTGTACACGACAGGTTTATGAAAATTGCCAAAAACCTCTGGCAAAACCCGTCCTCTGTACCTCCTGCATCCAAGGGGGCAGAAAGGAAATATTATGTCCCTAAGGAGCCCTTTGAGTTCTTCTATAATCACCCGACGCCCGGGTCTCTAGTGGTTGACGCAGCCAACCAGAGAGACCGCCAGGGGAACCAAGGGAATACCCCGCAGGATAAGGATGGGAGGAAACTAGACCTCTTTGGGAGAAAGGTCTACTCCACTGCAGCGTTGCAGGTCAGAGTAGCAAATCACCAGACTCTGTTGGGAAAATATAATCTCAACCTCTGGTCATCGCTACAGAGATTCGCATCAGCATTACCACCTGACCAAGCGGCTGATTTTGCCACGGTAACCCAAGAGGGAGAAGCTGTGGCGAATGCGGCCCTGCAGTCTGCCAGTGACGCAGAGGACACAGCTAGCAGGGCCATGGCATCGGCTGTCGTCATGCGTCGTTGCTCCTGGCTCCAAGCGTCAGGCCTGTCACAAGAGGTCCAGCAGGCCATACAGGACCTCCCTTTCGATGGCACCAAGCTATTCTCCGAAAAGACTGATGAGAAATTACACGCCTTAAAAGACTCTCAGGCTACCCTGAAGTCCCTAGGTCTGTATACCCCCCAGGCCTCGAGACGTCAGTACCGGCCTCAGGCCCAGAGGCAACCGCCTCCCCCGCCGAGACCAGCTCCCCGGCCCGCCCAGCCAAGGTGAGGTTGGGATCGCTACCGGGGGCCAAACAAAGGAGGCCGGCAGGGCCTCCTAAGGGGGGTAATCCGAATAAACGGTTTTGATAGTGTGCATGAGGGTGGCATTCTTCCTTTTTCCCTGGATCTTACCCGACCGTTTGCAGAAAGGCTTCGACCATTCTATGCAGAGTGGGAAGCCATTACTACGGACCATTGGGTCCTGAAGGTGGTTCTCAAGGGCTACGCCCTTCAACTCACGGCCTTTCCCCCAGACTCCCCCCCCAGGTTATTCTCTCGGGGACCCTGCCCATGAGCAACTCCTCGTACAGGAGGTTAATTCCCTCCAAGCACTCGGGGCGGTGCAAGAAGTCCCAGTGACTGAGAGGGGGAGGGAATTCTATTCCAGGTATTTCCTGATTCCCAAGGCCAAGTGGGGACTTAGACCCATCTTAGACCTACGCCGTCTGAACAAGTATATCAGACGCATCAGGTTCCGCATGGTCTCCCTCGCCTCCATCATTCCTGTCCTAGATCCAGGAGACTGGTACGCCGCCCTCGATCTAAACAATGCATACTTTCATATCTCTATTTTACCTACCCATAGGAGGTTCCTAAGGTTCGTGGTAGCGGGGCACCACTACCAGTTTGGGGCCCTGCCCTTTGGTCTTTCCTCAGCACCCAGGGTCTTTACAAAATGCATGGCGGTGGCAGCAACTCACCTGTGCCGCAAAGGGGTACAAATTTTCCCCTACCTGGACGACTGGCTGATCCGGGGCAAGTCCAGGGCCCATGTGAGGAACAGCCTGGGGCTTACTTGTGCAATATGCACCAGACTGGGGCTGCTCATCAACGAGCAGAAGTCCACGCTTACCCCGGTGCAGCGTATAGGTTTTATTGGAGCCACACTGGACACTATACAGGCCAGAGCCTTCCTCTCACAGCCTCGATTCGAGGCAATGGCGGCCATAATAGCCGATCTCCACAGGTCCCCCATGACTACGGCCAGACACTGTCTGCAGCTGTTGGGACACATGGCAGCCTCCACGTATGTGGTGAGGCTGGCTCGCCTCAGGCTTAGGCCTCTCCAGGTGTGATTGGCCTCAGTGTATGCGCCAAACAGACATTCACTGACTAAAGTGGTCATGGTTCCCCCACAGGTGCTGTTATCCCTCAATTGGTGGAGGGACCCAAGGGAAGTATGAAGGGAGTCCCGTTCAGAGACTTGGCCCCATCAGTGACTCTCATCACAGATGCATCTGATGTGGGATGGGGAGCCAACATCAGTCGTGACCTGGGCACCCAAGGGCTATGGTCACCTGAGGAGAGAGCTCTGCACATCAACGTACGCGAGCTCAGAGCAGTCCGGTTGGCCCGCAAGGCCTTCCTCAGATTCCTGAGGGGCAGGGTGGTCCAGGTCCTCACGGACAATACGGCGGCCATGTTTTATGTGAACAGGCAGGGGGAAGCGCGCTCCTCGGCTCTTTGCCAGGAGGCTATTCGACTCTGGGACTTTGTAGTGAGGCACGATTTTCATTTATCAGCCTCTCACCTCCCCGGGGTCAGGAACGATGAGGCGGACCGCCTCAGCAGGTCGTTCCTTCCTCGGCACGATTGGTCGCTGCACCCGGAGGTGGTAGCTTCCATCTTCCGCAGATGGGGTGTTCCCCAACTAGACCTGTTCGCGTCGGCCTGGAACAGGAAATGCCCGAGGTTTTGCTCGCTCTGGGGTCGCGAGCCGGGCTCCCTGTCCGACGCGTTCCTTATAGACTGGACGGGGGGCCTGATGTATGCATTTCCCCCCATCCCGCTCCTGCCCCAAGTCCTTCTCAAAATCAAGAGGGTCAGAGCTTGTAACAAGGGAGTGAGTCAGTGTCAGCATCTGTGCACTTACTGAGAGTGTCGGTGAGCGAATGAGTGTACATGTTCGGAGCAGAGAAAGATGGCGAGCGGGTGTCAAAGCGTGTCTGGGTGTCAGAGTGAAAGGATATGTCTGCACAGCACAAGCTGTGCACGGGTTAGCCTGCCCACATTCACCGGAATTCAGCTAGCGAAGGTAACAATAGCAGTGAAAACAGAGCAGTGTGGGCATCAGCACAAGTAGTACAAGCCCAGCACAGAGCCTGAGTACGTCCTCAGCTTGCTAGCCTGTTCTGGAGCCTGCACTATGCTGTCTTCACTGCTCTTGTTTCCCGGGCTAGAGGGATTCAAGCGAGCAGGGGTAAGCTGATCTGTGCACAGCTTTGCTGTGTAGACATACCCAAAGAGTGAGTGGCATGTGAATGAGTGTGTTGGGGAACGAATCCATGTGCATGAGGCTGAAAGCAAAAGCACTAGTGTGTTTGTCAGACAATGTGAGTACCCAGATTGGCCCCAGAACTGGGGGAAGAGACACTTACCCCCTCCACCCCCATCTTTAACATTTCTGATGGACAGTTTGCAATCCCATTGACTTCAGTGGGATTGCACCCACTCACAGAAAGTCTGGATTTGACCTATAGGTTTTTCCTTTTCCTTCAGAGGAAGAGGAAGGGGTGGGGGGGGAGAGAAAAGATTCCAATAAATCAACCAACTTTGGTGCTGTGGAACTGGGATCTTTTGTTCAATAAGAGTTCTCTTCCATTGAACTCAGTTTCTGGGTGACAATAACACTGACAAGAGTTTAACACACACCAGCTGATCCTCACAAAGGATCTGTTCACTCTACACCATGCAGGACAGCACTTGTTGAAATGACAGAAAAATGTAGAGATAAAGAACTAGTAAAAGCTAACAAATGTCCGGAGGAAGTTCAGCAGTGAGCTTCAGCAGGAAAAAAACATTGGCATTTGGTCATAGCCCAGAAGAGTGTTTAGGGAAATTAAAATAATGAAACTAAATGAGTTCTGAGCCACTGCAGAGCTCTTGGGATTCACAATTTCCAACATCAGATTACATGGAAAATCCTAGAAATGTAGGACTGGAAGAGACCTTGATAGGTCATCTAGTCCAGTCCCTTGCATTGAGCCAAGACTAAATATTATCTAGACCATCTCCAACAGGTGTTTGTCTAACCTGTTCTTAAACATCCCCAATTATAGAGATTCCACAACCTCCCTAGGTAATTTGTTTCAATGCTTAACTACCCTGACATTAGGAAGTTTTTTCCTAAAGGTTAACCTAAAGCTGCATTTAAGCCCATTACTTCTTGTCCTGTCCTCAGTGTGTAAGGAGAACAATTTATCACCCTCCTCCTTTATAACAACCTGTTACATAAGTGAAGACTGTTGTCTTGTCTTCCCCCTCACCCCCTCCCAGTCTTTTCCTCTCCAGACTAAATAAACTCAGGTTTTTTTCCAATCTTTCCTTGTAGGTCATGTTTTCTAGACCTTTACTTATTTTTCTTGCTCCCCTGTGGACTTTCTTCAATTTGTCCACATCTTTCCCAAAGTGTGTTGCCTAGAAATGGACACAGAATTCTAGCTAAGTCCTTATCAGTGCCGAACAGAGTGGAAGAATTACTCCTTGTATCTTGCTTTTGCACGCTAAAAGCAGAGAGATTTTTTCCAAGGCAGTTTTCCGTTTTCCACACAAGCCATAAATGGGATTTATTAAGGATTAAACGAGGCAGTGGAGACTGTAGCACAGGGATGAGTCACATAGGCAGGGGGCAGTGTTGAGGTAGCTTATACTGATGGCTGTTTTGAAGCGGTGACATGGATAAACAGAGGGATTGAGTTTCCAAGCCCAGGGAGGAAAAGAACCAGGGGTGCCCGATTCTCCTCTCAGTTACAACAGCATAAAATCAAGAGTAAACACACTGAAGTCAGTGGAATTGTTCTGGCATAAGGAAGTGGAGAATAAACACCATTAAATAAGACTTAGGTCTTGTCTACATTAGCACTTATGCCGGCAAAACTTTTGTCACTAAGGGGTGTGAAAAAAATACAACCCTCTGCGACATAAGTTTTGCCAGCATAAGTGCTTGTGTGTACAGTGTTGTCGGCAGCAGAGCGTCTCCCAGTGATATAGCTGCCACCACTCGTTTAGGTGGGTTTATGGTGTCAGCACAGGAGAGCTCTCAATACAGCTGTATTACAGCTGTGCCGCTGTAAGTTTTAAGTGTAGACTAGTCCTAACGTCCGCTGTTTCTCCCCAGATTGTGTAGAGCACAGGCAGCAGCAGTGCTAGCTTCTCCGCATCACCATGCCTCAACATGCCTCAACGTTGACCTTTAGGGACACCTACAACAGCTGAGAGGATCATTCCATCTCCGCCACCCATTTAGCCTGTAGCCTCTCAACTGAGACTGCCAGCCAGGGGACTGTTTGTGAAGTGGTCAAAGGGGGATTAGCAATGCAATTGATCACATGGGCGTCCCCACCACACACAGCACTGGGTCATGTCTGTGCAGCTGTAAAAGGGCACCCATAGACCTTGTCTATACCCAAGAATAGACCCAAATGAGCAATCCGCGGGCAGCAATTGGGGTCGCTGTAGTGGTGCTGACCCCTACGGGAAGACAAAGGCTTGCATGGGTTTGTGATGATTGAGCTAACTGAGGTTTACCCCTGTTTGGCTTGCCCTTGTCTATACTTAGGAGTCCATCTTGGTGCTGAAGTGGGGCTAGTCCTGAGTCTAGGCAAGACTTTACTTACACACACTTTCTAACTGCCTAGTCCACTGCTTTCTGTTCACCATAGTGCACGTGGCAGGCACAGACCAACCAACACAGTGCTAGCAGCTGTGGGTTTCTGCAGTACCGAAATCCAGCAGCAGCAGCAGCAGCAGCAGCAGCAGGCTGAGTATAGAGAAATGCCAAGTCGCTTTGCAAGTGGAATGCATTACACAGACAGACTCCACTGAAACAAGGGCTTGGAATGTTTGTCCATTTTGCCAGCAGAGACTGCAACCACCCCTGTAGAACTGGATGCAGATTCAACATGTGATGGCCCCACAAGAGCCCTTTTAAACCTGGAGCTTTGTGGGCACCCATTAGATCTATGGTGTTTGTTCTCCACCTGTTTAACTCCCACTGACTCAACTCCCCACTTACTCAGCTCTCAGATCACCAGCTTTAGGAGGGCATCAGGTGTCACTTTCAGCCTGCTGCTTACACGAATAGAGTCTGTCAGTGTCCTGGTATTTGAAAGAAAGGGAGAACTTAAAAGTGCCAGGAGATTAGCTGTTGCCTATTGATTTCCACTTTCCTAAGTCACAGGGGGAGGATTTTTAAAACACCCTCTCTCTCTCCCCAGTTCAGCAGGAGCCTAGATTTTGACCAGATCTCTTCCAGTTTTAATTTCACAGGTGTGTTATTTTTGGCTTATTATTTTCATTTTAAAAAGCAATTTTGGTCCATTCATTTCCGATTCCATACTCTTTTTGTTTACCAGTCATGATCTCACCACAATCCTCGGGTGGTAGCCCTAGACCTTTTGGGTTGGACTAATTCAGTCTGTCTCCTATACCTTTTTCTAAAAAAACTTACGTAATCCTCTGAATTGGACTTTTGCTACCCTGGACAAGTTAAAGTCCAGGCCTCTGCACAACATGGCAAAAACTTCTCTGAAGGAGTAATGGAGAAATCCATAAAGATAGAGGAGGAGAAATGAGCAGAGGGAGAAGAGAGCAGATGGAGATCATGCTCCCCAATTAACCAAGGCCCATATAGTATGGCACTATAGTGGTGACTGGGCCACATAATTCCCCCTTTGCTCCCCTCTATTATCTGTCAAAATGATTTTGATGGGTAATGCAGTTACATTGAAATTTTCTGTGGAAATATTTGGATTAAAAAAACTCAAAATACTGGAATATTCCAGAGGATTCTACTCTAATACCAAGATAGCCAAGGCTGTAGCAGGCTCATCTTACAGAACTGGATCTTTTAGCTCAGGCTGTACGGGCTTGTGCTTTAAGAGACGGAGGTCCCAGGCTCACTCCCTGCTGCCAATGACCCATCCAGGGACAGAGCATTGCCCCTGTTCTATGCTACTGTAGCACCTTGAGCAGTGCTTGTGTCAGACTTTACCACCTAACCAGGGTAGTGCTGGGTCAGAATGTGAGTGGGAGGCCTTCCAAGGAAGTCCATGGGTGCTGTGGAAAGTGGTGTTGATGAAGGAGGAGGCGGCACTCTTCCCTGTAAGAAGGAGTGATGTTTCAGGGCCAGGGATCTTTTTTTTGCTCAGTGTTTGTACAGCACCTAGCACAATGGGTCCATGACTGGGTTTCCTAGGTGCTACTGTAATACAAATACTAAATAAATAACAACAACAACAAAATCTTCTGTGGGTGTGGGAGCAACTTGTATTCTTATAAAAAACATTGTTTTCAAACTAACAGTCCACGCAATTTCTGTAATTTGCAAATTGTTACACTATCTCATGCAGCTAACCTTGTGCCTTTAATTCATGGGAAATACATTTCAGCTGACTTTGGAAAGGTGCTCTCCGAATTACTATTGCACATTATCCACTTTACAGAAACACTATTTTGGGGATGGTTGTTTGTTTGTTTGTTTCTGTTTAGACCTTTTTTTTATAACAACTGAATCCAGTTCTTAAGGGCAAGGTGCTTAAATAGATGCCTCTAACCAAAGAAAGATTTGTAATCCCTCCTTTGTCCCCCCATCAGTCTCTGGCAAACACATAGTCATATGCTCTAGCGCCATCTAGCCAGACGTCCAATCACCACACCTTCATCTATCCCTATATGCTTTTTCTTTCAGCTTAAGGGGACTACCTGTTAAGGTATATCCCGTATTTGTGGCAGAATGTCTTGTATCTTCTGTCAACATAGCACACACTTTCCTCTCTAGCTCAAGGAAACATTGTAACCCTGTAAATCTGGCCATCAGGCAATTTTCAATATGTGGGGGAGGGGAGGAAGGTGGGTGCCATCCCACCTCACAGCCCCCCGTGTAGAGGGAGTAGCTAAGTGAAAAGCACCCCTGCAATATGGCTATTTTGAGCATCTGACACGGTCCCTTGGGGGAGGTATGGTCACCAGGCATCAGTAGCACTGAGGCTATTCTAATTTAGCCACTTTTGCCTCCCACTTGGGGGCCTGTCCAAACTCAGCTCACCTGGGCCCAAGGATCAGAGTCACTGTATCCACAGATTATATCCAAGTGGCAGGGGAATTTTAGGTAGGCAGAAATAAATACCCAAAGTAGAATTAGGCTAGGACACCGGGTTGATTCCTTCTATTCTGCCGCTAAACAACTTCCAAGTGTTCTGCTACAGAAACTGACAGCCTACTCTGCACAATCACTCTCACGGTTCCTGAGCCGAACAACTGGTGCTGTCCTAATTCTGTGTGGTGACATTGAGGTATCACAGCAGGGTGTGAGATGAGACTGCAGTATCTCTGAAAACCCACAGTCCTCATCTGCTACATGCTATGTTCCCTGACATGGGTAAATTTCCATTGGATGCAGCACTTTCCCATCCCGACTCAGCATTTCTGACACTCAATTTCAGCTTTTAGTACAGTCTTCTCTTACTCGTTAGATCATTTCTTGGTAGGAGGAGCTAACAAAGGTTGTCGGAGTGATCCAGCAGTGTGTACATTACTTGCAGGTTTTCCTGCTGGCAAAGGGCTTTTCTTTTTACTCTGTCTGGTTGCAGACTCTTGTTATCATCATCATTAGATCCCTCAGAAGGCCGTGACTAAAAAAGAAATCTCAGGCTTTTAACAATCAGCAGAGGAAAAAGCCAGCCCCAGATGAATCTTCACTAGACTCATTCTCTGACACAGCTGAAAATGTGCTTCTGGCAAAACAGATATGTATGAGATGTGCTGCCCCAACTCAGTAAGTTTTGAGGTCATCAGAGCACACACGCAGAAAGCAATAGCCAGATATTGCTTTTGTTAGCTGGCCATCAGGGGACTGCAAAACTTTCACCTCCAGCTCAGAAATTCACACACAAAATAGGATTCTACCCTTGCTCTGACAACCACCTTTCCGGAAGCCATACCAAAGAAGCCTCAGACCCAGAAGCTAGGCTGCTCAAAATGCCTGCATGACTTTGCACTGAGAGAATGTTGCAATGTTAACTCTAATCCACTCAGAGACCAAAGCCCGCCCTTCCACAAATTCATTTCATATTAGGGATCATGTGCTTTGGGCTGAACATCAAGTGAAGGACCCTAGAGGCAGAAATGCCGGCATTCCGGTCTGTGAGCCCTTTCTGCCTCTTGAGTTTTCTAGCTGTTTTCTGTGGGCCAGCCTCTGTGTGGCTGTACACAGGGGAGAAAGAATCCAAGGAACCTCTTTCCATCACACCCCATTGTGCTCCAGCAAAAGGACTAGTCAGCATCCTGTTAGTGGAATGCAGTTCTTGCTCCATCCTAGCACCCGTGAGGATGTTAGTTGTCCAAAAGGATGTGCTGGGAAGCAAGGTGAGAACAAGGTCATGACCCACCCCTTTCACACTGGCCCACATTGCTAAGCAGGGCTACAGGAAGGAGTACTGCATTCTCTCCAAGGGAAACAGACCTATCCCCTTTTTAATACAATCTGGGAGCACCCAGGAAGAATTATGGCTGACTCCACGCAAATTACTTCAGTGAGTTCCAGCTGCAATATATTATCATCACTGTAGTGCCCAGGAGTCCTAGTCATGGTGCAGCACTAGGTGCTGTACACACACAGAACAAAAAAAAAGGGGTCCCTGCCCCAGAGGGCCTACAGTCTACATAAACGTGGCCCCTATGCAATCTCCGTGCACTGCACTTCCAATGCAAAGGGAAAAATCTTGCCTTATGTTCTTTGTTTCTATCAAGTTTCACTCCACATTAGCACTAGACAATGGCTTAAAAGTTTTGGAATTTGGGTTTAATTATCATCAGTATCCAAATATTCAAATGCTCATTCAGTTTTGAATGAAAGCTTATCTGCACATCTTGAGTATGAAAATCTCATGCGAACAGGCTCTTGGGTATTTCAACACATCTAGTTCTGGTTCTAAGGGTCAAATTTTCAAAAGTGCTCAAAGTCAGGGCCAATTGTCCATGTATTCATACCCACAACTGAGATCAGATTTTTCCAAAGAGCTCAGTTCCCATAAAGCAGCTGGACAATAGCCAGGGGGCCAAGCTTTTTTGAAAATCTGGCCACTTATTTTGGTGCCTAAATGGGAGCTCAGCTTTTTTGAAAACCTGGCCTGAGAGACCCAGTAGCATCCATGAAAATGAAAGATGATTTTTTTTTTGTAAGCATCACCAGATTTTGTTTAGATTTAGGCAAAAAAGTTTGAGAGTAGACTCCTTATCTAAGGAATTTGTAGAGCCCCCATTAACATAGCATCTAAGCACCTCACAAGCTAAAATCACTCTCACAACACCATTCATCCTCACAACATCATTGTGGAGACAGAACATGCTCCTATCCCCATTCTATAGATAAGACACAGAGAGAATAAGTGACTTGCTTGAAGTCACACAAGAAATCTGAGGAAAAGCAAGAGGCTTCAGCCCAGGGCTCCCAGCTATCAGGCTTGTGCCATAACCACATGCTCATCCTTCCTCCCCTAATATTGTCACTTATTTTCCTCATATATCACTTGTGATCTTCTCCAAGAAGACAGCATTCATTTCTTCATTGCATAGATATATATGTGTGTATTTGAGTGTTTTATATTTAGCTCTCAATTAAACATACTACTGCGTTTCAATTCTATACCAAAGAGGCAATGGATGCACAATTCAAAGTTCTTGATCAGCGTGACAGACAGTCAATCAGTGCACTGCATTGCGAAGCAGCAGTCAAAACCAAATGAGGCTCAGCATGAAAATCAGTATACGCTGCAGTAACCTGTGGTGGGCGGGAGATTAGTTGTGTGAAAATAGTGCAATAAATAATATGCAAAGCATACAGCAAAGTTGAACATTTGCAAAAACATAGAATGCAGGGGGTATGTTTTCACCGCAGAGTTAACTTGGGTGATCAGCCCCCACGAGGGAGCACTCAGGTTGGCCTAGCTCAGAGGTGGCCACCCTACAAAGCAATACTTGAGTGTGTGCCCACACGACTGGGTCGACACTGGCTCTGCACTCCATCATGTGAGGAAGTGGGGCTTCTGGGGTCATACTCTATGATTCTTAATGTTACACCGGGGCTGCACCACTCTGGGAATTCTTTTCACGCGTATTGTGGGAGAACTTGTCTGTCCTATCTGAGCATCTGTGCAAAAAGTAGTAGAAATATTGCCAGGTCAGCAAGCCGCATGCAAGGGGAGGTATAAACGCCGACCTCGTGTCTATGAACTCATAGGTGACTTATGATGCAGAACCGGGTAGATGGCAAGAAAATATGGCTGGGGAATTGTGGGAAGGCGCTAGAGGATGAGCAGTGCCTGAGTTGAGTAATCTGCATCCACACTGCAGAGTGGGAAGACTGCCAGCTCAAGTGTAAGCAAGCCCCTGAGCTCTAGCCTATAGCCCCCAGTGGGCCAGCTAGCCCATGCTGAGGGGACCACCCCAAAAGACAGGTGAGAGGTTCTTGTGTGGGAGCCAGGTTAGGGCCAACACCTCAACAAAGCCCTGAGTTAACTCTGCAGTGAAGACAAGCCCTAATTGTGAAAAGTGTAGTACTGTGCTGACAGGAGTGTATGCACATGTAAGAAACCATAATGCTACATCATCTAGATCAGGGGTTCCCTATGGCACATGAACCCTGGGGGGGACATGAGACATCTCTGCGGGGTACATGGGAGAAATTGTGTAATGGTGGATTTTATTTATTCATTATTTTATTTCTTGTATTTTCATAATAGGCTACTCAGACAGGGCTTTAAATCTGTGGGAATTTGTTATATAAAATACAGTAGTTAATTTACTTCAAGGTGTCCAGATACACAGAGATGCTGATGTACAGCGCCCAAACCACCAATCACCATTCTGTGCGGGTTCAGTTGCCCAGCAACTGACCTCAGGTCTAACTGACCTCAGAATTTAGAGGATTTTTTCAGTTGTATATGTCACACCATAACTATATCTGTACGTAACAGTGAAATATGGACAAATGGCTAAATATGGATAGTGTTAAAGAAGAACACACAAAGTATCAGTGATGAAAAGAGTGGGATACACAGGTAGCTGGTAGATCCAGAAAAGGTTACACAATAAGAAAAGTTTGGGAACCTCTGATCTAGATCATCAGAGATCAACCCAGTCGTGGTGCTCTGACAAGAAAGACCACGACAGTCACAAAACATGGATTTAGATATTTTTCCTTAATGACTAACCAGTATCATTCAAAACAGACAGAGGAGCAGAGTGTCTTAGGTTATTGGAAAGGATGGACTAAGAAAACAAAGAAAAAATCGTAACATCTAGAAGGCATAAAGATGAATCTTTATGGAAAAGCAATGCTGGCGACACTCTGAAACACAATAAGCTTGGAGAGTACGATCCCTTGGTCTAGAATGTTCTCTTAGTGCTAGGATTCTCCACGTGTGAAATGAGCACACTTAAGGGAATCCATACCATGAAGGTTGTGGCTAATGCACATGACATTCTCAAGTATTAGGAGGTATTTCATGGGCTAATTGCACCAGAGGGGTACTCTCTCATAGACTCATAGACTTTAAGGTCAGAAGGGATAATTATGATAATTTAGTCTGACCTCCTGCACAACGCAGGCCACAGAACCTCACCCATCCACTCGTGTAATAGACCCCTGACCTATGACTGAGTTACTGAAGTCCTCAAATCATGGTTTAAAGACTTCAAGGTACAGAGAATCCACCAGCAAGTGACCTATGCTCCATGCTGCAGAGGAAGGCAAAAAAAAAAAAACAAAACCCAGGGCCTCTGCTAATTTGCCCTGGGGAAAAATTCCTTCCTGACCCCAAATAAAAGGATGGCACTGTTGAACATGTCCCAGACCCTGCTGGTTGGGTGACTAATGAAATAAAACAAAATTCAGATTTGTCTGTAAATGTGTAAACAGAGTAATTCACCATGGAATCCTAGAAATGTAGACCTGGAAGAGACCTCAAGGGGTCATCAAGTCCAAACTCCTACTTTGACGCAGGACTAAGTATACCTAGACCATCCCTGACAGGAGTTTGTCCAACCTATTCTTAAAAACTTCCATTGATGAGAATTCCACAATCTCCCTTGGAAGCCTATTCCAGAGCTTAACTAATTAGAGTTATAATAGCTAACCTAACTCTCCCTTGCTGCAGATTAAGCCCATTATTTCTTGGCCTACCTTCAATGGAGATGGAGAACAATTAATCACAGTCCTCTTTATAACAGCCCTTAGCTATTTGAAGATTTAACAGGTCTCCCCTCAGTCTTCTTTTCTCAAGACTACATGCTTTCTCATTCCCAGTTTGTTTAACCTTTCCTCATAGGTCAGGTTTTCTAAATGTTTTATGATTTTTGTGGTTCTCCTCTGGACTCTCTCCAATTTGTCCAAATCTTTCCTACAGTGTGGCCCCCAGAACTGGACACAGTACTCCAGCAGAAGCCTCTCCAGTGCTGAATAGAGCAGGACAATTACCTTCCATGTCTTTCATACAACACTCCTGTTAATACACCCCGGAATGATATTAGCTTTTTTTGCAATTGCATCAAATTGTTGACTCATATTCAACTTGTGTTCCACTATAACCCCAGATCCTTTTCAGCAGTCCTACCACCTACCCAATCATTCCCCGTTTTGTAGTTATGTATTTGATTTTTCCTTCCCAAGTACAAAGCACTATTGACTTTATAAAATTTCATCTTTTTTAGTCTACCCAATAGATCTAGAGAATGTCATCTCCAGGACTCCCAAAGCAAAAGCAATCTGTGTTCCAGAAAGCAACGATTCATGACTATGGCTACATCTACACCAGAAGAGCTGTGCCATTGTAGTGCTCCTGAAAGCTCTCCCATCAGCACCTCCTAACTACATTGACCTAAGCACTACGCCTCTCACATAGGGGTAGTTATTAGGTTGGTGTAATGAGCAACTTACATCAGTGGGAGCTACATTTTAGTGTAGATACTTACATAGCTAGGTAGACATAAGATGCCTTACATCGACCTAACTCTGTAGTGTAGACCAGGCCCAAGATTACATGGAATTCTCTGGCCTATGTTAGACAAGGCGTCAGGACAGGTCTACACTTAAAATGCTGCATCGGCACAGCTGCACCAGTGCAGCTGCCCAGCTGTAGTGCTTTAATGAAAACATTCTCCTAGGGGTGTAGTTAATCCACTTCCGTAAGAGGCAGTAGCTATGTCAGCAGTGTGGATTATTCATAATATATACCAAAGTAAGTGTGGATTATTTGTAAATTATACCAAAGTAAATTCTAGTGAAGACAAAGTCTAAGATTATCAACTGTAGTAAATTCTGAGCTGAAGTGTGGGATAGGGCTTATATACCAAATATGTGAGTGTGGTTTTAAGGTTCATTACCAAATACAAGCATATTGATTAGGGTCTCCTTTCAGAATAAATATACTGTGGCTTTGGGCTAGGAGTTTTCACTACTTTATGTCTGCCTTGTTTAGGTGGTGAGCTTGTCTTATTCAGGGCTGAGCACATTATAAAGCAACACATGGTTGCATTTGAGCTGGTGAAGCTAGAAAGCCCAGCACATAGAGGAGAATGGGGGCATGAAGCACTATGGCAGCATTTCCAAATAGAATTTTGGGGGTTTTAGCAAAATTGGGGGAGAAGGATGATATTTCACACAAAAAAAAAGTCTAAATTTTCCATGCAGGAAAAGATATTTTCTGACCAGCTATCGTAATGATATATTTACTAGTAATATATTATTCAGCCAGTAGATGTCTCTGTGTGCTGTACAGAGTTCCAAGCAGGATGTGGCTCTTGGTAAACAAGGCAGACAAAGCTGCAGCTCAAGCAGTGTGGAAGCCTGGGTGTCTGTAGTTTTCTTTCATTACATCGCTCATTGAAGGAGACCTGTAAGGGCTTTTGCACTGGATGCAGAGCTAATATAGCCAGTTCTATGAACCCCAGGTTGGAGTCCATCATGCAAGTTGGGTTGTGGAGGAGTGTACTGGCCAAGGCATTCCCACCTTCCTGTTATTCCCAGGTACTGCCACACCCTATAGGGTCTTTATAGCTGGGGTGCAAATTAGGGCAGCACCATTGTATCAGCACCATTGTAGGCACTTATTTAATAAAAAATAGTAAGTATCCTCTTGTCTTGTACATGTGTGTGCGGGCTCCATGCATACAGGTATCTTTCTCCTCTCCCTCAGTGAAAAGACACCCTTCCTATTTAAAACAAAGACAAAGAGGAGGATGGGCTCTGCCAGTCCAGTTTGCATCTTGAGGCAGTGAAAGCTTACAGGTTTCTCACTGGCATTTTCACTCATTTTAAACTGCATGTTAATGACTCTGACCTTTCTAGTAATTTGATTCTGACAGCAGGCAACTGAGCTCCAAGCTGTCATTTTGACAAGGGCCAGCAGAGAAAATTATTACTGCTTCGAAAATCAGAGCAAGGGCTGTTCTCACAAGCCAGTCTTGGGTTCCCCTGATGAAAGGACATCTTCCCCCATCTCCACCCCATCAGCCCTGTGCCTCTGATAATGATGTTGCCAACTGGTTAGCCGATATAAAGGCAAATTCGCTACAATCAACACAGGATTCAATTTAGCCCTAGACTTTAAAAGCAAGTGCAGAGACTAACATAGAATTTTGAAATCACCTTCTATTATTTTTTTAATTACAGCAGCAACTGGAGGTTCCAACTGAAATCAAAGCCCCATTGTGCTGGGTGTTGTACAGACATATAGTAAAAGACAGTCCTTACTCTGAAGAACTGACAATTAGAGCTGGACAGAATATAGGGGCTTTTCCTGTAGAAAATTTCAAAAAATTTCCCCTCATTTTCACCAAAATATTTTGGCCAAAAAATAGTTTTTCAACAAAATATCAAAATTTTCTGCAGAAAGCAAACACTTTCCATGAAAAATGTAATATAGACAAAAACCCAATTTTCAGATGAAAACCAGTTTGAACTGCAAATTTTCAAGCAGACCTACTCTCTTACAGGACAAGAAAAGGTGGGAGAAAGGCAGCTTTATTATCCTATTCTATTTGATATAGGTTCTTATACTGTGCTTCCCTCTGATAATATCTGTGTGTTTTCCAGTAGTGCATTAAGTAACATGACCAACATCTGTCATGTGTTTCTCCTCATTTTACGGATGTGGAAATGAGACACAGAAAGATTCTTAGTCTATGTCTCGGGCTCCTAGGTACCACAGTACAAATAATACATAATAAAGTGAATTGCTTGATTTCACAGAGTAAATCCATTACAGAGCCAAGAACTGAACCCACATTTTCATAGTAACTTAACCACAAAAAGTTTTTCTTCTCACTTAAGCTATTTTAAACAATCTACACACAAATCAATATCAAGACATGATCCTGCCAACCCTGACTCACACAAGTAGTTCCATTGAATTCAGAAGTAAGTCAATGATGTGCAAAACTGGTGTTAGTGACAGCAGAATCAAGCCCTGCACTTTGTTTAAATCATGAAAACATTTCCATTCACATTAATTTCTATTTTAACATACTCTTCATTTCTAGCCTAATCTCACTGACAGTGTGTCCCATTAGCAGCAATAATTCAGGTTATTGTTTTATTTTTAGTTTGTCACCTTCACATTTTGAAAGTCAAATAAACAGCATATTAAATTAAACTCCAATTAGCTGTTCCACAAGCTTGGCAGGAGTATTCATTTTCAACCTGGCCTGCTCATTTTCTCTCCTCAAGCCCTTCTTGAGGATAGTTATTGGGAGGCAGGGGTGTAAAATAGAACAGGATTTAATCAAAGTGGTTCAGAATCCAAATTCACCATCAGAAGAGTAAATCCTGGCAGGGAGCTAATTTAGAGGGTTGCTGGACTCTGAAAAGTGCCTGTAAAAATCACAAGGGGAAGTTCTATGTTTATCGTCTGCTCTGAATTCAAATCCAAAGTGTTCAGTTTACAAGTAAAACAAACGAACAATGATTCCCCCTCCCCCCGCAACTGCCAGCCCTACAAAATCAGTTCTGGATTCTTTCCTGATCACGTCATCATCAGAGTCAACAGAAAAAAAGAGAAGCGAAATCTTTCATGAAAAGATTCTAAATACATTTTTTATTTTGCTTGAATTTTTCAGTGAATTTTTTCATCATTTTGACAAAAACAGGGAATTTTTTGAAATTTTCAAACATTTTTGAAAAAATTTCATTTTAGCAGGGGAAAAAAAAGACAGACCACTTGCACTTTACTTTTTTTTTGTACTCCTTTTTCTTGTGGTAAAGAGTTTTTTAAAAGGTGAGAGAAAGTGAGGGGGTTTTCCCCCCACTGAAACAAAAACCAAAAAAGGTTGATCGACGTGAACATTTTTCAAAAACAAAATTTCATTGAGACATTTTCTATGCCAAAGAAAACAAAACAAAGCTTCAACAGAATACATATGTTTGACCTGCTCTAGCCATCATCAACAATACAGAACATACACTAGTTTCTTTTAAGATCCTACCACCACCAGAATCAGGACTCTCTTGTGTTAGGTGCTGTACAAACAAAGAAGTCCCCTGCAAAGCATTTACAACCTGAGACATTCTCAAAGCACTGTACAAAGTTGGGTAAATATCAACCACCTCCATTTTACACATAAGGAAACTGAAGCACAGGAAGTGGAAAAGTGCTGCCCAAATACCATGGCAGAGCAAGGATTAGAACCAGATGGATGCCCAGTTCTGTGTGCTAATCACTAGACCATGCCACTGCCTCTATGAACTCCCCACTATTACTATAGTTTGGTTAGTTTAAGGTAGTTTGATCAATTGGTACCAGGGTTCTACAAAGAAATTGCTCTTTGATCTAACATTCCTCATGGTGGGACCTTCTTCTTTTTTCCTCCAAAGGGTGTCTGGTGGGGGGAGTTAATTCTTTTCACAACAAGACATCTTTCTTAAATTAAAATAATCCCCTCTGGCCGTTGTTGGTGTTTGGCTCAAGCATCTCTGGATAGGCACATTTTCTGGTGTTGAATGGCTGAATAATTTATAGATGCCACCTGGCAGGAGCAGAGACACTGACATTTGAAGAGATTCAGTGCCAATGACATAAGTACCTTGTTATCCCATAGCACTTGGAGAATAAGTAGCGTTGAAGATAAGCTCATCCTCAGTTCATCTATCCACTCTCCCTTCCCACCCATTGATTCACCATCAAGTTGCCTGTTCCCAGTCCTAAGGCAAGTTCAGGCATCTGTGGTGAGGAGGTGGGGCAGGGCAGGGGGTCCTGTGGGAAGTGCATTCCAGGGGATTAGTGAGGCCTTCCAATACTGGCAAGGTGAGGCAATCTGGGAATCACTCCAGGCAGGAAGTGTCCTCTTTTGCAGCTACAGGAAACTCTCCCAGATCCCCCAAAATGATGACCCTCATCTATAACTTGTGCCCAGGTGCCATGTGCCTCAGAAATAGAGATGGGACCAAGCCATAGAATTCTGATTCAGATTTTGTCCATTCCAGAATTCAGGGGTGCTCAGAACTGGGGCTTTGCCTGGAGCCCCATCTCTACTGAGAACTGACCAGTTTTCTAAGGGTTAATTCCCTCTAAACTCACTGACTTTCCAGCCCACTATTTTTGGCTTTGCTACTACACTTATGTCTGTCTGGTATGCATGGCCTTGACCTACATAAATTAGGAGGCCTTGCTTTTGCTATTTGAGCAGCCACAGGCATTTTTGTGTTAATTAGATGTGAGAGTGAAATATACCAACTCAGTCTAATGTGCCCGGAATCTCAAGGAGAGTGAGAGAAGAACACACACAAACAAACACACATGAACACACAGACACGTAGAACACATGAACACACAGACACGTAAACTGACAGACAGACCATCAAAGAAAAGCAAACAAAAGAAATTAAAGTTCTGTTTCCTATTTGGTTAGGTTAAAAATCACCATCGAACATTAACAAATCCCATATTATTTTCCCATTCAGAGAGCATTATTAGAAAGTACAGTATGTTGCATATTCATATCCACTGTCTTTCTCTCACTGCACCCTCCACTGATGTAGCATCAGCCTTCTCTCCTCCCTCCCAGTTCACAATCTGGACTCTGCCTGTGTAAGCCCTTTCTTGGCTACATCTCCTACCATCACCCTTCCTCTTTATCTCCATTTCATCCACACTCTACAACTTTTCCAATCTCATCTGCTGACAATATTTTTTTTCCTTTGACCTCCTTTATTCTTTTCTCCCTTTGCCCTCCCTTGGGACTTAATTACACTTGGCACTGATCTTCAAACTGCTTTCCAGACATTAACTAGCTAAGTGTCATAGCAGTCTTATGACATCATATTGTCCACTCCAAGTTACAAATGGGGAAACAAAGGCAGAGAAGCTCAGTGACTTGCCCAGAAATGTTAGTATCAAAACCAGGCTTGGAACTCAATATGTTTTGGCTCCCTGTTCATTGATCTGACCCAAAGCATCCACTCTCTCACAAGTTTGCAGAGGGATGGACTTGATAGATCAAATAGTCTTTTATTCTCCATTGCTAACCTCTATGATAGGATTATTTAACTCTGCACCTCTAGGGTTTGAGCAGCCTTTTGTGAGCCCTCTGCCCAGAAGTGAACTGCACAGGGGTGAATAAGGCCCAGCCACATGTAAATGAGGTCCATACTAGCTAACTTTGAAATGAGCTATTTACTGCAGAAGCATGAAACAGAAGGGCGCAGAACCAAACATTCTTGTTTCTTTTCTTCTAGAGGAATTGCTACACTTCTGCTACACATTCATCCTCCTTGGATAGAGCTGTTGAATGGCTGTCAGCACACTGAAGACTTTTAGTATACACTAAAAGGGCCAACCTAAACTTTCCTCATCTGGTCTGCATAATCTGCCTGATCTCGCTGTTCCTCTGAACAATGGAAAATTGCCTGAATATTTAAACACATATTGTTCTTAGGGAAACAAAATGTTCAGCTAGCTCAGTTGCCTTGGCAACATTCACTTCTAAAAATACAAAAGAGACAATCTACAAAATAAATGAACATGTAAAATAGGCTATGGGAGAAAATGCTTCCCTGTCCACAACCTGGAGCAGTCACCTGATCGCTGGCTCAACGCACATTAATTTAGATCTCAGTAGAGGACGTAGAGCACATCTACATACTGACTTTGCACCAGTTTAATTTAAATCAGTTTAAATCCCAGTTTAAGTTCAACCAGTGCAAACCCCTGTATGGACATTCCTATTTTGGTTCAAAATAGGTCCTATCAGTTTAGCTTGCACCTGTAAGCTTACACCAGTATAAGACAGGTCTAAATCAATTAAAAAGTGTCCACACCCAAAGTTACACTAGTTTAAATTCAGCCTTTTAGCTAAGCCTTTATCTGTGTGTAGAACAGGCCTTGGGGAATGTTTCGCAGACTAACCATGTGTTCGGGAAGGGAAGAACTGATCTCATTTCAATAGCATGCTCTCATAAGCTGCATTTATTGCTGCTGGTGAGATGGAAAACATCAAACTAACACCACAGCTCATTGGTGGGGACATAATCTGAGACCTTCAGCACTAGCCGCTGCTATTTGAGAGCACCCTAAAGTAGTAGCAGCTCCATACATTCTGTATGGGCCAGCCACTAGAGGATGAGACTCACGCACCCTTTACACTTCAGTATGTTACAAAAGAGTTAACTCCTGTACACATTAGAGCCTGCTCTACACGGGACATGAGTTCAGTCTGGCTCTTATTGTTTAACACTCTAGGCCCTTGGGGGGGGGGGGCCCTCATCACTCTTATATCTAAGCACTTCATGATGATTCCTGAATGTGTCCTCGCAACACCCCTGCAGAGAAACATTTTCTCATTTTATAGCCTCAAAGAGGTTGAGTGACTTGCCCAAGGTCACATAAGACGTCTGTGGCAGAAGGGAACATCTCCCAAGCAGGGGTGTCATTTCAGAAAAATTCAGTGTGTGTGTGGGGGGGGATGCAAACCTGTGTCATCATACAGAACATTATATGTGATTATAATTTATCCTCCAAAGTCAGTGGGGAGGGGTAGAGCATATAGACCTATGAAAAGTGGGGTGGGAGGCAAACAAAGGTCTGAGGGGGACAACTGCCCCTCTTGCTCCATACCAGATGAGGCCCCTGCTCTCAAGACCCTAGCCAGAGTCTTAACCACAAGACCATCCTCTCCCAATAACACCATTTCCTCTTGGCTTCATCTTCCCCTTTAATTTAGTCTGACTCTGTTCCTCTGCTCCCCTGCACATAGTCCCGTTTTCATCTGCCCAGCTCCCTGGTTCCCTGTGCCTCTGCACACACCATCTGATTTCTCTATTTGTTCCTCTGTTTGCCCCCCTTATTAATTCTTGCACAGCTCATGCTATCACAACTATAACAATCCACAGCAGTAGTCAGAACATTTACATACAGTATTTGCAGCTAATCATTGGCTGTACAGTACTTGAAAGAACTTAATCATTGAGACGCTAGCTGTGGGAATATGGGACCAGAAATGGGAGGCGGAGCTGCCAAGAGTTTTGGGAGAGCCCTTAGGCCACTGGCTTTACTTACCTGCACACTGTAGTGTTGTAATTGTCACAAGAGGTCGTTGAAACAATCTGAAAGGACTTTCATGGGGGACAGTTTTATGCACATCTAAAACAGACAAACTCACGTGCATATGCCTCACCAACTACATTGACGCATGCGCTCTCTTTTGCAAGTTCATCCAGATATGTACCTTTGCAAGCTGAACTGTAATTATTCGATCTGTAGAAACAGGTTTCAAGTGCAAAATCTAGCAGGGCTCTGCATGAACAATTCCATTACAAAGTGACATTCAGCACAGGTTTGTGAAGTGCTGATGGTTCGAGCATGGACATGCATACATTCTCTCCAAAATGGACACATTACAACTCATTCATTTTTCAGCCAGAATTATTGATGGAGGCTGCTGTCATCACACCTGTATCCTTTAGAGCAGAGATTCGCAAAATCATTCATGGTGTAGCCCACATCTTAATCGAAAGATTGTCACAGAGATACCTCTTTTCACAATGGCCCAGTCATTATGTCATTTATGGTCATGCAACATCCCTGTTGCAACTATAGCAGCTACTTACAGTGAAAACTATCATTAGGGAACCACTCGATCATTTATAAGTGTGGTTTATGACCTAAGTGTTTTTGTCCCTTTGGAAAATATTAATCTTCCATGTCCAGATTTTCAGCTCTGTCAAATTCACATTTGGTTCAGTGGGGAAGGGCAGGGTGGGGGAAGGTGGCTCTAAGACACCTTTCCATTCTCACAAAACTGAGCCTGCCAGAGGGCAAAAATCAAATCACAGTATAATTTAAAGAGGAGTTGCTCTAAGCTATGCTGAATGCAGCAGTCTCACAGAGACAGCTGCTCTGGCTGGCGACCAAGGACGTCTCTTTGATGGAGGTGTAAAGTCTAGCTCAAGGAGACATACCCACGCTAGCGCTGACCAAGCTAGTGCACCAAAAATAGCAACAGCAGTGTGAGTGGTGGGAGGAGCTGACCTCCCCCACTGTGTACCTAGCATCTGGGATGCATATGTACTTGGAGCAGCTAGTCCCTCCCGCCATGGCAGCTACTCTCACTTTTTGGCACACTAGCTTGATCCAAACTAGTTTGGTGATGTCTCCTCCATGTGGGAAGTACACCTCCCTCTTGAAGCGCAGACATACTCTTAGTGTGCTCTGCTCTGCCCTCTCTGGCCCCCTGACAAGCCCCCAGTCCCAAGCCTGACTCAGCAGGAAGAGCAAGTGGCATAGGGTTAGTTGTGCTGCACCACCTGAGAATTCCCCTCTTTAAAGGGAATCCTTGGCTGCCCCGTTAGGGCAGTTTTTCCCTGCTTTATGCTGCTGAGTCCCTGTGCAGAGCTGGGGACAAGAATCCATCCGATTCTTTCCCTTGCTCCTCTGCATGTGATTCCCTTCCATCTGGTCTCCTCATTCCCCAGACATGCTGTCTAGCTGCCAAGTTCCCTTCTCTGGATAGGATGCCCAGGTGCCTGGATCATTTCACCCCTTCTCCCTTGAACAGTGATTAAGGTAGATTGTGATAGGTGGGGGAGCCCCGCAGATTTGGAGGCCATCATCACAGACTTTAGCGAGTTAGGTGGTGACGTAGCACTGTCCTCTTACAGTGATGGGATGCAGTAAGAAAAAGAGAATGGGAACAAGAAGTATCCAAGACGGGGTCATGTCCCCAGGTAGACCAGCAACAGAGTGGGTGCGTGTCCATGTGTGCAGGGTGTGTAGCCCTGGCACATTCCTGGTGTGCCCTTCCCACCTTCTACAAGGGTGGAGAATCTGCACTGACGTAAAAGCCAATGCCAATGCAGTGGGGAGGCCCTGGGGATTCTCCCCTCCAAATTTCTCTCTCTCTGTCACACACACACACACACACTTTGCTTGTGTTTTAGATTCAGAAAGCTCAGCACAGTCTCTGTGTTAGAGATTGTCAGCCTGCTCAGAGGGAGAACGGGACTGGGGGGTAGGAGAGGAGGGGGTGTGTCTCCTTAATGCCCTCTGCCCTGCAGGGTTGTCCCCCTCTCTCCACTAGGGTTTGGGGAGCAAGCTGGGTGAGGAAAGGAGGTGACTAGAGGACTACCATTTGGGCATCTCTTCTACCCCATCCCCCACTGTTCCTGTTCCACCCACTGGCAGAACACGTTGGGAGCCCCAGGATCTCCCCAGCCAGACACTGGCTCCTCCTGCTGCTCCCTCTTCCAATTTCCCGGCCTGATGAGTTCCCATTTCATCTCCGGGCCCTTCAAGCTCAGGAAAGAGAGAGAGAGAGGAGGGGAAGGGAAGGGAACTGGTCCATTCTTTCCCCTCAACCACTGATTGTGAGATCAACTGAAATACAGGGATCTCATTGGTCAGCAGCAGACCAGAGCAGGTGGGATTGTCAGTAGGTGTTACAATGGTGATGACCTCATCTCTCCAGAGTGTGCTGTCAGAGCCAGGCCCTGCCCTTCAGTGTTAATAAAAGAAAATTTGATGTCAGGACTCTGGGATGTGGCCCATGGGAGCTGGATCCAGACAGAATAAACACTACTCCTTCCATGAAGGGATTTCCTGCACCTACAAGTGTAGGTCCAGGTATTACTGAGCTGGGAAGGAGGGGCAGGGCTGTGAGCAGAGGGTTTGGAGAGTGACCTTCTGTCTGATGTGATCTTAAGAGGATGGTCTTGGTTTTTTCCTCCAGAAGGCCTGTGTTGTTATAGACAGAGTAACATTAGTTCCAGGTGCTTTAGCACAGCCCTGGTATCCTGGAGATTCTCTGACCGAAGCAGATGGTACCCTGGAGCCCAGATGATCCTTCATAAGATCTGTCCTATGTTATATCCCCTCCAGGAGGTTGTTAACCAAGAGCTTAGTGACTAAGTAACATTAATGATAGGTCATGTCATGTCCAAAGAAGAAAGAAATGAATGGACAACACCAAGATCTGCATTAGAATTAGATGCAACTATCTGAATGAGCAGTTAGTTTAAGGTCATAATCAATGATACTGGGGCTCTCAGATTTAGCTTTTGGCCCGCGGGGAAAATATATTTCACACCCTAGTAAAAGAGATATATTACTGCAATTTGCTTTGTGGAAAGGTGTTTGGCAATTGGAACTAGATCAGCACATCAAGGACAGCCTGACTGTAAATGCCCACCCAGGAATGTAGCAGCACCATGGGTTGCCTTATGGTATTTCAAGTAGATCTGCTATTTTTCACTCTGGTAGAAATATATGCAAGAGACTGAAAAGTTGTAAGCAATGGAAAATGACCCTTTAGAATGGAAACACTAATGTAGCCTTCACTGCAGACTAATATCACTGCACACTCTGCCCATAATTTATATAACATAACACACACACAGAGAGAGAGAGAGTCAACTCATATAAAATGCTATCAGATTTTCTAAGATATGGTGTTTTCGATAAACTACCTGATGCAAGTGTAGCCATTCCACTCATCTACATGTTTGATGCACTTCTCCTGGAGTGGGTCTTATACAAACTATATATGCAAGAAAATGCGTAACTGTGATGAGATGCAGTGCACCATTGCACAAAAATCTTAAGTTAAATAAACAACGTTGAGAAAGATAAACCTACAAAAGCAAGAGAGTCCTTAGTTAAAAGGCCTCCACAGAGCACCTTCACCTTGCTGCATCTGAGATGAACTACAAAACCTTTTATTATAGGTTCCAATCAGAAAGGGTCCTAAATCGTATTTGGGTCTCTTTTGAACAGCTTGTGAAAATGAGCATGAAAGAATGAATATCTGTTCTCAGATGTCAAAAGGACTAAGTTCTCATCTGTGAGGCATAGATGCACTAGTGAAGAAAGCAGGTGGCGACAGTGGAGCTGGTCTAAACCTTTTTGCGTAAGTGTTTTTCCAATGGAAGTTTGTTGTTTTCTTTTTGACATGGAACATGGAGACTTGTTATCAAAAAACAAACACATCGAATCCAAAAAGTTTTAGACCAACCTCCCAAAATTTCAGCCCCAAACAAAAAAATAAATTCAATTTGGAGATGCTATGCTGTGCCTCCTGGGAATTGCAGTTCAGTTGCTTCATGTCCCCATTCTTCTTTATGGGATGGGTGCCCCCTCTCCTCCCAATTACATCTCCCATGATGCATTGTGACCAGGCACTCCCATGATGCACTGCAGAAGCTCAGAAAAAGGGGAAACTGATGAATCATAGGAGTAACCTGGTCAACAGAGGAAAATGGGGACATGAAGCATCACAGACACATTTCCAAAATGAAATAGTTTTCAGCCAAAAACATTACATTTTTGGTGGCAATTTTTCATCTTTTGGCCAAAAATGTTGGCATTTTGATTTTTCACTCAAGAGTTGAAATTTTCCATGGGGTGAGGGACAAATTCAGCTCTAATGGGAACCTTTTTCACCCACAGCCCCACGAATCAGAACAGGATTTTAACCTAGTGTTCAAGAGAGTTCTAGGGAAAGGGACTGGCTTCTTCTCCAGTCAGTCCCCAAGGAGGCATGTTCCATCAGCTAAGTGTCTCTGAGCTGACAGGCGGCTAGTGCTCATGCTGTCATTTGCCATATATGCTATGCAGGGATGAGTGCTGCTTGTGCTGTGCATCCCTCCCATTCCCCCAGGCTGGACTATCCTGCCTCATGCCAGCAGTGGGCTGCACGATGCCCCCCTGACGCTAGCCTTTTCCCCTCGCCCTACTAGTAAGGGTACGATTTCACCACATAAGCTGTTTAAAACTCTCCAGTGGCAGTTCTCATGGACTTGTATCCACTGAGTTTAAATTTCTTCTGAACCCACATGCCTCAGAGAGAAGAGTGTCACCTGCTGAATCACCAGCGCTACTTCGTGCAGCTCAGTGTTGCTTTTGGAGGTCTCCTTCACTTTGTTTTTCTCTCCTTGGCGTCTGAAAACCTGAAGGGATCACAGTACAGTGGTAGGCATGAGAAAAGACATTCTGACTGTTGCCCTGAAAGTCATGGTTTAGCCATGTTGACAGCACATGCTCATTCTCAAGTCACGACGTTCATTCCGGGATCATCTGAGATCTTTAGAGGTCCAGCCCTTGCCAGGAAGATATCTGTGCTGTTGAGATCTCCTTCAAATTCCCTCACATATCATCAAATAAACGTTTAAAAACCTAACCTGATGGAGGATCTGAATGAGAATTCCACTTCTCTCCACTGATATCATGAGGTGCAAACTCCAAGGGCTGTGTAGTAATCAGGAAGCCTCCCTAGTAAACATCAGCTTTATCATGTGTTTTCACTAGTGAAAGAAAGTCTTATGTTTCCATATAACTTCAGGCTGTGCTCTTATTGGTTCCCAGCATGCTTTGTTAGATGGCCAGCTCTTGGATTGGAGACCTGCAAGATAAGCAAATGGAAATTTCGAAATCCTTCCTTGCGGTAGAGGAAGCTCTAGAGATGAAGGATGGCATTATGATTGAGGCACTGGCCTCTGACTCAGAAAATATAGATTCAGTTCCCATCTCTGCTGCCAGCTTTCTGTGTGATGACCTTGGGCAAGTCACAGTCACCTACTGTTTCAGTTCCCCATCTTTAAATTGGGGAGGATAATGCTTCCTTTCTTCTGCCTTCTCCCCAACTTATCTATTTCCATGGTAAATTCTTTGGGGCAGGAACTTTCTCTCACTATGCATTTGTGCAGTGACTAGCACAACGGAGCCCCCATCTTGGATGGAGCCTCTCGGCACTAGGAAAATGGGGCATTAGGAGAGAAGGCAATGCTTTGACTCTGCTCACTCCTTGGTGGCCTTGTAGTCTCCATGCCATTTTGACTATGTAAAGGTCATAGCAGTCACCTTAGCTCATTGGTCCTTGCTACCGCTATCTGCAGCTCAAAGCGGAGATGTGCAGACTGCTAAGCAGTCACTGTCAAATGCTGCATTGTAAATGAAGGCAGCTAGTTAACCCACTTTTGCTAGCTCATCCAGGATATCAAGATCCACTTTCAGCTCTGCTGACGCAGACCTGAAGAGAGTAGCTAAAGCAAGCTGTATAGCACTCATGGCAAAGGCTTTGTGCATGATAATTTGCAGGGCTATGGCATAAGTGTCAGATACTTACCTGAGGATTGTACGTGACAGCACGTCTGTACCGGAGACAACTGCATCAGAAATGAACTGCAAAGTAGCAGTATCTACTGTAAGGGGAGACCCAAATGTTGCCCTCTCCCACTACAGGATGTGGCTATCCTTGAGAAGCATGTACTTCCCCAGTATATCACACCTGTTCAATGAACCACACTCTCCTGAATAAAGAGGGGAAAACAGCATTGTTCTGTCCTTCAAATAATGGACTCCAGGTACACTGGATAAGAGGAGAGGGTCCCTGTCTGATTCTGTTTCAATATAAAGGTCAACTAACATCAAGGAAACCCTCAAATATGTATTGAGAAGCTGAGGGGGATTGTGAGAGAGGGGACTGATTGGAGAAAGGGAGCTGAGATGGGCCAAAAGAGGGGTTTGTGAGAGAGAGAAGTTGAGGTGAGGGCATGAGTGAGAACAGGGGGGAAAGATGAGACTGTGAATAAGAGAGGGGCTGAAAGTGGCAACAAAGGACACAAGGGTATTTGGAGAGAGCAGGGCAAAGGACTGAAAGGGGGTTGACTAGGAGAGATTGTGAGAGGAGGGGAGAGGTGACAGAGAATGGAGTGAAAGTAGATAAGGGTTGAGAGAGGACAGGCTGTTTGTTGGAAGCATTTATTAGACTAAGCGCTTTAGATCAAGACTGTAATTTCCTATCTGTCTGGACAGCACGTAGAACAATGGGGTCTGTCTCAGTCCTCACTGGAGGCCTCGGGCCCTACTACAATATAAATACTTCTTGCTATTCCCTCTGGATAGGGAAGATCGTTGTTATTTCTAAGAACAAACCAGATCTCTCTCTTGACCTGCATAAGGATCCCGGAGCTGCAGAGCAAGCTAAAACAAAGATGTTTTGCAAACACACTTACAAATAATTAAATATTTTCAATGACTGGAATTCCTAAAAGTCCCCCTCAGCTTTAAATAAACCTTAATGAACTGTGTGTTTTCAGGCATGTCCTTTAGCAAGGATAGATCTAGGGGATTAGATGGTTTCACAGAGATGTCCTGGAGGCTCAAAAGAAGGGTCCTGTTTCATAAGGAAATACCTTTGCACAGTCTTCCTATTATTTTTCCTAATCTAGACAAGCCCTGTTATTTTTATATCCCCATTTCAGTCTCAATTATTGTTGTATGCCACCTGGGCCTATGCTAGTCTGGGGAGAAGGCTGAAGTCCAGATATCCATTCATTGACTCCCCAGGCAATTACAACGTTACCAACTGTCATGATATTTGATCTTTTTCTGTAAGTCCCAGCTCTTGGAGTCATGTGATTATGTGCAACTCTCAGCTTTCAGTTTTTAATAAAAGTAAGTTTCTAGTTCCTGTGGTTGAGAAGAAAAGCTTGAAAACACGAATCCTAAAAGATTCAAAAATCAGGAGGCAAATAAAAAGAACCAATATATATATATATTTAAATCTCATGATTTTAAGACAGTTTCATGAATATTTGGGGTCTGAGTCATGAACATTTGGGGTTGGCAATAATTTTCCAAAAAGGAAGATGCATTGGATCAAAAATGTGAGTTAGGATATATTGTCCTGGCTCCTGTGCAGCTGTAGGAAAAGTTAATATTTTAAAGTAGGTCAATTCCTTGTTGGGAAAGAAACATGCAATACACAGTCTCAGGATATTTTCTCCCAGTCTATTTTATTCCGAAATCCCATTCACATTGAAGTGAGATGACAACACAACTGCAAAGCTTCACACAGCTAACTCCATTAGTAGAATTGCAGACGAGGGTTCTTTTCTATTGGGTGAATTTGCACTGGTGGAACTACAGTAAGTTACCAAGGTGAGTCATGTTGAAGCAGTGTCTCTACACTGGGGTTTGCATAAGAGAATGTCTCTAATCCAGATAAGCCCTAAACACTATGTACAGCGCAGTTTATCAGAAACTACTACTGTCCGACCATGGGACCTACCTCCACCACTCCCTCCCCTCCACTTTAACCCCCCTAACCCAAACAGACACCTCTCCATACCTTGTGGCCTCTTGTTCTCTCTACTGACATAGTTTGGTCCCAGTGCAGTCAGAGTGTCTGGAAATCTCCATCAAGAGAAAAGACAGTAGTCACACTGACTCCAGTATCCTTACTTTAATCCTTGGTTGTGATGGCCAAACAGCCTTATCCTAAAATATAGGATCTCCTTAAATAAAATAGCTTCAATGTACACCTTTGCCATAATAATATCTAGCAATAATCCTTTGGAGACTTTCATCTCAAAGCATCCAAATAACTATATTTTCATATATAAAACACTTTAAGGACAGCCACTACACTAGGTGGAACAAGGAAACTGTTTAGTAGTTTACTGCTCAACAGTTTAGGACAGGGAATGAAATAAGACATTGTATCCAGCTGATGCTGCCAGAGGAACTATTTGACTTGGAATTTAGCCACAACAGCAAGAACAAAAAATTTACCTTTGCAAAAAGTTCCATGAGAGGTTTACTAACTGCTAGTGATCAGTGTGATGATACATGGAAGCATATTCTGTCTTAAACAGGAGGTATCTTTAAAGAAAACAAATACGACAGAAAAAACAAACAAGTTTCCACACAACTTGAGTTCCAGTTTTTTCTTCTTTGTTTACCAGGGACCACACTCTGTCTGGAAGCCTAGATAGCTCCCAGAGAAATTTAATGGTTGTATAACATATTTCAAGTAACCACACTGGTCCCTCTTCTCTGCCTGTAGCACATAATAGTTTAGTCTTCTGAAGGCTGTTATATCTTGGTCTAATGTCAGTTGTTGGGCTTAGTGTGTGGGTGCTGGGTAGTGTTGGTGGCCTGTGATATACAGATGGACAGACTAGATAAGGTCCCTCCTGGCCTTAAGTTTTATGACTATGACTCTATCTAATTATAATCAGTATTATGGTTTTATATCTTATTCAAAAGACAGCGCCCTCAATAAAGCACAGCTGTCCCCCAGCGCCATGCTAAAGAATTTCTTCACTGCTGACCCAAATGCAAGAGTGCCACCAACACTACTTCCTGCAGTACTTTGGTTTTCCTTGGAGGTTTCTTTCCATGTAGTAATAAGCCAACACTGCTTCACCTATGATACCTAAGCAGCGTACAGCCCAAGATGTTGTGGCTGCAAGATTTTCAGTGACTTGGTCTCTAGAAAGTTTAAGAAAAAAAAATGACTCTGGGAAAAATATATTTCATTGAGATTTAACAACTGTTAGCCTAGAAGGCCATTTCCCACCCGCTCTCTGCCCTTCTGTGAGGAAGATGAGGCAACTTTCAGGCCTTGAACTAACGAAGACTCTGTCTGTAGCTACTGGGGACAGGTGAAACTCGGTGCTTTTTCTTTGGGTTTTGCGTGAAGTTTTGATTATGTAAAAATTAGAAAGAATTACACAGAAGAACAGAAAAACATTATGTCCTACACAACTCCCTTCCCTGTCACCTTCTTCCTCACAACATGCAGTTAAGGAAGCACTCACCCTTGTCTCATTTGCTATTCTGTTACACAGGTGGGCACCCCTTTATGGTAGTTCATGGCTTCCTATACAGAGAAGCCATGGCCATCAAATAACTGGTGCCATGCAGCATGGGGAATTAGAATTTAGATGTTTGGCACCAAAAACATAGGCCTCATGTCTGGTCAGCTAAAAAAGCAGCCCAAGCAGAGGGAAGACTTATTCACTGAAACAGAAATAGAAGTCATTGGCATATATCCACAGAGGCACACACACATGCAAACATTCACAGATACATGTGTTGTGTGCAAATACATGCTCATGCACAGATGCACCCATGTGCCACAAACATATTTATCCACATGAACAAACAGGCAGCCGCACACACACACTCACACATATCCCCATGCACATACAGCAGCACTTCCGCTTCAGCTCAACGGGTGAAACCACTTCATGAGAAACAAGTGGCTCCAGGTTCTTCTTCCCCTCCTTGTAACTCAATGTAGCATTTTGTATATATGCCTCTTTGTGCAATGAGCTGACTGATTGACGGTCTCTTTGGTTTGATCTTCTCACTGGCAATGCACAGAAATGACAGGACTCCACTGTATTGAATCCTAAGGTAATTTTTTTGAGCCTGCTGACTACAGACAGATCTGAACAGTTCTCCCATTGCTCTCTAACTCCCGCCCAGACTCGCTAGATAGTCCGTGGTGCCCATTACAATGGGGTCTTCCCAAGTCCCGGTCTCGACTAGACAATCATGGACTGTGAGCTGCATTACACTCAAGAACAGGCTTGCATGGAAGGATGCATAGTAACATAGCCAGTGACCCTTTCCTTTCATCTTGTACCCAGGCTCAGTGGAAGAATTACCCGTGGAGAACAGAGTGGGTAGGAAACGGCACCAATGAGGCAAGGCTGAACCAGGGTACCAAGAAGATGACTCAGCATCTGAATGAGCAGGATGCAACATAGTCATCATGCCTGACTCAGAAATGGAGGAAGTAGTTTAGAGAGACAGCGACGAGGCAGGCGGCAGCAGCAATGATGGGGGAGGAGAGAGAAGGCCCAGGAAAGAGATACAAGGTAGAAAGCTGTGTCTGCATAAAGAAATGGAAAGCAAGGATTAATTGGCTGAAGCTGCTGGAACGTAAGAATGGGGCATTGATAGCATGCTACATGTGAGAAAGGCAAATTGGACTCTGTTCTAACATTAGTTCCTCCTAAGTAGATTCTTTCTAAATGATTTTTTTGCCCCCACAGGATTCCCAAATAGTGTATATACAATTCCTGGAGTCTTTAAGTTCCACCTGCCCTGTAGGAAAGGACAGGGGTTTGGGTTTTTTGTTTGTTTGTTTGTAGGAATGCAATATTATTAAATTGGATTTTCCCTGCAGGACAGGAAATACTCTGCAGGACTGGAAGAATTTTGAGATTCCAGGACTGTACAAAATTAGCTTCACCCAATGCTGAGATGTAGCTACTTCTGGGTTGGAAAGCAGCAACTGTCTAACAGGGCACAATACCCCTATGCAATAGTTCAGGATAGGAAATGAAGGATCCTATGTCAGACAGAAGCTGCTAGGAGAAATTTACATAGGGAGGATGTAATTACCCATAGGGATTCTAGCCAGGGCATATAGGGTAATACCATTGTGAAAAAATGCTTTGGGATTTTTAATAATCACACAGAAGGCAACTTTAACACAGCACCACCCCAACATCATCCAAGGGACACTGGTTCAGCCCTGACTCAATATTCTAACATCTACACCACTTCCTGAAGTAGCTTTCCCTTGAATCTGATTCAAGGGCTAATCAAGAGTAAATATGTTTTGCAGGTGAAATCAAACAAGATCACAGAGCAAAGTGGCATGACTCCATGTAGGCATTAGAGAGGAAATATATTTAAAGTCTGTGAGAGTATGACTAGCCATAACATGCTGCGCTCTTTTGAAAATCTAGCCCTATTAATTTCCAAAAACTTCATTGTTAACTTAGTCAAACAATTCAATCAGCAGGCAGCAAAGACCCATGAACTGTGGATCTGTGGAAAGAAACGTGGAATAAAAATGGCTTCTAATTAAACTGAAAGAACTAAAATTCATTTTTAAGGTTCTGTCATTACTGGGGGCGGGTAGGGACAGGGGGAAAAAACCAGAGGCTGGTGTGGTAACTTGAAGCTGGTAGTGTGACTAAAGTAATTGAAGTGGCCCATATGGATTTTCAGACCACCCACCCACCCAAACCTTTAGTTAAGTCAAAACAAAACATTAAATTTTTTGAAGAGCAGCAGCTATGGAAAAATATAGGCCTCTGAAAAGCTTGTTATTAGACACTGCCAAGAGGATTTTTGATCAGCAGTTCTCTTAATTTGGCAACCTGAACAAAACACCAGAGGTTTCAAGTTGGTATGTAAAGTAGATTGAAGCTGGAGTTTCTCTGAGTCTTTCATTTCAAGACTTGTCTCTCATGTGTAGGAGGCACAGGCTGGAGCATGAGACAGAGTGTCGTCAGCATGACATATTGTCAGCGCTGCCAAGTTTTCACACACTGATCTCACAGCTAAAGTAATACTCTGTGAGTCTGATTCTCCTCTCACTTACAGGGGGTAAATCAGGAACAACTTCATAGAAACCAATGGATTTATACAGGAATAAAACCAGCGTGAGCTCACATTCTGACCCTTAGCACGTAATATAGAGCAGAGAGTGAAAATGCCCACATTTGGTTCACCTCAGCCCTTCCTGTTCTCTGCCTGTGGCACGCAATGGAGTCTCACACAATGTCTCCTGAGGGCTATAATCCTTTTGTCTAATGCTGGTTGTTAGACTTGGTGAGGAGATGGCTGGTTGGTGTCGAGCGGTCTGGGATTCACAGGAGGTCAGATGAGTGGTCCCTTCTGGCCTTTGACTCCATGACTCTAACTACATAATGTCTAAGGATGAGCCCAACCAAATTAGAGGCCTAAGGCCCATGATATGAACAGCCCCAGACTTTGGGGTGATTGAAATTTGAACCTGGATCTGGACCTTAATATCACAAATGGACCCAGGGTCAAATGATCTAAAGCACCTAAGTGACTTGGGAGCCTACATCCCATTTACTTTCAATTGGATGTAGGCTCCTAAGTCACTTGGTTGCTTTTGAAACATTTACTCCCTTCAAATGGGCAAAACCAGATTCCCCAGCTCCAAGCACAATTGAATTCTGGTACATTCAAGATCTGGATCTGATTTTTAGCTTGATCATTTCTCATTATTCCCACTACACTGACGTGATCTTTGCATGTCAAAATGGGCAGGGAATTTACAGAGGTGTGGAGGTTACCATATAAACCTAAGGATATCCCCAGGACATTGCTTTCAGACACAGTAAACAAACACATAAATAAGAGACAATGCCTGCAAACCAGTGAGTGCGTTCATTCTTACAAGACCAGTTTACAGGTAGGACATAACTGACCAATTTTCTTGAGGACTACAATATATTCACTGGCCCACAGGCATTTGAGTTACTGAATCCTGATTCTCCAACCTCAGGATACAAAATAGCTCCCATTTAAGTCAATGGGAGTTTGAGAAAGTTACATTCTCCCTCTGCTCTGAAAAGAACAAACATACTCCATATACAGTCAGCTCTTTTGAATTTGGTCCAGTGTATTGCTATTGCTCATTATACATAAATATGATTTGGGCAGTCAGAAAAGGGGTCAGGCTAGGACAAAGTTTAGGATCCTTTGCATTAGAAGGTGCTCTTTAGAATTAATCTTTTTTGTTCTTGGGTTTTTTGTAGATGTTGTATTACATTTTAGCCAGATACAGTCAGAGGCAGCTATTGGGATGCAGATAATGGCTCAGGAACATCAGTCACAGGGGCAGAGCAGAGTGAGCTTTTCAACTTTGACAAGACAAAGTGAAGAGACAGGGCAATTGCACCAAGTACATTTTCAAGGTCAACTCTACGACAAGGACGCAAACGATAGCAAACTTTGCAATCTAGCAGCTGCTGGGTTGGACTCTGCCTGCTTCACGAGCTGGCACAATAACACAGCTCTGCACATTATGCTTAAGTTTCAGGTGAGGTGAGTTTTAAGAGGCTCTCCACTACTTTAGCAAGGAAAGTTCCCACAGCTGTGCTCGGTAGAGCTCAAGATGATACATACTTTAGGGCTTGTCCATAAACAAAAGTTGTACTTCTTTAGCTATACCAGCTATATAGTTAAAGCAGTACAACCTCCCTAACCAGGATGCAGCAATACTAATATGAAGGAGCATTATACCAGTATAGCTTTTCCAATAACACACACTCCCCTTTAAGTGAAATAGTCATACTAGTACAAAAACTGTGTGTAGACCAACACCTATACTAGATACATGGTTTGAACCAGCCAGCTGCAAAAAAAAAAAAAAAAAAAAAAAGACACCTAGACATACAGCTGCTGCACCCATGCACATGGGTGTGGCGCTCATTGGGTTGAAAGTCACTCCTCTGAACGTGCCTAGCTAAAAATTGGGGCAAGTTTGTCAACATTTTTGCTCAGGTTCCCTGGCATTTCAAGCAAACCTGAGCTCAGCCTGGATACTCATGAATCTCTGAGAGTTGAAACAGCTGGAGGGGGTTGGTTTGTTTTTTAAACATAGCTCCGTAGGGGAGAACCTGTTACCCTGGGGTTTGAAATCCACCTTAGTGCCCCTCTGCTGGTTTACCTTGAAATGTTTTCTACTTGCCTCAGTCCATTGAGTGAGAAATCTAGTTTGACAGCAGCACCAGCAAGGGGTAGGTTTACTCCAGCGTCTGTAGGAAGGGAAAGGAAAAAAGACTGTATCTCGTTTTGCTAAACGACACTTCCTTCTAGCCAATCAATGAGCCACACTCGAAGGCACTGAGGGGAAGTCCTGTGTAGGTGTCCTGGAGTAGGATGGTGGCCTCAGTTGTGTAGACTCAAGGGTGGGGGTACAAGGTGGAAGAGGAAGAAAATCATATGAGTTGAACCCTGCTTTATTAATGGCTGGGACGTAGAAGACCCTGTAGCTCGTAGGCTACCCAGTGTAGCCCGTGTTTGCTGGTACTATGAAAAGGGAACTTTACCTGGCTGATTTCCAGTCCCCTTTGTCTGGATAGTGTATAAATGGAGGTTTTCAGCCATCAGTCTCTCAGTTTTTACCTTTCGTGAAACCTACAATTACATAAACTCATTAAAGACCAATATATTTAATTTTCTCTAAACCCACATTACTTTACCAGGGTTGCAGTCGACTTATAATAATACTACCAGATTTATCTCAGATCCCTCCTTTACCCTATGTGATATCAACAGATTTTATGTAGTAGTCTATGTCGCAGCACTGGAAACAGATTACTATGTCCCATTCTATTTGTGCTGTATAATAAAGGCAGCATGCTTCAGTGGACTGAGCAGAGGACAAGAAATCTGTAAACCTAGGTTCTAGTTCTGACTCACTTGTGTTTGACTGTGATTTGTCTGGGCCTCAGTTTCTCTTTCTGTAAAAGTGATGTAAGGTTACCTGCCTAAGTAAAGTCATTGCAGATCTATGGTTGACAAATGCTAAGTATTCTTGTTCATGGAAACTACCTGTCTTGCTCACACCAGCAATGTCCAAAAGTCCAAAAAATAGGAAAGTCCAAAAAATAGGAAGCACATGACATGTCACCAAGATAAATTGCTGTCTAAAGACTTTATGCATTGTTATAAAAGCAACTATCCCATGCTCTGTGTTTAAAACCATAATTATACACACCACCTTCAAAAGCTCAATGGCTCAATATGGCTATAAAAGACCTCTCAACACTAAATTAACTTCTATCTTCCTTCTCCTCAAGCCCTGTTCAACATTTCTGCTCCTGGAAGAGCAGGTGAGCCTTGCTGCACATCCTGATGGTCATCAAACCTTGGATTCTGCAGACCCAGGGGGAAGCGAGGTCCAGAATCAAAGTCCTTTCTCCATAATCACCCTGCCAACTGCCCCCTCTCATTTAAATCAGGGAGTTTTACATTCAATAAACTCAGCTGAACACAACAGTAGCTGTGCCCTGTTTCTCAAATCCAGGCATGTAAGTTAGGGCACCCAGATCCATATTCGTATGTTCCAATGTGTGCTGAGGAAGCTAAGTGAAGTATGAGAGGAGAAAAAAGATCTTGTGCTTAGGGCACTGGCTTTGGACTCAGAGATCCAGCTTCAGTTCCCAGTTCTGCCAGAGGCTTTCTATGTAACCTTGGGTAAGTTACATGATCTCTAGGGGCTTCAGTTTCCCATCTGCAAAGTGGTGATAACAGCACTTCTCTACCTCCCAGGGGTGTTGCAGGCACAGATGACTGTGAGATGCTCAGATATTATGCTGAGGGGGTTCATACAAGCAGCTAGGCAAATATGCCGAACAAACAGTTGTTACCCTAATTTGTTTCCATTCACAGACTAACTTGGGCACTTTTCCTTACAGATAGAAAGCTATTGCATCTGCAAGCTCTCATGGCTTAACTTTTAATTTAAAAAGTTAAATGCTTAATAAACCCTCAGCATAAAGTTCATTCCCTCAGGAATGCTTGTGGTGATAACATGTAGGGTGATGCTAAACTTGGTCCACTTACAAAATCTTCCCACCACTTATCTGTTTTTGTTTCTCTTTGTTTTCTTCCCACTAAGTATTCTTACTTGGTAACTGGGTCACTGGAGGAAGTAGGACTAATAAGACCTACGGTTTATTTTGGGAGGCTCAGTAAACAATCTGGAGGCTGTGCAGTGGTATAAATTCCCAGGCCCCTCATCATTTTCCAATATTTGAACACTTTTTTCAGCATCAGCTCTTGATTAAGCTTGGAAGCCAATAGCTCCCCAGTTGGCAGAGGGTTTTGAGGACATCCTGGTGAATCTGAGGTTATTTATATGAACAATGTGACACAGTTTTCTGGCTCTTCTTAAAGTTCTCAACTGCCTCCCAGACCAAAGATTGATTCAATTCTCCACTCCTTGTCCCACGGATTGCTTTGTGATGTAGCATCAGTACATGATGAAGTTGTATCAGAGTGGCACAAATCTGCACAAACACGCAGGAGCTGAACATAGCAAAACTACTTCAGGCCTGTGATGGAAAGATATCAAAGTATTGAAGTTAAGAAGTAGTTTTTCTGCTTATTTGAACCTTTACTGGACTGCACCCAGAGGGTTGTAAGACTAACTCTTCATGAAAAACTTCTCCAGTAACTAGTTTTCCTGGGGTACTGAAGAGGAAAGCAGAAAAAAAGGACTGAGAAAAGCAAATTTATAAAGATCTGTTATGCTCTGTGTGGTGACTTTTTACTTTGTAGCTACACTGCAATTACAGTGTGGCCTTGCCTACCACTAATTCATGTCACTATATGACTGAATCACTTTATTATTCCTTTAGTTTTGTACTTTATACATCTTTTCAGAATACAGATAAATTAATTACACTGTAATTAAGACAAAGTTATACACCTTGCTCTTTTTGTGGCGGTTGCATGTATCAGAAAGCAAAGCTACAAAGTAATTAGTGTACGCTGCAGTGTATTTGATGTACCTGTATTCCAAAAACACATATATTAATTACCAAACTCTTGGCTAAGTGCAAGTAGTTTGATTTTTAATCATAAGACTCTGCAAGAAGTATAATGTCAAATTAATTACAATGCAGCGATTTACGTATTTCAGGGCTTGTTTACACTTAAAACTCTACAGTTGTACAACTGAGTTACAGCCACGTTTCAGTGTAGGCACTACCTACGCCGATGGGAGGGGTTCTCCCATCAGCATAGGCAACCCCACCTCCCCGAGAGGAGGTAAGTAAGTCAACAGAGGAATTCTTCCATTGACATAGCATAGTCAACACGGGGACTTAGGTAAATTTAACAACGCCACTCAGAGGTGTGGACTTTTCACATCCCTCAGCAACATAGTTAGACCAGCCTAATTTTCTAGTGTAGTCCAGGCCTCAGTCTTATTCCAATTACATGAACTAGTGGATAATTGGGATTTTGAATGGCGTCATCACAGCATAATGACACTGCAAGTGCAATGTAATTAGGGTGTACTCACAGTCACTGTATTATACTGTGTAAAAACCTACGCACACTACATTCACTTAATAAATACTACACACTCTGAGGTGGCCTTCCTTTTCACAGTGGCAGAAGCAGCAAAATCAGGCAGAGCATGTCTTTGAAGGGCTGCTCATTGGTGAGGAAAGAGCAAGAACTCTGAGAAAAGATATAAATGGTATCACTTTATTCACTGGCACTTTCCTTCCATTAAACGAAGGCAGGAAGCTAATTAAGCTTAGTAGTGCTGCCTTAATGGAAGATTGTGCTGCCAAATTCTCCAGACTGCACTGCCAATGTTTGACTAGAACATACAAAGGTTTTCAGGAGCTTAGTTTTATGAAAATGCTCTGGTTTGTTTGGCCTTCAACTCCACACCCACACAGAGCACTCCCTTTATCAGGCCACTGCTAATCAGGTTTCCAGCTTACCTCACACAATGCAAAACATTGACCTTTGAGTAATTTCACACAGCTGGTTTACGTTACACTCTCAGCTCGTTTCAACTCAGGGAGAGGAACCTACATCAAGAAGCAGTGGCTCTAATTCCTGGGAATTTACAGTACTTCATTGCAGGTGTCACAGGTAATGCACACAGTGATACAGGAGGCAGTTGTGCTATGTCATGGTTAAAGCAGAGAACCATTAGAAAACCTGGATTCTGTCCCCAGATGGTCTGCCACTGACTTGTGTGGCGTTGGGCAAGTCACTTCACCTCTCTGCACCTTAGTTCCCTCATCTCTAACACTGAAACAACAAAACCACTTACTTAGTATGATCATAGTTGCTGAAAGAGAGTGCAATGCCTATGAATGGCACGAGGCCGCTCTACTGACCTGTGATTCATGGTGCAGCCTGATCCAGCTGATGGGGGCACTAGCAAACTTTGTGTTCATGACCAGGCTGGGGGCAGTCTGGCTGAATGGTCAGGAAGGCTGACCTCATGGTTGGAACAGACGTGGCCAGGCCCAGTGGCTAGAGCCCAAATCCGGAGCCAAATTTCCAAGTCCATTGAGTAAGACCGGGCTGGAGCCAGGAATCAGAAGCCAGGGGTCAGAGCCATGGACAGAAGACAAATACCAAGTCCAGGGAACAAGCTAAAGCCAAGATCCAGGAATCAGTGGCAAAATGTGCAGATAACTCAAAGTTATTGATGCTTGTCAAATCCATAGAAGACTGTAAAAAACTTCAAAAGGACTTAACCAAGCTAGAGGAATGGGCAACATGATGGCAGATGAAGTTCAATTTCAATAAATTATTATTATTATTTATTATTTGTATTTTTGTAACATGCAGGAGCCCCCAAGTGATAGACCAGACACTGTACAAACACAGAACAAAGAGATAGTCCCTGCCACAAAGGTCTTACAATGCATGGCAATGGACAAGGGTCTTACAATGCATGGCAATGGACATTGGAGAGGAAAATTTGAACTATTCATATACCTTATCTGGGTCTAAATTAACTTTAGCATCTGAGAAAAGGAACCTGGCTATCACTGTGGACAGCTCAATGAAGAGCTCCGTTTAGAATGCATAAGGAACCAGGTGGAGAATAATGCAAAAATTATTATAATACCATTATGTAAATCAGTGATGCAGCCTCACCTCAAATACTATGTGCATCTCAAAAAGGATATTGCAGAACTAGAAGGGATTTAGAGAAGGGTGACGCGTATGATTAGGGTCATGGAAAAGCTTTCATGAAGAAAGATTGAAAAGATTAGGACTATTTATTTCAGAAAGGAGGTAAGAGAGGACATGATAAAAGCAAATAAATAATTAAAATTAAAAGTCTAGACAAGGTAGGTTGGGATTTTCTGTTCTCCTTGTTTCACCGCAAGGGAACATTCAACAAAACTGAAAGACAACAAATTTAAAACTGATAAGAGGAAATACTTTTTCTCGCTATACAAAATTAGAATGTGGAACTCACTACCACATGATTTTGTTGAGGCCAAGAATTTAGCAAGATTCAAAAAGGGATTGGACATTTATATGGATAACAAAAATATCCAGAGTTTTAATTGTCAATGCAAACATAGAAAAAACCTGATGCCTCAGGTTTTAAGACAATCTCTAACCATTAGGAATCAGGATGAGAACATCATGAGGGCTGATTATCCCACATCTACCTACTGCGAAGTATCTTGCACCTTCCACTGAAAGATCTGGTACTAGCCACCTCTGGAAACAGAATACTGAACTAGATGGAACACAGGTTTGTTCTAGTATTCCTGTGTTGCTATGTAATTAAGCTATTTACAAATGAAACAGAGGCTCCATAGCCCATTACCATTATCTTGAGCCAGCCCAGTCTGCTGAACTTCAGAAATGTGACATTTCTTCACAGTTCCTTGTTTCAACAAGAAATTATCCATCAGGTACATCCTCTGAATGCCTTCATCCCAACAAAGATACTTCAGATTCCCTTCTCTAACCACAAGAAACATCTAGCGGGAACAGACCAGCTATACAGAAGAGAGTAAATAGGTCAGATGTCCATGTGAAACCACCATAACTAAATCTTCTTTCTCCAGTGACAGATAATTTAATTCCACTCCATCTGATTAGGGGAAATTTTGTGTTTAATGAATAGGCTGCTCTATTTTCTTTATTTCTTTCAGTGCCTTTTAAGGCCTGGAATCAAAACTAAAACAAGTTTATTTAACACCCCTGCCCCATCGTTCTGGTATTGGACAGGATATTCTGTAGTCCACGAGGTCTCAACCTGTGGGCCACAACCAGGTTTGAAGGATTTGGACTACCTTCCCTTTCGTTATAGAAAAGGGATCTCAAAACCTTTTGCTCTTATAGCATGGGGAAGGGAAGTCTAAAAGGAAAAGGAGCTCAGGAAAGTTGGCAGTTTTTTAAAGAAATTTCACAGGAAAGATAGGAAGTATGGTAAGAGACCACCTGGCTTAACCAAGAGATCTTCAACATCCTGAAAATCAAAAAAGAGTCACACAAAAAGTGGAAAATATTTCAAATTATGAAGGATGAATACAGAAAAACAACACAAGAATGTAGGGACAAGATTAGAAAGGCCAAGGCATAAAATTAAGATTAAATTAGCTATGGACATAAAGGGTAACAAGAAAACATTTTACATTAGAAGCAAGAGGAAGACCAAGGACAGAGTAGGCCCATTACTCAATAAGGAGGGAGAGACAATAATGGAAAACAGCAATGGCCAAAATGTTAAATGCCTTTTTCTATCAGTTTTCACCAGAAAGGTTATCAGTGATTAGACGACTAACATAGTAATATCAGTGTAAATGGGGTAGGATCTGAGGCTAAAATAGGGAAAGAACAAATTAAGAATTATTTAGACAAGTTGTAGATGTCTTCAAGTCATCAGGGCTTGATGAAATACATCCTAGAATACTTATGGAACTGGCTGAAAATGATTTCTGAGTCATTAGCAATTATCTTTTGAGGACTTTGGAGGATGGGAGAGATCCAGAGGACTGGAAAAGGACAAATGTAGTACCTGTCTATAAAAAGAGAAGTAAGGATAACCCATGGATTTATAGACCAGTCAGCTTAACTTTGGTATCTGGAAAGATAATGGAGCAAATCATCAAAATCAATTTGTAAGCACCTAGAAGATAATAAGGTGATATGTAACTGTCCAATATGGATTTGTCAAGAACAATTCATGTCAAACCAACCTAATATCCTTTTTTGACAAGGTAACAAGCCTTGTGGATAGGAGGGAAGCAGTAGATGTGATATATTTCAACTTTAGTAAGGCTTTTGATATGGTCTCACATGACCTTCTCATAAACAAACTAGGAAAATATATCCCAGATATAAACATATTATACGGTTGCGTGCACAACTGGTGGGTGCACATATTCAGAGAGTAATTATCAATGTTCACAGTCAAGCTGGAAGGGCATATGGAGTGGGTCCCACAGGGATCTGTCCTTGGTCCAGTTCTACTCAATATATTCATAAATGATTTGGATAATGGCGTAGAGAGTACACGTATAAAGTCTGTGGATGATACCAAGCTGGGATGGGTTGCAAGCAGTTTGGAGGACAGGATTAACATTCAAAATGATCTTGACAAACTGGAGAAATGGTCTGAAACACATAGGATGAAATTCAATAAGGACAAATGCAAAATACTGCACTTAGGAAGGAATAATCACAGTTGCACAAATACAAAATGGGAAGTGGCTGCCTAGGAAGAAGTACTACAGAAAAGACTATGGTGGTTACAGTGGATCACCAACTAAATATGAGTCAACAATGTAACACTGTTGCAAAAAAAGCAAACATCATTGTAGGATGTATTAGCAGGAATGTTGTAAGCAAGACACAAGAAGTAATTCTTCCACTCTACTCAGCACTGATAAGGCCTCAACAAGAATTCTGTGTCCAGTTTTGGGCAGAACACTTCGTGAAAGATGTGGATTCATTGGAGAAAGTCCAGAGGAGAGCAATAAAAATGATCAAAAGTCTAGAAAATATGACCTATGAGGAAAATTTGGAAAAAAAATGGGTTTATTTAGTCCAGAGAAGACAAGACTGATGGGGGACATGATTACAGTCTTCAAGTACGTAAAAGGTTGTTATAAAGAGAAGGGTAATAAATTGTTTTCCATAACCACTGAGGACAGGACAAGAAGTAATGGTCTTAAATTACAGCAAGGGACATTTAGATTAGACATTAGGAAAAACTTCCTAACTGTCAGGGTAGTTAAACACTGGAACAAATTACCTTGGGAGGCTGTGGAATCCCCATCACTGGAGGTTTTTAAGAACAGGTTAGACAAACACCTGTCAGGGATGGTTTAGGTAATACTTAGTCCTGCCTCAGTGCAGGGGACTGGATTAGATGACTTTTAAGGTCCCTTCCAGTCCTATGCTTCTATGATTCTGTGGGGTCAAGATATGGAAAAGATTGAGAATCACTGCTATATTTAATCACTACCATGTGGGAGAAAAAGAGGTGTAGGACTAGATCCTCAGTTCAGGTAAATCATCATTGTAACTCTACTGACTTAAGTTGACCTACACTGATTATACCAGTTGAGGAACTGACCCATTCTTTCAGCTATTGCTGCACCCAGAGATCTCCCCAAACACTCCTGCTAGACACAGTACCACATATGATGATGTGAAGGGTTTCCTACTCCAGAAATAGGTAGTGTCCACTCACAACATCATTTCACACATTCCTTGGACTGAACATCTCTTTTTTTTTTTTTTTTCATGTTCCAATTTAGCCACAATCAGCCTGAGACTTCCTGTTTTAAACACAAGAGGGGACAGCTGAACGACCTTGTGCTCTTGTAGGAAATCCACACTCATGCATCTACAGACACCACACATGGATGGGTCCAAGGACCTTCTCTTTCCAAAGGACAGAGCTCAGTCACTCGAGCTAAAGCTGAATTGCCTTAAATGTACTTAGATCCTCTTTGCAGCTCCTCCTACCATCACAAACTCTTAAGTCTTCAGCAGCTTTGATTCCCTTAAGTAGAGGGCAGTCATGCTTTTCATACCGGCTAGTACATTACACACACCCCGAAAGAGGGGAAGACGCCTGTAAGCTGGTTATTAGTGATAACCTTCAGCACTGATGCACAGCAGAGACTCTACACCCACTCTGTGAATGAGAAAGTAAATAAAATATGATAGCACTCAGTTCCCTATCTAGTGTTCATTTGTTTCAGTTATATTCACTATTCTGTGATTCCTATGTCCATCTCTGCTGTAGATTCCTTATACTATAGCCTCCACTCTCACTCACAGCCAATGAGCCTTGTGTGTGGCTAATCCAGAGGAAAATTAAACCCCTAAGGGCCCGATTTCCAGAGGAAAGCCCATGGATTTCAACAGCTCTCTGGGGGACTCACCACCTCTGAAAATCAAGTGCAATATGTTTAATAGCAAATTTAATAGCACTTGCTTTTATTGAAACATTCTAAGGGACACCAAAGTGTTTGAGTTCCTTCATAGGTTCATATCATTCATAAATCTGGTTTGCTCCCTCCACACCATTTTCATCAAAGACGAAATTTATCCCCTTGCCAGGCCTATGCACCACTTAAGCCCTATTTTGAAAGTTTAAATTGGGTTTGAGGAGCATAGGCCTCTGTATACTGGTGAATTTCACTCAAGAAAAATATTATACAATAAAAAGATCCCATCTGCCAGTTGCAATGAGAGAAAACTGATTATCCCTATCACAGATCTCAGCAGAGATCTGACTGAGACAATGTATCCATTCACAATACTCTGATCAAAACAAGCCATGCCTAACTTTGTTGTTTACCTGAATGAAATGGCAACTGTTTACTTCATGTACTAGGTACAGCCACATGTTATTGCCAAGAAATTCTCAGCATTGTACCTTGCAGCAGACCAGATACTACTGCCTGTTGAGAAATCCTATATGTATTTGAATTCTAAGTATTACTGGAAATTACACATTTATTGAAACAATTATTTTTTTATATTATGATCAGAAGGGAGATACTGGCAAATTGTTTTGGTGACATTGAGCCAGGTGAGTGAAAGTTCAAATACCATTCATAAGAATCCGTAGTCGTGTGCAGACAGCCATTCTTGGAGTTCAGAGATGTTAATTTTACCTGAGTGAAAAAAGATCTATAAATTATAATATTATTTAATATTTTTCTTATCATAGCACTTAGGATCCTCAGTATTGGATCAGGTCCCCATTGCACTTGATGCTGTACAAACAGAACAAAATGAAAGTCCCTCACTCTGCCCCAGATGTATGTGAAGAAAGATTATATGATAGGAATTGGCAACAACTAGAAAGAAAAGGGGGAAAGGGGGAAACGTGCTGGCCTATGGGGACAGGAACTAAAATGCTTTACCAATGGAAAACCAGTTGAGTCTTGGATGAAGATGGAACATACACTCTATATTGGACCAGAGCAAAGATGCTGTATGTGATATGATATTGTCCAAATGTTAAGACAAGGAATGCCTGGTATAGTAATGAGCAAGGTCACATCTGCCTACATCTATGTGGCCTGCAGAGTATAATTGACAAATCTCCACTGCACCTGAAGAGGCTTCTGGCAACTCATTAAACCTACAGCTAGTTGCTGCAAACTTTTGACGTTCCAAGACAGAACCCAGAACTCGAGAAATGTAGCCATTCTATTATCTGATTTTATTTCTTTAACTTCAAGGACTTGGACTTAGCTGGATGAGCTTTGGAAGATTTAGACATAGGTATATTTTCTGATACCATAGATCTTTTATTTTCTTTTTGACTTCTTGATATTTTTTGACTGAATTTCATTTGATTAATGACATGTTTGGATCTTGGTCTCTTTGAAGGAAAAATTCACTAAAGCACATTCTCTGAAACAATAGAAAATCAACCTCTGGTCTCTGCTGAGTGACTGAAATGGGTGGGAAGGTGGGGAACAAATGTACCTGGCCTGGTGCACTTTCCCAAAGGTGATACCCCATAGGTGTCACCAAAACACTGCATAGAATTGTATGAGCAAAGCCTGAAAACCATAAGGAGGGACAAGAACAGGGGACTGAATGTAACAGGTTCAAGGTGTCGGCTGATCAACATAAGGGCGAGGAAGGAATTTTCTCCTTGATGTCCAGCATTGCATTGTCCATGTGCATTATTCTTCCTCTGAAGGATTATGCACTGCCACATTACAGAGACAAGATACCAGACTTTGGTCGGCCAAAGATCTGATATATTATTGCAGATTTTGTATGTTCAAGGAAGAACCCCAGCAAGAATCTACTTGAAAATTTTTGTCAGACAGCCCAGTCAGATGTACAGCGAAACAAATGTGAGAAAGATCAGAGTACAAACAATATAAACCTCGTAACCAACATGTTCACGAGAGAGTAATAGCTTTTCTTAAACAGATTAAAGCAGAGCGCTCACTGCAGACTGCCCCCAAATGCATTTCACATTATAGCTCTTCTCTTTCCATTGAGAGTCTGGCCAAGTCCAGAAGAATTGGGAGAAATTATATAAGCCGCCTTGATGGAGGGAGCATGCCTGCAGTTTCTTACTGAGGCTTGCCACCAAGGAGTTTTATTAGATCCTCCGCTGCTCCTAGATATCCTGGTATTAGCAGTTGCCAAGATGGTGTTTGACCGTCTGTGCTTGGCATCCTTTCCTTTTGGCTGTGGATGTTGCTACAATTATTCATGCTTTTGTCACCTGGAGAGAAACACAAATGCACATGAGCTCTGCAAACAGCACAGCTCCATGCAGAGAACACAGCACAGATCTGGAATTATACAAAACTGACCAATCTCTCCCCTCTTCTTTGATCTGCTACCATGACCCAGAGGATATCACAGGAAGGATTTTTTTCCCCTTATTCCAGTTTTTCTTTTCAGAAAAGGCTGGGAATTTGTAAAGAGTCATTTACATTTGTAAATCCATTTACATGAGACATGGTCTAAGCATCCAGTTTCCCAGCTTTCAATTCTACTTACACCATAATAAGGATAAACAAACTACGGGCAGCTGCATCCCTTGGCCCTGTTCTTTGGCTGGAACCTCACTGTTGACCGAGGCCAAGTCACTGAAAGCCATTAATGTAAATGGAAAATTTCCCATTGGCTTCAATGGGCTTTGGATCAGGTCACTAGGGCCCAGTCCTGCATTTCTTGCATGGCCAAAACTCCCATGCATTTCAATCGGAGTTTGCAATGCTCAAAGATTGTAGCATCAGGTCTCTAGTGGAGAGATTCTTACCGAGGATGGCATATACACTCATTCTCTGTTGCTCTTTGCACAATGTGCAAACATTTACACCACTGCAGAGGGGGGTGGGAAATACCACCATCCTGATTTGGTAGTGTTTTACGTACATGCTACACTCGCTTTTCATCAGTGTAAACAGCTAACCAAGGTGCAGCGCAACGAGTCCTGAGTCTTACAAAGGGTTGGAAAATGGTGACTGGGTTTCATCTGGTTTTAGGGATGAGCAGACTGGTTCGGAGAAAATGACATCTAACTCAAATCCTCCTCTAAAATTTGAACGAAACCCTTTTTTGTCTTTTTAGTTTCAAAATCATTTAGTTACCTTTCTTTTAGAATCTATTCTATTTCATTTCGGAAATCATCTTTCACTGAAACACAACGAATGTTGGGGATGTCCTGTGTGTGAGAATTTTTTTTTAACAAAGTGCGCTAATGACAGTGTGAGCCAATGTGCCTTTTCCAATGAATTTTTAATCTTTTCGTTTCTGGGGTTACAATGAAGATGTCTTACATGCAGTGTGTTTTATTTTTCAACCCCCAGCATGCTGACACCTTAGCAAAGGAGGTTGGAGGGAAGGGAAAAACTGTACACCCTGTCTGAATGGGGGAGGGGAGAGAAATATTAATTGTCCAGCATGGACGCTTTTTTGAGTGAGAAAGTGGAACCTTATCATGGCTGGAATAGGGATGGAGACCAAGCAGGAAGCAGCTCAGAATTGGGGAGAGGGGCAGGGTTCAGACACAGAAAGAGTGGTCGGTGATTTTGTGGTTTCTGGGATTAGATACCGCAGAGATATAACACTATAAAGCTTTTTGTCTCTAGTGTGGATACTGTGTACAGCTTGCTGGGCAGGAAGGGGTTAAATTTTGAGCAGCCAAAGAGAGGCTCATAGCTCTGCCCAACATGGTGCCAGACATCCCATACCTGGAAAAAGTCATTTAAATCCCCCTATGCAGCTGTACTGTAAAACAGCACATAATACTTACTGATACAGATCACCACCACAGCAATGTAAGGCGGGTGCTGGCAGAGCTGTCTTCCACAGTGATTTTTATCTGGCTGTCCACATGGGTTTCTCATCCTGCTACGTCAGAGAGTTCTTGGCCGCCATGATAAATCTCCCCCTGGTTGAACTCCATGGCATACGTGGGGTCATGGGAGCAGCCAGTGGTTTGTTGGGTGCTTGCCACGTTCTCTGCAGCATCATACACCACAGCGACATTAGGTTCAGGGGTGGCATTGCTGCAGAAATGCAACCAGCATTTCAACAGAGAAGTTACTCCTGGTTTAGATGATCCTGGAACAGTAGAGTGCATGCAGGTACCAAGACAGGTCAATTCAAGTATGAAGCAATGCAGCGTGGGATACTAGTTGGAGGACTGCCAGCAGTGCAGAGGTTAGGAATTGCTCCACATGAACCTTAGAGTGAATAAACTCACTGCAATATGAAGTTACTCTTTACTACTTACTATGAGATGACAAATCAGTTGCTTTGAGAACAGGTTTTGAATGGACACAAGACACTGTGAGGTGAACTAACTACAATTAGTGTGATGTAAAATCCCCATGTAGAGAAGGTGTAAAGTACTTATCTGGCCATAGTATGGGAGTTCCTCACAATCTTTTTAGTATATTTATCATCACAACACTCCTGTGAGAGAGCAAAGTAGTTTTATTCCAGTTTCACTGATGAGGCACTATATGACTGGCCCAAGGTCACAGAGGAAATCTGTGACAAAGCAGGGAATCAAACCCAGGGCTCCCAAGTCAGCACCCTAACCACTAAGCCATCCTTCCTCCCTAAATTGTTGTGTTGTGTGTATGGACATGGGGAGAAGTTTTTACTAGCCATGTTATACATGTTCTGTGAGTAAATAGAGGGTTTCTCTTTCCAAGACGATTTATCAGTCACCTTTCACCAGCACTAAATTCACTTCAAAGTGCGAGTTCTACTTTGAAATTTGATTGTGGAAAAATGGCATCACGGGGCTTTGTGATCAAATGTGCTCAGTTTATATGTAAAAAGATGTGTATTTTTTCACTTGGCAGCAGCCCTGTAAAAATCCCCAGTGTATCTGAGAGTCAAGCTGGGTTCTTTCCTTATTGCACATCAACACCAGTTCTAAAGTTTCTGCAGACCAAATTCTACCTTCCTTTTGTCCTCAGTGAGTTTGCACAGGTGTAGCTGAGAGGAATTTAATAAGTAATTATGGTGGAGATGCACAAGAAGGAGTAGAATCCAGTGCATTTCAGTACTGTAGAGCCAATACAGCTAAAAGGACAAGAAAAAAAAATCCTATTGTAGTTAACAAAAATCAGAAGATTTGACTCCAATATGCTCTGGGAGCAGAGCTGTGGAGTAAGAAATGGTCATTTTTACATGACTGCTTTTGAGAATAGAACTGCACTTCAAAAAATATTAAATGCAAATTCTTTAGAATAAAGAAGAGCATATATTGCGTCTTCTTCTTTTCATAGTGATATCATAGAAAAGCATAGATGCAACAGCTTGTCAGATCTACATCACTAGTTCTTAAAACTACTGAGATTACAAACTTTTAACAGTAGATTTTCTTCTCTCACTTAAGAAGTTGATTCAATCTTGTAAACAAACACATTCTTCACAGATTAACAGTTAATTCCATTTTTAATCAGCCACATGATGCTATATAAATATCATTTATCCTATAATCATCTTTCATACAGAATCCCGTATGTTCGGATTGCCTCATTAAGGCAGAATTCCCAGATTTCTTTCTTTTATATTTGCCTGGCTTCCAAGCAACTGCCACACAGATTGGCTACAGCACATTCTGATGTTTGAGTGAATGCATCCTAAAATATCACAATATTCTAGGTACACGGGAATTGCCATACTGGAACAGACCAAATGTTAATACAAGAGCGTGTCTACAACAAAGGTCAGTGCTGAATGATTCAGAGGAAACCATACCCCTGATATGCAATGTTGTACTCTCCAGGTAAATGTCTTCCTGACCCCAGCTGGTGACCAGTGTATGCCTTGAAGCATGAAGATTAAAAGCCCAATCTTATATTCTAGCAGTTAGTGTAAGTATAAATGCTGTTCTTATTTGTGATCTTTTATTTAAATAAGTTAGTAAGCTCTTTACTTCACTAATATCCTGTGGCAACAAGTAACAGGTTAATTTTACATTGGATTAAAAAAATGATAGGCTATTCTGTAAGAGAATCAGGAAGAGCATGTGCCTTACATGGTGATCTTGAACTATGCAGGTTACAGACAATGGACATTATTACAGTACGTCTAGAAGAATCCCAAAGTATTTTATTGTGCTTATCTATCTGATATATTGTACAAACTCCAAAGTACTATGTAAAGTGTTCACTTAACCTCCACTGAAATAGAACCACTTCTGGAGCGAAACACAGTCACTCTCCAACAGTGCATAGCAACACTGCACAGATATTTAGGGCAAGAAATTAGTAATATTTTATCCAATTGAAACTGCAGGGGGAATTTTGGGGTAGCCAATGACCTTGCCAAAATCCCCTGTGAATAAACACTCACACTCTTGCAAAAGCAACATGAGAACTTTAATGACCACAAATGGACACGCCCTCTGTTTTATATCCCAGTCGACAGACAGGGCCACTGTGCTCCCTGTGAGGTTATTGAATCAGTCCTGACTCAATGAGAAGAGCTCTCGCTGCTCAATCACCAGCTCCTGGGGTTTCCTTTGAGATGTGCCATCCATCCTGATCAAGATTGCACCTGCTTACCTTATGTGAACTGACAGGATCAGCGCCTGTGGTGAGGGAGGGGTTCTTCCCCCCAAGAAAACTGGGAAGATAATGCATCTATTTTCAATCCATCTGTAGACTGGATTGCCCTGCCAGCATTACTGGCAGAAGTGGATTATATCAGTATTTTATTCATGGTATATATGTGTAGTATTACTGTGCAATGGATACTCAGCTGGCTAACAGAAAATGGACACAGAGTAATTATTAATGTAATGGTGGTCTTCAGTCTGAGAAAAGGTGTCAAATGGAGCGATCCATACGCTTCATTGATAGGTTATGTGTGATTTAATATATTAATTAGCATCCCTAGAAGAACCAGTGGAAGAAGGTATACTTATCAAATCTGCTGATGATAAAGAGAACAGAACCGGGAAGCGGCAATGAACTCTTTAGAGGACAGAACTTAAAATATAGTTTGATCCTGAGAGAAAGAGAAATGGGTGGGATCAATAAAATGTCCTTCAGCAAGCACAAATGTCAAATGTTTCACATGGGGAAGAATAATCAAAGGCACAAATAGAGAGTGGAGAATTCTGACCAAGGAGCAGTATTACAAAAAAAGGTCCCAGAGTGAGGGGGTCGGACTATAGCTGATAATATATCAAATAGGAGGTTACAGTAAGGCACACGCTGGCCTGCATCAGCAGAAATACCTTTCTTTAATAGTGAATTTAGTGCTAGTGAAGAGTGAAAGGTTTCATTCCTAGGCCTCTGTGCTGAGCCCACCTGAACTTCATTCCCAGGGCTGTGTCTCCAGCAGTTTTCCCCTAGTTCTAAATTCACACATACACACAAAAGAAAAATAATGAAAACATTGAACTTTTTTCAAACCACCAGAAAGTTTTGTAACACTTGCCGGGAATGGGTTTGGGAGCTTCGATTTGCACTTCTCCAGGTTGTGAAATGGTGCAACAGAGCATTATCCCCTTGGTTTAATGAAAATATCATTAGGATAAAGTTGATATTTTTGTGAAAGCAACTGTGAATGCTCAGCAAAAGGACTAGCAAAGGAGCTTAAGAGACCTGTTTATAGCACCCGATGAGAATCGCCAACTGCATATCCTGTCAGTGGCATGCAGAAGTGATCAAATGCTCAAGGTTTGGGGGTTAAATGTGATTTTGGAAGTGGAGAATTATAAACTAGAACTGGGTGAATAATGAAAAAAAGCATTTGGGAATGTTTGCTTCATTATTTACAACCCTTTTTTGCTTTCCACCAATTTTTCATCTAATCAGGAAGCATGGCCAGCTTGTCATGGCCAGCATATTACAGTGATTTTTTTAAAAAGACATGAAGCCAGGTTTCCAAAGGTACTTAGGTGCCTAAAGATGGAGCAAGACGCTGAGTGCAATTTCCAAAAGCATCTACCTATTTGACACCTAAATATCATTGAAATTATGGCCCATGACCTCTCCTGCATTGAATTGGTATCAAGGCCATAGCATGCAAATAAGTTCTGAGGCCTGATTTACACATAAAGTTCCACTAATTTGCTATTGCTGTGCTTTGAAACGAGTTTCATGTATATCAGTTTAAACCTTGCTCTTATGTGTTTAGCTTGCACTAATAAACATAAATAAGCTAATTGTCAATTAATTTTAAATAATGAACTCAGCTGTGAAAATTGAAGTCTGTTTGCAGATAATCAGAGAGGGAAACAGAAAAAGGAGCTAAATTCATTACCTTCTGCAAATAGTTCACCCTGCTCAAGTCTAGACAGTGAGAGATTGTAAAAGCTGTAAATGGAACTGAAGAAACTCTTAAGAAAGTGCTGGAATTAAACTCTAAACCTAGTGAAAATAGTTTGCCATCCATTTTGAATTCAGGGGGAGGGATTTTTATTTCATCTGAACTGACTCTTCTCTGGATTATAGTTGTTCCCCACCATTCAACATAAGCGAACTGCAGGTTTTGTTCAGGTTAGGGCAGCAGACCACACAAAGTGAGTGTGACACAGAGCTTTGTGATTGGCCTTTTCAGGAAGAGCTGGTCTACGTGTAGTTTTTCTATCATTCCAACTATAACGGTTTAGAAAACAATATAGTTAAAGCAGAACAACCTCGTAGCACTGGTATAAAGGTATATCAGTCTAGTTTATTCCGTCAATTACAGCCATTGCAGAAATGCCTAATAATAGATGAAAAACAATTATATTAAAACAAAGGGGGAGAGAGTCCCCTCCATGGAGAGGGAGTCCATCCCGCATGGAGACCACTTCTCCTTAAAGGTTCCATGGAGTTCAGGCTTTGAATTCAAGTTACACCTTTGGAGCCATGCTAACAGGGTTTTTCCTGGCCTCAGCTACTCCAGGCATCCCCACCCATCCCCACATATAGCTAGAACTAGGCAGTAGGGGCAACTCTCTGAGCTACAGAGATTAAATTCTCCAACCCCTAGAGGTGGATGAGGCACATAGGTGGGGCAGAACGGGGAAGCACGCCTGCTCTGTGGGCATAAAGAGATCTCCCTACAACAGCAAATTCCCTTACAGTATTTGCAAATTTTAAAAAGTGGGCAGGGGAGATAATGAATGACTGCCTCCATAGGAAAACATACTTGCAGTAGCCAAAGCCACACGGGATTTAGCCAGACTCGCTCTCTTGTACAGTAGTAGCTGAGTAGAATCACAACAGAGTTTTGTGTCTTGTTTTCCTCAAGCAAAAAGCCCCTTTGAAGTGCTGGGACTTCAATTTTTCCTTTTATGTAGGCCTGTTTCAGGGTCGCATCATCTGTGTTCCATTTAAAAATAGTAACATGACCTAACAAAATTTCTCATTAGTCTAAACCATCATCCTAATGAACCCTGTCAGATATAATCACAATAATAAGCCACAAGAGAAGCTCTGTCAGTAGGAGAAAAATGCAGGTGCTTGCAGGAAAAAGGAAGCCTTTCAATAATCAGGTCTCATATGCACTAATCTTGAAAATGAATGATGATTCAGGTGATCCGGTGCTTTAAGAACAACAGTTCTGACCTTGCAAGATGCTCAGCACCTCAAAGTCACGATTAGGCCCATATACATTTAAAGCAGTGCTGTTAACTTAAGATAAGGTCTTGCGCATGCGTGCACACACATACACACTCTCTCCCAACTTTATTTACATTGGTAGTCCCAGTAGCAAGCCCAGGGCTTTATTTTAGCATAGCTTAGTTTCAATTCCTTCCTCCCCACAATCAACAAAAATTATTTGTTTTACTCAGTCTAGTGTTTCTTTTAAATTTCAACGACAATTTTTTTTTTTTTTTTTTAAGTTTAAACCTTTCCATTGCAGTGGACACAGGAGCAGAACTAGGAAGCAAAACTAACGATAAACAGATAGTGAAACCAGGGGACTATCTTTACTATCCCACTCGTGGGAAGAGCAAAACAAGTAAACAATGAACATCAATAGAGGAAAAAAGGAAATTAGATCTTTAACATTATTTCAATTTTAATAATCTGTGGTGCGCAAGTAACACTGATAAGGATTCTGTTTTGAAATATATAATTGTTTAAGGATTTACATTATAAGAAAACAAACCTGTGTCCATTTTTTGCCTTCCAGGTCACCTTTATTGTATCTGATTCTCTTGTATATTGTATCTTGTATATTGTATCTGTGCTCTTTCATGAAGACTTCACATTCATTCTTCTCTTGATTTGTTGGTCCTTTAATCTAAATGGAGGGCCACGCAGACTAACATTATATGGTTGTGCTTTGTATATGGAAAAGTTAGCCCTAGGGATGGGCAGGGCCTGAGAAGATGTGGATTGTTCCTCCTCTATTCAAGCGCAGTCAGGAGCTTGATCTACTACTGGTGCTGCCCTAGGGCTGCTGTAACTTTCATCCTTGCTTCAGTGGCCCATTCAGACAAATTTAAAGATGCAGAACTATCAGGGTATAAGAATGCCCCAGCCATATCTCCTCCCCACCCCTCCAGCCTGCCCCTCCCTAGACTGAGGAGATAACAGCACTGAAGACGACCAGCACTGAGTCCCTCTGCCCCGGGAAGGTTTACACCTAACCCAGGGCCTCTTTGTTCCATCCTACCTAGGAATCTGGCTCAACAAATTGAATAGGAGTTTTCCTTGAGTAAAGCCAGCATGATCAGGCCCTGAATTAGCAGCATTGAAACTAGAATAAACATTCTGAATTTTAGGGAAGTAGCTGTGTCCTTTGAGATGACATTTGCAATGGCGTGTTCTCAGAATTTGTTTTCCCCTCACAAAAGCTATATAACCATATAAAGCAAGTCAGGATTTATATTTAAATCAGATCCTGGAAGCAGAATTAATTCCTCATTTATTTCTGTGAGTTCATTGTATCTGTCAAAAAAAAATACAATATTTGAAAAACTCTGTCAAATTTCAGCAGCTAATCCCTGAGAAAAGTCTCCACTTCTTACCCCTAGGAAATGGGAAAGGGGGTTATGCCAGAGAAATCAGCCCTTACCCCACTCTTCTGATTTGGAACCATTTTTACATTAGATTTGAGAGAATAAGGATTGTAAGGCAGTTCAATGATTTATATAGTCACTGGTTCCATTAAGAATATTGTTTTTCCAGTTCCCACTGATTTCACTCTGACTTCTGGGATTTTCATGGCATTGTTCTGTCAAATGCTCCCATGGGCTTGGACTCTCCACAGGTCCATCCTCACTTCCACCCTCTCCACCTCCCAGGTCTTCATCTGATGGCTGTGAGAGCAGAATATAGCTTTCATCAGGTGGAAGATGCCCTCCTTTAATTCCCTGCTTCAGGGGATATGTCAAATTATCCTGGCTGCCAGGTCAGATGCAGAACAGTGGCAGACTCAGTCAAGCCCCAAACACACACCTGCAGCAAACTTCATAGCCCAAACTCTATGGGGCCCATGAATTCCCTGCTCCTTCTGCATTAATCCCTCCCAGTCAAACTCCCTGAGGCACTTAAAGCTCATATTCTCCCTTTGAAGTGGATCAGATGGAACATAGATGTTATCTTTATAATCCTTTTTTATATTCTCTCCAAACCATCTTTCCCAGTCTGCTCCTCAGTACCTCCAGGCAAATTGTGAGTAAGGCTCCACCTTTACAGGCTAAATGCCCCTCCTCAGCAGGAAAAGAAGCCAGATCCACACCATTGTCTCTTAGAAGTCCAGGCCTCAGGTAGCATAAACCTTATCACTCCTAGGATTGCTTTCCTGGCCTCCCAGTACAATTGGAAAATAATTCCAGAATCCACAATCCCAGAACCAGAAGCACATCAGGATCCATGAATCTCCCAGCATTATGTTCCTAGCACTCAGCAATGGGACAAATCTTCATGGCCTCATTAATCTAGGGATTTTCCTTGGGGTATTCGCCTCTTCACTTCCAAACTCCCCTCTCTTCTCCCTACCGCACCCCCTACCCCAAACTTGCTCTCCACACAGCACTTCTCTGTTCTCAGGAGCTCTTCTGAATTCCTGTCCCTTTCTTTCTTCCTATGTTTCCTCCTGACTCTCTTCTTTATCGATTTACTATTTCTTTTCACTCTCTCCCTCACTGTCCCCCATGTGGCCCTATGGTGAGGAGACTGTGCACCCAGCTGCTGTGCTGAAATCTCTGGTCCCTTCTGGGATAGGAGGCCAAGCTTCATCTCGTACTCAGATGCTGTGCTGACCCCACAGTGCTGGTAGGGTGACATCACAACCGAGAGCTGAGATGCTGTCTTTGCCATCTCTTTCCATGGTCACTGACTTAGGCAGGGGTTTTACTCCCTCATATTTGGATGTAGACTGACTAACTTTTCACTAACTCTTTCCTCATTCCTTGTTGGCTTGGACGATGAAGCAGAAAATGTCTCTGAGCTTTGATCTCTCTTTTTTCATGTTAGTGGCATGGTCATTTTTCTCCGAGTTCGCTGTGTGCCTTGCATCTCCCACTTTCTCCTTCCAGTTTGTGACTCCAGATTCTGTAGTGTGTGCAGCTTTCCTTTATCTTCTGTTGGACCCGTTACGGTGAGGGATCTTGCTAGTGGGAAGGCTCTGGTTAGGGACTACTAACAGCAATCTGGCTCGTTTTAATTTCTGTTTTACAAATTTAATTTGTAATTTAATTTTTGAATTACAAATTCACTCCTCAGTGTCTTTTAAAGTCTGTTCAGTGTTTTGAATATTATTCAGTTCTGAGTGAGGGTGTTTCCTCTGTAATTCTGGACATCAGTGGTGCTAAGATTTGGGATTGCTGCAGCATCCGTTTCATTTTAGCAGCCATCTGTTCTATCACTGTGTCCATCCTCCAGGCAGGAGACCTCTCTTTCTCTTTTGGGATCTCAGTGTGTAGTACTGATGGGACTGATGGAGCAAGTCAAGCCCAGGGTTACTCACTCCATCTATCACCTTTCAATGAAGTCTGCTTTCCTGGTGACCGTAACATGGGCCAGGACAACAGGTTAAATTCAGGGCAGGTCCTCCCCTATACTGTCTTTCAGAGGGACAAGGTGTTGGTAGAGCATCAGACTGTTAATATCAGGGTCCATCGTTCAATCCCTCTTCAGGCAGTAGGCTTTTAAGAGGTGACTTGATTGCTGTCTAAGTACCAACACAGGGAACAAATATTTGATAATGGGATCTTCTGACTAGCAGAGAAAGGTATAATGTGATCCAGTGGCTGGAAGTTGAAGCTAAACAAATTCAGACTGGAAATAAAGTGTATATTTTAAACAATGAAGGTAATTAACCGTTGGAACAATTTAACAAGGGTCGTCATTGCTGACAATTTTTAAATCAGGATTGGATGTATTTCTTAAAGATCTGCTCTGTGAATTATTATGGGGAAGTTCTATGGCTGGCGTTATACAGGTGATCACAATGGTCCCTTCTGGCCTTGGAATCTATGTATCCCTGGTCCCAGCATCCTTTCCATCTTGGCATCTGTCCTGGCCTCCACCCCACCTCACAGAACTTCTCTGTTTTTCATTCCATGGACTGATAACTTTTCCCCATCAAACTCTCCATTTTCTGACCTCTCTTCCTGACCAGTCCCATCACTTTTAATTTTATGCAGCAGGACACCGATGCTGCCAGTGTACCAATGCTTGTCACCTGAGCTCAGGTCACAGACAGGGCAGGAACCAGTGAACTGCAAGCACAGTTGGTCTCAGGTCACAAGTCCACTCTACTCCTGACTGTTTTACTGACCTCTCAGCACAATTATAGAAAAGTTCAAGTATTCCCATTCCCAGTACTAGAAATATTCCAGGATCCCTGGAGCCTCTGGTATCACATTCCTTGCACTCAGTAATGAGAAAAATCTTCATAGTTATGCTGATTTAGGGGCTCCCTAGTCTTGTTTCCCTGTTCGTGAGCACACATCTAGTCCTTCACATGTACCATGTCAGTAGCACAGCATGGAAAACAGCACTTGTTAGTTCCCATAGACTCACCTGGGCTTGCTCCTTTTCTCCTCTTAGGTGTCTTTAATTTTTAAAATTTCTCTTTTTGGTCTCTCCCTTACTTTCCCCTGAATGTCCCTATGGCCTGGACACTGTGCTCCCTCTTGGCTCAATTCTGCTGAAAGCAAAGCCAGGCTTCAGCTCTCACTCCGCTCCTGTGATGACCTCACCACTGACTCCACAGATCTCTGCTTGTGATGATAAGATGACATCACAATGCAGAGCGGTGATGCTTTCTCTGCCATACCTTTCCTTCTCACCAGCCTTAAGGTGTGTTAGGAGACAGTCACCAGTCTTTAAGTAACAGTCCAGTCTGGGCTTGGATTAAGTTCTGCAAGGCCTATAACCAAATGCAATCAGTCAAGGAACTCTGGTCTCTGTGAGGGATGCTCCAAGAGCCAATACGTAATTTCATGCATTTTTTAAGAAGTAAAAAAAAAAGAATTTTTTTGCCTATGGAACCATATTGGCCCGCACCATATTCAGCTGTGGAACCATACTGGGTCATTATCAGAGTTGGGACTCTCTAGATCCGTTGCACAGTCCTCCACCACTTGAGGCACCAGAGTGACTGGTAGCAGCAGAAGGCTGTTATTTTCTATGTGGACCTGCCACTAAACAGGGATGGCAACACATACTTTGCCAGTGGAATTCACAACTATTTGCTAGACAGGAATAATGGGTTCAGTCCCAGGTTCTGCTGGGAACTGTGCTCTGGTGGTTACAAGCCCTCTGCCCTTTCCCCACACAGCTCTCTGTCCCCTTTTGCCCCTACCCCTGCCTCCAGCTTTTGCCCCTGTCATGCTCCCCCCCCCCCCACTGTCATCCCTCCTGACTCTTACCCATCCTTCCCTGCCTGGATCCTGCCCCTGTCCCCATCCCCTTCACTGTCCAGATTCTGCCCATGTTCCCCCTTCTGCTCCTATTCTTGAACAGCTCCCGCCTTTCCCAGACCCCTCTGCTCCTATCCTCCCTATTCCCTCCACCCTCGCCCCTCTCCCCACACTTGTTCCTATCACTCCATCTTCTGCCCCCCTCTGTCTCTGCCCCCCAGCTCATACTCAAGACTTCTCCTCTTCCGCTCTTGCCCTGCATCTCTTCCACCTCCACTCCCAGTTAAGAGCTTCCTTCTCCTCTTCCTCACTGCCTGGGGCCAGCAGGCGGATCATTGAGAGTCCAGGAGGGAGGGAGGCAGGCTCCCTGCTCTCTGTTCTGGTGCCTAGTGCCACAGTGGGTCCTGGCAGCTGAGAGCAGCATTTGCAGGGAAAGATCTTCTTAGCCCCTGTTTTCCCAGGATGGAGTATGCTCAGTCGCTCTGTGGAGTTGGCACCTGCACAGTCCAGTCAGCTGATAGGAGCTGTGTGGGGTTAGAGCAAGCTCAGCACAGACAGAATCTATGGAGAATTTAGCTGTAATAAATCTCTACTGAGCATGTGCAAACTGAGATTTTTTTCATGGGGTTTCCAAAAGGCACATCCTCACTGTGAGGTGAACCCCCTTTATCATATTTCACATCTCTGCTCCACAGTCTGGAGGTGCTGGAGCTTTTGAATGAAATGGTTGTAAGAATTTTTCTAACATGGGCAAAGCAACATATTTTTCTCTAACCTCATTCTGAGAAACAGCTGACATTTTTGGATGACATTTTCAATAAATAAATAAATAAAAATTCAGCCTGAGTCAGACACCCAGCATGGAAAAAGTCAGCCTGAAGAGTTAAAGGTTAGCAAAGTTATAAACAACGGAAAACAGGGTCTTCTAATGGAAAATGTTGGGCAATCTTAACTATAGGGTAAGGCAGGTAGTGCTGCCTATAATATGTATATATTTGAAAAGGTATTCATAAAAGCTGCTGCAGAAGGAACTCAGAATGGGTATCCCTTTTAACGATAATAGAACCATATTTAAATCCTGAAAATCAAAGGCCAATTTAGTAAGCCAAAGAGTTAAAAAAAAAAAAAAAAGTAGATAAAAAATAAAACAAAATACAAGTAGACAAAAAGCTTAGAGGTTTAGTTCCTTCCATTGTCTTTGCTGTTTGAATGACTACACGCCACTTGAATATTATTCCTTTCAGCAGCGGAGACACTTAATACTGAGGGCAAGGCGTGTTTGCTCTTTTCTGGTTTCCGCTAAGAGTCCATATGGCTGAAAAGGCTGGTTATTTGCTTTCTGGCTCACAATGCATTTTATTATTTGTTTCTCTCTTTCTTTTCCTTCCTTTAAAATGCCATAAATATGTAGCTGTATCTTTTTACACCCTCTAGCAGCTGTTCAATCTGTACCAACAGGTTGACCTTCAGGGGGGAACACGGCATATGCCCCTTACAGAGGATAAACAGCACTACTCAGTCACTCAGAACAAGTAGTTGGGGAGTGGCTTTGCTGTGCACCACAAAGGATCTAGGCCTGTAATGTCCAGATCACACTAGAGAGGCAAAAGCTAGCTCTTTGTCTCTGAGAGCTCCTTGTCTTAATGTACTCAGTTGAAGAGGAGTGAAGAGGAAGGGAGGTAAATCCAAACCAATTTCACCTTCAAGGTGGAAGTCAGTGTGTGATCTCCGATGCTTCCAGGCTCAGCCCCTCCCCTGGGGACCTTTGTCCAACATCTCTGTTAGGAAAGAATACAACTCCACTGAGTTGGCTGACCATCCAGATGATTTCCCCTCCTTTGGAGAGGCCTAGCTGTGAGACGCAGCGGTGCATCAGTGTCAGACATGGAGGCTAGGAAGATTTCTCCCACTGCTGAGTGATAAGTACATATGTGGTTAAGATTCTTTAAGAAATTCCACTTTGTGGGGAAGTATAAATTGCATGATTTAATAGATCATTTAGAGCAGTATAAAGAGAGGCCTTATTTTAAGGCATGAGCATAAGGGGGCAGAGTTTAAATTGAGCTTTCAACCTTAAATCTGTATTTCCTGGTTTCTGATTCCTTAATTTTTCAACATTCAAGTCACATTGTTTTACATCTGCCTTGTAATTTTTGAGCCTTTAAGGGAAGACATTCAGCCCCAATTTGTGTGTGAATGTTACGAGTTTGATACTGAGAAAGTCACGTAAACCAGACTTTTCACAGGTGGCCTCTGTGAATTCCTCATTTCCTGGGTACCCAACACGAGACCCTGGGGTCTGAGTTGCAGTAGTGCTAAGCACTCACAGCTGCAACCAAAGGCTATTGGAGCTATGCTCTGGCCATACAGAGTACATCTGCACTGCAATAAAAAACCCACAGCATCAAGTCTCAGAGCCTGAGTCAGCTGACTGCAGCTTGCAGGGCTCAGGCTGCAGGCCTAAAACTGAATTGAAGACATTTGGGCTCAGGCCAGAGCCCAGGTTCTGAGACCGTTCCACCTCATGAGGTCTCAGAGCACTGGCGCCAGCCTGAGGCTCTACACAGCAATTTTATAGTCCCACAGCATGAGCCCTGAGAGTTTGAGTCAGCTGATCCAGGACAGTTATGGCCGTGCCACGAGACTTTTATCACATACCCATGAGGTGCTATTTAACGAGAAGTACTCTGAAAAATCAGGTTCTAGATATCTCAAATCGAGCACCCAAAATTAGCTGACACTTTGGACAATTTTGGCCTTAATTTTTCTCTCTCAGTTCCACATGTGTAAAATGGAGATAATAATACCACCTCGCCTCACCTCACTGGTGAAGATAAATTCATGGTTTTTAAAGCACTAAGATACTGTCCTGACAGCACCATAGAAATGCCCATGAGGTAATTAATAATTATGTATTCAGAGCAGGGTTTGGACAGTGTGCAGTAAATAAGTCCTGGGGCCATATGTTTCAGATCAAAAGAAACACTGAATAGCCATGCATTCAGTGAGAATCATCCATCCAGGGCACAGAATGAGGCAAGGATGCTGTGGAAAAAATAGTATGTGATCATGTAATTAAAACTCTGTATCATAATGAATACGCACAAGGGGATAAATTAAGGTTACACAAGCAACCTTAATTCTGGTATTTCCTAACTTTTGAGTGCTTGACTTTGCAACCTTAATAATGTTCTTTTAACATGTTGTATATAATACAATATTATTGTTCTACATTACTGAGCATTTTCTTTTCCTCCAATCACTTTATATTGTCTGTAATTCTATTAACTGCTTGCTTCTGTAATTTTCTTTGCATAATTGCTGATACTGTTCTATTTTGTTATCTTAAGTGATCAGTTTTGCTATAAAACAAAGCAGCCTAAGACATGACTGTTTAAGCATCTGCAGGAATGAGACTAAATGTTGGCATTAAAGAGCTAGTGTTCACAGAGCCTCTTTTGTGAAGAATTCCTACTGGAAGTTGCTGAAATCTCATATCTTTTTTTTATTAACCTTTAAAATAAAGTGTTGCCTTTATTACCTCTGTCCTCTGCATCCCTGGCAATTCTTCTTGTCATTCAACAAATTAATAATCAGTAGCAGTAGGAGCCAACTGTGTGTTTGAAGTTCAGGGTGATTTTCTACTGATATGAGATTTCAAGTTTGTGCTGTATTTAAGGCCAGAAGTCTGGGCCAACCAGCTGGGAGACCTGACCTAGGTTGTTTGGGGTTATGGAACTGCTGCTGACCTCACACATCTTGGCAACTACGGGAAAGGAGTATTCATCTCTGAGATGATGTTAGACCTTTTCTACAGTGAGGGGTAGCTCTGATACTGCAGTTGGTAGAGCTGTGCCAGTGGTGATCCTTGCAGCATTGCTACACTGGGAAAATGCATCTTGTTAGAAACTAGCACGATGTTGCCTTCAACAAGGAAAAGGACAGTTGTGTTTAAAAAATGAGTTAAACGGGCCATTGTTAAAGACACTTTGCCCCTGCCTACAAAAGATGCTAAGTTGTATTTCACATCATGTTTAGTTAAAAACATGCTAGCACATTTTCTACCATGAAGCACTTTCTCAGTGTAGACATGGTCTAAGTGTAGACAAGGGTATGCCAGGGTTTCTACTGATTGCCACCCATGGGTAAACTTTAGCTCAATCAGTGAAAATCCCTGCCTATGCTTGTCTGTATCTAGGAGTCAGCACTGGTGCATCTTCTCTGACCTCTGGCCCCCGAATGTTGAATCAAGCCTGATTCTGAGAGTGTCCATGAGGCTGAAACTTTGAATCAGAAAGGGAAATTCACCCACGTTGCAGGCAGCATAGCCATCACAAATTGACCCCAAAAGCCCTCCATAATGAATTCTTTCCCGTACAGAGCTCTGCCAGCGCTCCAGTGCAGGGATTGTTCTGGGGTGGGGTGGGCAAAGGAGGGAAATGCATGGGTGTTGCCAGAGGTGCCATGGGTGAGGGGGGCAAAAAGGGGGCAATTGTTCTGATGTTGCCAAAGCAGACCAATGCCTCAGTGATTTCTTGATGCTACAAGACCCATAGGGGCTATGGCAGTGCCAAGAATAAATTAGGGTAGTGCCTTGTCCCTCAGCAGCAGCAGTAGAATAGAAGAAAAGTAAGCAGGTGCCCCCTGGGCTCTAGCTATAGTGCAAGATTGAATCCAGCCCAGTGTGGCATAAGGGCTTGGAGGCAGGGCGATTCGGGCTGTCTCTGGGGCCTGGTGAGGTGAAGTTCCATCTGGAAAAAGAGGCAAGCTGGGCAGTGTGAGATGTGTAGCAGCAGGGAACAGGCAGAGAAGGGAAGACAGTGTCAGAGGGTTAGGCAGGTGGAAGGTGGTCTCTGCCAGTTGTCATGGGAACAGGACATCAGCATACCCAGGACACTGACTGGAGTCTACAGTCTGGTGTAATTTTAGGGTTAAAGGAATCTAGGCTTAGCAAGACTGTATTGACATAAAGTGTGGCAGCTAAGCCAACTCTGGGATTATGATCAGTAAATCAAGGAGGCATTTTAACTATATAATGGATGTACTTAGCATTTTTTTACTGAGTTGCCAGGCCTTGCTATTGAAGGTGACCTGCAAGGAGGAAAAAATCCTGGCTTTGTGTTCTCTTTTGCTACCTCATGATGTATGAAGGAAGCATGCCAGGCGTGTCTGCTTTTTATAAAAGGTGTTTTTTATTACCTTAGAAATGTCAGGGATGTCAATTTGATTTTTCCTGTGTGACAAAGTCCAGTTGGACAGCTACCAGACAGTGCTTTTTTTTGTTTTAAGGCAGAGAAATGACAAGTGACTGAGAAAGGTGTGGCACAAGTCCGCAGCAGAGACTGCTCCCAGGACCCCAGCGAGATTCAAACCAGTGACCCCTGGGTTCTGAGACCACTGCCCTAATCAGGCTAAAGGCCCCATTCATCAGCTGCAAAGAGGTTACCTCAGGTCAACTAGTGACACCTGAGTTCAATTAAAGACTGCCTATAGCCTATAACACACACACACAGGCACCCCAGCAAGAAGGGGGGGGGGGGGGGGGAATAAGTTGCAGCAGGGGAAATGGCTGCTGGTCTTCTTACAGAGGCAACAGCTGAATTAACTGACTGACTATGTGGGGAAGGACTGGCACTCCCTGCCCAGCATAACAATGCACCATGCTGGAGAGGGACTACACAGAGGTATTCCCTTTTCATGTTATCAATTTGTGGCTTTTTGTTTGGCAGAGGAGTACGGTTTGGGCCTACCCCGAGGTCCCCCTTGTAAATGTTGAAAATTAAAACCTGAATAGGGACTAAAAAGCTCTCTGGAGTGGGAGTGACTTGCTCCAGGCCCCCACTGCCTGAGGGGGGAAATGCTGAGCCCAGTGAAGTGAAGGAGGTTGTCTTGTGGTGCCTGATTTTGCAGGGTGATTTGCTGTGTGTGGGGGGAACATCTCTCAGTACTGCTTACTCTCAATATTTGGAGTGAAAGCCTGGTGCTATTAAAATCAATAGTAAATTTCTGGTGAAGCCAGGATTTCACCCTTGGTGTTTTTCTTAAAGCCCTAGCTCCTAGAGTTATGTGCCTATAAGATTCTAAGCTTTCATTTAAAAAAAAAAAAAAAAAAAAAGCTTCTGATCCACATGGTTGAGGATAAAAGCTTGAAAATATGAACTTTAAAGGCTCAAAAACCAACAAGCAAAGAAACAAGAACCCAAACTATATTACTTTTTTAAATTGTAAGGCATTTCTACAGCCAATCTCCTGATTTTTGGGGAGACTGCATGACTTTTGAATGCTTAGGGTTGGCAATGCTGTCTCAGAAATGTATATTGAGAGCTTTCTTGTCACTTAATTGACAGAAGTATACATGAATTTTTTTTTCTTCCAACTTTTTCTGGGGGGGTTGAGTTAAGTGGGTATTAATAAAACCAATGCAATTGAAGCTGTTTAAATCAAAATAAAGTCCCATCTCAATTAATCTGTTTTTACTTCCCTGATATCTTTGCTGTCGTCATCCACCAGTTCTCTAGTAGGCCGCAAAATCTTCCAGACAAGAACTTATTTTTCTAATATAGAAAAATCATTAAAATAGAAATCTTTCCAGGTCTTCTCTAGGCATCATTTAAACAAGGAAGTTGCATCTCAGGGAGGTGGATTATCTAAAGCAATCAGAGAATCCCTCCTATCAGCGTAGATAGCAGTGTTGCTGTAGCATTTTAAGTGTAGACAAGCCCTCAGATTCCCTTTCCATTATTGTGACCTTCAGCAACTTGAGTCTTGATCTACAAAGGGACCTGGCCACTGTGACACTGAGCATCGCAGTGCCTAACTTTAGGTGCCCAGAAAAATCACAGGAACCACACTTCAATCCATGAAGCCTGAGTTAGGTGCCTAAGCTCCTTGTACAATAAATGGGGAGAGAAAGGTGCCTAAGAATGTGATCTGTGAAGCTAGCCTTTGGGAGATGCTCATGACGGGAATGTCCCAAGTCCCATCCCTGGCTGGAGATAAGTACCTAAGTCTGGTCTGCAGGAAGATGCCTCTCTCTGCCTGCAATCCAGAACCAGGAACCCACTCCTTGGAGTTAGGCACCTAAGTCATTTCTTGAGGGAATGGTAAGCACCTGCCTTACTCCCCACAAAACAGCAGCAGCAGGGGGTGGTGATGGTGCTCATGTTATAACTTTTAGCCCAGTGGATAGAGCCCTCAGCTGGGATGTAGGAGACACAGGTACAGTTCCACCTTCTCTGCATGGTGGGAGAAGGGAGACCCCAGTGCAAATCCTACTCTTGGGGAAAGAGCTCTAAGCACTGTGCTATGAGATATTCTGATGTAGGGTTCCCTAAGGTAATAGTTCTCAACCAGTGGTATGTATACCCCTGGGGGTATGCAGAGGTCTTCCAGGGGGTTCATCAACTCACCTAGATATTTGCCTAGTTGTACAACAGGCTTACATAAAAAGCACTAGTGAAGTCAGTACAAACTAAAATTTCCTACAGACAACTTGTTTATACTGCTCTATATACTATATTCTATGGTAATGTAGCATCCGTATATACACTGTATTAAACATATGTTTTATGTCATTTATTGATGTATGCAAGCACATTAACGAGGTTGAAGCTGTCGTGGCGTGTATGCAGCTGTAATGTAAAATTGGATAGATTTTTAAAATGAGCTGGAAATGGCGATAGTGGCACAGTGAAAATTGTAAAAAATTGAGAATGACTGAAAAAACCCCACATCAGTTCTGTGAGGAATATATTGCTTTTGAATTCACATCTCCAAGTAGCGATCCACTTCAAGCTCTGTTTGGCTTGTGGAGAAACACTATTAAATAACAGTATGAAGCTGGTGCATTTGCAATGACATTTGAAGACAAAACACCCAGTGCATATGGGTAAGTCAGTTGATTTTTTTTTTTTTTCCCCCCCCAAAAAGAATGTTTTCTGAGTTTCAGAATTGCCCATTTAAAATGAAAAGCTTTTGTGAGCTCTATGCTATCTGCAAGTAGTGCAAGTAGTTTTTAAGTGAGATGAAACTTAGGGTACGCAAGACAAATCAGACTCCTGAAAGGGATACAGGAGTCTGGAAAGATTGCAAACCACTGCCCTAAGTCTCTTCTGTTGAAGCTGTTCCACTATGAATAAGTAATCACTGGAGCAGGGGGACTGAACCCTGGGTCTCCCACCTCTGGAAGGGTGGGGGGGTGAGCATCCCTAACATCCAGGGTATAGTCCTCCTTCCTCACTTTCTCTGGCCTAATTATTTAACTAGTCATCAGCCAAAATGGAAGATTCAACAGAAGAGAGTGATGGATTCGCTGCCACCTCCTAGTATCCCACAGCTCAGGTAATGGCTACGTGACAGCTTATGTCAACATAAATTATGTTGCTCAGGGGTGTGAATAAACTACTCCCTGAGCGACATAAATTAAACAAACATAAGCATTGGTATGGACAGCGCTACGTCTGCGAGAGAGCTTCTCCCACTGACATAGCTACCACTGCTCACGGGGGTTGGAATAGTTAAGCTGACCGGAGAGCTCTTTCCTGTCACCTTAGAGTGGGTACATTAGAGAGCTTGCAGTTGTACAAGCTCATTCCTGGAGGATTTCAGCAGAGGTCCCCCACCTTTCTTCCCCTCATAGAGGGAATCAAACCTGGATCTCCCACATGCCAGCTGAATGCTCTAACCACTGGGGTAAAGATTATAAAATAGCCAACCACACCCATAAAATCTGAATGGGACCTAATGTGATGAACATGCTACCAGATCAGGCTGTGCAGGAAAGAGGTGTTTGCCCACTTACCTTTCCCTGGTTCATGGACTGGATGGTACAATACAGGCATCCTGGTGACTAGATTGAGGCAACAGTGCACATGCCCAGAGGTAGGGACATGGGCACAAAGGGAACTGCTACAGCAGAAATTTAGGCCCCAAGTGAGTATAAGCACCTACTGGCTTAGGTGTCAGCTGAGTGGGAGTTGCAGTGGAGCCTAAATACCTTTGTTGATCTGAACCTTACCTGCTCTGTGCCTCAGTTTCTCTGTCTGTAAAAGAGAAATGGCAGGAAGGACTGCAAAACTTCACAAAATAATATTTGTAAGGTGCTTGGAGATCTTTGGGTATAAGTGCAAAGAATTACCATAACGATCTCTGTTATCGGATAAGATTTCCAGTTAAGACAATAATAAGCAAGAGTCACTCCCACCCCTTACTGCTGACACATCATCCTGGCCTGAGTGCTTACTTAACCAACCTACGCTTTGAAGAGACAGCCCTTGTTCTTCCTGGAATCTCATGCCTACAGACAGTGAGTGATTGGTTGATATTTCCCAGGTGTCCAGTGTAGCCCATGTGGAAGGAATAGGTCACCCACTCACAGGTCAGATTTTCAAGCATTCATTGCCTATAAATGAGGCCAAATAGAAGTTCTCAGCAGCTCCCTTTGTGACATTATGGTCAGCTTTTCCAAGCAGCTCAGCACCCAGCAGTCTGATCTCCTTTATCAATCAGGCCATTTATGTTGATACCTAAGGTTAGTGCATTTGAAAAGAGCAAATGAGAAGGAAATAAGCCAAGATTTAGCAGCCAATTAGTATCTGGCCAGAAAGAGGAAGGGAATAATACATTAGCGATGGGGAGAGCGATCTTAAAGAAACCTCCTATCTTGCAAAAATATATTTACATTTTATACAGTAGTGAATAAACACAGCCCTCTTTCAATGACTTGCTAATTCCCTGCTGTTCCAGGGTTTGTTCTCCCCTGTGGAGGACTAGCAATGGAATATCAGGAACCATAAGTTTTCCCTATCCCCTAATGGAAAAAGTGTGGAGGTGAGCATGTGTGTTTGTCAGTGAAATACATTCAGCATTATTGCCCATTGGGTGTTGTATAATGTGAATGATCGCAACCATGTGAAAACTTAATTTTGTTGCATTAGTGCCTAGAGACCTTGATACTGAGGCCATTTTGTGCCAGGCACTGTACAAACAGAGTGGTAGAGAGTCCCTGCCCTGAAGAGCTTGCAATCTGAATAGACACGGAAGGCCTAGGATAGGGAAAAGAGGTAGAGCGTACAAACAATCAGTGTGATGACAGCACATGGCACATTGGTGCCAGGATTTTTTTTTTAAATCTTCTGGATGGGTTTAGGTAGGAGTGATCAGCTACATGGATAGAAAAAGGAAGGGAGAGAGGACAACAGTGAAGGGGGATAGAGGAGGGCAGGAAGGTACGTGTAGCAGGTGTGTAGTGAGACTGAGGTGAAGAGATCACAAGAGGGGTTGGAGCAAACAGCCAAGCACAGGACAGAGGCCCAAATCCACAAAGGACACACCTACCAGAGTGACCCCACAGGTGGTGGGGGACACGCCTATCTTCTCCTGGTTTATGGATCATTCTGGGGCTTGGGCAGGACATAAGCATCCTGACACTTAAAGTGCTGGATTGTCCATATGCCCGGAGGCAGAAATGTAGGTGCTTAGGGAACCTTGGCACTGAAAATTGGGACACAAGGTGAGTTTAGGCACCTACAGGGTTAGATGGCAGCTGAGTGAGGGTTTTGTGGATTGCAGTGGTGCCTAAAACTGGGATTTAGGTGCTCTAAAACTAGAGTTTAAGTACCTTTTGTGGATCTGGGCCAGAATGTCCGGAGTTAAGACTCTGAAAACATCCTCTGTGTTGGCTGCTCTCTGCTAAGGCTGCTTTGGGGCCTGCTCCTACTGGCCTCAATTTCATGGGGCCCGGAGGCTGACTTCTCCCAGAACTCATTGCTTTCTTCCCCAAGATCACCTTTCTCAGAGGGGGGAGCACTGCAAAAGTCAGTGCTCCCGGGATGTGGTATCTCCTCAGCACATGTGGAAAGAAAGGCAAAACAAATATCTCCTCTTTAGTATCTTCTTCTTTAGCTGTCAAAATATTAAAATCATGCAGTGTTTCATTAAGACAACTGTCAATTTAAATTAAAGAAGTGGAGGGGCTGTCATCTTTATTTCCTCCCGCCCTTGAAATAGATCTACTAAAGAGAGAAGTGTTGGTTTTTGTGGGTTTTTTTTTTAAACTCCGGTTAAAATAGCAGTGAAGACACTACAACTCCGCTTTTAGTTTGGGTCAGCTGCTCAAGTTAAAGCCTAGAGAGGAGTCTGGGGTTGCACTTGAGCTGCTAACCCAAGTTAAAAGCAGAGTTGTCACATCTTCAATGCTATTTTAAGCCAAATTTAGCTAACTCTGATTAGCCAGAGTTAAGGCCACATGTTTTATTTGCAATATAGAACTACCCCTAAATTGCAACATAACATTACTGTGCACCATTAAGCTGCAGCCATGTTCCACCACAGAGATAGCTGGACTTGAGTAGGGCAGATAGGTCCTGTGTACATACATCCTGTAAAACCCCATGGGATCTTTTGGGACGAGAATTACTAAACAGGCTGTACAGCAATTTCCCTTTAATTCACAGCTCTGCATTTGCTTAGAGTCCAGTCAGTATATTATCCTGACTAGCCTCCCCCTAGGCTTTTTACCAGCTCAGATCTGTAGAACTCAATCATTTTGTATTGTGTTTTTATTTACATGGCACCACTTCAAATGTTACAGGAAGTTTTGTTTGTTTCTTTTAAAAAAAAAAAAAAAAAAAAAAATCTGCCTCTTGCTGCTATTTTGCCTTTTGTCACCGCAACTGCATTGTTCATTTATTTGAGTTCCCTTTGTGCCTCGTCTCACGGCTGTGGCCAGTGGTGTAGTACAGAATATGCATTGCAGTAAGGAACACAGGAAAAAAATCTTATTCAGCAACACAAGATTGTGGTTTGGGGTGGTTTTTAAAGCAGAAATCATGCCCTATGAAGCTTAATGTTTGTATAGCATCTTTCTCATAAACTGTATCCTTGAGCAGCCTTAAATCTCCTATCGTTTGTGATTAAAATAGTAATTGGAAGAGAGAGAAATAGACGAAGGAGAAAAGAAATGAGATGGAAAGTTGATGAGGCAGAGAGAAATAGGAAAGCTGTTCCCAACTGCAGGAACGTTCGAAGACACAGCTTTCAAATCAGTGGTAGAGAGATTTCTATCAAGGGAGTTTGGGGGGTGCGGGGGGCAGATGCTGAATGAGTGGTGTCACCCTTGACAATGTTAAAGCTATCAATAAAGACATCAGGAGAGGAAAAACATAGGGATGCTCTTTTAACTTCCTTAAAATATATTAGACACACAGGACTGAATTTAGCCTTGGTGTAAAGTGGCTACAACTCCCATTGCAGGGTGTTGTGAAAGCTTAGGCTGGGACTGACTTGGCCCAACATGGTTTTTGGAGAAACAGCTGGGAGTTCCAGGGGAGATAATAGACCATTGGCATCTGTGAGCAAGGAGGAGAAAAAGGGGGGGGGGGAGAAAGGGAAGAGCCATGACTTAAGCTATGTCTACACTGATGGTGGCAAATTCTCCGCCATCAGATCAATTTATCCGGTTCGATTGAATGGTAGTGAAGACCCGCTCAATCAATCCGGAAGTCGATCTAATAAAACCACCTCCCCAAAAAGCGTAGTGCTGCATCGATGGGTACGCATTTCCCATCAGCGCAGTGGAGACGGCACGCTAAATGGAAGTTATGAAGTCCAATGGGAGTTACGCAAGCTATGCAGAGTAGCTTGCGTAACTCCCGTCGACTGCCGCCAAATTTCGCTGGCAGAGTAGACCAGGCCTGGCTGGCACAACAACATGGATTTGCCATTGTCGTGCACCCTGGCTAGTCTTTTACACTGATATAAAGTGCAACCACTATTTGCATTATTATTTGTTACTGTAATGCCAAAGAGCCCTATTCATGGACCAGGCCCCATTTGTGCTAGGTGCTTTACAAACAGCTTGTACTTGAGGGAAGGGACCATCCTTCTAAGTACCATTATCAATCATCATCATTTCATTTTCATGGTACTCATGACCAAGACTTGTAGGAAATCAGTGTCTCAGTTTAGAATAGATTTCTTTTTTTCCAATCAGTTAAATGAAGTTCCCAAAACAAGGATCTTTTTTTAAAAAAAAAGTCCAACCCTGCTCTACAGTGGTTCAGAAGTCTGCAGTGCCACTCTCCCCAGCTGTAGCATTTTGCAGCAGTGACTATAGAACATAATAGAAATTCTTAACATAAGGGAATCCTGGGTAGCATTTTATAGCTTTTATGCTCTATTTGCACAGGGGTAACTAGTACAAGGCAGTGGAGAATTATGCCCAAAGAGGGTTACTTGAACTGATTCCTGCAATAAATAGGGAGCCAGTGGAATTGTTTAATAGTGGGAGGATATGGCTGAGGTTCTTGCAGATTCCATCCTCTTATCTCTGGCCCACACCTGTGGTTATTAAGTAAACATTGTTCTGCATTATAATTTTGCTGTTATTCCTGGCTTGGCTTTTTATATAAATCTGCTCTTTAATCATTTCACTCTAGCATTTGCATTGTAACACGTCCACTACAGAGCAGTCCTGCTAGAAGGAGTGATTAGGAAACACACACTCACTGTATCTGAAAGATCACTTCGTATTTATCCCTGCAATGCTGACTGAATCTGTAACACACAGAAAAAAAATCTCCAGCCCATAAGGGCAGAGGGAGTTGTGTTGGACAGCCTAACAGAAGTCAATCAAATTATAATTAGCGCTAATCAGCACTCCCTTGAGCTGAAACACTCTACCTGCAGCTGAGCAGCACTTAGGACAAGGTGTGAAATAATTTCCTGCATTGGAAACACATTCTAGAGCAATCCCTTCCAGTCAGGCTTGAATGCAAAAACCCCACCGATTATGTAAACTAGGGGCAAACACAAAAGCATACAAAGGGAATGGCTTTTTGGAGAGCAATATAGCCAAGAAATCTCTAAACATGGTGGTGAGTAAAACTCAGTTCTGTTTCCTTTTCTTCTTAGCTGAGAGGCTTTTTAGCATGGCTTTTTGGTTCTTATATAAGACTTCTCATTAACTAGTTGCAAAGCAGGAGTGCAGAGAAAGACAGGCAGCCTTCTTCTATAAAGATTTATTTACTCTAGTGAAATTTTGATATAATGTTGGCTTCCCCTAACATCTATAATCTACTTAAGTCCCTTTGGGTACGTTTACATGGCAGCTAGCCACTCATGGCTGATCCATGCCAGCCGACTGGGGCGCACTGGGCTCAGGCTGTGGGCCTGTTTCATTACTGTGTAGACTTCCAGGTTCCAGCGGGGTCCTGAGGCCCAGGCTCAAGGACCAGCCTGAGCCTGGACGTCTATAGAGCAATGAAACAGCCCTGTGAGTCCAAGTCAGCTGGCACAGGCCAGCCACAGCACTGGTGCTGGAACCGGGGGGTGGGGACTAGGAAGCCATAGCTGCCCTCTTGCCCACTTTTAACAAAAGAAACATAAGTGCAGAATTCGTGTCCCTCCAAGATTTTTTTCTTCACAGAATAATAGATTTTGCTGGGGAGGCACTGCAATTACACCTTCCATCTACCAGGGCTTGTTGTGGAACCAGAAGAGAGGACTGTTGGCTCATCACCGGAGTAGTCAGCTTCAAAGAGGCAGGGGTACTTTGGCCTTGGACACCCTCCCCCACTTCTATGAAGGTTCTGACGCCCTGGAGCCTCAGGTGTCCAGCTGCTGTGTAGACATAACCTTTGCAGAGCTAGGCCGAAGTGACTTGCTCAAGGTCATATGGAGAATCTGTGGGATAGCAGGGAAGTGAAGCCAGGTTTCCCATGTTCCAAGATAGTGTCCTAACCATTGGCCCATCCTGCCTCCTTCCCATTACTGTCCCATAATACACCAGTCACTACTCAGAGGGCCTGTCTGGTGTCCTTCCTGTGTGCCCCTAAGCAGGGATCAAATACAGAAGCTATTTACCTGTGCAGATACTCTGTTGACCCATTCTGATCTAATAGTGTTACACCCACTTTACACTGGTGTAAATGACTGCACAAGATGCAGGGAAAAGAAACTGATCCACTGTGGCTGGCAATGCGTATGTTTTGCAATGTAGTCTCAGGTTAAGATGTAAACAGAATTTATGAAGAGAAGTATTCTTACGAATGCCTTCAACCCCATTTTCAGTAGCGGAAGTCGCTTTGGGCTAAGCCACGGAAAGTTATTGACAGTGAAGAAACTGGACAGCCATAAAAGCAATGTCATAAACCCGTTCAGAGATCACTGCACTGTGCTGGTAACTTAATCTGTTCATTTAAAATAGTATGACTGGAACAAATGTGTGCTGATGCACCATCCTAATAAGAGAGAAACTGTTCATCTGCAGAGCTCTGATTTCCGAAGTCTGCCTTTGCATCCAGAAACTGCCTTGACAGCAGCTATGGTTTGCGTATTCCTTTCTCTGCATATGGATTGAGGCAACACTTATTTGGATAGAAAGAATCTTAGACTAGGATTGGAAGGGACCTCGGGAGATCATCTAGTCCAACCCCTGCTCAAAGCAGGACCAACCCCAACTAAATCATCCCAGCCAGGGCTTTGTCAAGCTGCACCTTAAAAATCTCTAAGGATGCAGATTCCACCACCTCCCTACATAACCCATTTTGGTGCTTCACCACTCTCCTAGTTAGGAAAAACTTTTTTTTTTTTTTTTTTTTTTTTTTTTTTATATCCAACCTCAACCTCCTCCACTGCAATTGAGACCATTGCTCCTAGTTCTGTCATCTGCCACCACTGAGAATAGCCTAGTTCCATCCCCGCTGGAACCCCCCCTTCAGGTAGTTAAAAGCTGCTATCAAATCCCCCTCATTCTTCTCTTCTGCAGACTAAACAAGCCTAGTTCCCTCAGCCACGTGGAGCTGGTCCCAGACCTCCCTCGGTCATGTGCTCCAGCCCCCTAATCCTTTTTGTTGCCCTCTGCTGGACTTTCCAATTTGTCCACATCCTTTCTGTAGTGGGGGGGCCCAAACCTGGGCACAGTACTCCAAATGAGGTTTGAAGAAAAAAAATTGTTGCTCTAAATTTCCTAAATAGGCTAGGAAGGTGCTTGTCAGTAATTAAAGGTGTATAAGAGAGAGCCTGTGGAATCCCAAAGTGCAGCCCACAGATAACCGTTCCATGCACCTGCACAAGGAAGGCCAAACTGAATTTTGGGACTGATCCCACAAGGCACAGTGCCGATAGAAGAGCTGGTTGAAAGATAGAACTTCCGTTCTGCAAAAATATTTGATTCCAACATTTATTTTCATTCTGAATTGGAACAAAAACAAAATTTTCTGCAATGTGAAATTTTCCAAACATGTGATTTGATCGGCCCGTTGCATGTTGATCAAATCAAAACACTTTAATCCAATTTTGCCTTTTTATATTTAGAATGGAATTTTTTTTAAATGTAAATTGCTTCATTTCAATTTTTTCTAAAGAAAATTTCCTCAAAATCAACACAATCCCCCAAAGATTTGATTTCAGTAAAATGGCATTTTTGGACATAAAGGTCTAATAAAAATTTTGAGCAGGTCAAGCTATTACTGTGAGTAGGCCCAGGGAGGCTGTACTAGGTAGAAATTGCTGGTTGGCTGAATTCCCTAATAGTAAAACCTACAGTGGGTACACTGTTGAAGTCAGTCAGTGAGCCTACTCCCTGTAGTAAGCACAGCATCCATTAGTAAGTGTTTTGCAGGTTAGTGCTCCAACTTAGTAGTTTCTCTCTTATTTGTTCGTAGGCAGTTTGTCTCAGTGGATAGAGCACTAGATTGAGAGTCAGGACCAGGCAGAAAACAGGGAGACGTAATTGGTTACATGATCCCCACCCTTACCCACGCTGCATTGCCAAGTGTGATCTGGCCCACTATCGCTGAAGAATTGTAAGATAGGAATTGGATAGAAAACTAGCTTACAAGTAGGACACAAGTGGCCGTGGGTGGGTTCTGTACAAGTAGGGGAAAGATTACTACTGAACAAAGTTCTGAAAGGGAATACCCTATGCTGTCTCACCCACTACACATAAATGTTTTGTGGGAGGTTATTGGAAATAAGATTTCAGAGTTATATTTGGAGTAATCGTATTTTGAGCCTTGAGACAAGCAGAACTACAAGGTCCTATAGCCACAAGAGTGACTCTTGTTGTTAGGGTGTGCAAGACTTTGTGATGCGAAATCAGTATAGCTTGACAAGAGCAAGGCCCTGAAAGCATTGCTAAGCTTTTGCAGCAAGTATAGCAAGAGTTAGGCCTCTCAGAAGCAGAACCCAGACACTGCCCTCTGACCGACGTTGGGCTGAATGAGGAAGTGCCATGGGGCCTGGAGAAGCCCGAGATGAAAACATACACCTGTTGATGCTTGATAAACAGAATAATTCCTGTTTTAGCAATGAATTAAGCAGAAGTAATGCTATAAATTAAGCTCTTTTTGAAGTAAACAACTAACGTCACCTCATTCCCAAAGGTTCCTAACTAACTACCAATAGACTAATAGTAGCCAAATGTTAAGACCCAATCCCTAAGGGGGATTGAGATATACATTATGTATTGCTGGGTAAAGCTTATTGTAAGGTGAAGAGGAAAAGAGGGTATATCAGACCCCCAGGAGCCTCCCCTAGTGAGACCCTCCGTGAATCTGTGGAAGCGCTAGCGGATGCCTCGGCCAGGACGGTTCCCCGGTCGCCACTTGCTTATCAGAACGAAGTATGGGTCTCCTCGTTCTTGTGTTGGTAAGCGCCCCCTTTCCCGCTTATATAAGTCTCGATGGGCCCCCAGGAGTATATTGGTGTAGATGTCCTCCTGGCAGGTTTCTTCCTTGGTGTACGGTTAACCTTACTGTTTACTAATGGTCATTGCTGCTGCTGTTGCTCAGCCAATAACAATAATAATGAACCTGGGCATTTCCCCCTGATATAGGATGCCCACTCCTACCTGCAAGTTATTACTCTTTATCTTTGTAATTGATTGTGCCTGCATTTTACTCCTTGTAGTAAAACTTGTGCTGAGACTTCTGTTTCATTATGGCAGAGGATTCCCAGTCTTGTCCTTGTCTCGTTGCCTCTTCCAATAAATAAGCTAAATTTTCAATCCATTTTGTCCGTTTGCTCCATTCCCGCCACCGAGATAAAATACCGAGCATTACACTTGTATTCTGTAGCATTGTGTCCCATCTCCTCTGTGTGACCAGGAACCCAATGAGCTGACCACGTCAGTCAGAGGCTTATTAGACGGTATGGCCTGAATCTAGAGAAGCAGGCTGGGAAGCAGTCAGTTCTCTGGAAATGCCATCATCCCCCAGCAGGATAGTGAGTGACTACGCATTTGGCCAACAAAGCAGAAGTTGGCATTTTTATATCCGCTGGCTGAACACAGTCTGGAGGCAGGATATTGTTTGCCAGTGTAGCAGCTCTTGCACAGCTGGGCTGAAGTTGTTTGTGAGGGGTCAAGAAAAGCTTTGCACTGAGGAGCCCTCAGCTGTGCAGAAATGAATGCACATGGAGCAAGGAATTTCCTCGTTCACACTAGTGCCCATGCCCAAAGTTGATACGGGAGTTAAATGGGGGTAATCTGTCTGCTTATGTGAGCTGGGGGTGATAAGGAGGACTTGTATGCTCGCAATTTGGAAATATCCAAAAGGTCTGGAGAGGTGCTGCTACACCTCACTTATGGCTCTTACTGCTGTGAGCCAGTTGGTGTGTGGAAGGTGATGCTAATCCTCTGCACCTACAGAATCTGTGTTTTCAGTGGTTGATTACTACTGCAACCATGGACTTATCCAGCCTTCTCCCCCTGAAGGTAGGGTGACCATGTTTTCCCACAGAGAAAAGGGGACACTGCACAGGGCCGGCCTGAGCCCACCCTCCCCCCTGCATGCAGGACTGGCCAGAGCCACCCAAGGCCAGCGCCAGCCCTAGTCCTCTCTGCCACCTGTTCACACTGGGCCGGCTCAAGCCAAATTGCCCCCCACCCCCACATGTTCCTTTGTGCCTCTCTAAGAGTTGTACCCTGGTTTTTTTGTTTGGTTTTTTTGCACAACTGGGCATTTGTCTCATTTGCTCTTGCTAACTGATGATCAGCTGGCAAGAGCAAATGGGACAAATGCCCAGTTTTGCCAAAAAAAAGTCAGGATGGCCGGGACAGAGCTTAAGGAAGGGACAGTCCCGGCCAAAACGGGATGTATGGTTACCCTACCTGGAAGGGAAGTGGCATGGGGGAAGACATTAAACAGTGCCCGCATTTGTTCCTCAGCAGAGAAGAGTCCACAAATTGCCTGGAGAAAGCCTGGAAGAGTTTCTGAAAGGGAAGGGATCCCTTGAAGGGAGGACACTGTTCCAGTGTGTCAGAAAGGAAACCGAGACCAGGCCTGCTTGAGTTCAGGCTGTGCGGGACCCCAAGTTTAGGGCTGTGTAGGTACTGCTGCTTGTATAATCCTATTGAATAACGTGCCATAGGGAGTGAGATTCTGCCCTCTTTCACTGGTGTAAATTTAGATCTGCTCCACTACACGTCAGTGGATTTACTGAAGATTTACACACTCTAGCCTAAAGAGCCCCAAAATCCTGTCATTTAGAGCTAAGCCGAAGTTTGCATCTAACTCTGTTTGGTAAAGAATGAGTGGTGGCATGCCATGAGTATGTGTGTGTGCTTTGTTCTGCATCAGTCCTTCAGTGTATTACCTGCTAGTGACTATTTATTTGCTAAGCATTGCCACTGTGCTCAACAGTTACTTAGTGAGTTCCAGCATTCATAAGTGGGATGCACTTATCTTTGACCGATGTTTGGGGGAGAGGCCCTGGAAATCTCTGGGATTCTTGAGGCAGGGCATTGTGGGGGCGGGAGTGCTATTAGCTGGTGTTCCCTTTAGCATTTCTGGTTCCCAACTTTTCTTTAAACACTCCCCGTCCCACCCTCTTGCAACCATTCCTTTCTGGTTTTATTTGGTGCATATCCCTGCCTTTTGGCTCCCAGAGGAGAAATGAGGAAGTGAGAACATGATACACCGCATTAATTGCACATCTATAGCACCTGACATACGCCACATTGGGCCTACTGTGTGTAGGGCAGGTCACGGTCCCAGAGGAGGAATGTTATCTTTATTGCTCATGTTGCAATGCAGTAAGTCTTTTAGTATTACAGTGGCAGCTAGATGCCCTGACCAGCAGCAGGGCCCTCTCGTAGTGGATGCTGAACACACCCATGCTGATAGATGTCTCAGCCCCCAACAAAGCTTACAATATAAATAGACAAGACAAATGGTGGGGGGAAAGGATAGAACAGATGGGGAGTTGAGGTGGAGAGAAGTTGTGACTTGCCCAAGGTCACACAGGAGGTTTGTGGCAGAGCTAAGACTTGAACCAGAGTCCCAGTTCAGTGCCTTACAGCCCCTCCTCCCCCACCATCTATCCTTCCTGAGAGTAAGGAGTCGACATTATGAAGGAGGTTAAAAGCTTCTGCAAAGGCAACTTCAGTGGGATTTTTTTTTAGTAAGATTTGAATCAAGCAGTCTCTCATCCTGACAGATGGTCGCAGATCCTTAACACACAGGCTGGAACTGCCTTCCAGCCCGGGACCACCCTCCCCAGTGCAAAGTCTTTGTTCTTCAGATGTTCCTTCAGGTGTTGAGTTGGGGTTGGGGGGAGAGGCGAAGTCACTTCCCCTCTTTATATTGTTTCTTCCAGCTTGCTGGAAAGATCTTCTGCTGTGATGTAGGGATCAGGCAGTCTGTATTGGTCAAGCAGTGTCTATTGTATACATGCTCCTTCTAAGAAGCCTCTGCCTAGTGGGAGAGTGGATTCCCTTTAATGTGCCATGGGATGAGGGCTACTCTTAGCTGTAACTGAAAGGCTGGTTGTGGGTGTTCCCAAGCTCACAACACTTTTCAGTAACACGTATAGCAATGCTTCAGAACTTCACATACAGTGACGGCACATACGATCCAACAGGATATTCATGTTCAGTAGGTGAAGACTTTTAAAATGATACCTGGCAAGGCATATTTTGTACAAAACAGATCATAATCATCTCAGTGGTGAATATGGGGGTTTCAGGGTGCTACTATGAGAGAGTCACAGGTCTGGTGGAAAAGTGGGAAGGAAGAATTAAACTGAAGCAAAACTTTTTAAGTGGGCAGGCGCGTTAGACCAGATGGCAGGGTCCTCTGCCTCCAGTTCTTCTTTTCCCCCAACATAAATGCTCACGTTGTGCATTGTGATTAATTCTTCCAAGCTGTCTTATTTTGGTGAAGTGGTGCACTAACAGGCCAGCTTGCTACAAGGAACCATGTTGTGCCATTTGTGTGTAATGACATGTCATCTCTGTAACTAAAACAGAAACGATCTCCTCCATGCTTTTCATTTAGGAGCTGTTTGGGTTTAAATTAGTGAAGTTCGTACAAAACCAGCCTGCAATTGCTATAATGTGTAACTTTGTACTGACAAACTAGAGAATGGGGTCGTGTGCATACTAGCGGAGGTGAAATGAGGACTTAAATCGCTGTCCTATATTGGACAGTTCTTACCGCAACAAAAACACTCTTATTTCATAGCCCTACCTTTGTTTACCACAACTGTACGCTTTTGTAACAATCCAGATGCTACCTGACTAGCTCAGCTATTCTTGAGAACCACAGAACAATCACAAAAGGCTGGACAAGCTCATGTGCTATGACAAAAACAGCCAGTCCTAAAGGTTAGCATAAAGAGTAAACAAAACTGCAGTTACCCACAAGGAGTTACATTCATGGAGAGAAACAGAACCACATTGTTTGACAATCGGAGAACAATGAGGTTCAATGAGAAACCAAGTCCTAAACCAATTCTGCCAAGAGGTTGGAATGCATCCACTCAGTGTAACCTCACCTCTTCTTTATCTCAGCTCATACAGTATTGATACTGTATTCCTCCTCAGAGCTCATGAGCATCTGACAAAACTCATCCTTGCCTTGCCAGGCGTTCTGTGCCAGTGGAGAAAAGGGAGTTGCCATCACTGTCCCATTCTCTTTCCCATCCTGTCCTCTTTCATCAGGCAAGCTAAATCTTCATTAACCAACCCTGGGAGCTTGTCACCCACGCTACATCAGGTTCTTTACCATCCAGCATTAGTAACACGTATATAGCAGTAATTCCTAGAATCCAATCGGCCCCCATTGTGCTAGACACTGTACACGCTCCTAATACATGAGTGCCGCCCAGAAAGAGTTTACAGTCTAAAACATAAGACAAACAGGTGGACAAACAAGCGGGCTGGGGTGAGGGGCATGAAAGACAACAGACATTAGGATATACGTAATCCTTAACCATTGTACTGGGAGCCATGCTTTTTCTATATACTTTCCTGCATTTTAATTCCTAAGGACTTTGTGGCTTGGATGACAGGCATGTTCCATTCTTTGGTGTACCTCGGATCCATCTAGGGCCTGATTTTTTGGGGGCAAGCAACCAAGGTGACTGCCTGGGGTACAGGGCTTGTGGAGCGCTGGGCTCAGGGTTCTGTTTGTCAGTGACAAAAGGGAAAATAGAATGTTTGAAGTAAAATGTTTCAGGTATTCTGTATGTGGATTCATTTTTCACTAACATTCTAGAATGTTCTGGACCTTTGTAGAAGCTCATGGAACCTTCCAGACTTTCTGAGAACTACATTTTCCTTGAACCTCCTAGAATGTTAGCCATAGACCGGGCTTTAGGCAGTAGCAATCATCCAAGTGCAAAAGAAATTGAGGAGCAAAGCATAAATGATAGAAGTCCTATTACTAAGGAATTAGCATATTTACCTGAAGATAAGGAATAGAAATGTGAGGAAAGTGAGAGAGAATCATCCAGCTTTCCTGGCGGCATAAAGGGAAATGATTATATAAAAAGAATGGCTCACATGAAAAGGAGAGTAATGACAAAGAAAAATCTGGTTTACATGAAAAGGAGAGAAACAATAAAGAAGAATCAGTCTCGCATGATGTTAGAAACAGCAGTGAGGAAAATTACATACCACAAATCGATGCATGAGATCCTGCTTTATGGCAGGTGATCCTAAACTCTGCCAATATTGATTGAACAATTTTGAATGGGCCAGGCAAAATCGAGGATATGACATTTCCAGTTAATGAGGAGAAGCATCACTTCTCAAAGTCACACTGCAAAAGAGTTCTCGAGAATGGTGAGAAACTGAATCAGTGTTGGCTAGTTTACTCGAAATCAACTGACACGGTGTTCTGTTCCTGTTGCAAAATATTTGACAAGAATGCCAAATCATTGTTTGTGCTTTTCAGGTACAATTACTGACATAATTTAGCTGATGCTCTGAACAACATGGAGGTCGAGTCCAGGCTCACGCTGAATGCACAGATGCAGAAAACCAGTGCATTATTAATGTAGAAACCCAGCATTGGAGAAATGTGCTCAAGCATCTGATCTTGATAACCCTCTTCCTTGCAAAGAATAATTTGGCTTTCCAGGGCTCATTGGATAAGTTCATTGAACATAATGGTAATTTCCTCAGTTTGGTAACGCTCCTTAGGAAATACAATGATATCATGCGTGAGCACCTACGCTGGGTAGTTCGTAAAGAAGCTATGGACCATTACTTCAGCAAAACAATTCAAAATAAATTGATTGACCTTATGGCAAGGAAGGTGCTTCATAACCTATTGTTGTGGCCCAGCAAAGCAAAGTACTATGTCGTAATAATGGTCTGCACTCCCAACATTAGTCACAGGAAAAAGATGTCATGTATAGTAAGATTTGTTGATGATGAGGGCAGCTGTATCCAAGTAAAGGAACCCTTTATTTGTTTCCAATCTGTGGATGACTCTACTGGAAAAGGCCTAACAACTGTTTATGAACGTTTTGAATGAGAATAAAATAAAGCTTCAGGACAGCCATGACCAAGGCTACGACGATGGTGTGAACATGAAGGGAAGAAACAGCGGCATCCAGGCACGGATCATTGTGCTGAATCCAAATGCTTTCTTCATGCCTTGTGGCTGACATTCCCTCAACCTGGTTGTGTCAGATGCAGTGTCATCTTTAAATCCAGTATCTCTCTTCAGAATACTGCAAAGGATAGATGTCCTATTTTCAGCATCAAGTATCAGGTGGAAGATCCTCATGGACAATGTTACAAATCTGACCATGAAACCGATAAGTGACACTCACTGGGAGAACTGCATTGACAGCGTTAGGCCAGGGAGGTACCAAGTGATTGAGGTTTACGATGCTCTGATGAAACCGGCACGGTTGAGTAAAGCCAATGCTGGAATCCAACGCTAAGCACAAAGCCTGGCAAACAAGATCACTGACTTCAAATTTCTGGTCTCAATTGTGGTTTGGCACGATATTCTGTTCCAAGTAAACATTGTAAGCAAGGCATTACAAACTCAATCAATGGACATCATGACCTCTACTACTTTGATGAGAAACTGCCTTGATTTCATTATGACCTACAGAGACAATGGATTTGAAGATGCCATCACTTCTGCCAAAGAAATGGTGGAAAACTTAGGAGTTGAGCCGGTCTTCAAGAAAACTCTTTCATTGAAAAAAGAGACAGTTTGGTTACAAGGGCAGAGATGAGGTGATGGGAAGCTTGGAAGAAAAATTCAAGAAGGAGGTTTTTGCTTGCTCATTGACACTGCTTGAGTGTCTGTCTTAAGAAAGGTTCAGACTAAGCATCACAAAAAGCCCTGGAGCTTCTTGTTTGACCTTAGTAAGCTGCCAGTGGACAGGAAAACACTCTTGAACAATTGAACAGACCTTTACTGGACACTAACACATGGGGAATGTTCAGAGATCAATGATAAAGACCTCTGTCGAATTGGACAACATCCGTCACATTTTGCTACCCTGGAAGCACTCTCCACTCCAAGTTCTCCAATTCGTTCATGATGCAGAGCTGAAGGAAACTTTTCCTAATGTGAGCAGAATTCTCAAAGCTATCCACACACTGCTGGTCACAGTTGTGAGTGGTGAGCGCAACTTTTCAAAGCTCAGTTTCATTAAAACATCTTCGATCAACGATGGCCGATGAGAGATTGACATAGATTGCTATTTTATCTCTTGAAAATGCCATTGGCCAGTCTTTGAATCTCTCTGATGCTGTGCTTCACTTCACGAGGGCAAAGGCGAGCAAAGCGACCTTTGGACTAGGGTTCACATGCTAAGGCTGTCAGCTACTGTAACACTATTTAATACTGGTCCACCCAGTGTTGGTGCACAGTTCAATTTCTTGATGTTTGTACATTTCACTTACTTAAAATTAAAAAGTTTCTATAAACTTAGAGGAAATGAATTTTGTTTATTTGCTTATCTATAGAATCATACAAGATTAGAGTTGAAAGGGACCTCAGGAGGTCATTTAGTCCAACCCCCTGCTCAAAGCAGGACTAACCTCAGCTAAATAATCCCAGTGAGGGCTTTGTCAAGCCACAGCTTAAAAACCTCTAAAGATGGAGATTCCACCACCTCCCTAGGTAACCCATTCCAGTGCTTCACCACCCTCCTAGTGAAAAACTTTCCTAATATCCAACCTAGACTTCCCCCACTGCAACTTGAGACCATTGCTCCTTGTTCTGTCATCTACTACCATTGGGAACAGCCTAGCTCCATCCTCCCTAGAACCTTCTTTCAGGTAGTTAAAGGCTGCTATCAAATCCCCCCTCATTCTTCTCTTCTGCAGGCTAAACAAGCCTAGTTCCCTCAGCCTCTCCTCATAAGTCTTGTGCTCCAGCCCCCTAATCATTTTTGTTGCCTTCCGCTGGACTCTCTCCAACTTCTCCACATCCTTTTTGTAGTGGGGCACCCAAAACTGGACACAATACTCCAAATGAGGCCTCACCAATGCCGAATAGAGGGGAATAATCACTTCCCTCAGACTGCTGGCAGTGCTCCTACTACTGCAGCCCAATATGCTATTAGCCTTCTTGGCAACCAGGGCACACTGCTGACTCATACCCAGCTTCTTATCCACTGTAACCCCCAGGTCCTTTTCTGCAGAACTGCTGCCTAGACCGTCAGTCCCCTCTCTGTGTGGCTGTGCATGGGATTCTTCCGTCCTAAGTGCAGGACTCTGCACTTGTCCTTGTTGAACCTCATCAGATTTCTTTTGGCCCAATCCTCCAGTTTGTTTAGGTCACTCTGTATCCTATCGCTATCTTCCAGGGTATCTACCACTCCCCCGAGCTTAGTGTCATCTGCAAACTTGCTGAGGGTGCAATCTACCCCATCCTCCAGATCATTAATGAAGATGTTGAACAAAACTAGCCCCAGGACCAACCCCTGGGGCACTCCGCTTGTGACCGGCTGCCAGCTAGACATCGAGCCATTGGTCACTACCCGTTGAGCCTGTTAATTTAGCCAGCTCTCTATCCATTTTATAGTCCTTTCATCCAACCCATATTTCTTTAACTTGCTGATAAGAATACTGTATCAAAACCTTTGCTAAAGTCAAGGTATATCACATCCACCACTATCCCCACATCCACAGAGCCAGTCATAGAAAGCAATCAGGTTGATCAGGCATGACTTTCCCTTGGTGAATCCATGTTGACTGTTCCTGATCACCTTCCTCTCTTCCAAGTGCCTCAAAATGGATTCCTTGAGGACCTGCTCCATGATTTTTCCAGGCATGCATAAATAGATTTACAGATTCTAGCATGCAAATTTATCGACTTATATGACAGGGATAAATCATGCATGCAAATCATGCATCAAAGTTGTGAAATGGGCTACAAATGCAGTTTAAAAAAAAAAAGGTATTCAGCAGTTTAACAAATAGAGGGGGGTGCCGAAGAAACGCCTCGCCTGGGGTGCCATTTGGTCTAGAGCCGGCCCTGGATCCATCTATATGCTGTATGTGTTTACGTGTCGTCATAGTCAATAGTGCAGGGGTGGCCAACCAGTCAGAGATGAAGAGCCCAAAAATAGCTATAGATACCACAAAGAGCCACATTTACCTTACCTTCCAAGGAAATTCACCCTGATCCGTCAATTTCGGCAGCTGCTTGTCAATTTCACATTTGAAAGTTAAAAACTTTTTGGCACCCCATACAATGCGGGGAGCCGCATTTGATAGAACAGAGCTGCATTTGTATGAGCAAAGAGTCGCATGCAGCTCGCGAGCCGCAAGTTGGCTACCCCTGCAATAGTGATTGTCCATTATAGTGTACATTTACAGATGCTATCAAGATACTTTGAACTCTTAAGTAATAGGCTTTTTTATTATTTTGAATGGATTGATGGTTTCAGAGGAAAGCAGTAATAAAACCAATAACCTAGCTGACTGAGTGTTGCTAACGTGATCTGGTTTTTCATTAACAGAGTTCCTTGGGATTAACAGCCAATGCTTATCGCTACAAGAGGCGGGTGGGTGGAAAAGCATGGGGCAGGGAATCGCTTGTATAGTATTATAAGTAGAGAAGAGAAAATACTATTCAATATTCAAGCTTCGGAAGGTAGCCCATACATACTTACCACTGTCTCTGGTGAGAGCCTGTTTCAGTTTGCTGCGCTATGTCAGTTTCTGGGACTCTCCCCTCCAGATTTCTGACTAGGCCATTGGAACAACCAAAGAGCAAGTTCTCCACTCCCTCCAGGAATTGTTTCCAGGTTTTGCACTGAGATCAGTACAAGTTGGGATAGCACTTGAGTTTACCCAATGCTTATGCAGTACAGGCAAAGGGTGAGAGCTTGGCTTTCTCGATGTCAATGGAAAAACCTTCCATAGACTGCAGTGATGCTAGGATTTCATCCAAGGTTAATAAACTATTAATAAAGTTAAAGCTTATGTCCCTCACTATTGAATCTCAGTGCCTTGATTTTTAGAAGCCCCCCAAATAATTTGAAACATAGTTTTAGATTTACATAAAATTAACAGTTGTAACATCTCAGGGTGTGACCTCACCATATTTCATCAATTAAGCAACTTTCTGATAGGTCAGTGCTTGGATGGGGGACCTCCAAAAATGTGGATGTTGTAGCAGAAAGTGACACTGATTCAGCAAGTGGCACTTCCTTTCTGAGACCGTAATAAGCCAGTACCCCACAGCATAGTGTTAAGCAGCACTTTGCTTCCAGAGGTGCCATCTTTATGAGGAGAGAGAACTGAATACTATGATGATTAAAGATCTGAAGGCACTTTTCTCAAGAATAGCAACCCAAACCCGGGTTTCTTGGTCCATATTCCATTTTGAGTAATTATATTCCCCTTGCAGTTTCATTGCTTACAATATTCATTTACTGCACTAACCTGTTATTCAGTGTTATTAACAGCTGCCATGTTCAGCCCCTCAGATGGCTGCATTCAGTGGAAGGCAGTGGGGAAGTGATCCCTCAGTAAGGGCTTTTTGTGGGGTGGTCTCACTCTTGGTTTGTTTGTTCTGAGTCTGCCAGAGGAACATGGGCCTAACACAGGGAAAGCTCCCCCAACACCTCTCCCTACTCCACCTTGCAGTGAGTTTAATACTTTGTAACTCAGCCAGAAATGACTCTAGTTTTCTTCCCTTGTAGATACCGATCATCCCCGCTGGAGATAAGATTGATCACATTCAGATTGCACTGGTTATCTGTGAAGAATTGTTGATTTTAAATTATTCTTTTAACGTTTGCATGGTACCTAGCACAATGCTACTGTAATACAGATGCACTGAACTCCTAGGTTGTTGTTGTTTATCGGACACTCTTGCAAAGGCAAATCAAGACCTTGAAAGAGGTGGGCTTAGCAGGGAGAGAAAAAACTTTTTCCCTTTCTTTAAGGGACACTGTCATAAAGTTGGTTTCAAACTAAGACCTTAGGTTGGGACTTTTCAAGGAAGCTAATGAAAGGTTGGTACCTGCCTGTCTTTGAATTTCAGTGGGATAGGAGCACCTACTTCCCTTTGGCTTCTAGAAAATCCCAATCTTAAATAATCAGGGGAGGGAGGCTTAAAGAAACCAATATCTCAAAAACCACCATTGCATTAGAAAGTAGTTCAGTGTCTGAGGTAATCTGTGAAGAGATGTATGGACTGAACAGGCCCCGGAAAAGCAGCTCTCCATGTGGTTTGGGCAGGGTGCAAGGAAAACTTGCAGTGGCCTGCTGGTGTTGTACTGGTTCTGTAGATCAGTGGTTCTCAAAGTGGGGGGCACAAGATGGATCATGGGGGGGAGGGGTGCAGAGCAGGGGACAGAGCTGGTCCAGTTCCACCTGCAGCAGCACCAGCCCCCTACTGCTGCCCAGCACACTCCCTGCATTGCTGCTGCCCCGCTTCCCGTGCTGTAGGCCCTATTTTTTTCTGAAAGGGGATGTGGGTTCGGGGAATGGGGGACACGATTCTTAAGGCCTACAGCCGAGGTTTTTTGAAAGGGCTCCCCTTTCAGAAGGGGGATGGGGGGGTGCGATTGTTAGACAAGTCTGGGAGGGGGACTCCATTTAAAAAGTTTGAGACTCACTGCTGTAGATAAGCTTGAGGATTTCAGCCTCCAGGGCTGCCAGTCCAGCACCCCTCTCAATGGCTGCTCATACACAAATATAAAACGTGATTGAGGTGAATACCCTGATAAGACTAGAAATGTTTCATTATTTTAATTTCAGTAAAAACTTCTTTAAGTTTGTTCTTTCTTTCAAGAAACCCAGCAGCACTGGACTAGGGTATGAGAACCAGGAAATGAAACCAGCTAGAAACAAGTGAAACTGACCTGTCTATATTAACTGTCCAAGGTGAGTGAAGATCAAAAGGTAGACAAGAAAAGTCTATCTTACCTGGACGCTGTTTAATTGTCTAAGGTATTAATGTCACGTATAAGAACTTCGTAAAATATGTACCCTTCTGAGTCTGACTCTGGTCTAACATTGGTTTTACTACTATGTGAACAGCATTGACGTCGTGGAATTACTTCGGAATTACACCACTGTAAATAAGAGCCCAGTGTGTTTCAACATATTGCCTATATGTCACTTTTTGCATTCCCTTAGTTTTTCTCCTTCTGAAGCTAGTTGCTGACTGGGTTTGTATTTCTATGTTGATAGTGTGTGTTTTTTGGTTTTTTAAGGAGCTTTTAGATCTGGGGTTCAGGTTCATAAACAGAGAAGGGGAGGGCTGTGACCCTGCTCCAGCAAAGCCTTTGAGGTCACACGTTTAACTTTAAGCACTTGGCGCTTAGTGCTGAGCATGTGGGACCCAGCCCAACAAAGCACTTCAGGGATGTGCCTAGTCCCATTGACTTCAATAGGACTGCTTGCATGCGTAAAGTTAAGGACCTGCCAAGACATTTGCTAAATCAGAACCTATAGGTGTAGAGAGAGCCAATCTGGTTCTGGTCTTGTTCATGGCAGTTTTAATGGCATTGACTCTGTTGCAGGGTTGGCTGAAGAGAAAGATTGAGCCGGGTGGAATGATAAGGAGCATTTATTCAGTTACAGCTTCTAGTCCACTCATTCCCCTTTGTCCAACAAAGTGAGCCCGGAGTTCACTACTTTACAACTTTTTATCTAAAATAATATGTAAATTCACACACTTCAACAATGCCCCATAAAATCCCTATTTGGTAATATAAAAAACTATAAAATGAATATTAATGGCTAGGGGAGGTATATAATTATATCCGCCCCTGTTTGTTTGTTCCCACGAAACTTGCGTAGCATATACTTTTATCTTAACAGCAGGAATGACCATGAAGCCCCTTAACAAACTAGCAACAAGGGAAGAACTAAGGAGAGAGATCTCAAGCCTTCCCTAACAGACATGCTGCCTGGGAAAGAAGCGAATACCTTTTACCACATTCTTTGTCCAGGTGGTGAGGGGAGGAATGGTCAGGAGAACATAGCCCACTCATATTACGCCCTTGTTACCATGGTACATATCGGGTAGGTCTGCCCTGCTCCAGCTACTGCGAGAAAGTTGCCCTGATTCGCTCCCACTGTCCCTAACTTCAAGGCTAGAAAGTTGCTGTGGTTTGCATTATTTGATTATTGCTTCTGTAGTATATGGTCTTTTTAGCCTAAGTCAGGGGTCCCGCGGAGGACAACTTGTGTCCAAAGCCCGGGCCCAACTCCCAGCCCCCCAGGAATGTGGCCCAGCACTAACATCCTTTGTCCCCGCACCTACAGACTCCAGTGGCATTGCTTTGGTTTACACACGTATAAGTGAAACTTGACTCGGGTCCATAAAGCCATCTCTCACTTTAGACTCTAGTCAGAGTAATCTCCCTCTCACCTGGGATAACAGCAATTACATTAATAAGTAGGTACTTGGCCAACAGTTTATTGCAGTGAATAGTTTGTGCAGCTGTACAAATTCCTACCTTTGATTTGACAAAACCAGATTGATATAGTTCTTCTAGTTAAGCTCAGTGTGTACTCTGCATGTCTAAAGTCTACAAGGGTGAAAAGAATTGGTTCAGTAGCACTTCCATTGTTCAAGGCTGGGAATGATTGGCTGTGTAGCCTGTTTGATAGGAGTTTGGTGGGTCTCAATCCATTTCACAACAGAAATCTCACAACTGGCACTCGTTGGCACCATTGGTGGGCATCCCAGAAAGGACCAAGGACTGAGTGGGCTATGGAAAAGGTGCTGCCTTCTCGATACTAGAGGCAGCCCCTGCTGCATAGGGTTGAAGCAGATTTGCAGGAGGAAGCTTGCTGCTATCCTGGCTGTGCACTTGTTCTGAGCTGAAACAGACAACTTGATTGGGATACAGTGATCCCTTTTGATGTGACTCCTCAGCTGTTATCAGCCTTGCTTGCTGCAGTCATAAACGCTAAAGAGGGAAAAGATCAGTTGGGTCACGTCGTCCATCTTCCTGTCAGTGTAAGGAAGAAGACTGTCTTCTTCCTCTTGGTTCAAAAGGCTGCCAGAGGATCACCCATAATACACTGCAGATCAGGCATTTGCTGAAGATAATTCATCTTGGATCTGTCTTCACCTATTTTCTATATCACAGCGTTAGTGCAGCAAAAAGGAATATTGAAAATTAAAGCAGGGCCAAACATCGTGGTGCAGAAAAGAGTCCATTATTCCATTTCCTGCCTCTCCCATGAGGTCAGATGCTAAGTTGCATTTCTTGGGTCCCAAACTCTGTCAGCCTGTCCAGATAGCAGCTTCCTGTAGCGATTGACTGTCTTTTTAAAAAAATAAGACACAACTTTTTGTAGCAACTGAGGCTACAGGCAGAAATGAAGTCAATGGTGATAATTACATGTTAGGAAGTAGATATAAGTGGCATGTTGGGGGAAGGCATAGCAGGAAACACCACTAATATGAGGATGTGATGTAGTACAACATTAATCTTGATGGGAGGGGCACTTACTCTGTCATACACTTCTACATCCTCCTGTTCGTTGCTTTTCCTGCAATCCATTCTCTTGTGGCCCTTTGGCATGTAAGCTACCCCTGCTTAAAATGCAGAACTCACACCAGCATTGACGTCGCTTCTGAATTTGATGCTTAATTTTCTTTTTTTAATTAGATACAATGATTATAATGGGAGCAGTGATTAGCATCTCTTCTGGGTTAAACTGTAGCTTTCCTTTTATAAACTAAGTGCTTGCTTGCTGATAGGGTTTTCCTTATATTGGTTAAATAATACGTGTGGGAGAGTTGTCAAGATTGGGAGGAGGAGGAAAAAAATGATCTGAGTTCTTAAACACCAAGACAAAACACAACCCTGATCAAATGATTTAAGGCCTGCAAAGCTCCACTGAAGAGTTCTATGGCTGTTGGATAAAGTGATTGGTAAATAAACAGCCTAGAGGAAAAACTAGCAGGAGCGCTAGAGAGCTAAGGGAGTTGGTAATGGGATATGAAGTGTCTCAACTTCGTCATTGATTCAAATTCACCCTGTCTTTTTGGTAAAGCTGCTTTTACTGAGCTTTCTAAAGGCTAGTGTAGGCAGGCTCCAATTTTCATGTACAGGTTCTGAAATGGGGGTTTGCAAATAAGGTTCAGGGATGTGATGCCCACCCTACCTTTCTTTATGGCTAGATGGGAGGAAGTTCCTAAAATTCTATCCTGTTGTAACATGGGGTCATGGTATGGGAGATGTTGGCAAGTACTATTCTAAGGTGCACACAAACACTGTGGGCCTGATTCTTCTCTCCTTTTATGCTGGTGGGAATTGGAAGCAACTCCATGGAAGACGGGGTCTACACTCATATAGGGAAGAGAATAAGGCCCCTGTGTGTGTATTGGTCTTGCTCATTGTGTTGATTTCCTGAACTCAGTTTTTGGACTGTGTTGGAGCCATTCACCATATGAAGAGCTCTCTGAAAATAGATGATCTTTCCCCTTTGCCAAAAAATGTCACCCGCACCTGCCCTCAATATGTCTCCTCCTTGGTGGATTCAGGGAGGATGGCAATGGGGCCAGAGACCGAATGGGAGGCTTCATGAAGTGCAAGCGCCTGAAAAGTCTTTATTGTGTCAATTCTGGCAGAATGAGAACCATCCCCAGCAAAGTATCAGGATGCATTAGCATCATGGACAATGGTTATGTCATTTTTAAGTCAACCCCAGATATCCTGCATAGTCACTTGCATGCTTTTAACTTAAGTGAATTTAGAGCGGACAGCCTAAGAGGTGCCACATTGACCGTCCTCAGGGTAGACAAATTCTGTTCATCAGCAGAGCAGGCAAAGCAGACGCGGGGCCAAGGTGAGTGTCTACACACCATAGTGCAAATGGGCTTATCTACAACAGGGAATTGACCAGAATCGCTATTCCACAATAGCTCCACAAGTGGCTATTCTTAGGGCTTAGCTACACAGGGACACTCCAAAAAGATAATCCAAGCGAACTAAAGGTGTGAATTCAAAGTGGATTAGTTAAACCACATTGAACCTCTGTGAGGAGACTCTCATTCAGAATTAAAGTGGCTTTAATTTCATTTAATTTAATTCACTTCCAAAGTGATTTAAACTAAACCAAAGCAAGATCACTTTAATTCTGAATAGGAGCATCCACACAAGGGGCTAATGTGATTTAAATTTAAAAGCTAATTTGGATTTACTTTCCTAACTGTCCCCAGGTAGACAAGCTCTTTTTTTCTGGAATAGGTGTGTCCACACAAGGAGTTATTCCAGACTAGCTATAGCACTTTAAATTCATATCTATCTCAACCACACCATAGCTTCCCCTTGCAGACAGGCCCTTACCAATTACCTAGAGGCAGGAGAAAAATTTTGTCTCCATATTTCATAGTTTTTCTACTAAGTATGCCATTTATTATGTGAACTTCTCGTAGGCAGAGGCCACATCAGAGAAAATGAACTAAACCCCTAACTCTTCTCCTATTGGCCACCAACAACCCGAACATTTACTAATCTTGGTGTCATATTTGACTTGATAACGTGGAGGGAGCCACTCCCCATCCCACTACCAATCTCTGAGCCATTCAGGGCACCTACTAGCATCTCTTTTAGCCTGTACATTTCCTATTGTTCTGTCTGATAGCCATCAAACATTTCGGTGGAAGCTGGTATGCCTTAAGGCCTGAAGAACAGCTCTGTGTAAGCTTGAGAGCTCATCTCTTTCACCAACAGAAGTTGGCTCAGTTTAAAAAAAAAAAAAAATTACCTCACCCTCCTTATCTCTTGAGGCATTTCAGGCTTTTCAAAATCCAAATTACCTTTATCTTTCATCTGATAACTCTAAGAGTGTTACTTAGTCAGCATAAGGGCAAGTTTGGGATGTGGACATATTTTTCTTACAGGCCATAAATGGACAGTTTGCCATCAAATAGTCGCTGTAACCTGATTTCTTTACCTATTGGAGTAGCTCTGAACAGCGGGAAGTTGTAATACATGAACCATCTGCAATTTAAATCTCCAGGCCAAATTCAGCAATCATGACTTGCACATCAAGTGTAAATTGGTCAGAATGGTTGCATAAATGCGTGCCTCTGGTAAAGTAGAGTTGCAGTGATTCAGTATTCAGTGAGTTGTGCAGATAGAATGTAAATTATAGGCTGACAGAATGATATGAGGTGAAGTGGAGGAAAAAGCAACAGCACACCGGCTATAGGAGTATATTTCCGCTACATTATCTCTCTCCCATTTGTTGCATGTAAATCAGGAGTAACTTAACTGAAGTTAGTAGCATTATAGTGGAGGGAAGGAAGAAGCTGGTCCAGAAGGAAAAGCAAGTGAGAAGGCGAATTGGTCTCCCTGTGAATAGCCTTTCTAGACATCTTTGTACAAGAGATATCCACATTCAGCATGGTGCACTGGACTAGGAGTCAGGAGACCTGGGTTATAGGTTCTATTCCAGCTGACCATGACCTGGGGTAGGTCATTTACCTCTTTCCTCACCTGCTCTTTGTCCACCTTGTCTATTTTGACAGTAAACTCCTCAGGGCAAAGACTCTGACTATGGGTAAATCTGCACTTTTGAACTGAGATTGTAATTCCCAGCTCCCAGAGCTACACCTGTGCTAGCTGTGATTAAGACAGCACACAGAAATAAGGTATAGTTACAGTGGCACAAGCGACGGAAGGGGTTAGCTTCCCCAAGTACATGCCTATTGTCTCAGACAGGTGTGTGCTTAGCCGCTCACACCACCACAGCTAAATTCTGTTTTTCGTGCACTAGCTTGATCAGAGCTAGTACAAGTGTGTCTCTTTGAGCTGGGAATCTCACCACCAGCTCAAAGTGTAGTCAGACCCTATATGCAGATACATACCCCATTGTGCTAGGTGCTGTAAGTCATAATGCAAATTTCTTGTGCACTTATCTAATGTAGCCACAAGTGCCAGTTCTTAAATCCAGCAGGTGCATGTTCATCTCAGTGGGAGATATAATTTAGGACAGTGGTTCCCAACCTGTGGTCTGCGGACCCCTGGTGGCCTGAAAGGCTACTACAGGGGGGCCGCAGAAAAGAGACAACATCCTCCCCAAGGAAATGCTACTAGTTTTCTTTGAAATTGTACATGTGGTGGTCCACAAAATGTTTGGAGGTTGAAAACCGGTCTGCACACTCAAAAGTTGGGAACCGCTGATTTAGGAGTTCATATTTCAAAATGTGTCCCATTACACATTCTTCTTGCTTTGTCACTCTCAGGTATTTCTAAGGCACCCACAACTCACTTATCAAGTCGGTTCATTTGCCATTTTCTCCCCTTCTTTCATCAAAAGAAGAAAACAAAATGCAAACAAAAGGGTCAACATTTTTGAGAAGTCAGTAATTACAGGCAAAATGCGCAAAGCTTAAGGCGTAAGAAGAAAATGACTCCGTTGAGCAATAAAACACTTAGAGTTTGACTCTGTTACGCAAGAAAGAAACTTTCCAGGCAGGTTGGCAACTGTTCCACTAGTGGCTACATAGTTATTGATTAATGCATCTATTGTCATACACTACTTTCAGTAATGAGAAAGAGAGGTGAAGAGAAACAATCTCTGTGTAGCTTTATTTTAGTTCCTTTAAAGCTGTTTCAGTGAAGGCTGCTTTAAATATCAGGTTACTTCATTAAAATACAATCTCTTCTCGTCCTGGCTTGGAAATTTCCAGGGTGTGGCATCTTGTAGCTCAGAAATGAGTACAAGATTTATTTCTCTCTTTAAAATTAGAGATGGGTCCGTAGTCAGATTCTCACCCCAGGATTGTCACTGGGATACACAGCCAGATCCTCAGGGGGTGTAACTCCAATGACACCAAGGGAGCTATGCTCTTTTACACCAGCTATGCCCATATCATGTACAGGGCTCTCTAGTGGGATCCACATTTGAGGAGGGTGGCGATCTGGTGTTCTGGTTCAGAAATCTCTAGTTGAATCATGCAGGCGATGGTGTTGAGAGCAGGCTTGTAGTACAGATTTGCTTTTTCATCTTTACCTTAATGTATATTAAAATGTTCATACAGACAGCCCTGAAACTTGCAGTCCTCTCTTCTCTCATTTGTGAGCACGAGCGCACACCTCAATGGGCCTCGGTAGTCACATGAAGGGACTATACCTAGAAGGCAAGTTCAGCCTTTGCTAACCCATTCAATCCCTGGCATATCTGCTGAAATTGGTGTGATAGTTATGATAGCGTTTGCTGTACTGAAGGCACCTGGCCTGGACAGAAGCCACTGACTCACTTCACACACCCTCTGGACATCTGTTCAGCATTCTAACAACTTCTGGTCTCTATCGATAACAATCAGCTCTTGATTGGTGCTAGTGAACTAGAGGTCCTAATTTTCACACCCATGCAAAGGACTCGCTTAGCTCAGTGACTTTCTCTCCCTTTGTGGTCCTGCAAAACAGCTATTGTCTGCTCCAAGGATAATGCACCTAGGAAGAGCCAAGTTTAAATTATCAAGGACTGAGAGCAAAGCCCTATACTCTGGGAATCTGAAGGAACCTTAACTGGACTATGTTAAAACCCAAACATAAGATGCATCTTTTTTTATTAAACTTTCCCCATGAACAATGTCCATGAATAGACCCTCCAAGACCCTGGGTCTGATTCACTACTGTTTTGCTCCAGTTTCACACCAGTATTACTCCATTGCAATAAAGGAATTATACTGGTGGAAAACTAGAGTAATTCAATAGTGAATCAGGTGAATGAAACACATTTGAACACCTCTCTAATTCAGAAGGGGGAGAGGAAATGTCAATGTTCTTGACACATTTGTTACTTCATAATTTGGTTTAGCATTTAGATAGCAATGTGGCAAGCCTCTTATACCCCCATCCCAAATAGATAGATAGAAAGATGTTTAATGATCTGTATTATACTTGACTTTTAAACAAACAACCCAAAAAGATAAATACCTCAATCAACAGCCTTTGCTGGTTGAAACTTCCCTGCTCACAGCTGTGAGGGTACAATGTATGATGTCCCACGAAATACTGAGTAAGTCCTTTCTTTCCACAGCCTTTATTGTTCTTTCTGCACACTCTTAAGCCTCTTACATGTCAGATTGTTCAAATTGGGTCGCTAACATCCTAGATCAAAAGGGAAAGGATATTCCTTCTTGTGTTAAAAGATAGTTGTATCTAAGAGACTGCTGAGAGATTTTAATTCTCACCGTATGCACAATGATTTGAGATATCCTAATGACCACTATTAACACAAACTCCAGGCCCCGCTAAGCATCAGAAAGTCTCAGCTTCCAGTGGTAAATTCACTGTGTGTGATGCTTGTGACATTCCTCATTTGGGTTTTAATGGTGTGCATACTTCATGTGTGTGTTTGCCTTCCTATAGAAACAGGACTGACACAGCTGGCTTTCAACAAGGCCTCAGGAAGTTAAAAATTCTTACCAGAATCTGCATGATGCTCTTAGTTGTCTGTCATTTTAACGGATTGAATACTACTCATCAAGGCATCTTTGATCTAGATCAGAATTACTAAGAAAATACGGGAGGAAGTGGAAGGAGATATATTCGGGTTACCTTTAAAACTGCCCGTGAAAGGGGATAGCTTTGTGTCTTGCAGTAACAACAAACACCCCCTAATTGGGAGAAGACCATTAACATGCATACAAGGGGCCTCTTGAGGGGCAAAGGCACATGAGAGCAAACCGGAATCACAAAATTGCAGCGCGATTTCATTAAATATTGCATACAATGGGTATTGTGCCAGGCCCCAACCTAGCAAATGTCCAAATTGCTCCCATGCGTATCCAATGTGAGACACTTTGACCAATATGGTAATGTAGGATCACGCATAATGCTTTAAAGCCAGGGGAGTCGATTATTTTTGTCAAGGGCAAAATTTCTTGGTCAAGGTATCATCAAGGTCCAGACTCCAGAGAAAATAATTTTAAAAATAACAATAATGTTAATAAGTAAATAAAAATGGTGGGGTCCATTCAAAACCATCTGGCAGTCTGGCTGTGACCTGCGGTCTGCCTACTGACTGCCTCTGCTTTAAAGTGACCAAAAAGTGTAATTGGCAAGCACCCCCTGACAAGGGGAGGTGACTGACATGGAGATGTATGTACTGAGATCAGCAGCTGGGAGATGCAGACTGACAACCAGAGAAGGATGGGACTTAGGCAGTTAGAAAAACAAACCCAGGATCTCAAAGGACCATGAGCATTTGGTTCTCCAGCTTCTTTCCTCTGAAATGTTTGGGACTTACCGAGGTGAGGCTGGGTAGGAGACTTAAGGGTGTTTCATACAATTTATCTTTGATCTTACTCAATTTTTTAATAAACTTTTTTCTTAGTGTTAGATATTTTCTTAGTCATGGACTGCTCTTAGGAAAATTCACTGTAGTTTTCTCTTAAAGATGAGGAGAAATAAATTCTGACCTCTAGTGAGGGCAAAAGACACCTGACCTGGGCCATCTGCTCAAAGGTGCAGATCAAAAGACCGCCCATCCCCATCATGAGTTGCCAACATTGAGGACACCCAGTAAAAATGCATGGGGGAAGCCCGAGGGCTACTTGTTCCAGAAAAACCAGGAGAGACAACTGAGTCCACTCTGCCTTTCCTTCCACTCCCCAAAGAGAGTTCTCTGTATGGATTGCTTCTGGACTAACATCAACTGCCTGCTCTCCCCTCCAGAGAGCTCCTTCATCCTAAAAAAAAACCCAGCAGCATAATATTCCATGGCACCTGCCCATTCAATTTCACAATGGTCCAGGTTTCTAGCAATGCTTCCAAATTACATTATAGGGCTGCTGCTTTGAGAATTACTAATATGCTGGCAATCTCGCCAGGTAGACTTCATTCTTCCTTTGCAAAGGAGCACACATGCAGCCAAAACTGCACACTGGTCATTCATGCTTCTAACTGATTGATCTATGCAGTAAGGAGTCTCTGTGATGACTGGAGAGCTAGTTCACAGATGACATCACAAGGAAAGTTGAGCAACTGAGAGGAGAAGAGACTTTTTTTCAGGCTATTTAAAACTTTGCTAATACCTGTGTAATTTTATTTACCAGTTAGCACTTGGGCTAGGAGCAGAGGTGCAATAGTTGAGTGGTTAAGGCACTCAGCTACAATCCTGAACATTAATGGTCACTCAGTTCATGCTGAAAGGTCACGTCCAGTTCACCCAGCCGCAAAACAGGGTATCTGATCCATCAGTTTAAGGCAGCCAAAGGCAATCGGACGTGATTCTAGCCACCTCACTTCTTCGTGTACGGTTGGCTGTGAAACTGACAGGCCTTGACTGTGTCAGCCTGCTGAGCCATTGGCTTGAGGGATGTTATCCTTTCGATAGGAGATGTCTTTGGTAAAATTTTGCCTCCCAATCTCCCACCCTTTCAATTAAGGTGAACTCCCAATATTATTATTTTTAATAAGGTAGTGCCTGGAGACCAAGTAAAAAAACAGGACTCCATTGTGTTAAGCGCTGTAAACACAAAGTAATAGATATGTCTGAACACATCGATGTGGTCTTCTAGCAAAACTAGTGAAGATTAGACTGGACAGCCCTGATATTTATAAGGCAAAAGACAAACAAAAAAATCCTTGCAAAAGGTTGGAATGGGGGAGAATATAATGTACACAGAAGGCCTGAAAGTTTCAAAGAAGCCCAGTTTTTGGAAAGTCCTTTCCATGTTCCCTTAAGAAGTAGGTCACTCCAACAGTTCAACTTGTTACTAACTTGACCTTGTAAAGAAATGGAAGTGCCCTCGCTGCTGTCTCATGCAGACTTGCCTGCACATTTTTTTATCATAACTCTGTTTCTTTTACTATTCTTTTTCACCTGTTTGACACTCGGCATTTGTGGTCTTCACTGCAATGTTAATTAGCGATACTGATTCTTTTGTACAAAAGATGACTGGAATGCTGAGCAACTGGGTTCCCTTTGAGCTCAATTGCAGCTGGGTACACTCAATTCTTTTCAAAATCTGGCCCTGTCTAATTCTGTTGCAGGGGGTATGTGATGTGAACAGACTAATCTAATGGTACAACAATTTCTTGTTGATATACCGGACAGGCTGGCTTCTTGGGTTTGTAGGGGAGTTAATCAGATCTCTTGGCCCGGCTTTTGCCAGCGACGATGGTTTGACTGCCAGTCAGAGAGCTGCTGGTGGAAATCGATTTCTAATATTAAGCATTATCAGCAAAGGACTGGCTAATCTGATGGCATGGGTATTGGGGAGGTGTTTTATTTGTGTGCTTTTTTTTTTAAAACACTATAAGCGTGTCGAACATTTGATTGTTACAGTTAAAAATGAATATAAACAAAATAATGTATTTTGCTATAATTAAGCAAATTATGATGGGAAGTTGGTTTTAACTAAACATCTGTTACCTTTCTCTGATTGAATTAAATAGTTGTAAACCTCAGGGGCTCTCCTTCCTTTTCTGTCTTGCTTAAATCTCTTGGTGCTTATACCTGAGGATTTTGCAATGTCTTTCTTCAACAGGATTAAAAGTGTTTGTAATGTCTTGTTCTCTGGAGCCTTGAATGCACAGGGGAATGTAGCCAGAAAGTTCTAACTGGCACACTTTACATATGACCCTCATTACAGCCCACCAAGTTTATCTACACTCTCCATAAACTTGGTACCCTCTTCATTTGTATTCTTGTAAATGATTTACATAGAAAATAAAGATCAGCCCAGATCTTATTATATCCGTCAGCAGAATCATTTGATGTATTGCTGCTCATATCATGGCCTCTGGCATCTGAGGCAGAACTCTCCTGGGTTAGGTTTGCTCTTTCTGATCATTCGCTTTAGATAGCTTGTGGTTCCAATCTTGTCTCCTGTGACTTAAAAAATTACGTTCCACAGGATTTTTATTTTAGGTTCCCTTTTTTTACCTTATCTTCACCCTCATCATGCTTTTACTCATCAGAGCAGATATGCATTTTCAATCCAAAGTTTCAGACAACTTTATGAAAGCAAGAAGAAAGTCAATATGTGCCTAATGGAAAGATTCCCATTGATTTCAGTGGGCTTATGGATCAAGTCTTTAGAATGAATGTGCCCCTCCATCATAAATATAGGCCCATGCTGACCTATCAATATTTATGTATTGTGGCCATTTTGCTATAAATAGATCAGTACATCTGAAAGAGACCAGATGTCTAAAATTAAAATAAGTAAGCAGTCAGTTCTAACCTGGGAAAGCTCTTACTGCATACAGTAGAGTAGTTTATAAATAGAACTTCAAATGCTGATGATGTCATGAACCAAGAGAGCTCTTGACTTGTGATTGATTATGTCAGAGCATGGCATATTCATAGCCTTGTAACTTATAGTCGCTGCACCTATTATTATTCCTAAGCCATTCTGGTTTCCAGCAGAGAGAGATTGCAGTAAATACTGACCTGAATTGAAACTCTAAACAACCAATCAGAAGGTCAGCCTCTTCATTTTAAATTCTTCTTTGTGAATAATTAAGGGTACTATTGACTTAATTAGGGGATATGTAAAATATTCAGAATGAAATAGGAGATTGACTTGAAATGCAAACAAACAAGCTTGCAGATACAAAATTTGCAGATTTTTGCAGGCTCCTGGCTTAAAAACTGATTTCCAAAGTTTGTGATGAAGATTGGGTTGTTTTTGTTTTTTTCCACTGCAGCACATGATGTTTCTCTTGCTTCAGTGCAAGCCGATTATTTTTCGAGCTTTCCTGGAACACAGTTTTGATTACTTATTTACAAAATTTAATAGAATAATTGTAATTTTTGCTTAGTTCTCATCCCTGAGTCTACACTGTTCTGCATGTGAATCACTTTACACACAGGCAACTCTTTGCAGAATCAAGGTCAGGGAGAGTAATCAGAAAGGTAAAAAGTTCAATACATAAATTCCAATGCTATTATGTTTTCTAAAACTGCACACTTAAGGAAAAGAAGTCTTAGTCATTTTAAATATGCTTTGGAAGAGGAAATCACAATTAGACATACAAATGAAAGAACTGTTGAGAACTGTCAAATTCAAACTGAAACAAACCTTTTTAAGGTTTGAGAATTCTTTTAACTTCTCATTATTTGTCAATTTCATGCCCCTCTGCACCTGTGAGTGCCAGAAAGGGCTTGTTCTCCCCAGTATCCTGACCAGAGCAGGAAGCACTAGGTCAGAAAACGCGTGAAACAGTTTGTGCTTGCAATCCGATGCAGTCCAACATGCACACTTATGATGTTTAGAAAAGCAATTCAACTTTGAGTGCTTCTGTTCATCTAAAAAATGATCTGAAAACACGTGCAGGGCCATAGTACTCACAAATAGCAAAGCTGTAAATCATGTATGCAGGTCATCTCAAAGGAGCACCAAAAACATGTAGACCAAACCATCATGTGTGCTGTATAAATCATACATTTAATTTTAGAAATGTTTGAGAGAGCTCTCAAATACTTTATTTTGGCTAACTTTTTGTAAAGCCGGGCCACCTGAGCCGAGTCCAATTCTGCAGGATTTAGACTAACAATGATTTTTCTCTTCCCTCTAGGAGCCCTCTAAAATCACTTTCACCACATGTCTGGCAGCTTTATGGTTTGCAATCTTGGGACCTTCAAGGCTGGACCCAAACATTGTGTATTCCATTAGGATGCTGAGAATCTTCCTTTTCTAAAGGACTAAAGCTACACTTGCTAGCCTCTCTGTATATAATGAGCTAATGGTCCTTAAATCTGTTACTGGTGCCAGATCAAATGCTGCTAGTCAGTGTAACTTGAGGATAAAAGAATAATTTCTCTAGCAAGTTGATTTTCTGTTTGCAACATCTAAATGGCTTAATGTTAGTCCTTGCTGGGTCGGGGCAGGGGCCCAGATTCAAAGACATTTTAGGTGCCTAATTCCTGTTGAAATAGGTGCCTAGATACCTTTAGAAAATGTGGGCCAGAATACAGGTGAGGTGATCAAAGGTACTTGAGCAATCCAGTTTATCACATACATAACCTACTTGGGGATGATATCTATGCAAATACCTACCCCTATTTAATTAATAAATATTTATTTAGCTATCTCAGGTACAGTGGCTGCTATTGAAAGACACATCTACTGCATAGCAGTATTTACCTTCAGTGTCCTATCTGCAATATTCCTTGTACTTAGACTTGGCTAAATTTTTCAAGTGAGGCCACTGCTTTTGGGTGCCTCAGTAGTTGAGTGCCCAATTTATTAAATGGGCTGAGCACCCCCAATTCTAACTGAAGTCAATGGGAGCTGTGGGTGCTGGAACTGAAAATCAAAGTGAAACTGTCTCAAGTTGGTCACTCTCCAATCGAAATCAGTCAAATGCCTGCCTAGGAATGCGCATGTACAAGTGCAGAGGGAGACTATTATGGCTTCAGTATGGCCAGCCCCAGACATATTAGGTCCCCCAAAATCTTGAGATTGGCTTGAAAACCATGGGATTTTTAAAAGTAGTAATAACCATTGAAGCTTTTTTTATTTGCCTCTGATTTCAGAGCCTTTGGGATACATTCAGGACACGTTTTCATGCTTTCTTCCACAATCATAAAAGCTTTTAACTTACGAGTTTTTGTTTTAAATTAAAGCAGAGAATCTTGTAACCACATGGTTACAGGAGTTGGGTTGTTAAGGAAAATACTGAATATCACCAGACTCGTGGTAAAATCATGAGATTTGGCAATACTTCATAGTTTCTAAAACGTTAATAATTTGGTGTCCCACTCTACTCCCTTCTTAATTTGGTCAGAAGGGAAAAACTCCAAGAACCTCAACTATTTCCTTGATCACATTGACACTAGAAACGATTTCAGAACCTGAATGTCTGTGAGACAAAATATTCCTGGATTGCCAGTGAGAACTAGATTGCTGATTTGAATCCACCTCAAGCTGGCAATGATTGACGGTTGTAACGAACTGTGTCAGTTGTCAGGTCCCCTGTGCCAGATGGTTAGCTGGTCTCAGTCGAGTTCCCGTTGGACAACTGTGCCTGCCTTATAAACTGCCAACACATTGTGCACCAGTGTTGATGCTCTCAGCGGGGGGCCAATGACTCATGAGCCATAGAGAGTGAACTGCTTACTCAGCTTGAGAAGAACCCACATTTCTCCAGGTGGGGAGGTGCATGTGGAGAACTGAACTGTCGTCACCTAGCTTAATCTATGGAGAGAGAGGCCTCCATGGGTGTCAATTCACCAGCACTAAAAACTCTCTTTAAACCAGCATTCTTGTGTAAATAGCCACCTGATATCACCTTAAGCCCAGCTCAGGGCTTATCTGTCTACACTTTGTATATTTAGGAATCATTAGCAGGAGAACTAATATTTGAAACCATAATATAAACCCCACAAGCTCAGCTAACAGTGAAAATACAAACTCTCTTTACTCTGCAGGTGAGGGGCTTTATTTAGTAGCAAGTGGAGATATTGTCAATTAAAACCGGGAGCTTATCTGAGCATTATAAACTCAGAGGTATGTGTAGTCTGAGTTCATAACAATGACAGAGAGAAAATCTCTTTAGAAAGCATCCCAGATACGCTGACTTGACCTCTCCTTGGAGGCTGCAGAGCCAGGGGCGAGGGCAGCGGGGCCAGAGCCTGACTGTGCCAAACCTGTTTGGCAATTCACCTTGCATGGCTGGTCACAACACCACTCCCTCAAATTTAGAGTTGCTGGATGTATGGGCTCCTGCAGGCCAGGTGGCTGGTGTGATGAGGTATCGGAGAGAAAAAGGAGGGTCGGGGAGGAGGGAGCTCTATGAGGCCTCTCCACTTTAAATGGCACTGTGCAGCCCCTGCCTCTCATCACAGTATGGCACCATGCAGTGTTTTCAAGCTGAGAGGCTAAGCAGCCTGAGGAGACAGAAGCCCAGGACAAAGGAAAAGGTGAGGGGTATATCTCATTCCTTCTTTCCCCCTACTTGGGCCTTGGCAAAACAAGGATGTATACATAATCCTGGCTACTGAATCAACAGTTAAGCAGTCCTTTTGCAGAAAACTGGCTGGCCAGAAAGGAAAACAAAGAGGCTGCCTACACGATAATGAAAGAAAAATATTATTTAAAATAATAATAAGGATAACTGCTGTACCCAGCCTTCTCCAGTCTAGTACATTTTCTCCCTCCCCTCCTTCCAACAGTTTGTTTAGGCATTTCTATCAAACAGATGTTACACACAGTAGTGAAAACATCTGCTTCTGAGCTACACTAGCGCTTCCTCCATTGGTAATACCCATGCACCTTTCCTGGTTTTTAGCAAAGAAATCTCCTCATGTTGGTTTGGCCATGGGTGCTCTAATGGTCTGCTTTGGTCACGGCGATGGCTGGTACAGGTAGTGAATAAACTATTCCCAACTGCCTCCGAAGTGCCCTGGAATGTCCTGGGAGATAGAAATCAATGAGATCATGGAGACCTGGTCTCTGCTAGAAAGTTTTATCAGCATAGCTATATAAGTTAGGAGTGTGGAAAAAACCACACCCCAGCTGACATAGCTATGCCAGCAAAAGGCCTAGTATAGGCATAGTTATACCAGCAAAAAAAGAAGTCCGTTTGCTTGCATAATTTACTCTATTTGGAGAACTGGTGTGAGATTATACTAGCAAAAGAACTTTTTGCTGGCAGAAGCTGTGTCTCTGCTAGGGGAGGCTGCCAGTGTAACTCTACTAGTATATCTATACCAGCAAACCCTTTTAGTGTAGACAAAGCCAAATTAAATTTGACAGCGCTGGAATGGCCGGCTAGTGGGATAGGAAAAGGGCTGTTTAAAAACTGCAGGGTATTGTCAGCAAAAGCAAGAATGAAAGGAGATGAGTAGGTGCATGGCGGGAAAGCACTAATCAATTGTTTGGACTTCTGTCTATGTCCTGTACATGTGTTGGAGGCACATTCATGAATTAATCCTCACATTCCCCCTCACGTGTGTGGATTTTTATCCCCATTTTCTCAGATTGGGACACTGAGGCCTTGCTTCTGTCCTGGAGAGAGTTAAGGGTGAGAGGGCCATTCAATCTCTTGGTATGTCTACACAACCACTGGACACTCGTGACTGATGTGGGCTCGCGGGGCTCAGGCTGCAGGCCTGTGAAATTGCTGTGTAGACATTCAAGCTCAGGCTCAAGCCTGAGTTCTGGGACCCCACCAGTGGGGAGAAGGTCCCAGACCCCGGGCGCAAGCCTGAGCCCGAACGTCTACACAGCAATTTTTTAGGCCTGCAGCCTTTGTCAGCTGACCCGGGCCAGCTGGGAATGTTCAGTTGCTGTGTGGAGGTAGCCTGGGGAGCCCAATCAGCCCTTGACCTCTTAGCTGCGACTGTCCCCAAAGGCCCAGTATTGGTGTTTTTGTAATGTGGACATCTGCCCGGTCAAGCACAGATTGAGGCCACCAACTCATGTCTCTCAGGCCACAAACAGTCATCCGATGGGAATGACTTTTGGTCACTGTTGACCTGAACTGAATTTGCAGCAAGTGAGAGGGTTCGTATCTCCTTATCAATCTCCGTAAGCTCTCCAGGATTCCTGAAAGTACAAGATGTAGCTTTCTGCCACTGTTTCAAATGGTTAACATTTTACAGCAGTCCATGCTTGACTTCCCCTTAATACCGCACTTCAAAGGGAAGCAAACAAAGCATTACTCTCAATCAGCAGACATCTGCCATCCATCCCCTTATCTCCTCTAGTGCATTAACCTCCCCTGAGATAGCTTTGTCTAGGCTCGTAGCTTCGATTGGCTCCTAGGGGCAGCTCGGGGACTGAGCTCTGGCAGTCTGTGCCTCCTCATTGCAGGAGCTGCTAGGGGTCAATTCAGCCCCTGGCACAAGCTAGAACAGTTCTGCGGGCTTCCCTAAATCACACCACAGCTTCACTGGTCCTGAGATGCCACTGCAGAATCACCAGAGTGCAGCTTGGCCCCAGCCATGCGCGCACGCTTCACTGGGCCCAGCCCATGCCTTCTCTCTGCTCTGCCCTCTACTCTTGCTCTGGAATGTCCCTGCACCCAAAGCTGGCTCTTCACTGGTGTAGGGGCCCTCTGTTTCCAGGCTATTTCCTGAGGAGGCTTACACTGACTTACAGCTGGCGCAAAGAGACCAAAAAAAAAAAAAAAATAGGGGCCCTATTTTGTCTTTCTTTAGAACCTCCTTTACAATGCAAGGCAGTATTCTCTGGTAGCTAGAGCAAAGGACTGGGATTTGAGAGATATGGGTTTTGTGCCAGACTCTGTCATAGACTTGCTTTATAATCCTGGAGTAAATCACTTCGATCACTGTGCTTCGATTTCCTAATCATTAAAATAGGCAAAATCCATATGTAGGGGGGTGATCCTCAGCTGAATCATTAAGGGTGATAGTTATATCTTATCATAAATGTTACCCGCCTGCTTTTCAATAGTAGTTTTCAACCTCGACTGTGCCACTGCTGAACGGTGCCAGGGCAGGGCCTAGGTGACATGCCACGCAAACCTCTCAACCCACCTGGAAATCCATCATCTGAGGCTATTAGGGAAACTAAGGAGTTATGGGGTGAGAGGTAAAATACCGTTATGGATTAGAAACTGGCTAAGAGACAGAAAAAGGGAGTAAGAATAGATGGTCACTTTGAGATAAGTAACACTGGGTGGTGGTTGTTCATGTAGCATCACAGAAATGCCTGCCACCAAATACTGCTGCACTTTCTGCCTTTTATAGGAACCCATTCTCTTTGCAAACATAGCCAGGACTTGGTAGAAAATGGAGCACAGGTGTTTCATGTCCTTTTGACCTTCTACAATATCTGATATTTTTGTAGTTAACCAATCCTAGATCAGTCTTTTGAATTATTGGGTGGGGATAGGTTGGTCTTCCAGCACAAGCATAACTCTGCTTCACTGAGATATTTCCAGTGACGATGGTAATCCACAGGCATGCAGATGACAGAAAATCAAAGGAATGTGTTTTGCATTTAGCAGCTGGGAACACAGCGCCTTGAACCAAAAACACATGCTTAAATCTAGCCCGCCTATGAATCTAGCTACTGGCTGTACGTTTCCCGTGAGTGTTAAGCAATGCAGATGTAAAAATAATTCCCACATCCAGATCTCTCCAGTGAAAACCGTCTTGAAGGCAGGTTAGGTTTTGATTGCTTTTATTGCCCTGCTCAAGGATATCTCAATGGTAGAAGTTAGCCTTGAGACTAATAGGGCGTTGTTAATAATGGGACTGCTTTCTTCTGTAGAAATGAATGGCTCGCACTGCAGTCATACTACCTCTGGCTATGATCTTATCACATCTAATCAACTAAAGTGGAGCCTTGTCAGTAATTGGATGGGAGGGGAGAGTCAAAGGAAGAAAATCTAGGGTGCTGGACAGGGTAGGGTTGGTTGATCAGTAAGTGCAAATTTTACATGTGAATCAGTAAAACCTCAGCATGGTGGTAGGAGGCCTTGTACTGTTGGAGGAGCCATCTTCCAGGTGATCTGTAAACCTGAGGTCCTGATCATTGGTGTTTAGTAAAAACGTCATGGAATTTTTGGAAGGCGTGTTAACCTTGCATCCTGGCTGAATCCTAAATCCAGTAACTGCATTTCCCCTTCGCAAATTCCCCTTGCAGTTCTGATTGGTTATAAAGCAATTCTCCTTCACAATAGCATGGGGCCAGAAGTGTAGCATTGCTGTGCGCTGTTAGACAGCTGCTGTGGTAGGAAAGAGGCTGTGCAAATGTACGTCACTAATTATCACTAACTGCATCTGCCATTCAGAACTGTAAGCAGAGGTGACCTCCGTCAGTCCTCTCAGAAATGAATGGCTGACCGGTAGACCTAGTCAGACCCCATTCATCTCCACTAGATGAGGAGACAGCAGCAGCTCTTCATTATACTAAACTTTTCAGCAATAGGCCGTTTTCCTCACACCTCGCTGACTTGAGAAGTGCTGTAATTTTTATGTAAGGAGAAACCCCTTAAACCATTTCCAGGGCATTTGACCCACTTTGCGGCATATCAAGGGAGAACTGAGTCCTGAAGCTGATGGGGGGTGGAAGGGGCTGGGCAGTGACCAGGGGTACCATTGAGAGGGAGATCAGGGAGTGGATGTAGGGAAGGCGGTGGATGTGATATACCTTGACTTTAGCAAAGCTTTTGATACTGTCTCTCACAGTATTCTTGTCAGCAAGTTAAAGAAGTATGGGTTGGATGAATGGACTATAAAATGGATAGAGAACTGGCTAGAGCATAGGGCTCAACGAGTAGTGATCAATGGCTCCATGTCTAGCTGGCAACCGGTCACAAGTGGAGTTCCCCAGGGGTCTGTCCTGGGGCCGGTTTTGTTCAACATCTTTATTAATGATCTGGAGGATGGGGTAGATTGCACCCTCAGCAAGTTTGCGGACGACACTAAGCTGGGGGGAGTGGTAGATACCCTGGAGGGTAGGGATAGGATACAGAGTGACCTAAACAAACTGGAGGATTGGGCCAAAAGAAATCTAATGAGGTTCAACAAGGACAAGTGCAGAGTCCTCCACTTAGGAAGGAAGAATCCCATGCACAGCTATAGACTGGGGACCGACGAGCTGGGCAGCAGCTCTGCAGAAAAGGACCTGGGGGTAACGGTGGATAAAAAGCTGGATATGAGTCAGCAGTGTGCCCTGGTTGTCAAGAAGGCTAATGGAATATTGGGCTGCATTAGGAGGGGCATTGCCAGCAGGTCACGGGAAGTGATTATTCCTCTCTATTCGGCATTGGTGAGGCCGCATTTAGAATACTGTGTCCAGTTTTGGGCCCCCCACTACAAAAAAGATGTGGACAATTTGGAGAGAGTGCAGCGGAGGGCAACCAAAATGATTAGGGGGCTGGAGCACAGGACTTATGAGGAGAGGCTGAGGGAACTGGGCTTGTTTAGTCTGCAAAAGAGAAGAGTGAGGGGGATTTGATAGCGGCTTTTAACTACCTGAAAGGGGGTTCCAGGGAGGATGGAGCTAGGCTGTTCTCGGTGGTAGCAGATGACAGAACAAGGAGCAACGGTCTCAAGTTGCAGGGCGGGAGGTCTAGGTTGGACATTAGGAAAAAGTTTTTTACTAGGAGGGTGGTGAAGCATTGGAATGGGTTACCTAGGGAGGTGGTGGAATCTCCATCCTTAGAGGTTTTTAAGCTGAGGCTTGACAAAGCCCTGGTTGGGATGATATAGCTGAGGTTAGTCCTGCTTTGAGCAGGGGGTTGGACTAGATGACCTCCTGAGGTCCCTTCCAACTCTAATATTCTATGATTCTATGATTCTATGATTCTATGATCTAGTCTTGCTAACAGTAACAGAGGGCGAGAGCACTAGGGGCAGCGCGTTGCCTTCTTTCCCCCACACCCTTCTTTGGTTCCCACTGCTGGAGATCAGGTAAGCACCGAGTTGCCCCTGTTGTTTGTGCTTATTATGGTATATTGAGGACTGTGTTGGAATTGCAAGCTATCATTTTAAGTGTGTGCATGCGTGGGGTGGGGTGGGGGTGGGGATCTTGATCCTGCTTGAAGGCTCGTTGGGAAGTGTGCAATCCATCTGGGCCTAAATGCAGTCAGCCAGCTTGGAATAAGGTAGGGTGAGTTGTGCGTCTATTTTTAGAGAGCAGCCTGCTTTGTCTCCCCCTGTTGGTTCTTGTGTGTTATCGTTCTGAATTCTAAGACTAAAGTAATGTTACATTGCAACTTTCCAGCAAGAGCATTTTATGTTTTTATCGAACTCCTCTGTGCATATGCTGTGAACATAACACTTACCATTGACCCAGCCATCTGATAGCCTTTAGAGCTGTTCCACTGCTAGAGGTAAACAGGATGAAGTTTGCTCTTGAGCATCTAAGCAGGGTGCTGTGGCCAGACTCAGGCCTTTGCCTACATTAGGATTTCAGCCACTAGTGCAGCTAAACAGATGTAAATCATATCTTCACTAGCGGTGGTGTGCAGATAGTGCAGCAACACAGGTGGCTGAAATCCCAGTTGACCAAGTCCAAGCTTTCTTCAGCTATTGCTGCAGGAGGAAGGAGAATGCCTTGTTGTGAATAATTTGCAGCACTAAAATCACTTCACAAATGGGGGGGAGGGGGCGGGGATTTGTAGCCATGAATGAAGACACAAGGGAAAAACAGATGTGCCAATGTGTAAAGGCAACAGGATCAAACTGTTAACTACTTTTTGAAATCGGTAGGGCACAATTGTTTGGAGAGACTAAATGCCAGTGCCTCTATTCAGCAGGGCTCCTCTCTCCAACCTGGAGATGGGCTAAACTGGGGCTGGTTTTGACTTTACATAACCACGTCGGTCAGGATTTGTCTTCATAAAACAACAAGAAAGGTTGGTTGGATCTGGGTCCCAGTTTATCCAGATGTACAAAATTCAGACTAAACTGTCCCAATGTCGACCTGTATCAGCTAAATAGAGACAGGTGGTACATATGGAAAACTTTGTCTATTCCCAGACTAGACCGAGAATGGGAATAAAGAGGCCACGCTCAGGCTGATAAAAAGTAGGCTGGGGAGGGAGCAGAAAGCTTTGTTCGTCTAAATTAATTGCCTTGATTCCATTGGGTTGTTTACTTTTTGATAGCTGAGTTTCTAGGTCTCTGATGTAAACATCTCATTGAAGTGGTTGGAGGCTGTGGGTGGGTCAGAATCACAGTTTAGTGCTGCTGGTTTTCCATGGCTGGGTGATTAACTGGGCAGCAACAGCAGGGTGGCTACAATCTCAAAGCTCTTCGCAGGGAGACCAAAGAGAAAATTAACTTTCTTTTATTTTACACTGAAAACATAGCGAACTGTAGCTCTGTGCTTTAATTGTAAATGGAAATTAAGTAAAGAATAGACAATATAAGAGGATTGGGGGGGAAGGGGGCTCTAGGGACTAGAACATGTGACCAGGATTTGGGAATTCTGGGTTCTCTTCCTAGCTCTCCCATTGATTAGCTGCATCTACTCAGACTCCCCCAACATTTCACTAGCACCACCAGTGCAGCACCATTGGTTGAGAGTGGTACTGTACACACAGCACTGCTGTTTTTAACCACTCTGGGTGTGTGTCTACACTGCAATTAGAGGGTGACTGCAGCACGAGCTAGCTGCTCAAGTCTGTACTGAAGATCCTAGGTGGGCTTGTACAGTCTGTGCTGCTCTGGCTTTGATGCTATTGTTATTCAGGCTAGCTAGATCAAAGCTAGCCTGGTATGTTTACCAGACACACCTCTGATTGCAGTGTAGCCATATCCTGTATCATCTATCCCTGTTCAGATTAAGTCTAGATGGCGTATTATAATCTGTAGCCACCAGAGCCCTGTCTACCCTAGCACTTCCATCGTTGCTAGCACTGGTGGTCAAGTAACCGCAGATTTCCCCCAAAAAAGCCTACTGGAGGCAGAACTACCATGTGACCTTGAACAAGTGGATTACCTTCTTTGTTCATTCTCTCATTTGAGTAAGGGAGAGAATAGTATTTGAATCTCGCAGAAGGGTCGTGAAACTTTATTTTAACAGTTTTGTCAAGTGAGACCCTTGGATGAAAGATGCATGACTGGACATTGTGTTATGACTTGCATTGTGGATTCTGTAAAAAACATGAGAACCCTAAAATCACAGGATCTGAGGTTTTTTAATGTATCCTTGATTTCCCAGCATCCTTTTCCATTAGTCCACTACGCTCTTTATATAAAGAACATACTGTATAAAATACGGTGTATAATTATAGAAGTAAAGAGAATTGTTGGCTTAACAAAGGCAACCTTCTCTTAACCGAGATTTCCTTCAGTAGGTTACATCACTGGAATTCTTAGATACGTCAATCACTAGAAAAAAAGACTAGAGGATGCTTATTTTAATGTGAATTTAGTGTTGGTGACAGTGACACATTCGCAGCCGCTAGAGCCTTTGTTTATCCACAGAGCAGGTATAGAATAGGTAGCCATGGAGCCAGCTTCCTTCATGCCATCTTGCCTCTGTGCCAAATCATGGGCGTGTCTGCATTAGGATTTTAGCTCCTGTTGTAAACTGTGATTTGTAGGAAATGCCTAGCTTTCAGTGTAAGACGTAATCTGTCTTCTATAGGTCCCATTACCGGGGTGTCTGAGCAGCTCATTGTCTCCAAGGGTATGTCTACACTATTGCACTTAAACACCCATGGCTGGCCTGTCTCAGCTGACCTGGTCTCAGGCTGCAGAGGACCTCACAGGGTCCCAGAATATCTGAATGTCTACACTGCAATTTTACAGCCCCATAATCCTGAGTTAGCTGTGGCATTTAATTGCCGTGTAGACATACTCTAATAATGTAAAGTTCCAGAGGGGTAGCCGTGTTAGTCTGTAATAATGTATTTTTCCCTCACAACAGTCCTGTGAGCTAGGGAAGTGCTGTTATTGCAGATGGGGAGCTGAGGCCCAGAGAGGCTAAGCGACTTTCCCACAGGAAGTTTGTGGTGAAGCAGGGACCCTAAAGCCTGGTTTCTCCAATCCTAGGCTAGCACCTTAACCACCGGACTATGCTTCCTCTTAGTACAATGCAGTCTCAACAGCCTGCTCAAATCTTGGCTTTTGTGAAAAAATAGCTAGGAATCAATTGTGAGGGTGTCTTTTGTGATGCAAGACCAAAAACTCACTTCAGTCAGGCCACCAAATTGACCATCAAATGCTAACACACAGGCATTGACAGCCTGTGTTTGATTTGAACCGTCAGCCTTGTTACAATCCAGGTCAATAAATACAGAACCTAGACGGGACAGACTCTGTAGCCTACTCCACACCCTAGAGCCATCCACCCGCCATACCAGCTTGATTTTGAAATGCTATTTCCCTTCCCTCTATTCTGCCTGGTAAACCTGGTGTCATCCCATCACGTGGGTGTCACACACACACACAATCATGGTTCTAGGTTAACAAGCCATTGCTTGCAACACATTGTGTCTACAATATTTGTACAGTCAGTACCATTTGTGAATAGAGTGGCTGCCCCAGGTACTCTACCAGTATTGGGTGTAAATGTTTGGTAAAGCTGCATGACCCCATATCTACTTTGGTCCCCATCTGCACATGTTCTTTTTACCATGGGCGAAGCACTGAGTGTCTCCTTGAAAGCCACCTGCCTGCCTTCCCAGCTACTGCACTGGCTGAGAATGGAGCCAGCTGTAGAAATATAAATACAGCAACATACCTCGGTGTCGCTTGTCTCTTGTGGGAGAGCATGTTCCAGCCCTGTGGAGCCAGTTGCTGACCTCCCTCCCTTTGCCTTCTTAGTAATGTTTCTGAGATGTATGGGGAAGCAAGAAAAAGTGCCCCCCTAGAGGAAAATATAGAGAAAAGAGAGAGTGAAATATGGAGAAAAGAGACGAGAGAGAGAAAATGGATGGACAGAAAGTCTCTGACAAAGCCAGCTTGGGAAAGACTGAATTAATGAGCATTTATGTTCTGAAGCTGAGAACAGCTAAGTGCTACTGCTGTTGTGAACGAGGAGTAAACAAAGGACCCATCTTGGGAAAGTGGCTGTGGGGGGCGGGGGAAGGCATAAGCAGGACACTCTATAAAGAGCCCCCATGCTGGTTTCTTAGATTGCCTGTGCTTAATTATGCTAATTATTTAGTGGAATGCCAACATTCTAGGGCCCCGTCTACTCTGCAGCTTTAATAAACTCAGTTTTTAACTAGTTGCTGGCCTGGCTGGCTCTAAGCACAGCCTTTGTCTGCACATCATTAACCATGGCAGCTGGCAGGATCTCACCCCTGGCACATGGTTATCTCCCTGTACATTCAGTGCAGTTGCTGTGAGTGACAGGAGAGGAGCTCCAGCCCCGGCGGTTATATAGGCATGGTTGTGGTCTCTCAGTGCAGTAGGATAGTCTGAATGCATTCCCCCCTGCTGCTGTGTGCATGTCCCCTGAGCAACAGGAGTGCCCACTGCACTGAGGTTTTAGTGACCCCCTTTCCACCTCTGCTCAATCACTGGTGCAGCTCTGCCATCACTAGCAATGCATGGTGGCCTGGGGTCACTAGCCTATGCCTGCGAGTTCCCAGACAGCTGGCACATCCTGGCCTCCACCAAGCGTCTGCTGCAAACTGGTGTCGGATGAGGAGCTAGTAGGACTACAGCATCAGCCAATGACCCAGCCCCGGAAGCCCTGATTTGATTGGAGGCTCAAACAGCTCCACTGGTTAGTCCAACCAGGCTTTTTAGGCCAGAAGGAAACCCAGGTGATTTCCTGTTGCTGCTGCCTTGGACCCTGACTGTGCCTGCACCCAACCATGTTCCTGATTCCTGCTCCGCTCCTGGTTCCCACCGTGCGCATAGGCGTGCGCAGCACATTTCATTAGGGTGTGCACCCCGGGAATTTCCATTATCTTTATCTGGAGTGTCAAACTCGATTCCACCGGCGGGCCACATTGGAATTCTTGCCGCATCCTAGTCTCTGCCGAGAAATGTCGCGGGACTAGGACTTTTGGCGGCAGATCGCGGCGTTCCCATCCGCCACAAAAATCTCGCGGCTCCTTCTTTTTCGGCTCGCTGCCGTCTGCTGACAAATCGCGTGCCCTCCAGTCTTTCGGTGGCATCTCTACCCTCCAGCATCACAGCGATATGGTGCCGCGTGCCACATCCTAAAAGGTACGCGGGCCGTATGGTAGAAACCCCTGCATTAGGGTGTGCCTGGGCATACCCGGCACATCCCGTGTGCACGCCTATGACCGTGTGCTTGATTCTTGCCTCTCCTCTGGAGCCTGCCCTGATGCCTCGCTTCCAACCATCAGTTACCAGTCCTGGCTCCGACCCCTGGCTCCGACTTCTGACTCTGACTTAATCCTTGGATCTGACATTTGGTATCTGGCCCCTGCTCTGACCCTCAGCCTCAATCTCTGGCCCGAGCCCGGGCTCTGGTAATTGACAGTTGACTCTGCTGATAACCCTCGACGCTGGCTCTGCCCACTAGGCAAGGCTACCTATGTCCCCATTCCTGACACAAGAGTGGAAAGGTTAGTGTAGACCTGCCACTGGCCTCTTTACCACGCTGTGTCCTGAACTTGCTCAGAGCAGGCCTATGTGACATGGTGGTAGACGTGCTGGTGCTGGTGTCCCTAGCGCTCTTGCCATTGCTAGCCCCTGCAGAGCTGTCACAGGGAGAGAACTACACAAAGCCCTGTGTGGACAAGGTCCATGGGTTACTGAAAACTGGGAATGTCCCTGGATGCTTTTGAAACCCTGCAGAAGCCACCAGCCAGCTGTGCTGCTGAAAAGGCCGCCAGGTTGGCTGAGTGCATCCCCAAGGATCATCCCCCACCAGGCCTGTCACGTGTTGTCACCCTCCACCCCAACACAGTCTCCCAGTGAATTCCTCTCTCCACCCATCCTGGAACCAGCCCTCTCCCCACAGAGAGGGAAATCCCATTAGGTGGCAGGATGGGTGATGGAGGAGGAAACCCTTTTATCTCTCGCCTCCAGCTGCCCAAACCCTCCTGAACGGGAACCGTTGTTCTGTTCTGTGTTTGTACAGCGCCTTGCACAATGGGGTCCCAGTCCATGACTAGGGCTCCTGTGCCCTATGGTAATACAAAGAATACATAATAATAGTGGAGAAAGACAGAAAGGTGACTAACAAAAATAACAGGCTTTTTGTGGCCATAAGCCTCTGTGTGAGAATTTATTCCAGGGCCTAGCGCAGCAGAGCGAAAAGCAGCAGACCTGGGCTGTCTTTTTAGTTCTACCATTGATTTGGCCTCAGTCTTGCTTAGTTCCCACATCCGTTAAATGATGATGATGATATTGACCCGCCAGGAGCATTGGGAGAACCAATTAATGTTCATAAATTTTTGGATACTTTGGAAGACAGGCCCAAATAAGTTTTGTTGTTTCCTGAGTTTCAGACTCGCAGAAACCATCTTCCTCGCTTGGCGGTAAAGCCTGTTTGGAATCAGTTAGATGGTTGCACCGCTAACAAAATATAAGGACATACAATTGTGGCCTTGTGCAGGGACTGAGAACATGGGGGACAGTGTGATGATTTCCCACAAAAGATTTCAGATAAGTGTAACACCCTGAAATAATTACATTCGTCCCCAGAACAGTACTGACTGCAGGCTCGTCCTCAAGTGAGGGAACCTGAGAGGCTCTGCGTAAAACTGATCATTGAGTCATTCACCTTTAGGTTGCTACAACCAGGTCAGTAACTGCTGGCCTGTATGAAAAGAGGTGGTAGGCATCTCCGTGCAGTTTCTGATGGAGAAGCACATCTGCCTTTTAGAACAATTATTATCACAGCTGGCAACAGCTGTCCTCATTGCTGTCTCAGTGTTGAGTGTGCATGGATCCTGAAAGTCCCTTTCACACATATCCCTAGAGGTGGCCCCTTGAATTCAACAGTAGGTCAGCTGAGCTGCGACAAGCCAGGGGAGAAGTCAGGGCTGGAAAGGGATGACTCGTGAATCCAGTTAAACACTTCGTAAGTAATAGCAGAGGTGGGAGAAGAAGGGCAGAGAAAGAGAAGAATGAAGTGACCTTTTCATTTCTTACCAAGAGGGAAAATTTCCCCTGGGATGAATGGGCAGGAAAGGCCCTAATCTCCTTCCAGTCCCAGTTTACTGACCCAGGGGATTCCCACTCTGAAGGGGGGGGACTAAGCAAAGGGAGCCTCCTGGGAAAAAGGGTGGGAGACGGACAAAGACAATGTCGGAAGTGGAGCCTGGACTTCTTATTTAACTGTCCTGCCCAACTATCTCAATGATTCAATTAAAGACACATTTTTAGTGGTCCCAATAAGTCTTATGGTCGGCTCCTCATCCGGGTGAATGGGGTAGGTGGTCAGTTTTTTGTTGCTGCTGTTTGGCTAGAGACAGTTTTCTGCATGCTAGATTAAATGGCTCTGGTTACATTGATGAACAGTCCGCACAAGGGGCGAAATACAAAAGCTTCATTTTTTCCTTCAAGAAAAACCAAGACACCGTGAGAAATAACATAAATGCTGGCCTTAAAATCTCCCTTTATGCTTATTCCCAGGCTGCCTTTGTACCTGGGGGAGCCCCTCTCTCTTGCTCCTTCTTCGAAGCATTCCATAAACTCCATCGTTTCCATGACGCATTCCCAGGACAGCTGCCTCTCTGTACTGCATTCTCTTTTATCATCCTGCCCTGTACCAGCCAGTACCTGTGGGAGGGACACCCATTGAGGCAGAGAACACATTACTTGTTTGGCACAGTTCTCCTGCTATTGCTGATGCTCTATACACTTACAATACTACATGCCTGTGATTTTCCACTAGTCCTGCTTCCTGTAAGCTCCTTAGCTCTGTGTGCTTTCCAAAGAGGATGTTGCTTCAGATGTCCCATCTGCACTGTGGAATCAACCATGTATGGGCAGCTGGTTGCCACACACACTTAACAAACCTGCTAACTAATCAGACAATCAAAAAATGGTTCAGTTTTGCACTGCAGATGAGACCAAACTTTGTATTAACCACAGGCTTGGATTGAGCTAAAGTGCAGCTTTGTAGCACATTTCCAAGATGTGGTTAAAACAACGTTCTGTCATGTCTATGCTCCAAAATCAAGCTGTCATATTTTTTTTAATTCATTTTACGTTACCATACCCAAAATAATATACTTGGTATACAGCTAGTGGAAATAATGGCACACACAAATCACAACTATAGAGAAGTGAATTTGACCGGTTAAGACCAAAGTGTATTGTATGGATTTTATTACTTCTAAAATCCAGAATAAAATATTTTCTAATAGACATGCCAACAGACTCATCATTACATTGTGGTTGCTGGATGATCCTATAAATATGGGTTTAGATGCCACAGCAAGAAGGATCACTATATTTTAAAATAATTCCTACTTAAAAATAAGAGGGTTAGTTAGTTTGTTTGTCATTACTCGTTTGTATTATGATGACACACAGGAGCCCAGGCATGGACCAGAGCCCCATTGTGTTAAATGCTTTTTTTCTGGCACATTTCTTGCTGTTTAAAAAAAAAATAGGTAAGACAAATCTTTATTTTCATATATCCTTTCATTTATATGCTTTCATTTAAGAGTCTCCACTTAGAATGTCAATGCTTATATTCAGTATTCAAAGGGCAGCATAGCTTTAGTTCCTATTGAATTTTTCTTATCTAAATATGTATAATAAAACGCATCCATGTGTCTAAATATTTAATCTTGTTTGTCTTCCTTGGCTTACCCTATTTTGAATCAGTAAGCTCAGAGCAAGGCTATCCCATACTCCAATATACCATGCTCAGATGCTGGGGGATGACCATGATTTAACCAGATCCCAACATGGCTGATTTTACAGGTCCAAAGAGAAAGAAGAGTCCACCTCATTAAAGAAGTTCCTCTCGTAATGCTGACCTAAATAAAATCGGTTGCTAAAGTGAACTCAAAACTCTAGAGAAGCAGTTGACTGTTACCCTATAAACAAGTGGGAGATGCTTCTTTATAGTGTGTAAAATAGGGGACGGAGTCAGTACTCCAGAATTTTAGTGGCAGAATCACTGAATTCCTTAGCAAATCACTTGACTTCTCTGTGTCTTAGGACTTGTCTACACTAGAAGGTTTTGCCATTGTACTATACCAGTATAGTTAAAAAAAACAAAACACCATATTATTGTAGATGCTGTTATACAAAGGCATAAAAGTTTCTAGCAATACGGTTTATTCCAATTTGGGAAGTGAAATAAGCTATGCCATTATAAGGCACCTGTATACTGGTATAACTGCATCCACAGTAGGGCTTTTACCATTATAAATATGAGCTAGTCTACATTTAAAACATACAGTGCCACTGTATGAGCGCTTGTGTAACTGCGTTATGTTGAAGGGAGAGAGGTCTCCTGCCAACATAATAAAACCACCTAAACAAGCGGCGGTAGCTATGTTGGTGGAAGAGCATCTTCCTGCCAACGTAGCGCTGAGCACACTAGCACTTAATGCCAGCAAAACTTATGTTGCTCAGGGCGGTGTTTTTTCACATCTCTGAATGACAAAAGTTTTGCTGGCATAAGTGCTGGTGTAGACATAGCCTTAGTCAGCAAAAAATCACACCCCCTAACTGACATAGCTATCCCGCTAAAACTTTTAAGTGTAGACCAGCCCTTAGTTTCCCCATCTGTAAAATGGAGATAATAATACCCCCACCGAGGTGTTGGGAAGCCTAATTAACCAATGTGCTCCAAAGAAGAGGCTATGCAAATCCAGAGTATAAAAGGTATTTTTATGTATGATTAAACATCTACTTTATATTTTAAAGCCCGTTGATGCTGGCGAAATCTGCTTGGTTAACATCCCTGGAGACTAAACTCCTCTATTTAGTTGCTCTTGAGGAAAGTTGCAGCCCATTAGCGCACAGCAAGCTGCATGGCGTTGTTGTGGGGGGAGGGAAAATTTTGACCAAGAACATTGGGGCAAGCCCATATTGCAGGAAAAGTGCCATTATGGTCTTCGTTATCCACACACACAGCTGGCTGGTGCTCACTCTTTCAGATGTCAGCTGAAACAGAATTGTACTCTAGTTCATTTAACTCAAGAGGATGGATAGTGGAGTTGAGATCAGTTGTGTAGTTCTGAAAAAATACCTATGGCCAGGGGGTGTTTTAATGCCTTTTAATGAAGGGGAAAGAATAAAAGGGGATCAACTTACTTAGGCTTTGTCTACTGCAAAGCTTTGCCCTAATTTCAGCAATCAGTAGCTAGCCACAAGTTTGGCTGCGTCATTGCAAACCCTGGATTAATGAATTGCAGGTAGTTGGCTAGATAGGCTCTTGGGGGAATTTGTGGGGCATTATGGGGCTGAGCTGGAGGTCTAGTTTGCATTGCGCGTTTTAACACAACACTATCCCCCATTCAGGAGCACATAACTGAGCTGATAAGTTCATGGAGGACAGGTCCATCAATGGCCATTAGCCAGGATAGGCAGGGATTGCTGTTTGCCAGAAGCTGGGAATGGGTGACGGGATGGATCACTTTGATGTTTACCTGTTCTGTTCATTCCTTCTGAAGCACCTGGCATTGGCCACCGTTGGAAGACAGGACACTGGGCTAGATGGACCACTGGTCTGACCCAGCATGGTCACTCTTACGTTCTTATGGCGCGACGCAGCCTCAGTTCGGGTTGACCCTAGGCTGCGTGCTCTATGGTAAACCAACTCCAGCTTGTACCTTGACCTACATGTGACTAAGGAGTTTTGTGGTTGGCTGAAAGGGGGTTAGAATTGGGACAATTAAAGTCTGTGTTACCAAGACCAAAAACCCTGATCTAGATAAGACCTTAGTGTAGACAGGCAAAGCCTCTATTTGCTTCAGTGGAACTTACCCCTTCTTGAATTGGGGGTAGGCTGCACCCGTGCTAACTGCTGCTTATAACAGTTCACTTGGCTATAGTAAGGTTTGTATCAGTGTAGCTACACTGTTCACTGATGGCTGAAAATGGAGGTAAATCCCTAGCATAGACAAGGCCTTACAAAGAGCTTTCATGGGTTCTCCTTGCCCACCCTGAGGAGACGCACTCACTAAGCTGCTGGATAGATAGGAAGCAGCACTGAGTAAATGGACCAGAGGGTTGCCATGATAACAAATAATAAAGCATCTGGTCCCAAGAGGATTGCAGTTGAAGCAGGAAAGACAATGGAGCATTTCACTGGAGCGATGCCAATTTATACCAGCCGAGGATGACCTTTAGCCCTGTTTAGACTTTTTAGCCACATCAGAGCAGTAAGCGTTTGTCCTGCTATCCCCCTTTGACAACAAGCCACAGGAAAGACCCATTGGTTTGCTTCTTAGTCAAGAAGGCTCTTGGGCATCTGAATGTGTGAGCTAGAGAGAGGACACTGCCTCCACCCTCAGAATGCAAGTGGGTGTTTGAGCAGAGCTATCTGTGGTGGACGAGTATTTTACATTCACACATTTAATAGAAAAATATAAAAGTGAGCAGGGGCTTGCACAAAGGGGGGCAATCAGGGGCATGGGCCCCCCCAGTGATCAGTGAGGGCACAGAACTTCTCTGTCTCTGGGGCTGCATGTGGAGAGCGAGCTTCTCCAGCCCCGCAACCATGGTGGGAGCTGATAGCTCCTGTGGTCCCGGGGCCGCAGGGTGGAGAATGAGCTCCTCCAGTCACAGAGCCGTGGCAGGGTCACAGAAGGTGCCCCTCCAAAAGCGGTCAAATGTTTATTCCTGCGCACACCCCCGGAGGGGAGAAAAAGCTTTAACCTTCATTGATTTGAACTCTGATTTAAATTCTGTTTACCATTCGTCACCTTGGAAATAACTTGTGCATTCCTAACGTGTCCATCACTGTGGAATCTAGTACCCTTAAAGGTGTTGGTTTGTATTTTGAAGGCTGTATGGCTTCTGGATTATCACCTTGAGCTTATGGCATCTGATTCTGATCTCTCAGCAATTTTACACGGTTGTTATTTTCTTGGTTGTGGAAGCACCCACAGCGTGATCTATCCCTGCCCAAGGAGCCCGTAGCCTTCTAGATGCAGAGACAGGGAGGGTGGGCTGGAAGCTCCCTGGGAATGGAGGGTGATGGGGGAGCGAGGGGATCTACTGAGATTGGGGAAGCTTCCAAGAAATGAAGCTAGCTTGAGTCTGGGAAGGGGCAACCCGGTAGTTCCTACAGCCGTTCCTATGGTGGCTGGTGCCCAGTGCTTCCCTCCACACATCTCAGTGACTGGTGCCCTGTGCATCAAAGCGTCTGCCCCCCACCCAGATACCAGTGCCTGCCCTATCTCATGTCCCTCACCCCATCCCAGTGGCTGGCACACATGCTCCTGACTCTCCCTCCTGCTGGACATCTCTGCCAGGACCTGTGGTGGCTCTAAAGTGGGATCAGGCTGGGCTGGGGAGTCCTACTTGCTCCTGAGTGGCCCGATCTCATGTTCCGAGTCCCTCCTCTGAACTCCACCTTTGTCTTCACCCCATCCCCTTCCCCCTTTCTGCGTGTACAGAACATAGCTGGGTCCTGCTGTCATCTCCCCGAGGCATTGCAAGGGGAGGAAACATAGGTCATCCTCTCAACATTTCCACTGTGGGGGCACCCCTGGTTCTACAGCCCCTGGGCAGAGAGATTAGTGGGAAGGGGAATCAGAGTTACTCAGTTTGATGAGATCAGAATAAGGACCCCTATCTCTTCTGATGGATTAAGGTGGACACAGATTAGATATGGAAGAAATAATTACTGGGCCAGATCCTCGGCTGGTATGAATTGGCATTGCTCCAGGGATGTCTGTCGCGTTTGTGCTGATTCACACAAGAAAACGATCTGGTCGTTAACTTTTTAGTGAAATCTAAACAACAAGGGGTTAGGCTTTCAGCTCTGCTTCAAATTCTTCCACTTCCTGGGCTTTTCTCCTCAAGAATTCGAGGATGAACAAATCCTTGTCCCTAAAACTAGGGATCTGAAAATTCCTGTGGTCCAGTTCTGCTCTCAGAGCCCTCCACACGCCCCCATTTGAACTCTAGGGCAATGCATGGGTGTTAGGGACAAAAAATGTGGGCCCTTTGCTTGCAAGTGATAGTCATTCTTTCCCTCTTGAAATGTGATTGGTAGCTTTAGCGGCTTCCTAAGGACAAAAACAGAGAGACTCAAATTCAGCCTTGGTGTAAAACCTCTAACGTCCATGGAGGTGCGCCTACTTACGCTAGGTTTGAATTGGATTATTTTATTTATTGAACTCCTTAGTGCGCTTCTGAAGGTTAATGCTGGCATTTTTCAGGGTGCTTAAAGCCTGGCTTATGCCAATAAATGTTACCGGCATAGCTATAGTGGTTAGAAGTATGCAAAAACTCACACCGCCACCTGATGTCATTATGCCAGCAAAAGCCCTAGTGTAGATGAAGTTAGACTGGCAAAGAAGCCCTTTTGCCTGTATAGCTTATTTCATTTGGGGGACTGGTGTAAGCTCCGTTAGCAAAAAGCACTCATCCTGGTATAAACTGTGCCTCCATTCAGAGGGTTTGCCAGTACGGTACCTTTGTATCAGCAATCCTTTTAAATGTAGACACGCCCTAAAGGGATTAGGTGCACAACTCCCACTGAAGTTCAGTGAAACCTAGGAGCCTAAATCCCTTAGAGGCCTTTGAAAATCCAGCCTAAGCCAATGCTAGAGATGGGCTGGGTCTTTTCCTTTGGTGTGCTGGGATGAGAGAGAGAGGACGTACGGAGCTGCTACTTGCTTGTGAAGTATGCAAGCACAATACCTCCTTGTCTACTCTCCTCTTCCCTCACCCCCAGAGCCAAGGTGGCCCGCTCCCCACTCACCCAGCTGTGTATAAGCAGCAGATCAGCACACACTTGGCAGCAAAATGCCTCAAGCAGCAGTGCCCTGTGACAGCCCACCAGGAGGAACCCCCTGTTCTGCACTGGCAGGTTTCTTTTTGGAGAGGCAGTGTCCACTAGCTTCCAGTTAGGGTAGCCTTTGGCTTTCTAATGTCAGGCACCCAAGGCCATGTTTTTAACTGCCAGATGGAAGGGCAGCCAGCCCCTTGAGCGAAGGAACCAGTCCGTGCAGTGCAAATGAAGCAGAGGTGTTGCCGTGTTATACCAGTTGATGTGGATTTCATTCCTGTTTTAAAATGTCCCTTTCTTAAGATGTACTTTTCTTTCAGAGCCAATGGATTTGTCTCTCCAAGAGCCAGACATCTGGATGTTAGCTTCAGCTCATCTTGATGTTCATTTTTCTTTGAGTGAGTTTATGTATTATTGAAGCTTAATTACATCTCTGGGCAGATACGTTTCTTGGAAGCTTTTTTCCCCTCTCTCTCTTTCTGCTAAGTTTATTGATGATTCCCCATTACTTCCCTTCAGCTCATACTGGTCCACTTTTATTTGAATTATAGGTGTCTTTTTAATTAAAGGCATCTTGATTGCTTATTCATATTTGCAAAGGTAGCTGGCAAGCATAATAAATGGTGAATGATTGGCTGAATACAAAGGGAACAATGGGGGAATCTTATTAAAACTTGGTCAAACAGCACAATCAGAACTTCAGCTGTCACCCTTATGTTACTTTGCAGTTGGTGACTTTTTAGTTCCCAAACTCCGATAGGAAATGAAACAGTCTTGTTGTGTCTGGTGATAAGAGTGGTGGTTAGCTGGCTGTTTTGTAATGCACATTTTTACCATCATTTGAAGAAGTTTTGCAAGACAAAGTCTATGTTCCTGGTGCGTGGGTGCCAATAATCTTCACCGTTATACTGCGGGTCTGATTCAGGGCTGCTCACAAGATAGTTAAAATACTGAATGGGACAGGACGGGGAATAGGAGATGGAGCCTCTCAATCAGCAGTTTCCAAACTGTGGTACAGGACTTTGATGTTACATCCATCCACTTCACAACAATTTTTGAGACCGTGATATGTGAACCAACAGAGCTTCCGACCTGCTGCTCACAGGTTCACGTTGACCAGACTGGTAATGGATTCAAATGGCTATCATTCAGTGACTGTTCAATATAGTTTCTAAAGAATGGGGGTCCACCGTAGCAAGGACTGAATGGGCCACGGAGACATAACATCCCTCTGACCCATAGAGGGACATGGAAGGACAGGGTGAGGAAAGCTTTGCTTGCTCGATGTACCAAGACAGGAGCTTGTTTCCAGAGCTGTAAGTCAGGCATCTTTCCTGGGACCTATCTAATGCCTTGTCTACACTGGCAGTGGCGTGTAGAGTACAGGCACTTGTCCACGCTTGTCACTGCATAGTAGCTACATGTGGCAGCGAAAGGCTCCGGAAAGATGCTGAATTAGAGTGTGCATTGCAGAGTGTGATCTTGGGGGACTATGAACTGAATTCTGAGATCTTTCACTTCGTTAAGTTCTGAATTATTTTTGCCTATAATAGAATATTTTGCCATTCATCCTCGTAATCATTGCTTGAACTGAGAGGAAGGATGGTCTGGTGGTTACAGCACTAGCCTTAGACTTGAGAAAACGGGGTGCAGTTCCTTGCTTTGCCATAGACTTTCTGAGAGACTTTGAGCAAGTCACTGAGCCTCTCTGTGCCTCGGGTCCCCATCTGTAAAATGGGGACAATAGCACTGCCCTACCACACAGGGGTGTCATGAGGCTAAATATATTAAAATTTGCGAGGTGCTCAAATACTGTGGTGATGGGGATAATGTAAGTACGTAAGATAGACAGAATGTGCTTTGGTCATCCTTTGGTTTGCTACAGAAAGACCAGAGTCTGCCACCCTTACTCGTATTCAATACTAGTGCCTTACTCCGCAGGCAGCCCCACTGAAGTAAGGTATAAGTCAGTATGAAGAAGAGTGGCAGAATCTGGCCCTAAGAGACAAGTCCCAGACTCCCACTGGAGCAGCTAGAGGTTTTGCCTGAGTAAGGACTGCAGAATTGAGCCCAAAGGAGCCTTTTCTGGTGTTGATCATGGGGGAGAAGTTAAATGAGTGTAGATGGGAATGCGGGGGCTCCAGATCTCTTTATCTGAGAATGTGGAACAAAACTGTAGAAAATATTTTAAACGTGACACCCTATTTACAGTTGTCCATACAACGACCTCTCTTTTCATGCACTCTCTACAGGGCTCAGGTGGAGATTTTCAAAGGAGCCAAAGAGAGTGAGGCACCCAGTTGTCAGAGGGAGTTGAGTACCTAACTCCCTTTGAAAATCTCAGCCTAAGTCTTGCAGCCATTACTCCCAGTGGAGTCTCAGAAAGCTGAGGGTGCTCAGTCTTTGCAGGTTTGGAGAGTGGGAGTGAGGCTGGAACAGGGAATGGGAACACCAGAAGCCAGGGTAGCTGGGACAAGGCGAGTTCTATTGTAAAGTTGACGATAACATTTCCTTCAGATTTTTCTATTTTCCCCATAATGTCCTCTGTAAAGAAAATGTTAATGTTCTTGTAGAGTTTTCCACTGGCTCTCTTGTTCTTATCATTTCTCTTGTACTTTTTTCTCCTGGAATTCTTTCTGTCTATCAATGTATCTGCGCGCATCTCTGTGCCCCACAAAACAGTTTCTCCTCTTCTGCTGTTGCTGTCCCACCGAAATCTTTCCCACCCATTCACCATCTTTCCTTCCCCTCCCTGCATACCATATTGCTTCTTTAAATCTCTCCAACCTCCCTCCAGTCCTCTCTCTCCTTTTCACCTGCCTTTCACAATGTCCCATGCCTAATCCACTCAATCCTTTTAGTAGTACCATGCAACAGTGGTGCCGAGACACAGAAAAGAGTATTTCTTCTAACAATGAACATGGAACTTTATTAGTTATATTGTGTGTAGACCAAGACTTAACCTGTGTTATTTAGGGATGTGATTTTTCTTTTAACCAAAATAGTTATAGCAGTACAACCTAGTGGGAATGCAGTTATACGAGTATAATGGTGTCTTATAATGGAACAGCTTATTCCGGTTCCTGTATAATAATAGCTATAGCAGTATAAGCACCGTTTACATCAGTACAACAGCATCCACTCTATGGGAGTTGTGTTGCTTTAACTGTACCAGTATAGACTTTGAAGCACTCTCCTCCCCAGAGGGGAACCACAGTGCCACCTGGTCGGAGGGCCGAGTCATCAAGCAGCTGTGCTATGACTCTCTAAGCAGGAGGAGAGCTGAAGATGGTTGAAGAGAAGGAAGGGGGCACTCAACTGGACAGAGCTGATCCTCAGAATCGGTCAAAAGAAGTGCCAGCCAGCTGAGAGTAGAGTGCCCTAAGGAAAGCAGGATTGTCCCTAAAGCTACTTAAAAGAAACAGCACAAATATTCTCCCATCTAGGCCCTTTCCACATTAGGGAGACTCACAGCAGGGAAACTACATTGATGTATCCCAACCAGCTCAAACAACGAATGTATTCACAATTCTCCGGTGCAAAGTGGTGAGACACCTCCTGCAGTTTAATTCCGTATCACAGAAGTAAGTCCTGTGTTGCGCCAGTGCAGTGTGAATACATTGGGGTCTGTGCTGGCTGTCTACACAGGAGTTGTTGACCGAGGTGGAGCAAAACAGGAATGAGCAATAGTGGGACCTGCTGAGAGAAATGTCGTAGTATGGATTTGGCCTTTCAAACAGTCCAACTAGTACAGTACTTAGGGGATGTCTACACTGCAGTCACAGTGTGTCACAGCTGGGCATGTAGACATACCTGAGCTAGCTTTGATCTAATCAGCTGGAATACTGAAACAGCGAAGCCATAGCACAATGGACTTCAGTGCGGGTCAACTGCCTGAGCAATTAGCCAGGGTTCAGGGCAGGTTTATACAGCCTGCGCTGAAGCCCGTGCTGCCATGGCTTCATTGCTCCTGTGCCTAAGCTAACATGGGTATTTCTACACAGCTGCACTCACCCCGAGACTGCAGTGTACACAGACCCTTAGTCAAAGGAAAAGAGTATATACCTGTATCCTTTTCTGCACTTGTAAGGGAAACAGTGTTAGAATCCTGCTACCAGTAACTTAATTATGGCTGCTGCTGGAGCATTTCTGATCTCTATGTGAACAGAGTCCAGGAGGAAAGGGCATGTTGAATTGGTCCAAGGTTTGACTCATTGAAAGCTTGAGGCCAATATCTGCACACAGAAAATGGTCCCTACAGGTAAACTCCTAGGTCCACATTTAGGCACCTCAATAAATGACTCAACTTTCAAAAGTGCTGAGCTCTCACTAACACCTATTAAAAGCAATGGGAGACACTGGGTGCTACGGTTTTTTAAAATCTGGTTGCTTATTTGGGAGCCTAAATACAGAGTTAAGAGCCTAACTCTAGGCTCCTATTTTTTGAAAATCTTAATCTTTATCTTGGGCTGTTTTTGTCTCATAGTGGAGGAAGTAACCAGGGGGACAGCTATTTTAGACTCGATTCTGACTAACAGGGAGGAAATGATAGCAAATCTGAGGGTGGAAGGCAAATTGGGTGAAGAGATAATGAAATGATAGATTTCATGAGTCTAAGAAAAGGAAGGTGTGAGAGCAGCAGAATAAGGATAGTAGACTTTACAGAAGCAGACTTTAACAGACTTAGGAACTGGTAGGTCCAATGGGAAGAAAAACTAAAGGAAAAAGGAGTTCCAGAGAGCTGGCAGTTTCTGAAGGAGATAATATTAAAGGCCAATAGCAAATTATCCCAATGTGACAGAAAGATAGGAAGAATAGTAAGAGGCCAATATGGCTTACCAGGAGCTCCTCATGACCTGAAAATCAAAAGGGAGTCCTACAAAAAGTGGAAACACGGAAAAATTGCTAAGGAGGAGTACAAAAGAATAACACAAGTATGTAGGGACAAAATCAGAAAGGCTAAGGCACCTACCGAGGGATAAAAAAGGCAATATGAAGATGTTCTTTAAATGCATAAGGAGCAAGAGAAAGATGAAGGAGAGCGTGTAGGTCCTCTATTTAGCCGGGAAGGTGAGCTAATAACTGACATCAAGAAGGCTGGGATGTTTAATGCCTATTTTGCTTTAGTCTTCACTAAAAAGGTTAATGGTGACCAGACACTCAACACAATTAATATTAACAAGGGCAAAGGAACACAAGCCAAAATAGAAAAAGAACACGTTAAAGAATCTTTAGATAAGTTAGATGTATTGAAGTTCTCAGGGCCTGATAAAAATGTATTCTAGGGTACCTAAGGAACTAGCTGAAGTAATCTTGGAACCAATTATCTTTAATAACTTACAAAGGATGTGTGAATTCACCGAGAACGGGAGAAGGGCAAACATAGGACCTATTTTTAAAAAGGGGAACAGAGAGGACCTGGGGAAGTATAGACCATTCAACCTAACTTCAATATTTGGAAAAATACTGGAACAAAGTATTAAACAATCAGTTTAATAGAAGATAGTAGGGTTATAAAGAATAGCCAGCATGGATTTGCCAAAACAAATGATGCCAAACCAGTCTAATTTCCTTCTTTGACAGAGTATTGCCCTACTGGGTGGGGGGGGGGGGGGAGCAGAAGACGTGATATATATTGATATTTAGTAAGGCTTTTGATGCAGTCCCATGTGATATTCTCACATGCAAATTAGGGAAATGTGGTCTAAATGAAATTACTATAAGGTGGTACACAACTGGTTGAAAGACCATACACAAAGAGTAGTTGTCAATGGTTTGCTGTCAAACTTGGAATGTGTAGCTAGTAGGGTCACACAAGGGTCATTCCTGGGTGTAATGCTAGTCAATATTTCCATTAATGACTTGGATAATGAAATGGAGAGTGCTTCTAAAATCTGCAGATGATACCAAGCTGGGAAGGGTTGCAGGCACTTTGGAGGATGGGAGTAGAATTAAAAATGGCCTTGACAAATTGGAGAATTATTGAATTTCATCTTGTTGATTTCACAACAAAGTACAAAGAACTATTCTTAGGAAGGAAAAATCAAATGCACAACTCCAAAATGGGAAATAACTGGCTAGGTAGTAGTGCTGCTGAAAAGGATCTAGAGTTATAGTGGATCACAAATTGAATACAAGTCAACAATGTGATGCAGTCGTGAAAAAGGCTTATATTCAGGGGGTGTATTAACAGGAGTGCCATATGTCAGAGATGGGAAGTAATTGTCCCACTCTACTTGGCACTGGTGAGGCCTCCGCTGAAATACTGCGTCCAGTTCTGGGCACCATGCTTTAGGAGAGAGATGGACAAATTGAAGAAAGTCCAGAGGAGGGCAACAAAAATCATAAAAGGGTTTAGAAAACCTGACCTCCGAGGAAAGGTTAAAATAACTGGGCATGTTAAAAGAAGACTGAGGGGGGACCTGATAATAGTTGACAAATATGTTAAGGACTGTTATAAAGAGGACGGAGATCAATTGTTCTCCATGCCCATTGAAGATAGGAAAAGTAGTAATGGACTTTAATCTGCAGCAAGAGAGATTTTAGGTTAGATATTAGGAAAACCTTCTCATTATAAGGGTAGTTAAGCTCTAGAATAGGCTTCCAAGGTAGGCTGTGGAATCCTCATCATTGGAGATTTTTAAGAACAAGTTGGACAAACTCCTCTCATGGATAGTGTAGGTTTATTTTGTCCTGCCTCAGCCCAGGGGACTGGACTTGATGATCTCTTGAGATCCCTTCCAGACCTACATTATATGATTTTTCTGCATGACCCTGCTCAGGTCATGCCCCCTTTCTGGGACTCAGTTTCTCCCACTGGTAAGCTGGAGGTAATCCCTTCCTACCTTATAGGAGTGGGGTTGGGAGGCGGAATGAATGTGCATTGGTAACCTTGGATAGAAGGAACTAAAGATGGACAAAACTGTTTGTTTATTCACCTTTCATCTTCTCCTTCCTGGGTCCTGTCACAGCACTATTCAGCCAGCTGCATCCAGTCAGCTGTGTGTAGTTCTGGCTGACATCACTCACAACTGCACTCCTGTTTTCAGGCATCTACTGCCTTCCAAGAATCATGTGGTAATTCTCACCTGGTAGACACGGCCATGAACTGGCCTGTGAGCCAGGAACGGTGGGTTCTAGTCCCATTTCTCCCACCATCTGACTGTGCACCTCATTTCCCATATCAATTCAAAGGGGACATTACCTTTTATCCACCGTTTAAAAGCACTTTGAAATGTCTGTCTATATGGTGAAGAACAGATTTGGGTGGCTGTCTGGTGTCACTACCACCTCTGTCAGTAACAGGAACTGAAACAAGCGTTGGCAGATGCTTGGAAACCTGATCTGTGAGCGAGAAGCACCGAAGAACTGAACCTAACCATTACTTTCCAGGGCTCTAGATTTTTTCAGTCAGAAGTAGTCAAAGGCTCCCTGCCCTTACGTGGTGCAAAACTCCACCTATAAATACATTTATTCTAAGTCATCCAGTGGACCTGGGCTGGGATTGGAGGGAGAAGCTAATTTAAATAGCTAGAATGGAGTCAAAAAAGAGGGACACCTGCTGAACATGCATTTTCCAGGAGACTAACTTTAAAGCTCATTGAGAAAACCACTTGGAAATGGTTAACTTCAATTTATATAGGTAATATGGCCAGCTATTTGACACAGGAATGCAGCATTCAGATCACCCAAGTGGTCAAACGTTTACCAGATCTTAAGTCTTTCCGCCACAAAAAAAAAAAAATGCATCTTAATTTCTCAGTGTTCTCTCACAAACAGAGCTGAGGAAAGTTCTGCTACAAAAGTGTCAATTGGATTTTGTTGCGCTCCCACACTATGGATCACACCTCGCTGGTACCAAAAGAGTCCAGTCTGTGCCATATGGGTGGCACGTACATGCCACAGTCTTTAGTAGCCATCTAATGTTACATTGGTTAATGTGCATTATTTAGTGGTGCTTTTAACACTGGGACAAGTGCTCAAATACCAGGGTGAGAGGTGTGGTATGGAAGCCTAGATAGGTACTGCACCCATCAAATAAGGTATCCCAGCTATGTGCTTATTCTAGTTCCCAAAATAGAGGTGGTAACATTCTGGATGAGTGCTGGTGCTCGTAAAAGTGGGAAACACATTGCACTGCGTGCTCGAGTCAGTCAGTAGCAGGGTGGCATTGCCAGGAGAAGCAAAGGTAAAAGCTGGAGTGTAGACAAGCTGTGAGGGTTTTTAACACACTCATCTGATTGCATGGTGATTAAAAATACCTGAGCCTGGCCTACACTGCTATCAGCAGTGGAGCTGCACCGATGAAGAATCATAAGTCAAAGTGTAGATTCAGCCAGTGACTGTAGCTGAATTTATTGCATACGTGGAGAAGTATTTCATTGTATTGGAGAAGTATTGCATGACTGGAAAAGTCATAGTGGTTACAGCAGGAGATTCTAATGTGCTCTGCCAATGACTTGCTAGGTAGCCGTGGGGAAAGTCACTTAATTGCTCAGTGCCTCAGTTTACCAACTGCAAAATTAGTATTATAATGATTAGCCAGGGATATTTTGAAGTTGTTTGTTTGTGAAGTGCTTTGAGCTTCAGCTAGCAGTAGCTTTGTAAGTATCTGATTACAGATAACAGCTGCTTTCCCTAAAGGGATTTAGAAAAAAGTAAGGAATCTCTCAAATCCCCCTGCATGCAGTTGAGCAAGCCCTCAATTACGACTGCCCAGGCTCTGCTTCAGCATGCAGCAGAACTGTTTTGCATTTGGTAGTTTGCCCCCAGCCTCCCTCTGGAAAATAAAATACCATGCAAAATGTTAATTTAGTTCAATCCTAGGGCCTTCCTGGTCCACACACTACACCCTCCATTGCATAAATGCCAGGAGCCTGGTTTCAAATGGAAAACGTAAATGCAAGAATAGAATCTGCCTAGCAAAATGAAGCCCTGGCTGAAGCCTCCAGGAGCTACTGCAATATAAATGATGTTTAAATGACTGCAAGCCATGTCCCATGTAAATGATAGCTGCAGGTAAATACCATTTGCTTGGTTTCTCTGCCTGCATCCTCATTAAACTCATGGCTGGGGGATTTATTAATAGGATCCTTCTGCTGCCAGGTTATTGGTTCTTATTCTGCCGTGGTTGGGAGTGCCTGAAAGTCATCACCACAAAGCCCTGTGAAATGGTCTCAGTCCAATTCATAGCGGACAGGTGTCCACAAAATGAAAAGCCCACCACCACAAATCGGCTCTAATCAGTTCTGTTGTTGTCTCAACAGAGAGGTCAGGGAGGACTGAATGGACCATGGAGACTATGGGCACCTAAAGATACAGATAGGTGCCAAGTGGGATTAGGTGTCTAACCAGCTTCGGTGCTTTTGAAAATCCCCACCAGGCACCAAGACGTATCTCCAGGCACCTCAGTATCTTTGAAAATCTGGCCCTATTTCCTCATCCTGTACCAATAGCTCCTTCAGAACAGAAATGAGGCTACTTGGCAGCGGGTGCTGTGTGTGGAGAAACTACCATGGTCTGGGCCATAGCAGGGAGAGGACTTCAACCCTCAGGCCTGTCAACTCAGCCCCTTTCATCAACACCAAATCTACTATAGAAAAAGGGAGTCAAAGCTACGCCCACAGTGCAAGCAGGGGTGCAACTGCGGCTTGAGCAGACGTACCTGAGCTAGCTTTCATCTAGTTAGCTCAGCTCCTAGAGCAGTGACGCTGCGGCAATGCACACTTCAGCACAGGCTGCACAAGCCCACCTAGAGCCCTGGATAATTACTTACAGGCCTAGCCTGAGTGGAAGCGCTCTGCTTCCAGTACCAGAGCTAGCTTTAATTTTGCTAGCTCAGGTGTGTTTCTACATGAGCTGCAGTCATATACCCCAGGACTGCAGTCTAGACATGCCCGGAGACGGAGAATCCTCTTTGTGGCAAGGTGAGCTGTTGTCAGATGTGCTGTGCTATGGGAATTGGATGATGAGGTCTCGAGAGGCAGGTAGCCCAGTCAAATCTTACTGTCTTCCCCCTCTCCCCAGGGATGTTAAGCACCTACTCAACAACTCAGATAATTAAAGAACGGCCTGGAAATCAGGCTAACAAGACAAACAAACAGAGTCAAAGCCAGCCTTCTGTTCTGCAGCATTCTCAGAGTTCACAAGGTAAGAACTGGAAGCTCTTCTCACTATGGATAGAACTGAAAATGGAGGGGGTTTTTTTAACTATAGCTGGCATTCTTTTTAACCTCCTGTTGCTGGCGTCCGGCCCGCTGGGAGGGAAAACCTCTCTGAAAAGGTTTGTAAATCACTTTGCCATCCTGCTGAGCTACTGAGTGAACAATTAAAACAAGAGGTTTGGAGACAAGTTGTGCCCTGATTTACTCCTCCTATCCCCAGTCCTTGTGTGGGCTGCTTGGATAAGTCAGTTCCGGATGGCTAAAAACAGGAACACTTTTTTTCCCCATTGTTTTTTACACCTCTGTTAGAGCAGGTTTCAAAATAGTTCCAGAGGTTTATTAGTTCTGTTTTTGTTCCCAAATTTAAGTGGTTTTAGTGCTGGTGAAAGAAGTCCGATTGATGGTCCTTGGAGACTGGAGTCCTCTATACATAACAGAGTAGGCTGCAGCCTGGCAAATTTCCGCTACTTGTTCTGCTGCTGGTGTGTCTCACCACTACACACCTATAGAAGTGGCGGGGGTTTAGTCTCCATGTATCAGTCAGTCCTTGATTTTGTTGCTGGGACAGCTAACACAGAGGCTTATTGATGTCTGCAGTGGGTTTTGTGGTGTGGACTTTTATCCTGTGGGAACAGAACTGAGATGCACCAAACTCATGCTGCATAGACTTCAGATGGTACAGTCTCTACCAAATCTGGAATGGAATTTGAACCAATGTACTAGAAGTGAAAGGCTCTTTCATCACCTCCTTTGCCACTACTTATATAGTTTACATAGTGGTTGCTTATCAATCAGTAAGTTGGCTGCCATTCTCACAGAGGCTCCAAAATGCCAGCAGTAACGAAACACATTGTATTTTTGACAAGCTTTGTATTTTATTCCCTGGAAACATGCTTCTTCCCTGAGGGATGTTCACTTTCTGATGGGCCAATCAAAATAGGCTGTGTTTCCTATATTTTATCCAACTATTCTTTTCAGCGAGGAGGCAAAAATCCTATTTTCCTGCATTGTCAAAAAAAAGAATGGGTCTGGAGAAATGGCTTATTTACTACATCGTAGTTTCTATTGCATTGATCAGAATGCTGTTCATAGACTGTCAGGTTTTTGTGACTAATGGTTGTGTTTAGCCAAAGGAACAATACCGGTCCCAACGTATCCTGGTTATTTAACATCCAACAGTGGATCTTTCTCCTGTTACATGCAACCCTATGCATTTCCAACATCCTGCCTGCCCACCCAGCCACCCCACAATACACTCATATCTTCCAAAGTTGTGAGACTCCTGCACTCAGTTGTTCAGGGTTCAGCTTCCAATTCAGCACAGAACAGTTCTTCCCAGCTGAGACAATACTCCTGACTCTCCTGAGACTGGCGTAAACTGGGATTAACTCCAGTGAAGTCAATGGTATTATGTACATGTAAAACTGGCATAAGCAAGAGGAGAACTGGTTCATTGGTGGTTTTTTGCTGATGTAATTACTGTGTATCACACCTCCCTGCTTCGATGCCTGGAGCTTGGATAGGCACTTTTATTAAATCTACATAAATAAAAACTCCGTGCTCAGAGAACCAAATATGTACATTTGAGGGCCTGATTCTCAGATACGCCACTCCTATGCTTGGGACAGGAATGGGGAGCAAAGATTGTTTTTAAGCCACTTTTGCACCTGCTATATTCTGGGGCTTATACCTTGTCTATACCCTGGTGTAATTTAGAGCAGTTTCTGTCCTGCTCTAAAATGCTCTGCTTCTCATGGACCCTTTCAGGTCCCAGAGACAGAGAATCAGGGAACAGTCACAGCACAGCATGCTCCAGACATGCTCCCTACAGTCAGGGCTGATGCAGAGCCCATATGCCAGCTTTACACTGACTGGGGTGCCAGGAACATTCTCAGGGGCCATTTCTAGCCACTGTGAGGCTACTTTATGCTGCCACAGTGGTGTAAAACGCTTCAGTGTCACTGAGAATCAGGCCCCCCATGTCTCCCTAGTTTTTCCTGATAGACAGAACATATGGTTTGGGTCTTTTGCTTTGTGGTGGCTCTGATCGCCCCCTTTGTTTCTCTCTCACACCACACCTGTGATGTGGGCATGGTGCCAGGCTACTGAGCAGTTGCCCCTTTCCACTTCCCCTTCCCTGCCAGACATATGAGACCCAACAGCAGCAGCCCACTAATGGTAATTACTTAAGGGTATTTTGCACACTCATTTCATCTTCTAAATATTGCTTGTTCTAGCAGTCTGTGAGGTTCCACCCTGCCCATTCCCCCCTCCGCCCTTAAAGTGTAATGGAAGTATTTCCAGACCTGAAGAAGAATTCCCTAAGCGCGAATGCGTGTCTTTCACCAACAGAAGTTGGTCCAAAAAAAGATACAGTAACTTGCACTGAGACAAGTGGGTAACACTTGCATTTTTGTGGGTGGGAGTTAGCCAGGTGGCAAAACTATCTCCATTTCCTCCAGCAGCAAAGTCCACACTGCTCCTGAACAGTCCCTGCTCCCTCACTGAGAGCAAGGCACTTTCCCTGCCCCAAAAGCAGAATAATCATCTCTTTGGGCAAAACTCTACTTCTCTCCACTCACACCTCCAACTTCAAGACAACCTGTACCATCTCCTCAAGAGAGAACAATTCTTGAATCCCTTCTCTCCCCCTGCAAGAAGATGCCTCATCTCAGAGCCTCTGCTTTCACCCCATTCACGTAAGAAACCAGTTCTCATGAAACTGAGAGTAAATCCTTACAAAATCCCATCATGCTAATCATACTTCCCTAGGTAGTGGGGCTAGGGTTTCCAAAACTCCTTCCTCCTGCAGCTAATCTTGTAGAAACGGGTATCTTTGGACGTTCTGTCATGAGCATTTTCAAAGGTCGTTGTAGGCTCTTATCTCTTTTGAAAATCAGATCATATAGTTGGGTGCTCAGAGACTGTCTGGGCACAAGCTGAGTGGCCAGGAGACCAGTGAATTTGTACCTAAGTTGGGCCACCATTCTGCAAACACATAAGCCACTGCTTAACTTTAAGCAACAGAGCCACTAATTCCAATGGAGTCATTCACGGCTATAAATTTAAACATGTGCCTAAGTGTTTGCGGGATTGGGCTCCTGGAGTGAAAGCTGGGTGTGACCTTTTGAAATTATGCAGTGTTGGTCCCAGGATATTAGCAAGAAAAAGTGAGTGAGGTATTCTCTTTTGTTGGACCAACTTCTGTTGGTGAGACAAGCTTTTGAGTCACATAGTTCTTTTTCAGGTCTGCTTGTCTCTCACCAACAGAAGTTGGTCCAATAAAAGATACCTCACCCACCTTGCCTTTTGAAATGTATTCTGGATAGTTTTGTTTCCTTCTGGTTCAATGTTTAGGCTATGCAGTTATGGTTTCTACAGCCCTGGTTGATGTTGCTAGAAAATATCCTTGTTGGTTTGTGTAATAATAAGGCCTTGCTCTTGTATAGCATTTTTCATCAGCAGATTTCAAAGTGCTTTACAGCTAGGGAAACTGAGGCATAGGGCAGTGATGTGACTTGTCCAAGGTCACCCAGCAGGCCAGTGGCTTGAGCTGGGAAAGGAACCCAGGTCCCCTGACTCCTAGTCCAGTGCTCTAACCAGTAGGCCAGATATGTACAGGGATGCTGTAATTACCCAAACCCAAGCATTAAAAACATAGGAAATTCAGAGTTGAGGTTATTTAAAAGAAATACAAGCATATTAAGGTATGGAAATACACACAGAAGGCACCCAAACCACCTTAACTCTGCCCCACAGTGACACCATGCGATAACCCATATGTTTATGATTAAGGTCTGTTAGTGGTCTCTTCATAAGATTAAATTGATTTTCAATGACGTGTGTAATTTTGTTTCATATTCCTCCCCCTCCCCCCACAGCATCCCTAGATGGGCAGAGTTAAAGTTGGTTGGAGCAGTGGTGGGTGTTAGGTTAGTGAGACAACACAATATGAAGCACAGAGCAGTGGCTTGAGACTCTGGAGACCTGTGTCTGGCCCTGCTATTGGGTGAGTCGCATCACCTTCTTTTGCCTTTATTTCCCCATCTATAAAATGGCAGCAATGATGCTGACCTTCTTTGTAAAGCATTTTGAGGCCTAAGTCTGAAAAGCTCTTATACCGAGCTTGGTGGTGGTGGTAGCTGTCAGTACTGCACTCAAGTGAGTTCTCAGAGTGATGGGCCGGAATTGGATGCTAGGTTTTGGTGGGTGGCCTGGCAAGATTGAGTACTGGGTCTGTTACCCAAGGAAGATAGGCAGCGGTAGGTGGCAGGAGTGTTTGGGTGTTCAGTGGGCTGGGGGAGGCTAGGGGCGAGCCAGTGGTGATTGCTGAGCATAGATGCACAGGGAGATTGGCCCAGCATTAGGGCATATGTAGGGTGACCATATTTCCCAAAGGGAAAATGGGACACCAAGTGGGGCTCTCCTCAGCTTTCCCCACCCCCTGCATGGAGCTGGCCCAAGCCTCCCCCTTGCAAGGCTGGCTGTTGCTGCCTGACATCATTGCTTTCCCAAGCCCTGCCATGTGGGGCTGGTGTTGCCGCTTGACCCCTCCCATGAACTTTCCTCCGTGCCCCATTTTTTTTGGGCAAACTGGGCATTTGTCCCATTTGCTCTTGCCAATTTAGCAAGAGCAAATAGGACAAATGCCCAGTTTTGCCCCCCCCACCAAAAAAGTCAGGATGTCTGGGACAGAGCTTAAAAAGGGGACTGTCCCAGCTAAAACAGGACATATGGTCACCCTAGGTATGGTGCAGTGATTGCTGGCCCCCTGTCTGCTCCAAAGTGGTCACTCTCTGTATGGTATTGATCCTGTCTCAGCTCCCAGGGACTCCGCAAGCTGAGCTATGGCTTTGAAAAACCAAAAAAAAAAAAAAAAAAAAAATCTAATTAGCGTCAACTGTGGGCAGCTCATCCTCCTCTCTGGCTGCCTTAGTTTGACCATGTGCTCTCCTGTGTCCTTGAGGGGGGGAAGGAGGAGGAACATAGTGCATATGTTCATGAAGGTCAAACGGGAGGAAGTGCTCTGGCCTGTTCCCTGCTGCTTGCCCCCTCTCTCTCAGATGGCCTCCTTTCACCCAGTCCCTTCTTGCTGCATCCCCTCCCCCACTCTCTTCCTGATCACTACCACTCCCTGGTCTGCTCTGGTGTGTTCATTGCAGACACTCTACTCTCCCCTCCCCCAACACAGTACCTGCCACCCTGTTTCGGATGGCATGGCAGCTTTCTCTTCCCCCTCCCCCTACAGAAGCAGGCACTGCTTTCTCTTCCCCTCCCAACAACAGGTGTTCCCAGCACAAACACCGCAGAGGGCAAGCCTGGCAGGGAGATGCTATTAGCATGAAATATTCACGAGCTCTGTTTACCCTGGAGTGATCTGGAGTTCAGTGTGATTTAGAACAGAGGGTGGGAAAGACAGATCGAGAAGGAGGCACAGAGAAAGGACGGTGCCCAGTGTATCCTTGCTCCCCTCTGCTCAGCCCCGGGGCCACTGCAGAAGGACGCACATAGAGAGGAGGCTGCAAAGCCAAGAGAAAATTATTTTAAAGCGTGAGGCATTTTTCATCCTGCTGTCAGCAGATAACAGCTTGCTTCCGCTAATTCCTGAACCCAGACCCGCCTGCAGCTGCTGCCAGCGAGCAAGGGGGAGCTGAGGCCCACCCTGTCCACCCCATCAGCCTCGCATGAGTCGCTGCCCCACGGCCAGGCCCTCTCTACCAACCTAAGCCCAGGAGTCCCTGGCATAGATGAGTCAGGAGCGGGTCCCCTTCTTCCATTCCAGCGGAGTGGGCTGGTGGCCTGCGTCTGCATTTCCATGGGAACGGGGATTCCCCGGGCCGGGGAGCTGCAGCTGTGGTCAGGCGTGGATGCGAGGAAGGGACTGCGCCGGGGGTTATCCGGGAGGGCAGCTAGGGGCAGCCCGGCGGCGGGAGCCGCAGGGCAGAGCGAATGCTTTGGAGCGGGTGGGGGCCACAAGCCGGGCGGTCAGACCAGGGCGCTGGGATTAGCTGCTGCCCAGGTTAAAGAGGATGGTGCTGGGGGAGACATGCCCTTCATGCTCTCCTCCATCCCCCCCCCGCCTGTCGCTGCAAAGGCTAAAGCTCCCGGCGGGGAGGGGACTAGCCGGACGCGCCCTTGACCCCTCTCCCCAGCTCCTCCGCCCCCTTTACGTGCAGGGGCTCAGGTGTGGGGCTGGAGCCGACCCTGCCTCGCCCTCATTAGCAGCGCGTCGCGCCGCCCGCCTCCTGGAGCGGCCCTCGCCCTGCTCCGATCTCTCACCCCCGCCTGCGGGGGCTGCAGCCCCAGGGGGGGGCCCCCTGAGCCCCACCTCCTGCCTGGCCGCTGTCTCTCTCCCCACCCCCATCGCCTTCCCCTCCATCCAGCCGCCGCTAGAGCCAGCGGCGCCGCTCTGGGGCTGGAGAAGCCCCGCCCCGGGAATTACAGGTGGGGCCCCGCTATCGCCCCGTCTCCCTCGCGGCGCCGCGCAGGTGCTCGGGGCGGGAGGCTCCGGGAGCGGCAGCCGCAGCCGCAACCCCGCCCCGCCTTGCTGCTGCTGCTGCTGCTGCTGCAGCCGCTCGCCGCCACCTGCTCCATGCGTCTGCCCCTCGGCCCGGCCCGCCCCGCCCCCTCCCCAGCGCGCGCTTTCATTGGCTGCGGGCGTTCGCTGGGCGGGGCCAGCCCCCGGGAGCCGGGCGATATTAGCCCGCCGCGGCGCCGGCTCGCGGGCGGCCCGAGCTCGTGTGTGTCTCGCGCTGGTCGGCGCGGCTCTACCCGTGAGTGAGTGAGTGAGTGCGCGAGCGGTTCACCCCCCCTGCTGCGGCTGGGCGCGAGAGCCGGCGGTCCGCCTGCGTCCGTCCCACCCCTGCACGGCCAGCAGCAGCAGCAGGAGCGGCGGCCCGCAGCCCCCGGCCCGGGAGATACACGCAGCCCCCTCGCCTGCCGCCGGCTGCGCGCTCCGCGGAGCGGACGAGGACTTGCCCGTGCCACCGGCGCTGCGCCCAGGCGGGGCCGCTCCCACCCTCCCCCCATGGCTCGCGGGAAGGCGAAGGAGGGCGATGGCAACTGGAAGAAATTCATCTGGAACTCGGAGAAGAAGGAGTTCCTGGGCCGGACCGGCGGCAGCTGGTGTAAGTGCGCCCCCGGGCCCCCTCTGCGCGGGCGCCAGCCCCCCCTGCCCCCCGCCTGGGTGCAAGGAGGCGACCGAGTGCCTGCCTCGCGCTGGAAGAGCCGGGGCGGGGGGGACACCAGGAGTTGGTCCCCGTGCTCACTGCAGTCGGCTTCAGAGCAGACGAGAGCCGGTTCCTCTGGCAGCAGGGTTAAAAAACCCCCAGTTGGCTTGGCTGGTCTGAAATGCTGGTGATCTGGGGGTGAGCAGTAACACCCTCCCCCCCCCCTTCACACACACACTGTATTGTGCCGCTGTGGACTTATTGTGGGTTGCTTGCTTTCACCTGGAGCTGTTAGCTGGGGGTGGGGGGGGCGGCTGCTTTCCTCCCTTGGTGGAAGGGATGCTGGATCTCTTGGGCAGATCAATTGCTGCTTGTTGTTGCAAGAGGAAAGCGACTATGGTGTCTGATGTGTAAGAAAGGGGGGGGGGGAGAGATTGCCTCGTCTTCCGGCCTTGTCCGTACCCCGTTGTATAGCCTCTTGCCCGCATTTGTCAGCGGTGCTGGACATCTGAAAGGCTGAGCTCCTTCCCCGCTGGAGAAAGCTGCTTTGGTTTCCCCCCTACCCCCCTCCTCAAGAGGTCACGCTGAAGGGCACTCCTGTAGTTCAGTCTGAGTCGTGACTGCGGTAAGGGGCTGTGTGGGCGGCCGTGTGTGGGGGCGAGGAAGCCTACACACGCCTCTCGCTGGTTCCCAGCCTCCTCTGCATCAGACCCTTTGTAGCGGTGCGGCGGGCACGGTGTCTTTGAAGGAGGGCGAATTGTGGGGAGAGGCAGGGGGCAGTCAGGAAAGGGGCTCTGTTTAAAGGTGTGGCAGGGATCGTCTCTGAATTTGCGAGTAGGGACTTTAGTGTTATAAAGAGAGATGCCCTAGGATCGAGAAGCTCGGTGGGGCTGCTTGGTTGTAGAAGCGAAGGGTTAATAATGCATCAGAGCTCAAGGTTAGTCAAGGTGACACCTCCAAGCAGGAGGTAATGGGTGGCACTGGGATCTCTGGGCAAGGCCACCCAGGAATAGGACATTGGGGTTGGGTTTTCTTGGATGTGCTGATGATCCTCTTGGGTTTTATTTATTTTTCCCTCCCTGTCTCCATTTGGAGGAATAACCTGGCTGAGCTCAGGGGGAGCGAGAGGAAAGGGCTGGGTGGGGAGGAAGCAGTGGGGAGACTCAGGAATGAGCAAGTCCTTGAAGCCAGTTTCCTAGCAACTAAATGTAACTTGAGTGAGACCATGAGGTGCACAATGGCTCAAATTTATTTCCACCTACTTCCCTTCTCTCTGATGTGGTTCTCCCCCCTCCTCCTAGGTCAGCTGCAAGAAGAATCACTCCTAGGTGCATCACAACCTGCATTGCACTAACCAGATAGATACAGAGGGCACTGTGAAGCTTTAGGGCATTGCTTCCCAATTTTTCCTCCCTCCATCTTTTTGGCTTGTTCCTGTCCTTCAGTTCTCTCTACAACAGGATCTGCTTGCTTTTTGGATTCTAATAGTTCATTATGAGTTGACCGAAGAGGAAAGCTGCTCCAGTTCTGTAAAATAAAGCAAACATGAAATACACAGTCCTATATAAATTGAGATATGGTGTCTGACCTTGCATGTGGGTGTTAATCACTGTATTTCTCCCCCACCCCTCCAGTGAAAGTTACAAAAAGATATTGTTAAAATATTTCAGTCCACTGATTTTCTTTTTTCTTTAAACAACCACGCATCTGGGGATGGTCGTGATCACATGCCTCTTTTGTCTTAAACATGGAATGCATCTCAGAACTGAAGCGCTGTGCCTGGTTGTCCTTGGAGAGGGCATTTTGCCCTTGGGCTCATTTTTACCTAGCTGGGTTTTCATCAGCAGACCTGGGGGTCTGTTTCTGAATTGTGAAATTGTAGAACTGGAAAGACTCTTTATCCGTCTTTTCCATTCTTCCTTTTTTGGCGAGTGGCTAAAGCAAGCTGAGAGAGTTTACCTCAGAACCAGGGAAACAAATGGTTTTTACAGTCCCTTGAAATAGCTGTGTAAGCATGAAGTATCAGGTATAATGTAATGACTTATGATACATATTGTGCTATTACAAATTGTACTTGGAGGGTTGTCTATTTATATATGAATTTTAAAAGCCTTAGTCAATCTAACAGTTGCTGCCAGCCACAGCTGGCCTGCTACCCTCATTGTTGAAGTCAGCCTTCCGCTGGCTGGCTGGCTGACTGATTAACCGGAGGTACCACGTCCGGAGTTGCCATCTTTAGATTTGGCAGGCAGCAGCATTAGGACACACTATAGGAGGCTTTTATTGTATGTTCGTGTGAGCGAAGAATTTGTATGGGAACATGTTTGCTGTTTCTATAGCAGCAAGAGCCCGTGCAGGGCTTTACAGATGTGTAGAATGATGTGGTCCCTGCCACAAAGAACTTGTATCTCAGGCCAGATCTTCATTGATGTAAATTGGTGTGGCTTCATTGAAGTCAAAGCTATGGCAGTGTACATCAATTGAGAATCTGGCCATCTATTACAAACCAACCTGTGGCAGGCACTTGTTTCTCATGTTTTGTCACTGGATTTGCTGGAAATTTTCAATAATCCAGATTGTGTACCTTGTAGATGTCCTGGTACACTGTTTGTCCTGTCGCTTAAACAGCATATCTCTCAACCAGGATGTTGTAAATGCTACCTCCTGGTACTGCCCATTTGATGTGATCAAAATAATAATTAAAAAAAAAAAAAAAAAAAAGCAAAGGCAGCACATTTCAGACAGGAGTGCTCTTGTTTGGTGTATTACAACAGCACCTCCTTTGACGGTGGTCTGGAAAATTTTTCCAAATCTCTCTGACGTCACAACCATTTGCCTAGAGCTGCCTGGATACTAAAGAGTGTGATTAACTCTGAGAGTGCCAAAACAGAGTGCAGCTGAGTTCAATTTCATAAACTTCAGTCTCCCCACCCCAGTGGGGAAGGAGGAAGTTGGAGGACAATGCCTAACTATCTAGATTTTCCCTTGTCTGTCCCACCCAGTTCCTGTGTGGTTGTTACTTTAAAAGACTGAAAATAATTAAAGCCAAGGAGAAGAGAATGTGTTTGAATCAGGCTGCTTTTCTGTGGTAATTGAGCCCAGGAGGAAAGCTTTCTTCTCCAGTACTCGTGTCCAACCCTCCCCCACATCTATTCTCATTCCAGGCCCTTCAGAGGAGTCTTTGTTTTAGAGTGAGAATCAGATTAAGGCATTCTGAAGTCAAATAGATCTCTTCTCAAATCATCTGTTGCCTCTATAACTCTCTGGTTCACTTGCTTCCGCTTTACTGTTCCCCTGATTAGCATATAGTTGCTTGGCATGGGCGGTTTATCCTTCCTGGTGATGCCTAGTACAGCATGTTACCATGCAGTTAATCAGCTGAGATAATCCTTGTAAAACAGTAACTGATACCCAGACTCCAAGTAGTGTTGTGTCCCTTTTTGTTTTCTTGTGTGGTTATTACAGTCCCCCTTTTTCTTTAGACCACAAATGATTTAACCTGGTAATATCATTGTTGACTGTTCAAACTGGATGGTGTGGTGTAGTGGTGAGGTTTTTATCCATACGGGAATTGTCAGTTCAGTAATACAGGTGGCTTTCAGCACCTGGAATCAACTAGACAATAGCCAATATGAGGCCTAATTCTGGATGTGGGATTAGGCCCAGAGTTGAAGATTGGGGATTTGTCAGAGGATCCTAAAGGAATTAGGCACCCAACTTCCAGTGGAATTCAGTCTGGCTTGGATTGCTAATTCATTTAGAATTTCCAGCTCCAAAGCACACTACTGGTGAGGGGCTGATGTCAGTGGGAGTTGTGGAGGTGCTGAGCATCCTAAGGAGAGGCTGTCTAAGGATATGTCCTTTATTACCACGCACTGAAAATCAGTCCCTTATAATGCAGCAGAGTGATGATGTTACTAGATCAACCAGGAAATGAATTCCTTTTAAAATTTTAAAGAACAAGTTTTAATCTTCATATTTTTTAAATGAAAAAGTTGGTCTTTAATGTGTTAGATTGTGATGTGAATAAAATTAGAAAATTGTTGTGTGTTTGTACAGGGCCTAGCACAACAGGGTCCTGGCCAATGACTAGGGCACCTAGGCACTGCTGCAATACAAATAAATGTCTCGCTGCCACTTGTTAACTGTTGTCATGATCCCTACATCAGCCCTCGGGCAATTTCACTGTCACGTTGCAGCGTATTGGGTTTTCCTTCAGCAGTAGGAAAGGCTGAAATTTTGTTCTGAAACATGACTGAGTCAAGGACTTAATTGTTTCTCTGTTTTTTTTGCAGTTAAGATCCTTCTCTTCTACCTGATCTTCTATGGCTGCCTGGCAGGTATATTCATTGGGACCATTCAAGTGATGTTGCTCACTATCAGTGAATACGAACCCAAATATCAGGATCGAGTGGCACCACCAGGTAATTAAATAACAGGCCCATGTCTGACTTTGTGAATCGTGTCAAGAACAATAATTTTATTACTCACCTGGGAGTGATGGTGGAATAGCATTTCATTGCTGTGGCACACAGCTTCTAAAAGGGACTGGTGCCTTATCACGAATATCAAGCATGTCTAATAAGTGATGGGTATGTTCTCAACTTACGTAAACAGCATTGGTTTTTTTTGCTGTTGAGTCTTAATGAAAATTAAATATTGCCTCACCTATAACACTTTCTGAAGTGAGAGACATCTGAGTCTGTCTGGTTTTATATTAAAACTAACTAATGGAATGTGGTGTATATGTTACAGTAAGGAATGGGGTGGGGGGAGGCAGTCAGAACTCCTGGGTTCTGTTTTCATCTCTGCCACCAGATACCCAGTGGTGCCAACAGACAATTTGCTCCACTTTTGTCTCTTGTTTAACTCCTTTGTAAAATGGGGGAAATAATACCAATCGGAGAGGTTTTTTTTGAGGCTTAAATAACTAATGTGCCTAGTGTCTTGGAAAAAATGTGTGTGATATATACATGCATTTGGTGTTCTGTAACAGTAGCAGATGCACAGCCTGTCTCTGCTGGATGAAATACAGCACCAGTTTAAAAAGAATATGATCAATTAGGCAGTGTTGGGGACCAGTTTGCATTAGGTAAGAACAGAGAGAATGCCTTGGCAATGCAGCAGATTCCCCTCTTTGTCACATCCAGTCTGTTACGCTGTCTGGCTTTTGCTGAAAGTCAGTGGCTGGTAGGACATGAGACTGGAGGGGGGAGGAGTCTTGCAACTGCTGCTTTCCCACATTACAAATGACCTTGAGGCTGCTTGGCGTTGGCAATGGTAACGATTTGTCTCTGTCTCTCAGATTTGTCTCTGTCTCTCACTGCTTGCTCTGTAAAACAGTTCAGAAGCTTTTAATAACAGTGGTATTTGAGGGACAATTGTGAGGCTGCTGGCATGTTGCAGTGTGAGCTGGCCCTGGGGTCTGAGAGTGTGCTGTAGCCCCATTATGGGTTTAGCAATGCAGTAGTAAACTGTGTGGCTAAGCTAACTTCTAGCTAAGCAGGGACTATCATTCTAGCCTATCATCACTCCAAGCAAAAATCAAAAGGCAGAACATTCAGTATCCCCACCACCACCATTTTAAAGGAAGCTGTTTCAAAAGGATGAAATTTGGAATAAGGGTCTAGAAACAAGCTATTTTTATGATGCTTCAGAAAGCGTAAATACCCCCAGGTGCTGAAAAATTGGCCCCAATGCATTCCAGCAGCTGGCTTTGACATCTGCAAGAGAAAACTGAGTGATTGAGGCTGATATTGACCAGAGCACTTTTTTTAAGAGAGGGAAATGTATAGTATAGCATTAAGCACAGATACTAGGATAATTAAGATAGAGGAGGCACTACATATCATATGCATTAGTTTTGGTGGCGCAACCTCTTTTAAAGAGAGACCTTTTCCCCCATGAAACTAAATTTCGGTTTACATCCATATTGACCTGCTGTACGGTGTGATGTCACATGATCTACTTGCTGTAGTTAAACTTCTGTTATATTGTCACTTCAATCGTAATTTTGATGGTCCACTTCTGATTTCAGATTAATTGTGATCTGAAATATTTTTCTAAAACCTTAATCTGTAGAGCATTGACTAGTTTTTTCAAATGTTGGCTGGATGTTGCACAAATTGGCCTTTAAAAATTGGAAAGTGGGTTGGTTTCGAGACACATTTTAATGTGTGTTACAGAAATCACAGTGGATTTATTTTTAAACAGAAAGGTTGCAGGCATTGATTTTTCTGAAGATGTGGGAGTCTGGGTGCTTTGATTCCCTGGGCATGCAGTGGGACCAACATGACAACCCAGAGCCTCACAAAGTCAAAATGGACTGACCTATAAATCTGTATTTCTTCCGTTCCACCCCCTAGCATGGGTGCTTAAGCCCTCAGGTTTTTAACTCATTCAGTACACTAGTGCTAAATCCCCTGAAGTGGGGCAAGCATCCTTCTGGCTTATGCAGGCACTTCTTGGAACCAGCTGATAGTTGCTCTTCCTTGACTAGACAGTAGAGGTCACTTGCATGTTGGTAGGGTGTGTGTGTACCTATACCTAAAGCCTTTCCATCTGCCTGCAAACCCAGATATAAAGTGTAGCTCTCAGCCTCGCACCTCCTCATACCATGGTGCAGCAGCCATTTGTTTGGCCTCTGAATATACCTTTTCAGTTATGGAAGTGAGTTTATATCATATCAGTTTTGCAAAATGGTCATGAAAATTTACCAGCCCAGACACGAAATCTCTCTGGACCTTATCACAGTGATGATGAATAAAATGTATTCCTGTCAAACAGGAAAGTGGGTTAGAGAGAATATAAAACATGAATTTCCACTCGAACCACTGTAGACTACTGGCTACATAAAATACAAATCGATATTAGCCAGTGAATGGTACATGCCAAGAGTTTTTATGGTATCTTTGGGGGGAGTGGTACAAAGAGACATCCTCTAACTGCTAAATGTACTGGTAACCCAGGAGTGACAGGGTACAAGACTGGGAACTAGGAAACCTGACTTCTGTTGCAGTCGCTTGCAATGAGTGGTTGTGACCCTTTGGGCAAATCACTTAACACCTTTGTGCCATTTTGCAGATGGGGGGGGGAGGAATTAAAACCTGTCCTCCTAAAGCACTCAAAATCTGCAGAAGAAAATGCTATGTAAGTGCTATGTATTAGCCTCATTGCTCTGTAAAAACTCTATTGCTGTGATGAAATCTGAAGTCATGCTGCCTGTTACTAGGTGATATTGACATGGGTATACCATTCCAAGCTATCAAGCTCTGTTTCTATACCAGATGGCATTAATATGCTAATTACTGCATGCATTTAATGCAACAGGGATGATATGCTCACTCGGGGGGGTAAATTAAAGTTCTGTACCTCTCCATAAAATATTGCTTTTCTAGGTGATTGTGAAGGAATCAAAGGCATTCAAATGTCCAACATTGCAACTAGGACAAGCTCTAATTCACTTTAAAAGTACAACAGGAAAATACGCATCTGGAATTCTAAACCCTATTTAAGGGCAGTATTTGGTTAGGAGTTTTGATATCTGTTTGATGGAATATAAAGTTTTTTTCTTAAACCTCAACATGCTATGCAGTAAAAACAATCTAGTGGGCTGTGTATTTCTGTTGTGGGAGCTTGATCCTGTGAAGTGTTATGCACACCTTCAGCTGGCTGCGGTAGGAGGGGAGGGCACTTAATATCACACAGAGAAAAGGCCCTCTTCAGAAACTGTGTCAGAAAGAACTCTTTTGCCAATCACAGGGTTTAAAAATGGTTCCTGCCCCTTTAAATGGTTTCCTCCTGTCCCTGTGGGATGGTGTAATGGAAAAGGCTAGTTTAGTACATAGTGCGTGATTGGTTTAGGTAGCAGCAGTAAATGAAATAGAGGTCAGTGCATTTTAGCTGGTGAGTCTGCTCCTGCCCTGGGGAGAACTCCTTTGCAGGAGGCAAGTAACATCTTCTCCCTCTGCCTCTCACCTCTTAAGAGTGAAATCTAAGGCCCAAGCTGCAGAGGGTACCTGGTCGCTCTGCCATGCAGATACCATTACCTGTTGAGAAAGTGCGCACACATTTTCCCCCTAGGGGGTGGCTAGAAGACTGGAGAGGTGCCAGCACAGCGGGGTTTTAAATTTGTTCCATCTGGGCGTGGGGTTTTCTTAAGCTTACTAAACTAACAGGATTTGAGGGTGGTAGCTTCCTCAGAATGACTGCAAGACTGTCTTGTGGATCTATGCATGCCGGATCCATCTGTACTTAAAAGACAATCATGGGCTTAGAGGACACATTTTTAACTGGAAATTACACTGTATTATGAAGCAACACTACTCGTTATATTCATGGCCAAATTTCCTCATTTAAAGCCTTATTTCCAAACTTCAGCATTTCCTTCTTGAGATCATCTAGAGGGGGAAAGGCCAGCACTTCAGACCTTTCTTCCCTTCCCTCCCTGATGTAGGGCTTACTTGCCGCCCGATCTTATACTGTTGAGGATTTTTCAGCCTAGGTGGTCCACGTACACAACAAAACAAATAACCATTTTTCTCACAGGTGGATGTCTTGTTTTCAAATGTGAACTCACATGTTGGGCTTGACTAAACGTTGGCGTGGAGCTATAGTGTCGTCCCTTTGTACAGTGGCTCTAGCACAACGATATTGCGTTGGTTTTTTTTTGTTGGCTTCATTAAGGCAACCTTTTGTGTACTACAGAAGGCAATATACAGAAAGGGGGGGAAGGGTTTGGTGTGTGTCACATGTGCCCAAACAGAGTTCATAGCTTGAATTGTCAAATGACAGATGGTAGTGTGTACTTGACAGCTTCTGTACAAAGGTGTTTTACAATATTCTGCTATGCTTCATCTGTTATCAGTTACGGTGTGGGGGAGGAAGGGGGTGTGAGAATTTTCTACCAGCTTAAAAGTCAGTTGAGAAGCTAATGGTGTTGCCTGAACCCCAAATCCAGACTGCCACCTTCAATAACATTCACCAGCTGACTAGGAGAAGGACAGGGAGGGAGGGGGTTAAAAGCTACTTGCTAACACACACTATATTTAGCTATAAAGATTTTGTTACAATAGCAAAGTTAAAATCCTAGAAAACACATGATTGTGTCAGATTCCTGTACAAACAGGTGTAATTTTGGGATAGGATTTAATTCTGCTAGAGGTGAAGGTAATTTAGCCAGGCCAGCCTGGCCAAAGTATGTGAAAGGGAGAATTAGGAGAAAAGGTTAGAACTGCTTCCTGGAATAAAACTTGAAATCATGAGCTCTATTGATTGGCTCTCCAGCTATCTTTGGCTGCTGGGGGCTGCTGCAGGGGAAACAAAGCAAATCTGTCTCCTAGGAGACAAATTCCAACTTTGGGGGGAGGCGGGTGCTAAGCAGAAGTACTCAACTGCCTTTGAAAGACCTGCTAGAGTTGTGAGCCGGTGTAGGCAGCTGAGCAGCCTTCAGTCTCCATTGGAAGAAATTATTGTTGGCGAAACATTTGTCTGAAAGTTGTCAAAGCAAATGCCACTCTGCTGCTTTGCTGTGCTCGCTGGCTAAAGTGAGTTTGACAGACAGACCACCAGAACCCTAATGATCACACAGTTTGCAATGGAGGCGGCCACAAAAGCAGCATGAACTCTAGTTCCCATTACTTTCAGCTTCAACATTAGTCATGCATCAAGGCATTCAATTAAAATGTGACCTGGACCTCGTGTGAGAGCAAATACTTACTAGACTTTTGTCATGACTAAAGGAATCATTTTCCCTTCAACTGTGTGGGTAACTTCCATATATTAACTCCCTCTGCCCCCATCAAATCCTTGCCCCTGGGGTAATAGAGCTGGTTAGGGAATCCAGAATTCTGAACTCCAAGGCCGTGTTCTAACTAAGGGATGATGTTCCCATTTACCCCAGTCAATAAGTGTCTGATCAGAGAGGCTATGCCACTGTTCTGTGCACGAAGCCCAGAAGTAAGGGGGGGAAGGCATAGTGCTTTCTAGAGAACACAGGTAATGATTTGACTTTGTGTTGTCTGAGCTCCATGATGTGAGTAAATTATGCTAGCTACCAAGTGAAATAATTCCTGCATAGCAGCAGGGGCGGAGGGAGATGGAGGGGAGGGCTATAAAGTGCAGAGACCCCATGGGTCTGGCGACATGTTCTGGATGCCTGGCTCATGTTTGATTCTGGCCCCCTCCCCCCAACCCCCGGTCACTCACTTGCACATAGTGTAGAATTAGAGGGCAGACAGCGATGTGATCTTACTGATATGTCTGAACAATTCTTGTTGCTGGGATCACAGCACACTTGAGTTGGAAGTTAGGTTACGTCACACTGCAAGTGCTACAATGGCACAGCTGCAACTCCACTGCTGCAGTGTAGACGCTTCCATCAACCTAGCTGCGTCTGCAATGGGGGGTTAGGTCCACTTACTCAGAGTGCAAAAATGTTCAAAACCCTCAGCAATGTAGCCAGGTCAATCTAATTTTTTAAGTGTATACCAATTTGCTGCTTAGTGAAACGTTTCCATTTAAGATTTGTAAAAAAATAAGTTTCTACTTAATGAAAGAATGGAACCTTCTCTGGTACAGATTTCTCCCCTGTGCTTCATCATTCACCATGAGAGGGAAACTTTGTCCTGATGTCAAAATAGATCTTCCAGGTTTTGGTTGAATTCAACGCTGCAGTCCACTCGGTCTTTGTGAATTAGGATTGTGCCAGGGAGGTGTGAAATCTTGGTTGCCCTTTGCTCTCAAACTTCAGCGCAGTTACACCCAGACCATTTTTCTTGCAAGATGTGAGAAGACCATGATTAATCTTTGCTCTACGTCTCCTTTTGGGCAAGATTTTCAGAAGGCCATAATCCGAAAGCCAGGTGTGCATGTTTTTGAAAATGCATCTCTCTATCTCCAGGCTCCGGAGCTGTTCTTATAGAGCAGAAGCAGAGTAGTAGGGTTCTTTAATTCCCTCAGGTAGTAGCTGAAATTTGATGGCCCATGTCACTTGCGTTGGTACAGAGGCACTTCCACACCACTAGTTACTTCTGAAAATCTTGGCCTCGGTTTGCTAGCCTACTCAAAGACCTGTGTTGCTTCCTAAATCCATGTTTTTCCTAGTCGATTCTAGGCATATTTGTGGAAACCTCAGTCTCCAAAGTCTTGAATTGTTCTATGTTCTGCTGGGGCATAGTAACTATGAAGTAAAATTCTCAAAAGCATCTAAATGATATTGACACTCAATGGGATTTAGGATCCTAGCTCATTTAGGTACTTTTGGAAACTTTACGCCATGTCTAGAATCCATTTAAGGTATCCCGGAGCTCAGAACAACTCTTCTCCTCCTTACCCTCTCTTAGGCCCCAGTTCAGGAAAGCACTTAAGCATGCACTTAATTGGAATGCTTTCCTGAGTTGGAGTGTTCGGAAGGTGTCTTGAGCCAGCATGCTTGGGCCCTGCATGCATGCTATTCCACGTCAGTCCGGCTCCTTCCAGCCTCCATCTCCGACAGTCGACCAAGATCTGTGCTGGATTGGAATGTGCACAACTGGGGGGAAGTAACAGTGCCTGATACAAACAGTGCCTAGTCCCACAGACTGTGTACAGCAGGTTGGATTGTTAAGAGTATATTTAAAAAAATAAAATAAAATAACCTTGCGTAGTGACCCAAAACACTACCCCTTGCACTTGTTTCAGGACAGCGTTCTGGGCCATTACTGGAAGTAATGGCTGTGCTGTGTCTTAAGCCCAGCACCTGCAAGTGAGTTAAAATCCTGAAAGAACATCAATATGCACAAGTTGTGAAGACCCTGAAATCTGAGTCATGTGGCTCCTTCTAGAAGAACAGACTGTTTCATGCACTATACCTGTTGCCTTGAGCTCACATGACACTTGAGTGTTTATTAATAATACTCTTTTCTTCTTGCCTTTTAGGACTGACACTAGTCCCCCAAGTATTAAAGACAGAAATTACTTTTTCTACTTCTGATCCCCAAACTTATAACATGTATGTGGAGGGCCTTAACAAATTCTTGAGGAGCTACGACAGTGATCAACAAACAGACGATATGGTGTTTGAAAACTGCCCTGGTAAGCAGACTCCTAGATCTGAAGTTCTGATTGCTTTTACATATGCTGGAGTATGTATTAGCCACCCTCTCCTAAATGCATCCATCAAGAAACAAGAGAATACTGGCCATGGTTGATGGTGTTGCTATAAGCCCTGTAGGTAGAGCATCCCTTTCATAGTAACCAACAGCATGATGGTTTAGCTTTAGACTCCCAGGTTAATTAGCTGGTGCTCATGACTGCCCATTGTGCAAAGCACTTGGCATTGTCCTTCCTCTGCTCCCATCAGAGACAATAGTGGTTTTTTACTGGTGTCTTCAACACTAGCAGAGCTAGGCCAGTGCTGAGCGTGTTTGGCCGTTCCCACCTATGTGCCCAAATTCAAGTTAAGAATGAAAATCCTAGTCTCCCAAAAGCTGTTAGTGTGGGGTAATGTCCCTTTCCATGGGCACTGGGGTGTAATAACGAAGTACAAATAGGCACACTGAAAGCACTGTTGGATCTCTTTGAACTGCCTTCCCTTCTCTGCATGGTCTGAAAGAAAATCTGTATTCAAAGCATTTCTTTTAGACTTGCTCCTTCTCCTCTGCTCAGACAGCCAGACGGAGGAGAGCTCGTTACCTGGAACCCATTTCAATCATGACAGTAGCAGAATGTTTTCCTCCTAAGTAAAGAGACCGTGTACTGGCTGCTCTGGGTTTTGGCCCAAAGCAGATCACTGGGCTCAGATGCATAGCAAGTAGCCTTTCCAGTAACACTAGGCCAAGTGTATTCGTTTCTGAGAGTCTAATGGCCTAAAACTGCAGTCATTGTCTTTCCATTGGGATAAATGTAACAGGTTCCAAATGATCAACAGGTGGCCGGTAGGTTTGTTTTTAAAGTGGACTTGAAATGCTTGTACATTGTTTCAGATCCCCCCCACCCTACCAGAACATCTCTTGCAGAATATGCATGTCAGTCCCCCTTGCAACCTTTTTCAGGGCCAGATCATCAGCTGGTGTAAATCCACATAGCTCCATCTCCTTCAGTGGCACTTTGCTAGTTTACATTCATGTTCCTTGGCTCAAAGTCAGAATTTCTTTTTTTTACTCATTTGACAAGAATGAGAGTTTGGGATCTGGGGGTGGATGTTCTTTACTTCTGCAGTTGATGGCATCAGCTAACACTTAAAGCACTGTTCTGAATGCATCTCCCTGGTCTGATCTAGGTGTGATGTCAACTGTTGTAGGGGAGAGAGTCCTGACTTTTGATCCTGGCCACTTAAATGGGGGATAAAGGGGTAGGGAAGCCTTTCTCCTTCTAATGTAATTCAGCAAAGCGCCTGTAATGGATTGCATGCAACTGTTAACTCGACAGGAGATGCATGTGTGTGATGGGGAGAGGATACATTTCTGACACAAGCCCTTCTGTGACCCAAAACATCACCAGTGAAAATCAGAGAAGCAGCCCACACACCATTCATTCATGGAAAACAGCAAGTAGAAAACGGACTTGCCATGATCAGTAAAGCACTTACCAGTGAATGGCTTGGTGCAGATCCATGAAGTCAGTCTGTAGATGGTAGTGTCTGTCTCTCTGCTTTGATTACTACTAGACCTGAAAAAAGGATTCACATCCCAGGGAAATGCTGACAAAAGTTTCTTTTCTGTCAAAGCTTTTGAGTGTGCTGCATGTAAGTGTTGGGCTTTTTGCCCCTACCTTTTCCCTTGCTCCCAGACAAACCTGTTAACTACACACCCCGAGGACCATTTAATAATGGCCAAGGTCAAAAGAAAGTCTGCAGGTTCAAACGTGAATGGCTGGAAAACTGCTCTGGAATAGCTGATCCCAGCTATGGATACAAGGATGGAAAACCATGTGTCGTCATCAAGCTCAACAGAGTTCTAGGCTTCAAACCAAAGGCAAGTGCCTCTTTTCTCTTCCTAGTTATTTAGGGGAAGTGGCTTTCATAACTGGAGTAGAGGACTGATTTTGGAAAAGCCATTTACTCTTGACTCTTATCTGTAAAATCAAGATATTAAGATCTACCTTGCAGGGTAAATGTGAGCCTTAAATAATTCCTGGAAAGTGCTGTAAGGTGCTATGGAAGCACACTGCAAATCAACTCAACCGCGAACCCCCATATTAACTATTCTTCTAGGCAACTCCCATTCTCACAGGAGCTTGCTAATTGGAAAGCTTTTTGTGAAGTGTTACCTGTTAAAGCAGCCTGGGTTTTATTACCTTCATGTGCACTGGCAACTATCAGTCCCAAAACTATTGGGTGTCTGTAGCAAGGCCAGTGAGTTGTGTGCTCACATCTATCTGGCTTTGTAGTCTAGCTTTTCTTTTTTTTTTCTTGTTTCTCCCTTCCCCATAGCCAGTCACGCAGGGTTGCCTGATTGCAGTCAGAAAGGGACCATTAATCATTTAGTCTGACCTCCTGGATATCACAGCCCATTACCTGGGTATTTAGTGTTTATTGGGTTGCAGAGAGAGGTGCTATCAATGGCACTATTTCTGGGTTCTCTCAACAACTTAACATTTTCATATGACAAATTGGTCAAACACATGCTATTGAACAATAGAGCGAAGGGGAAAGCTAATGACCAGCTAGCATGGTTTGGGGAAATTATTCCTCCTGGTAGGATTTTCTTCTCTCTGTGAAGAGAAGTGACGTAAAAGTTGGTTTGCTGCAGAGTGTGCTGCCTGGCACCATCCATCCACACGCTTGGGTGGGAATGATTGCTTCCTCAGTGCTAGTGGAGCAAGTATATGTTTAGGGGGGAAATGATAGAGCATGATGTGACTCTACTCCCCTCCATGATATGGAGCCCTGTAGAACTCCAGATCATTTGACACATGGGGCAGCTCATTTGCTATAACCACTTAAGCTTGCAGTATCAAGAGCAGGCATGCCCAGATCTTTACTTCATTGGAAGTATACTTTGCTGTATAGTTCATGGGGCCGGGCTAGGTGATTGCAGAGCAGAGATGCTCACACTCTGACCCACATCTCCCAGTCTCCATTACATAATGTTCTTATGGCAGCTTCAGAAATTGTTTACAGGGGAAAGTAGTATCAGAAAAGTAGGTTTTTCTAGCTGCTTTTTTTTTTTTTTTTGAGTACCAGACACATTACTTCCCTACACCTGTGGATCCCCCGGCTAGGGTATGTCATTGCAGTTTTTTAGATCGCCTCTTTTAGTAGACATCAAAATCCTGGAGTGTAATTTCCCCAGAATGTGCTACCTGTCACTAGCATTACTCCTGATGGCAGTAGTAGCCTGGTTAGTTCAATGTAGCATATGTAAACAAGAAGCAGATAGTGTTATGCAATTTACAAGCTTTCCCCAGACCAGTTTATGAACCTCTTGATAAATCACCTTGGTTCAGGACTTTGGTGCCACCCCCAATTCAACCGCTTTAGTTCCAGGCTGATTTTTTTTTTGCTCTGTACCTAGAGCACAAACCCCCATGTGGATTCTGTGCCATTTCTCCATTATGTAACATACACACTTTTCCATAACATTAGGAGGTTTGCTTTGCCCTTTGACTACAAGCATTTATGGGGTGGGGGAAGGGTGTTCCCCCAGGCAATTAAACCTTCCCTACCACTAAATTCATGAACTAGATTTTTTTTTTTTAAATAGTCTGCTCAGCTGTATCTACCCAACCCTGCTTGGGAAGATCAGTCTGTAGAACTCCTCTTGTTTGCAGATTCAGGTTACTGCTGGTGAATTAGTGGCTTCCATAGATACTTACTTGCTCACAATAATGACTGAAAATCATTTCCAACCTGTGCTGGCTTCTCCCAATGAATCTGTTAACAGTCCTTCTGCCAGGACTTTGACACAGAAGGATGGGGCCACTGTTGGCACAGTTCTGAACTTCAAGACAACATGCTAGAAACTAATCAATGTGCATGTTTTCAATGGAGTTAATTGGTGAAGAGCAGAGACTGAGATGTGTCCAGTGTGAAATGTAACACTTGCTTGTTTTGGGTTTCTTTTAGCCTCCACTAAATGACAGCCTCCCTTCTGAGGTGATAGGAAAATACAATCAATATGTCGTCCCTGTTCATTGCAGTGCCAAGGTGAGTGGGAAAAGAGTGAACTGGCTTCAGAAAGTAGCAGGTAAAGTGTGTCCAGGCCTTTCCTGACACATGTGATCAGAGTTGCTTGTGAATCAACTTCCTCCAAAGCCTAAAAAACTAAAATGTAAAATGTTTACGCATCTGTGCACTGAACTCAGGCTATCAAAGGGCAGAGCAAGCCAGAACCAGAACATAATTATACCAATTGTGAATAAGAAGAGACCCTTGTTTCTCAGCTATGCCTATGGGAGGACAAGTTCACTCAATGATGCTGTTTATTATCCAGGAGCTTCTTTCTCAGGCTCCAATTCTCTTGGATTGATGCAAATTGAGTTAAAAAGGATATACAAAAAGTGAGCATGCGTCAGTCATGAGATAGGAGTCAAGTCTTTGGTGCCTGTTCACTCTCTGACCTTTCTGCTGGCCAAGTGTGTGTGGGTGGCGGTTCCTTTTGATAAGAATATCTTCCAATTAGGAACTGGATTGAGGCTACTTATTTCACAAAGGTCACTGAACAACTAGTGACTGAATGTTGTCATTGACCTGATCGCTGGGAAAGGTGACCTAGAAAATAAGTAAAAGGCACTCTTTCAATCCCTTCAGTCATTTAACAGCAAGGACTCTTCCAATTAGCAGTATCCACTCATTTACTCATGCAGGAACCTTGCAGAGAATAATGCTAACTGGAAAAGGCAGATTATTTTTTGTTCAATTTAGAAAGTATGAACAGCTTTAAGCTTCCAGAGGCATAGCAAGCTTTATCAATTTTTTGACCATCTGTAGGAGAGAATAATTATTAGACTCCAGGGTTTTCCTGTACCCTTGGCTTTGGATAACCTTGAGTGGCCAGGGAAGAGTAATGCTGAGAAGCTGCAGAACTGCTTGAAGCTCTAGGGTGACCATGTAATTTCTGAGTTAGGAGGGAAGTAGTTCTATAAATAAAGGTAAACTGGGAAATCATCTTGGATGATGTCAGTTAAGATTATTTAATTGCCCATGTTGTACAAATTCTACTACTATGCAGCTGTGCTCAGGGACATCGCATCAGTTTGAACGAACGTAACTTCATTGCATTGCAAAGTCATACATTGATGGCCAAGCAGGGTTTAGATAATCAAGGATAAATAGAGTGTGGCTGGAATATGTACAAAATGGGGGTTGGACAAGTGATATTATCTTTCTCTATCTTTAGAAAGAGGAAGATGTTGACAAAATCGGCACCGTTGACTATTACGGAATGGGTGGCTATGCTGGCTTTCCTCTACAATATTACCCATACTACGGCAGGCTGCTGCAGCCACAATATCGCCAGCCTCTCCTGGCAGTGCAGTTCACTAACCTGACCTTCGGCACCGATGTGCGTGTGGAGTGCAAGGTCTATGGTGAGAACATCCATTACAGTGACAAAGACCGTTTCCAGGGACGTTTTGATATGAAATTTTACATAACGAGCAGCTGATCATAAGCACAATTGCTTTTCTCCCTCCTCCTAGCCATTTAAAAAGTTAAATATAAAACAACAAAAAACCTACTAGTCTTGAACAAACTGTCATACGTATGGGACCTACACGTAATCTATATGCTTTACACTAGCTTTCTGCATTACTAGGTTAGAATGTAAACTTAAAGTGTAGCAATAGTGACATATTTATTCTACTGTAAATGACAAAAGAAAACAAAATTGAGCCTTGGGACATGCCCATTTTTACTGTAAATTATGATTCCATAACTGACTTGTAGTAAGCAGTGTTTCTGGCCCCTAAGTATTGCTGCCTTGTGTATTTTATTTAGTGTACAGTACTCTAGGTACATACTCTGGTCATTTTTCAAGCCATGTATTGTATCTGTTTTCTACTTTCTGTGAGTAAAGATTGTGCTGTCCAAGGTGTAAATACTCAATGGGACTAGAACTGGCATGGTACTTTTTAATTTGGTTCCTTTTAAAGATAAAGGCCCACCTGTGAGACTATTTAACAGCACTCCATAGAATATTTTAATTTTTCTGTGGTGTAAGGGTATTTTATTTGGAGGGGGGGCAGGGGAAACAAACTTGAGTTTATGAATAAATAAAGGTGATTGTGTACTGTGCTTTGTAGTGAATGCTCTCTCTCCACCCTCATCCTCCAGTATGTTGTGGGAGACCTGGGTCAGACTATCCCTATCACTAATTAGTGATAATTACTTGCTTTGTATATTTTTTTTTTCTGCTGGTGGCATCACATGGTGTGGTGCTAATGTCTTTACTGAATGTTTTAACCATTTTCATGGTGGAAGAATTTTATATTTATGCAGTTGTACAATTTTATTTTTTCTGCAAGACAAAGTGTAATGTATGAAAAACCAAAGTCACATGTTTGAAAATAAATCTTTATTTTGAACTTTATAAAAAGCAATGCAGTACCCCATAGAATGGTGTTAAATGTTGTCTAAAGTGCAAAACTCTGTTCTAACATATGTAAAATAGCCAGGAGCACAGTGCTCTTGCTCTTGTATTTCAGTCAGGTTAAAACATTGGACAATAAACGAATGAACATATCTCGCCTTGTCTGTCTTTCGTTTAGGAAGTGGAGATAGTTTCCTGTTCTGCTGTCAGTTGTCCAGAATCTTGAAAAAGTACTGCACCTGTAAAAGACATTACAGTGCATCTTCTAGGTAGTTAACCAAACTGGTATCAGTGTTCCAGCTGGATCTCTGAAATAACAAATCAACTGGACTGGGTTTACAATCTTGGCTGGTAGCATGTACTGATCACTGTAGAATGACTATTGGAAAATTCCTGCAGTTAGCACTTCAGTATGTACCTGACTTTGCTAGAGCTGTATTTTATCTTTTTTATAATTTTGATCAAGTGATTTTTTTTAGCACTCAGTGTTTACTGTTGCAGGGAATTATGGAGAGAGCAGATTTTGACAATAGATGTTGATTCCAGTTTTAAAGCTTTAACTTGTTGAATATCAACATCAGCTATTAAAGTAAAGTTCATTAAATCAAACTAAATTTTAGAGCAGCACTTTTCCCCATAAATTAATTTACGCACACAAATTAACATTTATTGACAAATCTAATCCTGCTAAGCCTATTTCATTTACTTACAGGATCTCTGCCATTTTTTGTTATATTTCATAGTAGGTAAAGGAAAGAGCCTTCAGCTCTCTAACAGGCCAAAGCCATTTGAGTTTAGAAGAGGCAAGACTGCTACAATGTACATGTGGATACATAAATGTGTTTTAACACAGCAACAGTGGTTGTGCACTCATTTATAACTTCTGAGAGCAGTAGCTCAAATGAAAATGTAGTGCTGACCAACCAGCCAACCCCTCCTTTTGTTGATATCTCCAACTTTTTTAGCAGCAAATGCATCTTTCTAGGTTCTAAGGGTGAGCGGGCTGAAATTTCATCTTCTGTTTAAAAGTTGGACATCAGTGACTGCTTCACAACTACTCTGAGCAGGGCTTCAGGTAAGGCACAAGCAGCAGACAAACTGATTCACCAGCAATAACTCACCTTACACAAACATCTTTGTAATCACCATTACCAGAAACCTCCATTTTAGTGGAGACTGTACTTCAGAGACAGCAATAAGTGACTTATTCACATGGAAATTCAAAAGGAAAGGACACTTAAAAGGTGGAACAATACTTGTGAAGGAGAGGAGTACGTAGGTGGGAGGAAGTTGAATAAAGGTCATTGTTGGGCTTGGTCAGGTGGTAGCTCTAGTGGGGTGAGGGGAAAAGGTGGGCATAGATACCTGTTTGAAGAGAGTGAGGTGTTGAGTAAATCAGCAGGTTGCCAAATGCTGCTTTCAAGGATTCATTTAAATGACAGAGTACATTGCATAGGGCTCTTTCCATATACAGCAGCAGTTTGAAGAAATGCAACCTTAATTATTTTATTTTTGGCCCTCTAGATGTAGAGGTGAAAGACTGGATCTTGCGCCCCCTTGCAAAACTTCTAGGGGCTTGTCTTCACTACAGCAGCATTGACTGAGTGGGTCTGGTGAAGACATGCTTAGTGCACTCTCATCAACTGCTGTAATCCACCCAAAAGAGGCAGTGTCGACAGAAGTCGACATAGACATTGCAGCAAGGTGATGTCAGGTACATAACTTACATAATTAGTGTACCTTACCTTAGATGGATATCTAGCGCCATCGTGAAGACAAGCCCTACAGCTCAGCATTGTGAAAGTCAGCCTGTATTACTCATCTGATTTATTCTAACGCAAGATTGAGAACAAGTGAAACCATACCTTGCACTCCCTCAACCCTTTATGCACACCCTCTGTATGTAGTTCACGACAGATTTTATAAAGGTACATTTTTAAAGTATGATTAGAACAACTTAACTTTGTACAGAATGTCTACACAATTTCTTCTGCTTTCCTAGGCATTTGCAAGGAAGTTTTACTCTTATCCTTTTACTGAGATGCCTCACAGTAATTTGATGGCATAGATTTAGAGACTGAGACTGTCACAGGGTTAAAAGACTTAGAGCTATAGAAAATTGCAATATTAAAGTGGCATACTCCCATCTGAAAAAAGTGATATGTGGAATGTGTTAACTGTCCAGAAAGCATTGAAGAATGAAAAAACAGGTCCATAGTTTTACCTCATCTGGAGAAAGATTCCTCTCCACATCATCTAAAAAATTGTATAACAGGAAGCTCTTCCATATCCAAACAAATCATCCTTAATGAGGAGTCTGGAATGCCTAGACTTGCATCTGGTTCAAGGCCTTCATTTTGCATGATATGACCTGGTACTTAGAATGACAGTGTTACTGCCCTATATTCAGCACAATCACTTGTCAAAGACAATGCTCTTAGAATTACAGGGTAAAATCCTAGCCCTACTTAAGTTAATGAATTTTGCCACCAACTTCACTGAGGCCAGAATTTCACCCACAATTCTTTTGCCTACAGGGCAAAGGGATTAGAAGACAACCAGTCAGCGATGCTGCTTTTGTCTAAGTAGAACAGTCCAGCTTTTTTATGCTGTCACTTGGACTCAGACTTTAAGGTCACAGGGAACCATCATGATCATCAAGTCTAGCTTCCTACACATTGCAGGCCACAGAACCTCACCTAACCACTCTGGTAATAGACTCCTAACCCCTGGCTGAGTTACTGAAGCCCTTAAATCATGGTTTAAAGACTTCAAGTTACAGAGATGCCACTATTTATATTAGTTTAAACCTGCAAGTGATCTGTGCCCCATGCTGCCTTCATCCCACTTCTGAAGTAAGTCAGTTACACAATGAAACATGAGAAGTCTTTACAAACAGGACCCATGGGAAACTTAATTTAGGGACTGTTCACAAAACATACTGCTGCCTTGGACTGTCTTCTGAAATGGCCAAGCAGTCACCTATTTGACTAATAAAGGGATAGTGCTTCTAACATTGCTATTCTTTTTTAAACTCAATGCCAACTAAAAAATAACCTGCTGAACATCTACGTTTCAGTCATAACAAACACCCCACTCAAGGTATACTAGAGGAAATTCGTGGGAAGGCATTTACCAATGTACCATGCCACTTAAAAATACTCAAGAAAGCATGACATACAGTCAAAACCCCAACCCCTCCTTTTCAATATATCAAATGTTAATATTAACAGGTAGTTGTAGTGACACAAAGTCTCCAATCATGGCTGGAGCTTCATTGTGCTGGTCCTATACAACAGAGGCAGGCCCTGCCCTGTCCAGCTATATGTACACATCCATACACTAGTGGAGCAAATCCCAAACACAGGACTCCCACTCAACTGAAATAAAATGGCTGTTCTATGACGTTCATCTAATCAGTCTGTTACCAAAGATATGTACATTTATTAGGAAGATGCTACAAGACATGGTGTGAAAAACCTGGACCCACAGAACTCAATGGAAGTTTTGCCATTAACTTCAATTGGGTCAAGATTTCATCCATAGGTTCTACATGTCAACTTCAGAAAAAACAAAATTCCTTTCCCTCCCCCAAAAATGAGCAATAAATTATACTTTTATTTTATAAAATAAAACATACTAAGTTATACACAGCTGGGCCCACAGAGGATTTCACACTGTCACTACATTCTATACAAAAAAGCCATCCAATGTATAAATGTAATCCACCAATACAATTCATATTAAAATAATTTGATAGCATTTTAAATTGGTCCCCAGACTTTTGTCTTGTATAGTAGATTGGGTTGAACTATATTAACTACAGGAGTTGGGACCATAACCCATTATATAAATCCTACATTTCCATTTCTGCAAATAAATATTACATGTACACAGGGAACCCAGCAGCAATGGGTGCAGAGCAGAACTAGGACAATTTAATCTTCTAATTAACTCACAACTAAAAACCACTCGCAGTATTCAGTTTCTGGTGCCATCTCAATCAAAGCAAATGCATCCCCAACCTTAGATCAGTAGAAGATCAGAAATTAAAAACACAATCATTTCACTCCTAAATAATGGCTTAGCCCTCAACAAAACGAACCTCCAGACCATTGAAGGAAACACCATCACTGAGAATCAAATGGTATTCAAAATACACTGCACCAAAATCTACGCCGTGTGCATACATGAATCATTGGGGGGGGAAAAAAAGACCAAAAACCAGCTGGACTTTTGGAAAGTCACACAGAGAACCTTCATATCAGTAGATACATAATAATACAGATGTGTAAAACAGAATCAGTGACCACAAATTGGAGGACAAAATTAGGAGACCCTAGCTGTATGACTGTATGATGCAACCCATGTTGCAAAGGAGACAGAGACATTTTCTGTTCTCTTGTCAGAAATACAAGGGAGCTGAGAAATACAAGTCGTCTAATCTATCATACCAGATACTTTCCATAAAAAAATCCTGAGGAAAAAGATGTTTGAGAAAAACAAAGGACAAAGATAGACTCACATTAGGAAGAAACATATCCCTGAGTTATGTCTACACAGCTATAGGTGTGATTCCCCATCTCATGTGCACACACTTGTGCTAGGTCGCATCAAGCTAGTGAGACTATAAATAGCTGGGGTAGCAATGGTAGTGGCAGTGTAAGCATGGCTGAGCTATGCAACGTGCAAAGTACAAACTCACCAGGGGCTATCAAGGCAGTATGAGCATGTGTACATGAGCAGGGGAATCACATCTCTAGCTCACTGCATAGACACAGCCTGAGTCAGAGGTGAACAAGAATAAAAACCCAAAACACAACTATCAAGCCTTCTCCTGAAGGTGGTTGGTCATTTTGACTCGTATTGTTCAGACTGATTTCATTTAGACTTCTATATTAAATCGATAATATTAAATGGATACTTTAATAACAACTATGTATTATATTTGCTGTTATGCATATAAGTAAAAACTACACATTTCCATGCTGTCAAAAAAAGCTTAAACTTTTTCCCATCAAAAAACTACCAAACTATCAGTACGTTCCCACGAAATGTTCTGACATTGACCTACCTGCACATTTCAGTCAGAAACTCTTTTGACGACATTTTTTGACCATCTCTAATTGTGGCTTGTTAGGGGCAGGAACCATCTTATTGTTGTATGTTTGTACAGTGCCTATAGTCAGTCCATGACTAGGGCGTTAGTGTACTCAACCTACTTCTCACAAATACCCAAGGTTTCCGTCTTTTAAAAATGTTGGCTGCACTGTGTAACTTGTCACATTAATAAAGAATTTGGAATTCAGCTTGATTTATGGGAGAGGCCTATGTGCCATCAACTTCAAATTTCATGATGGTATGTTTGTACAGGAGTGACTATGTAAAAGCTTCCATTCTACTCAGTAGGGCTGCCCCTTCCTTATTGCTTTGTGGTGTATTATCAGCTGTCTATCTGAACACTCTGTTCAGGCTGCCAGATTGACTCGACTGTAATTTTCTACATTAAAATGATTTCTCTCTCTGCTCTTGGTGATCCAAGCACCTGGATTCCAGAGCGATAGGCACATTAAAAACCCCTAAGAAATAGAGAGAGAGAAACATTTAAAGACTAAAACTCGTTAACAGTTTCATTTGAGAGCAAGCAATCGGATGCATATCCATAATGTCAATAAGGTTTTGTAAATCAGTGATTAGAACAGAGGTTTAAGACTTAGAATTTTGGGGTTCTTTTCCCAGCTCTGCTCAATCCTCTCAACTTGCTAAAATATCTAAATGTGGAACACCATGGGTGGCAGAGATTCAAAATGAGACACACAAAAGATATTCGTGCAAGAAAGTTAAATGCATGGAATCCATTCTTTCAGCGTAAAAAATTCTGTATAACCTTGGTCACGTGACTATGCATTTCTGATGTAACCAATTTTCAACAAAGGAAGGAAGGAGACACCAAATTTGCGTGGAATGTAGGTACTTGGGGCTTCTGAGAGGTACAGCTGTGACACTGTGTCTGAGAACAACACCCCAGAAACTCCGTGTTCACCAATGTCGTATAATTATATGTTCTGTACAAAGTATGCCTTGTGTGGTATCATTTTAAAAGTCTTGATCTGCTAAACATTAATATCCCGGTGGATTGGAAGTGCTACCATAGTACGTGACGTTATAAAATGTTGTAAATGCTACTAGAACATGTTGTGAGGTGGGAACCTCCTAAACCAGCTTTTCAGCTACAACAATGAAGCGGCCAGACGTGCTAATGGCCCATCAAGGAAAGATTCCAGTATCAGGGATTGCTTACCGGGAAGGCTTCACTGGGGACTCACATTCTCAATGGGGATGCTTGACCAATGGGAAGCAGTCTCCATGTCATATGCATGGACTGTTCTAGCAACCTGAAACAGACTATAACAGGAGGTGCGTGACTGACATAATCAAGGGGCTCCACTCTCATTCAGCTGAACAACATCTGAAGGAAGGGTCCTATGGAAGACAAAAGGACTTTTAAAGGGGGAAGTACCAGGCAGGGAAGATTGCCCAGCCTGCGTTTAAGACACTGCTTGTACCAGCTAACAAAGGTGAGTGAGACCTTGCTAATTCAAGAGCTTGTTAGGTTATGCCAGCAAAACTTTGTTGCTCTGGGGTGTGTGTGTGTGTGTGTGGGGGAAAACACCCCGAGCAATATAAATTTTGCCAGCATAAGCATGAGTGTGAATGGTGTTATGTCGGCGGGAGACTCTCCGCTGATATAGCGGCTGCTAGTCTCCTGCCAACATAACATGGCTACACTCGCACTGATGTCGGCAACACTTATATCGCTTGCGGGGGAGGAGGGAGAAGAGGAAAGTGTCACACTCTTGAGTGACAAAATTTTGCCGGCATAACAATGAGTATAGACAAGCCTTTACTGTGTACAACTTACACTGCAATCTTACATTTATTTAATTTGGTGACTGCTTTTAATCTCCTTACATTTGCCACTTATCCTGTAAAATCTATTTTTCCGTAGTTAATAAACTTGTTTAATGTTGATTCTTAACCATTGTGTCTTTGAGTGAAGTGTTTACACAGACTGCTCAGTAACAAAAGCTGATGCTTATTCCTTCCACTGGGACTGAAGGGTGGACTAGATAATAATCTCCACTGATCAGGCTTTTTGACCAGGATCGAGGGTGTGGTCCTGGTGTCCTGGGCTGAGGAGTCAGCTGGAGTTTCCTCTATAATTGGTTCGTGAATGGCTGTAAAGCATTCACTGAACCAAGCTGGGTGGTGTAGTCCCTGCCTGTAGAGGAGAGGGCTGTGTAAGTGAAAAACCTGCCAAGGGTTTTGGCTTGTCACAGCATCACAGTGTGAGAGGGAGCCCAACCTGGTCAGACAGAGGGCTCAATGGTATCCCAGCTATAAGGCGGTACCCCAAGGGTTCAAAATAGCTCTGCCACTGACTTGTTGTGACACCTTGGGCAAAGTCACTTAACCCCTTTGGTCCTCAGTTTTCCAGTTCATTAAATGGGAATACTACTTCATTAATGATAGTAAGATGCTTTGATATGTATAGATGAATGTCACACTTAAAATCTATACTAAAAAAGTGTTAACTACTGGTGTCTTAGTCCTTAGAAGTGCCCTGTTTATTGTGGCCTGGGCCTCCAGCTGCATGGCCCCTCTGGGAAGGGAACTCTTTCACACTAATTGCTCACCCCTGGTCTGGAGAATTTCTCTCTTTTAAAATAGCTTTCATTGCATTGTCTAAAACCCATACAGAACGTACTGACAAACTTCAAAGCCAGAACAAGCACAATAAGTACTGTATAACCTACAAACTACGTGCCATTATGTTCTTTCCAAATACAATTATGTGAATTAGCTGCCACAGACACAGTAAAATCTGTTAACAATTTACATCTATATGGTACGGAGGAAGGATGTGCCTTTCTAAGGACTTCACTCTCAGGAGCTGTGTGTTGCTGGGCAAGACGCTACAATGATAAATGTGGCTCTGGGTAATGAGTAGCAAACAATACCCATCAATGTCCCCAATTACCATGATCTGTTTAGTGAATTAGCTCCTGTGAAAGCCGGTGCATTACTAGCTGTAGAGTGAGGCCAAGGTTTTCAAAAGCAACTGGTGCTTTTGGGTCCCTCCATTCTATGCCCTTTGGGGTGGTCTGATTTTCAGAAAGTGCTGACCCCATGCCACGGAGAAACAGGCCCCCTGTAAGATACCGCTTGTGGGGCAGCCAAGGATGGAGGCAGGTAAATCACTAATGACTTTGGAAAAATCTTCGTCTGCCGTCACTCTTTACTCAGAGTCCAGGTACAGCACAGATAGCAGGAGAGAAATCTTCCCCTGCACAACACTACCAATGTCCCTCCACCTTGACCTGGAAAGGGTAGTACAGTCTCTACGGTCTGGTAAAACTTTGGCCCCTTTGCTATCAATCAGGAGGCCAATTAGTGATGACTTTTGTCTGTGGCCATTTGTCCACCAGGCACAACACTCAGACTGACCAACCAACCAACCAACCTCATTTTGCATAGGCCATCCAATAGCCTTTACATGGTAGCAACTTTCAGTTACACTCACTCCTGCTCTGGGATGGGTTGTAGCAGAAGATGAAAGGCTCTTCATCCCATTACTAATCCCAGCAGCCATCCATGCAGATAAGCCCATTTTACTTCCTGCTCCTATATAACATGGGAAAAGAACTGTGACCCTCTGACTCCAACGAGACCAATGGTCTCACCAGGGAGAGCTCTGAATCCGCTACATTCCACAGTAGACACAGACTTACTGCAATCCTAGGACTAGTGAAGATGATAATTCCATCTCTAAGTTACCAAAGTGCACTGTAAATTGCCATTTTCAAACTAGCCGTTTCAGGCGTTTACAGTTATGCAGGCAATAATAAAATCCAACAACGTGCTGACTATCGCTTGTGCAAATACTTATCTTTTCAACAGTGCGCATCCTGAAAACAAGGAGGGATCAGGCAGGAAATCAAAAAAGAAAGCAAACCAAACAGATAAGCATTCCAGGGAAAGAGAGCAAGGTGTCCTAGGTGCAGGACACAGCAGAGAGCGCTCTGGAGGATTTCAAACTGAAGGAATAGAGCAGTAGTTCCCAACCTTTTTGAGTGAAAGCCCTACTAGTAAACACTAGGTAAAACACATGCCCCCCCACAAGCCATAAACAGACATAACCCCTATAAACACACATAATGACAACAACTAAATTACATACGAATACTAAATTACTCTTACCTGAGTAGGAAGCTACGCCTCATGGCACAGCCACCACTGCACTCCCCGTGTGGCCACGCCTCTGCCTATCCCTCATGGATTGAGGGTAACGGAGATGGGCTCTGGCGGGTTGGCCGGGGCTGCTCCAGGCCCCCACCTGTGTGGGGCTGCTCCTCTCCAGCCAGACGCCTGGCCAGTGCGGGGCCGTGGGTGGCTGCTCCTCCATTCCAGCCGGTGTGGAACTCAGGGGGGGGGGTGGCGCTAAATGACCTCAATATTACTGAAGCCTCATGGACCCCTGTAATCTTTGGTGCCCACCCCCCGCTCCCCCAGGTTGGGAACTGTTGGAGTAGAGAAATTCACAAATTAGGATATTCCCAAGAAATGGAAACTCCCTCTTAAAAAATAAAGGGGAGTTTAATGCTAAAGCAAGGTGCCGGCTAGACAGCCTTAGAGACCAATGTTCTCTGTTTAACCAGGGGACAGGTACAGAATAGGCAGTAGTAGTCCATCTTAGCAGAGTGTCTCAACCCTGCCTTAGAGAAAATCCCTCTGAAGTTGAAAGGTTAGTTTGTTATTCATGGCCATCATCCTCGCCCTCTTATCTGAAACTGCCAAGTGCAGGAGACCCATTAGGTCAGTTTTGGTAGTGACGGAGTTGGCAACGTAGACTCTTTCCCAGTGGGAAGTAGTCTGAGACCCCTAACTCATTTCATACGTGTCACCAAAAGGGTGGTAGTAATTTTCAGTCATTTCTACGCTGTGCTGAATTAGAATCATCAGCCAAGAGATGATGGCTCCATAGTCCATTATTAATTCAGAGCCAGCCAGTCCCCCTCCAAGTGGCTGGGAGAAATGCATGCAATTCATCAGTGTTTTCTCTCTGAAACCATTTTGACGCTGTATCCCCACTGAACCAGTGACAGGGCTCCAGGAATATGGTCCATGTGATAATGTGATCCATGTGACTTTTATTGATCCATGGCATTGAGATTTTAGAATTCTCTGGGAATAGCTCAGTTTGAAATCACTAACAGGAACTCAAATACCATTCTGGCCATTAGAGCTCCTCTCCACATCAGTATAAACTAAGGTGACCAGATAGCAAGTATGAAAAATCTGGACACTTTTCTTTGGAGGGAAAGGGGGGATATCTGCACATATAAGACAAAGCCCCTAATACTGGGAAATCTGGTCATCCTATAGGATAAACCTTGCTGAGACCTGACTGCATTTTTTGATGGCTAAGACTGAGTTCTGTTTCAGCTGTGGTTGATGCAATGACGTATTAATGCAGCACCATGGATTAAAATACTAGAATATCTTGCATTTTTATAACCTCTTCCAACCCAAAGAGTTTTATAAACAAACTGATGTACCAACACGGGAATCATTATCCACCACTGACATGCAGCCACCTGAGGTGAGACATAGCAGCTACCTATTGTGGTATAGCAACCCCCCTTGGTCTCGCCTATTGGCAACATTCTCCTTTGGAGCGGGGCCTGTGGTAACTGAGCCCCAACCTGGACCAGTCTTTTGGCTCTTCCCCTCAGCACCTCTCTCACAGGGCATTTGGTGCAGGCCTTATTTCAGGCCCGGGGGAGGGGGGGGGGGGGGGGACCTTCAGCTCTGTGGGGGAGGGGCAGGTAGTCCCAGTCCATGTATATGCCCCAGGGAGGTACCTTTCTGTGGCTCCTTCTCAGGGCTGTAGAGGAAGTGGTAAAGCCCTGGAGGGTCAGAGACACTGATCCTTCCCGCAGGCTGGGGCCAGGGTTTTTCCTCTCTCTGTTTCTCTGGCTGAAGAGAAACACTATCTCCTGGTGGGGGGTGGGGGGTCTCTCCTCTGGCCACCACAACCTTCTGGCAGCTCCCCTCTCTCCTTCTCCTTTGTTCCCCCCTGCCCTTTAGGGAAGGCAGGGTTTAAGTACACCTGGAGTAGCCCTTAATTGGGTCCAGGTGTCTCTAACTGCCCTGCAGGAACCTCTCCTCTGCCTGCAGGGAAAAGGGCCTTTAGCATTCTAGGACTCACACACCGGCCCTGGTATACCTGACTTTACTACACTATTTAACAGTTGACAGCAATACCACTCAGCTAACAAGGAAGCAAGGAATAACTCTTTCAGATGAAACTGCAGAGAGAATTTAGTTCCTTGTTGGACTTTGGTCAGGACACCAAGGTTACACTCCTTTCCTTCTTACCAAAGTCTCAAGGAATTTGTAAGGAACAAAACTGATCAGGAAAACTGGAACGATTCACACAGGCTGGCAGGTTCTAAATTAACTTTAAACCCCCACATAAAAGACCTGGTCTTCACATCAGACATCTCAATGGAAAGCTCTTTTCAGTGCATGATCATGATGAACAAAACAAACAAGAGGGTGGACTGCTTTAAGCAATAGAGAATAACCGTGAAAATACGTTTGACATGTATTGGTGGCACACGCTTATCTCAAATGCGTGTTCAGTTATGATTAGCCCATCTCAAAAAGACACAATTGAAGTAAAAAAGGTCTAAAGAAGGACAATGGTGGTTTTTCCATGTCCTAATTTTTACATTAGGACGGATTAAAAAGATCAGCTCAACATTTTAGATGAGAAATAAGGAAGAAGGGACACAGTGATACATGAAAAAAAATGAAGGCTACAAAGTAGGTAAATTGGTGTTGCTAATTTACTCTCCTTAATAGTACAATAACAAGGAGATATAGTCAATTAAATTAAAGGTAAATTTAAAATGGATATAACACAGTACATGCATCTAGACATTTATATTTATAATGAAAAAATCCATAGCTATATTAATTAGGATAAAAATGTGGGAGAGATATTAAACACTTATGCTTCAGGGTAGAAGACAACCACTAAGACCTGGGACTATGAAGAAACTACTCCCATGAGCATGTTATTTCATGATTGTCCCACATGGGTTTTACTCCTCTGTCTGAAGCATTGATATTGGCCACTGTGAGAGACAGGACACTGGACTAGATAGGACTTTAATCTGACAACTCCTACATTCACATCTCATTTTAAAGACTATAGTTACACACAGTTACCAACCCCGCTGGGACATTAGTTCAGTACCAACTCAAAGCACCACCTCCTGCAACATCAAGGCAGATCTTAGAGGACTCATCCACATACTGACCCAGTATGTCCCTATTTAGCCTGAGCAAGCGCTAAAAGGATCCTAGTACAAGGCTGCAGGCAAAAATAGTTTTAAAGACCTTATATGAATAGCTGTAAAATGGCTAGCAATAAAAGCAGAGGGCCTGATTTTCAGGGTGGGGTGGAGCACCCATAGGAATTTGTAAGGAACAAAACATTTGACTTCAATGCTCAGCACTTCTGAAAATCAGGTCCCTATCACATAGAATTCCCTGCAGGTGAGGCACATGTGAGAAAGGAGAACACAAAGCCTGGGAACTTTCCACTGTAACTAACTGTGCTGCCAACAATTCACAGGAGAACTCCGCAGGAGCAGATGAGAGCGCAACTGCAAAAGGTAGAATGGAAGAGTCTGTTCAGATTGAAGTCACCACATCAGTGATTTAGGAATTTGCATACTGTTTGCTGTAGCAGGTGATCATCTATATTAAAGTGCCTGAGAAGGAAGAAGCTAGTAAAGGGCAATAAGGTGAGATCATTCCCATTCAAAGTTAAAACTACTACTACACCAAGATGCAAATAAATACACTGGGAGGTGTACAGCAACAAGCTATCCCTTAGCAGCATGGCACAGATGCAAAGTAACTCGTCTATCCAAACGGCCTTGCTAGGGGACCATATGTGCTACGATTAGTGGCGCATCAAGGATCATTTCACACCTGAGAAAACGATAATGTTTTATACACTGCAAGTAACCTCCTCTTTCAAGTGCTTTACTAAGAGATTTTGAGTGTTTGTGCTATCCCAACTCACTGCAGCCCAAGAGATTGCTCACTAGATGATTATTGACATGTCTGTGGCACTCAAAGTGCTTTACAATGTAATTGAGCCTCATGACTTCCACACCCTTGTGGAATGGATCAGTGTTATCACCAGTATTTACATGAGCAGATGGGGAAACTGAGGCACAGCAAGACGGTGAGACTTGCCCAAAGTCTCACAAGTCAATGGCAGCCTCCTCACTAACCATTCTACAAGCTCTGCTTAAAATCAAAAGAGGGTTTGCCATATATGGGGAAATTACTTGTTTTGATTTATAAATATGCATCTTCCCCCTGCACTCCCTCTGTATATGTAAGTGAATGCCTAAGCAGAGATAAAAAGTGAACTCCTGTCCCCACTCCACTGGTGTAAATGGTAAAATTCCCAATAACTTCAGTGATGTCAGGATTTCCTTCGAGGCTCCTACGTATTACCTGGATCGTAAGCGCTTTAGGTCAAACACCTTCATTGTGTTCTCTGTTTGCGCAGCACCTAGCACAATGGGATCCTGTCCCTGACTGGGGCGTATATTTGGGAAATATTATGCATGACGGAGGAAATTATTTCTAAAGTTTGTGAAAAAACCTTAGCTCAGGATTTCCTGCATTTGCAGTGATTGTGCTAGCTAGGAATGGATGTCACGGTGGTGGAAGACAAATCACAATCTTCATCCTCTCACAAATCTCTCTGAAAATTAATTTCTAACAAGATTGACAGACAGATACAAATGTCAGTCTTGCAAAATGCCTATTGTTTTCATGAAAAGTTCAAAACGTTTTTTCCCCCTCTTTTCATCTGAGATTATTAAAACCATCTTACTATGGGTTATGCAGCTCAGTACAGGCCCCTAGTAAGAGACTTCATTGCAAAACTGCCATATGGCTGGGAAACAATGGCTTCTTTCTTAACAATTTAAATCCTCTTGAAAGGAAATGCTGTAGGAGGAAACACCTTTACTGAAAGGTTTATTGCTACATGTTGTGCTTCTGCTGTGTAATGTTTTACAAGTTGCATCACCTTGTGAATAGTAAGAGTTAGTTCTCAGAGGCTAGAGGCTGCATGCATGCCAGAGAAGTTAATATGTAACAAACAATGCAGGAGACCTTTGTTCAGAATGTGAGGCACTGAAATTTCACACTAAGAAAACGTACCCTTTTTAGCATCTCTATGCTTTCCAGAGTTATTCATTCACATACTTTATTAGTACGTTTGTCATGAAAAGTTTGATGCACCAAAAAGATTACTTTTAACATTTGTATCTTTTAACAAAAGGACTCTAGTTTTACTACTTATTACTACTTGATGTACTGTTGCCAAATAGTATGAAATAATAAATAATCAAATAAGTAATGTTTTACATTCATATAAGGTCTTTCATCCTGCACTGTTACACAAACCATACACAGGGACCAACTCATCCATCACTAAAATCAACCTCCTCTGGGGTGGAATGTGACTGCCATTTGACAGCACACCAGAATCCCTAGCACAATAGTTTAAGATAGGAAGAGAAGTGCCAAATTGAAATTTCAAGTTGGCATTCACCACAACACTGCATTAACACACCTCCCCTTATGAAAATTGCCATTAGATATTTAATGACACCATATGGGCTGTGTTACATTTTTCACACTCAAAAAGCAGCCACACATCTTCACTATGAATGACTTATTTTAGATCAAGAGAAACAACAGAACAAAGAAAGAACAAAAGTAAAGTCTCTATGAGAAAGCATATGTACCTCCTCTGGACCTTGTGTGACAACTTTGCATCATAAAATGGCAGCAGCCCTTATGTACAGCAGACTCCTACAAAATTACAAGTGCAGTTCATCAAAAACTCAGTCAAACAATTATATGCATCACTGGCAGGATCTCCAGCTGCACAGCAGCTCCTAAAACCATTGCGACACTAAGCACCCCTGTAGTCATGCCCTACACAGTATTAATCTCTGTATAAGATATGCCTTGTGAGGTACCATTTGAAAAGTGATAACTCACTGATCATTAATACTCATGTGTTGTTTGTATGTGATGGGTGTTAAGAGTTATGAATATATGCTGGAATGATCACTAAAATGTGTTCCAGCCAGGCATGTCAGTGGTAAATAGGTCTGCCCAGGTCATGAATACAAATGAGACAGGGTTGACCAGGGACAATAGGATTGCAATTTACATATGTGATAAACAGAACCATCAGAGGTCACAAGGTGGTTTTGGGTCAGCATGTCTGGACCTGCTTGGTCATCAGCCAATGAAGGTGCATTAAGCATACCCGATAAACAAAGCTATCACGCTAACAAGGGAGGGAAGAGACAGCATGGCGTCTACATCCAGGAGGAAAGAGAAACTTGGGCTGGGTTTTCCTTTTTAGAAGAATCCATTTCAAAGTTTACTGGTCTATAAAGATGGGGGGCTGAACCTCAAGTGATAAGCACCTGAATCAACTGATTGTGTACAACAACACTGTGTTATAAAAGCATATAGAGTGAGGTCTTTTCTGAAAAGACCTCACTAATGACACACAGGTGATTAATGTCACTGTGAAATGTACATATTAACTCTATGTAAGGAATTCTGGATACTCATTGATACTAGGCTGTGCAGTCTGTCCAGGCAGGAGGGGATGTCACAGCTATTTACCTGCCTCCTATGTAAATTAAGCCTGGTGGAATCAGAAACAACGGAAGCCCCATTTACATAGAAATCATAGCAGGGATGGGAAGCCCAGAGGAAGGGAAGAACAGCGCGAGGTCATCCTGCCTCTTGAAACAAAGTCACTGATAAGCAAGGACAGAAGCCATCTCTGGCATCCATCACTAGACAGACAAGAGGCCAGAGGTCTTGCAAGGTGAGAAAGATGGGGCCTTCAACCAAGAAGGGGTTGAATTCTCTGGAACTGAATATAGGCGAGAAGCATGCTTAGACAAAGATCTTTCCCCTTAGACAAGCGAAGCTGCATCTTGTACTTTTGTGGAAGGCCCTGACTGAGGTAAAGTCAGCCATGGCTGGGAAGAAGAATGACTGGTGAGAGAAACCATCTTGAACAAAGCCTGTATCTTGCTAGATTACGTTTTAGACTTTTAGATGCATGTTTTCACTTGTATTTACTTGTAACCCTTTCTAACTTTATTCCTTTTACTTAGCATCACTTAACCTATATCCTAGTGTTAATAAATGTTTTATTTTGCTATAAACCAACTTAATGCAGTGTTTAAAGGGCAGGGTGTATTCATTGCAGTTAAGTTAATAAGCTGTGTGGTATTTTTGTCTCTTTAGAAGAACAAATGAATCTTACTATTCCTCTGAGCTGTCCAGGAGAGGGCTGGACACTTCAGGGCACACAGTTCTGAGGTAATTTGGAACTGGAGTTGTGTTGGGGTCATCCTGCAAGTAGTGACCAATGCTGGTGAAAGCCAGAGTCGGGCCGTGGGGTTGTAGACAGACTCCTGGGGTCAGAGCTGCTGACTCAGGGCTGCCTAGCATACAGACACTCGGGGTGTGACCTGTATACTGGTAGGCTGGTTGTGAGCGGCCCAGGCTGGGAGCTACAAAACCAAAGCATTGTGAGGCAACCACGGTTACAGAGCAAGTGATGACACAACCCCTCACTGGTCTGGATTGCACCTTAGAATGTGAGAACCATGATGCAGCATTAGTTTAAGTATCAACTTCAAGAGATCAATGCTTTCTTTAAATCACCAATAGCACAATCCATAGGACCTACTTGTTGAGAGCCATCTATGGATCATCCACAAAGTACTAGTCTAACCTGACACTGCTTAGCTTATAAGATTATCACAGTAAAAGGTGGTACCTTCCATTTCTATAAAGTTGGATCCCAATTAGCTGAATTTCTGCTGCCTGAACCTTTTTAACAATTGTATGTATGTGTCCCTATGTCTATCAAGCAACTGTAAGCAATTTGTTCAGCTAAACCGTGTTACTTCCTTACTGTTTCTAAGCCATTTAACCAAGTCATTTAGTTTCATTGCTATGATGCTGGACAAGAGAAAGAAAGGTTATCAGTAGCAAAGATTCTTGTGGATTGTTAACACCCAGCCGCACAATTGGGGAATATCAGGGGATACTTGAAATGTTGAAAAATGAATAGAAAACACTAACAAATGGCTCTCTCAGAGGACAAATGAAGAACATCATGGTATGAAATCAAGGCATCCCACTTCAAGAGATCATTTACATGCACGTGTGGGGTGAGGATCAGGGAGGAACAGAGGCGCACAGACAAGGATTGAGGAGGCTCTGTCGAAATCCAGGCTGGAAACTTATTTGAGATAATGAAAAATCCGATGTCTTCCTATCCAAGCCCGCCCACCAAAGATAAATACAGTGCACGGTGGCCACAAGGAGAAACACAATTAACTCTGCGATGAGTCAACTGTGAATGGGGTGAGGTGGAGAGAGGGGGAATGGGACGGTGTGGAAGAAGCCAACACAATCCCCATTTTAGGTGACTCTGAGGTGGTTGAAAATTGTGAAAAATATAAACTCGACATGGAAAGCAACGGGTAACCATGATACTATTTATAGCTAATGCAGCTACAGACACCAACAAAGAGACTGCCAGGCTGCTTCAGATTACGTTGCCAAACCTGTAGCTACAGGAGAACCAAGATTATGGACAGTGAGGGTACCAATGCTAGTGTGGTGTTCACTGATCACGCTCCAATATTGTGCTGTATGAGCTCTCCTACTGACAGAACTCTGAGATGCCTGGAACCCCATGACGAATAAGGATCTCTCCCTTTTAATCACAGCATTGGCTGCAGCATACCACAGATTCCATCTCTCTTCTTCCTAGTTAAACTGGAAACTTCCACCCACTGTTCTCCTAAACTTCCTCCACACTCAGACCACTTCTGAGCATATTCCCACCACCACCACGGTCCTACACTAGAAAAATTAGCAGCCATATTACAGCAGCTGCACCAGCAGTAGCAACAGCATATAAACTAATTTTTACACAAGGCTGAGATGTTTTTACTCAGACCCTGACAACCTGCTCAGATGCACGCCTTTGCCTGGGCACAGCTACACCATTGCTCACAGAGTCTCCAATATGGCTAGTAATTTTCCTAGCATGGATGTGCCCCAAGAGGCTGAATCCCTTGAGATGCCATGGACCGGAATTTAGAACAGGTGGGGTGGGGAAGATGCTTCAAAACAGACAGCCAAGCCTCAATGTAATAGCCTTGTAAGATGGCTCTAGATTTGCATGAACCAGCTCCAGAGAAAAATGCTTTATAAAAATCCTTTATGAAATTGTTCACAAAGTGTTAACTACTTGTACTGTATCTGTTTGGTGACAGAAACAGTCAGTCAGTCAGTCAGACAAACCTGAGAAATAAAAGCTGCCCTGCTAGTCTGCAGGTCTGTGACAGCAGTTTTGCAAAGACTACTAACTATACAAACTCCTGAACACCTCCCGCCACTCTGTTCAGCTCTTCAAAAGCCTATCATGCAGCGTGCTACTCCTACTCCTGCTCCTTTAGGAAGCTTGGCTCTTTACCTTTCTGTCAAGGGTTTGGGAAATATATATTTTGGGAAAAGTTAGGTATGGAATAGTACCATTCATATTATATCGTATCATAGTTATTCATGTAAGAGGATTTTATGGGAGTTGGGTTTATGGCAAAAGCTTTGAAGAACGCTAAAAATTACAAAATAACTCAAATTACAGGGGCTCACTGATCATGAAAGCAGACTCTGCCTTTTATGTAGTTGAAGATCAATCGTATGAAGATGTGTCTTAGTTTTGTACAAATATTAGATAGCATTTGGATAATGGCTTTGTGTACTTTAACAATGAAGGGCCCAATGAAGGAAGGTGCTGAGCATCTCTGACTCCTACTGAAGTCAGTAGGAGCAGGGGATATTGAGAATCAGAATCACCCTACAAAATCAGGACCAAAAACGCTATTGTTTTTCAGATAGAATTTGCAAGGAGAGTAGACTTCAACGTGCATTCACTGGGCCAGGAGTATTAAGGCACCTAAAGAAGCAGATAGATGCCTAGTGGGCATAGGCGTGCACCCTAATGCAGGGCTCGAGATACCCCACCGAAAATAAGTACGCCGGCAGTTTCTCCAGTGGCAGGGAATGACGTGACCAGTGACGCGAGCTGCTGCCGAAAATAAGAACACCGGCAGCTTTTTGGCGGCAGGGAAGGACCTGGCGTGCGATGCGAACTGCCACTGAACATAAAGACATTTTTCCAGCGGCGGGTAAGACACAGGTAAAATTCCCTAGGTAATGTGTGCATACCCTAATGAAGTGTGCACACCCTAACGAAGGGTGCTGTGCATGCCTATGCTAGTGGGATTTTCAAAAGCACCAAGGCACCTAACTCCCAATTATTTCAATAGGAGTTAGGCACGTAGGCCCTTCTGAAAATCCCATTAGGCACCTACCTGCTCCTTTAGGCACCTAAATACCTTTGAAAATCTGGCTCTAAGTAATTATATTATTTCTGAAAATGGGACTTAAGTATTTTTGAAAATATTACTCAATGTGTGTGTGAAAACAAGAGAAGGGCTCAAACCCGAGCTGAGAGTCAGAATGCTCTCAAACTGTGGGCAGTGCTTTGCATCTCAATCCATATTAGGATCTGAACTTCCTATCTGAAGCCAAACCTTCACCAGGATCCTAACTTCCCCCTGAACTTTTTGAAAGGTTGGATCCAGGTCTGCATCTAGATCCTCACTTTTCTTCTTACTCCCATCTCCAACTAAAATACTCACGTTGTGAACTTCGTATAACTCTTATATTTATGTGAGATGTTTGCAGATGGCTCTCCTTCTTCTCATGAAGGTGCAGAATTAAGGGTTGTTGGTTTTTTCTGAATGTTTGATTTATGTCTATATTTCTTTAAGAGTGTACGAACTGTAAAAGTTACATTCTTATCTACACCATATTAAATGAATATTAACATATTTTTAAACAGTTAGGTTTTATTAGTGGTATAGTCTTGGCATGTATTTTTTTTGTAACTGTTATACAGTTTAAGTAAGTAAAGTTTTTTGTCTGGGAATGTCCTCTAAGCTGTATAACGCATATGCTGACCAAGAGATGAAAATTTAGAATATTACTGTATGGAAAACAAGATACTGATTTTAGCTTTTTTACCGATCAAAAATTTCCCTTGTTAGCACACTACCACATTAATGCTCCACATCCCTCAGTTACATTGATGCTACTCCTTGACTTCAAACAGGTAAAGGACAGAAAAATTGGATCTAGGTTTTTTTAGGTCAATCTTTGAGCCACTCCTTACTATATGTTATCACCAGTAAATATATACTGACATAAACATGCAAGGATATACACACATATATAGATGAATAATTAAAGGCCTAATAAAGCAAGATGAAGAGTTCACCAGTTGGGTTTAACTGCACTCCCATCACCCTAAGTATACCAAAAATAAAACAGAAGTTATAATTTTATGAATGAAAATGTGCTGATTCACATTACGACCAATATTTCAGGCTACATTTCATCTCCACCCTCCTGACTCAAATCAGTCACTAGAGTTATTCATTAACTCTGACGTGCTTACTGGCTAGCTAAAATGTGGAGTAGTTTGCAGAACAAAGCCAAGAGGTCAGGGTCAAACTACAGAGAGCAACTGATTTTTTTTTTAAAGCTACTTCCTCATTTTTCAGCCCCACAGACAGAGTACTACCAGGCAGCACTGAAAAGTTAGTGTGCAGAATTAACAAATTTGACTAAAAGTTATTTTAAAATAATGGTTGTAGCAACACCAGGTATCTAGTTGGTCACTCAGCTTTCCCTGTGCCTACAATGGTCCATAGCAGTAACTCTGGAGTTGGGGTGCTATTTGTGGGAGGAAGGCTATAGTCTGTCCCATCCCAGTAGCCTTGAACTAAGTCAGCATCCTGCACCATCCTGATCAGTGAGAGTTTTGCTATCAACTTAGACTCAGACTCTAAGGTCAGAAGGGACCATTATGATCATCTAGTCTGACCTCCTGCACAACGCAGGCCACAGAACTTCACTTGACTTGTTCCAGTGAGAATCTAGTCGTATCATTTGTACCTACATGAAGGACAATCAGTGGATTCTTTCCCACTCTCGCTAGTATCCTCTTCAGCCTCAGATCCACATCCCATATTTTAGCACTGGGCAGACAGCACACCCTTCTGTTCTCCGGATCAAGTCTGGTTACCAGGAGAGAGTCCCCAATCATGTAGACCTGCCTTTTCCTGGTGATGGTGCGATTCTCCAGCCTCTCCCCTGTTCTTTCTGGCTGCAAGTCCTCTTGTCTTCTATTCTCTCTTTCAATCTTCTGCAACCCATCCTGGATCCCCCGAGGCTCTTATTTGGTGGTATCTCCAGTGATTCATCCACTCTTTGTACAGGACTAGCTGCTCTTCTCCTCTTCCTTGCCATCCCACCTTCAGTTACCACTTGCTGCACCCCTTCTTCATTTTCCAACTCCACAAATCTGTTCCTGAGCTTTATTTCTCCATCACTAACTCGTCTTTTCCTGTGCCTGGTTCTCATAGTCACATGCTTCCACTGGCCATTTTCCTCACCCAGCATTCTCCCCTCAGAATTCTTTGGTCCTGCTTCCATCTGCAAGTCTGGGCTTTTGCCTTCAGCCTCCTCAGAGAGATCTGGCCCTCAGTTACCTAGTCCTGTCTGTCTCTTTTAAGAGGTTGGAGTACTTTGCTTTATCTCTGGACAAGCCAGACAGCAATTGCTTCAAATAATACTCTCCAAATCTAGTTTAGATCGATCTTTAATCACCATTATTGGTAATTATGCAGAGGGAGAGAGAGATATTAAAATAACCAACACGTAGAAATACGAATACCTAAATGAATCCTATGGGAATCACTGGTAGCCTGGTACTAAACATAGTACTCAAATGTCAGTTGAAAAGTCTGTCACAAGGCAGAAAGTGCTTCCTCTCTCTCTCAGCCTAAAGCAGTCTCTCCCTTCTTCATCTCAGCATAAACTGATCACATACCCCTAAGGACAAGGTGACAGGGTAACCGGATGCCCCTTCTCCATCTCAGTTTGGTTATACAAGGGCAAATATCACAAGTCTGCACTAGTATTTGGGGACTGCTCCATTCTCAGTTTCCTGTCTGCCAAATGGGGGCAAACAATACTCCCTCTGACCATCTTGTTTATTTAGAATATAAGTTCTTTGGGGCAGGGATTTTCTCATACTGTGTATCTGTACAATGCCTAGCAAAGTGGGGCCCCAATCTTGACTGAGACCTCTAGGTATCATCATAATACAACCAAAGAATAATTCTCCTCCTGCTCTGGTCAACAACACATAGGATTAAAATGTTCCTTTTACAAACATACAGGGCCAAATTCACCCTCCCGGGGTAGAAGGCTACTCTGTGCGTCCCTTGTGTACACAGGATATTTGCACTAGAAGTGGGATTCATCAGAGGAGGGCAAGTGAGGTGTAACAATTGGTTAAGGTTGCCAAGGAACCCTGGGTTAGAGGCTGCCTGGACTATGCCATGAATGAGCACATATGCTCTCCCTCTGGCCCTGCCCACTTTTGAGGCTAAAACAGCTGGCTGCAGACCACCCCTCTGACAGACAAAAGGCTGCAGGCAACTTACACCACTGCACCCTCCCTCCAAGCAGACTTACTGCCTCTGGGCTTGCAGCCTGTGTTTCAACAGCAAAATCTGGCAGGACCCAGGAGATGAAATGAGTCCATGTCCTATTCAGCACAAAAGAAAATGCAGCTATATACAGCAGGGGGAAAAATAAAGCTCATAAAATTTCCCACCATTAGTTTTTAAACACTAATTTTGTGCTTTGCTTTTTGCCAAAAATGTAGCAGAAAACTTTGCTACAAGATTTTCACATTTGGATAAGAAATTTCTGGAAGTGACTCAACCAAGCCCAGAGAGAGAGAGAGAGAGTCAGCTCAGAGCTGGAGGTGAAACTCAGGAGTTCCTGACTCTCGTGTCTATACCCAGATCACTACAGCGAGATTGAGTGCAGGGATTTGCATACTGTCAGGTTACTGAAGCCAGGTCTTGTTGACACCCAGAGTAGAGTGGCATGCATTTGGGGAGCTAATTTTTAAAACAAGTATCCCAGGAAGGTGATGCAGTGCAGAAATAATTCCACACCAAGGTTTGGCTTTTATTCAGGTAGAAAAGCGACTGCTGGGGTCGAATTCCTCCTCCATTTGGGCGTTAAAGTGGTTTGTTCTCAAGTTGGCATAACAGTGGGCCAGATTTATCTCTGGTATAAGTCTATAGAACTCAGTGGAGTTATACCAGTGATTAATTTAACCTAGTCTCTCTCACAACTAATCAAGTATCCAGCAATGGCAAACCAAGGTTTCATGGTTGCAACATCTGCATCATCATAACAGTGGCAAGCTGTAAGCAAATTTCCCATCAAAACATCTGAAACTGACTAGATCCTGCCAGCTCCACTATGTAGTGATGGGGAGCCATGAGTGGGGACTCACAAGTCTGTCTTTCTACTAGACAGTGAATTCACCCTCTCTGAAATTCACCTAGTCTGAGGCCCAAAATATTTGATAGCTTGAATTTAATGTATTATTAAAATGTTAAATTAGCCACCAAAAAGAGAAAACACCACAACAGCACTTTTCATAAGATCAGTGGTTTGCCTCAGAGTCTTTGACCAAAATTTCCCTTGCTTGTGTTGTGGGTCATTTAGTTTTTACACTCCACCGCAGCAGTGTCTGCACTTCAATGCAGCTGTATAGTATATATAGAGATTGTAAAGCACTCTGAGATGAAAGGTGGTATATTACTATTATTATTACAGCAACAAAGGTCTAGTCTATGCTATTCAATGATAGAGACTCTGGGTATTTGCTATGAGGAAATTTGTACTGACCCTCTCCATCTCATCCTCAATAAGCTTTTCAATGCAATCCTTCCCTAGAATCAAGTGAATGCATATTACTATTTCATCAGGCATGACATATTTTTTTTATTTCTGCTTAGCTGGGTTCTCAGACAATTGCATTAATTACACAATTGAGATTAAACAGAAGAGTTAGAAGTGCATGCATTCTAGGAACCCAAAAGCTCTAGTAATTTATATAATACTGCCTGTTTGCAATATTCACTGTTTCATTACATTATTAATGCAACATTGATTGATGTTGTTCATTATTGTTGCTTTAGCTCAAATTGTCGTAGGAGAAACAATTGACAAGTGCAAAGCCATGCTGTGGGTGCAAACACGCCAATGATAAAACACATAATTTAGAAAAAGAGGACTATTAATGGAATGCAAAGCACATGCTCAAAATAAGAATGAACATGCTATGAAATAATATGCATAAATCTGTGAATACGCTGTGGGAGTCAGAGGACATCATGAACCATGAAAGTGGCGCTTGAGTTTATGCAATCAGAATATTGAGATGGACCTTCAGCCTTAAAATTCATTGGGGAGAAGCAAGGCCAGATTCACTTTTACACTCCAGCTGCTTTGTGCCATTTGTTTCATGAAAAGCAGCCAGAGTGCACTGATGAATCTGGACCATATTGTTTAACAGTATACATGGAAGTCTTCTAGAGATACCGAAATGATTTCATCATTGGTTGGTTTATCTTCAGGAGCTAAACCCTTTCTTTGCCGCTCATCTAAAGGCTTTGGCTGCCCCCAAATCTTAAGGGGTGGGGGAATGATACCTTGCTCACTCTTTGCTTGTTAAAATTTTCACTGATGTATGACTGGATGGTCCAGAGCATTAGTTTTGTCATGGAGACTTTCATTTCTATTCACTGGTTCAAATCCAGACCAGGTAAGCAGAGACCAACAGTTACCACCATTTGATGACATGACAAATTAGTTTGCTGTCTTTGGGCTGGTTTAACACTTGGAAGTTATACCAGTATAACATTGTCAGTTACAGGTTTGATTTTTTTTTTTAAATAGATATACTAAGACAAGCTATAGTTAAAGTAGTATAGTTATTCTCTTTTCCATGCAAGAAGAGCTATACTAGTAAAAGCAATTTTATGCCAGTATAACTACATCCATTAGGTTTATGTACGTGTACACATCATTTTAGCTATCCTGGTATAGTTAAAGGAGTACAACTTTTTCGGCCTTGTCTACACTAAACATGCTTTGCCAATATAGCAATACCAGCAAAGATCCTAATGTAGATGCAGCTTTTATGCCAACAGATGGCATTTTTCCATTAGCATAACACCTCCCTGAATGACATTAGCTATGACAAGAAAAGCACTCTTCTGGCATAGCTGTGTCAACACTGGGGGTTTTGCCAGCATACCTATGCTGGCTGAAGTGTGTGGTTTTTTCGCTCTGCCGACATAGCTACACTGACAAAATTCTGTAGTGTAGACCTGACCTGACCAAGTCCTTAAGCAACTCTCAGTGGATCGGTGTTGAAATCACAAAAACACCACTACAATTGATTGAACGGATCATGGAGACTGAACTGTCCTCTTACTCCTGGAACTAACCTTCACTAAAAATAATAAGGAGCCATGTTAACTAACATGATGTTAATGCATGACTTTGTAATCAGTGTAGACAAGAACAAATTGTGTTTAAAATCATATCAGCTAGTCAAATGTAAGCCCTACTGGATAAGTACTTTGCTACTTGCTGTATAAAAGTAATGAACTAAATAAATAAAGCCAACACAAAATTCACATGTACATAAAGAGAGAGAGAGAGCTTCAATTCTCCTGCTATGCTTGGTTGTTTAGTTTATTGTTTCATAGTGTTTGTTTTACTTTCATATGTTGTCAGTTGTATTTTTGTCTGAAGTGAGCTTTTTTTAATTCTAGCTTCTTAATTTTTATTGAATTTTAATGAAAATGTTAAAAGCCAAAACCAGATACTAATCACAGTTAACATAAAGCACAGAATAGACCTATTGTTATACACATAATTACCCTGGATGTCTGAAGCAAAGCTGATCATCAAGAAGAGACTTTGCAACCTTATGTATTTGTCACATTGCTAAACATGCCCTCAGGATAAGCTCAGCCAATGAGAAGATTCTGATGATAGAATGCTTCTGACACTGGTTCACTACTTTATTCAATAATCTCCTCAGAAAGGTATATGGGTGGAGTTTCTCAAGCAATATTATGAACTAGAACTCGGCCTCCAGCTTGCTCATGTAGTTGAATTAATTTCTCTTCATAAAGTCACCGGCTGTTTTATTTCTAACTTTTCATTGGATTCCAGTACGATTACTCCAAAGACAACACACTTCCAATAGCCCCCAAAACTGTTCGGTTTATTTTCTAATTTTAAAAACTTGACTATAAAAAAGGTGTGTGTATTTGCTAAATCTTACCTCCAAAAGTCCATCCTCTGGTAGATCTGTGCAGTGGACAGCATTCTGAATCTTGTTTTTACCAAAGATAGCACGCAGGGTTCCAGGTCGGAGGTGACGGGCTATTTCCTATTGAATATATAAATATTAACACTGTGTAAACCTTAGAGCCTTGTTACATCATGAACAGTACAAACGCGTATCAAGTAAAGCATTCATTGTATGTTGATTAATCTATGTACAGTATAACAAAAATGAAACTGAAGAGGTAAATTCCAAGTGGACTTCACATATGCATGTGGCTGAAAAGACCAGACCAGGATGGGAACCAAAGGGTGAAAACTGTCTGACATGAATCCAGTGTAATTCATAGATTCTGAGAGGAGAAAGGACTCCTGCATAACATAAGTTACATAACTTTCCAAAATAATTTCTAGATCATTTATTTTAGAATAACCATCCAATCTTGATTCAAAAATTGTCAGTGATGGAGAATCCTCCAAGACTCAATGGTTAATGACTCTCACTGTTAAAAATTATGCTTTATTTCCAATCTGAATTTGTCTAGCTTCAACTTCCAGCCATTGGATCATGTTATACCTTTCTCTGCTAGACTGAAGTGACCGTTATTAAATATCTGTTCCCTATGTAGATACTTAGACTGTAATCAAGTTACCTTAACCTTCTCTTTATTAAGCTAAGCAGATTGAGCTCCTTGAGTCAATCACTATGAAACCACGAGGGATTGTCAGCAGGGATAAAACTCAAGACTCTTCCACAATATATTTAGCTGTGAGAATATATCACAGGCTCTTATCCACTATGTGGACCAGTCACTAGAGATGAGACATGATCATACACGCTTAGCTAATGCAAAGTGCTACAGTGGCTCTCCTCCAACGTGAAGGAAACAGATTTTCACATTAAATTTGACATGGTCAAAGCTGAGCTCCTGATTCACCCTCAAGAGCCTTTCTCCCCCTCCTCCGTTCTCTTAACTATGGACACCATCATCTATCTTCCTCCCAGTCATTCAGTCCCATAACTCCAAGCATCATCTTTGACTTGGCCTCCCCTCTCAAGACCAACATATTCAGCCTATATCTAAATCTTGCCCTCTCTTCCGTCAGAACATTTCAAAGATCCGCCTTTCCTCTCAGTTCACACCCCCAAATTGCTCACTCAGGCTCTCATCTCACATCATGACTACTGCAAACTTGCCCCACTCTAGTCCATTCAAAATATTGCTGCTGAGATTATCCTCCTGTCCCATCATTATGACCATGTCATTCCCGCCTTCTCCCGACACCTCATATGAGTCCTGTCTCCACTATGGCAAATAAAAGTTTCTCGCTCTTACCTTCAAGGCCTCTTCTTGTGTTGTCATTCACCCCCTTTGCTCTGCCAACAGTATCAGGCCTGGCCACCCACTTGTCTGCCTCTCCCACAAACACCTTTGAGCTTCCTCATTAGAACCAGATGGCATTCAGCCAAGAGTTCTGAAAGGGTGACAAGGACCCTCACCAACAGCTCTTAAGCAAGGTAAGCTGTAATGGGATAAGAGGGAAGGTCCTCTCCTGGATTAGTAATTGACTGATAGGATAGGAAAATAAAGGGAGGAATAAACAGTCAATTTTCAGAAAGGAGAAAGGTAAATAATGGTGTCCCCAGGGGTTTGTACTGGGACCAGTACTGTTCAACATATTCATAAGTGATCTGGAAAAAGGGGTAAAACAATGAGGTGACAATATTTGCATATGATACAAAATTACTCAAGATAATTAAGTCCAAAGCAGACTGCGAAGAGTTACAAAGGGATCTCACAAAACTGCGTGACTGGGCAGCAAAATGGCAGATTAAATTCAATGTTGATAAATGCAAAGTAATGCATACTGGAAAACATAATTCCAACTATACATATAAAATGATAGGGTCTAAATTAGCTGTTACCACTCAAGAAAGAGATCTTGGCGTCACTGTGGATAGTTCTCTGAAAACATCCACTCAATGTGCAGTGGCAGTCAACAAAGCTAACAGAGTGTTGGGAATCATTAGCTTAATATAATAATATAAGATGACATAAAAGACAAAATATCATATTGCCTCTTTATAAATCCAAGGTTCACCCACATCTTGAATAGTGTGTGCAGTTCTGGTTGCCCCTCTCAAAAAAGATATATTGGAATTGGAAAAGGTAGAAAAGGGCAACAAAAATTATTAGAGGTGTGGAACAGCTTCCGTATGAAGCAAGATTTATAAGACTGGGACTTTTCAGCTTGGAAAAGAGACGACTAAGGGGGGATATGACAGAGGTCTATAAAATCATGACTGTGTGGAAAAAGTAAATAATAAAGTGTTATTTACTCCTTCTCATAACACAAGAACTAAATGAAATTAATAGGCTGCAGTTTTAAAAGGAACAAAAAGAACTATTTCTTCACACAACACACAAATAACCAGCGGAACTCTTTGCTAGAGGATATTGTGAAGGCCAAGACTATAACAGGGTTCAAAAAAAAAAAGAACTGGATAAATTCATGGAGGTTAGGTCCATCAGTGCCTATCAGTCAGGTTGGGCAGAGATGCAAAACTATCCTCTGAAGTGTCCTTAGCCTCTGTTTGCCAGAAGCTGGGAATGGGTGACAGGGGATGGATCACTTGATGATTATCTGTTCTGTTCATTCCCTCTGAGGCACCTAGCACTTGGCCATTGTCAGAAGACAGGATACTGGGCTAGATGGACCACTGGTCTGATCCAGTATGGCCGTTCTTATATTCCATTCTATTCCCTTAGGCACGGAATATCCTCCCTGGAAAAGCCTCCATAATGCCACTAACCTGTCCTCCCTTCTGAACTCAGTCCAGCTTGATGACTACAGAACACCACCAGCTGAGAGGGGTCAGAGGTAGGTGATGAGCTGACACTATTGCTATGGAACTGCTGATTTGTCTTAACAAAAACAAAATATACACTTATCAATCAACTGTGCACCCAGCTAGTCTCTCAAAAAACATGCTCATACTACTCTTACCCTGTCTTTCCACGCTCCAATTTTACCCACCTGTTATGTCTTGTCTTAAGCTAAGATTGTAAAATCTTTGGAGCAGGGACAGCATTCAACAACAAACCCCAACCTGACTGAGGCCTGCACATGCTTCTGTAATGTTAATTAATACTAATGGTAATTTTGTTAACATGTTCCCATTTGAAAGGCAAGTAAGCCATATTATGGCTGGATTGAGTCTGGCCCAGAACAATTTGATGAGAAGCTTCATTTTCTGATGGTTATAGTGTGTATATCAGTGTTAGGGGACTGTTTACTTTGTAGTCATTGCTTTACTCTTTAGTTGTGGATATAGGAGCACTTTATGAAGATACTCTCCTTCTCAATGGCATTCACAACGTTTAGCATCATGGGTGTAGTTTGGGTACATATATATACATTTATATTCCATCTTCTCACTGTGCAGGAGTAACCTTGCCATGTGGAATAATTTGCAAATTCTATGGACTCATTTCTCCTAGATGAAATGGAGAGTTACAGAGGGCAGATTTTACATTTTTCTTCATTGCCTTTAGTAATGAAAATTGCCCAAAACAGACTGAAAGCAATAAACATCTTTATGATAAAAAGGGCTGGTTACCTTTATACTTCAACACTCCAGGTTAAATAGCTTTATAGTTAAGAATACAGGAAGGATTTTTTTTTTTTAATTTTAAATTCAGAATTGTAAGACGTGCCAGACAAAATGTTCAAGTCATAAATGCAGATTCCAAGTAGATTGGGCTAGCTCATCCATACTGAATGCTTAATGTAGCCAGAAAGGCAGGTGGGCTGGTGGGTAAAAGGTTTGTTAAACATGCCTGGGTGCTGTCATTTGTTGTGGACTTGAGATGGTAGTTAAGTATAATTTTAGAGACAACCACTGACATCTTTTCCTTTTCATTCAATATCTGTGTAAAGTGGTCTATCAGATTATCAATGTGAACACTGTCATAATGGGTCCTTTTTTTAAATAATCAGGCCATTGTGTGGTTTCAGTGGTTTGACTCCAGGTGAATGGTGGTTCCAATACCCTGGTGAATCAAGCCCCAATTTGTTCAACGTCAATTTCAAGCTTACAGATAGGATTGGTAGAATTCAATTGTAATTTTTTTTTCAGTTTTGACTGATATCAATGTTTACTTAAGCATTTTTTCTATTTTGATTGTTTTAAATTTTCACAGTTGTGGGAAATTATGGGGAAGTCATACAATTGTTTAATGACAACAGATGTTGAGATTCAAAACATTAAAAATTTATAATGGTTAAAACAGAAATTGCCAGCATCATCTCTCAAAATATACAAAACAAATACTCTAAATCAAACTCTAATGAGTTCTCAATCAGCATTTATCCTACTTTGCCTATCTGTAAATTTCTATCATCATCATCAATAGAAATATTTTTTCATCCATTTGTCTGTGTATGGTGAAATCAATGTTTACCGACATTTACTAATAAAAATCTAATCCTTCCAAGCCTACTTATAGATCTGTTTTTTCTGCCACTTTGCCTTTAATGACCTGGAAATGTTTGCCCCTTCAAAATTATCCTTGTGGATAGCATATTTGAAGACACAATGACCACAGCTGTCTTTCATTGCTGTGAGTTCCAGAATAGACTAACTTCTGTAAAGTTTAAAAAACCAAGAGATCATCTCCTTGAAAAGTAAGAGACTTCAATATCAATGGTAGTTAAGTCCATCATCAAAAACACCATGCCCACAAATACGCCTGTCTAGGACTCTTTAAGAATGGCACTACTCCAAGTGGCAACATCCTGAGTCAGTTTCTACAATATATCCCAAATGATCATTTTTGACCATGGTCTTCATTGCTCTGGACACAATTCACTGTCGCCTCAAAAGCATCAGCAAGTGATGGAATTAATTCAGGCAAGCCCTATACACTGTATTATGCTTCAGATCAGACTAGATAATCACAATGGTCTCTTCTGGCCCCATAATTTATGAAAGAGCTTGAAGTTCCTGTCATCTTTTGTGACTTAAATAGATCAACCTATAAATGTCTTTCAAAATAAACTCACATTTTAAGTTAAAGATAATCTATTCCAAGTCACAGAACAGCAAGTTCATGGTTATGACTGACGCAGTGCATATCATTACGAGTAGTTTGTCAAAACTTGGCCTGCACACCATTTGAACAGCCCATATCCACCACCTCTGTTCCTTCTAAATTCAGGTCAAGATGTGCTCTTTTACCATGATCCCTATAATGCCTGAACTGTTTTTTATACCAGTTTTATACCAGGGTTATACCATCCAACTCTGCTATGTCAGCAGAGCGTTAGGTTTCCTAACTGGCCCAAATCTGACGTCAATTTCGCCATCAACAAGTGCAGTAATAAGCTTTCTGTTTGTATTCCTGTGATACTTTCCAAGGAGACTAATTTGTTGCCTTTATAAAGTCTTTCATTTGATTGGGTGTTAAGGCAGTTGCTCTGAGCTGCTTCAGTTCTAGCCTGCTGGAGTGTCTTTCAAAAATCTGAAAAACTGAAATCAGGCTCCATGTTAAACTGGGTGGGGAGAACCCTTGGTTCTCTTCCTCTATTTTATGCAGTAATTAGTAACAGGAGCTTCTTGTTGACAAAGTGATGCATTTTCTATTTACATGAACTCCACACCAGCAGCAGAGAGGTCAAATACATGTAGGGAAAAAATACTAAAGGTCTAATATCCACTTCCATGTCTTACCAGAAAACTTCCTGTGCTTTCTGCAAATTGCACAACATTTTTTCATCTTTGTGACATGTAGCTAGCTGACATGTAGATTATCATAGATTCTGGAACAAGAGTTAATAGCTAAGTTCCTTATATTCTTTAGCATACTCTTCTGCCCCCTGTGTATTAAACTTACTTGGCCGTAGGCCCTCAGCAGTGCCTTCCGCTGATTCAGGTTAATTTTTTTAAGCTCCAAAACACCCAGTCAGGGTAGTTTGACATGTTCCAGACATTTTTTTTTAAATCAACCAACTCTATGTGCATATAGTTATTGCTTGAAGCAGTGTGTGAGTCAAGGATTAATTTGCAAATTAAATTGCATGGCCCAGGCAGCAGCAGCCAAGTATGCAATTACAAGGCTGTAAAAAATGTATCAGATAGTGTTTGGCACCAGTAGCAACAAGTCATCAAACTGTAGTTTATTTTACTACAAAGCCTGCTCTCGCTTGGCTGACAAATTCAACTATTGCTTACCTTTTGGGTAAAAAAATCACTGTCTTTGAACTCTGATTGAAGCTACATCCCTTTTGCAAGCTATATTCGCCCACTTAAAACCAAACCATACTCTGTATTGTAACCACAGCAGCTGCTGTCTAAGCTTGCAAGTCTCTAAAATATTGCTACACAGCCTATTCTGTTCAGCTCATCCTCTTCTCTTACCTCCTTCTCAATTCTCTTTGCTTCACTCCCACTCATTCCCTCCAGCCATCCTTTCCTCTGACTGGCAGCTCAATGGTGCTGCAGGCTTGACATCACTCAATCTGCCCACAGACTTGCTGTTCTGTGGGCAGTAAAACTGACACACTTACTATCCCAGACAGCATTTCTACTTGTCCTAGACTTTTCTGCACTTGAGCAATTCCAATAGACTTTTCACAGAAAGCTATTCCATTGTATTATTTAGCTGTGCATCTGCCATAAACAATTCAGATCTGGAGCAAACAGGTGTAATTCTTATGCAAGTTTCTGGGCTAGATTCAGTGGGGATGTGAATGAAAAGTTATGCATGAGGTGTAAGTTGGTTAGAAAATGGATGTAAATGGTAAAATAACTCTAAATGATTTGAAATTCAGGTCTGCAAAATGTGTGCAAATTGAACTTTGACAGGCGGAAGGGGAGCGTGCAACAAAACCAGCAACTAATATGAGGGTATAAGAGAAATAAAAGAGGCAGCCAGCCTCACATACCCACAGTCTAAAAAAATGCATTATTAGTTGCTTTATTTGAGTTCTGTTCCCAGATCTGTCTTGACTCAATGTATGACTTTAAGCAAGATAAGGTGGGTGAGATAATACCTTTTATTCTGTTGGTGAAAGAGATACGCTTTCAAGTTTACACAGAGTTCTTCTTCAGGTCTGGGTCCTGAGATCTGAAGAATAGCTCTGTGTCAGCATAAAAGCTTGTCTCTCTCACCAACGGGAGTTGGTCCAATAAAAGATATTAGCTCACCCACCTCATCTCTCTAATATTCTGGGACCAACATGGCTACAACACTGCATACAATGACCTTAAGCAAGTCACTTAAAGTCTATGGGTGAAATCCAGCCCTAGTGAAATCAGTGGGAGTTTTGCCATTCCCTTCAATGGAGCCAGGATTTCACACTGTGTGTTTATTTATTAATCTGTAAAACATGGATAACGATACTTGCCTGTGTATCAGAGGTGTTATGGGGTTTTACTGATTAGTGCTTGTAAAGTATTTGGAGATCCTCAGAAAAAAATGAGCTATACAGCTGCAATACAATATTAGTTTGCAAGCGTTCTGACTAAATATTTCCCCAGTAGAACAAAATTAGTAAGTATTTCTTCCTTCTGAATTTTAGGAGAAAGAGAGAAAATTTTGCACTCACACAAACAGTTCAGGTAAAACTGCTTCACTGTATACATAGGTGCATGTACATAAAGTTCAAAGAAGCTTTTCCTGAAGTCACCACAAACCTTATTCACATTGGGAAAATTCAGAGTTTGCCTAGTGTACAAAGATAACTTTCACAATCTAGGGCCCAGCTAAGTCTGGTAATTTCTGGCTTCAGTCTTCCCATCACACACACATGCACATACAGAAAGAAGTAAATGCAGAAGAGGAAAGAGCTACCACGAAATTCTACAAGGTTTACCTAGCTAAGCCAGATGACTCCCTTCAAAAGGAGTTTGAAGCCTTATTGAGGTGCACAATTTACATATCCTGTGGATGCCAGAGATCCATCTCACTGATTCTGGGACATCCCCAGAGATACCCTTCTCCTCCCCACTGCTCTGCTGGGTCTCTCCTATCCAGCAATAGGCCTTCCTTTGGGACAACAAAGGTACTGGCTGCTTTCCATATGGCTGTGCAGAGGTGCAGAAGCCATGGAGAGTAAATATCGTTACTGGTATTACAGTAGTTCTTTAAAAGCCCCAATTGAGATCAGGGCCCCATGGTGTTAGGTGCTGTACATATATACTAAGAGACAGTCCCTGCCTTACGATCTTACAACCCAAGTAGACAAAACAGACAAAGGATGGGAGAAAAGGAGTATTATCTCTACTTTCAGAGCGGGAACTGAGGCACAGAGAGATTAAGTAACTTGCCCCAGGTTACACAGGGATGTGAGACAAAGCTAGAAAATCGTAGAATCGGAGGACTGGAAGGGACCTCGAGAGGTCTTCTAGTCCAGTCCTCTGCACTCAAGGCAGGATTAAATATTATCTAGACAGGGGTGGCCAAACCGTGTCTCATGAGCCACATGTGGCTCTTTTACAGTTAAAGTGCAGCTCGTGGAGCCCCATATGCCCCACCCCCCATTCTCTGCCTACCGGACTAGGTGGGGGGCTTGGAGTTTCTGCCCTGTTACAGGATGGTGGGGTTAGAAGATTCTGCCCAGTGGGCAGGGAGGTCTCGGGGGGTCAGTACGTTTGGCCACCCCAATCTAGAGCATCCCTGACAGGTGTTTGTCTAACCAGCTCTTAAAAATCTCCAATGACGGAGATTCCACAACCTCCCTAGGCAATTTATTCCAATGTTTACTACCCTGACAGTTAGGAAGTTTTTACTAATGTCCAACCTAAACTGTCCTTGCTGCAATTTAATCCCATTGCTTCTTGTCCTATCCACAGAGGTTAAGGAGAACAACTTTTCTCCCTCCTCCTTGTAACAACCTTAATATACTTGAAAACCGTTATGTCCCCCCTCAGTCTTCTCTTCTCCAGACTAAACAAACCCAATTTTTTCAATTTTCTATCATAGGTCATGTTTTCTAGACTTTTAATCATTTTTGTTGCTCTTCTCTGGACTTTCTCCAGTTTGTCCACATCTTTCCTTTTCAGAGAGGGAACTGAAGCAGAGAGAGATTAAATAATTTGTCCAAGGCTACACAGGGATGAGTGACAAAGCTGGAAAATGAGCATAGTTCTCCTGAATCCCAGTCCAGTTCCTCAACCATTCTTGCTCTCTGGGTTAATGATGCTTTAATTCCTGAGCAGATTGCGGATCACGTATCTGCACAGTCCTCTCAGAAGAGAGCCCCTCAATTCCATCTGGGCATCTCCCAAACCCATTCCACCAGAGTCTGCACAGAGCGGCTTCTGTGGGCTTTTTCTTCCTTTGCTCCCTATCCAATACTGTTTCCTTGCACTCAATCATATCAATTTGTAAAACAATCCAGTGTTTGGTTACTGTGCAGTTTCTCAGACTATAAGTAAAAAACTGCTAAAAATTCTGCTCAGGTTGCCCTGCAGTAGAAAGGAGAATGCCAGCATACACTGAGCACAACAGCGAGAAGCACTCTAAATTATTCATCTACGGAGTGTTTACTGAGTCACTCATTTTATATCCAGTTTTTTAGATGTCTTTGTTTAACTGATGGTTTCAGAGACAATGAGACTGATGCTACAGAGTGAAACCTAGTATTGCAGCTGCTCATGCTTGCTGCTGTCAGTCACAGCAGAGGTGAAGGATGGAAAAACAGAGATCACCTGCTTCTTTCTGATACAGAAGGGTTGTTGGCCCAGGTTGGAACATATTTCTGCCCTTCTAAGCCACTGACAGTGTAACCTAAGAGGAAAAGACTGGAGAGATTCTCAAACGGCAGTAGTATGTATTTCTTGGGTTATTACAATGGCACAATGTGTGATGTGGTATGCAAGCCTCATTAGGGAAACTCTCATATGTACTCTGTCCCAATTTCTCCACTGGGGCCAATCCCAATCATGCCTTTAAATTGTGGAAGCATAGTCAGGTCACAAGCTGTTGTCTAGGAAGCCAACTGTCTTTCAATGAACCTGTGTAGACTGGTTTTAAATTGCATTTCATATCCTAGCCAGTTCTTGTGGTTCCACTGCAACTGGGAGTCCTATATAGAGTGGGTGACGTTCCGTCTAGAGTCTACAGTATGAGCGACAGTTCCTTACAGACCTGCCTCTTCAGGGGAGTTCAAATCCACACTAACAAATGGTATATGAAGAAAGGCTGTGATCTGCAACCCCTCTTCTGCATGGCTATTGACTGCTCTATCGCCCACTTGTTCAATTTTCAAACAAGCACCTTTGCGCTTTTTCCCATACTGCCCCTCACACTTGTGAGGTGCTCCACATAAACATCTACAAAGCTACCTCATTATCCTCTTTCAAATCCCTCTGTATAACTCTTCTTTTCTGTGATTTTTTTTACACTTCTATATTTGCAGCATCAATTAAAGAAACTCCTGCTCCCACAGGTGCAATCTAATCACTTAATTCCCTTTTTTACTCTATTTTCATGGTTGGCCCCTTGCCACATTTTTACCTATTCATCCCGATCGTTATGGCTAGTTCCAATCAAGGGAACACAAGCAGGTGCAATGTGAGAGATATTCATGCCTTCTAAGTGGATTTGAACCTCCTTCAGAGAAGTCTGAGGTTGAAGAACCAATTGTTCTTGTTGATCCAATTTTAATACATGGGGTCCCAAAATTGGGGCTCTTAAACGTTGGAAGGGAGCCAGGTTTGTGATCAGAGGGTCTAAATTTAAAACTGTTTTTTGTTGTTGGCCCAATTCCACCCTGTACAATCTGGGCGCATGGAATCCCTCCGAAGTGACAATGTGCCCACAGAATTTAAACCAAATTGTTGGCATGAGCCAGGTAGGCTGCTACTTGCAAAACCCATTGCCTATCATGCTGACCAATACTGTCTCATTGTTTACTTGTACTCTTGTCTGCCTGTATCCATCTGTCTCTTGTCTTATACTTTGATTGCAAGCTCTTTGGGGAAGGGACCATCTTTTTGTTTTGTATTTGTACAGCACCTAGCACAATGGGATCCTGGTCAATGGTCGGGGTGTCTACACACTACAATAATACTCATAATAAATAACAACAGTAAGTGACATTAAGCAAACAGTATTCCTCACTTACATGGCAACAGTCATTCAGAGTGTTAACTACAACTCAGCATCTTACAGTATCAAGGGCACTGTTTTGAAAAAACCATCAACAGATTCTGAGCAAAAGACAAACCCGAAAGATCTACATGCACCTGACCACACCACCTTCTACTCCTACTGATTTCAAGTGTGTTGGAAAATGCTCAATATCTCCTAGGATTAAGCTCTGTTAGAGCAAATTATCAGTAATAAGTGACTGACAGAGAGAAATCACTGTGAGCTTGTATGAAACTTTTTGGGGCAATCATAACTGACTCTTACCCACAGACATGCTACCAAAAATAGCTAACCTTTTTGAAGCTGAGCACTCAGACTATACAATTCCATACAAATGATACGATTTTAGAAAGATCTATATTGATGAGCTTAAAATATTCTGTATTTCATGCCACACATTTAAAGACTGTGCTGCTTTTGTATCATGCTCAGTTTGAGAATAAAGGGAGTATCTATAATATGGGTCACCCCAGCCAACCTCTTTGGGTATGTCTACACTGCAATTAGAGGTGTGACTATAGATATAGCCAAGCTTGTTTAGACTAGCTAGCTTGAATAATAATAGCAGTGAAGCCGTGGCAGCATGGACACAAGAACAACCTATACAAGCCTGCCCGGGACCTGGGTATGTACTTGAGCAGCTAATCCTGCTCTCACAGCATCCAGTGTTGTGGAGATGGGGGGAAAAGGCCAGCAGTTGAGACCAACAGGTAGGGACCATGAGGTTCTCTACCTGTTGGCACAGTCAGCTTCTTGAGGTGAGGCTAGTTTTTGAAGGGGCATAAGAGACTGCAGACAGACTTCTATAACTCACTTTAACACACTCGACATTAGGAGTGTTTGGAAGTTGGATGGGAACAAGGACCTTAACATTATGGAGATGCTACAATGCCCATCATGGTGAGGGGCTGTATTGGAAAAATAAATAGATCAGATAAATGGAGTGCTTCAGCAACTGGGGGAAGGACAAAAAAAAAAAAAATCTAGTGGCAAAAAGGGAGATGGACCCCAGTTCCAGTCTCCCACCACAAGTCACCAGAGACTCTCTGAAAAAGGGAGGGTGGTGAAGCACTGGAATGGGTTACTTAGGGAGGTGGTGGAATCTCCATCCTTAGGAGTGATATAGCAGAGGTTCTGAACTCTCATTCCTCAACTGCAGACAATATGCTTAATATCAGCTCCTCTCAGTTGCATTTACCACTTAGTACTATGCAATCAATGTCTGTTTTATACCTAATTCCAGAAGTTTTATGATCACTGAATCAAGTTAAATGACTATCCCACTTAGGATAGTAGAGGAGTTAGTGCTCCTGAAATATTCAGACCATTCAGGCTAGAACCTAAGTCTCTATCCATGAGACATGCACAACATAGACAGAGGCAGTGCCTGCTGTCCCTGCACTGTGGCCTTGCCAATATGCCTTAGCCTTGACTTAGAAGATCCACCTCTAGGATTCAGAGTAGAGTTTGGTCTTCATGACCACTCTTTGACCCCTCTGCTGGGACTACCAACAAATTCCCAACAGTAGGGGTGATTTTGTAAATGTGGACACCTGCCTATTAGGAACTGGACTGAGTCCATCAGCTCATTTCACATAGGACACTGAACAGCAAAGTCTCCAAACTATGGCAGAGGACATTTAAACCAGCCGCTGAAATTGAAAGGCTCCATATCCCATCACTAAATCCCTGATTGTTTTAATCTGTACAAGAAGCTATTTTAAAGTGGCTGTGGTAGATATAGAGACCTTTTAATTAAAAGCCCCCTTTTGCAGGATAGTGAATTCTGGTGCCTGTCCTGGCTGATTATGAAAAGTCAATATGAAAAAGATATCTGAGCAGGTGGTGGAGGTCTGCCAATATGAGCTGCATATCCATAAGGTAAAAACCAACTTAACTTATTTTTGTGTTTGTGTGGCTGGGTTTTATGAAGATGCATTCAGAAGCATGTAGAATATGTCACAGAATTAACATGAACACTTAATACATGCATATGCAACTTAGAGATTGGGGTCTAGAGTCTTTGCTGCACCCAATAGCTGGACATAGCTCGGCAGGGGGCACAAAGGAGCCAGTTCTGCACCACGCTGGTGACCATTTATTTTAGAGCAAACTCAGGGAGCACAATAGAGGGCTGGTCATCCCCTGTCACTTGTAGCTACATCCCCTAATGACCCCTGTACATTAGAGGCCAGGCAGGAGATGTCATAGAGAGGTGTTAAAGGTAGAAGGGAATCCAGAATTGGTTAGATCTGTTGGCTTTATGGGTCTGCTGTATTACCAGATCATCACAAAGAGGCCATATCATAGAGAAGAATCTGACCCTGGAAGTTTATCCTTATAAGGAAATTATTAAACCAGCTAGCTAATAGGCCTTGGCACAGTCTGTACCAGATTTTTCATTAGATCTATAATAGCTGATATGCACAATTAAAACCGAAAGGCTAGAGTCAGATGTCTGACCCTAAATAACATTTAAGCAATTCAATCATGTCCTTTCCATTACAGGCCTCCACAGACAGCATGACATAGTAACTGCTGCCTGTTATTGATCTGTTTGCTACTCTAGCCGATAATGGTCTGTGGCTGAATGAATTTTTTTTTTTTAATTTAACTTGTTTTGTTTGAAGGGGTAACTGATGATATAAATTTCTTCTTAGCTGAAGAGTTAGGTAAATAAACATTATTCCCCTTCAAACACGTTAATGTGTCTCTCTGTAGATGTGTAAGCAGTGATCATCAGGCTACTGGGGAAACCCACATTTAAACAATCAAAGCAATACTAGATAAAGGAGACAACAACAAGCTTAGTTGCTTGACACAGACATTATACCTTTTATGATTATATATTCTTTAGTACTAATTTTGTATATTGTCATCTTTCACATCATATAAAAATGTCCCATAGGTGATGCAATTATAAGGCAGTGTAAATGTACACAACTATTTAGCCCTCAAATATACCTAATAATTCTTTGCATTTTCATAGTATCTGCCACAGAGAATCTCCCAACCCTGGGAGATGGGTCATGTCACCGTGCCCATTTAAAGGACATGGAAACCGAGCCACAGAGAGATTAAGCGATTTGCCCAAGGTCACAAAGAGGTCAGGGACAGAACTGAAAACAGAATCCAGATCTTCTGGCTCCTAGTCCTGTGTTTTAAACCAGAAGGACTATCCTTCCTTTTGGTTTTCAGAGTTAGAGTGTTTAAGGGCAAAAGGGACCACTATATCATCTAGCCACTGTATCCCGCAGGCCACCAACATCATACAGCACCCACAATGAGACCAAAGTAAATGAGACCCCCAGGAGACAAAACTATCATGTGCCACAGGCAGAGAATAGGGGGAGCCTGAAGTACCCCAGTGTCACAGGCCCCAGCAATGGCAGGGAAATGATTGAGATATACCCAGATAATCCTGGCAAGTGATCTGCACCCACACGCTGAAAAAAAAGGCAAAACACCACAATGTCATTGCCAATCTGACCTGGAAGAAAATTCCTTCCCAACCTCACATATGGCCATCCCTTAGACTCTGAGCATGTGAGTAAGAACCAGCCAGCCAAGCACCTGAGAGACAGAATACCCAGTGATCCCACTGAGAACTGGCCCACGCTGTCCAATGTCCCATCTCGAGTTGTGGCCATCCTGATACTCCAAAGGAGAGAAAAAAAGCCTCCCTGAATACATGGGGGGAGGGGAAGAATCCCTTCTTGACCCATGCCACTGGCTCGCTGAAACCTTGAAGCATGAATTTTAGGAACATAAGATGTAAACTAGAAGTGAGCCCCAGGGCTGTCGAGCCCTGCCCCCCACCATCACAAGCAGCCCTGTCATATAATTGCACTCATACATTTGTCCAGCTCTCTCTTAAAAGTAATTAAGTTGTCTCCCCCCCCCAACTCCTATTGGGAGGCTGTTATGGAACTTCATCCCTCTGATGGCTAGAAACCTTTTAATTTCCATCTTGAATTCGCTCATTGCCAATTTACACCCATTTGTTCTTGTGAAAACATTGTTCTTTAGCTATATTTACAGAGAGCAATCATATCCCTTCTCAGTTTTCTTTTTGCAAGAGTAAACAAGCCAAGCTCTTTCAATCTCCTCTCATAAAATAGACCCTTCATTCCCCTGATCACCCTAATAATGCTCCCGTGCACCTGTTCCAGTTTCAATTACTCTTTCTTGAACATGGGAATTGCATACAGCATTCCAAATAATGGTCTTATCAATGCCTTGTAAAAGAGCATTAATACTTCTCTCTCTCTACTGGTAATGCCTCGCCTAATATGTCCTAGGATTACATTTGCCTTTTTCACAGCCACATAACACTGATGGCTCATATTCATCCTGTGATCAGCTCACACACCCTGGTCTGTCTGTCTCTGTCACTTCAAACTGATGAGCCCACAGCTTGCAGCAGAAATTCTTACTATCAAACTAAGGCCTTGTCTACACTAGCACTTATGCTGACCAAACTGTGTTGCTCAAGGGTGTGGTTAAAGCAACATAAATTTTGCCGGCATAAGTGCTTGTGTGGACACCATTATGTCGGTGGAAGAGGCTCTCCCACCGACATAGCTACCGCCGCTCATTTAGGTGGTTTTATTATGTCGGCAGGAGAGCACTTTCCTGTCGACATAATGCGGCTACACAAGCGCTCTTACAGCTGCGCCACTACAAGTTTTAAGTGTAGACTAGCCCTAAGTATGACCTTACACTATATACTATTAAATTTCACCTAATTTCTATCACTCCAATCTTCAAGGTCATCCATATCTTCCTGTATAATATTCTGAACTTCCTCTGAATTAATGGTGCCTCCAAACGTCGTATCATCAGCAAATTTCATTAGTATACTCTTACTTTTTCTGCCAAGGTTATTAATAAAAATATTGAATAAGATTGGTCCCAAGACTGATCCTTGAGTAACTCTGCTAGTAACCTCGCTATAGTCCGAAAATTCACCTTTCAGCACAGCCTGTTGTCTTTTCCCTTTTAGCCAATTCCCATGTGTTACCCATTACCAACTGTTACCCATCTATGTGAAAACACTTATTATTAATGCAATATTTAGGTTGAGGTTTTAAATTCTGAAAGTAAAGGAATTTAGGTTACAATTTCCCAGAGTTGCTTTAAATTCCTCTTAAACCCACTGCACATTGACATTATAACAAGATCTTTCACTTAAACAATATTCCATAAGAGGGAATTGGCACACACATCACTTCAAGAGCATTGGGAAGCATAAACTGAAAAGTTTTCAACCATTTAAGCAGTATGCAGGAAGCCAGGAATGCAAGCCTGATGTAGGCTACTTGATAGTAAACGCTATAACCAAAATTTTGGTTTTTTTTATGCATATGAGAAGACTGTTAGAGAGGGATAAGAGAAAAGAACAACGATGCTTAATATTTCTGTAGCATTTTACATCTTAAAAATGTTGTAAAAACATTAACTAATCACTACAACACCCCTGTGTGGTCAATAGCTATTTTACAGATGGGGAAACTGAGGCACAAAGAGGTTAAAAGTGAAGTGAGAACCTTAGGCCTAGCTAGCAACAAAGGGTCCTACTCTTCTAGAGGACATATATACACAACCAGCCAGAAGTTAAATCTAATTCCAGTGCCAGTTTCAGCAGAGTTCAAATTCCCTAATTACCTTCCACCAGCTCCAAAACTGTTCTAGTCCTTTGCTTCCCTAGTCACTGTATGAAACAAACACACAACACCACTGAAAACTTCCTTTTGCTCCTTGTCAGTTCCTTTCTCCCTCTAGCTCCTTTCCCCTCAAACTCTCTGTGAAAAAGTTTTCTGATCTTCTCTGATTGTACTTAAACAGAACAGCTTTACTGATAAGGTATTTGATATTTTCTCAAAATACTATCATTTCTCATGAGCAAATGTATAAGTTTTTCTTTAAAATATTGTGTGATAGAAACTACACTGCTAACCTCTTTCCTTTTGAGCTGGTATTGCTTTGTGCGCTGTATAAATCAGCATTTTAATTAACATTTTAACCCATCCTTCTAGTTCTGTAGTGTTGCTACCACTTTGCTGCTATGTCATGTTTCATTAAATTTGTTCACAGACTGATAGATTCTAAGGCCACAAAGAACCATTGTGATCATTTAGTCTGACCCCCTGTATAACACAGGCCATAGAACTTCCCCCAAATAATTCCTGGACCATATCTTTTAGACAAACATTCTATCTTGATTTAAAAATTTGTCTGTTATGGAGAATGTGCCACGACCCTTCACAAACTGTTCCAATACTCTCAGCATTAAACATTTATGTCTTATTTCCATTCTGATTTTGTCTAGCTTCAACTTCTAGCCATTGGATCGTGTTATACCTTTCTCGCTAGATTGAAGAGCCCATTATTAAATATCTCTTCCCTGTGTAGATACTTATAAAATGTAATCAAGTCACCCCTTAACCTTCTCTTTGTTAAGCTAAATAGATCAAGCTCTTTGAGTCTATCGCTTGAGTCTAAGGCATGTTTTCTAATCCTTTAATCATGCCTTGTTGAACGGTCATGGGCCTCTTTCTACCTTTCTGAAACACAAATGTTAAATTTCTTTTTAAACTTCACTCCATGTATGAATATCTTCCTAACACACAGGATTTTTTAAAATGATACAATAAAGCCTAAATTTTCATATCAGACTTTCTTTTAAAACACGTCTTGCTTTGGAAAATGACAACAACTGACATTCTATTGTTGAAAACAAGTACCTGTAAGAAGTAACCACACTTCCTGATTTTGGAAAGTGCTCGAATACATTGAAATTTCTTTCTTTCTGGTATAGACTTTTCTCTGTATATTTTCTTCCTGCAGACAATGAGACCTAATCATTTCACAAATATCCTTTTAGAAAGGCATTGCTGTACCGTGATTATAGGCAATCTGATTCTTTTCTGTGATGCCTCAGTTGAACAACAAAGCAGCCAGAAAACCACTGAGCCATAGCCCCATTGGGTGCCCACCACCAACTAAAATCCTCAGCACAGTGATTGGTTACACAAGTCCTCCTTGTAGTCTGCCCTGAAGCCTGCCAAACTCAGACTCGGAGAAAGGGCAAGAAGTAGCAAGTTTCACAGAGGTGGGCATTCAGCTAAGTATGGCTGTCCTTAAGAGCAGGGGAGTCAAACTAACTTCCAATGGCGGGCCACATTGCAATAAAATGAACTTAAAGTGGGCGTCTTATCCTCTGCCGATAAATCTCGCTGCGTCCTCCCTTTCAGCGGCAGCTCATGGCGTCTTGCCCACCGCCGTGAAAACTCGCGTCGTCCTGACTTTCGGCGGTAGCTCTCGGGGTATTGCCGGGCAGCAGCAGCAGCCAGGGGCTGGAACAAAAAGGTTGTCGGGCCGTATCCGGCTGCCAGGGGCCGTACCAAAAAGGATCGTGGGCCATATCCAGTTGCCTGCGGGCCAGACCAAAAAGGTTCATGGGCCGGATCTGGCCCACATGTTTGACACCCCTGCTCTAGAGTTTACACACAAGAGCCAAAAGTAAAAATGCCCCCAGCCATTCTTAACCTCACATGATGGAACATAAGAGGAGATGCGGACTCTCAAGAAGCTGTTTCCCAGACCATTTAGGGCTTTACAGAGCATAACTGACTCCCTGAATTGCATTGAGAAACCATATAGCCAGTGCAAAGCACAGATGTTATATGCTCACAATGACCCAGGATGCTCATGCTTAGGAAATAGGCAGCAACATCCTGCAGAAGCTGAAGCGTCCAGGTGGTTTTCAATGGTAGTTCTAAGCAAAACATATACAGTAGTCAAGGCTGGAGGAGACAAAGGCCTGGATATCTTTGGCTATTAGAGAAGAAAGATGGTCTTGTAGTTAAGACACACTGGACTGAGACTTGAGAAATGTGGGTTCATGTCCTAGCCCTACCACAGAGCTCCTGTGTGACTTTGGACAAGTCACTTCATCTCTCTGTGACTCAGTTTCCCCATCTGTAAAATAGGAATAATATTTCCTTTCTCCCACCATTTGTCTTTATTGTCTATTTAGACTGTAAACTCTCTTACTACACATATGTACAGTGTAACTACAAAGTTATAATACTTTTTGACAGTGACTTGCAAACAGAAAAAGAAAATGTTCTGCAAGCCAATTGCTAAATTCTGTTTTCTTTTTGCAAATTGGTTATTTATTACAGTCTGAGACATGATGGGTTAACTCAGTTTAAACAGCATTTCAGAGACACTGTATACTATAATCTAATGGAAACAAGATAGAGGCAAGTGCTCTGGCTGCATAATCAATCTATTCTATTGATATTGGTGGCAAGAGAACAAATTTAAGGTCTATCCTAATCTGCCTCGAATATACAATTCTTTGTGCTTCAGAACAATATTAATAATTAAACAAAATTGTATAAGTGCAGCCAGGATTAGAAAAAATAATTTTCAAACTTGGGTGTCAAAAACACCCACCTCTTAATTTTAAAGTGCCTACATGATTTAGGCACACCAATCCGATTGATGATCAAAGGAATTTGTGCTTTCAAGTCACTCAGACACTTTTGAAAATCCGAGCCACAATTCATATTCAGGCACCTACATAAAAGTGCCTTATTTTTCATAAGTGCTCAAAGTTCAAACTTCCAATGAATTCAATGGGTGCTGAGCACCTCTGGAAAAAAATAAAAATCTTGATTTAGATGTCCAAATATGGACTTTACATTCCTAATTTTATGCACCTATCTTTGAAAATCTGGGTTATAATTTTAATAGCATGAAGAAAAAATATTAAAATGGGCACTGTAATGAAATTGCTGGCCTCTTACTGGGCAACCCACCAGCCCCTTACAGGAGTAGAAGGGAAAAGATCAGGCTGTCATTCAAGGTACAGAAACATATTTCAGTATCCATAGAGGGCAATGAGTTACCTAGTGTGACCAAGAAGTGACAGAAGATCAGGCTCAAGGAGACAGACAGAGGGTTGGACTGTGTTAGCAGCAGTTTGCAGGCAGTAGTCTGGGAATTGGCTATGAAAGAAAACCCAAAGTAGAGCAGTCTACAAGCAGACTATGAGAGGCAACCACATAGCTGGATGACAGGATAACAAGGAAAGGCCCCCAACAAGACCACTGATGAGGGGACTGAACCCTGGCCACTGGGTTCCACCAGTCAATAATTAATTGTCCTCGAATATAGGAATGGGCTAGAAGGAGCACCCTACATACTAGGTCTGAGAAGGGAGAAGATATCCTTGTGCCCCTCTACTTGATTGCCTCATAGGTGGATTTACAGACTACTGTGATCATTTTTAATTGTCATTTGTCTAAGACCTTGCAAGAAGGATATCTGCACATTTTCCCCTCTGCCAGCTCTAGCAAAGAATCATCCGTCACTTACCAGATGTACATGAGTCTTTAATAAAAACCCAACAAAAGGCAAAAATCTGTACAAACTCGTGCCTGGAGTGCCAACTGCACTGCCTAGACTCTGGGGGCTCAGACAAAATGAGTACCAGGTCCAAAGAACAATCATATCTTCATTTTGTGAAACCCAGGCCACATCTGATTTTGACCACCCTTACTGATGTCATAGTGTTAAAGCCCAGAAGGGATCACTAGATCAGCAGTCTGACCTCTTGATATCACTGGCTACTGACACCACCCAGCACCTGCACCTTAACCTAGCAACCGAAATGAGATCTAAATATTACAGCCCACAGAAGACTAGATTATTATGTGTTACAGGCAGAGAATGTGCATGACTGGACATCATTCTGGATGTCTATGCCAGGCTCAGAGAAATGCAATCATTAGGGTCTTTAAGACCCACTTTTAAAACGTGAATTGTCACATCTGTAGTAATTATTTGCTACATATCAGAGACACAATTTGCCACCTAGAAAGTAGAGTGACATCCATATGGGTTAGATTCTAATGCTTTTACTCACCTTGAGAAGCACCTTACTTCAAAAGGAGTCCCATTGACATCAAATGAGACTATTATTGGAGTAAGGGACTATTCAACATGAGCTAAGGGTGGGTGGCACAACCTGGCCCTTTGTGTTTTGTGCCACAATTCCAGACTTTGCCCTTGTCTTGGTTTATAGCAGGTTGTACTTTTAGATCAGGAGGCAGTGCGTCAGATATGAACATGCGTGCACAACACGCCACAGCCCATTGTTAACATTAGTCGTTAAGAGTAGGCTGCATAAAATGCCTCATTGGCTGTTCTCAAATGGCTTTAAACTTTGGTATTTATGAACCAAACTTCTTCAAACATGCTAAGGGCACTAGACTTCATAAATCAGAGTCAATTTAGGTCCCAGAGTCTGTCAGTCAAAGTACATTGGCATTGTCCCAGGATTTTAGAATTGCTCCAGGATTTTATCTCCTGGACAGCAATGCTGATTGAAAGTCACCATAATAAGCTTAAACAACACCATCTCGTTGATCAGAAACATAAATAAGTGAATGCAAAAAAGCATATTTATACGAGAATAAGAAAAACACTTTAATCTTTTCCAGTCAACATATTTTAAAATAAAAAAAAAGTTATTTTCACTTCAAAATTGAAATGCCACACTGAGGAGAAAACTAAATATAAGGTAATGAAGCTTGAAACTAGCTCTTCATTTTGTCAACATTCAACTAGCTCTTTTGTCCATATAGGACAAAAAACAGATTTCTCTCTCTCTCTCTCTCTCTCTCTCTCTCTCTCACACTCCCCCCCTCCCCACAAAAAAAAGCCCTGGCTGGGATGATTTAGCTGAGGTTAGTCCTGCTTTAAGCCGGGGGGGTTGGACTAGATGACCTCCTGAGGTCCCTTCCAACTCTAAAATTCTGATATTCTTTACGGGACACGTAAATATTTACCCTCGCTTTAAGCACTAAAATATCAGCTCATGAAGCTCTAAAGCTCTGTACATAACCTTGTTAGACAGGAAACTGATTTTTTGCTTTCTACAACCACTACTTAAGGCAGACATTGCAGTCACGATGTTTAGTTGGTAGCTTCCCTGACTATACAGATTGAGGATGATAAAAAAACATGATACTTTAACCACGTTTTGTCAAGGACAAGCTACAAACATTATTTAACTAGATATATAATTGCAGGCAGAGACACTCCTGAAAGCAGCTATATCCCTGTGCACTTACACTGTATGTGGCTAAGGAACTGATTTAAGGCAATTCTTATAATAAACAGAGGAGACAGAAGTACATGACACATCTGTTTATCAAACATACCATTAAAGGAAACAAAATGAAGCCAATGTGCAAAACCTAAGACATCCATTCCTGATGCATGTAGAATCGTGCTTATTTTCACTCCACACACAGTGTTGCTACCAGGTAAAAAGGAACCACACAAACAAATATCCAAGGTGATCCAATGGTTAGAGGCATAGCTTGGGACTCGGGAGACTGGGGTTCAATTCTCTGCTCTGTTGCAGGTTTCTCATGTGTCTTTGGGGAAGTCAACTAGTGTCTCTGTGCCTCAGTTCCTCATCTGTAAAATGGGGATAACAGCACTCCCCTCCCTTGCAGGAGTGTTGTGAGGATGAATACATTAAATATTGTGAGTCACTCAGGTAATATGGTAATGGAAGCTATGTGAGTACCTTAGATAAATGGTTTCATAGAGCTTCAGACCAGAAGAGGTCATTAGATCAGCTAGTCTGACTTCCTGTACATCACAAGCCATTACATTCCACCCAAATACTCTAAATTGAGCCCAATGACTTCAGTTAAATCAAAGCATTTTACTCCTCAGGAGAGTGTACTGTTGTGTACCACAGCCATAGGAAAGACTGAGGCACAACCAGTGCCTGAGGCTCCATGATGGCTGGGAATCGATCAGGCGAGATATGCCCCGATGATACTAGCAGGCAATTCACAACCCACACTGCAGAAGATGATGAAAAACAGCCAATGTCCCTGCTAATCCAACCTAGGGAAAATTTCTTTATGATCCCAAATTTGGCAATCAGTTAAATCCTGAGCATGTGAGCAAGACACATCAGCCAGGCAAGACAGAGGATTTTCTGTACCACCTCATACCAGTGGCTTACCCCAATCATGGCAGATCTCTAATGCTTCAGAAGAAGGAGAACAAAAAACAAACCCCAAACCCAGGGATTACAATTGTACACCAGGGCAAAAAATTCCTTCCTAGCCTCTGCTGAAAGCCCTGAAACATGAGATTAGATTATAGCCATTATCATTATACAGAACTACAAGTGTTATGAGTATGTTGGTTTATATTTAATAACTTTAAGACAACTAGTTTGTGGTCACCTTCCAGTTTCAGCAGTATCATGCCAGAGTTAAACAAAACCAGCACAGACATGAAAAACAAAAGTGAAATAAAATGACAACCCAATCTTTCAAAGAGTTCAAGTGATTAGAAACCTTATAAACGTAGGAGCATTATACCATGTGGATTGCTATTGAGGGAGGTGATTGACCTTCATTTAAACATAGGTCAGATAATTGGGGTTATGCTCTGCTCATACTAGAGTAATGCAATATGGTAAACGGAACATTTAACATGGTCAGACGGAAAAGTAATTAGAAACTGGCAAAAATATTTGAATAATTTCCACAATATTTGCCTTCTCTAATGTTAAGTGTGAATCTACAGAGCAATAAACTGTAAAGAACGTGTTCTTTCCTTCAAGTGTAAATCTATAAAATACTGGGCACTGGAAAGTACCAAAGTGGAACTAAAACATCATACAATAATGTTAAAACATAAAGCCCTGACTGCATTATCTGGGGACTGTCATTTTGTCTTCTGGATGCTATTTGGCACATTTTGTCTGCACTATATTGTCTGGTTAGTCAAAAACTGCAAGGTCTTTGGTATAGGGACTGTCTCTATCTCTCTGTTCTATACAGCACCATGCATATTGATGGCACTCAAATAATAAAACCTAGTAACAATAACGTTATAAGCAGGGATACAGACTGCAAGCTTTTTGTTTCCTATAATGAACATTGGGATTGGGGGTATGTCTACACTGCGATGTAAGTCCAGGGTTAGTGGGACTCAAGTCAACTGACCTGTATAGGAACCCTGGGCTTGAGCGTCTACACTATATTTTAAACCCTATATTAAGACTTTTCTAACCCGTGCTGGAAACTAAGGCTCTGGTGTCCACAAATGCAGTGCACAGACCCAAGTCAAAGTAATCACATCTTGAAGTCCCCATTCCCTCCCCCCTCTAGCCCTAGGACCATGGTGCACTGGGGGAAAATTTTACTGCCCTCCCTGCATGTTACCAGGGAACAGCTCCCTTTGGAAAAGGCTTGATCAGTTCGCTCACCATTGCATACCCAGGAGGCTCTCTGATACATTGTAGCTCAGTGATTAGAAGAGAATGGGTTATAAATGACTTGAACTGCTGCCATTTGCAAAGGGGGACAGGGGAAGATGGCTTCCATTTTCAATAGACTGGATTGCAGATTGTTGGGATAGAAAGGACTAAGGATGTTGTCCCATGGAACTATGGGATACTTCTGGCTGACACCTGGGACCTGAATCAAGAGGGCTGCATCTACTCGGGAAAGCAATACGGCTTGGATGCTGGGTCCAGGCTAAACTCGAGCTCAGGCCCTCCAGCCCTGCAGGGTCCTGGGACCAGGCCCTGGGTTAGCACAGTTGCAATGTAGAAACAAGGGGGATTAGGCTTGAGCCCAGTCTTACGTTGCAGTGTAGACATACCCTGAGAATCTCCTCTCACCAGTTAGACACCAGAGGATTGCCACAGACTTCAGTGGAGTAACATCTGATTTACTCTGGCCTGACAGGAGAATCAGCCCATTATTTTTTTTTTTTTGGTTAACTATTCTAGTGCTTTACAGTCCAGTGAAAATTGATAAAACAATTACCAAGAAAACTTATCTTGACACTATATTTTCACATAAGTATTCTTTTGGTAATTTTATTACTTTGTTTACCTGGGATTGGTGGAGTTGCTACAGGTTCAGACCCATGATCCACCTGGTCTGGATCAGGCCACAAGCAGTGGCCAATGGCGAAATGTTTCAAAGGAAAGTAAAAAAACACATACAGAAACAGAGCAATGCTCTAATGTTTACATTTGACATGCAGAATATCAACTTTTCAAATATTTCTCATTAAACAAGTAACTTACAGGATCAGAAGGCCCACAGAAGTCTCTGAATACTTTCTGAGGATCAAACTGCCTAACCTCTAGTGCTATACAAGGACCTGAGCACAGTTCTGTAACCATCTCCTGTAAGAAGAAAAGATTAAATCAAATTTCAAGTTTGTTAGTGTGATACCAAGAGTTGCATTTCACATCAAAGTTGGACGCAAACATAAAGAAGAAGAAAATATTAGGAAATGTTGGGGAAAAACAGCGAGAGGAAATGGTAGAGGTAAGAATCAGCATCCTCAGTTGAGAGAACTTGTCCATATATTGTTATTCAGGTTCACAACATGAAGGATAAGTTGGATTTCTAGCTTCTTCAGGATGCTCAAGTACCAGCAGTTGCCAAAGTGCTTTTATTTCTTTGCATTTGGCCTGAGGTTGCAACCTTTTCATTCCTCACGTGGATTTTGCTACCGAGAATCATAGCTTTGTCACCTTAAGACTAAGTCACTGCAATATGCTGTACTTGGGTTTAAACCTGAAGAACATTTAGAATCTTCAGCTGGTTCAGAATGGAGCAACCTACTCACATAGCAATATTTCCCATAGGGGACACATTACACCTGAGCTATGTAGTGTATATTTGCTTCTAATTTGTTTCCAAGTATAAACTAAGTTGTCAGTTTTAGCCAATAAAAACTAACATCATGCTTTAAGGGCCTACCTTCCTTAGAGCCTAACTCTTTTCTCATGTGCTACCATGGCAGCTGATTGCAAGTAGGACACAAGCGAATGTCACCCGGAATTTAAATGGGAGGAGCATATAGCATGACTTTTCCAGTGAGAGGTCCTTGACTCTGGAATACAGTCTTCCCTTGGTCTATTAGTGTCAGAATCTCAAAAATGTCAGGTCACACTGAAAGGCTCAGAAGTTTTCCCAAACTCTTTCTGTCAGAGATAAGGGTGGCAAAATGAGCTGAGTGGGTAATGGAGAGTCTTAATTTGGGGAGGTGAGTTTTAACTATAGACATTGGTGCCAATTTGTAGTTTGTTAACAAGATTAATAGGGGTTCTTAGACCAGAAGAGACCAATGTGATCATTTCACGTGACCTCCTGCATAACACAGATCATGGATTGTATGTGCACCTAGTGCTCTGGGCAGACCCTTTTTAAACACATCAAAATAAAGAAATTGAAGCTGATGTGGAAAGGGGAAGACAGGAGACATGAAAAGAAAATGGGGAAGGGCGGTGAGGACAGGCTAAGATGTCACAATCCTGGCACTCAGAGAACAAGAAAGTGAAGAATATCAAGAAGATGAGGGGTGTGGCAGAAAAACATGGAAAAAATATCCCCAGCATGCAAGGATTATAATTAAGATAAAATGCAAAGAGAATTAAATTCAAATGTTGTGTGTCCAGCATGAGAGCAATTTCATGATGAAATCCCTTTTGAGATCATTGATGAAATACTGACTCATTGAACGCAATAGCCAGCTCCCTTTGACATTAATGGGACCAGGATTTTACCCCAGAACTTTTATCATCAGGGGGTTCACAGGTAGACAAGCATTCAACAAGGGGTCAAATTATTCCAAATTCCTAGATTATGTTATGAGGCACAAGGTTGAAGACCGGATGCCTTCAGCGTAATGCTAGATGGTATTATTACTATGAGACATGCTGTAGTGCATCTCCTTCCAAAGTTCATTGGTTCACATACCCCTTTCTTAAACAATGGCTGTGAAGTGAACCGATGGAACAAGATCACCCACTGCAGTTGGGGAATCCCTGCTGTAGTAGTACACAGCATAATGGCACATCCCAAAATGTTTAACTGCATTTATAAAATGGTCACTTGTGGTTTATGTTTTTCTCTATTACTTATTTAAGGACTCCTACTCTATGCAGTTAGAGGAAACACCAGCAAAACTGGAATCTTTGGCAATGATTTCGATTTCTCCTTTCATAAAGAACCATTTTATAATTAGATGACAAGCCCATGTCTGAATGGCTGATGATCCCTAGGAAATGTAGACGAGACCTTGGAAAAGACAGCTGGGATTTGCATATGACAAACAACTTCTGCCCTGATATTTCACCAGTCATGATGATTAATTTTAAGTCATAAATGAAATTTAAGAAAACACAACTGGATGGAAAGTCCTAGAGATCTGAGTCACATATAGGGAGGTCAGACCCTTACTTAGGTCCGCCTTCTACTTCCCTCCTTGCTCCTTCCAGTTGCCTAGGACTATCTCACTGTTCTTGGTGCAAGTGCCTTCTCTTACCATCTGGATTAGACTTCCTATCTCTTACTGCTTCAGAGAAGACCAGACTTTGCAAACCCTGCACCTGGGGAAATCCCATTTGTTTCACTTGAGCGCTTCGGGCACGGAGGGCTTGCAGGAGGTCTTGATCCCAAAAATTTAGCTTCAAATTTTCTCTAAAAAAATCTCTGCATTCCTGCCTAGGTCTCTCAAAATTCCCCTCTCCCTCTTGGTCAACTCTCATACTGAATTATTTAACCATGCAAAATATTTTGGGGGTACAGTTTGTATGAAAGAGGTGCAGGAGATGGAATAGCCATTGCAGCTCAATGCACCACAGGGACTTTTCCAGAGATTAGAATGACTGCAGGGTATATGGTACCTGCATCAGACCATATAGATATGCTCAAATTTGAGCTATGCTACACTCAGTTCTCCTATCTTGTCAGATCCTCCTTTATCCTATAAGTGCCTCAGGCTCAGCGCTGGGAGATGAGACCTGGTTAACATTCCCCATTTTGCCACTGACCTCCTGTGTCACTATAGTCCTGATCTTCCAAAGGGATCAACCTGAGGTACCCTTACACACTTGTTGCACTCCCTGATGCATAAAAGTCAAACAGCCAGATCCCTCTGGAGTACTGGTACCTTAATCCATTTTTAAAATAGGAATCACTTACATACTTCACAGGCACATTGCAAGGCTCTGTTCATTAGTGTTTGCACAGTCCACAAAAGCATTACAATGCACACAGACCTGAGGCCCCACTGAGGTTACAATATGCCTACTGGACCCTCACCGATTTCACAGAGATTCACAAAAGACAGATCAACTTACATATGACATTAACCACTCAACCATCATCAAAATACTCAAATGCCCCAGGGCCACTGAACAACAAAGGAATAAATACATAAGCAGTTTCTAGGCCAAGCCAGTTTTTAAATCGGACATTCAACAACGGTATAAAACCAGACATTACAACAGCTCTACCAAAGTGAAATAGCTCAGTTCTGATTTTCCAATCTGTTCTATTTCATAAAGAGCTTGGCCCAATGGTCCTCCACTTTTCCCACAAAAAAAATCTCCTGTCACAGAGCTTACCTGAAGAATTTTAATTGGATTGCTTCATTCTGGACCAACCCAGAGAGTGGTCAAAATCAGAGTCCTGATAGCACTCTAGTCACAATTCTAAATACAGAGAGAGATGACCACCTCTCCTTGTATTTTATTTTTTAGGAGACTCTTTTCTAGTTGATACTTACAGTGTATTCAGCAACAACCCCTTTGTAAATCTCATAGAACTCTTCCACGTTCGCACGTTCCATATTGAACTATGCAAAGGAAAAGGGTGTAAATGTTAGCCAAACTATCTCAGAAAAAAAAATACAGTAAGCATTTAGCATACTTTTTATTTACCCCATAAAGTATTCTGATGTGATAGGAAGGAAGGCTTTGAAGGATGATGAAGAATCATTATTTGCTTATGATGAATGGGGCAAAAAGGTTCCAGAGATCACTCTTCAACAGCTCTGCAAGCCCACACAGCTAAGGACTACATATTGTATTTTCTCCGTGAAGTTGGCAGATACCACTTAAAGATAAATAAGGAGCAAGACGTGTTCAATAAGACCATTTTTACAGTTCCTTTTTTGACCATAACTGTACTCTAAATTCGAAATTCAATTAGAAAATCCAGTATCTGAGTTTGCGCTAATTGATTCTCTTAGTGGAGTCTCAATGAGCAAGCAAACAGGCCATGGAGACTGAACTACTTTCTGAATTCTAAAGGCTCTCCTTCCAGGTCAGGATTGAGGCATATTGGTGGGGTTTGTGTGGGGAAAAGTTTGCTTTGCTTCTTCCCATGCTGAAACTGCTCTGTGGCCAAATAGAGGATTTCAATCACAAAGGCTTTCACAAGTACTAAGGGTTGAATTTTCAAAACTATCTAGGGGATATGGATGCCCAATTCCCATTAATTTCTAAGCAGAATAGGGGTCAAAATCCCTTAGGCAACTTTGAAAATTCTATCTGAAAGTCACACTAAATATTTTATAGAAAACTCTAAGCAGATTATTATTATTATTATTATTAATACCTAGCACTTTTCATAAGGATCTCAAAGTACGTTATAAAAGAGATCTGTATCATTACTGCCATTTTACAGATGGGGAAACTGAAGCACAGAGAGGCAAAGTGACTTGGACTTGTGCAAGATCACCCATCAGGGATACCCCAACCACAAATTTAAATTGATCCTAATAATCCTAATGATGACAACAGTGACACCCCATCTACAAAAACACCTGCCCCCCCCCAAAATCTAAACACAAAACAAAAACAACCCTCCCCGAAAACCCTGCAACAACCAAATCAGCCAAGCAAAGAAAATAAATAAAAACATATTCCAAATAGCTGTGACCCTAAAAAAGGGAGAGGCACCAGAGACTCCAGGAAGTCCACTAAGGACTCTGTTATTGCTGTTGATTTTATGGGGAAGGCACTCACATACTATGATGAGGAACAGTCATCTCTTAAGACAGTCATTCTGCACCACAGATGCTCATGGAGGTGCCAGGCTTCCAACATCCTTCCCAATATTGTCTTTAATTTGACAATACGCGTTCCCTATGTTGTTTTTGATTTTTTTAATTAAAGATAATTGCAATCATGCAACACTGCTCTGGATCCAGTTGAAATGGGAAACAGAAACATATGAAATGCATAAGGATTCTTACCATCTGCAAAGCCGAGATTTCGAATCCCCCATCAAGTATGGCTTTTATGATCTTTCCAGTTAGACCTATGGAGATACATTCATAAAACAATCAGTGAAATTTACAGCACATAGATATAGCAGTTTCTTCATATGCTACCTGTTTCCTTACTAAAACACAGCATTTGTGTTATCTGTAAAGCTAAAGTATACAGCAGAACAGAATTCAGGTATCCTAACCTTTCTGAAACCATGCAGAAAGTGCATGGGATACAATGGCTGAGAGTTACTGAGCAGATACCATCACTCATCTATAGACGTTCGATGTAAAGTATTTGCTCTACACTTGCAGACGTGGTGAAATCCTGGACCTTTTGAAGTCAATGATAAAACTCCCATTGACTTCAATGGGGCAAAGATTTGACTCATGGTCATTAAATACCTTCATTAACCATTCTCTAAAATGACAGGGTTTTTTTTAAAGCTGTACAAAATAAGTTCAGTAGATAAGACTATGGCTGAAAACTAATACTCAGGGTTCCAAAATACTAAGGACGTGAATTCTTCAGGACCCACAGATTTCTACAACATAGCGGTGCTGAACTTTGCATCACACTAAAATGTTGATGGAGCTTCGGCTAAAGTCAAGAAGGCCAAGTTCTTTAACTGATTTAGTGTAGTACCTTTAATACTTCCTTGTATCATTTTCATGTTAAATGCAAATTGCAATTTGGGGAAGTTTTTCAATTTATGCTTTCCCCCAAAATTTTCCATTTTCAGAACACTACCTATTTTTGTTGTTGAGGGAAAGCTGCAGGTTTTGGCATCTGGCTAGGGGGCAGCTGTTTGGACTTTTGGTATTTAGAAGTAAGTGAAGACAGTTTTTGGTATCAAGGTATGTTTTAATATGGTGCCTCACAAACATTAAAAAATGTATTGTCACAACATTCCTGTGAGATTAATAAAATTGGGTAACATGTCCCTATGGGGACTGAGACACAGGAAATCTGAGTTAGAATCAGAAAAAGAACCCAGATCTCCAGAGGCTGTCTGGCAATCTATCTATCTTAATTACTCATAAGGCCACCCACCTTACCATAGTATCTAAGCACCTCCCCATTTTAAAGTTATTTAGCTGCACAACACCCCTGTAGGTAGGTTGATATTATCCCCATTATACAGATGGGGAACTGAGGCACAAAGATGCAATGGGTACATCTACACTGCAATGTAAGTCCAGGCTCAGATTCAGGCTCGAGCTCAAACCCTCTTTCCATCTACACACAAATCTCTCAGACTTGGTCTCAGACCTAGGATTCCAGGACCCTGTGGGGTTGGAGGGTTCAAGACTGAGTCAAGACCAGACCCAGAGTTTCAGCCCTATCTGCAGTGTAGACTCAGCCTAAATGACTTGCCCAAGGTCACTCAGAAAATCTGTGGAAGAGCAGGAAATTATCACCATTCCACATTCAGCAATTAAGGGATTACAGGACAGCTGCAGATAGAAAAAGGCAACCATCCACCACATTTCTGGGGAGAACCAAGGAAGCGAACAGAAAGAGAAAAAGCAAAGAAATAACAATCATGCTTTGCCTGGGCTGAACTACTTGTCACCAAATAGCTGCTATACCACTGGCTGAAGAGCTTTGTTTTAAACTTTATCAATAAATAATGGTTAGCCATCCACTATCCGATTGACACACATGCTGTTTGATTAAAATATTCATCATGCACCTGGGCCTGAGGGTAACATAGATCTGGACTCTACCTCACCCGTTTTAAATGCAGTTAGCAAAATCTATGTTGTAGAGAAATAAAGGATACAGGAATTCTATCATTCAACTTCCTGTGTTTCTTCTCTACTATTTTTCTTATCTGTAGAGAGAAGACAGACTACTTAATGAGAGGAAATTAGACCTGTTTGGAACATTTTATTCTAGTTCCTTTGGCACAAAGTTCTTTAAATAAATAAATAGATCTATCAATATGCACTCTTCTCCTGTAGCACTTCCTGATTTGATTTAACTGTAGAATTTCTTGCGCTTCCAGAAAGATCACTCGTTACTACAGCAGTTCAAAAGCTGAACCAATAGAATTAATTTCACCAGCCCATGTCATCCTCTCCCATGGGAAAATGTCTGGGAGGAGATCCGGGAGAAGAATTCCCCAAGAAAATCCCCTCATGATGATCCTCCTCAACTGTTCAGTCAGAATAAGAGGATAGGGATTGCCCCCACTGAAAAGGCCACCGGGCACATTTATAAATCCAGCTAAGTAGGCCATTCATCCAGTTTTAAATTGGATAGCCCTATTTCTTCAAGGTTTGTCCCGTCCAGTACAGATATAAGATTGGTCATGGTTTTGTCCGGTATCATGCTGCACAGGACAGAGGATGCTATTTTGAAGAGTTCACCACTCCGCCCCCGCCTACATGATCTCACGTGCACCATGAACTTTCCAGTTTAAAATTTCAACAGAATAATCTAGCAATAGATTATTACTAACACCACCACCACTGTGCTTATACAGCAACTCATCTCATTAGAGCACTTTGCACACAGATATCAAGCTGCACTCCACTTCTCTGTTGGGGGGGGGGGTATTATCATCTCCACTTTACAATGGTGGAAACTGAGAGGAGAAGTGATTTGTCAAAAACCTGATAGCAAATCAGTGGCAGAGCAGGGACTAGAACTCTGGAGTCCAGGCTCCCCCTTCCCTGCTTTAACCAACAGAGGGGTGGCCCCTTTCCTAGCAGCAGTGCACTGTCAGAATACAAATGGAGCAATACAGGAAAAAAAAAAAAACAACCCAAATAGATGGCAACTCTTCAGCAATAGAGTGTCAAAGTACCAAGGTTCAGGTTCAGGGTTTCTCCTGGGTTTCAGCCAACTGCAGTAGTCAAAGGGGTTATGTGCTCACATCTCTGAGATAAGGGTGGGGTGGGAAGGAAGAACTGATTAGAGCCATTTCAGCAGTTTACAACAATTTATGATTTTTTTTAAAAAAGAGTCACAGCCCTTTAAAATCCAGGTGAATAGTGAAAAAAGCTACTTAACGACCCTCCAAACAGGGACTGTACATCTTTAAGTGCAGTAAGAAGCCAAATCAAATCAAAACTGCAGATTAGGGGCTAGTTAGGATTAATTTTCAGTGACAACATACAAAAGAAATCACAGGCATTACTAAATACAACTGGAGGAATTCAATACTAATCCTAGCAAATATGCATAACAAATAACCTTCGGCATAAAAACTGAGAGGGAAAGCTTTGTGTCTCCTAGACAGCATTAGGTTACTAGGCACTAACACTGGACAGATAATCTTCCAGCACATTTTAATCAGATGAACAAATGAGGCGTTAGATCTCATTGGATGCAGTGGTTTTCAACAATTTGCTACCTTGTAGTATACAAGGATAATTTTTCAATCACATTTAATAAAGGAGCAGTGAATAGCAGGAAGGACATCAGACATCGTAAAATGCTAAAAATGCTTGCAAAAAAAACAACAGACTGGAGTAAAATGCACAGTAAAAAGGCACCCCATGTTGACAAATCAATTATTAAATTAATTCCCAGGTCTACTAGCTAGTTGTCCAACTCTGGACAGGCCTGGTTAGTGACGCAATGTTCCCTTCACTTCCCCTTTTATTTGCCTTCCCACTTGAGCTTTTCACAGAGTAACAGTCATTAGTTGGGGTGTGTGTATCATCTAGGCAAGTCAGAACACTTGCTTCCCTTCTCCTCTATTAATTCATCTGCATAATGCTCTGCCCCTAGTTAAAACACATTTTCACTCCCTCAACATGTCTTGGAAAGGAAAAAAACAGCTTCTGCACAGGAACATGAGAATTGCTATATTGGCTCAAACAATGTTCCATCTAATCCAGTCTCCAGTATCAGATGATTCAGGAGAGATGACAGGAGGATAACAATTCCATTTCACTGCAACTTTTGAGGTTTTGCACATTATGTTTTAATTCGGCAGTGGAATGAAATCAAAACCTTTTGAATGTTTTCATGCAAATGGAATTGTGTTGGGGGAGTGGAGGAGGGGAAGTGTGTGCATCTGTGTCTCTCTTTCTTTTGCATGGCAGTTAGGGTGCTCGCACAGGATGCGAGACACTCAAGTTCAAGCCCCTGCTTTACTTGATTCAGAGCAGTGCTTTTCATCCCAGCTCACACCAAATGAGGCAGAGCAGGGCCTAGAAGTTTTTTTTGTAGACCTCATGGAAAAGGCAAGTTTTGAGGAGGGATCTGAAGGAGGATAATGAGGTAGCTTTGCAGATGTGTGTAGGGAGCTCCTTCCAAGCGTTAGGGGCACCATGGGAGAAAGTATGAAGGTTCTTGTTTGAAAATGTAACCAGAGGGCAATGGAGACTGGCATCCTGGACTGATTGGAGGCAGGAGTCAATATCTCGATAGTGAATGAGAGATGATAGGTAGGGTGAGGCTTGGTCATGAAAGAACTTGAAAGTGAAGATAAGCGGTGTATGTTTGATGCAACAGAGAAGAGGGAGCCAGGGAAGGGATACAACGAGAGGACTGACATGGTCAAAGAGACAGGCTAGGTAAACAAACTTTGCACCAACATTCTGAATATATCTGAATGGGGCAATATTGTATTTGTCCAGATCAGCAAATGTGTTGTTATGGATAGGAAAGGCCAAATCACACATGTTATACAGAAAGAATCAGCAAGATTTAGACATGGCCTGGATGAGAGGACCTAGAAAGAGGTCTGAGCCAAAGATGATGCCCAGGTTGTGGCCCTGAGTGACAGGCAGGATGGTGATGTTGCCCACTCTGGTTGAAAAAGGAGATGGAGGCATGCTTGGGAAGGAAACTGAGAGCTGTGTTGAACTTGAGCCAACAACTATAGATACCCACAAGGAAATGTCAGAGAAGCAGGCTGAGATTTCTGTGTTTCATTTTCATTGAACATCCCCTTGTTCTGGAGTTAAGAGAATCTCAGAACAGAAACCCCTGGTCTACCTTCATTCATTATTATGTACCATTCGTTATTATGTATACCTCTATCATGTCCCTTCTTACTCCTCTCCAAAGTAAATATTCCCCATCTTTTCAATCTCTTTGCAATATCTTTTCTGAGACAGGGTAAATAGAACTGAACGCAGTATTCAAGGTGAGGGTGCACTATTGGTATATATAATGGTATTATAATATAGTCAATATTATTTTTCATCCTATTCTTTATGCATCCTAACATTTTATTTGCTAATATGAATGCTACTGCACATTGAACAGAGAACTTCATTGAATTGGGCATAAAATGATACCCCGGTTTCTTCCCACAGTTGATACACATTGGAAGGAATAATTTGAATTACGCATTCGTCTTACTTTATTACACATATTACCTTGCATTTGTCAATAATGAATATCATCTGCTATGCTGTCAATTGACCTAGCTTTGTTAGGTCCTGCTGAAGATCCTCACAGTTTTCTCTAGTCTTTACTGCCCTAAATACTTGTGTCCGCTGCAAATTTTGCCATCTCATTGTTCACCCAGTTTTCCAGATCATGGATAAATACATTATAAACACTGATCTTAGTAGAGAACCTTGGGACACTCACGTTCATCTCTTGCCATGGTAAAAGTTGACAACTTTTTCATAGTCTTTGTTTTCTGCCTCCTAGCCAATTACTGATCCAATATTTTGCTTTTCATCCCGTGATTTTGGCCCAGATTGGGAAAACCAGATTCTTAACATTAAACACACACTTAAGTCTATTCTTTTTCAGCAAAGCAGTTAAACTAAGCAGATGCATAGATTTAAGCACGTGAAATGCTTCACTAAATCAAGGCCTTAGCTATCTAATAGCCTCCTGAGAAGGACTTTGTCCCAGACTTTTTGGAAGTGCAGATGAATTACATTAACTGGTTCTGTTTTATCCACCTTTACAAAAGACATACTCAAAGGATTTAATAGATTAATGAAGCATAATCTTCCTTGGCAGATGTCATACTGGTTAGTCTTGATCATGTACTGATTATGTAGATGATTTATTTATTTAAATAATTGTTTCAATCAATTTTGCTGGTAATGAAGTAAGGTTCACTAGTCTAATTCCCAGGATCAATCTTGGTACCTATGTTAAAAAGAACTACATACACTCTTCTCTAATGTCTTGCACCTGAGAATCCCCAAGTGCTGTATAAACATTCATTCTCAATGTCCCAGCTTAAAAGATTTTTATCCCTCACATATGCTAAAGATACTACTTTTCACTGAAGATGCAACCAATATTCTCTATATAACATTATGTCAATTATAAACAAAACACTGAGGATAAATGGCACCTTATTGTGCCATATCATGACAGAATATGGATTATTTTGAGTTTCAGCAAGGAGTGGCTAAGGCCACAACATCAGTTATAATCCTCTGAGGTATGCCTGCCTTTCAAATTTCTCCTCCCCTCTGACTCCCTATAAAAACTGTCAAAAGTTAGAGAGAAAAGCAGATTGAATTCTTTGCTCTGATTTCTGGTTCACTTAATATTCAGAAAAAGGAAGATTATTCATCAGTAACTCATCATTCATTACCAACCTAACCATGAACATCTGCCCTGAGCTATTAAGACTAAGTTACTAACACAAAAAACCTAAAAACAATCTAAAAAAAGTCAAATAAAATACTCCAGGCATAGAGTGATGATCCTTATGTCCACAGGTAACCACAGAAAAAAGGGACTGAAGCAGTTGATACTGTTCATCTCTTTCACAAGCTTGGACATAAATGTTCAGATATGTGAGGAGTCACTTATATGACCTAAAAAGCATGGCTTTTCTGGATGGCTTCAAAAACTCAGCAGCACTGAATATTTTGAGTTCCTCAGTGACCTTCCCAACGACTCCCATCTGGAGAGATTTAGGCACATAGCACAGGAATTCTGACTCTATTATAATTATTATTTATTATTTGTATTACCATAGCACCTAGGTTTTTAGGATTAGGTCAGTTCACAATGTAGTTGCCATTGACCTATTTGTAATGCACACTGATTTGTGGAAAATATCTTTTGGGCACAAAATTTTTCGCATTAAGTCTGAATCCAGAAGGGATTTTTTTCTTGGGTGGGAGAGAAAATTTCAACAACAATCCATTCAGCCAGTTTTGAATTATCTGAACTTTAAAAAAAAAAAAAAAAAGGTGCTCATTTAAAAATATTTTCCAGACGTATTTTCTCACTGAAAACACAAAAAGCTTTTTAAATTTGCCATGTACCTAGTCCTGAATGAGGACTGCATGATTTTCCTTGTCTGAAGAAAAACAGTTTTGAAAGAGCATAGTGTTCTCACAGTATTGCAGCGTTTCTCTCCTTCAGAGAAAAGATACTACGGTTTGGTTCTCTGTACAGTCATAGGCGTATCCCCTTCCTATTGCATTTTCATTTTCTTTTGCCCAATTATGTAAGTCATTATATTTTTACTATTTTAATAAAGGGGCAGTTGTCACAAACCAATGAAAACTGGACATTTTCACAGCGGTGGCTTATCTCTTTTTCAATATATGATACCTCTAGGCGATATGTGGGGGATTACTGCATATTTGTTTGCAGTCAAGAGTACAATCTCTCTCTCGTTTTGAGACAGCACTGTAACACATTATGTTCCCCTCTCTCGTCCTCCAAAATCCTCTTTAAAAACCCACATCATTTGCGAACCCCATTTGTATACTTCCTCTGCAGACTGTATTTCTGCATATTCTTGAGATTCAATTGTTGTCCTCTGTATTGTTTCTATTTGAGTTAGACTTGTCTTTGGAGTAGGAAACCACTCATAAAATAAAATACACTTTCTGCTTAAATTGTTCCATCTACTAAATAAAGATAATATTGATGCTTATCTGCCTCACTGTGTGAGGAAGATTACTTAATGTACAGTCCTATAATTATTTAATGCATAAAATTAAGCAAGAAGGCTTTGCTGATGTCCCTCTTCTGATTTATCTATTCAAAGTAGGCTAAGGTGAACTGATGTCACCTTGTCACAGAGCATCTTCTGCAATGAGAAATTCTGCTCCCTTTGTTTTCCTTATTGCATTCTCAACTGAAGACTAATCTCATAGATTATAAAGTAAGAAGGAGCTATTGTCATCATCTAATCTGACCTCCTCTACAACACAGTCCATAGACTTCCCTGAATTAATTAGTGCTTCAAATCTAATAGCTGTTGTTGAACTGAAGCATATCTGTTCGAAAAACACCCCATCTTGATTTAAAAATTGCCAGTGATGGAGAATCCACCACTTCCCTTAAGTAGTTCCAAAGGTTAATTATCCTCACTGTTAAAAATTTGCACTTTATTTCTAGTCTGAATATGTCTAGCTTCAACTTCTAACCATTGGATCTTTTTAGACCTTTGTCTACTAGACTAAAGAGTTCTTTAGTATCCATTTTTGTTCTGCATTTAGATACTTTTAGACTGATCAAGTCACCTCTTAACCTTCTTTTTATTAAATGTAAACAGATTGAGCTCCTGAGTTTATCGCTATAGAGCATATTTTCCAATCCCTTAATCATTCTCGTGGCTCTCCTCTGAATCCTCTCCTATTTATCAACATCATTCTTGAATTGTGGACACCAGAACTAGACAAAGCATTCCAGTAGTTGTCACACCAGTGCAAATACAGATATAGGTAATATAATCTCTCTACCATTATTCCCTCCCACTACATTGTTTGTACATCCAAAGATTACATTATCTCTTTTGGCCACAGCATCACACTGGGAGCTCATGGTCAACTGATTATCAAGCATGACTTTCAAGTCTCTTTAAGAGTCACTGCTTATCAGGATAGAGTTCTAGATTGTGTAAGTATGGCCTGCATTTTTGCTCCTAGATGTATCACTTTACATTTAGTCACATTAAAATGCATATTGCTTGCTTGCGTCCAGTTTATCAAGTGATCCAGATCATTCTCTTTCCCAGCGTTGCATACTCATGCTATTATTGTTATACACTCAGACAAAGGACAGGGGTTCAAATTATTATAACAAACAAACAAGAATTTCCTGCTTTTCTCCTTTTATTCCTTTTTTGTTGTTATTGAGAACAAAATCTCAAAATCTTACATAAGTATGGAGCTTGGCTCTATGGGGCAACCCACTCAAACTCCAGATAGCCCCTTGCAGATTCATCCCTGTAGGTCCCATTGAATCCCTAGTTCCATCAGGAAACAACCAGCAGATCTGATAATCTATCCAGTTTTGTTCAATATCTTCATAAATTATTTGGATAATGGCACAGAAAGTACACTTATAAAGTTTTTGGATGATACCAAGTGGGGAAGAGGGGTTTGCAAGCGCTTTGGAGAACAGACTTAGAATTCAAAATGACCTTGACAAACTGGAGAAATGATCTGAAATAAGTAGGATGAAATTAAATATGGATCAATGCAAAGTGCTGCACTTAGGAAGGAATAATCAATTGCACAAATACAAAATGGGAAGTGAGAGCCTAGGAAGGAATACTGAAGAAAAGGATATGGGGGTTATGGTGGATCACAAACTAAACAGAAGTCAACAATGTACCATTGCACAAATAAATAAATAAATAAACAAAGCAAACATAATTCTGGGATGTATTAGCAGGAGTGTAGTAAGCAAGACATGAGAAGTAATTCTTCCTCTTTGCTAAGCACTGATAAGGCCTCAGCAGGAATACTGTATCCAGTTCTGGGCAGCAAACTTCAGGTAAGATGTGGACAAATTGGAGAAAATCCAGAGGAGAGCAAGAAAAATAAGTAAAGGTCTAGAAAACATGACCTATGAGGGAAGATTGAAAAAAATGAGTTTGTTTAGCCTGGAGAAGAGAAGACTCAGGGGGGGACATGATAACAGTCTTCAAATACATAAAAGGTTGTTTTAAAGAGGAAGGTGATAAACTGTTCTCTTTAACCACTGAGGACAGGACAAGAATAATGGGCTTAAAATTGCAGCAAGGGAAATTTAGGTCAGAGATTATGAAAAGCTTCCTAATGGTCATGGTAGTTAAGCACTGGAACAAATTACCTAGAGAGGTTGTGGAATATATGTCATTGAAGGTTTTTAAGAACAGGTTGGACAAACACCTGTCAGGGATGGTGTAGACAATACTTAGCCCTGCCTTAGAGCAGGGAACTGGACTAGATAAGCTATCAAGATCCCTTCCAGTCCTACATTTCTAGGATTTTCTAGACCCTTGGCATTACTGGCTTTAAAGTTTTGGGGTGAAATCATAGCCCCAGTGAAGTCCAAGGCAAAACTACGACTGACTTCAGTAGAGCAATGGTTTGACTTCAATCGGGGCAGGATTTCTAGCTGGTGCCTGATAGATACTGTACTCTGAAGAATTGCCCTTGGAATCTTAGTATGCAAAACTTGAATTGACTTACACAGTCAAATAAAATACACCAGCAATTTTTAACCACCAAATTTAAGTCTTGATTTTCTCGTTATCTTTTTTTCCTTCTTTTTTTGTCCATTTGAAATGAAATAATATGAAAAATATTGCATTAATGAGGATTCTGTATTTTAGTGACTGCACTGGCTTAGGTGCTGCTGTCACAGCTTTTTGCAGAGGTTCAGGACCATGTACTTCCTTGAGAGTTGCTATCATGGCACTCTAAAGACCAAAGCTGTTAGTTGGGGGGCATTGTCTGGTTTTTTTATTGGTGCTTATTTGCTCTTTCCCCTAAACTTTATCTACTCTGTCCATCTGTAGTTTATGAGTTCCTTGAAACAAAGACCATCCTTCTTGGATGTTTGCAAAGTGCCGAGAAGATAGTGGGTGTTACGATAAGTAAATGAAAAGTATTAATAAAACAATTTCACTGTGATCATAATCAAATTTGACAATTCTTTAAGGAACTTGGCCATGCATTTTCATCCAAATCTGTCCCTGGAACATCATGAAATATCTATCATTTATGTAACATTTCCAGACTTTCATCCCAATTGTCTTGGCTTTACTTAAATGGTGATTAACGTTACTTCCAGACACTGCCATAGTTCTGTCTAACAAACATCCCTACACAGATTGCCATTTATGCACCACATCACAGAACAAAGAAAGAATTTTCAATACAATATTTTCCCTTGATTCTTAGCCCTGCTGACTCCTGATTATATTTTATATTTCTTAATAACTTGTTCTTTAACTATAGAAGATATTGTACACATTTGGTCTCTTATCGTTATGAACTTTTAATTTTCCAGTGTGCAGATAAAAGCTGCTCCATCAACAACCCTGTGGAAGTACAGCATGGCCAGTAATAGTGAATATTCCCACACGCTATCTCCTGCCACTGTGTCTCAAGCCAGAACGAGAGGAACCCACTTTGGCATCACAGAGGAGATAGTCTCTAAAGAGCTTTAATCCCTTCCATATGAAGTGTGAAGAAAAGGAATGGCCATGAGGCTCGAGAAAAAGTGTTGGCAGGACACATATATTAAGATGGAAATCTGCCACTACCTTAGGAAAGACACTAGATCAAGCTGTAGGACCACTGTATCTCTGAAAACTTGGTAGAAGATGGGCTAGTCAAAGACCCTGGAGCTCACTCTTTGCCATAAAACACTGCCATTAGGAAATGACCTTCCATTTAAGAACTTTGAGCTCCATTCAGGACATCCAGTGGCTCAAAAGGATCTTTCATCAGTTTCGTCAGGACCATATTAGTATCTCATGACACAGGAGATCTTCTGAATAGGAAAACTTATCCTGGGATAGTGTTTGTCACTTGTTCTCTCATGCCTCAGCTGGCAGAGGCTCCAAGTACAGAAGGTGAAAAGAATAAGGGAGAGACACATGCACTAAGCATCTTATCATTAAACAGTTCCCCATACTCCTAACCAGGAGATTGAAGAACAATACTAGTCACCAGCTCTCTGGATAAAAGGAGGCCATGATTTAAAATAACGAAAAGAATGGAGAAATCTTTGGGACTCTTAGAGGAAAGATGCCCTACTTCCTCATAAAAATGGTTATTTCCTATGCTAGCACAGTGACATAAACAACATAGCTTCCTGTAAAAACTTCATGTACTCTGTTCTCCCTCCAAGCCACACTGCCATGAAAAGGAAATGGCATGATCCCCCAAACCCCCTGCACAATACAAAACCACAAACACCTCACCACCTCTCTCAAAACAATGAATCAAGGGCTGTTCATTCCAACCCTCCAGTCATTCAACTCACCCCATTAGCCAAAGCAATTCTTTGCTTCAGCCAGGGGTAGGGGGGTGCTAGAATGATACAGGGAACCCTCTATCCTCCAAGGCCAAAATACATTGCCTTCAAAGCACTCTCAGACTGGCAGCCAGGGACCTGAGCTCTGATCCCCTGTCAGGCAGAGTATTACGCTGACAGTAGACTGACAAACCAGTGAGTACTTGGCTTTTTTAAAAGACATCTCATGCTACACTCATCCTTTTGTGGATCATGACACTATCCCTCAAGCCCACACCTCCACCCCTACTCCAAGTGTTACATGTTAGTATCACTCTTGGCAGCTGAAGTTAAACATCAGCTAGCTCCCAGTCACCCCTTTATCTGGCCCCTAGGATTTCTCTGCGTCCTGGCAGACATTTACAGAGCTCTCACTCGCGCTACGTATCACATGCCTTTGATCACTGCGTCATGTTCCTGCTGCAGGTACTACTGTTGCTAAGTTCTGGTGCTTTGGCTGCCTAGCAACAGATGTTTCTTTATTCCAGTCAGGAGTGGATCAGCAAGTCCAGAGATAAAAGCAACAGTGATTTTCCACTGCTTTGTCATTGGATAGGAGCCCTATAAATGATCTACTGTAATCAAAGTCAGCTTCTAAAAAAGGACTCTGTCCTAAAATTAACTGGGTGCAAACTAGAGATTAGATTCAGGACTCTGATCGCCACTCAGCTCACAGAAAAGCTCCCAGACTCAGTTATGGTTAAACTGGACTGTCTCTTCCAGCACAGGGCTAAGTGTGCCATTTTTCTGCAAGGATATGTTATTAAATGAAGTCTGCAGAAAAAAAATCAATTGGAAATAGGATCAGAAAGCGTATCTTAAATCATAAACTCAGTCAAAGACCATGGGAGAAGGGAAGATGGAAAGCTCTCTGTAAACTCAAGCACTTAAGTGTTTTAGTACAACTGCACAGAATTGTACACATGTAATCAGCTGATTATGTTCATGGAAATTAGATAATCATGTTCAAAACCTGGAAACTGGAGGGAGAAACAAGAAAAGGGTTAATTTTAGTTGTTCTCCATTAAAAAACTTGTGCAACTCAAAATCCAATCTCTCACTGCTGTCTGAAAGCTTCTGCTGTTCTGACACCCCCTCAATTCCTCTCCACGCTCCTCTGTCCATGCTGCCTTTTATACTGACTGGCTGCGGTACAGTATTTCATTTTTTCCCAACTGTCATATTTCTATTTTCCTGACCCACTACGAATGTTCGGGGGTTTTGACAGCTGTAATGTAGAAGCATTGATACTTTGCAAGTGAGAAGTGCGCCTTTTTGCATAAAATATTACACCCTCTCACACATGCAGCTTAGCCAGTCAGACGGCATCCTATTTAGCTCCCATGTTACTTGCTTCCACTATTAGATGATGAGAGATGCTGCTGGCCTACCCATAATTTATGACGGTACTGGCTGTCATTAAATGAGGAAGGAGTGTGCTTCCTACTGCTTTCTGGCTCCCTGCGTCTCCTCGAGCCTGAGTCGTTCATCCATTTTCCTCCCACTCTCCCTGCTTGCAGATACACCTCCCGATGAGGCCTGTCTGCTCCTCTACAATCCTCCTGCTTTCCACTCCCTGTAGCTACTGTTCTTACCACTGGAGCCAGAGCCAGAGCCAGAATTCACCTGCTTGTTCCCCAGCCCTCTGCTCATCCCACTGGCACTGGGGCTTTCTTAAGTGGATGGACCATCTGCTCCCTCACAACTGCTGCTGGTAACCCTTTCAGTGGTTTGCTTACCTCCTCCCCCACCCCATGACTCTGGTAATGTGTGTGGGGAAGTGTTTGGACATTGAAGGGATGGTGAAGGTCACAAAACACTATAACGTGCTAAACTCTAACAGCTGCAAAATGAATAGGAGCCAAAGGCTAAATTCGTGCAACTTTAAAGCTGAGAGTTTAATTGCAAAAAGGAGTCAGGAAAGTCAAGGGCTTACAACAGCAACTTTAATGCTGGCGCATAGCTCTTTACAATAGGCTCTTTCATCATGGGATACAAGGTAAAATAAAACACTAGATAGGTGCATATAAGGTAACAGAAAGAGATGCCACTGCGATATTTTCCAGAAGGGTAGCCATGTTAGTCTGTATACAGCAAAAACAACCAGAGTCCTCTAGCACTTTAAAGACTAACAAATTTAATTTCTGTCGGCATTAGCTTTCGTGGGCTGTAACTCATTTCATCAGTCCACAAAAGCTTATGCCTGCAGAAATTAAATTTGTTAGTCTTTAAAGTGCTACAGAATTCTCGTTGTTTTCACTGTGATATTGCTATTATTTGTGAAAGAGACCCAAGAATAGAAAGTCTAAGAAAGGTTGGATTGGGGGGGGGGGGGTCTATAAGACGACAGGCCTAGAAGAATTCAATCCGCTCCCCAGTCATTGGCCCAGATAAGTGGGTTGAGCACTGGCGAGTTCTTGTGGGCAATGTGGGGGAAGATTCCTTCCCCTCTCAGGCTGCACCATGGAAGTAGAGTCGTTCCAAAGTCGTCAGCTATTCCAAAGTGAAGGTATAAGAAGGCTCCACCATGACACAAGCAACTCATCCCTCTGCCATGTCCAAATTTCTGTCTACTCTCAAGCTTCTGGATGGTTTCCCATGCCTGCCTCAAATATCTCACGACTTTTACAGTTGTAATAGCTATGGTTTTTGCACCATGAAAACTGACATTGGAGAGAACAGAGAGGAAACGGGGAGCCTAAGTAGGCTACAAAGGAGTCAGTAATTGAATCCCACCATTCTCATATGTTTTCCTGGTTTAAAATAAAGTAATTCCATTTATCCAATGTTGATTTTTCCCAATGGAATGATGAAATCCTGGGTGTAGGTACAGGTGAGAAGTCACAGAGAAGATATTTTTATGCTGTTCAATTTAGCTGTAGCAGCTATGCTTCTGCTTTACCAACCATTCATGGTGGAAGGGAAAGGACTAAAGAAGTTTAATGGATTTTCTGACTTGTAGCTTTCAGGCTGCAGAGGTGGGTTCCACCTCACACAGAGGTGCACACTCATTCTATGCAACTCCCCAAAATACCTCCCCCCCTGCCACCTACTCCCAATGGACCCACCCCAATTCTAGTGCTTATGGAGCCCTGCACGTCGGAGGAAATGGGGGCAGGATTTGTCCATTAGTGACAGAGGAAGGCCTGGATGGAGACCAAGAAAGAGGGGGAAAGGACCTGGGTGGGGGTGTATGAAAGACATTGAGAAAGCCAAAGGAGGACTAAAAGGACAAAGGGACTCCTGATGTCTCATTAAAAGATTGTTTTGAGTCACTTTAGGTAATAACAATTGTGTATGAAAGTTAAAAAAGCCCAGCTCAGGCCCTTCATTTTGTAATTTTAAACTCAGTTTTAGATGTCTGACAATTTTGCCAGGATAAAGCTTCTTTTTTCGCCCACATCAAACACCACAGTAAATGTGCCAATCTATCTATGACCAAAACCCGGGCTGCTGCTAGTGCCAAAGTGCTCTGTCTTGGCTACACAGCAAAGCTTTCAATAGCAGATACTATGCAAGGCCTCACAGAGATAAAGAGCAAGTTAGCAGCAGCAAGTGTAAGATGCTTTCTTCAGAAAGCCATTGTTTGCAGCGAGCTCTCCAGATATCCCACTTGAGGAGTGACAGACCTAGAGACGACTACTACCCCCTCCTCTGCTTCCACTTCAAATTTCATAAAGGAGGTACCTAAAATATTGCAGTGCCCTACAAGTCGCTTGGGAAAAAACTTTGTTATATCCCACATATTAGTTCTTCATACAATATCTTTAGATATATGAGCCAAAACACAGCATTATTATACTATAAACATTGCTTCTGTTTGTGCTCCTGCATCTGAAGCGTAGGGAATGATATGGAATTGTCTATCTGTGGTTATGTGTGGACATCAAGCTTTTCAAATAAGCATAACGGTGAAAGGACATAGCATTCCCCAGCACAGACGGCACAATGTGCTTTCACTGAATTACAAAGAACAAGGACGTAAATATAAAGTATTTTTAGTTCAACAAGTGCTACATCTTCTGCTATAGGATTTACACTTCCTAACTACTACTTTAAAGTAGAAAGACAAGCACTGGAAGAACTGAGACATAACAATGCTGTACATAGATAAGTAGATGTAGGAGAAATGTGGTAAGTCTGTTTCCTGTGTAATGCACCCTCCTCATCTGGTGAAGACTTTGAGGCAATTTGAGATGGCTGAGACTTGTATTTGGTTTTTGTTTTCCTTTGTTCGCATAAATTGTATTTCAAAATAAGTACATGATTTGCTCTTTGAGGATGGAAATCACAGCAATAAACTATCTAAAAGGCAGTGATTGTGTAACACGGCACTTCCAAATCAATAATGAAATATACACCCTGACCCTGCAAAGTTTTACTCCCCCAAATTAGTGATGTCAGTGTGATCAGTTTCAGATGGGATCAAGCCCATGTTACTTACCTTCATTAACAGAATGAGGCTTAATAATGCAACAAGTACAATTTGTAAATTTTGCACTATTGGCTGGACCACGACCTCCACTTGAAGGAAAGAACAACTCCAGTTCCTGGGTGTAATTGAAATTGAAAATATTTTAGTATTAAACAGTTGCATGTCTCAGATCTTTAGTACACACAGTATTGTTTTGTGATATCCACAGGCTCTATTATTTTTTTATAGAGTGCTATGGGTGTTCTCCATAAGAACACCTATATTTATCCTTCTCTCTCTCTAGCACCATTGATCTAATGATTGGCCATGCTCTGGGTATCTCCCAACTTGGCTGCGGTCAGCATCTCCTCTCCCCTTTCCCACTTCCATCTATTCCCATTCAGTGTGTTCAAAATGTTGCTGCCATAATCATCTCTCTCAGCATCTGGTCTTCCTAGTTTTCTGCATTCAGGTCAAACTTATTCACTTTCACCTTAAAATTGCTCCACAAATCCTCTCCCCTATCTACATCTCTGATCTCATTCCCTCCCCACTTTCCATCCCCTTCCCTGTGGGAATGGTTGGAATCTCCACTCAGTTCTCAATACCACATACACCGACACAAGGCTAGAGTCCAAACAGACTTCCTTCCCATCCACCTTGGGATTATCCTTCATTATTAAGAACCAACAACAAACTTTAGCCTGAACTTCGTATCTGTCTTCGCTAAGCCCTCTTCTTGCCTTATAGATGCTCTGCCTTTTATGTTCATGAATGTGGGCTAATGAGAACCACCTGCTCTGGCTGCCAGGGTGAGCCAGCAGAATAGCTCTGCGCCAAAATGCTGTTCCCTATGAACCTGACATCCTGTCACACATGTTCTGATCAAGCCTCTTTCTCAATTACTTCTTTTCGCTATGTCCACACTGACGGTAGCAAAGTCACCGCTGTCAGATCGACTTATCTGGATCGACTGAGCTGTCAGTGAAGACCCGCTCAGTCAATCCAGAAGTCGACGTTATTAATCCACCCCCACAAATGGCGCAGTGCAGTGAAGATGGCACGCAGAAGAGAAGCGCAGCAGTCGACGGGAGTTACGCAAATTCTTTGCGCAACTCCCGTTGACTGCCGTCGAACCGCCAACATAAGTGTAGACCAAGTCTTTGTTTCTTTTGCTCACTGCTATCTCCATGCTTTCTTCCATGCTATTCAACCAATGTGCTCGAAACAGCCTGCCAATAAACATTAGCCAATGGCCTTGGACATGGCCTCCAACAACAGTTCAGTTCAATTAGAGAACTGAAACAAGGAATTTGATGAATTGCCTTTTAAAGGAAATATTAACAACCTGGAGATGTTATCACTAAATTCATCTGATTTTTCCTTGTGTAACTGTCTCAGGGCTAAAGATTATCTCCTTGAGTTCCCCCTGAGTTATTTAGTACTGTCTTTTAGAAGGAATTAAGCTGAACTTATACTTTCCCCTACAGCTCTTGTCCCTGTAACGACCTGTGATCCCTATCTAAACAAAGAGCCGAACAACAGAAAAGAAGAAATTATTTCTGTTTTTGCTGCTACCAAATGTACTCTTATTTTAAATATTTACACCTATCTGAGGCAAAGGGTCAACTTCCTGGATCCTTCTACAGATAATGAAGAGCATGCTTCAAAAACTCTCTTCTAGTCTGTTGCCATTTACTGTTAACTTTAAATAAAGAAAGCAGTCTCCACAACACCAGGAAAAAACAAATTACAATAAAATATTTACAAACATAAAACTTCTAATGGGCTATATACAAAACAGATTCCTCAATGAACAGTACGAGAAATTACTAAAAGAACCAACACTTCAGATATAGGAATACCAAAATAAAACTATGTGGAATTCTCAAAAACAAGAACCTCGTCCCTGCCTATATGCTTAAACTAAGATTACCCCAAATTTGGCCTGTAGAAATGGAGATGTTATCCCTGGATAGCCTAGCAGACAAACCCTTAGCTTGATCTGTAATTCACTTTGTGAGAAGGACAATTCAACCATCCCCAGAGGAGCCCAAGACTTTGCTTCTCCTTCAAAAGATTTTCCTCAGTTTGCTTTAACTGACTTTTCTTTTCTCTCAGGAAAGTTTCTGTGAGCTGCACCTTACTAATTTCTTGGCATCTGGTATGTAGCCACCTACTATGGCATAGCACCAGCCCACTGAATTCATAATCCCAATTGCTGTGTCAGAGATAACCTTCAATAACCACAAGGTAAAGAAAAAAAAATCAGAAAGATATATACATTTATATGCAAGTACACCAAAATAGTGAGCTAACCATTTACAATCATAGGAAGAGTAAAAATTAGCTAGCCTTTCAAAAGTAATTTCTATAATATGACAAAGAAACAGAAAAAAATAAAAAATTATTTTAAATAATTAAATGCAAGAAAAGTAAAGCAACCATCTTATCAACAGTAAACACACTTATTTCTCTAAATAAAATCCTATGCTAACAGATACCGTTACCTAAAGCCTCTTTCTGCTACTCAGCTATGCTGGCGGTATGCCAGAGCAGAAAAGAGGATGTATCTAAACTACAAGGGCTACACAGCAGCATAGCTGCGACACTGCAGCTACGCCATTATAATACAGACACTCACTATAGAGATGGAAGGGGTTTTTCCATCACTGTAGTCAATTCTTCCATTGATCTAGTGGGGTCTACACTAGGGTTTAGGTTGGCTTAACTACATCTCTCAGGAGTGTGAACTTAAGTTTTAGGTGGAGACCTGACCACACGTGACTTTTACTTTTCCAAGTGAAGACAACTGGATCTTTCAATCTTAGAGACTCAACCCACAAGCCCGAATACCCACTGTGATGTGACCCTAACAGCATTTCAGTGCAAAAGGGCAATGGTCTTCCTGGTATCTGGTAGTGAGTTTCAGCTGGCCTGACCAGTTCAGTGTTCCCACCTCACTAATGTCCTGTATCTAAATGGTGTCATGTAAAACATACTGATCATTAATATCATTGTGTGGTGCATGTACAGAGAGCAAATGCAAACCTACAAACATATTGGAAGTTATGTTCTTAAAGTTAGCCTGCCAGGCAGGGTTGAAGTTACCCTACCCTAGACAAAGGAATGTGGTTTCGCCACCTTGGAAGTACTTCTCCAAGGTACATTAAGGAAGAATGGGAATGCATTTACATAAGAGGTAAACAAAATCATCAAGGCAACAAGGGGAGAAGATAATCACTCAGCATAACAGCAGGGTGAGGAGACTGCAGGAAACTGATCTATTTGCATTGTATATAACATCAGTCAGGAACCTCCCCTATCAGACTCCAGGGCACCTTTCCTCACAGCAGGGGCAATTAACTTTGAGAAGGATACTTATTTTCAAAAGTTCAATAAAAGAGAGGGACAAAGAACCCCAAGCGCTTTTTCTCCTGAGACGGCAAAGGAACCGAGCACTTTGTCTTAGAGGAAAATCCTGACCAGCAAGGTGATCAGCCATCTTGCTGGAAGGTAGTGTAGTAAGAATCTGATCTTGAACCAAAACTGTAATTTTGTTAAGTCTTAGCCTCTAGAAAGCATTTTTCACTTTGATCTCCTTGTAACCATTTCCAACTCTATCCCTCATACCTGAACTCACTTAAAATCCTATCTCCTTCTGTTAATCAACTAATTTTACTTTCAATCTAAAACATTCGAGTGCTGGGTGCAAATTGAAGTGATTGTTAACTCAAGTTAAAGCGATAAGCTGTGAAGTCTGTCTTTTTAGAGGAACAAACCAACCTTATTATTCCTCTGAAGGGTCCACGAAAGAGCTGGACACTGCAGAGCACACTGTTTTGGGAGAATTCGGGAATGGGCGTGTGTTGGGGTCACCTGGCTGGTAGTATCTAAGGCTGGTGGATAGCAGAGTGTGGCTGGGGTGTAACAAGCAGGCTGCTGGGATCACAGTTGCAGAACCAGAGCTGCTGAACACACAGTCACTCAGTGCATACTTGTCTGTTGGCTCTTGGAATCCAGGCTGTGAGCCACAGTAGCAGAGCATTTAAGGCTCCCACGGTTACATGGCAGGTGGTGTCACAGACCCTAACTGGTCTGGATTGCACCCCAGAATGTGACACCCACCTTCACTTCTCCCTTCCTAGGCCGCTCCAAGTCCAAACTCCACTTTTCCAAACCAATCACATGCAACCCACATTTCTCTGTGCACTCAACAGTCTTGCTCACCCACCATGACTCCTTATAGTGCCATTAGCCCACAGGTACCCACCCAGACCCCACCTCCCACACTTGCTCCCCCCATAGCACCCATGGCTCCAAACATATTCCTTATTGGAGCCCTGCTCCTTGAGTATTTACCCCGCCACCATGTGCCTATACTTTCCTAACACATGCACATCAATATTTTTAAGCCAGTGCTCCTCAAACTTTTCCTCTCTCTCCCCCCCCATTACCAGTAACAGAATGTGTCTCTACACACACACCCACCCACCCACCCTGGGCTGGGAGCAGGGGCCAGTGGCTGGGAGTAGGAGCTGGCGGCTGAGAGCAAGGGCCAGGAATAGAGCCAAGGCTGAGCTGCAGCTGGAGGCAGGGCCGCAGCAGGGCTGGGGGCAGGGTGGGGCTGGGTGGCACTCCCTCCTCACCCCCCCATGGGGGCTGGCCTCCCAGACGTTTCTCCATGTGGCCCGCAGTTTGGGGACCACAGTTTTAAGCTATGGCAATGCTTAGCACTGGCAGATATAATATGTAACAATACGTATATACAGAACAGTTGATACATATAACTTTTAAAAACTCAGCAGGGTAGGAATGAAGAGGGGCATGTTAGGGAACTAAGTATGGAGGAGCATGTGGTGCAGCTGGCAGCAGGGATGGTTAAGGGAGAGCAGGGCTATGCCAGGGGAAACATGGGGGTGATTCAGGATATGCACAGAGTAGCAGCAATCTGAGAATCAGTGGAGGATACATGAGGAAGCGCCATCTACATGATTAACTGCAAACATTCATACAAGCTTGTTAAAAACCTGGGAAACGTCCACACAAACTTCATTAACTTTGAGTTAAGGTTGTCTGGCTGCATAGTGCAGCAACTGCGTATTGCCTTCCTTCACAGTTTGTTAAGTCAGTCAAACACCCCATTTATATTTCACTTCACAGCACACCCGCAAACCGATCGATCTATGACACCAACACACACTCACAAATTTCAACTCTAACTTCTACGTAAACATTTACAAGAGGTTACCCATTCCCACGGCTTTTCCAAAACGTTACAGAAAAACCAACTGCAAACAGTGCCTGCAAAATGATACTTTACCTCACACACACCAGTCCAAGGCCACATACAATGAAATTTATGAAAGTCACTCGTACTCTATATTAACCATCAAAACACAGGAATATAAACAATAAACATGGTTGGAATTCAAGGGTGACTGCTGATTATTCAGGATGATGGTGGAGGTATGTGGGCTGTGGGTAGTGGAAAGGAAGCGACTATAGCTGGGAAGGGAAATGGATGAATGAAGCGTAGATGGGGCTTTGAATGATTTAGCTGCTTATTTCCTTGGTTTATAGGATTTACATTGCTAAGCCATGCAGTCTACATAATTAACTCAAAGTTAAAGCTTCTGGTCTGTATCATATATAGGCTTGGAAGGATTAGATATTATTTGGTAAATGTCGATTTCAGCATGCACACATAAATCGACAAAAAATATTTTCTTTAATAATAATCAAAATTTACAGATATGCAAAGACTTTATTGATCAAATCCAGTGATTGGATTAGGCTGGCTACAAATGGACTAACAAATGAACAGTAAGAGCATGTATTATCATTTAAAGATATTTTACTTTGTCTATTTTGACATGTGATGTTGACAGTTTGTGTTTTAACAGTTTATAAAGCTTGAGCCGTTTGAATTTCAATGTCTACTGTCATTAAATAATTGCCTGACCACCACCTCCCCATAATTTCCTGCGACTCTGAACATTTAAATTGATAAAAATCTTTTAAAAAATACTTACAAACAATCAATACCTATTGAAATTTTAAAAAAATAAAAATCAAATTCTGCCAGAAAGTGGCATAGAAAATGGCAAAAGAGTAAGCCTCAGTGTCGTTGGCCAAATTTTCTAAGGTTAGTTCCTAAAGGCCAGGGCAGAAGTGTATAGGCAGTATAGCTTGCAAAGCGCTATTTGCACTGTGGGTAAAGACTCTGTCTACAAATGCGTCATTGCAGAACATTTAAATCAGCACTAAATTCAAATGAAAAACATAAATGGGATTTCTGTACTAACTGCAGCCTGATCATCAGATTAAGTAAAAATACAGCTTAGCAAATGAACAAAATGAACAAACATATTTAAAAACTTACTCGAGCAGCAGAAGCAAAGGAGTCAGGGCCATGAGCTGCATTTCTTATGCCATCTGTTCCAAACATTGCTCTGATGCTGCCCGGGGCATCAGAACGAGCCACACCAGAGTTTGCAGGCCCCAGTAACTTTTTCCACTCAGACACAGCATCATCTCCTAAAATCTCCATGGCAACAGTGGGACCACTTGTAATAAACTGGAGAAGCTCACTGCAAAACAGAAATGCAGCAGGCAGGGAAATTCACCATACAGAGAACAACAAAATCTATGGACTGGTTCTCAACTCTCACTAGCCGTCATAGGAAAGGGTAACAGTACACAGCACAAGTTATAACACAAGAGGGTGTGTAGCACCAGGCTCCGGTGGAATGCTTGGTGGAAAAGGCAGGGACAGTGGAGGCAAAAGACTATTGGTGAGCCATTCCATCCTTCCAGTTGTACTCCTTCCACAGTGTAACCACATTAGAGTCTCTTGGGTGGGCACCACTCGTGAATTTTTCCTCATTAAGACAACATGAACACACCTATGTGAGACCACTGCCCCCCCTTTCATCAACCTCTAAATCCTCTTATCTAGTACTTGTCTCTACAATTTGCCTCTCTCTCTCTCTCTCACACACACACACACACACACACACACACCCACCCACCCCCTGGGTATGCTCCCTCACATCTGTGAGAGGCCCTGCATCAAAACTGTGGGTTACCTCAATATATCCATTACCCTCTCCACCATGTGCTTCTTCCTCCTATGAGACAGAGGGGACTCATCTCTGCCTCTCACTAAAATGGAAAACAGAATTCTAGTGAAAGAGGTCCCTATTAGCCTTGCTCTGATTTCGGCATAATCTAAAATAATGGTGATTAAGGCAAAGAGTAAGGTAAAAACTAAGAAAATATACTGTATATAATTTTATAAATTATAATTTCTTATTTATTTAGCACAGGCAATATGCTCAGTACTGAACAAACCACAGAGATAAAGACAATCCCTTCCCTGCAGTCTTTACATTAAACAGACAGACTGAGAAGTCAGTATACACTGGGAAATGCAGAGCAGGGAAAAGAAAGTTGTTTGTTGCATTTTGTATTTCAAACTCATAATTTCTTGGTATTGTGGAAGTCATCAGATATTGGGGGGGATTTGAATAAAGAGAAGGTGGTGTTAGGAGAACATAAAGATTGCATGGTTAAAGACTCAAAAAAATCAGGAAAACCCAAAGTTAAGTTTGAATACATGTAACCTTAATTCTGCTCCCTTGAACGTATGCATCATGATATAACATTCAGTTACACAGTCACATGCTATCATCTCTGCAGCAATCCACCTCATTCAGTTTGAAGGCTGGACACTACACAATGAATGAGAAAGCTGTGAGAGTTTTTTTTTAATTCAGTTATTGTAGGCACATACAGACACACAAGAGATAAACAACTTTTGAAAATCTCATTTCTAAAAAAACCAAAACTACTATGCAATCTATGTATTTATGTTAATACATGTGTAAAATACAAAATTTAACATTCTTAGCATTTAATCCCCAAGAAGTTAATAGCCACTTTTCCCTGCTATTCAGTAAACTTGCATTAACTACCTATTAAATAAAAAAGTCCTGTTTATGAAACACTATAATAAATCTCTAATAAAATGCTATATGTAATTGGATATGAGAATTTATATTTTATCAGCATGAGGATACTTTTTCGCTTCACTTACTGTAGCAAAATCCCATACAACAGATGTCAGGTATTACTGGATGGCAGGCAGAGTATATCATAGAAAGTGAATAGAGGTCTTAAAGTTTCTCAGCCTGCCATTAGTTTAGCAATCCATGATATAATGAAATAACACTGCAGATAGAATTCTTGTTCATTTATAAACTGATTTAAGCAGACTTGCTCAGTAAAGAAAAAACAACAACTCTTTGTTTTCCAAGGATCTACTAACCCCAGCCTTCTTTGCTAATCAGATAAAGCCTAGTTGTAAATAACAAATAGCATCCTATCCTTTATGCACCCTAACTAAACTTGATGCATCAGGAAACTGAAAAAGATTTTAGATAGATACATACATATGCACACAAATATATAAATATTTTCATTCAGTGTTCATGGAGAGATTAAGTATTTCATAGTTTCATGCAATATGAAACAGCAGAGCCACACAGAGGTCTGTATTTTGTCCAGAATCAGCCTTCCATAAGACATAAGAAATGATTAGGGGGCTGGAGTACAGGACTTATGAGGAGAAGCTGAGGGAACTAGGCTTGTTTAGTCTGCAGAAGAGAAGAGTGAGGGGGGATTTGATAGCAGTCTTTTAACTACCTGAAAGGGGATTCCAGGGAGGATGGAGCTAGGCTGTTCTCAGTGGTGGCAGATGACAGAACAAGGAGCAATGGTCTCAAGTTGCAGTGGGGGAGGTCTAGGTTGGACATTAGGAAAACGTTTTTCACTAGGAGGGTGGTGAAGCACTGGAATGGGTTACCCAGAGAGGTGGTGGAATCTCCATCTTTGGAGGTTTTTAAGATGCAGCTTGACAAAGCCCTGGCTGGGATGATTTAGCCGAGGTTAGTTCTGCTTTGAGCAGGGGGTTGGACTAGATGACCTCCTGAGGTCCCTTCCAACTCTATGATTCCATGATTCTATGTGCCCCAGGTGCTACACTTTGAGATACTTGTGCTTTTGGATGTTTGCTACCAGAAGGGTATCCAGGACTGGATGTTATTCTGGAATTGTCACTGCCTGTAAGCCACACACTGTATCTGGAGATTCTCCCTCCCACACTTTTTACTTAGGGTCATTTTCACAAATCATAGTGTGGATGCACTCATTGGAGCTTGATGAGGCATGGGAGTGTACAACTAGGCACCTGACAGCTGAGTCCATTTCAGGAAGAAGTTGGATCAGGTTCCCACACAAAACTTTGCAGAATCCCTTGAAACTTAAGCCCATTTCTGGTTTTGCCACATTCTTGTAGTGTCACAGGCACGTGAAATGAATGCCATGCACTGTAAAGAAAGTTCTTCAGGACAATCTTTTCCTGTACAGTAAATGAACATATGAACCTCAAAAATATGCACCTACTTGTAAAAGGGCTTTGACTGATGGTCTACATGGAGATCCATTGCTTCTTTCCTAGAAAAGATCCAAAAAACACTTGCATGAACCATTAATGAACAAGTCTGCATGAACGTGTCTATATGGGAAGTTTCTTTCCAATACCAGGTAGCTTGTGGGTGGTTTATGCTCTAAAGCATCGGGATTAATATACCTTATACATTTTTATCATAACCAGTGCAACTCTGACTATTTCTTTTATCCAGATAAATTGATAATCCTCTGGGTCCTCATTGGAATTCTATTAAGCTCTTGGCTTCTATGGTATTTTGTAGCAATGAGTTCCACGTTACATGGAACTAGTTACATGTTGCATAAGAGTATTTCCTTTTACTAGTTCTAAATGTGTTGCTTTTCAAACTCACTAACTGTCCCTATGTTTTTGTATTATGACGAAGGGCATATAGGAGCATCAGAGCCACCTTCCTTGTACCATCAGCTATTTTCCAGTTTTCCTATTCAACCTCAGATTGGACATGCTTGTTAATCAACGCACCCAAGATTTTTAATTGCAGATCAACAGCTAATCTGCCTCACTGTAACTGGTTTACTTGCCCAGACTATACTTTTGTTGAGATGCCAAACAGACTTTTTGCAGCTTGGTTTCTACCTAATGTTTGCAGGTGTTACAGGGCACAAAATATCACACCGCTCTCCAGATATCAGAAGGAGGGGTTTTGTTTGTTTGGCTTGGTGGTTTTTTTTGTTTTGTTTTTTTTTAACATGGAGAAAGTGTTTTCTGCCAGTACTTCCTGACTTTTGGAAACTCACTACAGCCTCGTGTTTTCCTATAGGTACCCAATTGGTTTGTACCTATAGGAACCCAGAAACTCCTGTGGCATTAAATACAAAACCCAACCTGCTAGCGATAACCTAATCCCGTCCTCTGTCAGCAGATCCCCACTTGCAGAGCATGGAAAGCTGCATTCATCTTGGGCAATGAGTTGGTCTGAAAAATGATTAGCTGAAGAGACTGGAGAACTGAGCTAACAAAGCAGGCTTCTGTCCTTGCTTTCATATCTAAGCAATTGGTTCTCCAAAACATGTAAATCAAGTTAACAGAGTCTGCCAGGTGAATGTCAGCAATAAACCCCTTTTAAAAAAAAAAACCAAAAAAACCAACAGAAGCTGAAGCGGTTGTGGACAAGCCAACCTAGAAGGATATTTGGGATTAAGACTTTCGCATTACTACATGCTATCACTATAAAAATATGCAAGCCCAAGGGACAAAGTACAGGGTCTTGTGAAAGCTGCAAATATCCAGCCACCATTTTAGATTCATCCAACATCACTGTTCATTAATAATAATTTTTAATTTTGCAGGGCAGGGGATCTTTCTAAACTAAAGGTAATAAAAATTTAAAACTCATCTAAACTGCTTGGATTTCTTTTCCTCAGGGTGAGCTAAATCCAAAATATATAAAGTGGTTCAACATAGATTCAGTTATCATCAGAGAAACTGATATATAAAAACAAGGAAGCACCCTGTACTCCAGGAGCATGGTGCCCAGACAGCTGAAGGAAAGTCAAGCCACAGAATGGTTCCTACTGATTAGGAGAAACCTGGAGGGTTGAGAGGGCTGCACTCAAGAACTGGAACGGTGTGGCAGGTTCTGGGGACTGGCATAGTTGCAGATAGCAACATGTGACTATTGGAGGAGTGGTCTACTGCTGTCCTACCACTACCTCAGAGGGCAGAAAAGATGAGGGAATTCCTCCCTGTCTTGTCCTGGGAGCACAAGATGCAGGAGTAAGAACCCTGTGAGGATGATTTTTCTTCTCAAAGAGACGTTGAGTAGACAGATATGACACAGCCACAGCTGAGAAGCAGTGCAGTGACTTCGGAGAATTCTTTCATGGTAGATCCACCAACTCTACCTATGTTCTTTCCCCGGCATACCCTCTCTCCAAATTTTGCTGCTCAGGGAAACGCCGGGAACACCATGTAGGGGATTCAGAATCCATGCATGGGCTGACCCTGTCCTGATTTGGGCCGTATAGCAGAGCAACACAGGTTGTGGCTTGTCTGGGGACCTTCACAGCCATGGCAAAAGGAACAGGTCTCTGTGTTCCTAAAGCCAAATCAAGAATGTGGATTTACTGCAAGGCAATATCCAACCACCTTTAGAGAATTATAGAATAATCAGCAGCTCAGTTTGCATTATGAAGTCAGGTAATTTGGATTGGGGGCAAAGAAACATTATCTGAAAACTAAATCCATAATATTGATTTAAGTTTAATAAAGGCACACACTATATTTACTTACAGTAAAAGCCCAATGACATTTGGATAGAAAATTTTTGTATTACTCAGACACTGTCAACGACCAAGTCATGGGCAGTCTGGCCTAGTGGTTGAGCATGGCCTACACTTAGAGCTGAACCCAGACAAGGCAGTTCCAGGAGCGAAGGCCCAGGATTGTAGCCTGGGATGGAGCAAGGCTAAAGAAAGCAGAGCCAAGGACAGGACCAAGTGCAGCTGTGAGCTAAGAACTTGGAGCAGCAACTGAACTGCTACTGAGGTTAAGTATCAGCCCACTCACTCCTTCAGCCAATCAGATGGCTCAGTCAATCAGAAGCTTCTATCAGGGCCAGCTGCACTCTGGATTGCCAGGAGACTGGCTCTGCTGCAGGCTAGACCCTTGACAGACATCCTGAATTCTGCACCATGTGAGAAACCTACAGATGATTGTGAAACAGGTTCTTCTTTTCTTTGCTACTCAGTGGAATAGATGTAATGTTCTGAACAACATGAAATAACTGGAAGAATACACTTCAGGACAAAATAATCAAGTCCAACAGGGAACTTTAACAGAGCCTTACCGTGAAAGTACCATCATTTTGGCTTTTGTTATTGTAAATCCAGCATGAATAATTATATCGATTAGTTCTCCAATCTTGGGTACTGCATCAGGTTTAACCAAAGCGAGTGTTCTGAAAAAGCAGAAAATTTTCATTCTTTGAGGAAAATACAAAGTTAAAGTTACACAAAGAAAAATCCCTCACACAAGAAAAGACAGAAATGCACAGTTACAGTCATCCAAACAATTTTGCCTCAGTCTTTTTCTGACCTTCTGCCCTGCACATGCATATCTTTCATGTATGATGGAGGCATTAAAACCTTAAAATAATATTTGCCTGTGGCATGGTCAGCCGTAAGTATGGGATCTCCGTTTCATCTAAAATGTCTGTAACTTCAGATACGGTAGCATGTATCTATGCCAAGTCTCACAATAGGACAATCCTTTTATAACCAAAATCCCATGGAACTCTGGGAGGCTGTCCTGAATGTGGTCACTTTTACCGATGAGATATGAAAACCTACCTTTCTGGTGAATGCACAGCACTTTGAGATCCTTAGATAGAAGGGGCTATAGAAGTGCAAATAGTATATTTATTTGATTTATAAAGTGAACTTATTTCACGCTGGAGATTGAGATATTTTCTCATCACATCTCCTCACCCCCACCACACTCCCACAATACAAGCCTTAACATTCCATTTGTTCTCTTTTCCCTCTTCCATATCTGCCTGTTTATTCACACTGCTCTTTATGCATAGAATGACCTTCTGATCAACAAGCCACTACTCTCTTCCTATTCAAATCCTTCCTTAAAACTTGCGCTTCTTCCACAATGCTTGTAAAAAGTGACATGCTAATTTATTATTTTGTATTATAGTAATGCCTAGAGGACCCATTGTGCTAGGTGCTGTACAAACACATGAGCTATAATCTCTTCCAAAGAGCAGATAATTCTTCCTTTATCCTGCCTGTTTAGACTATCCCTATTTTAGGGATAAGAACTATATTATGAGAGAGATCAAAACAGAAACCTCTAAGCTATCCAGTTCATCCAGTCTTCTCTGCAATTATCTTTTACATACTAGGCACTTGGGAGCCAGGATTCTTTTAATCATTCTATTTTGTATAGCACCAAGTGTATTGTCACTACTAAACTCATTATTAATCATAAATAATAATAAGCCCAACAGGAACTCTGTAAAATGGCACTGTGTGCTTCCATTATTTATTCTCACAGTGAGTCAGCATCAAATGTGCTCAGTTTACAAATCAACAGATGATTTATTTAACTGCCTGTACCACAAACTCTGCCTGGAATCTGAAAATCCAGTGGGGCTCTTTCTGTCTTTTACACACCATCTCCGGCAATGAAGGATATTCAAGACTGAATGGTTCCTTTATTGCACTGCATCTATATAGAGAAGGCAGATGATGTCAGTTTACTCATTTTATTTCCCAGCATATTGGAGAAGAGAGGAAACTGACAGTGCCGTTCCATTTGTTCTGATCACTAAAAGACACCCCAACTGCAGATGCTGTGGGAACAAACAGCACTTTAGGCACCATCCAAGGCTTTTACAGAGAATAGACACAGAAAATGTTAGAAGGGAGGTGGAAATTAATCTGACAATCCTAGTAGGGCAGAGGAAGAGAGAGACCTAAGCTGCAAAATTCTGAGCCGAATGTGAACTTCTTCAAAGATCAGGAAGCTCAGATCTGTGGATCTGATTAAGGTGCATGTCATTGGAAACAGTGAGATAAAGCAAACAAGATTGATTGGCTAAGACTAAAAAGGATCAAGTTGTTTGACTAGGAATTTCAATCCAATTTGAAGCTAGCATTTTCCTTCAGAATGTTTGTTTGGAGGTTGTTTTTTGTTTGTTTTGTTGTAGTTATATAGACTATTAGAGAGCAGGGGCTTACTCCTAGAATAATATGTCCTTATCTTTGCTGATTTCAGATTTTGATAGTAGATCCTGAATTGCTAGCAATATGCAGTGAAATACTACACGGTGAAGCAATTAACTTCAGTACTAGCTGAAATAAGCATCTGTCAGGAAGACTTTTTTCCACCACTGGTTTGTAACAGAATTTTCAGTGTGTGTTTCATGGACATGTGCAAGGTAAAAAGAGCTATGATCCAGCATGGTGAGGGCTGTTCCTGACATTTGATTTTGATTCATGTGATCTATTTGTAGTTTTAATTAGCAATATGTTTTAGGGTTCTGACATGTCAGTCCAGACAAGTGGATTATGGAACAGTTACATCTGGGAACAAAAGAAAAATAATTAAAACTTGATTCAGGTACTGTGTGTCACATAGTTCTTTTGAATGTGAATCTCTTCTGGTTATTAAAAGAGAGATGGTTGGTGATCATAGGAAGGGCATCCGGGGCATAAAACACAATGTATGCTGTGGCTAAAACTGTGGGATTTATTTATATTTAATGGAAGAACTATTACAAATACAAAATTTTACGTTGTAGAGGGGAGGAAATATTAAACATGGAAAATGACGGGAAGCACATTAATGACTTACCAAATCAATAAAATATTTTGGTATTTCTGGTTTGTTGTGAATATGCTAATAATATTTTTAAACAAGTTATGGTAACTGAATACACTGAAAGGCATGCGGTCTTAAAAAAAATACTTGTCTGAAAAATGTTTACCTAATTTTATAAGTGCCACCTAAGATCACTACAAGTGAAAGATTGAGTGGAATTTTCTATTTTTTCCATTTTATTTATCTTGTGCATTTGACAGCATTGTGTGTTTAGTTAAGTTTCCTTGTTTGTGTGGGTCGTTCAACTAGCAATAGTGGGAAGGGGGAAAATAAAAATAAAAAGTATTTAAATAGACAAATGTGGTTGTAAAGCAAAAAAAAAAAAAAAAAAAAAAAGTGGGACTCAGAGGCAAGTATAGAACCTAAAACTACTTTTAAATCACTTTTTGGAACTGGATAGATTTTAAGTTGACTGTCCATATGAGGAACATTTTGACTCAGAGACTATAAGGTCAGAAGGGATCATTATGATCATCTAGTCTGACCTCCTGCACAACGCAAGCCAAAGAACTTCACCCACCCATTCCTGTAATAGACCCCTAACCTATGGCTGAGTTACTGAAGTCCACATATAATGATTTAAAGACTTCAAGGTACAAAGAATCCACCAGCAAATGACCCATGCCCCATGCTGCAGAGAAAGGCGAAAAACCCCCAGGGCCTATGCCAATCTGCCCTGGGGGAAAATTCCTTCCCAACCCCAAATATGGCAATCAGTTAAACCTTGAGCATGTGGGCAAGACTCACCAGCCAGACAACCAGAAAGAATTTTCTGTAATAACTCAGAATCCAACCGATCTAACATCCCATCACAGGCCATTGAGCATATTTACTGCTAGTAGTCAAAGATCAGGCAATTGCCATCATACCATCCCCAACTTAAAGTAAAATTATAAAGAGAAAAAGGACTATGTAAAAATTGACTTTTTTTTTTTAAAACGTACCAGATCTGTTCACTGTGTGTTTGGAGTCACGCTGGTTAATTTTATTGACAAAAACAAAGGCCCCAGTTTCAGAAAGTACAATATGTTTGATGTGCAGATGCCTGTCTAGCCTAGGGCACTCATTGAGCATTTTGCACATGCTTCTCTAGTGACCAAAGTACATTAAGTTTTCTATACTGGAGCCTAAGCGTTTCCTTCTGCTAGCTGTATGGGCTGTGCACACCACAGAACAAGATGGGAGATTATTCTGCCTCATGCATCAACAGCAAAATTGTCCAGCTGCAAGCGCTTTATCTTTGGTGATGCTCATTTCATCCTCTCTTGCAAAACTCTCTTTCCCCTTCTGTCACACTAAGGACTATCCCTAGCAGACAACTCCACATAAGTGACCACTTACCCCCATGCAAAATAATCTTTTTTAACCACTGAAAGCTAATCTCTGCTAGGAAACCAGATTTTGCTGATCCCTTTGATGATTGCCTAAAATAGGTTTCAGTGCACATTATTTGGTCATTCTGGATAAATTATAACACTATCTCTTCTACAGCTGAAGGTGGGCATGGTAAATATTAACATCATTTTACAGATGGGGAAATGGGAGATTCAGGGCTTGTCCAGAATGAAAGTCTGCACTGTTTTAAAATATACAAGAGTATAAAGCAGTACAATTTTCCTAGCATAACTGCATCCACAGTGGTATAAAGGTGCTTTATACTACTGCAGCTATTCCCATACAAGGAGAATAAACAATTCCCATATAAGGCACCTTTATACTGCTGTAATTGCTTCCACACTAGGGGTTAATCAGGTATAGTACATCATTAAAATTTACACCTTTAACCAATAAGATTATACTGGTAAAAAGCTGTATGTAGGCCAGGCCTAAGTGACTTGCCCAAGGTCACACTGCGAGTTGATTCATAGAACCAGGAACATACATAACTAGAGCCTCATGTTTTTTGCAAATGCAAACCACCACAAAATAAAACAAAAAGAAATACATAAAATGAAATAAAGTGCCACTCACTCAAATCAGGCCTAGCCATCCCTCCGTCATGATGACAGAGGGCCAACTGGGCAAAGCCTGAACAGTGATATGACCCCATGCACCAGGTTGCCTGCAGCAGGGAGCCCAGCTGAGCTCTGCAAGAAAATAGCTGCCACTATGCCCTGAGTGCAGTGGAGAGGGTTCAATCTGCAAACCCACCTTCCCCTCCCGCCCCCCAGGGCAGGACCAGTCCTGTCCCGCCCTCCCCCCAAGGCCTATAAAACGAAATAACATGAAATTCCTGAAAAATAAAACAAAAAAGGAATTTCACAGGGCTCAAAATATAACCTAGAAGTCCTGAAACACAATTTCTCTCTCTCTCTCTCTCTCATACCCTCCCACCCCCTACTCCAATTCCAACCACTAGGCAACATGCCCAGAGATCTCATTTTGGAAGGCTGTTACTGGAGTGGTTCAGTGGCAGTATTTTTAGGTGGTTAGGGAATGATAAATGTTCAACTTTTCAACCTTATCAGTGTCTTTTTAGTGTTGTTTTGATTAAAATATAAGTTTTTAAATTCTACTTATATCTGCTTATAGTTCTTCAATAACAAGACTAGTTTGGGGCTAAGGAATTAGGGGAAGCAGAAGCAGGCTTACTGGTGTTAAGAATGGCAATCTAGAGAGGGCACTGAGTGTTTTTCTTAAAGATACTGGGCTACACTCTGGTCTCAGTGATACTGGTGCAAATTCAGAGAGTAACTCCACTGAAATCAATCCAGGTATATACCAGCATAACTAAGAGCAGAATTTGGTCCATGAGCTTTTCTTCACAGGTGTATTCTCCAAAGCAAGCCTCTCTTATTATGCAACCTCAGCTGGAATGATCTTATGAGCCTGATCTTCGAATGGTGTAAATTAGCATAGCTCCAATTTTCACCAGCTGAGGATGCGGCTTTATATGTTTTCTTGCCCCCACTACCATCCAAGCCTTGGAATTTTTCTTTGAAATGTTTCAGCATCTCCTCTACTGCGGGAAGAGCAGTGGAGGATGGACAGAAGCATCTCTCTCTTTTTATTGTTTTTAACTGCTACTGCAAGCTGATGTACAAAACACATTACTTGGTAAAGGGTTGGTGTTGAATCACAAGGCCTGTGCTTTGCCTCCACAAGACAGTAATGCAATGATTTTGCAAGATTCACTCCTTTTAAGACCAGCACATACCCAATGTTGAAATTCTGCCGCAAGCTACACCCATTCAACCCCACTGAAATCAACATTAGTGCACATCAGTGGGGTTGCACAGCTGTAACAAAGCTCCAGAACTGGAGTGGGGAGCAGTTTACATTTCTAGGGGAAGATGTGATCTGGAGGGTTTAACAACAAAGAGGAAAGACCGTAGATTTGACCACAGGGGGACAGACTGCTTTCTCTTGTTTGCAGTGCTCACACCTGCCAAACCTCCTCACCTGAGATGGAAATATGCTCTCCCATCCCATTAGCTGTAGAAATCCTCTCTGAGCCCTCAAGAAAAGGACAATTAGTTTGATAAACTCACTTGCATAAACAGTTTTGTGGATAGGAAATACCAAAGGAATTTCAGAGACCACATCCTCTTACCTTTCTTTGCGGCTGCCCAACTTGCGAGCTGTATATTGATCCCCATAGTCTACTAGAGAAAGGTGACGTGAAAAGACAGTAACTTTGTTGCCTACAAACAAATCTTCTAGGTGTAAGTCGTCATATTTTGTGCGTTTCAGAAAGGTGCGATGGTTCTTCACATCATACTGCAGAGAGAAGGAAGGAAGATCACTAAGCAGCTAAAGAGAATCATTAAACTATGAGCAAATTCAAAATGAACCCTATTCAATTTTAGAACAGTCTCAAAAGTATTATGGAATCCAGTAACATTGCTAGATTCACTGGATTTCTAACCCTTTGAGTTTGCATTTACAATGGAAAAGGTCATCAGATGAAGCCAACTACTATAAATTTGTTCCATTTTAGCTGTCAGCCGGTGACATTGGGAGCCCCTCAATATCACTTGGCAGAGGGCACAACATACTGTAACTCACATCTGGCCTGACACGCTCATTGCCCCAACATACTGGTGTCAAAATCTGTATCTAAAAATGCCATGTAAGGTATCACATACAAACTGGTAACACACTGGTCCCAAAAATCACTTTGTGGCGTGTGCACGGAGTGTATACAAAAAGAGTTACAAATGTGTGCTGGAAAATCATTCTTAAAATGTGTTTGGTAGGAGGCACATAAGCCTAGCCTGCCCTAGACAAAGAAATGTGTATTTACTTTTCTGATCAGCTTGACAACAGCCAATGGTCAATGCACAGACATTTACATACAAGGTAAACAAAGACAGCAAGCCAACAAGTAAGGGAGCAGACCACTTAATCACAACAAGGGATGTAATCTGAACCCTAGGAAGCCTTCCTGGCTCTTGAAACAGAGTCAATGAAGTTTGGGGAATATAAAGCCAAGCAAAAAGCCATTTTGGTTAGCCATCATTGAGGGGATTTAGGGTTCAGTGCCCTCTGAGCCTATGAAAGCTGGATCCTCCTCGCCTGGAAGGCAAGGGTACCTGGAAACTGACTATAAGTGAAAAACCTGCATAGACTAAGATGAATTAAGTTTTAGTCACTAGAAAGCATGTTTTGTTTTACTTGTAACTGTGCCTATTTCTTTTATTCTTTCTTATAATCACTTAAATATCTGTTCTTTGTTAATGAACTTCTTCTTGTTTTATTACAAAAACCATGTGAATGCTGTGTGTGAGTCTTCAGGTAAACTAACAGGCTGGTGTGTGTTCTGCCCCTTTGGAGGCAGGGAACTTAACTTCTGTGAGTACCCAGTGAGAGGGACTGGACACTGAAGAAACACATCTCTGGGGAACTCAGGAACGAGGGTTCACTGATTGTTACCTGCAGGGCAATGTTTGGAGTAGCAGAGATCTGAAAAATTTGCTGGTAACACAGATGAGCTGGTATGTCAAGCTGACACATTGCTTAGCAGCAGCAAAGGTCTCACTTGCTGGGACTGAGAGGGGTAGCACAGTAGCTCACAATTCTAGGCACTCCCGGCAGGACGTCTCTCAGCTCAAGGGAAAGACACGTGTCTTAGAATGTTACTATTTTTTTACTTGCTTGTCTTATTTTAAGTTGCAGCAAGTGGCTCTGGTGCTGTTTGTGTACCGCTGCCCAGTCTGAACTATAGGGAGTCTCACTGACAGTTTGTCCAGGAGAACCACACTGTGTCACAGTCCTACGGCCTAAACCAGAACTGCTCATGTCACGTGCTGTAACAGGTATCTTCAGGGCGTCATCTCATCTGATATATTACACTAACAGTTTATATTGTACAAGACTCAACTGGGGGTGGATGAAGGGCCTAAGCACTGGGTTTGAAACACTCTGACTCCCTAAAACCACTGTTGAAAAATCCTAGTAATGTCAACTCAGCTCTTCATATTTCGAAGAAAAATGCAATAAGTTCCATGCAGTTTATTGGGTGGGCTCAGAGGAGCTCTTAAAAGCAAAAGCTTCCTTTCAGCTACATGTAGATATTAAAGAGACCAAGGCACTTCTGTAACAGTAGGGGTCTGGCTTGTTGTTTTGCAGTCAAAACTTCCCCTTCCCAACTTTATATGCCATGCACTACCCCCTCCACCATAAAGCTATACCAACTACCACATTTTGTGAAATACATAAAACTTTTGCCCATTTCTAGAACCATGGTGAATCTTTTTAATATTCTGAAGTCTTTGGATACATTTCTCTCACTTTTCCAGATTCTGACTGGAATCAATATTGGTCTCACACGACAGCCTGCTCTTATGAAATTCACAGCCCAGTTCTGCGTACTGAAAAGGTCGGAATAGTTCTGATAAGCACTCATTTTGGAGAGGATCAGGTGGGCTGCCTGAACTCCAAACCTTTTGAGGTTCCTCATCACTAATCAGAATGAAACTCCTCTTTGTCCTTTGCATTAGTTGACATCCTATATTCTAATACAACAGCTGATGAAATGGAAAAATGATAAAGAGTCACTTGAATTCTATTGTATATTTTTGCCTGAACTTGTTCAAGAGTCACATTTTCAGATACAACTAAATCAATAATCTTCAAAACACTCAGAACTTGCATGTTTCTTAGCCCAGTTCAACCCCAGCAGATAGAAAAGTGTGTTCCGGTTATTTTACACTCATCACCAAGTAGTAGAAGTGACATGGATGAAAAAAGCCTGAAGATAATATTTTCTCATCCACCTGTTTCGAATTTATTTTTTGGCATGGATGCCTGGATATGTTTATAAACCCTATTTAAAACATAATGATGAGCCACAAAGTGGGTAAACAACAGAACAATGTTATTTAGATTTGGTAAATACAGCTTGCATTTTTATTTCTCCCTTTGTCTCTCACACCTTGCCTGAAGAAGCAAGTTTAGCTGAAATGAAATAATGTCTGCTAACAATCTATGTTCTTGTGTTTTAAAAAATAATGAGTCTTCTCTTATTAAAACAATCATCTACATAAAAATGTATTGCTTGGACTAGGAGGTTAAGGATTAACCTGTAAAGTTTCAAATGTCAGATTCTGAGAACCACGCAGGAAGATTTTCCAACAGACCCGATTTGCACACAGCACTCCCTGGTACCCCCCTCTATTCTGAGCTACTGGGACAAAAAACCCTGCCAAACTCTCCCACATCCAATAGAGGCCACTCCTCCTGCTATGTAGCTGGAATCTGCCTCTCCAATATTTTCACTGCTTCCTCTACTAGCTTCCCCTTTTTCTCCAGGAACAGCCAAGAAGTGAGGATAATGAAGAAAAGAAGGGAAGGAAAGCTGGGAACTAGAAGGCCTCACTTACACACAATAAGCCCTCAGCAGCTTCAGCCCCAACCATGGCAGAGGGGTGGTTAAGGGGAGGCACAGATGGTGGAAAGAGAGAAAGGGGGATCCTCAAAGGAGGGTTGAAGAGGTCAAATCATCCATCATCTCCAAAAGGAAATTTGCCTCCTGGCTGCCAACTCTCCTCTCCCCAGATATGTCCAAGGGAATAACAGGCAACCATCCATCCATTTTCTCAGAAAGACAACAACAGATAGAGGTGTGGCAGGGCCCATTCAGTGGGGAATGGTTACTGGAGATAGTGGGAAACTATATCAATTCAGAAGAGCATCCAAATTTTAAGACACTTGTCTAGGAGTCCCCTAAGGTTTATCTCCCTGACAGTGGGAGAACCTGTCCACACCCAGTACTTGCACTGGGTGGCTCCAGCACAGACCCTAGTTCTTTGCGTCTTACAAGGGGCCTCTATCCCTTGCAGCCTTCTTAAGTCTCTCCCTGGCAGTTTGCTGCACTCCCTGAAGGGTTGGGTAAAGATCTCTTGGATGAGCATTCCCCCCGTGGCTCCAGGAGTCACGACAGCAGTCTCCTGCTTGGCAACCCTGCACTCCTTCCCCCTCACCTGACTGCAGTTTCCTCCCTTTTACAGGTCTCCTGTCTATCATACCTAATTAGGGCCCTATCAAATTCACTATCCATTTTGGTCAATTTCAGAGTCATTGGATTTTAAAAATAGTCAATTTCAGGATTTCAGATGTTTAAATCTAAAATGTCATGGTATTGTAACTGTGGGGGTCCCGACCCACAAGAGGGTCATGGAGGGGCAGGTCACAAGGGTATTGTTGGGGGGGTCGTGGGATTGCCACCCTTACTTCTGCGCTGCTGCTGGCAGGGGTGCCACCTTCAGAGCTAGGCAGCCAGAGAGTAGCTGCTGCTGCTCTAAAAGCCAGCGCCACTGCCAGCATCAGTGCAGGGGGTCGCATGGTATGTGGGGGTGGGTTACCATATGCCTGGGTCAGGGGCTGTCCCAGCCGGGGCCGCAGCCTCTCCACCTGGGTCAGGGGCTGTCCCAGCTGGGGCTGCAGAGCTTCCTGCAACTGGGAAAGGTTCCCAGAAGTGGGTCTGACCCAGCTCCAGGAACAGCCCCTGTAGGGGAAGAAGAAGCCCTGTGCCTCCCCAGCCCTGGCAGGGACCAGCATCTAGAGACCAGCTCACGGTAGGAGCTCCCAGTTGGGGCACTCCCAGCCTTGACCCTCCCCTACAATAGCCAAATTTCACAAGGGAGATCAGATTTCACAATCCGTGACACACATTTCATGGCCATGAATTTGGTAGGGCCCGATACATAATTGACAAAGCCGGAGGGTGGGGCTAGCCCGGCCCCCAGGCCCACTCTGGCACCTTCCTCATCAGTCTGAGATCCAGATACCCTATCACAACTCCTGTCCAAATTGATCCCAAAATCTGAACTGCAGGGCTTCTCCCATCATTTTTGCTTCCCCAGCTCCAATACTGATGGCAAGTTACGCACTCACTCTGACATTTGTGCCTGTGTCAAATAATCATCATGTATTGATATGTGGTCAAAATGCAGCAAGCAGAGCAGAGTGCAGAACTGTGGCTGTTGGGTGTGCTAAGACCGAAGATGTTAAAGAACACTTTGGAATTATCGGTTTGGAGACTAAATATTTATATACAGTTAACCTAAGTTTCACCAGCATGCAGAGTTGTGCAGGAAGGAGAGTTATTGCCACCCCTAGCTTATTAGGAGAATTCTCTCTGGAAACATTTTCAAATGTTGGCAACAGTGTCATGGAGATAACACACAAAAAGATAGATAGCTTTAAATGAACACTACTGAGAACAGAGTTCCTTTAAAATATCCATCAACAACCTACAGGGTGCTGCAAGGCCCATCTACAGGGCTGCCACAGAGGGTGGAATTTAGTGAGGGACAGATTAGGAAATGGGGGGGGGGTGTTCTGCTTATTTCTCTTTTTGTAATTTATAGCAGAGGCAACTACAGCGTTGGGTAGATGTCCATTTTGACTTTTATATACAAAACTAAACAAAGATAACGTTAATTATCATCGTCATGAGCTCAATTCTGCCCTAGGATATTGTAAAGCTAAGCTAAAAATTAGAGAGTTCTTGGCCCTCCAGTTTCTAGAGAGGACCAGGATGTGTTGCATGGGGACTTCTGGATTACCTTCGTTATACCTCTTATATTCGTTGTAGATGTACCTTGCGCTGTGTGCTCCTCGTTACTGCCTGCACTGCAACTTTACAAATACTCCTACTCTTCAAATGTCCTTTTTTGCATTACTAACAACATTCTAGTTCACTTAAAATCTAGTTTCCTTTTCCTCAGTAACACCATTTACTTTTTACTCTTCACTCTGCTTGGGCAGCAAAATGAGGCTAGCTAGTTTTATCTTGTTTGGAGTCACATTCATTTTGTGGGTCTCATGTCCTAGGCCAGTGCTGCTGGGGTTACCACCACAACTGAGGTAAAGGTTAAATAAAAACAAATTCATGAAAATGGCTTTATTCATGCAAAACAAGCTTTAAAAAAGTAAATAAGGAAGTTACTCCATAGGCTCTCTTCAGTTAGTTTAATTTTAGAAACAGAGCAAAGAGATTTCTTAACCTGTTTAAGTTTTCCATTTCCTAGAAAATTAAAACCATACTGTGGACTGTGGCTTCCCAACTTCCAAACTGTGTAGCTGTACAAGTATGCTTATAATATTTCAAAAAGTTTTTACCATTTCAACTGACCCATCTTTTGGATAATACAAGAGCTCGTAGCGTCGAAAGAGTGAAGCGTTCGGGTCATACCATTCTGCAATGAAAGCAAATCTGTCGTCTTGACTCTGAAAAAAAGAAGAGTTAGAGGACTATGATAGCATTCATATACAGAATTATTTCATTAAATTTGTTATTTCCCAAATGAAGACACACTAGTTAACATGCTGCAGCATCGTGTATAAGAGCACTATTATCTACTCATCAGGGATAACGGCATCTTTTAACTTCTGAATCAACTCTGATCTCAAAGGAAGACTCTTAGAAATCTGGAGTTGGCCTTTTAAATAAGTATGATCAAAACATTGTTCTAGTCTTGTCTACACTACAAAAATCAATTATAAGGGGCCCAATTACAACACAGTAGCTCCCCAGCCACTGACAAAATTCAGTTCAGTCCCACCTACAATGCATGATGGAACTGTTAGGAAGGCAGCTTTAGCCTCTCAACTTTCTGAGGTCAAACTCATCTGGGCCTGCTATCTTGCCAACTTTCAACTGCTATAAAACATTTATTTGCTCACAGCTAACCACAGAACCTTTCCAAATTTCACAACATGGTCCACAGGAAAACATCTCCCTCTCTCTTGGAGGTGACAGTGAACAGCTTCTTTTAATACAGAGGGAAATTCACTCAGGCGGAGGTCAATATTAATGTAATCTGTAACTTAATCTCCTACTATTAATAAGAGGCCTGGGCATCCCACCCTCATCTATAACTACTTTTCTCTGAGACAGCTGGGATAACCAGATCACAACATTTCTGAAACTAACCAAATTTAGCTCGATGTGCGGGACTTCATCACTGCTCACAATCTTGCCTAGCTGAGCCCTTGGGCCCAGGCACTGGAAGAAGAAGAAGAAGAAGAAGAGTCTTGAAGGCTTTCCAGAATATAGGGTAGACCTCAGCTTTGACATGTTGGCACTAGATGTTTTTCAGAGGTGGCACTGACTATCCCTCTAGATCTACGGCATCTGACTGGCTCGATGTAGCAGCCTCAACAAAACAGGGTCCAGAAGGATACCTTGGTTTGGATCAGACACTGAAGGTTGGATTTGTTCACTGAGAAGATTTAGAAATGAAAAACCCTCCTTCATTAAGAAGGTTTGGAGCCAGGTTTGTATATCTATACCGACTAAGGGTATAAAAGCTCGACAGCAATCAGGAGCTTGGGCAAGAAGAATGGCATTGCCAGGCACATGAGGCACTGGCTGTGCACATCAGACTCCAATAAAATGGAAGGACACAATACACACCTCAAACCCTGGCCAGTGGATTGGCCATAATGCCTAGAACAAAGCCAATGCCAGTCTGGGATTCAAACTGCACAATGACATGGGAAGAGTCTCAAAAGACCCTAAACTCTCTAAAAACCTAACTAGCAAGAACTACTCACAGAGGAAAAATTGGCAAGAGTCTAGTTTAAAACCAAACTCCAGAGACAGAGAGGTTCCTATCTCCATTGTTGCTGCCAAAAGGAAGAAACGGAGGTGCTTTAGACTGCACAGACATTTTAACACCTTGGCTCTGAATGTTTAGTACTGTGAGAGGGCAATACCAAACGATGCTGCTTTCTAAAGGTTTCAAAGTTCTGGTGCTGGGGGACACATGCTACAAGTGGAAATATGCAGAGGCCACCCTAAGGGAAGTGGTAACACTTCACCCCAACTATTTACCTGTTCTGTAGCCTAACAGTGGTAATCAGATGAACAGTTTGCCACTACCGGGTGGAGCATTAAAGATAACAACATTGAAACTGGCAGATATTTGATATGCTTCTTCAAATGATTATTTTATTTTTACTTCAACAATAAAGCATTTTTAACAAACATTTGGAATTGGAGGGTTGGATACTGTTTGATTAGTTATATAGCTTCAATTTAACACTATTGGAGACTGAACTAAAATCCTGAGAGCTATACATCCCTGATCTTTTGGGAAATTCAGGTCTAGATTCTGGTACTCAGCATTGTTCTCTAACATGACAAATTAAAACCCAAAACCTAAATGCTTCCAAACTCTGTGTATAATTGGATCACAACACAGCACTCAGTCCCATCTCTGAACAATGCAAACATTTACAATACATAGAAATTGTGAACTACAATATAGCTGAGGAAAAAAATCAGTTCTCATCCCCATCCACTCCACTCCTCCCCCCAATCTTTTTAAGCGATCTACATCAATAAGAAGCAACAGTTCTGCTGTTCTCAGTTAGTTGATATGTGTAAAAGAACATGTCCTTTAAATAGTCGGCACGCTGAAACAGCTGATGGTATTCAAAGAAAGCAGCCTAGTGCAAGGCATTTCCCAGTGCTGCAGAATACGTTATGTATGGTGTCACTGTGTCTCAGATGACATACAGCCTGCACGGGAAAACTCTTTCTAGTCAACCTTTTTTTTTTTTTTTTTAAACAAGCGGTGGGGGTGGGGGGACTTCTAGGTTACTAATATAGGAGGATGGGTAACAAAGTGATTACCATCTGAGATGTGTCAGTAGCGCCTGTGAAATAAGTTGGCAGTCTTACCTCTGGTTCCAAGTTGACAGATGTCCACTAACAGCCTCCCTCGTTTGCATTCTCAGTAGAAAATATAAACACGGCACTCCTCCCACCCTGGGAGGCAGTCCCTGTACTTTAAGGTTGAGGCATGTTGGCAGGACAATGCACAGAGGAAAACTTGCATTATCACTGCTTGTGTGATACTCGTTCCATGGGACAGAGGACTTCAAATTCCAGGACTGTCTATCCTGCACATCTCATTCCCTCATAGGCACATTTGTACAAGTTTTCATTTTGACAGCCCTAAACCTTTGTTTTTAATGTCTCTCATTTAGTTTATCACTATTCCTTTTTGGCCTTTGCAACTGGGAAAAGGGGGAGCATTGTTTCAAGAATGCCCTCACGTCCAGAAAGCTCAAATGGGTCAGCCCCTTTCACTTTTAAAATGCTTTTTGAAGTCTAACACACATATATATTGTATAAAGATTAAGTTGGCACTAAGTAGGACTTATTAACACTCACATTTCACAGTGGCATTTCAGTTGCCTCAAGCACTGCCTGCTAACATAAGCGTGCGTAAGGGGTGTGCCGGGTATGCACAGGCACACCCTAATGCAGGGGTGTCAAACATCCGTCCCACGGGCTGAACCTTTTTTATCCGGCTCGCATACCTTTTACAGCAAGATGGCCCACGGTGCTGTGTTTCCAGCTGATGCTGGAGGGTAGAGCTGCCGCTGAAAGAGCAGAGGGCGCGCAATTTCTCGGCGGACGGACACAGCGAGCTGCCGCCGAAAAAGGAGCTGCTAGATTTCACGGTGGAGACTAGGACGCGGTGAGAATTCCGCCGGCAGGTAATTCAAATGTGGCCAGCCGGTGGAATTGAGTTTGAAACCCCAGATAAAGATGAAAATGAAAATTCCCTGGGTGTACATCCTAATGAAATGTGTTGCACACGCCTATGCCTGCTAAGCAGTGGAAGGAACAATTGCACATCGGCTTCTAGAACAGTGCAAAAGCATGAAGGATCTGGTCCTGCTTCTACTTAAATCAAAGGATAAATTGTCATTGACTTTAGCGGGAGCAAGAGGAAGGTAACTAGACCGGTGTACATGGGCTAGAAACTATCAGGATGGAATAAGACTGTCACTGATAGGCAATTTGCTACATTATCCTTTTCCCCTCCTACTCCAAGACACCATGATGAATGAAGAGAGGGAAGAGTATCTTTGCGGACAGGCTGGCTAACCTAGTGAGGAGGGCTTTAAACTAGACTCGATGGGGGACGGAGACCTAAGCCTGAAGGGAATTGGGGCACCACAAGGAAGCAGGAGGAAGAGGATGCAGCAGGGGAGGCCTCCTGATTCATACTGAGAAAGTAGGGCAATTGGCTAGTTATCTCAACTGCCTATACACAAATGCAAGAAGCCTGGGAAACAAGCAGGAGGAATTGGAAGTCCTGGCACAGTCAAGAAACTATGACATGACTGGAATGACTGAGACTTGGTGGAGTGACTCATACAACTGAAGCACTGTCATGGATGGGTATAAACAGTTCAGGAAGGACAGGCAGGGACGAAAGGGTGGAGGAGTTGCACTGCATGTAAGAGAGCACTATGATTGCTCTAAGCTCCAGTATGAAACTGGAGATAAGCCAGTTGAGAGTCTCTGAGTTAAGCTCAGAAGCAAGAACAATAAGGGTGATATTGTGGTGGGTGGCTGTTACAGACCACCAGACCAGGAGGACGAGGTAGATGAGGCTTTCTTCAGTCAGCTAGGGAAAGTTTCCAGTTCACAGGACCTGATTCTCATGGGGGATTTCAATCACCCTGACATCTGCTGGAAGAGCAATACAGCAGAGCACAAGCAATCCAGGAAGTTTTTGGATAGTGTAGCAGACAACTTCCTGGTGCAAGTGCTGGAGCAACCAACTAGAGGCCATGCTCCTCTTGACCTGCTGCTCACAAACAGGGAAGATCTGGTAGGGGAAGTAGAAGTGGGTGGCAACCTAGGCAGCAGTGACCATGAGATGGTCAAGTTCAGGATCTTGATAAAAGGAAGAAAGGAGAACAGCAGGATATGGATCATGGACTTCAGAAAAGCAGACTTTGACTCCCTCAGGGAGATGATGGGCAGGATCCCCTGGGAGGCTAATATGAGGGGGAAAGGAATCCAAGAGAGCCGGCTTATTTTAAAGAAATCTTACTGAGGGCACAGGAACAAACCATCTCAATGTGCAGAAAAAATAGCAAATATGGTAGGCATCCAGCTTGGCTTAACAAAAGTCTTTGGTGAACTTAAACACAAAAAAGAAGCTTATAAGAAGTGGAAGCTTGGTCAGATGACTAGAGAGGAGTATAAAAATGCTGCTTGAACATGCAGGAATGAAATCAGGAAGGCCAAAGCACAATTGGAGATGCAGCTAGCAAGGGACATGAAAGGGAACAAGAAGGGTTTCTACAGGTATGTTACCAACAAGAGGAAGATTAGGGAAAGTGTGGGCCCCTTACAGAAAGGAGGAGGCAACCTAGTGAGAGAGGATGTGGAGAAAGCTGAGGTACTCAATGCCTTTTTTATCTCTGTCTTCACAGACAAGGTCAACTCCCAGACTACTGCACTGGGAGGCACAGAATGGAAAGGAGGCGAACATCCCGCAATGCTGAAGGAACAGGTCCAAGACTATTTAGAAAGATTGGACATACACAAATCCATGGGGCCAGATGCAATGCATCCGAGGGTGCTGAGGGAGTTGGCTGATGTGATTTCAGAGCCATTGGCTATTATCTCTGAAAGCTCGTGGCAATTGGGGGAGGTCTCTGATGACTGGAAAAAAGCAAATATAGTGCCCATCTTCAAGAAAGGGAGGAAAGAGGATCCAGGGAACTACAGACTGGTCAGCCTCACCTCAATCCCTGGAAAAGTCATGGAGCAGGTCCTCAAGGAATCCATTTTAAGGCACTTGGAAGAGAGGAAGGTGATTAGGAACAGTCAGCATGGATTCACCAAAGGAAAGTCATGCCTGACCAACCTGATTGCTTTCAATGAAGAGGTGACTGGCTCTGTGGATGTGTGGAAAGCGGTGGACATGATATACCTTAACTTTAGCAAAGCTTTTGATAAGGTCTCTCACAGTATTCTTATCAGCAAGTTAAAGAAGTATGGGTTGGATGAATGGACTATAAAATGGATCGAGAACTGGCTAGAGCATAGGGCTCAACGAGTAGTGATCAGTGGCTCCATGTCTAGCTGGCAGCCGGTCACAAGTGGAGTGCCCCAGAGGTCGGTCCTGGGGCCGGTTTTGTTCAACATCTTCATCAATGATCTGGAGGATGGGGTAGATTGCACCCTCAGCAAGTTTGCAGATGACACCAAGCTAGGGGGAGTGATAGATACCCTGGAAGATAGGGATAGGATACAGAAGGACCTAAACAAACTGGAGGATTGGGCCAAAATAAATCTGAGGTTCAACAAGGACAAGTGCAGAGTCCTGCACTTTGGACAGAAGAATCCCATGCACAGCTTCAGACTGGGGACCGACGAGCAGAAAAGGACCTGGGGGGTTACAGTGGATAAGAAGCTGGATATGAGTCAGCAGTGACCCCTGATTGCCAAGAAGGCTAATAGCATATCGGGCTGTATTAGTAGCAGCATTGCCAGCAGATAACAGGAAGTGATTATTCCCCTCTATTCGGCATTGGTGAGGCCGCATTTGGAGTATTGTGTCCAGTTTTGGGCCCCCCACTACAAAAAGGATGTGGACAAGTTGGAGAGAGTCCAGCGGAGGGCAACAAAAATGATTAGGGGGCTGGAGCACAAGACTTATGAGGAGAGGCTGAGGGAACTAGGCTTGTTTAGTCTACAGGAGAGAAGAATGAGGGGAGATTTGATAGCAGCCTCTAACTACCTGAAAAAGGGTTACAGGGAGGATGGAGCTAGGCTGTTCTCAGTGGTGGCAGACGACAGAACAAGAAGCAACGGTCTCAAATTGCAGTGGGGGAGATCTAGGTTGGACATTAGGAAAAAGTTTTTCACCAGGAGGGTGGTGAAGCACTGGAATGGGTTACCTAGAGAGGTGGTGGAATCTCCATCTTCAGAGGTTTTTAAGCTGTGGCTTGACAAAACCCTCGCTGGGATTATTTAGCTGAGGTTAGTCCTGCTTTGAGCAGGGGGTTGGACTAGATGACCTCCTGAGGTCCCTTCCAACTCTATGATTCTATGTGATGTTCCTGCTGGAACATCACTGCTAATGCTACTAAGTGTTAGATATTGAAAATACAATATAGTTGTAGACAAAGCTAGGCACAAAAAAACATTACAAGGATCTAAGGACCCAATTCAGCAAGCCATTTAAGCACAGGCTTAAATCTCATAGAATTCAATGGTATTTAAGGATGAACCTAAATGCTTTACCGAATCAAGTTTAATATGAGAAGCAATGGCAAAGAATGAAATAATGAAGAATAATTCCACAATTTAACTGCATTATTAAGCTCTGCAGCCTAATTTCAAAAAACGTATGTGTCTAGTATTGCAGACAGTGTTGTCCAACAGATAGAGCCCTGGACTGGGACGCACGAGACCTGAATTCTGTTCCAGGCTCTGACACTGGCCTGCTGGGCACTCATTTCACCTCTCTCTGGCTCAGTTTCCTCGTCTGGAAAGTGGGGTTAATGAAATTAACCTCCTTTGTAAAGTGCTTTGGGCTCTACTGAGGAAAAGTGCTATATAAGAGCTAGTGACGCTGGAAAGAAAATGAATGAAATTGCTTGATGAATTTGCTTAAGTTATTTGCCTAGCGATGACTAATATTGCAGAACACCACAAGTCACTTTATAGTTTAGGTTGCAGTGAGTTTCCATTTTTTATCATGTTGTTTTGATTCTAAACAAACAGTGCCACAGTTAACAGCTGAATAATGATCTATGAATAAGAAGAAATAGTAAAGTCACATGGTTGTTAATCACACTTCCTTGTATTAACACAGCATATAACTATTATTTATATTGCTGCATGTCTTTAAAATAGTTAGTCACTAGAGATATGCTGCCAATTTTCATTTTAATGCAAATTTCTACCTCCATTTTCCTCAGGCAAATGTGGGTTTTTTTTATTTTCTTGTTAAAAAAAAAAAGTAAATTTTTCATTATAGTCATCAGCATCTTCATGGGAAAGATGAGCACATAAACTTTGTGCCTAGACTGGTCAATTTAAATGACAAGTCTACAAGCCCATTTCAACATGACATTGATTTTAAAGTGCCTCGAAAGTAAATTTTATAAGATTTTGCACAAGTTGTCTATTAATTATTCAGCAGATATTGCAGGCCATCATTGGTTGTTCAGCTGAACAGCAAAAGTGATTATTCCTCAGTATGCACCTTTAACACGGTGCCAAGGCAAGGCAAAGAATGTAATTTTGGTTTGAAAAAAAAAAAAATCATCTGAGCAGTCCCCCTCACAAAAGAGACTCATTTACAAGTTTAGGAAGCACAGTGTACAGAATAATTTGAAGAGATTAACATTATTTTAAGGATAGGAAACTCTAAGAGCTAACAGCTCCCTAAAATAACAAAATGGATCTAATGAAGCTTTATCAATGGGTCAGGATTACAATTGCTTCTCTGCATTCTAAACATAAAATTGCCATGATGAAGAAAAATTAAAAAAGGCTGAGGACCCAATCTGGGAGAACACAATAGTTTATACAAAACAGTCAAACCTAATTTAAAACAGATTAGGTTTATGGGCAGGTAAAATGTTTCAGGACAATATATTGTAAAGTTAAGAAATGCGGTACCAAAAATAACCAAGGAGCTTTAGGAAATGAGCACAACACAGGTACAAACTGAAAATCAGACGAGAGTGAGATTATAACTACATGAAAATCATTTGCATAATATCAGCAGTAGTATGATGGCAAATAAGACTGAGTACAACCACAACAGGAATTAATCAATGTAATGTGATTAATGTAATATTAGGTACTTTCTGTTGTCATTGTAGCATTGCCTAACTCAAGCATTAAAAATCATGAGATTATTAAAATAATACATTTTGGGTTCTTTTTATTTGTCTTCTGGTTTTTAAGTCTTGTGGGTTCATGTTTTCAAGCTCTCTCTCTCTCTCTCTCTCTCTGCAACCATGAGGGCTAGAAACTTTTTTTTTTTTTTAATGAAAATGAGAATCATGTAATCACCTGATTCTAGGAACTAGGATTTTAAGAAAACACCAACTATTGCAAGACTTGCAATAAAATCATAAGAGTTGGCAACTATGCCATTGTTCTCTGTGAATATTCATTTATTTTTGCAATTAACTGAGGGTTGGCATAGAATTGTTCCACAGACAGATATCCTCTATCTACAGAACAAGTACAGCATGGACAACCTTCCCCACAACAGTCCCATCAATGTGCTTCAAACCCTGAACCGGAGGGGGCGCTATAAAGATGAGAGGTTCATTATTCATAGGCAATCTTTGGCTTCTGTTGGGAGTCCCAACAAGGGGGCTAACTTATGTGAACTCTTGTCCCACAGGGATTAGACAGAGACCACAATTTATTTCACAAACCTCCAAACTTCTAACAGATGACAGTAACTTTAAATCATTGCTGATCTGGGTTATTCTATAGGTGAAAGATTTCACAGCTCTTTATCAATCCCCAAATCCATGCAGTCTTCCTATGGTATATTTTAAATGCTTTAGGCAAAAGATAGCATCAACTAGTAGAGAACAGTTCAAGTAAAAACTATTCAGATGACCCTAAAATTGTCTCTACTTCTCAAAACCAATTTTCACTTTAAGCCCTTTTAATAACTCCTACTCCACATTACAGACCCCCATTGCAAAAATATTTTTATAACATCTGCTTCCACCCTTGTGTAATTCACCAATGAAACCCAATGGTACAATGAGGACTATTACTCATGATTTTTCCATCAGTGAAAGCCTGTTATAGTTATAAAAGTATTGAGTAGATGCTTTACAATTGCATACTAGTAGTCTTAAGTTCTTTATATCTATTTAGATATTTATACTGCTCTCTCCCCATAATATCCAAAGGCCTTCAAAAAGACAGGGCCCTATTGAAGTCAATGGAAGTTTTGCAATTGACTTCAGTGGTGCCAGGATATCACCCATGGTACTTAAAGACAAAGATTATTTCTTTCTTCCCAGTATGTAGGAAAATAATCATTTGTTTAGTTGATAGGTTTTGCCTATTTATATTTATATATGTGTGTGAGGGAATCGGTGGGTGGGTTTGTTGTGTGACTGCATGTGCACGACAGGACACAATCTTGTAGCCAATCAAGGGGCAAGATGCATTCCTTGCCGTTATGGCCATTTGGGTATTCAGTAACATTGGTGTGTCCAAAATGATGGACTGTGGATTGTTGTGTTGCTCCAAGGGTACACATGCTCCATAATGGGGTATTTTATATCAGAGGCAGGTTCCATAAAATACTTTATTTTTCATACCAGAATCACCTCAGTATTCCTCGGGTGCATCTTTGGGAGTAGTGTTATTTTGCAGACTCTGTTCACCTTCATCTTGTACCCTGTTACTGCACTGAGCGGGACAAATTTTGCAAAGCAAACACAGAGTAACTCCATTCACCCATGGATATTACTTTGCCTTTGCAAACGCAATGTTGCCAAATTCATTACAGCTGAATGTCATTGTTATTATACTTTGCCCATCTATAACACCTGAAAAAGAAAGCTTTATAATATTAATAAATTATCCCTCCCAACACCCCTGGGATGTATAATCCCCATTTTACAAATGGAGAAACTGAGGCACAAAGAAGTTAAATGCTTGGTCCAACTCTCACTGGGAATAGTATCTGGCCTTAAGTGACCTGTCCAAGGTCACACAACAAGTCAGTGATAGAGCTGATAAAAGAAAGCAGATCTCCTGATTCATAATCTCCTGCACTCCTTGGGTGCCTTATTAAAATTCCACCACCAAACTGAACAGAAAGGAGGGGTGATTTTCCAACCTGTGATGGAATTGATCCCTCTCAGAATTGTGTTAAATCATTCCTACCAGAGATGATTTATCCCTGGAGCTCACAAACTCACTGCTGGTAAGCATTTTTTTTTTTTTGCCTTTGCAATGCACCACAATGCCCCAAGTAACAGGTGTTTTTCCTCATGAAGAGCCCCCAAACCACTAGCAATGGTCACCACATACACTTCAAGTTACACAAGCTGAGCTCTGAGCTATACTATCAACACTCAGTATATTTTTCAGGCATTATACATAAACATTTATAAGCGTGCTTACTAATTCCTATATTGGGTTGTGGCAATCAGAAACATTCTTTCAAAACTGGAAAAGCAAAGTACTGAATTGCCCAGTCCCTGATCTGTTTCTTGAAGGCACATGCACTCCTGGGCTTATCCAGGCTAACAGGGGGGAAATGCGTACAATCCCCTTTTTATAATATTGACAACACATTGCTACTTCTAACAGCTTATCTTTTACGTCCCTTGCTCTTTGTCCATTAAACAGACAATTCTGTCCCATCAGCAAATGCAAGGTTGCTGTTTCCTGTCCTGATGGTTTATAAATCACACAATATTTAATGCTTTGAGCAGTAAACTTTGTGATACACAACTGCATTGGTCGGAACAGTTATCTCTACTTTCGCTACTTATCAGTCTCCATGTACTATGACCCCTTCAATTCCGGGCATAGGCAACTGTCTCATGGGGGACACACTCAGAAGGTTTCTCAATACTGGAAAAGTGTGCAGTACTATATACCGCTGCAGTGAGTGTATCTTCTAGTTTTATTACCTTTCCAGTCTCCTTTCAGCTCACATTTGTTAGCAGGAACTTCACCTTGTGGGAAATATTTAATAGAGGTTCATCATCTCTTCTACCTATATTTACCAGTTGGGCAGTCAAATGAGTACTATTAGGCTATAAGAGGGTAATATTTTGTCTGATGTCCCCTTATCCAGTTATCTTCATTAGGGGCAGTGTTAAAAGGAATCAAAAGGCTTGATTTAATATCCACTGAAGCAATGGAAAGATCCTCACAGACATCAGTGGAAATTGAATCAGGTCCAAAATCTCCATCTTAATGTTTTGATTTCTGTATTTCTTTTACACTCTGCTGTGGGAAAGCCCTGTGCATAAAAACAGAGACATAGAAATCAGCTGCCTCTGGGAAATAGATATTTGCAGCAGCACCACCAGAAGAACAAGGACAAGTCTCCATTAGAGAGGTGTTTTATTTTTTAATGAAGAGAAATTAAATTCCAAAATGCAAAGTTTTATACCTTTTCAAGCAGTATAAACAATTTGCTTTTAGAATTTTTAGAATTACCTTATAGTGATATATAATCAATATAGTATTTCAAACTTGACTTGAATAGTGTCAGTGAGCCTGACCTTTTCAAAAATGTAGACTGCCTAAATATGTGGTGAGAAAAGCAGCCAGGATGTAGAATTTTACCTGTAGCAAACCCAAACAATTTTTTAAAAAATATTTAGCACAGACACATGCAATCTCAAGTTGCTCATTCACAGTGGGATATCCTTGTTGTTGTTATTAATTTAATATTCAATCTTGACTAATCTTGGAATATGGTTAATACACATAGAAAAAACTGCTGCAGGGGCACTCCTGGAATCCACTTGTTAAAATTCTTCCAACAAACTGAAAGGAAGGTTTGCTCACCTCTGATGGAGTTCCTACCCTAGTCCCCGAGTCATTCCAGAAAACTTATTCTTGGGGCAAAATAAAAACACTTACGAAGAGCAGTACTACTGTTGCCTTTGAAATAGATGAGATTGTATCAAAAGGCAAAGATACTTTTCTTCCCCCTTTAATTTCCCATGGGAAGATACCTCCAGGTTCCCCTAAAAGGTCTCCACTCACTTTCTCCTTTTCAATTTACACAAAGTAAGGATCATGATACACTATTAATATATACTTTGTTTTGTTCCTGAAATATACACTAACACTTTCAGAAAATATAAGTTTGTTGTGTTCTGTTGCCCCCTTCCTAGGCTATAGTTATTAAAGAGTATTTGTTTAAGTAGAATAATAAATTAATCGATTCCTCAACTTCTCTTGACAGGATCAGACCCTATATCAGGCTTGAAAGGATTACATTTTTTTTAATCTGCAGATGTTGGTAAACACTGAGTTCATCGTACACACACAAACCAACAAAAATATTTCCATCAATAATAATCTAAATTTACACATAGGCAAAGTAAGAAAAATGCTGCTTACAGTAAAAATCCAATGATTTATATTTTTGAATTAGGCTTGTTACAAATGTATTAGTAAACAAATGGTGAAACCAGGCATGATTTGTTGATTTGAAGATATTTACTTGTATATTTTGATATGTGATTTTGACAATTTGTGTTTTAATGGGCTATAAAGCTTTAGCTTTTTGAATATCAGCATCTATGGTCATTAAATAATTGCCTTGCACCCCCCCATAATTTCCACTAACTGTGAAAACTTAAAATTGATAAAAATAGAAAAAAATGCTTAAAAGTAAAAAATTGGTACTGCACATCAAAATTAAACAAAAAAATAAAAGCCAAATGCTGCCAAGCTTAGCTATAACAGATCAAAACAGAGACCATAACCACTTCAGAATAAAATAATGAACAACAGCAACAACAATAATAATAAAATGTGTTGCTGTTTTGAACCGAGATGCTTTAGGCTGACCATACTAAGGCTATCCAAATGGAAGGCTGAAGTGAAGGACCCTTCCTTGGAAGCATTATTACGTCGTATCAGATTAAATTTTTGTGGATGTGTGTTCAGCCTCTAAAAAGATGACTGTCTTCCCAGTAGAGAGACGGTGAGTGAGGTCATATCTTTTACTGGAGTGACTTCTATTGGTGAAAGAGACAAGCTTTCGAGCTTACACGTAGGTCTGAAGAATCTTGAAAGATTGTCTCTCTCTCACCAACAGAAGTTGGTCAAATAAAAGATATGGCCTCACCCACCTTTTCTCTTTAATATCCTGTGACCAACACAGCTATAACATCACTGCATAGAAGTCTTCCTATGAATGATAAAGAAACATTCCTCATATCCAACTGGGAAATCACAAAGTATTAATTCTCTAAAAATGCCTGGTATATTAACCAGTTGAAATCACATCACCTAATGAAACATCTATGGGTCAACTACCAATTCAGATCAGATCCCTCCTACCAAAGTGTTTCAGCACCAGGAAGAGGAGAAGGTTGCTCACAGACTGCCCACAGCCTCCTGAAGGATACTCATGACTCCAAGGCAGCTAAAACCACCTTCCCCACAGACAGAAGAATTCATGCATACACTTCCTATGCCCCAGGAGTAAAGCTTATCCTATCCCCACTGGGGCAACGATCACCCTTCTAGCAAGGCCCACAAGTGATAGCCTTCCTGGACCTCTGGAAGCAGAGGTGTTAATAGTTTGAATCCATGGCTTTTCTGCAGCAGGGTGCCATCTGCCTTGCCTTTTAGTAATGCCTCTCCGGCCTGTTGAGCAGGCAAGTCTCACAGCCAGCTCAACAGCCTTCTCCCTTCCTGCAGCCAGATGACGTGAACTCAAAGGAGACATGGAGCAAGTCAGCGGGAAAGCAAAGAAATAGAACCCAGGAGTCCTACTTCTCTAATCCCTGTCCTCACTGCTAGACCATGCTGACTCTCTACTTGCATACAAAAGAAATCTGAATAAAATATTCATCACATCCCTAGTTCTAGATGACAAGCTGCAAGTCACATCTCAACTTCTGACATTCTAATAATTTTTAGAGCAGCCCATCTCTCTACTTGGGGTATTCCAGGCCCAACATTGCATTTTACTTGTTTCAGTATTTTGTTGTGTGTTTGTGAATTTAGAACAGTGGACTAAAATATAGGTTTTTAATTGGCTATTAAAATGGTCACATTTAAACATAGGTATAGGAGCACTGCCCCTCTGTTTAATGACAAATTGATAAAAATAAGATATGAACTCCCCTCTGCCCTCAGCCTGCCTTCTCTTCCCCTCTTACAACTCTCACTGCCTCCTCCTGTCACAGATGCAAAAGTTTCTCATCTGTTCTCCTCCTCGAACCTCCCAATTTCCCCAATGATTCCATCCCATCTCCTGATCTCACCAACACCCACACTCATTCCCTCCCTTACTCTTCTCCTTAACCTCTCACTCTTTTCTGGCTCCTTCCCGTTACAATACAAGAATGCTTTAATCTCTTTCATCTTAAAAATGCCCACCCATGAGCCCACTTGCATTTCTAATTACCACCCCATCTCCCCACTCCCTTTTACCTCTAAATTCATTAAATGTGCTGGCTGAAGCTCCTCTCCTCCAATTGCATGCTAGACCTTCTCCAATCGAGCTTCCCGCCCCTTGCACTCAACGGAAACCACTCTTGTCAAATCTCTAATGTCCTCCTCCTAACTAAAGCTCAAACCTGGTGACACACAGTACTCCAACTTCAACCTCCTTGATTGTCATCACTTTTGACACCATCGACCATGCTCTTCTTGTAAATGTTGTCCTCCAGCTTCTGAGACTCTCTAATTGCTGCTTCACCATGTGCTTTGGAGGATCATCCTGAACCAGCCTCCAACTTTCTCTAGGGGTTCCACAGGACTGTATCCTCAATCCCCTTCTTTTCTGACTCTGCAGATTGTCTCTGGGTAATCTCATCCAGAAACACAAAGTCAACCACCATCTCTATGCTGATGATTCACAGATCTACCGAAGTCTACTCTAGATTTGTCTTTTTGGGTCCAAACTAAATTCTCAGCCAGTCTCTGACATCTGTCTAGCTGTTACCACACGTTAAACATGGCTATAACAGAGCTCATTCTTCCCTCCAAACCACCCCACTATCTTTGTTCTCAATCACTGTGGACACCACCATCTAACCTGTCCCACAGGCCCATAACTTGGGTGTCATCTTGACTCAGACCTCTCTCTAGAGCCTCACATCAAAGGTGTGTCTAAATGTTAATTATTTCTGCATAACATTCTAAGATACTACCTTTCCTATTCATCCACAGAGCTAAAACTCTCATCATCTCAACATCCTTCTCTCTGGCCTTGACATACACAATCTTGCCCTGCTTATAACCATTCACAATGCTGCTGCAAAGATCATTCTCCTAATTCATTGCTTTAACCATGTCACCCCCTTGTTGAATCTGTCCACTAGTTCCCCCTTCTCTATTTCATCAAAAACAGGCTGCTCGTGTTGACTTTCAATGCCCTTCACAACCTATCCCCACTCAACCTATCACCTTTCATTTGCTATTGAGTTGTTGACTTCTGTCTCCAGTCGGCCTTTGATGCCAGCCTCCATCACCCACTTGTTAGATTTTTGTTTCCTTGTGCTCCCTCATCTGTCTGTATCCATCTGTTGTCTCATCTTATGCTAAGGACTTGTCTACACAGAGAATTAGTGCAAGCTGGGGTGGAAATGTATAGCACACTAGCTTCCCGCACATAACTGGCCATGTGGATGCTGTTACCACACACTAAAAGTTCCGTAACATGATTTGATCTACTGCTGTTTCAAACTGCTGTTATTGCACAGTAGCAAGTTGCACATGGCAACTTAGTGCCTGGCAGGCTAGAGAGCTGTAGATTTACATCCCAGCTTGCCATGCAGACGTGCCCTTAGATTAGAAGCATTTGGGACACGGACTGTCTTTTTGTTCTGTGTTTTTACAGTGTCTATCACAATGAGGTCCTGGTTTATGATTGAGGGTTTATAACAATAAACCATAATAAATGAGGCAATCAGAATCCCAGAACTATCCTACAAAGTTGAAGAGACAGCAAAATTATATTAAAAACCAGAACTTGGAATCTTTACAAAATGGTATGAAAAATAATAAAGCAAAGAATGGAAACAGAACATGTCAAGTTAAGTTACATCAGAAAACGCCAAAGCATCGCATGGGAATAAGTGTTCCTCTTCTATCTATATAATCAATTTTCAGCAAAGACAGAAAAGAAAATTATATTAGTCTTATGTTAAACATCCTGGTTTGCTTAATAAAATTAATAAAAGACAGGAAGTGGGGTTGGGAGCCAGGACTCCTGAGGTCTAGTTCTCAACTATTTCATTGATTTGCTGTTTGACTGTGGACAAGTCACTTAACCTCCCTATACCACAGTTTCCCCATCTATAAAGTAGAGATAGTACCTATTCTTCTGGGGTACTGTACAAACATTTATCCTAGCTCTCTGGAATCCTGAAATGAAAGGCACTATAGATGTGCAAAGCCCAATAGTTACTACATCCACTCATTGTTCAAGTGTTTTTTAAAACCGTATTTGTGCTCTGATTGGCTGGGGAATAAAGTCTCAGATGCCACATGTACACAGCGAGACTGCCAGTAGGCAAAAACATTCCTGCCTCCATGGCCAATAAGTTTCCAGAAGGAAACAATCAGATGCTTGCTGCATAAAACACAGAGGGAATCTTCTGAGCAAGGACTGTGTCTGCACAGTGCCTACTACACTTTGCATGTTAATAAATAAAAAGGGCAATTACATTATTGCAATTCTAATACAAGTTTAGTCTATACAAAATAAGCAGTGTTTTCATTTCCTTTTAGGAAGTCTATATCTGGCCTTCCAAAGAGATACACGCTGGGCAATGGAGGCCACTTTCTGGAAAGGTTAGAATACAGATGGCATCACTTTATCATAGATCAAAATGACTGCTATTTTATAATATGCCCATCACTGTGGTTTCTCGGTGCCACCTACCTTCCATTCTCATTGAGCAAGGTCTATTTGTATGATTATAATTGTCAATAATCCTAAGTAAATGCACTGCTAAAAGACTTCACCCCACCTTTGTTTATAACTTATATTTGATAAAGACAGCTATATGAAAAGTCTACTTAGCCGCTGCAAGTAATTTTCCTTTCATTTACTTAAGGGCAAGAAAAATCTCATTCATTTTTCTAATGCTGAGGATGTTCAAAAGCCATAGGCATGGAAAGTGAATTTTGCACCAACCCACCTGAATCCAATTCCATTCAAATTCTAGAAGACTACTTTAAACTAAACAAGTATTGGCAGACCAATTTTTAATGGATTAAAATCCTAATCACCATGGGAGTTCAATTAAACAAGCCGAATTCAGCCCTGGTGTAAGTAGGTGTAACTCCATTTAAATTGTTGTTGTTACCCTAGAAATAAATTTGGCTCAATAAAATTTGGCCTCCATATTACTTGTGCATAAACTTTTCTACTTCTACTAGACAAAACACGCGCACCATCATCTGAACCATCTATTGCCAATTAACATGGACACACTGCAGCTTTTGTGTTATTGACAAAACAGATCTTCCTTCCTAAGCAGAGATTCAGTTTAACAAAGGACTTAAGCACATGCTTAGGAGTTTTGCTGAACTGGGATCTAGTAAGCTTGAAGCCTACAACTTTCTCCACACCTGGCAAGATATGTAGTCCCAATCTATTTTAAACAAGTCACCCAGTTTTTGTGTCAGTCTGCTATAGTTAGGAAAATATGTTTGTAATGTTTACATCATCAAGCAGAACTTCCTATGAAGCATTTATAAACAGTCTCTACAATACATTATTTATTTATTTTTTAAATCTCGTTTTCAGAGAGCATTCAGTTTGTGCAGTTAGACACACAGAGGTCAGTCAGGAAACCTCTAAGTTGTATGCATAACCTTATCTCTGCCCCTTTCTATGCATACATTAAAATGAAGTCTAGGATGGATCACACACTAGTTCACAAACAATGTATCATGCAATGTTTTCTAAGACTGCGATTACACATGATCGATCTTGTACTACAGTGCACTGTTCTGTGTACAACAGTGAGGCAAGGTCTTCACAGGACCCCTACCTCACACATTACAAGAGGCATCTAACAAGCTGTAGAAAAAATATTATATTGTATCAATTGAAAAATTAAATGTGATGATGTAATTAAAGACCACAGGGAGATTTCCAAAAGTGCTCAGTTTTGGCCTACTCTACTCCCACTGAAGTCAAGCGGAGTTTTGCCATTCATTTCAGTGGAAACAGAGCTAAGCCCTGATCCAGCAAAGCACTTAAAACATATGCTTAATTTTAAACATGAGTCATCCCATGACTTGGGCTACTCACATGATTAAAGTTGAGCACATGGCTTATATGTGCTTTGCAAAACCAGAGTCAAGGGGGCAGAGTTAAAAATACTACTGTCCCTCACTGTCAGACATTTAGACCCTGGTCCTGGAATTTGATGCTTGCAGCCAGACCCTTGAATCTATGTGGCACCCCAGTGAATGGGGTTCTGCACAGGGTGTTGCCTGCATGCATTTCATTGTGAGATCAGGAGCTTACCATGCATGTAACTATTTCCAAAGCTCAAAACGGCCAAATCAAAACCACCGTTCATGGTAACCCCCAAAGGAACTCCTCTTCTATAACTCTCCGCCAAATTTCAGCGTTCAGCCTCCAGCCATTTCAGCACTAAAGCTGTTCATAACATCATTGAAAGACTTTTTCTTTTATTAATGCTGGGAAATGTTTGTTTTTTTCTCCTAATATCTTTATTTTCACAAGTAATAGCCCATTTTACCTCAAACTTGCCACTAAATATCCACCCTCAAGTAGAGGCCAAGTCTGAAAAATTTCAGAAAGTTACCAACAACTGAAAACAGAATCTTTGAAAGAAAACATTCACAAATCGTGAACTATAGCTAGCAAGGGTGCTCCAAGCTATAGTTAAAATCTAATGGGATATTTAAAGCTTCTTCAACTTATCTCAGCTCTTAATAATCTTTTGAAAGCTATTTTAGCAAACACTGCCCCACTGGGAATCAGAGTCAAGGCAAGCAGTCACCTTCAGCCAGCTGATTCCAGTGAGTGTAACTACCAAGTAGTTTGCATGAAGGTTCCAAAGAGCACACATCCTGCATTTGCCTTGAACATTCGGAGTATATAATGGCCTATTAAATATTTATTACCCAAACAACGCTGCCAACACTTCTCTCATTCACCGCTATAGGCATTTTGAGCTAGCACTTTTTCTGCACGACTGTTTAACGAAATGAGCTCCTCCCAAAGCTTGTGTTGAAATTAAAAATACTCATTTTACCTCGAGTTGTGTCAAACATTAACTTGAGTGTAGTTTAACTAAATCCAGATTTTAGCCAGCACAGACCACACTCTGTGGACTATTCTGCAGCCATAAATCCACTATTATAAAAAGAGATGGACGACAAGTTAAATTTGTACTGGATTTCTTATAATGAAATTCATTCAGCATTTTCCCATTTATCAAGTTGTTAGATAAGTAAATTACTTCAGGGAAAAAATAACGAAGGAAAATGAAATTACAAAAACACTATTAAACTTTGCTAATCCTAATCAGCTAACACAGACTAATTTTATTAAGATTTGTTTGAAAAATGATTTCATAAATTCACTTGCCTTCTGGAATACAAAACAGTTATATACTAAGCTGTTTTCCCTTTCAATTAAAGAGGGGTGTTGTCTAGTGGTTACAGGAAGGGACTAGGAGACAGAACTCTGTCATCAACTTCCTGGATGACCTTGAGCAAGTTGCCAAGGGTGACTGTCAGAAGAACTGATAACCCACTGCTCTCCCTGAATTCAAACGGAGATTTAATGCTCAGCACCTCTGAAAAAAATCAGGCTATTTGGGCCTCAGCATCTCCATATGTAAAATGGGGGTACTAATATTGACCTACTTCAGAGGGGTTGTAAGACTTAATTAGTGTATATTGATTAAATACTTAGAGATCCTAAGATCCTGTGGGATAGTAATGGCCATACACAAATCCTCCATAAGCCCTCCCTGCAACCTCCTTTCTCAGACACTCTGGACAAGATCGCCATCTGCCTGTCACTCACGTCCATAACCTGGGCATCATCTTCGACCCAGATCTCGAGAGCTTCACATTAAGTTACGTTTAAACGTTGCCAATTCTTTCTGTATAACATTTCTAAGATATGGCCTTTCCTATCCATCCACAGCTAAAACTTTCATTAAGCCTCTCACCATCTCGTATCTCAATTACTGCCAACATCCTTCTCTCTGGCTTTGACAAATGTAATCTTGCCCGGCTGAGCTCTTGATTTCTGCCTCCAATCAGTCCATGATGCCAGCCATCATCACCTACTTATTAAGTGTTCAAACAAACACCTTCATGCTTTCTTTCATGCTGCCCCTTATGCTTGGGAAGAGCTCCCTATTGACACCCACAAAGCTATATTATCCTCCTTCAATTACCTGCTTAAGACTCTGCTTTACCATGATGAGAGACCACAGCCCATCATGCTGACTCATATTGACATCTTTGTACTCCCCTGTTTGGATTCATCAGTTATCTCTTCTCTTGTACTTAGATAGTAAGAAGCTCTTTGGGGCAGGGAACCATCTTTTTTGTTCTACGTTTGTACAGTGTCTAGCACAACAGGGTTCTAGTCCATGACGTGGGCTTCTTGGTACTACAATAATACAAACAACAACAACAACAGAGGCTGCTAGGCAGGAACACCTCCATGCTTTTCTTTCCAGTGATGGAATAGATACCTGTAGAAGCAGCTAGAAATAAGGAATAGCCACAACTATATGACCAGCATGTACTCAATAGACTAGAGCTTCAAAACTACAGTTCTAGAACCTTGTTGAGGAAAGATAGGTTTGAGATTTGAAATGTGTTCAAGCTGCAAAGATGGACTCCAGAACCAAACTTCTGCATAGCTTGGGGGTGTTCAGATGGAGTGGAGGGGGTTGGTTCAGCCTATTAATAAGAATGAAGTGATAGAGAAGGGCAAAACATAATTATATATATACAGGAGTTAAGATTTGGTACAGGATCACAGCTAGATATTCATACTTCCTCCTCCACACACCTTTCCTACAGGCCTTTAAAAATAAAATTTCCTGCCAGACACTCCCACACCCATCTTCACCTTCTGTGACATCCAACAAAGCCAAACACTGAACTCAGTTCCTCTATGAGCAAGAGTCCCCACTCTCTGAATTTCTCCCCCTTCACTCCTCAATCAATTTTCTTCCCTTATATCAATGCAATCATTATCCACTCAATTTCCACTGAAACTTTGTCAGGCTCACTCACAAAAAAACATCATCCCCAATTTAATAACACTCACCCACCCAAATCTGATCTCAGCCCTAGAGCCAAATATCCCTCCTCTCTTCAAAATCACAATATTGCAGGGCACTGGGACACAGATTTGAACTAGACTGATATCTCCTCTCTATACTGCGCTAAATAAAACCCCACATACGACCAATCTCTAGGGAAGTTAGGCTATAAATCCAAGCTTTGCAGCTTTCACACATCACTTCTAGTCTCCAGCCCCTTCTTTAGGAAAAGATCTTTCCCTCATTTCTGATCAACAGCAACTAACTGGCCCTGTCCTCAATGGCGGAGCCATGCTACCTTCAGCCAAGCAAAACTGCACGATAATCCTGTTCAACAAGGTTGTAGCTCATACTGTTTTAACACAATTTCATAATACTTGGTGGAAAGAAGATTCTTTCAAAATGAAGTGGTTAAAATTAATAAAGACCCTGTGCACATAGAACTCAAAATACACAACTGGCAACAGACACCTATCTAGAACAAACCTTATCAAAGCCATGTCTCTGCAAATAAAGGAGCGCCATCTAGTGTTCATAATGGGTCTGAATGCTTCATTTTAATAATGTCAAATTAGAGGTATTATCCAAGTTCTTATTACTGTAATTTATTTGAGATATTATATTTAGCATGTGGTTAGCAAATTGTATAGTAAACTATACCTTAGAAAAATAATGAGTTAACAAGAGAAAGTCAAAGATGAAGGCATAATAAAGCCAACATTTAGACATGCAATGTATACAAGCATTCTAGAAATTATGAGTGACATGGACTGAGGTGTCCTAATGGACAAGTCCTCTTCACCCAGGAAATGTTTGCAACATAGGGGATGTGGGTGAGTCCTATTCCTGTCTCCAAAAGTGCCAGTACCACATGCTTCAGAGGATATAACTTTTGGAGTAACCAGCCAATAAGGGAAATTCCTTTCTTACTCCAGGCATATAATGGTTACCATAAGTCCTGGAACAGAAGAATTTAGACCTTTTTGTATACATTTATCTTGTGCAATGAAACTGTGGATTTTCTTATTATTCATATTAATATCTACTAAGCTCCCAGCTTTAATTATATCATGTGACCCTGAGTCCCATGGGTCAATTATACTTCCTTTTAAAACTACTTCCTTTTGTCAGTTTGTAATTTGCTACCTTTCCATTGCATTGGTTATCCCAAGACTACTGGATTCCATTCCTGGATCTGTCACGGACTTTCTGTGTAACCTTGGGCAAATCACAAACACTTTTACCTCAGTTTCCCCATTTATTAAATAACAGGATTACTGAGAGATGCCTGGCTTCAGAAGCAGGGCCTTATCCACACTAGCACTTATGCTGGCAAAACTTTTGTTGCTCAGGGGTTTGACAGAAATCACACACCCTGAACAACAAAAGTTTTGCCTGCATAAGTGCTAAGGTAGACAAGGCCTAAGACACAACAGAAGTGCAAAGTATTATTGACACTACCATATAAAAGTAAAAAATGTGTTATTCTAAAAGGAAACTTTTTTTTTTTTTTTTTTTTTTTTTAAAGATGCTAACCAGCATGGCATCTAAGCACAAGTATTAAAACACAGATAAATCTCAACATCCTCAAGTTATGGAATGTTTAAGAGACAGAATTACATATACTTTCTTAAATTTATATATGCATCCATTTAAAAGAAACATGCCTATCCTTTGTTCTTAATGCTCCTTAATAGTTTTTAAACACACAGCCATAACAGAGACCATTCCTGTAATCCTTGTTAATCCATGTTTTGAGGCCTGAGCCCATCTCTAATTAAACACAAAACATTAAACAGACTGTAGTACACAGTCCAACAGCATCAATTTCAGCAGGGGCATTTAGTGCTGCCATGCTAGGCACTTCAGTTAGTTTGAGAGTTTGGGAACCATATGGGATTGCACTGTTTGTAGGTGAAGGTTGTCTTATTTCCAAGTTCATTTTAGCTACAAGTCCAATTATGTGCATATGATTTTAAAGTTTGTAAACATCCAGAGAGCTAGAGTCTCACTGCATAATGAAAGGCATAAAATTAGAACAGCATTGCTCTTTCCCCTTTGATTTGGGGCATCCCGCTCACTGATTTTCTGAATTTTCAAACCATACATGCAACTGCTATTTCTGAAGGTCTTTCATCCAAGAAAGAACACAAACCACCACATTTTATACACCATAGATTAAGATGGGGATAAGGAGGGAAGACTAGTGTGACCCTTTCATGCCCAGGGTAGCCACCTGAGAATGCCAAGGTCAGGGCAGGCTGTAAAAGAAGAGAGATTCTCCCAGCACTGGTGGATGGCACTGAAGCCAGACTTCCCAACCAGCCACAAACTGTGCTTTTGATTTCTCACACTGGTTATCAAGAAGCCAGTACACAAATACACATAGCCCCGTTTATTGCATTCCAGTCTCCAGCCCCCAATCAGCCACTAGGTCCAGTAAAGAGACCAGTTATTTAAACTCTATGCTCTTTACTAAAAAGGTTCCCTCTGACCCCAAAGGGTCAGCCACAGTACCCGATCAATATAAGTTTGGATCTTACCCAAAATACCACGCTGCCAGCCAATCCTTTAGTAACTAAAACTAAAGGTTTATTATAAAAAGAAAGAAAACTATAAGAGAAATGTTAAAGGATTACATCAATCAGATACATACAAATGATTTGAAAGTCCATATACATCAGGTTTCTACAAGAACTGTGGAGTTTGCAGGCTTGTATAGTTCCTCTGGTATACATCCAGTAACTGGATGGGTCTCAGTCCTTTTTTGCACAGCCTCAGTTGCAGATGGCTTGATCCAGAGGAAGATAGGTGCTGAAGGCTGAACTGGAATGATGACCAAAATGGATTCCAGGCTTTGCCTTATATATCCTCTGGTGCTTTCCATGCTGCTTGTGGAATTTCACAGGAACCCAAATGAAGTCCAGAGTCACATAAGCAAGTTCTGATGACTCATCAGATATATCCCTGGCTTCTCCCCCTGGGCCCCTTGCACCTGGGAATATCTCAATGGGCCATCAAGCAGGCTATTGTTCTGCCACCACCCTGTCTAGAGTGTGTCTCACACTGCACAATTTGAAATACAGATATATCAAATATATCCATAACTTCCATAACATATATAACACATGAACAAAAGTATTATCTTATTTAGCATATTATAGCCTTACTAACAGTACCTGACATGGCATATCTTACATGAATTATTATGATTTTGACATACTGAAGTCACATAATATAATAAATGCTCCCCCCCAATACAGCCAGCATGACACCCCCAATGCAAGACTGGCATAGAAGGCAGTAATTAGAGCTCCTGGATACACCTCAAGGGCCCCCTGATGCAGCCAGCTAGAACAACTAGAACAACTAGAGACAACTGACAACTGACAACTAGAACAACTGAGAAGTTTTGGGGGTGGGGAAGAAGATGGGGAAAGCATGTGTAAAACGTAGAAATGATCTCAAGTCACAAAACTATGATCTGTATATCAAAAAAATTGCCACCAAAGTACTGGAGTGTTTGGATCCCTTAAACTGTGCTCACTCAAACAAAAACACAGACAGTCACAGGACACATTTCTGCAAATAACACCAGGCACGGTGCTCATTTCCATGAGTAGGCACATTTGTACAAAAGTAGCCTAATTAAAGAGAAATTTAAGTTAGTACCCTCCTGAGCAGGCTGTTAACAGAAGTCTTTCTGCTCAGTTCTTCCAGGGTTGTTCCCTTCTTCTTTTCAGAAAGGACACCAGCCCTTTGTATGTCCTGATCAAGGTAACAATGTTCACATGCTTAAGTTGACTGGGGCAAAAACACAGCTGATACAAACTGACCCTCTTGTTGGCACACTCAACAGAAACTCTAAGAACTGAATAGACTATGGAGACTGAATTTTCTCTTTTTCTCTTCCTTAGGTCAATCCTGGAGAAACATGGGCAGGAATTGTTCATTAAAGCTGGGAAATGTGAACTCATACAGCCTACACAGCACTTGCTTTGTGACTAAACAGAGGATTTCAGGCTCCCAGGCTGTCAACCTAGCACTTTGCACAAACACTGCATTCACTACAATAAAAATGAAAAGAAAGGAAATAAACAGTTACTAACCTTCCGTAACTGTTGTTCTTCAAGATGTGTTGCTCATATCCATTCCATTCTAGGTATGTGCATGCCGCGTGCACAGTTGCCGGAAATTTTTCCCTCAGCAGCATCCGTAGGGCCAGCTCTAGTGCTCTCTGGAGGCACGCACGTATGCACCCGTATAAGGAGCGCTGCCAGCTCCGCACCCTCTCAGTTCCTTCTTGCTCGTAATCCCAACAGATGGATAGGAGGGTGGGTCATGGAATGGACATGAGCAACACATCTCGAAGAACAGCAGTTATAGAAGATTAGTAACGGTTTTTAATTCTTCAAGTGCGTGCTCATGTCCATTCCATGCTAGGTGACCCACAAGCAGTACCCTCGGAGGCGGGCTCAGAGTTCATGGACATGCTAACTACACCACTGCTCTCCCAAAACCGACATCTTCACGGCCTGCTGGGTGATGACATAGTGGAACGCAAAGGTATGAACCAACGATCATGTTGCGGCTCTGCAGATGTCCTGGATTGGTTCTTGCATGAGGAACGCTGCTGACGAAGCCTAGGCTCTCGTGGAATGAGCAGTCACAATGGCCAGAGACAGAATCTTCGCCTGCTCATAACAAGCCCAGATATGTGCGGTTATCCAGGATGAGATTCTTTGGAACGACACTGGTAGCCCTCTCATCTACCACATTAGGGATTGGAGTAAGACCATTAATTTATTTCATGTAGGCTAGGAATGGTTATCACATAGGCTATGCGAAACCATTTGGTTTGTGAATGGTTGATTGTCATTTGGTATCCTACGTGAAAACATTCCTAGCATGGAATGGACGTGAGCAAGCACTCGAAGAAAAAAGTTAATCACTACAGTGCCTGATGCTATGATGTATGTTGATGACAGACATTATCTTCAGGTAACACTGGCTACTAATGAAAATTTTCTCAATGGTCTGTTCTTGTGAGGTCCTGTGTGCCCTCTACTGACATCCGTGGCACATTTACAGGAGGTTCTCGTACCTCATAGTTTAATGCCCAAGACAATATTTGTGCTGTTTTTTCATTCCTATAGTGGCTGACCAGTATTGTTAGCTGCCTATTACCCCACTGTTCAATAGCACTTGGGGATTAACAGGATAGAAATCTCATTTCAAGTACACTATCTACATATAGTACATTACTGTCATTCTTTGGCAATTAACATTTTAAACTATCAATAAAACAGCCAATAACTTTTTATGGACTCAATATTTCTCTTCCCGATATAAAATTGGATGCCTTTGATTTATTATTTCACCAGTATCTTCTTATCAGCTAAGTTGCCCTTCGCCCAAAGGTAATCGACTGTCTTTGTTTCTCCAGAGCGGACAGTAGATTTATTGAAACCTATAAAAACGCAACGTCCATATCCAGCTTTTGACAAATAAGAAATAGCTCTGTGATAAGACATCCTTAAGTACAAATATTACCACACAAAGTCTGCTGGGACAATTTCTCTGTAAAACTGCTGGCTTTGGCATCAGACCTTAGGTTAAAATAAGTAATCAGTCTAGTTTGCACAGTTTAGAATCAGCACACAGCTGCTGCCTATGTGACATCCTCAGGGCCATACAGGTAGTATATATATTGTGTCGATGAGGCTCACATAACACAAAGAGATCTGCATATGCAGCCCACAATGGTAAATAGGTTGAAAACCACTAGTCTAGAATTTGCACTGCCAGCTAACAAACTCCGTAAGCTTCCTTTACTTTCAGTGATGGCTCACCCAGTAAATCCTGGACCTCTTTCAGTTTATCACAACACCTGAAATGGAATTAAAATAATAGCAATGATCTGTCATAGTTGTCACAAATAAGGAACTGCACCAGCAGTCTGAGAGCTCCCAAGAGACAACTTATAGGTGATACAAAGGGAATTTATTAATACAGGATTTAACCTTAGCAGATAGTAACTCTAGTAACTTTGTCTCCTGTGGTGGCAATTACTTTAGCCACATCATTCACATGAGCCATAACTCTGGATGCATTAAAAAAAAAATTAACTTCTGCAAAGCTGAGCTATGATCTGGCTCATCCCGCAAATTATTTGTATGTCACAGAGGGTCCTGATTTTGCCCACTTTACATAGGCAGAATAGTACCTTACTTGACATGTAGTCCCATAAGGGTGACAATATTGATCCAAAATGAGTAATTGGAACATGTTATCTGTGGGTCAATCAGACAAACATAACAGGAAAGGGGTTTGTGGGGGTGGGGAAGTTGGCTTCTTGTACTTGTGTTTTTATCTGCATGGATGCCAAGGGCAGAAGCCTGTATCTTTGTATCAGTTTATTTTCTAATTACATAGCCCAAAGATTCCAGCATATTATTAGCCATATCGTCTAAGGTGTACGAGACCTGTCTGCCCAAGGGGTAACTTAGCAATATTAGAGTATATTAGTTTAGTAAGGAACACCAATAAACTCTCTTAGCTGTTCATCTAAAGATTTACCAGCTATTGAGCTAATTAACGCCTCAATTATAGCACTTTCTTTGTAACGCTTTTTTAGCATGTTGTATGTCGCTTTATTTTCATCTGCAATGAAATGCTGCAGACAGCAGTAGTCACGAATCCAATGAGTTAGGAAACTCCTATTTATGGCTGGTTTAATCACATGGGTTACTAACAGAACTGGAAGCGTCAGGGGCAACGTGACTCACATATCTACACTACTGTTAGTATTGGGATCCTTCTCTGGTACTTCAGTCCTGGTGAGTCCACAAATGCAAATTTTGATCAGGGAACAGAAGAGCACCTTTTCTTTTTACACCTTTCTCAAGAACACTCTTTGAAAAGGGAAATGCCATCTTTTAAAATTATGACTGGCTGTTCCACAACCAAAGCACAGACTTGAGAAAAATGTATAGTGAAGTCTATTATAGAAAAGCTGCCCCTTGTCATACAAACAGTTTTCACAGGTTCTTCAGGATAGAAATAACCTTGGCTGCTTTTTAAGTTGCAAACAAATGGCCAGATTCTCAGTGGAGCTATGCCAATTTACACCATCTGGAGACTCTGACCAAAATGTTTTAGACTCTCCTTTTTCCAAGAGCCTTTTACTGAGGGATTTTGTCAGCCTTCCTCAAGAGCAAATCAAGGTTCTTTTACTGTACCACATCCTTCAGTCTCATTCTATAAGCCAAAGACTAGACATTTTATTATTAGGGCTGTCATACGATTAAAAAAAAGTCACAATTAATTGTGAAATTAAAATAAATACTCGTGATTAATCACAGTTTTAATCACACTGTTAAACAATAATAGAATACCAACTTAAATTTATTATGAATATTTTGGATGTTTTTCTACATTTTCAAATATATTGACTTCAGTTACAACACAGAATACAAAGTGCACAGTACTCACTTTATATTATTTTTATTACAAATATTTGCACTGTTTTGCAACACCAGCTACAATAGTGCCATGTGAATGCCTGTGCTCACTTTCAGGTGACATGGTAATAAGAAGCAGGCAGCATTATCTCCTGTAAATGTTAACAAACTTGTTTGTCTTAGCTATTGACTGAACAAGAAGTAGGACTGAGTAGACTTGTAGGAGGTTAATTGAAAAACACTATCTTTTGTTTATCTTTTTTACAGTGCACATGAAAAGCATTGCACAGACAGTTCAGAACCCTGAAGTCCTCAAAACAGGTATGCCATGGGCAGTGACGGGAGAAACTTCCTGCCATACTACTCATCTCTAGAAGTGTTCAGTATCTATAACCCATTCTATCAGTGGCATTACTGCTGAGATCATCCACAAGGAGAACAATTAGAGGCAGTAGTATTTGTAATGCGGATACCTACACCCACTTGGCTTGGACCAAGATGTACCATTCATTTCACTTAAAAAAATTATTAAATCATACACCAGCCACAAAGAACCTCAATCTCTGGTTAACTCATGAGCCAGTCTCATGGGATATTAAGACGAAGAAATACAACAATAGTTTTAGCTTAAAGCTATCTGAGTATTCTTGTTTTCAGACATTTTAAAACTGCACCCAAATGAAACTTCTCACCCTACATGCAACTAAAAAATAATTCTGGTAGACAACTCAAGTTACTTTTAATTACAGAACTTAGGAGTGACATTTCTTGCCAGTAACTGTTATTTTGGGAAGATGTTTGTGATAAAGATTGACACAAAGAGCAGTAGCCTTTGAACTATGTCAGTGGGGAAGAGCTCCTCAGCACAAGACCATCTTTTAACCTACCTTGCTTCTTGTCTGGGACTCTCTCTCTCTCTCTCATATATTACGGGCCCAAAACAAATGCTTCTACAATCCTGAAAGCATTTGTACTGGCCCAACAATTAAATACTTCTGCAACAGCTAAAATTCCAAGTTTAATGTTGCTGTAACACACTGCCATCTAGCATATGAAATTTTCAAGAACACTGCAGTTAAAATCATGTCAGAACTCCAGCAGTGGAAAAAGTAAGATGGTAATCCAAATGACACGACAGTAAACTCCGACATCTCTATGCCATACAGAACTAGGTTGTGATATTCAAAGGAATCTAAGGACGTTGGCACTCAAGGTCCATTGAACCTAAAGAGACTACTCATAGACTTAATATTAATCATGTGAGTAAGTCATTGCAGGATGGAAGCCTTGTTGTGTCATATTGGACAAGTCACTTTGCCTCTGTGTGCCTCAGTTTCCTCATTTATCAAATGAGGCTAATATTTGCCTACCTGAGTGTTGCAAAAACTGTTTGCAATGAACTTTGAAATTGACAAGCACTAGGAGCTATTATTTTAAGCAGTAAAGGAAAATGAAGGCCCCAGTCCTGCAATTGACTGCATGCAAGCACACTAATAACACACCCACCAAGAGGCCTACTGATGTAAGGACTTTGTGAGTATACATAAGAGCACTTGAATGAAGTCACTTGCAGGATCAGGAAGTAAACCAGTTGCTCCTATTGAATGGCATGCTATTGCATCTGAAGCTGCTTTCTAGATTTACACAGAGTGTGACAGAGACATTGCTAAAAAGAAATGTATATTTTTAAGATATACTTAATGTTTCTACCTATCCTTGTGTGAGATTATATAAAGTCTATAATTTTTATTAAAAACATTTATTTAAAACAGTCCAGTAAACACAACACTTGACACCTTCTGCTGACCCAAGTGAAAAGATTCTTTTAGGATGTTCACCACTGTACAATCTACAACAGCTGCAGATCACACATGCAGAAAATGAAATCCACAAATGTAATTGAGTTAATTCTCTTTGCCCCTGGATGGCAATGTTTCAAGCTGATCTCTAAACTAATGCACTAACATAGAAAGGCAAATATCTGAAGAATATTTCAGCACTCCCCACTTCTCTTTGTTCATATTAAAATTATGGCCCAATTCTACAATTTATAAAGACACAAACCCCAAGGTACTGCCTCACAGGACTATATCCATGGGCCCAATATTCTGAAATATACTCTGAATATTTTTGCATGCATATTTGACAAAATTGTGTCTAAAGTTTCTAATCAGTATCAGGCTTGTGTTCCTTTTGTACAATGAATTTTAGCATTTTATAATCTTCAGATGCTTGTTTATTTGGAGAGGAGTTTGCACGGTCTCTTGAGTTTCTTGTCTGCATGGAACTCCAATTATTTGTACTTAAGGACAGCCCTTTGTTAAAATCCCAATAAAGTATTAACAACAGGTTTGCTCACAACCTCAAGAAATTTATCCAGTTAGAGACCAATAATATTTTGCAATTTCCTAACAACATTTATTGGACAGTTTGAACATAATTTATAACCATTAACAGACTAAGCTTCACAACATCCCTGAGAGGTAGGTAAGTAGGATGAATGGAGAAATTAAGATACAGAAAGGTGGAAGCAACTTGTCTAAGGTCACAGAGCAAGTCAGAGGCAAAGCAGGAATAAAAGAACATATGCCCTGACTCCCAAACCGGTGTCTACCATATAGCACAGCGGTTTTCAAACTGGGGACAGACCCCTCTAAGGAGGCGCAAGATGGATCCTGGGTGGGTGCCATGAGTGGAATCTGGGTGGGAATGGGGGGCAATACCCCCCAAACTTATGATGATGGATCCATCTCCCCCTGCTGGGTGAGGGGCACAGGCTAAGAGCAGGGTCAGGTGGTGGTGGGGATCCCGGTGCCTTACACCGGCAGCCCTGAGCAGGTGTCAGGTGTGGGGGACCCTTAGGAGGGGAGCAAAGGCAGGGGGAGCCTGCGGCGGGCCCGGGACTGCTGGAGGAGTGGGGAACAGAGTTGGTCCAGCTCCATGATCTGCACTTTGTGTGGCTGCTTCCGTCTCCAACCCGAACGCTGCTCCCAGAATCCGCCACCCGCCTCCAACAGCAGCAGCAGTCCCCCACCACTGCCACTCTGCCGCTATCTGCGTCCGTGCTGCTGCCAGAGGATAATCCCGACAATGAGATGCGATTCCCCGCTGCTGCCATTTTCTCTGGCGGGTCACATCGGGCTCCAGAACTGTGGGGAGCTGCTGCTACCCCTTACCTCCACCCAAATTAAGCAGTCAAATGCCACCTATGATATGTAGGCCTTGTTTGTTTGTTTTTTGAAAGTGGGGGGGACATCGGGAGGGGGGTTCAATTGTTACACAAAAGTTCATGGGGGGGTGCCATTTTAAAAGTTTGAAAACCACTGATATAGCATATATTATGTGCACAGTGGATTCCAGGTCACTGCACAATTTAAGAGTCTAGATCAATTATTTGGAGGAAATTCTATGGCCTGCCTTATACAGGTTTGACTAGATGATCACAGTGGTCTCTTCTGGCCTTGGAATCTATGAAATCCAGGATTTGCAATAGAAATAACAGATCTCAGTGGCATTACACCAGGATTAAATTGGTCCACTAACGCCATACTAATTTTTTGCTCTCTCCTCTTCTTTCTTTTGTAGCATGAACAACAGCGCACATTCTAACGGCTAGAAGAGTGCCGTCCTTTTGAATGCCTCCATTACTTTGTCTAGACCAGGAAAACCAGTGCCCGTCTTAGAGCAGCCACCCCCAGCAACAGTGTTTATGAGACAGCTGCAGAAAAGGCTGGAACATTGTGACTACCATGCCACTCTAGCAGCGTAGCGCGGTGGCCGGCAGTTGTGGAACTCCAGGTGCTAACTTCACCAGCGCAGGTGCACCCGATGTCACTCCTCTAGCCTGGAAGAGGCCACTTGAGAAGGAGCAAAGCGAAACTCAACCGTTTAGTGCCAAGTTCCCTGTTGCACCGGAGGTGGTGGAGCGACGGAGACCCGGCTAGGGCCTGCCTGGCACCCACTATCCGTCCGCCCCTTCTGAGAGTAGTTCGCAGCGGGCTGGTTCTGCTGCTAACACCCCACCGGGGGCCCCTCACCCCACGTCGGCTGCCAGGCAAAGGGGGCGGGGCCTCAGGCTCGGCGACGTGGGGCCGGCGCCTCCTTCTTCTGCCCGGTGTTTGTTTGTACAGCGCCTAGCGCCACGAGGCCAGAGTTCGATGCTAGTGGCGCCACCAGCCCCTGGCCACGCCGTGAGCTGCGCGGTGACCAGCCGCCCCGTTACAGGCGGCCCGGCCCGAGAAAAGCCTCTCCCCGCCCTCCACCCCAATGAGCCCTTTGACTCCGCCCTACCCCCACTCACCATGGTCCCGTCGTGCCAGCCCAGGAGCCGTCTGTGCACCAGCCGCCGCGTAAACCCGACAGCAACAGGCAGCGCAGCGCAGCGCAGCGCAACGCCTCCTCCCCCGGCCAAGCCGCGTCCTGGCAACCGAAGCCCCGCCCCCACCCACCCGCGCGGTCAAGTGAACGACCCGGAAGTGCCTCGGGGTTGGCCGTAAAAAAGCGGAAGTGCGGCGCGCGCAGGGGAGAGGGGTGGGTTCAGTGGCTCAGCGGTGACTGGTGGGAGCGGGGACCCCACCAGCAGCTGTCTCCGGCCGGGGGGTGGGTGACGGTGACGTAGACGTATGTGAAAGCGGCGGCGGCGGCCCGGTGAGTGCGTCACGCTGTGCGTGTGGCGGGCCCGCCTGCATTATCCGAGCGGCCCCTGCGCGGGGCTTGTTTTTAACCCGCCCCCGCCAGCCGCTCGGGCGGCGGTTGGGGGCGGGACCACAGTACCCGTGGTTTCCTGGCTACGGGGCTGGGCCCGGGACACACGGCGGCTGTGCGCCGGGGCAGGCGGGACGGGCTCGGGCGGCGCTGTTGGGTTACAGGCGGCAGAACCGGCTCCGGCAGGGGAGGGACCGGCCGCTCCGGACCCTGAGCGCTGAGGCGGCCCGAAGCGCCCGGCCCGGGGCTCGGCCTGTGTCCCCTGCGCGGCTGCTGCCGGGAGGGGGAACTTGGGCGACGGCCGAACGCCGTGTCCCCCTCCCCGGGCGGCTCGGACGGGGGCTCGGCTGGTGGCAGTCCTGACTCTTCTTTCGCCTGGGACGTTTTCATTTTGTAGACGTGGTCGTTCCCTCTCCCGCGCAGCTCCGTCGGCCGAAGGACAGAACCATGGGTAAGTGTGTGTTCCTCCGCGAGTCGTGCGGCGCTTCGCGTGGTGCCCGGGCGAGCGCAGTACAGAGCCCGTGGGGCGGTGGTGCTGAGACACGGTTTCCTTTGCCGTTGGATCCCGAGTTCAGCTCAAGCCAGGTCGGTAACAACTGGCGGTTATGACACTCTGCGAGCCGTTTGGTGGCCTGAGGTGACGGCCTTCATCTGGTTCCTAGCAGATGGGTCCCGTCTGACATTCACTTGGCTGCTTTGTTTTCATGACAGTCGGGTGATGAATTCAGGATTTAGACCCCACTTCTTCAGACGCCGAGAAAACTAGACTTTTCTGCTGGCCTAGATCAGTTTGCAGGCAAAGCACCCAAATCTGCAAAAACTAGGACATTCGCAATGAAGGATTCTCACTCTGTTCGTACTTCACACTGTAGTAGTGGTGAGCACTGCAAAACATCCATGGTCTGTTCTTCGGTGGTAAGAAGTCAATCTCTTTTGCACCTTAATGGACATGGTTTGCTGGGAATGCTTTAAATCCCTAAAATCCCTAAAGATTTTATTCTCTGAAGATACTTTTTTTCCCTACTCCCAACTTTCTCAGTGTTGGTTCAGGCAGGCATAATGTGTTAATTCAGGTGGGAGGCAACAAAGGCATTAATAACCAGGGAGAGATTAGTATTGGAGAGGAAGAACACTGCAGATCTGTGTTTTACTAACTGTCTGAGGCAAAGGATACCAGTTCCATTATTGCAAATACTGTTTTATATTAGCAAGTAATCAATTTTCCACCAAAGGATTTCTTGACTGACTTGAAACAAACTGAATTTTAAAAAGCTTTTCTCTCTCCTCCGTTAACTAGTTGAGCTCTTAAATTATTTCTGTGTTTACGTATCTGACACGTGGTAATTTCCTGCAATATCTTTGGGAGATCTTACTGTATTAAATGTCTGTATCGTGAGATAGGGATTGTATGTAATTCCATGGAGGAGGGTGACCACAGCTCCTCCAGGAAAAACAGGGTGTGTATGATTAGGCAAATTCACTCAAGTTGTAACATCGCCAGGGAGGTACCACCACCTGGAGAGGCTCGCTTATACTGGTTAAAACTGGATTCTCCAGAGACGAACAGATGAAGAAAGGTCCAATGGATAAGTAGCCTGAGTTTAAACTCACTCAGTGCCTTCTTTCTGATCCAGCAAATGGACAGGACCTTCTGACCAAGGGAGGCCTGGGACGCTTGAAAGAACTTTGGCCAACTGAGGCCCCATAAGACAGATGACTGAGTTAGTAAGCTTTTAGCATGCATTCAGGAACTCTTACTGGTTTTTTTTCCTGTAATGCTTTCATCCCAGGAATAAATGTGTGGTAACTTTTAAGTGCTGATAATTATGCTGTTCATAAGTCTTCTGAGAGAAAGCAAAGCACAGATGCTGGCCTGCTTAGGCAGGTCTGGCTTGCTGGGAATATCATGGTGTAGGCAGGGAACTGTGCAGCCTAGGAAAAGCTTGGTCGGAGGGGAAAGAACCACAGGTTTTCGCCCTACCGAGATATTGGCTGGAAATCTAAAAGTGGGTGTCCTTGGTAAACCATGGAGGGGGAATACAGGTGCAGTTCCTTTGAAGTGTGACAACATAAATTGGGTCATGATTAAAAGAGCAAGCATCAGTCTTTGGTGTTCTGGAGCATCTTTCACCAATTTAGAATCATACAAGTTTAGAAATGGAAAATACCATTGCAGATCAAGCATTCCATGTCCCTGCAATGAGGTAGTAATTGAAGTTCTTATTTTCTCAACTTGAAGTGTGACTCAGTGACAATTTTACAACCAGTTTTGGGTTGTATACAACGTAATAAAATTCAGCATGAACAGAATTTTTTAGTAAAGTGTCTGTATATATTTAGATCTTTTTTATTAAACATGGCCCTGAAGTGTTGGAAACCCAAACATGCAAGCCCTGGCAGATAGGAGTGCAGGAGATCCAGAAAATGAAGCTGACTAGAACAGGAAGTGACTAGTTCATTTCTTTTTCCACGTTTTTCCCCACCGTGGACAATAAAGTAAAACAAAAGTAAATTATTTTTAATTGTCCAAGATTTACAACTAAGTTTTATTACTAGACACATGGTTAAAGAAAAACTTAGGAATGTGTTGTATTGACAGTATCCCTTTAAAATTGTTGTGAAGTATAAAGAACTAGAGCAGTGTAATGTTTTTCAACAGTGAAGGAGTGAAATCCTGTTGGATTTGAAGTCAAGGTTCAGTGGCTAATGTAGTGAGTTCATATAGATTTCCTGCAAAGTGGCCGTTGTTGACATTTTTATCTGTATAGTCTTGTGTGTCCAAGGAGCACATAAATATTAATAAAACTTAAAAAAAATAAAAATAAAAAAGTCCTGATCCAATAGATGGCTGAGTTTTGTGTTTCTGATCTTACTAATTCAGGCACACACTTATTTGAGTATGTGCACTCTTTCCCTTTTGAGTCCTAATTGAATCAGTGCCCCAACACTGTGCTGCTTTTGTTGCCATTCTCTTTGAATTTTTGCAATGCCCATGGCGTAATACAATAAGAAACACTATCTTCCCATTGTCTCCAAATTAGCCAACTATGCCTCATCACCCATCCGTGGACCTGGAGATGGCATGGAAACTGAGCAGGCATCTAAAACCTTGGAAGTAATTGTTGGATCCCACACTACAAACCGTCATGCGCATCACAGTCCACACAAGAAAGCTGTCCCTTCCCTGAGTCCTGGAGTTCTTCAACTAGGGAAAATACACAATGATAAGTCAGTGGAGATTGAAGCTGTTCGAATACTGGTTCCCAAAGCTGCTATAACTCATGTAGTTCCTACTAAAAATGCTAAGGTGGCTAAATCCCTGGGACACCATAAAGGAGAGGACTTCAGTCAGTCAGATGGAGTCATAGAACCCAAGAAAGAGCTGTTGGAGCTAAAAAATGCAGTAGAAAAGCTCAAGAATTCAGAAAGGAGATTGTTACAGGATAAAGAAGGTCTTTCCAACCAGCTACGTATACAGACAGAGGTAAGACATTGAGGAGTGTTTTTGTGACAATAGATTCATAGTTTTATTTTGTTTGGGGGTTTTTTAAGGCCTGAGGAGACCGGCATGATAGTATAGTCTGACCTTCTGCATAAGACAGGCCAAAGAAGATTGCCCAATAATCTCTGCATCAAGCCCATAACTTCTGTTTGAGCAATAGAGTATATCTTGATCATAGAAGGATATTCAGTCTAGATTTAAAGACTTCAAATGATGGAGAATTCACAACTTCCCTAGGTAAATTGTTCCATTGGCTAGTCACCCTCACTTAAAAATATCCATCTTTTTTCTGCATTTGTCTAGCTTTAGCTTCCCACAGTTGGTTCTCACTATAAACTACTACACTGTGTTTCTGCTGTCCTATGACAACAGAAACATTATTTTAAAAATGTAATCACAGAGGGAGTCCTTTTGATATCATTAACAAAGAAGCATGCAAATATAAAAAAATTGGTCTGTTGCACTGTATATAGTACTCTTGTAGATAGCAATACCATAAACTCTGTTACAAAAATAATTTTTCCTACTGAACATAGGAATTGCTATACAGCAAATACCAGTGCTCTACCTAGTCTAGTATCCTTTCTCAGACAATGGCCTAATGCATCTATGAAATATTTCAGAGGAAGGTGGAAGAAACCCCATAGTGGACAACTATCAAATAAATCACCCATAGGGCAAGTTTCTTCATAATCCCTTTCAGTTAGTGGTTGGGTCATGCCCTGACACAGAAGAGTGGATATCCTATCTAATATAAACTGCAGATGTCCATCTAAATGGTCCTTCTATAAATTGGTTGGTTCATGATTTGCACAACTGTCTGTCCTTGTGTGTCTATTGAAAATTAAGCCTGCCTGTTTCCCTTTGTTCACTTCTCAGTGTAGTAAATGAATATGCTTATTTTTTCAGACATCAGCTATACAGATTTAGTTAAGCAACAACAGTTATAGCAACTATTTGCATGTCTTGAACACTTCAGTAATCATGAGGCTTAAAACACGTGGCCTTCAAATTCCCAAAAGGACATGTATTTGGCCTGGTTGTGGTTCTTGAAGGGTCCTGTAACTACTTCCTTACAAAAGCCTGATTTACCTGACTGGGTAATCAATCTGACTCTTTTGTTAGCTAATTATATGCCTCTAAGAACATGCTGTGATTTGAAATATAACTCTTTTATGCTACCTGTTCTATCCTTGCCCTATTGTAGGTGAATCGGGAGCTGAAGAAGTTACTTATTGCTTCTGTTGGGGATGACCTGCAATATCACTTTGAACGAATGGCTCGTGAAAAAAATCAGTTGATCCTAGAAAACGAGGCCCTAGGCCGGAATATGTCTCAGCTGTCTGAACAGTTAGAGCGGATGTCTATACAGTGTGACGTGTGGCGAAGCAAATTTCTAGCAAGCAGGTATGGTTTTACAGTGGTCTGTGTCACTACTGTCTTAGGGTTCCTTTGGTAAAGAAGTATAATGAAAAGACCCTTTTGAAATACATACGTTCAAGGGAATAATTCCAACACCTATACGCTAAACTCCAATCCATACTCTAAACTGAAAATCTACCATGAGATCTGCAAAACTTGCACCACCACAGCACTGCTTTCTTATGTTTCCAGCCACTGTCTGTACAGTTTTGAATAATTATTCAAAATTACTCACCCCTCTATATACTTGTGTATCTTCAGTGTCTTTACCTAAAATTGTAATACCACAAGCTTCCAGCTGTGCAGATGACAAGCTGAAAAGTAAAGGAGTTCTTGCTGTTAGTAAAGCAGAGTTTCAACTTGACTAAGGCTTTATATGAAGACAACATTTATTAGCACAGAAAAGGATAAAAAAGCTAGTTTGCTGAGCATATGAGCGTGATGCAAGGCATCTTTTATCTGTTAAGATTTTGGTTATGGCTCATTGCTAGAGAGGGTTGGGGGATTTTTTTACACTGGGCTGAAGTGCCAGTGAAGGAGAGGCTAAGTGCTGTCTATTTTGGAGATTTTAATTAAAAGGTGTTCCTTTCTAATGTTTGTCAAAATCCCAGATGTTCAGGAAAATACATAAGCTGTCAGCCAAGAGCAGGTCTGTTGAATAAAATTTTCACAAATAGGAATTAGACTTAAGGATAGAGCAGACAGAGGATTTGTGGCATATCAGGTGTGACTAATTTAAAGGCTGTACAAATACAATGTTCTAGGATTTATATTTAATCTGTTATTGAATGCAGAATATATTTGACTAAACACAATTTGGCTACGTTTAACAAAACATATTCAACAGAGATTAAGGGGATCAGCAATGGAATATAGAACCTTATACCTGAGGTTGCCAGTTTGAATACAGCCCAGGTCATTAGTAATTGAAAAGTGCTCTATAAATTCAAGTGTTTAGGAGCTATGTACCATGAGTCCAGTTAGTCAGATAAGCACTATCCACAGTTGGTACCTTTGTTGGCAGCCCCAACAGTGAGTCCAAAGATTGGATATGAAATATCCCCTCTCTCCTACAGAGACTCTGTAAGATGAGTTGAAGTACGTTGGCGGGGCAGAAGCTAATTCCCATGCTGTTCGTGATTTGTGGATACACCTCTCAGTCTGGTAATGTCCACCTCTCCCTCATCATTCCAGGTCACACAAAGTAAATCACATTAAGCTATGTCACTGTGTAAATACTAATTAAGTGCAGAGATAGCAACATGTATTCATGCACATGGCCATAATGGTAGAAAAAAGTCCACTTTAAAATAACCTGTTAAAAAGAACTGCCATCTGCAAGTGCAAAATGAATAAACCAACTCAGATTACATGCCCATAAACTCACAGTACATGCCCCAAAATAAACTACTGGATTGCAAATGTGTTTCCTCTCCCTTCATATAATATTAAATGATGAAAGAGCTGATTCCTCTCCCATCGAACATGAACTTGAGACTCAGATCAAGATCTACTACTACAATTACTAGAATTTGCAATTCTGATGACCAGTTTAATAACTTTCTTCTCACATTTTAATGTGATTGCAGGATTTGACAGGCCACAGCTCTTAAAGTGAGTGCCATGTTATGGCAACCCAGAAAATGTAATGGCAGCATTGTATGTGATTTGATGACAGGGCCATATGGTATGATGGAGAAGACTGACTTTGTTTGGTTTTAGCATTTGTTTTATAAGTACGTGAATTTTCTGATTCAGCCAGTGATGAAAAATGTGAGGTTTTTGAATATGAAGTTATCTGTCCCAATTTCTTTTTATGTTCCCAAAACTACAAAATGGTAATTCTCTAGCCTGATTTATTGTGTGTCTGTGAGCGATGGTTGGATAAGTGTTTTGCATTTTCTGAAAACTGGAAGTTGAATTCTCTTGGGTTCTATTTCAACTCCTCCTGTGTGACCTTTAATAAATCTCTTAACCTTGCATTTCAGTAATAGATAAATTGATCATATTATCCCTTCTCTAGTTCCTAGGAATGTTGAGGCTTGGTTTGTAAAATATTCTGATGGAAAAGGTATTAAAATAGAGGCTTCTCATTAATATTGAAACGGGTATATGGTTCCTGCACTGGCTTTTAAAATATTTAATATATTAGTGACTGTCTCTCAAATACGGGTTTAATCAATCAGGTTTCACCATTCCTCCTAATAACTTGGGCTCTTCCGCATTATTGTTGGGGTGCCTGTGTCATGGGGCTGAGTCACGCTTGTGGGAGCATCCCTTGACAAAGAATGGGTATGTGCTAAGTTGTCGGTGATACGCTGCCCTTTCGGCTGATGAGTCTTCTGGTTTGTGTCCTTTTTTGAAGGAAGCCATGAGGTGATATTTTGAGAGAGATATGCATTTGCATGTTGTATCTCCTCTGTAAAACTTTAAAGGAAAATCTCCAGTGGAATCAGCTGTCTGACTGATTAGAGACAGCCTCTTTCCTCTAAATTGGTAGTTGGCAGTGACCAGGAGCAGTTGGGATCTGATAGCTATTAGTTCCTTTCTAAGAGATCTATGTCCAGATCTTATAACCACATCTTTTAGTCTCTGCAGAAAGGCGAATGAATAAATGAGCAAGAGCCTGAGTGCACTTCCCATCCCCCTTGACTTATTTCTTACAGATGACTTCCATAGGCCATGCTTGAGGTGTATTGGTGGGGCAGCGTACGCCATTACTGCTCCTTGTTTTACCTGCTCTTTAGAAAAAGGATTTTATACTCCAGGGTTGTTATTTAGGATATTTGTCAACATTAACTGGTCCCAAAACATTTTTAAAATTTTTAATACAATAGGAAGTCTCTATTTTTAATCAAACACCACATACTGGGTGTTTTGAGATTTGCAGAGTTTAAACAATCAGCTACAAATCTACATGTTCTGTATTAGAGACATGTAAGAGGCCTGAGGTTTGTGCCAGAATAACGAGCCAGTGCATGTTGTTTTTAGTTTGTAACACAAGAATCCCTCTTCCTGGATTGGATTTATTCAGATTGCTGTGTTGCAAATTCTGATCAAATAAAGTCTCAGCTTGCTGAAATGTCCTTTTCAGGCAACAATCAAAAACTAGTGAATTTAAGCAACAATTAAAGGTCCAAAAACTTCCTTTTTAACCTAGCCTTTAGGAGCACTCAAGGAAGTCTTTTCCACAGTGCCTTCCATAGCTCCCTCTCCTAAAGAAAAGCCACCTTGCAGACTAATGGGGGACATAGATATTTTCTGTTTTATTATCATAATGCCACTATATAAATTGATGATATGCCTACACCTTGAATAGTGGGTTACTATTTGAGCTGGTCACTCCAGCTCAAAAAAAAAAAAAAAAGAATTAGAAAAATTGCAGAGAAGGGCAATGAAAATGATTAGGGGGATGGAACACCTTCTATACAACGAGATGAAAAAGATTGGGACTGTTCAGTTTAGAAAGGAGATGACTAAGGCAGATATGATAGAGGTCTATAAAATCATGAATGATGTGGAGAAAGTGAATAAGGAAGTGTTATTTACCCCTTCATCTAGCACAAGAACCAGGGGTCACCTGATGAAATTAATAAGTAGCAGGCTTAAAACAAACAAAAGCGAGTACTTCTTCACACAACACAGGCAACCTGTGGAATTTTTCTATGGGATGTTGTGAAGGACAAAAGTATAAATGTGTTTTTAAAAAAAATAGATAATGGGGAATAGTTCCATCAATGGCTATTAGTCAGTATGGTCAGGGATGCAAGTCCACAGGCCGTGTGTCCCTCAACCACTGGAAGAATCCTGCGCTGGCCCATCAGATAGGATATATTGGGATAGATGGACCATTGGTCTGACCCAGTATGGCCATTCTTCATCTCCTCTTCCTGATTAAGCCTTGGTAAGACTACAATTGCATTTCTTGATTCCTACAGTTGAGAGTAGAGGGAAGGAAGCAACTGTGCCTTACTGACCTGCTGATAGTCCTTTCTTTCTGATACTTGTGGTGGTTTGATCCTTACTATCTTGCTCATATCATCTAATGTGCCATGAAGCTTCCCCTTTGAGCTCCAAAGGACCTTCTCAACCTCATTACAAGACATTTCCTATTGCTCAGTTTAAAAAAAAAAAAAAAAAAAAAAACACCAGGCCAACACCAGTTTTAATTAAGAGCTCTTAACCGTTGAAATAATGTTTGATCTGCCAAAATTATGTCTGCAGCAGCACCAAAAGTGAAAACTAACACTTTAAACAGGGAATTTAGAAATCAAAGTAGCTGATTTATTGGGAATTTCCTCTCTTGCAGAGTCATGGCTGATGAGCTAACCAACACCAGAGCAATTCTTCAGCGCCAAACCAGGGATGCACAAAGTGCAATTCAGGATCTATTAAGTGAACGTGACCAGTTCCGTCAAGAAATGATTGATACACAAAAGTATGATTACTCTTTACAGTCTTTTCACCTTTTATAATGGTTTTATTTTTCTTCCCTGAATGCTATGTGCATTTTTTTTATTATTGTGGCCTCAGTTTAGGTCATCTGGTGTAGAATCAACACTATTCTTAGTAAATAAGCATTTGCAAAACCCATCATTGTAACTGCAATGCATGGACCCCCTTGTTAGCAGTCTCCCAGCAGAAAGGCTGAGGATTGAAGGAGCCATATCAGTTGAACTTCACTCTTCACCCTAAGCGAGGGTTGATATACATCCGCACAGCATGTGTGGAACCTCACTCTTCTTGACTCAGTCCACCACTGGTCACCAAATTCTCTTATGATGGGCTCCTTAGACCTTGTATTTTATTACCATGCTAGAGTGGCTGGTGAATGGTCATACATTCTCATCTTGTTTAAATATTTAATTCTTCTTTGTAGATTTCCTTAGTCTGTCTGACTTGGATTGTAAATTTCTTGGGACAAGATGGCCTCGGTTTGCACATCACCATGCACAGTGATTGCACTGTTTAAATAATTTACTTGTTAATGTAACAATTCAATTTTCCTTGAACAGATTGTTAGAAGAGCTGCTGGTTTCTCTACAGTGGGGGAGGCAGCAGACCTATTATCCTAATGCTCAACCCCACACTACAGCAGAGCTAGCAGCAGTGAACCATAAGCTGGCTAAAGCAGTGAGCTCCCACCTTCTTGGAAATGTTGGCACTAATGCTCCAAAAAAGACTTCTCCATCAACAGAGTTCTGCAACACTCCTGCTGAGAAAATGGCTGAAATGGTAACCTCTTTACTATAGCACACAGTTTGTGCCCCTATTAGCGCTACATGGGTGCAGCTTTCAGTTCCTTTCCTGGAAAGGCAAACTGTCTGGTGCACGAGAACTAATCGAGTGAGAGTTAAGTGCAGGGGTAATGGAGTTTTTCAGTACATCTAATCTAAAAGACTATTCCCCATAACAAATCTTTAAAACAGGAAGAATTGTCCCTTCTCCACACTTTCCCCAGGCTACCAGCAGGCAGCCTACTACCCCCCTTCTATAGCACCCCTTATTGTAGAATCTAATCTCTGTACCACTAATTTAGATCTGCATGGTGATCATCCATAGAGGACTTTATTCTTTGTCTTCCTCATGTTCCAGGAAACTGCAGTAGAAGTTTTTTCTCCCTCCTCCTCTCTTGACTTTGGCTATACGGGGAAAAAAATCTAATATAGTCTGGGGTTGAGGCTGTATCTCTGCCAGTTATGATTTTGGGGCACAGCTAAGAACTGGGAATTTTGTTTCAAAATAAGTGGTTTTATATTAAGGGAAGGAGATCATTAGAACAGTAACACTGAAACAAGGACCTAATTGAGCAGTCAGTAAAGCAGAGTTTTAATGAAGAAATAAATAAGTGAATTCACCAGCAACAGTGTCTGCTGGGCTGGAATAATAAGTAGGCAACCTTAGGCTATGGCTGCACTACAGATTAAGTCAACAAAGTATGTCACTTGGGTGTGAATTAGCCACTCACACACACTCACCACATAACATAACTTACAATGATTTCACCACCAATATGGACAATGGACAGCGCTACATTGGTGAGAGCTGCTACTGCTGCTTGCAGGAACTGGAGTAATTAAGCAGACAGGAGAGCTCAGTGCATCTGCACTGCTGTAAGCTGTCTAGTGTAGCCATAGCCTTAAATGGAAAAGTACTGATTTCCCTTCCAGTCTAGCTGCTGCACTCCAGAAGCAATTGGGACAGCATTTAAGTTTAGGGTAGAGAACTGACCAGGGAGCTCTCTTAAAACTCTCAATTCAATTTAGGAACCAGGGGGGGAGAGAGGAAAAGATGAGGAAGAGAAGCTAGGTGGGGCAGATAGGCAAACTCCATACCATTTTCAAAGTAGGCCCCTCCCGATCAAGAAAAAATCCAGTTAAATAGAAGTGGAAGGAAAATTAGGGAAGATAAACATTTTCTCCACTACTTTTTCTCCTACTGTTTGGTCGTCATTGTACTATGAACTGTTGCTGTAGGAAGAGGATCCCTGGCATAAAATTGCCAAAAAACTATTTTAAAATAAACAAGCTATCCTCTAATAGAATTGAGGAGTGCCGTAGTTGGCTATCAGTACACTTCTCAAGCAGTCGAAGGCACAAAGCACTGTGTGCTAAGAGCCAAGCACTGCACACAGTTGTCATATGGCTGGACTCTAGTATGTTGGCAAATGTCTTTGATTAGAGGTTCTGAAAAATTACCTCTGAACTAATCGTCCCTTTTTGGAATTTTTTTTAAAGAACTACAATTAAATTCATGGCCTTAGTTCTGATGAAGGGATTCCAAATTTGTAAATCTATATGATACTCACTGCAATATGAAGTAATTCAATGTTAAGAATTACGGTTCAAGGTAACAACTGATCACGGTGTGTGGATTGATAAATGTTACCATTACCTCAACACAGCCACCAGCTGCAGTATGTAAACTGAAGTCAGGGTTAAAGTATCTTGGATTAAATAACATCCATTTCGTGTCTGATACTAAAATTCTCTTTTAGGTGCTAAGAGTTTTGGATCCAGTTATCTGTACTGAAGCATCATCAGAAGTTCCCTTTTCTGAGCCTTCCCCACCCTCCTTCCTTTCCACAAAGAAGAACATTGGTCGATTTCATCCATACACCAGATATGAAAACATAACTTTCAACTGCTGCAATCGCTGCCAGGGAGAACTGATAGCCCTTTAAAAATCATTGTACTGAAAACAAAATAAAGCCAGGGTGTCTGTTGATATACTACTTTTTCCCTATCAATGACATTACTTTAGTCATTCATTCTGATTTCCCTCTTTGCTATTACTTTCATCGAGGATGGTTTTGTTATACGAGAAACTATGTATTTTATACATCTTTTATCTCTCATGTTTAGGGACCCTTTACAATAATCTGATGGGATTGTGGCTTTTATAGGGCTGGAATGCAGGTAAGACTGTTTGCTCCTGTCTACAAAGGCAAGACCAATATGTTATGACAATACAATTTATAGAGTAAATAGCCCCTTAAATGTGTAGGATGCATAATTATATTATAAAATCTTAATAGATTTCTGCTCACAGGAAGACAAAAGCATGAAATTATTTAGAAACAGAGCCCAGCAATGCCTCTATTTGAAGCCTCTGAATAGTACTTTCTTTAAAAGGGAGTACAGATAAATGCTAAACAGAGAGTTATTGTTCAAGTATTTTCATTTAAAACAGCAATGGAATGCACAATCAGTTTTATGCTGTTTAAATTTTCTCTATAGTATTACATCACTCAATTTGCTGTGGTGCTATGACTGGATTATTTTATTCTAATGTTATAGGAGCAGGTGCAATTATTATGGGTCTTTACACATTCAGAAGGGGGGGTGGGGTGGGGTCACTGATCAGAATTCTTACCTTGATGGAAAGAGGCAGAGAAGCCTCTTGAAGAAACTTGAATGAAATTGAATGATTGAGTTGGTGCTGAATGGATTCTGGAAGCTAGTATGCATGGTGAATTATTTCTGTATGTATAAGCTTGAAACAAATGGATAGAAGTGTTAACTCCTAGAACCTCGCTGATGCTCAGCAAAGATTGATATACCTCTTTTAGGTCATAGTTTTAAAAAGTGAAAATCCTGTTTTTAAAGCCAAGTTATTACACACAAAAATCTTTCACAGGTATTATACCCCTGGAGGTGCTGCATGATCAAATACTAAGTGTGCATAGGCAGTGGCAGCATATACTATAACCTAATAAAGCCAGATGAGTAAAAATAATAAGACAAGTTCAAAGTATGTACTAGGAATCAATCTGCCAAATACAACCCAAGAAGATGGTTTGCTCTCTGCTTGCTTATTTGCAAGTTAGATAGGATGAGTCTTCCAGCATATATTAAGGAAGCTTATGAGCTATTTTTTTAAAAACACAAATCCAATATTCAAATCAAAACCATGCTGGTATCTTGCAGCACTCAAGTATCCTGCCACCCCCCCCCCTAGGGACACTGTACATAGCCTTGGTATGTAATTAAGGCAAAGGTCTCTAAAACAGTCACTAACAGTTTTGTTTAGTAAATGTAGTACTACATACAAGGTATAAAAAGCATATGTTTTTTGACTGCTACTCTTGGCTGTGCTTTAGCTATGCAATGACAATTTTACAATAAACATTCTCTATCTACTTTTATCATGAATGAGGGTTTGATTTTCTACACGTGTGACTGTCTGATTCCACACATTCTTTGCAGAGTATAAGAAATGCAAGATTGAATCTCTTGGAGTTAAAGCTAGCTGATGGGCATCATCTTTTGTGTCCTGCTGTACTTCATAAGGACAAATTCCCTTGCAGGCTGGGAAAACACTAATCAAACAGATATTAAATTGATGGATTTGTCACTGCATTAGGGGGGAATAAATGAAGGTTGGTCACCTGTAAGCAGTGTTCAAGATGACCTCTGCACATGCACCCTTTTGTGATGTACCAGTGGCGCAGCTTGGAACAGCAGAACAGTATAGTTCCTGTGCCCATTGAAATGCTTGTGTCCTGTTCCTTCCCCCCTCCCCACGAAAGGAGCTATGGAATGCAATCTGCCTCAGTTCCTTCTACCACCTCCTCAGGTTCAAGTCTAACTAGGACTCTGAAAAAGGGGAAGGAGGGCAGGGACTGTGAATGGGCAGAGGTCATCTCAATTACCTTGATGAAAGTAGAACATGCTCTAGTTCTGTCCCTATGGCACTTTTCACCATCATTAAACAAAAAAGTTAGACTCCTTAATTCTTCTCCTACCACTTAAACAATTTTAAAGCTACATGAGTCAGTTACTTTGAAGCCTCCCATTTTAAGCAGAAAGAGGATGCCTGATTTTTTTCCCCCCCCCAATGGAATAAACAACTCCCAGTAAGTCTTAACTATTATAGCAAATTAAATTGTGTACTAGGAACTTTTCCTGTATTGTTGAAACATTTAAAGGTCTCAACAAGTACTTGCTTTTTTTAAAATTTAATTAGTTTGACACTGATAGGACCTGGTTAACACAGGTCTTTTCTCAACACAGCTGTCTTAAATCTACTCTACTGCCTAGCCACACCTGCAACAGTGCATTTTGGGAAATCTAGATATTATCCCACAATGCCTCAGTAAGAGCACCTAATTGCACTCTAGGCAGTTGAAAGGAAGGCAGACCAGTGAAACAAGTTACAAAGGTATAGTTAATGTGGGGGAGGACCCCTCTCCCAAACAGGACAGCTGGGACTAGTTACAGAAGAGACCCATTTTCCCTGTAGGCAAGGTTTGAAACACTGTTAGTAAGAGTTAATTATGTTGGGTATGGATACACACCATGTTTAAGAATTTAATTTATTAACTGGCTGACTTTAAATAGGGTAGCATAGACCAGGCTGAAGCCTGCAAAGCCAATATCACTTGCATGCTTGTGCAGGCAAAGCATCCTTGCAAAACTCAAATTAACAAGCCCTGACATAGAATGATCTCCCCTGCCCTTTACAAGGATGGGTGGCAAGGGAAGAACTTGTCCTTACTGACAAAGTAAAAGACAATTTGGAAGGGTTCATTAAGAAGACTGCAAAAATTAAACATCTCACTGATATAGTCAGCCCAGAAATGGAAGAATGGAATAGAGTAAACCTGTGAGATAATGTCACTATGTCCATTGCTGTCTCGTCAAAGATAAATACAGGTTACACTGCCCTCTGGATGAATATGTCAAATGCAATTAAATCAAAGCCTCTGCAAAATGTTAAAGGAAATGGAAAACCAGAAAAGTGAATTTACACATTGGAGAATCAATTTTTTATATTAGCAAGCTTGATTTGGTGTTTGTGGGACAAAAACTATTCAAACAATCTACAGCTATGGAACGAGACAGATGAGTAATGACAGAATTACAGGCAACACATGCAAACAAATGTAATAGTGCATGGCCTCTTAAGTAATATGGTTGTATTTACTTCCTTAGGGCCAGATTCTGATACCCTGGCCCTCACTAAGTAGCATCTTACTCCACAAGTAAGAATCTCAGTTGGGCTGGTTATGGAGCAGGCTAGTATTCAACAGAAGTCTGTCAGAATCTGGCTTTTCAGAATAAAGAATTGTAGCCCTCCCCACTTAAAGAACATTTGGGGGGTTTTAAACTAACTTATTGAGAACTAAGGGCTTTTTCTTGAATTTGTTGAGCACCCACAACTTCAAGAGATGTCAACAGTAATAGCAAATCTTTCCAACTAGCGCTTATCTTCACAGTATCTCTGGTCCTCTCAGGATTAAGCCCTGGAGATTATAATTCTAACATTTTACAGGAAAGGTTAATGTCAGAAAATGTTTGGAGTCGTTGGAGGTTTTTTTGCAGTCAGTTAACAGCTTTGCTTTAGAAGTTGATACCCAGAACAGTTAAGTAAGAAGCATTATCCTGAGTTCTATAGTCAGCTATTGGTCCACTCACTGAATGATAGACAGACACTCTCAGGAGACAGCATTCTGCACCAACTGAAGCTTCTGGGTGGTCTTGAAGAGCAGCTTCAAACAGCATTGTGTCAGTCCAGCCATGACTTGATACTTTTACACAGTAGCCTTCATCCAGAGATCTACATTAGACTTTGGTCATCATTAATTTTTTAAATAAAGGAATTTAAATTTGCCACAGCTATAAAGATATTTATTCTCACTTTGGTTCAGTGGGCGTGAGAGCACCACCGAGTCTCACACAACAATCAGGTTTGTAATTTAAAATTCAAAATAAAATAAATAAAAAGGTAAGTAGTAAAAGCATTGTCAGTTAATAGAAATTTTTAAACCATTATTTAAAGATTTTAAAATAATACCACAAAAGGGCAGCAGCTGTAAAGAGCAGCAGCAGCTCAAGCCATACAGTGTATGGCAGCTGACACTAATATTCTCCAGACACATCAAACCTTCAGCTGTAATGGTCGGTGAAACGGAAGGATTTGGGTTCAGAAATGGTGCAGAGGATATTCTGGATTTGTTTTGCTCTTCTGGCTTCTAGCCTAAGTTGCCTCGATCGCTCCTTGGCAGCTAGTTCCTCCACTCGCTTTTCCTCTCTCTTTCTTTTTAGCCATCTGTGGGGAAACAAATTTGGAATCACTGATAGTGAGTGGTCAAAAGCTCTCTCTTTAATCACTGTCCATCACTTCTGGCTGTACTCAAAGCAGACAACTGTTCTCTTAACTGGGACTCAATCTAATTAGTTAACTAAAGCCACCACATCACTTAGTAAACAGGCTACACCTAGGAATTAATTGCTTTCTAGTGTCCAACCATATGGAGAGAAATTAGGTGGAAAGATCAACAAGGGTCAGCAGTGAGAAGGAAGAGTGGGACCTTTGCCTGAAGTGAATGCAGTCCCTTTTCCAGAAACCTTAACTGATCTACAGCCTGTGTTCCCATACAACTTCCTACTGTAGGGTTGCACCTTGATTAGTAGACTGGGAACCAGCAGGAGATGGTGGTGTTGGAAGGGTGCTAGGGAGGGCACTAGCTGAAAGTTTCAATTGGATGAGTGCACGAAGGTTGGGAGGAGGTCAAAGGAAACAAAGTGAATTCACCAGACTTTGGTCAGGACTGGCTCTGGGCACCTGTGTATCTTCAGACTACAGGGCCCTGCCCCCCCCAAATCCAGGCTTAAAAGGGATGCCGTTTTCACCATCTCTGAAGAATGTAACTGACTCCATTTGTGTGTTCAAAGGATGACACATCTGACATCAAGCCAGTTCTGCCTTCAGTTCTGAGGAAGAATGTATCCCACATGCTTTATAAAGGTTAAAATAGACTAAGCTATTTTTTTCACAACTTTTTGCTTTCTGGGTTAGAGAAACTGAAATAGTAAAGGATTTTTAGACATCAGATCTAGACATTTTAATTGCTTTGAACATTAGCTGGACTTTCTTTAGTAGGTGAAAGTCATTCAGTACTTGGTTGGAGGCGTATATTATAACAGACTTATTTTTATAGTTTTTTCTTATACAAACAGTATCCAAAATACTTGCATTAAGTAATGACAGGGAAAGAGAAATTGAGAGGTTTTAAAGCAGAAATTTGGAAGAAGAGTGAGCATCAACGAGGCAGAAAAGAGTGAGGCTTTACCAGATGACAGGAACAACACCAGAGAAGGCTCTTATACCTATAGGTGTGAGTGCATGAAGAAACAAAAGGGGAGGCTGGTTTTCAAATCTATGCTGAAAACCTCTTCAATCTTTCCCCACCCACTATAATAGGTTTAATTCAAAATGTGTTGCTTCCCTTCCTCTCAAACATTTTGGGATATAGCTTTTATAACAGATCCTTTACAAATACATTTAAATTGTAAAATAAATGTTATAATTTAAGTTGCTGAAAGATACTACGTTCATATATTCTTGTTCCCTAGGAAATAAGAGCCATTGACTTACTGTTTAAAGGCTCTATCACATTCCTCTGTTCTTGGAAGAAAGTACAGGCACTCTTCTTGGCGTCTAAGGATTTCCATTTGTTTTTCTTTCATTTGTTCTTGGTGCTTTTTTTTAAGCCATAGCCTGAAAGCTTCCTCTGGATCTCTGTTCTCCTGCTATTTAAAGCCCACGCACACATGTAATTAAGTATGCTGTTTGTCTTTTAAATTAATATAACAATACTACTTTGAATTTCTTTAGCATCTTCCATCCCAACTTATGAAACATGCTTCACAAACAATGCTGAATTTAGTCTCACAAACTTAGTAAGTTGTATTGCCCCCATTTTAGAAATAGGGAACTAGAGACACAAAGTCCTGGTTCTCAGACTGGGGTTTTTGGGTGCATTGTAACGTGTAAATTGTTTGCCAACACAAGTGTAAATAAATGCTAATGGAGACACTTCACAAATATTAGTTCCTGGTTGCTGTTCGCCATGGGACACAGGCAAATCCATCATCATATTAAAATGCAATATTGTAACATTTCCCATAAGTGATCCTAGGACCATAAAGGTCACATGAGCACAGCTTGTTGCATGATGCAAGCTCATGCTGTTAAAACTAGAAAATCCTGGATCCATGAGCAGCAATAGCACTTAATAGAAAACAGTGTAGCGAACACAGAATATTTCTTGCTATCTTGATTTTTATAAAGCTGAGCTGAGCAAAACGGGTGTAAATTTCAATTTTCCTGACTAGCCAGAGCACCCTCAACAGGTATGGGATGGAGAGGTCTTAACTTACTCTACTGTTTGAGTCTTCTAGTTCCTTTGCACGCTGAATTCGCTTCTCTTCCTGCACTTGTTCTTTTTTCTTCTGCAACCAAGCTCTAAAGACCATGTCATTCTCTCTCTTCTTTTCCTCTTCCTGCTGTCTTTTCTGTGCTTCTTCCTTGTGTGAAATTAAGGATTGAGTAATCTCTTACAAGAAGAGAGTCAATCTGACACTTGCAAAGGGCTTCAGTGTCGGAGTGGACAAACAAATACAAATTGTCTGAATACATATCCGCCTTGCCCTAAAATATACTGAGGGCAATGGGAATAATCAACAGACACATCAAGTCAGTATTATCTTCAGGAGAAAACTGGCTTCGAGCGCCTCTATAATTAGGGTTATATGTGGAGGCTTTCATTCTAACCCTTGTTATTACAACCTCCATTTCCAGAAGCCGTCCATGCTTTGTCTCAAATCACTGGAGGTTCAATAGAAATGGGTCAGGGCACCTTAAACCAGATCTATCCCATGGCTCTAAATTATTTAAAATTAGTTTCACTGATCTGTTTTCAAAACTGGTTACAAGATTTCTCCAGCCTAGAAGAGACCCTAAAAATCAAAAGTACTTGTGACTGCAGGCATTGGCCTAATAGGGATTTCTGGAGTCTTGACCATGCATTGGGGGTGAGGAGAATGTCATTTAATTGTGGAGGCACTGATAGCTTAACACTTCTCTGAAACTAACACGGTGGCTTGTTTTGTTTTTTTTAAAGTGGAAATTAGTAGGAGTGGTCTCTGAACATTTGAGGATATTTTGGTCACTGCCAAATGTTCCAATAAACCACACTACTCAGAAATGTTGTCACATGAAATTTTGTTCCTCTTTGGCACAAAAGCTATTGCACCCCTCAAATTCAAAATTCACAGACCAATATACACCTCCTTTGACATCCAAATCTCTTTTTCCCTGAAATCTTTTAGCACTTGTCTTCAAAAACTGACAATTGGTACACATTTCTGAGGTCCCTGCTACACATTTAAATTTTCAGAAGCTTACTTTTCCTACTACATATGTTCCTGAGAGCAGGGAAGAATGATAATACACTTTCTTCTCTTTGGTACATGATTATAAAATTAAGGCACTGATCTGGCGTTTAAATTAGGTCTGTCTAAGGCCTGGTCTACACAATTAAATTAGGTCAGTATAACTACATCACTCATGATGTGAAAAATCCACACACCCTTAAATATGCAGTTAAAGCCACCTAACTCCCACCGTAGAAAGCAGTAGATCAGCAGGAGAATTAGCTAACTGCCTCTCGGGGAGGTGGATTACCTATGACGATAGGAGAAGCTTTCCCGTCAGCATAGGCAGTGCCTTCACAGAAGTGCTTCAGCAGCACTGCTGCAGAAGTGCCACGGCAGCCTTTTAAGTGTAGACAATTGTTTGAAATTGCTGTACTACATAATAGTATTGAGAGTTGCGAACTTGAGATATTTTCCATTTAACCCCTACATAAAGCTTTTTTTTAAAAAAATAAATAAAGGCAATGCCTACAAAGAAAAGCTTTAAGGTTGCTTGAGGGTAACACTCACCCACAAACCTTTAAAAGCAAGGAAATGTCCAGTTACATTATCCTTCTTTAACATAGTTTTACCCCCATGCACCACATTCACCAACAGATTCTGCCACTCTATAAATAAGTCTCACATACTGCCAACATATGCAAACACACTACACACACCACATTCCTTACAATCACACTTCAATGCAAACCTTTAACTCCCAAACACTTCCCTGTGGGAAAACCATACATCATATACTTATTCAGCATACAGATTCTAAGTATGTCACAGAGGTCAGAGTTTTGCATTGAAATGTGATGGTGTGTGGGACGTGTGTATACTCCATTACTGTACATGTTGCAGGTGTATGGGACTTGTGAATAGAGAGGAAGAGTCTGTCAAGTGAAAGTGGTGAATGTGATGGGAGTAGGCACGTTTATGGATATATTAAATGGATATTTCCTTGCTTTTTGTGCATGAGCAGTGCCTCAACTCATTTTTAATAGTAAAAAAGAGGGTTTTTTGTGGATTGGTTTATAAGTGCAAAGTATTATCAGTGGCTAATTTTATTTTATCACTGGGTAAATGGAATATACGATTGATTGAATGGCTTTTGAGAAGCAATATTTCCTATTAAGTTTCAGACATACAGAGGGTGTGGTGGTCATTATGATCTGGTTATTTCCTTTGTACTCTCACTCACCTCTTTCCTTAGTTTCTCTTTCCTTTGTTGCATCTGTTTTTGCAGCGCTTTTTGTCTGGGTGAAAGACTGTAGGTGGAGCTCCTCAAAGGCACATTTGCAGACTGCACCCTGCGGGGAGTTTTTCCCATTCCCATACTTCTTGCAATGTTGATGGCTGAGTTTGGACGATACTTAGGGTTAGGTGGAGGTTTAGGGAAACAGACAAACTCTTCTCCAATGGGAAAGAAAACATTTGCCCCTGGATGCACTAGAGGATTTTCCTTTGCTAGACTGGGAGTGCCAAAAATAATGGAATGGGAAAACTTAGGAGAAATAGGTTGAGCTTCAATGTCAGTGAAAGAAACACTTATTGGGGGCAAAAAGCCATGGCTTTCAATATCACGTAAACTCAAGAGTTCAAACTTCCCATCTTTCTCTACTAGGATCTTGCCATCCTTGTGTTCTTCCTCCTTGTCACCATTAGGTGAAAAAGACATGCCTCCCAGTCCTGGTTCATTAGAAATATGTAGTTGAGACAGCCTACATGAAACATCTTCATTTTCAGGATCATTTTTATAATCTTCTGTATCTTCTAGAGGGGGAACTTCCAAATCTATCAATTTTTCTTTGAATTTTAGTTTCCTCTCTCTATTCTCATCCAGAGGTTCTTGGTTCTCCAGCAGTTTGTTGGCTTCTTCAATCTTTTCCAAAATGTAGCGCTTTATTTCTTCATCATCTTCCTCATCCAGTTCCTGCTGGTTTTCCAGCTTGGACTCTTGGATGGAGCTTTCACTGTCAGTATCAGATGTGTGGTCCAATGGTTTAGCTTTGGGTATGGATACAGGTTTTTCTTCATTTGGTGGACTCTCTTTCAGATCTGCATCAGGCTCAGGATGCTGATCTATGTATTCTTTTCTTTCCTCATTGTCTTCCAAGTCTTTGTCAACATTTGCTTCCATATCCTCTTCATTCTGATCAGGATTATAAAAAGAAAAAGTTTTCCCTTTAAAATTCTATGAGAAATAGTAATTCTTCTCTAATATGTTAAAAAACTTTAACATGGGTAGTTTATATATACATAATGTATCATTAAGGTTGGGATTTTAAAACCACAGAAATCAGGAAATTCACAGCTTAGGTTCCCATGGCAAACTGAATATGCTCCTTAAAGAAATTTTTATTAAGCTAATGTTATAAAATTATCAAATACAGAGTTTTTGAAGGGACGAGATTCTGTATATCTGGGGATAATGCATAGATTACCCAAAAGGTACAGGGTTTGGTTCAGAAATCATACAGTACAAAGAGTACATTATCTGCATTATCCCAGATTAAGGGTTATTCATTTAGTGAGACAATTGAGATATAAACATTGCAACATTCAGGTACATCACTCATACCAGGGGGATACTGAGGTTAGTGGCAAGCAAATATAACAATGAGTGCTGATTATCCTTCACTGAATGATAAGTTCAGGATCATTAGTCCATTTAGGAAATACAATCCACAAAGCAAAGGTCTTTCTGTATCGCTTTTCCAGCATGGCTCATTCCTCCTGGTATTGCCTATACCCGGTGATGTGTTCTGTGTAGATGTGTCTGGACCACCTGATGGTATCAAACACCATGAGCCACCACATCAGCCAAGCATAACGCCAACTGATTCTGCACACCTGCAGCACTTGCTTGTTGCAGGAGTCCCACATGCCCATGGCTCCGACGATCAGCGCGTGCATTTGAACCTTGTAGCCCTTTGCTCTCAAAGCATCAGCCTGGGGCACGTATTTCTCCTCCTTTCAAGCTCGGGCGTCACGGAAGGCCGTGATCCCATTCTGAAAGGGGACTGTGACATCTACGATGGTGATCTTCTTTCCTTCCTCGTCAGTGACGACGACGATGACGACGTCCGGTCGCAGCTGACTATCGGTTCCAGGGATGGCAGAGTTCACCACCACCTTCCCCATGGGTGGCAGGATGGCTCTGACCAGGCGATCCTGGATGACATTGTGGTGCTGCTGCCAGGCCCTGGACTGGGGCTTGCAGCTACCCAGGACCTGGGGCAGGGTCTCGTTGGAGTAGCTGCACCTCCTGCACTGCTTGTCCCGATTCCCAGGGCGGATGGCTCCGTTCAGTGGGACACAGTTGAGCAGGCCCGGTAAATGAACTTCCAGTCAATAAATTGGATGAAGCTGCCCCCGGAGAGGAAGTGGTTGCTGGCATCCCACTTGCTCATAACCTCAAAGTCCTTGCTCTGGTCCAGCTCACGCTTGAGGTTTTCCATGTTCTGTGCGTGGATGGCACCCTTCAGAGCCCTCTCCAGAATGCTCTTGGCTATTGGGGTGACGATCGTGTTTTTGGTGGTTTTGACCCGTGGCACCAGGACTCTGAGTTCCTGACGCTCCTCACACCACGTCCAGTGGCTGCTGACGCGCTTCTCCAGGCGTCCCTTGGCGTTGCAGGCGCAGGTCCAAAGTGAAGCAAAGTCACCTCCGTCCTGTCCAAAATCGGCAAACAGGGAGCCACTCAGGTAAGTGGCGGCATCTTCGTTGGAAGGCTTTCTGCTGATCTGCTTCTTGACATCACACCTGGCGTGCTCCATGACGTTCCTCACCGCAGTGTTGGGGCATGTGAGAAGGCGGAACATATGGGTGATCACCACGTTGTCCAGTCAGTGATAGGACTGTGGCCATCATTCCCTCTAAATTTTGTTTGTGCTGCACAGACTACAAACTCCACTGAGCACTACATTTTTGTCCTTGGGCAAGCTTACACCTTACTATTTAAAAAGAGACAACTCTCTCTCAGAACTGTGGGAGAGTAGACAATTGATTGCAATTGCTTTTTTGAAAGATCACAGTCTACTGTGTGAATAAGTATTTCAGGACTGCTTTAAGTATGAATTATGTAAATGTATATTTAAGGGCTTCAGAAAATGCCTAGTTCTGACGGGGTTTACTACAATGGTGTTTCATGTAAATGTGCGTCCAGGGAATTTTAAAGATATGTGTTATTGTGCAGTATTGTGCCAATAACTGAACATTCAGTTGGAATGCTTGAGACTGCTTCCACTTCTAACAGAGCTGACACCTATAATTAATTATGCTTAATCATTAAACTCAGGACCGTGGATGAAAATAAAATTACCATATTTGGCATTACTTAGTACTCTGGATAACATTACTCACATCAAAACAGATTTTTGCCATGTTCGTGCAATAATTAATACTTTAAAAAGGAAAAAAAATGTCACATTACTGATATTTGAAAATCAGCTACTGTAACAGTTACTCTTTGTATTTTAGGAACTTCTATGTCATGGTCAGGAGCTTCTGGTCTCGAGGGATTTGTCTACCATCCCTTCCCAGGAGCCCCTGCCTTCTCCACCCCCCCCTTATCCCTTCCAGCAGGCCCTGATGAGCAGGTGAGATGTGCTGTCCGGCCGGGGATAGGGGTGGGGAAGCCCATCTGCCACCTACATCCTAATTCTGCAAACATTGCAGATTACTCACCCCGTTTGGAGTAACTTTTATTCTCTCTGCCCCTTACTATCCTGGTGTTTTCCTCCATCACTGTTTGGCAGGGTCTCTACCCCCTTCTTAACCCCAGCTCCTACCCTGTCCCTGATTTTGCCTATCTGCCCCTCTCCTTCCCCTGACTCCACTGTTTGATCCCCCAGTGTATAGTTTGCCTCCCTGCACAAATTCAGCCCATCCCTCCTCTTCAATTTGTCCCAACTGCATCCTTTTAGCCCATATTAAAAGAAGGCAGCACACATCATGATTCAAGTGAGAGCAGAATAAGGGAAGGGGCTCCAGCAGATGATACTGAGCATGCTCAGATTGCTTACGCATGTTCAGGAACAGAAAAGTAGCAAATTATGTGACACGAAATGGAGCTATTCTTGGGGTTTTCTCTGAGTGCTGTGGGTGTACCTCAGTTTCCCCCATGTGTTACTCATGTATTTCGGTGTTGGGGACCCAGGTGTGTGATCATTGCAAAGACCACAAGAGGGCGGATGGGCCTTCCCCAGCCACACAGACGCAGACCAGGTCAGGACCCCCCTGCTTTTCCTCAACTAGCTGCAACAGGTTGTGGAAGGTGGAGACCAGGAGGACTGGCCACCTTGCCCGGGAACAAGACAAAGGACTGGGGAGGGGGGTGGCTGGCTGGCAGAGGCCAGTCCCCTGTGGGGGTTTGCACGGGAGCACAGCTCAAGGATGAGGCTCTGGGGCTCCTCAGTGGGTCGCTGCTGAAACTTCAAATTAAGCTGCTAACAGTGTTTCTACGCTGTGATCCTGAGAATTAATAAACTTCTACGTGGCTGTGAATCGCTTCTGACCACAAAGCGGGATGTATGGCCCCTTTGGGGCATGGAAGAGCTCCCCAGGGTCCCATCCAGTGGGACCCACAGGGAGAGTTCAGGTGGAGCAGGGGTGCTGAGCCTTCTGAGGCCAGATCAGGAGGCGGCTACAATGGTGTGTGAAGACCCGGGAGGACAGACTCCAAAGCACCAGAGTCCTGACTGGCTCCATCCTGAGTGGTTCCAGAGCGCTGTTCCTGGGGAACTCCATCACACTGTGCCCGAGAGCAGTTTGTGCCACTACACCAGCACACTCCCAGCCATGTGACATGCGCAGTGGATACAGGACAGATGCATGTCATGTGGCCACACAGCTTACAGGGAACATTGATGGTAGCAAACTTAGCTGTGCTACACAGGGCCAAGAGTAGGACAACACAACCCCGTTTTCCATCCACAAAGAGCAGCCATTTACTACTTATCTAAGTTAAATAAAATAGAAAGAACAAAAGTAAAGCCTTTATGAGCAGCGTGTGTTGTTTCCTGAATACAAAATAGCCATCCTTAGAGATGTAAAGGTGCAGAACATAGAAAAGAATCACACAGCTAAAATATACCACACAGATGAAATACAAGCTACTTAAGAGCTAAGCCTTCTATTAGAACAGATGGCCATGCCTCCAGATGTGATGATGTGAAAGGCTGTGGTCTCTGAAAGGCCCAGCAACAAGGAGCTCATGTTCTATTCCATATGGTTTTACACTTGAACAGGAGGATGTGGCTCTTGTTTCTGTTGTCAGAGTCCCATGGGGAGGGTCTTTCAGTCCCTCCACCCAACGGAGACCAGAAACAGAGCAAAAGGAAGGAGGAAAAAATAGCAAGAGTGGAAGGAGAGCAGTACCAAACATACCCAGCCTGAGACAGGCTATCAAACAGCTTCCATTTTGGCACTAACTCCTGTCTCATTGCATCTCTCCATATTCCCATCTTCACGTAGTTTGGAATGAACCAAACCTTGAGTAGCAAAGTGATATGAGGCAACATAAAAAAAATCATAATGGGAGTTGCACAAATGCTTAAAGACACTACCTTGGAAATGGAAGAAGTACTTTTGATCCAAGCACATTCTCCTTGTCCCTATAGGGAATACTGACTTTTCTGTTTTAAGATCGGAATAATCAGACTAACTGGAAAAGCTATGGTACATCACATCTCTTTTCACTAGAATCCCTAATGCCCTCTTTTCCTAGTTAAAGATCAGCACGTTTACAATTACATATATATTTCAAATCAAACTTTGCAGTGAATGTGAGCAATTCAAGTTGTTAAAATCTCCAAGTCTACTGTAAAATAATTAGCATTTTCCTAATCAAATACCTCTGTTTCCCCATGGTTTTCTTCTTCATTAATTAGCCACTCAAGATCCTTTTCAAAATCATCCTCATATTCTGCACTTTCTGATGAGTCACCAGCTTCTGATGAGTCATTAGTGTCTTTCTTGTCACTCATTTTGGCTCTCTGTTACAGCAATGCTACAAGAGGGGGAAAAATATTCTTATTTTCATAAGACTTTTATTGACACACAAAAATACACTGTCGATATCTATGGCATACAGGAAAAGTGATGGACAACACCACTATTTCTATAGAACGTTAAAAGAGAGGATCCCAAAAGGGTTTATAAGCATGAATGAAGCCATTCAACCCCTGTGAGGTAGGGAGATTATTTATTCCCACCTGTAAAATGGTGATCTGGGGCACTCAGAAGCAAGATGACTTATCCCTGGTCTTAAAGAAAGTCATTGTCAGAGTTAGGTAGAGAACCCATGATCTCCTGACTTCTAGACCCTATTCTTCAACAACTAGACCATTTTTGTTAGTACCAGATAACATCTCTCCTAATGCTCCCATTCCAGTTTTTCTTTGTTGTTTTAGATCCCTCAATAGCTATAAAAGAGCAGTGGTGATGTTTCATTTATTAGAAAAATATTAGGGAAGGCAATACTGCCAGTGGCAAAAGCAATATATTTATTCCCTTAACATGTTACAATTTTCACAAAATGTTTCAACAGCAAAATAAAATAGCTACAACAGCATAAAGATTAAACTAGATTCATTAGGAGATTATGAAAGGTGTGAAAGGCATAGTTACCATCAAATGCAGCAGTGTAAAGTCAAAGTCAAGCAAAATGAAGTGAAGTGTCTTTAAGAAGCAGATGACGAGAGTGTCTTTAAGAAGCAAGACTGGATGCAACAATGCAGTTCCAGTTAAAATTATCTAGAATTATCATGTTTTGTGAAAAGTTTTGTGAAATTATCTATGAGGCACAGATAACAGTCTAGATTGAATGCTGGAAATTTAAGACAAAAGGAGTATCAAAATTCAACTTGCTAGACAAGTTAAACAAAAATTTAATTCACAGTCTGAGGTTTCTCTCAAAGTAAAAGGAAGACAGCATTTGTAAGTTTTCATGCACTTTAGAATGAATTCTTGATAGTTAGGACCATTTTTAAGCAGGGTAAGTATAGACAAGGATGTTCCAGCTTACAATATGGTTGAAATGAAATGGAGAGTATGAAAAGTTACTCTCTCTATCTCTGCGCACACAGCAGCCTGAACAGGTTTTGAAGCAGTGCCTGTTAGTTTGGTAAAGTAGGCATGAAAGGGAAATAGATATAAAGGCACACTGAGTAGGGGGTTAAGAAGTTAAGCCTTTAAAGCAGTTTAAAATGAAATAAAAGGCAGCAGACTAGTAATAAGAACACAGCAAAGGCAAAGTTTAAAGCAGTGGATCCCAACGTTTTTGGCTCAAGAGCCACAGATATCATTTTTACATCCCTGAAGGGCCACCAGTCTCTGCTAGCAGGCCCCTTCCACCACAGTCAGACAGGAGTTCAGCAAGGAGGCAGGACACTCGTTGTTTTTGTTTTTATTATGCTGACTGCAGTAAGCTTCTTGTTCTTTGGCCTTATACACAATCTGTCATCTATTTGGAACAGAATAGTTTGGCAATATTCTGATGGACGTTTTAAAGCCTGGAATTATGCAAGAAAGGAATTTGGTCCACTTGGTTAATTATATGGGAAAGCAATATAGTTCTTTCCTCAAGAAACTTCTGCTCTTATTTCAGAGCCCAGAGTTTGCCTATGGATTTGCTGAGGGGAAAATTGTGATTAACCCTAGTCTCTATACCGAAGCAGGATTGTTTTATCTCACCATTCAGTTTGGAGACTGACCGCTCCTGAGCAAGATGGATTTTTGTGATGTCTCCATTTCTTTAGGAAGGCAACCTCCTTCCTAAGGCTGATTTCTGGTAGGAACTTGGGCCTGGGAATAAATATTCTCCCAAGGATGTTACCCAGGAAGGACTCAATTAAAAAGAGTACCTCCCTCAGGACTTATGTAAGATGACTCACTTCAGCTAGAAGTAACAACTCATGTGATTGGTCTCTATATGGCATCTTTGTAGTAGAAGCATCGATCTTAGGTAGGCAAAAAGTACCCTTGCTTGTACAGTTACCATTACCCTTTGGCATAGGTCCAATTATTTTATAGGTATTGTTTCCCATTTAAATATATAGATGGAGGTGGTTCCTATCCAAAAACTGTGAGATCTGAACACTATCACCTTCCCACTGAATAGTTGCAAATTTTGGGGGAGCAACCTGCTGATTACATTGTTGAAAATCTTCCTGACCTGTCATTGAAAAGACAGAGCTACCCTATATTTGTGTGCCCAGGAAAGGGCGTTGTGGTCTGGCAAAAGTCTATCTTTCAGTCCTTTCTTAAGTTACTGACTTGTCAACAGAATCAATGTAAACTGTTTTAGTTATTTTGCTGCTGTTTATTTTTCCCATAAAGTTCTACATTGCTATAATAGTCCTTTCACATTCTGTGGTATGGTGGTGCAGTTCTCAAGTTTTAATTCTGGAGTTCAATATTCATTCTTCATATTTTACTCAAAAATTTTCCAAAAGGAATTTATATATTCCGCTTTAAATACAGGAATGTTGTCACCCAAATTTTGATTATATATTTAATCAATTTCCATAATTCATTAAGTTCAACTTTCTATTCCTAAAAAATCAGAAATACTGCTTTACTACTTTATATTTTATTCTGGATAATTTTACATTTACCAGGTAAGTACAAGCAAGTAAATCAAACCACAGCTTAAGAAAATGAACTAATAATAATCAAATATAAGATAAATTAATCATTAGTCACGATCTCATACTTCTAAAGTAGAAACATACTTAACTCCTAATACTAGTCATAATTTCCTAAGCTACTAGAAATCTCAACTACAAATGTAGAGTGTATATTTATTTTGACATAACTTCATACATTCACAAAGTTCAAACTTTAAAACAAGATTCTATAATTCAGATATCAAGAGGAGGCTAGTGAGAAAAATTGAGGTAAACAGTTTTACAGTAAAATACAGTTGGTGGGAAACTTCTGATTCTGCATGATAAGACATCAAACAGAAGAACTCCTTTTCACATTTTTTTGGAGAGGCTCTTATGTGGAAACTTCCGCATGCTATCTCTATTGGCAGATGTTCCTGCTAGATTTCACATAGCAAGGCCTGCAACTTACATAGTTTTATTTAGAGGTGAGATCTGGCTTCCCTTAAGCAACAAATGTTGTCCGTCTCTTCTTAATCATTGGGCACTATGTATTTATGGCTTCCTGGGGTGAAGCTGGACATCTTATCAGGACATCCAGTTTGCTGGAATGTCATAGCCCCCTTTTAACATGTATGGGATCTTATTTGGGAGATGTATGCAACAATTATTTTGCTTTGTTGCTTACACATATTCTAATTGTTATTTTCCATTCTTACTAAAAGGGACAATTCCTTTGAAATTTAAAATTCAAAATCTAAGTTGAGAGAAGGGAGGGATTAGTGTGTGAGACTTCTTTTCTTTCCCCTCTCCTATGGAGACAAGATGGTATATCTTTCTTTTACAGCACTACATAATTTTTTCCAAAAGACCAGATAATAGATAAGCAGAAGGTCCCACTGGTGAGAAACATGATTTTGTAGGGACAGGAGTCGGCTTTTCAGCTAGCCCAAAGTTCACTCAGGCTACGTTTATACTGACGGCAGCAAAATCGCCACCGCCAGATCAATCTTTCTGGATCAATTGAGCGGTCAGTGAGACCTGCTCAATCGATCAGGAAGTCGACTGAGTAAGTCTACCCCTCAAGTAGCGTAGCGCTGCGTCGACGGGAACAGCTCAGTGCAGTGTGAACAGCATGCAGAAGGGAAGCAGAGCAGTCGACGTCAGTTATGCAAACTACTCTGCGTAGTTTGCATAACTCCCATCGACTGCCACCGAATCGCGCAGGAAGTGTGAACCAGCCCTTAGAGGTTAGTTTGGTGTGTAGGAAAATATTTTTGTTCATCTTTACCATAAAACTTCTAATTCAATATTTCACATTAACATCTTACTACAAATTGCGTATTCATGAGTTACTGACCCCAAAGTAGGGTAGAAATATTTTAACTAGCTGGTACGCATAGGATACCAGAAACCAATCCCACTCATCCTTTCCTTCCCATCGTGTTTCCCTCCATCCCCATTTCCATCTGGTACTACCACCTTATGAATAACATAGCTCATTGCTGAGGGCTAGATTTTGACAATGGAGCTAACTGAGTAACAGTGAATGAGGTGGTGACAGACAGACAGGTTACTTCATTCTAGCCATATGGTAACATAAGGTTACTGTTCAAATGTATTAAAAAACTCTGCACACTAGGCCTTACTGCACTTTTACACATTTGTTGCTAGCTTTCAGATGACACCATCCAATCAGCATTAGAAGAAGAATGACAGCGTGGATCAATTCAGAAAATTGGGGAAAGAATTCAACAGAACTTTTACAACTTTTCTGTGGAGAGGCATCCCTGAGTTTATAATGGGATAAATTAGTGTCATGGTATTGCAATGCATTAACAGATCACTAGGTAGAAGCAGACTGCAATACAACTCGGGCTACAAGAATTAGCTGTGGCCTTTTCAAGTCCCAAGATGATCCTGGAAATAGTGAGATAGCTATTACTTCCTCCTCACATCAGTTATACTCCTCAATTTCCAACAGCAAAAGTTGTTGCTTTGGTGATTATTATGTCACAAAGGATAATGATTAACGGAAGAAAAAAAGCAGGAATAAAACAATTGCGAACAACCAGTATATTGCTTACTCATGTGTACATGTTTCTAATTCACTGCAAATAAAGTAAGTTAATGCAATTTTCACCTTGAGATATTAACAGTACAAACATTAAGGATTTCAGGGTTATGGTATAGTTCTCACAGAAACCTTAGCTGTATTCAGATCCCTTCATGCATTGCACATTACAAAAGGATCTTTCACAACATGACATACTCGTACAACTCTGGTGCAGAAGTGTGTGAAACACATTTGCTTTGGTTCACATTTGAATGCTGGAGTTCAAATGAAGACCAAAACTCAAAGTGGAGCTCAGCCAAAAGCACGGTTTCTTCGGGTCTCCACCCAAACAGGCACTAGGTTTGTGAGAAATTTGCAGTGAGCCTGGTCCAAATTTCTCACTTATACAATTCTGCATATATTGTGCACAATTCAGCTTATTTATAGAGTGGCTTTTGAGAGGAATAGTATAAACAAAATGTATTCTATTACAAAGGCTTGATCACAGCAGTGATCCTGCACTCATGGTTGAGGGGGCACTTTCAATCTAGTGACCTAATCCTGCAAGATAATAAATGCTCTCAACTCCTATTCAGGTTCTTACACTACACCCATTGCCATAGTATCCAAATGTTTTGGTTTTAATGGGACGTGAAAGCACTTAGCAGATCCTAAATACTTATTTTCATCTCCTTAGACTTCAATTTTCTGGAAAAGTCACCCCTGTGCTGAAACTTCTTATGCTTGCTCTCAGACCAAAGATGAATTATTCTGCAATGTTTAGTAAAATTCTGTTTGGTTATTTGAGGTATCCAAGCATGGGTGAGGAAGCTGTAATAATTAAGAAATTATTTGGATGCATTATTTGCACTTGTTCACATTGCCATTCTATAGAACCCTATGAGAGACATTCAAAATGCTTTCTAAACAGGAATTAAACCTAATAAGCAAATTTTACCTCTATTTTACAGATGAAGCAGCAAAGCAATGAGTCAGGAATAGCACCTGAACTCCCATCCTGTGCTAACCACTAGATGTTCCTTCTGCTCAAAAAACAATTTTAATTTAAAGTTAACTTGAGAACTAAGTGGTACCAAATTATGTATGAAGCTTTATTAGAGTTGGACAAAAACTGGCTGAGAAATTAAGAAATAGAACAAATGAAAACAATGTACTTACTCATTCAATATGTTCTATTCTTCTCCAACACCCGATGTAAATCAGCATAGCTTCACCGGCTTTCACTAAAGCTAGGCTGATTTACACAGCTGAGGATCTCACCATCAAGTGCAGTTAGTTACCTAGCACCATGCTCTTGCAGAGGGTTGAACTGGATTATCTAGTGAGGCTTCTCTGTCTCTATTGTACTGTGAGCCTTAATCAGCAGAGTTGACTAAATAAAAACTGTTTTTATTTAGTTGGATAATGCTAATAAAAAAACCAAAAAGTTACACACAAAACACTACATTAAGCTGTAAAAACTCTTCGCTTAGGCCAGGTAGATATTTAAAAGTTTTGCTGGCTTAGTTATGCCTGTTACGGGTGTGATTTTCTTCATGACATAGCTATGCTAGCAAAAGGCCTAGTTTAGACACAGTTAGATAAGCAAAAATGTGCTTTTGCCAGGATAGCTTATTCTTCTGACCAATACAGAGGTATTGGAAAAACTTTCATGCATAGACTGGGCTTTAGATGGTAAGGTCTTCACTGGCTGCCTTTGTTTACAGAGTTTAGCCCCATAGTGAAATAAAGAAATAAAAATAAAACCACGGTAGGGATTTGACATGCATAAAAAGTAAGAAATTCAACATTTATAAAGCTGCAAAGTTCTAAGCACAAGCTAAACTCTGTCACATTGCACACAGAGTACAGAAAACAAAAAAGTTATTGTCTTAAAAAAAATATTACGCATGAACAAAGTTGTAGAGGGGAGATTAATCATTACCACAATGTTGTATTAATATTATTGTCTTTTGCATTCAGTTCATGAGACTAACCCTTCGGTAGACATTGCTAAGTTATTTGCCTCACTACAAAGCCACAGTAAGGTCTGTGATGCTCTGGGCCGTTTTAAGAACATTTCCAGTCTACCTCTCAAAACATTTTTTCTGGCTCCTAGAAATAAAATCACATCAGCTACACATAATCACAAGACACTTTCCTCCCAAACGACTCCAACGTGCGACACGTTCATTAACAAACCGAGACCAACTCTCATCACGTGAAACAGCGTAACAACTCCATTTTACCTACAGGGAAACTGAGGCACGGAGGGCGGAAAGCGGCTTGCCCCGTCCCGTGAGCTGTAAAATGCAAAGCCAGTCCACAGAAGCCAGGCGCCCTGTATCACACCTAGCAGCAGCAGCCTCCAGCCCTATGCTGGGACCCCCCAGACCCCCGCGGGGCTCTGCGATGCACACTTCTCCACGGAATGAATGAATGAATGAATGGCAACGCTGGGAAGGAGTCAGTCCCCGCCCCCGCCCCGCTCCGCTGGAGGGGGATAAGCCGCCTATTTCTGCCGCGCGGGCGGCGGCTAAGCGCATTAGCGGCTACAGCCGGGTGCCGGTGGCGGACTGGGGCCAGGCGCTGCCCCGGGTCATCCTCAGCGGACCTCCCCCTCCGCAGAGCAGTGACCGCCCGGCCGGGGCTGGCCCGGACTGGGCGCAGCAGCTGTCAGCGGCCGGAGGAAGGAGATTCCCCGGTCTCATCTGGGGGCTCGGCCGGCTCTGCTCCGCCGCGCGCCCACCGGGGAAGGGGCAGGGCGGGGTTGGGCCGGGCCGGACGCCAGGACTCCCGGGTTGTGCGCCCGGCTCCGGCTGCCCAGTGCCCGCCGCATCACCGAGTCCCGGTGCCTCTGCCTAGGCAGCGCCCACCAAGTTGGGCTCCTCCGAGTCGAGTCCCGCCCCCCCCCCTCAGGCCCCTTCCCCGAGTCCCCTGTCCCAGCTCTCGCCTGCGCAAGGTGCCGGGAGCCCTCCGGGATGAGGTTGCCATGGTAGCAGCGACCCCCCTCCCCCAGCTCTCCTCACTCACCTGCAGAGCCCAGCGCTGAAGACGGCGGCTCAAAAGGGCCAAATGTCGTGGCTACGTCGCCGTCCCGTTGCCTAAGCAACAAAGGAGGGCAGCGGAAGGGAGTGAAGCCTCGTGAGACAACAGAGGACTCCGCGCGTTCCAGCTTGTCCCGGTTTCCATGGAGAGCTAGAGACGCAGAACGCAGGCCTGCCTGGTGCCAGCTTGAGTGCTGGCCACGGCCACCCCCAGAGCCTGTGGCTTAGTCTGGAGCTAACAGGCTGTGACACCCCTTCTGGCTGCCCTGCCCTGGGGTGCTGCACCCCCTGCCCCCCCCATCGAGCCAGACAGGGCCGTTTTAAGACCTTCTTAGGCCCTAGGCCCAGTTGCCTGCATAGGGCCCCTGACCGAAATAATTAATTTGATTTTAAGCTATAAATAGTTTCTTAAATAAAAATGAATTATATATAAAAATTTTTTCATGGGCCCTGAAAGTTTTGTAGGCCCTAGGCACTATGCCTCCTGGATAATATGACCCTGCAGCCAGACATGCAGCCACAAGCTGACCTCTCACACCAGCTACTAGAGCTGGTGCTTGTTGGCTTTCCAGCACCCCGGCTGGCCCCATTGCTTGTTCATAGATGGCGCCCAGCATAGCCAACAGCACCTGTTCACAACTCAAGAGTCAGAGCCTGCAAATCCCGAGACTTAAAATATAATAAACCCAGGTATTCCCACCCCCCCACCCCCCGGATTTCTGAGCTGGAGGGGGAGAATCATGGTTTCAAGTCCCCACAGCTCCAGGGCCTAGAAATGACTTTTTCAAAGGCAGCATTTAGGGGGAAGGGGGGGGGAGTAAGCTGAGCTGAGAGTCTCCCCTAGTTACATGACTGCATTAGCTGGGGCTTCAAGGACATTTCACATGTCACAAGACCAGTGATAAAATCCTGCAGCCATTCAGTGCCTGTTTTCCCATTTGGAGAAACACCTTGTAAGTGCTAAGTACTATTAAAAAGGGCAGTACTTACTTATGCACCTTTTAAACGCTTTGATATCTAGGATCTTATCTTCAACTGCTTTAATCATTTTACAACATTACACCTGTGCAAATCCATGTTGCAAACTGCTACAAGAAATACAGGGCATGGAAAATCCGGTAGAGATGAAAACTACAATGAGTGCTAAGTATTCCAACACAACAAACTGGGTTAACACGAAATGACCCTTTTTGACATCCATTTCTAAATTGCACAAACAAAATCCTGAGTTAAGATTCTTAGAAACTTTAGAAATCACTTTCTTTTTGAAACCTAATATTCCAATAAATAAGTTCATAAGTACAAATAAGCCAATTGAAATATGTTCTTGGTTATATAGTTTTTAATATGCATTTTTTAAAGAGACATGTTAATAGAGCTGTGACAGGCCATAGAATATCAGTGTAATAAGCTGTGTTATAACTGTATGACTTACTATGGAAGTGTTCTAAGAGACCATTACTATATACATTTAAATAGTTTTTTAAAATGGTATTAAGTGATTTATGGTTGTATGGCAGCATCTGTGTTTGAAATTATGTAGGTTAAATTTGTCAGAGTGTGTATTAAATAGGTTTTTGTTTTTTTAATGAATGCTGATCAAATTCAAAGGAAGTTAGGGGTAGAACGTTGAAATTTGTGCTTGTAACAAGAAGCTGGTTCTATATTTGAGGGGGATTAATTGCATAACACTTTTACAACTTTTTGAAGTTAAAAAATTAATAAATTCTAAAATTTTCAAGGAGCTTCATGATTCATTTATGACTGGAGGTAGAATGGAAAGAATTCAAAGAGATCTTTGAGTATAAAACATCTTTTCAGTAAAATCCTGGGTCATCTGATGTTTGTATAGGGCAAATGAAATAATCCCTGCAGATTGCAGACCAGCGTATCTTTGTGATTAGCAGGCTCTGGTAGCAGCTGCATGGCAATGAACCCAGCCATAAAATGTATAAATGGAAACTAGTCATTATGAACTAGAAACCCTCTTGTTTGAAATGGTAGCTATCAGCAGCATTCTTAGGTGGCTGGGAGCAAGCATCACTGTTGCTAAGCACCTGTCAACAACTTGCAAATAATATTAGGGTTCCACTACTAATTTTGACAAACGTTATAGTAACATTATTTACCTAGCAGATTTAACTTGCTGTATCACTTCTTTTCTGAAAGTCTCCTTGTGCTTATGGTAAACATGCCATGGTTTTCAAAAAACAGTTTTAATGGGCAAAGAGATGATAGCACAGAGAACCTTTAGCTAGATGTATCACCTTTAGCTAGAATGAAATGGATGCTTATTGACCAGAACACTTAAGACAGACTCCGGTTTCAAATGCCAACTCACATTACAGACTTTGCATCAAGGCTGCTCTAATTTCCACAGGCAATACCAGATCTACCAAAAAAGGAAGGAGATGCATGTGACTATAAAGCTTTAGCAAAGAATCCATAGCAAATAATAGGTGGCATGGCTGGTGCAGGGAAGTTGATGTTGTACCTCCAGGTTTACTTCAAGGGAGGTATTTCCACTCCACCCTCCTGCCCATGAGGGTTGTTCCAATGGGAGAAGACAGCTTTAAATTCTGTTGGGGGCTTCTAGGAATGCCCTGACTGGCTGCTGGCTCACTGCAATCCTAGCCACACCCCTTCCCCAGCCATAACCATGCACTTTTGGAGCTTCACTATCTCTGGGGCTCTCTACAAAAGGATAGTTATGGCTTCCACTATGATCTCTTGCCTGGCAAACTGCCTCCCACTGAGAGTCTTGTGCCAAGCTGAGATGCATCACTAAGTGAATCTCACCCATTGCTTTATAATTCACTAACTTGAAAGGTCAATGGAGTAGAGCCAGAGCCATGATTTAGTATGTTAATACCGTATTGACCATTTCTGCTGATTCAGATTTCAAGCCCCTATTCTCTGGGCTTGTTCTTTGTAAGGAGAACAGAGGAGAACTGAAACTATAGTTAATTTACCCATTATCATCCAGCAAAGGATGTAGTAAGAAAAGGAAGTGGATACAGGTACACAGCCTTCATAAATGAAATATATTTTCTATATGTAAATCGGAGCTCCTTAAACAAAGTTATTCAATCTGAATATAATGGAAGAGAGCAACCAACATGTTCTGACATGTTCCTGGACTTCTAGCAGATACTGAATGACTTACCTATTTGGTCTTTTCACTGTTTACAAAGAATAAAGGATGTATCCCTACAAACATTCAAGTACTTGAACATTAATGTTTTACTGACGCATTTAAGAGTTAAAAAAAAGATATATGTGCATTTAAACTATTTTAAAAATATCCTTAGACTTAGAACTGGAACCAGTGCCAACAGCTACAGTGGAATCTTATTTTGATGGTTTTCAGGGAGACATTCAAATTATACATCTTAAAACTTATTGCTAAAAAGTCTGGAGTAACTCACATTAGCTGAGAGGTACTTATCTTTGAAGAGCAACTGGCATTAAATGGAATTTGGAAACAACCACAAAAATCTATCATCACTAGGTGACATCCTGATCTTGCATTGTGAGATTTATCTTGTGATTATAATAACGATGCATCATTACTTACTGTATTATTACCTGACAACACAACATTAGAAGCTGCTACGGTGAAGCTGCTAAGGCAATCAAGCTCTCTTCTGCCCTTGAATTGGCTCCCACCAGTCAATGTTAAAAGCATGTGCAGGGAAGAGCAGGGAGATGTTGAAATTACCTGTGCTGGGATAGATTATCTTGAGTCCCAGGGTTCTTTATACAGCACCTTTCAACAAGACAGAAGAGATCAAATGCTTCTTTAATTCTTCTAGGGCTAGTAATGCTTTATTTGAAGTAATATATAGTTACTAACCTGCCTTAAAATTCAGATTTTAATCTCCTGGATTGCCTGGAAATGCATCAGAGTCAACTCATCTAGTCATCCAGGTAAGGCAGAACGGTGAACTATTGTCATCATTTTCAGATTAAAGATAAGTAATTAAGTTCTGCCATTGGCCTGCTGGGTGACCTTGGGCAAGTCATGTCATCTCTATGCCTCAGTTTCCCCCTCTGTAAAAAGTGGGTAACTCTACTGACTTCCTTTGCAAAGTACTTCAAGATCTAGTGACGAGAAGCGCTTTGTAAGAGCAAAGTACTAGAAAATAGGTTTCTACCTTTCCCTTATTGCATATTGGCCCAATCCTGCATATATTTGCTACTAAGCGCTGTGCTCACTACCATGGGTATTCCTATAGTAATAAGTGATGCAGGATCACTTTTTTGCACTTTGTGAAGTTTCCAAGTGTTCCATTTGGTGTCTTAGTACTTTGGTTGATCCCCGAGGTGGCAACAAATCAATGCAATCCCAGACCAAAGCAACCCTTTTCCAAATTAAAGTGACAGCACCAATTTGGGACAAAACAGCCATACACTATTAAAAAAATCATACTGCTCTACAGTAAGCTAAATAATTTAGAGTTCTTGCTTTTAATGGCTTTTGTGTGCTGTCAGTTTCACCATTTCTCTTGTATAGCGAACATATCCCTTGTTTGTGCATGTCTTCTATACATTAAATATGACAGAGGAGACTTTGAAATAAGATAGCATCTGTAAAGCCAGACAACTTGGCAGGTGGTGGTATAGTACATAAAGCTAATTAAAAAATGGTTTAGATTCCAAGGCAATTATCTTTACAAGTAGGTTATAGAGATGACACACTGTGGTAGTATTACTCGTATTTGTGGATTTAGTGGTAGTGACAGCAACAGCACCTTTTTTGTCACCCCCACCCCTCTAACTGAATTTTCAGATATGGACCTAATAAACCCATATTAAGTATTTTCCCTTCCCTTTACATCTTATCTGGGATATTTGCTACTTGATGCTCAGGAGGGCTGTGGCTCATGTCTTCAGTATTTGCTGTCACGTCTATGCAAGAGTCCTTCATGTGATCACCATACAGCAATGGTCAAACAGCAACAGCTAATCTTCTTCCTTCAACCTGCCCCTCTAGAACTACTTCCCCAGTGGCCCCTCCCCTTCCATGCAGCTGATGGGTTTGTGGCTCTTTGACCAGTGTTCCCTACCTCAGTGCCCTTTTTGAGGGCCCTCCACCTACAAACAAAATTTCACCCTTGCTGAATAAGTGTGTACTAAAACTAGACTACTGAACAGTCCAAAGAGGTCAAAGTAGAGGCCTCTTCTCACAACACAGGATTTTTCTTGTGCTGACATCTACAAAGCTACCAAGAACCATGAATAGTTAATTGCCATCCACCATTATTTGTTTTAGCTGTGGTTCCTTTTTAATTATCCCCCTCATTTCTTGTTAGCATGCAGTAGCAGTACTCGAGATAAGCAAGTTGTTGAAATACAGACAATTAAGATCATTTTAGGAAATACGTTGTAAAATACTTTATTTGATAAAAATCACTATACAATCTGAACAAAACAGAATAAAATGTCCTATCCATGATTATGACTTGTTTGCAGTATTTCATATGTATGCTTCCAACAAACAAACAAAATATTCTACACTATGCCCATCACTGCAGCATTCAGATACCACAATAACAACATAGCCTAAGAACTTGAACAGGACTTCCAGGCTCAAGATACCTACATTCATTGGCTTAAATAAATATTGTGTAAAATGACTGTCTATTTAAAACAGCCACAAGGTGATAACTTTGGTACTAGTCATTTTTATCTTGCCACAATCCTAGTAACATCACTCTAGAAGCCTATGACGACGTTTTAAACTGGCTTTTAAGTGAATAGTTTCCCAACAGAAGAAGAAAACAATATTCTTATATATTTGATTACTGGTCAAGCTTCCTCTTTTAGTTATTCATCCCCATATTTCTGTACAATCTCAGCCTGGTTTGCAGATAACACAGGGGCAGCATGTGAAATGGCCATCCAACAACAGTTATCAAATTGTGTTTAATCACTATTTTCGCCTTACCTACAACCTACTCTCTAACACTGCTTGAGACGTTTCCTTAAAAAAAGGAAGAAAAAAGGAACACTTCAAATGTTCAAGTTTCTTTTTCAGGATAAGGCAGCTAAGTTACATACACATGGATACCAACAAAAATGGCCCTAGGAAACATTAGAAACCAGATTTCAAACATCCTGAAGTTTGGGGAATGCCAGATCCTGGGATTTGGCTCAGGTCTGGTTACACTTGTCAGGCTCTTTAAAGTAACTCAAGTCTGAGACGGATCAGGTCATGGACAGCAGGGAAATAATTAGCTTACACATGCATTCTGTGGATCACTTTGTTAGAAAAGGATTATCTCATGGATCCATCTCCCTTCCCAACATTCCCCATGTACTGACTCTCAGTTCTTGGCAAAAAAAACTTTCCCACCTTAAGAGGCCTATGAAACCTCAGTTGCTTTTTTAATTTTTAAAAAAGGCAGAAGTGAATAAAAATGTTATAATCAACTGGATAGGAAGCAGACAGCATAGCAACTTCCCCTCCCCATATCATGATTTCCAAGGCCTTTCAATCGGTTTCTCCTGTTCTTTAATGTCCCTCTGCACTACGCAGAGGGGGCGAAACAGCCCCATTGCAGCTGTGTGTTACAAATTCATTTGCTCTACCCAAAGAACCAATTTTGATGCAAAAAATTGCATTGTTGTGTGTGTTTCCTTTTCCAAATTACTCAGGCAAATCCCAAATTGTTCAGACTGCAAAACAATGGCAGGCTTTAGGATGCATCCATTTTTTTCTGTTCAGTTAGAAACAGGAAAGGATTTATGACTGGACAGATTTTATCAAAATAGGATGTTACAGTGTTTTTAAAGGAAAAATGCCACTGAAATGAGTGTTTAGATAAAAAACTACAGTAACTGCAGTCAATCAATTTCATTTCAGTACTAGTGTAGCCTACTACAGTAACCTCAGTTGGAGCATTCAGGGTCAGTGACCTTTGCATCACAGGAATCAAGAGTCCTAAAGGCCATCCATGATCCCATAGACCAGTATTCTGTACAGTTAGATCGCATCTTCGGTTCTCTCCAGCATTATAGTTCTTTTGAAGCAAGCTGCAGCATGACTTTCCCAGTACAAGATGTATTTGCCAACAGCCAACTCACTGGTGTCAGAAAGCTAATCCAGAGCACATTTAAAGCTTTTGGGGAGAGAACCAAGAAAAGCTATGTTTGATACTTTAATAGACGGGACAGCAGACCAGGTAGAAACAGTACAAACGATATGAAGACACGTGCACTTTAAATTTAAAGTGTATTCAGCACTCAGAAGTGTGTGTCTAACAGCACTGGTAAGACATAATGCCAGCTACCACACAGCTCCACCAATGCACCTCAGTTCTGACCTAGAGCATCCCCTGCTATTCCAGCCCTGGACTCTCCCCTCTCAGCTCTGCCAGTGCACCTCACGACTGACCTGCAGCAGCTTCAGGCTTTTTGGGCTCAATGGCAGGTGGATGATGATAGGTGCATTTATATGCATAGAGCCTTATTTGCACTGATGATCTTGAGAGTCGCAGCTTTCGCTAGCCTTTCGCTTCTGAGCAAACTTGTGGTAACTGCAGTGCACCTCTCCTCATACGCAACTGAACAATAAAAAAAGCATTTGAGAAGGAAGGTCTATTCTTACTAACGTAAGAGCTAATTAAATACATTTGCCCTCTGATGTGTGCTACTAATATAGTATAAATTACAAGTCAGATGACTGTCTTGGAAAACAAGTGGCAAAGACACTAAAATACTTCATTTTCATACATCACAGCTGAATATGTCCTCATTTCACTGCACTAAGAAGGGCTTGCAGTAGATCTGCTTGACATCTCTTCCCGTCTTCTGCAATTCTTTATAAAACTGTACGTGCCACTGACCAGGAACACCAGTGATATGGCTGCAAAGTAACTGGCGTAGATCATGAACTGCAGAGGGGGAGAGAAAGCTGGTAAGTTCAAGGTTAGCAACTCTACTCCTCTCCCCCCCTTAGATGAAAGGGGAAATATTCAGGTTTGGTTTTTTAATAGGATTGGTGAATTAAGTGTGTTGCACCTAGTTTGTTATCTGGATTTATCCCTATTTTCATTAGAACTAGTGAAAGACTGAAGACAAATGGGATCAATGCCACAGCGTGCACACAGGGAAACCTCCCCCCTGAAGTAAACAGGAGCTTCACCTACACAGGGGACAGGATCATGTCCAAGATGTAGGGTGACAGCCCAACCCTCCCATACCCTTGTGCCTCAAACCCTGTCCTGATAGGACGAGATGGGAGCTCAGCCTCCATCCTTGACTTCTTAGAGAAAATTAACAAGGCAGCCAACTGGTGCTAAGTGTGGTTGTGGTTTTGTAACATGGACACAACTATCTGTTAGCAAGAGGACTGGAACGTTTTCTTCTTCTTCTTCCCCCTCCACACACAAGATCACAGAGTAAGCCACCGAACACCCTCCAAACAGGAACCTGAACCAAAAATCACAATCACACAAATGACAGAGGCAGGAGAGAGGCTCCACATCCTGATTTACGTCTCTTCCTTCTCCTCCAGTGAATCAAAATAAAGCAGTGATCTTACCTGTGTGAATATGTTTAGCCCGAGACCACTGGAGTCAACAACAATCAAAGTGAGCGAAGTCTGCAGAGCCAAAGCAATAAAAGTATTGACACCAAACACCAAGGCGTACCGCTCCATGCTTAGATTTGTAGCAATCTGGAACCTGAGCAGAAAAACAGCGGGAGAAATGTGAATACAAGAGGAAGAGGGGAGAAGGAACCTTTCAGGGTAAAACAATGTTTAGATAAGCAAGTTATGTAGGTTGAAGAGTTAATTCATAAACTGGTTACCCATTTCCACAGCCATACCCTCCTCCCCCAAGGCTGTGATCTTATCACATCTCACAAGCTAAGCAGGGTCACAGCTAGTTAGCACTGCAGAAAATGTCACCGGGAAACCCAAAGTGCTGCAGAAAACAGGTCCAGAAGTTCAATAAGTTGCACTCTTATCTGAGTCAATACTGAAATACTCTCTTCTGGTACCTGCATGGCACTGTGCTGTTGAAAGGGGCCATTTCTCAGAAGAGATGCAAAAGACTCACTGTCATGGGGTGTATGTACGCCACGCTCACCCAGCAACCAAAGGGTTAATACAGGCACTGCCAGCCACTGTGACTGGCAACCTCAGAGCAGCCAGGAGGATAAAAGCACTGGGAAGCAGGGGGCTGGGCAGCTACCAGAGGAGAAAGCAGGCTGGAGAAAGGAGCTCCTGTAAGCAAACTGCTAAAAAGCTGCCAAGGGACACCACCTCAGAAAGGGATGAAGAGACCAACCCTCTGAGGGACCTGAGAGGGTTTTCAGATTCCTGGGCACCAGGAACAGATTGACACCCCCGCTGAGCTGAGCTGAGTGAGCCAGGGCCATGCCTGTTTGGCCAGGAGTGGGCACCCTCGCACGGATGCACCGACTCTCACCCATTGGAGATCATTATTGATCCCGTGGCAATTCAAGGAGGAGACTTGTTTAAACAAACAGCTGCTGCATTTCACTCCACAAATGACAAAAATCTCATTTTCCTTCTTGATCCCATATTATTGACATGGCACTTGTCTCTCTCTCCCTCTCCCTATGGCTTCACTCAAACAATGTTTATGGAAAGACGTTTCATGGACAGGCAGTACTATCCAGTATTTAGAAATAATTACTTTAGTGTCATAAAACCTCTGTTCTATTCCCAAGTCTGCCATTGAATTGCAGGCAATTTGTCAAAGCTCAAGTGCCTTTCTGCCTCAGTGTCCTCATCCATAGTATGAGGATACCACCACTGAGGCCCCTTTGCAAAGAACTTCAAGATCCTTGAAAGGCACTGCCAACATACAAAAGATTAATCCAGTTTTGAGACAGCAGCTATAAGTCAAGGTTTCTTTTTAAATTAAAATACCTACGTTGCTATTGTGATGAGCAGCATGTAGACAATTCTGAAGATTACATAGGAGGCGTAGCATACCCAGATGTTCCGAACAGTGTCCATGACATATACAGCAGCAGCAATAAGGAGGGAGAACAGGGCCAATGCCACCTCACCCCAGGTAGCCCAGGATACTTTTATGTAACCCACAGCAAATACAGCAACAGCTCCTATAAGCAGAAAGGAAAAAATATATATAACTTGACAGCGGCTCAGACACTCAGTTTAAGCATTCTATGCATTAGATTCAGAGAAACCAATGTCTAAATATAGGCGATGTGCAGGAGGGGAACTCCACTACCGTGCACTCCCTTCCCCCCCCCCAAAAAAAAAAAAAATAAAAAATCAAGGACATGTAGGGCTGCAAGGGAACTTGAGAGGCTGTCAAGTCCAGCCTGAGGCATCCCTGACAGATATTTGTCCAACCTGTTCCTAAAACCTCCAATGACGAGGATTCCACAACTCCCTTGGAAGCCTATTCCAGAGTGTAACTAACCTAACAGTCAGAAAGTTTTTCCTAATATTTAATCTAAATCTCCCTTGCTGCAGACTAGGCCCATTACTACTTGTCCTATCTTCAGTGGACATGGAGAACAATTGATCACCGTCGTCTTTATAACAGCTCCTAATATATTTGAAGTCTTATCAAGTTCCCTTTCTTTTCTCAAGACTAAACAGCCCCAGTTTGTTTAACCTTTCCTCATAGGTCAGGTTTTCTAAGCCTATCATTTTTGTTGCTCTCCTCTAAACTCGTTCCAGATGGTCCACAAGTATGGTGCCTAGAACTGGACACAGTATTCCAGCAGAGACCTCACCAGTGTCAAATAGAGCAGGACAATTACCTCCTATGTCTTACATATGAGACGCCTGTTAATACACCACAGGATATTAGATTTCCCCCCCCCTCCCACACACGACTGCATCATATTGTTGACTCATATGCCATTTGTGATCCACTATAACCCACAGGTCCTTTTCAGCAATACAGTACTACCACTTAGCCAGTAACTCCTCATTTTGTAGTTGGGCATTTGAGTTTTTCCTTCTCAAGTGTAGTACTTTGCACTTGTCTTTATTGAATTTCATCTTGTTGATTTCAGACCAGTTCTCCAATCTGTAAATGTTATTTTGGATTCTAATTGTGTCCTCCAAAGTGCCTGCAACCTCTCCCAGTTGGGGTCATCTGTAAATTTTATAAGTACACTCTTCACCCCATTAGCCAAGTCATTAATGAAAATATTGACTAGTACCAAACCCGGGCAGGCCTCCATGGGGCCCCACTAGACATGCGCTGCCAAACTGAGAGGGTACCATTGACAATTATGTTGAGCATGGTCTTTCAACCAGTTGTGCACCCACCTTATAATAATTTAATCTAAACCACATTTTCCTACTTTTCTTATGAGAATGTCATGTGGGACTGTGTCATAAGCCTTATTAAAAATCAAGATAGTGAGAGTCTCAACAGTACTTATCCTGGGTCTAACTCTGCTCTATTTGAAGTTTATGCTAAACTCCTATTGATTTCAATGGGAATAAAGTGAAGCCTGTGCCCAAGTGCTTTAAAAAAAAACTTAAAAAAACCCTCACCCTCCCTCTGCGAGAGCACAACACTGGTGCAAGCACTGATCAGGCTGTGGCTGATTCACTCGTTCTCTTCTACATTTGACCTTAGATGGGATCAGTTATATCAAATAGTCTTGGTCATTAGGAGAGTGTGCAAGTCAGAAGTTTTCTCCACCATCAACACAGAGGTGTCTCCATTGGCCTCTGACAAGCTGTATAAGCAGTATATGCCACCAATGCATGAGCGTTTGTCCCCAAGAGCTCCCCTAAATGTAAGTGACCCTTTCTGCAGAAGATGCTGATGAATGTATCACTTCCCTACCAAATCTTGACTCAGTTTGATTTTATTATGAACAGGAGGGTTGGCATCAGCAAGCTCAAATTAAGATGCAGGGTCTTGAGAGTCTTGAACCATCATGTGACAGGAGATGTTGAATGCTGAGCCTTCCCAGTTGGTTTTTATCTCTTGCTCAAGGGGGGCTATATAAAGCCTTCACTGCTGATTCAAGTTAAAACATTCATGTACGTTGAGATTAAATAAAAAACAGGCTACAGTTCAGAGTAAATAAAATCCAAGACGGGAAGACCGCATTTTACACCATTCAATCAGCATGTAAGGTGTTGTCCCATGGACGTTATGGTTACAGAGTAGAGTTGCCCCAACACATTCCTGGTGGGAAAAAAGTTACACTTCTACTTCAAAAGGGAGCTTGTTCTGCAAACAAGCCAGGAAAGAACCAACAGCACTAACAATGCTCATCTACGTAGCCAACTGGACAACTGGCATGCCAAACAGAGGTCTACAGGCGGTGTGTGAAAAAATGAGATTACATTCACTCTCTATTAGAGAGTTACAAGGCAGTGTTTCATCTCTTTTGTAACATCTGGAAGACCAGCCACATTAAGGAGCCTTCACCAGCTTCCAGGTATCAACCCCATAACATGACCGCATCTTGCCTTCCTGTCAGGCTGTCTAATGACTCCTAGCCCCATGAGGCCTTCATTCAGCACTTTCTTGCACATTGCTAAGCAATGGGTCTGAACCTGTCTCCTTCTTGCCATTCTAGGGAAAGACAGGAATTGCCACTTCTCTCACACTCTCCCATGCACATCTTCCCAGTGTCCACCAACACTCTCCTAAGGACATATGTCGTTGCTTTTTACTTTGGACATCTGGTCACCCTATTCATGTAATCTTCACATAGATGCTTAGTCCTCAAAACCTAAAAAAGTGCCCAAAAACAAGCCTGATTTTTTTTTGACCAACCCAAAAGGGCCAAAAATAGCAAGGAGAGGGTTGCACCTTGGCGCTGGGCAGGGATTTGCATCATAGCATCATTGTTCTGGACATAGTCCAAGGGGAAAAATAAAAAAGCAGCCTCAATAACAAATGGGAAAAACCACAGGCTGCTAACTGTTTGAAAAATCCCACCCAAACAAAAAAAACCCAAAATTGCTTATTTATTTGCTAGTTTCATAATCTCGACATCAGCTCATTTTCTGGGGGATCCAACTGAAGACTCGGAGTTTCATCCCTCCTTTCCCTTAGGGTTTTATTACTTGCCACCTAACACTATAAATACAGTCATCAACCTGCCATTTGACATAGCTGACTTAATGGTTTCACATCACAATCCACCACTGTGGAAGAACTGGCAACTGCAAGGAAAACAAGACAGTTGCCATATCTTGATCTAGCGTGAGGTGTTCTTTGAAGTAGCCAGTTTGAGTTGTTACAAACAAGAGGGACACCTGCCCAGGAAGAGGAGCTGAAGGCTGGAAAGTGCTATTAGTCATGAGGTCAGTTTATTTAAGCCACACGCAGCATTTGTTTTACACAGATCTTCATGTAGTTTGTAATTAAGGCTTCTGGTTTTTTAGGGGGGAAGCAGAAGGGGGATTTCATGTAATTTTTCAGGGTTTATTTTTTTAGCAATTTGTTTTATTTACCTGTCCAAGAATCAGGGGTATTTGGGGCTCTTTATATATACTGTAATGAGTAATGTACATTATATACACATTACTTATTACAGTAGTATACTACTGTAATAAATAATCTCCTCTAACATTCCCTAGTGTGCTTTAAAATAGTATTGTTTCAAACTACATTAAAGTGCACTAGGGAACCTTTAATATGGGCCAGTAGGGTTTACATGGAGCAATTAATGCATAACACATTTGCATGCTTTAGATATCAAACCCCATGGTCCATACTACTGAGCTGTAGACCAACCCTTAGATACAAGTAATCATTTTGGGATTTTTCTGGTGTTCATTGGATAAACACTTTCTTTGGTGTATGGGGTGTTTTATCGGTGTTTATTGGTTAAAATCTAAAATCAGAAGCCCGAGCTGTAACGATAGCATAATTATAGATGGAACTGGTAGTCCCAATTTGAGACTCCTAGAATCTGATTTTTTCAGGAGTCACTGGTTTTGATAAGAGATTTTTTTCACCACCCTCTGTCATGGAGGAATTTTATGCCAATTGGCAGGATGGATAAAAATGGATTTTTTTCATTCAAATTTAAATCAGATTTTTTTTAATTTAAAAAAATCTGATTTAAATTTAAAATAAATACAGGTTTTTTTTAAAAAACTAAACCTATTTAAAATTAAATTCATAATTAACACCCTATTTTCAGGCCTAAATTTACTATAATCTATTAATATTTACATTAAATTTAAAAAATAAAGCAGTACACGTTTGCTGCTGAGTTTTTTTTTTGGTTTTTTTTTTTAATAAAGTCACACCACTGAACCACTGGCTAGGCATCTGGAGCCATAGTTTGAAGCGTTAAACCACCTTTTGACAACAGCAGCCTCTTCTGCAAGCACAGAGAAAATATTTCCTTCATTTCACTTTATTCAACCTTGTTCAGTTCAATGACTAGTTCATTCAAAGTTAAGAAACCAGAGGCATTTGAAAGGCAGGAATGCTTGTTTTTCTCTTCCATTCTATGAAAGAAAAAGCCAATGATGAGTTCTACTACTTCTAAGAACCTCGAAGAACATGGTAACCAGAAACAATCAGTTCAATGTACTAACTATAGACAATATTTCCTTTATTTAATAAATCAATTAGTTTTAAATGCAAAACATTTTGGAAAAAAAAGTTATGTACCCAAACACAATTAAAGGTAATTTTTCCCATCCAAACAGGGTTTGATGCAAATCACAACCAAAAAATATTAATCATCCAATAAATAAGTGTATAATTCACCATTTTCTAACATAAGTAAAAATTAAGATTCTGAATAAACCTACATTAAACTATATAATGGCTTAACTAAATGTTCAAAGCTAGTGTATCCTCCAGGTTAGCAAGAAGCAGCATCAAATTTAGCTTAAGGGCTATATTTAATTGCAAATCAATGTTTTTAATGGTTACCAAACACTGAAAACACAACTCTTCAGGAAAATAACTCATACAAATGCAAAACCCAATTAAAATTGATTATTTAAATCAAGTTTTCCTACTTGCTGGTTTAAATCAATCTGCTCTGCCAAAAGGTCATCTGGACTGGACTTTCTACCAGAGAGCAAAAACTAGAAAAATGACTGAAAGCTTTGTATTTGATAGCTAGTAAACTGACTTGCATCACTCAAAGGGCAAGGAAGCTTCTGTTTATGCATGCACCAATTCAAGCCTTTTTTTTTTTTTTTTTTTTTTTTTAAAAGGACTGATCAATGACAAGTCTCGCACATTGAAGCCAATAAACTTGTCCTTGCTCTCCAACTAGTATATGCCTTTGGAACCAATTTTTACAATCTAGTCTCTCCTCCAACAGATATTAACAGAATTCTAATTATCCAAGGCTTATTTTCTTTCCAGTGATAGCATGTTACCAAAATTCTGGCCTGAATTTATTTCATTTCCTTTTTTCACCAAGATGAATCACGATTAATATTACAATGTTTTCGTTTCAATGAAGTAAGAAAAAGAGCAACTCCTAGTGTTAACACAAGTCCCAGCGTAGACCTTGCACCCATACCACATTCTAGCTCAGACTTGAGAGAGCTATTCTGACACCATCATCAAGAGGTACTGTACTTGAGCAGTCAGATTTGTTGTATTGATTATTTAAGCTTGGCTGAGCACTGTGGAAGCAGGTGGCTTAAGTTAGTAAGATTTGGATCTGCATCCATCCACAATCCACAGGAATGGTCTACGGATATTCGTGGATTTGCAGGGCTCTGCTAATGGCTAAGGCAGAGAAGTGAGAATTAAGCCTGCCAAGTTCTGTGCCTAGAAAATGATGATCTGTACAGGGCCAAGTCTCTTAGCACCTCTTAGCTCAGCACCTCTGAGGACTTGTTCCAATGAACCCCATGCAAGTGCTCAGCACCTCTGAGGAAGGGAAAAAAACATGAGGCCATTAATATTTATTGAGTGTTTCCCCAAGTAGGCTGAGGGGGTTATACACATCTGGAACCTAATGCAGTATCATTTAGTGCTCCTCTGAGTGAACATGTTAGAGCAGTATTAAAAGTATCCCACAGCTGTGACAATGGAGAAGTCGACTGGACATTCTATTACACAAGTTTTTCGCTTATGCCTTACCTGACCCTTTCAGTCAAGCAAGGCTATGGCAACTGAGGTTACAGGGCAGATGGCTTTGAGGCACACAAGTTTCTTCCAATACTTCCAACTAAAAATGGTGGTTGCTCAAAAATGGTTTGAGCAATGAAGTTCTATAGCCTCAATTGCATTTAAACTGGCACTTAACAGTACATAGGAGTCTGTCATACATCTGGAGAGTTTTGTTAAACACGTCAGAGCTGCGACTGCTTTGGGAGGGACCTGTAACCCTGCACACATTGCAGGTAGAAGGACCAGGTATTTCAACACCTACCTCTTGGATTACAAAATCAGTGTAGTGCAGCTGAGTCACCCTGAGACACTTCACATGAAACTCACCCAATGAAAATTTGATTCAGTGCCAGTCTCCCTCCTGTACATCCTAGGAAGCACTGCAATATCAGACCTGTGTTTTGGCAATACTGAGTTTGAAGGATGTAACATGCTAATTAATTCTCTGGTTTGTCATACAGTGTTTAGATGCCTTATGACATGCATGCTCAAACAGGAGTTAAGTAGGTAGCTTACCTAGTAGTGTCGAAACTGCCTCCACACCGCCATTATAGATCTTGAAGCTCTGAGACGGCACCACCATTTCCCACAAGCCTTGCACGTAGTTTATTACCTGGAAGTAGCCACAAGTTGAGAGTGACCACCACACAGACCAGCAGAGCATAGGCCGGGAGGAATAGCACTGCAGAAAGTCCTGCCATAGCTCTTTGAGCACCCTTGAGATATCCACTTTCTGCTCCTGCACAGATTTAAAAAAAAAAAACACACACACACAAAACCAAGAAACAAATTCAAAATCCCTCTTCTGAACGATTCGCTTTACTTCACAAGGCAGCATATGGAAATGCATTTAGCACTGACAGGAAATGCCAAAGTAATAGCCCTGGACACACCACAACTCAGAGTAGGCAACAAATCATCCCCACCAGGTTGTCCCAGCAACATCACCTGTGGAGGTTTAGGGTGGAGGGTAAGAAATAGTTAATTCTCCATGATCTATTTAGGCCTTGGCCTCTAAATTCTAAGGGCCAATTTACTGCTAGTTTGGAGGGAGGGAAAGGAGTTTGATTTCCCCCCTCCCCATCCTATTCACCAGGAACTGGACAGAGGCCACCAACCTATTTCACACAGTCCACAGAGCTATTAAAAACAGCTTTCAGTCATTGCCAGCCTGAGCTGGATTTGAACCAGAGACCAAGTAGTAAGAGTTTGAGCACAACCACAGGTATTTGGAAGTTTGCCACAAAACCAGTTTTCGGAGGTTACAATTATTCAAATTAGTGGTCTTATTACATAGCTTCATACCCCATCTATCAAGAGCTGCAATACAATTACATAGGTCACGAGGCTCATACAATCACAGATGTGTTGTGTGGAGATAGGAGTGTCTATGGAGCAAAGATACAGAAAGGTTATTCCAACAGATATAGGAGCTGTAGAGCAGAAGTTTCTTGCAACCACAGTTACTAGACTGTGGGAAGAGAAAGAAACAAGTTATCTTCTCATTCAGCTCACCTAGAATGAGGCTGGGTGCAGAAGTTCCAGGGAGAGATTTTTTAAGTGTTTGCAGTGGGGGGGGGGAGGGCAGAAGTTAAATTAAAATCATCCATTACAGAGGCTGGTTAGTCTCTAAAATGGACTTGTATTCCATACTGCTTTATGTGAACAGCAGCAGAGAAAAATCAGTGCTGGCTTGCTTTGTAGTAAAGATGCCAAATTTCAGACCACTTTGCTTCAATAGCAGATATAGCAATTCCTCACCCAGTGAAGTTAACAGTGTGTAGGAGTTGGTACAAAGTAATTCGTATTGTACAAGATGCTGCAGGGTTTTTCCCAAAATCATTAAGGCTCATACTGGCACCATTAGGATTCTCCTCCCCAAACCCTCTGCAATCAACGTCAGCAGCCCCTTAGGCATGGAATGCCCTTCCTGAAATACTTTGTGAAGCTACTGCCCTGTCCTTAAGCTCCGTTCTACTATGATGCCTATTAAAAACTGCAGACTTCCTATACAAGTTATATTCATAAAAATAAGTTGAGAACATTGAAGTTGAGAAGTCGAGCACCTGAAAGTTAGGAAATGCCATATTTATGGTGATCTGTATAAAACCTTCGTTTTACCCCCTTGTATGCCCATTCTGTACACTGAGTGAAACAGTGGGAGGGGAAAAAAGTAGTATACGATCATGCAGTTAGACACGAATCATAATGCATCCGCACAAGAAGGCCGAATTAAGGTTGCCCAGGCAATCGTAAAACTGGCATTTCCTTACTTTCAAGTGTTGGTCTCTGCAACCTAAATAATGTTGTTTTCACATAACTTGTATGTGAGGGGTTTATTTATTTATTTATTTTTTAAAGGTAAAGCCAAATTCTACTGTAGGCAACTGTGGCAGCCCTCCTCCCTGAATCATGCGATGCTGGACGTGGATGCTGGACTAGGTGTAGGAGAGGGATGTTAGCTTTCTGATGTCACTGATGCCAGCTTAACATTTCCTGTGTCGAAGGAGAGGGTAGCTGGCTCAGTAATCACCAGCTTCTCTCACCTTCCAGGAATGACTAAGCCAGGTTCTCAGACTCACTTATATCAGAGCTACTTAAGGCAAGAAATTTATGGACACCCAGCTGTTCTCCTTATCCTCCAGTACGACCATGTGAGTGGCAACTGGCATGCTTGGTTATATTAAGGCAATAATGGGACAGTAAATAGCACCTTTCATTTAAGGATCACAGAGCATTTACAAGCGGACATTATGGTTAAGTCAGTGACAGAGAACTGAGCCACACAGAGATGAAGTGATATGGCCAGAGTCACAGTTCATTCATGACATAGCTGGAAGTAGATCCCAAGCTTCTTAACTCAGTACCTTTCTTTTACCATTAAATTTGTTACCCCTATTAAGAGACAAGACAAGCTTGCTAGTGCAATAATGCAGCTGTTTGTATATGTTTTGTATTTGTGCTATTTGCTTCTTTCTAGAGCACAGGACTTTATATTATATTTCATCTTCTTCTGTTACCTGTTCCCCTCACCGCTCAGTCTTTCCAGGACACTTTTCTGCTGGCCTTGTGTTTGCACTGACTCTCCAATTTTGGAGTGTGCAAGTTTGAATAGATACCACAGATATCCTGAAAAAAGAGACATGAAGAAGCCATCTAGAGTGCAAAGAGGGACTTGGGGTTTTATTTTGTTTTTTTTGTTTGTGTTTTTTTTTTTTTTTAAATAAACTTGGCACTACTATAGAGGCTAACTTCAAGCAGTCAAAAATTATGAGCTGGGCCTCAAACAACTCATAAAATGGGGTTCTTTTCTTTTCATTCTGGTTTCGGAGCCTTTAGGGTACAACTCTGGTCACCCTTCAAGGTGTTTTTGGCAACCAGGAGAACTAAAATGTTATTGAAGTGTGTAAGAGGAGGTGCTAACATAAATCAATTCCCTGCCACTGCAGGGGCCTTGGGTGCTAGTGCACCTGGATCTCTTCTGTTCTCTGCCTGTGGCACACAATAATTCAGTCTGCTGAAGGCTGTAATTCTTTGATCTAGCTCCAATTTAGGGCTTGATATGCAGGTGGTGTTGGTGGCCTGTGATATACAGAAACTCCGACTAGATAATCTTGTGGCATCTGTTGGCCTCACACTTTAGAACTATTACATAATCATTTTATTTCAGCAGCTGAGGCTTTAAGACAAAAAGCACACTCACTATGACGAGATTCATAAGTTCACATACCTCATATTTCCTCTGAGAATCCTAAAGGAGTCCAACACTGGACTTCACCTAGTAAGAATCACTGCTCTCAAGGTGTTTATGGGTATTGCTAGATGAAACTGTCAGTGAAACTGACAAGGAAAGCACTATCTTATTGCTGATGTCACAGTGGACAAATAGTCCAGATACAGGTGGGACTGACTGAACGGCTCCTCAGACTGAAGGCCAGAGAGGAGGAGGGCTTTTGATCAAGATCACTGGTTCAATAGTTCATTACATAGACTTGAGCCATCCAAGAACTCCCTTACCCCATCCACCAAAAGTAGCATAATAAAAAAGACAGACTTCCCTTCATCTATGCTCAATGGTCCTCCAGTTCTTAGGGAGACCTTGCAAAACTACCCACTAGTGTAATAATCTTTGTACAAAATATGCCATGTGATATATGCCATCACTTGAACACTAAAAACTCACTGGTCAATAATACCATGGTGAAAGGGGATGTAGCAACATCGTATGTAAAGTTATGAATTCCCCCATATGATGGTGGTAGCACATGTTCAAACGCACACAGCTCTGACTAGACAGGAATGCTTTTCCGTCAGTGGTTCTCAACTTATTTACCATTGTGGGCCACATATGCAGTTCTCTAGATGTTACTGTGTATATATAGGGGGCCTGCATATCTGTATGGCCCTGAGGATGTCACATGGGCCATAGCTGTGTGCTGATTGGGCCACAAGCAGCTCACTGGTTGAGAACCACTGCTCCAGAGGGCCTTCTTTAAAGTTTGAAAAACTTTGGTTTGAGGGGTGACACGAAGTGGAGCTATTCTTGGGGTTTTCTCTGAGTGCTGTGTGTGTGCCTCAGTTTCCTTCATATGTTAACTCATGTATTTTGGTGATGGGATCCATGTGTGTGATCATCGCAGAGGCCACTAGAGGGCGGAGGGCCCTTCCCCAGCCACATATATGCAGACAAGAACTAGACCCCTCTGCCCTGGGTTAACTAGCTGTAATAGGTTGGGGCTGGCGGAGACAGGGAGTAGAAGACACCTGGCCCAGGAAGGAGACAAAGGACTGGGGAGGAGCAAGGGAAGGGCTCTGGGGAATGGCTGGCTGGAAGGGCCCGTCCCTTGTAAGGGAGCTCGGAGGAACTGGAACCGAGAATGTGGGCTCTGAAGCCCCTTAGTTGGTTGCTGCTGTAACTTTTGATTCAGCTGCTAACAAAGCCTTTCTACACTGTGATCCTGAGAACTAATAAACCCTTCTGATTGCCACACTGACTGTGAATCACTTCTGATAGTAAGGCGGGGTGCACGGCCCCTTGGGGGCATGTAGGAGCTCCCCAGAGTTCCATCCAGGGGGAGCAGAGGTGCTGAATGCTCTGAGGTCAGATTCAGGAGGCAGCTACACTGGTGTGGGAAGACCCAGGGGGCAGACTCTGAAGCACTAGCATTGTGCCTGGCTTCGCCCTGAGTGGTTCCAGAGTGTTGTTCCTGGGGGACTCCATCACAAGGGGTAAGCCTCAAAAGAATACACTTCAAAGGGTGACTGGATTATAAAAGGGAGGGACAAAAACAGCCCCAGGTCTCCCACACGTTTTCTCTCTTTCACCTAGGATGACAAAGGAACATGCCTCTGGACTTTGGGAGGAGTTCTGACCTGAGAATTTGGTCAGCCCTGTTGCAGGAAACAAACGGTAAGGATTTTACCTTGAATCACCCCGTCTAGCCTATTAAGTTTTAGTTTCTATATATCTCTTGTAACTATTTCTGATTTTAGTGCCTTATACTTGTACTCACTTAAAATCACTTTGTACTTAAATAAACTTTATTTTTTAAATCAAAACTAATCCAGTGTGACCAGCATGCTGGCAGGCGCATTGTGAGCGACCCAAGTTGGGAACTACAACAGCAAAGCATTGTAAGACACCTAAGGTTGAAGGGCAAGCAGTGACAACCCCTCACTGGTCTGGACTGCAGCTCAGAATGTGATAAAAGTATCGTCAGTAACAGTTCAAGAACTTTCTTCTCTGTAGCTTCCAACATCTTTCCATAAAGCTGTCTCTCCAACTCATTTCAAGTCCCTCCTGAAGACTTCTTTATCCATACGTCCTCTGTCACTTATTGACCTTATAACTGCACCACACAGAGTATACACACAAGTATTTGCTGTGATTTATTGTGATAGTCACTTGTCAAAGAATTTCAGCACAGAGTTGGTATAAAAAGGTACTCCGATACTTTCAGGATCAAAAAATGGGGCTAAGTTTGTTGTAGTCCACTTACAGTAACTACATAGGCCAAGTGGTAATAAAGTTCATTATACAACTGGGCAACTGGACAAAAGAATACTATTTAGAATATTCCCACAGGTTTGCAGCAGAACTTACTGTGTCAGTACAAGAAGTTATGGTTGTGTACACTATCTTCCAGGCCAGATGAAATGATTAGTAAGTTCACTTGCAATAAAACTCTGTAGTTCTTCAGTTTTGTTCTCACCCTGTTATCAAGGTGGTGGTTGCAAAGCTACATATTGTGACACCACTGAATGTTTAACTGCACTTTGGGCACCCATAAGGTTCTCACTGCCTCCCCCACAAAGTAGCGAGTAATTTCTTAAATAACTGAATGTGAATTTATGAATTTCCTCTTGATATTTCAAATTCTCTAGGGTTTTATAGTAACGTGACCAGATACCTGCAGGAACAATATATTACAATACTGTGTGATCAAAAGGAAGCCAGGAAACCACTTTCCTGTGCTATGAATAGGTGGGGGGAGGAGGGGAGAGAAATACCTTTTGCTGCCAAGTAATTGAGACGCCCAGTTCTCTACATATACAAGATGGCCATGGTAGTGTCATGTTCCAGGGAATGGAAGACAACATGGCTTACCTGTGTCTCTGCAGAACGCTCCTCCGCATTTAAGGGAACTTTCAACTCAATGTCTTCCCACCCAGGGACCCTCTTTAAGGCAGGATCATCTCTGATGACAGTTCTGTTTTTACAATCTATAACTTTCATCTCCCTACTGACCTGGCTGCTCACGACGTGATGAAAGAAAAAACTTTTCTGTGGCATTGGCAGAAACCAGGCTGTGGCAAAAGCCACAGACACACAGGTCAGAGAGATGACGTTCAAGCTGAAGAGGGACCAACTGGCAACCGATACCAGAACCTGTCCACACACAGAACCCACAGTGTAACCCACCAAGGTGGCACTTCTACAGTAGCTGGTGACTTTCTGGTACAAGTTCAAGTCCACAACACTATAGATGTAGGAATAATAGGCAATCTCCGTAGCAGTCACCAATCCATAGAAGAACTCGAGGAACTGAATAGCTAGCAATCCTTGTGCATAGAGCAACATGAACCATGTCACTATGAGGCTCAGTCCCTGGAGAAGGATTACAGGTTTGTACCTGAGATAGTCTGTTGCAAGGAATACAGGAAACAGCAACACCAAATATGAATAGGTCCATACTGGATAAATTTCGTTGAAAACCTGTAAGAAAAGCAAGCCATTAACCACCCATCTGGGCAAGTAAGCTTTATTACGAAGTTCAAAGATAAAGATTCCTAAACACAGGCATTTAAGAAATAGCTACTAAAACCATTTTCCCAGCAATGCTAACAAGTGATCTCTACAATGTGCAGAGCAAACCTCCTTACCTCCAGCTCATGCTGTATAGGGAGCTATGAGTTTGGCAAAAGGTAACAGTAGCCTAGAGTTTGAATGCTTAGAATAAAATCTTAATTTATACGTGTCGTTCCATCCCCAGAATGCTTCACAAATACAATCATTTCCATACACTAGTGAAATGCAACAGCTGTTTACCAGAACACTAGACTACTACGTAGATGCTTAAGTACGTGCATAAGGCTTTTCATCTATAGATCAGAGTACTTTACAGACATGGACAGGGTGGATAAAAATCAATGATTTTTTTCCCCCTCAAAAAGTGATTTTTAGATTTTTTTTTTTTTAAATACTAAATTTCTCTCTCGTTTAAAAATAACCGTTACAATTAAATCTCATCATGAGCATGCAAACCTACACTTACAGTCTCATAAAAATGAATTAATGGCTCTAGTCTGTCCAGACTAACAGCTCTTGCTTCTTGAAAGTTCTGGGCTTTCAGTTTCTCAGCAGACTAAAGTCACATGTGCAAAGAGACACAGGCTGGATGGGATTGTTGCTGTTCTGTGCTTATGTGGTGGTGGAGCTGGGCCAAGCAAGGCAGAGGAGTTAGTTAAGACACTGTCTTAAGACAAAGACAGGACGGAGGCAGAGTAGAAAGGAAGAGTGGAGTGGACTGGAAAGAAAAAGGGAAGACATTCAGTACACACACAGCCTCCTATATGCCTCCACACTTTTGCCACAGAAAAACTGGCATGGTTTCTGGGCAGAAGGGAGACCCTATCTGGGAATATTTTGAAGACATTCCTTCCCTGGGTAAAAAGGAAAATGTGTCAAGTGTAAGTAGTGCAAGACGACGACACAGGGCCTAGTTGCAAGAATGAAAATGAAAACTGCTTATTGGGAGAAAATGACGTGGATGAAGATGTGGATAGGTCTGAAGAATGTGGATCAACTGGTTAGTAACTTAAATAATTCACTTTGCAATGCACCATTCAAGATTTTCTCTATGTCTTTTAATATAGGTGTGATTTAACAAGTAAATTCCCTAACTGTTTGCTATGTTGGATGTTGCTAGAAAAAGAAGTTTAGCTTAGCTAATCCTTATGACTTGTTTGTTTAGAAGCATAATACATGCCCCTTATTTTGGAACATTATGGCCACAGACCATAATGGTGATGCTATAAATCTATTCCCTATTTTACTTCAGCAAAACTCAGCTTTCCCCAGGGAACCCCATCCTATACTTGTTTTCTCAAAAAACAGAAGTGCCAGTGAGTTCTATGGGGCTTACTCCAAAATTAAGTGCACTCTAAGGTCTGGTCCACACTCACCTGGCGATTCGGCGGCAGTCGACAGGAGTTTCACAAACTACGCAGAGTAGCTTGCACAACTCACGTCAACTGCTCTGCTTCCCTTCTGTGCGCTGTCTACACTGCGCGGACGGGAACAGTGTTCCCGTCGATGCAGCACTACGCTACTTGAGGGGGTGGTTTTACTCAGTCGACTTCCTGATCGATTGAGTGGGTCTACACTGACCGCTCAATTGATCCAGAAAGATTGATCTGGTGGCAGCGAATTTGCTGCCATCAGTATAGACATGGCCTAAGTGCAGTCAGTCTTAGCTTTTTTTGGTAATTTGGAATCGGATCTGCATCCTTGCTGAAAAAATGTAATTAACTGAATGATAGCGTGAGAAGAATGACTTTTCAAAATCATTTTTGAATTTTGTTTCAGGATTCCATTTAAGCATAAGAGACTAACTGTGACTGTATCTGCAACAACTTCAGAGTTCTCCATTGGTACTTTTAGCAGCAGTGCTACAACTAAATGTATTTCAGACAACAAAGTATCAGTAGCAAGCAAAAGATTTCAATCATTCAGTAAAACCACCATCATGGATGGGTTCGTAGTAAGGACCAGCAAATACCAAGATGAAAAGATTGCTCGGTTAATTTATGCCATAAATTCTCCTTTTCGCATTGTTAACAATGAACACTTCATCGACATGGTTGAGTCCTTACAACCAGGCTACACTCCACCTGGTAGAGCAGACATTGGTGGAAGGTTGCTAGACACAGTGTATGAGAAAGAACTTGAACAGTATGCAAGAAATACTGAGGGGAAATTTGCCAGTTTAAGCCTTGATGGGTGGAGCAATGTACACAATGATCCAGTAATATGTGCCTGTGTGACAACAGAAGATGGGGTTGCATATCTTTCAGAAAGAATAGATACATTGGGAAAAGCCCACAACAGAATATTTAAAAGTAGCAGCAGTGAAAGCTGTAATAAACTGAACAAAAGTTCAACGGTCACGTGCGCAGTTTTGTCACAGATAATGCTGCAGATGTGGCAAAGATGAGAAGATACTTAGAAGAAGAAATGGAAGGATGCTCCTTAACAACATATGGCTGCAGTGCCATATTCATCTTTTAGCCAAAGACTTAAGTACATCTTCTCCAGGAATAAAAGAAAATGTTGTTGAAGTCACAAAATACTTCCGTAATAACCATTTTGCTTCAGCTTCACTGAAGAGAGCAGGAGAATCCAAACTAATTCTCCCTCAAGATGTTTGATGGAATTCTGTGGCTGATTGTTCAGAACAATTTATTAAGAACTGGCCTATTCTCATAAAACTTTGTGAAGAAAACCATGACAAAATAGATGGAAGTATCTCATCCAAAGTATCTAACATTGGATTAAAGAGGAATGTAGAGGATATGCTCAGTATACTGAAGCCTTAAACAGAGAAATTGTTGCTGCATTGCTGATGCTGTCGAAATTTGGAAGGCACTTCAAGAGATACTGAAGAAAGAAATCTCAACAGAAAGTTAACTGCAGGCAATAAAGAAGCAAATGGATCAAGCACTAATCACCTCATTTTCTTGCGAACATTCTCGACTCCAGATATAAGGTAGATGCCTAACTTCTGAAGAAGATGCTGCTGCCATGGCATGGGCATCTCAAAAATCACTCTTCAGTTATGCCAGTCATAATAAATTTCAGGGGTGGAGCAGAACCATTTGAACAGTACATGTTTACTGATGATGTTTGGAACAAAGTCACTCCCCTGAATTGGTGGAAACCATTAGCCAGGCACCTTGAAACAGAGTTCCTTCAGTTGCTAAGCCAACTTTTCACAGCAGTAGCTTCCTCTGCAGGCACAGAGAAAATATTTGCACCATTGCTTAAGACATGTGTGAAGTAGTATCAGTGGGAAACTATTTAAATCAATGATTTTCTCTTGGCGATTTAAATCATAATTTAAATCAATCCACCCTGCTGTGAGTGCACTAACAAACATGCTTCTGCTTATTATTTCTTGTGCTTCTGCAGATGTGGCCTCCAGGGGTATCCCCTACACACCAACAGAGCGCCTCTGCCAGATATGGAAGCGACCGAAGAGGAGCAAGGAGGGCATGTATTGAGAGATGTTCTTCGGCCTCTGAGGATTGGAGCAAAAACTCAGGGCATTGAGAGACCTTAAATGAAAATTATAAAATAGGCAGGACAGAAAGCCAGGATGATAAAAGTGATGGAGGACCAAACGGAGATGATGAAGTCCTTAATCAAACTACAGGCAGAATTCATGCGCACTTGCCCCCCTGCTTGCCACGCCCTCCCCAAACTCCTCCCACACTTTCCTTCCAACCTTTCAGCCCATCTCAGTACCCCAATCACTCCACCCCTTCAGACAGCTTCTAAAGTTATAGCGGGACTTACACAACTATGAGCGCATCCACTGCCCTTCACAGTTTTCTCCCTTCTCACAAGAATTGTGTGTTAATTGGTATTTAATAAAAACATACTCTCTGCAAGATAATCTTATTTGTCTCCTACACACTGTGCTTGCTGCTGAAATTAATACACAGTGGCAACTGGATCATTTGCAGAGTATACATCACGATCAGGAATCATCAAAACTTGCCGCCTTGTATGAAAATTAAAGCATGGCACAGCGTTGTATAGAAAGACATTACTGGTGCTCATTGTCAAAATGGAACCTCAAGGCCTCCCTGATCTGAATAGTTCCCAGCTGTACCCCTCTAACAGCACTGGTATCTAGCTGCTCAAAATCAGCCAACAGGCAATACACCCGAGGAGAAACTATTATGGAACACACAGCAGGCTGCTATGACCATGGGAATATTTTCCTGGTCATTCATCACCTCCTTGGCCTGTTGAAGCGCTCCTTGCTGCTGTCCAGGTTGCCCATATAAAGCTTCATGAGCCATATGAGTAAAGTGTAGGCTGGATCGCCCGAGATCACTATGGGCATTTCAACATCCCTCATTGGAATCTTCTGGTCTGGAAAGAAAGTACCTGCTTGCAGCTTTCTGAACAGGCTTGTGTTCCTGAAGATGCATATGTCATGCATCTTCCCTAACCACCCCGCACTGATGTCAGTGAAATGCCCACAGTGATCCACAAGCGCCTGCAATACCATAGAGAAGTAACCCTTTCTATTGATGTATTCTTTCACAAGATGGTCCGGGATCAAAATTGGGATATGCATGCCTCTATTGCCCCGCTGCAGTTAGAGAATCCCATTGCCAGAAAGCCATCCACTATTTCACGAACATTTCCAAGAGTCACAGTCCTTTATAGCAGACTGAGATTAATAGCCCTGCACACTTGTGTTAATGCAGCCCCAACACTGGGCTTCCTGACTCCAAAATGATTTGCAACCAACCGTTGGCAGTTTGGAGCTGCCAGCTTCCATATGGCAATCACCATGCACTTCTCCACTAACAGGGCAGCTCTCATTTTGGTGTCTGTGACACAGTGTTACAACTTCACACAAAGTTCCAGGAAGGTGGCTTTCCACGTCCAAAAATTCTGCAGCCATTGCTCATCATCCCAGACCTGCATAACGATGCGATCCCACCACTCATGCTGCTGTTCCATGAATGTCAAAAATACTCTGGTGTTGGTTGTTTCCATGGGCATGCAGCAGGCTAGGCTCCTGAACAGATGCCTGTTCGGATTGGGAGTTCATGTTACACTGCGAGACCACCAACCATGTGTTCATAACAGTGACCACAACAGTGGAGAGCAGTGCAGAATCCATCCTTTCAAATAGAGATGTTGGACACAATAAACATGGGCCTTTAAAAAATGCCACAAAATGCAGTTGGAAACCTATGGAATGATAGGATGGAAAGAACTGCATGATGCATTACGAACCACTCTGCCTTCCCACAACTCCTAGATAGATGCAGAAAGTGGTGAGTGGCACAGTGGGATAGTTACCCACACTGCACTGTTCTCACTATCGATGCTAGAGCCCCAACTGTGGACACAGTCCACAGAAAGGAACATTGTGTGAACGTGCACAAGCAAAGTAATTATAATGCTTTTTGATTGTTGGTGTAACTTGCATCAACTCTGTAGTGTAGACCAGGCCTATGCTATTTGAAGGAATTTATCAGGAAGGAGCATTGTTTCAGACAGAAAACTGCAATCACAACATAGGACAGAGCTATTTTTATATTCCTGGTATTTCCCAAATATTTGCAGGTGAAGAACATCAGGAAACTAGTTAGCAGTGGGAAGGAAAAGGGGGAAGTGTAAACCAACAAACATTTTTGCTCCAAATCACCAGTCTTAATTCAATAATTCTGATCAAGAGTCATTGTACTGAAGTCTACTTAACAAGAAGGATCTTCTGAGACCTCAGCTTTTTTATTTTTAAGCCCCCCCCCATGCACTCCTCCCCACCCCAGCTCAGCCAGGCCAACAACAGGACAGAGACTGAACTACCCTCTTGTCACTGATATAAAAGGCCAGTGTTAAAGCGAGATAGCTAATGAATGTTCGTTATCTCGCTGTAAAAATCCTACTGGAGACAAGGCACAGGTACTTTTTAACCACAATGTAACTAGGGGAGGGCAACACTATAGCCCACACCTGGGTTTGACCTTGTATCACTATAGTAGGGTAAAAGCTACCTGTGCCTTCTCTCCATTACGATTTACAATAAGAAAGCAGAGTCACATTAGCTATCTCACTCCTTACAACCCCCCCCAACCTCCCTTTTTTGGGGGGGAGGAAGGGGGGGCAGCAAAGACCTAGCCATACTCCCTCCAGGTTCAAGTTGAGGTATGTTAGCAGGGTAATAGAAGGCAAACGTACACTACTAACCCCTGCCATCGCTTTCCTGCAGAGCAATGGGAAACTGCATTTACTACAAGACCCCGAGCATGTCACAAAAGCCATTACCCAAGCTCACAGGAAGGGAAGAGGAGGCGTAAGTGTAAGTGATTTCCCCAAGTCCGTGGAGAATCAGCGGCAGAGCCGTAGCCCTGCCTACCACTCACTGCCCCACGCTAACACGCAGACCCTGGCAGCGCTGCCTCCCTGAAGCCTAGCTCGGAAAAAAACGAACAAGGAGTCACACTCCAGCAGGGGGAGGGGATGCAGATGCAATTCCGGGAGGGCTGCATTAGTCGGGCGGGGAGGGGGAAGATCCCCTCCAGCGCCGCGAGTACCTGGGTCTCGGTGAGGTTCTTGTCGGGCCCCAGCAGGTAGCGGGTGAGGAAGGGCTCCGAGGGCCGCAGGCTGGCGAAGAAGCCGTACAGGCAGAGCAGCGCGGTGGGCAGCGCCCAGCAGCGGCCGCGGGGAGCCCGCCCGGAGCCAGGCAGCGCTTCCATGCGGGGGGCCTCTCGGCGCGGTCCCCGGGGAAGAGCTGCCTCACGCGCCCCCCACACGCGCGCCGCCGCCAAAGGCGACCTGACCTCCACGCTGCGCCAAGCCGGCCGGCGCCGCCGTCGCTCGAATGTATTGGCGGGGGGGGAGGAGAGGAAGGCGCAAGCGGCTGTCTGATTGGACAGAGCCTCCCGCGCCCCTAAGGCTCAGCCAATGAAAGCGGACAGAATGCTTTGACGCTGAACGTTCGCAATGGAGCAGCCTAGGAAGGAGAGGGAGGGCGCGAGCGTGTGCTGGGTGTGGGGGGAGGGGGAGGGGCAGGGGCAGGGGCAGGCGCGTGGCCGGGGTAGGGCAGCTGAGACGGTCCCGGTGGACTAGCAGCGGGATGGCGGGACCAAGCACTGCAGCGGGTTCCAGAGACGTGGGCCCAGGCCGTGCCCTGCTCTGCGCTGTTAGCTGCAGAGGCCAGCTGGATGAGAAAGTATCTTTGACTGGAACAGCTTCTGTTGGTGGGAGATGTGCTTAACTGTGCCCAGCTCTTCTCCAGGACTCAGTGTCACCAGGTGGGGCAGGTTGTTTAGCATAAGTAGTTAACGTGCAGGAGGAGTCAGGCCCTGAGAAAACTTGAGCCTGACTTAGAAGTCATGTGACAGTACACAGTAAATTCTGGGTTGGTTTTTTAACTTGTCCTCTGTGTTTTGAGCTTATAGGGCATCATATTTTCAAGATATTTTTTGTCCCCAGCCAGGAGTGGTAGAAAATTACTGTTTTTGAATAGCACAAACTTCTCACATAGTCAAATGCCATCAAGGCTGGAGCTTTGAGAAGAACGTCACCTAGTCACAATAAAATCGCAGGAGTTGGCAATGCTGCCTTGCCACATTGGGTTGGATGTATTCTTGGGGGTTTCATCACATGACATAATCTCTGATTGAAGATTACTCTTTAATTCCTGGAGACTCCAGGACAGTCCTAGAGGGTTGACAACCAAGGTCATGCTGGCAGGGGAGGGAGAGCAGGGAAGCCTCATGCAGGTAGAGGCCAGGCCCACTCTGTTCCCAGAAGTGCTGGCATGGCCATTATTCTGGAAACGTGAGTGACCACTCTATGGTAGGCACAGGATGTATTGCAGGTAATGCTATAGGCCAGTGACCCCAGTAGGTGTGATATAGTGCAGGCTGATGTATACAGGATATGTTACAGGCTGTTAATGGTGGTGTGCATCGGATACTGCATGTGCTGCTGTCTCCTGCATGTCAGATGGAGAACAATAAGCATGGTGCATGCAAGGTCACGCAGTGTGGGGGATGCCATTTTCAAGAGCATGCCTCCATGCCCTGACAGCATGACCTTACATGCTGGTCATGCCAGCGGGGGCAGAACAGAGAGCTGTTTAAAATGTCATCCCCCATCCAATACCAGACAAAACCAGGTGTTTTCTCAGTACCGGATGGGGTACAAACTAGACAAAAAGAGGATTGTCCTGTATGAAACTGGATCACTAGCTGCACATATGTCAAATTGAAGTGAAATATCTCGATCCTCACTAGTAGCACTCAGTGCAACATCCCCCCTTCTAACAATGAGCAGTGCAATTACACACAGTGTGCCCCATTCACTGGCAGTGTACAGTATAAAATCTCTGCACCGCCGGTACTACACAGTGCAATATATACTTATTGTATATCCATCCATGCCCATGTGTAGCGTAACTGAAAATGCCAAGGTCAGGACAGGCTGCAAAAAGGAAAGCAGATTCTCCCAAACTGGTGGCTAATACTGCAGTTAGATTCACCAACCCGTTACAAAGAGTGCTTCTGATTCCCCACATTGATTATCAGGATGCCCCAAAAAAGAAATACACTGCCTCCTTTATTGCATTTCAGTCACTGGCTCCCAATCAGCAACTAGGTCCAATAAAGAGATGTTATGTAAAACTCTATTCCCTTTATCAAAATGTTCTCTTGAGCCCCCGAGGCTCAGCCACATTGCCAGATCAATAGAGGTTTGGTTCTTACCCAAAATACCACGCTGCCAGCCATTATAAAAGGAAGCAAACAAGATGAGAGATGTTAAATGGTCAGAGCAATCAGATAGCTACGGACTTTGAAGTCATTTGTATATATCAGATTGTCCACAGAATTGCAGAGTTTGCAGGCTTGTACAGTTCCTCGGGCATACATCTAGTACCTGGATGGGTCTCAGTCCTTTGTTTCACAGCTTCAGATGTAGAATAGTTGATCCAGAGGTAGGAAGGCAGCAGAAATGAAGACAACTACAAGATGGTGCAGCTGCATTTTATAGTTTCTGCCATGAGGCTTGTACTTCCTTTGTCCCAAACACAGCCACCCAGCACAAGGCATGGAAAAGCCTCAGAGCCCCTTGTCCAGAAGCATGTTCTTACATGCCCCAGTGACTCATAAGGTGTAGCCCTGGGTTCTTTCACTGGATTCATTGTACATTTAAATGAATTCCCTTGATGAGCCATTAAGCAGGCTTAATACTGCTGCCATCCTGGCTGTGAGCATCACCCAGAAACACAGCACAAGTTTGAAACACAAATATACCATACATATTTAGAACTCACTATACAAAACTGATACATACATATAAACGTGCTTATCAATCTTAGCGAATCACGACTTTTCCATCGGTACCTTGCATAGCATCTCTTGCAAGAATCATTGCAATTTTGTCATATTTATATTAATATTATAAATGATTACTTATATTCCAGGCAGCATCACACATATTATTATTATTATTTATATTGTGGTAATGCCAGCCAGACCCAATGATGGACCAGGACCCCACTGTGCTAGATGCTGTACAAACACAAAACAAAAAGATAGTCCCAGAGAGACTACATGCTAAGTATAAGAAAAGACAATAGGTGGGGAGAGCACAAGGGAACAATCAGACAATGCTGCTCAGCATGACTGGCAGCGATCCCAGCACACCAGTGGCCTAACCATTGTCAAGTTTTTTGTGGCAGAGGAGAGGAAGATAATGAGGTAGTTTTGGGGAAGTTTATGGGGAGCTCCTTCCAAGTGTGAGGAGCAGCATGGGAGAAAGCACAAAGGTGCTGGTTTGAAATTTGAACAAGTGGGTGATGGAAGTGGGTCATTGTCAGAGCTGATGCAAGAGCGAACATCTCCATAGCATATGAGACATGATAGGTGGAGTGGGGGTAGACTGAAAGTCCTTGAAAGTGAAGACAAGCATCTTATGTTTGATTCAATAGAAAAGGGGGAGCCAGTGGAGGGATGCAAACAAAGAGGTGACAGGGCCAAACTGATGAGAGCAGCAGCATTCTGAATGGATCTGAGCGGGGCAAGACTGCATTTGTCAAGGTCAAAGAAGAGGATGTTATAGTAGTCAAGGAGTGAGATGATGAGAACCTAGATGAGAGTTTTAGCTGTGTGGATAAATAGGAGAGGTCATAATTTAGAGATGTTATGCAGAAAGAATCAGCCAAATTTTGATATAGTCTAGTAGTGAGGATCTAGAGAAAGGGCTGAGTCAAAGATAACACCCAGATTATGGGCCTGAATGACAAGGAGGATGGCAATGTTGTCCACAGTGATCAAGAAAGGAGAGTGGAGGGAGGCTGGGGGGAAATAATTAGGAGTTTTGTTTTGGCTATATTGCGTTTAAGCTGTTGTCTGGACATCCCTGAGAAGATGTCAGAGAGACACAGGCTGAGATTTTAGTTAGGACAGAAGGAGACAGGTATGGAATAGAGAGGTAGATCAGTGAGTTGTCAGCACAGCAACATGGTACAACAACCTACAGATATAGTAATTGCACAAAGAATTTCCAGAACAACATGGGGTATTATTGATGTCAAACACCTAATCTGTGGGTCGGATCTAGCCAGTTTGATGTATTTTTGTGGCCTTCATGGCATATCCAGATTGTGCAGTGTCTAAGCTTCTGGTTTTTTGAAAGTAAGTTTCTTACCCTTGTGACTGCAAAACTAACCTTCCAAATGTGACCTGAGTGTAAACTGATGTGGTGTCGTTCTCCTGATTCTGCAGACAGTCTGAGAGTGTGAACTCCCCTGCACCTCATTAATCTTCTTGGAAAGGTAACTTTGAAGCCTACTGATGACACTTGAGTGACAACATTGACTATGTCGTTGCTGGTTATTTTAGCAGGTCAGTTGCGGCAGTGAGTGGGAATGAAGTCCACAGTGTGAACGAAGTCCACAGTGTGAACAGCAGAAAATGGAAATTGCTACAAGGAAGGTAATGCAAAGGGAAGAAATGAGGAGAGCTGCAAGGATAGGGAAGAGGCTGAAAAACAGGAAGGAAAACGGAGGAGAATAACTGTGTAGTAGTAACACAATAAGGTATTGCAAATAATTATAATAGCTAAAAGTTTAGTTACTATATAAAGACTGTATTCCACCCTTGAAAGTTGTGTACTGTGGGAACTGTTGATGTGCAGAGACCACTTCCTGGCATACTGACCAATATTATCTCATTGTTTCTTTGTATGCTCATTGCCTATGTATATTGATCTGCTCTCTCTTGTCTTATACTTAGATTGTAAGCTCCTTTGGGCTGGGACAGTCTTTTTGTTCTGTGTTTGTACAGCACCTAGCACACTGGGAGCCTGGTCTATGACTGAGGCTCCTAGACGCTAAGGTAATGTAAATAATAAATAATTAATAACCAATCAGTGATGAAAGATTAACAGACTCATGGCTTGTCGAAGGAGATCTCAAAAGAGAGACAGAGAGATTCATTATGAGTGCAGAAAAATAGTCCTTAAAGCTTAATTTTGTAAACAAAATTGACCAGCAGAACTACTCCCTGAATTGCAGAATTGTTCCAAAAAGGAAGAGATGGTGGATCATGTGCTGAGTGCCTGCAGGAACCTGTCTGGGAGAGAATAGATGAACAGACACAATGAGGTTGCCAAGTGTCTGCAATGGAGACAGTGTGGCAAGTATGGATTTAAACACACCCTGCAGTATTACGACCAGCAAATTCAAAGTGCTCTAGAAGAGAATGAAGGGGCTAAGATTTTATGGGATCTGGCAATTGTCATAGACAGAACGGTGCAGGCAAACAGGTCAGACATAGGTTTTGTATAAGCTATGAAGTGGAACAATCACGGAAGACTAAAACAAAGATGATCCCCGTGGTTATTGGATCACTTGGAGCAATCCCGAAGGGTATGAATGAGCAGTTCAAGAACTCACGAGGCATGCATGGAGTCAGTTTGTGGTCAGGATTTTTTGGTGACTCATGGGTAAATTTTAGGCAGTAGCTGTCCCCTTTTTATGTTTTAAGATCTTGTATGTCGTGAAAGCCGTTTGCTTAAAAACAAAAAACCACATCCTCAGAATGTAATGCTGAGGAGGAATAATAATAATCCTTTCCAAATTTCCTGGCCCATGAAATATAATTAAAAATGGAATTAAATGAATTTGACATCGCTGTTCTATATTCCCTAGGAGAATACAATACCGTATGCCAGATATACACTCATTGCTCATTGCACATGATGAGTCACCTTCAGGAGTTCCCCCACTCCTCTTTCTTTAAGGCTTAGGGCTTATCTACACTGCAGGTTATGTCAGTATAATGTATGTCACTCAGGCATGTGGATAATCCACCCTCCTGCACGACATAAATTACACCGACCTAAGCTCCGGTGTGGATAGCACTATGTTGGCGGGAGAGCTTGCCTGCTGACACGGCTGCAGCCTCTCACGGAGGTGGTTTTATTATGGCGACGGGAGAGCTCGCCCTCGTCGGCATAGAGCATCTTCACCAGATGAGCTACAGCAGCACAACTGCATTGGTGCAGCTGCACTGCTGTAGCACTTCTGGTGTAGACTAGTCCTGAGTCCCAAGGCTTCCTTGATTCAACAAAGGGATCTTTTACCTTCCATTGTGTCCTCATTCTTTTCCAGCGGGGCCCAGCCTGAACTTCGGATGGTGAGTTCCAGCACCTTTTTCCCCCAGGCAAGATCAGAGCAGGCAGCATTCCTCAAGTTCAGTAGACATAGCTCGTCGTTGTCTTACTAGAACAAGAAAATATTATGCAGAGAACGAGATAAGGATCACATGAAATCATATTTTAAAGAGAGAAGAAAGGAAGAGAAAGAACAATTCATTCCAAGCTCTGATTGGAGCTATTCTGAAAAATTCATATTTTCCTAGTTTATTTACTGTGCTTTTTTCTCGGTTCAGATCTGTCCTGAAGCATTGCAGGAGCTCTCTGTTTTTCCATCTCTCCTTGTGCTCTGCTTCCTAGCTCACAACTGCATTGCTGCAGCTTCTATGCTTTTTTACCTCTCATCTATGCTTTGCTTCCCATAGTGGAGACTGCAGTACAATAGGATGATTTAATAGGATTTACCAGACTGGGTCATACCATTCATCCATGCAGTCAAGTATCCTTCTTGCTAAGGTTAATACCTGATGTGTGAAAGGAAAGCAGCAGATTACACCTCCACAATGCACCTATCTGACTGTTCAGTGCTGTATATGGGAACAATTTCTTGATGACTCCTATAATAAATGACTTTCTTATGCCTTGAACCATGGGTTTTTCTCACCCTCTCCAGCATTATATCTTAACTTGTAAAGCTGCAAAAGTTATTCGTGTCACAATATTCGCCAGGTCTTTATAACACGCAGCCAAACTTTTTGTCACCATCCACAACCTCCTGTGGCAGTGATTTCCGCAGCCTGGCTGTCTTCTCTGTACAGCAGAATTTCTTTTCCATTGTTCTGAGGCTGCTGCCCCTCGATATCATTGTGTTCTCTTGTTCTTGGGCACGGGACCTGGGAACAAGGAGGGAGGGATCACTTTTCACCATGCCGTTCTTTAATTTGGAATAATTCACTCAAGCTTCAAATGGATGGAATGAGTTCTCTGACCCATTAAAATAGGCACTTACCTGCTCTGTTTGTAAGAAACCTTTGATCTCTTAAGAAGCCTCATCAGTGTGAAACAAACTGACATTGTGACTGAAGCAGGAGCAAAATAAGCAGAAATGTCTCCCCATTATCGTAAAGCCATAAAAACAGCCCTTCTGCTCCCTATACACGTGGTCTGCGTAGCAGGTGGCATATAGACACAGCCTGCTGGAACCAGCAAGGGTTGAGGAGCTGCGCGCTGGCCCGGATCACCTCTTCACATAGAAATCTGTGGAGGCAGGAGTTTGGGCCTTGTGATCCCCACATCCAGACCCAGCTGGGGGGTAGCTGTGACCCTTCTGTGCCCAGGGTAGCCACCTGAAAATACCAAGGTCAGGGTAGGCTGCAAAAGGAGAGCAGATTCTCCCTGCACTGGTGGGTGGCACTGAAGCCAGACTTTCCAACCAGCCACAAACTGTGCTTTTGATTCCCCACATTGGTTATCAAGAAGCCAGTACACAAATACACACAGCCCCCTTTACTGCATTCCAGTCTCCAGCCCCCAATCAGCCACTAGGTCCAGTAAAGAGACCAGTTATTTAAACTCTATGCTCTTTACTAAAAAGGTTTCTCCTGACCCTAAAGGGTCAGCCACAGTACCAGATCAATATAAGTTTGGATCTTACCAAAAATACCACGCTGCCAGCCAATCCTTTAGTAACTAAAACTAAAGGTTTATTATAAAAAGAAAGAAACAAACTATAAGATAAATGTTAAAGGATTAAATCAATCAGGTACATACAAATGATTTGAAAGTCCATATACATCAGGTTTCTAGAAGAATTGTGGAGTTTGCAGGCTTGTATAGTCCCTCTGGTGTACATCCAGTAACTGGATGGGTCTCAGTCCTTTGTTTCACAGCTTCGGTTCAGTTGTAGATGAGCTGATCCAGAGGTAGGTTGGTAGCTGAAGCTGAATCCTGACTGAAGAATAAAATGGATTCCCAGGCCTCTGCCTCATATACCCTCTGGCCCCTGCCATGCTGTTTGTGGAATTTTACAGGAACCAAAATGGAGTTCAGCGTCACATGAGCAAGTCCTGGTGACTCATTAGGTATACCTCTGGCTTTTCCTCCTGGGCCCCTTGTATCTGTGGATGTCTGAATGGGCCATTAAGCAGGCTGTTGTTCTGCCACCACTCTGTCGAGGATGTGTTTCAGACAGCACAATTTGAAATACAGATATGTCAAATATATCCATAACTTCCATTACACATATAACACATGAGCATAAACATTACCATCTTACTTAGCACATTATAGCCTTTCTAACAGTACCTGACATGGCCTCCTCCCCCAATCCAGCCAGCATGACACCCCCAACACAAGACTGGTGTAGAAGGGAGTAATCAGAGCTCCTGGATGTACCTGAAGGGCCCCCCTGATTCAGCCAGCGTGACAGTAGCATTCCTCCACAAATGCCACGGATCCCACAGGACCTGTGCCACTGGTGCTAGCTGCTGCTGTGCTCCACAGCTCCCTCACTGGGTTACTTCACTGAAGCCATGCTGCTAGAGAGCCCCTTAGCTGTTGTTCCACAGCACTCTCCTTGAAGGGGCTTTGACCAGTGTGTAGGGGCCTGTTGAAGAGTTAATTAAGCCCCATGCTGTATTATCTCTCTGCCAGCTTTTCTGCAGGGTTTTGGAGGCAACTATAGGTGTCTCCTACTTTTCCTGCCCCTCCACAGCTGTGGATCCCTCATCCTCTGAGGGGCCCTTTGGGAGGTCCAAGGTGATTGGGAATGGTGCAACAGGCACAGCTGAGACCCTCTATGCAACAAGGAAGTGGAGCCAGGAGACCCTCTGGGACCCATTTTGCCCGAATACATTTCCCTCTCCAACCTGCCACAGGCACTTAATGCTTGGCTGCACAGCACTAACATTTCCTGTGCACGACTCAAATCCCACCATAGCTGCCTCACTGACATCATTCATCGTAACGGGAGCAAAGACTTCATGGCATCAGAAAAAGCCATTCTGCTAGTGCTGAGGCAGCGGGAGCCACGTGGGTGCAGAGAGGAGAGAGATCCGCTGCTACCATCATTATTGTAAGATTGCAGAAATTGCTCCTGTTTCTAATGCAATTAGTGAATACTGTAATTCCCTCGCAGCAATACTCCTCCATGAGCTGCAGTTTGTATTGATTGGAGAAGTACATTTCATATAGTGGCTCAGTCGGTAGGGCACTGGACTGCAACTCTGCTACTAGCCTACTGGGTGACTATAGGGAAGTCACTTCATGTCTCCGGGCCAGAGTTTCCCCATCTATAAATGGGAATAACGATGCTAACCCTCATTTATTATTTACTCACTAGTTAGAGCCATCATGAGGATATTCCCCTCCCTTGTGCTCCGTACACTGGCTGTCTACGAAAGTGAAGGATTGGATTTAAGCTAGCCCTGTTGGCTCTGATAAGGTAAGGCCTGCTTGCAGTGCATCTCATGCTTTACTGGAACAACACAAACAACCAACAGGTATGTGCTTTAATGTCTAGGCTTTGGGAGTTCTTGCAATGTGCTGAGCGCCTCCCCAAAAATCTTAAAAGTTCTTCGAGGGAGTCCCTGCCACAGACAGCTTTTATATCACTTACCTGTTATAACAAATCAGGCTCTGAACACTCCTTTGTGTTAACACTCTTAATTTTCATAAGGCTTTTGACACAGTCCTACATGACATTCTCATAAGCAAACTAGGAAAACGTGGGCTAGATGAAATTACAACAAGGTGGGTGCCCAACTGGGGTCAGTCCTGGGTCCAGTGCCATTCAACATTTTTGTTAATTACTTCGCTAATGGAGTGGAGAGTATGCTTATAAAATTTGCAGCTGACACCAAGTTGGATGGGGTTGCAAGCACTTTGAAGGACAAGCTTAGGGTTCAAAATGACTTTGACCAATTAGAGAATTGTTCTGAATTCAACAAGATGAAATGCAGTAAAGACGAATGCAAAGTTCTTCAGCTAGGAAGGAAAAAATTAAATGCACAACTACAAAATGGAGAATAACTGGCTAGGTAGTAGGGCTGCTGGAAAAGATCTAGGGATTATAGTGGGTCGCAAATTTAATATGAGTCAAAATGTGATGCTGCTGCGAAAAAGGCAGGTCTCATTCTGGGGTGTATTAACAGGAGTGTCATATGTAAGATTTGGGAGGTAATTGTCCTGCTCTATTCAGCATTGGTGAGGCCTCAGCTGGAGAGTATGGTGTCCAATTCTGGGCCCCACATTAGAAAAGATGAGGACACATTGGAGAGGGGCTGGGGTGAACAACAAAAATGATAAAAGGGTTAGAAAACCTGCTCTGTGAGGGATGGTTAAACAAACTGGGCATGTTTAGTCTTGAGAAAAGAAGACTGAGGGAGAACCTGATAACGGACTTCAAATATGTTAAGAGCTGTTATAAAGAGGACAGGGATCAATTGGTCTCCATGTCCACTGAAGGTGGCCTAATCTGCAGCAAGGGAGATTGAGGTTAGATATTAGGGAACCTTTCTAACTAGAAGGGTAGTTGAGCTCTGAAAAAGCCTTCCAAGGGAGGTGGTGGAATCCCCACCATAGGAAGGTTTTTAAAAACACCTGTCAGGGACGGTGTAGGTATACTTGGTCCTACCACAGCACAGGGGGATGGACGTGGTGACCTCTTGAGATCCCTGCCTTTTCATCACTCCAGGTTTGCTGCCCATTTTCAAATGTCCCCAAATTTCAATGCCTTTAACTTTATTGTGTGTTGAGGAACAATATAGTGTATTGAAGAATGCACAGAAAAATTACTGAAACTACGACTGGTTTAATTAGGAGTAAGAGATGAATTCAGAAAAGTCTAATTGAAACTGCATGAGCAGGCTAGTGAGAAGGTGAATTCCCATTCTTTCTGAGTCTATAGAAATTCCACCCACCAACCCATCCTCCTATGGTATCAGGTTACAAACATTACATCATCCTTTTTTTGGATTTTTGTTCCCACGGCATTTTTCTCCTTTTTTAATTTTCTTTTTTTCTTCTTCCCACCGGAAGAAGGAGAGTAAAGGTTAAGAGGTCTCTGAGGGTAGGGAAAAGCCTTTTAAAACACTTTTTTTCCAGTTGGAAAATAGTAAATAAGTGTGAAAAGTGGGGCTTCCTTCCATTTTCACAAGATTTCGTTTCCAATTTTCCAGTCAGAAATTTGACTGCTCTATTGGTTGATCATATTATGAGCACTGAACACTATTCCTTCTAGGGATGTAGTAGCTCTGTACAAATGAACCCTTTCAAAGTTGTAACATAGAGCATGAAGCTTACCAGGGAGGCTGTTTCTGCATCTGTATCCATATGACCTGTGCCGTATGAATCCTTCCTGTGGCACTGAGCCAGCGTAATGAATGTGTGATGCTATCTGTTGGGATCCACCTAAAACTGATGCATGTATTTCCTGATCATATCCCATTGAGCAACATTTTTGTATAAATATCATGCAATGTGTGCAGGAGATGATAGGATCCATTGGCTGGGTGCAACATGAAAATGGGAGGAAAGTTGGCAAATGTAAATGGATGTGACCTGGAAGATAGGAACTTCAGTACAGGTGGAAATTCATGGTTATTTAATTTCCAAGTATAATGACTTTGGCAGTAATCCTTTAAGAGACTAAGTATCAGTTCTGATCTCCGATACACACAGGTAGTTCACACTAAAGTTACTGGCAACTGAGTGGACATATCTGAAAGCACAACGTAGTCCTTGAATTTTAAATGTGAAATTCACTTTACCCACATACAGTGCAAATAACTGGGGAGGGGAAGGGCATGGACTTAGGGAAGCAACATCTACCTCCACCCTGAAGCCTGGTGAATGTAGTGTAGCCTTCCCACTTGCTCCTAAGCCATGACCTATCAAGTGGATCCACATATATGTGGCCCCATTCCCAGCTCACTTGTGTGCTGCGCTGTGTGGCTGCACAGAGAATCCCCACTCAGAGCGCAGGGGCTGCTAACGCCCCCCCCCGCCACACCACCACCTTGGCATAGGGGTTTAGTGTTGAAGAGGGCCTTCCGTTGGCCGTGCACTCCAGGGCGAATGTCATCTTACATGTTTGCTGTGAGAGACATTGAATTAGAAGAAGGTGAGCCCAGAACTTGGCTGAGCTTGTTCAGCACTCACAAGCTTTTAAAACAGTCTCAGAAATTGCTGCAGGCATGTTGGAAGGCAAAAATCACATCAGCCCATCCAGCATGAGAATGATTCCGCCTTGTCTAGTGTGCTTAGTGACTAAGCAGCAATTCTTGTCTGACATGAAGGGTGTAGCCGCCCCAGGGGATGCTCTGCGTCAGCATGAGAGCTGGATAATACATATGAAAACACAAAGCTGCTGGAGGGGCAATAACAACATATTTTTAGGTTGCATCTGACCCAGTTCATGAACTGCTGCTAGGTTCATTTAGAAATACATTAAAGGGGAGGATGTCAAGGAGTTTTAGGCCTGTGGTTTAGGGCAATGATTTACAAACAATCTCACATATGCAGAAATGTTCTCTTGAAATGTCTCTGTATAAATTGTCAATAGAAAGAGCATTTTTGTATTTAAACCATCCTGTGCATGGCAGTGAACCAGTGCACAACAACGTTCAGCTAGGAAAGTGGAACTCACTATAAACAGAAAAACAAGGGTGGTAAAGTAACCAGAAAGTGAAATGGACTAGAAACAGAGAAACAAGGTGGGTGAGGTAATACCTTTTGCTGGTGGAAGGTACAAGCTTGTGAGCGACACAGAACTCCTCATCAGGGCTGGGAAAGGAAGCAGAGTGTAAATACAAGTTGGGACAGATGATTAAGCAGAACAGGTAAGACTGTAAGACATGTTGGAGATGGTCACTTGGAAAGAAGCGAGCAGTTGGGGGTTAGATTGTTGTGCATAAAGAGTTTGAAGTGGGCAATTCAGAATAGCAGGCAGTGTGGTGTGTTACAAATTGTGCAATGAGCCATAAAACCATTGTCCCTGTTTAGTCCATGGTTTTTGGTGCCGAGCAGAATTCCGAATTTAAGTTCCCCAGGCTCACCTTTTGAAGGTGTTGTGCAGCTTTCCTTTGAGGGTAAGTGTTGAACAATCAGATATGGAGTGATCGCTGTGTGAAAAGTGTTTGCCCGCAGGAAATATGTTGTTTTTGTCTTTTATTCAAGAGCATAGTGATTGTCTGGTTTCACCCACATCGGTACTGGGGCATTTGATGCACTGTATGAAATGTAACACACCATGTGTTGTGATAGACGTGCGTAGGACCCATGAATCGTGAAAGGTGTGTTGTGGGGGTGCTAAGCATTGTAGCAGTGGAGCTATATCTACAGGTTTTGCATCTGTTGTGGCAGGGCCTGGTGCCCCTTTCAGTTGGTGCGTCCTGGTCAATGGGGTCTTTGCTTCTGATGACAAGCGTGGCAAGGTGGAGGGGTTGTTTGAAGGGCAGAAGAGGGTATTCAAAAAAGATTTCTTTCAGGATATCAATATGCTTAATAATCTGTTCTAACTTGTATTTAGTTCACTCTGCTTACTGGCCTGGTCAAACTTATCTAATTATGTTCTCCCTACCCAAAACTCCCCCTGCAGTTTCAGCTAATGCTGGCATTCCTCACTTCTGCAGCGCCGTGTTGGCGAAGGCTACGTCATGTAAAAAGCCTCAGGGCTCTGTCTTATCTGTGCTTCTATTTAATGTGCATATGAGGAGGCTTCTGGGAGGGTTAGTAAGGAGACATAGTCTACACAGTCTTCAATATGCTGGTGCTACCCAGCTCCACATTTAGCTCCGCCAGCAGCATGGAGTCTGGGACCGGGATGAGGGCAAGCGGGCTAAGATTCAATACAGATAACACAAACAGGAAAGCCAGCAGAAGAACTGCTAAAGACTATATCAGCAACACCGATTGGAGCAGTGCATGCATTGTTTATGAGACAGGTTCATCATATAGGGGCCTTGTTAAATCAAAGGCTGCCTGTTACCAGTAGGGACCATAAGTGCTTTTTTTCCAGAAATGCCTGGCAAGAAACATGCAATCTTTTCTTTCAGATGTGCCTTTGCTATCAGTGATTCATGCCATCATGACCTGGGGTGCTACGTCGTGTGACAATTATGAGATCATCCTGAATTTGGAGCTGGTAGAAAGTGAAGCGGCTTGATTAAGTATTTTCATGCCAAGAGCACGTAATATTGGTAACAAAAGTAGACACCACACCCCAGATATATAAGGAAAGAGGCTACTGCCAGGGAGGTAAAAATCTCTTGGCTTGGAACTGACTTTCCCCATTTTCCACATGAATTTACATCAGGACATACCTGCAAAATCCACCTCTTTTCTTGAGAATAGTTTGAGAGCCATAGGATGAAATCCTGGCCCCAGTAAAATCAGTGAGTTTTGCCATTGATGCCACTGGAGGTAGGACTTCACCCCAGAACTTTTCTTCATTTAAACAAAAATGATTTTGTCTCAGAAGTCATGGCTTATTAAGAGCCACTATAAAATGTTTTAACAACTGCTCATTTAACAATATGCAGTTATTTAAACTGTTTCACAATAGGAAATGGTCTCACATTAGGAAATGTTAGCTGCAATCAACCTGAAAATTTTCACATGAACATTTTGCTCCAAGCCATTTCATGATGTAGAAATTTCATTTTTGGTGATGGTTTTGCCACTGAAAATATGCAAAATCAGAAATATTAACATTTTGCTCTTCACTGCAGCAATTCAGCTTTACTTTCAAGTGGAAAAGGGTGACAATGTGAAATGCAGAATAAAATGTGAAAATATGTATTGAGGTTTTTAAGAGTTTCGTTTCACATTTTTAATACACCTTTACTTGGAAACATACACTTTTTTGATATAAGAACTCTAATTCACTTAAAATAGCTTGAGACAGTACTTTGTAAGGTTATGGATCAAAACACAGCCCGGGTTCTTGAAGCTATTCTGTTCCAGGCAATAAGGATCCATGTGAGCAAAGGGGGTCCTTCTGTACAGGACAGCTGAGCGGATTGGAGCCTCTGATCAGTACTGAAAGCTTTGCTAAGACGCTGCTGAAAAGGAATATTCAGGGACAGCTAATATATTTTCACTGAGTGCTTCCATCCTGAGAAAATCATAAATGTTTTCTGAACCACATCAGTTCCATCAGCCATGTTTGCAGAAGCTGTAGCGTAGACAAGGCGTAGGTGTTTTTACCACAGTGGTATCTAATCCTTCTTTATTACCAGGTTATGTTTCTCATTAACAGCCAAGAAAGCTTGTTTCTGCCAGTAGGGATAACAAATCAGCATGGCTTAGCAGTTAGAGCCTGGGACTAGAAGCCAGGAGTCTTGGCTCCTCTTTCTGGTCCTACCACTGACTTGCTATGATCTTGGGCAAATCACTTTGTCTTTCTGTGCCTCTATTGCTGATCTCCCTATGCCAGGGTGCTGAGAAGATTAATGGTTATTTACGATATGCCACATCATAGGTGTGCTTGGTGTTTAAAAAGCAAATATAAAGATGAGGGCCTGGAGTCTCAGAGAAGGGGCTGCTGATCCTAGATCTTGAGGCCACTTCTACTTCAGCCCCAGCATAGATCGGAGCAGAGTGGGGACTTCTCTTATCTACACCGGGTGGTTATGACCCTCCAAGGGGCCACCTACCAGGCAGGGATTGCTGGAGTGCAGCATCACAGCTGCTTCCCAGCCCCAACACCAGGGGCTACTGGATGGTGGTATAGACAGTGGTTCTAGGTCTACTGGGGACTCCTACATTCAAGGGGAATGCCGAGGCAGGGACATCCCATAGATTTTTTGCTCCCCTTTCTTCTGTGAGGGGAACACATCTGGGCTCAAGATTAAACCTGAGATCCCTGCCCTCAGGAGGTTTGGTCTAAAATTAAGTCAGGAACAGGACAAAAGGAGACCAGACCATTGTGAGTGAGTTGGGGATGGAGAAAAACAGTGGTAGAGAAATGGAGGGGATGCATTTCGATGCATAGATTCCCATGGAAAGGGGCATGTCAAAAGTGCATGCTTTTGTGGATTTCCTGTTTGTTACTTCCTTTTTTTTTTTTTTTTTTTTTTTTATTTAAAGGGTGGGTCTACACTGCAGCTGGGACGGCGCTTCCCAGAGCGGGTAGACAGATGTGCCAACTCTGCTCGAGCCTGTGTGCTAAAAATAGCAGTGTGGCCACGGCCACACAGGCTATAGCTTGGGCTAGCCATCTGAGAACAATCCCACCTGACCTCTGCATCCATACCTGGGTGGCTAGTCTGAGCTGCTGCCCATGCTGCTGCAGCCATACAGCTATTTTTAGCATACAAGCGTGAGCAGAGCTAGCAAGTGTCTGTCTAACCCCCATGGAAGTGCCCTCCCAGATGCTGTGGAGATGTACCCTAAATGTACATATATGTGAATGAGATATCTGCCAGTTAAATCTCTTTTAATTTACGTCGGCAAAACACTAAGATCCTTGGAGAAAAGGCACTTCAGAAGGACTAAATATGACTATTCTAAGAGTTTAAGAAAACTGTAGTTCTGCATAGTCACTGCTGAAAGGTGTAGGGCTCCCAGACGTAGCAATCCCTTGTTCAAGTATACTCTGTGTGTCCAGCACCTAGGAAAGATCACAGCCAAAGAGTTCTACCCGAAGAGCAATGCTTCGATTCCAGCTTTTAGGAACAATGCGGAGGAACCTGGAAAATATGGGTGGATTTAAAAAATGCTTGACCTGTCCACTGCTGTCCTCATTCCCCATGAACACCTGAAAGTAAACAGAAAACAATTAATTAGTGAAAAGGTGGCATATTAAAAAAAGCAATAGCATTTTTAAGGCATCTAAAATGCTTCAGCGTTGCTGTGTTAGGGGACAGGGAGATGGACTGGATCACTCAAGAGGTGTATATTGTATATACAGCCTTCCTTCTCTGGGTCAACTGGTTATAATCCAGTCCAGGTTGGTAACAACTAAAATTTGTCTGTTTTGTAATTTGTGTGAAATGGTTTCTTGGTCTCTGCTTCCATTTATATCACAGAAACTGTCACTGCACTTTGTGTTAATTGGTCCCTGCGTTGGCTGGAGACTGACAAATCTCCTCTCTCTTATCCCTCAGTGTGGTCCCTGCAGGTCCGAATTGAAGCACATCTGTCAGGATGGTTTGGGGGATCCTGTACTATTAAGTGCTGTACCTGCTGTTGGATCTACAGAGGTCTCAGCTCTGCCAATCTGGGACCCTCCACCAGCATTTAAATTCACTTAAAAAAAATTAAAGCAAAAAATATTTTGCAGGGACATTTAGTTGAGGCTTCAGCATATTCATTCTGTGCATTCCTCTGAAATGTCCCTCTTTAAAAGGCATGCCACCAATTTCATCCCAGCCCTTCAACAGCATTCCACACAAATGTAATAGCCCCTCCCTTTTATTGTTGACAATCATTTACATCAGAAATAAAGAACCCTGCAATGGAAGGTAGAGTCATCTATAAGAGAAGAACCACCCCCAAGCATTTTAAAGTCAACTGCAGGGACAATTTTTTGTGTGCCTCATCCTGGGGCCATGCCGCCTGTGTCTCATATTATGTGCCTCATCTGGGCCTTGGGAGTTATGACAATGTGCTCAGGATTCAGAAATAGGGACAGAATTCTCTTAGTTTAAAGCGGTACCTTTTCCACTGACGTGGAGTTATCTAGATAAGGTTTCCATTCTGTATCTTGATCGCTGTAAAGGATGGCATAGGTTTTCACAAACTGTTCAGTAGACATGGACTTACAACCCTGGGTTGCGACAGCGATTATCTTTTTAGCTTTGAGGAGATCTATCTGCAGCCACTGCTGGTTGTTGTTTGACTACAATCAATACAAAGAGTAATGTGTAAACAAACGTGTGTTTGTGCTTATATTAACACAATCAAAACCTTTGCTTAATGACAGTTAAAGTTGCATGAAGACACCCACTCACCCAGAACCTCAAACATATGGAAACAAAGCTAAGGGAAGCGCTACCAGCATTCTGTGCTGGCCACACATCAACTTAATCACTGCAGATGATGTACGCTGACCCGCCATATGGCATTCACTTCCATCTCCAACACAGAACAAAAAGCAATACAAATTCATCCCTGGTAGATCTCATCAGTAGATCTCAAAGCACTTTACAAAGTATCATTATCCTCATTTTACAGATAGGGAAATGGAGGCACGGGGGAAGTGAGTTGCTCAAGGTCACCCAGCAACCCAGTGAAAGAGCTGGTAACAGAACCCAGGCCTCTTGAGTCTCACTCCAGTGCTCTAGTTACAAGGCAGTACTGCCGATCAATAATAAAAATGAACAGAATAACACCAGGAATGAATTTGGCTCACAGGCCACCAACCTTCAGAGCTTACTCATCCTCTGAGTCCAAAGAGACCACTCCCATGAGTAAGGGCTGCAGGGTAAGACCCATTAAGTTGAGCATGCTGGACTGCTTCCAGTTCGCCACATGTGGTTTCATTGCTTTCCACTTCACATTATGAAACGAGCAAATGTTTTATTTATTTTTTTAAAACTTTCTTTTCCTTGAAGGAGCTGAGCATGTCCCAAACCGCCAAGTAGAAGGGAGCTAAACAGGCCTTTCACAGGAGGGCCAAAAAGCACAAACGAGGGCAAAGCATGGAGGGAGCACACAGAACAGGTGCACAGACACACCAGAGAAGCAGCACATTTGCTAAGAACAGCAGGTGTGATTTCACAGTTCTTTTGTGTGTTTGTTACCTTTGCTTGCCAGGCATTCACCCTCCCTTTCTGATTGAGACGGGCGAGAGAAGGCTCCCAGGAGCTATACCAGCTTTTCTTATAGGAAGAAGCTGTAATCTGAGCATTCTTGATCTCCCCATTTTCCATTCCCAGTGGCATAGAACAGCCTGTTAAGAGAACAGCAGTGAGTCTTTATTTCTTCTCTTGAGAAGCAGGGGACTAGAGGAATAAGCAACAGGCTAAGAAAGCCTGAGTTAATCTAATCTCCACCACTGACTTGCTGTGTGGCCTTGCTCGAGTCATTTTAACCCTCTTGTGCCCCAGTTTCCTCATTTTTTAAAATGGGGGTCATTAACAGGGTTGTTGTGAGAATTCATTAGTTAACATTTCTAAAGCATTTTGAAGTTGTGAAGTGCTATCTGAATTTGAAATAGTCAGGGAGAGGCAGAAGAGAACACATTGGCAGTCAGGGAGGGGAGCTTTTTTTGCCCAGTCATTATTAAAAATATGTTCAGCAGAACTGTGAAATAAAAGGTTTATGCGTCTGCCTATTATGTGTGAGACTGCCAAAAACACAGAGTTAGACCAATTCTAAGCGCTTTTGAAAGTTCCACCCTGTATTCTCATATTGCCATTCAAATAAAACAACAAGGGACGGGATGTCCAGGCAACTGGAAAGAGGCTCCACAACCTCTCATTTCTAAGTTGCAGGTTTGAATCTAGCCAAGAGCAGGTGCAACTGAAAGTCACCAATGTGATGTGATGACTGCAATGTCTTGTGTGAAAAATTTTTTATGGACTCCGTCCTGTTCCTGCTGGCCATGAGCTCACATCACCACTTCACATAGCGCTGACCATCAGCATGCTAACTAGCCCCTTTGGTGTTCATCTCAATGGAGAGGCGAACGACTGAATGAAATAGGAAGCATCAGCTCTGCTCCCACTCCCAGAGGAAGTTCCCCCAGGTCTGTGTTAAGGCACTCGCATGAGGCAGTGTACAGGAAGCTGGCAGCTACCACTGACCACACCTTGCCTGTTCTGTCGATAAACTGAGAAAAGCAGTCTCCAGAGGTGTCAATCCAAATCCAAAACATCAGTACCAAGGGTGGGCTTTTCAAAAGCACTGAAGAAAGAAAGGCCCCTAACTTCCAATGTCTTTGAATGGAAGTTGGGCACCCAGATCCTTTTAAAAATATCACTCTAAATTCATTAAGGCCAAGGATTTCAGAAGAGTCTTGTGATTTTTGGATGCCCAACTTGAGAAACTCAGTTTTCAGAGGGTGTGGACAGAGCTCTGTCTGAAAATCAGGCCCCTTTGAGGCGTCTCATGTTAGGCACCGAAAATCATTAAAATTGCTTTTGAAAATCTTGGCCCACAAAAAAAAAGTTGAACCTGTTTTTCCAAGGAGGTGGAAGGGAAACAAGCACATGTGAGTTCTCATTGCTTACCTTCGACTTCGCAGCCCAGGAGTTCCATCCGAAGAGTAGGCCTGTTGTAGGAGTCAGTTGGATAGACCCTAATATACCTAGCAATGATAGGTGGATCAATATGATTGTCTTTTATCCCATGGGCATCTGAATTACCTTCAAACAACTAGTAAAAGAGAAAAAAAAACAATTAAGAATTCACAAAAGATCATTATATTAATTAAAAGCAATTGCAACCCTGGTCCTGCAAATCCTATCTCATTTGATTAAGTCTTTACTTACGCAAGTAGCCCCATCGATTTCAATGAGGCTACTCTCACTATAGCAAAACCTAAAACACATCATCCTTATATTTGCATTACTATAGCACCCAGAGACTAAATCAGGGATTCATTGTGTTAGGCGCAGTACAGACCTTTATGAGGATATTAGGAGACAGGCTAATAAAAGAGATCGAAACCTAACATGCAATTTGCACCTATCATACAAACATCATGACTTTGTGGGTACGTCTACACTACTGCAGCGACAGGTGCAGCGTGCTGGGGCTGTGCCGCTGTAGTGCCATAATGTAGCTGCTTTCTTTGTTGATGGAAGGGCTTTTTCCGTCAGTGGAGTTAATTTTCCTTTCCAAGAGGTCTATGGAAGAATTCTTCCAATTGACCTATCCACATCTACAGGGGGGTTAAGCCAACCTAAGGACATTGCACAGTGTGAGATATTTTTCACAGCCCTGAGCAATGTAGTTAGGTCGATCTAATTTTTAGGTGGAGACAGGCCTTAGAGTTGACCTCCAGCTGGCAGAGGAGGAGTGTTTGGGCATAGATACGAGACTGCTGGAAGGTCAGGTGCTATATGGTCACCTCAGTTGCACATGCCTTGGGTCGCTGCTGCTAATATTGCTTACTAAACTATTGTGATAGGGTGCCAGGGCTGGTCCCTACTGAGCAAGGGCATGACTTCAGCCCAGCTTCACTCTCCTTGCACATGTACTCAGGGGAAGGGCCGTGAGACAAAGTGGGGAAAGAGGTCTATCGGGAAGTGGGGCCGCACAACCAGGGTTATAGGGCTGGGTTGAACTGGGGAGATTCCTCATCTCTTATTACTTTCCTGTATTTTGCTTTGTTATACACATCAGGCCAGACTTGTGAAGGGATTTAGGTGCCTCACAGTGCAGATAGGCATCTAATGGGGTATTCAAAATCACCTTTAGGTACTTGGGTCCTTTGGAAAACCCCACTAATTCCTATCTGCATCTTCATGCACCCAAATACCTTAAAAATCTGACCCCTTATTCCTTGAGAAGAGATCCTGGTGGCTGTCTTTGTGTTACTTTCTGCTGAGCCTTCCCACCCGCTTACAGCCGCGTAAAGCCAGGGTGGCTGGGTGATTAACGAGCAGGCAGACCTTCTGTTCCCCGGTGCTGTTTCCTCTGAAGGTGATCCACTTCCGTTTGTCCTTGCTGTAAGTCATAAAGAACTTTTTGACATACAAGGACTTCAATAACTGCTTGGCTCCCTGCGTCTGTATCCCTGTGATCAGAACTTGCCTTTGCAGGTCCACCTGTATAATAGCAAGATATACAATTGTAAAAAAAAAAAAAAAAAAAAAGCTGCCCCATGAGCCCAATTTCACCCTCTGGCACCTTGGGCGTGGGTCCCAGGCTTGCATTGATGCACTCAGAATGGCACTTCCATGCTCGAGATGGGTAACCGGGTGCCTAAGCACTGATGCGAGAGTCCAGATGAGGAGCTGTGTCTTCACTTATTTTATTTGTGTCTGTATTTACTTATAGGCGTTTTGGTGGTGCCCATCACCACAGGAGCTGGGCACCTGACAAACATTAACGCAGTCATTATCACAGCATCCCTGGGCGAAGTAGTGGAGTATCGCTATCTCCATTGTAGAGTTGGGGAGAGCGAGGCACAGAGTGGTTAAGGCCTACATTTCAAAAGTGGTCTCTGGTTTTGAGCGCCAAACCTAGGAGCACCAACCCTCCAGGATTGTCCTGGCGTCTCCAGGAATTAAAGAAAAATCTTTTTATTAAAGATTATGTCGTGTGATGAAACCTCCAGGAATACGTCCAACCAAAACTTGGAATCCTAGTCCAGCCTGAGGTACCCAGGGCTTGTTTTTTGAGGATGTTGCATACCCACAACTCCAGCTGAAGCCATGGGGGGGCTACGAGCATTCAGCACCTCTGCAAAAATCAGACCCTGGCGTCTCTCAAGCTGGACACACAAGCACGCTCCAAAAAATCAGCGGCAATGTTTGAAAGTTTTTGTCTAACTGACCGGCACATGGTCACACAGTGATTGTGTAGCAGTGCAAGGAACAGAGCCAAGGTCTCCTGATTCCCGGGAATGGATGCCTTAACCAGAAAAACATTCCTCTCCCCTCAGGCCTTTCAATGCAGACAGTAAAAAGGTCAGTTATGTTATTTACTAGTGAAGCTATGCAGGAAAAGAAAGATGCTCTTTCAGTAGCTGATCAGACATAAAAACATCCAATGGAACAGTTTGTGTAGTGAAATAAAAATCAGATGTCCGACCCATGACTATACTGGAAGATTAGCTGGTTACAGAGCAAGGGGTGAATACACGGACACATTGAGAATAGGGGACAGCAAAAGAAAAGTGTGTATCTACAGTATGGTTATACCCTGGGCAATGGCAGGGCAAACTTCCCCACAATTACGCCTGACAACAGGCTACCACCTGACACAATACTAAAGCAATGGCTCAGTACTCACTTGAAAGGGAGTGTGCAAGCTACTAAATCACCAGTACCACTTCTTGCAACACCTGAGTTTTCCTTGGCAGTCTCTCTGGGGAGGTCTAGTTATAGTCTGACCCTGTTTAACGCATGAGATACAAGAGAATCCCAGCATGTGCGTGGTGGTATAGCTGCAGGCATCACCTAACCCATCTGGATCTAGCAAAGTATGGTGTTATACCAACCATACCTGGATCCATGGCAATTCAACTTGTTCCATGTCAGTGCTCCAAGCATTATATTGTCCATCGTTGTTTAATCTAGCTAATTTCGGCTCCCAATAGTCTAGGTGGAAAAAAGGAACAAGGGTTTATGGTAAAAAAGATCAAGGAAAACTAGAAAGCCACAGGCTTCTCAGCATGCATACGTCAGCTCTTTTTTGGTTTGTCCTGAAGAAAAAGAGAGACTTCAGTACAAATATCCGATAAACTGTAATGCTGATGAAAGCTTCAGAGATATTGGACATTATCAGCAATTAAAAATTGATTGTATCTTTGAAAACATGGTTTTAGCCAGAAAAGTGGCTTTAAAAATAATGTAATACCTAGCTCTTATTTAAAAATTTTCATCAGCAGGTCTCCAAGTGCAGAGTCAGTATCATTATCCCCGTTTTATACATGGGGAAACTCAGGCAGAGTGGCAAAGTAATTTCCCCAAGGTCACCCAGCAGGCCAATGGCAGAGCCAGGAATAGAACCCAGGTCTCCTGACTCCCTGTGACAGAGTCCCACAGGAACAGCGCTCAGGAACCACTGAGAGCAAAGCCAGGCAGGACTCGAGTGGACAGGGTCTCCCTTCAGGTCCCCTCACACCAGTGCAGCCGCCGTCTGAATCTGACCTTGGAGCGTTCAGCCCCCCTGCTCCACCTGAGCTCCCTGCAGTGAATCCCCCTGGATGGGACCCTGGGGAGCTCCTACACGCCCCCAAAGGGGCCATGCATCCCCCCCTGCAGTCAGAAGTGATTCACAGCCAGTCTGGAAGTCAGATGGGTTTATTAGTTTTCAGGACCACCGTGTAGAAAGACTTTGTTAGCAGATGAATCAAAAGTTACAGCAGTGACCAACTGGGGAGCTCCAGAGCCCCATTTTTGGGCTCTGCCCCATGCGATCCCTCACAGAAGACTGATCCTTCCAGCCAGCCACCCCCAGTCATGCCGCCTTACCCCTCCCCAGCTCTTTGGCTTTTTCCCGGGCAGGGTGGCCGACTTTCCTCGTTTCCACCTGCCTCAACCTGTCACAACCTGTCTCAGCTGGTTGACCCAAGGCAGAGGAGTCCTGGCTATTGTTCGTGTACATGTGGATGGAGGAAGGCCCATCCACACTCTAGTGGTCTCTGCAATGATCGCACACCCAGTCCCATCACCAAAATACATGAGTAGCACATAAGGGAAACTGAGGCGCGCACACAGCACTCAGAGAAAACCCCAAAATATTTCCACTTCCCTGTCCTGTACTTTAGCCAGCACACAGAACAGGAGGAGCAGAAAAGCCTGTCCCACTGTCAGGAGACTACCTGGTCTACACAGCTAAGTTTTGTCGGTATAGTTCTATTGGTTGGGGGAAGAGGGAAATTACAATTATGCTGGCAACCTCTCCCCCTAAGTGTTTCTGTAGGTATAGCTGGTGCTGTTCAGGGAGGCGGTGTAGCTATCCCACTAGAACGCCTTCTGCCATTTTATGCTGCATCTCCACTAGGGTGCTCCACTGGCATAGCTATGCCAGGTTAGGTTCTGCAGTGTACATATGGCTTTGGATGGCTCAATCCTGCTCCGACTCTGGGCCTGCAGAACCAGAGAGCTTTCTGAAGTCTGTTAATTACTGAAATGATCCAGTAAGAAAAGTTGCATGAGACACAAAGAGGCAGAGAGACTCTAGAATTGCAAAAAGTCTTATTATTGAAGACCATGTCTGACCTTCTCAAACAAAATATTCTTCAGCCATGTGTTTAAACTTACGTATGTGTTGAGAAGCGCTGATTTGTGAATCAAGGATAAGTCCATTCATTAGGCCCATTGGTAACTTGCATTCTAGAGAGAACACAGAAATGTTTGATTACTGATGAGCTGCATTCCATAACTTATCTGAAAAAAGAGAGTCATTCCGAATCATGTTCTGAAGGGCTGGCTGGGCCTTTTTGATGAGCTCACCCTTTGCTCCAACTCCCAATAGGGCATGTTTGGGATTTCATCATTGTAAAAAAGAGATTTATATGTCCACAGGGCCAAATACAGCTCTGCAATCAATTTCCTCAATTAGGGATTCATGGGTTATTTTAAGGAAACAACTACTGTAAAGTTAGTGCTCTGAATGCTATATAATACTTCTTTTAAATTCAATTTACTATAATCATTCCATGAGCTCCCCCTTTATAACACAGGCGTGTCCTCGATTCAGATTATATTCAGTCATTACTGTCCCACGCCCAACAACAATTACTTTAAATACTCCCTGAAAGGGCGAGAGAGAATTTTATAATGAGAATCCTGTATATTAGAATTATTACGGTTAGATTCAGTACCTTTTTCTACAACAATAAAGGACGCTTGCATTCCAGCTTGCTGATATTCCCCCACTTCGGTGTCTAAAAGCCACATGCCAGCTTTTGGTGGTGTCATTTCAATAGTTCGAAATGAGCCTTTAAAAGAGAGAGGGGGAAAAAAGAATCACAGCTAATCTATTGAAATGTTAGCAGGAGATTGGCTGATACAGAACAGTGAGACTGGATATTAAACCAAAGCCTATCCTACCCATCTCTGGTGGCCTGACAGAGTGAGAGTCAAATATCCTGTACCCATTGGAAAAAGTAGCAGGTATCACTAACCTCATTCTCCTCTGAATAAACAGGTTCTAATTAAAGACTTGCTAGAATCTAAAGTTCAGATCTGAATCCACACTTCACCGCTTTAAAATTTGCCTTTTCACATAACCTTGGACGCATGCACATATTGTGTAATACTGCGTACACAGTACGTGCTGTATGGTCACGTAATGAATGACCAAACCTTTTACACAGATTCATGCTGTGGCAACAGTAACTCTGAGGGGCTGATGCTGGCCCCTGCTCCAGCCACTGTTCTGGCATTGTGTAAGAGTTGTAAAGGAGCCACAACAGGCCATCCAGAATTCCTCTGGTGCAAGAGTCAGCCCTTATGCTGCTCCCATCACCCCGACAGGCCCCAGCATCAGGGGTGTGCACAGGATCGGGTCCCTGCTAATCCTTTTGCTTGTGCATTTCAGAATCTGAAGGCACAGCTTAGAATCTGCCCCAATGTCCTGAATTACACAATGCAAATCTCCACCTAAACATTGCATAACCCCAGGGGTCTTTTTGTTTTTTTGTTTGCTTTCAATACTACAGTGCTGCCAACTCTCATGATTTATTGTGACTCTTGCAATATTTGGTGTTTTTCATAAAACCCCAGGTCCTGACATGACAAGAATCTCAGCTTTTGCTTAAAACAAAGGGGCATTTGCTACTCTTACAGTTGTGGAGGAAAGCTTGAAAATGTGAACTCCAAAGGCTCAAAATCCCCAAATGCAAAGAACCCAATATTTATCATTTTTACACTCTCATGATTTTTAAGACAATATCCTGATTTTGGGTGGAGCTCCTCTCCTGTTTTCTGAATGCTTGGGGCTGACAGTGCTGCACAAATAAATACGGATGCACATGACAGCAACACTTTTGGAATGAGAACGGTTGGCATAGTGTGTAATTGAGCAGATCATGTGTTCTTATGAGCGTTTATAGCTCATCTAATTTCTCTTTAGGCCCAGCAGTTCTGTAGCCTCACTTAGATTGTCATTTTTTACTTGTCATTTTTTACAGTGTAGGACGTTCTCTTTGTGACACCGTATAAAATATATAATAATCTTAACAGGCCAGATTCTGACTGCCTTACACTGAGCAGCATCTCAGTCCATGAGTAGTCCCTCTGACTTCAGTGGCACTGCCTGTGAACTATGGTACTGCTCAGCGTTAGTAATGGTGGCGGATCAAGACTGCACTGTTGCATATTTTTCATAGAATCATGGAAATGTAGGGCTAGAAGGGATCTTGAGAAGTCAGCAAGTCCAGGTCCATGTGCTGTGGCAGGACCAAATAAATTTAGACCATCCCTGATCAGTGTTTGTCCACAGTCTCCCTTGGAAGACTATTTCAGAGTTCAACTACCCTTAGAGTCAGAAAGTTTTTCCTAATACCCAACATAATTCTGCTTTGCTGCAGATTAGGCCCATTACTTCTTGGCTTGTCTTCAGTGGGAAGCAATTGGTCAACATCCTCTTTATAAACATATAACATATTTGAAGACTGTTATCAGGTCCTGCTCAGTCATCTTTTCTGAAGACTAAACATGCCCAGGTTTTTTAACCATTCCTCATAGATCAGTTTTTCTAAACCTTTTATCATTTTTGTTGGTCTCCTCAGGACTGTCTCCAGTGTGTTCACATCTTTCCTAACGTGTGGGGCCCAGAATTGGATGCAGTACTCCAGTGAGGCCTCACCACTGCTGAGTAGAGCAGGACAATTACCTCCCATGCCTTACACATGACACTCCTGATTAATACACCCCAGAATGATATCACAGTTGCACCACATCGTTGACTCATTTTAAATTTGTGATCTACTATCACCCTCAGATCCTTTTCAGCAGTCCTAACACCTAGACAGTTATTCCCCGTTTTGTAGTTGTGCATTTGATTTTTTCCTTCCTAAGTGAAATACTTTTCACTTGTCTTTATTGAATGTCATCTTCTTGAATTCAGACCAATTCTCCAATTTGTCAAGGTCATTTGGAATTCTAATCCTGTCCTCCAAAATGTCTGAACCCTTCCCAGCATGACGCCATCTACATATTTTACAAGCATACTCTCCACTCCATTATCTACGTCACTAATGAAAATATTGACTAATACTGGACCCAGGATTGACCCCTGCAATACCCCACTAGATACATCCTCCCAGTTTGATAGTGAGCCATGCACCCACTGTATAGTAATTTCTTTAGTTTGGTAATGGGAATGTCATATGGGACTGTATCAAAAGCATTCTGATGGCAACAAAAGAGTTCTATTGTGATTAGTCACTAGTTATTCATAGGTTCTTTCTTTCCAGTATGAATAATAAGCTCTCTAGCCACACGTCTCCAAGCATTTTACAAAGGGAAATCAACACTGTCCTCATTTTGCAGATGGGGGAAATTGAGAAGAGAAGAGACTGACCCATGTTCACACACAGCAGGTCAGTGGTAGAACTGGGAATAGACCCCAATCCAGTGCCCTCTGCACTGGACAACACTGCCTCCCACCCCCATCTCCCTTACACAAACCTGCTATGCCTGATCAGGACATCAGTCCATGCACTCCCATATCCTGTATCCAACCTTGCCCAGTATCTTACATTTCAGAGGAGAGTTGCCTCCTCTCCACCTCCCCACTCAATGAGGTAAATGGTGCTGGGGAAGTCCTTTCTGACCTCACAGGAAATGAACAGCTAGCCTGTCCTACTGGGCACAAGCCAATTTCTGCTTCTGCTGATCGAATGACACTGGACTTTAGGAGGGTCACTCCAGCATTGCCAAGTGTCGGGCGTAGCCTTCTAATTATGAGTATGAAGGACAATACACTGATCTGATATGTACCTGGAAGAAGAGGGTAGACACCAAGCTGATGCCCATGGACTCCATGTTCTGTGAAGGTCTGACCATGAAAGTGAACCACGTGAATATCTTTTGACCCGCCCATATTCAACAAATGCCATCGGACCAGTTCATCTTTATACATCCTCAGCCCTTGCAAGTTGTATGTGATCCCATTAATGGCTGAAAAGAAAAAAAAATATATTCACAAGGGATGGAAGAAACTGCTAACACATGCCAGCTGAGAAACAGCAAAGATGTCAACTAGAGTTGGACCAGAGGATGCAGACTGGATCTAGATCTAAAAGTCTCATAAGCCTATAGAGCTTCAGATCTGGTGTCCCGGTCCATGCCAATCTCTAGTGTCAACATATAATAATGACCTTCTCCGTTAATGAACTACCATATTTCCCCATGTATAAGACGCTCCCATGTATAAGACGCACCTTAATTTTGGGGCCCAAAATTTGAAAAAAAAATGTATTACAGTAAAAAAATCTAAAACCACTGTATAAGACGCACCCAGTTTTTAGACCCCAAATTTTTCGAAAAAAGGTGCGTCTTATACATGGGGAAATACGGTAAGTGTTGTTGCAAGTGAAGTTGCTGGTCATTCAAATAAGTGAGAATGCTTTCTACCTTCCTGGTAGAAACAAAATTAACAAAAGCCCCAGAGACTTTTGAACAGTTAAAGGTAGATAGTGATGGAATTTAGCTGCTCGAGTCCAATATGCGGCCAGCTTGATTCATATTAAGGTTGTGAACCAAACCAATCCCATAAAGCCTATATTAGGGGGGCTTAAATTAAATTGATAGTGACCCTTTAAGGGGAATCAAGTGGGTGTTGCAGCTCGGGGGGGGGGGGGGGAAATCTAGAAAACATGAACCCAGTGTTAAGCAATCCCAAAATGTCTGCCTGAGTAGTCTGCCTAAAGCAATGGCTCTGAGATGAGTGAACTATCCACTTCATCTCAATAGTGTATTGATTCCAAAATGTAAAGGTGATGATTTAAATGTCAACTTTGTTAGCTATTTCACTACTGATCATTTTAGTGGAAACATCCAGCAAATGCGCTTATCCTAATCCCAAACCATCTCTCACATCTTCTCAGTTGGGGGGATTTAATATTAAAATAAACTAACAGGAGTTACTGTATTGCTGTCATTCATTTCCATATTAAATTCAGAAAAAACTCCGTTTTTCACATTTAAATGATAGTGCCACAAAATTCACAGTCTGCTGCACCAGAATGCCAGAGAATTCAGAGACTAGGCCACAGGATTTAAGCACAGCATTCTGTAGAGCATGGGGACTTGAATACAATAAAACTGATTCTATTAATGACAATACGTCTGACTCATACTTGATTTTAGGAACCTCGTTTTCAAAATGTGGCTTCCATTTTTGCATGTGTGATTTTTTTTGCATATGATCACTTGTTCACAGGAATTCTAGTACTTAAGGGCCAGGTTTCCAAAAGAGCTCTCCCATTTAGGCACCCAAAGGAAGTGATCAAATTTTCAAAAACATGTGTGGCACCAACAGCTCTCACTGTTGTCAATGAGAGCTGATAAGTACTGAGCTTTTTGGAATAACTGGCCACTTCTTTTGGTACCTAAGTGGAGCTGAACTCTTCTGAAGAGCCAGCCTCAGTTGTGGGTGCTGAGCACATCTGAAAATCCTCCCTATATACACAATTCCCATTTGTGCTAATTAGAGCTGACTGAAACTTGGAATTTTTGTTTCATGGGAAATTTCAAAGCTTTTCTGAAACAGAACCAAAAAATGTATTTTTGTGTGAATTTAATCAAAACCGATGAAATTTTGCAAACAATTTTGGTGTAATCAGAACAGCGTTTTCCAACAGAAAATTGTTTCAACTGAAATTTTCCTATCAGCTCTATTGCCAAAAGAGAGCACATGGGGTCTCTGGTAGGCCTGGCTGAAAACTTTCCCATGAAACTACTTTTTGATGGAAAATTAATTTTTTTTAAAAAATGAACTCTCTCACAAAAAGATTCTGCTTTCCATGGAAAACTTCAATTTTTTGTTGAAAAACTGAAGCAGAGAGTTTATGGTTTTCAGCCCACAATTGAAAGCTTCCTGTCCAAAAGCCGAAAACTTCATTTTTTTTTTTTTTTTTTGCAAAAAGTCAAAATTTTCTCTGGAAAATTTTAAACCTCCTTTTTCCTGTTTTTGTTAAAAATTTCAAACTAGATCTAGTCTGTATACACAGATTCTATTTTTATATGCAAAAGGGATAGTGCAAAATGTGTATACAAATGATGTGTGCGCGCAAAGATGCAAATGCACCAAGAGCGACTGGGTTGAGGTATTTTTAATTCCTCCCTCTCCTCTCCCAGTGTGGATAACTGACAAAGGGAAACATTAGTACCATGAAATTTATGGCATTTTTGCACTTCTGTGGTCTTCTCATTGCAAGTCCTTTTGGAATGTTTATCAAAGTACCAGCTTTTCTCTTCATTGAAGACCATAAAAAGCAGGACAAACTCTCGGGTATCTATTGGCCTGTTGCTAATCGCACTGAGGGTTCCCTTTCGACAGATCAAGATTGGACCAATCAAGCCAGAATTAATATCTTTCTCCTGGAAGGCAATAAATACAAATTACAAGTAAGAGTTAGGGTTTCCCAAAATACATCATTAACAACAATTTGCACAGTCACAGGGGTTTTCATTTGAGGATTTTGCCTTACAAACGTTAACACCGGGGCACAGGAATGGCCAGAGTGGATCAGACCCAAAGACCATCCTTTCTCCAACAGTGGCCAGTGCCAGATTTTTTTCCATGTTTTTTAATGCCCCATAACTTATGCTGCCAGTCTCTGAGCCCTGTCTAGTTCTGCAATATCCTTTTTGAGATGGGTGGCCAGTTCTGCAACAGTATTCCAGAGGAGGCTGCATCGCTGAGCTATATAATAGCATTATAATAGTTTCTGTATTTTTCCCCATCCTATTCCATATGCATATTAACATTTTGTTTGTTTTTTCGACCACAGCAGCACATTGAGCTGAGGTTTTTACTGAGCTGTCTGCAGCGATGCTCAGGTATCTTTCCTGAAATGATACGGTCAAGTAGTTTAACTTTTTCTGTCCAATATGCATTGTTTTGCATATATCAGCACTGAACTTAATCTACCATAATGTTGCCCATTCAGTTAGCTTGGTTAAGTCCTTCTGACGTTCCTCACAGTCTTCTCTGGACTTGGCTAACCTAAAATAACAGTGTCATCAATGGATATTGCTACCTCATGATTCACTCCCTGCCCCCGCTTTTCAGGTCATTAAAAAATATATTGAACACTGGATCTAGTGTACAATCTTGTGACTCCCTGCTGTTAGCCTTCTGACATCATGAAAATTGACCATTTATTCCTACTGTTTGTTAAATGGCTCTTTTAACCAGTGTCTGATCCATGATGATCCTCAGCCTCCCATTCTATGACTACTTACTTTCTTTAATAGCCTTCTCTGCATGACCTTGTCAAGAGTGTTTTGAAAGTCTATATAAAATATGCCACCTGATGCTGCTTTATCCACTATTTTATTGACACATTCAAAGGATTCTAACAGATTCATGACACATAGCTTTCCTTTACAGAAGCCAGGCTGGGTAGACCCTATCATACCGTGATCTTCCAGTTCTTTTATTATTCCATTTTTAATGATTATTTCAACCAATTTACTAAGTACAGAAGTGAGGCTTTATTAAATACTAAATTTTCAACACCCCAGTGATGTGGGGGAAAGGTCCCATTTTATAAATGAGGAACCCAGATCCAAGATGTATTTGCACATCACATAGCAAACTTGGAGGCTGGGAGAATCTTTCAGCTATGCTACATTTCTAACTAAGGGCCTGATCCAAAGTCTACTGAACTCCATAGAAAGACTTTGGATCAGGCCCTACATTTGGGATGAGGGCCTGATTCCCCATTGCCTTGTGTAGGTACTGAACTCTATGCAAAGTGGCTATGAAATGCTACCAAATCAGAATTCTCCATCCACTCATGCTAGTGGCAGCAATTTATATTCACTTTGCACAGGCATAAATGACTAGACGAGGAACAAGAGAGTGGCGAATCAGGTCCAAAGAGAATAGGAAGCAATCCAAAGTGCTGTGAAGCTGGTATTCCAACAGCAAGACGTAGCTGTTATCTAACAGACTCTAACACCATTCTGCTTAGATTTCCTTACCGGGCTTACACCAGAGTAATAAGCCCAGGACCTACAGGCTGCTCCAGGTTGTACAGGTCCGGACCGCTTGGTTGCAAACCACACATAGGTATAGGTGTCATTGGGCTGAATTGCATCATCCTTTTTGAGCCAGTCTGGAGACTCATCTTCATAACTGCTTCCCTCAGAGGATTTCTCATAGAAAAGCCCATGGGAATGGAGGGAATATGGTCTGGAAGCCAGATTTTTAAAATGAACCTAGAAAATAAATATAGGCAGATTTTTGATTAGCAGATTTGGGCCCAAACCAAAACCCCAGGCATAAAACATCCATGAACGGTGTAAGGTACAAAATTCAGGATTCAGATTTATCTATTGATTATGGCCTAGACTATGCCTGGCTGGAAATGGGGAGTGTAACTCCTGACACATCTTTATGAGGTGCAGCAGACTCCCCGGTGCACAGCTAGTCAGGATGTGGAGAGCAAGGTAATGTCTCTGCCTCCTCCCTGCCCCTTTTCCAGCACTATTCCCAAGAAGGAGCATCTTGGTAGCAGCCCCTGCATTCCCATGAGTACCCCAATTCCAGGCAGGCCTAACATGGGCTGCATAAGGGGGACAGGGAGTCTTTATTCCCTCCGACATCATTGGGTGGCTGTGTTAGACAGGAGCACAAGCTAGTTCTACAGTAATACTGGAACCCTGTGTATGTAATTCCAACTGATGTCAATGGGAGTTTCTCTGCGATGCATCTCCCTCATCCCAGAGGTGGACTGCCAGGGCAGGGAGCTTGTCTTTTCTCCCCCACTCAGAGCATGGAGTTCCAAGACTGGGGCTGGCTTTTGTCTCCCCTTTTCTTGCTCCTGATTTTTATGTAACTCATCTGTTCCCTTTACGTAATAGGGAGCCTCGTCAAAGAAGCTAGAGAGCAGTGAGTTCTGCCATGTGCCACTTGGGCCATCCCACTAAGGGTCAACACGTTCCTTACAGTAAATATTCTAATATACTGCCCAGGTTTAAGTCCCAAGAGATGGGAACCACTTCTCTTGGGGAAGACTGTTCCACCGCCTCAAAGATCTCGTTCCTAGGAAGTGTTTCCTTTCGCAATATTCCCCTGTTACTACTAGTTATAATCCCTTGTATCATCCTTAGCATTTAAGTGATGGCCAGCATCTTGGCCATCATGCAGGGACTGAAGTGGAGACCTCCAGAGGTAAAAGCACGAGTAGTTACAGCTTGAGCGCCACAGCCGGGGGAGGAGGGAGAGTAACAACTCATTTCCTCTGAGAATTGGCATAGAGCGGGACCTGTAACACAAACTGACCTGTGAGTTACATTTACACTAGAACCGATCAACATTTTTATATCAAAATATCTTTTAGACAGAAAATGGTTTCTCGGAGAAATGCAAACATTTTCAGTTTTTTCATTGAAAAACAAATTTTTCAGTAAGAAATGTCATGTTTCAGTTGAGCTTTGGGTAAAAATCCTTTGGTTTTTGAAGACCACATTTTTTTAGAACTAAAATGTTTTTGAAAAAGAATTTCCTCTCACTTTTTGGTTTTGTGTTAAAGACAAAACCTTTTTGGTGTGAAATTTAGAAAAAAAAATTTTTTTTTTTTTACAAAATTTCCCACCAAAAATGACTGATATCTTTCAACCAGTTCTAGCTCAGTCCCTTCAGATCCTCGTAAGAAACCTTAATGCACCAAACCCTTGAACCCTTGACTTACTTGGATGACATCATCCACTTCAGCCCGGATAACAGGACCAAGGATACCCAGGTGTTCTTCATATTCTCCTTCAGCCTCCCGAGTTGTAAAGGTACTATCCACATAGCTTCGGAAAATCACTTTTTTGTATATGGTGTTGCCCCCTTCCTGGTTGGTTCTGTCATTCCTCATTATGCTGAGGGAATGACCAATGAAAGAACACAAGATGTCAGTTTTTCCAATTCCCGTTATGATGAAAATTAAAGGTCTACACATGAAAACCCCTCAAGATACAGTCTGAGAAACAATTACATTTACACTTGGAATACTTTGGAGGCAAAAAAAAATCAGCATAAATGTCAGTGATTCACACTGAAAATGTATGATCCAGAGTATTAAAGTGACTACAAAAATGATATCAAGATTCCATTTTTTCCTCAGAGATTGCACACCAAATTTGTGCAGTTTTCAAATCCTAAGATAGTTTTTCTAACCACCAGTGATGAAAACTTTCTCTACTATCTGCAAATCCATCTGTGCTCTTTGTGCCTCTTACGCCATCACCCATAAGAAACTGAATCTGAATTCAGGAGAGAGTTTTTAGTGAGGCACTAAGAATACAGCTTGCTCTCCCACAGATATATTGGCTCTGGAGAGCTAAGGCAAGTAATGGATTGAATTAGTTATCAGCTAGAATTCAGAGCCCGTATGCGGAAGAGATGCTGACAGCTCGGTGAGAAGGTGTCACCTTTTCACATTTGCCATCTGATCACAACCACATTTCAAAATGCAACGAATCTGTGGAGAAATAGGCATTTAGTCCATCATAGTCACCTAAGGTACATCTACACAGCACACAGCAGCGAGCCTCCCAGCCCTGGTCAAAAGACTTGGGCTTGCACTACCGAACTGAAAATAGCTGTGTAGACGTGGCTCGGGCTTTGAAGCCTCAGGCGGGGGGAGTCAGAGACCAAGTGCCAGCCCATGCTGCAACTTCAAAGCACTGTCTCCACAGCTATTTTTATAGTGTTAGCACAAGCCTAAGTCTGTTGGCCTGTGCTTAGAAGGCTTGCTGTTGGAGACTGAGTAAACGTGTACTCTTAATGGAAAAAGCACTGCTCCTCTAGCACAGAGGCCTGAGGATCAGGAGATGTAGGTTCTATTCTCAACTCTTCCAAAAATCCAGGGACAGATCGTAAGGCGGTGGGTGGAGGGGAAGTTGTCATAGCTCCATTGACTTCAGCAGAGCTATGATCATTTATATCAGCTGAGTATCTGCCCCACACAGGGTAAATGATTTCAGTATTTGAGCTTCAGGATTTTCACACATGGAGAAATCAACAGAGCCCTCTGGGCACGCTTGCAAATATAAATGATGAAGGTAAAGATGAAGCATGCGGAATGTTGAGAAGGGGGAAATAGACAAGATTGTCAAGTAGCCTGAAGCATCAATTTGAAAAATACACAATTCAGAGACTGAATTTGCTGTAGTGAAACGATTTCTACTCACGTCCTAATCACCCTGACAATGAAAACTCAGGCTGTGCAAATATTTTTGTGGGTAGCAATTGTAGAAAAAGAGGCAGATTTTGCACAGAAATATGAAATTACTTGTAGTTTTGCATGTGAGCATTGATCTTTGTCGCAATGAAATTTCAAATTTCTAACAGGGTGAATTTTTGTCTCAGAAGAACAGGATTACAAATTCTTGTTGGTGTGGAATAAAGCCACTTTTTCAAAATCAAAACAAAAGGCGAACATCTCAAATTTGGGGCTCATAAGCGGTGGTCCAATCAGTTCTTGATCTCTGCTAAGACTAGCAACAAGAGGGTTAATTAGAATCATCTACGGTGGTAGTGGTTTGCATGATGTGGACACTTGTCTGCTGGAAACTGGACTGAGACCCGAACAACCCATTTTGTACTGGTGATTGAATCAACTTCAGATGGTGGGAACTATAAGGCTGGAATTTTCAGTAGGGCCTAGGGGTGTTAAGGCACCCAGTTCCATTGAAAATCCCCTAGGTCACTTTGAAAATCTCCACCGAAGTCCCTACCTACCCAAGATGGATTCAAACTGGCAACCTACAGGCTCTCTCTCTTGACTAAGCCCGAAACCATCCCATCCACGCACACTTCAATACCTAGCTGAGGTACTGATGTTTGCCTCATTACATAGTATCTGAGCGCCTCCCAATCTTTAATGTGTTTATCCCTACCTCACAGGGGCTTTGTGGGGAAGGGCTTTATCCCCATTTTACAGAAGGGGAACTGAGGCACAGAGAGATTAAGTGACTTGCCCAAGGTCACACAGGAAGTCTGTGATGGAGCAGGGAATTAAACCCAGGTTTCCTGAATTACAGACTGTTAAAGTGAACAGCACTTGTGTGATTAAGAAATCTTTTAACTCTTCAACAACAGTAGCTTTGTTTTGGGATAGCTGTCTGAATCAGTGGCTTGTTATTCAGCAACAGAGTGTGAGGTGCGTGGCAAGAGAGAGGAAGAATTTGGGCCAACCTTTTCTTTAATCCCGCATAGTCCCAGAAGACCTCCTCGGCTGCAACGTAGTATCTTCTCATGTTCCCTCTGCTACGTAGATAGTGCACAGCAATGTCATCAGGGTCACGGACGTTATTAATGTTGAATCTAGAGTCCGTTGTGTATGGGTCATCATATTCTACGTAGGCATATGGATATGAGTAATCTGCAATTTCCTCACTGTCCGAGCCTCCTGGAATATACTCCTTGTAGTCCCCATTCCCATTGGGAAGCCCTATGATGATTGGCTTAAATTGTCTTGGGGTCAGCGTGTAGTTATCCCCGTTTGGAAAAACTGTGCGGTTGGCCTCACTTGGCAATGCTGTACTGTTGGCCTCACAAAGGGATACTGTGTGGTTGGCCTCGCTGGTCGATAGTGTGTGATTTTGCTCTCCGGGTACCTTTGGGGGTCTCACACCTCTGGGTGTCAGCGAGAGACTACTGTACTTTTGATTATCCTTCTTTTTCCTCCTTCGGGTCTTGATGAGAGTCACTGATGTACTCAAGGTGCCATTCACATTTCTCTCTTTCCCTTTCAGAGTTATATGCTTGCTGCTTATTTTCCCTTTACCTTCCGTGAGCTGTGAGTAGCCTTTGTATTCCCCTTGCTGCTTCTTATTCATGGAAATGAGATCTCCTGTAGGCATTGTAGCATTTCTGGAACCATTCTGTAATTTATCAGTAGCTTGAGCTGAATTTGTCTCCATCCGATAACTCTCCTTCACAGAGACCAAATTCCATTTCTCATTCATAATTTTAGATGCACCTCGGTGATAGTTCTTCATGCCCCTCGGTGATAGCTCTTCCATCATATCCTTTACCACCAGTGGGCTGGGAGCAGGAATTAAGATATCTGATGCATAATCTAGAGTAAAATTTCCTTCTTCTTTATCTTTGAGTAGTTCTAATTCAGAGAGATTGAACATGTTTAATTCATTGTTTTCTGCCCTGTGTCCCATAGCAAAAGTCAAGTTATCTGAATGTTTGGGAAATTCAGCATTTTCTTTCTTGGTTTCCTCCTCCTCCACATCCTGGTCCTCATCATATTCATTTGGAAGTTGGTCAGTTCCTAACATATGTGAACTGGAGATAGTCTCTGCATGGTGAGCAGAGAGAGGTGCTCTGTCTGAACTGGTGTTGCCAAGAGAGGAGAGACTTTTATTTTGCTGTGTATGATTTAAGAGGGCAAGCATCTTTTTAACGGCATAAAATGTCGTCTCCAGCTGGTCTCGCCTTTTCCTCTTTCTGCTGAAATTATATTCTTTTCCCAAACTTTCCTCTCCTGGTTCCTCTGAATTAAGTGTTGAAAAAGATGACTTTATGCTGTCCCCTCTGTCAGCTAAGAGTTCTGCTGCATCTTTTGTTTGCACTTCTTCTCTGGTCCTCAGAAGTTCATCTTCAAGTGTTTTGTCATAATTCCGTGACATCTGACTGTGATTTGCTTCATAGTCACTTTGGTTTCCAGCCTCGGATACAAAGTCAGGACTTACTGCTGTTGTGTTGACAGGAAGTGAATATTTTTCTGCTGCCAATGTGTAATTTGTGTGGAGTGACCCCGCCTCAGTTGGGAGAGGAGCAGTGCTTTGAGTTTCCCAGCGCTCATCAGTGTCCAAGGTATCACGGTTCTCCATGAATGGCAGATCTGAGCCAGTAGTCACATCAGCACTCTTATTGCTGGTGTTAAAGTTCTCATCTATGGCCAGAGCAGTAAGATTATACATTTCTTCCTGGACCATTGATTTCTTCCCAAATGTCCGAAGTCCCAAAATTGAGGCCAGATCATCTTGGTAATCAGAATCATCAGAAGTTTCCTGTTTTTCTTCTGATGTTTCTTCTGTTTCCCCTTCCGTTTGGTGTGAGGCTGCAGGCACATTTTTAACCTTCTCAAAGGAGAAATCAAGGACATCATACGGAACATCCTCATCAGAATAAAAATCTACATCTTTTTCACATTTGGCATCTCTAAATCTCAGCTTCATGCCATGGTTCATCTCTGGGGACCCCCAGGATGCAAAGAGCCAGGTACCTGCAATTGAAAAAAAAGTATACAACGTATTATTTGTAGAGCTTGACCCCAGCTTGTCATGTCCTATCTAGATTGTAAATTCTCTATGTCAGGGACTTTCTTTTGTGTTATTAGTCTATACAGCACCTACCACAATATTGCTCTGGTCCTTGATTAGGGTTCCTAGGTGCTAGCATAGTAATAAATCACTAATACTGAATACAACTGACTCAAAGTTCAGGGACAGATTTACATCTCAACTTCCCTAAAGTTTAGGGTTGTCTGGATCCAGGTTTTTGGTACAACTCAAAAAGTAGATAAGAGACCAAAACTAGATGGAAACAAGGGGTCGGGTGGGAAGTTTAGATAGGGATCCAAACTTCGCAAAGTTTGAACTGGGTGTTTGGGTTGGGTCCCATCTTTTGCGTTATGCTTATAGACCTAAAGATAAGAGAATATTGATCATGATAAAAATCCTCATAGGCATTTAAAACCATTTCAAAACCACATATGTTTCAATACTTTAAAATCCTCTGGATGGGTGAAGGTCTTTAATAGGACAGTGAAATTCTACATTTGGATCTCCAGATTGGCCTACATGAGAATAAATGGACATAGTGCACCAAAATGCCAACCAGGGCATCCAAAGACTAGATTTTGGATGATCTGCTATGCTCCCAGGTTTGAAAAGTTGTCTCACTATCAAATTGGTGCATACAGAATAGGATTTGAATACTAAAACACTATTCACTGAAACTCCATTGACTCAGGTTCTTTGCTTTTTATGGTATGCCCTAGAATAAAACATGGCAGAGATTGAGAAAAAATGGCTTTTACCTGAAAAAGATGCCAGATGTAATTTTCTACCTCCTCTTTTTTTAAGAGACATAGAATTGCATTACTTTCCTTAAAGTATTTCCAAAGGCAACAATAATGAACACATTTAAAAAGAACTGGAAAAGATGATCTAGGGAAGGATGGGGGTGATCACATACTAAAACAAAAAAATGTTGAAGAAGTACAAAAATAAGAGTCTGGAGACTTCTGTTATGTCTGATGGAGGTTTCCAGCTTCAAGTAAACATTTCTCCTTTTTAAAAATACCCACAATGCATAATTAGCCTGTGGAACTCACTGCTAGAAGGTATCACTAGAGCCAAGAAGTTAGTAGGATCCAGAGAACTAGCCATTATATAGATAAAGAAAACATTCACAGGTACTTTAAAGAGGATAAAAAGTATTAAGGGATCTAAAACCTTCTACTTCAAGGCATAAATCAGTCACTCAAGTCTGGGATTAGGAAGAAACTTCCTTTTTAGGCAAGTTATTCCATAATTGTCCACACTATGGGATTTCTTCCACCTTCCTTTAAAGCATCTGGTACTGGTTACTCTCAAAGACAGAATACTAGAATGAGATGGACAACTGGTTTGATTCAGTCTGGTAGTGCTGACATTCTTTCACTCCTAAATGACTGGTGGGCCAGATCCTGACACGTGTGCATCCCTTTTGTTCAGTGATGCCAGTATAATTTGGCCATAAGACCATTTTAACCAGCCTAGGGTGGTTAACACCAGTGGAAAGCTACATATACTACAGTAGACTAGAGCAGACATAGGGGTTCCCTACACCACATGCCCTCTCTGCTGCCAGAGTAAGCTCTTGCTATGGAAAAGGGGACACTGTCAGGATGTTCCTTTCTGGATGCAGAAGGGAGAACAGGTTTTAGATGTAGACATTTTTCATTTCTATAGATTCTTAGAGAACTTCAACACTGTGCCTCAAATGACACTTATACAACTAGTGCCACAGTTAAGATTTTTGGGGGCGGTGCTCAAAAGCAAAACAGAATAATCAATAAGTTTAGCATATGCTACAGCACTGCTATGTTATGTGCAGCCAGCATGTGTATGCCCCATGTGTATCAACCACTCTTGCTGTAATCTAAGGAAAAATTTAGATGGGCTGAAATTATATATGCACTTTATACAAAGCTTTTCTATTTTTATGAGTCCTTATGGACCCTAGATATAAAATCTCTTAGCAGATCATTAAATAAACATAACAGTCCTGCCACTTACCTGTGTTGTCCATTTCTACAGTGACCGATTCTCCACTCATGGGAAAAAGATTCAGTACATCCTCATACTTCTCTCGAGTCGAGAAAGAGTGACCAGAAAGGCGTATGGATACTACCTCATCCTGCGTGCCAATACTGGAGACGTGCCACTGCACAACTTCGTTGTGGCAAAATCCCAGGATTTCAGTGCTGTCGGACATGTAGCCATTTATTGCTAAAAGAAAAGCAAAAGATGCGCTTTTGCTGTACCTTAAAGCCTCACCAATTTCATGCCTTCAGTGGAGTGACATCAGGGATGGAACTGACACATCTTTGCATCCAGACAGAGAAAGATTATTGGCACTTTAATGAAATGGGACTGCAATCCAGTCACTTTCATTTGAAGGGACACCATTAGGTTAAAAAGATCATATATTAAAATAAAATGCTCTTACCTATGTTCCTAGTCATACTGTACTGGTGAAAGAATTCAAACAAAATATTCTTTAAAAGTTATTTCTTTTGTGCATTTCTCTCAGCTAGCTAGCAGTGGAAAGAGACTAGTAGTCATTTTCATTTCTGGGTTCTGCATTCCTCTCTGTATAACACAGGCCTGCAGGTGACCTGGGCCATGGGTACAGGGGAGGATGAGAAATGGGCTCCTAGTGCTTCTGCAACCATAGTCACCAACTGTTGTGGGAGGCCATCTCCCTTCAGGACACGTGCTGAGATTCACAGGCTAGAGTCAAACATTGGAAGAAACCCCAGAGGCTAGCATTGCATTAGCAGTGTCTCTGGCTGCTCTGCTATTCTATATGTTACTGGACCACATGCTCCCTCCTGATTTCCTTGTGCTGTGCCCTGAGTAGTCAGCATTTCAGAACCACATTGCGCTGAGGCCCCACCTATGGCGGTGCAGCCATGCCCCCCCAAACGTCAAATTAACAGACTCATTAAGACATACACATTGCTTAGTTCCATGCTAATAGCTGCAGCTTGCCCCAAACTCAAAAGCATGCAGTATGAGGCATGCAGCTGCTTGATTAACTTCTGGATTCTTCTCAACATCCCTCCCTTTGCCCCTCCTGATTCCTCTCTCCATCCATCCATCCCAGGGCAAACAGGTGCAGCATCACTGTTTGTTCCTAGCCACCATCCCAGGAACCCTGCCAGCCCCTCACCCCTGGGTACCCATTCCCCTGTGCCAGGCTCTATACCAACGTCTACACACCTCCCTCACCTAGGTACCCTGCCTCTCTGTCTCCCACAGTCACTGATACCTCTAACCCCCCACCTCCAAGTGCTGCCTCAATAGACTGCAGTTGGTGGACCAGAAATCCATGCAGGACTGCTGAGAGACCATTGTCACTTTCCCTTCTTGGTTTACACTTGCCCAACTCATGATGAGTTTGTTTGTGCTTACGTTGCCCTAATCATGTCCTATGCAATTCTGGAACTAGCAGATCCTGGAAGCCAGAACCAGAACGTTGCTCATTTGTGCTTTCCCATTCTTCAGCACACGTGATCTCAGGGGCCATTTTCTGTCACTTGGGACATTCCCATGCCTGCCATGCACCTCACAATAAGCTCCCATCTGGGTACTTGCGCTCACATGATCTTTTGCAAACTTGGACCTAGTTTCCCACTCACTGTGCATTACGTTAGACCTGTAGAACTTGGGATCATCCCTTTTAACGCTGGAGGGGTTGCTGCAGTACTGTTTGATGTTATCCTCTAGGTACCAACTCTTGTTTTCATCAAAGACGGCAAACACGGTCTGCTGCTCTACATCCGCCTTGTTCTGAAAGACAGCAGACATGGCATGGTAAGTTTTGCAAACAGCTAACTGATACACAGTGGGGCATATTAAGGGCCTGATCCCGCCATCCCTCCCGAGGCAAAATGTCCATTCAAGAGAACAGAACCACAGTCCAGTGGTTAGAGCAGGAGACTGGGGTTCCGGACGCCTGGGTCCCATTCCTAGCACTGCAGCTGACTCACTGTGTGACACTGGACCATCTACTAGCATTGTTGCTGTGAGCTGGGCTCCCCCTAGTAGCCCACCTGTTGCTGTCTGAGCAGGTGCTTTAGTCACTGCTTCCACTCACCCCAGGTTGGTTTCTGAGCCACTGTCAAAGTAGATTCCTTCCTTTCCCCTAACAGAGGGGAAGTGGAAGAATTCTCCCAGCAACCCCTTTGCAATGCTTCTGGATTTGTGTCTGCGGTTGTCAGACCTAGGTTAAACCTATCTATGATAGACTGGGGTCAGGACTTCCCCAGAGTTTGAAGGTACACAGGGAGAAAGGGAGGAAATTTAGGTGGTATATAGAACCAGGATTTTGCAATTCTTTCTTGTCTTGGCAAGCAAACAAAGCACAAGCAAAGAAATTCCTTGCAATCTGATCTAACTGAAAGCCCCAGTGATCATTCTAAATCAGGGGCCAAATATGCCAGCACACAGCTAAAACTATCACTGCAAGCAGCCCTTATGGAAAAATCCTATAGAATTTAATAGAAAATAATCCCCTTAGTTTAGATGTTTTGACTTATCCTATAGAATTTAATGAAGAATGATGTCTCACCTACAGAATTCTGTAAGGTGGTTCAAAGAACTTATCAAAAGGATCCCATTCCTTATGACATTCTATAGGTTTTTAGAGTGATTTCTAAATAAGCCTATTGACCTGATCCCTGTTCAGTTCTATAGGACTTTTCTCTAAGGGGACAATCAATGAAACCAAATTCCCCTGTAGTTCAAATAATACACTTAGACAGCAGCCTCCGTCTCTCAGAGATTGTAGAACATGATTATACCTGCACACCCCTCTTGTCCAGTGCTTCGCTTTTACAAATTAGAAGTGGGCCAATCAGCCCAGAGGCTATATCCCTGGTTACATCTACAGCACTATGATATAATCTCGTTATACACTGCGCATCCTTTGCGGTGGGCTGATCGGTGTGCAGAACGCTCCATTTGTACGTGTAGGTTTCCCCCGGTTGAACTGCTTTACTCTGGGTGCTGTTGTCTGAAGGAACAATAAAAATAGAGAAACATTAATATGAGTTACAAACTTAGAGCCAGATCCGTGGCTGGTGTAAACTGGCATAACTCCAATGAAGTCAGTGCTCCTTCGCCAGTTTATGCTAGCTAATGATCTGGCCTTCAGACACTTGAAGTCCAATATGGTTGTCCCATGAGTGGCTTACAACAGAGCTGCTGTTTGCAGTGCAGAAAGAACCTTAACTCTGCTCTGTTATTAAGTTAAAGCCTTGGATTGTCCAAAGCTTTATCACAGCCTGGAGAAATACTTCGTGTCCTTTGCAGAATGCAACACAGAACCAAGATGTCACTGCGTTTTCGGACTGCTAAGGTTCCTTTTGCTAAATGAGAATGATACCACTTACTTTAGAGGCTTGTCATTGAAGCTAAACGAATTATGTGTGTAAATCACGGAGATCCACGGATGAAAGACACTAGAGAAGGGCAAAGGATTGTTGAACAAGAACTGTTCATATCCAGGGCAGAAGAGTCTACATTTTAATTATGACATTTTAAGGTGACAATGAGCTGCCCACTGGTGGGGAAGCAGACTCAGAAGGAGCAGCCTTGGCTCTAACATATATCCTGGCTAAAGCCAGCTCCATTCTATTTCTATCACAAACCACTATATTCTTCCTATACCCAACAATCACCCATAAAACAGCACCTAACCAGCTGATGTTAATGCTGCACAAATGCTGCTTGCTGTCTGACTCATACAAAGAAGTCCAATCACATCACTCCTGTCCTTGAACAAATCCACTGACTCCCCCATTCCTTATAGGAATCAGGAAATAAAGTATCTCCCTCTTCCTTCTTTAAAGCCCTCCATGGACTGGCTATAGCTTATTTCACAGCCCTTAATTTCTGTGTAGTCCCTTTGTTTGCTTGCCCCGCACTAGCACCCTCACTATCCAAGATTGTAGTTTTGCCATTGTTGATGCCTTTTCCTGCTGCCACTCCTGCTCTTTCTTATCTTTCGGCGCCATCTCATTTCAGCTCACAGGAGAAAACATTTTTCTCTCTTTTTGCTTGACTATGCCTTTTAATACTTCCTAATATTTCTTCCCCTCTGTTACTATTAAACTGTGCAAAGCATATGGAGATATAGTGTACTCAGACTTTCAGAAAGCCTTTGACAAGGTCCTTAACCAAAAGGCAAAGTAAACAGTCATGGGATAAGAGGGAAGGTCCTCTCCTGGATCAGTAACTAGTTAAAAGATAGGAAACAAAGGGTAGGAATAAACGGTCAGTTTTCACAGTAGAGCGGTAAATAGCAGTGTTCCCCAAGGATCTGTACTGGGACATGTGTTTTTCAATTTATTCATAAGTGATCTGGAAAAGGGGGTGAACAGAGAGATGGCAAAACTTGCAGACATTACAAAATTACTCAAGACAGTTAAGTCCATTTTTAAAAATAATAGTGCTGCTGCTTAGCGTATTTACATTTCATTTTCCTCTATAGATCTCAAAGCACTTCACAAAAGTGGGCACTTAACATAATCCTCATTTTACAGATGGGGAAATTGAGGCACAGAGAAGAGAAGCAACTGGCCCAAAAATCACACAGCATGTTCGTGGCAGAGCTGGGAACAGAACCCAGGTCTCCCTGTCCTGTGGCTTTATCAACTACCTGGCCTCTTAAAACCAAAGGGAGACCCTAGACAAAACAACACTTTTGATATTGTGCAAATGTGAACATCTTCTGACCTGTGGAATTCAGAGGGTCAGTGGCTCCTTCCGCATCCTTTGAAAGTGTCACTCCATGGAGGTAAATGCTGTAAGGTCGACTGGCCATATTTTTTAACACAATCTATGGAGATGCAGAAAGCAGGAGTTCAGCATTCAGTGAATTCCGGTTTGGGTACATTACTACCAATCCTAGTGAGAGTGGAACTTGCTTAATTTCAGCATTGAAAGTGCTGAGGGGAAGAAACACTCCTTAAAAGAAAAATCTGGGGATGTTAAACCAGAAGCTCTACTACAACATGAACATCTGTGGAGCACAGTGATTAGCATTCATCTTGCTCTGCCTGGTCTCAGGAGATGGGGAGAATGCTGTCCTCAGGAGAGCTTCCCACACTGCCAGGCACCCGAAGCCATGGAGAGTGCGCTGAGCCATAGAATGGAGTCACCAGGTTCCCTTGAAATTCCTCCCAACAGTGAAAACTGGAGAGAGAGGATAAAACACACCCTTTCCCAGCTTCCAGGAACCGAGGAGGAGGGAGAGGGAAGAGAAATGCTCTGTGGTCCTGCGTCCAGAATGGAGTTGGGTAGAGAGAGGAGAAACACTGAACTAAACTCAGTTGCAGAGCCACAAAATCATCATGGGCATTTAAGGATTGTGCAACTTTGTGAGGGATCAATTCAGGATGATGGCAAGTCATTTATGTCACTATGATACAACATAACATCAACATAACATACAACATAACATCATCATGTCAGTACTGTGTGGCTCTCTAGCTTCATTTGAAGATGAGTACATATATCTTACACAGCTAAACAGTAATGGAGGTAGAGATCATGGGTTCATAAAATTCAGACATAGACCTGAACTTCCCCAAAGTTCAAGTGCATTTGGAGTTGGAGTTTTGGACCAACTAGTCTAAATATTCTTTACAAAAAGCAAATGTCAATGCAAAGTTAAGACTGATAAACCAAGCACTCAAAGTCAAGAATGGCAGAGAAGACAAAAACTTAACTCTGTCCCCTTGTGCTCATGCCTTCAAATATGGCCACTCTGTGAAATAATATGTAATGATATAAAAAGAATACAATACCACCTGTTTCTTATACAACCTCACCTAAAGTAAGTTACACCACAGTACATACAGTCTTTGGACTTGGCCATCACCACTTACCTTGATTGTGTCTCTGACTTGAGCTCTGATAATAGGGCCCAGAATTCCTGTTTCCTTGAGCCGGGGATTCTCCAGACGCTTGTTGAAGCTGGCATCTGCATACTGCCTGAAAACGGCCTTTTTATACTTCTTCCCAATGAGATTTGAGAAGTTGTCCAAGTACTGAGCTTTATATTGCCTGGAAAAAAAAAAAGTATCAATACAATCATCTTAATGGTGAGATTCTTTAGACTGTAGAATGCTCTCCCACAGGAAATGGCAGAAGCTCCATTGCATGAGAAAAACAGATCTAGATTAGACAGCTCTATAAAATAGATGATTATGATTTGCACTATAGTAGTAGCTAGAGAACCAACCCGGGTCAGGGTTCACATTATGCTAAACTCTTTGAGGCAGAGGCTTTCTAAATTTTCAAGAAAAACAAAAGGGTGGGAGAGAGAAAATATTACTCCTTCCATTTTACAAATAGGAAAAGGAGGCACAGAGGAAGTGAATGACTTGCCTAAGGTCTCACGTTCTGTGGCAGAGCCAGAAATTGAAATCAGATATCCTGAATCCAAATCAAGAGACTTGACTTAATTAATATTACATCAAGGTTTCAAAGAAAGTGGAATTCCCAATGATGGCTAAGAATAGGTAGGGTTTATGAAGTAAGATGAGGAGCTGTATTTTAGTATGAGCTGTGTTGTACCTGAACCCCTTTGAAGAAAACTGGGGACACTTGATAACAGCAAGTTAAGGTTTATTCCCCTCACTCTTTCAGAGCTCACATTCTTCCTTTCCTTTTTCACCTTCTTCCTTTCCTTCTTCTCTCAATCCTCCCTTTCCTTTGGTGCATCCTGGGAATTGTAATTCCTGAACTCAAAGCTACAGGAACAATCTAGGAACAAATTTACAACCACCGCTGGGGTAGCTATCTGCACCTAACTAGATACAATGCATCCTTCCCCTTTAGAATAACCATTGTAAAACTTCAAACAGTTACTTCCAGACCATCATTACTTGAGCCCAATAACAAAGTCTTCCAATCTTTTAGGCAGTCTCCTTTGTCTTACATGTCTAATACCTGGGGAGGCAGGAACCAAACCAGGCAGTGGAGCAATTCCTACTGCTATAGATTGTCCCTCATTATTATGGGTGTCATCAATGTTCTCTGTTCCAAGGTGGAAATCAGCATTTTCTTCAGCTACTAGCTGATGATCTGCAGACAGACAGACAATCTTGAAATGTTACATTTCTTTTGATCGATTAATCCAGCAGAATCTTTTCAGATTTCTGTTATCTGTAAAGGAAAGGAATATCTTGACCGTTCTTTACTGACTTTGTATGACAGCTTCAAATGAACAAAATCTCCCATTTGAAATCTGAGAGGTTTAGCACCTTTCTTACAAGCTACATGTTGCCTATATTTCTTCTGTTTGTTCTTAACACATTCATGAATAGTTTCATCAGAAGGTTTGGTTTAAAAAGGAGAATGTGTAATCTCTTAACGGGTAGTAAGTCACGAATCAATCTTGTGTCCTCTTAACAGTTCAAGGGTCATATTCCTCGTGTTAAATGTGGAGTGATCCTGTAAGCAAACACTGTTTCATGTAAAGCTTCTTTCCCTGGTCTCGCTTGCAAACTGGTAAGTTGCAAACTTTCTTTTCACCAGTCTGTTCATTCTCTCAACTAGACCATTTGCTCTTGGATAGTATAAAGAAACGGTTGTGTGTTTGGTACCATTGCTACTGAGGTAGTATTGCATTTCAGCAGAAGTTATTTGCATTCCATTGTCAATTTACCAGTTCCTTGGGAAATCCTTCTTGGGCAAAAACTGATGACGTGAACTTATTCACTAATTCAGTGGTAACCTTTCCCATGAATGTAACGTCTGGCCAATTTGAATTAGAGTCTACCATTACTATGACAAATCTTTGTGTAACAGGCTGATCTTCAAATGCTCCCATTAGGTCAAGAACCAGTTTCTCCCATGGACAATTAGGATAGTGAACTGGTGTGAGAGGGAGGCTGAAGGTTTTCTGTGACATCACTATTAGCACAACTCATACAATTCTTATTTCCTCAACTTGCTTGTCCATCCCTAGCCACCAGAAGTCTTGTCGCAGTCATCTTTTGGTTAGACTCATCTCCAGATGTCCATCATGTGCCAGATGAATTCATAGTCTCGGAAATGTAGGCTCAACAAGGTGGTCAAGATTAGAGAGAACCTCACTTGTGAGGGACAGGCAGGGCTTCTACAAAAGACAGGAAATTGGGAGCAGAGAAGGCAGCCAGAAGTCATCTGCAAGTCACTTCCTGGGAGCAGGGAAGTGCGATTGGGGCTAGAGAGGCAGTTAGCCTACAGTTACTCCCTGGGAGGAGGGAGTGAAGAGACTGGCAAACCTAGAGGAGTGGGGAAAGGCCAGGAAATACGGAAGCAGCTCAGGGAAAGGCAGCAAGGTGCAGGGAATGGACCTTGGCTGTTGTGTAGAGGGTCCCTGAGCCAGAACCTGGAGTAGAAGGTGAGCCCAGGTTCCCCTTCCAGCCACTGCAAGAGTGGCACCATGAGGTAATGAAGTGAAAGACTGCTAGAGAGCAGGAACCTTGATACGCTTCACCTTCCGGAAGGTGAAACCACAATAGTGACCTCGCTGGAGGGCTGAGTCACAAAGAGGACACTGACTCCTGGAAGCCAGAGACTTCCTGGAAGTAAGACTTCCATTGTTGCCATAGGAGCGGAGGCAGAACTTGCATCATTGTAAGAACGGTGGAGGCAGAACTTGAGTCATGGTAATAAGTGTGGAAGCAAGCAGAAGACATCCAGTAAATTGAGAAAGAAAGGCAGAGAAGCATCAGCTGGTAAGAAATTCTGGTCACAGAAATGGCTGACTGGCCCTGTAAAACTATATTCATGGTACAGTTGGGGATATTCACAACTGCAGAGGAACACGCCAGCTAGGAAAAAGTAGGCACTACCCCCTTTAAATTGGTCTTCTCAGCAAGCTGCAGGTGCATACAGCAGCAAGATTTAAGCCTGTGGACTTGCCCTGGGAGCAGCAAGTGAACCAACAGCAGCAGGAATCACAAGGCACTTGGATAAGTTAGATTTCTGTTTCTCTATGGCTCTTGTATGCTCATTGCCAGTTTGTTTTGTACCTGAACCCATTTGAGGAAGACTTGGAAAGCTCAGTAATAGCAAAGGTAAGGTTTATTCCTCTCACTCTTTCCTCACATTCTTCCTTCCCTTCTCTTCCTCCTCCCTCCGCCCAGTGCATCCCAGGAATTGTAATTCCTGGACTCAAAGTTACAAGAACCACCTATGAACAATCTTACAAACACAACCTGGGTTGCTATTTGCACCCAACTAAATAGGCAGGTCATCTAGGAAAAGATGCTGGAGATGCAGTAAGCAAATATCACTGAATGGGACTGGGAGACATCAGTATAGAATGGGTAAATGAAGTCATGCCACCAGATGTGGTCATCTAGCGACAGGAGGTAAAGGGAGACTAGGAGTAACAACACCAGTCCAAAAGGTAACACTGAGAGGAAGAGGATGAGACGAAAGAGACTGAGGGAGCATTTAAAGGGATAGGAAAAGAACCATCATAAATACACACTCACTGTGTAAAACTTTAAACAGACTTCCAAATACTCTATGAACAGCAGCAGCCAATAAGATCACAGGGACTATTTACACCCTGAAATCTGATTCATCATGAGGATAAGTCTTGAGATCTAATAGATGGGCCATAAACAGTACAGCACTAACATTCATTATCAACAAATAGTAAGACAGAGGCATAGATCTGATCACAGCGATGGACGGTTAGGTTTATGTATATTGACATCTTGGATTTAGAGAATCCTTTTTATTAATTTTAAATTATATGAAAAGGAAGCTTAATATACTTACTTGGCCTTCCAAGTCTAATATGTCCCGTGAGGCAAACCTGCAGCTGGAGCGGGGTTGCTCACTCAGCTACACTGACTCATCCCTCAAGCAGAGCTTTCAACAACTCAACCCTCAGGCACACTGTAGCAGCCTATCCCTCGGCAGGGCCTGGGTCAGAGGACCCCAAGGCACAGGTATTTCACTCTCAGTGCCAGAGGCTCAACTTAGGCCTGGTCTATGCTACAGAGTTAGGTCGACATAAGGCATCTTACATCGACCTAACCATGGAGGTGTCTACCCTTAAATTTTGACCCTGCCGATGTAACTGCCCCACTACACTGACTGAACTCCTCTTCCACAAGCGGCGTAGTGTCAAAGTCATTGTTGTTCAGTTGATGCAGTGTCAGTGCAGACACTGCGTTACTTACATCGATTGTTAGTGGGCCCCAGGAGGTGCCCCACAATGCCCCACCTTGACCTCTCTGGTCACTGTTTTGAACTCCGCTGACAGGCAGCCAGGTAAACAGGAAGCCACCCCTCCCCTTAAAAGCTCTGTGAATTTTTGAAATTCCATTTCCTGGTTGCCCAGCTTCGAAAGCACACCTAAGTTGGAGAGGGCTGTGGGCATCCAGCAGAGGGCAACAAAAATGATTAGGGGGCTGGAGCACAAGACTTATGAGGAGAGGCTGAAGGAACTAGGCTTGTTCAGTCTACAGAAGGGAAGAGTGAGCGGGGATTTGATAGCAGCCTTTAACTACCTGAAAGGGGGTTCCAGGGAGGATGGAGCTAGGCTGTTCTCAGTGGTGGCAGATGACAGAACAAGGAGCAATGGTCTCAAGTTGCAGGGGGGGGTCTAGGTTGGACATTAGGAAAAAGTTTTTCACTAGGAGGGTGGTGAAGCACTGGAATGGGTTACCTAGGGAGGTGGTGGAGTCTCCATCTTTAGAGGTTTTTAAGCTACGGCTTGACAAAGCCCTAGCTGGGATGATTTAGCTGAGGTTAGTCCTGCTCTGAGCAGGGGGTTGGACTAGATGACCTCCTGAGGTCCCTTCCAACTCTATAATTCTCTGATTCTAACTGCCCAGCTGACCATGCCGGCTACATGCTGCAGACAGACACACTCCTGCCTGGATTACACAGGACGTCTTGGTTCTCCCGGGTCTGTGGGAAAAAGAGGCTGTGCTGGACAGCTCTGATCCAGAAACATTGCTATCTACAAACGGTTCATTTGCGGCATGGGGGAGAAGGGCTACAAAAGGGACCAGCTGCAGTGCTATGCGAAAGACAAGGAGCTGCAGCAGATGTGCCAGAAAGCAGGGGAGGCCAACAATCGTTTTGGTGTGGAGCTGCATACCTGCTGCCTTTACAAAGAGGGCATGCCATCCTCGGTGGAGAACCCACCCTCATCCCAACAGCCCTGTGGATTCTTTGGAGGAGCCCAAGTCACAGGCGCCCCGCCTGCCATGAAGAGCGAGGAGGTGGTGTTGGACGAGGAAGAGGAGCGCAGGTGACCAGAGGATTCAGTGGCATAGCAAGTCAAGACATGTTTTTGAGTCCTGTGCAGTCCAACAAGTCCATACAATCCAGCATCAGTGAGCCTGATGCAGGGAAAGGATGTCTGGTAAGCATGCATTTGCTTTGAAATTGCAAGGATGGAACCCCTAAAGTTGCAAGACACATCTGTTGATTTACTCTTTTTAACTTTTCTTTTTCTTTTTTTTTTTTTCTTAGGTGAGATAGCGAAACAGCCGGTAGAGGAAGAGCTGCTATCTGCTTTTCATCCCCCTCTAGAGTTAGGCAGAGGGGACCCCGCAGAATAGTTTATATGCACCAGGATGTCCTGTGAATCCTCCGTACAGATCTTGAGGAAACTTTCTGGATGTAGTCTCAATCATCTGCCTTATTTCTTCTGTCATGGTAGGACACTTTCCCATGCCACTCAGCGATTACTTCCGCCAGAACCATTGCAGCACACAGGCTGGCAGCGTACAGCCCTGGTCTGCAGCCAGACACCTGCAGGAGCTGTTCCCTTTCAGCCTCCGTTACCCTCAGGAGCAAGATATCAGCTAAAATCACCACCGCTGGTGGAAAACAGTGCCAGTATTCAGTTCAGTTCCCCTTTACGCATGTACTCACCATGGCTGGTGCTAGAGCTGCCAGAGTGCGCTCTGAATCCCAAGGAGAAGTGAGAATGTAGTGCTTGCAGCTTGTGTGGATCAAGGGGAGTGAGTTCATTTTACTAAGTTTCCATTTATCGCATGAATACCTTTACAATAGTACGTCTGTGCATTTTATCTTTTGCAGTTGGAAACGTGGCCTTGGGAGTCTCTCCATCCACACCTGCAGAGCGGCTCAGCCAGATAAGGAGAAGGAAGAGGATGCGGGATGACATGTTCCAAGAGATCCTGCAAACCTCTGCTGCTTTAGATACTGAGCTCAAGGCTTGGAGGTTCACCCTCGCGGACAGCATGGCCAGGGATAGAGCAGAGAGGAGAATGGCGCAGGAAAAGGAGAGGGACGTGCAGCAGGAGATGCTAGCGCTTCTCAAGCAGCAAACAGACAAGCTGCAGACTCTTGTTGACCTTTAGATTCAACAGCCTCATGCTTGCCTCCCTCTGCAGCCCATAGAGAACTGCATTCCGGGAGCTTCCTACACCCCTCTGCCCTTCCATTCCACATGACATCTGGGGCCGCTACACTACAGTACCCCCACCACTCCCTTCCAGGGAAGAGCACAATCACAGCTGCACATACACTGCCCTGTGAAAGACATGGTTGGTGTTTGTGTTTCTGAAATGGAAATAACTGTTCTTTCCTCTTCCAACGTTCCTTTCCCTTCATTTATTAAGTTTTATTCAGTTATAAATATTTTCTGTTTGCATGAGTTTAGGTGGCTGGTGTAGATCTCATTTTGGTGTCACTGCACAGGATGGCTGGGGCGAGTTCGGCACACAGATCCAGGGGCGTGGCCCTGCTGCAGCCACTGATGCACTCCCACCAGCCAGTGCTTGTTTCTTGGGCCCAGAACCAGTGTTCCACCATCGACAGCTGCTCCATGAGTGCAGCCAACAACTTTGAATTGTTTCTTTCTATGTCCCATAGCAATCTAGCCTCCAAGGAATCACAGTCCCTGCGGCTCCTCTGGCAGCTCTGCAAATACTGCAGGATCAGGTGCCCCAAGCTCACAATGCTCGTCACAATAGTGCAGAGCTGTGCAGGATCCATGCTTCTGACCCAGATGACGGACATTGAAGAGAAACGCAAAGGTTTGCAGGGATTTTGAAAAGATACACGAAACATTAAGGGATGCAGAAGAAATTATGGGATGGAGAATACTGCTGAAATCATGCTCCCAGTCACCCCTGAGGACTTGCCCCATGAGGCATTGCAAAACCTTCCCAACATCCGGCGCTAGATGGTGGCAAGTTGCACAGTGGGATAGCTACCCACAGAGCACTGCTCTCTGTATCAATACAAGCGCTGCTAGCGAGGACATACCCTGCCGACACCTGGAGCATAGCGTGGACATGCCAAACGATGTAATTACTGCAGCAACTGTGTCCGACGTAACTTAGGTCGACATAATTTTGTAGCATAGACATGGCCTTAATTTGTGCAGCAGCACCACTTGCCTAGGAAACCTCCTGCTGCTTCGTAGTGTTACAGACTCCCTATGTTTCCAGCCTGCCTTTGATCTTATTTCTGTTCTGGCTGCAGCCTTGCCCGAGTTTTGTTCCAGCCTGCACCAGCCCTGTCTGTGTCCTCTTCTGACTGCTCCAGACCTATTCTTGACCTACTCCAACCCGGTGCCCCACCTCCTGACTCCCAGAGCCTTGGACTGACTCCAACCCGGCTTTGATCTTTGGCCTGCTTCTGGAATCTGATTGTGATCCTGATTGGGCTTGTCTATGGACTCTGATCTTGTTTCTGAAACACAGCCTGTCCCCAGACCTCAGTTTCAGGGCTGCCCTCAGCCCAGTCCCGATTCTATGTCTTGCTTTGATCACCACTCCAACCACCCAGCCTGACCACCTAGAACCCAAAGCCTGACACACTCACTTATTCAATCTGGTAGAGCCCTGCAGAAGCCACTTACAAAGACCCCTGTACAGTGCATTCCATAAATACCATGCAACCCTGCCTCTTTAATATTCCTCCTGTCCTACAAGATTGTCTTTTTCACAGGAACTCTGTTTTTCAATGGAATTCATGCTGCAATCCAGAAGTTTTTAAGGGGTAAGACTGTACACTATATAGCACATTTCCTAAGCCACCTCAAGTTAACATTTCATCAACACAGTACAGTTCACCATTTTACCTATCAATGTTCTCTGGAATTTTTGGAGCATAATCCCAGGTGATTTCTTCCGCAGCAATGAAATATTCCCAATTCTTAATCATACGCAATTCCTTAAAGGATAATTTCTTCTTGAATACATCTTTCTCTGCACATTCTTTTGTACTGAGATAACCGTGCATTTGAGCTGGTTGAAAAGAGACACAGTACAATAGTGACTGTTAGTCCTATGAACATTACATTCCTACTGCATCTCTCATCCCATTAGCTCAGGGTGCATGCAACATGCACTCATTGGCATCAGTCTGCTCAGGTTAAAAAAAAATGAGTGAAGGTCTTAAGGGTGGTATTTTCAAAAGGGCCTCTGGGAGTCAATGAGAGCTCAGCAACTAACTTGCATTGCCTCCTTTGAAAATAGCAGCCTAAACTGACAGCAAGTATTTCCCCTTTTCTGTTAAATGAGCCGTCCAACCCTTCACAAGAAGGAATCCACTGATCTATTAAAACAGAGATCTGTTTTAACTCTAGGGCAGGGATTCTTGAACTTTTTTTGCTGGGACCCCCTCTGAAAATATTTCAAGCTGTGATGACCCCCCCAAAAAGTGAGGACTCCCCTCCTCATGCATTGCCACCCTTACCAGCATGTGTGGGGGTTGACAGATCGTGACTCCCCATAATAATCTCACGACCCCCTGAGGGATCAGGACCCCCAGTTTGAGAACCCCTGCTCTAGGGTGAAACTAACATCCATTGTTAAAAGATGAGCAGAAAAGATTTTTTTCCCCCACTGAACTGCAAGTTCTCTGTTTCTCCTGAACTAGCTGATCAATCTATCTTGTGCCTCCAAGTTTTTATAATGAGGCTCATCTGAGCACCTCCTAAAGAATTAAAAACTAAGCGTCAGATTCATTGTTGCCGTGCAGCCCCTTTGCAGTAATAATCCTAATAAGCCCCATCCTGCAACCCTAATTCAAACAAAATGCTGTCTCCACTGATTTCCTAGGATGATCCCAAACGCGTCAGCCAGCACATTTGACAAAATGAGCAGGACTTTAGGAGATAAGGAGGAAGAGATGAGAATGACACTGTAACTGCACAACTGCCTCCTGAACAGAAGGTTCCCTTGCCTTGTAGATGCTTCTGGACAAGAGAAGATATCAGCCACCTTCCTTTCTGGCTCACAGTCATGTTTGCTGTGGTTGCTGCACCTCCCACGAGGCTGATGGTCGAGACCCTGCGGTGATTTTGTTCCAGGACTTGCCCATTGAAATGGATGGAGAAAATCTCTGGTTTGGAGCTCATTCCTATCAAATGCCAGCTAATGTTATCGTATGTGCAGGCTTCTAAGTCTGAAACAGAAAGAACAGTAGGGTTCAAAATGCATGTGAATCATCCAAGAGCCAGAGAATGGTTTACTAAGTAGGTCAAAAGCAAATACCTACTCGGCACATTCTACTAAAGTCTCTGATACCTTGATGGCCATGTCTAGGATAGATACTGTATAGGCCATGGGTGGGATTTTCAAAAGTACCAGAGTGAATTAGGAGTCTAAGTCCCATTGAAAATCAATGGGAGTTTGCCTAACTCTCTCAGGCTATGTCTACGCTGACGGCAGCAAAATCGCCGCCATCAGATCAACTTATCTGGATCGACTGAGCCGTCAGTGAAGACGTGGTTCCTGTCAGTGCAGTGCAGTGAAGACAGCACACAGAAGAGAAGCACAGAAAGGAGTTACATAAGTTCTTTGCATATTTTGCGTAACTCCCGTCGACTGCCACCGAATCGCCAAGGTAAGCGTAGACAAAGCCTCAGATGATTTTGAAAATCTCACTTCTCATCCAGTGAGTGGCAGGAAGAGATTTAATTCTCTCCACGCATGAACAACCACATTCTTGGAAGCCGTGTGCTGTTGGTACCCAGGTCAGAATTCAGTGGAAAGCGGTGGTGGTTGGGAGTACGCACATGTTCTCATTTGGACCCAGAGCCTCAGAGTAAGCGTAGATATGAGGCTGTGTCACTCTACTCCTTCCATTCACTTTGTACAGCTCACTAGTGTATGTGGCAGTGAGGAGTAATACACAGATTGTGGACTTTGTCTGGGTGCCACACGAGTACATTCAGTACCTGGCAACGTCCCGTTAGTGTAACCATTAATTGTGTACAGGAGCGATGTTGATTTTTGCCAGCTTTTGCTTTCATCAAACACAGCAAACATCAACACATATTCTCTGTCAAACAGCTTCTGCATCCCATCTTCCTTCAGGCTTCCTATGGGAGGAAACAAGAGATGAATCAGATGAAGGTAAAAATAAAGCAGCTCACATCAATTAAAAGGCATCCAGATCTATTCCATGAGCTTGCTGCACGTGTCAGCTGCACCTGACCACAAAAGGCATGTTTTCAAGATGTGTTGGAGGTGAACTGAGCTCTAGGGATAGGTGCTGGATGGGAGCTTTGGAGACAGAAGGCCTCTAACATCCACAAAACAGATTCAGAACAGGGAGGATCAGTACATGCTTCCTCTAAACTACTCCGGTAATGTGCCACAGGGACCATCAGAGAGAAAGGAGATGGGTCTTGAGATCTTATTCAGTCCTTTGAGACTACCAGCAAGGGTCCAGATTAATTCCAGTTGTGGTGAAGTTTCTTGCAGTGTGGATAACTGCCCTCAAATCTGCCTCCTTGGCACTGGACTGGGGCCCCCAAATCATTTCACACAGGCCAGCAAGCAGCCTTCACATGGTAAGGATTTTTGGTCATTACAGCCAGGGGCAGACGCTCCAGTGAGGAGAGCAGTATAAGAACCTATATAGAAGAGAATAGGACTCGTGACTTGGAGGTGAGATGCATTTATTCGGGATACAGATGTATTGCCATGCGACCCAAACCTGGGGTCATCTCACTGTTTCCTTCCGATAAATTATAGGCGTCAGAAATGCAAACTTGTTTTTAATATATTGCTAGTTTAATTAATTTATATCACCCAGGCAGTGCTTAGTTTGTAATGAAAGAGGTGCCGGGGTTCAAGCAACCTTTTTACTAGCATCACGGACAAGGCAAGACCAGCGGTGCCGGGGATCAGCCCTGGCACATATTAAGAGATATAAATGAATTTGGAGAAGCTTGACACAAGGCAGGAAAATAAATGTTCCCAAAATATTCATAGACACAATCTACAGCTACATGATCAGAACTTTCCAGCAAGGATCACAACAAAACACAGAAAGGAAAGAGCCCTGAGGAGGGGCGGAGAATACAATAGATAATTTATAATACAAGAGCATTAACATTCCAAATACCTGGAAAGGAACACTATTGACTAGGCTGCCAATCATACAACGCAGTGTGCCTGGACAGACTCCCATGCCCACATGAAGCCCGGTGAAGTCAATGTGTGCGGTGGTGCACTTGTGTGCATCGCATTGCAGGCTCCAGGTTTATTTTTTTCTAGGAAGGACTAAATGTACAAACCCATTGAATCAATGTGCTCTGCACAAGTCGTTCCATCCAACAAACTTCTCAGGGAAGGAAACGACCAAACTAAATAACGCCTATCCCAGTCTTTAGCAGAGGAAGAACATATAATCCTGTGGAATGGATGGCTCGGGGGACTGACTAAGGAAACTTTCCCCTAGATCACCGATCCATATCCATATCAGATCCGCAGCAACTACCTCATGTGTGTTTGGCATCATATATAATAGCAATTAGTATCAATGAGGGGTTGCAGCCTGCTCAGTTAAGACAGAAGCGTTGGAGATTTTAGCCACTAAACTCTAGCACAATACTACTGAGCATGTGCAAACTGAAATTTTTCAAAGGTTTATAACATGGCCAAATTTGAGCAGATTTTCATGTGAATAGCAAAAGGTGCATCCTTGACACAAAGGCCACCACTTTGCCAAATTTCTCATTCCTGCTCCAAAGCATGAGGATTCTAGAGCCTCTCAACAAAACAGTCTTAATGGTTTTTTTAACGGGCAAAACAGTTTTTGTTCCCTAGCCTTGTTCTCGGAAACAGTTGAATGGTTTTGGATGTAATTTTCCAAAATAATTCAATCTGAGGCAGACATCTGGAATGGTAAATTTCAGCCCAAACAGTTAAAGTTTGGCAAAATTATAAGCAACTGAAAACGGTGTCTCATAATGGGAAATGTCAGGCGACCTTAATATAAGGTGGTGTTACCAACCCTGCCTATAATTAGAATTATTCAAGAAACTAGTGTGCATTACAGCTAGTCCAGAACACTGTAACCCTAAGGCCTAAAATAAAGACAGAGGGGGGAAAAATCAATTTCCTCTAAACTGCCTGCATAGAAACACGAAAAGGGAAGATGAAAATGAAATGCCTTCCCACATTATGATACAATCTTCAAGTTCGATTTCTAGGTTTTTTTAGTTTTTATCGTTACCATAACAGGAAGCCACACTGTATCAGAATATGCTAAACCACTAAAACAGTAGACTAGCTGACATTGTATAGCTTTTGTCTACCCAAAGCATTTGGATTACCTTTTTTACATATAAGCAATGCTCCAATTAGACCAGAGTTAAAGTCCATCACCATGTTCTCATGCGAGTAATAGACGTAGGTGAGACAAGGAGGGTCAGCTTCTTTTGGCCCAATTTCTGCAGTGATCTCCCATGTGTATTTATACACCACACCAGGAAGCACAACGTCATCCAGTTTTTCAAAAGAAGATGTTCTGTCAGCATACAGGGAACCTGCATAGGTAGAAGTCAGGAGAGGGAGGAAGAGGTAGTGTTGCGGGAGGGATTAATGAATGTATGCATTCACAGAGATTTTCCTATCATTGCCATCCACACACAGAGAGCTTGATTCTCCTCCTTTCACCTACACCAGTTTTACAATGGCATAATTACATTTAACTTCAATGGAGATACTCCTGATTCCCACTGGTGTCCCTGAGAGCAGAATCAAGTCCAGTACTCTGCTTCATTTTCCCATTTAGTATGATCAAATTCTCAGCAGTGTTCTGACTCCCAAGGGAAGGAGCTCCATACTGGCCTTACTGATGTCAGATTGCTGTGGTGGAGAAGCGTGGTACATGCTCAGCCTCTCCATGGTTGGCTCCTGCAGAGGTCTAGAAGGTACTAGCTGCCCAATTCATCAGCTCTCTACTGATCCTGTCTCCCTCCACAACACTGGCCCTATAGAAGCTACTGCAGCATTCAGACTTTTGGGCATCACAAATCTGAATGGTGGTAAGACTGCATTCATGCATTTAATTTGTTTGCATTGTCTACATGCAATAAAAGTTTCGACAACTTCCACAAAGTATTTTTGTTATCAGAATTCTAGCTGCAAAATAAGATGAGAAATCAGTGAAATCAGTGAGCCATCATCAAACGGAACCACCAGAGAGTTTCGGTGACACATGATAGTTCCTCAACACAGAGCTCTGCTCCCACTCAGCTGAGAGCAAAAAATTCCTCTTGGGCTCAAAATATGAACACGGTATTAAACAAAATCTCAGAGAACTTGCCTGACAAACTGATTAATAGCAAGGAACAAGATCATCTAGAGCTCGTGGGAAAAAACCTCATGTATGTTTTCACAAAAACCAATTCACACAATTTGAAATTTCCACAAAATTTCAAAAACTGAAAAAAATAATCCCAAATATAAAATCCCTATAGTTAGTTGAAAAGGGAGAATGTTTTTCCTGATATCGTTTTGAGATTTGAAATATTCAACCTGCTATGACATCATCAACCGAAATGCAATTAAATATTTGCAAGCCGACAGCTCTGCCCCACGTGCAGTCATCGACACCCGTGCAAAGGGAGTAAAATGCTGCCATTCTGACATGGAAGTGTTTTACATTCATTTTGCACTGGTGAAAATGACGACACAAAGTGCAAACTGGGCACATATTATTGAGTAATAAGTAACCCCATTACCAGTGCTTTGAACTCTAAAGTCTTGATGTCTGTGCTGCTGCATGGGAACTGAAAGAGCATTTTCTTTAACACACATTTAAACGTTTACTGTATGGGAGGATAGTTTCCAATCTTTCGGATAAGGTTGTTTCTGAAAACACTGTGGCTGTTTGGAGGAGGCAGGATAATGTCCTGCAGTTCATTTAGTGCACAAACAGCCAGACTGGATTCAAAGGTCACAAACCCAGTGTTTTGCACATCAGTCTTTGGGGAGATTTTCTGTGCATTTCCTCCCTCACCACCTATATCCGCTAAGCTCTTGTTGCATTCGCAGCTTTATTCAATCTAGCTGACCCAGCCACTCGCTGACTGGGTCTATGGATCACACCTGCCTGGTTGCCAACCATGATACCTAGCAGGCCCAATGGGCTTGGCATCTGCAAGAATTTCTCATCAGGAGCCCTGAGAACAGCAGTAATAGTAGGCAGTGATACAGAATCCGTTCTTCCAACCAAAGTGTGATTTGTTTGCCAACAGGTGTACAGCACTCAGAGAAATGGATTGAAAATAGGAGACCTATACACATACCATCTTATCTACACTTGGCATTCCCCTCAAGTCCCTAGATAGACATCACTTAGCCTTGGTGCCCACATTTTCTTGGTGCCCAAATTGCAGTCTGCTTGCTGCAGACCCTTAACTCTCTCGTGGGTAAATCTACACTGCAGCGGTTCATCTATGGTGCTGCAGCTGTACCGCCATAGCATAAATGCTTCCTAATCGACGTTAGAGGATTTCCATTAATATAGTTAGTCCACCCCTCTGAGAGGCAGTAACTAGGTCAATGGATGAAATCTTCCATTGGCCAGGCTGCATCTGCAGTGGGGGTTAGGTTGACCTAACTCCGTTGCACAGAGCGTGGTATTTTTCACAGCCCTGAGTGATGTAGCTAGCTCAAACAAAGTTTTAGGTGTAGACCAGGCCAGTCAGTCTACATCTGTCTGCAGCAGCAGCTGACAGCTTCCCTCCTCCCTTTCTGCAGGGTGGGTATTTTAACTGATTTTTGATCGCCAGGTTCTCAGCTTTGGCAAAACAGCTATGTCACCAACATAAATGAAGAGTCAATCAGCAGCATGCACATCTCAGACACTAGCACTGCCATATTCCTAGGTCTATGTGGTTGCATGTGATAAGAGATGAGGCTTGGCCACAAAATTTAGATTGAGATCCAGACATCAAAGGTCATGTCCATGCCCTGGATTTTGTTTTGGGCCCGTCTATATCTAGGATTATATAGTCTTGAGTAGAAGAAGAACAGATGGCATTTTACAACACATACCTTCTGACTGTTTGTTGTAAGCTATGCCTTGTGGGTGAATGCTCAGTGGCTTGTCGGCCATGTTCTTAAAGTGAACTACTAAAGTGTCTCCTACTTCAGCACGCAGAGTTGGTCCCAGAAGTCCTGCAGAAATTCAGTATTAAAAAAAAAAGATGATGAGTATCAAATGGTGCTTCTTAGTGAAAGGGAGAGAGTCCTCTTCTTCTAAGTCCTGAACTCCTGTTAAAGGACAGGTTGCACAAAACAAAGGCATAGGATTTCTTGCCTGTGCAATAAGGGTTAATCCTATCCAGTGATTTAGCTGTGAAATACCTAGATGCTGGAAAAACACACAAGGATTTAACAGTGGTGGCCCAATAAAAATAGGGTCGAGAATTATATATTCAGCAAATGACACTGAGAATTATAGGAAAATTCTGTACGTGAAGAGAATAAGGTTATTTCCTGGCTATGGAACGTTTAGTGAACAGACACTAAACTTTTTAAGGTTGGAGATGGGCTTTTTCCCTTACAAATTAGTCAGCAGTGCTAGCATAGTTTTAGGAAAGCAGATATTGAGAAGTTTTTGGGAGTGTTTAATACGATATCCATATCCCCTCCTCAGAGCAACAGCCTCCACAACACAAGGTAGGTCTCCAGTGCAGTGTGACATGCAGCTGCAGTTCGGCAAGGCATACCCTCGCTAGCTTTGATCTAGATAGCATGGCTAAAAATAGCAAATAAGATTATAGGGCTGGAAGGGACCTCGAGAGGTCTTCTAGTCCAAACCCCGCACTTAATGGCAGAACTAAGCATTATCTAGGCCATCCCTGACAGGTGTTTGTCCAACCTACTCTTAAAAATTTCCAGTTATGGAGATTCAACAACCTCTCTAGGCAATTTATTCCAGTGCTTAACTACCCTGACAGTTAGGAAGTTTTTCCTAATGTCCAACCTAAACCACCTTTGCTACAATTTAAATCCATTGCCTCTTGTCCTATCCTCAGAGGTTAATGAGAACAATTTCTCTCTCTCCTCTTTGTAACAACCTTTTTTGTACTTGAAAACTGTTATCATACCCACCCTACCCCCTGGTCTTCTCCAGACTAAAACAAACCCAAATTTTATAATCTTCCCCTTATAGCTCATGTTTTCTAGACCTTTAATCATTTTCGTTGCTCTTCTCTGGACTTTCTCCAATTTATCCACATCTTTCCTGAAATGTGGCAGCCAGAACTGGACACAATAATCCAGTTGAAGCCTATGCAGCACGGATTAGAGCGGAATTACTTCTCGTGCCTAGCTCATAACACTCCTGCTAATACATCCCAGAATAATGTTTGCTTCTTTCTCCAACAGTGGGGGAAAACTATTACACAGTTGACTCATATTTAGCTTGTGATCCACTATGAGCCCTAGATTGCTTTCAACAGTACTCCTTCCTAGGCAGTCATTTCCCATTTTGTATGTGTGCAATTGATTGTTCCTTCCTAAGTGGAGTACTTTGCATTTGTCCTTATTGAATTTTATCCTATTTACTTCAAATCATTTTTCCAGTGTGTCCAGATCATTTTAAATTTTAATCCTATCCTCCAAAGCACTTGTAACCCATCCCAGCTTGGTATCATCCACAAACTTTATAAGTGTACTCTCTATGCCATATCTAAATCATTGAGGAAGATATTGAACAGAACCAGACTCAGCACTGATCCCTACGGGACCCCACTCAATATGCCCTTCCAGCATGACTGTGAACCACTGATAGCTACTCTCTGGGAATGGTTTTCCAACCAGTTATGCATCCACCTTACAGTATCTCCATCTAGTTTGTATTTCCCTAGTCTGTTAATGAGAAGGTCATGTGAGACAGTATCAAAAGCCTTACTGAAGTCAAAAATATACCACATCTACCACTTCCCCTCTGTCCACAAGGCTTGTTACCCTTGCAATGGCACAGATCCTGGTGCAGGCTAACAATGTAAGTACAGACCCAGGCGAATCAGGCAGGCTTGTGCAGCCCACATTGCTGCATCTTCTCTGAAATGCCCTCATTGGCGTGTGTAAGTGGAGAATTCAGATTAACATTTTACACCCCACTTTGCCCAGGTGTAACTGATTAGGACCTTTCTATAATTAATAGAGATAGGGCCAGATTGTGATATCCTTGCTCATGCTGAGTAGCCTCACACTCCACAGATAGTTTCAGTGACAATCCTGGTGTTACTAAGAGAGTAAAATGCGGGCAACAGTATCAGAACCTGGTCCTAAAATGCCTGGAATAGGACAATCCAAACCAGGCACTTAGGGTATGTCTACACAGCAACTAGACACGTGTGGCTGGCCCATGCCAGCTGACTTGGGCTGTAGGGCTGTTTCACTGCTGTGTAGACATCTGGGCTCGGGCTGGAGCCCAGGCTCAAGGACCTTGCGAGGTGGGATCTTCCCAGAACTCAGGCTCCAGCCTGAGCCCAGAAGTCTACATAGCCATGAAACAGCCCCATGAACTTGAATCAGCTGGCACAGGCCAGCTACAGATTTTTCTTTGCTCTGTAGACATATCCTTAGATACTAGAGTGATTGACAGGGTACATAAGTACCTACATAGATGTAAGTCCAAGAACAACAACAAAAATCAGTGACAGCTACCCGCAGCAGCTGGGCTAATGGGAAATGCAGTTCTATTTATGCTTCCTTGTGTGAGGAACTGTGGGCTCTGTCTGCACAATTTATGAATTTGGGAGGATATTCTGACATTGTATCATGAAACCATTGTGTCATGCCTGCGTGTATGTGGAGCCTCCATTGCTAATGGGACCAACGGTGGGTACACACACCGGATGAGGGAAAACAAGGAATACCTATGCTGATGATAATGCTTTGACCACACAAAAGTTATGTTGGAGAGTGACTGCATCCTAGAGGAAAGCCAGTGTTACCCATCCTGGCTGATGGGAGGGGTTTTATGGAACAATGAAAAGTTCCCAAAAGATAGAACAAGGGAAGCCAAGTGATGGAAGGGGGACACACAAATGCAGAGAGTCAAGCAGGAAGGGGAAGCACAGTGCTGGAGACAGCAAGGTCATAGGGCTGGGGGAAGAAGACTCCGTGTGGGAGAAGCCACCCAGCATGTAACAGCCTGCATGAGGCAGGGGAAACCCTGTCTGCCTTCCTTCCTGGACACAGATGTCTCTCCAAGGATGTCCCAGGGAAGGGTGAACTAGTGAGGGGCATCCCGATTGGGATGGCTTTTGTGTGCTATGTAATCGGTCGTGTCTTGTGCTTTCTGTGATTAAGTGAAAGAGCAATTGTGTTTGGCTCTGTGCAGAGTGTGAGTGTGTTTTTATCTGCTCCCCAATTATCACATGCCTCCTGAGAGAGTTAAATTATAAGCCAGAAGCGTTTCACCTTGGAGTGGAGTGTAGGGACAGGGTGTGTTTAGGTACAGCAGAGTCTGAAGGGGTCACCATTTGCCCAGAGGCTGAGCAACTCAAGAGCAGATTCCAGCTCTCATAAGGAGGTGCCAGACAAAGTATGCGCCCTGAATGCGTGTCTCGGGACCCCAAGATCGGGGCAGTGGCTAGACTGTCTTCAGGTCCCAGAGGCTTAAAACATCCAGGGATCCAGAGGCTTGGATTCCCCTCACCCCTCCAGGAGGTCCCCAACTAGATCTATGACGTTCTTCCTCCAGTGTTCCAATTGCTTTACAGAAAGAATCTGGGCTGCGTCGCTCCCCACTTGGTAATGATTGGCCACATAGGTCCATTGCTAACAAGCGACCAGCTAGTTACTCACTTCCTTTTGTGTGGTGTGATTGAAAGAGAGGAAATGAATCACTGGCACCAAAGAGGGATGAGTCTCAGAGACAGCTGTGTCAACCCAGTAGGGATCTGATCACAAACTAACCCTGGCAGGTTGGGTCATGGCAACTGGATGCCAGAAACGCTCTGCAGGTTTGCTCGAAAATCCAAGTCATTCTAACCTTCGAAGAGAATGACCCCACCGACCCACTACTCCACTTCTACCCCCTACAGTAACCCACCCTCCTGCTACTAAGCACCAGAACCTGCGTCAGAGAAGGGATCATTCCGCATCAGCATGATCACAACAGTATTTTGGAAACACTTAATGAGGAAGGCAGTAGAAATCTCCTAGTTTCGAAGCTGCAAACAGTCAGTGACTTATATTTTCAAAAAAAGGCTAGTGATTTTGGGTGCCCAGTGTGAGATACTGTAAAGGGACCTGATTTGCAGGAAGTGCTGAGCCCCCACACTCAGAAAATCAGCCCCTCTTCAGGCAGTTCAAATCGGTGACTCAAAAATGGAAGCACCCCAATTACGAGTCACTTTTGATTCATAGATTCCAAGGCCAGGAGGAACCATTGTGATCATCTAGTCTGATCTCCTGCGTAACACTGGCCATAGAACTTCCCCAAAATAATTATCTTAGCAGATCTTTTAAGAAAAACATCCAATTTTGATTACAAAATTGTCAGAGATGGAGAATCCAGCATGAGCCTTGGTAAATTGTTCCACTGGTTAATTACCCTCACTGTAAAAAATGTACACCTTATTGCCCGGCTGAATTAGTCTAGCTTCAACTTCCAGCCATTGGATCACGTCATACCTTTCTCTGCTAGATTGAAGAGCCCATTATTAAATATTTGTACCCTATGTAGATACTTACAGACTGTGATCAAGTCACCAGTTAGCTTTCTTTTTGTTAAGCTAAATAGATTGAGCTCTTTGAGTCTGTCGCTATATGGCAGGTTTTCTAATCCTTTCATCATTCTTGTGGCTCTTCTCTGAACCCCCTCCAATTTATCAATGCTGAGAACTGAAGCCACTATTTTTAGAGTATTGTGCGTTTGGCTACTGTGCTACAGGGAATAGCCATCTAAATTCCCGATGTATTTGCTTGGCTTGCAGCATATGCTAGGCCTGGAAAATGATAGTCATACAAATACAGGCACATTTTCTTGCATGTAGAAGACATTGGCTTTGAAAAGTTATTTTCTGCTTACCTGAGACAGCATCTGTTGGTTTTGCTTTTTTAAAGTCTGCTTCATACTCTCTGTAGGCAATTTTCTTAAACACAAGCTCTGAATTTTCTGATCTGAAATAGGGAGTATTAAAAAATTAATTAAATGTAAAGCTTCTTAGCTATGCAGTGTGGTCTAGTGGAGTGGGCACTAGACGGGGACTCTGGAGACGTAGTTTCTATTCCTGGCTCTGACACTTGGATAAATCATTCCATTGGTTTAGACTGTATCTGTTTAGACTGTCAGCTCTTTGGGACAGGGACAGGGACTGTCTCTGTGTTTGTTCAGTATCTACCATAATGGAGCCCCAATCTCAGCTGGGGCTTCTAGACACTATTGTGATACAGTTTAATAATAATATAACAAACAAACATTTTGCTATGCTGTAGTGCCTTTTGGCTGTACTGTGAGGTTGGTATTAATTTTCCTCATTCCTTAGCTGGGGAAATGGGGATGCAGAGAGCTGAAGTGACCTGTCCAGGGTCACATACGAAGTGTATTGCAGAGCTGGGAACAGAACCCAGATTCCCCATCACCGTGCTTCATTTTCAAGATTATCTGCAATGATCTAAGCACAATCATTCAGAGTCACAATCATCTCTGACAACTGTGACTTTTAGGTAAAATAGAAAATGTGATTTGTTCCCCTTAGAAAGAGCACACTTGCCTCTTACGGGCAGCCAAAGGATCAAAGCAATTCAGAAAATTCCTTTCTGGGAAATGTGGCAACTGTCTTTACCTTTTGATACATAAAAGTATATGCACAATGGATCACATGCTATGTGCTGTAGAAAAAACTCCAGCAGACAAAAGGAAGAGAGCACATGGCTCTTGGATGATGGGTTATGGACTGAAGGTTGGAGGGGCAGAGCAGCTGCAATTTGTGTCATGCATCCGTAGATGATGGATAGATTTCTTGGTAGCTACTGCAGCTGGGTTCAGCAACAACTTGCTCTCAAAGTCTTCTAGCCTCCTTTCAGGAAGGTAAGGCACAGGCTTGATGGAGGAAATTGATGACAGCACACAGACAGGGAGGCAGGGCAGCTGGATGAAGGGGACATCACTCCATGGGGATGGCTCAGGAGCCATAGGGATAGCCTCTGAATTCAGAGCAGATCTGCTGCCCTGCAAGGCTGTGGCTTATCCTAAATTATTTTCCTGCAAGGAAAGAAGCAGGCAGAAACTCCACAGATTTCAACTCATGGGGCCCAATTCTGCTGCCCTTGGCATAAACAGGAATTTTGTCATTGGCTTCAGCAAAAGACTGTGCTCACTGCCGAGTTTATCCCTGCAACAGTTTGGCCTCATGAAGGTGGCATGTAACCTAGTGTAATGATGTCAGATGGAGCATGCCTGACCACCTATGGGGTGGGGTAAGAAGGACGTTATTACAAAAGGATTGGGATAATTACAAAACTGACATTTTTTCATCAAATATTTAATTGAAATTTAAAAAATCTGAGACATTTCTACTAGGATTAGTAATAACATACAGCCAGAAATAATCTTTGACCAGCCAGTGTGTGAATAGCAACAAACCTCTAGCCAAATTGGTTTCCATACATAGAAATGAGTCGAAGACATACATGTAGCACAAAAGAAACCAGAGAGCAGCTTGGAAATGTCATGGACATACGAATGCAGGTCCAAACGGTATATGTTGGAGGGCTTGGGGGCACTGAAAAATGACACCGGGTTAAATATCATATGCAGTATTGCTTGCCTCTAGTGTTCAAAAAACATTAGGATTTTTAAAAAAAATTATTTTTAAAAACAAAATGGAAGAGTAGGCTTATGCCCAGAATAGAGCAGCACATAGTATTGTCTGATTTTGTATTGTCTGGTCTTGCAGCTTTGAAGAGTGATAAAATTGCATAATTCTGTTGGCGATCCCATAAAGCCTGCAGTATTCTGCAGTTTATGTAAATGACTTACAGCTCATCTTTTTGTACCTTTTTAATAAAATAAACTAATGACAAGAAATTGAAGTTCTTTTTATTTGCTTTTTGGTCACACTCACTTCACATTTTCAAGTTCTCTCAGCAACCACTAGAAATATACTGCTGTTTTTTTGTTTTTAAAAAGCTGAGATTCTCATGCAATCTCTTGTTTCAAGCAGCTAGGGCTTTAAGACAAAACATCAAATGTCACAGAACTCACACACACACACACTCTCTCTCTCTCCCCCCCCTCTTTGTGGTTGTTTACTAAGTGCATTTCTTCAGCTGTGGTGATGAATATACAATAGTCGGTTTCACCATGTTCATGCTTTTCCACTCAGTTTCACTTTCAGGTTCCCACGGCAGCCTTGACAACTCTTAGGATATGTATCCTGAGCTCTGTGATGTTTGGGGTGTTTTTCTTACAGCATCAGCTCCCGAACTCATGTGGCTATCCCAGAATCTCACTTTTTTAAAGAAAAATGAAACATAAGTTTCTAGCCCTCATAGTTGCAAAGAAAAGCTTGAAAATATGAATAATAAAGGCTCAAAAGCCCAAGGGCAAAATAAAAAGAACTCAACATTCATTATTTTTTAAAATTCATGATTTTTAAGCCAATCTCATCATTTTGCGGGCCAAAATAATAATATTTTACGTGTCTCTGGCACCTTTTATCTGAGAAGCTCAATGCGCTTTACAAATATCCTCACAACACTTGTATGTGGTAATTACTGGGCCCTTTATACAGATGGAGAGATTGAGGCACAGAGGTAATGTGACTTTCACAAGGTCTAACATGGAATGAGTGGCAGACCCAGGGTCCAGAGCTTTTTGACATCTAGTTCTGTGCTCTTATAATTAAACCGTGTTCGCTCCCTCCTACCATAATATTATGCTTGCAGACATCATTTGTATTAAAATCTCTAAGTGGAATTTTAGAAATCATGGAAATATTTCTATTGGTCTTACAAAAATAGATTTACAAAATCTTAACAGTGTCCCTGTTAATGTTTTCTGGAATTACAGGGTACAGCCTATATATAACACGCTACCACAACAAGATTCTCTATTGCACACACATCTCCCCTAGGGAGCTGATCAGAGAAGCAGCAAAACATAAACAGATGTTAGTCACATCACTTAATGCACTAATGGAAGGAGTTCAGATACTGCAGTGTTCTGTAGAGAAGTGAATAGAACAGAATAGCTCTGCAATCCTAAGTCAGGCAAACTCTGTTGACTTCCCCGGGAGTTTTGCCTGAGCAAGGGCTGTAGCATTGGGCCCAGAGCTGCTACAATCATATTCATGCTACTGATGATATAGGACATTTTATATGTTGTGGTTTTCATGGTATGTTTGTATGTATGTGTTGATCATTTTGTAATTCAATTTAAAAGGAGGAATAAAAATTGCATGAAATACATTTGCTCAAAAAGTAGCAAATTCAGGGCCCAATGCTGCAACCTTTGCACACCCTAAACTCTAACTGGAAAAACATCATTTCACACAGGCCACCAAACAAACAACAGCTTTCCTTCACTAAGGGCTTGATCCAAAGCCCACTGAAGTCCATGGGAATTTTTCCACGGACTTAAATGGGTTTTGGATCAGGCTTTAACTTAGGCTGAATATGAAAGAGGCAATACAAAGACAAAGGGCTCTGTATACAATCAACAATTCCCAGGACCCGAGTGATTTCACAATTCTTTCAATCCACCACGCCTTGCTCAGAGGATGCAGGCAGTATTGCCCAATCAAAGAATTTCAAAAAAATCACGAGATCGTTCCCCCCACCTACCCTCCAAATGATGAGATTTTAACAAATAATAATGTTGAGGTTCTTTTTATTTGCCTCCTGGCTTCTGAGCTTTCCTACCCAACTATGCGAGCCAGAAACCTTTTTTTATCATTGAAATGAAAGCTGAGATTGTGATGTTTTCACCCAGCTGCAGGCACTGAGGTTGTGAGAAAAAAACCCATCAAATCTCAGGACACGCATGCAAAAATCCCCAGAGTTGGGGGCACTGTGCAGGATTGACCCCAGGGGGGAGTTTTGGGGGCACCAAGCTTGCCTTTGTCAAAACTGTATCAATAAAAAAGGCTCAAAAATCCCACCGTGTAAATAAAAGAGATAACAATTAGCTGATAGCATTGAACAGAATTAAGGGCTTGATCCAAACTGGGGTCGGTGAAAAGACTCTTATTGACATCAGCGGGCTGGATCAGGCACTAAGCCCCACTGTGCCAAACTCCTCAAGAGACTCAAGTCCCTTCAGTCCAGGAGGGGGGCAGGCTGCCTCCACACATCTTCCGACACTTACCTGGACTGTTCTTTGGACTGGGCTCTGTAGTTCCAGCTGGTGATCTCAGCTGCTATGAAGTGCTTCCGGACCTGAGCTGCTCCCACCTGGTGCCACTCCAGACCTGGCCACCACAAACCAAGCAGCATCAAGAGAAGGAGGCGCATGCAGGAGGGCACCATGGTGCAAGCTCCTGCTGATGCCACACTGGGAGACACATGAGGCAGTAGCTGCTGCTTTTGTTGCTGGTAACTTCCCCAGAGAAATTCTTTCATTGTGGTTAGTGATGCAAGAGGTGATGGTGGTGGTGGTGTTAGTGACGCCCAGGTCATTGCTCTTCACCTCCTCCACCTCTTCCTGCTGACAGGGATCATAGGGGAGATAAACAGCTGCTCAGGCTGCCTTTCCTTCCCTCCCCCACACCTTCCCTGCTGAGTGCCAGGCACAGAGGACAAGCAGCCTTAACCACGTAAGGCAGTTGGTTGGCTGGGTCGTTGCCTAGTAGGACAGTAGGGTATTAGGGGCAGCAACCCAAATAGAAATGGTTTATGTGGCTGACTTACAGGGTGATGAAGCATAGGGGCTTGTTTTCTCTAAGAAGCACAGCTGGCACTGGGGACAGGGACCTCGCTAAGGATGCCACATTTCCTAGGATTTCAGGGATCATTCCCATTTTGAGAGGGAAAGATCCTGCAAACCTGGCATGCTGGGTGATAGAAAACATGGAAATAGTTCAGGACCTGGGGAGTGACAACAGGCTCCAGAGCCTTGTACCAGTTCAAATCCAGTCCAGGTTAGTAGTCACTGAAAGCTGCTACCTCAGGACAGCTCTATGATGGCCTGTATGAATCTGCCTCCTGGTAGATAAGCATCCACATAATCAGATAATTGACACTGAATGATCCCCTTATTAGCAGGAAATATGCCAAACCTGAAGAAGGCAGAGAGACTGGACTCCTCTTTTGTCCAGAGTGAGAGTCCCTTTAGCTCAGATTTTAGTAGAGCTGGTTGAAATTTTTTGAACATTTTCCTATTTAAAAAAAAAAATAAAAATCCCTAAAACTATTTTCTTATGTGAAAATTTGTTGACATTTGGTTGAATTTTTTTAAAAATAAAAAACAAAGTATCCAAAAAGGCATAGATTTCAAAAATCAGAAATATCAAAATGGTGATTGACTTTTTTTCCTCCCTCCCAATGGCAGGTGTTTTGGTAAAAGAAAAATAGTTGATTTAGGTTTTCGGTAAATGGAAAGTTTCAGTAATCTTTTTGAGAGAGTCTTTGCTAAAAATTCAACAACAAAAAACATCACAAAAAGTAAAAAAAACCCAACAAAACTTGGTTCAATTTCAAACAGTTTGAACCAAAACCAAGTTGGCAATTTCCCTAAATTAATTTTGGACTTAACCAACTGCAGCTTTGGGATACATTTACAGAGCACTGGAGGGGAAACTTGTCGATGAGGTCACTGTTCTATGTTCTGGCTCTCTCAGATGCATAGATTTTAAAACCAGAAGGAACCATTGAGATTATCTAGTCTAACCAACTGTAAAACACAGGTGGAAGGACTTCTCTGAATTAACTCCTGCTTTAAGTCTAATGGCTGTGACTGAATGAGAACACATCCTTTAGAAAAACATGCAATCATGTTTTAAAGATTTCCAGTGACAGAGAATCCACCACATCCCAAGTAAGCTGTTCCTGTGGTTAGTTACCTTCACTTAAAATGTGTACCTTATTTTTTCAGTCTGAAATTGTCTAGCTTCAAATTCCAGCCATTGGATTTTGTAGTGCCTTTTTTGGTTAGATGAAAGAGCTGTCTACGTTCAGAAATCTCTTCTCTGTGTAGGTACTTGTAGAACTTGTTATACCTTTGTCTGTTAGACTGAAGAGACTCTATTATCAAATTTTTATTTCCCACCTAGGTTCTTCTAGGTCATTGACAAAAATGTTAAAGAGCATTCAAAGAAAAACCAATCGTTTTGTGACCCCACCAGAAACACACCAGCTGGATGAGGATTCCTCATTCACAATTTCATTTTGAGACTTATCAGTTAGCAAAGTTGTACCCATTTAATGTGTGCCATGTTAATTTTGTATCATTCTAGTTTCTTAACAAATCAAAATACCATGAGGTTTAAAGTCAAGTGCCTTACAGAAGTCTAAAGAATATTACACTGACATTACTACAGTAGAACCTCAGAGTTATGAACATGAGAATTATAAACTGACCAGTCAACCACATACGTCATTTGGAACCAGAAGTACACAATCAGGCAGCAGGAGAGACCAAAAAGAGCAAACACAGTACAGTATTGCGTTAAACATAAATTACTAAAAAAATAAAGGGAAAGCAGTATTTTTCTTCTGCATAGTGAAGTTTCAAAGCTGTATTAAGTCAGTGTTCTGTTGTAAACCATAATGTTTTGTTCAGAGTTATGAACACTTCAGAGTTACAAACAACCTCCATTCCCGAGATGGTCATAACTGAGGTTCTACTGTACTTTTATCAACTAAACTTGTCATCTACTCCAAAAAGGATACAGTTAGTTTGACAAGATCTATTTTCAATAAACCCATGTTGATTGGCACTAATTATACTATCCTTCATTAATTCTTTAATCAAGTCCCACATCAGCTGTTCTATTACTTTGCTTGCGATTGATGTCAGGCTCACAGGCCTATAATTACCTGGACATCCCATTTATGCTTTTTAAATACTGACCTAACATTAATTTTCTTCCACTCTTCTGGAACTTCCCAGGCTTCCAAGACTTATTCATAGACAATATTAGTGGTCCAGAGAGCTCCCCAGCCAGCTCTTTTAAGATTCTTGGATGAAAATTATCCAGATCTGCTGATTTAAAAATATCTAACTTTAGTAGCTGTTTAAAATCTTCTTTAGTGACTGTTAGAGAGGAAAGTATTTCATCATAATCACAGGATATAAAAATACCATCTTGCTTTTTTCCAAATATGAAAACAGAACTATTTATTGAAACACTTCTACCTTTTCTGCATTATTATTGACAATTCTATTATTTCTTCTAGTAATGGACCAATACCATTGTGGCATTCCTTTTGTTCCTAATGTACTTAAAAATTACTTCTTATTTCTGCTAGCCACAGATTTTACCTCACGTCCTTTGCTTCCTTTATCAATTTTCTACCATTGCTAACTTGTAATGTATATTAATTGCTATCAACTTGCCCTTTTTTCCATTTGTTTTAGATATATCATTTTACAGCTGCTTTTACTTCTCCTTTCATAATCAGGCTGTTTTTTAACCAGCGTAGCCTTCTCTCTCAATTGTGGCCTTTTGGGCATTTAGTAAAATATACTTAAATGGTTCCCAATTATCATTCACATTTTTCTGTTTAAATCCTTTCCTCCAGCTCGTTTGGTTCTTAATTGTTTTCAGCTTTGTGAAATTGGCCCTTTTAAAACACCAAGTATACATATTACTGGTTTGAACTTTATTCTGTTTACCCACAGGAAATGTAATCAAGACACGATCACTTGCACCTAAGCAAACACTAATTTTAGTTCTATGATCAATTCCTCTCTATAGGTCAAAATGAAGTCTAATATAATGTGGGATGCTACACTTTTTGAGTTAGGAAATTGTCATCTGTAATTTTTAGAAATTCCAGGACATTTTAATAGTGACAGCATGAGACCTCCAGCGTATGACACTCAAGCTGAAGTCCCCCCATGAATGCACAGCTTTTTTTCCCTTCATATTATTGATAGGTGCTTAAAGAGCTGGTCATCCTGTTTCCTAGTGTGATTTGATGGTTTGTAGCAGACACCACTTAATACCCCATCTTGAGCTTTGTCTGTTAGGACATTGATCTAAAGGCATTCAGCATCCTTTGCTTTCAAAATTATCAGAGACTCAAACAAGGAATGCCATTCTTGACCTAGAATGCCACTCTCTCTCCCCTTGTGCCGACTCCCTCCTGCCTACATAGATTATAACCTTTGATTTTAACATTCTAATAGTGTGAATCATCCCACCAGTCTTAAGTAATACCCACCAGATCAAATGTTTTGCTCATAAATGAGCAACTCCAATTTCTCTTGTTTATTACTCAGGCTCCTAAGCATTGATGCATAGGCAATTACAGAATTTCTTCTCTTCATGTCCCTGGATTCCTTGATTACTTTTTTTCTCTCAACATCTCAATTTTGTTTTGAGTGCTCATATCTTCCACAAACTAAAGCCCTCCATTAATTTACCTACCAAGCAGTTCATGTCCAGAGTCTTCTGCCTTCCTTTGCTCATGTGACAGGAAAGACTTCAAGTAGATCACTTGGACATTCCTCTCCCTCAGCACGCTGCCAAGTTCCCTGATGCCCTCTATAATCTGTGATGTATCACGTGAAGCAGTGTCGCTAATGCTGATATGCACCATGACCAGTGGATCTTTGCCTGCCGACTTCAGAACCTATCCAATCTTAGAGTTACATCTCCTGTCTTCTCTCCAGGAAAATAGTACGCCATCCACCTGTCTCACTCCAGTATCTTTCCCTGATTCTAAACCTGTTCACCAGAACAGTTTAAAAAGGAGTGATCTGAAATAAAAAACAAACAATGTGCCGTTTGTCTGTGTGTGTATCAGATTGGCTTGTGTTCTAGTGGTTTAGCATGCCCCCTTGCAAGTATCATGGCACCACCTCCATTTTGGAGAGAATGCCACCTGCCTCCCAGGAACAGGAAGCAAGTAGAGATGGGTCTGGCTCCTAGTGGTGAGGTACAACCCTTGCCTGGAAGGCCTCTGTCACTTTGTTAACAGAGCATCAGAAGCGTTGTTGCAAGGCACTAATGCAATGTCATGACCTTGTCTCATGGGACTAACTTTAAATAGCAGCAGCCCTACATCCCACACCATTGACATGTAGGATGGGAAGGACAGGAAAGAATCTTCTGCCCTGGATGTGGAAAATGGGTCACTGATATTTTGCACAAAACGTCAATCACTAGCTGCACCAATACCTCAGCGTAGGGCTCACACACAATCACATCTAAGAGAAAGCTTCGTGTAGCTATTGTGTGCATTTGTTGGTTTCTCCATCACAGTCTTACTTTCCCCCTAGAGAGGGCTTAGGACTACCTTTTCCTAGACATGGTTAAAGCACATTAAAGAGACCCCACTGTGTTACAATCACTCTCACTTTTTGCCAGTATTCCTTTAAACACCATTCAAATCCCTCCTACCAACTCAACTACTTATGCAAACTTAGGCAACACAAAGTGCAGACTCCATTATAAAGTCCTGTATATATATTGTATATTTGTTATAACACACACACCAAGCAGAAGGGAAGGAGGGCCTTGTGGGTAAGGCATTGGATGAGGATTCAGAAGAGCTGGAACCTATTCTGGCTCTCCCACAGATTTTCTGAGACCAAATCACTTAACCTCTCGTTTCTTCCATTTCTCCCATCTGTAAAATATGGATGATAATGACATTGAATGTGATGAATGAGGAAAATAATTAATATTGTTCAAGAATGTGCCTCACGTTTCCTATTAAATGTTGTGTTGCTGCATGCCTGAATGAATAGTTAAATCAGAAGAGGCTATAAAAAAGTTAAAGAACTGAGCAAGAAAGGTAAAACAATGACAAAGATGAGTCAGCCTCTGATACACACCTTTAAAGCAGCTAAGAAAAATGGTTGGGACATCATTGGGAGAAGAATCCACCTGTGTAGCTCCATCCATGCCAGAATGGTTTATACTTCCCAAGGCTAAGAGTGGGATCAAAGGAGACACAAAACCTCAGGAGACCATAGAAATGGGACTGGGGTTAGGTGAGCCAGGCGAGGCTACTCAATATGTCAATGAAAAAGCAGAGAGGCTAGAAGACTCCTTATGACATGGCAGGAGCATGCTGCAAGCAGCATATGCTGTTCTTCCCAATTCTGAGACATGGAATAAGCCAAATTTATTTGAGCTCTGGCTAGAGAGGCCAAGTTCATGTAAGGAAATACACATCCAAGATGCTGTTTTTGTTTGGTTTTTATCCTGGCTGTGTGCTTTGTACCCTTGGGTGAAAGAATAAACGATGCTTTGTTTTAAAGAAGCTGTTTATGTAACACTGCAAACTTAAACTGTCACAGGCTCTCACCCCACATAAAACAATCTGAAGGGTGCCAAACACAGTTAGATCTGCCGAATTAGTCCTGGGTGGTACCTTGGGGTTGTAACCCAGGTCCTAATCTGAGAGTGAGCCAACTGAAGAATTTCACCCCAGAAGGACAAAGGGCTGAGGCCTGACACTTGTGGTGATGAACTCTGTGGAACCCTGAGAAGGGACAGTGGTGCAGCTAGCCCAATTACTGACACTGACATCTCATAGGGACCCTGTAAAGATATATCTCTATTCAGGGCTGTAAAGGGCTCAGACATAACAGGGATGGGGGCTAGTAGAAAGCCTGCATGTTGAAGATTTTTAAATATCCTTAACTAAAGTTCTCTATGAAGGTTTCACATTTTGCATGTGTACGAATGTGTTTTTAAAAAGTATCCCTACCCGTGCTACTGTCATTTAAGATCAACAAGATTAAGATTTTGAAAGAGAAAAATCTTTTCCCCACTTATGGTGTTTGTTTACATGCAGCATGTCTCATCTTGAGCAGTGAAACGAAGCTCATCAGATTCACGTTCTGAGTCTAGTAAGTTTCCTCTTCTTGTTCTTTTGTTCTAGCATAACGCTATTAGGTTTGTGTTTCCAATACTAAGGGTTAGTCTACCCTTAGAACTTAGAGATACAGGTGTGCCGCTGTAATAGTGCTTGTACAGCCACGTTATATCGGCAGGAAAGAGCTCTCCTGCAGACATAATAAGACCACCTAAACAAATGGAGCTAGCCGTGTCAGCAGGAGATCATTTCCTGCCAACATAGCGCTGTCCCCACAAGCTCTTATGTCAGTAAAACTTCTGTCACTCAAGGGGTGGGGGGAGGGGTGGGAGGGGCAGTGTTTTTTTCACACCCCCCACATGACAAAAAGTTTTGCTGGCATAAGTGCTAGTGTAGACAAGGCCTACAGGGAAATGTTTAAATGCCTAAAGAAGTTAACTGAATTAGTGAAAAAATAATGAAGATATATATCCATACTGTTCTTTAAACATAAAGCACCTTTTTGGTTTAGTACTCGACAGTGTCCCTCTCAGAGTGCTTATGCCAACATTTCAACTCAGATATTTTACACTCTAATGAGAAAAATGTAAATTTACATATTAAAATGACAAACCAAAACCTTTTTAGAAAAATTCTAAACTGAAAGGACCATGTATGCTGTCATGTGTGTTTCACAGATTGCAAGGCCAGATGGGATCATATCTAGCCTGACCGCCTGTGTAACTAAAGGTCATCAAATTTGCACAGCACCTAGTTTAATGACGCCCCACTCCTAACTGGGAACACTAGGAGTTATGGACATATAAATATTAATAGTACAGAAATCAAAAATAAAATGTCACTTTAAAAGAAGAATAGAAACAGATCCCTGTTGTCTTACTTATGAAAGAGGTTGTTGGATGATCTGTTACACATAATAAACATGTTCTTATTTACTCACAGTTCCCTGGTCTTTCAGAGATCAGGGTCATATATTCAAATCCTTCTTATAGCACAAACCTGAGAATCATCTAATGGTAATCCCAGCAAAAAAAAAAAAAATCTCTCAAGAGATTGTGGGTCCAGAAGCATGCAGGAGATCATCTGTTAGAGATGCAGTATACACTAACTACACTTCACCACCACATAAGGTGGAGCAAGGTTGGAAGAGAAAGACCTGTAGGATAGTTAAACTACTTTTTGATGCTGCCTTGAGACAAAAAAACCAAACAATTTAGAACATGTATCCAGCAAACATGTCCCCTACAGAGCAGAAAGAGAACTTTTCTGAGCAAACAAAAAAAAGAGTTAATTATTTAGCTGTAGCAAATACCAAATTCTGAACATAGATAAGACAGACACACACACAAACACACCAGGTCCACTGGATGCATTTTAAAACTGGGAATGGTAAAACAATCAGATGGGTATAACTATTTCTGCATAAAGGCATTGAAAACAAAAGGTCTGCAAGGTCTTTCTCTGGGAACCCATGAAATGGCTCCTTGTGGAAGTAGAAAATAGCATGTTAAAAATCCCAAGGGCAGGCACAGGTAGTTGATGGCAGACAATCCGTAAGGGATCAAGCTCCTTTTTGGAAAAATACTTTTTCTTAGAACAGGGTTTGTGGGTGACATACCCATTTGATATTGATAATAAGGTGGCCCTGTGGGTAGAGCACTGATGTGAAATTCAGGTGATATAGGTCCCTGCTCTGCCACTAGCCTGCTGGGTGACCTTAGGCAAGTCACAACCCCTTGTGGTGCCTCAGTCTCCCCATCTGTAAAGTCAGGATGATCCTGATGCCCAGGCACATTCTAGAGGAGGTCTACTGATGACAAATATGTATTATTTTAGAATACACTTCTGCACAATTGGACAAGGAAAGAAGGCAGCACAATTTGCCACACAAGTGGGCCTGGTTCTCCATTGCCCTGCACCCTTTGCAGTCATTTACACTGGTGCAAAGTACTAACAAATTAGAATAGTAGCATTTCACACTTCCTTTGTCCTACTATAAAGCAGTCCACAACGTACAGTGGCGTAGTATTAGGCCCAAAAGCATTTTTGTGCTCAAAATCTGTATAAAATGAGAAGAGAATTCATAGAACAGCACAATGGTCAATTTCTGAGCAAGTAGCCGGTGCCCTCACACTCACATGCCAGGCCAGTCTACAAGCAGACTCTCAACTAGCTGTTCTCTATCTATGATGAAAAAGGTAGTAGCCATGGAGAAGACAGAAAACAGTACAATGATCAATGTCCACAATGTCAAAATCATCCAACAGGATGAAAGACAACTAAAGCAGCTTGCAATTAAGGCAACTTGTACTGAGATACAGCCTTTTGTAAGCTGTGGGCTCATTATAAAAAAAATGCACTCTAGTTTTGCAACTGGTTTCAGACATACAAACTAAGTATAATGTTTTGTAAACAAACAAACTTTTGTTCTTTTCATTCAAATTCACAAGCCAAGTCCAGGGGTCTTGTATTCACAAGATGATTGTGTGTGTGTGTGTGTTGAATTTTACTTATATAATTACTGGCAGATGAAATGTGGATATAGCAGGGAATGATTACCAATAGTATGCTACTGGTCTAATGAGACATTTATTAGATCTTTTCCTTCGGATGGTGTAAGGCTGTATGGCAGAGCAAGGAGTTTAGTTTCTACAATCATTGATTGGATTAATTGCTTATTGTGGACAGATAACTTAGACTTTTAAAAAAAAGTCTCTCTCAAGGTAGCATTATAAGGACAAATTTAAAGCACACTCCTAATTTCAACCCTGTATTCTGATACTTCCAACTGTCTGGGTTTTATATTTGCATTCACTGTTGAATTTCCTCACTTCCAAAGAATATGTGTAACAGTTGAGTTAGTGGTTTGTACTCTTACTCTTTGCCTCTGACTAATGAAAATTTTTATCTGGGAATCCTGTGTGTGTGGCTTTTTCCCCTTTACATTTGACATACATTAAAAGCTAGTGTGCCATCAACTGCAGGAGCTCTATATGGTCTTAAGCATTCCAGTGAGACAGCTTCCCTACTTCGCTCTTGAATCCGGTGAAATGCTGTCAATGGGAGGTGTCAGAGTCTTCAGCATAATCAGTATTTCACCACTGGTCTCCCTCAAACCATTTACAGAAGTTTTCAGATGGGCATGTCTCAGGGGGCCCAATGCAGATGCTATTACACTCCTCAGCAGCTCCTATGGAATTTAAAACACATGCAGGGAGGCAAAACTAGTATGAGGGTGGAAATCAAGACATTCTATGGACCAGGAGGCAGATAACTTAGGAAAGGCAGGTATACTGATGGGAGCTTCTGATGAACCATAGACACTCAGATGGTGGTAGGAAGGAAGTGCTGCATCATTTAGGAGATCCAGAGAGATGATTCTCATAGGAGCATGGAAAGCTAAAATTGAGGTGGCCGTTTTGGGATTTGCTGATGGCAGTAGCTCAGTTTCCCATCTCTTCCATACATGTATCCTAATGGACTCTAGCCTTCTACAAAGAGCAACAAAACAAGTGTGTTGATGGACGTCATTAACTTCAACATGGTTTCTCAAGTTTTCTGCTGGCATCAAACACCTCCTCTATACCTATAAAAACTCTGTTGCCTGGCTCTTGCCGGTAGTGTAGATTCTGCCACTTACATCCAGGCCCAGAAGAATGGGATCATTGTTGTCAGGCTCCTGTGTACCCGAGTGAAGATGTAAGTCAAGATTGTGTGGCTACTTAACTCCCCATTGCAGGCTACTGAAGATTATACCATCATCTTCACTGCAGGGGAAGGCATTTAAAGACTGCCACTGCAGAAAAATAGCATCAGCAACTAGTTACCTTTAGAGGACCCCTCTACTAAGATGAGGATACTGCTGCATGCTGACAGCTTTTTCCTTTTCTTTCCAAACATGGCAGCAGGCTCTTTCCTGAAATCTTCTCAGAAATGCTTCAGGTGACACCTCTCTTAGGGGGACTCTAGTGGCTGAGGGAGGTGATATGGCTTAAGTGGAAGGGGAGGGAGGGATTTTGACAGTAATTTCAGGTGGTATTACTCTTGACTTGCGTGACAAATATTTGAAGGGAGTGAAGTGGAAGGAAGGACTGAAGAGACCCAAAGGAGCAACAACAGAATTCAGAGTGGAAATGGTTGGAGAGGATAGAGTTCAGCTTCTACCTGCGAGGAGGTATCCATTACTAACTACATTTTCCTCAAGTTCATAAGCCATAGTTAAGGTTTTCCACCTAGGATTTGATCTGGAACAGATGCCTTTAATCAATTCTCTCAGCTGTGGGTCTCACAGGGACAGGGCATTGTTTCAATGTTTGGATAAGTACATGAGTACTCATGGACGAATTCAACAGTTGTTGGCCCTAGCTCTATGCACATGCAACTTTGAACATCACTCTCCATGAACAGTTAGGAATGCAACATGCAAGTATCTGAAGCCATGGAAAGAACAGAAAGGGAAAACAAAGCACAGCCAGAGCAAATTCATTTACAAGTTTAAGGAGTACTGGCCCAACTCTACTAGGGGACAGAGAACCACATTAAGAGTCAGTTTACATTTTGAAGTATCAGCATGGAAAAAGCTTTTTAAAATGAAAGCCAAGGTCACTGAGTGTGTTCTTGCACATTCAAGAATCCAGAGGCCAAAAGAAAATACACACTGCCATTTCTAATTCAATGCATCTCCCAAAAAGGATTCCTTGCCCACCATCTCAAAAACTAGTACCCAGCAGTACTATGCAGTAACTTTTCACATAGTTAGTCCTAGAAACAGCAAAGATGGCTATTTTTGTTGGTGGTGCAGTACAAAGTTAAAAACAGACATAACTAACATTTACTCCTGCATCGTCTCAGAAAGGCACTTGCTCTCGTCACGCCCACAAGTTTCACCATGCAGTTCTGAGATAGTCAGCGATTACACAAAAAACATTTGAAATGGAAGTTACTTGAAAAATAAAGAGTATTTTATTAATAAAGCCAAAACAATCATACTGAGGCTTATATTGGAAAGCAAGTTTTAACTTTTCATATGGAAGAGCTACTAGCTATAAGTAAAAAGGTGCTTAAGGAACAACTAGGTTAATACTATGTGAAAATAAAAACCTGAACTGCAAGTATAGGAATGAAAAGTGGTTTATTTTACACACAGATCTTTATTAAAAAGTAAGGCTGGTAGTGGAACTTTTTATTTTGATGCATAAACTTGATAAAATTGTGTACAATGCTGAACAAACAAGTCACATATATGGGTTTTTTAAAAAAATCAGAACCAATAATTAGCACAGACATTTGCAATTTCTAGTTACATTGTAAAGTGTCTTGTGTAGTCATATTCTATTGTTGGAATGACAGCTTGTACAAATTTCAAGAAAATGAGAAGGTACCTGAGTATCTAGTTAAGGTAAACATGGAGTAATTTAGTAATTAAATGCTTACTTTAGATCCAAGTAAACTAGGTGAAATCATGCCTTTTGTAAGTGGCCTGAATCTTATTAGTATTTCATTGGATAGGAAAAGTACAGCTTAGAAAATCTAAAGGGGACAAGAAAATATATTAATACAATGAAGAACGGCACTTCTCAAAACAGTTATGATCTGAATGATCTTGAATGCTTGGGTATTATTTCAAGTTTAATAAATTCACTTGTTTTAAAAAACGTTACCTTGCTAACACTAAACCAGTTTTGCATAAAATACATTGTGTGTACATTAAACTGCTTTCTACAGGTTACATTCCAGTATAACTTGCTTTAGACATGTAACACCACATAATCTGTCCCATCTACAGCTAGCTGGTATGAAGCAGACTTATAGTTTGTGTCCATCTCAAACTGTAGCTGAATTAAGACAGATCCTAGTGATGGGGTTAAAACCCCATACCATCAGCTTATTTATCAGCCTAATGAGCTGTTACCTATAGTGGTACAACTTTGTTTATTCAAGGCCTAAGACTGGCTGGTATGAAAACTGTTGCTGGTTCAGGGCTTTCAGCAGCACCACAGCCTTCTCTTCCCTTCTTGTTTAGAACAGGAAAGGGAAATGAATGGATTCATTTAAAGGGACACTGGCACCTTGAAAGTGACATTTCTGTCTGAAAATGTTGTATTAATATACTAATTGTGTGCAACTATTGTACCTACTGTTATTACAAGCATCACTTAAGAACCCCTCATCTCAGATCAGAGAGTCCTGTTTGTAAAATGCAACTGACTAACAGAAGAGTGAAAAAGTGACTACCTACCATACAAAATTTTTCACTGTTATGTTGGTCAGTTGCATTTGTTTTATGAACAAGCAGGAGATCACTTATGCACTGTGCTACGGGAGATTACCACATGCATACTATTTCCCAACCACTGCACATAAGAAAAAATGGTAACTTGGTGTGCCTTACAGATCTAAAGTGACTTTAGTAGCAGTAAATTTCACAACATTACCTGCAAAGTAACGTTTTAGGAATGGACAGAAGATGGATTAAACCTTTAATAGCTGGTATTCGCTTCAGAAGTTGCCTTACATTCAGTGGAAAGGATACATATGGACTCCAAGTTCTCCGCCACCTTCTGCAACTGTTTCAATTATTTTCTTCATCACTTCTGCGTGCCTGAAAGTAGATTAGGAGAAGATATCTTAGAAGAGATCATGCCAAGACAGATGTGTCTTCCATAACTCAATAAAATTAGGTTACTTGTGCAGATTAATAGCCTTAAGAAGCCATCCAGTCATGCTACAGAAAATGATATTGAATAGGGAATATTTTTTAACCTTTAGTTTACTGGTCTAAAACTAGCTCCAAACCATGATAAAAAATTTGCCAACTAATGGCTGTTGGTGAAGCTTGTGAAAGAAAGGAAGACATAGCACCCATCAGAAAACACCTTGAAGAAAATTACCCTTATTGGCAGTTTCATGCTTCACCATGGAAATGGTTGCACTGTGTCAGAGAGGAAGGACATTGTTGTGGCAATGTGGAGTAAACTGCAATTAACTCATCTGGGGGTAGGTTGCTTCCATCGCTAAAACATTGTTTTTAAAAATAATTTTTGGTGTTGGGCAGGCAGATCAGTGCATGACAGTTTTTTGCTTTCACAGACCAGTTATAAGCCACACAAGCCATAAGATGCCCTCCACACTGTTCAATCTCATTCTTAACGGTTTAGTATTGGCAGTGCCAATCTTCAAGCTTGGCAGAACCTTAGAGTGACGAACACCTCTGGAACGGGGTTCTTCTAACTCTGAAGAGAATTGTATGGTTCTTTCAAACATTTACAAATGAAATTGGCTTAATACAGCTCTGAAACTACTATGCAAAATGCTGCTTTTTTTTTTTTTTTTTTTTTTTTTTAATAGTTTACATTTAACACAGTACTGTACTGTACTTGCTTTTTTTGTCTCTGCTCCTGCCTGATTGTGTGCTTCTGGTTCCAAATGAGGTGGATGATTGACTGGTCAGTTCATAACTCTGGTGTTCATAAGTGAGGTTCTACTGTAGTTATTTATGGCTGAGATTCTTATTCTAGATCATGCGCAAGACTTTAAAATCGAATCATGCTAACAGAATACATTTCAAAAGTTAAGTGATATTTTCATTTTCAAAACAAGTTTAAAACTCAGATTTTGCTTTTACTTACCTGCCATATCAGAGTTAGAAAGTTCCAGTTTCTTACAATAGTTATGTTACACCTAAAACTCCAGTAAGAAGATCTTATTTTGGTTTAGCAGGGTTTAAATTACATTTAACCCCTGCATAGGCGTGCGCACGGGGTGTGCCGGGTGTGCCCAGGCACATCCTAATGCAGGGGAGTCTAACTTTTTGTATCCAGCCCGCGAACCCTGTTGATGTGGGCCAGTAGAGCTGCCGCCGAAAGAGCAAAGGGCACGCGTGATTTGTCGGCAGATGGCAAGAGAAAGTGAGCTGCCACCGAAAAAGGACCTGCGCGATGGTGCGGCGGATGGGAAGACGCCACGATCTGGCACCGAAATCCCGTTCTTCGCAGTAATTCAAATGTTGCCCGCCGGTGAAATTGACTTTGACACCCCCTAATGTAAATCCCCTGGGTGCACACCCTAATGAAATGTGCTGCGCACAACTATGCCCCTCCATAAATGCAGTTTAAATTGACTTCTCCCATTAAGTCATTTTAGTAGCTGTTAGCATAAATCTGACCACAGAGCACTGTGCCCAGAGTGGGGTTAAGATCAGGTTCACTAATGATTTATATTTGTATTTTCATCTAGCATCTTTCATACAGAGGGATCCCAAAGTACTTTGCAAACTACAAAGAAAGCCCTTCACCCACCACTGAAATGGACTGCAGAGAGACAGGCGCAATTAGAATATGTTGTACAACCATCAGGGAGGAGAAAGGGAACATTTACACACAGGGACACTGGGGTAAGACCCCAACCCCCTTTAAGAATAGTTATGGGATCTTTAATGTCCATGTAGACCCCGACCCGAGTTTAAGATATTGTCAAAGCGGTATGCAGTTCACAGAGTTTATTTACCTCAGAGAGGAAGGGCTTGATCATTCCTCCCTGGACCCAGACTTGTGCTTCCAGATCAGATGCTAAAAATACTAAGAAATACTTTGGCAACTAGTGATTTTTAGATTTCATTTACATCATCGGCCATGCAAGCCAAGTCATGTAAATCGACTATCCATCACTATTTGTGTCTTCAAGCTATCACCACTGTCTTTTGTTTATCTCAAAATAAGGGCCTGCATGTACTCACTGACTGACATTCTAAACATCACAAATGTTTCTCCTCTTTTGAAGCACTTTAAACCACTATGTTTTGACATAATGATCCATTACACATGCCTGGAGAAACTACATATGTAGCTGTGTACAAGCTGCTCCTGTCAATACATGAGAACTTTTCACAACCAGTTACAGTCTCAAAGTAAAGATGCCTATCTGACATGTTTCCAATATAACATTTGTAGAGATGATAGGGCAGGGAGCAGCAGCAAGAAGGGATACAGAGTGAGAAGGGGATAGGACTGAACAGACAACAGTTCTCATAAAAGGCTGCAGGGGAGAGAAGGAAGCAGCAAGAACGACAAAGGTGGCGCTTCACATGAAGATCACTTTAGCTATGCCTTCATTTTATGCTTCTCTAGTCAAACCTTAATTTGTGAAGAATCCTGAGGATATGAAGACAAATGAATGGAAGTTCGCAGAGAATTAACAGGATTTTAAAAAAATGGTCATCTCAAACTCAGTACAGTTTAGGGGAAGCTTACAGACTTTAACAAAAGGGCTCAGATACCATTATATAAATGCTTAAGTAGATGGCTATTCATTTGCTTTCTGGCACAAGTCTGTTAGCTCAAAGCTACCCCACCCTGCTAGCACGATTCTGAGAATGCAAAAAAGTGATTGCCACATTATTGAAACATATTATGAAGCGGAATGTGTCAGAGAACAAGTGGTGTTGGGCAATAATAGGACAATACTTCTTATAAGCTGTGCTGTTTGTCCTCACATGCACTTGATGGGCAGCCATAGTCCATTAATATTCTATTAGTCTCACTGCAATACTACTGGAGACAGAGTGCATTGACTAAAATTTGGCACCCCAACAGGTTTTTTAATATATGTTTTGGGAGCAGTCAAGCTGATAGAATTCAGAGAGACTGTCTGTTCAGCCAGGTTTACGCTATTCCATTCTTGTCCAGAAGAGAGTAAAAAAATTCATTCTGTGGCCATTGCATACTTCACCTCAAGACATCTGAACAATGATGCACCTTGGGAAAGAGTTATTAGCACTGCAATTTTTCCATTATACAATCGATCCATAAAATGCTGCCACTGTATTCCTTAGAGTGCAAGACCTATGTTAGATTTCAATAATTTGCAGTCCCATAGGAGCCACCATATCAGTGTCACTCTTGCATCCCTACAGCTTTAGAAAAATCTGCACAGGTGCTTGTAAAAGCAAAACTAAGACTTAAAAGATCTGAAGTGTTTTACTGGAGCAGTGCATTTTTAAAGGGAAGCAAAGATCTTGTAACTTCAATATCTGCCGCAAGCCTCCTCCCTTCAAAGTGGAAAAGGAAGAGATAACCCAGTACAGAATGCAGGACTAATAAGCCAGACTTTCTAGGCTCAAGAGTCCCTCACAATTTTTAAGTGAAACATGTACAAAGAGTAACCCTGGGAGATATTTTTGGATATGTGGTAAAGGATGGGTATCTGGACTCACAGGACAGTTTTGAGGAACATGTGGGAAATTGTATCTTTGCTAGACATTAACCTGCATCAAACCACACCATATAGACTTCAAGGAGAAAAGGAAAGTGAGACAGCTATATGAAAACAGCAGTCTGAAGTACTCTACTACCTAGCAGTGTCTTGAAGGCTTTGTTTAGTTTAGAATTTAGTCCTTTCATAACTAGAGTTAAATGTTTGCCAGTTAACTTGAGCTATCTAGACACACAACCAATGCTTGTTTCACTACATACATTCGATCCATCCTATAGTCTAGGTTGGACCACACAAACATTTGTGTCCTAGAACAAAATGTTTGCAAATGATGATCTGCATATACCACCACCATGATAGCAGTCAATTAACTAGTTACAACAGGACTAAGAACTTTCATCCATACAAAGCCAAACACTGCTACTCCAACCAAATGTGATTTGGTGAGAACCATATCTTGGCTTTTCAGTCCCACAGGCCTCAACAAGTGGAATAGCCATCAAAATAAGCTATGACATTAGCTTCCTAACACAAAAGCCTCAGTTAGACACTTCCTCATGGAGAATTTGTTCTACCAACTGCCAGGTCCTCTTCTTATCTGTGTACAAGGCCAAAAGTTAACAGGAAAAAAGTCTTTCAGACTGTCTTGAGCATATTGTGTTAAATGACTAACTTGAGCACTCACGTTTGAAAATGCTGGCCTGTTGGTTTAGTTGCACTTTGTACATTGTGTAATTCATGTACACTAAAAACGGTTAGGTCAAAAGAAAAAAAAAAAAGTGTTCCAGGATGGGATAAAGAGGACAGTCTGTTCCAACAAAACTCATTCTCTGTTGGGCTTTCAGCATGACAAACTTCAACAACAAGAATGTTTTAATAATAGAGGGGGGCAATTCAAGGAGCCCCATAATAAAGTATGTTAGTATGCAACCTGGTTATGAAGTAGGAGATTTCTGTACTTGCTCAAACACAATAAAGTGAATGAGAACTAATAGCAAAACCAGCATTATCTACAGCTTCCTGGATATGCAAACGGACCAACACCCAGACACCTTGAAAAGCACGAAAGTTGGATAAACTAGGTGGTCCCAACTCCTCTAATCCCACAACACATCTGCATGTCGTCAACCATAGAGTGAAACTGCTAAGGTTTCAGAAGTATACCATAGACACTGAATGGCACAGAAGTGAATCCTTTAGTTGACAGTGTAATATCACTACAGCTGGACAAGTATTGTTTTGGTGAATATTTTAATTCCAAAAATATGCAGTTTCAGATCAAAAAATTATTTGTGAAATCATGTCAAGTTCAAATAGTTTCAAGCAAACCAATATCAAAATGTTTCAGGAAGGTCAAAATGAAATGCGTCTGACCTGACTTGAGGATTTTGATTTTTCGCACTTTTAAACAAAAAAAGTAGGTCTAGGCAGGGGTGGTGATGCCCCCACTTCTTAAAACTCACTAAGGATGTTCAATTTCCCATCTCTGCCTGATGTGGAGAAGGAATTTGCATTTTGGTCTCCCACACTGCAGGAATGTCCTAGCCCCTTACCAGAATATCCCATGCCCCAGGGGCTCTCTCAATTTCTCCTGTTGATGCTGTTCCAAGTTCAAGTCTCTGATCCAATAACTTTATTTATTTACTTAAAGAGTGAGTCTCCCATGTCCTAGATGTGTGCCCTGACCAACCCACAGGCTACAGAGTTAGTCTCACTTTCCTTGATCCAGTGATTTGTTCATGGTCAATAATAAATGCTAACCCACAGACTTATTGAAGTAGGAGCTGGGCCGATTAACTACTTACTTCTAAGAGGAAGTCAGTAAAGTCCATTTTTACCCAAATCAATTGCCAAAACAAACTTGTGTGACAATCTTGATCTGAACTGAATATTTTAAGTGATGATTCAACAAGTGATTAATGTACAGCTTGCCATGGCATCCCTTTTTCAGTTCCTCATTTGAAACAGAATATAGACCATACATGCCACGAAAGAAAAACTGCTGAATGAGCAGGTTGCCATAGAGTTCTGAGTTGTACTTTCCCAGTTGTTGTCAAATCAAGCACACCACATTGCACAATTCATGGGGTGGGCAAGGAAGTGACAATGACAAGCATAAGCAAAGGAAAGACTTGAACTTTTGTGAAGCAGAAATTAAAGCTGCACTCTTGGCTACTGTCTTTAACTGAAATATCTAGAAACAGCTTGGAATCCAACAGGCCCTTTTAACTGCAAAAGTTAAGTGATTGAGGGGTAACTGCCCACCTAATAGGGCAGATCTCTCCCCCAGTGCCTCCAAAACCAAGTAGTTCCACACCATCTAATTCATAGACGGGACCATCAAAGTCATCTGGTCTGACCTCCTGCACATTGTAGGCCACAGTATCTGACCCACCCACTCCTGTAGTAGACCCCTAACCTCTGGCTGATTTACTGAAGTCCTAATACCATGGTTTAAAGATTTCAAGTTAGAGAATTCACCATTTACAATTTGGCTTGATTTTCTGTTGGTTCTGAAGCCCAGGTCAACTCCCTGTCTCCCTACGTGCCTCACACATATAGGTGTGTGCCAGGTGAGATGGAAGAGAACTGCCTACTAGATAAGCAACAACTGCTCAGATCCCACTCTTCTAGCTCTTGGAGAGAGATGCTATTTAATTAAAACCTGTATATGCCTTCCAGAGTGCATGAGCAAACTTGCATGGTCAAAACTTACTAGACTCAGCAATAGTTACCTCCCCCTTGTCCATTGCCAGAACATATACTACCAAGACCTGTGCTATCTGTATCACATTCTAGCCTGAAGCCAGGAGTGACTGGCCTCAGGGAAGCTCAAAGCACCAATTAATATTGGAGCAATCTCACTATAGTCTCAGCTTTCTCCCTCCAACACACTATCCCCAAAACAGGAAAAACAGCAGTTGGAGACTGTCAGCACCAAAAGACAGCTTCTTGAGCGCAGGCCTAGGCTCCTTGACAAGAATGCTGACACTTTACTCTTCAGGGGGAATAAGGGGATGGGAAGGGTGTGGAGAGCAAAAGGTGTGACAATATCTACTGATGGTATTCTCCCATGAGAAATGACCCCAAAACATCATCTCTAGAACCCTGCTGAGTGAGAAAATTTCAGCTGGAGAAGAGGTTGCATCGGTTGCTACCCTGACAGCAGATTCATGTTGGTGGGGGCAGGAAGACCAAACACCTCAGTAAAAAATTCAAGTGAGCAAAGACATGCTAGATTAAATATGCTGTCCATGCCCCAGATGAAACTGCTGTTTGGGAATTCAAGTGTTACAATGGTAGACAACTTTTCATTGCTATCACAGGCACAGCGTAAGACAAATTCTTAATGGAATCAGTCCCATGTTTTCTCTCCAACATTCAGATCACCTCCTTTCCTATTTAAGGCACGTCTACATTTAATGCTATACCTGCACCACTGTAGCTGTGCTACCATAGTGCTTCCATGTAGACACGGAGAGTCTCCCATCAGTGTAGGTAATCCATCTCCCTGAGAAGTGATAGTTAGGCCAATGGAAGAATTTTTTGTCAATTTAGTGCTGTCTACATGGAGGTTTAGGTCGGTTTAACTATGCTGCTCCAGGGTGTGGCTTTTTCATACCTCTGAGCAATGCAGTTAAACAGACCTAATTTTCTAGTGTAGACCAGATCTTACTCTATTGCAGGTCATTTCCATATCAAGACGACTTGTAAAAGTTTTATATGAAAAGAGGTCAATTTAGGAGCCACTTGCCAATGGTTATAGCATCCTACTACAGTATCAATAGCCAGTGGATCTCTGCTTGCGTAGTACCTTCCCTACAGAGGTCTGAAATCCTAATGGCCCTGTTAGTGTCATAAGGCAACTGAACCACAGAGGTCATGTGTGCCCAGTAGGAGTAAAGGTAATGTTACACTTTAAGGTGTGTAATCCTCACTCTCTAATCACTACCATAGTGTGGGATTACATGTGTGTGTGAAGTCAGAAGACTCCTGGCATAGACCCTTTGTTGCATCACTTTTTTCAGTTTGACTTCAGCCGTCAAAGCAACTCTCAGCAACACCATGTTGGGCAAAAACTCAAATTGTAAGTCAAAGAACAGTAGCAGTGACTATTTTAAATCTATTCTGGGTCTCGCATATAGGATTACTGCACTCAAATTTAATCTTGGAAGGAGATGCTATATTTAGAGACTGATGCAACCAAGACAGACACAGATTGGTGGCATCAATAACTTCTCATCTACAGCAGGGTGAAGAAGTGACATGAACTTCATGGCTATGATGGCTCCAGCAGCAAGGGGAAAGCGTTAACTTTAGTTTCTATAGAGAAGTCAAGTTTCAGACATGCAGGATTATTTATCCATCAGTGTAATAAGAAGAGCAGTATGAATTTCCTTGTGCTACTTCATCAATACACTATGATTTACATCACTTCTGCTGTTTTAGTTCTGAGCTTCTCTTGAGGTAGATATGAATACTACAGCCATTCACTAGTGGCTACGCTGAAATCAGAGAAAGTGACCTAGGATGAGATTTCAATTTGAGACTCCACAGGCAAAAAGGTCAGCATGCTAACCCATTGCATAACCCAACTACTCTTGTTTCTCTGATGCTTGCAGTACTGTCTTGTGGCAGCAATATTGACAAGATTGTCGGAAAGGACCAACAGGCTGCAGATCATGTGGCTGCACAGAGGGAGAGAGAGTGTGCTGCTCAACCACATTCACTGCTTATGTGGTATGAGGGTGTAACTGAAAGCTGAGCAGTGCTCAGCCTCAGACTAAAGCCGGCCAGGTCAATAATTTAGATCTGTTCAGTGCAATGAAGCCACCTTTGATTAGTGAGACATAAGGCAAGAACCACAGGAAGTGGTGGTGACAGAGCCAGCATAACAGCTACAGTTCTGCATCTAGGAAGTCCAGGGAGGGGAGGGTTGGCAATGACAGGGCTGACTTTTTTTAATCCCTTCCTCCCTGAGTGCAGCAGTACCTGCTTAAATTGCTTCTGTAGCTGTTATGCTGGCTCTGTCACCACCACTTCCTGTGGTTCTACACTGGGGGAGAGGGAGGAGTGAGACAGAATGGGACCCATGTAGTATCCTTCCTCACCTCACCTGTGGATGAGGACAAACCACAAGAGGCCAGGCAGAAACTGAAGCTGGCAGAGCAGCTGCAGAAACATTTGGCTGTTTGCTCTAACCTCCTTCCTCCCAGTCCCTTCACCTCAGCTTCACCCCTGCTCCATCCCATCTTCCCATTTATGACTGGGTGTTGCAGCAGCCAGTCCTGGAACATACAGTGGGGGAGGCAATTCTGATTCAGTCTCAAGTGGAGCACAGCATCTCATCCAAGAGGTGAATATAGCTGAACTGCTCGGTAAGAGTGGCCATAAAGTCATTAAATTTAAACATCCCTGTAGGGGAGAAAATACCAAAGAAACCCACCAAAGCAGCATTTAACTTCAAAAAAGGGAACTACACAAAAAACATGAAGCTAGTTAAATGGAAACTAAGACGAACAGTCACAAGAATGAAATGCCTACAAGCTGCATGGAAACTATTTTAAAACCACCATAATAGCAGCTCAAACTAAATGTATACCTGAAATAAAAAAAGCAAGAACTAAAAAATGCCACCACAACTAAACAAAACAAAAACAGGCAGGAAGAGGCAAAAAGTCCTACTGAGGGAAACAGAAAGCAGCATAAACTCTGGTAAGTCAAGTAAAACAATAGAATTATGCAGGCCAAAAAAGAATTTGAAGAGCAACTAGTAAGAGACAAAACTTTTGCTGTTCAGTGTTTGGAAGGTTTCTTACTTGTAATGTACTTATAAACTTAACTGCTAGAAGCTGGGATTGGATGATGGGGGATGGATCACTCCATAATTGCCCTGTTCTGTTGATTCCCTCTAAAGCATTGGCAATGGCTACTGTCTGAAGACAGGATACTGGGCTAGATGGACCACTGGTATGACCCAGTCTTATGTTTAGTTTATCCCCTTCTATCTAACCAGCAGCTCAAAGAACTAAGGACTAACCAGGACATTTGCCACCATCACAACGTTCACTCTGCTTGTGAGTTCTATCCCTTTCCCCTATCCTTTATCTTGTCCATTTAGATGGAAAGCTCTCCAGGGTCAGGACTGCCTGCTGTTCTGTACAGCATGTAGCACAAAGGGGATCCAATCTTTGTTAGTTATGTATTATCGGATTAGGAGCAAGGACTTGATTTAGAGGTGGAGTTGCATCTTTTCCTCCCTGACTCAGGGCTTGTTTATACTTTATGCTGCAGCAGCACGTCTTCACTGAAGCACTACAGTGGCGCAGGGGCAGCTACTACCTACATCCATGGAAAGGGTTCTTCTGTTGGTGTAGGTAATCCAGCTACTCAAGAGGCAGTAGCTAGGTTAGGAGAAGAATTCTCCTGACACCCTAGTGCTGCCTACACCAAAGGTTAGATCATTTTAACTGTGTCGCTCAGGGGGTATGGATTTTTCACACCCCCGAGTGTCAGTTATACCAACCTAATTTCTTAGTGCAGACCAGGCCTCGGTTCCCAATTGCCTTACTCTTCCACATGCCTATGCTGTTCCCAAGAACCTCCCATCCCTGTTGCTGTCATCCCTAACCAGAGGCTTCCTCTGGCCACTTCCATTTCATGGGCTTCCTCCAGGGAACCCTTATTGCTGCCAAAAATGGGCAATTCTTACCAGACCCCCACTCCGAGTCCCAGTCACTTCTTGCTGGCCAAATAGGGGCTTCTGCAGTTCCATGCTTAGGGCTAACGAAGTGTAAGGAGAAGGGAAGACTATCTGTTCTTCCTCCCAGCCAGCCTGCAATGTACTGCTGTTTCCCCTAACCTACATCGAGGTGTCCTGATTTATGAGTTACATGCATCTTTAGTTGCAATGGGGAGCTCAACCAAGTAGGTCCATGGGGGAGGTTGGGGGGTACAGATGTTCTCCGCATAGATTTGATGCAAGTATCAATTCAGAGGCAAGTGATTATATCTGACACCTTCAAGAAGTCATGGGATCTTGTACCTTCACTGACAACCATACAATTCAATAAAAGGCAGGACATCAATTGAAAGCATGATCCTGCTGGGTAAATAGTCCACAACCTGTGCAAGTAGTTCAATAGCTGGTAGTTGGAAAATTGGGAGACTTAACAGCAGATCATTCTAACTCAAGAGAACCAACAGCACTGGGTTCCAAAGCCAGCACCCCAGCACAAATACATGTAAAGAAACTAAAGTTTTGCCTGTAAGTTAAAGCATAGCTGTCTGCCACCTTCTGGAGTTGATGTGAAAGTGCAAGTGTGTGTGACTCGTATCCAATTGTAAACCTGTAATAGTTTTCAAATTACAGTAGATTTTTGGGAAACAATACCTTCACAAAAGATCATGCTAGAGTGGAATAAAATGTTTTTGAAGCAAAAAGATCACAACTAGAGTAGTTGGATTCAGAGTTTTAGAAGACTTTGTAGAAGAGGAGAGACATGGAGAAGACAGTTGAGACGCTACTACAAAAAAGGCACAAAGGAAAAATCCAACTAATTCTCTTAACATTTAGAGGTGCATTCGGCACTGAATTGCGGCTCAAACAACTGCTGACTCTTCCCTCTCCCTCCTCCTCCCCCCCCCCCAAAATTAACAGCCCATGTAGACAGATAGCCGTGGACAAGTGACCAGGAAATGGGAATGCATTGTTTGAGAGATCACCAAGGGATGGAGAAAAGGTAATTTTAATTAGACAGAGTGACCATTTCACAAACATATCCATAAGCTGGGTTCGGTAAAGAAATATCAAAAGACTGAAGATACCTGCATGGATGAACTGAACACATAGGCGGTGGAGGAAGATGGGGATGATTTTCAATTGTAACTGTTTTTTTGACATGATCTTGACTAATATCTTCATACATGTGATCTACTGTTAAAGGCTGCCGTTGCTGAAAAGAAAAGAAATGTGTAGTAGGAAAAGTGTCAAACAGAATCTTTTCCTCCTATTCAGGAAGTTTGATAACAGTAAAATAGCATTTTTACACGTATCTGCGCTATCCCTGCCTAACGGACCTCAAAGAGTTCTATAAACTAAACATGTAGTACTGAAATCGAAAGTGGCAAGCAACCATAGGGACAACAGGTGAAAAAGGGGATTTTAGTGACAGGGCAAATCTCTACTCTTACTAAAAATGCTATAGATCTATAGAATCCACACAGAGCAGACATAATACTGCATTGTACTTCATTTATAGTACATTGGAAAACTGTGAGCTGAACCTGTGGTTCCAAAAATCTAGGTATTTCTAGACTGAGGCTATGTCTACACTGCAGCACTAATTCAAATTACAGAAAGTGATTTATAGAAAGTGCTGCAGACTGTCCACATTGCAGTGTTTGTGCTGGTTTCTTGCATCCACACTGGCCAGCCTTAATTTGAATTAGAAAGCAGTGCAATGTGGGAAGCTATCCCACAGTGCAACTAGCCAGAGAGGCTGTTGTGAGGAGTGTCATCATCCCAGGATACAGCGCTGCTTCCCCCACCCTCTTACCCACCCCCAAACATACAGGAAAAGAATTTTCATGCTGGTTTTTTACTCCCCCGATCACCATTGCTGCAGGCCCATGGAGCCAGCTGAACTGTGCTCTCATTTTGAACGTGACAAATACATCGCAGCTTATCCTGGATTACTTTAGAACTGTATGCTGTTTGCCTTTTACGCTCCCCCTACTACCTCCTGTATATTGCTTGCCTTTGATTTTGATTCTACAGGTGTCTGTAGAATGTAAGATAAACAACAACGGAGTCAGTTAGCATATTAATACAGTGATACAAATGTTTCCATTTCACTGATGGAAAGCATGATATAATGTATCCACATGTGGCACTGTGAATAAACTCTTAAGAAAATATCAATTTTCATGATTGGCCACTGAAACAATGTAGCAAAGAATTTCCTCTCACTGCTGGCATTTAAAAGCCTTCACCACACGGGGAGGAGGGGTGGGTGGTGAAATCTTTCAAAGGGACAGACTTTAAAAGGGCTAAACTTTCAAAGGGACAAATCTTAAAGGGACAAACTGCAAAGGGCTTGTTGTGTGTGTGTGTGTGTGTGTGTGTGTGTGTGTGTGTGTGTGTGTGTGTGTGTGTGTGTGTGTGTGGTGGTGGGGGGGGGGGGATGATCTCAGCTTGGATTTTAAACCCATTCACGGCAGGAAATGAAGATTTAAATCTTCCCGGGGCTGCTTTGGGGGAGGGTACTGAAATGGGGCATCATGGGATACAGTCTGGAGGCCAATTAATTCGAATTAAGTCCCACTGCATCCACACTCACACTAATGTGAATTAACTGATGAACTTCAGGCACTAATCCACTTGCAGAGGTGGTTTTATTAATTCTATTTTAAAGGCTCCTTAATTTGAATTAACAATGTGCAAGTGTAGACACAGGAATAATTAATTTGAATTAAGGGACTTGAATTAGAATTAAGCCACCAGTATAGACAGGCCTGAGAAATAGATCACTAAGCCATCAAACTTACAAGATTCCATAGTCTTAAATGGAAGAATGCTTCCTCACTCATCTGTTCTACTGCCTCTGTAACTTGGCCCCTACACCTGCTTGTTTTGCTGACAACAGATTTACTGGTTTTCATTCTTGTTTACCCTGCAGAGCTACCAGCTCAGAGAACTAGAATCTTTTCCTTTATGTGCACTGTCAGAACTCATTACTACCAAGATCCAATTACAGGTTCATTCAAGGTGTGGTGAGCTTGCTTTTATGTATTCTCACAGGCCCAGTAAATCTTGGCTGAAGTTCTGACTATACAATGATCTGCTCATTTTTCCCTTAATAAATATGTATTTAATCAAGCAGCAACAAATTAACATTGCTACCTTAACTGGTGAGTCTAAACACTGGGAAAAACACCATTATACCTCATCATAGCCAAATAACCACAGCCTTGGAGTTTGGTAGTATTTGTCATAAGTGATGTAGAGGTCGTAAGTTCTGGTCTGCAGAATGGCATCTTCCCCTCCAACATCAGATTTAGCTTTGCTAGCTTCTGCTATTTTTCTTGTATCAAGAGTTGCCTGAGTTAAGATTTAAGATAAAAAATAAAGTCAGTAGCAATAAAACAAATATTTAAACAGTATGCCTCTATTTACCTTTGCCCCAAACCTAAAAAGACCACCTAAAGACCATGGAAACGGACACTGATCAGAGTACAATATTCACTTATAACAAGCAGCTGTGCTTTTTAAAGTCTCTTAGCAAAGGCATTTTTTAAAAAGACAGTTTAGCCATTTGACAGTGTTACCAGTTTGAGCACAAGGTAGGAAGGGTGTTATGCTGAAGAGGTGGTAGAGAACAGTTCACTTACATCATCTGTCTCCAACAGCCCACTCTCTTCATATTCTGAAAGAAGAGAATGTCTACAAGTTCATGTCAAGCTTGTAATTAGTGATCAGAAACTTAAATATGCACACCCAAGAGTGTTTCCTTAAGATATGCAAGCATCTAATATACATGCTTTATCTAAGTAGGCTTCCTAATCTTCAGCATCATTAAACAATACCTAGACTCTAATACTGTAAATCTGATAGAATGTCTAATGGAGCCACATGGTATATTCATTATGGAAACCTCTAGGAGGTTAGCATTTTTCACTGAGTGGGTTTTAGAAACTGAAGTTTGTGTACTAAACAGATGCACTGAGCTGCCATGTCAGACTTAACACGTCTATTCTGCTGCCTACTGGCCTAATTTTCCAGGCACTGACTCTTGTGTAGTCCAGTGAAGTTAATGGAGTTGTGGTGGTGTAAACCCAATGTGAAAGGAGAATCATGTCCAACATGTTCTTGTTGGGCCTGTTAATAGGCATTACATGGAAAGAAGCAGTAGTGTTTTCTAGAGTATGTTACACTGATTAAATGGCTGAAATAAAGTGCATCCTATCCAATTTAAAGGGAAATACCTTCCATGTCGGCTGCTTCCTCTTCATCTTCATCATCTTCACAGGATGCTGACTGTTCTGGTAGTTTTATACTGTCCTTTTAAGTTAAATTGAAAGCAAGTGAGAACAATGCTTTAAAGACACTTGGGTTTAAGAGATGTGCTATACCATTCATCTGCCTTGGAAAAATCTATTTACAAATGGGTATTTTCAATTTATTCTTATGAAGCCAATCAACATAAGAAAATGGATATTCATTTTCATTTAATATTAGCAAGTACCACATTCTCAACAATTTAAAAGTATTTTGAATGGATTTTTAATGTTGTACAAAGTTATGCAACTTATTTATTCTCTTGCTTCCAGATCAACTTTGCTCAGGCACAAAGCCAAAGGAGGACTCCTGTAACTGCCCATGTTGTAAATTCTGCTCTGAAAATGTATCTACTCTTCTATCAACACCAACATAGAGACTATGCAGACAGAGCATAGCAGGTGAGGCAGTTTCTCAAAGCAGAACAGAATCTAGGTAGCTCAGCAGCATCACACAGACAATACAGCTAGCAGGAGTAAAAAGTTGTCAGCAATGAGAAGTGTGATTTGAAGATATATGGAGCAAGTCAATTTAAAGGAATCAAGTACAGTTATACTCAACTAAGTACCTGGTTTAAAGCCTGTCAGTACCTTAAGAGCCAGTTGTACAATAATTCCATATTTCTTTTTAAAGTCATGCAAGATTTTCAGCTACTCAGACTTTGATCCATAGTCTGACAAGTCTGAGATCCAGGATCAGAAAAGGGATATCCTGGGTGTCAATGGCCAACATTCCTGTTTCTATATGGAACAGGTTCTAATGTTTAAGGTTTTATACAAGCTTGCTAAGTGCATAATAGGATGGCATGTTTGCACTAAGTATCTAAGTTATGAAGTGCTTTGAGATACAGTACCCAAGTATGGAAAGCATTACATAAAAGCAAATCCTGTTCTAACATTATTATACAGGAACACTGGGCCATCAAGCCAAATACCTTGCAAAAAGCAGATTAAAAAAAAAAATCTGATGAAGGTGAAATCCTCTCCACACAATGCACTATGTACAGTGCAGATACCTATTCTTTTGGAATGTAAAGTGACAGGCATGCCAAGTGCCATGTACAAGACAATGTTGTTGGCCAGCTACAATATATCTGTAAGTACTGTGGGGGGACCATCATAGGTGCTGGAACTATGGATTGAGGGGTGCTGCCATACCACCCGACTTGAAGTGGTCTCCATTATATACAGGGTTTATAGTTTAGTACAATGAATCTCAGCACCCTCACGATAAAAATTGTTCCAGCACCGCTTGGAACCACTGAATTGGACTGCCACAGGCACCTCTATCAATTCTCTTTTCCCTCACTTTATAAAACAGATCTTAGTTTCAAAGCTTTTAGTTTCAAAGAAGGCTTCCAACTGCAGTTCAGTGGTACAGCTCCATTTTTGTCAGGTTCCTTTTTAAGAGACATTTTATGTTTCTATAGATGCCTTTCACCCAATAAAGCTTTTTAAACATATACATGTAATTGTTGAGAAAGGAAAGGTTCATGCCATCTTAAGTGCCTCTCAGCTTTCTCTAAGGCTGAAGTTCTCCAGGTTTCATCTCTACCCTATGGTGACTTGAGAAGTATGGTGGTAGTGAATAAAAATGAACTTAAGAGAATGAATTTAACTACTCTAGTGCCTCAACAACTGGGGGTAGACGTCTGGCATACATGTGAACTTGTGCAAATCAAGATGCACCTTCCCTAGACTAAAGGCACCAGGGTTTAAAAAGTATATAAAACTTGGTGATAAGGTCTAATTTACCATATAATAGGACTTATTTTTAACCTAATAATTTGAAAACATTCTAACAGGTCTGCAAATCTACACCTCAAAGTTGAGTGAAATCAATTTTTAGTTTCTAGATGCACGTGAAATATGAGTGAATGTGTATGCTGAATGGAAATTCTTCAGATGAACGGTGCCTCAATCCATAATAGGAAGGGGTACATGCATACACTGATATTATAATGGGGTTACTACTGTGGTTCATAGCTCACCCCACCTTCACATATTTCCTGGCCTTTGTATTGGTCTTTTATGGACAGAATTAGCTTATATGGTTACTTAGAAACCCTATCAGACATCTATTGTACTTTAACCTTCTAGTATATTAAGTCAATATTCACAAGTTAACACGCACCTTGCTCTCCAGTGTGATCTCCTTAACTGCTTCTGTCCCCCCTGCAATACCTGTTGATTAAACATCAATACTGAAAATAGTTAAAATTAGAAGAGTTTATTAAATCTTTGTTGTCAGGACAGTACAAATGGTGTGTGTACACACACGCACGATGACCCCATCCAAGGACAGAGTTTTTGTTACAAAGCCGCTGCCAAGTTACAGAGGTACTGAGAGAGGTCAGATCACTGAAGGAGTGAAAATGGTTTGAGTATTTTTGATATTTAGAGAAGGAGGAAACTTACAGGCCTATTCTCAAATACCCTCACCTTTGAATGTAAGGATCGGCCTTCTCAGGCTGTATTAAAAACAAACGTCTGCTCTTAAAAGAAAAGTATACTCCTTTCAGCTATGGAAGATATTCCGCTAAGCACTTTGGAGTTAGGTTGACTACAGTAGAATCAGGTGAACAGTTATTTTTAGTTCGAGTTTCCCCCCTTAGGGGGGCAGACTTCTCGAAGTGGATGCCTTTATCTCCATGACTAAAGCTTTTGGATTTATGTGAAGAACTGATCTCTATAGACTGCCGGTCTGCAATACAATGAGCCCTTCACAATCAATTTTCTATATTTAACTATAGTTTCCTTTGGCATCCCAATTTATCTGAGTGCCCTGAGATACCAATGAGATAGGTACTTTCTAGTAGCAAAACTGAGCCTTTGATCTCTAGTCCCAACAGCTCACCTCAGGTGGGGAAATATCACAGTAATACCAACCCTGTTGTATCACTACTTAACTGAGCTAGTCTTAACTGTTGCACATCACATACTTTAATTCACTGACAGGAGAGGTCAGTATGCCATTGTTCTCCAAATAAGGTGAAGAGAATGGTGCTTTTATTTTCTCAGTATCTCTTTACTTACAAGTTTGGCCCCTTGCATTTGGGATATTTTCCCTACCAAATATGCATATCTATAGTGCTTCTCAAAGGACTTTGAAAGCATTAAGCATCCACACCTCTATGAAATATTATCTCATTTTACAGACTGAAACAGGCACAGAGAGGTTAAGCAATTGTTAAATACCTGTTTACTCAATGTGACTTAACCAGGAATGTAACTCAGGTCTCCCAAACTAGCTATTAAAATACATCAGCAGTTCCCAAACTCTACCACATTGCAAACCACCAACATAAAATGTTACCACCTGTAGGGGCAGGGCTGGGAAGGGGGAGCATTCACCACACTGCTTGGGGGGTGGGGCCGGTGCTGGGGCAGCTCCTGGCCAGCCCCCCCAAGCAGCAGGTAGATGCATACAGTGGTACGCATACCACAGTTTGGGAACTGCTGAAATACATCACACATGAGAAAGTTCAATTTTAAAATTGAACTTTCTATATTAGTTAGCAGTGGCAAGTACTAGAAAACAAGAGTTTAAATACCTGCATTGTGAAATGTGTCTACCCATCCCCCATCACCATCATCTTCTTCTATAATTGCTTCCAGTTCATCTGAATACTCCATCTGTTTACACCGCTTGTAGCATGGCACTGCAAAGATCAGCAAACTCTTACAACAAGTAAAAGGATAACTGCAATCAGTTAGACACTATACAGAGCAGAGAGAAATTCACCTTCTGCAAAGCTTTCTGCAGCGAATAAGCTTCCCCCAGTCTTATTTGCTCTATGTGGTATAAGGATTTTTTTTTAAATGGGTTAAAATACAAATTTAGACAAAACATCTTTCCATATACAGTTTCAGTACATTTGCATTCATCCTTCAGAACTTCTAATAGCAAAGTACCTTAATTATTCATGTGACTTTAGTGCAGGTGAAGGCAAAATGATACTTAGAGGCTAGTTAAATATTTCAGGCAGTAGTTACACAAGTGTATAATATTTTTCTGCCACCTGTCATTGTGCCTCAACCCTGATCTGTAAGGGTCAGCGGAGTTTGAGTCTCCAGGTTTTCTGAGAATACCAACCATTTGGGGGTATCTGGGCTTATCTATTTGTTTAATGTGTATCACTGAACAGCTTTAGTCGGCTGAATTTGAGAGGGCAACTTTACATGGAAGTCTGACCAGCAGCTAATTAGTAAAAGTTTATCATCAGTCATGTAAGTGACAGATCAGTTTGTCACCTGGAGAAGTGCTATTAACAGTAACATGGTTACTTACCAAAATTAGTTAACTCTGGATTGAATGGTTACAGATGCATAAGTTGTGCTTGCTAAAATAAGTTGTGAATAAGTGTTCATATCTGATTTAAGACAAAACTGACATTTTCTTTAACATAAATAGCATGATTATGTCTGCAATACTCCTTTTACCCAGCCCTGGAGAACAGAATTAGCACACAGGCTACACTTCGTAAGCTGACTAGACCTTCCAGAAAAAACAGGGCATGGGGTAGGGTCCTCTAGTTTTCATTTTGAATTCTCCCTGGAAACTGGTTAGTAGGATGCCCTGTGACATCTTTTCCACAAGTGTTTAACTTAAATCAGAGGTTACTGGTATACTATGATCCCAGATGGCTAAGCACAAGAAACATGAAATCCTGGATTTTCTCCTTCTGAACAGTGACCACAAGACCCCATAGAAGCTGCAAGTAGATCACTTTTAGTCATGCAAAAATTTTTATGCAGGCAATAGCAATGACTGCAACTGCAGGCAGTGCTGAGGGATGAATAATTCAATTATGTCCTCTGGAGACCACAGGGTATTCCACTGGCCCATTGAGGATTTCTAGTCTCCAGAATGGGTAAGTCAAAGTGTGGAATGCCACCTTCTCTCAGACCTTCAATTACATAGTTTTTGCCAACCAGAACTGAGGGGGCTTCATTGGCATTTTTGCTATAGGCAATGTATGTGTCAAACTTTGTTTCTTTTGTGAAAAGAAAGCTTCTCCACAGTTTTGGCAGAAGTGAGTTTTCCTCTGTTACAGCAAGTCAGTCAGCACTATCATTATACAATGCTTTAAAATTTGTGACTATCAGTTGAGCTCTTTCATAGCAGCATTCTGCAGTTTCACTGGTGATCTGAGTTACAGTTTGCATGGGACTAAAAGTCAGTGCTACTAAAAGGTATTCCAAAATGCTTTACTTGGTAAGCTGGGAAGAATCAGAAGATCCAGCATTGGGGAGGATGATGAAAGAATAGTTTGCGTCCCTGCTAACCATTATGTATGAGGGATGGCTGGGGGTAGAGGGGCAGCAGGAAGAGGGGAAAGAGGAGGAGCACGCTAGCAAGGAAGTAAAGAGAAGGGGTATTTAGTGCATGTTTCTGGATGAAGTTTTCATTTTCAAAGTAGGAACTACAATGCTGACTCCAAGTACATTTGTCATCACTGAGCCTGGAGATAAAGATTCAGTGAGAACAGATTCTAGATACTCAAGTTCAGACAATCTGCTGCTCGTGTCACCACAAAATTCAAATGCAGAAGTATAATAAGGGAAGGTTAGTTTCTACCATCAATTTTAGGGGTAATGCAAGATTCAGGTGCACAAGCATGTTCCAATAGACCTGCAATTCCTCCCCTCTCCCTGCAGTAATTTGGAAGAACTGTACTGCATTTACTTCTACTAAAAGTCAGTCTTACCATTTTTAGTTACCAAAAACTGTTTGTCTGTTGGCAGATAAGCCTTGAACTTTAATTCTTCTCCTGCAGCCCTTTAAAAAAAGCATACCACAAAAAAGTGAGAACTTATTTTGTAAATAAGAACTCTTATTTTCAGTCTGTGGTCAAAAAACAAATACCACCTCCTGCTTCTGTTTAAGATCAGTAACTACTACATACGTAGTAGCAGAACTTGAGATATACTGCAAAAACAATCTACCTCTTTGCAATTTGAAATATACCAATCTGAACAGTGATGTGATCCCAAGTGGGTACAGGAAGGAATTGAGAAGTATATCTAAGAGCTTTCAGCTGAATCACTTCACAATCTACTGAGACACTTGCTACGCTGACAACCCTTTAGATTATTTTCCAAGACAAAAACTCTAATGTGGACAATATAAAATAAGTAGATTTAAACAAATTATGTTCTAACCACTTGACTTTTTTTATGATGCAAGACCCCGTTAATATGTATACGTTTTTTGTACAGTCTCATTGCATTCCAGAGAGGTAAAAAAGAGCCTTCTGAGAGTGATTATAGCATGTATATTCAGAGGCTGACCTGTACTTTAGCATCTTCTAATCTATAATTCAGATGGATATGGACTCACATGATCAAATTTTAGTAGTTTAAGTTATTGTTTTAAATATGAATGTTACCTAAAGGCAATGACTTCACAAGTAACCCCTTGTTGTTAGTTCAGTGATTCCCAGAGAGAACATTGTCTCCAGACTTCAGTTTCCCTATGGTCAATGAAGCCAAAAAAAGGGAGACTGAGCCTGCCATTACCATTAGGGACTGAAAATATTCATACCAGAGTGGTCTGTTTTCTCTACCTCCTCACCAGAGAAGCCATCTTAACTGTGGCTACAAATGATAGCTAATACAAAAACCTCCCTCCAAAAGGGACTGTCTTGGGTCATGCCAAAGATATCAACAGCATAGGCTCTACCACCAGAGTTTGTGTCTAGATTTAAATTCTCATCTACATTAAATTGTGATATACTAAACATTTTTGCATCTGATGCAAATGTAATTGACAAAAAGCTTGCTGTTCCTCTAGCTTTCTGTGCCTCTTACTCTTTTACTTACCATTGCCAAGTAGGACAGTGGTGAACTAAATGGTCTCCAGCTGCCACAAACTGTTCAGGGTAAAAGAAAAAAATGCAATGCTGATGTACATAGTATAAAGAAACCCTCAAACTTGAGCAATATTAACATTTCAGTTGTACAAATCACATTTTTGTAAGTGTGTTCAATGTAATCTTAACAGCACTTAACTGCTTTTTTTACTCCATTTCTTTAGCATGATTTCCTCCAACTCATGTAAAGGGGCAATGGATTTCTTTCATCTGGAGGAACCATGCTGTAAAGAGAGTCATAACTGCAAAGATGGATAGAATTTCCAAGAATTTTCTGTCTACCTTATGGCAACCTCAAAAAAGTTTATGAAAATTTACCAGGCCACACAAAAGTATTTGCTCACTCCACCATGAAGATTTGGGGTGGGGGGGAAGGGTGTGTGTGTGTGTGGAGGGGGGGGGGGGAGAGGGGGAGGAGCCTGTTTTATTTGCCATGGGGAAGTTTACTTTCTCCTACATCAGAATTTGACAAGGATGCTTTATCAAAATGAATACTTGTTATAGTTAGTGGAACAGGCAAGAAGAATTTGCCTGATATTTAATTTTTGTAAAAGTTTTTCTTTTTAGAAAAGCTAACAGAAGTATTTCCCCATTCTCAGATTTTAACTAGAAGTTCTTAAAAAAAACCTTGCCCTGCAGTTTGCTCAAAAAAAACAACACTGCAACATGAAGAAACTGAAAGCGAATCGGACATCTACATGCTGTTAAAGCTGAGGGAAATGCAACTGAATAAATATTTTAGTGTGGCAGTGTCCCAGAGATGTCAATCATGAATGGATACCAAAGTATGCTAGGTGCAGTGAGTGAACACACATGGAAACAGGCGTCTGTCCTGAAGAGCTAGATTTTAAAAACTCCCTTTTAATAAACTTTTCAGGAACTGAGTTATAGAAATTTCTTAATTATGTTTCTAGTATCCCTTAGAGATATTTTAAAACAGTATTTAAGAGTTACATATAGACAGAGTGAATATTAATGCAGTCTGATCCAGTCACCTATTTGTCCCTTTTTTCCATTCAATGTGAAGGAATAGCTGAAGTTTTAAAACCACAGTGAATTTGTTTTGCTTGTTCTTTACAATGTTATGTAAATCCTTTGCAAAACTAATATCTGTTATTCCAACTGCTTTCCCATTTTGATCTTCTACTTTACAGTAACATGCTACTCAGCTGACTGAAAGCCATTGCAGAGTGGCTTTACAGTCTATAGTATATAGACTGGCCAACTATGTGCTCCGAAATAATGCAAGTCAGCATAATAGAAAAATACCACAATATTTGTTCAGTATGGATGAATAGATTTAATCCATGGAAAAGTCATTTCCTCTTTATAGGAAAGTGTCTTGCAACTGACCTCCATGAAAAATGAAGTTTTACTATAATGGAAAAATCAGCTAAAAAAGATCAGGCAGGACGTACAAAGCCATTCACTCTTATACTAGAGAATTGTGCATACTATAGAAAACTGCAAAATTCCTTAAAATCCTGTATTTGTATAAAGCACTAGAATGGACTGTTCGTAGAAATGTAAAAAACAGGCACATTCTAACTATGTAACTGACACTGTCAAATGATAAGATGTCATTTTGAAGTGTTTTCTTACCTAGGTTAACACTGTACATTACTAAAATGAATTTTAAATCTCATTTGCTTTTCATCCTTCAGTTTTGACACTGAAACTAAGCCAGTTAGTTTCACTTTCTGATTTCCATGCAGTTGTCCCTATGAGCAGATTTGTTTTCACAATACTGCAGGAAAATGTTTAAACACCTTTAAATATTTTAATACAAATAGTTTTCAGTACATTTACATTTAAAATTTTATAAAATTAAGTCTAGTGGTGTCCTTTTGAAATGTTACTAGCAATGATTTAACAGAATACTAATGTGTCAACCAAAAGAGTGCTAAAATGAATTAAAATATCTGTAGATATACTAGAAACAAGAAGAGACAGGATAGGAGTTCAGCCAGGTGATGCAGTGGGTAAACTAGCTAGCTAGTAACCTCTGGATTAGACCAAGCTTTAGTCTCAAGTTACAAAACTGACATAGAATTAATCACAATTTGCCGTTAGCATTTCAAAAAGACCAAAGATTGGAACAAAAATGCAAACCTGGAATTGAAATGCATTAGCAAGTGGTGCAAGTTTGCTCGTCAGCAAAACATGTTATCTGGCAGTAAGCACTGCTTAATTGCTTGTCTGCCTTACAGTTCAGACACACTCAAAGAACACATGAGCACTGTCATTAAAGAGACAGCCTTCTCACACACCTGACAGAATTTCTCTTTAAATGATCACTATGGGGTAAGAGCTACAACTCCTAAAATGATTAGGAATAGTGAAGTTAGATTTTTCAGAGGCACGAATGGCAATTAGACACTTAAAAATCCTACCCTAAATCTGTCAAGGCACCTAACCTTGGTGCAAAGATTCACTACTTTACTCCTTTGACCAGCTACTTCAACATGGTCTGTTTTCATAGAGGAGACATCCTGTTAAGAGAACTACTTTATTAGTTCATTTCGATGCACAGGATTCCAGCTGCACACTCCCTCCCACCCCCTCAGAGAAAAGGTAAACTTTTAAAACCATGGAAACCTACCAAGTGGCCAAACAAAGAACAAAAAAAAACAGTTCTTCCATAGAGCTAAAGATTGAAATAAATTCAAACACATCTGAAGATAGAGTAGAACCTCAGAGTTACAAACACCTCGGGGATGCCTATGCTTATGAAGACATATCAGAGCCCTGGTTCTGACTCTAAGATACCTGTCACAGAAGGGCTAACCAATCATGGAATCCAGAAAGGCAGAGTTAAAATAAAAAGCCATAACAACTCTTTGAAATCCAATTGCTAAGATATATGGAGAACACGTGAGCTCTCAACCTCTTGTGAATCACTACTCTTGAGTCTAGAGACAGTCACTCTCCTCACAAACCCCACAAGAAAAGCGTATGCTATACACCACACCAATGGCCCATTAAATCTAAGATCCTGCCTCTGTCATTGATTTATACCTGATGCTGCAAACACCAAAGACTCCCCAGATGGTGCATGTAGCCAGCTGAGCCATAAGGGGAACACCTTCTAATTTGACATCCCTGTGCAGTTTCTTTGCCACAGATGATGGGGCAAAGTTTTTTTGGGGGTTGCCATGAAGTTAGAAGAAAATGAATGCAAACTACCTCAAAAGATTGTTTAGCATTGAACAAATTGGTTCATTCTATAGGACTCCAGTGGGCTATCAAGAACTATTTGGTAAGCAGAGCACTCCTCTGGCATGTAGTGTAGCTCAGCTGAAAAGTCTCATGTTATCCTAATAACGGTATCTTTCTGCCTCATTTATTTTCCTATACTATGTGTCTGTCTTGCCACCACTACTTTCATTTTTGTCTGATTGGGTTTCCTTCCTTCTCTCTGCATTTGTGTCTTTATCTTGCCTCTCCTTCATCCTCCCAGCTACCATTTTACTCTTTTGTAGTCTCTGCATAGGGCATTTCAGAGACAACAGCTTTCAATCACTAGCAATTTACACAAAAACAGGAAGAAGAGGAAAACCAAACAGCACCATTGCACTCTATACAGAGAGGAAACAGGCCAGGATTTTGTAATTCTTGTTTCCTTTTACAGCAGACTCCTTTGTAAGCTGCTACTGCTGGCACTTACCTGAAGCATGGCTAAGTTGGGGGCAACCTATAGAGGAGTGCAGGAAAATGACTGTACATGGCACGTGGTCAACAATATGTCGTGACTCCATCACACACTCAGTAACAGAAGAACAAAACATGGTGGGAAGCAGGGGCTGTTCTCATCTCAGCAAGTCACGGAGGTCTCTGGATTGTTTAAGGGAGGGGGAGTTTTCAGTCCAATGAACTCTTTCCTGCTCTGACTCCAATGCAGAATGGAGCTGTTGACCCAGGAAAGTTAAACAATTGAACAGTGTTCAGAGCAGGGTGGGTTCTGCCTCAGCTATATTAGAATGACTGGGGCCTGTGCCTCAAACCATTTCAAGAGGAATTCTGTTGCTGACGGACTGGTATTACTATCCCTCCAAAAGCAGAAATACTTTGCAATAGTAGTAGTTATCACATCCCTCAAATTTTTACTAAGGCTATGTCTATACTGACAGCAGCAAATTCGATGCTGTCAGATCAATTTATCGGTTTCGATTGAGTGGCAGTGAAGACATGCTCAATCGATCCGGAAGCTGATCTAATAAAACCACCTCTCCAAAAAGCATAGCACTGAGTCGACAGGTATGCAATTTAAGACTGATTATAATGTTATGTCAACTTTTACCACAGGTTACTACTATCTTCCTAGCTTCCTCAAGTACATTTTATAGATTCTGAACACTCACCTCTTCAGGAGTGATGACTCCAGTTTCTTTAAACTTTGACTCCTAGAATAAAGAAAATTCAGAAATATTTACATCTCCGTTAACATTTGAATCCCACTCTCCAAGGCTGAAGTAGGATGCATGCTTGGCTGAAGAGCTACTGCCTCCACTGCCAGAGTTAATTGCCACAGATGCATAGCATTGGGCACAGACTTGACTGGACATCCACAGACTCCACAGTCTGAGGATGTCCAAGTTATCCGTTTGTGATGCCCCTCTAACAAGGGAGATGGAAAAAAAGCAGTCTTCTCCATATAAGCAATACCAATCTCTCCTCCTCATCCTCTCCAAGGATGAAAAATTACATTTTTTCCCTTCATCCCCAGGTTAAGAGTATGATTCAAAGGAGACAGGCGAAATGCTTGCTGCACTACTGCAAGACAAACTATAAACACTACTTGCCAGTGAAAATTCTACTTTTAAGAGCTTGGGAAAATACAGAAATCTGAAGACTTTATGGCAGTGCATTGTGTTACCATATCAAAGGCTCAGAACGCAATGACCTTAGGACTCATCCCCAAGATACATCATGCAGCACATACAAGTCTGGGCTCCTGAGAGTGAGTGGAGCCAAAAATAGACTGGCCTGCATCCCCTCAACCTAGTAAAGTGTAAAAAGCTTAGCTTCTTTAGAAGACAAGATTACACTTATACCCACTAGGGATGCAGCATTTTTAATATCCCAGTCCATCTGTAGTAGACAGAGAGCCTCAAGTATAGGCCTGGTACAAGTTCTGAACCAGAGTCAGCAATAGTTATGCTATGAGCAAAGGTCAGACTCTGTCAAAAGCAGATGCTTGCCTGCAAGTTCACTGTCCGGTACATGAACTCTGCACCAGTATTGCTAAAACACACTGACCACGTCACTACATTCTTGCATGCTAGCACAAGAACACTCCAACCTAGCACACGATAAGATGGTTTGACAGAAGTGATAATAGTGATATTTTGCCTGAAACATCAGGAGAAAGTTGCCTCGCCTTGTTCCTAACACGTCACAAAACACGTAAGGTGGTACGCAAGTTGTTTATCCCAGATTGTTTGTCTCGGTCCATAAATGTTAGGACGCCTCAACTTAACCCTTTGTCCAGCCTAGGGGGAAGCAGAAAGTCCTGCCGCTCACTAAGTTGGCCCATTGTCATGGGCATACATGTATTAAGCGTACCATAATAGACAAGGGATGGATCACTTGACGATTATCTGTTCAGTTTATTTCCTCTGAAGCCCCTGGCATTGGCCACTGTTGGCCAACAGGATACTGGGCTAGATGGATCATTTGTCTGACCCAGCAAGGCCTCACTTACATACCCATAGCACGTATAGGGCACTAATACCGTGCGTTGTCAGCAATAACCTGGCTGAACACCTTCGCCACTGAACAAAGTCTGTGGTCTTGTTGGGTAGTTTGATTGAAGTCTGCTGTGTGGGCTAGCTGGACAGAGCCTGTGCAGCACATGGAGGGAACACACATGCAGTCAACAACTGACACCACCATCCACTTTTAAAAAAAGAGGGCTTTGGATTAACACTCCAGTCTCTCTCAACAAGCTATTCAAAGTGCAAGGATTGCGCACAGCATGCATCTTCCTTTAATACAATGTGTTACAGTGGTTAGAGGGGGAGATTTTGAGTTAGAACTGCTGGGTTCTATTCCTAGCACAGCAAGTGACTCACTTGATAAACTTAGACAAGTCACTTCACATCCCTATGCCTCAGGGCTGGTTTACACTGCAGAGTTAGGTCAATGCAAGGCAGCTTCCAGGCAGGGAACAGGGAGGCACTAAGTCCTGGGTGACTTCTTTGGCACCCACCCACCCACCCCCTCCCTCCCTCCCAGTGAGGAACAGGGCAGGGAGCTGCCTGCAGAGCTGAGAGACAAGGCTCTCAGCTCTCCATTCTGCCCCCCTTAGGTCATTGGAAGTGCTCATAATGAGGACATGCACTACCAACGCAAGGAGGGTCATGTGGACATGTAGGTCACCCTAACATATCTACACTAGAGAGGTAAGTCGACCTAATATAGGTCGACTTACCTTTCTAGTATAGACATACACTCAGTTTCTGTCTCTTCACTTACAACCACAGTGATGGGTGATGTTACAAAAACCTGGTTAAAACATGGACAATACCACAATATTTACTTCACAGGGGCAAGAAAAAATGGTTCATGAATGAATGATGCTATACAATGGTCTACAAACAAGGATCTCTGATGTGAAGTACATACGTTGTATTATAGAAGCCTGAAGTGATCAAGAAGATTGGGTTTTTGTTTTTTCCCTTAAAAAGAGTTCCAGTAGAAACAACTCTTCAGAAAGCAGATACTAAAAAATCTGAAAGCAAAACTCTTGTTTTCATTATGTGGACTGATAAAAATTCAAAGACTAAACTGACAGCAAGAGAAGAGAGAGGGGATTTTGGGGAAAAAAAATCCTCAACTTTAACACATGGGATTATTAGCAAAGGAGGCAAGAATACTTTGCAGTAGGACAGCTACATGCAAGACCACAGACAGAAGTGTCTGCCTGTATTATAGCTACATGAAGCCCAGAAGTAGACAGAAGCATTTGCATGTGTTACAAGAGTTTGGCGAGTATTGATAGGTCTACACAGCTGCAGGTGTCTAGCTGCCGGGTAGATACGGCCTTATTTAAATGCGTTGTCTACACACAACAGTTGTACTGCATGAGCCACACACCGGTATAGCAAGAGTATTACAACCGCCCCTCCCTCGAGCACCGACTCAGTTATACCCAGGTGCTTCCACCTGCATAGTTTAGTCCTATAAAGGAAGGGGAATAAACTATACGGACACAAGGCACCTTTCCACCCAGGAAACTGCATCTGTACCAGCACAACCCCTCGTGTAAACAGGCCAGCACAAAGAGAAGTCACACCCCGCACCAACAGCTGCGCCGGCAGCAGACCGGTCATCGACAGCCAGTCACCCCCAGCCCGGGCCGCTTACATGGCTAAAGGCTCCCCGGCCACTGGCAGCCCATGTCTGGGTACGAGCCGGGCCCCTCCCCCCCAGCGTCCCGGGCTGCGCCCGCCGCCTCCCGGCCCGCAGCAGGGCGGGCTCCCGGGTGTGACAGCCCCGCACACCCCGGCCGGGGCCCCGCCGGCGAGCGTTTCGCTGCTCTCCACAGCCGGCCCCGGCCGCGAGCGGACAACGCCCCCGCCCAGGAGGTCCCACCGGAAGGCGGGAGGGGGAAGGCCCAGCCCCCGCTCGGGGTCAGGCTGCGGCGGCCCCGCCGGCCGGTACCTTGAGCACGGGGGTGAGGTACTCGGCCACCTCCAGCGCCTTCCCCTTCACCGTGTTGATGACGCTCTGCATCCTGCCGGCGCGCGGCGGGCCCCTAACGCCCACAGCGCCGGCCCCGCTCGCGCCTCAGGGACTCAGCCTGCAGCGCCCCAACCGGAGTCACATGACCGCTCCCTCGCCCGCCCACACACACACACGTGACTCAGAAGCCCAACCCAGCCGGGCGGAGACGGCTTTATGCCCGTGCGCGGCGACCCGACTGCCGGATACAGCCCAGCACGCGCATGAGCAGCTGCGGAGACAGTTCCCACCGCGCACGCGCAGAACGGGGTTGGTGCTGTGAGAGACGGATTAAGAGGCGGAGAAAGCACGGCGGAGGGAAACAGGAGTCACGTGAGTGTATCTGACGTGTGGGAGGGGGCCCCTTTGCACGTGACTGAGCGAGAGGGGGCGGGCCGCTGTCTGTCTTCCCCTGCCTCCTCCCCCACTGTGTGACGGGTCGCGTGCGTGTCCGGAGCGGCGGGCGCGCGCGGGGGCGGGGGGACCCCTTGCGCGGACTGTGCGGCGTGGCGGCTCTCCCGGGCCGGAGCCCGGGTCTCTCTCACCCGGGAGCGTCCCTGGTCTCGGGCCGCAGCGAGCTGCGGCCTGCGGCTATCGGCGCATCAGGGCCGCCCCGGCACCTAGCGCTCCCCTGCCTGCCGCGAGCCAAGGTATTTACTGCCCATCAGAGGCGGCCCCTGTGTGAGTGTGAGTGAGTGAGTGTCAGACAGACAGACAGACAGACACCCACCCCATGCTGCTGGTGGCCCCTCCTAGCTGTAGCGCAGCCGGGGGGGTCCGGGCGCGGGGCAGCTGGCGGTCTCCAGGGTAACGAAGCATCTCCACGTGCTGCCACGTCTGTGCACCCACGTTCAGGGGCAGCTGCAGTCTCTTGCTTGCTTGATTCAGGGCCATCCGTCTCCAGGCAACGCGCCAGCTTGGCTCTGTAATGGAGCAAAGTTTTGGTCTTTCCCTGCTCTTTGTCAGACCAGCGCCAATAGGAAACAGGAGAGGGAGGGTTCCTGTTTATTCTCTCATGTCCTGGTTTCGGTGCCTCAGGTAACTAATAATGACAGTAAACATAAGTCTTGATCATGTTCATGTATGCTGTGAATAAGAGGTTTGTGTAGGGGTCTGGCCTAGCTGGACTCAATGGAAATGAAGGAGTCCCTGTTTCAACCCCTGAGACTTCGCAAATTGCCCTGGATAGGAACAAGATTGTTTTTTAAAATGTGATAAATCATAAAAGAATAGGTGGAAACTAAGAGTATATCATTTGGTTAACCTAGTAATTATTCAACGTTATGCAAATACATTCTTCTCCCAGCATTGCTTTGTTGTGGTCTTCCACTGGAGCATTCAGTGCATGTTGTGTGTCTCTGGCTGCTGCTCATAGCTATTCCAAACTATGATTCCAAATGTATTCATTTTGGGGTATGATTCCAGAAAGCAATAAAATGCATGTGTGCTTAGATAGCTGTTATCAGAGTCTGAAAATACGCATACGAGTTATTTGCATTTTGTTGTCCAAAGGGCATTGACAGCCAGACAGCAGAATGGAGACCAAAGGCTGCAGCCAGTCTCGATGGTGCTCCAAGTCAGCCTTGTACACCTTCCTGCTAGGAGGAGCATTTGTAACCTTGGGCTCAAGTCGTATTCTTCTGATGAAGTATTCGGCCAATGAAGGTAAGTTTGGATGTTTCATATATAACGTATTAAGTGGAGAAAGTAGAGTTTTCTGCTTAGGGTAAACAATGTAGATGCTGAGTTTACCTCTTCACTGCAAATATATTTACTTGGTTTGATTTCCTATTAGTGCAGTATGTTTATCCTTGCCTTTCAGTTGCAGGTTTGTTAAGAGCATAAAGGTTTTAGTACACAATCTGTTTCTGGGTAAGCACTGTGGTCTAGTGGATAGAGCTCTGGATTCTATTCCTCATTCTGCCACTGACCTGCTGGGTAACCTTGGGCAAGTCTGTGCCTCTGTTTCCCCATCTGTAAAATGGTGGTGGTGATACCTCTTTTATTAAACCTCTTTCATTTGACAATTGTGGTATAAGAGCTAGTTGTTACTATTATTCTGTATTGGAATCTGTCAGAGAGAATATTTTCTGTGCTGAAAACCTTCTATATAGCCCTTAGCTCTGATGCGAACTATGAGCCTGATGTTGGAAGGTGCTGTGCCCTCAACCCACAGAAGTCATTGTCTTTCAGGGTCAGGTTACTGTATAGTATTGTTGCTTCCAACTTTAGCAAAAACTGACAAAGAGTATGTGTCAAACGGATTTTAAATACTTATAACAACTCTGGCTAACAATGAAAAGGCTGAATCCTTGAAGAAGGGTTAGCCACCTTAAAAACTTCAAACTTGTAAAATTGTCAGTTTTTTATGAGCAAAAAAAATGTACTTAAATTGGGGAAGTATGTTTTTTCATCTTTCAGTAGCACTCTATAATGGCTGAACAAATTGTACTCAAATTTCCCAAAGAATTCACTTGTGAGCTTGAGACCAAGCATGGAAAACTTCAGCCTGGAAAGTGAAATGATCAAGAAATTGTATGCCATTGAAAATATGAAGTATTAATAATTAAGGTCTTAAATATAATCTTAACTTACAAAGTGTGCATTGTTTATGGGACCTGGTCAAAACTTTTTGAGTGGGTGTGTTTAAGCTGTTCTCATGGACTTGTGCTCTTTCTGTTGCTCTAAATGTGATTGGAAAAGTTGGAGGAGTATGAATGTTTATTTACTGTAACAATTGTGCTGAATTTCACAGATAACAAATACGATTACCTTCCTGCAACTGTGAATGTGTGCTCTGAGCTAGTTAAATTGGTGCTATGCATGGCAATGGCACTTTGGATAACAACAAAAAGTAAGTTCATATGGCTAAAAATCTGTTAGGAAATGTTCACCCTATACTTTAAATACCTCTGCTCTTGTATGATGGATTCAAATGTACAGTAATTGTACTGTATACACGGTGTACCATGGTAGAGCCTATTTGCAGTGCTAACTGGGACAGTGTCTTCACTGAGAGTTAACTTGAGTTACACTCTATATTTGATTAACTCCCCTTGAGTTAGTGTAGCTTGAGTGAGAGAGGCCACATTGAAATAACACAGTGATTGTAAAAGCAGCACAGAATGATTGTGTTAGCAAAACTCAAGCTGTAGGCTTGGTCTACACATGGAATTTATATCAGCATAGCCACATCGGTCAGGGGTCCGAATAAAACATACTCCTGACCCATGTAGCTATGCTGACATAATCCCCACTGTAGACTCAGCTATGTCGACAGTGCTTCCATCAACGTAGCTGACATTATTTGGGGAGATGGTATTCATACGAAAACCTCTTCTGTTGGTGTAGGCTGTGTCTATGCTACGGAACTATGCTGTTGTACCTATGCTGGTATAATTTCTATAGTGTAGACATACTCATAGCCTATGCATCCTGTTAGGCAGCCAACTCAAGTTAAAAGCACCATCATGCTGTAGGGAAGGGTTTTGTGTATGGATTGGACTCAAATTAGGGGCAACATTCAAGTTATAACTTCAGTTAACTCTGAAGTGAAGACAAGCCCTGGGTCTGTGATCTCTTCAGATCCTATCACCTAAGTAGTGTCAGGTTTGATTACCTAATGCTGTAAAAACTGCTGATGGCTATCGTTACAGTTCTCGGGGTACCCAAGGACCATGAGTCACCTTTTTACCCCCTGCCTTCAGCGTGAGGGAGTCTTGCCTGTGCCTAGCTGGACATCAGCTCAGTTACACCAGCCTGTCTAAATTCCCCTGTGACATCCAGCCCCTGACACTGGCTACTCACAGAAATCCCAGATCCTCTGCTCCCAAAGGTGCAATATACTGCAGTTTACTAATTTTATCTTTAATCATCTCTCCTATATAACACACAGCACTTATGAGCACATAAAAGATTTATTTAAGAAAGAATAGAGGCTCCACTAGAAACAAGAGAGTGGTGGAAACAAATGGTTATGATACAAAGCAAAACCCTAAAAAACTCATGTGAATCTCAATCTACGCTCAATTAATACCTTTCCTATCTAGTAAAGTAGATTCCCCCCATTCCCCACCCAAAAGTAGTCTGTTGCACATCTGGCTGGCTTCACAGGAACTGGGATCCAATTTTTCATGAGAACGCTCCTGTTCTCAAGATGTCTCTTTAGTAAAAATATACAGAGTGCCTCTCCCCACTCTGATTTATACTGAAACACTCTTTTGTCTCTGTTCATAGGCCGGGTAATTTGTTGTCTGTTGTAGTTTTTTGTTTTTGCCTCCAAGTGGTTTAGATTGTTTGCTGCTACCTCCAATGGTTTTCCATTGAAAGTCTTGGGATGGAGCAAGGCTAGACATTTGAGTCTTCATGACTAGCTAACAAGGGCAAGGGGTGGCAACTCCCTCATATTTGAATGGGCTATCTCAGAGACATATTATCCCCTAGTGACTTTTTACTCCAAGTCCATAAAGCATACTTTCAATAGAATTACATTATTCCTTAAATATTACCATATGTGCATCTCACAATGATTGTGAATCTTGACAAGTTACAAGCTTTCCATAGATACCTTATATGTTGTTCTTTATGGATAATTATTCTGCAAAATGTGTTTAATGTAGTGAGTTTGTCAGGTCTGTGTAGAGAGTTTTCAAAGAACAGGAGACCTTTTGCCAAGCAGCCTCTGTATCACAATGATTCAGTAGGCTATACTCTTCCTTCTGAATCAGTGCTGATTTGATGTCCCAGCATAGTGCATACTATTTGTGGTGCTTCTCCCCCTTCTCTCCCCAAAGCTATCCCCATCCCCATCCCCAAAGCTATTCATTTTAAAAATTAACACTGTTTTAAGACACACACGCCTGAATGTTTAAGCAAATGTTATTATTATTATTATTATTATTATTATTATTTGTATTATCATAGCACGTAGGCACCCCTTTCCTGGAGCAGGGCCCAGCATGCTAGGTGCTGTACAAACCCAAAACAAAAAGGCAATCCCTGCCCCCAAAGAGTTTACAAACAAAGCGTAATCTTGCATCCTCTCTCCTCCTCCCTGTCTGTTTTGTTTTGTCTTGTTATGTCATGTCTGTAAAGTGCTACAGTATTTTGGATGCTCTATAAACAGCTCTCTTACATCTAAGTTATTGTTTGAAATCTAGGTATGCCCAGTAGTCAGAAAAAGTCATTTCTGACTAACTGCCATTCTTTGAGCATCAATAATGATGGATGGTCTCATTCTGCTTCCTAGTCAGTGTCGAGCAAAAGTACCACCAGCCCTGTTGATGGTCTCTCTGTTGAGCAGAAGACTGAATGACTGTAGAGACTGAACTTCTTTCCTTAGACGTCGTTGCTTTAAGAGTACCATTGAGGCAGATTGACGAGAGCATGGGGGGAGCCAGTGCTGCCTCTGCCTGTGTTGTGTATCTCCTGTAGATTAATGGAAGAGGAAGGTCTCCAAGGCTTTCATTCTGAAACCATTCATCAAATAATAAATCTGCTTTAAAACAAAGGAAAAAAGCAATTGCTCTCCTGTCAAATGGGGATTAAAACACACTTCCATTAACATGGAAAGTCTTTTTACACAGATTTTCATCATTCTAACCAAGTTCATTTTACTGACTGATTTCTTTCTTTTCTTTTTTTTTTTTTTTTAAAGAGGGACGTTCATATAGTGACTTTGGATGCACGTCATGGAGAGAGTTTTGTAACTACATGAAGTGGTCAATTCCTGCCTTTCTGTACTTTTTGGATAACCTGATTGTTTTCTATGTATTGTCCTACCTCCAACCAGTAAGTATACATAGACCAAATAAAATAGCATTGAAATGATGCAAGTCTCTCCCTTGTTGGATATTTGTTTGTTGAGGGTTCATGATCCTGCAGTTGACATGTCTAAGGCTCCCCTATATACAAGGACCATTTCTATTAATCCCTTCAGTCCACCTGCCTGTCAGATCCTGTTCTGTAGCTTCCAGTTGAGGAGGACTCTTTCTGCGTTATCTCCTTCCTGACTGATTTAGAGATAGGATTGAATGGCTTCAAAGTGATGCAAGACTTAATCCTTCCTCCTCCTTTCTTGAACTCAGTGTGTCTGTTTGCTTAGAAGGTGGTTTCTGAGTCCCATCCACCATACAGCTCTTACCATTAATGTCTTTATATATATATGACTTCATTCAGTGACTTGCATTTTGCTTTCTTCCATTCAGCACTGATACCATTCTGGTCAAACCCCAAAAGTGGGAGGAAGAGGAGGGGAAAAGAGTGTCAAATACTGATTTTTTTGCATTTAATTACTTCCAGTACCTAAACTAATACCCAACGTTATAGACATTTGCTGCTTTTATTCACAGAACTTGAAATCAATCTACAGATGTTCAGAAAAATTGGGATTGTCATTTTAGGGCTGGGATTTTTTCTTTTTGGTTCAAGTTTTATTAGTATTGACAAGAAATAAACTGCTAGTGTTGACCATAAAATAACAGGGAATTCCCATATATTTAGCATGACATTAGAGAAACTATAGTTAAACTTAATCTAAACCTTTTATTTTCACTCACCTACAGGCTTTCTCCAAAAATTGCCCTTTAAGGGTCACATTTCTGGCATGGACAGCACTTAGTCAATAGGACTGTTGCTTTTGCCTGGTTTGCAAACATCTAGTTTTAGTGGGGAAAGGTCTGGATGATTTAAAATAACATATGCACTGTTTTCCTTAGATTTTGAAAGGTGAACACAGATATAATGCCCTGAATATTCACAGGATCTGATGTTTGAAAGATTACATCCACATGCAATTATTTTCTTAAATAAGCAATTTGATTTTTGGTTGAGAGGATCTTTTATAAAAATCACATAGCAAACTTGTACACACACTAAGTAATTTGTATCTCTTCCTTCAGAGCAAATGCTGTTCAAAACCCTCCCTTTCCTTTATATAACTCTCAGTTGAAGGGACAGTAGTTATTTGCCTGAAAGAAGATGCATGGCCATACCTGAATAAGCTTTGTCTCATGTAATTTTAAAAACGAAGTAGGTATGGGTCTAATTAATACTTGGATGAGTGACTGCCTGAAATACCATGGGTTCTGTGCTTGGAGCAATGGGTGTTCTTAATTATTTAATATGTCTTATAAATAAGATTTGATTTTATGTGGCATATCTCATGTGCTGCTTAGTGGTCTATGGTAGATTTGGCTCAGATTCCTGCCCTGTTATCTTGCTCACTGGGGCATCAGTGAATAAAAGCTGGAAAACAGTGTCTGGTAGATATTGCACTATATACCGTCATCATGTCCTGTCTCTGTAAAGTTTGGTTTGTACTTCGATTGATGACCACAAAGCAAAAACAAAATGTCAATGGAGCATGGTTCTATTCTGCGACAGTACTGTCTGTGCTAGTCCCTCTTCTGAAGAACCTCCTCTATCAATTCTGGATTCACCTATTTAGTCAACTATTTTTCTCACTCTTAAAAGCAGAATTAAGGAAATTTTACGCTTCATGGTCTAACAATGGTTTTTAAAATGAGATTTTAATTTCGCAAGTCAAGAAAATCAGAGAAAACCTTAATTCTGACCTCTTGTGTGTATTCATTGCGTGAGACCACAATAATGGGAAACGTGACCTGCTACTTGTCAAATAATACATTGGATTATAATGGAAAGGGGCTTCCCTTTTTACTGGTTAACACAAGACAACATTGATGCAAAGTTAGGGTTGCGAATTTAAAGACCTAAGTCATGAAGTTTGGAATATATGCACAACATGGAAATCATGTGTGTGTGTGTATATATATATAAATATTTGATTAAAACCCATCATGTAGCAAAGCGATCTTTCTTCATAAAGGTCTATTGCCGGTGGAGACTCAAACTGAGTTAAACCCAGATTTCTGTGTTTATCACTCTTCATTAACCAGGCTGTGAGGTAACGAGAGGCATTTGACAGAAAAATATTTTTAAGTTCTTTTTAACTTCTGTTCCTGTTCTGAGTTCACTAGAGTTGCACTAGAAAAACATTGTTCTGAGGCATAAGATAAAAGTCTCATACAGCCACTGGCTCAGTTGGTACCAGTGATGCACTATAAATGATGCATTCTCAGATGTCTTCAATGATCCCACAACCTGGCAATAATTCAGTTTTGAATTTCCTTTGCAGTTCATATTTAAAGACCATGGTCATGCCATGCAGATATGTTAATGGGAAACCCACTATTTCCTAGCTGAGTCAGTCTGGAATGACTTTGAAGACAGAGTTAAGGTTATGAAAAATTCCTGTGGGAACCTGAATTTAGAATCTTCTGATTTTTAAGACTTTAAAGTGTGGTTCTGCTCTGAAAAATGCCATTGTTTATGAACTATCCAAATCAAATTTGCTCCGATTTCCTAAGTAAAACAGTTGTTTTAATTAATACTGCTGCAAAGTTGCCTGGGGATTTGAAAGGCACATTGGGTTCTTCTGTGCATTATCACAAATTAATGAAGATTTTGCAGACCAAATTCTTCTTTCCGTTACACCCATGCAGACCCATTATCTTCAAATTATGCTTTCAGTTACATCTGTGCGACAGCATTGGTTCTGTAATTGGTACCTAGTTGACAATTCAGTTGATGAGTTAACCAGAATAGACTCCCAGAGCTGTATTGGCTATGCACGGCTGGTCAGAGTAAACAAAAGCAGACACTCCATTTTTTTCCCCAGTAAAATCAGTAGATCTGACTCTGATACTCAAAAGAAAATAGGCTCTGGATTAGGAAGGAGCCATTTTTACACAGTCCCTTTCCAGAGTAGAACTGTGCTTTAAACATCTGTCTTCATGCGCACTCTTGAGATTGTAATAATGCTCAAACTCCAAAGTACAAACAGCAAAAAATCAGCTGAGCACACCCCAATATTTAAATGACTAAATATTCTATTTATTAACTTCCTTTTTCAGCCATCTGTTAGTTTTATTTGTCCAAAGTGCTTGATCCAGCGCTCACTGAAGTCAGTGAAAATTTTTCCAACTCTATTTAGCCCAGGATGAAATCTACCATTTTGCAGAGAACGCTAACAAAGTTCTGTGCACCACTTAAGCCATTAATGTGGAACTTGCAAGTCATTTAGGATCTTGTTTGATTCCTCCTCACAGGAGTGTATTTCATGCCGAGTGAAAGGTCAGTCCCAATATGATCACATTTTACCATGGGACCTTCTGAGAGGTGAACACTCTGATTTGGTGAGGTTTTTTTGTTGGTCAGATTCTGTCTTGGTTATAACTTTATTCCCTGTCCTCTTTTTTCTAGGCCATGGCTGTATTATTCTCAAATTTTATCATTATAACAACGGCGCTCCTGTTCAGGATAGTGCTAAAGTAAGTAGCTACGAAAGCAAATAAAATATTAGGGAAGTTTTGCTGGATTCTTTCTCTCCACATGAGGGCGATAGTATTTTTAATACTCTGTATTTTCTGGTATCTTTGGCATACAAGTCAGAGGGATGGTTTAGTGGTTTAAGTGTTATGGTAGGTATGAAATACTTAATTTAGTTGGAAGCACAAGTTTAAATCTCAGCAAATTTGTTTGTCCTTCATTCTTTTGTAATAGATAAATAGAATCATAATTGTATTGTACTGTAATTGTGTTACGTGGTACCACAAAAGGGTAGAGTTAAGATCGTTTGGGTGTCTTAACTGTGCGTTTCCATATTTTAATGTTTAGATTTTTTTTTTAATGTTTAACCTTAGTTCTGAAATACCTGGGTTAGTAATATTACTTTTGGGGATAACTGAAACATCCTTATGTGTTTTACCCTTAAGTTACTGATATGTATTCCCAAACTTAACTCCATCTTAACATGGCTTCTTTGTCTGCAAAGATACCTAATGTCGCAGTTGTGTGCCATTTTAGACCAAATAAAATGACAAGTCACTCTCCTGAGGACTTTATAGTTTAAACTATATTACTAGAGCAGTTAGAAATCTTCACAACTTTTATTGTCAGAATTTTGATGAAAAAGGTCATTTGAAAATGTTTGCAAAAATATTTCCCATTTATTACCAGTTGTAAATATTGCATAACAAGGGAAGACAAACAAATGAGAGATGGAGAATGCAGTAGAGAACAGTGATAGATGGAGGTGTGCTCAGTTTTATAATTGTGCCAGATTTGATGAACCTTTAGTTTGTTCTGCTGAGGCAAGTGAATTGCAAAGTATATTTTAAAAAGCAAGCTTACATCTTTTTAAAAATTCTTTATGATGTGTTTAAAGAACAGCAAACACTTTTTTCCCCTTTGAAATATCCAGTATATCAGTCATGGTCTTACCTGCTTTGCTGAAGGACTTGGGTGGGGGAGGCAATCCTAGGGAATATGTATTATGACCTTTTACACCCCTCAGTGATGTCAAATCTTTAACAAAGACATTCTTTCTCCTAAGCTGTAATGGGCACTGGAGTTAAATAGGTGTTAACCCAAAACAGTTTTTTTGACAATCTGACTAAATTTCTTTTTTCTCTGTTCAGCTTTCAGTCTTTTGTATGTCATAAATTTTCCTGTTGCCATAAAGTCTTCCAAAGTAAACAAGAGTAGGAGAAATTTCTAAAGTAAAAAACAAGCCAAAATAAACAGCCTTTCAGACTGCTTTTATAACTCATAAAATAGCAAAAGAGGGCACAAACCTAATTATGAAGAAATTTCAGTTCATCTTTAAGTGAAAATTTGCAAAACAGGATGTTTTTGAATGCAGTTGCTTTATTTGCACCCATCTGACCTGTTTCCATGGAAACAGCAGTTGTATTAGTTGTCAATTTTGGCTGCTAACCATGTTCTTGAAAGTGTCTTTCCTTAAATGTGCCATCTATGCAGAATCTTGGTTTTTGTGTCTTCATTGTGAGTCAGGCGGGTGCTCTCCTAGCTGCTTGAAGGTAGCTGGGGGAAGCCTGTGAACACACTGCCTTTTTGGTGTCCAAGATGAAGCTCTAGGTGAAATCCTCATCCCATTGAAGTTAATGGGAGTTTTATCATCTGCTCAATGGAGCTGAGATTTCACCCTCATTGTCTGGGGTTGCCTGTGGTGTGGAGCTTTCTCTGTGCCATTTGTTTTCAAGATGCTTAATAACTATCATTGTACTCTAAAGGACAGCAGTTTTGGATTTTTTGTCTATACACAGACGGCAGCTCTCCGGGGTGCAGTGGGCATCTCTACTGATTTTGTTCCTGTCCATCATAGCCCTGACTGCAGGGACTGGAAGCAATCAGCACAGCTTGGCCACACACGGGTTTCATCATGACATGTTTTTCAGCTCTTCTAATCACTGCCTTCAGTACACCAGACCAGAGGAAGAGTGCTGGGGAAAGGACAACTGTACAATAATAGGGTTTTTTCCCAGCTTCAAGTGGAATGTCACTGCTACTACTGCAGAAGCATTGAAACCTCTCCGCCTCGGCTTGGGCCATCTGCTCATAATAATGCAGTGTTTCATCTCCGCTTTGGCCAACATCTATAATGAAAAGATTCTGAAGGAAGGAGACCAGCTCGGCGAAAGCATCTTTGTGCAGAACAGCAAGCTGTATGTCTTTGGGGTGCTGTTCAATGGGCTGATGCTGGGCCTGCGCTCTGAGAATCGCTGGCAGATAGAGTACTGTGGTTTCTTTTATGGCCACAACGTGTTCTCTGTAGCCCTCATTTTTGTTACTGCCTTCCTGGGGCTGTCTGTGGCCTTTATTCTGAAGTTCCGAGACAATATGTTCCACGTTCTGACTGCGCAGGTCACCACCGTGATCATCACCACTGTATCCATCATCATCTTTGACTTCAAGCCTTCTCTGGACTTCTTCTTAGAAGCACCTGTGGTGCTTCTCTCCATATTTATCTACAATGCCAGCAAACCTCAAGGCCTGGAATATGCCACTCAGCGGGAGAGGAGCAAATTCCTTGGTGAGATGTGGGAGCGATCCAGTGGGGTAAGACTTTGAAATACTTGTGTTTCTGATTCATTCCCTCTCTCACAGACTGTTTACCCAGTTGACCATTCAGAATTCATGACATGTGGCTGGATTTGGGATTCAACCAAATTGTCAATTTCATTTAAATGACACAAGCTCAATCTCAGTTTTATAAAAAAAAATCCTTGTTTTAGCTCCATACCAGAGTGTTTCCTGAGGCCTGGCTGAAGCCCTATCTCTGTGCTCTAACCTCAGATGGTCCTGCAGCCATCTCAGCTTGATGTAACATTTTCTTTTAACTTTTGCAACCAAATACCTCATCAAACCCAAACATCCCAGTGTTATACTGGGGAACTTCACTAGTCTATTTTTACAGCCCAGGTTCAGCTGAATTCAGAAAATAAACATACAGCATAAATGGGAGGAAAGTAAATTAGATATTAAAATTATTTCAGTTTTAACAGTCTAAGATGCTTTAAAACATCCAGATAAGGTTTTAAAAAAAAATTATTTTTTTTTTAAAGAAACCCAGATAAGGATATTTTCAGTATAAGATTTTCAGTATATTAGTTGCCCCTTCCTCATGAATCAGTACCTCCTGCTATAATTTTTGCTCTTCTCTGAATGATGATCCTGATGCTTAGAATCTGGGAAAATCTTTGTAGGGAAGGGGCTTGCTCCTAGACTTTACATTCAGGTGAACTGAGCAACAAGAATGAAGTTCATGTTTTTAAAAAAAAAAAAAAAAATGAGAATCCTGTAGCACCTTAAAGACTAACACATTTCTGCAGGCATAAGCTTTCATGGGCTGCAACCCACTTCGTCAGATGCATGAAATGGAAATCACAGATAGGAGGTATATATATATATACATCCAAGGGTGAGAAAGATAACAATGGGGAGGGCAAGTGGTACCCTAACTGAATTGACTTTTTTAGCACTTGTCCTCCCCATTGTTATGTTTCTCACCCTTGGATGTGTGTGTGTGTATATATATACATATATATATATATAAAATATATACCTCCTATCTGTGATTTCCATTTCATGCATCTGACGAAGTGGGTTGCAGCCCACAAAAGCTTATGCCTGCAGAAATGTGTTAGTCTTTAAGGTGCTACAGGATTCTCGTCGCTTTTGCTGTATACAGACTAACATGGCTACCCCTCTGGAGCAGTACATATAGTATATTTATGGTGTGTGAGCAGCAGAGGGCACTGTCTGCATTTAGTCCTGGGAAACTTCATTTATCCCAGAAAGAGGAGGGTAAATGTCTCCTTGGAATTCTGCCCAGTGCTAGTGCAGAATGATCTTTAACAGGAAATAACATATATAGTCACATATTTGTAAAATCAGTCACTGCATGTTTCAGCAGATGTAATTAATTAGCTACAGTACAAATTACACAGCACCTATGTATTTTCCAACATAGGAAGGGACACATCTATTAACTTAATTGAATACAGTGCACTTGGAAAGATTTCAGGAAGAATGCCATGGAAAAATGGTAAATATTTAGCTATAAATAATATCTAGGCACTGTCCTTCAAGAATAGGTAGATGCTGTATTTTACACAAGGATCTTAGTATCCCAGTACAGAAACTTTAAGTACAGATCCTTTGATTTTATAGTTGTCACTGGACTGTTTCAAGGTAAGTATTTTTGTATTACTAACAAGAAGAAAATTTGTTAATGCTGTTAATATCTTTTTCCCGTCCCTTTTTCGGCTCCTGTAGGATGGAGAGGAACTTGAGAGACTGACCAAAGCAAACAGTGACATTGATACAGATGAAGATGCCTTCTAGCAAGAGACTGTGCAACTGTGTGCTGGACATTCTCCAAAAGAGCAGTGTTGATATCTTCTAAGATATAGAATAGTCACTTTTTTTCCAAGTGCAATAGCTGAAACTCTTTGGAGGGTTTTGTGATTTCCAGCGGATTTTTATTGTGTTTTTAAATTGTGCAAATAAAAAACAACTTCAGGATCAGAATAGGGTGTGTCCAGGTTTGGGGGTGGGATGTCAGATGAGAAAAAAACGTGTAAAGCACATTGGATTTCGGAAGTTGACATGGAGAACTAGAGAATTATGAGTTCGAGCCATATATATTAAGGGTCTTTTTCTCTTTTTGCACTAGTGTAAATCAGAAGTTAATTCCAGTGCAGTCAATGATAAACTGGTAATAAAAGTGATATGAGAGGAGAATTTGGCCCTAATTTAATAATCTGGGTGGTGCATTATGTATAGTAATCCAGAACACTCAATGTCCCCAATTGTATGTGTTTATCTACCATACACAAGGGTTGTATGGGGATAATAATACTTCAGTGATGGAGGGCCTGATCCTGTAGACCTTACATCAGTGATCCTGACTCAGTTGAGTAGTCCCACTGAATGGACTCCTAACATTTGTAAAGTGCTTTAAAGATATGAGGTGCTATATAAGTGGTTGGTATTCTTATTTCCAAAGCTGCATGTTCATTGGTATCATGCACTCCTCTTTAATTTGATTGAAGGATGATTCCAGAGCTGAAGAATGAGTTTCCTCACTATTGAAGTGATTTGCTGCTGCTCGTGTGTGTCCTGTGGAACATTATGCCAATTATAAATACTTTTTGTTTGTTTGCTGTGTGATTAGTGCTGCACAGTGGCAGAGCAGCTTTCCTGGCATTCAGAAATACAAGCTTTTAAATAAACAGGGGATTCATATACTTTCCTTTAGTGAAGTATAAGTTTGCAGTTTGCCCATCACAGACATCAAGGATTTTCATTCTACTTGATTATAAAAGTAGTTACCTTATGTCTAAATTCACTGTATGTGCATTTCACCATATCTGTAAATACAAAGTTTTAAATTTAAAAAGATAAACTTGGCCCAACATTTAGATTTTTGTAAACTGAAGCTTTTTTAAAAAACATAAGAAATATTTCTGTAGTCTGAAAAAAAAAAAATCAGATGCATGGGTTCTCTTTCACCAACATTTTTCTTCAGTGTTTGCAGTCCAGATGTTACAGAGTTGTGCTAGTATGTGGGATGGTCTAGATAATACATAGTCATGCCTCAGTGCAGGGAACTGGACTAAGTGACCTATCAAGATTCCTTCCAATCCTATGATTCTATGACCCTGACAGTGAAATTGACTAGAAACTATTGGAAAGTCTTATTGTCTAAGCTGAGAGAAATGGTGGAAGCAAACTGTGCAAATGGTGAAAAGTATATTCAGTTTTGAAAATGATCTCTCTTATTCCCTACAGCATGAGCTGGTGGATTCAGCAAATCCTGAGTCTAATCCCTTTTCTTCCACTGCATCAATTAATCACCTTGCCCTAATCATTTCAGCTGCCTGCCTGAGTTTCCCTACTTGTAAAATAGAGATAATACTGTTACCTACCTCATAGGTATGTTCCAAGGATTAATTATTGAATGTTTGTGCAGCACTTTGAACAGTAAAAAACTATACATATACTTCAGTGTGTTTTAATAATCTGAGCTGTTACTACTAAGATAAGAACACTTGAGTTTTGGTGTTTAAATAGAGGGCTAGATTCATTGGTATGTTTCAGCTGCTTTTTGACACTGGCCTTACAAAGCACCTGTAAACTGAGCTTAATCAGAGAGCCTCTTTGAATCTGGCTCATCATTTTTAAACTTACAGTGTTCTTTCAAACATACCATTTGGGCTAGGGTTGTATTGTTCCGTACTACAGGTGCAGCTCTGGAATGTGAATAAAGAATGTGGTTTGACTGTGTTCCGGATTCTGACTTCAGCCCAGTTTTATGCCTGTGTTAACTATTGGCTTCATGGAGTTCCTCCTTATGGTATGCAGGTGTAACTGAGAGCAGAATAAGACTTGTTGAGTTCAGCAACTCACCATTCTGTTGCATTCTGCGTGAGACTCTGCTGTTTTCCTATCCACTGGTGCCTATGTTATATGATCACTTTGTAAATAGGTGTTGAGTTTTACATGTAATTTATTATGCCTAATTGTGTAACAAGCCTGAATAAACTAAAGTTCATTATGAAATCGTAAGTTCTTTTTGGTGTGGGATATTCATGGTTTCACAGTGTGGGCAGCAAACTAGAGATACAATATTCCTGTTCTCTCAGATGCCACTAGTGCTATTAAATAAAAACAGAAACTCCACGTATTCTCAATGACCCTAGAACATTTGACAGCTGCAGCATGAGAGATAGGGTGGAGTACATAATGACATTTGGTTGTTTCTGTAAGGTGAGCAAGTCAAGTATAACCTGTAGGGTTTCTCTCCACTGGTACGTTTTAGGCCCACTCTGCGCTGGTATATATGGTATGCAAGATGCAGGGTAAAGTGAGTTGAAAGTGGCTGCTGGGTGATGAAATGTTGCTGAAAGGACATCTGGCACTGGGAAATGGGGTCCAAATAGTTCAGATAAACTTAAAAGAAGAAGAAAAGTTAGAAAAAATATAGTCAAATTAGTAGGGAAAAGAAGCTATAATTTTTTCCCTTCTAGGAAAGATCTTTCATACTGGAAACAGTCACTGTATAATTCCTCACAAAACTGTTTCTTAAAGGGTCATTTAATGAGCCATGCTCCATCACTAAGCTATGTGAGAGTGTGCAGCAGCTATTGATGTGTTTCTCAGCAGGCTGAACTTGTGCACCAAAATGCACCCGAGATAATATGTTCTATAGCTTATTAACACACACCCTCTGTCATATCTGATCAGTTCATTGGTCCATCAAGTGTAATATCCAACTTCCAGTTGTGCTAATACCTATCAAGTTGCACATGGTGTTTCCCCTCCAACTGCTGCAGCAGTCAGGTCCTGAATTGCACGTATAATTGACCTCCATGTTAAAATGCTTGATTTTAAACAGCTAATGCTGGGAGCAATTCAGGGTTAGGACCCCATTGTGGTGCTTTATTCTAGCCCATGTTATTGGTAGAGCATTATAACCATACCATATAATGGTATTTTACAAATATGTGAAGGACACTGCAAGAAATTGTGATGTAAATCAGAAAAAACGATGGCTAGAGAGACTAATCTAGGGAGGTTTCATCAAAGTGTGTTTGGAGGAGGAAAAGCCATTGGCTTGGCAGACAAGTGGGAGCGTATCCCAAACTAAAAGAAGGAGCAAAGCTGAAGGAAGAGAAGACAGAGGGAGCAAAGGACAGTATGGGTAAATGGTAGCTGATAGGCAGATGGCACACAGTAATGAAGTGCCTTGAAGATAAGGAAAAAGGCACTTGAGAGGCTTGCACAACTAAAATTAAGCCAAAGGTAGTTTGCTTGGACTCACGGATTCTATTTTCTATACAGGTTCTTGTACGTCATCATCGTGCCCTCCCATACATGAGCCAGTTCAGGTAAGTCCATTGAAGTCTATTTAAACTCTGATTACAAAACATGGAAGTGCTTGGAGAGATCTGAGCAGGGGAATGAGGGATTTAGAGCAGCTTTTTGGAAAAACAGAGGAAAGCTAGAGAAGGGTTTACAGTTTATAAAGGTATGAAACCATCAGACCACAATTTGGGGGATGAACCTATTACGAACAGCCAAGATACCCTAAGCTAATGTCAGCATGCTGGTTTCAGAGGGCTTCCATGGATTTTTCTCTGCTTGGTCCTTGTACGGCAAGAGCAGCAAGTCCAAGTAAACATTTGGCTTTGTCATGTTAGCAAATTTAAAGAGTCAGACAAAAAGTCACCAAAATTTTTGGTTGTGAATTATTTATTAGCCATTACTTTCTCAGTGACACTTAGATGTGAAACGTCACAACCAAACTCGTATTTTCTATACTTTTATGGTAGCTTGTTAACAGAGAGAGAATCCTGCCTGTTTTGACCTGTACAGAATATAACAGGAAAACACATTTAAATGCAACTTCCAGATGCATATTTTCATTGATGGGTGATGGCAATGTTTTGGGAAGGGAAACCATTAATGCAAAAAACACCATAACTGTTAAAATTTCAGTTACTTTAAGACACATTTCATTTGCTTTCCATTACATGCAACTTTGCAATATCCAGTATGTGCTTGAGTTTCCTGTCTTTTGCAAACATTATAGCTGTCATCTTGGAATGATATATCCAAGAACAACATATGGAACCATTAGCTTCAGATTATATTTCATTTAAAGGAGATTGACAGCTTTTACATAAAGTTTTCCAGACAGTTTTCCCTTATGTAAAGTTTGAGCATATAAATCAGCCCAATACCTCTAGAGACTGAACATCAAACCAATTCAGACGGTCTCCAAAACCACACTTTTGACCTCCCTGCCTGAGATTTTTGTCTGAAGACAGACGAGAGAGGGAGAGAAGCTATTTCTGAACTTTTTATAAGGTGTACTTAATGAAGAGGCAGAATAGTCTAATGGTTAGTGCACTAGTCTATGATTCGGGAGACCTGGGTTCAATTCCCAGCTTCTGCCACTGATGTGGTGGGTGACCTTAGGCAAATCATGTCCCCTCTCTGCCTCAGTTTTGCTATTTGTAAAGTGGAGATGATACTGACCTTGTAAAGTGCTTTCAGATCTGCTGATGAAAAGTGCTATATAAGAGCTAGGTATTATTATTTTTCCAAGTTCCCCTAAAGTCTTGGTTGAAAAATCTATAAGAAAATTGAATGATGCTTCCATGCTTGATGTATCTACACCAGGTCTAACCATATGGAGACATAAGGTATATAACTGTGGAGATACACCGACCCATGTGTCTGCACCTCCCCAAGCAAGGGCAGGACTTAGGGATATTAGGGCCCAATCCAACTTTTGAGGAAGTCTTTCCACTAACTTCAGGAGAGGTGGATCGGGCCCTTAGTGAGGTTCTCTTGAATTGGAAAGAGAAGTACATGGCTTCTAATGGGAGGGAGATATACATCATCTGTGCAGCAATAGGAACATTGACTCCCACCCAGAAACGGGCAAAAATGTTGATCAGCATGTAATCTGAGTGCACACACAACCCATTAGTACAACCCTCGAGAGCTGTGCTATTATTGTCCTATGGGGTTGCTCAGACACATTGTACATACAAGTTTGCATGTCACAGCCATGATTTTTAGTGGCAGCTACTGCAAACCTTTGTATCAACTAGAGGGTAGCTTTAGTTAGCCAAATGGACATTTCATAGAGCCAAATGGATCACACAAATCCCAGTGTAATAATGGTGGTTAGGCATTCATGCCATCCTCCATAGGGCTGTGGGTTTACCCACTCCATATTCTGCTTCTCTCACAAATGACAGCAGAGTGCTATAGGAGAGAGTTGGCTGAACAGAACATTGGCTATCTGCCACATGATCTTTGACAAATAAATTAGGGACAGAGAACATTATGTCTGAAGATCATTTCAAGCTCTGTGAGTTGGGGTACAGCTACATGGCCTGTGGTAGTGAGCATCCAGCCCTAGTTGACAGATTCGGACTTGCGCTACAGCGCTTTGAAGTTGCAGCTTGGGCTCTGAAGCCCACTCCCCTCCATAGGTTTCAGAGCTTGAACCACAGTATCTACGCAGCTATTTTTAGCATGAGTCCAAATCTATCAACCCGGGCTCAGAGGCTTGCTGCTGTGAGCTGCATAGGCATGCCCTTGGAGCCCAGATCCACGAAGGTTAGAACTTACTGGCTAGCGAGAATTTTAGATTCCTCATTCATGTTTAAGAAAATAGTTTTACAAAACCTAAATGGAGAGATGTTTTTGTTTCTTTTTCTTTTAAAAACATTTTAGAATAGTATTTCTTTCAGTTAATTTCACCAGTGTTCTGAATCCAAACAAAACAGCATTGGTGATAGGAGAAGGCCACAGGGAAAATGAGCTGTTTAGATCTGAACCAAAATCCTAGGAATCCTGCAAACATCCAGAAACTCCAAAAGATCGTTCTCCATCCACCATGTAGGACTGCTTTATTAACAGGGATAGAAATATGAACATAATATACCTGCGTGATGGATAGCTAAGCATGTCTCAGTTTCTACTTTTTCTCAGAGTGGTGCCCCAGAAGAGCAGAGTTAAGGTTGTCTGGGAGACTCTAACAACATACTTTCAAATGTTTGGGGCTCTTTTTGATTTTGGTAAAGTAGAACCTTAATTTGAAATTTTCCAGCTTTCTCTTGTTTGTGAGTTTTTTGAGAAAGGTACAATGTTCTCTTTTTGGCTAACTACGGGATAGATTATTTCAACCTTTAGCTCCAGGTTAACAAAGATTTCTGCCCAGGGGAATTGATAAGGAGAGATGGGCTGCAAAATTCAGACCCGTTCTGGATATCAGGCCATTCCTCAAAGTTCCAGGATGTTCAGAAATGGGGGTTTGGTTTGGCCTATCAGAGATGGGGGTCAGCACCAAAATTTAGATCCATGTTAGGAAAAACGCTAAATCTTGTAGATGTTCTGGTGCAGTGTTTTAGTTTGGACCTATCTCTACAAATAGACTGCCACATACCTATTTTGACTTCAGTGCATACACAGTTTTGCTTTGAAGTCCTGACAGATTTTTCAGGATCTTGCCTATTCGGCTGAAATTTTTCATTTGTTTTGGCACGTTTATTCCCTTCTCCCGCACCCCAACACTAAACCTTTCTGCTAATTCATGATTTACAGTGTGATTTACTGTGCATTCATTTAGAGTCATTGCAAAAATATAAAGACACGGAAATGTTTTAAATGACAGAAAAATCTCCTTAAAATGTCTTCTCCTTTCATCTAAAGGACTTTAAAGTGTTAGAGAAACATCTGGTGTGTCTTACTCTTTCTGCCATAAGCCAAGATGGGTAAGCAGCTGACAGTCATGCACTAAGGCAATCAGCACTTATTTTCTTAAGCTGAGCCATAGGCTCACAGACTTTCCTGTAAGAGCTTTTCAGTCTAGCTAATTATATGTAGGCACCTAAATCCCATTGATTTCAATAGGATTTAAGTGCCTACAGACCTTTGAGAATCTGGGTGTGAGTCCTCAAACTGTCTCCATGCTGACTAGGCCTCATGGTGCTGAGGAAAACCTGCTCCAGAAGGTGGCTGGGAGTCATAGTGCAGAGGGAAACCTGCCTCAGAAGCCGGTTGGGTCTTCCGGCAGTGTGTTTCACTCTTCCTTTGCTTACCAGGATGGCCCAGACTAGCATACAGGGCTCAGCTTTTTGAGATTGTTTCTAAGGAAACACATGGTTTTCAGTGAGCCCTTGTTTTATCGAATTTTGTTCTCATCTGGGCTGGTAAAAAGATTTCCAGAAACTTGCTTAATGTCACACAGTGGGTTGTACTTTGGCTCCTACTTGTTTCTACCCTGTGGCTGTGATCAAGATATCAAGTTTCTGTATAATCAGCTGGCTCAGAGGTCAGAGGTCACCTAGATGTGCTTTCCACCATGGCGATGACAGCTATTCAGCCACTAAATCAAATACATCTTGCATGAGGCCTTCTCACTGGGATATTCCTGAATCTTGCTGCTGGGCCCTTATGGGTTAGAGGCCTTATTCAACCCTCATGAAAATGAATACATCGATTCCTTCCCATTGATTTGAATGGGAGATGGGTAGAACCCTCTATGAATGAATTTTCCAAGCCCCTCTATTCTAACACAGTTTCCTTGACTAGGGTGGAGTTCATATTTTTAGGTTCTGTGTTACAAAATAATAGCATAGAAGACTGGTACCCAGGAGTTATTGCCCATGGCATGGTGTGACTAGTACAGTTCTCTGAAAAATACCAGTAAGCATGCTAGTTAGAGAAACCATAGTAGAAGCAGAGCTCGCTGAATAAGCAGGTCAAAATGTTCACAAACATTTTTGTAAAAAATAATTGTCTTTTTTTGAGAGTGGGGGGAGGGAGGAGGAGGAATTTGAAATGTAGATGAACAGTTTTGTTAGAATATCTGATCAGTTCCAGAGCTGCTCAAAATAGGAGATGGAATTTTCAATAAAATGTTGTTAGAAAAAGCTGATTGAAAAGCAGGTAGAAATGTTCCCAAAAATATTTGTGAAATTTCTTTCTTTTCTGCTGAAATTCAAAAATTTTCAACCACATGGAATTTGAATCCTCTAGCTTGCAGCTCTGTTTTAAGACTGGCTCTAGCTAGGATGGATTTAATTGTCTCATGGCTCAAGAAGCCCAGCTAAAGAAATAAACTGACAGGCAGCAAGATTAGTCATTCAGAGCTTCTTCTTGTGTATTGTATCAAATCCTTTAGCAACCCTTAAGGTTGCATTTGGGTAGGTTAAGGATGGAAACCCAACTACGTACAAAGCTGATTTATTATAAAAGAGATGCAGTCTTTTTAGATAAGGTGTTTCAAAAGGGTTTTAAAAAATTATAAAAGAGGACCTACCCCACACTTCTTCCCTAAAAAGAAAAGTCCTGTGGTGTGATCCTCTTTGTCTGTTCATTAGCACAATACAAAATTCTCACTTAGCAATAAATATACTTTGATTTTTTTTCCTCAAAAAATATATATATATAAAAGTGTTACAATGTTTATTGCAGAGTTTGTGTCCTGGCTACAGAATGAGGTCTGTGGATGAAAGGGTGGGGGAAAGATTTTTTTGTTTGTTTGTTTTATGCAAACAAACTGCAACTCGGGATGCCCTGTGGTTACAGGGGTTAAAAAATGTAAAGGAGTCTTTATTGCTTAAAAGCATTAGTGCTACTGGTTTGAAATATTTCACTGTAAAGGCTTGTGGATTTTCAAAAAGGCAGTTTTTATTTGTTTATTTAGGCCCTTGACTGAATACTGGATGAAAGAGGAATGGACATTTAGGTGGCTTGGAAAGAATTTCCATGTCTGGCCACTTTCGGCTTGAACAGCTAGTAGGATGCGGGCAAGAGGCAACAGTCAAAGGTTAAGTCACTCTTTTTAATATGGGTATCCATGATGGTAACTTTCATGGTGACGGTAATCATCTTGGTAACCTTCCTGGTATCCCTGGTGATAGCTATGGTAACCATACCCACCATATTCATCTTCTGGGCATCGCATGCCAAGCGATTGCTGAATTGCCATTTCCTGTCGCCGGAGCTGCATGGAATCTATCAAATCGTACACAATCACCATGGACCACATTGGGGAAGGGTACCAGGATTTGACATTTCCATCTTTCCCAACCAGAAGCATGGAGAAATATTCAGGGCTGATTTGGAAATAATTGCGGATGTCTTTCACCAGGTTAGCAGGGAGATCTTCTCTCTCCACATTGGAGCTTCCTAGAAAAGGATAGAATCAAGAACAATGCTGGTTTTTGGTTGCGGACAGCTAAATGATTTTGGAAAGTATGCCCTATTGCTATTTCTTCCTATTTTAGTGTCCTCTGTAAAAGATCCTGGTCATTGTAAGGATTTCAAAACCCTCTTCAGCAAAGATTGAACCCAGGACCTCCTATTTTCAAAACACCGATCACTGCCATGTGAGCTAAAGGAGAGTTTATTGGTTTTAGTAGGGTTTTACTTATTCTGCAGGCTGTAGCCAACAGAGCGTGACAAAATCAAACATGCATGCACGTGTCTGATATTCCAGGCATTTTGGGGCAGTGGCTATATACTCAAAGAGAGCAAAGGTGGAGAAGTTCCTCCCTGTTTTCACCTCTCCTCCGATGGATGTACTTAATAGGATTAGGTAGCAGAGAAGCTCCCTGCCTCCAACATGTACTGTGGTAGTGAGATTGCTTGTGCGAGGCTAACCTGAGCAGGCCTTGTGGCACTGAAAGAAGCGAGGAATTGATGATGAAAGAAACCTTGAATGAAGCCAAATGGAGGCCCGTACATGAGAAGTAGCTGTGACTGTGCTTTATTAGCTCCCCCTAAATCCTATAGAAGATAATGGAATGGACCCCCTTTGACTGGAGGTGGGGACAGAAGAGTGCATTTGACCCACTCTGTTTTTACTTCAATGGGAGCTAAAGACATGCTGCACCTTTCAGGCTCAGGCCCTTCATTTTTATTCTGGCAGCATCTTTTAAACAGGAACGTTATGAAAGTTAGAAAATATGCTTTCATTCTAGTCCTTTTTGTCCTTCTTAACACGGCAAAGGTCCCAGCTGCCCTAGTGCTGTGTAAGTATCCTTCACGAGCAGTAATTAAAGAACGGAAAACAATTTCTCACCATTGATGGGATACAATTCTAAGACACCACCGATCTCTTCCCCAACTCCTAGCAGCTTGAGGATAGTTATGTGGCGCAGACCTGTGAAGGAACAAGACAGGATTTTGGTGACACCAGATCTTTCCACACAGTCACAGACAGACGTTACTTTAACTGTCCAGATCCATGTTTGTTTATTGGGGTTCCAGTCCCACAAGCCTTCTATGCATGGGACTGACACTGATTTTAATAGGAGCGCTGCACTTGAGACAGAGACTGAAGGAACAATTGTGATCATCTAGTCCGACCTCCTGCATCACACAGGCCGTAGAACTTCCCTGCAACAATTCTGTGCTGTGGTGGGTTTGATCAGGGTTTGGAATTTGGGGATAAGCTAATCATACAGGCAGTGTGAAACCTACAGGTTTAAAAGAGAGACACAGCAGAATCCAATGTAGTGCTGCTGAGTGGGGAATTTCAGAAGCCAACTCCATGGGCATAACTTCCTTTCCCACACAATGGGATTTGAAAGGTGGGTTTGGGAGAGAGAAAGATGGGTGAAGTGCACTAAGAGGGACACAGGTGAGGTGGATGCTACTGCATTAGTGGTCATGAAGTGTCCTGATGTGTGCATGGATGGATTCTTCTGAGGCTGGACAAAGAGACCTCTTGTCCCAGTTACAGTCTTTTTGGTTATACCCTAATATAATAATATAATAATGTTCTGATAATGTGCTTACCCCTGCACATTTTTGGTAAGATATGCATAACAATGTTTCAGTATTTGTGTTCTTTGTTTGACTCGAGTCATTTATGGGGGTCATAACCTATAGCTCTCAAGTAGGAAGTTACTGTGGGGATCAGATTAAAGCAGGCGTCTGTTTCTTTTTTAGACAGAGGACTGGAATGTTGTCTTTGTTTGAGAAAAGATCAGAGAGATGCACCAGGGACCAATTAGTGAGGCACCTGTTTATATGCTGGGAAGAGTCCTGGAAGCTACTGTTCTAGTGACCCAGAGGCAAGACGCTTGGAAATGCACAGCTTGATTAAAGATATTCAACCATGGCATGAGGGGAAAAAAAGGAGGGTTATGACTTATTAACTTGCTGGATTCCTTAAGGATATCACCAACAAAGGGGAGAAAGTTAAGTGAATAGTGGCTGTATACAGATACTCAGAACGTATGTGTCAAAGTTCCACATCACACGTTAATTTGGTATCCAGGGAAGAGGATGAAGAGGCTGAGGGTATGAATTACAGTGACACTGATTAAGAGAGTGACACTGTTGGACTGAGATTGTGTGGGTCTCTGTTATTCAGGCACCGCTGACATTTACTGAAACGGTTGGAGACTTCTGCTACAGAAGGCATTCCACGGCATCGCCATTCACCAGGAGAAAAATCTAGCCCCTGCCACTATAGCTGCACAGAAGACTCCAGAGAGTGCAGAGCTATGATGCATGGAGGTGGTTACGCTCCGCAAGGCTAGGCAGGGGAGTACATGCTCCATTTACATAGCTGGTAGGGACCGGGTGGGGAACAGGCAGAGCTGAATGAGCTCCCAATGCATGGATCCTTTAGCTCTTCCTTTCCAGTAAGGGCTATAGGCGCCCCTGAGGGCTATTTGCGCTAAGGGGCTACAGTTGTCTCCATGAAGATATTTCACAGAGTTGGAATGAGGAAGGACAGAAGAACATAGCTCTCTCCATCCTTCCATACATCTCCTTGGTGCCCGTTCTGGCTGTCTACTTGGTGGATGATTGGTACCTATAAGCAGGTTGTGCTTATACTACTAATTTGCTGAGCTGTGACAACAACAAGATGGACAATTGCTAAGCTCCTGAAATGCCCACCAGAGAAAGACTCTGAGGGAGTCTTACCTTTCACTTAACCTAAACATGGGATTTCAGAGGAGGTGTTAGCAGCCTCCACGAATATGCTTGGTTGGCAGCAGTTACTAAAGTGCATGTCAGAAGTTTGCCTTCTTCCTTCCCTAGCTGGGTGGTTTTGGTTAAGTTTCAGTTGGACGGACTCCCTCAGATGGTCTGCGTTCAGATTTGACTGAGGGAATCCATCACCAAATGGCACTCAGGAAGGATGTGCTCTGGGGAGCAAGAGCGTAATACCAGCTGACTTACCAAAATTACAGGCCTGTCCACTGAGGGCAGAAAGCTGCTGGGAATAGGCCCAGTCCTCGTCGTTGGGAGCAGAGATCACCAGCAGCCTCCTCCTCCATCGGAACCTGGAAAGAGATGAGAACAAGAGGGAGAGAAGCGTCGTTCTGTGTTGGATCAAGCACCCTATTTATTATTTTTATTTGAGGGATTAATATAGATACTGTATTTCACAGCCTTCAACGTGCTTTACGGAGCAGCTGGAGAAGTGGGAGGACGTTGGTCACAGCATCCAAGGGGGCAGCTTGCAGATGGGAGGCCCACTGGGCACAGCATCCTGGGGGTCCATTGGACACTACTGTGACTCACATGGTGCACAATGCGACTTGCTTCTAGGGGAAACCACAGTGCATCATGGGAGATGTAGTGTAGCCCAAGAGCCTGGCTCATAGGAGAGAATGGGGTCATGACACTTTCAAATGACAACACATATGAGGCACCCCAGCCCCTTAAGTAGTTGAATGTCCAACTGACATGAAACGAAATGTTCTTATTGAGTTCCCCAAAATAAACTGATCTCACCTGAAACAAAATGTTGCTTTTTTCCAGGTGGAAAAATTGAATATTTTTTCACAAATTCAAAACTTTCAGCAGGAAAATGTTGATCTTGCAGAAATTGCTTTTTTTTTTTTTGTCAAAACATTATTTTGAAGGAAAATTCCCCCCATCTTGAGTGGGGAAGCATTTTAGAAAAGTTTGGTAGTGTTAACTTGGGTGCTGAATATGCCCCTACAATCTGCTTAGGGGGGGGTTACATAAATATAGAAACACATGCTTAACTCAGCTTTCATGATTGCTCCACAGTTCATATTTGGGGGTATATCTACAGTGCAGCTATAGGTAGGTTTGGTAAGCTAGTGCGCTAAAAGTAGTTGTGGTGCTGGCAGCAGCATGGGCTAGCCGCCCTGACTACGATCCTATCAGAGGCCCTCGTACATACTTGGGAGTCTAGCCCATCACACTGCCACAGCTACACTGCTATTTTTCATGCACTAGCGCGATCAAAATTAGTGTGTGTATGTTTACCCAAGTTGGGAATTCCATCACTAGCTGCAAAGAAGATGTAGACTTTTTGAGAGCTTAGAGGACCAGGGATGTGCCCCAGCCGTGATTACTCACTGAGGCCCTTGAGCCGCAAGTGGCTCTTTAATGTGTCTTCTATAGCTCTTTGCAGCAGGTGATTTAATTATTAACCAATCAATATGTTTTTACTATGTTATTAACCAGTTAAGTTATCACCTTGCACTAAGTTGTTAACGTATTTGCTATGAAAATAATATATATACGCATACGTACATACACACTAAATATTTCTCATCATTCACTCTACTGTGGCTATTCTGGGTAATGTTGATTACTAATTTGGCTCCTGAATGACTGAGGTCTAAGTATCACTGTGCTACAGTAAGCAGGTTGGGAAGGCAAGAGATGAGGAATGAGAAACAGGGATGGAAGAAGCAGTTCAAAAGTAAATCCAAACCCTCCCCTCCCACTCCCCCTTCTGATTTAGATATGAATCTCAAACCAAATTCAAGGCATGTGTTTGTGAAGGTTCCCAAATGTTTGGTCAATGTTTTCCTTCACTATTTTTATTTGAATTAGAGATGGGACCTAAGCTGCAAAGTTTGTATCCAGAGCTGAGTTGTCTCAAAGTTCAAGGCATGTTCAGATCTAGGATTTTGGTTCATCCCATTTACAGTTGGGATTCTTCATTAATTTCATAGTGTGGTCCACATCTTAACAGAGGGTTTATCTCCTCCACTCCTGTTTGCTGTGATCACCTCCCCCGCAGCATTCATGAATGTGCAGACCACCTCCTCTCCCATTTGTGATCACTATGTCCCTGTGGCAACTAGAGCAATTTCTTCCATGGAAAAGGAGGATAAGAGGAAGGATGGTCTATTGATTTAGTGTGCTGACTTAGGAGACTTGGGTTCAATTCCCAACTCCACCCTGGCTTTCCTGTGTAAACTTAGAGTAAGTCATTTGGTCTCTCTGTGCCACAGTTCTTCATCGGTATAATGGGGATAATAGCACTTCCTTACCTCAAAGGGGTGTTGTGACAGAAAATGCAATAAAGACTGTGAGATGCTCAGACAGTGGGGTAATGGAAGTCATATAAGTACCCAAGAGAGGAAAGTACTGAGTGGATTCTTGGCTTTATTTTAGGGTTAACACCTGGAAATGAGGAGCCAGCACCACGTGACTAACTAGCCCTCTATGGACCAGAAGCAAGTACTTCAGAGACCACCATTTGGAAACCTTTGCATTAGAGAAATATAGGCCACATATAACATAGGGATCCAGGTCCAGATCTGAACTCTCACAATATTTGGGGGTGCTGGTTCCAGGAGTTTTGTTTAGTTTCATCTCTAATTCTCATACCTGTGTTCTTCCCAGTTCCATCCAGGACTGGAAGAGGATAAAGCCTGATTTCAGTTTTGCAGACCCAAATGGCATGCCGAAGCATCTGAATTTTGGGTGCTCAGCCAAATTGACCCTCCAAATCTCAAGATCTTTACCCATTGCCGTCTCTAGTTGATATAATAGCACTGGGAATTTTATGGTGTACTGGGACACAAAAATCACCATAGAATTTCTCACCATATACTATAGCTTTCAAGTGTTTTCTGTGCTGCTAGAAGAGCTCGAACATGGTGCAATCATACAGCTTGTCTATGAATTAGAGCTGATGCTTCTAACTGAGCCCTTGACTGTGAGGACCACCTGGCATTGCCCTGTCCAAGAAGGGTGGAAAGAGATGTAATCATCCTGAAAAACCTAAATGAAAGGTTAGTATTCTAAAACAACACTTTTCTCCAAAGAGGTATCTCCCCACTCAAAAACTAATTAGGTTCAAAAGAATTCACAAAGCTGCAGGGATATTTTTGTATCAGGAAATGGGCTTTTAAATGGAGGCAGATGTTCCTGTAATATATAATAATAGCAGTTTTTACTTTGAACACTTTGATATAAGTCTATAAGACATCCCCAAGCTTCAAAAACGGTTAACGCTGCCATTCACAGGTAACTTAGAACCAGCTGATTGTCTTTTTGAATCTTTGGGGCTAAGTCTAAAAGGAAAGGACTGCCTGACTGGTAATTTTCTGAGACGGTTCTAAGTAGGCCAGTGCTTGTGTACAGATAGGACTGCTGGGACAAAAGCCAGGACTATTTTGGGAGGGTGGGGGGGGAGTTTCTGGTTTTGTTTTTTTTGTTTTTAATTTAAAAAAAAAAGTTATTGTTTTCAGGCTGCTGAGGCCGGCCGATGAGGCAATGGCTGAGTTCCTCAGCCAGAGTGCGTAGTGAAGAGATGGAAACCAGCTCCTGACAGGCTGGTCTGCTCATGAGGCAATGGCCCGGCTTCCCCACCCAGGGCCACCCACTGAAGCCAGCTGTACTCTTTCCACTGCCTTTAATGGGCTGTGGAGCTGTTTTCCCATGCAACAGGGTGAAGAAATCTAGGGTGGCTTCTAACCAGCCTGACTTCTTCATTTGCTTAAGACTGAAGAGATACTCCTGGGTGGAAGCCCAAAGCCCTGCGGAGTGCTTTGCTGGCAAGAAAGGAGCCCATGTGGGAGTGCATGGGGGGAGTGAAGGAAAGGCAAAAATCATGTCACTTTTTTTTATTTTTTAATCCAAAAATCTCCTTTGTGATATTTTCAAAACTTAACACCGGAAAAGCCCACCCTAGCTAAAAATAGGGGTTTAGGATGAACACTTTCAATTAGATTCTGCCATGGCACCCACCCACGTAGCCACATGTCCAAGGTGTAAATTAGGGTGGAATTTGGCTTATAAGTGCTGGGTGCCTCTTCTAGGAGTGTATTTAAGAAAACTTCTCAGAAAGTTAATTTATAAAAACGGTGGGGGCAGAATTGAAGCGAGGCCCGCAGGGCGAAGTTCTACAGGAGATGGAAGAGAAGCTGCAGTTCTGATGCCCAAAAGATGTGCCTGATACCCTGACTCTCCTTTTCCCTTGGTCTTCCATCCAAGTAGGGGTCTGACTCAGCCCAACTCCCTGGCTGTGCTGGAATTTAGTACTCACTCAGCCTATGCTGTCATCTCCAGTGTAGCTGTTTGGGGATGGACTTTACCAAGGAACCTCTACCACGAGCCTTCAGCTGTGCAAGGACAAAGATAATTAACAATACCCTGCTTCCCCTAGTTAGTAAGGAACTGGCACCCACATACCCCTTCACCATGACTTTATTTCTGAAAAGCAGCAGGCCTGGCATTAGGATTCCGGGAACCTCCAGGCCGCTCTGTATCCAAACAACCTCTCCCCGCTATAACCACCTCACCTCTTCCATCCCCTGCATTAGTCGGCAAGGGAGGTAAATGGTCTCAGTCCGGTCAGTGAGCTCAGACAGCAGCATAACCAAATCTCCTGTATTAAACTGGGACTGCCCCCCAAAATGGAGACACCCCCCAAACAACTCGCTCCCCAAAACCAGCTCTTACTTGTGGTTTCCTTCCATGCCATTCACACAAATTAAGAATGATACATTGTTTAACTGACTTTCCTGATAAGCAACAGCAGGGGGATGACTCAGTTCTCAGCAGTTTCAGTCACAGGAAGAGGTATTTATGGACAAAACAAAACAAATCCTGCCTAGGGCCTGACCAGATTCAGTGACTGGCAACATCTATCGACCCTTAAAAGACCCATTGATGCCCACTTCACGGAAAACAAACACATCCTCTTTGGAGTCAGTTCTGTTTATAGATGCTCAATTTTTGCATTTCTCTTCGCCTGGTTGTGTTCGTTTTTTGGATTTTTTTTTTTTTTAATTACTAGGGCTATTTGCAGGGAAACACAATTTTGTGGCTTCCCTCTCTGCTAGTATACAGGCTCTTTATTGCCTAGGACAGTTGTTCCCATAGTGCGGTTTTTCCTGGTGGTCTAGAATGAGTCATTCTGAGAACTGAGCAGGAAGGGAGTAGGGGAATTAGGAGATGTGGTGGATCTGGTAAAGGCTCTCTCTCTGAGGCAATGGCCCTCAGAAATTAAAATGCTGAAGAACCAATGGCTTATGCTTTCACCTCTCCCTGTGGCTCATTCCCTCTTGGAGTCATAATCCTCAGTGTCATCTCAGTCATTTTCACAGCAATCAGACATAATAGCACAAACAGAGGATTTTGATGGTAGGTGAGGAATATGCAGCAGCAGCAGGTGAAATCCTGAACAACAAGAGATCTTATTTTTGTGCAGATCACCCTATAATGGAGACAGGCCAGATCTGCAACATTCAACTTCAGATCTGAATTTCTCCAAAGTCCAGGCACATTTTGCATCCAGGGGGTTTGCCTTGTGGGGAGAAGAGGAATACAGAATGTACAGACTACATGAGCAAAGCTGTCTCTAAGCAGGTTTTTTCAGATATTTTCCAGGAGGCATTAGCAGCGCTGTAATACTGGCTGGTGACTAATGTTGGGCAAAAGCAGGCAGAATTATCTCAGACATGATAAGAAGGAAGTTAGGGAAAATGGAGTCAGTGATCTGAACTGCACAGAAGGAGTTACAGCTGAAATAACAAGATTGTGGCATGTGGCACCCAATCACTGAAGTACAGAAACACTGTAACGCAACTACAGAGTTTAACAGGTTCAAAGCATTGCACAAACATTAGCTAATTAATTCTCCCTTGCCCCAGTGAGGCAGATCAGCCTTATCTGTGGAAACTGAGACACAGAAAAATGAAATGTCTTGGCTAAGATCATGCAGCAAGCCCCTGGAAACAGAACCCAGGAGACCCGATTGCCAGGGCTCTATTCTCCACAACAGCACGCTGCAGCTGCAGCAGAGTCAACTGTGGTTAAATCTCATTCCTTTGCTGGACATTATAAATATTGCCAAATCTATTCAAAAAACCCTTTCCTTAAAAATAAAGTTTGTCAGATATTTTAAGTAAGATTAATTATCGCTAGCAGCAAGAAACCGGTCAGTGCTGAAAGTAATACCTGGATAAGAAGTTTTCCAGTGACTGTTTCTTGTCATCTTTACAGACGATACCTTCCCTCTTCTGCTTTTCCATATCTTTGATTCGTGACTGGAAGGTGTCAATCAAATCAAAAATAGACTTCATTGCGATGGGCACTTCATAATATTGCTATACAATAAAAGATAAAGAAGGGGTCAAAATACAGGCAAAGCCCTTATGTATGTAACATGCCACTGCCAGAAGAGCCAGAAGAGGGGGTGGAAACTGCCCCTGATTTTGCAGCATCTGAGGAACTGGATTGTTCCTAGGAAGCCAGCTTTAAATGTTTACCTTGTAGGACAAACTTGTGTGTCAAGACACTGCATGCAGTTACTATCGTCAGGTTATCTTGCAGTATCATGCTACGTCTTAGAACATCACTCATATACAATGCAGCATCAGCGTGTTGTGCCACTATATCGTATCGTGTTGCATCACTATTATCATATTGCAGCCCCAGGCTGCATTTCAGGACACCACGTGCTGCATTTAGCTCCCCTGAAAGAGGTAGTTCTGTGCTTGTGGTGAGTTACCAGAGCACCATCCCAGCACACACCCGGACCACCCATTGGAGTGCCCCATCTCGAAAAGATGGACTGTGCCTTCCTGTTTGCTGTCAGTCCTCCTTGTTGTCTATCTTCTAGCTGATGAAACCCTTCTGACCCTCCCAGTAACGGCAAGGCCCCGAACTAGCCTCTCGTGCATCTTACACCAGTCCAGAACATATTTCTGCTTTCCAAAGCTTTTACGTTCAAAGAGTTCAACTCCCCACCTTGACCCTCATGTCGATATCTGTCAGCACCATGAAGAAGTCATTGTAGGTCATCCCATATTCTTTCCTCAGCTCATTGATGAGGTGTTGGTCCACAAGGTCATCATCCTCTACCACCTTCATGGGCTTCTCATTATCTTAAAAGCAAATAAAGTGCTGATAAACATGGAATCACAGAGCAAACTGTCAATTTCATCACGTAAGTCACAATAAAGGGGTCAAAACATCTCCCACTTTTCCACTCGCTAGTCATATGGACCACACTTTTCAAAAGGGAAGTGATTTTGTTTGCCCAATTGAGACACCTTAAAAGGGGGCTCATTTTCAGTCCTCACCTTCTGAAAATCAAGGCCCTTTAAAGGTATCTTGAGCTAGTCATTTTCAAAAAGACACATGTAATTTATCCTGAAGGAACTGAAAGCTCTTCACAGCTATTTCACTACTATGGAAATGCAGCCACTTCTGGAATGGAATGTAGCGACTATTTAACAGCATACAGTAACATTCTATGAAAAACAACATATCCAAATATAACAGCACAAGGAATTTAGATCTGTAAAATACAGTTAGCACAGTAGGATTTGGGCCAGGATACCTGAGTTAACATCCCTATTCTTGTAAAAACTGACATGGGATCTTTAATGACCACAAGTGATCAGGACCCCTGTTTTATGTTTCATCCTAAAGGCAGCAAGTCCAGTTCTTACTGATCACACACACACCACTTCCCCACACCAGAACTCAACAACTGAAAGAGAAAGGTTTGCACGTCAAATCTGATTACGTAAATACGCTCAACTCCACTGCAAGCCCAGGAGACAACATTTTCATTTGGAAAAGAAAGCATCTTTGAGTTATCCCCATGCAAAAAATGCCTCCAAAACTAAAAATACACTAACTCAAACCTCAAGCATCTGAAAAGATTTTTAACAAATGGAAACATTATTTTTATTTTCCCAGGTCTGCATAATCAAAATGACCAAACTCATCCTGCAGACAGACAGACACACACACACACTAAAATAAAATTAAATAAATAAAAATCGCTTCTAGGGTGGGAACCACCATAAGAAATTTCAGCCCATTTATAAAGATATAGTCAGGTGACTTAAAAAATGGTTTGAAATAGCAATATCATCATCCAGTCCTAGCTACAGTGTCAGTAGTGCTGTTCTGTAGTGTTGCAGCAAGGATCTAAAACACTCCACTACACAATAGCATTCCTGCCGTGTTTTGTATATTATTGTTTGTTTCCATAAAGGAAGGTGCAATCACACATGAAGCGCATGTTAAATGGGATTCCTCTGGCTCAGCTGTCATCTTGAAAGTGACTATTACCATAACAGACCACCAAAAGGAAAAGGTGCATAATGCAAAGTGTTTGAAACATCAAAAAGAGATATTAAAAGGTACACGCAACAAAGAGCGAGATCAAACTGTACCCTACTGTCTTTTATTGCAATTCCCTAAGAATAAAGGTGGAAACAGGAACAATAAGATATATTAAATCTCACAGCACAGAAATTAAATTAAATTTAGCAATAAATAAATAAATAAATGAACATGAAAAAACCAGCAACAATGGCATTAAAGGAAATGTGGGGCACAATAAACTATGAAAGAGTACAATAATAACTATGCTATGCTCTTCTATAGCACCTGCCATCTGAGGATCTCTAAGTACTCTGCAAACATTAATTAAGACCCCCCTCACATCCACAAAATGTATATATTGCTATCCTTAATTACAGATGGAGAAACTGAGGCGTGAGTATTAAGTGACTTGCCTAAGGTCCGAATGAAGCAGTGGCAGAGCTGCGAATAGGACCCAGGAGTCCCACTCCTCTGCTCTAACCATTAGACAAGGGATGAGGCAAACTGAGTTGGATAAAATAAATACGGATCAAAATATTTGATTTCTGCAAATAGTTTGGTTCACTATTGATTACTTTTCTTTTTCATGCATTTCTGAACATCTCCAAGCTAGGGGGAACATGGGTGTGGATTCAAACCTCATTGCAGACCCATTGTCTTTGTAACCGGCTGAACGAAAATCTGGATCCAGTACAGATATGGACCTGAACTTTTTGCAGCTTCTAAAAGAAACAGTCAACCATCTGAATGTTCCAGTGGTCACACTTTCTTTTATGGGTACATTTACAAATGGTTTATGAAGGATTAACACATGATTAACAGCATGTTATAGACACGATTCGTATGTGCTAAACATAGTTATAGGCACATCAGGAGAAGGTGTTGTAGATGATTACAAGCCTTGGTTATAAGCAACCTACTGAGTCGCTGGACTCTGAAAATCAGTTAACGATTTCTTAAAACACCTGTAAGTCATATGAAAATTTTGTACGTATACTCTTAAACTGTAAAACTGGCTAGGAGTAAATTTATGCTGGAAAGTGGAAGAAAATTTCTAACCATCTGATGAGTGAGACTCTGGAACAGCCTTCCAAAAGGCACAGGGGCAGCAAGAAACCTAACGTTGTAATACGGAGTTTGATACATTTTTTAATGGGATTATATGATAGGATTGCCTGTGATAGCAGGGGACTGGATACAATGACCCAAGAGGTCCCTTCCAGTCCTATGTTGTTATAAAGTATGACCATTAAAACATATAACAATTATTACTAATATTAATTAGTAATAATTAATAAATGCAAACAACCCTGCAAAGCAAAATCACACCATGTCAATTCTCTGTCTAAAGGTAGAATGGTAGAAAGAATGGTGAGAAATATCACTGCAGCCAGCTCTGTGGTAGGTTACTTGACACCAGATAAATGTAAAACAAGCAAGCATTAACTATCTGGCTATAACCATAGCACTATTTGTATGTTTTTTTAAGATTGCAGATGTCAGCACTGAGGTGACATTTTAGGGCTTCTCTATCAGGGGAGGCCAGAGAAGACAAACTATTTGACAATGCTCCTCTTCACTACTGATCACTTGAGCCAGAGAGTAAGAATAGGAGTTAAAGGCGGGAGATGGCTCAGGAGCAGGAGACAGAAAAGGACGTTTTTGCAAACCGGGAACCCAGGGGTCCATTTCAAGACCACTCTGTTATTCATCACCTGTTCCCAACTTTCACAGCCATAGATGGTCTCTAGCAGCAGGACCAGCATCTTTCTGCTGTGCAAAGATAGGAGCAGGATTGAGAGGGGCTGCAAGATCTACAGCTCCATGGAAACTGGTCTCTTTCCAATCTTTCTGGAGGGGGCACCGCAGGCTTGTGGGAACCCTAGCACTTTCAAGGTTTCCGTAGCACCCACAGAGCAGTTCTACCACCGGAGGAAGAATTCCTTTCCTCCCTCCCACACATATGTCACCACAGTGCCCAGCTCAGCTACTCAGGGTCTTGGGGAGAGGATTTAGATGATGTTACAGCAAGGTTGAGCAGTACAGTGGCCCAGTGCATTAGGTATTGACTAAGGACCTAAGCAGTGTGGGTGGTAGTCTTGGATCTGACGCTTAGTTTGTTAACGTGTTCCTAGCATCTGGAGCGAAGGTGGGCTGTACAGCCCTTGCACATGTGGCTAATTTGGCTACTTTGAGTGGGATTTTTAAAAGCACTCAGCACTGGCCTAGCTCCGGTCCTAGGGAAGTCAGTTGGGAGACTCTTCTAGGATACAATAGGAGCAGAGTTAGGCCAATGCTTTTGAAATCACCCTGCTACTGAATGTGTGTATCTTATCCAATGTGTTTTGAATGAGACCGGCTCTGAAGGAGACTCACTAGTCAGTAGTGCTCACTAGTGTGGGGTGAGAGATTTAAACCTATGCTTTCCTTTAGATTCATAGATTTTAAGGCCAGAAGGGACTGTTATGAGCATCTAATCTGACCTCCTGCCCAACACAAGCCAGAGATCCTCACCCAGTGATTCCTGCATTGAGCCCATATCTTGTGGTTGATCTAGAGCATGACCTGAGCCCGGAAATTTCAGGAGAAGAGACTCTTGCATGAGATTTGTATATTATTATTTAGTATTTGTATTTGAATAGTACAGGAAGGCTCCATCCAAGACTGAGACCCCATTGTGCCAGACACTAATGCCTCTGGTCAGACCATAAATATTACGAGCGCAGCTCTCCTGAGGAGATTTTGCTGCTTCTGGTCCTGAAGCCAGACATGACGGGATCACATAAAAAATGAAAGGGGGCCGGGGAGGGAAAAGAAATTCCTATTTTCTGAGCATAAAACAGGTTTGGGCTCTTATTTTAACCAAGCTGGTTTACTCGCATCACTGGCTGAGATTAACCCCTGTAGGTCTTCTGTGTCTCATCGCCTAGTTTCTTTCTTCTATCTGAGGATTCAGCTCTCGTCCACTTGCATGGTTTCTGGAATTTTGCTGGGTGTGGATTAAACCCGGAAGAGGCTGAAGGAGTATGGTCTGTGTCAAACAGAGCGCATTTCTGTTTTATTAGCCAGGTTGCAACTATATATAATCCTTAACAGGGCATTGCTAGGCGTATGAGCCTAACTATGCACGGGGTGATCTTGAGTAACCTTAGACTTACTTGGAAAGAGCTTTCCCTACTGCAGGTGTGCCACAGAAACACAGCTATGCTCCCTAGACTCTGGTCTCAGAGGCCCGAGTCTGGCTGGGATGGTGATTCCTATTGTATTTGATGAAATAAATGGGCCCAGAGAGTCACACCCCTCATGGACACAGGGACCTAGATCCTGTGATGGCAGGGATTCCATCACAACTCCCTGAACCTCAAGCCAGCTGTATGCCATCCCTGAAATACCATGAAAGAACTGTGCTCCTGAGATATTCAGCCACTCTCCCTTACCCAAGAAGTTTGGAGAAACAGCTAAATTCCTGGCGGAAACTGGGTTTGATGTGGCAGAGCTATGGGAAAGAGCAATAGTTTCTATACAAGTTCTTCAAAAGCTGCAGTCTAGCAAAACACATAAACCCACGTGTAACTTTAAGCGCAGAGCAGACCTCTGATGTAGTGGGGCTGGATCAGGCCAAAATGGCACACCGGTACTTTTGCTGCATGGGGGACACCATTTTGTTCTCAAAATGGCATCCTCCGCACAGCATGACCTCACATGCATTGTGCATCTGAGGTCATGGCCTATGGAGGACACCATTTTGTAGAGCAAAATGGTATCCTCTGCACAGAGTGACTTTACATGTACTGTGCATCCAAGGTCACGCTGGCAGGGGTGTTCCCACACTTGCAGGGGCATTCTGGTAGTACCAGTACTTCCCCATTCAGGATTACACCCCTAGAGTAGATTTACTTGAAGTCAATGGGATTATTCACATATTTAAAGTTATATACAAGTTTAAATTCTTTTCTGGATTGGGAACTAAGGACCTGGTCCAAAACCCACTGAAGTCAGCAGAAAGACTCCCACTGAGTTCAGTAGGTTTTGCATCAGGACCTGAACTTGTACACTTAGATTTTCAAAGCTGCCTATGGGAATTGGATACCCAGCTCTTATTTGGCACTTTGAAAATTCCCCTCTTCAAGAAGGCAACTCAGGGTGTGTGTAGCTGGTTTAGCTGCTTAGTGAAATATATATGGGCTGAGCAAGGTATCTAGAAGAATCCTGGGTTCATTCGCTGACAATCAGGCATGGTGCATAGCACCATGAGCTGGACAACTTCACACTAGCCCACAGAAAGCAATCAGGCTGGTTGGACATTGCTTTACGGGTAAAGAAATGATGTTTGCTTGAGCCCCATCTAAGAGAGTGAAAAGGCTCCAGATATCCGCATAAGAACATCCGCATAACAATAAGTAAACTAAAGCTCCACATTCAAACGTCCTTCTCCACATTTTCAGACTGTTTGGCTGGGGTCCATCTCTGACCAAAACATGTTTAACAGTGGAGAGGGGAAAATATTGAAAAGTACAATCTTACATTGACCATGGCTGAGAACACTCATGTTGTGAGCATGCCAAAATCAGCCGTTTGCTAGGGCTGAGAGAGCTGACTCAGAGAACAGCTGACTAATTTAAAGTTTTCCTGTCCCTCTGATTTTAGCCTGTCTGTGTGTGTTTTGAGTTGTTTTTTATTTAATCTAAACCAGTTCTCCCCTTCCTTGTGAATTGACTCCTGTGTGTGACAGTGGCCAATTTCTTGTGGCAGTTCTTAAAGCCTACTAGGCAGTACCCAGCCACTTGCGGCTGATGGTCTGCAAAACAAATTGAGTAATATCATGGAAATGTAATCATTCAGTTACACAAAAAGCTGGATATATGAGATGTTGACAGACCTGAACGAAATGACCTCCCCCCATCACACTTTTCTGCTTTCTACTCTTTCACTGGCGTTAGATGCTACCACAAAGAAATGCCATACATTTCACCTTACGGTGTTGGAAACCTAAACATGGGAAATACCAGAGACAGCTATGTAAATATAAAGCGTGGGGAGTAGGGGGGAAGTTACCCCAACAAAGGATCTCTCTTTGACTTTAATCCCAGTCAGGTTCCTACCATCCCTCTCCCATGTTTGGCCCACCTTAAAAAAAGAGACAGGAAGGAAATAAATATGTAAAAAAATGAACCTAGCTGAAAGTGGTCAATCTTCATGCTGCTATTGTTTATGATGCCGAATATTGTGATGACTGAGATTTTCCTTGTGGCCATCTTGCAGAAACTCTCCAGGTATTCATCTCGCTGTTGCACGTACATAGTGTTGTCGGCCTTGGGGGTCGTGATCAGCTAGGGGATGGCAGAGACAAAGAGTTTGATTAGTTTCGGAACAAAGCCATAGAAAGCCCCTATGTCAGAGGAGCAACGTGCCAAAGGAGAACCGCATTTTAGTGCTTGCCCTCTGGGATTTCTTTTCCACATAACAGTCAGCAGCAGAGCACACCAGAGCAGAGGTATCAGGAAAGAAGAGCAGTTATGTTGATGGAAATAGCTTTGGTGCATGTGTGTGTTTCTCTGTGTGTGTGTATGTATAAAAAACAGGGCATTCATTGAAGATTGCCTGCAAAGGATACTGGAAAAAAACAACAAAACCCGCTTCTCTCTCAATTCCTCTTTCCATATAACTCCAAAGAAAGACTAAAAAAACTGGGCTTTGTTAGTCTGGAGAAGAGAAAATTGAGGGGGGACAAAAGTTTTCAAGAACATAAAAGGTTGTTATGAAGAGGAGGGTTTGGATCTCTCTCTCTCTCTCTAGCATTTATTCCTGCTAGCCCTGCAGAGCTAATACAACTAGGGGAGAGAAAGTTGGATTCTGTGCTGTCTTATGCATCATTAGCAGAACTGTCAGCTGAATTCCCATGGCAGATGACAGAATCTTTATTATAGGCGATGGTATAAGGGACAGGAAGAGCCCAGCTGGATTTTTGGAACCCCGGTGCTGTTGAGGACACCGGTCACTGGAAAATCCTTGTACATTAAACTAACCTGAGGCAGAATCACCACGTGAGACTGAATGAGGAGCTCCCAAAATGCAGTTTTTCAAAGAGCTACTTTTCAAAGTGAACCTTTAAGATGACTGCTGCCTGCCAAAGAAAACATTTGAACTGGGGCTAAAACTACTCCCTGTCACAGGTGAAATGTTTTAGATAAGTACTTGGAAAAAACACACAACCCTGGAACACATTAAACCCTGGAAGAAGCAGCTCCAGGTTGTGCTGAGTTTCTAAGACTTGGAACCTCACCAGAAGAGCCTGTTGTAATTAAACTAGCAAAAAATAGGATGGGCTCACCAAAGAATCCTAAGGATTTGAATGCCCAGTTCCCATCAGAAATTAATGGTAGCTTTGAAAATTTTACCTTCAGCATATATATGTGTGGGTATGTGTGTGCTCACATTTGGGCATTTGCTTAGGGGCATCTGACCTGTTTTCCAGAGTTTGGACACTAGCATCGCTATGAAACAGATGCCAGCTGGCAGAGCATGCTGGGAACTGGAGTGTAGAGGGTGGTGGTTACACCAGCAAGCATCCCAATTTGGTTGATGGACAAAACCCTCCTTGCAGCTTCATTTCATTAATCACCTCAGACATAGCGCCCATCACCTGCAGATCCCCAGTGGACAAAACAATGGTGGCCATTTGGTAGCCTATCAAAACAAATGGGAGAGCTCCACTCCAATTCCTCACAGACAGCGGCCCACAATACACTCAAACATGCCAACATGATGGGTGCCCTTTATTGGTCATTGCAGCAGAAGGTCAAGGACTGACTGGGCCATGGACAATGAACTCTCCTTTCACTCCTAGAGAGTGTCCTACCAATGCAAGGTTAAGGAGAGGCACAGCACAGGGGCCTCTGGAGGCTTTAGTCTCCAAAGCTGTCAGACTGGTAACTTTCATTTCCTCTTTAAAAAAAAAAACCCAACAATATTAAAAACACAAGCCCCAGATTTCCCATTCACTATGATCTCACTAGGCGAGAGATTTACTTTAATGGGTGAGATAAAACACTCAGGAACGTGCTACTTACAATGAGTCGCCTTTTGCCTTCAAAAAAATCAAGGAGGTTTGTCACTGATTTCCTGGAGGGCTGAATGAAAGGCTTTGTTTTGGGCTTCAGATATCCCTCGTTCTCAGTCCTGCTCCCCTTCTTGTTCTTCTTGTTACGGTCTTTGTCCTGCTTGTTCTTTTTCTCAGCTTTGTCCTTCTTGGCCTGCTTCTCATTCTTCTGCAGCTTGTCGGGTCTCTCCTTCTTCTTCTTCTTCTCAGGTTTATCTGGTCGGTCGTGCTTCTTTGGCTCTTTCCCTTTCTTTGGTGGGACATTCCCTGCTGCGATCTCTTGCTCCAAGTGAGGAACAGTGGGCCTGCTTGGGTCATATTTATCCTCATATTCATTGCTCAGTACCTTTTCTTGGGCTCTCTTTTTAGGTGGCTTGGCTTTGGCTGGTTTGTGTTGACCTGATGAGACATTGGGATCCCGGTGGATATAGTCTTTCCTGTCTGTACGGTTGTCTCTAAATCTACCTGTGTTTGCCCTTGTGTAGTGCTCTGAGGCAGCTGTGGGTGCCTCTGTGTAGCTGTCATAGCTGGCAACTTTGCTGGGTCTCCGGGTGGCTACTGGATGTCTCTCCGGGTGGGCGTGTTGCCTGTCTCTACGGTTCTCATTCCACACAGGGGAGTAGAAGTCCTCAGTGACTGTTCCCTCCAGGGCAGTGGCCTCAGGCACTGTGGGCAGCCTATGATAGTCAGAAGTGGTGTGTGACTTTGTGGTCCATGTTCTCTGAGTGGTAGGAAGGGGTGTGGCTGTGGTCATAAATTTGCTCACCATCATCACTGTGCGGGTGGTTGCCTGGGTAGTGGTGGTTGTGGGAGGGAGGGTGCTGGCCCTCGTCGTAGGGAGAGGAGGAGCCACTGTAGTTGTGATTGGTTTCCTCACCGTCTTGCTCCTTGTTGGCTGAACATTACTTCTCCTTGGTTCCTCCTTCCTTGCCGATAGCTGGACATGTCCACCACTTGATGTGGGTCTGGTGCTGCCACCATGGTTACTTTCCTCCACCACCTGCCCCTCCACCCCGGCAGCTTTGCATTTCTGGATGAAGCCCTTCTGCCTCATCTTCTCGATTCTCCTGATGGGGCTCTGGTCGATGACTTCGTACATGGCCTCCAGCCTTACGGGGTAAGGGTACCTTTCCTCCACCTGTAGGGTCTTCTTCAGCAGCACCATGCCAAACTTCCCCTTCTCCAGTTTCAGAAAGCTCATGAGCTTAGGGATGAGGCTGGGATCTAGAGGCTGCTCCAGGATCTTCCCTTCACTGGTTATCCTCCTGACTTTCCCCCCTTCTCCCCCTTCCTCATGGAACAACACGATTTGTTGGATATGCCTCTCAGCCAGTTCGCAATAGACATCGCTCTTGAGCAGGCTCATCATGAGCCGGTAGTAGCCTTCAGAGGCATGAGGGGCAGAGATGACCCAGACTCTGTTCTTGCCGGCAAAGCTGGCCAGGACATTGGGAGAACTGGAACCCGAAGGGAAACGTACCATCCGTGACCGAGACATGGCAGACATCCCCTCGTCCTTGATCATCTCAGGCTGGGAATGTTTGGGCTCAACAGCGTGTCTCTGCGTCTGCCTCACTCTGGCCCTAACGCTCCTGGCCTGGGCGCGCACTTCATCTCGCAGCAGATGGGGTCGCACATTTTTCGATGCCGGAGTATCCCTCTTAGCAACAGGGCGTTGGAGATTCCCCACTGAAGACGTCCAACTCCTTTGGGATGCCTCCGACCTTCTCAGGAAGGAGAGTGATCCATTGCTAGCCCTGTGAGAGAGAGGCAAGTTACTAATCCCATGGCTCCCTCTGTCTCCCAGCCTCACGGTCTTCACAGAGCCACACACTAGCCAAGTTGCCCACAGCATGGCTAAACTCAGAATAGGTGTCCAGTTCATTGTGCAATCTGCTTGAAAAGGAATGAGGAGAAAAAGTTAAATGTTAACAGAATTTTAGATATAGATAGATATATCCTGCACTTTCTTAGTAACTAGAGAGCAACATATACATCGGCTAGTTTCAAGATATACACAATACTAAATACAGCTTAGTCCTGTTGTGGTATTTCAATAAACTTTAGAGATTATTTCTAGAAAAGCACAGAGTAGATTAGTTTATGCAAAAAATGAGATAACATGAATCTATTTATTTATCTATCTAAATAAGCCAAAAAATGCATTTATTATGTCTGCATCACACACACACACACAAACACACATGAGTGTGGCTCACAGAGGTAGTAGGTTAAGAGTTTGTTTTTAACTTAAAACTTACCCTTTCAGGAAAATTTCCGTTCAAGCTATGAGTATCTCAGCCCTTTCTTTAGAGGGACGGCAATGCCATGGAGTTTTGCTGCAGCTCACTGATTTTTATGTAATAAAACAGATTCCAGAGAATGTCTGGTTTACTGTGGAGTGTTTACTTTTCCCCCCTCTCTTCACCTTCTTGACAAGTGGGATGAGGCAAAAGGAAATTTCCTTTGTGATCTTTGCTTCTCCATTTACCTGCAGGTCTGTCTTGTTTCTGTGTCAGTCACACACACACAGAGACACATTTCATCTAATAAAAGTGATCTCACAGCTGTTTCTGAATCTCTCTCTCTCTTTCAAAGTTCCATGATCCTTCTAATCATTCCTTTCCTCCTCAGTCTAGTTTAGCTCCTTTGTTTCCAGAGAGAAAAAGCCCTGGGATTAATATATTTTCCAGGCTGAAGCAAAACACAGGAATGCGATGTTGAGAAAAGAAGCCCCCTTTATCCTGCTCTTTCTCTCCCCACTTTTTCTTCTTCAATCTTTTCTTTTTCTTCTTCTTCTTCCTTTTTGCTGGATGTGATCCCAGAAATGTAAGGATAACCTCAGCCCTGCTCTAAAGCAAACTCAAACAGCAGCCGCCACTGGAAATCAGGGAAACTTCACTAAGAATTTAACAGATCAGCAGAACACCGCCTCCTACCCACTTCAACGTATTGAGGGAGGGTGGAGGAAATTTCTTAGGGGGTTGAAACGTTACACATCATCATATAAATCACTTTAGAAAAGGATGACTGCAACCTTAACTCTTTAAGCACCTCAGGCTCTCAAGCTGGTTTGACCTTCCCCCTAGCCCTCCCTCCCTTCCTTGTCTTTCTCTCTCATTTCACTAAACTGACATCATCAAGTTAAAAATCACATGCTTAAGAAATTCATTTCCTTACCTGTGTTAATAACAGCACCTTAGATAGTTAAAAGCAGAGAGAGTTTTTTAAAATCCTGATTCCCTTCCCCCCCCCCCCACATTTTTACTGTTTGTTTACTTTCTATATTTCAATTTGGGAAATAAAAAAAAGAGACCAGTCAATGTCACCTTAGTTTCTAGCCAATTTCTCTTTCATATTGTCGTACACAGCACTATAATCTTCAATTTGCAAACAACCAAGAAGATTTTAATTTTTAATTTTATCTAATTTTTTAAAATTAGATCAAACAATTAAAATACATATTTGTGTTAAATTTTGATTCACAGAAGTGTGCATTATGCAAGTCAAAAACAAAAAGATGCAATCTGATCGAGAGTGATGTGCAAAGACGACTAGATCTGCAGTTGGTGTAAATTGGTGTAGATCCATTGACTGCAGATCCTCAGCTGGTGTAAACTGGCATAGCGTCTTTGCAAACAGACATATTAAGCTGATATACACCAGCTGAAGATCTGGTCCACAGACTCTTGACTAATACTCAAGAGGTGGTTAGACATCACTTAATGGTAATTGATATATGTAGGAAGGCGCAGTGGCCTTCCTCTGAGCCTGGGCCCAAGGAAGGGCCGCAAGGGCACGACCAGACCCTAAACAAACCGGCAGCCCAGTCTGTCCGGCAACCGGGCAGCCGCCCACCGATAGGTTCTGCCGGCAGCCAACCCGGCAGCAGGGTGGCGGAGCCTCAGTAAGGACTGCAGCTACAAAAAGCAGGCCCTGTCCCGCCAGCTGCAGCGAAGGTCTGAACCGGGCCGGGCCTCCACGCCAGGCAACCACCTCCCAGCATTGAGGCCCCAGGAGCGACCCCGGTGGCCCGCCTCTAAGGCCTGGATCGGGCCTCCGGACCCCCTTGACTGGCCGAGGCCTTCAGGCCCGAAGGACTGGGCCCGGCCTCAGGGCCGGAGCAACTGGGACGAGCCCCCTGAAACGGAGGGCTGGGAGCTCCCCCTGGAAGCTGGCCCAGACTTGGAGGAGCTGCCGGACACCGAACCCCCAGAGGCAGGACCAGACCTGGAGGAGTTGCCGGAGGCTGAGCCCTACCCCAAGCCCTGGGACCTGGAGGAGCTGCCCCTCGCTGAGGAACTCCCCGCCTTACCACCCGTGGACGAAGAGGGACTGGCTGGTCTACCCCGGGCGGTGTATCCCGGCGACCCGGAGGAACCGGCGGACGCAGGTACCGGGGAATACGGGGAGGAAGGAGCCCAGGGACAGCCATAGGCGTGGCTGTACAAAGGGTAAGCCCAGTTGGCGTGCTGCGGCAGGTGCCCTGCCGACTGAGTGGCAATGCCTTCGCCACTGCTAGGGCCCTGGGCTGGGACGCAATGGAGTTGGGTGGGCCTGCGTCCCCCTCTTCTCCCCCCATCCTTGCCACCACCAAAGAGCAAATATAGTCTCCTGCCCACTTGACTTGAGGTCACCGCTCCGTACTCGTCCGCCCTGCCTGAGGGCCGGGGCGACAGACTCCGTACTCGCCCGCCCTGCCTGAGGGCCAGGGCGATAGCCTGCGGATGCTAATATCCCCTCTTTGGTGGAGGGCACAGTGGCCTTCCGCCGAGCCTGGGCCCGAGGAAGGGCCACCAGGACCAGACCGGGCAGGAGCCCGTTCTACAATATACAACACCTAAAAGTACTACAATGGAAACATTGCTATTGCTCTTAGATTTGGAAAAGATGATGATTGATTATTTTTATTTACGAGGCCTAGTTTTATTTACAAATCCTTGATTAAATGTTAGCTCAAATGTAAGTGGCCCTTCAAAAAAAAACTAACACTCTACACTTTTCCCCTGTTTCAAAGTATTTGCATATTTATTCTCTCTCTGTGTGTTCTTTGCTTTGTTTTTGTTTTCAGTTGGCAAGTGTTATGGAAAACCTTGCTGGTGTTTTTGTTTTATGCTCATATGGGTGCAATGTTACATTTTTGTAGTACATGGGTTGCTCTTGATGTCGGACTGGATCCTGCAAAGTGCTGAGGTCTGCTAATCTCTTTAATAGGAGTGGAGATCATTCACTCCCAGGAGAATCAGGCCCAATAAGAGAAGCTCATTGCAAAACAATGTGTTGGAGACAAACAACAGTGACTGGACCAGTGCCTCTGGTGTGTTGTTCCTTGGCTATCAGGAGCTGGGAGGGCTGTGTCACTCTACAGAACTCCCAACTCCGGCACTGTGAGGAATAAAGGATTTCTGATGATTTCAGAAGAGATGCCCATCTAGACTTCCTCAGCCAAGGAGAAGCCATCATGCCTGGCACAGGGTCATGGTGTAGATCTGTTGGTGCAGATCTGTTGACTGCAGTAAGTAGGGATTGTCCAACTGTATATTCTATTACACTAATATACTGAGACTTCTGTAGGAATGTGATTTACTCCCATGATATTCTGATAAAAATTTAGCTGTATGCAAAATCAGTTTAGCCCAGTTCAAAACCTGGTTAACTGATAGATCTCAAAAAGTAATTGTAAATGAGAAGTAATCAGCCAGCAGGCATGTTTCTAGTGGGGTCCTGCAGGGGCAATCCTGTTCAATATCTTTATCAGTGATCTGGAAGAAAATATAAAATCAATGCTGTAAAATTTGCAGATGACACAAATATTGGTGGCGATATAATGATGAGTACAGGTCAGCTAAACAGGCTGATTTGGGTCACTTGTTAAGGTGGGTTCATTTGTTTCATGAAGCAAACATGTTTCAAAAGAGCCAAATGCAAGGTCATGTGTTTAGGAATAAAGAATGTAAGACACATTGACAAGATGGAGGACTGTATCCTGGAAAGCAGTGACTCTGAAAAGGACTTAGTGGTCATGCTTGACAACCAAGTGAACATGACTCCCTATGTGATGCAGTTGCTAAGAGGGGGAATGTGATCTTTGGATGTATAAGCAAGGGAATATCAAGTATGAATAGGAAGGTAATATTACCTCTGCATTAATGAGATCAGTATTGGAATACTGTGTCTGGTTTTGGCTTCCACACTTCAAAAAGCATGGTGGAAAATTGGAAAGGGTTCAGAAATAGCTGCTAGAATGATTAGAGGTCTGGAAATCATGCCTTATAGTTAGAGCCGGGCACGGATACAAAACTGGGATCTGATCCACGATCTGCAAAAATGGTCTGCAGATATAAAGCGGATATCCACAGATTTGCAGGGCTCTACTTATAGTGAGACACTAAAGCAGGTCAATCTATTTAGATTATCAAAGAGAAGGTTAAGAGGTGGTCCGATCATTGTCTATTAGTATCTGCATCAGGAAGAGATTTCGGAAAGTAGATGACTCTTGAATCTAACAGAAAAAGGCATTATGAGAGCCAGGGGTTGGAAGATGGAGCTAGACAAATTCAGACTAGAGATTAGGTGCACACTTTTAACAGTGCGGGTAATTAACCTTTGGATCAATTTACCTAGAGAGGTGATGGATTCTCCATTACTTGAAGTCTCAGTAAAGATTGAATATATTTCCAAAAGATATGCTCTCATTCAACAGATATTATGGACCTGATGCAGAAATTTTGGCTGAAGTTCTATGGTCTGTGTTATGGAGAAGATCAGATTAGATCATAATGATCCTTTCTGGATTTAAAATCTATGAATCTATTAACTGGTTTGGCTAAACTAAGGAGCTGCCTCAACTTCTAAAAAAAATGGGTAGAGATTCAGAAAAGGTTAGCTAAACGCTGTCTAGTAGTTTTCACATCCATGTGGCCTGTGTATTATCTGGAAATGGCCAGGATTGGAGATGCCATCTTACAGCAAAAAAAGCTGCTCTTGAGGTATTTTGAGCTGTGTTGGGAGCAGGAAGTTCTTGACACCTTTTGGGAAAGTCCCTTCCTGCCAAGATTTGCCATCAAAGACCAGTCATTAGAACAGAACCTTCAAAACCTTCTGAAGTTTGCCTTTCCCTAAAGATCTCCCCTCTCTTCATGATCTGGTGAGACAGCTGCACTCATTGAAGATACTGTCAGCAGTAGGCTGGCCCAGGTGACGTTATTAGGAGTTAGAAGCTGAACATTCTCAGCAAGGATTCCTTCACTGTGGATTGGAAATGACCTACTGGGGAGTGGTCAGGATGAGCCCAAACCAGAATGCTTTCTGGGTGTGACGGGACATACCTGGCCCTGATGTAGGCCCTGTGGTCCTACCACATCCTACCCAAGGAAGGAGCAGTGAAGGTGAGTCTTCCAGGACTGCTTAGAAAGGCTGCACAGAAGCAGCCAGGATCTTTAGCAGGGCAAGGTGCAAGGAAGAGTGCTCTATTCTGGCCATAGGAGCTCAACAGACTGCATTTACTGGACCAAGGAGAGAGAGGGCCTGAGGTAACGGGAGCCTGAGGTAATCCTAAGGTAACAGATGGAGGTAAAGGGACCCAGTGGGAAGAGGCCCAGGGAAGCAGCAGCAACTAACTGAAGGGAGCAGTATGCGGCTGCTTTTTATAGGGTCCCAAAGCAGTTATAGTTTTAAGGTCAACGGTTTCATACCTAGGTTCAGAAAATGATATTTCAGCCTAGTGGTCACAGACACACTGATCACCATGGCGAAATCCAGCTCCAACGGGATGAGGCATAGCCTTCTTGTCAGCCATAGCCAGAAATCGGTGCTTTTCATAGGAGTGGGCCCCTGGGTATCCAGAAGCAGCGAGGAATCCAGGGTACACCAAGGCTATGGACCTGCCTTAACAATCTTAGGGCAGATGTGCCACCCACGGAGGGTGATTCTGTGGAGCTGGTGAGTTCTCCTAGGCTCTTTTACCTTTACAATGCTTCACAGGTCATATTTCCCTAGCCTTTTATGATTTTTGTCGTTCTCCCTTTCAGAGTTATAGGCTCTTTGCTGGACCTTCCATTGTTGGTAGCATGTGTCTAGCCTCAGACGCTTCTTTAAGAAAGTACATTTGTACTGGAATAAAATTATACAATTATAATGAATAAAAAATACACATTTCAAGTTTCTGTAGCACATTTGTCCACAAGGATCTTAAAGTAGATGAAAAATGATGAGCCTGACTGGCAAACACTCACTACAAAGAGTAGCACTTACTATTTGAAGTCAGTAGTCAGGACAGTAAGCACTATGCTCAATAGGGTTTGTGGGGTCAGGGCCTAAGAAATAAGAGCTGGATCCAAGATGAATGGGAGTCTTTCCATTAATGTCAGTGGGAATTGGATCAGGGAGAGCAATTTCTATGGATGCATCACTTGTGAATTTGGCCCAATATGTGTGCTGACATAGGAACTGGATTAGACAACTAGTGCATCTTACTTGGTGTCCTATCTCTAACGGTTGCCAGTATCAGACTCAGTGTATGTCTACATTGCGATAAACTCGCAGCACTGAGTCCCAGAGCCTGGGTCAGCTGACTCAGGCTCGGGCTGCAGGACTAAAAATAGCAGTGTAGACATTTGGGCTTAGGCTGGAGCCCAGGTGCTGAGACCTTCCCACCTCGTGGGGTCTTAGAGTTAGGGCTTAAGCCCAACCCTGAATATCTGTACTGCAGTTTTATAATACTGCAGTCCAAGATCCGCAAGCCCAAATAAGCTGACTGAGGCCAGCCGTGGCCAGGTCATGGGTCTTTTGTCTCAGTGTAGATATACCCTGTAGGAAGGTGCAGTGGCCTTCCTCCGAACCGGGGCCTGAAGAAGGGCCACAACCATGGTGTTGGACAGAAAAAGGGTCGGCCACCCAGTCGGCCTAGCAACCGGGAGGCCGGCTAGGGATAGGTCCTGCTGGACGACCAATCACCAGAGGGGCGGAGCGTCGGCCAAGGCTGAGACTATAAGAAGCAGGCTCCCCAGCTCAGGGAGAGAGAGCTGCTGCCAGAGGCAGATGTGCCGTCCCGCTGGCTACAGTGAAGGCCCAGACCGGACCGGGCCTCCGCCCCAGGCGAACGCCTCCCAGCACAGAGGCCCCGGGAGCGACCCCAGCGGCCCGCCTCTAAGGGCTGGATAGGGCCTCCAGGCCCTCTAGACTGGCCTAGGCCTACAGGCCCGAAGGACTGGGCCAGGCCTTGGGGCCCGAGCGACTGGACTGAGCCCCCTCAGTCGGAGGGCTGGGAGTTCCCCCCTGAGGCTGGCCCCGACGTGGAAGAGCTGCCGGACGCCAAGCCCCCAGAGGCAGGATCTGACCTGGAGGAGCTTCCTGACGCTGAGCCCTACCCCGATCCCTGGGACCTGGAGGAGCTGCCCCTCGCTGAGGAGCTCCCCGCCTTGCTGCCTGTGGACAAGGAGGGACTGGTTGGTTTGCCCCGGGCTGTACCCCAGCAACCTGAGGAACCAGAGGGCGCAGGTACCTGGGGGTACAGGGAGGAAGTGGCCCAGGGACAGCCATAGGCATGGCTGTACAAGGGACCAGTCCTGTCGGCATGTTGCGGCGGGAGCCCCGCCGACTTAGTGGCAATGCCTTTGCCACTGCTAGGGCTCTGGGCGGGGATGAAGTGGAGTCGGATGGGCCTGCTTCCCCCTATCCCTTCCCCTTATCTGTGCCACCCAAAGAGTGAGTATTGTCCCCTGCACTCCTGACTCAAGGACACTGCTTGCCTGCCCGCCCTGCCTCAGGGCCGGGGCAAAAGACTCATAGCCACAGCTAACATTCCCCTTGTAGGAAGGTGCAGTGGCCTTCCTCTGAGCCGGGGCCCGAAGAAGGGCCACAACCGCAGGGCTGGACCGGACCCTGTGCTACATACCCTCAGAGGAAGGTTCACAAAGCCTAATAGGAGGCAGTTATGGAATAACCTGCACACAGGAAATGTTCCTTCCGAACAACCCCTATTAATTAGTTTGGTTTATGCACTGAAGCATGAGGGCATACGCACCATCCAAAATCCTTGGAAAGCCATTGTAATTTTGCAGGATCCAAGACAGATACCCCAATACCAATCTCCTTGAATTTCTTTTCCAGTGACTCAGTTATCCACCTCCGAACTTGTGGTACATGAGCTACACCTGGCAAAAAAAGGAAACAGTATCCTAAATATAAACATTTCTTTTAACCATTTTAAGGATCAGATCCACTTCAATCAAACTAAGGGAAATAATGAAGGTATGAGATTGCTTCAAATGCTGAGAATGCAGTTCATTTTCACTTATTTGTAATATGACATTTTCCCACCTTGTTTTGGAGGCGCAAATATAAAATCAAATATTTTATCAAGTATGTTTTTTAATTCAAGAGCCGTTCTCTAAAAACACAGTTCTTCTAGCTAAAAGTGTAAATCCGTTCATAATAGATTGCAATAGATTTGAGACTTTCTACTTCTGATTAACAGTTTCATATTCATTAGTTAACTTTCAAGGGAATGACATACATTATCTACAAATATCTCTATTCGATTATTATTTGTATTCCAATAGCACCGAGGCTACATCTGTGATTGGGGACCAGTTCTGCTATGTGCTGTTCATGCATATAGCAAGAGACAGTTGCTGCTGCAAAGAGCAATAGTCTAAACAGACAAGACAGACAAAGGATGGGAGAAATTAAATACCATTATTCCCCTTTAACAGATGCGGAACTGAGACACAGTAGAATTAAAAAACTTGCACAGTATCTATCACACAGGATGTCTGTGGCAGAGCTAGATCTATAGCATAATCTAGTGCCATAACCACAAAACCGGCCTTCCTCTTTCTGTGAAAGATTATGTACATTTTTCAGTAACATTTTATGTGAAGATTCCATTTATAAATAGTTCATAAAGTGTTACTAAATGATGAATAATAAATGATTATTCAATTTTCATAGATTGTTATAGAGGCCAATAGTTCACGAAGTTGCTTACAACCATGGCCTATAACTATTTACAACATCTTTTTTGGATGTATTATTAATCATTTATCAACCCTTTATAAACCATTTATAAATGGATCCTTAATATGAAGTGTGACCAATTTTTCTTTTTTCTTTTTAATAGCTTCCCAAACAAATTCTAAAGATGCAACACCCTTTATACAGGGAAGCTGAATCACCTAAAGGACAAATGGCTTTGTCTAAGGCCATGCAGCACGTTTGTAGCAGAGTTGGGAACATAATTCAGGAGTCCTGACACTCAATTTCCTGCTCCCTCTTAACAATATCAAAATGTAATCCAGAAAACACAAACACAACATAGACCCCATGTTAACAAGGGGAACAAACTTTTCTGAAGTGGGATCTCTAGTGCAGATGCCTATGGCCATATAGTCTCATTGATATCAATAGAACTCGGGATCCTAATTGAGGTTTGGGGCCTATGTATGATGACTCTGGTTCTTTATTGTCAACTCTTGATAATATGTCCTAATATATGCACAGGCCTATTCCTATTTCAGTGTCTATTGATCTAGTCTTTGCTTGCCCTAAATTCAGTCACTGGAAGTGCATCACTATTTCTGATATAACCTCATGTTGTTGCTTAGTGAGGATTTGGGGGCTTTTAAAAGGGGGTTGATTGTTTAATTTAATATAATAAGAATTGTATTGTGGTGGGATCTAGGAACTTATTGTGCGTGTTGCTGTACAACACAGAACAAAAAGCAGGTCCATACCCCAAAAAGCTTACATCGAAGCATAAGACTAGAGACAGCAGCTGGATACAGACAGACAGGCAGGAGAGCACAAGAAAACAATTAGACAATATTGGCTGACGTGATAGGTCTCATCACGCCAGTGGCCTGATGTTGTCAAGCTTGTTTTTGGCATTACTGCAAAGGAGAGGTTTAACGAGCAATTTGAAGGAGGATAATGAACTATTTTTGTGGATGTTTACAGGGAGCACCTCTCAAGTGTGAGAGGTGGGAGAAAGCTCAAAGGTTTGGTTAGAAGTCAACAACAAAAAGGAACAAAATAAGAGAGAGAGAGCAACCCCTCCATTGAGAACTAACCTTAAAGGAAAATAACCAAATGTTTATGTTAAAGAAGTATTACTTTATTGCTGCAGTGGTGGCCAAAAATGTCTAACATCTGTATGACTAATCTGCATACCATCATGTACAGCAGAGAATAGGCTATAAACTGACAAGAACTTATAGAAATGGAAAGAATAACAGCAAGTTGGAAGGCCAACCTGAGCTATTTATAGAGATTGAGCTCACTTATTTTGAGAAGAGCAACACAAATGATTAAGGAGCTGGGGGACTGATTTATGAGGAGAGATTAAAGGAACAAAATGCGCTTAGCTTGGGCAAATGACAACTAAGAGGGAGCTGTAGTCTCAAGTCCAAAGCAGTAGAGGAATTTTTATAGGACAGGTTAAGGGGGAATGGGATCAGACTGAACAAAGGTCAATTTAGGCTGAGTGTTCTGAGCTCTTTCCTAGTATTGAGATGTGTTAAAACTGTGCAGTAGCAATCCAAGGGAAATGAATTCCTGTTGTCTGAATCATTTAAAAATGGACTAGGCAGAGCATTAGAGAATATCCTGTTGGTGGGGGAACGTGGACTAGATGACCTAATAGGCCTTTTCCATATGTAACATCCATGATTCTTATTTCATTCCTTATATATTTGATGCTTTGCATTTCATACAGAGCTTTAGCAGGAAGAAATGAAAGTAGAGATGCACACTGTTGAAAGTGTGTTTCTACTCTAAGTAAAACATGACCCCTTTCTTACTCAAGAGATCTGCTCTCTGAGAATCAGAGTTAGAGCTCTTGATTGTAGTTTGTTCTTCTTTACTCCTGGTAGCCCTGCAGAGCCAGCACAGCCCTGAGAGATAGAGCTGGATTCTACTTTCACTCATGCATCATGAACAGGTTTCTTAACTAACCTGCTAATGCAATGTTGAAATGCCCCCCTCCCAAAAAGCCGTTATCTGCCAACCCCATTGTTTCCCATGAGGCTTCACAGCATCAGACAGACTTGGAAGACAATTGGGTAGCATAGTTATAAGGTAGAGCCAAATCTGGCCTGCAGGGTCTATAGTACTGTTGTTGTTAATGTGTGGGATGGAAGGACACCAGCTTGGCTCTCAGATCCCAGGGTAATGTTGCAGAGCTGGCAGTTAGAAAAAAAGCTTTTTACTTTTAAAATGAGCAAATGTTGATCTGGAGGCATTAAGACACAATGAATCTGTTTTTACAAAATCACTATGAGCATAACTGCACTTGCACAGACCCCAACTGGGGCCAATGGGACTAATCAGGTGCTTAAAGTCAAGCACATGCCAGAATACCTTGCCAAATTGGGGCCATAATCTGAAACAAACAGCCTCAGAGTCATTGCCCCAATTCTAATTTACATGAAGGTACCCACTTTAAAACCATCTTAGACTACCAGAACAGTCTGGACTGGCCTTGGAGTAAAAGAATATCAAGTCATTTGTGTCTAGAATCCACAAGTTCTAAAATCCATCTATTCTCAGAGCACACATTGCATCCAAATATTTATAATGTTAAATACGAATAGGAGGATGTTCAGCTGGCAACTGTTTTAACTTGTGAATAGTCCTTTCTCGTTCATCTATCCTTTTGCTGAGTTTCTTCCATATCTTCTTCCATCAAATTCAACAGAAAATGCTCTCAAGGCCATTTATACTTAAATTAAATAAGGGTTAAAAAAAGGTAGAAAGCTTGAATTCAAACCAGTTTGAGTGAACATGACTGCACAAAAGCATTATATAATATAATCTATAACAACCGTAACTCGTTACCAGGGGTTAAATTTTCATTAAACCAAAACATAACTGTTTTGCAATGCCATCTAGAAAAACATGTGGATGACTATTAGAATCCAACTTTCAAAGCCTTCCCAATAACTGTTACATCACATTAAATCGAACAACAACAAAAATTCTCCACACATATACTGATTTAACTGCATTGACAGTTACACCAGTGAACATGAGAAGAGAATTTGGTCCATAATTTACTTTGCACTATCTGTGCTGTTTGTTTTTGTTTGTTTGTTCTTCACTTAGATTGCACAATGAAATTAGGCTGTTCAATTTCATTATCCATTTCCTAGCAGTTTTAAAGTCTTTCATGCTTTAACCCTTCTCCCTGTTTGAGATTTCAATACTATAAGGGAATGTTCACATTAAAAAAAGTATCTCATTGACAGTAAAATAACTTGAAAATATTTCTATTCAGATTTGTTTAAGAAACCAACCAATTTTAGGGTATAAATTATGTTATTCTCCCTCTAAGGTAAAATTAAAATAACCCTTCTCTGGAAAAATCAATAAAAACATTTAAATAATAAAAACCACCTTCCCCTACCCAAAGCCATGTTGAAATAAGGGTCTTACTTAAACAGTTGCTCAGAGATGAGGCTGCCATTTGACAAGTCTAATGCAAAATAAACATCTGAATTACATAAACCACTGGGGAATAAAGGGAGCAGGGGGTGAGGTAGACCAACAGAAAAGCCAATTATTCCCCCTCCTATTTCTAGTTGTCTTACCAGACACAAATCAAATATGCCAGGCCTTTTGTTTTTTTAATATTTGGGAGTTTTGAACTATTGTTCATTAAACTTTTCATTTTTTTTAAACACTGGCACTTTTTTCTGGATTTGTACATTTAAAAAAAAAGATAATGAGAACCGCATGTCTGAAATAATGTAATATTTCTGAGCAGCGACAGTTACAAAGCTCTTCATATCCTACTGCAAGATTGTAACTTAACTCCAATCCCTTCCAAAGTTTACTCTATATCCCTGCTGCTCTATTGTCTCCTATACCCTGGACAAAAGATTTATTTTGCATGTAGATAGTGTTCATCCCATCCCAACCACCAAGAGATTCAGTGCATTTTACAGAGCAAACTGTTGTTGTTTTTAAGACAGCATCAAGCATAAATGTTGAAAACATTTCCTTAATCTGAAACAGATCCAGGTTTTCCAAATTCCAGTCATAAAGCTGCTTCTTCAACCATGGAACATAATTATTAAGGGATATGTTCTCCCATCAGCTGCACCCAAGGTGTGTACGAACAGTATGTGTGGATGCCTGTGTATACACACACACACAAGCTTTGGACCTGATCTCGCAGTTCACAACTGAACTGCTGTGCCCATGTAGAGCCAGTCAATGGGACGATGTGCCAACGCAGGGGTCTGCCCACACACTGTAAATTTCAGGACTGGACCGTCAAAGAGCTAAGCCCCTGTTTACTGCATTCAATGAAATGTCTGGATTTTTGGAAATTCCTAGTGGTCAGGACCAGAGCTGATCCGACAACAGGGTTTTTTTTTTTTTCATTAAATTTTTTGTGAAAAATGTCACATTTAGAAAAATGTTGGCCAAAAAACAAATACATTTTTTACCAAGCTCTAGTCTGGGCAGAATTTAGCCTATATTATTAGCAGTTTGTGATCATAAACCTTATTTTTCCATTTAACCTACGAGAAACCATAAATTCATTCATCACTAGCATATCCCAGCAGTAATAATACTTAGTCACATCCATGACATTTTCCATCCGACATCACAAGCACAATTTATGCCTCACGACAAACCCCATGATCTGCAGTTTACCAATAGAGAGAGTGAAGCCCAGAGACATTCAATATCTTGATCTGTGGCTCTATTAGCTTTGTGAGACTAGAACACAGGATTCCCAGCTCCCATTCCTATGCTATAATCACTAGAAACGATTCCACATCTGCAGCCTTCAAAAGTGGATTCTGCTTTTAATGATCCTTCTGGCAACCAAAATAAAATGCATTTGCAAAGAGCTATGCAGAAGGCAACAACAACAATAAAAACAGCCAGTTTTAGGAATTACATATCTTGAGCCATTTTATATACAATTATTTTTAACAATGTATTATTTCTGCCACTGTTACTGGGTCTCCCACCATCTAGTTTGTTTTTCCATCTTGCCAGTTCTTACACTGATAGGCCTCCCATTCACACAGGCCTCCCATTCACGCAGGCCTCTTTTCCCAACAGAACACTACGACGTTAGTTGCTAGATTTCTTATAGAATAGACAGCAAAGGTCAGTCCCAAAATAACCTGCTCCCATTTAACTGAGAGCATGACACAATGGAACAATGATTATGCAAAGCTGATGTCAGGGAAGATTTTGCAGCGTTTAGCAAACCAGGCAGGAAGCCACACATGAAACGGAAAAGCAAAGGGAGCGAAGCACCAAGCGCACACTGAGAAGGCGACGGGGAGAGCAGAGGGCAAGCTTCAAAGCTAGCAAGAGCCACTTCTAGGCCCCTACCAGCAGGGTGGATTCAGGCAATTCTATCAAGCCTGCGGCTGCTGTGGCCCACTGGCTCCTGGGGGGCCCCCACCAGGGATAGGCTGAAAAGCTAGTGTGGTGTTCACATTTCTTGCTCTAGTGCCATGTGGTGTGGAGTTAGGGTGGTAGATGTCGTGAATTTATAGGGACAGTCCTGATATCTGGGGCTCTGTCTTATAGAGGCGCCTATTACCCCCCACTCCCTGTCCTGATTTTTTACACTTGCTATCTGGTCACCCTATGTGGAGTACAAGCTCCTTCATGGTGGATGACAGCTCAGGGAGTGGGAGGGGAGGATAATAACACAACTCCCTTCGAGAATCAGAGCATCTTCCCCTTAACCATGGCCCTGGCTGGGGGACTTGCTCCCTCCAACTGTGGGAACAGTCCCCATATCCACTGTTACTCCAACTCTCTCTACTACGCCTGCCCCACTCCTGGGTGCATTACCTGTGCTTCCCCAGGGGACTGGACCCCATGCTAGCACCAACATACAGTGGGAAATGGAAGCCTGTGTTGTTCCCGTGCTGACCACATGGCTGCTTGCACCACTGCCCCTGGGCTTCTCTCTGCCATTTGGAAAGGAATCACTATATCAGATACATTGGTTTTAAAAGAGGCAAGTAAAAGCTCCCCTTTCTTTAGGGCAGAGGTTAACAAACTTCATTGCACTGCAACCCCCTTCTGATAACAAAAATTACTGCATGATTGCAGGGCGGGGGCCAGCGTTAAACTTGCTGGAGCCGAGGACAGCAAGCCAAAGCCTGAGCCCCACTGCATGTGGCTGGTATCCTTGGGCTCCAGCGAGTTTAATGCCGGCCCTGGCAATCCCATTAGAACATATTTGTGAGCCACTTTGGGGTTGTGACCCACAATTTGAGAGCTGCTGCTTTAGGGGAATCCGGATGCTAACAGCCTCCTTTGTTTGTATCTGGAGAAGACTCATTCCTCTTGTCTATTCCCGTCTCACTTTCGAAGTGGTAACAATCCACCTACAGCCATTGCAGTCACGGCACCACCAGCCTTCCTGAGACATCTGACAGTCCTGAGCGCCTGAACAGCTTGAGCTTCAGGGTCAAAAGCCTGAGCCCCACCTGCCCGAAGAGCATATGGTCTGGCGGGGGTGGGGGAAAGAAGGAAAGATTTGCACACAGGATCATTGGTTCAATCCAGTGATTTCAGAGGGAGCCCCAGGCTTACTTGACCCAGCCTTTCAAACTGGGTTAACACAAAAAGTTTGTGCACATTTTTCTCATTCATTTCCCTAGACAGAAACCTGAGCTGTATTAAAACCAATGATTACAATCAATGGCCAAGTTTACAAAAAGGCTAGTGATTTTGGGTGCCTCAATATTTAATAGCCTGACTTGAAATGCCTTAAAGGAGCCTGATTTGCCAAGATGGGGTGGGTGGCGGTGTGGCCAGCACTTTCTGAAAAATCAGGGCTCCTTAAGACATCTCAGACTGGCCACCCAAAATTGCTAGTAACTTTTGAAAATCTTGGCCAACAGGCCTAGCATCAAGCAGGAAGATGTGCTTATTTAGCAGGTCTGCAAATAACTATGTCAATGTTCTAAGCCATTCTCAACAGCTGCTTAATGGGGTCTGTGGCCTCAGCTTTTGTCCTCTTAAAATCAGGCCCTTTGCTGCAGGACCAGCCTTTGCCCCACATATGACATGCCCCCCTCCCCTCACAATCCTTACCCAGCCAAATCCCCATTCCTCACCTACTGTGTAGGAAAATCTCCCTGGTTTTCATTTGAACTGATATCAAAAGGCATTTTCTTAAACCTGCAGAACCACATTCTCCCTTGCCATGCAGCTTGTGTGGTCTTTTACATTTCTGCCAGGTGAGCCTAAGACACTACCACTCTTATCTGGTAGCATGTCACACCCACCACACAGAGTATAAGGCAGCGGAGCATCTGGCCTATATGACTTCCAAATGGTGTGTTACAAGCATTACCTTTTACACTAATTGTCTGTTTGCTTGTGCTCTCTTGACAGGTTGTTATAGCCAGCGGTGGTTTCTCGTTTCACATTTGGGATACGTCTACTCTTCAAGTAAAGGTCTGATTGCAAAGCAGGTAGGTGTACATGGTAACAATAGTAGTGAAGATGTGTCAGCACAGATTTTAAAACAGGCTAGCAAGCCCAGTATGTACCCAGGCTCCCTGGCAGCAGGGCATGGACCGTCTTTTTATTCTGTGTTGGTACAGCACCTAGCACAATGGGGCCTAGATATCCCCGAAATACAAATAAATAACTACAAGACTACCCTGAAGACTACCTCATCTAACTTTACCTGCCAAAGTGCATGTCCCACAACGCATGCTAAATATGTTTTTACTTCTGAGAATGAAGTTCCCACTTCAGCAATTTTCACTGGATAATGTTCACATTTTACAGCTTTATTTAAGTCACATGGATTGACACATATCTATCTCTTATCTGGCTACTCAGTTACAATCGTGGACTTGACTCAGCCTGAATGTAGGTTGTTCCACATTGTCATTAACTCATCTTTTCCATATTATCATAGTCTTTGTTTATCAGTTAAGGCACATTGAATATTTTTGGTGGATGTATGATGAGAATTCCTGATTCATCTGTCAGTGTGGTATTCTCTGTCCAGACATTCTTGGCACTGGAAGACATCTGAGAATTCTCCCAGTTTACATTCTGCTCTCTGCTAGATGCTGTGGCATTTACAGGAAACATCTTTCTAATTAGCCTCATGATTAGACAAGTTGTTCACCCTAGTTAGAAAGTTAATAAGTGATGCTGATTTTTCATAAAGATATATTAGCTGTGTGCACCAATGCAAGTTTTTTATGTCCTGATTTCTGAATTTAAAACAAAATGCTTTAGATTTCCATACCATTTCCTATAGCATTGTATAGTTTTCTTTGGAATAACATTGCATCGTGTTCCAATGTACAGTTTAAAGGATGCAACTCTGCCACCTTGTCATGGAGAACCCCCCCCTTATTGCCGTCTGGTGCCTCATCCCGGTCGTGCTGGGGATTAGCTCGAGGCCGATGCCCACGTCCATGGTCTGCACACTGACACTCTGTCTCTGCTCCCACCTACAGCTCCTCTCTCAACTCCCAGGACCGCAGTGTCATCTTTTGGACTCAGCCCTCCGGCTAGGTCACTGTCTGTGTTTCTTCTTTGAATGCTTGCTCATGTCCATTCCTTGTCAGATGTGCATGTGACACATGCACCGGTACCCGAGATTATTTCCACAGTGATATCTGTAGTATCTGCAGATAGCGCGTGTATGCGCTGATATAAGGGGCACTGCTGGGACCCCCTCCCTCTCAGTTCCTCCTGATTGCCGGTGATGGTGCTGGAACGTCCTTGTCCTACTGAGGGAGGGCAACCATATCGGCTCTGGCCACTAGGCGACACGGCCCTGCACACTAGGGGCCATCTTAGTCACCCAAATGATTGGGACATCCTGCCCTGAGGCTAAGGGCAGGCATTAAAACTCAACCACGGGGCTATAATGACCCTCACCTTAAGGGAGACAAGGTGTACCAGCCCTGTGACAAGTTAAATTCATTAATGTTTGAAAGGTACTCAAATACTGAGGTAATGAAAAGGCAACAGAAATATCAATAAATAATAATCCAGAGGATCAGATATGTTTGGAGAAGCAGCTAAATATGCGGATGTTCATCACAACCCAAACCTCTTGACTTTTTTAGGGTCATTTTATCGCCAACACTGAAAGGGAACAATGAGGAATTAGTTCCTCATTCACTTCTCTGTACACCCTTTAGTTCAGATCATGAGTGATATGACATAGTCTCTTCACTTTCTCTCCTTCAGGATGATGGTGGCTGAAGAAGTGGAAACATCTGTTAAAGCCTTATGGCCAATAGAAGATCAAGCCTTTCTGCTGGTTTGATATCTAGGTGCAAAGTTTAGGTGTCTCAGATGTTGGATCACTTCTCAAACTACTTCACAAGACCCAGCCAAGTTGTTTTTTCAACATCGTGGCTTTATGGCCTCATTGTGGCTTCCAGCCAGCATCCCCTCCACTGAGTCCTATTTACAGTAGCACTGTAACACTTTACTTAATTCAAGTGTCTGAAGTGAGTCACTCACTCACTCCACTCTCGTTATTTCTTGATCCCTGCCAGCTGGTTGGACGTACACTGATCATCTTTCTCTGCTGGTCCTGTCCCTTTATTCGTCTTGAGGCATTGATATAGTGGCATTGTTATAGTGAGGCATTGATATAGTGAATTGATATAGTGGCATTGATATAGTGAGGCCAATCAAACTCCAGGTGGAGTTTAGTGATCTGTAACTGACACAGGTGGAAAACATGGGCTAACAAATTCTGCAAAACAGACCTTGGGACTGATCCAAAGTCAACTGAAGTCAAGGGAAAAAGTCCCATTGACTTCAGTGGGCATTGCATCAGGCCCCAAATCCTGGAATGCTTGAACCCAAAGTGAGCTTTGCCTCAGTATTATCATAAATCATCATTTGCACTTTTGTAGTGTTTTTTTTTTCTGTAAGATCTCAAAGTAGTTTGCAAAGTAGTAGTATTCCCATTTTACAAATGGCAGAAATTCAGGAAGAGAGAGGTGGAGTGACTTGTCCGTGGTCACACAGCAGAGGGCAGATCCTCATCAGATGTAAACTGACATAGCTTCGTTGAAATCATTGGAGCTATCTCAATTTCACTATGGCAGAGCTGGAGCAAGAAACCTGGGTTGAAATCCTGGCTCCACTGACGTCAGTGGCAAAACTCTCATTGATTTACTAAGGCCAGGATCTTACCCCATGTGTCTGGCCCCCCAGTTTGGTGCTCCAATAACTAACTCCCACTGCTCCTCCTGAGTAAACACTGCAGGATTTAGCCAAAATCAGGCAGCTGTATGTATGCTGCAAAAGGCGCACTTCTCTAGAGGCTTGTATGAAATGTATGTGCTGGTGTATTTCTTTTATTGATAAGATGTATATGATTTCTTTATTTGATTGAAAGTAATTTGAATTGAAAGATTCTCCTGTATCTCACTGGAATCCCAAAGATACCAGCATTGTGGTAGTCCATGAGATCCAGGAAGTGCAACTGTCAGATGTAGTTTTGTGGTCAAAGATGAGTGAACAACAGCATAAACAAACACATTTGATGTCTGGGACATGGTTGTTCTAAGAAGCTTTTTTTTTTTTTTTTTTTTTAAAGTCAACTTCCCAATCTATGTGTCAAATAACAATTTAGATTATTAACGTGGAACGAATGTTGAAAATCTAATTCAAGTAGAGTAAGGAAATTGTCTGAATATCATAATAAGTCATATTGTTTCCCTTTATTTGGAACATGTGGTTATATCACACCAGTCACACAGACTGGAGAATTGTGGGACGCAGTGTGCAATGTAATCCAGATTAGTGGGCAGTAGCATGGCCTCATGGTATAAAGCAGAAGTCTGGGTGTCAAGAGATCTGGGGGGGTTTTCTGTGCCATTGGTTCATTGTGTGACCGTGGACAAGTCCCCTAAGCTCTCTGTGACTCCTGTGAAGTGGGATAACACATACATGCCATACAGAGCCCAGGATGTTAGGGGTGTGTAAAGTGCCTGGATATCCTCAGATGCAAAGAGTTATGGAAGTGAAAAGCATTATTATTACTACTATCCTTTTTAGGATTATTCTCCCACTTTTAATTTCCCACTTCTCAGAGTCTTGATTTTCTAAGATGAAACATTCAGGTCCAGAGGCTGGGGAAACTATAGGAAGAGAATGGGAAAACATTTACATGGTTTTCTTTGAGACAAGCAAAGGGTGGATGAAGAGAAAGTCAAGGCTGAAAATGATGGCCCCTACATGGAATAGGACAGTGGTTATTTGCTGTTGTGGTGCATGTGAATAGAGGAATAGCAGCAGGTATTTTGTAGCTATCTGTTATATTTCTGTATATGCAGTACTTCAGTATGGGTAAAGCTCACTTCTTCTTCCTGGAGATGCAGGCTTTTGTCACTTTGGTCTCCATTTACACACTATGGGCCAAATGTAGGAACGAATCTAAGCCGGTGTAATTTGTACCTTCTTTTGTATCCTTGGCATGTAAATTACGCCAACTTCAGTTCTCATTCACTGATTGACAGGTAATTTATACTCCCTTACACATCAGCTCAGGATCTGATCCACTGAGTCTGAACTGGAATAATTACTGGGCAAGCATCTGGAAAATGGTGCAAATGACGTCAGTGTAGACTCACTTAAACTTACCTCAGAACGTGGCCCTTTTTCTAGTCATGAGAGTAGTCAGTTCAATGGCTGCAAAGCCATGGTCAATCAGTGGCAGGTGAACGTTAAAGGATCTGGAGGTTCATTTGATTATATCCCAAAGTTGGAGTGCTTTTATATTTTTGAACCTCTTTGGTCTAAATTTGAGCTGGAAATCTCACATGAACAGGTTTCCACACAAAGTTTCCAGCTAGCTCCTGGTGCGCACAGAGTTGGAATTGCCACACGTAGAGCATTTTGATACTTCTGCTTTGGACCCAAACCACCCAAGACAAAACCCACTGAAGAAGGCCCCAGGCCTTTCATAAGCAAAAGACTTCTGGCCACCATACCACCTATCCAACGTAAACTTGCAAACTAATGAGGAAGAGCCATCAGCCATTGTCATTAAATTTATGTTCTTAGCCGTTCATGCACAAAGCCTGGTTTCCTCTTCCTGTTCTGCAGGATATAACCTACTTCCTGACCACAAGTGATTGTGAAAATAAGTGACTAAAACCATACTTTGCAGCTGGAGATGGGCCTGATTCACCACCCCAGGATCTGGATCTGAACTTTCTCGACAGTTGGGTGTGTTCACATCCAGGATTTTGGTTTGGGCTCACATCTAAATTTGTCACACATTCTGTGGGGATTGCATAGTTTAGCTCCAGAGTCCCATTCCCAAGCCCTCCTTTCAATGCTGCCCCAGCTCAGCTTTCAATCAAAAGTGATTATCTGTCCGATGGCTATCCAGTGACCTGTGTGGAATGAGCTGATCTCAGGCCACTTGCTAATGTCTAGTTGGTGCTTAGATTCTATAACGTGGGGCCTTGTGATGGAGTGTCCACTCCATGCAAGCCCTGAGAGGATTGATGTGGGCCAGAGGGGGCCAGTTAACCTTAGATGCTGCACCTGGAGGGAACCAGGGACTGATATGCAATAATTGCAGATGAAGCCCAGCTGGGGGAGGAGCTGGGCTAGGGTGTATAAAGCCAGGGAGTGAAAGCAGGAAGGAGGTCTGCAGTCCCCCCCAGAGCAATGGTTCCCAACCTGGGGTGCAGGGCCCCCTTGGGGGCACCAAAGATTACAGGGTTCTATGAGGCTTCAGTAATATTGAGATTACTTAGCCCACTGAGCTCCATACCAGGCACAGCACCCGCCATGCTCCACTCTGGCTGTAGCGGAGGAGCAGTCCCCCACAGCCCCACGCCAGCCAGGCAGGTGCCTGGCCAGAGAGGAGCAGTCCCATGCTGGTGGGGGCCTGGAGCAGTCCTGGCCAACTCGCCAGGGCCTGCCTCCATTACCCTCAGTCCATGAGGGATAGGAAGAGGAGGGGCCACACAGGGCATGCGGTGGTGGCTGTGCCAGGGAAGGCTTAGCTTCTCACTCAGGTAACAGTAATTTATTATTAGTATTTATGTATTTTAGTGTTGTTATCATCATCATTATGTGTTTGTGTTTATGGCTGGTGGAGACCTGGGGGGCATGCATTTTACCTAGTGTTAACTAGTGGGGCTTTCACTCAAAAGGTTGGGAACCACTGATCTAGAGGGAAGGAGAGATGGGCAGAGTCAAGGAGGAGATCTAGGAGGAGAGTAAGCCTATTCTGGACTAGGGAATTTGAGAAGAGGATGAGAGGGCTGAACTAGAGGAAGCTCTAGTGGTAATCCCAGAGATAAGTAAGGAGACAGAGGTGGGGTAGGAAGGAGCCCACCTGTCTGAGACCAAGACCTAGGTTGCTAGTCACAGGGTCCCTGGGCTGGAACCTGCAGCAGTGGGTGGGCCTCAGTTCCACTACCAGCCACTGGCAAAGTGACACAAGACCTGGAGCTGCAACAGCAGACTGCCTGAGATGGCATACGGACAGCTTGCCCAGTGAGACCTCACCAGTGGGGGATTATGTCGGGCACGTCTACACTGCAGGTAAAAACTTTGATTTGGGCTCAGGCTGGGGGGCTGTTTAATTGCAGTGTAGACTTCCAGGCTGGGGCTACAGCCTGAGCTCTGGGGCCCTCCCACCTCGCAGGGTCCTAGAGCCTGGGCTCCAGCCTAAGCCTGGAAGTCTACACTGTAATTAAACAGCCCCCCAGCCTGAGCCCTGTGAGCCCACATCAGCTGGCACAAGGGAGCTGGGTCACTAACTGCAATGTAGACATACCCATAGTGACCCGATCAGAGGGCTGAGTCATGAAGAGAGATGGGGCAGAGTGTGAGCTACTGATGGAAGGGGGGACCAGATGGGGTGAAAGCTAATTCCCAGACCCAGCCACAAGGAGGGGCACCTGCAGTGAGTGAGACTCCTTCCCAGGCATCTTAAAAAGAAAGATAAATATAGGTTGCAGATATAGATGTTGGTGGGTGGAGGACAGGTGTCTGCATCCCAAACATCACCATCAAAAGTGTTACCAAAGGCTCAGAACTGGTCCACACTACAGAGTTTTGTCAACAAAAGTCAGCTTTTGTCAACAGAACAGAGGAGTGTACATACTGAAACGCTCCTCCCACCGAAGTAACTCCCCTGCTATGCCGACGTAATAAAACCACCTTGACGAGAGGCGTAGGGCTTATGTCAGTGTAGTTAAGGCAACGCAGCATCAGTGTAGACGCTGCATTCCTTACTTCTGTTGGCTGTCATTCTTGTGAATTTCACTGCTGTGCTGGAGCCCTAAAATTGACAAGAAAGCTGGGCAGCTAGAGCCCCGCTGCCCCCTGCTGCTCTGGAGAGCTGAGCGGCTGGACCCCTCTCCCGCCTGGCTGGGAACAGGGAGTGGAGAAGCCCTGGGTGGCTTCCCCTGGCTCCTGGTAGGGAATGGGTAGGGGAGAAGCCCCTGACGGCCGGCTAGGAGCCTGGGAGCAGGTGGGGCAGCTGGGCTCCCAGCAGGGAGCTGCCAGCGGAGCTGAGCGACCGGGCTGTCAGCTCCCCGCACCGCCCTGCTTAGGTCGGTGGAAATGCTCCTGGTGAGGACACACACCACTGACCCAAGGAGGGTTGTGTGGCCATCAGCCATCGCAGTAATTAATGCGGTGGCTGTAAGGTTATGTGACCTGTTAGGTCAACTTATCTTTGTAATGTAGACAAGGCATCAGCCTAGAGGACAAGGACTAAGTGGACCAAGGAGAAATGGGGATCAGTGAGAAATTAACAAGTGAGATAATAATAATAATTATACTTTTCACTTCCATAGCACCTGGTTCCTGAGGCTCTCAAAGCACTTCACACAGCCCTAACACCATATGCGCTGTATGGTATGTAAGTGTTATCCCCTCTCACTCCTAGAGTTGGTCCCTCTAGAGCGGCAGTTCTCAACCTTTCCAGATTACTGTACCCCTTTCATGAGTCTGATTTGTTGTGCGTACCCCATGTTTCATCTCACTTAAACTACTTGCTTACAAAATCAGAAATAAATATACAAAAGTGTCACAGCACACTAAGTAATATTTTTCAGCAATACTTTCTAATTTTTACCATATAATTATAAAATCTATCAACTGGAATATAAATATTGTACTTACATTTCAGTTTATAGTATACAGAGCAGTATAAACAAGCCACTGTCTGTATGAAATTTTAGTTTGTACTGACTTCGCTAGTGCTTTTTATGTAGCCTATTGTAAAACTAGGTCAACATCTAGATGAGCTGAGGTTCCCTCCCCGTCCAGAAGACCTCTGCGTACCCCTGGTTGAGAACCACTGCTTTGGAGAGGACAAGACTGAGGAAAGTTAGTGGAAGACGGTGGGTGTGGGCAGGAACGTTACTCTGCTGCCGCTCACTGAAGTCATCAATCACTTTTGATCTGCCCTAAATTCACAGACATGTTTTAGACATCATTTAAAAGCTGTTCAACACACACACCTATTTTTCTTGAAGATAAAGTAGGCAATGTTGCAACATCATTTATTTAGTTAATCTCCGCTATCCAGTGCCATATTTCTATGTGTGAACCCCAGGGATTTAGGACTTCTTACAACAGGGCACCTTGCATAAAAGGCTTGGAACAGCCTCTTCTTTTCTAGAAATGTACTGTAATTCCTCTCTCATGTAAGATTTCAGATTGCCAAGTAAGATGCTTGGGGGAAAAGAATATGCAGCAGATATCCATGTTTTCCATCTGCAAATGCTTAAGACAAAAAGTTACCAAAAGGGCAGGTCTCTATCTTATGGGGTTTTTTTGTTTTTTTGTTTTGAAAGTCCTGATTGCTTTTTTTTTTGCGCACGGTGAAGATTGATTAAGCATGACGGCTGAACCACAAAAGGAAGCTTACCATGCAGTTTCCTATTTTCTTTCCTACACGCTGTATGTCCAAATGCTACCACAGAGTAAAATAAAAGCAGAGAGAGAAGCTGAAGCAGAGCCAAAGGAGAAAAGATTTCAGAAGATATTTTAAATGAGTATATGATGAGGGATAGAGATGGCAGGAGCTGCGGAGGAAAAGGTTCTCGCATCACAACTGAGAGACTGTGTGACAGGACATCAAGGAAGCTGCCAATCAGTGCTAGATGAGCAGAGAGAGGACAAGAAGGAAACTGAAGATGCTATTCACCATTGCCTTTCGCCTAACGTAGTCACCAGGGCAAACTAACTGCAAAATGGGTGTGGAAGGGTGCTGTTCTGGGACTGGATCCTCAGCTGGTGTAAATGAGCATATCTTTATTGAAGTTGATGAAGCTAAGCTGGTTTACACTAGCTAAAGCTTTCTCCCCTGATACAGTAATGTTTCACACCCACTCTGTGCTGGTGGAAATGGCTACAGAGCGGGCAGGGCAATGGTGAATCAGGCCCTGGGTCCCCGAGATAGGCTGAAGAGAGGTGTTAGGGACATCAAGGGAGAATTGAAGACAAGATGGGCCACCCGAACTATAGTCTGAAATGAGCGAGGTGGCAGTCAAGGTGTCTGGGGGCTGGCAGCAGTGTGGTCCATGTAATGAATTAGCGGAATGAGCCATCTGTGTGTGCATATGGCTGTCTGTCTGTTTTCCCTTTCCTGAACATCACGGGTTGGATAAGAGCCTATTTTCAACAACTGCCCTTCCTTACTTCCCATAGTAGAGGGTCAAGTAAAGTCAAATAATAAACAAACCATAGACTCATTCTTTCCTCTGTGACTTACCCTGGAGAAAAACATAGTGTGAGAAAAGAACAGTATCTGCCTTCTTCTGTCCAAGGCCCCCAGTCCTCACACTTGAAGGAATATGCTGACTGAGAGTCAGGGTCAGGAAGAAACTAACGACCCTGGTATAATATACACACTTAACATGCATTATTACGGTTGCAGGAGGGAGGATAACTTCATTTCAGGCAACTGGCTTTGGTCAGTGTCTGAGGCAGGATGCTGACTGGAGGCCAATCTAAAACCCATGGAAAAACTCACATTGACGTCAATGGGCTTCGGATCAGCGCATCACTGCAAGGTGTTGAGAAGCCCTCCTATCTCCACCGCTGGCAAACAAACACAAGCCAAACAGGATGCAAAATAGCTCTCATTGGAAAGTGGCCCAGTGATCATTCCTAGTGGACACTGGAAAGGGAGAGCATGGCAAAGTCACGGGCCTAGCCCCATGAAAGAGCAGGTAGCGTCTCTAGTGTTTGAGGGGCAGCAGATGAGGTGTGGGGTGTTCAGAAGGAGAAGAATGAAGGTTGTGGGGTTGGGGTGGATTCAAGTCAGATCCTTGCAATCCAGCCCTTGAGGTCAGAGGTTGACGAGATGGAAGCTCAACTGTGAGGCCGAGGCAAGGCAATAGACAGTGATACAGTGCACCACTAACTTCCTGCTGGGGTGTGCTTGAGCTGGCTTTACTTGGGAGTGGTTTACGGTGGGGAGGGCAGCTAGGCTAGGAAGAAGAAAGGGCATTTATTGATGGCAGACCTGAAATTTAGTTGATCCAGAGTCTGTTTAGTCTTAATCCACCCATGTGGGGAACAACAGCAAACTTGCCAAATGGGGTGGACAGGCTGGGCCACCTAGAGCCTCTCTGTCTTTACTGTGGATGTGAGGTCACGTGCTGTAGAGGTTTCTTCTGTAGGTCCCCTGTGAACTCAAATGACTGGAGACCCCAGCTAACTTCCACAACCTACATAATGTGCTTGGGGTTGGATGGAAGGATTGGAAGCTGGGCAGGTTGGAGGCATTTGCCATTAGGAAGATGAGGGAGGCATAGGTATTGTTTGACTTCTATATTTGGTGGGACAGCTCCAGTCACGGCAATGGGGCTGCACGTGTGGGGGAGGGGGGGAGGAGAGGGAGCAAATTATGTGGCTGCCTGAAGCTTGCAGTTTGGGGGGGGGATATGCCCCCCCAACTACACCCATGGAGGGAGGGTGTGAGGAGCAGGAGAGGTCAGATGAGCTAAAGCCAGAAGTGTATCCAATCCCCCATTTGGGGACCTGAGTAAAATAGGACCTAGATCCAAACGATCCTGGCTTTGCAAACTGAAATCAAATCTCCTTGACTTATGTCTAGTCAGGCTGGTGGAGATCAGGAAGGTTTCCTTCACAGGAAGAGCCATCTTATCACTTATCAACTTATCACTGTGGGGGCAAGAGAGGATTTCACCAGCTGCTAGGGGTGGCTGTATCAGGGCAATTGTCACTGGAATGTGGGGCTGAGTGGGTCCCCAAGTTCATCTGTCCAGGCCGGGGAAGTGTGTGCTGAGGCAACGGGCTCACAGAGGAGGAACGGGGAAGCACAAGTGAACAATAAGGCAGTGGGAAATCTTTGCTGTAACCCTATTTTCCCCTCCAATTATTAAGCAGAGTTGACTTTAAGCTCTGGAAAGAGCTAGGAAGGAAGGGGCAGACAGCAAGTGATATCTGCTTTCCTCCCCTGGAAATGTACAATTTCACAAGCCTGCTGCAATTGCATGTTACTGCTTAGTGAGGCTGCTTGATTTTTGTTTTCCTTAAGGGCTTAGGTTTCATCTGAAGCTCAAAGGCTGCTAGCGGTTTCCAGTTGTCGTTCTAGGCCTCCTTCCTTTCTCAGGCCCTATCTAATGTCTTCTGTGACACATGCATTCAAAAAAGCCTTCAAGTTAGAAAGAATCTCACCCTGGGCCACCTACCAATAGCACAGCACCCAAGAGGCAGGATAGTTGGAGAGACTGCCCAGCATTTTTATTCACTGAACAAGTACCTAGTCTGAGTCTCCTTAGGCTTCTGCATGCATTTGCAAAAGTACCTAAGGGACAGAGGGTATGTCTACACAGGAGCTGTGGGTGTGATTCCCAGTCAAGGAGACATTTTTGCGCTAGTTCTGATTGACCTAGTGTGCTAAAAACAGAGTGTAACCACAGTGGTGTGAATGGGGCTAGCTGTCCAAGTACATGCCGATGGTCACAGATGGGTACAAACTTGGGGTGGCTAGCCCCTCCTGCCACCACAGCTACACTCTATTTTTAGCACGCTAGCTTGATCAGAGCTAGCGCGAATATATCTCCTTGAGTTCAGAATCACACCCCCAGCTCGATGGCTAGCCCTACCCGTAGGCACCTAAGTCCCATTTGACTTGTAATAAGGCTCAGTCATTAGTAAAGCTGCTCCCATACAGTCATGGCCTCATCTCATTAGCATAAGGTCTCCCATACCAGTAATAGGATACTTAACCTTTCCTCACTGTGCTGTTGACTAATTTCCAGTTGAAAGAGCTGTGCCAGAGATGGGCAAGTGAAAGAGATGGGGCATAGCAAGGGCAGCAGGAACAGCTGATCTGCTAACTCCCTCTATCTCCCATCCTCATCCACCCCAGAGGAATTATAGAAACTAGAGATGGAAAAGGTGCATTCTGTTCCATCCAATCCATCTCCCTGCTAATGCAGGGTTGTCTCTTACAGGACAACTTCTAGCATTTAGCTTGATATGCTCTAAGCTCTTTGGGTCAGGACTGTCTTTTTGCTCTGAGTTTGTACAACACCTAGCACACTGGGGTCCTGGTCCATGTCTGGGGCTACTGGATGCTACAGTAATACAAATAGTATACAACAAGAGTATGTTCCATATAATGGAGATTCCACCCCTTCCCTTTTAAGACTTTATTACACCCTAATACATCTACCAGATGTTTGCCTGCTATTCAGCTTAAATTTATCCTTTTTTAGTTTTATCCCATTATTCCAAGTCACACTTCTATGTACCAAACCCCATCAATTCCTTTCTCCGTAGCATTAATAACCTTAACATATTCATAAGCTGTTATCTTGTATCCCCACCCTCCATATGCCTTAGCCATGTTACACTAAATTAGCTCCATTATTTCCTCCTATGTCATTGCCTTCCGCAATTTTATATTGCAGAATCAAAAGACTCTGTGATCATAAATGCAAATGATTCTACTCATCTCTACAATTGAGAGCCAATTGTAGTGACTTTTATGAATATCATACATACTGGAAGTTTAATCTTTATACTGTGATCTTTTGCTCATGGGGAACATGGCTCACCTTGTTCTGTGTTTGTACAGCACCTAGCACAATTGGGTCCCGGTCTGTGATTGGGGTTCTGAGTTGCTATTGTAACACAATATTTACCCTTTCCCTGCATCAATAGCCCTCTTCATGTGTCAGTTTGTTTTGAGCTGTTGCTGAAATGTTAAAGCTAATAGTGTCAAGAGCTTGAGCGGTATTGCAGACAGGATGTTTATCCCAAGATGAATGAGTTACAGAAGGTACAGTGAGCAATTGAAGAGACTGTGGCTGGTTACATAATACTGCATGGGGAGCACCTCTCATGTTTCATAAGTATTCAACAGAGAGTAGCAAGTCAGCAAAAGGATCTTATGCTTTGGAAAAATACACTCTGCTGCATACTCATTTTTTTCCTCCTTTGATCTTATGTAACTATGTAGTCTGACTTGAAAGGAATTGACTAATGCCACATTATGCACCCACCACTTCATATGTAATGTTCAGTAGCTGCCTGGTTAACAGAGCATTATACCATTTAAGGCTAATTTTGGTCATTTACCAATATCAATTGAAACAAATTAGAGGCAGAGGAGAATCAGGAGGCTGAATCAGGAATTTTGGGTTTTACTGTGTGACCTTTGGCCAAGTCCCAACCTGTCTGGGCCTGACTCTCCTTATCTTTATCATAGGGAGAGTAATGCCTTTGGAAAGGGCTGAGTACCACCCCATCCTCATAAGTGCACGCTGACTGAGTCGTTGTCCAAACTCACTCCCTTCCTAAGGTGATTGGGCTTTACTGGTATCTTAGAAACAGTAACACAAATCTCTGCCCAGATTTCCCACCTGGAACCTCACAGCCCCTAGGATTTCCTTCCAAGACCGCCTCGGCTTTAGGTCCCTAGTTCCCTCTCTCTTTATATCTCCTGCTGAGGCTAACTGAACCGACCTGCTGACGTGGACAAGCAAGAGTTACCCTATATACAGATTTTTAACACCAGAATCTAGGGTGACTCAGTGGAGGAAGCCTGCATTACAACGCAGGGTCTTTGACTTTGCTCCTGTTACAACATCTCCCGCACAGGGGTGTTGTGTGAGGGTTCATTAGTTAAGATCAAAATTTGCCTCAATTCTTGGGGTCCCACCTTGAAACACCGTCATGCTGAAAGCTGGGCAACACACATCTGAGGCATCCCGACTGAATGGCCACTTTTGAAGATCGGGCTGTAAAGTTTTAAAGGATTTTTGAGACTAAGGGTTGCAGTTTGCTAGAGCAGTGTTTCTCAACCTTTTAGGAAGCAAGTACCCCCTAACTTCTGAAAATTTTAATAGGTATCCCAACACTCAATTTTCCACAGATTTTTATATTTACAGACTAACGTGAGCCATATGTTGGAAGAAGGCCTGAGTATATAAAGCCGTGATATGACAAATGTCAGATCTAGTGTGGGTAGAGTTACCACCTTTACACCAGAGGTGCACAACTCAAGTATGTACCCGGGCTAGAGGTGATGTTGGCCAAAGCTAGGAGGCTTTGAGCAGCGTGCCAATGCTGGGGAATATAAAGCACCATGCCAAATGTTTTGCCATAGATTTGAGAGGAGGAAGGGGTGAGAGAGAGAGAGACAGGAAAAGAGGGTAACTGGTAAAATCTGGGGCTGTCATAGAGCAGTGAAATTGACATGTTTTCTGGGCACTGGGCTTTGAGCCGGGGAGGGGGGCTGCCATCTGGGCAAGTTGCAGACAGCTGCTGCCTGGCCACCCAATCCGAGCTGGTGCAGAGGAGGCTTCCGTGCTGGCTGGGACCCAGGGATATGGCAGGCAACTGCTGCCCGTCTTCAAGCCAGGGCGCAGGAGGCTGTCCCTTGGCGCGGAGACAGGGCGTGGGTGGCTGCCACCCAGCTGCGAGCCCAGCTCACGAGACACAGGAGGCTGCCACCTGGAAGCTGGGACCCGGCGGGAAGTGGAGGGCTGCTGCCCACCTCCCCCAGAAGCTAGCGGCTGCCGCCTGCCTCCTAGCTGGGAGCTGGGACCAGGCAGGAAGTGGGGGGCTGCCGCACGCCTTCCCCAAAAGCCGGTGGCTGCCACCTGCCTCCCAGCTGGGACCGGGCAGGAATTGGGCGGCTGCAACCCGGCTTTGTGGGACTGGGGCTGCTGCCGCCTGCCTCCCAGCTGGGAAGCAGAGGGCTACTGCCCGGCTTCCCCAGAAGTCGGCAGCTGCCACCCGCCTCTCCTTCACTCTGTTTTTCCCCGGGTACCCCCTGCCTGTGTCTCGCGTACCCCTGGGGGTATGCATACCACAGGTTGAGAAACTATGTGCTAGAGAAATGCAAAATATGGGCCTGGTCTTCAGATGGTGTAAATCAGTGTAGCTTCATTTGCCCAGATTCTCCAGTCTGCTAAGACCACTGTGAGCTGCTGGGGAAAGCTGGCGAAGAAAGTCCCTTGTCAGAAAATTGCTGCCTGGCATGCCAGTGGTCCCCATCTCTCACTCTGCTGTGAGAGGATGGTGGGGGTGTTCCAAGGCAGGGCATAGCCAGGAGGAGCTGCGAGGAAACGAAACTTATACTGATGGCAGTAGTTAGCATAGACCCCGTCTGCTCTAAGTATCGGGGAACTGCAAGTGGCATCCTCCAGGCACCACTCCTCACTGTATTTGAGCACAGCTCGGTTGTAGTAGGGAATTAGAATCACCGATGTCAATGGCACTCTTACAGTTTATCCCAGTTGAAAATTTGGCCCTATATCTGCCTGGCTGACAGCCTGGGAGGTGGGTGCTCTGCTTGGGTTGAACTGTCTCTTTGTGAGAGCAGCAGTTTAGCTGGATGATCTTTAAGGGAATGGTGGCCAAGGCTTTCAGAAGTGACTAATGATTTTGGGTGCCTCATTTTTTGTGTGCCCAACTTGAGATGCCTTACCAGAGCTGGATTTTCAGAAAGTGTTGGGCATCCACCCTCCAAAAGTCAGGCCCCTTTAAGGCAAGTTGGCTGCCCAAATTCTGAGTCCTCCACAATTACGGGTCACTTTTGAAAATCTTGGTGGTTGTTTCCAGGACTGATTTTTCACAGCCTTTTAGAGGTGTATACTGCACTGTTCCTTTATGAAAGTTTCCCTTCCTTTTGTATCTGCCTTGTGACTTGTGGGAAAAGGGACTGGACAGTTCCAAGCATCTGAATAAATAGTTGCCATGTGAGCTTTTGTTTTTCAGGATATTCAGTGGTGGAGACTGTGAGAAAAGGCTGGGATTTAAATTAGCCCATGGTGTTTTGATGACACTTCCCTTTCAGTGTTTAGGTCATGCTGGCTCAGGCCATCTTGCATCTGTCCAAAGTTATTGCAAAGCAGACAGGACAGTCTCTGATCTTTCAAAAACTGCAGCAGTATGTGTCTGCCTGTAATGTGACTCTCTCCTGTTATTGCTGAGCCTGAAACACTATAACTCATATAGGACTTTGGAGTTTAGATTAAAACTGATTTAATTTATTTTGCTGAAGCACTGTCCCATAAGAAAAATGCAAGGTTGGATTTAAAGGGCTAGCCAATAGAGCAGCTGTGGCAGTTAGAAATTGCTTTTGGAACAACACCGTAATAATATATCACTTTGTTTTGCTGGGTTATGCTCCCCTCTTGCTAATGGTAGAAATCACAATATCAGAAGTAGTAAAAGGGCTTCAGTGTTGCTCAATATGGAGCATGCTGGAAATGAAAACACTGTTGAAAAAGCTGAACTCCACTTCCTAGGCTTCTCCATCTCTTCATATTCATTGAGCAATTGGTGCACGAAGAAAGAAATATTACTCTACACTCGATGGAAAGACGGGTGTTGGGTGTGTCTCTTTCAAGTTTTCACAAGAAGAATTTACGACCACCAATTAAATAGTAATGATCAGGGCATGTGTATTCTGTAGCCATTGTACCAGCCATTTAATCCATTCCTTTCTACTGAACTGGGCTCCAGAATCTCAGCATTCATTTAAAATATTAGAAACTTGTAGTCCTCCTGGTTGCAAAAAGAACCTTAAAAACCATGAACCAAGTGTAATCAATGCTACACTATCTTCCTGAATCTGCAGAGAGCATCAAACAATAGCTGTATGACGTGTGACCTGCCATTTTTTTCCTAATGGATCATTAACTGTAAAAATGAATGACAGCTGAGATGGTTGAAATTTATCTAACAAAGTTTTTCATAAAAAAATAGTCATTTTCTGAAAACCATTTTTTGGTGAAAAATTGTTGCAGTTCAAAATTTCTATTTTCATAAAATAAGTTCTGCAAAACTTTGAAAATAACAATATTGTTAAAAAATCAAAATAGCCTGGGTTACTGAAAATCCTGGTTTGTGTTCATGAAAAATTTCAGTAACAATTTTGATGTTTTCTATACAGTATTTTTTAAGTATCCATAAAATGTGTGAAAAATGTCAGAAAAAAATGACACGTTGAAATGCAATTTCAGCAGGTCAATTTTCCATAAATGTCACTTTTCATTTTTTCACCAGCTTCAACAATAACTGTTTAAATTGATTCATTATTAACTATTTCATTGCTGAACATTTTGGCAACAACATCTGGCTGGCATGCTTATCCTACAATCCCAGAACATCTTTGATGCATCCATAGGTGCCCTTACTAAGCTACCAAACACTCCAGCTTCCCTTCCATGCTATGACTCGTATGATGCAGTTATGTGCAGTCAATACAAAAATCTTTTGGCCTGTTGAAAACTGAAAATGTGGAGACAGTGTAAAATAAATGGAATTTTATATAAAAATTAACAAGTCAGGGCTTGTGTGTGTACAAGTCCTATACTGAATGTATTATTTATTTCCTTATTTAATTCGTTACTAACACTTCTGTTTTTGAATGTATATGCATTGCTGCAGGACTCGATCATGCCACACTAGAATGTTGCAGAACTTGTGAATTTTGTCATAGAATTTGGGACCACTTTGCCAGGAACGAGAACTACAAGGGGATCTTGCTAAGAAAGGTAGGAACAGTGGATTTGGTCAGCTGACATTTGGTAAATATACATGTATGGAAGGTCTAAAACAGAGCAAGAATTGGAAGCAATGTTTCTGCCCAGTTTTTTGAGTAGAAACATGTAGGGGGATAATGAGCAAACTCAATACCCTAAACAAAGAACCTAAAGGCAAAAACAGAACTGCAGCCAGGAATGCCTGTAATACCCTACCTAATTGCAGTTTACAGATGACAGCTTATGTTTAAGCTGAAATGCCCTGTTTGTTACAAGTCCTAATGTGGTGTCTGAAACATACACTAGAGATGGATCCAAACCCCGAATGCTGGCACCTAGTGCCCTAAATGTTGGGAAAGTTCCGCTCCAGATATGAACTTTGCAGCTGGCTCCCTCTCTATTATGGTATGAACCAAAATTGCAGGCTCCCCATGCCAGGCTTTTGAAGAAACTTGAATCCAGATTCCAATTTGAGCTTTGACGCTAGTACCTCTTTGCTGCCTTTTCCTTTTCCATGGTGGACCCACCACTGGAGTGCTCAGTCACAGTGCAAGTTACGCCAAGGGACATAACTGCTCTTTGGATAAGAGGAAGTTAGAAGTAGCAGGTTGTGCTGCATTCGTAATATTCTGCACCCCTACAGTGCTTTTTAGCTACAGAATCTTGGGCAACTATTGGGGGGGAAATCCGCTCCGCTGGGTGATAAGGATGGTGACGGGAGATAGAATCCTTGCCTGAGATGCTGGAGATGCCAGCAAATTTGTTCTTACGGGCAAATCTGCACTATGGGCAGAGCTGAGCTCCCTTTAAGCTGCAGTTTTGGTTGGCCACTCCTTTCTGTCCAAAAAAGCGTCCGATTGTCTCAACCCAACACGTGTTTTTGTTGCGCATGCTCTCTCATCTGCCTCCCAGGATACGTCTACACTACAGCCATCAGAAGTGTTACTGCAGCACACATAGAGATACCCAACCTCACTTTGATCCAGTTACCTCAAATACCAATAGTAGTGAAGCCGTAGCAGGATGGGCAGCCCTGCCCAGGACAATTCCTTGAGTGGCTGGCCCATGCTGCTGCCTGTGTTGCTGTGGTTTCATTACTACTGGTATTTTAGCTAGCTAGATCAAAGTTAGCTCAGGTATATCTACACATGCTGCAGTCACACCACTGACTGCTCTGTAGCCGTGCCCTTCAGAGGCCAAGCTTGGGAGTTTTGACAGGCAATTATACCCACCCATTTAAAAGCTCTGGTTGTCAGTGTCATGTGAATTCTTTTCCCTTTCCTTCTCCCATTCCTATTTACTAATGAAATAGGCTGCTTCTGACCTTCCTTTACAAGGCCTTGTCAGGAATCAGGTCCTGTAGCAGACCTAGTCTCCTGGCAGCTTCATCAGTACAGCTGGCTTGCAGCAGGTTGCCTGATTGGCCACACCACTTGTTTGTCTGGAGAGGTCAGTAGGTTGGCTCTTAAACTTGCTGGTTGCTCAATGTTTATGCCTACTGTTGTGACTGATCCTGCCTTGCCACCCCTCCTTGCTCTGGCTTGACTCTCAGCTCTGGTATCTGGTTCCTTACTCCCAGCTTGACCTTTGGCTCCAGCTTCTGATTATTGACGCCTGCTCTGACCAGTTCTTGGTTCTTGATACCCACTCTGACCACTAGGCTAGACCACCCTATTCCCAGTCACCTGACAGGCCCATGGCTGGCTCTGTCCAGCTGCATGTACTGGTCTGGGGTTTCCGTGCTCTGTTTTTCAGTCACCTGGAGGATATATCATCTGGAAGTGTGTTTTTGATCCCACAGAGTGTGGTCAGGCTGCACTACCCCGATCTGAAATAACTGTTTGAAAGAACCATTTCGTTTTCATCTTGTTGCTATTGGCAAGAGGAAAAGTGCAAAGCAGGAGAAGAATTTGTTCCTGGCTGACTTCAAAAAAGAATGGCTCCCTGTTTGCTTTTCTAAATGTTCTCTAGGTGGGGGTGGGGATAGTTTTTGAGGGTTTGTGCTCCCAGATGCATAGTTTGCTCTCTGTCTAGCCCCAGCAGTTTACCTTATTTACAAAAGACTCTTTCAGCACCTGACCCTGTGCCCAGGGCAAGCGCTGCAGTCTGTAATTGTCTAACTAGCTTGTTAGTTTATGCATCTGTAGCAGTGCTATGCTATTAAACAGGTTATTTCAGTGTGCGTCCAATCAAACGTTTAACAGGCTTCCTGTGTGGTGGTGGTTTACATAGCATCATGGCTGAGCCTGTAGATAGAGAGAGGGAGAGAGAAAAATGATCCCATGCTAGAATTCTAGATCTGAATTTTGGGGATATTCAAAATCCACAGCTAAATCCCAATTTGTATGAAGATTTGGAGCCTGAGTTGATTTTTTGTCAGCGTAAAATACAATGGCCTTCTATCTTTTATTCAGTGCCTTTGTTTAATGATGGGCCAAAACAGCAACCTTTAATATAAACCCTTCCTCCTCCTCTCTCAACAAAGCTTTGAGGGTTCAGGTAGAACCCTCAAGGGATATGCCAGAGGTACCTTAGGTACAGTAATGAAGGGGCCACTAGAGTGGATCAGGTGCTTTTATTGCCCCTTCCAACAAGGGGACTTCCAGTAAAAGTGAAAGGCAACACATTTGAAAATTGATAAAAGAAAATACCATTTTACACAACACATAATTAAGCTGGGGGAACTCACGGTCACAAGAGATCAGTGGTAGTGTTTTATTTTTAATGTTACATGTTGGAAAATTTTGGACCATAGGTTGAGGAGGTGGAAGATTGGGTTTTGATAGGTTTTTCTTGACTTAGTTCTATGGAGCCAGTACAGATACTGGAGAATGAGCTGCAGTCTATTTTGTGTTGTGTATCATCAGACTATCAGCTAAATTCTCCCTGAAGAATTTTTTTTTTTTTACTGATGATGGTATAAGAGGCAGAGAAAACATAGCTGAACTTTCAAGATTCTTGGCAGTTAGAATTGGCAGCTAAAAAACTCAGCTGTTGACTTGTACTTCAAGCACAGGTTGAGAGGAGCAAATAAGAGGGAAGGAATATGGAACCCCACCACATCACTTTCACAGACCACTTCTCAGACTATCGCCACCTTTCACAGCCCCAGTAGCACTTGGCTCAAAGGATGAGTTATTGACACTAAAAGCTAGTCAAGTAGAGCCAGTGTTAATATTTTTGATGCCTTCAAACAAGAAGTGTGTGTAAACTAATCCTGCCTCCATTATTATGGAATTACTTCATAACATCTACACAAAATCAAAGTTATGTTTAAAAATAGAGGCAAGGTATAATTTCCCCCCTGTTTGTTTTTTCACGGAGTGATTGCTGAGATGCTTGGTGAGGGATGACTTCCCTTCCTCATCCCTATTTGAAGCATTCACAAAGAGCTTAGAAAATTCAGGTTCACTCCTGATGATTAGTAGCTGACAGTGTTAAACAAAGACATGGAATTCTGTCCAGTAAGATCCATTGTTCCCATCAACCAGGACTCAACTAATGGAGACTGAGACCTTGAACCATTTGTGAATACGGACCACAAGTATGTAACAGGGCCCCATTCTGCAGTCCTTACCCCGTGCCATGACTGAGAAAGGATTGCAGGATATGACCCACAGGAATTACCATGCCAGAAAAGACCTCCTAGCCTTGTATCTTGGCTAGTCTGATGAAAGTAACCAATATAAAATTCTTCAGAAGAAGGCATAAGAGCTCCACAATGCACCTCACTGTGCACTCTAATCTATCTAAGAGCTAGTCTTCACAAACATTTAGTGCAGGGCAAGCTAGGGTGTGAAACTTGCCTGCCACTGTCCACACAAGACCCTGCTGTTGCACACTAACAGCTTCCTCGTGTGCCCTGACCAACCCCACTTTGAAAGGGGAGTAGATCAAAGCCCATGGCACTTATATGACCCCCATCAGCACAGTATCTGAGAGCCTCACACTCTGTAATGTATTTATCCTCACAACATCCCTGTGGAGTAGGACAGTGCTATTATCCCCATTTTACAGAGGGGGAACTGAGGCACAGAGACTAAGGGCTTGTCTTTACTGCAGAGTTAACTCAAGTTATGACATGAGTGTTGCCCCTAACTCAAGTCCCATCCATACACAAAAACCTTTCACTTGACTCTGGTGGTGCTTTTAACTCAAGTTGGCTGGCCCATTAGGAGGTATAGGCTACAGCTCGTGTTAGCACAACTCATCATCTGCTGACATCAGAGTCAGATTAACCTTTTGTGGGCCCAGCACCAAACATATTTGTGGAGCCCCATGGGGAACGATTGTCAAAAGCAGACGATCGACACAGGAGTTGTCTTTGACACAGCACGCAGCTGCATGGGTTTTATTTACAATAGTTACAAGTTTAAGTTGCAGGTGGAGATGGCTGCCACTAGGGTACAGAATGGTAGCCCTAGGGCAAAGAGAACACACACAAATGTACATAAAATTAATTATAAAAGAAAAAATACAAAATAAACCACACGGGTAAAAACAGCTAACAAAAACCAAAGCTGGCCAAAACACCAGCCATGTGCTGCCCCCAACTAAAAGGGAACTTCTCACTATCTCACCCTTCACATTTCTCATATGAACTACCAAGACTTGAATTAAATTTTTGTATGAAATTGGGGCAGATTTAAACCTGTTTAAAACATTTTAAAGCTAAACAATATGAAAAACTTTAATACGTTCCACTTACAGCATAATTATTCACTCTAGACTTGCTTCAGGCAGAGGGGGATTTCGGTCTCCGGAGCTAGGGAGGGGCTGGGAGCAAGCACAACAGGGCCCAAGCGGTTGGTCCCCGAAGTGAAGCTCTCCCACCTATATAGCACTGTGCATACAAACACTTCCGTCGGTGTAACATGTCACTCAGGGCCATGGCATATTCACACCTCTGAGCAACGTAAGTTTTGCCAACATAGGCAGTAGTGTAGACGTAGCCTTAATTTGCAGTGTGTCCACTCTCACTAAAGCCAGACTAACCTGAGAGGAGCTAACTCACATGTAGGTAACTTGAGTTAACTCTGCCGGGCAGACACAGCCACCGTGTGACTTGCCCAAGGCCACACAGAGGTCTCTGGTAGAACAGAGAATTAATCTGGGTTTCCCACATCCCAGGCTAGCATCCTAACGACTGGACCATCCTTTCTCTCCCGCTCCGTTATGCTGTGGGGGGAGGGGGGAATTTCTTTGTAACCACCGCAAGTAACGAGCTGGCACTCTGACACGAGGGAACAATCTAGTTCATTTGCAGAACGCACCTCTTGGGAATGTCAGTGAATGCAGCCAGCAGGGTGAGGAATGAGTACTGAAGTGTGCAGTGCACATTGCCTCCACCGCATGCGGCAAGCAAGACAAACCAGCACCGATCCACCATTTGAAGGACCCATCTTCCTGCAGCCCTGTATAAGTTATCATGACTCATTTGGTGAACAACAAATACCTACAGGGGAAAAGACCCTTGCGCTGATTACAGTCATTTTAATTAGAAATGGCAATAGTACTGTAGTAAGAAGTGAGAGCTTAAGGCTTGTAAAACAGGCTAAGGCCTAAATGGAAAAAGCCGAGTGAACAGAAGTATAAGGGGTCACTCAGGTTAACTGAAACTGGTACAGGAAAGTGCTGATACTGCAAGATTGTAAGACTGCCAAAATATTACTAAAATATGTAGTAGGTATAAGAGGTACCAAGATACTAACTCTCTGAAATGACACTTTTATAGATAGAAATGATACATGGAGTGGCGGTGCCCAAATCAGCCAATCAACGGAAAAAGGTGGTATTAGATTATGTCAGGAGGGTGGCAACTACCTACGTGAAAGGGGGCAGAACAAAAGTGTATGTAACAGTGTATAAAAGAGGGTGTCAGAGGGAATACCGGCATCCTGTCTAGAGGATAACGGAAAGTCCCGCCGTTGGGCCGAGACCATTGTAACGCCGCCTATGTGAAACTGACCCAGAGATACTCTGTAAGTCATTTCTCATTGTGCCGCATGCAATAAACCTGGCCTGGGTGCCTTCGTTGCTCAGCTAATCTGTGGTTGTGTCGACTCATTCGATCGTGAGAGCCGTCTGTTTCCTGATCAGAACTGGGACAGCATCTACACAGGGACACATGCACGCAGCTTACACTGATAAACATCGGTGACCAACACACTGATTACCACAAGTGCCACTAAAGGAAACAGCACCCAATTCAATACCTAGCATGCCATATGCAAGTTAGTAAACATTCCTAGCAGTTCCTCTCCTCTTACCCTTTAAGTGGCTCTAACAATTTCTTCCTTGGGGGTCTTGGGGAATTTTGGGACTGGAAAGAGCAACTCTTCCCTTCCTTAGCAGGATGAGGGGATGGCAACATGGAAAGCTTCAAGGAGGGGCTTCGTTTACAGACTAGAACAAAAGGGAAATGGGAAGCAGAGCTTCTGTGCTCCTTATCAAAGGAAGTTGTGGGATCTACTTTTCTTCACACAAAAGTTTTGTCTTGTGCCAGCGTGGTTGTGACTGTGGTCCTAGATGAACAATTTGTACTTGGGGGTTTGCCATATAAAAGCTGAGGGGCTGAGGAGGAAAAGGGATCATTAGGGTAATCAAGAGAGTCCAATGCAACAGAAATCAAGAGCGAGCTGTTTATCTGTGACAGGACCGTGATGTCTTAACTGACATTCTTTGCGGTTTTGACCCATTCTCATTCAGTGAAACAGGAAGTGTGTTCATTCTGTAAATTACATCGGAAAACACCTTCATTCTGCATCACCAATTTCTTCTCCAATAGGAACATGACCAACTGCAAAGGCCTCAAAAGCTGCAACTGCTCAGCCAAGAGGCAATAATACAAATGTATAATCTTTGGAATCCTTCTGAGCCTTTGGACTCAGTGCTGTCATGTAGCAATGAGTTCCCCAGGTTAATCGGGTGTGTAAAAAAACCCAACAACCTATTTCCTATTATCAGTTTTAAAATGGTTGCCTTTCATTGTCACTGAATTTCCTTTTTTTCTTGTATTACGAGCGAGGGTAAATAGGAGCATCCCATTTACCTTCCCTGTCCCATTCATTATTTTTGTATACAGCCGCCATGTTCATTTTATTAATCTGCTCTCTAAGCTGAACAGCAGTCTGAATCTTTTTAATGTCCCCTCACAAGGGCATGCACAGGAATCAAAATCTGACAGCGTTTGGAGGGGCACATTCTGTGTCCTCCCTCCCCTCCTGCGGCCCTAGGGCTGGAGGAGCTCTCTTTCCCTGCTGCGGCCCCGGGTCCAGAGGAGTCCTGTGCCCCCATCAATTATTGGGGGTGCCTGTGCCCCCGCTTGCCCCTCCTTGTGCATGCCCCTGTCCCCTCATATGGAAGTCTTTCCATGCCTCTGATCATTTTTGCTGTCTGTCTCTACACCCTATCTATTTGGCTCTACCATTGACTCATTGCATGAACCTGGGCAAATCACACTCAGCCAGATTGTGATGCCCTTACTCACATTAAGTACCTTACTGCACAAATAGAAATCCCATTGAAATCAGCAGGACTACCTGTGGAACAAGCAGTCAGTAGTCAATCACAATTCAGCCTTAACTTCTCTGTGTATCACCTTCCCCATCTGCATCATGAGGATTATACTGTACCCTCCTTTGTAAACATGCTGAGATCTATGAATCAAAAACTCTCTCTAAGTGCTCAGAGCCAGTCTGATTATTTATAGGCATATTTGTGGGATGTGGGGATCACAACATTATGAAAGCTTGTAATACAGGAGGGGAAAATATTTCTTAGAAGCTGAAGATTTTTTGAAAATTACCAGAGCGAGTGATAAAAGGAAGAGACTGCCAGGGAACAATTTTTGAGAGTGATATTTTGCATGTTGTTGGTTATATGTGGTGAAATAAATCTTCCATGCATTGGCCTCCAATAAGTATTTACAGGAAATTCATGTCCTCCTCTCTGGGCTTGTCTCTGATTTTCACCATAGGATAGCTTTGGTTGTGGAAATATGAGGACCAGAGTCCTGGGGGACTGATACAAGGAAGAAATAAAACCTCTCTGTTGGCTTACAGACATCATCAATTTTTCCCCTGGATGTATTGAGGAAGAACTTTCTGAATGAACTGACTTTTATAGCGAATGAGCCAACTGTCTTCACAGTGTAACCCTGCTGACTTCACTTCCACCAAGAATTAATTTGATCCAAAGCTTCTTACTTTGCAAAATCTTGAGCATTTGTAAGGGATAATCAAATCTGGATGACTTTCACATGAGACATGGATCTCACTCCAAGGTAGGTCTTTAAAGGGCTTATCCACAAAACAATGAATTACAAAGAAGAATAAGTCACTAAAATACATTTTATAGAAGCGAGTAATAGAAACTAGTAACTCTACAAGAAATTGCTATCTTGAAAGTCTGACATAATGTAAAATGCAGAGAATAGAGCTCCTATTTGAATGCACCAGGAATCAGAGATCTACAAAGTTGTTGTAAATCAAATTCTATTTGTTCCTGAAGAGTTTCTTAAATTAAAAATGGTCAGTCAAGATAAATGCCCATAGATAAAGTCACATGAGTTTTATATCAGGGACTTGCCCTGTGGGCTGGAAACCCTGGGACTAAGCCAACCCTGATTAATGGATGGATCCCACCTGAGAGGAATTGGGCAATTCCTGTATACATTGCCTGCAGCTGTATCCGTAGAGAGTAGGAAGGCTCTTGAAGGGTGCTGACTCGGTAAGGGGAGCTCACAGCAGGAAAGGAAGCAAAAGCTCTCCGGACAGGGAGGCCTTCTAGGAGAGACCCTGATTAACGAGGGAAGTGAGTAGGAGTCTTAGAGATGAATTTGAGAAGAGAGGAAGGAAGTGACTCAGAAAGCTAGAGCAAAGATAAAGGGCAGACTTAGCTGTTTGGTAGGGTACCTAGTCTGGAACCTAGAGTCAAAGATAGAACTGGATTCCCTTACTGGCCCCCAGGAAGGGGGACTAGAAACCCATAGAAAGGGTTGTTGAGGCCAGCAAGGGGACTGCAGGCTGAGCTGAGGAGAGGCTGAGAAGAGCCCCAGAGAGAGGGTAGAAGGCCTTCTTTCTATTCAAGACCTTTTTAGTTTGGGACAATTGGGATCCCTGAGGGGGTGGCCTAAAGCTGGTGAGCCGACTAGAGGGTTGCGTTACCAGGCAGAGAAACCACCATAGCACTGGAGTGGTCGTCGGCAGGTGGTGCTAGCCCAGCAAGAGAGCTGCAGTGCCATGAGGGGCACGTGGTGGTGAGTGGATTCTGTTACAAGTTTCAGAAACAGAGGTTGTCTAAAATTGGAACTTTACATCTGACCCCTCCAAATGGTGCCGTTTGGTTATAATGGCACCCTGATCTGAGCCACCCCTGGGTTTGTTCTACCAAAAAAAAAAAAAAAGAGACTACTGAAGTATTGCCAACCCCGAACAACAATATGAGATGAAAGAAGTGGATATGTCCACTTAGTCTGCTACTTAGCTCAACTCCTCCTTGGGTTCCCCTCAGCCTATTGAGTCCTGTACTGTACTGAGGGAAGCATGCACACAGGTAACTTGCTATACAGGTGCCCTCCCAGAAATGCAGTTGCCATTATATTGCATTAGAAAATGACATGAGAGCCTAGCCCTCATCTGACCTGAGGCTGAAGACAGGCTTGTCAGTAGATACATCAAGATTACTGGGTGTTGGCCAAATCTCATTAGCATCTTATCTTTGAGGGAGGGACAAATATCATAATATCCATACAGCACAATTTAATTCACACAGAACCCTCAGTCTGGCTACATAAAAATGATGAGAACACCATTTTCTTGTTGGATAAGAAAGATGGTGCTCCAGAATGTCCTTAGACAAGCCACCTTAAAAATGTCTTTTGTCACTCACTGTCCTCCAGTGGTATTGTTCAGTGTCATTCTCTAATTAGATCTATGAAATCATTCAAACTGGTCTAATAAGAACAGAACTGAAGGTATCTCAGCCTATAAACAGCTGTCTCTAAGTTAGCTAGAAATCTCATTTCATGGCCCAGGCAGACCTGCATGGCGACCAGATCCCCTTGGTATGGTTCATATTATCTAGTGCGTGATATTGTATATGTCATGCTATTCCAAGTCATTGTTGTAGTTGTTTTGTTTTTGTGTTGTGAGGGTTGTTGTTTTTTTTGTTCTGCCAGCTGGCTTGCATTGAGGAAGCTCTGCTATGCAGTCAGAGGACTTTTCTCATTATAGAAACACTGCTTGTACATTTTGGATTGGGTGGTGGAAGGAGGTTTTGAGTTAGAATGAGTTACTAATTTGTTGAATGCGGATAGCAGCTTCTTGAGAGTTAGATGCCCTTTTCTTTTTGTACCTGAAAGCACAGCTTGACCTGTGACAGTTCCAAAGAGGAGGAGATGATGATACCTCCCTGTTTTAAAAAAAAGAGAGTTAGCATTGTCTAGTGGTTAGAACACGAAATTGGTAATCAGGAGACCTGAGTTCTATACGCAGTTCTGCCCCTGGCTTCCTGTGTCACACCACTGTGCCGCAGTTTCCTCATCATTAAAATGAAGATAATGCTAGATTTCAAAGCAATTTACAAAGGAGAGGAATTGTGGCTAAAGATCAAAAGTGCAATATATTATCATTAATGTACCAGTAGCAAGGATCCTTTCATCCAAGGATCCAAAAGAGCTTTACAAACACAGCCTACTGTAGCACACACCTCACTCCAGTGAACGGTCACGTCAACTTCAATAGGACTTGCATGTGTAGGGGCTGCAGGGTTGGCGTTGTATATCTACAATGTGTCGATCCATATATAGATGAGAGAGGGCCTGCGTCTGCTCACATTTAAGTCAGTGGTAAAAATCCCAGTGACTCTTTTTTAAGAGTAGCAGATACAACGATAGTATTACTATGCACGTTAGCCATGATATCGGTGTCAAGCACTGGTGAAGGCTGAGTTCAGACAACGTGTTTCCACCTCTCCTGCGTACACACCCCTTCCTACCATTCCACTTGTGTTAGCATCGTGGCACTTCCCTGCTCCTCCATTTTTAGCTCTATTGTAGAGCTCAAGGTAGCTAATGTCTCCATGGCTCTAGGGATTAATGTTGCAAACAGATATTCCCCTCCTCCCCCTCTGGCCTGTATGGAAGGGCTTGGGTTCTGCTTAAATGGTTTCAGTAGAATATAAATGGTGCCATTTGAAAGTAGTGGTGAAAATATTCCATAGCATCTTCTGAGGGAAGCTAGTTGAGGGGGAGTGAATGTACTTGGGGGGCTACAGCCAGCTGTGAGAGTATAAGGGCATCCTTCTAAGGAGAGTGGACTTAATTGTGGGGGAGCTAAAGGGAGGAGTTAGTTTGGGTAGGGGCAGAATGGTAAAAATACCTCTTCTCTGTAAATAGTCAGTATGGGGGAATAGAGTGAAGCAAGCTTGGATCTCTAATGGCAACGAAGTGGGTAAGGTTGGAGACCAGTCCTGGGCTTGGCCCCTTACAACCCAGATTTCTAGCCTGACTTTGCCAACTCCAAAGGTTTGGCTTGTTTGACTGGAACACCTCTGGGGGAAGCTTGTTTGAAATGAATGTGGTTGCATAAGGGGCAAAGAAGAGCAGAGCTTGCCCTGTTGACCATTGTACTGGATAAGATTCCCTATTACAGCAAACCAAGTGAAGGAATTGAGAGCACAGGCCCATTTCCTGAGCTATTATGGTGAAGCAGTGCTTCATGTGCTGTTCTGTATTGTGAAATGAATCCGCCCTGCTCCAGAAGAGTTGAATTAACTTTTAATTAGGGAAAACAATTAATGCCATAATACAGAAGACTGTTTCAAAAAATGAAACATTTTGGCTATTTTTTTAATCTCAAAATACACAAAGGTTCCAGGCAACAGTACATTCCAGTGGCCTGACATATTTCAGTTGGAATAAAATGAAATTGTTTTGGAATCATGCAAGAAAGCAGTTGTACAGCCTTAGATTTTTACTGCTTAATCTTAATTTTAAATAAAGCCAAATGGTTCTGTGCTGAAATCATTAGTAAATCCAGATCCCAAGATGAGACCATAATTGTAAATTTCAGCCCAGAGTGAAATATTCAGAGCTAAATTATAAACCTCTTTTAAAAACACTTACATGGAATGAAAAAATATGTAATGGAAATGCTTACGAAGGCTTAAACCCAGGATTGCAACTGGCACTGTCAGAGTTCATGGAAATATAGCACCCAGGTAACAATGAATCTGAGACCTTTATTTTCTTATCTCCTGTGCTTATAAATGGCTGAGCTACATGCACACTGTAGTTAAGATTGGCTTCCAACTTGCATTCTGCCCTCCTCCTTCCCCCTTCATTCTAATTTTCTCAAATTCCTTTTGGGATGATATCTTCTCTTTAGAAGATAAGGCCAGACATGATTTTTTTTTTATTTTTGAAATGAGCAAAATCAGTTCAGCCACTTTGAGTTTTTCATGAGTACAAATGTAACAAAAATAAACAAGTAACAATCCACTTATCCAGATGTTCCTCATCGGAAACTTTATGTATTTATAACTCAGAACTGGCTGAACAGATTTTGTTCAAACTTGGCTTGCATTCTAGATTCACTGAGATCTAAGGAACAAGCCAAATTTGAAGGCAATTGACTTTTTATCTTGAAAGTTATAAATCAGACCCAGGTTCTCTCAGATCACCAGCAGAGAAGCTGACCCTCAGGATTTAGAAAATAAGTGTATAAACAGAAGAGAATACAATTTCCTTCAATTTCAATTATCCCTGAAGCTAAAATACATTTTCAAAGCAGTAAAGTTTTTCTTCAGGATCTGTTATATGAATACATTGTTTATTAAAAATGAATCAAATTCCGTAGTCCTTCTTTCTCTCATAGAGCCTGAGCAAGGGATTGAGGGGAAAAATGACGAATCTAAGGCTTTGGCTCAATATTCATAATTTTGCCACCATATTATCATTGTTAGAGAATTATGGACAAAAACTAAATGCAAGTTTATGAAGTGTGTAGTTGAATGCAAAAGCATTTACGTTTTATGAAACAAATATTTTGCCAAGGGGCATAATTTGTCACTTTTAAATTGGCAACTTAATTCCCTTTAAACCTTAATAAAACCTACTCTCAACCCCTACTATGAGATTTGTTTAAAGTACATTACTTTGAGACAGCAAAGGCTCCTTGTGTTAAAACACTCATGATATAAACCAGTCATTTACAAATATGCTCCCATGGCCTCACAGGAGCCAGGTAGGGATGTGCACATATAACTGAAATGACTCCCTTTCATAATAAAGAGGAAAATATTGTTATAAACTGAGTTAAAACCCCTTAAATTGATGAGTGTAAGAGCTGCCCTTCATTCTGGTTAGACAATAGGTCTGTTTCCAAGATAAAGGCACACCCAAGGCCACTCAGAAATTTGAAAGACTTGGCGGAGGGGTTTGGAGAGACAGAAGGGTTGTCCATGGAATGGCGTCTGTCCAAAAAAATAATCTCTATCAAAGACCCCTTCCTCCCACAGGTTCTTTCCCTAACCTGTATCTAGTCACCAGGGAGGAGAAATTTGTTAATCAGACTAATAAAACAGTATGGAAATGTATAAACAAATGAAAGTTTTATTAATAACAGCTCAGAGGTTTACCATAAAGGCTTTTAGCCAAGGCCCCAGTACCACATAAACAAAACCCAGGCGTAGTGAAGAAGTGAAAGGAAAAATCAAGACATCATTCCGAAATGGAATAGGATAAAACTGAGTCAGGTCAGGATCAGGTTGGGAACAGGAACAGGATCTCAGGAACCACCAGGAATAGCAGGAATGATGAGGAGGGAACAGACACAACAGGAACCCACAGAGTCTCTCGGAGGATCATCTTCTCACGTTCTGCTGCCCTGCTGCCACCATGAAGGACAGGACGGCCCTTTGCTGACAGGCTCTCCAGAGTCTTAAGTATTTCCAGTCATCTAGTAGGGCGACTCCATTTTTCCCGCGCCTCTGTACTCCACACTAAAGGTCTGCACACTGCACATTTGGTTTGCACACAGTCCTCCAGTACAGCGCACACGGCCCTTCCATGTTTCGCATCCCGGCACTCTGATTCAGTGCACACGGCCCTCTGCCAGTGACCCCCGCACTATACCCTTTTTCACATTACAGCAAAGGATGGGGTTTCTAACATTAACAAAATTATTACAGTGCACAGAAGGGGCAGAAAGAGGGGAGACAGTCTGAATACAACATGGTAGCACAACCCTAAGAAATTCCTAGAGCATGCGTTAGAGGTGAGTGCTGGCTGAAAGAGATTTGGTGCGAAGAGCAAGGTCACCATCTCCTGTTCTTCTGGTTCCTCTGTGGTCAGGGAAACGGGACTTTGTTCATCTCTGTAAATAAACATGATTGCATCAAAGATACCAGGTTGATGGAGTCTCTCCTCTTAACTGGAAAAACCTGCAAGGCCCTGAATTTTGGCCAGCCACTCAGGTCAAAAGGGTAACACTGTGTATTGGGCTATAAAGAGAGACAATAGTTTTAAGACATAAACATCAAAAAGTGTGCCAGGGCAATATCATGGACACACCTTATTGAATTAAGTTTATGTATCCTTGTGGGACAGGGATTGTATGTAATTTCATGGGGGCGGGGAGAGCACAGCCCTCCAGGAACTAAGAACAGAGTGGGGTGGTTAGGCAAATTCACTCAATCTGTAACCCCGCCAGACAGCTACTACCACCACCTGGAAAGAGACTCATAGATACACCAGTTCAAAATGGATTCTCCAGGGACCAACAGACAAAGAAAAGATTTTTGGCTACATAGCGTGAGTTAAAACTGCCACAGGACTTCGTTCTGATCCAACAAATGGACAGGACCTTCTGGTCCAAGGAGGGACCACCCAGCTGTTCCTGGGAAAGTCTGGAAGGACTTGGTCCAGTCTAGGTTCTTGTTTTGAGCTTGTAACCACAGGAAAATCCTTGTGTGGGATTTGAAGGACTGTTCACCTGCCGGAACCCTTCCCGAAGTTGGTCTCTGGTAAGCTTATTAGCGTGCATGTAGACCCTTTATTCTTTTATCATTTTCTCTAATGCTTTACCTTTAAGAATAAATGTGCTTCCTTAGAAGGAGCTGTTTGGTAATGTAAGTGTAGCAATTATACTGTTTCCTGTCTCAGAGGAGAAGGCAAAGCAGGCCTGCTCAGGCAGTCAGACTTTGTTGGGGAATTCACATGACAGGCAGGGAACTGCACAGCCTGGAAATACCCTGGTTGAGAGGAATGAGGGTCTCCACTCGAGAGGTGATGGCTGAGGAACTGGGAGCCTAAGAGCGGGTGCCCTTGCTGGACCATGAGGGGGAATACAGGTGCAGTTGCCCTGACCTATGACAAAGGACCCCTTACTTGAGGTGGTTCATTCACCTCAGTCTCCTTTTTGTCTGGACCCTACATGTTAATCCTTCAAATTATAAAGCTAATTCTTATCTGGTATATCAGTAACAGTTGATGGGGGCCCTATTGTGTTAGTGATGCATGTGCACATAGTAAAGGACAGCCCCTGCTATGAAGAGCTCACAGTCTGGGCAGACAAGACAAATGGGGGGCAAAAGGGGAACTTGGGAGCTTTTGGCTCCCAGTGCTGCTGTGTTTGGACCACACTGCTAACCCGTGCACTCTGCCAAATATCTGATCCAGGGTGCTGTGGGGGGCCATCACTAGGAGTGACTTATTTTTTAAACCATGTGCCAATTCTAAATATAGTGCCTTTGCTTACGTTGCCTGCTGTGCTGAAATCCTTCACTGCATGAAATTTGTTCTGTGGGCTCACTACTTCATTTTTCCTTCCCGTCCCATGTTTGTAAAGTGCTTTGATGCTTCCAAATGGTGCTCTATTAAATTTGCAATAAAAAAGTCAAGTAAGCTTCAAAGCAACTCTCATAACTAAGAGGCTGAACTAAAACAAAGACAAAGGGACTTTTTCCACAGGGAAAACCTGCCCTTCTTTGTGGGGAGTTGGAGGTGGGGAGGGAGAAGTATGTCTGAAATCATTGACTGAACTGTGGGTCTGGGACTAGGCCACTTGGTAGCTAACGTGTTGTTTTTGCTTCCTTTCATTTCCAGTACTTTCAGCTCGAACAACCTTCTTTGAGGAATTGTTCATGTAAAGATGTACGTATAGGACTTAAAGTGACAACAGGGAGTGCCTTATTTGTCACTCTAGTGTCCAAAGGAAAGAAAACTGGGCTGTGAGGAATATAAAGATGATTTTTTTTTTATTGAGACTGTTGGACACAGACTCTGTGTTTCTTTCTGGCTCTCCAGCTCTTATACAGTCTGTGCTGCCCACTGTCGCTAAGCAAGGCCTCCTTTGAGGTTAGGAACAAATTTCCCCCAGCTCAGACTGACAGTGACCTAGGGTTTTTTTGCCTTCCTCTGCAGTGTGTGGATGTTAGTTATTTTTCAAGATCATCTGAGTTACATCCCAATTAATTTCCCTGCCATTGGGCACTGGTGCACTTTGATCCCTCCTATTTTCTGCCTGCGGCACATAATAGTCTAGTCTTCTGTGGGCTGCGATACTTGTGGTCTGATTTGTAGTTGGTGGCCTGTGATATTAAGGAGAGGATTTGTACTTTATCTGAATTGAGCTCCAGATTGAATAGTGCTCCACGTCTTCTACCAGAATGAGTAATTTACTGTAATTAGGTGCTATTTGCATGCAGTCTGTAACACTGCTCTGACCTCAGCTGCCACCTGGGTATGAGCTCAAGTATTTCGGAAGTTCTACATAAAACCATGTTGTGGTGCCTGCCCTGACTATTTGCAGACTAGAGCTGCAGGCCAGAACTGAGAGTCTAGCTGCATTACATCACACGTTAGTAATTCAAATGAGAGCACTATGGTTCTCTTTCACTCCGCTTTCCTCTGTAGAAGAAAGGTACTTTCTCTATTACATCAGGTGTTAATCTTGTACTATAGCTGCCCTGGACTTACTGGGCAGCCTAAGGCGAGAAACTGTTATCAAGTGGGTGAGGCATGGTGCCTGCATAGTATAATTTAAAGCAGGTGAAAATGAATTTAAATTCTGTCGTCAGAAGGTTGGAAGGGATATGATTTGATAACTCCTTCTCCATAAGTGTGTTTACGCACACAAATGCATCATGCTTTTCTCTCATCCAACTTTTATTACAGTTGTTAATCTGGTGCACCTGCATTCATGCTGAATCGTATGGTTCTGTACAAATAAATGCCAAACTAGGTTAATAGATCTTGAGGCCAGAAGGGACCATTATAATCATCTAGTCGTATCTTTTGTGTAACACCAGCCATAGAACCTCACAGTAATCTCTGCATCAAGTCCATAATTATTTGAGCTAGATAGTGCCGGGTTTTCCCCCATTGTTACAAGATCATCATAGTTCTGATACAGAACCTGAACCCCAGCTGAGCAGTTCAGCCATTTTGTTATGCAACTCTGGCCTTTCGTCTCCAGGAACCAGTAATCATCAGACCAAGTCCCTCTCCTCAGGCTAATGTTTCAAAAGGCTGGGTTTTTGCGTAACTGAAAATGGGGAATTTGCATTAACCTCTCCTCAGGAAAACCACTTAACATTTATTGTCCCAAAAGTTCATTCTTGTCTAGCACACTTTCAATATAATTCTTTGAACGTCCAGGTCTCACATATGTCACATCTGCCCCCTCGAGATGTTCCATACAATCCTGACCTACAATCCTACATAAATCATTCATTTAATATAACAGACCTCAAAGATACTTAAACCTAATTCAATAAGGGCTCCCAAGGGTGTAGCAGGATGCTACCATATCTGTCACAATCCAGTCTTGACTTAAAGATTGCAAGTGAGAATCAACTGTCTCTCTAAATATATTCTTCTAATGGCTAATTACCCTTCCTGTTAAAATGTCACACCTTATTTCTAGTCCGAATTTGTCTAGTTTCAGCTTCCCAGCTGTTGGGCCTTATAACTCCTGGGCTAAGACTTTGCACGTCAAATTTCAGACCAGGGCCACATTTTTACTCCTAAATTATCCCCAAACCACTAGGGATTACAATAAAATGCTAAAACATCTTTACCAGAACCAATAATCAGCAGCACTGCTCATTCTGAGAAGGTAGACTCTTTAAAGAACTATAGGGAGTTACTAGTGGAATGTGAGGAAAAGAGCACCTGTACTACCAACCTTCAGAGGAGGAAAGAGCATTCCTGGCAATTGCCATCTGGTCATTTGAACTTTATCCTTAGCAAAATAATGAAACAAATATTGAGGCAAGGCAGGCCAAGAGAGGGGGATCTGTGCACATCTACAGCAATGATTTTTTTCAACCTTTTTTTTCATCCGTGGACCCCTACAGTATTTAAAATTGAGGTGTGGACCCTTTTGGAAATCTTAGACTTAGTCTGGGGACCACAGGTTGAAAACTACTGATCTAGAAGTTTATACAACCAGATCCCAGCTTGCACAAATAACAGAAATCCTCTGAGGTCCCAATTCAGGAAAGAAGCCTTATTCAGGGCAGCCTTTGAGCATGGGTGCACTGAATAGGGATGGACTTAAGCATGTGCTTAAATATTTTCCTGATTCTCTTTCTCTGTGAGAGACACCTGTGAACTCACCAGCTGCCATAGTGTGGGAGCAGGGATTAGCAACTGGAGAGGTCACAGGCACACACAGAGGGGAGGAGAGGAAAGAGTTGTCCCACAGTTAGGAGAGAGCATCCTGGGCATGTCACTGACAGAGAATGTGGGTAGTAAAGTCAGGAGGACTTAATTGTGGCTAATTGGTTTCTAAGACATTCTTGCAGCTGAGGAGGGAGGTGTAGGCAGCACTTCTTAATAGAGAAAGAAGGCACTTCTTTGAAGCAGCAGTCTGGTATCACAGATGCTCTTTTTATTCCAAATAAGGTCTTTCCCTCTCTTAAACAGTAGGAAATTAAAAGCAAATCTAAATTCTATTTCTGCTTAAGAACTCTAGTGTATTGTGGAGTAAGCACACCTGGTCTTGTCAGTGTAACTCATCCTCAGGAGCTCGAACTCAGCAAATCTCCTTTCCAGGTGTACATCCATATCTTTGAACACAAAGCATTTGCCCATCCAGAGATGGGAAATCCAGGATCTCAACATCCCCAAACGTAGGGGTAGGTTTGTAACGTCATTCCCCACAAATCCAAATTTCACATCATGCCTTTGCACCTATGTATTAACTTGACCATAACCCCAGATCTGAACACTATTAAATTTGCTCATGGAAAAGGAGGTTCAAAATTTGAATCTGGGCCTGACATCACAGTTCAGAATAATCTTCCATTGAGACTTGTTTTCTTGTTAATTTCCAAGCTGGAATCTGGCCATAGGGAGTAATATTATATCTCTAGATTTCATATTTATACAATGATTCTAAAATGATGAATATTATAGTTTGCTCTGTGGGAGTGAATACTATGTTTCGGCCCTTTTTGCAATCATGTCATGTAATATTAAAAGGTATAAATTACAGAAAAGCTTTAGAGAAGGAGGATTCTCTTGTAGTTACAGCATTGGACTAGGACTCAAGAGACCTGAATTGTATCCCCTGTTCTGCCACAGGTTTTCTGGGTGACCTTCAGTAAATCACTGTAGTCTCTCTGTGCCTCAGTTCCACATCTATCAAATTGGGAGTAATAACTTCCCTTTTGTCTCATCTTTGTCATGAAGAGCTTAAAATCTTAGTACGTGTGTACAGCACCTAGCACAATGGGAGCCCAATCTCATTTGGTGCCTCTATGTGCTACAGTAATACAAACACTAAATAAAAGATTTGTTGCTCTCCTGGTTAGTGATGTATATGTCACCCTTTTGAAAATCTGTATTGATGAGGAAGATGTCTGTTTTTTATTATCTTCTTGGCTATTGAGAGAAATTTGGGTTAGGGCAGAGGAAAGTGACTTACTTTCACTAAACAACCACACACACATACTGCATGTTGAAAAAGCAGCTTTCGTGTGTACATATCCAATCCTACACACACACAGCTTCCATATTCCATTCATGCCAGGGGTGGAAATCAAACACACAGAAGATATGTGTAGCTTGTGCTGGGTGGTTGTATGCATATAATGTCCCAAAGCACTCCGGTGGCTTTTTGAAATCTCCCAGAATGCCCTATGTCTTTGAGTTTAGCCAGGCTATGGCATTGCAACTCAATGTGGATGCATTGAATCCTTTGTTTTTAAACCAGTTCAGTACAAACTGTTACATTCTCTAGTATAAACCACAAATTCAGGGAATTCAGAATTAAGCTTGCCATGGAATTCCTAACTGTCTTTTTGCTTGCATGCATCCTGAGTGGGGATGGGAAGAACAATTAAAGTTTGTGCAGGCCTCTTTGTTTGCCAGGACCGGAAGCAGAGACCCCAAGGTACCATTAATCTCCGGAAACTGGAGCTCATCCAGTCCTGATTCAGCAAGGTGCTGCGTATGTATGTGCCTAATTTCAAGCACATGTTGATGTGACACCAGTCAGGCATATGCTTAAGTATCATGCTGAATTGGAGGCCTGAATGTGTGGATACTTATTCAGACCTGAAGTTCTCCTGTAACTAATTGCTTAGGATCTTTCATGACATGATCAGACATCCTCTGTGGAGTAACACCGAATGCTAAATATGTGCATCAAAGATGAGAGGAAAAAACTGAAGATCCTTTATAATCTGTTAGATTATTATTTGCTGAACAGAAGGCCACATTGCCCAATGTTGTGTGATCATGTAATGAAAGACCCTACTGTGGTAATGGGATATGCACAAGGGAGCAGGGTTAAGGCTGTTATGGGAACCTTAACTCTGAACTTCCTGACTTTTGTGTGTGTGATTAAAATTTCAAATTTAACCTTGCATTTGTGTTCTTTGGGCACCACATTCACTTGAGGGGATGCTTTGGTTTTGATCTTCTCCCTTCCCAAGAAAATTGCACTTAAACATATTTGGCTAAGTAAACATGATCAAATTACAAACATCATTTTATGGTCATCCCTTTTTGAACAAATACTAAACACTCAGATACTACAGCCCAAAGATTGTTAATGATCTAATGTGAAGCATGTTGAGGGTAGTGTGAGAAAATTCTTCAACCTCAGAAATGTTTGTTATTGATACTTTGTCTTAATTAACTCTAGTTTTCCTCTTAGTGATAACATAGTCTAGTCCGGGACACAAAATATACATTTGTCCTCCTATTTCAACTGGACCTTTCCTATACAAGTACTGAGGAGGATCAGTACTACAGAGATGTTAAAATCAGATGAGAGCAGCACAGCCCTGCTTCTCAAAGCATCCATCAATTAGTGTATCAGTTGCAACTGTCAATGTTTCCTATAATTTATAAAATCAGGATGCACTTTTGCATCTGATATATCATTATTGAATTTACCGTTATTTGTAATACAATAGTCTCTTGATGCCCCAACTGAGTTTGGGCCCCATTTGTGCTAATGCTATACAAACATGGTAAGGGACAGCACCTGCCACAAACAGCTTACAATCTAAAAATCTTCACTAGACAAAGAGTCAGAGAGGGAACAGAGGAATGAAGTGACTTCTGCAGGGTCATATGGCAGAGTAGGGAAAAGAAACCATTTATCCTGAGTCCCAATCTGGTGCACTATCCACTCACCCATCCTGCTTCCCGTTGTGCTAGGAAGCTCAATGTTATAAATTAATAGTGCAGGTGACATGTTAAAGAAGACAAAGTTGCATGAAAAAGCTGTTGAGCAGAGCTCACATACAAGTTCTTTACCATGGATACACAACTGCTCTAAATTACAAATATACTGTATATTTCCAGACCCATAACACACTCTTCAGTGTCCTTCATGTTCAGTGCTAACCGCATGTGCTGTTTTCACACCTTGCTATGTTGTTTAACAGTTAAAAGTGCTTGCAAAGGAAGAATATTTGTGGCCGCTTTCCTGCGTAAATCACAAGATTCAAAAGTTTCATTCTAAAAATGATGCACTGTTTCCACTGGCTGTGTGCCTTCACTTCTGCTTGAAAACCTACAGTATGCAGCACACTAACAGTTTTTTGTGTGAAAGTGAAACTTCAGAGGTCCAGTAACCTGCAGAGCTTGGTGGCTGGACTCAAAGTCAGAGAGACATATGATAGTTGCTCCTGCAGCTCAGACATAAGGCCATCAGCCAAGCAATTCAGACTTATTGGGGCTGAATCCATCCCTACTGAGCTCCACTGAGGCAGACTGAAACCATAGGTTACAGGGTGTGAACTATCCTGTTCATGGAGGTGGGATGGTAACCCTAAAAACGGTCATCCTTTTGAGTTTAATTTAAACATTAACTGTTTAATTGCTGATTTAAAAAAAAAGAAATTAACTAATGTGGTGGTTGATTATCATCACAACTACAGATGGAAAAGGCCAGTTGGTCATCTAATCCATCTCCCTTGTTACTGCTTGATTGCTGCTTACAGTTACACTTGCCACTACTTTTGTCCTGAGTTATTGGGGTTCTCACCACTTTCTTTGGGAGACTTCTCCACAGTCTACTAGCTGCGGGGTTTTCTGCTTTTTTAAGTTTGTTTTCCTCTGGTTAATTGTATCCAGTTACTCCTAGTTACACCCCAGAACTCCAAGGGAGGCCCGAGAGGAAGAGGGGTGGCAGTCAACTGGGAAGGGAGGCATGAAGATCAGATGCAATTGCAGGGGTGGATGTGTGTGGTGACTGGGACGTGAGCAGAGTTCTTTTTTCACAAATACGCACCCCCTTAACTTTGACCCCTAGTAATAAATGAGCTGGTTGACAGGTGATACCAAACTACTGTGCAATGGTTGAAGAAAAATAAAAATTATGGACCTCATCCTTCTTCACAGTAAGGCCCCTTCATGTAGCTCTGCCAGTGAAAAGGGGCCTTAAAGTGAGAGTAAATGTAACTTTATGCCTGAGTGGTGTAAAGGGGCTATATAATGAGAATCAAGTCCTGTGATTCTGGATAATATAACAAGAGCAAGGACCTAAATCCTTGGAATTCATAGCCTTTTCTGAATCCAGAACAACTAGCTCATTAGACTCTTAAAGCTGGAATGTTTCCAGATGGATAATGGACTAAACTGTGCTAGGGGTGGGGAGGCAGTGGTATGAAAAGAATGAAGTCTGATACAAGCTCTCTGCTATTCTATAACTCTAGTACGTTACAAGCAAGCTAATGGTTTTAGCCCCTTAGCACAGCGCCATGTGCAGACATTCACTAGCGTCATCTCCGTATATTCCCCTTCCCTCAGCCCCACATGCCAATGTAAACAAGAATCTCATTTTGGTTAGAAGACTTGATGAAAAATAGTCTGACTGTGACTCATCCAAACTTCATAACAAAGGCCAAGAAAAGCCCACTATGATAATCTCTTGCTAGTTCTGAACCTCGTTGCAGTGTTTTTGTCCATGCAACGTGCCAGGCGCATATACTCTTGTTCAAATACTGAGATTTTTTTGTATGTCAGCGTAGGTCTAGGCTAGCACACTTCAGAAAATCTAATCAACACTCTCTCCTTAGCTTGTAAAGAAAGAATCACAACTACTCAGGCAGGGAGGTGAGCTGAGTGAATGTGGCAATTACACTAACGAAGCCCATCAAGAATGTTAGAGAGGGATTGCCTGGTTCAGGCAGTATACTAGAGCAGGGGGGACTGGAGTGTGTGCCTTAGGATCCTTGAGTTCTGCTTCCAGCCCTGACTCTGATTTGCTGAATGACTTTGGGTAAGTAATTTAGTCTCTCTGTGCCTCAGTTTCCCTATGTAAAAGGAAGCTGATATATCTCAGGGCTGTTGTGAAGCTTACTTCATATTTGTAAAGCACTTTGGGATCCATGCATGAAAAGGACCTATAGCAATGGGATGGGTAAGCTAAGTAGGTTAAAGAAAGGTAAAATATAGTTCATTAAAGAAAAATGCTACAGGTTTATCCCTTTCAGATCTTATTTTTTCCCTCCAAAAAATCCATCCGATCAACTTAGTGTTCCACAGTTAAGGATGTGTCACAATACACAGTAAACGTGCTCTTTTGTTAGGTTTCTTTAGCGGTAGTAAGCTCAGTGCTTAATTTGTGCCAGGGCTGAGTCCCGGCACCCCAGGCTTGGCAGTTCATAGCCCCAGTACCTCTGGGCTTGCTGCATCAGTAATGAATGTAAAAAAATGTGCTTGAGCTGCAGCACCTCTTTCGTTACAAATTAAGCAGTGAGTAAACCACATTAGCCATCTGGCTGTATGCTGTTGCATTTTGAGCAGCAGCAGATTGAAAATCATAGAAACAAGAGAGTCCTCCTGGCTCTTTTGCTCCATTTCCTCTGTTCACCCAGCATCACCAGTGCAGGGCTGTTCCATACCATATACTTGTTAGTCCTCTGTCCAGAGTAGTTTTAAATGATGCAACAGCCAGGGGGTTTCTGCCCCTTCCCTTGGAGGATGACTCCATGATTTAACAGTTCACTGTCAGGAAGACTTCTTAATTTCAACCCATTCCACCTAGTACCGCTTTAAATGATTACTCTTTCACCTTGGTGTTTATACCCTCTAAAGTCTAAGGCCAGTCTTTAGGTCACCACACAGAGGGCCAGATTTTGAACTCCTTCCTCACCTGAGTAATCCTATATAAATGAATGGGATTGCTTGTGTGAGTAAACTGTGTTGAGCATGACAAGTGGTTAACTATATGGCCCAGAGACGTGAAATGACTTTTACAAGGCCACAAAAGGGTGTGATTAAAACTCAAGAGCACCTGACGACGGCTGCTGCTGCTGCTGCTGCCATGCTCAGGGCATCAGACCATTCTGCCTGTCTTGCCTGAGCGCTACATCTTTGGATCAGAAAGATAAAAATATATAAAGCATCCAAACCTTTGAGTGCTTCACTGAACCGCACCCAAACTCTTGCCCCTTCGAGGATCTCCTGTCAATTGGGCAGCCCTGCATTTATCTGGGACATAAGCCAATGCATTAAATGCCTGCAAATGACTGAAGTTCTTGATTCGGACAGGCATTTGCTAACTAAATGTATTGTGCTTACAAACACTAGTTGCCTTGTACTGGGAGACGCGTTGCCTCAGCTAAAACTAATCTATGGTAGGAGGTACTGTCCACCCCTCCCCCACTCAGTTCTTCCATTCCAAACAAGGTTCTTAATGAGCCGCCATCAATGGCACAGATAATGCTGGAGAGCTGTAACTACTCGCAGCTTTCCTCTTGATTAGGGCTTTGGCACCGATTCATTATTCAGCCCTTTGTGAACAAAAGCACAAAGCGGCTGGCTGGAGCAGACATGGGATTGACAGAGGGGTCCCTGTTTTGCTTCCGCCAGGAAGAACAAAAGTGTGGCGAGACAACAAGGGAATCGAATGCCAGAGCCCAGGCGTAGCTGAGACTAAAACAAACACATCTGGAGCGATATTGTATCAGAATGACACCAGTGGGATTTATTGTGTCTCAGGATGTTAAGCAAGAGGAGGGCGAACAGGACTTGTGGAGAACATGGTGTCCCTGCAGTCATTTTGGAAGCCGGAGTGTGTCTGGGCCAGGTTCTTTGCTGTGCCTCTCAGAAGGCAGATCACAGAAAGAGCAGCCCAGCAGAGGGGAGGAAAAAGTGGCTGTATGACAACTTTGTGCCCCCCTAATTCTGTACTGCTCCAGGGACCAGGGCATCTATCAATGTGAGACCAGCCCGAGGGGCTACTCTGGAGTTCAGGATAACAAAAACTCTTTGCACTCTGGCAACTTTCTTACCCACCCCCAACATGCCCTCTTTTCTTTGACCCACCTTTGGTATGCCTGTACACCAAGGGCAGCCTGTGCTGGCCCCACACCATTTCACTTCCTGCAGTGGTTGTAGCTACTTGCTATGGCCAGAATGGTATAAAGGGACCACAGCAGGGGCTGGAATCTGGCCAGCTGTCTCTCTTGTAGCATGGGAAAGGAAAGGTAAAGCAGGGAGGGAGGGAGGGAGGGGAAGGAACACACTGAGGTATTTTAGATAGTTTGTGGAGCATAGCCTTGGTCTGTCCCTCCTCTATATCTCATAATGTAACGGAGAGGGGTTGCGCAGAATTAGTAGAAAGTAAATACAGACTAAGTTTGAATCCCTCAGTGACAAAGCTGTGTGTCACCAAACATGAGGCCAAGTGCACTATAGGGATTTTGCGACATTATTGCCCAAGGGGAAGACTTCAGTGGAAGTGTGTCACCAAACATGAGAGAGAGCTTACCCCCAGCCCCAAAAGAAAGTTAAAAGAAGAACCAACTTCTGGGCTCACAGTGCAGAGCCTATTTGGTCCTTCATCTTGCCCTTGTACTATAAAAGAAAGCAGGTGTTCTTACTGCCAAAGAATATTTCTTGCTCAGAGCGTCCCCTGGATCCAGGAGGAGCCAGCAGTACTAACTGCTGGACACCATTTTGAGTCATATGGGGAAGAAGGGAAGAAGTGCTGCTATCTATAGTCACCCCTATATAGATAAGTCTTAAGAAGGGATTACCTAGATGTAGTTTCCTGAACAAATTAATTTACTTTGTATGTCGCTTTAAATTCAGATACCTTACTTTGTGTAACAGGCTGATGATTTTTTTTTTCTGTCTTTCTTTCCATGCTGACTTTAAATGAGTCTAGGACCCACAATTTCCTACCACAGTGCCCGTGTGACTTTCATAGATCACTCTTGTATGTTTTTCCATTTCTTTCTGCACTAGCCAAAGCAAGCTAGTAGGGTGGACTCAAGAACTGTTGGTTTCACAATGCAATGCACAGCAAGATGCCATCTTGTCACAAGTTTTTCCTTTTATTGTTGGTAGTTACATTAACTCAATAGGTAGGATAGTAGGAACTACTGGAGTCAGTGGTTCTTGTCAGCACTCCTGTGTGCCTGACACTTGTTGCAGGTAGAACTCACTCTTGGAATCTGACTTGTTGCAGGTAGAATTCACTCTTGGAATCAATCTTGAAATTGAACCTATGGTCAAATCCTTGGACAACATGGGTTGTGCCAAGCCACCAGACTGAATTTGATTCAAGTCTCTGGTAACCAAAAACGATGACACTGGAAGAGCTCACATCATTGGACAGTTCCAAAAACCACTCACCATGGTGTTGCCCTTCATGCCACAAGAGCACATCACAATTACACAAGTAATAGAGTTTTTTTATTATCTATATTTTTACACATTACAATGAACCTGCTTGCTTGTTATTCGATTCCTCTCCAGCTCCCTAAAATGAGCTGGAGGGAAAGGACTGACATCATTCTGAAAGGATCAGGGACTCTGATAGTATCTAGCCACAGAGGACAATGTGTTACTTAAACTGAACCAGAAAGGAAGTAGCAAGAAAAGCCAGTAACAGGAGGGTGTATATGTTAACATAAGCCACCCTATATTTCATCTTCCACCTTCTTCTGGCCCACTGGTGTGTTATACCAAATGAGATTAACTTTCTCCTTAGTGAGTGTGAACAGGTCAAGAGAGTCTAGTTCACATCAGATTTGAATTTGGCCCATTCAATACACCATGTTCTCTGTCTGAGAATCTCATGAGAAGCAACTAGTCATCATTTAATAAGTTCCAGCTCAAACTTCACATGAAAACCATGTGGTGGCTTTTTCCACAACATAAATTGAAGCAGGGCTAAGACAACAAGGAGATTACAAACATATCAAGAGTTTACTTTGCATGACTGCCAAATAGTTGCTGCCAGATACCATATTCTGTTTTCCCTCCACGCTCCACTTGGAGATTACATCAAATAAATCTGAACTTCCCAGTTATGTAGAAATAAAACATGCTGCTGCCCTGTGTATTTGAAATTCTGTGTGCTTAGCAAGAACTGGAAGAGAAGGCATTATGCTGAGTCAACTCAAAGGACTCAGTGAAAAGATGTAAGTAAGCATCCCTAAAATCAGAACTGTCACAAACAAGGTGGGAAGGGAGGGGGAGAAACAACCCTCTTTCCCCCCCTCCTCCCCATTTTAAAAAGTTTTTGGATACTTACACTTGGCTTCTCCTTAGACTCCTGATCCAGTTCCATCTGCTGAACAGCATTTGATGAAGTAAACAACTGAACCACATGTCCATTGCTAGGATAAGAAATAAATGTTCCTAACTGGCAAAGGCTTTAGCTGAGATCACCTGTGTGATTTATTGTGACTTTACAATCCAGGCAGGTACAGATGGCCACTGGTTTCTGGTACAGCTCTTGGTGCTGTCCTGTTACTGCTTTTCACTTTGGCTATGAAGTGACCAATCATTAAAGTTGTTAGCTCTTACTGAATTTCCTCCCAGAGGGCATATCACCCAGGACAGGTGTTGCAGCGGCTCTGCTGGACTTCAGCATATCATCTATTTAGCCCTGAGCAGCTTCAGGCCACCAGGGCTGTGTTAGGGCATTTAAGACAAATGTCACTCTGTCCCCAAATAATAGACACGGGATGATCTGGAGGAACAAACCAAGATGCCCTGAGATCACCATAGTATTAAGCTGGTGGGGTGGGGCTAAGACAAGGGGCTTGGAGGTGACCTCTTCAAATTGGTAGTCTCACCCCTGCTTCTCCATCTGAGGTCAGTAATACTTGTAGGTACAGGAAATCCACTCGGGGTGGGGCAGCATTTATTCTGGCTGGATCCAGTTTCTGTGCTCTTTGGAGCTCTCATTACCCAGGTCCCAGACTCCTGGCACCTGGTTGCCTTTAATGTGCATCAGCTGGGATGGTTCTGTTTGAGGGATGAGTGTAAGAGTTTTCCCTGTGAATTTGCTGCAGTGGCCCTTCTTGGGGGCCTGGGCATTTTGTTCTCTGAAGCAGGCAATTCTATGGTGAATAGCCCATGTCCTCCTTATCGCTGGTTTACCTGTGTAGGGTGGGCTGGGGTGTGGCCTTACTGCTTCTGGGCCTGTCTTTGCTCCTCATCCCCTGTATTCTCTCTCTTCCATCCCTGTCAATACCTCCTGGTATTATACACACGTTCCCCTCTGCCAGCATGGCCACCTCTTCACACAGAGGCCTTCACGATACGCCTCAGGAACTGGTTTAATTGTTGTGCGGCCTCTTTTCCCATGGTGTCTGCCTGCACCAGCCCATTTGTTTAATGACTTCCCCGCTTGTGGCCTTAACTTCACTAGCCCTTTCTGGGGTCAGCCATTGAACTGGCTCCTGCCATTTCATCCCTGTCTGCTGAGTCTGTGGCTCTAGTTGCGGTAGTCACCCAGCAATGGGGACACAGACACCTCACTCTAGAATCGCTCCAAATGAATTTTATGCATCACATCTGCAGTATAAAATCCAAATCAGGGCCAATTATCCAGCAAGATGTGGAGTCTTCAGGAAACTAGACTGTCTTTAACAACAACCAGAAAAAAAGGCTGGGCCAAGAAGCCCCTAATACCTGAGGCCGCTGCAATGACAGAAAAATGGGGGTGTGCAATAGGCCAATGCGATCCTAGTAGATGAACCCACTCAATGCCACAGAGGGAAGCCGAAAACCTTCAGTCTGTGCCTGTCTGACCTGGTGGAACGTTCCTTCCCAACCTCAAATCTAGTGCTCAGTTTAACCCTGAGCATATGTGAGCACAGATCACACAGCTAATGCACATCTGGGCTCATAAGATTTGTTATTACTGCCTCAGACCATTGGTCCATCTGGGCCAGTGTCCTGCCTCCAGCTGTGACTAGGATTAGATGCTTCAAAGGAAGGAAAAACCCCACATAATTCATTCAGCCAATTGTGAATTGAGAGGAAAACCCTTCCTGACCCCAGCAGAAAATCTGCTAATGCATGAGACTGCATTTCCCTAATTTATTTTACTAGCATGGACAAGTATGAACAAGTGTCAGCAAAGCTGAGGTGAAAAAGTTGGGATGTGGAAAGGAGACGGTTGAAGAGGGGCTGTCTTTTCTCCATGTTGTGGAAGTCAGGTATCGGGAATTTGTGTAATTTTTCTTGTATATTTACTCTGGGCTTTTCAGGCAGGAACATCTCTTATCCATGTTCTGCAAAGAACCGTGCGTATTTACAGCAGGAAATAAAGGATTCACAGTGGCGATAAGTAACAGCTATAGCTCTGGAAATATGCACCTCACTTTACAAAACCCAGATAAAGCTGATCCCTGCCCTGAAGAGCTCATAGACTACATAGCACAAGACACACCCAGAGTGAATCTCAGCTTCTCTGTGAACTGTGGATGCTAGGCAGACTTTCCAAACTGTCCTGAGGGACTTGAGACCTTTGCTAACAGACCCCAGTCTTTTGCTGCAGCACTCTTCACCTTTCTCTTCCGTGTCGGTTGGGGATGCTTGTGCACTATGAGAACGGTGGAAAGAAATTTAATTATTCTAGCAAAATTATACATGTGAGCCTTGGTGTTGGCTCTCTCTCCCCTTCCCCCAGCCTGACTCTGAGGGGTAGGGCCGTGGAAAACAGTAGCAGAAAGATAGGCCATCACCCTGAGGATAGTCCCTTTGAATTGCTATTACCCATGAAGTTGTGGCATGGGGGCTGCTCCTGCCAGCCCAGTACACTGGTAGTTGTTGTGAGGTTTGGTTTAGTCACCAGAGCCCTTTCCTTTCTGTTTATACCTAGAATCTTTGGGTTTCATTCAAGGGAATGAATTTCCATAAATGAAATAAGTGAGACCCCTGGGTCAATTCTTCATTATTTACCCAATTATGTAAATATTAGTCTCTATCCATGATGACCTGCAGTAAATAGTATTTAAATAAATCAACAAAGCATAATAAATAAATACAAGGAAAAAAAACTGGAAGGAAAGAGACAGACTGGGAAAACTTTTGAGAAGGAGATAGAAGTATAAATATTAAAAAGGAAGAGAGAACTTTTGATAAAGAGTCGTGGGGAACAGGTCACCTTATCTGATATCCATCTATTAACTATTAACATTTGTGCTGCCAAAGCCTTTTCTAACTTGTCCGCGATTCTCTGCGTTGATGGAACCCCCCTTTGCTAGTTTACTCCAATAACCAAACTTGCTCATTGTTAATGCGTTTCCATTGGCGTCTCAGCTCTATGTCATCCTCTTAGGTCTTTGACCATTGCCGTACCACTGTGCAAGGCTGTCAACACTTCCTGTTCTCTTTATTCTCTTCCCTGGTAGATATTTAAACACTGATCATGTCCCCTATCTATCTGAGCCTTTTCTCTGCTCCCTTACGTAGGTTAGGCCTCTAATAATTACCCATATTTCTTTTTCTCTCAAGATGACTCATTTCAACCTGTGTTGGGCTATGCTAGGTGTAGTGGGGCTGGAACCAAATTCCCTGATGTAAGGAACCCCTTCCCCTGTTTCCCCCCCCCCCCTCAACTTTAGGGAAATTTTGAAATACATACAAGAATCTGGATCCTAATTTCAGAGCTGTCGTCAACCCCCTCTATCTTCCCTCACCCATGCCTATAATGGATCAACCCAAAACTTGGGATACAGACACTCCCAGGGGCTATGAAATCTGGGTCTGAATTTAGTGCCTCAGCCCTGTGTCTGGTGTTTATTATAGATGCATCACTCAGCAAGAGCTTGGCAATCTTCCTTTTTCTCAGGAGGAGGGAGTGAGCTTAGGATAGCTGGGAAAAGGACAGCCGTCCCTACTAACCCTGCCTAAGAACAATCCAGAGATTAAATAAATGTACCTATTGAGTGACCCAGATGCTTTGTTGATGGTCCCCATGGCCCTGCTCTGTTATCACTGTATTGACTGGAGATGGGCCTGAACCAAAACCTTGGATCCTAACACCCCCAATCTGTGGGGGGAAGTGGAGTCAAAATCCACATCAGGGTTTGAAACCTTAGCACAAGCTGATCTCTAACAGTGATAGAGCCAAGTTTTGGGGAAAGCCCTGGGAGAACTGACACTTGGGGTAAGGGCTGGTTGGATGACTTCTGGAGAGATGAACTCATCAGCATTGTGGTTACCATTGGTCATCTCTCACATGCTCTGATCTGCTCCTGACTAATGAGATCACTGCCTTTCAAGTGATCTCACAACCATAGTCTCAGTCTCATTCTCTGCACCTAACCAACTTTCATCTCAGTGGGGCTGATTCTGCCCTGCATCTTCTGGTTTCATTACAGTTTAGCCTCCTTCTGTGAAATTAACTGCTTTATCATTTCAATTGCGCTAGCCACCCTGCTGCAGTGACTCAGGAGAAATCAGAGTCCTTGTTGGCTTGGCCAATATTCAGTAATGAGGAAAATTCTAGAGCTTAAATATTAGCACAGTTTATAATTGTGGAGATGGCTCTTTGTCTGTGGTCTGAGGCTTCTCACCAAAATACTCCCCGACCCTTATGCTGGGATTTCACACTACACCCAGTGCCTACTGAGCTGGTGCCCTGGTTGTTGACTTTTTAGCAAACTGTATTCTATTCTCCCTTTTTCTTTTGGTGTAAGGAAGATAGGGTATCTTGGCAAATGAATGTCTTTCCTAAATCACAGCCACTGGGATTTCGCAGACCTAGAAATGACCAAATTCAGAAACAATTTTTGGCCAGGGGGCCTGGATTCTGGATTATTTCAGTGTGGGTAACAAGCAGGCCCTGTGTTTTAAATTAGTATTCAGGGTGGATGGTTTCAAGGACTATCAGGGTGAAAATGGAGTCTATCTTCTTGCACAGGTGCTGTTAAAGTGTCTCTTCTCTATGGGGAGTCCCATACCATCTAAGGTTGGCTGTTACCAGTGGGTTGTTACCACCTGATGGCAGATTGGTGATTTCCATGCATTTCCCAGAGGACAGCTGTTCATATTACAGAGATCACGACTGCAATGGGCTCTAGTTGCTACCTGTCTGAGTCTTAGCGAAGGTCCTGGGGCTACCATGGGGAACTGAAGTACCCTTTGACCTCTAGAGGTTATTGACCTAAGTCAAGTCTGAGGCACACAAATGGAACAACAAGGGAGAAGCTTATGTTGTGTGTGTTCTGTGGATAGAGACCTTCAGTTTCTAGGGCTGTTCCACAAGTACGAAGTGCCCATGAAAAAGAACCTCCTTTTTCAGATTAGAATGCCATATTCAGGAGCTTAAGACCTGGCCTTTGAAAGTGGCAGTGTGCTTTACGAGGTTACACTTCAGGCAGTGGGGAGCAGCCCTGCCTGTGAAAAGAGTTATGAACTCACAGTTCATAAGTATGGCGCACTTGCAATAACATCATAAATATTTCATTCTGTATTGCACTTACAATTATCAACACTCTTCATATAGAAATGTCATTAATCCCCAGCCACTGGAGCAGGAGAGCTTGTCTGGCAACTGGCTGGTCCCATTACTGGAAGGCCCTTTCCTTTCTGAAATTCAGTGGTGAGCTGGTTGTAAAACAGGGGCCCCCTGGTTTCCCTTTTAAGCATAAGAAGATTATTATCGCTGGTTCTTTCCTGGCGAGTTCTGGAGTGCCTTCCATTTGCTTTCCTGCCACTTTTGTTTATCTTGGGGTTGAATAAGTCCTCCACTTTATTAGGCCACAGACAGAAGAGCCATGTCTCACTCTGAAATCTCAAATTCTTCAATTTGTTGCTGGAGGAAGGCTGGCATCATTTTGCTGCCAATTTGTTTAGTAATGCTATCTGAATAGGGCTAGAGCATCAGCAAAACACCACTAGAAGTCATAAATGTTTTTCCCTTGCAAGGCAATGACTATATATACACTCAAGAGCCCCCAGAAAGCTTGCTTAATCCTGGGTAAACTTGTGTGTGTTTAGTAGTAAGTGGGTGGATGAGGTGTCTAATTTAGAACTGGTGAGCTAATGCAAGAAATAAGCTGAAATATTTTTCTGTCCTGAACAATGAGTAAGATTCTACCTGTTGCTAAGGCTGTTTGTATAAATCTATGAAAAACAAGCAAAAGTCTTGTGTTTGTAATTGATCTGAACAAATATCAGATGCTGGTCTTGATCTTTAATACCTTTGGGCTGGGCTGTCTCAGAGACTGTCTCTACCCCTGTGCTCTGCTGGGGAAGCTATAATCAACAGTGAAGCCTTGTCTGACAGTCTCTGGGATGAAACTGCCTTTACTGGCAAGGTTCCCATAGAAATGAATGAAACGGAGCCCTGATCTACACCACAGAGTTAGGTCGATGTAAGGCAGTTTACGTTGATCTAACTCTGTAAGCGTCTACACTAAAAGGTAGCTCTTACCGATATAACTTGTCCACTACACCAACTTAATAACTTCACCTCTGCGAAAGGCATAACATTTTAGGTTGAAGTAATTAGGTTGACAGAGTGTCGGTATAGACACTATGTTGCTTACATCGACTGTTACTGTTTTTCAGAAGCTGTCCCACAGTGCCCCACAGTGAAATCCATGCAAGTGTTCCTGGTGAGGATGTGCAGTGCTGACACAAGGAGCATAGGGCAAAAGTGATTCAATTGTGGTGTCTGTATGTCGATGTAACTTAGGTCAACTTAATTTTGTAGTGTAGACTTGCCCTGAGTCAATGAAACTGAAGTCAATGTGAGTCTTGTCTAAGAGGGGCTTGGAGGATTTGGCCTTCTGTTAAGAATATATAACCCTAATAATCCAAAGGTCCTTGGATAACCTTGGCAGCAGACTTCCAAGCCTGCTGGGCCTGCTCCCTCAGTTTTGCAAAGTTTATAGGCTTCACCAAGGCCCACTGGCTTGGCAGCTACAATCCTACTTCAGGTAAGAGCTCCACCTGATTGTGCTGTGAGAATCTGTACTGCCTTAAAGTATGTAAAAGGTTGTTTTAAAAAGGAGGGTGATAAATTGTTCTCCTTGTACACTAAGGACAGGACAAGAAGTAATGGGCTTAAATTGCAGCAAGGGAGATTTAGGTTAGTCATTAGGAAGAACTTTCTAATAATAAAGATAGTTAAGCACTGGAACAATTTACCTTGGGAGATTGTGGAATCTCCATCATTGGAAGTTTTTAAGAATAGAGTAGACAAACACTTGTGAGAGAGAGTCTAGACAATACTTAGTCTTGCCTCAGTGCAAGGGACTGGACTGGAATTTTTATATGACATTAGAGACCAGTTTGGTGCATTAATTTGTAACTGCTATACCTGTGCAAGTATATTTCAAATTGTTCTTCTTTACTTGTAAACTGGAACTCTAACATATTTCTGTAAGTGGATGTTTATCTTTCCAACTTTTCTTTTTTAACTAGAAAATCCCTTCACTGCTTCTTTGCTGTTGTGTTTTGCTTTTTTTATAATACCATCTTCATCACCTTAGCTCTTGTTTTATCTCCATGCACAGAGCATGGTGCATTCTGCGTTGGGTCAAATACAAAATGGCCACCTGCATCTTTGACAGCAGAGTCCTTAGAGATTTAAAGATGCAATATACAAAAACAAAACACATAGTGTTGTAGCTACCTATACTACAGTTTGCCTTGCATGAATTCAGAGCGATGAGCTCAAACCAAACTCCCAATTCCAAATAGCTCTGAATGTTGTGGAAAATTTTGGTTCAAGTCTGAACTTTACAGCTCAGGCCAATCCCTAGAATTTAGCAGTAATATAAAAAAGTGTTTATTTTTATTATCGGATATTAAGAATAGCAATATTCAGTCATTCAAACACTGGCTGTGATGCATTTTCCCTGTCCCTGTCAACTGAGTCCTGCTTAAAAACAAGGAAATGGATTTCTCAGAGGGGAGGAAGCAGTTGGCCCACTGCCACTGAATAGATCACAATGGAACTAAATCTTCTATCCTGGAACTTGTTTACAAGAGGGGGTGGCCTGAGAAAATTAGGTCAGGGAACCTCCCAGTTGCTGCTGACCTGATCAGACCCAGAAAACCAGTGGTAAATAAACCACAAGGCCAGTTTTAGCTTAAAAGGAAATATTTTTCAATGGTGGTGCCTGGGATATAGGCTGGCAAATGCAAATTATGTGAGGCTCATTCTAAAAGAAAAAGTGTATATTTAAAATGGCTTTACTAATGGTGGGGCTGAACAAAAAGCCTGACTCATAGCATAACCCACCTCCCAAACTGTGGGGATGTTTGTGTCTGGACTTTGCAACACAGGCTGATCTCTAGTCCTACTGATTTGTGAAACATCCCCACACCGTGGCAGAAGCCACCCTGTTCTCCCAAAAGTGGTAGGATCAGTGCAAAAGGTGATGCATCTGCTGCTGACAGTTCATCATAGCAGAGAATAAAATATCATTTTTTTCTTTAAAAAAAAAAAGATGTGTGAAATAATGCAGATTTTTTAAAATTTAATGTAAAGGAATTTTTCTTCTTGCTTTGAAGAAGCCCTGCTTTCCTATCCCAGGCTTCGCCAGATGTCACAGCACTTTCTGTAAATGCATCCACTAAGTTTTTATTCAGACAACAGCCAGCTCTTTATATCCTCTGTCCATAGCAACAGCAAAATATCCTTACTAGGGGTCCAATCCCAAGCCCCTTGTAGTCAACAGAAAGTCTCCCATTAACTTCCGTGGGCTTTGGATCAGACCCCGAGAGCTGATGTATTGACAGTACACTAACAAACATTATTTGAGTCGAGTGAAAAGCAGATGAAAGCTCTATCTCATTTGTATGCTTTAACTTCTTTTTCTTTTAGAAGCAGGAAAGAACACACATACACACACACACACATGCTTAAAATCAAATCTAGCCCAAGTTTATTACCCTAAAAACAAGGCTAATACTAACAATAACATTGCATCAGTGCGGCTGTGTTAAGGAATGGGTGCAGGATTTTTATTATGCAAATGTCAGCAAAGTCAGAATGATGATTCTCCTAGGAACTTGTGAAAGTCACCATTTTGACTTAGATTGAAGAGTATTAAAACACCTATCAGTTAGGACAAGCCATCTATGGCTAACCTGGCTGCTTTCATGCATTTCTCCATAGGAAAGGACTATATACCCTATAACTGAGCTGGCGAATTGTTTTTAAAGGCAACCACTGTTGACATTTTTATTATTCATATTCCTGAGAAATAACCACTGCATCATTCCTCAGAGGCCCTGCAGTAAGGATAACTCAGAGTGGTCACCAAAAACTTCTGGTTTCAAGGGCATAATCAGAGAACAAGACACTATGGGTAATTATATATATATATAGTATGGTGATGGTTGTAAAGCTGACTTCCTGGCATAATTTAGCTAGGCTGCATTTTCTTTTTAGGAACTTAACTGTTTTTGTGATCCTGTCCCCCACAAAAATGGTAACATGGGTTTGACTGTATTCTCATGTGAGTACCCCAATGAATCATGCTCTGCACTTGGGGGTGGCGTGATTAACTAATTGCCTCCTGGCCAGAGGAGGCGATTCTAGATCTTATAAGTAGACTGAGCTCCCTCAGTGTGGGGGAGAAACTGCAGAGGAGACAAGTCTCTGGGGGAGAAAAGCCCTAGAGTAGGGTTTAACAAGCAGGTAACAAGGGAGGAAGAACACCACAGGAGCAGACTAGGTTCCTGCTTGAGAAGCCCTGAGGTAGACTGACAGGGGACCTACACTGAAGGCTGGGTTGGAGGAAGAGCTATTCATATAAAGATTGGTTTGGACTTTTATTTTAATTTGTTTGTGCAACCCTGGCTTAGGCTTTTACATGAACTGGGAGATGAGAGAAGGTGCAGCCTGAGAAAGGTTGTTGCAGATCTGAGGGAGAGCTCAGTCGCAGGTGCTAGAGACCAGAACCTTCTGCAATGCACTGTCCACAGGTGAGGAGGAGGCGCCCTTACACCTCGCAAGAAGTTAGTGACAGGCCTTGTGCAATCTGTGCTGTGTTACCATAGCACTTTTTTAAAAAACCTGTTCACATGCCATTTTATTTCATGACAGTCAAGCCTTGTTTAGTTTTTTTTTAACGCTCCTATATTTTGTAGGTTAGAAGTGAATTAAAAAAAAAAATCTAAACCCAGTGGTATGTCAGTAAACTGTACTCTTCATAGACTGCCCAGTACAATGGTGGCCTCTGCTAACATCTCAGCAAAGGTTTAATACCAGATGCCCCGATCCCTAGTCAAGAAAGCACTTAAGTGTGTGCTTAAATCCCATTGACATCTATGGTACTTAAGTATCTGCTTCAAGTTAAGCACAAGCTTTCAGTGCTTTCCTGAATAGGGATGGATGTAAGGATGTGTGTAAATTCTTTGCTGAATCAGGGCCAAAATTCTATAAGGAGGCCTCATGTTACTATGAGTTTCACTTTTTTGGACTCCAGAACATTCACTAGTATTTTCAGAAGTATTATATCTACCGGATTTATATGGCCTCCATCACTGCAGTGTCTGACACCTCTCAGGCTTTAATGCATTTACCCTCAAAACTCCCCTATGAGATAGAGAAGTGCTATTACCCTCATTTCACAGATGGGGAACTGAGGCACAAAGAAAGTAAGCAACTTGTCCAAGGTCACGCAGGAGGTTTGTGGCAGAACATGGAATTGGTCCTAGGCTTGTGCCCTAACCACTGGACCATATTTCTGCTAATAAAGTAACTGCAATTGTCAAAGAACCAAAATTTATTTTGTGATGAGTTCATTCATATATTGAATACTTTGAAAAATTCAGTCATTCACAGTGAGTCTCTCGGTCAGTGTGAATTAGTGAAATTTTCCTGTATTACATTTTTTTTTTTTGTCATGGAGCTTTTATTATAAAAGTAACTTGCATGGCACGTTGTACTTCCATAGTCAGCATCTGCCTCAAGGTTAAAGCCCTGCAGAAAGATTATACTTCAAGGACCCAGTTTTACATTCCTTACTAAAGCAAAACTCCTCCCAAAGTCAGCAGCTTTAACAGAACCTATCACATTCAGAATGGAATCATGAGGATGAAGTAATTCGCATTGAGATTCTATCCCACAGCAAGATCAGGCATGCTGGTTTTATTCAGTTTGTCAAACAGATTTTCAAGAGGTTCTGGGTCCTCAGACAGATAAAGTAAAATACCACAGGGAGAAAAATAAGGCATACGGTGTATTGGAATGATTCCTCTGCTCCTTTGGGCTCCACAATGCTCTTAACAGATGAGAAACATTTTTGTTCACATCAGGTAACTCTGAGGCAGCCAAATGATTGAACTCAAGCTTTCCAAAGAAAAGATTTGCTTCTGAGATGAGGCCAAGCACCAGAAGCTGCTGCCCAGACAGGATTTCATTGTTGGTGGAAAGAGATGGTTATATGCTATATGTCACGAATGGAAATTCCATCTCAACTTTATCTACAGCATCATACCTTTGCAGTGTTGTCATGACCACTGCTCCTGTTAAAGCAGCAATATAGGAGCAGCCGGGGGCAAACCTCTATAACTCCATGAGCTATTTAAACAAAAACATGTTGGACCCTACATGGAGAAAAACATAACCTAATAAGAAGACCTACTAAGCAGATGGCCTTGAGAAAGGTCATGTGGTAAGCAAGAGATCTTCAACCAAGAGCCTGTTCAATCCAAAGAATATGTATATTGTATAAAACTAGCAACTACCTTGTTTTATTAGGTCTGAAAAACATTGCGGCTGAACAAGATGTCCTGCCAGAGGTGAATGCTGGTTAGCATCTATCAAAGGACTATGAATATGTTGATTATCAACAGGTTTCTTTGGCCCTTTAACTCTTGGCCAAGTATGATGTTGTTTTCTGTGTTTCTACAGCTAATAAGATTCCATAGTTTTATTTTTAAAAAATCGTTTTTGGAGACTGAGGTTGGAATTCCATGGAGTTTGCATAATTTAAAAGGACATTTGTATAACTGCAGTTTCTACAAAGACATGTCAGGATGGGAGGTACCTTCGGAACAACTTAGCGCTGGAGCAAGGGGAGACATTGCTTCCTATTAAAGTCGTGGAGAGAGACAAATAGCAAGCATGGATGTCCCACTTTTGATCTTACTGTGAGATACCAACACACATCCCCAGCCAGTCTTCTCCAGAATAACACTAGCAAATCATTTAAAGTGCACAAGATATACAGAAAATGGAGGCTATCTTAGTGTTTCATGGGAGAAGGAACTTTTTGGGGCATGGGCATGAGATGATATCCCAAACTAATATGTTGCACTTCTGTGGCATCTTTAATGTTTGTGTGGCTTGTATTCCCACTCTGAGAGTAGGAGAGCCTGGGGGAGAAAGTAGGGTTTGTTGGGAAAAGATTTGAATGATGCTGTCCAGACTGCAGACATCTTCATTCTTCTGATACTCTCTGCAGGGGCCTTCATCTAAATCTAGTTTCCTGATCTTTTAGTGTGGCTGATAGTGTAAGACGCAGAAAGAGCCCAGAGCGACTTTTCAGCTCCCAGGTGGGGTTTCCAGAACTGGCTGTTAGAAAAATCACATTTGGACTTGTGAACCAAACAAATCTGATCTGGAATCACAGAGAGAATAAATATGGACCCTCCCAATGTCATTCGTACAAGTCTCTTTTCTATTTGTAACTGCTCTTTAAATGTAAATAAACACTATTCTCTCAGAATGTGAATTCCTGCCCTAAGAACGCTATTGGGGTCGGACAAGTATTACCTCAGTGTGCATTCAGACATTATTAAAACAAATTACTCTATTGCCGCACAACTAAAGCCCATTCATTCATTCATAATGGTGGAGGACTGTGCAATGTCCCTGAGGGATGCTGGAAAGAATTGGTCTGTTGTAAGCTCCCACACTAAGTTATTTAAAATTGATTTATTTTGCTAATATCACATAAATGCTCCCAGGAGAAGATAAAAACAAACAGATCAATGCTGATTTCGCCTTCAGGCTATTTCCTGAGACGAGGCAGTAAGTGTGGGGTATAGAACTTGCTGCTATAGAAAGACATTGATTTGCCCATGGGGCAGTCATTTCCCTTTGTGGCTCACAGAATTTGTGTGCCTAAGATCTGAAACTACAGTGTGTTTGTTCTCCACAGTTTGACCCAGGTTTTCCAGCCTGACTGAGCTGCACCTGGCACAACTGAAAAGGGGGTTAGGGCAAATGTGGTTTCAGGCTACCTTTGTGGCTTCTCTGTGCAAGTGCTGCCCTGGTGCTAGATCATTCCCTCCCTTAAGACACAGTCATCTGACAACTGCTGTCTCTTTCATTGACTGCCAAAGGTCCCTATGCTTCAGCTGCTGAGGATCATCACTGTGTAGAGATAACCATGCCCCCTACACATGGGAGAAGGGCTGAAACCCACAACATAAGGATCTGGGAGGCACCAACTCCATGAGCCCTGGAGCACCCACTCGGAAAAAAATAGGGGGTGCTCAGCACCCACTGGGCTGGCTGCAGATCAGCTGTTTGGTGGCTCTCAGGCCCCGCCAATCAGCTGTTCTGCAGTCCTGTCAATCAGCTGTTTGGCAGCTCCCAGGAGCATAAAGTGCGGGACCAGCCACTTCCGGCTGCTGGGCCTCTGCGCTGTGCAGCGCGGCAGCTGCCTGCAAGAGAGCCTGGTGGGGAGGCAGCATCTGCTCCTTGCCTGGGCTCAGCTGCTGGGGATCAGAGCCAAGTGAGCTGGAGCCTTGCCTCCCACCCATGGCACTTTGCCGGCTCACTCGGCCCCTGTCCCTGGCAGCCAAGCCTGGGCAGGGAGCAGAAGCCACCTCCCCAGGCAGGCTGCTTCGCAGACAGCTGCCAAATGTGCCGGGAGGTTGCAGCCGGAGAAGGACAGAGGCCCCCTCCTGTAGGCAATGAGGGACAGGGAGAGCTCAGCGGCCACGGGCAAGGCGCAATGTGCGGGGATGACATGGCACAGAGGAGACATGTGACTAGTCACATGTCCTCCCCACTCACCTTGACTCTTCCTGCACCCTCCCTCCCGCCTGCTGGCGCCCACTGGCAAAAACAAGAGTCTGGACGTTTGATCCATTATCGAGGTTGGTGCCAGCTACAAAATTTGGATCCACATTCAGATTCTGAAACATTGCCAGCTCCTCAAAGGGCTTTCAGATCCAGAGTTTTATCTTCCACCCCAGAATCTATTTTATGGTGCAGGTTCTGTACCAACATCAGCATATTATGAGAGTCTGTAGCCTCTGAACTTCATTCCAGTGGAATTAGCATACGATGGCTTTCACTTTGGAGAGGAGAGGGGATGCGTCGTCAGTAAGTGTTGAATGCTAGCTGTACAGTACTGGTGTGAGGCATTTGCACAGAGTTAACGGCTAAGCGAAAGGTCCAGGAGCTCTTTTGCCTATTACAATGGCTCAGGCAGGCTGGGGTGCACTGCACTCTGCAGCATTCCCACTGCTGCTCCCCACAGTGCTTGTTGTGAATGCCCTCCAACTACTCGTCATGCTCCCAAGCTGACTAGCTATGCCCCACTGGACATATTAACTGAGCAACGATCCTAGTACTTCAGGGACTGCTACACTTACATTAATATGAGCAGTCTTTATATTATTGTGGTGCATAGAAGCCCCAGACGTGAACCAGGATCCCATTGCACTAGGTGCAGCTCTACTCCTGCACTGGGGGTCGAAGAGAGGCTTTGGGCACATCCTTCCAATGAATCTGTTCATGGACAGCCACAGCTTTTGCCCTATTAGTTCTGTGCCTTCCGGAGACTCAGCTACTGATCCTTACTGTCCTGGGGAAGTAGATTGAGAGTTTGCTGTTTGGCTCTGACTCAGTCAATAAGTACGTTCAGAGGGCTCATGCAGGAACAGTAGTCATCTGACTGGAGACATGGGGGCATGGGGCAGACTGCTGAAAGCGGCTCAGAGCTAATTGATTCCCTAATAAGAAAGAGTCCCCGGATTGTTTTTATGTTCCCGGCCCCTTGAGGCTTTGTGAAAAAAGGAGACTCTTTCTAAGCTCCTCAAAGAAATGACCCATCCAGAGATAGGTGACCAGATGTCTTGATTTTATAGGGACTGTCCCAGTATTCGGGGCTTTGTCTTATATAGGCGCCTATTACTCCCTACTCTCTGTCCCGATTTTTCACACTTGCTATCTGGTCACCCGATCCGGGGACATTTATCCAACCAAGCAATTATTCCGTTGCTCCCAAAAAAACTCTGCATCCTGGAATCTGAAGTACGCAGGGCTGGCTTGATAATATGCTGTGGACTTTAGATTTAGGTCTAACGTGAATTGCTGTGGGCTGTGTTTCAATGCACTGTTACCACAGAGCTAGTTGTTGTCTAGATTTCCTTGACAATTACACTGAGCTGGTGCTCAGCCAACAGGACAGAGCTGGCTCAACTTTCACTCTGCAATGTAGCTGTCTATGCCTGGTGGTACTACTGTTTTCTCTGCAGTGCTGGTGAAAAGGTGTTGCTTTGACAGCCCTGGTGAGACTGAAGCCATTGCCTTATTCACACACACTAGCTGTGAAAGTTTTTCCTCATGCTGTGTCCTGCCAATGTGCCTCAACTCTGACATAAAGGGACCACCTGTAGGGCGAGAGGGGGAGTGCTATCTCAACAGTGTGCCTGTTTAATCCATGGCCCCTGAGCTACAGTTACCAGCTAGGGGCCCAATTAGTGCCGGCAGTGATAGTGATCTGTGGCTGGACATCTGCCATCAGATGGTGACAGCTTTTGGGCTCTGCTGTTCTAGGCTGAGGAAAGTCTGGGTTTCCTGTTACCAGCCCAGTGAGCCACTGAGTGTCACAAAAGTTCCCGTTTTTTTGAAAGTGGATCTAGTTATTGTGACAGTCAACTTGGGGGCTCTGTTCTCCCACCAAGAGATACTAATAAATCCTATTGAAATCAATGGGAGTTATTCATATTCTCCCAAGAAAGAATAAGTCCCCTAGTGTGGATCCTATGGTACCTTCCAGAGAGGGGCAAAATGATTCAGACACTCTCCTCATCCATTCCAATGAACCTTAACTACAAATTTAAGGGGAACCATCTTGAAGGAGGGGAGAAAGTTATTTCACATTTTAAAACTTATTTTAAATCAATCTCGGCTTTGGAAATGGGAATGGCAAACCATCATGGAAGCCTGTACTTGCAAGGTCTGCAGCCATTTTGCAGACCCAAGAGATTTGGATAATTCAGATGAGGTTTAGGTAAAATCTGAACTTTAAAGGCTTATTTGGCCCTCTGAGTTGTCTGCGGTTTGTCTGGCACTAGTTAAAACTAAGGGGCTTAAGATTTGTCTACATGATGGATTTTTGCTACTTTGATGCACTCACAGCCCTGCAAACCCTCGTGTCAATGCACTGCACCAGTGCGACACTACTGCTGACAATGTCTTCGGACCATACTTGTGCTAGTGATTTTTGAATCTGTAACTGCCAATGGGTGCAGCACCCAGCTGTACAACTCAATTATTAATTCCCTGATGGGAGCCGGGGTGGGATTAGGGCAAAAGGGGTTGGAATTAGTGAAAACACACATCTCTCATGATGATACTTGCTTTCTCCCACCCTATGTCAGTCTTGACTACTTAGAATGTAAGATCTACAGAGCAGGGACTGTTACTTCCTATATGTATGTACAGCACCTAGCACAATGGTGTCCTGATCTCATCTGGGCTTTCTAGGTGCTCCTGTAATACAACTAAATAATAATAAAGAAAGAATAGCTACTGCACACTAATGCTTTGTAAACTACAAATTGTGATTCTGCTTCTTTGTCCATAAAATGTTTCTTTCTTTGGTAACAGTTAAAATCACATGAGATTTAAAATGTAATATAAACTCTGGAGAAAGCAACTGAGTGAGGGCACAGGCAGGAAGGGGAAGGATGAAAAAGTAACAAAGTTTGTGTATCTGGGCACATAATTGGTAAGAGATGGATTATGTTTCAAAAGGAAATGGAAGGCCCTTAAGTGGAACTGCAAGTATTCTGAATTGGAACCAGTTACAAAATTATGTGAAATCCTTGTGCTTTCAACTGTAAATATTTACATTATTGAGTTTCCTCAATAAGCTGCCAGATAAGATTCCTGAGGGAACTTTGTTTGTTTGTGTATTTTGTTTTAAATTTTAGCTAATCTGCCCTTGATTTATCCTGTGGAATAACATTCTCACATTGCTCAGCTCAGGCATATGTTTTTCTTGTACTGTAGATCAGAGGGAGGAATGCAATATAGACATGCATCATTAGAGCATGCCACTGACTACAGTGCCTAGAGTTTGACTCCATAAAGGATTTTAAAAAGTGAATGTAATGCTGATCATGAAGGATGCTGCATCAATAGTCATAAGACCTGGGGTTCTCTATTGTTCATATAACTGATACAAGAGTTGGGCAAACTTCCCCATTTCATCCTGCCATTGTGTATCAACACGACTTTGGGTAAATGGGCCTTCTCCCTGCAAAGATCTGTTGACTATCAGAGCAAAGACCACTCTATTGTAATCTGTATATCACCTTCCATTCTCTCTAGATGGATCTGCAGTTGCTATATTTCTGATAGCATAGAGCCTGTTGTCCGGTCCTGCTAAAGCTCACAGGCCAGACTCTGATCTCAGTTACACCAGCTTAAGTGCAGAGTAACTAGATCGCCTTAGCTTCTTTACAATCTCTGTGCCTTAGTTTCTCCACCTGTCAAACAAGGATAATGATACCCACCTTTGGGCATTGCTATTGATGAAAAGTACTACACAGAGGCTACTATTATTGCTGTCTTTGACTTCAATGGAGTTACTTCAGGTTGGTACTGGTGTACCTAAACTCAGAATCAGGTCCCAGATATCTGGCATGAAATTCTGCTCTCACTGCCGTCAATGGAAATTTTGCCATTAACTTCAGTGGAGCCAGGGTTTCATCCCTGGACTCTAGGGAGTGTTACATCTGAGGGCATTAGGAGCACAAATCTCACTGACTTTCAGTGGGATTTGTGCCTCTAACTCCCACCGGTGCTTTTGAAAATCCCGCCTTTGGCCATGGTGATTCCTGGAATGACATGTTGGGGATAGAGGGCTGAGAACACCAACTCGGTTTGCATAGGCCACCAAACAGCCAGTACTCCTCCCTGCTCCCTTGTGTCTGTCATGTCTGTTTAGCTTGTAAGCACTTTGGGGCAGGTACTGTGTGCGTTTCTGTGTTAGCACAATGGGGTCCCACGCTTGGCTGGTCCCGAGGCATTACCATAATAAACATGATTATTAATAATAATAAAGTAAATGGCAACCTTCAGTGAGGTCCAACCTGCTGATGACTTTGAGTCAGCAAGGTAAGAGTCAAGAGCCCAATATCCGGGCACCAGTCCCTTTCAGCCATACATTCAGTCTGCTGAAAGGTAGCTCTTAAAAACCCCAGATCACCTTGCTGCCCTACAACAAAACTTCATGAAATTAAAAAGCAGGTATCAGCAAAACAATATCAAGAACTCCCAGGAAGAATCTGGTTGTGCAGTCCTTCTAGGGACTGGTGACACCTAAAGGAAAAAAAATTTTTTTCTCTAATCTTGCAAAACAGTTTTCATAAGAACAGCTGCTAATTGCAAGTCTTAAATTTGGTCTACTGTCCTGCAGAGATAAGATTTGGACATATTTACTATGATTTCACAGTTCTCTGTGTGGGCTGCCAAAGTAAGCATATTTTGGATGGAAATCTGGGAAAAAAAAGAGAGGAAAAAAACCAAAACAAAACTAAGCTTGGCACCAACATAAGGTTTCATCTCCATGTTCTGCCTGGCTTGGTTTCTTTTAATCCCTTGCCATTGTATAGAGAATACGATCCTCTATCTTTAAAAGCAATTAAGCAAGTATATACCGGACTGTATGTGACTTCAGATTTGCTCTCTTAAAGGGATGACTGAGGCTAATGGAATCTGGCTGTAAATTGAAACGCAACAATGGAAAATGTTGCAAATGTTCTCTCTTCCCTTCAGCTGCAATATAGCTGTTGCCCATTTCTTTTATTTTTTTATGGGACGAGAGGGCAAAAGAGGAAAGATATTTCTTTCTGGAATGCTGTCTTTAAGAACTCTTCCTATTCCAATGTATCTTCTTTATTGCGGCTTCCTAAAGCTAGTATCTTGGACTGTCTCTCTCCTTCTCAAAGATAAAATCTGTAAGTGATTTTGTGGTTTTCCCATTCGAAGACACATGATGAAGCTTTTTGTAAGGCAAAATAATATTTTGCTGTAAACACTGCCATATAGTTAAAGACCTTGAAATAGCAAATGCCGACTCAGTACAACAAAGTTCCCTATTTGGTATGTTGCTTTTATTTCTATTTTGAAAAGTTTTTGCGTACACGTGGCAGTGCTTATAGATTTTCAGCCTTGGGAATGTTAGCAGTTCAGCCTTGCTTATCTCATCAGCTTCAGCGTGTGATCTCATCAGATCTTTCAGGCTGGGCCTGATCAGCATTTGAATACAAGACCCTAAAAGAAAACCCAGTGTGCTGAAGAAAGTGCTGTTGTTTAAAAGATGGTACCTTTCCCTCATGTCAGCACAATGCTGAGATATTAGTTCTTGTGGTGGAAGTGACACCTTTCATCAAATATTAATGGACATAAAACTTACAACCCTTAAATACATTATGTCATTTTTTCTAAGGGTGTTATCCCTAGTTTCCTGCCTCAATTCAAACACAGGGTTAATGGCATCCTGCCCAGCTAAATTCCACCCCACAATTTTGATTTGATGTTACTATTCTTCACTTCCTGTCAGAAAACTGTTGAATTGCTGAGCAGTTTTGTACAGCTGCTGTATTCAGCCTCAGAGATGGCTGCATTGTAGTAATGATTGAGGTACTTCTTGTATCTACAGCAGTTTGTCGACTACTTTGGAAATCTTCAGGATGAAACAGCAATAAGATTGTATTTTCAATTTAAAGGTATAAGTGTAAGATTGTATTTTCAATTTAAAGGTAAAGCCAACTTACAAAAGAAAGCATACTCTCAAAGGTGACCTGCAAAGGATTTTGTTATTTAAATTGTGCTCATATTCTTTTTTGCTTCTTTCTGGTTTATAAAGAGGGCTAACGTTTTTGTGAGAGGAGTGATGGGAAGACGGATGTTACTTTTGTTCCCCCCACAGCTAAATCCTCTAAAGTTTCACATGTGGTCATCCCTGGTTTCCCTGGAGGCCATTCACCGTTCTAGTCCTAGGCTGTACCACAGAGTCTCTAAATTGCTTGTGCAAATCACGCAACCTCTCTCTGCTTCATTTTTCGCTATCTGTAAAATAGGGCTAATGTTTTCCTGCTTCACAAGGGGTTAGTGAGGCTAAAAGTGTTGCAGTTCGTAAAATGCTTTTGAGGGCCTACGGTAGGAAATGCTGTTGAAAGGCAAAAGAGTATTGTAGTATTGTGACAACAGTGTTCTGGATTCTTTCTTTCTATGGTATAATAATAGAGAGCTAACAGTGCCCACCTAAAGCATTTGGGTAACTCTGCTGGATGCTAAGCACTTCCTCAGGCAAAGGTCCTGTTGAGTGGGGCAGGGGGGAAATGGGGGTCGGGGAGGCCATGGTTCTTGGGTGGGTAGAAATTGCAGAGGTGGAGGGCTACTAGGCCCTAGCGGGTAATGGGAGAGGAGGTTTAGGGTGTATGGTTGTAACGGGGGCATGGGGCTGTTAGAGGGCCAGGGTTGTCATGGTCAAGGGGGATCATGAGGAGACAGTGAATTGGAGGACAGTGTCAGGGAAACTCATATCCTGGTGTGCAGTGTTTCTGTGTGCTGAGGAATCTTTCCCCATTACAGGGTGAGATCTCTCTAGCCCAACCTCTAAAACACAGGGCCAGCTTTAAATCCCGTCTGCCTGCCAGCCTCCCCAGGCCTGTCTAACTGCAGAAAGAATGTAGTGGGCTTTCCCCTCAAGATTTTGGTGACTGCCCCAGTTGAGCTGGTGGGCTGTGACCCCCTGGGCATTTCCAGAAGAAAAGGGAATGAGCTAGTTGGCAACCCCCAGAAGATGACTGGAAAGGAGAGGGGAATAACTACCACAACCCCCAAGAAGACTCCAATTTTGTGTTATGTAGAACCTAATGTGGGGTTTATTGGAGGGTTATTAGCCAGTGGAACATGTCAGAGGAGCAGGGGAGCCTGCTTGTTCGGTGTATTTCATTAGAGTGACTTGATTTTTGTCTTTTCTCCTTGACATTGGCCTACTATCCTCTTATGAGGTAACTAAACATCCCAGTTGTGTCCAAGGAGACATGGGTTTGGGATGGGGAGGTTGGGACGGCAAGACACAAGAGGATCACTTAAGAAGTAGAACATAATCTGAGAGCCACTGGATTCCAGCACTGGATGGAGGGTGTTTGAGGAGCTATAACACAAATTCTTCTCCTGGAGCATGACTTTGACTGTCTGCTTTGGCAATGGTATGAGGTTGCAGCACCTCCTACCACCTCTTGCTAGATCTTTGCCTCTGATGATGAACAACTATTTTCACCTGGGTAGAATTGGAAAGTTCTCTATTCCCATGACACATCAGCAAATAAAATGTGTAAAAACCAAGCCTAAAAGCCCAATTTTTGGGGGGTTCAAGAGGAAAAACTTTGAAGTTGTCTTTAGACATCAAAATGAAGCATATCCATTGTCTTCTCTCTGCCCCTCCTCCCCTCCCCACAGGTTGCTTTAGTCCTGTCCTTGCAGACAATTCTTTGCAGCTAAATAGCAGTAAACAAGTTGTGAACTCTCTTTTCCTCCACCTTGCTTATCTCAGTGAGGTGTTAACTTCAAGGCTATTGAATTTCAGTAGGCTGAAAACTAGAAGAAATAAGGCTAAAATGTGACATCAAAAGAACAAGAATCTTGGTAAATTTAAATAATACGATACAAATACTTTAGAAGCAGCCTATGATACAAATTTCTTTTAAAATCAGTTAAGAGAAACCAGCTGCACTCAACTTCAAGGAGGTTAAATTTGCTCCGATTTATTCTCATATGGTCAGACATTGCTGTTGCACCTGTGCAAAACCATTAACTTCAGGGCGTAAGGATAAGGTCTAACCAAAAGCAGCATTCAGCCTATAAGGTATGAGTCTGCATGCAGGAATTTGCTTCAAGTCTCTTGCTGATGTGTCCTTGTTGTTCAGGCAGGGCTAACCTGCTTGTAATCAATCACAGGGGATTGTGTACACACACTGAGAGGATTAGGCACACACCTTCTCCTTCCTTTTTTTGCGGGGAGCTGACTTTGGATACAGACCCAGGCTTCTGGATCTTCAGCCACTTTTTCCCCACCAGCTCAGCATCTGGCAGACCTTTACTGCTCACAGGAGACTTGAAGTTTTCTGGGGGCACTAGAACTGGTTCTTTTTCTTTCCCTGCTGGTCTTCCCTTGTAGGCTCATGTCTCACAGCTGCCTGGACATTTAAGATAATAGGAGCTGCAAGGTGACCAGGACTGAAGTCAGTGAGAGTACAAAGTGAGGAGAATGTGACTGATACACAGATAGAGATAAACTCTTTACGGGCAGAAGGGACACATTGTTGGCATCAGCAAGGAGTTGCCCTGCTCGGTCATTCTGACTGAATGTTGATTTTTGTGTATGGAAAACCATGGTGTCCAGGCCCTGTGAAATGATCCTGGTTCCATGCACAATGCATGTTAGACAGAGGTGACTGCAGATTCTCGGTTTATTCTTGGTGCAGCAGGCTTCTCTACTACAGCAAATGGAATAATTTGTAATGAATAACATACTTCACAAAGGTAACCTCTCATTCTGTTTTTTTTATTATCTGTGAGCATCTTATTATTCGTTTTTTTTACTGTGGTGCTAAGGAGCCCTAGCAATGGATCAAGACCCCATGGTGCTAGGCGCTGTACAAACACAGAACAAAAAATCGATCCTTTCCCCAAAAAGCCTACAATCTCACTATGAGACAAGATAATAGATGGCTAGGGACAGATGGCACTGCAGGAAAATAATGAGACAATATTGGTCAACATGATAGGCAGTTTTCTCAACATACCAGCTGCCTAACTGTTGTCAAGTTTTTTACAGGTATCAAGGCAAAGGAGACTCTTAAGGAGGATAATGAATTAGTTTTGCAGATGTTTATGGGGAGTTTCTCCCAAGTGTGAGGGGGTAGTATGAGAGAAAGCATGAAGGTGCTTGTTTGAAAATTTAACAAGTGGATGATGGAGGTTGGCATCATGGACTGAGTGGAGGCACGAGTTGACCTCTCACTAATGACTGAGAGATGATAAGTAGGATGGGGATAGGCCATGAAGGGCCTCGGAAGTGAAGGCTTGTCTTAAATTAATTCACTGTTCAAAATTATTATCAAGTGCTTTCTGTGAATCTAGATTGCATGGGCTGTTTATGTGAGTATTTTGCAATTGATCTTTCTAGTTATGACTGAACACATCATCTAGAGTTACTTCTCTTCCCTTACTGGTTAAACATAACTCTTAGATTCATGTTCCTGCTATGCATATTCAGACATTGTTTGAATGAATGCTCTCTAATCTTTGCTCTTTTCCTTAACATTACTACCAATCAACTCATTTCCTAGAATATTTGTGCAAAGTGAAAATACAGGTGGCAACAAGGCATCTGAAGTAAACTCAGCTTTATTGAAGTGAATAATCATGGAAGATTCCCCTAACTCTAGTCTCTATGCTAGCAATATAAATCTAAATTTTGGTGGTGGTGATGGGAGGGGGGTGAATTGGAATGATTTAAACTAGTAGCTGGAGGCAAGCTGGTCTGTGCTGCAGAGCAGTTCAATCAGACCATGCAATCTACTAGTGACAGCAATATAATTATAAATGAGAACTTCAGGAGCAGGAGATGAGAGTGAACAGGTGACATTGGGAGACAATCTAGGTATATTTATCACTTCTGAAAGCTGGTGGGATGAAATCAGTGGGACTGCTGTAATTCCTAAACATAACTAAATACAGGAAAAATGGATCAGATTGCTTGGAAAGCTACCGGGACTCTTAGTAGGCACTACAATAACACAAATAAATAATAATGATGCTTAATGTGGGTGAATAGTAATATAGCATCTTGTGTCTTAGGAGCTCAATACTTTACAAAGCTAGATATTATTCCCATTTTACATGTTGGTGTGATGGCCACCTCCATGCAAAAAGGACATATTAGAAATAGAGAAGGACAACCATTGTGTTTAGAAGATTGAGGAGTGGGGTAGCCCTTCCACAGGAGAAAACATTTGAGTCTAGGACTATTTACAGCAGCTTGGAAAGGAGACCAGTGAGAGGTATATGGAATGATGACCAGGAGAGAGCAGTATTTCTCTCAACCGGGAGGACCACAAAAGGCTATCAAGGGATCACAAGATGTTGAAAACGTTATTACAGTCTAAAGCAAAGAAAATCTCACTCCTCTATACCTTGCACGCCATTCAAGGTCAGGTGGCCTCTCTCAGCCTCTCAGAACATACACACAAACAGATCATACAGGCTTAGCATTAATACATCTTTTACTCTTATAATAAACATAAGGAGGTCATGGAAATTTTTGACTTCAGATAAGGGCTCACCAAACCAAAAAGGTTGAGAAACACTGGTAGAGAGGACAACTGCCTTGTCTTATTTACCTCAGTCCATAACACATGGACAAGAGGCACTTTGATTAAATTAAAGGATAACATGTTTGAAATGGAGGAATTCATTTTTATATGAAGTAAATTAACCTTGTGCTGCAACTATACTTAGATAAAATAGCTTAATAAGATTCAAGGAAAGGTTTCAGCACATGATTGAAACCAGCCTCTGCAATTAACATTAGCAAAATAAATATTACAAGGGCCAGCAAGCCTTATGCTTCAAGACAAATTAAGTACCACCTGAGGTCAAGAAGAAATTCCCTGAATTGGTCCATTATTGCACAATCCCATTAGATGCATTATGGGGGTTTGCTTCTTTTCCTGAAACATTTGGCATTGGCCACTGTTAGAAAGAGGTTAATGGAGTGGCTGGACCATTTTTGTATTGCTGTATGGTAATGCCTGTGCTTCCAGGAGGAGGAGGAGACTCCACCTTTGGAAGACTCTTGAGAGTGACTTGTAAGTACAGTCCACAGAAAACATTTTGTGTTAAACGAGGGACCTGACAAGTTAGTCAACATATCTGTGAACCATCCTCCTACCCGATGGACCTCCTCAATAGATAGTGCTTCCTCTCAGGATTGGGTGGATAAAGAGCTACCCTGTTGATCTCACATCCCCACTGATCTATCCTCTATTGACCAACGCCATTACTCTGCTAACTTGGGAACACAGTGGACTTGCTGTTGGTCAATGGGTGTTTTCATTCAACCTGAGATTCACTCCTCCTCCCCACTCCCAAAGTGGCATAAAACTAATGCCTAAAAGCGAATGTTGGGGCAGCCAGTGGCACCTGTGAGCACAAGAGCTGTCCATGGTGAAATCAATGGCAGCAGGTCACTCAGACCTTCACAGCACCACTACTCAATTCCCAGGATGGGAACAAAAAGGGAAAGAGGAAACCAGAGAGATTGATCAGCAAGCGGATACGTTTGAAAGTGCCCAGTGACTATGCAGATCCTTGCTTCCCAGTATCTCATGAAGAAAGCGTTTGGTGATGGAGATCCACTTCTGAAGGAATCCAGTATCATTAATCTTCCCTGCAGCTGTTCCCCTTCTTCACACAGTGAGTGAATCAGTCCCAGCTGGGTTCTCATGTTGCTGACTGGAGCCCTGGTGGGAGGTTTTCACTCATTGCTACGTCGTACACTGTGTTGTAGATCACGTTTTCCTTCTGTATATAGCTGGCATAGGGTTCCAACTCTCGCTGCTCGTTACTGTCCTAGTAAATCAAAGACAAAAACTGTGAGCCCGAGGACTGGATTTATTTTGAAATACTGTATGGTTCTTTCTGGACTCTTAAAAAGTATGAACTGGGCAACAAGATGTTTCCCCTCCCCTAAATTTAAGAAACACAGCAAGCAATGCTTCAACTGTCCATGGGTTCGGATATATGAATGATCACAGGCTGATGCTATGGAAACAGCTGATGTCCTGTCTGTCTTACAGATATAGCCATCAAGAGGCAGCGTGGTCTAATGCCTAGCACGATGGATTGGGGCTCAAGAAAACTGGGATCTATGCCTGGTTCTGTCACTGACTGGCTGCGTGAACTGGAGATGGTATTTCCCCTCTGTTTTCTTGCCTACCCCTTGTCTCTTATCTACATGGACTATAAGATCTTTGGAGACAGCCTCTCACTGTGTCTTTGTACAGCACCTAGCAAAATGGGGCCCTGATCTCAGTTGGTGCCTACAAGTTCTATTACAAAAACCAGTAATAATAAACCAGGCTAAAACTTCAAAATAAGGTTAAGTTCCAGTCTATGCTAATGAGGATTTCATGATGTGGCAGCAAAAACAGTCAATAGTATTTAGGCTCCAAAGTGCCCAAAAGTTTTGAAAATGAGACTCAGGCTCCTAAATCAGTTAGATGCTGCAACAGTGAGGACATAAATGCCTAAATACCTTTAAAAATTTGGGCCTAAGTGGCTTGCTCAAAGTCAGACAGGAAGTCTGTGGTAGATAAACAAATTGACCTCAGCTCACTAGAGCGCCAGCCTAGCACCCTAACTCCTGACCCATCTTCCCTCTCCTGTCAGCTCCCCTGTATTATAGCATGATTTGATCGCAGCAGAGTTAACTATTGTTAAATCGTGGGTCTGACTCTCATTTTCGCTAAGGACCATAAAGGAGCTGTACAGGATATGCAAATTACAGTTCTGGCCATTCAGATCTTACTGCCTTTTTCAGACTTCACAGTCCATTTTGTTACATGACATCTTTCCTTTTGTAGATTTAAAAAAAAAAAGTTGCTTTTCATTTACAGGAATAAAAAAAAACTTTAAAAACACCCCCCGCCCCGACCACCTCGCAATAACTTTGCTGTAAGACCACTCGTTGTATCACAGCTGTACTCAGCACAGCTCTTCCTGGCACGATCCGGGAGAATTGGCAGAGCTGCTGCTTTTCAGATAACGAGAATGCTAGTTTGAGTCTTGACTGTGGCAGTGCAGTACAGGTATGTATTACAAGTCTAAATCTTGGTACTTAGGGTGCAGATGGACTCTGTTTTGCTTTGTGTCAAGTGACAGTTTGCGCAGAAAGTATGGAAAGCCAAAATCTGACAGCGTCCCTTAACATATACAACTTTTCCGAGGTACTTTGGAAGCATATCCCTGATTTAGTGACATCTTGACTTACATCCTCTTCCTTACCTGCATGTTGTGTGTGGGAGCAGTCTCAGGGCTTTTGGGTTTATAACAAATTCTGTGGAAGAGAAAAGAGGGGGGGAAAAACAGGGAAGTATAACAAATTCTAACTTCAGTGTTAGGTTGGGCCACTGAGATCACACATCTTGGGGCAGGAGGGTCCTGCTTTTGAGAGTGCCTGTAACCCACAACTAATAAACCCCTTCTTCAAGTTATCAAGAAGGAGGTGAAATGTCAGCTCTCAGATCCTTCACTGGGTGGCTCTTCTGTTCTGATCTCCTGACTCTACATTTCTGAAGCCCATACCCTGCCTGTGGGAGCCGTGAGCCCATTGGGTGGGCAGAAGAGTGGAGGCGAGGTCCTCTGGATGGATAAGAACTTTGCCTTGTGTAAGCTTTACTCTTCATGAACTAATTCCTTTTGGGGAGGAGGAGGACATGAGGCTAAGCAGTTGGAGCAGAGGGGGAGATGAGCTGAGTGTGTTCTCCTGGGGTACTGCCTACACCGGGGAAGAACTGTCCTTGTTATGAATTGTCTATATTTAAATACAGTGTTCTCTGCTGTTTTACCGTGGAACTGCATCCCTCAGACTCGCTGAAGCAGGGCCTGAGGTAACTGAAATCTCGCTCCAGCCATCAAGGTTCCTCACACAACAAAGGAATAAAGATTCTGCTGCTTGATTCAGCTTTATTAACCCTCTGACAGGACAGTTGTGCTCAGTCCTCCGGAGCTGAGGGACATTTGTTTGGTAGGGAAACTGATCCCCCAAAGTGCTGGTTCAGAGAAGCAGCTTTATGGATTCTGTAGTATGTAGACAGCAACTTTTCCTTTGCCAGCTCTTCATAGTGACAGGAAGCTTCCCTGGACACAGAAGAGGGTATCTTAAGAGCCCCATGACCCCACCCCCTTCACCAGCGTATCATCTACTGAGCTATGCTGTGCCTCTTTGTGCTGCAACATGCCACATGCTGCATGAATGTGACAGAAGCAGAGATGCTTGGATGTCGTTTGATATGATACCTTAGGCTTCCTCTCAGCTCTAGACAAATTGATTTCTTAGTGCCATCTCATACTTACCTGCCACGGTGGACTTTACAGAAGAAAATGAAAGCCAGAATGAAGAGGATGCCCAGGAGACTAGCAGAGGTGGCGAAATACCAAAGAAACTGAAGAAATGTGTTTCCATTTTCTAAGAGAGAATCATAGTTTTCTAAATAGAGAGAATCACCATTTCAGTTATATCTCCTCACTGATCAATTCCTTTATTGTGTCCATCTGGGGATCACACAAGTTGCTTTAAACATTAAGTTAACCTCCCAGCCTGCCTGTAAAATAATTATCCCCACTTGACAGAAGGGGAAACTGAGGCAAAGAAGTTAAATAGCTTGTTCAAGGTCATGCCTGGAGATTTAAATCTGGAAATTGAACCCATATCTCCTACTGGCCAATTATGCACCATAACCTTCTACATAGATCAGGTATAAATAAAACAGAAGGATAACAGCCATTTACATATCTCACCATTCAAACTATCTTCTACATCACTTCAAAGCAAATTTATGTGCCTTTCAGCTGACCATCTTGTCAATACACACATGTGCCAAATAAATAAAACAGTCCAGATAACAGCCATTTACAATTCAGATTATGAGACTGTTCAGCCATTTTATATCAGGGTGTGGCCAGCATGAACCACATGCAGTTCTTTTACAATTAAAGGGGCAGCCCCTCAGGTCCCAGCAGGCTGGGGTGGGGAACTTGTGGCTTCTACCCTGCTTGGGGTGGTAGGGCTAGAGGCTTCTGCCCAGTGGGGAGGGGGTTCTTGGAGCTTCAGTCCCATGGGGCACATCTGCCGAGGCTCAGGGCTTCAGCCATGGAGGGAGGGGTCTCAGGGTGTGAGCAGGAGTGGGGCAGCAGGCCCAGCAGGCGCGCTCCATGAGGCAGAAGCCCCGAGCCATACCACAGGGCTGAAGCCCTGAGGCCCGGCAGACACCTGGCTCTCGAACTTCTGAAGATTGTTGTATGCGGCTCAGAGGTCCAGTAAGTTTGGCCACCCCTGTCATATATGTCACTGACTTGGTCATTACCAAGCTGGGCCAAATGTGACCTGGTGACATCCTCATGAAAGGCTACACAGCCATTTAACAATCTCCTAACTGATCCAGTCCCCCAGGTTAGACATTTTCTAGATTTCCCTCTCTAGACATTTTATGAAGCAAACTGGAATGGTCAGCTGAGTTCGCAAAGTCTCTGCCGTGCCCTCACCAGCCTTGCTGATATTTGTTGGAGCTGCTGATCAGAGGAGCACGTGGATTTATCAGTTATAAATGAAGACTATATAGAGAAAAGAGATGTGTACTGTTACCTGATGGGCATTCCTTGGATTGGCTTATGTTCCCAGCTAGATGAGAGACCACGCAAGTTATATTAGTCTCTTTGGGGCTGCTTATCGTGTATGTGCTGAGCACAGTCTTTGTCCCATTGGTGTGAGTTTCAGACTGATTCCTGGCATCTCCATTTGGGTCCCAAGAGATCCATGCAGCTGGTTTCCCTGCCGCTGCCTTGCACACAGCGGTCAAGTTACTGTTACATGTCAAGGTCACTTCAGGAGGGACTGCAGGAAAGGGGAAAGAGTTGAAGTTAGTTTGCTGCATGTGGGATGGCAACTTCCTCGTTCCTATACAAAAAGAACATAGAAAGAGGAGAATAGGAGTGGAGATAGTACTGCAATAAATAGCAAACACCTGTTACAGCAAAAGAGATAACACAGAGTCCTTACAGCTCTCGAAATAGGGCTATCCCTTGGATGAGAGGGGGAGTAAAAACCTTGGGTGTACCATTTGGACTACCATAGATAATATTCCAAGACATGGCTTTGGGGAAATGAGTACCTTCACATGGCAATCTATCCTGGTTCCGTCTGAGACATATAAGCTCTCATACACCCTCTGCTGGCACGTCGGAACAAAAAAACAAAACAAAAAAACCTATATTCAAATCAGAACTAGAGAATGTTCAGGGCTGAAGTGGGAAGTGGGAAAAACAGCAGAGAGGAGGAAGCGTGGCAACCACAATAAGCAAAGGTGCATTCCTGTAGGCCCTTTCTTTAAACTGTTAGTACCAAGTTTCCCAGCTCCACCCCACACACTGTATGGATGGGACCAGGAGCTCATCTGTTATCCAGGGTTTCACTGAATTATCTCCTCATCATGATTCCTAACAATCTCCCATACTCTTGTCAGTTTTCTCAGGGAGGGTGTGTAGAAATGGCCTGAATCCAAAAACCCATATCCAATAAGTTCAGCTCTGGATTCTGATCCAGACTTTGTGTCATGTCCTGCGGGTCTCCAGTGGGAGTTAGCACAGAGATCTGCATATATTTCTTATCCCTGGTGTGTTTTTGTCTCTCTCTTCCCCTCTGTTTTAGTCGATTTTTGCAGTAGTAAATTCTTATGGTTATACTAAGTGATTTAATATAGATTTTCCAAAATGATCTGGGCCACTTTCAGTATTCTGATCTAGTTACTGCCCTAGTGTCAGCTTGGTCACCAAGGTCATCCTCCTTCACTGTGCACAAGATAATACACTAAGGGTGTTCCTAGAAAATAGCCTCTTTACCCCTGAGCCAGAAATGTTACAGGGGTAGGGATAGGAGGAACTGGATGTCCAAGGGGGCTGGTAGTGGGCTAATAGAACCTTTTACTTGTAGCTCATCAGTTCTAAATCAGATCAAGTTTGCAGGAACTGAATGTCATTACTATCTACAGTACGTGAACTGAGTTGACCTCAGTCCTGGTGCTAACGGACTTGGTTTACACGTGCCAATGGGCATCCAGTCTCGGAAGAGAGACCAAGGAACAATTAACACGGGCAAGGAAGGGGGGGCTGAACTATCCCTATTCCTAAAAGTGGCCTCACTAAATCGGGTTTAAGGTGAATTAACTTGGCTGCTCTTCATGGTCTTTGGAGAGAGGATTTCAGTCTCCAGAATTGTCATGCTGGAATTTCTCACAAGCACTAAGGCCCAGATCCTCAAAGGTATTTAGGCTCCTAACATCCATTGAAACCAATGGAAGTTGGGAGGAGGATCTGGGCCTAAATTAACTGTCTAAGAACAGTTTCCTGTGGGAATGGCTTGGGATGAAGATGGTTGTATAGAAGCCTCTCTACCAAAGAGCCAAAAATTGATGTTAACATCAGGTAGAAAACTAGCTCATGCCCAACCTTTCCAGCCATAGAAACCAGGAGAGAGGTAGTAAAGAAGTTGGATTGGAGGAGAGACCTTAATGAACTCACATAAGAGGATTAACCCAGCAGGCATCCTAAACTCCTACGTTTTTGGAGTTCTCTGAACCCATATACTCAACATTCTAAGAGAAGGCGAGGTTTACGTGTCAGGCATGAATCTGTGTGTGTGTACAACACAGCCTGCTACTTACCTAATACAGTCAGATGGTAATTTTGAATGAAAGTTCCTTCATTGTCTTACAGTTTCACAGATATAACATCCCTCATCATTGAGTGTCACTTTCTGTATCTGAAGTGCACAATCAGTATCCGGGCTACATTTCCAATCCATTCTCTCACTGCAGTTTCTGAATGTTATATTATCATGAGCGCTGTATGACAATAAGCAGTGAGTTCCATTTGTTCCTATTTTCCATATTACTGATACCAGATTCTTCCCTGAAATCTTATGACTGGTCAGATGAACACTGGAACCAGCTATTTTAAATATCCCGATGTTATCTAGAAAAGATGCAAGAAAAGGACACTTGAAAAGGTCACCTAGAATGTAATTACAGCCATAGAGCTCTGTTTCACTAGGGGTAACATCTCTAGTATTATATAATATTCCATAGTAAGAGCCCACCTCTGCAGATACTAGACCCATCTCTTTGCATCTATAGCTTTAAACAGTGACTGATAACCTGACACTTGGCTGTGCCACCAGGCCATCTGATTAACCTTGCTGCTCCCACACTCCATAGAAGCTCCTCTACTTCAATCACTGCCAAGTTTCAGAAGATGTTATTGTGGAGCGGAGCCTGACTGAAGTGCAGGGAACAGCTATATTGGAGGAGCTCCTGGATTAACTTTCTTCTTGATATGGCAGCAGTTGTGTGGAAAATGAATGATGGGGAAGACGTAACGTTAGCAGTGTGCCTGTTCTATACTGCCCTTGAAGTAAGCACAAACCAGGAAAAGTAGACATTTCTGAGCTACTTCTTGCTGTTCCATCCACAATGAGAGTTAAGTTACCATCTTGGAATAGCCGGAACTCAGCAGGATGAGAAAATCTATATGCTAAGGCCTGGTCTACATGGAAAACTTTTACTGGGCTAGCTATGTCAGATAGGGGTGTGATTTTTTTAACCGACATAGCCATGCCAGTATAAGCCCTAGTGTAGATTCAGTTCTCTTGGAAAACAGTCCAATTTTTAAAATAGTCTCTATTCAATGTATCTTTCTGCCCCTACCCTCCTGGGGCCGAATTCTACCCCGCTACACTGGAGTGAATCTGAACTAGCTCCTTTGTTTTGAGTGGAGTTATGCCAGATTTACATTGATGTTATTGAGAACCAAATTTGAATGTGTGTATTTGATATTTATCTGGTCACTTCTCTGGCAATAACGAGTTTCTACTCCTGTTAGGCATTCAGAGCCCTTACTGATACAGGAGCCTATTCTGCCTCACCGAGCATTGACAAAACTCTCAACTAAGTTCCAACGAAATACTCTTTACTGTCGATGGTGGAGTAAGAGGAACAGAGAACCCAGCTGCATTTTCACATCCCAGGTGAAGGTTTTGGAGGTGGCAGTTAGAAAAATCTTTTTACTGGTAAGAGGAACAAATTTGTCCTGCAAGTGCTGAGAACAAATAGGGAACCTTCCATCTCCTTTTAGAGTTACTATTCTGAATCTAAAATCCACATAAAGTCCGGTACAGCTCATTTGCATGGTAGAATCATCAGTAACATCAAATGTGTTACAGACTCATGTGGACATAATATTTATAGTCTATCACAAAAACTACAGCGCTCATTAAAAGGATAATTTCAACCTGTTTAGGTACCCTAAAATTACCTTTCTGGAGGCACTTACTGCATTACAAAAGAAGAAACTAACTTTTATCCTGGGTCCTCAGTGAGCTACACAATATTTAGATCTTGTCTAATCTAAATTCTTTCTTGGGAAATTTCTTCCTGTTGCACTGCTGCCATTAGTAACATGGTACAAGCACTAGTGCCAGAGGCATATATTTACTACTATGTCATTAAACCCAGATCGGAGCAGGAATAGACTAGAGCTGGGCAAACTTTATTGGCAAATAGTAAATTTGCTGAAAATGTGGTTGCAGGGTAACTGACATTATTTGTGGATTTGGATCAAATAGTTTTGGCCAAATTAAAAACGAGGAAATTTTTTTTAAAAGGGCGAAACAATTTGTTTTGATATTTCATTTAGAAATGAACTATTTGGTTTTGAAATGTCTTTTCAAATCGACATTTCATTTTGAAAATGTCATTTCATTCAACCCACACAATTTTTTCCCGTTTTTCATTTTGATGAGGGGGAAAACATTGTTTTGGGTTTGAAACAAACAGAATTTTATTTTTAATTTTTCAGCTCAGCCACTGAACTGAAAAACCATTTTATTCACTCAGCTCAAGTCTAGACTGTATGAAAGTAAAAACCCTGATGGCTGGTCTACACTAAAACTCTTGCTGTTGCTATCACCGATGGAGCTGCAATGCAGTAATGCAACATTAGGAGATTTTCTGAAAATGCCTTAGAGACAGTGTGTGGGCATGAATTCCACTTCCCTGTCTGTCTCAGTCACCATCCCATGTGCTTTTCTGGTCAGGCTCGTAACCACATGGTCTCTTCTGCTTGGAAGGGGAAGAGCCTCTGATTGGCAAGCTCCTCCAGAGAGGACAAGGGGAAGAGGTATATTCTTGCAGAGAGGTGTATTGCTTGTTTGAAGTCACCTGGGAATGATGAATTGCACTTGCTCTTTGGCACAACACTCCTTGCTACTACCAAATATTACGTGGTGTATAAATGAATGGGATTCAGTCCCTTCACAAAGGCCCTGATTTAGCTCAGCATTTAAGCACATGCTTAGTATTAAGCTGAATCATTCCACTGAACTTGAATGGAACTATTCACATTCTTATAATTAAGCACTTGAGCAAGACCTAAGGAGGTTGTGGAAGCTCCTTCGTTGGAGGTTTTCAAAAGGAGGCTGGATAGCCATCTGTCTTGGATGGCTTAGACACAAGAAATCCTGCATCTTGTTAGAGGGTTAGACTAGATGACCCTTGAGGTCCCTCTTAACCCGATGGTTCCATGATTCTTTGTTGACAGGGGCTAATACGAGGACACTGAGTTGATGACCTACCTCACCTACATGAAAGGGGAAAAACCCTTCAGCCTGGAATTGTGGCACTGTGGTAATAATCCCCCAGGCGTAAACCCTGGTCACTTCTGTTTATCCTCCAGTGACCTGACAGTCACCATCATTTTGGGTCATTCCCAACTTAAACAGCACCCAGTGATGCAGTGTAACCCCCTGCGGTACAGGGGCAGTGTCATGTCTCACTCTCCCCAGTGGTCTCGGTTTCTGTATAGCATCCAAGGACAAATTTTTCCACTCATGGATGCATACTCCTTGAGGAACTTGTGTGGTTCTCCTGTCCACGGAAAGCCTGCATTGGGAGGGTATTTGCAGCGTACTAACCCTGTGCCGGCAGGCTGTATGTGTGAGCTAGGAGCATACCAGTGGGTGGATGAGTCTAGTGGGTGGATCTCTAAGCAAACCCATCCCTTGTATAGCAGGGCTCTAGCAAGCCGTGATGCTGCTACAGCCCATGGACTGCTGTCCTATCCATGGAACCTTAAAACTGCGGATCCCCTTCTCTCACCCCATGAAGATTCTCTATGCAAAACTATTCACTTAGATTTTAAACTTCTTGGGACAGGGACAATCTCTTTGTTTTGTCTTTGTACAACACCTAGCACGATGAGGTCCTGATCCAGGACTGGGCACCTACATGCTACCATAATACAAATAATGATGAATAATAATGAGACTTTGGGCAGGATGAGAGGATTTGGCCCCAAGTATAAAGTTAACTTCTCCTTCCCAGTGTCTCACAGGGTGATGGATGTCTCAGGGCTCCGAGTTATGCCAGCACTGTACAGCACCAGGCCACCCTCTCTTCCCTAACCACTTAGTGATGGCCATTAGATCAGGAAATATGTTACCATTAGCTTGGTTTGGACTTTGTATGCTCTGGAAATCTTCCTTCTTGCCAGGGCTTGAATTGTTTCTTTGACTGGGCTCGATATCAAATCTGGTAGAATTTCTTGCCTGTGAACCTTTATATAAGGAAAAAAAGGAGTATAACTTTCAGATCAGAAGGGAAACAAAAGGAGTTTCTACCCTGCTGGTTGCTGACAATCCACCTCTTCACGAACTGTCCTGAGAGTATTGTTGCGATGGAGAGCTGAGTGAGAATGTGATATCATGCAAAGGACTAGGAGGGGGGGTTCTAATCCAGACTGTGCTAAAGGCTACATCTGTGACCCTGGGCACATCACTTAGTCCTTTCATGTTTCTCTTTCTCTATCTCTTAGGCATGGGCTACACTGAAAATTTAACTAGACATAGCTGCAGCGCTCAGGTTTGTGAAAAATCCACACTATGCTGACCTAACCTCTGGTGTAAACGCAGCTGGGTTGCCAGAAGAATGCTTCCATCGACCTAGCAACCATTGCTCGGTGAGGGGATATTCCTACAGCTGTGGGAAAATCTCTTCCATTGCTCTAGGCTGCATCTACCCTATGGGGTTATGCCAGCATACCCGCAGCACTGTAGTTGTGACATTATAATCCCCTTAGTGTAAACATGGCCTTACAATGGAGATAATCGTAACCTTCACAGGTCATTGTGTGGCTTGGTTCCTCAATGGTCATGGAGGTTTTTTTAGACCAAAAGGGCTAAGTCAGTGCAAAGTATTATTATTAATTATGTTAAACCATTATTATTAGACTGTGTGGGGAAAAACTGTAGCTGGCTTCACCTTTATCATGATGGCTAAACTCTTGTCATTATTACGGCTGTACCAAATTTACAGCCATGAAATCTCATCTCCCCCTGAAATCTGGCACCAGACAAGGGCTCCTACCCTGCACAGGGTTCCAGTTGCTAGTCCCGGCCGGGGATGGGGAGGGATGTGACTTCCTCTTCCCCTGCAGGGGTGGCTCCCAGAGTGGGTAAGACTCACTTCCAGGAACTTCCCCCAGCTTCAGGAAGCTCCACGGCTTCAGCTGTCAGCCCCCTGACCCACACAGAGAGGCTGCGGCTCCAGCTGTCCCATCCCCAGCCCTCCCCCAGCACAGAGAGGCTGTGGCTCCAGCTGTCAGACACCCCCCTGGGAAAACCCACCCTCCCACACCCTGCGACCCTCACTTCTGTGCTGCTGCTGGCAGTGGTACTGGCTTTAGAGCTGGGTATTTGACCAGCAGCCCTCCTCTTTGGCTGCCCAGTTTGAAGGCAGCGCCTGCACCAGCAGCAGGGCAGAAGTAAGGGTGCCAATCCCACGACCCCCCTACCGACTTTTGGGTTGGGACCCCCATGGTACAAGACCATGACATTTCAGATGTAAACATCTGAAAACGTGAAACTGACTCTTTTAAAAACCCCTAGCTATGAAATTGACCAAAATGGACTGTGAATTTGGTAGGGCCCTAGGCATTATCCTATGTAATGCTGTTCAAAGTGGAATATTTTGTGGTTAAAGAACCAGAAAAATAAGATACCTAATTAGGATCTTTCTTTCTTTCTTTCTTTCTTTCACTAAAATCCTATGAGAATGATATGTAACTTACAAAGTGAATACAATTCATTTCATTTTTTCCTGATTACACACACCTACATGTTTGTGTCTTTTCTCGGTATTTGGAGCACTGTAACGATATGTAATCTGAAGGTGCAGAACAGAAAATTCCCAAGATAAAACCACATCCTGCTAGTCCTGGGCACAGATGCAGCAGTAGGTGTGCCCTGCTTACAATCTATTATTGTTACTTCAGCTCAGATAGTGACAAACAAATCTGTAACTCTCACAGGTTTTAGTGGTGACTGTCGGGGATATAGGGATAAAGTATTTCTTTGTGGCTTTCCATGTTCCCCCTTTACTGACAAATGGGGATAATACTTACCTCCCCTCCAAGGAGTGCTGTTGGGATAATTACTCCATTAGTAGTTGAAAAGTATTTTGAAGATGGAAATCCTCAGTATATTCTCATTTTCCGGTGCCTGTTCTGTATTTATTTTTAAAATGTTTGTACGCGAAAAACTCCCTCCTACAAATCTTTGCCCGTTTTATTAAATTGACTACTGCATTCTGACTACACAAACAATGCGCTAGAAATGAGCAGGGGCTTTTTTGTTGTTTTTTGTTTCATTTTATTTTTAAATATATGCAAATTGTTCTGAGTAAATGAATTTCAATAAAAGATTCTTGTGCAATGGTTGTTTCTAACTCAAACAAAGTCATCAGAGGAGGAAATGAGAGAGGTTGAATGTCTCATGATGGGCTCTTGATTTTAGTTCTGTGAAAGTCTCTTAAAATGAATTGGAGAACAAAGAGCTTCCTTGCCTGACTTATCATTGTCAGGCGCATCAGCACGTCAGGCCACGTCATCAATTCCACTGGCCTCATCAAAATATGACTAAGCAAATATAAGAGTGCAAATGGACTCTGATGGCTCGGCTACTTTGCACTGCATGACCGAAACAATCTTGGATACCTTTCTTGACAAATAAGTGTGACATCAGTTTACTGGCTTATTGGGCCTTCTTCTCCTAAATAACCCACCTGTGATGTGGTACAGTTTCCCCAAGACAATGGCTGTCCTTCAGCAGCAAGAAAGGAAGAAGAAGTGAAAGTGGTGCTTCCTGCTATACCTTTTCATCAGCTTCTGTCACAACTGGCCAGGAATGAGTCAGGTACAAATCACTCAATGTCCACAAGCCACATCAGTCAGCTTGAAAGCTGCTGAACCATGTTTGTGTAAAATCTTCTTTTTTAGGTTTACAGTAAAGTGGTAGGATGGCTCTGAATTCCCCTTTATCCTGTTTAATGAGGAAGTTTTTAGATGGGCAAGATTGTTTAAGCAGGAGTCTAAAATATTCTGGACCTGAATCTCACGTACACTAGACTAGTTTACACCACTCTGCTTGGGACCTTAAACTGGGGTTTATATAATAATGTGCTTTCTCTTAAAGGACCCTTTAACTGCCAGAGTGGAGTAAAGAGGCCTTAATGTAAGTAAGAATCTGGGTTTTTATTCCTTGCTCTGCCATTGATATAATGTCTGGTGCTAGAAGCATGACCTTTGTGTCTGTGTTTCTCCATCCATGAAATGGAGGTAATGCCTACCTCAGAGGCATATTGTGAAGCTTAATTAATTAATGTTAATAAAGTGGTTTGAAGGCCTCTGAATAAAGTTGCTGTAGAAGGACAAAGTATTTTTATTAGCTCAGGCAATTATCTCATGTCAGAGCCCCATTAACCTTTTCCCAGGAAACAGCTAACACGTGGTTTGTTTTCCCCATGATGACAGTAGTCCACCTCTGAGCTGGAGAGAGCCTGAGGACTGGGCTACCCAGAGAACTTACATAGGCATAGCTTCGTCTCTCAGGTGTGTAAAAAAATCCACCCCCCTGAGAGACATAGCTATGCCGACCTAACCCACTGTGTAGAGAGTGCTACCGCATCTTGGGGAGGTGGATAAACTCCAGTAACAAGAGAACCGTTCCTGTCGCTGTAGTGAGGGTCTACATTGGAGTGCTGCAGCAGTGCTGCTGGAGCATTTTAAGTGTAGATATACCCTGAGGTAAAAGGTAGGATTTGGATAGCTTTGTCCAGCCTTCAGCCATCTTCATTCTCCTCTAGATCATCATGGTGGTGGGAACTGTGTGTAGCCTACACCAGGGAGAAGTGCTCAAAGGTGATTTATTTTCCCTTTTACCATACAATGGAGTGAAACGTTGCATAACATTGAGTCCAAAGGCTGTAGATTCAGATAGTCTTAAATGGGATGGGCTAAATCTTATGTCTCACGAGCTAAACAGGATCGGGCCTGGTCACCACTTAGATGAGAGGCATACAAAAAAGACCCAGGTGCTATCAGGGAGTGATGTTGGCCAACTTCCAATTCTGTATCCCTAAATCTCCCCACAGTTTCAATTGGATATGGGATTCTTCTTCACTTCCTCCCCCAAACTGTTGTGAAGTGGTATTGGGTATTGCTAACCGGTTGCTATGTTTGCCCCAGAGGTGGCTGTGCTGTTGCGTGAAGTGATTTCCGTGCATCTGTCTATAATGTGCTTTGGGATCCTTCAGGATAAACGGTTGTCTCTAAATGGAAATTGTCCTCAACCTTATCCTCCCCGCAGTTCATCAGCCATGAACTTTTCCCATATTTGGGGATGTTCAGACTTGAGATGGATTTGGTTCAGACCCGTTGCTGGACCAGATATGGTAAGGTCCCTTTGTGCTGCCAGGATCTTAAAGCAGCTCTAAAGAGGTTGCTGAGGGTTCCTCTAGGTAATTATTGATTATTTTATGTCCTGAAGCAAGAGGGCTTATATTCCTTAAATATTTTTATCCTTTTGTTTTGGATGGAAACAGCCAGGGCACACCGTATGCCATAATGCCACCCCTCTGAAGATGGTATCTTGTCTTCCAGAATCTCAGCTCTCATTTGAAAAAAGAGAAAGTCTATAGCTGTTATGGTTGCAAAGAAAACCTTTAAAAATATGAATTTGGGGCTTGTCTATACAGGGAAATTGAGCAGCAAAACTATGCTGGTATATGTATACTGGTATTACTCCCGGTATAGACATTTTTGTTCCAGAATAAAAGTGATTTTTTTTCCAGTTTACTTTGTTATTTTGGAAGTGGTTTGTTATATCAGAAAAACCCGTTCTTATTCCAGAATATGAGTGTCCAAATGGGGAACTATACTGGTCTAACTATTGTGGTGTAAATTCACACCTTACCTTATACCGCTTTACCTTCCTGTGTGTAATCAATACAAAGAGGTCTGCAGAGAGATTGAACAACAGATCTGAGAAGTGTGATGTGTCCTGTTCATCTCAGTGAGGCATTTATTCAGGCATGATCATTTAAATGTCAACTATTTCATTCCCTGAGTAAGAGAGGAGATGGAGGATCACAGTGTGTCACAATTTACTGTGAGCAATTTCTCATTTTTGTGTGACATGTCAGTGACACTTGGGAGATATCACCACTTTTTTTTTTTGCTCAGCCAAAGGGAGCCCAGCCCAAGGAACCTAGCACAGCCTAGGGGCCCCAATGAGGGGAAATCAGGCTCTAGAAGCCCAGTCCATATTTGATCTGCACAAATCTCATGTAAGCAGTATTTCATTATGGAGACTCACGTGGATGGAGCTTATGTTATGGGTGGAAGTTGGAAGAGTACCACCACTTCCCCCCGCCCCATCTTAGCATTGATCTCCAAACCTCTCAAATTCCTCAATTTTCTCTAACTTTGATTCACCTCAATAATTCTGTACCATCTCTAAATGATGCCACTTCCATGTTCAACCCACGCCAGTCATTAATAACAACAAACATTTGTTAAATGTTTAACAAAGTTCAGTAGCATTGGTCCTAGTTTAAGTCTTTGGGGTATCCCACCGTTTACACCTGTTCTTGTTGAAAATGGGCCTTTTTACCTCCTTTTTGTTTTTTTTTATCAAAGAGACGCAGTCATTTTAGAAGTCATATGTATGTCTTGAAAATTTGTCAGCTACCACATGCAAAATCTAAGATTACTGTAACTGAAAGCAATTAGGGAAAAATATTTTTCTCTCCTTTTTTCGTTTGTTTACGTTGTGCATTTGACAGCACAATATAGTCAGTTTCCCTAGTTCCCATGTATAGTCAAAGACTTAGTCATCTTTTCCTGTTTCTTTGAGTCTGTCACACAGCAAAAGGAGACAGAAACATTTAAAAAAAAAAAGAATATATGATAGTAAAACTGCAGGGGATTTTGGGGACAGGTGTAGAACCTGAAAATACTTTTAACGCTTTTCAAACTGAGTAGATTTCAAACTGGTGAAATTCAGTTTCTAATTCATGACTGAACTTTTATCTCATGCCCAGAGACTGTTTAAATTTCCTTAAGAGCCTCTTTAAGAAACTGCAGCTTTTTAAGAGATTTTGCCCTCTAAGGAGATTGATGATTTTGCTCAAAGATAGTCCTATTGTATACCGAGTCCCTGCAGCAACAACTCTCTTTAACTTTTCAGTACATGCCCCCACGTACAGCAGATTGGAACGTATTAAAATTATTGGCATAACAAACTCACACAATGATACACCACAAGCAGATGACTGACTGCATCATGGAATGGATGTTACATGAGTCACAGTAAGTTGCAATTCAAGGGGCAATATTTGCTGCTTGGAAGAGGCCAGGTGTAATATGCTGAAGATGCATAGTCTTTTATCTCTTTCTATAATCTGTCACTGTGTATCTGTGACAGTAAGCAAGGCTGGGCTGGGAGAACGTAAAAGACAGACAATGGATCCCTGGTATAATTCGATGGCAGTGAATGGAGTTACACCAGGGATGACTGTGTCCCAAAGTGTTTGTGAAACACACTTGTCCTCTGAACAGCAGGCTGTTCTTTTCAGTTGTAAGAGTAGGTGTGTATTACTAGTAGTCTGTTGGTAGGCCTCCCTGCAGCTGTGAACTATAGGGGATAAGGGTTCAATTGCTTGCTGAAGGGATCACACATAAATGAGGACACTTGGTGTCTTGGTGTCACCTTCAGCTCCCTGTTCCCACCCCGACATCCAGGCTCTTGAGTCTTTGACAATCGCTCTAAACCCAGGCTTCCCATTCCATCTCTGTCATCATAACCCTAGTCTATTTAATCATCTCTCGCTTCCATTACATCAACTTCCTGCTTTCTCATTTCCCAGCTTCTCCTTTCATTCCCTTGCAATCATCTGCCTTTTCTGCCACTGTTACCATGTCACTCCTCTGTGTGAATCCTTTCCTTGCCCCAGATGGCTTCGTCTCACCATTACTGACAAATTACTAAATCATTCCACATAAAGTCAGCCCCACCTTTGGTTTCCCCTTTGTGTCCCATCGATGATGTGTCTATCATTAGACTGCAAACTCCCCAGGCTAAGGACTGACTTTACTTGTATGTGCTGTACAGTGCTGAGCATAATAACAAAGCTAAATAATAAATCCAAGCTTCTTGTCTTCACCTTCAGGGCTAAACACAACTCTGCACCTGCCCAAGAATCTGCTTTTATTTCATCCCACTACCTTCTCATTCCCTTGAACCTGCTCGGCCCTCACTCCTAAACACTCTGCTTGTCTTTGCACTTTCTTCCATGCCACCAAAATGCCTGGAATTCCCTCTTTCTATTTGGGCACCAAAGAAACTCCCTCTTCTCCTTCCGATCCTTCCTAAAAACTCACTTATTAGGTGGAGTCTTCCCAGTGATACTTCAGCAATGTAAGAAGCACATAACCCAATCCTCAGGTCATCTTTAGGCTAGGAAAGGTAGGCTATGTTTTAATCTGGACACAGCCTAAAAGGAAAAAGGATTGTTGCATCACTTTAACATGGGTCTGTCATCCCGACAGCCAGCGTATAGTGTAATGGGTTGGAATAGTTCATTCTGCATGACACTTAGGGCCGGTCCTCAATGGGTGCAAATCATCATAACTGAATTGAAGTCAGTGGAGTTAAGAGATTACACCAGCTGAAGATCTGGTCCCTAAACTGTAAACTATGTAAGACAAGGTCTGCGTTTCCATGTTTTGTACCGCACCAAACAACGTGACAGTACACCAGGAGAAAACTGATGTTTACTCACTTAGCTACCTCCCTGTAGTCTGTCCACTTCAGGCTTTGAGATTTGAATCTGTGCTTTTATTATGGCACTAATGTGGCCTCCAATCAGGCTTTGTGCAGATGAAATGTGCAAGGAATGAGGTTATAAGGGATCCACACCAGCCTCAATGTGAAAACTCCTCTGTACTTTTTACTTCAGCCTCTCTCATGAATTTCACCTTACCTGTTCCCTTTATTTTTCTAATTGAGATGGCACTTTTATTGGCTTATAATGTTCAGAAACAATTTCATTTAAAGCCAAAATGTCTCATGTTTGCAGTCCAGAAAGGAAATCAATTTGCAACCTTTGAAGAAAAATCTATTCCTAGAGATTTGGTCATTCATATAAAAGTAGCTCTGGACTTGTGATTTTTTTTTAATCACTCATTGAAATAGATTTTTTTCTATTTTAAATTATTTTTTGTCTTTTAAAATAATTTTTCCTGCAAAGTAAAAAGTCCATGAAGGCTGCGATTTTAATCTGACAAAGTCAAGAAAGTCAGAATTATGGGGCTAGGTCAGTCCTCACTGAGCACCATTCCCGTAAGTACAAAGGGCACTAAAGCAGGGAAGTGAGTATTTTCTCCAGCATAGAGGAATCCTCACATGGCCTAAATGCGACGTACTGCCTAGCAAACAACTACAAAGGGCCTTCCATTTTCTTTCCTCACTGAAGAAATGGACATGGAGCATTTTATATGATGCTTCATAGGATCACTCTACATTTCAATTCTACTTCTCCAGGGAGAAGAAGTAAAATGAATTTTGTGCTGTCAGTTCTGTTGAAATTGCACCTCTTCCTGGAATCTTAGATGCTGAATCTGACTTTCTTGACTTTGTCTGATTAAAACCTTAGGATTTTGTATGTCTGACTATATACTGTACATTTTATGATGATTTAAAGAAAGACCCTGTTGTAATTTATATGTACAAGTTGGCAGATTTAAGGTGTCTGTGATGTCCTTAGTGCTTAATGTCCTCACTTTTGCACAGTTAAAAATTTCAATCATAATAGTTTTGGGGTTGATTTTTTACACAATAATTTCTTTGGATTTTTCTAAGAAATGATGAAGCTGCTGTATGAAACACATAAGGCCTCTGACTTCCCTGCCCTTTCTGTACATGTGAATGATCACCTCTTCAAAAACAAAAAATAACAGATGTGAGTTTTCAATAGTTTGTATATCTATACACATATGTCAGAGTTAAAAAAAGTAAAATACTGTATGTGGTCAGGATGCTATTTTCAAACCCCCTTACTGCTGGTGTTTCAAAACTAGCTTCATACAAGCACAGCAGTCCTTGGTCAGGACAATGTAAATGTCATCTCTGAAGCTCTAAAACAAGATCTGCCTTTAAAAATTTTTTGTGTGTGTAGAAAGTTATCTGAAAAAGTCTCAGCTGTAGATGCACTGGGCCCAAGTACGCCACTAAAGCCGTGGACTCTGAGCGCATGGTGGCCAGAATGGAGAAATTAGAAAGGAGTTGCCTTGGTCTTACTACCTGTTCTGCGTCAGCCTCCTGCCTTCAACCTTATGAAGAGGGAAGCAGCATGATCCGGGTGACAGGGCACTCAAGGTTAGCTACTGGTTGGAAATTTTCTGTCAACTGTTTTTCTGTGGGAAAACTGAGTTTTTGACTAAACATTTGTTTTTTGTGAAAAGTGATCTGCTTTCTATGGAAAATTTCATCTTCTTGTCAAAAACAAAAAAAAAAATTAAATTCAAAGACCTTTTGGCTGAGAGGTTTTCAGGATTTTTGACTGAAAGTCAAAATGAATTTTTCTTTTTTTTGTCAAAATTTTCCTTGAAAAAAATCCTCATTCCCTGGCTAGCTCTATTTAAGACTGTGGGGTTTTACCCTTGACTCTGCCATGAGATCACTGTTATACCTTGGGCAAGCTACTTAATAATCCCGTGTCTCAGTATTTCCATCTGTAAAATGGGGACGAGGCACTAACCTACCTCTCAGGGGTACTGAGACTGAATTAAACAGCAGTTGTAACATGTCTTGAACTCATCTGATGGAAAACACTTGAGAAGTGAGACCCATCTTGGAAGCCTATGTTTGAACAGCTCAGTGCATTCGACCAGTTCCTTCCTCGTTGCCAGTACGTATACTTCGCATTAACACTTCAGGTTTTTGTGACTGGTGCATGAGGCTGCCTCTCATTGCTTTAATGATGCCTTTATGGGGTGCACCTCAGGGATGCGCTTGCTCTACAAATACCAGGTGAAGGGGAGCTGGTGGACATGAGCTGGAGCAGTGAGAAGTCTAATAAAACTGAGACAACTGCCCTAAAAGGTTAGGAAGCACAACCTTAGATGAAACAGAGTTTTCACCACAGAAGCCGTTTTAGATCAAACACCGACATATGCTCCTTATGGTAACAACTCCCACCAGCTCTCAGAATGAATCTCAGGACTGCTCGCCACTCCCTACATAGGCTTGCTCGCCTGTGCTCAGAATGAAATTGAAGACCTCCATCCTACCACTACCGCCAGCCTCCCTAACCAAACCAAGACTAGACCCCTTCGCTAAGACTCTGAGTTCACAGACGGGACTGCACACACCATTCTCGGTGTGATCTATAGTCTGTTCAGTAAACCAACTTCTCAGCTGACAGGAATTTAAAGATACAGGTGAAGAGCCTTATGGCAGCTGATAATATTGTTCACTGTGAATCAGTCATGGTTGCTAAGTAAACCAGATACATGGCACATGCCTAGTGACAAAAGGCCTAGTGATCATAGGCAGATGTAGTAGATGAAGAGCAGGTTTAAGATGCCAGTTAACAATACATAAACTACAGCGTCCCTTTAATGAAATCAGCACTGATAGGTACAACATTTATGTGAAGGAAACAGCCTAGCACATTCCCCTTTCTTCCATCCCTAGCAGTTGCTTGATCCCAAAGAGAAGTCAAACTTACCCATTGTTACCATCGCCACTGAGATGGTGAGCAGAATGAAGGCACAAAAAGTCTTCCCAACAAAATTCATATCAGCTTTTGCTTTCATTGCTCACACAGCTCGCTCACTCCCATCCATCCTGCTGTAAGCACAGCTGCAGACGTGGGATGTTGCCCTCTGAGACCGTCTGTCCTTGCCAGACAGTGTCTCTGCTCACTATTCCACTTCTCCACCCCGACTCCGTGTGCTCCTGACTGATTAGCTCCTTGGGGGTGGAGAGGCTCCTTCTTCTGCCTTTTCATAGCACTAGGCTTCCTGTGCTGAGAGCCAAAGCAAACATTGAGGAAACAGATTGAACTATGCCTTCCGTTCATTGGCTCTCCTCGCAGTGCTGATGTGTGAAGATAAACTCCACAGCAGAGCTCAGAATGGAGTCAAAATGAAGCATATTCTTCAAGCCTGGGCTTACTATCAGCGAGGGAATTTTAATCGTGGGAAGTTAGGGCAAACATATTATTCATATAGTAATAACAGTGCACTCAGCACTTCACAGACAAGAAAAGTTCATTCTCTGAAGAGCTTCCATTCTAAGACCTTATACACAATGACTTCCTTTAACAATTGTCCCCTCAGGACATTCTATGTCCCTGGCAGGATCAGGGTCTTAATCCTGCTCTTAAACCAAGAGGCCCACTCAGACCTCAGAGGAGAGAATACACAGTGAGGAAAAAGAAAAGACTCCTCCTATTTTTAGTTTTGGGCACAAGTTCTTTAGCCTTCCAGGCTTGGCAGCTGTCTCCCCAACCAGCTCTAGAACTGGCCCATCTCTCAGGTTGAAAGATTTTTGTCTTTTAGTTGAAGCAATGGCCCCCTCTCTCCTCTTCTTCACTGGCCCTCCCAGGTCAGGTTGAGCGCCGGCTGCTTCTCTCTTAAACCAACAGCATTTCACATGCAGAACTCTCTGGTCCAGCAGAATTGCGAGGGCTTCCATGGGGCCAAAGGTACAGCCCAAAATAATTAAAATAAAAAATGACAGCCAAAAGGGACAGTAAAGAAAGTAAACAGATTGAAATCCACCAAGAAATAAAACTGTTCAAGTCTCCATCAGCAACTGGAAACCCACAGCATGTTCAGCCATCACCCGGTTGCCATGTATTGATCGGAACTGCTGTAGTCAGATGCTCCCATGGCCAGTTTCCTCTGGTCAAGATACATTCCAGAGAATGACCATCCAGTGGAAGGAGAGAGTGAATAAATATCCGATGTTCATAAGCCCTTTATTTATACCCTGCATGGGCATTTTTCCACTAATCCATTAAAACACCAACATTTTTGCTTTTGTGACTGTTGTTAACAGAGATATAACAAAAAGCAGATTGAGTAGAGAAGGTGGCATGTGTTTTGTCAGGCCCATGACTTTGGCATGTAATTTTTGTGGTTACTTTGTTAACACTTCTTGGATATAGCAGGACCAGGATTTATAGACTTTCTGGGAAATGTTGGGGGCATACTGAAGAGAGGAGAGGTGGAGGCAGAACAGATCAAGCCAGGGAGTGGGTTGCAGGTGTCAGATTAGCATAGAGGAAAGAGCAGGGACAAGAACTGTCATAAGAGATCAGTTCAGTGGTTCACCTAGTCCACCATTCTGACAGTGTCCAGTACTAAATGCTTTAGAGGACGGTGCAAGAAACCACAGAGTGGACAATTATGGATCATCCTGCCCCTAGAGGCACTTTTTTCCTAATCTCTGCAAATGAAGGATAGTTTATGCTTGGAAGCATGATAATTTATCTCACTTATTGTTCTTTTAATCTTGCCTAATGTTACTGTGGATGTTCTCATTAACCATAAAAAGGTCTAGGCCTGAGCTCTTGGCCTCAATAATATCATATGGCAAAGAGTTCCCTGGGTGAATTGTGTTATATTAAAAAAGTGTATCTTCTTTTTAGTTTTAAATGTAATTTAATTGAATACCCCTTGTTCTAGTAGTATGAGAGAAGGTAAATAAGAGCACCTGATTTATCTTAATTATGCCTTCATTGTTTTGTATACAGGTACCTCTAGCATACTCCATCTCACTAATCTCCTTTGAAGTAAACAGTCCCAGTTTTTCTTCATACATAAGTCTCTAATAATTTTTGCCATCTGGCTCTGTCCCCTTTCTATTTCTGCTGTGTCCTCAGGTGACCAGAGCTGAGCACAGTACTACACAGGAGGACATACTATTGTTTTATAATATTTTCCATTCCGTCCCTTATATGTTTGAACATTTTCTTTGCTTTTTAGATCTCTGCTGTGCATTGGGCAGAGGTTTTTCTTGAGTTGCCCCCATTGCCGTTCAGGCCTATTTTCCAAGCCATTACTGTTCACCTAGGGGCACCAAAGCATCCTGAGAGGCCTCGGACTACACATTCTGTTGCGTTGCAAGGTTTTACCATAGCACTACAGCAAAGAGTCCACACAAGGACCAGTTCTCAGAAATGGTATGCAGATTTGACAAGCTGCCAATCCCAAGCCAGCTCTTGTAGCTGAAGTATGGGTTCTGCATTGTGGTTTTTAATGTGGGTTACATTAGATCCACTGTCTGTTTATTATAGCATTATCAGATATTATTTGAGATATGCACAGTCTGTGACCGGCTCTGTTTGAAGTGGTTTTTGCTCAGTCTTAAGCCTTTCCTGACAGCAGAACTCATTGTAATAATGTGTTCAATATGTAATGCAGGTGCAGGATTTGTGAAGATACGTTTTAACTATCTAAGTGTAGATAGGAAATAAGTTTTTGGGAGTAAAGTTACTACTTAATATATCCTGAATACTGACAGGGGGTTATTTTGTCAGATCTTCAGTTGGTGTACATTGGCATAGTTCCCTTGACTTCGGAGGATCTGTCCTATTTTGCCAACCACAGTGTCTCAGAGTCCTGGGTCTTGAGACCCAAATGAGTGATGATGTCTCTGGGTAAATTGGACATAAAGAGATACGTGTGAAAAGTCTCATCAGTCAAGGGTGCTGGGTTCCACACTATTGATACTTTCACTGACCTGCCCAGAACACACACAACAGCCCATCACTGAAATGCATTGCTCTTGCCTGTGAACTTGGTAAGAAGGCTGCATTTACATTCCAGTGCATGGTGCACTATACTCCCCACAATACGTCTATTTAACGAACCTTTGACTCCCCTCCAGACACTAAAAGGGTTGGAGCAGCAAGCTTAATAGCAAATTTCCTGTCTCCTGATGATTTGCAGAGACTTAACATTTATTGATAGGTTTTTTTCCCCACCTCTGTTGACTTTACTAAATGATTTGGCTTTTTTTCATTTTTAAACTTTTTTTCCCCAATGTTAAAAAAAGTAAAAAAAAAAAAAAAAAAAGAATTTGCTGGGTTTGTTGTGTGTGGTCATAAAAATGAATGAGCAAAAGCATTAGGTAGAGCCAGTTTTTGTGCAGGCAGAAGCTGTACAAACTTCTTCAACAAACAGCTCGGCCAATGACTCCCGATCCTGACCTGCAGCCCCCCAGCTAGTCTAGTCCTGAGCTCCCCCTGGCACAACTCTGCCAATGCTCCTGAATTTTGACCTGTAGCCTCCTGTTAATCCATCTCTGAGACTCACTCAGCTGTGCCATTGCCCCTCAAGCCTGTCATACAGCACCCTGCTATTCCTGTCATAATCCTTGAAAGAGTTCTGCCAGAACATCTTGAATCTAACCAGCAATCCCACCTGAAACATGACTGCAAAGGCAGCTACAATAACAGACTCTTTAGCTTCAGCTGTTACCTGTAGCTGCCTGTAAATGATGTCACGCCATGGTCGTTTCCTATTGTTTCTGTCCCACAAAATAACAACAAACTCCAACCAAACTTGTTCCCCTAGCAGGGTGATACAATGAAACGCTGAGGAGAACGTCACGTAGTAAAGGTGTTGGGGCTGTTTTTGAAGCAGCTTCGTAGGTGCTCTGTGGCTAGTTAGTATTGTTTATTCCTGGAAACACCCACACACCTGAAAGTCTCGAAGAGAATATGGTTTCTTTTGTGACTCCCACGGGAGGCTAGGAGAGGCAGAGTGCAGCACCCCCAAATATCAAAGAAGCTTTTATTTAATATCAAAACTGAAATTACTGAGCTCTGACTTGGTGCCTTTAGCTTCTTTTCTTTCCAGTTGAAGGACCGGAATTGTTTTGAACTTGAATCTACAGGTGTAAATTCCTTTTTTGTGGTATGCATTTTATATACTTATAAATAGACAGAGAATTTTCTGCCAGCATTTCAAGGCAGTTTAGAGGAGTAGGTTTATAAGTAAATTTATTTGGAAAATCCTCCTCCTCTCCCCCCAGGAGGCTTGGAAGCGCTGTCTCTTACAATCTTTCTGCTTCCAGAATGAAATACCTGCTTTCTCCAAGATTTATAGGAGCAGATCCTCAGTAGGTGTAAATTCTCATAGCTCCATTGAAGTTAATTTTAAAGCTAGATGAGACCATTATGATCCTCTAGTCTGACTTCCTGCAGAGCACCGGCCACAGAACATCACCCTTTTACCATCACCCATCACCAGAACTTTCCTTCTTTTAGTCCAATAACTCAGCTATGAACTAGAGCCTATCTTTTAGAAAGATTTCTTATCCAACCAATAATGCTGCCAGCTGGGCAAAGGGATCTGAGCACATTTGGAAAGGAAGGGTGCCTGATTGAGTCGTGAAGCTCCTTGAGGAGAGGAAAAGACTCAAAGAAGGCTGGATGACTTGCTGAGCTGGGGGGTGGGGGGGCTGGTGGGAGAAAGGAAGCAGATAATTATTTCCAGGAAGTACACTGCTTCTGTCTTTGGGTCTCCAACACACCGGGAGCCAACCTCTGTTCCATTGGTCATGGGGAGAATCATGCAGGAGGCTCATACCAGAACAGGGTCAGATGTAAAACCAAGGTCCTGACCAACTGTGGTTACTAAAGATCTCATGGAACTTTTTACAAGGGTGTTTTCCCTGGTGTCTTGGTCAAATTTCTACACAGTTAATTACACTCTGTCTTATATCCCTCTCCAGTTTCAATTCCATACATAGGAATTACCAGACTAGATCAGACCTGAGATCCATCTAGTCCAGTATCCTGTCCCTGAGAGTGGCTAGATCCAGATGCTTCAAATGCAGGATGTCCAGAGACCAAGTGTGAAAAATCGGGATGGGGTGAGGGGTAATAGGAATCTATATAAGACAAAGCCCCAAATATCGGGACTGTCCTTATAAAATCAGGACATCTGGTCACCCTATTCAGATGAAGGTGTATGAAACCTCTTAGGCCTTAATAGTTAGAGATGGGTTTAAGCCCTGACACATGAAGTTTAATATTTTTCAAAATGTGTTTGCACTACTATAATTCAGAATATTCATATAAATGTCCAATCCTGTTTTGAGTCTTGCTAAGATTTTAGTCTCTGACATAAAGTGGCAGTGAGTTTCACAGCCCAACTGTGCATTGAGTGAAAAAGTATTTCCTTTATTTGTTTCGAATTTGCTATATTATAATGTCTTGCTCTTGTGTTATCAGGCAGGAGAAGAGAAACTTCAGGTAGTATTCACTTATTTCCCTAAACTTGCTTAGTTTTTAGCATTATTGTTGCTACTCATCCAGTGACAGGTGGATGAAATGAACCTTGTTTAGTCCATCAGTTTAAGTCTGTACAAGGGGGGGCCTGACTAGTTCTATAGAAATGCAATAATGCTGTGTAGACTGACTAGTACTACAATATAGCCTCCTGGTCTTAATTTTTAATTTGTACAAGTTGTTTAGATTTAAACTTTAATTTGTACATTGGGCCACATTTTGCTCTATTACCTCAGTGTAAATCCATTGTAGTTTATGTAGTTACTCTGGGTTTATAGTAGCATAACTGTGAACAGAATTTGCAATGTGGCTGAGATACTGTTGCTGTGGTAACCTTAATTTTGCATTTCCGGACTTGTACTGTCTGATTAAAATCTCACCTTTAATGTTGCGTTACAATTTTTATTTGTTTGTTGGCACGCAGCATAAACTTATCAAGAGAACAAATATGAGCAAAAAAAGCAACTAGGCAGCACAAAGTCTAGAGGAAGAATGTGACTTTGTGCACGTCCAAAAACAGCTACTTTAGGTGATACCTGACCCTCGTACTAGGCCAAATCACAGTGTGGTGTGACACCTGGCTTTCACTGAAGTTACAAGCTAAAAGAAACTGACCCTTTATCTTTGATTTGCTAATCAAAGAGAAGTGAAAAAAGCTTTTTAATTTAGGGATCCTATAAAAACCATATGATTTCCCCCCTCCTCACCCACTTCCACAGATAGAGGTACTTCGCCTCTCACTGATATTATACAGTGCGTGGAAAAGCAATGATGAAAGCACGCTCTTAGATGACAGCAGTGCATAAAGGGGTCTGAAAAATGTAGAGATGCTATCTTAATCTGGGAGCGGTAGCTTTGGTAATGAAAACTGTTTAAAGTGCACCCCACAGTGACCTAGCTTGATTTTTAATTTATTTCTTTTTTGCCGGTCTGCAACCCCTTGCAACACTCCCCCACCTCCTCAAACACACTTTAAGCACTGGATGACTAGGTCATGCCACAAACACCAGCAGGGAAAATGTTTGCAGACATTCCTGGTGAGCCCTCCTTTTGAGGAGTGACTTTTCATTGCAGGTCACTCTGTAAAGGTCAGGTGAGAAAGGAGGGGAGGCTATTTGCAGATAGGCCTCAGTCACAAAATCACTTCTCATGTGCACGTGTGTAGTGATAGCAGGGGTGAACCCTAGTGGAAAGGAGGATTTCAACATGAAGCTTCTCCTCTTTTCCCTTCAAACTCCTTGCTTTATTTAGCTACGTGACTCTTACACTTTTTGTTTTCTCTGCAATCGCCTTTGAACCTTGAAGGCCTCTGCTGCGTAAAGATGAGGGTGTTCAGTTCAGAGCACAAGGTCACAGCGAAGGAAGGCACTGAGTTCTCTCATGGATACTTTACCTTTCTTCTCACTTAGAATAGTTCCAGAGGGGTAGCCGTGTTAGTCTGTATACAGCAAAAACATCTCACTTGTTCATCTAAAATAAGTAATTCAGGCCAAAAGTATCTGCTTGCACCTTGTGCGTGGAAAACCAGAACACATCAGGCCCCTGACTCTCTGTGGCGCTGCAGCTTGTTGTGCTGGTGTTTGCATCAGTATAAACTGGGTGTAAAATGTTACTATCCTGTTTGGAGGAGCATTTCACACCTGCTTCGCACTAGTGTAGAGGACAGCACAAGATGCATGGTGACTGCAAAACAGGCCCTCCATCCTTTTATTTTGCTTGTTAGCCTGGAGGCCTGGGGGGCATATTCTGAAAGTAAGGTGAGCTGCGTGTTCTCTTACGTTAAAAACTGAGATGGAGTTATGGCAAGAGGAGAGGGGCAGCCAGCTGCGCCGAAGGAAATCAGTGGTGCAAAGCAAAGTGAGGGGGAGGGATTTGGAGGGGCAAGGCAAGGAAGGATGCATGGTGTGTAGGAAGAGGGAGGTCATTCCAGCCATAGGGAGGGAGTGGAAAAAAGACATGAACATAAGCAGGTGGAGCAGACAAACAGTGACAAGAGTGAGCAGAGGGCAGGGGCATTTTTATGCCAGTTCTCCTGCACAGGATTTGAGTGTTGTACGCCAACAGGCCCAAGTAACGTTTCTGTGTGACTATCTAAAGAGCTCTGTAGAGCAGGTTTCTGAGAGGCTTTTGTGTGTGTGATCCCAAAGGGCTAATCAATATCCCTGTAGAAACCACTAATAATAATTCTTGTATGGTGTTCTATAGATCTCACAGAACTTTACAAAAGGGGGAAGATGTCATTAATCCCCATTTTACAGATCAGGAATCCTGGCTTGTTCCTCCTCCTTGGAATTTTTCTCAGGAGATTCTTGATGAATCAGACAGGAGCACTCCTCTTCTGAGGCAGGTGGCTGGCATCACCAAATGGGGTCCAATTAGGTCACCTTCATGCAAATGAAGAACCTCCCCATTCCGATAACTTCAGGCTCAGAAAGTCCACGGATCTAAACATTTACCCAGTCAGCAGGGTCGTAGATAGTTTGAGACATCTGAGGTTCTGGGTCAATGAACAGGCACCATCTCCACTCTTCTGAAAAGGCCGGCTCAAAAAAAAATGTCAAAAAGGGTAAAATTAGCAAAAAGCTGGAACTGAGAATGTAGGGAAAACCAATCATACATTCAATCAGCCATGCTCAGCAAGGGACAGGTCCTGTTTAACAGACCAGTGTTTCTCAACCAGGGATACGCGTACCCTTGGGGGTACACAAAGGTCTTCCAGGGGGTACATCAACTCATCTAGATATTCGCCTAGTTTTACAACAGGCTACATAAAAAAACACTAGTGAAGACAGTACAAACTAAAATTTCATAAACAATGACTTGTTTATACTGCTCTATGTTATACACTGAAATGTAAGTACAATATTTATATTATTTATATGCCAATCAATTTATTTTTATAATTATATGGTAAAAATGAAAAAGTAAGCCATTTTTCAGGAACAGTTTGCTGTGGCACTTTTGTATTTTTATGTCTGATTTTTGTAAGCAAATAGTTTTTAAGTGAGGTGAAACTTGGGATACAAAAGACAAATCAGACTCCTGAAAGGGGTACAATAGTCTAGGAAGATTGAGAACCACAGCTGCTTATAACATGCCCTTTCTGTTTTAATTATATTTTAATGTCACTCAAAAAAACCCCGACATTAAAAGAACAATATTAAATTTGCAAAGTGAAGCACTCAGACGTTAGGAAATGCCCAAATTAAGGGGGCCTGTGAGGGGATGGCAAAGGCATATCCCTGACATAAAGGTCACACCCCTACCAAAATTCAAGACCTTACTCCAAAGAATGGGGGAGGGGGCTACAGCTTTTCAAAGAGAAGGATGACAGAATTTTTTTCAAGGGGCAAACAATGTATTTTTCCCTAGTCTCATTCTCAGAAATAATTGAATTGTTTTGGCTGAAACTTCCAAAAACGTTTAGCCTGAGGCAGTCATCCAGCATGGAAAATTTCAGCTCACACTATTAAAGTTTGGTAATGGTGTAAGCAACTGAAAACAGGGTCCGATACAGCTATGCTGCTGTAAGAGCACTCATGTAGCTGCGTTATGCCGATGAGAGAGAGCTCTCACCTTGACGTAATAAGACCAGCTCAATGAGCGGTGGTAGCTATGTCAATGGGAGAGTGTCTCCCGCCAACATAGCACAGCTTACATGAGCATCTATGCCGGCAAAACTTACATTGCTTAGGGGGTGTTTTTTCACACCCCTGAACGACAAAAGTTTTGCTGACGTACGTGGTAGTGTAGACATGACCTTAGTAATAGGTGATGCTGCCAGCCCTGCCTACGCTCAACAGCTCAACTTTGAACAGCCATTTTTGACCCTCAAAATCAATGAAACATTTGACTTCGTCTTGGCCAGAGTGAAAACTCTTTTCCTCCTAAAATCATAAATTTGGGGTTCCATTTTTATGTGCGCACCTATCTGCCTCACATGTTCACCCAGTCCTCTGCCAAAGTGAGAAGCCCTATGTAGAAGAAGGCCCTAGTGCTTCATAAAGTTTCCCTGACCTTTGAATAACACCCCAGGCAAGAGAGAAAGGAAGGCCTAATGGTTAGAGTGTTAACCTTGGGGTTAGGAGACATGGATTTATTCCTTTTTGCACCACAGACTTCCTGTGTGACCTTGAACCAGTCACTTCGTCTTTCTGTGTGTCAGTTCTCCAACTGTACTGTGGGGATAACAGCACCGCCCTACCTCACAGGGGTATTTAGGTAGGCCATTTGTTCAGTTTTAAGTCCTGTTTTTGTAAGCTTTGTCCCTTGTCCGGAACTGATATAAAACCAGATATGGCTTTGTCTGATGTTGCACTGCCCTGCGTTGCCCTGCCGGCGTGATCTCCCGTGCACTGTCATGCCAGCCGGGATGGAGCATCATGCTCTGCAAAATGGCATCCTGCATGTGGCAGACCTCATACACACCTTGCATGTGCATGCGAGGTTACGCCATCCGGGATGGAGCATCATGCTCTGCAAAATGGCATCCTCTGTGCAGCATGACCTTGCACTGAGAGGATGCCCTGCATTCTGGGGATGCCTCCGTGGCCATCCTAGGGGTGTTGTGTGGATAAATACATTACAGGTCGTTGAAGCATTTTGACACTTAGGGTAATGAGGCCATATAAGTATCTTATCTAGAAGAAAGATACATAGCTTTCCGGTGACAGTAACCCTAAGGAAATCCTACATGCTAACAGGATGTGGGTGGATTCTGTTGTGATATTCTGGTGGACAGGTTCATCAAATGAAAAAGAATAAGAGCCTGTGGTCAAAGTCTGCAATCTCGCAGATAAAAGTATGCATGGTGGGGGAAGGCTTGAAACTTACTGATTTCTGTTCCTTTTTGGTGGGGGAAAGATAGGGGCAATCTCAGGATTTTTTCAGAAGAAGCTTCTCTCATTACTTATTCAGGTTGTCCCAATATCATAAACATATTAGAGTGGTGGCCAAACTGTGACTCGTGAGCTGTGTGCGGCTGTATTACAGTTAAAGTGCGGCTTGCAGAGCCCCCTACATCGCCCCCATTCTCCACTTACCAGGCTGGGGGTGGTTGGGGGGGAGAGCTGGGCGCTTCTGCCCTGCGGCAGGGTGGTGGGGCTAGGGAATTCTACCCAGCAGGGGAGAGAGGTCTCAAGGGGTCAGTAAGTTTGGCCACCTCGACATATTACCTTAAAAATCATTAAAAGAACATTATTAAGGTTGCAAAGTCAAGCACTCACAGGTTAGGAAATGCCAGATTCCAATGGCCTGTTCGACCTTCCTTCAGCCCCCTTGTGTGGATGCAGTTGGGTTGCCACCTTCGAGGTACAAAAAAACAGGACATCCAGGATGATCCTGAGCCCATAAAAAAACTGGACAGCTGGCATCATGTACTGAGCACCCTTACAGCTTTCCTTAGACAACTACCTCCAAAAAGGAACAATCCTGGGAAAACCTGGACAGGTGACAACTCTAGTATGCAAAATGATGCAGTCTTTAATGACGTGATCACATACTATTTTTTCCATGGGATTTCTGCTTTATGGAGTGCTCAGGAAAATGGCACTTAAATGGATGGCTCTTCAGTATTCCCTTTTTACCCTCCTCATTCAATGTGTGTTCCCATGAATTATTTACAGCACACACACTAAACCCTGCATTGAATACATTGAATTCTCTCCTCGGCTTTCTGGGCTGCATTCACTGTAGTATATTGGTACTTTACAAACATTAATAAATTCATCTTCACAACACCTCTGTGAAGTGAGGTGGTATATATTGATCCCATTTTATAGGTTAAAAGTGAGGGACAGAGAGAGAAAGGAAAAGAAGTATCCATTCATTTTGAGTGGCCAACTCGAGACCCTGGGGCCTGATTTTTCAGAGGACTTAGCATTATATAGCACTTTATATGTTAAGAGCTCAGCCCCCCATTGACTTCAGTTGCAGCTATGTGTGCTCAGCACTTCTGCAGATTAGATCCCAGGTCAAGCATGTCGATCTTCAATGATCTGACCTTCAAAAAAGAGTCCTAGAAAAAATGGAAACTAGATCAAATTACAAAGAATGAATATAAAAAAAACAACAGAAGCAGGTAGGGATAAAATTAGAGAACCAAGACACAAAATGAGATTAAACTAGCTGGAGACATAAAGGGTAACAAGAAAACATTCTGCAAATATATTATAAGCAAGAGGAGGACCAAGGACAGGGTAGGTCCATTGCTCAGTGAAGAAGGGAAGACAATAGTGGAAAATGTTGAAATGGTGGAAATGCTAAATGCCTTTTTTCTTTGTTTCCACCAAAAAGGTTAGTAGTGATTGGATGTAGTCTAATGTAGTGAACGCCAGTGAATATGAGGTAGGATCTGAGACTAAAGTAGGGAAAGAACAAGTTAAAAATTACTCACACAAGTTAAATGCCTTCAAGTCGGCAGGGCCTGATGAAATACATCCTAGAACACTCAAGGAGCTGACTGAGGAGATATCTGAGCCACTAGCAATTATCTTTGAAAACTCATGGAAGATAGGAGAGATTCCAGAGGACTGAAAGAGGGCAAATATAGTGCCAATCTGTAAAAAGAGGAAGAAGGACAACTCAAGGACTTACAGCTTAACTGCAGTACCAGGAAAGATAACGGAGCAAATAATCAAGCAATGAATTTGCAAACACCTAGAAGATATTAATAGGATAAGTAACAATCAGCATAGATTTGTCAAGAAAAAATCATGTCAAACCAACCTGGTAGCTTTCTTTGACAGAGTAACAAGCTTTGTGGATGGGGAGAAGCAGTAGACATGGTATATCTTGACTTCAGTAACACTTTTGATACTGTCTTGCATGACCCTCTCATAAACAAATTAGGGAAATATAGCTCTAGATGGACCTATTATAAGGTGGGTGTGTAACTCATTGGAAAATCATTCCCAAAGAGTAGTTATCACTGGTTCACATTCAAGCTATCGAGTGTGGTCCTGCAGGGATCGGTCCTAGGTCTGGATTAGTTCAATATTTTCATCAATGATTTAGTTAATGGCATAGAGAGTACATTTATAAAGTGTGTGGATGATACCAAGCTGGTAAAGGTTGCAAGTGCTTTGGTGGGTAGGATTAAAATGTAAAATGATCTGGACAAACTGGAGAAATCATTTGAAGTAAACAAGATGAAATTCAATAAGGACAAATGCAAAGTACTCCACTTAGGAAGGAACAATGAGTTGCGTACATACAAAACGGGAAATGACTGCCTAGTAAGGAGTACTGCAGAAAGGAATCTGAGTGTCATAGTGGACCACAAATTAAATGTGAGTCAATTATTGCAAAAAAAGCAAACATCATTCTGTGATGTAGGAGTGTTGTAAGCAAGACACAAGAAGTAATTCTTCCTCTCTACTCCATGCTGATAGGGTATCAGCTGAAGTATTGTGTCCAGTTCTGGGCACTGCATTTCAGGAAAGATGTGGACAAATTGGAGAAAGTCCAGAGAAGAGCAACAAAAATGATTAAAGATCTAGAAAATATGAACTATGAGAGAAGATTGAAAAAAATTGGGATTGTTTAGTCTGGAGAAGACAGAGAGGGGGACATGGTAACAGTTTTCATGTACATAAAAGATTGTTACAAAGAGGAGGGAGAAAAATCGTTCTCGTTGACCTCTGAGTATAGGACAAGAAGCAATGTGCTTAAATTGCAGCAACGGCGGTTTAGGTTGGACATTAAGAAAACCTTCCTAACTGTCAGGGTAGTTAAGCACTGGATTAAATTGCCTAGGGACGTTATAGAATCTCCATCATTGGAGGTGTTTAAGAACCAGTTAGACAAACACCTGTCAGGGATGGTTTAGTTTTACATAGGCCTGCTTGGAGTGCCCATTTACATCAGCTCTAGCCCCAAGAGTTGGAAGCAGCCTCTGTGAAAAGAGTTGGAGAGTGGCTGCCTATTTTTTAGTGGACAAATATTCCCGTCACAGAAACTATCACCACTGGCACTGATTTATTTATTTCCTCAAGTGTATTACAAGCTATCCTGACCTTTGGTAAAATATTTAGAATACACCAACTGACTGAAATATATAAGATTGAGAGGTGATTTTATTACAGTGAATAAATATCAACACAAGGGGAAAACACCCGGTGCTTAAGAGTTCTTTAATTTAATGAAGAAAGGCATAACAAGAAACAAAGGCTGGAAGTTGAAGCTAGACAAATTCAAAGACGAAATAAGGCACACATTTTTAGCAGTGAGGGTGATGAATCACTGGAACAAACTACCAAGGGAAGTTGAGAGGTCTCCATCACTTGATATTTTCAAATCAAGCCTGGATGCCTTTCCAGAAGTTATGTGTTAGCCAAACACGAGATATGGGCTCACAACAGGGGTAATTGGTCAAAATGTTATGGTCTGTGTTATACAAGAGATCAGATTAGGTGATGTAATGGTCCCTTCTGGCTTTAAACTCTATGAATCATACTAACAAACTCATCCAGACTGGCTGGACTATCAAAACAGGACCATGGTCCTAGTCAGAAAGATGGCTCCCAATATGTGGCCAATCGTAAGGATGTTATCTTCACTCCAAACCTGTGATCTCAACCCAAACACAAGAGCCCACGTCTGAACAGCTATATGAATTGAAAACAGTGATGACCATCTCAGCAGAGTGACCAGAGATTGAATGGAGCCGGAGATTGAATTGCCCTCTTGCTCCAGTAGATGGATGTTCCAGGCCTTCTTGAAAGACAGTGTGAGACTGTTGTTCCCGTTTTGTGGATAAATACAGGATCTTGGCCTCCAGGGTTGTCATCCTTATACTTTTCATCTGTGCTAGGTTCTTTATAGAATAAAAATAGAGCAAATGCAATGAGCTCTAGAGAACACAGTACTGCCAAACCAAAGCATTAAAAAGTCATAAGATTTAGCTTAAAAATCACAAGATTTTTAAAATAATCCATGCAGGGTTCTTTTTATTTGTTTTCTGGCCTTTAAGTCTTTAGGGTTCATGTTTTCAACCTTTTCTCTGCAATAAGCATGCAAGCTAGGAAGTTACTGTTTTTAGATTAAAACTGAGATCTCACACAATCACATGATTCCAGGAGTTGGGGCTTTAGGACAACTACAAATACTATGAGACTCAGCACTGGTGATACTGAGACAACTGCAGGAAGCCTAGAATAGGAGTCAGGGAAAGGACAAAGACAAGATGGTACAAATTCTGGTATATATGTAAGTTTGGCTGTTTTCTTGCACCAGTCAGAGTTTACGATCAAAATATTGATGATCAGAGTAATAATATTTAGTGCTTTACATCTTTAAAGTGCTATGCAGATATGATTGAACTGAGGTAAGGAAGTCAATTATCCCTATGTTCCAGGATGATTGTCCCCTTTAAGGAAAGGTGTTCCCCAGCTGTACCTGATTAGGAGGGTATCCGTGGCCCTTGGTGCTAATGAAAGTGAGAATAGGAAATCTCTCAAGAGGAGACTCTCCGATAGTTGGGAGTGGAATAGGCCAAGAGAAGAGAAGGTTGGGCAGGAATCCAGGGTTTGGGGAAGAGAACTGTGAGAAGGTGTGAGTCCCAGACTGGGCATGAAACTCCAAGGCAAGTGACTGGATGCAAATGGGGTGGGAAGATGTGGGGTAAGAAGGCTCTGTATTCTCTCCTCTGGAGCAGACCCAGGATGGGGAAAGAAAACAAGCTGTTGGAGCCTGGGAGTAGCTTTCACAGTGAACCCTCGGGAAGGGAGCAAGAAGCTGAGGGAAAGAAACCCCATGAGTCACTGACCTACTAAGAGGTCAGGGGATAAAAGGGAATCCAGGAGGAAGAAGGAGTTCTCAAACCTGTGGGACCGAGAATGAGTGGTGAGAGCGCTTGTTTGGCACCACTCTGGTGGGAATCTGAGAAAAAGTAAACCCTGATTGGGGGGAGGATTTGGGGGCTTCATTATTTAGGTGTTGATGATGGTGAAGGACGTTGCCACAGACTGTGAAGTCTCAGAAGGGATGGGACAAAAGAGGGGACCCAGCTGGAGGACTGAGTACGTCACAAACTGGGAATGATGACAATGCAAGAGGGTGTCCAAGAGGTGAGAGGTCATTATACCTTGGGGACACTGAAACACAGAGGTTGAGACGGGCCCAAGGCTACAAAAGGAAGTGGTGAGAGAGCTGGAATTCTTGCTTCCCAGTCCTTTGTTCCACATTCTAGCCCTCGCTTGCAGCTGCTGCCTGGGATGAGTATGTTGAAATTCTTGCCTACTATGAGACATTGCTAAAATCCTGGAAATACCCTGCACTAAATTTTGCTGAGGCAAGAGGATGATATTCAGCAAAACATTCTAATGTGTCATCTATTTTTGGAAGGCTTTGCTGAACCCCGGGTCCCTTGACTATGGTTTCACGCTTGTGAGTTAAGCCCTGCAAATAGCAACTGCATCCATTAATGGCCAGAAAAACTCTAAACACCGACTGTGGTTTTGTGATGAAATCTTCATTCCCATCTCCATTGTGGCAGCAGCAGCAGCAACCGCAGTTTCTTTTCTCTAAAAGTCACTTTACAGACAAACCATCTCAGTAAGGCGGCTGCTCTCCTCCCCCACCTTCCCCACTGCCTGACACTTCGGTTTAAATTGTCTAGGGTTAGGAGCTTGCTTTGAACAGACTTTTCACGCACAGAATTTTCACATCTGTATTTGGAGATGGGCCCTGAGCTGCAGAGGTCAGATCCCAAGACGAACTTTGCCAAAGGGGCAGCAGCCAGGGTTTTAGCTTTGGTTCCACCATCTAAATTGGTAGAGTGACTCCGCAAAGAAAAAAAAGACACAGGCAGCTAGCAAGGGATAACACTGAGAACAAAAAACCTAAATAAGGCAGAAAGGCAGATAGATAACTCCCCCCCACTATTTGGTTCAATGCAGTCTTACTACCCTGCGAGTGCAGTCCTGAGCTTCCCATAGACACTGTCTCAGTATTGCTAACCTCAAGCATCTTACAATCATGAGTCAGGCCTGCCCACAATCACAAGACTGGCATCAAAATCATCAATTGGGCGTTCTTTTCTGGTTTTTGAGCCGTTAGGTTACACACAGGTCACACTTTGAAACTTTTCTCTGCAATCATGAGGCTAGAAAATGATTTTAATTAAAAAAAAAAGCTGAAGTTCTCACCTAATCACATGCCTTCAGTAGCTGGTGCTTTAAGAAACACCAGATAAAATTATGAGAGTTGACAACGCTTTTCCCCAGGAAGCCACTCTAAGTAATTAAGAGATTAATCAAGGTTATCTGATCTCCACCTTCAATATAGTTAACAAAGCCTCTACAGTTACAGAGAAGGCCTTCCAAGATCATGTGTGCAAATAACTCCAGTGCAAACACATTAGTCTTTCCTCTAATGTCTAAACAGTTTCCTTTGTGAGAGAGTGATTTTCCAAGAGTCTGTTTTCCTGTAAAATAAGTAATTTGTGTAGGGTTGCCACCCATCCAGTTTTTACTCAGACATCCCAGTTTTAGCTCTGTATTGGGGTGCTTGGTTTTCAGGGACCTGGCAAACCTAAATGGCACCCAAACCAAAGTCCAATTATTGTGGGGTAGAGGGAGGTGCCAGATCATTAATCCAAGCCAGCCCCTGCTCTGCTGGGGCTGCCTCCTAGCTGCAGGCAGACTCCTTGAGACAATCCAGCAAGCGATGTGGAGAGGAGCAAATGATTGGGGGGGAGGGAAGCGGCAGTTCAAGGATGGGGCCTTGGGCAGAAGAGATGGATCTGGGGTGGGGCCTCTGGAGTCTTGTTACCAGCAATGAGAAAGGTGGCAACCCTAAGTTTGTGGTACTCCATTTGCAAAGAACACCCCTAGCTTCATTACATCCCTGTTCTCTCATTATCTTGCATCTACCGCCCACACACACTTTTACTGCTGTTGTGTGAAATTGTAACTGTGAGCTCTAACTCTAGTCCTCATCTAATACAGAAAGGAACGGGGCTTCCAAGTAATTGCTGGAATTCACAAGTGAACTGAAATTGTTATTTTTATCTACTTCCTGAGCGTTTCAGGGTTCTGTGGGACATCACAATGGTTTCCAATGCAGTTTTTTTTTCATTATAGTGCCCATTTCAGATGAACAAGCTTCACAGGCTTGGTGCAAATCAGCTCAGCCCAGTTACTTGTTTATGAATCACTGGGAGTCCAGGAAGCAGAGCAGATCTGTTCATATAAACACACAGACAATAGGAACTCAGAGAAGGATTAGATGAGGGTAAGTATCATAAGATGAAGGTTGTAGAATCACAGAATTTAAGGCAAGAAGGGGCCACCACATCAGCTAAGATGGCCTCCTGTTTATCACAGATCATCAACACCATGCAGCACCTACACACTAAACCCAGCAACCAAAATTAAACCAGGTATTACAGCCCTCAGGAGACTCAAGTATTATGTGCCACAGGCAGAGAATAGGAACGACAGATGTGTACCAGTGCCCGAGGGTCTTGCAATGGCAGGGAAATGATTAAGTGAGATACACCCAGATTTGCAAAAAAAATCCCAAGGTGCCTGCCAATCTGACCTGGGGGAAAATTCCTCCTTGACCCCACATATGGTGATTAGTTAGACTCTGAGCACATGAGTAAGAAGCAGCCAGCCAAGCCCCTGAGAGAGAGAGCATCACCCCACCTCATCCAGTGTGCCATCTTCAGCTGTGGCCATCCCTTCTTGACCCCTGCATGTGACCAACTGATGCCCTCAAGCATAAGATTTTAGGAACATCAGACACAAAACTGAAGGGACCCTCAGAGCTGCTGAGCCCTGCCCCCTGTCATCACAAGAAACCACATCGTACAATCACACTCAAAGTTGTCCGGCTCTGTCTTAAAAGTTGCTTGCCACCACAACTTCTATTGGTAGGCTGTTCCAGAACCTCACAGCTCAGATGTTTAGAAACCTTCTTCTAATTTCCAGCCTGAATTTGTTCATGGCCAGTTTACACAGTTCTTCTTGTGCCAACATTGTCCTTTATCTTAAATAGCTCTTCTCCCTGTCTGGAATTTACTCCCTCAATTTATTTCTAGAGAGCAATCATATCCCTGTCAGCTTTCTTTTTTGCTAGACTAAACAAGCCAAGCTTTTCCCGTCTCTTCTCATAACATAGGCCCTTTAATCCCGATCATCCTAGTAGCTCTTCTCTGCACCTCTTCCAGTTTAAATTAATCTTTCTTAAGCATAGGTGACCAGAACTGCACACTGTGTTCCAGATGAGGTCTCACCAGTGCCTTGTACAATGGCATTAATACTTCTCTATCTCGATCTGGAAATGACTCACCTAATATGTCCTAAAATCACATTTGCCTTTTTCGCAGCCACATCACACTGGTGGTTCATAGTCATCCTTGATCGACCCACACACCCAGATCTCTCTCCTCCTCTGTCACTTCCCACTGATGAGCTCCCAGCTTGTAGCAGAAATTCTTATTATTAGACTCTAAGTGCATGACTTTGCACTTCGTACTATCGAATTTCATCCCATTTCTGTCACTCCGGCCTTCAAGGTCATCCAGATCTTCCTGTGTAATGTTCTGATCCTCCTCTGTATTGATGATGCCTCCCAATTTTGGTTGTATCATCAACCAAATTTATTAGCATGCTCCTACTTTTCATGCCAAGGTCATTAATAAAAATATTTAATAAGATTTGTCCCAAGACCAGTCCTTGAGGAGCTCCCCTAGTAACCTTCCTCCACAATAATAGTTCACCTTTCAACACTGTTGCCCTCTCCCCTTGAGCCAGTTCCTTAACTACCTTATAATTCTTGTACTAATCCCCATCTTCTCTAATTTAACTAATAATTTCCCATGTGACGCCATGTCAAATACTTTACTGAAGTCCAGCTATATTCCATCTATTGCATTTCCCTTATCTAAAAAATCAGTTATCTTCTCAAAGAAGAATATCAGGTTAGTCTGGCATGATCTACCTTTGGTAAACCCTTGTGGCATTACATCCCTTTTTCCATTTATCCCCATGAATTTAATTATTCTTTCATTTACAATTTAATATATCTGTAATTGCACGGATCACTTTTTTCCCCCCTTTCGTAAATATAGGTACAATGTTAGCTATTCTCCAGTCACATGGTAGCCCCCCTGAATAAATAGATTTATTAAAAATCCATGCTCCCAGACTAATGATCTCATGTGCCAGTGACTTTGAAAAAGGCACACTTGGGAAATCAGGGAGTGGTACAGTGGGGAGACAAGGAACTGATGCAGGAATACGTAAGAAGGGAGGCAGCAATGCACAGGGAAGACAGAATTTCACCCCCAGTTGTTTAACAGCTATTTAGAAGCACAAGAGAGACGGGAGGAGATTTTGTGCTGTACCTTAAATATGTCGGCACTGAAGCTATAAGGTGTAAATTCCAGCTCTAGAAGACATACCCACACTAAAACAAATGTGATAAAAATAGAAGTGTGGCCGCAGCAGTGCAAACAGCATGGGCTAGGCACCCAGAGTATGATCCCATCTGAGGCCCTAGGCATGTACTCAGATGGCTAGCCACTGACACCACTGCGGCTACACTGCTATTTTTAGTGCACTAGTTCAATCGGAGCTAGCGTGGGGAAGTCTACTTGAGCTGGAATTACACCTTCCAGCTCCAGTGCAGACATACTCTTAGAGGCCCAACATAAACCTCATAGCCCAAGGGAAGTGTGAGTGGGGAGGGGGCAAAAAAGTGGTTAAAAGCCACCTAGTGCCCTCCTGATTCTGGTCTGCTCCAGCGAGCTACCTAAGTTACAGCAGCCCGATCCGAATTGCCTGTGGGAGGCAGCCTAGCCCAGTATTGCTGTAGTGCTGTGGCTCCACTCCTGTAAACTCTGCCATATCCATATTCCTCTTTGGGGTGGTGGGGAGCCTCATAGGGCAGCCTGCAGCTGTCTGATGTATGCCTGCACTGGCGGAATTCTCCTGTGGCTGGTTCCATAGCAGTGTATGGAGGGTTGAGGGGATTTGTTATTGGTCCGTACCACAATTGGCATCTACACCAGCTTCTCCTGCCCCTTCTCAGCCTTTCCCCAGTCATTCAATTACTATGCCAGGTACATGGAAGGAGATGATGCACCTCTATTTCAGGCACTCCTAAGGCAAATATTGCCCCTGTCCATGGGTTTGTATGGCTTTTGCATATATTTAAGTATAAAAAAATGTGGGTTTGAATCAAAAGGTCGTGTGTACTTTGCACATCAGTTACATTGGTCTTTAATACAAATCAATGTCTTCCCTGTTGCATCATAAATCATTTGAAAAACAGCCAGACAGAGAATAACCTCACCGCCATAAAAACAAAGAATCTATAAACTATCTTACAGTACAAATACAGAGAGTTTTACAAGGGTGCTTTTAATGCAAAAACCGAAACAGGCCGGCATTACGGCATATTATCTAGCTGATGCCCTACATTCACCTCCCCTACACGGTTTCAAACTACATGCAACCCACAAACTGCAAGCAGGGTTAACAGTCACTTCTTTGTTTAGCACACAGGTCAAAGCTAATGTGGCTGCCTGGTCAGTGTAGCCTTGACTGACGACTTCATCTTTGTTTTCAGATCCCTGCGCAAAATGCAGCAGACAGCTAATAAAAACATACAGAGATCCCAGTGCAGTCAGTGGACATCTCCATCTTAATATCAGTCTTCCAAAAGCGCACTCCACCCCCATCCTGCACTTGCTCAGTGGGCAGTGGTGTTTTTTTCTCCGTGGGTTTATAAAGTCAGAGAGAGATTTCTTTAGCCATGGCAATATTGGGCATGCAGGGGCACCATGGAGACAGAAACACCATCAGTATTGATAGGTGATACTGATAATGCAGTTCCCATTTGCTCACTCTTGAAAGAGCAGAGTATTTTTTATTGTAAAATTCTGGCATTGTGCACTTTATCTGGCCACTCTATGTACCTATTTATACACTATTTACACTCTGTGTACCCACATTATCGCAGAGAATCCTTTTCTGTTAATATACACCTCAGCTTGTTGGGAAGAACAGAGAATAGGTTCTATCAACAGTTTTGGCACAGTTCAGCAGCTCCAGCTGTTTATATCCTCAGTGATCTTTGGCACATGCAAATGTATGCTCTGTAGAACATAGACCCGTTTTCAAATATTGTATACACCTATTCTACTGTTGTAGAAAACTACCTATTTTAAGGTTGCCGAACACTCCCATTATAAGACCCTGTTTTTGGTTGCTTATCAATGGCCAAACTATAACCACTCAAGCTGAAATTTCCCAAGCTGAATGTCTGCCTCAGGCTATTTTTGGAAAGTTTCAGCCAAAATGCTCCAGCCATTTCTGAAAATGAACTTTTCTTTGAGAAACTCTAGCACCCCCATTCTTTGGAGCAAGCAACTGAAATTTGGTAGGGGGTGGCCTTTGTGTCAGTCTTTAACTGCGTGATCACAGACTATTTTTTTCCACAGAAACCCTGCCTCATTCAGCATGGACTTGCTCTGGGGAAGAATCGCAGCTACGTAGTACAGGAGACTGTTGCTGGTAGGACCCCTGCTTCATTTGTTGCAAAAATTGGAAGGTGTGTACTGAATGTAGCAGGGGGTTGCAGAAAGAGGAAGGAGGGTCTCAAGGTTAAAGCAGATGAATGCTGCCCTGGAGAACTGGATTCTCTGTTTGCCTCTGCCACAGAGTTCCTGTCATGCTGGGCAAGTCACTCAAACAACTTTTCACAGGTGGTCACTAATTGTGTGTTTCTCATTTTCTGGATGCTTCCCTTGAGACCCACCCTGGGGTCTAACTTGCAGAAGGAATGAGCACTCACAGCTGCAACTTAAGTCACTGGGAGCAATACCTAAATATATAAAGGTAAATACTCTAAAAAATCTGGGCCTACGTGTCTTAGGTTGGTCAACTAACATGAGTAGATACTTTTGATCTTAATCTCTCTGTGCCTCAGTTCCCCCTCTGTAAAATGGGGCTAATATCCTCAACACCACTTTGTGCAGATATGTTAAGTAATGTTTGTGAAGCACTCAGATACTGTAGGAGGAAATGAATAGTTCTGCCTTCTGAGCAGGGTTTGAACAGTGTGTAGTAAATAAGGCCTGGGATTACACATTGAACAATGAGGAGAAAATAGGTGCTCATTTAGTGATCACTGTCCATTCTGTGTAGGGGTCCTGTGGAAAAATTAGCATGTGATCATCTAATTCTGCTTCCAAACCCCAACCCATCTCCCTTTTCCCCAGCCAAAAAACCAAACCAAACCAACCAGAAAGAATCCTTAAAAAAATAAAAACAAACAAACCCCCTTGCAGAGGTTTGATCCCAACAGGGAGAAGCATCAGATAATCCATGAAGTCAGCTAGGGGCTTTGCTATTCCTATTGATTTTACATGGAAGATGCTCAGCTACTGCAGTGATGGGTGTCAGTATAAAACTCTAAGATAGAGATAATTAAAGGCTGTATCATAATGTATATGCACAAGGTAAGCACATATGCAACGTAAGGTTTCAGAAGCAGCTCTAAATCTGGTATTTCTTTAGTTTGAGCAGTTGACTTTGCAAACTTAATGTTCTTTTAACACAGCTTTTGTCTGTAATTTATAATGATTGTTTCTAAAAGAATGCTCTTTAACTGACTGCCCCTTTATTGCCACCTACTGATCAGAGCAAGTAATTCCTGTGGCTTTTATTACTGGATTGTTAACTATGGCCTTCATCTGCACTGGCATTTTCAGTTTGAAAAGTTAAGCCTGCTGGTGCAAATCACATTTTGCACTGGAGTAGTTCATTTGCACTAGGCGCTTGCACTGATGCAGGTACATCTGTCTAGCTACAAAAAACCCAGTATAGGTAAGGCCTACCTCTAGTTTGTTTCTCCTTCACTGATTTGAAATGGATAAACTGTAGGATCAGCCTTATCCTTACTATTGGGAGTCTGCCTGGGAACACAGACTGTCCAAAGACAAAGACACGTTCTGATTGGCCAGTTGAACTTTTTTAGTAATGACACAGGTTTGCACTAACTCCAACAGTGCATAATAAAACCTCCCGAATAAAAGAAACAGAAAGCCCTACACTCACAATGGGGTTGACAGCCAGAAAATCAACAAGGGGAGAGGGTTCTATAGTAATTATTTTTGCCTTCTGTTTTTAAATTGCATATTATAAGCATTAAGTGCAAAGGCAGCCAAAACCCATTTTTAATCCTCCTTGCCACCTTCTTCCTCTTCCAGGCTCCCCTACTTTCCATACTCCCTGCAGGGACACCTTTAAACTTGCACTGTCAGTTTCAGTATTGAATTGACAACCTCCAAGTAGCTCTGAGCTTGGCACTATACAACTGAAGGTCCTTTAAGCAGAGCTCTGCAAATCCCCGGATATCCACTTTATATCCACAAATATCGAATGTGGATATCTGCAGATCATTTTTGCGGATCACATGCAGATACAAATTTTGTATCTGCCCAGGGCTCTACTTTTAAGAGCCAACCCATCGCTCTCTAGATCTGCTCAGCTCCCTGGTTGTAAGAGAAGGGGAAAAAGATTCTCATTTAAGATCTGCTGCAGTGCTGGGGAAGTGGCTGGGCTGCTCTGCTCTGAAATCAACCGCTGTAGGATGCTGAGGGGAGAGAGAGGTAGCTTAAAGACGAACTGAAAAGGGGAAAAAAAAGGGTCAGCACTTCTTTACACTTGCGCTTTACAAGGGGGGAAGAAGGCTTGAAAGGTGTGTTTCTTCCCTCCCCATTATTTTTTTAAATTATGATTATTAAATATTAGAAATAAGGAGGAACGTCCAGTCTGATCTTCCCTGGTTTTGGGGGGGTTACATGTGCACTGTGAGCTTCCTCTGTCCTTAAGTGAAAAAGAGAGGCTGGGTGATTCTTTAAGAAGACCTCTTATTTTTCCTCCAGAGTTTAGCAGGCATTGGAGTTAAATAGGGAGTAACAAAGGTTATTCAAACCAGCTGACTGAACTCACTGCCCCTCTCAATGACCCAGCTTTAGCTGCTCTAGCACCTGTGAGTCCTCATCAGCCGGGGGGGAATCTCTAGCTGCCCAGACAGAGAAGGGCGCGCACAGTCCAAGTCCCTGGGGTGTTGATGGGGTGCCAAGTCTGGAGGGGGGTTTGGTGGGTGCAAAGCAGGCCCCGGCGGGGGAGGAGGGGGCGTGGCGCTGGGGCCGAGGGGAGACTCCCTCGTAGCCCCCCCGCAGGATGCCCGGGCCAGCCTAGTCCCTGCTCGGCCGCCCGCCCGCCCGCGGGGAGGGTGGATCTAGTTCCCAGCCGCCGCCCGCTCCGCAGAGGCCGGGCCCAGGCCAGGCCGGCCCGCAGCACCGCTTCCCCTCGCCCAGCGGTGCCTCCTGCCCGCAGCGCGTCACAGGCGCGAACCCCGCCACAGCAGCTAGGCCGGGTCGTGCGGGGAGCGGAGCCGGCAGCGGGCCCCGGGCAAACGCCGAGCCTCGCGACAGCTACTGCGGGGCGCGAGCAGCCGGCGGGCTAGGCCCAGTTAAGGCCCGGGAGCCCCACGCCAGCTGCCATGGCAACCGCCCCATCTCCCGCCCGTGCCCCGGGAAGTGATCTCCCTGGTCGGGGTCAGGGGGAGGGCTCTGCTCCGCTCCCCGAGGAGGCTGGGCTGGCCGGGTCGGTCGTGGGCCGCCGCCGTCGCTAGCTAGGGAGCGTGAGTGAGTCCGCGCCGGCAGCCCCCTTGCCCCCCGCGTGCCGTGCGTGCCCGGCTCTTTCTCCCCCGAGCAGCCGCTGCAGGCGGGGCGCTCCCTGCACCCCACCCCCATGTGCTTTGGCATCTCCCCCCCCCCCCCTTGCTGCGCCCGCCTGGCCCAATTGCAACGTCCCCGCCCCGGCCCCGGGTGCAGCGCTCGTGTTTCCCTGCGGGACCCTGCCGGCCATTCAGCGCTTCCCTCTCGCTGCCCTGCTCAACTCCCCTATTCACGGGTTGCGTTGCATTGCCCCCCCATATCCCTCCGCTGACATCCCCGGCGACCCTTCACCCCCGCGCTGGGCGCAGTGAGGGAGCCCCGGGACCCCGGCCGCACAGGGGCCAGACAGCCCCCCCCCCGGTCACTCCCGCCCCCCGTCGCCGCCACGGGGCGAAATGGGGAGAGCGGAAACGAACCCGCAGACTCCCCCCACCCCCGCGGGGTGCTGCCGCTGCTGCCAACTGGGGGGACGCAAATACAAGTATTGGCCCCGGTGCCGGCGACCCACCGCACGCCACTGCCTGGCAGGTGCTGGCTGGCCCCGGCTCGAAGCGGGTTCTGTCACACACAGGGATTTCCAGTGGGTTTCAGCACCCCCCTGCTATAAAAATTGTTCCAGTGCCACCCTGGCCAGGGGTGACTCCATCCTCCTCAAGCCTGTCTGTCGGGGTTGCTCTGCTGTTGTGTCTGTCCGACCCCTAGATCATAAACGCTGTAGGGGCATCCTCTTCTGTTGGCCTGAGCAGGTTTCCTGTGTGTCACTGCAATGCAAGTATAATCGCCCTGCTTAAAGTTCCCTCCACTCAGGGCTTTGAGCATGAGACCAGCTGGCCTAGAGTGTGAAATTGGCTTTGGTTTGCCCGTTGGGCCAGCCCTGTGAGAACTCTTTAAACCGTTGCAGGCTGAGGAGCTTTCAGGAGTCTGAGCAGAGGGTGCAGAGATGTTCCAGCTACAAAGGATGGGGAGGCTTGTGGGGCCAAATTGCCTGCTCCGGAGACATGGCGCTACTTGGAAGAGCTCATCGTTTTCGGAAGTGCTGCAGCTGGAGGATAAGAAGCTCACTGGTGTAGTTTTCCCTCTCCAGGGTTTAGAGAAATATCTAGCCCCAGATGTGAACACTGCAAGCTTCCGGATTTTCCACCCTAGCCTGCATGACATCCACAGGGCAGAGGTGCTTTTCAAACCTTCGGCCAGACATGTGATTGATTATTTCAGTTCTGCCATCCGCATGGATCATGCGCCACAGCTGTCGCAACCTGAGGTGAGGTCATTTCCAGGGATGCTGTTGAGAGGAATGTGGTACCCTGGCTCCTATGGCCAGAACCCATGCTGGGTGGTGGGGAGTTCAGCCTATGTGGCATTTTTTCCCCCCATCTACCCTGCCCTGAATTCATGTGTTTGGGTGCTGTAGTTTTGGTGTTTTGCTTGGCTAGGTGGAGCTAAAAGAGAGCAACCCAGGGCAGCCTCAGCCCTCTGCGACCATGGAGCCTGTCAGCATGAGCTTACGTAGGGAAACCTGCTCTGCACTGTCAATTCCCTCAGAGCAAGTAGCGCATTTTTGTCTACACTGGCAGGGGTGCTGAGGGAAGGACCTGGGGTCCAAGGAATAGGGATTTCAGCTGATGTCCCAAGATTTTACAGATCCTGGGATTTCCACAGGGTTGAAGGGCTAAGCCCCTTATGAAGGGAATAAAATATTTATCCCCACACATAGGACCATGATATAGAAATTTCATGTTGTCAGGGCTACTAAGTTTTCTGCCTAACTGGGCCCTTCCTGCAGCTTTTTATACAGGAGGATATGAATTAGCACCCAGACATTCCCTGAGAGTCTATCTTAGTTACATATATGGCCCCCATCACCATAGTATCTGAGCACCTCATGGTCTAGTAATGGCACCCCTGTAAGCCTCTCATTTCCCCTTCTGCAAAGTGCTGTTATCACCATTTTACAGATGGGGAATTGAAAGGCTACATGACTTGCTCAGCTTCACGCTGGAAGACTATGGGAGTCCAGGGTCTTGAACCCAGCTCTCCCAAGTCTGATGTGAATGCCCTGATCTCATGGCCTTACTACCTTACATGAGGAAGGATGGTCCAGTGAACTAATTGAGGGCTTGCAGGAATGACCCACTCATGTTGTACAAATGGGGTTGCACGAGGGAGAGAAAACTAACAATGTTCGCTCTTTTCTCTTGTCTGTCTCCCAGGTGTGCTTTGTGGGCAGAAGCAATGTTGGGAAATCCTCCTTAATAAAGGCCTTGTTTTCATTGGCTCCCAATGTTGAAGTCAGAGTGTCAAAAAATCCAGTAAGTGAAATTTTGGAATTCCCTCCATCTCAACTGGAAGCTCCTGCCAGTCGGGGGAGATGGGAGAAAGAGGGTTAACTTTAGCTCTGAGGTAACACAAAGCTCTGGGAGAGTTAGCTGGATTCTGTTCTGGCTTGTGGATCTTCAACAGCAGTTTTAAGTTTCATTTGCAAAAGCCTTATTACTGGAAATATGAAGTGAAAAGAACCCAGCTTGACTCTTAGAGCACAGGGTGAGTTTGCAGTGCTAGCAGTTGGGAGCAAAAAAAATAATCTTTCTACTTAGAAGCCGTGTACACTTTGACGTGTGGTCACTGAGATGAAACACACATGGAGCTCTGCAAAGCTAATTTTAGTCTCCTTTTGAGAGTAGTTTGGCAATCTGAGATAAATCCTTCTACTCAGGTAATGGCTGTGGGTGGTGTCTGAAGCAGTGGAAGTGTCACGGTCCACTCAATGGAGAGGAGCAGGGCGCAGGGAGGTTGTGCAAGGGGTCTCCACACCCTGGAGACCCACAGAGGGAAGATTTGGGGGAATATGGTGCCATGACTCTGTGGATCTACTGGCTTAAACACAGCATGGGCTTTTTCAGTGTGTCACAGATACTACTTCAGCATGGCGTCTTCACTAGTGGTGCTGGAACACCTTCACAGGTATCCTGTGTCCTGCTTCCAGCATATGAGGTGGGAAGAGGATTCCAACCCCCTTCCTCCGCATCCACGCTGCCCAGACTGAGAACTTCGCCTAGGCAGAGCCTAAGTTCTCTGGCTATGTGTGGAGACCAGGATCTGTAAAGTATTTCCCAAAATCCTTTCCGTTACCATGGCTAAATGGTACTGCCAGTGCTAGTGTTCTGCTCTAGGGTTGTAATTTCAAAAAATATAAATCCAATACATCATGTGCCCACTGAACGCCTCTACATGGGCTCATACAGATTTGTGTAGTCACATTCAGACAAACTGAAACTGATGTATCAGTCATTGGGATAGTGTCACAGAGTTGTCTCTGCTAAACCATGGAGTGCTTTCCTCATTGTCAGCTTGTCAGTCACCCAGGATACATTACAAAGTCAATTCAGCATTTCTAATGAATCTAAAACACTTTCCCCAGTCTTCTAGGTCTATCGGATTCTTGTCCACATTCAGCTCAGTTGTCTAGTATTGGACATAAAGTACTTTTTAAAATAAATCCATAATGCCATTGTTGTTTAATAATATTTAATAAAGCCCAACCTTTCTCTCTCCAGGGCCACACAAAGAAAATGAATTTCTACAAAGTGGGGAAATACTTTACATTGGTGGACATGCCAGGCTATGGCTACAGAGCCCCCCAAGACTTTGGTGAGATGGTGGAGGCCTATTTACAAGAGCGTCAAAAGTAAGAGAACCATTGCATGTTGTATTCTACCTGCAATCTCACGGTGCATCAGAATGATGGGATGTGGATGTTTGCATAGATTATAGCAAGATGGAAGAATTAAGTGTAGATATCAAGACTTTATTGCCAACAGTGGGGTGGAATGTGTTAGACCATGTGTTAGCTTCCACAGCGAAGTGGTGGCATTACCATTGTTTTGAGTCCTTTTTTGAAACTTGGATGGATCAGAGCACCAGAAAATATTCCCTTTAAATGCTATCCTGTATTGACTCCTCTCAGGATGGACTAGATGAGGCTAATTCTCTTTTCCCATCTCCAAATCCTATAATCTAGCTTCTCAGTTCTCTTGCTAGTTAACACAGAAACAACCATTATTACATTGCCCCTTACTTGTATCACTATCCGTATCTTTGTTAGCTTGAAGAGGACATTCTTATTAGTGGACAGTTTGGTCGGATTTCAGAAAGCGGATCATATTGCCATACAAATGTTGGAGGAGTTTGGTATCCCTTATGTTGTAAGTTCTACTTTTTCTTTAAAACACTCTAGAGAGCGGTGGCCAGAGTCAAGGGTATTCTATAAACATTCTGTACCTTCAGCTAGCTGAACCTCAGCAATAGAGTTCGAGCAGTGAGTGAGTTAAAGGTGATCTGCATAGGGGGAAAAAATTGTACCCCCTGGTTTTTTTTATTCATAATGTATAGGGAGACCTGAACATCGGTGTGTGTTTATTATTATTATTATTATTATTTGTTTGTTTGTTTTAAGTCCTGGATTTTCAAAATGGACTTAATTTTTGGTGCCCCCTGTTTGAGACCCCTTAAAGATGCCTGATTTTAATAGGCTAGATATTCAGCATTCATAGATAGCACATGAAGTAGTTTGAAAGCTGTGGGAGGGTGATACATCTTGGCAAACATTTCCAGGCTTACAGTAAAGTAACATTTTCCCCCCCTCCCTAAATCTTCTCTTTATGGATTTGTGCAGCTTGTGTTAACAAAAATTGACAAAGCGTCCAAGGGACTGTTGGTTAAAAATGTACTGGAGATCCAAGACTTTGCAGAGAAACAAACTCAGGGGTGCTTTCCTCAACTCTTCCCAGTCAGGTAAAGCTCACTTCTACTCATGTCTTATTTTTAAGCACCTGAAAAAAACCAAACTCACTGAATGGTATGACACATTGGGAGACTGAGCTCCTGTTTATGCCCAGAACAGGTACTGTAGGCAGTGTCAGGGCAAGCTGCCCTCATGGTGACCCCACCTTATTTGAGGGAGAACACCTTTAGAGGGGAGAAGAGAGTTCAGCCTTCAAGGGCCATTCAGATGAGACTGGCAGCAGAGGCACAATGTATGATGGTGGGGTTTGTGGTGTGAATGCCTGTCAGAGACCACCAAACTCATTTTAAACAGACCATGTATAGGTAATATCTTAGTTGCTGTTGACCGGGGCCTGGTCTGAAATGATTGTGGCTTTCTTAGACATATGAAGGATAGTACTTGCAGTTGTGCTGCCTAATACAAATTAACACTCCTTTGCTTTTAAGACTCTATAAAAAGTATCCCTTCTTAGATTGGGGAACAGGCATAGAAGCTAACTTGCAGTTTTACTCTGAAGATGATCAAGGTAAAAATAGCACCTTCCGTAACTGCTCTGCTCTGTGTGTAACTTTAACTTTACTATTCTTACTCCTGTTAGCCCTGCAGGGTTTATACAACTCTGGGAGAGGGAACTGGATTCTGTTTTGGATCCAGCATTAACAGAACAGGAAACCAAGTTTTGATACCACCTCACTGAACCAGTTGTGTGGCACAAATGTAACTGAATGGAATTTGGCATATGCAATCTTGGGTGGTGGCAGATATTTTGGAAAGAACCCAGCTTGACTTTCAGCTTCTGCGGTGATACTGTGGCAATTCAAAAAATCTTTGTGTAAATAGAGCACGGTTGACGTTGAGCGAGTCACAAGCATGGGACCCCAAAATGCTATTTTTACAGAATTAATATTCAGAATAGAGGCCTAGAGCCACAAAGCTATGTCGGCTCCTAAGTGACTTGGCCAAGGACATACAGAAAACCTGCAGCAGAGTTTGGGATAGAACCCACATATCCACAGCTCTGCACCTTGTGAGGTCACTTACATCGATGTAAAAGGCTACCAAAAATCAGAATAGTGATGTTCTACAGCCACTGGCCGCTACCCAAAGCCTGCGCTTTTAGTGTCATATTTCCCTTCTAAGGGTCGCTCTGCCCTTATGTGTCTCCTAGCATGTGTGCGCAAGATTTTTTTTTTTATTTGATACCAAGCAGTGAGCAATTGTCAGTTTTTGTGGGGCCGCGGGGTGTCAGGGAGATCAGCACTGGATTTTGTAAGATAAGAACTTGTAAAGGAGTACATCTGTTTGTAACATGATGACGTCTCTTTATAATGCGATCCAGAATTAAGTGATGCGCCACAGCCAAGCTTCCACTGCTGAGCACAGTATACCTGATAAGAGTTCAGCTGTAGCTCCTTCAGGTAGAAACACAGGTGAAATGTTCACCTATAGGTGAAAAATTGAAGTCAATAGGCCAGGATTCGACCCGTGAAATTTAAAATTAAGTGGTGTGTGTAGGGGGGGAAATACTATGTAACATTTTTCCTGTTTAAAATAAAATCTCAGCAGAGAGCCCTAGTAAAAATATTAAACATCACCTTATTTTGAATGTGTCTAATTAAGTTGTTAAACTTTTACTAAGGTTTGTTGCACCCTAGACGTCAGCTGTAGAGTGTCACAACTTCCAGTTATTATTGCAGCAATAAGCTAAATGGAAGAACACTTAATTTCATTGTATATAAAATGCTTAGAGCACCACTGAGCTGCAGTTTCAAACTCTTGCAAAGCTTCATTTTTGCACCAGAAAGACACATCTGTCCTTCTACACATGAAACTAATGAAGAGAATCTGTGATGTACCATAACATTTTTTGCTGATCCCACTCTGTGATCATGTATGAAAGATGGACAGTGGGTAGAATTAAAGTTGCTGCAGGAACTATACATTTCCTGATTGTTGTGGGACTAAATTATTGATGTGGTTTAAAATGTATCAGAAACAATTGGCTGTCTTTGAAGTTACTGGTTACTCCAAGCTATGGCAGCAGGCAAGTTAGCAGAATTAGGCACCTGCCTTTGAAGGAAGCAAGGAGCTGAACATGTACATCTTTGTTTCCACAGTTCCATAGAGTATTCTGGGATCCACCTGCTGAGATGTTTTATAGCCCATGTTACAGGAAACCTTCCCCTAATGCAGTCCTGACCATGACTCCTCTCTCCTCTTGTACTCTACTCAGCCAGCACAACAGGTAGCAAACATATTGCTCTGGACATTGCTTTTTGCTTTGTAAATAATTTAAAATATTGAAACTATTTTGGGACTTGTAATAACTTGTCAGGGAAAGAATTTAAGGAAGCTTAAATCATTCTGGTGCATGAATCATTTATTTTTCAGATTCATTCTTTGGTGGTATTTTATTGAGTTGACAAAATAAAGTATCCTTTAAAGGCTATGTTTTAAAAAGCTTTCACTTGTGTCCCTTCCTTCTTAGGAAGATAGCCTCAACTGTGATCCAGGTTTTAAATGAAATCTTAGCTGCTAGAACATAGCTCTACGGCAGAAGGTAAACACCAACAAAGTGTATGGGGCCCTGAATATGGCAGTACCCTTTATGAAGTGCATCCTAAATCATCTGATCAGATGAGACTTTCAATTAATTTGTTTTTAATGGAGATAATATATAAAAAAAGATGAAGGTGACCATATGGCATTTAAACCTCTTAATGTGTTACATCAGCCTTACTACTTTGTCACCAATCAAGGAAACATGAAACTCTTTCCTGCTGTATTGCTCTAGGACTTCATCCCTGGAGGTGGAAAAGACTTATCCTTTATGAAGTTATGAGAGGATGATGCCTGAAAAGGAAGTCTGGTATACAGGCAGCATGGAGTTGTGTGATATCTCTACCAGGAGGTAACTCCACTCTGTGCTACAAAAGGAAATTACCCTAATGTAATCAAGCATCACTGTCTCCAGGCTGTGAGGACTCTCTACCAGTCTGTCAGTTCCCAGAAGAAAAAGCACATGAAGTAGGAGGAGGAAAGCTGTGACTTCTTGCTTAGTTAGTTGTGTGGGGAAAACAGCAGTTGAGTGACTGGTACTCTGCTGGAAGAATTAGGACTTAAGTGGCATTGGTTGCCTTTAAGGAGGGTAGTTTCTCCTTTTTGCACTGTGTTCTTTATTAGCACTGAATTCACTGTGGACCTTTAACGGAACAAGCCAAAATTCTTCAGTGAGGATGACTGACATAACTGAGTGACTTTCCATTGCAAATGAGGTACGTGCTGCATATTTGGCCCTACGTTGTCCCTCAGTCAGAGTTGCAGCCTCCTAGTTTTCAGGGGCACATTGTATCTGTCTAGCAGGGTCTACTAGATGGCAATAACTGTAGCCACTCCTAGCGACAGGATCTGGGAGTGGTTGGAACAGTGGCCTAAGGCAATATACTAATTCCTATGTGCTGCAAGCAAAGGAGGAGATCAAATGCTCTAACTCCTGCTGTCAAGCAGAATAAAGGGAGAGTGGGGTTATGACTCCCTCTGTAACCGTTGTTAGAAGCACTGAGTGTCATAACAGCAGATGTGCTGTCCCAACATCCAGTTTCCCAGGGGGTACAGGTCTCATGAGCGGTGGTCCTGGCATACATGCTATGGCTCAGTGGCAGTTCTTGGTGAATAGTGTTTGTTAGCATGCTGAAATAACATTTTCCAGAAGCATCCATCCATTGCTGGGTGCTGTATGCTCTGGGGTCTTGCTAAATTAAACACCTAAACTAAATGGACACTCTTGGGGGAAAAAATTGTAGCTTAAGTCTTATAACTTGATATGTATCTGCCTACAGACGCCTAGGTTCTTATCAAAACCAGACTACACAGAGTGCTAGCAAAAATCTTTTATTAAATACTCATTTTTAAAGGTATCAGTCTGTAATGTCAAAGATATACAGTTTACATCTGCTTAGGAGTAACAGCTCTCAGCACACTATGGACCAAATCCTGTAGTATGTGTACATACGTAACTACCATTGGATTGACTTCATTGGGAGTTCATAGTGGAAGGAATGCAGGACTGGACCCGTTACAGTTGTGCCACAGACATAAAATGAATAGATGCAGTCCTCCATGCAAGGATTAGAGAGCATCAGCTTTACTTTCATATTTGGCTAGGATTTGTTTCAGGTTGGCCAAGGGATCTTCAGACATAAATTCTTCAGACACCATATCAGCTTTTGCATTATGCTCAGTCAGGTATTCCTAAGAAGAGAATGCAACAGGTGAGATGTGCAACTTTTATTTTTAACCTAAAAGACATGCAACTTCTCTGTCAGCGCCATGTGCATCTCTTTCATGATCATCCACTGCAGTGGTATCAGGCCATCTCTCCATAAGCGAAATATTTAAACCAGTTTCCTCCATAAAAATTAACCAAATGAATACCAAGGTAAAATAAGTAGGTTAAAAAGAACCATGTTTGACATTGGCATGCCACCAAACTTTCTAAATTCCTAGAGTGCAAATCTGATTCCAAGGAATTCTTGTGAAAGAAAGAAAGACATACCTGTGTTGCCTATTAAATCTCAAATCATGGCCTGAAGGTATAAAAACCAACCTTGTTCTTGTTCTTAGCATGGCAGAGCACTGAAGGAGCATGGATAATTTGCTGATTTTTAGGACACTCTAGATCCCTCTTAAATGTCTGCAGAGGGACTGGTAGCACTCTGGTCCGTGACATAACTACTCTTATTCACCGACCTAAATGATAGTGGGTTTTTTTCTGCTATGTCATGATACAAACCTTCAGAGAAATCGTGGTTGCACTGAAGCTAATGAGGCAGGATTTCACTCTAATTGTGCCTGGTCTCTCGCCTTAGTCTTTTGTCATTAGTTTCCACAGTTCTCTCTTCCCTTGAATGTGCATCTTTCAGATTGCACGTTTCCAAATAGAATCTTGCATTTGGATTAGTGTTCTAACCAGTTACCTTCCCCATACAAGCTTCACTGTGCTTCTTCAGGTAAGCTCTTGTCCCTTTCACCAACAGAAGTTGGTCCAATAATTGATATTACCTCACCTATCTTGGTTCTAATGGCCCAAGCATTCATTTCTCACACTTCTATAGCCATCCCCTGCAAAGTCACTTCAACTGTAATTCCATTTTAGAAGGGGTTTTGATGTCCCGATATTTTTTCACTAACCTGGTGTGTAGTTTGCTGTGTTAAATCACCCCTTTATGGCTTTAAGACCTCTAGATTAAGACGGTTTTCCCTGAAAAAAGGTATTGGCAACATGGTCTAGTAGATAGAGCAACAGAGCAGGAGTCAGGAGAACTATTCCTGTTCTGTTCTATTCTTATTTCTGGCAGTAGCCTATTGGGGAGCTTTGAGTGAATCCCTGCCCCCTCTCTGTGCCTGTTGCATCCCCTCTTACACTTTGTATTACAGTGGCAGCTAGAGATCCCAACCCTGTTAGTCTCTGTAGAGACCCTTGCATGTCCCTGCCCTAAAGAGCTTACATTCTAAATAGACAAGGTAGACAATCTATCAATCATCCCACCCTTTGCAGATTGGTTAATAGGCCTTTGAACACTACAGGAGGAGAGGCTATTGTCAGATCATCTTTCCAAAATGATCTCTACCATTTGCAGTCCTGATAAAGTATGGACAAACTAGAACATTCAGCCGCCCATATCAGCAGTACTGAACACTAAAGATTCATGAATGTGGGGAGCTACAATTTCTCCTTTTTCCAATACAGCCCAGGAAGAACATTGCAGCTGTTACTGCTATTTCATGCTGCATACAATCAGCCTGGTGACAGCTGTTTTAGAGGAGGTTGGTGGGGCATAGTGCCTGTACCTTTGCAGCCTCCAATCTTTTTTGGCAAGAGGTTAATAGACACGGGAAGCGTTACAAGAGGCCATTTTGCCAGTAGTTTGAGGGGCAGGTAGGGAAGATGAGCTATGAAGTATGCTTTTTTCCTAGATGTATGTATGAGCAATTGCCCGTGTCATTAAATACCATACAAGAAATCCTAGAACAAGAGAGAGTACTTGGCTGCTATTCCTAACACCAAATACTGGCTGGTTGCTCTGCTTGCCTAGGGCAGTTAGTTTCATCACATTTTTAATCCACCCAGAATTTGCTATAGTGTCACTTAAGGGAGAAAGTGTGGGTTTTTCTGTATAGGAAGGGACAAGGTTCAGCATGCCCAGACAAGCATGGCATGTCACGAGAGAGAGCTCTGTTCTTTCCAAGGAGCTTGGAGATGCTATAAACAACCAGTCACTCCACAGAGAGAGACTTTTGGGGAGAACAGACCACTTTTTTCTTCATAGCCTGCCATGAATGGGGCAGGATGTGGGGGGGGAAGTTAGAAAGGAGGGGAAAAAAGGTGAACTGACCCTAGGTTGCCTTTTAGGTAATGTATATTTCCTTCCCCTGCTTTAGTGTGAACAGTAATGGGTATGACTTACCTCTACAGACCCTACATGAAAACCCACCATCTCCAGCATATGGTACAACTTATCAAGCAGTTTCATCTTCTCCTCATTTGTTGTCCTCACAACAATCTGGTGTCTGAGGAATACATGTACATTCCTTTAATTGTATGCCCAGGTCAAAGAGAAACCTGTTCATTTTAACATTGACAATATAATAAATGTTAGACAAACTAAACAGGCTGGAAAATTCAAGTCAAAGTAATTTAAAAATCAAGGCAATTTAAAATCACCTAGTGGAAAGCCTTGATTTAAATAGATTTCAACCAACTTTTCAATTTGTACTTCAATTTCTTTCTAAAGAAAGGTGCCCTCATTGTTGGACATAACTTAAAACATGTTGATTTACAACTAAACAGAGCCTTTTCTCTAGATTTGGCTCATCTTTTTGCTACCCAAGACGATAATCTGAAAATAAGTTTTCTAGTGTAACTACATTTTTAGTATGTTAGAAAAATGGGGAATGATATTGCTTATTTACTAGATAATTAATTTTTTAGTCATGATTTGTGTCCAGCTGCATTAGGATGGTAACTGGAATTTAAACAAAACTGCATATAAAGTTTATTTTTGTTAAATAAAACCTTAAATGTTTTTTGATGTCTTATCAAAACATGTTTCACATTTACAACTAAATGATGTATTAGAGGAATTAACTGTACTCAGTGAATTTAAACTAAACTAGTTACTTCAGGTCAGCCTGGGAAAATTTTCAAATAGTCCTAAGAGAAAGTGACAGGAGCTTACATTCCTACTCTAATTTTCAAGAGACTTAGGTATGTCTCCTAAATTCTCAGGCTGACCTATTGTGCCATACTTATAAAAAAAAACTTGACCTTGAAACTTAGAGGGAAAACATCTCTTATATATAGAAAAGCAGTCGTTAACGCAAAGGTTTTTTGTTTTTTTTAAAAATGAAGACTCATGGATTCAGCATATTTATTTAAATGTTTTAAGAGACTATAATAAATTTAGGCCTTAATATATTTTGTATTAAATTCAGATTGTATTTTAAAACAGATTTGGGGAAAAAAAACAAAAAACTTTTTTTTTGTAGAAATATATCTGCTCTGAAATGAAAGAAGGCTGTGTAGATAAAATTGAGTACCCATACAGTTTATACATGCTCTAACAAATATCTACCCACTTCAGCATTATCAGACATTAGACTGAAGGTGGTTATTGTAATTTCTCCCAATACATTTTCACAAGTTCAAAAATATCAGACTACATCACAGAATAGGCACTTTGCTCTATAAAGAGATTTATAGTCCATGTACACTGGGTTATTTAAGTATTATGTATAGATGTAATCTAGGAAGATAAATCTTATTTACACAACAATATTAAGTGTGCTTTGGTGTGTTTTAGTAATTTGTTAATTAAAAATATTAACATTCTGCAGTCAGATGTATAGGGCTAGGCTTTGAATGCATATGGTTTATGTGAGATAAAGCAGTGGACTGGGACTCAGATCCGGGTTCTATTCCGGGCTCTGCCACCAGTCTGCTGGGTGACCTTGCACTTCCCTGCCCTGTGCCTCAGTTTCCCCATCTGTAAAATGGAGATAGTGATCCTGATCTCCTTTTGTAAAGTGCTTGGAGATCTATGGTTGAAAGGCTATGTAAGAGTTAGGTGATAATGTTTAACATGTAAAAGTCCTAACAATTGTGTCAAGTCTTAAGGGCCTTTCTATAGAACTTGAAAACAGAGATGGGACTTGGTATTATTGGATTGTATAACAACATTCACATGGCTGGATGTCAGAGAATGCATGACCTGTGAAAGACATTGAAACTTTTAACTACAGAATTTCCTTTCTTACAGTCTAGTTGCTACTGAAAGTTAAAACTTCTGAGTTTCACAGCATATCAAAGTGTATCCAAACACATACCTGTATTCAGGACTCACTAAGTAGACTCACAGTAGCAAGGCTGGTTAGATGGTTGAAACTGGGTTATTTTCCCCACAAATAAATTTAGTCAAACAAGAAAGAATTTGTTTTCAAAAAGTGAAATTTTTTTGACCTAGTCAGTGTTCCACTGAAAGTAGTAGGCACTTTTCTTACATTTGTCTTTAGTTGAACACTCAATTTTCCATTGAAAAAGATGGAAAATTGTAACCAGTCTTGCTATTTAGGCATGAATTAATACTCCGTACTGCAAGATTCTGGAAGGAGAGAGTTAGTGAGAAGGGGATCATAATATACATGCAAAACTAAGGGCTGATTATCTACTCAGTCAAGGAAACCCTATACAAACTACAGAAATTCACCATCAACACTCTAGAGCAGTGGTTCTCAACCAGGGGTACGTGTACCCTGGGGGATACGCAGAGGTCTTCCAGGGGGGTACATCAACTCATCTAGATATTTGCCTAGTTTTACAACAGGCTGCATAAAAAGCACTAACGAAGTCAGTACAAACTAAAATTACATACAGGCTGACTTGTTTATATTGCTTTATATACTGGACACTGAAATCTAAGTACAGTATTTGTATTCCACTTGATTTATTTTATAATTAAATGGTAAAAATGAGAAAGTAAGCAATCGTTCAGCAATCGTGTGCTGTGACACTTGTATTTTTATGTCTGAATTTATAAGCAAGTCTTTTTAAGGGAGGTGAAACGTGGGGTACACAAGATAAATTAGACTCCTGAAAGGGGTACAATAATCTGGAAAGGTTGAGAACCACTGCTCTAGAGTATGGTCTTCTCACTACACTGCAATGCATCAGATTTGTCTCAAGTGAAGTCTGTTTAGAACAAATATCTGGATGCTGCACTTACTCCTTCTGAATTTCATGCAGCTCATTCAGAGCTTCATTGAGACCCTCATTGACTCCAGTCTCAATTAGGTTTTTGTGCATCTCTAGTGCTTGCAGCTCAGCTGCACCTTTTTTTTCTTCCTCTTCCTCCTCCTAAGGAAGAATAAACAAATTCCAATCAGCAACATGTTCTTCAGACCAAGCCTACTTACCCATAATTCAAGTCCTAGAACGTGCTAGGAGAGTGGAGCTCCTTGCCAGCACAAGAATACAGGCAAACCCAAAGAATTCTCCCTATGAGAGGATCAAACCATGACCTCAGAAGGACAAAATTCCCAACTAGTAACAAAAATTAACACCCCTGCAAGATAATCAATATAACCAAAAAGCAACTGTTTAAAAAAGGCCACAAGTAGCAGTGCAACTCACAAGCCTGTTTTAAAAGGCAAAGCAAGTGTTCTTCGGTAAAGGTTCCACTACAACAGTATGGCAGGACTGCGTGGAATGGGAGAGGCTCATGCACGACTAGAAATAACCCCAAAGATTAGATCCCTTTAATAAAATAGCAAGTAACTCCTCAGAGGTTTCCCCTCTCTCTCTCTTCTAAGAGGAGCCATTGTTCTCCCAGGCAGCTTGCCACTCAGCCCCCAATCTGAGTGGAGTTCAAAATGATCTCGCAAGAACGGAAAAAAGAAAGCAGGAAGCAACACTTGTCTCGCCTGCATCCACTAGATGAGTCTGGCATCTGGACAGGCACGTGCTGTAACGAGCCAGGCATAGCGACAGGCTGCATATCCAGACGTGTCCTTGCTGCACCAAATCCTCCTCCACCACCATCATTCGGAAACATTTTGTGCACCATTTTATTTTTAAAAAGACCTTTTGCCTTGTCCATGTATGTTGGCACTTGCCTAGACAAGCACACTGCCTGGAATGGTGTTTGAGAACCTCACAGGGTTTTCTCTACCCCCTCACCGTAGGTGAGGAACAAGTGAGATTAGGACCAGTTTAAGGCAGTCTGAGGCCCTCAACACACCACAGCATGGTATGAATTGACTGTTTTCTTCTATAGAGAAGCCATCAACAAGGCAGTTCCAGGCCCAGAAAGGGCTGTGGGAAAAGGTTGTAACAAGAGATTTGTTCCAAGAATTAAACTGGGCATCTAAATACTTCCATCTCAACAGAAAGTGGGCACCATACCTGACAACCGTTCAGAAAGAAACCAGAGGCAGCGTATCTCCAACAACAAACAACATCCAAAGGGTGTGTGGGGAACAGAGCTCTTCTGCTGGAAGTTAGGCAGAGGGATAGCAGTTTCTACTGATGAGATGCCAGCTGTTTACTTATATGCTGCATGCCATCTAGAACAGGCCCATTTGATTAATCATTATATGGCTTTGAACAATCAGGCTAAATTCAGCGTGACATAGGATGGAAGTCAGTGTAGAATTTAGGCCTGCTCATTCAAAGATCTCCTCATTTGTTTTCACTTTAGAAAAGTAATTACCTACCTTGAGCTTCTGCTGGTGGAGATCATCCAACTTTTGGGCTTCTTCTTTCAGCAGTTTTATGGAACTTTTCTTCTCTGCTATCATCACATTCAACTTCAAGAGCAGATTGGGTTAAAAAAATAATCTTGCAAACATCTTGCAAAACCTCAGAGTAATATAGCACTTCAAAACAACAGACTAGTTATAGGGGGCTGAAATGAAGGCCAAGGACCCTTACTCAGGTGCTAGAGATAAATGTTCAGCATGAACTCACAGTATAGACATTAAGGTAAAGGAACTACTGTAGAACGATTTAATGTCATGTTAATTTTCTCACATCAGGAAGTCAGATGAATTTATGTTCTCTCAGGAACAGAGAAAGGTGCTGGGAGATTATTCTTTTCAGGTGAAAATTTCCCAAACTCATATGCTCAAATTTTGTACACTACCTTTGACCCATACAAATTATTTTCAGTAGCACTATAATTCTATGGTAGCTTGCACTTATACAAGCAAGAAGAAAATAACCCTTTTCAATGGGCATCTGGAAAAGGCAGAAAAGTGAATGGACTTGTAGTAAAAACAAAATATAAACTCTCTATTATATAAAATAATGTGAAATAGTTTTGTCTCCAGGAGTGATGCAATGCATTTCCCTGTACAGTAATTATTCTATCACACACCTTCAGCAGACTAATGCATCTCCTATTTCCTGAACTAGAGGAAGGATAAGGTTAATTATGAACATTTTATTCTCTCTCTCTCTTCTGGATTAATTCCAGCAATCTTTGCTTCTTTAGAGACTAACTGGACACCAATGTACATTAAGTATCAGTGTCTGAGTCTCCACTACCTAGCTCAAGCGGTATTGTCTGCTGGAACACTTCAGTGGCTAACAGGCTTTTATCCTGCTGCTACCTCCTCCACTGACCCAACATAGGGACCAAGCCTGTGTCTCGGCATTTAGCCTGTTTTTTGTTGGATGGATTGTGGAGTGATTCCAGTGCTGAATCACTTGTCCTACGTGCTTTGTTGCAGGTGTCAGGGTAGAGGTATAATACTTCAGATTCAGGAGGTGGTACAGTGCTCAATTCATTTGGATTAATTGAGCAGCCAAGGCCTGGAGAACTGAGGTGGTAAACTGCTGATGCTGATTACAAATGACTATTTGTGTTACTAGCAATACGGTATCCACTTTAGCATACATAGCACCTGCAACTCAGGTTAATTTGCTGACTGCTTTTTTAGGAGTAATCTGTATTTCCTTGTCAAGTCTGGCTCCCTGCTGAAACAAATCAAGGGGCAGCAGACTTATTGCCAACTAAGAATATATTTTGACAGTACATTTTTCTCTGTGTTCAGGGTTTAAACATTTCACTTAAATTGGCTGTTTCACCATTTTACAAAACAGGTCATCTTATATAGCATAGGCCTGGTATTTCTGCTTGCCGAATTCATTTACTCTTGCATGTTATTGAATAGAAGAAAATCCACATTTGCTTGACTTACAGATCTGCACTAACACCTATAGGGAATTTGGTAGTTGGCCTTATAATCCATACCCTCTGCTGGACAGCTAAGTGGGACGTTAGCTTTCCTCTGCTTATATTTACATGCTTTCATGGCACCAAACGATACACAGTTGGATGAAAATATTGTGTGGCAGGTGTTCTATTAAAGAAAGCTGATTTAAGAGAAGTTATAGTATATGATTAGTAGGTTTCTCTAACTAGAAATGTCGATATATAATATATAGCCCACTGAATCACTGCCAGAATGCAACCATTCTGAAAATAATATTTAATACCTAATCATAAGCAATGATGTGTAAAGCTTTTAACTCACCTGTTCTAATGTATCCTCTAAACTGATTTTCCTGTTACTAGCTTTACTTATTGCCTCTTCAGTCTCATTTATTATCTGCATAAGTGGAACCTGTAATGCACATGGAAGAGATACATACACACACAGATGAGAGCCATGTGATATAGTTAACAGGTCTGCAATTTAAGAGGCATCACTGACTGAATTCTGCCCACTAATGGGTATCTGTGGGATTTAGAAGATTTAAAAAAAAAAAAAAAAAAGCCTGCTAGAGAATGGTTTCCTCCCCACATCCCAAAACGTGTACTCTCTTCCTCCTCCCCCCATACATACAAGTTACCCCCTGCCAGGTAAAATTCAGCCCTGCATCAGAGGCAGGTCAGTGTTTTAACCTCACTGAAACTTCAAAACAAGTGCAGCACTGCTGAGACGCACAGACAGTTCAGAGATACAGCTATGTGGCGGACAGACATGGTTGCCTGGTGGCAGGTATTTTCCATTATGTTTCTAAAAGGCAGCCCAGCATGGCACAGTAGGCAGGGGTGAAGGAATAGAAGCAGCTCAGTAGGTTAGAAATGGTTGCAGTAAAGGGTGCTGCAGCAGACAAAGAAAAAAGTGAGATGAAGATGGCTTCAGTTTTCCTCTGAGGTATTGCAAGTTTTACCCAATCCCTGCATTTTTCTTTGTAACCCAAGTATGTCTGTCTCCTTCTTTGATTCAAGAAATCTGGCTTGTTGATGTTTTCCTCCAGAACACCGCCCCCCCCCCAGCACGCCATTCTGTAGCAATGAGAGCTGAGCAACGAATGCTTTTTCTTTGCATATATATTCAACTAAAAAACCAACCCACCTGAAAAATCAACATTTTGGAAATGTTGGTTTGAATGTAGATTCAAACATTTAGTTCAACCTGAACTTTTTTGGTTTTTCATTTTGTAGGGGGAAAAAAAAAGTCAGTTTCTGTTCTAGACACCCAATATTTTCCCCGATTTTTCTGTTGGGACACCAAACCGAAAAAAATCAAGTATTCACCCAGTTCTAGTAGCAACTAGGTTAGACTGTACTGCATTTATAGCAGGGACTGTTCAAGGTCGACCCTTCTTGTGTGCTAACTAACATTTCACAGCTGAAGCATGGGCCCTGTTCCAAGGACTCAAATGTTGTGAACAAAAGCAGTCAAAGCACACCTACGTTGATCTGCGTTCTGTATTTGGTCAGAGAAAGGGGTCCATCCTCCGGGTTAAACTTAATCTCAAAATCATGACCTCTGGAATTCTCCATGCTTGCTGGGATTAGCTTCAGTTTCCGAGCCAGTTTGTGATAATCATCCAGTTGTGCTTCAATCTGAGACACATGGAGTTGGAGGGAATGGTAAGAGAGAAACAATGAATAGAAAAGGTAACTTTCTATGACAGATCACTGTTGTTGCCACCTCCAAGAGGGTGTCACTGCCAGATGGCTTCATAGCTGCACAGACATTTTGAAATTTTAGCGCGCATTGGAAGCTTTGACGTGAAATGACCATTTCTGCTATTTATACAGCAGATTTTCATCCTTCGATTTCAAGGCACTTTACATAGGAAGGTCAGTATCATTATCGCAGTTTCAAAGATGGGAAAACCAGAGCACAGAGAAGTAATGTGATTTGATCAAGGTCCCTAGAAGCTTAATGGCCTATACAGGTAGACTTGAACAGTTCTTATCCCTTGAGTCTTCAAAGAAGATTACCCAGTCTGCATCCTTAGAAGCTACTTGTAAGAAGGACAGATTGTATTGTGGCTAAAGCATGGGAAAGTGAGTACAGAAATCTGGGCTCTGTTCTCTGCTCTGCTGCAAATTTCTTAGTGAACATGGGCAAAACACTTCACCCCCTCGTGCCTCAGTTTGCCTATCTGTAAAGTTGGAGTCGTGTGTGTAAAAAATTTAAGATTTTTGGCTAGGAGGTGTCTTAGAAGTAATTAGAATACAGTTAAGTGACCCAGCCTTACAAATGTAAAGGCTGTCAAAGATACTTATGTGGCCCCTATCACCATAGTAACCGAGTGCCTCACACTCGGATGCATTTATCCTCAGCACCACTGTGAGATAGGGCAGGGCCGTTGTCCCATTTTACAGATGGGAAACTGAAGCAGAGGCTAAATGGCTTGCCCAAGGTCCCGCAAGACGTCTGGCAGGGCAGGAAATAAAACCCGTGTCTTCTGACTCTCAAACTGGTGCCCTAACCACTGGACCATCCTTCCTCTCTTGCCTGTGGTGTTAGTCCCTGAAGTGGCTTGGGAAACTTTATGAAGCACAAGGGTCCCATTTAGAAGCAGGCGTCTCACTTTGACAAAGGGCAGGGAAAACAGGAGAAGACATTTGAATCCGTACAGTCCGGAGGAAAGGGCATCAGACTAGGACTTAGTTACTGGGCCAGCTGGTGTAAGTCAACATAGCTATATTGAAGTCAAAGAAGTTTCACTAGTTTACACCAGTAGAGAATCTGGCCCCTTGGTTCAATTCGTAGTTCTGCCACTAAATTACTGTCGGTCATTGGGCAGGTAACAAATTGCTTGTGCCTCAGTTTCCTCATCTGTAAAATGGGGATAATGATGTTCAGGTTCTTCAGACTATTTCAAATTCCTTTGCTCTCTCTGCCACTACAGTTGAATGCAATACACTTTCCTGCTGTGGCCTCTTGGGGCCTGGATTTCCCTTGATTCAAGTGGGCATTGAATCAGGCCTTGGCTGCCGGTGCACAAACAAGTACCCGAACAGACAGACTCCAGGCCTACTGGAAGTAAGAGCAAAAATATGCACATGTGAACTGTAACAAATCATTTTTAAGCTGTTAGAGTCACTCAGCTTGCCCTGGTCTAGTGGTAATTAGAAAAATAATTGATAGCAACCGCTTCGGCTCCCAGCTTTTTCTTTTGTATTTTGACCCCTACTATCCAAACTGCCAGATTGCCTCTCCCAGCTCCTGCCAACGGCGTCACTCACCAACTTTTTGCCTCTCGCATATTTTAGCTCCTCGGCCCATAGGTGCTGCTGCTCTGTCTCTAGCTCCTTGGTCAGCTTGCCGATGGTTTGCTGAAGCTCATCTTTCTCGCTGTTTATTCTCTCGATGTCCACAGCTGTGTACAACTGATTATCAACAATGTGCTGCAGCCGGGCATTTTCCTGCTTCATCACTTCAGCTTCCAATCCTGTAGTCAACAACAAAAAGAGGAGCTAGAGATCTCTGGACATTTGCTAAGTTGCCACCCCTGCTTTTCCAGTAGGGACATGCCGTTCATCAGTGATGTGTACTCCTAGGTGTAATACTGATGCGCACTGCTTACACGGATGGCCCTCTCCGTCTTCGAAGTGCTCTACAAACTTTAACCTACCGCACAAAAGTGCGGTGAGCCTTAAGCATGGTCTCCACTTCAGGCTCCATGTGCACATTTCAGAGGGCCACGGCCCTTCTCCCCCTCATGCTGCCACTTTGTTCTAGAATAGGGAGATCCATTTAAAATCAGTAGATCTGAGTGGAGGGCTTTCAACTTTGGCAGTTGTGATTTCACTATTCAGAGTGGAAGGATTTTCCTTTAATTTGAAGCAAGAAAGCTTAGGTGCGAGATCAGTCTCTGCTTCCTTCCCTCACTGAGCTATGGAAGGAGACCAACTGTAAGGAAGCTGGTCCACAAGGGCAGAATCTCCCACACTCAACAGCCAGACAACTTACATCTCTCGGTCTCAAAAGACAATTCCTCTTCCCCTAGAAATCAAGGCAGTGTCTTTTAAAGATGCATTCAGCACCTTCTGGTCCCAGAAGCACTTACCCCTGCATGTACCACCTCACTGTTTTCCCATAAAGTTCAACAAAACTACTTGCCAAGTAAAATTCTCCTTTAGTACAAATCCATCCATGGAACAAATGTATTTCTGTTTTAGAGGCTTCAATCTGACGCATCATCATCATCCATCATCTCTGATGCAGCTTCCTCCTCACCTGATGCCTCACACTCCTCAGTGAGGCTATGTAATTTCTGGTCCAGAATGGCTGAATGGGATTCCAGATTGGTTACGTAAGCTTGATATTTTTCGACATCAGCTTGCAGTGAAGCTTTCAGCTTCCTCAGCATGTCTAGATGATCCTTTGAGAAGAGAGAAGAGTGTGAACAACCTAACTGGTATATAGAAGAATACCTGCTTTACAGTGGCTACTAGAAACATTAGTAGCTGGATGACAGATTTTCAGCTGCATTTTTTTTTTTTTTTTTTTTTTTAATTATCTGCCTTGGTACCAGCTGATTTTCCTCACAAGCCTAAATGGCGGTGAACCCTGCCACACTTTCTATCCCTGTACAATTCCTAGCCTGAAAGCCTCTTCCTTCCTTTATCTTATTTTGGCTTGTGTGGATCAAATTTTCAGTCTCAGCCTGCCAGATATTGTTATTCCAGACCTGATAAATTAGCTCTTGGGAGTTTAGAATTTTAAATTCCATCATTACACCAGCTAAACTGAAACAAAGAAACTAAAACTTATTGGAGAAAAGAAGATCAGAGCTGAGGCTGTCATGCATCACAGGAGTCTAATAATGCTTAAGTCTCATGTACCAGATGCACTGCAGTAAGTAGTCATAACTCTGTAAGGACAGGGAGAAGCCTCAACTCAGATTTCCATGAATTTAGAGCTTTAAATGAGAACTTTCATATAGGACTTTTTTTAAAACTAAAGCAAGATGCTATTAGGAGAGTGAGACAGTGACTTGGCTCTTCCACCAGCTGGGGCCAAGAGTGGCGAGTCTCTCAGGTGATACCTGCAGCTCTGGAGTTCATTCCCTTTGCAATACACCTCAGCCTCTTCTTATCACCTCAGGAAGCAAAAATGTAAGAGCCTCTGGTTCAGCTGCCCCCCATCTTGCTCAGTATGTACATGTTACTGGTGAGATTGCAGTATCTGGAGTCCCAGTAAGGGGAGACCCAGCTTTGATATAGTTAAAAGAAGTAGAAAGATGTGTTTACTAACCGGCTTGCTTGCTTTCTCTCTTTCTAGCCTTGCAAGCTCTTCATTCAACCTTTTGTTCTCTGCTTCTAAGGTCTCCATTTTGGAATTGTCTACTTTAAACATTGTCTCTGCAAGGAAACAAACTGGATCTGAATAACCCTTGAGACTCTACATTCATGCCAGACAACAGTTCTGCAACACTGTAGTGTCAGGCACTTGAGAAATGCTTAAAAGACAGGTGGCAGTGTCATCTCTTGTTATAGCATATCAACAGAAACCCGGTCTTGGGAACGAAACAGTGTGAAAAGGAAAATGGAAGTCAGTTTCCAATATTCAAAGTGATTTGCAAAGAGAAACCACACAAAAAGAGAGTCACTCTTAAAAAGGAGCACCTTGCAGTGTCCTGTGAGCAGGCAGATGAGCTGCTGCTAGTTCTAGGAGAGGGTGTGGAATCCCAACCCGATATCAAACCGGCTGTCTTAATCAATAGATGGTGAGCTTAGGACGTATAGGCAAAAAAAGTGGCTGGTGATTTTGGGTGCTCAACTTGAGACATTATAAAGGGGCCTGATTTACAGAAAGTGCTGAGTGCCCGCCCTCTGACAGTCAGGCCCCTTTAAGGCACCTCCAATTGGGCAACCACAGACTGAGGCACCAGAAGTCACTTGGACTTCTGAAAATCATGGCCGTAGTGAAGACACTTAGACCAACACTTTTAAACATCGACGTTTTCCTAATTAAGACATCTAACTATGAACTGAGGTGCTTAACTCTAGGCACTCAAATCCATAGCTGGACACCAGTATTTGAAAAATGCGGCTGTTTGAAAACGTTGGCTTTACCATAAGCCATGTAAGGAAGGCAATAAGTGTAACAAGGCCCAGAATTCTACTAGCCGGCACGTGGTTCCTTTCAATATATAATTCATATAGCCACACTTACTGAGTTTTGCCTGCAGTTCTGCATCCATCTCTTCAAAAGCCTCTCCTCCATTCATGAAATGACCATAACACTTTTCAGTGTACTCCATAAATAGCTGAAGACGAACAATGCGGTTTTTAGATCCTTTTAAAAACACATTAAGTAATCTTGACCCACAAAGCCACGTGGCAAATCAACATGTTAGTTAAATATAATTAAAATGGACATAAGAACCCAAGCTCTGTTTAAAGCTTGAGCATAATGACAGCCCATACAAACCACCTTGTTTAAATCTAAGATGATGCTTTAGAACAAGTTTCCAACTAGAAGATTGGGTTATTTTTGTTGCTTTTAAAAAGAAGCTTTCACTTCGGATCTTTTTGTTCCCTAGCCTGGGTGTCCACTTGCTCATTGCAGGCTGTGACTTGGGTTTCTCTGGGCCTGATATCAGAGCCAAAGCTAACCAGAACTATGTGGGCAGCATCCCAGGTGCTAAGGTGGGAAACCGACACAGGTTTGTGAAAATCCCTCTCCGGCCCCCACCACAAAGGAGCCAGCTTAGGCCTCACAGACGAAGAAGCTAATTTTATCTGAGGTGGGATTGGTACTCCCAAATCCGATTGCCATGTGATTTATGGGTGGGCAGAGAGGAGTAGTTAAACAACCAACCGTCCTCGGAGCAGAGAAAAGCTGCTGTGATTTGAGAGGTCAAGTAATTAGCTACTGGGATAGGGAAAAAGCCTTTGATTCACACATGTGGTCCCAAAGTGGGACCCCCTACAAGGAACTGGCCATGCCTCCATGCCACTTCATCCCAGTGTAGCATAAGCAGTATGTTCCCTTCATCTACTCCCACTGCTTCTGTGGGAAGGGCAGCATGTGCTGACAGTGTTAGGAAAGAGAGGTGGCTTCAGGCAATGGTCCAAGATATTGGCCACTTGGTGGGGGGAGAGGAAAACAAAAAACAAAAAAAAAACCCCAGAGGATGGCAGATCCATTCCTCTCCCAGCACTGTATTATAAAGGTACAAATGATGAGTACAAACTTCTTAGTCTAAAATGATTTGCCTTTTGAGTAAGATAGCACGTCTCCGCCATACCTCTCAATGTACTTGCCAAGGGTAGATCAGTGGTATCCTCGTTTTACACAAGGGAAAACAAAGCTGAAGTAAATTGCCTAAGACCACATAGCAAGTCAGTAGTAGAGTGAAGAACTGAGTCCGGCTTTGACCCCCCATCCCATGCGTTATCCAGCAGATCAAATTGCCTCCCGAAATAAGCTAGACATGAAGGCTGTTCTTTTCTCCCTTCCCTTCCGTAACTAATCCAATGGCGAGCGACATCCCAGGCCAGTTGTAAACCGAGGTATCCAACTGGTTATAGAAAGCAGTGTGGGGTTTTTGTGTTTCTTTGTTTTGTTATTTTAATAGAACAGTTCTTACGTTCACATTCTGTCTACCTCTTTGGAAAAGCATGGAGAACAATACATACTTGAGTATGAACAGAAAAAAGGCAGATCAAAATCCAAATAAAAAACCCCACACAAAATGGGAGTACATTTACTGCCTTCACTACTTTTCCTGACAGTGTAGTGAATGTTGTCTGATGAATTAATACAGTACGATACCTTTTGAAGTACAATTTCATTGTCTGCCTCTCCTGACCAGCACTGAGCATTAGCAAGCCCCTCTGAGTTCTCTCTCAGGACACTGTATATCTAAAAGGGACAGAGTGGAAATCTCACAAATTAGAAGTGCACATTGTTGACTGGAGATCCTTGTTCTACATTCCCCCTCTTTAGCCTCCATATCAGAGTCACATTTGTATTAAGAAAACAATTTAAAGAGGCAGAGCTAGCCCCCTCAGGGTGGTTTGCACGCCCGCGGAGCTCCCCATTTATTTGGTGTGGAAGCATCCTTTTATCTCCAAACAATAAGCTGAACCCTGGTACCACAGCAAAATGCTGAAAAAAGAATCTTGGGGATTCCTAGGCCAAAGTTTCCTTTGGCAAAACTGCATGGGAAATGATGTTTTGACGACACAGTAACCTGGTCAGGTGGACCCCTGACTTCATAGAATAGCATTACATCCATTGATGGAGCACTGGAATCTTTGTTAGCAGAAGGTTAGATGTGACACAATGTCAGCAGGAACGATGGAAAGAATGGATGAAATACCCCAGGATTAATGGGAGCGGCACCACATTCTGCTCAGAGCAGCCTGTTCAATTGTCAAAGTGTCAGTATATTTTGTCTGTGACTTTTATCAGTGAAAAACAAGTCCCTGCACACCACCTGGATAACTGACATGTACCTTACAATTAACGTAACTGATCCGGTCAAAAAAAAGATTCAGATTGCAGGGGTCAAACCATTAGTGAACTAATGGTAATGCATCTCAAAGAGATGACATTTTAATGGAATACCAACTTCTGAGGAAACACTGTTAAAATCATGGGAGGAAAGAGAAAACATATTTTGAGGATAAGCTTAAAGTGCTGTAGCTTGACTCAGAAAGTAGTCAACAAGGCAGGTGTACCTAAAAGCACCATAAAGTCCTATGAGTAAGATAGCAATCGCCTTAATGGGCTTTCACAGAGATCATCAGACTGCAAGATTTTGTACAAGAGATGGCTTATTTTCCCCACCCCCAGAAATGCACCCAGCTGGGTTCCACAATGTGCAAAGATTACCAATAAAATGATATTTTCTAGAGGAAAACAGACTGTGGATAAGATAAGAGGCAGTTACTGTAGAAAAAGCCACTTTTCCTCCAAAAGATGCAGAGACGTCATAAGCAGACAAAGCTGCTGAGGCATCTGATCTCAGTGAAAAAGCCAGACAGGTTCTGAATCTATTGCTGTAGAGCCATATAGCTACAAGAAGCCAATTCCAGACCCTGGAGGATTACAGAAGTGAATTGAGGATTTTAATCTATCAAAACCTAATACAGACCTGTTTTCTCTTGTTTATTCTCTCCTCTTACACCACCTACCCGCTGCAGGTATTATTTGTCATTATTACTACTTTTTATTTCTGTAGCACTTCATTGAGGATTTCAAACCACTTCAAAGAAGATAATGAATGTATACTCACAACCCACCTGTGCAGTAAGGAAGTATTACCGTACCCATTTTACAGATGGAAAAACTGAGGCATATGGATTAGGGGCCAGATTTTTAAAGGTATTTAGGCACCTAAAGAGGCAGATAAGCACTTCTGAAAATCCTACTAGGTGCCTATACGTTAGGTGCTTAAAATCCATCAATTTCAGTGGAAGTTAGGTGCCCACCCTGCTTAGGTAATTTTTGAAAATCCCACTAGGGGCTCTCTGCTTCTTCAGGCACCTAAATACCTTGACATTCTGGCCCTACCTAGTCCAAGGTCAATGGCAGAACCTGGAACAAAACCCATATTTCCCTACTCCCAGCTCAGACTCGTTAGATCAGAGCTGACTTCCCCTTTTTCTCAACTCAGTCTCGCCATACCTTGATGCAGTCTATTAACCACACTAGTGCAGCGGAGACCAGAGGCCAGACATGCAGTGCACCCACAGTGTACATGGAGCTTTTTGATAATGGAAAGGGATACCTACAAGGAAAGAAAAGTCAGAGCAGTTTCCAATTACTTGAGCGTGATTATAATCAGCAGAGAATGAAGACATCTTTCTGCCAAATAAATTTGATTTCTTGGACACACACAGACTTCTGCTTGTTTTATTGATGAACTTTCACTATTGTGAGAACTATAGATTATGAACTGATTTTTTTCCCCTCTTACAGGCATCAACAAAATCTGTCCGCTATGGTCAAATTGCAGTATCTTTACAACTTGTAAAGAAGTTTTTAAAAGCACAACTCAATTACGGACACCAGGTGGAGTTTGTGGCACTGGCAATTAGAAAAATACCCTTGAGTTGTAAATTGAGTATACTTTATCTGAAATCACTGAGAAATGACAAAGCCCCACTGTGTCATTTAACAGGGATTTCCCCAATTTTGGAAGAAATCCACAGTGGGACTGGTCAGGCATAGGTACATTGAAAAATGAAACTCAAGTAGTTAGATCCAAGGCTTTGATTGTGTGAAAAAAAAATCAAATCTACTAGTAGAAATGGTTCCTTCTGTTAGAAATATTTCCCTGCAAAATCAGAAACCCAAACAGAACAGCATCATGGCAGAGCACAGGAACCAGAAAGTAAAACAGCCATCTAGTTTCACTGTCTATGATAAACGAAGGGCAAATAGCAGAACAGAAGTGGTGAAAGAATTACATTTTAAAAATTATTTCAGTTTTCATGGGTTTGGGTGTTATCTTTACTATTGGTATGCTTTAGTCCCACACAAATTTTTGGGCTTAAGACAGGAATAACTGATTGAAATTCTATCACCTGTGTTACACAGGAGGTTGGACTAGATGATTTAATGGTCCTTTCTGGCCTTAAAAAAAAAAAAAACAAAAAACATCCAAATCAACTATCAATCTAACTCTCAAGTAATACAGGGAAGTGCATGTTTTAAACTAGAATATTTAGACTAAAGATGCTCTTGTTCCAGCTTCAAGTATTTTCCAGTGTTTCTTGAACACTGCAGCCCAATAATAGCTAGAAACGATACTGGCAAATAGAACCAACTCAAACTCTTAGAAGGGGAGGAAAACGTGGAGATTGAAACACTAGAGGACAGCAGGATATCTAAGGCAGTGGCTCTAAACCCAGGGCCCAGTCAACACACAGCTGCAGCCCATGTGACATCCTCAGGGCCCTACAGGTAGTGTGTATATATATATATATATATATATATATGTGTAGATGCAGCCCACGTAATACCCAGAGAGCTGCATATGCAGCCCACGATAAATAAGTTGAGAACCACTGCCCTAAGGGAACATGAAGTAAAACCAACGAGAGGCTGAGTTAAATCAGACAGTCATGCCGCCTGAGGGCTGCAGTGACCTGGTGGCAATGCCTTCACTGAAAGGAATTGACGCCTTGTATACCAAGGTGGCACCTGTGTTCCATTGCAGTGCCTGACACAAGAGCCACTGCCTTCTTCACACACACAGCCTGGATTCAGCAGTGGGGAGCTTTAGAAAAGATAAGGTGTTATCAATTTTGTGTTATCAGAATTTTTTTTAATCCAGATCTTTATCTCAATTCTGTCCCTTTGAACATAAGGGTGCCCACTTTATACAATCTCCGATCAGCTTTGGTACATACCCAAGTTCTTTAAAGACTTTTGGGATCTCCTCTTCAATTTTAGAATCAGGAAGTTTATAAGAAGGGCATAAAAAGCCATATATAAAAGCAAAAATTCTGAAAACTTCTTTAGTAGATGGAGTTTGGAGAGATTTCACAGAGACATTCTGGGCATAGCCATTCTCTACAAGAAACTAAGAAAGGCAAGACACAAAGATTAATGCAGACTAGTAATCAGATATTGACCAAGGTGAGGAATAGTAAATCTAGATTGCCCCTAAAAGAAATCAATATACATACACTGATCAATACATTCTGAATGCGTTTTAAATTTGAAAATATCAAGAACTCTCCCTCATTACAGCTACATATTTCTGGAAGAATCTAACATTCAAAAGGGTGATGGAGAGACTCAGAAAAAATACATACATATCTGATGAGCCAGTGAATAAGATGAGATTTGTATATGCTATCTGTCTATAGCAATGATAATCATAGATAGTTATTTACCTGCTGAGGACAACAATGCTAATTGAAACAGTGACTAATTGAACAGATGTTCATTGTGCCAGCACTTCTGATGGCTCAACAGTATCTGGTTTTTAACTGAAAATGTAGAGATTGCAAACACTAAATCAAATGGCATTATTCTTGCCCTTGTAGATGCTAATCTTCCAAATGTGACCCAACGCCATGCTCTCTTACTAAGCTGCACAAGAGAGATGCAAACTGGCCCCATCCATCTCAAGAGGGCGTTCATTTTGAAGCCCTACCTAAGTAAAGCAACTTTAATATCAACTGCTCATTTTATCAGAAAAATTCAGCTATTCTGGGATTGCAGGCATAACCTGATTAGAGCACCACCACTTTCCTCCCCAATCTGACACCTGCTTATCACAAGCTAGCAGCTTCGTCTTCTGTGTACCACTTGTACAATCCTAATGCTGTAATAGAATAAACTAATTATCACCAAAGATAACAACATCCCATGTTTGCATTTAGAGTACAACTGCATTATGAGCAGAAATAGCAGAAAGCAATGGCACACTGTATGGGAACCAAGGAATACTTCAGACAGCTGTCGGAGGCACTGCCGGATGTAAGCTTTGTCATGAAGTGGCCTGGGATCCTTTAACTTTTCTGTACCAGCAAAAAACACCCATAGAGTATTTCGTGACACTCCAGAACCACTTGTCCTGAAACCAAACAGAGAAGTTTAAACTGTTTTGGATTACATAATGTGTGCTTTTAACATTTATAGAGAACCCAGAATTACACCAGATAGGATGTCAAAACTGCACAAGAACTATAAAATCCTCATACTTCAGAGCATAAACCAACCACTCAATGAAGGCAGTTAGGAAAAACTGCCCCACAGGCAAATTATTCCACACTTGTCCATTATAGGGATATTTACACATTCCTTTTGAAGCATTTGGAACCTGCTACAGTGGTCTCCTACAGCAGTGGTTCTCAATCAGCGGTATGCACACCCCTGGGGGTATGCAGAGATCTTCCAGGGGGTACATCAAGATATCTGCCTAGCTGTACAACAGGCTACATAAAAAATATTAGTGAAATCAGTACAAACTAAAATTTCATACAGACAATGACTGGTTTATGATGTTCTATAGACTATATACGGTAATGTAAGTACAATGTTTATATTCCAATTGATTTATTTTATAATTATATGGCAAAAATGAGAAAGTAAGGAATTTTTCAGTAATAGTGTGCTGTGACACTTTTGTATTTTTATGTCTGATTTTGTAAGCAAGTAGTTTTTAAGTGAGGTGAACCTTGGGCTATGCATGACAAATCAGCCTCCTGAAAGGGGTATAGTAGTCTGGAAAGGTTAAGAGCCTCTGTCATATAGGATAGCAATCTTCCTATGCACTTACATGATCCTTATTAACATAGTAATTGTGCTTAAAAGCTATGTGTCTACTCTCTAATCAAACAAATGAAAAATGAAACAGGAAAAAAAAAGCGCCTTTGAGGAAAAAACAAAAATCTTTTACGTCTCCTTTATACATCAAAGCAGAAAAAAAAAGGGGGGGGGGGGACGGACAAATCCATTTTCCCCCCTTTGCAAGCCACTTTTACAGTGAAGCTTAGATTTTAACTATTCACCATTTTATATAGGAAATACTGACAGACACAAGTTAAGCATTGTAACAGTACCTCTTCACAAAGAAGTTGGTTTTTGCTTCGGAGTATCACCCGTGTACTTAGATAGACTCAGTTTCCCTATGTAGGATCGTTCTCTATAGAACAGACAGTGACACTGTTTAAATTAAAGAGTTGTTGTGCTGCTGCTAGTAGCTTTGCAACTATTGTTACGAGACCCAAGGTTATTAGGAATCTATTTTAATTACATTTCTGGATTTAAAAAACAATGTGATTATTCACACGTTGCTGTCAGAAGCACCATTTCCTCCACAGTTTCTCGGTTTGTGTGGGTCTTTTGCACAGCAACAATGGAAAGAAAAGACACTGAAAAATAAGAGTGTGACATAAATAACCCCCATAGGCAAGTGGGCCAATTAGATGGCATAGTAGTAATTTAACTCATTTTTAATTGACAAATGACTAGTTTTGAAATAGACAATGTCCCTTTAAATAGCTTTTAAAAAAAAATCTTTCATACTGAAAATTTTAATTTGGAGTTAGTAACAAAATTAGTTTACAATGCATTATTTTTAAATTGACATTGTTCCTTTAAGTCAAGTCACTGTGGTCTTCTTGTTTCCATGAACCTGCCTACACAGGTGAAATTTACAGGAGGTACTACCAATGCCACCTATCTAAAATGAGGTCTACATTATAAATTTACACCAGTATAAATAGATCACTCAGAGGTGTGGTTAGATGTGAACTAGACATCTAAGTGCCATTTATTGTAACAGTGAATCCCTTCACACCAAAGCCACAACAAATAACCACAACCCTCCTCCTCCCAGTTACATCACCATAATACTCTGAGAGCAGCAGCACACACCTTGCTTGAGGTGTATGCAGACTGCCTCTGTCCTGGACTCGAAGGGGCGGCAGGGAGGCCTGGCCATTGCTACCACTAGAAGATGAGCTCCGTTTCATCTTGTTTAAGCTGCAAGACAAAGGACGGTCAGCCAAAAAACCCTCAAAAGGAAAACAGGAAATATTTATCTTATATCTCAGAGCAACTATTGGAAAACCCAGGCCAAGCATGAAACCAGGCCAGAGACAGGAATGGGGGAAGCAGCAGCTCAGAGGGTATTAAACAAGTCCCCCATGTTAATGAGTCTCAGGCAAGCTCTTTTCCTCAGTTTGGCTGGTGAGAACAGTTTCCATGGGGCCTGGGCCCAGTTTTGGTTTAGTTTGTTTAACTCTTCTGTGGAGTCCCTGATACAGAAACATGGCCCATCACTTCCACTCCCCCATGCCCCCTTTAAATCAAGCCCCCACATCTCACATCCCTTGATCCTTTCCTCCAGTAGAGGTATAGTCTATTCTCAAAACCTCTAACAGGGTGGCAGGGGACCATTCCAAAAGCCAGATTCCCCACTCAGTTGTGTGGCAGAGAAGAAAAGTTCTTCTGGTCCCCTCAACTCCTCAGAAATGCCGCACCCGTTCTCCTAAAACCGAAGCATAGGATACAATTCGTAGCCTGTTTCCATCAGAGAAACACAGAACTGTGCCAATGAAAAGAGAGGGCCCAGATCTCCCACAGAAGGCGCACACCGCCTCCACGGTCCACACATGTAGGACCAGCAGAGTGCGGACTGCAGCCTCATTGGGCTGTGAACGTTTGGTCTCCACACCCCGCTCTGACAGGGAGGGGAAGAGAAGCACGGGAGTATCTGATCAGTGCCTCATCCCGCGAGAGCCACTGGTGTCAGGCTCTCTCCCGCCTCCAAACAGCAGCTACATATTAGGGGCGGGCCACTCGGGCAGCTGGATATTTATATGCTAACCCCCAGCGTCTGGGCGCCCCACGCTGCAGGGGAGGGGACAGCTCTGCCCCCAGGTCTGCGGGGTGCGGTGGGGGGGCTGCACCGCCAGGAGGATGCCGACGGTGCTCTCCCCTACTACAACGCTACAAGGGCCCAGCAGGGGGCCCGCCTCTGTCCCCACGCGCCGCACGGAGAACTCAGAGCCGCGGGGTCCACCAATCACAGGCGCCGCACGCGCGGCCTGGCAGCCCTGAGCCCAGCTGCGAGTGCCCGTCCCACACCGCCCCTAGCTGGCAAGGGGCGGGGCATTTGAAACAGCCGGGGCGCGGGGGCGGAGCCGGTCGGGCCGTACAACAAGATGGCGGCGCCCCTAGAGGCGGGAGAGGAAGTCAAGTGAGCGGCGGTTTCTTCTCCTTCTCACCGCCGCCGGCAGCAGCAACATGGCTGACGAGGAGGAGGACCCGCCGGTGAGTGAAGCGGCCAGCCCGGGGGAGAAGCGCTGTAGGGACCCGCTGCCCAGGCCCGGCCCCTTCTGCCTGCTAAGGGAAGGTCTAGCGCCTTCCCCCCCCCCCCCCGCTTGTCCCCAGGCCGTGCTGGGTCAGGATGGCATGTGTGTAGGGCGGCGGCAGCAGCAGGCGGCTCCCCCCCATGTGCAAGGCGCTGTCCACGCCCGGCCGGAGTTCCCCTGCGCTCTGCCCCAGGCAGGCAGCTCCCCGTCTGCGGGCGAGCCCAGGGCGGAAGGGAGCCGGGAGCAAAGGAATGACTTAAGGGATCCCGCCGGTCCCTTCTGGCCTAGAAGTCCGTCAGACTGGCCGGGGATGGGCAAAGAAAGGACGGAGCCTCTGTAAAAGCCCCAGGCCGTGTCCGCACTGCGGGAGGAGAGTCACTGACCCAGCCACGTGTGGGCTCATCCCCGGCGGGGGTGGCCGGCTTTGGCTGGAGGTTTCATCCCACAACATCATCTTCAATTGAAGGTTGCTCTTTAATTCCTGGAGACTCCAGGACAATCCTGGAGGGTTGGCACCCCAATCCCTGTGCTGATGCTGTGGGCGGGCAGGTGGTTCTTCCAGCCCTACAGGAAGGCTGGCTCCCTCCGCTCTACCTGCTGCCTCTGGTGCTGACATGGAGAGAGATGCCTGGGGTCTTTTCCTGCTTCCTGTCTTGTACTGGCACCTGCCATTCTCCAGCCCTCCCTCCCCATCCTGAGATCTCTCTCTCACTCTCCCACACACTGGACTGTTGGCAGAGGATGGTAAAAGTCACTGGCTTAGCAGGTAGCCCCCGTTGTCCAGCCAGGGTAGGGCAACTAAAGGTTTGTGGCCCTGTTTCAGCTTCTTTGACATAGTCTGTTTTCTGCCACAAACTGGAAGCTCTCTTCCATGCCGACTGGTGTGAGTACAGAGATTGGAGAGACAAGACAGGTGAGGTAATATTTTTTTTTTCCTGGACCAGCTTCTCCTGGTGAAACAGACACGCTTTAGAGCTCCATAGAGCTCTTCTTCAGGTCTTAAGTACAGATAATTAACATGCTCAAATGGAATTCATAATTAGACACACATATATTCTCCACACTGTCACAGTGGTGTGGTTCGGAGGTTCCCTGGGTGTGGGGTGGCTTGGGAGACCCTTGTGTGGGGAGGGGAGAGCCTTGGGCTCTGTGACCACGTTGGCCTGTCTGCTATGCTGCTGTGTCTGATCTGCTTCTCTGATGTCTGCCTCCCCCTAGTTTGAAGAGGACACTGAGGAAGCCGGAGGAGGCTCAGATGGTGGCCAGGGCAAGAGGAAGAGGCTGTTCTCCAAAGAGTGTGAGTTGGTCACCCGTGTGTCTGTCTATGTCTGGGTCAGTAAGGACTCTCACTCCAGGCTCTCTGAGAGCTGCATCGGTGACACAAAAGGGCACCCTTTGCTCCTCCAGGGATTATAGTCTATGTGAAATGAGGATGTAGCTGTACATTGAAATAAGCCAGTCAAGGTGACAGGCCCCAGCATCTCTATGGAAGTCTTGTTATATCATTTGTAACACAGCTCGGCCTAACTGTGAAAAAGGCAACACACCATACTGCTAATTAAAGATTCACGATTTGGGTTGTGTAGTCCCTGCATCCGTAGCACACCAGAATCAATATGATCCCTCAATATGCTCATTTTGTCTCTGTAGACAGGCTCCAAATGTTAAGTCCTGAGAGACTGACCTAGGATGCTGAAAATCGTCAGCTGAAAAATGAGGCCCTTTGAACCTTTCTGAAAGCAATTTAATTACAAATCACTTTCATCACCAATATAGAAAATGTTCTTGGGAAGCATAGGAACTGTCACCCTAGATCAGACCTGGATCCATCTAATCCAGTATTTTGATCCTAGAGTTTACTATCAAGCATGGTTTTGGTAATATTACATGTATGTTTTTCAAATGGTTGTTACTAGTATGGTTTCTGTTGACAGCCCATTGTTATCTACCTATGTAGTCCCATCCGCATGGCATCTGCATGCCATTCTTGCCACAATTCTCTCATGTTTGGCTTGCACAGACTTGTAGACTTGAGTGTGTTTGAAGACTTTAGCTTCATAGCTGGAACAAGGGAGCTCTTTTAGTCATACCATGTTTTCTGTTTCCCCAGTAAGATGTATGATGTATGGGTTTGGGGATGACCAGAATCCCTACACAGAATCAGTGGATATTCTTGAAGACCTGGTGATAGAGTTCATCACAGAGATGGTAGGTCCTATTAAAGAGAGATGCTTAATTTGTTTCCAGACTGTGATGACTAGAGAGATCAGTCCATTTAAAGACAAATAACTCTTACTGGGACAGGGGTTAGGAAAGCCCTTTCTAAAAAAGATGCTCAGGGGGGGGGGGGGGAAATAGGTTACTTTTCTAAAGACCTTAAAACTAGACTTCTTTTTATTTTTCCCCTAAAAAGACCTAACATTTAAAAATACCTACAGAAATTTAAACCATTAATAAAGGTCTTGGGCTAATCCAGTAACTGGCTCATTAAACATCTGATTTGCATCTCAGCACAGTCACGAACCTTTCATCATTCCAAGGTTGATAGTCTCATGCATTCAGCGGTGTGTATAACATTTTTAGATTATACTTTAAAAAAAAAAAAAAAAGGTCCTGCCTGCTCTGTGTGGACATTGGATCCCATTTCTATTCTTGGAAGAGAAGATTTGCCTTATTGTCCTTAGCCAGGGATTCCTGAACTCCATTTTTTAACTGAGCTGTATATTTCCTCTTCGTGAGTGCTGTAGTACAGTTTATAAAACTCCCTAATTTCTTCTCACTGCCTGCAAATCATAGGAAATTAGGGTTGGAAGAGACTTTAGGTCATTTAGTCCAACCCCCTGTTCAAAGCAGGACCAATCCCAACTAAATCATCCCAGCCAGGACTTTGTCCCCACCCCCTCCCAATGAACAAAGTAACTTCCAAAGCTATCACAAGCCATGTCTACACTACAAATATTTGCCGAAGCAAGTTACATTGGCTTACAGCCTTTAGGACTCTTCTCTCTATGTGGTTTTGCAGATGGGGGCTGTCTTCCAGGGCACTTACTATTATTCCTGTTTTGGTGTCATCTGCAAGTTTGATCACAATTCTGTATACACACAACACTCAGTGAAGGTGTGAAGCAACTGTGCAGGGTGCAGACATTGGCTTGTTGGTTTTATATTATGTTTATGGCTTTTTTTTTTTTTTTAAATGACGACAAAGTGCCTCAAAACTTCGCACTGATATGGGAGTTGCCAGGAAATAAGATTTCCAGATTTCATGTATTTAAGTTTTGGAGTGGGCTGCACACTTGAGTAGCATGATGGATCCTGATCCATGAACCGTGCTCCTACCTGTTATGGTAATATGCAAATATTAAATAACTGGCAGGAAACATTGCTGCTTAAGACTGATTTGACCAATGTGAAAGGTAGTTGACGGACCACTGAGAGGCTGTCCTGACCATAGTTTAGCTAGCATGGTGGCTTTAAAACTCTGAAACCAATGGTTTCCTCTTCAAAAGTGCTAAGCCCCACTTGTTAGAACCAAAGTGCTTGGGTACCATCTAAAAACACTGAAAGGTAACTTACAAGAGGGAAAAGGGAATATGATTTAACTGAAATGTATTTACTACATTTTTTAACAGACACACAAGGCTATGTCAATTGGACGGCAGGGTCGTGTACAAGTTGAGGACATTGTGTTTTTGATCCGCAAGGACCCGCGAAAGTTTGCCAGAGTAAAAGACCTGTTGACTATGAATGAAGAACTGAAACGTGCCAGGAAGGCTTTTGATGAAGCAAACTATGGATCTTGATGCTTTTGTGTTGTGCTGAGATGGTAAACATTATGACTACATGTTCTCTATACATTTGAGTATTTTTTTCAATAATAAGAAAGTAACTCATAATGGTTCAGGTTTGGTTTTTTAGGATGGCTCTTAGTGCTGGAGTGTCTGCCTAGGCTTTCAGCCTTAATTCTGCATTTACTTGTTAGAATTGCCAGACAAGCCTGTAAATGTATCTTAATGTTTTTTTGGTAGTATTTTAAGAAAAGGCAGGGGAAGCTTATACTAGAAGTGCTCTAGTTCTTCATGCTTGTTTGTAGCAACTCTTGGTTTAAGCTATTGCAGCCTGTCATGTACCAGAAGACTAGAAGCCAAAATGAGAACAGATGTTTGACACTGTGCTGCAGTTCTCATTAGATTCAGATACCCTTGCCCTGATCCACCTTAAGTGGATTTCAGAGGAATAACTGCAAATGCTCAGTGCCTGGAGATCATTGGCTAATGACACTGCATAAACCTCTCCAAGCACAAAGTATTGGAATTTCTGCTTTTCCCATGTGTTCTCTTTGTAGGGGGATTTATGAAAAATAAAATGTTTTAACAGTTGCTTTACATTCCTCTTGCTTTTAGTCTGATGTTAAATCTGTTCAAGGCACAGGAGAATATTTCTCTATGCTAATGAATGAGAACTTATTTGCATTAAAATACTGCTTGTCCAGCAGTCTTAGGCCCACAATAGGTCTTAATCTAATATGAATGTTTTCATGGAAATGGCTTTGGTTTTTTGTTTTTTTTTTTTTAAATGAGCTGCTAGATATTAGTGAGGATGCTGACTTTTTAGATTTGGATTCACCATTAGCGGGGACTCTAGGCTTACCTCCCCTAGATTTAACTGCATGCTAATAGTTCTTTCCACATAATGTATTAAAAGAAGACAAGACTGAGTTTTCAGGCATTTATTAACCAAGAGGAAGCAGCTACAGATGAATAAATTGCAGGCTCCTCCTTCCTTCTAGCATAATGCATAAAGCTTAATGATTCTATTACTTGAGTCAGAAATAATTTTCATTGAATAGTTTTGTGCTGGTAGAAAATCCAGCAGCTGTGGTATTTCATAGCTGATTTAATGTTTGATACAATACGCTAGAGGGAGTCTTTCAAATCTAGGTTTAAATTCCACCATGGTTGACTTACCTTTCATCTTTAAGACACATTGTTCCATATATCTTACTCTGAATGGGTCTCCTGCCGAAAACCATGAACAGAAATCCTGCCTATTTGGTAGGAACACTACAGATCCCATGGTGCTCCTTTTGAAAGAGCAGGCATTACCATATTTACTCCTCTAATCCACTGGTGACAGCATTTGGGATTGTACATTGATAGCTTGTAAATGCTGATGAATCTTCTAGAAGAAAGGTGTTAAGGGTGAATTCTTATGGCAATCAAACCACTAAGAAATAGCCAGCTTCCTCTGTGACTGGCCTGCTGTATTATGCTGCAGAACTACTCAAGCCTGTTGTCTGAACCTAGCAATTAACTTTGTAAATAACAGCGTAGAGAACTTTTGTAGAAATTAATTTATTTGTATGTAAAGAAAATAAGATCACAACTTGTGAAAAAACCTTTATGCACGATTCAGAAGTGGCATAGTTACTCTGAAAGCCCAGTATCATTAAATAGAGATATATAAAACAGGCATGCGTTTCTTTTCCCACTTCCCGAACACCATCAGTCTTCAGATTTAGGGTAGTGTGACTTTTACTTATTTGAATACTTAACACTGTGTATGGTGCAGTGTAAAATATACCAGAGGAGACGCTAGGCTGGATACTTAGAGGATGGAAAAGCAAAGTTACCCCATCTTTTTATCATCTTTCTTGTGGGCACTAGTGTAAAGATGGGTTGTAAGGAGGCATGTGCACCTAGCTTATTTTGTGTTACAGTATCTAGCAGCTCCAGCTGTGGCCCAGGATCCCAATGTGGTACCTGCTGTATAAATAGGAGGGTATTCTATACATCCACCATTCTTCCAGGTGAAAATAGATCAATGGGGATGTTCAGTGATAAATGCAAGATTTCAAGGGCATCACAAGAGCACCTCCCTCTCCTCCAAGCTTACTCTGCTGTGATGGGTATGAGAAACCAACCAGCTAGTGATAGCTAGGGAACAGGGAATGTAGAACTTAAAAATGAGATTGCATCCTTCCCCCTCCTCTGGCACTTAAGGTCTGGTCCTATGAACACACAGTAACTGCACAGTAGTCCCAGTGAATTCACTGGCTACTCCTGTACAGCACTGAGTGTAGAAGTAGGACCATAAACTGAGTTCTTCTCAGCAGAGACCAAGGCTTTGTATGTTTTTGTACATACAAATAAATGCAACATGCCTCAATGCTGATTGGGGCCCTTGGGCATTAGAGAAGTTAAGTATTTCATAATTAAGGGGGTGCTGCTATTCTTACACCTTCCTCTGAAGCATCGGGTGCTGGTCCCTGGTAGAGACAGGCTACCATACTAGCCAGAAGTATCCATCCCCCATCCTTATTCAGTTACTTGTATCTTTCCCAGAAAGTAACCAACTTAAAGCTGCTTCTGGCTGGGCTTGCCAGCGATGTTATGGAGTGTTTTACTGAAACACTATCTAAAGAGTAGGCAGGCTTTGTACCTATCCTCTGTACTTTTATTTGGCAGTGTAGTAATTCAGAGGAAGCAGGTTTGTGTCCTCTGATGGATAAAGGCAGGCTTTTTTTAAATCTTAACGCCACAGCTAGCCGACTTCAATGCAGTGTAGTTGGATGCTACCCTTAAAGTGGCCTCAGCTATACTCCGTGCAAGCTGAAACACCAACTTACCCCCTTCCCCAAGCTGAGCTATTTCATGCACAGAAGCAGCACTTTGAAGAGGCAAGGGTCTCTCTAAGAACTGGGATGATCCATGGAACCTTAACGGCTCTGAGACACTGATTTTAGATTGTCCCTCCAGACCTGATCACTAGACTTACCACAGGGATCACTCGCCCATGAACTAGGTTTCAGATCCTACACGCTCTGGCCAAGCCATTAGAGTGTGGGTAGCTTAGGCTGGGTCCTACAGCAGTGCCTTTGTCGTTCTCATGCCAGAAGTCTAAGACTGCTGTCAGACCATGGTGATGTTACAGAGCCAAACCGTTTGGCTTCTCTAGTAGCAGCAAATATACTTAAAAAAAAAAAAAAAAAGGATGACAACCTCTGTAGTTAAGGTACACACATTTAGTATTTTAAAACTTCTCTCTCCTGGCATAGGAGGGGTTTGACAAGTCCCTGCTCCTTTGATAACCAGAAGCAGGTGGCCCAGCTCCTCCTTCCACCCACACCTCGCCCTTGATGTGGTTTCAACCATGGTGTTTTGTGCTAGCTGCTGTGATTGCACCACTTAACACACGTCTCCCACCCTCATGCAGTTGGACTAGGAGGTATTGTGTTTTTCTTCAAGAGATGAAAGTACCTAATAAAACCACTGTTCCCTCAGAGCAGGGCCCTGTCACCCCTGATGATTTATTGGACTGTCCATTAGACACATGTTCCCTAAAGTCACATTTTACAGAGAAACATTTAGTAGGGCCACTACCTTGTCTACAGTACAGCCTCATTAGCCCCCTCTCCCCTCCCCTAATTATTGTGGGGGAATTAAGCATGTGGATTATAGAAACTAATTTCAGCAGTGTTTCTAATAGTTTCACTTGGGAGACACCAACTCATCTTCTACAGTCAGTTATAAGAAGCTAGACTGCTGCATTCTATCAGTGACTTACACACCCATTGCTGCAAAAATGTCATCAATATCATCATAGTTCTCCCCAGCTCCTTTCACTGTAGGCCAAGGGTTTCTTTCCACCACCACTGGTTCAGAGGTGCCCACTGTGTCTCCAACACACTTAGTAGCACTACAGTCTCCTGCTTTTCTTACGTGAAGTGAATGCTCACACTGCTGATGAGGACAGAGGGACACAGGACTAGGCATACTGTCTTCAAAAAGGATAGCTGTGTTTTGTTGAACAAACTCTGGACTCTTCTTTGAGACAGATTTTGACCTTCTGGACAGTTTGATCTTCCTTTGCTGCCAGGAACTTGCTCTGCAGTACTGCTTTGGCCAACATGCCTTCTGCAAGCCCGAGAGAAGGTATTTGCAGATAGATGCTTTAACACAGCTCAGTTTTTTTTGCAAGCTTTAAAGGGAAGGGAAAAAAACAATTTTTCAGTGAGGAAAAAAGACAATGGTTTCTGTTGTGGCATAATTCTACCATCTCAGCTTTAGGAAACTGGACATTTTATGGCATTTCCTTCACAGCCAGGAGATATAAAAGCATTCTGAAAATCATAAGCCCAAGATTGCAAAAAGTCACCATCCCACATAGAAAATATAATTGCCTGCCCTTGCATCTTACCATGATGTAGAGAATATTCATTCACTCATTTAAAAAAAAACAAACAAACAAAAAAAAAACTCACTCCAGATCACTGAATAGAATAATGCATTCATAGAATAATTTATCTCCTCTCAATTGCATTTCTAGATCTGTGACCATTTCAAGTACTTGTCTACACAGGAACTTGGAGCCATTTAATTAAATTGATTTAATTAAGCAACTGCACACCAGTGGACTTTTATTTTGAGTTAAAGTTTTACTTTGATTTAAGAAAGTTTATTTGTTTCTTAAACCTGTTCCTAATTGATTTAGGACAAGACAAAAAACACATTCATACCTGAACAACAACATCCACACCTGGGTTTGTACTACCCTAGCTACATTAGTTTTAATTGAACACTTAGGTTACACCAATACACCTTTCCCCTATAGGTGAGGCCTAAATAGTAAGATGTATTGAAGTATCGCCCCTGAAAACCCCAAATCCATGTTAAGTTACACATACCTGCAGCCCTGAGCCTCCACATGCTGCAGCCGTTTGCTCTTCAAAAGTTTGGTTCCCAGAAAGAAAGCTTCTGACTTGAGCTTTTTGCTTTTGCACCAGAGAACAGCTGTTTTGAGTGCTTCAGAGAGTTCTTTGAAAGAGCAGGTTTCCCTAAACCTCAACACAAGAGATTTGGCATGCTGGGATCTCACTGCTTGACAAGAAACTGGTGTTGACCTTGCTTTTGCTTCGGAAAGTGTCAGCCTGAAGTCTACATCCTGAAATAAAGACGAGGGAAGAAATCCGCATTTAAAAACATCCAAGTGTCCTACTGATCCTAAACAGGAGAGAAGCCCAGATGCTTAGTGTTACAGAAACATCCTTTATTACACAGGGAGGCAGTGGGACAGTGGTCTAGTAGTTAAGATCAAGGGACTTGAGTTCAGGAGATTACAGTTCTATTCCCAACTCTAGCACTGACTCGCTCTGTGACTCTGGGGGCTTACTTCACTTCTCTCTGCTTGCTTCCCTATCTGTGAAACAGAGACCGATACCCTCATTTGTAAAGCACTCCCATCCACAAACAAAAGATAAAATGACACTGTCTACTCAAAGCCTCCATGCCAATCCGAGGAGCTAAGAAAAGGTCAGCCATGGAAAGTGAAGCTAGTGGCTTCCATGGCAAAGTAGAGAGATTATTTTCCATCACAAAAATACAGAAGAAGCCTTTTGAGCCCTAATATCTTTAAAAGGTACAACATGTGTTAATTTAAGCCACACAAACCTCTTGGACTCCGGGTTTAAGTTTCCTACATAAGGTCTTGATGTCAAATCCCAACTGCTTCCCTGGGGAGGGAGAGAAAGAAAAGATTGTCGCTTAAAAATGGGAAGAGAATTAGTTTTGGTAAGAGTCCTTTCCCACAACTACATTTTCACCCCAGCTTGGCTGTTCAGTCTGCACAGCCATATCGAAGACACCAAGTCATAAGCTGCTAACTAACAACTGGCTCATATCAGTGCTCAAAGAGGGGCGAGAAAAGGAGCCACATGTGCGATACATCTCCGCCAGCTAGGTGAAAGGAACAAAATGGATGGGAAGATTCACAGAGGACAACAGAAAAATTAAGTGGATAAAAATAGACACACATACAATTTGATGCTTTTGGCATCTGCCACCATCCCCGCTGGAAGGGTTATGTAGTGGTTAAAGCACAGAACTAGGAGTGAGAGGATCTAGATTCTGCTGACTGGGAGTTGGCCAATTTACCTGGCTTCACTGTCCCCACCATTTATAAAATGGGGGGAGGAATGGTAAGAATGACCTGCCTTGCCTTACAGGGCCTGTTGGGAGGCTTAATTTGTTCATCTTTGTCAAGGGTTTTGAGATCCTGTACTGGAATGCACCGTGGACGTGCAAAGCATTACTTAACACTCTCCCCAAACAAGCCTTCACAAATTTCCAGAAAAACAGTAACAAAACGGCCAACCTTTACACTTCAGAAGAGAATGTGAAAGGCAAGAGTGGCCAAAGCACATCATCTTGCCACTCTTCTGTTACAGATCCCAGCCTGAATCTGGACCAGAGAAACTTAAGATGAAACATTTCATGCAGAGGCCTGTGGTGGTATCCCTGAGCTCACACCTCGAGGATGGCAGCTGGATTTTGCTCCATTTTATGCAAATTAGGTAGAACCTCAAGGTTTGGGGCAAGTTGCTAACAGGGCTCTTCCCACCAAAACTACTACATTAGAACTCTTTACCTTTGTTAGCTCTCTTCACCAGAACTGGTTTCCCAATGTCAATGGGGCGCTGGATGTTCTTGGTCTTCTTGCTGACCTTTGTGGGAGCTGCCAGGCCTCTCTCTTTACTGGGCCTGGATGCTGTTGCAGGTCCTGCGAATAGTTTGTTCAGCCATCCAGTAGCCTTTTTTGTTGCAAGTACTTTAGGTCTTTTCTTCTTAATCTCCAAATAAAGGGGTCCCAGAAACTTGGTGATTTCAGAAGGGAAGGTAAACCCCTTAATATAAGGCATCTGCTGGGTCTTGGACACCTCCTGCAGCAAGCCAGACAACACCCCATATAAAGAAATGAGGCTTTGTAATACACATCTAGAAAGAATCCTGGGAAAATTAAAAAAAATACATGGGCATGAGCCAGCAGCTGACACAAGCTAACTTGTATTTACTGAGCAGGTACACTAATCTTTAGTACCTGCCTCTCCCTCTCCCTCCCCATTTCTCCTAAAGGAGTCCTTTCCTTCTTCCCTCACCCCCACTTCTGGGTTCTGACTTCATGCTCTCCAACCACCTTCCCTTCCCTGTATCTCAAAACCGGTTCTTCCCTAGAAATAGCCTGACCGCCAAAGGTAAACTGCTTCCTCAATGCTGGTTTCTGGCCTGAGGGAGGTGTCAGGTCAATATGGAACTAAGCCATGCAAGAAGTTCTACATTTTTTTCAATGAATTAGTTTTTAGTCTAGTTGCACAGTTTGTGCATGAAGCAATGATGTGGAGAGACAAACAATGAAAAAATAATCAGGGGCATTGGGGAAGGGCTCCATTCTATCCATTTCATTTTCAGCATGAGGCAGGTCAGACTGGTTACTGGAAAGACCCAGATGTTAAAAAACGTTGTGACAAATTGACACTGTGTAGGATTTAGACAGGTATGCACAGGGTGAAATGAACTTGGCTAGAGAAAATATATGCTTTGCAGTGTACGTAAAGTGCAGGTCCTATTAGCAGTTGTGGCAAAGCTTTGAAAGAATAAGGCTGATTGGAAAAAAACAGACCTGGGAAGTAATTGATAAGATAGGAGAAAAAGTTCTTGAAGATGACGCCCTATTTATCAAGGGTGGTTCAAACTGGTTTAAACAAAAATAAAATTTCAGTTATGTAGGGGCTGATAAAGGCGTCATTTCTAGTACCTGCCCCGTCCAGTTGGTTTCAGTACCACGGGTCTAGTTCTGTTGTAAGTGTCTGATCCATATGTATAACTGCATGTTACTATATGGATGTGGTTATCGCTTAGGCATTTAAGGCATGTTTGGAGCAGCAAATAAATATCATTTGGCCTTTGGATTTAATAAAGGAATTTATGGTTAAACTGCTGTCATGGGAATACCTTGTATTAATAATAATAATTCCAACCACACTTACTGTGGTATAGTTAATGCTAGAGAAATTTTCTAAGTGCCAAGTATGCACACTTCACATCCACTACAGCATCCTACAAGATATCCAGTGTCAGAACATTGTTTGTCACATCTGAAATCAACAGGTCAAGTGGGAAGGAAAGTACCTTGACTACACCACCCTATCCTGGTGACAGATAGCTCACTAAGCAGAAAGGCCAAAGTACAACCATGCCATCTGCTGGTTAAAATACCAAGGGGAAAGACGACAGACAACGAAAAGTAAAGATTAGTTTTTAAAATGTACAAACCATAACCTGCTCAACAATCCTGAAACCACAGTGTTCAAGAGGATGTATTCTTCCAAACACAGATGCTTAACAGTCAGGCTGAAAATTAAGCTGATTAAGGTTAGACAACAATATAACAATGTACAATGGAACTCAGTGAGCATAATGCTTTTTTTGTTTGTTTGGTTTTTTTTTTTAAAGAAAGCAGCTCAAAAAAGCAATATCCTTGGTAATTGTTTAGGCTACGGATATCCAAACCCTGAGTTACTCAGGGCTGCAATAGCAAACCTGCCATCAGCCTGAGTTTCACACCTAATAACAAAAACAGATGCATGAAACTTGAAGCTTCTTTGATAAAATTAAAAAAAAATTACTTGGCTGAGTCCATCAACAATTACAAGCCTACAGCAGTTCCAGTTTTGTTCTCACCAGAAAGCTGAATAGGAAGGGCTGCAAGAGATATATTAGAAAATCATTTTGTAAAGAGAAAGGATACACAAATGCTTTGCAACAACAGTCCAGTAAGCGCAGCAAGAGCTTGCAGCCTCCCAAGATCTTCACCGCCACTACTTCTATCACAGGCTGGCTGGGAACTAAGCACTCCCTTGGACTTTCAGATTTATTTTTCCTACATTGATAGAAGGGTAAGGAGATGGTTACACTTAACATTCATAGTTTCTTCTGCGGATTTCAGCAGCTTGGAGGGAATGTTTACACTACAAAGTTAGGTGCCTTTGTGCACGTGTCTACTTTTAAATCGGTCTCCCACCAATGTCAGCACCCTGTTTCAGCAGCGTAGTAACACCACCTCCCCCAAGTGGCACTGAGCCACGGTTGATGTACTGAGGTTGACGCAGCACGAGTGTAGAAACTGTTACTTAGGTCCACCCTAACAGGCCTCCAGCAGCTGTCCCACAATGCCTGACCCCACTCTGGTCACAATTATGAACTCCACTGCCTAGGAGTCACAGAAATCAGAAGGCCTCCCTCTCTTTTGAGGGCCCCTGAATTTTTTAAATGTCTTTTCCGTATTGTCCAGCTTGGCAACCACACCTAGCTGCTCTCCATTGCTGTGTACAACTGCCCCGTTGACCATGACGGCTACATACTCCAGATGTGCTCCAACTTGGAGTAGACAGATGATGGCTCTCCTGGGCCGCAGGGAGAAGAGGCTGAAAAAACGTGGACATCTACGAGCAGATTGCATGCAGAAGACGGGGTACGTCACAGATCAGCAGCAGTACCGCATGAAAGCAAAGAAACGACATCAGGCGTATCAGAAGGCCAGACAGGTCAACAGTCAATCCGGTGCCAAACTGCAGAGAGCTGCATGCCATAGTTGGTGGAGACCCCTCCACCATTGTGAATACCTTCAAGGAGTCTGAGCCACAGGCTCCTGACATGAACAGCAAGGATGAGTGGGAAGTGAAAGAGGAATAATAGAAGGAAGGGGGACACATGACCAAGGGTCCAGCTATGGCGTGAGTCAGGACGTTTGAGAGTCCACTGAGGTCGAGGCAATTGAGCATGGGCAAGCCCGATGCAGAAGAAGGAACCTGAGGTAAGTGAAATTGTATTTCCCATTACAGTAATGTACTGATAGTGCCTCCAACGTAACAGGACACACCTGTCAACTTTTCATCAACTTACCTGTACTAGAAGAGGTAGTGGTACAAAGAGAGGTATCAGGAGACAATGATCCTGCACGCTTACATGACAATGGCCCCAGTAGTGGATTTTTCCAACTTCACAATGATTTCCCACTGACTGATAGCAATCCAGTTCTGCAAGTTTCCACTACGCAATCACCCCTTGCTTCTCCACAGTCAATGCAGCTCTCATTTTGTCTCCCTGTGCTGGATGGATGGGGTGAACTTGGCACATAGATCCAGGAATGTGGCCTTGTGCATCCAAAAGTTCCACAGCCACTGGTCATCACCCTAATCATTATGATGAGATCTCGCCATTCAATGCTCATTTCTTGGGACCAGGAGTGGCTCTCCACCATCTGCAGTTGCTCTGTTAATGCCACTAACAACTTGAATTGGTTCTGGCTATGTCCCACAGCGAATCTGTCCTTCAAGAAATCATCATGTTCCTCGTTGACTTGGTTCTTCATGCAGCTCTGCAAATACTGGAGAATTGTGTGTCCTTTGCTTGCAACATTTATAGTGCAGAATTGTGCAGGCTCCTTGTTTCTGTCAGAGATGGTGGACAGTGAGGAGGGCCATGCAGTTTCATGGGATTTTTTTCAAAAAGGCGTGAAAATTATGGGATATACATGACATTTGGGGATGGAGACAGTTGTGTACTGGGAAGTTGAGCCCTTGCTCCCAGGCACCCCATGTGCAACTCATTTCTGCCCCACCATGCATTGCCAAAACTTCCCAAAAGACAGTGAGCTGGACGGTGGTAAATTGAACACTGGGGTACCTATCAATGGTGCACTGTGTAAGAGATAACACACTACACTGTGCATCAACACAAGCACACCTGGTGAGTATGCACAGCACCGATGCAAGGAGCCAAGCACGCATGCGCACAAGCAATATACTAACTGCAGCAGCTTTATGCCAACCTAACTTGTGTCAACCAAATTTTGCAGTGTAGATATGGCCAAAGATAACAGGTGGTAAGATATGCAGTTTCATGCAACTTACTTGGGGCACAGCTCAGCCAGGTCTTGAATGGAGCCCATCAAGTTCATCTGATTTAAACGCTTTAAGCATTGTTCTACCTGAAAAGAGAAACTCCTTTGGTGGATATTTTCCGAAAAACAAGTTTCTTAGCCTAAGAGTTGTCTGTTAAATTAGGCAACATTTCCCCTTCTCAGTCTGCCAGGGACAGTTTGTGGACCTTCTGGGTCTGGTACATTGGTACATTCAAATATCTGAGTAAGGGTGGCAGGATCTCTCTCTGACATTATTGTGACTGGAATTTACACTGGGTCAAACAGATTGTTGATTAATGCTGAATCCTGTAGGCTGCATATTGCTATTTGGGGGTATTTAATTAAGTTTCCAAAAATGACTTCAGAAGGAGGGAGTGTGTCAAGTGGATAGATAGAGAGTCAGAAAACCTGGGTTGTAACCTCAATTTTGTTACAGCAATGAGCAGCATGCTTATTATATGTAGACAAAATACCACTGAATTTTAAAAAAATTGATCATAGTCAGCAAATATATTCAGCTTCACTTTTGAAAGCTGCTCTGAAAAACTCAGTTCTTTCCCAAGGATAGAGTTTGCAGAAGTTGTATTTCAGAGGTAGCTTGTGGATTATTTTCCCCCACCGATTAAAAATGGGACACAAAGATTTGTATTTCTATTATTCATGAACTGTAAGAAGCATAACATGGATAAAAGCATCTAATTATATTTATTTAGGGTCTTCATTTGAACACAAAAGGTCTAAATACTGCTCCTAATGAAATAAATAGCAGAATTCCCATTGACTACAAAGGAGCAGGACTTGGTTCAAAAACCAGTGGAACCCACTTACAAGGTCTTAAAGACAAGCAAAAAGTGTTATGAAACTATCAAAACCCACACTTTGCGAATCAAAACAAGCCTGCCAAATTTCTTCCTCAAAAGAAAGTTTTAAGAAAGTGCTTTGGACTCATAACTGAAATTTAGAAAGCTCATTCCAACCATAATTGTTGCATGAAGCTTCTTCCTGCTGACCTGTTTCAGAGACAAATAGGTTTTATGGTGAGACATTCTGTTGTGGAAACCATAAAGGATCGAATGTAAAACTCTTCCTTCTGAATCCACAGCTTTACTCTTTAGCAGTGTGCTGACATTGTAACATCTTTTAACAACAGCTGGAAGGCATCTCACTGGGGAAAAAATAGAGACATTGAATTAACTGTTTTCAAGTTCCATAGAAGATAAATCATATTAGGACAGCATAAATGTATGCTGTCAACATACACATCTCAAAGCACAAGGACCAAAGAAACACATCACACAAAAACTAGGGACTACTTGTCTGGTTTTCAAATACATTTGAACAAATACCAGTTTGTTAGTCTTGCTTCAATACATTCTTTAGTCCTTACGTGTGATGCTAACATATTGGAGTTTCATTTCAACAGAATTTTAAGTCATTGACTTCTCCCCACTTTTTCTGTTTTCCATTTCATTCAGCCTGGACAGTGAAACTCAACTGGTCTAGGCAGTATCACTAGACAGAGTCCAATAGATCTGGATTTGTCATCTTAAAACTGCAAGGGATAAGACATAAAATGACCAGGTAGTGAGTTGTGGGGGGGTGTTGGGTTTTTTAATCCTGATGCTCACTTCTAGTCAGGTTCTGTTCCGTTTTCAAACCACAAACCTGCAGAACTCTGGGACTAAAGCTACGAGATCAGACCCCTTAAAAATCCATTCCCAGATTCTTCACAAACCCCGTCAGACAGACAGACAGACAGACACACACACACCATGCAGTGTGCGCCTTGCTGTGTCTCAGAGTCACAAATGATCTGAGCATCACATAGGTGTGCCCCAGTTTTTCAGACAGGAATGGAAAGTACTGAAGGGCCTGCAGATATGGGGGACTTCACACACTGGCCTGGTCTTTTGAGTTCTACTATCCTCCTCCTCCCCACTGAACCCCAGGGCTGCCTTCCACTGCAGCCTCCCCCTCCGCATCCCTCCACTGCAGCCCCCAGGCCTCCACTCTCCCATCTTCCCTCACGGCCCACAGGGGCACGCGCTTGCTCTTCCCGCCCGGTGCCCCCTCCCAGGCGCTGCTGCCCTTTACCCTCGGATTATACCTGCGGGGTGTTGGGCCGGCAGGGCCACCGTAGCGCAGCTCGCCGGCCAGGGCACGTGCAGCCGATTCCATACCGCCTCCCCCTGCAGGGGCGCCGCCATCTTGCCGGGGGTGGGAGGGACCGAAGCCGCGGACTCGCCCGGAGGACGAGCGAGGAGTGGGGCGGAGCTACAAGGGCAGGAGGCGGGGCTGGGCGGAACCAAATCAGAGCGGGAAAGGGGGGGAGGATAAAGGAAATGCGAAGCAGAACTAAATGGTTTGGGCGGAGGGAGTGCCGAGTCGACTATTCTGGGGGGGGAGGGTGTGGGTGCGGGTCTGGGCCACCCTGGGGCCTCCGCGCGCAGCCCCACGGGCCCTTGGGGTGCCTAGCGCGCGCGGGGGACAGAGCTGCCCTGGTACAGCCTGGCCCGCCCCGGGCCCGTGGCTGTGTTGTCCGGAGCATCCTCCGCCTGCCCCAGCGCTGTGTCTATGACTGGGGGGGGTTCGGTCCGTTTGGGGGCATCCTGTCAGGAGAATGGGTGTCCCCCCCAACCCCTGAGCGACACCGCTCTGCCGACCTAATCGCCTCGTGTAGACATGGCCTGAGCCCCTTTCCCGGCCCTGGGCGGGAGCAGCTCCGTGCCCGCGCCCAGCGCTGGCTGGTGAAGTGGAGCCAATAAAAGATGTTCCCTCGCCTGTCTCCCAGCTGGCCTCCCATCCCAGCCATCCAGCCCCCTCTCAGCAAAGTGGTGCGAAACCCGCGGGGGGGCTGTCCCATCACTCCTGGGGGGGGGGACTGGAATAAGCTAGACTGACAGGCTGGTGTGTCAAGGCAAGCTGTGTCCCTGCTAGCAATGCTTTACGGGTATGGCTATACCACCGCCGCACTGCTGGTGTAAGCAGGGCCTTACTAGCTAGGGGATCGGGAAGCACCAGCGCTGAACACAAAGAAAAGCCTCCCTCCACCTGCGTTTTGCTAAGACACTACCCCTTCCTCCAGATGAGGCTCAGGCCAGAGTGAGCCACGCGTGCATCACCTCCAGGCTGGGTTATTGTCACTCCCTGTTGCTGGGGCTGGAGTTGGAGGCAGTGCAGAGGCGCCAGTTTGCACAGAATGCGGTTGCCTGGCTGGCCCGTGGGCTAGGCTTCTAAAAACATGTCAGCCTCCTTGCTGTCCACCCATCCAGAGATCTCTTTCAGCATCATTGTTTCCCAGGTGTCTCCTTCCCACTGAGTATGTATAGTTCATGTAGATTATTACCAACCCCACTCAGGATGTATTTTTTTCATGCTGAACCTAACTTTTGGAGCCCAGGAGCCACATTTTTTCAGTTCATGGAGTTACACCAGACATTACTTTTTTTCATGCTTCTAAGCTTTCAAGGCCCCTTTTAATTTTTTTCTCTGTGTTCCTTCACTGATGTTTGTATAAATACAGAGTAGATGATTAAATTGATGGTGTCCCTTTAAGGAGATGTAGCAAAAAGTCACTCTAAATGGTCACACCTGAAGGAGAGTCAAGGTAGAATGGATAAAAGACTGCCAGAAGCATCTCTTGCTATCTGAGTAGATGTAAAATAGCCCTCCCCCAAACACTAGCATAGGGGAATGGGGGAAAGTAAAAAATGGATTATAAAAGAGCTGAGTGGAATATCACTAAGGTCTCTCTGGGAGAGTTTCTGAGATGTTGTGACCAGCCAATAAGTGAGGAGCAAGCCTGGGCCCTTTGCTTTCAGTGTTGCTATAAAATGAAGCAGTTGGCTCAAGGCCCCCACCCTGGGATGATTAAAGGTCTTGGAAGCATCTTTATCCACTCTGATGGTGCCGTTTCCTTCAAAGTTCTTCGTAAGTCTGGTAAGAGTGATGGCAGTAGTGGGGGGAGCTCTTCTTTCTGTCCTGCTCTTAAACAAAAGTCTTCTCCCTCTGAGAATGCTATGGGTTTCTATATCGTGTCCATGAGCATGTACAGCCATTTGAGTCTGTCTCTAAAATACTTTCCTTAGTGAATTCCATGAATGCCTCTACAAATAGAAAACTAAGGTGTGGTATTTCCTGATATGTCTTTGAACGCAGTTTCTATACTAATGTGAAGGGCTGTATTCTCCATGCCAATTAGGGTATCTACAGAGAGTGGGGAAGAAAGAGCTACTAAGTGGGAGAATTATACCTGGCTGTGGGTGATGAGGGTAGAGGGACAAGTGACTGATAAAGACTCAGAGGTTACTTGCTCCCTGGGTTCATTCAGACAAAACCGAATCCCACACCCACATTCCTTTTTCCTGAAATCTCTCTGTGGATGTTGCTAGATCTTGTATTCTGGAGGGGGAAAGGAGAATAATAAATATGCCTTCCTTTACCAAAGATCAAACATTGGTGCAAAGACTGAACTATATTTAGGTATGTTCTTTTCCCAGCACTCCTAACCCCACTACCAGGTACATTATAAGACAGAAAGAAAGGAGAATTATTAATTCTTTCGGTTAAACCTCCACTAGTATATCATAGCCACAGTGCCAAGATGCACCAGCCATCTTCCCTAGTGACCCCCAGATAGTCCTATTCAATTTACCTCCTTTGGAAAGTGGAGGATCGACGTGACCCAAGGCTTCTGGAAGAGTCCACCACCAGCGAGAAACCAAACATTGGCTCAAATTACCCTCTCTAGTGTAGACTTCATATAACAAAAGACTTATCCCTGTAGGGATTGGTAAACGGCTTTACTTTCTCACTTGTTTCCCTTTCAGATATTAACAAGACTCAACAACTAGAGGGCAAGGTAAGACTCTGGAGCTGAGAGATTACACTCTCAAGAACCTGTGAGGTTTTTTTTTTTTTTTAAACCTGGCAAATGCACAGATCTAATCCTGCATTGGTAAAAGGACTAGCTAAAGGAATCTCAGACGTCTTGCTCTTCAGTGACACAGCAGGTTCATAAGATTCCGTGGTCCTCTAATAGTCCTGGCACTCATGCTGCCCCAGTGGCTTGCCTAGAAGGTTGACTTCCACTGCCATGCAGGAGACTAGGTGAAGTCTCCAAGCTAAATTCAAAACTGAAGCAAATTGACTGGGCATAAGATATACACTGAAAGAGTGGGGGAGGTTGAGATGTGGCAGGAAACTGTCAGAAGTGGGTAAGAGATAAAGCAGGCTGCTCTTGCTGCTGCCACAGCTCTTTTAAACAAGTTATTTAGCTGTATTTGGGTGTTACAAATGAATTTGGCCCCAATCTCTGATCCCCAGTTTATCCAGGGAGCATCTCATAGCTCTTGAATGACTGTGGTAGGATTATGTTGTGTGTCCAAAGAGGCAGGTGTCATTGAACATGGGGAAGCATGAGGCATGGTTGGGAGGGGTAGAAATCTTGGGGTACCATTTGTGAACTTTATTTCCACAATACCAAACTACTTCTGCATTAATCTGAAAGACCATTTCCTTGGCCTCTGTTTGTAGCTGACCGAGCATCTGGGAATGGTGATCTATAAAGCCCTGGACTGGGGGATTGACAACCATATGGAGCGAGAGCTGAGTGAGCCCCTGGAGAAGCTGATCTCCCTCCTTCTGAAATTAGACATTGAGGCAACAAAACCAGGAATCACTTTCCAGGATGTTCTCAAGGTTTTTTCCCCCCCTCTTATTTCTACTAGACAACCATGTCAACTTCTCAAATGTGCTCTTACCTCATTACTGGGCTGTTCCAGTGCATTCTGGGAAAATCTGAGTAGAAACTTGGATGTACTCACAATGGCCCCAGCAGTGCATGTGGGATGGTGCACTCCAGAAGACCCTACTGCACACAGATGGGAGGAAGGAAGAATGGGTGGATTAGTTACAGGCATTGTTAAGGCCATGCATACGTTGTTAAGGCCATGTTGCTTGCAGGAAGCTGCGTGCCAGCGTAAGCCACTGGCAAGCAAGGACCCTACGCAGTTAGCTTGCACAGCTACTAATTGTAATGAAGATGGGAAAACGCAGCAGCATGTTTAGAGTCTTCACTAGTTACACACTTAGTCAATATCTGTAGCATGGCTTGGCCCTTAATCTCCGGTTCGCTCCTGTGTGGCTGTCTCCTGGTGTCAGTGTCCGCCTTGAGCCTAACCTCATAGAAACATGCCTGCAAGGCAGCCCTGCCATTGTCCCACTCTCCCTTTGCCTGGGTTTCCAAGTTGCCTATGGGCATTTGGCTTGTTTGGGTGGAGTCCTGATAAACCCCAGATTAGAGCCCTGTGTGGATACAAAATGTGTATCCTCATCCAGTCCACAAAAATGGTCTGCAGGTATCTGCGGATTTGCAGGGCTCAACCCCACATGGTAAAAAGAAAGTGATGGGCACACCTGTAAGGACGTCTGGTGTTAATGCACCTGTGCTGCCTCAAGAGAGACTTCTGCAGACAAGAGGAGAGTCAGCACTTGCAGCATTCTGTCTACCTAAAACTATTGTTTGCCTGGCAGCTGGATGTAAGTGCAGACACTCAGGAGAGACTAGGGTACAGTCAGAATGTGGACACTCCAAAGCAACCTTTCCCATATCCCCAGGGCTAATGGGACCCTCTACTCAAAAGCAGCACTGAGGCCAAAGGAAGCAGTTCATCTAATCTTAATAATAGCTATCCTCTTTCCAGGCCTCTGGCCTCTAGCGGGCCAGACTCTCATGATGTAGTTTTGCCAATCCACCTCTAGGCTAGACTAATCTTTTTAATACAAAAATATCTGCTCACATGGGGAGCTTCTATCAGTAGAACTTAGGCAGAGTGCAGCCACTAAGAGAAGCTTTATCCAAAGCAATACACACGATCTGGTCCATGCTCTAGCTTCAAAGCACTGTCCGGACACTGAGCCTCACTACCCCTTTTCCATTTTACACATGGGGAAACTGAGGCACTTATTTGTCCACAGCCCTACAGCAAGTTCCTGGAAGAGCTGGGATTTGAATGCTAATGATTCCTACTTTGTGGTCCATCCGTTAGACTGTTTTCAATGGCGTTTTCTCACTCCACTCTCTGGTCCACTGGTTAGTGTGCTCAATGCACAGAGCAGCCATAATTTCAGTCTGCAAGTTTATTTTTAGACTAAGGAAAACCGAATAAGAACAAAAGTCTTCATGAGGGTACACCGTGGCTTCCTCTAACGTCCTGTGTCTGTCTCAGAAAAGGGAGCTTCCCCAGAAGACAACTAGTTATCTAAAGTTCCTGTTTATAGAAGAGAAGAGAATAATAAATTATATAGCTTCCTACATCATAAGTGGTACAAAACTGGGCTTTTTCTTTCTCTGTTCCTCTTCCCTTTGCCCTCTGAGCAGAAGGAAGGCTGTTACGAGCGATAATATGCAAGGGACACAAGGGAAGATGACCCTAATCCCAGAACCTGGGTAAACTGGAAACTGAGATGTGCAATCCCTCCCCCTCAAATCCTTTATGTCAAGAAGAACTTTCTCTCAGACCATCAATGCTGAATAAATAGCTGCGTTTCCTTCTAGATCTGCGAGGATCATTTACCTAGGCCCTCTGAGGCTGCCAGCTATTACAGAATGATCTGCAGGGCTCTCTTTGAAGAGTACATAGATCTTCAGAAACTAATGCTCACCATACAGAGCTCCAAAGAGGTGTGTTGGGACCATCATTAAGGTGCCATCTCTTTCTTTTACCCTACCCTGCCCACTTAATTCCAGGTTAGTCCTCTTACCTTTCCCCGAGGAGAAAGTTATTTAGCTGAAGTTCTGCTCCCTGCATGTGAAAGGAGTGGGTTTTCTCCCAAGAGCTAGATTACATGAATCTCGGATATTTGTCTTCCAAGTTGTCAGTACTGTGACTTGGGCTGGATAGACGGGAATGGTCTAGGAATGACTGGACACAATACAGGATAATGATCAGGTCATACGTTCATTTGACAGAGTCTAAGAAGAATGGATGTGGAGGACTTGCTGGAAAATGACTCTCTGAGGGAGAAGGATAATTACTGGGTAAGAGTTTAGAGTTCTTGGTTTGTTTTTTATACCCTTTCTGTGAGGCCTTCCAGTGACTTCCCAGCTTAAAACAAATGCAGATAAACTCAACTAATTAAAACTCTCCAAGTAAATAAAGCGACATGTTGTACTAAATTCTAGCTCTCTACTATCTGTGGCAATTGCTATCCACCCCAAGAACAATTCTCTTCTCTTTGGACCTGTCTACACTGTCTGCTTTGGGGAGATTTCCTACTGTAGAACTGGTGCTAACAATGTTGGAGGTGCTACTGTAGATCAGACAGTTACCTTCTAGCCACCATGTCACAGAGACCTGTTGTGAGTGGGTTTAGATGTCAAGGTAGCTAAAAGCCATTGGCTTTAACTGTTAGCACCTCTGTTAAGCTCCATCAGAGCTAAAGCAATGGTGAGAGATTCCTAGGAACAGCTCGGTATAGATTGAGCTTCCATGTTTTTGTTTTTTTTGTTTCCCTGCCACCCACTCTAGTCTCCAGTTGTTGGACTCCAAGTTTTCTGCGGCAGGAACAATGACTTGTTTTGTTCTGTCCAGAGCCCAGTGAATTCAGTGCTTAACCAAAAGTAAATAGCTCTTCTGATTGGAGCCTTGCCAGGATAAACCAATGCACTGGAGTCTAAGAGACAGCAACAGGAACCCCCCAGGGACCTGCTCCTACTCCCTTTGTCTAAATAGTGTTCACTTTGAAACATAACAAACCATTCATATGAAAATGTTTGTGAAATTTGTGTTTAGGCATAGTTTCAGTTTTGTCATGTATTAAAATAAACGGACAAGTGAACTCTCACTCCCCAGACCACTAACTCAATCAGCCTCTATAGCTTATTCAGGGAAGACCCGAGTAAATGCATGGCTTTGCAGTGGTGCCTGAAAGCCCTCAGACTTCACTTCACTGAATCAAGAAAAGTGAAGTTCCAAAAACAAGAGCCCCAGGACAAATCCTCTGCCACTAATCTCCCAGATTCCAGTCCCCCAAGAGCCAGCTGCTTGCACCATCCTGGCAGGTAGCCAGGGCCCAAGTTGAGTAGAGCTCCATAGATTTGTGTCAACACTTTGAATGGCATCTGGTGGCTAGCACTGGATTAATACACTTAGTATGTTGAACATCACCATTAGGCAGAGCCCTCCTTAGGCACTTCTGGTGCAGAGCTGTACTATCCTAGCAGGAGCTAAATATGTATGTTGGAGTATCTAAGGCACCTATTGCCTTGACCTCAGTGCTTAGATGCCTCTTGGGAGCATAACTGTAGCACTGCCCTTTGAGTGTGTGCTCCTGCTGCCAGATGACTGCACATGCTCTATCCATATACCATGGTTCTACACCCCTTTGCATTAATGAGGTTAATGCTATTAACTTTTCCTCTGCTTGGGTAATGATGATGCCAGTTGTGCCTGGGACATGTGTCCGAGTTTATAGAACAGCATTCTCTCATCTGAAGTCAGGATAACCCCCTACAGAGCACTTTGAAATGATGTAGTCTGGAGGGAACAAAAATCTGAGTAACCATGTTAAGGTCTAGGGCTGAGAGGGTTCAACCTCTTACACAAATGAAGGCTAGCAGAGGAGAATGTGCTAGAACTAGTATCTGCATACTGCACTTAAAAAAAGTCTACCTAGGAATAAGGTTGCAAGGTTTGGACATGAAAATAATGGGTTGGTCTCTTGGATATTTGGCTAGTGTAGTACTTAGCACCTCATCTGACTTTATAGACTGTATTGTTACAACCAGAAAAGTGACTCCAATGGTGCAGATGGCAGTAATTATAGTACTCTTCTGTATTGCTTAGTCTTAGTTCAGCTTAAACGGTCCTACAGCTGCTTGTGGTGTTCTCTTTTACTATTGGTGAGTGTGCCTGCAATCTTTTCTTGGACATCCTTGAGTTAAAAATATAGCTCCATGTTCTCCTACTCCAGAAATACAATAGTTCAGGAAAGATGGTCACAATATGACTGTCCTCTACTCCAGTTACAACATTACTTCATTTTCCTAGTGTAGATAGGACTTTACATGTAGCCAGGCTAAACCTGTGGACAGTCCAGATTCTTCACTGTCAAGGCACACAACTAAACATCCTCCTCATCCCTGTTGCTTGGGGGCTGCAGTTCAGTTGTGGCTCTTGTCAAATGTGTTGCAATTAAGAGAAATCAAGACCTGATCTTGCAGATTTGAGGAGGGGGGAGAGGTGAAGGCAGAAAACTTAAGTTTTAAGACAGTCCTGAATCAAAAATAAGAAGTCATCCAAAAAACCTACTTATTTGATCTTGTTCAGTTCACCTCTAAGATCCAGATAAGGAAAGAGATAAATTAGCAGCTTGACAATGTTGCCTAAACATGTGGATCTGATTTGGATCACTTTATTGTGTTAATGGGGTGATTTGGAGGCCCAAGCACCAACCTAAAAGCAGGTGCCTTGGAAATTTATGTAAGAACAGAACAAATACATATTGTAGTTGTCTGTTTGGATCCCAAACTTTGAAAATTAATTTGTGTTATTTCAACCTTCTTACCCCCATATTTGGGGCATTCAGAAGGATTAGAAAAGTTGCATTTTGTACAGAGGGCCGTCTTTAATGACCTTAATATCTTGCCTAATATCTCATTCAAAGACCTTGAACAGACCTTCAAAAACACTAGGCCTTTCAACAGTCATACAAGGTAGCTAAATTATTGTATTTCCTCAGATAGGTAAACTGAGGCACAGGGACATACATCAGAAGTTAGCGGCAACTGAGAAGTGAACACACCTGAGTCCTGGTCTCTTCCCCCTTCCCACTGTAAGCATTGTACTACTCTGCCTGGATTTCTAAATAGGTTTAAATAAGAATCTCAAGCAGATATTTGCATAGCTACAAATGGTTTGTACTTGCTAGACAAGCCCCTTATTGTTAAACATGAGAGAATACCGCCTCAGATAGTCCAGAGATGTTTTAACTGGCTCATGTTGCCCTGTGGCAGGCTAGCTTGTGGCACGATGTCATCAGCGAACTGCAGAATGGCGTGAGGCTGCACAAGGCCATGGAGCAACCCCGATATAACATTCCTCCAAAAGCATACACCCGCTCTCCCTACGAGCTCTTGGCAGATGACATCCGACACAAGAGGTACACCCTCCGCAAGGTGAAGGTGAGCAGTGGTTCTTGACGCGCTTAGTTTGGAATCTGCTGCTCTGGCTACCTGGCATCTGACACCTGTCTGATTAAACCCAGCCTGTAGCCTAGGACCGTCTTTCCCACAGAATAACTTCCAAGGGTGGGTGAGAATTCATGAGCTCCATTTGAGCTGTAACTGAGCATATAATGGCCACCATATTCGCCCACCAACTCCCTTCTTTCCGAGACCTAAACTTAGTGCTGGGTAAGCCTTGTGAGAAGCCACTTCATCAAACTGACTGCCTTATAATAGGGCTCCTGTTTAAGTGCTTGCCTAAAAAGATTGACTTGAGTTAGACACATACCTGTGAAATGCCATCAGTGACTATATAAGCTCTTGAAACTGTATTTCCTAGTTCATCTTCCATTTCTGGGGAAGGAGGCTTTGCAAGAAAAACCTAACTTTCCATCACTTCATAAGTGTCCTTTTCTCCCTTTCAGATCAACAGTGAGCAAAAATGCGAGAGCTCTGAAGGCAACACAATTGCTTCCCAGCCTCCTTTAAGGCCAGTAGGTGACTTGTTTAGTTGTGATGCCAAGATGGAGTGAACAGAAGGATCCTGGCACTGACTGAACTGGCTGGAGCAACACTGACCTAGCATGGGAATGGGATAGAACACCCCTTTTATATAAGACAAATTAAAAAGCTTGGTACCCTCAAAGGCCATAGTGGGGCCAACAGGATACAGGGAGAAGGGAAGATGACTCAGATCTTAGACATAACAAAGGGAGAAAAGGACTGCTTCTCCTCCTTTTTTTGAAAACCCCTTTAATCCTCAAAGGGCTCCTGAAATGTTTCTGAACAATCCTACTGAAGCTATGGTTCACTTACTAAAGCTTCCACTTTGAGTTGGTTCATGGAAATGTTCTCCATTGATTAGCAAAACTCTAAAATGCTCCTATAGCATGGTATCCATGTGGAAAGTGCACAGATTACAAATAGTGCAAGTACTGGGGCGATAGTATTTCTGGCAGGTGTTGAGTCTGACTTGTGAAACAGCACACATGTCTATTGCTCTGGGGATCTTTGTTGTATCCAGTGGCTTTTCGTAGCTCTCAGCTTCATGTTGCAGGTGGCAGAAAGGAAGCTGAAAGAGAATTCCTCCAAGGAACCCAGTCTGCATGACCTGCTCATGATGGAAATAAGACAGCCACAGAAGCTTCGGCCATCTTCCACAGAGAAAAACGGGAGCAGGAACAAAGGTACCTGCTGGACACCCACTAGCAGTAGGCATACTTGTGATGTGGGAGTTGATCATGGGTGAAGTAAGGGACGCAGAGGAGCTCTGGATCAGCTTTCAGGGGGCACCAGCATTGCTATTTTTCATACCTCTCTGGCTTATGTCCTCTGCTAGGGCCCAGTTGCCTGGGTTGGAGTCTCTGACCTCTTACAAGAAAGATGGGGTAAAAGGCTCAACTCCTGTGAGACTAAAAGGAGGCAAAGGGCTGCTGAGCCATCACCATCTCTGAGAAGTCTGGTTGTGGGACTCATGGAGTCTGTCATCAGTATCTTGCATCTACAGCTCATTTATGTTGCAGTTTGTTTTTGTTTGTATTCATTTTTTTTCCAGATATCTCTGTGATGTCAATATTTTCCTTGAATTCCCCATGTGGCAATGTTTTATCTGTCCAAAATGCTAGCACGGGACTTAAAATTCACAAAGTTAAAAAACAGCTGCTGGTCCCTGACCTGCTGGTCCCAGGATTTCAGGTAAGTCATTTTAAATGAAATTTCTTTCTAGAGAGGCTGAAATGGCCCAAGTATTTTGATTTGAAATAAACTGGCATCCTGAAAGTTCAGGTTCAAATCCCAGCATGGGTAACTTGGCCTTTCTTTCTGCTACGGTGAATAAATTGAGTACCATTCAATTCGAGTTCTACCCTACAGAAATCCAAACTATGCGTAAAAATGTGATTTTTTTTGTTTTGTTTTGTTTTGTTTTAAATATAGTGTAGATGGAGCCTTTAAAACGGAGGTTCTCACTGCTCTCAGCACAAATCCCATAGGTCTTTTCATAAGAGTTTGGATCTGTGTAGCCAACGTTAGCCAAAACGTCTTCTGCTCCCTTCCCCTTATCACTGTTCTCCACTCCAGAGGTGTTTGCATTTCATGTGGTATAGGGTATAGTCATAGTGGAGATGAATGATTGCTCACTGCAAGTTAATTTAACCTCTTCTGCTTGTGGAATATCTGAGCAAACTATGGTTTACTTCAAAAATTAGAATAATCAGAATAAAAAAAAAACAAAAAACCCACCTATGGATTGATCATGAACAGTTCTGACTACTTGGCATCTGAAATTCAATCTGTTTAGTCATTTACATGTCTTTGTTTCTGTTCCCTAATGCAAGTTACTACTTCTGGCACAAATACTCTTGCACATAAACTGGAAGTTTATTTTCCACATGCACTTTTGTCAGCAAAACTTGATTTGCTTAAGTTGGGGGGGGCATGGAAATGTGAATATTTTTTTTTGCAAATATTCATGAACTGCATTTGCACAGCAAGTGTATGGCTGGTAGAAACGTTTGTGATCATTCAGAATCAGTGGAGCTATATGAGACACTGTCATCAGAATCATATTGGTGCATCTTTAGTTGTAAGGCTTGTACAAATGTTCTTGGCTACCAGGATTGCAGCAGCACAATCTAATAGGACTTTAAACAAAATCCAATTATTAAGGTCGCCTATACTCTAAGGACCTCTTCTCAAACTGTCTATTGTAGGGTCTTGGACTTCCACTAGTTTAGATTAGAGAGAAGCCAAGCCATTGCTGTATCCATCTAGGGGTTAGGGTTGGATTTGTCACCGCACAATCTCCTGACTTGCTTTTATGAGTTCCTGCATGCAAACTGGAGCCAGGAAAAATTTAGCTTCCAACATGGGTCCAAAGCTGTAGGGGAAGAGTCTGGATTCAAGGGCTGTATCTGAACAGCTGCCTGAAACTTTTGAGCGTGGCTGGAGTTGAAGTTAGGATTTGGGTCCCATCTCTACTTCAAACTTTTACTGGGTCAAATTCATCCTTGATGTAACTCCATTGACTCCAGGGGAATTTGTCTCACTATTGCTCTTCTGAATAATATGGAGCATGATGTGTGAGTCGAATAGAACAAGCAAACTAATCTTGCCACTACTTTTGCTTGCTCTCATAAGAACCCCTGTTGTCTCATTCATTGTCAATGCGGAGTAGATTATGCTGAGGTGACCCTCACATCAGAGAGGTAGAGTTGGGTGGGGTGTCTTATACCCACTCTAAGAATCTCCCATCTGTGTTGCACAGGAAACAGACTGGGCATCGGAGTTCAACTTGGGCTCCATCTCAGACAGATCGTCTGTACTGACATCCAGCAGCACAGGTCAGTATGCCCTTTCCTGCCTTACTCTCCTCTGTCACAACATGGTCTAAATACTTGAATCAATGGCTGCTCCACATTTTTATGACCCCATCCCAGTCCATCTTCCTCTGCTTCTCCCTCCTTTTGAAGCCAGTTGTCTGCTAAGCCATCTGACATGGGATCTCCATAACACTAAGTTGCTGGAATGGAGCATGATATTTGAAATCAATTCCTCCACTGCACTGGCTGTAAGAGTTCTTGAATCTTTACATTTCTAATAGTGACAAAATTCTTCATGGTTCCGGTTTCAGACCTCAGGATGTATGTTATGGTAGCAAACATTCAGTGAGGCTTAAAATAATTATTCCTTTCGTGAACAAAAGGAATAATTAATCATTTGATTTTAAAATAGGACCTACATAAAAACAAAACATCGCAGCTGCTTGCTTAATTTCTACTCAGGATATACCCAATTACTTAGTGCTTCTGTGATCTTACATGAGGGAAGGCAGAGAAGAGGGTTTTTAGAACAGGCTTCGCTGCCTTCAGAAACTGATCAGCCTGTAATACTTAAGCATTCTAGTCATCTAGAGACACTCTAGACGTTACCAGATCATGTCTATGCTTTAAAACCTTGTCATCCTTTCCTACTTTTTCACTTCCAGATTTCTCTGCAGACTGCATGTTTACTCCCAAGAGAATATCCATGGGAGGAGACTTTAAAACGAGCAGCTTTCTGAAGCTAAACCAGCAACAGCCTTTCTGCCGAGGGAAATCCCAGTCGTTAGGGAGTGCTCCACAAAGCAGGAAACATGTGAGTCCTGCATGGGCCTGCAGCTCCACTCCCAGTGATACAACAAGCTGGTAATGCGTTGGCCTGGCGTATTGTCCCAAGGGTTGCAGCTTGATGTTGGGATACAAGTGAACTCTAAAATGAAATGGGGAGGGAAATGGGGTTCCCCCAGCTTTCTTAATTTGGGCTCTTAATAGAGCTGGACAAATTTTTTTTTTGGGGGGGGAAGCTTTTTTAACAAAAAAACCGCAGGTGGGGCAACACCAAAATGTTTAATGAATTAGTGAGTTTTACTGAATTGTTTCAGTAAAAAAAAAAAAAAAAAACCCTAAAAAAGTCTAAACCATTTCATTTTTATTCTTTCAAAAAAAAACACTTAGTTTCTTTTGGTTAAAAATGACTGATTAAAACACTTAAAGGATATAAATCAATCCCATTTTAAAGTACTCTACATCAAAACAAAACATTTTGTTTGACCCAAACTTTTTTTTTGGGGGGGGGGTTAGAGTTGATAGCAAGCAAAACAAATCCATTATTCACACCGCTCTGCTCTTCAATACCTGCTCCTCGGCTAGTTGTTAACACAGGTGGTGCTGACTTCCCTTCCAGCTTGGCTCTTCTGAATATGCGATGGGGTAATTATCCCTTGAGTAATGTTTAAAATAAATTGGTATCTGGCTGTAGTTTTAGAGCTCCTGAAGAATGTTAAAAATGCATCTGAAAGTGCATGTTCAGCAGAAACTAGGATAATGCATACCCTGGTAAGCTATCATGTCAAAATTGGTTGACAAGCATGCTACCAAGTGCTCCTAAGTGAACATCAGGAAAAAGGAATTTCAAGGGGGTGTTCATATGTTAGGAAAATCAGCCCATGATTGACAACAGGTGTCACACAGGAGCCACTTCTTTCTACTCCATCCCCACCAGTGATGGAAGCTGAGGAGGAAAAACAGCCTGACTAACAGTGTGCAACAGTAAGTGTGCTGGCTACTCTGTACTATTAGAGATCTAGTGCTCTGACTTCTTCTTTTTTTCCTCCCAGTTGACAAGGCCTAACACCGATATTACAGCAAGCAGTACAAAAAACTCAGCTGTGCAGTGGCAACAGATCTCAGATCTGCTGTTAGCAGGAATGTGGCATCTTCACCAGCTCAGAACAAATTTCCATACACAGTGGTGAATCGTGTAGTGCCCAACTCCTGTCAGCTAGTAGTTTAGCATGGGTGCTGATGAGTGCTTGATTTCTGTACAGACTCCTAGAACCCTTTTTCATGCACTCTGGGGAGGTTAATACTCTTAACACCTTTCAGAGTGTTAAATATGGCAAGGTTCTGTCTACTGTCGCTACCATCCCTAGACTGTTGAACACAGAAGGGTTGGTGAGAATTTGTCAAACATAACTTATTTTCCTAGTGTATGTACAGCCAAAGGCATACGGTGACGAAGCTGAATATCTAAACCCTGTCTAAACTTTCTTCAAAGTACGCTCAATGTAGCTGTTTGGATGGGAAATAACTTATGTAGAAACCTGGGCTTAAGAACTCTTGAGTGTGGATGGCCTTTCCGCAGCCATCTTGAAATATTTAAATAAATTAAAAACCCTGTGTACTGACTAGCAAGGAACATGTAGCTTGATTCTTAGGCCACAAAGAACCATAGCTACTGTGAAGTTGAATGTCGCAGTACCGAACTTTTTTAGGTGCCTAGAAAAATCATAGGAGTGACCGTGCAATCCCACGAAGCCTGAGCTAGGAGCCTCGGCACACATACAATGAATGGGGAGAGAGGTGCCTTAGATACGAGCCACAAAGCCAGCATGCTAGACAGGGAGCCAACTCAGCTAGCCAATGGGAGATGCCAGTAGGGGGAGGGGGAAGTGTTAAGTCCCACCCCACTCTGAGACAGGCGCCTATCTGCTCACGATCCACAAACTAGGAACATGCGTCTAGGAGTTAATCCGGCAGCTAAAGCATATAAATCACTTCTTGCAAGAATGAGTTAAGCGCTTGGCTCACTGCACACACAACTGGGACAAGAGGGAAGGTGATGTGGCTTGCCCACCTTATAGCTTTTTGCCCAGTGGTTAGAGCAGTCACCCATGTTCAGTTCTCTCCTCCATCTCCGGGCAGAGAGGAAGGATTTGAATAGGGGACCGTCTACTTCTCTAACCTTCTGAGCTATGGGATATTCTGGTGTGAGGCTGTCTCCTGGTGAAGCTGTTCCACTGTGGATAAATAGTGGTTGGAACAAGGGGACTGGACCCAGGGTCTCCCACCTTTCAGGTGGGTCCTTAATCACTGGACTACAGAGTAATCTCTGGCTCAATTACTACTTCAGTATTTATCTATAGAGGATCAGCTTCAACAGGAGAGACTGAGGGAGCCTACACCAGCATATCCCATAGCTCAGGGGTTGGAGCAGTCCCCTGAGAGGTAGGAGAGGCCCTGTTCAAATCTTTCTCCTCTGAGCTAGAGGGGAGAATTGAACCTGGGTCTCCCCCATCCCAGATGAGTGCTCAAACGCCTGGGCTGAAAGCTATTGTGTCGGTGCTGCCTCCTCTGCAGGCCAGAGTGAGAGCAGTAAGAACTCAGCAGCTGTCTGCTGCAGAAGGGGATACACCACATTTGTGTGACGGGGACGGGAGGCCTTTTGGGCTCATCTTCCTAATCCGAAAAGGTCATTCTTTGTGCGGGGAACAGGGAATACAACTGTTTAATGCTGCCTGAAGCTGTCTTCCATGGCTGGTTCTCAAAAACTACTTCAGAACGTGGCTCACCTTCCCGTTGGGAGCCAGGTGCTTTCCTTGCCATCTTTCCCTCCCCTCAGACACCGTTTTGTCAGGCTCCCTCTATAGTTTCAGAACTGAACTTGAGAGGAGATGCTTGAAATCAGTTTGGCAGTTGCTGTCCTACAGACCTATCAGTCACTTGGGGCTGGAGCTCAATTCTGACTTAGAATCACTCTCACAAATGACTGTTCTCCTTGGCTTTTCTTTGGTCTTTAACTCTTAGCTGTTCTTTTGCCTAGGACTATCCGTCTTCTACAAGGCGGCCATCACCGACCATTGCTGAACTGATTGGCATCAGATACGCCATGATGGTGTCTGAAATGGAGGACTCCCGCCAAAGATATGGTTATAGTATATCTTCAAGAATCAGGGTATTTACCATTCCCTTTTGATGTACTGCCCTTTCTTAAGAGTCTGCTGGCTTCACTCCTTTCCGTGCACTCATGTCCTTCTATTCCTGGGAATAACAAGTGCCTGTTAGGCAAATGGATCCTAGGTAGCTTCACTTAATCCCTCTTATACACTGATCTTCAGGAGTCCTGGCCCAGACCACATGGAAGCTTTAGACACCACACAAACGTTAAGCTTCTAACTAAATTTAATTTGCACACTGAGCCTAGACCGATCAGTCCTCTAGCATGCCATGCTGTTGCCCCCTTGCTCCCAAAATAGAAAGGACTCTGGCATAGTTGGCCCACAAGAATCAAATGGGTTTAAAATGAAAAACTTGTCTACGATTTCTGACACCCCTAAAAGATAAAAGCAAATGCAAACCCCAGGCTTTTAGCTGAAGGACATTCAGATTGATAGACTTGGACTATTAGACCAAAGTGCTTTTCTTGTGCAAAAGGAGCTTCTTCTAACACAGTTGTTCACTTCCACTGTCCAACTCTTGCCCTTGACCCTGAATCCTCACTTTCTTCCCACTTCCGCCTGTCTCTCCAAAACTGCTTGTGGACACCCTGATTTCTTTCTGCCTCTTCTACAACAATCCTCCATTATCACCTCCCTTTCTTGACTATTGAAACTCTTCTCTTTGGCCTCCCCAGCTTCTGGTTCTCTAGGCTGAGATCTATGGCTATACCACTTCTCACCATGTGTGCTTTCTTTAAAAATAAAGTTCAAGCTATTCCTCAGTTTATTCTGTGGCTCATCATCCACTTCAGGATCAGATTCAAATTTGCCCTGACACTTTAATCTCCCTGGAAATAATAGTCTGTCTTAATGTCTCCGCTCCCCTATCCGCACCTTGCTTTCTTCATTGGTTTCTTCATTGCTCTTCCACATAATCTAGCCATTGTCAAGAGCCTTGACTGCAGCTCTTGGTGTCTGAATCAAATCTTGTCATCAACACTTGAGTTTCAAATCTTATCTGAAAACTTCTTTGTCTCTGGCTCTGAATTTTTATGTTTCTGCCATCCTGTATTTGAACTGTTACTGTATGTAGCTCTAAAGCCTTCAGGACACTGGCTTATGTCATGTGGAATATGCTATGCTGAACTGGTAACATCTACTGCTTGCCAAGAGTTGCTTCCCATTGGCATTCATAGGTAACTCTTATCTACAGGTCTGTTTCCATTGCCATAAGCAGATGGTCTTTCTGTGGCCTTACCGGTGTCATCTCTGTAGCAGGTAAGCAGATGTAGAAGGACTTTATGGGGAAGAAGAAAGGGTCATAAAACTAGTCTAAAGTGCCAATTGCAGCACTCAATGGAGCAAGTTGTTTAGCTTTTTAATTTTGCCTGCATAGTGGAGCGCTATCATAATTGTTTTCTTATGGCTATGGGTGAAGGGAAGACGGTCACCTTTGTAGTGTCTGTTTATTTATTCTTAAAATTCAGGAAAGATAATTAAATTCTTACAATTCAAGAACCATGCTTGTTCCCCCTATGTTGCAGACTGCCCTCAGCTGCAAAGGTTTGAATCTGATCTGCCCCAAAGTCCTGGGGCAGAGGGTGGCTTGGTTCTGGATTAGGCTCCTAGGCGGAAGCTCCTGGTCAGGATTTTGTGGGCGAACAGTGAAATTTTCTGTGAATGCTTCAGTGACTTTGAGCATGTTGAGATCCCTCTGTTTTATCATAAAATGTTAAGATTTGTTCATGGATGAAACAAATCTGGGACCTATTACAGACTCTTAGTCACTTTAACTAAATTTGAGGCAGAAGTAGTTCATTAAGCTTGGGTCATCCAGCAGTGATCAAATATCCTGTCATTTGGCTTACCCATTCACACAGCACTAGTACTGAATTATGAATATTGAGTACTTGTGGTAAACAGCGAGCAGTTCCATAGGCTGAAGCTTTTTCACACAACATCAGTAATTAAACTAGTAAGTATTAGTCTGTTCATAAATTACCAATGAATAGGAAAGTTCTAACTATGAAGCCAGGTGAACAAATCATAATGACAAATGATGCCTTTGAGTTTATTTGGAAGATGCATCTTTGCCTGCAGTATTGGATCTCCTGAACACCACTGAAGTAATAACAATGGGTTTTTTTCTCCTTAGTATCATCTGCCGTGATTGCTGCATTAAGGTAAGTCCTTTACTCTGTACAGTAGTCTGTGATTAATTTCTATGTCTTGACACCTCCTTCCCCTCACATGTTTTAACAACTAGTCCTAGGAAAATATTTCCTCTCTCCTCCACTGACTCTTGAAATCTACCTTTAACCTTTCTCCTGGTTGCCTCTAAGAAGATGGAAGAAGCTGTCTCTCAAGATTCCAATCCAATAATGAAATATGTGTACACACCCAAGGAGTATATTAACATATCAACTAATCCTGCATTTGTCAAAATTGCACTGAGCCATACTGCCTTGGTGTTCTAAAACAGATGAAGAATTTGCTTTCTCGGTGACTTAAGTTTCATAACATTCTGCTTCTAGATGTCCATGCCCTTCAGATCATGTGTACATCTTCCACTTAGCTTAATAGAAGCACTGAGACTCTCGAAGGAGGAGGACGACCCAGTTATCCAATATCCGAAATCCTCACAGATGTTTGAAGTAAAACAGTGGTATTGTTCTAGGTGAGTTTTTTGAAATGAGACTTGCTTTCTATAATCTTTCACTTTCTGAGTATCTCAAAGTTCCTTTCAAGGGAAGGCATTGCTTCTGTGAAGTGGGACCTGTGTAGGCAAATACAATGGCTGTTATGCTATTGGCCAAAGACACTAATGATGTGTATGTTATACTGAATGACTGTTGGCCTTCTCATTATTCTGGTGTGTTAATGACTCTCTTGAAAAGGTGCCATTGGATCACAGGCTCTGGACAGAGATGGGTATAAGGACTACAGCTTAAGATCTCACCTGAAAGACATCCACACATGATATCTCTATCCTTCTCCAAGTTAATGCCCAAACATTACTGCTATTACAGAAAACTTCATCCAGTAATACCTATCCAGAGTCTGATTTGTTACCTGGGACAACTTCATTAAAGCTGGTAGAATTTCTCCCCATCTGAGAGGCAAACTGGGACTCATGTTCATAGACGGTAACTTTGTGACCCAGAGGAGTCCTCCATTTGGCCAAACTAATAGCGTCTTGTGTATAGGCTACAGTAGCTGAGTGCATCACAGAATATGTAAAGATAACAAGCAGTCTCTTGGTTCTTTCCCCCATTCTGCCAGTACATTAACTTTTTAGTCCTCCCCTCCTATTGTGGGAAAGTTTTTTCCAAAAAGATAAGTTTTATACTCTGTCCTGAATGTGTTAAAGTCTAGATGTTCTTGGCTTCTGTGATAAGGAGCCCCATAGCTATGGGCTGCTGGCTGGGTGGGTGGGTGGGAGGTCAGAAGACTCCTTTCTCAGGTCTCTGCTTTCCAGTCTGAGTTGCATAGTCCATTATGAGAACAGTAGGAGGAAATTCTTGGAGGTGGAAGGTCCCTTTGGGGCAGACAAGACTCCATTGCAGCATCTGGATTTGATCTATTTTTCAGAGTGTTCAGAGATCAGACCCGCTAGCGCTGCTTAACAGCTGGGTAGCTGCATTCTGAACCAGTTACAGCTCTGTCAGGGTAGCCGCTCTCAGTGCTAGGCGAGGTACATGGTGGTGATTGAGGCTGGAGGTGACAAATACAAATCACCAGGACTAGGCCACCTATCAGAAGGCTGTGATACCTCCCCTTCCCGCCCCCCCTCTCCCCTCCGGCCAACCACTGCTGTAAAGGAGGCATCTTAATAGCTGTGGGGCTCTATTAGCAGTGACCTTTAGGATGCAGACCATCTTGATCATTTGAAGCCACGTTCCCTCAAAAAATGCAGATGCTGTGTTGTGTGCTTGTTCCACTGACATCGTACCCTGAAGGGAGTTGAAGGTGCAGGACTGTGTTCTAGGTGAAGTGCAACATGTGTGTTGGGTCAGATGGGGAGAGGGGTTGGCGGAGTACTCTACCCATTTAACTGAAGCCTGGATTCATTTTTATAATTTTCAGAGTACCATTAATGTTTGAACCCCATTGCCTAGCCTGGCCTCTTGCCTCTCACAGAAAGACCATGATGGACTGGCCTTCTATGGACATATGTACCAAATGTGAGCAATACCTGTTGCATGTCCTCTCCAGCCAGCAGCAATGCATCCCTCCCAGGAAAAGATCTAGGTCATGGACTGAATTGGAATGACTCCTCTCCAACCATGTCTCCTGTCCTGTAGATTCCTTTACGTTATTGTGTGTTTTGATTTGTTTTTTTCAGCTGAAGTAAGAGTGTGAGAATAACAGAGCTATATGTATATATTGACAAAGGCCTGAATAAAAGACCCCCTGCTGGTTGGTCTTGGCTAGCCGGAAGGCACAGCTGTTCTTCACTTAGAGTGAAGTACTGTAAAACATTGTGGCTCTTAGCAATCGGCTTTTAATTATTTTTATAAATTAAATAATAAATGTTGAAGCAGTGCCACACCGCTAACATGTCATCTTTCGCCACACACGCTGTCACCATAAATACAATGAAAATCTAGTAGTCACTGCCGCAGGGCAATCCCCATCATCTAAAACAGTGAAATAACACTCTCACCCCAACACTCTGTTACTTGCTGGGGGGGAATGGGACTTCCAGTCACGTGATCACAGCACCAACCATCCTCATGCTCACACTGCCGCACTCCCCCACCTCTCTCCCCACCCCCTTACCAAGTAATTGGCTCTCTTAAAATCACCAGCAACTAGCTACAGATTCAGATACAGAGCAGGACTCTAGCCAGGGCCAGCAGACAGACAGCAGGGCTTGAGGCTTGGTTTGTAAGCAAGTGTGTCTTTGATGCTTTCGAGTTCTTCTGGAGGCTGTCTACTGTGCCAGCAAAGCTCCTCTCCGTAACTGGTCACTCTTCATCACCACCTGCAATAGTTAGTTGATCTCAGCTAGGTACCTTGCTTTTATTCTGGCCTTGAACGCTTTCAGCTGTTATGAATTGAACCATGTTGATGCTTTGTGAAGCTTAAGTGGAAAAATAAAGAGCATTTGAGTAAACTGCTTGTGGGGGGGAGGGACTCAAACTGTAGGGGGAGGGCTCACTGGTATATTTGAATGTTCAAATCCACTTAAAGCCTATTAACACCAGCCGTTGAAACAAATATTGTTCAAAGGCAGATTTCTCCTCCCTCAGCTTGTAGGGGGTGAGAATTTGACAATTGTTCTAGGTAGCTTCTTTCAACAGGACTGTTAACAGCTTGTGGTGACAGTCATGCAGGTTGAAATAATGGCTGGAAATTAAAGATAAATGGTGGGTTGTTCTAGAGCCACTAATAGACAAAATATCCCACCAACAAAACTTGTTACACTGCAGAAAAGTCCACCAGAAGAGACAGTAACGCCTTTGCTTAGGATTGCTCAAAGAGAGACTTTGCAAACTGCTTGGACAAGCTGCTGGAGTGAACAATGCAGCCCTGGCAAGGAAGCTGGAGGTGGGAGAAGAAGGGGATGTATAGGTATGTTACCACTCTTCCATCTTTAGCTGATCCAGCCCATTTCCCAGCCAGGGACATGTTTCCTAAGCAGCGAGAAATGAAAGAACCAAAACATCTTTGCCTTGTGTTGTCTGACTCGAAGTGGTTCAAACTGGGTGGATAAGGAGGGAGTGACATGCTAAAACCATTTCATAGCTAACAACTATCTTGATACCACTGACATTCGTGTTAAGACCCTTTTAACTGACAGCAGGCTCCAGTGACTGACCTTGGCTTGGAAAGTAGCTTTATGAATTCATCCTCCACCTGTGTCTGTCCCTTGTAACAGGATGGCCACACACTGAACAATGTTCTCAGTCCTCCACCAGAGGGCAGCAAAAGGCTGTAATTACATTAAGCCATTTTTTCCCCCTAAACTCTACAGTTGTCTTTCTATTCAGTTGTCCCAATACAAGAGTGGTGTTACTCTCCAGGATGTCGGGAATTACACACAGTTGCCCTAGGCACAGTAGAATCACCCAAATGAAGCAGAATCCTTCAGTAACCAGGATCTGTCCAATCTAAAGTGGAGTCATAGGGGGATTTTTAGGCCCTGGTAGAGCAGGATCAGAGAAGCATGACTATTAAATTTCTGCTCTCCCCTGAAATGGGATCATATAAGTACAGGGATTTCTTGCTTCAGGCCGATGGCTGAGCATGGCCATGGCCATGTCTTCTGGTCTCACAGGGAATGGAATAAGCTGTGTATTTTGCTATGAGTATATAGACCTAGGAAAGAGCTCTGTGGAGCTTGAAGGTGTGTCTCTCTCACCAATAGAAGTTAGTCCAATTAAAGATATTCCCTCACCCACCTTATCTCCCTTGCTATGAATGGAAGGCATCAAGCCAGACTGAAGTTTTCTTCCATTAGGTATTTCAAGGAACCAAAATGACACTTTCCTCACTGGCTGTCACCTGCAGAGACTCGATGTGCCTTAACACATTCCTCTATAAGCATATACTAGCATGAGGAGGCGACATAGACTGCTCAGACCATGTTAAGAAACAGTGACGGCTCTTCTCTTTTGCCAGAGACTTAAACCCTAATACTTTTGTGTCAGTTTCACCCTCTGGCTTCTCAAGTCCTGCTTAGCAGAGCAAGGGTATATTTCCTTGGCAGGGGAACATGCTTTGTAGATATCTTTCTAGTTCATGCTTGTAGGTCTGAACGTGTCATGGACCTAACAGTGAAAGAAGAGAATTGGGAGAAGTCATCTGACACCATAGCCATATTGCTGGGGGGGGGGGGGGTATAAAGTGGGTGTTATGGGAAGGTCTCCTCTTTCTCAGGCATGGTCTCAGCTCCGGTACTGTAATTCTGCCTTGTCGGCCCTCCCTCTATTCCTGTGCATCTTCGGGGATGCACCATTCCAGGTGACCTACAGCGGCTTCTCTCTAGGAGGCTGCTGTCCTTTCCATGGTGCGAGCCAGGGGCAGGGCTTCACTTTACAGTTATTGATAAAAGTTATCTTGGCTCATGCATCACTTTCTGTGGGTCATAGGATCAAGTCACAAAACAGGGAGACCCAGTCCTCTAAATCTGGTATTTTGACGTGTGTGTGTGTGTGTCTGTCTGTCTGTCTCTGTCTCTTGTAGAAGCAGGTGTTATCCTTAATAGCTGACCATAAGAAAGACATGAGACCTAGCCTTAAACCCCAAGTTTGTGCAATCTCTAGGGTTGAAATGGGCCTTTGCAGACTGAGCATCCACTGCTAACCTTGGAAGCAAAGTACTGAAGCTTCTCCCCCATTTGGTCTCATTGTGAGAGTGCAGGGGTGAAGAACGGGGCAGAGAAACTTGTTTTTTCAAGCATTCTCTCATTAAAAATTCACAGCTGCCATAAACTGTTTTAAATCACCTCTCCTTCTAGAGATTTAAAGAAAAAAGTTCTATTCCAGTTCTTGTCACCGAGTGAGTCTAGTTATAACTGGTAGGAGAGGTGACTGATTCAATCTCCTATGAGACCTCCAGCAGAAAATGGTTTCCTGTCCTAAATCAGTAGTTCTGACCCTTGTCCATACTATGCCCCCCATTCGGCAACAGGGAAATGCTAAGGTGTCACAACTCCCAATAACTGTTTGCAACCCTCAGGTTGGGAACCACTGTCCTTGATTTAAAGCGAGGATCATAAGAATGGCCATACTGGGTCAGACCAATGGTCCATCTAGCCCAGTATCCTGTCTTCTGACAGTGGCTAACGCCAGGTGCTTCAGAGGGAATGAACAGAAGAGATCCATCGTGTCACCCATTCCCAGCTTCTGGCAAACAGCAATCCCTGCTCACCCTGGCTTATAACTTATCTAGTTCTTTTTTGAACCTCATTATAGTCTTGACCTTCACAACATCCTCTGGCAAGGAGTTCCACAGATTGACTGTGCATTGTGTGAAGAAATACTTCCTTTTCTTTGTTTTTTAACCTGTTGCCTATCAATTTCATTTGGTGACCCTAGTTCTTGTGTTATGAGAAGGAGTAAATAACACTTCCTTTTTTACTTTCTCTACACCAGCCATGACTTTATAGACCTCTATCATATCCTTCCTTAGTCGTCTATTTTCCAAGCTGAAAAGTCCCAGTCTTATTAATCTCTCCTCATATGGAAGCTTTTCCATACTCCTAATCATTTTTGTTGCCCTTTTTTGTACCTTTTCCAATTCCAATTTATCTTTTTGAAATGGGGTGATCAGATTTGCAGTATTCAAGATGTGGGTGTACCATGGATTTATAAAGAAGTAATATGACATTTTCTGTCGTCTTATCTATCCGTTTCCTAATGATTCCCAACACTCTGTTAGCTTTGTTGACTGCGGCTGCACCGTGAGTGGATCTTTTCAGAGAACTATCCACAATGACTCCAAGATCTCTTTCGTGAGTCCTAACAGCTAAGGAAGGATGTGAACATGTGGTTATGGTGCAGGATGGGAATGTGGAGGTGTAGTTTCTATGTCCGAGTCTGCCACTGCTACTGTAGCCTCAGGTATGTCCCTTCAACACTGTTGCTCATGTCTATCCTCTCTAAATGAAGGGTAGCACCTGTCTGTGGGGTGTTGTGGGGCCCCATTAATTAGTGTTTGTAAACCACCGCTGAGATGTCTTATAGAAATGCTCTTGTTGACTATTGGTGCATAAAAAGTACTATGCCTCACAATCCAGTAGCTCTAATTTCAGTTGACAAATTGCCTGTCCAGGATCGACGCCCCTGACACAAATTTTAAAACCTACATATTCCAAAAAACTGAAATTAGGTATCCCGTCCTGAACCAAACCACACCCACAAAATGAAAACCAAAGAAGCAGCTGTGCAATTTGTTGCCCTCCTGCCTAGCATTCCCAGCTGCCACAAATCTTAAGAAAATAGAAGAGCCACTAGGCGGGTTCTGAAGGTCAGGGCATTTCGTCTCTCACGATGGACTTCATGAAGGGTTCTCATCTTTGGAAAACTCCCGCTTCTGGTATTCTCCCTTTTAAACCAGTGTCTCACAGCTCAAGCACAGCTGTTGATTTGCAACTGTGGCAGCATTGCGGGGTGTCACCACCGCCTCCTAATCAATAGTAATGAAGGCAGCTACAGATGATCTAGTCATGTCATATGATGGTGACACTCTTTCCATTCCAGTAGTAACTCATGAGGATGTTCAACAGCAGCTTCTGAAGTTAGACATTTTTAAATCAGCAGGGCCAGAAAACTTGCATCCAAGAGCTTTTTAAAAAGCTGGTTGAGGAGCTCAGTGGACCATTAACATTGATTTTCAATAAGTCTTGGAACACTAGGGGAGTTCCAGAAGACTGGATGAAAACTACCATTGTGTCAATATTTTAAAAGGGTGAATAGGATGATCTGGGTAATTATAGGCCTTCAGTCTAACGTCAGTCCTAGGTAAGATAATGGAACAGCTGATACAAGACTCCATTAATAAAGAACAAAAGGAGGGTAATATAATGAGTGCCAATAAACGGGTTTATGGAAAATAGCTCCTGTCAAACTAACTTGATATCTTTTTTTGATGAGCTTGTAAGTTTGGTTAAAAAGTGATAGTGTAGACATAATATACTTAGACTGCTGTGAGGCATTTGACTTGGTACGATGTGATATTTTGATTTAAAAACCTAGAACGGTATAAAATTAACACGGCGCACATTATATTGATTAAAAAGTGGCTAACTGAACAGTCGCCTAATGTAATTTTAAACGGGAATCATCACTCAGAGAGTGTGTTTCTAGTGAGGTCCTGCAGGGGTCAGTTCTTACCCTGTGCTATTTAACATTAAAGAAAATATGACATCATCACTGATAAAGTTTGCAGACAACTCAAAGACAGAGGAAAGTGGTAAATAATGAAAAGACAGGCCAATTATACTGAGTGATCTGGATCTCTTGGCAAGTTGGGTGCAAGCAAACAATATGTTTTAATACAGCTAAATATAAATGCACACATCTAGGAACAAAGAATGTAGGCTGTACTTACAGGATGAGGGACTCTATCCTGGGAATCAGTGACTCTGAAAAAGATTTGAAGGTTGTGGTGGATAATCAGCTGAACATGAACTCACAATGTGACACTGTGGCCAAGAGAGCTAATGCAAGCCTGGGTTGCATAAACGGGAATCTTGAGTAGATGTAGAGAGGTTATTTTACCTCTGTCTTTGGCACTGGTGCAACTGCTGCTAGACTACCGTGTCCAGTTCTGGTATCCACAATTCAAGGATGTTGATAAATTGGGAGGGTTCAGAGACGAGCCATGAGAATAATTAAAAGATTAGAAAACATGCCTTATAGTGAAAGATTCAGGGAGCTCAAATTATTTAGATTAACAAAGACAAAGCTAAGGGGTGATTTTATTATCATCTATAAATACGTAATCTACAAATACGGTCTACAAATCTGTAATAATGGGCTCTTCAATCTAGCAGACAAAGGAATAACAAGATCCAATGGCTGGAATGTGAAGCTAGACAAATTCAGACTGGAAAGAAGATGTAGATTTTTACCAATGAGAGTAATTAACAATTGGACCAATTTTCTAAGGTTCATGATGGATTCTCCGTGATTGGTAAATTTTAAATCAAGGTTTGATGCTTTATTAAAATATGTTCTATAGTTAAAAAGGAGTTATTTTGGGAGAGTTCTGTGGCCTCTATCATACAGGAGGTCAGACTGGATAATCACCGTGGTACCTTTTGTCCTTGGAATCTATGAATCAACATTGACCCTTCTCCTTGTCGTAGCCAGGAGGAGATCAGCCAACACCCAGGCTTGAGACCAGGCTGACTGAGGTCAAGGAAGCTGAGGATTCCAGAAACTTTGCCACAATCATCTCCCTTATTTTCCCTGAAGCTGAAAATGTGTCATACTTCCCTAGCTGGGAAGATTGTCCATAGCAAGAGGTAGTCTTTAGAGTGAAGGACCCTGGCATCTTGCCCTCTGTAAGGGCAATAGTCTCAGTCTCTACTAATACCAAACCCAGTCTTTCTCCACTGGCTTTAACCAGACAGGGCAGGCATGGCTCCAATTCACAGGGCATCTCGTGTTCAGACATAAACTGAGTAAGAAAGACCCATGATATCCCTGGCAGAATGGTATGGATCACCAGCCTCATTTTACATAGGTGGTGACTGAAGCACACAGAGGTGAAGTGACTTGCATAAGGCTACGTTGGCTGGGATTAGAACTCAAGACCCTTTCACTCCTACCCCTGTATGCATTCCTCCAGATCAATTTGCCAACCTCAGGAAGATGGGGTGTTATATGATATATAATAAAACTGTGGCTGGATGCAATGGGAACTCTACATTTGGACATCACTAAGGCACTTGTGACTTTGTTTGTTTTATTTTACCGGTATAAATGGGATGTTTTCAGATCTGCACCCTTTTTAGAAACCATCCCTTACATTTACAGTCTGTAGTGCTTTTCAGGGCCCATCTGCCAAAACTCTTTCTGCACTGGTCACTTTGCACTTAGAAGGAGGTCACTGGAGTGGAATGTATCCTGTGTTTGTTAGAACTGCTGCACGGTAGTTTCGGACAGGAATTCTAGAACAATGCATCAACTAAAACTAAAAAGAAATTATACTTTGGGCTTATCTACCTGTTGCGGCAATCAGGACCAGGGGTGGAGTGATTTCTAAAGTGCATTAAGATGCTGCGCATTAATGGGTCTGTGTGCTGGTGTACACTAAAAGTCTCCTAATGTGCTTTAATGTAGCATCATTTGAAATAGCCCTACATTAAAGTGCACCAGGGAGCTTTTAGTGCACACCAGCAGGGTCTACTCGTACCAGTTAGTGCCCAGCACACTAGCGCGCGTCAGAAATCTCACCCTCATAGTCCGCATTGCCGCACTGTGTAGACAAGCCCTTAGACAATGCAAATACTATAGTTGGTTGGTAGCACTGCTATTGGTTGAGACTAGCTTCCTGCTTACCAACTGGTTTTTTTCAAGGAGCTGTAAAATCAACATGCTTTCTTGAATTGTCTGGAAATGTTCTGTGCCTCATGGGAGTCCCGGAGAGGGTTAGCAGTCTAAGAAGGAGATAATTTGAACAAGGTAGTACTTTATTCTTGTTTCACGGGCCATGCAATCCTTAGTGATCACAGATAGTGAAGACCTTGTTTAACAGCACCTCCAGCAGCATCGGGCCCCCTGGAGCATCAGTCCACCCGAACTGAGCACCAGCAAGGCTTTCTACAACTTTAAGGTTTCCTATCTAGGTACCGTTGCTAACGAGAGCGAGCTTGACCCCTGCTTAGCTTGTGAGTTTCAGCAAGATCGCAGGCTAGCACAGTATAGCTGCGGGCCTTTTTGGCAGGCTTCTCCATGGAGTTTTTATGAGTCAATATCTGTCAAGTGTATGTGTGAAGATAAATCAAACAAGCGCAGCCCTGGTCATTAAATAAATGTGAAATTTGAGTGGCTTCCCCCGGCTGCCACGTGTGCTGAGTGTTTTGCAGAACCAGGACAGGGAAAGGTGGCTGGCTGGGGGAAGGAAAAGTGGAGGGAAGACAGTTTACAGGGCAAGGAGAGAAACAGAGAGCTGCAGTTGGATTTAGGTTTGCACTGTTGAAATCGTTAGGTCTTGACTTGTTGCAAAAGAGGCTGTTTTGGACCAAGAGTTCATCAGAACGGCAGACAATCCATCTGGGATGTTGTCTTGCCCATCTCCCACCAGCCAGACTGGGATGCAGATGGGAATTCCATGGAGTGAGGGACAGAGGGCATGAGGGAGCACAGTTCCAATCTGAGCTGAAGTGTAGTGAGCTGGACCAGGGCAAATGGTGTGTGCACAGTATGAAGCCATTGGGCAGCTAATAACTGAGCAGGGAGAGACCACCAACTCTCTGCTCCTGCCTCCCCTCCCCCCAAAAATTCTTGAGCTGAGCTCTTCTTAGACCCTTTCTCCAGGCCCTAACCATCTCTCACCCATGGAAAGGGAGGTCAGGGTTGAGGTCACTGATGGGGCAGGGAGGGGAAGGTCAGGCTTGAGGCTGCCCACATAGGAAGAGGCATTGCAGCTTCCAAAGCCATCAATCTCCTCCCAACTTTCACCGGCTATTCACCTCTCCAATTTTTAAGTGGAAGAAAATACAGCCAAGCTCTTCAGACCTTGTGTTGCGTCCCTGGAGCTGCATTCTTGCTCTCACGTGGTCAGTCACCGAAGCAGAATAGCCAATATATCACTTGCAATGTCTTTATTTTTGGGTTAAAGTTGGATCAAGATATCTGAAAGCTACAGTAACCAGGAAATGATTCCTTGGTTTCTTACAATGGGGCTGCCTTGGCCACTAAGAAAGCATTTGTCATTTCCCCCTGGCTGCGTTGGAGTCTGACTGCACTTATTTGTTTACACCCGTGATTCTTAAGCAGAGAGAATGGGCTTGCTGAAGAGACGGGACCTAACACAATTCCAAAACAACAAATCACTTCATGTCGTAACAAAGCCTGCAGCACTTGCGCCAAATGTAAACTCAGAGTTGCATCAGTATTCCATATGTTCTTGGAACACAAAAGTCTGGGCCATAGAATTGCTGGGCCAGATCCTCTGCTAGTGTAGATCAGTGTAGTGCCACTGACATCAGTGGATCTAGCCCACTATAGTTTTGCTTCTGTATGTGATGCCTCTCTCACTCATTTCATCATGGTGATTCAGGTATACTGACACATGTTAATCGGAATAAAAGTAAATAAAGATGTATGGGTTTGCTAGTAATAATGAGAAAAGGTCATACATTGTACATACACTGTCTAGTGCAGTGGTCTATGATTGGAGATGCTACCCAATATAACATAATAATTAATAAGCACTGGATTGGACAGAATGTTTATGGTCTCATTTACCCATGGAGTAAATGACCTTTTATCATCAAAAAGCACAAGGAAACTACTGATGAGAACTGGGCTCTCAGGATGGGCTAGTTAGAAATATGTGGGTGGAGATATAGGGCAGATTGCTTAGCTGACACAAATTGCCAAAGCTACTTTGAGTGGAACTATGCCAGTTGTCACCAGCCAAGAATCCAGCCCATCGTCAACCTCTTAACAGTGGATGGGAGATGATGAGTGGAGTGAGAATAGGTCATGAAGGGCCTTGAAAGTGAAAACACACAGCTCATGTTTGTTGTGATAGAGAAGGAGGACCCAGTGCAGCGATTCAAAGAGGGGTATGATGGGGGTCAACCAATATTTTTGGCAGCACCTCTTGGGGCAGGCAGTCGTTTGCCCAGGCCTTTTGAACAAATTCCTTAAGACAGGTACATTTTATCCCCATTGCCTCCCTCCGCAGAAGCACGGAGCTCATTTTCCTTGTCCTCAGTGAATTATCCCCAAGACAGCCTACCTATGTCTACTGGAAAGCTGAGAGTTAAAAATCAAACTACAGCAGAAGTGAATGGTATAAAATCACATCTAGTCTAAGTCTGGGTCACAACATCTGGGCAGGGTTACAGCAGCCTCATTGTTATCTGCTGCCAAATCCCTTGCCAGTCTTTTAGCATCACAACATCTCATAGGCTTGCATCTGAGTCAATGTGCCCAGCTCTGTGTAGAGCTCCCCACTTTTTCCAGGTACTTGTTGCTCAGTTCCCATTTTGGCACATAAATGAAGTGGCCAAATTTTGAGAGGTGCTCAGCAGTTCCTGTTGGTCTCAGTGGGAGCTGCTGGGTACTGAGTGCTTCTGGGAATCTGGCACCTAACGAATACTCCTTACAGTCTGTAAAGTCAGGGTAGGATTTCCATTACCATACTAGCCATGAACTCCTAGAGCAGGATGTCTCCACATAATATTTGCTCAGGTGCAGTGTCTTGGGAAGTGACATAAGCTCTGTCCCTTTCCCAGAAAAATAGTCATTGTCTGCCATGGTTAATTAAAGTTTCCCCTTCACATATACACACACGCAGGACTGAAGTCAGTTTTCCAGTTTCCCCAGCAGCATTCTCCTTTGATCTAAGTAGCTGTCACCCCAAAATGCATACCACTTCATTGTATACACTTTAGTCAGCCTCAGATTTGTTTGCGTGTTAATGGGTCCCTCCTCGGGGGCTGTTGACTGTCTTTTCCAGAAGTGTTGCCCAATAGATGAAACCATTCTCTTCTCAGTTCCTAGATTATTCTGTTAGCCCCTGTTTGGCACTAATCCAATCTATATCAGCTCTGCTTGCTCCACCAGAGGTCTGTGCTCCATCACTGCTCCATTCAAAGGAAGTGGTTCTGTACCATAAGACTGGAGAATTGCTAACATAGTTCCTATTTTTAAGAAAGGGGAAAAAAGTGATCCGGGTAACTACAGGTCTGTTAGTTTGACCTCAGTAGTATACAAGATCTTGGAAATTTTTTTGAAAGAGAAAGTAGTTAAGGACATTGAGGTTAATGGTAATTGGAATAAAATACAACATGGCTTTACAAAAGGTAGATCGTGCCAGACCAACCTGATCTCCTCTTTTGAGAAGATAACAGATTTTTTAGACAAAGGGAATGCAGTGGATCTGATTTATCTAGATTTCAGTAAGGCATTTGTTATGGTTCCACATGGGAAATTATTAGTTAAATTGGAAAGGATGGGGATTAATATGAAATTTGAGAGGTGGCTAAGGAACTGGTTAAAGGCGAGACTACAGTGGGTCATACTGAAAGGTGAACTGTCAGGCTGGAGGGAGGTTACTAGTGGAGTTCCTCAGGAATCGATCTTGGGACCAATCTCATTTAACCTTTTTATTGCTCACCTTGGCACAAAAAGTGGGAATGTGCTAATAAAGTTTGCAGATGGCACAAATTTGGGAGATATTGCCAATACAGAGAAGAATTGGGATATCATACGGGAAGATCTGGATGACCTTGTAAACTGGAGTAATAGAAATAGGATGAACTTTAATAGTGGAAAGTGCAAGGTCATGCATTTAGGGACTAACAACAAGAATTTCTGCTATAAACTGGGGACACATCAGTTGGAAATGACAGAGGAGGAGAAGGACCTGGGCGTATTGGTTGATCACAGGATGACTATGAGCCACCAATGTGATGTGGTCATGAAAAAAGCTAATGCGGTCCTTGGATGCATCAGACGAGGGAGGTATTTCCAGTAGAGATAGGGAAGTGTTAGTACTGTTATACATGGCGCTGGTGAGACATCTCTGGAATACTGTGTGCAGTTCTGGTCCCCCATGTTTAAGAAAGATGAATTCAAACTGGAACAGGTGCAGAGAAGGGCTACTAGGATGATCCACGGAATGGAAAACCTGCCTTATGAGAGGAGACTCAAAGAGCTTGACTTGTTTAGCCTAACCAAAAGAAGGTTGAGGAGAGATATGATTGCTCTCTATAAATATATGAGAGTGATAAATACCAGGGAGTGAGAGGAATTATTTAAGTTCAGTGCCAATGTGGACACAAGAACTAATGGATATAAACCAGCCTCAGGAAGTTTAGACTTGATATTAGATGCAGATTTCTAATCATCAGAGGAGTGAAGTTATGGAATAGCCTTCCAAGGGGAGCAGTGGGGGCAAAAAAACCTAGCTGTCTTCAAATGTATGGAGGGGATGGTATGATGGGACAGCCTAGTTTGGCAATTGAATGATCTTTGACTACTGGTGGTAGATATGCCAATGGCCTGTGAAGGGATGTTAGATGAGGTGGGTTCTGAGTTACTACGGGGGAATTCTTTCTTGGGTGTCTGGCTGGTGAGTCTTGCCCACATGCTCAGGGTTTAACTGATCACCATATTTGGGGTCGGGGAGGAATTTTCCCCCCAGGACAGATTGGCAAATGCTCGGGTGGGTTTTCACCTTCCTCTGTAGTATGGGGCACGGTTCACTTGCTGGTGGATTTTCTGTACCTTAAAGTCTTTATAAACCATGATTTTTAGGACTTTAATAACTCAGTCACAGGTTAGAGGTTTATTACAGGAGTGGGTGGGTGAGGATCTGTGGCCTGTGTGGTGCAGGAGGTCAGACTAGATGATCATAATGGTCCCTTCTGACCCTAGAGTCTATAAGTCTAATTTATTATATTTTGAAGAGTGGATTTGTTGTCAAGAGTGTGAGGGTCAGTTCCACCTATGAGGTCCAGGTGTAGTTCAGGCAGGTGCTGTGCAAACCTCCCCACAAAAAGCTCTGCATTTCTCTTCTGCCCCTATAGCACCCTCAGTCCTGGGCTCCCCCACCATCTCTGCCAATGCACCCCACTCCTGGCCTTCAGCACCCCCTTCTTTTCCAGTCCTGTGCTCCCCACAAACAGCTCTGCCAATGCCCCTCGCTTCTGCCCTGCAGCTCCCTGCCCCCCGCTAGGCCAGTCCTGGAGCTCTCCTAAGCAGAAGTTCCTGCTCAGACCAATGTGTAGTGTGATGTGACTGCTCTGTTCCTGTGGGCAATGTTCCTGACATGTTCTCTCCTTTACATTTGAACTCAGCAGGCTAATTCTGCCCTCTGCCTGCACAACCGGCAACTTAAGTCTGCATTGGCGAAAGGTCATTGTATTTCTCCCAGTGTGTTATCAACCCAGTGCTCCTGAGTTATAGTCTAGAGATGTGGCATTGGTAGCCACGGCATAGACCCAATACAGGAAGGGATGAAGGATGCTCTTTGTGGGCAGCCCTGGGGCAAGAACAATACTCAGAGGAGACAATGTGTCAAGAGAAAGGAGTTAGAAGGGATAAATGTGCTCTGGCACAGGCGCCTCAATCTGCTACTAAAACTCAGGATCCCTGGAGTGAAACCTTGGCCCATTGCAGTCCATGGCAAAACTCCCAATCTTTCAGAGGGCCAGGATTTCACCCCAGTCCCTACTGAGAATGGGGAAAGAGTAAGTCTAGGAAGGGTGTGTGTGTGTGTGTGTGTGTGTGAGAGAGAGAGAGAGAGAGAGAATCAATCAGTCAAAAAGGAACAAATTTATTCAAAAATATTTTCTTTAGATGTGTTACTAAGCAAGTTAATACAGACGAGGGCTGGAATTTTGCTCTCATTTTTTCCAGGCTTCCTATGACGGCAGTAAGCTCATTAAATCCTATTTATGCTCATCGTTTTCAGATTCGTGCTTACATTATGGCAAAAATAAGGGCGATGAAAATCTCCATCCAGAAAATGGCTGGCAGGGGATGAAAAAAAAAAAAGAAATACGACTTGGAAAAAGAACTCTGTCACTCACACAGACAGACAAACACATAGAGCTTCCACTGGCTGTGCACTGCTAATGTCAGCCCCGCTCCATCGAGTTAAGGTCCAAGTCTGGAACATGGAAAACTGTGAGAGCAAAAACAGCAGCAGCAGCAAAGGAAAAAAAAAAAATCCCTTGGAGCCTATGTCTGATTTTACTGAAATGACCTCTCATTCCTCAAGTAAAGCTCTTTCTCTCCCCAGATCTCCATGTATGGCTGACATTCCACAATTAGGAAGGCGCCGATAAATCAGTGACAGACGACCATGTGAGGACTTTAGACTTCCCTGGATTCATGCTGCTGAAAGTTCAGATTCAAGTGCTCCCTCTTCAGTCCAAGCAACAGATGAGGAGGCTGGAGTTTGGGATGGGCAACTGGGTGGGGGTGGTGGGGGGAATTGTGCCGGCCAAGCAAACGAGGGGTGGGGCTAGCATAGGGTGAGCTGAGGACGGTACGATAGCGGGCTACTGAGTGAGCCAAGAGCTTGGGTGGTAGATATTATGATTAATCATGCTAGAGAAATGTAAGTATTGCACAGTGCTTTACAACTGGTCGATGTGTGAGAGAAACAATGGGATGCCTGCCCTACGGAGCTTAAAATCTAACGGCACATGGGACAAGCAGACAGACACAGCCGTGCAAATGCAGAAGGCAGCATGGTCTAGTGGACAGAGCACTAGGAGGCATGAACCTGGATTTTATTCCTAGATCTGCTGCTGCCCTGAGGTGTGACCTCAGGCAAGTCACTTCACCACTCCGTGCCACTGTTTTCCCTCTCACCTTTCCTTGTTCCCGTCTATTTAAACTGTCAGCTCTTTGGGACAGGAGCTGCCTCGTAGCATGTGTGTGTGTACAGCACCTACACCAGTGTCTCCCACAAATGGTAACACAAAGAACAATCAGAAGGGAGCCCAAACAAGCAGCGGGGCAGGTGAAAATACATCGAAAGCCCTAAGAATTTGGGGAGGGAAGTGGTGCTGGGTGGGCCAAGGATTAGAGAGACCGAAGAGGTTGCCTAAGTGCTAAAGTTACGCAGCAACTTTACCCTCTCAGTCACTCTTTTGAATCCAGACCACATTAGTGGGGATCAGAGCTGGGCCCTTATCCAAACAAAGAGGGCGTTTGAAATTCAGGGATAGGAGTTCAGGGAAGATGCTGCATGCCTTTAAAGCGTACAGCGGCAGGTGTGTTCTCCTTGCACGCTGCAGGGCATTGGGTTGTCCTGAGGCACAAGCCCAGCTTGGGTTCCCTGGAGGTTGGTGCCGCTGGGCACCATCCTCAAAGCAGGGCAGTGACTAACAGCCACCATGAAGCCCTAAACTAAGCGAACTGCTGGAAGATGTACTGTGGGGGGTGACCCTGCATTTTAGGCAGAGGGTGGGACTGAGGGGGCCTGATAGGGTTGCCCGAACTCTGATAGCTAGGAGTCATAACCCTCGGAATCTTTCTCTGGCCCTTTCAGCGGAGTGCAATAGGACATCCTTGGTGTAACTCCACGGAGGTCAGCGAGGTAATGCCTGGGGTAAATTTGGCCCAGCGAGTTTGCAGCTGATCATGCAGCCCCTAGAAAGCATCAGGTAAAGCATGAGGTGGGGGGACTGTGACCAGGGCCCAAGTATAATTCTTCTGGGCCCAGTACAAACTTTTAACATGGCCCCCCTCCCCTAATGGGGGTAATGGGGATTGCAGCCTGGGGCCCCCCAGGGCCTCTGGGCCCTGGTAAAGTGTACCCTTCTCCCCCCGTGTGGGGACCCTGACTGTGACAAGGGCTCCTTCCTGGGCTGAGGCAGAAATGGGACCAGACCAGCACTGTGTGCTTTTCTCCGAGGTGCCTCCCTGTCTGGGACCCTGGGCGCTGGAGCTGGGATAGGGGTTAGCGGATTTTTTCCACGCTGTTTCTCCAGGATCCCTGACAGAGCCCATCAGGACGGCCTTTTATCAGCGCTGCACGCTTTAGTGAGTCTGTCATGACTCACCCACAATGTGCTCCACATTGGATTAATCCAGCTGGCTTTCATGCCCAGGATGTGGCAACGGGCAGGGAAGGAGGGGAGAGAGAGAGATGGGCAGAGATGTACGCATGGATTTACAAGGGCTGGAGAGATCGGAAGCCCAAACCCTTTTGCTTGTTGAAGACAGGATCTCAATTTTAGGTTGATCTGAATGGGCAAAGAAAGAACAAACCTAGCTCAGTGAAAGAAATGCAGTCCTAGTCCTGACAGTAAGATTTGTAGAATATTACCACCCCGATATTTTTCACACATCACGTATCCATCCAAGACTATCCAATTAATTACCCCTGTTTTGTGCTCCACAAAACGAAAATTTTCACTGATCTTCATTAAGATCAGAGCCGTTAATAACTGCACAGAATTGGTCATCATTTGACAATAGTCCTGGTCTGATTTCGTAGCTTTTTACACCTGTTTTCCCCAGGTGCAAAGCACTTAAGCATGTTCTTAACTTTAAGCATGTGAGTAAGTCTGTTTCCATTCAGCAAAGCACTTAAGAACATGTTTAAGCATGTGCTTGAGTCCCATTGAAGGCCAGGACACAAGTTAAGCACATGCGTAAGTGCTCTGCTGAATTAGGGCCTAAATGACTATGTAACCCACTGGCAATGTGTGTGTCACCCCGTGTGCTAAGTATAAAGGATGTGAGCTGGTACAGCCTCACCTACAGAGGGGCAGCTCTTCAGTACTAGCTGTAGCAGCTTAGACTTTTAGATCTGGAAGTTCAATCCCCAGGGTATCAGCCAAGATGGCGGCTGTCACAACTGTGCAAAGTAGTGGAGAATCAGGCTAGGTTACTCCATAACTGCACCAATGTACATGAGATCATAGTCTGTCTCAGGGAACTGTGGATTTGAACCTTTGGAGTCAGAGAATCACAGTCAAAGGCGCTATTCTGGTTTACACCAGCTAAGAACCTGGGGTGAGTATTTTGCAACGTGTGCCACATTTCCTAAGGGACAGAAAAACACTTCTACAGTCACTGCGTCCTTTAGAAATGAAAACTCTATCCATTTAACTTTAATGCAGCCTATTAACTAAGCCACTTTGCTCTCTGTCTCACTGCACTTTGCCCAGCTGGGTCGCCCCGTGTGTTCCAATGATTCCCTTTCGTCAGGAGGCCCTTTTTATTTTTCCCACCCCCTCAGCATTGTGCTGTTTGGCTCTAAAGCATGAGCTGCTGCCACTGCTGCTTCTCCTTGGCACATGGAAAGGGGCCCAGGTGTCAAAAGATCTCTCAGTTGTATGTTACAACCCCCAGCTCCAATGTGAAAGGAAATAAATATGGGGGGGGGATGCAATAATAACAGTGCCCACTTGTTAACTAAAAAAATAGAGCCAGGAGGGAGGAGACTGAGAATGGCAACAGCAGGAGCTGCTGCGAGGGAGGGAGGTGAACGAAGGGGGCGGGGGGGTGTCTCTCCACAACAGCCATCAATTATACGGCCTGGTTTTTGTTGCATTTTGTTTTGTGAGGTCTGCGCCGAAGCTCAGCTGATGAGGGCGAGCTGTGTGTGTGGAGGGGGACGGGGAAGAAGGGATTTTGCCCAAGCCAGTGATTCTGAATGGAGGTTTCAGGCGAAATTGAGGGGCCTGTGGCAGTGCGGGCCTGAAAAAGGATTCCCTGGGACTGTGCGGCGGGGGAGGGGGAATGGTGGGGGGGTAGGTGGTGGGGGAAGGGAGGAAACTAGTACAATAATGGGAAAGAGGAGGCCAGGCTGTGGAGCGCTCATTTCTAACAATGATTCCCATGTGGTTCCCTTTATCTCAGCCATTCAGGAGTCAATAGAAGGAGCTTTTTTATTTCAACCCTCAGTATGCGCTGCCCCCCCATAAGTATGCAACGTCTCTCCCCTCCTGCAATAAAAAAGAGGGAGAGGGAGTTCTTAATGACATTTAAAAAAGCCACAGCTTGAAAGAACTGGGAGAGCCCTTCAGTCAAGTCAACAAGTGTTTTCTTTGCTCTGACTTTCCCTGGATTCAGTGTGACGGGGTGGAATTGAATGTAAGGGGGGCAGGGTTATTCCACTCCAGCCCCCCCCCCTTCACATTGCCAGAACTTGTTTCTGCCTAGCTGCCCCTGCCCACACTCCCTAACCAACATGCCAAGGCTCCTTGCCCGCTTCTCCGCCCACACCCACTTCACACAACCAGCCTGGCTCCACCTGGGCCTGATTCTCCCCCGCCCTGCACCTGTGTCATCAGCTGTACCTGTGGAGCTGCAGCTAAATCAGAACCCTCCCTCACCCTGCTGGTAGCAGTGTGCACCCCCTCTGCTAGTTAGTAATGACTCCCCTGGTGCACAGTACTGGGGTGTCTGGCTTTGGTGGTGTCCCTACTGCTTTACACTGAGGTAAGCGAGAGAAGAATCAGGTCCCATCAGCCCACAAACACCAAGGGCCCTCTCTCATTTACCCTGCTTTTGTGTAGGGGTTGTGGCTGTTTTTCTGGCGGGTCTTTCTGAGAACACTGTCCCTTGTGAGGTGGGAACTCTTTGGAACAAACATTTGGAAATTGTGGAGCTTTAACTTATATAAAAGGCTGCAGAGCATGGGCCTGGGTGCTTATTTGGGGCTTTTAAATCGAAATAGTTAGTCTGCAGAAGAAGAGTGAAGAGGAATTTGATAGCAGCCTTTAACTACCTGAAAGGGGGTTCCAGGAAAGATGGAGCTAGGCTGTTCTCAGTGGTGGCAGATGACAGAACAAGGAGCAACGGTCTCAAGTTGCAGTGGGGGAGGTCTAGGTTGGATATTAGGAACAACTTTTTCACTAGGAGGGTGGTGAAGCACTGGAATGGGTTATCCAGGGAGGTGGTGGAATCTTCATTCTTAGAGGTTTTTAAGGTGTGACTTGACAAAGCCCTGCCTGGGATGATTTAGTTGGGGTTGGCCCTGCTTTGAGCAGGGGTTGGACTAGATGACCTCCTGGGATCTCTTCCAACCCTAATCTTCTATGATTCTATGAAATAGAATGGATGGGTCAGATCCTGGCCTGGGTCTGCACTCATTTATGCCGCCTAAGAAGTGGGGCTTGTGCATATATGCGCTCGTAGATCTTAAGCCAGAAGGGACCATGGTGAGCTGCTAACCTGCCCCCTTGCATAACAGGCCTGAGAACCTCCCTCTGGGAATTTCTGCACCAAGCTCATAACTTCCATTTGAGTTACAGCATATCTTTAGAACAATGACCAGACTTAATTTAAAACCTGCTGGTGATTGAGCATCCACCACAGGTTGTTCTGGCAGTTAATTGCTCTCGCTGTTGAATTTGTGCCTTGTTTTTACTATGAATTTGACCAGCTTCAATTTTCAGCTCTTGTGATGCCTATTTCTGCTGGGTTAAAGAGCTGCTTACTATCACACATCTCCTTCCCTGTAGATACTTGTAGACTATGATCATGTCACCTATTAACCTTCTTTTGGATGGACTGAGCTTCCTGACTTGCTGTTTCCCAGACCTCAAATCATTCTTGTAACTCATTTCTGAACCTTTTTCCATACACAATATATTGTCTCATGCACCTGCTACCATGCAGTGCACCTGCAGTAGACCCACTCCAGGGAGCTGTGCCTGCAGTTATGGACTAGATGCCACAATGCACTGGTAAAGCAACAGCTGGAAAGAATGCTGTATGTGGACGTGCCGAGCTGCTTCCCACTGACCAGCCTGGTAAATATGGCTACACTGAGCCATGTGAGGCACAAATGATACTAGAAAAACTTAGCTGCAATGTTTAACCATGCAACAGCCCAGCCCTCTAATGTAGCTGACCTACAAAGAGAAGATTTCATTAGAAATGGAAAAGTCCAATGTAATTTTCTACCCCTGCTGTAGAAATCTATAGGACCGTTCCAAAAAACTACTAGAAAGACTGTAATAAGGATTGAGACCCATTGGTTGTTTGCAAGTAAGTTCTGTAGCATGTTATTGATTTCATCGTTGTTAAGCTCTGAGATTTTTTTGAATAGTGGGAGCTGCAGGATTCAGTTCAGATTTTAAATCCAGCCAAACTTTTGGGGAATTCAGCTAGATGATTGTAGTTCGGGTCCCTCTCTCGTTCCTATTGGTCTGATTCTCCTCTCACTTACTGTGAATCAGGAGTAACTCCATTGAATTAAAAGGAGTGAGACTGGTATAAAACTGGTAAGATCACACTCAAGCCCTATGTTTAGCTGCAGCCGTCTGGGGCAAACCAGAGAGATCCTAACAGTCAGTCTGCAATAAAGTGAGGTGAGTTGTGCCTCTCTGCCGCAGGGAGCAGCCTGCTTTGTGTCTCTCTGGTTTTGGTTCTTGTGTGTTTGTTGAAATAAAGTATTGTTACATTGCAACCTTCCAGCAAGAGCATTTTATGTTTTTAATCTAACTCCTCTATGTATGCTATGAACCTGCTAATCCACATTATCAGGGGTTGGCATGAGGAGAACTTGATATGACAGATATAAAGTGATACATCCTGGTTGAACATAACTGGTCCACCCACTTTTGCTGTTAGTGTATCTATCTAAGGCACTTATATGGTCCCCCTCACCATAGTAACACAGCACCACACAATCATTGACGTATTTATCCTCCCAACATCCCTGGGAGGTAGAGCATTGCTATTATCCCTGTTGTACAGATAGAGAACTGAAGCACAGAGAGGCTCAGAGACTTGCTCCAGGTCACACAGGTAGAACAGGGACTTGTATCCAAGCCTCTCAATGTCCTATGGTAGTGCCTCAACCAATGGACCATCCTTCCTCTGCTGCCTGGGGCAGTCAAAAACATGGTGCGGCCCATGGGGCAGCTTTAGCCGCAGACTCAATAGAAAGCTCCCCGCATGAAGGGACACCACACCAGTATTAGGACTGTCATGGTCACTCACAAATAGACCAGTCTGCAAACTCTCTCCTGACTGCAGATCTTCTACCCCACCACTGCCCCCAGTCCCCACCCCCAAAGAGCAGAGAGAAGAACCCCCTTTTATAGGAGGAAATCACACAAGGAGGGGTCACTGAGCTGGAGGAAAGGGCAGGAGAAGGGAGTGATGGATGGGTGACTCTTAATACCATCTTCACCCAGTGCAACTAGGGCCAGCCTTGGGAGCACTCCCAATTACTCTGGAAGGACAGGGGATATGAGGCATTGGGTTCCTTTTGGAGCATCAGGGCCCAGACCCATGAATCCTTCTCACTGCACCTTAATTTACCATCACAAAAGCAATGCACATAGATGGCACCAGGGCCCAGATCCTCAAATATATTTAGGCCCCTAACTCCCATGGAAATCAGTGGAAGTTCAGAGCCTAAATGCCTCTGTGGATCTAGCCTCAGGAGACCCCAAATCTTTCTCCCAACATAGTAGTTTGATGTTAAAGGGGACAGAAATGAGAAAGAAGAACTCTTCTCTGACAGATTAAGTTCTCCTGCCACAATATGACAGGACAATATGATAGCGATATCCCAGCCTTGCCAACTCACAATGGACCCAGTCCCGTTTCACACTGCGTGTTACATGCTAATGGTGCCCACAAATTGGTGTTGCTGCTGTGAGAAGATTTAACCTTGAACCTCTCTTGTGCCAGTAGCGCACTATTTCCTGACTGTGTCTGCAGCAGGCGATCCCAGGCAGCTAGTTACTCACCCAGAGGCAGCAAGCAGGGGCCCTTGACCCTGTCAGCGACACATTTAGAATCCGTGATAAACATCTCTCACTATCCTGTTTTCAGGCAGCTCTGGTACTAGGGACTCGTTGGGGTGGGGAGGAGAGGAGAGGTGGCTTCTGGTCTGGCTTGCTGAAAAGGAGTTAATTAAAGTGGCCATTTTGCCTTTTCATGCCCTGACATTCCTAACAACTTTTCTTCAGCAGTTCAGAAACTATGTGACCAAAGTGGCCTCCCGGCAAGTGTGTTGTGAGACCAGATCTCCTCCTTGGCTGGTTGTTCACCATCCCCCCCCTCATCCTCGTCATCCTCCTTCTGCTGCCTCAACACGTTTCCATTATTTATGAGATTATATATATATATTTATGTTAGCAAAGGGATCTTGCACTTCAATCTTGCTCCTTCTCCCTCCTGTGCTCTTGAGCCCTTCCTGGCTCATATAGGTCCACATCCCAGATGCAGAGATGAGCTTAACCCTGTGATAAAAAGCATAGTGTTCAACTCAACTCCTCATTCCTGAGAAGGGTCCTTTTCAGAGAGGTTTTCAAAGTAGAGGGTGCGTTATTTGTGTATTGTTGTGTGAAATGAGCACCGGTGAAAGACTCTGGATTCGCAGCCCTGGGGAACCAAAGTTTTCTGGGTTTTGCTGCAAAATAGGCACGGTGTGAACAACACTTGTGCAAGGCAGTGTCCTGTCCTGGAGGGGAGGAAAGGTAATTCAAGTCAATAGCCTCTTTTGGGAGGCTGTCAATAACGTAGACAATTAGTGGTGGCAGTTTTTCTGCTGTGGACACCTGTCCACTCGGAAATGGAGGGAAACCTGTTCAACTCATTTCACATGGACTATCAAAAAATAGACAACTGCCAACCATCACTTCCCTCACCTAGAATTAGAAAGTCCCTACCCCAGTTTCTGGAGCATTTTGTTGTTCAGAGAAGCAAAACAAACCTCTCCCGCATTATGGTGTTTTACTCGCTGTGTTTACAGTGCTGTTATGTGGGTATTGTGATTATTTAACCTTTCAATAAGACCTATAATCAAACACTGGGAAAGCAAGTCATTGGCTCTGCCAGTGACACACTAGAATGCGCTTAATTATCTTAGTGGAGTCCCTTCTCTGGGCCTGCACTCACCACGCATGAGCATCCTAAATATACCATAACTAGGCTTGAACGTATATCCTTGTGGTCCATAGGCAGTGGCTTTACCTAGTAAATCAAAAGCAAACCATGTGCCTGCCAAGTCAATAGATGCTGTGCTAAGACTAGCTCAGATAGAAGTTGTTCTTTGGCCATCTTATTCTTGTGGTGGCCTGGGAAGGTAGTTAGCCCCTCTTGGGAAACAAGACGGGGGACTCTGTCCTGGTAGGCTGTGAGTCTGAAAAAGATTTGGGGGTCAAGGTGGATAATCAGCTGAATATGAGCTTCCACTGTGATGCTGTGGCCAAAAGAACTAATGCAATCCCTGGTTGCATAAACAGGAGAATCTCGGGGAAGAGTAGAGAGGTTATCTTATCTCTGTATTTGGCATTGGTGTGACTGCTGCTGGAATAGCGTGTCCAGTTCTAGTGGCCCCAATTCGAGAGGAATGCTGATAAATTGGAGGGGGTTCAGAGAAGAGCCATGAGAATGATTAAAGGATTAGAAAACATGGCTTAAGGTGACAGACTCAAGGAGCTCAATTTATTTAGCTTAACGAAAAGAAGGTTAAGGAGGACTTTATACGTTCCCATGGTGAACAAATATTTAATAATGGGCTCCTCAATCTATCAGAGAAAGGTATAACGTGATCCAATGGCTATAAGGTGATACTAGAAAAATTCAGACTGGAAATAAGACATTCATTTTTGACAGTGAGGGTAATTAACTATTGGGACAACTTACCAAGGGGTCATGGGGGATTCTCCATCAATGACATTTTAAATCAAGATTGGATGGTTTTTCTAAAAGATCTGCTCTAGGAATTATTTTGGGCGAGTTCTGTGGAGTGATCCTTTTCTGGCCTTGATATCTATGCATCTTGTGAGTATAAATAATATCATTCTTGTCCTTGTGATCTCCCTTCTACACATGATCTTGATAGGCTCAGTTTGGCTGTGTGCTATTATTTTCGTGCTGTTGCTAACACAGCCCCCCAGGATTCTGGTTTTGTTATAAACAAGACACTCAGGCCAGGTTTGTCCAAAGGTTCACTGATGTTCATGAACCTTTCAGTTGAATCTAGGCCATTTTGCGTAAATCAGGGACACTTTATAATTTCTCATCCATGCTATGCATGGGTCCAGGCTTGGGTGACCAGACGTCCCGATATTATCAGGACTGTCCCAATATTAGGCGCTTTGTCTTATATATGTCACTACATCCCACCCCCCGGAAAAAAAGTGTCTCGATTTTTCACACATGCTATCTGGTCACCTTAGGCAGGGGGTGTTGTCACATTCTGATTTTGGATTAGTGTAGGATTCAGGGTTCAGTTTTGAGGCCATATCAGGGAATGGATATTGGTGTATTATTTCAATAGTACTGAAATCTCTGTTGTTGAAGTCTTTCATTCCTTAAAATGGGAGAAATCACATGAGATCAGCTGCTTGTGCAAGATGTCTCCAGCATGTACTGCACCTCAGGATTTCAGCTACGTCCCAGATCAAAAACCAGCTTCTCCTGGGCTTGGATCTGACTAGGAACTAAAACTGTAGGGGAGGTTTCGGGACCAGGGATTTTAACCTGACCATTTACACACCTTTGAAATGGTAAAATGGGTCATATTCAAGATGCTCGTTTTGATCTGATTGAAGCAAGGTGAAACACAGTAGCTTAAATTGAATTGTGCTTTCAGTTTGAAGCAAAGACTAGGGAAAGTGAAGCCAAAACCAAAGCATATGTTTGCACATGGCCCAGGTAAAGGGAGCTGAAGTGACTTGAGAAGGCCTCACAGAAAGTCAGTGGCAGAGAGAGGAATAGAACCCCCAAATCGTCGTCTTTACCCACAATACCATCATTGATCTATAACCACTAGTTTGCGTGGGCCAGATCGTCAGCTGATGTAAACTGAGTTAGCATCCTTTATTTTTGCCAGCTTAGGATCTAGTCCAATGCTTGTAAAATGCATTATGGAAAAGTGAAGTGTTTTAATTAAAAATCAAACCAGTTAGCATAAATCAAACCATATAAGCAGGGGACCAGGCGAGAAGTAAGTCAACTCCATTTCTAAGTGGCAATGCTACAGGTGATACAACTGGGGTTTATATGAAACACATCCATCCTTCCCTTCCCGCAGAACACTATGGATGGGTTTAGGAACCCAGTGCCGAGAATGAGAGAGTGCGGACACTTCCCCCAATATATCTCATTTCTGCAGTGTGTCCAGAGAACCGCCCCCAAACTCTTAAATCCTAAATGTCTCCCTTAAAACCTTGCTGCGCAAACATGTGCTGTGAGATTATTGGAGCAATCCCTCATCCTAGAACTATATTGTGTTGGATTTTCAGTGTGGGGGGTGTTGCACCCACCTTGGAGGGCAGGGCAGCAGAAATGGGCAAGAAGCAAGTTCTGCTGAGTGAGACCCACACTGGATACAGACTAAAGTTAACCTTCTGACCTGTCAGCTCCTCCTGAAGGGGGTGGGTGGGAAGGTTTGGGGGAGAGGAGTGAGATGTTACATACTCAGGGAGTTGAAGACAAGGGATTTGGGGCTGCTGAGAGAAACATGCAAGGATTTTGAAGACCCCCTTATTTCAGCAGAGCAACTTTCCTGGAGCCTCCTGAATGGAGAGTTCTCACCATCCAGCACAATATACACACAAGCACATACGTGTGTGTGTGCGTGCAGATAGAGTGGAGAGGGCAGAAGCGGCCGTTAGAAAGGCTTGCTGAGAAAGGTATTTTTCGTGGAGGGGAGGAAAAAAGGGCAGGCCCCTCGCTCCCCCACTGAGCCCATTTCTCCTGCTTTGCTGGAGCTGTCAGGCATGAATCCCAGTAGCATTCCGTAACTAATTGACAGTAATGGGGGCCATTGGGAGTCTAAGAATACATGGCATTACCCAGCATGCACTGGAGCAAGGAGGAGGAGGGGGGCTGCGCAGGGGCAGCTGGGGGGGCAAATAAAGAATGTCTTTTAAACTCCTTTTTGTGTGTGTGTGTGTGTGTGTGTGTGTGGCTGTTTTGTTATGGAGGTGGGGGCTGGCGAGAGGGGGACTGAGTGGAAAAGTGATTTTGGAAAATCTTTTATTTATTGGACATGGAAAAAAAGCTGTAAATGGAGGTGAAATCTTGTCCTTTCCACAGTGTCCCAGGGCATTGGGGGTGCTGCTAAAAAGAAAGAGTGAATGGAATTTCAATTTAAACCCAGTGAAACCTAGGAACAATCACTTGGCTTTGCATCCCCTCCTGGACTTATAGCAGATTGTAATATATGACCTGTTGGCATGGCTGTTGAGTTGTCGTTTCTAGAAGCAACCCCCCTGTGTTTTCTGGGCTTAAGGAATCAGCATGGAAAATCTCCCTCTCTGCATGTAATTTGGGTTCTGTCTCCATATGTTTATTGCCCTCCTCCAAAAATTAAATACATATTTAAGGAAGGGGGCATATTTTCCTCTCTGTTATAACCCTGCTTGTGTGGTGCTGCACCAGCATCACCGATGGAATATTGGCCTGGAGGCTTTTTTTTTAATTTTTTATTTGAGACTCATAAAAACATTTTCAACTAACAAAAGTGAAATTTGCTGAGGTAACTCCTTTATAAAAGAGTCTGAATGTTTTTGCTATTTTCCAAATGGAAAGAAATGGGAAATCGGTTACATTTCTCAGGTGCCCATCACCACAGTATTTGGGAAACAGCGAGAGAACTGATATGCTGTCGTGGTATGAAACTGCTCCTCCATCAGCTCGGGCAAGACCTCAGCCTCTGCTATAGCCCCTGTGTGCTGCTCTAGTGGTGCAAAGTGACTCAAAAGCCGCCCTAGTGCATGCCTTCACCTTGTCTAGCTTAGGAGTATGGCTGGGGAGCCTAGAAGCTACACTAACTTGTGCTGGGTTTGAATCCGCCCCCTGCATTCCAGGAGATGTGAGGATTTTAACATGGCATATCAATTCATAGACTCATAGAAGTCAGATGAGACCATTATGATCATCTGAGCTAACCTCCTGTAAAACACAGGCCGTAGAATTTCACTGTTCTCCATGCATGGAGCCGAGTAACTTGTATTTGGCTAAAGCATATCTTTTATAGAGCCCTCTTTTGTCCCCTAGCATGTCTGGGTTGTGTGCAAAACACAGCTCAGCCAGGCAGGAACACTGGGCCTCCAGTGTTCAGAAAAATATTTACTTTGCATTTTGAACACTTCAGGTATTTTACATCACTTAATAAGTGCTGTAGCTGCATGACCTGCAATGTGTGATATTAAAGCAATAAGCTCTTCAGGCCGAGGACCAGCTCTCACTCTGTGTGTACAGTGCCCAGTACATTGGGGCCTCAGTCTTGGCAGGACCCCCTGAGACCTCCCATAATACCAATAAGGAATAATGATGTACCTTCAAGATCAAAGACATTGATTTTAAAAAAATCTCCTGAGCAGTTCAGGTTATTAAAACTGGGAAAAGAGAGGGTAAAACAAACAAAAAAAACCCCACAAAACCCATGCCAGACTCTTTCCTGTGCCAGGATATTTTGGCACTTGGGTAATTACAACTCCTTGATTCTCAGGCTGCCGTGGCGCCAGCCTTGGTGTAAATTAGTGAAACCTAGGAGCTGCTCCCATTTACAACAGCTGACAATGGTCTCTCAGGAGTCTGACACCAGCTGAGAATTGCTATAGGGGAGCAAAGCGCCACTCCTCCCTGTCCATGTTCCAGCCCCATCATGCTTCCTACACAGGCAGGGGGAGCAGCTGGTGTAGGGGCCAGCACCATCACTATTCACTAGCTGGGAATTTCTCTCTTCCCTACTTTGAGGGCTTAAATGGGACCTTAGTGGTGTGTACAGAGGTCTCTTAGTGTCTCTCTTTACAGGGTGAATTTCCTCCCATGATAAATAGATATTTGCTTACGCTGTTTTGTTTCACTCTGTAACTATTGAACAGATCCTGTACAATGACAGAAGTAGGGCATGATCATGGACCAAATTATATCCCCGTAAACCACAGCAGGGGGTATTAGAGACAGCAAGTGGTGCAGCCGTCAGGTGCATTCTCAGACCTAGCACAGTGGAGTTCTGGTCCATGACTGTGGCTCCTAAGCCCTATGGTAATACAGAAGCAGGTGGTGGTGGTGGTTGTTTGTAAGGGCATATGGAGTAATGAAACTGAATTTATTTTCTGCATTATGCCTTTACGTTCTGTGTACTGTAACTTGAATTTGCAGCGCCAACAGCCATTTTGTTCTCAGGGGTGGTGTGGTAGAGACACACATCCCATGCTCTCCAATGGAGACATCACTTCCATTCTCTTTCTTTCTTGCTGTTGTTCTTCCTTCATCTACTGTAAAAAACGTTCAGATTTAAATGTGTATGGAAAAAATGAAAGGCCTTTTAAAACTGTCCCTTTTCCTCCTGCTGCTTGCCCCAGTCCCTGTCCCCACAGTCCCTGCTCCCTCTACCTACCTCTTCTCCTCTTCAAGGTGCCTTTTGTGTCCCCATTAACTTCTTTCTCCACCCAGTTAACACCCAGAATGTAGGGACCTTTCAATGTAGTTCAGGGATGAAATCCCAGCTGTGCACTTTTTAGAAGCTGGCATCTGTAATGCTCCTTACAGTGAATAAGAGACAAGGCTAGGCTTTATTGAATACAAAGGGAATTCTTTACTGAGGCTGCTGGCTGTAGACAGACCCTGTGGTTCTTTCTGGCTCCCCTGCTCCCAGACTGACTAACACAGCTCATGCTGCCTCATGGCACCTCACAGATTCTCCTTGATCCCTGGGCTGGATTTACTAGTCAGGGAAGGGACTACTGACTACATTACAGTTCCTGGGGTGTCATCATCTAAAAAGCCCAATTATCCAAATAGAACAAGCTGTTGGACAATCAATGTCTACAGTCAAATTTTAACATCCCCTAGCTGGGCTAAATTGTGATCGGCGCCATGAGTTAACTCCTGGCTTGCTGGAACGCAAATAGGGACTTGTCACACCCCCTACCACCCCCCGCCCCCTAAACTTTCAATTTATCCCTGAGCAGTGCCTTGTATGACTGTACAGTTAATTGTATAAGTAACTCCTGCCATGATAGCACAGCTGTATCAGTGGGATGAACACTCATAGACTAAGAAGCTGCAGCAGAAGAGAGAGCAGCTGGATCCTTTGATTACCTTTCTGAATGGACCTGCCCTTTGGCAGTGGCAAACAACAAGCAAGGCTGGACTCATGGTCTGCATGAGGGAGTGAAGTAACTGCCCCTTGTGCCGAAGGTAGGCCAATCTCAGGATCTTTCAGTCCCATGTGCACCTGCTTTACACATCTCTCTCTTCCAGTTAATGGCTCTTTCATGGGGGTCAGGAGATGGCCTTCGACTGAAACTTTTACTTGCATTCCTTTTAGGCCTGTAAGCGATAGGCAAAGTGGATTCTCTTTCACTTTGACAGCTAGTCCCACTACTTTTGGCCAGGCGAAGGTTCCTGGATCATCTCCTTACCAACATGCTTCTTAAGCAGCCAAGTGAAATTCTTCATTTGATGTTTACTCATTTAGTTCCCTGCCTGTGATCAGCAATGTCCACATCAGGCATGGCAACTTTCTGTAGAGGTACTTATGCCTTAGAAGTTTTAATCAGACTAGATTTTGCACCTATAGACTAAAGTGATGCCTGGCCACTTAAAAAGGTCTGACTAGATTCAATTAGATTTAGCTCATAGCGTGACACTATAATTAGGGCTCAGGTTGCCAGCTTTAAAAATTACTTTTCTGTGCCTCAGTTTCCACATCTGTAAAATGGGCCTGTGTTATGCAGCGGGTCAGGCTAGGTGGTCTCAACGGTCCCTTCTGACCTTAAACATTTTATGAATGTCTGAATACTAAAGCAGTGCAAAACTGTCTGATTAAAAATCATGTCAGTGAGAGATGGACCCAAAGCAAAGCCTGGAGCCAAACACTCCTGAACCATGGAAGAGTTCAACTCTAGCTTCAGACCCAGACTTTGCAGCTCTTGTTCGAAAGGCTTGTGAGCCTGGTGTGCACTTTGAGATAAGCCTGGTGTGGGTAATGGATTTATAACCAAATACTAACCCACAGGAGTTTCATGTGGTTTTGGGGTCTATAAGGGAAGCGTCTCACCTGGCTCTGGTAAAAAGTCACCTACTTCCGTCTGAAAGGCTTCCATTCTCTTGAATGTTTGACAGCTGTTCAGTAGGAGGGAGTGAAGAAGGGGAACTAGAATGGGGATCAGTTTATCTACATGTTCTTGACTTTGCTGCTGAATCCCTGTGTGACCTTAGGCTAGTCACATCACCTCCCTTTGCAGCCATTTTCCCCATCTGTACAAATCTGAATGACAAAGATGAGTAGACGAAAAGAATGGGATAATCAGAATATCCGGGATTAGAACAATAATTAAAGAAAATTGGCAGAGACATAAACCCACATGCTTCAGGGTTCAAGCCGACCTTTACCTATTGGGGGTCAGGAGGAAACTTTCTCTGGGGACAGGTTGTCCTATAATTGCCTACTGGAAGGTTTTTTGTTTTTTGCACCTTTCTCTGAAGCAGCTGATAGTGGTCACTGACAGAGACTGAACATGGGACTAAATGGACCATAGCTCTGAGCTGGTCTAGTAATTCCTATATTGCTATAGTTACCCACATTTGTGGGTGTGGATACTGTGCTGTGTATGGATGAAAGGCACTATACAGGCAGTGATATTAGAGATCGTTGGACAGAAGGCCTTATAGAAGGCCAAAGTGAAGTCCCCAGCTTGCAAAAGTTCACAATGGGACTCCTACAGGGCATAAAGTTAAGCATGTGTTTATGCCACTGCAGGATTGAGGCATTCCATTGTTATTGCTCTGGACACAAGTTTAAGAATGGGCTTTTCTTCCCCACTGGTAAGGGCATCAAGTTTGAGAACCTTTCCACTCCCATGCATCTTTTGGGCAGCCAAGTTGCTAGTTTCCTGGCAGTTGTACTGCACCTTCCCACCACCTCTCTTGGTCCTTCGCACTGGTCTGCATCCTGGAGCGGGAGGTGGTGGTCGCCTGGGTGGGGAGGGGAAGCAACTTTTTAAATAAAAAATGATAAGTGATGAATAGATCGGCTAATCCCGGGAAACCTTGAGAATATAGAGCAGCATCTGTGGGGCCTCCCTTTTTTTCTTTTCTTTTTTTAATTTTCTTTTCTTTAATTTCGCTGCAGCACGTATAATCAATTATGGCTTGAATTGGGGATAAGGGGAGGGGAAGCACTTCAATTCATAAATCAATTTTATACGGTCATCAGTCAGGTTGTGAATGCAAATACCTCTGTCGGTTTAGGTTATTCAGAATTAATTGACTCCCACCGGGCTGGGCTGCAGATGGAGAGACGCTTTCTCACAAAGTCTACTCCGGCTCAGCATGGGGGCGGGCGGCCTGGCTTCCTCCTCCCGCCGCCACCACCTCCTCCTCAGCTTTCCCCTCTCTAGGAGTATTATACTATTGAAGGTGGGGAGGGGAGTAATGAGTGTGTGAGAGAGAGATGCTTGAAGAAAGAAAGGGATATGCAAAGATTAAAGTCACAAACCCCCTCTTCAGCCCTGGCCTGCACAGAGACTTTTATGTGATTAGAAATGCTTTGCTTTCAAGGGTTTGCTTTTAAGTCTTGAGCTTCTCTTGAGCTTCTCAAATAAGAAAACAAACAGCAATGTCAAAGCCCCTGTGCTCAGAATTTGAGCTAGAATCATGTCATTAAACAGCCACTTTGCTACTGAGACTTGGGCATCTGGGTCACGGTCTCAAAGCCAGCCTGGGTCAGGAGTGATTGAAAGTCATTAGCATCTAGTGGCTGTTTTGGTGGCCTGGTGGAAATGAGCTGGGTGGGTTTCAACCCACCCTGGGAACACAGCAAAAAAGCCACCCCCTGAATTCCCACTCATTGTATCCTCTCTCTGGCAGTTTCATTAGAGAGGCCCAGGACTGGTTAAGGCCTGGAGACTGAATTACCTTCTCATCGCTAGAGAGTCCCTCTAGGTTGTTGTGAAAACACACAGGGTAAGCAATGTGGGGAAGCTGGCTCTGGGCTGTATCTGTTTCATAGATGAAGAGAGAAATTCTGTATCCCTGGCACTTTTTGGCTGCACGGACTCCTCGGAGTGACAGGCGTTGCCACGGTTCCCCCTAAGGATCCCACGTGACTTTGTGACCTGCTCCCCATCCCTGTTGTTCATTCTTGTCCCATGTAACTAGTTTATGTTCTGAAATCTGTGGTGGCTCCTCACACCTGAGGGGCAGATCTTATGTTGTCCTGATGGGCTTTGCCCACCAACCCGGAAATCAGATAGGTTGGCACGTTTCAAAGGGGGGAAGGCCATTGTTGATTCTGTGGCCGAGCTCTTTTGAAGGCTTTGCCCATGCCACAGAAGTCAAATAGCCAGTATATTTGGGGGACAACTCAGGGATGAGTAGGGATAGATTTTTTTTTTCTTGGGGGGTCGTTCAGGGCGGGTTCCTGACTTGCTTTTGTAGGCAAACGGGCACAGAGGGGTCCTGTAATACACACTCACCAGTGAGTTACACTTGCATAAATAGTAATACCTAGTTCTGATCTTGTGCTTTTCATCAGTAGATCTCAACGTGCTTTAGAAAGGAGGGCACAGAACGGGGAAATGACTTTCCCACGGTCACCCTGCAGGCCAGTGGCAGAGCTGGGAATAGTATGTAGGTCTCCGGAGTCCCAGTCCAGTGCTCTATCCAATAGGCCTCACTGTTCTGGTCATTGAAGACCTGATTTATAATTCTACCTCTTCCAAAAAATAAGGCACAGAGCATATCCATGTCCACTATTGCACAATGGATTAGGTGCATCAGGTCCTGGACAACGCTGGAGGTATGCATGACCAATCCATATGGTCCTATGACAACAATAGTCTTGGAATGCAGAAAGCCCCAAGGACTCTGGGGAGGTAACAATAGAAGGAGAGGAAGCCTGGTTACACTTATAGCACCCCACCAGGATGAAGGCTTTGAAGGAAGATGAAAGGGAACTGTCTGAGCTCTGCAGTTCAGGGGGGGAGGTGGAAAATTGTTTTGCAGCTTTTATCGGAAGAAGAGTGCAGAACTTGGCAAGAGGAAGGCAGAACAAAAGTCATGCAACTCCCATTATATTCTTTTTCCATTTTGAGTGTTTGCTAGAGGGCTTGTCTACATGGGGACATCCAGGCAAATTAATCCAAATTACCTAAAGGAGTGAATTTGAAATAGATTATTTAAACTGCATTAAATTCCTATTGGATGCTGTTGTTCAGAATTAAAGGGGCCTTAATTTTGGTTTAGTTTAATTCACTGTTGAAGTGAATTAAGCTAAACCAAATTAAGGCCCCTTTTAATTCTGAGGCCTGGTCTACGCTTAAAATTTAGATCTACATAGTTATGTCACTCAGGGGGTGTGAAAAATTGACACCCCTTAGACACTGGAGCTATGCTGACCTAAATTCTGGTGTAGACGCAACTCAGTTGACTGAAGAATCCGTCTGTTGACCTAGCTACTATATCTCAGGCAGGAGACTCATGCATAGCGACAAAAAACCCCTTCCAGCTCTTTTGGAAGCATCTAAACTGGTGCTACAGTGGAACAACTACAGTGCTGTACCTGTGCAGCTGTAGGGCCCATAGTGTGGTCAAGTCCCAACTGAGGATGTTCACACAGTGATTTAATGCAGTTTAACTAGTCCACTTGAAATTTACACTTTTAGTTAATTTGAATTAACTTTCCTGGATTTCCCTGTGTAGACAAGCCAAGAATGAGCCAGGTGCTGTGCAAGCCCCCCACGCAGTTCTGCCAAATCCTGACCTACAAAACTTGCTACTCCCATACATGGCGCATCTGATGCCCTTGCAGCTGTGGGCACCCTTTGTTCCAGTCCTGGGCTCCCAGCACAGCTCTGCCAACAATCCTCCCTCCTGACCTGCAGCCTTCCTCCCTGTTATTCCAGTCCTGGGTCTTTCCAGCCATGCTGAATGGCAGCAATTGGACACTATGGACAAATATACACTCAGTCAGTAAGGATGAGAATCACAAACTCCTCTTCACTTGTCATGTGAAACAAATTTGTGTTACAGTCTCCAGAAATGACAGATTGGTTCATTAACATGAATATCACTACTTTCCTCATTCTTTGACTGAGAAATCTAGGAGAACACAGGGAATCTTACTAGTGTCTGGCTCTCTTCCTGCTATGCGTATGCCTGTTGTGAAGAGCAGACCCGGTCTTGATGCAGAGTAGAGTTAATGTGAGACATTGGATTTGACACTGTAATATGACACCTGCTCATCTGACAGATCTGTGCAAGCGTGGTATAATGCTATGATTGCTGCACAGTCATCAGTGATTCACGCTTCACCTTGCCAGCCCCTCATCTTTCAAGCTGTCCCTTTCAGACTTTTGATTGTCTGAAGATGCCCAGGAGTTTAGTCATGTGATTCTTTTTGTGGACGGCCACATGGTCCAATTCCCATGCAGTGTGCCATAATGTTATGCTTAGGGTCAGAAAAGTGACTGTGTAATTATGGCCCCTTCCTTCTCCACACCTCTGCTATTTGTGTGTCTTTGAGCCACACCTGCTCCCTTGACTGACCCTAACCAGGTTTTTCTTCTGTTAGCTACACAGCTGTAGGAGAGTGAGTTGAATTCTATTTTTTCCCTGCCAAGTGTCAGTAAAACTCTCAGCTGAGTTATGATGGCAGGATCTTTATAATGGGTGACAGAGTGAAAGCCAGGAAGTGCCCAGCTGAATAGCTAGATCCCAGGTGGAGTTTGTGGCACTGGAAGTTAGTAAAAAATAAAAACATTTCTGGATTTATAAACCTGAGCTCTTTTGTTACAGAATCAGTGAGCGTGAATGTATATTGGCTCGCTTTTGCAGGGATCTTTTCAGAGTCTGTGTGTTTGCTCAACATTCAGAAATGAGTCCCTCTAGATCCTTCTTATTAGTATTCGTCCTGCTTTGAAAGTCAAATACTAAGTGACCAAGATCAGAGGACCTGATTTTCTTCCCTGCAGAAACTGAGAGAATCAGGCCCCAGAACCTCAGCCATAGGTCACCATTTCCTAGACCAAAGCCAGCGCTTTAACGGCTGCAATCATTGGGAGGTGTGAGCCCTGCATTTTACTACACAGCCCCTTTCATAGAGGCCTGGGGAAAGGAGGGAGAAACTTTACACCCCTGGTGTGACTTCTGAAGAATTTACAATCATCTTTCCTCGAGACAATAAAGATTTTATAACCTCGGTACCAGTGATTACAATGCCATGTGGAAGTCAGAGCTGAGCCCATGCCAGGGACCCTTCATCTCAGTAGCAGCTGGAAGGCAGCCCTTAGCGTCACATGGGGGGATTTTATTTCGGAGAGGGAGGGGAGTGAGGAAGGTGAGAGAGAAGGAAAGACAGAGGCAGTGGAAGGGAGAGAAAGAGAGAGAACAAAAGAATGTGGGATGAAAGAGCAGTGGAAAGAGAATCAAGGGAAAGAAGTAAGAGAGGGGAGAAGAAAGAAAGGAGGCAGGCTGAAGGAGTGGGGAAGAGAAAAGAGGAGCAGCAGAGAGAGGGAAGGGAAAGAAGAGGAAGGAAGAAATGAAATGGGGGAAGGAGACAGGGAGGTGGGAAGAGAAAAGGAGTGGAAAGAGAGAAAAGACATGGAGTGATATGGCAGCTGGGGCCAGGTATATCAGGAGAGCTCTGAAAATTTCCAAATACATCTAGAAAACAAGGCTTTGCACTGACCTTTCAAATTATTTGGCAACTAAGCTCTGAAAACCAGTAACTCAGGGCAAGGGTTCATCTCATGCCCACACACACCCAGGCACTCACCTCCCCACACAAACACCCTCAGAGAGTCCAAGTCCTGAAAGGACCATGGTGATCATCTAGTCTGACCTCCGGTATAAGACAGGCCATAGAACTTCCCCCAAATAATTCTAGAGCAGAGCTTTCAGAAAAGCATCCAATCCTGATTAAAAAATTGTCACCGATGGAGAATCCAGCATGACCGTTGGTAAAATATTCCAATGACTGACTAACCTCACTGTCAAAAATGTATGCCTTATTTCTAGTTTGAATGTGTCTAGCTTCAACTTCTCTCCATTGATCATGTTATACCTTTCTTTGCTAGATTGAACAGCCCATTATTACAAATCTTTTCCTGTGTAAGTACTTAGACTGTAATAAAGTCACCCCTTAACCTTCTCTTTGTTAAGATAAATAGATTGATCTTTTTGAGTCTCTCATTATAAGGCATGTTTTCTAATCCTTTAATCATTCTCATGGCTGTTCACTGAACTTTCTGTAATTTATCAACATCCCTCTTGACTTGTGGGCACCAGAACTGGACACACTCTTCCAGCAGTGATCACACCCATGCCAAATATAAAGATAAAATAACCTCTCTAATCCTACTCAAGATTCCCCTGTTTATGCATCCTGGGCTTGCATCAACTCTTTTGCCCACAGCATCACACGGGGAGGTCATGTTCAGCTGATTATCCACCACCATCCCCAAATATTTTTAGTCCGTGCTTCCCGGGATAGGCTCCCCCATCCTGTAAGTATGGCCTACATTCTTTGTTTCTAGATGGATACATTTACATTTAGCATTATTAAAATGCATAATGTGTGCTTGTGCACACTTTCCAAGAGATCCAGAATGCTCTGAATCAGTGACTTGTTCTCCATTATTTACCCCTCCTCCACTTTGTCATCTGCAAACTTTATGAATGATGATTTTATGTTTTCTTCCAGGTGATTAGATAAACATGTTAAATAACATAGAGCCAAGAACTGATCCTTGCTGAGTCTCACTGGAAACACACCCGCTCAAAGACAATTCCCCATTTACAATTACATTGTGAGACTTAACCATTAGCCAATTTTTAATCCATTTAATGTGTGCCCATGTTAATTTTATATCATTCTAGTTTTTTAATCAAAACATCATGAGGTACCAAGTTCAAAGCCTCACAGAAGTCTAAGTATATTATGTCAGCACTATTACTTTTATCAACCAAACTTGTAATCTCATTTAAAAAAAAATCAAGTTAGTTTGACAGGTTCTATTTTCCATAAACCCATGTTGATTTGCATTAATTACATTACCCTCTTTTAATCCTTTATTAATGGAATCCTGTATCAGCTGCTCCATTATCTTGCCCGGGACTGATTGTCAGGCTGACAGGCCTATAATTATCCAGATCATCAGACAGGATCTACATCCAAACTCATGTACACATAGATGTGCACCTTTTCTTCACACATTGATACGCACATGCGCATCCATGTACATCCCTCATTCATATCCTTGTATACCCCCACAGTCTCATTCACACGTACAGCCCCACCCGCCATATATGCACAGTCTCATACAAATGTTTCTGTCCCACACTCAAACATACTAGCATGTACAAGCCCACATCCATGCTCTCATATACACATACAACCACATGCCTGCACATGTACATCCTGACACACACACACACACACAGAGTTCCATCCCCCATTCAAACACATCCTTACATGCTTGCACACCCCACATGTGCATACTCACACACACACTGCAAGACCAGACCATTTTATTAAAAGTACAATATATTGACTTATTATTCCCCAAGCGAGTTAGCCACAATCATAAAAATAAATTCCTCAAACCAAACATGAAATCCAACACATTTTTCTCTGGCTGTAAAGGACAGAAACCGATTTACAACTGAGATTTTTTAGACTTTTATGGGAATTACAAGTGCCCTGGGAAGGGATGGGAAACTGGGGAGGGGAGGAGACATGGCAAGGGTAATACAGAGATGAAGGCGCTACAGTGGTTTAATTTTCTATTAAAATCCCTCCTCACAAGCTGTGTAAACAGTTGCCTGTTAAACAAACACTCTACAAAAGACATAGATTCTGCACCGTCAATGAGACTCTCCCAGACAGATGCTAACCCATGCTCTTGCTGTATTAGGAGCCCCCACAAAACAGCCAGAGGAGTTAAAGTAGTGGGCAGCCTTAACAGGGGCATATCCTCAATGGGAGTGGGGAGTACTGAGCATCTTCCGGGAGCAGACCCTTCATAGAGGTTTGATCTGGAATGACCAGGAGTTCGTGGATACCTAGGGCTGGGTTCTCCTCTGACTTACACCAGTGTAACGCCACAAGGCCAAATGCAGCGCTGACCGAATTCCATTGACTTCTCTGGAGCTATACCATGGAAGAATAAGAGCTTCTCTGAGCTGTGCCGTATCTCTTATTTTCTACTCAATTTAGTAACCATATTTTTTACTTGCGTGTGACATGAGTACTAACCTTAAAACACAAGGACACTCCATTAGTTTGGATGTGATGCCCGCAATCATTTTAGACTGGACTCACACAGCTCTGCCATATCGAGCCAGGGCAAGAGGAGAGGGAAACTGGCTTCTTGGGTTATCTAAGTAATTCATATGCAAAAAAATATCGGGCCAGTCAAATTCAAATGGCAGCTGCTCAGCTCCTCAAGCCATAAAGGGAGATGAGAATTTGACCTGATTAAAAATGTTTCATTGACATTTCAAAAAATGTTCACCAGCTTTAGGAAGACTAGCTAGTGGTTGGTGCAGGGAAGTGGATGCCAGGACTTCTGGGTTCTTCTCCTCATTCTGCTCAGACACACTACAGGTCACTGTGTGAACCCTTTCCTTTCACTGGTGAGCAGTTACTTACATGAGTAGCCCCAGTGAAGCCAGTGGGTCTGCTCATGTGAGCAACTACTCACCAGTGGACATAAGGAGTTGCCAATGTGGCCCTATGCAATTTTAAGCAAATCACTTAGGCCCACAGTTTCAAAGCTATATGCCTGAAGTTAGAGACCTGCCTGTGTAATTAGTTAAATAAGTGGCCTGATTTTCAGGGGTGCTGAGCCCTCCCAGCTCCCATTGCCTTCTAAAGGAAGGAAAGGTGCTCGACACCTCAGTGGATGGAGCCTGCAGCTTCATTCGAGAGGCTATTTTTCTCCCTAAGTTTGAGGAGGGGGTGAAAACAATTAGATTTCTTCCTTGCCCCATGGCAAGATCCAAACCCGGAAATGAGCACGTCACCCAGGCAGGGTGAAGCCGGGAGCTGGCAGCATTTCTTGGATGAGATCAGCGAAAGCTGATTTATGAAGCAAGGAGAAATCAAAGGGCTTTTATGGGTAGAATGTTCTCTGCTTATTTCCTTTTTGTTGGACTGCGTTCCTCCCGCACTTCTGGCGTAGAGCTAGCTCCCTACGACCTAGCTGAAGCATTTCAGCATGTGTTAATTTAAGTGAATGGGGATTCTGGCAGATCCTTGGGAATAACATCCCAATATTTGCTGGAAGCTACAGTCTAGTAAACCCCAGGGTACTCTGCTTCCTCTGCATTTGGGAGGATGAGGCCTTACAAAGTGAATCCTTCCATTCAGCCTTGCATTATACACCTTCTCCATGGAGCCCAAAAGTTTCAGGATCTTAGTAGTTCATTGCGGACAGTAAAGTGGGGCCTGATACACTTCCGAACCTATTTCAAACTTCTCCTTCCCCTTGGGCCTAAGCTGCAAAGCTGGGAGCCAGAATTGAACTCTCCCAAAGTTCAGGGAGATTTACTTCAATCTCCCCTCTAGTTAGAATACCTAATGAAATCAGCACAGGAGAGAAATTTGAGGGGGGCTCTGTGCAGTTGACGTGTCCACCAGAAGGGCTGTAGGTTCAGGTCAGCACATTTACAGATCTAGCTGAACTCAGCGTAGGAAGCAGGAAAGTACTGTGGGTAATGGGAGAGATTGCAGTGAACATCCTAGAATCTGTGGTGGGAACCTGAGCTGAGTGCAGGGTATTATATTATATACTGGAAGGGACTTCCAGTACAATTGACTCACTACAGTGAGGGACTAAAGGGTGGACATGGGCACTTTGACATTTAGCTGGGAGTTCCCACTACAAAAGTGGTCTGCGGTTCCCATCCATCCACACATGCACTCTCAGCTGGACAGACGCAGGCACAGCTATGGTCTCGATTGCTTGGAGCTGGTACAATTGGAACGACACTGGCAACTCTCGTGAAATATGAGGAAAACCTTTATGTGTGGGCCCCAAGTGTTTTACGAGCATCACGTGGTGACAATGGTATATTTCTCTGTGATTTGAGGGGTCTGCATGCAGGGAGATGCACTCAGGTACACACACATCAGTCCATGCTCACAAAGAAGCAGACCTGGAGATGTCCATTTATGTACATAGGGTCATAGAGGCAAAAGGATGGTGAGATTTATAGACACACACACACACACAGCCAGACACAAACACACCTTCACAAAATAAAATCCGCAAAGGAACTGGAATCAAATTACTCCACAGTGAAATCAGACATGAAGCAAGAAGCTGAATATTTAAAAGAGAGAATCCTGGTCTTAGGGCCTGAACTGCGGTAGGTTTATGGGGAGTACAGAAAGGAGGGGAGAGAGAAAGCTCTGTGAATCAAGCCAGTTTTCTCTCCTTTCTCTTTTAAACTCCACTGAGTCAGGCGCGCTCATTAAGGACAGCTCTCCTTTCAACTAATTAGGCTGCCCCACTCTCTTCACAGGGCTCCAGACCTCCGCAGTTCAGCGAAACTTGTTAGTTTACAACCCAGGCGAGGGAGGAAGAGATGGCTTTGTGATGCGCTCCATGGAAGGAAGCGAGCTCAGAGAAATCTGGGAACCTGTGTGTGTGAATATGGGGGAGGGAGGGGCTGTGACCCTTTCCACTCTCGCCCTCTTCCCCATCCCTGTGTGCTCCGGTTCCTAATACACGTGCACCAGGAGTGACGCTGAAAGGAAAGGGAAATGATTTTCTCTTTTCTCCAGGCTGAGGTTTTTAAAACAACCTTTGGGCAAAGGTACCTCAGACCCAGAAGGAGGACTTGGTGGCTGTGATGGTAGGATATAGGATGTGTCTAACGTTGGACTGTCTAGGCAAGGCACCAGCCCATGCCAGGATGATGTCCTGCCTAGGCAGGCCATATCCCGTTTTAAACCAAACAGTCCTCTTTTTGCTGGTTTTTCCCCCATTCGGATGTGGTTTTGTCTGGTGTCAGATGGGGGGCACTATTTTGAAGAGCATGGAACCCTGCCTCCGCCAGCATGACCTTGCACACGCACAGTGGTGGGATCATGCCAGCGGGAGAGGCCCAAGCCATTTTCAGACATACCAGAATGCCCTGTGTTCTGGGAATGCATGAGTGACCACCCTTGTCCTGCCTCACACACAGTAGGGTCTTAGTTTGGTTTCTGAACCTGCTCTTTCTTTCAGCCATCTTGTTAGTTTCAGTTCCCACAACACAAGGTCTCTCTGTTTGAAACAGTAATAGACATTTGACCTGGATTTCATATTCTCAGTAACACTTTGCCTATCTGCCTAGGGATTTATCTGGCCCTCATCACAGCAGCAGCCACAGGCAATAATAGACGTTAGCCTCAGAGTGCTTCTGTGAAGTAGAGAACCCTAGTCCCATTTTACAGATGAGGAATGAGGCAGAGGGAGGGTAAAGTGACTTGCTCACAGCAGGTCTGTGGCTGAGCTGGGAATGGAAACCAAGTTCCAGTCCCCTACACCATCTTTGTGTTGGGCTAGATGCCTGACTTGTCCTGCATAGCACCCTTCACCAGAAGTAATCTCTTTGAAGCCAGTGATACTACTGACATGCTCAAGCGCTTTGCTGGACTGGGAACAGAGTGCTCTGCATCCTGCAGGAGATAGGCCTTACTCACAGATTGGAGTGAATTTTGCCCTCCCCCCGCAAAAAAATTATCCCCTCCAAAAAGCTCTGCAGATCCACCCTACATAGTGGAGTGGGCAAGAAGTTTGTTTTTATTTTCCCCAGATCAGCAATGAAGCCCTCTTGGCTCAATATGTGTCCAATTTAAATAACTTATGTATTTATTAGTAATATACCAGCTTTATGTAAGTGGCCCAATCAAGATTAGGATCCTATTGCACTAGGGCTGTAAGAGACAGTCCCTGCCCCAAAGAGCTTCCAATCTAAATAGATACAGGTGGGAGAAAGGAAGTGCCATTAGCCCCATTTTACAGTTACTGTGTCATTAAGATATTAAGTGACTTGCCCAAAGGCACCCAGGAAATGAACTCAGAGCTCCTGAATCCCCATCCAGTGCCTTTAGAACAAGGCCTCCCTAAATGTCCTCACACACTTGAACTCAGCAACACGCTCATATATATATATATATATATATATATATATATATATAATACACCGTCCAGTGATACACACGCATACACACACACAAAATCTCCCCCATGCCCATAGTAATCTCTCTAACACAATGAAATCTCACTCACTCACACACACATACACGCTGTTCTCCATGCTCTATTTTACACACACACAGAGAGGTGCAGGTAGGCAGGTGGACTGGAAATAGGCACCCCCTACTAGGAAATGACCATTTGCAGCTACTCCCAATCTTACTGGTTGAATGGCACATATTAAAATAAGCAGCACATGCCGAGCAGGAATCTGCGCGGTGCCTATTGACTAGTTCTTTTACAAAAACCCAGACTTTAAAAAAAAGCTAAAGACTTCTCCCTTCCCCCTTCTCTTCACCCCCTGCCTGTCCCCTTCTCATTGTCCGGTTCTGACCCCCAAAAAGCATGTGTCCAGCAGCATGACAGTTATTTTTAGATTTGTTTGGCCGAGATCCGCGATCGTGGCAGCTTTGGGGAGTCTGGAGAGGCAGATTTCTCCTCCGCAGTGTTTGGAAACACGCTGGCTGCCAATTCAATCCAAGAGAGCCTGTCTCCCCCTCTTTGCTTTCATTCTCTGGAAAGGGCAAGTAAGCCTTGAAACGGCTGGCAGGATGAATGAATACCTGTGCCAGGAAGCAGGCAAGGTGGTGCCAACAGCAACGTGCTCACCCGGAGGCCAGAGAAAGAGAGGGAGAGAGACTGGAAAGTTACATAAGTCTCCTCAGGGAGCGTCTGTTCATTTCCTGTTACTGACTTTCTGGTTGAGGGATGAATACGATCAGGAGTGGTAAAATTCTGTAGTGGTCCTTGTATAAATCAGCCCACATAGCCATTGGTGGGTGGCGGGAAGGGAGGATGGGGGGAGGTGGAATCATGCATGGATTTGACATGAATTGGTGTAGGGCCTGGTTGTTTTTACTGGCGGACAATAGCACGCACTGTTGTGATCTGCCGTGTGGGGACCCTGATTCAACAGCTGGTTTGGAGCACAAGTGAAAAATGCATTTGGTGGCCTAACCCAGCTCACCTGTGAACGTTTCCCAGCATCACAAAATCACCGGTACTCAATTTGACATGACTGGACGATTTGGCAGCCTCGGATCCGAAGAGACTCCAGATTGGAATCGCTGAATTGGTTCACAGGGCAGGAGCGAGGTGCGTTGGCAGAGCTGTGTGGGGAGCCCAGGATTGGAATAGCAAGGGATGCTCTGTCTCTGGAAGACGGAGATATTTTCGGCAGAGCTGGCTAAGCAATTTGCTTTCCTGGTGCCCCCCTCGTTTTCCTCAGCACTAAATTCTGAAACGTGATATTAATACCCAGAAATTCTCCGTGCTCAGGAAGCTCAGTGCCTTGAAAACATTGCAGGATAGTCTGTGCCGTCCAGATTGAGCGTTCGTGCCGTCAGAATGGGTGTGTGCTGGGGACGGAGGGACAAATTCTTCTCAGTTGCTAGAATCCTTTTGAGGTGTGGATTCCTGGCACATGCCTCAAATGAATGGGGGTGGTGGTGTGGTGTGGAAAAGTGTGGCAACGAATAACGCCCCCCAGAGCTCAGGAATCCAGTTCAGCAAACCAGCAGCACAAAGCTTTGGTCTGCAATCAGCACTGCTGGAGGAGCAGCGCCAACCCAAGCTGACCATGGTACCAGCGCTTGAGAAGCCAGGACTTCAGTGTGTTATGGGGAAGAGGGGAGAGTGAGTGTGTCTGCGTGCGCGCGCAGTGAGCATGGGGGTGGGGGGAAGGAAGAGGCCTGCTTTCCTAGTCTGGTTAAAACCCACTTCAGCATCTTACACAGCAACACACACAAGGTCCCATGATCTTGGTAACAGCCTCCCTCATGCCATTGTGTGGCTGACCTGCTTAAATAAACTGTGTTATTTTAAGCAAGGGCAGCCAAGCATTTGCTGAAGATCCTTCTCTCTCTCTCTTCCCCTCTCCCCACTCCCCCTTTCCCACTGTTTCAGTTTCCCCTCCCACCCCACTTTTCTTTACACAGCGGGATTAATCCATCAAACCAAATGGGGGGGAGGAGGAGGGGCAATGATACCGCACTCCAGTGAGCACTGAAGAGGCCCCCATTCATGGGTCAACAAAACCAGGGAGGACTCTCGGACTTAATCAGCCAAGGAGCGCTCCAGCATTGGAGACAATTAACATCAAAGAGGGGGGGAGAGAGAGAGAAGGCAGCTTGGAAATCCAAGTACAATTTTTTTCTTAAAAAGACAGGAAGGCTAAGAATGAACTGAGGGGTGTGTGCTAGGGAAGAGGGCACTCGGGTGGCCCAGTGATGGGCAGGGAATAAGAACCAAGAAGAGGCATGGACGGATAGGTAGTTAGAGGGAGAGGCGGAATGGCCCACCTGACGCTCCCCATAATCTTGTTCCACATTTATAACTGATTGTACTGTTGCTTACATTCTATCTACCTTAGAGAGGGGCCTGAATTTAAAGAGAGACAGCTCTGAACTTTGGGAAGATTGGGTCCAGATCCACAGCTGGTTCTACAGATGGGGAAACTGAGGCACCAAGAGAGACATGACTTGTCCAAGGTCACACCATAAGGTAATGGTAAAGCTGGGAATAGAACTCAAGAGGCCTGGCTCCCTTTTCTTGCTACTAGACAAACTATCTTACTGATCCTACCATAGAGTCTGATGCTGTAATCATTTACTACCGCATGTATCCTTACCCCCATGCAAAGTCCTGTTGTCTTCAATAGGAATCTGCCTGGTAGTATGCATATGCTCAGGAGTAACTGTTTGCAGGATTTGATCCTTAAAGTAGTCATCCCAGGATGCACACACCCATCTGTAGCATCATCATTGTCCGAGCAGTTATAGCTTTAATATGTTATATCAACCACTGAGCAAGTGTGCAATAGGTTGGCAGTATGTGCCTGAAAAAAATAAGTACCTTGTTAACAAATGGCTATCATGTTGGAAATGCTAAGTGGGCTCTGCTGACTTTGTTCAAGATGGCTCATTACCCTACCCAGATATAAGCAAGTGGCTCTATATAGAGGACCTAGAGTGTGGGCTGAGCAATCATCAAGGAGGAGCAACCATACCTAGGGAGAAGGCTTGGGCTAGATTTTGTGTTTCATTTTTAGTTTCTTTTGTGGATAAAGCCAAAGCCCAAGCAGGAGTTAAGTTTTGACCTACTGCTGTGTTTGGAGCAGTGTGCCATCATCTTCATAAGGTGACAAACTGAAAAAGATGGTGTTTTATTATCGCAGGGAAAGGGTGTTGTTAGGTAGGGCTCAAGACACGAATTATATCACATTTGCTTCATGCTTATAAAAATCCCTTCACCCTTTAATGGGCCTCACATAACTCCACTAAGCAGAGCTCTTTCCACACTTCAGGATCACCACTAGAAAACATTAGACCAATAGTGAACTGATTCAGTCATAATTTACTGTCTTCTGAGCTACACTGCGGGGATTGAACTGAAAATTGTATCCGCACTGGAGCCCACTGCAGCATTCCTGCTTTTTAGACTCGTGTTGTTTAGACTTCTCTAGAGTTTGGTGCCCAGATATGCCACCTATCCTATAGTTTTGGTCAATTGCTATGAGGAAACATAGCCACTCACATATAGGCTGAGGTTTTCTTTAAGTTTCCCATCATTGCTCTAATACTGGTGCAACATCACTGATGGCAGCAAACAGTGAAAGCATTACTGTAGATACAGTGGGTGGGGTATTTTAGCAGGCAGCCTAGCTCTGTGGGTAGTGCGCTAGACTAGTACTCAAAAGACATGGGTTCTATTCCTAGGTCCACCACTGACTTGCTCTTGGACTTTCAACTCTCTGTTTCCGCTCTTGTCTATCGATAGCAGGAGCTCTTCAAGACAGGGATTGTCCCTTATGTGTTTGTACACCCTGAAGTCATAAAATCTAGTAGTTCAAGCACCAGAAGGCAAAAAGACCCTGACCTCCCTCCAATTTATTATTTGCAAAAATTGCATGAGTTTTAAGCCAATCTCATGATTTTGGGGGGCTTGGTTCATGATTTTTGAATGTTTGGGGATTGGCAAGACAGCTCTTGTAAATATTTATGTCCTCCACAGGAACTAGGAGAGATGATGTACAAGCATTAGAGACCAAAACCAAATTTTCTATCTGAAAGGCTTCAATTTCGTCTAAAGAACCAAATGGCAGGAGAAAATCTCCCTGAATTTCAAGCAGGCCTAATGTAGCATTACAGTTTCATAGCTATATAAACCCCCGGGCACTTTACCCTTTCCTGATTTGGAGTAAATTTTGGAGCATCTCTTCCACTGAACTTAAAAAAAACTGCAAAAAACTTTGAAAGGGATAGTGGGGTCCCTGAACTTCCATATACTTGCTGTACTGACAGATTTCATTTCTGTTCTTGGGCACAGCGCTTACAAGGTTTGCCTGTTTACCACGTCCAGACCTTTGTCTCCAAAGCTGTGAATTACGAGTTGACAAAGGCCAGTGCTAAGTATGCACCTAAGAGAGGAAGCACCTGAGCCATGACCTCAGGTCAAGAGCACCAATTCTGGGCGATGGAGGTTGTGCGCTCTATTCCAAAGCATGCCAAACAGGGACTGATGAAGGCCCAGGGAGAGACCAATGATCCGAGAGGTGCAAGGCCTCATTGCACCGGAGGTAGAGTTGGCACAGCTGCTGGGGAATGAGTAGCCTGGATTTCAAGGTGATGGGCTTGGCAAGGCGTTGGTGTTGCCTGGCACTCGTATGAGTTGGTTAATTCTTGGGGGAGGAAGAATTAATTTAAAGTGCTCTCTATTCTCCTGCCCAGCTTCATCTCCCGCATTGGACTCCCCTATCCACTATAGAGTTTCACCAAAGATTTGCAGCCACAGAGCACTCATTTGTATGTTTGTTCATGTGTTGGCGTCTCGGTACTCTCCTAGGGTTTGGCAGTTACCACAGTTATAGGCACATTAGAGACCGCCGGGCGGATCAGGAGGAAGCGAGGGAACATTGGCTTGAGTGAACAGCTGTCTGTGTATCGGTTACTTCTAAATTGCAGCTGTCTGGATTTGAGGAGGAACGGAAAGAGGGCACAGGGCAGGCCCCGGCTTTTGTCTTGTGCACTGAACTTTGGGATCTTCTTTCCTTCCTTCCACCCACTCTTTTTCTGTCACGTACATCCACCCACACCCTCACTCTGATTTTACTCTCTCTTTCGCCATCTCCTTTTGTCCCACAATGGCTCTTCTCCAAGAGCAGCAACTTTAAATAGCGAGGGGGAGGGAGTCTCTGAGAGGTCTGAGGTAAAATGCCGAGGAACACATCCCCTCACCTTTCCACCTCCTCCACTGCATGATTTCGTTATCACTCCCTCCCTCTTCCTCAGCAGGTACCTCCAGAGTAACCTCAGAAACAATGCCCCAGCATGACCAACCCTTTGGTCTTCCTCTGGCAGCTGGTTTCCATTAAATGTTCTTAGGCACTAAAAATTCTCTCTCGCCCTCTCATCTAAAGTGTTATGTTTCCTCTCCTTTCTTTCAGTTTCTGAAGGCAGGGAAGGGGCAAAGTGACATCAAGAAAGAGAACGTAGGACCTGATCCTGCTGCTCCATGCACAACGGTGCCGTTGAAGGCTGTGAGTTACCCACCAGCTAAGCTATTTACTTGCTAACTTATGTACCTTTTGAGTTACTTACCTTCTTTCCATGTCCTAGCTATAGCGTGCCGGATCTAGGGATGTGGAGCGGAAGTGGGGGGTACTGCTGCCCCCCCTGGCTTGCAGTGGTTTCCATTATATGCAGGGTTTACAGTTTGGTTCAATGGCTCTCAGCACCCCCACTATAAAAATTGTTCCAGCACCCCTGAGACAGGGGCACTCTCAGCACAATTCCTCCACATACACTGCACATGAGACGGCCCCAGATCTAGTGTGGGTTGAGTTACGCAGGGCGTAAATTTACACTCAGCTGTAAATAATGGAGAGCTCTGAGCTGGTTATGAGAGAGGTCAGCTGCTGGCAAAGCTAATAAGCTGGGCTTCGAGGGAAAGTGTGCTGAGCTGGGAGGCAGGAGGCCACACATTCAATTGTCACCCCTACGAGCTGTTGTTTACATTTCGGTGTATCCTTATTATTAAGCAAGGCTTCATACCCATACCCTAGAAGGCTGGCAAGTATAATTTCCCCTGTTGTCCAAGTAAACAAAGTGAGAGGCTGAATGATGTTATTTCAGGCAGAGCTGAGAATATAACCCAAGTCTCTAATAACAGGCCCAAGTCTTATCCCCTCAGCCCCCCTCCGTTCAAAATGAGCTTGTCAAATCAGTGTCCTTGCCTCTCCACTCTGTAACCACTACTCAACTTGCTCCTCTCAGAGCCAGGAGTCGAACCGAGAAGTCCAGATCCCAACATATTGCTGCTGTCTCCCAGATCCTTGTGTAACCACTGGGCTCTGTGATGGCTGGTCTACAAGAAAAGTAAGTTGCTCATGTGACAGTGAGTTTGTGCTGCCTGTCTGAAAGTCTTGGATTCAAATATTGCTGATGCCCCAGCTGGGGCCTGAGGGGTAGGCCTTTAGCTTAAATATGTTGGGACTTGTTTTTCCAGATTTTTTTAAGATGGTTTATTTAATTCACAAAATGAGAAACATCTGTAAAAACAGGTTTTATAGTTTTAAAAAAAGCCCATTATAATCTATCAGTTATGGTGCAACATGCAAGAAAACAGGTTCTACACTGCAGTCATTTGTCACTCTTTTTTTGATGGCTTACATTACACATTGCCAGGGCTGAAGGTTGAGAGGTATGGGTATGATGGGTGAGTGATGGAGCCCTCTAGTGGCATCCTTCTTTAGCTCAAGTGGTAGAGACTTGTGCTTGGGGAAACAAAGCGGGACAATTGGCTGAACAGTACCTTGATGCCCTTTATGTCTGGATTGCCACACCACTTGTCTTTTCATTGTCTGCTCTTATACTTTGCAGCTGGTTCTGAAAAGGGGGAGAAGTACAGAGGGAATGTCACAGACTTGCATGGTTGAGCTAACCTGTTGGAGAGCAGTGGGGCAAAGGGAGGGAAGGAGATAATTCCTTTGCAGGCACCTTATTGCAGTGGTTCTCAACCAGGGGTACGTGTACTCCTGGGGGTACGCAGAGGTCTTCCAGGAGATACATCAACTCCTCTAGATATTTGCCCAGTTTTACAACAGACAGACAAAATGAGAGAGTAAGCCATTTTTCAGTAACAGTTTGCTGTGACACTTTTGTATTTTTACGTCTGATTTTGTAAGCAAGTCGTTTTTAAGTGAGGTGAAACGTGGGGTATGTAAGACAAATCGGACTCTTGAAAGGGGTACAGTGGTCTGGAAAGGTTGAGAACCACTGCCTTATTGCATGAATGCTGTTCCAATGATATTCCCTATACAGTCAGATAGAGGGGAACTAGGGAATCAGTTATTGTTAACCTGCTGTAACAGGGGGGATCTTGAACCCAGAATACACACAAAAGACACAAGGCTCTTTATAGCTTAAACGTGGATCATATGCAAAGGGAGCATGGATCTCTAAAATTGTCCCTCATCCATATTCCCAACAGCCAAACCTGAAGGAAAAACAGAGTCTAACTCTTAGCTGCAGGGAAAGGGCAGACTGAGGTCTTGTCTACACTAACACTTATGCTGGCAAAACTTTTGTCGCTCAGGGGTGTGAAAAAAACCCACACACCCTGAGCGACATAAGTTTTGCCAACATAAACACTTGTGTGGACAGCGCTATGTCGGCGGGAGGCGATCTCCCACCAACATAGCTACCGCCGCTCGTTTAGGTGCTTTTATTATATTGGCGGGAGAGCTCTCTCCTGTCGACGGCGCGGCTACACAAGCACAGTACAGTAGTACCGACACAGCTGTACCAACTTTAAGTAAGTTTTACGTGTAGATTAGCCCTAAGACAGGATGATTTTGCCCTTTAAAAACAAGAACTATCTACCCCCAGCTCAGACTAATTGAATCAGACCCTTTCTTATTGGTCTCTGTAGCACGGCACAGTCTGATCCCCCTTTCTTGCACCACAGAAACCTATTCAGACGCCACTGGTTGCATATCCCCAGGGTGCAGTTTGTTTATGTTCCCTCCACCAACAGCTTTCCAGTTTTAGACAGCAATACTATCTACAAGGTCCCTTGTCTCCCCAGCGCTTTTCCACCCCGGGGGGAGGGGGGGGGGTGTTACTCCTTTGCTGGAGCACTCCCTGGATACTAGGCTCAACTCCTACTGCTCCTCCCATTTGTGGCCATCCTGTGCCTTTTTATCAGTCGTCAGCTGATGGGCTAATGAATCCTTTAGCTCCCGCAGCCTGCTATCCTGATTAGCTAATCACATTTCATTCCCCAACCAGCCCTCTCTGGGGGAGCTAATTAGTGCCAGAGTGTTCAAAGTGCAGGGAGTTAATGCCTGTTGAGGTTGGGAGGGAGGGACTTGTGCCCACCCACATCTGAAGGCGGCTCCTGCAGCCTGAGGGGAGAAGCCATTGAATCGGGGGCTCAGCTAATTTCAGGGGATAACAAATGACAAAAAACAATGGGAGCAGGCGTGGAGGTTACAGAGACATAAGCAGGGAACCAGAGGTGGACACTGAGCAAAGAATCCCGCACAGCGCCCTCTGCTCCTTGAAGGTGTCTAGGGAGCCAGGGGACGTGGCCCAGACGAACTCTGCCCACATACATGATCGGAGGGAAGAGCGGAAATATAGGCCCCACGGTTGCAGAGCACCTCCCCTTCGAGAATCCTGCTCCTGGTTTTATAGATGGTGACCATGGCCAGCGCTAGCAGGAGGTTCACAAGGAGGTTGCAGGGAGTTAACAACTGAGCCTGCACTGTCACAGGGTCATTTTATATGGGTCATTGATGGCGGATCTTCTCTTCGGATCCTGCCTCTTATCTAAAGAGCTAGGATAATCTGACGGCGAGCACAGGGAACTGGGCCGTAGGACTCTTGGGTTCTAAGTCCTAGCTGCAGCACCCTGGGAAAGTCACGTCCCCGCTCCGTGCCTCAGTTTGCCCTCTGTGTGAAATGGGGATAACAACGCTCACCTGCTTCCCAGCGATATTGTGGCGTTTAATTAATATTTGTAAAGTGCTCACAGATCTTCTGCTGAACTGTGCTATAGCAAGCGTAAGGTGGTGTCGTTATCACCAGAGTCAAGGATGCTCTGTTTAACTGAACTGAATCCTGTTTGTTTGCCCACTGGCTCATGATCTTTTTCAGAGACAAAAGCACAAAGTTGCTAACCAATTCTTCCCTGAAACAGAAGATAAGAATAATACCTATGATACAAGGATAGTGAACAAACCTCAGTCCCTTCTTTTGGAACTACATGCTTTTTGTTGCAGGATTGCCTTGTTAGAGGCACCTTTTCCCAGCAACCTTTCTCTGGCTGGCCCTTTAAATTTGGCAGCCCTAAAGCACCTGTTTTGTAATTGGCTCCTGCTTGCTGTATCTCCTTCTCTTCCAGCTGGTGTTAATACTCCTGCGAGGTTTCCCCTTCTCACACTGAGAAGTGGGTGTATTCTCATTGTGCCCTTTGCTTTTGTATGATGTACCAAGAGCGCTCCATAAACATTCCTTATGGAATTTATTCTTCAGCTCACACCTAAACCCTTTATCAGGATTGGCTTGGGTGAGATAAACAGGGAGTTATCAGTAACCACCAGCATTAGCTGGTGATGAAAAGACCTCTGGAGGTGGAAAATGTTGGCTTTGCTAATATTCAGGGCAGTATTCAGTATATTCAGGTAGTGTGAGTTTCCGTTTCTACGGAGGAGAGGCTTTAAAAGCCCTTGTGTAATCACCATTTCTCAGAAGCCTTTTCAAGGTACCATGCGGCATATTTCAGTTCTATATAGGCTTCAGTTGCATGAGTATGGATAGGTCCAACCTTGAACGTGCTGGTGGGGACCAAGATTACAAGGTCTATATGTGAATGTTGAAGATCAGTTTTTCAACTCATGTTGGCAGTAAAAGTTGTGCAAGATATAAAAGGACCAGAACCCTCAGGTAATGGCTCAGAATGGGTTTCGCCATGTGTGTGACTTGGGGATCTGTCTGAACAAACTTATGAATTCCGGTTGATATCATGAAGTCATTGTGAAATGGGACTATGAGAACCTGCTGCATGCCTCTCGGAACGTATCTGAACCAAGCTGCAAACTCTTTTCTGAAGGTGCAGCCGTTTGCCCTCTCTGTCGTTGGGATTGCCTCCATGTTGCACTGAAATTTCAAAGGCTGGTAGTGAACGAATAGCAGAGGAGTTGTTGATGTTAAGTGCGCTTCCATTGAAAGGGAATAGCGCTAAATAATAGATGGGCTGCTAACCACGAGCCCTGGTTTAGCAAGGGAGAGGTCACCTTGGCAATGAAGTCACTTGACTGTGGAGGTGTGATTACCTGGGGAAGCTGGCAAGGGACCCAAGGGGCTGAAAGTTTAAAAAAAAGGGAGGAGCGGATTTTAATGGGTTCATTGGATATTTACTCTCCAGCTCAAGAGGAGAAAGAAGCAGCCCAGCACAAAGTGGCTTGGGTAAGCTGGGGGCAGGGGGAGCCTGGCGGTTAGGATGTTGGCTGTATTGTACTGGAGCTGCACTCTCTTGTGCTTTATATGATTAAGTGGAAGCAAATGTGTTAAACTCTGGGCAAAGTGTCTTTCTATGTGCCAGGTGCTTCAGTTCCCAGGAGCCCTCTGACAGAGTTAAGGCTCGCATCTTTTGGCTGGCTCCTGAGCAAGTGGAGTAGTTTGGGAGTCAGCACTGCATCCTGGAGGTAGGCAGCTGGATGGGAGCTTGGAGGACAAGGTACTAGACAGCAGGCCTACACCTTTGGAATGAGCCTGGGGACCCCAAGGTTGGGGCAGTGGCTGGACTCCATTCAGGCTCCAGATGCGTGGATTCCCCTCACAGAGATCTGGTGTGTGGCTGGCAGGTTTGCCTGACCAGATCTTTGACACCACGTGTTTCAGGTGTGATCCATTTGTCTTTGCTGTGTATTCATGATTTGACGGTTGGCTTGCTATGGCGTGTGATGCTGCCTGTTGTTGAACTTCTCTCACCTAGGATTAGCTACAGCGTCTCCTCAACATTTTAAAATGGGAGATGTTTTATCATTGCTGATAATCTGAGGAACTCTCTTTTTCACTCCCCGCTCCTATTTTGGACATAGGATAAGAAACAAGTCTGTCTTGATCTCTCCTTCATCACATTGGCTTCACAGTGCTTTATAGTTTGCAGTTCATTGTCAGCGAATGTTTAGTCAGGAAGGGTCTGATTTAGCTTTGTCCTCTTCACAGTGGTCAGATGTCTGCTAATGCTCAGGTTCTAAACCTGGAGCCATGAACAGGTTCCAAGAGCTTGCGGCCAGTTTCCCTTTAAGGCTAGATGGGTGGTGGGTCCTGAAACTCTTCTGTCTTACCATGGGGTCATGTTACAGAAAATGTTGGGAACCACTGTCTTAGTGTGCTAACTTTGTGCAGGGATTTCCTGCAATCTACCTTCTCTTTTAATTTCTTCTTCCCAGTTGGTTGTATATAGGTGTCGAAATGTTGGTCTAGTCACCTGTGCATGGTTCAGTTTTTGGTGATTAGCCCTTGGTCAGAAGGTTGCACAGACTTGGATGTGATGTTGGATGGGCGTGAATTGTGTCTCCAGCTGGATTCTGGTTTGGATCCCCAGTGCTTTGTGGAGGAGGGAGTGCTCTCAGTGTGGTTTGGTGGTGGTTTCTGTATGTTGATCAGGAGAAGCCCACTCTGCTCGGCAGCCATTGTTGTGGGGGTTCCTGCGTGTATGCACTACTTGTCGGCAGAACTGTAGGTACAGGATTACTGCTGAGATTTTGTCCCAGCTGGTGGCACTGGCTGTTAAAGATGAGCTTTCGCTCCCATGTAGTAAGACACATTGAATTATGCCACTGTGTAACTTTAGTGGAGGGTTGTATTTATCTGCTGGTTTCTTTATGGTCTATCAGGCCTACAGGGATTGTGTGTGTGTGTGTGTGATGCTTTCATAGCCACTTCTGTGCCACTATCATGCCATTTACTTTGTTTTGGTTGCTTTGTAGCTTTATCTAGAATATCCTGTGTAATGCAGGGGTGACAGCCGCACATTGGATCTTGCCTGATTCCTAGACTCTGACATCGTTGGGAGCTAGCATCTCTGAAAACCGTGTGGTATAAAAGCAGACAGCACAAAGTGCTGCCTTTGGGTGGACTGACCCCACATTTTAAAAACAAGGAGGCTCTTACCCCTTGCCAAAAATCTTATCCCTGCCCAATTTTGCTGTTCTCTGGTGCTAGCGGGAGCCCTGTGCTCTACTCGGTCTGTGGAGGGAGGCTGAGGTAAAACAGGAAACCACCACTCAAAGAAGCAAATGACTTTTTCTAAAGCCCTTTGTTCCTGAAACTAGAGCACAATAAATCAAGGGGTTCTGCCTTAAAGAAACTTGGAGTGCTCTTAAAAAAAAAACCCCAACCAAATCCCAGAGTCCCTAAAAGGAAAAGGGGGGAGGGCGAGAAGGGTCCTCTGAGTCTGAGAGGATTCATAAATCACACGCATTGGGACCTGGTGCAGATGTTCCTCAATTCAACCTACGGAGCGATGGAGGGCACCACAGCAGGACTGAATGTCCATGTGTGAAAGCAGACAGAAGGCTGTTGACTTGGGGGAGAGGAGTCCCTACTGGGGCATAAGACAGGCCTGTTCCCTTCCCCCACCCAAATAGATCAAGATGGGCTTAAGCCGGTTGTATCACTTCAAAACATCCCTTTATTTTCAATGCAATGGGGCCCAGCTTGGTTTCCTAGTGCTTAATGCTTGACATCCGGGGGGGGGGGAATCTGCTAAACATCTTCTATATCTATACACAACTGCAAGGCGTAAGGGGACTAAACAGAAGAAACTGGAAGCATTAAAATAAAGCTAAATTATGACTTAATTGGCATCACAGATGTGTGATAAATCTCCAGATTGGAATATTTGTAGAGAGGGCTATAGCTTGACCAGGAAGGACAGGCAGGATAAAAAGGGAGGAGGGTGTGGCCTTATGCATCAAGAATATATTCACTTGTTCTGAGGTCCAAAAGATGGTGAGAGGCCGACCAGTTGAAAGTCTCTGGGGAAAGATAAAAGGGGAAAAAATAGGTGTGATGTCATGGTAGGGGTCTGCTAGAGACCATCAAATCAGGAAGGAGGAGGTGGCTGAACCATTTCTGGAACAAATAACACAAATATCCAAAATACAAGACCTATTAGTAATGAAGGACTTTAACTACAAAAGTAATACAAAATGTATGTATTATAAAACACAACATTTCCATTAAGCTCTTGAAATGTATCGGAGACCACTTTGTTTCAGAAAGTGGTGGAAGTAATCATGGGGACAGCCATTTTAGACTTGATTCTGACGGACAGGGAGGAATTGGTTGTGGTTCTGAAGGTGGAAGGCAATTTGGGTGAAAGTGACCATAATATGTTCAATTTCATGCTTCTAAGGAAAGGAAGGGGTGAGAGCAGCACAATAAGGACAAATGGACTTCAAAAAAGCAGATTTTAACATACTCAGAGGATTAGTAGATCTATGGGAAGAAAATCTGATTGATAAAGGTCTTCAGGAAAGCTAGCAGTTTCTCAAGGAGACAATATTAAAGGCACAACAGCAAACTATCCTGATCCAAAAGAAATATAGGAAGTCTAATAAGAGGCCAACATGGTTCCTTCAGGAGTTCATTAATGACTTGAAAATCAAAAAGGAATCCTACAAAAAGTGGAAACATGGAAGAATAACACAAACATGAAGGGACAAAATCAGAAAAGCTAAGGCACAAAATGAGTTACACCTAGCAATGGACATAAAAGGCAATAAGAACATGTTCTTTAATATATTAGGAGCAGGAGAAGATGAAGGAAAACATAGATCCTCTACTTGGGGAAGGAGAGCTAATAACTGATTTCCTCAAGAAGTCTGAGGTGTTCAATGCCTATTTTGCTTCAGTCTTCACTAAAAATGTGACCAGACACTCAACACAATTAATATTAACAAGAAGGGGGAAGGAATGCAAGCCAAAACATGGAAAGAATGGATTAAAGAATATTTAAATAAGGTAGATGTATTCAAGTCATCAAACCTGATGATATTCACCCTAGGATACTCTAGCTAATTCCTTAAGTAACTTCATAATTGTTAGCAATTATCGTGGATGACAGGTGAGGTCCCAGAGGACCAGAGAAGGGCAAACCTACTGCCTATTTTTAAAAGGGGAAACAAAGAGGACTCAGGGAATTATAGAACTTCAATATCTGGAAAGATACTGGAACATATTGTTAAACAATCCATTTGTAAGCACTTAGAGGGTAATAAGGCTATAAGGAATAGCCATTATTGATTTTCCAAGAACAAATCATGCCAAATCAATTTAGTTTTCTTCTTTGACTGGGTTACTAGTGTAGTGGATGAGGGGAAGCAGTGGATGTAATGTATCTTGATTTTAGTAAGGCTTTTGACACAGTCCCACATGACATTCTCATAAGCAAACTAAGGAAATGTGGTCTAGATGAAATTACTATAAGGTCAATGCACAATTGGTTGAAAGACCAAACTCAAAGGCTAGTTTTCAGTGGATTGCTGTCAAACTGGAAGGGCATATCGAGTGGTGTTCCGCAGGGGTCAGTCCTGTACTACTCAATATTTTCATTAATGATTTGGATAATGGAATGCAGAGTATGTTGATAAAATTTGAAGATGATACCAAGATAGGAGGGATTGCAAGCACTTTAGGGGACAGGATTAGAATTCAAAACCACCTTGACAAATTGAAGAATTGTTCTGAAATCAGCAAGATGAAATTCAGTGAAGATGAGTGCAAAGTACTACATCTACTGAGGAAAAATCAAATGCACAACTACAAAATGGGGAATAATTGGCTGGGTGGTAGTACTGCTGAAAAGGATCTGGGAGTTATAGTGGATCACAAACCGAATATGAGTCAATAACATGATATAGCTGCAAAAAAAAGCCAATATCATTCTAAGGTGCATTAACAGGAGTATCATATGTAAGACACAGGAGGTAATTGTCCAGTTCTACGTGGCACTTTTGGGATCTCAGCTGGAGTACTGTCCAATTCTGGGCACCACACTTCAGGAAAGATTTGGACAAACTGGAGAGAGTCCCGAGTAGCACAACGAAAACGATAAAAGGTTTAGGAAACTTGACCTATGAGGAAAGCTTAAAAAACCTGGAAATGTTCAGTAAGAAAAGAAGATTGAAGGGAACATGATAAGTCTTCAAATATATTAGGGGCTGTTTATAAATAGGATGGTGGTCAACTTTTCTTCACATCCGCTGAAAGTAGGACAAGAAATAATGGATTTAATCTGCAGCAAGAAAAAACTTGCTGATTATCAGAGTAGTTAAGCTCTGGAATAAGCTTCCAAGGAAGGTAATGGAATCCCTGGTCTTTTTTAAATACAGATTGGATAACACCTGTCAAGGATGGTCTAGGTTTACTTGGTCTTGCCTCAGCAAAGGAGGGCTGGACTAAATGACCTCTCAAGGTTCCTTCCAGCCCTACATTTTCTATGAGTCTAGTGTTGTGAAGAAAACTGTTCCCCATTCCTTGGACTTTGACTTCCTACTTGCATTGTCCACACCAGAGTGTGCTGTGGAAGCAGACAGCTCAGCCCCAGGAGGGGTGGAGATGGAGACGAGAGAAGGGCCTGACATTTTTCAACAGCAATGCCTTCAACAGATTAAGAAGGGGCAGCTCTTCTGATCTTCCACAGGAGTCCTATCCAGTAGTAGGCAGCTGCCACCGCAGCTGTTTGCTCCTGCTTCTGTGGCTGGTGCACGAGGATGGGGTGGGCGGCCCCAGGCACTAAGCAGAAAGAGCAGAGTGCTGAAGTGGGCATCGGAGATCATGGAAGCATCACAGGAAGGAGACTAGCATGCTGGGGAGAGGGCCAGAGATCTCATAGAGAAGATACTCACCCTGCAGCTCCAGAGGCACGTCAGGCACTGCCTGTGGAGGCAATGGGTCTGACTGGAGCTGCTTTTACTTTACCTACTTCTAGGCCAAGCTTCCTCACCCACATGAGAGGTCTCTGGGATCCCTCTGACTCTCCAAGTAACCAGGGATGGGAGGGGTGCCGGGAGCGAGAGGAGAACACACACCAGAAATCGGCCACAAATTGAGGTGGAGCAAAGAAGTAAGGGGAGGAGATGCTGGACGGATTTCATACCTGCTGTAACTCCATTTACTTAGCTGGGGATTACGCCCAGGACGAATGTCCCCTTGCATCACATGGGGGTTGCAGAACCATAATAGAATCATAGTGCAACAGCTGGGCAATGCTGGCACATCCTCACAAGCGTTCCTGATGGCCTGGGCATTCGGTTCCCCTCAATGTCACATGGTAGACACTCTGCAGCAAATGACATTGGGAACAGTTACTAGGTCAAAAGTGCACTGCAACTCGCTATACAGGTATTATGCCTTTGTTTTCAGTCTGTTGTGCTGTCTCGTTAAATCTCGAACGTCTCTGCTGTGCATAGAGACAGGCAGCCTCTTTGTGTTTGTTTCATGCAGACTTAGGGGAGATTCACAAACCTGTCATGCTCTCTTCCTGGGGGACTTTACCTTTCTTCCCTTTGACTTGTTCTCAGTCTAAAATAAAGGTCACTCTGATGGGAAATACTTTGCTCTTTGAGTTTGGAAAAACATGAGAGGTTGTCATAAATCCCAATGGATTTATTTAAACATGTCCAAGAATAACTAAGAGTATGTAAGAAAAAAGATACTTAGCTGCCTTTCATCTCCAGAATGCTTTAGAGACATGAGCTAACCAGTCTGTATATACGCACTGTCTGTAACAAGTTCAGCCTTCTGCCTTCACTGTGAAACCAGTGAGGCTTACAAAAGCCCCCTATCTTGTAGAACAGGTCCTTTTTGCCCTTCTGCAGACCTCTGTCTCTGCTCAAAGTGTGTGGTGTGTCTGTCTGCGTGTCTCTGCTTTCCTCCTTCGCTGGCCAAGATCAGATTCCACTAAATGAATCACACTCTGGTGGAAACTCCCTATGAACTTTGCCAAGAATTGCAAAGTTGATGAAAGAGCAACTTTCAGCCAAGAGGAGCTTTGCATGGTTCCTACTGGTTGGAACCAACAGAGGTTCCCGTTAGAGCTGGTGCCTATGGACCATGATCAGTCATGGTTGGAGTCTCAGCGGAGATGTGTGCCCACGTACACACAGTGAGTCTAGCCATGGTTTAGAGGGCACAAATGGTGGTTATCTAACACAACTGACACTGTAACATCATTACTGGAAGCCTTTCCACCCGTAGCTGCCATTCTTGGTAGCCACAGATCATTTCTTTAGGTCCCAATATCCATGCTTCTCCTGGCTGGAATCGATGGAATTTTAATTCAGACATGTTTTCCATCCCTCCAGATTAACAACACATTTAAGTTTCTTCTCTACGCTACTTTGGGATTTGCATTGCACCTAGATCTGGCTTTAAACTTTGCTTCCCACGGCGACGAATCTCTGGCTGTGTGGACTTCACAAGTGACAATGCGACAGACGTGGTCCAATAACTAAGACGCCGGCCTGGGAGTCCTCCTGAGTCCTATTCCTGGCTGTACCATTCACTCAATGTGTGACCATGGGCAAGTCATTTCATTGCTCTGTGCCTCAGTTTCTTAATGGGGATTATAATACTGACCTGTCTTTTGTAAAGTGTTTTGAGATCTACAGAAGAAAAGCATTGGATAGTCTTTTTATTTATACTTGAGCTCAAGGGATGGTTTCACTGGTGGGGGGCACTGCCACCACTTTTAGACCTTACATCTCCAGAAGGCTTCTGGCCAGTAAAGGGGAAGATGGTCACATGACATTTTGGCTACTATCCGAGGGATTGGTACTAATTTTTCCCCAGCCCCAAAGGTTTGGATGCTGAAGCAGAGGATTTACAGTGTGTGGTGCTGGAGGTCTTTGGGTTCCAATACAAGGATGAAGGCTGCTGTTGCTGATCATTTAAAAAAGTTATTAAGGGAGAAAAGCTCTAGTGACATTAGCCTTATAGATGTCTTTGAACAGGGTTAATAAGGAGGCACTAGCAGAATGGACATCTTACTCTTTTCACCTGAGACCCAAGACATCAGTCTTATTCCTGGCCTGAACTGCACCTTTCCCCGTGTGGAAAGTTCCCAGCCTTAAGTATTCTTGGGGTTGTGCTGTCCAGTTGCCTGGTAACTAGCCTGTCTCACAGGTACTGACTGGTAAATGTCTACATTACATTGGGAGAAACCACCACAGATTTGGAGATTCTTCTCCTTGGTGGTGCTCTTTGCAGATGAAACCAGGCAGTTCAGAGACATGGGAAAACTAAAGCCCAGTCAAACCAGTAACCGAATCTCTTCAAGCAGGGAAAGGGGTGTGTGTGTGTGTGTGTGTGTGTGTGTGTGAGAGAGAGAGAGAGAGAGAGAGCTAGGATCTACCTACTCTCCATCAGGCTGCTTCCCACCACCCCTCATTCTTGTGTTCCCTCCTATTCCTACTCCCCTTTTTCCTCTCCCCTTTGTGCCTTCTGCCTCCTTCCCCATTCCAGTACCTCTCATTGTGTGTCACTTCAGACCCTCTTTAGCTTCCCATCCTTCTCCTTCCTGCATTCTCTCTCCCTCCCTCTTTACCCCTCGTTCCCTCCTTCCTGTCTTCTTTCCCTCCGCACCATTCCCCCACTTCCCCATCCCTCTTCCTTCTGATTTTCTCTGCCCCTTTTCTTTCCTCTCTTCACCTCTCTTCTCTGCCTCCCAACACTACCAGGAATCAGATTTCCCATTAGCCTGTCTGGTTCCTCTTCTCCCGCAGGGTGTTCTGAAAGCCCGATGAATGCGTCTGATTGATAGGAAGAAACGGCTTGGACCCAGGTTCCCAGCTTTCCTCCGCCAGGCCTCTTCCAGCTCTGCTCCAGGAAAAGCGGCTCCAGTAGCTCAAGCCAGCAGAGGCCCTGCATGGGACCAAAGCTCATAAAACCCAGGTGTGTTATAGCTCTGCTTTGCTGTCAGCCTTAGAACATGAGCCTCCCTCAGAGCTGTGTGCTCACTGCCAACAAGTGATTGTAAAGAAACGGGAAGGGCCAGCCAGGGCAGGTGTCAGATTTCTGCTCAGAGAGAGAAATGAGGCTGTGCTGTCTGAAGTCCCACACGTACAATTTCACTGGGAAATACTACAAGCCTTAACAGGATTCAGACACTCTGCTCAGAAGAGTGGTCGTTTTCCTTTCTCCGTCTCTCTGCTCTCCTGCTAATGCTCTGCTCTTTCTTTCTCTCATCTGTTTCCTTTGACGCTGCTCTCAGGCCCACTGCCAAGTCTCTGATCCATTAGTAAGGTGCCTTGCTGACTGACGCACAAATCACGATGGATCCGGGTGTAATTAGCAGCTCCTAGCACCTCATCTGGAAGATATTAGCTTGGCGGGGGTGGTGGGACCGGGGAGGGAAAGAGAGGAATAAGAAGGAATTGATGTAGACGCCAAGCAGAATAAATAGCCTATTTCTATAACTTTAAGGACCACAGTCCAGCCGCAGATAGTGACGTACAAACAGGCGAGTAGTAATCTACAGGGCGTGCAGCTATCGCATGCTACTCAAAGTGGCCTGTAGAGCAATAACACATCTTGGGGGTGTAGTGTGCAATGAGATGTGACCAGGCTTGCAGTGACCATGTCCTCTACAAAATGCCCCTGGGTTTCCTCACGCAGGCCCAGACTGGTGGTTCTGGCGTTCCAGAGTGCACCGCATCATCCTGAGGTGGGAGGCTACAGTTCTCTATGCTCCTCTTCGGTACTAAGAAACTCCCAGGGTGTGTTGCTGTGGGGCCTACAGTACCACACATACCCTGAGCCATGCCAGGGGTGGGGTTAGGCTGTCTCGTACGGCCTCACGGACCACTATCGTGTCCCAGCTTGTAGGGCTGTAATCAGGCCAGGACTCAATCTCCTGATTCTCTGACCTGTGTCATCTTCACCGAGTCCTCTTTGTTTGTTTGGGGTTTTTTTGAGGGAAATCTTAATAGTCATCTGAACAGGCACACTGTGAAACCCTCAGGTCCACCAAAGGGACCTGTCGCTTTGTGGCCATTACAGCTGTGTCCCATAATATGTCTGGGAGCAGCTCTCTTGGGGACTGAGACTTCACCAGCTATTATGGCACGGGACTGTTGGAGCGAGTTTCGCAGCGTTGTGTATGTGGCTACCAAGCTAGTTATTCTCTGCAGAGAAACTGATGAATACACTTGCTTTTGGTTTCTTCTCCATTCCCACCCTCTGCCAGCTGTTTAGCCCCCCGCCCGTCCTTCCATCAGAGCTCAGCAGCGGCAGTGCTGTGTGATGGTGAGAATCTGGGACTGAGGCAATGGAGCCGCTTTCCTGGAGCAGGGCCCCTTATAGCTACAGGAGGTCGCCGGCTATAGGGTGCTGGCAGGTGTATGAAACTGCGTGTTGAGTGAGGAATGTTCAGAGGGAAAGGAAACAGGAATCTGTCTCCTGAGGGGGAAGAGTCCTCTGGGCAGAAGAATGAGGGGGCTTCGCTTTTGCTTATTCTTCTAAACACATTATCTCTTGGATCAATTCCTTGGTGCTGCCAGGATCCCCATGGGCCAGCATTGTCAAAGCAGTCACTGGATATTCTCCTCTGTAAGGACACCTGCTGATGGACACAGTGGCTAAGGAAGCTAGGAATTTCTCTCTGGCCAGTGCTCTTCTACGAATCCTTCACAGACAACTGCTGGAAGTGGCTGGAAACTTCTCTAACAGTCACTTCTACATCATGCCCTACAATACCTCCTGCTGGGAGATGCAGGTACAGGAGGAGCTGTGTTGTCTGAGCATGGTCCATGCTCCTACACTCCTATTTCCTACATTAACTCCACCTGGGAGAGGCTGGGTCTGGAGTACCACAACTAGAAACAGATTTTTGCTGGGTTAGATTGGGCCATGTTAGCATAGCACTGAAGTAGCTGGAAGATCTCTACAGCTAGTAAGTGCTCCTACACCACTGCTTACTACATCGTCTAATAGGAGAGGCCTGAAATGAAATAAATGGGAGTTGCCCTGTAGCTGTTCCAGTCCTAGAGTGTCTCCTGCTGGGAAAAGCTGGCACGGGAGTAGCCTTGAACTCCCCACAGCCTGTGTTTCTGCACTACTCTCTCCTTTGGGAAAAACAACGGAGCTTCACAATCTCAGTGCTCCTGTCCCGTGGCACCAGATGCGCCACCCACACTTCTTCAGGAGCACATTTCTCTGTATGCTGTGCTGATATTTCCAAGCATTGGAAGGCGGGGGGAGGCGAGGGGGAGAAGGGAGAGCTCTGGAGTGGTCATCTTGATACGCAGTGACCATTCTGCCACATTCTTCTCCAGTTGCTGTGAGCCTCCTGGGAGCACAAAAGAGCAGGGCTAGACGGGGTGGGAGGGGGACTGCTCTGCGTTGTCACAGGGCGGGGTTAGCAGATGTGTTCTCTGTGGCCCGAAGACAAATCAGGAAGCTCCATAAGAGAGCCTGTGGTGAACCTTGTCATGAATACAGAAGAGCAGCCGCTGGCAGTCAAGGAGCAAGCATGTGGTTCCATCTGGTCCAAAGCAGCTTGGCTTTGCCTATGTATTTCTACACAGAAAAGAATGCACGTCCATGCCCTGTCAGCGGCTGCTCCCTTGTTTTCCAGGCAGGGCGGATGGAGGAGGAAGGCCTGGTTTTGGTTAAGCCTTTGGTCACACGAGGATGCCTTTCCCGTGACTGTTTTGTTTTTCCTTCTAAGTAACACTTCCAATTAACTTTCCCAACTTGCTCATGTATTGTACTCTGCCTTGCATGAGGGGTGGGCCGGGTCAGTCTCAATGAAGGAATAAGGAGGGGGGGGTGTTCAAATCAGGGTCTTGCAGCCCCCCCTCCCACCCCCCACTCCACAAAGAGAATTTTGGAACCACATGATGCTGAAGGATGAGCCTGCTGATGAGAGCTTTAAGAGCATGATCAAAGGCATGTGGATACCATAGGGATGAGTGTGGTAGACATGCCTAGATAGTTAGTCATGACATTATCATGTCTAAATTTGGCCCCAAATTTAAGAACTTGGTCGGGGGGGGGAAACACAAACTTTTCCAAAACCAAAGACAATAAGAAAAGAATTCCCTATAAACAATTGAAATGGAAACTTTTTTTTATTTAAGTCTGTTAACATTCCTCTGCAGCATTTGCAACCCAAACATTGCATTCTTGTGCTAGGACATAAGGACCTGCTAATGAAACTGACTGCAAAACAACAGCCTGTTTTCCTTGTCCAAGCTGTGAGAAGTGCAAAAAGTAAACAAAGAGGATAAATAGCGCCAAGGGGATGTTGCGACCAATATTTATTTCAATAATCTAGGGTGAGATTTCCAAAGGGATCTCCGTGAGTGAAGCCTCCAAATCTCACTGAATTTTAACGGGCACCTAACTCAGTTATGATTTTCAACAAATCCTAGCCCTAGTGAATTATAGGAAAGGATTTAAAAAAAAAATCCTAATAGTATATCTTTAAGATTGGAAGACAATTTCTGTTAAACAGCTTTTTAAAAAGTTAACACTTCTCATTTTCTAAAAAAAAAAATAATTTGGATCTGTAATATATCATATGTATTCTGGGGGTGGTGTGTGTGTGTGTGTGAGAGAGAGAGAGAGAGGGGGGGGGGGAAGGGGAGGGGGAGAAGAAAATTGACCAAGTCATTCTGTATCTCACACTTGTAATGTACCTTCCTCATGTGAATTCCACCCACTTTCCAATAGGCAAGTCTTCTGGGCAGTGTGGGGCACCAATTCTCAGACTTTAAGGAGACATGAGTTTATTGGAACCTTGTGGGGACTCTCCAGGATGATAAATCTGCTACCAGATTAAAGAACAGCCACTCTCACACCATGAGAGTAGACTTTAGTGCACACTCTGACGTAGGGGAACTCCTGTCCCACACTCTCCGAGCAGGACGCATTATAAGGAGCAGTGCAGGAACTAAGGCTGTGGGAGAATGCATTGTTACTCTAGCCCCAGCAGGAGACACTGTGGAAACAACCATGAAAAACTACTTAGCAGTTAAGTTTCAGGTGAAGTTTTCACCGTAATAAGATCGGTAAAACTGCAATTTCTTGGGAGGATAACCTGCCTCTCTTCTGTTGTGATGGAGAAGTGGCAAATGTATTGATCAAGGTTGCCGTTGATCTGTAAATAGCAATCTCGCTGGTAGGTCATTTAAACAGACAGAAGCAGCGACCGCTAACTTCTCGCTCAGTGCTTCTGGCCAGACTGTTTACAGCCCAATAAGATCACTGAGGCTACGTCTACACTCGAGACTTTACAGCAGCACAGCTGCTGCAGCCGCATGGCTGTAAGGTCTCTTGTTTAGCCACTCAATGCCAATGGGAGAGAGATCTCCTGTCGGCATAATTAAACCACTCCCAATGAGCAGCTCCTGTCCACACCAGTGCTTCTGTCAGTGACACTTGTCAGTCAGGGGGATGTTTTTTTTCACACCCCGACCGACAAAAGTGTACTGTAGACATAGTCTAAATCTTCATACTTAATTTGATCTGGCTAGAGAGTCACTAAAACCTTCTTGATGCATGATTGGGCCTTGGAAAAATGACTAAGGAGATGCAGAAGGAATTCATTTATGCAGGGAAATGAAAAGAACTGAGGGCCTATTCACCTCTCACTTTACACTAGAATTGACATTGGTGTACTGTGAGCAGGGGTTGGACTAGATGACCTCCTGAGGTCCCTTCCAACCCTAATCTTCTATTATTCTAAGTGGCCTGAAATAAGCATTGCTTGCTAATTAACAGCTAAGAGGGGGTCAAAAATTTGTAAGTACTAGGTGGACAAGAGCTTGTTCTGGATGGTCCAGCATAGTAAAACCAGAAGTAATGGGATGGAATAAAGCAGAGGAAAATGTAGTCTGAATACCAGGAATAAGTGGATCAGAATTTCCATCTTATATCTGCCAGCTACAGAGTTCTTACAGCTTCCTCTGAAGCATCTGGCCCAGTGGTTCCCAACCTTTTTGGCTCGAGGGCCACAGATATAATTTTTACTACCCTGAAGGGCCACCAGTCTCCGCCAGCAGTCCCCCTCCTCCCCCCTACTGCAGCCAGATGGAAGGAGTTCAGCGAGGAGGCTCTCCCGTCCCCCTGGCTGCAACAGGGAAAGCTGGGTCCCTAGCCAGTGCTCCCCTCCCTCTGGCTCCAGCAGGGACCCCAGTGCCTAGGGACCCATGTGGAGTGCTTTGCTGTCCCCGGACTAGGGACCCAGGCGAAGCGCTGATTTCCCGTCCCCTTGGCTGCAGCAAGGAACCTGCACTGTCTTTTATTCCTGGGTCCTTAGGCAGCAGCTCCTTTCTGCAGCCAGCAGGAGGGGAGCAGCGGGCCACTTTGGAAGCCCCTGTGGGTCACTTTTGGCCCCCGGGTCACAGGTTGGGAACCACTGATCTGGCCACTGTCAGAGGCTGGATGCGGATGAAATGGATGTTGGGATTGATCTACTTTGGCTATTCCTATGTTCCTACAGGAGATACCTCAGGACTAGCTCCAAGTCAGGAGTGACGTTTTGTTCTGAAAGGTTCAAGGAAATAGGGTGGCTGTTAGATGCTTTGAGATCCTGCTCTGAAAGATGCTGTAGAAATGTGTGCGCCCAGCCTAATACAAGGCAAATCCGAGCACATAGGCACAGAAGTACAGGGCTTAACCCAGCTCTTTCTGCCTGTTGCACAGTCTAGCGTGGGGATCTCTATGTTCCAATATCGTGGGGCCTTTAAAGGGACAAAGCGTTGTTTTGAATGAGGAAGTATGAAAAGAGAGACGGTAACTAGAGGTAGGTGGGTGGGGGTGTCAAACTACAGCTGAAGGGGAGGGCCTTAAGTCTGTAAGTCCGTATCTGCAGGTTTTAATACTAGAGATGGTGAGGAATAGTTCAGGATGATCCAAGGGGGTATTACTAGAAGTAATGGGATGAAAAGAAAAGTTAAAGCGAATAACCTAGTGTTCTGCTGGAAGGTGTTAGTGGCTGCCACCAAGGAAGTCTTTGACCTATAAGCAATCACAGACCCACTGAAAGTCAATGGGTGTGTGAAGCACCCTTTTAGGCTAAATGGAAGGTGCAATTACCCCCTTCATAGAGTGAGCTTGCTGGAAACAGAAGCCACCGTCCAAGGCAATGGGCTCCGTGGCAAGGCTTGGTCAGAAGCTAAACCATGTGGACTGAGGCCGGGGGTTCCCTGATTGCAAATGCAGGGGCTAAGGGATTGCTGGGCAAGGTGTGTGTGTGTGTGTTAGAGGGAGAGAGCCAACAGATAGGAAGAGAATCTGTTGTTATTAGCATGGCCCTGAGAGGGAGCAGAGATGTCGAACTCCTTGGGGCGCAGAACTGACTGGAGAGGCAGACTTGGAAACTGGGAGCAAGGAAACTGCCTGGTCGCTGTATGATCCTACTGGGTTCAGGGGAACAGGGTTTTGTGTGCATTCATTGTAAATAAACAGGATTCGATCAGACAACATGCTTGACTCCATCATCAATGTCTCCTAATGGAAACAATCCTGCAACGGCCCTGCATGTTGGCTAACCACTCGGGCCACAAGGACAACAGTAAATTTGCCAACCCTGTGAACTCAGGCTGTGGAATAGCGTGTCCGGGGAGGGCGTGGAAACCCCGTTACTTGGGACACTTCAAACTGAACGGGACGAAGTGCTGGAAGACGTACTGTGGAGATTGACCCTGTGTGTGGCTGAGGGGCCTGCAGGGCGGCCCAGTCTCTGTTTGCTAGAGGTCAGTAACTATCTGAATCCTTCACTGGCCCCATCAGCAGAGGGGGGGTCAGGCTATTCTTAGCATACGCTGCTGAAGGCCAATGGGGTTTATGCTTGGGTGAACTTGGCCCAGCAAGTGTGACACTGACCATGCAGCGGCCGTCCCTGGAAAGCGGTAGCCACCAGGCAAAGCGGGAGGCAGTGGGGACTGTGACAAGGGCCCTTTCCTGAGCTGAGGCAGGAACGGGGCCAGACCAGCACTTTGGGCTTTTCTTCCAGGTGCCTCCGTGTCTTGGGACGCCAGGCTCTGGAGCTGGGATGGGGTTAGCTGAGTTTTTCCACACTGTTACTCCAGGATCCCTGACAGAGCCCATCAGGACAGCCTTTTATCAATGCTTCATGCTTTAGTGAGTCTGTCATGACTCACCCACAACATGCTCCATGCTGGATTAATCCAGCTTTCATGCTTGGGATGTGACAACGGGGAGAGAGATGGACGCACAGACTAATGGGGGCTGGAAAGGTCAGAAACCCAGTCCCCATCACATGTTGAAGATGGAATCTCAATTTTAGGGTGATCTGAAGGGGCAAAGAAAGAATAAACTGAGATCAATAGGGGAGATTGGTAAAAGAACAACGGGTGGGGGGAAGAGAGCTGCGGATAAGTAGCCTGGGAAGGTTTCGATTTTTATTGGTAAATGTCGATTTCACCACACACAAGAGAAATTTACAGATAGGCTGCTTGAGAACTTAGAATTTGATGTAAGGCTAAAATTTTGACATGTGATGTTGACAGTTCGTGTTAATGGGTATAAAGCTTTAGCTTTTTGAATGTATTTACTGTCATTCAGTGTTTAGTGTTTGACACCCCCACCCGTAACTTCCCACAACTTTGAACATTTAAATTGAAAAAAATGCTGAAAAATAAATATTTTGAAGGATATCATCAATTATTTAAAAAACCCTCAAATTGATTTCTGCCCTGCCTGTGGCTACGACTGTAAGAACAGGACTGAATCGGAGAAGAAGTGTGATCCAAAGGGTGATTAGAGCTAGATTAAATATGCCCTGAACCCTCAAAGACTGGACCTCAAGTACAGGATCTCTTGAATCAGCGAAATTATCCTGGAAACTGTCCCTTTAGCATTATTGCTACTTTCCACGCATGAAGCACCAACACAATCTCTCTCTAGATTGCTTTTATTTCAGATTAAGAGACTCCACAAAGAAAGACCCATATAAAGGTTGAAATCAGTAGCAGAACTCCCAGCGACTTCAATGGGGCCACAGGGGAGAGAAACAGAGTTCACGTGAAATGAATGCAAAATGGCAGCTGCCCATCAGATTTCCTAGGAGTGTAAAGGTGCAGTGTGCAGAAAACAAAATCATAATAGGACTAGATGCACCTCAGCCATCTCATCCCATCTGCTTTGATTCCTAGCCAGAAGGAGGAGGCGTATAAATAAATACAAGCCAGGGGGACTCCTGAATGAAGCCTCTGGAAAAATGAAGGGTTCAGAAAAATCAGAATGCAGGATAATCATCACAGATAGCAACCAAGGATCACAGACAATAGCAAATGACTTTTACACTGCATTATGGATGGATGGATTGATTGATTGATTGATTGATTTAGAACTTTAAGGGCCAAATTCTGGTAAGGCAGACCAAATGCCTTGGGACGAGAAAAAAATTAGTGCATTCAATATTGATCATAGAATCTAGTGCTCCAAGAAGTGGTGCTTTAGCTAAACTCTTCCCCTACACCCCACCCTACCCCCTCCCCACACACACAGCTGGAGCACCACTTCCAGAGCCCTGCCCGACTCTTGTATCCAAGTGCTGCTGTCCTGTGGTGGACTCGTAACCTGTATATTTTAAGGATCTGTGCTTAGGATCTTGGAGATCTTCGGCAATGCAGAGTAGATGAAAACACCATACATTGCTCTTATGTGCTTGAATGTTGCCACAGGAGGGGAAGGGTGGCAAGGGAGCTGTGCAGAGGCAGCAGTTATGTCTACCTAGTCTAATGACTGCAGACAAAGCACTGAAGGCTGCAGGTTTCCTAAGGCCAAGATCAGAGCAGATTCTGTGCACCAGAGAGTGTGAGGGAAGGTTAATGACAAGTAGGGAGCCACACAGACCATTCCGTTGGGGTAAGCAGAGGGGGCCCCTCTGGGAACTGTTTTGGAGCTTCTAAAATCTATGGTCCTAATCCATCACTACCCTGCAGCCCATTTATGGCAACTGGAATGCCACTGATGTAGGGGCTTCCCCAGCTATTACAGAACAGGTCTGACACCACTATCCACAGGAGTACCTGTCTCAGGGGGCATATCGGGGCGTGAAGGGGCATTGCCCAAGTGCTATTGAGCTCCAGCTTTTCCTGAGTGCTGTGATTCCCTTGGGGGCCGTGGGCAGTTGGGCACAAGTTAGGCTAGCCCTCAGACTGATGTAACCTGAGCACAGTCCCAAACAGCAAAGGCACCACGCTGGCATAAACTTTTCACTGACCTGAGTGAGAGTTTGGGGTGTGCAAAGAATGCAAGATTAAGGGCAGAGTTTGCAACCCACAGTAAAAGTGTGACTAGTCGATTTTCAGTGTTCTTAGTGAATGAAATGCAGGAAGTCAATCGTTAGCAGCCGTGGAGAAAGTGTTTACATTTAAGGTGTCATAAAGAACACAAGTGAGAGGACTTGTCTTCAGATCAGTCCTGGAGCCAGGCTTCCCCTAAGCTTGGGTGAATTTAGATCCTGGCTGCCAGCTGGGGCCAGTCCATTTAAATATGATTGATTTTTTTTTTTTTTAAATCATGTGTTTTAGACCTTGGCCTCACTATTTATGCTGTTTTATTATTTTTGCATTTTGCTCAGCTTGGACAATAAATTTAGGGCATTTTCATTTAGATTAATTAGTAATCATTATTAATTATAGTTGAATACAAGCACTTGTAATGGGGCGATTGTAGGAGTCACTTCTTTCTACTTTCTCACTGAGATAGAAACTTGGTATTTGGCACATTTGTTCATGATGGGCCATTGAGTACAGGAAAAATCCCACGTGCGCCAACCTTTCTATCAGAGGATACCAAAAGATCATCATTCTAACCATTCATGAAAGTTCCTATAAACCTCTTCCATGAAATGAATATAATATAGTCTATTCTTGAATATTTTTAAGACAGTGGACCAAGTTTGGAGGTGAGTCTACGCAGCGTAACTCTCAAACGTAGGGGCCTATTGATTATTGCTCTGCACCTGGTACAATGCTTTACACCAACCGCTTGTCCACACACACAAGTTGTACCTCGGTTGCTATACCAGTTTAGCTAAAGCAGGAAAACCATCTAAGGGTGAATACAAGTGTATTGGTAGAAAAGTGCTATATACCAATAAAGCTATGCCTGTGCAGGAGAGAAACGAAGCTATAGCAGCATAAGGCACTTTTATACCAGTATAACTGTGTCCATAGTAGGGGTTGTACTAGACCATTTAAAAAAAAAATCACACCCTAAGGTGACATAATTATACTGGTACAAAACCTGCATAGCCTAGGCCCAGAGCAAGTTGGGTGTAAAATCCATGGCTACACAAGAGCGCCCAGAAAAAAGGAGTGTAGGAAGTTAAAAAATCAACAGGAGGAGGATGTAAGAACTTGGCTCCACCCTACCATAACTTGCACCTGGTTGTTGTGTTCTAGTTGCTCAGTATGGAAGTTTCACCATCTTAGACTCTTTCCCACATTAATAAGTGGGTTAAAGAGCCTCCTGAGTGTAAGAAATTGGATCTACACCAGGAGTTCTCAACCTTTTTCTTTCTGAGGCCCACTGCATCATGCTATAAAAATTCTATGGCCCACCTGTGCCACAGCAACTGGTTTTCTGCATATCTGGGATTAGCCTGGGCCAGCATTAGGGGCTAGCCAGCAGGGCAATGGCTGGGGGCCCGATACTACAGGTGGCCCCGTGAAGCTAAGTTGCTCAGGCTTCAGCTTCAACCCTGGGTGGCTGGGCTCAGGCTTCACCTTTCTGCCCTGGGCCCCAGTGAGTCTAACGCCAGCCCTGCTCTCTGGTTTATTTTGGTGGACTCCCTGAAACCTGCTCCGGACCCCCTGGGGCCCTGAACCCCTGGCTGAGAATCACCGGCCTACCCTACAGCCACCACAATGGCACAGCTCTGGCTGTAGTGTAGATGCTCCCTGCAGCGAGGGAAGGCTTTTTCCCCCTGTTGATGTAGGTAATCTCTCTCTCAGAGGTGGTAACTAGGGTGATGGAAGAATTCTTCCGTTGACCTACCTGCACCTACCCCGCGATGTAGTTAGGTTGATCTAACTACATCGCACAGGGCACAAAAGTTTTCACGGTCCTAAGTGACTTATAGATCAATCTAATTTCCAAGTGTCAACCAGGCCTAAGATAAACTAGTTTAAACATGAATTAAAACCATTTGAAGTGTGCTTACGTGAGGGACGTCATATTGCTATAACTAAGTCAACATCAAAGCAATTTAGTTTACACCAGTGTAAATTTCCTAAAATAAATAAGCCCTAGTTCTTGTGTCACTTCTGAATGGAGCGCACTGTATTTTGATTACTTGAGCCCTTCCCTCTTTGTTTTCTCTGATTTGTCTAATCTGTTGTTAAAAGATGCTTAGTTTCTGAATCCTGCTCTGACACTTTCTTCTCTAATCTTCTTTCCAGCCAAACAAGGTTTTATTTGTTTATTTAATTTGACATGCCAAGAGAGAAACAATCTCATTTCCTATGGATTATCGAAGTCACAAACAGCTTTACAACAGAGTAAACAAAGTCAAACTCATGTCTCAAGTCTTTGAACTAGGGGCTTCCTAATCACTTCACTTTTAATGTGATTCCTTTCCCTCTCTCCCTTGCTGCAGTCAGGATGACTTTCTGGCCACTTCTAATACAGGCTGCTCCCCTCCACCCAGCCCTGTTCTCTCGATGAAATAATCAGTCTCTTTGTTCTTCCCTTCATCAATATAACCAGCAATCCAGTTTGACAGCTTTGTACCCCAGCTAAAGGGTTTGGGTTTTTTTCCTGTCTGGTTTTTGGCTCTGTGGCCCAATCCCTTCCCATCAAACTCCCATTTTCACTAATATCAAGCACTAAAAGACCTGAGTTTTTTCCACTGACTTTGCTGGGAGTTTTGTCTGAATAAGGAATTGAGATTTGGGGCTGAAATGCACTCGAGTTGGGCAGCTGCTGGTGTGTGTTTTAATGTTGATTAGAGATGTGCCCGAATCACAGAGTTCATACCAGGATTCAAATTTCTCCGGAAGCCAGACGCATTTGGAATCCATGGTTTTGGATGGGTTCAGGTGTGCAGAGATCGTTGTTAGCCACAAAATTCAGATCGCAAACTTCACCAACTCAACCCCTGTCCCTCCTGCTCTGATTATTACTTCTGCAGTAATTGGAAGACGTGTGTGGGTGATTTCAGCCTGGCAGCATGTATGAGAGCGCTCACTTCTCTCAACTGGCTGGATGAGCAAATTTAACTGAGCCTGTTACCCACTGAGTATCTTATCGAAACTCCACTGGCCAGTTTCCTTTGAGTTCTGTCTTTCATCTAGAGTCCTCCTAGCCCCCCCGATCCCTGCCTTCCTCAGCACAATATCAAACAGCTGGAGTTTCTGCAGTGCTGAGAATGTGGGGTTTTAATCTAACTGGGCAGCAGTGCGCCCAGAAAAGGCTGGGCTTTATTCAGGCTAGCTGGTAGCCTAGGACAACACAGACACGGTGGCACATTCCTATGATGAAATGTTGCTAGCTGGGGCTCGAGCCTCATAAATAGTTCATGTTAAGAAGTTTCTTTTGAGGGACCGGATGACTATGGGGATTGGGTTCAAGAAGTCTTTTCAGCTTGGTTGCTGGTTCAGATCTGGTCCAGGTCAATCATAACCAGAAGTCATTGCTGTCTAATGGCTCTTTGATGGCCAATACGAAAGAAGTTGGAGCCAATCGAGTGCCCAGTGGGCAGATCTCCGCATCACAAAAACACCACCACTGGTAGATAGTCACTGGGACCTCTGGCATTTTCAGAAGAGGTGCCCAGGACTGAAGGGCCAACGAAACTGAAATGCCCTATCAGTTTAGAGATGGTTACCCCTGGGTTTAGGGATGAGGAACTTAAGGAGGACAATGCAGGTGGAAAACTTGCACTGCAGCCACATGCTTTTCCCCATCTGGGAATATACAGGGAACTAAAATCTCCAGAGCTGTCCGTTTGGTGCCTTGTACTAACCCTAATCTCACTTTACAAACCCTGGGCCAGATTTATGGATAAAGTAAAGTAGATCTAATGCACCTTTCTTTCCTCTCTCTACCTTCCTGCTCCCAATCCTAAAAATGCTCCGGGGCCAGTTCAACTCCTGTTTAATTTACAGCAGTTTAAAAATGCCTTGAATTATGCTGCCACTAACAGTCAGGCAAGTCATTTGTCTTCAGAGAGAACTGCTTGGTGATCAGCACTTTTAAAAAACCAGGCCATTTATCTAGGTGTCTAGATGTGGATTTAGGAGCTGAACATAAGAACCTATTTTTGAGCAGAATATCTTTGGGAATTTATTTTTTGTTAAATAGATATTTCAAGTTAACCTTCTGGAGAAAGAAAGCCTCTATTAAAGATTCAGATTGCCCATCCAATACAGGTGTAAGATCCAACAACACATACTCTCCACGATCTCTAATACATCCTTCAGTGCAGACCAGATATAATATTCCAGGTATGTCTAAATATACTAAACTGGCAGAAAAAAAATCTTTGAAAAATAACTTCCAGGCTGACTTTATACCTCATAAAGAAGTGCACCAAAAATAAATAAATAAATAAATAAATCACCCACATGAATTGATCGATTCCTCTTAATGGTGATGATGTTAACTCCAAAACTCAGTGACAATGTAAATGTCAACATTAGCTGCTAATCACTACAGCAGAAATGTTCTCTTCCACTGTTGTTGTGGTTGGATGTAGTGGCAGCTATTGGATCTGGGAGCAGCTGGTTTGCTGGGATGAAGAGCGAGGTTTTCAGACCTCCACCCTCCAATATTTAAACTTACCCCTGCCCAAAAGAGGGAGGGAAGGTGGAGATGAATTCCTTCCCCAATATTAAAAGCCTCAATTGTCTTCTCATTACCAGAAACCTAAACCACTTCCCACACGTGTGGTTGCCAAAAACTCCAATTGCCCCTTTCCCATCCCCTGGTATCAGGAGTTTGAGCTTCCCCATCCAACAACTTCTACAGTGCAGTTATACATTGTAGTTCATACACAGTGGCACGTGACACATTTGGAAGCCAAGTCATACCAATGAAACTGAATATGAAATGATATAAATAACGCATGGAGGGGGTACGGATTGGCCTGGATGGGGGGCGGTGAGGGGGAGAAGACACAGGGAGACATATTGCTGCGTAATCCTGGGGTCCATCTTGCATAACTTAGTTCTGATGTGCCGCAAAGGTAATGCGCTTTTGCATAAGAGCGCTTGCATGCTTAAGATAGCGTGGAATGTGGCTGGCTGATTATTAAGCGATGCTGCCTCTAGAAAGCACATTGCACAGACACTCCGAGCTCTGTGCTGAATGATGATTTCCAGGTGTCGTTTAAGATGTTGGTTTTGACCTAAATGGCTTGGGACCATCGTACCTGAGCAGGCTGCCTCTCTCCCCTGATGCAGTCTGGGTCTGTGGAGGGGCTCAAGCTAACAATCCCTCTCTTGTAAGAGCGGGATACTCAAAAGTGAAACTCAAGCTGTTTTTTCAGCCAACAGAGCTCAAATGTGTTGGCCTCTGGGACATGCTGCGTGGCTCAGCTGTTTTCCTGTACCTGCTAAGTGAGGTGGTTGAAGAACTTCATATTCAGAGATTTTTAAGACCACCCTCAGATCATTTAGTTTGAATTCCTGCATAATGCAGGCCATAAATTTTGCCCAGTCATTCCCTATATCAAGCCCCTAATGAGCCTTCTGGGGGGTGCTACGGCATAGATTGCAGAAAGATATCCAGCCTTGCTTTAAAGACTTCAGGTGACAGGGAATCTATCATGCCACTAGGTGAGTTGTTCCGATGGTTAATTACTCTTGAGTGGTTGGCTGTGTGCGTTATTGAACACTGCTGTGTTTGGGAGGCGAGTGTTAATTTCAGTTTTCAGGGGCTGGTTTTTGACTATTGTATTTGGCTGGGTGACTTGTGAGATTGGGATAGAGAGAGAAACAACTCATCGTTTTTCTTGCAAAGTTGGGACATTTTGACAAATGTCTGCTGTACCCCTACCCTGGCCAGTCAGGCAGGGTGGATGTTGGGGAGGATTAGACAACGGCAATGTACCATGGTGGATCTAGAGAAGATCACAATCCGTCTGGGGGTGGGGGTGAAGAAGTGCCAATGGGCGTGGCCAGGGCCATTGAGATTCCTCCTGGTTTCCAGGGATGACAGTGTTCGGTGAGGGAGGCCTGTCTGCTGCCTCCCTATCATCAGGGTTTTCTGCCTGTTAAATGGCAGGGGAAATCTGATGATTTGCCCCAAATGTTCTGCAGTTGTGGGGGGCCAAGTTCCTCCAAAAACCTTGAAGAGAGATCTGCTGGGGGAAGGAAAGCTCAGAAGAAAAAGGCGGGGGAGGGGCTGGAGGTGTAACCACCAAACTCCAAGAAAAGGGATGGAACCTGGGAATGGAGGCTTGGCAGTGCTGAGCTGCTGAGGGAGAGAGGCCTGGCTAACTGGTGGCATGGCCAGCAATTCTCCTGTTCCCCCATCTTCCCTGGCCAGGCCATAGGTTCTCTTCTCTCTGCACTGAGGCTCTGCAGTCTTTTTTTCTCTTGCTGTGGATTTGCCCATCGTCTCCTCGGTGAAGTTGTGCCGCCGGCAGGCCTGGCGGGGAGTTGCTTGTTGCTCTCTGCCTCAAGAAGCCTGGCAGCTGACAGCCCTCTTTACAAAGCATCCTTCTTTGCCTCTGTAAGGAACCTCTTTCACAGCAGCAAGCTGTGGCTACGGCACTTATTACAGACACTAGAACAGCAGCCTGAAGTGACTGCTTGGGCGTCTCTTATTTGCCCTGAATCTTTTACAAGGTTTCATTTCTCTCATTGTCACTCTGCTTTCTCACTCTTATTTCACTTGTTCCATTCTCCTTTTAGTCTGCATTTTCACCTGCCTTCTCTCTGCTTTGGGATACTTCAGTGCATCCGAGGGTAAATCCTCTGCCCAGTGCCCAGCATCATTAATGGTGCTGAGGTGGAAAGGGGGATCTTTGCTTTTGAGGAACCACTGCCTGGGTAACGCTGGCCAGATAGAATGTTTCAAAGCTCTTTAATTAATTACTCCTGGGAGACAGACAGGGTATTTGTCTTAATGGGTTATCCTTATTTTACAGCAGGGGAAACCGAGGCACAGAGAGAGGCAGGGACTTGCCCAAGGTCACACAGTGAGCCATCATCACAGCCGGGGAGCGGGATCTAATTTTCATGAGAGCCCTGAAGGACAGCAGGTAAACGTGCTAACATTACATACAAAAATATATTTAATACAAACCTTTGGCATAGCTCTTTACTGGTGCAATTTCTAGACAGGAATAGTGGGGAGGAAGTCACCCTAAGATCTGGAAGCTGCAGAAAAGGGTGTGCCATGATGTTTTTGTTATATGACTATGACACACTGTTTCTCAAAATAGCACCCTGTAAACCCCATATTCATCATTGGTATATAGTTGTGATGTGGGTTGTTCTTGAAATATGTTGTGAGTTTGGGAGACGCCCACTGCTAACTCTTCAGTGACAACAACAAAGGTGATCACCCATGCCCAAACTATGTTTAGCGACCACCATGAGCCCTGAACCAGCAGGGGAATTGTAAACAAGAGAGTACAACAAGAGGATGGAGGGTAGGGATAGGATACAGAGTGACCTAGACAAATTGAAGGATTGGGCCAAAAAAAATCTGATGAGGTTCAACAAAGACAAGTGCAGAGTCATGCACTTAGGACAGAAGAATCCCATGCACAGCTACAGACTGGGGACTGACTGGCTAGGAAACAGTTCTGCAGAAAAGGACTTGGGGTTATAGTGTACAAGAAGATAGATATGAGTCAACCGTGTGCCCCAGTTGCCAAGAAGGCTAATGGCATATTGGGCTGCATTAGTAGAAGCCTTGCCAGCAGATTGAGGGAAGTGATTATTCCCCTCTCTTTGGCACTGGTGAGGCCACATTTGGAGTATTGTGTCCAGTTTTGAGCCCCCCACTACAGGAAGAATGAGGACAAATTGGAGAAAGACCAGTGGAGGGCAATGAAAATGATTAGGGGGCTGGAGCACATGACTTATGAGGAGAGGCTGAGGGAACGAGGCTTGTTTAGTCTGCAGAAGAGAAGAGTAAGATTTGATAGCGGCCTTCAACTCCCAGAAAGGAGGATCCTGGGAGGGTGGAGCTAGGCTGTTCTCAGTGGTAATAGATGACAGAACTAGGAGCAATGGTCTCAAGTTGCAGTGGCAGAGGTCTAGGTTGGATATTAGGAAAAACGTTTTTACTAGGAGGGTGGTGAAGCACTGGAATGGGTTACCTAGGGAGGTGATGGAATCTCCATTCTTTGAGGTTTTTAAGGTCCAGCTTTATAAAGCCCTGGCTGGGTTGATTTAGTTGGAGTTGGTCCTGCTCTGAGCAGGGAGCTGGACTAGATGACCTCCTGAGGTCCCTTCCAACCCTAATCTTCTATGATTCTATGATTTTAAGAGATTTACAATTCTGTAAGAGACAGTTGTGCAAGCACCACACAATGGGGATTGCTCAACTATGTGAATCAGCAAGGCCCACCAGGACATGCCAGGGCCAGTATTTTCCTGGGACATGAATTGAGAGTATAAAAAAAGGGGCAGTGGCATCATGAGACCACTTCTGTCCTCCCCCACCTATTCTGAAGACAACAAGAACGCTGGGAAGACAAAGACTTTGAACTGAGGAGTTTGGTCCCAGGCTGAGAAGGAAAGTCAGCCTGTGTATCAAGATCTGTAACCTACCTGCAACATTCAGTGGGGTGAGAAAAGCTGTTTGATTCTACTCTTGCTTAGTCTGAAAGTTTAGCATTCAGAATGCGTGTTTACTTTTTATTTTCTTAACTAACTGTTTCTGACCTTTATGCCTACCACTTATAATCACTTAAAATCTGTCTTTCTGTAGTTGTTAAAATTATTTTAATGTTTTATCCTTACCAGTGAGTTTATCTAATGTGCTTGGGGAATCTGTTCAGATTACAAAGGCTGGTGCACGTCCACTATCCTTTGATGCAGTGGCGAACTAATTAATGAGTTTGCATTGGAAAAGAGAAGGTCTTGAGCAGTGTAAGACAGTATCTTTCAGGGGCACAAAGCAGGGGGCTAGTGTATCCCTCTGTATAGTTCATGAGTGGCTTAGGGCAGTGGTTCTCAACCTTGCAGACTATTATACCCCTTTCAGTAGTCTGATTTGTCTTGTGTACCCCAAGTTTCACCTCACTTAAAAATTATTTGCTTACAAGATCAGACCTAAAAATACATAAGTGTCACAGCACAATTACTGAAAAATTGCTTACTTTTTCATTTTTACTATATAATTTTAAAATAAATCGACTGGAATATAAATATTGTACTTACATTTCAGCGTATAAAATATAGAGCAATATAAACAAGTCATTGCCTATGAAATTTTAGTTTGTACTGACTTCACTAGTGTTTTTTATGTAGCCTGTTGTAAAACTAGGCAAATATCTAGATTAGTTTATGTACCTCCTGGAAGATCTTTGTGTACCCCCAGGGGTACACGTACCCCTGGTTGAGAGACACTGGCTTATGGAGCAGTCATACAATTTAGTTGGGTGTGTCTCTGTATGCTGGTGGCTGAGTGATGACAGCACATGGGGGGGTTTGCTGCTTGTCACTGGCAAAGAGAGACAGCTCAGGCTAGAGCGTTAAGGGGGCACAGAGGTCCCACAGTTCCAGGCTGTACCTTCAGGGATCCTGTCACAATTACATATTCCCTTATGGACAGAGATGGTGCCAACCTCTTCCCGGTGGGGGGGCTGAGGAGGACTAGACAGAAAATTGGGGGGGGGTGCCATCCCTCTCAACGAGGCCCTGCCCCTCTCTGTAGCCCTGCCCCCTGCTCCTCTTCAGGTGAGTGCCAGCTTCATCTCCTCTTCCTCCCAAGTTCCCACCCCCTGGCTAGGTTGGAAGCCAGAGCCGGGCAGTGCGGGGCAGCTGCTGCATTGGCTGGTGCCATGGTGCAGGTGGCCACGGTGCTCCTCCGTCTCCTCTTCCTGCTGCCGCTGCTCAGGGCTGCGACTGCTCATCAGCTCCCTGCTGCCATTTGACGGCTTGCAGCCCACAAGAGCTGCCTGGCTTTGGGGGACCTGGCTTTGGGGCTGGTAGAGTCCTCAAGGAGCAGCGACTGTGGGGAGTGGGGCCCAGGAGCCTGGGCTGGAGCAGGTCGATCCGGGCTGCTGTGGGGAGCCCTGGATTCTCCTGCCTTGGCACAGGCAGGGGCTGCTCTCAGGCCCCCGGGCCGGGCTTAATTCTGCGCTGCTGCTGGTGTCAGAGCTGTCTTCACATCTGGGCGGCCAGAGAGCAGTGGCGGCTGGCCAGGATCCCAGCTCTGAAGGCAGTGCTGCCACCAGCAGCAGCAGAGAAGTGACCTTTGACCTTTGCACTGGAAGAGGTGGCTACAGGGGGGCTAAGGCAAATTATGGGGTGGCTGTGGCCCCCGCAGCCCCACCCCTAGCATTATCCCTGCTTTATGAGATAGTCCCATAGAATTTAATAGAAAATGTTAACTTCTCTCTAGAACCTTTGAACCACCCTAGAGAGTGACATAGAGAATTATGTCCCTGCTAGAGATCTCTGAGGATGGTTTTAAAAAAACCTAATTAAAGGACCATTCTCTCTATTTAATTCTACAGACAAGGTAATTTCTCCAGAACCCTGTAGGTTTCATCCCTATTAAAATCTACTGAATTTTTCCATAAGGTTCTGCTAATATTTATTAATAGCTCATTTTGTTATAATTTCTCTCTCTCTCCAAGGCCCAGTCCCAGTAATCACTGGAGTCTGGTTTTACAGGTTGAGGGATATGAAAAATAATCCCAATAAAATGTTTTTAGAACTCTTTAAAACATTCCTAATGTGCCTTTTCTGCTAAATTTTTGGCACATGCAGAATCCATGAAGCAATGATGTAGCATCAAGGTTTTGTCAGCACTTGCTTGTGATGTCCCATGTTCTGTTCAGGCCACGTGGCTCTCGCTGATCCAGTAGATGCTACGTACCCATAACTCTCACTGAAATCAATAGGATTTGTAGGTTCTCAGCTCCTAGGATCAGGCCATGTAAACTGCCTTGTACCACCAGTCACTTTGTAGTTACACCTCTTTCACTATGATGCATATAGGGGCGGATCCTGCAACTTTTCAAGTCAATGGAAGTTGTAACATCAGTGGGAGGAAGGACTGATTGAGTGCATGGTGAAGAGAACATTTGTGTTCCTTGTATCCTTATAATTATTATGAATGGTGCAAGCAGAGACACCTATAGTTAAGGTTGTCCAGCACTTCCCCTTTTAAGACATTAGGGTAGCAGCCAGTGGCCTCAATGGGAGTAGGGGCTCTGTTGGGCTATATGCTGCACAGACATGGGACGATACAGTCCCTGCTCCAAAGAGCTTACAATTTAAAAATTCTAAGCCCAAGCTTGTGAACACATAAGCACACGTATGGTTTATTCACAAGCAGTCCCGTGGATTTAGCTGGGACTACACACACAGATCAAGCTGTGCACATGCTTAAGTATTTGCAAGTGTGGAGCCTTCAAAGGTGAGCAAAATCCAAAAGGCTGGGACAGGGGAAGACAATTAAACATGTATCTTTTAAAGCTGTGTGTGTCTTAGTTTTGTAATGACACAAGCTTTCCTCAACTGCCCTTCAGCCTAGCCATCATACGGTATACATCATGAAGTACAATTGCATGTGCGATATGGAACAGTGAACAATAAACTAAAATAGGGCCACTGGTTTGTTTTCTCTCTCTCACACACACATTTTCCACCAGCAAGGCTGTAAGTTCCCAGAGAGAGCTACTTTCCTGTCTAAACGTCCCTGGAACCAGTGTTGTGTGTTTAAAAAAAAAAAAGTCAGAAGTCACTTTGTGGCGGCAGCTCCAGCTTCTCTGGCCCCCTCTCCCCTGATGAATAGGGGGTCAGGAGTTTTCATTAAGGACTGCCACATACCAAGTCTACAAGACAAGTGGTGGTGGAGGGACCCTCATTCTTTTGCCAAACTTTTCAGCCCAACTTTCTCAGCTTCCGCTTCTGTTGGGGACAGAAGGGGGAGGAGGGGGAGCACCAGGACTCCTGCTTTGTTGTGTGTGATTCTTTAAGCTCACCCCGGTTTCTGGGAGGTGGGCTCGAGAGAATCCAGCTGATGATCATTACTAGTATTTGGGGAGACTGTTGTTTGTTTCTTTCCTTTTAGGGGTTATTTTCCCCCCTCTCTCACTCTTGCTCCTCCTCTTTCCCCTCGTCCTACCCAGGGGGAGGGGGAATGGGAGGCTCCAGAGGAGAGCAGGAGGAGTACTGCTAGCAAAAGAAGGGAATTGTTTGAGAGTTCAGTCATCCAAAAAAACCTTCTTCCATGTGGAGGGTCTGGCTGCTCTGATTCCAATTTCTTCCTCCTGCTGCAACAGCTTCCTTCTCCTCTCCCCCTGAGCCTTGCAAACCCTCCCTCCCCTAAAAGTATCCCTAAAATCAACCAGCACGAAAAGAAAGTAAGTCCCCCCCAGTCAAAAACCCCAGACTCTTTTGCTGAGTTCCAGATCCGGCCTGGAACTTCACAGCCCCCTGGACTTTAGCCTCTTTGTTGCTTCTTCTCATTTTGTGTATCTTTGTGTCTCTCCTTCCTGCTCCAGCAGAGATCTCCGGTGAGTGAAACAGCTGGGGGAGCAGGGGGGGAGGGAGTCGGGTTTAAAGAGAAGTTCTGGTGAGTTGTGGTTTTTCTTTACTTGAGCTCCTAAAAGTGTAGGAGCCGCAAATCTTTGTGTTGGCGTTTGGGAGGGTTGTTGGCTGGGTGCCTTTCTAGGGGAATCTCGGTGTTTGTGTTTGTAATATAATAAAACGAGCAGGAGAGGGAACAATTTCCCCCCCGCGATTCCCTCGACCCCTTCCATGGTGAGTTTTGTGTTTTGGCCGGGCAGGTGGGATTTGTTTATTTCACTCTGTCTCTTTCTGGTCAGTTCCTCGGCGCTAATGGAGGGCCCTGCACGCACTCTGTGGTACTGCAGCCCCACTGCCCAAAACTTCCCCCAAGATTTAGTCAACTCGGCTCCTTTCCCCAGCCAGCAAGAGACAGGAGGTGGAAAAGATGGTTTCAGAAACAGCTTTCCTTCCCTCTCCCCACCCCTCCAGTCTTTCGTAAAAAATGAAATAAGATATAAAATAGTGGATTTATTTAAAAACTGGTGGGAGCTTGCAGAAGAGACAACTCGTGTAAACGCAAAGGCATCTTGGCTTGTGATTATGTGGAGGGGTTTCTGCTGCACAGATAAGCGTGGGCGGGTTTTCGGAGAGTAAAATGTTTGTTCACTGCCTGCGTTTTCTTGTGCAATTGTATATTTTAGTCCTGATGCGAAGGTGATGGGTGAAATAGATGGGGGGGGGGGGGGGGGTTTAAAGGAGAGTTTTGGGGGGCAATCACTTTCTGCTGTGAAGCGGGACTTGAGGGGGTTTTATGCCTGTGTGTCCTGCTGTTTGGACTGTAACTTTGGCAGGTCCTTGTAACATCGCCTTTACATAGAAAATGCACTGATTATTTAGGGGAAGGAAGGGTTCAGGATTTATAGATGCATTCAAATTAAACTTTTAATTACGATTTTTTTTAAGGACTTGCTAATAATAGAAAATAATAATAATAATAGACTGAACAAGCACCTTTCCTGACACCCCCAGCTGGCAAAACTGATTTAACACAAGTCTTGTATTTTTTTTACTAAAACTTCTGTCTGTAGAGGAGCCCCAGTTCCCCAAGTATATTTCACTGAAGTTGTGGAAGAGGCATTTCAGGATCTCCTCAAGTTGGGTTTTTTTGTTTGTTTGTTTTTAATGACGCTCTATTGCCTCTACACATACACTGGGTTATGTGAGCAGGACAGTGTGATTCTATGTATAAAGACTGTGTGTGTGTCTGTGTCCACGTACAATTTCTTGCCTGTTTTAAATTGTTTGATTTCCTTGGTGCCCAATTCTCTTAATATCTGCACAGCTACCAAGTGGCACTGTGCAATGTCGTTTTGATATGTCCATCTGCAGCCTAATAGTCAAACTTCATTTCCCATGGGTTAAAAAACTTCATAATGGAAAATATTAAAAGGATGTGAGGGGTTTTTTGCTGTGGCGGTGATGGTTTTGCAAGTAGGGTTTTATTTTGATTTTCCTGTCCTTTTGGGAAGTGCACTTTCTCACTTTGCCCGGATTTGGGAGATAGAATATTGTTGACTTGGCACATGTACATCCGCGTGCTCACACACAACACACCTTTTTGGTGGGTTGGGTAGTGAGGTTTATGGTTCTGGGGAAGGTTTAAGAAGAAACACTGTGAGCGTTTGCAAATGATGGGTTTTCTGTGTTTGTTTTTAAAATTACCTAAATAGCTGAATGTGAAATAGCCCCCCTTGCTAATAGGAAGCATCCTGGAACCTGTTAGGGGAAGATAATTTAGAGGGAGCTATGCTTTTCCCCATAGAATGAGTGGATTTATCTGTGGCAAGGAATCAGTGGGCTTTTGTTCCTTTTCTATTACTCCCTCACAGTCAAAGAGTCTAGTGCAGGTTAAACTCCCAATGGGCGTTTTCTCTTGGGGCTGAAATCAGATATGGTGCTACCCTCCTTGCTGATGGAGTTCTACTTAGGAAAAATAGGACATGTTCACATGAAGGAAGTGCAAAGCCCTGATGTACAAATCTGAGGACCAAATTCATTTCATCCTCTCAAAAATAACTTGCCTTTGAGAGAGAGCTCACTGAAAACTGTAAAAATGGCAGTAATCCACACACTGCTCTCCGTGAGAAGGGTACAGGTGGCTGTGGCTGCAACGTTCTAGGATGTAACGTCTCATGATCACTTTCTACTTTCCTAGGGATTGGACTGCTTTACCTCATCTGTTTTGCTGTGATGTGCTGGGTCATCTACCTCACACAACACAGCACATGGACTGCTTGGTTGCACCTTGCTGAACGTGACACCTGAAGTAGGTCACGAGGTCTTTCTAGCCCATTGGGTGTCAGACCCTCTCAGCTTCTCCTTTTGGGGTTTGTTTGGTCAAAGAACAGATGAATAATTGTCCAACTCCCCTGGCCTCCTGAAATTCCTCTCACTTCCCCCACCAAAACCCTCCACTATATTGACCATGGAGCTCAGATCCAGGGCTGCAACTTCCCCTGGCCTGTATTACTGAGAATAAGGCTGAATTCAGCCTTAAGGAACTAGCTTAAATCCCCCCCAAGCCAGGAAAGTTGCAGCTAAGGTTGTAAACCCAGTGGAATCCTCTGGCCCCACTGCAGAGAGCGGTGCAAAAAGGGAAAGCGCTTTCCTAGCCTAGGAGTGTGTGAGATCAGTCAGACAGCAGTCAGAAAACTCACTTGGTGGAGCGCCTTGTTTTTCCTCAGTGACACTGGATGAAATGTGCTTGGTTTACAAGTCAACAGATGACTTTTCTAACTGCCAATGCCACCTGGGTTCTTCTTGCATCTCATACCCTGAGGAACAAGGAAGGCTGACAATTGGACTGCATGCAAGGCAGAAGAGCTTTCTGCTCACATTCTTGTGGCTATGTTAGGGAGGACTAGAAATAGGGGATGAAGGATAATCTTCAGGTCAAAGCACAGGACTGGGAGTCAGGAGACATGGGTTCTGTTTCTGGCTGACACAGACTCTGTGAGGTTTTTGGGTAAGATCCTTCATTCCTCTTTGCCTCGATTTCCCCATTATTAAAATTGGGCTAATCCTTACCTAACTCACAAATGGAAAGCACTATAGACTTGCAAATATCATTAATAATATTAACACTTTGGGGCCAACCAATATAAACCACTTGTTTCTCTTGGTAAAGTGAGGCTAGACATTGGATGAGAGCCTCACCCTAGTTCTGCCCCCTGTGTGCTGGGTAAAAGAGCTGAAGCAGCATAAAGGAACTCTGAAATGATTCCCTTGTCCCAGGATCTGAGAAGACAGCCCCAGACTGCTCTCTGAGACCCCCCTCGCAAGCGTTGAGGTGGCATGGTACATGTGGCAGAGCTGCAGGAGAGGTAGGACATGTCTGAGGATGGGCCGCAGCACTGCAGCCCATAGGGAGAGGAATAGGCGCTGTAGTTTATAGACAGGCCTGCAGGTGTTTCCAGATTACAGGGGGAGCCATGCATTGGCAGACGAATGGGAGGAAGCCACTGTAGCTGCTTCTCCATCTGGGCAGTGAGTTCTGCATGGCACCGCGAAGAGGCATAGTGCAGAATCTCACCCCTAGGAGGAGGAGTCGTGTTGAAAAGAGCGAGCCAGTTTTCCGACTACAACCGTAGTCAAGGCACATGCACCCCGAGGGCGATTTCAAGGTGATTAATAACAAAACATTCAGTTTATTCACGGGGCCAAAGGAAAGAGGCAAAGCATTTAAACCATACGTTTAAAACCTCCTCCATCATTGCACTCTGATGGCCAGATTGTGCTGCATAACCGAGCAGCTGAAGGCCATGGGAGAGTCTCTAGATTTAGGCTGGTGTAACAAATAGCTGAATTTGGCCCCGAGACATTGGAACTACTGCAGACAATGAGGGTTCATGGTTGGCCTAACTCTGCTTCCACTGGAGTTGGTGGGAATTTTGATTTCCATGAGAGAAGCGTTAGGCCAACTCAGAGTGGGTTTTGAAAATACCACATTAAATATGGTCTAAAGGAGGTTTGAAAGGTAGAGCTGGTTGAGGTCATTTGTTCAGCTCCATCATGTTCAATGCCTTATTTTGCTGGCTTCTGTAGTTGGTGTATTATGGGTAGGGGATTTGCCCAGCTCTTATCTCAGGCCTTCTGGGTGGAGCCTGTTCAGCTTTAAAGCTCCTTCAGAAATGTTAGCGGGAAGTCTTGTTGCCTGTGCGTGTTGTAGTAACCAGCCACTGTGCTTTGATGATGATAGTGCTGACTCAGCTCATTGCTTGTGGAATCGCAGTTCTGAAGATGCAGCAGTTTGGCACGGTTAAAAATAGGCTTGGAAGGATTAGATTTTTTTTATCTGTAAATGTCGATTTCACAGTGCACCCGCAAACTGCTTTAACTTGCTGAATCTCAACATCTGCTGTTGTTAAATAATTATCTGACTCCCCCCAGAACTTGCCACGACTGCGAACATGTAAACAGATAAAAACAGAAAAACGTGTAAAAATATTGATATTATCTGTCAAAATTGTAAAAAAAGAAAACTCATTCTGACAAGTCTAGTTATAACGAAGTCCAGCTAAAAGCTTCTCTTGGTCAGAAGAAAACCACTGAAGATTTTGCAGGTGTTAACACCTGTTTTTTCCTGTCCTAAGGAATCTGTTTGGGACATAGTCTTCACTTACTCTGGTGGAGTCTTGTGGTGCACAATGATGTGGCTAACGCATTGCTAGTATTCACCAGAGCGCTAGTGCAGCATAGGGGACAGTGAAGGTGCAGAGCACTATGTGAACGGCTGTGCAGGTGTGGAGTTCTGGTGGGCACTGGGAATATGCCAGGGGTTGTTAGCATGGGGTGAAGCACTCTCTTAGTCTCTTTGCTTCTCAACATCCCTAGGAGGGGAGGTGACAGTAAGAGCCATGCTAATCACCTGCAAGCATCCCCCCACCCTGGCAGATCAGTGCTCCTAGACATTGTGCAACTGTTTGATTAGGAATTGTGAGATGGAGCTATGCTGAGCGCACACAGCTCTTCTGTATTCACAGTCCCTGTTGCCATCTCCGCAGAGGCAGGGTTAAGGTTGAGTGGGGTTGCAGCGTGGGACACATTGTTACCCTTGTGTCTCCTGGTTTTCAGAGGTTGAAGTTGAGCCACCCATCATGTTCTGGAAGCACGTGAAATGGTGGTAGGCAATTTTAACCCTGCATTCACTGTTTTTTTGGGCAGAATATAATGGCAGATGGCTGTAAAATGGCCCAATACCAGGTCCTAGTGAAGTCGATGGCAAGATTGCCATTAACTTCTGTAGGCTCAAACACGGTTTGAATAAGCATTCAGAAATCTGGGCGGCTATTCAGGCCTGTTGGATGGGCTGGGGGAGTTTCACTGTGCTATATATAGCAGGATCCATGTGGTGAGTTACTGTGTGGGAAGTTGAGGTGCTGCAGATTCACACCCTGGCTTGCCACACAGTAACTCGCCATGTAGACAAGCACTAAGATGAATATTTGTGTTTTAAAAACTTTTCAGTACTTGCCTGCTACTATGAATGCCACAGCATGCAGCCTTGTACAGCTAGCTAAGGAATGACACATCCCTGCTCAGAGGGTCTTAGATGCTAATTCAGCTGGAACCAGGAAGCAAAGAAGTACAAAAATATCAAACAATTTAACAATGACAAATGTAGCCACATTTTTTAAACACCACCCCTTAAAATACAGCGAGCGTCAGATGGCATTTTGGAGGGTGGGTTGAATCACTTTTAATGGCCTTCCTAATTTTATTTTTATTCATGTTGTTGACAGTGCAAATTGTTGTTTTTCCCATAAAAGAGGTGGTGTCCCGTATGCAGTTTAACAGCTCAGTTGTGCGTGGCTGTCACATTTGTAAGTTCTCTGGGGCAAGAACGGACTGTCTGTTCTGTGTGTGTACAGCCCCTAGTGCAGTGGGATCCTGACCAGTGTCCGGGTCTCTTGCGTACTACCAAAATAGACTACAAGAAGTCCTGAGTAAGAGGTGGTGCAGAGCTGCTTGACCACAGTGGGAACTAAGGGGGAGATTGTGTTTCAGGGAGCGTGTGGGAGTTGCACAAATACTGCACCCCGTTAGTAGGTGCAGCGCCAGTGCCAAGAGGGAGACAGACCTGGACTCTGCTCTCTCCTCAGACGGTTCAGAGCGGCTTTCACCTTGTGGGATGCTGGGAGAGATCATACTCCGAGCTCCTGTCAGCCATGAGGATTGCGATCATGCCTGGTGGCTGTGCAGTGATCACAGGCTTCTGGGGCTTACTCCACACCTCACAGAAGGCGGGCGCCAGGAGAACACAGCAGCGTCGTGGCATTCTGGGCTGCTGTGGGTATACACAGACTGCTCTAAAAATTCAGCTACCGATTGAAAGTGAATCACTTTCATCCCACTTGGTCCATCTTCTCTCAAGGGGTATGGCGGTTTGCCTGGAACAGCCTGTAAGTCTGTCAACCAAACCTCAGTGGTGGGACTTCCATTTTGGCACCCGAAACTCCCCTCTAGTAAAGGGATTGGCCTGTGAGGCAGAGTCAGGGTCGTGGTGTGCATGGATCCCTTTGCCGGGTGCTGAAATACATTTATTGGCTGCAGTGTCAGGGATTCTAAACAGGCCTGTGCCTAAGACAGTGCGTCAAGACCGTCCTCTGTCGCTATAATGGTACCCATTGGGGGGAGGGAGAGGGATATCCTTTTAAGGACTCTAGCGTTAACTTTCTAATGTCAGACCAGAAGCCTTTAGGTTATTTTTATTTTCCTCAAACCGCGGAGAAATTAGAGGCTTTCCACAATGGAGGTTGGTGCCATCCGAAACCTGGCAGGCCAGACTGACAGGTTAGAGGAAGCCCTCTGAGCCATTGCATAATGATAAACAAGGCCCTGTCTACATGAAGGGAACTTACCCGGGTGTGTAACTCCAGTGATACAGTCATACTGGCACAACGCCCTAACGTAGATACATTGCACTGGTGCAAAGCGGGGTTTACCCCGGTGCAGCTTAATCCAGTGACACACTAAAATAAACTACTCCTGCATAACCCCTGCTTTGCACTGCTGCAATGTGTCTAGTTACGGGTCCACGCTGATGTAGCTACCTTGATGCTTATTTCCTTAATGTAGATAGGGCCTAAAGCTGATACAAAACAAGGTAGACACTGTCCACCCTGCCTGCACTGAGGGGTGCTGAGATGAAGGATGCCCCAGGGGAGACTTGAGAGACCTAGTTCAATTCCCTGTTCTACTAGACATCCATCCGATGTGACCTTGAGCAAGTCACTTAGTTTCTCTCTGCCCCAGTTCCCCATCTATAAACACACACTTCCCTAGGGGACAGTGAGGGTAAATTCATTAAAGATGGGGCGGTGCTATGATTCTGGAGGCCATAGGTAGGAACCGCTGTGGGTGAGGATGGAAATGTAGCGTGCCTCTCCAAGCATGGCAGTGTGGTAAAAGGCTTGTGCTGTGTGGATGGGAAGAATTTCTATGGGCTTTACGCAGTGCTTTGAGATTCAGAGAAGAAGCTGGTGTCCTGCTATAGAAGACCTGTTAGCTGAGTGTGGTCATCAGGGAGTCTAGTGAAGGTAGCAGCATTGCAACAGATTTGTGGCTCCAGCCAGTTGGTGGTACAGAGAGACTGTTGTAATCTTGTGTTCCATGTAGCGTACATCTCGACGAGCAAAGTGACTCCTGCCTTTTCCTTCCTCTCCATCTCTTCCAGTTTTATGAAGATCTCCTCTTCACCCCCCCCCCCCCCAAATACAAATTTGGCCTTATCTTCAAAGAAGCCCTTTGATGCCAAGCTTTGAAAGAGGAGGAGGAGGAGACGAGAGAGAGACCATCACATCCATTAGGACGCCCAGTTGCCGGAGAAAATGTTTTTTAAAACGAAGGCTGAACTGTTAGTGTTTAAAATCCAAAGCCTAGATTAAATACACGTAGAGGCCTTCTCCCCCGAGAGCCCGCTGGCAATTCTTCATGCAGCAAGGATTCTCTCACTCGCACAAATGGACAGCTATTTGGAAGCCAATAGGATTTTGAATGATGAATAACATTTTTACATTCATCTGATGCCTTTCATCCCAGAGAGTTCCAGACTGTAGATAATGCACAGAGGGATCTCTTCACTCTAACTCTTCCAATCCAAGGGAGTCTGCTCTGGGGTGAGAGGGTGGCACTCAACCAGCGCATGGCATGGCTGCACAGCTGTGGGTGGCTAGGGCACATTTTAGCCAACTGCTCTTTGAGCCTGCCTTTGCCAGCAAGGCAACTGGCCCAGGAGTTAAAGGAAAGCTGTTAGGTCAACAAGTCTGAGTTCGGTCAGGCCAAGAGGGTGGGACTGAGTTCCAAGGATGAAGACTTCTTTTGGAAATCACTCTGGGTGGGATTTTCAAAAGCCCTGAAGTGATTTAATGCAAACCCCATTGAAAGTCAATGGGCCTTGTGCTCCTAAGTCACTGAGGCGCTTTTGAAAATCCAACCAACTCCCCTTCCTTTTAAAATCAGGGCCTTGTTATCTTAACTGCCCTCACTGACCATGAGTGTGGTGGTGTGTCACAGGGAACAGGGTGGTCTCTCAGGGGGTTTCTCTCTGGGTTTCCAGCCAGTTAAGGTTCAAACCGTCTAGTTTCAAACTTCCACCTTAAGCCCCCCCTGGAAACTACTTGGAACCAGACTGCGAAGTATCGATGTGATGGGATCTCTGTGCGAGATCCTGCTAACTAAGTAGGATGTGCCAAGCTGCGTGATCCCAAGCAGTAGCTCCAAGTAGAGCGTGTTGCATTAGTCCAGTGATTTTCAAACTTCATTGCACCGCAGCCCTCTTCGGACAACACAAATTATTACGTGACCCCAGGAAGGGGGACTGAAGCCTGAGTCCGAGTCCAAGCCCTGCTGCCCCAGGCAGGTGGGGGTCAAGGGGGCTGTAACCTGAGGGGGGCTGAAGCCCAGGCCCCAGCAAGTCTAATGCCAGCTCTGGTGACCCCATTAAAATGGGGTCGCAACCCACTTTGGGGTCCTGACCCACAGTTTGAGAACTGCTATTAGTCTAATGTCGAGGGGGCACAGGCCTGGGTCCCTATGGTAAAGGCTACCTCTGAGAAGAAAGGTTGCACCCTTCTCAACAAGCATAGAGGAAAGAAAGCAGCCTTGGCCATCTATGTGTACTTATGTGGGCCATGTCATCCTAATAACAGCTCCTCACCAACAATGAGCTATGATGTCTTGCATTTCCAAGGCTCTCTCACTGTTCTTTACTAACATTAATTAGTTTAGTCTCACAACACCCCTTTTTCCTCTCTACCTTATCTTGTTGAACTGAGGACGACACACGTGCATGTGAAACAGAGAGGCCAGAAGTCATTTATAGACAGTAAATTGCACTTACACAACATACTACGGATTGTGTTGGATCTGGCTTCCATTTAACTCGATGTTGGAGTTACTGACATCGCCCAGCTACTTCATTAGGAGCGGGTACAAGCCTTGAGTATACAACAGAGAGCACTAATGAAAACGTGCTGGCCTAACCTAAATTTTCAGTTGAACGAGTTTCATCCTCAGCTGCATTTAAGGAAGGCTATGCTGCTTGCTGGAGAGGTGGGGGGTGGCTGGAGAGCAAAATGTCACGTCTACATGTACCACATGCTTGAGATTGCAGAACCAAGTGGTAAGTCATATTTATTATGCACCTTTGGCCACCTGGCCTGCACTCGGCCCACCAGTCCATTTCTGTTGGGACTGCTTTGGGTATCCCACACCTCCAAGCTACTTCAAAGAGTCACTCTTTTAAAAAAAATGCCAACCCAACAAGCACACCCAAATTTTACCAGACCAAAAAAAATGTTGAGCATAACCCAGTTTGGATACCCAGTACGGAGAAGGGCAACAAAAATTATTAGGGGTATGGAACAGCTTCCATATGAGGAGAGAGAAAAAAGACTGGGACTGATCATTTTAGAAAAGAGACGACTAAAGGGGGATATGATAGAGGTCTGTAAAATCATGAATGGTGTGGAGAAAGGGAATAGAGAAGTGTTACTTACCCCTTCACGTAACACATGAACCAGGGGTCACCCAATGAAATTAATAGGCAGCAGGTTTAAAACAAACATAAGGAAGTACTTCTTCACCCAATGCACAGTCAACCTATGGACTCATTGCAATGGGATGTTGTGAAGGCTGAAAGTATAACTGAGTTCAAAAAAGATTGAGATAAGTTCATGGAGGATGGGTCCATCAATGGCTATTAGCTGAAATGGTCAGGGATGCAACCCCATGATCTGGTTGCCCCTAAACCTCTGACTGCCCGAAGCTGAGACTGGGTGACAAGGGATGGATCACTTCCTAGTTGTCCTGTTCTGTTCATTCCCTCTAAAGCACTGGCACTGGCTGCTGTCGGAAGACAGGATATTGGGGTAGATGGGTCATTGGTCTGACCCAATGTCGCCATTCGTATTCTTAAAAGATGGGAGCTTAGCCCCCTACCTCCAAGTAGGTATGTGCATGTTGACCTCACTCTCTTGGCTCCTCTGTGCTCTTACTCTCCAGTGCTGAGATATATGGCTGCAGACTTTGGGGGGCAGGAGGAAGTGAAAGACGCTGGAGACCCACAGTGCTCTGGCTGAGAGTTGGCAGCCCTCTTAGACCCTGCTCAGAGGGGAAGCAAGGCTAACTTCAGATTCCAGGAGAATCACTTCTGAAGTTTTAGGCTCGGGAAAGGGAAAGGTGAGGTTTGGGCGAACATCAATAAAAGAAACCTTCTCTCCAGGAGGATAGAATTGCCTCGTCACCGCAATCCCAGGCCTGACATCTGCAGCGATCAAAGGCACATCTCAGAGGAGCAGCTTCACCCATCATCTCTACTTTTTAACTTGATAGTCCCTTTGTTGTGCGGATGGGGAAGGAGACTGCCTAAACTTTTCTCTCCTTCCTTTGGCATCTCTGTCTGTTGGGACCCCTTGGTTAGAGTTCCTTTGGGGTCCTTCATGGGAATTTCTTTAGTTTGCTGCTGCTGTTAATTTGGCTGCTGTCTGGACTGCAGTCTGTAGCTTCTGACATAGAGAAGCGCCTGCTACGCGCTGGCTATTAGAAACCTTTGCAAAGTGCCTTTAAATGTGGCTGGGTGATGGGCTCCTTTCCGTATGCTACAGGGGGAGGGGGAGCAAGGGGATTCAGTTTTCTGTGCAGCGTTAATCTACCCTCCATTGCAAACTGGAGGGTATGATTACAGGGGCGATGATGCATGAGGTATTTCAGCCCTTCCAAATTCTTCCTGTCTTAGGTAGTGCTTGTAGGGTGGTTGACATGTTGGGTGAAGCCAGTCAGCTGCTATCTTAGCACCATCCTTCAAGCCCTTCTACTTTTTCACCTTCCCCAGGTTGCATTCAGTGCACCAAACAGTTTGCTGACACACCCACCTCGCTAGACCAAAACAGTGTGGAAATATTGACTCGGTTCCTTGGTGGGATGTGGTGAGAGGGCATATAAGATGTTTGGAAAATTGAGGTCCCTCCCATGCATAGGGAAAATAACATACATCTCTCCCCACAAATGTGTACATATACCCCTCTCAATTTACCAGTAAAGCTTGTCTCAGGATCCGTGGTGGAAAAGATTGTGGAGGGGGGAGAACTGGATTTGAGATGGCTCACAGTCCAAATCTTGTGATTGTGATCAGAACTCCAAATCTTGTGATTGTGATCAGAACTCCTTGAGTTTTCTTCCTGCCCAATTTTTAATCTGAGCTCCCCAAGTTAGGGCCCCATGCCATGATTACTGTCTCCAGGGCTGAGACGGGCTCTTTGTGGCTTGTCCCATGTGCTCCTGGCAACAGTGCGGAGTCCTGAATTGTCTGAGGGAGTCAGTCAAGAACAACCCAAGTTGTTTCCTCCCAGGTCTAAACATGCTACCTCAACTGTGCTCCCAGACATGCTTGACTTGGGGACAAGAGACCAGTCCCGACATGCAAAGGCTGGTTCTACTGTACAGTCGGTGATGTGGGATTGATTGCCTTTATTCCCTGGAACTGAAAGCAGAGGGTAATTCTGGTGAATGGTTATTCTTAGGCGATTTTGGCCCCATCCAGACATGAAGATAAGCTCTTTTCAGATTGGATTCAAAGGTGTGTGGGGGGAAGGGAGTGTCCATTTGAGCCTTGGGGTTTGAATCCAGCCCTTTGGTTCTGGTTTTTGACCCATCTCTAAAATTAAAGGAGGCAAATTCACTCGTGACGTAAGCAAATGCAGTTCCATTGAAGTCAATGCATGCATGTGCTTGCAACAGGTCTGCCCAAGGAGTTTATCCATCAGTCTGATCAGCTGGCTGCTGCATGACAATGCTGCCATTTAGGGTGGTCTGCTTTACCAAAGAAGTTGGTGTAATAGCACTGGAAGGGGTGTGGAGGTTCCAGGTAACGTGACAATGACTTTATCGGGTGGAGAAGGGACTAAGGACTGTGGCCACAGTATGGTAAGTCTACGGAAACTCTTGGATCAGCCCTATTGCTTTTGGAGGCTCCCGGCAAAATTAAGTGATACTAAGAAGCAGGGAAGGGAAGATCACAGAGTGCAGAAGCCTTGTGCTCTACAGAAAAAAGAGACAGACTTCAGTGGACAAGAAAATAATTCATGATCCTAAAGGGTTCAAATGGCTTCTATGATGTAGGAGAATTAGAACTTCTTGGCTTATTCTATGGCTGGGGCGTAGACTTGTAAGAATTTCTTGTGCTGAAGGATATAGGTCTCATCCTAGATAGACACTGGTATTTTATTCTTTTCTGTTTCACTGTTGCATCAGGTCATCCAAGAACCAGTGGTCAGTGATTGATAGTAGTATGCCACTAAGAGCTTGTCTTTACATACGGTGCTACCAGCAGTTAAATGAAGAGACTACTATGCCAACGGGAGAGCTTCTCCTGTCGGCATAGTTAAGCCACCTCCTCGAAAGGTGGTAGCTACGTTGATGGGAGAAGCTCTCCTGTCAACATAGTGCTGTCTACACAGAGGGTTAGGTCGGTGTAAATACGTCTCTCAGGGTTGTGGATTTTTCACACCCGTGAGTGACGTAGTTGTACCGATATAGGTCTGTTGTATAGACCTGGCCTGAGTCTTCTGTTCTCTGGTCTCTTGGCTGAGGAGAGTTTTCTTCAAGGATTTCTTATCATGTACCTCTTCAGTGACTTTTCACCCAGGAGCTGAACACCTCTTGTATCTGCATTTGTCCAAAGTGGCAAAATAATCACCTCACCAGAACCTGAAAACAAATTCCTATAACCTGGATTTACAAGACAAGAGGGACACACTCATTGACAATTGGGGGCCAGCTGATGAATTTGGGGATAGGTGGTTACTCTTATCTGAAGTAACTTGGTCATAGGTTTTGTTCCCTTTTTGGTTGTTTGTGTGGGGGTGAGCAAGCCTGGGGGAGTGGAAGTCCAAAGTTCTTAGTGATGGGGTGGGTGCGGTTAAAAGGGGCCCCATCCTGGTAAAATGAGAAGGCCTCCTGGAAGCAGGCACTGACTGTTGCTCTATGGTTTTGCAGTGGGGCCCTGTTCTCAGCTGGCTCTGAGGCAATACTGTAATATAAATCAGAATAAAGCTAGGTAACGACACCTTGCTGAGTGGATTTCCTTCTTATCAGCCACGGGGCAAAGCAGGCTAGATGGACATTAGGACCACCTTCCATATCAGACCCTGGCATGAGCTAGATGGTAGTCTGCTCGCCTTGCAATATCGACATCTGAAACATGATTATTATTATTACTATTTTTTAAAAAGAGGGGATGGTTGGCGGAGGGCACTGACTTGTAAACCCTTCCTCACTGTCCTGGAAAGTAGTCATTAAAACCTATAGGGGACCTTTTGGTGGGTGAGGGACTGCCTAAGGGGAGAGGGGGAAGGTGATGGGATGAGGACGGAGAGAGATGTTTTGGGGTAGGGAAGGATGTTCTGGGTCAGTTTTGAGTCTGGGAGGAAGGTGTAGTCTGTATTTGAGAGGGAGAAGGTCTTTGGGTGGAGATCAGGGTCGCTCTAGAACTGTCATAAGGGAATGGGGAGAGTCAGAGCAGCTGACAATGTCCGGGGCTGCCCAAACAGCACTGGCACTAGGTTCTCCTCCCCGTTCAGCTGGCTCCATTCTTCTGGAAGAGAGAGCGTTTGGTGCCTGTATACCACAGAGATGTTATGGGTACCTTTATAAATACCCCTGATAGAGAGAGTGACAGAATGTGGGGAGGTCTCCCCTCTTTCCAGTACCCCAGAGTGAGGGAAATGCTGGTGTAGGAGAAGGAAAATCAAGGGCCCTGCATGAAGGGAACAAAGGAAAACCACTCTCCCCCTAGCCACCTGATTTCTCTAGATTCAGCACGGACAGGCATTCGTAATTAGACTGCTTTTATTCTTTGAGTGTAGACAAGGACTTGGAGAGCAGCCATTAATTTGGTGCCACAGCCGTGGATATTCCAGGATATGGAGGTTGTGGCATCCTAGGACACTGAGATTAAATGAGAGGATCTGGCAGTTTAGGGCTAAGCCAGGGGGTCCAACGTTAACACACACATGCTTTGTCAGTGCATCACTGCAACACCACAAATTGTGTTTGCTGGTGGGAGCAGAAAGGGGTAAGGAAGAGGAGCACAGAGAGAGTTGGCTTCTTTTGTATACTCCTGGCTCATCCTTGGTCTGTGGGGAAACTCAACCATCTTATGTTCAGCCTCAGGAATGATCAGCAGAGACAGTGGTCTGTGTTCCTAGGAGTGGGGGGTCAGCACAAAACGGGGGTGCTTGTGTGGCCGTCCTCCTGTATTATGGAATCTAGAAGTGTCATGCAAACAGAGAGAGAGAGAGAGAGAGAGAGAGTGTGTGTGTGTGTGTGTGTGTGTGTGTGTGTGTGTGGGGCGGGGGGGGATGGATGTCCAGCATGGACCTGGGAGTGAAAGCAGCTGGGTTTTGGCTGTGGGAAGAGGAGGATCGAATGGATAATGTACAGTCTCCTGTAGCCCATTTGATTCAGGCTTCAAGATAACATGAGAGAGTCAGAAAATCATCTCTTCCCCACCATTTCCTCCCACTGCTAGTGGATAATCAAGACACAGTTTTAATACTCCTCTTCTCCCCCTGCCCCACACATGCATGTCTTTTTGTGTGTGTCATCCTGGCAGGAGTTAAAACACAAGAGGCGTTTGGACCAAGATGAAACCAGTGGAGGAATATGTTGGGCAGCAGGAGGCTTTGTTCTGAGCCCTGAAGAGGATGGGGGAGGGTGGGATGTCACTTCCCAGATGGGCATCCTGCCAAAAAAGTTGTTCTTGCTTGGAAAGGCAAAGTATAGTTTTGGGGTTGTCTCGGAGTTAACACTCGGTCATCGACAGTAAGAGTCACTTCCCTTAGGACTGGGAGACTCAAAGCATTGCCCTCAAGTCCTAAATGCAGCTGCCTTGTGTTTCACGCTCCGTTGGCTACAGAAATGTGGCCAAAGTATTGGAACAGATCAGAGGCAAAGCCTGCTATTCCCCTAGCATGACAACTATGCAATGTCTTAGATTCTTCCTTAACCAATAAGCAATCTAGGTTTGCCTAGCACTGAAGAATACAAGTAGTATGGCTGCCATTAAAAAGTCAGCATTTACCCAGTAGGAGTCAGGACTCCTGGCTTCCATTCCCAGCTCTGCCACAGACTACTTGTCTCATCAAGTCACTTCACCTCTGTGCGCCTCAGCTTCTCCCTCTCTACAAACGGCGATAGTTTGTCCTTATACATCCCCTGCCATCCAAGAATCTCAAAATATTATTATGTAGGATAACTAGACCAAGCCACATAAAGCATGGCCTAATCCGAAAATTAGCTGTGATGTCCCCTGTCCCGAAGAAGTTTAGGATAGCAGTTCCCATACTGTGGTCAGCGGAGCACTTGCTGGTGGCCTGAGGATTGCTGGCCGGTTACAGGGTGCTGACGACGACTCCCTGTTTACAGCTCTTTCTATGAGCACCCAGGCTCTTCACTGCAAACCTCTGTCCAAAAAAGCAGAACGCTTAGGGAAGTTTGGATATATTGTTAACTGTCTCGAGTCATAAGTACCAAAGTCACTGCTGTAGCTGCCACAGCGATGTTACACAAGCACACGCTTTAGGGGGAGTTGTCCATGAGGTGATCTCTCTATTAAGATGTGTTCCACATCATAAAGAGTTTGAGTATCCTTGTGTTAGGACATAGCAGCTCATTCTCCTAATTAAAAAAAGAGTGATTGAGCTCTAGTGTTGGGCTATTTGTTTATATGGAGAACCCCCTTCTTAACTTAGATGGGATTCTCCCTAGGAAGACCACCCCATCTCCCTTAGAACTCGGATCTTTGGGAGACCAATGTTGCATACATAAAATGCGTAAGTCCCTTTGTGTAAACTCAGGCAGAGTCTCCATTGACTGCAACAAACCTGGGAAGCCCCCCTTACAGAGACCAGCAGCTTCTTGGACTGCAGAGCTTGCCAGCTCTCAAAACTCCTACAATCCCTTTGTTCTCTTACAGGGAAAACAGCTTCCTTAATCCCCCACATGCACATCCAGAACATAAAGGCAACCCCCTAGTTCCAAAGAAGGTGTCACTGACCTCAAGCTGAGACTGTAAACTCCTGCCCCCTCCCCTCTGATTTCTACTGCAGCACGTGAAGTTAACCTCTTGTGCTAAAGGAAACACAAGCCAAGGCGATGAGCTCTGGCTGCTGCGACGTAATGGACGTATGGGTTGGCCAGTGACTGATGTAGGAATGTTGCCTTGACCACTGGTGTTGACATGCACCTTGCGGTTTGAATGCTTCTCTCTAATTCGCTGGAGGAGGGATTTACTAACCTTGGGTCCAGGAAGTGGATCAAAAATGCAGCGCTCCAAAACTCATTCTTTGGGAAGAGGAGGCGCAGGGGGAAGCATGATCCGGTGGGCCAGGCGCTGAACTGGCAGGCAGATCTGGGATTCTGTTCCTGTCTCTGCCACTCAGCTGCTGTGTGACCTTGGGCAAATCACTTCATCTCTTAGTACCTGATTCTTCTCCTGTCCTTTCTCTGTAGTTTTACTTGGAAAGCTCATGGAGGCAGGGACTCTCTCTCTCACTATGTTTGAATAATACCTAGTACAATGGGGCCCTGTTCTTATTTGGGGCCTTTACAAATAATTAATAGGTTTATAATAATTAATTAACATCCACAATTAAATGGGGGTGGGGTTGCAAAAATTATTTATTTTGGAGGAGTCTGAGGTGCATTTCAAGTATGAAGCCTAGATCAGATGTTTCATTACTCCTGCCTAGGGAGGTAGTTTTAGAGCATGTCAGCTGTGGGAAATTCCCATTGCACCCACAGGTGGACTGACACCCCCTTTCCCATCTGTGCTGTTTGTATGTTTGGCTGTGGAGATTCTATATTTGCTGAAAAGACCTTGCAGGCACAGGTTGCAACCTGGGCAGAAAGTTAATGATGGATCCGTCTGTCCTAATTATGGCTGTGGCACCCAGACCTTAGTATGTAAGCACAGATGTGCAATGACTGGATGGGGGAGCTGATCATGGTGACATTTGCGAATGGTACCCTGTTGATGTTACAGCTCCACTGTTTGCTTCATTCTTGGCAGCTGGATGTCTCTGTGTTTGTTTGACAAACACTTTCTCTGGAGTCTGTGATTGCCAGCAGTTTAGTCTGACAAAACCTTGTTAAATTGTCTTGTCCTTCGTTGTCTATAATTCTCTCCCATCCCCCTGCCTGCCTCCCTTAACCACAATGTTTTGTGTGCTCTGAAAATTGATTTCTCTCCACTGTAATCAGTCTGCCCCTCTTCATTTGATCCGTTCATGAGGCAACAGCCCCAGAATGCTGACAGGTGGGATCCTTCAGATTTACTAATCCAGAAATCCTGAGGCTTCGGGGAAGCAGTAAAGATAGTAATGCTGTGTTTGTCTAGCACCTTTCATCTGAGACTCTCAAAGCGTTTAACTGCTGTTCAGCCTGCAGAAGCTCTGTTAGGTTGTTCTGTATTATTATCCCCCCATTTTACAGAAGGGGAAGCTGAGGCAGAGGGAGGAGAAGTAACTTGCATAAAATCACACAAGGAGTCTGACAGAACCAGGAATAAAATCCAGCCATCCTGACTCCCAGTTCCCTGCTCTAACCATTAGGAAACACTCCCTCCTTGTCTTGAGAGAGAAATAAAATGCCTTAGAAAGAAGGGATGCCAGAGGCAGTTTTTAAAATGCCACCTCATTAGTAATTTTAATGGAGTGTTGGCGTTACTGAGATTGTGGAATTACTCCAAGGTTGTTGCATTCCACAGTCATGATCCAGTGTTCATAACATGATTCATGGAAAGGGTAATATTTAAGTAAACTCTTGTTTTCAGCTCAGCAGGTTTTTGGAGCGCTGCTGGTGGGGAAAAGAGCCCAAAAGGAAAAAGCACATGGCACATTTCATGGGTATTAACTAGCAAGGAACAAAATTCTCTCCTGGGGTCCAGATGGTGGCTCTTGACTTTTATTTGGCATTCTGCTTCCTCTGCTAGGGTGGTGGGAACATTTTGTCTCGAGACCAAGTAGAACTTCTCTGGCTTTGCTACCATCCCCAGAAACAGCTGAGAACCTTTTGAGGTGCTCTGGGGCCCACTTATGGTTTGGGGTGGAAACCACACGGAATTCAGCCATTTCAGGTGGTTTCCATTCCAAACCAGAAAAACTGAGGTTTTCAGTTCAGATTCACTGCGAGTTGTTGTTGTTGGTTTTTTTTGGGGGGGGGGGGAGGGAAGGGGGGATGAAAGAAGGAAGGTAGGGTGACCAGATCGCAAACGTGAAAAATTGGGATAGCGGGTGGGGGATAATAGACGTTTATATAAGACAAAGCACCAAATATCGGGACTGTCCTTATAAAATCGATACATCTCGTCACCCTAGGCGGGGGAAGGGGAGATGGAAGAAGGACCCTGAAATCCTTTGTGGATCCACAGCTGATGCAAGGTGACTTGAAAACTGCCACAGCTCAGTTACCTATGCAGGCTTGCAATTCCTTAATGCCGATAGGTATGTGTAGGAACATCAGACTATCAGAGCTGATCTCCCAGTGGGCTTAGGGTGCTGCTATCTACAAGGAGAGAGGGGTCCTGCAGCCATTACAAAAGGGACAGTAAAAAAAATTGGGGTGGGGGTGGATATGGCCCTTCTCCATCTCCCATCCGCCAGTGGTTCTCTCTACAACAGTGAGGATCTGTGAGGCTATGTCTACACTTATGGCGGTGACTTTATCTGGATTGACTGAGCGGTCAGTGAAGACCCGCTCAGTCGATCCAGAAGTCGACGTTATTAATCCACCCCTGCAAGTGGCGTAGCGCTGCGTCGACGGGAACGCGGTTCCCGTCGGCGCAGTGCCGTGAAGACGGCGCGCAGAAGAGAAGCACAGCAGTCAACAGGAGTTACGCAAGTTCTTTGCATACTTTGCGTAACTCCCGTCAACTGCCGCCGAATCACGGAGGTAAGTGTAGACCAAGCCTGAGAGGAGAATTTTGTCTGACAGTTGAACCACAAAGCTGAGCATTACTCTGAACTGGGCGTGTGGAGTTGAGCGTCAGGCCCATCTCTGCCGGACACCTACGCTTAGCCATTTGTGTCCAGACATACACATCACTCCATGCAGTGGGGCTCTAGAATGCAGTAAAATCCTTCCAATCCACCCCCTTCCTCACTCTTTTCCTCTCCCAGTTGCTTCATTCCTTTTGTAAATAGCTAAGCCAAATCCAACTTCTCCACTGGCTCTGCTCCATGGTTTTGTTTTCTGTGCACGTGCGGCTCTTGCCAGCTCCATTGCACTGGGGGGGGTGGGGGGGAGAGCACGAGCTGGTGGGGAGGGAATCTGGGAGCAGGCTGCTGCTTTCCAAACCTTTATTTGTTTAAATCTTAAAATTGTTTGAGAGCGCTTTTGGAGTGAGGGGGAAGTGGCAGGGGCGGCAGGGAATGAAGAAAGTAAACTGGATGTCAAGGAAAGCAAACGTTCCAGCTGGAACTGTTGCCTGATGCTTATTGTGTGAAGAGCTGGGAGAAGTGAGCCCACATTTATAGTCTCATTCCTTGACAGCACGCAAGTGTAAAGGGGGAGGAAGGGGAAAGCAAGGAGCAGGGACTGAGTCATGTGGGACATCCTGTTACCATCATTCTCTGTAAGCTCTTTGAGGCAGGAATCATCTGCCTGCGTGTGTGTGGTATTTGGCAGGCTGATGCTGGGCAGGGACCCAGGATGCTACAGTAATGGTGAATATTAAAGAATTGTATTGTCATGGGGTGCTTTTATGACCAATAATGTTAAGTAACTGTGCTTGCTAAGACAAAGGCAAGCAAATCTCACGTTCTGAGGCCCTTGCTGAAGGTCACACAGCAAGTCAGTGGTAGAAGAGGGAGTAGGTTTCCTGGCCCAGACTGTCTCAAGAGTTAGGAAGGCATTCCTCACCCAAGTAGGGCATGACAGAATTAGCATTGTTTGTGGGAGGGAATATTTAGCTTCAGTTATCGTGATGTTTACCTGAAGCATCAGCTGCTGGTAACTGCAGTTCGGAGATACTGAGTTTGGTTTGAATGGATATGGCAGGACAGGATGTCAGATGTGATCGTCTGTAAGATGTTTACACGGCCCCATAACCTTACTACCCACCAGTCTTTCATGTATCTATCCTCACAACATCACTGTGAGGAGGGCATTGCTGCTATTCCCATGTTACAGATGAAGCACTGAGACACAGAGAGCCTGACTTAGCCAAGGTCACACGGGGAGTCTGTGACAGAGCAGGGAATTGAACCCAGGTTTCTGGACTTCCAGGCTAGCACCCTAACCACTGGATCGTGCTGCTTCTCAGATGAGTGCTTGGATCCACTATGTCAAATCCTACAGTTTGTTTCTCCTTTCTGGCCTGTAAGTGAACAGGTGAAGATGGAAGGGCCTGCAAACTATAGCTGTTTACAGATGTCCCCTTGACTGAACCCGTATGTCGGGGAAGACATGGGTGTGGCCCGTGTTGGACTCCAGAACTCCATAGAGCAGCCCAGGAGTCAGCAATACAAGGAGATGTCACAGATTGCACAGTGTCGGCTGCCATAAAACATGTATGCACCTGTCCCTCTTCTCTCTGACGTGGCTGTGGGTCAGTGGAGAGAGTTGGCTGGAGACTGGGCTCAGCAAAGCCTGCTCTTTCAGAGGGGGGTGTGAGAGACCAGTTACATTCAAGCCGTGCAGCAGCCTGGCCAGCCGCATCACCGTCTTCTGCTGTTGGAAGATGCCACCACTCGCTATCAGCCCCTCTCCTCCCCCCCCACTGGCAACAGAAGAGAAGGCGGCTGCTTGTGGCCCATTGTCACCCCTTTACTCTAGCAGCTACAGGGATTCAGCCCAAAGTCCAGGAGCAGCCTTGCCGGTGTTGGTGAAGGTTGATCACAGAGATGTGAGCAGATGTGACGACAATGCGCCGGATGAAACGGGACAGCTGCTGTCCCAGTCCGGCTGCTGAGCTGCCTTTCCAATGTGGCCATGACAGCCCTAGGATTCTAGCCCTGCCTTGTTTCAGCTCCTCTCCTATGTGTGGGTGATCATCTTCAGGGAAGCCTGGGCTGAGCTATGAACAGCTTTGTGCCTAAGACAGAGGCCGCACAGATTTGTGTCCTGAAAGAATGCGGAGTCAGTCTCCACCTGGTCTTTGGAGAGTGGGAAATCTATCCCCCTCTTCTGAGAACTCCCTGTCGCCTCCAGCCCCTGGAGCTTCGTCCTAGGACCATCACTCATGGGGTTTTAAGGCCAGAAGTGTCTATTATATCACCTGAACTGATGTCCTGCGTAAGACAGGCTATGGCATTTTCTTCACTTGCTCCTGTATTAAGCTCAGCAGCCTATGAAATAGCTTGGTCCTAGCCCAGTGGTGCTCAGCCTGATGACGCAAGAGAGCCACATAAACCTTAGCACAACCTTGTACGGGCCAGAAGGATTCTACGTATTTTAATAAGATTCAAAGTGACTTGTACTGATCTATATTTTAAGTTCAGTTTGTTTTGTGTGTATTTAGATAGGTTGTTTCTATGTACAATAGTGCCTGCTTACACACACACACACACAAACTAAAACGATATGAACATGGCAACAAAACGCTAACGAATTGGATGTTAGTATATTGTGTCCGTGGGCCTTACGAAATGCTCTGATAGGCTGGGCACCCCTGACCTAGCCCATTCAGGGTTTAGCGCCCAGGGATAGCACCCTGCAGTTAAGCCAGAATTGGATCAGGAGCCAGCAAAGAGTCCAGAGCACTGTCTATAGGCAATACTTTTTCTCTTCTTCTCTGTTGGCCTCTAGCATAGGGCTACATCCCATAGAGCTATTTCCTTTTAAATGTTAGCAACGTGCCATTCCAATGGGAACTGAGCATAGTAAAAAGTCAGAGGAGCTCAGTTTCTGCCCACAATCTTTTCAGATTTTCCCAATTTTTTTTAAAAAAAAAGTGATTTAGTGCTAGTGAAAAGCATTTACCTGTCAGCCTTTGGAGACCGAAATAGTCTGTTTATTCCCAAACAAAAAACATCCCCAAAAGTGATCTGCAGAGGAAAACAATTTTGGGCTTATTCTCTTTTTTTGCTTCTTCTATACAGAAAGGTTTATTTTTCTCCCCATAAAAAGCTGAGATTCATATGCAAAATTCTTGCTTTACCTTAGTTTTTCCCTGGAAGACTCAATATGCAACTGGTAGATTTACAACGAGAGCTGTATGAATAACCGTTTTTTTCCCCTTCCAATTTGATGGTCAAACCAAAAAAAAAAATTTCACTTTGACTCAGCCCAAAATGAAAAATATTCATTTTTTTCGGCAAAATGAAATGTTGAAAAGATTTCATTTCAATTTCAAGTGTGTTTTGATGTTTGAAAATGTTTTTTAAATAAAATTAGGTCAATTCCAAAACAAAACATCTTTCTGGAACAAAAACGTTTAGACATTTCTAAATGTTTTTCTAACAGAAACAATTATCCAAAATCAACCAGAACTCATAAATTGCAGATTTGTGTTGACCAAAACATTTTTTGGTGAAAAAGGTTTTGCACAGGTTTATTTATGACATCATAAATACTAAGAAAATGAAAGCTAAGCAACTGAAACAGGGAGGGATTTGTAGTCAGAATGTTCATACTGTTTAACTCAAATGCCTCATAAACAGTTGTGAGGAAAGATCTCGTTAAAGATTCAATATCGCTGCACCTTCCAGTAAGGTCTGAGAAAGCTCCCAGTCCACATCTCTGCTCCCCAAGGAGACCGCCAGCAAAAACAGGGAAGACTAGAAATATCAGGAATGTCAAACTTCAAATTTTTAAAAAACAAAACAAATTAAAAAAGTCAGTACCACCACCCAAACAAGACCCCACACATGTGCCTGTAAGAATATGTGCATGTGTGCACACACAGTTTATTTGGAACAAACCTTCCAAGCTTCCTCTAATACATCATAAAGAAGCAAAAAAAGACACTATCACCTTTTTTCCCCCCCTTTGTCATTCACCTTTAAAACTCAACAGCAGACCGTTTTCAGCCACACTCCTCACAGGCTGAATAAAATAGCATCCCAGCCACAGGTCAATGATGAAGAGACTAAGGCTGTGTCTACACTGACGGCGGCACAGATCGACTTATCTGGATTGAATGAGCGGTCAGTGAAGACCTGCTCAGTTGATCCAGAAGTCGACGTTATTAATCCACTCCCGCAAGTGGCGTAGCGCTGCGTTGACGGGAACATGGTTCCCATCGGCGCAGTGCAGTGAAAATGGCACACAGAAGAGAAGCAGAGAAGTCAACGGGAGTTACGCAAGTTCTCTGTGTACTTTGCGTAACTCCTGTCGACTGCCGCCGAATCGCAGAGATAAGTGTAGACCAAGCCTAACTGGCAGCTTTTCCAAACAATATGTGATGTGGGGGGGTGCCTCTAAAGCCAGTCAGCTGGAGATTAAACTTTGTATGGATTGTATTGGGAAGTCTTTTGTCCTGTCTGCACTGCGCCCTTTTTGGATTTGATGTTAACTGGGTTATTAGCTTCAAACTTGTTAACCACAATTTCTGGGCCGGCTTCCATTGAAGCCAAGGCAAAGATCACCTTGACTTCAGTGACAGCAGGATCAAGCCTTCTGTATGATCTACTAAAAATGTTACTGCAGGAAACCTCTGCTGGGCTGTTGGATTACAAAAGTTTGGTCAATTCTCTCTTGACCAAATGACTAGGTCTAGAAGGGATTCCTATGCTAAGTGTGTGACTACTGTGCGTGGCAAGCATGTTTTTTTTTTTTTTTTTAAAGCACAGTATTTTAAACATCTGTCCAGTTTTTCTTTCTGTTTTGTAGGACCACCCATTTCCTCACTGAGACAAGAAAGACACTGGTTTATCACTTGCAAATTCTTTGTTTTGCCTGCTGCTATTTCCTGGTGTGACCTTTGTTTTCATATATTCTTGCTGCCAACTCTTTGCTGTCTGAGAACTACATTTAAAAAAAATTGCCATCAAGACTGTCAAAAAAGAGAACCCTAAAGTTAGGCTCCTTACTAGATATTTTGGCATCTGAATAAATGGCCTGATTTTCGAAAGCATGAATAACTGACATCTCTGAATTGGAGCGCACAGCACAATGAGAAGTTCTCTAATCAGTCAGAGATGGCAATTATTGACAGCTTTCCAGTATGCTGACCTCCATGTATAACATTTCTACAGTATTTTTGTGTGTTTATTAACTGGATGTATTAGTTGGTGGTGGTGGGGTTCTTTTGTGGTTAATGTTAAGTTTTATTTGCATCTATGTTTTTGTTTGTTTTTTTAAAGGGAGGAAATTGTATCCATAGTTACTGGAGTGAGTGGATATTGTGAAATATATAGTCAATATATGGTACTGGACTCCTATCACGTGACTGAGATTGGAAGTAAGGATCAATCTCTTCCCAGCTTTCCTGTCACATTCTTATTATACTGTGCAGTCCTCCTCACTGAAAGACTATAAAGCAGTCAGCATCCCATTCCATGTCTATTTAATCCAGGCCAGGTTTTAGGGAGGCCCAGTGTGCTGACACTGGAGCTATGTTTACATTACAGCCAATGTAAGCATAATTTATGTCCCTGAGCGACATAAGTTATGTAAGCGTTCATGTGCACAGTGCTGTGTCGGCAGGAGAGCATAGCTTCTGCCATTCGTGGAAGTGGGTTTTGTATGCCGATGGGAGAGCTCTCTCCCGTTGGCATGGAGCATCTTCACCAGACGCGCTGCACCGGTGCAGCTGTACTGTGTAGACATGGCCTATGTGTCTGTCAGGCTGGGACAGCTTCGGAAAAGAATCACCTTTTCAGTCAATGCAAGGAGTCCTGCCTCTTCATTGCCTCACACCCTAGTGACTGGAGTGAGGCCTTGCTGGCAGGAGGGTTTTCTTGGGGCTCTGTTGGGGATGTGCATAAACTGGGGAAGGCAATGAGAAAACATGACTGATCATTGCTGAGTGAACTTCTTTAGCAGTCAGGGCAAAACGCGGTGTAATGAGATCTGCCAACACGAGCTTCAATGTCCAGCCATCTCCTTTTCCCTCCTCAAACCCCTCTTCTCTGTTTTTCTCCCTAGTGTCTCCTTTCTGCCTTCCCTATTCCCACCTCCTCGGACACCCCATTCACAGGTCCTTTGCCTAGCATCGTTTCCTTTGCATCTGCCTAGTCTGTCTCCTCCCAGACCTTCTTCCAACCCAAGGGGCCATTACAGCCAAGGCCCCAGACTTCAAATGTTGTTTTTTGGTTGGGAAAGGGTTACAATGAAAAACAAAAGCAGCAGCGCCCTGAGTGACATACCCAAGCCACAGGCACATCTGTGTCTCAGGGACAGTGACTTCCAGCAGAGGAGTACCAGCTCTCCCTCTGCTCCTCTCTGGCTGATAGCCTGTCCATCGGTTTGGCTCAGAAACCCAACCCCTGGGTTCAGGCGTGGGTTAAACCTAATTCTGGGCCCAGACTCAATCAAGCCAAAGCTCCCTCCACCCCATGACCATTCTTGGAACTGTTGGCCTGGCTTGCCAACGCCAGCAATTCTTTCCCAGTCCTTGTGGGGAATTCCAGCACACCGCCAGTGCCCCCTCCATTCAGTGGATCCTTTGGTTCAAATTGGGTGGAGCCGTAGGTCCCACTCCCAGACCAGGGCCCAGATCCTGCCTTATTCCACACTGCTTGTCTGGGATACAATTCTTCTGGGCTCCTTCTCTTGTAAACCAGTTGAAGGATGTTGCTTTTTGTGTGTGTGGTTTGGTTACTTGTTGTTGTTGTTGTTTTTTTTTTTTAGTTCCTCCTCCTGCAACAGAAGGCTGTGATTGTGTGCTACTGCTCCAGGAGGTGCCATACACACAGTCACAGCCTGAGGGAAAGGGGACAAAGTTGGCTTTAAATTACTTTTGCCCTCCCCTGATTCTGGGCTGGTTGGGGACCAAAATGGCCACTGGCGAAATTTAGACAGCCCAGGAAGCATCTCTGAATTATAGCAGCCCTGCTTAAGCTGTGTTTGTGGGCAGCAGTGCCACCCTGAATCTCCATAGTGCTACACGTTATGGGCATGCCTCCCTCCCCCAGCGCTCTTCCTGCTTTGAGGCTGGCTAGGGGCCTGCGCAGGGCAACCTCTGGCTGACCATGCAGTGTGAGGAAGTTCTCCTTTAGCTGGCTAGGAGGCTAGAACAGGAGGAAAAACCCCTCCTGAAATTGTTTACCCCGTCACTCACCTTTGCATACACTCTCCCATTGTCTTTGTCTCACCTGTCCACGCTGCCCCCTGAACCCTCTCTCTTTCTTTTCTCCCTTTGATTACCCCGTCCCCCTGTGGGGGCAGAGTAGGAGAACTGAATAGTGGCGAGAAAATGAGAGAACATAGTGAATGTAGGGAGTTTAAGTTAAACAGAAACAAAGAAACAGGTCCCTGATTAGTTGTGGCCTGTCATTTAGAAGTAGAGAGCCACTTGTTTGCCCTGCAGGTTAAAATACTGCATCTGGATTTGAAAGAAGGTGGATGGAGAAGGATAACTTCATGACCAATAAACATAACACATCCTAAAGTGAGAGTAAACCCGTAAACTGCACTATAATCGCTGTGAGGGCAGGGATTGTCTTTCATTCTGTGTTTGTGCAGCACCTAGCACAATGGGGCCAAACCCTGACTGTGGCCTCTGAGTAATGCTATGATGCAAATAGTAGATGAACTAGTATGCTGAGGTGCCAGAAGGTAGGATGCTGGACTAGATGGGCCAATGGTCTGATCCAGTACAGTAAATCCCTTGCTTCTAAAATCAATGCGGTGTTAACACAGTGTTAGAATACCATGGGTTTTTTGAATCTCCCCATCACACTGTTGTCTGTGTGCGACCCTGGCCCCTGCGTGTCTCACGTCTCAATACACTGTGCAGGTGCAATGTTTTGTCGCAAAACCCAATATAAATTGGACCATCTAACTGTTCCGTGAGCTTAGCTTGCCACATCCCTGGGACAAACCCACAAAAAACATCCAGGTGGGGAGAAGAGGCTATCCCATGGTTTGCCAAATAGGTAGCAAACCTCCACAAAGAGAGCAGTGACGGCAGTTGATTTCACAGGCTGATGATAATAGTAAGAGGTGTGAAAAGGTTTGTCGGGGTCTTCCCTTATGCAAATGATGGAGATGTCCTGTTTCTCTGGGGACCGTCAGGTATTACAGTGACTCTACGTTGGCAGTTAGCCAAAAGGCTGGAGTTTCTGCAGATTGATCTAGGAGGAAAGGGGTAGAGAAGATGGCGAGCTTTCACTGGTGGGAGTTGACTTTAGCGTGATCATTTGGTTAGGTGTTTCCATCACATTGCATCCTGTATCACCTCTGTACTGCAGATCCAGTGCCTTGTTAAGGAGCTGCTCTTCCCTGCCCGTGTGGCTCAGAGAAGGAGCAGAAAGAGGACAGCAGCTCTGAGCTTGACCAAGGCAGCAGCCTCTGCTTTCTTGGAGCATTTTGTTTCTGAAGAGGTTTCCTGACGTAGTTTGTTTGAGCTTTTTCAGCAGCTGGGGCTGCTCTCAACGGACAAGAGTCAGGCCACCTGGGGGAGATGGCTGCACCAGAAGCCACCTCCATGCCAGCTCAGGCTGGATGTTTGTCCAAAGTGCAGGCTTGGGAACACCTTGACAGCTTGACCCACTGCATGCTTATTTGTTGCTTCCTTACTCTTGCACTCCACTTCTCCTTCAACCCTCTCCCCCTGGCCCAACCCAAAACTCTGGCCCTTCTCCGAGCCCCCAGCCTCTCCAGATTAGAGCTCTCCAGGGACCGCAGCCTTTTGAAAGGAAGAAAGAAAGGGAAAAAAAAGGGGGGGGGAGGAAGAAAGAGGGGGAACAGAAGAATGAAAACCGACCCAAGGGGCAATAGTCCCTCGAGCCATCTCACTGCATTACAATGAATGTGGACTCTATTAAGCTCCGTTCTGCCTGTTAGTGTTTCCCAGGGCAACACAGCTCCCATATGGCAAGCATGCAGCAGATTAGGGTAGGCCTCTAGCCCTCATTGAAGGCCTGAGGCTTGACTGGCAGTTGAACCCCCTCCCCGCTTCTCCTCACACTTGACACTGCCTGTGTTTATCTAAAGCAAAAGGGGTGGCGGGGGGTGGGGGGAGGAGGTGGGGGGCACGGGAGGGGCATTTGGAAGGTTATTGTCCTGGGCAATGAGAGAGGGGAGGAGAAGGGCTGAGGCAGGCAGGGATGGAGAAAGGGATGTTGGGGTTGGGGGTGGGGGGGAGATGAGGTGCGGTAGAAGGGGGCTAGGAAAGCGAGAGGGTGGGGGGAGTGAAGGCCTCATAAATATTCAGGAGGGGTGTTGAATGGGGAGAGGAGAAATAAAGCAGATGGAATTCGTGTTAAAGAACAGCCACAATCGCCCTCCAAAAACAAGAAAAGAAAAGCACACGGCCTTAAAGGAGCGTAGGGAGCGGCGTTTATCCAATTAGCAGGGTTGTCAAATTGAATTTATACAGAATGGAAGGGGGAGTGGGGGGGGGGAGCGATATATCGAAGAAAGGACGTGAGTTTTCTGTTTTTTTCTTTACACTTTAGCAAGGAGGTTTTATCCTTTAAAGGGCTGAGGCCGTTTGCAGGGTGCGCAGAGGGTAGAGAAACTTTTTGATGCGAGGCTCCTTTTTGGGGAAGGGATGGAAAATGCAGGCACCCCCTTTTTTCGCCTTGTGTATTTGTAATGAATTTAGGACCGGTTGGGTTTTGGCAGCACTGTGGACTAAAGTCCTCTCTGCCCAGGACAGATTCACCAAAGGGCAAGCTTCCCTCACATCGTGCCTTCTACCATCCATCCCAACTCAGAAGGACCACTTCTCAGTTGAGAGGGGAGCTCCGATTCCATAGCCAATTCAGTCCTTGCTGTTCTGCTGAGACTACCAAGGAGAGAACTTACTGGTGTTGCTGAGATGGACAGCTGCTCACTAGAGAACGACACTCACTTCGTATAGGCTGCCGAAGAGCGGTCAGGTACGACCAATATTCTTTCACAAGTGACCTGAGCCAGATTCAAACTACCAATGGAATGCTTTACCCCATTCCTAATCCTGGAGCCATCCAATCTCTCTCTAGCGGTACCGTAGGCTCTAATAGAATAACGTTTTGAGGGGCAATAGCCTCATAGTAGAGGAAGACGAAACGACTTATAACAGTGGTTATGTATTTGGTTTGGTTCTGTTTGCATGAACAGTTCTGCTCCAAGCATGTGGGTTATTTTCTGCTGTGGGACTGCTTAATTCTTTCTGGTGGGCACTTGTGCCTCTATACTCAAACCCACTGTAAGCAAATTTCGGTCCTTCCCTGCAAAGTCCTCTGAGATACCCCCTCCCAAGTATGATCCACCACTTACAAGGCAAACATGTTGCGTTGCAAAACAGTTATGCTGAGTTCACCCCAAATTATGTTCAGGATGCTTTAACCATCTCAACACTGAGGATGAGTTTAATCTATGTTTGACAGAGATCACTGGGCCGGATTCTGATCTTAGGAACAGCCAGCAAGAGCCATACTTTTAGAGACTGAATGTTCTTCTTTTTATTTTTTTCCTCATTGTCCTTCCTTCAAAATATCACTTAACATTTTTTTAGGAGAAAGGGGGGGAAAAAACCCAAAACTTGGAAATTCCATACAAAAAAGGCATTAATTGAAGGCTAGGGTCACAGAGTTAAGCACGCCAAAGTCAGAAAATGCCAAAGTTAACGATGGAAGCACAATCTTAATTCTCTCTCTGTACGCATATGCATTGTGATGAAGTATTTGAGAATTAGTCAGGACTGTAATACAATGTACAAATATTTGCCTACAGCTTTAGATACACCAGTCAATTTCCCTTCATGATCCAGGTTCTCCCTAAATAGAGTCTACAGAGTGTTCAGCTACTGTAAAAGCTCACCGCTACAGCTATCCCACTCTTGACACTGTATAATGTAAGAGACAATCCCTGCCCTAGAGAGTTTACATTCTAAATAGACAAAAAGGACAAAGAAGATAGAGAAAGTATTATCCTTGTTTTACAGATGGGGAACTGAGGTAGTGAGATTCAATGAATCATTGACGTGCCCCAAGTCCCAGAGGGTGTCTGTGACAGAGCCAGGAATTGAACCAGATCTCTGGAGGCACATAGTTCAGTGCCTTAACCACAAAACAATCTTCCTCTTCCAGATATAATTATTTCTTCCCTCCTCCGCATGCAAGAAGGAACCCATTTCTAGCAGCCTGGAACAACCAAATATTTAGTCCTGATGTGTGAATTTTAATTTCTTCCTGCCTGATGAACTGCTGATCACCACTTAGAATCTACAGATGGGCCTGAGATACTCAGGGCTGGTCTACACTGGGAATTTACATCAGCATAGCTACATCTCTCAGGGGGCTGAAACATCAAGATTCCTGAAAGAGAGAGCTGTTCTGACCTAATCCCTGGTGTAGGCAGCGCTAGGTCGATGGAAGAATTCTTCTGTCAACCTAGCTACTGTCTCTCAGGGAGGTGGCTTACCTTTGCCGACAGGAGAACCCCTCTCATTGGCATAGATAGTGTCTACACTGAAGCGCTGCAGCATTGCAGCTGTACGTCTGTAGCATTTCACATTTGTATCTGGATCTAGAGCCAAATGTCCCTGCTGTTTAAAGCCTGGGCATTTGATTGGGAGGGTCTCTCAGAAATCCAGTGTACATAGATTGGTGTGTCTGATCTGACGCTGATAATGCATGCTGGCCTACTGCCTCAACTTCCTTGTAAATGTCACCAAACAAGAAGAAATGGATGGTTTACTCTCTCGGACTGAGTGTGCTTAATTTCTCCTCTCGCTTCTCTCAGCCAGTGATGGCCCCTACTACCTGGGACAAGAGCACATGACTAATTTATGTGTGCTAAAGTGAGGTCTGGGACACAGCTGCTTTGAGGTGATGGCTAGGAGGATACTGAGGCAGGAGTCATGGTTTTCATATTCAGCGTCCGCTCTGACCCACTGGGCAGTCAGTACAGCTAGGATTTTTAAGGGCAGCTCGTCTCAGCAGTTTGTCACCCAAGGGAGACAATTGGGACCTTCAACACATGCAGAACATAGTTTTATTTTTGTAGATGATTCAATCTGACTACCAAAAGAAGTGGGACGTCCATGTTTTCTTGTCTGGCAGCTGCCCTGAGATCTAAATTGACCTTAGAGACGTCCCCTTAGTTTTTCCTTAGCCTGTCCGTTCCCCCTACAGTTTAGTACATCTGGTGCCCATACCCCAGTAGGCCAATGGGGAGATGGCTTAGCATCGTCTAGCCCTGTTCTCAGCTCAGGGTGTGCTGGGGGTTATAGGAAGAGCAGGAAAGTAATTTTAAAAAATAACAGTAATACTTGGCACTGTTGTTGCACTCTCCCCCCCTCCCCCCCCAGAACTAAAAGTACTTTAAAAAACTGGTGGTATCCCTGTTTTACAGATGGGGAAACTGAGGCACAGACAGGCAAAGTCCCTTGACTAAGGTCACTGAATGAGGCAGTGGCAGGGGAACAGAACCCAAGAGTCTTGACTCCCAGTCCTATGCTTAGTCACATAAGGCCAGTCTGTGCTGATCCGGTCCACAGTCCAAGAGACTTGGGGAAAGAGGGTTGTTCAGGGACATGGGACACTCTCCTGGGCTGCAGCATTTTCCCTCCCTGTCTGTTTTTGCTTTTCGTTTCTCCTTTCTCACACACCGTTCCCCTTCCCCTGGAAAGAGCATGTTGATGCCCCAGAGTGGAAACGGGCTGTTTTCCATTTGGAACCCTCATAAATTACAGACGGTGTGGTAGTAACAGGAATTGTTTGGCTGGCCCTCGTTAAGCAGGAGGGGGCCTGGGCCTGTGAGCAGCATTTCCGCAGTAAAACCTTCAGCTTCTAATCAGCAAACACTTCTATTGCTGCCTGTGCTTAATGCAAAGTGTACTGACTCTTGCTCTGTCTCCTCCTCCCATCTCTCTCTCTTTCTTCTCCTCCCTTCCCCACCTCATTTGCTCTTGTCCCCCCCATCCACTCCACCCCCCTAGTGCAGTGTGTGTGGCAGGGAACTAGGCTGACAGCTTTTTCATCGCACATGTTGGATGCAGCCCTTGTTAATCTCACTATGCTAATGGCCCAGTCCTTTGATTTAGTGGGCTGTCTGAAAGAGACTTGGTACCTTCACTGCACTGACAGGAAATTGTTATTTTAACCTGACAGGAAATAATTTAAAAAAAAGAAAAAGAAAATTGTCCTCCTCCCCCCCATTTTTTTTTTTTTTTTGCTGTCAAAGTCCCTCTACTCCCCCCACACCAGTGACTTTAACTCTTTCTTTCCCAGAATAGTTGTTGAGTGTGAGGTTTTCATAGTGTTGGGATCACATCTTGATGGGTAGTGGAAGGAAAATGGGTGTTTCTTGGAGTTCCTGCCTTCGGGGGGAGAAGAGGAAGTTAGGGACATTTTGAGTTCGATCCCACTACACAATTGGGTAGAAGGATGGAAATCGCTGCCATGGGACTGCTGTCCTGCCAGCTCCCAATGCCAGGGGAACACATACTGGGCATGCAACAGAAATCTAGCTGGGAGATGGGCACGTTTCACAGATTGGAGCTTGAGCCGCTTCATTCTGAACCTTTCCCCTTTCCAGATACAAAGAAAGCCGGTTGGTTACAGGAACACTACTGAGATAGCGATCTGCTTACTTAAAATTCTTGCCTGTGTTACTGCCCGCACTTTAGGACCGAAATTTTCATTTGAAATGTTGGGAGCTGAGCGCTTTTGACAATCTGGCTCTGATTGTGGGTGCAAGTGAACATATGAAAATCTGGCTCTGGATATTCACTGTTCTTTCCATTTTAATTATTTCATTCATTTTTTCCCATTTACGATGGCTGTTTGCTTTTTGTGCTTCCCTCCCCACTGTGAAAGGAAAGGTCATTGTTTAGTACCAGGACTCTGGTTGGGGAAGTACCATACCCTTGCTGCATTTAAATGTCTTGCTCTTCTCATCCCACCTACAGTACCCTTTAATCTGTCAAGTGCCAATTGAATTCATCAGTCTCCATTTTCTGCCCCCTTCACCTCTCTGCTGACATCAGCAATCGGTTTCATAATTGTGTGTGTATGGATGGTCCTAGCTAGGAAGGGTGCTTTGCACATCTGTTTGTTGCCTCAATGCAAAGCTTCTGGGTCGGGGGTTATGGAGGCCTGCAGGAGCATGTGCTGGGGGAAGGATCTCCCAAGAAGCACCTCTTTTTTCCTTCCAGGAATCATTCGTCTCTCTGCCAAAACGATCCACATGGTTAGTTACAATGAGCTAGTCATGTTTGCATTTATTGACATAAGGATATTAATTTTGTGAGTGTAGATATGCTTTAAGCCAATAATTAAAGGTTTACAGTGCAACAGTTGTGTGGGTGAGAAGGTGATACTCTTGGCAGAACGACTCTCTGGTCCAGTACTCCTTGGCTAAGGGGGCATAGGCGGGATGAGGCGGGGAAAGAAAAGTCTTTATCATTTTGTAACTAGTAACCTATGGGAGTTTCCCATGGTTAATAATATTAGGTCTTATATCCTCTGTATGATGCAGTCATTAGACAGTGACTTGACCTAATCTCTCTCTGGTGTCTGCAAAGCATGTATCATGGGGGTATAACTTTGTACATATCAATTTATTATGCATATCTTAATTAGATCCGTTCTGTCTCTGTCCCCAATCTGAGGGTGGCTTTTGCTTTTCCCTACCCTCTCTCATTCCTCTTCCTTCTTGCCATGTTCATCTACCTCAATTACTTATTCTATGTAGGTTCTTATATGGCCCCCGTTCCTGTAGTATCTGAGCGTCTCACAATCTGTATTGCATATATCCTCACAACACTTCTTTGAGGTAGGGGAGTGCCATTACCCCTCATTGTACAGAGTGACTAAGCGACTTACACGAGGCCCCTCAGGAAATCTGTGACAGAACAAGGAATTGAATCTGTGGACTACTGGCTGCCCTTGCTACGGGGTCATCCTTCCTTTCTCAGCTTCTTCGTATGCTGACCATGGTATCATTGGCATTAGCAAAGAAATGGGGTTTACATCTTGGTGTAAATATGGTCCAGCTTCTCTCTGTCTGATCTCCTTTGGGAAGGTGCTGCCCAGGAGGCATAGAGAATCCACAGCCCAGAGAGAATCTCCCCTCTGTCCTAGGGACTGAACCTGGCCTCTCTTGCTGCATCCTCACTGTGGAATGCAGCTGCCTTTGAAAGTCACAGGTATAGTGAGGTAGTCCCTGAGACAGGCAGGCCCTAGCTCATGTATGGCTTTATAGATTGGCCCAGGGCTTTGAGTTCAGCCTGGAAATGAAGAGGGTGCCAGCAAAATGCATGGAGCACTGAAGTGAGATGCTCACAATGACCATGCTAAATGGATTGTAGCTTCTGTGTGACACTCATGTTCACACCTAGGTAGAGAAAGACTTTATCTTTCATAGAGGTAACAAAGGCATGAATCATAGTGGTAAGGTCCTTGCTGGACAGAAAAGGGCACAATGTCCTGACCAGCCTGGTGTATCTGCCCCACCACTGCAATCTGTGGGTGAACACACATGTTCAATAGATCTCAGAACTGTCGCTGGCATACTCCAGAAGTTATAGATAGAATCATAGAATATTAGAGTTGGAAGGGACCTCAGGAGGTCATCTAGTCCAACCCCCTGCTCAAAGCAGGACTAACCTCAACTAAATCATCCCAGCCAGGGACTCTGCACTTGTCCTTGTTGAACCTCATCAGATTTCTTTTTGCCCAATCCTTCAATTTGTCTAGGTCACTCTGTATCCCATCCCTACCTTCCAGATAATGAAGTCCTGTGATAAAATAAAAATCAGTGGGAATTGTGTAATAATCGAAGAGCTTAAATCTGCCCTGAGCAACTCGAGGGCAATGTGAACACACTCCATTGAGCTGGTTTGGCAGTCTGTCCTGTGTAGAGCAGTGTTTCTCAAACTTTTTGATACTAGAGACTGGCTTGCTGCCTTCCTAAACTGTGTCAGGGAGATCTCAAGGACCGGCACCAGCTCGTGGACTGGTCATTGAGAAACACTGTGGTGGAGGACATTGTTGGGACAGAGAAACCGAGTATATTATATAGATACTGATAAATATGGGGGTTGATTCTCATTTATGCTAAGACCTCTTTACACAAACCTGGTAGTGTAAACAAGCCTTAAAGGGGGTGTAAATTGTTTTCAATATAAGATATACATGTATTATAGTTATATCTACTTTAAGGACTCTTTATACTGCTGGAATGACCAAAAGGAGCCACCGCAAAAATGAGAATATATTTATACACCAAATTAATTCAGAGTGATCCCACAGCACACTACATACTATCACCTCACCCACTGCTGAAAAGCAGTCACTCTGAGGTGGAGTGTGGCAGCTGTTTAACAACACACCTCAACACCGCACAATAGTTTAGGATAGGAATTGAAAAAGAATGTCATATACCCATGGAACTCATCCAACTGGAAGGCATCCATATTTTCCATTTGCTATGTATTTATTTATGATGTGTGAACTGGAGGGAGGAAGCCTGGATTGGCTGGTAGGGGTTGCATTCATTAATGGTGCGATCTGCAGAAAAGACCTTTCTTTTGAGTTGCCTGAAGGATACCTTCCACCTCAGTCCTACCCACTTCCCAACCCCCTCCCCCCAAGCAGACCATACACAGATGCACACACCACATTTCTTGGCCTGTAACCACCCTGGAGTTGTAATTCCTTGAGTGTGAAATCTCCAGTCCTAGCTCAGGAATCCCCTCCGTTAGGGATCTGATGTTGCCGGGCTCGTGTCTGAAGCATTCGTGATACAATTTTCTTTTCTTTTCTCTTTAATTGAAATGGATGTGGAAAGGGACTACCGTATGCATGTGATACGCTCAGCATAGGCTGCAGGACAGAGTGATGACCATGGTGTAAAAGTCTGGGGAGGTAGCACTGCTTTGCAGAATCCACACTCCATGAGGATGCCAGTAGTAGTTCGCCAGCTAATAATGCGGCTCTTCTGATGGCAAAAAATGCAGATTTCTTCGATAATAATTGTCTCCCTTGTTGGCCTCCATGATCTCTTCCTTCTTTGGCTTCTCCTCTGACACTGCAAACAAGGGGACCATGGAGCTAGTGTCAGTGATTTTGAAACACTTCTAAGTTGCACAGTTCAGCTGGCAATTTCTTGCACCAAGTTGTACTATAATTAGCACTACTAGTAGAGGACACTCAAAACCCTTGCACATATTGCCACATAATACAGGGGAATGTCTCCTTTCCTTAAATCCTTTGCCATTGGTTGCAGGTAATCCTGATTTGACAGTCAAGGTTTCCCTGAGCAGAGTTGGGTAGAATGCTGTTTGCAACAAAACCTGGACCCACCCTACACTACTTGTTTATTGTGGGCTCGTTCCTAATTCAGATTAGGTTCACCACAAGGTTTGCTGAGGTGTGTGACTCTTGCAAGCAGTGCTGGGATGTTTTGGTTCCAAATTGCGTGACGTTTGCTTCACTGCAAACCTAGCCAGCACCCCGAGTTGTTTGGTGCAACTTTTCTCCTTTCAGTGTTGGATTCCTTCAAACCCGAAACATGCATCAAGTGGGGAAATGTCTATGAATTGGAAACTGGAGACGTAGATCCAGTGATGACATAACAATTTCTCCACCTCGCCTGTGATAAATGCTGTTTCCAAGAAGTGTGTGCGCTTGCAGGGCCCATTCGTTGATTGTTCCCATTTAAACCAAAATGCTGTCGTCTAACCACAGCCAAGGAGGGAGGCAACAGCACTTGGCAAACAAACATCTTAAGCAGCACTTAGCTGGGAATGTTTGTTTTGCTCCTGAAAGAGGTATCCTGTACACTGATAGCCTAGCACAGTGTTTAGTGGGTGTAACTTGACCTGGGGTGTGTGTAGACTTATACAGGGAGCTGAGGATGGCCTCCCTTGGGAGGTTTTGTATGTAACTGAGACTTGAGGTGATGGCTGTCTGGCTGTGTGACCTTGCACAGGTCACTTAGGGCCAGATTTTCAGACGTGTTGAACATGCACCGTTGTAGTTGGAGTCAGTGGACGCTGCTGATGCTCAGTACCCCTGAAAATTGTACCCTTAATCTCTCTGTGCTGGAGTTTCTCGCTCTAGGAAACAATGGTGATAATACACACCTCCAAGGGCTTTTGTGAAGCTTCATTAATGTTTGTGTAGCGCACGGAGTGATTCTTCTGGTGGGAAGTGCTAGAGAAGTATGGTTATTCATAGGCCTCTTATGCCACTTCTGCCCCCATAAGGAGGTTAGTTGGTACTAGAGCAGCGCAGGGCATTGGCCTGCATCCTTCTTCCTGTTGAGTCCGTGTAGGGAGGCAGTAAAATCAGTGGTGCCTACAGTATCCTCCACTTCCCAGGGTGGGGAGTTGGAGAAAGAGGCACCATGCGTATCAACCTCTGTTCACCCGCTCAGGCCTGCAGTCTCAGCCACTCAGTGGGGATTGTGGGCTCCCTCTCTAGAAACTGGGGAAGGCTGGCTGAAGAAAAAGCATCTGAGAATTGTGTGATCATCTGTTGCCTGTCCTCTGCAGGAAGCCACAGGCCCTCCTCAAGTCCACTGAGGCAGCTTATGGGAACCCCGCCTGGGTCCTTCTGCCCCAGGCTGCGCTGCACGGGATGACGACGACACCGGGAAGGAAGAGACCAATGGCTGCCATCACCTGCCTGATCCTAGCAGCTGCTGGTTGCTTTGCTAATTTGGGTGAGTTTTACTCCTTACCCGTTTTTATATCCTGCCTTGAAATAACCGAGGGCCCGTAAGGTCTCCAAGGAATGGACCCTGCTTCCATCTCAAAGGGGTCAGCCCCCTCTACCCCTGCCACACACTGAGGCCACTGCTTCATTCACCCGACAGACAATGCCCACACCTGAAGGGGATCCCTCTTCCCCTCACCTTGTCCAGCCAATGACCAACAACCCATCCTCCCCCGAAGGCCTTTTCCCCTTTTGCAGGGAGTATAGTATCCACTGTCCCGATAGCCATTCCCATACAACCTGTCCCTTCTTGCCATTCCTGGATGGTCGGTGGCAGTGGAGAAGCAGGTAACAGAGGCTGGGGGCTGGATAGAAGTAGTGCAGGAGTTGCATATGTCTAGCTGAGCCAGGGTGAGAGGCTGTCTGGAGGGAATAGCATGTTTCATGAGCAGGCAAAATTTTGGTGGCTTTGGCCCCGTGTAGTCTTTAATCTACCTTTGCTCCAATGCCTGGGCAAGCCTAGCCGGCCTCCTGCTTGCTCTGAACACCCAGTTCCTCTGCATCCTTCTCCTGGAAGCTGAGCAGCTCTCTAAGAGCTCAGGTGTTCCAAAGGATCTGTTACCTGTAAACAGAAATGCTTCTCCATCTCATTCTTAGCCACTGCAGTAGCCTCCATCGTGACCAGAGATAGGGATCTGAACCAGAACTCTGAATCTGAATAACCCAGAGGCTTTGAGATCTGGATCAGAATCATGGCCCCAGCTTTATAATGGACCAGACCAGACCAAACCGAACCCCTGGATCCAAACACACACTCTAAATCCAGAGCTGGACTTTCCAGCATGGAGCTCTCTCTGCTTGAGACTTACTCATTGCACAGTGCCAAGAACGGCTCTGTCTGAGGAGCCGCGAGGGGCACTTGCGGGGCGTGTAGTGTGACAGTGGAGGAGATCTCCCTCTGCTCTTCTGTACGCTGTTGCTCATGTGGCTATCTTGTCCCTCGCACCCACCATGCAGGTGAATCTCTGCAGGTCACAGTCCAGCCTGCTTCCACTGTCCAAAAGTATGGTGGCTTGGTGAGCCTGGGCTGCGTGGTAGAGCCCCCGAGAGTCAACGTTACCTGGAGACTGAATGGGAAGGAGCTGATGGGGTCGGATGAGGTGCTGGGGATCCACATCGAGCTGGGGAAGCTCATCATCACGGCTCTCAACAACCACACCGTGGGCCGCTACCAGTGCATCGCCCGCATGCCTGAGGGAGTCATTGCCAGCGTCCCAGCCACTGTGACATTAGCCAGTGAGTAGCTTTTGTCCTTTGCTGTCCCCTACTCTGCCTTTGACACCTCCCATGGGTTGGGCCTCCATTCGGGGGTCTGGCAGCCTCGGAGACGCAGTGGGGCAGGCTGACCCCACAGTAGCCATGGTGCCAGCAGGCCCACCTTGCTTATGCTGGGATCCCCAGTCTGATCTCAGGCTTAGGGAGCAGTCCCTTGACCTGGGCTGTTTTATAGCGGCATTGATACAGCTGCCTGCCCTGCTCCACCTTCACAACAGGCAAAGCGATCCTTGTATGTGATAGAGTGCAATTCCGTACCATGATACCGCCTAAGAGTAACCACGTAAACCAATGAATAACCGTGATATTGTAGTATTTGCCTGTACCTATGTCTTCCCTTGAGGGAGACTGAGTGATTAATAGTTCTCCATCTGCCTGGCTCTCTTGCTGTGCCTCACTGTATCGCTCTTTGGCTTTTCTGAGACGCCTAGGTATCACCACGGCATCTGACTTCTTGGTTGAGCATATCAACAACAAAAAAACTCTCCCCGAATCTCTCTCTGCACCCTGCAGTTGCAGGGCGAGTACCGCTATGGGACACTGCAAGCCACATCACCTCCTGGGTGGTGTGATCTACTAGTCAATGTGTGTTACGTGTTCCAACCCTGTACCCAGTCCACAGAGGATGTGAGTCTGGTAAAGCTCTCACCTAAGGGGCTGCGCTCTTTAGCTCAGACTGTAGTAGCTCTGCTTTTGCTTCTGGAGGTGCCTGATTCAGTTCCTTGCATGTCAGCCATATTAGCAAGATCTCAAAAGCTGTCCCGTCTTCTGTCACATGGAAGATTTAAGTTCCCCCACAGAAGGAGGGGTAAAGAAGGAGATAAAGGAAGGGCAGAATTAAATAACCCATACAACCCGAACAAGTACTCAGAAGAACTGAAGAGAGGCTTTCGGATTGCCTCCTTCAGATTAAAAGGAAACTTTTCTCTTCCCCGCTGGAGATGGAAAGGGATAGGAGGAGTGCTACTGTATTGTTCAGAGAGGCTGTGCTTGCATGCAGCCATGAGAGGTGGGCGTCCTGACTCTTTGAGCTTCTCTCATGTGGTGGGGGAAGTACTCATTTCCTGGGGGGAGAGGGCGTGATCATATTCAGATGCCTTTTGTATCAAGACTTGTATCTTTAAGGGGGGCTTTGAGTTGCCCTGTTCCCATTAGTGTGTCTAATATTATGTTGGGGTATGCTCTCCGTTCCGGGGGTGGGGGGGTGTATCCCACCCATGCTGGAGCATTATTTGTATGGAGGCCCATGTCTTGTATCAGGGATGCTTATTGGGGGCACACTTGGACTGGGGAGGCCTGGGATCCTGGAGCCACGTTAATTTTGGCCCATGTGTCACGTTGGGGGCCTCAGGGTATATCTCCTCCCTGGGGACTGCGCTTACATTTGAGTGCGTCTTGTGTCATAGATTCCAAGGCTAGAAGGGACGTTGTGATCATTTAAGTCTGACTTCCTGTTTAACTCCATAGAGCTTCCCCAAAATAACCCCACAGCGGATCTTTTAGAAAAACTTCGAAGCTTGATTTTAAAAAATGGCCAGGGATGGAAAGCCCACCACGAAGCTTAGTAATTGTGGTGAGGAACACATCTGAGACAGCGGCTCTTGTGTCAGGCTGGGATCTACACCCAGGTCAGAGAGAGGGTTGGGTGAGGGGTGCATCACGACGGGGGCAACACACTCATTTTGGGGAACCTCCTGGGCAGGGGAGGCACTCAGGTTGGCATCCTGCAGCCACACCTACCTGCGAGTGCACCTTGTAGTGAGATGGGGACGTGGTCCCCTTGAGATGCTGACACTGGGGGTGGGGGTGTTGAGGGGTCAGGGCGTGTCTGAGAGGAGAACGCCATTATCTGTAATAGCCAACGCACAGAGCTCCCTCGTAAACTCCCTCAATTGGTCCTGGGAGGAGGCCAGGAGGGAGCTGGGGAAGGGGATGTGACTAAGAAATTGAAGGAGAGAAGATGTTTGTGCAAAACAGGGGCTGGTTTTGTTTTAAAGCCAAGAACTATTGGCTTGTCATCGAGACATTAATCAGAAGTGAAATGTTTAGGCCGGGCTGGGGAGGAGGAGGAGAGGGAGACTGGAGTGGAACAGCAGCCCTTGCGCTCCGAGGCCGGTTGGGAGGGGGCTGTCATTGGGTTGAAGCCATCGGGGGATTTGGCCTGTTCTTTGCACTTAGATTAAGTTTCGGAGAGCGCATTCCAGAGCAGAATGGGGGCTGTGTTTTGCCGGTGGGCTGACACAGGAGGGGAGCGGAGAGGTGGATGGAATTACCAAGGGCATGGTTTGCATTTAGGAGGGATGAGGAGAGCTGTGCGCCGTAGTACAGCAGTTGGCTTCCAGGCCTCCCCAGTGTTCTCTCAAATGTCGTTGCTTGGACAAAGCCATGGTTGTTCAGTCTACCTGGGTGCTGTGTTTCCCCCTCCAGCTCTGGTGACTGAGGGGAGACAGGCATCCTTTGCAGAGGCCGTAATCGAGCTGCTAGTGTGCAGGAAGGCCGAACCACCCTCCCTTAGACAGACTCAGGTATAGTAGTGGGGCTCCAGAAGTTGGCCTGGTGTTGATTCAGGCCCATGTATGCTCCATCCCTGCCCTCACCCCCCACTCCCCAAGTCAGACAGAAGTTGGGGTGAATCGTTATGCCTGGGGCTTCCAGTTAGCATGGGCCTGCCAGTGTGACTGGCTGCTATTAACTGCATTTACAGGGCCTGACACAAGGTATACAGATCAGGTAGATAAATGGTCCTTAGCCTGGGCCACTGAGCTGAAATCAGGGAAGGGGAAGATGAATGAGACCTCCTCGTCCCCACAAGTGTCTTGCCACTGAGAGGAACTAGGAGGACTTGTCGGGTTGCAGAAGGAGGGTGAGGGCTTACTGGGCTTTGTTCCCACCACCAGAGGGAAGGTTGTTATTGCCATTGAATGGGTCTTGTGAACTGATGGAGAAGGTGGGTTAAATGAGTGAGAGACAGTAACCTATCATGGAGCCCTCTGTGCTGCAGGGCTTGTTCCCTGAGAGCCCATGTCTTCTTCCCACACCGTTGAGTTTCAGCGCCTTACAGGGAAGCTGCTGGGCCTGCTGGATCATCTTGGCACATGGCTAAGTGGGGAGCTCCCACCATGATCCCCTCTGTCTTTGGGCAGAAGGAGCCATGAGAGTGGACAGAGTGAATCCCACTGGGGTCAGAGGGAACTTGGGGAGCCATGGAACAGATCGCACCTTGGGAAGAGCCATGGGTGGAAGGGGGAGAAGATGGAACTGAGGGTGGGACATGAGCGAGACAAGCAAGGAACAGCGTTTTTCAGCGTGTGACTTTGTTTCGGGGGGATCTGGGCTTACAGGAGAGTTTGCTGCTGTACATTCTGGTGAGCTTCAGCTTGTTTCTTTCTCACCTCTTTAGAAGAAACACTGCACGGCCTCCAGTGCCCTGCTTAGAGAGAGTATCCTGGGCCATGTTTTTGGCATGTGGGCAACTGTGGTTTATCCTTGGGATGGATGCTTGCCTCTCTGCTGCCTCTGAGGCAGTGGGGCCAATTAGCGTGCCTGAGCCAATTTCTAATCAAGCTGCCTCAGAGGAGTGGTTGAGACTAGCCTGCGGTAGAGAGAAACCTGGCTCTTGTTTTATAGCCCTCAGGAAGGGAGGGATGTGGAGTTCTTAAAGCAACAGAAGAAGGATCCCTTCTACCATTTTCGATCCCTGCTACCGTGTTCACCTCAAGTCTTTAGACATGGTACAGATGCTTTCTGGGTGGATGTGGTTGGAGTGCTAGAAGGGCAACCTTTTGAAACTGGAGTGACCCCCCCTACACACACACCAGCTCAGTGCATAGAACAGATGGTAGTGACTTTGATCGCTACCAGCCCATGTTGCGTTGGAACAGGAGATCTAGAGGTGAGAGGCTCCATATCCCATTCCCAATCCCTTGGGTGGTTCCATATCCTAGCCCTTATATTGAGAGTGATTGAAATCCGGGCCAGACTAAATGGGACAGTGCATAGTCACAGTGGGCGAAGGATGGGATGAGACTCTTTAAAGGCTGCCTAGCTTTAAAAATATATATATATATATATATATAATGCACAGCCCTGGGCATATGAATATAGTCTGTTGTTTCTCGTTGCCATCACACCTAGCTCTCTGTTCCAAGCTCCTTTTTTCTAGTAGCCTCCTTAGGATGACGTGCACACTGCACTAAGCAGCTGTGACTCCCCTAGACCGCTTTGGGAGGGACAACCACGGTGGTACAAGTTGTATATGTCGGTGGAGATCATCAGGACCCCTATCCAGCAAAAGACTTTAAGCACATGTTGAACTTTAAGCATGCCACTAGCCCGGCGGAAGCCAGTGGGACTGCTTGCATGCTTTAACTGAAACGGGCTTTGCTGGATGAGAGCAAGGGGGTGGAAGTGGCAATACAATGGAACTTGCACTATTCGATGGGCACCCAAAATGTGTGTAACACATGAAAAGACTGAGGAGTGGGCTGTAGTGGGAAAAGCCACTAACACAAAGGTGTAAGATAAGGTAAGCCCTTCTCTGATTAAGCTTTCAGCCACACCGTCCCCCGCACTCCCCGGGTCTAACACAGTGCTGGTGGAAGCTAGAGCAGCTTAAGGTGACTTCAACTGGAGTCGCACCAACCCACGTCAGGGTTGAATTAGATCCCCGCTGAATACCAAACGCAGACTAGTGGCAATGACATGCCTGTTGAATGCCAGATCAATGCATGCTGAACTACTTGGCTACTTGCTCTCCTTTTCTTACCATCTTAGGGACTGATGCCTAACTTACCCCACTCCCTTCCCTCCCCCTCCTCCCCTTCCCCCGGACAAGCATTTGTGGGAGGTGAGGAATGCACTAAACTGGGTTTTTCTCCTTGTCAATCACCTGTCGCAAGGGAAGAGGAGACAGGGGAGAGCATTTTTTTTAAATGTTGTTATTTTTTTGGAGGGAACATACATATTGGAAACGTTCTAGGACCAGAGAGGGTCATTCTTTCATGCCCTTTCAGCTTCTATAAATGAAGGTAGCAGAGCAGCCCTCAGCATTGGCTGAGCACATGGGAGCAAGCCGGGTGTTGTTGCAAAGTACCAGTGGGCAGTGACCCCTGCCGTAGGGCATGTTTGGGGTCCCTTAGGAATTTGCAGCTGTCTTCTGAAGAGAAACCCATTCATTTTCCTGCTGTCTGGGCCTCCCATCTGATGACTCCCCTGGCGCAATGGAGGGGGCACTTCAGCTCCATCTTGAAAAAGCATTTGCTCACTGGGCTCGCCTCCTCCAAAGGTCTCTTGCTACAAGGCATGGGGTGGCGTGGGGAGGGGGAATGAAAACACAGGTGGCTCTTCTGGAGTCTGTCACCAGGAAGGAGGGGCGTCTGCAGCAGAGACGTGGCGTGTTGGTTGCGATGTGTCACGTAGCCAGGCTTGGGATGTGGTGTGGGAGTTGGGTGTTTGGAGGGGCGCTGGGAGAGATGAGGGAGGGGTTATGGGGACAGGACGGGCTGATGAAGGGCATCTGTGCATCTGACCACTCATGCTGGGGGGAGATTGTGAGAGGCCAGACGTGCGTGAAGGAGCTGGGGAGAATGGGACTGTGCATGTGTCGAGCCATGGCGCTCTGAGAGGACTGTGCTACTCCTCACATGGAGACCAACAACCGGGACGCAGCTTGGTGCAGGAGGAGAGCTCTAATCCTGTGGGGCCCTGACAGCGAAAACGGGGTTTAGTGAGGAATAACTTCCCCCCCCGCTTTGTGCTGGAGGAGCCTCAGTCCCTGCCATTTCCTGCTCTCAGAGGCCCAGCCTCCCTCCGTGACCCTTCTCCACTCCTGATGGGAAGGCAGTAGGGAAGGCTCATGCCTTTGGGGCCTGTATTTTTTAGCGCCTCGTGGTCTCCCGATCTGAGCTGCCCAGTCTATGGACTTGCCTTGCCCCCTTGCTGTAGTACTGGAGGGCCTTAGAAGGGCTCTACAACTGGTCCTAGGATGATTCTTTGCCCTGCCCATCGCTGCGCTGGCAGGGGACACGTGCGCACCCATGCACAGATGGACACAGTTGCTGGCTTTCAGCCTCTGTCCACAGCCCCCCCTAAACGGAATGAGAGCTGCCCCTGGCTTTCTTAAAACCGTGGGGCTCACCCGTCCCCAGTGCCCTCCATCCAATGGGCTCAAAGCCCTTCACGGGCACTGATGTGTTGGGTCCTCACAGCTCCCCTGTGAATTTAAGGTTAAAGTCCCGATGGGCAAACACGTGAGGAGGGGACTAGAGCAATGGCAGGGTCTAGCATGGGATTTGGGGACAGGGAAGCTGGAGAGGCAGGTAGGAGCTGGCTGGGTGTGGGGAGCAGAGCCAAGTGCAGATGGTCAGCGAGTGCAAGGGAGAAGCTGTCTACAGCTGAGGCTTCAGCTGGTCTCAAAACCCCCCCATTTCACCTGCCTGCCGCAGGGAGTCCTTGGGGGTCCCTCTAGCTCACATGACACCCCCAAGGCCAGGTCAGGTGGATGCAGTAGTGCTGGCATTGTCTTTGTAGCAGCATCTCAGCCCAGATAGGACCACGCCACCCCTCTGCTTGCCAGACCCGTTCGTACGTAGGCTGCGAGCGCGCATGCACATCCCGGGGGAGGTAGGCTTGAACTCCACAGGCCTGGGGAGAAGCCACTCACAAATGCAACAAAACATTATTTGTGGGGGATGGTCATTTAGGGCATTAAACTTTCGAATAACCAGTAGTCAAAACATACTCTGTGTCCCTTGCTTTACGTTCCTTATCTTTCCCTTCTCTTCTTCCCACTCTTCTTTCTCTGCTCCCCATCACCTCCCCTATCTCTGCTCTTGGCTGTCTCCACTCCCACCCAATTCTTCACCCTCCGCTCCATTTGACTCCTCCAGAGACCAGGCTGGTTGGCTGAGAGATGCAGGAAGGAAGAGGCTGGGGGTCTCCCTCTTCCCTGGACAGGCAGAGTAGCAGCTGTGATATCAAAGGGCGGCACTCAAGGAGGTTTGTGGGTGGATGGCCCTACCCATGCTGGCCCATCTGACCGTCCTTTGGCTCTGCACCCTCCCGTGCACTAGAGAGCGAGCCCCATTTTGCAGATGAGGCAAATGAAGCCCTGAAAAGCAAAGTGACTCACTGTAGGTTGCACACCGAGTGGGTGGCACAAGCCCTGATTCCGAGATCTTTGTATTAACCTCAGGGCCATCCTTCCCCTCTATACCCCCAGCTCAATGTCTTCTAACAGCAGAAGTCTCGCTGTTATTTTCCACGTCCTAAAGAACTATGTTCCCTGGTGGACTGCTCTGCATCTGAGGTGTTGGTCTGTTCTTTCTCCTAGCTCACTGGCTCCTGGGCCTCTCCTGTCTTCTCTTTTGGGTCTCTCTGTGTTCATGTAAATCCCTGCCAACACTGCTGGAGCCTGTGCCTTGGCTCTGAGATCCTAATTTGGCTGTGATTAATTCGGACCACCAGGATGCACATTAATTTTTCTGATGCTCGTTTATATTCTGTTGATCAGAGAAGTATGTGTGATATGGAGAGGCAGAATTCTGGTTCTCTCCTTTTCTCTGCCCCCTCCCGTTTCTGTGTCTCTTACTGTTTTATCCCTTGATCAAATGTAAGAGGAGAAAACACCCAGCACCCTTCCCCTCCCCGAGGGTAACATTCATTTTCAGAGAAAGAAAATGTGCTGCATGTTAAGAGTTAACCTTCATCTGGCTTTAATACTCAGTGGAAACATGGCTCCCCTTCTCAGCTTGTCTTAAAGAATTAATCACATTTCTGAAGTTCAATCTTATTCCTGCTTTTTATTATTATTATTTTTAATTGAACGATGCCAAGAAATTCTTGAAGTATTTAGCATGTTCGCTGCAAATCATTTTTATGACATTGCTAAACCTCTCCTCCTCTTTTCAACTTCCTCCCTCCCCCTTCTCGGATCTGGGCACTAGAACGGTCTCCAAACAACAGGCCTGACAACGAATAAGTTTTACATTTGGGGAGGTTTCTCAGCATGTTGCCAAGGAAGCTGTTTTTTATTTAAAATTAAAAAGAATCTTGCTTTAATCAGAAAGTCTGTTCTGAGAAATTTCATGTCACTTTTCCATGACTGTGGGTGGGAGAAGCTTGGAGCCAGTCGTCTTTGCTATTGGAGAGCTGGTATAAATCCCAGAGAACGAAAACACATTTTTCCACTCTCCCGGTCTGCCAAGGGAAGGTCATGTGTAGTCTGCGATCCACGAGCTCTTCTGATCCCGGCTCTCTGAGCTGCCTGAGGCTACGAGGATCGTGTATGTGTAATGGCCCCAAGGAACACAATAATTGTGTTTTGTTATAATGGCACGCTGGGACATCATGCTTTGAAGCGGCGATGTGGTCTCATTTCAATGCAGTGTCACGCCACTCTGAAGATGTGTGTCAATGCTAGTTCGTGCTATGGAAATGGCAACTTTAAGTATTGTTGCAATGTCATAGCACATTGCTGGAAGGTGATGAAGATGCAGGGTCATCGAAACACAATGCCTTTGCTTATTTGACCTAGTGTCCCCATGCAAAGACATAGCATCACCCCAGAGCTGGAGCTGCAACCAAATACCTGAAATAAATGTTAATATCTTTCACGTCCTGTGAGCTGGGCTTGCAGGACACAGGAAAGACTTGCAAACGTTTGTTAGAAGAGCCCTGTTCTAGTTTAGCTGCAGTCGGTAAGAGCATGCTTTCTAAACATTGGTTGATTTCATCCACACTGGCTGGTCAAACTTGTCAGGAACCAGGATAGCTAGAACTTTGTGTAAAGCACATTCAGACAGATGGTTCCCAAACTTGGTTTAAGGGCTATAGTAGATGCATCTGCCTGCCCTGTAAGTGAGCTGAGATATAAACCCCATACTCTGCATTGGCCCCCAATGCTACTATGCACATATAGGATACAAGAGCATGTGCACTAGGAATGGGTTTGGAAATAGGTGTCCTGGGTTTATTTCCGTTTGTCTTTGATGTTGTGGGGTTGGCAATCCTGCCACTTCCAATCTGGGACTGGAATTGTGTTAGACTCAGCTGTGTTTGCTGCTCTCAGCTGCTGGGTGGCTGGCGTAGGCCTGAAGCGCTATCCGACTCAGGCCATTTTGCCTTGGTATCTACTCTGATTCTTCTGAGTAGTATTAAAGAATATGTAGAGATATTCCTGCCCTCCACACTCACCCCCAACGGAAGCAAAGTGTAGAGGGTTCATACAAACCGATCGAGCCCTGAAGTCTTGATACAGAGACATTTCCGTCGCCAGGCAATGGCACAGCTGTCATGCCTCTAAGGTCACTAAGCTTTTCCAAGAGGGGCCAGCTGTGTAGGGTGTGTGTGTGGGGGGAGATGGGGGGGGGGGGGGGAGCAGGTTCTGATGAGAAAGGATCAGTCAGCTTATAAATACTAGCAGAGAGTCCTGGCAATGTTTCCATTATGGCCTCTAACTCTTTGCCTCATGCGGAGTTGGTTGAGAAGTGCAGCTGGAGGAATGTAGACAGCAAGGGAGAAGGAAGGTGGAGGACTGGGCTGCTGGGTGGGGGGTATGTGGGGGGGGAAGGTCTGTCAAAACATTCTCTCCTAATGGATTTCTCAAATGTACCAGAAGGCAGGCACAGGCAGGTGTCACGTCAAATGCCTTCCCTTATGAAACCCGATCTTTCCCTCTTGGTCTGGTATTCTCATTCTCTCTTCAAGGCCCCCTCTGTTGGATTTTTAGCCCCCAGGAATGTGGCGTGAGTTCAGGCTCTGGTATGGGTAACTGGTTTAGCAGACAAAAGAAGCTTGCCAAAGTCCGCTTCTTAGCCAGTCTATAGAGACTTTCTCCCTCTCCTGTATCTTTAAAACTCATTCTAATTTGTGTGTGCATTTAAAGACCAATATTCCCTTCTGTTTTTTTTCTGTGACCTCCATCCCCTCCAACGTCTCCCCAAACAAACTGGGGTGGGAGAGCCTTAGGACACAATAATAATTTACAGTGTTTGACTGTCGAGCATTTGACTTGCGCAAGAACTCACTGTGCAGAGATACTTACTGTACAGGCAACGGAAAAGTTTGAAGTAGTGGTTGATATTAATTCTTCTCCATTTGCTTCTGAATCAAATCTTTCAAGTCTTCAAGTTGAGTCTTTCACCATTGTGGGCGCAGTTCTTCCCTCAGGTACACCCTAGCAGTTCCTGGTGAAGTCAGTAGGAGCAGTGAATGCATAATTCGGGGTAGAACTGAATCGACAGGAGGCAGATCTGGGCAGCAAATATTGTTACCCATTTCCAACACCTTCCATCAGAGGATCTCAAAACCCCTCACAGACATTAATGAATTAATCCTCACAACCACCCCTCCCCCCGATGTGGCATCTCGGGTATATCATTATCCCCACTTTCTAATTCAAGAAGATCCACACCCGCCTATCAGGAGGGGATGTCATTTTCTAACCATACCTGTATTTCAGGTGTTCAGGTAAAGTCAAAGGGTCAGGATGTAATCCTCTCTTCTGTATTACTTTGAACCTTCAATGGTGGTTGTCGTTTCTGGGTAGCAGGGCTACAGTTATGCTTGAAATGGCACTTACTTTTGAACCTCAATTTTCAGTTGCTCGATAAGACCACAATCAAATGGGCCCTGACTCCAAACCTGAGGTGATAAAGGTCATACAAAAGCAAGATAGAATTTTCACACCAAAAACAAGATCCAGAGCGTGACTAGCTTTGTGCACAGAGCCAACCTCATCTGTATGGACGTTCAAGTCCAGACCTGCTCCATAAGTGTCTCAGGCAGCTGAATAGGATAGAAGGGCCCAATGTTCATTATATGCATTGCCTTGTTCCCCAGTGTGTGCTTTATTCCAGTTTTGGTATTTAGCTGAATTAAAAGTTTACATACTGAATATACCTTAGGTTGCTGGGTTTCTTACTCCCTTCCATTAGCTCCGGAATTTCCCACTCCACTGCTAAGACTGTTACTGTCCTCTTAACAGAGCTCAAAGACTTCAAATTTGATGGCCAGCATGTGATAGAAGTGGATGAGGGGAATACAGCTGTGATTGCATGTGACCTGCCCGAAAGCCACCCGAAAGCCCAGGTGCGCTACAGTGTGAAACAAGAATGGCTGGAGGCCTCCAGAGGTGAGCTGCATTCAGGGAGGGGGGGGATGGGTCCCTTCTTCTTTGCTTGCTACCCAGTGCTTCTGTCCCACCGAGCTCTGTCATGTCTCCTGTACTTGTGAGTCTTTAACTTCCCAGGGGGTCCATTCATCCCCCTCCTCACCGAAGCAATTCTCTCCTTACCCCAATTCTGAGACCAAATCAATTGATTTCCAGGAGAACTGCTTGTGATGTTGATTCGTCCAGCTCTCTTTCCCTCCTCTTTGCCCACCTTCTTGTGTCCCGGGCATGTTTGGAATCGACTCCTGAGATGTTATCTGGCTGGTAGAATAGCTCCTCACAAAGAAATGTCCTCTCCTCTTTTCCCTTACAGACAACTACCTGATCATGCCATCTGGGAACCTTCAGATAGTCAATGCCAGCCAGGAAGATGAAGGAACTTACAAGTGTGCTGCCTACAACCCCGTGACCCAGGAAGTGAAAACCTCTGTCTCCAGTGACAGGCTCCGTGTGCGACGTAAGATGCCCCCCCTTTAAAACTTTGGGTTCCTGGCCTCCAAGCCATCCCCTCTTTGCATGTGCGACATTATCCTTGGCATCTCTTGACTGTTGAGTGTTCACTGGTGTTCTGTTGTTATAGCTTTATGTATGGACTGCCCGCATTAGCTCCTGGAAAACTGCCTTAGTAGCAGATGGTAGAAGCCTGTAGTTTTAGCTGTAAAAGGTCAAGAGGTCTGTTCTCTGTGCTGTGTGTGAATGCGCATGTGGCTGCCCCTGGAATTGTTACATTCTCTGAGGAGCATTTAGTCTCTGGTGACCTGGGACCAAAGGTCTGAACTCTACTGCTCGACTGTGTCCTCGGCACACTGGGCCCTTAAGAACTACCTAGTGGCTCAGTCTTCGTGGTGCGTCCATCTATCCCATTATCTGGAGGAAGCAAGCGTTTTTGGGGTGCCATGGCCCCAGGGCAGTGCTCAGTATTAAGTACCTTTCCCATGTGTAGGTGCCGTGTTGTCTGATTCTTTGTCTGCTCCCACCTCACCAGGCTCCACAGCGGAGGCGGCGCGGATAATCTATCCCCCGGAGGCTCAGACCATCATTGTCACCAAAGGTCAAAGCCTCATCCTGGAATGTGTGGCGAGTGGGATCCCACCTCCCCGGGTCACCTGGGCCAAGAATGGCTCCAGTATTTCTGGCTACAACAAGACCCGCTTCCTGCTCAGCAACCTGCTGATCGATGCCACCAGCGAGGAAGACTCCGGGACCTACAGCTGCACGGCTGACAATGGGGTGGGCGAGGCCGGGGCGGCGTTCATATTCTATAACGTTCAGGTGTTTGGTGAGTACTGCTGAAACTTTCCTCCCCTCTCCCCAGCCAGAGCCTGGGCTTTCTCCCAGCACCTGTTTCAGGGAGAAATATCCCCCCACCTCATTATAATGTGAAGTGAACCCATCCTCCTTGCTGGTGTCTTTAGCTCCAGTGTTAGTGTGAGGTGATGGATTTGCCCTGACGACCCCATCACCTGCCCCCTTCAACCTACAGATCCCATTGTGAGCTGGAGGTGGGGGACTCCCCATTATTTATATGTCTGTCTGAGGGGTTCTCCATAGCACCCATTAGCATAGTATCTAGTGCTACCCAGGTACATTTAAATCCGCATGCCAAGGACCCTAATGGACTTCACAGAGTTTTTTGCTCTTTTCCCCTCCGTGGCTAAGGAGGCTCCATTTGAGGGAAGAACATTTAGGAAGAGAAGTCCCAGTTAATTCTGCAAAGCAGTTTTACCCTTCTGACAGGCGTTGGCTGGGACTGGAACGGGTTGATTTGAGCCAGCTGTGTTTCATCCAGGAACTGGTCTTTTGTGGGCCCTGGGACACCCTTGTAGTGGCATTGGTGAAAAATGGGATATGCAGCTGTGTGTCATGGACGTATTGTTGATGCTGGACGTGTGGCATCTCACCACTGCTCCGAGTGGTCTGGTGTGGACACTGGAGAGGAAGGGTGACGGGGTGGATCCCTGTGGAGCCCCAGTGAGGAGATGGGGACCTTTCTTGGTTGAGGCTCAGTTTTCCAACCCCTGCTAGAATGGAACGACCAGTGCAGAGTCATGGTAGTGCTGTGCTCTCTTCTAGAGCTTAAAGCAAGTTGTTGTTTCATGGTTTTTTTGCCCTACAGAACCTCCCGAGGTCACCATGGAGCTGTCCCAGCAGATCATCCCCTGGGGTCAGAGTGCAAAGTTCACCTGCGAGGTGCGGGGGAACCCCCAGCCCTCCGTCATGTGGCTGCGCAACGCCGTGCCTCTCTCCTCCAACCACCGGTTCCGGCTATCCCGTAAGGCCCTACGGGTGGTGAGTGTGGGGCCTGAGGATGACGGGATGTATCAGTGCATGGCGGAGAATGAAGTTGGCAGCGCACAAGCCATGGTGCACCTGAGGACCGCCCAGCCCGGTGAGTCTTCAGTAAAGTTCACAAGTCGTCTTTCCGCAGACGTCGGTGCTTTCATTCCAGGGGCTCGTGTAAAAATAAGTTACTGGGGTAGGAAAGGGCTGTCACCTCCTTTCTCTCCCGCTTGCATTTCAGCTGCCCTGCTCTTCTAGCAGCTTAACCCCAAATTGCTAGGGCATCTCCAGCTGGCTCCTCACACAGGGATCTCCTGGTAGGAGCTGGCTGTGTTACAATGAGTGCCACTTGTCTCCTTGGAGTTTTATCATAGCAGGATGGTCTGTCTGTAGTAAGAGGCGCTACGGAGCTATAGGAAGCTGCCTTCTCTGCACTCAACCCTCCCCCCCGCAACCTCCAGTGTCCATGTGCCCCGTTGTTGTTGTGGGAGAGATGGAGGGGTGTTATAGGCAGATGCGATGGAGGACCCCAGTTCAGAGTGACGCGGTTCCTCTAAGGTTCCTGGCACCAGGGCTAGCAGGGAGGGACAATTTTCATTGCTCCCCAGGAGAATTGAGGTAGCTCCTCACTATGTGTGCATTCACTGGTGATGTAAAGTGGCATTTGTTCTGTCTGCCCTCCGCCCCCAACTCTTATTTCAGGAGCAACTATCAAGCCGTGGCGAGAGTCCAGGCCGGGCTCAGCCCAGTCCCCAACGCCACCTGCCGGTGGCAAGGCTCCGAAGGAGGGAGCCACGCTGCAAAGTCCTACCCCTACCACGCTGGCAGCACCTCTCCAGTGCACGACGAACAGAGGGCAGGCGTCTCCAGCCGAGGCACCCGTCATCCTCAGTTCTCCCAGGACGTCCAAGACGGACTGCTACGAGCTGGTGTGGAGACCGCGGCATGACGGCAGGGCCCCCATCCTTTACTACATTGTGAAGCATCGCAAGGTACCACCAAGCATGCTGCTTCCATGTTTCCATCGCTAACGTACCGTAGGTGACTGTCCTGAGCAATTAACTCCCAGTGCATTCCGAGTGCAGCCACTCACCCCCCACGGGTGCCCTCGCTCATCCTTGCCATCAGATGCACCTTACCCGGGGCATTTGGTTTCTTCCTGCTTTTGTTGCAGGGATGTCCTGAAACTGATCGATCCAGTGATCTTTAGCAAAGGTGGAATGGGATAGCAGGTCTCTGAGGTTTCCTTACAAGCATAAAAAGCAGAACATGTATTGTTTTCAGTCTAGATTACTTTAATTTCCAGTTAAGGAAAATAACAAAGAAAGAACAAATATGAAGTCTCTAGGGAAGAGCACACATTGATTCACTCTGTAACATCCTGTGTCTGAGCCAAATCACGCACTGGCAACTTCCATGTAACGCCAGAGAGGACTCCTTTGTAGCTCCTTGGTGCTATGGTAATACAAACAATAAATAATAACGTAAAGGTGCAAAATGCTGGAAACAAAATTACAGTTCCTTTCCATTTGCAAAAGCCAACAATTTTAAATGCATCCACCCCACTCCCGCACTGACTAATGGTGCTGGTCAACAAATAGCAAGCCTGGGACACAATGGGATTGCTGTTCTGACAGGTACGGTAGCTGTCCTAATAATCCTAAATCTTCAGGGAAAGTATCTGCTTTTCTGGGCTTTCTCCTGGAAGCTAATACATGACAAGATAGTGAGTGCACAACTTACCGCGTACTGTGGAATGAACCGTTATTGCTCTGGTAACCATCCTTATCATGCTTCAGGGATTAACCCCTTGTAATGTCATCAATGTCTTTGACCAAATTAATCACTAATGATGCTCAGGCTGGTGTGAATCACTGCTGGGATTTTCAGACTGAAAGGCTAGAGAAAAATTTCCACCACTTGCACCCCGTGATGTTATTTTAACACATCGGATTCTAAGTGTTAGTTAATATTCAGAATGATGAACCCCCCATTTTCACCATGAAACACAACACGTGCAAAATGCAAATGTACGTGTTCTTTATGTTTATGCGAGTTCAAATTTGGGCCATAAATTTCAGTAGTGCCCCAGGGTTGGGAGGCTTCACTTTTTGGGGTGTCAGAAACTGCAAACCTCAAAATCCAACAGCCACTTGAAAATGTTGGAACGCTGTCAAGATAAAAATTCTACTTTTTTTTTTTTTAATTAATTTAAAAAGTCTTTTCTATTTCTAATAAGTTAGAATATTGGGGGTATTTTTTGTTTACTTGTTGCATTTCCTTCATGGACAGAGAACCAATGTAGATGTCAGGTTCTAACGCACTCCAGTTCTGTGGTGTTTGGATTGCCAATCATTGCAGAGGAAGGATTTCAATTAAAAAAAAAAATACATACACACACACACACATCTTCCCAGAACTGGTTAATTTCATGAAACGGTTTCTAGTATAAGGTTTTATAACCTCTGAGAACATCCTTGTTTTGTTTTGTTCCTCCCTTCCCCCTCCCCACCCACCCCCAAAGAAAACTTAAATCTGGGACTTAAACTAACAATGTCTTTTAAACACTAATTTAAAATAAAGATGTGAGATGTCAACGGAAGATCTAATAGAGAAGGGGATAGAACCACTGGATCTTTGAGTCCGTCCATCTGCAGGGACAAGATGCAGCCCCCAAACAACGTATCATGTAACGAAACCAGTTCTGAGTGTGATCTTAGCTTATGGGCTGCAGTTTGTTCTTGTCTTGTTTGTTTTTTCAGTGCTTCACCTGGAAGGTCTTCAGGGCCGAGAAGGTTGCCAAGGGTCGCTGCAGTTTGCACTAACACGTTTTCAGTGTAGTCCAAATTCTCAGTTGGAGACTCTTTCTTGTGCCTCTTAGGTCCCTACATAGCCCCATTAACCCTTAAATTGCTGTCCTTTCTATGACTGCCAACCCAATGGATGTTTAGAATTAGGTTTTGTAAAGATGAAGGTTTAATTAAAACTAATATGAACAGAAATATTTGGGTGTAGGTGGCAGCAGAGGAGTTATTTCAATTTTAAAAAATGTGTGTATGAGAGAGAGCGCAAGAGAGCGCGCACACGATCTACAATGTTGGAAATCCATATATGTCAGCACTGCACTAACCTAAGATTTGATTCTCAGACATGCTGAATACCTGCAGTTCCCCTTGACTTCAGTTGGATTTGTGTGTGCTGAGTACCTTTTGCAATCAGGCCATTTCGGGTATGATAGTAAAACTGACCAGTCAGCTGAAGAAAGTGCAAAAAGTAAATAAACAGCACAAACAGTGAAAGGCAAATAAGATTGTAAAGATTCTTTCTGTTGTGCTAACTTCAGCTGCTATGAATGATATAGGAGCTTTTACAAACAGCATGTGATTTACATGTAGACAGTGTCCACCCACCTTTATCCATGCGAAAGACATGGGAGCAACTATTCTACTGTCCTACAGCCTACGGGAAGACAGATCCTACACCGTTGTTATCTCTATTTTTAATATTCTTCTCTGCACCCACCCCAGCTCCTGCTTTCTTGAATGTAACAGTCCTTTGGGACCTCTCCCTGGCCTCACAATCCCACAGACTCTGTAATAAAAATAAAACAGGGTAGACGTTAATCCGTCAGTGTCAAACACTCAGAGAAGATAAATTACATTGCAGAGCCTTGGCATTTCCGTTTAATCACATTGCCTTGCTCTGCCAATGCTCCTCTCCATACAGGGTCACTTCGGTGTCCCGCCTGCGTGCCTGAAAAATATTATCCTTGCAGTTGCAGTTTCCCCTCTTTTGGTGGGCAGGAAGGAGACGAGGAAGGCCCTACCCTCTTTTTTTTTTTTTTTTTTTTTTTTTTTCTGGTGTGGGGCATCTAGACCTGGCTGTTCAATTACACTGAAAGATGAAGCTGTGTTGCGAAATGCTTTGGAGGCCATTTCCATAAAGAAAGCTATGTTAAACGAACATTAAGGTTGCACAGTTAAGTGCTCAAAAACCAGGAAATACCAGAGATCAGGTCACATCCTTAACTCCACCCCCTTGTTCCTATATGTCTCGATTCAGTGTTAAACTAGAGGGTCACATGTTCTCATATAATGCAATATAGTTTTAAACAGCACTGACTCTTTTTGCCCCATCCTAGGCAGGATGAGAACATCTCTTCTTAGCCATAGGGTGTTTCCAAGGAGTCTAAGGAACTTAGGCACCCAACTCCCATTGAATTTCATTTGACAAACCCAAGTCTTAAAATGCCCTTGTGCAAACAGTGTTGTTTTGTAACACTGGAGCTGACCTGGCTCTCCTGGCTTCCTTGTTGTGAGGCAATCAGCCAGAGAGTATGCAGCACTGGAAGGTGGAGTTAAAATCCCACTTCCTCTGCTGGGTGTATTCCATTGAATAACACTGAGTCCTTGTTAATATGCACTCCCTCCTGCACTAGCAGGGCAGGTGATTTTAAAGTTCCAGGACAGTAATTGTTACTTGTTAGGTGCAGAGCCAGCAGGGGGCAGTCCGCATTTCACACAGTGTAAGGGGAAATTCTTGCATGGTATTTGATTTCCTTTTAATTTCTTGATAACCGAATAACAGATGTAAAGAGCTATATCCAGATATTTGATATCTGAAGGTTTATGGTCATGGGGTAATGGCTCATTGACACTAAACAGAATGGATTGTGACCTACAAGGAGGTAGCCAAACACTTCAGCATGGAGGGGCTGATCAGCTTTAAAAAAACAAAAAACGTAGGCAACTCGCACTGCAGGAAATAGATGATTGTGGGTAAAATCCTATTTTGAAAAGTGATTTAGAAACTTAGGAGCCTAAAACTCACAGAAAGTCCATGTGACCTAGGCTCCTAAGTCATTTAGACACTTTTGAAAATTGTACCCTTTGCGTTTCAGTGGAAGCCTGCCCACAGCAAATATAAATGGCACTGGTTATGTTTGTCCAGACACACACAGCAAGCAGACCCTTTACATCAGAATGACCTTAATTTTATAGTAAGTGAAATATCAAAGGGAGAAAGAACAAAAGTGAAGTCACCATGAGGGAGTACACTGTGTGCGCGCACACACATGCAATCTGACAGTCTGTGCTGAGTTGAACATAAAATGGCAGACAGAAAAGAGTCCTTGGAGATGTAAAGGTACAGTACTTGGGAAAGAAATGCATAACCATCATTACACAGCTAATTACCCTACAGTACCTGTTAAGGTGGGGTGAGACTAGAGGGAGGATAAGCAGTAGCAAGGAGTGAACTTCAGTGAAAGCTTAGGAGTTCAGAAAAGTATCCCAAACACTTGGAGGCTTATCCTAGACACATCTGAACCTCTGAGCTTTGCAGAAGTGGGCTGGAAAATTGCATTCCTTTAAAGAAAGCCAAACAATGCTGGGAGAGAGAAGTGAGACAAACCTTTTTCAGACGTTGCAGGCTTCATTTCAAGTTTTGACCAAAAGTTCAAGTTCAGCCTAAAAGTAAACCAAAGCACCGCTCCCCCCAGGCCAGTGACCCCTGTGCTTGTTACTTGTTCTTCAGCAGGTTATGAACTCTTCAGCCAACTGGACGGTCAGGGACATCCCTGCATCTCAGCACCGCCTGATCCTGACCAAGCTGGATCCTGGGAGCTTGTATGAAGTGGAGATGGCAGCTTATAACTGTGCAGGGGAGGGACAGACGGCCATGGTGACCTTCAGGACTGGTAAAGGTCAAATCTTTCCCTACATGCTTTGGTTTAACTCCCTGAAGTACCATCTTCCGGCCCTTGAGAGCAGGCACCACTCTGGAGTTAGCCTCTCTACCTTGTACCCTGCAGATGACATTTAGCCGCGCGTGCTGTGTTTTGGTTCATCATGCAGTGCCTGCCAGGTGGAAAGGCAACTGCCTCCGGGTTCAGAATGGCCGCCCATTACAGGAGAAAATGAGCAGGGTGGTAGGCAGTGTGCTGGCAACACAGGACGGGGAATCAGGATTCCTGGGTTCCATTTCTGCTGCTGTCACTGACTCTGCTGGGTGACCTCAGCCAAGTCGGTTCTTTTCTCTGTGGCCCAGGTAGGCATCTCTCTAGCAATGGTTACCAACTTCTCAGGTTCAGCTGGTGGGGAAAATATGGTGGATTTTTCAGGAAGAATTTAGAAATGTTTTAAAATAGCAAAAAATGTAGCTGAATATTTGTAAAGAGTCACTCGGCTCTGGTCCCAGAGATGCTGTGAAGCCTAATTCATCAATGCTTAAGGCACTACTTAATTTGCGATATTGCGGAAATCGCAAATCCCGCAAGATTAGGCTTCCACTGCAGTTTTGATTTTAATTAGCTTACTTTTCACAGTCCACAATTTTGCATACATTTTGAGGTCTGCACCACACACTTTTTTCTAGTACAGTAGAACCCCTTTATCTGAGCTGATAGTGGCTGGGGCTCCCTCTGTCAACCCCGCGCACGGCAGGGCTCCCGCTGTCAGCCCCCTGCATTAATGAGTGTAATACAGTTGCAGCAAAATGTCTGGTTATCAAAAAAATTAGCAGGCGTAACATAACACTTGAGTGTTTATGTTGTTCCAGCAAATTTTTCTTAAACAAATAGGTCTTCTCTGGCTTTTCCAAATTACTGCAATTAAGAAAGGTCCATTATTACTTGTTCCATGATTTTTCCATGTCTTGTATGCAACTCAGCCGCAATTATTCGACGATCATCCCACAATTCAAGTAGGGCCTGATCAATGCTGTGAAATCCTTGGGTTCTGGAAGTGCAAAGTGCTACTATTCCCATGCAGAAGCTGCGAATTTCCAATGGGAAATAAACACCAGGAGCTAACTGTCCATCCCGCCTCATCTTCTCTGATGCCATTTCTCTCTTGGCTAGGCCGACGACCAAAACCAGACATTGTCGCCAGCAAAGAGCAGCAGATCCAAAGGGACGACCCAGGCACTAGCACTCAGAGCAGCAACCAGTTGGACAACAGTCGCCTATCCCGTAAGGCCCTGCGTGAGCGGGAAGGGGAGGGAGGGTGGAAATGCCGTGTGTGTTCTGGGGATCCAGGACCAGGCTGTGTGAGGAATAGAGTCAGTTCCTAGGTAACACTAAGTTTAGTTTATGGTTTTTTGCTCATGACTAGTCGAGCACAGAGCATGTGTGTCATCTGGGCCTCCTGCAGAGCAGCACATTTGTTCCCTTTCCCCATCCCTCAAGGAGCCCATGGACATGTACTTTAATTGAATTTCATGCTGGTGAAGGGTGCAGTACTCCCAGCTGTGGCGACTGCAAGCCACAGAACAAGTGCAGCACAGGCAAGGAACCGCAAAAGTTTCCTACATCCCAAGCTGTTCTGGAGGGACCCTTTCCAAGGGCGAGCAGGGAGTCCAGGCTCTGTAGCCCGTGAAGTTCTCGGCCTCTCAACCGAGCCTGCCATCAGCAGGCTGTTTAGTGCCAACTCTAGGGATGGTTTTGTGCAGGGTGGGGCCCGGTGCAGACGGGGAACGTCAGTATGAACCCAGCCCGGCTTGTCCTATTCGTTGTATCCCTTCCCGTGTTTGACATCCATATTGTTTATTGGGGCCATTACCCTTCCTAGGAAGTTCTCTCTTAATTTTCCGTTTCCCCTTGGTATTCATGCTGCTTTCTCATTCCCCTTCGCTCCTATTCTCTTTCCATGTCCTGCGTATCTGTCCATCTCCTCCTCCCACTTTTTGCTTGTTTCCCCCCAAACTGACTTTTCCAATGTGTGTATTCTTTCCCTGTTTCTTTGTGCTCATTTCACTCTCTGCTCCTATCTCTCATCTGCTGTATCGGTCTCTCCCACCTGTCTTATCACCCACTGCCTCTGCATACCCCATCAACCCAACGCTCTTCTCTACCTTGATCCTGACACAGGCACACACCCTTCCCCCTGACACGCTGCCCTTTTCCTTCGCCAGACACACACCACGCGTACAAGACGCCTGCCCCACCTGGCCTGTACATGCTTGCTTGAGGCGATCCTTCTCTTGGGTGGGAGCCACTGGCTGAAAGATGCTCTTTCCTCACATGAAAGAGGAAAGCTCTTAGCTGCCTCCCCAGATTGTGGGCGCTCAAAGCCAGCTGAGCCCCATCAGCTGCTCAGCCGGGGTTTTGCTGGAAGTGGTGGAGTGAGAGGTGAGGGAGTTGAGGAGGCTCCCTGAGTTGTTAGGGAGCAGCAGGGGAGTTGGAGAGGAGCGGGAGGGATTGGGGGCAGGAGGATCAAGGATGAGGGTGAGCAAGGGGGTCAATCAAACTGGTCCCTTTTACCCACACTACATTTGAAAGGCAGAGAGAGAGGTGTTTCATGTTCTACCCTGTTCCTCGCAGCTCCAGAGGCACCAGACCGCCCCACCATCTCCACGGCATCGGAGACGTCTGTCTATGTGACCTGGATCCCCCGCGGGAACGGGGGGTTCCCCATCCAGTCTTTCCGAGTGGAGTATAAGAAACTGAAGAAGTTAGGAGACTGGGTGCTGGCTACCAGCGACATCCCGCCCTCTCGGCTCTCGGTGGAAATCACAGGCCTGGAGAAAGGTAGGAGATGTGCTCCTCCTGCTTGTCTTTCTGTGGGGCCATGACAAACTGTCCTGCTCCTACATGGTGGTTCCCATCTGTTATGCCATGCGCAGTGGTGTGGTGTTTGAGCACCTTTGGTGAGCAGGAGGAAGCCTCCCCAGCCCTTTCTTTGGACGCATGAGGGAACTCTTCAGATGTTGCCCTTAATCCTGCTGCTGGCGTGCAGAGATCGATGGGGATCTGGGCTCCACTGAGATGGGAGTGGGGTGGTCTTCTCCCAGCTGTTTCTTCTCAGGGAGGTGGAATTTCACAGCTGTGGCCTGTGAACCATCCAGACAGCTTTCTGGGGAGTGAAAAGTGGCCTTGGTCTGGGGCACAATTGAACTTCTTTTGATGTCAAGGGCCAGGATCACCTTCTTTGCACCATATCTCTGTGCCACACAGTAGGGCAGGGCGGGGCGGGACGGGGTGGGGCTTTCTGGAAGAGACAGACACAGCTCTCCTGTTTGAGGTGCCGTGCTGGCTTTTGGACTCATAGGAGGCACCAGTCCTCTCTCAATGCCATTGTTTCTTACCCATTTCTCCCGCCAGGCACTTCCTATAAGTTCCGCGTGCGGGCGCTGAACATACTGGGGGAGAGCGACCCCAGCGCCGCGTCTCGGCCGTACGTTGTGTCGGGATACAGTAACCGAGTGTACGAGCGCCCTGTCGCTGGCCCTTACATCACCTTCACCGATGCCATCAACGAGACCACCATCATGCTGAAGTGGATGGTAAGGGAGGGAACCCGTGTCTGCAGGAGGGAGGGATGGGTGCTGGTTGGGTGGCTTAGAAGATGAAATCTCGGGTGGCTGTTCTAGAGCCTATCACCATCCCCCATTTGGACTGTGACCCTATCAGATCTCGCCTGTCTAGGCCTCATCAGCACTTGGGTGGGGAAACTCCCATCATCTAGGAAGCTCTGCCGGTGACTGATTAAAGTACTCTCCTTCCTCTGACCCAGGGACCAGCAGGGGCCTAGGGGGGATGCTGCTGGACACGCGGCCTTTCAGGTGGGATGTGAAGCTGGGGCCTTGACCATTTTGCTCCACAAAGATTCATAAATGTGGGGTTTGCAAGTTTGCTGCCTTGGCCAAGTTCTTGTTTGATTAATTAGTGCCTCCTTAAATTTCCCTGCACTTTCAATGGGATATACGCTTCATCGTCACTTCCTGCGCTAATCTGTTGGGTGGCGTTGCTGGGTGCAGCTAAACAGCCTCTACGCCCCACCCCAAAGATGGCTTCTTTTCAATTTTGGGTGGGATCCTTCAGGCACACGATGCTGTTGAAAGGGTGATAATTTACTAATAAATACACGTTCATTAAAAAGGGCTGAGGACGGTGTCGTCCTTTCCTAGCTGCACAGAGCTCAGTACTTCTACTAGCCCAGGGTGAGCCATAGAGACGCTTCAGCCCCTTCCTAGCCAGCATCTTCTGGCCACAAATCCCCATGTGGACTTCATGGCAGGGTTTCCACGGCTGGCTGCTTTTCATTCAAACAGAGAGACCGTATCTGAAGAGGGCTGGGCATGGGCAAGGGAAGTGAAGTCTGGCTCAGCTCTGTGGTAAAATGCCTTGGGGGAAGCCAGAAGGAGCTCACGCCAGTAGCTGTGCTGCCAATGAGGGGGAGAGGTCGGTCGGTCTCTCTCACGTATGTGGCATGTGACCACTGAGTCATTGCAAGATGAAGCTTGTACAGGACACCTGAGCCTTAGCAGGGTTAAAACAAAGGCCATCCGCTCTCGTGCCTGGCCAGGCGTATCACTGTTGGGACGGGGGGCGGGTCTGCTGTTCATGGCAAATCCTGTGGCCTCCCAGCTGTTACCCAGCTCCCCACGGAAGAGCAGGAGGTTGGGATATGATAGCGGGCTCCCTTAGGCCTCTGAAAGAATCCCCCATCCCACGGCAGAGGGGGACGTCCCGGCGGCTCCTCCCCTGGGAGAGACGGTTTGATCAACGTGGGCATCTCTTCCCTGTTGCTTCCCCCTCTTCTCTGCAGTACGTCCCAGCCAGTAACAACAACACCCCGATCCACGGCTTTTACATCTACTACCGCCCCACCGACAGCGACAACGACAGCGACTACAAGAAGGACGTGGTGGAAGGTACGGGGCGCCGGGCGAATGGCTCGAGCTGGTGGTTTTTCCATTAAGGAAGTCACTTGGCACGAAGGAGCTGCTGGGGACGGGGCATCTGGCTATGGCAGTGCCTCGCAGCCATGTCTGCCGAGGCATAGCCCAGCTGAGCCTTTGTCCAGCCCCACAAGGCCCGGTGGTGATGGGAAGCTGCCCCCAGGGCCCCCCTGCCCTCACTGGGGTGTAGAGACAGGATTAGTGAGTCTGCACGTGCCAGTGGCCTGTGCAAAGACAGTGAGGCTGGCTCTCCCCTGTCTGGAGTTACCGGGGCGGGGGGGCCAGGGAGCTAACAGAGCCGTGTGTCCCCCCCCCCAGGAGACCGGTACTGGCACTCCATCAGCCGCCTGCAGCCGGAAACCTCCTACGACATTAAGATGCAGTGCTTCAACGAGGGAGGCGAGAGCGAGTTCAGCAACGTGATGATCTGCGAAACCAAAGGTATTCGGCTCCGCTGGGTCCCGCCGCCCCCTCGTTGTCATTCCCCAAAGCACGGGGGTGACTTGGGGCCCGGGCCTGAGCAGCCACCGTCTAGATGAGAGATGAGCAAGGGTAACAAACAGCAGGGAGGGGCCTGGCTGCGGAAAGGCAGGGTTTGCAGCGATGCCATCGCACGGGTGTTGGCCTGAGCCCGCTTGGTGGGTAGAGCCCCATGGGGCGAGGCGCTGTACCCACGTGCAGGGAAGAGACCGTCCCCACCCCGCAGAGAAGCCAGTCTGGGTTAAAAGCAAGATGTAAATGGAACAAACCAGAGGGTGCATTTGTCTCTAACTCCCTGTCTTCCTGTTGCAGCTCGTAAGTCCCTTGGGCTGCCTGGGCGCCTCCCACCCTCAGCGGTGTCCCCGCAGCAGCCTCCACCGCTCAGTGTTGGGCACGGCGGGCTGGGGACTGGTGCCATGGTGGCCCGCTCCAGTGATCTGCCCTACCTGATCGTAGGCGTCGTGCTGGGCTCTATCGTCCTCATCATTGTGGCCTTCATCCCCTTCTGCTTGTGGAGAGCCTGGTCCAAGCAGAGTAAGTGGCTTCCCTCTGAAAAGGAGGGAGGGTGCTCCGAGGGGCTGGCCCACAGGAGAGGCACCGCCTGGTGGGTTAGAAGAGCTGGCTGGGGAGATCCTGGCTCTGTTGGGGAGCAAAGTCCCTGTGAAAGCCGGTGCAGGCAGAAGCCCAGGCTTTCTCCCTTATCCAGTTTGTCAAGCCCATGAAGACTCCTGAATTGTGGAAAGGAAGAAAGCAAGGACCCTTTTTCTCCTCTCCCTTCTCCGTCAGGCAGGGTCCCCCTTCCAGTGGGGGTGGCTGGATCATTAGCGGGGTACAGCCCCAGTGTGCCAGCAGGAGCCTTGCAAACCATCAGCGGGGTCTCCTCTCTCAGCTCCCCTCTTCTTCTCCCTCTTCAGAACAAACCATGGACCTGGGCTTCCCTGGCACGGGGCTGCTGGTGTCCTCCTGCCAGTACACCATGGTGCCCCTGCGAGGGGTCCCCGCTCCTCGCGCCAACGGGCAGCCCTACACCAACGGGGTGCACCTGAACGGTGGCTGCCCCTCTGGCGGGACAGGCTGCCCAATCACAAAGCCCCGAGACTACAGTCCGGATGAAGTTCCGCAGGTACCTTCCTGCCCTGTTTTAACAATCAGCATGTGGGGGGCGATGACAGGGATGAGGGGGGTGTTTCAGTCAAGCATGGGCTGGCCCATTGGCTACTGGGTTAGAGCTTCCTCTGGGATTCCTGTCTCCAGTCACTCCCTCCCTCCCCAGAGCTGGGGTAGAGGTGCGGGAAGCAGCTTGCCAGGCACATGCAGTGCCCAGTTAAAGGAGGCACACGAGGGCAGGTTGGGAAGGGAAGTCCCATTCCAGTTAACTTCGGCTGGAAAGACGAGGCCCCTGTGCCAGGGATCCTGAGTCATGAGCGGAAGGGGAATAGGGCAGATCTTCATAGCACCAGTGATGAGACAGAGGGGGCCCCTTGAGAGGCTAGCAGGAGACGTCAGCAAGAGATCCTGACTTCCTGTCAATAAGATCTCCTGGCCCAAACCTGGGCAGGGCATGCTGGGATTTTACAGGGGCTAAGACACAGGAGACCCCAGTCCGTCAGTACTCTTACGGAAACTAGGCAGCAGTCCCGCTGTGTTGCAAACACGTTATCATCTGATGGTTCCATGGCCAGTGTGAAATGAATTCGTTGGTGCTCGGTCCAGTTCCCAGCAACAAATGTGCCCTCTGCAATATGGGACGCAGGTTCATCCCTCGTTGTCTCCATTGTGCTGGTGCTGGAGTCCAGACCAGCCTCCACCTCTTAAATCTGGCTTGGATTCTTGCTCGTCTAAGATGCTTCTTTTCCTCTCTCTCCTTCCAACCGCAGGATGAGACCAACACCTTACTGCAGGGGAGGGTGCTGCAAAATGGGAATGTCCAAGAACACTATCAAACCTCCAGGTAAGCTCTGGCCCCTGGGGCTCTGAAGAAGATTGTGCAGACAGGATACACAGACATGGCACTTAACAAGGGAAAAAAACTAGCTAGGTCAGCTTCTCTGACATGCAGGAACATTCCCACAGCCTATCCTCCAAGGATCTCTCCAGTCTAGTTTTAAAGTCCCACCCTTATCCCACCACCCATTCCTTGGGAATCTAGTCCACACCCTAAAACATCTCACTGCCTAGGATTTTTTTCAGTCTAAATTTTTACTCTCTTAATTCCATCTCATTCCTCCGAGGATGTCAGGGCCTCATTTTAGAGATGGCTAAGACCCATTTCTCCCCCTTTTTTCTGTCCTGAATGGGGGTGAAGACTCAAACAGGGTTAATGCTCACATCCACAGTGTTGATGCACTCCCCCAAAAGATGCTATCAGTCCAGTTCTATCTAGGCTTGCTGTAGCAATACAGTTCACTGCTCTGATTTCAGATCATTGTTTCTCTCATCCCTGATGCTCTCTATTCCTGCTGTCTCATCTCACATGCTTGTTGATCGGGCTGTCACCGGAGCAGCTTTGAGGACTCCAGATTGTACATTAAAGCTAAAGCTGGTTGGGAATGTTCCATCAAAATGATTTTCCAATGGAAAATTCCATGTCTGTAAAAATCAATTATTTTCCATTGTTTCTGGAACATTTTGATTTGCATTAGAATTTTTTTTTTCTCCAATTTGTGATGATTTTTTTTTTTTTAATTTTGAATTTTTTTGTGGAAGGGAAATTCTGTTTTTTCCATCCAGCTCTCATTAAACCATCCTCCCTGCAAACACACCCTGAAGTAAAAGGGCTGGCTTCACTTACTGTATCTGAAACCCGACCTGGGGCCTGCCAGCACTTGAGTATGGGTTTTTTTGACTAGTGTTTTGTGTTACGTCTTCAGCCAGATATTGGCTTATCAGATAAGAGTGCATGTATATGCCTCGCCTTCCTTACGTTCCATGAGCATCTCAACTCCCACTCCCCCCCCACACACATTCTTCCCCCATATGAGAGCATTCATGATCTTGTTCCATGAGGTTGATATTGTATTGGAAGACAGTGCCATGGGAGGGGACATCCGATACAGGTCCACTGTCCACCCCAAGGGAGCCCTCTCGCAGTTTCTTCAGTTGGCTTGGATACACCAATCACCATGTCCCTGTAGCAGAAGACGTATTTAGGGATGGCACGGTACCTACCCGTATCTCTCTTTCCTCAGGCTTTCTGATGCTAGACCAGAAGACAGTTCCTTCCTTGATAGCCTCCCAGATGACTCCACCCACCAGCTGCTCCAGCCACACGATGACTGCCGTTATCTTCAAGAAGAACTCATTGGCCTACATCTCTCAGTGACAGGCAGCAAGATGGGAAGCCCCAGCCTGGAAGCCCTGCAAGATCCCACGTTCCACAGAGGTCAGGGGGCAGGAGAGCTCAGTGCTTGCTGCTGCTTTACTGGTTTAGGTTGATTTTGAACAGAAAATAACAGTCTGGGGAGACTTATCCAAGGCTCTTGGAAGGCAGGGCCAAAGATGAGCAGTCTTTTTTTAATGATCGGTCCTGTTATTCTAGGGCAGTATTTTAATGCCAGACAGGGCGTAAGAATGGCCATGCTGGGTCAGTCCATCTAGCCCAGTATCCTGTCTTCTGACAGTGGCCAATGCCAGGTGCTTCAGAGGGAATGAACAGAACAGGGCAATCATCAAATTATCCATCTGGTTGTCCACGCCCAACTTCTGGCAGCCAGAAGCTAAGGGACATCCCAGAGCATGGGGTTGCATCCTGGACTATCTTGGACCTCTCCTTCATTAACTTATCTAATTATTTTTTTAACTCAGTTATTGTTTTGGCCTTCACAACTCCTCTGGCAAGAAGTTCCACAGGTTCACTATGCATTGTGTGAAGAAATACTTCCTTTTGTTTGTTTTTTTAACCTGTTTCCTATTACTTTCATTTGGTGACCCCTAGTTTTTGTGTTATGAGTAAATAACACTTCCTTATTTACTTTCTCCACGCCATTCATGACTGTGTAGACTGGTATCATATCCCCCCTTAGTCGTCTCTTTTCCAAGCTGAAAAGTCCTAGTCTTTTCTTCTCATAGGGAAGCCGTTCCATACCCCGAATCATTTTTGTTGCCCTTCTCTGTACCTTTTCCAATTCTAATGTATCTTTTTTAAATGGGGCGACCAAAACTGCACATAATATTCAAGGTTTGGGCGGTCCATGGATTTATATAGTGGCATTATGATATTTACTGGCTTATGTTTTCAGAGAACTATCCACAATGATTCCAAAATCTCTTTCTTGAGTGGTAACAGCTAATTTAGACCCCATCGTTTTGTATGCATAGTTGGGAGTATGTTTTCCAATGTGCATTACTTTGCTTTTATCAGCATTGTAGTTCATTTGCCATTTTCTTGCCCAGTCACCCATTTTTGTGTGATCCCTTCGTAACACTTTGCAGACTGCTCTGAACTTAACTATCCTGAGTAGTTTTGTATCATCTGCAAATTTTTCTATCTCACTGTTTACCACTTTTTGCAGATCATTTGACTATGTTGAACAGCTCTGGTCCCAGTATAGATCCCTGGGGAACACCACTATTTACCTCTCTCTCCCTTCTGAAAACTGACCATTTATTCCTACCCTGTTTCCTGTCTTTTAACCAGTCACTGATCCATGAGAGAACCTTCCCTCTTGTCCTATGACCGCTTACTTTGCTTAAGAGCATTTGGTGAGGAACTTTGTCAAAGGCTTTCTGAAAGTCCAAGTACACTATATCCACTGGTTCACCCTTGTCCACATGCTTGGTGACCCCCTCAAAAATTCTAATAGATCGGTGAGGCATGATTTCCTTTTGTAAAGCCGTGTTGATGCTTCCCCAACAAATCGTGTTCATCTATGTCTCTGATAATTCTGTTCTTTATTATAATTTCAACCAATTTGCCTGGTACTGAAGTTAGGCTTACTGGCTGTAATTGCCAGGATTATGTAGCAACATGCGGGGGCCAGAACAGTCGGTAGAGACCACAAAATTGGCCCAGTGTATTGGAGGAAGTGGGGGTCTTAGCACCAGCTGATTTTCATTGTTGTGAGACCGTACACCCAGGAAACTGGTCTAGCTTGGGTGGAGATGAACCTCAGACATGTAGTTGGCCACTGCGGTGCCTTAACCCTTCCAGTGCTTGCATTTTCCAGGCTGTCAGTCAACTAGGTGCATAGAAAGACACACTCCTAAGTCTACAGTTCATGAAAGGTTAGAGCGATCCATTCTGCAGAAGGCTGATCCACCAAAACAGTTCTTCCTAGTGGGGGAAACACATTCAGTGTCAGGTGCCCTAGTTACACAGTTACTTGATTACTGCAGCCCCGTCTCTGTGGGACACAGCCACTCGCAGAGGAGTGTTGAGAGCCAAGCACCACCTCACCTTCTCTTTGCCAACAGGATCCATCATTAGAAGGTGGCTTGGCAGTAGCAGCTCTTACTGGCGTGTTCATGCACTGGTCAGAGCTTTGTTTCCTGTGGTTGTAATTGGCTCTTGCTCCCCTCCCTTCTCAGGTACCCCTTGCTGCCTTGGCCTGGTACCAGTCGAAGAAATAGAGAGGCTAGACTGCTGCCAGCTCAGAGGAGAACGGTGTTCCCAGAACCCAGCGGTCAGCTGTTTGGAGCAAGACCCAGCAAGGCATCTGAGCAGCAGTCCTCCACGGCAGATGCCCTTTGAGACTCCTCCTCCTACCAGTTAGGGACTAAGCTGCCTTTGTAAAAGACTATTATTCTAAAGAGAGAGAGAGACTGGGTATTTATTTTTGTATAACATCCCTATTTATATATTTATGCACTTGTAAATAGATGTATATGTGCCTTTTTATAATGCTCTTGAGAAACAGGGCGTCCTGTGCAAGATAACGGGAAGGGACAAGAAACTGGGGCAGCTTCCAGCAATAGCATCGGGCTGTTTATCAGAACACAGACCTGGAAGGGCATCCTTCTGCTCGACGCCAGCGTAGGACATCGGGCCAAGTACATCTGTGAAGAGGATACCGGTCTGAGGTGTTTTTGGCAGAAGGGACTGTGTGAAAGATGAGACTGGGGAAAGGACGGTCCCCTTTCCTCTCCCAGCTGGAAGGGATCTCCTGGGACATGCCCCTCAGAATGGATTGAAATCATGTACAATACATATTGGCATTAACAACCCTTCACATACACACCGTCTGTGGCAGCATATCTGCAAAGACAAACCCCTGCTTTAACGGCTAAAATAAAGGCTTTTGTCTTCTCTGTGGTTTGATGTATGCTGAATGCTCCTATATTGAGCCCAGTCTCCTTCCTTGGCAAGAGCTGGGGGGTGGCATGTTTTCCCTGAGTTACTGCTTTGCCCTGGGTCCCCAGCTGGTTCCTCTAAAGCCAAGATTCAGCAGAAGAGGTGAGACCTAGTCCTGCTCCAGGTGCAGACAGACCGCCCACTGGGGAACAAGGTGGGACCGTTGAAGTAGCTGGAAAGGGGGGGAGATTCTCTCTCTATCTTTGTGACCATAGCTGCAGAGAAAAAAATGCAGCTTTTGTGCAGACTCTCCCTGTTTACTCTGTTTCCTTATTCCAAAAGCCTTTAGCACCTGTGGCCACAGGTACAGGTGCCCTGTCAGTGGTAGCTGAGGGTGCTCACCATCTTCCAGGAGAGGCCTCTAGGCCACAAGCAGCCAGCACAAGAAACACTAGCTGTATTGTGATGGGTGCAACTGCATTACAGCTGCCCATTTGGGATTTCTGCTCTTCGTTTCCACTTGCTGTCTTCAAGCGCTTTGTTCTTCAGGACTGAATCCTCCCTGGACGCATGAAGCTTCCCACGCTCTGTTCTCTCCTGGTGGCTACACTGCCGTTATGTCCTGCTCTTGCTTTGCTTCCCCTCCAAACTGAGAGTGGTTTACACATTTGATCCTGGTTCAACTTACACAAAACACCTCTCAAGGGACACCCTCAAAAGGGGCCGAGTGCCCGGGGCTTGGTTTGTTTAGTTGGTTCAGAAAGGCCTCTGGGCCACCAGCGTCTAGGAGTGGGCTACACCTGCCCTTCACCACTTGAGGACTAAGGCAGTGAGACAGCAGTATTGCAAGAACCACCAATCTAGCTCAAACAACAAGATTCCAGGAGAAGGGAAAACCATGCCTTATGCAGCCTAATTGCAGCTGGAGCAAGTCCCTATTTACCCCATGTCAAACAAGCATGAGAACAGACTGAGGCCTCCACCACTCTTGCATAACGAACACAGCAGGCGCACTTTTCCCTGCCACTGACTTCAGTATGCCCATTCATTGCAGTTCCTTATTTCTACTGAGCCAAGGCAAGCCTGTAATTTAGCCAGGACCTTCCCTTCTTGGGGAAAAGTTTAACCCTTCAGGCCCTGAAGAAGTTTATCTACAGCATACTTGTCCTGGGATCCTCTAAACAACTTGTTCCTCCTCATTCCCCCTTTCAGAATGAGCCCCCCAACGGAGCAAGCAGAAAGCACCTGTGGTATTGAGCTAGCCTGCTCTTCAGCAGACAGCTGCTGGAGCGTGCTTCTCTCAGAATACGCTCACAACTGCCCCTTGTCAAGACTTGCTGCATCACAAGATGCAACCTTACCAAACCCATTAACTGCACTTCAGTACCTAAGTACCAAAGATAGAACTGAGGAGTGCAATTTCAGGTGGGTAGACCTCACGCATCAAAAATTGTTCCCTCTTGAACAATGGATAAGAGCAAGTCCAGGATTCATTCAGTGCAAGTCGCTGTAGCACATCGCTAACATTGTTCAATGATTGTATCCAGCGAACTACCTACCTCTTATTTTCTGGCCAAGACTGTGACAGCAGTTTAAACCAAGAAAAGGGAATGTGAGTTGGGACTCCATTTTCTCTCTCACCCACTGTCTTTTCCTCTATTACCTCTATGTACTACTACTGAAAATTTGCACCGGAGCTTGTCCTGACTTCCTAAGATCACCAGACTCCCATGCATTCTTACTGTATCCCGTTCTTTCCAGGTTTTACAGGGTTACCCCTTTTAACTCGTGCTGTCTGTCAAGACACCCCCTAGAAAACCAAACCCAAACTTTAAGGAAATCTCTCTAGTCTTGCTTTGCCAGCTGTGATACTAAAGGGCTCCTTAGTCTATCTGCCTAAGGCATACGCATTACAAAATCCAGTGGGTGAACGCTCAGGTCAAGAAAGCTCCAATCTGAAAATAAGATGCACGATCTGGAAAATTCTCCAGCACTTTAAATCAAAAGTGGATGGCGTTCTAAAAGATATGCGCTAGTTCAACCACAAGCGATTGAATTTGAAGCAGGGATCAGTGGGTGAAATTTTATGGCCTGATTATGCAGGTCAGTCTAAGGGTAACAATTTCAAAAGCCACCTTACTGACTTAAGCACTTAGACATCTGCCACTTTTGAAACTTTTACCCTCCCTAATCATAATGGTCCTTTTTGGCCTTAAAAATTAATGTGGACACTAGCCTCAAAACACTCCAACCTGCTTACAAACTTTTATTATCTATAGTATGATGCCAGCTTTCAAACTGATCTTACATATTTAAATCCGTGCAACCCCTTCCCGTTCTTTATGCATGTTATCCTGCAAGCGTCTATTGCCTTAACACAGTTAAGAAATTACCCCTGCCACTCAGCAGAAGAAGAGCAAAATGGATCATGTTTCAAGAGGCATTGAAGGGAAGAGCTACACTGCTGGCTGGAAGACAAGGAAGTGAATTGGTGCCAGCCAGCTGCTAGGCTCTTGACTAGTCTGGGGCAAATGGGCTGTGCACAACTATACCCCAAAAGAGATCTGATTGCCAGGAAGAATGGCTTGTAAAGTGCAGACTTTGTTTAAAGGCTACATAAAGACTGCACCTAGTCGGCATTAAAGCAAGCCGTTTGCTGCAGCTCACCCCATGATCAGCCTGCAGAGCGTACAGGTTTCAGCATGTGATGTTCTAGCTGGCTCTGAACAGCCGCTCAAAAGGGAGCATTGCATGCTGGGACAAAGTGTTAACAGCCCCTCTGTATTAAAGCTGTCCAATGAATGACTGGAAATCTGGAGGCTCAGGGGAGATTGCGAACAGGACAAAACATTCGGTCCAAGCTTTGACGCACTGCATGTTGTTGGGACTTGTGCAGGTTGCAGACAGAGCCTCTCACTGACATATGCCCATCAGAAGGGAAATGTCTAATGAATGAGGCTCGTGCCGGAGGGAATTTTAATTTAGTATCTTGGTAGCGGGTGGAGGCTGAGGAGGTGGAAAGATGCGCCCATCTTTCCTGCTTAAGAGAGTGATTTCCTCCTTGAGTACTTCTGCCTCCTGGGCCTGGAGTTGGACCAGTGTAATCAGCTTCTCTTTCTCCTGGATATCAGCTTTCCGGGGGCCTTGGAATTCTGCTCCCTGTAGGAAGAGGTAAACAGAGCTCCCTTTAAGCACTGGGGAAGGCATGGCTTCACATCAGCTGGGAAAGCAAAGCCTTCCTCTCATCTGCCCAGGCATAGGACAAGTTTACATCATCTTTACTCGCATCTTACGACTACGCAGTAAGTGGCAGTTAATTCAGTGCAGGCGATTACAGATAGCCCGGGGGGAGGGGAGAACACATGTAATTTCACTCAGATCACTCTAGACAATGGAATGGGGTGGACTTGCTTTGAGTGAAGTCCCATGCAGTCTCCTTTGATGATAAATACGGTGGTTGCCTTGCAGTCTTTAAGAAGAAAGCAAAGCCTTAAAAGGGAAAACCGGGCAGGGCATACTCCAGCAGGGGTACAGATGAATGCCGCCTTTTTGCAATTAAAAAGTGGAGTTGATGCCCCATAGTAAAAGTGGAGCAGCATTAACCCAGATCATAAAATGCCGAGGGCAGTACAAGGCATTATAAAAGCATCCTAGTGGGAACAGACAAATGCCTTCATGAATAAGTGGCAGGCAGGGCAGCAGGAAAGTTTACCAGGTTATTCTGCAGCGCATCCAGCTTGGTTTCGAGTCCCTGTTTTTCAGTGCAGAAGCTGTTCAGCTGCTGCAGCTTGCTGGTGTTTTCTTTCATCAGCATCATCAGCCGTTGCCGCAGCTCAAAAATTATCTCCTGGGATGGAGGGAAGTTGAAGGAAACGTTTTTGTGTTTTTTACAGTGGTAAATTGCATAATATTGCACAAATTTGCAGAGAGAAGATGTTTCATGATGAACCTGCTCCTGCTCCCACTGAAGTGGATGGCAAAACTCCCTGGGCCAGATGTAAATCTGAGTTACACCGATGTAAACTCAGAGAAACTGCACTGACGTCTAGTGAATCACCCCAGCAGATCTGGGCCCAAAATCTTGCCCAAAGACCATTTTACCACTGACTTCTTTAGAAGGAGATGAAAAGAAGGTATAATATATCAGAAATACATATGCAGGCTTGTAATGTTTTACTGTGCAGTTCTGGGAGAAAAACAATTTAGCCAAATGCCTTAAATTAAAAGCAGGCAAGAGTGTGCATGTTTATATGGGAGGGTTTCCATCTCTCTTGACTTTTGCAATCACTCTTAAATTTGTTGCACATGTTCCCTATGTTTTTCATATTTTTAAAAGGACATAACGCCTGGGTATTCTAACAATAACTGGTGGGTGGTTCCTGTTTACAAAGTAATAAATGGGTCTCAGGCTGAATAAATAATTTGGTCTAGAGGCCAAGCTCTTAATAATAAAATATTACAGCTGAGATTTCCAAAGGAGACTTTGGGAGTCAGATGATGCACTCCAATTGAAAGTCAACAGGAAAAACATCCTAGGATACCTCAGAGAAAACAGTGATTACGTGTCATGATCCTTCAGTACATAATAGCAAGTGTAACAGCAATTTGGGGCTGAAGCAGACAGGATTTGGGGATACAGAAGGAAAAGGGGCATGGTTTAAGAATGACAGGTGAAAAGAAGTTAAGAATGCCCACAGAAAAGATTTGTATGCAGCTGTTCAGTTACTAGGCAAGTGGATTCCTTGTAACTGCAGTTCAATCACTGGCCTGGGAGCCCCTGGACTTGGTTCTTACCTCCCACTTTTTGAGTTCCTGGGCTTGCACATGCTCTTTCTCCATCACTCTCATCTTTAACTCTTCCAGGTTTGTGTTAACAGAGAGCGTCTGCAGGGCTTCCAAGTCCACCACCCGGCCAAACTTCATCAGCATCAGCTGATTACAGTTCTCTTCCAGTCCTAACAGAACAGTCATCACATTTAAGACATGCATGCTGAAATATTTTTCACAGGTTAATGATAATACTTAGTGTATCTATGGGGATGCAGCGTTGCCTAATGGATAAAGCACTGGAGTGGCACTCAGGAGACCTGGGTTCAGTTCCCAGCTTTGCTGACGGATGACCTTGGGCAAGTCATATCATTGCTCTGTGCCTCTGTTTCTCCAGCTGCAAAATAGGGTCAATGATGACCTCCTTTGTAAAGCACTTTGAGATCTACTGATAAAAAGTGCTATATAAGAGCTAGATATTGTTATGGCTCTTTTCATCTGAGGACCTCAAACCAGTGTAAATACATTAATTCATGTAAAGCCTTAAAAAAACTAATCCTATATAAGTATTTTTTTTTTAAACAGAGGTAGAAACTGGCATAAAGAGGTTGAAGTGCTTTTCTGAGGGCCACACAGTGATTTAGAGTCAGAGGCTGGAACAGTAGCCAGGAGTTCTGACTCTCTAACCAGCACTTCTTCATATCATTCATTAACAAGCTATATTCTTGAAAAGCCATTGATGCCTATGAAAAAAAAAGTAGTTCTACTGCTGTACTCCTTCTGTTTATTTCTCCTGTGTGGTCGTGACGCCGGCAGCGCCATCTCCACAGTAACCCACTGGTATATCAGTGCTAGTGCAGAGAGTGGAAGCGATAAAGGCAGTGGGTGAATTACTTCACACCCAGCAATATGTATACATTAAGCACAGATGCATGCAAGAAAAGAGGTGGAAAGAGACCTAACACGCCATACACACAAACTGTGCTTAGGAACTCACTCTCGATCCTTATCTCTATCTCCCTCCTGTCCCGGATGAGCTGCTTATGCTGCTGTCGGGCCTGCTTGTAGAGCTCCCTCTGCTCCAACTTCTCATGCTGCAGTACCATGATCCTTTGCTGCAGATACTCCAAGGACTGGTTGGTAAATACCAACGTTTGGCTGAGGTCATTGGGTAACTCCCCATTTACCACATACTCCACCTGCCAGAAACAGACACGGACGAGGCTGTTGACTACACATCAATGGTGTTGGGAACTCAAGTCAGCAGGCGGGGTGACAGACAAGTGACTATGACACAGCCAGTGTGCGAGACAGCAGGATGTTTTAAACACACCTGGCAGAGTACAGCCTAGGGAAGGCCCATTCCCAACAAGGCAGGCCCCCAGCATGATCAAAGCCTGCTTACAGCCTTGCATGGATTCCCAGCACACCCGCTGGCTCAGTCTTCCTCTTTTGCCAACTGGAATGGAGCAGGAGGCAATTCTTTACATGCTTCAGCAGTCTGGGGGTCTGCAGAGCTATAAGGCCACTCCTGACACATTTAATTTCTGAGCAACAAAGATCTGTTTTAATGAAGGAGGATAAAACAGGCAGGGTGAGCAGAGCCTGCCCCAGAGGCAGCTGGGTGAGGGCAGGCAGGGCCTGTCCTATTTTTTCAGTGATCTCTGCATAAACCTCAGAGCAAGACACAAAATAAAGTAACAGAACATAAGGACCCACGGCAGAGGAAAAAGTAGCACTGTGTGGTGTTTTGCTCCCTGTTTTCAAATCACCAGTCTCCACTGGGACAACATCTGTGGATTAATACATTGTGCCCAATCCACCAGTGTTTAAATGAGCAAAACTCCCATTGTCTTCAGTGAGAATTTTGCCCAGGTAAAGACTCCAAGATCAAGCCCTTAGCACACTTCTGACCATGAACTATACCATACTTGAGGCACATGGTCACGCTGCAGTAATGAGCACTGCCACCTGGCCTTACTACTCAGTGTAGTCCTCTACTGGTCCAGTAGTGTTTGGGCACTGGGAAGTGGTTGGGCTTGCCCCTCCCCCAGCCTAAGGGGAGGAGTTACTGAACCCAGGACTCAACTAATTACAGGGGACAACAAATGAAAAGAGGGATGGGCGTGAAGGTCAATGGGCGAAACGGAGGGAACCTGACGAGGACACCGAGCAGAGAACCCCGGACAGCACCCACTGCTCCTCAAAAGTGTCCAAGGAGTCAGTGGACATGGCCCAGAGGAACTCTGCTCAGAGACGTGATTGGCCGGAGGTACGGAAGGAGGCCCCACAGTCACAGAGCACCTCCTCGGCCAACCTGCTCTCCCTGGTGGTGTAGCTGGCCATCTTGACCAAGGCCAGGAGGAGGTTGATGAGGAGGTCCCGCGACTGTGTGAGGTGAGCGTAGAACAGGTGGTGTGGGGAGAAGTGCAGCCAGAGGCTCAGGAGGAGGTTCTGGAGAAGCCGGAATAGGGGCTGCAACCTGGAGCACTCCAGGTAGATATGCACCAGGGTCTCCCTCACGCCACAAAAGGGACAGGCTTTGTGATGCGGGGTGAACCGCGGAAGCACACTGGCTGCAGATCCCACAGCCAGCTCAGGATGTGCGGCGGAGGCGGCCAGGGGGAGCTCACGGGGCAGAAGTCTGATGAAGAGGTCCAGAGGGCCAAGGCTGAGGGGCAGGCGGGAAGCACCCTCCCACAGGACCCGCTTGAGGTAGGCCCGAGCATCAGGGGGCAAGGCTGCCCTCACCTCCTGGAGTATGCGTCGGGGGGTTCGAAGGGTGGAGAGACCCATGTGCCGACCCAGCACTTGGGGATCCACCCAGTCCCCCTGGTCATAGTCCAGGAGGTCTCCGATCTTGGTGATGCCTGCTAGGACCAGCCTCTGGTGCACCAAGTGAGACTCCACCACCTGCACACTGAGATGGGGGCTGTGTAGCAGGGGCTTCGTGAGGAGATCCGCCCCCTCGGCAACCGCCATGGACCTGGCTGTGGAGACAAGCCTCCAGGTCCGGAGGAGGTCCTGGTAGAAGACTGGCAGCTCACAGAGGTCTCGCAGAAGACCTCTCACGTGAAGAAAAAAGAGCTGCCAGTTGTATCGGAGCCCTCGGAGGCGGTGGAGGAAGGTGTGCACCGGTGCACTCCACCCTGGACTACCTGCACCACAAAGGAGTCTCTGCAGGGCCTGGAGGTGGAAGGTCTGGACCTGGCTGCAGATGCAGCACAGGCCCTGTCCCCCTTTTTCCAGGGGGAGACTCAGAACCCTTGCAGAGACCCAGTGCAGTCCTGGCCAGAAGAACTCCAGAATTGTTTTCTGGAGGTTGGCCAGAAAACTCGGGGTCGGGACCAGGGTGTTGAGCCGGTGCCAGAGCATGGACAGAACCAGCTGGAGAGGCACCGGAGCAGTCCTGTCCACTCTACTTGTCCAGTAGTAGAAGGGCAAACAATTCCACTTTAACAACAACTAGCTATTCCAAGTCAGTCCAGGGTCCCATAACTCTAAGGACAAAAACTACAAGCAATGAACAGTGGGCCCATGAGAATAATACTGCTACTGTTACAACCTGTACTGGCCCATTTTCCACCTGCTTGGAATCATCTTGCTGCTGCTAAACCAGATGCAGGGAGCACACACACTCTTGCATCACCTGATGTAGTTTCAGAGGCACTACTACATGTAGCTCATTCAGTCTCTGCTGCTTCTCCCGTTGAAAGGCCTCCAGTTCCCCCTCAGCTGTGTCCAAGCTGGCTTCCACCACTTTCACCTGCAGAGATCCAAGCCACGTACTGATGTGAGGACTTCATAATTTGCACCTAATCCAGCCACCATGGCAATGGTGACTGAGGGCTGCTCTGGGACTGGCTTAGAAGAAGGGTCCCAAGACATCACATTTGTACTGTTGGGTTCTATGTTAAAGTGAAAGCAACTTTTGTCTAGTTTAAAGGGAATGTGGTACAGAAGGGCCACACTATGTTCTGTCTTGTTATCTATAGAGAACTTCCCTGCTCAGTAACAGGAAAGCATCTGCTTTCTAAAGGGAGGTTCTATGATGACTGTATCGGTGCAAAAGTGGCCCCTTGTTCCTCAGTAAACCCTGTGCATAGCAGAGTGACAGCTGCCCCCTTCAGTGCTAAAATAATAAGCTTTTACTTCAATTAGTCCTGCAGAGTCCGCAAGCTATGGGAAGGGGGTGCTGGATTCTATTGTGACTCATGCATCAACAGCGTTGTTCTACTAAATTCTGCTTGGAGGATGATGATGCAATGTGAGAAGAAAAGAACCCAGTTTGACTCCCAGATCCCAGGGTGAATGTGGGTGTTGAGATCAGAAAATTCTTTAACAAACAAACATGTAAACTGAGCACATTGGATTGGGTTTCCTTGTGACAGAGTAAATACGGACCCTTACACAATGCTGTGTTTTTGGAGAGTAGTTTTTCAAAGCAGAATTTAACTTTAAATAAAAAAAACCCACATTTTTGAATGAATAACAAAATTAAACTCCCTGATGAAAAAAGAGCCCAAGAGCTCAGAATAAATTAAAGTTAAAAGATGAACTCACAAAGATTGCAAATTACATTTAAATAATCTTAAGGGTGTGTGGGTTTTTTAAATAATATTTTTAATAATATTTCAACGAAGCTGAGGTTTATTTGTTCGTTATTATTGTGATGGGTGTTCTAGAAATACTCAGAATAGGAAGAATGCGTAGATTTATATATATTTTCAGATGTATTATGCAGCTAAGCTATAAAATAGAGACAACAGCAAATAACTGCTCCAAGATCTCTCATTTCTCAGCAGTGATGCTTTTCAGCCTGAAGTGCATTACATGTACTATATACAGGGGTCACTTCACCTGCCACTAAAATAATGGAATGCCACAACTGTGTAGCACAGCACAGCAACACTGCACACCACTTGAGGACAGGATGTAAAGATCAGTACATCAAACTGCTATTAAAAGGGGAATTTATGTGGGCAGAATGTAATCACCTGCACTGCAATTTTGCCAGGTCTTTGGGTTTAACACCCACAAATCCTGCCAACGTGCCCATGGATCTTCGATGATTTAGAGAGGTTTGGAACGTGGTTTTAAAGTCTCAGCCAAAGAGACAACGTGAGTAACGCACCATTCCCATCCACACAGGACCAAATGAGGCTTGTTGGGAACTTGAGAGCCTACTGTACCTTTTTGGCCAAGGCATCATATTCCTTTTTGAGATTATCAGTAATTTTCTTCTCTTCCACTAAGGCCTCCTCAATGTCCAGCCGCTTCTCCCGGAGCTGAAGAGTGTTTTCAAAGAGTGCCTCATCACAGTCTGAGGAGGAAGGTAGGTTGAAATTAAACCAGAGGGGTGGCAGCGTTGGTTTAGTTTTGATTTTACTATAATTATAGGTGGAGCTGGAAGCCCCACCTAAGGCTGCCTGACATTTCCCATTATAAGGCCCTGTTTTCAGTTGCTTACACCATTGCCAAACTTTAACTCCTTGGGTTGAAATTTTCCATCCCAGGAAGTCTGCCTCAGGCTGACTCATTTTGGAAAATTTCAGACACAATAATTTGGCTTTTCCAGGAATGAGACTGGGGGAAAACACATTGTTTTGCCATGTTACATTTTGGAAGTCTTTTTTTTTTTTTGAGAGAGAGATTATTCTGCATCCTCAGGCATTGAGCAGGAACCTGAAATTTGATATGGGGTGGCCTTCACGTCAGGGATCTAAATTCCCCAAAGATTCCAGTTGTACTGAGCATGCACGAGCCCCGGGCTAAAAGCAGGGCTTTCCTACAATTGCATCTCTGGGCTGCTGTGGGCCATTTCTAAGCACCAGAACTGAAAACAAGAAGCCTGTCTTGCCTTTGTTTTCAATGATCCCCCGCACCAGGTTGAGGCAGCATAGAGATGGAACCTGTCTGATTTGAACAGAGGGGACAAGATCTGGATCTGCAGGGAGGGATGCCCATGTACATTGGGACATGCAACCCAGCAGGGGGAGACTGGAACTGGCTGGGCAAAGAGATGGCTCTGGGAGCTGAGAGGGAAGTGGAAGGGGGACTGAGAAGATTAGATGAGAAGTGGGGGGATACTGGTACTGGGTAGGCAAGAAGACTGGAACAGAGAACCAATGAGCTGGAGGAAGGAGGTGAGGGCGGGAAGGGGAAAGAGATCTGACAGGGAGCCAGGGTGCATAGGGATGTAAGCCAGGTCTGAGTGTCGGAGTAAAGGGGGGCACATTATTTGCATGGGCTTGGTATCTGCATGAGTACAATTAAGTACTTAGCATAATTTACCTAGGTGTGGAGCATAATGGGAAATGGTTAGCATGGCTGGGTTTGGGTTACAAACCACTTTGTGTTAACTGCTGGGGTAATGAAATGTTGTCCTGCAATTGTATGAACAGATGTCAGCAAAACTGGGTTTAGTCTGTTATGATAGAACACTTCTCCCTAAACTAAACAGAGCTCCCCAAGGGTGGCAGGCCGATGTTCCAGCCTGAAAAAGGAGGGCAGCCAGCGGTCGGCGGAGTCGGTGCCAGCCCGGCCAGTGGTCGGCAGGAGCCAGGTGCGGTTGGTGCCTGCAGTCGGTGGGAGATCGGCATGGTCGTTGCCAACAGTGGGGGACTCAGTGAGGCCCACAGGCGATAGGAGATGGCAGCAGAGGGGGCCTGGACAGGCCTGTGTTGGACTGGTGCGGCATACGGGGCGGAGCCACACCTGAGAGGTGGATATTGCAGCTACGACGGTCAGTACAGGGGCAAGAAGGAAGGGAGAAGCGCAGGACACGCCCTGTACTCTGGGATGGGTTTGGGCTCATTGAGTTCATGAACTCTGTTTGCACTGTTTCCCAAACCAGTGCGGTGTTATCTCTGTTTTGCTATTAAAAAGTTTCTTTCTACACTCAGACTCTGTGCTTGCGAGAGGGGAAGTATTGCCCTTTGGAGGGTGCCCAGGGGATAGTGTGGAATTTCCCAGGTGACTGGGTGGGGGCTCGAGCCAGTTTGGTGTTGTATCATTGAGAGGGACCCCTAGATATAGAACCCGGCCCTTGCTGCTGCTGACTTGGTCTGGCAGAAGGGTTACAGGGAGAACTGGGATTGGCTGGGCAAAGAGACTTGGACAAGGAATTGATGGGAAGAGGGGGGTCACTGATATTGGATAAGGAACCCAGGAAGGGAGATTGGGACCAGGAGTCAGTGGGAATGGGGAATAGAGATTGCTGGGAGAGAGAGACAAATCAGATGGGGAGCCAAGAGGTGGGGAACTGGGACTGGATGGGCAAGAAGACTGGGGACAAAGAGATGAGGGTTGGGGACAGGGAAAGGTTGGGAAAGGAGATTGGGACTGGGGGGGGGGGAGCTTGGGATAAGGAGTCCATACTAGCAGCTCAGTGTGTTGATTAAAATACTAAGCATGTGCGAAAAACAGCAGACATTACTCACAAGTCGTATAAATGTACAAGAACACAAGCAATTAAAGATAAAAACTCAAATTCCATTCTGCACCTCCTCCTTGCATCAATAATTTGTACTTTGCAGATTTTAACTGTCTATCAGGATTCTCTTCCCACCATGTTGCAGAAGGAAAGAATAGGGATTACAATACCATTACTAAACTGACAGAAAATTCAGTTATAAAAATATGGCAAGGCAATTTGCTGATCAATTCTAATGAAATCAGAAATAAACAGGCCTGGAAAATGGCCTTTGTTAATTGGTCACAAAAATACACCAGACCAAGCTCAAACATTTACTAAACTAATGGTTTTACTCAGTCAACATAATCAGTTACTTATCCTTGCTGAATGAGTGGGTAGGATTTTACAATGGTGCTGAACAGACAAGTTTAAAAATAAATAAAACCTTTAATCTTTACAGGTAAATCCAAGAAATATGCCTGGCAACGAGCAATTACTGCCCCTGTCCACTAGATGGCAACAAAGAACTTAGTTTACCCTCCAAATTAGGGACCGACCTCAGGATTTCCACGGAATGAAGGAAAACAAACAAAGCAAACAAGTCTATTCTTCGTGTTTCCATGGTAAGAGCATATATTACATATCCAAGCATATCCAGTTCCACCTCTCAGAGAGAAAACAGTCATGAAATGGTAAATGGTCCTTCACACATAACACAAAGCACTTTGTGTTTTACTTCTTCAAAGGTCCTAAATAACCCTAGCTAATAAATCATCACAACACCCCGGTGCAATAAGTATTACACTACTTCCAGTTTACAGAAGGGAAAAGACCCATACTGAGTGCCTACTGCCTAGGGCGGCAGAGATGGGAAAATAACTCAGATTTCCTAATGCTTTGTCCCCCATCTGTAAGTATTTCAATGTTGGCTACAGGTACATAACGTTTTGAAAAAGAAACCTATTGGGTTTTTTTGTACACATTTTTAACAAATAAGAAGTTGGGAGCAAACACCAATGCCAAGCCCCACTGGCTCTCACCATATCTTGTTTAAAAGTAGTTAGTTCTCTTAGATTTTTAAGAATTAGATTTTTTTCTTCCGCTTACCTTCTCCACAAAGATGGTAATCAAGGTCCCCCAGAATGTGTCATTGCACTGCAGTTATTATAGGTTGATGAAGCAAGGGAATACTGATACTTATGTGATGTGTAACACCTGAAGTAGATGTTTATCGATTGCAAATGGTTGTTACTCCTCTTTACAAATAACCAATTGCTATTTAACTCACAGGCCAGATTTTGTCATCCTTACTGACAGTGAGTAATACTCTCCGCCACAGTGGTCTCATTTTCATCATTAGCTTACTTAAGGAGCAAGGAGTTACTCCACAAGGGAGGGGAAGAATCTGGGCCATAATAATATTATTAAACATAGGGAAAAAAATCTGTTTTTTAATTTAAATTCACAGTATTACCCATAAAGCTAAATAAACAGAGAGAACAAGAAAGTAATAGCTCACTTACTTTTTGGGCAAACAGAGTCATCAAAGACTTCATCTTCAGATCCTGAATCTTCTTCATCGCTCTCCAGGCTAGACTCATCATCACTCTCTTCATCGCTATCCTCGTCTTCATCTGGGAAAGGAAAGCAATATTGTTAGCATTCAGAAAACCCTGGTTCTACTCTGTGACAGGAGTGCTGGTGGTACAGCATGTAAATGGAGCCCTAATGAGCAAAACTGTACTACTGGCTTTCACAAGCTAATGAAATCTTTCAAAGAGCACCACAGATGGAAACAGTGCTTTACAAAGTACCCTCTAAGACCCCAGTCCTGCAACTGACAGCATGTGAGCAAACTGCAGTCCACCCGGACACTGCCAGTTTCAGGGATTCAGACCCATTCCAGGCCATGAAGAGTTTGCAGTCTAAGAATGACACAGCAAATTAAGCCATTAGAGTAACTGGAAAGAGCTAGTTTTCCAGAAAGGTGGTGATTATATATTTTGAACAAGACAAAATGGTGATTGGCTTCTGCCCAAGGATTCTAGTTTCCCTATTAGATACATTGATCTATCTAGCATAAGGCTAGACTGGTACAGTATCTCACTTATATACAGTATCTTACCTGTACAAAAAGTTGTCCTATTAAAGAAATGAATACTGAGTTGAAAGGATTCAGCACAAGTTAATTCATGCTGGCATTTACACACAGCAGGTATCAGGCAAAGGAAAAGATGACAGTATCTTGTATTACAGAGTTACAGTATGGACCCTAGAATTATAGATGAGGATGGATTTTCTTTCTTATACTTTATTTAAGGATGCTTAAAACCCTTTGGAAAATGACTCTTTGGACTGAGTTTTCTTATGCTTGTACACAACCCATGGGTGAATTTTTGGGGAAACTAAACTGGTAAAATGTCACGTGTTTATTTTTGAGCTGTCAGAAGACAGAAAGAAAAAGGTATTCTGTTGTAAGAAATGTCAGGTTGGCTTCTTTGGACGCAATTGCTCAAATAGTTTTATTTTTAAAGTTCATACCAGGTGTGGAAAGATCACTTACAGCAATAGGTGTTCTAGTATGTTATCTTTGCAGATCCCTACTTAAGAGATGGAAGGATGGTGCCCATTGAGTCTGAGTGAACACATCCCCAATAATTCAAAAGTTCTTAGAGAGAATAACAAAAGGATATGTGGACCCAACTACTTTCAGCCCCTTCCACTAATTCAGTGAATCCACAGGACAAAGAAGTGGAGAAAGGGTTTAACAGGTACTGGTACATGCACAGTTAAATCAAGGCACCTTCTTTCTTCCTTTTTTGCATTTCTTACTAGATGGATCCTTTTTATTTATTGTAGTTATTCTGAATTGAAACCTTGGAATTCAGTCATCTTGTATGTTACCATTCTGCTGAGGAAATTAAATAACTAAAAAGATGAGCTGTGTGTTGCTATTGCCTACATTTGCTGGCAGTTCATACTGTACATGATCAACTCCTTGAAACCAAATGCCAAATCAAAGATAAAGAAGAAATATTTCAGATCAATAGTACTATCTAATATTAAACAGTTCAAAACCTATCTGCTGAGGAAAATCCAGTTGATTGAATCCTTGGAATTAATCTATTAATTGACTAATGGATGGTTACAGATTGGGTCTATGATCACTCATTAGTCAATGGATAGATTGAAAGGGAAATGTAGTGTTTGAACAGATGCAAGACTGACAGCTATCCACAGATCAGGTATAGCATAGGCAGCAGCTGTGTAAAACTTTGCCCCCTTTTTCCACCCAACAGCAATATGCCTCAACAGTGACTTAAAGGAACCAACTTGTCTTTTTACATTTCAGATACAACTGTGCAAGGGATGTGGTTATAATACTATTATCCCCCATGATGGTTACAATACACTTCGGTCTTGTAGTATAGATTGGACATAATCATATTTTGTTTATGTCCAGGAACCAGGTTAGAGCTGTCCAGGGCTTCAAAGTTATGGGACATAGTTCAGTACCATCTCTACACTACAGTGCTGAATTGTGTAAACGAATACATAAAACTAGCGAAACAGCATATTCAACCTCTGTCTCCTTCCACTTCTTTCTTCTTAACACGCTTGATCTTCTTCTTCAGGACCTTAGTGAGGAAGCTGGCAAATTTGTTGTTTTCTCCAAGGGACGCTTGGAAGGTGGCATAAAGTGCCTTCTCACGTTCCTGAAGCTTTGTAATCTCGTATTTTTTATCCTCCATTTGTGTGAGGTAGTTGTCTAATTTCCACTAAAAAAAAAAAAAAAAAAAAAAAAAGTAAAACAACCCAGTACATTTAAACTGATAGACAGCTATTGAAGCATTAGCCTTTTACACTGTTGTCAGCACCTTTTAGCATGTCATCGATATCCAGTAGTGCACAAGGGACAGGAGGTCGGGCTCTCTGCTTTCTATTCCCAACTCTCTGCCAATTACTTGCTGTGTGGTGCTGGGCAAGTCACTTATCTTCTCTATGCTTCAGTTTCACCATCAGTAAAATGAGGATAATGAAACTGATCCACTTTTGCAAAGTGCTTTGAAAATTTTAGATGAAATCCACTATATAAATGGTTATTATTATTATAATGTATGAATTTCAGTTGTTGAATTAGATAGCAATTTATCTATTCATCTATCTATATATAGAAAGAGAGACAGCAAAATTGGTAGGCTTGAAATTTGAGTCACTTTTTTTTTCTTCCCTACTCTAGGCCCCAATCTGGAAAGCACATAAGCATCTGTTTAATGTAAAGCACATGGTTCCACTGACTTCATTGTTCTTCATTGTTAGTCAAGTTCCAATTGAAGAGGCAAATTCTGTCTGAAGTTACACTTGTGCTACCCATTTGAAAAATGAAAGGGTGACACAGATGTAACCCTGGGCAGAATATGGCCTGAAGAATCTGTTACTGAAGATTTATGAGCCAGGAAGATCCCAGCTTGAATCTCAGATTGCAGGATGAGTTAGTAGACCTCAGAGTTAGAAAAATCACCTTTATATTTGTAAAAAAAGCAAATATGACCTGGAATCACTGAGATGCAATAAAGGTGGAGCCCTATGATGCTATTTTTACAGTCACCTGTAAAGGAGAAATGTGTATTTTAAGGTAGGATATAGATTTTAATTTCACACTTCCAATGTTTATAAAAATACAAACATGAAGGGAAAGAAGAATCAATATTTATGTTTACAAGGACTGTCCGTGTATTATCACTGACGATGTCTTTTTTCTTAGAATTCAGCACTAAGGAATTGGCTGGTGCATAAGGGAAGCAGAGGGATTTTCCTACCTCTTTTGGGGATGTTTGTTTCCAGGCCCGTCAGTTGCAGTAGTAACAAATCAGGTAGTGTATCCCAGGCATTCTCAACCTTTTCTTTCTGAGTTCTTCCCTCTACCCACCCAGCATGCTATAAAAATTTAAGGCCCTGGGAGTGGAGGGAGGGCCTTGGGGTTCCTGGCTTCAGCCACTGGATGAGGGATGGGGTCTTGGGGCTTCACCCTCGGGGGTGGTGGCCTCAGGGATCCAGACTTCAGTCACCGGGTGTGGGGGGGGCTTGGGGCTTCCTGAAGCCTCGGAGCTCCCCACAGTTCCACTTCCAGTTTGAGCCCCGTGGGGGCACCAGTGCTCAAGGCGCCGGGCTTCAATTGTGGTGCCCCTCTGCCCCTGAAACAGGCTTGCTGCCCCCCAGGGGGCTGCAGACCCCTGGTTGAGAACCACTGGTGTATCCTACATACTTGCATGTCCTCCACCTCATTGCTGAGGCTGTTGACATGCTCCTGGAGAGTGTCCTCGTGTTTCTCAAAGTTCTTAAGGAGAAGCAGCTCCTCAAACCATGTGATGTGACGTAGGTCAGCACACTTCATCTGTGTGTCCAGCTTCAGCTTCTGGTGCCGCAGGAGGCGGAGCTCAGCATCAAAAGTCACCACCAGTTCATTGATCTGGAGTGTGGGAAGGGGCAGAAGTGGGATGGGAAAAATACCAAGAAATAAATCTAAATATCCAAGGCGAGAGACAGGAGCAAAAAAGAAAAATCTCCTGCCTGTTAACTCAACAATTTGCCAACATTTATTATGAGCTACTTTGGTATTCAGGATGACAGCATTAATCACTTGGAATGTGTTTGATATCCATGGAGCAAATATAAGAATCACCAGAAATTTCACAGATGTTTTTCGATGCCTCCCAACATCCCCAATTAATCTCCAAAGAAGTATCTCACTTTTCTATGCTGGCCTGAATTTTCATGTAATCTCTTGCCTGCTGCAGCAGTAGGCCCATGTTACTGACCTCCACCTCATCCACCCTCTTGCAGAATATCTGCCAACTTCTTCCTCGGGCATGTACAACTGTTTCAGCACCATGTGGTTTTCTTTCAGAGGAAGGAAATACCCACAATGGTGTTCTAGTGCCCTCTCTGAAGTTTAATGCATCAGCTCCACAATTGGTTCTAGTGGAGTCTCCTGGACTTCCAGAAGACAATGTAAAAGCCAAGAGTTGCCACAACATCACTGGGACAGATGCAAAAAGAGTTGGTTTTGTTTTGGCATGATAGGGGCAGTCACTCTTGAAAAAGTTCCCTTTTGTTCTCCTACCCTTTTGATCAAGGTCTCTTGAAGATAAATGTTTCTGATCTTCTCCTTTTTTAAAATTTCCAGTTCCATCTCCGTTGGCTCTGCCTTTTCAATCTCAAAAATCTTTGGTTGCATTGTGCCGATTGAGGATGCTATTCTCATTGATCTCACACTTGAGGCTCTTGTTGGGGAGTCTATTTCTTTTAGAGAAGGTGCATGAAGGAATCTTCCCCCAAATACAGCAAATGATGCAATCTCTTCCACCTGCTCAGAGAGCCTAGCCTTGTTTTCCTGCTCTTGTTTGAACTTCAGGAGGATATTATTGTCATACTGAAATTTTTTTTCTGGAGTCTCCTCTGGGTGTAATTGAGGGATTGGGGGAATAGGGAGTTGTTCAGAGACATCCAAGGCTGATTGTATGGATTTCAATTCTTGCACTAGGCAGTTGATCTCTTCAATAATGGCCACCTTGAGGTCCCTCAGGGACACGATCCATTTGTTCATGGTCAATTTCTTCTCATGGACCTGCAGAGAGGAGGAATTTCAGTGTGAGTTCCCAAGGACATTTCTACAGCATAAAATCTTCTCTGACACAGGAAACTGATCAGTGGTTTGTCTAACATAATTGTTCTCAACCTGCGGCCCAATCAACACACAGCCATGGCCCACAATGGTAAATAGGTTGAGAAGCACTGGTCTAACTTAAGCATTCAAACCCGTCAAGGTTGGTTAACACGATAGAGGGGTTATTTATCAGTAACTGTTGTTCTTTGAGTGTGTCTCTTCTGCATAGTCACCCTTATGGGATTAGCACCTCCTGGCACTAAGCTGTGGAATCTCTCTAGTGAGCTGGGTCTGTTGGGCCACTTGCACTCTCTCCCCCTTGCAGAAGATTCCACCGTCTCAGAGGAGGAGTGGGGACCCTTCAGTTCCTTCCAGAGGCGGAAGAAGCTCATTTTGAATGGGGGCGGGATGTGGGCAAAGTGTCGGGACTGCAGACAGAAAAGGGGGTTGAGGTGTCTCTCTCACTAGGGATAACTGCTCCCAGCCCTGGCCCTATCACTCTATTTTTACCTGCTTCCTTGCCTGATCCCAGGTGCCACAGTGGCCGCTCCAGTCTCTCCAGGTCCTGCTCTGACCTCAGAAACTGCGAGTACAACCCAGCCTGAGCTGCTGCATGGTTTGTGAAATGCGCAGAGGTGAAAACATAGATCAGCTCCTACAATATTTCTAGTGTGGGGGAACTAGCCCCCACCACTGTCCTGATTCCGCTGGTCCTGGTTCCTTCCCTAATTTTGGAATTCTTGAGCTGTTACTCCGAAGACGAGGGCAAGGTGGGCAGGGAGTGTGAATATGCAGAGGCAACACTCTCAAAGAACAGTTACAGGTAAGTAACCTCCTTTCTTCTTTGAGTGCATATTTCCACTCATCGAAGATTAGCGAGATTTACAAGTTAAGTGTTTTCCCACAGGACATCATCACTATCTGAGCATTCAGGTTCAGGTACATTTAAAACAATCTTAGGCATCTGTGCCTGAAACAAAATTTGTCTGCTACATCTAACAAAAGATGAAAATCCAAAATCTTCCTGGAACTGCAGCAGAATAAATTTCAGGATCAAACCATCAGACTAGAAGTGGCACCAAAGAGATCGATCTAATCATAACCAAGACCTTTGATGTCAAGGCAGTGTGATCCCAGGAGTGGCTGCCAAAATTTCTCTCTCTCGGTATTGCTTCCCTGAAGCTTGGAGGATGTTAATGGGCAATTAAGGCAATAACAACCTTGGACATTTTCAAAGACAGGGCCAGATTAGAAGTCTTAGTTATTTTCAGAGACAAGAATGGTGTGGCACTGAATGAGACTCAGTAGGTACCAGAGCTACCTCAATCTGGCTTGGGAAGGTGTTTCCAAGGTGTCAGTGCAGAGGATGTCTCTGCACTCTATGACATCTCGAACCCAGAGGAAGGGTTTGGGAGCCAATAAAGGCTGTTTGAGGTCCTACTCAGAGCCACAGCCTGGAAACATGGCCAGTTCTACTGATTTTTGTCTGGAGGAATTCCCTCAAAAAGAATGCCAGAGCCTCAGCTGCTTATCCTGGAGATCTGGGTACTTCTGACACTAGGTACTAATCTACTTTGACAAGTGGCTTACCCAAGCAAATGGTGCTGGATCCTTGCCACCGAGTTATGTTGGCTCATTTGGATCCATGTATCTGAAGCCACTTGAGTTGGATACAAAATCACTTCAACTAAGGTTGACCTTAGTGCCACATACAGTGTACACCAAGCCACTTCAAGCAAGTGGCTCACCAATGTCAATTGTGCTGGATCCTTAGCACTAAACCCAAACAACCCAGAAGGCTCCAGATACCTAACACCACTTATACTGGTGTTTGACCGCTTCAGGCGTGTGATACACCAGCTAACAGTGCTGAAATCTTAGCACCAGACTCAGATGACCCAGGCTGTTGGGAGAACATAAATGGCATGTACAATGGGCACTGGACTACTTCATTAAGTGGTTCACCAGGATCTATGATGATGGATCCTAAGCACTTTCTTCTGATTAACCTGGTTGAATCTGTTGATGTCCATGGTGTTACAACCTTGGTGCTGAACTATGTCAACCTGAAGGGAACTGGAAACCTCAGCGACATAGTGATGATGCCAGGATGTCAGTGCTGAATTCAGTTGACCCAGAAGGGATCCAGGAACTGTTGCAATGCATCAGTGGTGTCTGAACCTCAGTGATGAATTCAGTCAAACAAGGGGAACCCAAAATCTTGATGGTGCATTGACAGTTCTGGAACCTTGGCTCCAATTGGACCCAAGGATGGCAGCATCACATTGACAGTATGAGGACTCTGTGCTAAATTAGCTCAAATCTGGAGGAATATAGGGTCCTCAGCATCAGGCTCATTGGGATAAGGCAAGGGAGATGGATGCCACAAGGAGGTCACAGAGCCACTTAGGCTAGTAGATGTACAAAGTTGATGCTGGACTTACACATTACCAGACTTAGTCGACTGGGCCTAAGGATCCTTCCCTATCAGCAGGTGTATGTGAGGAAGCCCTCTTGCTCCTGTACGTCACCCAGTCAATTCCCAGGTCTGACAGGTACGGTTTTTTCTTGGTTCTTCTAAATGAAATAACATGGGTTGACTAACCGTCTAACTAACTAAAATGAAAAAAGCCCCAAAAGAGCAGAAGAAAAAGAAAGAAACCAATGAGGAAAGCCCTGAGGACACTGTATGTGCTCCAAGTTTGCTGCTCTTTCAGCAGTTAATAAGGAACTGAGGGGCAGGTGGGGCCACTCCCCCTTTTATACCCTCAAAATTCTTCACGAGTGAGGGAAGGGTGAGTAGCCCCTATGGACAGTGCTTACTAGAAAGATTCCCTGGCTTCATGCCAGGAGTCACTAATCCCACAAGTGTCAATATGCAGATACCACATGAAGAACAGTTAATTCTCTCTCCATTTTTATAATGGTGCAACATGGCAGGGATGGGGGATTTAGGTCACTGAGTTTCTGGGGAAAGTTTTAGCCTCTGCATGGCAGTGCTTTTGGAAACATGCAAAAGACTGATGTTTCTGTTAAAGGCCCGCGGAAAAAATCAGTTCCCCTGCTTAACATATCTACTTGGTCAATGAGAGCCATTTGAGGATTATAATAATGGGTATGGGTTGATGTAATCTTGGGCTAGGTGAAATACAAAAACTTGGCAAAATGAACACTGATGTGCAGTTAAAGCTGACCACACATGATCTGTCCTTAGCAGGCCTCCACCACGCCACTTTCAAAATGTTTTGCAATGACTCATTTTCTAGATAACATATTCAAAAAAGAGCCCCACTGCCAGTGAATCCATTTACATACCGCCACCTCTAACGACCTAAGCTGCACCTTCTTCTTCTCTGCATTCATGCGCATGTGCTCCGGGATCTTGTAGTTTGTGGCTGTCTTCAGTTTGAAATCCCCCATGTTTTCCTGAGCCTCTTTGATGTCCTGAACATCCTTGGGATTCTCATAGTTGTCACTGGGTTTGCTCTTGTATCTGCCAAGCACCGAAACCAAGCAGAAATTCTAAGATTGCCTAAATCTCCCACCTCTGTGCTTACCTGACCTATTGATAACTCCTGCTTTGTGCAACAGAGCTTGTAGGAGAGTTAAGAGTCAGTGGAAGGCTAAGCAATACTTAGAAGGAAATATCAATTGTTTGAAAGAGTTTATATGTGTGCAGCGGGAATTTCAGAAAGGGATCCATATTTTGGGAAGAATATCTCCTTCAGTTTTGAAGAGTAAAACAAATATGCATAGGAAAATGTGATTTTTAAAAACTAAAAAAATGCATGATGTAGATGTGCCATTAAGGACAGATTCAGGTAAGACCTTTGAATGAGGCCCTGGGAGAAGACCCTGAGATTCAGCAGTGAGCAATAGATAACATGCTATAAAGCTGATTCCAGCTCACAAAACACCCAATGAAGAGGAGATGGCAGCAAGCATCTGTAGCGCTTCCCCCAATTTGATACCTCAAGTCATGTTAACACCAAGGAAAGGGTAGGGGCTGGAGAGGGGATAGCTGTTACATGACTCATTCAACTGATATGCACAGCACATGCTGCTGACTTTCTCAGAGAGATGGTTGACAAAGTTCTGCTTGGCTGTCGGTCACATAGAGTAGAGGTCCTAATCGTACAGTTCTTATCCAGTCAAATTCTCATTGACTTCAAGAATTTGCAACTCACTGCACTATCTTTCTGCGTCCATTGCTGGCTTCGTTCATGTGAGTAAACTATAGATTAAGTTAGAAGAGATTCCTGTTTTCCATGCATTTTGAGAGACTTTCTTGTCATTTTCCATTTTAAGACTGGAGCCAGCAGGGAAAGGGAAAGGACAGTGTGACATGTACATACACATGTGCTTATATAATGTTCATGATGTTAGTACAAATGGCTCACCCACACTATTGGTGCACAAGGGGTTAATCGAGGATTAACTCTACAAGTCTTAGTGCTCCCAAGCCAAGATGGAATTAGACACCCCCAACAACTACTTCCTTTTCCCTCAGCCTGATTGGTCACTTTTTGTGTCATTTAACCCTCCAAATTGGCATTATTTTATTTAACAGTGGCATTTAAAAGCTAAGTATGATTAATTGACCACAGACAAGAAACATAGAGACAGACCAATAGAAAGATGCAGTTTCTGATTCAGGACTCACAGTTCATCCCACTCCTTCCTTCTTTGCATGATCTTAGCTTTGGCCCTGTCTGCTTTCTCAATAATTTTTCTAATTTGCTCAAGTCGGTTTCCACCAAAACGTCCTATAGCAGCTTGCATCTGGGGCCTCTTCATCAGCTTGTCAACTTCCATCTCCTCTTCAGTAACTCCAGCAGCCTGACCTAAAAAGAATGGAGTGGATGTGTAACTATTAGGTATTATTATGTGATATAAAAGCAAGTCACAGATACTGTAAACCATGCAGGGCCAGCTCCTCAACTGGTATAAGTCAGCATAGCTGCAGTCAATGGTCCTTTACTCTTGCCACATTCTCAATTAAAAAAAAAAAACAACCTATAATGTTGTGCAACCCTGTGTGTCCCCTTTGGGTTGATGGGTTTTTGCCAACATTGACTGGAATGTGGAAAACATCTACTTCTAAATGGCATGGGGGAACTGTTGACTGAAAATGCAAAGCAGTGACTGAAAAGGAACATGAAAATACTTTGTGACCACCTAGCGCCAAGTTTCTTTGCTTAAAAATGATGAGAATACTGCAGTCTCTTCCACTCAAGTTCAGGAAAATAAACAAGGTGAGATGAAGGATTGAAAGAACATTCTAGTAAACAGAATGGCAGCATTTAGGCCTTTGCGTATATCTTACCTATCTCTTTCTGGGTTTCTCGTCTTTGTTCTGCTTCTTTTCCTTTCCAATCTAATTTGCTTGTTCTCCTCTTTCCTATTTGACTTTTTTTTCTGGCTTTATAGTACCTCTCGGAGATTGCCAGGAGCCTATATGTGGAGATTTGATGATTGCTTCCTATAGCATGAACAACCACTGTGTCAAATTCCAATGTGTCCCAAAACCTGAGGAAACAGAATAGAGATAACATGAATTATTGTCTGAGTTCTGCAGTAGCAGTCTATGAAGTATTTTCCTTCTATCCCATATTGCTGCCCCAAAGGGCTTAAACAATGTATTATACTAATTAAACATATTATACAACCATAGTATTTGCACACCTAAAACAACGGGTATCAGTGATATGACAGAAGTAGCTTCCACTGACATCATAAAATCTAGGAATGGAGCCACTCAAGGGTGGGTATGTCAGCAATACCTCATCATCAATGGTGTCTAAGACATCTGACAGATCTAGGCGAACTAGCATAGATAGTTGATCTTTGTCTACCCCTGGAAAAATCACCTTACAGATCAATCTCTATATCAAACTCAGCCCTAAAACTGGACAGGACAGGATCAAGGAAATCTGAGGAGTCCGGGAATCAACAGAATTGCATTACTATAGCAATCTTCCCCACAAAAGGGAGATTCCAAACAGGGTTTTAAGTGGTGGAATTATCCACATCAGGAGATTGTTTGACCACTGCTCAAGAAACCATCTGTTCTTAAGTAATACTGGTACACTGCCCTCCCAAAGGGAGGCAATGACCCTCTTTTCCATCACAAGCTCAGTTTGTCGCCATCTGCACGTCACCACACATGAAGAACCTGGGTTCACTGCACAGTTTATTCCTAAAAGTTCCACCAGCACTTCTAGAACCCCAGCAAGTGTCACTGACTGAAACTCAAGCAGAGTTGTTCCCCCAAAACATGGCTCTGATGTCATGGAGGTAGATAGCACAATCCAGATTCAATAACAACCTGATTTGCATATCAGTGCTTGCCTAACTTGTGTATGGTTAGGATCAAATGAGAATATAGTGACAAACAGGACATAGATATACTTTAGTTCTATGAAGAAAATGTTCCTTTCTTGTTCCTCAAGACAGATGGAACTGAGTTAATGAAAGACACGGTGGAAGAGGGTAAAAGAAAGCTAGTCCTTACCGACTCTGCAATTTCTGCAGTCCAATGCGGTGCTTCTCCTGATCCCAGGCCAACTCCTTCTGCACAAGTTGGATTCTCTGTGCTGTCTGCCTATCCATCTCCTCATGGATTCTGTGGTCCATCTCAAATTCCTGCAGATAGATAGGAAACTCAGCATCATAGCATGCTGAATGTTAGGCTATGACAGTCACAGTGCTTTGGTTTAAGACTTTTTTTGTCCAGACATAGGCACAACTGCTCACTTCAGAAACTGTTTACCACAGTAGAGAGAGCCATGTTCTTCCAAAACACTTCTCCAATGTTACCCAGCACTAGGTGTGGGTTGGAACTCCTGGTATATTAAAATACACATGCACACACGCATACCCCTTCTTCCAGTCCTTCTAAAATTGAAAATCAAGGAATTCCAATGCTTCTCCACAGCAGGAATCAAACACAATGTGCAAGGGAGAACCAAGGCAAATATTTAGCCCCTTGTTAGCGTTACCACTTTCACTCCCTTCAGTATGGTTCTCTATCATTTTTCCATTCCCTTCACTGTAGCCTTTAAAGAGTGACTGGAAGTCAGCAGCATCACTGATTGGTCTATAAATCTTACAGATACTTCTGAGGCACTAACTTCTGCAGCACACTCAGAAATGCCTGTGTCATGGAGAAGCAGTTCATTTAAGGAGCTGGAGCGGGAAGAGGGAGAGAAAAGGTTAGACATATTTTGACTCACACACTGGGCACTGCTCATTTTAAGCTGGCAGCCTAATCCACAGATAAATGACCTGTACAACAATCAGATGTACCTCTCTGTGTAGCTGCATGTGCTTCGGCAGCTCCATGTTCCTTTGAAGCAGGTGATGAAACTCATGCCGAAGGGTGATCAGCTCTTGCCTCTTTTGGGTTTTTTTGTCTTCTGCTGCCTTCATTATCTGGTCATATTCCTTTTTTCGCTTGGCATTCTCAATACTGGAAATGCATGAAAAAGGAAGCAGCATTATCAGATGGTGGAGAGGAAGAGAGAGGAGACACAGTAGTGCAGCCTTTTAGCCAGGAACAAACTCGGGTCAAATTCTGCCCTCACTAACACTCATGCAGCTCCCCTGGAATCAATGGGGCTGAAGAAAAGTAGAATGAAACATTAGCTTTTGGTTGAAGGGCTCATCATTTACTATATGTTTGTACGGTGCCTAGCACAATGGATCTCTGGCTTAGTAGGCCTCTATGTGCTACCAGAACATATATGTTAAATAATAATGTCAGAACACCATGCTACAATTACTCCTGAAATACAGGTGGATGATATGGATGTCTGCATAAAGGCTGCAGAGGCATCAAAGGCCTTGGTTATCTTGAGACAATGGCCCAACTTTGGAGTGAGCTACTGCTCTCTTTAAGGCAGCAAAACAGCTGGGCCACATGATCTGGAGGCAGCGCTCCCAATAAGTGCGGTCTTTCCCCCATTCATCAAGTAAGCCTTACCTGTAGGCACTGGGATCCTCAATATCCTCTGCAGTTTTCTCCTTTTCGAGATCTCCCTGTGAAGCAAAAATATAACCTTTGTGTAAACAACCAATTACACTCAACAGCTCATGAGGCTGTTCCTCAAGTTAAGAAAGAACTCCATACTGCTCCTCACAAGTCAGGTGGTGTTTGTAAAGCCAGATGAAATCTTCATGATGAGTGACACCACACAGGGTCACTAAATATCAGGTTCTAAATGGCTCCTCAGGCAAAAAAAGAGGCCAACACAATATTTACCAATGAATATGAGGGGCCAAAGTGATCCATGATGTAACTCAATTTCAGTGAATTTGAGTATGACCCACTATGAATCCCATTTACGTCTAAAGGTAGTGACAGAATTTGAAAACTTTTCCATGTGACAAAGGCCTTGCCTACACTAAAAAAATAAGTCAACATGACATATGTCGACTTACAGCCACCGCTATAATTACAGCAGTGGCTGATGTCCACACTGTTCTCCTTGGGTCGGTGGAGTGTGTCCTCACCAGGAGCACTTCCACCGACCTAAGGGGCAGTGTGGGGAACTGAGAGCCCCGTTTCTCAGCTCTCTTTTGGGAGTCCACAAGCTCCCGGGCTCCCTCCCACTGCCCGGGAGCAATGCAAAAAGACTCCATATTTTTTGCACAGAAGTAGTAACAGGCCCACCATTACTTAGCATTAGAGGGTACTCTGGTATTCATAGATTTGGACATGTCCTGGAGAAGTAACTGTAATGCTTTTACCAATGCACCAGAACATAACAGAAGAATTGGGGAATATCTTCATTTAGTCACTTACTCTTGGAGAGGGCACTTTGGCTTTTAGCTCTCTTTGAATGTCCTCTGGAGACAAGATATTGAAGGTAAAGATGTTGCTATCTGCTCCACAGGTAACCAGGAACCGGTCATCATAACTAGAGTAGATCGCCTGGATTTGGCCATAATCATTGTCATGCATGTTGAAGGACCAGTATCCATTCATCGTGTCTGCTGAGAGGTCTTTGTCCTGGAGAGGATAAACTCGCACTGCTCCATCTTTCATCCCACAGAACATCAACAACTTGCTGGTGCTATAAAGCGAACAAAAGCTAAACAATTCCAGGTACTGATCTAGAACAGTTAATGTTGCAACAGCAAAGACCCAATGACACTTGTGAACAAAAGCTAAATTAGTAGGTGAATTAGTAAATTCAGTAGGTGAATTTCACCCAAGTACGAAGGGCTGGAACAAGGTTCTCACACACATACCACTTATGCCCTGCACAAGCATGCAGGCCATTGGCAAGTTAAATGACTGCACACAGGTGCCTATGCAGCTCCTTTGTATCATAGAACTGGCTTCTGAACTGGCCCATGGGGTGGCAGAGAAAATCTATTTGGTGTGGACGAGATGTGGGCTGGGAAGGATTTTGGATCTGGATCTGCATGACTCCATTGAGCTCCAACACCCTGCAAAACAGGTGCAGATTGGCTGTGGCCATTATCCAGCCCACAGCCTAGTTTAGCAGCTAAATAGGGGTTGCATGGCTTCCACGCACCCTGGTGCGGGGTTGGGAGGTGACTTTCACCTCCCCACACTCCACCCAATAGAAGGAGAGAAGACAGATGCAAATTACAGTTTTTAGAACCTAAAACAGCTTCCTTAGTGTCAGATCAGGCCAGACCTCATGGCGGGGGGGGAGGGGGCAGGCACAAGGAGCCCCCCCCTCCAATTGTGCAGTCCACATAATGTCCAGTTCAAGCTGCAGGCTTGGCACAAGGAAAGTGTGGGGACCACTCCCTCCATACTCTCCTGGGGGGCAAAGAGCACCCTAAAGGGGGTGAGGGATGGAAGGAGGTATGGCCATCACTCCATCTCCCTATGCACTGACCCAGCAAGTAGGACCACTGCACAGGGATAATGGGCTGCAACCCCATAGGAGGTAGCAGCATCCCAGGACTTTCCCTGGGGAGAACTGCCCCAATCCATGGCTGTACCTTAAAGGCACAATTGAGCTTTGAGTGCTCAAGAAAACGGGCATTTTCAACATGAATCATGTGTTTTACATAGCTGTACTCACAAATCCTGCCAATCAGGAATCCTAACTCTGGTAACCAACTAACACTAGGTACCAGGTAATAGAACAGAACTCTTCTTGAACTCTTGCACACGGATATTGATCCACACAAGGAAAGAAGCAGAGGAATATACCATGATATCGCCAGAGTCCAGTTCTTCAGTTTAGCACAGAATTATAAGTCATAGTGCATTAGTGCTTTTACCAGAAAGAGATCCTTTGGATGGGGCTGTCATCTGTGTTCTCCATAGGAATCACATCAAAGGGCTCATCTTGCCTGCTTTCAGGGGATATTTGGTCCTGAATCGGGGAGAATCTGCAGTGGTAGAGGTATCCAGAGTCATAACCACCCTAAAAAGAGAAGGGCCATAAAGAAGAGCTGAGGAAAGGACGCTGATGCAGGTGTCCAGGAAAATGCGGGTTCATGAACAATTGCTCTTTTCTTAAATTTCTTTTTAAAAATGAATTTATTGCAAGTGAAAGATGCCAAACTAAAACCCCCTGGAAACTCTGTTTATCCACAGAATAAGTCCACCATGATCAGTAGAGTTACAAGCCATCACCAACCCTCTCTGTCCCACCAATGTGCCTCAGTCCTGACCACAAGGGACCACCCTCTAACAGTGTGGAAAAAGTTTAGTCTCCAGGTGCATTCAGTCCTTGGCCTCTCTGATCTCCAAGAGTGCCATTTGTTGTGAACTAGAATGACACCATAAAAATCTTTTCACAAAAATCACTGAGCACTCACGTCAAACACTTGGACTTCACCGAGCACTTGGACATCATCAAGCAAGGGGCACATATGAGCTTGTGTCCCAGAGGCCAAAATTTTCTATTCCAAATACCAGTTCTCTAAGCCATCTAATCCCCAAGGCCATGAATGTTGTTGTCTCTACACCTTACAATCTTTCTCAAATAAAAAAATGAAAGAATATTTAATTTACCAAAGAAAGCCAGAATTTCCCTGGTGCTGAATAAAACCCACAGACAATGGGGCTGGGCTCCTCTGGGATGTAGATGGGTGGCAGAGGTTCCTCTTTCTCAGGCTCTGACTCTGGCTCTTCTTCTATCTCCATTCCCATCTCCTGCTGTTTCTTTATCCACGCCAGCCTTGCCTTCTCCTCCTCCTGTTTCTTTTTCTCTCTGCGCTCAATCTCCTCTTCCCTCTGTTACAGAAAGCAGTGACAAATGAATCAACAAACCAGTGCTCTATTGACTGAAAGGCTCTCGTGATAAAAATGATAGAAATTAGAAAATGAGGGAAGTATTACTCTAACTAAACAAAGATCAGGCCTTTTTATAAGACCACACAGTGCAGACGATGGGGGTTTGAAATGCAGCACACGCTAAAATGTCTTGCTGGAATTGCCCATGTATGCCCTGCTAGTGCAAACTAAAGGGTACATAGTTCTCGTTAACATTTGAAATGGGAGTTAACATAAACTAGGTAGCAGGGTCTACATGGAGCAGTTCCAGCACAACACTTCGATGCTCTCTGCAATTCAACCCCTGTAGTCCACGTTGCAGGGCCTCTGTAGACAAGCCCCATCATACCTGCTGCAGTGGGAATCCTCCCATTCCCTCCTCCTCTTATATACTGCCTCAAAGGACTAGTGAAACAGCAATCACCCTCCTTCAATAACATACTAAATGCAGCTTTTTCCCAAGCCAATCAATCCCTGTGTTAGCCAGAAGGTTTGCTTGACAGCAATGGGAAATTCTCTATCAAGTCATGAACTGGATGCAGTACTTCTGCAGTGCTCCCGAACTCTGTCCTTTACATGCCCAAAAGTAAATGGGACCAGGCTGGAGAGCTGAATTCAGATTCCCATGTGGCATTGCATTGTTTATGCTCAAACGTAAGTTTAAAGTGAAAACTAAGTGTTTGTAATGACCTTCCTTCTGAACACTGAATTGAGGAGTGCTGCCATGGCCAATTTATACAACCTTTAAAATCTGCGTTTTATTAAAACTTATCTTGGCATAAATAAGTGTCAAATATCATGCTATAATAGGCTTTTCCCAGGGAAATATTAGCTTTGTAAGGAAGCCAAAGAGATCTCTTCTCCCAGGAGGAATTCAGTACTCAGGTCACTGTGTGTGCTGGTGCTTTGCCAGAACTTTAGCAAAACATCGAAGAAGCAGTTATAAATAATTGAAAATACAGGTTGAGAATTGAAGTGCCATCACCCAAGAGAGGCAGCTGTGATGTGGTAGATTGAGCACTGACTCGGAGAGTGTTTTATTCCTGAGCCTACTAGAGTTTGCTTTTCAGTTTCTAAAATACCCACTGGTGAAAGAGTGTATAACTCCAGTACTATCTAAGGTGTTGCCCATGTTTATACCACCAGTGAATTTGGCCCCACGTGTCTTCAAAGGAGCTAGTCCTCATTCAGGAATGCATAAGTGTCATGCAATGCTGACTTCTTTTTCTACATATATAGACTGGGGACCGACGAGCTGGGCAGCAGCTCTGCAGAAAAGGACCTGGGGGTAACAGTGGATAAAAAGCTGGATATGAGTCAGCAGTGTGCCCTGGTTGGCAAGAAGGCCAATGGCATATTGGGCTGCATTAGATGGGGCATTGCTAGCAGGTCACGGGAAGTGATTATTCCCCTCTATTCGGCATTGGTGAGGCCGCATTTAGAATATTGTGTCCAGTTTTGGGCCCCCCAATACAAAAAGGATGTGGACAAGTTGGAGAGAGTCCAGCGGAGGGCAACAAAAATGATTAGGGGGCTGGAGCACAGGACTTATGAGGAGAGGCTGAGGGAACTGGGCTTGTTTAGTCTGCAAAAGAGAAGAGTGAGGGGGGATTTGATAGCGGCCTTTAACTACCTGAAAGGGGGTTCTAGGGAGGATGGGGCTAGGCTGTTCTCGGTGGTGGCAGATGACAGAACAAGGAGCAACGGTCTCAAGTTGCAGGGAGGGAGGTCTAGGTTGGACATTAGGAAAAAGTTTTTTACTAGGAGGGTGGTGAAGCACTGGAATGGGTTACCTAGGGAGGTGGTGGAATCTCCATCCTTAGAGGTTTTTAAGCTGCGGCTTGACAAAGCCCTGGTTGGGATGATATAGCAGAGGTTAGTCCTGCTTTGAGCAGGGGGTTGGACTAGATGACCTCCTGAGGTCCCTTCCAACTCTAATATTCTATGATTCTATGATTCTATGATATACATAAAAATAGCCCATTTAGAGTTATCAGAGCACACCAAAAAAACCCCAGAAAAATTTAACTGGTGAAAAACCACCATTTTTCATGTTTGGTTCACTCAAAAGTGGCCAAATGAATGTTTATGAAACTGTTCAAAAGAATTTCTTTTGAGGCTGGGATCGACCATAAGAAATTACAGCTGTAAGGATAATTTTTTCTGAAAATTAAAAGACTGAAAATACATTTTTAGAATGGAAGCGACATATTAACTTTAATTCTACTACCACTAGTGTTCTCCTGTAATATACATGCATTCTAAACTATGTGTTATTCCTCAATGTAATTTTCCATGAATTAGTGATGACAACATATATTTTCCAACTGATGAAGCAAAGCCATGAATGGGTTGTGCCTGGTCATTCCTTATGAATGGCTCAGGTAGAACCCTACATTTGGCACTAGGCAGACTTGCAGCTTGAGTGGAGTAGTTTTACATTCTGGGGATAGTGATAGCTGAGGGCTGAGAATTTAATTCCCCACAGGACAGTTCTTTACCTTGATCCGGGATTTAATGCTGCAGAAACGGAAATACTGTGTGGGCAGGCCTTTGATCTCATAGGTGGACACTGTGTCCTGTTCCCCAAGGATGGGAGCAGCAACCTGAAGCACAAAGCCGTTCTCACAGAGCACAAGCAGCATGCTCTCTGCCTGTAGAACAGCACAGAAAACACAAGCATTAGGCAGACATATAGAACTGTGAGAGAGGAAGAGTAAAGCTAATGGTCAGAAGCTGTCAAGCGACAAAGTGAAAGGCAAGCCTGTCAACATTCACTTTATGTAATTAGTTAAGTGGACACATCACCATCAGAAATCAGAGACTCTCATCTACATTATGTATCCTAGGCAAAGCTAATCAACTGAAGATCTCCTTGCTACAGACAGTATAGCTCTCTTTTTGGAACTGTTTCTACTGAGAACAGCATGATGATGTTTAGTGTCACAGGGTGGCTGGTCCCTTTAAATGAAGCAGATCCAGTGCCTCTGTGCCAGTACAGGTGTGCCCAGTTGGCCAATTAAAAAGGCAGAGGAGCAGCTGGTGCTATAAAAGGATCAGGGAGCATTAGAAAGGGAGGAGGCTTCTGGGGGGCATGGGTGTTGCTTGCTGGCTGACCGACCTCCTGAAGGCAGAAAGTCAGGACCAGAGAGTTGAAGGCTGAAGAGCGGCAGAGTGAGTTGCCTGCTGACTTGCAAGCCAGAAAGCTGGAGCTGAAGGAAGGCCAGAGAGGACTGAGGACAAGGGAACAGCGGAAGAGCCTACTATTGGCCTGTCTGAGATGAGTGGTTAACAGAACAGAAGGATTGATGGACATTCCACTGGTGAGGATGAATTCCCAGCAGAAAGGTTTGGGGGATGAGGGTGTCTTCCTGTGAGGAAGAGTGTGGTTGCCCTTGAGCTGGAAGGGCTTGGATAGCTGTTCTGGCAGGAGGACAGGAGAGGACAGAAGAGTCCAAGGTTGGTGGAAGAAGCTAGAATGTGGTATGTATTATGTTGATGGACTAACTGTTATGGGGTTATAAGGACAACATGCAGTGGGGATGATAAATGGATTATGTTTTGGGACTTCTGTTATGGATTATTTGCACTATGTTTTTGTAATAAGCCAACCACAAGGAGGGATGTTACTGAGGCAAGAAACCGTGATGGGGCCTGAGAGGGGAAGGGGACCTGCAACCCCCGTATTAGGGTGCCCTGCTGCAAGGAAATAGTTAACATTTTCTGAGCCTGTTTCCTTGAAAGATGGGCCTGAACCAAAAGCTTGGGTCAGAGGTTTTGTTTGACTAAGCAGCTGAATGTTCAGATAGTCTATCTGTACCATTTATATCTCTTATGCCTTTAAGGCTAGGCTGGAAATCTTGCAAAAAAACACAAAACAAAACCAAAAATGCACCAGCTATTGTACAAGAAATGCCAATGTCTGAGAATAACTAAGGGTAGGAGGAATAATTATCCAAACTTTTAAAATTGTAATAAAAGTCAAGTTTGCATATGGGTTTTTTTCCAAAGGAGGTCTGGGGGATAGGATGGGGCTCTTTATTTTATCTCAAGTAATTCACACAACCTGAATATGTGCAAAAAGATAGTTGCAGTTGCTGCAGGAACCATTACTTAGAATGACATTGCTTTTGTGCATGTAAAATCTCAACTTTAAAATTCCATTAATTCAATGTTCAGCTTTTAATCTTTCTTCTCTTATATTAGAGAGAGAAATGAAGGTACATCTGACAGTTACACAAATGTATAACCTAGAGATTATACATGCAAATAAATACTCTGTTAGGAGGGTTTCTACACCTAGCAGCAAGGTTGGGATAGATACTTGTCACTGGTATGCAGGAGGAGGACAATCAGAAGAGCCTGAAAAGCAAGAGGGAGAAGACATACTGGTGCTTGTCAGGTAATCAGGAAGCAGATTGTCCTCATAGAATGAATCCAAGATAGCAGATATGAGCAAATTCCCCTGGTCACTTAGGACAAGTCTAGTCTGGATAGTGTTTTTGCCAGTGCAGCTATACCAGTATGTATAACTATACTGGCAAAGACCTTGGCAGAGACACAACTTACATCCATTCCCCAAACAAAACAAGCTATACTGGTACAAGGATTTTTTTGGCCTGTATCATTGCCCCTATGCTAGGGCTTTTTAAATGTTTATAAACTTCATAAAGAATCTCACTCTCCCAACAAACATTATCCTGGCAAAAGTTTCTAGGGTGGACCTGGCCTTATTAAACTTTTGCAATCTTGGTTTTTAATAACAAAATTCTATTTGAATTAGTCATGGATAAACATCAAAGGCACTGGAGCTTGAGTTCAGAGAAACACCCAAAGCGTTGCTTTTGATGCTTTGAAAGGTTTGTTTGCAATTGTAAATGCCTATTTGAACACGTGCAACAGGCACAATCAATGTTCAAATCAGTGCTTTTTAAATAAAAACTAAGCTGTAAAAGTTTCACAAGCAGATGCAGAATCTTGCTTCTCACATAGGAGCAAGTTAAAGTGGTGGACAAGATTTTTGGTGGCTTCCAGGTGCACTCTGTTGCTCAGGTCCAAAATAATTGCATTGGAGGATGTTTCTGGTTAGTAATAGCTCTCATCCTGAAATGGCAGGAGGAGTATGGCAGCAAAGTGTCTGTAATACATTGCTTAGATGGAGATTCTTCATCCTTAAGATAACAACATAGGTTATAACATCAGTGCGTTGAAACAGCTTCTTTTAAAAAGAAGATGCAAGCACCAGGACAAACCTTCCCTACTCACATGAGAAGGTGGAGACCACTGTAATGCCTGCACAGGCCCCGGGACACAAATGTATCCGATCGGCTCATATTTGTCTTCAACAGCAAAGAAGAAGACTGTTTTGTCTTCACTCTGAGAAAAAGAAGGAAGATAACAGAAAGTATGTATTTCAAGGCTCTCTAACCATTGCACATACTTGCACACTTCTAATCCCTCATGGCTGTACATACCCCTCACCTCGATGCTGGGAATTCCTGATATTTGTCAACCAATGCAATTCCCTACTAACTGGATAAATAATCTACTTAGACCCATCAAAGATACAGAAAATCCAATAATTCTAGGCACTAAATTATCCTCTCCCAAGTGCTCTGGGATCTTGATCTCCATGGCCCATGTGACAGTAGAAGCTATTTCCTCCAGTGGCTAAGAGGAGATTGCAAGAAAAGTCTCCTTGTGGCAGCTATGATTGGATAAGTCAATAAATAAGCACTATCATATCACCTTAAAATAGTTTTACATTTTTGGCTTAATTAAAAACAATTCAGTGAATAAGTCAGACTTACCCCTGTAGCAAGCACTTCTCCATTTCGTTCATACGCCAAGGCTGTAACTGCAGCAGTGTGGGGTTTAAACACTTGTTTCAGACGCATCTCTGCATTCCCAATATTGGTCCGTCCTGCAACAACGGCGAGTCCCCTGGGATCGTAAACTTCAATAATGCGAACAACGCCATCTTCAAATCCCACAGCAATTAGACCTCCTTTAGGATTTACCTATGAGTAGTGAAATTAAGAAGACCTGCATTTTCAGACAGATGACAAAATTTGTAGACTTAGGCCAGAGAGGACCACTGTGATCACCTCATTTGACCTAGATAACACAGACCATATCGTCCTCAAAATAATTCCTGTTTGAACTAAAGCATATCTATTAGAAAAACATCCAATCTTGATTTTAAAATTTCATGTAATGAAGAAGCCACCACAACCTTTGGTAAATTGTTCCAATGATTAATTACCCTCATGGTTAAAAATGTACACTTTATTTCCACTGTAAATTTATCTAGCTTCAACCTCCAACCATTGAATCTTGTTATATATTTTTCTGCTAGACTGAAGAGCCCACTATCAAATATTTGTTTCCCATGTAGGTACTTACAGACTGATCAAGTTACCCCTTAATCTTTTTCTTAAACTTAAATAGACTGAGCTCCTTGAGCCATCATTATAGGCATATTTCCCAATCCTTTAATCATTCTCATGGCTCTTCTCTGAAGCCTCTCCAATTTACATCAATTTCCTTCCTGAATGATGAACACCAGAACAGGACACAGTATTTCTGTAGCAGTTGCACCAGTGCCAAATACAGAGGTAATATAACCTCTGTATTCCTACTCAATATTCCCATTTATGCATTCAGGGATCGCATTAGTCCTTTTGACCACATCAAACTGGGAGCTCCTGTTCAGCTGACTATACACCATAACCCCCACATCTTTTTCAGAGTCAATGATTCCCAAGGATAGAGTCCCCCGTACTGTTAAGATCTAAATTCTATGTTCCTAGAGTATAACCTTACATTTGGCCACATTAAAACACATTGTTTGCTTGTGACCAGCTTACTATTAGAACAACATAAAAAGGGCCATACTGAGTCAGATCAATGGTTAATCTAGCCCAGTGTATACTGTCTTCTGAAAGAGGCCAATGCCAGATGCTTCAGAGGTAATGAAGAGAACGGCAATTGAGTGATCCACCGCCTGTCATCCACTACCAGCTTCTGGCAGTCAGAGGTTTAGGGACACCCAGAGCACAGAGTTGCACCTTTACCATCTTGGCTAATAGCCAGTGATGGACCTATCCTCCATGAACTTTCTAATTCTTTTTTGAACCAAGTTCTATTTTTTTACCTTCACAACATTCCATGGCAACAAGTTCCACAGGTTGGCTGTGCGTTTTGTGAAGAAGTATTTCCTTATGTTAAATTTTTAACCTGATGCCGATTAATTTTAGTGGGTGACCCCTGGTTTTTATGCTATGTGACGAGGTAAATAATACTTCCCTATTCACTTTCTCCACACCATTCATGATTTTATAGACCGCTATCATACATCCCCTTAGTCATCTCTTTTCTCCACTGAATAATACCCGTCTTTTTTAATCTCTCCTCATAGGGAAGCTGTGCCATAACCCCTAATTTTTGTTGCCCTTCTCTGTACCTTTTCCAATTCTAATCTTTTTTGATGGGGCAATCAGAATAGTATGCAATATTCAAAGTGTGGGTGTTTCATGGATTTATATAGTGACATTATGATATTTTCTGTCTTATCTATTCCTTTCCTAATGGTTCCTAACATTGTTAGTGTTTTTGACAGCTGCTGCATGTTGAGCAGATGTTTTCAGAGAACTGTCCACAGTGACTCAGATCTTTCTTGAGCGGTAACAGCTAATTTAGACTCATCATTTTATATGAATAGTTGGGATTATGTTTTCCAATGTGCATTACTTTGGATTTATCAACACTGAATTTCATCTGCCATTTTGTTGTGCAGTAGCCCAGTTTTGTGAGATTTATTTGTAACTCTTTGCAGTCTGCTTTGGATTTAACTATTTTGAGTAATTTTGTAGTGTCTATGAATTTTTACCCATTTTTCCAGATCACTTATGAATATATTGAACAGCATTGGTCCCAGTACAAATCCTGGGGGACTCTACTCTCCATTCTGAAAATTGACCTTTTAGTCATTCTCTTGTTTCTTGTCTTTTAATCAGTTACTGATCCATTTGAGGACCTGCCCTCTTATCCCATGACTGCTTAATTTGCTTAAGAGCCTTTGGTGAGGGACCTTGTCAAAGGCTTTCTGAAAGTCAAAGAACACTATATTCACTGGATTACCCTTGTCCACATGTTTGATCCCTCTCCTTATAACTCTAGTAGACTGGTGAGACATGATTTCCTTTACAAAAGCTGTGTTTACTCTTCCCCAACGTATCATGTTCATCTACATGTCTGATAATTCTGTTCTTTTCTATAGCTTCAACCAATTTGCCTGATACAGAAGTTAGGCTTACCAGCCTATAATTGCCAGGATTGCCTCTGGAGCTTTTTAAAAAAATTGGCATCACATTAGCTAGTCTCCAGTCATCTGATATAGAAGCTGATTTAAATGATAGGTTACATACCACAGTTAGTAGTTCTGAAATTTCATATTTGAGTTCCTTCAGAACTCTTAGTTGAATACCATCTAGTCCTGATGACTTACTACTGTTTAATTTATCAATTTGTTCCAAAACCTTCTTTACTGACACTTCAACCGGTTCCTCAGATCTGCCACCAGAAAGAATGGCTCCAGTGTAGGACTCTCTCTCACATCCTCTACAGTAAAGACCAATGCAAAGAATTCATTTAGCTTCTCTGCAATAGCCTGGGCTTCCTTGAGAGTTCTTTTAGCACTTTGACCATCCAGTGGCCCCATTCGTAGTATGGCAGGCTTCCTGATTCTGACATACTTTTAAAATTTTTGCTTTTATTTTTTTTTCTAGTTGCTCTTCAAATTCTTTTTTGGCCTGGCTAATTATACATTTACCCTTGACTTGCCAGAGTTTATGCTCCTTTCTAGTTTCCTCACTAGGATTTGATTTCCAATTCTACCAAGGGATCCAGATCGCTCTGTATCAGTGACCTGTACTCTTCATTATTTACCACTCCCCTAATCTGTGTGTCATCTGCAAACTTTCTCAGTGATTTTGTTTCCTTCCAGGTTGTTAATAAAAATGAATAGCATAGGCAAAAACTGATCACTTTGAGACCACACTAGAAACACAGCTGCTCAGTGATGAGTCCCCATTTATAATTACATTGAGACCTGTCAATCCACTGTTAATCCATTTAATGTGTCCCATGTTAATTCTGTATTCTCATTTTTTAATTGAAACATTGTGCGGTACCAAGTCAAATGCCTTAAAGAAGTATATTCTATTGAGACCATTGTCTTTATCAACCAAACTTGCATTTTCACTAAAAAAATTGTTTGTTTGACAAGATCAGTTTTCCATAAATCTCTGTAGATTGGCATTAATAAAGCATTAAAGGAAGAATCTAATTTAATCAAGTCCCATATCAGTGCTCCATTACATTGCCAGGGACCAACATCAGGCTGACACTGAGAAACCATGTAGCACATAATTCTGGAGCTAACACAGACCCAATCTCACTGATCATTCTACATAGTCTCTATTGTCTACGTACATGAGATTCACATACAGGGAACGTGGTTCAATTTTAAAAGCCTACTCTCTAGCAATGCTACATACCACCATGGAAAATGAGCTTTGATTTTGATGTCAGGCCAGTGGGGAGTCACATGCTTGTAACTCATGGGACTGTGGTATATCTAAACCAACAGCAGCTATGAGTATTCTTTTTAGGGAGGAGAGATTTAAATTATCCTAGACAAATAAACTGCTCATAGCACATGATAAAAATTGATTGACTTTCATTGACTGGCTTCTTGAGGTAGGAATTTACATACTGGGCTCACTCCTTATGTCTATCTAGCCAAGTATTCTCCCTCAGGCAGTGTTCAGAGACCAATACTTCAAAGGAAACTAAAAATACTCTAGGATGCTCTATGTGGCAGATTTACAAAGTATTTAAGCACTTAAAGATGCAGAGAGGCATCTAGTGGGATTTACAAAAGTACCTATGCAGGTACAGTGCCTAACTCCTACTGACTTTCATTGTTAGGCACCTAGCTGCATCTTTAAGTACCTGTTTACCCTTGTAAATCTGGCCCTGAGTCAACAGTATAGTTCTGTATATTTGTGGGGGCAATCTGCTTACTCCATAAGCATGCAGTTAGTTACCTATAATATAGTCATAAGATTGCATAGCACAAATGCTCTTGCAAGCATAGTCACAAAGTCACTCTACCCTTTAAAAATCCAGGAACAGTATTTCTCTCACTGACTGCCTGGATAAATGAACTCTGCAGGCTTACAATAAATGTTTCCCCAAGAACATGTCTACACAAGAGTTTAACTCTAGCTAACTGAAGTTAATTGGCAATCAATTAACTTATGTTTTAAAGGGTAGTCTAGACACTCCATAAATGTTCAGTCCTGGCCACAAATATTTGTGGAGCCTCTAATCCTGTTAGCTAACTCAAATTAATTGGCAATTAATAAGTTTGAGTTAAAGAGCAAAAACTCTATTCTAGCTATTTTTCCCAGCAGTGTCCACATTGCTCTCCTTTACAAATCCAAAGAGGCCATGTAGAATACCTAACAAGCCAAGACATATGGGAAATACATACACAATACAGTACATCCAAGCTCTAGTGCTCTGGGAAAATCCACTACAGTGCAAAAAGCTTTTTTTATCTGCGCATATCCCAGTATAGGATTTAAAAATTTCCCAGAGTCCTGACCTCGATTTTACCACTGTGAAAACCTCACCAACGGTTATTCATAAAGGCCAAAGCTGACCAGTAATTTCATTAAAACCCTGTGTCATGAACATGTGCAATTGCTACGAAGTTGCCATGTTATAAACCATTTTTCAATCCATGTTAACACAGTGCAGCAAGGTAAACTTACCACTCGGGGGGCCCAAGTCAACGCCGTACCTCCCTGTTTAAACTTAATCTCAGTCAACTGACGATTGCCAATGAAATCATAGATTCGCACTGAGTCTGTGTAAGAAAGTAGGGAGTGGAAAGGAGACAGGTTATTGCAGACAATTTTTTCTTGAAAAACCACTTGCTTCTTAAGATTTATGAGTAAATTTCTTATGGATCTTAATGATTGGAAAGTTGTTAATCTCTTTTTACAATCAAAAATCACAACTGCAAGTACCTCGCTGATGGTTACATAGTACTGTAGTTTTCTGTGCTACCATGAAAGAAACACTAGCATTACTAATTTTGACTTAAACACTCCAGCCCAAAGGTAATGGAGGCTGAGACTATGGTAGAAATAACATACTGAGCTCTGAAGAAAAGGAGGAATCAGTCTTACTGGCCAGCTGGGGTCATTCTCGAGTAGTCACAGGAGCAACACTGACATGTAGTAAAGGAAGTCCTGTGCTGACGGCACAAGAAAAATGATATGATACTTGGATTTGCCTTTGAGGAAAATAATTAAATGGGTTAAAATGGGGAAGAATCCAGATAACAGCCAGTTTCATTTTAGCTGGAATTAATGCGATGTGGAAATGCCTATTGGCGCATGTATTTCAATAACAACCAGCATCCATCATAGGTGTCAGTTTGGCTCACTTGGTAGGAACTTTGCTTTCAGGCCAGAATGCCTGGATTCAAGTAGCACACCATACATAATTAATACCTGACAAAATCAAGTTTAAGATTTTGTGGCACTTTCTGAAAAGCATGAAGGATAATATCAATGAACTGGCCAATATTCCTTCCCTCTCTAACAATGTTAAATTGTTAAATGTTAATGTTAAAGGCTTACTCAGGCACACTTTCATAAATTAAATAAAAAAAATATAAATGTGCATAGTCCCAGGTAAACTATTGGTGAGGACATGATGGCTGTTGCAAAGAAAGACACAAGTATTAAATAATCAGAATTTTAGTCAGTGCCATAAATGAATGTGGTGCATTATAAAACATTGTTACTGACTCAGTCTTGAATACGAAAGCTGTTTACAATTCTCTCCTTTTCTGTTGTACATTTGGCGTTTATAAAGCTTCACATTGAGACTTTCTTTAATCAAAAATCAAGTTCTCAAGATCAGATACTCCTTGTAGTTTACTTGGTTTCTACCCATTAATGATCTATTCTAATTTAAAAAAAAAAAAATCTCCATCCTTAGAGGTTTTTAAGCTGCAGCTTGACAAAGCCCTGGTTGGGATGATATAGCTGTCCCCAGGAATAATGACCAGCTGATAGGCATCTTTATAAAATAAAGACACACTTCCACAACACCTGTGAACTAAACACATTAGTTTGAAACAGAATGATTCCACAATGAGCCTGAGTGCTGTAACCCTGCCCTTACAAGCTAACAGCTTCAACGGAAGAAAGAGAACAGTTGTACTTACGGTCAAGTGCAGTAGTGGCCATGAGATATGTGACAGGAGAGACACCCATGGCTTCAATCTTTCCCGAGTGAAAGGTAAACAGGCACTCTGGATCATGGGTCTACAGAGAAATCAGAACAGAGGTCTGCTGTGTTCAGAGACTGAAAACATCGCTTGTAATGCCTCCTCAACATAAAATGGACATCTAAAATAAATGTGCAAAATCTGCCTACATCTATTGGATGCAAAAATGTGGTGTTGGTACATGCAATGGATACCCAAGAATGCAGTTCCCTTTTTGTACATGCAAATGCTGGTTTTGATTCTACAAAAGGTGCATGAGCAAACATTACAGGCATATTAAGCAATATTTAAAAATATGGCATCAGATGTGTAAAAATAAAGGTGAATAGCATATTATACTGAGGGGCACCATGCCTGCAGATCACATTCATAATAGAAAACTATTGCTCTGAAGACTCAGAAAATGACCTTAAAACAAGGGCTCTATAGTTCACTGGAAGTCTTTCCAGCCCAAGGAGAAACATAGGTTTCCCCATATACTCCTGTATTTATTATACGCTTCATATATAATCTTTTTGCCATAATAGTCCTGCAGTTTCATTTATCCACTGCTACAGGGCCTGCTTGATGGAATTTTTTGATCAAACTCTGAGTGTCTATGTTTTAACTTTGCTGCTCATGTCACCCTTTCCATCAATAGCAGATCTACAGCAGTAATAGTAGCAATCTGTTTGATCAAATGTACAGAGATGTGAATTGTTGTCCTCAACGTAATTTAAATACAGTAGTGATGGGCTCTTCAGAAATACCTATCCCGACAGGTTATATTATTGGCCCTCACATTAACTGCCCACATTCATGTCTGCCACTTCCTATCCTCTAAGAATCAGGCCCCTTTCAGGTAACTCCAGTTTAGCAGTCAAAAATTAAGGGACCCAGAATCAGTTACTTTTGAAAATCTTGGCCAATAATTGAAATCAATGAAGCAATAAAGATAAATCATAAAGATATGCCTGATGATCATACTAAATCCTCAACTATGTATTTGGTCAAAAGTTGGATGGCACTGTGCCTCCACCCATGGTAATTAAAGGAATCTACAAGGGGAAGTGAAAAAATAGGAAGGGACGGGGGAGAAACTAAAACTTACGACATTTGAAAAACTCAGATCAAGCTTCCAGATGGCTCCACTGGAATCCTGAAATAAATATTTAACACCTTTCAAATTAAGTTCTTTCAAATTAAGTTTAAAAATAGCATCAGTCCTTGTAATTCCTTACTAATACCGTAGGTAAGAAACTCAACATTATCTGGGAGAACCAGGATTTAGACTTCCTAGAATTTGATGTCAATTCCACCTGGTGCTTAGCAGCAGAGCAGGGCAGTGAAGCCTGGGTACGGCAAATTCTCCCACTCTCAAAGCAGAAGAGAGACTCAAATGTTATTCTGCTCTAAAAATAGATCCAGGAAGTGACAGGATACTAGTTCTACAAGAAAAAAAAAACAGACTGCCTCACAGCCGATTTCCTCTGGCAATGCATCACCACATTCCTCATCCAATATTGCTCCACAGAGTTGATAAGAATGCAAACATGTCTTACCTGAGCATACCAAATGGGCTGTCCAAGATCATGAATTTTCATGATAGAGCTCAAGTTGACATTCTTGCCAACTAAAAGTTCATTCATATGCTCCATCTCTAGTAGTCCAGTGTCATCCACAGAATCAGCTGCATCTATCGTCTCAAAATCCCACACCTTCAAGCAGTTGGAAGCGAAAAGAACAGCCTTCATTAATCCAAATGCCAACAAATCTCTCACACAAAATGACCATAAAAAATCAAATGATAAGAATCCAGGTGGTGGAATGGGTGGCTCAGGAGATAGAACAGGGAGCCTGTCATGTCTGCATCACTGGCTTGAACATGACCTGGAGCAATGACAATCAGAAGCTGTTACCATCTAATACCTGTTCAGTGGCCAAAATGTGTTTTTTTTTAAAAAAAAAGTTTAAAAGTCTCAATCCAATTCCTACAGGACAATTACTCAGATCCCAAAAATCATCAACTACAATTGGAACTCCTTAGTACCCATCTTGATAGCGTCACAACTATAGAGAGTAAACTAACTGCCTCCAAAGATTGTTCCTACTGAGGCAGTGTGGAAGGACAGAGTTAGAAAGCTTGTACCTCCACTGCTTGCTCTGTGGTTCAGTTTCCAGATCTGCCTGTCCAGCACCCTTTTCCCAGGATGACATTTACATAAACGATGCCATCAATGTTAAAACCAAAAACCTTATTTAAAACTTTTTTCGCCATGGCTATAACCACTACCTAAATTACTATAACTGAAAGATTATATGGAAAAACCATACTTTTTTCACTTGGTTTATTTTAAGCATTTAACAGTACTTTTGTCTGTCAGTTTCCCTCTTTCCCCCTGAACACTCAGTTTCCCTTTGTTTGGCTCTTTCATGCAGCAGTAGGGGAGAAAACTAAAACAAAAGAAAAGGAAAATATGATTGTAAACCCACAAATTGGCAAGTAGAAGCAGATGAAGAACCTGAGATAATTTTAACTAATTTTTTTAAAAATTGTTTTGTTTTTAAATTGAGGATGTCCTATTTATTTTCTTTAATGGACAAGGGTTTGTTTCTCAGTTGAAATGGATACTTCCTTGAGATAAAATGACAGGTTCTAGTTAATTACACATGTCTTGAGTGTTCACGTGATCAGGAATTAATTTCAAACATCACTGTGGTTTATTGTTTGAAATAGTATCTGACATGTTAACAAGGCCTGAAAATGACTATCCTAAACCCAAGCTATACAGAAAAAAAAGTTATAATGTGGGCAAGAATAAAACTTGTTAAAGACATCATTGAAATTTTATTCTGACTTATTAGCGCACAGAGGGGATTTCTGTAGCATTAGCAGGCACAGAAAGTTATCTAAATGCTATCTGATCCAAACATCTACCTTGTGGAAAGAGATCTGCCTCTACCCAGTTCCTTCTCAAAATTCATTCTCAGACAGAGATTATGGAGAGAGAAACTCCCTCAATAGGCTACTCCCAATACAGAATTAAGCTAAGAGTTACTTCCCTTTCCAACTATTAACAAGACTTTGTATATCAAATATGCATCCAGACTAGTAGAAGGGAAATAAAAACACTCACCCTAATGTAGCCATCTCCTCCAACAGTGACCAGCTCTCCCTCATCCAGAACTAACTGATTAACAGGGCCATTGTGACAGGGTCTACGTCCAGTTCGACAGAGCTCTACTTTGATGAGGCCCCCTTCCCAAAGCAGCAAGTTGCCCCATTCAGACCCAGAGAGAACCTTCCATGAAAGTGAAGAGAAATACATGAGTTCTATAACATATCCATGTGCAGATATTAGTGAGAGAGCCTTTGCTTTAAATTAAGAGAGCTTATTTGTCTGAAAGTCACAATAATAATGGATACTTTTAAATTGTTACAATATAAGCCAATTTACTGCCAGTTAATGTCCGTATTAGATTATCACAGCTGACTATTGGATTATACATAGAAGGCAGTGCTTAATTTGTGCCAGGGTTTGCCTGGCACCTCTGAGCTTGCCGTGTGAGTTCTGAAAGTATAATAATTGCTTGAGCCCCAGCATCACTGTCATTACAAATTAAGCACTGATAGAAGGCCTAATCCAGTGGATTCAGAAGTGAATGGGAAGCCTCCCATTGACTTTAATGGACCTTTGATCAGTCCCTGAGTAGGAGAAAGGGTGAATTAGTAAACTGTTTTCTGCTCACCTTGCCATCAGGCAGTTCCACATACCCTACAATGTCAGTCACAGCTGTTTTACCAAACCTGCCCAGTGCTCCCTGTAGCTTGAGCCCAGTGAATGTATGAGCCATCTTCCAGAACCTGAGTATAGAAAACATACTGAGTTACACTTGAGATTCTTTTAGAAAGCACTGTATCTCAGGTTCTAAGGTCACTGTATAATGGGTATCTCCAATGTGTAAACTACTTGTTTAATTATTTTTAAATATACAGATATGTAGTTTTTAAAAATTAGCCTCATTCAGCACATATAAAGTTTTAACTATCTAGGTTTTTTGTTACTGTGTCGGACTGAAATGCCCCAGCAGACCTGGGTACCCACAAGATGACGTCACCAAACCCACCTTGAGCCCAGTCAGGAGTTTACTTCACCCCCCCAAAAAAACAAACCAAAACCCCAAACTTTCCCTTCTACTTCCATGAGAACCCTAGAAAAATATGGGCAGGGAAAGATAAGGAGACTAATTTTTAAATAGGTGCTAAATCCATTTATATATCTCTCCTGCAACATTTTCCATATTTACCTGGGGAAGCCTACTTTTCTCTCTGGCTGGTCTCCAGTGTAGAATGCTCACCTGTTAAAATCCTGTGGATAACTTTTCTATTGAACTCCATTCTCTGTAACCCCATGGACTTCAGTGGGATTGCATTAATCTAAGTGAGCCCAGAATTTGGCCCTGTGTCTCCAAAGTTACTTCTAACAAAGCATGCAGAAATGTTACACAGATATAGAAGTACCTGAGAATGTATGCATTATAAACAAACTATCATCTCCTATTTCAATTACAGATGGCCTACATTGGTGGTATATTGTTCAGGATCCAGATTATATTTATGTTAGGTCTTGGAACCATACAATGCTTGAGATCAAATCAGGGCTAGGGATCAATTATGGATTTTATGGCACTGAAATATTTCAAGCTGTTTTTAATTTTTTAGCTCAAAATGAAAAAAGTCTCATCTGATTTTGAGAGATTTCAACCATCAATAAATTCTCATCAGATTTTGGCCACATCCAGTTTGGATCTTGAAAACAAATCCCTTCTGGGTTTAGAGTCAACTTGGAATTAAATTGCAGGTATGGGTTCGGATCTAGGCATTTGTATTGATTCTCTGTAAAATTCAAAGGTATTCAGATTCATCATTATTAGTATTTATTATATGTATTGCAGGATCACCACGGTCATTTACCAGGTCTCCATTGTGCTTGGTACTGTACAGACACAACAAAAAGGCGGTCCCCACCCCCAAAGAGCATAATGTTTTGGTCCATTTTTAATTACAACAGGAACCAAAATGTATCTAAACAGAATGTATCTTAAAGACCTGTCACAATCTACAAAGAATATTTTCAGTAAGGCTCCTCTTGCTGTTCCTTTTTAGTGCTCTTATAGGCTGTTTTGGCCACACTTTGGGATTAGTTCTTAAAACTGACCAGCAGCATGTGTCAGCCCACATCACAAAGCCAAAAAGAGGCCAACAAGAAAGGATCTCAGAATGCAGAGAAAAGGCATGTGCTGGCCCAACAGCTAGAACACAGGTTGACATAAATATTTATTTTTAAATAGTTCTCTCCATTCCCAATACACTTTTGAAGATCAACATCGAAGCAAGATCATTGGGCATTCCATTACACCATTACCAAACAACAAAAAATTCTTAACCATCACAGTAGTTAAGCAGTGGAACAAATTACCTAGGGAGGTTGTGGAATCTCCATTTATTGCAGATTTTTAAGAACAGGTTAGACAAATACATCAGGGATGGTTTAGATAATATTTAGCCCTGCCTCAGTGCAGGGGACTGGACTAGATCTATCGAGGTCCCTTCCAGTCCTACATTTCTAGGATTTCTATGATCTCTTTTGCAAAGCAGAGGGGTCAAAAAATTCAACTAAGTGAGCTTTGACTGGCTGAATTATCTTATGAGCTTTATCATTTCCATTAGTTGTATGGCTAAACAGAATAGAATTCCCCATTGTTGTGTATCTCTTAACAATCGTATCTTTATTAGTCAATCACCATGACTTTCTACCTATTTCCCATCAATTGCTGTCAGTGAACCTACTTTATGTGTCCTGATCCGGATGTGGTGAGTTGCTCTTCATTTTCAGGAGAGAATGTAACCTTATACACATCCTGTGAAAAAGCCTTTGACCTCAGCACGATCTTTTCCTGTTTCCAGTCCCAGATTGTCAACATGTAGTCAGGGCTACTCCCAACGCTGGCTAGTAGTGTTCCATAATGGTTAAAATCAGCAAATGCATAGGCTTCCTCAGTCCCACCTGGAAGGACAGATGCCCACAAAAAACCAAAAATACATCAATAAGACAGGGAGCTCAGTTCTCATTCTAATTATTTAGCTGGTGGTAAAGCAGAGTCAGCCACCAGTTGGCTATTGTAGCAGTATAACCAGTTTTCTGTATCCAGTTTTTAAGTACCGAAAGATTATATAATTAGTAAAAAATCTAACATGTAACATTATTCCAGTTGCTGGAGTCTATAAACTCTGCTGTATCCATGTAAAATCAAAGTAGTCCTATTTAACTTACCTCGGAGTATTCTGTATGGCTTAAGTGAAGGATACTCATAGATGATGATGTTTGGCTTCCATCCTTTTTCTCCTACTGCAAAATACTGTTTACTAGGGTGTACCTAGAAAAAGCAAAGACACTTATACTCTGATATCCCCTTTGGCTGTCCTCAACTAAATATTGAGTTGTATACCACCACAAATTTAGAGCACCTAGAATGTGCTGTTGCTAGGGTGGTAGAGTTGAGCAAATAACTAGCTTTTTTTTTTTTTTTTTTCTTTTTTTCTTCCCACTGATGTGGCCAAACAGAAAAACAAATCTAGCTAAACTTCAAAACAAACTGTAATTTTGAAACAAAGTAAAAATATTTCATTTTAAAAATGTCAAAACTGTTTCAACTCCTGAATTTTTTTCATTTTTATTCAGCCAAAATGATTTGCCAAACTTGACCCATATTTGCAAATAGCTTTGCTCGATTGTAAAACACGTTTTAGCTCAAATAATTATTTGTCCAAAAAAAAAAAAATCACCCAGCTCTGTGCAGGAGATGTGAGGATCTGACATGATTCTCCAAGAAGTGTTGCTTACAACATAATAAACAGTATCGGACCAGATTTTGATAGTCTTAGTCACCTGGAATAGTATCAATAATCCAACAGGACTATTCTTGAATAAGGTGCTGCTAAACCAGAGTTACTGTTCCAGGATCTGGCCACAGAATGTGATTTTTCTACAGGGAAACTAGACATTTCACTTCATTTACCGGTGTACTTGAAATTCTGAATTTCAGAACAGATGAAACATTTAACTAATACTAACTGTAATCAGGATAGATGTGTGGAACAAAAACAGTTAAACTGTATCCAGAGCATTTTAATATAGTAGTGAAACAGTCTGAATGTTTTATTTAAGTTTTTAAACTCTAAAAAAGGATCTTCTTCCAAAAGAGGGAAATAAAAGCCATACTGTGATAATGCCAATTCCACCACCACTGCTGCTTCGGAGATAACTCTGGTATTTAGTTTTGAGGTCCAAGAACACCAGCTGGTTGCCTGCTACATAGAGGAGTGTTCGGCTATCCAGCAGCAGCAGGTTTGCCCTTTTGGTGCAGTCATAACCAAAAGAGTGTCTGCAAATAGCTCATTAAGGAAAAGCATTGACCCTAGACCTTGAGGTTTATTTTTTTCCATGTAATAATAAAGGTATCAATATTAAAACTACAGCAAACTCCGGTGGGAACACTGAGTTGGGTGGTTGTTACTCTGTTGGTCAGGCTTTGGTTTGTTTTAAGACTGGTGCCATGACGAAGTTAAGACCTATCAAGGTATTACAAATAATTGTGAAAAACATAAAATGAAATGTTTAAAAGTTTTATGTACCATCCCTCCAATTTCATATCAGACTCCATTTTTTATGGCCTGTCCTGGTCTCTAGAGCTCTAAGAATTCATGTTCAATTGTCCTAATGTTCTCTTTTCAATGAAATATAAATGAAATTGTATACAGTGTACTCTGTAATCTGATCAAGAGACAGAACCAAAGCAATGTCTCAGGGCTTGTCCACATGGAGCAGGAAGTATGATTTCTAAAGCACACTAGCGTGTTGTACATTAATTGGTTGTGTAGACCTTGCTGGTGCACACCAAAAGTTCCCTTGTGCAATTTTGCATACTGCACACCAGAAGGGTCTATGTTAAGGTGCACTACAGAACTTTTGTTGCACACTAACAGCATCTACACAACCAAATAATGTGGAACACATTAGTGGACTTTAGAAAACAGACACGATTGCTCTGTTTAGACAAGCCTTCAAGCTCACTCCCTCTGCCAGTCTGAGCCCTGGTCTACTCTACCGAGTTAGGCTGACGTAAGGCAGTTACATTGACCTAACTATATATAGTAAGTGTCTACTCTACAATATAGATCCCACCCATATAACTTGCCCACTATACAGACTTAACTTCACCTCTGCGAGAGGTGTCAATTTGGTCAGATCAACGCAGTTTTAGTGTAGACACTGTGTTGCTTACATCAACAGTTGCTGCCTTTCAGAAACTGTCCCACAATGCCCCACGTTACTGGCTAAAGCGGTGCAAGCTCTCCTGATGAGGACATTTACCACCAACACAAGGAGCATAGTGTGGATGTGTAAAACTGATTCAATTACGGTGGTGGCATCGACATAATTTAGGTTGACTTAATTTTGTAGTGTAGAGTTGCTCTGATGCAGAGAAGAGACAGAGCTTTCTTACAGCACTTCACTGAGTCCCAGTGGACTGTGCGTCTGAAAGTCACATTCTTCCCTACCCCTCCCTTACACCTAAAGGAAATAATATACTGCAGCTCATTACTGCTGCAGATTACTTGCTCCACTCCTCTGATTCACACCTATGGGGACAAAGCCAAGGATCCACTCACCTGTCCAATGAGGGAAAACTGGGCATGCAGCTCCTGCTTTTTCCATTACACTCTAGCCACAATGTGGTGAACAGTAAATTGGCTAAAGATGAGGGGAGAAGAGGTTCTTACTCCCCCATGATCCCATGTGTGGATGCATTAAGTTAGGCCACAGTCTGGCCCTATGGGGATTACTGCTGTCTGGCACTGTATGCTTACAAGATAAAGTTTCAAGATTTAAGTTTAAATTCACCTCAGAAATATGACTGGCCATGATTCTGACCTCTCCCTCATCACTTCTACAGCACTATAAGCCTATTGATTTCACAGGAGGTTCTCCTGATTATACAGTACTGGTGTGAGACCAGAGTCAGGCCTGACTCTTTTTAGATAAGACAACTCTAGTTCTAAGTCTACATAATACCACATGAGGAGGATACTTGAGAGCGAGGAGGTTAATTGGTATCCCAGAGTCTGAGGTCACAAAGGGTTGTGAGTACAAATCTTCATAGTTATAGAAGAAGGTTTCTGAGATTTTCCTTTCTAGCTTCTCAGGCTTTTTTTCTGGCTCTGGGGGTTTCTCAGTATCTTCCTCCTGCTCCTCCTCTTCCTCTGTTTCCGAAATAGTGACAGAAAAAAGAGCCTTAGTCAGATAGGTAGAAATGTCAATATCCTAACTGCAAAAGTGAGTTAACATTAACTCTTTCCTTCCTCCCAAGAAATAATATGCACTACAGTGTCTAAAAATACATCTATCTTTGTATTATGAAATGTATTCTGTGAATAGCCTCTAATGAATAGCATGTGCTTTTCTAAGTTTAGAAAAATTTGGTTCTAAATAACCAAGGTAAGAATGTTTTGAAAATTCACTGCTCCATACACGTAGCAGAAAACTTCTGTCCATGTTTGTAAAATGAGTCCTCTTACACTGACTTTAAACTTTGAGACCTTAAAGCCACGGGACAGCTTTATTCAAACTTCACTTGATCTTTAGGTCTCAATTTGATTTAGAAAAAAAGCCAAGTTTGAGGCTTCTTTCTTCAGTGGATATTGAGTGCACAATATTATACTGACTAATCAGTACAAACATGCAGCACTTTGCTCCCTCCCATAAAGCAGAGTGCTACTGAGACACTGTGCTAGCAAAGGCTTCCTAATACTGTGTTGCTCTAGATAATTCCTTACTGGAGCTTAGTGCATTGAATGGATACGGTCAGCTGGAACTGTAGTCGGTTATAAACATGAATTTCAGGTTCTATTCCTCAACCTGAGTCAGTGTCAATTCTTGTGGTTTTACAGTCACGTTATCTTTCTTTGTTAACATGTTGGTCTTTTCCTGTGGTCATGTGACGCACCAATACAAACAATCAAGGGGATAGAGACTGTCCAGGGAAAAGCAAAATGGACTGGACTGCACGTTAAGTGCTGTGAAGCACACAAAGTGAACAAGCTGAAAAATTAGAGAAAAATAGTTGTTTATCTAATCTCTGTCCGCTACAGTGGCCTTAGACGTTACTTCTAACAATAGTAGGCAAACAAAAGAAATTTCAGGATTCAGTGAGATTTTTAATTTGATGTCCTCTCTTAAGGTGAATACTCACGGGTACTGCTGCTATCTGACTCAGCACTTTCCACCGGCTTCTCTATTCCTTCTGTCTGTCCCTCTGGAATTGGTGGTACCTCTTCTTCACCTGGTGGTTCCTTTGAAGGACTACTTTTGCTTTCCTCTGCAAACGAAAATTGGGATAATTTTTACTTCAGCATTTCAACAGGGTATATTTCTCTGTTTTGCTCTCACACTCCATATTTGGATAATGCAGCATCCATAGTCTTGGAGACTTAAAATTCCTTCTATCCTACAATGGATTTCCTACTCACGCAGGGTGGATTACATTGTATAAAACTGATTTAGGACTTAAGAGAAGAAGAGCACATCCTGGAAAGGAAAAATGCATTAACAGAAAGAATGAATTAAAGGGCCAAGGTATATGGTGCCCAAGTTCCAACAAAATATCCTACAAAGAACTTCAATTGACTCAGTGCACTGAATGGTGGTGCCACTATGCTGCTATAACATATCAAAGCACTGAAATAGGCTTGTCTGGATGTTTTGGGTCCAGCTTCTGTCTGAATGGAAGTAGTAATCTATGCAAAGATTGAAAAGGGCTGAATGAGTTGACATTCTCAGGACTAAGTAATCCAGACCAAAGGCACCATAGGCCAAAAAATAAAGGAATTTATTATAGTGCTGACTGGAGAAGCTGGTCTAACAAGCATGGATTGTAAGAGGACAGACAATGGATCTGGAAAGAGTTGGAGGAGCAACCACTGAGGACAGTACACAGCTTCTACAGGAAGAACCATCATGGACCACGGTCGAGAAGGAATTGGCTGGAAATATTTGAGGTGATTCACATTTTACCACTAAGAGATGTCTCGCATACTGCCCATCACTACTTTTGCCTAAAAGAGTCAAAAATCTTAAGAGCTAGGGGACTTCCACCCCATCTCATGTTGGAGGCTTGGGGCATAAGACCAAGTCCCATGTGTATATATTATGCCTGATTCCTGTACCTTGTGTAGTCAGAATAATGCAAAATAGATGTAAAATTCCATCAGATCAGAATAATGCAGTGATGTAAATTTCTAAACGAGGTGATGAGCAATAGAGAATCAGGCCTATATTTTTTAAAAAGATTACTTCCTGTCTTTTCAAGCTTGAACAGTGAACGCAGAACACACACAACACTCTTTGGGCCCGCTTCTTACCAACACACACGAAGAATCAGATGCACTGGGCCACTATGGACATCTTTGTGTTGCACAGCACACCTCAGTCAAAGGCTGACAGCCTATCTTGGTTCATCAATCAACCCTAGCCCCAAGACACCCACAACAAACACTGGTATGGAACCAGGGCTTTCAAACCAAGAAATAAAAAGTCCCTAAGAAATTACATTCCTGATTTTACATTGGATAAGAGTCTACACTATGAAAGATCACTTTGGGGGGTTCCAGTTTCAGGAGGGTGAAAGGAGTCAATGAAATGCAGAATGCTGCCCACCATTGTGTCATGGGGATACTGGAGAATGTAGAAGTTATAGAATAACTCGAATGGATTTGACCTGCAAACTCTGGAAAAAAAATCCACCCACTTTCTCCTGAAGGTTCACGGATCTTCTGAGATTCCAGCTGTCCTGCATAATCCTTTGAAGTGTCAGACTTTTCCCCCATCTGCCTGATCCTCCTGATTTGAACCTTTCCTAAGTTTGTTCTCATCAGAACTCTCGTTCTCTGGGACTTCCATTTCTCCTTTATAAACAAGAGCATGTCTTATAGACAGATTAGTAATGAGACCCTATCCACATTTATTACTTGTTTTCTTATATCCCTCATGATAAACAATTAATTATCTCTTAGTCTGTCCACCTATACTTTTCAGATGGCCTCCCCGTTACATTATAATAACAATGTGGTGACTTATTGCAAATTTTGTGATATTTGTTGTTTTTCTTATAGTGCCAGCTCCTGGAATCACAAATTTCAGCTTTCATTTAAAATAAGAAGTATATTTCTACCCTCAAGACTGGTGAAAAAAGCTTGAAAACATAAATTCTGAAGGCTCAAAGTGCAGAAGATAAAAAGAACCCCAAATCTATTTTTTAAAAAAACAAAAAACCTCAGGATATTTAAGCCATTCTGATTTTAGAGTCCTGACTCTTGATTTTGTATACTTGGGGCTGGTAACAGAACAGAGCTTCTACTACCAGCACTATAGTTTAGTCACAGATATAGCTGTAGGCAAGCTGAATGAATACAAAGTAGGGTGTCCAGAGACCTGAATTCTCCCAATCCTGCCACTGTTATCTTGTGTAAATTTGTACCAGCCACTTAACCTCTCTATGCCTCAGTTACCCCATGTGTGAAATGAGAATAACACTTATCCATTTTAGTAAAGTGTTTTTATATCTATGGCAAAAAGTCCTCTGAAAGTTCAAATTATTGTAATTATTAATCAATCATTTATTATTAAAATTAGGGATGTGTCATAAATCTACTCAGCTCTGAAAAATGCTTCAGGCTGAAAGTTGGTATGAAGATTTCAATCTGAGCCACACCAGGGCAGCATGCTGTTGTTGCAGTGCTCAATATTTGTAGTACCTTCGTGTACTATGCCACGGGTTGAGAGTGCCAAGGAAGTTCAGGGATCAGAATTTTTTTTTCTCTGATTCCAGGAAAAGAACTCTCACAGGTTGACTGGCCTGGGAAGCATTTGTACTGGTTCACCACCTAGGCGTCTTTGCAACAGTTGTTTCTCATATGAATTTTTAACAGCCAGTATTTCCTAAACTGTTAGAATGAATTTTTATGCTATTTGAAAACTGAGGTTTCAAGCTTACAGATGATATAGTGCAAGGAGTTCAATTTCTATTAGTTCTGGACATAGTGACCACTAAAATCATGTCTGAATTCAAATGGAAAAAAGCAAAATGTTAACTAGAATATTATTTTTAGATCCAATGTCTCGCAGTTTGCCACAGCTAGAAACTAATGCTGCTCCTTTCTAGTCCTAGTGATATTGATCTGTAAACTACATCAGGCTTATACTGGTTCCTCAGCCGTGCTTTACTGGCACACATCCAGGGTTAAAACCAAGTTTTCTTTCACTTTCAGCCACCAGTGCTTTAAGCTGTGGAACTTCAAAGAGGAGCTCTACATTCTCTCAAACTGCCCTCACCCTGCCATGCTGCTTATAAGCCACATCCGGTCTTAGGACAGCAAAATGCGTACAGTCATGCCTTTTTAGTTTTATCTTAAATAAATTGTTAATTGGCAATTTTGCTGACACAAAAGAGTCCCTATAGTGATTCCCACAAGTTGTCAGTAAAATTGTAAGAGCACAGAGCTTTGGAGATAGTGTCTGTGCGGTTACTGTGGCTTTAAGAGAATGAATAGAATCTCCAGGGTGTGAGAGCTGACAGCTGGGGGAGACAGTGGGTTTAGGTTAGACCACTGATTCTCAACCTGTTTGCCATGGTGGGTTGCATATGTAGCTCTCTGTGTGTTATCATGTGGGCTGCATCCGCACAGTATATATGCTACCTGTATGGCCCTGAGGATATCACATGGACTGCAGCTGTGTGCTGAGAGCCACTGGGTTAGACTGATGGACCGACCTGAGTTCAGATGCTCTGTATATATGTTAACTATGAATCCAGTAAAGACTTTTGTTAAATTAGTAGCAATGAGTTGTTGTTGTTATTAAGACTAGTGGATTACCAGAATATAAAACAACATACAGGGCTCCCATCAGAATCAAAATGTGCCTTTATTTGAATGTGTTTTGAAGCTGAATTTTGTGCTTGGGTAACAAAAACTTGTAACATCTGATTATATGACACTGAATCATTGAACACTCTCTTCTTATCCCTTATCCCATGCATGAATAGTGGGGGCAAAAAACCTACCTGGCTTCAAAACTGAGCTTGATAAATTTATGGAGGGGATGGTACGACGGGACAGCCTAATTTGGCAATTAACTGATCTTTGACTACTAGTGGTAAATATGTCAATGGCCTGTGATGGGACATTTGATGGGGTAGATTCTGAGTTACTACAGAGAATTCTGGCTGGTGAGTCTTGCCCACACGCTCAGGGTTTAGCTGATTACCATATCTGGGGTCAGGAGAGAATTTTCCCCTAAGGCAGATTGGCAGAGAACCTGGGGGTTTTTCGCCTTCCTCTGTAGCATGGGACATGAGTCACTTGCTGGTAGATTCTCTGTACTGTGAAATATTTAAACCATGATTTGAGGACTTTAATAATTCAAGTCATAGGTTAAGGGTCTATTACAGGGACGGGTGAGGTTCTGTGACCTGCATCGTGCAGGAGGTCAGACTAGATGATCATATTGTCCCTTCTGACCTTAAAGTCTGTGATTCTATGAGGCTAAATGAAATATTTCTTATGTTTTGAGTTCACCTTTGAAAATGGCAAGTGACACCCCATGCTCTACTTATAACCTTTAATTCAGAACTTCATTACAATTACTGCACTTTTCTTCAGCTGATTTTAAATTTAAAGGCCCTTTTCTGGAAAAGTGAGTTTTACCTCACTCACTCTTTTCTCCAGGGTTAGCTGCCTTATATCTTGTTTCTTTACAATGTTTGACTTCTTTCTACATGGGAGAGTTTGCTCTTTTCCACAAATGTCCTATTCTTTCTTGATTCCTTCTCCATTTCTATCTAGCTCAGTATCTATGAGTAGTAAGAACTGCCCACCACTGTCATATTCTGCCCACCACTGTCTTTTTAGACTATTGAGTTAATGGAGACCTTACATGATGATTGAAACATTAGACCACCATTAAACTCAGAGGAAACCTCTACTCACCTTCTGTTGCAGACTCCCTTGGCTTCTCTGTCTCTAACTCTGTTTCAGGATCTTTGGAAATGTCAGACTTCTCCCCATCTGCTAAATCCGGCTGGCTTAGGTCATCACCAGGTATAGTCCCTTTGGTACTCTCCTTCTCAGATTCTTCCTCTCCTTTATAAACAAGAGTATGCCACTGAGACAAATATCTGTGTTTCTCTTAGCCTGCATCTTGTACCATAGTATTATTACAATACTTGCTCAAAATGCTCGAGGGGGACAGCCCGTGCAAGCAAAAATTTTCATTTAAATTTTCTTGTAATTTTGATGATAAAGAATATATTCCAAATGTGAATCAGATATAAATCAATGCAGCACTGTCTACAGTTCTAGTACCTCTGCTATTGCTCATAGCTTTGCCAAGCTGTATCAGGGTAAATTTAACATGGTTGGTCAATTTCATTGCTGCTATTCAGAATCCTGGAGATGGTATTATCATTATTATTATTCGCTATTTCTATTGCAGCTTAGTTGTGAAGCTGTTGGTTTCCTCCTGCTGCTGCTATTTGACAAAGCATAAAATTCAGAGATACCACTTTATTTCATTCTACTGTCTCTTCCTTTTTTCTTTAGAAAAACAAAAAAGCTAATCAAATGCATAACGCTACATAAATGCAGTGCTGCGGTTGATATTTTAAATGTATAAAAGTCATGAAATTAAATAATCACAGGAATATATTCTACTGTTACATTTTTGAATCTTTGGGAAGGAGCAGATCTAGTGGTTAAGGTGAGTGAATGTCAGAAGATCTGGATTCTATTCTTGGCTCTGTCACAGACTCCCTGTGTGACTTTGGGTGACAAATTTCACCTTGATGTGCCTCAGGTTCAACATCTGTAAAAAGGGGACACTAATACCAATTTTTGTAGTAGTGGTTGCACCAGTGAGAGGCTCAGAAAAAGGAGTTATAACTGCAATCTGTAATTATACTGTAATAACTAGTGATGTGCTCTGAAACTCTAAGCTATGTCAAACTTGACTGATTTCATTTTATGTTCACACTCAAAATCAGCCAAAGTTTGTAGGAAACTTTTGACCTGACAAGCCTTTCAGCAAAACTGACACTTTCACTATATCTGGATAGGTATGGAGTGTTTGAATCTGAAAGCAAGGTCAGAAGGGACCATTCTTATCTGGATAACACAGGCCACAGGACTTCCCTGAATTAATGGCTGTTTGAATTACAGCATATATATTAGAAAAAGATGAACGCTGGATTTAAAAATTGCCAGTAATGGAAAATCCTCTACAAACTTGGGGAAATTGTTGCAGTGGTTCATTACCCTTACTGATAAAAATGTACACCTTATTTCCAATCTGAATTTGTTTAGCTTCAGCCTCCAGCCATTGGGTTTGTTTAACCTTTCTCCGCTACACTGAAGAACACATTATACTCGTTCTCCATGTAGGTACTTATAAACTGTGATCAAGTCACCCCTTCAATTTCTTTTTGTTGAGCTAAATAGATTGAGCTCCTTGAGTCTATCACTACAAGGCATGTTTTCCAACCCTTTAATCACTCTTGTGGCTTTGTTCTGAACCCTCTCCAACATCCTTCTAGAATTATGGACACCAGAACTGGACATGCTGTTCCTGTAGTGGTCACACCAGTAGCGGTCATCATTCCAGCAGCAGTCACCAAATACAGAGGTAATATAACCTCCCTACTCCTACTCAATATTCACCTATTTATACATCCAAGAATTGCATTAGCTCTTTTGGCCATAACATCACACTCAGGGCACATGTTCGGCTGATTACCCACCATAGAATCATAGAATCATAGAGTTGGAAGGGACCTCAGGAGGTCATCTAGTCCAACCCCCTGCTCAAAGCAGGACTAATCTCAGCTATATCATCCCAGCCAGGGCTTTGTCAAGCCTCAGCTTAAAAACCTCTAAGGATGGAGATTCCACCACATCCCTAGGTAACCCATTCCAGTGCCTCACCACCCTCCTAGTGAAAAACTTTTTCCTAATGTCCAACCTAGACCTCCCCCACTGCAACTTGAGACCATTGCTCCTTGTTCTGTCATCTGCCATCACTGAGAACAGTCTAGCCCCATCCTCCCTGGAACTCCCTTTCAGGTAGTTAAAGGCCGCTATCAAATCCCCCCTCATTCTTCTCTTCTGTGGACTGAACAAGCCCAGTTCCCTTAGCCTCTCCTCATAAGTCCTGTGCTCCAGCCCCCTAATCATTTTTGTTGCCCTCCACTGGACTCTCTCGAACTTGTCCACATCCTTTTTGTAGTGGGGGGTCCAAAACTGGACACAATATTCTAAATGCGGCCTCACCAATGCCGAATAGAGGGGAATAATCACTTCCCGTGACCTGCTGGCAATGCCCCTCCTAATGCAGCCCAATATCCTATTAGCCTTCTTGACAACCAGGGCACACTGCTGACTCATATCCAGCTTTTTATCCACTGTTACCCCCAGGTCTCCATGACCCACAAGTCTTTCTCAGAGTAACTGCTTCCCAGGATAGTCTCCCATCCTGTAACTATGGTTCACATTCTTTGTTCCTAGATGTATAACTTTACATTTGGCTATATGACAACACATATTGTTTGCTTGCACCCAGCTCACCGAGCAATCCAGAGTTCTTTGTACCAGTGCATTAACAGTTGATCCGATTATATGACAACTGGATTGTTGAACACCCTCTCCCCTGTCCCTTATCCAATGCATAAAGCTAAATGAAATAGTGGTAGTTATGTTTTGAGTTCTCCTTTGAAAATGGCAAGTCACACCCAGCTCTAGTTATAACCTTTCAGTTCAGAACTTCCTGCCAATTATTGCACTTTTCTGCAGCTTTGCTTTTGAATTTAAAGGCACTTTGCTGGAAAAGTGAGTTTCACCCCACTCATTCTTTTCTTCAGGGTCAGCTGACTTATATCCTTTTCCTTTACAGTGTTTGACTTCTTTCCACTTATTCTTTTCCACAACTTTCCTCTCCTTTCTTGATTCCTTCTCCTCTTTTGTCTAGCAGAGTAACTATGAGCAGTAAAAATATCACCATATCATATGCTACCATCACTGTCTTTTTAGATTATTGAGTTAACAGAGATCTTCCATGATTGACATATTAAACTACCATCAAACATGAAGGAAACCTCTGTGACCTGAGGTGCCTAGGGTAGTCCGCACTCAAATGCCAAGGTCAACACAGGCTGCAAAAAGGAGAACAGATTCTCCCAAAACTGTTGACTTACACTATAGCTAGATTCACCAACCAGTCACAAACTGTGCTCCTGATTCCCCCCCCGATCTCCACACACTGGTTATCAAGAAGCCTAAAAAGAAATTACACAGCACCCTTTTATTGCATTTCAGTCTCTGGCTCCCAATCAGCAACTAGGTCCAGTAAAGTGATGTTATTTAAAACTCTATTCATTTTACAACATGTTCTTCTGATCCCTAAAGGACCAGCTACGTTACCAGATCAATATTAGTTAGGCTCTTACCCAAAATACCACACTGCCAGCCAATCCTTTAGTATCTAAAAGTAAAGGTTTATTATAAAAAGAAAAAAAACAAACGAGAAGAGATGTTAAATGGTCAAAGCAATCAGATACATATATGAGATTTCAAAGTCCATATATCCAGTTCTTAGCAGCATTGGTGAGTTTGCTGGCTTATAAAGTCCCTCTAGAACACATCCAAAACTTGGATGGGTCTTGTCAGTCCCTTGTTCAAAGCTTCAGTTTGTAGAGAAGTTACTTCAGAGATGAGAAGCAGGACTGAAGACAAGATGGAGATGTTGCAGCTTCCTTTTATATCCTTTGCCATGTGGCTTGTTCCAAACATAAACTCTCAGCCCATGAGCATGGAAAAGCTCTAGGAGTCCCCTGTTCACTGGCATGTCCATACATGTCCTGCTGACTGAAAAGCATAGCCCCTAGCCTTTCTCCCCGGGCGCATTGTACAGCTGATTACCCTTGATGGACCATCAAACAGGGTAGATAGTGCTCATGCCAATTTGTCTGAGAGTGTCCCCCAGGAACATAGTACAAGTTTGAGATACAGATATATCACACACATTTATAACTTACGATACGAAGATGCATACATATTAATAAGCTTATCATAGCTAGCAAATTGTAACTTTTCCACTGATACCTTACACGGCATATCTTGTAAGATTCATTACAATTTTGTAGTATTGGTATTAACAATATTGACACTGTTTGGCATATAGATGACCAAAAACTCCACCCACCTTCTGCTGAGGATTCATTCGGCTTGTCTGCGTCCAGCTCTGTTTCAGGATCTTTGGCAGTGTCAGGCCTCTCTCCATCTTGTAAGTCCTGTTGTCTGGACTCCTCTGAGTCTTCCTTTTCTTTATGAAAAAGCATGCCATTGAGACAAATCTTCGTTTCTGTTAGCCTGCCTCTTTTATCATAGTACTACATGATACTAGCTCACCATTCTCATGAGGGGGAAAGCAGATGCTAGCATGCGCAACAGCAAGTCTGCAGAATTTAATTTTTTTAAAGTTAATGTTCTTATAATTACTATCATTACAAAGAAAATCTTCCCAATGTGAATTGAGTGTAACTCAATGCAGTGTTGCTTATAGTTCCTTCTAGTAGTCTTCTGTTGCTCATTTGCTTTGGCAAGCTGCAGCAGTGTGAAATTAACGTGACTCACTAGTTTCCTGGTTGTTATTCAGAACTCTAGAGTATTGTTTGTTTTTGAATTGCTGTTTAGTTGTGAAGCTGTTCATGTCCTGCTGCTGCTGCTGCTGCTATGGAAAACTATAAGTAGTAGAGTTGGGCATTGGAGTTATTCACAGGGGAAGAGAACACAAATTATGGACTCTAAGGGAGAGGTTTATCTAGTGCTTTTGCCTTAAGGGAATACGTTGGGTTTTGGAAGTTGTGTTTATGGCAGGTTGCAATGTGGTTGTGTTTATAATATACCTGTGACAGAGTGTTAGGCCACTATTATCTGATTCCTGGTGAATAAAAGATTAACCTCAGCTCAGTTTCCCCCTCCTCTTCTACAGCTTCTCAGGGAAAGGCTATAAGATTGGTTACTTGTGAGACAGAGAGGGAGAGAATGCCTTTTGGAAGATCAGGCTTTATATCCAGGGTCATTAGATTGGGAACAGTTTCCATCTACCCTATTTTACTTAGGGTAATTTCTTTTGGCTTCTTTTTATAAACATTATTCCTTAATGCAAAGAACTTTGGTTATGTCTGTTTTTTCTGTCAATAGTCAGGTTTCTGTGTTTGGGAAGGGGGAGGGAGAGGGTCTCTAATACACATACAGTTCATCATTTAAATCTACTTTAATCTAAATCTATAAACATGTGTAAGAAAGACATTATTATTATTATTATTATTAGGGATTTGGTTTTATAAAACCAGGAAACAAAATACAAAGCAAATCTAAAGCTACATCTGACCAAAGATTACTTTCATTCTGTCCATAGCAATAATAAATACTAGTTATAAAAAATTTTAAAAACCTATCTAAAACAAATAGTGTGACAAGCTGCTGGAACGCTACCGTTTTGGAAGTTATTTCATATGAAATTACACAACGGTTGTGCCATTTTATTGATTCACTGGAAGTTGGCAACGATTAATCTGAGCTATGAAACGGCCATTTGATGTGATGTTTCCAGTCATCAGAAACGTGATAAACCATGAGACCGGGCCCTAGGATTATTAACAAACGTGAGACGGTTGAATGGATCTCCCATTTGCCTCAGTTCATGCGGGCGGCACTTGGGTTATTAGAATCTGGGCCAGCTTGCAGGACACTTGTTTGCTTTTTGCTGGTCCCTCGTATTGAGCTAATCGTTTTAAAAGGGGGGGGAGGGGGAGACACGGACTGGTAAAGGGCGTTGGGCCAGGCGGAGTGATCCTGGCCACAGTGACTTGGGGATGGGGGGGGTAACACACAGGTGCATCAAGACAGCAGGATTGGGCCACAGGCCAGTCCCCACCCAGGGCTGAGGGGAGGTGTGTGCAGAGTGAACTCGCTGGAAGGCGCTGGGGGCGGGGGTGAGCTGGGGCTGCCTCTAGCTCAAGCCGGGGGCAGTGGCTGCCGCGGGGGTGAGGGGGGGGTCCTATGGAAGGGGGAGCTGGAAAGGGATGCAGGGGGAGTCTCCATGGAGCAGTCGGGGGGTGAACGCGGCCCCCGCGCTAAATTCAGTGCGGGGCTCCCCGCGGGCAGGGGTCCAGTGCGGGGCGGGGGTGCCCCGATGGGGGTCCCTGCAGGGGGCAGCGCGAGAGACAGGGGTCGGGGCGGGTTTCCCTAGGCTGGCGGTTGCGGGGGGGGGGGGGGGGTGTCTCGCCCCCGTGCTCGGTACCTGACGCGTCCGGCGGCCCCTCCGCCTCCATCTCTGGTTTACCTGGTTGCTAGGCAACCGCTGGGGGGGAAGGTGCCGCGCCTCCTGGGAATTGTAGTTCGAACGGCCGCGCCGCAGGCGGGAGAGCGCATGCTCCGAACGAGGTGACTTGAGCCAGGCAAAGTAGCAAGCGCTCGCGCAGAGGAGCCCAGGGTAGCATGCCAGAGAGAGAGAGAGCGAGAGCGGGAGTGTGCGCGCGCATATGGCAGGGGGCTGGCGCTTATAGTGGAGCGCTTCTGAATGCAGCGAGGGTTGTGTCGTTCATAAACCTTCGCCGTGGTTACCATTTTACACCTCCCCCGACAACGTACCGCTTTGAGGATTTTCAATGGGGGAAAAAACTTGGCGGGCTACGTCAGTGACTTTTTTCCCCCCTCCAAAATGTTGTTTAAAGGATTGTAACATTTCAAACCCTCGGTTGTTTTTAACATTTCTGTCTTGATTTTAAAAATAGTTCTTAAAAGTTCAATCTCTGTGCTCGTCTGGGTTCTTTTTGTTATTATTATTATTAGTGGTGAACGAAGTGGGGTGGTCTAGGGACTGTAACACCTCTCCCCGATCTTTAGCTATGATCCTATGGGATACTTAAATCTGCCCGATAGCCCCACTAATCGATACGTGCATAATCTTAATTATTCCCCCTTAAACTGGAGTCAGTCTTAAACTGCAAAATCCAGGTTTAGATGTGGGTTCAGCTTTCAAAGCTCCCCACAGGCAGGTGTTTGGGTTCAGACCCAGCTCTGCTTTACAGTGCAAATGGGAGACACCCCAACCCTTTAGCTGCTCTCGGGCTTTGTTGGGTGCTGAGATGTATTGCGTTCACTTTACCAGACGCCGGATTGTCAGTGCGACGTGGGAGCACGTGGGCTTTATTTCCAGGGGCTCCTGCGCCATCTGCATCCAATGCATTGCATATAGTGAGGTGAGAACGGAGGGGCGGCTTTTGCAGCAGCTGCCTCCTGGGCTCTTTAAGGGAACGTAACGGGGGGCACCCGGCTGGCAGGAAGAGGGAGCGCCGCTGGTTTGCGGGCGAGGGCAGGAGCAGGTGCTGCTGCAGGTGGGCATGGCCGAGCAGGAGGAGGGGTTTCCCCGGCTAGCGGGGCGGGCTCAGGCGGCACCTGCAGGGTTAGGGCCGCAGGTAGAGGAAGGGAAAGTCACAGGAACAGCAGGTGAAGGCAGCCGGCCGTGGGGGAAGGGCGGCTGGTTTCCTAGGGGAGTTGGCCGGGCGAGGGGAGGGAACTGCAGAGGGCCGCGGGGCGGAGGAGGAAGGAGGCCCAGGGGGGAGCGAGGCGGGGCGCTGGGGGTGTCCTGGTGGCCCTCGGGGAAAGGCTCCAGGGAGGCGGCGCCATGGACCGGAGCTGGCGGTGGCTGCGGGGGCTGGTTCTCGCCTGGCTCCCCCTAGGTGAGTGGGGAATCGGGCTGAGCGGGAGCCGCGGCCGCGTAGGGACCCGCCCTGCCTCCTGTCCTCCCCCCCCTCCCAGTGCCTCCTGCTGGCCCGAGAAAGGGCCGAGCCTCCCCCTGCCCACGGTACCTGAACTCTTGCGCCGCCCTTTCCCGGAGCAGTTCTGGGGCCGGGGGTCTCCTTCCTGGGAGCCCTGCCCTCCCCACTCCCCTCCCCCTTGTCCCTAAAGCCCCTTGGGGTGGGAGGGGGGCTGAGTTCCCTGGGAGAAGGGGGACGTGGGGCTGGGCTGCTTTGTGGTTTCCCAAAGGGTGACACTGTGCTGGACTCCTCCAGTAAAAGAGGCTTCCCCGCACAGGGCTCCTCTCTTGAGAAGTCGCTGCTCCCAGCCTTGACGCCCACAGTTCCCGCTGGCTGGGTGTCTTGATGGTAGCATTCTTGGGGGGGTTGCTGGACAGTCACCGGGTGATTCAAAGATCGCCTGGTGTGAGGTTCAGTATCTTAACAGAGATCTTATATTCCAGAAGGAGCCAGTGTAGAGAGCAAAATACCAGGGTTGGGTGTGCTGATTAATTGTGTTGTCTGAGAGGCGCACTGCTACATGGTGTTCCAGCTAAAATGTGCAAATATCATCTAGTTGCAGGTCAGACCCCAATAAAGTGCATTGCAGTGGTTCAGCCTGGTTGTGACAAAGCCTAGATTACCACAGTTAGGTCTGTATCGGGGAGGAAGAGGCTCTGTTTCTTGGCCAGCCAAAGATGAGGGGAGGGGAGTTATTTCTGGTCACAGTTACTATTTCAGGTAGGGTCATCACCTGGCCCATATTTGACTGGCCTAGCCGGTATTTTGTTTTTCTGGCAGTTCCAAAAAAAATATAATTTAATCAGCTGGGGTTTTTTTCCCACATGGATCTAAAGATTTGCAATATCATCACAATACACTGGGGTATCTAATGTTAGAAGTTTCTGTGTCCAGCTAAAGATGGTGCAGTGTTTCCACTTCTGCAGTTTAGGTGACAACAGATCAAAACTTGAAAATACAGCATCTGTCTGACCAACAACACACAAGCTTGCCGTGTGTGTGTGTGGAGGGGGCTTTGAGTCACACGAGGGAGGGGAGGAGGGTTGTGGAGTTGTCTTGTGGTTGGGGTTGTGGTGGGCTTGCCTTGTGGGGTGGAGGGTGCTAGGTTTTTTTGCATTTCAGAGGTGGTAACCCTAATTTTGGGTCATAGGAGTAACAACTGTTGCAGTAAGACTTCGTGCAGCAGTGGCAAAGAGAGAGCAGATTTCCCCGTTTAGAGGATGTGGTTCATCTAATGATTTCACTCTGCCAGCAATACCCCTATTTCATCTATTTAATCTTGAACCACTTGACTTTCTTCCCAGTAATGGCATTATCTGTCTGTTCCTGAGGAGAGGAAACACAGCTGGGAGTGTCGCCTTAGCCCTTAGCATCTTGTAGTCTCCTTGATGGCTTGACAAAGGTGTTGGACAGAAGAAGAGATGAGATCAGGTCTTTGGGAAGAGAGGGTGTTCACTGTGACTTTCTCCAATCTATCTGAAAGGAATAAGTGAAGCCTTCTTTGTGTGACTTCATCAACCCCTGGGTGGTTCTTGCAGGCGAACTAGTAGTATCCTGTGGTTAACTGTGTTAAGTCAGCCAGTACTTCCATCAGTATCAGCATGCATGTTTGTCTTTGATACATGGCTCTAAGGAGATGGCTCGACCAGTGCAACCACTGCTGTCTCCCTGCCATATCCAGGTCTGAAGCTTGGCTGGGAATGGTCTAAAATTTTCATAGAGGTCAGATCCTGCTGGAAGTGGTGTGGCATTAATTTCCCAGTAACTTTAGTTAGGAAGGCAGGGAGGTAGTCTGCAAGTTCATTTGTGCCTAGTAATGGCTTCTTGAGAATGACCTGGATGATCACATGTTTTAGAGTGGCAGTTAGTTTCCCCTCAGAGGCAGACGCTGATGTCCTTGGTCAAGAAGTAGGCCCAAGAGTTCTTCATTTGATTTCACCAGTCATGAAGGGCAGTGCCATTTTACCAATGAGTATGAGATCTGAGGCTTCAGTAACTTGCTAAATGTGTAGTGTTGAGTATGATGCTCTCTTCCAGGGAGGGAAGAGAGGCAGCATAGGCCAGTGAGTAGGGCACTGGAGTTGAAGCCAAGGGACTTCGCTTCTTTACCTAGCTCTGCAGTTGACTGGCTGTGTAACCTTGGGTGAGTCAGTTAGCCTGACGTTTCAGAAGTGCAGAGCACCTGCAAGTCCTATCTATTTCCAAGGGTGCTTCAGGTGCTTGCCTCTTTGAAAGCCAAGCTACTTACCCTTGTGCTTCAGTTTTCCCCTCTGTAAAATGGAGGTAATGACATTGATCCATCTTTGTAAAGAGCTTTGAGAGCCACAGATAAAATGCACTCTAGGAATTCTACGTAGTATTTTATTTCAGCCTGAGAGATACTGTTAGATGCTGTGTTGCTTTCATTTGAACCTAAAGAGGCCAGAGTTTAAAGGGGATAATGTCCCTGGGCCATCTAAGGGTCTAATTAGCTCAAGGTTTTGCCAGGTGTAGCAATGTCTTTACTGTCACATATATTGGGGAAGTGGGTTTAAGTGAGAACACTGGCAATACAGGATTATGGGGGAGATGCAATGGAAGTTAGATTGCCAGCTCACAATTACTTGAGGCAGTTAGATACCCTTTGCCTTTGAAAATTTCTCCCTAAACCCATTTTATCCCACCCTTGCCATGTCCTGTCCTATGTGGGCTACTCTTGCCTTCAGCAGTGTTTGTATTAGGTTATCTCAGGGTACTGGTGATACCTTTGTTATTATTAATGACAAGCATATCCTTTTTGTGTTATCTTATTTACCATTGATAAGGGAATGCTGCAGTGTGACTAAACTGATATAGAGCTTATTGAAACCTTTAAAAATCTACTCAGTGGATATAGTTGTTTGGGATATAAAACGGCACAGACTGGTAAGGATTAGCTATACAGATGAAATGAATGAGGTGAGGAAAGTCAAAACTATACCCTATTAAAAAGAAGTGACTAATATGAATTGTTCTGAATTGATAATAAATGGGTTGCCTTTATTAACTGTCCTGTTACACTGGAGTATGGAAGTATCATTCTTTTATTTCCCAGTTGAAGCCAGATATTGTGGCAAATAGCTTAGAATGATTTAAAAAATGATATTTATATGAATGTAAAGAACCACAGATGCTATGCTCAGATAACAAGTTTAAGGCCATGGCTACACTACAGAATTGTCGATCTAAGTAACATTGGCATACAACTACCACAGGAATTACGTTTCTTGTACATATCTACACTTTGCTCCTTGTGACGGCGGTGTGCGGCCTCATGAGGAGTGTTTGCATAGATTGTACGTCAAAGTGGGGCATTGTGGGACAGCTTCTGGAAGCCGGGAACAATCGATGTAAGCAACACAGCACCTATGCTGATACTGCGTTAACCTGACTACATCGACCTTGACTCTACGCCACTCGAGGAGGTAGAGTTATTAAGTCAGCGTAGCAGAGCAGTTACATCGGTGGGAGCCAGATTTAAGTGTAGACTCTTCCATAGTTAGATTGATGTAAGCTGCCTTGCATTGACCTAACTATTGTGCAGACCAGATCTAAGAGGTCTACTTATTCTTCAGGGCATAATATGGGGACTGGACTAGATGACCTCTCAAGGTTACTTCCAGTCCTACAATTCTATGGTTACTCTCCTGGGTCAGGAGGACATTCTCTTTTCATGGGATAACGATGTGCAGAAATACATTATAGGATGTATATTGCATCCTTGGAAGCAAAACTGACCATTGTCTGTGACAGGCAACCAGACTAGATGGACTAATGTGTGTGCTGTGGATTAGAGATGAGGATTGGGAATTGGGAGTCCCGAGTTCTCATCCTGACTTTGCTACAGACTCACCTGTGTGACTCTGGGCAAGTTTCCCTGTCTGTACAATGCAGCTACTCCACTTGAGAGGGTTATGAGCCTTCCCTTAGTGTAGTGCTTGTGAAGCGCTGGGCGTGAAAGCCCTTAGAGAAGGGCATGGTGGCAGTACTGCTGTTACCAAATGGCAGCTCGTATGTGACATCCATTCCCACAGGCTGGTGCCTCTTGTGTTCTCATCTGCAGGCTGCCTCTCCTTGCTGGTGGTCGTGCAGGATATTGAGCGATACACCACTTTATTTGCTTCTGTGATCCTCAAGTGTGACTACAGCACTTCGGCGCAGCTGCAGGATGTAATGGTGACATGGCGCTTCAAATCCTTCTGCAAGGACCCCATCATCGACTACTACTCTGCCTGTGAGTGCTATACGCCTCCTCCCCAGGATCCCTCTACAATGAGGAGGAAGGAGGTAGACTCCTGTGGGAGCGGGGGAACAAGCCTTTGACCCTCTGCTTCCCACAAACCAAACAGGATGGTGGCATTTCCTGCAGGTTCTGGGATGGAGGAACTTGTGGCAGAGATTGCCACTGAGGGGGTGAAAGCTTTAAGACTCCACCTCCGTAGACGTTCTGGCCAATAGCAGCCCACCCTCCTCCTCATCACGTCAGCTGGCAGAGGCATTATGAACATCAGTGGTGTGCGTGGAACCCAGAGCTCTGCCTATGTATGGTTAGAAACGAAGGCCCTGCAGGCAATGATAGTGGGCAGCAAGCAGACCACTGAGATGGGGTCAGAAATGAAGGCCGCATGGTCACAGCATTATAATTTAAAGGGATTGGAGGAAATGGAGCAAGTGCTTACTTTTGGGAGGTATGAGCCATAGCATACTAGTACCTGTGATGGCCTCTCTTGACCAGGTATCCTGTGTGGGGCCCTTTGGACTGACTTTAGGGACAGAACAGAAAACCTTTTAACATCCGCCCTCCTCCTCCCCTCTGTGTGATTAAGCCCCAAGAGGTAAGCCCTTGTAAAGAGGGATAAGGGTGGTGATTGTATGTACATATGATTTATCTCCCTTCCATGTTGCCTCCCCAAGTCTCAGCTTCCCAGACACCTGCAGATTGATGATTATGTTGCTAGCTTGCTCTTGTGAATAAATCACATCGCCCCTCATCCTCCAATAACTCCACTGTCCATCCCCAGATTCTGTATTCTATTAGTGTCTACAATGTGCTAGGCTCTGTACACGTACACAGAAAGACGCAGTCCTTTCCCTAGTCACAAGACAAGCAACATGCAAAAGGGAGGCAAAATCTATACAATTCTATTATACACCTCAAAACTCTATTTAAGAAACTAATTTTTTTTGAATGGTTGAGATTTGCTCCACTTGCCCAATGGGCTGTATATGTCTGGTCACCTCGTGGTTCCCCCTACACAGTGAGCATTGGCATCCTTTCTGCCCCTCCCTGCCACCTTCAGCACTGAGAGAGAAATGAGCCATCTCCTCTGCAGCTTCTGCATTCTCAAGGTCCCTCTGCGTCACTGACTTTCCATCTCCGTTCACTTTCTGACTGTGTCCTCCCTGTTTTGCAGCACGCTTTGTATTAGAGACTCTGTACAAAGTAAAGTCTGTATGCTCGCGTGTTCAGGCACATGCAGAGATAACAGATTAGTCACACAATTTGTCAATAAGGGACTCGCTGCCTTTTATGAGGTGATAGCATTTGGAGTTTCAGATCGGGATTGACTGAAATCCTTGTTGTCCTCTAAGTCGTGTTTAATGGCTTATTTCTAGCTTACCAGGCAGGGTTAGCTCTTGGCCAGGACCCCTCCAATGACTGTAATGACAACCAGCGGGAGGTGCGCATCGTCATTCAGAAACGTGGACAGAATGAGCCTGTGCTAGGCATAGATTACAGACAGCGAAAGATCACCATCCAGAACCGTAAGTGACCACTGGGGAGAAGAAGGGGCATGAATCCAAAAGCTACCCAATGTCTTGCCTGCCCTGGCTTCGCAAAATGTGAACCTGCTCAACTCTGTGACTGACAGACTCGGTCAGCAAGACCTGCCGGCTGAATGTCACACCTGGAGAATGTTTGCAGCTCCGTGAGCTAAAGCTGAGATAAAGGCACTTGGACATCCTTCTCATACACAACTGACCACCACCAGGGTTAGGAAGGAATTGTGCCCCATGTGTGGCAGGTGGCCGGGTGCATTATGTGGGGTTCACTTTCCTCTGAAGGAACAGTTAGTAGCTACTGCCAGACTTGGGTTCATTAGAGTTGATGGAATGATGTGGTATGAACAGGAGTGGGGATGCCAGACGTAATGCATCAGTGATCTGACCTGATGTGGACAGCGGGTGTAATATTGGATTCAATCTGATATGATAAATCCGAAGGATAATTTTCTTATTTGTGCAAGAATACGCTCTGATGTGGTTGAATGATTTTCCTCCAGGGAAAAGAATAGGGTGATTCCTTGTGAGGAGGAAAGAAAGAAGCGAAAGGTTATGAAAGGAGAGCCTGGGAAGATGAGTTGTGTGGACAGTGTAAAGGTTTCCTCCTCTTTTGCGGAGAACAGGGTGGTGTTGGGTACTATTTGTAAGTAAGGCTGCCCTCTAGTGGCTGAGTCCACAAAAGGGATAAGGGACCTGCTGCAGCAGCTGACTAAGGGAGCTCTTGGTTAGCGCAAGGGGCAGAGTCCTGTATAATTTGCAGATGAAGGCGGGGTGGTGTCGCACCTGTCTGTGGTCAGTAGCTCAGGAATTCGGTACGCTAGAGTCTAAGAGCTGTGCCAGTCTCCAGGTGCTCTCTCCTCGCTGCACTGTGTCTTCTTGCTCCCTAGGGGCAGACCTTCTGATCAATGAGGTGATGTGGTGGGACCATGGAGTGTACTACTGTGCTGTTGAGGCTCCAGGAGACACTGCGGGTGACCCAGACAAAGAGGTTAAGCTCGTTGTTCTGCGTAAGTGCCAGTGCTCTGTTCTTCCACCCACCTGTCCATCTCTTTTCCCTCCCACCCTGAATGGCTTGGGCAGATGCTCAGTGTCCACCTGCAGCGACATGCAGCATGGGTCTCTCTGAATTCCTCTCCCCCCTCTTAGATTGGCTTACCGTGATCTTCATCATCCTTGGTGCTCTCCTTCTCTTCATACTCATCGGGGTGTGCTGGTGCCAGTGCTGCCCCCAGCACTGCTGCTGCCATGTCCGCTGTGCCTGCTGCCCAACCCGCTGCTGCTGCAATGAGGAAGGTGAGGCACACATGGGCCTGTATATCCCACGCGCTGTGGCGTCCAGCGCCATGCACTTGTCTCGCAGAGCTCAGTGGGTGGGGAGAGCAGGGCTTTCTGGCTCGCAAACTAGGCTGTCACCTTTCTCTGGCTAACGTTACCCTCAGAACATTTCTAAGATGAGAGTTCTGGTCCAAAACGCAGCTTTGTGAAAGCTGAATGTTTGTGTGTCACTATTGCTAACTCTAAAGTGCACAGCTCACAATGAGGGCCAGATTAACCCATCTCTCTGGGCCTTAGACGAGCAGACGCTTCTCCTGGTTGAGTGCAGGGGGGGAGCCTCTAGGGCAGGAAGGAGGGGTATTTGGAGCGTGGGAGTGTGGGGTGGGAGGTGAGGCCTGGTGGGAGGTTGCAACCTGGCACATGGGGTTGCAGCTCCACTTAGGTATGCCTGGCTCGAGCTGTGGGGGAGGATCAACTTTTTTGGTTGCTCCTCTTCTCCTTTCTGATTCCTGGATTGTAATTTGTGCTCTTCCCCAGTCCTCTCCATTCTGCTGCACTTTTCCTTTGACTGCATGTAGACCCCCTCCAAGCAACTCTCCCTTTCCTCCTCTTTGCAGTGATCCTTACAGCTGTTGCTCTGCTCCATTGCTCCCTGACCCAATTCTTTTTGGTCTTTATTATTTTTTTGAGCATCCAGAAAGATACTAGTCTCCTCCCAAAGCAAACAAAGACTGGGATGCTAGAGGCATCTCAAAATAAGTTCCTGGGATACCAGGACATTTATATGGGAAAACTGGGACTGTCCCAGTACAACCAGAACAAAACTCTTCAGACAAATCCCCACATGTATGGGATCTTTGTTCACTTAGGCCGCTAGAGGGCATCCACACTATCTGAAGCAAGAAAAGCATGTTTAAGGACCCGGGTTTTAAATCTCTTAGGATATGTCTACAATGCATACCAATGGCAGTGGCGTGTAGGGTACTTGTAGCACTGAAAACAGGCTGCCTCCACACTGTGAGGTGTAGCTACGTGCATCAGTGAAAGGCTCTGGCAGAGGGGAGGCAACAAGGAGCTGCCGGAGCCTTTCCCCACTGCCTCCGCTGCCACAGCCTTTCCCTGCAGTGGGAAAAGTCTCCTTCAGCTGGACACTACACAGCTGAAAGTCCCAGTGTAGACAGGGGAGGCAGTGCTTGGACATGGTAGAGAGTCTTGTAGAGTGCATAGCCACAGGGTTCGGGCATGTCTTTACTTTACTCATCTAAGCACTGCCTTACCAATTGCACTGCCATTTATACCCATGCTAGGGGGCCAAACACTGTACGTACTCTCCACACCACGTAAGGAGTGCGCTGTGCAGATGTACCCTTACTGAACCTAATTTTGATAACAAACTCACCTGGTTTTATCGTGGTTTGGGGTTTGCATTACGTCTATAAAAACAATGCCTACTTGACCAAATTCATCCCTGGTGTCTGGGACAAACTCATTGGTATAAACCGTGGGGGGAAACTGCATTACTCCCTTCTGTCAGCAGCTTTTCCTGTTACAATGGTCTGTGAACGGCGCTTGTTCTGCACACCGACTGAATGCCTAATCAGTCCAAGAGCTAGGCTATTTTACCACTTGCACCATTTTCCTACCCATTTGCATCAACCCTTCTCATTGTTGAATTTGGCCCGGTATCTGTAAATCCTTTGGAAGATGAAAAGCAAATTCTCGCAATAGCCCTGTAAGATCTTTCAAGTGGAAGAACAAGGTGACGGGGCCTTGTCCAAATCCACACAGGGTGTGAGTGTGGGAGCTGGGATTACGATTAATACCTGGTTCTTACCGAGTGCTTTTCCTCAATAGCTCTCAAAGCCCTCTGCAAAGGAGGGTGATCTCATTATACCCATTTTACAGATGGGGAAATGGAGGCACAGAGAGGAGAAATGACTTACCCTAGGTCACTCAGCAGGTCATTGGCAGAACAGGGAATAGAATCCAGGTCTCCTGAGGCCCAGGCCAATGCTCTATCCATTAGGTTGCATTGCTCCTGAAGAGAAACCAGACTATCAAGATTAGAACTCAGTCATTACTGACTGGCTTCCTTCCTGTTGCTCAGACCAGATGGTCTAAGCAAAAGGATAGGGTGGGTGAGGCAGCGTGTGAGGGTTGTGTGAACTACGGGAAAAGGGAGGTGTGTAGTGGTGGGGAATCTCCCCATACACGAAGAGCAAAATAGGTGCTTTCAGTCTAGATGGTTTGTTAGCTTAAGGAAAACAGCAATGAGAGAACAAATATAAAATCTCCAGTATTTGTTTAGTACCAACAACACGCAGAGTTCTGCACAAAAGGTGACATGCAGAAAGTCCCTGCCCCAGAAAGCTTACTGTGCTCTAGACGAGCAAGCCAAGAGGCAGAGCTGATACAATGTGTTGTTGTGTGTAGACTCACTTCTTGTGGGTATTCATAGAAGGTGTGTGTCTTCATGTGGGATTTGAATGGGGAGTGGGTGGTGGTTGGCAAACAGATATGGGGGGAGCACTCCACATATAGGAGGCTGTATGGAGTGGGAAAAGGTGAAAAGGATTTTGACTGGCATCTTTAGTGGAGCACAGGAGTTGGAGTGGCAGAGGGAATGCACTGAGAGGACGGATCAGCGGAGTAGGCCAGAGCCACGATTGCAGTGCTTTGCTGGTGAGAACAAGACATTTAAACTTGGGAGGGGAGAAATTCAAAGTTGGGGATGACATGGTCAAACTGGTGAGCGGGGAAGATAATTTTAGCAGCTGGACTGAGTGTTGATTTGGAAGGGGATAAATCAGGGGTTGGGACATCCAGAGAGGAGGTTGGAGTAATCCAGACAGGAGCTGGACAGAGCATGGCAGAGTGCCTTAGCTCTGAGGGCAGAGGAGGGGATGGCTTTTGAGATCTATTGAGGAAGATGAAACAGTAGGATTTGGATAGTCCACATAGATGGGGCAAAAAAAGAGCAAGGAGTCTATTGTGACTCCCCACCGCCCAGCCGGCTGCAGTTCTGGGCAAAAAGGGAGGTTGGACCTGTCATCAGCAATGATGGGAAATGAAGGGGCTGGGGGAGAGAGAGAGGAAGAAGGAAGTAAAGTGCCACTCTCACTGTGTGCAAATCTCCATCTTAGACTGCTTTGCAACCCACCCCTAGTGAAAAAGCAGGTAGATTTTATATATATATATATATTTAAAGGTGCTGTATGTAACAAGATCATACCTCTCAATCTGACTCTTTTTTCCAGCTGCCTTAAATGGTTTCACACTTGCAGAATTCCTCTCTCCATTTCTAGCAACTGCTCTAGACCGTCTCTTTCTTTCTTTCCTGGGTCATGCTGTTTATGCAGGAACCTCCCTTTCCCTGTTTCAACTTTGCCCCAAGCCAAAGAGAGCTCTTCGTGTTGTTGATGTCCAATGATTCTCTGTTGCTCACACCCAGGTGCTGCCATGCATCAAACAGTTTGTACCCAGAGTGCTGGGCAGGCAGTGCCTGAGTAGACCCGCTGTAACTGTTTCTCTTCTTGCCTAGCCCTGGAACGACATCGGTTTGTGAAGCAGGCTCGGAGACTCATGCCATGGATGACACACCACCCGTCCTACATAGGAGGTGACAGGAACTCCCAACACTCTTCTTACCAATTGAACCCATTGCTGCAGAAAGGTGAGCCCTTGGGCATCTGTCCAGGGAGAGTAGGCCAGCCCTTGTCTTGTAACTCCTTAGGGTCTAGTAACTTGGCTGTGGTCCCTCAGCCTTACTGATGATGAGATGTTCCTACCATGGCTCAGTTATATTGTACCTGGGGATAGAGGGGATCCAGTCTCTTTGCCCTGGGCAGAGTGCTCTAGTGGTTATGCTGTTCATGGTCAACTCCTTATAGTTACAACTGTTACAAAACAAGTAGAAGGCAATTCGTTTATGCTGCTACCAGTCTGTGTAAATGACTGAGGACAAATGGTTATCTCCTTAATCCCTCTATTGTGTCTAACAAAGAAACAAGGGAGGATTCATGTTGAGCTTAATTCTTACCAGTTATTGGTTCCTTATGTCCGTTTCCAGGCCCCCTCTCACCCCTTCCTCTCAAAAAGTAGTCAGAGTTGTAAATAAGTATCAATAACTTAAGGAAAAGATGAAAGGAATGTTGAAGTTGTACAAAATGAACATTAGCAAACCAAGGAAGGAATTTTTATAGGAAACACTTTAAAAAAGCAAACACTGGAAAATAGGGAAATGCAGCATATTTTGCCAAACAACTTGAACTCTGGCCTTGGTCACCATCAGCCTGAAACAAGCTTTGCAATAGTGTCCTGAAAGCCATACAGCTGCACAGCATGCTTCTTGTGATTTCCGGACGTATTACAAACTGCTCATATGCTTATTGCTGGAAGACGTCATAATTGGTGATCTCTTACAACAAACTGGTATTCCCACCACGCTTCTGTGCATGCTGTCTTTGTACAGCCAGTCAGTTAGTTCCTATAGCTGCTGACATTTTAGGCTGTATTTTCCTGGCCATCTTATACTCAGTCTGTAACTAAATGAGTTTGAGACTGAGCCATCAAGACTTGCATGGTTTAAGATGTAGTACTCTGACCCTTATAACTCACACCTGTTAAAGACAGTGTACACTGGCAGAGGACGGGCAGAGTTAAGGTTGTTTGGAGTACCATAAGTCTGTGTGTTTTCATACTTCTTAACACAGTTGCTGTTAAGTTTCCCCTTTAATTACAGTTCACTGTTTTGATACTCTCTTTTAATCTTCAGAGTACTTAATTGTTTTCCTTCATAGTATTGACCTTAACTCCAGCTTCTCAAAGTTTTGCATGTGAATTTACATTCGGCTTTTGATGAAGTTGGCAGGGAAATGAACTGGTGTTCAACCATACAGAACAATTTGTTCTCTTCCAAGCAGATAAATTAGATGCCTAATAAATTAGAATGCCTCCTGAACTGGCATTCCTGATTTGCTGGATGACCCTGTGACTTCTCACCTCCAAGTTCCCCAGAACACTCTAGCCCACCACTGGCTTGGCTTCGGCCCTTGTTGCATGTGGTGTGGGGGTTTGGTGACTTTGCAGGGACCCCTTCCCCTAGCAGGCAGAGTATCTGGTAGTTTGGTTTGGGTCCCTTTTGACTCAGGGGAGCCAATTGGCTCGTTACCAGAGACGGGGATGTCTTGCCTCCCCCGACTGCTGCTCTCTCTTGTCCTCTATCCTTAGATGTCTCTCTGCAGAGCAGCCTCCCACTGATGCATTCACAGGGCCAGCTGCCCCCTGCCAACAATGTCCTGGATTATCTGGAGTCTGAGATCCAAAACCTCAATCTATCCCAGCCCCTGCTACCCTCCCACCACTTTGGGGCCAACCAGCATCCCAGCGTGCTCTCTTCCCTGAGCTCGGAGATTGTGGAGCGCAGGGTAATCCAGCTGCCTCCCATCACTGAGTTCATCCCGTCCTCACAGAGGACCAGTAACTTGTCTCACGTGCAGCGACCTGCCCGTGCTGCAGGACCCCGGGGCTCCACAGCAGAGGATGAGAGGGAGGACCGGAGAAGACACCAGCCCTCGGATGGAGATTCTTACTCCAGCTTCGATCAGGAATCGTGGGACAGGAGGCGAGACCAGCCTCCTCAGAGGCAGAGGGCACGCAGCTATGATGGCAGGCCCCGGAGTTCCAGGCGGGATGTATCACCCACACGCCGGCCAGTCCGCAGTAGGTATGGTGGCGTCACCTATCCTGAGGCGGCCAGGGAGCGTTCGGGCCGTCGCTTTGACCCGAGGCTCCAGCCTTTGGAGAGGCAAAAGTATCAACGCCCCAACGAAAGAGGCAGTAATTCGGAGCAGCGGGGACGCCGGCCTCGCAGCTACTCTCCTCCGTCCCGGAGAGAGTCGTGGAGCTCGGCAGAAGAGAGCAAACGCTTCCAGGGGAACAACCGGCAATGCCACCATCGCTTCCCAGGCTGGCCAGAAGACAAGCCGCCCAGTTACCGCTCACTGGAGATCATCCCAGCCAAGGGCAGCAAACACAGAAGCAGCATGGGACAGCATTCGGTGGGTCAGAGTTTCTCACTGCTCTCTCTGATGGGAATGGTTAGTCCATCTGTGTGTGAGGAAGTATGGGTGTCAGATATGTACTGGAGCCTGATGTACGTCAAGGGGGGCAGGGGTGCCAAATGTCCCGCCCAGCTTGGTTGAGGAGGATAGAAAGAGGGTGCTTAATTCTTCTCCCATCATGTGCTCATACAACATAGTTATGGTGTTTCGGAGTGGGAGAGGTATCAAATTGTTCCCCTGACACACAGTCTTGGGAAGGGGTGTGTGTTGCCCCCAGGACACAGGGTTTTTTAAATTTTGATTAGTTCCATTATTAAAAAATGTCAATTGCCATGTTACTTCTATAAGTGTCTGTTATTTAAGAAAATTAATATTAATAGTTTTGTAAGAGCAACAACAAAGAATAACTTTATAAATACCCGTATCTAATATGGCCAAAACATTCAGACTTGAGCACCTAAAGTTAGGCTCCTAAATCCATATTTAGGTTCCTAAACGAATGGCCTGATTTTTTTTCAGAGGTGCTGACCAATTCTGTTGCAGAATTGACTGGACTGAGAACTGAACTCGCTTCACACTGGACAGGGATTAGTTGAGAACAGTTTTTGAGAGCTATCAACCTGAGGCTGTATTTGAACTGGCAACGTAGGGGCAAAAGGCTTCATATCCCATTCCTGACCTCTGAGTTATCCTGCCTGCCGCTGATGTCCCCTGACTTTTTTTTATACAGTCCAGTTTGTAGAGCGTGAGGGAAACAAGTGACCTCCCAACTCCGTCAGATGCAGGATCTTAACACCGAGGGCTCTTGTCAAAGCGGCCATGCCTCCACAGCAATGTGGTATTCCCCTCCTCTTTCCCCACCCCCTTCTTCTCCGTTACAAAGATAAGCTTCTTTAAGAGAAACCCAGATCCAGTCATAATCCTTTGCTGGTACAAAGGGGCTTGCTGCTTTGCTACAGAGTGAGGTAGGGAGACACGCTTTCTATACCACCCCCACATTTCTGATTCACTCTTTATTTTCTCCTGCAGGAAAAAGGAAGTTCCCGCAGTGGAAGAAGCATGGTCATTTAACACCATGTTGGAAGGACCAAAACTCCCAGTGGTTCTGCTTTGGGGCTCCCTTTTACCCTCCCAATATGTAAGTTGGGATGGCTGCTTCTGACTGAACAGGAGACCTGCAACAACTGGATAAAATAAAATATAGTGGAGACCAGTGAGGAATCTGCACCAAGGGGGCCAGGAGATCAGTGGCTTTATAACATTATCTGAAAACCTTGTTCTTCCTTCCTTCCTTCCTTCCTTACCCCAGAGACTTGGGTTTCAAACAGACCGTGGCTGTTGGAAGTGGTCTCTTTGTTGAGAGCACGGTTTCTGGTGGCACTGAACAAATAGCATGTCCCCTCTCTCTCTCTCTCTCTGACTTTGAACATCAGCAACTGTTGTGCATTTGGCCATAAGTTTCAGCACCAACATTAGAATGCTCACCGTGATTCACAAGTAGTTGTTTCCTTTTGCTTCAGAGAGCTGTTCAAAAGTTCTAGATGAAGCTGTCAAGCAACAAATTTACTGTGAAGTGAAGGAAGCGTCAGAATGCTACATGCACATGTGGATCTAAGTGCACTCTACAAGAGCTCACAGTAACCTCTGCGCTTGGAAAAACGCCTGAAAATTGCCAATGCTTCCAGCTTATATCGACAGATACCTTAAGGATATTGAGAGGCTGTGCCTGGCCCCTTGACCCAGACTCTAGTGTATTCATGACTGAGTTCAGAGTACTAATCTACAAGGTTGTGTTACCATAGACTGATGCTGTTTTCGGGAGCTGGGCTGTGGGTACCTGCCATCCTGGCCACAGTGGACCTGATTTTCAGTTACCAAGCTTATGCTTATTTTAAGTCAATGGGAGCTTGGTGATACCCATCACCTTTGAAAATGAAGACCTCTGTGGATATTTTTTGAGGCCTCTATCCTTTCCCCAAATATCCCATGTGTTGTTCTTTCCTCCTTGACCTCTGGCCTCCTGAGGCGCATGTATGGGGGAAATGGCCTTTAGGAAACGAGTCTTATCCCCCGCTTTGCTATTGCCCTCCTAACATAGCTGTTAGGGAGGTGATCTTTACCCTGAACATTTCATTTTTCCTAAACATGTTGCTCAATGGATCTGTGGTTTGGTTACTCTTGGATTAAGGTGCCTGCCTGTAAATTACCTGTAACTAAAAGCAAAGAGAGACATTCCTTTGGGAACCAACTGCAACAGGCAGCATAGCAAGTTAGTTTGTTTCTTTTCTCGGCTGTGTTGCAAGAGAAGAGACAAAAAAATCCTTTTCTCTGGATGTTGTGCTCAGAAGCCTCTTATCTCCCCGGGAAAGCTGCTTTCCAAAGGCACTTCTTGAATTGCTGATGATAGGGCTGAGCTCTTTGTGTAGAGTTTTGGGAATGGCTCGTATGTTGTTTTGTAATTCACAGCACCTAAAGGTTGGTCAAATCTATTATTACTTCATCCAGTCCTTTTCCCAGCTGGTGCAGGATCGCTCTCTACAGGACATTTAAAACTAAAACTATCAGTGGCGTGCCTGCCACTTCCTTTGGAAAACTAGTTTACAGGAATGATTTTGAAAACGACCCTTTCTTGCACACTTGAGGGGAACTTCTCTCTGGAATTCATAGAGATAAAGTGCTTTTTCTCCTGCCCTGGGGCTGTGGGTACACCAGATAAATGAGCTCCTGGATAGCGCTGGTGCAAGTATCCATGGAGTGGTGTTGCCACTCTAGGTGCGTGCTTTGTGCTTGTGGTTTTTCCCTTTGCTCACACGTGGGCAGTACTGCACCATCATGGCGGCAGTGCTTTCTCTGGGTGTCCTAGCCTACAGTTCCCAGCATGGCTGCCTGAAGCAGTGGCTGCTGGTGGATTCTCAAAGACTATCTGGGAACCTAGGGCCACTGTGGAAGAAGTCAAACTCCCGCAATTCCCTGGGAACTAGTGCCATTTCCTAGTTCTTCTCTCAAATTAGAGGCCAGGATGAACATCCAGCTCCCACTACTTGTTCAATAATAGGTTTTTTTGTGTGTCTGTGGTTTTCCGGATTATCCTGAAAGAGTTGGAGACCAAGACCAGCAGATGATGGATTATCTCAAAGGTTTTCAACCGGGGGTACACATACCTCTGGGGGTACTTCAGAGTATCGTAGGGGGTACGCAAGAGGATTGGAGTGACCGTCTCCAGACCCTGTGCTTTGGGGGGCCCTGCTTCAGACCTGGCGGGTGGCTACAGCCCGCCTCCTGGATGCGTGCCAGACCAGACGGGAGGTGGCCAGTCATGTACCAACGGGGCCAGACCCCCGGGCCCTGACGCCCAGCTGGGGGTGAGCCTGCTCTGTCTGAGCCAGCGCCAGGCTCCAGGGTTGGAAAGATAACTGCGGGGGAGAGGAGGCAGAGCCTGGCCAGAGCCAGACTCCATCACCCCAGTCAGGAAGAGGTAAGGGGCATGTTCCCCCACCAACCCCCTGCAGGTACAGACCCTCCCTAAGGGCAGCTGGGGGGGGCAGTGCCTTCTTGTGGGAGCTGGGGACCCCTTCCCTGCATGGGGGGGGGCAAATGCAGACTTGGCCCCCAGGCACCGGAGACCCAGAGTATGCCACTGGAGCCAGGTGGCAAAACCATGAAGGGGTACTTCAGGTGAAACCTTGAGACCGTAGGGGTACAGTTCCTAAAAATGGTTGAAAACCTCTGGACTATCTCATGTAATGGCCACCATCTTAGCCAGCACACCAGTTATTAAAACAGGGACCATGAGCGTTAAAACCTTGAGATCAAGCATCAGCCTGCACAGACGGAGACTGTTAACAAACTCGCCTCTTCTCTGGATTGGGTAGAGAAAGGGAGGTGCAACTTGCATGGACCGCTGAGTCACACGTGCCCCACGCCTGGAATAGTTGGCTCCACGCAGAACCCGACGATGCTTCCGGGTCTAGTGTTGCTTCTGGGTCTGTTCCACAGCCGCACATCTGTGTAAGCAAGTTCATCCTGAGACCTGTGACGGGCACAGCAGGGAATGCCTCATGTCGAGTTAGAGAAGGTTTTTTTCTGTATTTCCGTAGTGAGCAAGCCCTGACATTGCAGCAACCGGAACACAAGGCTGAGGGTGTCGTTCCCCCAGGGAAAAGAGACACTTGCTCTGTGGAATCTGACTACCTGGGATAGATGTGTGAAATTTTTCATTGAAAGACGAGATTGTAATGTTACGTTGCTGGTGGTGGGACTTGTGGCATTCTGATGGTTTTGTTGCATTTCTCACTTCGTGGTTGACGAATGATTTGTGTTAGTTATGGAGAGTTGATGGACAACTGAACTGATATTTAAAAACAGCTTTGTTGCCCCTTCTTCCAACAGCAGTATCCCATTCTGAGGATATGTTTACACTTAAACTGCTACAGCGCACAGCTGGAGCACTGCAGCTTTGGTGCTGTCTATACTGAAGTGTTATACTTAGAACAGCGACAGGAGAGGTTCTCCCATCAACACAGGTAATCCACTTCCCCCGAGAGGTGATAGCTAGGTCGACAGAACAACTAATCTCTTAACCTAGCACTGTCTACACCGGGGGTTAGGTTGGCACAGCTGACTCTCAGGGATATGAATTTTGTTGTTATGCTGCTGTAAATTCCCCATGTAGACCAGCCCGGGCACTCAGCATGGCCCCTCTGCTGGGCAGAAGCAGATGTCAGGAGCTGAGCAAGTTGACTTCCCAGGGAGGAAAAATCAGTAGTCTGGGTATGTTCAGTGTAACTTGCTTTATCTGCATACAACCTAGTTCTGAAATGAGATGGTCGAACAGCATGAAGGACAATCCCTTCCCTTCTTCCTACAGTCTCAGCCCAACACCAGTGCCTACTCTGCAGGCGTAACTGTGCCCAAAGAACTGATTCTAATCAAAGCCCAAGGCAAACAGAGAACTCCTGCTTTTTGCACAGCTGCCTGTTCTCCCCCGAGCTGCCGCTACATACAATCTTGCGTAACCCCAGCCTAACACAGTATGGCTTCCCAAGAGGCAAAACTTGTTTGCACACTAAGGGCTGGACTGCACTGAAAAGTTGCATCAGCGTGACTACGTTTCTCTCAGGACTGTGAAAAATCCATACCCTGCAGAGGTGTAGTTAAACTGGCCTAATCCCTGGTATAGACAGAGCTGGGTTGATGGAAGAATTCACTTTTTTCCTTGGAGGCAGATTACCTGTGCCAATATGGGAACCCCTCTTGTCACTGTAGTAAGTGTCTACACACACAAGCGCTAGTGGTGCAGCTACAGCACTGTGGCTTTGTTGCAGTAATGTTTTAAGGGTAGGCATAGCTGGTGAAAAAGAACAGGAAGGTCACACGTAACAGTGCAACTTGGTGATGCCTGCCAGAATGGTATGATTGTACTAACTACACAGCTTGGGGCTTTTGGCCCGACACCCAGGAAGTGAGCTCTATATCCCACCAGGTCTGGAGTAGAGCTGAAGAAATTATGTGTGAATAGCTCATGAATTCTGTTTGACCATGTGTGGACCTCTCTTATTCACTTTTTGCTAACGTTCACATGAGCTAACTTCTGCTTGTATGAATGTTTTTGGGAAAAATTCATTTCAAACCTGTAGTTAGTTGAAACACTTAATTTTGTGATTAAACTGTGGACAGTAGTAGTTTAGATTATCCAGTCAGAAATGGTACCAGGTGGCTTAGATAATGAAACATGCAGCTGAAATATTAACACACATACTTGCATGGAGTGGAGTCAGAGAAATCTGCAGTTTGTTTGCGCAACAGGTTCAAACAATTACACAAGCTGACTGACTTATGAATTTGTTTGCTTTTTGTATAGTTGGTGAACTGGAAAAATTCATTTCCAGTTGCTTACCCAGTTCTAGTGTCTGTGGATTCTGTGGTACAGATAAAGGAATACCGCTGGCATACAAGAATCAATGTCCTGTATCAATAGAGATGAGGTGGGTGCAAAGTGATTCTGCTACAATGCAACCCTTTCTTGTGTGTAATGAATATGTGAACCCCTGCATTGCACCACTCCTGGCCTGCAGGGCAGGCAGATATTTATCCTGGCAGCTGCTTTCCACTCATTGCTATAGATCCCTGAGTGCTATAAAATCTTCCATTCTCACTGAATAAGAATGGCCCCGTCTACCCGGCCACCTTATGTGTTTGCAGAGCTCCTGTCACTGCAGTAAGAAGGCACCATTCCAGGACCAGAGAGCGAGGAGCTGCTTTTTTTGCAATCACTGACTTGTTCAAATCAGGTGAACAATCAGACTGCCAAAAGTCTATCACACAAGGGTAACAGAGTGCAGAAAGGCCCAGGAACAATTTTTGAGCTTGTCTTCAATGCAGAGTTAACTTGAGTTCACTCAGCTTGAGTGAGAGTGGCCACACAGCAAAATAACCCTTACGGATCACAGAGTGCTTGTATTGGAAGCACGGAGTATCTGCATCCCCATTGCATTATTAGACCCAGCATCAGCAGCACTTGCGCTTCTGTCCACACCTGCAGTGGGTCAGCTAACTTGAGTTTAAAGCACCAGTTAATTTGAGCTAGAGATTTTTACATGTGTGGGAGTTGAGTTAAGTTAGGGGCGACATTTCAAGTTATCTTGAGCGAACACTGCAGTGAAGCCAAGCCAAGTTCTGCATCTTGTTTAACCTCGACACTGTGCCTTGTACCGTTTTTCTGTCATTCCACGGTGCCAGCTGTCCAATGAAAAGCCAGATGGTAACTGATGTTTGTTTGTCAACTGTATAATTAAAATAAATAAATTTCTAGCCATTTGTATCTGTGGTCGGTCCTTTCTTCATAGACAAAGAAATGTAATCAAGTGCTTAGAGCAGAAGAATGGGAATTATGACCTGCCTTACTCAATTACGGGACCTTCATCAAGTCACTTTACAAATCACTCTGTTTCAGTTTCCCTCTCTGTCTGTCAAATGGGGCAATGATACTTCTCCTCTGGTTCTAATCTGCTTTGAGCTCGTAACAAGAGGTAAATGGTATTATGATGGGTTTATTCGCTGGGTCTTGTTTGAAAATGAACCCTCTGCTTTTTCCATATGCAAGAGAGGCACCTAGTAAATGACTGACTTATTGTCATTAGAAGGACAAAAATACATAGTGGAAGAAGAGAAAAATGTAGCTGCTCTTTGTGCAGTGGGAATGGGGGTAGGTACGACACAAACACTAGCTAAAGGCTCAGGATCCAGTTTCGGCTGGCCTGACCCTCCATTACCAAATAAATCCCACTCTGAGCAGGACTTGGGACTCTGTACCTCCTGTCCAACCCACTCCTCTGACCCTTGTTGTGAAAGAGCAAAGGGGGAGCCAAGCATGACCTCTGCTCTGACCCAGTGCTTGCTCTCTCTATATTAACTTTGCGTAAGTGCTGGTGTTTCAGACACGCTTCTACCCCTGCCTCTGCCGGTGAGAGGGCGAGGTAAGAGCAACACTCGGTCGCGGTTTCCAGCTGTGTGGACCTTGTAACTGATTGCATATGGAACGTACGGGAGGGAGTAGAGCGGGGAGGCTGTTTGTACCTAATTTCTTCTTACAAACCAAGGGCTGGATTCACCCAGGCTATGTTAGCCCCTCAACCCAAGGCCGTAATGCTACCTGGAATGGGGGTGCATTGGTGAAAACTATCTGCAATCCCTGTTCCTGCTAGGAACCTGCACTTGGCTGACCATTTCCAGAAGCAGGTTAGGGCCAAGACAGCAAGAGGTGCAGTGATTCAGTGCTTCTCCCAAACATTCTCCACCAACGGAGCTCCAGACTTTAAAGAGAAGAGATTTCCTCCCCCTTCATGACCCCACGGATGCATGTTAGACCTCATGTCTGTAGGGATGAATCTGGCTCCAGGACTAAAAAACAGAGAGGAAGCCACCTAAGCAATCACTGTCAGAGTGATAGCTAGTAGCCACCAGCTCCATCAGGTTGCCATCAGAAGTGTAACTTCTAGCATGAACTAGGAAGGTGCTATGGAGAGAAGCAGCCTTACTAGTGGCTAACTGTGAGAATCCACTGGTAGCCACCTGGTGTTAGGTTAGCAAAACCCTCAGACTTGGTAGCCCAGGGGCCCTTCTTGCCATGGGAAGTCCTAGCACTGAAATGATTTGATCACGTGACTAGTGGTGATGTGATTTAATTTAAATCGAAGCATGTTAACTTTTGAGGTATCTTCCAGCATGTGCCCTTTGAAATCCACTATATTTTTAAAAGCTTATTTAATTTTACCCCCGTGGCTTGGATTCTTAACGTATTAGCTTTTCAGTTGATCAACTAGAAAATAATGTCCAGGAAAAGGAGCATGGATGAGAACAAAGCAGGATTTGTGCATAGAGTGTTAACTTTATAAACAATGTTTTTGCTCTTAATTATCCTCTGCATGAACATGCCAAGAGAAACACTTCTCGGTTCCCAGGCAAGTCATTTCTCAACCACAGGAATACAAACAATAGATCGGTTCAGACCATCTGGTTCAGTATCCTCTGGCCAACAGTAGCCAGTACCCGATGCTTCAGAGGAAGGTGGAAGAAGCCCCACAGACAGTGTACAATTTAAAAAGCAACCCGCCCATTGAGGAAGTGTCTTTCTAACTCCTGTGTTAGTTTAGTGATTGGCTTATACCCTGAAGCACATGAGTTTAACTCCTATGTAGGATAAATAATTTTTGCTTTAACATGTCTAATGTGACCTTGGATGGTCTCACTACTTATGCATATTCATGGTACCACATAGGTAAAATAACACTGCATAACAGTTTTGCATTTAACGTCCTCGCTTTTTAAGAATGTAAAGGATATAAAGCAAGAATGATCTTGGTGTATCTCTGACTTGTTGCCTTGTGTTAATTCCGGGTATGCTGTTCTTCCCTCTTCAGTATCAAGGTGTTAAATTGTGTCACCTACTGGTTTCTGAGGATACTGCATTGAATGTGTGCTATGAGCCATGCTTCAGTCCAGGGTTTTGGCGGTGGGTCTGATTCTGCTCCTCGGCACCAGTCTTCCTGGTATGTCTTAAACCCCTTCAGTCTGGTGGGGATAGTCGTCCACTTTATATGCATTTAACCTGCTTTTCACACGTCTATCCCAGCCCTGAACTAGGCTGAACGCTGGGTAGTAGAGCGGGTAGAATAATGCACGAATTTTCACTGTGACTGGGCGTGTGCATCCAGTGACTGGTGCACTGAGGTGTGGATCCTTCCACACACACGGCCTGGGGGTGGGGGCAGGGGCATCCTAGCACCGTGCTCTGCTGCGTAAGTTCCACTGCACGCACAGGTTTGTGAACGCTAGCACTAGTGCGCTGCTGCAGTTCCTGCTGCATTTAGAGACTGAAGGCTGGGAGCACAGCGCCAGTCCTCTGGTGTGTGGATGCTACACTTGGAGGCTGGCCTTTGAATCCTAGTGCACAGGAATCCTGAGGAGACGCTGAATCCTAGAACCGTTTTCCAGTTGGGCTCTTTCCCCTGCAGCTCTTGGGGAGCTCAGTGCTTTCATTGAAAATGGTCATTCAAGATGCTTAATATTCTCTTCCTCCTCCTCCTCCGCAGAAGTGGGTGCTAAGGCAATCTCAAAGAGACACGTCCGTCGTGACTGGCTGATCATACCTGATTCAATTGCATTTTACGTGTACGAGTCTGTGAACAAAGTGTCCCCTAAAGCTGGCCAGTTCTTGGCGGAAGCTGTTCAGATGCCTGTCATTCTTGAGACCAGATATGAAAAGGCTTCCTCTATTCATGGGATGGCTTGAGAGGGTATGGGGAGGCGTAAGCCCACTTCCATACAGAGAGATCTTTGGGACAAAAAACAGAACCACCCTTCACAGAGTAAACAGCATGAATCTCATATACCAAGGCATATTTTTTCCCTGTTGCATACATACGTTTGTTGATTGATCAGCTACATTGGACACGTCTGGCTGCAGATGACTTGGTACTGTCTGTTTAAGAGGGTCTGAGAACTGTGATGCTGGAAGGAAATCCCAGAGTGTAAATCAGGCCTAACAACAGGGGTGATTCAGGTAGTAATGATCTATTCCCCAGGTAACTGATGATGGCAGGCAGAACCAAGATGTGTGCACAGCTGAGAGATACACGATTCCATATTGCTGCTGACTGCCACACGCCTCTCTTGCCTCCTGAATTATGTGTCTACAGGGCAGTTTGAGTGTCCGACATCCATCCTAATGGAGTGATTTTTCCAGGACTAATTTGTCCCACTGGCAAATACGAGAGAGTGGCAGCCTTACGAGTATAGAAAACAGAGGGTACCCCACCCAGGACAGGTACTTTACTGGTGTGTTACTGTCTCCTACAGGAACTTCCTGATGAAGGCGACCTCTAAAATCAGTGTGCTGGTAGAACAGCTGATGGAAAAATTAACAGGTCTGTGGAAGAAGAAATAGGAAAACAGGAAGCTCCGGCCCAGCAATAGGATCGGGACAAGGCACAAGACTGTTTGACATGAGTAATTAGAATGTGCAGTGTCCCATCTCCTCCTGGACTGAGATCAGCTACTACCATAGAATTGACGTTCCCGATGATGCCACTAGAAGGGGTGAGAATACCAGCTTCAAAGAGCAAAGCAACCTGTCTCCCTGGGAGGGGAAAAGATGCACTGCCAAAGCAGCTGCTGGATGTGGGAAAGGGAATAGAAGGAAGACAGATTCCGTAGTCAAATTCCTTCACCAATTTGGCCACTGGATCTTTCATTCCATCCCAATAAAGTTTTGAATGTGTTTATAGTTCTTACGTTTCCTTCTTTGCATTTAATGTTTAAGTGGATGGTGGTTTTATAACATCAACTCTCACGGCAGCAGAACAAGATCTGATCGAAGGGAAGTGATAGAGATCAGTGATACTAAACATCATCTAGACAAGTGTAACCAAAATCAGACACTGCCCATCACCTCCTTCCTCCTCAGAAGGTCACAAGAAGTGTGGTGTAGTCTTTTGGGGCACCTGGTAGCATGCCAGCTGTAACCGTCCAAAGACAGTGCTTCAAACTCTGTCAGAAAAGTTCAGCACCTGAGGGATTCCCAGTAACTACTCGCACACACATCAATGGATAAATAATACAATTTGACTCACTTACAGCACCTTCTATTTACAAATACCAAATCACTTTGAAAACAATAATTTAACTAAACCCCCATGTGGTTGGGGAAACGTATCTCCAATTTAAAGGTCAGTAAACTGAGGCACTGAATGGGTAAGTGACTTGTCCAAGACAGTTTGTGGCAGAAACTGGAATAGAACACAGGTAGTCTGGTTCTTAATTTTCTCTTCTCGTTCCAACAGGCAGGATGACCTAGTGGTTAGGAGCTCCTTACTAAGACTGGCAAAAAGCTTTTATTAAAAATGAGACATTAACCTTCCAAATATGAAGCGAGTATAAACCAATGTAACAATGTCTTCCTAAGTTCATTTGCAGCACTGACACTGGGATGTGTCAACAGGGACAGGGGAATTCAGCTCATTGGGGTGTTATATGTAAAGCCCACTGTCACTTTAATGTCAGCATTAACTATTTGTTTTAGCAGATGGAATGGAGAATAGATGGAAGCCCATATGGGGGGATTTGGGGTTGCCACATGGAATGAAGGGAAAAGGAAAAGAGGGGAAAAGAAGATGCAAAGATGGAAAAGGGGGTAGAAACAGAAAAAGGAAGGAAGAAGGAAGAGAAACAAAGGGCAAAAAATAGTCGTCCGACAGGTCAAGTGGTCTCTCTTTGAGTGATGCTAACGGTGACAACAAAAAAAATGACAGCAAGCAACTTTAGCTACCTGACAAAGGCCATATTCTACACTTGCTATCTATGCAAACTTCCCATTTATAGCAGTGTGAGAATTGCTGTGGATCCATGCTAGTATACAGTCCTAAACTTGTTGCCTGGTCCATAGACAATAATTAATAATGGTATTTGGTCCTCTCAACAGAATGAGCTCGACGCTCTTGATCGATAGAATCTCTGTCACCTTGCAAGCATTTAAGAAAAAAAGTGCCCTGCTCCAACAGAATAATACTAACTCTTGATATTCCTCTGTATATTGGGGAGCCTGAAAGGGTACGTGAACCTTTTCCTCTTCATTCGTCTTCCCTTTCTCAGTGTTGTGTTTAGGCACCGCAGGCCTGAGAGACTTGCCTGAAAGAGTGTCTGATACTTCCAACCTTCCCTCAATTGCCTCTGACAAAGTCTCTGCCCCTGAGAACAGGCTCCCTCCAGCTGCTTTGTTCTCACAGAGCAACTTGGAGGGTTGCCGAGGATACAGTGCTTTCTGGTAAATAAGACCCCAGTCCATTCAGGCCTGCAATTTTTGACGTACCAAAAGGACCACCACCCAAACTAGCCCCTTAGTCAGTTGATTATTTGTCTGGGGTAATAAAAGTTACCCCATCTTCCCCATATTACAGTAGGTGATCTGCTTGGAACCAATGTCACAGATCCATAAACAATATCTCTGGAGTATGTCGGTTTCCTACAGCACAGCAATAAACGGCGCAGTGCACTTCGCTGCCTTAGTTCTGATTTCACTGCTGCTCTTTTGAGGCTCTGTTTTGTGGATTTCTTTGTTGCCGTCATTTAGATTATGATGATGCCTTGGTCAAGCAAGAATGTGCCACCACACATACGTATATGAAAATATGCTCATACTTATGGGGAGATATAACAGGGTTCAGTTTATGTTGGTTACAGAGCTTACCACATGAAAAAGCCAGAAACTTCAGCTACTTTCATTATGAAAACGCCTTATATATGTGTGACATCTCATCTGGTTTTTTTTCTCCTTTCCTCTCTCTCTGTTTTTACTAGTTATCATTCAGTAATAGACATTCCCATCCTATTAAGCCCTGGTCTACGCTTACCGGGCGATTCGGTGGCAGTCGACGGGAGTTACGCGAGCTACACAGAGTAGCTTGCGTAACTCCCGTCGACTACTGCGCTTCGCTTCTCTGCGCCGTCTTCACTGCACTGCGCCGACGGGAACCGCGTTCTCATCGACGCAGCACTACGCCACTTGAGGGGGTGGATTTACTGCGTCGACTTCCTGATCGATTGAGTGAGTCTACACTGACCGCTCAGTCGATCCAGATAGGTCGATCTGACGGCGGCCACTTTGTCTTTAAACAACTAGGGGATTTTTCTCTGAGTTGTGCTTAGCTGTGCTCTTGCATAAAAGAGGAATTAGCTCTTTCTTCTTTGGGCTAGGAATTCAGGGTCTGCAAGAAAGTGCGTAGAGCTTGGTATCCAGTAATGCTGACTGAACTGTTTCAAATGTGTATCTTGTTTTGTTTAGCAAATTGTTCAGGAACAAATCCTGCTTTCTTCTGAATATATTTGTCCAAATGGGTGGACAAAGAGTTTTTGGACTGTGTTATTCATGACCACGCCACTTCAGCTAGTCACTATTTGTTGTGTCGTGAGATTTAAGATACCTACGCAACATGATATTATTTCTCCTCTCTCTGACTGGATGACTGAAGCAGGAAAATAACATGCTTCCAGGATACATTTGCAGGTGAATAATCTGTCCTAAAATGTGTGACGTTTTTGATGTTCACAAACATCTTTCGTGGCATTTCCTCGCAACTAATATGGCCCTCCACAAATCTTAGTGAGCTAAATGCTCATCGGTTATTTCTGCTATTTAGCTGATCTGAGTAAAGCTGAAAAAGCCCAAAGATCTTTGTGTTTGTATCTGAGTTGCCTGCTCATTCTTCTATGTGTGTGCACATGTATGTGTGTGTGTAAAAAGCCAAGCTCCATTAGCTTGCTAATCTTGAAAGATCTGCAAGAAACAAGGCTGTGGATGCTTCTTGCCTCCAAACTTCTGGCTAGCCCCACTTGCTCAGTTCAGCTGCTTGATTTATTTAAAAAAAAAAAAAAGATGGAAAGAAAGGAGAGAGAGCTAAGAGAGCAGTCAGTCAGGGACTGGGGAAAGAGAAAAACCTGCCCCCATCTCATGGTCTATGGGTAAAAGCACAGAACTGGGATCCTGTATTTTATTTCCACAGACTCATTACACAGCTCCGAGCAAGTCACTTGATGTCTTTGTGACTTGATTTCTCTGTCTTTAAAATGAAGATGAAAACACTTTCTTGACTCAATTTCCGTTCAAGTTCATAAAGTTCTTAGAGAGTGCTGTAAGAACAAAGCATTGTTACCTGGGTGACAAACTCTCATTTACCAGCTTTGGGGAAGATTGAGGTAGAGCTGGTTCAACAGTATTCATCAAAATTAAATTTCAACAAATTTAGGTGGGGGAAAAGGCGGCGGTGGGTTGGATGGATGAATTGTTCCTGATTTCTGCAAATACACCTTTTATTTCAAACTATCCACCAAAAAATATGATGAATAATTTTCAGAATAATTTGTTTGTAAACTGCTAATGAGCTGTTGAATTTGGACTATTGGTGGCATATGATTATTTACAGAATATACTTCTTGAGCCCTGTTTGTATGACTGAAACACTTGGGTGGCTGAAGATCGATTGACTAATAATGAACAAATTTCCAGTCTGCGTGAGTTGGAGTTGCTGAATGTTTTTGTGAATAATGGTAGTTATACACATACACAAACAATAACCAGCACGATAACGTGCAAATTGAAAGTCATTTATTTGCATTAAAAAGATGTCCAAAGAATAGAAGAACACCGTTGTGAAAAAGTTCAACATTCTGAATTTATTTTTGGTTCATTGTGTTGGAAGCAGACCTGTTTTTCTGATTTTTGGTGACATTTTTAATCAAAAATATTATCAACATTTGTATTAAAATAGTTATCAGAATTGTTCACTTACTGAAAACCCAGTTGGTAAATGAAAATTTTCTATAATGATCTCAATAACATTTTTAATTAAAAACTTAAAAAAAAAAAAAAACCCAAAGTAAAAAATATGTGTGTGTGTGTGTGTGTGTGTGTATATTTTTGTTTATTTTTGAGAAAAGGCCATTTGTAATCAGTTTTTCATTGGAAAAATTCCAAAGCAGCTCTATTTACAAACATGCATTGCACCTGTTTTTATTATTCAGGTAACTGTAGCTGTTAGTGCAGCCTCATTTCTAGAGGGTATCTGCTTACACAACATGGGCACGAAAAAAAAAATGGAGTTGGTTACCTACTTCAGATCTTCACTTCCTGTAAGGATGTTGGGCTTAATTCAAAAGCTCTTTTAAATCTATGAGAAAAGGTGGGTGAGTAATATCCTGGGAGACATGGTACTACACTGCATAGTTTAAATTGATGAACATTCCTACTGGAGAAACAACAACAGATCTTAGATCAAGCCCCTTAATCATCTGGGGCATGATCTTGCTCCCATGCAAGTCAAATGGGAAGAGTCCTATTGACTTGAATGGTGCAGGATCAAGCCCTTGGTTACCACTGAATATTCAGCCCCCATCTTAAGCGGTCCAGTGTTATTGCCTTACTTACTTCACTGCAGTAACCCTCTGACTCTATTCTCAGCTGGTAGTGAGTGGAACCTGCAGTAGGCAAGAGATCTGTAGAGACATTTGGGTAAATAGTGAAAGCCATTTCCAACTCCTGATTACAGTGGAAACTGTAAATGGTGGCCACTATAAGGAGAGCCAATATAATGATGTGGCCAGTATAACAGGCAGCTGCTGCTAATGGGTAGTAGAATACCATTCCCTGTGAGTGCGCCTCTATATCAACTACACTGAGATGCCTGTGTATAGATACACTGAGATGCCTGTGCATAGCAGGTGATCGCAGGTGTCACTGGATTCCAGCACAGTTGGTGTTGCTTTGAGGGGCAGCGTACCCTCAATTCTCATCAGAGGCAGGGAGGATGGTGGATTCTCAGTATATTACAGGGTCGGTTGCTTAGAAGGAAAATGCTGCAAGAATTTAGATTTACTTCAGAGGCAGGGATCAAATACCATAGCTCACACTCAATCTGATCCTTGTCAGTGCCGTTTTTAACTCTCTACCTTTCTCTCTTTTTTGCCTTCACATTGCTTTTTCATTTCTTTTCATCTGTCTGCGTTCCACCCCCACCCGGTGTGCATCGCTTTTATCCTCCCATGCTTTTTCCTCATCTCTCGCATGATCTCTCTGCAGCGCTTATCTGTCTTTTATATCTGCATTTCTCTCTTTTTTTTTTTTTAACCATCTTTCTCTTTTGCATTGCTTCTCTCATTTTCCAGCTGTCTACTCCATAGCCCAGTGTTTCTCAATGATCTGTCCATGCACCGGTCCCTGAGATCTCCCTGACACAATTTAGGAAGGCAGCAAGCCAGTCCCTGATGTCAAAAAGGTTGAGAAACACTGCAGTAGCCTACGTGGACGGTTAGAAATATGAGCTGAAACTGAGAGAAACTCTTCTTGGTTTCTTCCTTGAGTATAACCCTTGCGTGCAACAGTTTGGGGGGAGAGATAAGTCAGCATCTGTCCCTTTCTACGCAAATTTCACAGATTCTCTCTCAGTATGTAACAACTGACTCAGATCAAGCATGAATGCGCTAAGAGTTTTTCAAAGATTGCACGCGATGCTAACCCACTGAATGTATTACCACTGCCAGGGAAACCCATAAATCTTTCCTTCAGTGTTCTAAGCACGCAATTTCTTCCTTTTCCTTCCCCCCACTGTCAATCTCTGTGTAATCATAGACTATTTCATTGTAATATTAGCACTGCAGGAGATGGCCATGCTGTGCATTCAACCTTCAGGTAGGATTTGAGAGCCAAAGTTTTTGGAATGGTGGGGTTGGGTTTTACAAGTGCATTCCCTTGATTGCTTCTCACAAGATGCTTGTGTTTTAGCGAGGGATGCAGGTTGGAACACTATGAAAATCTTCCTCACGTTCCATTCAGCTGTTGGTCTGTCGGTGCTGAGATGCTGTGGGGAAGCCCACCCTATATGGTTTTGGCTGCCGGAGTGCGTCTGGTCTAATCCCTATTTCCAATTCATCAATTTCTTAAACTTTCACCTGTCAGGCTGAAATTCTCCATGCCTGGTCTCTGCTTGGTGTTGTGTTTTTCTGGAAAGTTTGAACAAATGGAGGAGGGAGAGAAAGGGATAGTAACCTTTTGCCATTATAACAAAACGCCTGTGATTTTTGTTGTTGTTTGTTTAAAGAAGAAACAGTTCCAGCACCAAAACAGCTGTAGGTGGTAGCAGAGTGGAAGGGTCTTTCTACTGAACCCACCCTGCTAGCTGGTATTGAAATTCTGCTGGGAGGCATTAGTGGGTCCCAACTGACTCAATTCTGGCTTATTAATTCCAACCTGGCTATAAGGAAGGTGGAAAAGGAGAGCAGAAGTGGCTCTCTGGGTAGAGGAATTTAAGATCTGATGCAGAAAAGGATCATATAAGTACCTGTCTACACCTAGAGCTACTCCAAAATAACTCCATGCGTGCACATTTTTATTCTGAAATACGAGTATCCTGTTCCTGTTTCACTTAATCCATTTTGTAAAAGGATTGAACTAAACAGGAACAAGGACTCCTTCCAGAGTGTCTTCACATGGAGTTATTCAGGAATAGTTATTACCCATTAAATTCACATCCTATCTCAATGCAAACACTTGGACCAGCCACGCCGGCAAAGAAGGGTGGGGCAGGAGTTAGATCCGTTGCTATTCGTTTGTTAATAAAGGCAAACCCAAGAAAGGGAATACAATTTTTGACCTGATAGAATGTGCACAGACTTTCTTTGGAGCAGGAGAGGTAAATTACTATCTCACATGGGCAGAGAGTTGAAATAATCCACTCCAGAGAGATGTCCCTTTCCATTCTCTGAGGGAAATTGCTTTGGATTTGACTGAACTATAATGGTTTGAAAATCACACCTAGTGCAATACAGTCCTTGGGGACTGAATTTCATTGGTAGCATAAGCAGGAAAGGTTGCCTTGCACGTATGTAGGTGTCTAACCTAGCTGCGTAGTTGCTAAGTTGCAGCTTGAATGAGGGCACGGTATCCGATAAATTGGGTGTGCAATGAATATACTTTACAGAACTGAGCAAGGATGTACATTGCAAGGAACAGGGCATTCCAAGGATGTCAAGCTGAATAGTCCTAAGTGATGGAGTTCTTTTTCCCTTCCTGTGGGGAGAAGGAAGAACCCTAGGAAATTCTGTTAGAAAAAACTACCTCAATAGGATATTAAAATGGCACCATTGTAAGCTTCCAAAAGCGAGGGAATGCTAAAGATTAAGGCTGCATGTGCAAATTTAAGCCTGCGACCATGAAGGTATGCATTATACCGTCTTTAATTATGTGATCACATACTATTTCCCAGATGAAATAGCATGCAGTGTTTTCCTACCACATTAGATATATACGCATAGCATCTTGTAGTAGAAAGCAATAGTCTGGGCATCCTAGGCAAAGATTGTCTGTGAAAATCATTTATATGTAAACTGCCCAGTAAACCATATTTACACCACCTACCAAAACTTTTAACAATGCAAAAGAGCAGTGCAATTGTGGTAGCATACAACGGCCACCTAAAATGGCAGATAAATTATCTGCATAACTGTTTCACCCCTGAATTGCAACCTGGCTCTGTGTGTGTGTTGAGAGAGAGAGAATTAGATTAATAGTTAGCTGCTTCACTCACAGAGCTGGGCTGTTGGTTGAAAAGAAAATGTATAAGACATGGATGCTGAGAAATTTTTTGACATAAATGCTTGGAGAGGAAAGAAAAGAAATGATCATATTAAAATCAAAACAAAACAAAACAAAAAAACCTAAGGGCTAGATCATCCCTGGCGCTTGCGCAGTGTGGGAATTAATCGATTTTCTACTAATAGTGATATATGCTTCCTATTTTAGTAGTGGATGAATTAGTTCTTCCCAAACAACCCATACCGCGGGGACATGCATTCAAAAGGTTGAGTGCTATTCCTTCTGTTTGAGCGTGTAAAGCCTTCTGAAGACACCAAGTGCTACAGCGTACTTAACGTCAGGCAGGAGAACAATCAGCTATCTGATCCATCTAGAGCCAGGAATAATCTGCTCTTCATTCTGTAGTCAGCAGAATTCTGAACAGGGTCGGTGTTAGGGGATAGCGAGCAGTGCAATTGCCCAGGGCTGCCCCAGAAAACTAAGTTACATCATACATACGGAGTCACCGTGGGTAAATGTAATGTGAGTATTACAGTAATTCAATCTCTAAAAGTGGGGGAAAATCACACTAAAGCAGAGGTTTCTAAACCGTGGGGTATGCCCTCCTAAGGGAGCACGGAGGAACATTTGGGGGAACAAATAGCGATGGAAGGCAGCCCGGGCTTCAGCCCCGGGCGGCAGGGCTCAGAGTTTGGCTTCAAGGGAGGTGGAGTCAGGGCCCACTCCTTAGTTTCTGCCCTGGGCCCCAGTCAGTCTAACGCCGGCCAAACTCTCTGAAGTGTATTTTTAAAAAACAAAAATCCTTTTAATAATACCGACCCAAATGCTAAAGCTCTCTCTCTCTCTCTGTTTCATTCATTCTTTTGGCAAGCAAACTGCCGCTGACGTTGGTGAATACATTATTGTTCTTAGGCCAGATCTGCAATACAGACTTCTGTTGGCACATCTATGTCAGTCACGGCTGTGAAAGAGGTGCGATCTCTAACAGACCTAGCTATGCCAGCAGAAGTGCTCTGCCGGTATCGTATACCAGTATACTGGTAAAGCACTCCTTGTATAGACCTGGCCTTAGGGGTATGTATTGCCCCTATCATCAGCAGCATTTTGAGTATCTTTCACATAAAACAATAGAAATAGTGAAGTCCGTTAAGGACTTCTCTGGCATTTCTCCTTTTTGGGGGTCAAAACTTTATTTGCAGGTAGGGATTTTTCCTTTTTAAAGATTTTATTAATTATCTTTGTAGTTGTTTGTTGGTAGGGGTTTAGGGTTAGAAGGAGTGTTAGAGTTGTGCTAGCGAGTAAGGATATTGGCCCAGTAAAAGACAAAATCTGATTTTACAAAATACAGTTACCAGATCTCCTTGTACGCTGAAATCATTTATTCTATCATCCGGTTATTCTTTTTTCAAAATAAAAGAATTTCCTAGCAGATTGCTAGAAAAAGCCAGTTTTGTAAAAAGTCAACTTCTAACCTTTTTATTCATAAAAAGATCATCTTTTTCCCACTTAAATTCTGTGGTTTTTGTTTCATGACTTATAGTAAGTGGGCAGATTTAAAATCTCCATTTCAGCCCTCAACGCCTCCAGCTCTTCCAGTTAATCATTTATTATTGCTTAACAGTATGTTTAGAACAGAGGGGATTTTTCTCCTGTTTCAGTCTATTGATATCAGTATTTACTAACTCCAGTTAATTGTCCATCGGTTAACTCACGCTGGCTAACATTGCACAACCACTTATTTCAGCACACACGCATTTGTGGTTTGCTCATTTTATATTTTGGAACAAATGTTTGTGATGGAGGGGATAGCCCCTGCTTTTAGAAATGTTAGCAATGTTAGCTAACCATCCAGTCTTGCTAAGTAAGTATCATGATTTTATTGTTAGTCTCACAGTATTTGGTGTTTTCCTTAAAGCCCCGCTCCTGGAGGCAAGTGACATGAAAAACTCATTTTAATTTTTTTTAATGAAAGTTTCTAACTCTCATGGTTACAGAGCAAAGTTTAAAAATGTAACCGAAGCATTATTTAAAGTAGTGGCTCTCAGCCGTTGCAGATTACTGTACCTCTTTCCAGAGTCTGATTTCTCTTGCGTACCCCCAACTTTTACCTCACTTAAAAACTACTTACTTACAAAAATCAAACACAAAAATACAAAAGTGTCACAGCACACTTTTGTTTACTTTCTCATTTTTTTACCATATAATTATAAAATAAATCAGTTGGAATATAAATATTGCACTTACATTTCAGTGTCTAGTACAGTGTTTCTCAACCTGGGGGTTTAGAGGGGTCGCAAGTGCAGAGCTGGTATTGGGGGTGGCAAGAAAGGCAATTGCCTGGAGCCACAGGGGCGCCATGAAACTAAGTTACATGCCTCAGCCCCGTGGGGGTGGGACTCAGGCTTCAGGGGTACAGTAGTTTGGAAAGGTTAAGAACCACTGGTCTAGTATATAGAGCAGTATAAATAAGTCATTGTCTGTATGAAATTTTAGTTTGTACTGACTTCACTAGTGCTTTTTTATGTAGCCTGTTGTAAAACTAGGCAAATATCTAGATGAGTTGACCTACTCCTTGGAAGACCCCTGGGGGTATGTAGAGATACACATGCCCCAGGTTGAGGACCACTGACTTAAAGGTTTGAAGGCCAGAAAGCAAATAACAAGACCACCTCCTTTTTTTTTAACTTCATGATTTATTGTGGCCTGACTGACGACTTTTGAATGTTTGGCCCAGCAATCTGAGAGTTAAACAGGAATAAATACTCTAGTCTTGGTGTGATCAAAGGAAAAGGAAAAACATAAATGTCATCGTTTGTGTCCTTTTGCCTTGGATAAGACTCTGTCCACACTGGTGATCTCTAGGACCCTTTATCTTCAAGTAGCACACCGTACCTTCATCGTGTTTTTCATATGCATTCAGCCAAGTCCTTCAAGCTTTTCTTTCTCTTCTCTACCCTTTCTCTATTTCACACAATAACCGCTACTATATTAATCCCATGCAAGAATCCTTGTTGTATTTTCTCTTAATCATAGCAACATGGCCACTTCCTGCTGTGCTTGAGTCCAGGTCTCAGCGAATGACTTCTGCTTTTAGTTTTAATAATAAGCCTGAAAGCATTGACTCCAGTGTGCGCTCTGTAGCTAAGATCCTGTTTTCATTCTACTCTCCCCTTTTCAGTGTCTGGGAACCTAATCAGAAAACATGATTTGGGTCTGAGATTTTTCAGGCCGGGTTTCAGCCCAAAGGTGGATTTTTATTTTTGAAAGTATGAGCAAATTTTTCTCTCTGTCAGCTACGTAAACAGGAACAAATAGGCTGCCCCCACTGTTTCCACCTGATTGTTCTGCAAGAGAGAAGAGGGGAGGGTTGGTCCCTGCCCCCCATAATTGGAAGGGCTCTGACCTTCCACATCCAGGGAGCTCCTGTGAATCACATTGAGCAAGGCTTAAGAGTTGCCTTGCAGCAGACGCCAAAACTGTTTTACCATGAGGGAGGCCCTGTGCTTTGAGCCCCTGCTGAGCATATCAGTCTCAAGGGGAATGCCATGCTATCCTGGGCTGCCTTACTGACCAAATCCCATATTTTCTTTTTAACTGGGATGGAGGGGGGAACATTAATAAACCCATTAAATCTCTCTTTTCCCCTGATCGAGCATCTCTTCTCAAGAGGAAAAGCTGTAATGCTGCAGGGCTTTCCACACCAGAGACGGTCGCATTTCAGCAATGCGGGGAAGTGATTCAGATTCTGTCTGTAATGCATGTTGGGGATCTTTTTGAATTAATGGCAATACCCAAATGTTACAGTAAGGTGGTTGTTATATTTCCCCTCGGATTGCTGCAAAAATCTCTGCTGAATTTTCAGCCTAATGCTGAGTGTCCTGGCTCGTGTTTCCCTCAGCCCCTGAAAGTTGCTTTCTCATAGATGCTTTTTGATACTTTGAGTACAGTATCTGTGGTGTGATGCTTTTATGAGTTGGTGAGTCATTCCTTTACCAGGGCACTGTCTTAGGAGAGAGAAAAGAGACTCTGAACCAGGCAACCACAAGTCACCTCAGGGATAACAAATAAGGGGCCTGATTCAGCACTTCTCAGGAGAGGCCAAAGCTCCCTGAGAGCTCCCCAGTGAAGATGGAAAGGGGCTCAGAAATAGGCAGCTACAAGGGGCGGAACATCACTCACTTTCACTCATGACACAGGGTGAGGCGTGTGTGCGTGCATGTCCTGCTTGTCCATGAGGGCAGCGCTCAGCTAGTTAACCGCCAAGTAAACTGTGGGAGCCAGATCCTCAGGCCTAGACGTATCCTGGGATCCACATGTGACGGGAGCCCTCCTAACGTGGATTTGCCCTCGTGAGTGCTCCAGCACCCCCGTGACACTATCTCACCTGCCTAGTAACCTTCAGAAGGCAGCCTTCCCCTTTCTTGTGTGTGCGCCATGCGGGAAGGGCGCTGCAGCAGACGGGAGGCCGAGAGAAGAGCTGTCGTGCTCCATTCCCGCTAATCCCAAGGGTGCGGGAGTGGGAGTCAATGCTGCCTGCGCCACGTGAACGCCCCCTGAATCCTGCCCTACAGTTGCCAATGGGAGTCAGGAGTGGTCAGCAGTCCACGCGAATGGCTTCTCTCCTTACAGATAAATGGGGGCAGGCAGGTGGGCAAATTTCACAAGGCCTTGAGAAGAATGGTTAGTAGGAAACTCTGCAGGGTGACCCGATGGACTTTTCCATCTCTTCTCACCTGGCTTGTAGATTTCCCTGCCGGAGGATGAATGATCTGAGGCTTAGCTTTTCAGCTCTTACTTCAGCCCAACTGCCATTGATCTCGATTCTGTTAAAAGTAAGAGTATAAAACTCCCATTGATTTCAATGGGACCAGGAGTTTGCCTGTTGACTTCAACTGGTGTCTGCGGCAGCGAAAACGGGGTAAGGACCTGAGAGTGTAATTCATAATTCTTACCCTAATTATGCAAGTATAGCGGTGTGAACAGCGTGGGTGGCTTTCTCCAGCTCTTTTCGCCTGCCTCCGTATGCCAGAGGTTTCCCACAGTAACAAAACGGATATGGGCTGCATAGTGGCTGTCTCCTTTGCTGAATCACCATCTACTTGGGCATTAGAAGCTGTTTGATTATGAGATAGAGGCTTGTCCAGGACTCTGTTCATCTCTCACGTAGTGTCAGAAAGATCCAGGCTAGTCCCGTCCATCTCAGTCTGCTCAGTGGCTGTGCCCTGTTATCTTTTTGCCCCCCAAGTGCCAGGTGAATTCATTGTCTTACACTCCTTGTTGCTTTAATATATTCTGAGTCTGTCTTTCAAAACCTGTGCCACCATCTGCATGAAAAAGTTGCCTCTACCAAACTCCCTCCTTGCTTTGTTAGCCTGTTTACTTATTGATCTTTTTTGCCTCTCAGTTCTGCTCTGTCATGATGTTCCCTAGGGATACCAAATCATTTAGCGCTGAGATTCTAGAGGTAGTGAGAAGCAGTGTTGGCCAATGGACTTGGAGTCCTGGAAATTTGGGTTCTGTTCTTGGCTCCACCGCTGACTCGCTATGTGACCTTGGGCAAATCATTTCTCCTCTCTGTGCCTTTGTTTCTTCTCTCTCTTTGGGGCAGGAAATGTCTCTTACTCTGCCTGTGTACGGCACTTAGCATAATGAGGCCATGCTGTAATATGAAGAATGTTATGCATGAAGAGCTATGTTAAACGTTATTCAGGTTCTGAAATCAAGCACTCAGGCTAAAAAGTGCCAGAATTAAGGTTACATGCGCCAGTTGCTATGCTTGCCCAGTCAGTCCTCACATCCTAATTTGGGCTCACTATCCAAGTCCCAGTCTCTCCACCTCCCTACACCAGTCCATCTCCTTGTCTAGCCAGTCCCAGTCTTCCTTTCACCTCTTCATCCTATTTCAGTGTCCCCCAGCCCAAGCCAACTCCCATCCCAGTTTCCCTCACTGGCTTCTAATCTCCTTGCTCAACCAGTCTCAGCCTCCCCTCTCCTCTTTCCAACTCCTAATCATAGTTTCTCTCCTCTCCCACCTAGTCCCAATCTTAACAGACCCCTTATCCCAATCTACTCCTTTCCCTTCCTCCTGGCCCAGCTTTTGTCCCCTCTCCATTCAGATCAGATGGGTTCCTTCTTCCCACTGCTTGTGGTCACTAACCGTGCAAGCTCCCTGCTTTCTGGTCCGATGTCCACCCCTACCCCAGAACAGCCTTTACCAGGAAAGTCCTTCTGAACCTCCCTGTAGCCCTGGGCTGGAACATGCTGTGACTATGAGGGGATGGCCCATGTATGGTCCAGTCACATGTAGGAGCTGTGATGGGATGGAGACTTTGGAGCAGGCTCAGCGAGGATGGACTCTTCAGAGATTTTGGCTGCTAAAGTCTAACAACTCTCTACTGAGTACGTGCAAATTGTGAATTTTTTTTCCAGAAGCTTATAGCAGGCCAAATTTTGGTGCGATTTTCACAGGGATGGCAAAAGACACATCACTGACACAAAGGCTAACCTGCGGCAATATTTGAAGACCCTGCTCCACATCACGGGGAGGTGCTAATACATATCAAAGAAAAGGTCCTCAGAATTTTTTTAACATGGGCAAAACAAAATCTTTTCCCTTAGCTTCATTCTCAGAAATGTCTGCACCATTTTGGCTGAAATCATCTTTAAAAAATAATCAGACTGAGGCAGACACCTGGCATGGAAAATTTCAACCCAAGAGATCAAAGTTATCAGCAATCGAAAACAGGGTCTGATAATGGGAAGTGCTGAGCATGCTTAATAATAGCCAGTGCTACCAGCCTCATCTATAAAAGTATAGCTACAAAGTGTAGTAGCATCCTTCTTTTCTCTTCCCATTTAGTGATGTCTGGCCTTAATATCCAATTTTCTATAATTGGTTATAATTACGGAGCAAAGCTTAAAAAAATATATTTATGCTAGGACTTTCAGCCCTCTATGCTCTCTTCTCCAACCCTCTTTTTCACACACACACACAGATTTTTGTCCTCACTTGTACCTGTCAAAGTTGTCAACTCATATTGCCCAGAGTACGTACGTGTGTGTGTGTAGGGGTGTGTGTGTATAGATATATATATTTCAATTATCTGAGTGTTTTTCTATATGTGAGGATGTGGATAGATGTTTGTGTGGTTCTGTCAGGGAGGGGTGGTGTGGGTGACAGGAAGTGGGTTTTGATAAATAATTCTGTGGCTGTGCAGCTGTTTAGTCAGTGCCTCAGAGAGGAAATGTGTGCGAGGGGGTCAAGCAGGTATGTACGCTACCATATAGGGCAAAAGTATATTGTGTGTATTTGTAGACGTGTATTTGCATTTCTTCACTGGAAATATTGCTCTGGCTTTTTAAGTCCTACTTCCCAGACCAAATGATCTATTTTGGGGGCAAACTCAAGGTTTGAATTGACTTTAAAACCACTGAACAAGTTTCATTCTTTAACTCACCAGTGTGCCACACAGTTTCACAGTTTGGTTTTCCTCTGCCTCAGATTGTGGGTAAATAAAGAAAGAGTATCCCTCATGTAATCTCATATCTTGTATTGTTAATATGAACGAACTAACTACCTACCAGGTGCCAAAGATTCAGAAAATTCATTTAGTCAACCAAAATCTTAGATTTTCAAAAGTTGTGGTTGCTCGGCACTCTCTTAAAATCAGTCCCCTCTAAAGCATCTCAAGTTGGGCACTCAGAAATAGAGGCATCCAAAATCACTAGTCACATCTGAAAATCTTAGCTCAGGACCCCACATAACACAGTGGCAATTCCAGATTTAAATGAGAGAAACTTTCTCCATTCCATGGCTTGCCTGTCACACAATCCCAGATGCTTTAGGAAATGTATTAACAATAAAAGAACCTTGTCTAATAACATCTGCTATCAGAAGTATTTGTGGGAGCTGTTGATTCAGATTCTTCTCTGTAACTCAGATGGGCAGTTTCTGGAAGTTTGAAGAAGTTGTGGGTATTATTGTTCTGCGCTATTATGTTACTCTAGGACTTACAACGTGCAGGGTGCTCTTCAAATATGTAATGTGCAGCCACTGCCCCCAGAGCAGCTGCAATCAAAGATGAGCAGAATATGAAAGGTGAGGGAGACAAATAAAACCTACAGTTAATATTCTAAAAATAAATATCAGCTCTCCCCACTGGGTCTCTGCCTGACCATTACTAGCAGGCAGTTTCTTTCAGGCATCACAGAAGAAGTGGATCCTCTTTTAGGTAACTTCCTTTAGCAGTCAATATTTCTTGAAGCTCCTGGACTTCTCACACTCCTGGCTTTGTTGTGCCCTTCTGCAATCTCATTTCTTGTTTCTCTTTATTATACCTTCCTCCTCTAAACTGGAATTTTCAAAGGAGCGAGTTCAGTGCTGAAATCTCATTGACTTTTATTGGGAGTTGGACAGCTAATGGCTCTCTGAAAATCCAGGCGTGCATGCTGATCTGAGCATCTAGCAGTGGGCTATGGACATCCTATTGAGGTGCCCACATTTGAAAATAGGACTGTTAGTTGCTGTTGCACCTTAAGTGGCAATTATGATGCACTGACCAGAGACTTGCATGGTAATGACTATATTATTACCGGGGAAAATAAAGGATAGATTGTCTTTTTTTCAAGTTAGATTCCAGGTAACATGATAGTTACTTTTGGATCCATGCAGATCAAGAATTGGCTGAGTTATTAATTGTGGTTCATATGCATTGTGAATTTAGCCCTTTTTTCTGTTCACAAACCAATCTCAGTTTCGTTGAATGGCTGTTACACTCCTACGTATTCAGTAAATAGTTTATGCGAATGAATTTCACAAGGTGGGTTGGTGGCAAACTGTTCTCTTTGATTATCTGCTATGAGATATTTTCAATATCACATGGAGTTGCTCACTGTTGGATGACTGAAACATGTTAAATAAGAGAGTAACTAACCCATTTTCCCATAGCAGTTCTTGGATGTGTAATTATTTGTGCTAAAATTTCTGAAACTTTTGAGATTTTCAAACATTTTTATGTATATCTGTTGGGCTTCTGAATACTCATGAATAACATGATCCTACAAATTATTATTTATTATTTGTATTATGATAGCGCCTACTGGTATGTCTACACTGCAATAAAAAACCCGCAGCTGTGCAGACACACTGAGTGACTTAATGCCCAGTGAGTTTGTTACAGAGTTGGGACTAAAAGCCTGGGGTGAAATCCTGATCTTATTAAAGCTAACAGAAGTTTTGCCATTGACTTCTGCAGAGCCAGGATTTCACCTTAGATCTTGTGAATGCCAGCCAGTAACTTAACCACCCACCCTTCCTTCCTTATTAAAATAGTAACGAACTAACCTCCCCACTTCTATTCCTGAAAATACTCTCCAGACACCGTTTGTATTATTCAACCAGCTCTATAATTGGCTGAAACCTTAATTACTATAAAGTTGTTGCATATTTTCCTAAATTAACTTACCATAAAATGAAACAGTAGTCACACAAGATCTTTGCTCATGTAACTGAAAATATTTTCCATTTTTTTGTTAAATTTTATTTAAAAAGAAGAAAAGGTTAAGTTTAAAAAAAAATTCCCAATCTTATCAGGTCTATTTAAACAATTTCTTGTTTCTTTGTTTCAAAATTATACACGTGAAAAACAAATAATAAAAATTACATTAAAATGTTATGGCTGGTGCTCACATCACAATTACATAATTTCCAACCCACCCTATAATCACTTATCTCTGATAACAAAGATCAAATGCATTACTCATCATAGCTGGCTAAATGACATTTGAAATTACTATCATTTATACATCACCATAGGTTTACACGGCACTATGAAAACTAATTAAAAAAATTACAGGTCCCTACCTACAGGATTTTTTCACTCATGATTAGAAATAATCAAAAATAATACACAAGCAAAATTGCAGTTGTCATGACTTAAGGTAAATATTGTTTAAGTGGAAAAAACATATAATCAGCTTCACACACTGCGTGAAATAAACATGCTCAAAGTGTATTGCCCAACAAAAATATAAGTGTAAAGGGTTTTGTTTTGCTGGACTAGTTTTTTCCTTTGCAGTTTTATGTCCCTCTAAGCTAAGCTTTCACGGTGGCTTTTGTGAAAGACCCTGCTCAACTTTTGTAATGTTTAGTGAACTCATTCAGTTTTAGAGGCAGAGGCTGCATTCGTTGGGGGTGTAGCCTCTAGGACTAGCCTGCTTGCTTGCACATATATACCTTTCCTTATAGATTTAAATATTGTTTTAGTATAATAGTCGTGGATTCATTTTAAAGTATTATAACTATAACGCAAGCCTACAAGCCACATCCTGTATGAAAAGCTAAGACTGTAAGTATCCACATGTTCAGGACCTTTGGCCCAGATAAGTAATTAAAGGATACGTACTCTTCAAGACTCTCAGTAGAAAAGGAATAGTCATAGCTATACTTATAGTTGAAAATCGTCTCAGCCATCTTAGCGGGGGAGGGGGTCAGGCATCGTAGATTTTTCTAGGTAGAGTGGATTCAACTCTGACATTTTTTTAAAGCTTTCAAGGGGAAACAATAATAACCTAAACTTTAAAACTATAAGAGTTGTCCTTAGTCTAATTTTATTCCAGAACGCTTGTTATGCTTCAGGTGGGTATTGAGGCTGAATGAAATAATTGGTATTTCAGAGACCTGAAATAAATAATTGCCTGTACTGATTTTTTTAAGGCAATCCTCCTTTAAAACATTGCACACACTTCTTGTGAAATATAAATAAGTGCTACCTTTTAGGGGTGGGTATTTACATGGCTGGGCTTCTAAAATTAAAAGAGAGGAGAGAAAACGAAAAAATATGACGTTAGGTGGCTTTACAGCATGTATAATTCAATCTGTGGAATTTAACATGCTTCTCCAGTTTTGCCCATAGTGATAAAAAAACATTCCATTTGCCATCAGAGTTGGTACTATTCAGTCAGTTGGTGTGTTTGCTACAGCCTAACAAATGCACAGTTCTATAGTATAATAGGCATTTCTAAAAGATCACTGAATGGTTTAACAACCAGCAAAAATGAGAACACAGCAAATGCTGCAAACCTGTTTTCTGTGAATGTTCACTCACTTTTTTAACAAACTAACTTTGGGCCCTTTTTGTGTTCCCTTCTATGAACATTCATGCAACTGACTCTTGCTAGCATGAATGCTCACAGAAAACCAGTTCCAAACTCAAGCATTAAAATACTTGTAGGACACACATTCCAATTTTGCTTTCCATGAATATCTGTACCAGAAACCTGATTGCAACAGTTGCTCTCCTCCGATCTGGGAACTGTAACAGTACCATGTGATTTAAATGATTAACTGAGGCAAGCAACACAAGTTGAATTTTGGATTTTGAACAACTAACACAGCATTGTCAACCCAAGCATCCAAAATCATGAGTCCGGCCCCAAAATATCATGATTGTCTTAAAAATCATAATATTTTATGAAAAAAATTAATGTTGGGTTTTCTTTATTTGCCTTTATCTTTGAGCATCCAAGTTACAGCTGGGTCACACTTTCCAGCTTTTCTCTGCAACTATGAGGGATGGAATCTTATTTTAATTTTTAAAGAAAAACTGATATTCTCCCAGAATCGCATGGGGCTGTAAGAAAAACAGCAAATATTGTGAAACCCATGATAAAATTGTGAGAACTGGCAAAATAAACAAAATTCACAGAATCAAAAACCTCAACAAATTTTGAGTAACAAATACATTTTGAGAGAATCGTGACTACTTTATGGATTTTTCCACCAAACAAAAAAAGAAGGGAAACTCATCAGATACATTATTCTTTATGAATTATTTGTCTAACTCTAATGAGAACTTACACATTTCAGCTCATAGGCTTCCTCAGTGTGACAAGCTAGTTCTGAATCTGATGAGTTGCTCTGTATTTTATAGTTATTTGTGCAGAGCACTGGGATTTTGATTTTAAGCAGTTGTGTTTATTTCTCTGTAGGCTAGTTTTGGATCTACTCAATGTAATTACACAGTAATCTGAAGGCACCTGTAATACCCAATAGTTACAGTGTTATATTCCAGTTATAACTATATAATTAAAGGGAATTAACATGATATTTTCCTCTGTAACTTGAAGTGCTATTATATGATACTCTCTAACTCATTCTTTCTATCCCTTTCACTCTCACACCCCTTTGCCTTCATGCTTTTTTCTGTTGACTTTTCTTCCCCCACCCACATCTCCACTGAAAGAAATACCTCCTTCAAAAGTCCCAGCTCCTCTCAGATGGATATAGAGTGCCTCCATTTCCTAACAGCATTCTCCCTTTGAATAGAAGTGGACAAGGAGTGGCTGATGCGAGTATCCAAGGTGTCAGAACTGCTCCCGACGTTGTGGCTTTTCACCCAGGGACACAGGCATCGCGAGATGGCCCTGCGGATATAGCCGTCAAAGCAGTAGTAGATGAAAGGGTTGGCACAACTGTTGGCAAATGCAAAGGGGCTGCTCACTTCCAAGCCCGCCTGGGCAAGAACATATAGAAGGCAGAAAGGTTCCTTCAGGTTCTGGAGCCCAGAGATGATGGCCAGAAGCTTGAAAATGTTGTAGGGGATCCAAGAGAAAACAAAGATAGCCACTACAGCAAAGACAATCGTGATAGATTTCCTCAGCTTTTTGTCATGTTTCCCAGACTTTTGATAATGCATGCAGAGCTTCTTGGTGATGCAGCAGTAGAAGGTCAAGATGCTCAGTAAGGGGAAAAAGAAGGCCAGAATTAACATTATCAGTGATAAAATCCGTTTAGCGAATATGAGCTCCACATCTGTGCAGTAAGCCTTGCCATCATATTGCCTCAGTTCTCTGGACAGAAGGGTGGGAAGCCCTAGGAGGCAGGAGAGAAGCCAGACACAGATGCAAAGTCTATTAAAATACAATCTTCTTCTGACTTTCCTGGCTACAGAAGGGTGCACGATGGCCAGGTACCGGTCAGCACTCATGCATGTGAGGAGGAAGATGTTGCAATACATGTTGACTGAGATGATGTAGGAACTGCCCTTGCAGAGAAAGGAGCCTGACCTCCAGACCCCCAGCCAGCTCTCCTTGTCCACCCAAAGTGGCAATGTGAGGAGGAAAACAAAGTCAGAGGCAGCTAAATTGATGATAAAGATGTTAATCAGCCTGTGGATGCCACATTTGAAGATCAGGGCTCCCATCAAGATGGAATTGCCGATGATTCCCACCAGGAACACTGTGGTATACAGAATAGGAAGGAAAATGCTCATATACGGCACATGCGGCGCCTGGCAGTACTCTTCAGGACTCTCAGTGGAAAAGTCATAGTCATAGCTATTGTTATAGCTGAAAGTCGTCTCAGTCATCTTACAAAATCAAAGATCAAACTCCGTCTCTGAACGATCTATCAGACAGCAGTGCTGATCTTTCTTTTTTTCTTCTAAAGAGCTTAAGAGACATCTTAACCCCTCCTCCCTCCCCCAAAAGAATCCAAACACACACTGATATTCACCGTATCTCCCTTAGCCAATCATATAAAGACAAGCAAAGGGAGGTCGAACCAAATCAAGTCAAAAGTTCTTTAGAAGTAGATTGATTTAGGTTGGTTTTTGTCCAGTCTCATTAATTTTTATCTTCATTTTTACATTTGACCATAGAGCCTTTTGGGGGCTACAGTTGGGTTTTGGTTTTGTTTGATTTTTTTAGAGTTGGGTTTTTTTGTTTTTTTTTAAGGTTTTGAACTGATCAGATAAGGGTTTTTTCTTTTTTTTTTTCTCTTTAAACAGGATATTATTATGGGTCAGAAGGTTTGAGGTGATGGAGATTGAGAAGAAACCAGGAAGCGGTTAATTCAGCATTATATTATTTTTTCTCTATATCTTGGCTAAATTGTTGTTAGTCTGTTTATATATTTTTCTGAGGCTTGGAGGTTTATACCTTGGGTTATTTCGTTCACTTATTTTCTGGTTAGAGTGGCTATCGGCTATATAAATGTGACTAAAGAAAAGCTGTTTAAAACCCTGCCTTCTCCATTCTAACCTGTAGCGGCAAATCCTGCTATTCCAGTCCTTGGATCTGCACACAGAGTCTTGCCAAGGCATATCACTCTTGACCTGCAGCACTACCTTCTATTCCATTTCTGGATTCCTCTCTGTGTGGCTCAGAAAGGGGTGTCTTGCCCTTGTTTCCATTTTCTGCTTCAATTTCAAGTCAAAAATTGCTCTTCCTTCCCCATCACCAGCTCTGTAAGTAGCTCACTCCTGACCTCCAAAATGCCTGTTTATTCCAGTCTTGCCTTTTCTCCTGGCATTACCAATTCTATGCAGTTCTGGTGTGCAGCTCTTGTGGTATTCTCTCTTGCAGTCATACTGAAAGCTTTGCTAATTCTTTTCATCTCTGATCTGCAACATCCATTGCTATTCCAATTCTGAGCTACCCCACGTACAGCCCTGTCCTCATCACTCACTCTGGATTTAAAATCTTTGTTTTAAAATTCTTGATTCCAGTACAGCTTTGCCAGTGCCAATAATTCTAAATAGCAGCACACCTGATTATTCTACTACTAGTCTTCACCCTTTCCAGCCAATAAACCTCAATCCTGATTTCCGGCCACTCTCCTCCATCTTCTTCCAGCATTTTCCTCCACTCAGTCCTGCAGCTTTTGATCTGCAAACTCCCCAGCTTTCCCAGCCCAGAGCCACCACACGACTCCTCCAATACACCTCAGGTCTGGTTACCAGCACCCCCTGATACAGTATTCCAAACCTGCAGCAGCCCCATCCATTCTGAAATAGTCTTTTAAGAGAAATGGCCTAAGAATCAGAGTTTAGAACATTTAAAACTATAGTGCACAAAGTCTAGTTACAGTGCAGTACCTGTCCTTCACTGGTATGGGGATGGACTGTATTCATGAATCATCAGTGATCCAGGGAGCCTTTCCCATTGGTCCACAGAATGAAAGATTTTGAAAGCCAACTAGTGTGGGATTTGGTGTTTTTTTTATATGAGGTGGTCTGTGAAAAGATTGCTCTCATGAAGTGATCATAGAATAGAAAGGTTGGATACCCCTTGGGCTGGACAAGATATCAAATCTTTCCTATCTATTATTTCTATGATTCTGTGGCATAGTGACTAGAGAGGACTGAAAAATAAGAATATTTTTTGCAAAACTTTGTCCCCATATTTCTTCTAAAAATATTTAAATTCAGAAGTTTTCAACTAGCTCTAATACTGAGTCGAGAACTGGGCCAGCTTCATTCATTTCTATTCAAAGGGACTTTTTCCTTCAAAAATCATTTGCAAAATTGTATAACCAAATGGGATGGGATCGGCATTCCTTTCCCTTCAGTCACTGCGTCAGGAAATACGCTAAATTAACATTAGCTCCACAGTAATTCTAGCACGCTAACAAATACGTATGTTATATATTCCTCTATAATGTACTTAGAACTAGATTCAGTAGAAGTTTACAAACGTATGCAGAGCTCTCTCCCCATCTCTCATCAACGGTTTAATAGGCGTTTCTCCTTAACACTAATTTTTTTCACAGTACTCTCAAGAAGTGACTCAGTAATTTAAAAACACCTAAACTGAGCCATCAAGACATGCATGTGTCCCAATTGAAAAACCACAGAGTTGCGCCTTCATAGTTCCTCACTCCATCCCTTGCCTACCTTTTGTTAAACTCATTTGTTTAGTGAAAAATTAGATTGTACGCCGTTTGCAGCAGGGCTCATGTCTATTTATTCTGTAAAGTATCCAGCATGCTTTTTGGGTGCTGCAAAGTCATATCAATGGACAGCAGATGCTGTAGTGAGTTTCCGTACTACTAACAATTCATTTTTCAAATAATTCAAAGCATTTACAAGTCCTCTATGAAACATTACCATATATATTAAAAAGTGATCTATAGCTGTCTATAAACTATAAAACAGCAAAAAAAGTATCTTGAATGTATTAACCTTGCTTTTGTATTGTGTTGATTCAGTAAGGACTCTTATTCATGTAGGGCCAGATTTTCAAGTGCTAGCACCCACGACAACCACGTTTTCAATAGAACTTAGCTCCTATTTATGCCCCTAAATTAGGCCCAGATTTTCAAATGTGATCAGTACTTACCAGCCACCACTGTGACACTTGGAGCCAGATTTTCAAAAGGCTCAGCTGAGATCGTTTGAAAATGCAGCCACTTGGTGTAGTGCCTAAATGGGAGCTGAGGTCTTCTGAAATCTGGCCCTAAATGCAGTTGTTTCTAAGCACTAGTGTGAATTAGCACAGCTCTGCTTTAATGATTATATTTTTTGCGATGTTCTTGCTTTTCAAAAATGCATCTTGGGACAATTTTACATATGGTTGTCATGCTTAAAATGCATTAATTGCCATTAGCTAATAAATTAGATAAAGAACTAATATTACCTCAATATTTGCAGTATTCCAAGTCTTCCCTATAGGAAAAACCATGGTAATTTAAGGCAAAATTAGGATTTCTTAAGCATGATGGCTGTAAATTAAAGTGTAGTTGTGTTCCCCCTACAGCTGCAGCAGCTTTGCAGAAAATAACAAGAAAATCATCCCACATGATCGCTCTCAGTTCTGAAAGACTGATAGTACATGTGTGATACTAGCCTTCTGATTCTGTAAAAACTCAGAAACGAGATACACAGCCACACTATCAGCACAGGAAGTGTACGACACTACTGATTTCGATTTCTTGAATGCAAATAAAGTTTACTGTACTCTTAGATGCGGAATGCAGCATTTCCAACATCAAGATTTTTAATCAACTGATATTCTCTCTTTACATTTACTTATTATATGTGCTTTTCTTGTAAGTTTTACACATGCCTCAAGCTTTTTTCTAGGGGTATTTATATAAAATAAAAACAGCGAACAGGGCCAGCTAACGGGGGAGTTTAGAGGGGGAGTGGGAAAGTGGGGGGGTAGATACACTTCATTAACATTCTGTAAACTAAAGACAATACCCCCCGCCCATAAAAAACAAACAACAATAAAAGAAAGAGCTGCAGGAGTAAAAAGAGAGTGCATGCAGGCAGAAGTCCAACAACAGAGTGGGGGCTATCCAGTTTATTGCACTGAGTGCAACATGCGTGATTACCAGCTCAGTGGGTGGGGGGGTGGGATATGTGTGCATTCGGTGCAAGGAGCTCAGAGACCACATATGGCTTTGGAAACCAGGGTGGCTGAACTGGAGAAGCCAAGGGTGACAGAGAGGTACATAGATGAGACTTTCTGGGACACAGTAGAACGGTCCCACACCCCCCGTCTGACAGCCTCTGTACTGTTGAGTGGGATGAAAGTCTCAGGGAAGGAGAACATCAAACTGGAGCAGAGGGAAACGATCCCATAGTAGGAAACTTCCTTCCAGATGATGTCATGGTATCCTCTGCCCTGAGGCTACTGTGACGCTGGCTGAATTAGGGGGAGCATTTATGATATTATTTAACGTCAAAATGTCAAAATTACAATAATTCCTATGACATATGTTATGTCAGGTACCGTTAGAGCGGTTCTAATGTGCTAAATATGATAATATTGTTTATGTTCATGTGTTATGTGTGTATTGGAAGTTACGGATATGGTTGATATATCTGTATTTCAACTTGTGCTGTGTGTCTGGGAGACACTCCAGATAGGATGGCTGCAGTACTAGCCTGCTTAATGGCCCATTAAGGAAACTCACAGGTACAATGGGCCTGGGGGAGAAGCCAGGGATACACCTCACCATGTCTTACTCATGTGACCCTGGACTCCATCTTATTTCTGTACATTTCCACAAGCAGCATGGCAAAGGCCAAGGGACATAAAAGGCAGCTGCACCACATCCATTTTATCTTCAGTTGTCAGTCTTCGCCTACCTCTGGATCAACTCATCTACAACTAAGCTGTGAATCAAAGGACTGAGACCCATCCAGGTACTGGATGTATACCAGAGGGACTATACAATTCTACGAGGAACTTGATATATATGAACTTTCAAATCATTTGTATGTATCTGATTGTTTTAATCATTTAACATTTCTCTCATAGTTTGATTCTTTCCTTTTATAATAAACCTTTAGCTTTAGTTACTAAAGGATTGGCTGGCAGTGTGGTATTTTGGGTAAGATCCAAACCCATATTGATCTGGTAATGTGGTTGACCCTTTGCGGTCAGGAGAACCTTTTTGGTAAAGAGCATAGAGTTTTAAATAACTGATCTCTTTACTGGACAGGAACAGAATCTAGGTGTGCTGATGTCCAGGCTTGTGCTTTAGTCACTTCTCCTTTCTGCTCTGTTGGCCAGATTTTCAAAAGAGCTCAGCATCCCATGTGATCATGTACTCAGGTGCTGAAGGGTACATCTTCACCACAGAGTTAGATCAGGTGATTGGCACCCACGCTAACCTAGCCCCGTTAGAGCATCCACACCTCAAAGCCATACTCAAGCCACAGCCATGTTGTTGCATCTTACACTGGTGCTGTACTCACCAAATGGGAACTGGGTTTGTTTGAAAATCTGGCTTGATAACATCAGCGGGAAGCCTTTTGAGTGCTGAGCCCTACTTTCTGCTTAGGGTGGCAGATTTTAAACAAGTGAACTTCTGCTGGGAGGCAGATATCTGAAGCCAACCTGCAATCCAGTTACGTGACAGAGGTGCATCCGGATCATGCACTATCTACCATTAGAAAATGATGAGCTCAGCCTGATCTGTGGCTCCAAATACCCTCTGAACTTTGAGAAAGTTCTGATCCAGATATGGAACAAAATGCTGCACCACATGCTTATCGCTGCTTTTAATTATTTCTGTGTTCTGGCTGCTCCAATGTCAGGAACAGGGATCAGAAACAACTGGGCCCTTTGGGCCTGTTTATGCTACAGATTCTCAGTCATGCTCAAGAATTAACACGGTTTAAAAGCAGTATATGTGCTCTGGGATTTCATTGTTCCTTCATTAGAGCCTGGCTAGGGAAGTGTGTTCAAATCCTAACGTAGGGTCTGGGTGGGGTGGGGAGGGATCATGATGGCTGGAGCTTCTTAAACTGGATTCTCTGCAGCATGCAGTTGTTTGTGTCGTGTGTTCACATGCTGTTTGGGGACCAAATAATGAGCATAAAGATCAAATTCAGACCTTGTGTAAGCAGAATTTGGCCCTAAAAACACTGTGGTGCCTGCTAAGGAGTTCCTCCTCTTGGGCATGAACAGGGTGTCACGCTGGCTGGATTTGGGGGGGGGGGGGGGGATTTATTATGTTGTTTATCATCAGTATGTCAAAATCATAGTAATTCATGTGAGATATGCCATGTCAGGTACTGTTAAAAAGGCTATAATGTGCTAAGTAAGATGATAATGTTTATGTTCATGTGTTATATGTGTAATGGAAGTTATGGATATGGTTGATATATCTGTATTTCAAATTGTGCTGTGTCTGGGCGACATCCCAGACAGGATGGCTGAAGCACTAGCCTGCTTAATGACTTAATTAAGAAATTCACAGGTCCAAGGGGTCCCGGGGGAGAAGCTGGGGGGTATACCTGATGAGTCACCAAGAATTACTCATGTGACTCTGGACTCCATTTTATTCCTGTAAAATTCCACAAGCAGCATGGCCAAGGCCAAAGGACATAAAAGGCAGCTGCACAACATCCATCTTGTCTTTAGTCTATCTTTAGTCTCCAGCCTACCTCTGGATCAACTCATCTACAACTGAACTGAATTGAAGCTGTGAAACAAAGGACTGAGACCCATCCCGGTACTGGATGTATACCAGAGGGACTATACAAGCCTGCAAACTCCACAATTCTACTAGAAACCTGATATATATGGACTTTCAAATCAATTGTATGTATCTGATTGATTTAATCCTTTAACATTTCTCTTATAGTTTTTCTTTTTTTTTATAATAAACCTTTAGTTTTAGTTACTAAATGATTGGCTGGCAGCATGGTATTTTGGGTAAGAGCCAAACTTATATTGACCTGATACTGTGGCTGACCCTTTGGGGTCAGGAGAAACCTTTTTGGTAAAGAGCATAGAGTTTTAAATAACTTATCTCTTTACTGGACCTAGTGGCTGATTGGGAGCCAGAGACTGGCATGCAATAAAGGGGGCTGTGTATATTTTTATTTTGGCTTCTTGATAAGCAGTGTGGGGAATCAGAAGCATGGTTTGTGGCTGGTTGGGAAGTCTGACTTCAGTGTCACCCACCAGTGCTGGGAGAATCTGCTCTTCTTTTGCAGCTTGCCCTGACCTTGACATTTTCGGATGGTCTACACTAGGCATGGACGGGTCACAGCTACCTCTCCGTGGGAGGGAACTCCAGTTATTAGGAAGAAATAGATAGCTGGGTTTGTGATGACCAGGAGAACTACATGGTGACTTGCCTACTGGGTGCGAAGGTAGCAGATGTCTCGCGACATCTAGACAGACTTATGTGTAGTGCTGGGGAGGAGCTGGTGGTCGTGGTACATGTAGGTACCAATGACATAGGGAAGGATAGGAGAGGTCCTGGAGGCCAAATTTAGGCTGCTAGGTAAGAGATTGAAATCCAGGACCTCCATGGTAGCATTTTCTGAAATGCTTCCAGTTCCATGTGCAGAGCCAATTATGCAGGCAGAGTTTCAGGGTCTCAATGCGTGGATGGATGGTGTAGGGAAAAGGGGTTTAGATTTATTAGGAACTGGGGAACCTTTTGAGAAAGGGGGCGTGTGATAAAGTCAGGTCAGATGGCTACAAAAGGGTATACTATTTGTGAGCCGGGAAGTGGGCGGGTACGAGCCTGCCCACTGGTAAAGGCCCCTCCCCCTGGGGGGAGGAGTCACTGGACCCAGGACACAGCTGATTGCGTGGAACAAAGAATGAAAAAAGGAGCGGGCGTGGGGGCACAGGGTCAAACGGAGGAAACCAGAACGGGACACCGAGCAGAGAACCCTGGACAGCGCCTACTGCTCCCGGAAGGTGTCAAAGGAGCCAGTGGATGCTGCCCAGAGGAACTCTGCCCAGATGCGTGAGTGGACAAGGGAACAGAAGTAGGCCCCACAGTCGCAGAGCTCCTCCCCCCCTCGCCAACCTCCTCTCCCTAGTCTTGTAGATGGCCATTTTGGTCAAGGCTAGGAGGAGGTTGACGAGGAGGTCCCACGACTTTGTGGGGCCACAGATGGGGTGTGTGTATAAAAAGAAGTGTGGGGAAAAGTGCAGCCAGAACCTTATGTCAGCCCTAGGATGCTAAAGGCCCTTTTCCCTGCAGGCCGGGGAGAGGTTACTGCAGGTTAATTAGAAACACCTGAGCCCAATCAAAGGCTACTTCAGGCCTATTAAAGCCCTGCCTCTGCTAGAGAGCTGGGGACAAAGACACAAGCTGCCAGAAGGTTTGTGGCAGCAGGAGGAGAGACTTCCCCATAATGCCCTACGACAACAGTCAGGCATAGCCTGCAGCTGTTAGGTCACATGGTGGCCTTCACCTATGTGCTGAGGCTCGCTCGCCTGAAGCTCAGACCAATTCAAGCATGGCTGGCCTCTGTATACATTCCCAGCAGACACCCCCTGGATGGGGTGGTCACAGTTCCCCCACCAGTCCTAGCCTCCCTAGACTGGTGGAGGTCACCTCGGGCAGTGTTAAAGGGCGTTCCATTCGAGGAGCTAATCTCGGTTACCCTAATATCGGACGCCTCAGATATAGGTTGGGGGGCCCGTATCAGTGCAAACCTCGGCACCCAAGGGATCTGGTCGAGAGAGGAGAGGTGCCTGCACATCAGTGTAAAGGAACTTCAGGCCATTTGCCTCGCGTGCAGTGTTCCTCTGCTTCCTCGTGAGCAGGGTGGTACAGGTGCTGACAGACAACACAGTGGCCAGGTACTACATTAACAGGCAGGAGGGAGCCTGCTCTTCAGCCCTCTGCAGAGAAGCTATCCAGCTCTGGGATTTTGTGGTGAGGCACGATTTCCACGTGATAGCCTCTCACCTTCCAGGGGTGAGGAACGACAAGGTGGACCACCTCATCAGGTTATTCTTACCCCATCACGATTGGTTGCTACACCCAGAGGTGGCGTCTATGATCTTCCAGAGGTAAGGCTCTCCCCAGGTGGACCTGTTCATGTCAGCCTTGATCAAGAAGTGCCCACAGTTCTGCTCTCTCCGTGGTCAAGAGGCCGGGTTGATCTCCAACGCTTTCCTCTTGAGCTCCTCATGTTCACATTCCCACCCATTCCTCCCCTGTTCAGAGCCCTGCTAAAGATCAAGAGAGACAAAGCACACATTATCTTAATTGCTCCAGCCTGGCCGCTCCAGCACTCGTTCAGCATGCTGCTGGACCTCTCGATCACCCCTTCTATGGAGCTCCGGAGACAGATGATCTCCTGTCCCTGGACCACGGTCACCTGTGGCTCCCTGTTACCTGGCAGCTCTGTGTGCTTGGGGAACCAGGACACAAAACCCCTACTCTCTCTGGCTCACTTGAATACCGCCCCCTCCCCGCCCCCCCAGCCCCGGCTTGAACTAGAAACCAAAGGCATCTCAATATGAAAAGGCAGTGGAAGACACACCTAAAACCCTCCCAACAACCCCTAGCCTCATCTACATCAAAGATGTAAAAGGAGGCATCTCAAATAGCACATTGAATGGAGAACAGAAGCCTCATCTACATCGAAGATAGAACAAGAATTAGCATAGCGTATGGAGAACCAACCTCCAAAGCAGGGACTGCACTGAACTCTGTGATTGGCAAAGCAGGGACGCACTGCATGATGGGAGATCTCTGCTCTTGATGTAAATTAACCCACACCTGCACACATCCAGCTCTGCAGTTATCAGACCATTCTAGATATTGATATGCAAAACACTGAATCTTCCGGGTTGCATTGTGAGCTCCCTCAAGGAACACGGCCCATAGCCAGGAATCATCAGCTCCTATTGTCCAGCATAAAGAAAACTACTCCGGGATACTTCCTTTAGACATTGTTTACCCATAAACAAATCTGGTGTCTACAAAAACCCCTACCCAAGTTCAAACCTCTGTTCTGATGCCTGGTTCCAAATTCTGCATCAGATCCACTGGAACTTCCCTCTTTCTTGACTGATTGTGTTGGGAGCTCTGCCTGTCTCAAGCACTCCAGACCCTAAGCTGAACAGCCTGTCTCCTGGGAACCTCTGAGCTATACGGAGTGAGACCCCCCACATCTTCCCTCCCCCCTCCGCCCCAACTCTCTCTCTCTCTTTTAGTTCAGGCATAACTTTCTACTTTTATAATCAAACATGGGATAGCTTTCTCCAGTACCCCAACTGTAATTGTGTAGTATTGTAAGCGTTTGATTGTTTTTCTCTCCTTACATGGTATCACTGTTAGTGTCTTAAGTTTTATATACCTGGCAATAAAATAACTGTTATAATCAAGTTGGTTGCCTCTCTCTCTCTCCAAACCGCATTTACTCCTTTGTGTTCTTGGCTTCCCTATCTTGCTCTGCAGCAACACTTCTTTTACCTAAGCCAAAGATCCCTGGAGTGCCCAAAATTCCTATGGGGTTTGCTCATCAAGGGGGTTACTGCTAGAATAATTGTAGAGTGAGGAGGGAGGCAGCTGAGAAGTGCTGCTCTGCCTAGCCTACGGAGTCCAGGGGCATATAAGGGTGGCAGCTGAAAGTGCTGTTTGACCCAGCCTGATTGAGTCCAGGGGCATATAAGGGGGTTAGCCGAAAAGTGCTGTTTAGACCCAGCCTGCCCAGAAGTGTGCTCTATTATGGTGTGGTCCAAAGGGGCATATAAGGGTGGCCACTGAAAGTGCTGTGTCACCCAGCCTGATGAGTTCAGGGACATATAAGGGGTCAGCTGAGAGTGCTGATAGCCCGGTCCGCTCAGACGCACTTGGTTAATCTGGAATGTGTATGTGTATCTGTGGGGGGTTTATTTGACTCTGGGGCTGGAGGAACCCAGCCCTGAAAACCTTAGGTCGTGCAGGATAGCTCCATTGGAAGGGGACTTGTAGCCGTATGAACACACAAGTAACACAAACAGTACATTAATAGAATCACACACCCCAAGTAACACAAGCAGTACATTAATAGAATCACGCCTCCCACCCTTCCAGGAAGGTAACCCTAATAAATGAGCACACCCCAAGGTGAAGGGGAAGTCTGGTAACAACCCGAACCTGGACTCCCTGCACCTCACAGCGTGGAGGCTCTGTGGCTGACTGAAGGCAAGCGAGCCTGCTCGGCACAGGTCCAGCAAGTCCTACTTGGCAGCAGGAAGCCTTCTACGCAGGTCATGTATCGGGCTAAGTGGAGATGGTTTACTGTTGGGCGGAGTCCTGGGGTATCCTGCCTAGCCTCTCACCTACACAGGCGATCCTGGAGTATTTGATTCAGCTAAAGCTCCAGAGACTGATGGTGGACTCCTTGAAGGTTCACCTAGTGGCTATTTCGGCCTTCCATCAGCCGCTAGAGGGGAGATCGCTGTTTCCCCACCTGATGTCAATTAGGGTCCTCAAAGGGGTGGAGAGGCTCTATCCGCAGGTCCGTGACCCGGAACCTCCCTGGGATCTCAACCTGGTCCTCTCGCAACACACAGGGGCCCCCTTTCAACCCATGATTTCATGCCCACTGCTCATGCCCTTCTGGAAGATGGCCTTCCTGGTGGCCATTACCTCTGCAAGGAGGGTCTCCGAGATTTAGGGCACTGACCTCAGAGCCTCCCTATATGGTATTTTATAAAGATGAGGTTCAGTTGAGGCCGCACCCAGCCTTTCTGCCCAAGGTGGTTTCCCAATTTCATTGTAACCAGGATATTTTTCTCCCCGTGTTTTTTCCCAAACCTCACGGTTCGGAGGAGGAGAGGAGATGGCATTCGCTGGACGTGAGATGGGCCCTGACTTTCTACAGCGAGCACATGAATCCGTTCTGGAGATCCATGCAGCTCTTCATCACAGTGGCTGACTAGATGAAAGGCTCACCTGTCTCCACTCAGCACATCACCTTGTGGCTAACATCCTGCATCAAGTTCTGCTATGAGCAGGTGACAGTGCCGCTTCCGGGAACCATCACAGCTGAGAGGGGTCATTTTCTATGTTTGGTGCCAGGTTAGGATACCTGAAATGCTGTTTTATGGGCTGTTTATGTCCGGGGTGGTAATTGTTGCCAACACTAGTGATTTTTATTGCTGGACTCACACTCTTTGTTATTTTCCTTAGAGCCCCCCCAGTTCATGCAGTCGGGGCATCATGTGAGAATCTCGGCTCGCATTTGAAAAGCAATGTACGGATCTCGCCCTCCGTGGGGCAGGGAAAATCTGGGAGACGCGACCCACTTACGTCATCTAAGGAATGTTTACCAACGATTGTTTTAAGTCACGATTTGTACAGCAAGCTCATGAAAGTGGTGCCCTGACTGGTGAGCTGCAGGCGACCAGCTCCGGCCCCACTGGGGGAACTGCACCCCAGCTGGCAAAGGCTGGCTTTCTTTCCTCAGGGGTGAGGAGACCCGGCCAGGCTGGGTGCCAAATACGTTACAAGGTCCTGGCTCTGGGTTGCCCAGGCCCAATGTAGCTGCCTGTGACCCTGCCCTGCCACAGGGCTGCTCCCTGTCCCACCACCACCTAGGCGCCTTGTCCAGCCAGTCACAGACTACAACTCCCAGCATGCGCTGCGAACAACCCTCCGCGGGAACGAACCACATGCCCCAGGATGCCCCGCGCGGAGGATACCGCGAGCGCCGAGGAGGAGCCAGCGGGGCACCGCACTAACTACAAGTCCCAGCGTGCCCTGCGCGGCGGCGGTTGAGGGATGAGCGCGTGCGTCTGTCTCCGCCGGACTTCTCCAACCCCCTCCCCATTCCTCGCGTGGTGCGGGGGTGAGAGACGGAAACGGCGCCGCGGAGTCCGGAAGGGGGGAGCGAAGGGGGTGGAAGGTGAGTGCGGGGAGGGCCCGGCCCGGCCCGGCCCGGCGGGGAGGGGCTGTGGGTAGTTGGGAGCACTTGGCGGGGGACGCTCGCGGGGAGGAGGAGGTAAGTGGGGGTGGGGCGGAGACGGGACTGTAGAGTGGGGGAGGGGAGAGTGCGCGGGGGGGACTGTAGAGTGGGGGCGGGGCGGGGGAGTGCACTAGGGGAGATGATGGTCCCCCCCCCCTTCTGATGATTTTGTGCCTTATTGGTTTTTATTCCCTTATCATTTTTCCCCCGCCCTCATCTCAAATCACACCCCATCTCCAATCCCCCCAGTCTCCCTGTCTCAGAGGCTGGTCACCTCCCCCCAGCTGGAAGAGGACAACTCGATGTCATGAAAAGACCCCTGTCTGCACCCCCGTCCTCCCTGCGAACAGCATGTGTGAGCTAAGGGACCCTGTCTGCTTAAAAGTCATATTCTCTCCTTTTGTTAATCTTCAGAACATTATTCATCGCATCGCTGGTTAGCTGAGAAATCATCACAAAGGACAGAGTTTGAGCAGCTCAATGAATTCTTCATCCATTTGTTTATATGGTTGGTGTATCTTGGTCAGTGAAACTGGACTGGCCAGTCCTGCTTCCTGGGTGTGAGCTTGGTGGTGTGTTGGTTAGTACTACAGACAGGAATTTTTGCATTCAAGCAAATGTCGTTTGTTGATTTTTTTTTTTTTTTTTAATTAACAATTTTATAAGGCTAGTTATTTTAATAAAGTCAAACATTAGGCTTAAATTACCTTATTTATGTCCCTCTAAAGAGATCATTATTTGTGAACTAATCGTGTTTTTAAGAGAAAGCTGAATGAATGGAGCCTTTAGAGCAGATGGAAAATTTGCACTTAATTTTTCTGCTTCTTACAAAAAACAAATAAAATGCACAACGAACTCGGTTCCAGTGATCCCAGGGCAGTTCAGGGGCAGAATTTTGTTACTTTCCAACAACCTCCACCCCATATGAGCCTTAAAAACAGTGCCCTGTTTTCATCCTGATACACAGGGGGCCAGTCTATGCTAGAAGCGCTATATGCCGCATCACTGCAGCTTTAGTGCGTCTGGTGAAGACGCTCTATGCTGACGGGAGAGAGCTCTCACGTCGGCATAATAATTCATTTCCATGAGAGACACTAGCTATGTCAGCAGGAGAAGCTCACCCAGCAATATAGCGCTGTATACACCGGCGCTTAAATCAGTATAACTTTAGTCTCTCAAGGGTGTGAATTACTCACACCCCTGAGCAATATAAATTATACGGAAGTAAGTGGTAGTTTACAGAAGCTCAAGGAGGATCACCACATTGCAGGACTTCTGATGAAAGTAAAAATGGGTAAATAGGGCATTCTGGGATTTTCCTCCATCACTTCTGAAAAGAAGCATGTTTTGTGTAAATTTGCTGCTGTGACAGAGGCATTCTGATTTTAGTGCAATAGAGGAAATGAGAAGTTTAATAATTGGGAGTGGAGTCAGTGCTAATTTGAGTTTTTTCAAAGTATTTTCTGTCTTAAATTAAATTCTCTCTGAGTGAGTGCTATTTTCCTGGATGTAGATACCAAAGGTGCAGTGCAGCCATTCTCTGATTATGTGTTTTGTTTATAGGAGTAAAACCAAGGCCCCGATCAGTACCCAAGATGTTTTTCCGTAATGTCCTGAGCAAATTTCAGTTGGGTATTTGCATTCCCCCTATCTCAGTTAGATACATTATTCTTCAACAATTCACTGAGAACCCTGCTAAGGTGTGCTGCTGGTTCCACCCCAGCGTTGGAATAATTCAGCTGGACTATTCTATCCACCTTCTCTTTGGCTTTCCAAGCTCCCATCTCTCCTATCCTCCTATCTTCCTTTCTTGTTGCTCTAAATGTGATTTTCCTTTTTTTTAATTCTCTGTGATGACTTTTGCTTTTCTTCTATATAAAATATAAGCTACTTTTTGCTGAAAGTTTTCACTCCATCCTTTATCACCTCCTCACCTCTTTCGTCACCTGCTGCTTTGCAAACAGCTTTTTTCCTGTGTGCTGTATCTCCTTCACCCATTTCATACTTTGGGCATTCTTTCACTCCTCCTCCTCTTCTTGTTGAATCAATGTACATTGATCTCCCTCCCTTACCTATGTTAATAAAACCAAAAAATATTTGACAAAGCATTCCAGCTTCATGTCCGTATGCTGCTGTGTGGTAATGCTTTGTGTCCATCATTCTTTTTTAGACTCTAAATTCACTTGTCACTACTCAGATTGCATAGAACCAGCTACACTGACAGACTCAGTGCTACCAAAATACACCCTTTGCAAAGCAATTTTAGATTCTTGTGGACAAAAGGGAAAAGTGTGAGACATTGCTACTAAGCTTTATAAATCTTTATAATTCCCTCCACCCTCCCATCCACTGAGGGTGTGTCTACGTTTCAGTTAGACACCCATGGCTGGCCCGTGTCAGGTGTCAGCTGGCTCTGGCTCACGGGGCTTGGGCTAAGAGGCTGTTTAATTGCAGTGTAGACGCTTGGGCTGCAGTCCGAGCGCTGGGACCCTCCCACCTCATGAAGTCCTAGAGCCCAGGCTACAGCCCTAGTCTGAACATCTACACCAGATTTAAACAGCCCCTTAGCCTGAGTCAGCTGGCATGGGCCAGCCATGGGTGTCTAATTGCAGTATAGACATACCCTTGGTTACTTCCCATCTTTAAATCTCAATTTAAAGCACTTTCTATATGCTTTGGTGCATAACTGACACTTTATAAAGGATTTTATGGTATGGCATAAATATTTAAAACTGTCCATTTTCCTACTCCTTGTGTTCTGTCCCAAGCAGTTATTTTATTGTCTCTGCTTCCTAGCCCTACTGAGTCTTGCCTGGGGCTAGAAGCATGACTGCTTCTCTTATGTAAATGAATATACCTGTGGTAATTGAGCATGAGAAGCTATCTCTTGCAAATGAAGATGCGTTGGGTGTGGGCACTGTAATGGGCAGGCAGACAAATGCAGTAGAATTACTGTGGTAGAAGGGACCTTGGTTAACATTTCATCTTAAATATTCACTGAACGCTTTGGCCATTTATAATCAGCTAAAGGCTCAGGATTTGGAAGGAAACATTGCTCCTTCATTGCTGCATGTTGCACAAGAAAAGGAAGAGATGTTATAATGCATCTGGAGAGGGACTGGTCAAAGGATAAAGGGAGAAGTTTTATCCCAGCAGGGTCAACCTTGTTCTTGGTCTCAGGGGGGAAGGGGGTTACTATTATTATGAATTGATCCTTTGTGTTTCTCACACTTTTTTTTCCAGCAGTTGAGACGCCATGATGGATAACCGCTTTGCTACAGCTCTAGTAATTGCCTGTGTGCTCAGCCTCATTTCCACTATCTATATGGCGGCCTCAATCGGCACAGATTTCTGGTATGAGTACCACAGCCCATCACCAGCCGAAAATGCCAGCGAACTTGGCAAGGGTATTTGGGATGACTTCATCAGTGAGGAAGATGAGAAGATTTATACAGATGCACTCTTCCGGTACAATGGCACGGTTGGATTGTGGAGGAGATGTATCACTGTGCCCAAAAACTCTCACTGGTACAGCTCACCAGGTAAACCAGTCCATCCTCCAAATATCATTTCCCCCCATCTTCCCTATTCCTTCCTGCCTTAAGCTGCAATTTAAGGGCTGGATATCAAACACACATTTCCTCAAAATGAATCTATGCCACTTCACTTTTCCAGAAAGCTTCTCTGGTTGTTAAACAATTAGGGCAATTATAAAGTTTTAAAGATGCAAAAGATAATGTAGCTACCAGTGTGCGTTAGAGAGCCAAGATTTGATATGTTAAGGGTTTGTCTATACTTATAGCGCTGCACTGATGCTACCTATGCCAACGGGAGAGCTTCTCCCATCAGTGTAGATATTCCACCTCCTTGAGAGATGGTATGGTAGCTATGTTGGTGGGAGAAGCTCTCCTGTCGACATAGCGCTGTCTACATGGGGGGTTAAGTTGATATAACTGCGTTGCTGAGGGGTGTGGATTTTATACCAACATAAGTTGGTAGTGTATAGCAAGCCTCAGTTTCCTCTTAAGGTTAATCCAGTGTAATTTGGTTTTTTCTGTACTTTATTTTCCAACTGGGAAAAATGTCACTTAGAGAGAGTTAAAGTGAGAGTAAATACTACTTTCAAAAGTGAAAGTGTTATTGTTTCTAACACATTTTTAAAGTAACTTTTTTTTACTGTTTTCCCCAGTTTTTTAGAGGAAAACAGCGTGAATAGAGAGAGCAGGGCTGGACATTTTCTCACAATTTCTAAATGAAAAATTATGACTACACTGAGAAATTCTGTGTTCTTGAAATTTTTCATTTAGAAACTGTTTATTTTGAAAAATGAAAAATTGTCTTATTTTCCCATGGAATCATTTTCAGTGAAGCCCTGTTTTTAATTAAGGATATTTTTTTTAAAAATTACAACCAGCCAATCTCAAAAGCATCTTTTAGAACTTCAGAGTGGCCATGAACTTACATTTTCATTGAGAATAAACACCATGACATGTTTAAAGAAATTTGTTTTAGAAATAACAGAAGTAGAAGTGTTTTTAAAAAGTGCACTTGTGGTCAATGAAACGTTTAACAAGGCATTGAGCTCTGCACATTGCGGTAAACACAGCTACTTTATTTAGAAGTCTGATTTAAAGAATAAAGAGTGTTGACCATACAATATTTGGGTATCATGCATCACACTTACTCCAATCTGTTACTTCAGTAAGTGCTGGTGCAGACCTCTCTAGATTGTCTGGAGGTGCTGCATATTTTAATTTTATATCACACACTGAAATAAATGCACAACACATTTATGTTAATGGAATATCAGTATAAAGGAAAAAGTTATGGTTGCATAGTTAAGCACTCAGAAGTTGAGGAAGAGCCAAAGTTGTTAACTGCCCATGGGGAGCCAGTTATACCCTTTCTATGAGAGTATTTATCACAGATCACAGTCTCTCTCAAAATACAATATTCTGTTTTTCTACAACTGTAGATATGCAAGCAGCATCTTGCAATTTCTTTTCCATTCTGTTCTAAAAATACTTTTTGGCCAAGTCTGTTTATTGACTTAGATCAAAGCAGTTATCATATTCAAATTCTAAGATAGTGACTTTAATAATTTGGTCAGCACCCACATATTAGATACTTTATTTTCAACCAGCACTACTATCTTCCTGAGGTCTCATCAAGGGATGAGGCAGTTGGATATGAAGCTAGCTTGGCAGAAAACTTGCAAGCACAATTTTTCAATATTACTGTCTGATGCAATACTTAATCTCTAGTAAGCTCAGTTTACTATTACAACTCCTAATGATGAGACTCATTAAAATGAGCCTCTGATTCAGAGTGTGACAGAGTTGTTTATCCTTCTGACAAGGGGACATAGTGCTCTTAAATCAGGAAAGAAATGAGTGCTGAATTGTGAAGGAGTTATTTACTGCACTGACTGTAAATATGTGATGTGAATTGATCCAGGAAGCAGTGGGATAAGGGGGAGTGGCTAGTCTCTGTAAAGATTACTTCTGAGAGCTGTTCTCACCCTAAAACTAGAGTTAGAAGGATTTCTCATGTTTAAAAAAAAAAAAAAGAAGGCAGATAGTGGGTAGGGGCGGGGTTGGTAAATGAAAATAAGGAACAAAACCAACAGTGATTATTGTTTTTGTTTGTTTGTTTTTTGCCCCCCAGAAACTGATATGGTCAGAAACTGCATCAGTTTTTCCCTTTCCGATCAGTTTGTGGAGAAGTACTTGGAGCCCGGGAACCACAATAGTGGCAGTGACCTGAACCGGACCTGTAAGTGCCTTTCATCTCTGGCAGGTAGATGTGTGGGATAAAGGGGGCTGGAAAGGAAAAGAGAGGCCATTTTCACTTCCAGATGCAGTCACTAGTGAGAAAAGTAACTCTTCTGCCCATCTCAGCTAATGCGTCATGTAATAACCCTGGGTATTAATAATGATGATTTGAAAGCGAGGGTAGGCGCTTTGTTTCTTTACTTTAGGAAAGGGTTAATTCAGAGAGCTGTGTTGTGGGAAAGCTCAGTACATGAACACAGATTAAAGTTCCTCCCTCACTTCTCACAGGAGGCAGTGGTACTTCCTAGCTAAGGTTGGAGGTCCCTAATGGAGTAGTGTATGGGGATGAACATAGATGGGGAGGGAGAATGTCAGACACTGACATGTCTTTAACATACCTGTGGGGTTGTGTGTGCATCTCTCTCTCTTTGTCTCATATACAGATCTTTGGCGTTTTCAGTTCCTCCTGCCCTTTGTCAGCCTAGGCCTGATGTGCTTTGGGGCATTGATTGGCCTTTGTGCTTGTGCCTGTCGCAGCCTCTACCCTGCCATTGCCGTAGGAGTCCTACATTTCCTTGCAGGTGGGTCCTGTTACATACTCCAACCCTCTCCCGACAGTGTGACTTCCCTGACAATGTCAGCCAGGGCATCTGTGCTGTGAGCTGATTGTCCTGTACTGTTCATTCCCCAGGTCTGTGCACACTGGGCTCAGTCAGCTGCTACGTAGCTGGAATTGAGCTACTCCACAAGAAGCTGTCCCCACCTAAGGAGGTGCAGGGTGAATTTGGCTGGTCCTTCTGCCTGGCTTGTGTCTCAGCTCCTTTACAGTTTATGGCTGCTGCCCTCTTCATTTGGGCAGCTCGTACCAACAGGAAGGAATTCACGCTCTTGAAAGCATACCGTGTAGCATAAAGGGGTTGCTTCATTAATGGCCAGTTGCTGTTCACAGTATTTTGTTTCAATGTTATAGACCTCTTCCCAGTCATACCCCCATACTTTTCTTCTTTTGGTCGGGTACCTGCTCCATGTACTGCGTGCTTCTTGCCAGTTGAGTGTTAGTGGTTGGCAGGTTTTGAAGACAAAGGCCTCTGGGCCAAATTACCAAACCTGAACAGCTTTCTCTTGCCAGAATACAGGCTTTTATTGTACAATTTTTTTAAAACGGAAATCCTTTTATTTGGTTGTGGAAATAGTCATGATCGAGAGCTCATCTCCCTTTTTAATTATACTACCCTAACTGGACCACTTGCATCTAAAGCTGATCTGGAAAAACAGGAGAGGCATTGTGGGGGAAAAGATGAATAGAGAAGGAAGAGAGAGAGATGCAGGAGAAGAATGAGAGAACTGCAGAGCGTGGATAATAGAGAATTGGGCTCTACATGTTATGAGATTCCAGCAGGTGATGCCCCGTAATAGTGCCATGCAGAGATGACATGCAGAATTGTGTGTAGAAATGTTATGGCTACATCTATGTTATAATCTAGTTTGTATTTCTTTCTCTTACTCTCACTAATTTCTCCTCTCAGCCTCTTCTGACCAAACGGATATTATTGGGGCAGTCAGCTGTGGCTATTTTGCTTTCTGTAAAATAGGGCCCCTCCTTTACTGGTTGAAAGGACAGCCCTCATGCAAGGTTTGGATTTAATTTGGGTGATGTGTGTGTGTGTGTATATATATATATAAATAAATCTAACTTTTTAAAGCTTATTTATTTACCCAATGTAGCACACACCAGGTTTTTTTAAAATGTGCTGCTTGCCCCATACCTGTTTAAAACTCATAAATAAACCAGAGTAAAGGCTCAGAAATTTTATCAGAATTTGAATTTGATGGAAAAAGGGAATGGCCTAAGAGCGATTAATACAATCTTGTTTACTCACTGATATTCATAGTGTTCAAAAATGGAAGAGCTGTGACCAGATTCTATACAAACCTTTTTCTCTTTGCCTTAGGAACTCTCCAGTGGAGGAAGAGAGAGAGTCGTTTGGGTCTTTTTTTAAATCCCTTAATCTTAAAGGAGGGTGCCTGATCATCTTTAGATCTTTCCCTTTCCATTCTCTTTGAGTTAGAGGTGGAAAAACCTTAGATTCCAGTTAGCTCATCCCATACATAAATCTGCCCTTTAACTGCTCAGAGTCCGTCCAGCCTTTCCTGCACGTCTTGGAGGAAAACAAGGCCAACATTCAGAAGAGTAAATAATCCTGTTCCCAGTTGGCTAACAAGTTTTAAACCTCTTCTTTTCTTGTTGTGAGTTTGATTTTTTTTTTAAATCACTCATTGAAAGTGAATTGAGTTGTAACAATTTTCTGAACAAGAGTGAGTACCTGTTAGGGCTGCATTTGCTGATTCACCACACTGAACCTGATTTTCCTGTCTCTCATCTATGTAAATCTACAGTAATTCCATTTCAGTAGAGTTACTCTGGATTTGCACTGGTGTATCTAAGAGCAGCAGAAGTTAGCTCCTCTTCCTTTGCTGGGCAAACAGAATCCTTCTACTCTTGTAGCAACTGTCAAAGTATGACAAGATTGTTATTTTGTGTTCAGTAGAAGAAAACACTTCAGCAGAAGAAAGTGTAATATTTAAACATACTTACACTGATGTACTCTGCTGCTTAAAACGGGCATATGCTGAGTAGCAGCGTGTGAGCTAAATAGTACAGTGCCTCTCCACCCTTTTGGAATTAATCATTTGAAAGATTTTACACAGTTGTCTCTGTACTCAAACCAAATCACTGTGTAAAGGGATAACTTAAACAAAAATAAAACTGGCAGTTGGAAGAACGTACTGATCATGTGCAATGCCTTATTATACTGTGATATACCAAGCTCAAACTAAGTGCTAACGAGTTCCTGGATGTAACTGTGTATACTTCAGCATCCATACTTCTATCCAAAGGTATCATGCACATAAGAGCAGCTATACTAGGTCAGACCAATGATCCATCTAGCCCATTATGCTGTCATCCAACAGTAGCCAATGCCAGGTGCTTCAGAGGGAACAAACAGAACTGGTAATCATCAAGTGATCCGTTCTATCACCCATTCCATGTTCTGGCAAAGAGCAAGCCCTGTCTATCCTGGCTAATAGCCATTGATGAACCTATCCTCCATGAACTTATTTAGTTCTTTTTTGAATCCCATTATAGTCTATTATAGGCAATCCCTTTGGAATTATAGTCTTTGGTCTTCACAACATCCTCTGGCAAGGAGTTGACTGTGTGTTGTGTGAAGAAACACTTCATTTTAAACTTGCTGCCTATTAGTTTCATTTGGTGACCCCTAGTTCTTGTATTATGAGAAGGAGTAAATAACATTTCCTTATTTACTTTCTCCACACCAGTCATGATTTTATAGACTTCTATCATATCCCCCCTTAGTCATCTTTTTCCAGTTGAAAAGTCCCAGTCTTATTAATCTCTCCTCATATGGAAGCTTTTCCATACCCCTAATCATTTTTGTTGCCCCTTTCTGTACCTTTTCGAATTCCAATACATCTTTTCTGAGATGGGGCAATGAGATATGCATGCAGTATTCAACATGTGGGTGTACCATGGATTTATAAAGAGGCAATATATTTTCTGTCTTATCTATCTGTTTCCTAATGATTCTCAACATTGTTAACTTTTTTGACTGCTGCTGCACATTGAGTAGATATTTTCAGAGAACTATCCACAATGACTCCCAAGATCTTTCTTGAGTGGTAACTGCTAATTTAGACCACATCATTTACATCCAGCATGGGTGTTCACCATGGTGTTAAGAAATGGCTAGAGCTGGCTTTGGAATTCAGCCAAGGGATAGGATCAATTTCCAAAGCCTCTTGCAGCAATAATGTTAACACGTAGTACTCCCAGTGCTTCATGGGTGCTAATAGAACAGCCATTAGGAGATATTCAACTACCAATCTGTGATATAGTGACTAAGTTAGTGCTGTGTTGTAGGTTTGGTGCTCTGATCCTTGCCCCTGTGGGGATGATCCCCTCTTATGAGTGCAGGGAGCTTTACAAAATGAAAGGAGGCAGACATCTGTGATGCCTGAATGCCATAATTCTAAAGCCAACACCTGAAATGTCAGCTGCTGCATAAAGAAGAGATTTAGCACCCTGTTTAGTAGTGCCTTTCCCTCTGTTCCCAAAAGGTCTAGATTGGTGTTGCCTCCTTCCTTCTCCAAAATATCCCAACAGAGCTAATATCTACACAGAGAGAGAGTGATAAATTCTTCTCTGCAGAGCCTAAGAGTAACCAGAGAGCTTCTAGTTACTGGTTTGTGACCTGATCTGTGTTTTTCAGACGTTAGTTCCCTTGGGGTGATCTTCTCTGTGGTTGTCTCCTTCCCCTTTCCTCTGAGGAGCTAAGACGTGTGAACCCTCACTGTGACATTATCTATTTGGATCAAAAGGAAAGGAGGTGCTGTTATTCGCTCCCTTTGGAAAGGTAGAGGAGCTGCTATTGCCTATTAGTCTCTACCCAGTTCTCTCTGTGCTATTACTTAATAAATGGTTGGTATTGTAGCTCTCAGCTTTCCTGCATCAGGTCCATGATAGTGCAGTTTACAGTCAAGCTAGCCTTTTTTTTTTTCTTTCTTTCTTTCTTTCAGCCAGATGAGTGTCAATGTTCTGCATCCTTAATTCCTTTTCAGCCTAACCCAGGGGACCCCTCTCTCTTTATGGAGCCAGATGCTATTTTTTCTTCTGAAGTGTAAATCTGTAGTTAGTGCTTCAGCATTTGAGAAACATCTCTTTTGACACTCTGTAATGGGATGTCCACTCCAGATAAGGCCTGAATGGGTAAATTAGGCCAATTAACCTATAGGCTGCACCTGGAGGAAAGCTAGGGAGTGCTAAGGCCTAAGTGGCTGATGAAGTCCAGCTGGAGGAGTGTGGCCAGGTTTATAAAGCCAGGAAGCTGGCAACAGAAAGGGGCTGCAGGGAAATAGTCCACAGTCACTCCCTGGGAGAAGGGAGGCGTGGTTGAGGCTAACGAGACAGGTAGCATATGGTTACTCCCTGGAAGGTGAGATTTGCGGTGGACAAACCCAGAGGAGTTGGAAGAGCCAGAAGATATGGAAACGGCTCAGGGAAAGACAGCAAGGTTCAGGAGGGAACAGACCTTGGTTGCTGACTAGAGGGTCCCTGAACTGGAACCCGGAGTAGAGGGCAGGCTCATGTTCCCCAACCAGCACTGAGGGAATGGCACCTTGGACAGTGAATGGGAAGGTTACCTGAGACTGCTGGTGAGAAGAGACTTTGATTCTCTCCCGAAAGGGGAATCAATGTAGTGACCAGGTTGGAGGCTCGAGTCAAAGAGGAGGCTGCGGTTCCTGGAATGAGAGAGAGGAAGAGACAGAATGTGACTGCCAGAAGTGATGTCAGTGTGGGAGAGCTCATCCCCAGAACCATTACAAAATTGTGCCATCCAGCAGTGAGTAGCGTCCTCTGTCACACACTCATTGCAGTATATAAAAAGAGGGAACCCTGAATACCTGTTTTTTTCCGACATCTACATTAAACTCAAAGTGCTAAAAATAAACCCCAAAAATGAAATTAATAAATCCTGAAAAACAGAAGCCAAAATTCTGTTGCAGGTTCAGGACCTACATAGGTAATTCACAGATACTAAAAGACGAGAGAAAGATGATACAATTGGAAAACTGAAGGAAAAGATAAGGGGGGTGAGCCAAAAAGCGGCAGGCTTACATTATAAAATATCTCCGGGCCTGATTATAACAGATGCTGAGCACCCTTGATTCCTGTTGACTTCAGCTCAGCACCTCACATGATAGAGTTCAGAGAGAGAGAGAGATGAGAAAGAGAGAAGCTTTGGAAGAGGGGGAGAAACTGCGTAGTTATATCACTAACGTGCAGGACAAGAGGAGTGAAATTCTGAAGACACTTCAAGATAAAGGGAGACATTTAAATAGCATGAAGGCAAAGGAGAGAAAGTAACCCTGGGGTATTCAGCTGTGCCTTCAGAGGGTGAGTGTGTTTGATTAGAGAAATGCTTGTGGTATTTCAGAGCAAGCTGACTGAGTACTCCAACTCTTAGAATAGTGGGTAACCAACTTAATAAATTCAGTCACCACTACTTTGCAGAGTTCAGTACTTCAATGTTTTTCTGTTAGCGATTGAGAAGCAGATATTTTGAAGCTCTTTGAACATTGGGCTTGTTATCCTGTCAGCACAGAGAAACCACTCGGAACACAGAATTGCCAGGGTTAGCAGAGATCTGCACAGAGCAGGGAAGTGGTTAAAATAGCTACATTTAAAACAACATTTCCCCTTCAGTGAAATGATGGGCACTCAGTTCCACAGTTGAGAATTAGTCTTTATTAGTGCAGTCATGCAGAAATTCCCCATCAATGTTATGAGAGAGATTGCCGAAAACATCCCAAGAAGAAGAATCAGTGGATCCCAGAACTTTCACAAAAATCTAGAGAACAAGAACATAAAAATCTTGAGAACAAATTCTTTCTGGGTCTTTGATTTTCTTCTACAATTTCTTCATTATTTATCTGTGGAAATAATAGAGAGAAACCAAAATGTATCTGATTCAGTAAGGAATAGTGGATTTATTCCCTGGGGAAATCTATGGGAATGACCAGCTGAATGTCAGCCTCTAAACACACACAAGTCTTTTGATGTGAATCTAAACAAACAGTTCTTAAAGGAGCTGCTGTTTGTAATCATCTCCTAATCTACCATTGAATGTGTCAATCATAGGGCCAAATTGGAAAAAATAAGGTACTGCACCTTAACTGGTAATGATAAACCAATGGATCATTCATGTAAAAATACCCTTTTAAGAAATTACGTTTAGGATATGGACGAGGCCTCTCGATCATCAGGTCCATGTCTATGCTAAAGGTTTCCCACAGGTCATTTTTCTTGTGTTTTGTCTCATCTTGGTGTAGATGTCCCAGAGGCATGATTCACCTTTAGTTTTCCTTTTCTGAATTTGATCCCATTATTTTTACACACTAAAGACCATACAATCTCAGTGTAAGACTAGTAATGGACATTCCCCTGCTTATCAGTTCTTATATTTGTCTGACACATCTAACACCAAGTTATACATTGACTTGCAATCTCTGTTTTACCATACTCAATCAATTCTATGATTTAGAGCAATGAGTGTTGAAAAGGTATTTCCTGTCCTTTAGTATTATGTGAGCACATCTGGCACCTGTTGTTTATAGTGAAACTCTGAAATGAACATCCATGGCTTATTGTCTTTACATTTCAGATAGATTCTCTTTCTTCTTATATGTATTTCCCTGCTAGTGTCGTTTGTGTATTTCAGATTATGTTCTCTTTCTTTAATCAACTCATTCTTTTCTCTATCGGAATAACTGCAACTCAGTAACATTAATACAAATAAGAGCTAATGTGGAACCTTCCTGTATTTTTAAACAGAAGCTTTCAAAACCTCAAACGTACATTTCTACAGCAATGCTAGCCTTGGTGGGAAATAAATTATTTAATTATGTAGCTGTACAGACACCACATGTGGCAGTGAGAGCCACATGATAAACTGCAGACCCATGTGATAAATCATACTTATGAGGGAAATGCTTTTCCAGCCTTTTTCTTTTTTCTTTTCTTACTTTTCATATGGTGTCGTCTTTTCTTCTCTACAAATTTAAATGTGGATATATTAAATGGATGTAGAATATTGTCTCTTGTATCTTACTGTTTGGAAAAAGATAAGTTCACTGTATTTTGTATCATTTTATTCATGAAGGGAAAAAAAACCCTTTTATTTTCTAATGAACCAATCTCTACAAATCTATGACTTTAAAACAATAAACATATTTTAAAAGTATTTAAAATAGTCACCAAAAGAACAAGATTGATTCTAGTGATTCTTTCAGAATCCTTTAATGGCTGGGCCTTGCCACAGCATAATGGTATTGGGTGCTGTGCACATCTTGTTGCTATGTGTACAGCCCATTGGAACTGGACACAATACATCTGAACTCTTGCAAGCACCTCAACCACTGAGTGATCACTGAAAATCACATCTGCTAAGGAGCCTTTCTGTGCTGCTTATCTCCCACAAATGACTGTGTCCTTAATGTTAACCCTCTTCACTGTTATGGGTAGCCTATATATTTGAAAAAGAACTTCTTGTTGTGTGATGGACAGAAAACTAATACTCTCTTAACATGAATCCTGGTCTGGGACCATTAACCAGTTATGATTTTACCTTTACTCCCTCTGAGTTTACAGGGTTAAACCATAGAGCTGCTAAACCCCTCCCCCTCATTCCTAGAAAGAATCAGAAAGCGCTGTGCTAGGGAAGGAGAGAGTGGATGTCATGCTGGAGGGAGCTTTCTGTGCCCTACTGCCTGCCTGTCCCCTGGGTTGGAACCTGGTGTCTTTGAACCTTAGGCTATGTCTACACAGTAGTTGGAGTGTGATTTTCCGTGAGTGCTTGTGGTATCTGGTGTCTGCAAGGAGAGGGATCCCTGTATCTGTTGGAAACAGCCTCCTGTGCACAGACCACAAGGGAATTGCTGCACTCCCCCTTCGTGTGCTGCTTACAGTAGGAGTTGTGAGTCGGGGCAGCTGGGAGATGCGGCTCCATGGGATGGGGAGAGAAAGAAGAAGGAAAGCTAGCCGGCAGCCATGGGGCAGTATGGAAGGGAGGGGAGGTTGGTCAGCTTCAGCCCACTAGGGAATATTGCGCCCCCCTCCCCCCACAAAAAAAAACCCCAACAGCCAGTGCATGGAGGAGGTCTGTCATCTACATCTCATCAGGGGGCATCTCCCACCCAACAGCCAGTTCAGAAAGAACAGAAGGAGAGGAGTGAAGTGTGTCAGCTGCAGGGACCACTGCCCTCCAAAATAGCACATGGAGGGATCATGTGTAGCCACAACCCCCTATCAGCCAGACAGCTCAGAGACAGCTTGTGGAGCAGTAGGGGTAATCTAGGGCTTTGGGAGCAGGGAAAGCTCTGAGTCAGGGCTGAGATACCATGACAGAGCTGTGCGGGTAACTAGGCCAGCTTGTCTAGCCTCCAACTCAAGAAGTGGTGTATTTCCTCCCAGACCCGATGCTCTCTGTGCTGTAATGAGCACCAAAAAATAAAACCATCAAGCAGCAGGACAGTGTAGGCCTGGTCTAGGCTACAGAATTTCCCCACATTTGAACCCAGTTATGAACAATCACAGGGTTAGCTGACCATGCAGTGCAATATAGACTAAGACCAATTGCACTGATCATTACATCGGTTAACTATAATTAAGTCCAGACCAAATTGTGTTCATCTTGCAGCTGACCATGATTAAACTCCAGGTCTAATCCCAATTAGCAGACATCATGGTGGACACAGTTTTTCTTGGTCCGCATAGATCACAGTCATGTTCAGACTTGTGCTAGCTAACTTGGTTCTCCCCATGCATATTCAAACATAGTAACATTTTGTAGTGAAGACAAGCCCTGGGAGGGAGTTTTCTATATTGACTGGGTACAGGTAGCTGGCATTACAGGCTTAGAGGACTGTGTAGGTGAGTTGCAGTGAGACCTTTCTGTGTTTCCTTGTGAATCTTCCAAGAAGCACCACTTGCTCCTAGAAGTTTACCTGCACAAATAAAAATGCAAAAAACGCAGTGAGTAATAAGTTTACACTGACCTTGATTTAATCTACAATTTAATCATTGAGAAGGCTTTGCATTTATTATAGAGACCTGGCTGGGTGACACTGGGGGATGGCCAGTCAGAGTGTGAGCAGTGGGGCACCAGTTGCTCACTAGTGCTCAGCTGGTGCTGTGCCTCGGCTGGTTGCTGTTTAGTTCCAAAGAGGCGTCATTTCAAGAGGCTGCAGAACCATCTTGTAGGGAAGCAGTGTGGTCTCCTTCCGAGGCTGACAGGGAGGGGCCAAGCCATGTCACCTAGTGGGCAGACCCTGGGCATGGTGCCACTTGCCTGCTGGAAGTACAGGGGCGGGACAAGAAGGGGAAGTATAAAAGCAAGGCCTTGTAGCTCAGTCAGGGGAGAGCCGCTGGAGAAGGAGGAGTTCTCTCTCTCCCCCCAGACTGGGACATGAGCCTGACTGCTGCATCACCAAGGAGCTGTCAGAGTTGCATAATGACTGGAGCCTAGAGCAGCGGCCTGTGGCCTGCCGGAGCTGCCTGATGCTGGAGCTACTGAGGGTCTGCTGGAGCTGCCCCTCGCCGTTTATCCTGAGGATGTGGAGGACGACCCAGGCCGCAGGTACACGGGTGCAGGAAGTAGCTCAGGGATGGCCGATCTCAGTCTGGCTATGCTTGAGCCCAAGCATTTCTCAGCACATTGTGGCTGGAGCTCTGCTGACCCAGTGGCGGAATGCTCCCCCACTGTTAGGGCAGTGGGCTGGGACATGATGGAGATGGGAGGGCAGGCAGTGGGGTGATGGCCTCACTGGGCTATACGCTATTTGCTTGCCCCGCCCTGCCTGAGGGCCGAGGGCACTAGTTGCCACCTCCTGTGGAAAAAACAGGCAGAAATGACGTCTGAAGAAAGTGGAAACGTGACCAAACAAGCCCAATTTGGCGACCGGAGAGGGCAGATTTGGATTTCTGGTTTCAGTGGTGCCAGAAGTGTGCGGAAGCAACAAGCCCAGAAACAAGTGGAAGCGGGCGCGACAAGCCCAAAACAAGTGGCTGCTGGAAGGCCGCGGTCCTGCACCTCGCGCAGAAAACAAATGGCTCACTTGCAAAACAAGCCAAATTCCGCTTATGATAAGCAGGCTTGGTGCTTGCCCTGACCTGCCTGCCAGGGCTATAGTCTATTTACTTGCCTGCTCTGCCTGAGGGCTTGGGCTCCAGACTGCTTGCCCACCCTGCCCTGCCTGAGGGCTAGGGAGCTCTACACTGTGTGCCATCCTGCCTTACCTGAGGACCTGGGTTCATAGGAGGCACTGCCTGGATACAAGCTAGCCCTGGCAGTTTACTGCCCCACCCTGTCGAGGGCCTGGGCATATAGACCTCTGGGGTCTAGGCATATAGGAACTCATTGCCAGGGAATGTTGTGAAGGCCAAAGTAGAACTAGCTTCAAAAAAGAATTAGATAAGTTCCTGGAGGATAGGTCCGGCTCTTCAGCCCTTTCACAAGCCCACAGTTGGGCAAAACATACAGTACTGCTGCCAGTGAAAACTCAGATTCAGTTTTTTCAATGCAAAGCTATTTATTTGAAAGCATCACAGATAGGCAGAAGAAGGCTATACGATGCCTCTTCTTAATAAACCTCAATTCCACAAGCATAAACCCTCAGTAACTATGCTGGCCCCTCATAGTATCCTGATTAGCAAACAAAGCAGGTATAGCTACCAATTCTAAGCGAAGGCTGTTTCTCTTCTTCCTAAGTACTTGGTCTGCTTAATGGTCTGTCGCAATAGGGTGTTGGCCACCCAAAGACCCTCTTCTGGTCAAGAGTATCACAAGCTCTTCAGATATATGTGTGGGTGGGACGGGTGATATTCCCCAGTACTTACACCTTTTTTCCAAAGGAGTCACATGTCCCCAAAATACGCTCTGCTAGCATCTTATCTAGCATTTCATAATTATTTTCCTAATTTATTCTTCTCAGGGTTAGGTTGTAGGGATCAGCCAACATTTGCATTTTGTTAAATATTCACCCAGACACCTGATGTCGTGCTGTTCTACAGAGTCAGTTGACTCATATCAGTTAGTTCCTGATTTGCCATTTGCCACACGTACATATTAGGTGAACTGGCCGTTGGCTGACCATGACCACTGATTTCTCACATCTACACACAGCCCCTTAGATAAATACTCGTGGCTCATGTCATTGTCAAGTGCAAGTTCGGTAATCCCAGTGATTTTTCCATACTTCTGTCTAGTGCTAAGAAACCCTGCTCCCAGAATTCCCTAGCACTCAGACTTACCAAACTTGTCAATTCTATATAGTAATTCAGTACCATCCCAACAGTCCCCCTCCCGCACTCAATATTCAATTATGAAAGACAATTGTGATATTGCATCAGTTATGCCAATTATAATATTATTGGGCCATGTGTTTTTTTTATTTAGTAGCCTTTAATTGTGTAAAATGAATATTAAAGGCTCCCCGCGAAGCCTGTTTCTTCTTACACTGTTTATACGCTCGATGCACAACACAGAGACATAAGAAAAACAACAGTAACATGGTTCTTAAGGTCCAAAGTTACACGATCCAATTGTTTCTATTGCACTCTGCTACATGATACACAATAGCATACCAAGTGCAGATTTGAGATTCTAAGTTTTTTACGGTCATTTCGATGATCTTATATTTTCGAGCAAGTGCACCTTTTACAGCTATGACAAGACCTGTTTATTTTATTTGGTCTAAGCTTCCTGGGTCTGTTTGTATTTTCATATCCCAATCCATGTCATTCCATCCTATTTCTGGCTCCCACCAAATGGCGCCGCCTCCCAGTTACCCCAGGGAGGGGCGGAGGGTCTGTGCCTATGGGGGGGAGAGACACGCTGCTTACCTCCTCCCCCTCCTGCTTGGAGGACTTCTTGCAGCTCATTGTGGCAGTGAAGCTCGGCTCTGGCTTAGCTCCGCTGCCCCCACCCCGCACTTACCCGCCGCACGACACCCGCCTCTCTTGCTCCAGCACCGCAGCCCGGTGCTGGCTCGGGAGGGGCAGCCTCACCCGCCCCCTGCCTGGGGGTGGGTGCCAGGCTGGCCCTTCACGACGTGCAGGGGGCGGGGGGCGCAGGAGGCCCTGAAGAGTGGCTGGACAGCAGCTGCCCCTCAGAGCCTCCTGCACCCTCTGCCCCCTGTGCATTGTGAAGGGCCAGGCCGGTGATCCCCACCCCAGGCTGGAGCCCAGGGGCTTGGCCCCCCCTCCCTCCAGTACGCCACCAGTGTGTATCTGCTCCCTTCATGTCTTAGAGCTGTCATGGTCATTAAAATGGCAGGTAAAGCCATTTCACAATCACAACCTCTTGTTTGAATCTGCTTGGTCAATGCATCCTTTATTTCTCGGTTTTTCCTTTCCACTTTTCCTGCACTTTGTGGATGGTAAGCTATGCGCCACTTTTGTTTAATTCCCATCATTTGCAACAAAGCCTTTATCACCATCCCAACAAAATGCATTCACTGATCGCTGTCTATACACAAAGGCATACCCCACCAACTCAGCACTTGTGTCCACAGAGACTTGGCTGTAGTATGAGCTGTATTATCGGAGGTAGGGATCACTTCAACCCAGCCTGAAGAATCATCTATTACCACTAGGCAATACTCTTTTCCTGTAGGAGTTCTTTTTAGAGGTCCAATGTAATACCAACCTGACACTACAGGTCCAATGCAACAATTGTAGATGTATCTCGTTACCTTTTCCTTCCGACTTTTAGAATTAACAAACCAAACACTTCTGACAAAAATTTTCCATTTGAATCCTCATTCCTGGCTACCACATTGCTATTTTTACTTGTTCCAACGTTCTCTTTGGCCTAAAATGTCTTTGTTCATGAGTAAACCTTATTATTTCTTCTCTGATCCATTTTGGGGGTATCCAACCTTTCTTCTTGTCCTTGTTTCACTGTTGTTTCTCCTCTTTTTTCCTATTTCCCATTCTCCTTTCACTCCTGCCAGTTTTTGTCCCACCAATTCAGTCCTGTTCTTCATATTGCACAAAAATACTTCAGGTTGCTCATGATTTAGTTCCTCTTCTGGGTCCACTTTTATACCATCTGGCCTGATTTCTTTCCCCATTTGAAATAGAGTTAGCATCTTAATTTCACCTTTTCCTAAAGGTGACATGATAGCTGCTGCTTGTTTAGCGATTGCATCCACTTTATTGTTGTAAAATCCTTCCATAGTAGATGGAGTACTGTGAGCTTTAACATGCTGAATTTCTGTAGAGCCAGTTCGTTGTCTGATTATTTTAATAATGGCTTTCCATTCTTTCCAGTATGAAATTTCTCTATCCTTTTGTTTTTCCCATATGGTTATTCCTTGCACTGTCCAATGAGAATCTGAATAGAGAACCACATCACAGTCCAGTGGGGTAGCTTCAAGGGCTATTTTTAGAGCTCCCACTTTGCAGCCCTATGCTGACATGTTTATTAATTCCAGAACAGGAATTAATAAACAACTGCAGCTGCACAAACGGGTTGTCCTTCTTTGTAGTAACGGGACCCATCTGTAAACAATACCTACTTGTGATCCAGCACCACTTGCAAGAGAGCTCCTGCTTCCTATACTGGCCATTCATATTGTATCTGTACAGGTATCGGGCATTCATGCTGCTCTCCTTCCCATTCTTAACATATAAAGGAGCATTGGTGGACTCTATCTACTACCACCCTTCAGTTTTGTAAGACCAAAGCCCATTTAGCCAGTCAATGATTACTCACTCTGATAGCAGATGTTTTTCCTTGAAGGATGAGTTTCACTGGAGTGTGTGATGTAGTCACTATCACAGGGCTTGCCCTATCATACATTGCCACTTCCATAGTGCCCACACAATTGCTAGGCATTCCAATTGACAAGGGGAAAATGTAGATTCATGGGGGTAAGCTCACAGCTTCCATAGGCAACGGTCCTCTACTTTCCCAAAGCTTCTTGTAGTAAAACTGCTCCGATGGCTCCCCGGCTGTGCGATACTATCAAATAGAAAGGTTTAGCTGGATCCGAGTATGCTAATGTTGGTGCAGTCATAACTGCTTCTTTTAATTTTCTAAAGGCTTCATCATGTTCTGGGCCCCAATCTGATTGTCATCCCGAGTTCGTAAAAGACCAAATTGCAGCCAAATTTGGTATAAAATCCTGAAAAAAATCCCATACCCCCCAAAAAAGCCCTCACTGAATGCATGTCCACTGGTTTAGGAAGGGTGCTCAAAACTTCTACTCTGTTTATTGATAGTGCAACCTTCCTACCCCAAAGTGATACCTAAATAAATATTCAACCTCTTGTTGTACCAGTTGTGCTTTATCCCATGACAACTTAGCCTGTTTTTTCCACTATACTTATAACTATTTAGTCCAATGTTTGCATTCCTCTTCAGAAGTTCCTGTAACTAAAAAATCATCCACATACAATGTAATCTATGGTTTATCTGATTCAGGAAGCTGATCCCACATATTGGTTATGTGAGCGTGGGCTATTGAGGAGCCTTTGAAAACCTTGGGGAACTCTTCTAAAAGTCAGTTGTTTATTTTTAAATGTAAAAGCTAATCGGGACTGACTCTCTGGAGTTAAGCGGATAGCGAAGAAACAGTTACCAATATTCACCGCAGAAAATCATTACTCCAGCTATTACAGCTGTGGCCATAGAGACTCTAGATTCATTAATTTTCTTATAAGGTGCCATCTGCCATACTGGCCAGATTGGAGAGTTGTATGGACTGACAGTCCACTGCTATTCCTTATGCTATGAAATCCTCCAGCAGTTTTTATATGGGGAATGGCTTCCACTGGATACAAGTATTGAGAAGTTGGCTTTACAAAATTCCCCAGTATCTCCACTGCAGCTTCTCTGCCTCCAGATTCAGATTTCTTTCTAGCCCACATGGAGGGAAATTCTCTTGTCCATTCATTGTCTGGCAGCACCATAACAGCCGTAGTCTTACAAGCCCACTTTCTTAATCCTCCTGAAATAATTTATTCCTCAACATTTTTTCCTTTTCTCTTCCACAACCAGCCTTCTGCCAAATCAATCATCCACTTCTCCGATTGAACCACATCTGCTCACAGTATAGCTTCTTCAGACATCTTGTCACAGACCACAGTACCAATCAAAAATTGAGTCTGAGCTATTATCCACGGCAGATGTTCTAATAAAGTCCCTTTTACTTCTCTGCCATGGAACCCAAACAAAGGAATAGTTTTGTCCTTCCTGCATATCCTTTTGAACTGACTTGATTAAAGTTGCCTCCGCTCCTGTATCAATTCATGCTAGCAACCATTGTCTATTTCCTCCCATCCCCACCTGCCCCACATCCACGTGTGGTCTGCCAGTTACGTGGGGCTGTAATTTAGCGACCAACATCCAACCTTGGGGGGAGAGGTTGCTAGGGCACCCTCATTGTGATGTGGATCTGTCTTGAAGGCTATTCACATTTATTTGTGCCAATTCCTGTGACAGAATATCATAAGGACTGAGTGGAGTCCACCCTGTAACTATTTGCATTGCTTCAATAGCTGTGGTCCTGGGCTGTGGCACTGGTTGGGATTGTTCCCTCTCAGTCCGTTCCTGTCCCATCAGTTCACTTAGAACAGATATCAGTTCTTCGGTGGGTTGACCGTCAAATCATCTTATAGCTCATCTTTTGTTTAAAAGATGAGCCCATATGTGCCCTTAATGGTCCTCCTGCAGCCAAAATTCCTCTTCCTCCCTCTCTAAACCCAGAAGCATTTAGTCACCTACCATATCCAAAATTTGGATTTGTATTAATGCTATCAGGTTCATTGCAACCTGCTCTGATATATTTCATTAACTGCCTTCCAGGAAGCACACTACTTATTACCCAACACTGTTCAGCTTCTTGGGTTGCCCTCAGTAACTCCACTTTAGTCATGTTTTCCCATGGCCCTATCAACATTTTAATAGGTGATCTCAATCCAGCATATATCAAATCCATGTTGCATGTTGCTCATCCTCATCCCAGCCAGCAAGAATGCATGCCAAAGTCAGCCTGGTACGATAAGCCATAACAGTTTCTCCTTCTGTTACGCAGGACACTTATGCCTGCAGGTTCTGGATACCAGGGAAGGAATAAAGACACGCCCACAGCAGTTAGGTACATGTATCTTTAATCACGTCTTACGCTCCAAACAGCAGAGGGAGACCCTAGGGCTCTGCAAAGCGGCTGCAGGGGGACGCCAGACACCCCCGGTGGGTTCATAGCAGAGTCTCTAATTACTCGCATTTCAAGCTTTTATACAGCATAGCATGTTTACTCTAGGGAACAGCAGAGATTGGCTTGTTTACAATGAATACGTGGCTCACACTTTTGCTTTTCTTAGCACAAAGCACAACTAGATAACAAATTGCAAAACAAATTATATAACCTATTTACTACTCAACCGGCTCTGACCAGACCCCCCCCCCATGCCACTTTCTGCATCCTTCACTGCACCTTCTTCCTGACACATCAACAATACAGCTTGTCTTCGCTCAGCAGGAGACAAGGAAAATTGGGCTATTTTCTTCAAAGCCACATCCTTATTTTGTTCACCCTCAATTTCTGTCAGTACTGCTAATCCTTCCGTAGGTCTGGCACACATTAATATTAAGACTTAGGTCTCCCAAAATCTTATTGCTTCCTACCAGTGTATCCTAAAAGCCAAGCCATACAGTTTTTCTTTGTTAGAGGTCCCAAATGTTTGGCCAGTGCCTGCTTTTCAGTTTCACTCAGAGGATGGGTTACTTCCTCCTGTATGTGCCGTGGAGGCTGAGGCAGCTGAAGCACCACTGCTGGCTGTTGGGTTCCCGGAATAGATTCTTCTTCCACCAGCTGATACAGACTTTCCAGTCATCCAATACCACAGCAATATCATCATCTAATTTAACATTATACTGTTCTTTTAACCACTGAACAGTTTAACTCAGGTATGTGATAAGTGGGTTCCCCCTCCATACTGCCATAAATTTTCCCCGGTCGCACCACAACACACGCATTTCTGCCTCTCCTTTTTATTACCAACGTCATTGGGTGGCAGAAGAGCACTTGGGGTAACATGCCACCCATGAAGTTCCTGCTCCCACATCTCTTGATCCTTCTCCTTCTGCCATTCTTCCAAAGCATTCTCCCAATCTTGATCATCCCAGGGATTATCAACTAGGGCTACATTACAGATGGTTTCACGAGCCATTGAGGCTTGTTTAGTTTACTAATTATATTAATACATTCCTTATGATTCCCTTTTTCAGTCCCCCCGGGTTTCTTAAAACCGAAACTGCCCCCTGATACTGCAAAACCTCTTGATTCACTCTCTCTCTCTCTCTTCCTCCTGTATATTAATTTTCTCCTCTAGTCCCTGGCATGTTTGTGTCAATGCTGCCATCTGCTGGGCATTAGTTCGATTTTTGGATTAAAGCTGTTCGCAAATCTTTCATATTTTCATTCTGTATTTTGACTTTTCCAATTCCTGTTCTAAAGTCTCCCGTTTACATTCCAAAATATCTTGCTATTCCAAAAGCTTATCTGCAGCTTGATACGTATCCCACATAGCAGCACAAATCATCTGTTCCTTTTTAGGATTATAACCCTCTTGATAGCTCAACAACAAATTATTCAAACAACCCTCTTCTGTGGTATGGGAACGGCATTAGCCAGCCATTGGTCTGACTCCAAGTTTTCACACATTTGTTTCAATAGGGACTTGTCAGCTAGATTGGAGGCTTTGGGGTGTCCCTCTTCTCCTGCGAGATAAACCTGCCTTGTTTCCGCTTATGGAACATCCTTGGCTTGAAGATTACACTTTTACAATCCCCTCTTTGCCTGTCCGTAACCCTTTGTAACCTTAACTTCGGTTTTCCAACTTCAAGCTTTGCTTACAACAACTCAAATACAAAATTCAATAAAGTCCCACGGTGCCCACATTCTCCACCACTGAAGAGCCAGACCTTTTACAAGCCCACAGCGGGGCAAACATACCGTATTGGTGCCAGTGAAAACTCAGATTCAGTTTCTTCAATGCAAAGATATTTATTTGAAAGCACCAGACAGGTAGAAGAAGGCTATTGTGGTAAAGTCAGGCCAGATGGCCACAAAAGAGTATACCAGGGCCGGTATGTGAGTCCAAGGATGCCAAAGGCCCTTTTTCCTGCAGGCAGAGGAGAGATTACTGCAGGGCAGTTAGAGACACCTGGACCCAAGGAAGGGCTACTCCAGGTGTATTTAAACCCTGCCTTCCCTAATGGGAGTGAGTGGGGGGGGGGGGGGTGGAGTGGAGGAAGAAGAAGAAGCTGCTGCTGCTGCTGCTGCTGCTGCTGCCGCCAGAAGGTTTGTGGCAGCTGGAGGAGAAACTTCCCCTGGGCTAGGAGCTGCTGCTTCTCTGCAGCCAGAGGAGCAGAGAAGGAGAAAACCCTTGGCCCCAGCTGGCAGGAGGGAGCCACAGCAAGGTACCTCCCTGGGCCCTGGGGGCAGGCTGAGGGGAAGGGACAAAAGACTTGTTCAGTCTGGGGGTGGAGTTACCTCAGGCCCCACTGATAGAGGAGACTGCTGCCAATAGGTGAGACAAAGGGAGGGTACCATATCCCACTCTACAATACCTCCTCTTAATAAGCCTCAATTCCCCAAGCATAAAACCTCAGTAACTGTGCTGACCCCACATAGTATCCTGATTAGCAAACAAAGCAGGTATAGCTACCAGTTCTAAGTGGAGGCTGTTTCTCTTCTTTTTTCTTCTTTCTAAGTACTTGATCTGTTTAATGATCCCTCGCAGTAGGGAGTTGGCTACCCTCAGACCCTCTTCTGGTCAACAGTATCCCTAGCCTCTTCAGATATATGTATATGTGTGATGTGATATTCCCCAGTTCTTATACCTTTTTTCCAAAGGAGTCACATGTCCCCAAAATACATTCTGCTAGCATCTCATCTAGCATTTCATAATTACTTTCCTAATTTATTCTTCTCAGGGGTGGGCTATGGGGATCAGCCAACATTTACATTTTGTCAGATATTCAGCTGCACACCTGATGTCATGTCGTTCTACAGAGTCAGTTGACCCAGGTTACTTAGTTCCAGATTCACCATTACATTTCCCTGTGTACACACTAGGTGAACTGGCCATTGGCTGACCATGACCATTGGTCTTTCACATCAGCACTGCTATACACACCGGGCCCCCTGGATAAATATTCATGGCTCATGTCATCGTCAAATGCAAGTTCATTAATCTCAGTGATTTTTCCATACTTCTGTCTAGTTCTACGAGCCCTGCTCCCAGAATCCCCGAGCACTCAGGCTTACCAAACTTGTCAGTTCTATATAGTAACTCAGCATCATCCTAATGGCTATTAGCCAAGATAGTCAGGAATGCAGCCCCATGCTCCGGGTGTCCCTAAACCTCTGACTACCAAAAGCTGGGACTGGATGACAGGAGATGGATCACTCGATAATTGCCCTGTTTTGTTAATTCCTTCTGAAGCATCTGACATTGGCCACTGTCCGAAGACAGGATATTGAGCTAGATTGGCCATACTGGGTCAGACCAATGGTCCTTCTATTATTCTTATGTTCTTATTCTTCACCTGATATGACTAAAATATGGAGAGGTGATGACTAGAACACAGACTGAAGCTAGAATAAAGCAACCTCCCAGAAAATGATAGTGGCCACAAAGCATGAGCTGAGCTTCCAGCAACAGACTCTGCCAGAATTGTTTTGACAACCTAAAACAAAGGTGGAGGAGCGAAGTGAACGAGGCCCCGGGCCAAGAGAGCAATAGAAGTGAAAAAGAAAAGCCCCACCTGTACTCTACTCAGGGAATTACTGCAATGGCTGGCACCACAGCACGTCCAGAATGAGCAGCAGCAGGAATCAGCACAGGATCAGTGGCAGGCCCGAAGGATACCTCCTCAAGCTGTGCCAGCACCGACATCCCCACCTGCACAGGAAAACCTGAAGCTGCTTAAGATAACAAGAGAAGAAGATATTGAGGCCTGTCTCACCTCCTTTGAACGAGTCACTGAAGCCTGCCAGAGACCTAGAGGACAATGGACAGCCCCACTCCTGCCATGTCTAAATGGAAAAGCCCAACAGCCTATAGCAGCTTGGATGCCAGAGAGGCAGATGACTATGATAAGGTGAAAGAAGCTACCACCAGTGGTATGACATCAGCACAGAGACACACCACCAGTGCTTTAGGTGATTCTGTTATCAGGAGGCCAAAGGAACCACAGAGGCTTATAGCTGACACGGTGAACTTTTCCATCGGTGGCTGAAAGCAGAGATCCACACAAAAGAGCAGCTCATGGACATGCTGATTCTGGAGCAGTTCCTGGCCATCCTGCCTGAGCAAAGAAGATCTGGGTGCAGGAACGACGTCCCAGGAACAGCAGCAAGGTAACAGCCTTGGCAGAAGATTTTCAACTATTCCATTAAGAGTCCAAGAGACATAGGCAACAGATAAAAACCATTAACCCTGATCATTCAAATGAGGAAGGGTGTGTGAGACAGGGACATACTCGGTGGGAATTGTGGGGAGATGAGGATATAGAGTACATTTTTGTGTCATTTTATTGGTTAAGAGAGCCTTTATAAACTGATAGGGCTGCCATCTGCTGGCCAACTGAACTGTTATCTCCCTATTGCAGTCAGGTAGGTGGCCCTTCCCTTTTTCTGCCTCTGTTTCTTTTCCTCATCTGCTTTTCTCCGTCCTCACCCTCTCTCTATATCCTAAAACTTCTCTTCTTTCTGTTCTTCTCCTCCCCTTTTTCTTTCCCCTCTCACTCTTTGCTTCCACCTTCCTCTTTCTTTATCCTTACCCTTATTATGAAAAACAATCCCTCAAGTCTCTTTGGAAGTACCATTTGCCTTTGGAGCATTGGGAATACTTTTCAGGTGGCCCAGATGCTGCTGGCTCTGCCACACGCCTCCCCAGTCTGCAATGGAGTGAATGGCCCAACCCTGGAGCAGCAGTTATTAAATTGGGGGATGCTTGTTGTTTCAGGTGCCATTGACATTTGAGAAGGTGGCTGGGCATTTCTCAGAGGAAAAAGGGGCTCATTTGGATGAGCAGAAAGGAACCTCTATGGTGACATCATGCAAGAGAATTTTGAGAGACTGGGCTCCCTGGGTAAAGATTTGGTTTTTTCCCTCATTTCTTAGCCACAGTTGATGGTCTCTGAAATATCTGAGTGCTCTTTCCAATAATTTTTAGAAGATCAATCAATAGAATTCCCAGAACCTGCCTGGGAGAGAATCACTTCCATACACCCTCCTACTTGAAGGGAGATTTTCAGCAGAGATGGCGGCTCAATGCCCAAGTCTGTTTCATGTAGGGAGGATGGTTGGTTGTGTTTAGGTGCCCATGCTTATATGCACGCAGACAGAATTGTTTTCTTCCCACCTTCCCCACCCCTGACCCAAGGTCACGTTATCCCTGGCAGTGGCTCTGGTCTCTCTGCATTTTAGAAATGGGTGAGTGACTGGAGCCAAACATTTTTCATCCCCATAGAGTTTTAATGAACCTTTCCCTATCCATTTGGATTACACCCCCTCCAGCAAAAAGAGAGGTGAATTTAAAATATTCCTTGCAGCAAGTATTCTATGAATTACTTAACCCATGATATCACCTACTTTCTTTCCTGTGAGCAGGATTTCTGACTCCTGAAACCAATGTGATCTCCTGGGATAGAGCAAGGGGAAGAACTACATGTCTTAGAACATTAAATTACGTAGGTGAGTGTATGTATCCCAGGTGTACCACCCCCCACCCCCATTCTACTGGAAACCAGTCTATAATATAACCATTGACCCTCACACAGGTAAATGTACCACAGCACAGTTCCTTTACTAGGCACCCTTAATCCTCATGCACCCCATACTGGCATAGCAGTATCCACAGTGCTGATACATATACTGAGTCAAAAGCAGCTGCCGTTTATAAATGCAATGTTAACTTTCTATTGTCACTGTAGGAGTTTTTCAGTAACATGCCGCAGACCATATTATGTGGCATGGATTGCAGAATGAACGGTATTGAAACCACATTGGTTGTCTCAATTTTGGATTGAAACAGTGTTTTAGTCAGTTCAGTAATATGTATTGTAAACGCCTCCTCTGGTACAGACAGCAGTGTTATTCACCTATAATTTGAGAAACCGACTGTTCTTTTTAAAAAAAAAAAAAAAGGATGACGCAGCCGCTTATTTGATTGTTGGGCTGTGACCAGTTTCCCAAACATTTAAGACAGCTCTGAAGCCAGTGAACTAAATCCAGACCTCCACTCTACAGCAGTTCTGCTGAAATATTGTCAAGACCAGGTACTTTATCATTTTGTAACTGTTTGACTCCAAGCATCACTTCCTTGATGTTACTGGCCTGTTTTCTGCTGGATTCATTTTGGATTAAGTTCTAGTTTGAATCTTGGTGGGGATCTGTTAATTAATTCACAAAAATGCTCGTACCAATGCTTAAGTTGTGTATCAGTATCTTGGCAGCATTTTCCATTTTTGTCCTTAACTGGCAGAAGATACAAGAATGGATGTCTAGTTAGGACCTTCAGAGTCTCAAATATGCATTTCTGGTCATATGTTTGAGGCTTCTTCATTACACTGCACCATGCTACTCCACTATTGATTACAATCATTGTGCCCAGCCCTCTACTCATTCTAGACATTTCTTTTCTTCTGTTGTCCATTTACTCCTTTTTTCCACTGACTCTGCTCTGCCCTTCCATTCCACCCATTTTGCACCATGCATCTTTTCTTCTTTCCCATTATTTGATGGTATCATCTCTAACCCAACATTATTCTTCATTCGTCTTAGTCCCAGCTGTTCAACAATCTCTCTGATAGAATCCTTCAATAGAGTCTTCCATGACAGAGAGCTGGTCATCTAATATAGAATACTTCTTGGAAATCACTACCATGTAACTGTTAGCGATCAATTCATCGTGAAGCTTATTAACAATGAAGCATTTCGATGCCACTGATACTTATCTCTGGAACTTTATTAAACAGAGCATCACAGTTCCTATTAGGAGTTGATGATCAGATCCTGGAACAAAATCAGCAGTCCTACATATACCTTCATCCTGGATAAGTTTAGTCATGGGTTTCCAAACTAAAATGCCACTCAACAGATATTGAAATGTCTATTTATGGCAACTCTTTTGTGCTGAAATCAGGTAGCCATTGAAAGTAATCCATGTGTGGAAGCAAATTCCAATAGACACCAATCTCGCTGTTGGTAAGCTCTGTAGTACCAGTTCAAATCCAATTCTATCATGGCCAGTTCTGGCGTTCATGTATCCTAAGATGACAATATGAAGTTGAGGTGATGTACTAGCTACAGTGTCATTTCACATGGCATAATAAAATCTTCTTCAGCATCAAATATTACCTCATGTGGAGCATATGCACTAATAACTACGCACATCCTACCTTCAAACTGAAAATGGCAGCTAGCAGGCAAGGAGAATAAGCCTGCCAAGTCAGCAGCTGCAGATTGTGCCCTCAGGGACAAAACCAAAGGAACACCAGCGTGCCCCTCAGATGTTTCACAGGCATGCACAGATTGAAAGGTCTGACCATTCTGGATATGTCTACACAGCAAAGAAAAACCTGTGGCTGGCTTGTGCTGGTCGACACGGACTCGCAGAGCGTGGGCTGTGTGGCTGTTTCATTGCTGTGTAGACCTCTGGGTTCAAACTGGAGCCCCCAGCTATGGGACCCTCCCACCTCGCCGGGTCCTAAAGCCCCGGTGCTTGCCCGAGCCCAGACATCAATACAGCAGTGAAACAGCCCCACAGCCCGAGTCCTGCAAGCCTGAGTTGACTGGCCCGGGCCAGGTGTGGATGTCTCATTGCTGTGTAGATATACCTTATGAGTCAGAGTTGTGCTCTCTGTGTTCAAGTTCCACCACGTTTCCTGCATGTTGCATATATCAGAATTCAACCTTTCCAATTCTTCAGCCAGGAGAGTCATTTTATAGGAACACTGCACTTTAAAAAAAATTAGAGGGTCAGGAAGCATACATAGGAAATGTATAGTTAAGGTCACCTTACCAGCTGTAACTCTGCCCCCTGGATCACTATCCTCATTCCAAAATCAGGAGACAACCCTATGCCTAAAAACTACATCCTCAACAATCCTTAACAATATTGTTAAGGTCAGTGCTGCTAGAAACTGAAAATCTTACCCCTTTTGACCTTTTAGTGTGACTACATTTTTAATCCCTTTATCAAATGCAATGGTCACGATGCCTGTGGAGGTAGCCACCTTTAATCCTGCATGCCTCTGTAGCTCACCTAACTAGACACAGATATTTATTGCATACTGTACTTTGCTTTAATATTGCAGTTATTTGTGCAAGCTATCCATAGACCTATGGAATCCCAAGGCAAACTCTGAATATAGATAGGACTTTAAATATCTGCACACTGTGGCTCAGGATTTCTGACAGCCATTGGCAACCATAAAAGGCTTTGGTGCTAAGCTGTATGGGTTTTTAAAATATCACTGTGGTCAAACTGTGAGCGTTATCATAGACATGTATGTCTGACATACATGGGGCCAGATCCTGAGCTGCTGTAAATCAGCATAACTGTGATGATGTCAGCAAAGTTACGCCAATATACACTTGCCCAGGATCCAATCCAAGGTCTTCAGAGAGATGATGATACAGTGAGGTAGAGTTAAGTTTGAGGTGCCCTAATTATACCTTTCCATACTTGTTTTCTAGCAAAGGTTAAACTGAGAATTTTCTGGCTTTCAAATTTTTATTTTTTTTTATTTTTAAAGTACAACATCCTTAAAAGTTTTCTTCCCTCCTTAAATTACTCATGCCTCTTTACACCATAACTCCATCTAGATGATGGGCTTTTCTGGTAATATAGTTCAGTACTATAAGCACTAAGCAGCTGTTTTCATACTCTCATAGGTGATGTTAGTTCTCTCTTGTTACCTATTTCATGTTGAAACTAGTAGTCTTGTGGCTTTTGTCAGTCCAGTCCTGACTGAGAGCTGGCAGGACTTCTCCCTGCACCAATATCATTCTGCAATGTTCAGATGAGATGCCGGAGGACAATTTGTTTTGTCCTCTCTGTAGAAGGGTTATGGCAATTTGATTCCTGATTTTAATTTTTGAAAGCCCTTGGTAGTTCCCATTTCAGAGGTTTCCCAAACACAAGAAATGAATAACGTCCAGACTTTTATCTTTATTCCAGGGAATGGTGGAATTATCACTTCAAATGGGGAGGAAGACCCACAGCAGGCAGGTCTGGAGACAAGATACATACACAGGACCCTACCCAAAGGAAATGTTTTGCTGAGACCTGACTGATGAACAGCTTCTGACAATCAGCACGGGATGGAAAAACATCTTCCAGGGAAGAGACAAAGCAAATTTTGGAAGCTCCAAGAGATTATTGTACACCAGGAAACCAACCCAGCAGAGAAGCCCTACCAGCGTTTGGAATGTGACACTAGTTTCTGTCAGTGATCTGGCCTTATTCAACACCAGAGAATCCACCAGGGAGACAAACTCTACACATGTCTGGAGTGTGGGAAAAACTTCAGCGTGAGCTCTAAACTCATCAGGCATTGAGGGATCCACACTGGAGAGAAACCCTATCTTTGTCCTAACTGTGGGAAAAGCTTCCGCCAGAGCTCGTACCTTGTTCAGCATCGGAGGGCTCATGTGGGCCAAAGACCCTACAAGTATCACAACTGTGGGGAAAGCTTCAGTAACAGGTCAACACTCCTTTAGCATCAGAGATGCCACACAGGAGAGAAACCGTACAAATGTCCAGAATGTGGAGAAAGCTTTAGTCAGAGCTCAGACCTTATTAAACATCAGAGGATCCAGAGGGGAGAAAAGCCCCATACCCGTTTGGAATGTGGGAAACGTTTTAGCCAGTGCTCCTACATTAGTAGATATCAAAGAACCCACCTAGAAAGAAAATCCTAACATATCATGTGTGTGTGGGGAGGAAATCCCAGGGACATGTCAGCACATACCCCCATCAGGGAAACCCTGTGTAAGTGCAACAAAGGCAGGGGGAAGCTATGGGGTATCGAACACACCCTTAGGAAAAAAACTCTACCTAAAGGCTTAATTCAACTCCTATTGGGGGAATTAAATCTGCCTCTGGTGTTCTGAACATGAAAAATATAAATGCTCAGCTCCACAGAACCACATGGGGGACAGACCTACACCTGTCCTGAATATGGGCAAAGCTTGGATACAAGGCATCATACATGTAGCACCAGTCACTCCCCATTGTGGCTGCAAGACAGAAGGGAGACTGGCCAGCTAGCAAGAGTTAAGAGAATAACTGCTGACATCACAGGTGCCACTACTGTTCTCCTCATGCAGCTATAGGGAAAGAGTGAAAAGGAGCTACCATAGGCTCCACGGTGGATTTGGCACCCCTTGCATCATAACGCCCTAGATCAACTGAAAGCAAAAAATTTCTGGAACAGATGGAAGAAGCACCCCTGTATCAGAACCTTTCCATTCCAGAGCCATCTCCATTTTCAGCAACAGCAGCTGAGCCTGTGCCAAATTCTAATTCCACACAAGGGGGTGGATTCAGCTGCTGTAAATTGTCTTAGTCTGTTGACTTCAGTAGGGCTCTGACAATTTATACTACCTGAGGATCTGTCGACTAGGGAACAAGAAGACTCTGGAGAAGAGCGAGAGAGGATGAGACAGTCATGTAGTCCAAACCCTCGTGTTTTGGAGTACACTTCCCTCCATCATCTTCACTAACATCTAACCTCCTCTTGAATCTTTGTAGTGATTGCAGCATTATTCATCACACCCAGTGGAGTGTACAGTACATCCTCAATCATCTGATCATCCTAGGGGAACTCCCAATCCATCAGTTAGTTGACAGAGGTAGAGGGTGTTGGATAAATGGAGGAGCTGATTCAAAACTTGCTGGCCAGTTCCCCTGAGGGAGAACCAGACAACTGAAGCAGCACTGCCGTAGGTAAGTCCCAGTGCCTCGCATAAAGACATGCTGAAATGCTGCTTAGGTGTGGGGAAAGCCAGGCTGTTCAGAATACCCAGCCAGGGCATGGAAGTCTATAACTGCACTTGCTATTAAGGTTAAAGACACAAAGCTCCAAAGTCCTCCAGATTCTAGACAGGACCAGGCAGTGCTGTCAAGGGAGACTTTAGAAAAGAATCAAAGGGAGCTTCTGGTGCCCTGCTGCCTGTCCCTGGAACCTGGTGTCTGAGCCTCAGTGGGCAGAGCACTCATGCCAGCTGAAGGGGCTGAATTCTTGTCTTGCATTGAAAATGAGAAAAAGATTCCTCCTCCAACTCCACCCCCATGTAAAAGTGGAGGCTGTTCAGGAATAAACAGCACTGAGATGGGGAGATGCAGTATTGCTAACCCCAACTATTCAAAAATCATGAGTCAGGCCCACCAAAAATCATGAGATTGGCTTTAAAATCATAGATTTGGTGTCCTTTTGATTTGCCTTCTGCTGTTTGAGCCTTTAGGGTGCAGTGGGGTCACATTTTGAATCTTTCTCCACAGCCATGCGGGCTAGAAACTTACTTTTTCTTTAAGAATGAAGGCTGAAATCCTCAGATATCCACTTGACTCCGGGAGCTGGGGCTTTATGGAAAACAATAATTATCATGAGACTCATGACACAGTCATGAGAGCTGGTAACACTGGATGGGATAGAAAGGTGAAGCAGAGAGATGGCTCCAGAAGGTGGGGAAAGAAAATGATGAGATGCAGGAAAAAACTAGTAATAGAGAAAAGACAATGGAAGCCTGAACCATAGAAAAAAGAGGACAGCCAGCACAGGGATGACAGAGACTAGAACATCAGGAGATGGTGCAGGTCATGGTTCTGTGGGAGCCCCGCACTGGAATAGCAGGAGATTTAAGTCAGGAGCGAGATGCAATGGTAGAGCTGGGGGCAGGCAGCAGGACTGGAATAGCAGGGGGCAGGCTGCCGGGCAGGAGTGAGGTGCATTAGTGATGAGGGAGGAGTTTGCAGTCCTTGTCTGCACTATGCCAACCCCATCCAGACTGTGTGCTATCCTCTCTTTTGTCCGGCAGACCTATTTCTGGTGTATTGTTCTTCTATTCGCCCCGTGTACATCTTTTCACCTGCAGAGAAACGGAAGAGTAAGAGTGCTATCTCCGCAATGTGATGCTCTTCCAAGATGTCTTGGGGACAGGAGAGAGATTCCATGCCTGGAAATGCCCTGCAGGTTCAGATTTCCTCTTCTTTCTTCATCAGGGATTCCTCAGAGGTTTCACTGGTGATTTAAAGCATTGACACGTCACATCTTTGAGTGGGCTCTGTATGTGCCTTTGCAGCTATTTGGGAGCTTTTATGATCCTACTGAGAGTTCTTGGAGGAGCCAGCGCTCCTTAAACTCTGGGATAGATTCCCAATGTGTTGGCTCAGCCTCGTCCTTAAACCGTTCCCTTTCTGCGTCTCCCCAGGAATCACCCTCACATTTGCCTCAGTAGTTCCATTTTACAGGTCTTTAGTCAGACCACTGGGGCTGTATCATGTTAGATCTAAGAGATTAAGTAGGACTGGGCTGCATCAATATTTGAGCGAGAGACACCTAGTGGGTGCCCGAAAGTGCATTTTGCTTGTGGAGGTGATGTAAAGCTTCTGGTGATATTCCCTATTCTTAAAATGGGGAATACCACTGGCACCAGGATGAGCTCTAAAACCAGAATGAACTTTTAAAATGTGCCCACTGTACAAGGAACACCTCACTTCAGGGTTATGCTGATTTTGCCCAACTCCATAAAAAAACCCACTTGTCTTTCTCTTGAAAAATCCCACTGGAAAAACTAGATTTTCATAACCCTGTGGCACTAGCTTCAGTGACTCGGTACTCTTCTATCTGAGCCCCCCTCCCCCCGTCCCAGAATGGTACTACATGTGTTGTGCTGGCAGGGATGATGGGAGGAGCAATTATACTGGGGTGGTGAGTTCAGGGGCCTCCCAAAACATGTCACTGGCTTGAAATGGAAGGGGGTGGAGCCCCAGCAAACATGATGTACTGGGCCCCCAAATTTCTCCCCATGGGCCTCAGTGCTGCTGAGGATGCTGTCTTTTTGATTAGGTAAGTCCTGGCCTCTGGGAGTCATTAGAAGTCCTGTTGCACTCTTTCAAAGAGCTGGGGTATTAATTAACTGCACTGCCCTGGCAAATTTCCACCTCTGGTGGTATCATCCCTGCCTTGCAGTGTCCATTGGATACAGGCTCCCTCTTCACTTCCCACACTAAATGGTTGTGTGATGCTGCTTTGCTCTGTTAAAACAGGTCTTGAAGTGACTCGGTGTTACCAGCTGACAGAAAAACCATGAGAAACCAAATAAATAACTCCTAAGAATCAAGTACAAAGATGATGTTCCTAGCATCTTCAGGAAAGCTCCTAACTTTTTAATTACGAGGGAGGTCTAGCAGGGGCACCATTTAGGTATGGCGAGGGTAGGCAAATGCCTCCCCCCTTATTTTGGATCGTAACAAAAGCTTTTTGCTTAGGTCTGAAGATGATGCAGATTTCATCAAGATCTGCCCCTCACCTTCACATGCTGACATGTTAAAAAGGCAGGAGCAAGCACTTTGTGACACCAATAGACACAGGGCTGCTCAGGCAGGGAAGGGCTGCTGCCCCAGGCACATTTAAGGGATCATTTAATTATCCTCATCAACACAGAGACAGCTGCACTTTGGAAGTTTCAGGCTGCAAGTTTCTTCTGCTGCTGTGAGGAAATAAGCAAGTGCTGTCATGCCTCAAGTATTGTTTAAATTACACTTAAAACTTTTGATTTTTTTTTTCCAACTCTCTAATTTTTTTTTAGTGAATGGCCGTACCCTCAGTGTCTGTGGTCATTTATTCTACCCTTTAATCCCACTTGTCTGTGAGAATCTGTCCTTTGCCTGCAATGGGCTTTGGGTTAGGTTACCGGGTAGGTCCACATAGGCTGTTACATACAAATGCTGTCAATGCCTTGATCTTACCAAATCTCCCCAGGGTTGCACTTTTCTAGGACCTTTTTCCCAGAATACCTTTTGAGAAGCTGCTGGTCTTTAATATGTGCAGATACAAGCAACTGCTACCCTCAAGCAGCCATTTTGTAGCTGTGTGTCTGCTGTGCTGTCTGTCCTTCTCTTCCAATTGGTAAGTAATCTTAGCTCCTTTTGTACTTACTCTTTAATATTTCTGAGGGGGGACAGTCTCACAAATTTGAGTACCTCAGTGAATTTCACTGGAAATCCTTCCAACGTAATCCTGGTATTTATCGTAACTATTTGTATAAAACCAACCTTCAGTGTACATAAACCCAAACTGATATGAACAATTCATAAGATTTGGCTGCCAAAATTTGTTCATTATAGATTCATGCTGCTAACATCCATCTAGATAGTGGGTTTTTTTTGGTTTTTTTTAAGTTTGGTATCTTTATTTGTTAATTAATGCACATACTTTCTCTCTAATATTACTTTTCCCCTTGACAAACCTCTAAATGTTCATCTTAACCCCTGTAGTTTAGCATCAGCTCATTTATGTTAGTGGTGAAAGATGATCAGGGTACAACACATAATCTGAAATTATTTTTCATGATGGAAAGATCTCCAAAAATATCTTGCCCAAGAATAATCTAGAGATCATGCAGCCACTCTGCTGGCCCTGTATATAATGGAAACCACTTCAAGCCAGGGGATGCTATATCCCCGGCACCCTTAGTTCCAGCACCTATGACTTTTTTTTTTTGTAAAACAAAGTTATAAAACCATAGATTACAAAAAAGATTCCAAAACCTTTTTTAAAAGGCTATGTATCTGACTGATAATAGTTCTTAGACCAAGATTCCTGTGCAATGTTTGCAACCCAAACATTGGAGCACTTACTAGGACATTGAAAGTGAAATGAATTACAAGTAGTAGGACTGATTTCCCCCCGCCCCCCATTGTCTACACTTTGAGAAATGCAGAAAGTAAACCACATAAGTAGTTTTTAAACTTTTTAAACTTTTTTCATTTGTAGTGGCCTACATCAGTGTTGTCATTATTATCTGCCTAGTCATTGGGATTGGGAATTTTTTTGCTGTATGATCTCCTGATTGTTCTAAATTTACAAATAAACTAAAAATATGGCTTTAATTGGTGGCTATTTTTTCTTTATATAGGAATTGGGTACAGTGCTCCTATCAGCTAAATTTCTGCCTTATTACTTGCAAAAATAACTGAGTTTTCGGGGACCTGAGTAGTTCCTGGAATCATGGTTAAATTTGCTGCCCCACCAAAATCTGAAATGGCGTCCCTGAGGTCTACGAAGTTCTGTGAGGAGGAGTGTAATAAACAAGGGAACTTCCTGTGCTTGGCATCCTTTGTAACCTGTTTTAGGAGCCTTAGCGTTAGGAGCATTCACAATAGTGTAGCAGAAGGGGCTGGATCACTGTCTATGAAGAAAGTGGATTGCTCATGCAGAGAGCACAAGGGAGTAAATAGCTTCCTCCTGAATGCCAGGAGTAGTGAGATTGGGGTTTATAAATGGAGACAGCTTGGGCGGGGCAGGGAGAGGGGGAGGGAGAACGCCATAAAGGCAAGCAATGCTGGATGTAGAAGTCCAGGAACTGAAGTGTGATTCTCATTTGGAAAGGGAAAGAGAAAACCAGGACTAGAAGTCAGCCAGCACCGCCTCCAAGCACTTGTCTGGGGGCACCCATTGGGTTCTGCAGAATTTAAGCTTCTTGTTGCTTAAAAAAAGTTCCGTCCTTTATGGTTTCAAAGAAAACCCTGCAGATGTGACCTGCTTCAGGTTCCTACCAGTGTTTGGAGTGTGGCAATAGCTGAGCCCACGTGAAGTACCAGAGGATCCACCTGGGAGGGAAACCCAGGAAATCAATGCATTGAGTGTGCTAACAGCTTCAGTGACTGGTCAAAGTTCAACATACATCAGAATTGCTATGTATGTATCCAATAAGGGAAGAGCTTTCACTTGATTTCAGCCCTCATCCAGCATCACAGAGTGGTGAGTCCAGCAGGCATTCAATGGCCGGCAGGGTGCTGCGCTTATAGGTAAGTGCAGGATTGGGAGATGTGAGACCAGAGTTCTGTTCCTAGCTCTGTCACAGGCTTCCTGGGTGGCCTGGGGCAAGTCGCTTGGGCCCCATCTTTCAAAAGTGGCCATTGTTTTCTGGATGCTACAGTTTTTGGAGTGCCTCGCCTGATTCTTCAGAAGTGCTGAGCACCCCCATTTCTAACTGAAGCCAATGGGAGCTTCGAGCACAGAGCAGTTCTGAAAATCAGGTCCAAGTGGTTTCGCATTGGGCACCCAAAATCAGTGGCCCACTTTTGAAAATTTCCCCATGGGCCTGATACATAAATTGGGGACAATAATGTATGTCACAGTTCAGGGCAACTGCGCCCTTATTTGCCCTCTTTGGTCCAGCAAGGGCACCCATCCTAGGCTGCCGGCTCCCCAGCCCTCATGTCTCTTGGGCAAAGAGAGGTGATGGCTATGAATCCCCTGGCAATACAGATTGCCTGAATAGGCCTGCTTTACATTTCTCCTCTAAGACAGTCAACGGTGTATTTGCCCACAGTTAAGTTACCAAACAGCTCTGTCTAAGCAAGCACATTTATTCTTAAGGCATTACAGAAAAGACCTATTAAAACAATAGAGGAGTAAGCTTATTGAAGATCATGTCCTGACACCAACAAGGGCTTTGACCTGAGAAAAGTCCTTCAAACACCAGCAAGGGGTATTTTGGTGGTTACAATTCATAACTGCCTTGGCTCAAAACAAACCTCCTCCTGAAATCTGAGAGTCCCTCCTTTATCCAGTTTGGATCTTTGAAGAGACCCAAGAATAGGTAACCAGTCAGACAATGGGTTTCTTGTCAATGCCAGCTTCAGCAGAATGGATCCAGAGGTGGATAATTTATATTTCCCTCCTTTCAAGTACTCCCTAGGAATCCCACTTAACTTCGTTTGCCTAGCATATTGTTTCAAAGAGTCTCTTGAAGCTCATAACACTTTCCAGGGTTTATATTTGCAATGTCTCTTCCTTAAAGAAGTTATGTATCATTTCACAATAATATATAAATATTTGCATTCTTAATGCAGTGAGCTTCTAAGCTACTTCAACTTAATTCATTAAGGTTTGTCCAGGAAATTGCCCTGTGTCATAATACTGACCTACCGCAGAGGACTTGATTGGACTGCATGTTCATAAAAGTACAAGAGCTCCCAACACAGTGTGGTACTGAGCACTGTAAAATGCCTATCACAGCAATAAAAATGCATAACTGTTATATTTAAAATTTTGCCCCACATAAACCATTTGGTATTTTCAGGTGTCTATTTTAGTCCTTATTCTTAAAGTAATGGAGGGAAGGGGTCTTCTAGAACTGTCTTTAGCTGTCTCCCTCCATCCTTGTGTCTCCTCACTACCCTTCTTAAAATAAAGCAAATCAGCCAATCTTTTGGAGAGGCATTACCCCAGTAGATCCCAAATTCCTAAATTATGCTTATGGCATTGCAAACATTGGAAAACGGTTCCCAGAGAGTAGTTATCAGTGGTTCACAGTCAAGCTGGACCGGCATATCAAGTGGTGGCCCCCAGGATCAGTTCTGGATCTAGTTCTGTTCACTAGCTTCATCAGTGATTTAGATAATGGCCTAGAGAGTACATTTATAAAGTTTGCAGATGATACCAAACTAGAGGTGTTGCAAATGCTTTGGAGGATAGGATTAAAATTTAGAATGATCTGGACAACCAGGAGAAATGGTCTGAGATAAACAGGATGAAATTCAATAAGGACAAATGCAAAATACTCCACTTAAGAAGGAACAATCAGTTGCACCCATACAAAATGGGAAATGACTGCTTAGGAAGGAGTACTGCAGAAAGGGATCTGGGGGTCAGAGGGGAACACAAACTAAATATGAGTCAACTGTGTAACACTGTCGCAAAAAAAGCAAACGTTGTGGGATGTATTAGCAGGAGTGTTGTAAGCAAGACACACGAAGTAATTCTTCCACTCTACTTTGCACTGATTAGGCCTCAACTGGAGTATTGTGTCCAGTTCTGGGTGCCACGTTTCAGGAAAGATGTGGACAAACTGGAGAAAGTCCAAAGAAGAGCAACAAAAATGATTAAAGGTCTAGAAAACATGACCTATGAGGGAAGATTGAAAAAATTGGGTTTGTTTAATCTGGAAAAGAGAAGACTGAGAGGGGGACATGATAACAGTTTTCAAGTACATAAAAGTTTTGTTATAAAGAGGAAGGAGAAAAATTGTTCTTGTTAACCTCTGAGGATAGGACAAGAGACAGTGGGCTTACATTGCAGCAAGGGTGGTTAAGGTTGGACATTAGGAAAAACTTCCTACCTTTCAGGGTAGTTAAGCATTGGAATAAATTGCCTAGAGAGGTTGTGGAATCTCTGTCACTGGAGATTTTTAAAAGCAGGTTGGACAGACACCTGCCAGGGATGGTCTAGATAATGCTTGGTCCTGCCTTGAGTGCAGAGACTGGATTAGAAGACCTCTTGAGGTCCCTTCTAGTTCTATGATTCTATGCGCTTCCTTGGTGCAACTTTCTCTGCACTCCTTTTTTACTCCCCCTATAATTTGAACAATGGGGCTATCCTTGGAACAGCAGGTACTGAGTGGGGAATGCTACTTGTTTCAGGAACCTTTCAAGGAGATGGTCATGTATTTCACTTAGGAAGAATGGGCTCTCCTGGGTGAAAGACAGAGCAACCACTACAAGAACATCGTATTGGAGAATTATGAGACTCTAGCTTTGTTGGGTGAGCATCTTTCTCTCCTTTGTTAGAAGCTGTGTGGTCCTTAAAATGCCCTGGTTGCCTTCAGCTCATTATTTTCCCCTCAGTGAATCTTTGGCTTTCCCATGGGGTCTCCATGACCATTTTTCATGAATTACACATCCCACCCACCATTCACAGAGAAAATAGGGGGCTCCATGGAAAATTTTGTATAAATGAGTACTTGCTGAGTATTAACAAACCATGATCTTACTTGATTTCTGTTCCATGATTAGGAATTGAGATTCCCTCATCTTCTGTGATCTCCCAGACTGAGCAAGGAGAAGATCCATATGTCCCAGATTGCAAGGACTGCAGGCAAAGTAAGAATCTGAGGGGCACCCGCTTAGGGAGGAATAATAATTGACACCAGCCCAGCGTCTATCAATGCATACAACAAAAGACTGGAATATCAACAAAACTACCACAAACACTCAGTTTTGTTTCATCTAACAGCCTCTGCTGTGTGATGCTAGAGGTAGCGACTATATTATGTTATGTGTATGGATAATGGGGTGTCCGGTCCACATTGGCAGGGAAGGGGTTAATAGAGCCCAAGGGAGGCTGCACAAGAAGCAGCCAATTGGAGAGAGGCTGCAAGGAGCAGCCAATCGGGGCCCAGCAGGCCCATATAAAAGGAGCTGCAGGACAGAGGAGGGACAGTTATTCCCTAGAGCTCAAGGAGAGAGGCCTGGGTGCCTTGCAGGTGGAAGTTAGCACCCTGGACAGAACAGTGCTGGGCAGAAACAGGGGAGCTTGAGGGAGCTCTTGGCTGCCTGCCTGCCAGCCAGGATTGGCATGCTGAGGCACTGAGGTGAGGGTGAAGAAGGTGCTGGGTTTACTGGGGAAGTGGCTGGGCAGTTGACCTCCAGCGGAGCACAAATTGTGATAAGACCAGAGAGTTGTGTCATGAAGAGGATACCATGGTCCTTGGAGTGATGAGGGTCTGGGAGCAGAGGTGACGGTGGGCGAGACACCATCAGGAGAGGGTGTACTGACCTGCGAAGCTAATCCAAAAGATGGTCAGCCGGAGGCGCCATGTGGTGAATGGAGCCTCGTCACATTATGTTAGACCTGTTCGTTGTTCCTTAGTTTGCTGTGGCATCCTTCTGAAAAAGACCCTATCAGTACACTGAATGTGAGAAGAGATTCAGTCAGACCTCATGCACTGAAGACTTCACACTGGATAGAAACCAGCAGCAGTTCTTTCTCTAAATCATGTGACCCTACATTGTTTCAGAAGTGTGGGGTTTTGGGGGGGAGGTGTGTACAGGAGGAAGAGAGATCTCATTGCTGAGCAGCTGATTACGGGCATGATCCCACACTACCAAACTCAGGGGGAGTTAGACCATTGACTTCACTGAGAGCAGGGCCTTGTTGAAGGGTCCTGGGCAGGATGGTTGCTGTGGAGCAGGGGAGAAGGGAGTAGGTGCTGGATGTGTCAATTGTTTGGGGTGCGTGGGAAGAAACTGTGTGCTTTGGTTTTATTGCAAAATGTTTTTATTATTAAGAGAAGATAAACACGCCACTGTCCAGCTGGCTAATGTTCAGGACCATCCAGCTATAGAAGCAGGGAGCTAGGCACTTTCTTTTCTTTGTTCTCTGGAATGTTATTGTATCTGACTCTCCCCTCTTCCAAGGATTCAGTGAGGCCAGGGGATTCATGATCTCTCAAGCAGAATTAAAGAATTCCGGTACCTAGATACTCCAGAAATAGGCGTGTTATAAAGTCACAAGAGAGTTTAACCCTAGGAGGTCACTCAGAACAGGAACGGCTGCTCCCCAGAAGACCGGATATATGGACACTTACATATAGAGAACAGGATGTCTCCTCCTTCTTGACACTTTTTCCAGTAACGGTGGTCTTGCGGTGGATTCTACTTCACTGCCACTTGTGGATTGCAATAAAACGTGTGCAAAAACTCATTTAACTGTGGTCAAATGCAGAGGTTTCAAAAAGTGGAGGAAGTAACCATGGGAACAGCCATTTTAGACTTGATTCTGACCAACAGGCAGGGAATTGGTTGCATATCTGTAAGTGGAAGGCAATTTGGGTGAAAGTGATCATGAAATGTAGATGTCCTAATTCTAAGGAAAGGAAGGAGTGAGAGCAGCAGAATAAGGACAAAAGCAGATTTTAACAGACTCCGAGAACTGGTAGATAAGGTCCCATAGGAAGAGCCTCTAAGGGATAAAGGAGTTCAGGAGAGCTGGCCGTTTCTCAAGGAGACAATATTAAACACACATCTGCCAACTAGTCTGATGCAAAGGAAAGACAGGAGGAATAGTAAGATGCCAATATGGCTCCAGCAAGAGCTCTTTAATGACATGAAAATCAAAAAGGTACCCTACAAAAAAGTGGAAACATGGACAAATTGTTAAGCAGGATACAAAAAGAATAGCACAAGCATGCAAGGACAAAGTTAGACAGGCTATGGCACACAATGACTTACATCTAGTAAGGGACATAAAAGGCAATATAAGGAGGTTCTTTAATACCTTTGGAGCAAGAGAAAGATGAAGAGGAGTGTAGATTTTCTACTTAAGCAGAGAAAAAGAGATAATGGATGATATGAAGAAGGCTGAAGTGTTTAATGAAGGTTTTGCTTTAGTTTTCCCTAAAAAGGTTAAAGGTGTCCAGATAATTAACACTATTAATATTAACAAGAAGGGGGAAAAGACGCAAGCCAAAATAGGAAAAGAACAGGTTAAAGAATATTTAGATGAAATTCTTCCTAGGGTATTTAAGGAACTAGCAGAAGCGATCTTGGAACTGTTAGCAATTACCTTGGCGAGCACATGGGAATGGGTGAGGTCCCTGAGGACTGGATAAGGGCAAACATAGTACTCATGTTTTAAAAAAGGAACAAAGAGGACCTGGGAAATTATAGCACTTCAATAGCTGGAAAGATACTAGAACCATCCATTTATAAGCACTTAAAGGATAATAGGGTTATAAGAAATAGCCAGCATGGATTTGTCCAGAACAAATCATGTCAGACCCTATCAAAGAAGGAAATTAGGTTTGTAAGTGGCCTAGCAGAAGGGGCAAAGCCGTAGATGTGCTGTATCTTGATTTTTAGTAAGCCTTTTGACTCAGTCCCACATGGCCTCATAAACAAGCTAGGGAAATGTGGTCTAGATTAAATAACTATAAGGTGGATGCACAACTGGTTGAAAGACTACACAAAAAAAGTAGTTATTAAGGGTTTGCTGTCAAATTGGGAGGGTGTATTCAATGGGGTCCTACAGGGGTCAGTCCTGGGTCAGGTACTAGTCAATGTTTCATTAATGACTTGGATAACAGAATGGAGAGTGTGCTTATAAAATGTGCAGGTGACACCTACATGGGAGAGGTTGCAAACACTTTGGAGGACAGTATTAGAATCCAAAACCACCTCAACAAATTGGAGAATTGGTCTGAAATCAACAAAATGAAGTTCAATAAAGACAAGTGCAAAGTGCTACAGTTAGGAAGGAAAAATTCTCACAACTACAAAATGGGACTAAATGGGTAGGTTGTGGTACTGCTGAGAAAGGTCTTGGGGTTACACTGAACGTGAGTCAACAATGTGATGCAGTTGCAAAAAGGCTAATATCATTCTGGGCTGTATTAACAGCAGTGTCATATGTCAGACATGGGAGGTGATTGTCCCTCTCTACTCGGGAGTGGTGAGGCCTCCTTTGGAGTACTGTGTCCAGTGCTGAGTGTCACACTTTAGGAAAGATGCAAACAAATTGGAGAGAGTCCAGAGGAGACCAACAAAAATAACAACATTTTAGACAGCCTGACCTATGAGGAAAGGTTAAAAAAACTGGGCATGTTTAGTCTTGAGAGAAGATGACTGATGCAGAACTTGATAACAGACTTCAAATATGTTAAAGGCTGTTCTAGAAAGGGCTCTGATCAATTATTCTCCATGTCCACTGAAGGTAGGACAAGAAGTAATGGGCTTTATTTGCAACAAGGGACATTTAGGTTTAGATAAGGGGGAGAAGGGGTCTTTCTAACTCGAACGATAGTTAAGCTCTGGAATAAGCTTGGGATGTTGGGCAAGTCACTTTATCTCTCTGCATCTTTCCTCATGTGTGAAGTGGGGATATTTAGCCTCCTTTGAAACCCACAGTTGAAAAGCTGCTAGATAAGGGATGACTATTATAATAAAATAACTTGGTATTAGTTCTGCTGCAGAGGAAGGCTAAGGAATCTGCACCTGCACCCACGGGAACAGGAATAATGGGAAGGGCAGATTCTCCAGGATATGATCTGGCCATTAAATACTTGAATCCTGAGACATTATACAATCCCATAGCCGGGATGAATGTACAGAACATAATAGCAGTGACGACATTTCCTCTCCACTGATCAGGAAAGAGCTGGTAAAGCAGCTCTTCAAGAAAACATCGTTCTTAGGAGGAAGAAAATATTGTTTCTGAGGGGCAACATGTCATATGGTAGAGCATTAAACAAGTTGCTAGCCAAGAGCTCACTCATCTAGAGAAAAATATCACCAAAGAGTAGCAAAATTTGATTGCACTCTAAAATATTAGTTTTATTAAGTGATAGACTAAAAAGGTCTTTAAAACCAAATGTGATTGCTCTGTACTTCAGAGAATGACCTTCCTCATCTCGGCTCATCCACGCTTCAGAGGTTGCTTGTTAGTGACAAGCGCAGCTGAGCCCAGTCAGTATAGACTAAGACAATGTGCTCAGCCCCATTTTAGTCACTGTGGTTTAAGCACACGTCACTTAGGCCTCAGCTACGTTACAGCACATAATCAATGGGGTTTCGTGTGGGTGCATTGCACCAAGTGAAGCGCTACTGATTGAGTACATCCGTGCTACTCACTTTAAATCAATGCACGGTTTGCCCTTATGTCCACACAAGGCTACCTTACATTGATTCAGAGGGGTAACTGTCATCTTTGATGGAGTGCTGCGCTCCTCAGGAATATATAAACCCAGTGTGAATGCTGTCTCACGATATAAGGCAGTGGAGAATCAGGGCTTGAATATTTTGGGGTCTGCCTGTGCCATTTTTGAATGGAAATAATGTATCTTGCAGGTCAAGTGCTCTGAACCAATCCTTGAGGATTTAGGTGGTTGGTGTCACCATAGGAAATTGAACTTTTTTTTTTTGTGGTCCTTGGGTTCCGAAGCGGTGGGAATCAAAGTGGTTGGATCTGACAGCAATTCAGTGAGTTTCAAGGCCTCCTCCACCAAGGAGAATGTCATCCTGCATTCCTACTCAAGTTAGATCTGAGGGGTTGAAGCCTCTACTAGGGACTGCAGATAGCAAACGTGGTGCTTAGTCACATATTTTCTTCAGGCAGGCTACACACTGCTTAGAGCCTAATTTCTTATCGGCACCCGCTGTTTTAGGGATCCAAACCAAACTGCAGTGGCCCAGTCCTACCAGAAATCACAACAGCTCTAATCCTCACGACCAGCTGGGTTGGATTGGTAGGGTTAAACATTGACTAGCAAGCAAAAGTATGGTACAAAATTATTGTAAAAAGATTCTCCACTGCGATGGAATTGATGGGAGAAACATTATGGTTCTCCTGACCGTCAGAGTTCATTTGAGGACAGATGGAGCTTTGGCTTTTTACAGCCTTCCAGCCAATTTTTGGTTCTGCATAAGGGACATCTGCCCGACTGATTACTGCTTTGGAGTGACATTGCCCAATGGTTACTGCTTTACATCAGAGCAGCCATGCTGGGTCAGACCAATGGTCCATCTAGCCCAGCATCCTGTCTTCTGACAGTAGCCAATGCCAGGTGCTTCAGAGGGAATGAACAGAATGGGCAATCATCCAGTGATCCATCCTCTGTCATCCAGTCCCGGAGTCTGGCATTGAGAGGCTAGGGACACCCAGAGCATGGGGTTGCATCCCTGACCATCTTGGCTAATAGCCATTGCTTTTGGAGGGGGGAGAGAGAGTGTGTGAGCATGTACACACACTCTTCCAAGAGTGCAGAATTTCAGCTGCCATTAATAAAATTCATTTTTACCAACTCTGTGTGCTGATTGCCCCCCTATCAATAAATGAGGCTGTTGCATACAGTTCCACATAGATCTACATGACAAAAAATATCTGCAATTAAAAGCAACCTGTTCTCAGCTAAAGGCAGCACTCTGGTGGCTCAGTGACCTTTGCTTTGCTATGACTAGTTAGCAAGCAAATATTTTGAAACAATTAAATAGGGTGGTACTGGTTTACATAAGAAATGTTTCTTATGGTGCTGCTGAAATCTGCCTGCATTATGAAAACTAAGGACGATTCTAGCTGATCCATGTCTGAACCTGCAAGGGCAGGAAGGCACAAGGAGCCTTCTGATACTCCCTGCCCCCTGAATGTTTGCACCTCACGCAGGGGCCAGCCACAACTGCAGTGCCCGAACTCCACTGCCTGGATCTCCACCTGAAGTAGGTGATGATCAGACCACAGCAGGGAGATGTTTACTATGCCCCTACCATCCTTGCCCAAGGCAAAGATTAGATCCAGGGTGAATCTAGCTGTGTGAGACCGCTTGGATACAAGGCTATGACTGTATAGTGTCTGGCTGGGCAATGCTGTGACAGTTGGGTCTCTAACTTTTTGCCCAGTTGAGAATTAACCATGAAAAATAGTTCAAGTTATCTGCAGTAAAGAATGTTATAAACAACTGCAGGAAAATCAGACCGAGAGAGTGAACTAACCCAAACAAAAAGGCCTACTGATATAACTCAAAAAGTGTGTTAAGATCTTGTTAAACAAGAAGATGTTAATCTGGTGGATATTAGGCTTAATTGGTGTACCAGAATAATGAAGGAGTTAACTATGCTGCCCACCTTCCCCACTCCCCGATTTTGGCGGTTCTTAAGAGGAGACTTTGAAAAACCATCATGGCTTCACTTCCCAGCTCGACTCATCTCAACCCAGCTCATCTCATCTTCCCCAACCCCAAGACAGAAGGAGCAGACCAGATGGAAGGACTTTGTTCCCGAGAAGCTATGCCTTGTTCTTGTGGATGGAGGGTGAATATGGATAGCACTGAAGAAATTAGCTAGCTAATTAAATAAGTTTAGAACAAAGGGGCTAGGTATATATTTTGCTGTGGCATGGCCCAGAATAAACTCATTTAGTTGGCTTATATTTAGCTGGTTGCATACGATATTTCAGTCGGGTGTTCTAGTTTCGTCATTTTTTTTACATGAAAAAAGGGTCAGTGTTAAACGAAAAGAAATTGTCTGCAAGGAAAAGCCCCCGTACCATGTTACACCACAGCTACCAAAATCGAAAAGTCCAGGTCACAGAAGCCAGGCTTCTGACTTCCCCGGCAAAGCAGCTCACAGGTTAAATGGGGTCAGCTGGCAAACAGCTTAGAGAAGGAGCACATGCTTAGAGACTTGTCTAAGAGCCTGTGTCAGACTAATTCCCCTCCAGCTGCCCCTCCCTGAAGGAATGATATGCAAACAGAGGCACGGAGCCCTGCTGGCAGAAAGAGGGAAAAAGACCAGGCAGTAGGCTCCGCACACCGGGCACTTGAGCTTTCAGAGGGGAGAAAGAGAGAGAGAGAGAGAGAGAGAGAGAGAGAGAGAGAGAGAGTGTGTGTGTGTGTGTGTGTGTGTGAGAGAGAGAGAGAGAGAGAGAGAGAGAGAGAGAGAGAGAGAGAGAGGATAAAAACCTTAGAGCAGATATGGGAGCAGCAACCTAGGAAGATATTCTACACACCCACACCTTGGTTCACTTGGAACAGCAGCTGAGACCAGCTCTGCAGGGAAAGCCCAGCCGCCCAGGCTGAATGTACAAGAGAGTGAGAAAAGGAGGGGCATACTGTGTGCTGACGACCCCCTGACTTCCCAATGAGGCCCTGGCTGCTGGTGCTGCTGGTGCTTCAGGCTGGTGAGTACAAATTCTGTACAGCTGTGGTTGCTGGACCCCTGCGAGCGCCTACATCTCTGCCACCCTCCTGCTTCTCCCACTCCGTGTGGAGAATGTCACTTTGGCAGCACATGTACCATATTAGCCTTGCTTAATTCACTCGCCCAAGACAAATCGTTGGCATTTGGACCGTTCATTCATTGGATCATTCATTTTCTCATAATCACGGTAAAGGACGTTTGAGTATATTTTGTGCCGGGCAGAGCCGGTGCTAGTCCATTGGAGGCTCTCCCGCCACCGTCCCTGCTGCCAATACTAAAACAGGCGAGTTCTTATAATAGAAAGCGAATAGGGGGCTCCCAGGAGCTGCTTGGGGCCTAAAGAATTACTTCGTCTGTTTATGCCAGATTGATTCATTTCCATGGTAATTCTGTAAGACTGTAACTGTATGAACAGTTTTATTTTTTCTATTTTAGAAACTTTTCAGTTTTATTCTGAACAGTCTTGTGCGTCGGCTTTTCTTCTCTGACAGTGCACTGTTAGCAGTTAACTCGTCATTGAAAGTATTCCAGATGTGTCATTTAGCTAAATTAAGATCGCTGTGGGGTGTCTCCGACTTTTTCAAGGATCTTACAGCCATGTTGACTGATTGGCACATAAAGAGTCATTTCAATTACTACTGAGGTTACTAACTGTGCAACTGAATGTATAGTGTACATGCAAGGCAAGCAAGTTAGAGCTGACTTCAGAACCTTAAAGGGACGCTAATGTCAACTTGGAATCTAATCAGTTTTCAAAAAATGAAACAGTAACATCAGACACGACACTGGCCCCTGCTTTGCTTTAATCACAAAAGGAGTGCAGATTCTAATGCAGCTCATTCAGGCTCAGTTCACTGTGGTTCTTTTTGTCCCCCAGGAATAGCTCTATGATGTTGTTATAGATCATAGTTTCTCAGGGATGTTCCTCTGGGATTGGATACATATTTCCAAGAAAGAAACAGCCTCCCTCCCGTACATGCTGGGTATGATTCGGATGTAGGCTACCTGGATGCAAATCCAGAGAAATTTTGCTAATTCCAGTGGAATTGCTCTGGATTTACCCCAAAGTAACTGAACACAGAATCTGTCTCTTACCCCCATGCACCTGGCACTTATGGCATAGGCCTTCTCTATGTTTTCTAATAACAGAGCTGTTGTGTGCTTTTACCATTAAAAAAAAACTCAGGGAAGTGTTTAGTAGAGGGAAGTTGTTACTTTTTCAGGAATGTGTATTTAATCTCTGAGGGACTAGCATGAGAAACAATCAGAAGCCTGTGTAAAACCCTGTAACCTCAGTGCAAGGAATTCCTCCTGAAAAAGGTTGCTACAGTCACCTAAAGTGCTGGAAAAGATTCAGTGAGTTGTCTTTTCCTTATTTGAATTGATGCTGCTGTTGCACTTTTGTCAGATGGTTCTTGATTATTTTAATGCTTAATATTCTATTACTTTAGGAGGTAGTTTTTTCCTGTGAAGAAACGAAGCTCTGACTTTTCATGAATGGGGAAAGATTCCCACTGACTTCAATGGGCTTTTGGATCAAGCCCTTGGAGAAAGCTACAGCATATGATTCACCCAGGGAAAAAGGATTAGAACTGTACGTTTTAAAAGGAAAGCAACAGTCTTAATAATAGCATCTAGTCCCTACCTCACATGGATCGTTTAGGGGATTAGTCGATGTTTGCACAGCACTTCGAAGATGTCAAGTGTGTTCAAACTGCAGGGAGTAAGTGGCCAGGCAACTTCAGTCAAGGGTTCTTGTTTCTGAAATATGATCCCACTCTTGAGTCAAGCATCCTGCAAAGTCCATCCATTTATTCTGGCTTTTATCTTATGGGGGGGTTAAGTGGTTATGAATGGATGGAGAGGGGTGAAAGCTGAAGAACAGAGGAGTTGGGTGGAAAGTATGGGGTTTTTAGTGCTAATGGTTAGTATCATGTACTGTTCATGATGCACTCAGACCAATGGATAGGTGCACTGATATATCACAATAAGTGAAAATGTTGCTATTGTTATCATCATGTTAGGCACCAACATCCATATTTAATCATCTAAATAAGAAGCTTGATTTTCAGAGGTGAGCACTCCCAGCTCCCACTGCAGTCCACGGGAGGTGCAACTTTGAATAAGCGAGATCCTAGAAAGAAATAATAACTTTTTAAAGACCTTTGTTTTAAAGATCTGCAACTGAAAAATGGTTTAAGGAAGTTGCTTCAAGCTATGTAGACACATTCTCCTTTGCCTTCAGAGTAAATCTCAATTTTTTAAGGCCAAAATTAGTAGGGTGGCCCTAAAATAGGGCTTTATAATGGAATTGGGATACAACCTTAATTCTAGAAAAACTGCCACCTCTTCAAAATAGGCAATAGCATGTTGTTGTATATACATGGGGACTGTTAAACGATGCAGACCTTCCATTGCTGATAAAGGTGCAACTCTAAAGACGGTGTGGCTTGTAGATATTCCTTATCGTTGCTGTGTTACAGTCATAATAATGAAAGTGGCAGTGTCTCTGTGCACTGCCCCCATCTCCGGCTGGGTCCAATGGCACAATAAGGCCTAAAATCTGCAGTGGGCATTTGAAAGAAACCAGCAGTGGAAATCCATAAAGGTGTTGTTCAAACCCTGTGTGAAACAGCATTCTCTCTTTGCAGTTTGGAAAGGCGCTCTGGGGAAAACCCATTCTTTGCATACAAGAGGACTCATTGAATTAGCAGGAGCCATATCCTGTGGCACAGGACGCAGTGCGCTGGCATATCTAGGTTATGGATGCTACTGTGGTCTGGGAGGACAAGGCTGGCCTAAAGATAAAGTGGACTGGTAAGAAGAACATCACTTATATGCCCAAGTATAGTTCTGGTCTCTGCACTAAATTCTTCCCTCAGTGACACCCATGTAACCCCCATTGCCCAGTGCAAACCAAGAGACAGTTAGGCCTGGTTTGGGACCAGGAACTTAATTTAAAAATGTGGTAACATAGAGACACCATTGTAACTGTGTGTCACATGGACGCTGATAACTGAAACTGAGGGCAGAAGTATTGGTCAGCATATTAATGAGAACTTTTAACCTCTGGTAAATGGCGGCAGAGTTCCCTGAGACAGGGACTCCACTCGGGGACCGGGTTGTAGCCTCCCCAAACTGCTGCAACTTCACTTATCAAGAGTGACCAGGACAGTGAGTGGCACTGCCTGAAAAGGGGTCACATCCCAGGTGAGTGAATGCTCGGCAACACAGGCCCCAGGAAGGGCAGGCAGTCTTGGAAACACTGTTTTTCTTCTCCTAGGAGAGAATCCCATATTGATGCAGGAGTGACTTAGGCTCGTGGCCTTCACTCCATGTCTGTTTACATTACATCAACAGATGCTGTTGGTGGAGCAGTATACTGTAACGGGGTAATAGTCTTTCCCTTCTCTGGCTTCTGTATTTATTTAGTCAGAAGATGCTGAGCTATTTATTTTCAAAGCAGTAGGCAATGACCCTGTTTCACTGCAGTACCTTTTCTTCTCTTACACACAGTGACTGGCATATATTTAATTATTTTGTCTGGTAGGCATTTGATCTTCCTGAGTGACTGTGAGCTCTGATCCTTTTCTGTAGAAAACTTTCACCCACCGTGCATTCTTTCTCTACACCTTCAAGTTAGCCACATAATTCCCTCTGCTTATCTAAGATCAATAAGCAGGGTGGCCCTTACACCTACCTTTTACTTTCTTCAGAAAAGAAGGCAGGTGATAACAGTCCATTTAGTAAATGATTCACTGTGCTTTACCAAACTATCCAGCTATTGCAGGCACTTACAACATTTCTATACAAGCTGGGCCCGTGGAAATCAATGAGAGTTTTGACATAGACTTCAATGGGGCCAGAGTTTCACCCTAGGTGGCTTAAATTAGGGACCCAACAACTGGAGGCACACAAAATTAGTGGCCACTTTTGAAAATGTAAGCTTAACCCTTTAACTACAGATATTAATGGCCCTTGACTGCTTTGCTTGGTTACAGAAAATAATTTTTTAGGCAGCCAGAAATTCTGGGTCAGATCCTCGGCTGGTAAAAATCAACATAGCTCCGCTGGGTCTGGTCCTAAACGTTCTCCTTCTCATATTCATTGGAGGAGTCTTCTGTGTTCCTCTCCCTGATGGCAATGTTACAAAAGTCAACACACGTCATGCCATGTTAGTGACGATGAACAATCTTTCCCATTCTAAGTATAACAACCACCAGTATGGTGGCACAGTCAACTTCCTTGAGCAGTAAATGACTCACCCTTTAACCATTTCAGCTTTTGCTACTGACAACATCACAAAAGGTGTAACTTCTTGTTCCTTAAACCAGTCATCTGTGTCTAGATATCTACGTATGAAAGTAGGTCTAAATATAGCCATTTCTTTATTTTACACAAAGGTATCTTTCTGGGTAACTCATTTAAAAACGTTGGTTTCAAACACCGGCTTTGATGTGGTATTCTAGTAATTCCATTTCCCCCCTCCTTCCATCCTCTCTCTGTTCTTACAGTTAAATGACCAAGTCGTGCACATCTCATGTCCATAAAGGTCAATAGACTTCCTTCCCCTATTCCCCGCTGCTGGATGTTTTGTGAATTTCCCAGAATTTCAGATATCGCTGTTTAAGCTCAATGAGCATGCAGAGGACTCCAGTCACAGTCACCGAACTAAGGGCCTGATCCTGTGTTATGCTGATTGCCCGAATGTCCATTTGCTTCAATAAGAGTGGAGGGGCTCAGGATGTTGCAAGAGGTGCTCTGCATATTGGAGGACTTGGGTGCCAGGGCCATTGAAGTGAATGGAATTTAGGAGCCTTAAAATCCTTTGAGGATCTGGGTCTATGTGAATGAGCCATCTAGCCTTCTGCAAGACACAAGGAGAGTGAGTTTTCCTATTCTCAGTGCATTAAACCAACAGGAAAGAACAGACGATGGCGGCTGTTCCTCTAAAAATGCAAACAGAGCCTGTTGCCACAGTGACGTTCATTCATTGCACTGCTCTGAGCTACTAATCTCTGGTAGTCCTTGGGAGGGCTTTAGCCAGTCAGAGCTGCTTATATCCACAAGCGCAGGTATTCTAGTACATAATTTATGAATAAGCAGTTTTCCAACTGCTTGACATTTGTATTTATCTTTCATTTTTGTTGCCCAGTGCTCAGCCTCCCTGGAATCTCACTGGCGGGCACCAGTTGCATTTAACGTCATTAAGCAATAACCAGTGGGAAGGACGGGCATCCCTTGACCCTAAGTCACCAGCTGAAGTTGTTAAGGGGAAGCCTGAGCTGTTTATCCTCCTCAGTCCAAGGTACTACTTTTAGGGGCATCTTGAGGTGATTTTGCAAACTACGGGCCCGAGTCGCCTGTCACTTTACGCTGGTGTAAATCAGGAGTAACTCCACTGAAGCTAATGGAGTTGTATCACTGTAAGACTGGTGTCACCGAGAGTAGAATCAGGCCCAAAGGGCTGCAGTCCTCTTGCAGAGATGCAATCCTTTGATTTTCCAAAGCCAGTTTAGGAGTAACCATTCCTCACAGCCAGCTGGTTCTTCTCATTAGCCCTTTCTTTGCCTTCTCTGCCTGTTTCTCCAGTTCAGCCCACTCTCCTCTTTCCTGTGCTCTGCTCCTGCCTCTCACTCTGGGCTGCTGTTCTAGCTCCTTCCTTTCCTTTGATTCCTCACTACTGCTTCTTTTCCTTTGTCCTCTGGCTCCTTACTCTCCCTCCTCCTCCCTTTGCCTGCCTCTCTCCTGTCACTCAAGTCAGACTCTCCACCAGGGCCCCCACATGGGGTATGGGGGTGGGAAAGGTACACATTACCTGGGCCCAGAGGCCCTGGGGGGCCTGGCCCAGGCTGCAACCCCCCATCACCCCCACTGCGGGAGGGGACTTATGTTAAAAGTGTGTACTGGGCCCAAAAAAGTTAGGCTTGAGCCCTGCCTCCACCACTGAGCTGCTCCTCCTACCCTCCCTGCTCCAGAATTACGCTCTCCACTTCAACGCCACCCACTTGGCCAGCACCTCTGACTCACTTCCTTGCTGCTGCTAATTCTTCTCTTCCTCTGATCAGAAAGAAAACCAGGAACACGGTGATGTGAAACTAGGGAACAGCTAACCCATGACTCATCATTGCTGCTATAAACCCAGTAGAACCTTCCTTCTCTGGGTGTTGCATCCTGGGCAGTATGAGTTGTTTTATTTATCCATTAGCAAGTGCTACAGTATCCAATGGGAAAATAGGACCCCAAGCTGAATGTTCTGTTGGGCTTATAATGTAACAGGTGACAGGTCACATTCCGATGTCCTTTAGGCGTTGGGTTGCTGCTCTAAAATTACATTTCCAGAATTCTGAATATAGTGAATAATCTCGTGGTCATCCTTGCTGGTTTCATGTATGCAAGCACAGAATAAAAACTGGCGTTTATATTGCAGTCAGATCTGTGGGATGAAATTGCTGTTTTACTAAATTGGGACTGCAGATGGAGAGAAAGCGTAGTGGGCTAAATTCAGCCCCGGTGTAGTCACAGGAGGTTCACAAAGGCTGAGTTTGACCCAAGGGGCCTGATTCTCCTCTCGCTTTCACCAGATTTACTGTACTCTAGCTCCATTGACTTCACTGAAGTTATTCCAGAATTACACCTGTATGGGATCAGATTCAGACACCTTATCTTTGCTTCTAAGCTATGGACTTAGGTGATGGGTGATGGGTGGCTACGGCTAGAGGGGGCTCAGCCACCCCAATCCATCTCTGCCTGCAGCAAAGGCCTGTGCCCGGTGGTGCCTGCGCCAGAAAGGACGTGGGACGGGATGTTGCAGATGAAGGGCTGCATCTGTGCAGGGACACTTGAATCATGTGACGTGGTGAGCACCTCTGGATTCGGCAAGTGGCAAGAGCCAACAGGCTGGGGTGGAGAGCCAGGCCCAGCCCCACAGGACAGGAGCTGCCACTGCAGGTTGAGTGTGGAGTGGGCTTGCTTTCCAACCCACCCTCTAGTCATCCCCTCCAAACCGGGCTAGGATAGAGACAGTGACCCATATACACACCAGAGAGCAGGCTTGACACGCACACGCACACCCTACTCCCAGAGCACAGTAGCTACAAAGTTTTGCTCATCCCTCCAAATAATATTTTTACCAGCTGCCTATGCCTATGGATTATCCCCACTTCAAGAAACCCATCCTTCTGGGTTATCTCTTTGCCAATGCTAGTACTCGTGGCCATAAAGCATTCTCTATAGAAAGTATGATTCATTGTTTGTTTGTTTGGTAGACACATAACTAGTTTTAAGAACCAAACAATCAAAAGGAGAGAGCTTTTTTTTTTTTAATTTTCAGAATATTGCTAGGCAGAAGACCAGAACATTCATAACTTCAATGAATACCTACTGGATCTCATTCTGTCCCTTCTGGGCAGGAATTGAACTTCCCACCCACCTCTCTGAATCTGGATGACAGGAATTCTGAAACCCACCAGAGAAGTGATAGGAGCCGCAGAAGGGTAGATTAGATCTAATCTAGTCTAGAGGTTCTTGTGTCACACGCATCACTGTAATATCGGAGCACCTTCCCACAATGCATTAAGCAAAATGAGATTAACATCCGCCATGTGGTGGTGTTCTGGCATCCTCTTGCCAGAGGAAAAATGGTGTGCTGTAGGGTGTTTTGATTGGATTTTGATTTTTTTTAAACAAAAGAGAGGGAGAGAGATGTTACTCGGTATTTATGTTAGACAGGGCAAGGCCAAAGAAATGCAGCTTGCACCTAGAGCACAAGGTGGTGAGGTTTGTGATGGTCCTTAGTTCCTGAGGGAGTTTATTCCATAGTCTCCCACAGACAGGCTTTACCCTTATTATACAGGTTCCACTGTGTCAGGGAGTGATGCTATAAATCATGGTCTTCATCTCAGAGCTTTAATTGGTCTTTCAGATGCCTTGAGCCCAAGCCATTTAGTGTCTTGAAGTTAAGGACCAAGACTTGAACTTGATTCAGTGTTCTATGGGAAGTTAATGTAGGGAGTGGAGGACAGGTCTGATGTGCTCACAGTAACCCAGGGTGCTGAGGAGATGCACTGGAGCATTCTGTACTAGCTGGACTTTCCGAAGTGCTGAAGGCTTCATGCCCAGGTATATTGCATGGCTATAATCTAGGCAAGAAGTGACAAAGGCATGAAGTAGAAAATGTATGCCAAACTTGAAGTGAGTGGGACAAGAGGGTCCTGATCTGTGATGCCCTGAAATAAAAAGGTTCATCACAGAGATGTCTTCTAATTTTTTTTACCATTTTGTTGAGGGGGAAAAAACAACACACCAGAGATAAAACCAGCATTAATGGACTCCCCTAGAAGCTGAGATCTATCCCCTGGCTGACTCCCCATTCAACTACGAGGCAAGAAGGTAACAGTTCTAGATGGGGAAAGGGGAAGAAGGAGGCATGAACCTCTGTCAGATCCCTCACCGTGTGAGCAGATAAATAATACATCATACACCCATTTTGTATGAAATCTCTCTTCCGAAATATCTGGACCTAAAAGTAATGACAGGACAGAGTGAAAAATAGCAGATGCACTTGAAATGACATATAGAGATTCTATGCTGTCGCTTGGTGGGTACTTGCAGTTGGGTTCTTCTCAGAGTCCTGATCTGGTTCCACGTTCTGCATAGCATTCGACAAACAAGCTGAGGGACCACATAGCCCTTGTTAGTGTGGGAAATAAATCTTCCTTATTAGCAAAGACTATATGTGAGAGACTCTGCATAATGTATTCCAGGGCTCGACAAATTTGTTTTGGAGCTAGGAGCCAGCCCAAAAATTAAGGAGCCAGACAACGTGGGCCCAGTGGTGGGGCGCCCAGGCTGGAGCGTGGCAGCCGCAGCGCTCCCCCCTCCCAGCCCTGCCACATGGGTGCAGTGGCGCCTTGGCCAGAAAGTGGCAGCCGCTCCCCCCCGGACAAATACTAGGTGCCAGACTTAAGTTTCTAGGCACCATGGCGACCTGGCGCCCAGGGTTTGTCGAGTCCTGTTGTATTCTGATGTTATATACACTCACTGAGTATTTGTAAGGACATGTCAGGTACTTCTCTTGGTGCATTAACTTGCCTCCTTCCAGTCTGGGTATGAGGTGACTGGTCAGTAGCATCATTAACTTTTCATGCGCCACCTCTCAGGAGGCATGTAGCACAGGAGATGGCTTGTGAAGGGTCAGCTGGGCTCCAAGGTACCATCTGCTTACTCCTGCACAGTTCCAGGCTACCAAGGCCATGCGCGGTTACTAGGACAAATGTTACTCTGTCCCTAAATAATGACACAGGTTATCTCGGTTTGTTCCCACAGACCATCCCCTGAGAGCAAAGCAGATGTGAGTTCACCCTCCAAACCCACTGCTCTCAGCCCTGCCCCTGCTTCCCAGGTCAGTAATACTGGAACCTGCACTTTTAGGTGCAGGAAAGCCCCTCAGGCGTTTATTGTGGCTAGATCCAGGTCCTGTGCTCCATGGATCTCTCAGCAGCCAGGGCTTTCCCCTATAAATTTGCTGCAGTGGCCCCTGGCTGGCCCGTTTGCTCTCTGGGTTGGGTAGTTCTATAGTAAATAGCTCATTGGCTGGCCCCCCCAGCGCATTTCCCCTTTTATGCAGGTGTAACCTGGAGCTGGGCTGGACTGTGGCTTCAGTGGGTCATCGTTGCGTCTGGGCCTGTCTCTGTTCCTCTGACCCTGTATTCTCCCTCCTCCTTCCCTGCACACATTCCCCTCTGCCAGCATTGCAGCATCTTGGAGGGATTCACACAGAGGCCTTCACAACACCCCTTGGGAGCTGCTTTTGTGTGTCCCTCATTTCCCCGCAATGGCAGCCTGCACTAGCACCACTCATTTATTAAAACAATTCTTCCTTTGTGCCCTTAGCTTCACCAGCCTCTTCTCAGGGCAGTCATTAAACTAGCCAGTGCCATTTCTTCTTTGGCTGGAGAGGCTGCAGCCCCTAGTCCCCGTAGCAGTGGCCCTTTGTCACCTGGCAACGATGACTCAATGTAAAAACACCTCGCGGTAGAATCTTTCCCATCAACTGTCATTGCCCCAAATTGTCAGCATAAAATCCCAAACCAAGCCAATTCTCCGGCAAAACGTGGCGTCCTCAGGAGACTAAACTGTCCTTAGCCACAGCCAGGAAACAGGTAGGGCCAATGTGCCACCAGTACCTGAGGCCCCTGCAGTGAGAAGAAGCTGATTTTTGTGTGGTAGGTCCAGGTGATCCTAGCAAATGAACTTTCTCGATGCTGCAGAGGAAAGTGAAAAACCTTCAAAGTCTGCGCCAATCTGACCTGGTTCCTTCCCAACCTCAAATCTGGCGATCCGTCTAACCCTGATCCCGTGAGTAAGGATCACACAACTAATGCACATCTGGGCTCAGAGGATTTGTAGTTATTGTCTCAGACCATTGGTCTATCTGGCCTTGTATTCTGCCTCTGGCTGTGGCCAGGATCTGATGCCTTCAGAGGAAGGGGGAAAATACCAGATAATGCATTCAGTCACTTGTGAACTGGGGGGAGGGGAAGCCCTTCCTGACCTCAGCTGAAACTGGATTCCTCTTACCAATGTGGATAGAAGTGTGAACATTGTGTGGAGAAAAATCAGGTGGTGAAGTGGGGAATACAGGAAGGAGAGGGATAGGGAAAGATGATATTGTCTCCGTGGGCTGTTTGTGGGTTTGTCCTGTTTACTCTGCGAGTTCCTCAGGACAGGAATGTACGTTATCCAGGTTCTGTAAACTGCAGTGCTGGTAAATACTGTCTCTAGCTCTGTGACTATGCGTTGTACTATAGAGAACCCAGACAAAGGGAGTCCCTGGCACAAAGAGCTCACAAGACCAAGTAGCACAAGACAAATGCATTCAATTCCAGCTTGGCTGTGAGCTGTGGAGGCCGGGCAGGCTTTCCAAACTGCCGGGAAGGGCTCTGGGACTTTGGCTAATGGGCTTCAGTCTTTCGCTGCAGCACTCGGCCTCTCCCTCGCCCTCTGTCTCTCTGGAGGATGGAGATGCCGGTGAAGTGTGAGACTTGTGGAGGGAAGTTTCATTGTTACTGGAGCCCTGTGTTCCCCATCATTGTGCAGCTCCAATATTGGCTGTGGAATTTGACATTTGTCCTAACTTGCACCACGTTCAGTGGCAGGCACCTGGTACGGTAGCCAGGGGTCCGCCATTGTGGCTTCTGCCTGTGCCTTGTAGTGGGCGGCTGCTTTCCAGCTTTCCCCACAAGCGGAGCTAGTGGGATGACAGTGCTTACTCTCTGCACTGTTCCGTGGAGCCAGGTAGCAGGAGCGAGGGGAGCTGCAGACGGCGTCCAGCTTGCAGCCATGAGGCAGCCATTGAGCGAGGAGAGCCGGAGGTGTAGGCTTTCTGGGAAAGGGGCCTGGACGACAGTGAAGCAGCCCAGGCAAAGAGACCAGGGAGATAAACTGCAGAATCCCTCCCCCTTGGCAGTAGCTAGATCCAAGACACATGAGAGTGGAGCAGGGCCCCTGGAGAACATGGCAGGAGACAGATGCAGGGGTGGAGTGGGCTCCTGGAGGTCATGGGGATCCTATTCATGAATGAGGTTTACACCCAGGAGTATTTTTGTCCCTGGCCCATCATGGAAAATACTCCTGGACCAAAAACCTCTCAGTGAAAATTCGTTGCAGTGATTATTTCTGACACTGGGTTTCTTTTCTCTGTTCTCCCAGCTACTCAGTTCCTCATCCTGGTTCCACAGGCCTTGTCTGGTGCCTCCCTTGCTGGCATATTCCCATTGCTTTCAGTAGTAGTACCTTCCCCCCATGTCTCAGCTAAGTGTTTGGCTCCTTGGATTCAAACCATTGCTCCTGATTCTGCCACCATGCAAGGCTGTGAGATATCCCCGTTCTCACTTATACTTTTCCTTGGCAGACACTAACAAGCAACATCCTGTCCCCTCTCTCACTGGGCCTTTTCTTTTATAAATGACATAGACCTAGAATGCTTAGGACCCGATCCAAAATGCACTGGAGTCAACAGAAACACTCCCATTGACTTCAGTGAGCTTTGGATCAGACCCTTAGATCCCAAACCACATCTCCTATTTTCTCTCAAGCTGCATCATTTCAGCCAGGCTTGGCTGACGGGGGCCTGAACCAAATTCCCCAATCCAAAGACCCCCAAGTTCTGGGCAGGGTTGGACTCTGAAACAGGATCTGGATTGAAATATCAGAGCTCTTCCTCCCCGCCACCAATCCCCTAGAATGGATCAAACCCAAACCTGGGATCCAGAGACTTGGGCCTTTGAAATCTGGATCTGAATTGAGCACCTCAGTCCTGTCTCCAGTGTTTATTATGGATACATCATTCAGTGAGAGCTGAGGGAGTCCTGGGAGCCTTCTCTTTCTGCCTTACACAAACAGGCAGCAGGATTGAGCACAGAGCATTTGGGAATGGGCAGCTGTCCCCATTAAGCCATGCTAAGTACTGCCCAGAGACTCATTACACTTACTTATTGGAAGATCATGTGCTTTGCTGACAGCCCCCACAGCCCTGCTCTGTTGCTGTCACTGTATCAATGAGAGATGGGCCTGACCCAAAAACTTGGAACCCAGCACCCCCCGTCTTTGGGGACATGGGGTCAAAGTCCAGGTTTGGATCCAAATCTTTTTGCTCAGTCCCATCTCTATCAGTGACAGAACCTGGCTGGGAATGCCCTGGCAGAATTGGGAGAGCCGCTGCCCTTGAGCAGAAGAGAATCAGGCCCACATCTTCCCTAAGTATTTGCCTGGACTAAACGGTCATAGAAGAAAGTGCTGATGACACACGTTCATAAGCACCTGTAAGTACGTAAGAAAAGGCTGCACAGCGTAGTGTCATCCTTCTGTTTGCTCCTTGGACATCTGCAGAATGTTAGTGATAAACTCTAAAGAGTTGTTGATTTTCACTCTAATGCTAAGGCGCTTGTTTGAACAACAGAGAATTTCCCCTCCAGACTGGGGCCGTATTGTGTGAACGGAGCCACAAATCGTTTTGTGTGGCCACATAGTTCTTGCTGCATACCTGGAAATGCCCTGAGAAATGCTCACAGCGGGTAACAGATAAAACTCCGTCTCTTTATTGTGGAAAGGTGCTGTCACAAGCATGACTGCTGCTATGACAAGGCAGAGCGGGAAGGCTGCAACCCCAAGATACTGAGATATGAATGGACTTGTGAACACAGTGCTGTGATATGTGGTGAGGAAATGACTCCCCTTTCCGTGTATATTTTAGGTTTATTCCATTCCCTTTACATTAGGAGCACAGACTGGCCATCAGCACTTCATATACCATAGATTTAACATTGTGTTTGCTGAACTGGGTTAGCAACTTCTATTTAAATTCATTTGGCCTGGGCACTGCAAATGGAGCAGGCGCCTTTAAAAAATATCTTCTAAAACCATGGATCTCTCTCCATTGCCTCAACTTCCCAAACTCTTTCAATCCCGTCCCTCCAGATCTTCAACAATGGAAGGAGTATCTTGATGTACCTAGTCAAGTTCAATCCCGAATGTGGGGAGAAGTAGTAGCTACATTGAGCTAACAATACCTGTGCTTTTGTTTCCACTATGGTTTTGCTTCCAGTTAGCTATCTTGAGGTAAAAACACACTTATTTTTGGCCACCAAGAAATAGCCATAGTGTGGCTGTGAGGCACAGCAACGAGTCCACTAAACATATGGCTGAACATTGTGGATGGATGCACTGACTCGCGGTCGCTACAATCCCGCTAACAAACATGAGTTAAATAGAACTGAGCTAACTCTGTGGTCTAAGGAAAGGCCTGTGACAGCCTCTGCTAACTGTTCTGTAATGCAGCAGCTAACAGCTGCCATCCCTCACATAACCCCCAGTGGAGATTAGCGATGGAAACGCTGCATACCCTCTCTTTAGGGAAAATCAACTCCCCCAAGCTAGAGCGCAGCAGTCCTTACTGGTTCAGGGAGGTGTTATGGCTGACTCAATACAAATAAAAGAGATGAATGATTTAATGCCAGGAAATGGTGGAAGGATTTATCTGAACAATGTAAAGGGAAATTAAAAATGGAGCTGTTTGCATTGTGCTACACTTGGGCTGTGGACAAATAAATCACTTGTTGCCAGCCACTGAGTCATAAATACAAATATTTACAGAGGAATGACATGGAAACCCCTTTTACAGTGGGACTTCTTTTTTCTCCCTTTTGCTGCTACCGTGAAATTTTGTTCTCTGAATGAAATATGGCAATGCCATTTTCTTCCATTCAAAACTGTCAGGATATGCTTTTCTCTGTCTTCTGCCCCGCTGCATGTGAGACTCGCGTTCGGTAAAGGTCTGAAATACTGCAAGTTGCAAGGCAGACTCAAAGGAATGATTCAGCTCTCGCAGCAATAACTGCCAAGCCAAACAGCTCTAAGCACAGGAAACTGAAGGTGCTGGGCGTGATACAGAGAGAACTCAAGAGATGGAGGGCAAGGAGAAAATTGAAAATTCGGAGGTGGGGCTCCCTCAGTCGCTCCCATTGAAGCTGTTGTACTCTGGATAATTGAGAGTCATGGGAGCCGCAGAGTGAGAGAGCCCAAACATGAGCATGACTCTGTAGTCTGGCGGTCTACTCTGAGCACTCCCCCGAGATCTAGTCCTCCTACCCCAAGGACTCTTTAAGTATTTATCCACAGCGGAAAAGCTTCGACAGGAGAGACTGAAGGTTCCTCCCTCAACCCACCCCCAACATAACAGTGCAGTAGTATGAGCACTCAAGGGAGAGGTAGCCAATCCCTGTTCAAAGCCCTTCTCCTCATCCGATGGAGGGGGCACTTAAACTGGGGGTCTTGCCCACATCCCAGGTGAGTGCCCTAATCACTGGGCTAAAAGTTATGAATGAGCTGCTCCCCACCCCTGCTTCTTGCAAAAAATGCTGTAGGTGGCTAACTCCAAAGAGGGCTCACAGCTGAGATATGCTAGCAGACATAGGTGCTTGTGTCTGTGAGAGTGGCTGAGGAAGCTCCCTCCCTAGCATGCTGGCTTTGTAGATTGCATTCCAAGGCACATGTTTCACTCCATTCGTTGTATTGGGAGCCTGGGTGCCTAACTCAGGCTTCGGAGATCACAGTGTGTTCCTGGGATTTTCTAGGTGCCTAAAAGTTAGGTGATGTGATGCTGAGTGTCACAGCACCTACACAGCTTTGTGAATCTAGACCTAAGATTTTACTGAGTTTTATTCTGCATCCTGCACAGTCAGCAGAGGTCTGGAAGAGGTAACAGTGTTCCAATCCTCCTTGAGCACCATCAATACAATTGCTTACTAAGTTCCAATCAGTTATGCCTATGCAAACCCATCAACAGCAATGGGGCTGTAAAGAGGACACTGAAAGTCTAATTTGGCCTGCAGAGCCTTTATTACCAGTTATGGTGTGTGAGAAGGAAAGAACCCAACTTGACTTGCAAATGCAGGTTGAATTTCCAGAGCTGAGAAAAACCATCTTTTTGCTTGTAAACTGAGTCATTTTTCAGAATAGAAGCAAAGTTAAATATATACAGCTTTTTGGGAAGTGGTGGAAGAAGAGGAATAACAGCATTACAGTCACCTATAATAAGTACAAAGTGAAAGGCTGGTTAAAAAACGATGTAGGTGCAAATTTTCAAAAAGAGCCTCTGAATTTGGGTGAAAGTGAGATGCTCAATACTCATGACCACTTTGGAAAATGTGTTTAGTGTGTATACAGTGGGTATCACATGGCAGGCATGATTTTTCTGGACACTGCCAATTTGCCACTAGCTATTACTGTCTGATGCTTTCTATCCAATTTGAATTGTTCACCCTCTGTTGTCATTTTCTTTTTCAGATACACTGACAGACAGATGCCAGAAAATGGTGTGCCAATGTGACCAAGAAGCAGCCAAATGTTGGGGTACAGCCCCTTATAACCCACAGTATGTCCTCTGGCCAGATTTCTTGTGTGGACAGACTAATCCCACATGTCATTTTAGTTAGATATTGCAGGGGCAAAGCTAATCTTCCAAGGACTTTTTTCTAATTTCTAAGACAGTGTAATAAAATTGTTAATCATTTATTAAGACTGACAAAATATTAGAGAATTTCTGCCAGCAGGGGGTGGTGGGGAGGAGAAAAGGATTGATTAGGCATCTCCTTTGCTTTGGAATTAAGTATCAAAACCTGCCCAACCCCCCTTAGTTAAAGAAGGACAAAAAAATCTAAACACACATCACAGCAAATCCACACTGCAGATATAGATAGAAAGACGAAGTATTGACAACAACCACTGGCATGCCGTTCTTTCACGTTGTCTTACATTGAGCCTCCATACATTTTCATATATTTTGGAAAGCATAGGGATGCTCTGTTTACTTAATTACCATTGATGGATACAATGTCCATCAAAGACTCAAAGTGGCCCATTCTGGAAGCATAGAAGCCATACTTTAAGTATGGGGGCTCCTGGAGCTGGGTAGATGGGAGTCCTCATTTTCTTTATCCCTAGGAGCAACCTGCCGATGGGAGTGACACTTCTCTTTGAAAGGAAGCTGTACACCTGGCAGGAACTCTGGCTGGGGCAAGAACTGATGATTTATCAGGTTTTTGTCTCTCTGAAAGCGTTGACCAACGGTCTCCTTTATTTTCCTCATCGTCTCACTTCACATTGTTGGGAACACCTCTGAGAAGAACCTCAAAGATGAGAGAAGAGTCACATTTGTCTGTTTCTGTTGTGAGGGAGTAACCAGTCATGACTTCTACCCATAGGTACACCAAATCCTGGACTCACCAGTGTATAGTTCCACTGCTCCACATTTTAGGCCCTGATCTGCTTCTGTCCTGTACAGATCTTGGCTTATCCCATTTTCACTGCTGTATATGATAGACATCAGAAATGTTAAATCATGCAGCTGAGGTTGCAGACAGCATTAATTATGTTAAAGAAATCAATTCCACTTCATGTAAAGTTTCTCATTCTACTCTTAGTTGTGTTCTTTATTTTTGGATCTCTATCCCACGTTCGAGTCTTAGCACCAGAGAATGGACATGCTATCAGCTGAATCTCATCAGCCTGCATAAGGCTGGACAGAACTGCAATGTGGTAGGTGGCTAGTGATGATGGTTTTGGCAGAGTGTGATATCCTGGGTACCACAAGAGAGACCCAACTCTGTGCCTGGACCTTACCCAGAGATGAGGGCCTTGGAATTTGTGCCTGAGATGAAAGTGTGATCTCTTTACATGAGAGACCTCTAGAAGCATAAAGGTCCATGTATAAATGATGAGATTTTCAAAAGTGCTCAGCACTGGCCTAACTCTGCTTTCATTGAAGTCAACGGTGAAATGACCATTGACTTCAATGGGGGAGAAGTTAAGCCAACATCCAGTGCTTTTGAAAATCCCACATAGCATCCCTACTGTGCTCCAGGAAACTCACTTGACCTCAGAGGACAGACCTTAATATGAGTCATCTCCTGAAGCCTCTGAAAAGCCTTTAGTTGAGCCACTCCCAAGCCTTGTTGATGGTTCAAATGCTAGCTGGAATTTTTCTGGACTACTGTAAGGGTGTTAATGTTGCGTTTAATTATTTTATTTTGTTTGAGGCTTGAAATCCCTTTTGTTTTCTGTCTAATAAATCCTCTAGGTGTGTAAGATCAACCCGCAAGAGTACTACAATTCCTTTGGCCAGGTATTGGTAAAACACTCTTCCTCTGCGTCTACATTCCTTCATTACAAGATCTCACCATGATAACAAGTCAACAGAACAAGGCAGAGTGCTGCTGATAGGTCAAAATATTGACTTTCCATCCCCCTCTGAAAGGAATGCATTCAGGACAAATAGTTTGAGTTTTATAGCGTACCAGTTAGCAGTTGGTGTGACTGAGTATTGCACTCATCCATCAGTCTCAGTTGAAACAGGTGCCAGGTTTTATGCAAGAATTTTATAGCTGACAATGCTAGGGCACTACCTTTTACAATAAGAAACAATGCCAGGGAAAGATCTAGGATGACGCATAAGAAATACACCCCATTCTTCCAAGATACGTAGTAAAGCTAACCACGACTGTACCTGATAATGCGTCAACCTCTTACAAAAGGCTGGTTTGGAAGTTGGCCATACTGCTGTGTATGTAAATGATACAGTAAAGAGTCAGCATGTACTGAAAGCAGGAATGTGTACTGAGGCAAACATTTTTATTATATCTTCAGACAGAGAACGTGGATATCTCAAACAATTGCCCCTTTTGGGTTACAGAATGTGACAAGTTACGACACACCATGCAAGAAATCTATTTAGCCTTTCAGTCTTCTGGTGTCTTCTGTAACCATGCAGCACAAGCTATGCTGTGCAGGAAGGAAGAAAGAGAACAAGTGAGCGATGCAGATATAATACAACACGAACAAGTATCCTACACAGCTAAACTGTCATAGGCATCTTAGACGCAAATGCATGAATTCAGTCTACCCATTGATGTGGTTTAGAAAGCAGCCTTGAAGCAAAAGAGGCTATCACTGGGGGAAATATTCCTAGAATCAGACAGAGGACTGAAAGATGGTAACTCAATGAAGTGGAATGAAACAGCAGTGTGGTGACAGTGACACTTTCCAGGGCTGGCCATCAGGTGGCAGCAATGCTTGAAAGATTGTGGGGGCAGAGAGAGAGAGAGAGAGAGAATCTGGCCACTTTTGTTGCCTAAATGGGAGTGAGTACTTTTGAAAATTTGGTCTTCCATACCCATATGATCTTATGAAGCCACTGTGAGAAAATCCATGTAAGATCTTGAAGGGTGAGGGTAAGAATGGTGGTTCAGACTGAAGGGGGCAGGAGAAGAATTCAAAAACAGTCAGTATTTTGTGCAAAGAGGTACGGCCTGTTCAATGTGCACCTTTGCATGGAAGGTTGTGGGCAAGGTGATCCTTCCAAGTTCTTGGTAGGTGAATGATGCACTTTGTCCACACATGCTGTTACATCCAGTGTAGGCAAAGGGTTGTCTGAAAAACAGACACAGACTTACATCTGTTGTCTTAGTCACTTCAACAGGACTGTCCAACTGTCCTGTTCCTTGCAGGATCAAAGCCCCTGCCCCGTCTGTGATAGCTAAGTGGCTAAATCTACTGGAGTTACTAGAGTACTATATCTACTGGAGTACTTTGGGCACATGTAACATGCTGTCTGTGTTTATGGGAAGCTCATATTTTTATAGTAACTGATCTGAGAATTCGCTGTCTCCGCCATACCTTGGTGAGGTGCTTGTTTTATGCACAGGAGACACTTCCTCAACTGAGGGGTCAAAACTATAATCAGCACCACCAAGCCTCCTATACCAGCTGCCACAACCCCAATGATTGTTCCAATGGATTCTTCTATGCCAAACAACCCTGGGGAAAAAGGCACAGTGATACAAGACATATTATGTGGAGATAGATGCCAGGTGGAGGAGTCACAGAAAATCTTTGGAAGTTACTGGTTTCTACAGTATCCTGCAGAGGATGCTGCCTCCTGTGATGCAGAGTATACTGGTTTCTTGATGGACAAGAAACTGCAGGTCTCTACAATGGAGAGAGTATATTCCACGGCATATCATGTTGATTTATTTCAGTATAGGCAGGAAGCAGCAATACATTATGGGGACTGGAGACAGTGTATTGCACTGTAGTTTATACTGTTTCATGGTTTCAGTGCTGGGCTGTAGACTATACCATGCCGAGAAGTGAATCCTGAGGCAAGCTGCATTTAGGGGGATCTCCCCCATATTCTTCATTCACATAGTGCATGAGCAAACAGTAAAGAATACCTTTCAATATTCTGAGTACTGTAACTTTTCTGCAATGCTCCATATGAGACAGCACCAAAGCGGGGGGGTAAGATCTGAAACCATTTGTTTCTCACTGGGACCTGGGGGTTTCCACTACCACTTGACTGGTAGAGATGTGACAGTTCCCCATTCTTTAGTATCATTGCACCCTGAGGTCCTGGATCAGAATTCACTGGAACTGAATATTGATTTGGGGACATAGAAGGTATCTGATTTTGGGAGGGTGTTAGGGTGGCGAAACAGCAAGAGGGAGTATGTCTTTGGGAAGAAGGAAGTGAAGTGGGGGCACAGGTCAGGGGTCAGCAGGGATGGCCACCATCTTAAAATGGCTGCCACTATGTGATGGTCATAGAATCATAGAAGATATGGGTTGGAAGGGAACTCAGGAGGTCATCTAGTCCAACCCCAACTAAACCATCCCAGCCAGGGCTTTGTCAAGTCGCGCTTTAAAAACCTCTAAGGATGGAGATTCCACCACCTCCCTAGGTAACCCATTCCAGTGCTTCACCACCCTCCTAGTGAAAAAGTGTTTCCTAATATCTAACGTAGACCTCCCTCACTGCAACTTGAAAGTGTTGCTCCTAGTTCTGTCATCCGCCACCACTGAGAACAGCCTAGCTCCATCCTCCCTGGAACCCCCTTTCAGGTAGTTAAAGGCTGCTATCATGTTTGTGGACATTGTATCTTTACATCTGAAATGCAATAATTTCCCCATGTGATTCTTTCAAAGAAGAATCCAGCAAAACTGCCAGATTGACGCACAATCAGAGTTAGATCAAGTATTCATTACATCCCTGTTTGCTGATAAATTTACCATGCACTAGAAAATGTGAACAACATTGTTCCCTTTGATGGTTACAGGACAGATCCTGAGATTTTTACTCAGTTTTTAATAAGTCCTTAGCTAGGAAAGTGCCTACTGACTTCAATGGGCGTTGCCTGAGTTTAAAAAAGGCTAGACCTCAGAATTCGGCCATGAATCAGCGTTTCTTAAGTTAATTCCATTGACCTACTCACCTGCTTAAAATTAAGCATCCTTTGCAGAATAATGATGAGGTTGCTCCCTCATTTGAATGAGGTGCATTCAAATAAGCACCTGTTTGAATGCTTTACTGAATCAGGGCCTACATGCAGAGGAGGCAGCTTATCAGCAGGTGTCACTACAGTTTAAAGGCCTTTGCGATGGATCTCTTTTACAACCACGTAAAATGGGACAGAAGGAAAGCAAAGTTCTGGAAGAATTTGTCTGAAGGGACAGTCAGAAGGACATGGAATAGTTAGAGGAAAAGGAATTGCTTCCGAGAGATATCAGAGTAAAGGCATAAAGTGAGTTAAAATATTAGACAGAGCTTCAGGAAAAATGTCTTAACAGTGACTATTACAGCGTACAAAAACCTCCTATGAAAGGGGCGGAAATGCCAAAACTAGTGGGGGCGAAGCCGAGAGAATATATTATGAGGAACAATCCTATAGTTTGGTGCATAGTTTGGCCAAGAGGTGGACTAGTTAACCTAGTAGGTCTTTTCCATCTCTAATATCTCTGATTTATTTGGATCAGTTTTAGGAGCCCAAGATTTGTGGTAAATAATGTCCACCGTGAGTTAGATTTCTCTCATTCCCTGGCCCCTTTCATTCAAGTCTATTGCTGGAATGATGCGTTGCCTCAGGAAGATGGAAAGGCAGCTACACTGGTCATGAAGCACCCCTTGTGGGGATGAGCTAGGTTAAGGATGCTGTCAGAACAAGCCCATGTGAGATTTCACCAGACAATGACCAAGCTCTTGTGACAGGCATACTCTATACTGCTGTCACCGTTATTTGACCAATTAATATTAGCTCCAGCCCTCCACTTCCATCTACTAGTGCACAGACCAATTTGGCGAGGGTAAAAAAGAAGTGAAAAGAACACAAAATATTACCCAGTGCCCGCTTGATCCTGAGCTTTGTGCCATTCCCCGTCACCACCTTCCCATTGGACAATGTCACCTGGCAGAAATAAATGCCGTGATCACTGACTGTCACGTTGAGGATAGTCAGGGAGGCATCCCCTTGGGATAGGTTCCCATTTATGAAAGCCCTGGAGTAGTTTGTCAAGAGCGTCACGTTGTTCTCCAGCAGATCCCTCTGCCCCGTTTCATCCTCTTTGTACCACTTCACTGGCAGCTTGCTCAGGGATGGGCCCCGGGGACTGTGAAATTGGCAATTCAGAACCACGGTTTCGCCCTCTTTGGCTTTTTCCTTGGCTGGGTTCTGAGCCACAAATGGAGACCATGGCTCAGGGGTGGTTGTCCCTGGAGGCAGCACTGCCGAGTGTGCTGTAGCAGGTCTGCTCAGGGTGATGGTTGCGTTCTCCTTTGCTGCATCTTCCGCACTAATGTCGACAGCTGCACAGGAAGAGAGCAAAAGGAACGGCGTTGAGGTTAATAGAAAGATAAAAACATAAATAATGTTCTGGCTGTTCCCTAACAGTGGCCAGAGCAAAGAAAAGCATTGACTGGAGCCTGAAGACAATAAGTATCATTATGGGACTGGTCCTTTCCTGATCCTCATTGGTTCTGGCCCAATGACTAACCAGAGGTGGATTGCTTGTGTCACAGCCTAAATCCCCCAACTGCTCCTCACTCTTCCCAGCCCAGCAAACGCTGGGACCCCCCCCCCACCTTCTTACCTTACAGATCTTTAAGGGGAAGGTGCACCCTGCAGGGTGAAGGAAAAAGGGAAGTTAGTTGGATGGCTGGGGTGAGTTTGGCTGGCTGGTATCTCAGGTACGCAGACAATCTCAGTTCTGCATGCTTACTAAGGCCAAGCTTTTTTCCACATGGGTGCCTAGTGTTAGGCTTCTAAGTCCATATTTAGGCACCTAAATAGGGGACTTGCTTTTCAAAAGGATTGAAGTCAGTGGGAGCTGCTAAGTGCTTAGCACAGCTGAAAAGCGGGTCACTTACTAAGGTGCCCAGATATAGATTTAGGAGCCTAAGGTTAGGCTACCGTTTTTTAAAATCTTGGCCAAAACTTTTGGCAGCACTGGGTGTGTTTGTGAATTTATGGAAATCTTCAACCCAGTCTCTGTTCAAATGAGTTTAAGGCTGAATGCGAATATTTCCCACAGCTTTAGTATTTCTCGCTCATTAACTTTTAAATATACCACCTGCCCACTTTCTACTGTGAGAACCTGATTTTTATCCACACTGCTCTCAACTCCAAGTGCACCAGGCAGAGGAGAGCACTGGTCAGAGGTGCTGGACTGGCAGCAGATACCCCGTGGTGTCAAAGTCACCCAAGTGGAGCTCCCACACTGTGGAGAAAGGGAAAGGAACAGAGAGCAAGCGGAGGAGAAATACAAAGCAAGGGAGGAGATGGAATGAGGTGGGGAGAGAGCAAAAGAAGAGCAACAAAGTTAAAAAGATAGCAAGTTTTGGAGGGAAAAGAGGGGACAAAATGACAGAAAGAGGTGAGAGGAGGAAGAGGAGAGAGACTGGAGAGAAATTAAAAGGGATGGAAGAAGAGAACTGAACCAGCCAAGAGAGGCCACCAAGGAGGGCTACTGAGCTAAATACCATTAGGTAGCTCCTTTATGGGTCGTGGTATGGTAGGAAGGACAAGGATGGGACTTGATTTGATGTTCGCTCAACAGAAAGATGATTGGTAGTCAGCCCATTCACTGCCTCTCTTGGTTGGAAGCCAACAGTATATGAATATCCCACACTTTTGACAGCTGGCATCTTGAAAGACAGAAGAGGCACTCAAGAACACTACCAACAGGCTTTTAGCTGTTTATTAACAAGTCTATTGACAGTACCCAGGGTGAGGTTCAAAACCAGAGGAAAGTCAGCATTGCCCTGCTGCTATTTATATATATAAATAATTGAGATGCTATGTCGAGATTTCAAACTGCATTTCCCTGCACTGCTTCTAATCATAGTATCAAACAGCCACAAGCTCTGGGTCAGCTGAGTGCTCCTCATTTCTGGAAACAAACCTCAGCTCACAAAACCGAGGAATCTTTTCCCTCTGAAATGCCTTAGTGGAACAACTGGCTGGGGTATCGAGCACTAAAACAAACCAGCAACAGAACCAATTTTTAAAATACTTTTAAAGTTCTATTATCTTTTTAAAAATAATTCTTGTTCCCCCAATAACCACCTACAACCTATCATAGTGGAATACAAGACATTACGTGATGAGGGGCTGATTTTCCATTACCTTAAGTCCAATGTTGCTGTTTACAGAGTGCAGAGTAACTTAAGAGGGGTAAAATGCTATCATTCTCCTTTGGTAGTGTTTGACCCTCATGCTGCCCTCATTGGGCACAGCTATACACGAGGACCCAAGGTGTAAGGCAGAGGAGAATCAAATCCCTATGCTCCAGGTTAAGAGGGATCATTTGGAATGGCTTCTCCATTTACACACATGCAAAATCTCTTTTGTGGTTATGTGATGCTGTATGATTGGATGTGACCATGACCATTTATATAATTGATATTACCACTGTGATACAATTGCAACAAATCTTGTACAAAGTATGTCACGTAAGGTGTCAATGGAAAAGTTATGATTTACTATTATGATTATCCTGGTTATATGCATGTATCATCTTTGTATCTGAAGTTATGAATATTGGCTATGCACTGGTAGCTTAGACATGTGCTGTATTCCTGGGTAGCACCCATCAGATAGATTTACGTCAAGGCCAAACAGCTATATGTTGATGGTGCGTGCCATTAAGGACACTTCACCCTAACAATGGGCCATAAAAGAAACTCATCCCTCCCAGTAAGCCTTTCTGTGGATGCCTCAGCAAGAATATGAGCAATGGCTGCTCCTGTGAGTCATCAAAGAGTGTAAGGACATGTGATATGCTCATGTGACCCAGGAACCACAGGAACTTGCTACAAACAAGAGCTGTGAGCTTTTGTTTCAGACAGTAAATTTCCAGGCACGTGGCAGAGGATATAAAAGACCCCTGAGATATCTCCATTTTGCCTCTTTCCTGCCCTGATTCTCCGGACTGTGCATTTTTCAACTAAAAGGAGCATTTTGAACTATGGACTGAGGACCTTCCAATCTTTTGGACATTACCAGAGACACTTTACAAGCTAGCAGTCTTATATCATCACTGCTACAAACCTGATATAAGAACTTTGCTATTATTTTTATGTCTATGATCTGTTAACTATTATTAACTCTCTTATTCTTTCTTTTATTATGAAAGTTTTTGTTTTTAGATACTCACAAATTGGCATCAACCTGATTATTGGGTAAGGTCTGAGTTATATATTGACCTGGCTATGTGGCTGTCTCTTGGGGTTAGAAAGACCCTATATTTGATTAAATCGGTTGTCAGTAACCTCTCATCATACAGTCCAGTGTCTGGGTGGTGAGACAAGGACTGGAATGCCTAACTGTTAACCAGGTGAAACAGAAATTTACTTTTGTTACTTGCTTGGTATGGTCTAATAAGAGAATAACCATCAGTCTGGGGTGAGTCTGCGCTATTTCTCAGCAGTTTGTGCTGAATCTGGCGTTCTCAGCTATGACCCGCTGAGGAATGGTGACAGTTTATAATTAGAATTAGTAATTATTTGTGTTATGGCAGTGACTAGGGGGCCCAGTTATAGTACCCCAGTGTGCAAGGTACTGTACTAAACCAGAACAAAAGGACAGTCCCTGCCCAGCCCCAAAAAGCTCACAACCTACATATAAGAGAACGGGCAACAGATGGATACAAAGATATGGAGAGTACAAGGTAGTTGTTAGGATCTTTTACAGACTGTCAACAAAACCAGTGTTAAACATTTACACAGTGCTTGCATTCTGAAACGCTTTACAAAATGTGCCATACGACAGACAAAATGCTTGCCTGTGAGGTGGCAGCCCGCATCCTAGAGAAGAGCATAAGAGTAGCACAGCATACCAGTGGCTGTAGTGGCCCATGTGACATAGAAGAGACAGGACTCAGTTGCAATAAGAAAAGGGATTTTTTTTTATTGAGACCACTAGATATATACAGTGCCTGTGATTCTCTCAGACTCTCTAGCTCCCAAATTGGCTAACACAGTCTGTGCGGCCTCATGTCACCACACAGGATGACTGCTGTGTCACACTCCAGAGGTGGCCGCATTTCTGTGGTGAGTGAGTAATCACTGTCCATGTGGTCTATAAAGCTCTTTAGAATGAAAGGCATTTCAGATATTAACCATATTCTTCACTTCCTATTCCTTACAGTGACAGTTCATGGTCAAGCAGCTACCACATTCCACTCCAGAGCTCCGTGTCAGTGCTGAGTTACCAATCTTTAAAATATGGGCTATAAATCACTTTGGAATGAGAGGCATTTCAATGAGACAGGTATTCTCCTTCACTTCCTGTCCCAAACTGTGCATACATTTTGCTGTGTGCTGTTAAACAGCTGCCACATTCCACCCCAGATGTGGCTGCATTTCAGTGGTGGATGAAAAAGATTAATACACAGTTATGTACGAAAGTTTGTAAAATGCTTAGGGATCAGTTGGGATGAAAGGTGTTATGGAAACATAAGATGATGCTTATAAATGCACATTATCTTCATATTTTCTGCACAGTTCTGACGCTTGATATACATTTGCTATGTCAGTATCATAACATCGTGAAGGATAGTAACATGCCACTGAGTCAGCCACCTTTCCTTGCTTGTAAAATGCCATAATCAGAATGCACCGTCATAGGATGAGTACCCTAATCGCTCTCGAAATGGTTGCATGTGGTTAGAGTCTGCTGTACCAAGAGGTTATCTCCCAACATTTCAGAACTATAAACACAGATATCATCATAATTATACTTAGGGCCCCATTGTATCTCCACTTCTAGAAGGGGGAAGGAGGTGAAATCCATGGATTTGGCTTGGGAAGGCACAGAATGGAGGAAAGAGACAGCTCCCCTCTTCCTCTCTATTGGTGCTCCTCAGGGATCCAGCACCAAGTGTAGGGAGGGAAGCAGGAAAGATTGGGAGGGATCAGGATGGGATCCCTACACTTTGGTCACTCTACACAGTATGCTCCTCCCACCCACCTAGGGGAGGGAGGCCAACAGGAGCAAGTTACTGAAAGCCGGGACTTGTTTGAGGGTTCCATTATTGGGGGGTGGGGGGCAAGTGGAAATTTGGCGGGGGGCCTTTGATGTTGCTATTTAAAAATCAAACCACTTTCCAGGGCTAATTAGACCCATGGAGAATATTGGATTTTATGAGTTTTTAAAAGTAAAATATGTCACTGTGTCAGTACTTTGCTGTGGTTTATAATATAGATAAAGGATGAAGACACTCCAATCGGCTGCTGTTCCACTGCTTAACAATGAATTTCTTTGTATATATTTTGGCTTTTCTGACAATAATTTAGGGCTCCTTGAAGATCATTTGCGCAGGGGTCAAATGTCCCCTTTGCCTCTCCAGTAGTGCCAGGCCTATTGCAAACAGAGTCTGCAGTAACATGTGCACAGGACTTGTGTCTGAAGGTGGCTTGGGAAAGTGAAGATGGGGAGAGGACAGCTGCAGGTGGGAATGGGAAGTGTTGAAGAGCAGGAGTTCCTGAAGCTCCCGCTACTATCTGGGGTAAGCCCTACCACCCCCCTTTCCCAACCCCCCCAAAAATCTGAGGGAACGCTCTAGGGGAGAAAGCATCAGGCAGCCTAGCTGCTGAAAAGGTACTTTTCGGTGGCTGTAGGGTCAGGGACCAAAGGTGAAGAGCTGTTCAGTCAGGCTTCAAGGTGTGTCTACACTGCATCTGGGAGTGAGCACCCAGCCTGGGTCCACAGACTTGTGTTGGTGGGGCTCACACTAGTGCGCTAAAAATAGCTGTGTAAATGTTGCGGCTAGGACTAGAGCTCACATGTGCAATCTCATTGATGATTCCATTGACATTACAGAGGGGAAACTGAGGGCTCTGTGCTTTTCAGTTAAGTTACAGGATAAAGGTTCAGCAACACAAAGGTATTTTTACACAAAGTCAAATGGTCTCTTAGTCTGACTGTGCATCAGAAAGCTCGCAAGTGTTTGTTTAGTTGATGCGGTGGATTTGCGTAGAATCTATGTCCCATCATTAATCTTTGTTCTCCACAATCATCAGCCTTTAACTTTGCTGCATAATGAAGTGTTGTTGTAGCCATGTCAGTCCCAAGATATTAGAGAGACAAGGTGGGTGAGTCCATATCTTTTACTGGACCAACTTCTGTGGGTGAGAGAGACAAACTTTGGAGCTTATATAGAACTCTTCTTCAGGTTTAGGAAAGGGACTCAGAGTGTCACAGCTAAATACAAGGTCTGTGGAAGCTCAAAAGCTTGTCTCTCTCACCAGTAAGGTACCATTTTTACATAGTCACTTTTTTATCATAACTGCACATTAATTATATTTTGTAATATCATCTCTGTTCATCACAAGTTTTACTTCCACCTTGAAATAATTCACCTTGTCATCTGCTGTGATTCTGTATTTTTGTCTCAATATGCATCTCTGAGATTGCAATTAATTACTAAGAATCGGAACCCAAAAGAGTGGTCTGTGTCTTTTAGTGCCAGCTGTATTTTTGGTCTTCACTGTGAAGATGACAGCACAGAGTGGTTGGGGTATTTTCCATGTTGCAAAACTGGAGAGTGTCTAGTTCACTGATATTTAAATAGACAATGTCCTTATGTTGGCATGCAGGAATATTTCTTGCCAAATGTTTTGTTTGTCTCTGCCACTAAGCTCTTTTTATTCCACTTTCTTTATTAGTATAGTGATGGGTATCTCCACCTCTCATGTGGAAGTCAGGTCTAATTCCCTGATGGATCTATGTTTTTTGCTTAAGATACTTAAAATTAGGCTGACCAAAGCACTGGGAAATATAGTAGAGGGGACAATCCTCTTTGGCCAGGAGGAATGGATTAGGTAACCTCATAAATAATTTTAATATAAAGTGCAGATTTTCATATCTAGGGCCAGGTCCTGAGGAAAACAGAGGGCAGGTTAAAGAGCATGAGTAGCTCAAAGATGGAATAAAGCTTACTTTTTCTCTCTCCCAAACCTGTGTGCATGGCTGGTCCCTGGAATAAATCGGAGCAGCCTATGGGCTTTAATTTATGCCAGGTGCTAACAACCTCAAAGAACCAACATGGTAGTTGGAGATTGGCATAGGATGTGGGTCTCCTGGTCATGCCCCAATTCCTTTGGCCACACCCACTAAATGGACATTTGGGAGGGGAGTGGCATAAGAGTCTTTAAAGAAGCTCTCCACCACTGGAGAATTCCCCTATATTGCAGTGACTATCTTGTGGGTGGTTATGCTAGCTTTATAGCTGGGATCTGTCAGCAATCCAGTGCAATACGGCCATATCACATCCCTGGATCTGACCCCCTAAATTCTATAATTAAGTGATAAATGACTATATATACCTCTGCTTAATTTATAAGGCTTTTTCACATTGGTTGAGGTTGGCTTTGGAAAATTAATATTTATAACTGCTTTGAGACCACAATTAATAGCTAATATGTCAGAAAACCAAACTAGCCATAAAGCTTCTGCTAATGAAGGTACATAGTCAGACTTCTCAAGAACGAAGGGAAAATATATTTTCTCTGAAAAGACAAATTTCCCTTTTGGGATGAAACGCAAACATGCCTATGAGCTAAATAGGAATAGATCTATAAACAAGAATGTGTTTTTCAGTGCCAAATCCAGTACTGAATGTAACCCACAAAGTTCCTTCTGTATCCTGAGAAGTCCTTAGGGGAGAATGGCTTTAAAAAAAAAAAAGCCTCACAAGCCAAACTCCAGAAATAAGCCAAACTGCTCCACATTAAGGAAGAGGTTTAAACAGATCAGTACTTACCCACCCACAAGGAGAACAGGAGAAAAGGCACTGCATAGCCATAGAATTTCCCAGCTTGATGTTTCATAGTTGCTGAAGTATCCAGTCACTCTGCCCTTCCCTGTCTCTCAGATTATATGGGCAAAAAAATATGTCTCTGTTGTTGCAATAGACGTTCACATTCTGCCCCCTGAAAGTCACACTTTCTAAAGTTACCACAGCTTCAAGTTCACAGAATGCTACCTGGCTGACTGCCACATTTTAACTTGTTTAACATGCTGTCGGAATGTGGGGGACACCAATTATTCTCTTTTTTGCTTTGGTCATGTGTACCCCAGCACGGGAACCTGGAATTGATGACTGGCTATTCAGATATTCAACAGAGGGTCCCTTGTCTGTTGAGCCCCAAATGGAAGTGGAAAAAGAAATAGCATTGGCTTGATTTTTTCAGCAGCTGGGCATCCATAATTCCTACTGATTCCATTGGGAGTTGTGGATACTTGCTGCCTATAAAAATCTGGCCATATGTGTTGTGCATGTGATGAAAATATATTCCCTCAAAGTACTTTTTCGGTGTAGTGTAAATCCCGATTAACCAAATGTTGGTTAATTTTAACCCATGGTTAACTGAAGTTTGGTTATGGGCTATGTCCCCTGGGGACGGAAAAGGGGATGGAAAATAGGAGACCTGTTTACAAAGCTGACTAATGTACTGTCTTGTTGTTTGTGGAAAGTAAATCCAGGCTTGCACACAGGAACAGGTCCAATGCTATTTTATGGGAAGAGCTCCAGCAGCCAGTTTCACATACTGTAACAGCTCTCTCAGTACCCACTGATCCTGCTGGCAGTGTTATAGCTGCATGGTGGACGCATCACACTAGCTGACTGGCTAGCATGTCCTTCCTGAGCTCTGGCGTTGGGGACCTGCTTTCTTGAAGCCCACTGGCTGTCTTTCCTATTCTTGGAATAAGCTGAAGATTTTGGCTGTTCCTCAATACCCTTTTGATAAAAGGGAAACGTACTCTTACGTTCTGGTGAAGATTCTGTTCCACGTCATTTAAAAGTTTCCAGTAAGGGAGCCTGAGTACTTTTTTTTTTTTTACTTAGGGGAGGAACAAAAAGAGTGAGGAACAAAGCTGTAGGGCTATTGAATTGTACTGCTATTGTTATAGGCCTGTTTCTTAAAGACCCCTGTTAACTTTTGGCTTCCCAAATCTAGTGACTTGATATAAGCGACTGCTTACTTGATCTAATTTTGGGCTGTGCTCGGACCCATGCTGATAGCTATATAGATGGATGATGGCTCCACAAGGTCTTTCCCAAGTGTTTTAAAGGAGCTGGAAAAAGCAACATTTTCGTCCATGCTTTAAGCTTCTGAAAAGAATCCGTAAATCTTCAATTTGCACCTATGTTGTCAATGCAGAGTCCATACAGGTATTTTTTATTTTATCTCAGTATTTCTCTGGGGAAATCCAGGAGCTATAAGGAGGAATTAGAGCATTGGATTGTCTGGAATCCTAGAACTAGAGCAGGCAGCAACTCTGTAATGCTGCCTATTGATATACAAGGGGGCCCTTCAGTTTCCAAGCACTGGTACAGAACCATAGAATTGTCCCTTCTGACTAATAATCACGGGGAACTGGAAGGAGCGAAAGTCCACTTTGATTTTTCAAGACTGGAGGCCTGTGTTTCCACAACAGTGGGCTCTGAATGATGCTGCATGATGAGCAAAAAGAGATATGATCATATAAGGGAGTTAAACACCAAATTTGAGGAAATAGGTACTGAGACATAAAAACATTGTGTGTGCCCTGAAGGAGTAGTCCATGCTGTAAGCATTACTGCAATGTTGTTGTTTATGCTCACCTCATCCTGTATTTATATTTTGTTTGTGCGTCTCCCAATAAATTTGTTACTCCTGAGAAAAAAAGTCAGAACAGCAGTTTCTAAACCAGAAAACAAGGAATGATCAGCTGTTGCTAACTCTCACGATTTTATTAGGAGTCTTGTGATATGGTGTTTTGCTTAAAGCACCAGCTTGTGGAGTCACGTGATTATGAGAGATCTCAGCTTTCACTTAAAAAAATAAAGTAAATTTTCATCACTCTTCATTGAGGAGAAAAGCTTGAAAACATGAACCTAGAGGTTCAAAATCCAGAAGGCAAAGCAAAAGAATCCCGATTTTATTATTTTTAAACTGAGCTCATAATTTTCAAATGCTTGATATTAGCAATACTGGCATTGGCCTGTCTGCTCTGGCAGCTGGGCGAGGACTCCAGTCTCAGAGATTATCACCTTGAGTAGTGTGACACTTGGGTGCCTACCAGAGCACTGCAGTTTATGGCCCATCATGCCCCCCACAGCAATGGCCTCAAACGGCCTCTCAGGAAAGCAGCAAGAAAAGAGGATTTCTCTGGCTGGGGCATATGTAGGCTATTACTGTCAGCGGGAGAGGCAGTGCTGCTGGGTTTGGGGAGGAAAAGGATGAAGAAACACAACTTGAGGGAGGAGAGCAGTGCTGGGAAAGGGGTTCCCAGGGTATGGGAGTAGGATCTGAGGGGGAGCCCGGGCTGTATTGGGAGAATGGAGCCTGGGGAGGGGGGGTGTCCTGTGGGGGAGGGGCCAGTTAGATGGAGGCAAGTGGAAAGCACAAGTGTAAACCTTTCGCCACCCCTGGCTTACACAAATAATTAATAAAGGAAACAAAATGGCTGCCGAGCTAGGGCAGGCGGGGGAGGGTGGAACCTGGAGTGGCTGCTAACGGCTGCTAGGGGGAGCTGCGCAAGTGCAGCAGGTGTTTGTGGGGAGTAGGAGGGCGCAGCACCTCCCTGCCGACTGGGGAGAGACGGCACCTGTGCATGGGCCAGCAGGCGGGAGACTCGTGTTCTGGCAGGAGAGGCCTTGGAGACCAACACTGAAGCCAGAGGGAATGGAACCTGCCAAGACTCCTCTGAGCCCCCAACAGGTAATGGGGCTGCGGGGCTGTTGCCTCCTGTAGGCCAGGATAGGGGTGGGAGACCCCAGGGTGGGGGAGTTGGAGTGAAGAAGACCCACACCACCCGCCATACACCACCCTATTGAAACCCAGTCCCCTGACCCATGCCCACACTAGCCATAACCATGCACTGGCCTTACCCTGCGACCCATCATATCCCACGCCTCCCCAGCCTACTGCATCCCAGTGCTCGACCCCTGGCCCCTGCACCCGGATGTGCCTCTCTGACTTGAAACACCTCATGCCCCTTGCCCAATCTGCTGTGCTTCAAGCCCCCCCGATTCACCATGCCCCGTCTCCTAAATGATCAAATCCCTGATCCACTGCTCTCATCCCCTCACAAATTGATGTAGTCCCGACCCCCTGCAGCTCCTCATTGACCCACTACTCACAGAGGTGGAGTTTTTCCTCCTTGTCACACTGCTCAATTTGTGTTTATAATGTAGGGATTTGAAGGCACAAGTTTGTAGGCACATATTTTCAAATGTGCCCATGAACGTTGGGTACCTCTATTTGTGGACATCCAACTTGAAACTCTCATGGCCTGATTTTCAGAGGTATTGAGCACTCACAGCTCCAAGAGAAATCAGTTGGAATTCTCTCAAGAGTGGTCCCGAAAAACTCAGCACCTGAAATTATGAACATTTTGGCCTTTATTTATAAGGATGCTGACTAGATAAACTTATATTAAGAATATGCCTTACCTGTGTTAAAACTAACACCTTGAGCTGAAACTGAAAGTACTAAAAATCTGACTTAGCTTTCGTTATGTGGTTTATGCTTCTTGTATATTTTATTGAACTCGGATAGTGAAAAGAGGCTGGTCAGTTTCACTTTTGATTTCACTATTTATTTACATATTTTATAACTTTTAACAATGAATGAGGCAAACAAGGAACTACGGTTTGTACAGCATCTAGCACAATGGGCTTTCGGGCCCCATGACAGGGGATCCTAAGTGCTACTGCAATACAAATAATAAATAAAGATAATAACCAAGAAAAACAGTCACCTGATTCTAAGGGATGTCTTCAGGCATAAAAGAGAGACAAATATGTGTGTGTTTCTTTACTTTCATAGTTAAACTACATACATGTCAATAGCCAAATGTGTCTATTTAGGAAAGAGAGTCTCTATTTTTATCAGAGGCACAATAAATATGATAGATGTATATGGCATTTTAAAGACACTTAAGTAAGTCCATGGTGCTAAGGATTTTGCAATATAAAGGGCATAATTCTGCTCCCATTGAAGTCAGTAGCAAAATAATAATAATAATAATCACCTAGCTCTTATATAGCACTTTTCATCAGTACATCTCAAAGCAGATCAGTATCAGTATCCCTATTTAATAGATGGGGAAACTGAAGCAGAGAGAGGCAAAGTGACTTGCTCAAGTTGATCCAGCAGGCCAGTGGCCAAGCTAGGAATAGAAACCAGGTGTCCTGAGTCCCAGCCCAGTGTTCTTTCCATTAGATCATACTGCCTCCTAAAAGTTTACATGATCACAGCCTGAGGTGACATAACTCCATAACTCCCTTTGCCTTCAGTGGGAGCAGGGTTGGTCCCTAAATTAGACCACAGTTAGGGATAACAGACAAAGGCTGTGGGACATGAGAAGGATGGGGGTTATAAAACAACAAACCATATGAGATATGCTTGTTATGTGTAAATCTTGTTGGTTGCTTTACTGTTTTATTTATTTATTTCGGGCTATGTTATTAATACACCTACAGCCTGAGGGAGCAAAATCCACCAGTCAGGCAAGTGTGGTGGAGAAGAAATTATTCCTGGACCATCATTATTCAATCAACTGGCTTATGGCTGGAGGAGGCATTTGTGGTTGCATAGAGCCAACTTTTCAAGTGAGCTCAGTCAGGGCCTTTTTTTTTTTTTTGTCCCCCCAAAAGAGCTCAGCAGGCTGGGTGCAAGAGGCATACTGAGCTCTGTCAAAAATCTATCCCCATGTGTCATTCTGTGAGCTGCTGGCTGCTGAGTATGTCTGAAAATTTGGACCCATTTGTGAGTGCTTAGCTCTGTTGAAAATCTCACCCAAAGTCCACAGGACGAGAAGGATATTCCAGGAATAAGGGGCCGGGTGAGAAAGGACCAAGAGTTACTCAAGGGAGAAAGAGACCAGGGGAGGAAGATGCATTAATCTGGCAGATCATAGGATGCAACTAAATCTATTGTAGTTGTAACCAAAGGTGGAGAGCATGATGGTATATCAAAATATTTACAGAATAAAGTAATTCATAATGATTGCTTCCTTGGAGAACACATCTTCAGCAAGATCTTGTGTGTGCTTGAATCTAAAAACCATTAAACCCAATCATAACTGATGTTCTTTTATTTATTCTCCTCATTTCGCCTTCTAGTTCTCCTGCACTAGCAACATTCTGTTTCCAATATACCAGGGCAACATTTAAATCCAGTTTTGTTTTCACAGATTTTTTTTTGAATGTCATTAAAATATTTATCTTTTTATTGGGTTTTATAACACTTGTTTTTCTCCTGCGCACATTTTGGGGCTAGACTACTTTTGAATACTGTTCAGTTATATCAAGTTTTTTTCTCATTGGAGGCCGGTTTTCACATTTTCCCCGCTAGGTGGCTCCGTGGAGTAATATTTAAAATCATTATACATTTAAACTATGATAATCCATAAGTGTAATACCATATTGATGGATTACACAACATAAAAAGTCTAATAACACCCCATATTTATATAGAACCTTTCATTCAGAAGAACTGGTCCTCAAGGTGCTTTTTAAACTAGGATGAATTCATCACATACCACTGAATCAACACTAATAATAAAATAAAAAATAATAATAGCTTTTAAGCACTACAGAAGTTGGGGTTTTGAATTATTGTTATTGATTTTACTTTATTCAGGTTCAAACCTAATTACAGAGTTATTAGTGAAAGAAAACAGAAATTATTCATGAAGGTGTGATGGTAGAATTATAGCCAAAACACACTGTTCCTGTGAAATTATTTGTGGGACTGGGGAGCAGAAAACCTAGTGAAGATCCCCTCATTGAGTTTTCCGTGGGTGATCCTTTCGGGGGCAGGAGCTGTGGTAATAGGGTCCCCTCCAGATTCCCATGAGAATAAGTCCTTCTCTGCTTGAAGCTTTGTGAGTCTGCACCAGCTCTGGGATACCTTAGTCTCCCTTCTGAAACCTTTGGAGACAGGCTGTCATTGTCCAAGAGACACACCTTTAAAGGGGGTGAGGGGTTCCCGGCGCAGAGACAGTCATAAAAGAGGTAAGGCATCCCCAGGCTGCATTAGCACTCTGCTTGCTTCTCTTTGGGGCTGGTGGGAGAGCCTTGTGCAGCTTATGGAGCTTTATGAGTAGTCTTGGCAGACTTTCTTCCAGCTGTAGATTGCTCTCTCTCCAGAATGGGCTTTCTGGAATTAGGCGGGATGAGATGGGAAGAGTGCCAGGGAGTCAACCGACATCTTCCCTTTGCCCGGGAAGTGGGGTTCAACGTGGAGGGACTATGGCACCATACCCCGCATCACTCATAGGATACAGGAGTTTAAAATGTGATTTATTTTTCAGACTGTTAACAAAAATGTAGCTGTCCCTGCATACAAAATGAAACATTCTAAGGAAGGTACTAGCTGTAAGGGGAGCTCTATACCAGGCCCTGACCCTCAGATAGCTAGCTTCATATTCCTTTTCATTAGCCAGCTTGTTCTCTGTAGCAGTTAGATATCAGCTAACTCTCTTAGTGTCAGGTTTACTCCTTTTATATATAGGAGCCTTTCTCGACATAGTCTTCTTACTGCAGCTGGCCCTTTAAATTGCAGAGAAGGCGGCAGCTGCAGCCCTATGGTGCTCATTTTAGAGGCAATCAGCTAGCAGGTTGCATCTCTTTCTTCTCTCTATGGTAAGCATTTGGTTCTTCTCTCTTCATTTTTGCTTTCCAGCCTTGTTAAGGGCCTGCTCCTTTCATGGGTGGCTTTTAAACCACTTGGCTTTTTAACCAGAGGTTTAATAGTCTCGTCAAACTCTGTTGTATGTGAGACCTAATCGACCAGTGTGTTTGTTTGCTTCATCCTAAATCCTTTAATGCCAGCTGCTGGGCTATTGTTCCCTTCCAAGCTAGCTACTCAATAACAGCTGCGAAAGCAACAAGCTGCCTAGATCGGTCATACTGTGACTCAGAGGAGTGGTGTTGCTTGTTCCCCCTCATCTCTGCTATTTGTGAGGGTTGATTGGCTAGGACTGTCCATCTTTACTCAGGATTTTGCAGGGAGGCTGTTCTGCTTACTCCCTCACCAGTCCTGTGTTTGTGAGTGGGGACCAAGGAGGGACTAGCAGGTCAGCTTGCTTTCTGCACTTCATCTCGCCTAGACAGACAGACAGGGTTTTCAGGGGAGTGGGCTGCCTGCTTTGTCCCACTCTTTGGCAGCAGCATTCAAAACTTGACTTTGCCTTGGAGGCTGAAGACTTGCTCACACACAGCACTGTTCTGTTAAGGGGTCCCTGCATCCTGGCATTAGGATGCATCTTTGCTTAAGTCTGTTCGCTGCTGTTTTGCTGAGGGTAGATTTTGACACAAATTTAGGACAGGACTCGAGCGCGAATTTAAAATGAATGGTCCACATCCATTTTGCATGTGTCTAGAGAATACTTGTTTTTAAAGTATTTGTATGGATAGCTGTGCTGGGAAAGGTATCAGAGGGAAGGAAGCCTTGGAAGCTGTAATACACTATCTACAAAGCATACAGCATGGGTCATGGTGGTGCCTGCTTCCCCAATCTAACCTGATGATGGGCCTCTGTTCTGCAGGGACTGCTTTAGGCGATCGCTGGCATAGCTTTGCTGAGTCTGCCAATCTTATGATTTTTCTGCCTACTAGAAACTGGCTGGCAACCTGCCGGTTCATTTCTTGTAGCCGCCAAGCACCCATCAGATGGTAACCACTTTTGGTCACTGATGAACTGGGCTGGATTCTAAACCGCCTTAGTGCTGATCTGTTTCATGGTCTTTTTAAACTCCTGAGCCAGTCAGACTTCCCAAAACAAGATTTTTATTTTTTTTAGCTAATGGTGCTGCAAGCTGTATCCTGAAAGACCCCACTGTAATGAATACACACAAGGGAGCTGAGTTAAGATTGCTGTGACAGCCTCTTAATTTTAATTATACAAATGGTCTGGAAATTCAGGCTCCTCATATTGCATTAACAAGTTTTGGGGGTTGATATGTAGACAATTGCAGTGGTGAATCCCAGTTGTTTAAACTGAAGGTGCGCACAGGTGCGACATTTTGAGAAAACACACTTCTTTTCTCTCCCACACCGAGCCCCTCACGGCATCTCCTCAGGGAGGTGAGAGCAGCTCCTCATTCTCTCTCCTGTGATGGAGAAGATTGGTTTCTATTGCTCTGTGACAGGTGTTCCTACGATTTGAGAGCACACAGCCACTGCCCTGTTTGCTCAGTGTTCCCCATTCTGTCTCATTGCAAAGGGAGAGCTTCTGTGACTGGCACTTTGCCCTCTTTACTTGGTCTCAGAAAGAGCACTGAACATATGAGTGCTTCCCCTCAAAGCAGGAAGAGTAAGGCGTGCTCCTGTCATTGGTGCCATGCTAATTCTTACGAAACCTCCGCAGAGAGTAAGTATGGTGTTGATCAGTGGGGGGGTTTTCCCCCCACCTCAGTGAGTTGATGAGCAGATCAAGATGCCTTACCCAGGATGGCTCCATTTGTTAAAAATGGAATAATGTCTTGTCTTTTACAGACATTACTGGATATTACAGGCAATATGGATCAGTGGATAGGGGCCAGGACTGGGACTCAGGACACCCAAGTTCTGTTTCTGGCTTTGTCATGGGTCTGCGGGGCAAATCACTTTGCCTTTCTGTCTCAGTTTCCCCATCTGTGAATAACGCTAATGCTACTGATCTCCTTTGTAAAGTATTTTGAGATCTACTGATGAAAACCTCTATACGAGAGCAAAGTATTAGTAATAATATCATTTGACATTTCTGAAGTGCTGTGTTTGTGTACATGTGTATGGACAGTGAATAATTAAGATTGGATCAGTAAAACTAGACATTCTCTCTCTCTTTCTTTTTCTTTTAACACTTTTGACTGCGTTTTGATTGTTTGCAAAACACTGAAATAAAACCTTAATATTTATAATATAATTGACACTGAGAAATGTCGTTCATTAGTTAAGAATCAGTAAGTGGGAAATGTTTCCCCATCATTTATCCTCTTAAATGTAGCTCTTTAAGGTACTATCTGTAAAGCCTGCAAACTGATTAACCACCTTTTATTCCAACACCTTTCCCCTCCATTATCAAATTACATGCTTTGCTTGCTTGCTTCACAGGAAATCCATGAAGTGGATCATGGTCTCATCCGCCAGTTGCTTGCAGATTCAGAGGAGACTCATGGTGCATGTACAGAGAAAATGCAGGCCCCTGTTCCATATAACTGGAGTGCTGACTGGAGCTTTTGGGTAACTCAATTGCGTTTTCTCTTAATTCCTTTTTATAGATTCAAGGCTCGAAGGGACCACAGTGATCATCTAGTCTGACCTCCTGTATAGCACAGGCCATAGAACTTCCCCAAATTAATTCCTAAAGCAGATCTTTTGGAAAAACATCCAATCTTGACTTAATATCTGTCAGTGATGGAGAATCCACCAAGATCCTGGGTAAATTGTTCCAATGGTTAATTACCCTCACTGTTAAAAATGTATGCCTTATTTATATATACACCATAAGTGCTTTTTATGCAAATTGCTTTATAGCCTTTAATTAATAAAGCCTCCCAGCCCATTCTGTGAGGTAGGTAACTTATTGTTATCACTTTACCGCAGGGTAAACTGAGAGACAGGGAGGAGAAGTTATTTACCCTATGCCATGTATCAAGGCAGATCTGGATATAGAACCCAGGAGTCCTGACTCCCAGTTTTCTGATTGGTTCATTAGACCATACCTCCTCTCTGTTTTATATTTGTAGAAATTTATTGTTGCTACTTTTTCTCGGTAAAGGCTGAATTTCAACTGCTATGAGAACATAGCATGATCTGATGATACTCATTTTTTTGTGAAATATAAAAGTATTATGCACCTCCTTTGTGGGAAATATACTTCTGCATAAAAGAAAGAGCTTCTGCCTACTCGGGTTGTATGTAGGTTTCTATTCTGCCACATCTGTACAGGATGACTTAACACTAAAAGGAATGAAGGACCATCGAGTTATTATAGAGTTTAAGGCCAGAAGAGACTACTAGATCATCTAGTCTGACCTCCTTTATATCACAGGCCACCAAAACCACCCGGCACCTGCACACTAAACCCAACAACCAAAATAAGACTAAAATATTAGAGTCCACAGGAGACTAGACTGTTATGTGCCACAGGCAGAGAAAAGCAGGGACCGGGACCCAAGGTGCACCAGTGCTCAAAGCCCCCACAATGACAGGCAAAGGATGAAGTGAGACATAGCCAGATAATCGTGGCAAGTAACTTGCATCCAGATGCTGCCCAGAAAGGTGAAACCCTCCCAAGGTCCTGTCCGTCTGACCTTGGGAAAATTCCTTCCCAGCCCCACCTATGGGGAGCAGTTAGACCCTGGGCATGTGAGCAGGAACCAGCCGGCCAAGCACCTGAGAGAGAGAATGCTCGGTTCCATCTCAGAGCGGGCGATAAGAATCATTCATTTAAATCCTTCTCCCGCTACGTGCTGAAGGTTTCTTTGAAATACCACCAGAGAGGTATGAGCATGGGACTGGGAATCAAATTCCTCAGCTGTATTCCTGGTTATTACACTGATTCACTGACTCACTGTATGCCTTTAGGCTAGTTACTTAACTTTTCTGACTCGGTTCTCTCATCTGAAAAGTGTGATTAATCCTTTTTGCTCACCTCATGTGACTGCTGTCAGAACTGGCACAAATAATATGTCTGGAACGGGTGTTTCTGCAGTGGGAGATCGTGGCTGGGGGTTTCCTGTTAAACATGAAGGAGTGGGGAACATGCAGTGTGCCCAGCCAAAACTATCGTTCTGAGGAAAACATCCTGACCGAGGGGCTAAAGTTCTCATGCCAGAACTCAGTCATTGCAAAGTAACTCATGCTCCGCACCACGTGGCATTGGAACCTGAGTAGCAAATAATCTAATCATGATGTTGCAGCTATAAGTTCAGGAGTATTAACTGTGTCAGTTCTGACAGCAGTCACATGAGGTGAGCAAAAAGGATTAATCACACTTTTCAGATGAGAGAACCGAGTCAGAAAAGTTAAGTAACTAGCTTAAAGGCATACAGTGAGTCAGTGAATCAGTGTAATAACCAGGAATACAGCTGAGGAATTTGATTCCCAGTCCCATGCTCATACCTCTAGCACGTATCTTTCTTTTCCCACTCCTCCTCTCTCCTCAAGATGGAATGGGATGTTGTAACAATCAAAGCATTGACTATGAAATAAAAACTTCCTGAGATATTAACTTTTAAACCTACCAGGATTGACTCAGCCCTTCCATCTGCTGAAGTAGAGAAACGGAATATCATGTCTTGCACTGTGTATCTGGTGAAACCTCACAAAGCTCCTGTGTGAATGTCAAAGTGACAGTTACAGTTTTGATTGTCAAAACTGCATCATGGAGTTCTATGTTTATCCTCTCTGTTACTCCAGATCAAAACAAGTAAACATGTTTTTCTGTCAGCCCTGCAAATTTATACTAGGATCTCAGATCAGAGTTGATTTATTTTCTTTTCACACCTTCTCACCAATATTAAAGATCCTACAGACAGAAATCCTGCCTGTTCTCAGCTATATCTTTGCACCTGAATTGAGGACTCATTGAGTTACACAGATGCAGTAGCCATTAACTGTGTTTTGTTAAACACAGGGCTAAATGAGGCTGCACATGTGCCACTGTTTAATTCAACCTACACAGTCATTATTGTTGTTGATAATTCACAAAAAGAAAAGAACCCAGTTTGACTCAGCTCTCGGGAGCAATTTGTTGGTCTGTCAGTTAGAAAAAGACATCTGAATTTTACCTGTAAACTTGGCAAATCTGAGCTGAGGTCATTGAGCTACAAGTTTGTACAGCAGCTAGCACAATGGGATCCTGGCCCATGACTGGGACTCCCAGGTGCTGTGGTAATACAATTAATAATACATACAGCATCTCACCATGCCACGATCACAGTTACCTTTTCGGATAGAATTGCACTTTTGGGATCCTGTGGACTTTGTCTAAAGGTCCTTGACCAAAATTCTCCCTCCTGCCTATTTTTGTACAGTGTGTCATTTGTCCATGGAGTGCCACCACCTGCCTCAAAAATGGTTACAGTTTAGTGGTGCTGTATGTGTGTAGTTTGTCAAGTGGTTTGGATTCTTTGCTGTGATGAAAGGTGCTGTGTAGGCATTCTAATATATGATGTATATCTAGTGAGATAAAATAATCACACTTTCTTTTTGTGATTTATATTGCTATTTCCTGGACTTCTGGATGTATTTCAGGCTGTAATTCATGTTTACCTGTTTATATAAATATTTTCCTGTCTTTAAAACAAGCGACTTGGATGATATTTCCACATACTTGGCCATTGAAAGGCACTCTGTAACGCAATAGCTGTGCTGCAGGAGACAGATGCTGTCCTAGATTATCTCAAAAAATTCCCAATGATTTGCTTTTTAAAAAAAAAAAAAATCCATAATTTAAAAATGGGAAGTAAATCTTTAACCTGCTTGTTAGGTGGCTGTGGTGGTGAGAAATTTATTTTCCAGATTTAAAGATGACAGCATAATTAGCAGGGGTAGAATGAAGAAGCAGCAGGAGACAGAAGAATGATGTAATGAGCTACGTCAGGCATCAGCATGCCGATGCTGAAATGAAGTCATTAGACTCCCCTGCCATTAAATGGTGTTATGTAATTTTCTGCCTATTATCCCAGGCAATGAAAATCACATGTTTCACTAACATCTTGTCTGCTGTTGGATATAAATCAGTTTTTATAGCTCCCTGAATTCCATGAGTCATAATAGATGTGTAAGGGATAACACAGCAAACCATTTGTGCCAATACATAAAGCATATGTCAGTAACATTCAGCCAAAGATGATCTAGCTTTCTATGACAGGTATAGACTTTTAGTAGGCTTATTCCCTCTCTTTTAGTCAATAGAAAAGCTGGGAAATTGCAACAAACACGGGGCTACTCCATAAATATTGGCATACCCAACACTGCTCAGATGTCAACTCTGCTAATTGGAATATTTGCTGCACAAAATTGTATTTTGCTGACTAGCCACTGACTTGTTCCAAAGACTTTTATACTTTTCTTCTCAAGGTAAGTACCATAATTTCCTTCAAGATGAAAACCAGGCACTTGTCTATAAAATCCTGATTGGTTTGATTTTTCAAATCTGCAACTTCCATTGACTTGTGTGGTAGTTGGGATGCTTAGCACCATTGAAAGTCAGGCCAGATGTGACTGCCTTTTCACAGAGACAGTGTGATCTAGTGGAATGAGCATAAGACTGGGAGTCAGGAACTCCTGGGTTCTGGTCCTTGCTCTGACACTGTTTTTCTGACAAGGTCACTTTATGCCTCTGTACTGCATTTTTTCCCCATCTCTAAAATGAGGATAAATACTTACCAGCCCTACTTCAGTGGGGATTAATTGGTTAGGGCTTAATGCCCTTATTAATGTACATAATTCGCATGTGTGTAGTCCTATTGACTCCTCACATGTATAAAAGGTTTTCAGGACTGGGTTCTTAATGTCTGTACTGCTCTTTGAATGTGTAAATCATTTCTTAAGTGCCTAGTGTTATTTTATTGCTACAAAATTTCACTAGTAGCTTTTCAGTTTATTCAAATGCGTTTTTACTAGAGATGGGCAAAAGCAGGGGTGCTTTTGATTTGGAGGTGGCAAAACCTTGTTTGTCAGCTTTTGGGTTTTATCCAAAAGACCTGTGATTCTGAATTTGCTGAATTCCATTTTTATCAGAACTTCTAAAGCTGGTGTGTGCTTCTGAATAACTGGTTCTGGTTTGGGTATAATCTCATGTTCACACATAAATGGGCAAAAACAGAGGGGCATTGAATCTAGCAGTTATACTTGGGAGCTATATCCCAAGATTGTCTACTTTTTACCCTTTTTATTATCTTCAAACAATATAATATAATTAAGTTCAACTTCAGTGGGAGAGGAAATGTATAAGAACTTAACACCTAACTTATTGAAGAAGATTTCAGAACAATGAACAAACTAGTCAAAAGGACCCTAGAGTCAAAAGTAAGGAAGTTAAAATTTCTTAGACTCCGTCTGGGGTTGTGTCCTTAAGCATACTTTGACAGTCACAGAAGGGATGTATACCACTAAATAAAAAAGGAAGCAGTTCAGCAAAATAAATAAATAAAAATTTAAAAAATCCAGTCTTGCTAAATGCCAAGGTTCAGTAAGTTATTTGACCCAAACCAGATATCTTTAAAAAAATGGAAATGCAGTCCTAGCAAAGCCAATAGAAAAGAAGATATGCTATGACAAGTAACATGTAAATTGGAAATTAGGAGGGCTAAGAGGGAATTTGAAGAGCAAGTAGCCAAAGCCATTAAAACAAATAACAAGAAATTCAAGTATAAGTATGCTTATGTTCAAGTATATGTTTAAAGAAGAGATAAGAAGAGACATAATAAAGACATATAGAATAATGAATGACACAGAGAAGGTAAACTGCATGCTTCTATTTACCCTTTCTCATAATACAAGAAAAAGGGGATGTTCCGTGAAACTGAAAAGGAATACTTTTAAAGCTAATACATTAAAATGCATAATTATCCTGTGGAACACATTGCCACAAGATATCAAGTAGGCCAAGAGTATAGCAGAATTAAAGGATTTGATATTTATATGGATAATGGAAACATCCACAGTTACATTAGACAGGATTAATTTATTGAAGGAATATAAACTGTTATGCTTTGTGGCATAAGCCAACCGCTTAACTGATAGGGGTTTGGAAAAAAATTCCCCACGGGCAGGTTATTCCATAGTTGTACACTATAGTGATTCTTGCACCTTCCTCTGAAGACTGATACTGTTCATTCAGAGACTGCATTCAATCTGATCTGGTATGGCAATTCCCATATAGGGAGCATGTTAACAGTTGCTTCCCCTTACACATTATTTACCCAGTATTTTATATTTTCCTAAGCATTTGTGGAGTACTGAAAGATACAAATTTGCTTGGATTGTGTTGAGGTATGGGCATTAGTGGACTGATGGTTGTTTGTTATATTACAACAGGTTGTTTTAACCTGGATTTGTTGTTTTTAATTGTTTGTATAATGTTTAGAAAAGGAGGTGGGGAAGGATAGAGGACCATGTGGATGGTATATGGATCCACAGAGATCAAATTAATACTGGCCGTGATTCTTGGGTGGGGGGAATAAAAATCTTATTTTGTAACATTACAAAACTCAGTATAAGCACTTGTTTGTAGCATGTATTGTAATTGCAATTATTTGGAAGCAGTGTTTAGTTATCCTGGATAACAAAAATAATGGTGCTTTAACTATTGACACCACAATGAGCTGTCGGGTAGCAGGGATTAAAAAAGGAGAAATAGGCTATTCTGTAGAACTTTCACCACATAGGCCGTCTCTAAATAGACTTTTCTGGGAAATCTGTCTGTTGTATTGCAGTGGTGGTGCAGCTCTAGTGATAGGAACAGCGTGAGCACTAGCATAGACGTGGCTCTGTCATCTGTACTTTGTTGTTGAACTCTGTTCAGAACAGGCTGAAACAGCACTGTGATAAAAATGCTGGTGCCCTGTCTACCCCCTGTTAAACTGTGCCAATGGTAATGCAGCAGTGAGAGATTTTAGACACTAAATCTAGTGTAAACTAAGGCTCTTGAGGGCAAGTCCAGAATCAGATTATCTGGGCTTGGTTGGCAGGAAAAATGTTTTATTTTTATTTTATTTTATTTTTTTAATTTTAGGCTCATGGCTTTGGTTTTCCTTTTCAAGCATTGCCATTAGGAACAGAATTCCATTAGAAAGACTTATTTTGTAAGACCAACAGGGAATTGTTTGAATGATCATGTCTATACACCTAAGGCCAGATTTATACTACGAACAACTGCTGATATAGCTATGTCGATCAGGGGCGTGATAGGATGTGATTTCTGACAGACATAGCTGTGCTGGCAAAAATACATATTGTAGATGCAGTGGGGGGAAAATGCGATTTGCTAATATATCTTATTTCACTTGGGTGGTAAAAGCTGCATTGGTCCCTTCTGGCCTTAAAGTCCGTGAGTCTACGAGAGCTTTGCAAGTATAGTATACAAGCATAGCTATACTGGCAAAGCCTTCAAACTGTAGACTGGCCTTGGTGATAAGGAATTCTGGAGTTCACTGGAGGAGAACTTTAAAACAAGACTTTCATTGTTTCCACTATGTAAACTTCTTACATTTGTGGTTTGATTGCATCTTAATTGTTCTGTGTTACTGTAAACAAGCAGCAGCAAAATAGCTTCCCCTGTTTTTTGTTTAAAAAATAAAATGGTCTGTTCCAGGTGAGCTACGTATGTCCCTTTGGGAAAGTACATAAGCAGAGAACTGCAGCAGACATATTTGTTTAGTTTTACTTCTCCTATTATTGATGTGTCATTAGCAACTAGTGGGAGCAGAAAATCCTAAAATAGGTTTTAAAAAAAAAAGCACTCAAGGTTTTCTTGATCTGTATGTAAAAAATATTTGGGGCATTTACATAGTTTTTGATACAGGTAAGAGTTTTCTGGAAAGACAGATAAATGACTGGAGCTTTTTTTTGTATACAAACTACTTTATACCTTGCTTTTCCTTGGCCAGAGCTATTTAGAATATTCTTATATTCTCTGTGTAGCTTTAGTACATGATTTGCTTTGTCAAGATGTAAAATATTACTGATATAACTAAAAATATCATTGGCAATAACTTGGAATAAGTGGGATTCTTTAGGTAAATCCAGGAATCCCAGCAATAAACAAAGTGCTTTTGTTTGTTTGTTTGTTGCAGTCATAATCACTGAGCTAGTGCAGTTGAAGACTGGGGGAATGATTCCCACCAAAACTTATGGCATGTGTACGCTACAAAATTATGCCAGACTAAGTTACATCGGCATACAGCCACTGCAGTAATTAAATTGCTTTTGCATGTCCACATTATGCTTCTCGCGTCAGTGGTGCGCATCCTCACCAGGAACGCTTGTACCCATTGTACTGTCAGTGTGGGGTATTGTGGGATGGCTTCTGAAAGCCAGTAACAATCGATGTAAACAACACAGTGTCTACACTGACATTGTGTCAACCTAACTACATCGACATTGTCTACACCTTTCGTGGAGGTGGAGTTAAGTCAACGTAGCTGGGCAGTTACGTTGGCGGGAGTGAAATTTTAGTGTAGACACTTACATAGTTAAGTTGACGTAAGCTGCCTTGCATCAACCTAACTTTGAAGTGTAGACTAGGCCTTAAAGTTAAGGTTGCTTGACTGCAGAATACACAACCCATGCAAATCCTCAGGAAAAAAAAGGAAAATAAGAAATTAGTAGTTAAGTCATTCAACACCCAATTTGTACTATCAGTCAGTTTCCCATCTCATCCTCAGCTACTTCCTTCCTCCATCACCCACAGCCCATGCTCATTCTGAACAATGACAGGAATCCTAAAACTCAACCATGTTTTAGTTTTCTTTTGATGATTGATATCAGGTTTCAGAAGTTATATTGTATATAGTTCTGTTCATGGCTTTGTAGTGGTGTGTTTAAGTAGGATGGCTGGGAGATAACTGTTCCTAAACATTATAGAAAAAAAATGTGAATGCATGACCCATGCTGATAATGAGATCTAAATCTGGTAATAATTGTTATGTAGAAACTAGAGAGCTAAAATATGTATTCTCTAAATAGGTTACAAACATGGAGAAATGTTCAGTGAGAGATAATATAGTTAGAGATATTAGGAAATAAAACTGATGAAGGTCCTTATTCAGCAAGGTACATAAGCACACGCCTGACTTTAAACATGTGAGTCATATCCTTGACTTCCGTGGGACTACTTATGTGTGGAAGTGCCTAGCCATACTTGAGCCTAAGTGGGGGATTATGGTGGATGTAAATACAAAACCTTATTCTTAAAGGAAAATGCATCGATCCATTACTCACAAACAGAGAACTCTCTGATTCTGTGACTATTACCTTGTTACCTTGGATTGCTAAATAAAAAATCATTACATTTATATTTTTAAAATATTAATTTTCAAAATGTCTCAATTTTCAAAAGATATTCATAACAGTGACTGTGTCTGGGTCCCTCATTCAGACGGTATTTCACTGACATTTTCCAGCGAGCATTAGTGCTGACTTCAAGCTTCAGAGTGGAACACTACCTGGTCCAATCCTGAGGTCAAGTTGCAAATGGTAGTTTTAGGGGACTCTAGTGCTGAGGTCATCTTAATTTTATTTGTGTGCCCTTGGCTATCTAGATATGTATTATGTTTAAAACAAAATCCAGGATGATTTTGCGGCTCGCAGCAGATGAGGAAAATTCAGGGGGAAAAGTGTAGTTTAAACAATTTTTCTTATTTTCACAACTTAAGTGGAAGAGCTGGTGAAGGGAAATGAATCTGAATGGGTCAGATGTACTCACAATATTACCTAATATTCACACACGTGTGGGATAGGAAGGAACATGAGTCAGCCAAAACTGATACTCTGAAAGGAATGTGTTTTTGTCCTGAAGGAAATTATCTTCTTGGGCTGATCTGGAACACGTTGCAGTGTCAAGTTAGTAGATTTCAGACCAATGAAGCTTGTGAGCTGTGTCTACAGGGCTTACAGTTAAATTGTGGATACAGACACAGTGAGATATGTCAAATGGACTGAGCCAGCATCAAGAAGCAGACAACTTGGGCTTTGAGGACAAAAAAGGGCTTTTTCTGCCATGCTATGTAGGTAATATTTCAATAATAACGATGCATTTGCGGCATTCATCTATGCAAGTTAGTTTATACTTTTGTTTCATAGTGTCACTTTGTTATAGATTTCTGTACAATTGCTAATAAAAGGTTACCATAACTGGGTCTTGGTGCTTTTAGTTCAGGCATTGACTGACTTCTCTGAGATACAAAATGCGATCTGACCTTGGTGGAAGCAGTAGTAGATAACAGCTTGGAAACATAAGCACAGCAGTGAATAGAGCCACGGACAAAGTGAAGAAAGCTAGTGAGGACACAGGGTAGAGCTGAATGAATGAATGGTGCCAGGTAGATAATTCGTCTTAGTTTAGTATAGTCACATAATAAATTTACATATTCTTGTTTTTAATGAGCGTTTCTGTTAAATGTATTTGGAACAGTTATGTAATGAACATAGGACTAGAGCTGGTCAAAAACTTGGAATTTTCAATTTGCTGGAAATTTCAATGATTTGAAATTTCTTCATTTGCAAATATTTTTGAAATTTCATTTGACCCAGAAATTTGGGAAAATGTTGTTTCAGGTTTCCAGATTTTGTTCTGAAATTGTGAATTTTTATTGAGGTATTTAAAAAATTTATTTCAAATTTCATTTTATTTTATTGCAGTGTTGTTGCACCCTTGTTGGTCCTATAATATGAGATACTAAGTAGGTGAGCTAATACCTTTTATTGGACCAACTTCTGTTGGCGGGAGCTGCAAAGTGATGTGCTACACAGAAGAAGATGACCTGTATAGCGTAAAAGCTTAGAGCTTCCACTAACAGATATTGGTCCAATAAAAAAATATTAGCTCACCTGCCTTGTCTCTCACTTTATTGTATGGTTTTTCATTTTTATATTTTATTATTTGTCAGTAGTATTCAGTGTCAAATTGTTTCATTACAACAGAAATTGGAGATACTTTGATCTAGAAGATAAGATATTTTAATCAGTACTAAGTAGCAGCTGCCCTTAATGATTTAAAAATTAATAAAAACCTAAATATTTAAAATATTATATCATATTATGACATGCGCAATAGTACATATTATGCAGGACTATTACTGATATATATATATATAAAATGTAAAATAAACATAATACACAAATGAAAAAGCATGTCAAATAAACTTAAATTTTGTTTTGCATTTTTCTGAAACTGAACATGTTTTGTTTCAAACTTTTTTCCCCTTGGGCATTTTTGCCAAAGTTGACCCATTTTTCAAAAAGTTTCGATTTGGACAAAAATGGGATTTTCTGTCAAGAATGTTTTGTTGAAAAGTTTCTGACCAGCTCTACACTGAACTTGGTAGTTCTGAAGTTTGTAATAGAGCCTTTAATCTTGCCCTCAGTGATATATATTTGACCCAGGATGGCACTAAGCGATAGTTGTTGCCGCATAATGGTTGGACAGTGGCCTCAGTCGGATTCCTAGGAGGCACAGAGATACTGCAGTGATGGATGGAATAAAGACCATGAATCGAGCAGTAGATACATGTCCACAGGACTAGTCAGTTCCCTCTTTGTTCTCTATGAATGAAAATCTGGGAATCTCTTCGGTGTCACTTCTAAATGACTCCCTTAATTCTTGTGATGTTCTAGGGGTATGTATTGTGGAAGATCTTAACATACAGCGTTTTGTAGTTTGGGGAAGCCCTTCTCCTCCTTCCCCCCCCCTTTTTCTAATATACCAGACCTGCACCAGCCTATAATTTGCACTAGTCAGAATTTCAAAATGGCTTTCAGGCTTAGCCAGAGCTAGAGTTCATTGCCATAGGGCATGGAGACAGTTAACAACTTTAATAGCCTTATTGATGGGGGTGGAAATCAAGCATAGAAATGATCACACATCCATTCACATGGAGCCCATCACTGAAGAAACTGAACACGTTTTACATGGCTTGAATTTGATCCTTGTTCTAAAGAACAGCAGTTAAACCACTTTGCTTCCCTATGGCCCACATCTTTAAGGCAGAGGATAGAGAGGCACCTTGTCAATCAGCTAAGAGCCCAGGATTTCACAGTTCCATCATCTGAAATCTGGGCAAAGAGATGCATCTCACAGTTCCTTTTGCATGCGGTTAGGCTTATGCTTGAATGTATTTCCTCAGTGAACTCCAAAGGAGCAGACCTGAAATTGAGAATGCCCTCTACCTCTCACAAGCTCCAGTCTTCTCCAGTATTCTGGACAAGGATAGGTCATTTGCTATGTTGGAGATGGAGAGGCAGGCCTCTAAGGAAATCTGGGCCTAGGCCATTTACAAGCACCTGGAATTTCAACCAAAAATCATTTGGCAATTAGTGCTGTGAGCTGAGAAAAGGTGTAACATGCCCCTGTTGGCCCACCCTGATCAGAAGACAGGAGGCTATAATCTGCGCTAGCCGGATTGGTTTCCATAGTTAAGCAGAGAGAAAGCATGTCATAGGGTGCAGGCTCCATGCCCTAACTTCCTTGTAAGTGGTCCCTACACTCTAAGTCAAGGTTGTGACATGTTGACAAGGCAGGATGGGGAAGCATGTACCGCTGCTGTCGGGATAGAAAGAGGACTTCAGTGTTTTCAATCAGGCATGTATACCACGAGTACCAAACTGACTGTAAAAGCAAAGACCAGTATCTTGGCTAGTGACTTGACTAGTGGTGGCTTTGTTAGCAAAAGTGAATAATTGCTCCTATAAATTCCAGAGACGAGGCGTAAATGCAATTAAAGTAGATTAATAACACATGATGTGAACAGGAAGTATTTGTTCCTTGTTGTTATTGCACTAACCTCGATTATTTTTTCATGTGCACAGTTTCATGTGGAATTTGTAGATTTGGGTTGTCAGTGTCTTGTCCAGTGTCTGTGCTGGAGCGTATTCTATGGGCAATGTGCTTGTTAACCATCCCTACTGTAGCTTGAAGACTGGGTTAGTCTATGAACGAACTTCTCATGATATCACCAAGAAATATTAGTGGGATGGCACAGCCTCATACTTGGCATTCATTTTAATGTATTTAATAGTATACATTCACAAAGCATTTTACAAACACAGAATAAGACACATTCCCTGTCCCAGAGAGTTTCCAATCTAAAGGGCCTAATTATTTAATTTCTTACTAACTAATGCTGGGCAAAAAAAAAAAAAAAAAATGCTGGGAATCCTGGAGGAATCTGGCTGGTATCCTGTATAACTGCCTGGGTGTCTATACCCACCTCAGTAGTTACATTGGCCTATTTCAGAAAACTTTAAACAAGCCGTGCCACCTATCAAGAAGTGAGGGTCTACAGGATAACACAGAAGTAGGTTTGCCTCAGCCAACAAAGGCACTGTCTAGTTACTGATTCAAAGCTATGGAGCTTTTTTCTTCCAGCAATTTCACAGCCCACTTGGGTTTTTTAGTTTTGTTCTTTCATTTAAAATTTTGAATCTGAATCTAAAATGTTAGTGTGCTAACTTGAGGCTGCTTCCTGGTAACTCTGTTATTAACCATCTTCTGGGCTGATAAAATCCTCAAACTTTTTGTCTTGGAGCAAATTCACTATGAATATTTGAGTCTGGGAATTCAGTCCGCACAGGAGATGATGATTTTCTCATGAACAGGAAGCACCCTCTAGCTGAATTATAATTCTTGCGCTCTTGGTATGTCACCTGGGGTCATGTGGCATGCCTGAGTCATGCCGGCATCCTGGTATTGCAAGGTCTGCTTGCTGAGATCATTTTCACACGCCTGATGCAATCAGATATAACAACACTGTATTGGTATAACACTGTAGTGTTATTGTAGGTCTCTGTCTCCAACCCTAACCCTGTATGCTAGTAACACCCTCTGACTCCATGTTATGTATACATGTTATGTATTCCAGGCATGAGGTGTATATCTGGAAAAATGAGTTCCTGGGACTGACTTATGTACTTTGCCAAGATCATTTACCTGTTGCCCAACTATATTGGCACTATCTAGTTATATGTAAATAGGCATTTGGATAATAGTAAAGTGTAGTTATGATCAACTGATTGTATCTATGGCCCCTTTTCATACAACATATATGTTCCTTTCACATATTCAGAGTCACATCTGTTGATTTGAAATTTTTCATACTATTTCCTCTTTGTTAGCCTTACAGAACTATACAGCCCTGGAAAGGGAGCTGTGCTCTTTTCTACCTTGTGTGGTGTTAGGAATATTTTATGCTAAGTTCCAGAGAAGGGCTTGATCACCACCCTGTGGTGTGCCAAAATGCCCAAGTGAGTGAAGTGGATGTAACAGGCAGAGCTTAAAAATTCTATACGCTGTTCTCCTCATGGAGATTAAAACGTTTATTTGGATGTATGTATTTATTTGCTTATATATATTACAGTAGCACCTAGAGGCCATAGTCATGAATCGGGGCATCATTGAGCTAGACAGCATACAAACACAGACAAAAAACAGGCCTTGCTCTGAAGAGCTGACAATTTAAATATAAGAGAAGAGACAACAAGCAGATACAACAAATGGATGGGAGGGAGCACGAGATAACAATGAGACAATGTTTAATATCTGCAGATGAGATCTGCTGGGGTTGGAAGCTCCACATAGTGTATTGGTAAGTGGCGGAGGAGCATGCACCTTCTCTATACATATCTGGCCACTCCAGGCAAAACCAATGTCTCCCCTGGTGGATGGCAGATCCCTTCTCCTACCTGGGGCTGGACATCCCACTTTGGATGGACTTGATTATAAACTGGCCTGCAGCATCTCTAAAAATGAATCTCTTGTTTTAGCTCTCAAAATCAGTTCAGACAGGAGTGTTTTGTATGAGGACATGGAGGAAGTCTGGCACATACTTGTGTATATGCTCTCTGTAGACTGCACATTGAAAGAGATTTGTGTGGGCTCCTACCTGCACTGAACCTTGCAGAGTATGCCAGCTTTGAAAATAGACAAAAACAGGGATTGGCAGAATGCTGCCAGGTCTTCTGGATCTCATCCAGTGTCATTTCAGAGCAAAAGGGTTACGGAGGGGAGCTGTAGGAACAACTTTCCATGGAGCAGGAATTTCCCCAGAGTTTGCAAGGGATCTGTGTGGATAACAGCAGACATCTGTAAGAAAAGTAACATGCAGGGCATGTTCATTGTGCAGTTTTTCACTGGCTTCTAAATTTGTGTGTCAACCAATTTTTTTTAAACTGAATAAAGTATTCCTGAGTTCAAAGTACATTTCACATTTGAAGTTTTATATCCAAATTGGTTTTGAGTTATCAAAGCACAACAATATCTGAACTTTTTTTTTTAATGGCTGAGAACTTTTTCTGGGACTTTTTTGTTTTTTAAATGAAATTACACTTCTGGGATGAGAATAATCGTATGCAAGAAAGAGAGAGAATACTCCTAAAACCAGGAGGTTTGCATGAATACCATCTCTGCCGTAACTGAAGAAACACTATCATGTTCCCCACAGGGATTAGTATTTTTAGTATTTTTATGGTTAAAAAGTGCACTTCCTCCTGTATCTGGAGGATGAGGTACTTAATATAGGATCTCTTCTCTATGGATAGGAATGGGGTGAGGGAGAGCAATTAAATCCTGAACTACCATTCCTGTTAATGGATATAATTGTGTGCATAAATCCCACTTGCACAGAGAATAAAACTCTGTGTGCTTTACGATACAGCTGGTCGGAGACACTATGATGAAACCATATTCCATGAGAATATGCAGATCCATCAAAATCAAAACACTTTGCAAAATTGGGTTGATTTTGTTGGAAATTTGTTTAGATAGAAAACTGGGGGGAAAATTCAGACAATTTTGAAGCATCCCACTTCTACATTTTTGGAATGGAAGATTGAGATTTTTCACTTTGGAACAACTTTTTGTGTTTAATTTTTAAATTATAATACAAAATAAAAAAAGGTTAAAATAAAAATTAAATATTTTGATTTTGTGAAAATGAAATGTATTAAATGACTTGAAACACACACACGCACATATATATATAATAATATTGGAATTTTTCTTCATGGAGAATTTTGAAATTTTGGTTTTCATTCTAATTTGGAACAAGCCAAATTTCAAATCCTTTGCGAATCAGAACTTCCATCCTCCACACAGCTCTGGTTAATAGCTTGTTTATAACAACATGTTCCTAGTCTTTTAAGCAACAGAGTTGTATTACTCTAGTTATCTGCACTATAAATGTGACTGTTCAAGAAGTATGCTTCAATATGATAGTGCCCTGACCTGGTTATAACATGGTTTGATCTTGCCTGTGTGGATGAAACCAGCCTATGTAGTTGCAAACATATTAAAAAACTGTGGTCTAGGCTCTAGTAAAGACCAGGGAATTGGCGAGGTCTGTGTGGTGGAAGGAGCTGAGTGCGTGCAAAGAATTTACTTCTAAAAATCAGAGTGCCAATCCAACTGCGTCAGAAGATTAAATAAGTTTGTTGTGCTGTGCCTGTTTCTGAACTTTTGCCTACAATATTCCAACACCAACTCCCAATATTCCAGCACCACCTCCCAGTACAGCTGCTTTTCAGAAAAGCATACCATGCTGCAGGTCAGGACCAGGACTGGAATAGCATGGGATACCATTGGTCAGGAATGAGGCATGTCACCAGAGAGCAACATGTCAGGGACCCAGGAATGGGCTACTATGAGGGTACTATGCTCAGCATGGAAAGGAGTTGGCAGGGCAGTGTAAGGGGCAGCTTGCATAGCACCTGATAGTAGTACACCTGGCTTTTAAAATTAATGTTAAAGGGACAAGGCGGATGAGGTGATATCTTTTATAGGACCAACTTCTGTAGGTGAAAGAGACAGGTTCTTCCTGAAGAAGAGCTCTGTGTAGCTCGATAGCTTGTCTCTTTCACCTGAGACCAACATGGCTACAACAACACCTTAAAAACCCCTAATGTCAGTCTCCCTTTCTTGAATGCCAAATTCACTCACTTTCATTATGTTGGTGGTTTTTCTAAAAATATTTTATAAATGGACATCCAGTATCTGAGAAATTGTACCAGAATACTTGAGCTGAGAAACTTTTCAGACATGGATTGGATTGATATGGATATGTATTGGGTGGTGTTCCTTCCCTAAATCTTCTCTACCAACGCTTGATATTGGGATTATTTATAGCCTGCCGTGCATCTGTGCTTACACTTTCATTTGATGGTTTGAGACCCTTGGGGTATGTCTACACTGCACACTCAATTATGATAGCATATAGAGTACATACACCGCACACCCCCTAGCATGGGTATAAATAGCAGTGTGGGTGGTGAAGCACTGCTTAGGTGAGTAAAGACAGGCCAGAACCTTAGAGTATGTACCCTACATGGCTCTCTACATGCCCAAGAAATGCATCCCCTATTTACACTACTATTTTTAACAGTGTAGTGTCCTGTTGCCTCCCCTCTACTGGAGCCTTTCCCCACTGCAGGGAAATGCTCCATCAGCTCCCTGTGGTAGGGAAAGGCTCCAGCAGCAGCTAACCCATGAGACCTCATCTCTGTGTTTCAAGTGGAGTTATTAGTACATGAGTATTCACCTTGTGTTCTATATTTTAATGTCCCTTCTCTAGAGATGTTCTATGTTGTGTTCCTAAAGCAGAAATGATGTAGCTGAAATGAACCTTTTGTAATCCTACTGGGGAATGTCCCATCTGAACCCAGGTCTGACTGAAGGAGAAAACTACCACACTCTCCATTCTGTCTGCACAGGCAATCTGAAAACATTTAAAATCTGTTTCTCCTTCAGCCTCTGCAAATAGGAGGGGGGCTGGGCCAGAGAAGGGGACATAATGACACTAGCGCACAGACCTGTGCCTGCCAGTGGCCAGCTGGAAGAGCGCCCTGTGCTTAGGAGACTCTCCTCTCCAGAGCAGCTTGGGGTGAATGAAGAGGATCAGAAAATGAATGTAAGTAAAACCTAGTCCTGTCTCTTTAAACTTTTTCCTACAGTGGCTATGAATATGCCTGCATTTCTTTCATTGCTTGCAAGTTTCTGGCAAACCAACTTCTACAGATTCTACAGCAGCTGGGATGCCTCTTGCAGCATTATATTTATTTTCCCTCTTCTTATTGGTTAAGAAGTACCTCATGTGACCTGTTAAATGAAGCATAATTGTTTGGAAAATCTCGTAATAGGTGACTACACATGCTCAGATAGCACCTTTATCTTCAAAAAACAAAATGGTTGATAGCATGCGCACACACCCTTCCAGAAAGATTTATACCACATGCTAGAAGAAAGAACAGTCTGGTTCCTGGTTGAAAACAGGACAAAATTCATCTACAAGTTATCAGTCTGAACATGTAGCCAATGTTTATAGTGACTGAAAGTTTGTTACCATTATGTAGCTTTTTGGCTTATGTAAAACAAGCCTGTAGCCTCCATCTACTTCCTCTTGGTCAGACATTTTTAAATTAGCAAGGCCAGATAAACTTGCATCCAAGAGTTAAAGAGATGGCCGAGGAGTTGTCTGGATAGTTAATGTTGATTTTTAATTCTACTTGGAAAACTGAAGAAGTTCCAAAGGGCTGGAAGAAAGTTAATGTTCTGCCAGTATTTTAAACAGTGTAAATGGGATGCCCAAATAATTAGAGGCCACTCAGCTTTACATCAATCCCAGGCAAAATAATGGAGTGGCTCATCTGGAACTGGATTATTACAGAATTAAAATAGCATAACATAATTAATGCCAGTCGACATGGGTTTATGAAAAATAGATTTTGTCAAATTAACTTGATTATTTTTTGATGAAATTACAAATGTGATCAATACAGGCAATGTTGGTGTGATATACTTAGGTATATTTCTATAAAGCCTTGTACTGCATGACATGTTAAGAAATTAAAATAATACAAAATCAACAAGGCACACGTTAAGTGGATTTAAAATTGCTGAATGATAAGTCTCAAAATTTAATTGTAAATAGGGAAACATCAGTGAGCGGGTGTTTCTAGTGGGATCCTGCAGGGATCAGTTCTTTGCCTTATGTTGTTTAATTTTTTTTTTTAAATCAATCACTTGGAAGAAAACATAAAATCATTACTAATAAAATTTGTGGATGACACATAGAGGGGGAGTGGTAAATAATGAAGAGGACAGATCACTGATATGGAGCAATCTGGATCATTTGTTAAACTGGTACAAACAAATAACGTGTTCCAATATGACCAAATGTAAGGTCATATGTGTAGGAACAAAGAATGTAGGCCATACCTACAGGATGAGGGGACTCTATCCTAGGAAGCAGTGAAAAAGACGGGATGGATGTCTGAGGCTATGGAGGCTGAAGTAAGAGAAATTTGAACAGGAAGAAACTGTACTGAAATCCATGGGTAACCCACTGGGCTTCATGTGCTGATTTTAGGTAAGTCTCAATATATATTTGAGGGTGGTGGTAGTGAGGTAAATGCAGGTTGATTGTAATCTAAGTGGTGTTTCTGAATTTTATTGCTAGACAATGTCCAGGATTTACAGATGAAAACAGTTAACCTGCACTTCATTATCCCTCAGAAATGGTGAACATCTGGTCTCTGTTCTTCTGTTTCTTCAGCCCAGTCTTCTCAAAATAGACCACTCCAGGCCATATTTACTTCCACCCTGCAGGCTGACTTCAGCACTACATTCCCTCTGCTCTTCTACTTTGAAGGATTTGCGTTGTTGGTGGAGTGAAGTAGAGATGAGGAGGCTCAGAACTGTTTGGCTGTAGACACAGGGAGCAGAAATGAAAAGACAGGCTTTGCTGACTGTAACTTGAGGGCTATGTGAGGCTAATGGCATAAGCAATGAATATCTCAGGCTGATGGCCTGAGGGCTTTATATGGCACTGGGATCCAAAGTGCTGCCCTGAATACTTAGCAGGAATTGGTGCAAAGGTCAGAAAGCAGTGTGGGTGGGTGTGAGGGTCTGTGATTGAGATCAGGATACCTGCAGGGGAATGTCAGCACTGGTGAAGCCATAATTTTGTTCACAGCCGTCTATATTTATGTTCATGTCTGTAAAATAAAATCCAGAGAACACAAGATGTGAACGAGTGTGTGATGTGGTTTGTCCTTCATGCTCTGGGACTCTGCAACCAATGGAAAAAAGGCAAATGCAATATATTGCTCTTCTCCTTCAGGCTCTGATTCAGCAAGGTTCTTAAGCATGTGCATAGTCCCATTGATTTATACATGTTCTCAAGTAATTTCCTCTCCTAGTGGTTGCCTGAGATGTGTTCAGATTTTTTGCACTTTCTAGGAAACATTACATCTTAGAGATATAAGGACAAGGTGCAATTTAAACTATTCAATTTACCTATGGCGCCTTACTGGAAGTACAGCATAAAAAATGTTCCTTATCTGCTGAATAATACATTATTACCCGAAGGTATCTTTTCGTAAGACTCTATTTTATTGCAAAGAGACAGAGCAAAGGTTGCTGTTGGAACCTTGACTCTGAAGTTCCTGATTGGTGCAGTTTTAAATAGGACAATCTGGAAAGCTGGGTGTTTCCTAAAAATGCTGTTTATTTAAGTAACTGTCTCTTCTGTAATACTTTAGTTTGGGAGTTCTGGATAGGCCTAGAATAACCCTGCTGATATTTCTTTACAAATTGCATGGCACATTTACAGGCATTTTATATAATGGACAACAAAATTTCATAGATTAAGCTTCATTACCTACCTACCTTCAATGATTTATTTTTAATAATTACAAAAATTAATAAGACTATTGGGGATATGGTAGTGCATTGTTTTTCACAGGTTATCTCCATATATAGCTATCCAATTTCATTATAATATTATCCTCATGCATGGCATTGCATGATATCACCTGTATGATGAAAAAATTAAACTGAGAAATGCCCAAGATCTACATTGCTAACGCATTTACTTCCTGTATAAAAAGCTAGAGATTCTGTCTACTCTGTGCCTGTCCTCTACAGAACCTCTGTGGCATCTCTGGTAGCCCAGAATGAAAGCCTATCAGAAATTTCACTACACTTAGGTTTGTGAAAGTACAATATGTTAGCATGGAAATACAAGGTGTAGTACTTGGAGAAGTTGAAATGTCTTAGGAGTTTTTTGTTTTCATTTTCTATATTTATTTATTTGTATTATTGGAGCATGGACGAGTCTCAGCCATTTTGTTCCAGTGGCTTGGAAATTGTCTCACCTGTCTTCTAGCAAAACTTGCCCTTTGTTTATGGCTGGCTGATTAAAAAATTGGGGTGGCTGGAAAGGCAACACTTAATTCTAGCCCTAGGAATGTGAACTAGCTGCCATACAAAGCAAGGAATGGATAAGGTTAAGAATGTTCAGTGTCTGAATTCTTTCCAGTGGAACTGGACTGATTAGATAAGAATTCAGAGCAGGTTTTTCCTAGCTGTCTGAAAAGCTCAGTGTGCAAATAAGCAGGATGATGTCTTGTTGTTGTCCTCTGTTCAAATGATAGGAAAAACAGACAAGATTTTATATGTCAACAAAGGGCTCTCAGGTAAGGAATATAGAGAAATAACAGGTGTAATGCCCTAGAGATCGAGGTTACTTAATTTTTAGATTCTGGAGACTCTCTAGAGAGTTTTGATTCTCAGTGCTGTTGCCTGGGCGAATTCAGGCATTAGGCTTCTACAAACACTTTCACACTTTCTTCACTTCCTGATCCCCTTTTCCTAATACCTCAATTTTTGCACAGCTCTTTTTTTCTCACGCACATGTCTAGTGCTTAATTTGTGTCAGGGCTGAGTCCCAGCACCTCTAGCGTGGCAGTTCATACCCCCAGCACCTCTGGGTTCGCTACGTCAGTTATGAATGTAAAAAATTTGCTTGAGCTTCTGCACCTCTTTCATTACAAATTAAGCACTGGTTATGTGTCCTTCCTCTTGGAGGGGTGGTTCCTTAAATCAGTGCTGAAGCCAGTGTGAAAAAGCTTATAGTATGATTACCTGCGTCACATTTACTGTACTGTAAATACATTTGTTTGTGTGTATACTAGTGCTCTATCATCACAAGCACAAATTGCAGTGATTAAGCATCAAGTTTGAAATCCCTAGACTCTGTGAAGCCACACAAATCTCAGCAGGGTTGACTCAGCTCTCCAGCCTTCCTAGGTAGACAAATTGAATTCCCTGAAGTTTACTCTGAGTCTTTTGGATAAGACCGTAAAGGGGCACTTCCACAAAATGTAGTCAGTTTCAAACAGTGACTGAAAAGCATATATGCTGTGGAGTGGTACATGTGCCAAATACTCCGGCAAAAACCCCACATTTTGTAACAATGTTGATCTTTACAATTTCAATGACATATCCAAATTATACGGCCTTGGAATTGTAGAAGACAAAGGCCCTGGTTAAATGTAGCTTCCCTGCCTAGGAATTCCCCTGCCAATTCTTCTGATTTTACATATCTTCATTTTTAAAAATGGGTTTTTTCCCCTGTTGCTGTATGAAAGCTGCTCATCAACAAGGGGTGTTGGTTGTAAGTTCTGTTTCAGAAAACAAACTGAAAAAATAAAGAAAAATATTTTTAATTCCTTTTCATTTGGAGTCATCTTAGGTGACATTTGTAACATTCCTATTAAAAAAATACAGTTAGCTAAATGAGGAAAAGAGCACTTGCTAATTTATGAAGACTATTCATTTCAACCCACCGCCTCATGGTACCTATCTCCTTGTCATCCCGACTAAAGAACTTGAGTCCTGAGCATAGGCAGACAACCAGTGATTTATTTACACAGGGTCATCACTTCTGGTAGTGAGGGGCAGGAGTCCCACTTGGGAATGTTAAAATCGTAGAAGTGAGGTTTCCTTCACGTAGGAAGGAAAAATCAAAACGCACGACTACAAAATGGGGAATAACTGGCTAGGTGGCAGGGCTGCTGGAGGGGATCTAGGGACTATAGTGGATCACAAATTGAATCGGAATCAACAATGTGACACAGTTGCAAAAAAGGCTGATATCACTCTTAGGAGTATTAACAGGAGTGTCGTACCTAAGACATGGGAGGTAGTTGTCCCACTCTGCTTGGCCCTGGCCAGGCCCTGGCTAGAGTACTGTGTCTAGTTCTGGGTGCCACACTTTAGGAAAGATGTGGACAAATTGGAGAGTCCAGAGGACAGCAACAAAAATGATAAAAGGTTTAGAAAACCTGACCTACGAGGAATGGTTGGAAAACTGGGCGTGTTTAGTCTTGAGAAAAGGAGACTGAGGGGGGACCTGATAACTATGTTCAAACAATGTGAAGGGCTGTTATAAAGAGGAGAGTGACTGATTGTTCTCCATGTCCTCTGAAGGTAGGACAAGAAGTAAAGGGCTTAATCAGCAGCAAGGGAGATTTAGATCAGATATTAGGTAGTTAAGCTCTGGAATAGGTTCCAAGGGAGGTTTTGGAATCCCTGCCACTGGAGGTTTTTAAAAACAGGTTGGACAAACACCTATCAGGGATGGTCTTAAGTTTACTTGGCCCTGCCTCAGCACAGCGGGCTGGACTCGATAATCTCTTGAGGTCCCATCCACCCTTACATTTCTATGATTCTATGCCTAGAGCTAATAAGCTTGGGCCATTACTATCACTCCTTTACTAAAAATAACTCCAGCTAAAGATTAATTTACTCTGGGGCTGGAATTCCTTTGAAAACTTAAACAGAATTCACAGCTAAACCTGGCTGTTCAGTGATGCAACGCACATTGTAATAGTGCATGGAAAATGGAGAAAGGGTTTATAAAGGTGTCTGCTGTGGTCAAGTGGCCAAAAGTGGTTCGTTGTATTTTACAATGAACTGCTTGATTCGATGGTATGGAAATGTGTGTGCGTGGGACATGTCAAACATCTGTTGACACCTTTATTATTCAGAAGGAGCAATGGTCAGCTGCTGCTTACATCCCTTAAAAAAAAAAAAAGTTTCAGAAACTAGATGTAATGAGGATTTTATGGTATGCTTCTATCCCATTGTTGGGACGCTGGGAGGGGAGTCCTTCCTCTTTCAGTTGTAATGTTGCTAAAACATGAGGATTTGTACAGCAGCAGTTTGGTTAAATGTACATCAGCTTGCTGTTAACATGGAATAGATTAGAATTTGTTTTTTACAATACCATTTTATACCGAAGGTTGTTCCAAAATTCTTTGCAGACGAATGAATTTTAGGTCCACATTGCAAAAACCACCGCCATGGTTAGCACCAATTGACCCCCTCGTTGACAGACTAAGCAGAGAAGCTAAGGCTTGGTCCTCACTCTAGACCAATGTCGGCGTATATACGTCGTTCAGGGGTATGGAAAATCCACACGCCTGAGCGACTTACTTATACATACCTAACCTCCAGTGTAGACAGCACTATGTCGACAGGAGAACTTCTCCGTCAACATAGCTAATGCCTCTTGGGGAGGTGGAGTACCTACCATCAGCAAAGGTAGTGTCTTTATTAAGCGCTACAGTGGCACAGCTGCACTAGTGCAGCAGCAGCGCTGTAAGTTTAGACAAGCCCAGAGTCTTAAAGGTATCCTGGAGACCAAACTACCCTGCCCCTCCTGAAAGTGGTCCCTTTATATAACGGGTGAATCATAGGTATAGCAGGATAGGGAATCTTGTTTTGCTGCCGGCGCTGCTGGTACCTGTCTTGTACCTCTTCTGTCGACTTCAGTCTTTCGTGTCACCAGTCTACCAGTTAAATTACTGAAAGTGGCAAAAATCCAATGGTGCAGCTGTATTTCTGAGTGCTGCATATAACAGCTCTGCTCTTTCAATTTGGGATTGTAGATTATGGCAACATAGCAATATATAACAGAGCATAATGACAGTGATAAATACATTTAGGCACTGCCTATTCTTTTCCAGTCCTCTGGTGTTTTATTTTTCTTTGCAATATAACCCTCGTTTCCTGCTAATATGAAGATAGTTGATAGCTGAAAATAAAGCTGTTTACTTTAACCTTTCACCTTTCATTGTTGCAGATCTCGAGTTCCACTTATAAATATAGGAGTGAGGAGTTTAAGAGACAGTTTTCACATCTGCCAGATTTGGAGAGGCTCGTAGTAGGTAAGATGTGAACAGACCAACAAAATTCTATCCTTGCTGATAATGCCGAAGTCGCAGCAGCAGGTGTTTTGTAAGACAAAACTTTAGTGATAGCAGGGGAGTCTGTTTTGCTCTTCGCTCCTCCTTTCTATGTGGACTAGCAGCAAACTGTTTCTGAAACAAGAACATCCAAGCTCTTCTCCCTGTAACCCTGACCTTCTTAAAAGTAGATTCCTCTGTTGGAGGAATGGCTTCAGCTCCTCTGGATGGTGATCATGAGGTGTCTGTTAAGGTAACTTCTACTACCCTTTCCATGAGTGGCAAAGCACCTATTGGCCATGATACATATGTAAGCTAGCAGCTGGCACAGACAGTCGTGAGGGGAAAGGAGAGGGCAGACCATTCTGAGAGGGATGTGCTGGGACAGCATGTTGAATAGATGGTCTCAGAAATGTTTGAATTATGATTGGCTTGCACTTCAGGAGTGGATGGGGAAAGAGCAGAGTTAGAATTATATCCCAGAAATTTTGATTTGTGCCACGGGACTCTTTTCTGCCATGAGCAACTTCATTTGGTGCATCTTCACATATTGCTGCTTCAGACGCTTAGTGGATGTCGAATGAAAGGGAGGTGGAAATATTTTAAAATGGTAACTAGCAAAGGTTAACTAGATTAGACAGAGGAGAGGGGGTTAATACAGAGTCTAAACTCAAGCTTTCTTGAAAGGAGTTTCAACAAATGAAACCTTTTTAAAAAAAAAAAAAAGTCATGATACCCATTAAAATGACATTGGGATTAAGTAAAGAATCTTTAAAATAACGTGTCAAAGTGTAACTATTTCTCAGACTACCATGGAGCTGAACATTGTTAGTGATATCTATCAGTCCAGCTTTACTCTCTGGCATCTACATAAGATAAAGTCCCAGAAGGCATTGCTCACGGTTGTCATTGCATGAGTCCTGTTTCTAGCACACTGCCAATAGAGGTTTTGCCATCCATGAAAAAGCAGCAATGGCACAGAGGGTGGGAGATGTTACCTTGACAGACACACACAAACAAATCCAGAGGGACTCCTGAAAGCTTTTCCCTTGCATAAGAGTCTGTTTTTAAGAAGGTCAGAGTTTCAGGGAGAAGAACTGGGATGCTCTTCTTTATGAAGCAATAGGCAATCCAGGGAGGAAAGAAACAGATTTACAGCATAGATTGTTGGCTTCTTCCTGCTATGCTATTTCAAAGGGCTGTACAAGGCAGAAGTCTAAAATGAAGGCATTTCTTCCGGAAGATGATAGGCCACGTCACCTATGTCAGGTATCTTATCAGGCAAATGGTTTGTGAAAAATTAATTTTCAAGGTCGGCTATGAAAGAGAACCTGGATCTCAATGGTGAAGTAGGAGAATAAAGGGGAAATTCTCTCTTCCCGAAGTAATGGCCTATAAAGTGTGTTGCTAAATTCATCGTGCTTTGAGGCAAAGAAGTGAGCGGGAAAGAGAGAGAATTATACCACCAAGTTTAGGAAAGAATATAGAAGAAATGAAGCATAATAAGCAGTGCCTTTTTAAGGGATTAATGTATCTGTAAGATGGATAAAGGAGTACTTTCAGGTACAAATCTTACATAGTTCTTGGGGTGATGTGGTGCTAGCCTAGTGCTAAGCTGAAAAGGGAAAAGATGCACATTTAAATTCACTATCATCCAGGCAAATAAGTTTGGATATTTTTGTACACGTCAAAATATTTTTGGCTGTTAGCTAGACAAGTGGTAAGTATTTCTGAGGTGTCTTGGTTAGCTAGGTAAGTCACACGTACCATGAGCTCTGTCCCTACTCCCTAATAATCAGCTGGGCACCTTCATGGTACAGCAAGAACCTCACTAAAAAGTAATCTGCAGAATTTAGGACTACTTCGTGGAGTCTTTTCTTCAGTCTAAAAAGAACTTTGGGTCTGTTGGGATCAGACAGAAAATACAACGATATCAGCTACTACCAGATGTACCTTAGATACTTATAAGGAAAGCATAGTGAAAGTCGCTCCAAATCTCACTGTAATCATGGAAATGAATTGGAAAATATACAAACAACTCTACACTCTTAACTGGATGACTAAAGTGAAAAATGAGAAGCTTGCTGATCATCAGGGTGAATTAGTGCCATGTATACTATTAAGAAGACCCCAATGGGATTGCAATGACAAGATTATAGATCTGGAGGAAAAGAACAGCTTGAGTAGAAGAAAGAGAAGAGGTTAGTGAGAAGAGAGTTTGGAAAAATAACATCAGGCTGTTGTACTTACCTCACCAGAAGGCACGAAACACCTATTTTGAGCCCTGTCTTCCCCCTCTCTGCCAGATGGTACCAAATGGAGAACTTCAAACCCAGCAGACCTACCATCTTCTTGCCTCTGTACCTGCTGCTGACGACACACCACACCACTTCTCAATAGGTTACTCAGCAAGCAAGTTTGACTGCACCATTGGTGACCCACTTAACAAGTACACTGTATCAGAGATAAGTGTTCTGATACCAATATAACATCATGATTTTTCAGGGCTTATCTCTTGCAATAATAAAACAGCCTTTAATCCAGCAACAAAATCTTGCTAGATTCTTGGTGCTGGCTACAGTACCGTCTACCCAGAAACAGCAAAGTTTATAGATGATAGTTTATAATAGATGAAATTAGAACCTTCACCTGCTTGGAAGATTTGACATGCTAAATCCTTCTCAAGCCTCAATGGAAAACTATACCATCAAATGTTCTTCGGTGTTAAAAATAGGTCATTCCTGTGGAGTGGGTTCAATACACAGTAAAACAGAAGAAATATATCAGTTTTGGAGTTTGTTTATTGAATTACTCTCTGCATAAGGATGTTTAAGAAGGCAACTAAGCAAATTCTATGAAGCATAATTTCCACGAACAGACTACCTGGGATTTGAAGAATAGATTTGCTGATGGACTATTCCCAGCAAAGTAGCACCTACTCAATCAGAAGCGAACAGTCATTTTTTATGTAATGAATTACTCTTTATCTCAGGGGAGCAACATTCATTTAAAAGGACCTTTTCTGACTTCTAATCTTAGAACCATTCCTTTGCCTGGTATAGTGGATTTTAACAAAGGCTGTATTAATTATTATTCAGCTACAAATATTTAAGGTAGTAATCACCTACTCATTGTTATCAACAGAAATGTAACTACTGCTGTTTTTTATAATTTTTTTAGTTACTCTTGTACATTCTTATAATTATCAAAATTAGAGATAAAGATCATACAAAAAACTGATTCCTTATCTATACTATAAGATAAATAGATTTTTAAATGCTTTCACTTTGAAAAATCTGATTGGAAGGACACAATTTAATTTTAAAAACACCTTTGTTTTCATCTTTAACATTTTATATTTATTTTTACAGTTAGGCTCGTGGTTACTAGACCTGAGATTAACATTGATTCTGAATTTTCAGTTTGCCTATTTTGACATTTGACATTGCATTTTGACATCCCATTGTGTGTAGTCAGTTCCACTGTTTTGTTGCTGATCACCTGCATCACACTCGTGTTGTTCTCTGGGGAGATCCCATGTGCACATTCTTCCCTAAGCACTGCAGGAAGGCGTATGTTTATTAGAAATGCAAAGCTGAAACCAAAGAGGCAACTGGTTGGCATGTGTATGGAGAGAAGAAAGATGGGGGGACAAGGGGCCCCACCATGTTGGGTAGCAATGTTCTTATAGCAGGCCAAAAGACCCTTTCAAACATAGCAAGGCAACAAAAAATAAATAAAAAATGAAGATGGAACTCTCTTAAAAGTCAGGCACAGTGTTTAAAGCTTACTCTATCAGAAGACTGATTTGGACAGTGTCCCCTTTTAATTTTCGCTATGCTACCTGTTAACTTGAATTTCTTTCAGTGTGTTCTAACTTCTTTCTTGTCAATTCCACTTTCAGTTTCTCATATATTTGGGTCGCAAATATTGCAGAGTAACTTTTATTTGCTTAAAAACACTGTTTCCATTTGAATTTAGGGGGAAAATTCAAGGAAATATTTTTATTGGTCCTCAGTTTGTGAAAGCTGATTTGTACTTATGCTAAATTTTGGCCCAAATTTCTCCTGACAATGTCCCTGTAATAGTCATGGTTGTTTCAGCCTCATGCATGTAATTAACATCCAAAAAGTGTAAAACGGATCAGCTTCTATTTGAACAGAATTGATATTCTTAGGGGGGGATTTTCAAAAAGGCTCAATGTTGTCCTAACGTCGCTCTCAGTATAGTTCATAGGAGCCTTCCCATTTACTTCAGTGGTAGCACTGAGGCCAGTACTGAGCACTTACAAAAATCCTACATTTACTACTTCAGTGATGAATCTTTCTGCTACTTAAACAGCAACACCAACAAAGAGAGAAATTAGCTCCTTGTTTTAGTTAAAGAGATCCATTAATGGACTGTTCAAGAAGCAGTCAGTTCCTAGTAGTGATGTTTCATTTCATACAGGTAATGAAAAGGAAAAGAAAACTTTGAAAAAATGCCACTGGCTGAAGTGTCCATGCTGGAATGTGGATATCTACTAAGTAGGGATTTTTAAACTGTTTGTGGGTCATGATGATATGATCTCTAAGGAGTGGAAACGATTCATCTGAGAAATGCTAGAAATGTATAGTACAGTATATTCTGGTATGTGTGACTGGTTGACTATATAATCTGAATTAGTAGACAAAATATTGCCTTTGTGTTCTGCGACTTCATTCAAGTGACCTGAAGCTTGACTTGTAGAGTACAATTCCAATATTCTGTTTTGCTAAGAAAATTGAGTTCATTGACTGTCATGCCTTGCCAGACACCTGAAAACTGAGGATGCCAAATTTCTGCTTGCTTTGCTCACACAATTAGTTCCATTGACTTGGCGAAGTAGGATGTTAACAGGATTCCTCACTATAAATAAAGTCAACTGGATTTGGCCTGATATGAGTTTAATTTTATGGCATTTTCCTTTGAATAATGAAAGATATTCCCCTAATCTTGATTTCTGAATTAAAGACAGATGGGTTTGCATAAAAAAAAAAAAAATAGGTTGGTCCTATTGGACTGTAATGAGTGAGTAAACTTTTCTTGATCTTTGCGTACAGATTATGCCTGTGCCCTCCAGAAGGATATTCTGCTGCAAGGACGCCTGTACCTCTCTGAAAACTGGCTCTGTTTCCACAGCAACATCTTCCGATGGGAGACCACGGCAAGTTATTTTGTGTATTTGATTATTGGTTTGCTTAAAAGAAATCCCTAGCCCCTTTTGTTTTTTTGGGATCATACCTGAAGCTTTCAGGTTGAGGGATCTTTATTGGTGATAGTAATTATGGAGGGTGTCCCTTTGGTACTGGTATTGCAAAAGGAAGTCTGCAGTCATGACTGGAGTTACAAATCTCTGTTCCACAGTAAAATCAAAGAGCAGCCTGGAAGTCATTGGTACACTAAGATCAACCTGTTCAGAATTGTCTGTATCCCTATATTGGACAACTTGATCTGATGTAATTTTTTGCAGATTTTCCCCCTACATATACTTGAGATGCCCTTTTACTTGCCTTCAAAATTTGAACTTTTTAATCTTCTGCCCAAAAAAGATTCTTCCTGAAGACACTTTGCCATATGTCCTTTCATGAGAGGCTGGGTCTATTACAGAATGTGTACTCAGATGGATTCCCATGCCCCTATATCTGTTCTCATCTGGTTTGCTTTGGCATTCCCTGTGTCGTGTACCTGCAGTTTGGTTTAGCTGATGATGTGGACTTGCAATCACAAACATTTAATTCACCGTAAAATGGGATGTAAATGTACCCTGCACTAGCCTGCCATGGATTAAGTCTCCATGTGGATCCCACTGATGCGAATTAACAGTTTGTTAGAGTGCTTTGATCTGGTCCTCTTTGAAATAGGACTGTCTTGGATCTACATCAGAACTGCTGCAGAATACAAATTCCCTGCAGGAGAAATATTTTCCATAGAAGATCTTAGATAAAGTTTCTGAAAATATGGTCAGTATCTTTCCAGAGGTCTGAAGAAAGCTGGATGTTTACATGGTGCTGACTCCTTATTTTCAGCTCCTAACAGGCATTAAAAAGCTGATAAAATTATATGACTTTTCCTTGCAAGCAATTGCTGTAGTTGCCACAGGGATGTTATGCAGTTGTGAATGGACAAGGAAAGGTGGTCTGCCCAATTGCCTGTCGGAGGCGATGGAAGTGTCAACAATCTCTGAATTAAAATGTTGTCTACACTATGAAAAACTCTGTGATCTCTTGGATTAGACAGTACCAGTGCTTTCTGAAGCATGCAAGAGAGGTGATAAATAGCCTGTTTACAGACAAAATATAGAAAAACTATAGAAATGTTTTATTCAAAATTTATGATCTAGAAAGACTGTATATACCAAGAAGTCAAATCATCTGGAGTGTTTCTCCATTGACCTCAATGCTGGAGTTACACCACGGATGGATGTGACATAAAGTGTTTAAAAAGAAATGCCAAAGACCATGTTGGAATATTTCTATTTGGATCTTCAACCTTGTGTGTATAAGCTCTATGCAAAGAATGGCTTCCAGCTGAAGTGAGCGTGCCATAACTCCTACAGATTGACAAGAGGGAAGCTCCTTTTTGGATCACCTCGGGGGAGCTGCTTATTAACATTCTGGGTAGTTGCAGTTCAAGTGTCAGCTATACTAATGGGTGGAGCACGCACTGGCACCGGCACCCCCCACCTCAACTGGGAGCAATGTTTGGACACCACTTGGCAAATGTACCTGCATGCACATCTGTCAGGCTGTTAGCAGCCATTAGATATTATAGCAAAAGGTGGGAGTAAAGATGTCTTTGACAATTCTGTCTGTTCTTTGCTTCTCCAGCGTACCAGCCTGGGTTGGCATTCAGATTTGTGAGGCCCACCTTGGTGTCAGGATAGGGTTCATATCACGAAGCCTCTAGTCCTGCTGTGGGAGTGGTAAGGGGGGCTGGGAGTTGGCTGCTCACTATTCAGTCCTGTTATGCTGGAGGAGGACATTAGGCTGGGCAGGGCAGGGCTGTGAATTACAAAGCTTTGGTATGCATGTGCTTAAGGATGGCCCGGGTGGCAGTGTCCTCCACCCGACATCTCCTCTGCTTTATTCAAGTAGCTTGAGTTAGTCTGATGTTGAGTTCCTCTTGCATGTCTTGTGCTCTGTGGATTTCTGAGATTTAATTACTTTTCTCTGTATGTTTTTATATCTATTCCTGTTCAGATTTCTATTGCCTTGAAGGATATAACCTTCATGACAAAGGAGAAGACTGCTCGGCTCATCCCAAATGCCATACAGATTGCAACAGAAAGGGAGAAGGTGAAAAGCTAGCATTTCCTTTTTCATAACGACAATTCCTGGGGCAGAGCATTTGTTGATTCCTGTTGGCAAAGGCAACTTTCCCAATTGCATATTTAAACTGCAGTTATGGTCAGAGAAGTGATTGTGTTTGTTTAAAAAAAAAAATCTTACAGGGAGCAGATGTGTGGAGTGTCATAGTCAGATCTGATAATTTGGTGACTAAAGCAAGTGCTTACTACTCTTCACTTGGGTTAGCACTGCAGTGTCAGCACAGTTCTCGGAGAGGATGTCAAAGTCTATTCTGTATCATTAACAGAATTGTCAGCTCAGCTTCAGTTTTATTATCTTTATTATTAGTGATGATGACTGGGCCAGAAAGAACCCAGTGTGTCTCCGAGATTCCGAGCGGAGTTTGTAGGGCTAGTATTTATTTATTCCTTTATTTACTTTATTCCTTTATTTATTTATTCCTTCCTCCTGCCTGCTGTATTCTGCACTAGCTGTAGCTTCTGGGTGAATTTCAAAGGAATTCCAAAGAGCAAATTGCAATAGGTTAGCCTACCCGATCTGGATTGGGATGGGAGTTGGCCCATCATTAGCTTTTCAGTAACCTTCCCCCAGAAATAACTGTTAGGCTGAAAGTAGGGTGGTAGTTGACTAGTGTGATGTCTGTTGATGTTTTTGAGAAAGAGTCCAATCAACTGCTTATTCAAATATAGCTGACACTGAAGAAAGACCTTTGCAGTTCCTCCCCATAATGGGTCCCATGTGTCTTCCTAGCTTTTACCTGCTGCGAAGGACATGACTCTATCCCTGTGCTTAAGAGGTTACAAACTCTAAAAAATGGAATGAGTAACAGGCATGGCAAAACACAAGAGAGCAGATTAAGTAAAGGATGATGTGCCAGGCTTTGGTGAGGAGATCTACAAGAAAAAATCATGGGAATAGTGGTTGTGAAGGAAGAGGGTGAGGGTACTGATAAGTGGTGACTGTTGCAATCATAGAGGGACGCATAAAGGTGTGAGTGGGAGAAAAAGGCTAAGGGAGCAGATAAATGACAGAGGGCATTTTCTATATTGGAGTAAGTGCTTGCAAGTAGATGCCACAAAAAGCAACAAAAATGTTTTATATCATGTATGGACAGTGGAAAGCTAGCCCTTTGTACAGGCTTCAGTAGTGAGGGTCATCAACAGCTGCATGTTGCACTGACTGCCTAGTTGTAGGTATTAATCCATTTCCCTGGAGCCATGATTTTGAGGCTAGGTATCTTGTTTTTGAATCAGAAGAGACCATGCCATGGGCATCCTTTTCTTCTGGAAACCTGTATAAATTCACATAGGAATTCAATAAAGCAAACTATCATCTTATCTTCCATGCAGTTTTTCTTCACATCCTTCAGTGCTAGAGACAGAAGCTACCTCAGTATCTTTCGCTTATGGCAGAATGCCCTGCTGGACAAGGTAAGGGTTTTTTTTTGTATGTGTGTGTGTTTTTTTTAACGTAGTTGATCAACACTATTAAAAAAAAAATTAAAGGATCACTTTTTCTAGTGAGCACTGGACCTGCACTGAAGGCTGTTATTTCAGAAGCAGGGGTTTTGTTTCTTAATGAAGTATTCCAATCAAGAGTCAAAGTGAGGGTGGGGGGAGTGTTGGTACTCTCCCAAGCTCCACCCACTTCAGATTCCAGAATGAGACTCCAGTGAAAAAAGATCTGCATAATATGATGATTCTTCTCTTCCTTAATTTACATTTAAAATGTTGCAAATATCTGCATAGTTAACAACTCCTTTGGGATGACCGAACAGCTGACACTTCTTTTGGAGCTATTGTTTCAGGCTATCAGTAAACTCAGGCAGATTGATTTATATTTGGTTCACATTTTTAAGGTCATCTTTGTGACTGTAAGGGCTAGAGACTTTTTTTTTTTTTAAATGAATTATCTTAGATTCTGGAAAACAAATTGGCATCATCTGAAGAAAAGTAAACTAGTTGAATCCTCTGCCAACCAGTTAAGTATGACCCCTGAACTCAATATAAACACAACAAAGATGAAGGCTGAACCATGTACGGGTATCTTTTGGCAACTTCCGCTAGTTAGCTCAAGTCATGCGGCAACTTGTGTACACTTATCCTGATGCTTCTTCCTGAAAATGCAGTGAGTCAATGCAAATAATGTGCTTCTGTGGATCTCTTTCCCGTAACTCACAATTTTCATTGTTTTACTATTTCAAAACTGAGGCAGCTAAGCACCAAGATACACAAATACAACTTTGGACTAGAATGTCCCCTAGAGACTTAAAGCTGCTGCACTGTTTACATACAGACCCTGCACATAAGCTTAACTAACTTAGAGTTAAGGTGGCTCAAATGTGTTTCTTTTAAACACAAACACTAAAATTCAAGGAAAACGCCATTTAAGGTAACATTTAACATCCAGATCAGCCACAAATCACATCCATTACAAACCAAAGACACTGTCACACTCAGAAATCCATGGCAAACTCTTTTTTTTCAGTTCCAGCATCCAGTAGAGACAACTACAGTGTATCCATCCAATTCCTCACTATCTCCTAGTCTAATGCACACCCTTCGCTCCAACCTCACTTCTTGTACACATTTTCTTGTAGATGATACCACTACAGGAATGGGTCTGGACATTGTATCTTAACCCAGTTCATCATGGATAAAAATTGATGTTCATAATAATAAAGGGAGGCAGGGGCATGTGCAGGAATTTAAATTTCACTGCTTTTGGAGGGGCATGTTCTGTGCCCCCACCACAGCCCCAGGACCAAAGGAGCTGTCACCTCCTGCCATAAGCCTGGGGCCGGAGGAGTTCTGTGGCCCCCCTTTTCCGCCCCTCCCCTCCTCTTCCTTCCCCCCGTTATTGAGAGGGCCGGTGTCCCTGCTTGCCCCTCCTTGTGCACACCCCAGAAGGGAGAAAAATAATGTTCACTTTTGCATGGTGGCTGGGGAACTGAATGAGGGGGAAGCCAACGGCATTAGAAAGCTGTCATGGCAACATTTTAAAAACTATTTCTGTCATTAATCAAAAAGGGAGCATTTTGAAAATGTCCTCAACAAGTTAGTAAATATTTTTAAACTTGTATGCAGTCTTAACTGTAGAGTTACTATTGACCTATCTGTAATAGAATAAATTGCACAAACACTGAAATGTGTAAAAGTTCATCATCACATGGCTTCACATTCTATAGTCCCTCAGTGTCATAAGTGTCCATTCGCAGTTTGCTGAGGGAGAATCAGCAAAGCCAAATCTAATCAGGCATGTCATGAAAACGCTGAGCGAACACAGCAAAAGTGCTCCTAGTTTCTAACAGAACAAGTATAACTCCGAATCAGGCTTCAGTTTCAAGCCCTGCAAGTTTTCGTCCTTAGCAGTTTTGGATTTATTTTCCTCTCTGAATTTTGGTTTAGTCAACTAGCTATTTGGAGCTTTGCTGGGTATAGAATTGCTCCTGTCTGCAGTTACATTGCCGTTACATGTTCGCTCTGAAGTATTTGTACTGCAGTATCCTGAACTGCATGCAAGACCAAGCGCTAGTGTTGGATTGTAACATGTGACCTCCTGGTCTGGAAGGAAGAACTATATTGTTTGATGAGTTCCAGAGGGGTAGCCGTGTCAGTCTGTTTTTAGCAAAACAGCGAGAGTCCTGTGGCGCTTTAAAGACCAACAATACATTTACTAAAGATCAAAATAACATTTATTTAGTCTGTCTTTAAGGTGCCACAGGACTCTTGCTATATTGTTTGAGCCATTCTTAAACATATATTGTGTGTGTTTGGTTTTCATATGTGGCAGTGTGAGAGAGCCATGAGCAAATTGCATTGTGTTCTCTTGACCATTTCACCTGTACTTTGCCCACTAGCTCAGCTATATCTGAGATAACATCTAATGTTTCTGAGCTGCATCAAGCAGGCATTAAAAAACCCCAAACCACCTGTTCCCAAAATAACTTTCTCACTCTCAAAACTGTATTATCCTGAAGCATAGGGCAGGCAGGATTTGCTGTTGGACCAGTGACAGCTTTAGCATCCATTCTCAACTATCAGAGTTAGAGACAGAAGAGTTGAGAATCTCTTCTTTCCAATGGTGTCAGATGTCTGTTTCTAGTGTTAGTAGATTTTGCAATATCAGCCTTTTAATATTGCAATGTTATGAAAATAAAAACTTTATGGTGACTTTTTATAGTTATAATTTTTCTCTCCTTCACAATGTACAGTTGGATTCATACGAAAGCAGTCTGATTTGGGAGATAGAGAGATATGAAAAACAGTATGATTAATCTTTTAAACTCTCACCTTTGCAAATTGGTCATCCAGTAAATTATGTCATAAAATAAATGATGATGTGCTGTGATGTATAAAGATTTTATTAGCAGCAGAACTGGTGTCATCCCAGCTTTGAAATCTGTGGATGAAAAATCCTGTATAGGATCAAAATCTATACATAAAATGGAAGGCAGTATTGTTACTATTTAAAGCACAAAACCTTGCATGTTGTTAAACTGTAATAGATGAGTTACATAATTCAGCACTGAAAAAGGTAAAGGTAACAAGTACATCAAGAACACTTGCTCTTCCAGTGTGGTTGGGCGTACTGACATGTCCTGCTTTTCCATTTAAAACGCGGGCTGTGGCGCATGCATGTGTACTGACAGCAGTGAAAAGGTTAAGGCAGAAGCCCGTGATAAGGGAGCTGTGCTAGCAATGCAGGAATGTCATTAAAAAGAAGGTTCTCTCCTTGCAGTAAACAGGGACTTAACCTGGAGCTGTTAGTGACAAAAGCTTGCAGCTTCTGAAGCCCCTCCCTTGACAGGCAGTGTGTTAGATTCAAGGCATTCTGTAATGTCTTTGTGTCTTCAGACATTTACAATACTGCATGAATGGGCATTGTAAACCTCAAAATGAGTTTAAATCAGTCTGCCTCCAGCTGTCTCTTGCTGTAATGGAACTTGAAGTGTAGCTTATTGCATCTGGAGGGAAACTCAGACTGTGTCTTTAACAAGCCCTGCTTACCTGCACTTTGTTAGTGGGTGCGGCCTAAGAACCGGTTGGGAGTCTAGCACAACTTCCAGTTCTACAGGCAGACCAGCTCACCCACTTGTGAACAGCTCTGATACTGCCAAGCAGGAAGTTACAGAGAAACAGGTTTGAAAGAGCAGCACAGTCCATCCTCGAGGAGGCAAAGATTGTCTTAATAAACAACGATGTAAGCAGCCTGATTACCCCAGGAGTTTTGCCACTGTGTGGTGAAGTTTTCGTGGTGACAGCTCAACGTCCTTTGGGTCTTGATTAGAGCCAAACTGGCATGGATTGGGAATTGTTCTGAGTTTTTGGACTTGCTTGTTAGCCATGCGGGCCATTGGGTTCATCTGCTTCACAGAAAACTCAGCCCTTTGGGGTGAAATGACAGCCTTCTGAATGCAGGAGAGTTCTACAGCCCCAGAAGCACACGTGTTGCTGTCTTTTATTTCTCTGTGATGACGTGATCAGTTTCCTGAGCATCAATGAAGTTGGCTAAGTAGGTGAGGCGTTTGAGAATTGAAAATGTAAGGTTCTCACCACTTTCTGTTGAAAATGATACAGAGGTTTACCACAGAACAAATGTGGTTAAAGAGCATGCTTTCATAATAAGAAATCCGCCAGTAGTCTTAATCAATCAATAGTTGTTGGAGCTGAACATTTTAAATATAACTTCCAAATACATTCTGCATTTGTAGAAGTTTTAAGGTATAATAATACAAGAAAAGTCAAGTGTGTGCGTGTGTGCATTTCCATATATTTGTGCTTGTATGTTACCTTTTTTGTATCTTTAAATTGCTGTCACTATAACATAACCCTGCAATTTGTGTGATCAGGATAGTGGTGTCTTTATTTAAAATGTCTTTAATTAACAGATATTTAATGTGATCTTTTTTCATGTAAATTGTAAGTTATACTTATGTTACTGTTACTTCAATCATGATGCTTGATTCCCTTGATCTATATGGATCAAGACTGAAACAGTTTCCAGCTTTTTTAGAGATTATTAATGACACTCTTCTTTCACATCCATAAACTCCTTGTGCCTTCTTTCCCACTTTTTCTGTAAGTTCTTTTCAGCAAGTAAAAGGGCCTTTGAGACCAGTTGTTTACTTTGTGGCTATGGGCTTAAGTGTCGGGATCATTTCTCTTTCTTACCCCTCCTGAGAATACCTGGGAGCACCTGAATTGGCCAAAGTGTGAATTTTATTGGTGGATGGGGAAACCTGGCATAATTTCTTATCAATGAAAGGAAACACTTAGCACTGGACTTCTATAAAGGAGGTATCGGAGCATGTTTCTAAAATCCTCCTCACCCTTCCTGAGAGTAATAGCCTTCTGTATTCATAAGAATTACCATACCATCTCATATCAGTGGTCTGTCTAGTCCAGTATCTTGTCTCTGACACAAGGAATTGGAGTACACAGACACACTCAGGAAAATTAATCTGAGTTAATTGAAGGTGTGAAGCAGAAGTAGATTAATTCAATTGTATTAAACCCCTGTGTGGACACTTTTTTCAGAATTAGTGACCTTCATTGAGTTCAGTTTAAGTCACTTTGGAAGTAGTATTTATTTGTATTCCACTGTCACCTAGAGGCTCTCATCAGGCTCAGAGCACCTATTCTGCTAGGTGCTATACAAATATATGGAAAGCGAGAGTTCCTGCTCTGAAGAGCTCATGATCAAATACAGTGTGATTTGTTATCAGTAGTCTGCACAAGTATTACTTTGTCTATGACTGATTATCAGCACTGAGTTATGTGACTCAGTAACCAGAGATGCTGGATGCTACCAGAAACAAATAGTACAGAGAATCCACAGTAAGTGTGCTTTGAGGAGCTATTTGAAAGAGGAGGGACATGTTTTATTGCAAAGGGACAGGGAAGCCTGGGGGGGCAATATAATAGGAAGGCACAGGGATGAGTGGGAGTAAGGACTGGCTAGAGAGAGACTTGGTATTTATGGGCAGACACACATGAAACTGTTTTCTCCCACCTTTTTGTTCATGCCGATCACCCCTCTGTGCCCAGAAGCATTTTAAGGATTTGGAGATTTTCAAATCACTCCTCCTCCAAACAAGCTTTTTGCAGTGCACCCTCAAACCCATTACTAGAAACAAATACCAGTATTCTTATTTAGTACAGACACGGTGTGCCGATCCATTGGATCCGCTACCCTAACCTGTGCTAATAATCCTTCATCAGGTGACACTTGTATGATTTAGTTGTTGACAATCTGTATTCGATTAGACTGCAAACCCTTTGATAAAGGGACTGTCTCCCACGCTGTGTTTGTACAGTGCTTCTAGGGCCTAGATCGTAATCTGGACTTGTAGGCGCTACCTGAATACGAACAGTGAATAGTAGTTTCTAGAACGTAAGCAAATCAGGGAAGGCAATTTTGTCTGCTTTCCGTTGTCTCGTGTGTGTGTGTGTGTGAGTGAGTGAGTGAGAGAAAATATGAATTTAAAAGGGATAATTGTCCAAATAAGCTGTATGATTTGTGTACTGTGGTGAATTCTAGTGCTTCATAGTCATAGATTGTTTACTCCTTACATCTCCCCTGTGAGGTTGATAAGGATGATCATCCTCATTTTGCAGATGAGGAAATTGAGGCATGGAGAGAAGTGACTTGACAGAGGCCACCGTCCCCAGGTAGTCTGTTTCGAGCCGAGATTTGAATGCAGCAGCCCCTTGTGCTCAGTCGCTCCACCTCTCAAACTGCTAAACTGTTTCCTTGTGAGCAGAGGTCACACTGGCCATTCTGCAAAGAAGCCAGCTGAGCTGCAGGCAATTTGGCTGGGAGGGAGTTTGTGATGCCCCACTGCCATCAGTGGTCGCCTGAATGATTCGGCTGTCCACATCAGCTAAAGGATCTGGAGACTATATTTAAAAAAAAAGAAGTCAAGGGACTGTGACTATATAGTTCTCACAGGCCCCAAAGGCCAGCGCTGGGCAGCTGTGTAGGGGCATGGGAGTAACCTGTGATATTAAGGGAAAATCAGTCAAGTTTTCCACCCTATTGGTCAGTTTATATTATGTTACCAAATATGTCTTGGCTAGATGCTTACCTATTTAAAAATGGAAGCTGAGAATCTTCTTTATATTTTTAGGGCAGGCTACCCACTGCAGTGGGATGTCAAATAGGCTCTGTTTGTTAGGCAAGAAGCTTTCTTAGAAAATAACGCGTGGATCCAGATTTATCCAGGGTCAAATAATGTATGTTTATGAACAGGTAGAAGAGGTAGCTCTTCACTGCCGCTCTTGACCAACAATGTGCTTTCTCTTTTCAGAGACTGACCAAACAGGAGTTCTGGCAACTGGTACAACAGAGCTATGGCTCTGAGCTGGGCTTGAACAGTGAGGAGATGGAGAGCTTTTACTCCTCCTCTGAAGACAACGGACAGTCTAAGTGAGAAGATACTGTGCATACTTCTCTTTTATGGAGATAGTACATTGTTTTCATGACTGTGTCTTAAAATCCTCCTCCAAAATTGCCTCCATTCCTGGCACTAAGCTTTACCCCTTTTTAGCAGTCTTAGCAGAGGGGCTAAAGTACTGACAAGCATAAAGACTTGGTCACCTTCGCTCTATATTGTAGGTAGAGCAAAACTGAGACCCCCTAGTGTGGAGAAGTGTGAGAGAGCTTGTGCTTCCTTTGCTTTTCCTGATTCTGTTCACGTAAAGGAACCGAGGAATTATATATTTCAGAGTTTTAAAAAATCCCATATCTGTATTACTAACAACGCTTTCAATCGGGGATTCTCAATCTGTCCCATGCTAGAATCTAGTTAAGCCCCTCATCCTAGTAAGCAATATGGATAGGGCTGAGTGATTATGACCCTCTGCCACCTTCTCATGGACCCCAGGTTGAGACATCTCTTAGATTATTAGAATTCAGACATTTAAAACTGTTGCTTTATTTTTCACCACTTTACAGTTTCTTTACTTTTTTGGGGCCAATTAAAATAGATTTATCAAGGTCCCTTGCTGGTTCTGATACAGTTCTGTTGACTCCTTCAAATGACTTTGAGCTAATTGTTAACTTTGAGCTTTACTCTTTAACAACGTGGTTTTAATTTTGTATGTGCACTTAGATGGGCACATCTTATAAAACTGAACAGAAATTAACAAATGCATTAGCATTAGTAATGTTATGTTTTGAATATAAACCCTGAGGAAATGTGCATATTCAAAAACAGCCCCATCTGTTTTTTAATGTTGCATAATATAATCTATAAAATATTTTGACATAGGATGCTACAGGGATGGGTCTAAAAATCCCTCCGATTTTAATAATTATTAAAAAGACACAAACTTTTCAATTTGGGGTCTAAGCTACTTTTCTCTCCTTACCATCTACACCATTAACTTTCTCCCCTTGGCTCATCATAGCCTTGGTTTGTTACCCTTTCAGGCACATTGCTAAGCCAGAGTTTTCTCACAAACACTTGGGGATGGGGTAGTTTGATGGGTTAATGAGATGGATGTGGCAAGACTGAGCTGGGAGTCTTACATGGCAATTTAATTAGTGGCTAGAATATTTGTAGTGCATGTTTTTAAATTCAGTAAATCTCCAAAAGTATGAGTTTGGTGCCATAAACGCTAAGAAATTAAACGAACTTCCCTTTTATCTTCTCTTTGTTTTGGACAGATCCAGCATTTGTGATGATTCTGGAGACAGGGATGAAAAAACAATCAGTGAAATTCAAGAGCCCATCATTTCGATAGTAGAGGTGGAGCTGCCCCATGGAAACACAGTGACAGGAGTAAGTATTTAGACAGCCTCTCTTGATGAACTTAAATACAAAAGTGTAGACCATACACTCTGAAGAGGGGGGGGGAGGGGATTACTCCTTCTTCTAGATGTGAAGATGAGAAAAGTTTACAAGATTTTAGCATCTGGAGGTGAATGGGTCAAGTTTAGTTATTCATCTTTCAGTGTTTTAAGACTTTTGCCCTGCTGGTTGCTAGCATTCATATAAATAGATTGATTGTTGTTCTGATAGCTTTTGAATTTCTTTTATTTAAAGAATATGTTGTTGTTGTTGTTGGCAGTGTGATCAAGTGGATAGAGAACTGGGTCGGGAGTGGGGAGCTCCTGGGGTTCCATTCCCTGTTCTGTTATTGACTCACCATGTAACTGTAGACAAGTCACTGCAACTTTTTGTGCCTAAGTTTCTCCATCTATACAAGGAGGATAATTTTATTTATCCATCTTTATAGAGCACTTTAAGATCTACAAATTAAAAGTGCTCCATAAAGCCTCTTGTTATCTTTTTCATTGCTAATGTTCAGACCCACTTTCTTGATATTTTTGTTCCAGACTAGACTCTCACACTTCCCTGTTGTTCTAGATGTAAGAGTTTGATAAAGGAACTAAACTGAGAGGGAGGAAGGGACTATTGGGGGAGCAGACTGACCCTTCATTCCTAGAGATTGGAGTATGGGGAATAAGTTAGACTTACCTAGGCTTTAAGTGAGACAAGGTATATATAGGCTTTGTAGTTTTAGCCCTTTTCTCAAAATGCTGTGCTCCTATGGATAAATAATGCTTTTTTTTTTTGGAAGAAGCTGTTCTGAGTCACCGTATTGTACTGGTTATGCACTGCACTGTACTGGTCACAGCTCCCAAAGGAAAGTCTGTTACACTGCTAGACCCATTTGGGCCGGCTGAGGAATAATGTATGGTAAACGGATGCTGTAGCTTGGGGACCTGGTTCGTGAGTGAGAGAATGGTCAGATTCCATCCTGAGAGGAGTGGAGGCGCAGGACTTGTCATTTGAAAGGGTGTGCTCAAGGGAGACCTAAGAGGGGGGGAAAAGGTACCGCTAATCCTGTAACCATGGAAGTGCCTTTGAAAATCTCACCCAGTAACGCCATTTTGATTGATATAGTCTCCAATCCTATCCACAGGCTTAATTTGTTGACATATGTTTCTTAGCATCCATGCTCATTGACGTTTGAGAGAGATGAATCTGGGATCTTTTATTATTGTATAACTTATAAAATGTCTTTCAGTTACATTTAAGTATGCATTTTGTATGGTATTTACTAGAGTAGGTGAGTGACAGAATGCAGCTATTCCAGGATTACAGAAAGACTAGAGAATTACTGTAGTTATTAAAGTTTAGTTATACCATAAGATGTCTGACTAAATCCATGAAAACTCATTATGTAGTTTAGAGGTGACCTGCAAAAGGGGGAAAACTGACTTGTTTCGTTTTTGCTGCTTTTTGATGTATAAAGGTGGACTGAATCTCTTTCCAAAAGAAAATGGAAAAAAATTAAGGACTGCAGGATTCTTGTTGTTGTTTCACATTAGAAATTCAGCTCTTGTCTGCTCCTGAAGAATCTATGGAGAACTAGTAGGGTTATGACATCATAGGAACTAATGTGATACTATGCATGTGGTGTGTATTTTAGATCTCAAAAACACAAGACACTTGACCATCATGGTAGTTTTCATAGATGTTAAGAACAGAAGGATCCACTATGATTATCACATCTGACCTCCAGCATAACACAGGCTGAATAATTTTTCCCTGTTACACCTGTTCTGAGCCCAGTAACTTGAGGGAGGAGAAGAAATATTTCATGCCTTATTTATTATCCCTAAAGAAGAAAAACAAGGGAACAAGCACAGTGTCATCCCCCCCCACACACACACCCTTTGAAGGCCATCTTTAATGCTGTTTAAATACAGTAAATATTTACTATGATGTGCTGTTGAATGTAATGTTCCCATTATTCCAAGAGGTATTTCCAGTTACATTAATACATTTATTCAATGGATGTCTTCTGAATCCTACATGCATCCTGCAGACATTTCACAATGATATGAGTTTATTCAATAATAAATATTTCTGTAACCGTAAGGAAATAGGCCATCAGCATACAGCATGGCTGCTCCTTGATCCTGACAGCGAGAATGCTCCAGAAAGTGTAGCTTGCTTCTAGTAAGTCCCTGGGCAAAAGAGTCAAGGAAGAAGGAAGAGTGTTGCAACTTCATAACCATTTATGACACATCCTACTTGATTTTTTTTTCTTTTCTTTTTGGCCAATGTCAGACTACTGCAAACAGGACTTGCCAAGGTCTTGAACAGCAATCTCTGCATTCAAGTCTGTCTTCAGTTTTACTATGATTAACCTTTACATTTTGATTTGCTGACAGTTGAAATAATGTAATCTCAAGAACATTTCAAGGACTTTTGTATCCCACAGTTAGTGTTTTAGGTACTGCTTGGAAAAACTAGGAATTTGTTTTCATTAATTCTCTCATTTTTTTAAAAGAAAGTTTGCAGCCTTTGTGTGCACCATCAGTCATGGTTTTCTTTTAAAGTACAGTGCATCTAACAGCATACACCAATCTGTTGCCTAGTTTTCCCTGCCACCAGAAATTGGTGCAAAGCCATCAAGACACATGATGCTGTTCTCCTTGACAAAAACTGCATGCACAGATCCCCATTCTTGGAGTCTACTAGGCACTGCTGGAATAGGCAAGTCTTAGGAGGAATTTTGCCAAGCGTGGTGCCAAGTCTGGGGTTTCAAAGAGATGTATGACATCTCCTCCCTCAGTGTATATTTTCAGCTTCTGTGGGAATCATGGAACCACTAGACTTTGTATGTTCCTGCTATTGCTTTTTGATTTTAATAGCAGTTTAATTTTTTTTTAAAAGTTAATATTTCTCTTTAGCTCTTGTCTTTGATGTGTTATGGCTGAAAATTACAAGAAATCTGGGTTTAAAAGGTATATGTCATGCATACATAAAAAAAAAATCTCTGATGGGCCAGTATGTCTTGGGATGGCTTTTCTCCTCGGAAGTATCCTGCTTAACCCACTGCCTTGATACCAACTTCTCTGCCATCTTTGTAGTAAAAGTGTTCGTGCCCTGGCCCATAGCACCGGTACAGAGTGGTTTGAACTCCCCCATCTGCTTCAAATCCATGGTCTTTGTCAAAATGCCACTGGAATAAGAATTCCTTTGATCTGTGTCAGGTGTTGAAAGATGTATGGGACCTTTGTCTGCTGTTCTGTACAAAAAGTGCTTGCTAGAGATGGCTGCTTCATCATTCTCCTCACCCAGATGGGAGAACCTTGGCGCTGAAATACTGACCCACTGAATTATACTTTCCCCTTCCCACTGTCTTCCTCCTTTCTTTGCACTACAGTGTGTAGCCTAGTTGCATCAGATTCAATACCGTTGTCTGATCAATTTGCTTCTTGATTTATTTTGGCATTTGAAATATCTTGCCTCTTTATATTGGAGTCACAAATTCAGTGCTGGCTTCTATGTCCTTCAGCCATCCACTCTGTGCTGTGAATCTCTCAATCACCCAAGCTATGTAGGGTCAGGGCTTCATTTTGATAATATACTTCCAAGGAACCCTCCAGGGCTACAGAAAGTCGTGGTGATTATTCAAGTAGATGGAGCTCTCCCTTTTGAATCAGCACCGAATTAGTCTTCCAACATGCTAGTAGGGTAGATGCATTAAAATCATTTAGGAAGAGAGCTTAATCACATTATGCTCCACACAGCAGAGCTACAGAATTTAGGGCCATGTACTACTCTTGATCCACAACCAATGTCCCACTGGAGACAATAGGAAGTTTGCGCAGAGACTGGGAATAGAATATGGCTCTTATGTAGGAACTAAATCTTTAGGAGGACCATTATTTCTGCCCTTTATTTGGCTGTGTTGCTTGCAGTTACTAGATTTGCATGCCCAGTCTCAATAAATGTGTGCAAATTAGAATGATAGAATCAGAGAAATGTAGGGCTGGAAGGGACCTCAGGAGGTCATCTGGCTTAGCCCCTTGCACTGAGGCAGGACCAAGTTATATCTGCCATCCCTGACAAGTATTTGCCTAACCTGTTCTTAAACCTCCAATGACGGGGATTCCACAGCCTTCCTTGGAAGCCTATTCCAGAGCTTAACTATCCTTATAGTTAAAAGTTTTCCCTAATGTCTAACCTAAATCTCTCTCGCTGCAAATTAAGCCCGTTACTACTTGTTCAACCTTCAGTGGACAGAGAGAACAATTGATCACAGTTCTATTTATAACAGCCCTTACCATATTTGAATATTTCTGTCAGGTTCCCCCTCAGCTGTCTTTTCTCAAAACTTAACATGGCAGTTTTTTTAACCTTTCCCCATAGATCAGGGAGGCTGGATCCAGAGAAAGCGTTTCACAGTCCAGTGTTAAGGGCAGTACTAGCCCCAGGTAAGTGGTAAATAGGATTTGGACAGCTAGCTTGTTTACACTTGTCAATTGTGACTTTTTTTGTTTTGAACTAAGGTTGCATATAAAGTGTTTATGAAGGTTATTACAGTCAATTATACCATTTGCTGATGGCTATTCCCATAGGGGTCTGCACAGGAGGAATCCCAAAATGAGAAACCGGACAAGAGGAGCCCACTGTTGCCTTCAGAAAGGAAACTGGGAAAGCAAGAGAGAAGCAGGCTCCCAGGACAGTCCCTGGATCTGATCGAGAATGAAAATCTTCTGGAGAAGAGCAGTGCCTCAGATAGCAATGAAGAAGGTAAACAGCTGCTCATTTAGAAATCAAACTGTGCAGCCATAAAGTGAACTGTGGTGTGGATCTCAAAGTACTCTACCATCCCTCTGGAAGCAACTGAATATCAGAGCTGGTTGAACATTTCCTGACAAAACGGGTTTTCATCAGAAAATAAGGTTTTGTCAAAAAGTGATATCTTTTTGCAGAAATTTGTTTTGCAAAATGTTTTTTAAATGAAAAATTTTGGGGGGGAAAAAACCCACACAATTTTGTAATTTTTAAAATCTAAAGTTTTGAAATTGTGGGGATTTTCCCACTTTCTGACTGTTTTCCAGCTTTCCCCAGTTGGGAAACAATAAGACAATACGTGGGAGGGAAAGCATTCCCCCATGTTTTTGAAACTTCGTCAATGAGCACATTTTCACAAGAGGATTTTTCTTTAATTTTCAGAGAAAAGTGCCTGTTTTCTATCTAATTTTAATAAATATCCCAATTGTACAGATGGGGCCTGGTGGGGAAACTGAATCAGAGAGAAGGAAGAGATTTGCTCAAGGTCATACAATATATCTGTGACAGTGTCAGGAATATAACCCAGATCACCTGAATCCTAGTCCATTATTTTTATTATTAGACCATGTTTTCTCTTGAAGACTTTTCATCTTCAAAGCACATAACAAATATTTAAGAAACAGATGAGAACACTGAGGAATGAAACTTTACAAAATGACTTGGCTTTCTGTTTCAGAATAACAAGTTAATGTTAAACTTCCCAAAAGAGCATGTGCAGCACTCTGAATTTACATTACACGTGTACAAATTTTATACGGTGCTATGTAATAGCATACCCCCTTTTCACTTTGTGTGCTGGATGAATAATTGACATGCATTCCTCCATCATAGATATATTGCTTATAGCAGTGGAAAGTTGCAGGCTCTGTCATTTTACAATCATTCTGTAGTTTTCCTGTTTGTCCTAGAGTCTGAGCTTTTTATAGGCTGTTTTTTTCCATTTTGAAGACACTTACCATGTAACCAATTGACTGACTCTTTGTCCTATTCACCCAGCTGGACAGAAAACATAGCCACCATTAAAAAAGCAGCAACAAAGATAGCCCCTATTTTAATGGTAACTTTAAAGACTAGTTGAGACTATTTCACGTCTAATGTTAAGCAAATAAAATCTGACAAACTCAAGTAGATTCAAAGCCTTCTGTTCAAGAAAGAAAAACTCCTATTCATGCTACTTTTCCTCCTGCTTTTCTAGGGTGAGCTCTTTGTTTATTCTTGAGAACAGGACTTTCTGGTCCCTCTGCATAAACTGGACAGAGATTAAGATTTATTCTATTCATACTTAGAATTTTTCCTCTTTTTCAGTCTGTCGTTTTCTAGCACTGTGTTTCCCAAACTTTTGAAAGCTGAACCCTCCTCAGAAAGTGCACAGTTGCATAGCGCTGCTCTCCCCCACCCCCCAAACACTATCATGTGACATTTTAGGCCTACCCATCTTGATTTAGATATCTTCTATGCCCTCTGGCTATTCCTTTGTGCCCACCCGTTTTGCCAGACTTGTGCTTCACACTTTGGGAAATGCTGTTCTGGCAGTTGCAGTGGGGAATGACCACATGTCTGTCCTCCAGCTGCTTCTGAATTTGACTTGTTACCACAGCATCAATTAAACCTGAAGCTGCCAGAGTTTTGCCTACACTGGGGATCCTATTGTTGCTTTAGTTTGTTCAGCTTTACCAGTGGTAGCACAGTGGAATATTTTTCTAAAATTCTCTACTGTTGGACAAGCTTTTAATAGTACACAGCTGTCTGGTGGCCTATGGGGTATGGACTTCTAATTGAAGTACCATAGTCCTATGTTCAGATCCTGCAGATGCCCAACAATGACACTCCCTTGTGACCAAAAAAAACCCGACCAACCTCAAAAAAGAAATTAATAAAATCTAATGAATCAAAAATGAAACCCCCAATCCCAATTGGTGTTTACCTCAGAAAGGGAAAATTGCCAGAGACTGCTTGACTCCAGGGACTTCACTTTTTGCTAGCTATTTTACATGGAAGGCACCCAGCTGCTACCATGATGGGCAGCAGGATAAAACCCGAAGATAGACAGTACACAGAAAATAGACTAGCCTGTCTTTTCAGTTACTTAGCTATATACGACACAGGGACAACTATAAGCGTCTTGAATTCTTTGCTTAAAATCGTAAGATATACACTGTATTAACTGTCCTTTTTGGATTTAATTTCCATTTTAAAAATGAGGATTGGGATGAAAGAGAAAATAGAACTATCTGTACACAAGTGTTTGCTTGAATGTATGATGTGAGAGCCAAACATTGAATGTCTGATTTTTCTCTCAGATAAGTGGGATCACACATTTCAAATTTGGGATGACTGAACTAACTGCAGTTGCATTTGTTTCGATGTGCATATTTCCAGGTACACAGGAGGAACAGGAGCTGTGTATTGTTTAAACTGTTAATAAAAGCATATTATATGTTTAGTATTCAAATGTCAAATGTTGATAACTTTGACGTTTTAAAAGCTATTTGAGCTACCTAAAAAAAATTTTTTTTAATTGAAATTTTTTTATTGGTGGAAAAACAAGGTTTTCCTCTCAATGTTGACTCAGAAATGACCCAAAACATTTTAAATGAATACCACTTTTGAGGTGAGATCAATCATGTGAATTATCAGCCCAACTATAACTAATGTAGCTGGTGTAATCCTAAAACATGGCTTGCCTGGAATACATGATTGTGCTCATTTATTCTGTCACACTCCTGTATACAAAGAGGTTTCCATGATTTGATTCCAGTTGTTTCTGGTTGTCAAGGGCTCTGTTCTATGTGCACAATGTGGGTGATATTTTTCCAGTGGAGTGGAAATCTGTTTGGTTCCTTATCTTTACACCAGCTGTTTCTGGTTGCCGATGTCTCTGTGTATACAGTGTGGGTGATATATTTTTTCCATTGGTGTGGAAAGCAATTTTTCATTCATTCGATATGCCCTGTTCTTGTCAATTTGGCTGCTTCAGAGTTCATTTGTCTGGCATGTTTTATTTTGGGTTGCTAGTGCTGTTAGCAGTTAATGGGATTTGAGCTGAGGCATTGTTTGAAGGGAGAGCAATTAGATTTTCACTACCTGTCTTCCCAATTGTCTAACATGTAGATGGTTGGTGGGGGGGGGGGGGGGGTCTTCCATTTTTTGATTTAATATTGTTCAGCAAACCTTATAGGACAGAAGAATAATGCAGTGGGTCTGATTCCGCATTGTCTAGCAGCATCGGTTGTCATTTACATTGGTGCAAAGTAGTGCAAATGCTACCAAGTCCAAGTGGTAGCATTTTACATTCACCTTGCACAGGTGTGGATGACCACATAAGGTGCAGGGCAACAGAGAATTAGGCATGCTGTCTCCAAGTTGAACCAGGACATTTGAGATGGTGGGTTTACTCTAGGTTTTGATAACTCTTTGTCATGTAATCTGTTGAGGGCAAAAGAATCACACAATTGCACTCCAAATACTCGCTTTACAGGCTTAAAAACAGAGGAGTTATGTTGTGGGGTATGTACACCCCATCAGGGAGGGTGTTGAATTGAGGGGGAAATGAATGAGAATGGGCTAGCCTCCCTAGTCGCCACAGCAGCCCTGGCTCCTAGGGCAGCATGGCCCGATGGCGAGCCAAATCGAACTACCCTCTTGCAGCAAGGCAGTGCCGGCTAGTGGCCAAAGTCAATAGGGCTATACCTCTGTGGCAGGGCAGCGTTGCCTAGCAGCCAGAGTCAATAGGACTACCCTCTCCAGCTGAGCAATGCGGCCTAGTGACTGGTGTGGGTGATGGCTGGGATAGGGGGACCCAGGCCCTCCCTACTCCACTGGGTCCCAACCCAAGGCCCTGTCTGTGGTGGAGGTATCCTCCACCAACTCAGCAGGGATCCTGCCAAAACACGCTGAGTTAGACCCCTGGTTCTGCAACTGGGTCACTGTTAAGTCCCCTGAGTTACTTCCTACCCCTTTCTCTACGGCTGGTGGTCTTGGAAATTCCATGGTCTCGCCTCTATTTGTGGCATCAGAAGTCTGGCGGTCAGTCAGCACTGCAACCCTGCTGGCCTGCACCAGCAGTCTCTCCGCAGGAACCTGCAATGCACCTCTGTTCCCTTCAGCAGTGGTCAGCCCAGACTGAACTGAGCTGCTCTCTTTTATATCCTGGTTCCAGCTGGAGCATGCCCAGCAAGGATGAGGGGGCGTGGCTTCCTCAGCCCACAGAGTATGATTAATCCCTGGTGAACCAGTGCAGGGTATGTACACCCCATCGCAAACTAGAACTGGGTTAGTCTATAGGCGGACCACAGGCCAAATCCCAAGCAACAGATGCTTTTCAAGAGACCCCAGAATCTTTTTATTTACTTATTATTACAATTATTGTTATTTTTTATTATTTTCTCTGGAGTCTGGACCTTGACTATACCTTGACAAAGAAGTTTGGAACTTGACAAAAAATAATTGACTATCCCTGAGCTAGAATGATTCATTAGGTTAGTAGAGTAATCTTTCACTTGGAGAATCTTTATTTCGAAGCCTTATGCAGGACACAAGAATGAGTGTCAATGTAGTGGACACATGTCTATGACAAACTATGACTACCTGGTCCTGCACAGGAGATGCCCAGGACTGGAAGAGCAGGGACTTCGACAAGTGAATATTGAGGAATATGGGCAAAGCTGCTTGGAGGATGCTTGCGCAGTGCCTGCTTCCACTGTGGCTAACTTCTGTCAGTTCAAATGGTACCTCATTTTCACAAGCATCAAATCCATATAAGCTTTAACATGTCATTGTGTAAGTTGTAAAAATTTCCTGAAGTCCTAGCTTCTTGCAATGTATTTTACCGCAGCAAAATTCTTACCATAGTGAGTACTCAATTTACAGAGTCAGTTGGGTAAATAGACATCTCTGTAAACATAGTCTTCACCCTCTGGTCCATCCTGTAATTACAAATGGAAAAGAATATTTTGTAAGCAGAACATAACACAGAAAGAGAAGTGCATGTGTTATGTAAACCTTATTTTAGTCTCCTGTTTGGGATGTAAATAGGGCACTCAACTTTGAATTTAGGACCCCAGAAGTGCGAATGTGATTATACCATAAAGATGATTTTTGTTTTGGGTCACTTGTCTGCATACCACAACTGGAAGTATTGAATGGGACCGATACCGGACTGGAATACTAGCTGGCTGAAAGCCAGAACTGGGTTTCATAGGGTGGGGGTTGGAACTATGATGAGGAAAACTTGCATGGTATCTTCTTATACCTAGCACATTGGTTAACGCTCGCCTATAGTTACTACACCATGGTATTTCAGATGCCATTTACCTGTCTACCAAGGTACATTTTTAGTGATATCAAGGCCCCTTTGTGTGATGCTTGTTAGTAAGTGTTGACTCTTCAGTGGGTGGCTGCTGTATGACCTGAGATAAAGCTATCAATTTCTTACTGTTATACAGCACCATATTCGCACTAAAGTTTAAAGGTTAGATGCCATCACGTTTTGTAATGACTGACATTCAGGTTTGTGTAATTGCCCAGTGTGGACCTTTTTTTTTTTTTAAAACCATGGGCAGATCATGGGGCCATCCATTTCCTTAACCTGTTCTCTCTGCATTTCCTTATCAGCCAAGGAGACTGTTCCTGAGAATGACCTGCATGGAAGACTCTTTATGAATAGAGTTTTCCAGATCAGCGCAGACAGGATGTTTGAAATGCTTTTCACCAATTCCCATTTCATGCAGAGATTTCTAAATACCAGGAATATAGTAGGTAATATATTTTCTCCTTTCAGGTCATGTAAAGATTTATGCTGGAAAAATTACATTCTCAATCTTGGTGAGAGAAATGTTAATGTAGTCAGAGACGAATAACCAAAACCCAACAGATTCTGCCCATAAAAGAGGAATTAAATCTGCTTTTAAACATAAGGTTCTGCTTTTATACTTTTACTTCTTTTTGCCAAGCCCAGCTCTTGGACAATGAGCTGAAGCCTTTTCTACCTACTTACGTCAGCATCAGAATTGTTAGCTACGGCCCAGTGACAAGACTAATCAGTTACATCTATGCTGCCATGCTGATAACAACAGCTGGCACAGGTGTAACTGAGGGAAGAATGTGAAGGTAATTGGGTTGACCAGGAGTAATAAGAGGATAATTAGAATAGCAGGATCTTTATTACAAAATATTTCTTATTCAAAATGAAAAGAAATGTAATTGAACTATTAAATTGTACACAAGACTAGATTGAGTAACCTCATCGCTGTAACCTTTGTCTGTCCTCACCCCACACCCTCTTTATTGTTTTAACCCCACTCATTATGTCTTAGCTAATATCAGATTTTCATTTCTTCAGAGCAGGGACCATATCTCTCTATCTGTGCTGCACTTTGCCTAGCATATTTTTGGTGCTGTAAAATAATAATGGTTATGCAAGAGTCAGGAAAGAATGAGCTTGACTTTTAGATATGAGGGTGAGTGTGCAGGATTGTCAGAAAAACAATCTTTATGTATAAAATGAGCACACTTGTTCTGGAGTTACTGAGACAATGAACACAGAAACTCTACCCTCTTTACACTTACTTTAGAGTAGAACCTTCATAGTACACGAACGTTACAACACTAAAATCAATCAGAGATTAAATTATTTAAAGTCTCTGCTTTATTGATTAGGGTATTGGCTCACGAGGTTTTTTAAATCAAGTTATATTCAAGTAATAGTAAAATCCACACAATTTGCATATAGAATAAATCATCGTATCCTCCTAAATAACACTCATTGGCTTTAATTTTCTGGGCAAATAAATTTCATTCACTGAGATCATAGAAACAGAAAATAAAGTAATAGAGAGTAATATTTGTTCAGTGTCCAATTTAAAGGCAAATCAGCAATAACCGTGTCTTTCGCTAATGCTAATGAACCTTATAGTCATCTTTGGCAGATGGGACACAGTGTAGCTTTTCATTTGAAGGCCTCTCTTTATTTTTCCTCATGGTCTATTCCGCTCTTCTTGCAATGTAAGAGTCCAGACATAACGGCCAGTGCCTCTCTCACTTTTGCTCATAGGTGCAGCAAGCTGCAGTTTTCCCTGTTCTTGTAAATTACCAACCATTTGGATTGGTTCCATGCTGGCCTTTCCACTGGAAAATTCCCATATGCAACAGCAAGGAAGTAGTTACATTGTCTTGTCACTTGCTGTTGGTGTGTGGAGGCATTCCCCCCCTCCTGCCACACACACATACGCTTTTGAACTCTGATCTCTAAACACTCAGGCCTGATTCTCTGCTGCCTTGCCCTTGTGCCTTGTTTACACCTATTCAGAGTTGGTGTAAAATGCTCTCTGATCAGACTGATAGTGTTTTCTAGTCACTGACATTTCACAGGGGTGAATGATGAGACAAGGTGAGCAAGGCAAGGGAGAATCAGGCTCTCTGCCGTCCCTCAGTGAGTAACATGATCTGATCCTATGTTGTGTCAAACAGCAAACATACAGAAACTCACCAACCAGATGAGCAGATCTTTAACCCATTGTTCACCCTAAAGCCATTTTCAACCAGGTTAAGGATTGAGACCACTCCCGATAAATTGTTGGACATTAATCATGATGCATTTTGTGATTAGATGCTGTATCGACCCCTTGGAATATGGATGGCAGTGGCAATCAGTTGAGGACCCTCACCTACACTATAATAATTAACAATCCGCTCATTGGGAAGTACACAACTGCAACAGAAAAGCAGGTACTGTGTGCGTTCACAGTGTGTCCCAAAATAAGGGAAACCCTCATCCCAGTATCTGCTATAGTGATGACCAAACTGCAGAGTTTAGGCGTTTGAATGCGGCTCAGCAGTTAAATGTGTCATTTATGATGATGGTCAGCTGCCCTCTTCATCATTAATAAATACTTTATATATAGTGCCTTTCATCTTCAGAGAGGTTTGTAAACCTTAATTCTTCCCCACAATCCTTGTGGGAATAAGTGTCAGCCTTATCTTACGGATGAGGAAACTAAGCCACAGTAAAATGAAATGACTTGTCAAAGATCACACAGTGAGTTAGAGGCAGAGCCAGGACTAGATCTCAGGAGTTCCTGGCCCCCCCGCCCCAGTTTCCATGCTGAGTTCTAGACCAGTGACCCTCCTCCTCTTTTTCATACCAAGATTGTCCTCCCCTGCTGAGATCTAGCTAGGAGCCCTCTCCCATTTGGCAATGTGCAAAGGTACCAACCCCCTGGCCCTGATATGTCACTACCTTGAGTTCTCCACCAGTCTCATTTTCTCAGACTATTTCAGATTCTTTCTCTAGTGCCAGTAGTTTTTAGGTGGTAGTTTTGCAGGCATGATGAATCCAAAGACCCAAGGAAAGAGAACTGAGATTGTGTATTTAAAATGTCTTCTCCCTCTCCCCCCCCCCCCCTTTTTTTTTTAATGGGTAGACCCTGAATAAACAGAGCCAGAAAGGTCAGTCTTATCGAGTAGATGCAGAGGTGCTGACGCATGATGTCCCTTACCACGATTACTTCTACACTGTGAACAGATACTCCATCACCCGCACAGCCAATCAGAAATGCAGATTACGGTGAGACAGCGTGGTGTGCAGCAGGTGGGGTGGTATGCACTGAAGCATGTTTACTAAAAGAGGTGCCTCTACAGCCTAGTAAAGTTGAATTTCTTTGCACAAATTTCTTCTCTTGGAGTGTGGTTCCACTGTGAAAAATATGTAAAAATGGCCCCTTCTTACTTATTGTAAGTGTTCCCTGAAAGTATTAGTCAGCTATGGTGGCTTTAGTGACAAAAATAAGGTTTTACTCTTGTGCCCTGCACAGCCAACATGAACTCAGCTCACTCTCCTGAAGCTTACTCCTGCATGTGCACTCTCCATGGAATTTGTTTACCCAAGTTCCAACAAATTCCACCTTTGCATCCTCCTGCACAGTTGTCATTGGCAAAGGTATAACTTGAAGACTATTAAATGGCCTGGGTGTGAATGAAAGTGGAATTTGGCCTGCACCATCTCTATTACTGGAGATGGTGCTCCAGGGAAAGAGAACCCAGCTTGACTCTCAGATCCCAAGCTGACTTTGCAGACTTGAGTCATAAAAAGCACCTTGTACACTGAGCTCGTTTGATGTGAAAAGCACTAAGAGACAATGAACATGAACCCTCATAGTAACAATTATAGAGTCACTTTTCAGAGAGGAAGCCCACTGTGTAAGAGGCTAGGTCTAGTAGCAGTTAATGCTCAACATTGCTGTGTGGGAAAACCTGGGTTTGATTTTAGGCTCTGATCTCTGGCTTGGGAGTATGAAGGGAAAGGGGCATACTCTGCCTGCAGAAAACTGAATGCCATGAGTAACCCATCTAGCTGATGTAAGGCCTTGTCTTCATGTACAGCGGTGCAGCTGCACCACTTTAGTGAAGACGCTATTATGCCAACTGGAGAGCTTCTTCCATTGGTGTAGTTAATCCACCACCCTGAGAGGTGGTAGCTATGTCTATGAGAGAAGCTATCCTGTCGACATAGGGCTGTCTACACAAGGGGTTAGGCTGGTATGACATTGCTCAGTGTGTGGACTTTTCACACCCCCTGAGCGATGTAGTTATACTAATATAGGTCTGTAGTGTAGATCTGGCCAAAGAAGCAGCATTGACTGGTTCTGAAAGGAGACTCCTCTGGTCCTTTCCACACAGATGTATGGTGATCATGATATCTCAAGGGAAGAGGGATATTGGATTTAAAAGCAATGCATCCAGAGTGTATGTGTAGGACAATAGCAAATACAGTGCATGACACCATTTGTAACACTGGACTATACTTAGAGCTGGTAGAAAATTTTATGATAAAAGTTTTTTTCTGTTGGAAAATGCGGTTTCATCAAACCTGAAACTTTCCAAGTGTCAATTTCAGTAAAATTCTGTTTAAAAGAAAATTGGAGGGGGGAAAAAGCATTTTGATGAGGTCAAAAACATTCCATTTTGATATTTTCAGAATGGAACGTTTTAACTTTTTTTGTTATGAAGTTTATTTTAAATTATATAAAAAAGTTAAAATCGAAATGAAACATTACAAATTACATGAAAAGAATTTCTTTTCAAAATCCATTTCATGGGACATCTAGATGTTCTTTTGCATTCTGATTGAGAACTAAAACAAATTTTGAAATTGTACAATTCCAGTTCCCACAGAGGTCTAGCTGCAATGCAATTCATAGTTTCTTTACCCATGTCTAATCCCTATCTCTTCAGTGTGAATGCTGCCAAGTGACAATGTCTTGCCTATCTATACTAGTGCCTATTTTGGATTATGGACAACTATTGAATACTTGCTCCTGAAGCAACAGATTAAGAGACAGACCTCTGCTTCTGGTATATGTAATCCAGTGCCATGTATGTAATCCAGTGTAATCACTTTGCTATTCCATTTTATGCTGTCGCAGGGTTTCCACAGATGTGAAATACAAAAAGCAGCCATGGGGCCTCATCAAGTCTCTAATTGAGAAGAACACCTGGGGCGGGATAGAGGAGAATTTCAAACAACTTGGTGAGGATTTGCTTTTTGTAATAAAAGGGTAAAGTCATCTTCCTTATGGATGGATTTGGAAAATGTTAGTGGTCATGAAACATTCTACTAGAAATAAATATACAAAGTGTGAGATTTTCTTTGTGTCCCCTTCAAGTCAGAGGCTCCCCTAGGTCAATATAGTGCTGACTCTGGGGTGCCACTGTATTGTGCTTCCGGTATTTTAACAAAGGGCTCCCACAAAATTTTTCCTCTTAGTAATACTCTTCTGTCTGGGTAATGGGAGTCACCTCCCATGAAAATCAAACTGCTTCCTTGGTTGTGGCGATGAGAGAGAAAGCAACAGTGCTTGACAAACACATTAAGCTGCAGTGTGCTGGAAAAACATATATTCCATACCTCTAACGTACTGAGTGTAATGATGGTAGTGCAATTTAAGGAATCTCTTTGGTATCCTATATGCTTTCTAGAAGAAAACAGCTTTTATTGATTTTCATGCCTTGCCTATTATTTTCTCCATCATAGCCAGATAATGTGAGCTTTCATTTGAAAAGTGAAGGGAAAAAATAAATACTTATTTTCTACTGTAGAATCTGATCTGCTAATGGAGGAATATGCAATAAACCAATCTATAGAAGATCCTGGGAAACTTGTTGCCCTAAGAAGAAGACGACGAACTTTACACCGGAACATGGCAGAGCTGCTTCCTAAGCGTTCTTCACAGCACTCTTGTGGGGACATTGGATTAGAGTCCCAGGGCAACGTAGCAGGTGGGTATAGCAGCATCTTTTCTATTTCAGTTGCTTGTCCAAACCATGTGTGCTAGAGAGGGTGTTTAATTAATAAGACAGAACAAATGTGATGACATTTGTGTGTGTGTTGTTATACCCAGTTAGGTAAAGACAGCTGGATTAATAGTTAATGTTTATTTTACATTACTAAAGCTTGGATATACAAGATCTGGAGCATGTCTGATCCCCTTTGCTGTGACAAGCATCTGCTGAATTCAAGTGCAATCTATAAGGTATTCTGCTCCAAAGTAACTCTAAACATAGCACAAAGTTTTCACAGGGAAAGCAATACAACTCTGATTTTAAGAACTTGCACAAAACCCCAAAGCATTTAATTTTTTGACTTTGAATAATCAGGGAACTGAATGCAGTCCTTGAAAGGGTTACAATTTTACAGTTGCCTCCTGGGCTCATCATCCCAAATCATCTTTTTCTTGTGTATTTTTAATTAAACTGAAGCTGATCTAGCACATTGATCCTTCCTGCCACTAGATGTGACAGATTGACTTGTTAAGGCATACAAGTAACTTCTTTGAAAGAGAAGAGGAACATCTGTGCACAAAAGTGTGCCAGAGAACCCTGAATTACATGAAACAATTTAAATTGTAGCCACTGAACTGATAACATACATCTCAAACCAAGAAAAAGCCCTTGACAATATCAGAGCAAGCTTGGGTTAGTAGCATATGTAACTGTTTTGCTAGTTTAGGTTGATTCTCAGATTCCTTATTTGCCACCACTGCTCCAGCTTTTCAGGTGAGTGCTTTTGTCTTGTGCATGCTGCAGCCGTGATCTACGTCCCTTTGTGAGGACAGAAAATCTGAATGCTAGGAACTATTATAGGAGATCAGGTAACTTACCCAGTTCTAGATTAACCAATCTGCGGTGGTGGTGACATCCATTCAGTTTAAGAGGAAATGTGCACTTCATCCTGCAGATTCTCATCCTCTCAGATTCTCAAAGGTGTCCAGCAGGGAGCTGTTTTGCACTCAGTTGAATGTAAAGTGTTTTCTGCAGGATTATAGTTACTGAAATTAGGTTGACTTTTGGTACATATACAAGAAGAGAAACTGGAATGGTCACTGGTGTGCAGCATTGGCAATGTGACCAGGTAGGGAGGTGGAAGTGACTACCCATTGGGAGCTGCTTGGTCTAAGGCTACATCTACAAAGCAGTGCTGTTATGCTGCTATAGAGTACACACTTGCTACAGTTACAAAAGGGATTTTTCTGTCGCTATAGTAAATCCATCCACTCGAGGCAGTAGCTAAGTTGATGGAAAAATCCTTGTGTCCATCTAGCCAGTATCTGCACCGAGGTTTAATGAAGCTTCACAACACTTAGAATCATAGAGTTGGAAGGGACCTCAGGAGGTCATCTAGTCCAACCCCCTGCTCAAAGCAGGACTAACCTCAGCTCTATCATCCCAGCCAGGGCTTTGTCAAGCCTCATCTTAAAAACCTCTAAAGATGGAGATTCCACCACCTCCCTAGGTAACCCATTCCAGTGCTTCACCACCCTCCTAGTGAAAAACTTTTTCCTAATGTCCAACCTAGACCTTCCCCCTGCAACTTGAGACCGTTGCTCCTTGTTCTGTCATCTGCCACCACTGAGAACAGCCTAGCCCCATCCTCCCTGGAACCCCCTTTCAGGTAGTTAAAGGCTGCTATCAAATCCCCCTTCATTCTTCTCTTCTGCAGACTAAACAAGCCTAGTTCCCTCAGCCTCTCCTCAAAAGTCTTGTGTTCCAGCCCCCTAATCATTTTTGTTGCCCTCCACTGGACTCTCTCCAACTTGTCCACATCCTTTTTGTAGTGGGGGGCCCAAAACTGGACACAATACTCCAAATGCGGCCTCACCAATGCCGAATAGAGGGGAATAATCACTTCCCGTGATCCACTGGCAATGCTCCTACTAATGCAGCCCAATATGCTATTAGCCTTCTTGGCAACCAGGGCACACTGCTGACTCATATCCAGCTTCTTATCCACTGTTACCCCAGGTCCTTTTCTGCAGAACTGCTGCCTAGCTCGTTGGTCCCCCGTCTGTAGCTGTGCATGGGATTCTTCTACACTTCTCAGGGGCATGATTTTTTCACACCCATGAGCAACGTAGCTAGGTCAATCTAAGTTTTAGGTGTAATACAGGCCTAAATCAGGAACATACTTCACAGCACTGCTTTGCATTAGCATAAGAGATGGACATGTAAACTTGATTCTCCAGCTAAGTCCTCCATTGGCATGGATAGAGAAATAGCCTCTGTTATGTGCATAAATGGGCATCGGATGCGTATCCCAAATTGAACAAAGCTGGTGTGTCTTTTTGTCCATCGGGGCTGCCATCTAATCCACCACTTGCTGTGCACTGTAGACTTGTCCCCATAAGCTCTATTTATGAGAATTGATGTTGAGCATTTCTAACCTGATCTTTTCCATGCCCTACAGGAAGAAAAAGGGATGCTACAAGGAGGACCACAGCCATCATTGTGGTAATGAGCATCTTGTGAGTACTCACTGATGTTAAACCACAATTTGATGCCTGAGAGCTAATCTCATTTACACCTATCTGGAAGCATGGAAGTGGGAAAAGGTTATTCATCCAGTCCAGTGTCTTTCAAGTCAGTGGTATAAGGGCCACTAGTGGAGTCTTCTTTAATGGTCTTCAGAGTAAAACCCTTTATTGCTTATCCTCTCAGGTTGTAAAGGGACTGTCTCTCACTTTGTGTTTACACGGCACCTTGCACAGTGGGGTCCTAATCAGGGCTGGCCTTAGGGGCAGGCGACCAGGGTGGTCACCCTGCGTCCCAGCATCCGGGGAGGAGGGGAGGAGCTCAATTACTGCGTGGTATGTAGAATGAAGAAAATGAGTTGTTGAACTAGTCCATGCTCCTGCTAGCTAGTCCGTGATTGTTCATACAGTATATTTTCTAGTATTCTTCCACTCTAGTTTTAAAAATGCCAGAGTGAGACTTCCACTGCTTCCCTTGTGAGACTATTTCACAGCCTAATACATCCCACTCAGACACTCTTGACACCTTAAATTCTTGCATGACGCTTTCTCTCGTTCTTTCCTGGGGGTTTGTTCAGCTGGGATAGAACATTTGTTCATTCTGGCTATCGTGGCCCAAGTGATGTTGCAATGATTAAACCAGTCTGATTTCCTTTATGCAGTTTGCTGCTCTTGGTTTTGCTGAATGTGACTCTGTTCCTCAAACTATCAAAGATAGAGCGTGCGGCTCAGTCGTTTTACCGTGTCCACCTTCAGGATGAGAAGTCTTTAAAGTAAGTGAATTTCATACCGAATTCTTCCTCGTCTTCACCCAAATATAGGAACCTGATAAATTGGATTGGACTCATAACAATCAAATTTCAGGAGGCAAATCTTTAAAGGCTTTTATTACCTGTAGCCCTTTTACAGTCGACACTGCTGTCCAGCGGCTGGCTGCACATTGCACCACTGGTTTTCTCCATCTCCAAGACATTTTAGGATTAACTCGCCCCTTTCTGCACAATGTACCCTGCTGTATTTCTCCATCTCCAGTCTACATGGAGATCTACACAGGATTATAGCCTCCTCTTTCTGCTGGTCCCTGCAAGGTACCAATGTCTCAAAGTTCATGTCCCGCTCACTTTTTAAAAGGATGAAGTGACTATTTTTGGACTGTTATGTAATTTAACACTTAGCACTTCTGTTGTGCTTTACAGCTTCACACATTATGCACGTTATCCAAATAAAGGCATTATTACAGTGTTTGCAAATGGACTTAATATTCTCAATAACCAGATTTGTGTATCTGACTTGGAGGAGACAATTTGGAACCGTGTCTCTGTGTTAAAAGGATTTTAGTGTGAGGGCTGATATGTTCATGACCTTATGATGCCTTTGGCTACCCCTCTTCCATTTGTGTGATGCAGACCTTGCCACCTGTCGTGTTCCACCTCTGTTGGACGTAGCATTGAAAGTTTCAATGTTTCAAAATCGAACCTAATCTTTAGCAGGGGCAGAGAATGGCAACCCTTCTAATTTCCTGCTAGGACAGACTTTTGCAATCTAAGGCTGGCAGAAGAATTAGATCACTTTCACTTTCCTTCAGATGACGGATTTTACTCCTGTTTAGAAGCCTGAGGAATTCAGTTTGTTAATTACATGCATGTTCCTTCTTAGTGTCCAGTACATATAAATGCACTAAGGTGAAATCTCTAAGAAAGTGGTAACATCTCACAGTCTTAATGTGGTCCTTGAAAGTACTAATGAGTGCCGGTGGAGACCAGTGATTGCTGAGTATGGATGTACAGATGTTTGTTCTATGCCACTGATGATTCTCATCACATCCCCTTTTCAGCTTAGCCCCTGACATGGTGTCCAGAGAGGAAATCCCTCAGCGTGACAAGGAACAGGTCCGGCAGGTGAAGGGGGTGCTGCGAGACTCTATCGCAATGCTTGACCAGGTAGGCTTCCTCCTCACTCACCATTTTGTTGCCTCTGAGGTAGCTGTGAGGAAACAAAACATACAAATAATTTTTAAAAAGTTTTCTAAAAATGTCTGGTCCAGCTTCATATGGTCGGCTTCACCGCTAGTCTTGGGAGACTGTTCCACAGCCCAGTGGATCTAACAAATGGCAAATTTTCATTGTCTAAATTTTCCTTTTAAAATTTTTCTCCCATAATGTATAGCTCTGCTTCCTTGGATTACCCTATGCTAAGGCAGAAATCATATCTGCCAGCATAGATAACTGTGGGACTCCAGGATCTTGAGGCATATCTTACTAAAATGCTTAAAAAAGGAACTTGGGCAGATAGCTAAGGGGTTGCTTCTATTCTAGTATGGCCTAGAGATAAAGTCTTGGCAGGAAGCATCATACAGCCACTGGATTTCAAGTTGTTTCCAAATGAAAGGTGTTTGTAAGAAAAGTGGAAAACACTATGGAACTTGGATGCACAGTGGAAAATTTCATGCTGTGAGGAGTTATCTGCCTACCTCAAGATAACTGGATTCAGATTGGATTAGCTGCCTTTCTGAAAGCAACCAATGAAGGAGTGGAGAAAAACACGAAATCTTTTTCGGCTGAAACTCAGCCTGTCTTGCTCACTGAAGTTCTAGGATGTCCGGGGGGGTGTTGAAATGCATATCCTAGTGGAAGAATGTTTGGCCCACTTGTTGATGGACCTTCAGGGGGGAAAAGCACCAGCATCTCACAAAATTGGTGATTTAGGCCCATACTTAAGAACCCTTCTCTTGATATGGATAATTCTTCCCATTGACATCTTTGTTTCTAACTTTTCTCCCTTGTTTTGGGGAAAGTTGTGGTGAGGCAGCTCTGGTGTTATCTGGAGTCCTTGACCTCTGTCAGTTTGAGTTTTAAGCTTGAGTATAGTGCAGACACAGTGTTGGTCTTGCTGGTAGATTATCAGACACAAGGCCTTTGGCTGTAAGCTTGTTTGGGAATGGTTTCAAACATTGTTACAAGCCACACTGTAGACTGACCCTCTGGTAGGACTTGATAATGCCTTACATTAGCACACAAATACAAAATGGGAAATAACTGGATAGGCAGTAGTACTACAGAAAAGGATCTAGAGGTTACAGTGGATCACAAATATGACCCAGCAATGAGATGCAGTTGTGAAAAAGGTTAATATAATCCTGAGATGTAGTAACAGGAGTGTTGCATGTAAGACACAGGAGGTAATTGTCCTGCTCTACTTGGCACTGGTGAGGCCTCAGCTGGACTACTGTGTCCAATTCTGGATGCCTTATTTTAAGAAAGTTGTGGACAAATTGAAGAGAGGCCAGAGGAGAGCAATAAAAATGACAAAAGGTTTAGACTCCATGATCTACAAGAAAAGGTTAAATATGCTCAGGCTTTTTGTAGTCATGAAAAAAGAAGCCTGAAGGAGACCTGATAAGTCTTCAGATATGCTATGGGCTGTTCCCATATCCACTGAAGGTTGGATAAGAAGTAATGGGCTTAACCTGCAGCAAGTGAAATTTAGATTAAATATCAGGAAAAGCTTTCTAACCATAAGGGTAGTTAAGCTCTGAAAGAGGCTTCCAAGGGAGGTTGTGGAGTCCCCGTCATTGGAGGTTTTTAGGAACAGGTTAGACAAACATCTGTCAGGGATGGTCTAGGTTTACTTGATCCTGCCTCAGCACAGGGGGCTGGACCTGATGAGCTCTCAAGGTCCCTTCCAGTCCTATGTTTCTATGATTCTGTGATCTCCCCCTTGTGATGGACAAAGAGCAAGTGTCCATGCTGATCCTTTTATATCTATCAAGTACTTTTGATGCTGGTTATGAAGTGGCTTTAGTGCATTTGTCCCAGGAAAAGTTAAGGTAGGATTGCTTTTGAATGATTCCTTTCTCGTCTCTCTGAATGGACTCAGAGAAGAACATTGGGCAATTCCTTAGTCTGCTCTGAGGACTTTATTGTGTAGTGTGCCACAGGCTTCTGCTCGGTTATCCCTCTTGCTCTGTGTGTATGTAAGATGACAACAGGTGATGATGAGATGGCTTCACTTGCAGTGGCATTAGTGTGCAGATAATATTTGACTCTGTCTCCATTTCAGTATTTATTTAAAAAAACCCAAAATATTTTAAAAATGTACGTTAGAAAGGTGTTTGAGGGAGAGCAGATATTTGTGGGATCATTCCTTTCATCTTCCTCCCAGGCTTGCTCTCCCCATGGCTTGATACTGCCCTCCCCATGTTGCCATAAAAAGAGGGAGGCTGTGGACCAGTTTGTGACCCCTGGATTCAGAAGCTGTGGTTTAGCAAATGAAAGATTGTGAAATTGATTGACCGATTTTATTTTTAAGCTTATTAACCTTTTAAGTTAAAACAATTATTTATAAATCATAGAAATGTGATAGACTCTTCTATCTGGGTAGGGAAATTGTGGAGGAGCTCCAAGCTACTCCTGCCTATCAACTGCTTATTCGGCCTTTCCCCCATGCTCCTGGGGAAAAACACATGAGACAATGGTGGTTTTTGGTCTTCCTTGTTCACAGGTGCGTCCTGCCCATAAACTGCTGCTGATCTGATATTAACCAATTCTAGCACAGCTACAAAAAATCTCTCTATCAATGAGTGATGGAAATCTCAGAAAGTAGAAGCAGATTCCACATATTTTTTCCTTATCTCTCTGACTCACCTGTTTCCTAATTCCCAACCATTCTGACCGTAGTTAATTCCAAAGAGCTAAAATGCGATTTTAAAGAACATAGAAAATTAAATATTTAAATATATGGAGTGAGAATTTAACCATTTTTCCTATCTTGTTGTGATGTTCCTTACAGTATTTGCCATGTGCAGTGTAACTATGTTAAAAACAAGTGTGGTGGTTTCTTTCTTGCATTATAGACACTGCTACTGCAGTTTAGTCTAGCAAGGTAACAGAATTTAGGACTGTCATTTCTCCGTCGTTAAAAAGCTGCCTATGCCAAGACCTGTGCTTGTCTAGCAACTGTAATATAAATGATTTAGTGCAAACTACTGTTAATATGAAAGGGTGGGAGGGAATTATTCTGAATGTAAAAATAAATCATTGATTCTCCAGGTCTCTTTGATCCTTGCAGCAGCATAATTTATACACTTTTGGGGGGCTTGGGGTTGTATCTCCACAGCTGAAGAGCTCCCTTTCTATGCTCCAGAGAAGCTTTGATCACCTGAACAAGACTAAGAGTAGCGAGACTGAGAGTTAACCTTACAACGCCCACAACTCAAGATGTCGTGAGAATGAAGATGCTGTGTGTCTGTTTAGGGGTGGGGATATTTGACATTCTGTTGTCGCAGGACTTTTTACTACATTTTGCTCAGCAGCTGCTGGTGCAGCTAATAAAGACCTCTGGATAAAATGGGGTGGGTTTTGAGGTCCTGTAATTCTGAGAATTCTTCCCCACCCCACCCCCCCAATACATGTGGTTTTCTTGTGAATAAGCCAGAGCTGTGAATTCCTAGTGTGAATGAGAACATTGTACTGTACTGTGTAACTGTGATGTGCAAATTACAGAGAAGAGCAACCTCAGCACAGCAAATGTTTATATCTAATGAAATCTGAACTTTTATATTGATTTGAAGAATCATTGGCACTAAGAGGTACAGCGGGGGTGGGAGGTCTTGTCACACAGGTAGGATAGTCATGCTTTTTCATGGGCATATATATTCTGTAAAACAAGTCAGCAGTTTTCAATACCCCTATTTATTTTTTAAGTTTGTATTTCTGTTTCACTAACAGTGAAAGAGCTCAGTGTTTAATCTCTTATTAAATTGTTCTGCATATTGAGGGCTATGGCAATTCCTCTCACCCCACCCCATTCCTACTCATCTGTTCAGCTCGCCTAATGAAATTTCAGCACTCCATAAGAAATTGTTCCTTCTCTACTGTACAGTGGTGTACGGAGGATCTCCGACACCCGGGGGCCAAGCCTTCATTTGCACCCCGTCTCATGCTCCCCCCCTCTGTGCAGGGCAGTAGTCCTGGCACTGCCCCCCAACTGTACCTGTGGGGGGGGGGGACTGAAGCACCGGGGGCATCCTGTGTGTGATGCCTAGCAGAGATGAAGCTATCTTGTTTCTGATAGTTCTAGCCTTTCCAAAGGGTCTGACAGAAGAGGGACCAGAGTAGAAAGAAAAATAGAGGAGGCCCTTCTACTGGTTGGGGAAACAGTGTAGCAATTTCCTGAAAACCCAAACCATGGTTAAACACGGCTGCTGCTAGACCGTTGCCCAGTCTACACTACAAAAACTGGCATGTTTAATCATGCTTGAAAAACATGCTTGTATCTCAGCTGTGTTATGAGGTGTTACGGTTTTCATGTCTTCGTAGCAAGCAAACCAACATCTTTTAACCCTAAAAGGTGGTTGTCTGATGTGATTGTTATGGGTTTGTTTTTATGTTCGCTCAGGCAAGACGACATTATAACAGGGTTGGGTCACAAGTAATATGAAAGGTCGCTATGTTGTACTGCAGGAAGGGTCACAATTTCCCAGGCCAGCATAGGCAGGGCCTCACTGTGGTACAACAATATTGTATTTAGGAGTTCCTTTAAAACAGGAATCTATTCTATTAAAAGTAGTGTCCCATTTACACCTGTGAATGGTGTCAGGAACTGTGGGTGTAGATGGGATTCTGAGTATTTTACAAGCAGCACAAGAGAGTGATGGTCTTGTCTGTGTTGCAGATTAGAGCCATTATCCCCATCCTGCCAGCTCCAGGACACGGGTAGAAGGGAGCGGTGCTGTCACTGGATCTCTAAGGGCAGCAAGCCCTTCCCAGGACCGTGCACTGAGCAGGCAGGATCGCTTTCCTTCCTTGCTTCCTGCTCTCTGCTGCAGCAGCCAATGCAAGGTGCGTCGGGCCCTCGGTCCGCCTCGGGGCTGTGTGTAACCGGTGTGAGTTCGCAGCCCAGCCCCCGGCACTGCAGGAGCGGGGAGGAGGGGCTGTGTCTGGTGTAGCTGCCGCCTGTCGGGGCGGGGCCGCTCCTTCGTCCTTCCTTCCCCGGCCGGGCGGTTTCATGAGGACAGAGCGGCGTTAAAGCGGAGCAGCTGCTGCCGCCCCAGTTCAACACCGCCGGGGGAACGCGCCCCGCCCTGGAGTCCCGCCCTTTGATTACACCCGTGCATCGTCTGCGCCGGTCCCCAGGGCTTGTTGGGGGAGGGGTGTGTGGCTGCAGCAGCAGCAGCAGCAGCAGCGCGGCTCCCAAGGGCGCTCGCGGCTCCTCCTCCCGCCCCGCTCGCGCTCGCTGGACGGGGCGGGTGGGGAGCGCCCCCTCCCGGCCGGGCAAAGCGACAGCCGTGCGTGCAGTCACGCTTGGGAGGCGGGACTCTGTGACGTAGATGCGGCAGCGTTCTGCCTCGGGCGGCTGCGAGGCAGCCAGGAACGTCATTCCCCAGCCGTGCTGCGACCCCAACTACCGCCGCACGCGCCCTTGAAGCAGGCCGGGCCCCCCTGCCGTGACGTACTAGTTTGGCCCAGCCAGCATTGGCTGACGTTCGCGCGCGAGGGGCGTTCCGAAGAAGACGGGCACAAGCAGCCGCCGCCGCGGGAGGAGGGGAGAGGACCGTTGTTTGCCGTTTGCCCCCCAGCAGGGAGCAGGAGGGGTGGCGATGACGGCGCGCGCCCAGCTCAGGTGAGGTGAGTATTGGGGGACGGAGCCTGCAGGGGCTTGGCCAATCACAGCTCTTCTCTTCCGAGGGGGCGGGGTCGTGAGCGAACGGACTGGCAGGGCGGAGCTGAAGGGGAAGGGCCCCGGGCCGGGCAGGGGCTGGCGGGAGAGGACGGGCTGAGTTGTCTCGGGGGCACCCCGCACCCCCCGTTCTCCTCCCGCAGGCGGGCAGCTCTGAGCCAGAGCAATGGGGGGCCCGGGCTGCTGCTGCTGCGGGCTGGGGGCTGGTGAGCGGCCCCTGGGGGGTTGGCTCTGAAGCCCCCTGCCCGGCCCCGCGGCCCCTCCCCCAGCTCACTTCTTGCTCTTGTGTCAGACACGGCCGGCTCCGACCTTCCAGCGGAGCCCCGCGAGCCGGGCCGGGCTAGCAGCGTCCCCTCCGCGACCCCGCAGGAGCCGCAATTGCCCGAGGTGAGGCGTCGGCATGAACCCCGGGCGCAGGAGGAGGAAGGGGGAAGGCTCCGAGGTGGAGGAGCCGCTCTGCTGCTGCGAGTACATCGACCGGAGCGGGGAGAAGAACCACCTGGCGGCCTGCTGCTGTGACTGCGAGGACCTGGACGAGGGCTGTAGCAGGTAAAGAGCCTGGCCTGCTTGCCACCTTCACACGGGCGGCTCATACCGGGCTCATTAACCGGGTACCTTGAGTGTCTTCGCCCACTCCTTAACCAGTTTCTTTAGACTGGGCAGCCTGTGCTCCAGGCTCAGCTTCTGAAACCCAGTCTAGGCACAGCTGTTGCCCTGGGTACTTTTAAACACCTTCCTGTCAGATAGGACTGGCTGTCTGTGCCAGTTGACAGGTGCCTGGCCATTTTGAGGGTGTGGAAAGCCTTCTGCCCAGTTGGGATAAAGGGTTGGGGCAATGCAGCTGGTTGGGAATTTCTGCAACAGAACAGGATTTCATGGGAAAATTCTCAGTGGTCAAACTCAAATGAGAAACATACTGGGGTCAAAGAACTTTCAGGGAACCACAGGCAGGATTCCCGCCTGGTTTCCTGCCCGCTCACACGCTGAGACCCAGGGCTTCCAGGATCCGCAGCACTAGGGCAGCCCCACACTGTGGACTGCCCCAGAGCCAGAGATCTGTGGACTCCCAGAGATGATTCTTGTCAGATTCACTGTTGCTAGTCAGTGGTGAAAAGCAGTGGAATTTACAAGAACTGTGTCCATTTCATCCAGCAGCTGCTTCCTGGGACTGCTTCTTTTTAGAAACACCAGTCATTGTTTCTGAAATGAAAATTGCATGGAATTTCTAGATCATGGGAAATGTCAAAAAAAAATGGTTTTTGTTCCTAACTGAAATGAAACTAAATTTCAAAATGTTCACATTTTCTGTAAAACAGAGAGTCTGATTTTGAACAAATCTGTTGGGCAGTGATTCCAGAAGACTTGGTGTGGTAACATGAGGATGTTTGCTGTTTGAGGTCTGGTTTGTGCAGTAGGTTCTCTCTAGCTACTTGGATTCCTGAGAGAGACTCTTGGATCGTGAGCTCTTCTAGACAGGCATTGCAATTTGATGACTTTGCAGTGAAAACACCATAATATTGCGATTATTTTCTGAATCCAGGTTGGATTTTGTGGAAGTGGGTAGATGGAATCAGAGAAGTTAGAGAGAGAGAAGACCTAATATTATTAATAGAGCAATAACCTTATATTGGTCTTTAGAGATTTCTTTAAAAAGACACAGCTCCTGTTCCAGAAGGATTGCAGTCTACATCAGATGAGCATAGAACACAGAGAGGCTAAAGAAAAAATGGGGAGTGGGAATTAATGAGAGTCACTAATGAAGTGATTGAATCTTATGGGTTCTGATAGATTTTAAGGAGAGACTGAACTAAGGGGGGAGGAGACAGCACAGAAGTGTCTCGTGTATGTGAGCAGAAATCTGTGCTTTTCCCTAACAGGTGGCTGACGTGCAGATCTTTGCCTCCGGGAACTTTAGAGAGAATTGCAGACACCATCTTGGATCGCTTCCGCATCCCCTGGCTTAAGGGGGCCATAAAGATCAATATCAGCCTCCTCCCACCACTCATCCTGCTGCCAGTCTTCCTCCACATAGCAGCACTGCACTTCCTGTTGGCACTTGTTATCCTGACATCCCTTCCTGTGGTGGTGCTGTGGTACTACTACCTCACACACAGGAGGAAGGGACGGACTCTCTTTTTCTTGAGCCTGGGGCTGTTCTCCCTGGGGTACATGTATTATGTGTTCCTCCAGGAAGTGGTTCCCCGAGGCCACGTGGGGCACACTCAGGTGATTATTCTCACCTGTGGGTTAATTCTCATGCTTGTGGCCGTGTCTCGAGCCAAGAGGGACCCTGGCTACCTTGCCAGCCAAAAGAGCAATGACAAATCACCGTGCCAAGGCAGCAATGATTTGCCAAACAGGAAAGTCCTGGGGAGCTCCAATGGGCTTCACGGAGCAGCTGTGTCTGGCATCACCAGCGGTCGTGCTAAGAACGATGATGCCAAGGGCTGTTCCAGAATGTTGGCCGAGGGACTAGACAAAGCAAAGGAGGACTGGTGCACCAAATGTCAGCTGATTAGGCCACCTCGGGCTGGGCATTGCCGGTTGTGTGGTATGTGTGTAAGGAGACTGGACCATCACTGTGTCTGGTAGGTGCCATGGACTTCTGAGGTTGTTACTTAAGGTTAAAGAAGTTGCTGCTACCAAAAAGGGCTGCCTCTTGCACTTGGTGCCTTTCCTCTTGATACTGAGAGCTGTCATTTGTCCTGAGTGGGGTGACCTGATAACTAGCCAACTTGGGTGTAGGAGATCCTCTTTCAAGACCAGTTTTTGGTCTCTGTCCTAGTCTGCAATGACATTTCTGTTGTTCTAGAACCAGTCCAGCTCCACGGATGGTTGTGCTAGTGATGTAAAATAGGGCTTAGGATTTTTACCACCGTGATGTTTAAACATGCTCTAAGCAGGTGTAAATATGATAGCAACTGTAGGAGCAGTAACATTACACCAGTGGAGCTGCACTGGTACTACAGCAACAGTGGGAGAGTACCTAAAATTGCTGGCCAAGATCCCAGGGATGGCAGTGTGCAAATACATCAGGCGAGAGCTCGCCTTTCTTAGGCTTTTAAGAAAGGCTAATGGCCTTCCAGCAGACAATTGACAGGATGTGGGAGGCTCTCCGAGAGCTATATTGACACGATGCCATCCGAATATGTTTTTACATTTCCTTCATCATTGGCCTAACCTGCTAGCCTGTGCCCTTGAGTAGATTTTTATGCCTCTGATTGTATTATACAGATGCTCTTTGGAGCCAAGCTCTCTCAGTCAAGGAAGAGAGATGCTTTTGGTTTTTTAAGTAAAGAAAGGTGAAGTTTTACAAAATGTTCTTTCTTTTGCCCTTTGGAGGATTAACAGCTGCGTAGGGGAGCGGAACCACCGAGCCTTTATCCTTGCGCTCTCACTCTTCCTGCTCACCTCTCTATATGGAATTACACTGACCCTGGATACCATCTGTAGGGGCCAACGTACCTTCATAGCGCTGTTCTACTGCCCGGGGACCTATACAGACTACAGGTGAGAAATCTTCTTAGGGGACAGGGCAAGGGGTGGGGACTTGGGTCCTTCCTCAAAGGTCAGATCATGCAGCTCAGTTCCCACCTGTTACTTGCTTCCAGTTCGTGAGGCCCCAGTCCATCTCCTGTGGCCTACATTATGTCTGACAGACAATGAATTTATGCTCACAATTCCTGGGAGACTGAGAAGTGCTATCCCCATTCTACAGCAGGGAATACTGAGGCATAGAGTTAGTTTCTCAAGGTCCCATAGGAAGTCAGTGGCAGAGCCAGGATTGGAACTCAGTTCTCCTATGTCCCAGTCCTGTGTGTTAAACAAAAGATGCTTGTCCCTCCTGCTCTTTCCTTTCTCCCCATCCTCAGTGCATGAGTCTTCCAAACTTTTGGTTCTTCATCTGACTCCCTCCACCAATCCCTGCTGTCAGAGTCCCCAGACATTCCTTCTTATCTCTGGTTCCCTCCATAGTTCCTCACCTGCTCCCTTTTGCTGCCTGGCCCCAACTTGCCTCCCAAATGCTCAAGAACCCTCATGTTGCCTGACTGCATCCCACCACACCTTCCCCAGCTCCACAAACCCTTCTTCCACCCAGCTGCCTCTGTGTTGTCCTGTTGTTCCAGTGCTTATTTATTTATCATCCAGTAGCCCCTAGAAGCTCCCATCAAGATGGGGGCCCCTTTGTGCCAGATCCTGTACAGCATACAGTAGCTGACAGCCATTGCTTTCAAAGGGATCACAGTCTAAATAGAGAAGATCAGGGTGGTGGGGAGGAAGGAATTCAATGTGCAAACAAGTGGTCAGCTGCACTAAAAGCTCACCCTCTTCTGCTCCCATTCAACTGGTGTGGGAAAGTGGGCTGTTAGGGTCCAGAGCGTTCAAGTGGCTAGATCTAGTGAACAGATGGGGAACGAGGCCTAGTGGGCCCCAAACTTGTTGCTATCACAGCTGCTACTTCTTGTGAGTGTATGATCTGAGCTCATCAGACTTGAGCTCCCGTTAGAGTCTGATTGTAAGCAGTATGATCTAATGGTTAGGGCAGAGGACATCCTGGCTCCTTTTCCCGGCTTCACCAAAGATTTGCTGTGTGACTCTGAGCATGTCACTTCACATCTCTGTGCATGAGTTTGTTTAGCTATAAAAAGGTGTTAATGCTTACTCCTCTCCCAGGCACGGTAACAAAGAACATTGTTTATACAGTGCTGGCCTAGAGGATAGAACACTGGACTGAGACTCAGGAGATCTGGGTTCAAATCCTGGCTCTTCTGGTAACCTCAGTTTTCCCATATGTAGTGGGGATAATGATACTGACCCGTGTAAAGCACTTTGAGATCTACTGATGAAAAGCACTAGATGAGAGCTAAGTTTTGTGTTTTGATTATTAGTCATTGACCTGGCTTCAGTTTCCCCACCTGTAAAATGATACTGACTTTTGGAAAACACTTTTGTTTTACTGGTGAAAAGAGCTGTATAAGAGCTGGGAATTGTTATTATTTACTGAAAATGTATATAGCTAGGTAAGTGCTAAGCATCATTAGGGAGGTTGTGGGGCTTTTTTGTCCATAAAACCCTTTGGGATCATTTGATGAAAGGGGCCATTGTAGCAAATGTGGAAAGGGACTGATGGGAAATCTGTTACCAGGGGAAATCTCTCTCTGAAACTACAGTTTAGAGCAGCTGTGCCCACTCTAAATGGCTTCCTTCCCCTCTTTTTCCCCACTGTCAGCTCTGCTCTGTCATTCACGTGTGTGTGGTACTGTGCCATTGTAACGGCCGGGATGGGCTACATCCTCCTCATCCAGCTACTGAACATCAGCTACAACGTGACTGAAAGAGAAGCTCGGCTGGCTCTGCGGGAGGGCACTGGGCGCAGGCTGCTGGGTGGGATTGTGGTAGACACGGGTAAGTATAACCGGGGCTTCCTGTACAACTGGGGCCAGTTCTTGACTCTGGGGTCACCCACTCCTCAACGCTCCGCTGAAGACGTTGTGTGAAACCCCTTTCCCACTGATTGCAATGACTTTCTTTGGAGGTGAATGGCTCCTTCCCCGCGGATCCCACTGGCATTGTGTACTGATTTGGAGGCTGGGCCCATCTCATTGTCAGTGAGGCACTAAATGATGGTAAGAGGCATTAAAGGACTGATGGGCTCATACACCACAGGCCAGAGAGAGTGCAGAATGAATTAAGCCATATGCACAAATCAGGAGAGGCAAAATCACACTTCTCTCTGACCTGCCTCCACGTGGAGAAATTATGCACAATTCAGCAAGATTAACAATAACACAAGACTTGGATGCGTGAGGTGCTACAAATCTGGATTTTGGAGTCAAGGTAACCAGATGCCATGCTTTAGGCCTCAGCTGGACACTGCGGGGTCAGGACAGACTCCCCTCTCTTAGCATTTCACAAATGATGTGGTGATGAGGTAAACCATAGTGGGTACCACGAGCAGGCCATTCCAAGAGACAGAGTCTCAACCATGATGGACTGAGGGAAAGATACTTAAAAGGGCCATTGTCTCGTGGTAGCTTCAGTACCCAGCTGGGACCTCTCTTCCCTCTTGTGGACATTTTTCAATCTTCTATCCCATCCTTAAAGCGGCATCAGCCATTAGTGCTTCTATTAAGTGCCTTTGTGAGCAGTACACCTATAGGGCTGTTTGAAGCCTTGTCCTCTGTTAGCCCCCCAAAATTGCTATTTCATCTGTGTGAGAGAGAGGAGGACTGGTCCTTCCTGTATGTGCCGTTGATTTCTTCTCTGGGTTGATCCAAGGGCTTGACTCCCTTGAAATATTTTATTCCATTAGCAATTGCTAGCAGCAGACAGCTGGTAAATATTTTCCAAGCGGGAAAGCTGTAAGTTCCAAAGTAGCTGTTACTCATTCTAGGGCAGTGGCCAAGGTGGGGAGTAAATTGTCTGATGCTGCTACTGCCTTGTGATCCTCCTCCCTGTAATCGGAGAGGAATAATAGTACTCCAGGGAGATGGCTCACAGCTGAAATACAGGCCCCCAGATCCCTCTTCCCCCAATCATTGAGAATGTGCCCTAACCCCAGAAGACATGTTTCTCAAAGGAAATGGAAAGGCGAGAAGAGATTCAACTCAGAGGCTTGGGGATGTGGGGAAGTTTTTGGGCCCCCAGAAGACTACTAAATGAAAATGTTGTATGCAGTGTTGTAGTAACCATTTTGGTGCCAGGATATTAGAGAGACAAGTGTGGTGAGGTAATATCTTCTATTGGACCAACTTCTATTGGTGAGAGAGAGAAACTTTCAAACTCGTCAGACCTGAAGAAGAGCTCTGTGTAAGCTCAAAAACTTCTTTCACCAACAGAAGTTGATCCACTAAAAGACATTACTTCCCCCACTGTCTCTCTCAAATGAAACTGTTCACACACGTTTCAGTGGGGTTGCTAGAGGTCCCTGAGGCCTCGGTGCACCTGCCCCTCAACTACACATACCTGGGCTCCAGTTTTAGCTGAAATCACAAGTGACGTTATTTGGTAGGTCTTCTCCCAAGCCCTGTTTGTGCATGTTGTAAACGCCACTGTAATTTGCTACGCGTGGCTAGATTAAGCCCCAGGCTCTGAGAGCACTCCAGTGTTGTGGCGCAGGACTGAGATGCACAGGCAGAGCTGGGAAGAATCTCACTGTAATCATTAGTGTGTGTCCACTCCACAAGAGCAACAGTCTTTAGCCCCCTGGGTGACAGAGCAAGGACTGATTGGAGCCTTCAACACCCCTCTCCTTGCTTAGAGGTCATCTCTTCAAGGCAGGGCTGATGTAGCATATTACCAAAGGACGTGTGTGGGAGGGCGGGGAGGGGAAGCTTGCCTTGCTGCTTTCTATACTGTACCTTCAGCCCCCGATCTGCTGGTCTGGCACCTTTCACTCATGATAGAATGCCCAAGTTCAAGTTGATATGCCCCTTTGCACTGTTCTCTTGTTTTCTAAAGCAGCATATGCACCTCCTATGCCCTAGAGCATAATTAATGAGCCTTAGGAACTGCTGTGCTTGAAGCCTAGTGATATGGATAGAGCTGCTGACTTGTGCAGTCTCCTTTTTGTGAACACTTTAAAAGGGAGATACCTCTGTCTCCAGTCAGAGAGAGGGAAAGAAGAAAATCAGAAGTGGAGACCTCTGGCCCCTTATTCCCATTCCAACATGAAAGCAGTCATGTGGATCATGATGATTATGCCAGTGGATGAGCATGCTGATCTGACTTCTCTTGGGACTGGAGTGTGAGCCCTGGAGTTATGCTCACATCAAGAACTTGCCTCAGTGCTAATTAACTGAAGTGTGTCCATAGAGAAATGCATTTATAGGGGCCATGGGGAGCCTACAGGGAAGGGTTTTGCCTTAGTGCAGTGATCACTCTCTGCATGGTGCAGCTAGTGAGTGGCAGGAACGTGACCTCACAAACCTCTATCCCTGTTGACACCTTGGAAAGATTGAGATAATGTTGCCTTCTGGGCAGAGAAAAATCACTAGAGGCCATGTGATCTAGAGCACAGAACTTAGGACCTTGGGCAAGTCACTTAACCCCTCTCTGTGAACTAGTTTGTGTTTACCAGTGCCATCTAGTGGATGGAATTGGAGCTGCTCAACTGCATGTCAGGCCAAAACAGAGGTTCAAGTGGTCAGAGGCCTATGTTTTTGTGGCAGGAGGATCTGAATTCTGTCCCTACTGAATGGGAAGTTCTAAGCAGCCATAGAATGCACCATGGTGGGAAATGTGATGTCTTAAATGGCCACCTACTTGTTTACAGTCCTAGCCTTTCTCAGAGAGAATTACCTCATGAATGTCTTTGAGATGGAAAGCACAATGTTAGCTTTTTTCCCCTGTGTATGTACAGTGCTTAGCATAGTGGAGTCATGGTCTATGGCTGGGACTCCTAGGCACTACAGTAACACAAATACTAATATCTGGAAGTATTGCCCTGAAAAGGACAGAACAGCATGGCCACTAGCTTCAGATTTACTCTGTTTTGGAACTTCCTTTGAGTATCCACAGTACAGCAGCAAGTCTGAGAAGAGTATTGCTGCCCATTTCATTTCTATTGAGGGTGGATTATCTCTGTCTCATGCATGAAGGATGTTCTTTGCTTTAACCTTGTCTTGTTGGACTAAGGATGGGCAAACTTGTAGCAAAATGTTAAAATCCACCACAGTAGTGGACATGAAGAGATGGTCTTGGGGCTGTGAAAAAGGGATCCAGTTGGTGCAATAATACAAGGCAGATTGGGAGAGGGATAGTCACTGTGAGTAATATGGTAATTAGGGAGCATGCTGCATTTGACAGATGAGCTGCAGGATGGGCACCCAGCTGAGTCTAACTGATGCTTAAATGTGAGCACCTTGGGGCAGAGACCAGCTTCTTACTTACCTGTAAATTGTCATGCATATGTATAACAATGAAGAAATCATTACCATTCTGGCCCTTTAAAGGTCCTCTGAGTTGCAGAAGAGGAGTGTCTAGACCTGGAAAAGACGGGGGACTCCAGCAAATTTTTAATTTTTTTTTCCTGTCTTTCTTCTTCCACATTTTGAAATGTCAGAAGTTTTATCCTGCTCTGGTAGCATCCTTCTTAGAGACTTTTAGTGCTACCAAGTGGGATTCACTTTACAGACCAGGAGGAATTTTAAAGGGGCAGAACTGTCGTAATACTACTAGAATTGCCCAGATACCAGTGTCCTGTTTGGTGAATTTAGAGAAGGCTGTTGCAGTTAGATGCATGGTATAAGAATGGCCATTCTGGGTCACACCAGTGGTCCATTTAGTCCAGTGTCCTGTCTTCCAATAGCAGCCAGTGCCAGGTGCTTCAGATGGAATGAATAGAACAGGTAATCATCAATGATCTAGCCTGTCGGCCATTCCTAGCCTCTGGCAAACAGCAATCCCTGCTCACCCTGGCTAATAGCCATTGATGGACCTATCTTCCATAAACTTATCTAGGTCTTTTTAAACCCCATTATAATCTTGGCCTTCAAAACATCCTCTGGCAAGGACTTCTACAGGTTGACTGTGCGTTGTATGAGCAATAACTTGGCACTTTGCTGTAACTGCCTCTTCTCAATTTTGCATTTATACTCGGATAGATAAGTGTTTGTTTTTTTTAAAGATTATTTCCTGACTCTCCCTTTCCCAAATGACTGAAGTCACTACTGACCAAGAAATGGCACTGCCAGTAACTCCAATCACATTTCAGAGTCTATGCTGTAATGGTGCTTTTCCCTTCAAAATAGACTGCTTTCGAGTGTCTTACAAAAATCATTTGCTGTAAAGAAGAAATAGAGCTGCCTAGTGTCTTAATAATCATGTGCTCAGACTTTCTTCTCTGTATGAATGTATATTGCCTCACTTAGAGCAGGATATATGTGTTAGTATGGATGTATTTTCCCTATCTCTACTATGTTTTCAATGGAGGCATCTGCTCCCTAGGACTTTCTTCCACTGCAAGGATGTTTGTCAAGTGAAAATCCTGCAAGGGACAAGTCGAGGTTCTTCCTGAAATCGGGAATTTGACTTCCCAAAAGTTTACATCCTTAAGGAAATATTTTTAATGATAAAATGAAAAATACAGAGTCTGAAAGAATTGTTTCTAACTTGGATGTTTTTCCTAAGTGAGAGGAAGAACCCTAAATGTAAATGTTGCATGTATGAGCTTTATTAAAAGGATTGTGTTGTGTGTCCACTTTATAATGTGCCCCGTGTTTTCAGAGGGATGTAGTTATGAGTTCAAATACATAAATACTATAGCGTGGTCTAGATTAATTTATACCATGTTACCGTGCAGGTGAGCTGAATGTTTCTGGCCAATCATATGGGTTACAGACATGCATTTCTACTCAAATCCAGTCAGGTCAGTAGTGACAAAGCTATCACCATCTAGGGGCATTGTCAGCTGTGCAATGAAGGTGGAGATTGGGGAGAGGGTCTCAGCCCAGTCCCCAATGACCAAGCCATCATCACCTCTGGTTTCACCTGGCCCTGTCACTGGTAGTCTCAGAGGGAAAAGAATTCCCTCTCTTACCACAAGGCGAGGTTTAATGTACTTACCCCAGGAGAAACCATGCATTGTTGTGGCCTGTGCCATATCGGCCCCAAGGACTGAGGGCTCCAGACTCTTCACTTGGTATCTTTTGCCAAATAAACAAAACCATAAATAGGAGCTAGAACTTATTCTGTGCCAGGGCTGGGACAGACATGAAACACTATGCAGCTATTAGTGGGAAGCGAGTTTATTTTGATCCTGTAAATATTCCAGGCACCCGATGAAAGGAGAAAGCCTATTCAGAAGGCTTGCAAGGCCCTTTGCTGTCTGAGCTCAGTTATGGGATTCACCTGTGTGGCACTCTGGCTTGCTGTTCAGCTATTTCCCTTTGAACGTTTTGTTCACTGATGACAAAGAGAAGGTAAATCAGGACCTTGCACTGTTACTGGCTAGACACGTGCTGTGTCTACGCAAGGGGTGTCCCACCTATCACCAGTTGAGCTCCAAAGGTGGGAGGCACTAAAGTAAACAGAGCTGTAGGTCACTGCCACTGTTTTAACCAGTCTTCTCTAATCCTGCTTAGAGTAGTTTTAGATGAAAACACAGGTAAAAATCCAATTGTTGGTCCTAGGAGCACGTTCTGGTGGAGCCACACGTGGGGGAGATGTTAAAGAAAATGCCGGTGCAGGCATGGCCTAGGAGTGGCTCCTGTGACTGAAGCACTGTTGGGGTGTAATGTGGCCAAAGCTTGCACTGCCACCTGTTCTGTGGATAGCAACGATATTTCAGCCTGCAAGCTGCTCTCATAGAAGTGCCTTTCACCAGCACTGAATTCACTCCACTAAAGGAAACCCTTTTTTTTCCAGTTGGAGGGTGTATCTGGCCATGGAACACCTCCCTTTTGAGAGAGGATCAGCAAGGGACCAGCAACCAGGAATTAACCTGAGCTGAGACACTGGGCTGGTGCCCAGGTGTTTCCCCCATGACCTTCAAGGATGTGGTTTCTACCATTAAAGTCTGCTCAGCATGCCAAAATCTCTTGCACTTGACTGCCTTGGGGGGAAGTGTTTGATGGGATAAAGCTTAAATTTAACATCCATTCTGAATGTTTTACAGGTGACCTGTATAATCTGCCTGGGCTCTGGCTGCTTTGTGTGCACGTGTATGGTTATTTCAGCTAACTGTTTGGCTTTAATCAGCAGGGGGCGAGTCTGATTCAGAAGAAAACAGTGTTATGGTAAAGTTTCATGCCTGTGGATTTTAGTTCCAAGGGCTGCATTCTAACCTGTTCTCCAGCACTAAATTCATGAGAAATTGCACCTCTCTGAACTGTGAAATCCTAGCTTTTCAGGGACATAACTGCAGCAGCCCAGACCTTCACAGGCTCTTGAAAAAAAGTTAAGTGCCTGCCAGTGACATGGTCCCTGCTGGAATCCTCCAAACTAGAAAGTCTGCCAGAGAATGGGTGAACCTGCTAAACTAGCAGGAAGAAAAGGGAGCAATTCAGAAGGCTAAGGATACTGAAGAGTGTGTGTATGGCCCACCTATCACAAGGGGCACTGGTTTCAAGTGCCTCACTTTGTGTGCTCCACCTGAAATGCGTTATTTTCAGAGGTTGTACTGAAGTTAGTAAGAGCTGTGCGTGCCCAGATCAAACCCAAGGTGTCTCAAATCAGGCATCCAAAAATTGGCCCCCATTTGTTTCAAGCCATGAGAGGGGTTGGTTCAGAAGAAACTTCCCCAAGGGCTAGGTCATTCCAGAATCTTCCACTGCTATTCCGAGAGACCAGCTATAGATGGATGATGGCCTGCTCCGCTATGGCAATTCCTGTGTTCCCTGAACTGTCCTGTCTCCAGCTACCTGCAGCTCTGTCTTGATGAGAGAGCCACTTTGAGCCTGCCTTTCACATGCTGTTTCATCTCACTAACTGCAATTATTTTACCCAAACCCAGCTTTAGAGAGGGGAGCTGGTGAACATACCATTCCCACATGGCAACTTCCTGACTGGTGAAGGAATATAGCAGGATGAGGGAGGATTAAATTGTTCTCTCTGTAAAAAGGATGTCAGTAACATGAGAGCAGAAGGGCCAACTCTAATGCACCCTAGCATGTAGAAACGGCACTGGTGAGATTTCAGCAGGAAGAGTGTGCACCAAGAGGCAGGCACTACTGCTGCTGTTCTGTCATCACGGTAACTGTGAGAGCACCAATGAGTGGAGGGGAGCCTGCGCCCACCCTCTCTCCCTACACAAGTGACCCAACTCCCTTCACAGCCTGACCTTAATGCTTCCAGCTGATCACCCACCATACTCACACATCCTCCAGCCACACACATTCAACTCCTTTCCACTCCTATATAAATGCCCATATGAGCTGACAGCAGTCAGGTCTGCAACCAATATTTGGGCAACAGGATTGCCTTCGTTCTTTAGCATTTGGGTCTGCTTTGTAACTCACCCGGCACTCAAACCAATCCTTCCACCCAATCAGGCAAAATCTTGAGAAGACAGGAGCCCTGTGTTTCCAGTTTTGTTACACCAGCGAGAGAGAAGCAAATTCCAGTCTTCAAATGCCTATCTCCATTGGTGGTATGTGGTGTGTTTCAAATCCTGTCAGCTAACTCAATGGCAAAACACCTTCTTTCTGAAGTCTAGCCCCCTGCTCTACATACAACCATTTAGTAATAGTTCCTCATGTGGGCAGGGCAGGACATGGGTGGTTCAATGATGCTGCTATTGGTGACAGTAGGAGGATTCCATTATTTTATTCTTAGATGTAGCCACATTGTGTCAAATCACAAGGTGAGAGTACTAACAACGGAAGGACAGCCAGAGCTCTCCTCCGGCACACAAAGGCACGTTTCGGTTCTGTGCTTCCTGTCCCTTAGGAAGGAAGTTCAATGTCTCAAATTGACAGCCCTATGCTAAAAGCAGCAAAAATTCCTAGGGAGGTTTGTAAGCAAAGTGTGCATTTGGCCTGGAATTTATCCTGCCTTGATTCTCATGTGCTAGCCCTGATCACTGCCTGTCACGAGGTGTTGCTATGGCGTGTTCCCACTGTGGGAAAGCAGCCCAGTGGCTACAGAATGAAGCCAACAATCCAGTTTCCACTCTCATCCTCAGTTTAGACTGAATGTTAAAAGCAGCACTTGAAACAAAAGTGGTCATAGGCCCTAGAACACAACCCCCACCCCCCATTGTACCAAACCAGGAAGAGCTCCTGTCATTCATAGGGGTGAGCTTACATCACTAGCCGCATCCTTCCTATTTGGTCCACTTTGCTCATCAAGGAGGGAGTGTTGCCCAGACTCCTTCCTGTCATCTTCGGAAGTCAGGGAGAATTTCAGCTACTCTCTTGCGTAGCTGCTCTCTCCTTGCCTCTTTCTCTTTTTCCTCCTTCATCAGTGCTGGGTACTGCCTCCAGGCTCTGAACATAGTCAGTGTTATTCTCCTTTAAGAAACGGAAAGAGATAAATGGACAGAGCCATCTCACACACGGCCATTAAAAGCCTCTGCTCCATTCTACAGCAGCCAGAGACCCACCCAGAATACTAATACTTTGCCCTTTTCTCTTGCCTTCCCTCTGGATGTCACTCCTGTCACTGGCAGGATTCAATAGTCAGTGTTTGCTGAGCGCTCAGAAGATGAAAGGTGTTATATAAAGGCTAATGAGGCTCTTTTAGAAAGGAGATGAGGGCAGCTTCGTTATGGGAGGCTCCCTCATGGAACGAATGAGTGAAAAGAGCAGCCTCATTCAGTGCAATTCAATGACCTGCAGGTCGTCACCTCACTTTCAGTCTCTCCGGATCCTCCTCTACTCCAGTTCATTCCTCCAGTTCACCACCTGCTGACTTAGCCATGTCAATCAGGTTCAACATTAAACTATGCAGGAGTGTGATCTAAACCTGCAAACTAAAACCAAAAACCATGTTGATGTCATTGACTTCCCATGAGCCAGTGACGGAGCTTGTCTGCACAGATCCCGTGTTTACTATACATCATCTCTACAGCTGAAATACCAATATAGTCAGAAGGGTGAACGTAATCTGACATCTCTGCTTCCTGCTGTGTCTTTGAGACTTAGCTATTCATGGTATTGACTGTAACAAATATTTACTGAGTCTTGTTAAACCTGCATTACAACTCAGCTATGGGAGAGTAAACTGGAGTTTATTCAACTTCATTCATCATCAACAAAACTGTCAGCTGAGTTTCCACTGCAGAATCAGGTCAGAGGCAGAAAGAACCAGCTGGATTCTCAGATCCTAAATGGCATAAGCTGACCCCATTCAATCTGCAAGGTCCCCAAGAAAAGCAGCTCTGGAAATGCTGCAATATTCCCACACAATCACTTGACTCACTGTCATTGCCCTTAAAAGTTTTTCTAAGCTGGCTTTTTAACAGGAGCTGTGTAGCCAAATCCACTAATAAAGTCTCAACCATTCATCACCTTCCCCCACCCCCTCCTTCAGTGAACTCAGAATTGCGGGAGAGGTTAAGGATCAAACTCCCTTTTCCAATCTGCATGGAGCCATCCCGCCTCGATGTTCTGCACCCTCTGTCAGTCCTGTGCATAGCGTGAGACCAGAACATCAGAAGCAAGAGCCACCTTGCACATGGAAGTGACAGCAGGAAAGTGACAGTCTAAATATGGTGGGATGAAGGGGAAAGGCCGGACACTCAAAAATGTCCCATAGGGTAGATACACACCAAATAAGAACAATTCCCTCGAGAGGAACACATTTACCTATCACTGTGCTCAGCTGCGATCTTCTGCTTTTCCCATAATGCACTCTTCTCCTCGTTAAGCAGGTCAAACCATGCCCAGAACAACTTCTTCTTGAGGGAAGCTGCATGAAGCCTGCTAGCTCTTTCTTCCAGCACAGAGAAATAATCCTTATACTGGGGAATGGACACAGGGAAAGAGGTGAGTGTGTTCTCCTGGCCTCCCCACTAAACAACCACAGCACAGTGTCAAGAAAACCCCCAGTGAAGGTAATGGGCATGGGAATAAGAAAGATGTGCAGTGAGGAGCAACAGGCAGCATAGTAAAGGGGGGAGGCCAGGAATGATTGAGGGGAGCAAAGAGGAGGCAGTGATTGATGGGGTGATAAGAGAAGCAATGAAAGGAGAGTGATAAGGAGGGGAGGGTATCAGCGCAGTGGGGTAAGCATGGGGAGATGCGGACAGGGGAGAAGGGAGAAAGGGGCTGAGGAGGCAAAGACAGATGTGAAAGGGAGGTCAATGTGACACAGCGGGCAGCGCGCACTATTCATGTGATGCAGGGCTCACCTGGAGCCCACGGGTGCGTGTGGTAGGCCCTGAAGTTGGGTTTGGAGTGTGAAAGCAGCTGGTTGAGTTAGTAAAACATCCCCTCCCCTTAGGTCTCGGCTCACCTTTAACCAGCTCCTGAAGCCCCTTCTGAGTAACAGGCAGGAAAAGAATTCCTCAGCCCGAGCCATCTTCCCAGCAAGGCTCGTCTGGATGTGCTGGAGCCAGGCCAGCAGACACTTTCTTTGCAATCCTGAGCTGTGGTGCTTTTGTGCCATCTGAGCACAGTGAGAAGAGAGAGAGAAGAGCTAGTTACCCAGATAAATAGCTTGTCAGGCTGCAGCCATGGAAACTCCACTGCAAAACTAGCTCGGCTTTAATGTAAAGGTCCCAACATGGTTCCCCTTTGGTAGGATTTTGCCCCAGCTGGAAGGCTGGTGCAGAGACTGGTATTAGACCTTATCCTGTAGCCTCTATTTCCCCATCCACCTCTGACCATCCTCTGCAACTAACAGTGGCCATTGCTGAGCACATTCTCTGGAAGAGGGAAGGTAAGCAGCTTCCTCTGAGACAGATACTAAGGCCAGCCTGTACATTTAGGCTGATTAGCAAGAAGCACTCCCTGGCAGTCAGATCTATTAGGCTGTGGAACATCTCCCCGGGGAAGGATGGAAACCCATCACTGAGGACACTACAGACTGGACTGGACAAAACACTAGTCCACGTATTTGAGGGAGTCCATCTGTCATTGAGTGTGAGGGTTGATTAGCTCAAGTTTAGTGGGGGTGGGGTTAAGGAGCTTAAAAGCTTGGCTTCGCTTTGCAAGAATCACTCAAGCTTGTGAACTTGGCTTAGCCAGAGGCCTGTTGAAGTTCTGAAAAACTGTCTAGCCCGGGACGCTAACCGAGGCAGAGCTACTTTAACCTGATAGATTTAGTCCTGCTGGGAGGGGCTGGTTTAGTCAAGAGGCCTGAAAGATTCTGTTCAGCTGGAAGCTTGGCCCAGCCAAAAGCTTATTCTAACTCCTGGGGATTTTCCTTGAGCTGCGAGCCACAATGTTATGAAGCTGCTGTGGGAATCTCTGTAACTCAAGTTATTTCAGTTCCTATGGGATCTAACATTTCATGAATGCACCTTTGTTTTTTCTGCCTCTTTCCTCTTCAGTCTCTGAGTCTATGACCCACAATCATAGATTGCTGTGTGACAAGGTACAATAGAAAACAAGCTTGCACTGCCAAAGAAATGGGCTAGAAGTGGGATCTATTTAGTCTATTCCATTTCTATGACACTGGCCAGCCGAAGGGACTTATAGAATAGGTGGTTATCACCCCTCTTCTTCCTTGCCATTCGGCCAAATTCACCAGTGAATGTGGGTGCAACTCTACTAATTTAAATGGAAGCTTGCCCTCTTCCACCACTGGTGAATTTGGCCCATCTTCCTCATGCTATGCCTGAGTCTCACCATCCAGAGCAGCAAAAGTCCCGATCCACTTCTAAACTCACGCCAGCATGATGAGCTGCCTCCAACACAGTCATTTAGACACTTGTTTTACTAGTGAAATTCATGCACTAATGAATCAGAAGCTGCCTAGTACTGCTTCCTTCAATTATCCTCACCTGCTCTAAAGGAGTGGAGAGATGACCACATGTAGTCCAGGCTCTTGCCTTCAGGGGTGGCCAGTGTCAGATGTACCAGAGAAAGATGATAATCTCATGACACACCATGCCCAACTGTGCCATGCTGTACACTGGCTTGACAATGTTTTCCTGATCAAGTGGCCGATCAGCTTGTGGCCTGAAGAGTGAGGACTGAGAGCCCCTCATGATTGCTAGTCGTTTTTATCTTTGAATAACTACGGATGCTTTCCTTTTCAGACATGTCAAGCAGATTCTTTGACATTGTCAGCCTCAAATCATGTGAGTATTGTGGGTAACTGCATGCTAATCAGAAATTACTTGTTTTTATCAGCTTTGAATGTGCTGTTTTTATTTCCCTGTGTGCCCTTTTGTTCTTGTACACAGGGAAAGGGGAGCACCCAGTTGGCGTTTTGTCTATCCTTCTTTATTTCATATACAATGACCAGGTCTCGCTCTTCTCCTTTCACATTCAATAGTGCTAGGAATCAAATTTGCAAAAGCACTAAGGCCCTCTAAGATATTTAGGTACTTGAATTAATTGGTGTTAGGTGTGTAAATATCTTTTGAGGCTCTGTGTCCAAGTCTCATTGACTTTCCGAGAGACTTCAGGCTCCAACGTGCCTAATTTACTTCTGAAAATAGGCCCTAGACTCCTAAGCACCTGTGAAAATGTTAATTTTCCCCCTAGTCTTTTTCACCTACATGTGCCTCCTCTCACTGTCATTGCTCTTTTCTGGGCCTGCTGTGCCTAATTTTTTTAAGAGGAGGACAAACCTGAAAGCCATATTCAAAGATATGCTGGAGCCCTCTCACCCGACCTGAACACAACAGGACCTGACAGGAGTTGGGTCTGAAAACAACCCAACCTCTTTGGGGTCGGGTCGGGTTGTCTCTGATCACCTCCTCCTGCCCAGGGGCTTGGCGCAGTCGTGGCTGTGCGTGCTGCCCCTGCCAGCCACCTCCACCTTGCTGAGCTGTGTGTGCTGCAGAGTGAGTGTGCCAACGAGGCATAGCACTCCTCCCCCTGCAGCGCACACAGTGCAGCGAGGCAGCAGCAGCCAGCAGGTGTAGGGCACACAGCAGCCCCCATAGGCAGGAGGCAGCCGGCGATGGATATTGGGCATGGGGAGCTGGAAGCCCCCATCAGGCTGAGCCCCAAGGAGGAGGCGGCAGTGCTGACACAAGTTCAGGGGGAAGTGTCAGGGTCGGGTCAGGTCTGAAAACGACTCAACAGTCTCAGGTCTGGTTCAAGTTGGCTGTGCTTGGCTCGGGTTTGGATTTGGGTCCGAGCCAGGGTTTAAAATGAGGCCCAAGCAGACCTCTAACCTGGCTAAGATCCACTGCTGTATGAGTTAATATTGGAAATATCCTCTGCTAAGGAAGAGTGTGGTACCCCGTTCTTGCAGGGGGATGGACTCAGTCAGCTAATAGTTTTTTTCCTTCTCCCCCTGACTTCGGAGTCCATTACCCATTTCTCTCCCACAATCCCATCTGGCTGCTGCTTCCACCCTTTCTCTTCCCCTCTCAAGAGCCCACTTCCTCAGTGTTGTCCTCAGTAGGCACTTTACCGCCATGTTTTCCTTGGCTTGTTCCCTCAGCCTCTTCCAGGGCTCCAGCCCCTGCTTTCTCAGCAGGACCTTCTCATAATGGTCTCTGGCTTTTGCCAGGAGCTGCTGTTCTCTCTCCAGCCTTTTCTGCTTCTCAAGTTCTTTCTGCAATTCAAAGAGCAGCAGTTTAACTCATCCTGAGTGAAATGGATGGTAAGACACACAACCACAAACAGTTTGTATATGGGGATCCTGACCTGGCCAGAAATGGGAATCTGCAACTTGTTTAGCTAGTACCACAAGGTGGCCAAACATCTCTGACACATACAAACACATCAGTTGCTACTGGAATGAGCCAACCAGGGCTATGTGGAGAACTGTCTCCCTCAAGAAGTCATGAAGGCTTGAAACGATCATGGAAAAATGATCACAATGCTAGAGAAAGTCACATCCAACTTGTATGTCAGAGGAATGGACAATCTAGCACATGTGATTTGGGCCATTTTCCTTTATTGCCACTATAGGATCATTTGGCTTTTTTTTCCCTCTGCAGTTCAACAGCATACAGACTTTGTTCTAGCTCTCTTGGTCCTGCCACAGTCCCCATCACTGTAGCATCAGAGGACCCACAGTATCTAGGCTTCCCACAGTATTGCTTCTATACTAAGGGCTGGGTCTACGCTAGGACTTACATCAGTATAGCTACATCTATATCCCTCAGAGATGTAGCTATACTGACCTAGCCCCCGGTGTAGCCAGCGCTATGTCAACAAAATAATTCTTCCGTTGACCTAGTTATGGCCTCTCGGGGAGGTTGATTATCTACGTCAATGGAAGAACCCCTCCTGTTGGCGTAGGTAACGTCTACACTGACGTGCTGCAGCAGCAGCATTTAGGTCACTGACTGGGAGAGAGGAAGCAGACCTCTGGGCTTTAAAGCATCTTGCTGCTTGGGCTCTTACTATAGCTCATTCCCAAGCAATAACCGTGAGATGACAATTCCTGACTGGCAGAAACGGCTGGGGTAACAGAGGAGATATTCCCCTTTTCTGGGAGGAAGCTGCCACACCATCAAACTCTTTCTAGGGCTTATTTAGTTTAGGTTACATATTCGTTACTGTTGTAGCAGTGTATGGGGGCATGAATGAAAGGAGCAACCCAGAACGAGGTGTGGGTACAGCACAGCAAGCCACAATGCGGGCTTCTCCCACACAGCCTCACTGGTGCATCTCAAACCTGACAGAGCACCTGCAGGGACCCCCAATTGGACAGACAGGATAGTTCAGTGTCCATGGCCCATTCAATTCTCAGCCTCTGCCCATAAGGGAGCAACCAACAATTATAGTCGGTTTTATTCTATGGACACCAGTACAGCGAGATCCCAACTCATTTCATTCTGGCCACTGAACAGCTGCCAGAGTAATGGCTTTTGCTGTCTATAGTCATGGTTGAGGGGCAGATGCATCTGGTGTTTTGCACACCAATTTCTGCTGTCTCCTCTCCTCCCGCTTCTTCTCCAGCTGGGCCTCTTTTTCTGCAGCCTCCTTCCTCTGACGCTCTTCCTCTTCAGCTTTCAGCTGCACCTTGGAAAGAAGGACGTGGCTGGGATAAAACCAGATTCACCACATTTGAACTTTCATAGGAACACAGGATGTTCAGACCAAAGACCACCAAGGAAAGCAGCCTGCCTCTAGCAGTGACTAGCAACTGTGCTGCAATGATGTACATTAGGATGGGGAAGGACACTGCTTGCTGACATCTGCAGGTGATCACTGTACAGCCTGCAGCATTACATTTGACAACCCTGCTCTTTGCCTGAATAACTTTAAACATTATTGAAGGTTATCCAGTGATTCAGCCCCAGTATCTCACTCAGCCATGAGTTCCACAGGCTGCCTCTGTGATCTGTGATGTTCTACTTTTACTCCCACACACAAAGAAACATGAGGTTAGTGTTGTGGTTGCTCAATTGTATTTCCCTGAGGTGCCACAGACACTAAAAATCAAGGAAGTTGTTTCACTGAGGCAACCTTCACACCCAGTACAACACCATTCTCCAAGCATTCGCCCACTCCTGTCACAAACCTCCGGCATGGCAACACTTTCTGTAGCACAATCACTTTCAATTCAGCAATACTGTCACCCTCAGCACACACATCAAAGAACTGAAAATCACACTGCCTAATCCTTCAATGCATGTAAATTTCAGCTAGGCAAACCTATTTGGTTACATAGCGAAACAATCTGGATCCTTGCCTACCCACAAATTCAAACCTCCTCTAAGGTTTGGTTAAGCCTCCGCTACCCCCCTCCCTCCGAGATGAGGCAAAACATCAGCTGCTGTAGGATCCTTATTCTGAACTTTCTGATTTTAGTGCAGATCACATGGCATCCTCAGTATTATATTAACACTTGCATTTAAGAGGGCCCCTCTGTCAAAGGAACATCGATGACAAATTCCAGCAGAGTCTATAACCCAAGAGAGCCCTTGTGATAGAAGACCCATGGAGACTGGCATGGCCTCCTTCCATTCCACCTAACTCAGGCCCTTGGAGTGATGCTGGTCTGTCTGAAAGCAGGAGGGCTCTGGATTTCATGCAGATTATCTGATCTTCTGACTTTCAGGATTTATTTCTCCTATAATAAAATAATTCACATCTAAACAACTCCCATCCCACCTCTACCCTTCCAGGCATTTGTTTGAAACTGCTGCCTGACGATACACAGGTTGGAGATCCTGGAAAACACTTTCCATGGGGTAGAGTGGGACCAACCATATTAATTACACAAACACACATACACGGTAATTATTTGCTGGCAGACATTTAATACTAAATAAAGAGCTGTAGCATTTGCTGTACTGGATCAGAGCAAACATCCATCAAGCTCTGGGTCCTCCTGATGTTACAGAGGAAGGTAGAAAAAAAACATAATGTACCTGGCCAGATGTGCAATGCTGCAAGAGTGGGTGGATCAGGGGAAAAAATTCCTATCTGAGCCCAGTCTATAATAGCAAAAATCAGAAGTCTAACCACTTTCCTTACGTTTAAGGACTTTGTGGAGGGAGAGACAGGTTGGCAAGCAAAGAGATGGTGGCACTGTAGATGAGGATAGGATTTTCAGATACTCCCCCCAGATGCATAAGAGATGTCTTTTTTCTAGGAGTGCTGAAGATGAAGCATGTTCATCCCAGGAGCAAAGGCAGCAGAAACTAGTATTTCACATCACTCAATGGTGAGCTGTGTGGACCATTCAGTAATGACACTGATGAGCTCTAAAGAGTATCCCAACCCATCCTCCTTGGCTGGAAGGTTATTAGGCATGATGGAGGGACTTGGAAGAGGGACAGAAGTTGAGAAAAATGAGTGACTTCAGTGCTCCAGCAGGGAGGTCAATCACTCACCAGGTTGTGGTTGGGGATGTCCTGTTGTGATAGGGCTTAAAGAGTTTTTTTTTTTTTGGGGGGAGTGGGGGGGTGTTGTTTGGGATGTCTATCAGACATTTACCCACCAGCTGAAATTCATCATTTGGATGAAGGAGATGCTTTTTCCAGCTCTTGAATGTGAGGGGCTTCCTTGCCTGCCAGGGCGTCTCAAGTTTAGCTCTTGGCTTTACTTACCAGTTTCTCCTCCTCCCTTTTTCTCTTGGCCTCTTCTAGTTCCTTCCTCCGTTCTGCTCGGTGAATTGCTCTCTGTTCCATGGCTAGAGAATTAGGAACAAGGGGACATGAGGATTAGTATATATGAGCTACAAGGCCATGGTAGCACTTTGGGAACAGCACGAATGTGCAGTTCTGTCTCCAAACTCACACTCGAGCTTGGCTTGGCATTGTCAGTGGTGAAGAGCTCAGGTCCTACCAGCTCTCCAGTCTGGCAATGCAGTGGAGGCCTTGTGGGAAGAGCTGGGAGTGCCTGACATTGGTTATGTCTGACCCTCTGTGGCCACCTCTCTGAGCAACACTGATGGGCTCTGGAAGGAGAAGTTTGTGCAGGAGGTCAGACTAGATGATTATAATGGTCCCTGCTGACCTTATAGTCTGAGTCCATGTCCAGGGTTTCTATAACACAGAACCTTTAACAGAAGGAGGTAAATACAGAGAATCTGTTCCATATATAAGACACATGATGGCCTTAGCAAGAAGCTTTCTTTGTGGTCAGGATTTAATAAGGATATTAAGCAGATAATACAAAAGTGTAGGGTCTATATAATGGTAAAGGACATTTTACCAGCAGCCCTTCTCCATCCCTGGAAATGGCTACTTCAGGTGTAGCAGAGTATTCACACTGATTTTGCTTGAGAAGATAAGCAATGCTTCCTTGCATTGCTTGGGGAATCGTTCAAAGTGGTTATAAATTATTCCAACATCCACAACAGTCTCACATAGCTAGTCAGCAAAAATGACCCAAGCCTGGAGCAACTAATACACAAAAGGAGATTCTCAATCCCTCAGAAAGCCTCATCTTTGCAGTTTTGTTTTTACTGAATGGATATGCTTGTCCATGGAAGAGACACCTCACATAGGAAATAAACCAGGTCTAGCTGGTCAGCTTCCAGCCATCAGACCCTGGATCACAAAAGATCACAAAAAATCCATGGGGTTCAAGTATCTGAGTGAAGTATTGATACGAGGCCAGTTTATTTCACGGCAGCGTGATTGGGCTGACTTTTGACCTCTATCGTTCAAAGTCACAGCTTACCACATAGTACTGGAGTTAAAATGGCAAGAACTAAGAGAGAGAGAGAGCGCATAAGCTAAAAAGGCCTCTCAGCAAATGTCAGCCTGATGCAAGTTCTATAGCAAAGCTCCTACCCAGGCTATAAAATGGGCTTCTCTTACTGAGTGGAGAAAGCTGGGTTATGTTCATGATAGGAGAGGCCTTTGCTTTACAAACTCCTCAGAAATGATGTGTTTTGTCCCAAGAACAAAAAGACGGTGTCCAAGGATGGGTTTGTATAGATAAGTGACCAATGGATTTGCAGGGAGCCGAGAGAAACAGAGCTGCCAGTATGATATTGAAGAGTCAATTAGGCACGGTCCCTAGGTTTTACTCTTCTATTCTGAGGCCATCCACATAAAATATCTTTGTCACAGGGCGACTGGCCCTTTAAAAGGAGATGGGGCTCTACCTGTGACATGGCCAACTCTACTCCTCAGGTGGGGAAATGTGACCGCTGGGTCATGTGATTCAATCTGGCCCTCTGGGATAAATGAGGGAGAGGCCCGGGTAGAGAAGGGACCCTTGAGGTATCAGGGGTAGAGAAACATCATCAGTGGCCCAGCTGCTGACAGCAGCAAGGCTCTTGCTGGCACCCTGAGAAACTAGGACAGCTGCAGAGAGGTTTCCCTAATGACCTCTTGGAGCTAGGGAGCTGGACAAGACAGGCAGAGGCCTTGGTAGGAAAAGCCTGAGGGTGGCTGCTTCAATTATTTTGGAACCTTAAGGGTGGTTTGAATTATTCTGAACTTTATGTTAATAAGTCAGACCCCAAAAAGGGCTGTTCTTATTGGACTTGTGAAAGGAGTCCAAGAGGGGAAACTGAGGTAGGGTGCCACAGAGCCATACCAAGCCACAAGGGGATGCTTAGGATGCAGATCTTGTTGCAAACCTCAAGCGCCAGTCTCTCCATCCTACAATGGCTGGGGCAGTTACCTCCCTTACCAATAAAAACTGGCAGTACACATCAGTCAGACTTTGAGGACACAGGGAGAATTTTTTCCCCCTGATTCTTCTGTTTGGGTGCAGAAACTGATTTAATGGGACACGCAGTGGGATCACCAAGAGACCTGGACAGATTGGCTGATGAGGGGGTAAAATCCATGACTGTGGATTTAGGGTTCAGATCTGGAGACCTTACTCATGCAAACAGTTCCCTTGGCTTACTCACAAAGGTCTTCAGGATGGAGCTCTTCATGTTACTCTGACACTCGGTGTACATGTACAGTTACCGAGATGGTACTACTTCTCACACGGCTTTTGTGACAGCAGTTGAAATGCAGCAATCTCATTGGTCAGCAGAGAGGGTGAAATCATCATCAAGGTATCACAGTGCTGATGACCTCATCTCTCCTGTATGTTCTGTCAGAGCCAATTTTTGCCCCTCAGTGTCAGGGTGAGGCAGTGAAAGGTGCAGTCAGCTATCCCTTGATATGAGGATGTCTGCTAAGGGAAAGTCATTGATAAGACTGAGAAATTGTTAATGGCTGAGGAATGCAATTGGTCCTCTACACATTTTTCCACATATGTGACAGGTAGTTGCTTGGAGAAAGCACAATTGTTGGCTAGGATGCTCTACAGTTTCCTTCCTCTGCCATTTCTCAGCCTCTTGAGTAAGGCGATTCTTTTTAAAATGGGCGGAGGCTTCATGTGTGATGTGACATCATTGCAGTCCATTGCCAGCCAGCTCTTCCCAATTCGTGGGGTCAATGCCTCCCTTCTTAAGATATAGTTTCAAGGTGTCCTTGTAGTGTTTCCTCTTTCTCCTGTGGGGCCTCTTACTACAACTGAGTTGAAAAAAGAGGACTTGCTTCAGAAGATGAGTATCAGCCATTCGCACACAATGACCAGCTCATCGAAGTTGATGCTTTCATAATCTTTGTCTCAACACTGGTGACGTTAGCTGCAGAGAGAACTCTGGAATAGGTGTGATGGTCTTCCCATCTGATACAGAAAATCTTCTTAAGGCAGCACTGTTGGTACCACTCCAGACGCTTAAGATAGCATCAATATGTCACCCATATCTCACACCATAAAGAAATGTGGGGATAACAACTGCATTGTAGACCAGGATCTTAATTTCCATCCACAGATCTCTATCAATAAAGACATGACGGAGCAACTTTCCAAAGGATGCACTGGCACAACGGATCCTATGTTCAATCTCCACATCAAGATTGGCTGTCTGGGAGAGGTGGCTACTAAGGTAAGGGAAATGCTCAACGTTTTCCAAGGGTTCACTGCCCATGACAATTTGTGGGATAAGGGGGGCAACTTGTGCTGGGGCAGGCTGGTGGAGCACCTTAGTCTTCCCCATGTTGAGGGACAGTCCTAGTCTATGACAGCTGCCTGAAAAGAGCTCTAGGGTGAATTGCAAATCAGCCTGGATGTGTGTGAGGATAGCACAGTCATCAGCATACTGAAGATCAGTAATAACAGTCCTGGTGACCTTAGTTTTAGAATGGAGACACTTCAGATTGAAAAAGTGGCCATCCATGCGATACTCAATCTCAATTCCAGAGGAAAGTTGGTCACAAATAAGAATCAAGATTACAGCAAGATAGATGGAGAATAGGGTGGGGGCAATAACACAGCCCTGCTTTACACCTGTATGGATGGTGAATGGGTCCATCTCTAACCCATTACAAAGGATGGTGGTGGGAGGAAATGGTTCAAAAGGATGTGAGCAAAGGATCTTCCCAGCAATGTAGAGAATGGCAATACCACGGTAATTCCCACACATTGATTTGTCCCCTTTCTTAAAAATGGTCACAATGTTATTAGCATTCTTTAGGTCAGGTGGAATTTTCTCATTAACCCAAATTCTAACCAGAAGTTGATGAAGTTTTTGCATAAGTGCTATGCCACCAGCTTTGAAGAACCCCAGGGATGCCATCTGGGCCTGTCAACTTGCTGTTTCTAATCTGAGTGATGGCATGCCAAACTTCCTCAGAAGATGGGGGATTGGCAAGAGGTTCTATTACTGGATGCTGAGGAATGGACTTGATTGTGGCAGCTGAGACTTCAGATTTGCAATTCAATAGAGTCTCAAAATGCTCCTTCCAACGTTGCTTGAGGGCTACATTTTCCTTAAGAAGGGTGGAGCTGTCCTGGGATCACAAAGTGGTTATGCCATTTGGCCCATAGCTGGCTTTCGTTGTTTGGGAAAAGCTTCTCGTGTCAGTTGATCAGCAAAACTCTGGATCTCCATGGCCTTTACTTGCCACCACTGATGTCACGCAGCCTCCTTTGAACTACAGCTTTAAGCCGATGATAAGTCTCTCATTTTTGCTGGTTAGAGGGTTCATTTTGCCAAGTGCAAAATGCGCTTCTCTTCTGATGAATAAGTGCTAGGATTTCCTCATTGTTCTCATCAAACAATGAGTAGGATTTTGTTCTCATGAATATTGTTCTCATCAAACCATGAGTAGACTATCAAATCAATTCAGCACATACCTTGTGAATAATGGTCTTGAACTCCTTCCAATGTGTTTGGATGTCATTGATGTTGTCAGATAGGTCAAAGAGCCTTTCAATGAGGCGTTATTGAAGAGTCTCCTGACTAGAATGATTTTGAAGTGCCTTGATGTTAAATCTCTTCCAAATTCCTTTCGGTTGTCTACGGTGTTGTGGTGCAAACTGCATATTCATGATTGATCTGACTAAACAATGGCCTGTCCAGTAGTCATCCATATTCTTAAGGCTCGTGTAATATGAACATCAGTATGATCTCAGGTTCTGATAATGACATAGTCAAGAAGATGCCAGTGTTTGGAACGTGGGTGTTTCCAAGTGGTCTTATATTTGTTTCTCTGTCTAAAGACAGTATTTGTGATCAACAAATCATGCTCCACACATTTCCCGAGGAGAAAGAAGAATGCTGTTAGAGTTAACTTTCCCCACTCCTTCTTTCCCAATAGTGTCTTTCCAGTGTTTGGGATATTGCCCAACTCCTGCACTGAAGTCACCCATGAAGAAAAGCTTATCTTCCTTGGCTGTGGCAGTGAAAACTGCATCAAGAGCACACCGTAAGTGCTCCTTGTTGTCTTCCTCAAGTGTAGCAGCATATGCACTAATGACTGTGGCATAATTGTTATTAAGCTTAAGATGCAGAGAGCAATCTTGTTCTTGAAGGCAATACCAACCCCATGAGTATGCCTCTCTTCAGATGGCTTTCCTTTCCAAAAGAAGGTATAGCCACCTCCATCTTCTTGAAGTTGACCTTCATCTGCCTGATGGGTCTCATTTAGGGCAGTAATGTTGATGTCATATCTTGCAAGTTCTCTAGCTATTATGACAATTCTTCTTTCAGGATGATCACTGTTCGGGGAATCCATGAAAGTGCAAACATTCCTAGTGGCAAACTTCATTACTTTGCTTCGTATGTTCTGACCATAGGTAGAGTGATCCCACTGGACATGGCCATTTAGCTGGGGGTGAGGGGTGTTGCAGTCAACAACCCAAAAGCAGTTCAGCATTTTTATCACTGTAAAGAAATTGCTTCCCCAGCTCTGCCAGGGCTTTCCCAGCCAGGCTATTTTGTTGTTAGAGATGGGCCCAAGTCAAATGGATCTGGATTTTGATCCTCCTTCAAAGATTGGAGGGTGCTAGGATCCAGGGTTTTGGTTCATACCCATCTCTAGTTGATACAGTGATAACAGAGAAGGGCAGTGGGAACCATCAGCAAAGCATCTCATCTTCCAATAGGTAAGTACTATGTGTCATCGGACTGTACTTAGCAGGGTTTAGTAGGGATGGCTGCCCATTCCCTAGCTGTCCTGGGTTGACTCCCTCTGTGGGAGTGAGGGAGAGAAAGAAGAGGCTCCCAGGTCTCCCTGAGATCTCACTGAAAGATGTGTCAATAATAAACACTAAAGATGGGGTTGAGGTGCTAAATTCAGATCCAGATTTCAAACACTGCAGTGTCTGAGTGTCTGAATCCTGGCCTTGGTTGAATCCATTATAGGGATTGGGGGGTGAGGGTAAACAGCTCTGAAATTCTGGTCTAGATCCTGATTCAGATTCCAAACCTTCCCTGAGGTTGGGAGTCCTTTCATCTGTGAACTGGGTTCAGGCCCCTCCCCAGTTAGTATTGGCTGATACGAAGCAACTTGAGAGAAAATATGAGAACATGGGTAATGACCGAGGTGTTAAATCTATACATACAATATACCAGAGAAAGGACCCATGGGCTGAGAGGATCTGATGAGTGTTGGTAAGTTTCTGCCAGAATAAAGAGAGAAGAGGAATTATTCACAGCTTCTCATGGTGGTAGGATTTAGTGGCAATGGCCAAAGCTGAAGAGGGAAACAGAGCTGAGACACTAGGGAAATGTATTAACAGTGAGAGGGATTGGTTATTGGAATAAACTAGCAAGGGCAGTTCCATCAGTGCAAAGATCAATAACACATGAGAAAAAGCTTTAGCACAAATAGCATTTGGGTAGAATTTTTAATAGTACCTAAGTGAGTTAGGCTCAGAAGTCCCATTGATTTTCAATGAGACTTGTATTGCTAAGAGACTTTTGCAGATCCCACCCACAGTCATTAGGCAGGCTTCAGAAATGGTGACTTATTCGCCATAACTCTTTATCAATTTTTTTCTCTCTCTTTCTCACTTATAGTTTTCTCTCTTTCATACAGTTCCTTTCCAATCGATTTCTCCCTTCATGGCTGTCTTGTACTTTCTGGCTTAGTGGATCTTCTATTCTAGATCAATTTGCCTCTTTTTAATAATTGCAAAGCATCTTGGTTAAGATTTTTTTTTTTTGGTAAGTACTCAAGTATTGGCCCAAGGGTTTTTCCTGGTCCTACTGTGCATGACTCTATGGACTCCATTCCCTTGAATGGAACCAGAAGAATAGTTGTAAAAGGAAGAAGGACTCAGTTCTGATGGAAGTTGGGTGGTTGAATAGATAGGCACAAATAGTGGACTGGGGAAACAGATCAGTCAGAATACAGCAACCCCATAAGAGAGCTGCAATTCAAAAGGGGTGTATCAATGGGGATGGCACATTGGGAATGGCACCGTATTTTCATTACTGTCTTTCATGTCCCACTCCCTTGTGGACAGGCTGGGGGAGAGGGAGGCAGAGCCAATCCCAAGGTTCAACTGTACCATTTTGCTAGAATATTTAAACTTCTCTGCACAGGTCTCACAGTGCAAAAGTATATCCAGCCTACAAAGTGCTGCAGCAAGAGACTGGGGCCTATTAGCAAATCTGCCCAGGCCCCAAAGGGCTGCACCAGCACTCACACTTCATAGAGAAGCCAGCATTCAATGTGCATGTGTGTTTGTCTTTTGTTTTTAGTCTGTGACTTTGGGCTAGGGATCTGCTTTGTCTGGTTCTGTAAAGCACACTGCATATTGATTGAGCTATAAACAGCACTTACCAACACTTCACTTTACAGAACATGGAGGAGACATATCCCTGCCTGGAAGAGCTCACAGAGTAAATAGGACAAACACACAAACATCCCACGTTTTTCATTTCCATGCTATGGAGAGATGACAGCCCCTTCCCTTCAGAAAGGATTTTTTCCCCCAATTCACAACTGGCTCAATGAATTATGTGGGTTTTTTCCTTCCTCTGAAATATTTGATCCTAGTCAGAGACGGGTCTGAAGCAGTAACTACAAATCCCACGAGGCCAGATGTGTATTATCTGTGTGATCTTTGTTCACATGCTCAGGGTTAAACTGATGGCCAGATATGGGGTCAGGAAGGAATTTTCCTCCAGGTCAGATTGGCGCGGACCTTGGAGTTTTTTTGCCTTCCTCTGCAGCACTGAGTGGGTTCATCTGCTAGGATCACCTGGGACTACTGCACAAAAACCAGCTTCCTGCCATTGCAGGGGGCTCACTTGTTGGGGCACCTCAGCCCTGCCTGTTTTCTGGCTGAAGCTAAGGACAGTTTAGTTTCCTGGAGACTCCGCGTTTTGCTGGCTAATTGGCCCTGATTTGGATTTTATACTGATTCAATAAAATTCACTTGGAGCGACTACAGCATGGGGTGCGTCTGTTACATAATCACCACTGGCAGCTGACACACAGATGCTGTCACAGACTTAGCAGCCAGAGATGAAAAGTCACTGACCAGTTCAGTAGCTGTCTTTGGAAGGGGCTGGTGAATCTAAAGGCACAAGGAGGAATCATTTAATAAAGGGGTGGAATTAGTGCAGGCCGCCACTGTGGGGAAATGAGTGACACACAACACTTAAAGCAGCTCCCGAGAGGTGTCATGAAGACTTCTGTGAGAATCCCTTCAAGAGACTGGCAGAGGGGAATGTGTGCACAAGACCCTGAGGTGCTGGCAGGGAAGGAGGAGAGAGAATACAGGGTCAGAGGGACAGGCCTAGATGCAGTGATGACCCAGTGGGCTACAGCCCAGCCCAGCTCCAGGTCACCCCTGTAAGGGTAAAACAGGGATAAAGGGGGAAAGGTGCTCACTGGGCCAGCCAATGGTCTATTTACCATAGAATTGCCCAACCCTGAGAGCAAAGGGGCCGGCCAGGGGCTACTGCAGCAAATTCACAGGGGAAAGCCCTTAACAAACCACTCCCCACACAGATCCATCTCCTGCTGATGCATGTTAAAGGGAATCAGGTGCCAGGACTCTGGAAAGTGGGTGCTAAGAGATCCATGGAACACAGGACCTGAACCCAGCCAGAAAAAAACGCTGCCTCTCCCCTAGGGGGATTTCCTACACCTACAAGTGCAGGTTCAGATACTACTGAGCTGGGAAGGAGGGGCAGGGCTAAGAGCAGTGGGTGTGGAGGGTGACCTCACATCTGGTGTGATCTCAGAGGATGGTCTTTGTTTTTGACTCCAAATGGCTTTTATTGTTAGAGACAGAGTAACATTCATCTCAAGTGGCCTAGCACAGCTTTGAAGCTCCTCAAAGCTAAGCAGGGGGTACCAGCTGATTCTTATTGCTGACCTTAGCAATGGATACCTATCTCTGTAGTTTGATTGGTCTAGTGCTGTGCAGCATGTGGAACTAGATCAGAATGCTGAGGAGAACCCAGCAGTAAGTACCCACCAAAGTCTGCGGTTACTTCCATTGTCCTATGGTGGTACTGCAATGGGGTGTCCAGCCCACACAAGCCCGAGCAGGCTGTTAGGACAATTAATCTGACAGGCTGCACCTGGGGGAAGAGCCAGGGCCTGAAAGGTTAATTAATGATGAAGCACATCTAGGCAGAGGCAGTCTGAGCTTGTAAACAGCCAGTAAGCTGAGACCAGAAGGGGGTTGTAGGGGAAGTAGCCTATAGTTACTCCCTTTGAGGAGGGAGTTTAGACTGGTAAACCTAGAGGAGGGGGGCCAGAGACTACAGCAGGGAAGTAGGAAGGAGTCCAGGGAATTACTAATAGCATCTAGGAGCAAGCAGACTGTAGTTGCTAGACAGAAGGTCTCTGGACTAGAACCTGGAGTTGTGGGTAGGCCCGGGTTTCCCTTCCAGCTGCTAGAAGAGTGGCACAGGACCTGTCTCTGGACTGGAAGACTGTCTGGAGCAGCATAAGGACAGCCGATCCAGTGGGATTTTGATACCTGGAAGAGGAGGACTATATAGTGGCCTGGTTGGATGGCTCAGCCATGGAGAGAGAGAGGGAGTCCTGAAGTGAGGAGGAACGCAGTGTGAGTAATGTTGGAAGGGGGGGGTGAGACTGGAAGAGTTAATCTCCAGACACAGCCACCAAAAGGTGCCCCAGTGGTAAGTAGCAAACCCAGCAACAGGTACCATAGATTGCTCTGTGTTGTTTGAAGAGCACCTGCTATTTTATACTCTGCAATGGAACAGACCTTAGCAGTACCTGATCCTGCTGTGTGTTTTCTTGGTTATAAATTAGTCACTGGGAACTCTGTAGACAAATACCCATTTATGCTGGAGAAGCGTTTGCCTGCGTAGAGCAGCACAGTTGCTGAGTGAAGCAAAAGGGGGGGTATCTAGGCTCATCATGCAGCATGGCTGCTGAAGACACACTTGGGCACTGAAAAGGCTGCACCCAGTGTCCACGCACCACAGTCAAAAAATAGGTTACTGAATTTTGGTGATTCCTACACCTGATTAAAATATTACTATGGCTACCTTTTGGAAAACCTTTCATAAGTTTACACAAAGCTACAGGCCCTGGGAATGGCCAAAGGAGCCTGATATTGCTTTAATAAATGTGGATCCCCTCATCTCTGATGTCCTTTGCACACCATGTAGACGCAGGTGTACGTATGTGAAATCACATGGGATGGGACAAAGGGAAGGGGAGCCAGATTGCCTTTGTCTCTACAGCTTTAACCTGTAAGGATAAAGCATGAAGTGAGCAAGATGTCAGCTCTATACTTGCTTATAGCATGGTCTTTGGGGAACAACAACTCGCGTTGGTTTACTGATCACAAACCACAGAACTTGCATCGACCCATGTGCTACAAATGCCTGACTTGGATATTAAAGGGCCAGACACCATAACAAGCTGACAGGCACACTTAAAGCAACCACCATGTTGTTGTTTAGTAGCTTTGATCCTGCTGCCAGGGGACTGAGTGGGTTTTGCTGATGCACTGTTGAACAACCATGTGGACAGGAAAGAGATGCTATTCTCTGAAAAGAGGGCAGGAAGGGCCTTTGCTACCAAGCAGAATGATACCTTTCAGTATGGGATGAGCAGAGGTCAGCAGATTTGAGCTCCTCCTGCTTTCAGTCACTGTCTTTGTGCTCTCTGGCCCCAAAGGCCCAGGTGAACTGTGAAGTAAACGACAAAAGAAACTAGCATCATCACCTTACCTAGGCCAGGAGGTCTTGTGTATAATCAAGGATGAGAGTCGGGATTTATGGCTTCTATTCCCAATTTTGCCGCAGTCTTGTGTGACCTTGCAAAATCACTCAGCCTCTCCATGTCCCAATTTATCCATATGTAAACTGGGATTAATGACACATTCTTACATCGCAAGTAGGTTGTGAGACTCAGTTAATTAATGCCTGTGAAGTGTTTTAAGATCCTTGGCTAAAGGATGTTACAGAAGCACAAAATACTGTATGTTTTGTACTGAATAAATCCACTTTGCTCTTATCATTAACAACAATAGAGCATGATGCATCCCAAGGTGCCTTACAAGTTTAATATGCCTTCGGGGCCAGGCAAAGCAGTCAGAGCAGCGTCAAGGATCTGGCCCAGCTAACACCACACTTGGCGTTGGCTCAAAAGGAAAAGCAACATCTAATGCATCATTAACGCCACTTTCAGCTGCACAGAGGAATTACTTGGAGGTCTACCATGCAAGTGCTGACCTAAATGGCCTTGTTCGGCTTGTGAGAGGGAGTAAGGTGCTATGGATAGTCCATCCCCACTATGACTCAGTAAGACTGCTGTACCTTAAAGATGACACATTCTTGCAGTTTGACTGATCCCCTCTCTTTGGCATGCTTTCCTTAGTTTTTGGGATTGGATTGTTGAGTGCCACGGTGACAGCTGTGGCTTGCTCTACCTCTTGCTTAGCCCTCCTCAGCCGTTGGTTTTCCTGCAGTTCAAGGATCACCTCCCGCTGTTCTAGAAGCTGCCTCCTCTGCTCCTCAATCAGCTGCTGCTGGAAGGCGTGGCGGTGCTCAAAGTGGCCCCCGAAGGCAGGGGCCACTTTTTTGCCAGGTGCCCCAAACCATTGTACAGGACCGACTGTTTGATTACTGGATTCAACATAATCCTGTGAATTCCCAGCAGCATGTTGCAGGGTAACCTGCCAGGCATACTTTGGCTTCTTGCATAAACGAAGGCTGGGTGTCTGAGCAACACCACAACAGCAGGGTTCTTCACAACTGATGGGCTCCTCCCAAAGAAGGGGTATTTCAGTCACCTGCAAGGGAAGGATTCGGCACTGACTGAAGTCAGGATCTCTGCTGCCCTTGAAGAGCTAGGAGTGTTTTTCTGAATGAAGCAACAGTGAAATCAGTTTGAGAGGCAGGGTAACCTCCGGTGTGCACTCTTCTATATTGTAGTGCTTTTCCAAGGTGGGAGGAGGTGCAGGAGCTACTAGGTGGGTCTATGCCACACAAAGATCCCCCTCGGCAGGTGTCTTCTGAACTGGCCAAACCCACCCGGCTGAAGGCTGGTGTGAACCCCTGGAGGGTCAGACAGGGTTCTTAGGGGGAGGCCCTGTGGCTCAGAACTTTGGTAATGGAGTTGCTGAAGCAGGGGATATTAAGTCAGTGAGAGTGGGCCTGTGCCCAAAGGGCATTAACTCAGTCTGATTTGGACTGGGGAGTTCTAATTAGGCATTAAGGTTAAGATTAAAAGAAAAGCAGCTGCAACAAGGTGGCCTACAGGACTAATCCATCTGGCTAATTAAAGAAAATGTAAAAGGGTCTGATTCACCATGGCACTACTCTGGCTTTACACCACAGAGCTGCCCTGAAATTAAAGTAGTTACGTGGTCCTAGAACTATAGTACGGTGATAAACCAGGCCCAAATTTTAAGACATGTGGTCTTCCCTCTTTGAATTGTATGATTAGTGAATACTTAGGCCTGAGATTTACTTCCTAAGCCAAATTCTGCCCCCAGTTACACTTATGACTCTCCTATTAGAAGGGTGTATCTCAGTGAAGAAATTGACCCACTGGGGCTGTGAAGATGGAACTAGGGAATTTTGCTTTCACTTATCCCCATGCAACTCCACTGTGCTCAGAAGGGTTACACAGATATGAGTGAAGGAAAAGTTTGGCCTGACATACGTATGTGTGTGTATGTATTAATTTTTATTATTATGGTAGCACTTAGAGGCCCCAAGCAGGTATCAGGGCCCTATTATGCTAGGAGCTATACGCACATAAGGAAGACAGTCTTGCCTGACAGTTTACAATCATTTGTGCACATGCTTATTCCCTTCTTTGTGATGTGCATTACCCGGACACTTCTTGGGCCAAATTCAGCTCTCTAATTCTTTCAAGTCCAGGGGGTTGCACTCAGTTAATCAAGGGCAGAATTTGGCCCTTTCTTCTAATACGATGTTTGTAGTCAATGTCTATAGTTCTTTAGCATATTGAGTCATAAAGAAAAAAAGGTGACTTTAATCTCTTCAAGAGATCCCAAGAGTGCAAGCCTCAATTTGGTAGACAATACACAGAGGGATTATACTTTTTAAAAATAAATCAGTCTTTAGTGCTTTCAAAGTCTACTACCTTCCCATTCACCTCTGCTCTTTAAAGACTTGTTTCTAGAATGTCTGAACTACTGCTGGAATGTGCACAACTTAGCAGGTACATGAACCCATGCTAGGGGAGTGCCCGTCCTTATGTCACAATGCACCAAAGAAGTTAATTTTCAGAGCTATGATTAAGCGCTGTGGGAGGGACTGGGATGAGAAAACACATGGGAAAGCACTTTACCTCCTCTTGCCTCACAAGCTGATCCTGGGTCATCTTTCTCACCCTGGTCCTGCTGACATCCCATGATCTGTCTGTACCAAGTTTCCCCAATGATGCTGCCTCCAGCAGCTGTGTCATCTTCTTCCTAGTTTCCTCCTGTTTAAATTGTAGCTCTCTCTTTTCAGCCTCGGCTCGGCTCCAGAGCTGCCACGCTATAAAGCAGCAACGTAAAAGCTGTCTCCGGTTATGCTCAATGGCCAACTGTTTTTTCCTGGACAATAAAGTACTTCCATTAACATTTGATATTGAATAGGACTCTCTCCAAACTTGTGTCCTAGCCTGTTTAAAATTAATAACATCCCATTCTTATCTAGCCCTAATCCATCAGTAGATCTCCACATGCTTTACAAAGGAGGTCACTGTCATTATCCCCATTTAAAAGATGGGGAAACTGAGACCCCAAGTCATTTGTCTAAGGACACACAGCAGGCTAGTGGTAGAGCTGGGACTAGAACCCAGCTCTCCTAAGTCCTAGGCTAGGGTGCTCGCCATTAGGCCACACTGTCATGCTAGGTGGGGGAAGCTTACTGAATGGGTGGAGCAATCTAAAACTGGTCATGAGATTTCATATTTTTCTGCTTTCTCCAGAATCAATTGCTATCAAGCAGGTCTTTGAAAACCATCTACTATTTCTACTAAAGGTGAAAGGATGTTTGTGATGAATAGAGAAGACATAAACTGGGTTCTTTAAATGTATTTTCCTGCTTGTTTTACAGTCCCCATTCTCATCCTTGTGCCATACAACAGGTTGGAAAAGGATACACGGTTGCCCTCTCCAGCTGCCTGGGGGTGAGAGGTAACCCCACTTGTGGCTGCATCCCAGAACAGAATATGTTGCTGTCAGAGGGCAGTCCAACCACCAGGCTCCTTCTTGAAGGCAGCAGGCCTAACTCATCCCTGATGTAACTCCAATCTATGACTGGATTCAGCAGGGATGAATTTGGCTCAGCATGTGTTTGGGGCCTAGAGGAAAGAGTGAGCCCGTGGGAGAGGTTCCACAAAGGACACCCCAGAGAGAAAGTGGTGGTTGTTGGAAAAAGATGTTCAACTCCCTGCTCAGATTCTTCCTCATTTCAGTCTATGCCATGGTGTCTCCAACTGCAGGTGATGTGTAGATTTACTAGGGACAAGGCTTCCCACATGCTCATAAACAGACCATACCATTTCACAACCCTCTGATTAGCACTAGACTCTCTTTGAAGGCTGCTAGCTTCTCTGTGAGACAGAGGAACTCCATAGGCTAAGGGCCACTACCTGTTTTGATCCCTGAGATGAGTCTCCAACTGCTGAGTCTCCTGCTTCAACTTCTGGGCCCACGTATAGTCCCTCCAGGCTCGCAGAGCCTTCAGCTGGCACTTCCAGTCAGCAAGGGCCCTGGCTTTCCCCATTTTAATCCTATTATCCAGAATGAGTTTGTACCAAAAGAAGAAATGCTGCCGTAGGCACTGTATTGAACAAAGTTTACAAAACCAGTGAGCAAGAACATTTCATCACACAAATACTGGTCATCCCAATCCTTCCCTTTTGAATAACTCAAATGCACAGCAAACACTTCCACCGCAGAGGGCGGAGAACTGCACATTGTGCATTGCTATCTTCACATCAGTTCTACTCTGAAAAGAGACTCTAAAAATGGCATCATCGAATTCAATGTTTGTTTCATGGTGACTCCAAGGCAAAACAAGCTCAGTTTACAAGTAAAAAGGACTAAACTGTATAAGAGAAATATAAAGTCTAGAATCAGGATTGTCTCTACATCTAGAAAGCATAAGATTCTACAGCAGACTGCCCTATATGTGGAACTTTTTCAAGTTACTCCATAAACTGTAAGCTGCTCTTTAAAGACCAGGCCAAAACAAGAGAATTCCGAGTGCTAAAGTTTACAATGTAACCTAGATTCACCCTCATTTCACAGGGAAGCTAAAGTTTTCCTCCAAGAAGTAATCACATTGGCTGCTTCTGGGAGTGATTTACCTTGGACAGAAGAAGAATGGGCTATCTAATCTACCAATTAATTCTAGCCCTGTCTCTGGAGATGGCTGTTCATGTTGATCCTCCAAGTGTGTCAGCTCATAACAATTCCTCAGCCATATGTCCTATATTAACTGCATCAACATTCTGACGTGGTAATCCAAACAGAGAATTATGATAAGGACAAAATGTCAACACGTTAGCTACTTATAAGGAAATAATGAAGGTTTCATTGTTGCTTATCTCTGCTCAGAAGCAGTTTCTGCCCTTGAAAATGTACAGCTCACATTTTACCAGTTAAATCCCCCTTTAGTTTCATTTGTACTCTTCGCTCCCTGTCTTAAATTGTGATGTAGTGTTGCTGTGCTCGCTGCACTCCAGCAGCAATGGCATTTGAGTTGTAGATAAAACGGTCCTTTGGGATAGCTGTCTTCTCAATTCAAATGCTATGGGATTCTTCTGCATTAAACGGGCTGTAGGTATATATAGTGATTGATTGATCTATTAATTAAAAATCTAGTGTGGTGTCTTTCATGCCTCCACACAAGGAACCTTATTCTTTATAATGAGCTTACGCATCCTACTGGGTGTTCAATACAATAAAGGTCTTTTCATTTGCAGATGTTTAATAAACCTAAATTTTTAGCACAGACTTTCTCTGCTATTTAAGAGAGACTTTCCTTTCCATTCTGCAACCTTTGTCTTTGACAATAGCAAGGGAAACATCTGGGGAAACACATAACAGTTCCTGTGCCTGCATCTGTGTTTCATGAGACATAAAGTGTAGTTGGTCTCGGCATGCAAGGCCGTGGGACAGACTGCTCCCTTTAGGCAGTTTTAACCAAGTTGCATCACCTAAACTGTAACTTGACATAAAGACGCGAGGAGACAAATGCATTATGTGCCATGGCAAGAAACCTGTAACTTCATGGCCATTCGACGTTCCCTTCCTGGGCTATTTTTGTGAATTATGAGGTGTGGGAGAAAGTGCTTGGGGCACACATCCAACAAGAAAAGGCTCTCTAGCTTTCTTGTGTAAAATCTCAGTGTTTGCCACTGTCCAGCAGGTGCAATACCCCATGGTGCCTCTTAGCAACAAGAAGACACTGTGGCTCCTGTAGATACTTGGGGCAGGTACACCCGTTCTACAGCTCTTACAGGCACAGCACAGAACTTACAACCCAGGGGTAGTGGGGTCTAAGGTGGCTTTAAGCCACCTTCTGCCCTGGGCCACTCCAGGGACTGGAGAAACCCCAGGCATAAATAAGACAATCATTAGTGCCTGTCTAAGTTATGGCAGCCTCTTAGGCCTTCCCCAAGGGGCCACAGTGCTTCATGGAATCTCCACGGCCCTGACATGCTCTGGCCCACCCTCATTCTCAGCCTACCCTCTCCCTTTCCTATGCCAAGGCATGTGACGGAGTCCTCGAAGGGCAGCTTTATGGCTGGCTCCACAGCGCCTACAGCTGAAGTGGGTCTTTTGGGGCCCATTTATACTACTCCAGCCCTTCTATTTGGCCGGACTGGGGGTGAGGATCTCACCCTGAGTTTTTCAAGGCATCCTCTATGTGTCTATTTGCTTGCTCTTTCACACTGGGCTGCTCTCTGCCTACAACTGCTCCAACAGCAAAGTTTTACCCACAACTCCTCTTGACATCCCACTGAAGAAACTGAGGCACAGAGATGTTAAGTGACTTGTCCATGGACACCCAGTGGCAGAATAAGGATTAGCATTCAGGAGTTCCTTGCTCCCAGTTCCTTATTCTAACTATTAGGCAACAGTTCCCCAAGCCATCCTCTACTTTCTCTCTCAGTGGATCTTTTATCTTACTCTCCCTATACATGACACTCATGAGGAGGCAGAAGGCCTGGCAGCAAGGGCTTTTGGCCTCAATGAGAGTTGCACAAGCACATAGCTGAGGGCAGAATTTGGCTCAGAGTACTGAATATAGAAGGAGGATGCTCACGCTCTGATTTTCAGTGTGAATCTTGCTCAGCAGCTCTTGCAATCTCCTTTGTTTCTCCTCTTTCTCTTGCTCCAGGGGCATTGGCGTAGTGTGAGACAGGCCTACCGCTGCCGGCTTCTGAGCGTCTTCTAATTGTTGCCTCTTCCTCTCTCTGGAAGTAAGACAAACACTAAGACCCAAAGGCTGAAAGTAAATGAAGGGAGTACTGTGGTATGGGTCTCTCCCCCTCTCAACCAATCCTCTGAGAATAACCTCTGTGGCCTGGAAAGAGGATAGCTATTGCATCCCAACCTTTATAGAGAAGAGGGCTACCTTTGGGATTTGAGCTATACAAATTCAACGGAGTCAGGAAGGGGTTTCAGAACACAGAAGTAGGAGGGTATTGGCACATTTAAAAAAAAAAAGCACGTGGAAAACTAAGATCCCATAGCTGCCTATGGAGATAAGTAGCAATCCCATTGCTGCCTGCGGGCTGCAGTGCTGTGGAAGGCGCGAGCCCTCTGGAGCTCCTGATCTCAGCAGACACAAAGCCCCTGTCACTCACAGAGCTTTGCGCTCCATTGGACAGGCACAATCTTTTGTCCCTCTACAGAGGGGACGTCTCCAATTTTAAATGCCAGAGTTTTGACGTGTACAATTTGATAAACGTCTGCATTTGATTCCTTTTTTTTTTTAATCTGTCAGCTTCTGTGATGTAACCAAAGACAGTAATGACGCTGCCTCCAGGGTTAGTCATTTAAAAATATATACAGGAAGAAAGTTCAGGGCCCCAGGAGGCAGTTTTCCTTTGTGACTACATCTTACATTTTTAAACAGAGCTCATTGCAGACAGGAGCTGATGACTGAAGAAATTCCCTTTCATTTGGGGCTCATAGCCCCTGTAGACAAAATGACTAGATGGAGCTTGAGCTCCACACTCTCCCTCCCTACCCCATCTTACATTCTTCGTGCTTCTCCCATGATGTGCCTCTTCTCTGCCATCTCCTTCCGCAGTTTCACCATCTCCCTCTGCATCTCCTCCTCCTCCTTCCTAGCCTTCAGAGCCTGCCTTTTGTTCTCCTCCTGCAGTCGCTGCTTGGCCTCAGCCAGGGCTAATTTTTTCAGGGCCTTCTCTCGTCTCTGGAGCTCTAGCTCCTTCTGACGCCTTAAACAGTTTTCTTTTACCTGGAAAGGAAGAACACGGCAATGAGTCAAAGCAGCGGTAGTGGCAAGAGTTACATCGTCTGAAGGAAGGCTTCTGGGAGTCTCTCTGAACTGAGGGTGGGCCTCAATCAGGTTGCCACAACAGAGATGCTCACACCACACAATCTCATTCTTTTCCTTGTACTCTCCCATTGGTCTGTCTACACCTGTTGTCTCTTGTCCTACACTTACACTGTAAGCTCTTTGGGGCACAAACTGTCTTTTTATTGTGTTTCTTCAGTACCCAGCACAGTGGGGTCCTGGTCCCTGGCTGGAACTTCTGGGTGCTATGATGATGATGATCATAAAATAATCATAATTAATAACCAGCTACCATCTCCATAGTTGGCATTAACTGGATATGATTGTGTTCGTAGGCACAGCAGTGGGGGTGGGGGGATGGGATATGTGAACTCCACACTGGCCAGGAAGAGGTTAACAAGCTGCAGTGTCTGCAATGAACCCTGCCCTGCTATACATGTATTTGGAGCCAGGATTGGAAGGAGGACTTAAAAAGAGGGAAGCAGAATGGCAGCTTTCAGGGATTCTCAAGCTGGGGGGTCATGATCCCTCAGGGGGTTGTGAGGTTATTATGGGGGGGGGGGTTGTGAGCTGTCAGCCCCCATGCATGCCAGGATGGGTGGCATGGCATGGGGAGGGTCATCACTTTTGGTGGGGGGATTGTCACAGCCTGAAATATTTTCAAAGGGGGTCCCAGCAAAAAAAGTTTGAGAACCTCTGTTAGAAGCCTAGCTGGAGCCAGGTGCTGATTGGAGGCTGTGGTCTGCTAGAACGTTCCTGTGGGAGGGTAGGCCTGATGCTGACTGTTGGTTTAATTTGTTACCAGGAACCCACTGGTGGGCATTAAGCAAGCTGCTGCAGCTGGGGTCTTTCTGAAAGCAATGGGGCTGAAAGCTGAGCCTAGTGGGATGAAGGTTCTTTTGGTCTGTAATTATGTTGGACTTTGACTTAGGGACTCTGCTACTCTGGAAAGGGTTAAAACTCTCTCAGTAGCTTGGCTGCAGGATTAAGCCCTATCCTTAAGTGAGGTGTGCACTGCTAAAGACTCTGTTGGGGAAACTGAAGCAGAACAGCTGCAGTGCCATGTCATGCCATAAGAGGGCTGCATTGATGGCAACTCTGCGAAGTCAGAGTTACACTGATCAGTAAAACTGATGTAAGCAAAAATCGGAATCAGGGCCACTGTCTCTCTTGTTGGCAGTCTTGTCAAGAGTCAAATTCTGGACAGTGCTAGTGAAAATTAGTAATTGCTTAGGTGCACAGAGTAAAATCCCACCCAATAGTGCGTGTGTGCGTACATGTACACACACACACACACACACACATACACACCCCTGGTGCTTTAACAGGGCTAATTTCAGAAAGCTGAAAACAATTATGAAACAAGTCAGCTGGGAGAAAGAATTCAAACAGAAAATTGTGAATGATAATGGGAACTGCCTAAGAACACTCTATTAGATGCCCACAAAGCCTCAATTGAGAGAAGACTGCTTATTAAAAAAAAAACAGCCTGACTGAAGTGTAGACATACCCACAGAGCCTCTAGCATGCTGGGAGTATGGGGGACCCTCCTGTGGGGGCAATAGCGGGCAAGAGAGAGAAAGGGGAATGGGGACACACAGCCCCTGGCATGAGGGCGGGGTAGAGGGTGGCAGGGAGTCCCCAAAATAGCGGAAGATGGGAAGGTGGTACTCAGTGAGCTTGTGCGGCAGAATGGAGGGATGCAAGGAGACCCTGCTGTGTACAATAAGGTCGGCCTACAGACAGAGTGTGAGCCCCTAGTGTAATATACTTAGATTTCTGAAAGGCATTTTAATTGGTACTATAAGACATTTTAATTAAGAAACTAGAACAATGCAAAATCAATATGACACACATTAAGTGGTTTAAAATGTGCCTAAATGAGAAGTCTCAAAATGAAAGTTCATCATTGAGCAAGTGTGTTTCTAGTGCCGTCCTGCATCGATTGGTTCTTTGTCCTATGCTATTTAACACTCTTATCAATGACTTAAAAGAAAACAAAATAATCACTGATAAAGTTTGCAGGTGACATACAGATCGGGAGAATGGTAAATAATGAAGAGGATGCCTCATGGATGTAAAGCAATTAGGATAGCTGGGCTCAAACAAATGTGTTTTAATACAACCAAATGTAAGGTCATGCACCAAAAAAGAGAGCGCAGGGCATATTTGTAGGATGGGCGGGGGGGGCGGCGGGGGGAGTCTATCCTGGTAAACAGGTACTCTGAAAAAGACTTCTGATCTAATCCGTATAGGTTTTTATACCACATTCACTGCCTGAGCACCTTCCAGTGGAGCATTAAGCAACATAACTACACATCTGTCATGCATTGTTTGTTCTGTCGTCCTCTCCCCAGTGGGAAAATGCATGTGCAGTGGAGTGTCTTGTTCTGGTTTAATGTTTTAAATGAAATATGCCTGATGCTATGTGTTAATATTAGAGAAGGCAAGGTCAAAGAAATACACCTTGCACTTGGAGCAGGAAGTGGTGAAATATGTGATGGTCCTTCGTTTTTAGGTGAGTTCATTCCACAGTCTCAGACCCAGAGACAATTCTGTCTCCCACGTAGACAAGCTTTACTTTTGTTCTTGAGAGTTTTATAGTGCCAGAGGAGAGCAGTTGCTGACCATGGTCATTGTCCCGAAGCTTTAGATGGTCTTTTAGACATCCTGGGCTCAGGCCATGGAGTGCTTTGAAGATAAAGACTGAGTCCTTGCACTTGATTCGAGATTCTATGGGAAGCCAGTGTAGAGAGAGGACAGGGTTTGATTTGTTCGCAGTAGCCTGTGTGCTGAAGAGATGCACTGCAGTATTCTGTACTAGTTGGAGTTTCCTAAGTGCTGAGGCATCATGCCCAGGTATACTGCATTGGTGTAATCCAGCTGAGAAGTGATGAGAAGGCATGAATAACTGAGGCCAGATCTTCATCCACCAGGATGGAATGGAGCTTGCTAGCCCAGCAGAGATGGTAGTAAGCTTTACTTGCAGATGCTTTTATGATTTGGGGGTCATGGTGGGCACATGAGCTCGCAGTGTGATGCTATGAGCAAAAGGGCTAATGTGATCCTTGGAGGCTGAAGCTAAACAAACTCAGACTAGAAATAAGAAACACATTTTTAACAGTGAGGATAATTAATGACTGGAACACATTTTCAGGGGTGTGTTGCACTCTCCACTACATGAAATTTTTAAATCAGGACTGGATGTTTTTCTAAAAATGTGCTCTAGTTTACCCACAGCAATTGGACTTGAAGCAGGAATTCATTTGGAGAAGTTCTATGACCTATGATAGAATCATAGAAGATTAGAGTTGGAAGGGACCTCAGGAGGTCATCTAGTCCAACCCCCTGCTCAGAGCAGGACTAACCTCAGCTAAATCATCCCAGCCAGGGCTTTGTCAAGCCACAGCTTAAAAATCTCTAAAGATGGAGATTCCACTACCTCCCTAGGTAACCCATTCCAGTGCTTCACCACCCTCCTAGTGAAAAACTTTTTCCTAATATCCAATCTAGACCTCCCTCACTGCAACTTGAGACCACTGCTCCTTGTTCTGTCATCCACTACCATTGAGAACTGCCTAGCTCCATCCTCCCTGGAGCCCCCTTTCAGGTAGTTAAAGGCTGCTATCAAATCCCCCTTCATTCTTCTCTTCTGCAGACTAAACAAACCTAGTTCCCTCAGCCTCTCCTCCTAAATCTTGTGCTCCAGCCCCCTAATCATTTTTGTTGCCCTCCGCTGGACTTTCTCCAACTTGTCCACATCCTTTTTGTAGTGGGGGCCCCAAAACTGGACACGCTACTCCAAATGCGGCCTCACCAATGCCAAATAGAGGGGAATAATCACTTCCCTCGATCTGCTGGCAATGCTCCTACTAATGCAGCCCAATATGTTATTAGCCTTCTTAGCAACCAGGGCAAGACTCATATCCAGCTTCTCATCCACTGTAACCCCCAGGTCCTTTCCTGCAAAACTGCTGCCTAGCTCGTCAGTCCCCAGTCTGTAGCTGTGCATGGGATTCTTTCATCCTAAGTGGAGGACTCTGCACTTGTCCTTGATGAACCTCATCAGATTTCTTTTGACCCAATCCTCCAATTTGTCTAGGTCACTCTGTATCCTATCCCTACCTTCCAGGGTATCTACCACTCCTCCTAGTTTAGTGCCTATGTTAGACAGGAGATCAGACTAGATGATCACAATGGTTCCATCTGGAATTACAAGCCAGAAATCTAGATCTGAACACTCCTACGGAAGGTCTCTTTAAGGCATGATTGAGGTATTTTGGTGGGGAAAGCTTGCCCTGCTGCGTGAGAAGAGCGTACATTACTGGATATATGAAGAGGTCAGCATCTTGAATTGTCAGTACAGTATCTTCCACCAGCGGTTTCTTCTTCTTCTTCTTTTTTTTTTTTTTAAGGATCTAAGCAGAATGTTAGAGGGTCTTTCAGAGCAAGCACAATTTGAAATAGATGGTGGCAGAAGGTCAACAGAAAGGCCACCTGACCAGTAAGTGGAACACACCACCCCAGAGCACAGGCAGTTTAAAACTGTAGGAAGGATTCCCTTTGATGCCATATTAAAGGTAGCTGTGAGTGGGGGTAATTCCTGTGTTAAGTAATGCTTGGCTGAGTGTTGTGGTCCTATAGCTGAAATCCTATTAAATGCTCCATTTAAGGATACTCATTTGTAACTGGCTTTTGTCTAACTTTTTGATTCTAACAACTGTGAGGTTTTTTGTTGTTTTATTTTTTTTCCTCTCAAAAATGAGCATCTTCATTGAGGACCAATGACATCTCAAGGTGACGCATTAAAGATCATCTGGTTTTGAGACAGCATCAGAAATGACTGAACATATATATTTTTTTTGCAAAATGACTGAAATCAGAGTATGATGGATACTGTAGCTATCTGTGAATCTCTTGTACTAAGACTACAGGACAACTGTATAAATTCCATGTGATTTCTAGGGCCCTGAACCTACATCAGTGGAAATCATTACTCCACGGTGCATATGGTGGTCTGCTTTAGAGGTAGGATGATATGAAAGCAGCATCCCATCTGTGGAACAGAGCCCCACTCTGTGTGGTCCTCTTGTGTGTATTAGCACAAAAGGGCCTGGTAAAGGGCAGCACAGAAAGACACTTCAGCAAATAGGCTAAAATTACCTCAGTAGAAGAGCTACCCAGCCACTTTGCAGCCTGGGTGAAGGATTCCTTCCTCCACTCATCTGCCTAGGTATTTGAGATGGATACTGACAGGAAGAATTAGACCTAACTGCTTAAGAGGCTGGTTATGGAATGGGGAGATGCAATTAGCACTCAGCTTTCTCCTGACTTGAGCAGGGAGGCTAGCAAAGAGCAGTCTCTTACTGTCAGTTCCTGGAGTGCACAGATCCATGTTGAAGATGGGCATTATGAATCTGAACTAGTGCAAATGCTATCCTCATTCATAGAAATACCTAATCCTTTTGAGAGAGGTTCTAAGCTATTTGTGTCAATTATATCATGTGGCAATGAGTTCCACAGGTCAACATATGTTGCATAAAAATAGTGTTTCCTTATGTCAGTTTCAATGTATTGCCTTTTCCTCACCTGCTTGTGTCTTAGCTCCATGGTAATTCGTGGGTCCTTTGTTTTTTTCTTTTCCTTGATTTCTTCAACCTTGAGGTCTTTCAATATCCCACAATCTACCACTTCATTTTGCAAAAGATGCTGCAGAAAATCCTGAACAGTGGTACTTTCCACTTCTTGTTCCAGATAGCCACACAAATCTGTAACAAAGAATCCAGATGTCCTCAAACCAGTTTGTAATTAACAAACCCTATGGCCATCAAGAGTAAAGTAATTAAACAGATAACTTCCCTGTTTGTGAATGTAATCCTGATGAAAGAAGCCACTTTGACTATATTCCATTTATTCTCAAGAGTCTAAAGCAGTCTCAAATTCACTGTTTAGATTCTACTACTACTACTACTTTCCCAATCTTTACTACCTTGCATATGAGGATCTCAAACTGCTGTACCAAACCTTACAAGCCTCAGAATCCCTCTGAGTTAGGAAAATATTAAAAGAACATAGCATAAGAACATAAGAATAGCCATAATAGGTCAGACCAATGATCCATCTAGTCCAGTATCCTGTCTTCTGACGTGGCCAATGCCAGGTGCTTCAGAGGGAATGAACAGAACAGATAATCATCAAGTGATTCACCCCTGTCAGCTGTTTCAGCTTCTGGCAAACAGAAGCTAGGGACATTTCAGAGCATGGTTTTGCATCCCTGCCCATCCTGGCTAATAGCCATTGATGGATCTATCCTCCACGAATTTATCTAGTTCTTTTTTGAACCCTGTTATAGTCTTGGCCTTCACAACATTCTCTGGCAAGGACTTCCACAGTTGACTGTGCGTTGTGTGAAGAAATACTTTCTTTTAAACCTACTGCCTATTAATTTCATTTGGTGACCCCTGGTTCTTGTGTTATGAGAAGGGGTAAATAACACTTCCTTATTTACTTTCTCCACACAAATCATGATTTTATAGACCTCTATCATATCACCCCCCCCCCCCCCCTAGTCGTTTCTTTTCCAGTCTTATTAATTTCTCCTCATATGGAAGCTTTTCCATACTCCTAATCATTTTAGTTGCCCTTTTCTATATGTTTTCCAATTCCCCATATATCTTTTTTGAGATAGGAAGACCAGATCTGCACACAATATTGAAGATGTGGGTGTACCATGGATTTATATACTGGCAATATGGTATTTTCTATCTTATCATCTATCCCTTTCCTAATGATTCTGAACACTGTTAGCTTTTTTGACTGCTGCTGCACACTGAGTGAATGTTTTCAGAGAACTATCCACAATGAATCCAAGATCTTTTTCATGAGTGATAACGGCTAATTTAGACCCCATCATTTTATATCTGTAGTTGGGATTATGTTTTCCAATGTGCATTATTTTGCATGTATCAATATTAAATTTCATCTGCCATTTTGTTGCCCAGTCATCCAGTTTTGTGAGATCCCTTTTTAAGTCTTCACAGTCTCTTTTGGACTTAACTATCTTGAGTAGTTTTGTATCATCTGCAAATTTTGCCACCTCACTGTTTACCCCTTTTTCCAGATCATTTATGAATATGTTGAACAGTACTAGTCCCCCTAGAGAAACACCACTAGTTACCTCTCTCCATTCTGAAAACTGACCATTTATTCCTACCCTTTGTTTCCTACCTTTTTAACCAGTTACTGATCCAGGAGAGGACTTTTCCTCTTATCCCATGACAGCTTACTTTTCTTAAGAGCCTTTGGTGAGGGACCTTGTCAAAGGCTTTCTAAAAATCTAAATACACTATATCCACTGGATCATCCATGTCCACATGCTTGTTGACCCCTTCAAAGAATTCGAATAGATTGTCAGGCATGATTTCCCTTTACAAAAGCCATGTTGACTGTTCCCCAACAAATCATGTTCATTATGTTTCTGATAATTCTGTTCTTTACTATAGTTTCAACCAATTTGCCTTTTACTGAAGTTAGGTTTGTAATTGCCAGGATTGCCTCTGGAGCCTTTTTAAAAAATTGGTGTCACATTAGCTATCCTCCAGTCATCTGATACAGAAGTGGATTTAAATGATAGGTTACATACCACACTTAGTAGTTCTATGATTTCACATCTGAGTTCCTTCAGAACTCTTGGGTGGATACCATCTGGTCCTATTGACTTATTACTGTTTAATTTATCCATTTGTTCCAAAACCACCTGTAATGACACCTCTATCTGGGACAGTTCCTCAGATTTGTCACCCAAAAAATATGGCTCAAGTTTGGGAATCTCGCTCACATCCTCAAGCCATGAAGACCGATGCAAAGAATTTATTTGGTTTCTCCACAATGGCCTTATTTTCCTTGAATGCTCCTGTTGCATCTCAATTGTCCAGTGGTCCCACTGGTTGTTTAGCCAGCTTCCTGCTTCTGATGTAATTTAAAAAAAATGTTGCTGTTGTTTTTTGAGCTTTGGGCTAGTTCTTCAAATTCTTTTTTGGCCTTCCTAATTATATTTTTATACTTCACTTGCCAGAATTTATTCTCCTTTTTATTTTCCTCAATAGGATTTAACTTCCACTTTTTACAGGATGATTTTTTGCCTCTAACTGCTTCTTTTACTTCATCATTTAGCCACAGTGGCACTTTTTTGGTCGTCTTACTATGTTTTTTCAATTTGGGATATACATTTAAATTGAGCCTCTCTTTTGCTGTCTTTAAAGAGTCTCCATGCAGCTTGCAGGTATTTCACTTTTGGCACTGTACCTTTTAATTTCTGTTTAACTAACTTCCTCATATTTGTGTAGTGCCCCTTTCTGAAATTAAATGCTATCTTGGTGGGCTGCTTTGGTATCCGTCCTTCCCCCACCCCCGGGATGTTTAATTTGATTATGTTATGGTCGCTATTAGCAAGCTTGGTTCAGCTTGGACAAGATCCTGTGCTCCACTCAAGACTAAATCAAGAATTGCCTCTCCTCTTGTGGGTTCCAGAACTAGATGCTCCAAGAAGCAGAGTCATTCAAGGTGTCAAGAAACTTTATCTCTGCATCCCATCCTGAGGTGTCATGTACCTAGTCAATATGGTGATAGTTGAAATGTCCCATTATTGCTGAGCTCTTTATTTTTATAGCCTCCATTTTACATATGGAGAAAATGAAGCACAAAGAGTTTGAGGCTTATTTATGCAATGTCACACAGCAAGTTAATGTCACAGCTGGGAAAAACCAAAGACTCTCTATTGATCCAGATTGTTCGTAAGGAGACTATTACTTTGGTATATACATGCCTCCTGCCTTTCAAGCCTATAAATTAACCACTGCTACCCCCAAAGAATCTTTAAAAATAAGTTAAGAAATGTTTTTTGTGCTCTCACCATCAAACCTGTCGTACTTCAGAAAGCCAGCAGGGGCCTCTTCAGCAGGGGTAGAGACAGCAGCAGAGTCTCCAACATTCTCTTCCTGGTCACTTTCTAGCTCCGCTCTCAGTTTGGAATTCATCCAATCATTGAGCAGCTCTTGGGCTACAGTGAGGAAAGGGATCAAGGGTTTTATTAGGATTAGAAATATCATAGTAAGTGTACGATGGCAAGACTCTGTCCTCTTGGGATTGTTACACAACATGCTGTTCAGTTTGTTTAAAATGACCGAAGGGTGATCTGTAAAGGAAAAACTCATTGGGTTGGTGCGTCTCCACCTCTCCCATTCTTGATATGTGAAAAGGCTTGAAAGGTGCAGCAGTTTTTTATTTTTTCTTCATATTATATGCATTAGAAATTCAGGTCTTATCTAGTCCGTTTTTTCTGCAAGACTCTCTGGACAACAAGATAACTATTAAGATCATGACATCATAGATACCAAGGAGGTGAAACCTGATTGATAGAACAAGTGATATTTTTTAAATTGACACCTTAAAGGTTTTTCATTTAGGCCCTGATCCTGCAAATATGTATATGTAGTCTCAACAGGACTACTCATGTGAAAACCATATCTAAGTCTTTTCATAGCAATGGGACCATGCTAATCCTTAGTTAACTCAATGCCTGACAAACTGTTGGAAGAAAATCATTTTGTTTTTGTTTTTTTAATACAAAATTCTACCCCATTAATTAAGAGCTAAGAAAGCACTCACTCCAGGTCTCTGGTACTGCAACTAAGTCCTCCAGCAAAACGATGGAGGATATATCTTAACATTCCAGATATTTCTAGGGAGAAATATAAGCAGCCTTTAAAAAACAAAAACCAACACCAAATTTCCATATTTGGGCTTCTTTAAACATTCTAAAAATGTTCAAAATATAGACACAAACTCAGGGTTTAATCCCTTTCAAGTCCTTGTATGCCAACTTTCAGTCTATAATTAGCCCAGTTTAAGAACAATAAAGTTTATTCAGTAAGAAAAACAGAAGTCAGTTTATCTTGTTGCAGCTGTGTGTCACTCTTGGACAGGAGACTGCAGACTCCTTATATTTGGAGTAAAGGAGCTTTAACACTTCCCTTATCAGTATCTTCCTTAATATAGCAGGGTGATTGCAGATAATCAATATTCTTATGTATCATAATTGTGGGGCATAGATAAAAGGCTTTCAGGCAGTTCTAGAACACTTGTGAAAAGATTACTGTATGCAAAGAGAAAAACACACACAAAGACAGAGAGAAAAAAAAGAGAAATGTTGGGAAAATATATTCCACACTTAAGACACTTGCAGAGAATTAGCTCCATCTCTGAGAGACATTTGACATTATATACAGAAACCAGAGTGTAAACAGATGTATTCATCTGTGCTATTAATAGTGCCTTGTATTTTTACAAGTGAAAAACTGACTGAATTTATTAGAATGAGAGCTCTTTGAGAGACCTTGACTTTATATTTGTTCTGTACTATGTCTAGCAAGTTTTTAGGTGCTGCAAATTAATAACTATTTATAAAAATCCAATTTGCTTCTAACTCCTTATACTGTCAGTTTAGCTTTTGCATTTCCTTCGCTTTGGACAGCAGAAATAATTGACGTCAGTTTCCCTTCTGCTTATAGACATTTAAGTTTCAGATTTGCAGTTCTGAGGTGTTTGTGATGCAGACGTTGCACAGGGAACATTTATTTATTGTAAGAAAACCATTCATGGGAATGAAAAAAAGATTAGATAAAATTATTCATAGATTTTAAGATCAAAGAGATCAGTCAGGTCATCTAGTCCAACCTCCTGGTATAACATACCATTTACTCCAGTTACTCCTGTATTGATCCCAATAGCGCGTGTTTGACTAAAGCATATCTTCCAAAAAGACCTCTGGTCTTGCTTTGAAGACTTTAGGGAGAATCCACTTCCCTTGATAGTTTGTTCCAATGGCTAATCAGCCTCACTGTCAAAAATGTGTCCTTTATTTCTAATTTGAAATTGTCTGACTTCAGCTCCAGCCACTGATTTTCATTAGGCCTTTCTCCTCTAGATTAAAGAGCTCAAATCTAATCCATATTATGCAATATTTCTATTTGATCTCATGTTTTGTAAAAGATTGGTGATACACAAATCTAACTTTTGGCCCAGTTGGATTTCACAGAGTCCCTTTAAGTAACTCAGGTCAGGTGCTATTCAAACTCACCTTCTGCATAAGCCTCATCATGATCCTGCAGCTGCTCTATGGTTTCTAGATCCACCACAGGACCACGTGACCTTTGAGGATAAGTTGATTTTTTAACGGAAAAAGCTTCAGAAACTGCAAACTCAGAGGCTTGTTCCACTCGCTTTAAAATAAATAATGGAAGAAAAACATTTCTCATAACTTGTACATACTCCTTTTCAAACACTATATATTCCAGGTTCTGATCCTGTAAGACACTCTGGAGGACTGGACCCCTACACGTGTGCAGAGCACCATTGATTTCAGTGGATGCTGCATGAAATAAGGTTCATCCATGCATATAGGACTTGGGCTGTAAGCATTACTACGGTCTCATTGGCATGATGCTATAGAAAAAGCTGAGATAGCACTTAAGTGATCAGATCCTGTCTTTAGGTGCTTATAACTTTCCAAAAATGTTACCCCATTGGGTGGAAATTTCTGAGGTTTGTTTTCAGTCCAGGGGCTGTGGTGAGTTTGTTTGGGACAGAGGATTAAAGTTAGACACATCCCATTTGATTGTTTTTAAGATAAAGAATTAAAAAAGGATTTTAAAAAATCTTCTGGCATGTGTGTGTGCTCAGATCACTGAAAATGAACAGTTAATTTTGAATCAGTATAGACCTTTCACCCTGAAAAAGGACAAAGGGCTTTCCAGATTGTATCTAAGGAACATTTCACCCACCCACCATGCTTTGAGCTAGTCAGAGCTCCCCTTCCCAGCCTGTAGGCCCCTCTGTTTTAGAGGAGGTAAAACTGTAGCAGAGAATGTCAGCTATAATTTTTTAAAATAATGCATTTCTAGAGCTCATGAAGATAGCATTGAAAATATAAATCACTAAATAGGACTGAAGGGAACATAAGAACGACCATACTGGGTCAGACCAATGGTCCATCTAGCCCAGTATCCTGTCTTCAGACAGTGGGGGCCAATGCCAGTTGTTTCAGAGGGAATGAATACAACAGGTAATCAACTAGTGATCCATCTTGTCGGCTATTCCCAGCCTCTGGAAAACTGCAATCCCTGCCTATCCTGGCTAATAGCCATTGATGGACCTATCCTCCATAGAATCATAGAATCATAGAATATTAGAGTTGGAAGAGACCTCAGGAGGTCATCTAGTCCAACCCCCTGCTCACAGCAGGACTAACCTCTGCTATATCATCCCAACCAGGGCTTTGTCAAGCCGCAGCTTAAAAACCTCTAAGGATGGAGATTCCACCACCTCCCTAGGTAACGCATTCCAGTGCTTCACCACCCTCCTAGTAAAAAACTTTTTCCTAATGTCCAACCTAGACCTCCCTCCCTGCAACTTGAGACCGTTGCTCCTTGTTCTGTCATCTGCCACCACCGAGAACAGCCTAGCCCCATCCTCCCTAGAACCCCCTTTCAGGTAGTTAAAGGCCGCTATCAAATCCCCCTCACTCTTCTCTTTTGCAGACTAAACAAGCCCAGTTCCCTCAGCCTCTCCTCATAAGTCCTGTGCTCCAGCCCCCTAATCATTTTTGTTGCCCTCCGCTGGACTCTCTCCAACTTCTCCACATCCTTTTTGTATTGGGGGGCCCAAAACTGGACACAATATTCTAAATGCGGCCTCACCAATGCCGAATAGAGGGGAATAATCACTTCCCGTGACCTGCTAGCAATGCCCCTCCTAATGCAGCCCAATATGCCATTGGCCTTCTTGCCAACCAGGGCACACTGCTGACTCATATCCAGCTTTTTATCCACTGTTACCCCCAGGTCCTTTTCTGCAGAGCTGCTGCCCAGCTCGTCGGTCCCCAGTCTATAGCTGTGCATGGGATTCTTTCTTCCTAAGTGGAGGACTCTGCACTTTTCTTTGTTGAACCTCATTAGATTTCTTTTGGCCCAATCCTCCAGTTTGTTTAGGTCACTCTGTATCCTATCCCTACCTTGCAGGGTATCTACCACTCCCCCCAGCTTAGTGTCGTCCGCAAACTTGCTGAGGGTGCAATCTACCCCATCCTCCAGATCATTAATAAAGATGTTGAACAAAACCGGCCCCAGGACCGACCCCTGGGGAACTCCGCTTGTGACCGGTTGCCAGCTAGACATGGAGCCATTGATCACTACTCGTTGAGCCCTATGCTCTAGCCAGTTCACTATCCATTTTATAGTCCATTCATCCAACCCATACTTCTTTAACTTGCTGATAAGAATACTGTGAGAAACCGTATCAAAAGCTTTGCTAAAGTCAAGGAATATCACATCCACCGCCTTCCCCACATCCACAGAACTTATCTAGTTCTTTAATTAACCTGTTTATACTCTTGGCCTTCACAACGTACTCTGGTGAGAAGTTCCACAGGTTAACTGTGCACTGTGTGAAAAAATATTTCTTTTTGTTCATTTTAAACCTGCTGCCTATTAACTTCATTTGGTAACCCCTAGTTCCATGCATGTTCCCTGACTCAATTACTTTACTGTTTCATAAGTTCATTTGCAAATGACCTTACCTTGATCCAGTGCTCCACATTGTCAGAGTTGAACTTTGACTAGAAATAAGATGCAAAATGTTAACTTAAAAATGCTTTTTTGTTGTTTATTTTTTAACTCTTATTTTAATGTTGTCAGGCCTAGAGTCAGTCACTTGAGTACAATGAAAGAGCCTGCATTCTTTCTCCAGAAATATCACTCCCATTCTCATACTCCTCACTCATTTCTGAATCAAATAGTCTTGTGGTTAAGGCACTGGATGGGGATTCAAGAGAAGAGGCTTCAATTCCAGGCTGTGCCACAAATTTCCTATGTGACCTTCAGCATGTCACTTATGGCCTGATCTGGCAGACTTAACTTTGTGTGTAAGTAATCCAGTTGACTTCAATGGCACTACTCATATGCTTAAAGTTAAATATATTTGTAAATCTTTGCAGAATTGGAAACTAAATGACTCTGCTTCAGTTTCCCATCTGTAAAATGGAGATATTTCTTTATTAGCCTACCCTTTGTCTATATTATCTATTTATACTGCTCTCTCTTCATGGCTGGAACTGTCTTACTGTGACTACACGGCATCTAGGATGATGGGGCTTTGATATTGGTTGGAATGGGCTACTGTAATTCAAATAACAACTACCCATAATTAAACTATCAGTTCAAAATTACCCTTCTCGTTTTTAAAATCCCTCATGCCATTGATTCAACTCTAGGGCTGCCCTCCTGCGTGATGCCAATTCCTGTGATGTTATCACATGCCTCTCTCTAGTTCATGTTTTTCTTAAAGCCCCAGCTCCAGGAGCCAAGTGATTATACAGAAACCTTTGTTTTTCTTTCTTTCTTTTTTAATGAAAGCAGAAGGGGGGAGGCCTTCAGGTCTTCACCGTGGCCAAGAAAAGCTTGAACCATGAACTCATGGAAGCCAAGCGCTCAGCAACTCCCGTTTGTTACTGTGTAAATAAAGCTGGTGGTTTCTAAGCCAGTCCCATGGTTTCTAAGGGCCTGGGCTTGGCCAGAGGGGACGTGCCCTGGCTGGGTTAAAACTAAGCCCAGGTGGGTTTGGTGTCTGTGACCCTGGGCCAGGAGCCGCCCCAGGAAGGCCGGGGGCAGAGCGCAGGCAGGACATTCCTCGGCTGACTCTGAGGCGCAGCAGCGATCCCCGCCCTCGCGCTCCCCGCTGGGCCGGCAGGCGGCGCCGGTGACCAGGATGCCCCACACACTCAGGCGGGGGCTGAGTGGGATGACCCCGACCGGGCGGCGGTGACCCCCAGAGTGGGACACGATTGGGCGCCGGTGAGCTGGGGGCAGGGATTGGCTGGGGCGCCCCGCGTGCGCCCCCGGGCAGCGCTGACTGCCGAGGAGGCTCCCGGATTGGACACTGGGGGGGCTGACGTCGCCCCCTCCGTTACCTTGGGCCTGGCCGTGAGGCGCTGCCAGCGATAGAGTTGGGGCCTGGGCGCCGAGAAGGCCATTGCCAAGTCTCGGAGTGGACAGAGTCCGCAGCAAGCATCCTCCGAGTCCTCCCTCGCGCCCCGCTCCCCCCCCCCCAGCCACGCGGGAGAGCGATGCCGCCTGGGAAACGGAGTTCCCCATTGGCGAGGGACCGCGGAAACCAGGGCCAGCACGAACTACAAGACCCAGAATGCACCTCGCCATCAGGGTCTCTTCTCTATGGCAACAACGGCGCTGCCCCCGCCGCTTCAGCCCCTCCACGCGTCAGAGAGCCGGTACGTCTCTCAGTGATGATGTGTCGGATGCTGATTGGACCCGGGCAGACGAGCGACTTAGACGCAGGCGACGGGCCGCCCCATCCCCTGCCACACTGGAGCCAGGTAAAAGCGGGGGAGGGAAGGCTGCGGCTGCTCGCTGTGTCGCTCACTTGCATTCGCCCCCCCCCCAGGTCACAGCGCCCCGAGAGCTGGGCCCGGCTCGCGCTACCGCAACCGCCACGCGGGGACGGGCTCGCGCAGCGCTCTGCATGCCACGCAACACAACTGCCTCCGGTCCCTCCCTGCCACCTGCTTCCTTCAGGCTGGGGGGTGGGGGGGCCCCGACTCTCGCTCCCCTCCCCCCCCGGGGTGTGAAATGAAATGAAATGAAATAATAAGGAAGTCTCTGGCAAGAGGCTATGGAAAGACCCTGACAAAAGCACGTGGCGGGGCGTGAAGGAAACTGGGGGCTGCTCCCCGGGGAGTCCCCCCCCCCCGCGCGTTCACATGTCCTGCCTTGGGCCTCCCCCACACCCCCAAAAATAAATACCTGAAGAGATTGGCTGAACAAGTCACGATTTAAAATAACAACAACAACAACAACGCCTCTGGAGGTATCTTCGCCTTCTGAGCGCCGAGCAGGGTTCCCGTTTTCAAACTTCTCTGGAGGGCTGGAGGCTGCCTTGTTACAATGAACGCTGAGGTGCGAAGGGGGTCGTGTGACTCCAGTGTTCAGGGGTTTATGGGCAATGTTGGCGGTTGGGATACAAATCAGATTGGGATACTTAAAAATCAGGAGAGTCGGCAACTCTTCAGCAAGGTATCCTATTCCTTTAGCAGCCAGGTGTTTTGTTTGCCTTGTTAAAGCACCGCTGTCCATTCAGATTAGTTCTCCTTGAACTGTCCAGGGCTTTTTTTCCCCCTAAATGTTTACAATTAACTTAGAACCCCCAGTGTTTGTGAATGGTTCAGATTATTACTCCCAGTGTGCGTTACCTTGCGTTTACGGACACTGCATTTTATCTGCCATTGTTCTGTCTTGCTTAAATGCCTCTGGAATTCCTCCCAATCTTCCTTAGTCTTGACTAATCTAAGTAATAATAATAATTTGTGTTGGCACCCAGAGGCCCTAGTAGAGAGAGAAGTCTCATTGCACTAAATGCTGTACAAACACAATGAGAGAGAGTTCCTGGCCAGAAGAGTTTACAATCTATATAGACAAGGCAGGCAGAGGTTGGGAGGGGAAACAGAAGCACAGAGAAATGAAGAGACTTATCCAAGGGCAGACAGCAGCAGAACTAGGAACAGATCCAGTGCCTCTCTTGTGAGCTGCCTCTTCCCCCACAGTTACCAATGGATCCATTGCAGGTGTATTGCAATGGGGAAATCCCCAGTAACCTTAGAAACAATTTACTTTTTCATTTCCCTCAGTTTCTAAGATTTTACAGATAGAAATATTAACCCAACATTTTGATGGAGAAAGACCTGCCTAAATATTCTCTTTCTTTAAAGGACCTGCATATTGTCTGCCAGTTAATCAGGATGAAGTTGTCTCTCTCCAAAGTGGTCAGTGGGTGTCGTCTCGGGACACTGACAAACCTTGGCAAGAATGGGACTCAAACCATGGAGCTTCCAGGGTGCCTGCTGTATACCAAAACAGGATCCCCACCACACCTCACCCACGACACACTGCAGGCAATTAAAGAAATTCCTTCCGTTGTACAGCTCACACTTTCAACCCTGTAAGTACCATGCCCAGCTGGGACACTGCTTTTGTGCGCTCAGTTTCCCCACTGGAAACAAGAAATAATACTTCCTTGCTTCACCAGAAGGGTTTGAGACTTATGTTATTAATGTTCATAAGGACAATGAAATCATAGAGAAACAGCTATTCCAACTCAGACCAATGGCACATCTAGTTGAGTATCCTCTCTCCAAGAGTGGCCTGAACTAGATGTTTCAGGGTAAGCAACAACAACCCCCATAATTAAGGTTAATATTCTGTCACGGGTATTTTCAGTAAAAGTCTGGGACAGGTCGTGGGCAATAAACAAATATTCACAGAAGCCTTCAACCTGTCCTTGACTTTTACTAAAAATACTCTGGGGGCTTGAGGAAAACACAGCTGCCGGGACTTGCAGCTGCTCCAGCCCCAGGGGAGGTGACCCAACCCTGGCCACTGCTTTGGTAGGCTGGCCCCCAATCCTCTGTTGGGCAGTGATCCCGGATGTGACAGCTGCTCCAGCCCTGCCCCAGAAGTCAGGGAGGTCCCAGAAAGTCACAGAATCCATGACCGAATCTTATGCTTACTCATAATAGTTAGTTATACACCCCAAGAGATTCACAGAAGGGGTGTCTGCTACCTTAGAAACCTTAAGTGTCTCACATGCAAATCATCTATGTCTATAACTTTCAGAGCACCTTATAGTGCTTGGCACAAAAGACAGAAATTCCCGCATTCCCAAAGGAGCTTTTTAGGAGAGCTACTAGCAGGACTTCAAACAGAAGTGCATCTACCTTCTTCTGTTCTAGTTGCTGTGCCAGAGAAGTGGTTGGCAGCATTTAAATTGAAGTTTACTACATGGGGCAGAACTTCAAGCTGATTTAAAAACTTCCACTTTAGTTTTATTGTGAGCTGAGAGGAAGAGGGAACAAGATAAGGAAAGGAGACTGTCCAAGATAAATGTGTTTGAGGGGTCTCTAGACTTTGCGTGCCTTTTTGGGTAAAGCCTTGTAATGTTTTAAAAGGAAATCAAAGTTGATTATGATCAATTGAAATTGAAAAGGAGCAGGGAGGAAGACAGTAAAATTAGTAAAAAATAAAATAAAATAATTTTTTTTCCATTTATGATGAAGTCCCTATTCCATTTTTCCATTTGTGATGAGGTCAGAACTATTGTTAGTTGGTGCGCAGCTGTGACATCATCCAACTGGTCGATTGCAATGTGACTTTGGACAACCGTGTGCAGCCAGACTTTGAATAAGGAACTTTGATTTATACTAAATCCTCTTGTATTTATTGATCAATGTCTGTTATAGGTCTCACACTGGATGTGAGGATCCACACTGGATGTGAGACTGTTATAGCCCTAGCTAGAGAGTATTGGCATTTTAGCTCAAGATGTAGCAGCTAATTTTTTTTTTAGCTATCGAGGTCCCCAATTCAGTCCCTGATGTATCAGCCAAAATATTGGCCATTACATTCTCTACCTTATGGTTGGATTTTCTGGGGGATGAATAGGTTGCTGCACATTTATTGCAGATGAGAGCTAGGAGCAGATCTATGTAAGGGGAAGTCTTTTTTTGAAAAGCCAACAGGACAGTGTAAATGCCCTTTCCCTGTTTCTTTATGACTTTTTTTGTAAAACTCTAATGAACAGTCTCATCTAATTCCTAGAGCTGTATTCTTAGGCTGCACATACTTTGACAAAACTGGGACCTGTAACTCCACACTTGTGCAGAGCCACTTTGGTACAAATGGTGAAAGTTGTAGTGTACACAGGGTTTAGGCTTCTTTTCCACTGTCTAGTCTAATCCAAGTTTGGATAATGCTTTAATAAAGAAACCTGACTCTTGTCTACATGACAGCTCCATCTTGCAGGTACAGGGACAACAAGATCTTGTGAGATTTGGTGTAGTGACTATGCCATTCCTCCATCTCACTCCATTCTGTGGCTGAAACGTCAAGGTTCCTTTTGCAAAGATCAGTGTGTGTCTTCTAACATATTGAGGAATTAGCTCATCCACGGTCCTCTCTGCGGGCTCATTCTCATTAATTTTTTTCTAACATGTATTCTTTTATGTTTGGACACAGGGCAGAACTTCATGAAGTCTTGGAGGACTATAAAGAAGGAATTGGGAAATTTATAGGTAAAAGCTCTCTCTGTGTATTTAGATGCAGTCTGATTTCATCTAATGCATCCTCTGTACTTCCATACTTAGTGGTGCAGTGAGTTAGGGCACAAGCCATCCTTCCCTAGAAACTTGAGTGCAAATCTCTTGTTGATCCCAAATGAATTGTGTGGGAGGCTCTTTATTTTTTCTATTCAAATTGGATTTAATGCAGCTGTAAACTATTACACTCAGTACAATAGAGACTGAAGTTCTCTTATTCACAGTTACAGTTTCCTCCACAACACCCCAGCTTTGGGCATCAGCACTCACTTGGAGGGACCCAGCTCTGGGTTAAGAAGGGAGTTCAGTGTCCCTGGACTTTTCAGACCTTGGCCTCTGTGCTGTGAGTGTTAATAAGTGTTATTTGTGATGATTTTTTTGGTGATGTGAACACCTCTTCCACTTGAAATTTCTTTACTCAGTCCCCAGATAGTAACAGCTTTCAGGTCCCTGCTAATCTGGCCTAGATTATTCCACCCACAAAACAAAATCATAGTTAATTTGATCATCTGGAAGTCCTCCTTCAGCCTCAAAACAGCACAGGACCTGTCAGTCTCACTTAGAAAAGTGGTAGTATCTCCTGCCAGGTATTCCTGCCCCTAGAGCAGATCTGTTAACTGAAGGTACTGTTGGTTGGCTGTCTTGGGAAGGAACCATGTTACAGGCCTACAGAAATTCCTGAAGGGCAAGCTCAAGGATGTGGACAAATTTATCTTGCTATCCCCTTGGACCAGTCGGGAGCTCACATTTACCTATCCCACCAAACTTCTAATCTTGCTCCCTTTTTTCTCGGCCTTTTTTTTTTTTTGGCATTGCTCTATGTGGGTGTGTGGCTATAGGAATACTCCTTTTGTTTCAGGAGGAAACACACAGGAGCTCAGACCAGTTGTGCTCTTCACCCTCCAGGTAGCCAGGGAAAGAGAAGTAAGGGCTCTGGGACCTTTAACCAGTGCACCACTTCTTGACCTTTAGGGCTGGTCTTCACTACAGACTTTTGTCGACCAAAGTCAGCTGTTTGCGCCAAAACAGTGGTGGTGTACAGACTGCAATCTTCCCTCCTCCCGTCCTTCCCACCCCCTTGATTTTGCAACAAAATAACATCACCTCGATGAGAGACGTAGAGCTTTTTGCACCTAACTTTTAGTGACAAAGCGTCAGTGTAGACACCAGGCTTGGTTATGTCATGGTAAATGGCCTCCAGGTATTGTCCCACAGTGCCCATCCTGACTGCTCTGGCTGTCAGTTTGAACTCTGCTGCCCTGCAGCCATCCACTCTTTCTCCTTTAAAGTCCTGGGAATATTTGAAATTCCACTTCCTGCTTGGTCGGCGTGGAGAGCTCACATCTCATCTTCCCAGCTGACCATGGCAGCTCCATGCACCAAATGCTTTCTTGCTTGGAGCACACCGGAGCTTCTGGATCTGATCAGCATTTGTAGGGAGGAGGCTGTGCAGTCCCAGCTCTGCTCCAGCCGAAGGAACTTGGATACATATGGTCAAATTTCTTGTTTAATGGCGGAGAAGGGCTATGAATGGGACATGCTGCAATGCCGTGCAAAAATCAAGGAGCTGCGGCATAGGTATCAAAAGGCTAGGGAGTCAAACCATCACTCTGGTGCAGAGCCAAAACCTGCTGCTTTTATAAGAAGCTGGAAGCCATCCTCGGCAGCAACCCCACCTCCACTGCCAAGACCCATGGGATACCTCCGTGGGCCCATGGGCAGTGGACACCAGACTCAATTCTGACGAAGAAGTCGTAGATGAGGAGATCGAGTTGGAGGTCAGTGCGGAGCAGGGGACCACATCATTTGCTGATAATGGGGAGCCAGGACCTCTTCTCGACCCTGGAGAGTTTGAGCCAGTCCCAGCCCTCCGGCTCTGGTGTGCAGGATGCAGGAGAGGGGAGCTCAGGCAAGTGATTTTTTTTAGGTGATGCTGCTCAGTTACATGAGGTACAGCTGTCCTTTGCTTTGTTACATTATACAGCTGATTGAAGGGACAGAAATGCACAACAGTAGTTATGTTTGCATGTGCTTCCCATTCCCCTGATCAGCTAGACAGTGTGGTGGAAAGGTGTGTTAATGCACACCGAGATTTCACAGGAATCCTCCAGAGAGATCTCAAGGAAATTTTTCTGGAGGTACTCGCCAATCCTCTGCCGGAGATTCCTCAGCAGAGTGCTTTGTTTCTTCCCCCATTGGCGCGAGAAAGTTTCCTACGATCAGCAATCACTTGTGTAGGGACCCAAGCGGCACACAGGTGAGCAGCATAGGGACCTGGTTTGAAGCTGCTCGCATGGAAGAGATGCACCTAGCATTCTTGTTTACTCTCAGGAGTGAGATTTTGTCTTCTGTGACCTCCGCTTGTGGAATATGGTGGCACAAATTGAAATTTGTCCCTGTCTACCTGAATCAATACCCCAAACAATCATCCAGAGCCTTTTCCCCAGCTTGAGAGCCCTCCTCTGGGCACAATTCACCATGCCCGTGATTGATCATCGAGCTGTGTGCTTGCCTGGGAACAGTGAGAAAGAGGTGTATTTTACAGTAATGAACGAATGCTGTTATTGCACTCACAATCATGCTTCTGTTCATTGTTTATTGTGCTTATACAGATGTGCCCTTAAAGGGAAACTCCTCCACACCTGCAGCTGATACAAAACAATCACGGAGAAGCAAAGAGGAGATGTTCCAAGAACTCCTCCAGTCCTCTGAGGGAGGGAAAAAAAAAAAAGATAAAAGGACATGGAGATGCTGTGTCCGAAAATCAGAAAATTGATAGACAGGAGAGGAGGTAAAACCAGGAGCGAGTGCTAGCAGGATATGAACACATGATAAAAGTAATGGAGAAGCAAATGAAACTGCTAAAGTCACTAATAATGCTGCAGACTGAATTCATGCATACTCGTCCTCCCTGGCAGCCAATACTTTTCATGCCCTCTCCAAATTCCACCCACACATTCCTACCAAACTCTTGGCCCATCTCAATACCCCGTTCACTCCACCTTTCAGACAGCTTCCAGAATGATAGCTGGACTTACACCCAGCTGGCTTAGCTCACACTGCCCCTCACTGCTTTCTTCCTCCAGCCCAGCCTTTTGTGTGTTGTGAATAATTATTTAATAAAGACATGGAGAATGTCTTTGAAGACTAAGAAATATTTATTTGTCTCTTGCATACGGTGGTTACAGGTCACATTGATATACAGTGCAAGCTGGATAGCAGTCATAACATAGCACAGTGCTGTTTACAAAGAGATCTTATTGTCTCTCATTGTCACAATGGCTCTTCAAGGCCTTCCGAATTCAGATGGCCCCCTGTTATGCCCTAACATCTGGAAGTTCATATTCAGCCGCAAGGCGATCCGCCTCTGCACTCCGCCCAAGCGAAACTTTTCACCCTTAGCTTCACAAATATTATGGAGCACAAAGCAAGCGGCTATGGTAATATTTTCCTCATTTAGGTCTAACCTGCCATAAAGACATCGACAGTGAGCTTTTAATCTGCCAAATGTACATTCAGTGGTAATTTGGCACCTGCTCAACCTGTTATTGCTGCTGTCCAGGTTGCCCGTGTAAGGCTTTATGAGCTATGGCAGTAACAGGTAGGCTGGGGGCTCCCAGGATTACTATGGACATTTCAACATCCACCATTGGAATATTTTGATCTTGGAAGAAACTCCCTGCTTGCAGCTTTCTGTACAGGCCAGTGTTCCTGAAGATACGAGCATCATGCACCTTCCCATATCAAGCTGCATTGATGTCAGTGAAATGCCCACGGTGATCCACAAGCACCTGCAGTACTATAGAGAAGTATCCTTTTCTATTGATGTACTCCATCACAAGATGGTCTGGTGCCAAAATTGGGATATACTTGCCATCTACCTCACCGCCACAGTTAGGGAATCCTGTTGCTGTGGAACCATCCACTATTTCATGCACATTTCCAAGACTCACTGTCTTTTGTAACAGAATGTGATTAATGGCGCTGCACATTTGTGATAACACAGATCCAGCGGTGGACTTCCTGACTCCAAATTGGTTAGAGACCGACCAGTAGCAGTCTGGAGTTGCCAGCTTCCACATGGTAATCGCCACGCGCTTCTCTACTGAGAAAACAGCTCTCATTCTGGTGTCCTTGCGCCACAGGACAGGTGAGCTCTGCACAGAGTTCCATGAAGATGGCTTTGCTCATCTGAAAGTTCTGCAGCCACTGCTTATCATCTCTGACCTGCATAATGATGCGATCCCACCACTCAGTGCTTGTTTCACGTGCCCAAAAGTGACGGTGCACCATGTGCAGATGCTCCATGAATGCAAACAGTAATCCAGCGTTGTTTGTTTGCATGGCACACAGCAGGTCAGGCACCTCAGATTCCTGTTCTGATTGGGAGCTCATGATATACTCAACCAGCTGCAATGTGCTCAGAACACTGAGAACAACAGTGGAAACCAGTGCAGGATCTATTCTTTTGGATAGAGATGGTGGGTTTGCAGGAAATTGGGACCATTGGAAAAATGCCATGAAACGCAATTGGAAACCCATTTAATGACAGGATGGAAATCACTGCATCATGGGACTTTGAGCCCGCACCCATTATGCACTGCGATCTCTCCATCTTCCCACATCTCTGAGCGGCTTAAGGTGGCGAGTTGCACAGTTGGATAGCAGCCCACAGTGCAGTGCTCTCACTGTCGATGCTAAAGCACCAACTGTGGATGCACTTCAGGGACATAATGAGTGCTGTGTGGAGGGGCACAAGTGTAATTATGGTGCCTTTTGATCATAACAGTAACTTGCTTCAACAACACTTTCTACTGTAGACAAGGCCTTTGACAGACAGATCTTCCTGTCTTCCTCTTTCCCCAATGCATTGCAGCCATTTAGCAGCACTTAACCAATGTCATCCTTCTTGGTCCCCGGGAATCCTTAAAGGAGTTGTTTGCACATGAAACCTTAACTGTGGCATTTCCTGGTTCTAGAATTCTTAACATTGCAACCTTCATGTTCTCCTTATGTCATTTTCTTATGGTATATACTATATACACAAATTTGTTGGGTCCCTTCTGTTGATTAGGGATATATTTACATAAGCAAAGACCTTACTCTGCATTCCTTATGCACCCAGAACTCCTACTGGAGGGAGTTTTGAGTGTGTAGAGAATGCCCAGTTAGGCTTTTGTGTAATTATATTAGTTATTGGGGATGTTCGTTCCGTTCTATACAATATGGCAGAGACTTTTAATTCCACCAAGAGAATTTAGATACCTCTCATTTATTGTAGTGGAAGTTATGGCTGGAATTTTCAAAGAGGTCTAAGGACGTTAGGTGAAATTCACATCCCAGTGAATTTCAGTGGCATTTGGGTACCTAAACTCCTTGGGCTCCTTTGAAAGTCCCAGCCTAGGTGTCAAATCCCCTAAATGGCTTTGAAAATCTCTACCTATATCTATTAAGTGGAGACCTTTGTTTTATTCATTACATTTAGCTTGTTCTGTTACATGTGAAATGATCATAAATCTCTCATTGCTGTAGCTCATTCAACTATCTTGGTGTATATATTGCCCTTCCTTTAAACTCCAGGTCTGAGACTATTTAAGTCACCCAGCCTAGACGATGTCAGATGTCCCCAGAGCATTGGTTCAGCGGACAAGTGAGTCAGCTGTCATTACGTCTGGTTTATTTTTGGCAGCAATAGCATTAATCAAGTAAACAATCCAAAGGCTACTGCTGCTTTGGTTTTCATCTCTTCCCCCTGTAACTAGTAGAGTGTGGACAAGGCTGTCCAGCTGAATGTTTTGTTGCTATAGAGATCAAACAAGCCATGTCTGTCTCTGCCAAAGATACCAGTTGTGTGCATTTATTCCTGGGTTACCTTTTTTGTAAATTCATAGCCATCTCTTAGCAAGTTGCCAATGTAGCCTTAGTGATCTACAAGGTTACAGGTAACATTTATTTTTCTGTTGTGCCCCAGGTATGCCAGAGTCAGTGATGTACTGCTCCCTCCATGACCCTGTTACCCCCTGTCCACCTGGCTACAACAGCAACAAGGTATGGTTAGTTAAAAAACTTAGAGTTTAACTTAAACCTCACAGAACTTATGTATCCCAGATGCCAAAGAGTCAGTGTCCATGTCTACCATTGTGTGTACCCTGCTTAGTCAGGTACAGAATGCCCTTTGTGGGGTTATAGGACAAAGACCCAATATATGTTGGGATACAATGTTCAGATTTTTCCCACCACCTTCACATGGAGTTTTAAGTGGAGGTATGGTCAACTAGAGGGCACTTCGTTACACACCAGACCTGTTCTTGGGTGCCCACGTCCTGTCTGCTGATTTAGTAGGGCCACACAGATATGGATGAGCAAACCGGATTCATGTGCAGTTGATAACTTGTCTGTTAAAAAAGTCGTGGCTTGTAAACTGAGCAAATTTGCTCTGGAGCCATTGACAATAAACATGGAGCCCCATGAAGCCATATAATATTTTAGGTCTCACTTGTATAGCCACACATCCAGGAGGACCACATGAAGGGGAAAATTGGTGATGGCATGAGTGCCCAAGAGTGGGAAGTCTTTTGTGTTTATTCACAGAATATATACAGCAGCAGTTCAGGCTCCTCACACGCACTTTGCCCTGCCCCTACTGCTTACTGTGGTGCCACAATCCTGGAGAAGCCACCTCTGGGTGGTGGGGTGAAGGAGTTTAGTCTTCATGGACCATTCAGTCATGGAAATATCTGGTGAAGGTGTCAACAAAGGGGGGTAATTAGTGTTGGTTGTGGTAGTGACACCTGGGAACTGGGCTGAGTCCCACCCAACTCATTTCACACAGGCTGCAATACTGTCAGATGGCCACAACTTTCTGTTGCTACTGGTTTAAGGCTTGATCCTGATGTCATTGAAGTCAGTGGCAATTTTGACTTCAAAGGAAATAAGATCAGGCTATTGGGGCCTGATACTGTAACTGGATCTGCACTGGCAGGTGCTCACCCTGGTATGAAGTCTCTTTAAAGTTAATGGGACTTTGGTCATAAAGCTCTGCTCTGCAAAATCAGTGTCCCAGGTTGGATCTGAATCTGTGGTGTAAGGCTGTGTATCCCTTCACCAGTCATTTGGTCCATCTCATTCCTCATGTTTAGTTTTATTAAATAAAATAGCCTTGCTGGTAAAAAACAAAACTGTTGAGAAGTTAAACGAATCTGATGAGTTTCACTTTGTGGGTCTTGTGCACTAACACAGTGCTGATTATTATGGGTTTCCAATGCAGCAGAAGAGTGAATTTTATATTTAAATACAGAAAAGCTATTCTGTGAACCAAAAAAAAAAAAAATACAAAATTATGAAAACACATGTATTCATATTAGGTATTGTAAAATCCTTTTTTTTTTTTTTTTTTTTTTTTAAATGTGGAGTCCTAAATTACTAGGATGTCCATTAAAAATCTAAGATCACAAGTGTTGCAAGACCAATAACTACTCAGCTAGAGTAATTGCCAGGCAGCCCACACAATGTAATTACATTATCCACAGATAGTGGTAAACACATTATGCCCATAGTCGTGACAGCTTCAATAGCCCTTTGTGAACTGAAGTGTTCAGGCCCACATGTGATGCTGAAGAAGGCTGGCATTTGAAGACCGACCCCTTTGCTCAGAAGCTTGCATGTAAGAATTATGATGTTGGGCCAATGCTTTGTCTTTCTAATATAAAAAGCCTACTTGGGATAATATGAGAGTAATGAAAATAGAAGATGAGGGCCTACACACACAGACCTACTAGGAAGAAAGTGAGAACATGTGAGAGAATTTAATTTCAGGTCTCCTGTCTGACCACTTGGGACATGGTGGAATTGCCCTCAGGAGTGTGTGTATGTATGACTTTGTTGTTCAAAGACTATTTTTTGTGTGTGTAGGCACTACAAAATGACTTGCAATTAATTTTGCTGCAGCTAGGGACTGTTAATGGGGTAGAGCACAGGATGGGACTCAGGAGATCTAGGTGATGTTCTTTGCTCTGACATTGACTTGTTGGGTGGCCATGGGAAAGTCACTTCAGCTCTCATGTCTGTTTTCTCAATATCCCAGGGAGGCAGATTAGTGTTGCCAACCCCTTGTAAAGATGGGAAAACTGAGCCACGAGATGATGTGACTTGCCAAAGGTCACACAAGGAGTTAGTGTCATAATCAGGAACAGAGCCCAGCACTTCTGATTCCCAGTCTCCAGCTCTAACTACTGGACCTTCATGCCTTATGCTAGAAGACGTTGCTTTTCTGAGATGTACCCTTTGAGAGCTTGTCCCAGGAAGTGTTCTTGCAATGGTAGGAATTTTACCAGAACCCCATTGTTCCCCTGAAGGTTTCTTAACCTCTCCAATTAACATACATTTTGCTTTCTCTTGACAGACAGTGTCATTATGGGGATATGGGGGCCGTGTGGAAATGACAGCTTCCAAGTTCATGAGCATGCAGCGTGCTCTCCAGCCAGATTGGCTCCAGTGCTTCTCTGATGGAGACACTATTTCTGGTGAAACCTCCAGAAAGAGAGCCAGGAAGTCTGTGGACCGGTCGCTTTCCTTCCTTGATGAGTGCCTTCAGCTGCAGGAGAAATCACCAGTAAGGTCCTAATGTATCAGGGGCAGCAGCACTGCAGCTGCTTTTCTGTGTGTGCTGAGCCTTGTGAAGGACCCAGAGTGTGAGCAAAAGAACCCCTGGTGCACACAGTGGGGTTAGACCTGTGTGATTTTAGGGCTGCAGTGGAGATGGAAGTCTTTAGTCTATCCACAGATCAAGCACAACACAAGCAGCAGCCCAGCAAACTTCCCTCATCTGACCCTGTCCTTGTGACTCATCCTTGACCCACAGGAACCAATACCTAGGGATGATGGGGGAATTCAGCCTCCATGGCTTTTAACTCCTGTTTTCACAGGACAGTGCACTCCTTTCTTTTAGGGTCACTTTATATTCCTGTGTAGAGGAAGGAATAGTTCTCCTTGTTCAGAAATCAGAGATCCCACCCTGCCTCCTTCTCCATTTTATTTTCTCCAGCTTTAACCCTGTCAAGCTCTGTCGTGCAGCTACAGGTCCCCCAAGCTGAGGGGGAACTGAACAGGACTCATCAATGCTACTCCTTAATCCTTCCAACGGGTCTGAGAGGCTTCCCCTTTTCCTAGTGGTGGGGGCACCTGGACTAGTAAGACCAAGGGCCTAGCCTAGGGCTGCCAGGAGTTGATACTAGAAATCCCTTGAAAGGCCATGGGACATGAGTAGTGGTGGGTGACAGCCATGGTAGTAGCAAGGCATTGGGGCCGGGTCTCCCTAATGTGTTCCGCACTGATACTTGGCAGCCTTCACCTAAGAAACACAAGGCAGTTTGCAAAGGTGGGTCAGTCTTATTACTACTTTATGGGAGATAAGGATAATGAGATTCAGAGGTAAAATGAGTCGATGGCAGAGTCAGAAACAGAACCTTCATATTCCCAGTCCCCTGTTCTAACCCCTCGACTACACTATGTCCTAAGTGGTACAGCTGAGGAAGGTTCAACTACCACCGAGCCCAGCGGTGCCAGGAAAGCAGATGTACAGTGCCAAGTGTCCAGACCCTGTGCCAACGCACCAGCTCCTGGGTGATGGTGGGCTTTCCTGGAACAGCTTGGTTTGGTGAAGCGCGCTTCTCTTATGTTTGTAATTTGTACCTGGCCCAGGAGCTGCAGAGCAGTGTGATGGTTGGAGTGATTGAAGGCGGGGACGTGTTGGAGGAGAGACTCAGGTCGGCTAGAGAGACTGCCAAGCGACCTGTGGGTGGTTTCCTGCTGGATGGTTTTCAGGGACACGCGATGGCCAAAGAGATCAAGCTGAAACTGATGGCCTCGGTGACAGCGGAGCTGCCAGAGGATAAACCAAGGTCAGATTTAAGGGGAGATAGATCAAAACCCACCTATTCTACTCTAGGTAATTTCCACAGGCTCCTTCCTGACAGTGTCCAGGGAATCCATTTCACTCTCTTGCAGATTCTTGTGCGAGCCAAATGCTGTGTCCTATGCTATTGAGATAAGATTTAGACGCCTTTGAAGGCCCCAATTTTACTTTTAAGGCGTAGCTGGCACAGGGCTAGAAATGTGGAACAGCCCACAGTATGGATGTGAGCTCTTCCTTTGGGAGGGATTCAGGGTTTGGGTTCAAACCTATTTCTAGACAGAATCATGGGTGGAGTTGGTACGAGCTTTTCACCTTTGGCCTCCATGGATCATGACTAACTTGGAACACAGCTAAAAATAGTTTTCAGTCACAATCTGGAGTGAAATTTATCCACCTCACAAAAACTACTACCTGATTTGCTATATCTGTGTCCCCTCAGAGAATTGGAGTAGCAGGGAGGCTGCAGGTCAGGAGTGAGGGGTATTGGCAGATCAGGGTGGGGAACGCTTGCACATTGCCTGCATGAATTGTGCCTGGCTCTAGCCGTTAGTAACAATACCCTGAAATCTTACAAATGATGGACATTCATTCAAGATTCCCAAAAATGTTTATAAATATGCCAGAGGCTCCAGAAAACACAAACCAGTGCATACTAGGAGTGGCATGAGAGTTGGAGTCTTTTGGGAGGAGGGGATGAGAGCATTTATACCCTTCTGTGGCTCTTATTGATCTCATGTTTCAACTCAACGAATGCTGTCTTTTTCGGTGTCTCATGAGGAGAATGATTCAGGCACTGCTACCTCTTCTAGCTGAGCTGCCTTCCCAGCACCCCCTTGTCCTGGCCACCTGCTGTTAAGACTTGAACCCTCAGTTTATGGTGATCAAAGAGGAGGAAATGCAGGAGCATGGTTCTAGCTTTGCCGTTCTCTCTTGCTCAGCAGTTCCTGGAGTTTGGAGCTCTCCATTTCCCTTGCCATTAGAAAGCTTGGATGGCAACAACACAAGTCATCTTAAATAGGTTCCCCAATGAGCTTTAGTGTCTTATAAACCCAGGTAACCTTGGTGACTGTACAAGTGCACCCACTTCATCTATCAAATAATTTACTTTTCTGTTTCAGACAAGTGATCATGACCACTCTTTGTAAGAGTAAAGGTGTTAGCCATGGGGGTCCTGTTTGAATTTCACTTGGTATTTACAACCCACTTCCCTATTTTTAGTTATAGAAGCTATTTTACACACATACCCCTGTTAAAAATGTGTGGTGTAGTTGGCAAAAAACAGTTGCTGTGTCCCACACCAGAGGTGGCTGTGTTTCTATGGTGAAGGAATGTAGCCTATGTACATAGTCTCTAAAGCTCTTTGGGATCATTTAGGATGAGAGATGCTACCTAAAGCTATTGCTTAAAAGCTTTGTCTTCTCATGTTGACCAGAGCATGCTCAGAAATCTCAGCAGCTGCAAGAAGATGTTGTACCCTTGCCCTCTATAAAAAAAAATTGCAGTCAGGGAGTCAATCACATGTATAATAAATACTGATTGTTTAAATATTACATACAATTTTCTTCTTGTCACAGGAGCATGGAATGTAACAAAATCATCCTGTAAGCTTCTCCCATCCATGTTCTATACTCATACAGGATTTTTATGTAATTATGGTCAGAAAATTGACTAAAAATGGCACCTTATTACTGCACTTCTCAGTTTTTGTGTATTTTCCTACTGATCTGTTTAGTTCATTACCCTACATTAGCTTTTACTGTTGTCAGCACAGTCATTGCACCTGCGGGAAAGTACAACTATTGTATTCTCTTCTGCCTCACCTATCCTCAACAAAGCTGCTGGCTGAATTTGGATATGACCAATGTCTGTGTTACCACTGATGGCGTAAGAGGCAGGAAGAGCCCAGCTGGATTGCCAAGTCCCAGGGGGAGTTCATAACACTGGCTGTTGGGGGAAATTGCCTCTTGTGGAAAATCGGCTGAAAGGAAATCCTCTTGGGTGAACTGGGCACATTTGACTGGAAATGGGGAGGGGTGCAGAGGAAGGGAGAGGAAAACTGATCCCTCCCACAAAAAGGAAGCACACATTTACTTCCCCACTACTGACATGTATCATCCCCCTAACTTCCTTTGCACCTGTTGGAAGCTACTCCCCTAGCCTTCCAAATACCTTCTACTGAGGATCAGCTGTAGATTATCTCCAATGCACCATGGTGGGACAGTGGGGTGAAATGAGAATGAATTCATCTCGTGTGCTCTGAGGATCCAATTCTGTAAAGACAAGTAATATTACTTGCATGAGTAGTCCCATTGCCTTAAGGGAGACTACAACCAAATAAAGTCACTAACATTACCTATGGGTTTGCAGGTTCCAGCTTTGGGAATCCATCTCTGCCCACTGTCCTTGGGGTGGATTTTGTGACTTTGTTGCTGGATTTTGAGAGCCCCCTTCAACACATGGAATGGTGCATTAGCAGTTAGAAGCCAGGTGTAGTAAATAAATCCCCATACCTGGTAACCGTTTGCTACCCATGGTTCAGAATGTTGCTACCCAGGGCTCAGCAACAAAGTATCTGACCCAGAGCGTAAGGTGTGAGATGGATCATGAGAGAGAATCAATGTACATGCGTGTGGAGGGAGCCAAATCATGTTAAACACAATTGATAAGGTTTTCACATTATCATTGAGTTAATGTGTGGCTGGTGTAACTATCCAGACAAAGGCAGAACAGTGAGCACTGGGAGGTAAGGGGAATTCAGCTGTGCTGCTATGTACCAGACAGATGGCATGTGGGAGAAGCATGGCATCATGATTGATGATAGCCCATGTGATAACTTTCACCCTGTTTAGCAACTGCAAGGCTCACATGTTGTTGTTTTCACTGGCTGAAACACGTTCCATTGCATTCCACAGTTGTCCACTCTTGTGGTTTCTTATGCCTTTCCTGAAGTATCGGGTGCTGGTCACTGTGAGAGGCAGGATGCTGGACTGGTTGAGTCTCAGGTCTGATCCATTGATTAAGGCAGTTCCTGTGTACCTGTGTCCTGTCCTTGGAGAGTGAGTTCCATTCAGTACACTTTAGAACAATATTGTTGTATCTCTCTCTTAGACTCATCCATGGTATTGGCAAGCCGGATGAAGTACTTGAGTGCATCGAAAGAGGAGTGGATGTGTTTGAGAGCTTTTTCCCCTACCAAGTGACAGAGCGGGGCTGTGCCCTATCCTTCAGCTACGATTACAATCCTGATCCCGAAGCTGCAGGTAGGTTTTTGTGACAGCTTTGCCTTTGTGGTTGTAAACTGACGTTACATCAATGGTATCGTACCCAACATGGTTCATGCTCCACAGTTATCTTCCTTGTACCTTATTTGTCACAGGAAAAGGTATTGTGACCACTGGAGTTGAAGAAAAATAGCTGAGTCCTTCTTGTTCCAGACAGAAATTGCTTTGGGTAGTACTTAGGATGAAATTAAGCAGAGAGAACTTGAGGCCTTAATTTAGGACCTGGGTTATCCAAACCCAGTTAACCAAAACATGGTTTTACATCCTCTGAGGTTCACTGTACAGAAGCCTTTATAAGCCTGATCCTGTCATGCATTGAGTCCCTTCATCTCCCATTGGGCCTGTGCCCACTGGAGTTGATGACAGAACTGCCCTTATCTTCAGCAGGACAGGATTGGGCCTTTACATTTCAATGGGATTTGAAGGCACATGACTGTGTCTAATTCAGTGTGTAATATAGCTCCTCTCTCCCTCTCCAGCTGGGCAGTGTTGGGGAAGCCAGTCTTCTTGGGTGGTTCTTTTCCCTGCCTCACCTGTTTTGCTCCCTAGATTAATATAAATGCTGCCAAAAATAATGCAGGTTGGTCAAATCCCCGTGACACAAGATATCTGCTTAAATGGCTGAGTAAAGGCTTGGTATTATGTATGCTCCCACCAAATGTCTCAGAAATGCAGAGAGGCTGTAATTCTTCCAATACATAAGTGTTTTAATACAAACCATATCTAAGAGTTCTCTTAATGGCTTGAATCTAGTTTTGTTTTTTATGCCTGGATCATTCAAACCAGCTGAATAGACTTTCAGCACATTCATTGTCTCATTGTTTCCTTGAGCTCCCTCATCTATCCATCTGTATCCACATGTCTTACATTTAGGCTGTAAGCTTTTTGGACACAGGGAACATCTCTTTGCTCTGTGTTTGTACAACACCTAGCACAATGGGGTCCTGATCCATGGCAATGGATCACAATACACACTATCACAATACAAATAATACATAATAGTAATAATTTTCCGGAAACATGCCCTCTGCCTTGAGAGCAAGCATGAGAAATTTCAGGTACCAAGGTAATGATTTAGAAAATTATGTGCTGCTGAAAATCCAGGTCTGGAATCTTCATCCATAACTGCATTATCACTGCCACCACAGTCAAGACTTTGTGACTTAAATTGTTAAAGCAAAAAAAAAAAAAAATCAAACTTAGAAACTGCAGAAAGTGGATTGGATCCACATGAATCCCTTGTCAACTCCAGCAGAATCTAAATCTAAACTGTGGTATGTAAACTGTAGCTTAAATCAGACTCTGTACCAGATGACTGGAGGATAGCTAATGTAATTCTGATTTTTAAAAAAGGCTTCAGAGGCGATCCTGGCAATTATAGGCTGATAAGCCTAACTTCAGTTCCAGGCAAATGAACTGAAACTAAAGTAGACCGTAGTAAAAAATAGAGTTATCAGACACATAAATGAACACGGTATGATGGGGAAGAATCAACACAGCTTTTATAAAGGGAAATCATGCCTCACCAATCTATTAGAATTAATTGAAGGGATCAGCACAGATGATCCAGTTGATATAGTACACTTGGACATTCTGAAAGCCTTTTGACAGGGTCCCTCCCCAAAGGTTCCTAAGCAAAGTAAGTAGTCATGGGGTAAGAAGGAAGGTCCTCTCATCAGTCAATAATTGGTTAAAAGATTGGAAACAAAGAGTAGAAATAAATGGTCATCTTTTACAATGGAGAGAGATAAATAGCAGGGTCCCCCAAATATCTCTACTGGGACCAGTGCTGTTCAACATATTAATAAATTATCTGGAAAAAGGGATTAACGGGGGCAAAGTTTGCAGATGAAACAAAATTACTCAAGATAGTTAAGTCAGAAGCTAACTGCAAATAGTTACAAAATGGTCTCCCAAAACGGTGATTTGGCAGCAAAATGGCAGATGAAATTCATTGTTGATAAATGCAAATACACATTGAAAAATATAGTGCCAACAATACAAAACTAAATTAGCTGTTACAGAAAGAGATCTTGGAATCATTGTGGATAGCTGTCTGAAAATATTTGTTCAGTGGCAATCAAAAAAGCTGACAATGTTCGGAACCATTAGGAAAGGGACAGATGATAAGACAGAAAATTCATAAAGCTGGTATATAAATCCATGGTATCCCCACACCTTGAATACTATGTGCAGTTCTGGTCAATGCATCTCAAAAAAGATATAGTAGAATTGTAAAATGTGCAGAAAAGGCCAACAAAAATGATTAGGGGTATGGAACAGCTTCCATATGAGGACTGTTCAGCTTAGAAGAGAGATGACAGAGGGGTATATGATAGAGGTCTATAAAGTCATAAATGGTGTGGAGAAAGTGAATAAGGAAATGTTATTGCCCCTTCACATAATACAATAACCATGAGTCACCCAATGAAATTAATAGGCATCAGGTTTAAAACCAAAAAAAGAAATATTTCTTGATGCTACACATAGTCAATCTGTGGAGCTCATCACCATGGAATGTTGTGAAGGCCAAAAGTATAACTGGGTTCAAAAAACAGTTAGATGAGTTCCTGGAGAATGGGTCCATCAGTGGCTATTAGCCAAGATGGTCAGGGACACAATCTCATGCTTTCTAAACCTCTGAGTGCCAAAAGCAGGGACTGGACAATGGGGGACTGATCACTCAATAAATTGCCCTGTTCTGTTCATTCCCTCTGAAGTATCTGGCACTGGCCACTGTCGGAAGACAGGATACTGGGCTAGATGGACTATTGGTCTGATCCGTATGGTCATTCTTAGGATCTTATGTTAAATAAATAAAAAATACAGGTGATCACACACTGTACAAAGTTCCAGAGGGAACTTCCTGCATCTGACCAAGTGGGTTGCAGCCCACAAAAGCTTATGCCCGCAGAGATTTGTTAGTCTTTAAGATGCTACAGGACTCTCGTTGTTTACACTGTACAAAATGCAGTTTAGACTGCAAGGATTTTTAATGACTTTAATAAAAGGAATTAAGGTCAAATTAGCAAAAAACTGTGCAACTATTTCAGTTCTGAACTTTTATCAGATTAACTGATTCCCTCCCACCTCTCTCTTCTAGTCTGAGTTTGATCACTTAAAATTTTTTTGGCTTAACTGTCATATGATAATTATAGGGGGATAATGGAGATAGACATTTCGTCGGTCACAAGGGGGCAGCTGAGATGCCTCTTGTCAGAACACCCTTCCTTGCCCACTTCTGCCTATTGATGAAGTGATATTGCTTTGTTACAGTCATTAAACAAAATGGGATCCAGGATGCAGGAAAAAATGCCAATGAAAAAGACATAAATGAAACATCAAAAGCTGACCCAGAAATAACTTCATTTGAGATATTTTTGAAGGAGAAAAGGTAAGTGGGTTTGTGTGTGGTGGCTTTTAAATAGCATCTGCAGCCTTCTCACTTTGAGCTATGATTTCATCGTCCTTGCAGAGTCACATCTGGAGAGTCGTTGCATGGGAAATGTCCATAGAAGAGAGAGGGTGCTGCAGGAAATGTTGTTGGTCACTGAACTAGTGGCCCTTTTCCCGCTGAATTGGTATTAGACAAATGCCCTTGACTGATATTAGGGGACAGCACCACTGAAGGTGCCATCTTTCAAATGACTTAAAATCAGGTTTTTCTGACCATTTAGTCACTAAAAATCCCACGGCAATTTTTACAGTGTTTGTGGCCACATTCTAGCGTGCAGAGATTACAGTCAGATTATGGTCAAGACTTTCATTGGTGACTGCTGATTGTTGAAGCCTCAGTTTTTCAGTGCCCAATTTGAGACTTCTTGGAGGGACCTGATTTTCAGCTAGTGCTAAACCCCGACCTGTTGAAAATCAGGCCCTTTTAATATGTCTGAGACTGGGCACCAAAAAATTGAGGCACCCCACTTCTGAACATCTTGGCCTATATTCCTTCCCTCCCTCCACCCGCCATAATATCAGCAATGTTACCACTGTGCAACTGGTGAACATAGCGAAGATCTAATCTACCATCCCAGAGAATGCTGCATTTCACAGGTGAATGAAAAGATCCCCCATATGGAAAATGATTCAAATACCAGTGGTGTGGCACCCTCAGAAGAGACTCAATTATAACCATTGTTCTGTTCAGCTAAGGCCTTAGTCAAAAGCCTGTGAAGTCAATGGGAAGACTCCCACTGATGTCAGTGGCCTTTGGGTCAGGCCCTTAATGTTTGCTCTCACATAGTTTCGTTCATGGATATGGTGTTTATTTCCCCTGATCCTCCTGGTCTGTCAGTTCACTTTAGTGTGTTGTGATGCAGTGGCCGTGTGACTTTAAAAGCAGAAGGAGGCAGCAGTAATTTGTTGACATGATAATACCATATAGTAGTGCAAGCAAAGCTGTTCTCTGACTTATTTCTAGTGTGGATGTAATATCACCACTCTCACAGCGTGCTGACTGGAGTTAAAACAAGGCTTTACTGCACTCAGTTCATGAACCTGTATGCAGTGCTCTTTCAATTCAAGGGACCAGTTAGTGTCAATGTGGGGAGGAGTCTGATGTGGTCCCCTAAGAGCTAGACTGAAATTCACAAAGCTTTTGACTCAGACTACCAAATAGCTGCTACCTGGTAACTATGAGAGTTTCCTACTACTTGAGATTAATTTTTTTTCCCCATTGCCCTTCTACCCCCTCTGCCTTCTTAGGTACCGGAATGATTTTGGTCCCTTGGTGCATGGATGCACCTGTTACTGCTGTCAGAACCATAGTCGAGCCTATGTCCATCACCTCCTGGTGACCAATGAGCTGCTGGCTGGCGTCCTGCTCATGATGCATAATTTTCAGCACTACTTCAGCTTCTTCCGCTCCATCCGAGATGCACTGAGAGACAACAGGCTAAATCAACTGAAGGAGCTCATCTTCAGGCAGGCTCTCTGAGACTCAGGAAATGCATACCAAGCCAGTGAGTGTAGGGAAGTAGAGGTGAGAGAGAACTGATGAAAGGGGGCGGCTCCAGGTTTTGTCACCTCCCACTGGGATCATATTAGCTGGAGTGCCTGCAGTGTCTCCCGGATTTGTGAGGCTAGAAAACAGGAAAGGAGGTTTTTTCCCCCCCCCACCAGTTAAGTGGAGGAATTGGAAGGCAGACTAGCTGGAAAAGACCTTCTAGAGGCTTATAGGACCAGTGCAACTAGCTGTATATTCAGTGACCAAATAGCATTTCTAGGGGCAACAGAACTATCAGGCTTAGGGTGGGGAAAAAAGGAAACAAATACATTATGGGAGACTCCCAGCTGCCATTTTAGGCTGTAGCTTCAACCTCAGTGAATGTAACCAATGAATGTCAGTGTAGTTAGGATGTATGTATCTAAAGAAATCCCTGTGGGGGACAAGGGAAGGGAGAGTCTTCATGTATTTGCTTGGAATGAGGTTCAGCCCCATCCTAATACCTGTCTTCTCAAGGCCACGACCAACATTCCTCCTACTGACAAGGGCTCCATGGGAGGCTTTTGAAGCTGTTCAGTGCCCAGCCCCTTTTCCTTCTCTCCTCCGTGTCACCTCACTGTTCTAGTCCAGGAAAAGCGGGTCGCATATAGCTTTCTCCGATGTCACAGTGCAGAGCACTTGCCACTAAGTCAGTGCACCAATCCCCCTTGGCGGTCTGAGACCCTCTAACCTAGGTCTGGCCTGGTATGGTACTGCAGAGCACCAGCAACAGGGCTGGTCCCATTCTGTGGCTCTTTGGGTATTTGATCAATACTCTTTCTGGCTATATATTCTGCTTCAGGGTTTTTTAATGCTCTTTCCTATTCTGCCTTTATGAGCTAGGATCTCACTCCCATAGTGGCATATGAATGGCATGGAGCATGCCACGGTTATGTTGGCTACATGTGGCTGCTGAGATCCCAGTGGATTACACAAATGCTCACGTGAGATGAAGCCACATAAATGATTGAGAGACCACAGGCCAAGGCCTTGTTTTAAAACCACATGACTCCTTTTTTTAATATTCGTTTGCACTGTTGTATTCTTCTTAACAGATTTTTATGTCCCTTACACTGAAATCATTGATGTATTTATCTCATTTTATGAAAACATCAATAAAACTATTTCTCATACTCTCTGAATTTCTTCCTACTCTGACAAGCGTAAGAGGCCAGAAGGTTTCCCTGTATTAATTCCTGCTTCATTCTTATGGTCTTAAAACCTACATGAGAGTTGCAGTTGCACTTGTTTCTCCTTAAGAAACGTTGCTCAGTAGCACAAGGAAGTTTTCAAGTCTGTCTTATGTCAGCCTTACAAATACGTCCTTCCCATATCCTGATTTTATTTGGGCATTATGGATTTACATTCTTTTTTACACCGTGTTATGTGCCAGTCTTTAATTTCCTTTAAGGTTAGTCTTACTCTTTTGAGTTGTTGGCATGTGCTATTATAGTGACAGGTTGGTTGGTTGGGGGTTTTTGGTTAGGGAATAGAGATGGATTATTTTTCTTTTTCACCAGTTGGGAACTAGGATCAAAACCAAAGCTAATGCAAATGTTTACATCTACCAGTTCAGGGGTTGATTCCGAGTGCCCCTGCATGGAAATGCAAAATGGAAGAGAGGACACATGCTCCACACCTTGTGATCCCAGAATTTTGGTGGTTGTGCTTCTTGAATACCATGTGCAGGTCAAACAAACCCCAAAGAGATTGGTGTGGGGAGGGAGCTACAGAACTGCCTCCTCTTATCATCTGGTGCTCCCAGAAAAGGGGTGTGCATGCAGCATTTCCAAAAAAGCATGAGAATCGCACCACCCACAGATACCAAAGGCCTTCTGCAGGCCTGAAAATTACTTAAGCAGAAAGCCTGTGGGAACTGCTTCTGGTGTGGAGCGCCTCCACACCCATCCCTAACACATGGCCTCGGATATTTTGCTTTGGTGAGTTGTCTTTACTGGAACAGAGCAATGGTTTAGCTTGCATGCTCTAAGAGTGGTCAATCTCAAATGCCTCGGAGAAAACCCAGACCATAGACCAGGTTGTGCTATATATGATGTTATTTGAGGGTGTTCTGTGATTCTGAACAGAGGGGTAAGCAGCCCTTTTCTTGATAACTGAGCAAGTTCTCAGATCTGCTTCCAACCAGACACCTAGTTTCATTTGGGGCCTATAATCATCCTCACTTTAAGGCAATTTCCCCTCCCTATTTGTTTAGTTACTGAGAAGCAAAAACTAGAAGGGATGAGGAGTGGAGTGCCAACCTGGCACAGAATGCCATCTCTGGAAGCTTTTTGGAAGCAAGGGGTGGAAGTGTGCAGGTGAGGCACAGAAGCGTAATATTCTGCAATATTATCTCAGCTGCTCTGTGTAGCCCTGAGCAGCAGCTGTAGACTGTTGTTCTATGTACCACATGTGGTGGCGATAGTTCATAGCGCCATGTGATAAATCATATTTACCATGCTTCTCTGACCACTTTGCCTGCACTCTGCTCACTATTTCATCACTCCCAGGGCTACTTTATTATTCCATCCTCTCAGCAGTTGAAAGATCTGTTCATTTTATAAATTCAGATCAGTCTGACACACAAAATATTTCCTCCTTTCCCTAAAACGTGTAATTTCTCTTTCCCCTTTCCCTCCCGCCAAATTACCCAGGCTTAATACCCATTTCAGGCCATGTTCACTCCTGCACCAGTGGCAGGTTTAAGGGCAGATATCTTGTGACCCTGCAGGCCAACAGGATTTGTACACAATGCACAATTTCCGTCTAAACCTGGCAGGTCCATAGAGCTTTAAAATCATGACATTCTTATGGATAGAAAATCAATGTTGAGTAGATTCTAGAGATGCTTTAAATAGTAGCTATTTTCTTTTTTTTCCCCGAGCCCTGCTCATTTTCAGTCATGACCTGGCTCCAATCAACAATTTAAACCCCCTCTAAGTTGTTTCTGAAATAGTTTTTCTGTGACATGGACAGGATGCATAGAATTGATGATGGTGCAGAGCAGTCCAAAGGATTCATTGGTGCTGCTTTGAGGTGGCCCGCATAATTCACAGGGAGCTTTGTCTCTCATCAGTAATGCAGCTCTCCTGTGCGCACGCTGCTATCCTGCCTTTACCTGTCATAGGCATGGGGCTAGGAAACAGGCTTGGTAACAGCCATCAGACAAAGAGGGAGTGGAGTTAAAACCCTCTGATAACTCCATCATAGACAGGCAGAACTGGCTTCAGCATGAAGGGATAAAGAAGAGTTAACAGCCTACCAAAGCAAAAGGCTTCTGCTCTTTCTACCTTGGAGCTGTCATAGTATGAAGGGTGTCTGTTAGAAGGTACAAGGTCATCGGCCTCCATCTCCCCATTAGGGCATATCAGATGAGATGCAATGGCTTCTGTGCTGCGCTGTAAGGGGAGCGATGAAGGCTGGCTGCCCTGTCATTTCTACATCCAGTTTAATTAAACTGATAAGGAATGAGATCTGTGACGCAAGAGACAGACTGACATTATCTAAGGCTGCTGACATAATTTCTATAGGTCTCTGTTTCACTACCTCTATCTCATTTAAAAGCTCAGTAAAAAAACCCATCCCCTCTCCCTTGCTTATGCCCCTCCCTCTGCTCCGCAGTTTTTTATGCCTGTATATGTATGAATACTCCACAGAGCACTTTGTGGTTGTAATTTGGATGGAGGGGCTCGCTGTGTGGTTGACCTGGCTTTTTTAAACTTTAAGTCTGAGATTTCCAATGATGCGTCTAAGGGACTTAGATGCTCCGTTCACATTGAAATGAATGGGAATTGGGCATCTAGATCCGTTAGACAGCTTTGAAAATCTCAGCCTTAATATTTTCCACCGCGTATAACACATTCCAGCAAAAGCGATGGCGTAGGGGTCTAAGTATCAAGTTTGCTAGAATCTCATATATGAGGTTCATCAGTTTTTATCTTAGCCCTTCATCCTTCCAAGGTAGATACACTGCAGTTTTCAGCATGTGGGTCCTTTAGAAAACACCTTAAATACCAAGATCCTATCTAGGGATGTAAAAAATCTTTTAATGAATTAACCGTTTAAACTTCTAAAACTAGAACGGTTAAATGTTAACTTATCCTGCAGTTGTTGGGACTGGGGAGGCTGCAGCTTCCCGGCTGAGACAGGGAAGGGGAAGGGAGAAGTCCCCACACAGCTGCAGCCCAGCTTCCAGCTGGGAGAGATCGGGGAGGGGAGAAGTCCCTGCACGACTGTCCCAGGCTCCCAGCTGGGACCTAAGAGCAGAGTAGTCCCCCACAGCTGCTCTCAGCTGGGACCTGGGGGTCAGCCCACAGGGGTTTAATTAAATCATTAAACGATAAGACTGCTGTTCACCATTTAAACTTTTAGCAGCTTATATCCCTAATCCTATCTGCTTTGCTTAATGAGAGCCCACTGATGTTTTACGTGGGAAGGGGTTTGTTCCTAGATCCTTGGCCAAACTTTCCCCTGCTCCCACTATTCTGCTGGGCACAAGCTAACTTCTACCTTCCACCTCAGAGATGACTGCCCCCGGGTGCCAGAGACCCACAGTATGCCACTGAGCAGGTGTCATGGAAGAGCTACAGATGGCTTTCACGGTGTGGATCAGAGGATGGAGATGGGTGTCTGGGGGGATGAAGCGGAGGTTGAGATGGTTTGGGCTCGTCAAGGCCTGCACAGAATGGAGTGGGATCTGTTCGAGTGCCCAAAACAGGCCATACCAAGACTGGAATAAAGAAGTTACTGGCTCACATGGGAACTAAGTTACTTTCTTTCTTTCAGTAGTGGGGAGGAACTCTTTTGTTGTTGAGAAAGTTCTAAACTGTCTGACTGGAAGGACAAAGAGCTAAAATGGAACTGATGAGCTTCAAGCCTGTGCTTCCAGAGAAGCTGGATGCTTGCTTTACACCTTGTACTCAGGCCCCTTATGCCATCCCCTTCTGGCCTACAGAGATCCACAAGACAATCAGCCACCCGCATTTACCCAGCCAGTTCACACACAGCAGCTGGAGAGAGAGGCTGCCGTGCGACAGCTGATGCAGTGTGCCCCGAATCCACTTCCTCATCACATCCAGGCTCCTTCTTGCAGACAGAGGCAGTGACAAGTTGCGGAGAAAGCTGCAGGGTCAAATGGCGAGCTGTTCCTGCCTGATTAGAAACAGCCTTTGCTGTACTGTTCAGTTAACCTTATTTGTGGCTATCGGATAAAGCTTATTAAAACTGACAATGATCCCTGAGGCACGGAGCCAGAAAGGTCAGCCCCATGTTGCTGATCAGGCAGCAGCCTGGTTCTGTCTCTTAAAGATGTTTAAGTAATGCTGATCTTAATTTTTAATTACATTAATTCTCTCATTAGTTTGTGCGGTTTTTTTCCTGCCTCATATTCCTGTTGGGTCAGGAAGGCGAGAGAGAGAGCCTCTGCCTGGTGTTCGGCAGCAAGAAGACGTCCATGTATGACCAAATTCATGAGACAGGCTGTCCTGGGCCTTCCTCACTCGCCCCCAGAGAAGGAGCATTGTCAAAGGGGTTAAAGCAGGGTGTGGAACCAGGAGTAAGAACTTGTAGGTTCTGCTTGTGGTGGTTGGAGAGGTGGTGGACCAAGGAAGGACTGATATGGATGATGGACCGGGAAGCAGTGCTGGAGAGACCTCTACTCTGCAGTGGGCTGAGAATGACTAATTTGGGACAAACAGAGTCGGGACGGAATCTGTAGCATCTGGCCTTGCAAAGACTTGTTGAACACAAGCTGGAAGTTACCATGCTTAGGATTTGTCCAACCTCAGTCTGTCAGAATGTGATGCTGTATGATTGAATATGGCCATTTATATCATTGAGATTACAACTGTGATATAATTAAAACAAATCTTGTACAATGTCATGTAAGTGTCGATGGAAAAGTTATGATTTGCTAAGTATGATTATCTTGTTTATATGCATGTATCATTTTTGTTTTTAAAGTTATGAATGTTGGACATGGACTTGTATCTTATGCATGAGCTGTATTCCTGGGTACCACCCACCAGATAAGATTTACATCAAGGCTAGACAGCTGTATGTTGATGACTCAGGCCAATAAGGACACTTCACTTTAACAATGGGCCATAGAAGAAACTCATCCCACCCAGTAAGTCTCCTTTGGATGCCTCAGCAAGAATATGGGCAATGACTGCCCCTGTGAGTCATCAAAGAGTGTAAGGACATGTGATATGCTCATGTGACCCTGGGCTCCATCTTGGGCCAGTAACTTTCTACAAACAAGGGCTGTGAGCTTTTGTTTGAGACAGTAAATTTCCAGGCATGTGGCAGAGGATATAAAAGACCCCTGAGATATCTCCATTTTGCCTCTTTCCTGAACTGAGCATTTTGAACTATGGCCTGAGGACCTTCCAATCTTTTGGAAATTACCAGAGAAACTTTACAAGACATCAGTCCATTCCATCACTGCTTCAAACCTGATATAAGGAGTTGCAATTATTTGTATATATATAATCTATTAACCATTATTAACTCTATTCTTCTTGCATTTTATTTTTAAACCTTTAGATTTTAGTTATGAAAGGATTGGCTGCAGTGTGATTATTAGGTAAGGTCTGAGTTATATATTGAACTGGCTATGTGGTTGATCTCTTGGGATTAGAAGAACCCTCTGTTTGATTAAATTGGCTTTCAATAACCACTCATCATAGATTCTAGTGTCTGGATGGTCTGACCAGAGCTGGAAAGTCTAAGGAAACTGCATTTTTGACTTCTTGTTAACCAGTGTGGTGAGACAAAAGTTTACAGTAACTTTTGTTACTGGCTTGGTATAATCTAATGAGAGAATAACCACCAGTTTAGGGTGAGTCTGCCCCATTTCTCAGTAGTTTGTCCTGAATTTGATATCTTCAGCTGTGACCCGCAGAGGCACAGAGACACTCATAGAATTACTATGAGTATCAGAAATAGCTGTTGGTAAGTGTCGAGCCCAAACTTCTTGCAATCATTTGAAACTATGGTATTTCATCTTTCTTCGGTAATAAAGCAGTAGATCAGATGGGAAGCAATCAGAGCATGGCAAACTGCTCCCAGACTCTTGAACTGTTACCATTAAGAAGTAAAATGCTCAGATAAATGTTCACCTAGCGGGCCGTGTAGTTATCTAGGCTCAGAGTGCCTGGATGATGTGTAAGATAAAATTGACATGACAGATTTGTCTGAGAGAGAAAGTTATTCTTGGTGTCAGCATTTGAAACTCCACTGAGGCAATGGACAGAGCTGGGGGGGTGTTTGTTAATGGCTGCCCTCAAGGGATTCTTTGCTCTATAGACAATTATAGAGGTGGTTGAAGCTGCTGGGTCTACTAACCAGATGCCAGGGACTCCATGTGTCACCCTGTTTCTCCTTCCGGTTTTTACCATATCAGTCAGGTTCTGCCTATTCATGCATAGAACATTCCCTGAAGGTTTGGAAGTGATCAGATGCATCCAAAGTTACCACATCCACCTGGCACAGAAACAGTTAATTGAGTGTTTGGGCCTCACTTTGCTTGGCCAATAATCAATCAATACTCTGATTTGTGTTTAAGGCTGGCCCCAGCTGGAAGGGCTGATTGGAGCTGATAATCCCCCAGGCCTGTGTCCACACTAAATTGCAATCAGAGAATGAATTCTACTAAGTGAGATGGCAACTGTTTTTCCCTGAGCCTGTCCCAGGTAGGTGGGTTGTTTGTTGTTCTGGAGCTGTATGTAGTGTTTGTCTAGTTGCAATTATCTGAAGGGGCATTGCCCACATTAAGCCTTACAACAGCATTCTACTGAACTCAATCTGTTAGGTCAACTGATCAAAGCCATAAAGCTTTACAAGGAGGGAATTAACTGCCTGGTTGGGGTTTTAGTTTGTGTCTCTGTTTTTCTGCCCTCTTCCATATGCCAGCAAGTTGCTTCATTTTAAGTCTGCATGCAACAGGGTTTGGTAAATACAAAGAGGTGCATAATCACTTCAAACCAAAGATGTAATTGAGTTAATCAGTCAAACACATTCAGCAATAGAGTGACCGGGCCCAGGCTTGTGGAAGAAACATGTCTCCTGCTCTATTTCCTTACCCTGGCTGCAGACAGCTTTCCCTTCCTAAAGCATTTTTTTTTTTTTTTTTAAAAACCTTCACAATCTAACAAGAACACCACAGCCCTGATGTTGCAGTTCCTTCCTATAAGGATAACCCCCAGGGGAACATCTGTTACAAGGTCCCTTCTGTGTCTGATCTGCAGATGATATGTCCACAGCAAAGACCATTGCCACTGGTGGGCCCCCCTTGTTGGCAGAGACCAAAGACTGAATAAGGCCATGGAGACTGAACTTCCCTTTCACCCCTAGAGGCTGTCCTTCCAGATCAGGGGGGAGACACCGTGCAGTATAGGCTGATGGAGAGAGGATGTCAGTCTCCAGGGCCGTCAAAGTGGTTCATGGTGCATTCTCCTCACCCCCCTCTGACACACACCCAAGGGGGCCAGGCCTTTCCCTGTTTTGGTAGGCTTCACCCACTATCCCAGTTGTCTCATAGGCTGGCATCTCTCAACAGCCATAAAAGAGCCATCTGCTGGTGCCCAGTGCAGGTGGCGGCCTGTTTACATACAGTAAACCCTGCCTAGCTAAGGCTCTCTTGCTGCCTGGCAGGTAAGGGGTGAAGGGGAAAGTACTATTACAACCCGGGCACACGCTACATAAATCTTCCCTGTCTCTTGCCACTTGTCAGGCCACAAGGGCAACAGCCTCATCTCTGACGTCATGGTACCTGGAGGGATGACACCCCATCCCCCCACTCGCCTCCAGCAGTGCATTTGTATACTCCATCTCCCCTAATGGGATGATCTGTATCTTAACGAAAATCAATAAAATAGCCAAGCTGCAAAATGAGACAACTCAGGCTGGCTTGTGTCCCTGAGCAGAGAACCCACAGTCATTGCTCCCCTCTCCCCTCTTGATATCTGATGGAAAAAACTACCCCAATACATAGCAAGGACAAAAGTAATAGGAATTGGAAGTTATGAGAAAGCTTCTCAATTAAGGGAAGGAGGACAGTCCACTAGTCAGAGCAGAGGATCATGAAGCAAGACTCCTGGGTGCTCATCCCAGCTTACCACTGGTGTGCTGAGTGACCTTGGAAATCACTTTTCTATGCCTCAGTTTCCCCCACTTTCTTTTGAGGTACAGTAGCATTACCATCCCCATTGTAAAACAAGGGTACAGAGCAGTGAAGTGACTCACCCAATGTTGCGTGCTGGCAGAGGTGGGCAATAGGGTGTTTGCTTGTAAAGTGAGTGTCTGAAATACTCTGCTGGAAAGGCATTAACTGTAGAGATGTAAAGCATTAGTCGGAGCCACACTCTGCCTGTGTGATGGACTGGTCAGGATGATTGGAATGCTGAAAAGAATCTTTACTTGTTTGGTAAGTCGCTTGTATTCTGAGAGATCAATGACTGTTTTAAGATCTGATATCTCCTAACTCATTAACAACCAGGGGTATAAACTAATACCGTACAGTACACCAGTGGAAAGCTAGCAACTGCACACAGCAGGTCTTTCCTGCCCCTGATGGTTCCGAAGAAATTGGACCTTAACATCACATCGTTCTGATTACAGCTTGAGCTTTTATCACTGCCCTCACCATGCCTCCCTCAATTCTGAAATGACCTTAGAGGTTAGAGAACAGTTTGATCTTGAACCAATCCTGCAAACACCAGCTGAGGGACTGTGTTCTCACACTCTGGGGATACAGTTGTTATTATTTGTCTCGCAGTACAGGAGCCCCTGTCACGGACCAGGACCCCACCGTGTTAGGCATTGTACAAACACAGAATAATTGAGGTTGATACCTCTAGGCACTACTGTAAAGCAAGTAATAAATAGAGGTTTCATAGGGGGAAGCAAACTTCTTGGCTCAGAGCAATCGCAGCAACACAAGCTAGAGGGTAAATCCACACCACTATGAATGTTCCACTTATTGAAAACACACTCTGTGCTGCTGTGAGCCACTAGACAGGTGAAAGAGTAACACTATGGGCTTGTTTTAGCACAGACCAGAAACACATCTGCCACATTTTTCAAAGTACACATATCACTATAAGAATTTACTAGTGTTCAGGGCACAGACTGATTTCCAGCTGTGCCACTGTATGACACTGGGAACATCTTTTGTTTCTGTGCCTCATGTTCCCACTTTGTAAAAGGGGGGGGGGGAGTAATGATGCCAACCTCATTGGGAGCCCAATCATCACTTAACATTTGTAAAGCACTTTGGGAACTGCAGATGGAGGATTTTATAGACGTGCCAATACTATACCAAGCCACAACCTTCAACTGCAAACTTGCTTTGCATCATTTTATTCAATTAATGTAGCGTCCAAGGCATCATCCCAAGCAAACAGTCCCAAGGGTGCAAATTGCTAGCATCCGAAAGGACATGAATAGATCTCAGCTAGATAGCCCAGAAGCTAAGGAGAACTTTTAGCTTTTATGCTAAAGCGAAAGGGAGCACTTCCCAAAGGAACTGTGGCATGGACAAGGACATGAATAGATTGACAGCTTCAGATGACAAATATGGGTAACAACATATCTGAGCCTGATCTTGGGAGCAAGACAAGAGCCTGAGCTGATGTATCAGGCTGAATGCTGTACAGTGAGAGAAGCTGAAAGAGATGAGATCAGCCGGGGAAGGACTTCTTGTGCAAGGAGACATGTTTTAGTAGGCTCATCTCTTGAGATGGGGCCCATGCCGCACAGGGCTGATGTGATCAACCTATACTGTTCAGCAGGGCAAGTCTGGCCGTTGCATTCAGGAACTACAAGGGATGAATATCCACCAACAAGGGAAAGGCGTGTAAAGATACAGGAGTCAGCAGCTCATTCCATTGTTGCTTAGGCCAGGCCAGGACTTAGGGAGACCCTATGTGGAGACACAAAGTAGCACAGGCTGTGTCAGTCTGGGAGCAAGAGAGTCAGAGAGAACCACAGGGTCTGCCTGCATCCAACAGTTTCAGTAAAGAATCCTTCTATAGCCTTTATAATTGAGTCATGTCTCTTCTTCACCAGGAGGGACACTATGGGGCCAATTGCCATAGCTATGTGCACTTGAAGATGACATTAGTAAAAAGAAAGCCACTCTCTTACTCTAGCTATGTTCTTGAAAGGGACAGCAGGGTGAATAGAGCGGCCAAGGGAGTCAGGGGCTAGTGGGATAAAGCCTTCAGTGGACACCTCTCTGCACTTATGTCTGTTTTTAGCTGTTGGTTCCCATATACCAGCTAGGCAGCAAAAAGACCACCCATGGAAGAAGACAGAAATATGTGGCTGTCATCCATATTGTAGTGGAATCCCAACCAATACCACTTATTTAATGGCCCTAAGAGATGACAGCAGATACAGTAGATCATTAGTTGCCAATTTATTGCTGATCCTTGGGTTAGGAGGAAAGGCAACATTAAACCTATGGCAACTAGCTTCTACTGACAGTCTAATTTACTAATACAAACCTTACCAAGGGAACAATGATACTCCTCCTGCATGGAGTATCAACACAACAGACTCTGTATATGCAAGCTATACTATGCTGGCATCGTAGTGGGGTATTTAATTGGGGGAATTAAATCTTTTGTGACACAAAACTTATTCTAAAATGACTTAATTTTAGGCACAGTAGCATGAGTTTATATCTAACAAACAACAAAAAGATACCAGCAGCAGTGAGGCTGTTAGCAGTGAATGATATCACTGCCAGGAGTGAAAGGACGACCTAAGCTTTGAAACCTACAGTCAGGTCTTAGGACCAGATCCTCAGCTGATGTAGATGGGCATAGCGCTAGTGCCTTCAGTGGCACGATGCTGATTTACACAGCAGAGGATCTGCTTTAATGGCTCATTCTATCCACTCTACCTAGGTGTTCATACTACAATCCTCTCTGTGATATCTGAGTGCTTGCATTGTGCTCTCTTTTAACTACTGAAACTGAACGAATTGTAGAGGGCAACCCCTTGCTGGAAACAGCAGGGGGAACACTGATTCCTCTATACATTATTTACTAGCTCACTTACTTAGTCTCCTCGGTAGATTTGGAGGGAGCAATTTCCCTCTTGCTCTCCTACACCCCAGTGGGCACATTCCTGACATCTCATCAAGAAGATTTAGTACAAACACACTTGCTGTTAGCAATGTGCTTTCCCCAATGAGAGAATCCTGCAATGAAAGGGTGAGGAAGTTCTTAAAGTGTATGCAGGGAGGCTAAGGGTATGCCTGACACTCATGCACTGCAATCGGAGCTGTGAGTGCAACACATGGAGACAGACAGACCCAAACGAGCTTGAATCTAATTAGACACAGCAGCACCAGCCTCAGTGCAGGTTGTACAAACCCACCCAAAACCCATCAACAGTTCATTAAAATACTTTGATCTAGTCCCTGCGCATCAGCAGGGTCCACGTGGACGGTTAGACCATGGCAAGCCAGTGGAGGATAGACTCACGCCCCATCTTGCCAGAAATGAAATGTTTGTGTAGATAAGTCCTAGATTAACGCTAGCTTGGATATGTCGACATGGGCTGGAATCACACCTCATCATAATGCAAACAGACCCTAAGACTCCTATGTATCTGCTATATTCCTAAAGGCAAGAGATGCCTGAGAACTCATAATGAGGATACACTGTTGTGATTAATGCTCCAGTGTGTGCTTATGTTTGAACTGGAGAGCCATTGAGGTGTGTGCTGATGAAGCTGCTTCTTTGTCTCTCTACCTAGCCCAGAACCTCTAGCTGTGCTTTTGAGGAAATCTTAAGCATTTAAGGAAATCCAAGTGGGACCTTTGATTCAGTGAATGAAGCCAGCCAAACTTGGCCCGCTCCCATTTGTGTTGTACTGGGCAGTGTATGCCAGAGAACAGGGTGCTTTCTAGTGGCTACAGTTTATAGGGGATAGAAATCCTGATATGGCAACAGCCAATGGAGATCCTTCTTTAGCTGGAGCATTTTGGACTTGTGAGACAGAAGGTCCTGAGTTCTCTCCCCGCTGATGGCTGAGAGAGTCTATCCATATGGGCTCTCGCTATGGAATAATCTCAGCACGCTCCTGCCTGCCACAGCCATCTGGGCTTACTAGTAAATCAAGTCTTTGTCCTTTCTCCCCCACTGTCAGCAGCAGCACAAGATCTTGAGGAAAGCTTTGCGGAACTCGGTGTTAAAGGTCGTGTAGATGACGGGGTTGAGGGCGCTGTTTGCGTAACCAAGCCATGTGGTGGCACTGTAGAGCTCTCGGGTTACATGACAAGCCTGGCAGTGGGTGTTCAGGACATGGGTCATGAAGAATGGCAGCCAGCAGATTATGAACGTCCCTAGGATTTAAAGAGAGACCATATTGACTTTGGATGAATGCTGTTGCTCAGGGCTAAACTCTGTCCCCTTTTATACTCATGCCAAACCATGTTCTGTTCCCAGCTCTGCCAGCTGTGTGACTGTGGGCAAGTCACTTCACCTCTTCTCTGTGCCTCAGTCTCCCCTTTCATAAAGTGAGATTCATAACACCCACCACAATCATGTTCCCTGCACGCACGTGTTCACAACTCAGGTTGGTCCCTGCTCTTTAAGAGACATCTAATTCACTAAACTACAGACACCAATAGAGAGGCGTGGTCTCATTTACAGAGAAAGAGGCATCATCTAAGGGATTTTTCTTATTGACCGACACCTGGGTTGGTCGTGGTCAAAAATCAATGATTTGATCAAAAGATTCACAATACAGAGAGGTACCTAAAAGTTGACAGGATTATTCAGAACTTTTAAGTCTCTCTTCCTTGTCCCTTGCTTTTCTCTCCTGCACAAGAAGAGATCTTTCTGAAGTCAGTGGAGTTACAACAATTCACACCAGCAGGAGCCCTCAGTTACAAAAGTCCTTTTTATCACTTTATGCTAGTATTTTGCATTTCAATAGCATCTTCCATGTGACGATCTCAAAGCATTTTCCAAACACTTAGCCTCACTGAACCCCACCCCATGAGATGGGTAGGCAGAATGCCTCTCACTCACCGAGAACTATAGCCAGCATCTGTGTGGCCTTCCTCTCTCTGAGCTGTACTGTCCGGGGCTGCTGCTGCACTAGCTTCAAAGAGGTCAAGGTTTTGCCATTGCCGAGTTTATGCACCTCCAAGCTCCGTGCCCTGCTTCTCCTCTCCTCTTTTAGCTCATTTCCATTGATCCCCACCCTGGTGAAGGAAGCTTGTTGGCAGAAGCTGCAGTACTGCTGCAGGTCAGAGGGGGTCAGCAACTTCCTTTCAGGGGGGCTCTTGGATTGGGGATTTTAACTGCAGATGGAAAGAGAGGGAGTCTTGGTGACCATGGTACAAAGTTTTCCTCTCTTTGTGCTCCTGAAAAGAAAGAATCCACAGAGAAGTTAGGAACCATGTGTGAACAATGCAGTTTGCCAGACCACGTGCAAGCTGGAACTCAGGGGAGCTCTTGTTTCCTTTTGGCACCAAAGCAGGGAGTGGGCCTGAATCAATGCCCGGGATGCATATTCACCCAAACTTTGGAGAGGTTCCGAATCCACTCTTGGAGCTGGAGCTGAACTTTGCACCTGACCCCCATCTCATAATGGGATGACCTAGAACCCTGCATCTCTACTCTGCGCCAAGGCCCAGGTCCTCAAAGGATTTTAGGCTCCTAATTTCTATTAATATCAATGGAAGTTAGGAATATAAATTTGGATTTGGACCCTACCTCTATCTTTAATGGGATGAACAAGAGCCCTGGATGTGAACCTTCCACGTCCCTGCTGCCCGACTTCGGAGTATATTTGTGCACAGTGGTACTCCCTTCTTCCCCTTACGCATATTTTCCAATGTAGCATTGTGGTGAGGAAACCTCACACGTTAATGCAATATAGTGGAGCCACATATGGAGCAGAGCAAGCAGAATTCTGTAGCTGTTTGACCCTTTGAATCTGCTAGGCGAGGAGAGCTTTAACAGTTTGCAATCCCTGCGGCCCTGATCATTTAAAATATCCATGAAAAAAAGCCAGAATGCTGAAGGGTCATTCTGTCACAGCTCTGAAGCAACACTGATTTAAGCCTTGCCCTTTTCTGCTGTGATGATCTTGGAGAGTGGAGATATGGGTACAAGCTTAATAACAATATCCCCTCCTTTGAAGACTGGGCAAGGCTTTGGTTGGAGCCCTTATTCCTGGGGTGTTTCTGCTGAGCCACAGGAGGCCTTTTTCTTCCTCCATGCATAGCACTGAATGTCTTGACTCCCAGACCCTCCCAGACTGGGGAGCAAACCTGGGTTTCCTATATCGTGATGGAAAGCACTAATCAATAGAGTCCCCAGGCTCAGTGTAAGGCGTAGGAGGGGAGGCAGAGAATGCCCTGCCATTGGATGAGTTCAGACTGCATTCACATGGGCCTTACTTGCTGTGTGTAACAATCTTTGATGCTGATGTTGTGGCTGCCCCGCCTGGAGAGGTTTCGTTTCCTCTGTCTCTGCCTCAGCACAAAATAAATCCGGATATAAAGCAGCAGGGTCACCATGAAGGGAAGGTAGAAGGATACCACCGAGGAATAGATGACAAAATTGGGGTTGGATATGGAACAGACACTGGGATCCCCTAGAGAAAAAGAGAGAGGGTAGTGGTTAGGCTGCTATGGGCTTTAGTTAACTACAAGGATGCTTTGGTGCACATCAAGGTGAACCCACGTGTAGTTCATGGGCCAAGTGTGGCCTGCGTTTAATGTAGCCATGGGCCTATGTCACAGAGGTGCAACTCCAGAGATATAGGTTATGGTACAATACAAACTTACATCTTGGCCAGCCTGTCTGCCTGCCCGCTCATCACAGTGGTAAGTGAGTGCCTCCACTTTCTGGGTACAGTGCAGGCTGAGCTGGTCAAACGCAGACCAATGCACTAGAATAGCAGCAGATCCCACATGCCAATGTCAAACTGGAAAGGGCCCTCAAATACAGGGTCTCCCTGTGAATTGAATCCCTGCCCCATTTTAGCTGCAGAATCTGTAGTTCTCAGCAGCTGCCTCGGACTTTGTCGGCCATATTTGGCCATTGAGCCACGCTTTGGGCACCTCCATTTCCAATCCTTCTCAGGCACTCCTGCTCTGGAAATTGCTGTTACCTGTGGTATTGAAGCCAAACAAGAGGGGGCAGGACACAGCAAATGCCAGCATCCAGACCATCACGATCATAATGGAAACCCTTCTGCAGGAGCTCTTCCCCGTGCCATGCTGATACTGAACTGGCATCACCACGGCGGTGTACCTGCAAAAGAAACCAGCTCCAAAGACGGGGAGGAGGATGAAAGGCATGGAAAGGTGAGGGGTTGGGTGGAGAGGAGACAATGAGCAAACCAAAGGAGACAGAGAGGGGGAAAGAACCCAGGTTTGACAGGGAGGCGTGAAGACAGCATGAGAACGGGAGACCGGGAATGTGATAGAGAAAGTAGTGGATATAAAAACAAGGAGATTGAATAATCGGAGCAAGGATTTGAAATGGGGGTAAGCAGGTGGGAAAGGGAGTAAGAGGAACAACAGAGAAGCAGATGGTCACTGATACCTAAGGTTAAGATTTTGATGAACAGCTGACATTGCCCAAGTGCTGAGGCAGAATGCTAGAATGGAGGCTACCAGCTCCTGGTGCTCTGAAATCTGGGGAAGAAGACAGACATGGCTGGAAACTCAGGACATGAGCCAACTCATTGATCCTCTCACTGAAATCAGTGGAAAGGCTCCTGCTAATTTCAATGGGCTTTGGACCAGGCCCTCTGTGAGGCTTGCTTTGCACAGTTTCCTCTGAATCATGTCAGAAGGGAATGGCCAACCACCAGGGACATCAGCCCTCTAAAGCTGCAGCTCCTGAGATCTGTGCCGAATGTTGTGGCGATCCCTACCACTACCACCTAGACCCAGACACTGGGAATTGATTTAAACACTAATTGTTTCAGTCCCACAATGTTACCAGTCATCTGCTCCACTTAAACACACCCTAAAGACTATAGCATGGTTGAAGAGCATGTCAAGAATGTTTTTCTCTCTCTTTTAAACTGTGTTTGTGAAAACATCGTGGCGATGGGGGAGACTTTCAAAGGCAAAGGGCACTTAAGCGCCCAATGACTTTCAATGGGAATTAGATGTCTACCTCACTTTTGTACCTTTGAAAATCTCCCCCTCTATTATCTGGGCTTGGAAAACCACCACCTGAACACTTTCCTTGTATGATGATGTGCTGCTTTCCCCCACCCTCTGTTTCCCTGTCTTTGTATAGTGTAAGCTCTTTTGGGCAGGGACTGTGCCATCTTCTGTGTTTGTACAGCACCAAGTACATGGTAGGCATGACTGTAACAATAACAATACTAGTCATAATGATGATGGTGGTTGGAGACTTTCAAGAAAGACTGGATTCACATAGGTATCTGCTTCACCTTTGGCATTTAGACAAGGTATTTATACCCAACCATTATGCAAGCAGACCCATCTTGTTGTCCCATCCATGCCCAGTCCTGAGAGCTACCCCTATCTTCATGCTAATCTCCTTGGCTCCTACCTGTCAATGCTGATAGCGCAGAGATTTAAAATGCTGGCTGTGCACATCATCACGTCCATGGTGACAAAGACGTCGCAGCAGGCACGGCTGAAATTCCAGACTCCTCCAGTCACCTGAGCATCAATTTCAAAATATTAGTCTTGCTTTGCACTGGAGACTAATGCATTGCATTTCTGTTGGCCCTTCCAGCTGAGGATATCAAAGGACTGCATGAACATTAATGATGCATTATTATGCCTGTTTTACAGGTGGGGAAACCGAGGCATGTAGCGTTCAAGCGATTTGCCCAAAGTTTCTCATTGGTAGATCAAGAATAGAACCCAGGAGACCTGATTTTCTCCTTTCACAGCTCTGTGTGTGCTGCAAAGGGATGAAGGTGAGAAAATTAGGAGAAAACAATCCCTACCCCAACGTTTTAGCATGAAGACTGCCAGAGAAATTTAATTACAACTGATGTAACACATAGTTTCTCTGTTTAAGGCATATCATAAACAAAACAAACAAACAAAAATGAGTAGCTAAGAATGCTTTCTAGCTAGACTTCTGGAATTATTCCAGAGCCAATGAACTGGGAAAGTGACTCTGTTGCCCAGGATTTCTGCATATTCACATGACACACAGATCCTTCTGGGACCCAGGTACTTCTCCAGAATCTTGTATGAATCTTATTTCACTTGTTGTAAAGGATGGCTTGAGCTGCCAACTTTGAATATTAGATCTGGATCCAAACTTTCCCAGAATTCAAGGAGTGGTGAAATTTGGGGGTTTGATTTAAGCCCATTTCTAGTATTCTCTTACTTACATTTAAAATATAAAGTAAAATATATGGAATAATGTCATGGAGGTGGTCAGTATTTGTGACAGATAAATCACATGCTCAGCTCAACTTTCAGGTTTTAGTGAGGACTTTTTCAAGTCTTGCACATGCTCAGATCAACACTTTGGTATGTAAATGCCCATTTTACCTAGCTAAGCATCAGTGTGGAGGCCCAACTACAGGATTTCACGTCCTCTTTAAGTGCTAGTGTTGGGAAGTTATCTTCAGGAGATGCTTTGGGAATTCCAAACACACCAAAGGTCAGATGTGAACACCTCCTTGATTATTAGTTACTAAAGGTCAGGCCATATCTCTTTGGAACATTCATTTTCCCCAGATTTCTCATAAAGATTCATGTTGCTGACTCACCTCTGTCATTGATGCCAGGCTAGATGGACTGCCACCTCCACTGGTTTGGTCGTAAAGCACCAAGGATTATTAAGCTGTTCAGAGCCCTTGATTAGCTGTCCATTACAGGAATTCTAATACATTTGTTGCTAGTGCTGGTGAAAAGTGTTAGATTGACAGCCATGGAGATGGAAGGCTTGTTTTTATTCACAAAAAATCAAGGACAAGAGAAATAAATGCTTCTCCCTACCCTCCCACCCCACAGAAATAGTGGAGGAAAAAGCTGCTTCGAATGAGGGAGTTTGCCCTACTTTTTTACTCAGGATCACAGCTCAAGTTTCCATAGGATCTTCACCTGCTTCAGTGCAATGACAGCAGCAATGACCAAGAGCACTTGGCCAGGCAGTTGTGACCTTTCCTTTCAGATGTGGATCTCACCACAGTGATCCCTGCCTTTCTTCCCTCTAGACTGAATCATCGCAACATGCTCTACACCTGAAAATCATTCGTACATGTCAGCTAAGTGCAGAATGGGGCCGCCAGCTTATTGAATAGGGGCTTCACATTACCTATGTGCTCTGTGAACTGCATTGGCTCCCAACTCATTTCTACCAAGGCAGCTGTGATCAGCAGAGGCACTCAGGCTTACTGTCCCCTCATTGACAAGGAAGGGGGCTGGAGGTAGGTGTTTGACCCCAGAGGTGATTTTCTTTGTTGTTCCACGGGAGCCTGAAGTTGTTGATTTTCAGGTCATGGTACAAAATCCATCCATTCTTCCACGCTTTTCCTGGGTGAAGAGCTGAGTGGGGATGTTGAATCTGAGTCTGGGTGTGGTCAGGAGGTTGTTAGATCTGACCATTTGGTTATATTTTTGTACCGACACCCAGAGCACAGCACAACTGCATTTTTAGATGACTGGAAAACAAATAAATGAGTTTTGACCCTGGAGGGGCCAACTCTAGGGCTGAAATGGCTGTGCGGTCTCCATGGTTCATTCATTCCTTGGTCTGTGTGCTGAAGCTGCCAACAAGGAGGAGTGACTGTGATGTGAACACCTGTCCACTACAAGGCATACATAAGTCACTGTAAATCAAATAGATTTTTAAAGACTTTTGGTGACTATTGATCTATCAATCGCTTTTATAATGTGCCCATCGTTGTAGTAGTTATTTAGCTGTCATTTGAACCAGCAGCCTAGTGCTTTAAGTCTCTGTAGCTAGTTCCAGCCTCTCATCACTAGCTCAGAAGGGCAGGATCTCTCTCTCTCTCTCTCTCTCAGTCTTACACATAGGGGAAGAGACCCACAGCTGAACCTAGTTCCAGCTCAATGCCCTCTGCTGGGTCAGCTAATGAACCTGGGTCTCCTGACTGGTTGAAGACCATAGCAGGCACATTCTTAACTCCCTGCAGCAGAGCTGGGTCTCCAGCTGCTCAACAGAGTACTATTCTGATAGCTGTGTTTCTGGTGGCCTACTCTGTGCTCTTTGTAGTTAGTTCTTGGTTCTCAGGTTCTGACCCTTGGCCCCAGCTTGCTCCCTGGACTTGGTAAGTTGACTCCTCATTTGGGTTCTGGCCACTAGGCTTGATCACCCCTGTTCAACCATTGGGTGAGCCTCATGCCCTGACCATTAGGCAAAGCTGCCCAGAGTGTGCTTCTTCACACACATGCCTCTCTCCATGCTGGCAAAGGAAGGGGAACTTTCAAAAAACCCAAACAAACCCAAATTCCTTTTTTGAAAGGCAAATGTCACCTCTGGGAGCACTTTATATCTGTAACAAATCCCTCTGATTCCCAGCTATTAGGATAGCTCCTGCTGCCTGAGTGATCTGTGGAGGAGGAGGAGAGAAACAAGGAAGCAGCCTCCCTTCCATAAGCTAAGTATAATCAGAAGTGCAGTATGAATTTGTGCCAGGGCCTGATTTTATCCTCCAGTGGGAAAAACTGGGGGGAGGAGGAAGGAAGAATCCAAAATTTTCTTTCAGGAGGTTAGATTTGCCCTCCCTTTTGCAGATCCACTTTGAGATATTTGCATTGGCCCCCTGCCAGCCTGCCCCAACTTCCTGATAGTGTGTTGCTTCAAGGACTCCTCATAAGGGGATGTCTCACAGCAGAGAGGCTCTGTAGAAAAATTAATGCAGTATCTGAGTGTAATAATTTTTTCCTGTGGGGTAAGTGTGGAATGATGGACTCCCCCTCTTATCCCCTGGGCTGTTGCATCAGTCTGCATCCAGCCCTCCTGGACCTACAGAAGGTGATGCATGAGATCTGGAGCAGAGGGTGAGCGTGTCTTGAAGATGGCTTCCCATCATCCATGGGCAATCAAATGTGTACAATTCCCCACCTCAGGAACGCTAATGCAAGGTCAGTCAGTAAGTGGCGCTGTTATTAATCCCAGCTTCTAAGGCAACAGGCAGCATGAAGAGTGCAGAAATCTAGAAAGCAAATGAGGCAAGTCTATGAAATAAGATCACTCTGCTGCTTATTAGGGTTTTTTATTACTGAAAACAATGTGCTTGAGTGAATGAAACTTTCAGCATCTGTTCAGCTCACCTTCATGCTCCTACTGCCCCATATCTGAAATGCTCGTTGTTATTCACTAGTTCCTGTTTGTTTCACTCCAGCATTCCCACAGAGATGTGCAAGTAGGTTAAAAACAGAGCTGTGCAAAATATGAAAGTGTATTGTGCTATCTGATGTTTTTCTTGAAGTACCAGCTGCTGGAGACCTGTGATTAGGTGAAAATCTTGGCTTTCATTAAAAAAAAATAAGTTTCTAGCCCTCATGGCTGTACAGAAAAGCTTGTAAACCTGAACCATAAAGGCAATGACACCAGAAAACAGAGTCTAAAAGTTATTTTTATAAATCTGAATTTTTAAGCTAATGTTATGATATTTTGAAATCAAACTCATGATTTTTTGAATGTATGAAGCTGACAATACTGAATTTTTGCAACAGAATCACAAAAAGGGCATCTGGTTTCATATTTTGATGCAAACACAAAACTCATTACCAGTTGGTCATAAAAGACTGGGGAAGGGGTTCAAGAACCTTTCACCAGAAGTTGGAGCCAGGGGTTTGCATCAAAGCGAGGTGTGGATGACGCAGCTGATGTGTAAGTATATCAAATATGATAGTTTCCAAAGTTCTGAGCTCATTAGCACATTACACTCAAAGTGAAACTCTGGGAATGTGAACCGCTAGAAGTGAAACTGAAGAAAATCTTGGCATAAAATGCTCTGAAGTGAAACCTCTCAGGGTTCTACATTCAGAGTAGACTGACTACACACTGAGCCCTAACACACAGAAAAGGGACATTTGTCAGATCAAAATGATGGGCTGAAATCTGTTCTCATTTGCACCAATCAGCACTTCTAAATGTGGAGTAAATGCATTGAAATCAGGGGAGTTATTCAATATTTATCCAGGGGTAGCTGAGATCAGAATTTGATATAGATTATTACAACTGAAAAATTTTTATGGACCTAATTTGCTTTTTGCTATTTTTGCTCGTTCTTTACTTCTATTCCACTTAGCTTTGTTAATGAAACTAGAACTTGCCAGTTTGCCTTTCTGGTTCCCCTATGCTAGTGGGATACTTGTTTGACCTCCCTAGTGCCTTTCATCTGAGGATTTCAAAGCACTTCATAACTATTAACTAAAGTAATTCTCACAACCACCTGTGTGACTTAAATGGGTGTTAACTCCATTTTACAGATAGTGAACCTGAGACACAGACAAGTGAGGTGACAGGCTTCTGAGATCACACAGTGAGTTAGTGACAGAGCTGGGAATAGAGCCCATGGATGAAATCCTGGCAAAACTCCTACTGAGTTCAGATTTCTTGACTACCAGTCCTGTGCTTTATTCACAAGACACAATGTTTTATGTTTAGCTTTTCCAACACTGTTTGAAATATTGCTAGTGAAAGGTATTGGATTGACAACCACTGACACTTGAGAAAGGGAGAAATTTAAAATGTGAATGTCTTAAAAACATTGTGAATAATAAGATTATAGTCTTCATTCCCCTGAGCTCCTTTTAAAAATATATAAAACCAAATATCATGGCCATCTGCAGATTTTCAAAGTTATGCATTGATGTCATATCTAGGAGTCTAAAAACACTGATGAATCACGTCAAAACGTGAGGTTCACTGTCTTTGGTAGAAGGGAACAAACATTCTTAATTGAAAGAGCAGTTGTTGCTTTGACTTTCTACTTTATTGTGCTTCTCATTGTCAATTAGCATTGCCTCTTTTATTCAAACTTGGCTTCAGTCATCTGGTTTGCACCCAGATTTCAAACCCTGCCAGACACTGGGGATGGCTACCTTCTAGGTGCTGAGGTGCTTTAGAGCTGGGTATCATCAGCATTCTGATGTTGTAACCCATGTTCTGCATTGGCTTTTCAGAGAGATAAGGAAAGAGAGGATGAAATGCTGTAGGAGTCCACGGCAGAGAAGCCTCCTAAGGGACAAGCAAATGCCCCACACCGTCCTCTGAGATGTCAGAGGATTCCATCCACCCCTAGTGGGTCTAGCACTTATGTCAACAGCAGCTCATGATCAATGACATCAAAGACTTTTTTCAAAGATCTATGGTAGCAGTAGCAGTAAAGAGGACTGGACTCTAATGACTTCCTTCAGGAAATTGTCAATCACTAAGATGAATGGGAGTTTCTGTGCCAAGAAACCTGACTGCTTGGGTTCCAAGAATTGGAAGATAAGATGTTGCTATGGTTGGCTTGCTACCGCCATCTCACAATCTTTCTCAGAAAGGGATTGGCTATAGGTTAAATGACAGATGGCAAGGACAATAGAGTCCAGAGTTAACTTCTTGGGCAAGGTCCAGGCCACAGATTGTTTGAAGGTTGCCTATAAAAATAATGTATTAAAAATATTACAAAGTGCTTTGGGATAGTAAGTGACTTGTAAATGTAAAGCCTTCAACCACCTTTGGTTGAACCATAAATTATGAAATCGATGGCAGCAGGTTTCAGATATCTTGGCAAACATGGACTTTAGAAATAACTATTTTACATGATTTTTGGTTATTGGAGTGGATTATTCAGTCTTCCCTGGGAATGGTTGGTCACTGCACTACTAGATGAAACACCAGAGACCCACCATCATACTAAAGGATGTTGCTCACAGGTGCGAGAAACTGCAGCCAATATGTGCATCTATTCCACAAACAGCTGAAAAAAATCCAAGTAACCCTCTGTACTCTGGGTTTTTCACCTTTGTATTACTAGTGCATAGGAAGTTCTGTGTAATGCTCACAGAAGTGGACTGGGAGTCAGGACTCCTGGGTTCTCTTTTTGGCTATCCTTCTGATTCTCTGTCTTCCTATGGGTAAGACACTTCACTTCTCTGTGTTTCAAGAGTGTAAAGGTTTTTGCCGCTACAAAGTGGACCCACAGTTCCATTCTTAAGCTGTGGCCCCAAAGCTGCAGGGAGGTAAAATTTGCACCCTGATGTGCCTCAGTTTCCCTACCCATAAAATGTGGATAATACTTTCCTAATTCACCAGGTTGTTGTGGGGCCTGACAAACTCATTAATGCTTACAGAGCACTTTGAGATTCTAGGATGAAAGATACTGTAGATGCAAAGTGTTGTTGGTTTGAAATGAGTTTAGTTTTCTAACAGCATTTCTCTTCCACTGTTAAAATTCAATTCACTCCAGTCTCTCCCTCCCGAGTGTTTTTTTTCTTTATTCCTTACCCTTTCTCATTTTGCCCCTCATTTTTGCCTCCTCCATCTTTATTTGCTTTCTCATCTTGAGATCACAGATCTAACACCTTTGAACTAACTTGCAGCTAACATACATAGGGAATATCTAGTTCAATCTAGATTTTCTAAATTTTGCCATTGACTTCATTACGAATATGATGTAGCATGCAATATGGTATTCTTTCATTTCTAACCCATTATGACGTGCCATAAATAATCATCAATGTCATTATTTGTATCACCTATGAATAAGAACAGGTCCTTCATTTCTCTTAATTACCGCTTCAGTATGATTCTGCAATGGACATCAGTTTTTAGGAGAATGACACAGACAACCTAAAGGAAACACCAATGGAATAATGGTCTCCAAAGCCTTTGTAGTTTTATCCAGGCTTAACGTCTATAACTAATGCACATTAGCTGCAATTGTTACGTATCTCAGAGAGTGGCTTTCTCTGAATTTGTGCAAAAATAGCTTTAAAAAGCCCCCATGTAACAATCCTTCATGGATTTCCATCAATAAAAATGATGGAGTCAGGAGAAGCTCAATAATTAGTGTTCCACACTGCTGTGTGGGGAAATTTGAATTCTGGAGTCCTATTCTCCATTGCTCTGCTCCAAATGTAGTTATTTACACCAATGCAAAGTCAAAAGGTACCATTTTCTACCCACTTTGCATTGGTGTGTTTGACTGCATGAGATGCAGGGCAATGGAGAGTCAAGTCCCCAGTCTCTTTCTCTGTGCCAGCAAGGCTTGGATATGTTGCCAAGGGTGGCCTAACACCATTGGTGCTCTGTTACTGTTTGTAGGAGGTCTGGATTCAACTTCTTTCTCCTGGCCTTTTGCTGCTTAGACCAGCCGAAAGAGGGTCCAGTCTGGGAATGAGGAGTGCTCGACAGTGAAGCTGCTGGTTGATTCAAAAGTGGCCTTCGTGGGCTCTGAACATGTCTCATTGATGTTTAAATAGCAACACCACCTGTGGCATTTATACATGGCACTGTGGCCTAAGATGTACTCACCTCCAGATATACCACCCATGGCATCACCAGCGTGGCCACCAGCAAGTCTGCCATGGCCAGGCTCACCACCAGGTAATTAGTTGTGGTTTGCAAAGTGCGTTCTCTTAGCACTGCCAGGCAGACCAGTACGTTTCCAAAGACGATGGCCAAAATCAGGGTGCAGTAGCAGAGGGCGTAGTAGGCGTGGGAGTTTGGCAGGCTAGACTCTGTCACGTTATCTTGCCCCTGTGTGACCGAGCTAGTTGTGTTGAGATAGCTGTTGACTCTGGTGAAGAGCGCCATTGGGAGGCAGGGGGAGAGCTGAAAATAGACATAGAGCAATTCTAGTAAGCAATATCTTCATCTATGACCTGTGTCTTTCTTGCAAATGATTCTACAGCTGGAGCTCTTAAAGTCAATGGGAGTTTTGCCTGAGTAAAGGATGCAGGATTTTAACCTGTATTTGTGTATCTGATGTGCATTTCATCCACCAATGAAATGCAGCCATGTGGAGTGAGGCAGCTGTTTAGCCATGTACAGCAACATTGCGTAAGAGAGTTACTGGAAAACACTATCTGAGAGAGCAGTGGGCTCCAGGAAAGCAGAACGTAGTTACCCAAAATAGAATTTGGTTAGAACCCTGAGGCCAGCCTCTCTTCTCTTGCAAAAACTGCTATGGACTCCTTAACTGCACGTGTTTAGGATTTTGGTTTTATAGTTTAGCCGAACGATGGTACCTCCAATATCCGGAGCATTCCTAGAATCATGTTTGGTCTTAGATGCAGCACTAACTCATTGCATGGTTCGATAAGTAGTGTCTTTCCATCACCATTTTCTGCTGTCCTTTTCTACTGAGGGTGTACCATCCAGATGCTGATCAGCTCCTATTGTACTTTAGCTTGTAAGGTTAGTGTGTTGTGTTTTGTTTTGTTTTTTAATTGTGGCACTGATGCTGTGCCCTTTCTAAACACAGTAGAAAACAATCCTTGCACCAAAGAGCTCAGCTGATAGGCTCACCACTCAGGGTAGCAGGGCAGGAGCCAAATACATGGGGCTTAAATTGCTCTCTTATAAGGCAGCTGCAGTCATCCTCAAGAAACATGCTCTTAATTCACATAGATAGAAAATGACTTAATTTTTTCCAGATGTATTAAGAATCCTAGAAAATTAGGGTTGGAAGGGACCTCAGGAGATCATCTAGTCTAAACCCCTGCTCAAAGCAGGACCAACCCCAACTAAATCATCCCAGCCAGGGCTTTGTCAAGCCACACCTTAAAAACCTCCACGAATAGAGAATCCCTAGGTAACCCATTCCAGTACTTCACCACCCTCCTACTGGAAAGAGTTTTTCCTAATATCCAACCTAGACTTCCCCCACTGCAACTTGAGACCATTGCTCCTAGTTCTGTCATCTGTCATCATGGAGAACACTGGTGTTCTGTCCCAGTGTCCCATTCTGACATTTAACTCGTTTTAATTATTTTGCTCATGGCACCCATTACTAAAGCATCTGGGCATGTGATGTTTATGAAAAAGCAAGTATAGAACACTGCACAGAGCTGTCCTTGAAGTGGTACAAATATTACCCCATTCCACCCAATCCCTCTAAATGAAACCTCCCCAACAATGGTTGAGACTTGTGCAAATAGTTGACCAGAAGCTGTGTCTTGAGCAATAAGTATAGATGTCCACATCACTAAAACTAGCATTGGTTGCCCCCCTTCTTGACAATCTCATCAGAGAGGCCAAGGGCTGGATGGACCATAGAGGCTGAAGTCCTCTCTCTCCCCTAACTGTGGGTCTCCCAGGCCCAGGGACGAGATCCATTAGCTATGGGGTGTGAAGGACACGTAGCTTGCTACTGTCTATGCTACACCACCTTTGGGGATGTATAGAGGTGCTCAGATACTTTAGTGCTGGCCCTGGTATAAGAACCAATATGTAATAGAATCCAGTCTCCAATGCTGGTGAGCCAGCACTTCCCCCAGCAAGAAATTCATATTTTTTTAAAAAAAACCCAAAGCAATTGAAAAAATTAAGTGAGCTTTTCCAAATTTTGCACAAGATTGACTGTGAGTTTTGAGTGAGGGTTTAGGCCAGTCCTGACTTAAAGCAGACCAGCTAGAGCTACTTCCAGCCATGATCCATTCTGCGATATCTCTTATGGCAGAGCACTTCTGGTAGTGTAAATGCTGTGCTGAACGCATAGCAATAATTACCATTTATTCTCTTAAGCTGTGTAATATCAACTCTTTCACCTAGAAAAGTGGCTACGCTAAGGATCTGCACTTCTGATGAGCAAGCCCCATGTCTTACCTACATGGTCAGTAAAAGAGCCAAAAGACCAATACAATTTTAATGAAAGGCTGAATAAAACTGTATTGGATACCTGTCTTTCTCCCAGAGCTAAATTGCTATTCTAGTCCTGCTCACCAGTTTCCTCCAGCTTTGCATGACAATCTTGACTTGCTATCTCCTTCTGATACTCCAGTGCTGGGCCCCAGACAGCTCTGCCAGTGACCCTCAATCCTGATCTGCAGTGTGCAGCACTCCTGCACCGCCCTGCTATTCCTGAGCTCCCCATGCACAGCTCTGCCAATGCACCTCAGTCCTGATCTACAATCCCCCTCTGCTATTCTAGTCCTTGTCAGAGCAGTGTGGGGAGCCAGCATACCTCACTCCTGATCTGCAGCACCCACTGCTATTCCAGTTCTGTAACCACCCGCCACAGCTCTACTAAATTGTGCCTCCAGCCTGATCTGCAGCATCCCTTACTATTCCATCCTGGAGTCCATCTTGAGCACTGGTTCCCCAGCATGAATCATGCAAATTATGCCATAGTTTGTAGTGTGTAATATGGACAAATATCAACTAGGGACTCATTATATAGGATTAGTCATTTCCTCTATGCACATGCATACAACTGCTCTCTATGCTAATGGGAACTCCCAGAGTGTGCATGCAAAGAGGACAGCTGTGCTGTCTCCTGTAGGGAGATAGCCCAGCTGGAGAAGGGACAGACCTCTCATGTCCAAGATCCAAAGCTTACAAGAGTGTACAAAGAATATCAAATCAAGAAAGCCGCAACCGGCAAGCTGTCTTAAATAAACAGTTCCAATGTACCCAGCAAAATAAGGGCAAATGGAAAATTCAGCCCTCAACTCTGTTTCAGTGATTGCAGGTCTCAGCCTCTGAGCACTGTATGTTTCTCTCGCTCTAATGAGTACAGATCGTGCCTGACGTAGAGATAATCTGGTTAAAGGGACAACTGATCAGAGCAGAGTTGATCCATTGCTAGTTTTGATCTTGTCCCATTCCGTTCCCCATTTTGACCTTTTGGGATACTTCAGTCTGGAGAAGCAGTAACAACTATGACTCTCTTTCTCTGTTCCTATATATTCTCTCTTTCCCTACCAGCTCCCTTTTTTCTCCCCATCTGTCTTCTTGCTCTCAGAACAGTAGGCATTCCCCATTCAGATTCAAGGACAAAACAGTAAGATGACCTGAAAGTGGCAGACCTTAGAAGCAGAGACTTTAAAAATCCAAAGCCCTAACAGATGCTGGAACCTTAATATCAAACTGTGTGTGTGTGTGTGTGTGTGTGTGTGTGTGTGTGTGTGTGTGTGTGTGTGTGTGTGTGTGTATTTAAATCAAATGTACACTGTAGAAGTAAAGCCTAATTGTTGTCAATTTCAAAAATCCAGGGTACTAACTAAAGTCAATATGTCCCCTCACCCACATTTAAAAAAAAAAATGCCATCAATAAAAACAATGAATAAAATTCCCATTTTAATTAGCATTTCTCTGTTGGAGAATAATCTTTCCTGTTTGGAAACCTGCCTCCTTTGAAATATATGGTGCGGTAAAAAGAAAAGTCTCTTTCAGAGCTTTCTAAATTAGCTCGCTGCAGTATTAAAATGAAGGAATCTAAAGTAAGAGAGCCTCAAAATTACAGGAGCCTAGAAGGGAAAAAATATCAACTTACATCTGACTCCAAGCTCCCTTTTTTCCAGTCCCTTTTTAATGCCTTGTTGATGTGAAAGAGGTGAGGGAATCTCAGAAAATCCAACTGAATTTATTTGGGAAAAGAAAAATAGGAAGAAAGAAAAGGTAGCGCTCCCCAAACACTCTGACACAAAGGAGAGGATTTTTCCTAGACAAGATTGTAGGTTGAGAGCAACGTTTTTGGTGCAATTCATTTTTCTTTTGGACTCAGTGTATTCTTAGAACCTTGCAGAAACCATAAACCAGATCTTCACAGACACAGTTAAGAAACAACAGACAGAAATAATGACTTACCCTCACAATCTGATTGTGTTCTTGAAGAATGTTAAGCTGAACACCTAAGCACTTGGAGCTGAGAAGACATGCCCAAGGAAGGCAAACTGCCCTTCTCAGGGCACAGAGACAGTGCAAACATTTAGAGAAACAAATCGCCTGTCTTCGATTCCAAAGTGAAGTCTGCGCTACGAATGTTCCTCAGGCACCCCATCACATATTACTTTGTGCCTTGGAGCTGATTTTAGAGCCAGACGTTCCCTTGATGATTTTGGGAGGGTCTCCGAGGGCTAACATGGACCAGCTGCTCCAAGTCTTCATCCTTGATGCTGACAAGATAAAAGGTGGAAGGTTTGCTCTGTTTTCTTTCTCTTTTGTTTCTTCTCTCTTGTCCGTCACTGTCTCTCTTCCCTTCAGTGTAGACAGTTTCATGATTTCTCCCCCTTACACATATCTAATTCTACATCATCTCATTGATTCTTTCATCTAATGTTATCACTTCTCTCTCTCTCTCTCTCTCTCTCACACACACCTCTCTCTCTCAGGTATTGCAAGCAGCTTGTTCATCTTTGTTGTCTTCCTCCCTTTTGTTAGGATGAGCTTTTTGCAGTACAGGTTGAGATGCAAAACAGGAGTGGTGACTGCAAAAAGAGTTAAAAGGAGAATGGTTTAATAGGTTAAGCCTCAGTTCAGACTGCTTAGAATCAGGTTAAAATTATGGGCTGGTCAGTTCAGGCTCAAATCCAGTCAGGCTTAAATTTGAGCAAGGACATATCAACTCTTCATTCTTCTGGGTGTCATTCAATTTACTTTGTGTGGATTTTTCCGATGAGAACTCTCAAACTAAATACACGCATGAAAACTGAGGTAGAAATAAAAAAGGACCGGTCACTAGAGTGTACGAGCATCAGGGAAGAGGGGAATGATGTTAGAAAAATGTAATTACAGCAACTCTATTGCCTACATGATTTAGCAGTGCATGCAGTTCAATTCAGTAATATTTCACTGACATGTCAAGGCTATGCAAGTGCTGCGCAGCATGCAAAAGAATCATAAAAATGTACGGCTGAAAGTGGACCTTGAGAGGTCATTAAGTCCAGTCCCCTGCTCTGATGCCCCAAACATCTGTACAAATCTGCCCAGGATAGAGCTTCACAGTGTGTTTGGGATTTGATCCCCTGTGTCCATGTGTCATTACCATCTATTCCTGATGCTGTGGTGCGGTGCTTTGTAGTGTGATGCTATCGTTGCTGGCTCTTCTATTTTTTGCAAGGTTAGGCCCATTTGCCCCTCCCATTTTCAGCTCCAATGTGCCTAAATGAGGGCACATTACATGTTGCTACACAGGTGAATAGTGTTTAAAACCATTCTGGATTTCTGCCTTACTCAAGTTGGGTTTATTGACAAACTCATGGGAAACCCAATCCCTTGACCGACCAAAATAGAAAAGGACCTTGTGGCAGGGATCCCAGTATTTCGAGATCAATGGAGAAATGGGAAAGAAGGAAAGAATGTACTGCGGCCTGACTCAACAATCCAGATCTGCCCCTTCCCTGGGGAAATGTCAGCTTCAGATGTGCCAAGATAGGTGGATCTCGGATTGGTCCGTTAGCCACCTGCGGGTCCACCAGCAATAACTGGCTATCCTTTTACGGAAGACAATCCTCCTCGAACTCCAAGGGATCACCACCACCTCAAGGTGGATGGTGGAAGCAGCTTTCAGGATGAAAGTGTTGTTCTTCCCCCAACATACAAAAGTTAGTGACATCAGGCTAGCTCACAGATAGACGAGAAGGAGAAGAAATGTAATAGGTCATTTGTAACCTAAAAGACCTATCTTGGCCAGTATGCCTTGGGACTATCACTGCCTAGGATATGAAGCCACGTTGGTCATGCCTAAGAGAACCTGGTCCTATGAGAAAATGGGGCAGTGTTGCAGATATGAATCAGGTGCATGTGAGAAGCTGAAGAATGCTTACATTGGACTGCTTGGGAGGGAAAAAGGAGGGGGAACAAAGTAAAGCAATTATGGGGGAGTGGATGTCTCTGGGACAGCGTAATGACTGAGGTAAAAATCTGTGGCAAAGTGAGGCATTCAAATCCAACCCAGCTTGGGAGTGACACTCATTACCACCCTAAGACTGTTCAATGGCTGTGATAGATGAACTTGGTAGCCTTCAGACCAGTTCTTAATAGGCAATTGTTCACATCACGTAAATTGACACTCCAGCTGGCCCCCTTGTTGGTGGACCCCGCAAATAGGCCAAAGTCCGCATGGTCCATGAAGAGACAGCTAGGCTCTTACCCCCACTGATGCTCCCTTGCTGTTGTGGTGCATTGGTGGGTTGAAGCACAGAGTAACAGAAGTTTTATTGCCTATGTTATAAATGTTCTGTTGATTAACAGAGAACCTCAGCTGTCAGAGCTGTCACTCCTGCGCTGCCCAGCAACAGGGACTTCACTTTGAAATTATAGACGCAGTACTGGAAAAACATCTGAGCAGAGGCACTTTAATGCCTGATAGTGAATATGATGTGACATGAAATAGTGAATAGAATGTGTAAGTGAAATCCCTGCAAGCTGCATGGAAACAGAGACACCATGATAGAGGCTCAATTTAAATGTATATCCCAAATTAAAAAAACATAGTAAGAGGACCAAAAAAGTGTTTTTGTGGCTAAACAACAAAGTAAAAGAAGCAGTTAGAGGCAAAAAGGCATCCTTTTAAAAAGTGGAAGTTAAATCCTATTGAGGAAAATAGAAAGGAGCATAAACCCTGGCAAGTGAAGTGTAAAAATATAATTAGGAAGCCCAAAAAAGAACAGCTAGCCAAAGACTCAAAAAGTAATAGAAAAAAAAAGCAGGAAGCAGGAAGCCTACTAAACACCCAGCGGGTCACTGGACAATCGAGATGCTAAAGGAGCACTCAGGGAAGATACGGCTATTGTGGAGAAACTAAATTAATTCTTTGCATCGGTCTTCACGGCTGAGGATGTGAGGGAGATTCCCAAACTTGAGCCATTCTTTTTAGATGACAAATCTGAGGAACTGTCCCAGATTGAGGTGTCAGTAGAAGAAGCGGTGGAACAAACTGATAAATTAAACATAATAAGTAACCAGAACCAGATGGTATCCACCCAAGAATCTGAAGGTACTCAAATGTGAAATTGCAGAAGTACTAACTGTGGTATGCAATCTATCATTTAAATCAACTTCTGTTCCAGATGACTGGAGGATAGGTTCCAGAGGTGATCCTGGCAATTACAGGCTGGTAATCCTAACTTCAATACCAGCCAAACTATAGTAAAGAACAGAATTATCAGACACATAGATGAATACAATCTGTTGGGGAAGAGTCAAAATTTGCAGATGATACAAAACTATTCAGGATAGTTAAGTCCAGAGAAGATTGCAAAGAGTTACAAAGGGATCTCATAAAACTGGGTGACTGGGCAACAAAATGGCAGATGAAATTCAATGTTGAAAAATGCAAAGTAATGCACACTGGAAAACACAATCCCAACTATACATATAAAATGATGGGGTCTAAATTAGCTGTTACCACTCATGAAAGAGATCTTGGAGTCATTGTGGATAAGTTCTCTGAAAACATCCATTCAGTGTGCAGCGGCAGTCAAAAAAGCTAACTGAATGTTGGGCTCATTAGGAAAGGGATAGATAATAGGACAGAAAACATGATATTGCTTCTTTATAAATCCATGGTACGCCCACATCTTGAATAATGTGTGCAGATCTAGTCGCCCATCTCGAAAAAGATATATTAGAATTGGAAGTATAGAAAAGGGCAACAAAAATGATCAGGGGCATGAAAAAGCTTCCATATGAGGAGAGATTAATAAGACTGGGACTTTTCAGCTTGGAAAAGAGATGACGGGGGGGTGGAGGGGATATGATAGAGTTCTATAAAACCATGACTGGTGTGGAGAAGGTAAATAAGGAAAAGTTATTTACTCTTTCTCATAACACAAGAACTAGGGGTCACCAAATGAAATTAATAATCAGCAGGTTTAAGACAAACATAAGGAAGTATTTCTTCACACAGTGCACAATCAGCCTGTGTAATTCCTTGCCAGAGGCTGTTATGAAGACCAAGACTAAAATAGGGTTCAAAAAATAACTAGATAAATTCATGGAGGATAGGTCCATCAATGGCTATTAGCCAGGATAGGCAGGGATTGCTGTTTGCTATAAGCCGGGAATGGGCGATGGGATGGATCACTTGATGGTTATCTATCTTGTTCATTCCCTCTGAAACATCTGGTATTGGCCACTGTCAGAAGACAAGATATTGGGCTAGATGGACCATTGGTCTGACTCAGTATGGCTGTTCTTATGATGAGCTGGGAAACCAATCCAATATACCCACATCTTGGTGCTAAAATCAAGGAGAGAAATAATGACCATTTCCACATATTCCTTCTGGGAGAATATTCCAGGAGCACAAGAAAAATATTCCCAATCACGGCTCAGTGACATTTACCAAGGAGAAGATCTACCTCATGAGCAGTGGGAAGCAGAGAGCTGGAGTTTTCAGTGAGGCTGTTGTGGAGATGGGTGCAAAATGCTGGAGGCCTTTCACTGGTTATTTGAAGGAAGTTTGGCCCTTTCCAACAGCAAATTTTTACTTGACAGACCAAGTTCACCTCTTTCTGTAAAAGTGAGATCAAGGCTAGACAGTTAGGAAGGATGGTCCTGTGGTTAAGGCAATGAACTTGGACTCAGGATACTGCCATTCAGTTCCCAGTTCTGCAATGGTTTTCTTTGGATAAGTCACTGAATCTCTCTGTACCTCAGTTCCCCATCTATAAATTGGGGATAACACTTTCCTTTTCCCAACCTTCCTCTGTTTTGGCTATTACAGTTAGTACTGCCTATAGTTCAGGTTGCCAAATATTTTCCATTATAATACCTTGGTTCCAGTTGCTTATAACTGACAAACTTTAACCACTTAAGCTGAAATGTTTGGTGTGGGTGTCTAAGTTTACTTTAATTTTTTTTTGAAATTAAAAAAAAAAAAAAAATTCTATGATTTCCAAAAACAAGATAAGGAAAAATCTTTTGTTTTTTTTCCTGTGTTAAAAAATTCTTATAACCATTTTGAGGAGAAACTCTTGCACCTCCAGACTTTGGAGCAGGAACTTGGAATTTGGCAGGGGATCAGAGCAACTGACCATATTCCATCCCCTCACAGCTCCTTGTGCTGACCAGACTGCCCATGCCCTATCCCCACCCAGCAACTGAGGTGACTTTCCCAGCAATCGCTCATTCTATGTGCTGGGAGGGTGCCAGATGCAGGAACTGAGAGTATAGAGCCTCTCTCTCCTGTGTTCTCAGTGCTGCTGTGGTTGGCACCCAGGTGGCATGGAGGGGAAGGAAGAAGCAAATGACTGTAATGCAGAGGGGTGAGGAGCTGGATCCAGGGGCAGGTGCCAAGGGGGGAGACTGGGTTAAGGAGCTCAGGGTGCAGGACTGGGATGTGGATTTGAGGGCTGGGGGGGGCGGGCTGTGATGAGGAACCAAGTGGTGGAGTCACTGGAAGGTGGAGTTCTGGAGAACGGGACTGGGATGGGTGATTGAGACATGGAGTCAAATTGGTGGTCTGGGCCTTGGATGCAGAGCTGAGAGGGAATGGGGGTGGAGGCTGGGACAAAGGGCAGGGGATCCAAGACGCAGGTGCAGAGGTGGAGGGACTGGGACAAGGAGCTGAGGGAGGGGAGTGAACTGGGGTGAGGAGCTCATGGGTGGGGTCTCTCGGACAACGAGTGAGGAGGGGCAGGAAGGGAGAATGGGGTAAGGAGCCAAGGAGGTGCACTGAATGAGACGGTCCAGTGGAGAAAATAGTATGTGATTGTGTAATTAAAGACTGTATCATAATGGATATGTATAAGAGGGTTGAATTAAAATTGCACAGGCAACTTAATAATGGCATTTCCTAATTTTTGAGTGCTTAACTTTGTAACCTTAATCATGTTCTTTTAATGTAGTGTTTTGTATATAGTTTAGATGCAATGCTTGTTTTGCGGGCAAGGACTGTTTCCTGTTGTGTGTTCGTCCAGAGCCTACCTGGTTTGAGCCTCTAGGTGCTACTGTAGTATTTTTACTAATAATCCTATGTACCTGATGCAGTGGAAAAGGGGAATCAGTAGAAAGACACAATGAGGAAGGTGACATCGACATGACCTGAGGACAGAGAGATTAAGTGATTTGCTCAATCTACTGCTTTAACCATAAGACCATCCTTCCTCTGGTTCGGGTCTGTATTCTTCAGGCTCTTCACAATTGAAATCTTCCCTACTTATTTGTGGTGTTATATCAATTCCCTCACCCCCTCCTCTCTACCAAAAAATGCCAACCTCCATCATTTGTCTGCTTCTATTAGAAGCCTCTTCATGCTTTATTCCCTTGTGCATAGAGCACCCTTCCCAACCCCTGGCTGTAAAGTCACTGCCCTGTCCTCCAAGATCTCTCTGCTATTGTGAGGTCTTCAGTAATCTGCCAGCTGATATTAACTAGGCGGACAGTCAGTAGGAACTTGTGAAATTTATCTTACCTATTTGTTTGCTTATATCTTAGAATTTCTTTTAAAAGTTTAATGGACTCACTAACTGTGCACATAGCTGGCCTATTTAAGCACATGGTCTTATCACTGTTTCCTTCACCCTCTCTCTTTACTGCTGTCTGATTGTTAAATTCACCTGTTGTGTCTTGTCTTAATTAGACTGTAAGCTCTTCAGGGCAGGGACTTTCTTTTTCTGACTGTTTTTGCTGTGAAGGAATGAGGCTGACTTTGCAATTGTACTGTGTTTAACATAGTTTTTGTATGCGTAATTTCCTAGGTGTGTTTTTTTTGTTTGTTTGTTTTTTTTTAAACAAAATGAAGAAAAAAAATTGTCATGTGGAATTATATTGATACCAGCATGGGGCATCAACAAGGTTGGGATCTTTAGATTTGCCACCCAGACCTCTGCCTCTTGTGCTAATGGAGTAACTGATAGCAGTATTAGGTTGTCATCTTTTATGTGAGCCAGTCACTAGAGGGGAATAAGGCACACATTTTGCCAGTGGGTTTCACAGATATTTGCTGATAGCAGAGGAATCAGGAGACTCAAGAATCTTGGGTTCCATTCCAGGCTCTAGAGAGGAGTGCAATCTAGTGGTCACAGACCCTTCTGCTTCGGTAACCCCAAACCTGATCATGCCTGCCTGTGTCCCTTCCAGCCCATCCCTGTGCCAGTCCTGTGTCCACCTCTAGCTCCTCATCCCAGTACTCCCCAGATTCCTCATTCCAGTTCCAGTCTCTGCTCACTCAGTTTTGGTCTCCTCCATGAGGCTCTGCATCCAAGTCTCAGTCTCTTTCCCCAACCCTAACTCCCAGTTCCATTCTCCCTCACCAGGCTCCTCAATCCAGCCTCCCTGAGCAAGGTTTCTTGCCCCAGTTTCATTGCCCAGTCAGTCCCAGTCTCCACCCAGCTCCTCATCTGATCTCACCTTTTCCCCTCTACTAGCGCCCAGGCTGGTCTCCTTACCCAGCCATCTTCCTCTGCTTCCCTAACTACTTGGGGGAGGTGTGTGTGTGTGTATGGGGGGGTCCGTCTGTCCTTGTCCTTGTCCTCCCAAGCACTCAATCCTAGTCCCCCATCCTAGTTTCTTCCCCCATCTCCCAGTCACAGTCTCTTTGCCCAACGAGTCCCAGTATGCTCCTTGGTTTCCAGTTCCCTGTCTCACTCTCCCCCTCCCCCGGCTTCTTGACCCAATCTAGAACTTCTGCCTCGTGCCCCCAGCCCCAGTTCCTCACCCCTCTGCATTACACCTCATTCCTAGAGCACTAAGCAACCCCATCCCCTCCCTGCCTCCCATGGCTTTATAATACTGTTTTTAACTATTTGCACTGGTTTCATGTTATGTAGCAGAAACAATGGACAGCATGCTAGGTGCAGCTCATAACACATGCCTTTCAGACACTGCAAACCTTTAGAATTCATTCCACAAAATAATAAAACCATTGGCAATTAGTATTTTTAAACCCCTTTGCTCACCCTGTGTAGGGTAAGCACCTCCTCTCCTGGACAAGAAAAACCGAGATGATCATGAAGCTAGTGTGGCTATTTATATTTTAACTAAGAAAGAAGGATGTACGTACTTGGCACTGGCCTTTTTAACTTCCTTATTAAAGGTTTCCAATTTTGAAGCTGCAACTAAGGTAAAAGAAATTCAAATATGCTTACATCAGCATAAAGCAACCAGCTTACAATGCAGAAATGCTACCGACTCCTGGGGAAGAGTTCACAGCAAGCAAGGTATGTAATGGGTTCAAATCCTGTTGATATTCATTTGAGACCTCTCTCTTCACTTTGTATTCCTCTTTCAGCTTGGATTTAGGTTGCATGTTCCAAAATGTGCCGAGTATAGAGCACTATGACTTTATTCTGTATAGTAACTTTCATATAAACTCTATCCTCAAATGATTTACTGAGCAAAACAATACAATTACAGTGTTAGATAATCAATAGTAACAGAGAGAAAGAGAGAGAGAGAGAGAGAGAGACTAAAAGGTACAGCATAAGCAAGGGTTTTCATATGTGATGTGATTTTTAATGAGGCTAATGAAAAGCTTGGGGGTAGTGGCAGGGTGGCTAATGGGGTTGAGGATATGGAGATAGAAATTACCACATGCAAGGCAGAAGCCAAACTCGAACAATTTAATGGGACTAAATCAGGGGCCCCGGATAATTTCCATTCAAGAATATTAAAGGAACTGGCACATGAAATTGCAAGCCCATTAGGAAGGATTTTTAATGAATCTGTAAACTCAGGGGCTATACCGTATGACTGGAGAATTGCTAATATAGTTTCTATTTTTAAGAAAGGGGGAAAAAAGCGATCCAGGTAACTACAGGGTTGTTAGTTTGACCTCAGTAGTATGCAAGGTCTTGGAAAAAATTTTGAAAGAGAAAGTAGTTAAGGACATCAAAGTTAACAGTAATTGGGACAAAATACAACATGGCTTTACAAAAGATAGATCGTGCCAGACCAACCTGATCTCCTTTTTTGAAAAGATAACAGATTTTTTTTAGACAAAGGGAATGCAGTGGATCTAATTTACCTAGATATCAGTAAGGCATTTGATATGGTTCTACATGGGGAATTATTAGTTAAATTGCAAAAAAAAAAAAAAAAAGGGGGGGGGGGGGAATTAATATGAAAATTGAATGGTGGATAAGGAACTGGTTAAAGAGGATACTACAATGGGTCGTACTGAAAGGTGAACTGTCAGGCTGGATGGAGATTACTAGAGGAGTTCTTCAGGGATCGGTCTTGGGACCAATCTTGTTTAACCTTTTTATTACTGATCTTGGCACAAAAAGTGGGAATGTACTAATAAAGTTTGCAGATGACACAAAGTTGGGAGGTATTGCCAATGCAGAGGAAGAGCGGGATATCATACAGGAAGATCTGGATGACCTTGTAAACTGCAGTAATAGAAATAGGAAGAAATTTAATAGTGGAAAGTGCAAGGTCATGCATTTAGGGACTAATAAGAATTTTTGCTATGAGCTGGGGACTCATCAGTTGGAAGTGACAGAGAAGGAGAAGGACCTGGACGTATTGGTTGATCACAGGATGACTATGAGCTGCCAGTGTGATGTGGCCCTGAAAAAAAGATAATGTGGTCCTAGGATGCATCAGATCAGGTATTCCCAGTAGAGATAGGGAGATGTTAGTACTGTTATATGAGGCGCTGGTGAGACCTCATCTGGAATATGGTGTGCAGCTCTGGTTCCCCATGTTTAAGAAAGATGAATTCAAACTGGAACAGGTGCAGAGAAAGGCTACTACGACGATCTGTGAAATGGAAAACCTGCCTTATGAGAGGAGACTCAAAGAGCTTGGCTTGTTTAGCCTAACCAAAAGAAGGTTGAGAGGATTGTGATATAGTGAGGGCAGTAGGAGAGTGCTGGATGGGAGATATGTGAGCCCCAGAATGCTCAGGGCTCTGTTCCCTGCTGACTAACTCAGAGCCATTAGGGGGCAATTAGGAGCAGCTGAGGCCAATTAAGGACCAGCCAGGTGCTTCATAAAAGCCCTCTGCTCCAAACAGTCAGTGCACAAGATGGAGGAAGGTGCGGTGGACAGGACAGGACAGGACAGGACAGGACAGGACAGGACAGGACAGGACAGGACAGGAGAGCAGAGCAGAGCAGAGCAGAGCAGAGCAGAGTAGAGTTCTGTGGCGGAGCAGCCAGGAGGAAGGTACCGGCTCAAGAAGCCAGAAGGACTGAAGGGGGGAAATTAGCCCGGGGAAGAGTGTACAGTTTGGAAAGCAGTGCCAGCAGCACATAGTTGCTTCTCATAGGGCCCCTGGGCTGGGACCTGGAGGAGCGGGTGGGCCCGGGTCCCTACCCCCTCCCCTGGGAAGACAGGGTGACGGGCAACTTCCTGGCCCACTACAAGCAGGAAAGTGTGAGACCCACTAGAGGGAAGCCAGCCGTCTGCCACAGGAGATATGATTGCTCTCCATAAATACATCAGAGGGATAAATACCAGGGAGGGACAGGAATTATTTAAATTCATCACCAATGTGGCCACAAGAACAAATGGATATAAACTGGCCATCAGGAAGTTTAGACTTGAAATTAATCATCAGAGGAGTGAAGTTCTGGAATAGCCTTCCATGTGGAGCAGTGGGGGGCAAAAATCCTAGCTGGCTTCAAAACTGTGCTTGATAAATTTATGGAGAGGATGGTATGATGGGACAGCCTAATTTGGCAATTAACTGATCTTTGACTACTAGTGGTAAATATGCTAATGGCCTGTGATGGGATGCTTGCTGAGGTGGGTTCTGAGTTACCCAAGAAAGAATTCTCTGTAGTATCTGGCTGATGAGTCTTGCCCACATGCTCAGGGTTTAGCTGATTGCTGTGTTTGGGGTTAGGAAGGAATTTTTTCCCCGGTGCAGATTGACAGAGACCCTGTGGGTTTTCGCCTTCTGCTGTAGCATGGGGCATGAGTCACTTGCTGGTTGATTCTCTATACCTTGAAGTCTTTAAAGGACTTCAGTAACTCAGTTATAAGTTGAGGGTCTATTACAGGAGTGTGGGTGAGGTTCTGTGGCCTGCGTTGTGCAGGAGGTCAGACTAGATGATCATATTGGTCCCTTCTGACCTTAACCTCTATGAGTCTGAGTGATGTCAAAGTCACTCATTCATGAGGGATGGAGATGCAGGAAGCCTATTTCAGAAGGCAGAAGTTGCAGGTGAGAAGGCTCTTGCACCACAAGTAGTGATATTGTAGCTGGATTGAGAAGAGTCTAGTGCTAAGGAAGCAGACCAAAAACAAGATCAGAGAACATAGGAGTTGCCATTCTGGATCAGTCCCAAGGTCCAGCTAGTCCAGTATTCTGTCTCTGACAGCAGCCAGAACCAGGTGCGTAAGAGAAAAATGTTAGAGCACCACAGCAGGCAGATGTAGGATAATCTGCCTCCTACATTAGGTCTCTTCCTGATCTCTGAAGGCTAGAGATTGGAATAAGCCCTGAAACACAAGGTTTAATATCCCTTCCAATATTTTTATTATCATGAATTATGATAACTGTAGATATTTTTCATATCCAGATAAATGTCCAATTGTTTTTTAATCTTACTACGTTCTTGGTCTAAATGACTTCCTGTTGCAACGAGTCCTATGGTCTAATTACATGTTGTGTGGAAAAATGTTTCCTTTTATACATTTTTTTTTTTTTTTAGTTTTCACCTTTTAATTTAATTGTCTGTCCCCTTGTTCGTGCATTCTGGGAAGGGAGAACAGAAGCTTCCGATCTACCGTCTCTATCATTCATTTTTTTAATCATGTCCTCCCTTATTCATCTCCCTTCTAAGATAAACAGTCTCTCTTCTTATGAGAGTTTTTTTCCATTCCCTTGATCATTCTTATTGTCCTTCTCTGAACTATAGCCAGTCAGAACACTTTTGCCAAAACATGCTGTTTTGTCAAAGCCGAAACATTTTAATGAACATTTTGTTGGGAATGTGTTTGGGTCCAGGTCGGGGATTGGGGTGGGGAGGAGGTGCAGGGGAAAATGAGAGAGACTTACTCTGACACTATAGTCTGTTGGTTAGGGCACTGACTTGGGACACCGAGGGTCAAGTCCTTGCTCTGTTTCATGCAAAGTAATCTGGGATGGAAAAACTGCTGTGAATCAGGCAGAGCAGGGACTTGAGCCTGGTCTCCCACATCTCAGGCCACTTCCCTAACTACCAGGCCACACACAAAAGACCCCAAGACTGGCATTTTAACACACTGCCATTTTTGCTAAAAAGATGTTGGATTTTGTTTCAATGTGGAGTGAAACCAAATTTCAGAATTTTGGAAATTGTCGCAAACTGGATTATCATCCTCTGGTCAGCTCTCTTCTGAACCCCCTTTGGCTCAACAATATCTTTGTTGAGATAGGATGACCACTGCAATATGCTGGGAAGTCAGATGAAGCAAAGAAATGGAGAGTTTTAGAAAAGGAGGGTGATTTTTACACTGGTTCCTGAAATGCATTGGGGGTGGGTGGAAGTGTTGGACGATGATTGTAATCTGACTCTGCTGCTTTGTATGGGTCAGAATATGTGCAGGCACATTCTGCACATCAGTCTCGGGAGCTGGGACTTGAAGAGACCATAGACAATGGTGTTGCAGGAGGATATCCGCGGGGGTGGAGTGGAAGGAGTGGTGTGCATGGGTGATGTCATGGAGGTGGCAATGAGCATCGGAGGTTTAGATATGGGAGATGAAGGAAGCTCAGTGTAATGGAGGGTGCCAAATGTACGTGCAGGCATATGGGGGAAGTCTGAATCAAAGAATGCAATAGGAATGAGTTTGAGCATACTCTTCTGTTCCCAGTGGAAAATTGTCACTTTTTAGCAGTCTCAAGCCAAAGAGGCCATGGACTGAATGGGCCATAGAGGCTGCATTCCCCTCTCCCCCTTAGAGGGGTCCCTCCAGGCCAGGTCTGAGGCACACTCTTGGGGCTGCTCTACACGTTCTATGGTGAAAAACAGGGTTTCAGTATCCATAGCTGTCAATCCAACACTTTTCACTGGTGTTTAATTAAAAAAACAAAGCCCAAAGCCAATAAAAATACCGCTCTTTGATTATTGCCAGTCCTAGTCAGCTACAGAAGCCAGCTTTCTTTATACTATATGTTCACGTTTAGAACTTCCATTGTTGGATGCCTTTAAGAGTATGACTGTTTACATTTATTAGGCAATTGCTCAGTTTAAATGACAGTATGGGTCCTCTGGGCCTAAACTGAAACCCGAGTTCCATCCACCCCTGAAGTTTGTGTTCTTTTCAGAGGGCATGAAAGTTAGAGCTTACCCTGGTTGATTGATTGCCTGTGTCACTGACATACAGACACTGGACAGCACTGGATTTTTCAGTGCTGCTTATGCTTCTTTGATTCTTTTGGACTATATATCATGTAGCTTCTTGCAACATAAAGGGATTTCTGGCATATTCATTTTCAGTAATTATGCAAGTGCCTTTAATTACAAATCCCATGGCATCCTATTCTCTCACACAAGACTGGCAGCTTGGCACCCACAGGTTTTCAGCTCTGATTTCATTTTCTGACATCTCTGTTCTACTCTCTGTTAGTTAAAATGTTTATTTTTATCACACACCTATCAAAAGACTTAAATTACCTGTTCAGTTCCTCTTCTGCATGGGTGTGTGTGTGTGTGTGTGTGTGTGTGTGTGTGTGTGTTTTCAGGGCTCTTGTGGGAGGGGATGTTTGGCATCCTTTCTCCTGTTTGCTGTTGACTGTTCAGACTTGGGTTGAATGAGTGGAGTAGCTGGGGGCGGAGGGGTGTGTGTGTGAGGCTATAGATTTAATTAGAGTTAATTGTGCAAGCCATCACTTTGGGTGAAATGCTATTGCAACCTCAACATTTTATTCACTAGGCAGCTAAATTGTGCATGTGTAGCGTAGGTGGGAGATAGTTCTTGAAGAATCTACTGTTCATAGGAATCATGATTTTCAGAAGCTTCTTTTTCAAATCAAATTTCCCAAAATGCTCCAGAGCACCTCTTGTACACGTCTTGTATCTCCCTTCCAAATTTCCGCTTTCCGGCCATAGCCATTCTGACTCCACTGCTGTGCAAAGAAAATGTCAATAGATACTTTTCTTTTCATAACGAAGTATATTTTTCCTCAAAGTGCCCTAACCATTTTTGTTCATACTCTCTTTAATCATTGGGCTGAGGCCAGAAGTGTGGAATTACAGCCCCAAAGGTGACAAAGCCAGGAAATTATGAAGAAACGAAGGAAGGGAGGTTAGAAAGGAAATGCTCTGGAAACCTTCACTGGAGCTCCAAATGTAACGCATAGCCCATGAGATTTTTATTAAGTGAAAATTGCTTCTGTGGACCTCAGGTGTATGCACTAGACAGGCTGCTCCCTGGGTGTGAACTTGAAATCTCTCTGTGAGCCCTCAATCTTCTGCTTCATTTTTCCAACAAAGGCACCCTCTTATTCCTTTCAAGATCACATCTCAATGACTGACTTGCTGACGCAAGCCCCCCTGTGTGACTCTTCTAGCAATCTCAGTGCAATCTGCCTTGCTGCACTCCTGTCTTGAAAATCTTTCAGTACAAACTTTTGCCACATTCTCTTTGGCTGGTGGGGAAAAAAATAACTTATTTTGCTGTGTTCCTACTTTGTACAGTCCCTGAAGTGCATCTAGAAGAGAAGAGCAGACAGTTTAACTCTCTTCCTATCTGCATTTGCCTTTTTAGTCGCCATTTACACACTGCTCAAATTTTAAAACCTTGGTTTAAGAGCTTTTCCTGAGGGATCTAATGGCAGCTTAATCAGAATCCATCTGCGCAGCACTTGCATTTGTGAAATCTTAATGCAGCCGGGCATTAATTTATTTACTTCCATAAAACCAGAGCTCTGTGAAAAGAACTGATAAGAATTCTGGGATATTCATGTACAGCCTTACACTGATGATAGAGTTCACTGGAGTTTTCTTTTAGCAGTGTGCAGATTAGTCAGAACCGAGTGTATGTGCATAAATGAGAACAATGGGGATGTCATGCTGTGAAGTTATAATGGAGAAAGATACACTTCATAAGTTCTAATGCAGACCAAACTGTTCAGAATTACTGTGACTGATAGATAAAGTCAGGGAGAGGGGGCTTTTAGAAAACTGGAAGAAAGGGGAAAAAAAAAAATCCAAGACTCTCTGGTCAGGGGAGAAATTGTTTGCTGATTCCAGTGTTGCCAGCCCCAAAGATCACAGGATTGGCTTAAATATCAAGAGATTTAAAAAAAAAATGAATACATGTTTATTTGCCTTCTGGTTTCCAGGCCTTTAGGGTTTATGTTTTCAAACTTTTCTCAGTAATCCCAAAGGCTAGAAACTTCCTTTTTTCTTTTTAAATGAAACTTGAAATTCTCCCATAATCACAGACTTTCCAAGAGTTGGGGCTTGAAAAAAACCCACCAAGTATTGTGAAATTTGTGTTAAAATCATCAGAATTGGCAAGCCTGAGTTGATTCCCCAGATTGTTCCCTCTTTTTCTCTGAATGCTAAAGCTTAAGATATAAGGGGGAGGGAGGGAGTGAGTCATCACTTCAGTGACTGGCAAGATATCAACTTTGGGGCAAATTTTCCAGATGTTGATGACTGGCTTCTCTTTTTCACAGGAGAGAATCTGATCAATTGTACAAGCAGTGAAAAAGAGAGTTCAGTCTCCATCTGTCATTCACTTCTTGTCCTCTGTGCTGAGAATGCTGACCGAGGACGGGGGTGGGCAATTGTGGCAATGTCTGAAGTGTGATTGCTTGACCACTAGACGCTTGGCTCAGAAAAGAAAAATCACAGGCTACTGAACAATCATCAGTTGGTAACTGCTTGAAGTTGCTACTAATGTGGGCTGGACATGAATTGATCTATTAGTGAAAGGCACTATATCGCAGTACCAGTCACTGGAGCCATCCATGCCCCAACCTGGGGACTCTGTTATCTGTCATCTTGTTCTTGTAAAATTATAATATCAATAATGAGAAACAATAAATTTGTACCCAGTGGGGAGTCGGGAGCTGTTAGATGGGACAAAGAGAAATCAAGCAGTTCAAGTTGTGGTCACTGACAAGAAAGTTTTGCTAGGCCCATGATGCACTTACAGCCCACAAGTAAGGGTGTGTGTGTTAGATCCCAATCTAGGCCTGACATGCAGAGGATATATGTCTATTACAGCACTAGCTAGAGACACTTGGCCCTTTAGCTGTAGCAACTCATGGCTTTTGTCTCTGGAGATCCCGGTTCAATCCCCAGCATGGAACCAGAGGATATTAAAAATATATATAATTCTTAGCACATCAGAAGTTTTTCCAAAGATGCAACAGAAGAAAAAATGAAGGGTGAAGCCAGAGAGGTGGTGGGACTGGGTGAATCTATTGGGTTGGTGAGTAGTGGCAGCGAGGAACGTAGCACAGGGAAGCTGAGTGAGGTGGAGAAAGAGTGAATTAATGTAAGTGTCATACAGCGAGAGTGGCAATGCTCTTAGTCTGAATAGATCTAAGAGTTGCCTGGAAGCTTTTCTGGTAATTGATGGGCCTAGAACAATAAGTTGTACCAGATTTTGGAAGTGAGAAGGCAGAGCCTTCTGGATATGATGTTGTCTGGCGTGAGAATGGATGTAACTGGGTGCTGGAAATGTATTAGAAAGTGACTTCTCACTTAGCAGATTTGTCATGGTGTTTTACATTCCCTTGCTCCTCCTTCTCTCCCCTTAGTCTCAGAGGTTTATTACTGTAATGACAAATTATCTCCAATAAAGGATAATGACATTTTAAAGATAAATTCTTGCTTTTCTGTTGAGCTGCTTTCCTTTGAATGGCTTCTACCCACTGGTTCCTTGCACAGTTCTACTGGGACACCTTGTGGTCATGGACAGAACTGCAAAACATGAAGTTGTTCACGCCTGCAATCTGCTGGTACTTGAATGCCTGTATCATGCGGACACACACACGCGCATGCCAGTCTGTTGTTCCCCCCACTAGCAGTGTAATCCTAATCCACTTCAATTCAAGGCTGATTTACTACATGGTGTAGTCATTAACGCAAAGCACTACATCCACCACTACCAGCAGTAGTCAGTACACTGAAGCCAGTAAGGTAGTGGTTACTAGCACCATGGATGAATTGGGTCCACAGAGTGCAGCTGGGCTGATAGAGTCAGAACCTCCCTTCCCATCCTAGCTCCAGAGCGTGTCTCAAGCGTGCTTGCAGCTCTCTCGATGCAGAGGGGATGAGCTGTGTGTTTGAGCTTAGGTGAGAAACAAAAAATAATGGTGCCCTCAGGAAGTTATTTAAATTGTACACAATCACTCCCCTGGAGTGAAATTCTGAGAGGATAAGAAACGTACTTAGCCTGTGTTCCTCCTGTGAGATGACACGGCATCTGAGGGTTTAAAAGCAGCCTGACTGAGGCTAGTGAAAATTGGTTCTCATCGCAAAACACTGAGACATGGAGACTCAGCCAGCTTCAGCCTTAACTGTGGTAACAGTGTTCAAGATTTGACTTTGTGTGTTTGTTTTATGTGGAACCTTAACTTTGAACTTTCACTTCTTTAACAATTGAAACACTGCCTCGAGGCTTTTTCTCACTAAAAAGTGATGGTACCTCTGCTCAACATTAACTCCAGTTTAATTAAGATTTTTGCCTGACAGTCTGGTACAAAGTTGGCTGCCCATGGTTAGTGGCAGACAAGGACTGAAATAACCGTGTACGAGAGCAAGAATAAGGTGCATTCACATTGCTATATATGGCTCTGCACTAGAATAGAAGAGAATGCTGCAGATCTGGCTTTACGGTTCACTGGCAGAGTTATGTGGGAGCCCAGGACTGCAAAAGTAGGGAATGTTGTGGGTCAGAATGAAGGCTGATTGGCAAACCTGTGTGGGGAGCTCAGGACTGGAATAGCTGGGATTGCTGCGGATCAGGATTGAGAGTCACTGTCAGCTGTATGGGGAGCCCAGGACTGGAAGCCCAGGCTGTGCTGGAGGGCAGGAGTGAGGGGCGTTGGCAGAGCTGTGTGGGGAGCCCAGGACTGGAATTGCAGGGATTGCAGCAGGTCAGGATTGAGGGGCAGAGATGGTGTTTGGGGTAGAGGGGGAGCTTCCATATGCACTTGTCCACTTGACAGTGCTACTGCGGCCCACACCTCAAACTCACTAGGTAAAAGTCAGCATACAATTATGGAAGATTGTTCCATTGTTCCATACTCATTGTTCCATACTCATGTTCATTCTAGGGGCGTATATGGGAATGTGCCATTCTCATTCACTGTATGGGTGCTTGCACGGCCCATGATAGAAGGCCTGATCCTTCCCCAAGTCGATGCAGCGGTGTGTTCCATGTGGGTGTGTGCAGCACCCGTGAGGGCAGCGTCCATACCCTGCGGCCTATTCCTCCCCTGGCCGTATAAGGGCGGGGCTGCCCCCAACCGTCTCTGTTCCTTTTCACCACCCATGGCTAGAGTCGGAGCTCCGTGTGATGTCTTCACCTCACACTTTTGCTCTGATTTCTTAGAACTCTTCTTGTACATACTAGTAGTAATAGTAGTAATACCTGAGATGAGGTTTAAGTCTTTGTTTACTGTTAGAGTAGTCAGCTGCCCCGTGTGATGCCCCCACAAGGGTTCGAGTGTTGCCCATCCTGTGGGGGGCCCACCCCCAACAGCGACTCCCACGTGAGATACTTGTCACGTCTCAGCGAGGGACACCTTTAAAGCCATTCACGAAGAGGACTCCATTTGCAAGTTATTTATGAAGAGGACACAGGTGCTGAGAAACTTGCAGCTGAAGCAGCACTTTCAGCACAAGACAACCATAACGCTATCCTGCAACGACCCCCTTGCAAGCCCTGGGGTAGGGGGCAAGCTGGGGATGGGGCCATGGCATGCAGCACTGCAGAGATTGTGGGCAGCGCTGTGGTCCATGTAGCCTCAGGAAGACTGTCGTAACTTGGATGAGTCCCGAGCCAATATCCAGAGGGTGCAAGGCACCTCTCCCCCTGGGCTGCAGTCTCCATTCTGATGTTTTGTCAGGTCCATTCTGAAGGCAAGCAATGTGTTCTTCAGAAGCAAGTTTATAAGCCCTAGGCATACATCATTCATCAATCCACCGTAGACTGTGCTTGTATGGCATCCTCCGACCCAGCCAACCATCACTTTGTCTGCATGTGGGGTGTGGCCCCAGAAAAAGCACTGCCATATGAATTTCCATCCTAAACCCAGGCCAAAGGCCGACACTGATCATGGGTTTTTTGTAGGCTTCTGCATTATTTGGTTCCGACAAGTTAACAAAAATAGGTTACTTGGTTCAACAACAGTGGAAACATTTTTTTCTAGTGTTACTGCTCACATTCTAAGTTGTCGCCACAGGAAACCAGAGCCCTGTTTAGATACCTCAGGCTTACCACACATTTTTAAAGCTCTCAAGACAACGTGCAGAGACAGAAAATGAAGATTGAAGGTCACCACATTCCTGAGAGTATTTAGAAGTTGCAGCCTGTTTCTTCCCTCTGGCTTCTCAAAATCATTCAGGACATCCAGAGATGGAAACAGGTAACTGCATGTTTACACACTGAAGAGATTCTGGCACTACTGGGCTCAGACAAGTTTTTCCACACCAGATGGGTCAGACCATTTCAGAAAAACTGAGGTGCTGTTTGGATGGCACCAGTGGTCTATCTAGTCTAGTATCATGTTTCTGACCAAAAAGACCCCAACCACATAGCAGTGCCTACATTGATTAAAAACTACTCCACTAAAACAAAACACTACACTGCACACACAGCTCTCCGTGGGGGAGAGAACAAATCAAGTGTAACAAATATTAGTCACGTCAATTAATGCACTACTGGAAGGTGCTCGGATCCTGTGGTGAGCTACAGAGAATAGAATAGACAAGGCCAGTGCCAGAGAGTCTTCAGGAGAAGGTGCAATAAACTTTGTAACGCAGAATTGTAGAATAATCTGCCCATAGAGGAATTTTCTTTCTTACCTGAGACATTTGGTAGCTGGCTGATGTTCTGATGCATGAGAGTTTATATACATTGTTTGTTTTTCCAGACTAATGTAACTGTGCCTGCTCTCATTTTCCGTATAAATGTCTAATCTTTTTTTGAATCCTGTTCAGCTCTTGGCGGCAATGATACTTGTGCCAGTGAGTTACACAGGATAATTACGTGTTATGTAAAAGAATTTTTTTTTTCATTGTTAATTTGGTTGCTTTTTAATGTCATTAAATGTCTCCTATATGAGAGAGATAGGAGCACTTAACTTCTCTACACCATTCGTTATTTTATGTACTGAATTTCCTCTCTTAGCTAGGGGAACTGTACATGCATCAATTAAAGGCAGTATTTGGCCAAATAGTGAGTGGTATTTTTCTGCCTCCCTGATTGATACTTGTGCAATATTCGCATAGCTTATAAAAATTAGTTTGTGTAGCTGTAAATCTTCATGTATTTCTTTGTTGTGCTAAGGACTGCAGATCTGCTACAACAGATACTTGAGCCTGCTTCCAGCTTGGGGGAAGAACCAGACGTGTCAATCACTTGGAAGCAGGGGAATCCCCAGCCCTGACGGTCCATCATCCAGTTTTCTCTGCCTCCCCCATGCTCAGAGCTTTTTGTGAGGGAAATGCCAAACTTTTTTCAACTTTCTGACTAACAATGTAGTTCAATGATGTGTGCTTTTAATTCCTAGCTATGCCTCAGGGCTTCACTTGCCTTCTGGAGAACTTGTCCATCAGCTCTGTTTCCCCTGTGAGACATTTGCAGAGGTTGGAGCCCCTGCAAGTTTCAGAAAGTCAGTTGGGCCGAGAAAACCTAGAGGCAAAAGGAGAAGAGCCTGTCTCCTGCTGCCCCCTGATCCAGTATTTCCCGTGATCCCTTCCACATCTCACCATCTCATCCCTTGGCAAAGATCTAGGTCCAATTGTATATTCTGCTCCCTCACTTGGAGAATGTAGAAGATCAGATTTTTTTTTTGATTTTTTTTTTTTAAGGAATCTTCCCCATTCAGTTGAAGGAATACATACCAGAAAGAAAGTAGAGGCTGTCCTCTAGCTGGAGTACAGTGATTGGTTGAGGTCACAAAGCACTATGCCATCCAAAAATAACAGATCTCTTTTGGTGGTACCAATCAACATGTCTGATGAGGTTTTCATAAATCACTAGGATGAATATGATTGGCCCCATCCTGGAGAGAAATTCTCCTGTCCTGGGCAGAGCAAAGTTTCCTATCGCTATGTCTACTGCCCATCAAGGGGGTGATGAACGCCAAGACTGACATGGCAAAAGTTGGATGAGCAGAGTGGCTCTGCCATCCAGAAATATCAATCATTTGTGAATTAATTTGGTGTCTGTGACATCTGTGTATGTCAGGGTCTAGAGCATGAGGTAGTGAATGACCTCTCACAAATCCGGGCAAAGTCCCTGCTACATGTCTTCCCACCTTTTCCACTGCTCCCCTGGACAATATAAGAGAGAGGAATGAGTGCGCAGCAGTGATATTGTTTATGCCTTTCTGACTGAAGAGGTAATGATTTTCAGGCCTGATTAATGTAGTACTGGGTCTTCAACTGTCTCTCTCTCTCACAGAGGAGGTCTGCTATTGCATGATCAATCTCCATCTGGGCCCAGACAGGTTTAAAACAAATATTTGTGTGAAATGATTATTGCTCTCATAGATGCCAAAAGAAAGGTCAACAAATAGACTGTATTCTGCTGGCTGGTGCAAAGTCCACAGTTTAACCAACATGTTAAATCAGTGAAATAAAGCCTTGAGTTCCCCCATCAGGGCTTTGTTGTCTGTGTATAAGATGGCCCAAGCAAAAAGGTCAAGTCTCAGTAATATAATGTTCTCTGCTATAATGGTCAAGTAGAGGAAATTGTGTACAAATCTCCAAATTAAATGCTTCCTTAGCACGTCAGCCCTTATTCCACTCCCAAAGGTCACAGAATGCGACAGTGGAATCTCATTCTGCTCCCTGCAACACTATCCAGATTGGATCCCTGCAGGAGGGGTCGTCCTACTTCTATCCATCCAATGGCTACTATTGGCACTCAGATTTTTTTTTTTTTTAAAGTCATGAGCTTCTCTGATGAGACCAAGCATAGTACATTTAATTCTGACAGGTAGTGCTCACAATTGTCATAGCATTCATTCCCTAATTAAGTCAAGACCTATTCAGTTAAGCATTAAAGTCCAGTTCTCAGCAGCACTCAGGTAGAGTAGTCATGAGAGTAGTGAGAGCTGCTAGACAACTGCATGGCCATTTGCTAAATTCTGCGTATTGATCATCCAGTATTAACCAGTCTTTTTTTTTTTTTTTTTTTTTGTGCTGACATCTTAGCATAGCTTAGTGTCCAGAGAAAGATGGAGACTGTACATAATACCCCTCATTTTGGATACTTGTATTTAAAAGATGATCCTATTTTCCACCCTGGAGGCACAAATCAGGACAGAACAAATAAAGTTCAAATGCAAAAAAAAAAAAAAATCATACATAATGTTATGTGGGAAAAGGCCACACAACATCTTGAGAGTAATAAAAGTCTAGTTATGAAGTCTGTCTATAGATCACATTCAATAGCAACTGTTCATAGATGCATGGTGCTTACTTGCATGATTATTTAAAGGATATATATAAAAATAACCAGCCAGAAAGGAAAATAAAAAGTAGGCAAAGTTTGTTACCATTATTTGTAAGTATGGGGAGGGATGAAATCATACAGATTCTAAAGGGAAGGAATGAGAAGGGGTGGAGGAGTACATGTTCATGATTTATATTACAGTAGTGCCTAAGTCCCCAACCTAGAGCAGTACCCCATTGTGCTCGGTGCTGTGCAAACATAGTGAAAGATGGTCACTGCCTCAAAGAGCTTACAGTCTAAATAAGCAAGTCAAAGGCTGGGAGGGGGAAGAAAAACAAAATGTGACTGGCCTAATGTCACAGCTCAGTTCAGTAGCAGAACGAGGAATCAAACTTCATTGCACCTGATGCTCAGGTCATTGACCTGTTTACTGGACCAAGCTGCTTCTCAATAGGCATTCAAGAAAGCACTAGAACAGCTAAAGTCTTTGCTGAACTGGAGCTATCAAAAGTTAATTCTGGTTCTGAAACTGTGACCTCTTCTAGGGGTCTAATCCCCATTTTAATACAGGGAATACTTCGGAAACCTGTAATATCGCTAATCCCAGAACGAAGTTTTTAGTGCGCCCACTGTGCCTTTCCAGATAAAATTGAAGGAACAGGTCTTGGCCCAAAACTTTGTTTCAATGGAACTGAGTTGGAGCCTGAATCCTAACTTAAAAAAACAAACAAACCAGCTCTCCATTTTTGGTGGGTCTGATATTTGTTGCACCCACAGTTTTGCATCTGTACTGAAGTGCCAGCATAAAGCTTGAATGAATTGCAGGTGCAGTCCTGCAGCCTACGAAAACTGGAGACCCTGTGCAAAAGCCTTCTTTCTGGTTTTGCCAATGTCAAGGCCATCGGGGGAGCATAATGTGGTCATGGTGCCGTAACACACTTAACAATTGTGATCAGTGGTACAGCTGTTTACAGGAGAAATTACAATGATGGGAGCAGATATGGCTAAATTAGAGCATGACAAATGATCCCATTTTATGCACATTGAAAAATTGTTGTGACACCTTCTGACCATTTCCCTCATTAATTTCATTGTGTTTCCTCAGTAGGCTGTTGAGAGGTATCACCATCATCTGTGTTTCGGGCTCAGTGGCTTGCTGCTTTTCCTCTGAAGTCACACCACAATCACATCCACAAAAAATGGAGACGTGTCTTTTTTGCTTTAAAAAAAAGAAGTTAAAATTCATGTCCTAAATCTGAAAGCCCTTTGCTGTGTCAGCTAAGATCATAAGTCGAGACCTCTTTAAGTGTGAGTGTTTTACTACTGGCAGCAGGCAAGACTCCAGAATTGGGATATGTTCTCATTTAGTTTGTCAAATCCTGTGGTTTTTTTTTTTTTTTTTTTTTTTCTGAGAGTTTTGTGCCGTAAAACAGAAAAAGGAAGTTGTCTTAATCTTTGGAAGTCCCTTGCCAGTTTGTGCTATCTTGGAATGTCAGGATTGAAATGCCTGAGTCAGAGCTCTGCTAAGAGCCCAGATGGGGACTAACAGCAGCACCGCACATCGGCACTGAGGCTCATTTCAAAGTTTTGTTAGTGGCCGAGAACCAGAAGAGGAGGAGTGGTGCAGCTCAGGGCCGTGCAGAGCTGTGTGGGGAACCCAGGATGAGAATGGCAGGGTGTGTGCTGCTTGTGAAGACCGAGGTGCATTGGCAAGGCTGTGTTTTACATGGTGCTTTAGGAAATAGGGCCAGATGTGCTCTTGCAAGTGCTGAAAATTGGCTGCATCTTCCCAGCTGATAATTCCTCCAGTGTGCAGGAATCCTCAGCTTGCGTAGACCAAGCATGGTTGGCTCTTACACTCCAGCACTCCTAGGTCCAGTGGGCAGGAGTGGGGGATGGCCAGTGCTGGTGCATTACAGCTATTCTCAGTTGGCAGATAGCCCCTTGGGGTCTCTTACTAGCCTTGGGGCTAGGTTGGCCTGGAGCTGGCCTGAGAATCAGGAAGATGTAACTGGCTCCTTGGAGGCCCTCGTCTCCCTCCCCCCCCCCCCCCAACCCCACAGAAAGTGGTCACAGAAGAGAGAAGGCCCATAAGTCTCTGCACACAAATGACCATGCCAACTGTCAATATAGGAGACTTCACTCTGTGAGAAACCACCTCTTCCATTGATTTCATTGGTGGCCCATTTGCTAGCTTGTCCATGTAGCTCTGATGGCTACTGGAAATCCAAGTGCGAGCAAGGAGACTACAGGGCCGTTACTGAGGATGCCCCACTGCCAGCCCTGCACTGTCCTCCAAGCTGCGGGCAGCTCCTGAAAACCAAGAAAAGTAGCCAACCTGCTCCACACTTGATGGTTGCAGCAGCAAGTGCACAAAGATCAGCAGTATGATGACAAAATATAAAGAAGAACCTGGACGTGCATCCAGGGCTCATCAGAATGTGATAGGAACGTTTCCAATGTGATCTGCGACAATATACGCGTAGAGGGCTGTGGTTATGATAGTAAATGTGAGATGATCTGTCCAATGCAACTTTCGGTTTTCATTGCATGTAACTTCCCCCCACACCTTCAGCTCTTGGGCTAAAATTTCTCTCACGCAGTCTCACCACATAGGTGAACCTTTGTGTGAAGAAATTTCATATGTTAGTTCATCTCTTTTTGAGTTTTCCAAAGGGGTGGAGAGGAATGGAGCAGATGTTGGGGAATTTAGGAAGGTGTCCGATGATGTAGTTATCAAATGAAGGTTTTTCCTTACTGGAAAAGGAATTGGTTTTGGCTAGAAACTTAACCAGAAATCTCTGCTTCTAACAACAGCCAAGCTGCCTATCTGCTGAACTAAGAGAAGAGCTGGTTTTTTTTTCCCGTCAGCCATAGTTCTATTTGAGGTCTGTGTGCAAAAACGTGATGTCAGACCAACTCTTTTTCCATGGGAGGGGGACCAGGGCTTGGTACAGTCCACGTTCTTTGCTTTGCTGTGCGTGCATACTGGGCCTCTCCGACCACCTGCCAGCACTGCTGGGGAGGGAGGCCAACGCCTACACTGTGCCTCTGACCTTTTGTGGCCTACTTGTGATCCACTGCCGCCTCTGGGGTCAGGGTAAGTTTCTTTCTTAAAGATGCCAGCCAGTAACTGCCTCAACTAATGGCCCCATTCAGGCCATTTTAAATAAAAAGAAGTTTTATTGGCTACTGTACAGAAATGGGGCGGGGGGTGGGGAGGGCTAGATTGTCTGCCTCTTTTGTGCTGTTCTGGTGTAAGGTTGTGGTAACACAGTGATGAATCAGGTCTTAGGGAGTCAAAGCTGGTATGATAGCCATGTTGAAGTCAGTGAGGTATAAGGAGGTGTCAGTTACACTGACTTAAAGAAGATGTAAATTATACCAGCATCAATTCTTTCTAATTTCTTAGTTCACCTCTGAATTCAGCCTGTTAAGCATGCTTGTATGAGCATGAAGCCAGATACGAGAAATGGCCCTCCCTCCAATAGCGTACACTCTCCCCTTCCTTTCTTTTTAGTCTGCTTTTGTTTTTTCAGTCTGTGAATACAGAAAGAGGCAAAATGAGAGAAGAGTGGGAAAATGTGCAGTGAAGGCCTGTGGCCTGAAAGCTTTCAGGACAGAACAACGTATCAGTCCTGCCACTGTCCTTTGACCCTGAGAAGTGCTGCAGAAGGGGAAGGGTTAGAACTACCTGTGACACTGTGGGATCTCATCTGTATTCTCTATTTCCCTGAAACAGTAAAAATTAACTGGCAAAGACACGAGGTGCTTGAATGGCTAAAGTAATCTAGACAAGCTGTCTGCTTTTCCATGTAATTCAGCCAGTCTGTACTACAATAGAGTATAGAACTATAACTGGAACTCCTTTGCTGTTCTCTTGGCATCTAGAGTTGGAATATGCTGGTGATAAGCGTAGGAGAATGATGATCTGTCAGAATCGTGAGCCTTTATTCTACCAAGACTTCCTGTATCTAGGAAATAGGGTCTGCATATTTTTTTTATTTTATTTCTTAAAAAGTTTCTGGTCCCCCTTCCCTCCCCCCCCCGGATGCATGGTGGCAAGGTGGTGTTGTCTTCCTCATTGTCACTGCTAAATTTGGAATTAAAATAGACTCTCAAATAGAATCAGCCAGGCACAGGTCAGCCACACACTCTTTATAGTTACTTTAGAAAAAGGGGCTGCTGCTACTCCTTACCGATTTTAAGGTGAGCTCTTTAAGGTGGACTGTTCAGTCTTCTATGCAAAGCCACATCAAACACCCAATATACAACTGTACAGATACCAAGAATACTACTGCTTGTGAGAGCAAGGATATCCTTGCAGTGTGTGTGACCTCAAGCAGAGGTGTCAGGTGGCCGCCTCAAGACACCAAGCTTCCATTACCACTATGATTTTTTCAGAATATGGGGGAAATTGGATTGAGAGTTGCCTCCCCCCTCCAGCCCAACTGCAGGAGGGAAGAGGCTGCATCTTCCTGAGTCTATGGAAGTTCCTCCCAAAGAGTAGGGCAGCGACGTGCTGGCTTAAGTGTAAGACCATGACTGGAGCGAGGCAATAGCAAAACAAATGATTTGTGTTACTATTCAATGCCTAAAGGATCTCACTGGTTCCTTGTAATGTGGAAACTTTGCTTGTTTGAGCTGGCCTTGTAGCTTAAGTTCCCGATGACATGGAACTTCATGGTGATCTTTCAAACATAACTATCCAAACAAGGGGAAGTTGTTGCTCATATCAGTTATCACAGGATTCCCCTAAGCGTCTCACCAGAGTTTGAGGGCAGGAAGCCTAAATTAGGACAACTTTGTTAATTTAGTAAAGTGGAGTTTGAGTCATCTGCAGTTAAATGTAACCACTGCCTGTTATTGCTGTAAAATGTTCTCTGCGTTGTCTTTTCTGAAACACGCTCACTATGGCCCCTGTGGTTTGTTTTGCGTCAAGAATGAGTTCCTCCACCCACCCCAAAGCTCTTTCCCCTTCCCCCCCCAACTCGAGCTGCAGTGTTTTCACAGTCACAACACTCTCCAGAGCAAGCAGCTGCTTTTTTTATGACTCTCTGGCAGCATGGGTTATCCTCTTCTTCTGGGTCAGCTGCTGTGGCATATGGTTCCTCTCCTGCATGTTTCAGGTATAGTTCTAGGAGTTTGCTAGCTTCTTATGATTTCCTATAAGTTACTGCAGAGACTTGGGAGATGAGGGTCCTGGGGTCTATTCCTAATTCTGCCATTTGTTTGCTGTATGACGTTGGGCAAGTGAGTTTGACACCTCTGTGCTTCACTGGATGCTGGTGGCATCTGAAATTGATAAGGGAAACAGAGACAGACTTACTATTTTCCTGGGTTTTGGTTCCCTTTTCTTTTTTCCATCAGCTGCTTTCTTTTTAATCTTGCTCATTATAGGTATCACATAATGACTGTACAGCCACCTTGCTGGCTCTGTCCCAGCCATTTGGTAATATAACTAGTGCTAATCGACACGGGCTTATGGAAAATATATCTTGTCAAATGAACTTAATATCTTCTTTATGATGAGATTACAAATTTGGTTGATAAAACTAATAGTTTTGATGTAATATACTTAGACTTCTGTATGGCATTAGATTTGATGCTGCACGACACTTTGATTAAAAAAACTGGAACGAAACAAAATCAACATGGCATACACTAAATGGATTAAAAACTGAGTAACTGAGAGACCTTAAAATGTAATTGTAAATGGAGAATCCCCGTCAAGCAGATGTGTTGTGTTTTTTTGTTTAGTGGGGTCCTGCAGGAATAGGTGCTTGGTCCTCTGCTATTTAACATTTTGACCAAACACCTGAAGAAAACCTAAAATCATTACTGATAAAGTGTTCTCTGTCCTTTTCATTATATACCATTCCCCCAATCTCTGTCATCTTCAATCTAGATTGTTTGGTAAACTGGACATAAGCAAACAATATGCGTTTCAATACAGCCAAAATCATACATCTTGGAAGAAAGAATGCAGGCCATACTTAACTTTTGTGATGTTATTAATAGCACCTTTCATTCAAAGGTTTTAGAGCAGGATGAAATTGTCAGGCTGGTTTTTTGTTTGTTTGTTTGTTTGTTTGTTTTTGGCCAAAAAAATGCACATTTTGGTTGACCAATACGATTCATGAATTCAGGTCAGTTTTGGAGAACTGTGTTGGGTTGGTTTTTTTGTTTTTTTTTTAAATCAGAAATGTTGAAATATTCCAAAACAAAATATCTTTCCGAAACAAAAAGTCAAAATGTTTTCATTTTGGAATTTCCCTCAATTTTAGGTTAAAATGTTTAGAAATTTTAAAAACCTCAAAATCAAAACAAAATAAAACTTTTTGGTTCACTGTCAATTTTGGAACACTTTTGTTTTGGGCTGAAACAAAAAGAATGTTTGTTTTTCAGATCTGCGCCTGAACTGAATATTTAATTATTTGGACAGCCCTCATGTCCAAGCACTTTACTAATTAATTATTTAAACCGCACAGTAACTCAATTAGAGATGTATTATTATTCTTGGTTTACAGGTGGGTAAACTGAGGCACAGGGAGGTTAGGTGACTTACTTGAGGCCACACAGGAAGTTAGTAGGAGAGCTAGGAACAGAATCCAGGAGCCGTTACTTGGTCCTTTTGCTCTAACCACAATGCCTGCACCAATCTAAATGGGCGAGTGACTGTACAACTAGATTTTGCATCTGTTTTTAGTGTCCTGTGAGATGGTGAGGACAGGAAGGGGTATTGGGGTATGAGGAAGGAGAGTTAGTACTGGGAACATGAACTAATGGAATGAATCACCTCGTTTATTATTATTATTTTTTGTTTTGTTTTAAAAAATCAAACTTACCTGTACACTCAAAGAGACTTTCATCCCATACAAAAGTGTGAATTGCTCTAGCAGATCAAACTATGGGATCATCTAAGTCGGTATCATTTCACCAGCAGCATTCTGTACATAGTGCTTAAAAGGTAAGAAGAAACTGGCCACAGTTCCCCCACCCCCAAAATATTTGAAATCTGGCTTTTCCCAAATTCCAGGCCAAAGAAGGCTGGATAATTTAAATGTGAGTTTTGGATAAGTACCTGGATATTTGACTACTAATCTGAAACTTTTGGGATGTTTGTATATGGCAGTTGCATCCAGCCGTATGAGCATATCTTTGTCTTCCCTGACCTGGTGAGAATCCTCCCTCCTTTACTGAGGAGAGACAGCAATTTGGTCTTTTATTATTCAATCCTGCGCTTCCATACATTGCTCCACCAGAGCCCTGCCCTTCTGGGACCATCTTCCCTTAGGGTGAGAGAAGAATTCTCTTTCTTCCCAGGTATATTTCTTTCCTGCTTGGGTTTTGATGGGTTTATCTGATTTCAATGACCACAGTTAAGTGGGAATGTAGGTAACCAAACTAACTTTCTCTCTCACAGGATTTTGGGGAGCCCTACTCTGCATCTCTCATGACTGTGCTTTTGGTTTGCTGTCTTCCAGGGGACACAACTGAGAAAATTCTAACATCTGGGAATATTTCTGCAGCTGAAAACAGCAACATCACCCTGCAGTGTCATCTCTCTTTGACTGATGCCATTGTGTCGCAGGTGAACTGGAACCAGTGTAACAAAGTCATGCTTGCAGTTTACCTAAACAAAGATAAAGCCGTGGTCCAGTCAGCCTTCACTGAGAAAGTATCGCTGGCAGCAGAGTATGGGATAACAATCCACTTCTTAGGAGTCAATGACACTGGGGATTATTGCTGTCAGTTTCACACCTTCCCTTATGGGATATACGAAGGGAGAATCTTTCTAAAAGTGAAAGGTGAGCCAAAAAAACGACAGATAACTCAGATATATGGAGTGTGGGTAAAATTTTCCAAAGCACCTAGGTGACTCAGGGCTTGCCTACGTGGGGCTTTATTTCAGAATAGCTATTTCTGTTCAACTCCATGCGTGATTGCTCATACTCCAGAATAAGGCACTGTTTGGAAGTGGATTAAGCTAATTCATAATCAAACACTCTTATTCCAGATTAAGAGCATCCACACAAGGAGTTAATCAGGAATAGTGAAACTGCTTTAAATTCACATGCCACCTTATTCTGGATTAATTTTTGTGCATAGAAAAGCCTATAGGAGAAGAGCTGCGTGAATAACTGATTTTTCAGTTTGCTGGCTATACAAAAAGTTGATGAACCAAAAAGTAGAAGAAAAAATTCATTTCAGGTCAATTGAAACTTTTTGTTTGACTGAAAATGAAATGTTTAGGTTTTGAGCTTTGTTAACCTCTAAAAAAAAATAAAATTGAAGTAAATTTTGAAACAAAAAGTTGTTTTGGATAAAAAAGGGGAAATGTTTTGTCTTGACATTTCAAAATGAATTTTTTTTTTGATTGAAACAATTTTTGAACATATCTTCCTGAAATGTTTGTTGATTCAAATCTACATTTTTCAGTGAAAAAAAAAAGTGCTAACTGAAAAATTGTACCCATTTCTATTAAGGAGCCTAGCAGTGGTGATTTGGGCACTTTTGAAAATTTGCCCCTTTCGGCACTTTTGGCAGTTTTATTCTGCAATTGAAGAATGAGCACCATCCAAAACAGTCTCTCCCTTTCCCTAGAAAAGATTCATTTTATGGGTGAAATGTCCAAAAATTACTATTTTTAACATTTACCTTTTGCCTCTGTTAATTGTAAATTATATCATTAAAACTGAAAAGTTTTAAGATCTAATTTACTTTTCATCACTTTTGTGGTTTGTGTATGGTGTGTTTACTTTTTGCACTTGCTAGATTGGTCAAAATCACTTTCTGTTTATGGTCAATTTCACTTACCATTTCTCCTTCAACTAGCCCAATGCTCTGCCAAATCTGTTTACTCGAATTACAAAAGCAAGGGTGGCCTAGTGGCTGTTAGAGATTAATGTATTTAGAGGGACAGAGAGAGACAAAGTGATTTGTGACTTTGGCTCTAATAATACTACTTGACCATACAGGGAGTTTGATGGTTAATTAGGACCAAATTCTACCCTTAATACAAAGGGGCAATTCTCTCTGTAGGGGCTTGATGCTGTTGAGGATAGGGGAGAAAGCATACAGTAGCTAGAGGAGGCTGGAGGGTTAGACACTTGTTGAGACCAAGGAATACCACTTACAATTCCTTAGAGCTAGAAGTTAGACTTCCAGGGTGGTAACTGCAGGATCTCTCTTCTTTACTTCTTAGCAGATTGATACCAGGTTTGCCTCCTTTTTCCACCCTGCTCTCCCCACCCAATCCTTTGGTATCCCGTTCTCCATGGCTTTCCAAAAACAATTGTCACTTGGTAAGAATAATGCAATAGTCAATAACTACCAGCAATCCTGTTGGCCTTCCAGGGTTTGTATCTCAGGACACAGTTATTTATTAACGTGTAAATAGGAAGACCCCTTAGGTTATTAAAATATCGGCTTATGGCAGGCAATCTACCAAAATGAGATTTGGAAAAAAAAAATGTTTTTTGTAACATTTGGACAGGTTGCTTTTGTGTCTCACCGAAGGTTGGTTTTATAGTCCAGATTTAATTCAGGTACTTCACTACCAGCCGATTCTGCAGTGGGCTGAGCGCTTCTCCTATCGCGTGCTGAGCACATTCAACATAGGAAGAGGCTCTCCACCGAAGTGTTTGTGCATGTGTGTAGCAGTGATCTGGAGTAAGAAAGACTTGTTGGTACAGTCTTCAGCAATGCCTCGTCTCACTGAGATGCTCTGCTTACACTGGCTCAGGCTGTAGGATTTAATGTCCTGAGCTTGATACAGCATATCTTTGATTTATAATATGCGTGAAATAATTACTCCTCCAAGGGGCATTTATATTCACCAGGTGTTACCTCAGCATTGTTTAAGATGAAACCAGTTGGAGGAAGATCCGGACTGTCCTGAGGAATAAGGAGGTAGAGAACTCTCCCATCAGGGCCAGCATAGGAGGGGTTCTTTGTCAAACCTGGACACCTGGGACCTGATTCTGATTTCATTAAAACAACTGTTATTGAGGAGTAACTCTCCTGAAGTCAATGGTGTTACACTAGTGTAAAATAAGTGGGAGATTAGCGTCAGGCCTGAGGATCTCAGCTGCATCCTTGTACTCCCTTCTGCATGCATTTGGTGGATGTGAGCATGGGAGATTTTAATGCCAAACTCACATTTCTCTTCAGTGCATGCCTCTTCGCTTAATTTCAGAAGCCCCAGCGGAGACACCTCTTTGGAAGAACCTTCCATACATCATCACCAGCGTGATATTGGGAGTTCTGCTTATAGTGTGTTTCACAGTCTGGATCCTCAGGAGCAAGGTAACCAGAAGTTAGTCCCAATAAGGTAACCAGATCCCCTTCACCCTTCTCCTGTTCCCTTTCTTGGCTAATTGAATCAATAATTACATTGATTGGCTTAAACATAAAGATGCAGAGTAACTTTGATGGGAAACACGGAATCTAAGTGGACAGATCTCTGCTGACCCTAACGCTAGCGGTCACTTAACGTTGCCCTTCCTCGTATATTGACCTTAAACTGGCTCTGCTGCCCACACCTCTCAGGAACTTGCTTGATTTGGCTGAATTTTGAGCATCTGCTGAAAATTGCCCCACAGCATGGCCAAAAAAAATCATCCCAGCCTCAGAGCCTTAGTCACTCAGCAACCAGCTGAAAGTGAGGGCACTGCTGTGGCCCCCTAACTCCTCCCCCCAGGTGAGTGTAAGGGTACTGCTGACCACCCTAATACACCTGGGCTGTGTGTGAGGGAATTGCTCATATCACTCATCCCCTGACTGCTTGTGAAGAAGTGCCGTGGGTCCGTCTTCATTCCCATAGCTGAGGGTGAAGGCATAGTTCATGTTTCCCCACCCGGGCTAAGTGCGAGGGTGCATCTCAGCATCCCCTCTTAGATGAGTGTGAGGAAGCTTTTCAGAGCCAGCAGAGCATGGAGGTGTCTACTTGGTTCCCCTTTCTTTCTGCCGGGTTGCTGAGTGTGAAAGTGTGTCTCAGCAATCATTCCTCTTTTCTTTCACTAGCTACTATGTGGGCACCTCTCAACTCCTGGCAGAGTGGCCTGAGTGGGTCTGGCGAGGGTCTATGAGATTGCATTGCCGGGGGTCTGTCTGTCAAGGGTGAGGTTGTGCCTCAACCATGCCCATTAGACAAGCGTAAGGGCACATCTCAGGCCCCCTTCATGCCAACCTTCTCTTTACCCCTCCATAATCCACCCTCCTCTCGCTCTCTCCTTTGGGGAAAGAGGTGGGAAGATGGAGGAAATGTGAGCAGCTATTTAAACATAAGGATGAGCCTGATCTCAACCTTTGGATAGGAATCCTGCACAGACTCAGGGGAAGTCTGGATCTGAACAATGGGTCTTGGGGCCGTCTCTGGCTTAAAATGGTTGGAGGGGGGGGAAAAAAACCTTGTGGCTTTGTTTTGTAGAAACAAATTCAGAAGATCCATGTGCCACCCCATGTCCTGCAGAAGGCACCCTCTAGCTGCAGCATCGGGCAGGACTGCAACGCATCAAACCCCACCGCGGGCAGCTCAGCGCAGGCCAGGGTGGCATCTTCCAGCAGTGCGAGCGCACATGAGGAGTCTGATGATGGGCACGACTATTTCAACGTTCTGCGATACAAAAGCCAGCACAGCATAAGCACTGTGGTATAAATGGGGTAGCTGGGTGGAGAGGAGGGAATTGGGCTGTGGGGAAGCATAGCGGTTCCTGTATCAGTTGTTTTATTGAAATGTCTCTGCTTCCTCCTATCAAGTTCTGTAAAGTGGTCTGGCGGTTGGATGGGCAGGAGGAAGGGTTTATGATGGCAGTGGTGAAGACAGGGTGAAGACGTTTGTGAATGAATGAAGAATGAATGAAGCAAGAGATTGGGAATGGGCCTTTATCTTCTAGAGTTTTGTTCAAAATCCCACCCAGGCGGGTAGGGACCAAAAGCTGTTACTAACTGAAGGCTGCATGGAGGTCTCAGGCCAGTTTCTTAGGGACACCACGCCTCAACTGGAGGGGAAAAAACTGGTTCAGTAGAGAAGCAAAGTAATGCCTGAGCCGTGGGTATTGACCTCTCATCTATGGAGATGGTCTCTCCAGAGTAGAGCTGAAGAGCACAGGTTGGGGGGATGTGTGTGGGAATGGTGCCAACCCAGCTGCTTGGACTGTACTTGATCTGATGAATAAACAGAGGATTTCAGTCTCCAGAGCTGTCAATGCAGCACCATTCACTAGCGCCAGAATTTAGGCATGAAAATGGCTGCAGGGCAGGCCATTGCCACTCACTTTGCATTTGGGACTCGCTGGAGACTGGGAAGCAGCCTTTTGATCCCACAGGAACCTGCTGGTTAATGACATGCCTTGGGGTTCTGAGAAGCACTGGGATAAGTCCCTGGATTGCCGACGTGCCCACAAGGTGCAGATTTGCTAAATTGACCTTGTTCTGAGAAGAGCACCTCGTGTATGTAGAATGTCTGAAAAATCCTCTTTACTCCCATTAAAATGCTCTTTCAAACCCTGGTATGGGAATGATTATTCATGTATTTGTATGCGCTGGGACAGGCCCTCATCTTCTAGCCATGCTGTTGCAGTGCTAGGACTGTGGGGACGATTCTCATGCAGCCCATTGAGGGGAGGGGTTCCATTTCCAGGCTTATGAAAAGTGGAAGATATCGTGTCTTGAACTTTTAATCTTTTTAGGGCAAAACCAGAGAATTGAGGGGTGCATGTGTGTGTTTCCTAACTTTCACAAGAGGACACCTAAATTAGGATACCTTAGTTATGCATTTGGGTTCTCAGCTTAATCCAAGTACAGAACTGAGTGTCCTAAATTAAGCCTGCACATTTAATAGCGTGCTCTAGAGGTGAAACTGGGGTCCTGTTGGCGTCACTGTGAGTTTTGTTATTAATTGCAGTGGGACCAGGATTTGGCCAGGGATGTGAAAGAAAACTAAAATTGAGTTTGGGGAGGGAGGGCGGGTTAGGTTACGTACAGGCATCTACCTTCTCAACTCCTGCTTGGCCTTCCAGTGGCATCTCTAGCCTGGCAAATCTTATGCTCTGTCTTGAAGTCATGTTTATAGGCCTTTCCAGCATTTCTGCCTTTTTTATCAATGGAACATTGGGTTCAAGCTTGGCTTCGATGACGAATGAGTGAGTTTGGTGACCTTTGGCTTGTTTTGAGTAGTTTTATGCAAATCACTGAACCAAGATTTTGTAGCTCAGGACTGAAATATAGTGGCTGAATTATACGGCGGGGGGGGAAGGGTATATAATAGTCAAAGTTATTGAAGGTTAAGAATGAGATCCATTAGCTGATCTGTAAGGGATGCCAGGATAGGAATAGCAGGGCGGGGCTGCAGATCAGGACAGAGGAGCATTGGCAGAGCTGTGTGTGAAGAGCCAATGACTGTAATAGCAAGGGTGGCGCCAGGGTTACTTACAGTCTGCTCTTGTAATGGATTTAAAAAATATTATTTGATCAAAAAGCTTCTATTTTTACAAAGCCCTCTTCCCCCTACTTTATGATATTGTGCTTCCAGTCAGTGATTTTTCTGCTGTGTTACAGGGTCCGCTGGAGAAGGTTAGCCCCAGAGTCAATGTGGTCATACAGTGTGCCTATGTGGTTCTGTACCATCAATTGCAGGAGCGTGTCCTTTGTATCCTGTAGGAGGAAAATAAACCCACAGACACCTGCCAAGTTTTTTTTTACTTTTTTTTTTTTTTTTAATTATTCCTTCATATTCAAACTTCACAAACAGTGTGAACTTGTACAATACCTCAGAAAGTGAAACTTACAAAAAAAGTGCTGGGAACATTTAAAAAAAAAAAAAAAAAAAAAAACCAAAAAAACAAACAAACGAAAAAACAAACATCATTCTTAGCAACATCAATTACTCTTCCACACAAAACAGAAACCTTGTAAAATTTATTTCCGTATTTTAAGGCGTAATACTTCCGTATAAAGTATATGCAAGAGATAAAACTTCACAGTATTCCAAAATGTCACAATAATAATAATAATAATATAGTATAATGAAGCGCTACAGTTAATTTTCTTTTTTTCTTTTTTTTTTTTTTCTGTTTTAAATAACAAATACAAGTCACAGGTAAATATACGTGAGAAAAATACGAGGCTAATATTAAATGGCAGGTAAGGATACTCTCACTGTAAGAAAAAACTGGCAGGATGTGTGTATTCTATATTTTAAAGCACTTGATAGAAAAGGCGTATGCAAGGGTTTTGTTTTTTTAAACAATTTTCTGTTTGCTTGTTTGATAACTGACATACCATTTACAGAGTATAATAAGAGAAAAAAAAGGAACTCATAACCCCTCAAAACTTTTGACTTGCTCTCCATAGCTTCACAAACCACGTCTCTAGAGAGATCTGTGTAGCTGTGTGTGTGTGCGCATAAAGATACACACAGCCACAGCAACACACATTGGTAATGGCAAAGACCCGTCTCCTGAGGAGCAGCTCTGCCCACTGGGACCAAACCATGAAGTCTTTATTCTGGCATAACTGCCTCTGAAAGCAGTGAGGGCAGCTGCCTGGACAAAGACTGCAGGATTTAGGCTTGAATGCAATTTCTCATTCACTCAGCTTTGAATGATTGTTGGGAATTTCTTTGTTTCAAATAAGGAAATATCCCCCTTCCTCAGCCATTTATGAATTTTTAACTTTGTCCACCAAAAAGGGCAGAGACAGGTTAAGAAATTTCCCTCTAAATTCAAAACAATGCAATGAGGAATGGGAACATAGATGGAGCACCACACACACACACACACACACACACGAAAGATATCACAGCAGGGTGTGTGTGCGTGCGAGTGCACATGCAGCATTTCATAGAAAGGCCTGTGTGTATGTGGAATGCACGAGGCACACACACAGCCCTACCCTCACCCCTGCACACGTGTGTACATGTTAACAGCCAACAGGTAACAAAAAGACAGCAGATAGCATAACACATCAATAAGGTGCTCAAAGAAAAAAGGTGGCTACCACTCCTGGAATGGGAAGCCACATTAAGGTGCTTCAAAAAGTTTTTTTTCTTTCTCTTTTTTTTTTTTTTCGTTTCAGACATTAAAAAAAATCACTGATTTTGCATGTGGCGATTGAGAGCAAGGCCAAGAGTTTTGAGATTTCTGACATCTTTGATAAACAAGGGCTTTTTCAGGACACTCTTCGTTTTTGTGGGATTTTGTGTTTTTTTGCAGATTTAATTTAAAAAACCCCCAAAACAACCAAGCTGAGAATTGGTGTAGCACTTTTATTGGACTGAGATGGTTTTTGCCCAGTCATTCAGTTGCCTTCAGTTAGCACCGTTCCTTTTTATTCTGGTTACGACCCACACCTACTGTAGTTACTGAAAGTACAGAAAGAACCAAAGTCACTTGCAAGTAGCTGTTTTCATTTTTTGTGATGTGTTTCAAGAGCCCAACCGTAATTCCTCTGCTGCCTCTGTGTTTGTAAAGTATCTGGTTTTGTGATCTTAACTATAGACAGACTCTCTACTTAAGATTTGTGTGTCTGTGTCTAGGTGTGTCTGTGTGGATAGGGGTGTGTGTGTATGTATACACATAGTAGTCTATACATACACACCACACAGAGTATATTTTAACTGGAGATAAAGTGAACTGGGTTCAGACACTCATGCACTATCTTCCTCCTGTGTATTTGAAACAGTCTGGAGCATTGATATTTTTTTTTTTAAAGTGCATTTAAAGCAAAATAAATGGCATTCACGTACCCCATGGAAAACACTTACAGTAGTGGAAAAAGCTTAACTCAGCTAAACCTCCTTGGACTTGACAATGTCAACAGCAATGGGGCAATGGCAGGCCTCTGGATGGGCAACTACTTTTGGGCAAACTGCACTCCCGCCAGTATAGCAGCACCATTGGCGGGGAGGAGAGAGGGCAGCAATATTGCTCAAATTTGGAATGTTTTGAAATTTTCCAGATGGCATCAGTCCCACCATGGCGTCAGTTATTGATCTCTCCTCTGCCCGTGTATCTCACTGATGAACAAGTTGACTCTTCCCTCAGTTTGTGTTATTTTTGAGGCTGAACTTGTGTGTGTGCATGTGTGTGTGCCAGCATCTATTAGGAATAAGGCACTGTAGACGTCACAACTTTACAAAAGATGGGGGGAAAAATCAGCCAACCAAGCCGTTTCCCACAATACTCTCCTCCCCTCATCAAAATATTGCATGTGATACAGTTTATTCTTGTGTACATTAACTGTGTTAAATGCAGGTCTTGGAAAAGAGTTTTAACCCAATCAGCACCAAAGACCTCTAGGAATGCACCCTTTGTCTCTACCCCCACCCACAATACATGCAATAATATGGGGAATAAATCCCTCCCCCCTCAATGCTCTAGAGCTTAACATTCAAGTAGAAATTTCAAGTCCTTGTCCAGAGTTAGCAACTATTGTTCCAAATAATTTTCAGGATGTTGTTAAGAAATTTTTGTATTTTTCTTTGTGTTTGTTTAGAACAACATTGTGGGAAATGTAGACCTATAATCCATCCCCTTTCTTGCTGAATCCACATTCCAATTGCAAACTTGTTTGTTATTGTAGGTTTGCTAAAGGAAAGGGAAGTGTGTGGATTCTAGCACTAATTCTTAAAATAAAAATCCCCATACTAAACATCCTGCTCCCCCCCCCAATGACCCTGACTATGCAACACGATAATACGTGGGGGACAGAAGGTCAGATTGTGGAGCTTACTAACTGACGCACTCCCTTTGAACAGTCTTTCTTTGAACAGTAGCAGTGATGTGATTGTAGCTCAGTTTTAATTACGCCAAAGAGCCATGGTATTTTCCATCTTTGGCCTGGGGACAGCACAGGTGTATAACAATGATGGGGTGGGGTTTGCTGACCCTAGGAATACTGCAATCAGCCCATCAGAAGCTACATGTGCTCTAGTCACTGTTATACCTTTCCACCTCTAAAAGACCCAGAACTCTATGAACTTCAAATCAACCACTGTTCTTGAGCCACCAGGCACCTTCCACTGGGTCACTGTGATACTAGTAAAGTAGAGAATGCTGTGGAAAGGATGCAAGTAAAGCAAGCAGTCAGCAGGGCTCTGGACTGGATTGATTTATAGTAAGGGAAGCATAAAAGTCCAAATTTAATCATTAGTCTACTAGCTTAGCCTTCGTCATTGCCATCACCCTCAGGATGAAGTGCGAGAACAGGGTCCTAAACTGCTAAAAATTATCAAAATGACACAAACTTTGGGCACAAAGCGGGCTGGCCATTTTTAGTGGGTTAAAAATCATTTGGATAAGGCCACAAACTTTTTCTTCTTCTTGTCACTGTAACTTTTTAAGTGGCATGAAGTTGGACCAAGAGCGAAATTGTTTCACTGTGCTAGGATGGGAATGGGAGTGGTACCCACCGCACATGCCCATTAAGATGGGATTGTGGGTAACGTGGGTGGTTATGGGAAGGGGGGAGAGGGAGGAAGGAATGTGTCTCCCTGGGAAGACCTGTGCATGTGTGTGAAGGGAAAAGATTTAATAAAATATCCCCCCTCCTGTTTTGCTGGATGCCAGTAGACAAGTAGCACTTTTGATAGCTTCCTCTGTCTCTTACGTGTGTAAGCTGAGTGGAGAAGGTTGGCTTAATTACAAAAGGGGGAAAAGAAGGCACATGATTTTTAGTCAGTCTTGACTGAACCCCATGTTTTGAAAGCAAGGGCAGTTTAGCTGGAAGGTGAAAAGTGCTTATTGGAACAGGTGCCCACAAAGTAGTAATTTGAGGGGGAAGAGAAAGTGGCAGAAAGGGAGACTAAAAGGCAGGAGAACTGAAGGCCACTGTTCAGCTTTCTGTCTGTTTGACAATCTCAAGATTTGGCTCTGTTATTGTCCAGAACAGAAAAGATTCTGGTTGCCTAGAATGTAGCCCAGTTACATATCTCCAGTTGATTATTACAGCTGTTGGTGTCTCCCCTTTCCCTTCCCTCCAACCTACTGAGCTTTTAGATCACAGCTTTACTATTACTTTAGCCCTCTTCTTTCTTTTCTTCAAAGCTGGAAACACGGAGAAGCTATGTGGCGATCTACAGCCTTTACCCCTCCAACTTAATAGATAGCCATTGCTCCCCACTGATGGAAGGCGGGAACGCCAAGGAAGCTGGACTTTGGTGGCCAAAAATACAACCCATCCCAGAGCCCTAGTTTACAGAAAGCAATTGGAAACAAAGTTACAGAGCCCAGAGGTCTCAGCTGGGTTGGTTGGTCACAAAGATCCAGGTGTGCTTACCTGGCAAGTTTGGGCTTGAACTTAGAAGAGCAGGGGCCTGGTTACTGAGAAACCGAGGTGTCATTTACAGACATGGATATGAGCACCGCTATTCTCACACAGCCCCTTGCATTCTAAGCCCCCCGCTTAGAGGTTGTAAGCCTCTCTTGTTCCTCACCCTGCTACAAGGAGAAGTAAAGCTGGTTGATCACAGCATAGAGCTCAAGGAGGCCACAATACAACTTTGCCTTTGATTTTCCAGCCTCTGTGTTTAAAACTTATGTGCTTCTGCCCCCCCACTCTCCCCCATCAGGCTCAACCTTGTCACCCATCTGCCCCTGAATTCACCTCATTCAGCAAGTCATAAGGTAGAGGAAGGGAATATAGGGTCACCAACAGCTCTATGAAGACACAGGGTGGCAAAATGCTTCAACACAAACTCACAGTCCAGTGTTTGTGACATTTCATAAATAACTTTCTTAAAAAAAAAATAACAAGAACAATCCCTTTACTTACTCATCTGAAACAATATTAACAGCAGTGGATACAAACTTCTTCTTGTAACAATTACAAAAAAACCCCAACAATACACTCCCCCAACTTCAACACATCTTGATTTTTTTTAAAACCTCAGAACTGCAGCATATCCTTAAGGGCAAACTTTTCAATTAGTTTTTTCTTTCTTTTCTTTTTTTTTTTTTTTTTTAAATAATGTCTTCACAAGAAAAAAAAAAATCCACAAAAGTCTTGTACCAAGAAAATGCATTCAAAAATAGAAAATATTACACAACAAAAATATGTACCCTTCCTTTCCAAATAAATCTTCACCAAAAATGTAGAAAAAAAATCTGACATCTTTTTTTCCTTTCCTAAGCATTTATCTTTCAGCGCAGGGCACAATTATTTATTGATTTAAAATGTATGTTTTTGCATAAAACATGGAAGATACAAACCAACTATTAGGACTGTGAAGTGACAAACAATGAATTCTGCCTTCTCCCCGTTCACATACCCTCCTTTGAAAACAAAACAGAAGAAAGCAAACATTTTAACACCTGATTTCCAGCCAGCAGGCTAGGAAAAATCATGAGCTGATGTGGGGAATCCAAAGATTCTGGCATGAGGGGAAATCATCTGCCTTTTAAAATGTATCATCTTTGTAATTTATTTCAACAGGATCTATTGTACCCAAGTGACAGGAACCATGCTGATGAGATATTGTTCAGGTCTGAATTAGCTGTAAAGAGAATAAGATGTTGAGAGGTTGTTCTATTTATTTTACTTGTAAAGGAACTTTGTAGCCATTTTAAAAGACAGAGAGGACATTCCCATATGCCCTGAAAGTGCAAAGGAGCGGGAGATATTTTTTGGATCAGAATAGTTAAATATGGAAAAAATTTACTGTTTTGAGTACTCAAAGTCCATTTTCCTGCAAGGGCAGGATCTCAACACCAGTGTCAGATCATATCAGTTATTACCAGCAGGACACAGCTGACGGTTGGCAGACAAAACATGCATAAATGGTGTACTCAGAACCCATTAACTCAATAGGGAGTGGGTTTTGCCTATGCTGAGCAACCTCCACTGGATATTATGCTAATAGGACACATAACCAAAAGACCATTCTGACTTCAATTAAAAAAATGGCTGTGGGGATTGGGGTGCCAAAGGGAAGGCTTGTTGTAGATTGAACACACATAACCAAATCCAGCCCTGGTGTAACTCACTTGACTTCTCTGCAAGCACATCTGCTTACAGCTGGGATGAGTTTGGCCATGTGAGTCTGGATTTCATAACTGTTGCCCAATCCTGGAAACTTTCTGTGCCAGGTACTCCAACTGCATTGGTGGGATCAATGACGCTGCTCTTGGCCCTTGTTTGATTGCGTTTGGTCTTTTTAGCTTCTATGTCCAGGGATCTTTTTAGAGGACATCCCCGAAATACGGAAAGAGTGTGTGTAGATTTTTCTTTGCCTGTTCCTTTTATGTGGGTGTGTGATTTCCTTTTTAAACAGTCAAATGTGTTCAATTTTACTTCCAGTGCATTTTTCTCAAAAATTCAAAATAAAAAAAAAAGGAAAAAAAAATTTCCTGTCCTTCAAAAGGGAAACAACAGACTGATAACAATACAATACAATACAAATCAGGCATGGTAAAAGACAATATGGTGTGCATCTGCAGTAACGAACAAAAATAATATATATATAAAAGAGGATACAAGCATGACTGAGCAGCAAAACCTATCTAACCCCACTACTGGGAGACTAGTGAGCACTGGCTGAGCAATAGGTAAGGCTACGCTTAGATTTCTAACTTAACATGATTAACCATTGCTTCTCGCTCACCTTTTCTTTCTAATTGTCACCTTTGACTCACTGGTCTCATATGTCTAGAAACTGATTTTTCTTTTCTTTTCATTTTTTTTTTTTTTGGTCTGCAGAAGAATGACATGTTAATAACAGCAAAATAAAAACCAACTTCTCTTGAGAGGTTGGAAACATATCCACGGCACGGAAGAGCAAAGACAGAACAGTTGGCTTCAGTTTTTAAAACATGGGCGACAGCAGAGACTGAGCAAAACAATCCAATAATCTAGGAGAGGCAAGCAGCGGAAGCTACAGGCCTCCCTGCAAACTAAGCCTGGCCTCTAGATCTTGCTGCAGTCCTTGAGGACTTCAGCAATCCAGTCACAACTCAGCATAGTAGCTTCTGTCGTTTGGACCAAAAACTTATCTGTCATCCACTTACCACTAATCACACTGCTGGTTTGATGGAAAACCAAAAAGGGAGGTGGGAGGGAACAAAACACCAAGACATGTACATAGGACCAAGACCAAGTTTTTGGTCTCCTTGATAGCCTTTAAAACCCATCAGGCCAGTGCAGAACTTGGACTGTCTAACAAGAATTTGAGTGGCGCTGGAGGGCCTGTCTGGAGTTCTGGATCCAAACTAAGACTGCACTAGACAGTGTGACTATTTGAGATTTCTCAGCCTTTTCCTTACAGGGGATGATTACTCTGGGGAAATGTGCAAGGTCACCCTACTAGCACCATCTCTTATTTTTCCAGGGACAGAGATGCAAACCACCGGACCAGCCACCAGAAATGCATTCCCCCATAAGCTGAGATAGAGAGCTGTTACTATGGTGCTATAATATTTTCTGGGCCTTTTCGGTTCTGATACATCTGAAAAGTGTCATTTTCATTTCCCCCATCCCTCTTCACAGTTAAGGTGTCAAATTACTGCTCGCAGGGCCATTATAGTGCAAACAGCATCAGCCTCTTATTGAACCATAGCTATGCCACACAGTTCTGGACAGAATGCATCCATAGTGTTTCTCAATGACTAAGAAGAGAAAATATATAAACAAGCCAATGATTAACTTGAAAGGTGCAGTTCTGTTTTGGAGCTAACCAACCGAGCAATGCCATTTGGGTTTAAGAGAAAAGAAGTACGATGACAACTGGAGAAGTATTGTGGAAAAATAGTGTTTCTTCATTTGGAGATGACATTAAATTATGTGGCATCTCTAGCTGTCAATACTTGTTTTGGATTCTTAATATAAACCTCAAATTATCCTTAGTTTCTCACTCAAGCGTTGTCAATAGCAGGCTTTGGAACCGTGCTGGAAAATTTTGTTCTGTGTTTAAACACAGTTCTGGTTTCATACATGCTGGGCTAACCACGTAAATGGGAACAACCTATTTTAAAAACATTACAAATAAACCATCGTGCTCAAGCCCAAGGTGGGACCTGATTGAGCGGTTGGCACTATGAATGACCTTGGCTTGAATGGGGCTTTCAAAAGCAGTTTTAAAATAGTCTGGTTCTCATTTACAAGGACTAGCCAAATGTTGGTTGAAACTGGTTTGGCTGGAATCAAGTTTAAACTGAATTCAAACCCAGTTTTTCAGCATGGATCTCAAAACAGAACTAGATTAGTTCATGGATAGGTCCATCAATGGCTACTGGGCAGGGATATAAACCATGCTCTGAAGTGTCCCTAGCCTCTGTTTGCCAGAAGCTGGGACTGGGCAACAGGGGATGGATCACTTCATGATTACCTGTTCTGTCCCTCTGAAGCACCTAGCATGGGCCACTGTCGGAAGACGGGACACTGGGCTAGCTGGACCATTGGTCTGAACCAGTATGGCCGTTCTTATGTTCTTAAGCCAAGTGGGGATAGAGCCTTTAATTCTCCAGTTTGCATTACTTGTTAGCATCTAGTGCAAAATGTCATCTTATCACAGCATTGCAGGCACGCAGTGTTCTACCCCCTGCCAAAAGATGACCAACTTCCAGTCAGACCTCATGGAAGGAGTTTGCAGCAATCAGCCAGAAGAACTCAAATTAAAGACGTTTGTTATTTTACCACAGCAGAAAGGCACTCTGGACACAGCAGGCTCAAGCAACTCTCCTCTTCCCTTTTTGTCAGTCATGGGACTGCCACTTTGACAATGGCAACATATGCAGTTGGCTTCACTACAGCAGAAGACATCTATAATTATTCTCTTCCAATCTTTACCAGAAAGAGTGGGTTAAAACTAACCAGTAGTTGGTACTTCTGGGCCTCCCTTCCAACAAAAACACACTTCCCCCAGCTGGAGTTGTTTCCTTCCAGAACACTGAGACAGACCTCCTCAACACTCCTCAGTCCTCGATCTTTTTCCCACATGAGGATGCTGGTCAGTCTCCTGCTGGGTTTGATCTGAAAGCAATTAGCCGTGCATTCTGATACACCCTGTTAAATAAGAGGTGACACCCCCCTTCGGACTGTAGGGTTCAGATCCAATCCTTCCTTAATTCACACCCGAGTGCCCGTGAAGGCAGAGATTAATCCAAGCCTTCCTTAATTCACACCCGAGTGCCCGTGAAGGCAGAGTGAAATTTGTTGGCTTGGGGAGATCTAGGGGGAGGATTTCAAGGGCACAAATGGCCAGTTAGTTAGGCACAAAACTCCCACTGAAAGTCAATGGGAAGTGGGTGCTCAACTCCCATTGTTGAGCCTTTGCAACCTTTAGTCTCTGAACATTTTGTGCTAAGAGTTGGCTGCTGCTCTACAGAACTGGAGCAGATGTTCTCATGTGCTTGCTCTTCTTCGTGAAGCTCAGAGTTTCCATACCTGGAGTTTCCATTTAATTTGATTAATTTCTACACTGTTGGCAGAGGCTATGCCCACTCAATTTTATTACACTGAATAGATTCGACACCATCTTTTCTGAGATTGTAGCCCACAGCAGTTACAGCAGGGATGAATCTGGCTACATCTTACTAACCATTCTTTTGTATTATGCTTATGAAAATCAAGGCATAGACTTACATCTTGACTACAAAGGTACAGTTCAGCTCAGGGTTCTGTTTGGTTCCAGCCAAAAACCTCTTAATCTTGGCTATTCACTTGAGGGCCACATGGAAGAATCTTAGAACGCTGATCACGTCAGCCATCTCGAAAGGAACTGATAAATGCCACTGAGGATGTTCTGTGTAAGCAAGAATATTCCAAACTGGGGGAGGTTCCATTCCATCCCTTCCCCCAACATCTCTTCCCAAAGGCTTAACCAGTACTTCTTAAAACACATGTTCATAACTCTTGATTATTGCACTGTTCCCTTAACAGCTCTCTGAAAGAAGTGCTTTTTTCAATGACCTTCCCCTTTGGTGGCCCGTTCCTTTGAGCTAAGAGTTCACTGAAGGAATACAAACTAGGGATACAGAGCAGTCAAGTGCTCTGCTAAGAGTTTGTCTGACAATTGAATCTGTACCGGAGATTAGTGACTCTGTGCTGAAGCCTAAAACAGAGATTTCAATTTCAAATGGAACAGTTCTCCCAAACCTACCTCAGTCCTCATAGAAAATGCTGCTGAAAAACAAGAGTTTTAACATCTTGAAATTGCTGTCCTAGGACGCCTATTTAGTTTCTGCTGCAGTGCTATCTGTTTCTCCCATGACTGATGGACAGAAGACATTCAGTACAGCTGTCTCAGTGTCTAACTAGTTGTCTGGAGTAAACACAGCTCCAGAGTTACCCTGCCAGACGAAGGTGGATCTGAAAAAATGTAGTGTTTTGCTATTCCCTATGCTCTTTCCTTACCCCTTCTCTTCTCCCTCACTTGGCCCCTGTGTACCCTTCCAATTCCACCACATGTAAATACATTTCAGTAGTGCAATGCAGTGCAGTCATACTTAGTGCAAAAATAAAAAGCCTTATCCAGACCAAAAGCTCAAACCTCCCCCCATCCCCAAATCGACTCTCATAAAAGTATACACGTACCCCAAAACGAAATGGGATTTGCCGTCTCCCAGCCATACTGTCACATGCCTCATCTTCTCTCTGCCTGTTCATTGCTGCTCAGTGCAGAGTTATCTTTAGCATATATAACTTTTATCACTTGAAAACCAAAAAGGGACCTATACAAAGTCAAACGGCTGAAAAGCAGAGGAGGCAGATGATTGTGGAGGGGCAATATGAGGAAGAGAGAACTGAATGGATACAGCAAAAAGTCAGTAGTGGTTTTTACACAAAGATTATCAGATGGCTCCATTGCAAAGGGCCTGGGTAAGTGTAGAAAATATATAAAGCTTCCCTGTTCCTAAAACACAGTCCTTAATTTAACAGTGCCCAGGCAAAGGTTCTGTAGTGCAATCAACTCTTTGAAGTGGCAACTCTCAGAAGCCACCCTGAAATAGACAGACAGATCAACACGAGCCTTAGTTCTTTCCCTTTCACGCAGACACATACACATATATTCTCAGGGCCCTTTTTAGGGTGATGGTGGTAGACATGGAGATTATTAGTACAGACATCAACTGTTCAGTATTTAAAAACAAAAATGCACATGGACAACAAAGTGAAGCACACTTATAAAACGGACAAGTGGATTACTGAATTCCAGTCAGCCCGCAGTGCTCACCTTGCCTTGGTTTTTTAAATTAAAACAATCATGCAGGGCTTGACACTTAGTTAGTGATCATTAGAAGATTATCTTAGAAAGCACTGGAAGGACCTGCTAGTGCTCAGTAGTTGGAAGATTATTTACACATTCAAGAGTCCTCTTTTAAACCTCACACAATCAGAAAGGAGTATAGAGAAGCCACTGAGCGCATGGAACCACAACAGATCCCATCAGGGAGCAATGAGCTACAATGTAAACAACACATGCAAAGCGTTCTACAGTAGGATGATTTTCCACTGCTATTTTATTGGCCTGTTACGTGGAAGATTATTGCAGGATACTGAGTTCAGATGAACACTTCTTTTTTTCTGCAGCCTTGACTGATAGTGGAGGGGGGAAAGAAAAAAAAAAAAACCAAAAAAAAAAAAACCTTTCTCCCTGTTAGCCCTCTTGGACAGGAGTGGCCATCACATTCTGTTCCACGCCAGTGCAGGAAAGATTTAACTGGGTTTCAAATAATCAGAAAGAAGAAAGGAAGGAATCATAGATTCCAAGGCCAGAAGGAACCACTATGATCAGCTGTGTAACACAGGCCATACAACTTCCCCATAATAATTCCTAGAGCAGATCTTTGAGAAGAACATCCAATATTGATTTAAAAATTGCCAGTGATGCTGACTGACACCCTTGGGAAATTGGTCCAATGGTTAATTAGCCTTACTGCTAAAAATGTATGCCTTATTCCCAGTTTGAATTTGCCTAGCTTCAATTTCCAGCCATTGGATCATGTCATACCTTTCTCTGCTAGACTGAAGAGCCCATTAGGAAATATTTGTTCCTCATGTAGGTACATATAGACTGTGATGAAGTCAGCCCTTAACCGTCTCTTTGTTAAGCTAAATAGATGGAGCTCCTTGAGTCTATCACTCTAAGCCATGTTTTCTAATTCTTTAATCATTCTTGTGGCTCTTCTCTGAACCCCCTCCAATTTATCAACATCCTTCTTGAATTGCGGACACGAGAACTGGACACGCTATTCCAGCAGTGGCTACACCAATTCCAAATACATAGATAAAAATAACCTCTTGACTCTGACTTGAGATTCCCCAATTTATGCATGGCAGGATTGCATTAGCTCTTTTGGCCACAGTGTCACACCGGGAGCTCATGTACAACTGATTATTCGCCACACACCCCAAGCTTTCTTGGAGTCTCTGCTTCCCGGGATAGAGTTCCCCACCCTATAAGCATACCCTGTATTCTTCATTGTATCTAAGCAGGAAGAGTCAAACAGGGATGTGGAGATCCTGGAGGTACATCTCAAAGCTACCCTGTACAGCCCAACTGCAGGAAAATGACAACTGTAAGAACTAGTTTTGTTGTTTACATCTATTTGAGAGCCTACCATGAAACGAGCTATATGGAATCCGAGTTGCCAGAGATAGAAAAGATGTATTCAGTCTTTGAGTCCTTCCCCAGAGCCTCTACCATCAGCAAACCTATCAGATATAAAACTGATACATCACTCACTGGCTCTTATATAAAATATGTAACACCATCCTACCCGATACAAATGTCATCGACCAAAGACTTAGCTACTCAGCTGGCTACACTTCAGGGCCAGAAGCTCTATTTGCTGTAACGTTAAGCTCATGCCACTTGGTGGTTACTCACCTCCATCCTCCTTCATAAAACACTGTAGTAACTTGTGAAGCGAGGTTGCCTACAGTCAACCTTCCATAGTGCAGCGTCTTTCTAAACTCCAAAGAATGCATGTGCTGGTACTGGGGTGGCAGTGCTATTCTACTGCACAGAAGCAGGCATGTCTCATCCACCTCGTTTTCATGGTGATACATAAGTAGTACTGACAGAATTTCTGGCTAAAGTCGCCTGAAGCCTAAAAATCAACTCACTCCAAGTAACACCACTGGAAGGTCACAGGGCTCGCTTCTCAGTCCCACTACGACCCCTTTACACTGCTCTGGCACCATAAAGCTGTCTCATGGCGTGTGTGAATTAGAGTAAAGAGGTCTTCATGCAGATGATTGTGTCCATACTCTGAAATTATTTTCTAGTTAACATAAAATTCAATTACAGGTTTAAAGGCCAGCCACAAATGTGCATTTGTGAGTGGAAGAAAGGTTCCAGGCTAGTAATGAGGCTGACACAAAGATCTTGTGCCATGTTCTAAATGAAGCAGCTTCGTCTCCATTCCTGAGCTTGCAGTTCTTTCAAACAGGCGGCGCACCAGCCCAGCAAAGTGGCAGGAAACTTTTCATCATTAAATCTTTGACTGAGGTGAAAGTTGCCTGGTGGGGGAAACCCAAACATTGAGCCAGGTTCACGTTGGGGCAGAACCAGGTCACGTTCAGGCAAGTCCTGTGACATGCTAAAGGGAATAGGTGACATTGATACTTAGAGTTACTTCATTCCACGTGGCTAGGTTTGCCCTCTTAATGTGAATGGGTGCATGGAAGTCAATGAGCATGCTCACACGAATAAGACCCATAAAGTAGTGCTCAGAATGACTTACAATAGTAAGCTAAGAATCTGACAAAGACTGCCTCCCCACTTCTGTGCTGACTAGCTCCCACTGCCCAGTTTTGTAGGACGAGTTATGCTTACAGATAAAGTTCATAGGAAACGCGGCGCTTTCCCTTGAGTTTTTACTTGAGACTTTGTTTGAACCTGAAATTCAGAGCAAAACTTCAGGGGTGTGAACCCTCAACACATCTGAAATCAGGACTAAAAAGACAGGTTTGGAGATAATGCTGACCTACACTCTTAAAAAGGTGACAAGGCAAACCACAGGGCAGTGAAATTTGTTTACGGTGCTTCTGAACAAGCTTCGCCCTGACCCAAGTGACTGCACCCCACCAATAAAAAAGAGTTATAAGCTGAAAAAAAATAAAGATGTTTTAAAAGCAGAGCAGAAGCAGCAGCTGACGCTTCATTCTTTTCCTGTATTGGGCCTGGTGAACAGAAGGATCTTGGGTGGAGTGCAACCCCTCCTTTTTCCTGGGGAACCGCCCTTTCTTTGGTGCAAGTCCTCTCATTTTGGTGCAAGGGCTCCAAAGAAGAAACTTTCCCTTCTTCATTATCCAACCTTACAATGAAGAGCCTTAAAGAAATCCCTTTCTGTCCATGTATAAGTAGCACAAGCAATGTTGTTAGTACAAGCCCTCCCTCTAGTGGTGAAAATGTTACTTGACCTGTTACTCAATTGCTGTGTAATAATAATAATAATAATAATAATAATTAAAAAAGGAACTTGAGATGGATGCCTGCTGAATACAAGTGCTACAGTCTATAGAAACATGAGACTGCAGCTTGCATTAGAGTCCAGGACGTCTACTTAATTAGTTAAGAACTAGACAGAGAAAGTAATAATGACTGATATACTGGAATAAAATCAAAATGTTATAACTTTCCTTGATGTCTATGCCACGGTAGGTATCAAATCCAGGAGTCTTTAAAGCCAGCATGCTCTTAAGAAGGGCAGTAAGAGAATGACAAAGAATGCTAGTTCAAAAATGGGTCCCTAGAATATTGCAATCCTTCTGGTTTACATTTCTACAGAGAATAAAAAAGAAAGGATAAGAATTCAAAATGTTGCTCAAAAGCAAGATTTCTGGATAACAAATGACTGTCTTGATATGCTAAAGTAGTTTTCACCAGCTGGTTATTTTGTTAGTTTCACTTTCATTTAGGCGACCGTATCCTGTACACACTACATTCTAAAAGTACAATCTCTCGTGTGGATAATCTATAGGTCTGTTGCCATCCAGCTTGTCAGACCACTTCTTAGCCTAAAAATACACACTGTAAACTGCATAGATGTAAAATGAACTGAGGTTTTGCAAAAAAGGAAAAAAAATGCCTTGGGAAGAATAAAAGCAACAGGAAAGATGTCAAATCAAGAGACATAATGGTAACTGATAATTTATTCTAAGTGAGTTACTGAACCTTATAAAGGATTAGCAAAGGAAAGTGTGGAATGGGTGTGTAGCTGCTTAAATAATCAGGCATTCACACCAGGGAAAAAAGGCTCTTTAGGAAAATAAACATGATTTAGAAACTAACTGAACGACAAGGCAAAGGTTGTGATGAGAAATCATGGACCTTTGGATCAGTGCTCTCTATTTCATGAGCTAAATGGAATTCACTTTATGAATATGGCAAGCAGTAATTCCTTGGATTAACTGGACCAGAAGGTGCCTGTCAGAAAAAAAAGCCTCCTCTATCTCATAAAATGATTCTGTTTTTTACCTGTGTAATTGCTTTAGGGAAACAACTCCCTTCCCCCTCCCATCTCAAAGATTCAAAACGATGCACAGAAATGTTGGATGTTGAGGTCACTGCTGGAAGACTGCAACATTGAAACTGCAAGTGGAAATGGGGAGAGGAAAGAAACAGAAGATCGTAGTAGTCTGGTTTCCAAGCAAGTGCTGATGTTAGATGATCAGAATAGAGTATGTAAAGAATGTCAATACCTACTGATATCCAAGCTTGAAGTCCCTATCTTGTTATTCTACAAACACAGTAAGGGCTAGTGTACACTTAAAATGCTGCAGCTGCCCCACAGTAGCGCTTCAGTGAAGACGCTGCCTACACCAATGCGAGGGCTTTTCCACGCCCCCGAGCGATGTAGTTATACCAACATAAGCTGCAAATGTAAACCAAGCCTAAGGATAACATTTTCCCTCTGTTCTCACTCCAACACCAGTTCCAAGTATACTGATTTAGAGTGACACAGCTCTTCTCATTATATGTGGAAATACAGCTTCTGAGTGGACTATCCCTCATTCCACAAGTTCTCTACAGAGAATGAAGAAATTAGGTACAATAGATACTTTACTCTCATCCACTTAGATTTAAGCATATTCAGTTAGGAGAGAATGATAAATCTCGGCCAAACAGAGATGGGCCTGAATCAGAAAAACTGATCTAAATTCTCCTAAACTCTTATGTAGTTTGGATCTGAACTTGCAGCTTGGGTCCATCTGTTATATCAATACCGATTCTCTGATGAAAAAATAAGAGGAAAGAAAAGTCACCCTGTAATTTCAATCAATGGAGGCACGGCTATTGCATTGACTCTAGAGATGGGCCTGAACCACTAAATTTGGCCCTAAATTAAATCTTCCCCAAAGTTCAGGGGCATTTGGATCTGGGGTTTGGTTAAGTCTTTCTCTGGTTTAATCTTTTCAGCAATTCTTTGGGGATAAGGTAAATCTGTTTGGATAAAATAAGATCTGGTCCAGGCTTCAAACCAACTAGGCATATCTGGAGTGTTAAATGAAAATTAGAAAAGACAACATCCAACATGAAAACTAAAGCATGAAACCTCCTCAGCTGACACTCATATCTGCTGGAGGTTGTTGACATCTGAAAATGAGGAAGGCAAAGATGACACTTGATCAGAACATGTTTATGGCAACAGGTAAAGATATTCCTTTATCTGACTCATATCAAGCTCCACTAGTCACATTCCAGATAACAGCAGAGAATTTTGTTTCCACTACTTTAACACTAACCTGGTGGAGAATATAAGGAAGTCATAATCTCTCCTTTGAAAACTTTTGGAGAAACAGAATTGAGACAGAGTGAAGGAATTAAGATACTACATGGCACAATTCTTCAAGGCCAGTTAAGGAAGAAGGAAACCTGCCATGTGCTTCCCAAAACGAAACAATGAAACTGAATATCCTTGAAGAGAGTCACAGATGCCTTCATGTTTTTTGAATGTTTGTTCTTCTGCCATAAAAGGGATTTCAGGAAATAATCGTGAACTTTTTGTAGAGCCTAATACTATTTTATGTTTGTTTTTATACATTCACTTTCCTACATTTTGCTAAATAGATCGATTAAAAAAATCTAAAAAAGAAAACCTGTAAAGACAATACACAACCGATAATATAAAAAGCAAACTAGAGTTGTAATAATGATAATTAAATGCTTCAAAATATCTGTAGCAGGTGTGTGGTGAATGATAAATGTAAGAAATCATATTTCTATGATCACAGGCAGATGCAAAATTTAAAATGAATATACTATGTATATATAGAGATATAGAGTTGTTATATATATTGTGTACTGTATGTTCTAGTTTTCAGAAATACTGCATTGTAGTGTACTGTATTTAACTAAGCAGAGCTAAATAGCAACTTCTCTTCTTCCACAAAGTCACTACTATCGTTAATTAAAAAAAAAACATTTTTCCAATGAAAGAAATACCTACAGTTACAGTCACAGACATTTTAAGTATAGAAAGACAATGTACATTTAACAAAACAAAAACTAAACCATAAAAAGAAAAAAAGAAATTGTTGAATTTGTTAACTAACTTAAAGGGGGAAGGAAATTGCCACCAATACTTGAAGATACGTGAAGAGAAATAACGTTTACTCAACTCTGTATGAGCAAACCAATATATATCTATGTCACAAAAGCAAAACCTCAATCTGGCAAAAGAACTCCAGAATGAAGAAATTGGTTTATATTATTTCAGGGCTGTCATGCTTCCATTGCAGGTGACCAAAGCCAAACCTGCTCACTTAGCTCACTAAATAAACTAGAGTAACATGATTTTTGGCCATCTGAAGTATGCACGAACTACACAAGATCACTGAATTTTTCCTCCTCCTGACATCTATTGGTCTGCTAGACATAGTAAAAACACATACTCCTGGAAAGACTTTGGCAAAGGCCACCTTGGTTTCAGGAGATACAGTTCATGAATTATTGTCAGTCGCTGCACAAGCAGACTGGATTACCAGATATATGTGTACATGAATGCACAGGCCTATGCAGAGTAAGGTACATGAGCTGGGAAAAAAGCCGTTTGATATGGGGCTTTAGAGATTTTGGACATTGAGTGGCCCAGGGCTAGTTCTCATTCTCACTGATGCAGTATGCTGCTGACTCGTTGATGATTTGCTAATTTCAGCTCCTATCCTTTTTCAGTGGGATGGAGACGTCAAACAATTCCATTACTGCTGCTGTGCTTGGGACCTGAAATTTGTTTTTGTTTTTACTAACTCAAGGACGTGACCACATGATCACAAATGGAAATAAGTGACTGACCACGTGAGTAGAGATCCTTCATGTGCGAACATTGCCGTTGCAGTGAGGAATGCAGTGCTGGGCTAGCGTGATAGCGCTGTAAGGCCACATGAGGTGCTGTGAGGCACACTTGGCCATCCCTGCAGTACCGGTACGTGGACACATGAAAATATACTGGGCAAAATCCTGAGTCAATACTCAGTCTTTAACCAAGAGCCTGTTTGGGCAAAGACCCACTTAATAGCATTTGGCCCACGCAGAGATGGCCACATAGAGTGTTTATAAAGTAGAGAGACATGCATATATGCTGCTTAGCTACATACATATCCGTACTGAGTCATGGAATCAGGCTAATAGCTCCATAGGTAAAGTTGCAACCACCTTTCCGTTCTAAACTCTTTTTCTGATCATCTCTCTTTGGCCAACCCTCCCTACTCCGAAACAAAACAAAGCCCCAGATAGAGAGAGCCAAATCTGGAAGTCTTTAATCAGTTCTTACTCTATCAAAGATCTCACTGATATCAATGAGAGTTTAGACTAAATGAAAACTGACCAAGGACTTCACAGAAAGATACAGGAAAAAGCTGCAAAGGATTTTAGTGAAATGTACATTTGTGTGATTATGTCAGAATTCCTCATGAATGATATTCATTTTCTACCTAATATTATTCAATATTGGGGTGATTTTTGCGAGAACACAAGCATCAACAAAGATATTGACAGCATCAGTGCTACAAACTAGAGGTGAGAACAGAAGCAAACCTAGATGGACAAGACACCTAGTTAAAACTAGGAATCGCAGCATATACCTGGCTGTTACTGAGGAACAGGGAGCTGCAGAACCGTGAAGCCCCAGCATGCGGTACATGGTCAGTGAATGTCTAACCAAATTATGAACACCCCTTGAGAGCATTTTTGAAGACTGAGTAAGGTGGAAATCACCAGTGAGTCAACTGCATGAGATGTACACACAGCATATTGCTGCAGTTTATCTTCTAAGGGAACATCTCCGCTAGGAAATTTCCTAGTGCAGCTGCACTAGTGCTGCCAGTAGCATAAGATCTAGTGGAGACCATGCACCGGGTGTTTTTGCCACAATGTCACCTGAGTCTGGCCTACCCTAGAGCTGATATCATTGGCAGCAATGCTGAAAAAAAAGGTATGAAACTTCTTAGCACAGACAGGGCTTAGTTGATAATGAAATTGCATTGCATCAGGAGAGGAAACGCAAGCCTGTATCTCATGGGATTAATCTGACAGAAGTATCGTGCATGTTGGGACCTCAGTGATACATCCACTATAGTATAAAGATTATGGGAGGACATTACATTTTTCCTAATAGAAGTAATCACTGAACGCTACAAAGAGCCAATGTCTGCCATGAGTTACAGCTGTACAATCCCAACATCTGTGGGGTCACACTGGCATAAACTAAGGACAGAATTTAACATAAAAACTTATAGGAAAGAAAGAAAGAGAAAGAAAGAAAATCTTCATAAAAGTAGGGAAGTAGCTTTTCAGTGGAGTTCCTCTCTCATCAGCTCTGTTGGGACTGGTGAGTAGGTCAAATCACAAAGCCTAGACTCAAATTATTAACATCAAGGGAATTCTGCCTGACACAATGCCAAGAGCAAGAAAATGACAAGAGGACTATTTTAGATCCCAAACCTGGAGCCATCACTGAAATTAAGAGACAGCTGAGAGTGCAGTGCAAATAGATTCCAGATACTTCTTAATTAGCACTCAGACTTTCCTGCTGGTGGAGTCATCACAGCTCATTTGTCCCCTCCCATCCCAGGTGCTGTCACACATCTTAAACAGGCAAACACAAAATACTGCATTTCACATAAATCAATGTTTTAAATCAGATCTTTTTATAGAGAGATACAAAAAATAACTACACTCCACCCTCCCCAGAGTGATTTCTGTTTTAAGGCAGCAATTCTACATAAGGCTGCAATATATTTGCTTCCCCAAGAAACATTTCACTTGATCCTACTTTACCTGGGTTTTGACTCTTAATGCTAAGGTGGTTTTTTTGTTTTTGTTTTAAAGGCCAAGCATGTAATACTGAGGGCTAAAATCTAAATTAACAGTGCTTTGAAAGACACTTCTTCTCCCTGACCTCACTCACACCCTCCTCTTCTCTGGCATTTCTCTCTGGCAGTCCTTACTCATCAGGAGACCAGGTCCTTATTTTCACTGCAGGGCTGTATCTTGCCATGCAGAGTCCAGTCCAAGACAAAAGGCTGTAGAAGTTACAGATGTTATTAATCAGGGGTCCCCAAACTCCGGCCCCTGGGCCACATCTGGCCCGTCAACACATTTTGACCGGCCCGCTGAGTCCACTACCCTCTCCTGGCCCCGTCCCTTCCCCTCTGCCACTCTCCCACGTGCCGTGGGCCCAGCACCCTGGCCAGGAGCTGCTTCGGCCCACCATAAGAGCAGAGACTGAGTGATGTGGCCCTGGCAGCTGAAAGTTTGGGGACCCCTGCTATTGATAATCAAATCTAGGCTATGCTAAATTTTCCTTAAAGAAACACTAGGTGCTTTCCTGGTGTATTTCTTGTTGTGCATATAAGCTCATTTGATTGAGGTGAGGAAGGGAACGGCAATAGGGAAATAGATTTAATTTTACATTGTAGACATGGGAACGTGTTTTTAACTTCAAAAATCATAAAAGTCTATTCTCCTGACAAATGCACTCATTACGTTATCAAAAGTCTCTTAAATAGTGTAAGTTTGTCTCCTTTGTTATTATTTTGGTTAGTTTTCAATTTGTAATTTAAAGGAGGGCACTGTTAGATTAAAAAACCACTGGCCAACGGCATCCCTGGTATGACAACTAACTTCAGTGCAGTTACAGTGGGGATGAGTTTGGCCCCCTCCTATGTTATAATAAACATCTAAATATCCATACTTATGTTACTAACAACATCTTACGTTATTAGCCCACCTGAATGTTACAATTCCAATTTGCTTTTCTTCGTTCCCTGTTTAGTTTCACCTCATTCATGGCAGGCAGTGATCCCTGTCAGTTCCACCTTCTGGTTCTCGTGCACTAGCACAGTGCTGCGATGTTCAGGGAGCAAACATTGCTGGAGACTGTTTAAATGCAACCAAAAAAAATACTGTTTGATTCTGTTAAACAGTATCATGAAAACATTTTTAGGTTTATAAAATATTCTTTTGTTTTCTTTTAAACTAGAGAACCAAAATTTTGGACCAAAAGTACCTGGCAGTGTCCTCTTTAATAACTAAAAATAGTTTAGAGTCAGTAAGTTTTCATATACAAAACATTAGGTCTGATTCTCCTCACTCACACCAATTTCACACAGATGTCAGTTGCGTTACTGCCGATTTATGTTGATGAGAGGTCAGAATTGGTTCCATTGAGTTACTAAAATATCCTCCTCTTCGGAAAGACACTATTCTTGAATAGATATCAGCATCAGGAATAATCAGAGGAATACACACTGATTACATAGCCTGGCTTCTTTCTCCTCTCCTGTCATCAATTCCAGCCCCAGAACTCTTCGTTTCTGGTGGTCTTACACTATTTAAATACTTCCCTACACTGTCACTGCAAGCACAATGGAACAGCCTTTTAGTTTTAAAATAATATACGAGAGACTGAGGCTGCCTCCTTTTTAGACAGGTGCTGCTTAGCCTCCGTCAGAGTCATGGCAACTGAATATATCTGTCTGGTCTACGCTAAAGGAGAGTTGAACTTCCCTCTGGCTTTTGCTCTGGGTTAAGCTAATCTGTATGAATAACATGCACCTTTCCTTCTTCAGACCACATTGTCTTACTTTGTTTTTATATTTTATTTCCACCCCCACCTATGACAAAGCAGGGGGTGAGGAGGGAAGAAAGCTGCAATGGTTTTTTGGCTGAATCAGATGCTGCTTCAATTTGGCTCCCTGCTGAATTCATTTATATTGGGTTTACTTCAAAGGCTCATATGAGCTGAAGATGGGGATAAGCTGATTAGATAATCAAGGATCTAGCTTCCCTTGATAGAGGACACATTAGGAACTAAACTGATACTACACTTGATCTTAGCGAAAGACATTCCTAGACATCCTTTTGTTTAGATATGTGGGTGATGGGCACTCTTGTAACATCTGTGGAAGGGTGAGAGTGGGCAAATCCAAGCACAAGGCAAGCAAAACCAGCAGGATTTAGGCACTGTGGAGAAGCAAATCATGCCAGAAAGAGATTTCTGCCACTGCAGTAGCAACCCCGTGCTAGTGAAGAAGCAGAAGGGATGCTGAGAACAGGGACGCTCACTCCTAACTGCTAAGATAAACAACGCTATTTTGTAAGTAAGGGAAGGGGAGAAGGAAGGGTTGGGCAACTTACTGAAGGTGGCGTGTCCCGTTGAGCAGGAGTGATTTTTCAGTGGTGAGCGTTACAGATTGCTTTAGGATGGCGATGGCAGACCTACAGTCTTGGGCACTAAGATTATGTCAATACAGCCTTTTGGAGCAAGCCTCCCAACCTGGGTTACCGGACTTGGGCAAGCAGGGCTTGCTCTAGAACTCTAAAAATAGCCCCCCCCCCAGGCTTCAGGCTCTGAGCTCCAGCCCCAGCTGAACTTCTAAGTGCTGTCTATACAGCTATTATTAGAGTGCTAGTGCAAAACCTGGGCTAGCCTGAGTCATTCGCTCCCACTCAATACAAAACGCTGGGTAGACATACCCTGAGGGGCTAGCCATGTTTGAAACGGTTTGGATATTTCAAACTTCAGATTAGAGTCAAGCATCTTGAAATGAGTCTCTTTTGTGTCTCCTCCCTCAGTGATTTTGGTTTCACCCCTAAGAGAATAAGGTGCCAGTGGAAAACACCCACTGAAATGCAAGCGGTTTGTTTTCTAAGCTTGCTGCTTGCAAAGTGAACGATCCAGCATTAAGTGGGCATCTCAGACTTGACTGGGAGTTGTGGGCATTCAAGAATGAAGGACAGGGCTCATAGTGGTTATATTTATGTCTCGCTTTTGGATTAAAACATTCAAATAACTAATAAAGAAAAATGGACTTTGCTTAGCCTCTGATCTTGATGCAAAGGGAAATATCTAATTCAATGAGGGCATCCAGCGCAGCCGTAAGTACTACTGCTGCCTTTCCAAGAACATCTCTGTCCTTCCAGTAAATTCATTACAAAATTGGGGTGAATCTGAGTGCAGCTAAGAGCATTGTCTAGAAGCAGGCATATTGGAGACAGTTGCTTTGAAAGCATCTCCAAAGCGCCTCATGCAAAATACTCACGCGTATTCCACTCCTCTACCTCCCCTTTTGGGAGACTATTAATTGTGCCAAACTGTGTGTGAGTTCTGTGAGAGGGGCAAACCTCAGGGCCTTTTGTGAAACTCATCACGTTCAAGTCTGCAGAAGCTTAAAGCTGGTGGGTTCATCCACTGTACTACCTGCTAGAGAGCTCCAATGAAATACAAGTTGTGTCATCAACTCCTTTGCAAGAGATAATTACAGTAGGACCTCACTAATTCACACAGCCCATAATTCACACCTACACACAAAACAGTTGTTCTCTCCTTACTGCTCAACAAAGATACATGGCTTGGTTCTGCAGTCCTTGCACAATCAAATCTCCCACTGAGACAGACTTCAACAGAATGGCAGACAGATGGTAAATCTGGTCATCCTATTTACCCTTGAATATAATACAAGAATAAAGGGACAATGGCAATATATTTAATACTGGAAAGGAAATACTTTTTTATGCAAAGCAATAATTAACCTCTGGAACTCACTGCCGTAAGACATTATTGAAGCCAATCACTTCGCAAAATTTTTTTGAAAAGAATTAGACATTTACAGGAGAACAAGAACATTGGCAGTTATTTTAGCTAGAATACAAAATTAAGAGAAATAAACAATTAAGATTCAGGGCATAAACAGATATGTGACTAACGGGAGCTTCCCTTACAGACAGGTTAGTCCATTATTGTCTGTTATGGAAATTCCTGCACCTTCCGCTGAAGGTGCTGGCACTGGCCACTGTCAGAGACAGGATACTGGACTAGGTGGACCACTGGTCATATTTAGCATGGTCATTCCTATATGTTCAGTTGACTTCCTTTGGCCTCAATGGGAGTTCTGGGTGCACAAGGGGCCTAATTCTCATTTACCCTAAGACCCCCTTCACACTACTCTGGCATTGTAAAAGGGCCTTACAGTGGGTATAAAATCACATTATGGTAAATGAAAAGCAGGTCCAAGGAATATAGGAGAGGGCCCTTGGTAGCAGATTGCTGTATTGGATATGGAGGCCACGGATGCATGCCCAGAACAGTGGACATTCTGGTATTTCCAGAACAGCATTGGCCCACCCCCGCCAATGGAGCCTCGCCTCTCCACTGGTGTGACCTTGCACGCATGGTGAAATAATTAAAAATCAAGGCCTATATTTTCAAAGAGGAGAGCCTAAAAGTCAGGGTCCTGAGTCCATAGCTAGGCACTGAAATAGGTGGCCTGATTTTCAAAAGTGCTGAGCATTTATCAGCTACTACTAAAACCAAACTGCAGGGTGCTCAGCGCTTTGGAAAAATTAGGCCACTTATTATTGAACCTAATAACATGCCACAATCAGTTTAAATCTAAGGCAACTATTTTTGAAAATCTTGGTCTAACTTGCTTGTCAAATAATTTAAAGTTCATTTAGGGATGCATTACCTTGCCTCTTATTTATGTATTTAAAATCTGTTCCCTTGCTTGTTCTCTAATTGGCACAATACAGTCATTCACAATGGGTCTTTAATTCACTAGTGAGAATTGATGAGGTCCTGCTATAAATCTGTACTTTGAAGATGATGCTTGTTTGATTTAGGGAAGGTTGAAAATTGAAGAGTTCTAATCTGAACAGGATCGTTCTGCCTAAATTCAAGATTCTGTGGATGTAAATCCTGATTCTGATCTCATGTGTCCTGGTGTAGCTCCTTTGACATCAGACTCACATTGCACACTATCCAAACCACTTGACTTCTTCACAAGATTTCTCAATAGCAATTTAAACAGCTTTTCTCCAGGCCTCAGCTGATGAAGGTCAGACTACAACTATAAAAGTGTGTGAAATCTCTCATAAGACTGTGGGGAAGGACACAACTTTATCTGACTATTTCACTAGATATCAGAGAAAACCCCTTTCTTCCAAGGGACATCAATAAATACTTTTGTATAGTTTTCTCCCCCCATTGTTGTTGAAACATTTTTTCCTGTATAGATTTAGTGGGTCCTTTATTTGGCAGACATTAACTTTTCCCCTTTGTACCTTAGGCTCTCTCTCTTTCATTTCCTGGTTCATCATGACAATATCAATACAGATGTGAGAATAATATTTTCTAATTAACCTGTGTTCCTTTTGTAGCCAAGGCAAAGTATTGGAGCGTTATACAAACATGTCACTTTTAAAAACAACTGGTGACAGAAAAATGTAAATTAAAAAAAAAAACTTAGGGCATGGTTATTTACATTTAAGTCTGCTCTGAAGTCCCTTTATACCATTTTACTGTAAGTAAGAATCATGCCTTTCATATTTAGGATCCTGAGGATATGTTATAAAAGAACATGAGCCCAAAATATCTGACAGTATCCCCTTAATAAGTTAGTAATGGCATACACCTGATCCGCAGCCACTAAGTCACCTGTGCTAAATTACAGACATCTTAAATGGAAGCTGTAGTCTTAATAAAAACAGCATTTAGTGAGAAACATCTACTGATTCAATTTTAGAAAGTTGTCAGGCATGGAAGAATGTCTTGTGAAATTTTCAGATTTTACAAGTAAAGTTTTGGAAATCTAAGAAAGTTTAATTTAAATACAGACATTTAAAAACTAAAGAAATAATTTTTCTTTTCTTTCTTTCTTTCTTTTTCTTTCTTTCTTTTTTGCATATTATTGTTAGGTGCTTCTTCTCTGCCTAAAATATAAAGTCCAGAGTGCAGCAGGTGCAAATCCTAGATAAGGATTTCAAACAATACAAAGATAGTGTCGGACACTGTTCCAGCGGAACTAAAGAACCCAAGTATCTTGAGTGTTAGCCATGGGTGGGTGGGGAATTCTCACAAAGGTCTTCATGGAGGGAGGTAAGGGAAAACGCCAGGTCAGAGACAACAGAACAAAATAAAAACACTGACATACATGCTGCTCAGGAATCCTAAATGCTAATCCTGCATTCCTTGCACAGTTTTGGATGCACAGAGAATGCAGGATGTGTCCTTAGATTTGACATTTTTGCAAATGAGAAGGAAGGGCAGATTATTTGTACGGAAATAAAGTTATTTTGGCATCATACAAATTAATGGGAGAAGATCAGTTTTCCACACAGCTATGGAAGATCCGTAGTGAGCAAGATGGGAGTGTGACAGCAATACAGCAGATTAACTCTTCTCCAGTGACCACAAAGAAGGGAAATCCTAACCTCTGGATCTTACATACTTTTTTACTATAAATTCTATCATTCCAGAGGCAAAATGAACATTGCTAGAAAACCTGCTTCTCACAATGAACCTCCCTTCAACAGGAACAAAACCCTAGATGGAACACCAAAAGAACAAAACAAAACAAGACCTTGAAAAGAGTCAAAAGAGAGCCACATATCCAAACACAAAGTAGCAGTTCAAATGACACTGTGGGATGGACAGACTATGATAGATGACCGCACAGTGCCTTCATAGACCCAGGTAATTCTCAAAACAATAAAAAACAAAGGAAACGACAATAATACTAGAATAGAAAATGAAGAAACATCCTTCCTCTTTTGAAAACAAAAATCAGGATCACTTTCTCCCTCCCCCCAATCTGGAAGCAGGTTAGCTAACCTTAACAGTCTCAATTAAAAAATTTATATATATACATATATATATACACACACACACACACATATATATGTATATATATCATATATACATATATACACACACACACATATATATATGTATATATATAATAAAAAAGAAGATATTAGTGGCAGTGTATGCAAAACAAAAAAGAAAACAAAGAAAAATTACTTTTAACAATCTCACTTTTTTTGTTTGTTTTTTTTACACAAATACTGTTGTAAATATATTTAAAAAAATCAGCATTCTATCTGGTAAACGTCACTTTTGCCCCTCTATAAAATTTTCAATTAAAAAAGTCCCAAGAACTCTTTTTTTTTTAAATTATCCCCTCCCACCCACCCTCTATTCCTCTTTCTTCCACAAGAATAAATCCTGATGCAACTTTTTTTTTTTTTTTTGCAAAGATTGTGGGAACTAATCCTTCTTTTGTACCTAGATCCGCAGGTTGCAAACCTTTATATTTGTTTTTCCTCTGCGTTTCTCTTTGCCTTCCATGAAAGTCCCTCTTGATTGTGCTGAGGCTCTGGGCTCAGCGAAGACACTGAATAAATTACAAAAGAAAGCCACCGTTGCTTGTTGTCTGAATCTTCCGGGTGTCTGCTGAAAGATGGTGTTGGTGATGAGGGGAAAGCAGTAGGGGAGGGTGAGCTAAAGGGCGGGGGATGGAGCAGAATCCAGGAGAAGAAGCTGTGATTCTCCTTCCTGATCCTGAAGAGACACCACACCATCCAACCCAAACTCCCTTGCCCTCTCCTCAGCCCTTTTAGTGTGTGTGTGTGTGTGTGTGTGTGTGTGTTTGAGAGCGAGAGAGAGAAAGATAAAGCAGACAATGGTGGAAACCAGCAGGGCCTTGTTTCATCTGGTTGCTGTTCAACCAGTTGTGATATATTCCACAGTTCTTACTGGATACTGTGACGTCCAGGAGCGGCCAGAATTGTGAATTACGTCCATTGAAACACTGCAAGCGGTGTACTTAAAACGACAGTAGGCCTTGTAGATTTCGTAATATACTCTTGGTTTTTTTTGTAGTGCTCTTCACAAGTGAGAAAAAAAAGATTTTTAAAATTTTTTTTTGTTATTTTTTTTGTTATTTTTTTTTGTAGTAAAGAAGGGTTGTATTTAGAGGCCAGTAGCTAGAGATCCAACCAGTGGAGCTCCTGAAGCACTACCTGACCTTAAGGCCACCATCCAAGGGAGGTCGGGAAAACTATTATTCACCCAGCCTCCGGAAATGTAATGTACCAGCAGGCAAAAAACAGTTCTTCATGTAGTACAAAAACAACGAAACTAAAAATAAAGAAAAAAAAAGGAAGAAAGAAAAAGGTAAAAAGGAAACAATAAACATTTCTTAAATTCTAGTGCCATAGCTTTTTTTGTTGTTGTTTCTATTTTTTTTTTGTTCATAACAAAGAGACAGAGATTCTACTTATCCATCTGACACATGCATCCTCATGTGGTCGTTGAAATGCTCAATTTGGTCAAACTTAGCTGGACAGACAGAGCAAACATACGTGGTCCCCTCCGTGCAGGCCACCACCCCGGTGGAGACGGCTCTGGTGCCGGTGCCTACTGTGCCGGTCGTGCCGTTGGTGGCACTGTGCAGAGCCACATGCCTCTCCAGAAGGGTCTTGTGGGAGAACTTCTTCTTGCAAATGTAGCACTCGTAGGACTTCTCCCCGCGATGGAGGCGCATGTGCACGTTAAGGGAGCTCTTCTGGGTGAAGCGCTTGTTGCAGATGCTGCACTGGTAGGCCCTCACGCCGGTGTGCGTCACCATGTGTTTGATTAGGTAATCCTTTAAGGAGAAGGAGCGCCAACAGATGCTGCATTGATGGGGCTTCTCACCTGCCCAGTGCCAGAGAGAGAGAGAAACATAAACAAACAAAGAGACACACGAAAATTGCAACAAATTAAAACTCAGTTCAGTGAGGCTCTCTGGAATAGGCTAGTTCCAGGTCTTTCTGGAATCTCTGGAGACATGATCTGGGGGAGGAAGAATGGTCTTGTTAATAATAATACAAAACTTGGGACGTATATAATACTTTTCATCCACAGATCTCAAAATGCCTTACAAAGGGGATCATCATACCCCCAATGAAACAGCTGATGAAAGCGATTCAGCCCAGATTTTTAAAGGTATTTAGGTGGTGTTGTGCTCAGCATTGCAACGTCTCACTGATTTAGAAGCCTGAAACTCATTTTCAGCAGTGATTTAGGAACTTAGGAATCTAAATTCCATCAACTGTCAATTGGATTTTGGCTCTTAAGTGCCTAAATCCCTTTTGAAAATTAGATGCAGGCTCCTAAATCAGTTAGGTGTTTCATCACTGAGCACAGCAATGCCTAGATACATTTAAAATCTGGACATTAATGACTTGTCCAAGATCACACAGCAAGCCCATTCCACAGTTAGGAATAGAACCGTGCCTCGGTTTTTCCACCTATAAACAATGGATGGGGATAATGATACTGACCCATCTCATATGGGAACTGTGACCCTTAATACATTTATGTTTGTAAAGCGCTTTGGGATTCTCAGATGGAAGGTGCTAGAGAAGGGCAAAGGATTATTATTTCATAAGAGAGGTTTAAATTCGTTGCCCCTTGCTGTAGTCAAATGTAGCCGCTAAACAATTTGCAAAGGATATTTTAACACACACAAATTCCTGGGCCAACTGCACAAAGGAAAGGCTGATTCAATGGATACATCTCAAGCATAACAGACACAAGGATTAAACTGTGTGACTGCCATTTCAATTAAACACCAAATCATGGAAATTAGGGATGTGGCCATCTATCACAGGGTATACGGCATCCGGGACCAATCTAAGATAGTTTCCTACAGCAAGTCTGTCTGCCCTCAGTTTGATCCATGCAACCCAGTGACCAAAAGTGTGACTGATGGCACCATTTGATCCAGTATATATGATAAATCCAGATTAGCTTCAACTGGCCCATGTGATGTTCCACCCCATACTTTGGCAGACAATTTCTAGCCTCATATACTGTACTATCAGGCAATATTTTCATGATCGTCACACCACATTTTATCATTCAGCTAAATCCCTAAAGGCCAAACCAAAAACTGTAACTCCTTAATTTTATTTCTTAAATAATATCTGATGTAGTCAAGTGTTTTAATTCATCATCCCAAGACTATAGTGTCACTGACAGGGATTCTATCATTACACTTAAAAAGACTGTAATGACACCTTTTTTTTTTGCCCATTGTAAAAGCATTTTCCTTTGGTCACTCATCAATTTCCTAGCTCTTGGAGATTCTTCACTTTTATGAAGAGACATTTCCTCTTTCTCTATAAGCATATGTGTTGGCTAATTTAAACTCTAAAATGATATAGTCACGTCAGTGTGCAGAGACGAGCACGTGTCATTGGCAACATTTCATTTGTTCCTTGTGTAGTGAGATTATAGTATATGGCTCAAATTCAGTGTCAGAAAAGATCATTTAATTAGGACTGAGCTGGGAAGGGCTTACATTTTTATTATGGGACTTTATTCCTCTCCAGCTATTTTGTAGTTGAATAGACAGGGAATGCATGGGGCCAAATCGGTGGCTAGTGTAATTGGGTGCAACTCCATTGTCTTCAGGAATTGCACTTCCTTGAACCAGAGGTGAATGTGTCCCATAGCTTGCAAAATTATTGGCAAAAACATTTCCTCTCTCCCCGTGTACGCCAATGTGGTAGAAATTTACACCACTTGTTCTCATCTCTGCCTCTCCAAGTAACAAATTCTTTCATCTAGGATTTAAGCAAAAGGTTTAGCAACACTTTCCATTCATCAGGTCAGAGGTTTGCAATAACATGCATAGATAAACGCAGCTGAAAGGAGAGCTTCTTTACCGTCTGGTACGGCAAACAGCTAGGGTTTTGATCCCTGAGGTTTTCGATGAGACTGGTTGAAAGAGAACTCCTGGGTGTGATGACCACATTTATTGTGCAATTGGGCTTTCTGAGCAAATGAGCCAGGGGCCCGGATACCCCTCCGTTTGCACTTCCCCGTTTTACCAAATGCATGTTAGTCTGGATGGTAGAAATATACAGAACTAAGGACCTGTTCTCCGCTATATGTTTTTACTGAAGTTTTAAACAGGTAATATGTAGTGTGACTAACTCAATGCAAAATAATGGTTAACACAGGATTCCTAAAGACGTGGCTTTCCAGCACTTCGACTCTGTTTCTAAGCATATTTGTAACACAACTGTCAGGCTGTAACTGGGTTCTAGCATAGTGAGTCTTCTGCAAAGATGGGTTTATCTAACTGTGTCAGTAACGAGATCAACCAGTCCTCTTGAACTATACCTGCTCGGAACCAATTTTGCTCCCACTGAAGCAAATGAATGTTTTGCCTCTTGATGTCTATAGGAGCAGAAGCCAACCCATTACAATGCCTTTCAACATTTTCAATAGTTTATCTGTATATATATATGTATATATATGTCAACCAGGAAATTCCCCTTGCATATCCTTCTGAACTACCTGTTCCGTGGCTTCAGATGGTCAATAGTTTCCTAGCCAGGACAATGTTTATTTCTACCTTCCCTCTATGTTCCTGCTGTTTGCATTATTATATCTTAATATATATGGTGATATGGTATTTTCCCCTGTCATTTGCTTCAAAACCTTTGTATGGGGTTTTTGCCCTGAGAATCTCACAAATAAATCATTGTATTTTTTTCAGATGCAAATTTATTTCCTTACCAAACAATCCTTCTGTCACCTTTTCCTACTGCAAATTATTTGGATCAAACATGCAGAACCATGAAGCTAAGGTTACAGGAAACATTACTTTTACACACAGAATATTAAGGAAATTAATCCTGTATCAATTTTAGCCATGTGCACTTCTAAAATGCACATATTTCTCATTTTTGGTCTTTGTTCCATATTTGGATCTCACTAAGGAGAGTGGCATGACATACTGACCAAAAATGATCAAAGCAGGACATGACGGAAAAGGCAGTGAGGCTTTCAGATGAATAAGGAAGGAGCTCTAATTCAGTCCGATAATTTTTAAGACTGCCTTCTATGCATTTGCATGAAAGATCTCGATGCTGATCATGTAATTTACCTAAGGCAGCCTGCATGATCATCTACTATTAGGTTTTATAAGGCAGACATCTTTACTGCTGCTATAACGATTACTGCTTATATAGCAAGTGTATACATCCATGCCGCAGGGCTTTTATATATGGTTTATAAAGCAATATATAATATATAGTAGAACCTCAGAGTTATGAACACCAGAGTTATGAACTGACTGGTCAACCACACACCTCATCTGGAACCAGAAGTACACAATCAGGCAGCAGCAGAGACAAAAAAAAAAAAAAAACAGCAAATACAGCATAGTGCTGTATTAAATGTAAACTACTAAAGAAATAAAAGAGAAGTTTAAAAAAAGATTTGACAAGGTAAGAAAACTGTTTCTGTGCTTGTTTCGTTTAAATTATGATGGTTTAAAGCAGCATTTTTCTTCTGATTAATAAATTTTCAAAGCTGTATTAAGTCAATGGTCAGTTGTTAACTTTTGAGAGAACAACCGTAACGTTTGTTCAGAGTTATGAACACTTCAGAGTTACAAACAACCTCGAACCCGAGATGTTCGTAACTCTGAGGTTCTACTGTATTCAATAATGTATATCTTAAATATTTTAAAGCATGCCTTACCACAGCATCGAGGTGCTAATTATCTATAAATAAAAATATATACACACTATTTTATATATACATATATGCCAGATGTATGGAAATGAGTTCTATGTGAGAAATTTGAAAGGCATAAGATACATTTATCTCTCTCCTGTAACTGCCTCTCCTGCACTCTGCCCATTTTCTTTCCCATCCATATTATTCTAATATTTCAGCACTCACACAGCCACCATTTTGTTGATAACTGCTAGAAAAATATTTCTTCCTTCTTCCAAACGTGGAATTTCCTCCCAAAATCATAAGTGCCTGACAGCTGGGATTCAGTCCTGAACCAAGGACAGCTTTTCCATACAAGAAATGTCATTGCTTCGAAGTCTTAAGATGCTACAGGACTCAATAAGGGAGGTTTATCCCAATGGGAAGTATAGATTCCCAGTTTCCCAATGGGACACAAAATCTTTTCCTTCTAATCCTAGAAGGCCCCAAGACACCAGCCTTTAAAGTGGGTACACTTTTAATGTATAGGAAAGCTGTTGGTGGTCATTTTTGCAGGTGTTTTATATTTATTTCTTTTGTTTTTTCTCTCTTAGAGCCCTACACCACTGTACTGGTGGTAATTAAGGCTAAACTGAACTGCCAAGGAATTCAAGATACAAAAAATAGCCTCAATGAAATCTTTAAAAACTCTCTAAACATTCCTAAAAATAGTTTTCTGTAAAACATATGATGGAGTGGTGAGACCAAGTTTTTATTGGCACTTATTTAGGTTGACCTGCATAACTCATACATGGCTTCATCACTCATGAGTAATGCAACCAACCCAACCTCACACCACCCCCAGGGCTGGATTTCCAATTAGGCACATGCCTAGGAGTGCTGGCATTCTAAGGATGCCTAAACAATGGTGGATTACCGCATGGGCCAATGGGGCCTGTGCCCAAGGGCCCCGGCCAATTTGGGGGCCCCACACAATCACTGGAACTCTGACCCTGCTTCCTGCTCCTCCTCCTCTCTCCCAGGGCCCTGCTGCTCCTCTTCCTCCTGGGGTCCCGCCCCCTGGCAAGGCCAGAAGCTGGAGCCCAGGGTTGAGCGTACTCACTCCGCCCAGAGCTGGCCAAGCCAGTTGCCCAGCCCCTCTTCTCCTCACCCCCCTCCCGCTTGGAGCTGGCAAAGGTAAGCTATAGGCAAGGGGGGACTGGAGGGGGGCTCTGAAGATGTTGTGCCTAAGGGTGCGAAAGGTGTAAATTCAGCCCTGATCACCATCAGGTTCTCCACGCACACAGATGTCCGTATCAGTGAATGACCCAATACTCATGGCCAATCCTCTTTCAACAGACAAATTCTGTCTTTAATGGCTCTGGTAAAGATTCCTCATGCTGTTTCCAATAACATTTTGTTTGAGCTTTAATCAAAGACCAACTTGTACTAGGCAACGTGTTAATTATTTTCTTGGATGGTCACTTAAGACACGTTTCATTGTATGTAGGAAGAGTTTCCTTCCCTGTATCCTTGACACCTTTAGATCCCTAAAGGGACCATCTATAGCCTTAACCAGGGGTCAGTCCTGAGGTCCTCATGTGAGTAAAAGCCGATGGATCAGGCACTCAGTGTTTTCCCTTCCCATTTTGTGGTGAACACTAGTTATATTGCTAATCACAGCCATCAGGTTTAGTGAGTTTAGTGGTTCTTCGACAGTAACACTGCCGAAGGAGAACTGGAACCCTGAAAGGATCTGAAGGCTCTCTCATGTCTGTGTCAGGGACTGCCATGCTAGGAGATGGAATGCCTGTCCAAATCCACTGTGTATTTGTAAAGGCCTGTCCCTGGGCTCCCGGGTAAGCCACGTGGCCATGCACTCACCTGTGTGTACAAACATGTGCTTGACGTAGTTCTGTTTGGCGGTGAAAGTCTTGTTGCAGAGAGTGCACTCATAAGGCTTTTTTTCACCCTGCCCACCTGCTGTGCTGTGGCCCGCAGAAGGGGCCAAGGGCTGTGGGGCTGGCAGCTGGGCAGTAAAGGTTGACAGGCCAGGCTGGGACACTGTCACAAACTGTGTCTGTTGGCCAGCCAAGGGCTGGGGCAGGCTGAAAAGGAAAGGCTTAGGACCACTGCCAGCAGACTGTGTGGTAAAGAGGGCGGGCAGGTAGGTGTTGCCAGCTGTGCCAATGACCTGTGTGTTGCTGGTCAGAGTCAGCGGCATCCTCAGATTGCTGGTGAGGGTTTCTGTCTGGCGTAAGTAGAGCTGGGTGCTGGGCAATGGCTGGGCAACTGTTGTGTTGACAGAAGGCTGCAAGGCCCCCTTGTCGCTGTTGTTGTTGACTGTGAGCACCTTGCTGTCCATTTCAATGTCGTTGCTTCTCTCCGGCGAGGAAGCATTAGCCTCGAGGTGCTGCTGCTGGATCTGTGCGCCTTCAGCAGGGACTTCATTTTGCTCTGCTTGGGAAGGTTCCTGCTGACCCTCTCGGCCCAGGTTAGCCATGAACTGCTGCTCCATGGAATCAGGCTCAGTCCCAATGGAGGAACTGACTCCAGAGTCAAAGCTCTCCCCCTTGGGCTCACTCTCAGTGCCTTCTGCTTGGTCAGTGTCCTCCGTGCACTCCTCAGACTCGTTGCGCTCCAGGATCTGCACCCTCTGCTGGCCGTAGTAGTCATAGTCATCCTCCATCTCCTGTTTGATGTGGATGTTGCCCACCAGGGTCTGGATCCGGACTGGGCGTGGTTGCTTGCGGCAGTGTGTGGTCTCTGGAGTGGTGGAGAGGTACCGCTCCATCTGCTGTGAGCGCTCGTGGATCCGTGTGATCCAGCTGGGGTCTTCCATGTGATGGTCTCTGGGGAGCCCCAGGGCTGTTTCATGGTGGCTGACCACTGCTCCGCTGTAGAAGGAGCGCTCCCCGCTGCCATTCTGCATGGAGCAGGCATAGAGAGCCGAGTAGATCCTGTCTACACTGTGCTGCGAGTGGCTCTGCAGGTAGCCAGACTCCGTGTCGCTGCTCTGCCCTGAGGTGCCAGATTCAGGAGTCCCCCTGGGCGTCTCCTGCCCAGAGTCCTGAATCACTGGGTAGACCTCACCCACGTTCTGCGAGACGATCCTCGTGCATTCGTCAATCACAGTCTTGATCTGCAGGATGCTGGCGGCTGTGAGGATCTGCAGGGCCTCTGACTGTGAGACTCGCAGCACCCCACTGTACATGAAGTCAATGAGCTTTTGCACGGACTGGACTGACACCACCGAGGGGATCTCGATGTCACTGTACCCCAGCAGCAGCTTGTCCTGGAAGAAGGGGCTGCCAGCCGCCAGCACGCAACGGTGGGCGCGTAGCATGCTCCCGTGGATGCGGACCGTCACGTCACAGAAGTGGCCACGGTTGCGCTGCTCGTTGAGGGTCTCGAGCACAGAATTGCTGAAGTTGTGAAGGTTGATGCTGTGAATGCGCTCTGTCATCCCCTTGCAACTGATGTTACCTGTAGCAAAGGATGAGACAAAACAGAGGCACAGATCAGGGCTTGTCCTCTGCATGTCCACAGCTGAGGTGCTGGCTAAAAACACTCGCCCACTGGCTATACGCCGCAGGGAACATCTTAGAGGTACTACAGAGGGGCAGTGAGCACAAGACATCACCTCCAAGTGTGGAGAGAATAAACTCCCCAGAGAAAAGATTTAGCATCTCTATGGTATGGATAAGCAGAAACCTGCGCCTTGAATCTTCAGGCAAAACTAGATGAGACACTAAGGGTCAGATTCTCATTTACAGTAATGACCTTTACACCACACTGGTAATATGATGTGGCTGTCATTTAAAATAATCTGGCCCTTTATCTAGAACTGGATTTTGAAATCCCCAAAGTTAAGGTGTATTTGGATCCTGGGTATTGTAGTTCAGCCCTTAATAAAGGGGGTGATCATCTGCAAAATCCAAATCTGGATCATGGTTTGGATTTCAAACTTTCCAAAATCCCAACAGCATGTGTGTCCGGGGTTTTGGTTTAGGTCATCCAGTACTCAAAGAAACGAAATCTCGATCAAGAACCCAGAAAGATCCAGTAACTTTCTCCCCTATTTTCACTACACCTTGGGGTTTTTGGTTCCAGCTCGGACTAGAACTGCTGCAATACCAAGACAAATGCTGTCCTGAGGGTATTTACAGCATGACCAGAAGTGAGAAGTAAAAGGAACCTGCCAAAATGCCTGTTCTCAGGAGAATTTCAACAACTGGGTTTAACCAAGGAGTCTGGATAGTTTGGACAAGGCCCAGACAAGCATCTAAATGATCAGGTACAGCTCTAAACTGATCCTCTTATTCACCTCTCACTGCTTTTACAGCTGGCTAAGGAACAAGTGATTAATCCTTCAGTCCACTTCTCTCTCGCAAGAACAATCACAACCTTGATTACTTTTGCTTTCATGTTGCTTCCCTTCCCCCTCTCTTGTCTGTTTAGATTACAAGATTTTGGAGGCAGAGTTGTGTCTTCATATATGCCTGTGAAGAACACAGCAGTCTCTGAATGCTAAATAAATAATAGCCTCATTAATGATCTCTCTCACATAATATCTGAGCGTGAAGATTCAAGACCAACACAAATGTTAGTTAGCGTGTTTGTTAACATTCCATCAGAAACATTCGCATCCCATGTCTGCAACCCACACTCATTGCAGTCATGCTAGTGCATGAAAAATGGAAAGAGAAAATGACTGTATACAAATCAGTAAAACAGACTAGTTGATTTTTATTGTTTGATTTAAGAAAAAAAATGTACAGCAAACAGCATCTCCGGTGATATCAATAATAAATGTAAGCATTTTATAATATATGGTTTTGAACCTGAGCGTGTTCCTCTAAATCCAACACACAGAGCATTTGGTCATGTTATTATTCCCATCTTAGAGGCAGGTTGCAAAATGCTACCAATTGCAATTTGCTGAACAATGCAGCACCCTCTCACTCCCACCCTTTCCTCCTCATTTACCCATTGCTGCTCTCTCTCAAGCACCCTCTCTTCTGGTGCTTCAAAGAGAAACCACATTCGACACAGGTGGTTATTTAAATTCTCTGAAGCAGCTGATGATAAAAGGGGAGCAGAAAGGTCAGGAACGGGAAATCCTGACATGGACAAGCTGCCTAAAGGAGCCTGATGCTAGCAGAAGGAAACTTGTTAGTATTAGGGAGTAAACTAATTTCCATATGAAACTGGTCTCTTGGGTGATGCTCATATGGCAGCAATGCTTGGGAAATCACTAGTGGAATCATGGACTGGAATTACATCTGTTTTGTTCACGAGCTTTGCCAGGACACCTGAGCTTTATCCCGGATTAGACTGACTAGGGCACTGGAAAGGCAACTCCTAGGTACCTGCCAGCATTCACTCATAGATATTGCAGATAGTATCACATCAAGTAATGTGAATGGGTCTTATCTTCCTCCTACACCAAGCAAACCAACTCCCAGAGTCCTTCTGGCCAGCCATGGATGCTTCCTCATTGCCAGATCACATGAGAATTCAAGATGAACTCAAAATAAAACACAGGGAATCTTCCTCTGATAGGCAGAGAACTTGGAGACACTGTGGAGGTGGGGCCCCGGCAGAAGTGGGAGCGTGCTGTGGGTGAGAGTTGAAGAGATGGCACCTCTTTTCTTCAAGGCCATCTCTGGACCAGGGCATGAGGATGTCTAATTGAGCAGATGCACAAGACATTCTCTTTTTCCCGAGTTCTGCCTGGTCAAAGCACACCTATCACAATCTGGGTTTGATCACGAGGTCTCATTTTCATGCAAACCGATCTTTAAAAAAATTCTCCCTGTAATTTTAATTTTTTTTTTCATTGTATAAAATGATTTATTAAATAATAGTAAGGCGTGCAACAGCCTGTCTTAGCAAATCAAAATGGAGGCCTCTCACACCCAAAGAACACTGGCGGGAATATCCCAGGAGCACCAGGCTGATTCTATATATGGCTGGATTTTCATAGGCACTGCGAGTTGCTCCGTTTGATACCCGAGTGCATCCCACTTTCATTTGGAAGTGGGACTTCTGCAAACACATTCATAGGAGGAGATACTTCGGTTCAACTTTATTTATTTCAAAAGAATTTAGTGCTGGTGAAAGTTGCTAGACTGACAATCCTTGGGGACTAAAATCTACTGCTTAGTCACAGGACAGGTACAACTTGAGCAGCAGCAGGGCAAGCTTTGTCCATATGTCCCACTAGCGTTCCCAAGCCCTAACTTGCAGAGAGAGGGGAATTCTGTATCTACGCTCCATTCAGCCCTTGGAATAGAGGGCTATAGCTTGTTCAGAAAGGACAGGCAGGATAAAAAGGGAGGAAGTGTTGCGTTACACATCAAGAATATATACACACTTGTTCTGAGATCCAGAAGGAGGGAGAGGCAGACTAGTTGAAAGTTTCAGGGTAAAGATAAAACAAGTAAAAAAATATAATAAGGATGATGTCATGGTAGGGGGTCTGCTACACACCCGCAGACCAGGAAGAGGAGGTGGATGAGGAATTTCTAGAATAATACAGATATGCAAAACACAAGACCTGGTAGTAATGTGGGATGTTAGCGACTCAGACATCTGTTGGAAATGTATTACAGCGAAACACAAAATTTCCCCTAAGTTCTTGGAAGGTATTGGGGACAACTTTTTGTTTCAGAAAGTGAAAAAAGTAATCCAGGGGGACAACCACTTTAGACTTAATTCTGATCAACAGGGAAGAACTGGTAGCAAATCTGAAGGTCTAAGGCAATTTGGGTGACATGATCTTGAAATGATAGACTTCATGATTCTAAGGAGAGCATAAAGGCATGAGAAAAGCAGAATAAGGACAATTGACTTCAAAAAAGCAAACTTCAGGAAACTCATAGAAGTGGCAGGTAAGGTCCCATGTGAAGAAAACCTAAGGGAAAAAGGAGTTCAGGCAAACTGGCCTAAAGGTGAAACTGCAAACTATCCCAATGTGAAGGAAAGATAGGAAGAACAAGAAGAAGCCAACCTGGCTCCATCACGAGCACTTTAATGACCTGAAAATCAAAAAGGAATCTTACAAAAACTGGAAACATGGGCAAATTGCTAAGGAGGAATATGGAAGAATAGCACAAGTATGTCAGGACAAAACCAGAAAGGCTAAGGCACAAAATGAGTTACATCTTGCCGGGGACATGAAGGCAACAAGAAGAGATTTTTTAAATACATTAGGAGCAAGAGAAAGACAAAAGCTCCTCTACTTAGTGGGAAGGAGAGCTAATAACTGAAGACACCAAGAAAGCTGAGGTGTTTAATGACTATTTTGCTTCAGTCTTCACTAAAAAGGTTAATGGTGATCAGATACTCAACACAATTAAGATTAACAATGAGGGGGAAGGAACACGAGCCAAAACAGGAAAAGAAAAGGTTAAAGAATATTTAGATAAATTAGATGTATTGAAGTCAGCAGGGCCCAATGAAATTCATCCTAGGGTACTTAAGGAACTAGTGGAAGCAATCTCAGAACCATTAGCAATTATTTTGGAGAACTCAAAGAGGACTGGAGAAATGCAAACATAGCACCTATCTTTAAAAAGGGGAACAAAGAGGACCTGGGGAATTATAGATCCATCTGTCTAACTTCTGGAAAGATACCGGAACAAATTATTAAGCAATCAATTTGTAAGCACCTAGAGGATAAAAGGGTTATAAGGAATAGCCAGCATGGATTTGTCAAGAACAAATCATGCCAAACCAACCTAATTTCCTTCTTTGTCAGGCTTACTGCCCTAGTGGATAGGGAGAAGCAGAAGAAGTGATATATCTTGGTTTTGACACAGTCCCATATGACATTCTCAGAAGCATACTAGGGAAATGTGGTCTTGATAAAATTACTGTAAAGTGGATGCATAACTGGCTGAAACACCATATTCAAAAGGTACTTATCAATGGTTTGCTGTCAAACTGGAATGGCATATCTAGTGAGGATCCACAGGGGTCAGTCCTGGATCTGGTACTATTCAATATTTCATTAATGACTTGGATAATAGAGCGAAGGGTATATTTATAAAATTTGCGGATGACACCAATCTGAGAGATGTTGCAAGCACTCTGGAGGTCAGGATTAGAATTCAAAACCTCCTTGGCAAATTGGAGAATTGGTCTGAAATCAACAAGATGCAATTCAAAAAAGACGAGTGCCAAGTATTTTATTCAGGAAGGAAAAATCAGATGCATGACTGCAAAATGGGGACTAACTGGCTAGGTGGTAGTGCTGCTGAGTTACAGTGGATTACAACTTGAACATGAGTCAACAGTGCATAGGGAACATTAAGCCCTATAGGTGGGATTCACTGAAGCCAGCAAACTGAGTGGGGAGCTGCCTCAGCTAGCCAGCAGGAAATACAAAGGAGAGGCATGCAGGCCAAGCCTCACTCCTCAAAGAAACTTAGGCGCCTAATTCTGATCCAGAGGAAGGAGGTGTTGGTGCCTTCCCACCTGCACCCTATAGCTCAGTAGTTACACTCAGCCACGCTATGGGAGACTCAGGTTCAACCTCCAATTTGCCTGAGATGAGCAGAGACTTGAACCCAGGTTTCCCATCTCCCATCTCCCAGAGTGCTCTAATCACTGGGCTCTGGGATGTTTGGAGGCAGGGGGAAAACGCTCTCAATCTTGCCTGTTGCAGCTGTTCCACTTTGTGCAAACATTTAAAAATGCCTGCTCCACATCAGGCAAAGAGGGGATCTGCATCTGGGTTTCCCATATCCTGGGTGAATAAGTTACATCCCACTGGGTTTTGTAGTGGGCCCAATCCAGTAGCACACACATTGGATCAGGCCCCACGGACGAGATAGATGGGGGAATGCTTGGTTTGAGAATTCCACTAGGGTTTAGGCATGAGCTAGGCTCCAGGCATCAGGATTTAGGCAGCTGTGTGCATGCCTCTGGCAGGAACTTAGATGTCTAGGGGACTTTATTAGCAGGAATTTAGGCACGTGTGGAATTTAAGTGCCTACAGGGCTAACTGATAGCTGACAGCAGGATTCGGAGGCTCTAAATTTTGGATTTAGGCACCTAAAGTGGCTGTTAAGTGCCTAAATCCCTCGTGAATCTAGCCTCTGTCCTCACCCCCACTAGAGTCATTTCATAGAAGACAATGAGCAGACAGACAGGAATGGCGTTTGGTGACTAGCAACGTGGCAAAACTTTGTGTTTGAAAATCCACTGTTTAACGACTTACGACAAAACTACCATCCATCCATCCATCCATCCATCACCACACTTAGGTTCCAAATCTACACATGTATTGCAAATGTCCAAAGGATCCCTGCTCCACTGCATGAGAGGGAAGGCACCTGTCGCTGAAGTGCCCGTATCTATGAGAGCCTCAGATAGAATACAAACAACTTAAAGGCCTAAGGACAACAAGATAGACTGGGGGTGGGTAGGAGAAACAGGAAGGGACCGGGGGCAGAAAAGCATGGAAAGAATATGACAAAGTTCTGTCTGGGTCCGTCTGCCACTCGTCAGTAGATACAGCTGTAGCTATCCAAGGTAAAGACAACCCCAGAAAGCTTGAAATCAAATCATCTGCCACATTACAGAAGATGCTCATACACAAAATCTAATAGTGTAAACACACGGTAATGCCACCCAGGCAAGCACAATAACTATAGGGATTGGCCAGAATCAAAACCCCAAGTCCCAGCATCACCTCCCACACTCTAAGGAAGTTTGAATTCAAGTCCAGCCTGTGTGTCTGTCCCTTACTTATAAAATATGCCAAACCAAACGTCCCAAGTCAGAAACTGCCACAAAACGTGAGCTTTGCAGTGTGGGTCTGAATCTAAAATAGACATTACTAGTTACAAAGAACACAGAGGGGTGAGTGCTATATGGCAAGCAAGAAAGTGTATCAACTTCCTGCAAGTCCAAGATATCCGAGTGAAGTGTAATGAAAATATGCTTTAACACACACACACACGCACACTCACTCACCTAACAGTCACTGCACAGAACGCCTGGCACAGGGGAAAAGACTGCAGTCCCGGTCTAGTCCCAGGCCTGCCACTGTTTTTAGAGTTAAGACAGTGGGAAACCTTTCTGTGAAATTCAAGCAGCCTTTGTTAAGCGCTCCCTTTTCGCCCAGTGGACAGCAATGTATAGATCTTGAGGGACTCATTCTGAGCTACTGTAGGAGGGTTTTGTCCCCGTTCTGTGAAAGCAAGCTCTGATTGGAGGGCTATTCAGAAACTGGGGAGGAAAGAAAGAGTGTGAAAATGCAAAAGCAATTAGATAGGCAATGAATAGACATTTGGCCCATTCAAAAAGAAAGAAAAGAAAAAAGAAACTTTGCACAGATTATGCGCATTTGCAGCCCTCCTGGGATTGGGATATGAAGCTGGCATGGTATAAAGGTGAAGTGTATTACTGTGCACGTCTGAAAAATGCTGTTTCCCCATATGCAAATGTATTGATTAAACTGTCAGTCTATTCACAGAAGTATGCATGGAATTCATTCTCAACTGGTATGAAGGAGCAATGGATGGGAAAGGGGAAGGACTTTTGTTGTGTAATAAATTACCTACTGCTTAGTTTACTGCTTTCCTGAAACCTTTTCACCACGTCCCACTGACCTTTATGCTGTCGGTGTCTAAAAAGACGTAGGATTTTAACATTAGAATAAAAATGAGAAAGAGGCATTGATGCACAGTACTGCAGGGGAAAGGGATGTCAGAAGGAAACAGCAGGGAGCAGTCTCCTGGAAGATGCTATGGCAAATGTAGATGAGAAGCGGAATTATGGAGCAGTTTTAAATGTGGATTTAAGTGTGCAAAAATATCAGAGAGAGCGGCACAAAGTTTGGCAGTGCCGACCATATGTTTAACATAAATGCAGACAATGATCCCCGCAAACCTTCAATAACAGTTCGGGGAAGACCGCTACAGCCCCCCAGTAGTGTTAAGTACTTTAAAACTTGTTCGGTAAGTTTCTACTGTGTGACCACTAGGTGTCCTCAATTGCAAAGTAAAGACTTGATACTTCAGTGCTGACAGCTGAAAAATATCACAGAATTTGATTTTCTATAGTGTTCTTCATCGTGATGTCTCAAAGCTCATTACAATATAATGACTATGGCATTGCTACAGGTGCAGTGACTAGGCAACCACAGAAACCATTATAGCGCAGCAGTAGCTCTACAGACAGCCTCGTACTTTAAACCTCATTGACTCAGAAAGGGAATGGTGGCCAGCACACCAGCATTACCCCTTATTCTTTTTTGAAACATACAATGGGATCTTTCTGGTGGATAACCAGCAGAGCAGAGCAGAAGGGCCCTGCTTCACTTTCTCACCTGGCGGGCAAAAGGACAGATGATCCTATATGGCAGAAGAGTTTTCTCTGCTGGATTCACTCTTTGACTAGGTTATCCCAGCTGTAATGGAGAATTGTTTGGAAATCTGTCAAACCAATATTTATATACAGTATTAACTAGACCTAGCTGATCCACTGATAACCTTATATTCCTGAAAGATGGATGAGGCAAATCAAAACCTTACATCCAAACACTCTCAAACTTTGGCAGAGTTTGGAATCTGACCTTGGACCTAGATTCAAATTTTGTGAATAGGCACCTTTTTATAATGGGCTCGACACAAGCACTCTCTGGATATAGTATCCTTCAATTGTGTTGCTCTAAATCAAGTTCTGGGGGTCAATTCTGCATGCAAGAGTTACCAAGGGCTGGAGAAGTATTCCCTCTATTCAGTAGGGATATATGGCTGATATAAATCCAGAACCTGGAGGGTGCAAAGGTGGTATAAAGTCTTCTTCCCTCTGGGCTGTTTTTTCTTCGGTACACCACTCAGGTGATGTAGCATAGACTCTAACCCCAGACTTTTGACTTGGATTCCCTCTCTTTTCAGAAGATATTGGCTGTGAGCTTCTTCACCTGCATACCAAATGCCTGATCCTGAGAGGTGCTCAGCACCTCCTGAATGGTGCTGAATATCCTCAACTCCCACTGAAGTCATAAAAGGATCCCAAGAGGAGTTTTCCATTCCCCATACTTTACCCTTGAGATACATTCTAATATGCCTGTCACAATGCATGTCAGTTCTTCTTCTGAAATGTCACACTGGATAAACCTGGATTTTCTGCTAATTTCTTTGAAAACGTGTATTTAACTCTCACGTTCCCATCAGTGCCTTCCCATCATCAAAATGCCACTTCCTACTCAGAAGGGGGCATAATCTGGTGGGTAGGGCAAGGACCTGGGAGATCCGATATCTGGGTTCTCTTCTTGATTTTCCCACTGACTCACTGTGTCAGTGGCCCAGGGACTAGCTCCTATATACCCATCACAAGAAACTAATATAACCTTCTTCTGCTACTGCAGCACAGCTGGGTTCCGGCATGACCATCTGTTCTCACTATTCCTGGCCCTCTGCTTCCCTACAAGCATTGTTGGAAACCTGCAATTTCTGGTTCTGTAAAACTGCTCCACAAACGCTGGAGCTACAGAATCTTCTGACTCTACGAAGCAATTATGGGAGGCAAATAATCCTGAATTCTGATTTACAGAGGGGTGACTGTGCATCTACTATTGCTGCTGTGGGTACTTCAAGCATTTTCACTGTGCAGATTCAACAAGTTGTCATTGTGCTTCTTCAGTGTTGCATTTATAGCAGACAGAGTTGCAGCAGGTTGAATACCACTTAGGAGGCTTTGCTTGATCCATTTCTGCACTCCTGTTTTCATACTTCCAAGACGGTGGCACATTTTAGATATTCTAAAATCTAGACTGAATTACATAAGAATGGACATACTGGGTCAGACTAATGGTCCATCTAGCCCCGTATCCTGTCTTCCAACAGTGGCCAATGCCAGATGCTTCACAGGGAATGAACAGAACAGATAATCATGAAGTGATCCATCCCCTGTTGCCCATTCCCAGCTTCTGGCAAACAGAGGCTAGGGACACTTCAGAGCATGGTTTTGCATCCCTGCCCATCCTGGCTAATAGCCATTAATATGCTGGAGACTTATTGAATGTTTTCTTTCATTTTTCTCCAACTTAACCTTCTGAGATGGGAACCATATTCTCACTAAGACTGCACAAAACAGTCATAGAAATCCTCCAGATTTGAGGGTTTCTTCATTTTATATTAAAAAAAACTTGTCCAATGTTGCCCGTTCCCGTCAAAATGGAAATTTTACATATTTTCATTAAAAAGCAAAGCCACTTCTGAGTGAAAAGGATCTTTATTTTGGAGTGAAAACCTCAACATTTGCTTCAATTTGACATCTAGTTGAGCTGAAACTCAGCATTCACACCAAAACACATGAACATGCTGCTAGTCCTGTGTTTTGAGAAGAAAAACAAGTTTACTTACCAGTAACTGATGTTCTTTGAGATGCGTTGCTCATGTCCATTCCACTATAGGTGTGTGCACACCTCCCTGCACAGTTACCCGGAACTTTTTTCCCCTTAGCAGATCCCCTAGGGTCGGCTCCGGCACCCCCTGGAGCCCCGCACACATGTTGCCGTATATGAGGCACTGCCAGCCCTACACCCCCTCAGTCCCTTCTTTCTGCCAACTCCGGCGGTGGGGACGGGGGGTGAGTTGTGGAATGGACATGAGCAACACATCTCGAAGAACATCAGTTACTGGTAAATAACCTTGTTTTCTTCTTCGAGTGATTGCTCATGTCTATTCCACTATAGGTGACTAACAAGCAATACCTTGGAGGTGGGTAGGAGTTACTGGTGAGCTGCCCTCAGCACCGCTCTGCCGAATCCCGTGTCCTCTCTCGCCTGCTGGACGATGGCGTAGTGGGACGTGAAGGTATGCACCGACAACCAGGTGGCAGCTTTGCAGATGTCCTGCAGGGGCACTCTCTCCAGGAAGGCTGTAGATGAGGCTTGATCTCTGGTTGAGTGCGCTGTGATGGTTCCCGGAAGTGGAACCTTCACCTGCTTGTAGCAGAACTTGGTGCATGATGTAATCCACGAGGAGATGTGCTGGGTGGAGACAGGTGAGCCTTTCATCCGGTCGGCCACTGCAACGAAGAGCTGCAACGATTTCCGGAACGGCTTTGTACGCTCGAAGTAGAAGGCCAGGGCTCGTCTCACATCCAGCGAATGCCATCTCCTCTCCTCCTCCGAACCATGAGGTTTGGGAAAAAACACAGGGAGAAAAATATCTTGGTTACAATGAAATTGGGAAACCACCTTGGGAAGGAAGGCTGGATGCAGCCTCAGCTGAATCTTGTCCTTATAGAATACTGTATAAGGGGGCTCCGAGGTCAAGGCCCTAATCTCAGAGACTCTCCTGGCTGAGGTAATGGCCACCAGGAAGGCTACCTTCCATGAAAGCAGGAGCAGAAGGCATGAAGCCATGAGTTCGAAGGGGGGGCCCCGTGAGTCTCGAGAGGACCAGGGTGAGATCCCAGGGAGGCACCGGGACACGGACCTGCGGATAAAGCCTCTCCATCCTGTTGAGGAACCTGACCGACATGGGATGGGAGAACAGCAGTCTCCCCTCTAGTGGCTGATGGAAGGCCGAAATGGCCGCCAGGTGAACCTTCAACGAGGCCAGCACCAGACCCTGGAGCTTTAGCTGGAGCAGGTACTCCAGGATTGCCTGTATAGGCAAGGGGTCGGGAGGAATACCCCGGTACTCCGCCTCCACTATGTGGAAGGTTTCCTCCTTCCAAGCAGGACTTGCTGTACCTGCAACGAGCAGGCTCTCTCTCCTTCCATCAGCCACAGAGCCTCCAGGCCATGAGATGCAGGGAGTCCAGGTCCAGGTGCAACAGGCGAGCATGGTCCTTGGATAGAAGGTCATGCAGCCTCGGGAGCTCCATGGGTGGGGCGATCAAAAGGTCCACCAGCACGCTGAACCAGTGCTGTCTCGGCCAGGCCGTAGCAATGAGTATAACGTTCGCCCTGTCCCTCTTTATTTTCAGCAGGACCTTGGGCAGGAGCGGAATGGGCGGGAATGCGTACATGAGGGTCCCAGTCCAGTCCATGAGGAATGCATCGGAAATAGACCCAGTCTCGCGACACTTCATGTTCCAGGCCAACGCGAATAGGTCCAGTTGGGGAACACCCCACTTCTGGAAGATCATAGCCACCACCTCTGGGTGCAACGACCAGTCATGGTGGGCTAGAAATGACCTGCTGAGGCGATCCGCCTCATCGTTCCTCACTCCTGGGAGGTGAGAGGCAGTCAAGTGGAAATCGTGCCTCACAGCAAAGTCCCATAGACGGATAGCTTACTCGCAGAGGGCCGAGGAGTGCGCTTCCCCCTGCCTGTTTATATAAAACATGGCTGCAGTGTTGTCCGTCAGCACCTGCACCACTCTGCCTGTCAGGAATCGGAGGAACACCTTGCACGCTAGGTGAATGGCCCTCAGCTCCTTCATGTTGATGTGCAGGAGCCTCTCCTCCCCCGACCAGAGCCCCTGAGTGCCTAGGCTGGCGCTGATGTGGGCTCCCCATCCTACGTCCAACGCGTCGGAAATTAGGGTGAGTGACAGGATCAATTCCCTGAACAGAACACCCTTCATCACTGCCCTGGGAGTCTGCCACCAGTTTAGGGAGGCTAAGACGGGTGGGGGAACTGTGACCACCCGGTCCAATGGGTGTCTGCTCGGCATATATACCGAGGCCAACCATGCCTGAAGCGGTCTAAGCCTCAGGCGAGCTAGTTTCACTACGTACATGCAGGCTGCCATGTGGCTTAACAGCTGTAGGCAGTGCCTGGCTGTTGTCATGGGGCATCGGTGCAGCTGGGAGATGATAGAGACCATTGCCTTGAAACGTGGCTGAGGCAGGAAGGCTCTGGCCTGGGAAGCGTCCAGGGTGGCCCCAATTAATTCTATGCATTGCACTGGGGTTAGTGTGGACTTCTGTTTGTTTATGAATAGTCCCAGCCTGCTGCATGTGGAGCAAGTGAGGGTCACGCTCTCCTGCACTTTGGACCTGGACCTGCCCCTGATCAGCCAATCATCCAGGTAACGAAAAATTTGCACACCCTTTCATCTCAGGTGGGCAGCCACTACCGCCATGCACTTGGTGAACACCCTTGGAGCCGAAGATAGGCCAAAGGGTAGGGCTGTAAACTGGTAGTGGGAGCCAGCCACCATGAAACGAAGGAAATGCCTGTGGCTGGGGAGGATAGACACATGAAAGTATGCGTCCTTGAGGTCGAGGGCGGCATACCAGTCTCCTGGATCCAGGGAAGGGATTATGGAGCCTAGGGAGACTAAGCAGAACCTGAGTCGTTTGACATATTTGTTTAGACGACACAGGTCTAATATGGGTCTCTGACCCCTCTTCGCCTTGGGGATGAGGAAGTACTTTGAATAGAACCTCTTTCCCCTTCTGCCCTGAGGGACCATTTCCACTGCTCTCAGGTTGAGGAGGGTGTCCACCTCCTTCAAGAAGAGTTGCTCGTTAGAAGAGTCCCTGAAGAGGGACGGAGGGGGAGGGTTGTTGGTGGGAGGGGGGTAGATGTAAACCGTAGGGCATAGCCCCCTGAGACTATCCCAAGGACCCAACGATCCGAAGTGATTTTTGCCCATTTGGGAAAGAAGGACCTTAACCTGTTTAGGAAGGGGTGGATCCAGGAAAGCAGTCGGGATGCCACCTTGGGGCGCACCATCAAAATTGTCTCCTCTGGTTGCCCGACCTCCTGAGGGGCCCCTGCTGGGGAGCTGAGGACAAGCTGGGGGGCTGATTCCTTCTTCTAAACCCCCTATTCCTATCCCTATTCCTATGGAGTTGAAAAGGCCTGGGCGGAGGCCTTGGCTGCTGCTGTGCCCGGGGCCGTGACTGACCCCTGGAAAACTGGGGCATGTAGAGGCCCGGGGAGTGAAGCGTGGCCCTAGAGTCCTTCAGACCATGCAACTTAGCACCAGTCTGGTCGAAGAACAAGGCCGACCCATCAAAGGGAAGGTCCTGGATGGACTGCTGGACCTCTTGTGACAGCCCCGAGGACTGAAGCCACGAGCATCTGCGCATGCAGATGGCGGAGGCTATGGCTCTGCCTGCCGAGTCAGCCACATCTCTGCATTGGTCTGGTCGGAGAATAGGGTTGACCCATCAAAGGGGAGGTCCTGAATAGACTGCTGCACCTCCTGGGACAGGCCCGAGGATTGCAGCTATGAGCATCTTCTCATACAGATGGCGGAGGCTATGGCCTTGCCCGCCGAGTCTGCAGCATCACAGGACGTCTGGAGTGCTGCCCAAGCTACCATGGTTCCTTCCTCCCCGATGGTGCTAAAGTCTGCGGCCTGGTCCTGGGGCAGGGCCTCAGCGACCCGCCTGAGGGAGTCCCACAGATTGAAATTATATCTGCCCAGGAGGGCCTGACGGTTCGCAATCCTGAACTGCAGGCTTGCCGTGGAATAAACCTTTCTCCCAAACAAGTCCAGCTTCTTATTGTCCTTGTTTTTGGGAGTGGACCCTGGCTGACCTTGCCTGTCTCGCTGGTTAGCCGCATCTACTACCAGGGTTCCCAGGGCAAGGTGAGTGAATAAATACTCAAACCCTTCGGCTGGGATGTAATATTTTTTCTTGGCCACCTTTGACGTAGGGGCGACCGAGGAAGGGGTTTGCCACAGGGCCTTTACAATCTTAAGGACCATTTCGTGGACTGGGAGGGCCACTTTCACTGGGGCGGCCGCCGCCAGCACATTAAAGAGGCTATCTTCAGCCTCTTTTAACTCCTTCAGCTCCAGCCCCAAGTTGGAGGCCACCCTCTTAAGCAGCTCCTGGTGCATCCTGAAATCCTCCAGTGGCGCCAAGTGGTCCCGGGAGACTGCCTCGTAAGGTGAGGAGGAAGAAGACTGATGAGGTGCGTCCTGCGGGAGCGCCCTCTCCTAGTGAAGGGTTGCACCCATTGGAGGGACCCTCCATGGGGTCCAACTCCTCGTCCGAGGAGTGGTGTCTATGAGCCTTCTCTTTTGCCGGTGGCACGGACTGCATCCCCGATGACATCATGGATTGGGGCCCCGTCCCCACCTGGATACCCCATGGGGCCCAATACGGCCATTGTTGCGGCCATTGTCCCTGGGGCCAACCCGGGGCTGACTGCGCCACAGGCTGTGACACTTTGTGGGGGCGTCGGCTCTCCCAATGACTGTCCCTGCTGGAAGACCCCGAGCCATCCTCATAGTCAGAGGCCCTGGACCGGTGGTGCCGTGTACATCCTCGGTCCTGGGCATCCTTCCGTGCCAGGGACCGACCTCTCAACTCCTCCGACCTAGAGGACGATGAGGACTGCCTCCACCGCTGTGAGCGGTGCCGACAAACGGAGGCGCGCTCCGAAGAGCTAGAGGTACCAGAGCGTCGCCTCGGTACCTATGATTTTCGCTGCCGCTTGCCTTGTGGCCCTGCAGACACCTTCGGTGACCGGGGTCGGTGCCGCTCCGAGCTCCTCGGTGCTGAGCCAGACTCCAGCAACCTGGTTCTGTCGCCTTGGTGCGGGCAAACTCCTCGGTGCCAGGTCCTCCGATGGCGACTGGGTTCTGCGCTGTCTAGGTACGGGCAAACGCCTCGGTGCTGGGGATCTGGAATGGAAGCAGTTCGAGCGCTGCCTGGCAGACCTCGACCAGTGCTGCTCCTGGCATACGTTGCCTCCGGTGCCGCGGATCAATGTCGGCGCCGAGAGGGGGACTCCACGTCCTGTGTCGGAGCAGGTCGGCTCGACGCCGCCGACCTGGAGTGACTACTAGGGGAGTGGCTCTGCTCTACCCTCAGGGACCGTCCAGCGGGAGATCTTCCTCCCTGTACCGAGGATCTCCACCGCCATTCAGGGGGACCCAACATGGGTTCCCTCATGACACCGGCCCCTTTTCCCTCAGCGGGAGGGGGGCAGAGGTGGCGTAGGCAAGGCCAGCAAGGCTCTTGATGCCTGAAAAACCTCCGGCGTTGACAGCGTTGGCAGGGGCACTCTCCCACTCCCAGGAGTTGGGGGAGGCTTCCTGACCGGAGATGCAGGCACTGGAGAAGACTCGACGGGCCGGGTCCAGGGCATCTCCGCACTTGACCCTGCCCGTACGGGCAGCGCAGGGGAGTGTCTGCGCTCTGTGCGCTGCTTCTTCCTCTTCAGTGCCGGCAATGTTGTGAAGTGCTGAGTCGAGGGCAGTGCGCTCCATACCGAGGTCATGCTCGGTGCCGAGGTGGAGTAGGCTGGCTCGGATGCCGGGCAGAGTGCTGCCTCCATCAACGGGGCTTTCAACCAGATCTCTTGGTCCTTTTGAGTCCTCGGTTTAAAAGTCCTGCAGATCTTACACTTCCTCTTTCCTGTGGGCTTCCCCCAAGCACTTAAGGCAGCAGTTGTGGGGGTCGCTGAGCGGAAAGGCCTTCCCGCAGGAGGCACACGGCTTGAATCCTGGCAACCGGGGCATGGTCCAGCTGCTCTAAGTCCCTGCAGGGACTTGCCATATCTCTAACTACTCTTAACAACACTTAACAACTACTTAACTAACTAAAACTAACTTAGAATATCAAACAAGTCCAAACAAGGGGAACAGTACTTGCTGAGAGCAAGGCTAGTTCTAGCAACTGTCATGGGTGGAAAGAAGGAATTGAGGGGGTGTAGGGCCGGCAGCGCCTCATATACCGCGGCACGTGTGTGGGGCTACAGGGGGCGCCGGAGCCGGCCCTACGGGATCTGCTAAGGGGAAAAAAGTTCTGGGTAACTGTGCACAAAGGCGTGCACACACCTATAGTGGAATGGACATGAGCAAGCACTCAAAGAAGAACCAGGCAATTTCCTAAATATTTTGAATTTTCTGAGCTGGAAAGGAGCTAGAATGGAATGCTAATATCTTTTCATAAAATTTCAAAAGGGTTGGAGTCTCCCCCTTTGATTCTGGCTGAGAATATATGCCAAGTCCAAATGATAAAGAACAGGCCAGAGAGAAAAGAGAAGCAGGGAATTGAACCCATGTCTCCAAGCCCTAAGCTGACGCCCTAATCACTATACTCTTTTTTCTTTCCATTTAACAGGCTGCGGGCCTGATCCACCACTGTTTTATTGTCCATTGATTTCAGTGGAGTTACATCAAAACAAGACTGGAGTAATGCAGAGCTAAATCAAGCCCAGTGCTTTTATATACATGGCCTCTGAGAGGATAGTACCTCCTAAAGCCAAGCCTAGTGGGAGAATTTTCTGTTGTTCGAGGGAATGATCTGCTTTCAAATAAAAATGCTCGGAAGAGAGGTCTATCCAGTCCTGCTCATGTTGGTCCTCATAAACATGTGGCCTCCTTGAAAGGGGACTTTAAGGGGAATGCTGGTAGGGAGCTACAGGAGGATGGAGGAACATTTGCAAACTCTGTGGGAGACCTGACCAGGAACACCCTGCTTTCTGTTGCTTTAAAGGAGTTTACTGGAGTTTTCACCTTATCATCTGCTTGAACATCTTGAAAATCAGTATCTCTTTCTGAAGTATCTGTCTAAAACAAACACCAGATGACACTACACAAGTTGCCTTTAACCCTACCAGATTGTTGCTAGAATCAAAATATGTAGCAGTCTACATCTAATAGGAAGTACTGTATTTTTACTAGCAGAACAACCATTAATGTGTCAGTAATGTACTCTGCGTAAGAAAAGACTCTGTGCTAAAATTCACAAACGTCTTCAGATTTTCTAGCCCAATAACTAGATCTATTCCACCCCACCATGGAATAAAAATTTTAGAGAGTGCCCAATTGTCTGGTGAATGAGCAAGAGTTTGCACTTCCCATTGATTTCCTATCTTTGCCTTGAAATCTTAGTTTAAAAGATTTTTGCTTTCATTTTATGCAACACTGATTCTTCTCCTTTCCTCTGCAAACTGTCCTGGACAATTCCCTGCTCATCTGCCCAATTACGAGGAATCTATTTTGCATCTAACTGAAGAATAAATACAGATCTTCCTCAAAGGGCTGATCTACACAGGTGGAGCAGCTGACGGGAGATACACAAGCTAGGTAATATAGCTTGTGTGTCTCCTGTCGACATACTTACATTGACATTCTGGGCCATTTTCATGGCACTGTGTTGATGGAAGATGCCCATTTCCCATCGATTGAGCAGGTCTTCAAGACCCGCTCAATCAATCCCGCTGCATCAATCGCCACAGAGCCCACAGTGTAGACAAGCCCAAAGAAAACGACTTGGTGCTCAGGATTTGAATGTCCTATGCCAGCGAGCACAGCACCCCATACTGGGGATGGCAGCCTCTATGTCACCTCATGGGCCAGAGAATCAGCCACTGTGGTTCTACCCCATGCTCTGCCTACAGGATGGGAGGAGGATTCTGCTTGCCTTCTGCTTGTTTACTCCAGCTTTCTGAGATGGTGCTGGTGGGTGTCTTTCACCGTCTTGTGTCTCAGTTTCCTCATCTGTAAGATAGGGATAATACTACTGCCCCTAACCTACAGAAGGGATGTAAGCTTTAAATGACCTTTGCAAATTGTTTGGAGTTCCTTGGATGAAAGACACCAGAGAAGGGCCAGATGTTAGCTCCTCTGATTCCTTCAGAGTTTTGTTCTCCAGGCTTGGAGACACTGAGTTTTCTGCCTACACTTTTTCAATGCCTTGATTTCCACCCATGTCGCTTGACACTCTACAGCTTAGTTATAACTGCAATGCACTGGCTATAAGTGGCAGCTCCCCTTCACGGTATAATTGTGACCATAGGTTTATAAGTGCCAATGACAGGCTCCACTATTTTTAAGTTAAAAGATTTATTCCTGTTACAAGAAATAGGATTTACTTTCACGTTTTCTCTTCGACATGTTCTCTTGGAACATAGAAGATACCAGTGTAGAAGGGATGAGGGTCCATCCAGCACAGCATCCTGCCTGCAAGGAGCAGCCTGCACCTCTACAGTTCTGTGCAATTCAGAGGAGTGCTTTAAAAATACATGCCATGCATCTGATCTCTCCTCCCATCTGCCACTGAAAGCTGCCTCTGCCTTTGGGTGTGTACCCTGGAACAGACTTCCTGATTTCTGCCCACATCCTAGCACTACTGTTGTTATGGCCTTCCATACCCACAAGGAGGCACAGAGCAGAAGGTATTTTTCCTAGAGTCATTTGTATTCTTTCAATTTTTGATAAACAGACGTGATTTGTTTTCTGGTTTTAAATCACACACCACACATACACACCTCCCCTTCTCTTAGGCCTGTGCTTTCCGGTTAGGATTTGCTTATTTTGATCTCCAAGACTGATGGCAAGCTGGACAGAAAACAGCAAGGAATCAGACAATAAATCAAAAACCCCAGGACCAGATCCTTAACTGGTAAAAATCAACATAGCTTCACTGACTTCACTGGAGCGACGCCGATTTACACTAGCCCCGAGCATATTAAAAAGCCAGTAGAAGAGAACAGTTTGGTAAAGTGCCCTCCCATAATTGGAAACAAACAAAACAAAATGGCCACATGATGGCACCATTTCTTCAGAAGAGAAATCAAGCTGCTACAACTAGTATTATTGTCTTTATTACTGAACTTTTTAACATCTCAGTGAAAACTGGTTCTATTGTGCTCACCTGGGCCCAAAGATGGAGGAATTAGACCTGCTTAAACCAGATCAAAATTTGGCTCAGGTTTCATTCGTGTGTTATGGATTTAAGGCTGTTTGACTATAAATCCAGGTGTTCTATGGCTAATATTTCCCTTCACAAAGCCAATTCCTATTACCCATAGAATATGCTGCACTGCTGGAGTTATAGTGTAACATCAACTGAACAAATGAGATGGAGCCAATAACGCCCAGGAAGTTACTGTGTCTTTGAGGGATCTTCCTTCAGTTTAAGTTAAAATGGAGGGATGTTTACTGAAGAAAGGAGGAATCTGCTTCCTCAGAAATATGGGCTTCCCTGGGGATGTATTTTTCTTCTTTAAGGTCCTTATTCAAAGCCCAATGAAGTCACTGGGAATGTTTCATCGTCTTCAATGGACTTTGATCAAACTCTCAAGGTGCACCTGAGACTGAAGCCCTATAAGAAAGATGAGTGTGGACTCGTCTTCCTCTTTTCTCTGCATTTGGCTGTAGAGATCTATAGCCTCTGTCAATGGAAACAGTCCTTAGGAGGGAAGTGATAGTAATAATTGGTGCTGGTGCACTGATGACCATCTCCCAAAATGGTAACTGTTACCCCTGAAGCCCCTCTGGATTTGCCCCTGTATCCCAAGGCTGGGAGAAAGTGGATCAGTTTGAGTGTGGTTAAATACAGTAAGTCTGAAAGCCTGTGGGCTTTGGTTAAAAGGACAATATAGATTAAAACCCCTTAAAGACCTGTTTAGAAGGTTTCTATTCTGCCCAGAATCAGAATCTCTCTATGGAGAGTATTAGTAGCTATCTTTAAGGAAAGGGAGACTTTATAGGGAAGTCAAGTGTACAATTTGGTTTATTTACACACATGGGGGCTGATGGGAAAAACTTGGGGTGGGGAAGCAGCTATGAAAACCTGAGCCACAAGTGGAAAAGGGGTTTTACCTCTCTTTCTGCCTTTGCATTTCAAAACTGTCTGGACAGAAGCTACCATATGAAAATACTTGGTTTTGTTTGGTTAGTCTTTTGATTTGTCTCTTTGATCTGTTTACAAAAGGGTAGTTTTTAACTAGCAAGACTGGCTGCTGCAGTAAATTTTCCAACCCTAGAAATATCATACGAGAGAGAGAGAGAGATGCCTCAAGGGGTTGGACTGTGGCTTTTTTACGTTGAGTTTTGGGGGACAGGAGGGAGCTGTCTCCCCCAGAACGGGCACCAGAGAGCAGGAGTGAACAGACAGCTATTGTGAAAGGTCCTTTACAAGAAGCTCTGTGCATCCTTCCATCCCTGCATAGCTGTTTGAGCGGATGCTTCTGAACTAGCCCATACAATCAGTGTGATAATGGCACACACTCAGCAAAAGACGTGATTTTGATTCTGGACGCTACAGCCTACTAAAACAATTTCTGTCCTCAGCTACAACTGTGCAACCACAAGCAAAAGGTACATCCCCAACATCACCTTTAGTTTTGGTGTGATGGGAACTTGAAGTAATAAAAACAGATTCAGCCCTAGGCTACAGCTAGGGTTATTTGATGTTATTAGACTGATCTGCAGCACTAAACAGATATTGCAATTTTTAATACTCCAGCCAAATATTTGAAAAAAATACAAAACTCTGTGCTCTCTATTTATATATACACACACGGACACTAACAAGTGATACTAATATATCAGTTCTCAGGTGTGGGTCAAATTCTGTCCTGAGGTACAGCCCTCACCCTTCTCAGTCAAAAACATCACCTTTAGCAGGGGGTTTTCTCTCATTTGGGTACTGGCACGGCCCAACCTTTTCCAGACTGACTGAATGGGATCACAGCACAAGGTACTTCTATTAAACTCAGTGTGGTTGCATAAGGTATCCACGAATCTGTGTGGAGAAGTCATCCTTTTTGGTTTTATTTCCTCTAGCACATTCCTTTCGCACCCATCCCCCACGAAATTTCTGCTTTTTCTCTCTCTGTATAACATCAATAAATTACATGTGATCACTTCTCTCATCGATTTTTAACAGAAGTACAATATTGCATACTTACATTTGTACTGGTTAGTACTCAAGAATAGCTGTTGGGAGACTACTTTTAACTTATACTACTTCTCTCTTGGGGGCTTTCATAGAGAAGCATTACCCCCACATCACATGCTGGTAAGAGTATGCTGTGTATCCCAGCTACGCAGAGCTCTTTTCAGTTTAGCATAGCAAAGCATACTGCAAAAACGAGGGATGTGCATGGGTTATAGTATTTGTTTTACATGTTTCATGGGCTTTGTGAATACCTCAAGGAACCATTTATAGTGATGAATTAACTAGAGATCTAGACTTCTCACTATATTTCATTTCCTGAACAGTGTAAATATAAGACTAGATCTCATGATATTTTGTCCTCATAAATGACTCCATAAAACAATCAAAACATCCAAAGCAAACATAAATACTGAGATGACACTGAACACACTGTTGGTGCAACTATAAATAGTAATATTTGAATTGCTATGGAACCCAAATGCACAATGCTTCCACAAACAGGCAGTTGTGTTCAATCATCACACAACAGGCTGGTAGGACATAGTATCCCTCACAAAAGCAGCAGGTCAGTCAGAAGTTTGGGTGGCACCCTCATAACACATACCTTATTTTCAACTCTGTAACAGTTCAAAGAGTATTTTATGTACAGAACTGTAATATTGTGCTCTTCTCTAGTGCCTTCCACCAGAGAATGATAAAATGCTTTGCAAACATTTATGGATTGTAATGACCAGGATCTTAATTTTATGTTTTAGTATCTCCAGCAGCACAGCTAGCACCATGCGAGAGCTTTGGTTCAATACTGGTTTGGACAAAAGAGTTCCCCTTACTCAGTCAAGAACATCTTTTCAAATAGCACCTGGGTTTTTCCTCTCCTTCACGTGCTGGCCGGGCCCTATTTGGAATGACTGAATGGGATTATAGCACAAGGTCCGAAAGGCTACTTTCAAGAAAGCAAGAAAAATGCAGAGCAAGTGAGTCTGGAAGATCGAATGAGGGCAGCAAAAAGTTCTTAAACTGGAGATTTCACAGTGACGAGAGAGAACAGAAGAGCAAGAAAATCCATCCTAACAATAATTGTAAATCTTGGTTACCCAAAGTATTTGGGTAACAAGACATGGTCTGGAGAAATAATTCCTCAATCCCTTAAATCAATGTTTTCTAAAGTGGAGGATGCACATCCTAAGGGAGTGCAAATGACCAGCCAAGGAGGGGCATGGAAGACGTGTACATTAAAATGAGCAGGCCTTTAACAACACGTGGCAGTGTTGAAAGGGTGTGATCAGTTTTCATTTTCTTGATGGCAGATTCACCTTTCAAAAGTGTGGGAATTGCTGACATGATTGCTGTGTGAGACAGCTCATTCCAGAGCATATTAGAAAAGAGCTATTCTTGACTTAGGCCGTGTCTACACTACCACTTATGCTGGCAAAACTTATGCTGCTCAGGGGTGTGAAAAAACACACCCTCTGAACAACGTAAATTTTGCCGGCATAAGTGGTAGGGTACACAGCTCTGTCAGTGGGACAATGTCTCCCGCCGACATAGCTATCTTTGCTCTTTTAAGTGGTTTTATTATGTCGACAGGAGAGCTCTCTCCCGTAGGCCTAAAGTGGCTACACAAGCGATCTTACAGATGTGCAGCTGCATCAGTACAACTGTGCTGCTGTGAGCTCGCTAGTGTCGACATGGTAGGACACAGGAGGTGGCTCAGGAAATATGTATTGTTAAGCCATCAAATCACAGTGATCAGAACATTACTAAGTTTGACATCCTTGCAGGAGGATCATATCATGAGGTAGGCTCTGACATGCAACTTCAAGGAGGAGGATTATTAAGAAAACTGAGGAAGTTACTATGAAAGAGCCTGAAAGGAAAAGATAAGAAATTAAAATCCATAAAATCAGCAGGGAGGTAGTGTTAAAAATCCTTTATTAGGATCAATATGCATATCCCAGGACAACAGCAACAACCAAAAAAGGAAGCGGACTAACACTAGGATGGTTAAATAATAAGGCACAAGAGTTTATTAAGGCTGAAAAAGTTTCCTTCCAAACATGGAAATCATGCGTAAGTGATGCTAATAGAAGAGAGCATAAACTGTACCCAGCAAGATATAACATGGAGATTAAAGAAGTGAAGAGGAAATGTTAAGAAAAATAGCTAAAGGTATAAAGAAAGTACTGAAATAACAAATTCTTTAAATACATCAGAAAGAAGACACTCACAAGGCAATCACTGGTGCCTAAGAAATGCCTTAGATTGCATGGACAGCCAGATTAAATAGACAAGCAAGAAACTCAGTGGGTTAGCTAGACCATCAGTGTATAAAAGAGATAGGGTAATCAAAGAGGATACAGAAATGTTACGGTCTATGTGATATTTTAGCATTGATTTTCAACTTGGAGGATGATGGGGCAAGGAAAGCTATCTCAGGGTGTGAAGGTGATGGCACTGTCCAGGAAAATATTATAAAACAAACAAGTAAATAAATAAATAAAGGAGGAGGTAATATAATATCTTAAGAAATTAAACTGTAATGGATGGCATTCCTCAAGGAACTATGAAGTTGCTGAGCTACTAATATAAGTATGTAATTGAGGGATTACAGGATGACCCACACCTTTCAGAGTGGTACTAATGGGTGATCTTGAGAATTAAAGAGACCAGCAAATTTTACTTTGGACTCAGGAAAATAGTTGGGAAATGTTTGTGGATAATTATAACGTAGGTAGGTGAGTGTAATATGATTAACAAACAAAAGCATAACAGCACTGCCCATGCCAAGTGTCCAGAAATCATGTGATTTAAAAATAAATAAATAATCAAAATAAAATACAATACAATTGTGGCCCTTTTTATTTGCCTTCTGGTTTTTGAATCTTTAGGATTCACTGGGGACACATTTTCAAGCTTTTATCTACAACCACGAAACTCTTTCTTTCAAAAAAAGGAAAGCTGAGATTCTCTTGTAATTATTTCACTCCAGGAGCTGGGGCTTTAAGAAAAGCACCAAAGATCGTAAGACTTGACAACACTGCATCAACTTAACATCAAGGTCACTCAATTAGGGAATTAGCAATTAATGTCTCAGTTAAGGTCATTACAGAAAGTTTTCCAATGCTCATAAATGACTTATGATTCTAAGTGCCATTGACTTTAAACACCAATGAAACTTAGGAGCCTAGAGGGCCGGCTCTAGACCAAATGGCATCCAACCTCCCCTCCATTTATTAAACTTTTGAATACCTTATTTTTTATTGCATTTGTAGCCCATTTCGTGACTTTAATGCACAATCTGCATGCATGAATCCCTGTCATATAAGACGATACATTTGCACACTAGGATCTGTAAATCTGTATTTATTCATGCCATATCTAAGCAAATAATTTTTTTTGTTTCCTCTAAGCTGATAGAAACATTTTAATTTTTAAAAACATTCCATTTTCCCTTTTGTCGCTAAGAACAAAAACACAGCCCCGAGCCCTGAGCCTCCCTAGCAGTTTCCTGGGTCGCCTGTCCCTAAATCCTGTCCTGGGATCCCAAGTCACTTAGGCGCTTTTGAAAATGTACCCATTAACGACGTAACTGAAATGCCGTTCCACATCACATGCAGTTGAACAAAAATAGAGATGAGATAACGGCTAATGTGAACACGCTGCCTGACCCTGCACCCAAGCAAGTCAATAGGCGTTTTCGCATGGAGTTCAATGGGAACAGGACTGCCCTGCTGAGATTCTCACAGCATGCCCCCCATCTCACATGTGCTGTCCTGGGCTCAATGGTCCCAGTGCAGTCCCATAGGAGGGCTGAGCAGCAAAGCCAAGAGAAGGAGAGAGGAGGCCAGGAAGATAAACATCCTTCTTGTTCTTACTACAGAACCTGAGAGGGGGGACATATGAAAATTAAAACAAAATCTGGAAATGAAAAAATTCCGGTAACCTGCAGCTTGCCAGGACCACAGCACTAGCACTAGGCAGAGCAGCCCCAGTGAGTCACAAGGAGGGTGGACAGGCCTTTATTGGCTGCTCAGGAAAAATGCCATCCTGAGTTTTCCATCCCACTACCTCAGTGCCCCGTGGAGTTTAGGAATCCTGCAAGGCATTTGCCTCCCTCTCTCTCCCTTTCCCTTAAAGACCCCATGGAGTTTAAAAGGCAGATAGCCATCAAAATAAGAAAGTCAGATTTTACTAAGAGAAAAATGCAAACAGAATCTGCTTCAATGTTTCTGTCCCAGACTGCAGCGCTGGAAAGCCCAGGTCTGGATCTGGACAGACACAACATTTGGAGGTTTTGTAGGATTCTGGTTCAGACCCATGACTAAAGAGATTAAAAAGTGCATTCCTTTCAACATGCAAGAACCTACTTGGCCCCGAATTAAACAAACAAACGAACAAAGATTTCCAGGTCCCTTTATCCATACCATCTACAACTGCTGTTCTGTGCTTCTTCTTTATCTTTGTCTTTCCTGCTTGAACTTCCACTCACCATCACAATCTACTTTCAGGCCAGCCCCCTTTCAGGGTTCTGTGTCCTCTTAAATCATAATCACATCCTACCCATTGTTTTCAATAATCATCCAACGTGCCCCACAGTCCCATGGAAACTCTTTGCTAAGATGTTGTCTTTCCCTTATCTGGAACAAATTCCTTCACAGATGAACCATCTTTGTCCTTCCAATGTCTAAGAATAACACTTAACTATCAATAGACACAAAGAGATTCAGCTGCACCATTCCTGTGGGATTCCTATGAGTTTAGATACATCTGTTAAGATGTATACACATCAGAGTCTGAATGAAGTTTTATTTTTGTTATATCCTTGAGCGTTTGTTGAAATTTTCTGCCAGAATGTTCTTATCTTTTGGCACTCCCAAAACATAGGTCTGTATAGTCATGGATGCTATCTGAACAGCTCCTACATTATCTACACTCTCTAAAGCCTAACCTATGTATATGAGGCCATGTTCTGAAGTCCTTATTCAATCTACACTCATCAAAGTCTAGCCGAGTTTTGCCCATGTAGAAAGCCAAGTATGGTGTTAGGATTCGGCTCTTACCAACTGTTACCAGTCGCTTTATCGGTGATCCAAAAAGTGTGTAGAATCTGGGCACCATCTGACAATAGTCTCATTGCTTCCTTGTAACTATTCCTGTATGCCTAGGGCCAGATTTTCAATGGAGACTCTTACCCTGCGGCTGCAGTTTGCACCCAAAACTCCTCATATTTGCATGCACAGCAGCATGACATGTGTAGCATGGGGTATTTAGAAATCTGTCTGGTAGAAAGCCAAGTGAATTCAAGGTGCTGGTTGTGATCTGCAAAGCCCTACATGGACTAGCACTCAGCCTTTTCAGAAACCACCTCTCTCTCTGAATTGCCATTCTACCTGCATTTGCCTGGAATGGTAGGTTGTGGATCTTTGCTTCAGGAATTTCCTGTCACTGGCAATATGTCTAAGCCCACGAATAGGAATATTTAAGACTCAAGCCCACAAGGGGCAGAGTCAATGTGACTTCGCTGGGGGGCTGATGGCACACAGCACCACGCAAGAGAAACTCACCTCTTCACAGGACGGGGTCCATAGAGAGCATCCTATCATACATCTCTTTGCCTAGACTTTTCGCTAACTACTTGCCTCAACATCCTTGGCATTCAAACTCTGCCTAGAGTTTCTTCACCTCTGTCTTTTAAAGATGAGATGCAGCTGGCTGTCTTGGGGTATTTGCTCTCTATATTTGGGAAATTGCTCTTAACCTGAACCATGGACAGAGCACCCAGATACTCTGAGGAAAATTACCTTGTAAATGTTTGTTATTTTTTCATGCACAAGTGATTGCACATGTAAAATAGTGAGTGCATATTACAAAACTGGTTTGAAAATACCAACCATAAAATTAAAGTCCTTTTTCCAAATACATGTAAAATAAATTTGGACTCATGTAACCTGCTGAAATAGATTCAGAGACCTGGTACACTGATCTAATGCTACAATGGCCTTCCCTGTTAACCTGTTCTATATAGACTCATAGACTATAAGATCAGAAGGGATCATTATGATCATCTAATCTGACCTCCTCCACAACGCAGGCCACAGAACGTCACCCACTCACTCCTGTAATAGACCCCTAACCTAAGACTGAGTTATTGAAGACCTCAAATAATGATTTAAAGACTTCAAGGTACAGAGAATACACCAGCAAGTGACCCATGCCCCATGCTACAGAGGAAGGCGAAAACCACCCAAGGCCTTTGCCAATCTGCCCTGGGGGAAAATTCTTTCCCAACCCAAACATGGTGATCAGTTAAACCCTGAGCATGTGGGCAAGACTCACCAGCCAGACACCCAGAAAGGATTCTCTGTAGTAACTCAGAACCCACCCCATCTAACATCCCTTCACAGGCCATTGGGCATATCTACCACTAGTAATCTAAAATCAGTCAATTGCCAAATTAGGCTGTCTCATCACACCATCCCTTCCATACATTTATCAAGCTCAGTTTTGAAGCCAGCTAGGTTTCTTGCCCCCCACTTCTCCCCTGGGAAGGCTGTTCCAGAACTTCACTCCCCTGATGGTTAGAAACCGTCACCTAATTTCAAGTCTAAACTTCCTGATGGCCAAAATCTATCCATTTGTTCTTGTGTCCACATTGGTGCTGAACTTAAATAACTCCTCTCCCTCCCTGGTATTTATCCCTCTCATGTATTTATAGAGAGCAATCATATCTCCCCTCAGCCTTCTTTTGGTTAGGCTAAACAAGCCAAGCTCTTTGAGTCTCATAAGGCAGGTTTTCCATTCCTCGGATCATCCTAGTAGCCCTTCTCTGCACCTGTCCCAGTTTGAATTCATCTTTCTTAAATATAGGAGACCAGAACTGCACACAACATTCCAAATGAGGTCTGACCAATGCCTTGTATAACAATACTAACACCTCCCTATTTCTACTGGAAATACCTTGCCTGATGCATCCCAGGACTGCATTAGCTTTTTTCACGGCCACATCACATTGGTGGCTCATAGTCATCCTGTGATCAACTAATATGCTCAGGTCCTTCTCTTCCTCTGTCACTTCCAACTGATGCATCCCCAGCTTATAGCAAAAGTTCTTGTTATTAGTCCCTAAGTGCATGACCATGCACTTTCCACTATTAAATTTCATCCTATTTATATTACTTCAGTTTACAAGGTCATTCAGATCTTGTTGTATGATATCCTGGTCTTTCTCTGTGTTCGCAAATCTCCCAACTTTGTATCATCCACAAATTTTATTAGCACACTCCCACTTTTTGTGCCAATGTCAGTAGTAAAAAGCTTAAATAAGATTGGTCCCAAAACCAATCCCTGAGGAATTCCACTAGTAACCTCCCTCCATCCTGACAGTTCACCTTTCAGTATGACCCGTTGTAGTCTCCCCTTTAACCAGTTCCTCATCCTCCTTCCAATTTTCTTACTAATCCCCATCTTTTCCAATTGGTATGTTTATTTCCCTAAGCAAGAAATAGTCCTGGTCAAGTTTCTTTTTTAATCATAGTTTTAAAAATATTTTTAGATTATTTCCCAAATATTTGAGCTCTTTACCAGTGTGAAGAATTTCCCTGTCTTAGCCTCTTTCTTAAGAACAAGTCCTGCAGTCCTTGCTCACGTGTAATTTCCATTGACTTCAATGGGGGTTTCACCTTAAATGCGTACACTTAATTTTGGAAGTGTCCATTAGATCTCTTTGAAGTCTCCTCTTTTCCAGCAAGAGAAAAACTAACTTCCTGAGACAAACAGTTTTCATCCATTACCAACCTGAGATGGATTCACATGTGTAAAAAGCTCTGCAGACCATTACTAAACCTTAGGTCAACCAGTCCCAAATCTGTGCCAATGCTATTGTGTTTGATAGGGATTTAGCCTGGGGAACCCCATTCACATTAAAGGGAGTGTGACTAAACTACCTGTATGACTGCGAGTTCTGTGGAGTTGGAAGTAGGGGGGGGGAAAATAACAGCATCTTGGTTCAATTCTTCCTACACTCAAATAATGTCAACATGTTTTCATCCCCATCATGGAAGGAGAGGACGGATGGGGGGTAAACAGAACATCATCTGTCCCCACAGAGTTAAATATCCTTAACTCATACTTACACTATACTCTTCCATTACCTGCCCACACAGCATGACGCACAGGTATAATAGATACCCAGAGATGCAATTTTTTACATGTCTCTGAAATACAAATAAAAGTGCAATTCCTTTTCAATCCCTTATATAGCATTTGACAAATAATATGTCACATGCCCATTGTGGTGTCAGTACTGAACATGTAATGAACCTCTTGTAAAGCATAGGTAACAGGAGAATGAAGCTGAGTTTCTCCGATTGTAAATTTCATGTCTTTCGTGGGATTAAAAATCTCTACTGCACATCACAGCACAGACACCAAATCAGAGGAAGGGCCAGACCGAAACCTCATATATTGCCAACATGCAGGTCTCTGGGTTTTCTGTACCAAAATGAGGATACGGCCCAGTCAAAGAGTCAGATATCTCTGGACTAGCACAACCATCACCACATAAGTGTGCCAGGCTATTTTTTGTTATTCTCAGAAGTATTGTTCTCTTTTAGTAAGGCACACTCGGGAATCACATCCATGCAGCGTGGGAGTACTTTATGAATGTGCTAGATACAAAACACTGGGTCAAATACTCTGTTGGCTTAACTCCATTGAGGTCAGTGGGGTTATGCTAGGAGAAAATCCACCCCATCATCTCCATTTCATATTTTATCAAACCCAATTAAAACAAACAAGGTTTTACTGCAGATTTTTGAGAGAGAGCACAATCAAGGATTGAACACAGGGGTTGGAAGTCAGGCGCTCCTGAACTCTAAACCTGGCCTTGCTACTGACTCTCCATAGCCTTGGGCAAGTCGCTTAACTTATTTACCTTGTTTTCTTCATCTGCAAAATTGGCTTAGCTATTTTATAGGGGTGAGATAAGGATTACTTATTTGCTCAGCCCTGCAAAGTACAGAAAGTCCTTAACTTTTATGAACTTCAACTGGCATTGAGGGCATGCACAGTCTCTCAGGTGGTTCTCAGCACTTTCTGGGTTACTGCTATTACCGTTGTATAAAGCACTAGTGAGACCTCATGTTGAACACTGTGTGCAATTCTGGTCTCCCATGTGTAAGAATGATTCATTCAACCTGGAACAGGTGCAGAGAAGGGTTCCTAGGATGATTGGCAGAATGGAGAACCTGCCCTTATGGAAGGACACTTGAGGAGCTTGGCTTGTTTAGCCTAACAAAACAAAGGCAGAGGGGAGATATGATTGCACTCTATAAATACATCAGAGGGATAAACACCGCGAGGGAATGGAGTTATTTAAAATTAAGGGCCAATTACAAAGAACACAGGCCTCAAGGGAACCCTGACCCAAGAACAAATGGATATAAACTGGTCATCTGCAAGTTCTAGTCTTGAAATTAGATGAAGGTTTCTAACCATCAGAGGAGTGCAGCTTTTCAAGAAGTGGGGGATAAAACCCCTAACTTGTTTCAAGACTGAGCTTGATAAGTTTATGGAGGAAATGGTATGAGGAAGATTTCTACATTGGCACATGGCCCATCTGTGTCTGCTATTGGCAAATATCTCCTATGGCCAGAGACGGGAAACCAGATAGGGAGGCTCTGAATTACTACAAAGAATTATTTCCCAGGTGTCTGGCTGGTGGGTCTCACCCACATGTTCAGGGTCTAACTGACTGCCGTATTTGGGGGTCAGGAAGGAATTTTCCCCCAGGTCAGATTGGCAGAAACCCTGGAGGTTTTCACTTTCCTCTCGAGCACAAGGGCATAGGGTTACTTGCTGGCTTGAACTGGAGTGGTAGATCCTCTGTAACTTGAAGTCTTTAAAATCAAGATTTGAAGACTTTGGTAACTCGGCCAGAAGTTATGGACCAATTGCAGGAGTGGGTGGGTGAGGTTCTGTGGCCTGTGATGTGCCTGAGGCCAGACTAGATGATCATGATGGCTCCTTCTCACCTTAAAGTCTATGAGTCTATATAAGGGCCAAGGATAACTAAGTCCCCTCTCTCTGAAGATAAGAGTTGTAGAATTTCACTATTTTGAAAATCTACTGTGTATTTCTGCCTTTTCAGAATCCAGTTCCAGTTGCTCATTTTCTTGTTTGGGCTTTTTTTGGTGTTTATTTTTTTTGGGGGGTTTTCTGAATGAAGTGGAAAAGAACATTTTAAAAAGACCAGGAAACCTGTGCTGACTCATCTCTGAGTTATTACACTGAAAACAGATCAACAGCAAAAGCTTCAGGCCTATCTGGTTGCACTGGACCTTTAGTCTTCCAGGCCCCCGACACACTAAACCCAATCCACCTCATAGAGCATCACCCTGATTCCTTACCTGCAGCCCTGTCTGCTCCTGGAGTCTGCCACAGATTTGCATTCCTTAATTGCTTTCCTCCACTGTGGCCTGGGCTGGGGTAGGGGTTGCAGTCAGAAGACAAGGGGGATGAGGAGAAGCACAACTACATGGAGATGAGGAACCCCAGTCAGAGGCAGGGAGGGAGCTGGTGGGTAACCCTGTATGTTAGTTCACAAAAATTAGGGTCCGCCCTGCATACCTGACCTATGCCACTCTCTCGGTATTCTCAGGCTGACTGAATAATCACAGCCTACCACAGAAAACTTCCTGGAAAATATTTTGAAGATAAGGGGACCAAAAGAAGGGAGGAGGGAATGATTGAGGAGGCCTTGCTGATGACATTATGGAAACAACACGGAACAGGCTGGGAAAGCTGGTCCACACTGTGGAACAGTGTTTCACCAGCCCCCAGCGACCCGCCAGTGCAACTGCTGTACTCACAATCAGATGACCCTGTGTGTGCGGGCAGGATTGTTGGTGACTGTGATGAGTGGGTGAGGGCTGGGCTCAGAGGAGGAACAGCTTCAAGGTTCAGGCAGGGAAGGCCTGGCTTGGCGCTGCATGCACACGTCTGAGTAATCTCATTCTCCTCAGACGCCTTCTGGTTTTCAGCTGTCTTGGGTTTCTTCCTGAAAATAAACAAAGAGACCTTTGAAGGGACTAGCTGCATATTTGGGAAAAGGCATTTTTAGAATCTGTTAAAGATAACTTGCTTTTTTTTCTCCTTAAAGGGAGGTAGAGGGAGGACTCTTCTCCATGCCTGTTTGGAAACAAGCTGCTCCTTGTTTTCACTCTGATGCAGTGGCCTGAAACCATATTAAAGCATCCAGGCCAAGTAAGAAACTCCCCATTCTGCCCCTATTGATACTTACAAATTTAAAACCCATTCTAGTGCGTTAGACAGTCCGAGCTCAATGTGACAAATATAAATCAAGGCTGTATCACCCTGAATCCAAAATTATTCAGAAATACAACAAATGTATCTGGAAAACAAACAAACACTAATGTTTCCAGTTCAAGAAGTGTGAAAGTTAAGCTGGTACTTTGTAAAGAAGATTATGGGTGCAGGAGGCAAGGGCGGGGGAAGGGGGCAATTTAGAGAGGCAGAGGTCATCTATACAGGTGAAGCAATAGAAATTAGATCCTTACACAACCAGCGATAGCCACACTGCATGCTGGCTTCCTCTACCTCCTTTAAAAGAAGAGAGTATATAATTATTACATCTATTACTTGTACTTCTTTAGTACACTACAACCAAGACCTCAAAGCATTTTGGAAACATTGAGAACGAAGCCTCAAAAATCCCACTTGAGGTGGGTAATCATTATTATCCTCATTTTACAGATAGGAAAACTGAAGCATGGAGAGGGAGTGTGACTTGCCTAAGGGATACAGCAAGTCTGTCAGAGAAAGGGGAAAAAAAGCCCAGATCTCTTTGCTTTAAGTCCTAGAAAATGCTACCTCCCTCTTTACAGAATTAAGTTACAGGTGGGGCTCTAATTGCAGAGTTTAGTTTGAAAAATCATTGTCCTGGAGCAGCAGGGACTTGTAAGTTTTGGTCAGTAGACTGGCTACCCTACTGTATGTCTGGATCCATGCAGGTGCAGTGCTCAGGGATGTCAGCAGAAACCCATAGGCAGTGTGCATAGCAATCCATGTACTACCAGCCTAGATTCCAGAAACGGATCAAAGGTTATTCTGTGATGGCAGGATGTGTCACTTACAGCTGTTCATAGGTACAACCCAATGAAACCTGATTTCAGATGCTCTTATTTGGGCTAGAATGATGCCCACTTAAAACACAAATAACTGTTGAAGACAGGAACCTTCTTACAAGTTTTCTCTACAAGAACAGAGCCCTCCGTTTGCATTACAGAAGTTGTGGGGCTCTTCTATTGTTTTACCCAGTTTCCCTACATCACAGAAACCATTCTACAAACAGGGCACTGGACTAGCCATCAACATAATTCTTTAAATGGCTGGAATAGTTGTGATGTCAGGAGCCCTTTCTGAAGGGACTAATTGCCCTGGTAAATGCAAATAAACAACAAAACCAGATTTCTCCTATATTCTCCACCACCAAAATCCCCACTAATGGGTCCTGCAAAGATATAGGTTCACTAAGACAGCAAATCTGTCAGAGAAAAGAAGTATTTTTTAAAAATAGTCCTGCCTCTTACCTATCTTTTTAAAAAAAAATAGATTTTACAAAATCCATTCTAGGGTCCAAACCAGAAGGGAAAAAAAAAGAGAGAGAGAGACACACACAAAAGAAAGAAAGAGCATCTATCATGCAAGAGAGAGCAAAGCCACTCTGCCATTAATCGAGAACATTGTCTCCAGTTATATAAAAGAATTATATAAGCCTGGCATATCTGAGGGCACAGCTTGTGGAAACTCTCCTCAAACCTTGGGGGCTGCCAGTTCTAGCTGGTTACCTTCAGAGGGCAGCAGAGTACCAGCTGAATCCAGGGTACATTGCAGTGAGACAAAACCTTCCTAGAATCTTCCTCTTGGTCATCATGCCAGAGGTTAGTCTGCCAAACTCCCATTTTTAAAATTTTCTTTGCCGTAAGTGTTAAAATTATACACTCCAATGAAGTGTCTCCTCAGTCAGAAAATGAAAGCTCAAGTGAAAAAAGTTAAACAGGCCCGCTCTCTCCCTCCCCTCCACAAATAAAACCAAGCCGGGCACCCAAATCTGAAGTAAAACAACAGAAGAAAGAAAGAAAGAAAGAAAGAAAGGCAGATGCTGCATAAAGAAATGCAAAGCAAAACTGAGTGTGCACATACACACACAGATGTGGAGAATCCGGGCCAAGAACCACGGGTTTCCTCATGGCCAAGTGACCAGAGTCAGTGGTCAAAAGCATGTGGCTGCAGGCACCTGTCTTGTGCTGGTGAGTTCTGACTGGACATCCCAAATTGGAAGAAAAGCACAGAAACATTTTGGTCTTCCCACTGCTCATTTTTCTGTTTCCAAAGAGGGTTTCAAAGGGGAGTTTTTAGGTGAATCAAAGCTGAATTAGACTTGTTAACCCCAGTGGTGCTGGCAGCTTTAATGTATTTCATGTTAGGGGATCCGTCCTTCCCAAAATCAGAGGCTTAGTACAGTGGAGAATACTCCTTCCCAAACACTGTATGGTAGGGTACAACATATATTACAAATATTTTGAAAACACAGTGGGCCAAATTCTGATCTCACGTACACCAGAGTAAATCTGAAGTAACTCTTCGCTTCAGTTGAGTTACTCCAAATTTTTATTAGAATAACTGAGGATAGAGCTGCATCACTAATATGTTTTAAATTGCATGAAATCAGAGAGTTTTGAAATACTGTAAGTAAACTTCATACAGAGAAAGGCCTGAAAAACAAATTGAACATCTCAGCATCTCCAAACTTCAGCATGCTTGAAATCTGGATCCCAATTCAGATGCTAAGATCCACCGCTAGCCACACAGGTTACTGCCACATGGCAATGTATTTTAGAAACTGGAATATGGAAAGTATATGTTTTGTTTGTGAAGGCCTGTGACGATAGCTGAAGTGCTAACTCACATTTCCTAGGGTCTGTAGAGAAATGTCCATCCTATCTCTCATTCCCAGTACACCTCTCTCCCTCTGTACGCACGCAAGCACATACACACGCACAAAGCAGTCTCACAGCATTGTTAGATGTGAAGCTTTCAGGCAATGGCACTTGTTCAGCCAGCAGTGGATCTGGAGGATTGGGGTGGTTGGAGGGGTTGGACATATGGAGTAGCAGACATTCTCATCCTTGGTAATAGATATACAACATCTAAGAGTTTCTCTTCACGGCTGTTAACCCGAGTTATAACTGGACTATTGCCCATAGCTCATGTCCCATCCTCACACACAATCTCTGCGCCGTAGTGATGCTTTGAACTCAAGTTGGCTGACCAATCAGGGAGTATAGGCCATAGCTCAGATTAGCACAATTCATCAACTGCTAACAACAGCAACAGCACTCCATGCTGCTAATCCAACGACTCTGTGCAGCTCACGGGTTAGTCTGCCGCGTGGCCCTCTCACTCAGACTAGGCTAACTTGAGAGGAGTTAACTCAAGTGTAGATAACTTGAGTTAACTCTGCAGTGAAGAAATAGCCCAGGTGCCATGTTGCTAAATGATTTCTACTTCTCTTGCATCACAAGCACTCAGAATCAAGTACAGAGGCAGGGTAGAAAATGTTTTAACATAGGCTGGCTACGAATAGCATCCTTACCCCCATCTCCAAGCTCTCTCCTCTCTGACTAGGTGTATTTGCTACCGTTGCTCTCAAGGGAGACAGAATACTATCAGGAGGCCCTTGCAACAGAAACTATTCCAAACCAGAATGCTGTGGCTCTGCTACATGTACTCGGTGGAAAGGGAAAGGAGACAACAATGCTGTTTGGCACCAGGGAAATAAGTGTTCACAGCGTTACTCCTCTCCTTTCTCCCTGATCAGAATGCTTTCCCTGCATCTAAGTAACTTACACACATGAGAGGGGTGGGAAGCCAGCAGGAGGAGGGAAGCTCAAGTAAGGGAAACATCAAAGCCAACTTAAAATGTAGAGAAAACTTATTAGAAAAAAGGTGCGGCATCCACTTTGACCAGAAACTAACTCTGTAGGAGCCCAGGCACCGAGGCTCTCTAAACGATCCTCTCCCCATCTCTCCAATCCCCAAGCCTAGACTCCTATAGTCAGTGCTATGGACAGACAGCAAATCCTGACCTGTTTATTACACAATCTCGCTGTGTTCTTTATCTCCTAATTCCAGAAGGTAAACTGAGGCACTATCTCACCACAGTCAGTAGCTTCAGAATGTGACTGCCGGTTGGCTGTGTCAAGAGGAATGGAAGAGCGGGATATGGCTTGTGCATAAACAGTGAGAGGAGGGGGCAACAATGGCTGTGGTTTGGGTTTGGTGGGAGGGGCAGCTTCTCTAAGTGACTGTGGAGCATCTCAGCATCATTGCAGTTTGTACATCTTCCCAGATTCTGCCTCTGAGCTGGCTACAGTGCTTGGCAGCACCACATAATAATTTCACTTGTGGGTGTCAGTGTAATGCACTACTTCAGTACATGTGATCATGTTTCCTTCTCGTGACAGGCCTCAGCAAACTCTAACAGCCTGCTATTAATTGCCAGCTAACAGAGATACTTAGTTTCATAAGGCTATGGATCAGCTCTTCCAGTCAATGAAGCTGAGTCTGAAAACGCTCACGGCATCATCATCGCCCCTCATTATCAAAGAAAACAGAGGGCCAAGATGATGGGGGAGAAGACATTACAGTAGATGACCCTGAAGTATGTAACCTAGAAGTTAGACATGATGAAGACTTATTTACCTTACTAAACTACTCAGTGCAGGATTGTTCATTTAGTACGGTTTCATCCAGTCTAGTTTTAAAGGTCCCTTGCAATGAGGCTTCTACCCCATCCCTTTGGGAGACTCTTCCACAGCCAGATCTCTCTCTTGGGAAGTGTTTCATGATATTTACCACTTCAAATATTTTCCCTCCCTTCTTGGCCATATACTCTTTAAATATCCATAGACTGTTATCAAGTCCCCACCATGCATTAGTCATCACATAACAGAACTGCATATATTTAGTAGGTCTTTCAAACTTTTCTTATAAATCAGTCCCTCCAGCCTCTGATCCCTCCAAATTGTCAATATATTTTTTGGTAATGAAGTATCCCCCCTTTTATGTACATCAGCATTGCAGTACTCTATCATAAAGGTCTAGAAACCCGACATCTCACAATAATGCAGCTAGTACATGGTTTTAGGCACTGAATGCACCAATTTTTTTGTTTGTCTATTTTAAAGGCAGAATGGATCAGAACTGAGCAGGTGTGGCAGACATAGCGCCATCCAGATAGGGAGGACTATCTCCTTGTTTCAGGATGCCTTTGAAACCCAAAATTGCACTTATTATTCTTGCTACCCAATTGCATTGCAAACTCCAGCCATCCTCCTTAATCGCTTTCACACATCACTTCTCCCCAGGTTTCTCCCTCACAACAATTATCTGTGTTTGGGATTAATTTCCCCCAGATGTATTAACATGTCACAACAAGCAAACCTCTCACTCTGATCTCCCTCACAGACAGGCAATTTAGTTTGCTCAACTGCCAGCATTTCCCACATGTCAACTATAACATCAGTGAACATTCCAGGCCTCCTTTGAAACTGGCATTGCCCTGAGCCCCAGTTCTGGAAATGGACCCAAGTGCTCTATGTCTCAGGTTCTCCACTTTTAGAAGGACGTCAAGCCCATTTCAACTGATGTAGATCATTAAAAGGATTTAATTTCTCCTGGTTATACGTCAGTCCAGCCTGATCTGGGATCACAGCATGAGACAGGGCAGCTGAATGGCTTCTTATGAGTTTCTAGTTACTTCCTTGAGCCACATCTCAGAACGCAACACACGATCAAACAGCTAAGCTGAGTAAGGTATAGGTGAGCCCAAAAGTAACCACGATGCCTACGGCCCTTCAGATCAGCATCTGTTAGCATGGGGATGCTGAGAGTTAAGGAGGGAGGCTGAACTTTCCAACCTCTCGAAAAGGGAATTATTCATGGAGAGGCCTAGGGCGCTATGGCAGCAGAGAAAATACAGAAAAGGTGCCGGCCACATTCTGCAGAGTAAAGCTTTGCAGTAATAAAAATAAAGCTGAATTATTATTTAATGGTCAAATGATGACTGCCCCTGTATGAATACACTGGGAAAGGGAGGTGACGAAAAGGTTCGAATGAGCCCTGCCTTCTTTAGTGCATCTGTAAAGGAGACAGTCATAATGAGGCTGTTTGCACTGTCTGAGCACCAGGGAACAAGCAGAGATGACACGTTACTCTTGATAGTGGCGGAGGGAGGGAGGGAGGCACAATTTCAAGGTTTGGTGGTATGCAGCGGGAATCAGGGCAGGGAATATAAACCTTGGCAGAAATCTGGGGGAGAGGGACACACGTGTCACCTCTAGGGTGAAGGATATGTTAGCACAGCTGGCAGCACTGCACACCCTAAGGAGTGTATTTGGATGGGCTGGGTCATAGTCAAGCCCTGCTCCCTGGAATACCAGCAAGTGCTGGGAGGACAATACCAGGGGATTATTGCTACTGATGTAACAAAGGCTGCTACCGACTAAGCTTCTGTCTTCCACATTCCAAGTATTACCCCTAGCGGAGGCATAATGTCTCCCTCCAGTCACTGCCCCCTGACGAGGAGCATCTGTGGTACCTAAGCATTCCACTAGCGTTTGAGTCATAATTTGGCTTTAATGTAGTCAGTGCACAGAGTATAGATATAAATTGAGGCATCTGGTTTTTCCTGGTTTAAAAATGCAAGAGAGAGCAAGCTATTCATCAGGAGTTTTAAGCAATATTTTTGAATGTTTTACTACACATTCATTTCCCACCTGCATGTATGATACTCATGCCATTCCTGATATCAGTCCTTCTCACCATGAATGCTGAACCTCTCTCAGATGTGACACTGACAATGTGCGATGTGTGGTCAGAAATTATGAGCACAGTCAGTTAAACAAACCAACCAACCCTGCGAGAAGCACAGAGAAGTCTGACCAGACTCCTGACCACAAAACTCAGATGAAAGATGTACAGAATTCTGAAAGCAGCACCATTAAAAGTTGCAAAGGCCCAGAAATCTGAACAGAACAGAAACCTAGGATGGGAGGCATGGAGACTTGATCAGAGTGGCACTGAGATCCAACCAGAGCAGGACAAAAACCCGTCCATTGAAGCAGAAAGCTACAGTGAGAATCAAGACAATTTCATCAGAGCAGTAAAAAAAAAAAAAAAAAAAAAAAAAAAAAAAAAAAAAAAAAATGACATCAAGAGGAACAGAGCTCTGACCATCACAGTTTAAACTATAAGGTATGTACTCCAGAGTAGCAGGTAAGAGTACTGTGAAACTACAAGGCGCAGAAAATCCACTGAGAACATCAGGAAGCTTCAATGAGAGGCATAGAGATCCAGCCAAGTTTCTGCAAAACCACAGTGACACACAGAGATCCAACCTGAATTGTACAAAGCTACACGAAGCACTGAGACTTGACAAGAGCAGCTCAAAACTTTAATGAGATGCAGGGAAACCAAACTGCATTGCATGGGACTGTAACAAGAAATAACGTGCATTGATCACACCAGACTAGTGACTCTGCAAAAGACAAAGAAATCTAATAAAAAACAGGGCAAAACTCCACCGAGAGATGAAGACACAAACCAGAGCAGCATTAAACTTGAGTAATAGGCAGGGAGACCCTACCAGAACAGAGCACAGCCGGAAGATGCAAGGTGGTCAAACCACTGCTAATCTACAACATGAAGCCAATACTTACCAACTTTTTTCACTGGTCTGCTTTTTACCCACTTATTTTCCAGGTAAATGCAATGTAATGTAAAATCTAACTCGTGTTCACCAGGAGTGGCTAAGTGTTGAGGGTTTGGGGGGCTTTTTGGTTTTTGTTTCCTTTTTGCTGAAACAAGAAGTCTTTTGCAGGACATAAAATTTACTTACAGTAGTTCCCAAATGGTGTCACTCTTCAGGTAAATCACTCCAAGCCTTGGCCCTAGTGCAGACGTTCATTGGGGCAGGGGACAGAGAGAGGTTGTGTCTGTACTGGAAAGAAACAAAAGGAAAGGAGACGGGGGAATTGTTAATAATTTATCAAGAGTGAGAGAATTTGCTGCAAGGTTAATCAGTATTCTCCACATCTATATGGTAGAGCGAGGCCTCGCAGGACTAAATTCTGTCCTCTGTTACATCTGGGCAACCCCAGCTATAAATGAGGATAGATTCTGGTCCCTCGTCTCCATGGCCTAACCATCCGATCTATTTTGGGTAGGTCGGATTAGGGGCACTCCAGCAGCCAACTGCCAGACGGTTTTTTTTTAGAATTCCTTCCTGGTCTTGGAGGTTTCCTTCCATGACCGCAGCTGCACTGAGCAACACTGGGAGCCGTAGTGCGCATGAAGCACCAGAGTTTTTCCCATCATGTCATCAAGCCCTGCTCAGAACCGAGGACAGAAAGAGCTGCCTCTAAGTTAAATACAGGTGAAAGGAGGAAAAGGATCTGCCTTGCTCCTCCTGCTTTCTTTGTATTACAGAAACAGTGACTAAAATAGAAGTGTATCAGTCCAAAAGCAGAATCTCCACCTACTCCTCTTTTGGACATCAGTGGGTAGTACTTCAGTGACAAAAACCAAGCAGGCAGATAATTTATTCTCAGTCTTTCAGCGAACGTCAAACCTTAGTAGCAGTTTTGTATCTGAACTGTCTTCTCTGGAGGCTGTATCTTGCCACAAGAAAGGAGTAAAACTCAGTGATCTAATACAGAAATGGGCCCAAAGACAAACTTCAGAAGCAAGCATCCTTGATATTTGGTAGAGGGGAGGAAATCAACATCCAGACCTGACTTTTGCAAATGGCCCATTTTTATAACTGGCTAAACCAAATCCCTGGATCTGAACCCTACTAAATATTGGGATTTTTTAAATCTTTTATGACTGAGTCTATCACTGGACTAATAGGGCTTCTCTTTCTCTAAATATTATAATCCTTCGGTAGTTGAGGGTTGTCTGAAACCAACATCCAAATGACGAGCTAAATCCTGCTCACTTTACTCATGTAAGTAGCTCTGTGGACATCAGTGTATCCAACCCTGCCCACACTGAAGCCAATTGTTCTTATTGTAGGAGTATGGGGTTTTCGCTGTGATCAGAGAAGAAAAACGAATATTTGCTTTATCGACAAAATCAAACAAACCCACACGTGAACAAAAATGATACAAAGTGTCATTGTTATTTTACAGGTAATTAACACCACTGAGCAGGCCTGAAAGTATGTTAGGAAACTCATCACAATAATATTCAAAAACACCAATCAATACAGCAGACACATTGGAATGAGTGCCTACCAACACAATTAAGTATTCTCTCAGTGCATTTTAGATGACATTATAATAATGCATTTCGCAAAGTTTGCATTCAGGATCAGTTTAATGTACACATTTTGCAATAATGATGGCTAATGGCAAGCTGGAGCTGTGTAATCAGACAGACTATGCACACTTTGCAGTTACACATCACAAGGACTCAAGCAAGATTTTCTTTGAGGTTCTAGTTTTTGTGGGCACATCCCCCTCCTTAAAGTTTGCTTTGAATTTCATATTTAAACATATTCAAAAGCTCAATACAAAACTTATTCAGAACCACTGAGTTTCTCCAGGGTTTGGATTAGAACTGTAAGTCAGCTCCACATTTGCTTGCAAAATTCACAAACCACACTGACAAACATCAAGCGCTGAATTTCAAGGATGTAATGATGCCCGATATGTGCATAGTTTTAGGTTTCATTGCTAACATTCACCATAAGTTTTCTTTTCAATCCTCTGCCCTGCTTATTCTGTTTTCCATACAGCCCTCATCTCCCCTTCTACTAATTTTCATCTTGCTTCCTATGTACATTTCATCTGTGTCATTCTGTCTTTTATTCTGCTCCTCTCCCCACCTTTCTATGGTGCAAATCCTTCAGTGCTTACAGAGGATCCAATCCTACAGTCCATCTGCATGTTTAACTCCCACAGTAGTTTTTTCAGGCAGAAAGACCACAGGATCAGGCACTCAGTCCTCCCTCCCTCAGACAAAATGTCTACTGACTAGGAGTTTCACACAAGTCAAGTCTAAGGACTGACAAAGTTAGCCCAATGTATTTTGTCACACCTCTTTCTTTCTCTGTCATGTGTTGTGCCTCTGGTGTTTGGGATCCTGATCTAGTGGATGCTAGGTTGTGGTGTGGCCAGCACTCACTCTGTGGTTCATAAACAAGTGTGGAAGGAAGAAAGGACACTGGGGATGGGGATGGGCCACAATCACATATGGAAATCAGATACTGACCTCCCACTGAAAGTCATTTGGACTTAGGAGCCTTAGGTGCTTTTGAAAAGCCCACTCTGGGTGAAAAGCAGGAAGAAAATTGTAAGTCCTCGAACACTTAGCCAGCTTCATTGCTCCCTCCTTCAGCACTTCTTGTGTGGCCTAAACAGCTTGGCTGTTTTCATTTAATATTAAAATACATTGTAATGGGGTACTTGACGCAGCTGATTATATTTAAAATACAAAATCAATGAAACTGAAGGTTGATCAGATCATGGGGGAACACACTGGGGAAAGTAGCATCCAGAAACACACTAGGAAAGGGGTCTTGAGCCAGATGGGGAGGCCAATAGGTGATGGGGATTTTGGAGCATGAGAACATTAGGGCAAAAAAAAAAAAAAAAAAAAAGTCTTTCACAATTGACAGTAAGGAAGCAGGGGGTTGGGAGTCAGGATTCATAGGTTTTCTCTGTGATTCTGCCACTGACTCACTGTGTGAGCTTTGGAAAGTCTCATAGCCCCTCTGTACCTTGGTTCCTCCAGCTATAAAATGAGAATATTAACATCTACTCCACAGGGGTGCTATAAGGTTTAATTAAGATTTTGAAGACACTGGGTTTCTTGCATGAATGCACTATGGAAGTACAAAGTATTAGTTAAAAACTTTCCATTAATGTTATTAACTTGGATATTTGATATATATTTACATATATATAAAATATGGGAGGGAGGAAGAAACATTGAATCATTTCATTGTTTTTATTAAAGAAGGTTCATTTTACGATAGCAGTGAGGTACTTCAGATTGTGATTTAAGAGGTGCACTTCAGGTCAATCTCTGTGCTGGCTTCAGTGGAGTTGCCAGGGGCATAAAGTCAGCACAAAATGTGGTCCTTTATAATAGTGCTGATGATTAATGGGCTCCCTTCCCATAACTCCACATCCCGATGCACTGATCCTCCTCTTCCCCTTTTTGTAATTTGTGTCTTCACCCTTCTTTTTTTGTTTGCTACTTTACCTGAGCTGTTCGTTAATCAGCACCATTGATCAGAAATGGTCTGTCATAACCTATTATTTAAATTACACATAAGCAGGTGGTGTTCCTACTCTGCTCCTAACACAATATACACACAAAAGAACCTAAACTTACCCTCTTCTTGTGGTTTCCTTTGTTGTTAACTTAAGTAACAGCAAACATAAGCTTTCTGCTAGTTCTTAGACTTGAACTTGGCTGTTTCCAGAATCACTCCCTGCAGGGCATCTCTATCTTTAACTCTAGTTCCTTTTGCCTCAGACACCCTCCAATTCCTATTCTACTCTGTATTTGGAGCTAATAAGACTCACATGATCTAGGTGCCAGGGTCAGTCAGCAGAATAGCTGTGCATTTCTGTGCAGGGGTTCAGCACCTGACATCCGGATATGGAGTTATTAACTCTCAATGATGCATGATCAGATTGGCTCAATTTTGTAGTGAAAAGCTGATTTTTCTAGCTTGCCAATGTTGTAGACCAGCGCGGGGATGTGTGAATCTCTGTTTCTTTCCGCCTTTTATATCATCCCCAGCAAACTGGTGTAGGCAGCAAAGAATCCCACTTACTGTCCTCATGTGGTACCGTTTCTGCAAGGCTAATTGGGAGTAATCACTTGCTTGTGTCATTAAAAGGAGCAGATCTGATTCTGAACACACCTGGGGCATATCTCTTGAGTAAGAAGGGATCATTTTTACAGCCACTTTTCTGATCACAGATGTACTTTAAATCTGGGTTGTCCAGGCCAAGTATAATTTTTGTCATTATTATTTTTTGGAACTGGAGACAACCAGAAACATATTTGTAGAAGCAACTGCAAGGAGATGGTGCCATCCATCAGCATATCAGGTTCCAGAGTTATCTAGTAGCACACACGAATGATGCTAGGTGCTCTTTACTGGTCCTTTGTAATGGGATGGTATGCAACCTGACTAGTATGTACTGCAGGCTACTCGCATACTAGGTAGGTGCTAGCAGAGCAGTGCAGCAGCTGGACTCTCCTCCTAGCAATCAGGAGATAACCAGCTGTGCTGCTTTGCACCAAGAAAGGAGGGGAAGACAGAATTGTGTGTGTGTGTGTGTGTGTAATAGTGCACACAATGCACCTGTACAACAGAGGGCAGAACTTGTCCCTCAGAAAACATGAAATCTCAGGAGCACAGGGTACCCTGTAAGAAGACCAGAGTACGGTTTGTTCATATCAGGCATCATAATAAATGCCCTCACTGAAGGGAAACTGGCCTTTCTCCTGCCCTGCTAGGAGCGTTGTGGGTCCATTTCAGAAGCATGGTCCTGACACTCAGACAATCATTCCCCTTTGGATTAGATATTTGCAGATAAATCATTTGAATGAGATGCACTGGGATGCTGCTCTAGTCTGGTAAAGGCCAGTTTCCCATAAATACGTCTTTGCAAAAGTATTGGAGAGAAATATTTTCCCTCAAATCCCAAGGGTTCCTATTGAAATCTGGAACAGCAATTCATGTTTATGGTGAAGGCTGCATCATGTTCCCAGTATTTGTCATACAAAATCTCTATTACTTATCTGTGTCTATTTCTCTCTCTCCCTAGCCACCCCCCTTTTTTATCTGACACTATAACATTTCACTGTGTTTAAGCTGCAATTCTTTGCTTAAGATGGAATTTAGCACTTAAAAAAAATAATCTCCAAACCCCATCATGATAGATTGAATCATCAGTTCCTGAAGATGTAGCAGGCCTGAGAGGATGATTTATCAAGGGGCTCTTGTGAAGTTTTGTGCTCCTCTGTCCACTGACTGATTGTCTTTTAAGTAGTGTTTGCTATAGGTCAGTATCTGATATTTCTTGCCCCTTTTTGCACTGTGTTCCCAGTTCAAAAGTCTCCCCTGAGTCAGAGCAGGGGTCTACAGAACAAGTCCCTCCTGCCAAAATCCCACAGAGTATAGTAAACCCTCCTGCCTCAGGTCATCCGGGTGCTGCTCTTCGTTCTGTCAGCCCAAACACCAATGCCCCAGTGCTGTTCTACAGAGCACTGGAGATGTTGTCTTTCATTTCAGATATAAAACCAAAGCCCTGGCTAGTTGCTGTTAACAAAGATCTCATCAAGTCCAGATTTATGCACAGGCATAGATGAGAAACTCTCTCACTCACTCACTCACTCACTCACACAAACATGGTATGGCTAATATATAATGTATATATTTTCCTTTACTAAATTTTTAAAAATATCTTATTCAAATTTTGAAAATACATTATAAATTATACATTAAATCACATCAAATTCTGTCTAATGATGTTCTTATAAAGTGTCCATCATTACTGTATTTGAGCACCTCACACAGTTACAAAGTGTGTGAAACATTTCATCTCACCCTATGTAAGTCAGACATGAGTAATTGAGACAAATATTGAAGGCCTGATTCTGGTTTCACTTGTGCATATGGAAATAAGGAGCAACTCTCCTGTGGTGAATGGAGTCACACCTGCGTTAGGCCTCTGGGACAGGGACTGTTTCCTATCTGTGTTAGGGCAGCTCTCAGCACAAGCCTGACAAGGGGTTTTGGGTGCTATCATAAAATATATATTTACTACTTCTACTGCTAAAACCAGTATGAGATCAGAGATAGGCCTACACATGTATTTGCCAAGAAAGCCGACACTTGACACAGCCTTGTACTTACTCCAGGTTACAGTGAATCAGAGGTATGAGTTAGGAGTTCAGAAAAGGAGACCAAGGTCACAGGTAGAGGAAGAGCTAAAGAAGAGAAAAAGCTGCCCTTCAGAAGTTTTTGAAGTCACAAGCAGCAGTAGTCATTGAAGATGGTCAGTGCAGCATGAGGGCAGCTGCTTTGTCACCACGACAAATTGGACAGAGTAACCTTGTTTTGTCACCATGACAAAAAGACTATGACGAATTGGACAGAGTGACATTGTCTTGCAGTTGCAGGCAGCAGAGAATAAAGGTGAATCCATTTCCAGAAAACAGCATCATTGCCAATGCCTCTGCTTCTGAGAGATGAGTTGCCATCACTGCACCCACTAGGGACCAAGCAAATGACTAGGAATTAACATTGTAACAGTAACGTATCCATCCCATCCATGCTTTGGCTAGTTATGACAGATGAGCTTCATGAACATTTCATTGCCAAGCAACCCTGTCAAAATATTGGTGATTTCTACAAATCTGTTCAACATCATGGAGATGTCAAACGATGTCTTGCATTATTTTTGAGGCAGAACAAAAACAATGAAAGCATCAGAGAGAATGGTTGGTCTATTCTTCACAAACTGGTTCAGTTTACTGCTATGCTTGAAAACTTTTCAGCACATACCCAAAACAACAGGCTCTTAGCGCCACAGGTATCAACGAATGGAAGAATTCCTCTAAGAGAAAAATATCTCCATTTCTCATAGAGAAGGGGATTGCAAACTGACAATCGATTCTCACCTGTCCATGTACATTGACATAAATAGACTTTATGAAGATGACTGTATCTCCTAGTAGCTGTCCTGGAGAGAGTGGTCAGAAGTGTACACACTTAATGTAGTAAGGTTTGGTCCTTTTTGGTGGCCACAAGATCCTTGGTTCTCACTCTTTCATGCTTATTTTCAGCCAGCAGCCTGGATTCATCTCCTCCTGGCTAAGGAAAGGAAACTGTCTGCTAACTGATCCATTCCCAAGGTTCATCTTACTGTAAAGATGCTGTAGGCGTGTGCAGTAACTATGCAATATAGGTCACAATCATCCTTGGTGTAGTTCTACTAATGTCAATGGAATTATACCAGGCATGAATTTGGATTTATCTGAGCAACTTGTCACAAATTCACAGAGAACGAAAAGAAGCAAATGATAATCTGGATTCATCATGTACCTTCTCATCCATTTCTAACACACTCAATCATCAAAATGTAATAATGTCAAGAATTAAAAGTATCTCAGCACCATCTTGACAGAATTCTTGTTCTCCCTCAGCAAGATTTTAGCACCTGGCTTTCTTTGGAGGGAGATGCCTTTTAGGAGGAAGAAAACTTGCTAGCTGTATGAAGGTGTGACAGTCTATACTATTATGGTCACCACTTTTACAAGACTACGATAAATTGTGTACAAAGTATGCCTTGTGAGGTATCATTTGAAAACTCATAATCTGTTGAACATTATTGTCCTGGTAAATTATGTGTATTAACATTGTATGTAAAGTTATACATTTCTACTGTATAACATTGCTGTAATATGCTCCAAATTTATGAAAAGCAGGCCTAAACCAGTTTCTCAGGAACAAAGGACAGACTAACACTCAGCCAGGTGTTAAAGAGTTATCACCTGCTTAAGTACAAGCAACAGGAAGGTATAAACAAGAAATTTACATTTCATCACAGGGACAGGTGCAACCCTTATGTCCACAAAAGACTTGTTGCCTGCACCCCAGATGGGGGTAATCCTCAAAGAGGGGAGGGCGGTATAAGAGAGAGAGACAGTGGCCTCTATTTCACCTCTGTCCTCCTTCATCTTTGCTTATGACATCAACGACTCTCAAAGAACTGAATTAAGCAGGAGAGGTCCAAGGCTGAAAGGAGACCCAGCCTGTGAAATTTACTATAGCGTATGGTGAGACAAAACCTTTTGCTTTTAAATTAATTTAGCTTGTTAAACTAGATATTGGCTTGTGTTTTATTATTTTATTTTATTTTTGTAACCAATCCTGACTTTTATGCATCATCACTTGTAATGACTTAAAATCTCTCTTTCTGTAGTTAATAAACTCATTTTATTGCTTTATCTTAACCAGTGTGTTTGGATTAGAGTGTGTGGGAAAACTCCATTTGGGATAACGAGGCTGGTGCATATATCATTTTCCTTTGATGAAATGATGGCCTTTCTGTGAGCTTACATTGTTCAGTAGTGTGCTGAAGAGTACAAGATGCATGTTTCTGGGGAACAAGGCTGGGACAGGAGATTTGCTGATGTTGCCCTGTATGTAATTCATGAGTGGCTGGCCGCAGCAATCATGCATTCAGCTGGGAGTGATTTTACATGCTAGGGGCTGTGTATAAACTGGCCAGAAGTGGATTGTTTATACAGCAAACCAGTGTAAAAGGAACCCAAGCTAGAGAATTGAAGGGACACAGCTGTTCAACCATACAGATTGTGCCCTAGGGAATGTCACAGAGGGCCCATACAAAAACGGGTGTTTTGCATTGTGCTCTACGAGAGGCAAGACATAAGCACGCCCTGACCTCGTGGAGTAAGGAGATCATAACCAAATATTCTTCACCAAGAATGTCTCATTCCCAGCTCCTGAGATTCATAACACCTCACCATGCTAAAAATGTCAAGTTTCACATGATGTTACCACCATGCGGCAAAAGTACCCAAATGATTTTGAAATGGTCTTTTCAGATGAACATCCCCAATTCTCTTGCAAGTCAACAGTAACCAACCTAGTGTAAAGGCTAGGTAAAAAACCCCAGTAACATACTTTTCCAGATGTCTATACTGCTCTTCCTGTATACTTGATGATTCCAGATTCAAATTACACAAGTGAACGCTCATTTAATTTATGTTGAAAAGGATTAAAGAAAAATACACAGGATCCAGGCTGAGAGAGGGAAGCTCTGAGCTTTGGCTCCATTATCCATTGAGGGAGAACTGACTGCGGCCTTGCAGTTTGAAGATTTGATCAAAGAGTTTGCTTCCTGAAAAACAAGGAGAAAGCTACTGTAGACTTCCTGTTTCACACTTCAATGACAAAGCACAAAGTTAAAAGTTTTAGATGAACACGTGAATTTATTCCAAACCATTGTTTAACCAAACTGATGGTTATGCACATTTGTGAAACATTTCATTTTAAATGTCAAGTCATTGAGTGCAATAGGCCCTGAGTTGTGATGTATATTTGTGATAATTATTTGATATTTTAAGTAAGCTAATGTATTAACTGTCTCAACACGGGATTCCTTTAGTATATCTAAAATGTACAGATGTCAGCTCAAGCTGCAATATTAGGATCTGGCTTTCAAACTCCCCATACATCTGCTAGAAAACGTCAGGTTCAGAATTTGAGTGCAGGCCCATTTTTAATGAATTGTATGCATTATTTTTCACTTCTCTCCTTCAAGTGCGTATAGTGCAGCTCACACAGAATGACTACTGAATATTAGTAGCAGGTGACGTGATCCTTATTGCATATGGCATAGTGCATTATTAAGAATAAAATAATAGTAATTATTATAATTGTGTTTATTCTAGTATTTGCCAGTCTTATTTACTTGGGGTTTATTCAAATTCAGTATTTAGTTCTCTCCTGGGCATATTAAGTGATATCTCTCTGGTTATTTCAAAAGGCTTTGAGAAAAACTGAAGGCAGTTGCCTCTACTATTAGATAAGTGCTGCTAATGTAAGGAGTGCTGTTTTCTGATACTAAAAAGACCATTTCCAACTCCTTAGTTTCTTCTCCTTTGACAGCAGAAGTTACTATGTAGAATGGTTTAGATGCGCTTTGCTGAGCTGGGATTTACAGCAGTCTTCCAGGTGCTGTAGGGAATGGCTCAGGGACACAGCTTTGGGTGAGCTGATAGCTACTGTAATCCTTTGCCTTTCCCAGAAGGCAGCATTGTAGGAAATGGAGCAGATGTGTTGGTTTTGTGGGGCTCAAAAATATTTCAATCTCGTATCAACAGGAGTCTCTGAAGGGAATGGTGCTGGATTGGCTGTTAGGGAAGCTCGTACCTACCCTTTGCCAGCAGAAATCATGGCAGAGAATGATGTAGGTGAGTGGGGCTGTGGTGGAACTCACAGCTACTTTGACCCCTGCCCTCTCCCAGCAGGAGGCAATATAGAGAATGATGCAGAAGTGCTGGCTGTAGAAGAGCTCACAGCTATTTTAGTTCCAATCAGACTTCACAATCTGCTCTAATGAAGAGTGCTGGCAGAAATTCAAAGCTACTCCAGGTCTCAACCCTCCCGGCACATTACTATAAAAATGATGTAGAAGTATTAACTACAGAGAAGCCAAAAATTGTCTTGGTTCCAGCCTTTCCCAGCAGAAGTAACTAAAAAAATAGAGTCGGAGTGCTGGTTCTGCTCTCAGCTACTTCAGACAAACTCAGCATACCAGAGACGCTGTTGGGAACGGTGTAAAAAGTGCTGACTATGGTCCATTGTCAAAGCTTCTGCAGACTCAGCCTCTCCATGCCAAGGTCACTGACACAGACACATCAACTCTCAGAATCTGGGAGACTTCAAGAGATCCAGAATTAGCAGTAATCTCCACTCCTGATAACCCAAGTGCTCTGCTTGAGAGGCAGAAGGTAGCAGGAGAATGGCTGTGCTCAGCCAGCATTGATTTCTCCAGCCTTTTATCTGTGTCTGCTTTCTGTCTCGTTTGGAGGTGGTTACTGTTACTACAAGTAGCATGAATCATGTCTCTGTTAAAAAACAGAGCTTCAATTGTCTTACATAACCCCTGGTAACTGAACGTCTAATAATAGCAAGCCATTTCCAGGTAGGGAATCTGTCTACCTCCTTGACACACACACACATTCATCCGGCTCTCAATGTCTCACCACAGGGAGGGAGTAAAGGTGATTTTTTTAAAAAACACACACTACACCTGTTCTGAATTATAGGAGCTGCTGACTATTACTTTAAAATGCAGCTCATATATTAAATACCTCCGGAATGAATATCTAATGTGCAATACTTCCTGCAAAAACCGAGCACCTACAAGGAGCAACAAGAAACCCAACCAGTGCCTCTGAGCTTCAGCTGCAAAGTTCACATTTGGATCCTGATCTGCAATCCTGACTGTCCCTGGATCTGTGTCCTTCTTTACTCTACCCAGGCAGGCGACTTCTGAAATAATTCATTACTGTATTATTCTTGGGGAGGGGGGGTGTTAAAATTGACAATATATCACTTTGAAACAATATTAATAGCATATTCTAGAGGTACTTTTTAAAACTAAACGCTAGAGACTCAGGAAATTCATAACCCTTCAACACCAACCTTATTTCTGACCCACCCCAAACCCTCCCCACCCACAAAAGTAGCAGAATAGGAGAAACTCACCCACAGCCTGATCCAAAGCCCACTGAAGTCACTGAGAGTCTTTCCACAGACTTACATATTGTCTTGGATCTGGCTCCAAACGGCATAAGAAACTTAAATTTGCCCTTTGAAAGTATGGGTTCAGCTATATGATATGCCACTTCTCACCTACCTTCCTTTCAGCCTACATCAGGTACATAGGGATCCCCACTAAATTTCTCCGGAGAGATTTAGGATAGATCCTTGTGTCCTTGGGATTTTAATGAGAAGTGAATTTCATTAGCTTGAGAATTAAAAGATCTGCAGGTTAAACTTACAACTACGTAGGATGGTCTTTTTGGTTAAATCTCATGATTTGGGATTTGACACATCTGAATTCTTTCCCAGCTCAGACACATGGTTAAGTCGCTTAGTCTCTCTATGCCTCAGTTTTCCCACATGTAAAATGGGGGTATTAAGACTAACCCCATTCCTAGAGTACTCTAAGACTAAATTAATTAATGTTTGTACAGCACCTTGAGGTTTTAAGATTAAGGGGTCTATAGACATTCAAAATATTATTGTAACTCAAAAGTAGCTCTCAGGAAGGCAGAGGACAATTATCTAGTGTGAATGAGGTCTCACAGAAATTGTAAACATTCAGACTTAAACTGGAAAAAAAACCCTGTTGCCATCTGTACTTTTGCCTGTACTTTTGCCTAATGGGACAAAACTTAGCACCTGATTTGCCATAAAGGAGCACACCATGGGGTCCATCAAATCCAGTATCCTGCCTCTGGTAGTGACAAATATCTGATGTTTCAAAGGAAATCACAAGTGCAGCCATAATACACTACACTTAGCTTGTAAGCTCTTTGAGGCAGGAACTGTCTTTCTGTTCTGTGTTTGTACAGCACCTAGCACCCTGGGTCCTGGTAAATGACTAGGGCTTCTAGGCACTACAGTAATACAAACAGTACATGGTAATAATAACAATATCAGCTTATTAATAAAAGTCCACACCTTGAATACTGCACGCAGTTCTAGTCCCCATCTCAAAAACGATATATTAGAATTGGACAAAGTACAGAAAAGGGCAACATAAATGATTAGGGGTATGGAACAACTTCCATATGAGGAGAGATTAAAAAGACTGGGACTGTTCATCTTAGAAAAGAGATTACTGAGGAGGAATATGACAGAGGTCTATAAAATCATAAACGGTGCAGAGAAAATGAATAAGGAAGTGTTATTTACCCTTTCGCATAACACAAGAACCAGGGGTCACCCAATGAAATTAATAGGCAGCAGGTTTAAAACAAGCAAAAGGAAGTACTTCTTCTCACAATACACAGTCAACCTGTCACAGGGGATGCTGTGAAGGCCAAAATTATAACTGGATTCAGAAAAGAATTAGAAAAGTTCATGGAGGATAGGTCCATCAATGACTATAAGCTAAACATCATCCCAAACTGCTATATTGTACTATATTTAGGATGGGTCTGAGCAACACATTTTGGATGCTGTTTTGGATCTGAACTTTCCTAAAGTTCAGGACTGCTCAGATGGTGTTCAGTTTATGCTTAGCCCTGCTGTGTAGTATGGGCATACAGTAAATGGTCAACTTGATTGAGGGCCTAGAGAAAAATGGTTGGTTACAGCTATTCCTGGTCTTAATGCTTTCCTTAGCCATGACTATGTTTCCAGCAAGTTTGTCATTCTAAAAGTCGGGGTGGTAATGTGGTCCAAGCGAAAGGGCACAAAACTACAAATGAGGGGACTTTGGTTCCGTTCTGACAATGACTCACTGTGTTATTATGGGAAAAGCACTTCTCTCTGGAGGTAATGCTACTTACTTGCTTTGGGATCTATGGATTATAAATGATATAGCAAGTATTATTATTTTGAAAGCAAGGTGGTTCTGAGTTATCAAAAGCATCTGAAATTAGAGATGGGCCTGAACCCAAATTTATGATGAGATGTTTGAAATTCAGATATGGTTCAGGAAACCAAATGTATTTTGTATCCAAAGATCCTTGCTGGACTGAAACAAGAAATTTCAGGGTGAAAGGATTCAACAAAGGTCTGAAGGCACTTGAAAATAGCTTCTTAAAATTACAGGCAACACCATCACTATCATAGTGCTAGCATTGCCAGTGCAATGCTACAATATCTAGCAATGCCACTGAGTCAAATGTTTTGCTCAAGTACATTAGCATCAGGGGAAGAGAAGAAAAGTGGAGCAGGTTTTTTCTCTTTCAGCCAAAGCCAATCTAATTGCTCTGTGCATGTGTATGCACACACATATGCAACTAGGGTGACCAAATAGCAAGTGTGAAAAATCAGGACAGGGGGTGAGGAGTAACAGACGCCTATTTAAGAAAAAGCCCTGAATATCGGAATTGTCCCTATAAAATTGGGACATCCGGTCACCCTATGCGCAACCTTTAGAGCCCATATTTTCTATGGCAATGATGTACACTGGAGCTACTAAAGGAATAAAGTCACTGTTCCTATGGAGAAGTAAATCCTTCCTCCCTGTACAAATCAGAAGTAAATGTACCAGTTTCTCTACTAGAGTTGGGGGAGTGCAGGGGGTATGGAATCGTCTCTCTTACGTTGATCTATGGCTACTACTTCAGCCCTTCGTTGGCAGTAGCCTCTACAGCTATTTTCTTTTCTCCTCAACACACACACTCTCATACACACACCTGTTTATTCATGGATCTTCTAGCCATGCCATTGCCCCTGTGCTCATTCCCTCATGCTACCAAGTATGGTGCACCAGCAGAAGACAGCCCTGTGCTATGCAAGCAGTTCAGATACACTTCCTGAGAAAACTCTTAGAAGTCTGTTCTCCTCTTCCTCAAACCATGGATCCACTAGATCTCTACTGCCTATTACATGTCCTACACGCCAGCGGAAAGAGGCCAGGGCTTGGATCTAGCAAAATACCACTGAAGTGGCTCGCTAAACTTTGTAGTCCAGGAAGGGAATGGACAGTGTCAAGTCCTCGGCAGATATGGATCTGTTAGGAGCATCCAGGATGAAACCTAGTGCTAACAGGATTCCCTGAGAAAGGAAAGGTGGTTTATTTCACTTCTTCAGAAACTAAACAGCAATCTTCCCTTAAAAGGTGGTGGTTTTGTGAGGGCTGATGGAAGCTAGTCAGCAATGACAGACTGACTTTCATGCAGACATGGCCAATCAAATTCTGCCCTCAACTACCATTATGCAGCCTTATTTAATAGGTTTCCATGGGTGTAACTGAGATAAAAATTTGGGCCAGTACCTTCATTTGTAGTAAAAAACAAAATGCGTAAAAATAGTGCTTGGCTTCAACAGGCTGCAAGTAAAAATTCCCCACAAGCATGCTGGGTTATAATTGCAGATTACCTGTGCTGCATTATTGCCCTGAGGCAAGGAGTGCGCCTTTTCTGCAGAGACTCCACATGGCAGGCAGTTACACATTCAGGTGTCCGTCACTCTGTGCTACTGTGTGATCGTTAGAGAGAAAGATGCAGGAAAGAAGCTTACTGAAGCCTGAGCTTGGACATGAGTTTCTGAACCTATAACACTAATATAGTGTTATAATAAGCATAGTGAAGTGTAAACAATGCTAATAAGCTAAGCAGCATAGTGAAGGGTTAAACAAAAGTTAAACTCAAGTTTCCAGTGCCATCTGAACCGGCTTCAAGTAGACATGAAACATCAATGCATCTGGAAAATGGAACTTGCCATTGACTGTTCTTTACCATCTGTCTCAAGAACATTTTCTGCTTGGGAGCTGCATAAGCAATGAAAAAAAGCACACAAACAACTTCCTGTACCATGTTTTCGGTGACTTGTAATGACGCATTACAAAGTAAACCAGCTAAATATGCGCAACTGTGCCTCACTCCAGATGACAACATGTATTATATAACAGCAATCCCTGACTTATTGTAAAAGATTAGGACACAGAGCATACCCAGGGGTAAATACTCTCTGTGTGTGAGGCTTGGGGGAAAGTGCCTCGGATAACTTTGTTTCCATCTCAAAAATTCCAAATCCATTCCAGAAGCCGGAATAGCGAGGGGACTCACTTTGTTGTTGTTGCAGATTAAAACAATATGACTTGTTGCATGCAGTGCTGTGAAGGGAGCTTAACTGCAATGGATGTCAGCTTTGGTTTGTTTATTTTTTTAAAAAGCTAATTTAACAAATTTTAGATTAAAAATTGATTTTAACCAAAACCCAGCTGCTTCAGAGGTATATCACTGGCTAGCTCTGTCTATCTATTGAGAGACTGTGGGCCAGATTTGCCCCTCGCAGGGTATAAATCAAGAGCAAACCCACCAAAGTGAACTGAGGTAAATCCGAATAATATCATCCATCTACTAAACCGGTATAAGTGTGAAAGGAATCAGGCCATGTGTGTGTCCCCTCTCCCTTTCTTTCAAGTAACTGAACTAATGAAATCAAATTGAGACGTATGAAGAAAGCCCATTACCAGTGTAAGCACAGGGAAGTATTGTAGGTGAAGGAGGATAGAAGGCTAGAATGAAGCAGAACATGCTACTGAAGGAATAGAGTCTGCTTCTTCTCCGGTGAAACTTTTGAGGTTAAAATCAGTAAGAGACTTTCCGCACTGGAATTGTTGGGTGACATACTCAAGGTTTGTGTACACTGGGCATATTTGCACTGATGCTGCTACATTGGTGTAACTACATGAGTGCAAAAAGCAACAGCGTAGACAAGCCCGCAAGCACAAGGAACAGACTGCCCATATGAGGAATAGAGGAAACTGAAGCTCCTATCGAATGTCCATAACTGTCAGAAGTCCAGTTGGACTTTGACCTCCTGATTTTCTAGGATAAGTGATTGCCTGGTTTGGTAACACTGGGTTTTCCTAGAGGATGACCCCACCTGTTAGAAACTGAAACTCTAGGTTACTTCTCTTCTCCTAAGGCTATTCCATTTTTAAAGAAATTGCTCATTCTACAGCAGCAAAGGCTCAGATCTGTGCAAACTGTTGTGAGATTTCAGCTGAAATGAACCAGCTATGCAACTCATGCAGATCACCTCTTTATGAGGGGAACATTAATATAGCTCCTGAACTTGCCACTTCATTTACAACAAAGCCTGGACTGCATCCAGCCTTCTCCCCTTCCTTTTCAGGTGGACCTAGAGCACAAACTCCCCATCCCCGAATCTAATATTTAACCATCAGTCATCAGAAAGACACTAAGCTAAACTCTCCTCCCAATTATAATGGTTGATTTCAGTGGGAGTTGCATCCGTGTAAATAAGAACAGAGTTTGGCCCTCTGTCTTTTCCCAAGGAAGACTAACGATCAAATAATTTTCTCACATCTCTGTTTGCACTTTCACAGTCTGGTTACATTGATTTGTGTCTCATAAGTAGACGTTTCCTTTGCTGGTTACAAATCAATGTTATAGACCAAGGCTGCCTGCATATTTTTTCTCCCTTTTTCTTGCCTGGGTGAAAAAACCAAGTGTGGTTTCAATTCTTTTTGCTTTATAAATGTGAACTTTCTTGATCAACCATACATGAAAAAAAAAAAGCAGCTGAAATTCCAGTTCTCCCTTCAAAAACAGGAAATGTCTTTGCTTACATATCTAATTATTGAGATGCTTTATGGTATGATAAGCACCTTTATCATTCCGGTCCTGCCACTGCTTTGTTAACCTAGTTATAATCCTCTCCTCAGACATCACAAGATTTCCCACAGCAGCTCACTGTGATATCACAGACAGCTATGACTTCATGGTGTGAGTAAGGAAAAGGTAGGCAAAGATTTTAGTCTGCAGGAGGAGTGAGCTGCCACACAATTTTTCTGAGAGGAGAGGGGGAAAAAAGGATTTTCAGTTGGTTACAGAGAGCCAATGAGACTTCTGACTAGTGTATACAAATACAACACTGAAAGTGGGTATTTTATTACAAGTGGATAAGCATGAAAAAAGAAAAGGATCAACAAGAAAACAGAGTCATCAATCAGATTGTACAAAGCAAAGGAAGCTACAGGTGAAAATGCAAAGCCGCACAGTTTGATTTGCTTACATTAAAAGAGCAAGGCGTGACATCCTTTTTTCCCACCACAAAAAGACCCAATCAATTTTGATTTACCTACTGTGAAATAGTTTGGGTATGTCTTAAAGTTCTACTGGAAAATACATGGCTGTCAGGAGAATAGCAGCTACGGAGGAGAACTGGCAGAAAAAAAAAGGTTTAAAGAACAGATGATCAAGAAGAAATAGTCCAAAAATCACTTTTTAAAATAAAAAACAAGTCTTACATTGTTATCACCATCATCATCCAATAGAATGATCATCAATCAAAGGGAACTATGATCTAATGGTTAAAGTACAGGACAAGGAGTCAGGAGATCTGCATTCTGTTTCCAGCTCTACCACTCAGTCATTGCATGGCTCCTGTCCTTCTCAGTGTGCTCATCTGGAAAATCAGGATAATACTATACTGACTTATTCCTTAATGTCAAGAAAATGCCCTGCGCTGCTTATGTGGAAGATATTAGAGAGAGAGGTGAGAGAAAAAAGTAGGAGATGAGGAAGAAGCTAATCCCTCCTCCTCCCCCCCCACACACACCAACCCCCCCCCCCCCCCCCAAAAAAAAAACCTATCACAAATCAGAATCCATAATTCTAATGATCTCTTGGGAAGTAGGCAAGGAAATCAGACCACTTCCTCATTGGATAGCATCTTTTTGGAAGGTTCTCATATACTACAGTGGTGGGTGTAGTAAGATATAGGAAGATAGATACTGCAAAAAACTATTCATCTGATTTGATAGCATTTTCCACCCCACCTTGCATAGGTCTAAATGAGAACAGAAGATGTAAGGCAGACAAGAATCAGCCCCCCAGAATCTAATCTATCAATCTAGGATTTCTATAGAGCCTGTCAGTGTAATAACTAACTGCTGAACAGGCATATTACATTTGTATGGTGGTGGCCATTGTGGACTTTATAGCTGGTTCTGCTTTTCATGCTTCATATGTTTTAAGAAGCTTTGCTTGAGTTATTTCTTAGTTTGCTTTAAACTGACTCCAGTTATGACTGTACAGGCTAAAGCAAAATTGGTATCTGAATTCAAACATCTTCAAAGTTTAGAGATATATGGAAATAGAGTTTTGTTTCCATCCATTATTAATATAGGCAGAGGTCTGGCATCTGAGTTCAGCAACTCCAGAAGTTCAGGATGGGGAAGAAATCTGGATCCTACATTTTGTTACAGATCTCATGTCATTTTAAAGTCATTTTCCTGAGGGGCCACTACTCTTCCCGGACGTACGAGATGCCAACGTATTCAGATATTACAAATAGCTGTACTTGATTGACTATAGTAGGAGTTGTATGGCTAGCTGAATGCAAGTCTTTGACATACATGGGGAAAAGTGCATAAAACCCAGTGTACGGGACATAAGTGTGGTTGAGCCACTAAGTAACAGTGACCATAATGGCAGCCATGCAGGGGGAGCATACCAAAAGTTCAGTGACAGACTTAAATAAGGGGAATTTAAACAAGAAGGTTTCAATCAGAAATGGCCTGAAGGAAAAATTGAGATCCATACAAATAGAATGGAAGTTGCTAAAGAATCTTTTATAAGACCCCCAGATGATGGCCGTAGTCCAAACCAAACACAGAGGAAAAACTCAAGAAAAATGTGCATCATTAAAAGTTGAGCAATCAAATCACATGACAGTGAGGAACAGTAACACAGTCTCTTTATGACTCAAGATGACATCATGTAGAATACTACATTCATTTCTGGGCACTTCCTCATCAGAGTGACTAGAGAGAGTTCAGAGAAAAGCCACATAAATGATCTAGGTGCTGAAAGGACTGACATTAATTAACATTAAGAGTTCAATTTGTATAGACTGTCTAAGTGAGGATGATGAAGAGAAGGGGAGACATGATAACAGTTTGTATGTAGTTGAAAGGTGTAAATACCACAGAAGGAGAGGAGTTACTTAGAACAGCACAAAAGGTAGAGACATAAAGTTAAGAGTTGGAAAATGTAGGCTGACAGCAAAATATACTAGGCTGTGGACTAGCCTCTTAAAGGAATGAGACTGAAGTTCCCCTTGCCTGGAACTTTAAAACTAGACTGGAAAAAGCACTCAAGATGTGATGCAGAGAACAATCCTGCATTGGACCCTTGGAGATGTGCTGGGAAGGATTTGATACTGACAGTTTTTCTAATTCCATGACTCTAAGGTACAAGAGTGTTTTTCTGGCCCAAAATTCCTTCTCTTTTAAAAATATGGAAAGACATGAAACAAACTTCAGCAGATAAAATGATGAATAATCAGAAGGAGACTAAATTAATGCCCGGTGGATAATCCATTGAATTAGTCCCAGATGGTACTGTAAAGAGACTGCTGAATAAGCAAGGGGCAAATTGTGTTCTGAGGGCGTGGAGGAAATGGCCCTTTTTAAAACCAGGAGGTACAGTGACTAGGGTAATGCCTGGGTGAATGGAGAAATACACCTATAGAATAAGAATCAGATTTAATTATGAGTGGGGATAGGTGACTCCACAAGGGGCAAATGACCTTCTGAATCGAGGGTAGGTGGCTCATTGATGGGATAACTTGTGCAAATCTGACTCTGCAAAGAAAGGGCTAGATCTTGCACACGGGAAGTCAAAACACCCAGTGACATCAAGAGGAGCAGGAGCAGGCCACTAGAGAGGGGCTCAATCTGTAGCAGCAATGCTCTGCTAGCACTAAACATTATATTTAGGCCTCTGAAAGCAAAAAAGCAACCCTCTCGCTAACTGAGCACTAAAATGCTGCAAAGTACAGCGCACACACAAATAGAAAAATCACAGTGCCATTCAGGTGAGGGAATGGAGGGAGGACAGACGTCTGGAAGTGCTGAGATGAAATGTTACTGTCACTTCCCATCCATAAGCACTCAAGCAGCAGGAAATGGAGACAGGATAACCACCAGCAAAACCTGTGATGTACAATTTACTGCACAAAGCTAAACCGAACCAGATCCTGTGAGATTTTAACCTGCAGTGGAAGTAGTTCTCAGCTTCCCCAACTTACTGGACAGTAAGGAATTCGGGTGGGGTGGATGAAGGGGTATAAACTTTTCTTTACTGAAAGTTTGAAATCACAGGCTCAATAGGAAACTGACTTTTCACTGCATTTGGTCCTGTTATCAGATGAAAAAATAGGTGTATCAGCATTTTATCTGAGTGATTTGCTTTTCTTTTTATATTTCCTTTAATTAATTTTTAGGGTAAAACCTTCTCTCTGGGCAAAGGAAAGAAGTGATGGATCCAGGAACTGAAGCCTTTTTTGGGGGGGGGAGGGAGGGCCTACACAGGAAGTGCCCCACAGAACGCTCACAGTTTAGCTGCTGCAGATTACTATATCTTATTGTTTTGGTGGTGGAGGAGAGAATCTGGTACATGTTAACGCTCATGAAAGTGAAAGGCTAAAAACACTGGTTAAGGCCAGGCATGTTGAGCTCAAGTACTTTGTAAAGGTCTCTCACAGAGCTCTGCCAATGCACCTGTCACTGGCCTGCTATTACTGCCCTGGGCTCTCCAGCCAATACTACCACTATACCTCATTGACCTGCAGCTTTCCCCGCTTCTTCAGTTCTGGCCTTCCCACAGAGCTCTGCCAATTCACTTCCTTCCTAAACCTTAGCATCCTTTGCAATTCCAGGCCATGACTTCTTGAGCAGAGCCTGCCAACCCCATGGGATATGAACAAAAAGCCCAACAGGGACTAGGCCAAGATACCACCAAATTCATTTTTAATTGTGACATAAACTTGTGATGATCTCTCTTTCTGGCTCATATACTAGCTCCAGAAGGTTCTTTCCGTTAACTCCACCTATAGCATATGGCCCAGCATATGTTACGTGCATGTGATGCTAGACCCGTGTGTAGCAATGCTCCCCTGTGGTCCATGTTCTGAACAGCTTTGTAGCTTTCTGCAGTCCCCTGCCAACTAGCCCTATGCACCTGTCCAGATAGAGTAGGGCCAGTTGTAGCTCTCATTAAGAGAATTGGCGGGAATGCAAACTGAGCCTGAGAAAGTACTAGAAAAGGCATGCAGGCACATGATACTGTGAGGTACTACAACAAAGAGGGCTTGACTCTATATCAAACACAGCTGGTTGCCTCTGTATGTGCTTTCCAACTGATTATGCATGTTGGTACCTTGATCTTCGTATTTAGAAGCTATGTGTGATACTTCATTGCTTACCATATCTTTTACAGGCATTGTGCTCCAAAACCTAAGCAACACCACAAAAAACCTTCTGCATAGCAAACAGATGAGGTATTTCTGGCAGCTCTTCTAGCTAGGATACTATTTAAGTAGGCATTTGAGAAATTCACTATTTTATACTATTTAAGGAGCTATTTGAGAAAGGTCTTATTCACAGCCCTAACTCCACATGTGCAACCTAATTTAAAAAGTTAAATCCACAAGTCCATATATATGGGGATATTTTTCTTACCCCAGGGTTCTGTTCAGCCTGCCCATCCAGCAATCCTAACTCTGGGGGCACTGCTGTTGTGACTGACAGCTGATAGTTTTTCTAAACACTTGAGTGGAGCATTATAAAACTCACTAGTGACTGTAATTTTTATCACTTTGACAATATTTATAACATCTCTCTAAAGCATAAAGTGTTTTTCAGTTTGCTAAGATAGATAAAAATGAGCCTATCCAAAAATTCCAGGAGCATATATAAATTAAACGCAAAAATCACATACAAAGAAGAGACTGAATTTGCCCACTATTACCATTAAAATGTTCCCAGCCCACAGAAACCAAATCCCTCCCTCCCTCAATTCGCTCATCAGCCCCTCAAATTCAGCCTCTCGGAAAAAGCCTGGGAAAACAGATTGGTCTTTCCACTGAAACTCAACAATTTTTGATACTCCCAGACCAGTAAAGGAAAATGAATGTCAGAGATGATCACCCACCAGTGAGACACTGAAGACTGCGAAGGGGAATGACAGGTCAAGCATCCCAGCCAATTATTATGTAAGAGCACCAGGAGAGAAGCCATTGCTAAATGTACAGGACTCAAGCCATAAAGGCCTTTAATAAAATAGGTCAAAAAGTAAGATCTAGAATTACATTTGGGAAGGACCCAGAAGCCAGTGCAATCTGCAGAACTGGTGTGACATGCTCCACATTGGAAACATCATGATGTTAGGAGTAAGCTGCACTGTGCACCAGCTGAAGTCTTCACGTGGCCTTCACATGTAATCCCATGTAGAGCAGACTGGAGCAATCCCATTTGATGGTGAGGATGGCATAGATAACCCATGACGAGGCCCACATCCACAAAGATCCAGTTGTAACCTCCTTGCCAAACACAGGTGGAAAAAAGCACTCATCTATGCAGAAGAAGCCAAGTTTGCACAAGAACACCAGGTTTCAAACCTGAGTAATAAAAGTCAGCCAGACTCACGAAGGTCCTAATTTTCAGCATAGTTACCTACCTGAATATCCAAACCCTGCATTTGGACTCTTCATTAAGGACTGAGGTATTAACACACCTAACCTCCAATCTTATGTCTGATTCAACTTTTCCTGAAGTGAAAATCGGGATCTTGAAGAGCCAAATGCAAAGTTAGGACATTCTATTCTGACCCCCATGATATTATCAGACTTGGCTGGCAATCTTACACAAAGAAGCCTCATTAGATAGAAACAGTGCAACACAAGCCTACCCTACAAGCATTGTGGGGCTGCTACAACAATAACTCCAGCAAAGATCTGCACCATCTCTCCCCTGCATTTGACCTCCTGTGCATGGGCAATTTGGGTGCATCTACTGCGGGTAGCAACAGATGCTACAGCAGGAAAACCCAGCTACCGGAGTGGAAGGATTAATGGGGCATTAACATGAAAGCCCCAGTTGCGGCTATTTAAATGCTAACAGCCTTAAGCGAGTTATCCAACACACAAACTTACAGCTTGAGCCACTGGAACTTAATTATGAAACATCTGGGGCCAAATTCTGCCCTTTGGATTTGCACGAAGTGATCCTGCTGAAGCTGATGGGAGCTCTATACACCATGGGAAAAGGCAGTGGCTAGCTCTGGAAAAGGGCTATTTTAATGCTCAAGTAAAAGATTAATTTTTACTAAGACTTTTTTTTAAATATGCCAATCATCTTTTTTTTTCTTTTTTAAATTAATCATCACCTAAACTGCTGGGTTGGTCAGGCATGTCCTGATTTGCATTCTTCACTAATATCCTTGAAGAACTAGCTAAAGAAAAGCGCTGTTTTAAAGCTTGCCATGTTGAATTAATGTTCCGTTAAATCTGGCAGATTTTGCCCGTGGTTTTCTATTGACCCTGCTTGCAATTCTTCTTTTGACACTCTTCTGATGCACCTTTTCCCATCCAGAGGGCTTTTCATGGTCCAAAGACATTTTCTGCCCAGGCAGAGCATATTTTCACCTCCTTTTCACCTCCCAGAACAATATTCCAGGGAAGATCAGGAGGTATGCCATTAAGCCCAAAGCATGAACACAGCACTCTTGCATCGCTGCTAACAGATTTGTTCGATTTCAAATCTTCTGGGCAGCAGTAGGTAAACACAGATTTTGTTTTAGCAGCTCAGTTACAGTTAAAGTAAGCATCTGCCCAGGCTGTACACAATAAATCTCCTATTTCAGGGGCATATAATAGTCATGACATTTTGCTTTGGTTTGAATTTCGGCATATGAGGCCTCAGCCCCAGTGAGATTTTGGTTTCCAGCAAATTTAGAAAACATTCTGATTTTCTACTGCTTTGCCCCTTGTGTAATCATTTATGCCCATGCAAAATGGGTGGAAAATATCCCCACCAGTGCTAGTGTATACTGAGCTCCGATTTGGTAGCATCATACGCCCACTTTGCACTAGTGATAGTAACTACACAAGGTACAAGGCAGTCAAGAATTAGGCCCATTATGTTCTTTGCTACTTTTTAGAGACAGGGCTACAAACGGTCAGTGGGGCAGGAGAGACAGATCCTCCCTGTTCTCAGTTCTGGTGCCCAATCCTAGATCCTGCACGGTTTGCAGCTGCACAGTAGGGCAACTGCAGGGAAAGTCCTGCTCAACTTCGTGCTGCAGCATACTCAGTGCAGACAGAATCTTCAGAAATCAAAGCTAGTGCATCTCTACTGAGCACAAACAAACAGTGATTTTTCAGAGGCTTATAACTTGGCCAAATTTGGATGGATTTTCACCAAGAGGGGGAGGGGGGGAGGGAAGGAATATCCCTAACAGGAAGGCCAGCCCACTACCAAATTTCAAGTTCCTGCTTCAAAGCATGGGGCTGGGACACCTTCTCAAAGAAAAAGTCACCAGAATATTTTAACATGGGCAAAACACCTTATTTTTTCCTAGCCCCATTTCTGGAAATGATTCAACAAGTTTGGCTGAAATTTTCCAAAACAAATCAGTCTAAATCATATATGCAGCGTGGAAAATTTCAATCCAAGTGGTTAAAATTTGGCAAAATTATAAGCAACTGAAAATGGAGTCTTATAGTGGGAAGTGATGGGCAACCTTAACAATGGGCATTCTTACCAGCCTCACCCATAACACAGAGAAAAAATACCACCTCTCAGTCACACACACACTGTACAATATATGCATTAGCATTTAATGAAGTGCAGGGTTCTATTTTAACCTTGATTTCTAGGCCTTTAGTTAGGCAACTTTCATTAGTGTTAATGTGTGCTCTTAAGAATATTTGTGCCTCTATTTCACTTAGGCAGTTTTGAAAATAACCCGCATATCCTTTAGAGTGGGTATTCTTAAGAATGGATGCATTATAAATTGGATCTGACTGCTTCATCTCATTTTCCCTTTTCCTTTTCTTTCCTTCTGGCTGGCTGTCCCTTATTTTTCTTTTGTCCTTCTTTTAACATTGCACTTTTTTTCTGTTCTCAGATTTACTTGCTTTACGATAATATCCGCTCATTTAAATTTTCTTTCTTGCTTTTTCTATCCACCTCTCCTAGGTTTGTTTACGTCACCCATCAGGGTAGCATCTACGCGCTGGGTCGTAATTTTTATGTTTAGCGTTAGCTTGCATTTATTATGATAAACTCTCTCAGCCTGGCTCCCACACCTTTCGTTAACTCTGATTTGCTAATCTCTTCAGTTCACACCAAACACGGGGGGGAGGGAGCGTTGGGGGGAGAAGGAATTAAGTGTTTGTGGAGGCAGTGCTGGCTGTCAGAGACTGATTGACAGCAGCACAGTGCCTGCATGTGCCGAGAAGCTACAATTTATACAGTGAAATGAGACTTCTGTGCCTGATACACCTTCCTTGATTGGATAGACATTTTGAGTGCTCCTGCCTATCATCATTAGCCCAGTGACTCCCTGCATCCTCTTCGCTTCCTTCTCCCAGGCTGTCAGCCTGGTATGGCTCAGTAGAAATCACAGGTTTTCTAATTGGGTTTGCTCCTAAACAGAGGGAAAACCTAAATCCAGGCCAGAACTCATCAAATTTAAGGTCAAAAGGGACCATCTTGATCATCTAGTCTGACTTCCTGCACATTGCAGGCCACAGAACCTCACCCACCCACTCCTGTAATAGACCCATAACCTCTGGCTGAGTTACTGAAGTCCTCAAATCTTGATATAAAGACTTCAAGTTACAAAGAATCCGCCATTTACACTGGTTTAAACCTGCAACAGATCCATGCCTCGTGCAGCAGAGGAAGGCAAAAAACCTTCAGGGTCTCTGCCAAACTGACCCAGGGGAAAATTCCTTCCTGATCCCAAATATGGTGATCAGTTAGACCCTGGACATGATGATGAAGAGTGCACAACCCAGATTCCACTGGTGTGGACTATCAGACTTGTGCCCATCTGATTAACTTTCTAGCAGTTCCCTAATTTCTATGATAAACATATAAGGGTTGTGGCCTCGCTTTTTAGAAAGAAAGAACAAAATTGATTTATTTTATCAATAAAAAAATCACAATAATTCCCTAAAGTCATACATTATTTTACCTTCCATGGTTCATGTATTTCATATATAACAAATCCTCCAGAGGGCTCATGAGACCCAGATGGTCTTGTAACCAGCTTGGCAGAGGGAATCCATGCCCACTTCAAAGATGTCAGACTGGAGACTACTGTTGGGGCTGTATGGCCCCATTCAGTCTTCCGGACTGCTACCTGCATGGACGTTTGGGAGGCATCATGCAACTCATTCCCACGCTATTTCCTCAATGAATCTGTGACTGCCTCTTGTAAAGGGAAGGGATGTTCCTGTGCTCAGGATAAGTGGTCCTCTGCAGCTGGGGAATCCAGCCAGGATGTGCAGCTGCAACAGGCTGTGAATCTGACCCTATAGATGCAACCTTTCCTCTGGTTTAACTAGGATAGGATGGAGGAGAAAAGTTATTTAAGTCTTAGACTACACTAAAGCTCTTGGGAACTGTAGCGTCTCTAGTGTTCTGATAGAAGGCAGAAGACATGGACAGTGAATCTCCTCAGTTTATGAGTGGTTTTATGGGTAGCCTTAGCTTACATGGCTCAGTAGCTTGTGACTACCACAAAAACAAAGAGTTGCTTTTTTTGTTTGTTTTTTGCAAGGTCTCATGGGAAGCTTATTTTGCATACACTGAGAGAGTGTTTGCCTGATAAACCGCACGTACTGTATGTCTGTCTGGCACAAATAAGCAATTTCTCCTCTCATTTACAACAGTCTATTTATAGCGGTACTTACACGATTGACCCGTGGACTCATGGGCATCCTGTTCCCCCCGCAAACACTGAAATAGGCTTTCACACTCACCCAAAGCTCATGACAACTACACCCCTTTAAGTCCTGCTTCCACTGAGCAGGTCCCATCTGGTCATGGGGACCACAGATGCTTAGGGAAGGTTCTGATGAATAGACTAGTAATAGCATCCGGCAAGGTGCATGTTCACAGCAGAAATCCACATACCTCAGGTTGCTGTGAGGCACCAAAGATGGAGATTAGGTGTCCTTGAACACATAAGGAATGTGCGTTTGCTGTTACAACCTCCTCCTGAAATATAAATAGTCATGTCCTGAGAGAAGCTAAGCAGGTGTTCAGCACCTGTCAGGATTCGCCCCAAAGTATTTTGCAAAATTAGCTTAATAAGCTCTCAACCACTGTGATGAAATCTCAACAACCTGAACCTTTGTCATCCAGTCAGATTCATTCTTTATAATGTCAATTTTACAAAACGATATATACCATTTATCTGGAACAGATATCCTTGTGTGTGATTGCAGAGGTATGTGCTAAATAAATTTATCATAGGCCTGCATAGTCAACATCTCACTAATCCTTTCTCCTAAGGCTTATCCTAATATTTCAAAACACTGTGCATCTTCAAACAGCCACCATTTAAAAAGATCCAACAAACCAGAGAAACATTGCCTATTTCTTCTCATAGATATACAACTCCTCCTTAAAAATCATACCTAACCAAGACCTGGAAGATTTAGTCCGATGCCAGTGACAAGTTTTCTATCTATACAAATGTCATCTGATATTCTGCGCTGGAAGAAGGGATAGTTTTATCTCACTGAAAAGGAAAGATTCCCAACTTCCTAATGGGATATACAGCACTCACTTCAAGCTGTGATAGTGCCCAAGAGATCAAAATTAATGTAATGCCATTCATATGCTATTTTAGGTCATTTATAGAGTTTTGATACTTATTAGTTTGAATATTTTTCTCTCGTTGTGCCTTGCACTGTAGGATTCATACACCTAGGGGACCTGGCTTTACAGATGAAGACGTGACAAACTGTTACTATACATTTTTTTAAAAAACTCTCTAAATATTTCCTATAACGTGTGTGGCATCTACAGAATATATAAAGGTGTGAGGTGGGACAAAGCTTTATTCAGCACTCATGCTTGTTTGTGATGAGTTGCACAACTCAGAAGTGAAGAAATAAACCATCCTAACTCACGCCAATAAATCCTTTATATCACACCCTGCCCTCCATGCCACATCTGTGGTGGTGGTGTCCAAGGGATAAACTGCATTATCACCTTCTCCAAACTATACTCAGTAATCCATGATCCCTGGAACTACTTCTATTATTCGAATTCTCTGATCAGTTTCAAGCAGCTGCCCCCCTTTCAGCCTCTTTTTTTTTTTTTAAATCACCATCCATAAAACTTTATTTTTTGCCCCCCAAAATGTGGAATTTCCCTCCACAAAATTGCACAAATCTGGAATAGCAATTTTCAGCCCTGGAACAGCAATTGGCTTAAGGTTTGCAGTTTGCAACCCATGTGGACTAGATATAGATTTATACTCCTAAAGAAAGGGGGATATTCCTGGCTTCCAAATGGGATACACTGAATATGCTTACAGCTCTGGATGGTCCTAAAAGATTGGACCATAAAATCACAATATTATGTATAGAAAAGCTATTCGAGGTTTTTCTTGGCAGATTCTAAAGTGCGTTCATAATTCTTCTCAACCTCTGAACCTGGTAAAGTGGGACTACGTAGAGCTGTTTGAAGTATTTATTGTGAATACATTAATAAACTCAGGGTATGTCTACACAACACAAGCAGTGCATGGGTTAGCCTACCAAACTCATTTGAATTCAGCTGGCGTAAGTAACAATAGCAGTGGAGCCAGCACGGGCTTCAGGGCGACCTAATGAGCACAGTCCATAGCACCCAGGATCTGCGCCAGGGTTGTGCTACCCATGCTGAAGCTTGTGCTACACTATCTCCACTGCTATTGTTACCTGTGCTAGTTGGATCAAGGTGATCTGGGCAGGTTAGCCATAGACGGCTTTTGCTGTGCAGACATACCCTCATTTACCCCCTTTTTTCTGTTTGGGAAGCATCTGTGAGCCAAGTTTAATTTTGCAAATCTATTTTCTGACTGGCCTGGATGAATGTTTGTCACCCTATGGACTGTTTGTGAAGGTTCACTTTTACCATTTGTTATTCATATTGTTTATTCCATAGGTCAACTAAGATTTCTGCTCCTTGATTGGATGACAAACTTTTCAAACAGAAGAATAAATACCAAAAGGCTTATAAAGAATAATGAATATTCTTGTTCATGCACAAGAAACCTTTTTCACATGTCAATATGGATATCTGCATGAATAGCCATCCATTCCCGAAAGCCTTAATGCTAACCAGGGGGGATAGAAACCAATGATTTTTTTTTAAATGGATTTTTAAAATTTAAATCCAAATATTTATCATTTAAATACAGGTTTATTTTTTGAAAATACACCTATTTAAAATTAAATTTTAAATCATGACCATTTATGTTGTTAAATGCTTAAACTTACTATAAACTATAACTCATTTACATTAAATTTTAAAAAATAAAATGAAGGGTTATGTTTGCTGCCAAGTTTTAAAGTCAGATCACTGAACTGGTTGAAGTCACTGGCTAAGCACGCAGAACCAGAGTTTTTTGAAGTGCTAAACCAGCTTTTGTCAGCAGTAGTCTTTTCTGAGGTGCAGTGAGAATATTTTATTAATTTCAGTTTATTCAACTTGTCAGTTCAATGACTTGTTCATTCAAAGTTAAGAAACCAATCAGAGTTGAAAAAACAGAAAAACATTGTTTTCCTCTTTCAATCTCTGAATAAAAACTAGGTGTAAGAGGATGAGTTCTACTAGTTCTAAAATCTTTAGGACATGGTAACCAGAAACAATCAGTTCACTTCAATAACTAAAGATAATACTTCCTTTATTTAACAAATCAGTTAAGTTTTAAATGCAAAACACGTTATGATAAACTTTCTGTTCTAATGTACCCAGCACAATCAAGGAAAAAAATGCTGTTTTTTTGCATTTTTAATTTAATTTGAAATTCCATCCCAAGAGAGCTTGACACAAATCACAAGTAAAATATTAATCATAATTTAATAAATAAGAAATGCATCATTCACCATTTTCTAACATAATATAAATTGTAAAAATTAAGAATAATTGCTTAAATATATGTATACAGTGAACAGATACAGTGTAACCTCTTGGTTAGCAATAAATAAATAAAATAAAATAAAAAAGCAGCACCAAATATAATGTAAAGGCTATATTTATTTGCAAATCAACATGCTTTAACAGTGATTCCCAACCTTTGAGATGCAACCTTTCTTTAGGAAAATAACTAAAAAGTACAAAAGCAAAATAAGCTTAAAAATAGACAGCTTAAATCAAGATTTTCCCCTTGCAGTTTTAAATCATGCTTAAAATCAGTGATTTAAATCTATCTACCTGGGTGCTAACTAAAGACTTTTCACCTGAATATTTGTGAAATGCCAATAAAAAGAGGCAGAAATATGGCCAAAGCAAACAGATATTAAAAACCAGACAACTTTTTTGCATTCATATTCAGACAACTTTTTTGCTGTGTCCTGCCAGCTCTACTACTGAGATAATTTTTAAAACATGCACAAACATATAAACTCTCATATTTGTAAACAGTATTACTGTAATATATGCAAACCACATATGAATTACATGAGGGGGCGGCTTGGGATAAAGGATTTACAAGCACTCATGTTGGAAGTTCTGCATGATTTATTTACTGGCAGCTTCTCTGTTTTTGAGCAATGTGATCATACCAATCTCATGCCTTTAAAAACTTTAAACCACACAGCATTGTCATGTACACTCTATCCACACTACATCAATAAGAACTGAAATCTACACAATAATTATGTGATTTAGCCTTGCAGGGCATTTTGCTATTACATGGGGATTCCAGTTTGGGTCCACTGACTCCCCGTACCAAGACAGACTGCGTGAGATATGGAGGCAGCAGACTTAGCTGCTGGGAGAAATGAACACTTATGTCACTTTCTAGTGAACTTTCTGGTGATGGTAGAGAGCAACATTCAGCTCTCCTCTGTTAGAGAAAGGATTGTTACGATGCATGGCATTTGACGGTGGTGACAGTGGGAAATAAATTGTGGGAGTACAAGGAAGTTAACAGGGTTCTTCCTCACTCACTGACAAAAGTCTATGGATTAATTTATGCAATAGTCCAGCACAGTCTCAAAAGCAATACTGTCAGCTGGATACTTTCCTGCAAGCTGTGCTTTCACCTCAACTGAATTTACTGAGCAGTGAAATAGTTCATTAGGGGACTGGGTTGCATAGGGATGAAAATGGAAGAGCAGAAGACATGTGCTTGTTAGCACCACGGACAGAGCAGTCAGAAAAAGGGAATCCCTTTTTGTTTGGGAGAACAAAAACAAAATCAATGATAAATTTAAATATGTTGCTTGTCAGTCTTCTACATTACAACCAGATTCTTTTTTTTTTTTTTTTACACTTATTAACCTATAAAGGGGGGTGAGGAGAAGGAGAAAAAATCTAGAAGATAAAATCCCAAAGCTGTCAGCAAGGATTTCTTCTGATCATGAGAGGTACTGAGCTCCTGCACCACTGACATCAATGGGAGTTGCAGGTGGCTCAGCATCACTCAGAGTCAGACACTTCGCTATGTGATTAATTCACTTTGATATGAGTCATATAACTAACCCCCTGCACATTGCTTTGAAAATGACACCTAAGAAGCGGATGAGAGCAGGACCTTAACATTCCATTCCCTTTGATGAAAACAAAAGCACTTCATAAGACCAAACCTATCTTTCACTGTTCACATATTACATTTCAGTCCCACAGACCGGTGATCCCCACAGACTGGTGATTTCTATCTATCTTAGGTATTTATACAGTTCCTGCTACTATAGTATCTGAGCACCTAAAAATCTATAGTATATTTGTCTTTGCAACATCCTGGTGAAGTAGGAAAATACTACTATCCCTATTTTATAGGTTGGGAACTAAGGCACAGAGAGTTAAGGCCTGGATTCACAAAAGGAGCTACATGTGATGCTGAGCATCACAGCACCTAACTTTTAGGTACCTAGAAAATCACTGGAATTCACAAAGCCTGAGTTAGGTGCTAGCCTCCCTATACAATGAATGCAGGGAGATACATGCCTTAGAGTGTGATTCACAAAAAGCAGCATGCTAGGCAGGGAACTGCCTAAGATAGCCATCGGGAGTTGGTGACCAGAGGGGTGTGTGCTAAGACCTGTTCCTCTGATGGAGATAGGCTCCTAAATCGAGGCTGCAGGGAAGCACCTAGATCCACTAGCGATTCACAGCTGGGAACCCTCTTTGGAGATAGGTATCTATGCTATTTTTGCAAGAAACAAGGGATTGAAGGACGGTGAAAGAGGATCTCCCTCACAACTTTTAGCCTAGCAGCTAGGGTATTCTCCTGGGATGTGGAAGACTCATCGGTTCAAGTCCTCCCTCCAGCTGAGTGGGAGAAGAGATCTGAACAGGGACCTGCCAGGTCTCAGATGAATGCTCTAACCATTAGGCTGTGGGATATTTTGATGTGGAGAAATCTCTCCTATTGAAGCTGCTGCACCAAATAATTTAAAAGTCATTGGAGCAGGGGGACTGGATCCTACTTCCTGGGTGACTGCTCTAACCACCAGGCTACAGAGTCAGTCTTATGCTTATTTTTTCTTTTTCTTTTTTTTTTTCTCTCTCTCTCCCTCCCTCTCTGGCCTAAATAACATTTTCATTATTTGTCCATAGTGGAACAACTTCAACAAGAGAGACAGAGGGAGCCCCACACCAGAATATCCCACAACTTCATGGTTAGGGCACTCACCTGAGCTGTGGCAGCGCCGTATTCAAATTCCTTCTCCCCCTCAGGAGGAGAGGGACCTGCACCAGGGATCTCCACAACCCAGGTGAGTGCTCTAACCACTGGGCTAACTGTTATAAGGAAGGTCCTGGTGCTTCTCCTCTTTCTCACCCCTTGGCTGTTTTGGGTGAACTCATCTGAGAGGCCTGGTCTGGCAGCTGTGCTGAGAAGGCGCCTACCAGATTGGGCCCTGCACATGAGTTAGGCTGCCAAATGCCTGTCTGTCTCCTGATTCATGAATCACTCTGGGGCTTAGGCAGGAGACAGGCGCCCAGGCACCTAGAGGGAAGCAGCACTGTGCTTGGTCACAGGCAGAAACATAGGCACCCAGGGAACTTTTACTGAAAAAGCATAGGCGCTGCTCAACTTTAGGCACCTACATGCTTCATGGGGAGTTTTGTGCATCACAGTGGAGCCTAAAATTGGGACTTAGACACCTATTTTTGTGAAACTATGCCTAAATGACTTGCCCAAGATCACACAGGAAAACGTGATTCTGCAGGGAACAGAACTCTGGTGTCCCAAGTCTCAGTTCACTTCCCTAACCACTGGACCATCCTGCCTTTTCCATTGTGGAATCCTTGGGGGGCAGGTGATCCTCTGGAAGCAAAGGCCAAGCACACTGGGTGCTCCACTGCTTGAGGAGAGCAGAAAGAAGGGACCATCTGTCGCTCTCTGCTCTCATTTCAGGTACATTTCACCAATCCTCTGGGACCTGCACACACGGTTTCTGGGTTAATTCATGATATTGGTATTAATGTATAACGCTAAATGGTTTGGGACCTGCCTGTTTGGAAGACTGCCCTGTCCTTCTGTGTCCTATTGCTACAGCTGAGAACAGCAGAGGCAGCTCAGCTGGAGGCCCCATAGAGGAGAGGCTGCTGCTAGGAGTGCATCCTCCATTCAGGGTCTTGGACTTAGGACCTTACTTTCTCTCTGTGTTCCATCAGATCTGTTAAGCGCTGGGCATTTTGCAAAGTCTTTTCTTTTCTCCCTGGTTTAGGGGCATGACTATTCTGAGGGTTGTACGGGTTTGAGTTTATTTTATTATACTCATGATCTCTGTGGATGAGGATGGATGAACAGCCCTGTATTGTACTGTGTATTTTAATTACTGTATTGGGTGCTCAGAGCATAGGATGGGTCTCTATGGAGGCTTTTGTGAATTTAAATAAACACATTATAATATACAAGGGAATCACTTCTGCAGCCAGGTATGAGCATAGCAGTTCCCCACCCCCGTTTCTCCTCTCCTTCCTTTCTTTGCCAGTATCTCCTGCTGCTACAATCTGTTGCTCAGTGGCCAGTGACAGACAGGAAAAGGGACAACTCTTGTTACTCAGAGGTTCCCTTTGTTTATTTTTCCCACCACTACTGATTCAGGCTAAATGGCACTGGCAGTCACATGCAGCAGAGACTACTGCAACCTTGCCCTGAAGAGGTCTTGGGCCCAGCCGGGAGCCAGAGCAGTAGACTGAAAAATTAAATGTGTATTTAACAGTGTAAAGCTCAAAGTACAAACTAAAGGAAACCCTGTCAATTATAAACATTACTGTAAATGGCAAGGGCCTGACATGAAGAAGTGCTCTCTTTGGGCAGAAGCCCTGTTGTTTTATATGGCTGTCCGGCCCAAAGCACATCCAGGAGCCTGACAAATAGAAGATGCGGGTTGAAGGCAATTCCACGATAGACGCAAATGGTTAAGTCCTACACGCTTCTGCTCCATGCCCCCATATTCCTTGGCGCTAGAGGACATCCTTAAGCATGGATTTTTTGGTTTTTGTCGTTTTTGCACTCCATCCTTAAAGCTCTGTCAGAGTACTTTTAATGCTTGAATTTATTATATAGTTTACGGCACAAAAAGTTCCCAATCATATTAGAAGCAACCCCTCCAGTCCTAGATTTGGGGTTGGGCATTTTCTGCTTAGATTTTGAATCCACTACCATTATTAAATGGTGTTTTCCCATCTTTTACTCTTGTTCCTGTCTGGGAATAATACTAAAGGGGGTCAGCACCTGGAGCTTTGTTGGTTTTCCATAACTCAGACTACAGCAAAGACTTCTCTTAAACCCCAGTGAGAAGATGCGCTTTTTCTGCCTGGCAGCTTTTCAGAGGCATTAAGTGTAAGAGAGAAGGTAAGTAATTTGCCATGCCTCCCCATTTCTGTAACGGGGAAGGACTTCTTGATACATTTACAATACTCCTCTGGGGATATTTCATCAGTTATACCTAACTCTAATGGACAATAATTGATTTGAACTTTCTACTTAGCACAGAGCTGTAAACAGCTTCACTCCTGTCTGCAGCAATGAACTCGCATTTTGTAAAATGGAAAGAAATCTGGAAAACTTTTGCAAGTATCAAGAGAGGGAATAGCTTATCCTCTTGATCTTAACAACAGAGCTAATAGTTACAAATTTAGATGATATATATTCCACTATATTACCCCCATATTCTTTCCTCAGGGCTTTATACCTCAGCCACATAAATTTACTTTCAGCTGAGATATACCATACCAGGATACATTGTGTGAACGTGTTTTTATTAGCAACATAATGAATAAGTCAGGTGCTTTTTTTTTTCTTTTTTCTTTTCTAGAACTAGAAGTGCAGATTCCCCGTCTCCTGCTCCTGGACAACACTTTCTAACTGCAAAAGCCTATTCACAAAGTAGGCTCTAAGGTTGGTGGACTGATTCCTCCATCTTCTCTGACCCTGCCTTGTGTTGTTTTGCTGCTAGGTATAAGAGCAAAATTCCATCATTTTAGATTTTACAAAATTTGGCAAATATAACATTATATCCTTGCCAAGTTCGCAAAGTGAAAATACAGAGTTTCTTGTAGCTTTACTAAGGCGTAATTGAGCAGCCTTTGCTATCACATGCTGCGCATTTAATGGCTGTTGCATTACAGATTTACTCGCAAGATTGGAATTGCACAAAATGATCTGATCAATAACCCACATTTTATAAAAACTCTCTAAATATATATTTGCACCAGGATAAGCATTATGCTGTGCTCTGAAAACACTTTCATAAGGGGATAACTTTCCTTTGCAAATATATGAACTCTCACAGAAGAAGGTAAGCAAAAAAGCTGTGATTTCTGTTAACAACATTAAGATTGAAATACAGAGAGACAAATTCAAAGTTAAGACTTTCTCAGCTCAGTTTGTTATACTCAGAATAGCAAGCTTCTGGCTGTATGTTTGCTTTCGTACACTCTTTTCATTGTGTGGGGGTCAGAGGGAATCTCTCTACCACGCCCATAGTTTAGAACCAGGGTTGGGAACAATTTACTGACCCTGAAAGCTTTTTTATTGGGCCCAAAAGTGTTTCTAGCATTGGCAGGTCACTAGGAGTATGTAACTAAAAACCACAGCTGGCCTGGATCAATTGACTCAGGCTGGCGGGGCTCAGGATTAGGGGCTATTTAATTGCAGTGTAGATGTTTGGGCATGGGCCAGGGCCCGGGCTCTAGGACCCTGTAAAGTGGAAGGGTCCCAGAGCATGGGCTCCAGCCCAAGCCTGAATATCTACACTTCATTAAATAGTCCCTTAGCCTGAACCCCATGAGCCTGCATCAGTAGCCAAGGTCAGCCGGCATGGGCCAGCCACGGGTATCTAATTGCAGTGTAGACATACCCTAGGTTTCAGACTTTAAAACCACGCTGTTCTGACTTCTCTTACTGTCAACTCTCAGATGATATCAAGTACTGAGACCTGATCCTCAGGCCTTTCTCATGTGAGTAGACTCATTGTCTCTCATGAGTAAAGCCTGAAAAGATCAGACTCTTGATTTCCAGTTCTATTTGCTCTCATTAAAATCATGTCAGAATTGAAGAGAATAAAAAGGCAAGATGGTCACCAGAATGATGTGGTTTAAGGTTTCATATATCATGAACGGTCATGGTGAACACTGAAAAGCATGTACTGTTCCTTTGAAAGTTGAGCTTTCCAATGGTATATGGCATGCATTTTTAGCTCTGGTGGTTTATGATATATTGGCTATTAAATTACTACTGGTCTCCTGATTTGGCAGTGCTTTTGGTACTCATCCAGGACTGACATACACAGTTAGTAGTAAGTGTAAATTTCATTCCTTGGCTTGTGTGTAAGTACTACATATGAAGGTCCCCCACAGTAGCAGGGAAAATGTATAGCCATTGTTCCCTAGCTCCATTCTCTTTTGGAGTTTGTGATTACCTCTACAGCAGTCCCACTATTGATCACACTTCACATCTGCGTGGTGGAGCATGTATGGGGGTCAAGAACAAAGATGCACGTTGAATGCAAGCATCTCTTTGTTTATTTCTTTGCTTTTTTCTATAATGCAGTTTGTTTACTTTACTTAGCTATATTGCAAGTGTCCTAGTCTGACCTACTCTCAGCGACACATCTCTTAAAAGAATACCTTATCCAGGACGCTTGTGAGACAAACCTGCAATTTGGTAATGGTAGAAGATGAATACAAAGAAAAGCTTGTACTGACAAAAAGCACAATGGATTTCAGCTAAGCATTTCACAACTCCAGCACATCTTAGAGGGAAACTGATGAAGGGAATTGAGACTTCTAATATGGTCCTTTACAGAAGTAAAGCCATGTACACCGAGTGAGCTGAAATAATTAGACTTCAATAGAATTACACCAACAATAAATATGGCCCAGTCTCTTTCCCCTAATTTATATGCCAAGATACTGATTCTGAAATACATGTTCTCCTGTATTTTGCCCACAAGTCACCTTCTTTCATATGGCTTAAAAACTGCAACTTTAGATGTTTAAGTCCAAGTTGGTGATCCAACTGATTACTTCAGGAGTTACAGAGTGGATGGTAGAGATACCACCAGGATATCTCTTGGGACATTGATTGACAAGATGTTCCACAGTGTGAAGTCCATTTCTGCAGTCGCACACAGGATTGTGACTTAGTCTCCAATTTGTGGAAGAGGTAGGTGCATCTGCCACATGATGTGCGAATGGAGTTCAAAATGATCCATATCTCCCTTGGGAGGAAAAATCCACTGGATTCTTCAGCTGGATCCTTGACGAGACATTTGTTTAAAACACTGAAATCCCTCCATCTTGCTCACCGTTGATCTTTGGGGGGAAAACCCTGAATCTTTGAGCACTTGTAATGAAAGCCAAAAAGGTTTTCTAGATTTTATTTTGAATCTCAATATGCTATTTAGGTCTTTGTGTATTGGGAGATCATTGTCCCCTTCAATATGTTGGGACTCCCAAAAAATTCTCATATCACAATGAATTGGGAGGGGGGATGATTGTGTGCCAGTATGGGACACCATGGATATTTACTGTGCTGGAAATGATCTGTATGGCAGTGTTGAGTTGAGAGTCAACGAGTGATGTGTGGGAGCTGTTGTCCAGAAGGGTGAGGAATATTCGGTGGTAGAGTAAACAAGGGCTAGTGAATAGGCCCATAGAGTTTTTGCATTGTCTCCCCAATTTGTTCCTGCCAGTTTCTGGATAGGATTTACACACATCTTTATTTTGTCAGTGCATACTTCACACAACAGAGGTTAGCAGATGTCAAAAAGTGGCACAAGATCTGACACTCAATGCTTTGAAATGTCCTCTTCTGTTATAAAGATACTTAGGAATATAGGAATTGCCATACAGGATTAGAACAGTAATCCATCTAGTCCATTATTGTGTCTCCCACAATGGTCACTGCCAGATGCTTTAGAGGAAGGTGTAAAATCTCCATAAAGGACAGTTATGGAATAACCTGCCCACAGTAATAATTTCTAGTTTTAATTATACTGTAGTTTCAAACAATTTACCTGCTACTGAAATAAGGTTCATCAGCCTAATTCACAGATCACCTACAGGCCTTTTAAAAAGATAGGGAACATTTGCTACCCTACAATCAGCAGTTCGGCCACTTTATTCGTAAATTCCTTCAGAGCTCTTGGATGAATACTAATTGATCTCAGATGACTGGTTGCTACTTATCTGATTGTTCCGGCACTCCTTCTTTTGACATATTTATCTCATATTTGTTATCTGAAGAGTAGGAATCTTTCCAGGCATATGCTGGGATGAAGACTTATGCAAAGAAATTGTTTATCTTTTCTGCAATATCCATATCCTCTTTAATTGTTCCCTTTACTCCAGCAGTCCTACTTATTCTCTCCCAGACTTCCCTGGTTCTGATATACTTACAAATTATCTTATGTGCTATGTGTTTGGTTATTTGCTCTTTAAATTACCTCTTAGTCCTTCTTTCCCTCTTACTTTTTACCTACCATCTTCTTTTCTTATGACTTCACTTGGGTTGGATACCCACCTTGTGAAGGATACATGTTTGGCTTGAATAACCTCTTATACCTTTGCCATTTCACCATACTGATTTTTATTTTGCCTTCCTGTTTGCTTTTTTGTTTTTTGGCATGCATGCATTCTGTGACACTGTAATAGCATGATTAAGTAACCTTTATGCTAATTCAAATTTCTTTACTTGGCTATTAGGATTTTTTTTGTCTGGTTTCCTCATTTCATTTGAAAAACCCATCCCCTCGCCAAAAAACAAAACAAACAAAAATTTGTTGAAGTTGAGTTGGATGGATGGTGACAGTTTTTGGAACTTCTTAATAAAAGCACTAAACCTGAAGCAATTCCTTAACATTTTGTAGCAAACTCCCATTCCTGAAAGACATGCTTTAACTGGGAACACCCTGCTATAGAATGGATACCATCCTAAGCATACGCTTTAGTTCCCCATCCCTTTTATCTTAACAAGTGTAATTATTATATTGTTAGTTTGCATTTACAAAGAAATTATAGATGCAGCATCTAGCTTTCAGTTATATTCTGATTTTTATACTACTGTTTAACTGGATTGGATGAAGCCAAGAGAGATAAAATTACCTTCCTGAAGATACATATGGAGAGAGTGGCTCAGCTCCAACAAGGTAAGAAGACTCTTCTAACTCACACCCTTTACTATCCATTACTACTGTCCTCTCTATATAAGAAATGAACTAACTTCTGTATTGACAGTCACAGGAGGATTCTAGCAGAATCTTTAAGTCTTTGGAAACCAAGCTAGACAGTCAGGGCCACAGAAAAAGTTTAATTTCAAGTAATTTCTTGTGTGTGTCAAAACTTCCTATGTACGAATTTTAATGTGAATTCCCCATATATTATTGTTAAAAAGGATGCTATTTTCCTTGCTGACCCTACCAGATGGGATCAAAGCTTATACAAAATGGGAGCTAACACATATGATTTCCAAACATTTTTCACCCATGACACTGAGTATATTCAACAGATGGCTGAAAGAAGGAAATACTGCAGGACACCCTTTTGATGGGGTATATTGGGTAAAGGTTCAAAATAAATTACACCAGCCTTTATCCATGTGGTTGAAGATGGTTCCAGATGGAGGAAAGCTATTAGAACATCATTCCTATCCCTATTAAGGGTAGGATATAGTCCCCAAATAAAGATTGTACTGTATGAGTGACCTGATTTTATAGTCAAAAGGCCAAGAAGCAGCTTCTCCCACCCTAAAATGCTTGTCAGCCCCTGCTCCTAACTGACTGGTTATAGACCTTGAAGAACTGATTAAACATAAACAGGCCTGTAGCACAGAGAGAAGAAGTGGAGATATTCAAATTCAGTTTCACAATGGGGGCCCATCAGTGTCTGTGGTTCCAACACATTGCACAGACATAGTGGCATGGAAAATCTCACCCACCACAGTGGCCTGAGTGAGGCAGTCTCTTTCACTAAAACCAGTCTATTATATGAATCCAGAACAGATTCAAAAAGCCCAGGAAGAGCAAAAATAGAGCTTCTGACCAAATAAGAGACACTCACCGAGATCAGGATGAATTTAATGGGAACCTCTCTTGTGTTGGATAGACAAGGTCCCAGACATTCTCCTCCTGGGTCTCAGTAGTTAAGGCAACAGACTTCTAGTTGCATCATTAGGTTCACAATCAAATGGACTCTAATTGAAATAAAAGTCTTATTTTTGGCTTGTTGATCTAAACAGGAGGTCAGAGGAGCTCAAGGGCATGACTTTCATCAGGACCTCAGTGCAGTCTCTAATTTTCCGTGCATGAATAATTGCACCTGCAATTAATCATGAACACAACTGGTAGCATTTAGATATCTGACTGTCTGTTCTGCAGGTGCAAACAGATAGTACAACTTGTAAAAGTTCCAAATGCATCTTCAATTCATGGTGGACACAATTCTTTATAGACACAGAATTGCATCTCCCACTGTAAAAATCAGGCTCCAAGTTTTTTTACTCTTACTTCCATTTGTCACCTAAAAAGAACGGCTCAGATTTAGGAATTTCCCTCACATCCTCAGCCGTGAAGACCAATGCAAAGAATTCATTTAGTTTCTCCACAATAGCCGTATCTTCTTTGAGTTCTCCTTTGGCATCTTGATTGTCCAGTGGTTGGTTAGTAGGCTACCTGTTTCAAATGTACTTCAAGGTTGGTTTTTTAATTTTACTATTTGAGTTTTTGGCTAGCTGTTCTTCAAATTTTTTTTCCTAATATTTTTAAACTTCACTTGCAGAGTTTATGATCCTTTCTATTTTCCTCAATAGGATTTAACTTCCACTTTTTAAAGGATGCCTTTTTGGCTCTAACTGCTTCTTTTACTTTGTTGTTTAGCCACAGGGGCACTTTTTTGGTCCTCTTAGTATGTTTTTTCATTTAGGGTATACATTTTAAATTGAGCCTCTATTATGGTGTCTTTAAAGTTTCCATGCAGCTTGCAGGGATTTTACTTTTGGCACTGTACCTTTTAATTTCTGTTTAACTAACTTCCTCATTTTTGTGTAGTTCCCCTTTCTGAAATTAAATGCTATTGCAGTGAGTTGCTTTGATGTTTTCTGCCCCCACAGGGATGTAAATTTTATAATGTTATGGTCACTATTATCAACCGGTTCAGCTATATTCACCTCCTGGACCACACCCTGTGCTCCATTTAGGATTAAATCAGGAATTGCCTCTCCTCTTGTGAGATCCAGAACTAGCTGCTCCAAGAAGAAGTCATCTAAAGTGTCAAGAAACTTTATCTCTGCAACCCCTCCTGACGGGACATGTACCCAGTCAATATGAGGATAGTTGAAATCCCCCATTATTATTGAGTTTTTTCTTTTTATAGCCGTCTAGTCTCCCTGAGTGTTTCACAGTCACTATCACCATCCTGGTCAGGTGGTTGGTAGTATATCCCTACTACTATATTCTTATTATTCAAGCATGGAATTACTATCCATAGAGATTCTATAGTACAGTTTGGTTCCTTTAACATTTTTTACTTAATTTGACTCTATGCTTTCTTTCACATATAGTGCTAGTCCGCCAGCAGTATGACCTATTCTGTCCTTCCAATATATTTTGTACCTGGTATTACTGTGTCCCATTGATTATCTTCATTCCACCAAGTTTCTGTTATGTCTGTTATTTCAATATCCTCATTTAATACGAGGCACTTAAGTTTACACATCTTACTATTTAGACTTCTAGCTATTTGTATATAAGCACTTAAAAATTGTCACTTTTCAGCTGTCTGCCACGATGTGATGTAACTGGACATGGTAACAAGCTCTACATAATAGTACAATTATAAAACAAAGTTATATATTACATATACACCAGCGTAGGATTAGAATTAAAATCCTTGAGATTTCAATATCTGCACAGAGGATAAAATGCACAACTTCCAGTAACAACAATAGAGAAGTCATGTCTAATGCTCTTCTCACTGCACTGAAGAGGGCGAGCTTTTTGGTTTGATTTTGTTTTTCTGCCTTCATCTATGACTATTCCTTAATTTCTACTTTGGGATCTGCTAATACCGAACATATTGAGAGAAGTCAAAATACCTCGGCGTGTGCAAGGTTGCATATTGTGTTAGCTATGTAAAAGGAATCTTTAAGATACAAAAATAAAATGACTGAGACAAAGAGTTCCTTTATGAATTCACTATGTTAAAAAAAGTTCAACTGATACCAGCTGAAACTGCAGCACTCTGAATTTACTAGGGTTATTCCTGATATGTGCCTTTAATGGGTTGTGTTCATGTTTTCCCTTTCCTGCAATCTGAGTTACATAAATTGCTATGCAAGCGTAAAATAATGTTTTCAAATAGACTCACTGGCCCATTTATCTATAGTACTATAATCTGCCAGAAGATCGGAAAAAAACTTTATTAAGCTGTGTGTCAGTTCCCTTAGGCATACAAGGTGTCAACAATGCAGTACTAGCTTTGCTGACTCATACAAACATCGACACTTGGACACATTAACTTTCTTAGAGGGGCCAGGGTCAGGAGCACAGTGGGGTGGAGGGGTCGGTCCCTGAACGAGGCAGAGGCCGGGGACAAGCACACCGGAGAGGAAAGATAGACAGGATCCCCCCTGGGGCAGCACAGAGCTGGTACCTACTTCCCCAGCAAACCCTCTCCCTGTGCCCAGCCTGGGACTGCCGCGCTCTCCCTGACCCACCAGAGTTACCTGTGAGGGGGTGGAGGGCTCTGTCCTTCTACCTCTGCGCTTCCCACCTGTCACGTTTCTGGGTGGCTTGGCTGCTCTTCCTGGCAGCTGGGCCTGAGCAGGGAGCTGACGGGATGGGACGAAGCCACTTCTCGTGTTTGCTGAAGGTGGCTGCTCAGGGTCTCTGGTCTATGCAGCATGGCAGCTGCCTGCAAGAGCCCGGTTGTGGTGGTGGAGCTGGGCCACCTCCCGCCCAACTCATCTGCCTGGGACAGGCTGAGTGAGCTGGAAACGTGCTGTGGGGAAGAGAGGACTCCAGCTCACTCAGCCCCTGTCGCTGGCAGCTCAGCCTGGGCAGAGGGGTGACCCCCAACACCATTTCCCCAGCTGGGCTATTGCAGGCAGCCACCATGCTGCACAGAGCAACAACCCAGACCAGCTGGCACGAGAAGCAGCTGGTCCCACCACTTCTGTTCCCCGCCTGCGCCCAGCTGCCAGAGACAGGGGCCAAGTGTGCCGGAGGGGCAGGCACAGTGGGAGAAGGACAGAGCCCCTCTCACTCTCCCTTGAGGCAGGTCAAGCAGAAATGGAGTAGGAAAGAGGCCAAGCGGGGGTGAGGCCTCATGGCAGAGTGCAGGCGGAGTGAAGCGGGACTGTGGTCTGGGTGCCGGGACCCTTTATGAGTGTGGGACGGGGCCATGGCACCACCAGCACAGTTGTAAACCCAGCCCTGGATCTCCGTGACTGAGAAGCATCCCCACAGATTCCGTGGAGGCTACTGGCCATAAGAGTAGGGCATTAGTGGCCAGTAAACACCAGGCCAGCTCCAGTGTGCTGAGGGCGTGCACACCTAGGTGGAATACATGACTGCATCTACTCAAAGAAGAATAACTGGTGTCAAAAACATGCTCTTTCTTCGCTCAAGAAGATAATAAAGCAGCCTCTTATTATGACCTTAAATGTGTCCAGCAAGCAAGGTCCATGGAGGCACACAATCCTCTAATGCACTCAACGCTCCCACTGCAGTAGAAATTTGGTAGAAAAACATGATAGGGGAGAAAGGCCAAAAAACGTATGGGCAGGCATCCAGACTACAAATCAATGGAAAGCCAGTGATTCTAAATGGTAACTCACAGTCAAAAGCGCACTCTCGGGATCCACAGAAAGCATGTGATGATAGAGAACTAGGAAAAACGACAAATCCCACTCTCATGGATGAAAGACCAGCCAGCCATCTATCCAATTTATTCCATAAATGAATGAGTAACACAGACATAGTAACATCCATTTTCCCACTGTCCTGAAGTTTGGCCTCTAACCTAACATCCCACACACAATCAGCAATGCTGTTCACCACAAAAAGCAAACTCTGCAGGATGCTTTAGTACCCGAAACTGTTTCTTCATTCCATTTGTTCTCTGTACAGGAGAGTATCCACATAAAAATGAATTAAAACATGAGGGAGTAAATTTCAATGTGTTGCACAGCGATTTAGCCACATGATTCCCATTGACGTTAATGGGAAATGAGTGTCTAAATCCCCTTGTAATAGGTCAAAATTTGATCCCAAGGAGCCTAGCCATGGAGGAACTCATCAACGCCACTTCTTAATAGTGCAGTGAACATTTCAATCCTGCCCTGCTTGATCTATCTTCACTGGTGCATGGTGAAGTTGGTATTTTTAAATGGGCCCCCTGAAATTACCTCTATTTTCAACATTTAAAACCATTTGCCTTTAAATTGCTTGACTGATGAGTAATGTACCTGACACACAGGCTAAAGAGCATATCAGAAGCTGAGCTTGCACTAGTCATGTCACTTTGATGGCTGACATTCCAATGGAACACAGAAATAAAGGGATTATTGGATGATTGAATGGGTTCAGATCCAGCAACAAATGGCTCAGTTTCTAGCGATAAGGATATCCTGCTATAAAATACATCATGAGGAGCTTCTAACCACGGCCAACATCAATAGGTTGTAAGGAATTCAGGAAAGATACTAAGTCCCTTGGCTTTATTCCTGCCTTCAGGAGGATGGAGATAAGTATCAGATTAAAGTAAGGAAATCTCTTATGTTTTTCAATTATATAGATATAGTCACCTACAAGACAGTACATTTTTAAGGTCCAAAATCTACCATTAGATCTTCTATATGGAACTCAGATAAGATGTTTAACTAGAATATATGGGTCTGATTCTTTTCTCACTGATACTAATGTTACTTTTGAGTTACACCAGTGTAAATTAGAAAAGAACCAGGCCCTTTTCCTATCTGAATTGTGTAGTGAGGTGCCAATGAATCCTCCCATCTTTCAAATAACGTTTTGTGTTATAGTCACATCATTTCTGTATCGGTGATAATGGAATTCCCCTGCCCCTCCCAAAATGGGGGGAGGGAGGGAGATGGGAGGTGGTTTGGCTAAAAAGAAATGTTTTAACATAGCACATCATTAAATTGGATTTTACTATCCTAGAACTGGCTTAAATGAAGTCTGGTTCAAGCAGAATAATTGAAAAACAGCAGCCTCCTTATAAATGTACAGCCAGCAAAAAAGGTTGATGTATCCCTGTATTTTTGCACATATACTTGCTAATGTAAAATTCTCAATGCAAATGTCAGAATTCAAGAATATTATGTGGATTTAAGAAATGCCTTGAAAATTTTGATGACAGTAAATGTAAACAGCTTTTGTGTGTTTCATGAAAGTTAAAGGGAAGAACATAAATTTTGCTCCAGCCATTGCACTGCAATATCAAAAGATAAACCACACTTCTCAGAATGTATCCACTCTGAAATACTGTAGATGTGAAAATTAATTTGGCATCATCTTTTGAAACTGCAGGCTTCTGGGATGAGCAAATGGGTACAGTTTTCTTTTAACTGTTTTTGAACACCATGTGTTGAGAGAAAACAACAGAACGGAAATTGCTCATCCAAAATGCTAACTTGTGGCATGGCACAGCCAAAAAGCAGGTGTGTGGCATGCCGTTCACTTCATTGACATGCCTACCACATGTCACTCAGTTCTGTCACCCCCATCATTTTCTTTTGGAATGTATCCTCTTGCAGACGGTAAAATGTGGCTTGACAGAGAGTCTAGCACAGAAGTGACATGACCTTTTAGTGAGTAGACAATTTGGGAAAACATTCACTAGGATAATCTCTCACAGAATAATCTTTTGGATTATCTCTTGTGACCCCGGGTTTCCAGCACAAACATAAATGTGCTTCAAATAATGTTATTCCCATTAGGAAAATATTTTGTATGTAGTAAGGATAGAGAATACAATCTTGCTAATTCACACTAATGACCAAGAGATTGACCCATCACAAATGACTAAATTTTGCAAAGTAGCAAATACGTGAACAGACAATACCAAATAAAAATAAACATCTAGGATAATGCATCACAGAACATACTTTGTTCATTTATTTTGACAACTGCTTAGGTTTAATTTATGAAAATACTTTACAATGTAACAGTAAATGTGCTATAGTAAACTTTGTAAAATAATGAAGTCTTCATATTCCGTGCATGGCTGTCTGTGCCTTTCTATAGCACTAATTATGGTGATAACTGGGAACAAATAATGCAACAGTTCACTATATGGCACTTGGCTAATTTGTCTGTGGGAGAAAATGGGGGAGAGAGAGAGCAGCATTATTGGTTGATTCTCCTTCCTTGCCGTTCTCTGTGCAGTTGGACAACCCGGAGTGCACTGGCTCACAGGCTGCTAGTTTCATTCTGTGTGCATGTCCTCTGGGCAGTCTATTCCATTGCTGAAACATTAAAGAACAGCTGCCCCGATTTTCCAGAATGCACATTGCAGAATGTGGCTGAGCAGCATGGTAGATGTGAACACACGAATGTGTTTGACATATATGTATGTTGTGAAAAAAGTTTCTGAATAATTACAACTCAACCATGTTTGTTGTAATTGGATCAGATGGAAGTGTCCTGAGCTGGTCACCAAAGCACATCTATACTTGCAGTGTGATTGGGTTCTATAGGTCAGATTTTCAAAGGGTCCTCACATTGCCATGTACAATTGCAGATGTCTTCTCACAGCCATGATTTAGAAAACAAAACATATTTGAAATGAAGTAGTGCGTGTGCATAGAGCAGAATTTCATCTGCTCAAAAAACTTACATTTGCAAAAATCACACTGAGGGAGGTGTGGGAATTTTAGAAGTTACATTTGGAAATATAACCCTACATTGTATTAAAATATTAATCCATCCAGTCTTGGTGGCTTTTCTTTATTTTAAAGATGCAAGTGAAAATGTTATCTTTTCTAAGAAGGAAGGACAAAATGTTGTTCTTCAAACCATAGGAGTGATACTCTTTTAAGAACTGTGTTATGGTCTACAACATCTAATAAAAGAAGAGGATACCTTATCAATATAGTTTGAGAGGTGATCAAACCAGTGCTATGTGGAGTGTTAATCTCAGGAATTTATCTATCACTCTCCACCATTGTGAAGCACCAAGCTAGCAGTTCACCAGTTTTGTTATTCCATTTGTTCAGTCTGGTTCTGAAATGTTATAGATAGTGTGCCACAACTCTTTCATTGAAGACCGCAGGGAATTCTTGATACACTTTTGTAGAGGATTCAAGGCTGAATGGATCCCCACTCAGGAAATGTGATTGTTCCTAACTCTTCCCTTGATGCAACATTAATTCCATTTGGGCATAAAGCTCCAGATAAAGAGGCAGTGCAATGTCTGTCTGCAATGGGAAGCTTCAAAAATGTAGACAAAGCAAAGCAGAATGACATTTTCCTGTGAAATGAGAAATGGGCACAGAAGAAGTTTAGAAAATCCAGATAACTCAGGAGCAAGTTACCAGGCTGTGTGAAATGGGTTAACTTTTGAGTCAAGACTCAAGTGATTTCTCAAATGGTTAATTTAGAGGACAGATTGAACAGCGCTGGTCTATCGGCTATACCATGGGGTTTTGCAGAATTTAAGTTTTCATTTAAAAACAACAAAAATGTTCTACCCCTTCAGGTTGCTAAAAGAACATTCCCTGTGTGAGCAGATGCAGGGCTATGTATCTGAGGCTGCAGAAAAAGAGCTTAAAGCAACAGTTTTAAGAGAGGTGTGACATGCCCCATTCAACTCAGCTAGAATCATAGAATCATAGAAGATTAGGGTTGAAAGGGACCTCAGGGGGTCATCTAGTCCAACCCCCTGCTCAAATTGGGTGTTAACCCAACCACATTCATCTTTAGGAATCAGAGTTAAGTGTTTCATACTGGCCCCTATTTATTCTCTTCACCCATGAAATGGAAATTGAAGGGGAAAAAAGGCTGGGGACAGGGTATTGAGAGTGAGATGGACTGAATCAACGATGCAATCCCTTGCAGCAGATTTAAACAGACTTGAATGAGTGGGGAGTTACAGGAGTTAGAATAATATCACATGCTGATGGTACATTTATATACCACAATATAAGCCTGATCATGCAGTTCCCTACTCAAGTGAAACTTCCATTGTCTGGACTGGACTTAAAAAAGACTATAGGACTGGGCCCAATGGTTGCATAAGGGTTAACTCAATAAAATATAATGCAGCAGTGACTACCATTCATGTATTTATTACAGGTACGGTGTAGTTTACTGCTTAATTGTCTTGAACTGTCACACAGTATTTACAGGTGAATAGGGACAGCCCCTTCTTCCCTACTACTTGCCAATGTGGACAACACTGATGGAATTGAAAGGCTCACAAATTCCCATGGCCAAAAAGTATTTAACTCAATCTCATGCAGTTTCAAAACGTAGGATGGAAATAGAACCAGGTCATAGCTCAGCAGAAACTCAATTGCTCCACTGGCAGCTTTCCCCTTCTCCTCAGGATGGAATGTATTATCGTAGCTCAGAGCTACGACTTCATTCTTGGTGGGTGCATTTGGGCCCAAATTTCTCTTTGCTAGCTGCTTAGGTTGGGTGGGTAGGATATTACCCTGGAGGATCATGCTAGTTGAGGACAAGAGACAGCTCAAAAAATTGTTTTTTTAACCCATGTTATTATTCTGCAATGGTATCACATGTAGTGCAGATAAGCAGTGAAAAGAGGAGATGAAATGTCCATAATAAAACACAGAAGCAGTAAAGTAAGGGAAAGCTGCCTCTCTTACTATGGTTAGAAGTTAACAGCCCTGCTAAAAATTATACCATTGACAAATGAAAATGTTTTCAACAAAAGTTGACTTGATCCTTTCTTAAGATTATTCACAGATTGCACAGCACAGAACATAGGTCCACAAGAACAGGTGAGTTATAAACTGTAGCTTTGACAGCTATACACTGGCTGTTGTTCTGCCTATGCACTTCAACATCTTTCTAGTCAGTAACATAGCTGAGGGACCATGTTGATACGCTCTGTTCTGTTACAGCACCTGAAACTGTCAATGCAGTCACTACTAACCAGTCCATCCCTTATCCTGGTAAACTTATCTCAGATCCTGCTGTGGATAAGTTTACCAGGTTAGGGATTTGTGGTAGAGGACACATGGTGAGCATCATGGTCTGCAGGGAAAGTGACAAATAATTATCTTGTCTCGGACCCCACCCAACGTCAACCTGGGTTTAATTTACCACAAAAGCAATGGAGCTGTCTCAACTGGTTTCATACCGTACATGGAATTTGTGCTGTAAAAGAATTTCGGTGGCATTTTAGAAACAGTCCATCATGTCAATGCAGGCAGCCACAAACCATGACACACACTGTTAAGGACTGCAAAATGACTCAACTTCTTAGCGGTCTTTGTGCCTTGAACATGGTTAATAGGAACACTGTGACTTGGGTTGACTGGATTGCATACGTCAAATAAAGAGTCCATTCCTAAACACAATCCAATATTTGGGGAAGGCAAGGTCTTCTCTATCGAAAGTCTGACTCTGGAAGGCTGTGTTCTCTTATGGTTGACAGATCACAGCTGTGGCATCCTTCAGGGCAGGGCTTAAGCTTCTTTATTCCCTTCTGCTGTTCACTGGGGGACAGCGTCTGTAGTGCATATTTAGGAGAAAGGCTGTTGGGTGTTGTTGGGAGCTTTCAAGGATCTCTTTTGGTCATGTCACCTTATTCAGGATAAATCATGTTTTTATTCATTATAACAAACCAGGAAGTCCCTAGTCACCACAGGTTTATTGTACTTGTGCTTAAACGGGATAGAACTCGGATATTCCTTTTCTAAAAGCAAAATACCTTAGCACGTGAACTAAAGGAGATCTAATTGTTTGTAGTACAGAGCCTATGACACAATTTAATAGCTGAAGGCAATGATTAATACACTGGCTAGTTTGTTAAACTATTCTTTTTAAGAGGCCCACAGACCCTTGGGCATGAGCTCCTTAAAATTAAAATCATCATCTTTTTAAATATAAAAGATTATAACATTCACAAGAAAAAGGATGACAGCACAATGGACCCTCTAAGCCATTCATCGTTATGATGATGCCATGCTAAACTCTGACTTCATGTCTTACACATCTGAAGGGTTTCAGCAGCCCTTTACAAGGAAAGACAAAATCAGGAACTGCAATAAAGTGACTGCTGTTTAGAACTAAACTCTTCTGCAAAGACTTTCTCTGGCCTCTCACATCACAAGAGAGGCTATCAATAAACTTTGCAGAGCACGGTTTGCAGTACCCGTTGTTGCGTACGTAATATCCTGTCAAAACCTTGACTTGCTGACATCCTATCAGGTACAGCGTCTGCTGTTGTTATTCAGTCATGTATAGTATGGTGTCTGGGGATGAAACAAGGTGGAAGCAAGAATGGATCCAGAGTGCTGTACCAGGATGCTTACTGCAACATGCTGATTTGCTTTTTTAGACCAGACAACAAATATCCCAACTAGGGTGACCAGATAACAAGTGTGAAAAATCAGGACAGGAGGTGGGGGGTAATAGCACCTATATAAGACAAAGCCCCAGATATCGGGACTATCCCTATAAAATCGGGACATCTGGTCACCCTAATCCCAATTTAAGAGGAGCAGGGCCAACCCTCCTCTTACATACAGTGATGTCAATTAAAAATAACTCCTCTGACTTCAACAGGACAATTCACATGTTTAGGTTTAGGCACATACTTACTGAATTGGAGCCTTGATGCCCTGGTCATGTCACTCCTCTCCCTTGAACCCCTGCATTGGCTTCTAGTCCCCTTTTACATCAGATTCATATTCTTCATCCTCAGTTTCAAAGCTTCTCACAGCTTTGGCACTGCCTACATCTTGTCTCTTCCCCTCCTAATGCCCTCCTCAAAGCCTTCATTTGTCACAACTCAGTCTCCTTCTCCAACAAATGATTTTGCACTTTTTCTCATGCCATGACATACCCTGAATCCTACACCTTTCCTCTCCTATCAGCGTACTTTGTTCCTTCAAACTATTAATATGTTAACATCTTCAAAGCCAGGAAAATATACAGATACATGTCTTTAAATAAAGTAATTCACAGAAGAATCTCCCATGATCTTTTATTATTGTAGCCCTCATCCTTCCCTTCCTCCTCAAATTTGGTTATTACTCACTGTGCTATTGTACCATTATATCTCACTTACGGCCTGCTTCTGAGGGATGCTGAATGCCTGCCACTCCAATGGCAGTCGATGCAAGCTGCATTTGCTCATCACCTCTCTGAACTTGGTCCCAAGACTGTGAGGTCCAGATCCTAAAAGATATTTAGGTGCCTAACTCCCCTTGATTTCAATTGGAGCCAGGCGCCTAAATACCTTTGAGGAGCTGGGCCTACGTTCCTTGGGGCACAGAGCTCTTGTTATTATATGTCTGTTAAGTGTCATGCACATCAATGGCTCTGCAGAAATAATACATAAATATAAACAACAATGGACAAAGTCGACCTCTTGCTCCATCAGGTCACTGCAATTATGTACCCATGGCTGGCCCATCTCACAGGGTCTTAGAGCCTGGGCTCCAGCCCAAGACTGAATGTCTACATCACAATTAAATAGCAGTTTAGCCCAAGTCCCTGAGTCAAGTCCCTGAGTCAGGTGGCATGGGCCAGCCATGGGTGCAGGGATGCAGGAACAATTTTTATAGCCATTGGACCAAATTGTAAACCCTGTATATAATGGAAACTACATCAAGCCAGGAGCGGAGACAGCATCCCGCCCCACTGCACTCCTAATTCCAGCACCTATGCATGGATGCTAATTGCAGTCTCACCCTCCTGCCACTGGAATTCAGGACAAGTCTCCCATTGACTTCAATAGGGTAGGAATGTGGTTTAGGAGGACTCCAGCCATGACTGGTTGCACTCTGCCTTCTAAGACCATGTAACTAGGGGGGGGAGGGGGCTGGAAGATACGCAGGATGGGATAAATTCCTACCTCCCTCTCCCCACATAAAAAACCTGATAACTAAGCCTGAGATGAGGGCTTGCAAACTGCCTGCATACGACAGTTGGGAGCTCAGATCTAGGTGTAAGGTAGCCTTAATCGTCGAGGCAAAGGATAAAGATTTAAAGAAAACATATACATGAATAGAGAGTTAAAACTGCTAGAGAATGCTCCCTGGGATTATCTGTACTACCAAGACAGGAAAACTTTGCAGATGCTACTGTCTCTCTAGAGGCATAAACGCTTGCATTTTAATATTGGCAGCAGCTGGTTCCTGTTGAATGCCATCAGGATGATTCAGCCACCCACCAGGAACACCAGTAGCAGCAAGTGCGCGAACACACAAAAATCTGCAAAACTTTCTGCTCTCGGTGCCAGTGCTGTTTTTCCGGCAGTCTGATCTTTATTAACGATTCATCATTAACTCCGGCAGCAAGTTTAGCCTCGTGCCAGGGTGGTGAAATAGAAGAACTAGTGCACTGTCTCACAAAGATTCCCATAATCATCCCATCTGCCTCGGGTCTATAGTGCATCCTACAATCCACATCCTCAGCAATTTACTCTGAGGCTATTTCATTCACCTTCAGCTTGGCCACAGACATCATACCCCTCCTATCAGCTTGTTTCATCAGAGTTCACACAGTCTGGTATCATTCCCCTGCTTCAGTGGTCAACAACTACTACTTCCACTGAAAGTGACAATCCCCAATAAGGTGCATAGCCAATCACTCAGTTCTACATGGTCCACCTGATCCTACTGAAGATCAGTACTATGAGGGTGGCTATTTGCTTCTAATTTTCTTAACCTCAGTGGCTTTCCAACTGTGGTCTGTGGAGCATTTGCAGGTGGTTTATGGAGCTGCTTCAGTAAGCAATGATGAAGCATCTGCCACTCCTGAAGAAGTGATGCTTCCTGAGAGTTGTAGGCCAAACTAGATCACTTAGGGATTCTAGGCGGTTTTAATACCTGAAAAACTCAAAACAAAAACACCCTTTTCTGTCCCTTCTGTGGCAGGTTTGCATCTCTTTTTTCTCAAGCATTTTTTTGGTGTGAATTCAACTATGATCAAATCTGCAGATACCCAGTGTGGAGAAGGCAGAAACCACACAGAAGGCAGAAACAAGCCACACAGTGGCCCAGTGAGACTAGAGCAGAGGGGACTACACGTAGCTGGGGAAGCTTAATTCGGTCCAACAGCCAGGAAGTGGAAATAAACAGCCCAGATACAAAATGGGGAGATGTGACATAGCAAAACAAAGTATGTCCATTTTAATTTTACCTGTTGAATGCAGACAAAAAGTAGTCTACTGCTCTCTGGTTGAGGTTTAAGTAATAGTCTAACAACAAACCCCCATAAAAAAGTAAGTTATAAAAACACAACAAGGTAGCCAAAACACAATAAGGTAGCCGTTTTGGCAAACAGCATGACACACAGGAATGGCAGAGCGTTATTCATGCCCTGAACAACGTCTGGTGGTGCTGGAAGGACTCAGATTCAGACGTACAATGCTATTATCTTTTCATGCAGCTCCACACTACTGCTTCTACAAAAAAAGTGTGGATTTGGAGGGGGAGGGGGGTCCACAAAAAGCTCTCTATCTTTAAATATATTTTTAGAAAACTGAGCAAATGATCTACCCAGTGTACTACAAATGCTATTATTCATATAAGCTGAAATTTTCAAAGGGGCCTTTCAACTGAAGTTGAGCACCAATTATTTTAAGCCCTTTTGAAAACGACAGCTCTGCATGTCTGCTGCTGTCCAGAATCTTGAAGTGTTTGCTTCAGAAATATCCTGTGGCAGCAAGTTCCACAGATTGATTATACACTTTATAGAAAAATCGTTGCTTACATTTATTTTAAAGTGACTGTATTTAATGTCCCCACGACTAAGAAACATAATAACATTGTTTCTCTTCAATATTTGGACCAAAAACTACACCTTCGATACAACGATTACCATTAATTCAGTATCAAACTATCAACTCAGTTGCATTGTTCTTGTGGTTGGAATTATGACCACATTAATATTAATGCTTTACTCTTATATAGTCTCTTTCATATAAGGATCTCAACAACTTTACAAAACTTGGGATCATTACCCCCACCTGGATTCCCAAATATGGAAACTAAGGTACAGAGAAGTTGCCAAAGGTCACACACTGAATCAGTGACAGTCAAATGCAGAACCCAGGCATCCTGACTCCCAGTTTCTTGATGTAATAATAAAATTCATGATGCCTCCCTGTTACCGAATGCACCCTGTATTTACACTTTATACATTATTGTAATAATCATTGTACAAAATATGACTTCTGAGGTATTATTTGAAAACCAACTCACTGATCAATAATATCATAGTGAAATGCATGTAGCAATATTGTATATAAACTTATTAACATAAGCTGAAATTATGTCTGAAATGTGTTAGCAGACAAATCTGAGGAAGGGACAAACCTGTTTGTCAAAATTGATTAGCAATCACCAAGCAAGTTGCCATTCTTTGGAAAAGGAGGGGGACAGAAACAGATCCTTCTGCATTTTAATAAACAATAATATGGAACCTCTTTCACCATGAGACTCCATGTCTCTGTCCTCACAGTGGAAGGGAACTTTATTTAGGGGTAACCTAAATATGAAAATGCATTTCAAAGGGTGACTGGACTATAAAAGTGAGGGGCAAAAACACCCCAGGTATTCTCTTTTTCTCTCTCTTGCTCTCCTAAGATGACAAAGAACCAGCCTTTGGGCTTTGGAGGGTTTCTACCCTGAGAATTTGGTCAGCCCTGTTGCTGGAATCATGTGGTAAGGATTTTACCTGGAACCACATGTAATTTGTTAAATTTCAGTTCCTAGAAAGTGTTTTATCTTTATTTCTCTTGTAACCATTTCTGACTTTAATGCTTTATATTTGTATTTACTTAAAATCTCTCTCTTTGTAGTTAAATAAACTTGTTTTATTCTTTAATTAAAACTAATCCAGTGTTGTGTTTAAACTGAATTGTTCGGTAACTCTAATTAGAGTAGCAAACTGTTGCATATTGACTGCTTACAGGGTCAATGGATCTATAATATCTGAACTGTGTAGGAGAGGACTGGACGGTGTAGAACACACATTTTGGGGGAAAATCCAGAACTGGTGGTGTGTTGGGGTCACCCTGCAAGTGCGAACTAGCCTGCTGGAAGCCAGTGTGTGTGGCTAGTGTGTTGCTGACGGGCTGCTGGGGTCAGACCTGGTGGACCAGGGCTGTAGCTATTCACAGATGCTCAGGGTGTGACCTGCATGTTATTTGGCTGTTTGTGAGCAGTTCAGGTAGGAGATACAGCAGCAAAGCATTGTGAGGTAACCAAGGTTGCACGGCACATGGTGACAACCCCTCACTGGTCTGGAATGCACCCCAGAATGAGATACTCGCCTTCATCATGGTATTCATCGTCACAGGAAGTGATGCTATCGCATTACTTAGGCCTGGTCTACACTGACGGTGGCAGTCAACAGGAGATATGCAAGCTACATAAGCAAGCAAGGGGTGGATTTATGGCGTCGACCGGAGGGCACTTCCGGGTCTCCACTGATCACTCAATTGATCCCGCAGCATCAATCTGGCAGCACCGCCAATAAAGACATATCCTTACACTTTTCACCATGATTGATTCTCACAATCAGTGTCATTTTCCTGATCCATACTCTGAATCCAAATCAACCTTACATCCACAAAGTTAAAGTGACCACTGCTACCGCCTCTTCTTGACATCAAGCTTACTCTGTCAGGTGCACTATTTGTTAGTTATTCATGGTAAATTACCATTCATAAGGACTGGTCAAAAAATGTATGTTTGAATTTATTTATAAAAATGACTTCTTTCCAAATAAAGATTTTTAATGGAAATGTTAATTTTCAAATATTTCCTCTATTTCATCAAAATTAAAATGCAACTAACTTTCACGAAACCACAAAACCAGAAACAACAGAAAACCAAAACCCTAACACAGAAGTTTGTTTTTCAGTTAAGCCAAAACATTTTCAATGTTCTTTTTCTTGTCAAGAAAAGGAAACATTTCTCCAAAAATTTAGATCATTTTAATTTCTTTCAAAATCTTTGGAGACAAATACTGACCACACTCCCTATCTCCCAGTTCTTCCAGTTGGCTATCTCACTGGACAGTGTGTGCAAATATTGCAGCAGTGTGTCATGCAGTTAAAAGAGCTCTCTTTCAGCACTGGGAATGGATTAGATTGTTCTCTCCTTGTTACTTTAGGCTTCAGTATATTGGCCATTCCTTGTTTTAAATTGCCTCCAGCAGAATGCAAATTCTCACCATGCCAGTGACAGACAAAACAGTTTTAGAAATTATTTTCATGTTTTTAACCCTTTTACTTTTTGCTCCTCCTAAGTCTTCTTTTGCTCACACACATTCAATGGGATTGCCTTGTTTGAAAGGTTTTGGAGTAGAACACTCAATCAACAAGAAAACCCAGATATGTGTTTCTAACAAGGAAGAAGTGTTATAGAGTTTACTTCCATGGACTTCATTCAAATTGGAGACAAGTCAGCCACATAAAGAAGGTTTGAAGGGTTACTTTTTAACTCTTTAAGTGTACTACAAAAGCACATACCTTAAAAATCAGACTGATTGGTCCAGATTAGCAGTGTCAATGTTTGGCCTACAGTAGCTGCTTAGAAATTATTATTTGGTATCACCCTCTTTATTTTCCTGGGTTGGTTAGGATTCAGGCATGTGATTTAAAGAGGAAATCTAAGTCCTTCTAAAAAAATACTTTCTTTTTCCTGAATAGACGCCAACCCTCGTTCTACCTTGGCCAAATGATCTCATCAAGATACAGGAAGAGAGGAGTAGTAACACAGTACTTTCAATGGTGAGGAATTTATGACCTTCATCCACAGTACTCTTATAATATTACTGACAGGCATCATCAAACTTATTTTACAAGTTGAAAAAATACAAGATAGAAATGACTGGGAATTTGAGAGACAAAGATGTAAGTATTCCAAGTTCTCTATATTTAACTGCATGAGAATCAAAGATTAATAACACTTTGCCCTTCGACAGCACCTTGCATCCAATGATCTCAAAGCATTGTACAAGCCTTGCAGAAGTAAGCACCACAATCCCCTGTGAGGTAGGGAACTATCTGTCCCATTTTACAGTTAAATAAACTTAGACACAGAGGTGAAATGACTTGCACAAGGTCTCACATTCAGTCTGTAGCACAGTTGGTAACAGAGCCAGATCAGTGACTGGGTTCTGTAGCCTAACCACCAGAACATGCTCTCTAGAGGAAAGCAATATACCATTTCAGTACTACGGCAAGGCATTCACACTGGAACAAACGTGAAATTCAAAATAACATTGACACAAAGACTGATTTATATGGACAGCTCACTTCTTTGGTCCCCTTGCTGTAAATGAAGATAGCTGTGTATTCAGAAATGCGTTCTTCCATCTAACCCAGCTTCACTTTTTTGGATCCTGAAAGCTAGGACTTTAATCCTGAGCAGTAATGGGTCCAAGTCACAAAGTTGAGATCCAAATTTCCCCGAAATTTTCATATGTTCAGGTAATGGCTTGAAAAATGTATTAATCCTCTACTAATCTGAGCACTAAGGACAACATTTTCAAAAGTGTCTAAATGGTTTAGGAGCCAAAAGGCTGTACTTTTTAAAGTGTATATCTATACACCACCTTTAAGCCCTAAGTTCCTATTAACCAGGGTGAAATATACATGTAAAGCCATAGTCTCTTCATTTTAAAACAACAGTTGTTTGCCATTTAATGTGTACTGTACTAAATTGTAACATTGTTAATCATCTTGCTACGTTTTTAACATAAGTTACTCTGTCTGCTTTTGTGTTGTACATTCTGACCGCTCATTTCACATTTTTTTTTCTTTTTTTGCCTGTAACAGCTCATGATGTATCTCTTTCTGATGCTTCTTGCTCCCTCCAACCCCTTATATCCCATTCTCTTTCCTTTTCTCCAGTGGGATATTCTCCTTCTTCCACATATTTTCTTTTTTCCACCTTCTCCACCCCATGAAAAAAAATCTAAATCTCTTTCAAAGTATGCTGCTTCTTTTTTCTAGCCCATCAATCCCCTTCCCCATCTACACTCCTACCCGCTCGTCCCCATCCACAACCTAACTTTCATCGACATACTCACCCCCAACCCCACAACTGCACATCAGGCTTCAAAAGTTCAGCAGACCTCTAACAGCCAGAGGACCAAGTTAAGGACTATGAGTACCTACACAGGGAACCAATTTCTGACAGTAGAGGGCTCTTTAATCCAACAGACAAAAGCATAACAAGATTCAGTGTTTGGAACCTGAAAGTAGACACATTCAGACTAGAAATAAAGAATAAATATTTAACGGGGAAGATAACTAACCACTGGAACATATGATCTGGGGGTGTAGTGGAGTTCCATTATTTGAAGTTTATACATCATGATTAGATGTCTTTATAAGAGATATGCTGTAGCTCAACCAGAAGATATGGATCTGAAGCAGGAATCACTGGGGGAGGTTCTATGGCCAGTGTCTGCAGGTCAGGTTAGATTGTCATCATGTTCTATTCTAGCTCAGCAGTCTGATCTTTTGAAGCCTCCAGCTAGTAAGCGTTTGATAAATTAGAACCACCCAGCTCCTTTGACTATTGACTTCTTCTTGGGAATCCTCTCCGATCCCAGAGCCTGCCAGCTGCTGTAAGAGTTGCAGTGATGGGTATATATTAATGTACTCCCCTCCACAACCTCCACTTTTGGGTGGTCCTTCCTTGTGCACAGTTCCAGTGCCTACCAGGGCTGCTACTGCTGCTCAGATCTTTATCCAAACAGCCTCAGATTGAAACTGACCTGATTCTTCTTAGGGACACAAGAGTTTCCACATGCAGCAACAAAAATTGTCAAGACTGGTCAGTTTTTACTCCTCTGCAGCTTGGAAAAGTTTTTAGCAGAAACACAGCTGCAGACTTATGAAATCAGTAGGGTCTTGGTTTAAACTGAGTTTAGGTTTGGAAGGTTATCTTCACAACCATAAGAGGTAGATTTTTTTTAAAAAAAACATAAAAGTGTAAGAACAACAGATTTGACAAAATCACCCAGGTATGTTTCCTACTGGCCTGAGCTGAATGAGTTTTTCAAACCCTGCTTAGACCCATTCCAAATTTTGGACTTATGGCATTGCTGTAACTTATGAGAGCAATAAATCAGTTAACATTAATACAGTGCTTTCAGCTTATGAAGTATTAATACTGTTGCCAAGATCTCAATATTATGACTCCATTGCACAGTTAAATAAAGAGAGAGAATTGATTGTGAGAGTACAAATCACTGTTTAAAACACAAATTACTTTGGTAACTATTAGGAAATGTGGCAATATAGTAGATGACAGTTCATATGAAAGATAAACTATATGTTAATAACAACTTACATTTGGAGAGGCAGCGTGGCCTAGTGGTTAGTGCATGGGCTGATGATCCAGGATTCCCAAGTTCTCTTCCTGGCTCTACCAATGACTTGCTGTGTGAATTTAGACAAGTCACTCAAAACTCGCTGTGCCTCAGTTTCCTCATCTGTAAAATGGAGATAATACTTACAAACTTCACCAGAGCGTTATGGAACTGAAATCATTCATGTTTATAAAGCATTTTGTGGTCTTTACATCAATGATGCTGTAGAAGTGCAGTGTTTTAATGCTAATATTGTTGTTACTGGATTCCCAAATATTTTATTTTACTCATGGCTGAAATGCTGCAATCTCCAGATGGGAGATGGCAGTTGTTTAACAATGCCCAGCAACACTTTTGCGGCAGTTCAGGACAGAAGTGAAGAAAAATACTGTCTCCAACTGAAACTTCAGGGGGAGTTCAAGGAGGTGGAGTGCAATGACCGCAACTGAAATTTAATCAGGACACTAGTGCCACCCACCTGCTCAGACAGGTAGAGGAACTTGATGGGGCCGGCGGTGAAAGGGAACAGTCCTAGCAGCAAGGGAAGAGACACTTGCTGAGGGATACTAGGTAGCTTCTCTCCCCTGAGAGTCTCTGACACCCGTTGGCCAACTGAGGGGGAAGGGTGATGACTGGCCAGGATTCCTCAGCTCCGAGAACTGAACCTGGAGTGGGGGACCTGCCGGGGCAGAGCTGTATTTTGACAACGACGACTGCTGCTACTGGAAGCGGTGAGTAACTCTCTGCTGCTGCAATGGAGCTGAAAGAGGGTCCACATGGCCCCTACTCCAGGTTGAATCGTGGGAGCTGGGGAATGCTGGCCAATCAGTGCCAGAGACTCCCAGAGGTAGGGGGGAGGGGTTACCTGGTATCCCTTAGCAAATGTCCTCTTCCTCGCTTCTGACACTGTCCCCCTTCAGTGCCACCACCATCCAGTTCCTGCACCCAGTGAGTCTTTTGAGTCAGGACACAAATGGCCTAGATCTCTATTTTACATCCCATCCAAAAGACAGCACCTCCAGCATCAGAGATCCCCCTCCTTCCCCACTCAACCCTCCTGCATCAAGCTGGGGCATTGGTTCAGTTCTGATCAGACACAATCATATCCCTTACTCAGCCACTGACTCCACTTTCTGCAGTGGACTGGTATGTCATGAAGGTCCTCCAGATCAAATACTGGCCAAGCCTGATCTTGGCCGAAAGGAACAAATACAGGGTAGTATGGCTGCAAAATGCAGGCTTACACTTCACACTATATGTTTATTTTCTCCTTACGAATATCTCTTTCAGAAAAAGACAGATAAATAGACTGGAACTTCAACTGTGTTAATGGGAGAGGCCATGTGATCAGTAAGCACCCATTCCTACCATGCCTTCAGGACACAGATCTCTCACTAATGTTAGTGAGAATTCCATGCATAGAGCAGTTGCAAGATTGGACCCTGAGGGAAAAAGTTATTGGTTACAGAGGGGAAAATTCCATGTATTGTATACTCTGGTGGCCCTGCAGCACACAGGCAGGAACAGTACGTAAAATGCAGAGCAGCCTGCTGGCTCTTTTCATTAGTGGGGAAGCCTGTAGCTGATCAGCTCTGTTTTCCTCTCTTCAGCTATACAATGTTGTTGTGGCACTGGGAATTTGCTGTGGCTTCTGAAGATTATGGGGATATGCTTCAGCAAGCCAAAAAAAAAAAAAAGTCACAAACAAAATTAAAAAAAAAAAGAAAAGAAAAAAGACAAGAACAGCTGATCTCCTTGCTGGAGAAGACTCTGGCACCTTCTTTCTCTCTCTCTTCTGGCCAGAAAAATCATCACACAACTTTTTTCTGGCGGAGGGAATAAAAATTGTTTCTCATACTAGTTCTTCAAGCTTTCTGGGAGATGCAGTTGACATTAACAGGTCAAAGAATTTTATGATTCAGGCTATTCAACAGAATGCACATAGAATATTCTAGGTAACTAATTTCTTCAATGCTCTCCAGACAGTCAAAACTATAAAGGCCGTCTGACATAAAATAAGTTTTGGAAAATGCCATGAGAAATCTTACTCAAAGGATCCAGTTCTGCTTCCCTTGACTTCACTGGGAACAGGATCAGGAACACACTATGATTTATTATCTTAAATGCAACACCATGATTGCAAACTTAACTGCAAAAAAGTCTGGAAATGAAATGTTATCTTTTGCAACAGAGATGGGCTCAAACCACAAAATCTGGATCTGGCTTCCCTATGATTCCAAATGTTCACGAGTGTCTGGATCTGGGATTTTGGGGGCACCTGTTAGAAAGCTACATGTTTTCCTAGGCTTACAAAAAGGAGGATATAAGAGGTTTTAAGAGGAGAGGGACATCTGCAATGTGGCAGAGATACAGTTGTTACAGAAACCACTGAATGGAATTTTTTGGATTTTTTTAGATTAAAATTGTAAATTTAATTACTTTAAGGAAATTAGTTGCTTATAACTTTCATTTTTATTAAAGAATAACTAAAAATAGAAAAGAGAAAAGAGAAGAGATAATGTATTTCAGTAATCAGAAAATGCAAGTGTCTTTATCTGATTGCCCGGTCCCAAAAATACCCCAATGATTTTCTTCATATTTTCCAAAATGATATTCACCTCTAAGCTGAGAACAAATATTAGACACTTCCACTCAGATTTATTTATTTATTTATTTATTGTAAAAGTAGTAAATCCCTGAAAACTGGTGCTTAGGATGAAAACATGATCTCACCCATAACAATAATAAATTCATCAAATAAATACATGCAAAATAAATCTGGCAAAAATAAATCCAAATTGCAAAGCCTGCACTAATGTGGCAAATAGAGTCCAGGAACCCCACGTTCTATAACATGTTAAATGAGAGATTATCCTTAATTTTCAGCACTCCTTTTCATCAAGAAATTTAACTGGAGATCTCTGGTATCTGAAAGCAATAGGGCAATCTATCATGCTAAAGGTGAATATATGTCTCTTGTCAGTAGCCATTCTATCTGAGACCCAAAAGTAACACTCTGGTACACTAAAGATACATGTGTTACATAAACTGGTTTCCCATTGGCAATCACACACCCAAATAATGATCAAATCCAACTCTGCTTGACTTTTGAAAATCAGATGAGAGCAGTCACATCAAACAAAACACAATCCTAGTGTAATTCCAATGGCTTCAAGTTACACTAGTAGAATTACACCAGTCATGAATTTAGCCTACTCAGACCATTGCGTCCCTGCACTTTCAAACATCCAGCTAATGTCATTTCAGTTTTAATTTTCTGTGATTCCACAATCTCATGATGTACCTGTAGATCTACAACATCATTATTTGGATTTACACAAGCTTTAAAATTTAATAATCAACTGTTGAGGTAAACAAGTTAAAAAGCTTCACGGGGCGGTAGTTCCAGGATAAAGAGGTTGAGCAGAGCTCACCCTGATCATACAGCCAAAGCTTGTAAGAGGGTATTTAAGTCTTCGACATCGTACCTAGAAAGGTCTCCAGCTATAACTTTACCACTCTACTGATTGTCAAGTCAACTAGATTCATGGGTGGCTACGAGAATGATCTTGCGAATAAATATTTGCAGCTATGACTATTCAGAACATTGGTACGTGCTTAAAGCAACAAGGAACATAATGTACCGTGCATGAACAGTACATAATCTTAAAATGTTCATAACATTTATTTCAAAACCAAATTTCTTCCAACATGACAAACCCCACAGTTCCTCAGTCAGGACCACGTACGTGCTTAAATACGAAACGTTAAAACAAAGGTAGTTTCAAGTTGCAAGAGAGAAAGAAAGAAAGAAAGCTTTAAAATGTCTTCAGTAGTTAAAGACTCTTTTTCATTCATGCTTAGAAGACTGCAAAAAAGGGCAACAACACATTGTCTTCAAACTGTTGAGACAGAACATGAAATATTTCAGTCCCAATGGTAATTTTCTGAGGAAGTGATGAGAGGAAAAATAAGGTTTAAGAATGGAAGGGCCATCTCAATTACAACTATAGCAACTCTGCTGCAAAGACTGTACAACATAATATACATCCAGGTTATTCTGTGCGATATTATACATACTGACATTATTTCTCTGTTTCCTAATCCTTATGTCCCAACTCTGTTTTCACTTACCCTTTACTCGGGCAAACTCCCATTGAGCTCAACTGAGTCAGATCTGGATAAAAAAGGTGTAGGGACCTCTGCATTTGGTTCTATATACCTAGAGTAACACTGAAATGCAGCTATCTCTGGGTCTATACTAGTGACATGTACAAGACTTACAGTGTTCATGTGCTGACTCAAATATAAACTAATAATAAAGTGGCCAATTTCTTATATCACCGTCTATGCACACATGTACCAGCTACATAAAATATAGCGTACTAACTGTGTATAAGAAATACAAATATTATTTCCACTTGAGTGTGGCAATGAGCCAGTGCACACAGGCTGTAGAGCAGTGTGGGGAGGGGGAATTTTGGCCCTTGGGAAACAAGGCAGAACGACCACTTCTTACAAAGAGTGCCACGGGTTCTTTAATGTCCCTTTATAGTAGACAGGACTGGTTTTTAAAGACTCCTCAAATATAGACATAAATACATTGACTTTCCGAAAAATGTAACAAACTCCATATGAGTGATTGATTGTTAAAGCCAGCACAAGTGGGGAACTCAGTCATCACACTTAGCTAAAAGGTAGATCCCTACAATAAATGCTGTTTCCATAAGGATTGTTCATATAGTTATACACCTCTGATTCCCAGTTGCTCTCTCCCCCTTCCCCTCAATTATTAGTCATCAATGTTCTGTTACAGGCAACTTTGTAACATACACAACCCGTTACCCAGGTCTGATTTGTATCCTGTACTTTATTCTGTATTTCCTGTGCAGGATATTTTCGTTTCCTACCAGCCTTTGCCTGAACTTCCACTGTTGTTCATACGTACGCGCAAAAGCTCAGTCTACAGTTCATGATCCATGAAGCTTTCAAACCTAATAAATAGAAGCTGTCAAATAAATAAATAAATATTTACTGAAGTGAAACTAGCAGCATAGATTTGAATCAGCTATCAATGGTCCAGGCATTCTCTCCCTTACACTAAGACAGGTGCTTCCTAACTTATCCCACTAAAGTAGAAAAGGGAAGAAGCATATATAAAAAATATGTGCCTACATATATGAGGAATAGTAAGGGAGATAACAAGGTAAATGATAGAAATAAAACCAAAAGAGGTAATTTTTTTTAAATCTACAGTGTAGTTTAATTTTGGGAGATGATTATAATCAGCCTTAGGAAATAATTAAAGCTTTGTCTTCGAATAAAGCATCAGAACAAAAAGCTGACAAAAAGAAAAGAAAACATACATACAGACACACAAAAACTGGGAAGGGGGGGAGGGGGAATAAGGGAGAAGGAAATGAAAGAAAAAGAAAACAGAATCCTAACAGGCCCATTCTGCTAAAGAGAGTCCAAATAAGGAGTCATATGATATCTGATAGTGCAGGACACGTCGCCAGGAGCTGGAGCAGATTGCCTGCAGGAAGAAAGAGCCAGTGTTCCTGCTCAAAGAGCTTTTCTTTCCTTGTTTTCTATTCCTCCCCCCCCTCTCTTTTCTCTTCTAATGCGAATGTGTTACTCTCAGATCAGGTCCATGAAGAATCCAGGAAAGACAGCTATCGTCATTTACGGTACTTCTGGAAGCAGGGCTAGCCGGTGGAAGATGCCTTCTAGTTGAGACTGAGGGGGACTTAGGTAGATTACAGCACTGCGTGCCCTGCCCCTTCGGTTGCCACCTCTGGGGTTGCAGACACAAAATGCTCATGTAGCATGTCATAGAAAAAGAAAAGAAAAAATATTCAGGGGGAGAAAATGAGATCTCTTCTATGGAAAACTTCAAAGGCCGGGTTTCTTCTCAGCATGTTTTGGTTTACTTTTTTAGGTAATTTTTTTTTTATTTTGGGGCGGGGGAAAGAGAGAGAAGAAATCAGAGAAAATAGTAAAATAATGAGGAGTCAGGAGGCGGGGAAAGGCCCCAGAATACTGAAGGAAATACGGACATAAAAAAGAAAAAAAAAAGTAACAGAGGGATTTTTTGACATTTCTAATCATCTGTCAATAGGTCACTGAACTTCTTGCAGTGTCCATCACGTCCTTCCAACTTCATATTACTCTGGCACTTTACACACAAATACGGAGTCCATGAGGCACTTTGGACCATGCTGTGCCCTCAGTTACACCAGTGTAAATCCAGAGTCACTTCACTGACTGCAAGGAAGTTACTCTGAACTTAAAGCATTGTAACTTAGAGAAGAATTTGTCCCTTTCATCTTCTGTAAACACATCAATTCTGAATATGCATCTATTAAATGCACGGGGTTGCCAAAAAACAGTGTCACATAAATGTATGCAGTACATATGTAACTGTAAAAGATCTCTCCCAAGAAGTGAAGCATGCAGCATGATTAAAAGAAAAAAAATACTAATGGTCTTTTGTATCCAGAAACAATTGTTAGAACGGCCTTTGATCTAGTTCTATACATACATTGTGTATTTATGATTTTTTGGGTGTGTATATATATATGTTGTTTTCCCTCTAGTTTCCTGTATGATTGATAAATAATGTAGTTTTGGGGACTGAAATGTGACAAGCAAGGAAAATATAAATCAATAAAAAAGGAAGGAAGAGTTTGGCTAAAAAAAGCATTTCCTTGAGCTTGCGAATTTGCAGTGGTCTGTGTACTCAAACATCTGAACAAATGTACAGGAGGCACTCTGGATGAGATTTAGTCTATTTTACACACTATACACACATACAATTCATATACAAACATCTCCTGTACCACAATAATATTACTTTGTATATTGTGTGTGTGATGGCCTATGTATATTACATGTACAAGTGCACATACGAATTTACACATTACATAAAATGCATACACATAAACAGAAACCTATAATGCACATAGATCCATTGTGAAATCATTATCTGTGGCTCCATTAGAGAACTAAGCACAGTGTGTAGATGAAACGTAGCCACTCTGGAGATGGTCCCATCTAGCAGGAGGAACAAACAAAATAACCCCTGAGTTGCACTAAACATCTGAGGCTGCCAGTGAGAGATGACTTTTAGAAAGATGGCCAGGAAAAAGCTGTGGCCCTGGATGCATGTAGTAGTGCCCCATCTGCATTTTGGGAACCCAGCTTCCACAAGCCATTATAACTTTTTTGCTAAGTGGAGAAAGTGAAAGATTCCTGTCCCCACTGATTTATTTATTTGCCATTGCATCCTCCTTTATTTCCTCCCTCTTTTCCCCAATGAGAATTTGGTTGTTTGTTATTTTTTTAAAAAGTAAACAAACTGCTCACAGCATAACTTTTATGATGGAAAAAAAAAGTCAGGTAAAGTCAGCAAAGCAGCAGCTGGATTTAGCAAGAGATTAAAAAAGGAGAAAAGAGCAACATATCAAACTCACTTGATCCCGTTCCCCCCTCCATCTCTCCTTTGATTTATTCCAAAATATAATTTGGGGGTAAGGGAACTGAATCTCCTTTCAATATATTTTGTTGCTGTCACATATTCTGTGTTCTGCTTCTGTCGCTTTCCTTTAAGGAGAATAAAAACACCCTAATAAAAATAGAAAAACATATCTCAGGCGTTAAGCTGGATCTCCCCCTACCCTTTGTAAAGAACTCTTTGTTCTCTAGTGAAAATGCTGAAAAAATCCCCAGGCAGAGACTCCCTGAAACAAGTGCAAAACACTTAGAGGCTTTTGGGCTGGCTGGGAGCCAGAAACCCTCCCGCTGTCTGGTTAGGAAGAGAGGGAAAAAAGAGAGAGGGAAAAAAATTGGAGCTTCCTTTAATAGATATAGGAAGCTTCCCCCCGCCCAAAACTGGCGGTCAAGCGTTAAGTAACTCACCATCTAAATCCACCTGCTGGAAATGAACTTGGGTAACCCCCCCAGAAGTGCACAAAGAGAGGAGACACGGTAACATACTCCATACTCTTCTCCCCACCCCCCTCTTTTGCCCTGCTTCCATTCTTCCTGCTCCCATCACACGAATGCCCACAGATTCTCTCCCCCTCCATCCAACAACAAACATACCAAAATAAATGCTCGCTTCATCTCCTTAAAAAAAAAAAAAAAAAAAAAAAAAAAAAAGCTTTCCATCTTGCTTGCGACACAGTGATAAGGGGTAGGGAACATCTCATACCTGGTGTGAATGCTAATCAGCCAGGAGTTCTCCTTTTTCCCAAGACAGGGAACTGTTTCCTTCCAAATTTATTAGAACCTCCTCCACTGCCTCTTTGAAAAACCTTCTTTGTCACCCTCTTCCCAAGTCCTGATACTTCTTTAAAAAAAAAAATGGCTTCGGAGCTCCTTCTATTCTTGATATTGATTCTCTCTCTCTCTCTTCCCCCCCCCCCCACCCCTCCTCCTTTCTCCTGTCTCTGTCTCTTCTGAGTGGTCTATTGATAAGTCCCTAGAGGCACTGGGTCAGCCTGCCCGTAGGAAACCAGACACAATGCACAAATCTCCGAGTGCCATTCTGCCATCAGCAAGCAGACCACGTTTAGGAGAGAGAGAAAAAAAAAACAGTAGAGCAAAAGACAGAGAGAGAGAGAGAGTGTGAGAAAAAGACTGATTGGAACAGGAGGGGGGGAGAGAGAGAGAGAGAGAGAGAGAGAAAGCAAGCGAGAGAGTGAGAGGAGGAGAGAGAGAGAGAGCGACGCTGCCAGTCAGGTTAATCATCCCTACTTTAATTAGCTGTTCGGCTTAGACATAAAACAATTGAATTTGAATGATCTGTCAGTGGGCTCGGCTGAACCAAAGGGGAAATGCGAATCTTACAAAAAAAGACTGTTGGTGTATTCTGATAAGCTAGACTGGAAAATCCTCAAAGGATAACTATTAAAACTTACCACCAAACAAAAAGTACAAATACAAATGGCATTATATAGAGGCCCTCCCTACAAAGCTGGGAGATTCCTTCTCTCTCTTTTTTTAACATGGTGTAGAAGGTTCTATTGATGGACAAAACATACATAATTCTGGAGCTTTTAAATTCTACCTGTCCTGCAGGATGGAAGAGGGGTTTGCTTTTGTTATTAGAGGTATTGTTTTTGTTTTCAACACAAAAACTTAATGTTTTTCAGTGGAATTTTCCTGATGGATCAGGTGGACTTTTAAGGTGCAGAGACTATGCATGTATCTTTGGTATCAATGGCTAGGTAGGGTAGACAGGTGCCACAGACAGATACAAATACCAACTGTAGATGAATGGATGCTGTAGACAGAAAGGCAATCCCAGGGATTATGGATAGATAGGTTCTAAGCCTAGCACAGGGTCTTCTTTCTTTCTAACTACAAATAAGCAATCTATTCATTCTGCCCTGGACTGCAATCCGAGGTGCAGCTAAAATGGATTAATTCCAGTGATAAACAGTACAGTGAAAGTACTGCATGGCAGGCAGGGGAGATATTTATGACACTTCTAAAAACTCTGCTTTTAACAGGTATGGAATAGCCACCGTCTCTGCCTAAAAAATGGAAGTAGGTAACATTACTGCTGCTACTAGAAGATGTTTAACCCTCCAGGCAGTATGAGCACAGGATATCCATTTATCAAAATCGTGGGAATTTGTCGTCCCCCCCAAACACACACATGGAAAACGTATTACATGCAGGAGGTATGGTATGTTCTAGATATACCAAAAATGGGCGTATGGCTGGAGCACTAAATCTGAAAATTCCTGATCCACTTCATGAATATCTGCTGTAGATCACCATTTGCACAGATACCACACAGGTTCATTTCTAAAGTGGGAACAGGGTAGAGAGAAAAAGGGATAATTCTTTATGCTGAAGACTCTTGAGATGTTGATTGTCTATCTGGAAGACTTGCTTTGGGCATCTCCTCTCATACTGTATATTTTGGGTGTTAGTGCCTAAAAAAGAAGCATGCTCTATAAATTAATTCAGAGTTATCTTTTCTACATGTGATAAACCGATCAGCAGGGTTAGCACTAGCTGTATATATGTGCTATACTGTAGATGGACAATTGACAGCTGGCAACATCATTATAACCTATTCCCTCTGCCCTCTGCTCCAAGAAGAGGGTGGGTTGGTCATGTGTCACTTATAATCCAGTGCCCTAGGTGACTCCATCCTATCTACCCCTAAATCCAGCTCTGCCTATCAGCTGCTATCCACTGACTGAGGACAGATTATTAAAAGAACTAATCTGGTTCAAAAGGAGACAGATATACTAAAGAAGCAGACAGGTCATCTGGCATAAAACAGATTGATAAACATACAAGTAAGTCCCCCTCCCTCACATAAAGAAGAGTTGACTGTAGAGAAGTGAGCAGTGTCCGGTTGCTGTGCTACAGGAATGAAGTCATTTTTGAGAAGTGCAAAAGAAAATCTCAGAGAAATACAGTACAGTCAAGATCCCACAAAGGAGGAAAAGATCCTTCGTTTAAAAAAAGGAGCTTCTAGCAATCGCTGTGAAAGAGACGTGCTCTTTTCTCTGGGTCAGTACTAAAGAAGTAATAACCCAAGGAGGTGCTAACTGGCTCTGTGCTGGTTGAAGTGCTGTGTTTCTGATGAGATACAGAGGTCCTGATCACCTGAGTCAGGGGTCCAGTGGAAGAAGTAGTATGCTCTCATGTAATCAAAGACAATCACATAATATCATAATGGCTCAAAGAAATATTATAATAGCACAAGGGGGCCAAACTAAGGTTGCACAGACCACATTAATATTGGCATTTCACAACTGTTGAGTTCTTGACTTTGCAACATGAATCTTATTTTAATGAATTTTTAAATATTTCCTAGTTTTGGAGGAAAAAAAAAAAAGCGCACTGAACAATCAAACTCCATCATGTGGGACCACACTGCCCCTGACATGGCTGGAAGATTGAGAGTCACACCACTGAACTCTAGCACTTGAACTTACGCAGTACTTGGTAGCTGTTGTATGTTCTCATCTTCAAAGTACAACAGCCACCACCGGGGGACGAGAAAGATATTTTGCTAGTGGGTTTCACAGCTATCTGCTGACTGAAGAAGAATGCTGCATCTCAGGAAATCTGGGTTCAATTTCAGGTTCTGAAGGGGAGGGAGCTTTAATGGTTACAGACCCTTTTGCCTTCATCCCCAGCTTCCCCCTATTGCTCCTGTGCCCAACCATGTATCCCACAGCCTGGGCTCTTCTGATCCCCATATTCCCTGCTCCTATCCCCTTCAGTCCTGTCCTCCAATCAAGTCCATCCCATTCCCCATCCTTTTGCCTCCGTCAGCCTGTCCCCTTCCCCTCCTGCTCCTGTCTCCTCCCAGCCTCTTTCTGTTCCCCCTTCTATGATCCACCCACCCCCACCTCTCCAACCTATCCCCATCCTCACCCCTCCCTATACAAATCAGTCTGCTTTCTACTTCTTCTCCACGCTCTCTGGGCAGTGGGCACCAGCAGACTGAATATTGAGAGTACATGAAAAACAGCTTCCCAGCACTCACTTCTGGTGTCCAGTGCGCTTGGCAGCCGGAAGGAGAAATTATAGGAAACAACGTTCAGCACTTGGCTTGACCATGTCTGGCACTCTCAGTGGGGGTGGACCATGCTCGATATGCTTAGTATGGAGCTCGGTGAGGATGATGGCGCATGCTCCATTCAAATGGAATGGGCGGCTAATTCAGCGGCCAGCCTCTAACAAACGTCTACTGAACATGCACACATACTGTTAGAGGTTCATAATTTGGCCATATTCAGGTGGACTTTCATGGGGAAGCAAAAGGAACATCCCTGACGTCAGGATACCTACCTTCCTCCTCCACCACCCTCACCCAAATGTAAGTCCCTGCTCCAAAGCAGGAAGCACCAGAGATTCGCAAAGAAATGTTTGTAAGAATTTTAACATTGATAGAAAAACATGTTATTTCCTACAGTCATTCTCAGAAATGGCTGAACATTTTTTCAAAAGATTCATTACAAGAACCTGATGAATTGATTTCTCAGTTCATTTTCTTAGTACTAGATACTATGGTTGAAATCCTGGGTCTTTTGAAGTCAAGAGGAATTTTTGCCATTGATTTCAGTGGATCCAGGATTTCAACCCTAGGTATATTTCTCCTATGCAACATGTATTTCATTAGCGGAGAATGAGCTCCTGATGAACTGGTTCCTGAATCTGGTATAGGTCCTAGTGCAGAAAGCAGCCCTAGAGGCTCTGCTCTCAGTGGGTCGGATTCTACCCTGAGTTACATTAGTCAAACAGCCACTGATTTCAATCAGAATTTCACCAGTATAACTGAGGGCAGAACTGAAGCCTAAATGCAAGAGGCTAAGAATGGGTCTAGAATTGCACAGCAACTTCATCTCAGGAGATTTTATCACAGTTATTAATTCAGCTACATTCTTATGACCTCTTCCTTTGTTTCGGTCCCTCACTATCTCTTTCGTTCTTCCTTCATATAAATCATTGACGGTGCCTTCGAATTTTTGCCAGAGAAGTGAAATGAAAGCCCAGTGCACCAGGCTGAGTAATGTTTGCTGCTTCTATCCTAATGGAAACAGGTGAGCTACACTGGAGGAAGTTGGAAAGCCTTGATGCATGGTATGCATTCTGTAAGTACAGAATGAGTATAGCATAGTAAAGGACATTCTCATATCAACATAGCCAATGGGTTTCCTGTTAGCAAAGGGCAGGATTTATACAAGGAAAAGCTACCAGTAGCATAGCTCTAAAGTTGCCAACTCCCTAATGTGTTACAAAGATGACCCAAAATGAGGGATGCAATAAAAATAGAAGGGTAGGAGGGAGTTGGAAATGACAGTATTCACTTCTTTTCTACATATAACTTTTTCTATAAGCCCACTGATGACATTTAGCATTTCACATGTTAGTTCACATTAATGGGAAATCACCAAGTCTGTGTGGCACAGAGGAAAATTTAGTTCTAAAAAGAGTGAAGTGCTTTGTAATGAAGGACAGTTAAGAAATAAGAGGAGCAGAAATCTGTCTACCTGACAAAGTGGTGTAACTATATTCTCTCAGGACAATTTGTTTAAATTTATTCCTTCAGACTTTGTTGACTGTGTTTCCATCTAAAGAACTCCATGCAATGTGATTTCTATGCAGAGGTCTAACTTTATTCAGCCTGTTGGAGAGGGCATGGACAGAGACAACCTTCTCAACAACAGGAACCTTTTGGACTGGACAAACTGAAGATCTGTCTACTGTATACCCAAATTCCCTGCCTACAGGCAGGCATTACCAAAAAAGTTATGAAACTCCATGTAGATACCTTGCCTATCCATTCAGGATCACTACGAGCTCAGACTAATCTGTTGACACTCACATCCACGTCAATAAAGTGACAATTGCCACACTTGCTATCCAACCTAAATCTCTCCTGTCTTAGCTTTAGTTTCTGATTACAAGGAATTTATCCTTGTTGTGCACAATAAACAGGTTCATTCCTACATCTTTAGCCTATGTATAGACTTCCAAAACTTACCCCCTTCTGTCCCATAATTGGATCTGCTTTCTAGCACCTGTTCTTGAAGCGTCTGGTACTATCCGTGTTCAACTCCCAAAGCATTTCCTCATAGGAATTTGCCTTCATTCCTTAAAATAGCCATGGTAGCCTTTTGCTGCATCTTCTCCAATCTTATGGAGTGGTTCTATGCTGAAAAGTGACTCAATTAAAATGGCATAATCAGTGCTCCACATTTATTGTCTCTTAGTGACTCCAAATCAAATGTGCTTATTTTTACTGGTAAATTAAGCTTTTTCCAACTTCCAGGACTGCAAACTTACTCTGGGATCTAGGAGTCAAGTCTTTTTTCCCTTCTTGCATATGATCAGCAATAATAAAATCCTGAAGGCCAAATTACGTCCTCAGAAACACCTCCGTAGTCCTATTGCCTTCAACTGGTTTCCAAAAGTTCAGCCTACAGAGACTTTATAAACAATCTAGCTGATGAGACGCAAGAAGAAATAGATTCATACTCCCTCTCTTCTCTTAGCTGTATCAGGTCAAAAAGCAGTAAAAATTTATTTTCATCAGTAAAATGAGAATACCTGACTCTGACACCCAGGGGGAAGATTCAGTAAGTTTCCTTTTTTACAGTCACTGTTCAGGGTAGAATTTATAGAGACACCTAATATTGCACTCTGTGCCTCAAATAAGGCATGGCAAGATGTTTAGACAGTGAAATCATTAACTTCCTTCTCTACCTATCTCTTCCCCATGATTCATTTTTAAAATTTTGTTATTGGAAAATACATGCACAATTACCAGTACAACAGACAGTATTTTTTATCAAAAATTAAAATGGTTAAACAGCACAGCATGTTATATTAACTCCATTTTTCTTAAGAGACTATATGAGCAAAAAGTACAAGATATTCAGTGAGTGAGGAGGCTTAATCTGCTCTCACACTTCCCTGGGTAGGTGACTAAAGTTCTGCTCCAAGAAACTTTAAAGGAAAGGCCTGTCCCAGATTCTTCTAAATGCCCAAGTGAAGTGTGTTCTAGATGTCTCCTGTAATTCATTGCCCTGCTAACACGTTCACAAACCTTATTTGCTGGTCTTGTGAGTGCTATGCATTGTGTCCCCACCTTTTCGTGGGCTTTATTCCATTGAGTACTGATTGTAGTTATTTTAATACTCTTCAGTTAGGACAGACTCTTAATAAAACGGTTGGAACTTTAATAGGTCTGGGGGAACTACATTACTCACCCTCCCCTATAAATTTGCTCCTAGTTGTCTTGCAAAATATTTTAACCTCTCTAATAAAATGTAGAGAGACAGCATAGCTAGTGGTCTCAGCACAGCAGGGGACTTTGACGCAGGCACTCTTGGGATCTTATTTTTCTTTCATAGTGACTTGTTTATCCTTGAGCAAGTCACTTAATCTCTCTCTCCCTCGGTTTCTCTGGGCCCGATTCTCAATTAATTGATCCTTTTGGCAAGAACAGAGGTGAGCAAGGAGTGTTAAGGGGGATTTACACCACTTTAAGGCATATTTACTTTCCTTGGGTGAAAAATCCTGGCCACAGTGAAGTACGTGGTAAAACTCCCACTGTCTTCACTGGGGACAAGATTTCATCCTTTGTATTTCGGGACCATGCAGGGTCCTGTGTAGCCCCTAGTTTAAATTAAATAGATTCAAGGCTGCGCTGTTTTACATTTCGCTTCCAATAGCTCCTTGTAGTTGCAGAGAAATAGAGAATAGCCTTGGTGTAGTGCATTCTGATCATGCCGTGACATGTCCGCAGTCCATCCTCTACACTGGGGGCTGGGAGGAGGGTATAGAGCCCTTACACAAGTTCAGCACTGGAGAGGCATAAAGGGGCCTTCATCTAATTAAGAATTAGGCCCAGTGCCGGGTCCATCTGTGTGCAGTCAACTGCAGGATGAGACCATAATTATAGCAGCTAAGGTAGAACTTTTTATAGTTCTATTATACAGGGCCAGATTCTTATTTACACATAGGCCCCTTTAAATCACCCTGGCAATGTAAAGTGGCCTTAAAGAGAAAACAAAGAGCAATGTTCAGTGGCCTCAGTGTAAATGAGAATCTGGCCCAATATGTTTAGGGAAATTTCCAGAGCAAATACATTCATTCTTGCATAGCACAGTTGATGATAAAGAATTTCTATCCACCAATGATGGCACTTAAAATATGACTATAATAACGTTAAACTTCAAAAAGATAACTATTTTAAAAATGGTATATGCAAGAATGCATATATCTCTATATATAAATACACATACATACACACAGATCTAATTTACTCTGTAAATAAGTGGATATACACATATTGTACATTAGATCTGTACAAAATTAAGACAATTTTTCTGTGAATTTTCACACCAAAATGTTTGCTGTTTCACATGATTTCATGGTCCCCCTGTTTAAATTTTCTGTGAAATTTTATGCAACAGCTATATTTGTAAAGAAAATGTGAAAATCCAAATTTTGAATTTCAAAGACATCTTTAGCTTGAAGGGGTTTATTTTCATTTTGAGATAAACGTTTAAAATTTACTTCTATTTTTCCAATAAACAAATTTAACCCAAATGCTTTAAAATCTGGTTAAAGGTAGATTCACAAGAAACATTTGTATTACTTTCTACATTTCTCTCTGTGTTCTCCTTATAGACAAAAACATTTTTAACACTTCCTCCCCTCAAATTAAAGAATAATCTGTGGGCAAAACACACCATTTCCCAGACCATTAATGAGTCTAGCATTAGTGGGATGGGAGAAAGTACCATCAGTACTGGGGTATTACATAAGACCTGTTAGTAATAGACCAGGGAGTCTAGTCTTAAGATGTGAGTGTTATCTGACCTCTCTGCAAAGCTCAGAAAGAAGAGCCATATGTCCATATATTCATTTTCTCACTGGTGTTTAACATGTCAGTTTTTTCAGGGGGCCTATTTAGAGTGAAAAATGTGTGAAATGTGGCTCAATTTTTTGGCAAATGCAGCTCATTTTCGAGTTTGTGATGAAATGCGAAAAACAAAATCAAATGTCAAGCAGATTTGCTCTTTGATGTAAATAACACACACACACACACACACACATATATATATATGGTCCTGAGCTTGTAAACAAATAGAATCAATTGTAATATTACTACCATAAGCATCAAAACCCATTAAGATCAATGGGTCACATGGCCAGCTGGTGAAAATCAGCATAGCTCTATTGAAATCAATGGAGCTATGCCCATTCAGATCAGCTGAGGATCTGGCTCCAAAGGAAGCACTGTGTCTGAAAAGCATTTGCAAGATTGGGCTCTATATGCTTGAAGCAAGATAATGGCAGGTAGTAAGTAGGCTATGCTTCTTCGGGAAGGAAGGTGGGAAATAATTAACTGAAAATAAGGAAATAATAAAGCACTACATCGCAGATGTCATTCATGCTCAATTCTGGTCAAGGAGGTGATGTGAGGTTTCCCTTTGAGTCAAAGCAATGTAGCAGATAAAAAGGACCTGTATAGCCAGGGGGATTTCCTGAGGCCATTGCAGACCAACTCATATGCCGTTAAGAGGCTCATATTCATGAGAGTGTGGTTGCATTTGTAACATTTGCTCCAGGTCCCCTAGAGCTTTAAGTGCCACATCACAGTGCTGCAAGCACGGTATTGAATGCATGGCACAGGACTAAGCATCTTCTCTTTCTACTTTGGATTTCCAGGAGTCAGATGGTGGGTTCCTGTCTCTTTGTCTTACTTTGATTTGTGAGGGAGATTTTTTCTTCATGCAGGTAGGAGAAAAATTTGACTGGTTTGTATACATTATTTTCTTTTCTGTTGTGTTGTGTTGGTGGAAAGAAGGTTTAGTTTTTTTCAAATAGGTTCATTATTTTTCTGAACTGGAAGGCTTGAAACCTGCCACCAGCAAATCATACCGGCCTGATTCTGCTCTCACCTATATCAGAGTGAATCAGCAGCAATTTTTTCAATGGGATTACTTTGGCTTATAAATTGTGTAACCAAATGCAGAATCAGGCCCATTGAGACAAGTTCATTAGTAAGGTCAGTAATGGTGCAAGTTATATGTCAGGTCACAAAGTGGATGTAAGTGGTAAAACAGGGTAAATTTGCTCCTATTTGCCATTGAAGCTTCTCATAAAACAAGTGGAACTTGCACGCCAAGGGCAAAAAGCCCATGTAACAGAATACAAAACTAACAGGAAAGTATACGATGAAGCCAGGGGTAGGGGAAAAAACCAGTGGAAGTCACACTATTTTGTGACTTACACCTAGTTTTTTTATCCACTTATATCCAATATGTAATTCACTGTATCATTTAGGTCACTGCTGAATTTAGCCCTATGGGTTTAAACAATTAATTATTTCCAGTGATAGAAACTATTTCATTTTAGAAACTGGTTGGATCCATAGATTAGTTTTAGATTAAGTGATTTAACTACAGATGGGTAGGTGTTTGCTCTATATTAGGCTATTGTCTTGGCTCAGCAGGTACAAATTTTTACATTTTAATGTCTTTAATTATTAATCATTTTAAAATATGAATTGGCAGAGCAGCTATCTCCTTGGAACATTGCAGTCAATGTTTTCAAATTCAAACCAATATCCAAAGGTTCTGGTTAAATCTTTTAAGGGATCAGTGATGGGACATGAGCAAGTAATGCTACCTCAAAGATAATGAAAAGAAGGCGGTTTAATTCCACGGGCAGCGCCTTTCAGAATTTATTCTGAAACCCTGGAAGTGACCTTGAGAGGTTTTCTGGTCCAGTCCCCTGCACTCAAGGCAGGACCAAGCATTATCTAGACAAGGGGTGGGGAACGTCCGGCCCGCGGGCCGTCATTTGGTCTGGCCCTGGCGGCGGCGGGGAATTCGGCGGGAATTTGGCGGCGGCGCGGTTTCACGGTGGAGGCGGGGTTCCGGGGGAGGGGGGCAGTGCCCGCCGCTGAAACCCTGCCGCCGTTTGCCCCTTTTTGGCGGTGGGGGGACTTCGGCGGCGGGCATTGCCCCTCCCCGCCCCCCACCCCCGCCGCCGCCATGAAAACGCGCCGTCGCCGAATTCCCCCCCGCCACCGAATTCTCCCCCGCCGCCAGGGCCACCATCAGGCCCTTGACAGAAAAAAGGTTCCCCACCCCTGATCTAGACCATCCCTGACACGTGTCTGTCCAACCTGCTCTTAAAAATCTCCAGTGACAGAGATTCCACAACCTCCCTAGGAAATTTATTCCAGTGCTTAACTACCCTGACAGTTAGGAATTTTTTCCTAATGTTCAACCTAAACTGCACTTGCTACAACTTAAGCCCATTGCCTCATCCTATCATCAGAGGTTAAGAAGAATACGTTTTCTCCCTCCTCCTTGTAACAACCTTTTATGTACTTGAAAACTTATCATATCCCCCCCCAGCACAGTCTTCTCATCTCCAAACTAAACAAACCCAGTTTTTTCAATCTTCAATCACAGGTCATGTTTTCTAGTCCTTTAATCATTTTTGTTGCTCTTCTCTGGACTTTCTCCGATTTGTCCACATCTTTCCTGAAATGTGGCACCCAGAACTGGACACAATACCCAGCTGAGGCCTAATCAGCATGGAATAAAGTGGAAGAATTACTTCTCGTGTCTTGCTTACAACACTCCTGCTAATACATCCCAGAATGAGGTTTCCTTTTTTTTGCAACACTGTTACACGGTTGACTCATATTTAGCTTGTGATCCATAATAACACCCAGATCCCTTTCTGCAGTATGCCTTTTTACGCAGTCATTTCCCATGTTGTAAGTGTGCAACTGAATGTTCCTTCCTAAGTGGGGTACTTTCCATTTGTCCTTATTGAATTTCATTCTATTTACTTTAGACCATTTCTCTACTGTGTCCAGATCATTTTGAATTTTAATCCTATCCTCCAAAGCACTTGCAACCCCTCCCAGCTTGATATCATCCACAAAGTTTATAAGTGTACTCTCTATGCTATTCCAGTTTGACTGTGAACCACTGATAACTATTTTCTGGGAACGGTTTTCCAACCAGTTATGCACCCACCTTATAGTAGGTCCATCTAGGTTGTATTTCCCTAGCTTGTTTATGAGGTCATCCAAGACAGCAACAAAAGCCTTACTAAAGTCAATTTTATATATTTGTGAGGCTCATTTAGTTCATTTATGCACCAAGGCCCCATTTTAGTAGATCACTTAAATTCAAGTTTCAATCCACCGCTACTCAGCAAAGCACTTAAGCAGCTGCTTAAATTTTAAGCATCTCTGCTTCAGTCCCATTAGAATCAACAGGACTGAAGACCGTGCATAAAAGAAGCATGTGCTTAAGTATTTTGATTAAAGGTCCAAGTCATTCTGTGCCTCAGTTTTCTCAGCTGTAAAATGGGAAAAATAAAACCTCCCTACCCCACACAGGTGCTGCAACGCTGAGTTCATTAATCTCTGTGAAGCACTTTGAGGGCTATAGATGGAAGGCATTAGAGAAGTACAAAACAATATTAATTGCAATTATGAACTGCAGCAGAGGATCCACTGATCACCTTAGGGCTCAGGAAACACTTATGCATTTAGGGTACAGCATTGTGCAGTTGGCCAGGTTCCTCACATTCCTTTGAAACTTCAGGTGCTGGACAGTGTAGACCAGACTCAAAGGACCATTCATCTGATCTGGACTATGGTAGCAAGTCCTATGCTTCTATAAAATATTATTAGGAGTGATATTCACAGAAGGGTGAGCAGTGGATGGGACGTAGTGTACATTATGGAAATGAACTAGAAGTTTAGTTAAAGGTTAAAAAGTCTCTTTCCCTCCAGCTGCCATTGAAATGAATGACGCCCATTCTTGCTCTGGCAGAGGGAAGGACTAGATGAGCTAATAGCTCTTTTCCATCTCTAAAGTCTCTGAATCGATGACTAACAGACTACAGCATTTCATTGCAAAAAATATGAAGCTGTTGTTTAGTTAGAGAAGCACAAAAAGAATCCGCAGCAAGTCAGTTTCAGGGTCAGAGGGTTGTTTTGACATTTAAGAAATACTAAAACAGATTTTGGTCTTTAAATTTGTGAAACAGTCTTTCCTGACCTAAGATCTAATTTGCCAAGTTTTAGCTGGCCACAGACTTCTCTAGCAAAGCCTGAATTGTCAGAAAAATAGTGTTGTTGTGGGTCGTCGCCTCCAGATTTTTAAGATGAAAAAATGATGGACTCTTAAGTATGGCATGGCTTCCGACTCCTGCTTTAACACTAACAGGTACACCTCCCACAGTCACTAACTCAAGAGGCAACCCCATTATTGTTACTTATTACTGGACAACGCATTGCCAAGTATTGGGAAACGCAGCAGCTTGAGATGGCTGTTTCATTTGTATTTTCATTACTTTATTCGCAACAAATTAATGAAAATAGGAACATTAGGATTTCCGAATAGATCTGCTCTAATGAACTCATTTTAGCACACAGGAACCCAGTATTTCCTCTTGTTTTTTTATCAGTGTTTGTACTCCTCACATTGCCCTTTGCTCTAAGTACAAATGGAAATCATTTTAACACTGTATCTGATAAATGGGTGGGCAACTGCAGAGCTCAGATAAAACACATTGTGAGATGCAAGCGGTTTGCGACAAGGGCTCCTAAATAACCTGTAAGGTCAAGTGGGTTACATGCGCCTACGGAGCACACCCTTTATTCGTAGGCTTTAGTAAAACAAAATATATGTGAATGCTCAGGAATCCAATTTTCAAATGGTCATCGAGTAACTGTCAAAGCAAAAGCAATTTTCCCAGAAACAAGGCCATGCATTACTCCTTATTGTGAGCTATTTCCATGCCATATTTTCCCCTTTCAAACCCTGTCCTTTTCATGGCTCAAGCTATTCAATGCAAAGGTTGCAAGGTCGTTGGGTTTTTTAAATGGGACAGGAGTAATTCTCTCCCTCACTCCCCACCACACACACACTTGCCACTCGCTAAAAAAACAGCTGGACCAGTTTTGCTCAAGCTTCAAAAAATAAAAACATTTAAAAAAATAAACCACCTTTGAGCGGAGTCCAAATCTGCAAAATTTCAGTCCCAAAGATGACAGTTTCAGGACATTATTAGTTACTGAAAACAAGGAGGATAGACTGACAACCATCTGGAAACCTTCTTTAGAGTGGCAACTGCTGCTCCTGACACAAGAAATCAATGCTCCGATATAGAGATTGCCCTGCTAAGGGAACTGTACACAGTGAAAACTCCTTGGAATGGAGCAAAGCAACAAAGAGTTTGCTGCAATAATTCTGTATCTTGCAGGCTGTATTTATGCATCTCTATTAAAAATGTGCCAGCTCTAGCAAGCTTACAGCATGGAGCAAAGTGTTATAGTTACAGCTGGGAATGTGTCTTTCAGGGATGCTTCACTTACTAGGTTTTGGCTTATTCCCCCTTGGGAGGTTGCACTAGGTTGGATTTGTTTTTTGGGGGGGAGGGGGAGAGGAAAGGAGGACATTCTGTAAATTCTAGTTTGGATTTTAATGAATAGGAAAGCAGGGAATTTTCCAGCCTGTTACTCAGTCATACTGAAACTACTGTCTTTTTGAGGCACAGAAGAGGCTTACAAATCCTTCTGAGTGGGCCTTAAAACTCCTTCTCCAAAAAGGGATTTATCGCCATCAGCTTAGCAAACTCAATTATTTTAATTTTTAATACCTTTTCTCCTGTTTTCTCCATCCATTCATCTCAATATATCACCCTCTGGTTGACCAATACCCAAAATCATGTGATCTAAAGGACGCCAAGATGTCTCATCATCCCTCAGGCTGACACTTCTTGGTGTGGGATGTATATGTACCATAAGGAGTAATAATATAGTATAGTGTAATACTAACACTCAGCATTTTAAGTGCTTTCAATCCAAGGTTCCCAAAGCATTTAAATGTTATAGACCAGAATGTTATGATCAGAAGTTTATTTGCAAAGATGCACAAGTGAAGTTGTTGGAAAAGTGCAGAAGGCATCCTATCCCTCCCTCCCGGAGCAGGAGCTGGCCCTAGCTGCAGTCTTCGTACTCCACTGAGGTACAAGGACTACTTTTGGTGAGAACTGTTTGCAGCACTAGCCACTACGAAAGGGGAGAAGAGGAGGAATGCCATGACCTACCTCTTCAATGTGGCTGGTGGAGCAGGCTGGCCATGGAGGGGAGCATGCTCTACAACCTCTGAAGGGGTCATACAGTAGCCTTGTTCCCCTTAGGTGCCTGGGAGCTCTTGGTGGCATGTGCCTCTCTGAGATGCTCTGCAGCCCTGAACTCCCGTTCTGGTGAGATGCAATTTCACATCATCCCTGATGTGGGGCTGTGGCTTAAATTAATAAATTAGCTGTAATGGTTTAAAGTTTGGGTCTAGTATGAAAGTGACTGTAAAAATGGCATCGTTGGGCTCACGTTTACTGAATCTCAGTGACTCCAGATCAAATGTGCTCAAAATATACATTGCAAGATAGTTTCCTCCCCCTAAATATCAGTGCTGAATACTCAACCTGAGAGTCAAGATTCTGAAATCAAAACGTATGGAACAATTCTTTTGATCACGCACAAGGCAGAATGGCATTCTGTACCCTCCCCCAGAGCTGTGCGTTCTGCAGAGCTAAAAAGAGTAAAGAGCAGGGAAGCCTTATTTTAATCAGTAAAGCAGATAAGGCTCCGTAAACAGAGAGACCAGGCCTGTGGAGTAAGAAGATACTCATTTTGTAAAAACACTTTTCTGAGAATCACTGAACTTTAAGCCTCAGTATTTGTGTGAGCCAAGTCATGATTATCACTATTTTACAGATGGGGAGAATGAGGCATGGAGATGCAAGGTGAAGAGATAATGGTTTAATATCAAAGAGGGACTTCTATTTTAATCCTAGCCCTAATTATATGTCTGAGTCTCAGACCCCTGAACCAACCCATAGGCCATACTGTTTTACTACAGCCAGGTTTGTCTTTCCATTGTTGTACCTTTTCTTCTGTCTGCCCAGTATAATCATCATCAGCATCACATTCCTGTTTATATTTCTGAAAATGTCATGAAAATATTTCTGATTTCTGGAAATAGCTGTGATCTGTCATGATTTAAACAATGCACAGAAAACACATACAGGTCATAATGGCAAATAATATGCCATTTTACTAAAGCATTGAAGCAATTAGGAAACAAAGTCCAGTACAAAGTAACAGAGCAGAACTTTCTCCAGTACAGCTCCTCACCCATGTTTACGTGGAGAGCTAAATCATGGCCAGATCACAGACTTTAAGTCTTCAGAGTTCCCAGATGAGCTCCCCAACCCGGGGCAGAAACATCTGTTGGCTGTGGGGAAACAAAAGGAACTCCTATGCATACACTGGATGGGCCATCCACCAGTCCAAAGAGACTAAGACTTCTGTGGGCACCTGAATCAGCATGTCCATTTGATGATGCATTGGGGAGTACACTGAGTTCAGTCAGCTCTGCAGCTTCCTAAGACACCGCCAAGTATTCTGAACCATATAAGTACATGAGTCCATGTGCCCCAGAAGCCTGAGACAATTCTGTGCTGTCATGGTAGGATGGACCTTCAGATCTAACGAAATGTCCAATAATGTCTGGAAGCTAGTCAGTGGAAGAAATGCCCTGCCTTTCATAGAGTTTATAGGAGTGGTCTTGGATTCTATTTTCTGAACAGGTGAGAACTAACTTTTCCTCGTTGATCAGCAATCCCAATATGTCGAAGGTGGATTGAATCTTGGCCACACCAGAAATCACCAGGCTTTGGGATTGTCCTCTGACCAACAAGTCATTGAGGTATGGAAACATTTGAACTCCTGGTTTCCTTAGGGATGAAGCCACCTTTGCCATGCATTTTGTAAAAACATATAGGATCACAGATAGGCCAAATGCAGGAGACTGCAAATTGATAGTGGGATTGGTTGACCATAAATCTGAGGAATTTCCCTGGCATTGATATATTGCTATATGGAAATATGTAGCCTTTAAGTCAAGGGCACCAGGATCTGGGGTGGGTAATGGATCAGGAAGGCGGGTAATGGATTCCAGAGCAACCATGCAAAAACTTTATTTTCTTTATGTATTTGTTCAGCTCTCGCAGGCCTAATATGGGTCTGAAACCTCCTTTTGCTTTTGGAATTGGCAAATAAGAATAAAATCCCTTTTCTCTGTATAGAGGAGGAACTTACTCTATGCTTCCCAACAAAAGGAGAGATTGTAACACCTGAAGGAGAATTTTCTCATGAGTGGTTCCTGAAAAGGGATGGGGAAGGAGAGCAAAAAAGGGGGTAGAAATAAACCGAAGAGTGTATCCCAATTCCACCGTGCTTAAGACCCATTGGGCTGTAGCGACATGGGTCCAAGCACTTAGGAAGTGGGAGAGCCTGTCAGAAAAAACGGGGTAGGCAGAGACTGGCAAACTGCAAACTGGTAAGCTGCCCTTGATGAGAACGTCAAACTAACTGCTTAGTTTTCCCAGTCTGTCTGGATGAGTAAGCAGTGGATGAAAAACGAGGTGGAGGTCTCCTTCTGTAACTTTTCCCTTTTCTCTGAGAGTGGTCCTCGTGGCAAGGTGTAAAGGAAGCATAATGCAGGACTGCTGCATATGGAATTGCTGCTTCTTTGTGAAAGGAGTGTAAATAACCAAAGACTTGGGCAAGCATAAGTGTCTTTAAGGCTCTGAAGCTTGTCATTAGTGTGCTATGAAAACAGAATCGGTCCCTCAAAAGGAGATCCTGAATGGTTTGTTGGACTTCCTGCAGAAGACCCGATGACTGTAGCCACAAACATCTATGAATTGTAATGGCTGATGCCATGCTCTGGCACCAGAATCTGCAGCATGCAATGCAGCCGGAAGCAAGGTCCTAGCCACCATCTTTCTCTGATCCACTACTGTGAGGAACTCTTTTCTTGCCTCCTCTGGCAACTTCTTGGTAAATTTTGCTACATTGTCCCAGAGATTACCTAGTAACAAGGTGGCGTGGTTCCAGTGGTCAGTTTTGGTCACTAAAATATTAATTCTGCAAAAATGGAAAAATCAATCCCCACAAAATATTGATGCCTGACTCAGTGATTTGGCTGTCCTTGGAGCTAATGGATGGCTGGCATTCTGCAGAAAGGGAATGCCCAAAAAATTCAAGGCAATTTGGACTGACTTTTTAAGAGGCTTATGATTAAGGGAGATCCTGAAGCTAGATATGTCACTTTCCCTCCCCTCCTTTTATCCTAACCCTCTCCAGTTACTTTGTGTATTATGATGAATCTGGTATTTTGGTATATTTGGAAAAAATTAATAAAAATTATAAATAAAACATAGTGTCCCAGAGGCAGAAATCATAATGTCCCAACAATGCTTGCTGATTAGAAATCCAGAGTTGTAGTCCAGCTGTTGAATAAGCTTTTCTGCCAAAAAAAAATCAAGCTCCTTTCCCTTTTTTGATTTCGGGCAGATGCCTGCTGACCATAGCATTCTCTTTTGTATGTAATAATGTCCAGACCTCAGCAAGGGGCATAACACCTCTGCTCAGTCCTTTTAGCTGCTGGAGGCAGGGAAGATAGTGTTTGCCGCAATACTTTTGTGGGCTCCAGAATAGCTTCATTTATGAGGAGTGGCACTTGAGAAGGCCCACAGATCGGAACATATCAACCAATCTGTGTGAGTTCTCCTGAATTAATTCTACCTATGTATACAGGGAGCAAGCCACCTTCTATAAGAGGTCCTTGTGGGCACTGTAAACATTCACTGGAGGTGAGGAAAACACCAGCACTACTGCCTCGTTGAGCGATGAGAAGGAAGAACCCAAGTTCCTCCTGAAGTGGAGGTTTCCAAAATTCCTCCAAAGTAGGATTCACTGAGACAAAATACCTATGATCAACACCAAATTTAGTACCAGGAGCAGCTTCCTGAAGCTCTTGCCATGCAGTTTCATGATGTCTATTGGAAGATGCAGAGGGGGAGGGCATGAAGAGGATCCAGAGGCAGGAGGAAACTCCCATGTGTTCCAATACAGCCATTGATATGGCACAAGAGACCAATTTCTTCCTGATCATGGCTCCATACTAGCTACCACACAAAGGCTCTGCTGGATACCAGGAGTGAAAACTCTTCGGAAGAGAGTGATGGCTTATGTGATATGGCCTTAACACATAAGATTGAACTTCCGACTCAGATGACAAACTAGAGTCGTCTGACCAGGAAGATACAGTGCCTCTTGGTGCCGGGAGTCTGGGAAAGATGGCATCGGGGCAATCACTGGCAGCTTGCCTCTCAATGCCACTGTAGAAGGGGGCATCAGAGTTTCCAGAGGTACCCATAATACCAGGTGCTGAACTGTACTAGGTGCTGAACAGCAAATACATGTAGGTGTGTCAGTACCGGGCAAGATATCGCTTGAAGCCAAAAGGCAAAGCCAGCACTGAGAGACTCAGCAGACTGCATGCTGCGCCATATGCCTCAGTCCTTGCTAGCACAGAGAGCATCTTTGAAGCTGCTGCTGCTGAGTCAAAGATGATGGCACTGCTGAATAGGATGGTGCTCCCTTAGAGGTTGGTCTCCATGGTACCGGTGCTGGAGTCAATGACTCTGCCTATAGTGCTATCTGTACCAGGGACTGCCTCAGCAAGATTACACTCTATACTCCTTCCCAGCTTGTTTCCTGAACTTTGGTGCTGGGGAACTCAATCGTCCGGATGATGGGTCCCTCTATGCAGTCTTCTGGTGCTTCTTCCTTGGAACTGGAGAAGGAGATTGGTGATAAGACTCTGCCATGACAGGAGAAGCACTCCTAAGCAAAGCAGGGGTGGCTCAGTTGCCTCCCCAAAAGGGAATGCTCTGAAGTTGGGTGCAGAGCTGCCTCCATATAAAGGTGCTTTAGTTTGACCTCCCTATCCTTTTAGGTCTGGGTTTAAAGAGCTGGCAGATTTGGCACCTGACCCTGTTGTGAGTTTCTCCTGTGCACTTCAGGAACCTGGAGTGTGGGTCATTGACCAGTATCGGTCTCTTGCATCCATTAAAGCTTGAAGCTTGGGGAATGAGGCATGCCCCAGTACCAGGTGTCGGTATCCCAAACCAGTGAGAGACAATTAACATGGAACTCCACAGTGTCATGTTTAGAAAGTTGTGTTTTAGGATAGAATTGTACTTTGAAGCATTGGACTAGGAGACATAAGACATGGGTTCTAATTCTGGCTCTGCTACTGCCTTCCTATATGACCTTTAGCAAGTCCCTTACATCTCTGTGCCTCAGCTTTCCTATTTGTAAAATGTGAATAATAATACTTCATTAAGTCACAAGGATGTGACAAAGCTTAATTCATTAAATTCTTGTAAAGAGCTTTGAGATTCACAGAATGACATTCTTATGCAAGTTCAAATTATCATTTTATTATAGTATCACATTAACAATGCTAGTATTGAAGCTGAGATGAGACTGTCATACTAAATCCCTTCCATTAGTTGCTTATGCCACTCCAGAACAGTTACCTTTTGGTCAAACACTTGTCTTTATCCAAAAGTGACATTTTTGGGAAAATTTCACAAAAATCCATTCAGCCCATTTTTGTAAAAAACTGTTTCCTGCTGTTAATTTTCCCATAAGCTTTCCCCCCTTAAGTGCGCTTGTATACTTCAAATATGGCTTTGTTTTAAAACATCAAACTTGACCTATGCATAGTCGTGAAAGAGATGTAGCACCTTTGCCATGTTTGAATGCATTTAGTTTTGAAATAACAACTACCTTTTTAGAATTGCTCACTTAAGAAAGTGAGCATATACTTTCTTAAAGATTCCAACATGCTTTGTGCTATGATTTTCAGATTGTAGCCATGAGTGAATCTACTGAATTGTGTGACAGAGAAGAATAGAGGTTAGACATGTAGCCTATTTGAAGTATCATACAGAAATCTTATATAGCCTCTACAGAACTTGGAACTATTACTTAGGTGAGCAATGAACACCACCACCCTTTCTACTGAAACAAACCCCTCTAGAAATTTTCAGTGAGTCATCTGTGAAAGAGTTTATAACATTCTAAAGCCAGCATATCAAAATCAAATAAGTACATTCTGTAAGTGCATGCTGGGATGCATAAATTATTGACATAAGAAGTTGAAACTAAAAGGCCAGCGGCTCAAGGCATGAAAAGAAATGTCCTAGTGAGCTGGATAACCCTAATCTTGTCTGGAAATTGAGCAGGTTTATTATTTGGCTGGGGATGATCTGAAAATATCAGGTATTCTCAGCTTGATGCTCTTCTGTGACGGTAATGGCTTCTCTTGAAGATTTTGAGCCTGATTCTCCATTGTCATTTACATCTTTGCACAGTGGATGTAAAATGGTATCAAATCAGACTGATGGCATTTTGCATTCACTTTATACAGGAGTAAATGACAAAACAAGGTGCCAGGCAGGTGAGAATCAGCTTCTTAATTAAATTAAATTAATTTAATGTGAAATGCTTTAGATTTTGATTTCTTACCTAGTGGACTGATCTGTGGTTATGGTATGTGGTACCATAGTCCTGGGTATATTAGTAATACCTAAACCAGATTAGATTGGATTTGATAGATGACTTGGGTTTTATTCCTGATCCTGTTTTCTCACTCCTACAATGAAAAGGCACATGCATGGTACATAATGTGGGACAAATTGTGGTACTTCAGCCACTGGACAAGATGAGGGCCTCAGATGGAATTCCTCCATCAGGTCGAGGTTACTCTTCCAGGGGTGAATGGCAGCTGCAGCACTGTGCTAGTATGCAACATGTGCTGCTCTCTATCTGGGGTTGAGTTCAACTGATCTGTGCAGACAGCTGCTCCCTACCCACCTCAAGGAGAGTAATGGTGTTTGTAGAGCTAGACCCTTATAGTCCTTGTCCTTCCTGAGCCTGATTCTTCTTTTACTTATGTGAAAATCAAAAGAAACCACTGATGTCAGTGTGTGTGTGTCCTCTCTCCCAATTGTGCTGTTACACAGGTTGGCACAATCTGGCCCTGCATGTACATCAATGCTTTGGCCTTATATGTCAATTAGATTATAAAGTTTTTTGTTTGTGTACTGAACAGTGCCAAACCCATTATTGGTGTTTAGCATATAAATAATCTCCACAATATGATTACAGGAAAAACAACAGTTCCTTCCCATTTTACTGTCTTTTCTAAGTAGTGTGTCACAATGCCCAGCACACAACACGTGATCATGTAGTAAAAGACCTCATTGTAATGAACATACCTTATGGGAGCAGAAGAAAGGTTGCTGGGGGAACCTTAACTCTGAATTTCCTGAGTTTAGTGAGATTAAAATCTCAATTTCAACATTACATCAGCATAATTTTTCGTGTGTGCATATAACGTGGTCTAAACCAGTGCATTGTTTATAAATGCAAATGTACAATTTTCTGTATGAAAGGGCATATTTTCACATTTTGGCAACTATGCTAAATTAGTTCTGATCAACAGTGTCAGATTTTTAACCTCACTAACATAATAAAAAGCAAGTTTAAAAAAAAACACTGAAAAAATAAACCAATCAACCAACCCTATGGTACATTATGTTCTCTGCAGTTCTGATCCTCAGCATCAAGACAAAAGGGACTGAGACTTTGTCATTTGCTAGCTGTTAATAATCAGGAGAAGATCTGCCAGACAAGCTCTTCGAGGGCTGTGTCTGTCTGGGCCAGGTAGATGCTGCAATACACAAAGGACTTCACACGGGGAGAAAGAAAGAGTGTTCATGGACAATGATGCAGCTTTCTTAATTAAGATTTTCATTACTGATACATACATTAAGGTTTTGCAAGGGCCCAAGCACTCTCATGTACAGGTAGATGTCTCTGATTCTATCGTAAACCACTAGACACACTTTTGCAAAATCATCATGAACGTTCACCAGCTGAGGCTCAAAATCTGCTCACCTGCCCTTTGCCACGAAGACAATGAAAAACAACAAACGATATTTCATTTGCCTATCAAAAATGAAATTAATCCTCCCTAAGTGAGCAAACAAATGGAATTTTGCAAGACTGCACTACAGCATATTGAAATGGATTCTGATCTCAATTACACCTGCTTTATGCTGGTGTAACATCAGAGGCTTCAGTAGAATTATTCCTGATTTATATTGGAGCCATTTCAGGAAGACCTCGACCAGGACTATTAAATGTGCCCATCTTGAAAATTCTGCAGTGGGTGAAAAGTACTAGATATCCTACTGTTAGGGACACACAGGTTCCATAAAAGCTAGATGTTGTGGTGCGCCCTTATATAAAAGCAAAAGAAGAAATCTTATAGTGCAGTTACAGTTTCTACATTATACCAGATATCAGAAATCTGACCTCTCTTTTGCAGTAGTTTGCTTTGTAGCTACATTAATCATCTTGTTTTGTGTGTAGACTGGGGGAGGTGTATGAAGAGGTGGACTTGGAATTTGAATCCAGATGCATATTAAAATTTTGCAAATGGTTTCTAACTTTACAAGTGGCTGAAACAGAACTATGGACATGAATATCCCTGAACTGTACAGTGTTTGCAATCTGTATCTGACTTATATATTGTGGCTTTGGCCTATTCTGGCATGGGAGGCTTTGCTGTCTCAAAGAATCAAGCTATACACCATCTGTTTAACAAGTCAAAAATTGGAAAACAGGAATCACAGGGTCGACATTGCTGATGTCATAAGAAACAGGAACCATCTTATTGAGAGGGTCAAAATCAGACGTTCATGCGTCCTGTGAGTATCACCAAAAAAAATTACTATGGAGTTGTCCTAAAAAAATCTGGTGTTGGTTGATGGGCACTCTAATGATTTGAAAAGTATTCCCTGAGTACACAAGTCAGGGAGAAAAAAAGAGAAAGGCAGAAGGAAGTGGAAGTGAAAGAGAAATTGGGACGAGGAACACATTGTTTCTTTATATGCTGTGGATCTTTCATCTCTAAGAATTCCCATTCTCAGCCCCTAAATAAAGCAACTGCCATGAAGTGTGGTCTGCAAATGGATCATCAGTGACACATGTACAGATGTGTGCATCTGTTTGATTATATGTAGGCAGCCAAATGGTAGATGGATTTTTTTTTTTTTTAAAGTAGGAGAGCTAGATGGGCAAAGGAAATTGCTGAAACACTCCTAAGAACTAATTTTTAAACATGGTGCCTTGTATAGGACACCCAGAATAAATTTAGAGGCTCTGTCTGGCACTTAGGTCTTTAAGTGGGTTGTGTGTACAAGTGCCAATTTGAGCATCAAATGTGAGATCTGGAGCTCCAGTAAAGGCAGTTACATCTGCAAATGGGGTTTTTCATGGTAATCAGCACTCAGTGTTACTTGTCTTTACTGCCTCTGTTTTGCTTCATGTCTGCAGTATAAATTACACAGAGGAAGGTGTACAATATGAAATTAGTCAGCGCTGACTGCACTAAGAGGGGGGTTTTGGTTTGTAAAAATGCAGCGGCAGCATTAACAATGTACTCAAGGTGGCGGAAGGGAATCTCCTTGTGCAATGGTTGACAATATAAGTAAAGAACAAATGCCAGATCCACCAAGATAATTTCCCACCACAGTGAAGGCACCACTCTGAAAATTACAAGACGGCCCACAGTCAAACCACCTGGTGCTGTGATCTCATCAGCTCTAACAAACTAGGCTGGTTTCGTGTTTGAATGGAAGATCTCTATGTTACTGCAAGAAGCGCTGCTAGTGATTCAGCAAGTGGCCCTCTTCCATCTGAGTCTAGTAATGAATGCACCAGTGTGATGTAGAAGAGGACTGGAAAATTAGATTCTCCCTCTCTCTCTTTTTCTTCCTTCCTTTGTTCCTTCCTAAATATAAAACCTTTATCCACCTTGAATTTTCCAGATTCAGATCCAGATTTTGTAGCTGTAGCCTGTTATGTCTCTATGCACCAGATAATCCAAATACCTTCAATAAATTAAATTACATTACTTAGATGAGAGATAACATGCAACAATGATCTCCAGGGCGCACCATGGAAGTGCTCCTTATTCCAAGCTGGTGTCCAGGCCACTCCCTCGGTTGTCTCATTCAAGTTCAACAGACCCAGTTTTGGGCTCCACAACCCCGTGGGGGGTTCAGAGAAACAGTTATAGACATCACAGTCCATAAAACTACATACACTGAAGAGCCTATTGCTACTTTTCATCCTTGCATTGACTGCTAGTTAACATTTGCTATTATCAATCGTTAAGCAATTTGAAAATTCACACTTAAACTAATGCTGTAACCAAAACCTTGGAGCACACATTAGTTCCCTCTTTTGAGTGGATTTCTGCAAGGACTTCCTGGCTAGATTATCAGAATCTATTCTTCCTAAATTGCAATAGGTAGAAAAACATGAAGCTCATCTTATTTCTTCGCCCCCCCCCCCCTTATAAAGTATAAAGGGGTAAAAATATTAGGGGTATGGTTTTCAAGAATATCTGGAGTTCTATAGATATGGAGGTGCCACGGATTATTAGATACAGCCTAATGCATAGAATTCCTGAATAGGATTACTTACAGGTTAAAAACCAATATTCTGGGCCTTAGAATTCAAACATACTCTTTATTAATATATACACACACACACACACACAAGCATATATAAACCTGTGAGATTCATGAGGGATGATTGTTACAGCAGATGTTTCCTGTTGGGGAATCAATAGGGAAGAATGCTTGTGGGGGAAGAAGGATCCACTGAAAAATATTATCTTGAAGAAGTTGGTCCTCCCAGCTGTAAATAATTATGCCTTCACACATAAATCAGGTAAACCAAGAATGCACAGATATTAAAGGAAATCTCATCAGAACATAAGAAATGACACCAGAACATATGGTTCTGGGAGAGGATTTTTGGCAAAGAAAGGTCTATTTCTCTGAAATCCCTATATAATGACAGAAATTTTGGAACTTAGCTGGAAAATGACACGGAGTCCACCAGTTCCAGTGCAAGAGAGACAGAGCCAGCTCTTTAGCTTACATCGAGGGTGGCAATATATCTGTTCTTTTTGTATTCTGTATAGTGCTGTACTCTTTCTGATTGATAATCTTTGATTAAATAATTTCAAATGGGCCTGTTATTCAACAATCGCGAATCATCAACTTCAGACATGCAACACTGAGGACCTCTGTTCTCATGTCAGGACAGATTATGTGTCTTTTGTGAGAGGCAATGTGATCTGGTGGAGTAGGAGTCAGTAACTCCTGATTTTTAGTGCTGTCTCTATCACTGACTTCATGTGTTGCATTAAGCACATCATCAATGCTATCTGTCTCAGTTTCCTCATCTGTAAAATGGAGATAATGATACTAAAAAACTTCACAGGAGTGGTGAGAGTGACAATTAGTTGACATTTGTACACTACTCTGATGCTACAGCATGCTGAATATAGGATACTTCATTGATGAACAAGTTCCAGCAGCATGGAACACACATATAGATACCAGGAACTATTTCAATATAATTATCTGATATAATGAATACTCATGCTCAGACACAGGCAACTGGCAGCCTGGAACACGGCCAGTTGTGTTTTGACACATATATCATTGACCATCTGACAGATGATTCTCATATCTGTGATGCGGTCAACAGGATGCCCCTCAATTCCTTTAAGTCATTGCTACTCTACTGGAGAGGGCTTCATAAAGCTGGGAATCAATGGCTTTTTCAGAGCAGGACATTCAAAAAGATATAAGGATCATTAACACCTTTCAGCATAACAACACCCACAATCTCAGCTCTGCCCATCATCCCAACAGAATTGAAATGTCTACACCCCAAGTAATTTATCTCCCAGAAAGAAGGAAGAGAAATAATTTAACAAATTAAAAATTATACAAGCTTTACTGCTTACATATTTACATATGACACTGAAATAGAGGGAAATGGGAAGGTGATTGTGGGAGGTGAGGAGGAATGAAAGGAACCCTGGTGTGTGCAGTGAACTCGGCCTAGAGACGCCAACAAAGTGTGCAATTCTCTAGTGCTGCAGATTAGGAAATTGAGTCTTGGGGAGGGGAAATGACTTGCTCATCATCACAAGGTGAGTCCGAGGTAGAGTGGGATTTGTAGCACAGAGCTAGTTTATATAACAGAACTATAACCATGAGGAATGCTGATGACATGTGGTCGTCAGTGTTGGCATAAATGGCTGCTGATGCAGAAAGGCTTCATCTAAATGTGCACATTTCAAGCCTTTGCGCATCATTCACACTTTCTATCGATACTATGAAGTTCTGCAGTGAGAATAATAGGATTTGGCGGGGCCATTATGAACCACCCCTCTTGGACAAATACATAATACATGATGGCAAAGGGCTGGTGGGACTTTAATCAACATCCTTTCTCAGTCAAATAAATGTCACATTAGATGTACGCCATATTCCGTTTTTGAGGGCCTCTGCTCCTCCTGCTGCACAAGCCTGACACTGCCACTAACATAAACAGAAGCTCTACACATATGCGTAGACTCCTACCTATATGCAGCAAGTACACCAGAGTAAAAGTGGGGCAGGACATCGTAATTTATGAGTATGGGACACCTTATAATGAAAGAGAAAGGAAAGAAATATGGGGACCTCATAAGCACGATAGGCAAATTCATCTGCATAAGACTCAGCACTGTCATACCATTTTGTGCAATAATCATATCATAGCTCTGGCTGTAATTTTTCCTATGGGAACATTTTTCCTGCAGCAACACCAAATATTGTGAGTCAACTTTAAATCTCAAAGCCACATGTTGTAATGTTCGATACCAACCAAACAACACACTGTAGGGTGCTAGAAAGTTTCAGCAGGCACCTGAAGAATTAAGAATTTCCACTTTCTTTTTAGCTCTACTTTGAAAAAATTTCCAGAACCAAAAAATAACTTGTGTATAAACTTGCAGATGTAAATATATTCAGTAAATTAAAAAAAAAAAAAAAAAAAAGGCTACTTATTACTCTGTTTTTTTTCCAAACAGTTATTTAACAGTCAACTGTTTTTCCATTGAACAAGTATTGGACATGGATTTGGGCTGCAAAAAACAGCACACATCTTAAAAAACCCAAAGTTGGATCTGGAGTTTTAGGCCCAAATGTTCAAACATCCTGTAATTTTGCATTCCCAATTCAAGATACCTTTGGCGCCATTTTCAGAGGTGTTTAGCGCTTCCAATTTCAGCTGAAGTCAATGGAAGCTGCAGAGTCTCAATGCCTCTGCAAATCAGGTACAAAGTGTCGCAAGTCCGGCACCCATAAACTGAGGAACAAAAAGTTAGTGGACACTTTTGAAAATTTTGTCCTCAGTTCTGGCCCATCTCTAATTATCTGTTACAATTATGACTGCTTGGCAGTGCTAAGGTTCCTTTTATATTGTATTAAGAAGTCTTACTGTTTTACAGAATTACTAGATTTCACAATGCCAATTTATTATGAAACATTAGGAAAATGTAAACTTGTTTAATTAAAAAAATACCATATCCTAGAACTTGGCAACATTTTTAAAAAGTAAACTTCAAACCATGAGAATTTTACATTTTTGCTGCTCCAGGTCTTAGAAAACAACTCCCTGGATTAAAGTAATATTTTTTTCAATGAAAAAAATAATTGAGTTGACAACTTACATACCAACAATCAAGCCCAAGTGAATCAAAACTGCCAAGAAAAAGCCCTGCATAACATAGGTTTGCAAAGGAAACCACAGATAGATTTTTAACTCTAGCATTGTTGGGGAGAGACGACCCATAACTGTTGATAGCAGGGAGGCACACTTTAAAAAAAGCAGTTTTCAAACTTTTTGAGCCGAGTCCCTCCTTAGGAGTTACAATTTTTGGTTGTGTCCCCCAAACCCAGACAAAAAAAGGTGAGTCAGAGGGTGGAGGTCGCGGTCCCTCCCCGAGCCCCGCTGTGCAGAACTGAAGCCCAAGCCCCATTGCACCGAGTTGAAGTTCGAGCTTCCTGGCATAACTGTTCAACCCCTCCCACCCCGAAATGTTCCTCCACATTCCCTAGTGGGGCATGCCCCCCAGTTTGTAAACCTCTGATTTAAATGTTCTGGTGGTATGCAGCGGGATTCAGGCAGGGAATACAAACCCTGGCAGAAATCTGGGAGGGGGGAAGATACGTGACCTCACATGCACCCTCCACGTGTCACCTCTGTTAATGGGGCCATGCTAAAGAAACTACACCAAGACTTAGAAAACTATTCTAATGGTAGGTTGTACGCATTGGTGTCAATATAAGCAGTGTGGGTTCACACAATGCTGCCAACTTTGCAGTTGCAGGGGGTTGCAGATCATGAAATTCTATCCCAGCAAGCACAGGTTGAAATGCTAACTAAATGTTTTCTGCACCTGCTCCAGTCCTGCATGATGTGCAATACAAGCTGCTTCGTGCTGAATGAGAGCTCTGGGATGGGATAATACCCGTTGGGAAATTTATGGCAAGCTTTCCCCATATCTAACAGGAATCCTCCATCCACTGTCTCCCTAATTCAAACCAGAAATGCATATACCACTTTTGCACAAACTTCCTTTTCTCCCCATCACACAGTGGAACCGAACCATTCTGAGTCTCACAAACTGATGCTGCACAGAAGTATGGGACGATTGGGTAGAACAAAGATACGCACTGAATACTGAACCTTGCAGCCAGAGAGACCTACAGAATACTTCACAGGGGCTTCGGATTTGCTCGAATGTGCCTTGAATAAAACACATGACTCTTGTCACTGAAAGGTACAAAATGCTTAGTACTTACACGAGAGGCAGGAAAGGTTCCTTCAGGAGAAGCCACAAACTGATCGGTAAGGATCTGAGAGGAAAACAGGAAAAACAGCATGAAGAACTAAAGCAGGTCTAAATAAGCTAAATGATACCAAAATAAAAAGGAGACTCAGGAGCCTCTGACATTCTCACAATTCCCGCAGAAAAAATAACTTTTTCACTTCATAGATCACATAAACCTTGCAAGCTCAGAAATTACCCCAACCAGGGGACTAGATAGCTCAGGGAATTGGTAATAGGTTAAGGAGACTTTCATCCCTAGGATGCTACTTTGAATCCATTCCAAATCAGCAGAGATTAAATGATGATACCATCTGGTGGCTGTTCAGTTGCTACTGTCAAATAAGATGGTGCTCCCTGTGGACGGGTATTCTCTTCACAAAGCCCACCACCATAATTGGCACTAATTGGCCTCCTTGTCAGTAGTCTCAGCAGAGAGGTGAAGGATTAAATTGGCCACAGAGACTGAATTCCTCTTCTTAGCCCTAGATATAGTCCTTCCAGGTCAGAGGTGAGGAACATTAGGGGGGCAGAGTGGCGAGGAAGCTTACACTATAGCTGCTTGTTTTGAGGATAAACGTGGCACATCGGTCTCTTCTGTCTTTGGCCTAAAAGTGATTTGTTACCTACAGCCATAGGAGAAAAGAGATCACTGTTTCAAGAGAGAATGTTTGGGAGAACTATTGCCTCGTGGTAGTCTAAGTACTTAGCACAACACACAGTCCCTGATTTACCAATGTATGTTGTGGCTTATCTGAGCTATACTGTAAACTTATTGTCCAGAACATATTAACATGGAATGAATTAATTAACAAGATGAGTCAAAACCTGCTACACTGATGAGTAGTTCCAAATGGACGATCTGTTCCTCTTTGAAATTGAAAGCAAAGGTTTATACAAAAGATGGATGCTTTGAAGTAGCCACCTCCTCTCATGGAGATGGTTTGAAAAGCACAGAATTCCAGTGTGTTTTAAATCTAAACTAATGGTGACTGGTAAAGCAAGAGGAGGTGCTTGTAAGAAAACTTATTTGCTCTCAGAAGATAAGGAGAAGAGAATTTTATTTAGCTTTAGCTTATTTTTCACAGAAAAATACATTCTTATACATAATGTACACCGTCATGCTACAGAATCTACTGTGTTAATGCTATAAATCTGTACAGTGAGTTGAAACCATTAGAAAAACTATCAACATTTGCCAAAACAATTGCCACACATCACAGACAGCCTCTGTTCTGAGTATAAAACTGTGATTATCTCAGATTTAATGGTGACCACTGCATAAACTGGATTCTTAAGTGTGTGCGCACATGAACGCACGTGTGTGCACAAACACACAGTGTGCAACCTCACTCATTCTCATGAAGACCCACTGCAGATTACTCAATTTTCCTGATTAATATGTGAAAATGCAATCTTAAAACCAAGGATTATGTAACAGAATAAGGGAGGATTAAGATAGGATCCATGATCTGAACCCGTTGACAGAGTGGCATATGTCTGTATCTCTTATGAACTCTCATGTTGTACTGATTATGTAACTATTAGCACAGTGATTGCACATGCTTAGACATGGCCAAAAGTGCCTATTGCACTGTGTTCCAGACAGCAGCCCTTCCCAGAAAAGGTATTTGAGACCTTCTTGAAGTATGTTGCTGCGTCAGTCCTAGGATATTAGAGAGACAAGGTGGGTGAGGTCTCTCTCTCACCAACAGAAATTGATCCAATAAAAGATATTACCTCCCCTACCTTGATCTTACTGAAGGACTAAGTGCCATAACAGAGCAATCTAGCAAACACAATGAGAGTCCTGTAGCACCTTAAAGACCAACACATTTCTGCAAGCACAAGCTTTCGTGAGCTGCAACCCACTTCGTAATGCATCTGGCTCAGGGACTGGGGACCTTATTTAAGAGCAAGGTTCTGCTCTGTGCAGTGGGCTGACCATTGCTACACGCAAGAAGGATGTGCAGGAAACAGAAGGCAGGTCAGACTCTGTCAGAGTGAACTGATGATGAACTGCAGACTAAATAGAAGGGGTAAACTCAGCCTAGGGGAGGGTGCATCTCAGGACTTATTATTTTCTACTTCAAGTTCTTTAACAGTAAAGTCTCTGTGGTTAAGAAATTCCTTTGCTAAGCCTGTGTTCCTTGCTTTCCTGTCATGTCGTCCGCAGAGGGGTTAAACTAGAAGTCCAAAGAGTCCACACCCTAGGTAAAGATCTGAGTGAACACATGTAAGCAACTGGACGGCTCAGGAGGTCTCAGACACTGGTTTCAGGGTCTACAGCAGCTGGGCAGAGATGCTCCACATCCCCAGGCAGTGCATCGGACAAGAGGTCTCAGACCAGGAATGTGCCCTAGTGCCCCAGAACTAGAAACACTGACAAGGCTCTGCTCAGATCCATCTGTCTTGGAAGCATGTGGGACCCAGTGAAAGGGCGCACTTGCAACAGTCTGGTGACATATGATGGGCTGTAACAAGCCCTTCATTGAGAAGGTCTTCTGAACTCATAAATTTTTTAATCCAAGGGTCTAGTGTGTCCTTGTTACAGTATCCCCCTCTCCCACCCATCTTGGCTCCTTGTTTCAGACCCAGTGCCCCTCCGCCCCACACCTTTTGGCTACTTGTCTCAGTCCCTACCCCACCTTGGTCTTTGTCCCAGTTTCCTCCTGGCCATGCCCCAAGACCAGTTCCTCACCCTTCTCCATTCCAGACAGGGAGTTTCCTCCTTCTTCTCCTTGCTGACTAGGTGTCAGCAGGGGGAGAATTGAGAGCACAGGAGATACAATCTCCCTGATTCCATTTCTGTGTCCAGTGTCGCACAACCCCAGTAGCTGGGAGCAGTAATTTAGCATAAAGTCCCACCCAGACCTTGCAGCCCTGGGATGGAGCATCGTCATTGTAGATAGGATCTTTGGAGCATTTTGTTGACAAACTCTACCAAGTCCCTACTGTGCAGATGCGAACTGAAATTATCAGAGGGTCATAACTTGTTTAAAGTCAGGTAGTGGCAAAAGGCACCTCCCTGACACCAGGGTGAACAATCTACTACATTTCAAGTCCCTGCTCCAAACATGGAGGGGGGCTAGAATTTCTCAATGAAACAGTTGTAGGACTCTTTTAACGTGGTAATTTTTTAACAATGTATTTTCCCCCTAATGTTGTTCTGAGAAATGGCAGAACTGTTTTTGCTGAAATTTTCTGGAGGAGGGCAGACCTGGCACGGAAAATATCAGCCCAAATTCTTAAAGTCTGGCAGTTATAAGCAACTGAAAACAGGGTGTTATAATGGGAAGCATCAGCCAATCTTAAGTATAGATGTTGCTACTTGTGTTGTCTAGAGTAATAACTTTAATGCCATAAGATGCCAAATAACTTTATAAACTAAGGGCCCAATCCTGTAAGGTACTAAGCTTTGAATTAATTGGGAATTGACATCTCTCACCATTTTGCAGGAGATACTCATCATCTTTTGCAAAATTAGGCCACACAGAGTGTATACAAAAATCACATCACTAACTACTGAAAGGCAGTCAGTTCTGGGGTGGAACATAACAACTGTTTAACAGTGCATAGCAACACGATAGTGAAGTCCAGTAGAAGAAGTGAGGAAGAGCATTACATCCAATTAAAACTGTAGGGAAATTTTAGATGAGTAATTACACTGGGCCTAAATTGGAATTTGGCAAGTCACCAGGTCATTCTGCCAAAAGTGCCATAAAATCTTTAATGATCACAAGTGGTCCAGGCGCTTGATTTTAAGTCTTGTCTAAAAGAGAAAATATAAAAATAAAACTTTCCATGTGAAGTATTGAAAAAACAGGATGTATCTGAGGAAACTGTGATTCACTCCATGTTAGATAAGTATAGAAAACATATGAGATGTGGGCCAAATTCTACTCTCTTACCCCTGCACAACCTCACTGACTTCATTGTAACTAAGAGCAGAATTTGACCCATTAAAATGCTAGGGTGTAACTTTTTATTATATGGCACTTTGCAACACACTTTGTCACTAGAGATACACTTAACCTAATTACATTGCATTAACACAGCACATTTCTCCAGGACACACCATTATATAACATGTAAAAAATAAAATCTATGAAAATTGACCATTTATTTTCCAGTATTCCATGTTATAACTGGAATAATCCTCTGAATCATATGCCACTATTATCCTTCTCTTTTTATGTCGTGTGTTTTCAACACAGAATTATTGTATCTGGTGGGAGTATACAAGATATGATCCAACTGATCTTTTCCTTCTCCCGTTCCTAGGATTATTTAACAGTTTCCAGGAAAAGCCACTACTAATCTTGGCAGAATTTCACTTTATTACTATCGCCATCCTCACTGAAGCTTAAGTAAGTGGATTTTCTGTAAGGGCCCAGAGTGGGGGAAATAAAATCCAATTCCTAACTCACCAGCAAGATGCAGGTCATGCCACTAATGCCTCAAATCCTGGACTGGAATAGAGGGAGCAACTCCTAAACACTGGTTACAAAGGGAAGATGGGCCCTGCATCCAGGTAATCTTGAACTAACTGGACATGCTACTATCCCAGACCGCCTTCTCCAAGGGCCTGTATGGAACTAGCACAGAGCATAGCTCTACCACATGCAGTCTGCCCCCATACCAACTCCACTGCAAGAGAGGTTCTATTGCATTGTAAGCTTTCCACTGCCTTTACACGGTTGGATGTGTTCTATCCTTATAGAATCTGATATAGAATTTAGTCCAAAAAGCAGGTGGGGCAAACAATCCAGTGGAGAAATCTTAACGTTATTACTTTCTCAATCCAAATGGGGCCCAAACTAAACCCACATCTGGAAAAAACCGTGTTAACCCTAGACCCTTCTGAACTGAAATTCAATAGAGCCCTGTGAATGATCTGAATCTGAGGTAGAGAGAAAGTTCATTGCGTGTCTGACACGGGCAGAGACAGATTACAGGAAAATTAAATTGAGGATTTTAGTGGATATAATTGTTGTTTTTATAAATTAATGAACAACAATAATACGTGATCCTGAACTGAATATCAGGGCTGACATTTAATCTGAGCCCTCATGCTATCCATAAATGTTCATAAACGTCACAAGACCCCTGCCCCTTGATTGAATTACGATCTAACATGCAATTTGGGAAACATGGATTAATCTACATAGATTCATATTTCTACAGGTTACATTGTTTTGTTGATTTATGCCCTTTTCACTAAATGTCCTTTTCATCCAGAATCCAAGACAGAGTATGCAAATAGCTAACATGAGAATGAAGGGATCAGCTCAAAAATCAGCAGCCAGCAGCAGATGGAAAACTGGTATAGTGAAACCTGTACTAATTACCTCTTGCTATTTGAAGTCACCTCTGTTAATGGCCAGCAAAATCTCAGTGAGATATCCTATCACCTTTACATTAATTCATACTGCCGCAGGTGGCCACCTGAAAAGCTTCTGGCAATGCACTGACCTGCCCACCTGTGTAATAAACTGTATTACAATCAGCTTGCGAAGGAGGCCAAAGGTGGGACCTTCTTTAATAGTAGGGGTTCACTCCAAGAACATCATTTTTAATCTCCTATCTATGTAAGAGTGCATTGACAAAGGATGCTGCATTAAATCGAGAGGTGTGCATCAGGAAAAGTGCTTTGGCAGAGCACAAGGAAAACGGATCTGAAAGGACTCCTTTTTATTGTCATACTGTCTGAAGTGATTACCTATGAACAGTTAAAATGTCTTCAGTCCTCCTATTGCCTGTTTCCAACAGGTGTCATGGTACAATGATATTTGCTTGTGGACTGATAATTATTTCTTACTGTTTGTATTACTGTAGTGCCTAGGACTGTAGTCATGGCCCAGGACCTCAGTGCTGTGCAGCTACTCAACTAGAGTGTGTTACAGCATGGAAACAACAAGCAGCCAGTCAAACGGTGGTCCTCCCCACAAATTCTGTTTTCTTCCAGGGCCCAATCCTGCTCACTTTGAAGTCAATTGAGTTGTGTCACTGGGTACATCCATATTGGAGCTGGAGGTATAGTTTCCTGGATTGGTAGAGTGTGTGCACTAGCTTTGATCGAGCTAGCATGCTGAAAGTAGCAGTGTAGCTGAGGTGGTGTGAGTGGCAGGACAGGCTAGACATGCATGTAGAACATGCAAGTGATGTTGTCGGTCATCACTTGCACTGTCCTGTTTGCTATCTGTGGAAGAAAGTGTAAGCATGTGTTGCGCCCGTAACTCGAATAGATTGATGTGTGGACAAGTCTCCATAGGAGATCATTGCCCCTGGATAGTATGATGTTGCATATGGGTGCTCCCCCCAATTAGGCGTCTGTTGTAAATATCACTGATGGTTATTCTCACTGGAATGTTATCCCATTGCAAACGTTTCCTAGTTTCATCCACCAGTGGAGTGAGTCTTTGATTTTGGGAGGTAGTTCCAATTATTTGTTTAGGTTGTGCTTGTGTAGTGTGTAGACCAAACGTAGTCATCCTTGAAGGCAGTGCATGTGTAACCTCGCATGATGTACTACGAACGTGGTGATTGCCATATGTCCCAACAGTTGAAGGCAGGTATGTGCTATGATGTGCGGATTTGTCGTAACTGCAAAAATGATACTTGTTAGTGTATGGAATCTGTGTGTTGGTAATAACACTCTGACCTCTATGGAGTCCAGGTGTGTCCCTCTGAATTCCCATTGGTTTACAGGTATCATGGTTGATTTCTGCTTGCTTATTTGTAACCCTAGATTTTGAAAGAGGTAGATGATCCTCTATGTGTTGTGTAATGTTTCTGATCATGTGCGACTTTTCAAGAAGCAATCATCTAGAAATGTGAATATAATTATCCCAACTGTGTAGGTGGGCTGTCACGACTGGAAGGATCTTGGAGAAGACCGCGGCAGAGAGGCCGAATGGTAGTACCCTATATTGATAGTGTTCTGATCCCACTGGGAAACAAAGGAATCATTGACATGCTGGGTGTACTGTGATATGAAAATACACATATTGGAGGTCCAGAGCCAAGAACCAGTTCCCCTGTTCCAGCACCGGGATTACTGTGGCTAAAGTGACCATCTTGAACTTTTGGACACAAACAAATTTGTTTTGCTTCATGAGGTCCAGGATTGGCCTCCAATTTCTATTTGGTTTTTTTTGTGTTAAAAAATAGTGAGAGTAGAATCCCTTCTCCCTGTCTTGTGGTGGGACCTGTTCTCTTGCCCCTAGTTGTAGAAGGTGATGCACCTTTTGTTGTAGGAGGTGTTCATAAGAGGGGTCCCCGAAGAGGGACAGGGAGGGAGGTTGGGTGGGTGGTATGGATGTGAAAGAGAAGGAGTAGCCCACGCGGATGATCTCTAAGGCCATCTGTCTGTGGTAACTGATGCCCAGATGTTGTAATATGGGCGTAATCAGTGTCCAATGATTCGTGTAGTAGTATTTGGTGGCACTGAAACAGGTAGGTTTATCAGACCCTTCACCAAAGCTTCGAAAAGACTGTTTCCATCCTTGCGATGGTTGCGAGGATGATGCATGGGTCTGAGTCGATCTCCTTCTTTGAGGTCTCTGCTTCTACTTGTATGGCTCGAATGGTCTTCGTTGGCGAGGGAATGAGGGTTCCCTGCACTGGTAAGGCTGGGACCTCTTACACCTGGGGGCAGGTGTATAAATTCTGAGGGTTCTCAGAGTTGCTCTCGAGTCCTTCATGGAATGGATAACCTGGTCTAGTTTTTTTAAATAGTTTCTCTCTGTCAAATGGTAGGTTTTCGACCTTTACTTGCAGGTCCCTCAGAAGTCTCATGCCTGCAGCCAGGATGCCCAATGCATAAGCATAGCTTTTGCCGTTGTTTTAACTACTGTATCAACAGCGTCGAGGGATGCCTGCGGAGACGTTTGAACAACTAGATGACTCTCAGTTACCAGAGACCTAAATTGTTTGCATTTCTCTGCTGGTAAGTCACTAGCAAATTCACTTAATTTGGTGTAATTGTCATGATTGTATTTTGCCAGAAGAGCATTGTAATTGGCCATGCTAAACTGCAAGGTGCAAACAAGTAAATTTTGCAGCCAAACAAATCAAGTCTCTTGCATTCTTTGTCCTGTGGCGTGGACTTGTATTGTGCCAGTTTGCTCCTTTGGTTCTCCGCATCTACCACTAATGAATTTGGAGGAGGGTGAGTAAATGAGAATTTAATGCCCTTAGCAGGGACATAGAATTTCCTGTCCACCCTTTTACAGGTTGATGAAGCAGAGGCTGGCGTCTGCCACAGAGTTTTAGCAGGTTCCATTAATGCATCATTAAAGCATATCCAAGGCACCTGATGCATAGAGAGTGGCCATCTGAAACTGGAATTGCATCTCTACAGGATCCACATCTCTTGAACCCTGGGGAGCCAGGTATTTTAGCATAATGCCTACTTTTATGAAGAGAATTATCTAGCGACTAAGAAAAGAAAATAATTTTTTTTAAACCAACTAACTAGAATTTATGACTTAATCTGAGACTAATTTACTATGACTAAACTCTATATTTCAACTATCTCTAAGACTAATTAATTTGTGTTTCTTATTCTGTCCGGGACAGCACTGTGGAGCTCCGTCTCAGGCTGGGGACAGTTGAGAAGGAGGTTGGGCCACCCTGGGCCGGATGCACCAACACCTAAAGTGGAGCACCCAAAAGACAGCACTCAAAGAAAAAAAGGAAGTTACAGTTTTCCTAATTACACATTTTAAAATGTACATAATGCAAGATAACTACACATTATCTTTTCTTTAACTGGTATATAAGTTAGTTTGTTTTGAAATATTATGGTTGCATTTTGTAATTGTATTGCAACAAAAAGAGCTTTTCCCCCTCCCTTTTTCTGTAATTAAAAATAGATGAAAGAAAAAACCTTGATTGGAGATTTTTGCTCTTTTAGTAAGATGTAACATACATGTTAAGGTTAAGGAATACTAACTGTATAAGGCTTTATATTAAATACATATATAATAAATATATATATAGACACACACACAAACATTACACAGATGCTATTAACAAATAAAGGACTTTGTACAGCTTTCACTTGAAGATATAAAAGGAACGATTTGGGGAAACAGACTTTTGAACAAATGCTGCTTGACAATAAGATTGGTTGATACAGTTTTTTACATAAGACATAGTAACTTAATCAAAATCAAAGTCTTAACTCTAATTGTATATGAGCTACATTCCTCAGGTAATTCCATCTAAAAGAAGTCCAAACCAGAGTTTTCATAGAAACGAATGAAAGACAGATGCAGTAAAAGAGGACTCTGGTATCTGAAAACTGAACTCCAATTAACATCCATCAGGAGTCTCTAGCTGCCTAAGGAGAATCTTCAATCTCTCCATACAAAGCTTCTTTGAAGAAAGCACCTTCAAAGAAAGAGCTGTAGAGCTCTCCAGAAGGTACATCACATCAGAGCTTCAGCAGCTCAGTTGCTGAGGCAAGTTTGCGATTGAGAACAAGTTTTCACAAAGCACCACAAAGGGTAAATTTTATGTATCCATAAGCCAACCACCTATATCTGGAGCATATATTTTGACTTAAAGATAAGAAATAGCATTAATTATAATTCATAATAGCTTTACTCATGAACCAATTCCTTGAGGGAATTAATAGGAAACAGCTTAGAATCGGTTGATTTTGAGTTAACTGATTTTAAAAATTGCCATTACTAAAAAAGGGTTTAATTGCAATATTTGGACTCAGCTTTAAGGCTTTGATGCAGGACAGCACTTAAGAACATGCTTAAGTTCAAGCATGTGCTAAGTGCTGTCCTGAATGGGGATGCCTTTCTGAATCACACCCTAAGAAAACAGAGGTTTCCTCTGTGCCCATTAGTGAATGTCCAAGAGATTATAGAGGCCCAGAGCACCTCGGAAAATTCCTACTTCACCTGGACAGAAGTCAAAGCCCTTAAGAATTTGGTGTTCCAAGACATACAAAGTTAAATTAAAATGAATACTGAAGTATTAAGCAAACTGAATATGAATAACTCAAACTCTAAATATTGAAATGTTAAGTTGAAAAATGTTGTACCAGTGATGACATGCACTGGTAGTTAATAAAAGCAATTACTGAAGTCTGGCTTGTTGTCTAGAATTAATAATTAGGTAATTACTTTAAAAGTCCAACGATTCATATAAATAGGTTACTGACATGAGGAAGTGACCCTGGGAAATGAGTTAAGTTATTGATTGATGGTTTTTATAAATAATTATTATTTTCTTGCTGGGTATTAAGACTTCCAAGAGTGACCCAAAATAATTTGTCTAGAGGGCGTCTTTTGAATTGCACTTGGACTCAAGAGCCAAGACACTCCAGTGAGCTCTATGTAATTCCTTTCCAAGATGAGACATGCCAATTCTTCCCAACATCTCTTTTACTTCAAGACATAATTAACACTTTCCGTTTGAGCCACTGGGTTCAGAAATGCTTTTCCCTCAAGGGCGCTGCAAGTCAGCTGTCAGGGGCATTGGCAGGGAGGGTTGCAGGTGAAACTAAGGCGCGTTGGCAGAGCTGTGTGTGGAGACCCCAGGGCTGAAATAGCAGGAGGTGCTGCAGGAGAAGATTGAGGTGCATTTGCAGAGCTCTGAGAAGACCCAAGAATGGAATGCAAGTAGGTATCAGAAATCGGGCTGATGGTACATGGGAGAGCAGTGTGGCCTGTGTAATGTTTTAGGACTGGAACATTAGGGTGCATTATAAGTCAGGGATGAAGTGTCTAAGCAGAGTCATGATGAAAAATCCTGACTACACTAAACAAAACCAATTTCAACACAAAATTTAAAGAAAAGAAACAAAAAGTTTCTTCCCCTTCAGTATACCAATAAAGCAATCACACCATGAGACTATGCAGACATACAGGAACATGCTAAATTGACAGACATCACACACAACAGCAGCAAATCCTGGGAACCTTAGTGACATTTGTTTGCTCTACAGTTTTTACAATTTGTACCGCCTGTAACAAACTGTGCTCTCATGGTAGCATGTAATATTTGGAACCAGACAAAAAGCATTACAGGAAAAATTGTGCTCTCTTTTACACCCCTCCAATCCCATTGAGGTCAATGGGGTTATGCAGTTGCATCAGTAAGTGCAGAATTAAGCCCACAGTGAACAGAGAAAGGCTATACATCAGTGGTATCTAACCTTCTCAGCCTGAAGGCCAAACACAATTTCAAAAAGGCCAAGGGGTCACAATCAATACTTGGGGGATGATTCTCCAACCTGTTCTGTTCCCTTTTGTGAATCTCATTTGATGAAAAGGGAAATGCCGTCAGTCTGGGGAATCCCTAGTAGGCATACAGATGGCATAGCTGGTTCCTATGCCTCCATTCAGACAGTCCCTGTCAGCTGAGGGTGTGTTGGGTATTGCGAGGGGAGTTTTGCAGGAGGAGACTGGAGCAAGCTGTGCTCTGGCTATACAGTAGACATACAGTCCTTTGGGACTGTAGCCAGCCAGTGCACCTAAGAGCATCACTCAGACTCTACCTTATCCTGGGGCTGGGGCAAATAATCAGGGTCCGTAACTAGTTGCTGGTTCTCAATTTCTTCCTCCCCCTTTCATGGGATGCCCTGAGTGACTGGGGAGCAGGGAGGAAAGCCATTCTTTGGTAATGTTCCCCCAGGCTCCTCTGCAACAGAAACTAGCCAACAGCCATTCAGAGAGCTCAAGGAGCACAATTCAGTTCAGAATAAAATGCACATTTTCTTCTTAACATAGTTGACCTCAAGAACTACAATTTAGAGTCTTAATAGCAACAAGCTGGACATCACAGAATAACATATGCATATTTAAAGCCATATTTTCAGTTTATGGAAATGAAATAGTTCCATTTAGGCTAGAGATGCTGTGCTGACTTACACCCATTGAAGATCTAGCACCTCAGAACTCACATGGATTATGAAGTTAATTTATACCTTAGTGCAGCACTTAATCTGGTAAACTAAACTTGATTGTGAAACTAATCTACCTCAAAATGTTGAACACAAGTGGCTAGGAAGTTTGAGTTAAAATTCCAGTTCATAAAAAGTGGCTGAATAAGCACATCCTTTCTAAACCTTTAGTTTTATAAAAATTCAAGACTACCTTATGAAGATTCACTAAAACAGGCCCATAGAATAATACATTTCACTTCTCATCTGATGTTATCACTGTGCATTACAACATTCATTTAGCCTCACAACACCGGCTCTATGAAGTGGGGAAGTATCATAGAGGGTTACACTCTTCATTGCTTATGGAAGCCCATTTGGTAGGTGGGGGTGAGGGGAGGCGGGGCAGAAATACAGTCTCTATCCCTGAACCTGTAGCAATTTTACAGGATACTGCCAATAAACCTAAATGTTATTGTTAGGTCATCTAAGCTGCTCTTCTTCTTCTCTTCATTTATTTATCTATCAGCTTCATATCAACAACTTCCCTGGGACAGAGCCCATGTGGCGCGACAGGCAGAAGAGCCTGGAGTAGCAGCACTGTGACATCAGAGGTAACCTAGCCAGTCTTCACTGCCTCCCTCTAGTAACCCTAACCTTAAACTCCAACTCTGCCGCTTGCCTTGGTCATCTCTCTCCTTGATGTTGCCCAGACAGTGCTGCAGGCAAAGTAATCTTTCCATCTGCAGTACCAAATGGCACTGCTTAAATGAAGAAAAATAGCACTGATTGGGGAAAGATAAATGATCTTCCCTTAGTTACACAAAGATTGGATGGAGCCATGTGCAAATCTCCAGCCTCACTCCAAAGTAGCCAATATGGTTTCTAATCTGAAGCAGTCCCTGCTATCCCAGCCCGGAACCCTTGCACCCTCCCAATTATGTCAAAGCACCTCAGTTCTGACCTGTAGTTTCATTTGCTGACTCATTTCAACCAATGGGATTGAAATATGCAAATGAACTGGAGGGAGGGAGTAATGAGTGGCTGAGTTATCTCTGATGTCACAATTCTTCTCTGCCTGCAGCGCCAAATAGGATCTGTGTGGAAATCAGGCTTTTCCCACATTCCAGTTTCCCAGTTGTCACCACATTCAATAGGGTTCTTCTTCCCATTCATGCCTAGAACATTCCCTGAAATTTTGGAATTGATCAAATGTGGTATTCAAATGTTATCATAATACAGAGAGACAAACAGACAAATGTCATCAAGTTGAGTGTTGGGCCTCACTTCTTTTGGCCAAATATCATTATCTCCATTTTTCAGATGAAGAAACCAAACAGCAGCAAAGCAAAGTGACTTGCCAAGGTCACACTGCAAGTCAACAGCAGAACTAGGATACGAACCTAGATCTCCTGATGCCCAGTTTTTGAACCACATCAATTGACAATAAAATTATTAAAGAAGATCCATCTGCAAACTTTTTTTGCTGAAGAAAACCTCATCGCTTTGATGGCAAAAGCCAAACCAAACATTTACAAGTCACTGAATGGCGAGTTATGGTTTTTGTAATCTATTTATCAGCTTTCCTACATAGCATAGGTGTCTATTTCACAAAGACAACAAGAAAAGAAGACAATGAAGAAGCAAACAAATCCATGAACTTATTCAAACCCAGTTTATATAGCTCATCATATTCATTTCTTGAATGGAAAGTAAACGTCTTTTATATGGCTTGGATTTGAATATAATCATTAAACCATTTGCCCTGCTCCTGCAAACAATGCAAGAACTTACACCAATCAAGGCCGAGTCAGCATAAGGATCAGCACAGTAAATAAACTGGCACCACTTTATAAGAGCAGGCCCTTTGTGTAGATGGTTTCTGGCTATTACAGTCTCTTACAGAATTATATTCAACATTAGTTAAAGGGGGGAAAGAATCAGTCCCAATGTTTCTTGTAAAGATTTTGTACAGCATAAGAGAAATGCTGGCTTTATTTTGCAACTCATTATCTCCATAAGAACATGAATCAAGAGATAAACTATGCCAATTCTTCATAGCTGACTTGTTATAGAATATTGTTTGAGTCTTCGCTAATGACTCCTTGAGGTTGGTTATTACTGTGATCAGGAGTTGGGAGGATAGAGGTCTGAGACCTTTCAAAGGAAACCTTTTCCTTCAGCACCACTACAGAAAATAAAGCTAGCATTAAGGTAACTTTAACAACTCAACCAGGATAATGGCCTATGCGTGCAGCTAGAGCTTCTGCTGTTTTAAATGAGGGGAATAAACTGTGCATAAGCTAGGAAGCTGAGCTAACCAGCTATTCAGTCTTGGGGATCAGGAAGCTGCTAACCTGAGCAATGTGAGAATATGTGGCAGCAAATAGGAATTTAAGGCAGAAGAAAGGAAACACGGTGCAGTGGTTGAGTGCTACCTTGGGATTTGGAGAATGGAGCAGTCCAGCGAGTAGACACTACATATACAGCAGTAATTGCTCAACTGAAAATGCTGATGTTTCCCCCACCGCAAAAAAAACACATTTTGGAGAAAAGAGCCACCTTGTAATCCCACAGATGATCACAGTTTTCTAACTTCAGGAAAGAAAGAAAGAAAAAAGACATGAAAACTGTAGATGATTTAATGGAATCAGCTTGTCAAAATGATGAAGCTGAAAAAGCTTTTTACGGAATATGTCCAAGACAAAAACTTTAACATTATGTATCTAGTGGAGAGCGGTTTTTGTCATGGCAAAAAGGAAGGAATATCATTAATTTAGACAGAAAGTGTGAGGTTCTGCTGAAAATCTTCATGGTATAAATAAATGAAATATAGCCTTGCTTGGCCAGACAAGTGCAGCCTGGAGAGTCCCAGTTCTTGTTAGAGGCTATCAAAAAAGCCACTGGGCTTTTAAAAACTGTCATCTCTGGTATACGGTAAGAAAAGGGCTGGGTTGCTTTCTTCAGATCTACCAGCATCTGGCTCCAGTCTTATTGAGGCATCTACATGACTGGAATGGAAAATGAGCTCTTTTAAAACTAGTTTTTGAAGGGACCTACTCAAACACAGGACTTTCTCCCCAAATACTTTATAGGAAAGAAGCTCATTATGGTCACTGAGACATAGTCACAGCACAGGCAAATGCTGTATAATCTTCCACCAACTCAATCTAACTCGCAGCAACTCCTGGTATTCTAGTTTTGGGTTCCCCACACAGCTCTGCTAATGCAGTGCCATTTTGACCCACTGCTTCCCCCCCCCCCCAATTATTCCAATCTAAAACTTCCCTTGAGCACACACTTCCATTCACACCTAATAGCAACGTACAACAACTTCAGTATGTAACCTTGAAGGGAAAAATCTCTTTTCCCTCTCTTTCAATGTGCCCTATTAAAACAAACAAACTGGAAGACCCCAAGGTGGTAGTGATGTCCCTCATTTCCAGAAATAAAATTTGAATCCCATGTTAGTTTATTTTTTGTTTAAAAAAAGTTTCAAATTGCAGCCCCATAAAATTATTTCCCTAGCTGATGGATGGATCTGTCCCTACTATTTGCATCCATCTTTATGTCAAGCGTTAGGGAAAGTAGAAGCTAATAATGAGAGCAGAGAATAATTTTCAGGGAATAATTTACTTGACCAATTTAGCTCTCTCTCTGTTTATAGATTATCCATTAGCAGATTGCCATTACCTTCAATAAAAGTGGGGGTTTTGTTGTGTTTTGTTACTTGTTTTGGGGCAATGCTATGGACTGATGGTGAACATTTGCTCCAATTATTTGATATTTGGCACTCTACCTGTGGTGGTTAATTTGGACCAATCAACACAACTGGTTGCTGTTTGTTCAAGAGTCACATGGTATTGGTTCTGCTTACTGTCTGGATTAGTGTAAAACTCCTATAGGCTCTAAATCAGCATGTGCTTATGTCCCACTGACATCAATGGGACTCAAATTTGATTAAAATTAAATGCTTTGCTTAACAGTGATGAATTTAAGCATGTGCTTGAAGTTAAGCATATGTTTAAATGCTTTGCTTGGCAGGGACGGATTTAATCTGTCCTAAAAGTGCTGTGCAGAACTGAAGTCATAACTAGAGGAAGTCCTGAAGAAGCCACTGGGATTTTGATGTTCTTAGGGGCGAGGAGCACTTTAGGGAACAAATAGTTCTAGGGAATTTTAGAAAACGTCAAACCTTTCTAGGCCACATAATCCTGCCTGATGCGTGACTCCTAGAAACACTGATATTGTCCAACGGATTGGCTACGTACAGAGTTTAATTTTTTCTCATCACATTCACACAAAATACTTGCATTTGTACGCACAATGCTAGCTGTGGATGTTGAGGTCAGATTCCTGTCTGATTTATTTGTCTCTCTGGGAGCCCTGTGCAGAACAATATCTCATCCTATATAAAATATACCACTTACAGAGAAAATAAATGAGTTGATAGTTCCCCAGCTAAAAGTACAGGAGCATGTGATTTTAAAGAGTACTTTTTGCAGATATTCATGAGAGTAAAACACACTTGCTTGAATGTTTGCACAAAGCAAACACAAAAGGGGTGTGAGTGTGGCTGAAGCATTTTTTTTGTTTTTGCAATGTCCACACAACTCTACTTCTGTTAGGCATATATGGTCCCTCTGGCTCACAGCAAGAAAGGACACATCATTATTCAGCCTCAGTGAATATTCATACACAGCAGCCTACTTGATCTGTCAATATGTCCTATGTATGAGAAATGGGTTGGACAGAATCAAATAGTATCACACATCAAAGGAGCCATTCCATTGCCTCCATAAAAGACAGACATTTTAAAAGTCTTTCTCCCTCAATGAATCAGGAATAGCCTTCAATGCTGCAGAACAAAATAAGGTCACAAAGAAAAATCTATTATTAGATCGAGTCTATGGCCAGTGATTCCAAAAGGGTTTAATGTTCATGAGACCTTTGCAAACTATTGTAGCATCTTCCATGTTCTCATTTCCCACTTCCCTGAGAATGCTTCAAAACCCCTGGGGCAGAGTACATTCCACTAGCTGGTATGACATGTCCATGTGTTCCTGCCTTACAGAGTGTATTATATTCCCACTGGAATGATACAACATACAACCTCCACATTCCCTAATAAAGGAAAGGATTATAAAGCTCTTCGAGTATGAGACCCGGCCCCAGTAGCCCCTCTGTCACCTCAATTCCCCTCTCCCTAGCCACATTACATAGCCTCTAAACTAATTTATCTTAGGTAAACAGCAATGAGCATGTTATAAACAGCATCAACTCTTCTTCAACTAGTTATACTCCCCCTCCAACACACACACACACATACACTCCTTATAAACAGAAGTGGGAAAAAAATAATGTATGTATGTAACAGCAAATGTTCTCTCACTATTTTTTGTTCCGTTTTTAACTGTTTTTATCTTATATAAACAGTGGTGATGGAATTATAAACACCATTATTCCACCTCCATGTTAATACTTTTATTATCTTGCAGAAACAGAAGCGAATGAATATGTACATGACACCAATCAATCCTTTAAAAAAAACAAAAAAACCCCAGTTTTTATCTTTTATAAACAGCGAAGGAAGAACTTAATGAATTCAAAATGTAGTTTTCCTGTTTATATTTTCCATGATACGAAAGTAGAAACCAAATGGATGTACATTCAATGTTGTGCATGCTGTCAGTTATGAAATACTTTCTCTCTGTGTACTTTCAAAGTAAATTCAGTGCTGGTGGAAGATGCTGGATCGAGAGCTCTGGAAACAGATGGCCTGAGTTTATCCACAGAACAGGTACAAACACAGGTAGGGATAGGGAAAGCTTCCCCAACACTGCCCCTGCCAACATGTTCCTGGTTTCTCATGGAGGGATCACTCACAGGAGAGATTGGGTAGTTCAGTCCATGAGGCTCACATTCCATATTTAGTCATTCTGCTGAGACAGTCACAAAAGGCAGGGCTATTTAGTACAGATGTGTTATGCGGGCACCAGTCTGCTAGAAACTAGACTCAAATCTCCCAAATCATTTCAGAGAGGCCATCCAGCAGCTGTCAGATGGTAACAATTCCTGGGCATTACTAACCTGGGTCAAACACAAATGTGTGATTTCAGACGAGCTCCATATTCCATTACGAATCCCCTGGAACCACACAGTCCTAAGTCTCCAGTACAGCTGGGTGCTACTGGCTGGCCAAGAGGTCAACCTTACACTTCTTTTGAAAGCATGCACAGTCTGTACCATGGGATCCTAAGCTGAACACAACAATCTTACAAATGTAGTTTAACTTGCACCCTGTTTTCCCTGCACAGCTAGGATTCCTATGTATCAAGGGGAATAACTTAAAAGACAAGAACCAAAGTAGGCTGCCCAGGAATGGCAAAACAGGAATGTCAGGATCACACACCATATGACTAGGACTGAAAGAGAAGAGTGAGTGAGCTCCATTTGGGGGCAATTTGTAACCTCAGCGTAGAAAATAGAAATTTACCCTTAAAACCAACTTCTCGGCCAAACAGGCTACTTAGAACAGGGTACTGGGGATAGAGCCACAGTTATTTTTATATTTAGCTACCTCCCAATACTGACTGCCACACTAGCATGTCCCATCACTTACTGCGCCAAATGGCATGACCCCATCACCCAGTGTCCCCCTGGCATGAAAAATATGCTTAATACCAGACCTGGACCTCAGATGCAAAGTCCAGGTTTGAAGGATCTGGATCTGAATTTTCCCCAAGTGTGTGGGTGTTCAGATCTGGAGTTGAAACACAGGCCCCTGTCTATTTAAAAGCATCTTTAACAGCAAAATATACACACAAGAGAGAAGTAAGGCATCTTAGAGGAGGCTAGCCAAATATAGAAGAAAAAACACATTTCACCATTTGTTTTGAAAACACCAAAAATGATTAAAACATATTATAAACTTAAAAAAAATTCTTACCATATGAACTAATCCCTTGCCAAGTTTAATTTTTAAATCAAAACAATTTTTAGGCTCATATGTTGAAAAAGAGAGTCTGAAACGAACAAACTTAACTAATGTATTTAAAAAAGCCACATTCATTTAACTTAAATTGAAACTGTCAAATTTGTTAAGACCTAGCAAGGGAGCCACCTGCAGTGGTCTGGATTTAATCTATATAGTTCTCCCTCCCCCCCCCACCAAACTGTGACTCTCCTTTGAAGCTTATACAAACTGTCAAGAAGCAGAAACAGCAGAGCCCCACACAGCCTGATTTCCCACCCATTCATTATAGGCTCCAAAATTCAGTGCCAGGGTTACTGGGTTTCATTCCACGCAGGAGAGACTGTGAATTTAGCAGCAGAGAAGGGGAGACAAACAAATATGTAAGAGAAACTATGAATTAAGAAGCAATGGCTGTGAGGAGGGCTTCTAGGTGGGTTGAGAAAAATATAACACAGCAAGGAGTAGGGTCAGAGTGCTAATCAAATACAGAGAATTAAATATTGAGAAGAAAGAAAAAAGTCAATAAAAATTAAGTACCACTTACACCTGCCCTATTTTTGGGGGGGGTTCATCTATAATACATAGCAGAGATTTCCCTTTAACTAGGATAATACTTTTAATTTTTAATCAATTTTGAAGAAAAGCCCTGGATTTAAATTGTAGGGGGAAAGGACAAGCAGCTCAAACTACTTTTGTGAAAATTGTAACCCCACAAACAATCGAGGAGGTTCCAGAATTCCAGACCTCTTTAGTTGTAAGGGTCCCTGTGACAGTTCCTCTCCATTAAATGCCTCTTCCTTCTCTCCGTCCCCACATAGCCCTGGTCCCCAAACCTTGTGTCGTCTTCTCTGAGCGGAGGCAAAGTGCTTTGCTATCCTTCTTCCTCCTTGAAATGTTCAAAGGGCAACCAGCATACTAACTCCCTCTGACACACTCAAGTGGACCAGCTCCTCTGGTCAAATCCTGGGAGACCTGAAAGGCGTGGTCATCTGCTCTAGGGTTTTCCCGCAGCAAAAGCCTTCTTAGGAGACAGTCATGCTCCCTCACTTGATTTCTGTAGAGGTCAGGTTGCAGCCCTCTTTCCCCCCATTCCTGGTTCTGTACTGAAGTTTGTCATTTAAGGATCTTTGTCATTTAACAGCAACAAAATTAATTCCACATCTGATGATGGCACAGATTTGCTTTCCTGGAAAGTTTCAGTGTTAACTTCCTGGTGTCTAGATGACAATGTGTCTGGACGCAGATCTAAACAATCCGTAACTAACGTGCAGGCGTTGAGTGGGTAGGTCAGATCCAGTGTTCTGATTCAGGCTCATTTCTGTATTTACCTGACAAGAGTGCTGTGAACATCAAAGCGTAAACTTGTAGAATTACTTGGTATAATTATTATAGAAGGGCAATGATTTTTTTTATTAACAGAATGTGCTCGTTTAAGAACATTTCCCTCCTCAAATTTACGTAGTGAAATAATTAATTCTAGTTCAAAACTCTGAGCAGTGTCTTAATTTGAAAAGTAAGAAACACCCCCAAGACAGGCCCTCAGATCGGGTAGACTGTGACAGATGTAAAATCCAGCCTCATATAATAAAAGCTGCAACATAGCTGCACTGTGCGCCTGCATATTGGGGGCCAAATTACCCCCTCAGTTATACCTGTGTAATCCCGTTGTCTTCCAATTTTCCCCACAGTGACACCTGTGCCATCCACTGACTGACATTTATGCCGTCAGCCATGCCAGTGCAAAGATAGTCTGCTGTATGTGCCATTAGCTACACCAGTGCAAGGTGACGGCCAGTAATTTATGCCATCAGCTCCACCTGTGCAACCCCACTGCCTGCAAAATATGCATTCTGTGAGGCCTGTGCAACCCCAGTGTCTTCAGTGAGAGGCACGGTGTAACAAGGGAGAACTTGCCTGTATTTTTTTTTTAAAGAAAGCACTTTTTGAGTGCCTCTTCATTACAACCCAACTGGTAGTATATTAAGACAGGATCTTGCAGCACAAGATTAGGTCCCATGTTTAGAAAAGGTCTCTGAATTTGAGAACACAGAGCACTGGACTCCAAGGAGCTGCTACATTTCAGCATGGGATCCGTGTCTTGCAGTGCAGGTCCATCTGCCTCAGTGTTGATCAATGGTTCCACACTTAGTCCTATCTCCCGGAGAGCAGAGATGAGAAGAACAGTCTGTTAGAAGTTACCATTTTTAGGTAGCCTAAAATTTAGATTGAGATAGGCCCTATTAAGTCTTAACTCAGCTACTTTGCTCATAGCCTCAGTGGGAAATCACTGGGATGGTGGGATTTCACTCTCCTTGAGTTGCAGGGTTCTGCTGGGCACATAAGTATATGCCAACGAGTATATGCCAGCTTCCAGCTAAGAGTGAATTTTTACATCTGAGTCAGAATCCCCAGAAAAAATGAGAATTAAAACAGATACGCTGATGCTAAACTAACCCCTTAAAAGGGTGTACTGTGGCAGCATTCCTTCACTAAGACATCTATGCTATGACAAATCGTTACCCACTTAAGTCATTCATAACTTGTTCTTCTACAGACATTCTGTATCAGATCAAACACTCACTTGGTTTGTGTAATATGGAGAGACAACTAGAACATTAAAATCTGCAGTATGCAAGTGATCACGATCTACAAGCAAGACAAGGAGGCTGAATTCTGCCTTCATTTAAAACCATGCACACCCTTTGTGACTGTGTATCTGAAGGCTGAATTTGGCTCCCAAGGTTTTAATCCACTCAAAACTGAAGAACAGATGCTGTAAGGTGCTGAGAACCCTCAATTCCTACCTATTTCAGTGGGAGTTGAGAATACTCAGCACCTTGGGGGGAGGTGGGGGATGCGTGTCCTTTGCAGGATAGAGCTTTTAGTTTTTGAGTTTCAAACATCGTCTTTCTTTTCCTCAGCAGAAATGTGTGAAAACATCCTCAATCTTGGCAAAAACAGCATAAAATCACCGGGTTTTGTATGTGGAAAAGTGTCACTTTGTGTGGATTTGCTGGGAAAATGGCAAATTTCTAGCTGGAGCAAATATATGAAAAAAATCACAATTTAATCAAGAGGGTGATATCTCACCATTTTTTCCATTCTCCAATTGGCATTTGCTGCCACGAATGGCAAAGCTGTGACTCAAATCCGCAAATGCTTGTGAAAACATGACTTGGCAAGTGAATGCTCACCAAGTACGTTAGTCACACACAGCTCTATAAATGGAAGTTGAGAAGGAAGCATGGTATAGGGGATAGGGAAGCTTTGAAAAACTGTCGTGAAAAATCTACCAGGCCTACAGCTGCAGTAGCTCCAGCAGAGAGGCTCTCCTGCCATGCCACAACTGGGACGAGGGTTCCCTGGCAGAAAATCTACTTATTTGCCCATTAGTACAACAATGAACATCACAATAGCAACAAAAATAAGATATTTAAGTCTTTTTTTTAAAATAACCTAAACAACGCATTCTGTACAATTCAAATTATTTTAATGCTGGTTACCAGCACAGGACTGTGATGCAAGAACTCCTGAGTTCTAATTTATTTTATCCTGATGGCTCCCTGGGGCAAGTAATTGTATGTGATAACTTCTAACTGGTCAGAGCAGCACATGGTTTTCCACCAGGTTCTAAGGGGTATGAGAAAGGACAGTAGGAGACTATTAAAACTAATCACTACATTGTAGCAACGGTGTGTTCTTTTAACAGGCCCATTCCTTTAATATATGTTTGTGCAGTGGCTGCACCACAAAAATATACAATCAGATGGTTCAGTCTCTGGCAAATACTGTACACTCTTACAGCTGGGATATAAATGTAAGCTCTACCCGATCCCAACTTCCTGAAATGACTAACACCCTACAGCAAAAGGCAGTGCCAACCATTACCTTAAATCTGCTTTACTGTTCATGTGGATGTCAATATCACTCTGCTGTGCTATGGACAGAGAGCCAGAGACCTTAAGTCTTTATGCTCTCTCCTTACCCACCTAATCCTGTCCCTGACAAGCTACCCCAGCACCCACCTTGTAGTAGCCAGGAGTTCACAGATTAGGGGGCAAAAGTGGGATTGGTGGCAGAGTTAAGGGTATGTGGTTTGGATAGCAAGGATGTGGGGTGGCTCAGAGAAAATACAAACAGGTCTGATCTCTCATCTAGAACCCCAAACTGAGGGACTGATCCCAGAGCCATTGCAGTTCTGGAATGATCAACAGGAAGTCTATGCAGAAAGCTGTTGCATACTTGGGCCTCAAATCTTGTCTCAAGTTTGAAAATTGTGGTTGACTTTCCCCATCCCTTCAATTAATTGTTGTTTTTTGCATCTACATTTCCGGGTACTAATTAGGCCTGGAAGCGTAAGTGCCAACACATTGCATAAAATACAGTTCTCAGGAGCTTCTCAGCAAACTTCTGCAGATCCAAAAGCTTCACATTGATTTTCTATCCTTTTCTGTGCTCATCTGAACTGACCCTCCCAACTCTTTGACCACCACTACTAGAGGGAGGTTATGTGGATGGGACACAAGAAAGAGTCAAGAGACCTGGGGTGAAACTGAAGTCAAAAGCAAAAGTCTCAGTGATTTCAAGGATCCAGGATTTCACCCCTGGATTCTATTCCCAACTTTGTCACTTACTCACTCTTTCTATGATGTTGGGCAAATCACGTCATCTATCTCTGCCTCAGTTTCTCCCTTTACCAAAAGGATATTTTCAGACGTAAAATGAAATGGTGGTGTGTGTGGTTTTTATGAGAACACTGCAGGAACAAAAGAATGAGCGAGGTTCCTAAGAAATTGCATAAGGGGAACAGCTCTGTAGTCCCATCAGCACAGAGTAACTCAATGTCTCAGCAAGAAATTTAGCATAAACGTTGTACCTGTAGTGAACATTCTCATATCCTCGGTTCCTATTTCTAAGAATTAGGAATCCTTTGAAAAAGTGCAACTGGATCGATATAGAATGCAAGGTCTCTGAAAAGAGTTCAAAGTAGACTTGTACACTTTCACTCCTTATGTAACCTCTGGAAACAGAACGTTTAAAAGCTTCCAGTGGTTAAGCATGTGAAAATGCATGCTCTGTGGATCTCTTTCAAAGCAGTTGTCTTTTTGTGTCTAATAGTTAGGTGGATATACTGTAGTAGGCACAAAATATCAGATTTTTACCTGCTCTGATTAGTATTCTGTTGAGCAAAAGGAAAATGGTCTATGAGAGGAAGCATGATCTTGAAGCTAAAGCACTAAAGCAATGGGACTGGAAGTCAGGAGATGTGGATTCTCTGCACAGCTTGGGTAAGTCACTTCACTTCTTTGTGTTTCAGATACAACACCTAAGTCATACAAAATTTGGTACAGCCAAGGAAACTTCGGCTGCTCTGACTGAGTTTTGCCCTGAGATTTCAGATTAATTCTCTCTAACTTATGTACTTAAATGGCCCCCATACGCACAGCATCTGAACACAATCACAATCTTTAATGTATTTGTCCCCATGACACCCCTGAGGTAGGGAAGTGCTACTATTCCTATTTTACAGATGGGGAACTATGGCACAGAGAGTGCAGAGTCTCACCCAAAGTCACACAGGAAGAATATAGTAGAGCAGGGAACTGAACCACATGTCCAAGGCTAATATCCTAACCAATCCTTTTCCCCCATATGAACCGAAAACACAAATCAATACTTGCAAGGGTGGGCAAAGGCAGGGACTGTTGTGTTTCACACATATTTCCCACAAATAGCTTATTCACATTAACCACTTTCCCATTGTCTCTTTGGTTCTTCTACCATGCTAAACTGGGTTAATCAGTTGTTGTAATCAAACAGACTATCTTATTTATTGTATTTGACCAGTACAGCACAACTTCAATTATCTGAATAGCATGCTGGAACAATACGTGCATTTAGCTAGTCGATATTTCAGATAACCAATGGAATTTTCATTGGCACTAGCAGGCATCCCGGGGCACGACCCTGTTTCATATAACTTACAGCTGATCAACATTATTCTATATTCTAAATTATATTTGTAAAAATCCAATGATCTTTTTATCTCATTCTGTTGTTTCTACCACACAATCATCCAAATTTCTTTGCTAATTTCCAGCATTATTTTATCTTCCTTATAAGTCTCCATATTCTTCAACTGTCATAGGTGGAAATGGACACGACTAAAGCTTCCTTTCTTTAGATCTACAATACAGAGATTTTTTCCCCCTCACCATAAAGTAGTTTCCTCCAAATACTCATCCTTGCTGCTCTTAGGGCTCATCTACACGGGGACACTAAGGAAAATTAATCCAAATTAACTAAAGGTGTGAGTTTAAAGTGCATTAGTTAAATTGCACCACTCCCTTGTGTGGATGCTTTCATTCAGAATTAAAGTGGCCTTAATTTGGTATAATTTAATTCACTTTCAAAGTGAATTAAACTAAACTAAACCAAGGCCACTTTAATTATGAATAAGAGTGTCCACAGATGGATCTTAATGCAGATTAACGAATATACTTTAAATTCACGCCTTCGTTAATTCAGATTAGAATTAATTCAGGGTAGAAGCCCTGGGCACTGACTTCTGGGGGCACCATATTGCTCCGTCTCTTGGGCATTTTTTTGGTCCTTTACTTGGGCAGCAAAACACCTGGGGCTGCAAAGAGCTGCACTGCCCCAATGTGCCTGGATCGTTAGTGGAGTCAGGAGTCAGAACAAGGCTAGGTGAGAAGCAGCAGCATGCCTAGGGGAGCTGTGACTATATAAATCCACTGTCCACATCCTCAATAGAGAGGACGGATCAGCACATGTGGACACTACTGCAGCCCTAAATCTGCAGTAGCTTCAGCTAGTCAACAGGCTGGGACCCGAGCTTCATCAGTAGGATCCCAGTAGGACAGGTGGGGGCTGTATTTAATAAAAAGGGAATTCTTTATTGAGGTGGCTAGAAACAGAGTGACTCTGTAGTTTTCTCTGTCTCTTGCCCAGCAGTGCAACACAAGATCTACCTAAATCCTGGCCTGGATGAAGCAGTTGAGGAAGGGACTAGTGACTTACTTCCTGAACTATGTAAAGCACTGTTACAGAACCTTCCTATAGCAAGCCCAATTACCCACGCTTGGCACACAGACCAGAATATTAGCTCAACACAGAGATGAAGGATATATCCTATAGAAACAGAGCCTGTGATTAATTTCCATAGTGGTAACTCTCAAAGATCCTCCATGTAGGTAATGCTGAACCTCAAACTCCATATTTTTCTAAGCATTCTTGTTATTACACAGACAATGGTACTTTTGTTTGATGTCTACCGAGGGAATAATCACCATTCCCATAACACACCAAATGGGAAAGACATATGAGGACAGAGTTCAGACATGAGAAAACCTTAACCCAACAGCTGATGACTATAGAACCATAATGCACTATAGAAGAAAGGATTCCAGAGAACATTAGGACAGGACATTAGCAGATTAATATTAATCTCTCGAGTTTCAGATTCATTTCCTGTCCATGTTAATGTCCTCTTGATCACTATAGAAAACAACCATACAAAAAATTGTTCAATTACAAACAGTAGTGGAGACTTAAAATATTAACAACTTTTAGAGCTTTTAACCCAATATCTATAATTAAATGAAAAAAGCGAGGTTAATGCAATGTTAAAGTTAAGGTTTTAATTATACAAAAGTCGGAAAATTCAGAGCCGAAGTACACATACTATCCTAATCCTGTTACATTGGGCCAAATTCTGCTCTCAGTTATACTGATGTAAATATGTAGTAGTCCCACAGAATTCATTAGAATTATTCTAGAATTATACTGGTGTAAACAAAAGCAGAACTGGACCCCTAGTATGTACATGGATAATAGAACTTCATCACATGTACACTATGATGCATCTGAGTTATAAAATATGCATAGTTAAGCTTCGTTATACCATCTGTCTGGAAGATCAGTACAGAAAAAGTGTAATACCTTTCAATTACATTATGTTGTATTATTTGCCAAATAGTATCTCAGATTGCCCAGTACATACATCATGAAAGATATACAGTAGAACAGGGGTAATCATCTTTTTTTGTCTAGGTCCATATTTCTTGGTCGAGATATAGTCGAGATCCAGACTCCAGAGAAACATTTTTCATACTGCAATAACAATAATGATGATAATAAGTAAATAAAAAGATTTTACAATCCATTCAAAAGCGTCTGGTGGTCTGGATTTGACCATTGGTCCATCTACTGACTATCCCTACAGTAGAACCTCAGAGTTACAAACTAACTGGTTAACCACACACCTCATTTGGAACTGGATGTATGCAATCTGGCAACAGCAGAGACACATAAAAAAGCAGCAAATACAGTACAGTACCATGTTAAATGTAAACTACTAAAAGAAATAAAGTTTAAAAAAAGATTTGACAAGGTAAGGAAACTGTTTCTGTACTTGTTTCATTTAAATCAAGATCCTTAAAAGCAGCATTTTTCTTCTGTACAGTAAAGTTTCAAAGCAGTATTAAGCCAAAGTTCAATTGTAAACTTTTGAAAGAACAACCATAACATTTTGTTCAGAGATACAAACATTTCAGAGTTCCGAACAACCTCCATTCCTGAGGCGTTCGTAATTCTGAGATAACCCACACTGTATAAACTCACACTTGCAAGGGTGCAGATTTTGTGCAAGTAAAATCTCAATCTTAACAATCATTTAACATACATTTACAACTAGAGCCTTGTTTTCTAAACACGGCCTGCACTTCATTCCACAAAATCTTGAGTGTGCCATCACATTTGCACACAATGTAGATGAATTAACCCTTGTACACACAAAAGACAGAATTTTCATGCACAAAACCTCATGTTGAATACAAACGGTTCTGTACCTGGAAATTCTATCATTTTTGTGCACAAAGAATAGAGGGCAAATGACTTGTGCACACGTTATGTGCAAAAATCCATTACAATATGTCCTTGTTCTTTTTTAAAAGACAAAAATAATTTAAAATGGGGAAAATAATAATAATATACTTTATTGGAATAAGTGGGTCATCAAAAATAAATGCACCTACATTTATTGGAACATCTTGTCCTCATAAATGGCTTAATGGATTTTAAAAAAAAAACTTTCTGAAACAATATTCGCCTCTGAGCTTAGAGTAAGCTTGAACAATTTCAGCCAAAATGGTAATTGTTTCAGAAAGTTATAAACCACTGAAGATAGGGGGCTTACAATGAAAGCGCTGTCTCAACCATTATTATAATAAACACAGCTAATGAATAAATGCAGTCTGGCAAGAACAAAAAAATTTGCAAAGTCTGATGTGCTCTGCACGGACTACAGGAAGGTAACCAAGTGAGTAAATGTCAAATGAAGGATTATCCTTTTTTCTGAGGAATCCATTCCAGCACAAAATTCAATAGAAGACCTCTGCATCCAAAAGCAGTTGGGTTACTTTTTAAGCAAAAAGAAAATCTCTTTTTCCCTATCAGTGTGTCTTATCTGAAGCCTATTATCAACACTGGTGCATCAAAGATATATATGTTATTATACAAACTGGTAATCCTTCATACAAACAACAACGAGACTTTCTCCTGCTGCCCTTCTAGAATCTGTCGTGCCCAAACCAGTACCAGTGCTACACTTTTAAATATCCAGCTACCAATTCTTCAGTGGCAATTCTTTGTGACTCATAGCTTAGTTATCTCAGGAAGTATTTACATATCTGCAGTGTCATTATTTAACTTTGTTATATCACTGAGCTTTAGCAAACTCTGCATAGTACAGATGACAAACTGGAAAGATTAGGACAGTTATAACTGCTTTAACTCGGGTACAAAGAACCAAACTCTTTAGAAGACATATGTTTGCTGTAAAATATTCTGAAATATCTCCAGGTCTTAAAGATTGCCAGGTCCAAATCATCCCTGTCACGGGGCTCAGGATGCAATCCAGACCAGTAAGGAGTTGTGCCATCATTTGCTCTGCAAGCCTGGGTGCCTTAAAATGCTTTTCTGATGTAGCTTCCAGTCTGCCACACTCACAGCCAACCTACAAGCATGCAGGTCACACCCTGAGTGTCTGTGCACTAGACAGCACTGGTTCAACAGCTCTGACCCCAGCAGCCTATCGCCCCAAAACCCCAGATGCTTATCTTATGCCTAGAATTGATGATAGGCTGGATAGCTTAAGCAAAGCTAAATATCTCAACTCTTTTGAGTTAATTAAGGGACACTGGTAACTTTCTTTAGATGATGATGCGCAGAAAAAATCTGTTTATTACTGATGTGGAACTGTATGAATTCAAAATGTTACTATTCGGGCTAACTAATGCAAGAGCCACTTTTCAGAGGCTGGTCAACCAAGTATTAAATGGATTATAGAACTTCACAAGGGTCTATGTCGGTGATGTAATGGTGTTTACCAACATTTGGTCTGATCACAAGAAACACTTGGGGATTGTATTCTCAAAGATCAAAGAGGTAGGCCTGACTATAAAAGCCTCTAAATGTAAAATTGCAGCAGCCAGAGTTCCTTGTTTGGGACACTGGGTAGGTGATGGTCAAATCTCACCTGATCCCTTAAAGGTTAAAGTTACTGTTAATGGGCCTGTGCCTCAGAGCAAAAAGCAGGTTCAATCTTTCATAGGTCTTGTAAACTATTACTGACAGTTTGTGTGTGGATTCAGTAACATTATAGCTACAATCGTAGACTTATGTAAAAAGACGAAGCCAAACAAAGTAGTATGGTCAAACGCATGTCAAGAGGGTTTTGATCAGGTAAAGAAAATCTTGTCTGAAAAGCCTGTTCTGGATAGCCCACACTTTGACAAAATATTTGAGCTATGCAGAAACACCTCAGACATCAGATTAGGTGCTGTACTAGTGCATTCATGGGAGACTAACAAGAAACACCCCACTGCTTTCTAAACTGACACCCAATGAACAGAAGTATTCTGTTAGAAAAAGAGAATGCTATGCCATAGCGTCCGCAGTTACACAGCTCAGGCCCTACCTCTTAAACAAGAAATTTAGGCTTCTAACTGATCACTATCGATTAGTGTGATTGCATAAAACTATTGGCTCCAGTTCCAAACTACTACAATGGAGCATGATGCTCCAAGAATATGATATGGAAATTGTACATATAAAGGGAAAATAAAACATGGTAGCAGATGCCCTGTCCTGGAAAAAGTGCTCTAATATGCTGCCTTCGGGTCAGCCAGTGGCTAACCCTTCTGCAGCTTTGGAGGGAGATGTGACATTAAGCTCCCCCAATTTACACCCTACACATTATTGTAATAATCTTTGTACAAGATATGCTTTGTGGGGTACTATCTGAAAACTTGCTGGTCAACAACATCATGGTAAAACGTATGTGGCAATGTTATATATAAAGTTATGAACTATCCTTGTAGGATGTCACTAGCATATGTTCAAAATCAGATGTCCTTGCCTAGGTAAAGCTGATAAATAGGTCTAACCCAGACAAAGGTATAGTTTCTCCATCTTGGAATTATTGCCAAAGTACTTTGAAAGACAATGACAATGTATTTACATATCTTGTAAACAAACCCATAAAACTAACAAGGGGTAGAGCCCACCTGACATTGTCATGACAGGGGAAAGAGATTGACAATCACATATATAATGTTCATTCAGTTGCACAGGAGGAGTCAGAAACTAAATTTTCATTTTAGCAGACACAACTCCAGTGGAGAAAGAAGCAGCAGGACACTTCCAGCAAAACAAACTCCATGCTGCCTACCTCACAGCTGGAAATAGACTTTTGTCTGGAGGTATCCTCCAGAAAAATCCATTTCAAAGGTTCATTGGACTATAAAAGAGAGTGACAAAGAAACCCCATGTTATCTACCTTTTAACTAAGAAGACAAAGGTACCAGTCCTCGGACTTTGGGAGACAGATCCTGACCCAGGGGTTCAGTCAGACATCTTGATGAAAACATGTGGTGAGAAGTTGACCTTGAATTAAGTCTAGCTTGTTATGTTTTAGTTACCAGAAAGCATTTTATCTTTATTTCCCTTGTAACCATTTCTGACTTCAAGTGTTATAGCAGTACTCGGTTAAAATCTATTTCTTTGGAATGAAGGCAACTTGCTTTATTTTTAATCTAAACAGATCCAATTCTGTGTTTGAACTGAACTGCTTGGTAACTCCAGTTAAAGTAACAAACTGATGGATGCTGATTTTTTAAAGGAGCAACAAACTTTCACATTTCTCTGATTGTTCCAGAAGAGGGCTGAACATTTCAGAACACAAGTCTTTGGTCAAATTTGGGGCTGGGGAGAGTGTGGGGTATTGGTTCTGAGTTGTATAGAAAGCCAAACGGGGCTTGTTCCTGGTTCCAGTCCAGATGCAGCCAAAATCTCCAAAGAACAAGCCATTCATGGGCGGTTGTGGCACAATATAGCAGAAATCTTGTAAAAACAGCTGGTCTTGCATAATTTCCATTCAAGATGGCAAAAGTCTCACAAGAGCTCATGATATATCAGTGTTGTTGAATCAAATTTGAACCCAAATGCTAGCTTTGATTTTTTCCTTGAGTCCAAGCCCCAAACCTCAATCTACACCCAATCCATATCTGAACATGGCCTCTTCAGCCCATCTTTAATATGCCATGCTATAATTACAGCATGGAGCTATCCATCTCACAAAAAAGTGTCTGAGAAGTCAATAGTTGACAAATGCTTTTTCCCTAACCACAGTTAAATTAAAAGCAAATGAATGGATTTCTATAAAACTTTACTCACTAGAAAAACACCCCATCCACACCTGGGAAAAATTACAACCCCAAAAGCAATTTGTTGAGAAATTTGTAAGTGACTGGAAAGAAGAGCTCAGGTCTGCAGTTGTCACTTATGCATTGCTCTCACTGAAGTCAAAGGGAGAGTTGCAGGAAGCTCAAGCCTCTAAAATCAATGTGCCATCTCAGTCATAACTACAAAGCTGCTGTTAAAGAACTCAAGGCCATCATTTCTTTCCATGTTCTTCTGAATTCAGTACATTGTACAAAAAGAAAGGAACTAAATGATAAATAATCCACAGCGCCCTTAATGAGTGTTGCAATTGTGAACAGAGTGCCACCACAGTCATTTAAACATTAAACCAGTTAAGCCCTCAGTTCAAGCAAAGTCCTCTTCCAATCCCACTTTCAAATAGTCTTCTGCCAGTGGTTTGTTAACTTGTGCCAAAAGACGTTCTGCCTCTTGAACATCTTTCCTCATAGTCACTTTAACCTTCATTGGATACAGAACATTAACCTCAAGTTTTTTCTTGGGAAAATGTTTTCTTTAGAGCATTCAGAGATCTGCCATTGGACCAAGTCCAAGAAAAAACAAAACCGAATTCTTATGCTATGGGAGAACTTTCAAGCTCAAGCATGTAGTCTAGGCACCTAAACCTTTTCCTCAGTATTTTTATGGGCATTTAGGCATGTAGGCCCAAATCCTCAAAGGTATTTAGGCACCTAACTCCCACTGAAATCAATAACAATAAGGCACCTAAATATCTTTGAGGATCTAGGCCCTGGGACCTGACTCAAAGGTCATTGAAGTCCATGAGCTTTGAATCAGGTCCTTACAGCAAGTGCTATTTTAAAAAACAGACATCTAAGCAACCAAGGATTTTCTTTACTGTGGTGTTTGTGTATTTCCTATACCATGGTATTTACATATTCCCTAAACCATGGTCAAACCTGCTTGTATATTGTATAGTTTGCTGTTAGCTTCCTTATAGCATTACAGATATGGAACCTTGCTCTTTAGCACAGTTGCTTTGCTAGACAAACGCTGTACTCTTCCCCCCCTTCATTAGGGTGAGGACATCTGAGGCCCTAGAACTCACGGATTCAAGTACAAAAGAAACACAGGTTGTCTCATTTTACTGTCCTTCAAGCATTTTATGACTTAGAAAAGCAACTGAAAGAGGATTGTATGGTGGAGAAAAATTTCTTCCTGGCCAAGATTTAAAAAAATGAATGCCTAAAGTTAGGCTAAAAGATTCTAGTGAATAAAATCTCCCATGCTCAGCAAGTTTGACTTATTTAGCCACTTATTTAGCTGCCGAAGTATGGACAATGGATCAGATACTCAGGTGGTGTAAACACCATAGCTCCACTGAGGTTAATGGAGCTACAATGATTGATATCCCTTGAGGATGTAGCCAGTTGTTTCTTTCTGTCACTCAAGATGTGTTTTGATATTTCAGGAGCTGGGCTTCCTTCCTGCTTGAGAACTTGAAGCATCTTTTCTTTCCCAGTGCTGCTGAATGCCTTATCCACCAATCTAGGATAGCAAAAACACAGTACCGTGGACAGTTATTGTTATAGGCTCTCTCTATAACTGGACCAGTGATATGGAATATGGTCTACTTCTGAGAATTTGTTTATCAAGCCAAGCCATGCTCACAGTTGGCCGGTTGAAGTCCAAATTGCAGTTGATTTGGCTGAACGGTATTCTAGTGTAAACATCACACCCAACAAGCCTGCCATTCTTCACATCAATTTCCTTCCTGCTTAGGGAGCATGGCATGAGGACAATAAGTGTGTTGTTCAGGCTTTCTGTGCCGCGCTGATTGTACACATTTTACTCCATCTGTTAGGAAGTCAATTGTAATTTCATATTTTCTAGCTTCCCGTCTCTCCTTCTAGTACTTGTTCTAGTTCTTCCTTGGTGGTTTTGGGGTCAATTCCTCATTGTTCAAGGCTCCTTTAGCACCATGTAATGGGTTGGAACCCCTTCCACTGCTACAGCCTAATTCTCTCTGCTCAAAGCAGAGCTCCTGAAGAAGCTTTTGCTGTGGTTCGAAAGCAGCAGGCTGGGGCTATGTTGCAGTCCCCATATATGGGAAGAAACTGGACGGTACTGAGAATTCTACCAATGGCTGTTTCTGTGACATTAGTGGATGTGGATTAGGGCCAGATTTACAAAAGTATTTAGGCGCCTGAAGAAGCAGATAAGACGCCTAGTGAGATTTTCAAAAGTACCTAAGCATGTTAGGTGCCCACCTCCTAATAATTTCAAAGGGAGTTAGGTGCCTAATCTGCTTAAATGCTTTTTAAAATTCCACTAGGCGCCTATCTGCATTTTTAGGCACCTAAACAATTTAAAACAGGTGGTCATAGGAAGACCTTCTGGCCAAAATGATACCATGTGGCCAACAGCCGTTTCTCCTTTTGAATATGAAAGTATGTTCCACCGAGACTATAGAACCTAGTATGCCATAAAAAATACGAGAGTTCTGTAGCACCTTAAAGATTAACAAATTTAATTTCTGAAGGCATAAGCTTTCGTGGGCTGGAACCCACTTCGTTAGATATAAGGAATAGAAATCAGATTGGGGGTATATATATATACCTAAGATATATATCTAAGGTTAAGGAACAACAATGGGGAAGTTAGGTATAAGCAAAGTCCATTCAGTTAGAGTAGTTGAGGCCTATTCACAACCATTGATTAGGAGGTGAGAATGTGTGAACAGTGACAATTACGTCTTGTAATGAGATAACCATTCCAAGTCCCTATTTAGACCCAGTTTGATTGTGTCAAGTTTGCAGATGAGTTCCAATTTTGCAGTTTCTCTTTGAAGTTTGTTTTTGAAGTTTTTTGTAGAAGTATAGCAACTTTTTCCTGACCCACAACTACTTCAGATTTGGAGCCAATCTATACCTTCAAGTCAGTGGCACAGGTATGGGCATCTGCACGGCCCCACAGTATGCCAAACATTTTTATGGCTGACCTAGAACAACACTTCCTCAACACTTGTCCCCAAGCACCTCTCTTTTACCTACGCTACATTGATGACATTTTCATCATTTGGACCCATGGGAAAGAGTCCCTTGAAGAATTCCACCGGGATTTCAATAATTTCCATCCCACCATCAACCTCAGCCTGGACAATTGCTAATATATCCCTTAGCTGGGCTCCAAGGATGCTAATTATTATGGTACATTTGTTTTTAGTTAAATAGTTTGTTTCAATGAAAAAATATAGAAAATTTGGGAATTAAAAAATAACTCCAGTCGTTCAGAGCTATGTTCATCAGCAAGCAGTACAGGCACATTTCCTGGTAATTTAGGTTAGCCTTGTTCCATTGAGAAATCATCACTAGGAAGAACATTTTCCTTAGCAAACCAAGTCCAAGATCTAACAGGCACCAATAGGAGCTCACATACTACAGTGATGAGCATGGCATAAAAGCAAAGAATAGATGAGAGTAGCTAGATAAAGACATGGATTGTGACCAGTGGTGGTCTCTTCCCAACTTTATTTCACTTTCCAAACCACTGGCATAAACCTCAACTCTAACAGAGGGATACATTCTTCTATTTCTGCAATGATCTGCTAGGGATTTCTTGCTTGCATCCTGAGGAAAGCAGACAGAGTGTATACTCCCCCTTTCTGAAGCAGGTACAACGAGTAGTGGCCAGTGTATTCTTCCCACAAGCCATTATGTGCAGGCAGAACAGCCTGGAACCCCTCCCCCATGCTCCTCCCAGGAAGAGAATGAGAATTTGGCTAACTATTCTTCAAATCCATCCATAACATCCCTTCCCATCCCCACTCGCTATGGACTGAACTGTATTTCTAAAGAGTGTAATTAAATCTCCCACAATGGTTATGAGCTTCGGGAGCTCCCAGAGAAAATCCCACTACACATGTGGCCACTGGCTGACATGCCAAACACTTTATCACTACATATTTTTTAAAATTTTGCATTTTGCTGGGTGCTAGGCTAAAGGAAAAGAATAGATATGCAAACACAGGGCCAGATCCTGCACTATGCTGTATGTGTGTGCTGATAGACAAAAGGGGGAAAAGTTGTAGGAATGTTCTTCCCTCCCTTGTACATAACACCCTCTTTCTTCTTTCCTACCAATAATCGCAGGATATCTAATCTATCCATCCATTAACAATGTGCCCATCACCATGATATCTAGGCATCCTTGGTTTGCCCCTCCTGCAACTCATCCTTCTAAGCTGTACACCAAATGGCTTCCATCTCCCTTAAAGCAGATGTTCAAAATTCAGGATAAACCCAGGCAATGACTATAGGGTTTACACTCATTGCCTATGCAAGGTTTCCTCTCATCCCCACCGCATCTGAACTGAAAAAAAACCAAACCAAAACAAGACATATAGACTAAATCGCGGAGGCCAGCCAACCTGGTTCCACTGTGGTTGCAGTTTCACTCCAAATAATATTCCCCATTTTGGTTCCAGAGTCCTGACTTTCCTCCTAAACAAGGGTCTCTTCTGTGGATCTGTGATACACTATTCCCAAGTGAGACATTAGGACAGATATTTTGATGGGACATCTAGACCTGACAGTGGACAAAGCCCAACCTTGATCCAGTGGACTACCAGCAAAATGTAACCCTTGTAACAAATAAAAGGAGTGCACTCATTTTAAACTACCTGATACCTATTAAAAAGAACACGGGCTGGTGAAATTTTAACAGCAGACATGGCTCCTCATATTCCTCTCTCTTCCCTCCACTGCCACACTACAAACAGTTCATTGTTAGACTAGATATGAACTTTTTGGCTTAGGCAATGAGAGCTCTCTTCTCCTCTACACCTCTAAATTTACATTTTTATGAATAATTTTTCTTGGATATGGTCAACATCTATTGCCATTCACATGAGGGTGACATCATCATGACATCATAATATGGTACAGCCAGTGAAGGGTATAATCAATTAATCTGCTGCCCTGGGTAAAATGGGGAGGCATTTGAGAACTATGGCAGTGCCTGTTTGTGTGCAGACGATGGGCCTCATCCTTTTCCCCCACCCAAGTCACCATCTTTCCCTTTTCCAAAGTGCCTCCAAAGATGAAAATGAACTTGACAATCACTTTGCAAGTCAAACTGATCCTGATTCTTCTAGTCACTTTGTAATTAATTGCAGATGGTGTGAATGAGATGTTTACTGCCTGGCAGGTAATGAGTCTCATTGTGGATAATAGTGATGGACGGACAATCTTTCCTGCTGACAAGGGAAACAAATCAGCATAGGCCCATGGCACTCATCCACAGCTTTGCATAGCTTATAGCTATGACAATGTATACAGTCTATAAAGTACACTCCCCAGTTAATGTCAGTGTGTAACTACACTTGAGTCTTTCCAGCTCATACTTAGGTAGCATGGAATTGATCCAGATTGTCCATGAAGGATGGTTCGATTTGTGACTTAAGATTTACTGTGCTATAAGAAGAAATCTAATCTGTTTAAACACCTAGACATACCTCTTCCCAGCGACTTCCATTCATCACAGCTGTCAATGCCTTTCTGAAAGAGAAACGAGCTTCAGGCATGGGATAAAGCTCTGTAGAGGACCTACGAATGCTATTGCCAAGAGAAGAAACTGATCCTGTTTCACTGTGGCTTGTACATGTATTGTGAAAGATCTAAATGTACTGAATTATTAGTCACTGTTCACACCTCTTATAAAGGAGGCCATATTTGAGAATCACATACTCACTTTAATGCTGACTTTAATTATCCCAAACATGGGAGTAATGGATTTGGACTAGTTCACTCATCCAGCTGGATAGATTTAAGCAACTGATGCTGAGTACCAGATCAGAGTCAATAGAATACATCAAAAGATAACAGAAGAATGAGAGGTCCAAATTCTTCTCTCGTTTTCACATATGCAGTCTCACTGACTTCTCATGCCTTTATTTTTGTTTGTAAATGAGAAGCAAAACAACCTTTTCATCCAACATACTGTGAATGCCATTTGCCTCACCACAATAACCACCTTATCAGGAAAACAAGAGAACTCTGCTCTTTCTAGTATTTTTTTAAGTAGCTCAGGGTGGTTGTTCTGTCCATACTCTACCACATTCCACAGCTAGACAACTTTGGCCTTCATTTTCCTGCTCTGAAATGAATATCCTTTTTCTCTTTCCCTAGTGAGATCTGATAATTTTTATCATACCTGGGCTTCAAAACTTGATAAACGATCCCAATACTATGCAAGTTTCATCCAAAACATCTCTCTTCCTAGATTTGCTCCAGATATCTTGCTAGTTTAAACAGACTCACATGATCCTCTGCTTTGATCCTTTCTCCCTCAGCTCTATTAGGGGCACTATATCTTCAAGGCTTGTAGCTTATAAAAAAAGACCACTATATTTTTTATATGCCTTTGATGTTATTTTCCAAAGTATCTTTGATTTTTAAATTCTGTTCAACTCTTTCACCATTAACCTTGATTTCATTTAGGAATTAAAGTAACTAGAGTTTTCTTGGAAGGCTAATTTAGAAATGTTGTCCTCTCTTGCACCATTTTTTCTCTCTTTAGTTGGATACCTAAGTGAGAAGTTACAAGAAGTGGTCAATGTTTAAAATTAATTTTCAGAATGAAACTATTGATAGGCCAATTGCTTTCCACATTAACATTTTCCAGCTAGCTTCACAACTTGCTTGTTAAAACATTAAGCTGCTGACAGATGGAATGGCTCTAGGGATTAGTAATGAACCATAGACACCTTCAGTGGTTCAATTCCTGTCCAGGCTTGGTGTGGCTTAAACTTGTTACTAGAGGATGACTGTTTGGTAGCTCAGTCCAGCTCATAGTGAACAAACCTTCACCTCACATGAAACACAACTACACTTTCTTGCCAGTCTCAGCAAAAAGTGCCAAGGGTTGAATGGGCTATTTTTGTCAGCCCCTTTATATATCGGTGGTAAAATAGCTGGAGTTTGCCACACCATACATGCTGGGATCAGAAATTGGTGGGCAAGGGGATTTTGTCCTGAGGAGATACATGAAGGATGGCCAGTATGCAATGTTGGGGTTCCTGTATCTTTTCCAATGGAATTTGTAAAGTCTCTGCTATAAGTTTCATAAGGTCTTGAAAAGACTTGAAATATCCATGTAAGATGGTGGGGGAGGCATGTGGGAAGGTGATATTTCTTCTTCCTCAGCTGGCTTGTGCTCCTCTATAAGATCCTTCTGTGAAGCAAGACCCAAGGGCTGAGATGGGACCCTGTAGAAGTGGTCATCATAAAGGGCCCCTGGATTCCAATAAGCCCACAGTGGTGTGGCGTAAGGGAAGGGGGCAGGGCCCAAAGGTTGCCCTTGCCAGGATAGCCAAATGAGAGTTTCTCCTGCTGAGAGTTTCCTTCTCAGGGTGTACATCAAGGGATGGGGGCTGGAAAGAGGAGGAATCTTGTTTAGACTCCTGGAATCGGATGAGGTGTCATCACCCATGTCTATCAGAGGGGCAAGTAGTGCCGGTACAGATGGTTGAGTTGATACTGGGTTCCTGGAAAGGGCCCTATAATTGCATCGGTACCCGGAATTCATTACTTGGTTGTCTGGTGAGACAGTACAGGAGGTTATAGTATCGCTACCAGCTGGAAATGTCTTTCTGTGCCCTCAAAGACTCTGTGTGAGGCTGGTGACTATATTAGTTCTGTGTAAGTAGGCTTCAGGAGCTGAGTTGGTACCTGTGGAGAGTATCTCTCAATAACCCTGCAGTAACAGTGATTCAGACACTTCCAGAATTCAAAGGTCCTCATGGAATAGCAGCCTGAATGGTATCAAAGACTCTGGATAGGCTCTGGAGTCCCTGTGTTTTGAAGGCACTGAGACCAGTGTCGATACTATTCTAGGCTATTTACCTGATGATTCTCGGCACCTGGCATGGTCTTCTTAGCTGGTGCCATGGTCTTGGTACCAGTGGTGATGGGAGCCTTAGCAGTAACTGCGTGAGATGTGAGATCTCCTGAGATCCAGAGTAAGGGCATGACTTTCCCTTTCTTTGATCCCATTCTGGAGAATGGGGCCTTTTATTTTTTGAGTGTCTAGATGGTTCTGAAGGGTCCCTAGAGTCTTTCCTTACCACTGCAACAGAGATAATTGCCAGGGCTCTCTGACCAATTGTACATTGTACATCCAAGGTACATGGGGATGAATTGGATCCCGTGGCTCTCAGAAAGCGCTCCACTAGAAGGTATTTTAGTTTGTCCTCCCTCAATTTCTTAGATCTGCATTTAAAACCTGAACAGATCTTACATTTGGAGGACATGTGTCTCTCTCCCAGGCAGCAGAGGCAGCTTGAATGTGCTTTGCTGTGGGGGAAAGACCTATGGCAAGTCGGGCAGGGTTTGAAGCCTGGGGTCTTGGGCACAACCCATACATGAAGGCCACAGATCAAGACCTGAGGGGAAAAAACCCAATGGCCCAGAAAGAGCAAATGGAGAAGGCAAATGGAGCACATACCCCCACACATATCCCCTAAAAGCACAAACAGTCCTTAATAACAGAAAATGAAGAAAATATCAAAGAAAAAAAAGATTAAGCTAGAGAGATAGCAAGCTGCATAGCAAGCTAATGGACACTGAGATGCTTTGTCTCAAGCTGCAGGAAGTTGAGAAGGAACTTAAGTGGCAGCAGGTCTGCTCCCTCCCTATGTACCCTTGCACCTGAGTCTGAAGGTGTCAGAGGCACAGGTGTAGACCCACAGACACTGACAATCTCCACTCAAGAGTGCATGGGCATGCACACATCATGATGCTGGGAGGCACCCAAGTGACACTACCCAAAGAACAACTGAAGACTCTATCTATTCATCTTATACACAGCCCAGTGACTTCTGCTCTCCTTGGCTGACATCAATTAATTTAAAGTCTCAAAGCAGGAGATATTTTTCCTAAGATACTGGTGGAAAACCCATCACTCAGGAAATCTGAAACTACACTGCACAGCACAGTATAAAATGTACTGTAGGAAAGAAACTTGCATTGGCTGTCAAGTATCCCCAGTAGGTATTTTCCATCTCTAAGTTCTAAGATTCTCTGAGATTTGTTCCCTAGCCTCTTGACCAAAACATCTCAAAGATACGGTCAGCAACAACTGAATGTGACAGAAGACTTACTATCAATGGCAAGAAGGGACAGATTAAGACTAATTATAGTCAGCATCACAAACATTTAAAGCAGTTTAAGAATTTGGAAAAACCAAAGGGCCTACAAATCCTAAGACTTCTTTACACATCCTTGCTACATGCAGGTGGCACTCATATAAACTTCAGCTCCTTGAAAAAATTCCTCATATACAAAACTTGTATCCAAATGGATCTCCCTTTTAGTTGCAATTATTCTGTCTTCCCATTTTTATTCCTATTTTCTCTCTCAAATCTGTCCTGATTTTCACTTCTCATCCTTTGATGGAAGATCTTAGAAGGCCTTATCCTGAATTTCTTACTCAGGTAAAACTCCCATTGTGGAATAGCTATGTACTTGTGAACTTCCTGGGGTAATGGACATGAACATGTCAATCATTTTCAGCCTCTGCATGGGTTCATCACCTCAGCCTGCCGCCTTGGCTACAGATCACTGGTAAAAACTAATGCTTCCTTCCCAAGAGTGTTTATCATGCTACCCAATTATCTTTATGGGATAACGCTCTAACACCTCAGCCAGGGGACTCTCCGAGCTTCTGCCGAGACATCATGAGGGAATCCAAACTCAGATCATCAGATACGCGCCCTTTGCACAGTTCTTTCCCATCACTCATCACACAGTCTGAAGCATCTCTGACAGAATAGCACATTCAGGGTGCTACATGGCCTATTTATAGCACTTCTCATCCTCCACCATTTAAGTGTGTGGTCTTAACACCATAACTCCAAAGCCTCACTCTCAACACAGCCCTGTGGTCAAGCATGGTTCCCATCTTTTGCCTTTCCCAAGATTTTAGCTCAGGCTCAGTAGAGGAGAATAACATCCTGGTCCAGCTGGAAAGCATACAGCATTGAGAGGACCCGTCTTTATGCTGATAACACTAAAATATAAAATAATGCCAACAGCTGGTGCTACAAATGGCTTTTAAAAACGATGTTCATTCACTAAAATTCTTCTTGCTACTTTTGACATGAAACACGCAGTCTCTAATTATTCTGATCAAGACGGTGAAATACAAAAACAAACTTTAATTGTGTTTAACAGATATTTAATCAGGACTCACTGAACTACAGATTAAAGCTGAAATTCATAAACCATAATTACCCGATTGTCGCAATCTTTTTGGTCCACATTCTGCTTCCGTCTGGGCGTCTGGCACTTTGCCCCGAATTTCTTTTAGTGTCTTCTCAGCTTCATTGCTGTTCATGTTTTCCAGCAGAGATTTAGCACAGATTATAAAATATCTGTTCTTGGCAATTTTATTAGCTGTTTTTTCTTGCAAAAAGTTTATTTTCCTACCCTGACCCCAAAGTTGCTGGATTAGGCATACGCTGAGGGTACTGATGACACCAACTAGAGACACAGATCTTCCCTCTGGGATTTGTCCATGGAGGGTCTCCACCCCCCCCCGCTGATATCCAAGGTAGTCACATCTGCAGCACTTTACACTCACCCTCTTAACTGAGGCGGATGCCCTTCCAGTGTTGCTCTGCAGAGATGGAGCACTGTGGACCACAAGGGTTGGACATAGCTCAAGAATTTCAGTGTGTACATGCAGTCAGGAGGTAACATAATTAGGAGTTGTATTACCTCTCTCAGGATTCCCTTCAACCATACAGCACTAAGGGTGGGTACCAGACAAAGGCAGCACTGCTGTTGCTGGAACTATGCCCCCAGAGCTAATGGAGCAGCAGTTGTCCATGTAGGATGACTCTTATCTCCATGTCTCCCTCCCCAAAGGAAGCCTAAAGACACCTCCAAAATCCATGATGCTTCAAACTACTCCCATCTGATGTGGTAGTTCCTGGAAAACTCCACAAAGGACACTTCACAGAGTACTCCGCACCAGCCCCCTCCTTTGGATTTTTCCATTGGAGGTGGTGATCTGGCCTTTAATGACCAGGAATAGTCACTCAAGTGACTACAGATCAGATTCTGGTTCACGCTGAAGATCACTTTGCACCACCAGAGTTTTGAAACAGAATCCTGAGCTGGCACCAAACCAGCAGTGCAAGCCTACTCAACAGTGGGGAAAATGCTATGAAAGCTCATGCTGACAAGGTCAGAACTGCTTCCCCTCAGAAACCCTTGAAGAATTGTGGGAAGGTGATGCTGTGCCAGCAACTGTCTTCACTCCTTTCCTAACACATAGGCTAGTCATTGAAGTGCTCTTGCAGAAGTGCTTTCTTGGGGTGGGGGGGGGGGGACGACATGATCTAAAATTGGCACTGCCCCTTTCCCCCCACGTTTGCTCCCTCAAGACTCAGTGCACCTCAGTTTCACTGCCTGACAAAGCTATAGGTCTGGGTGGAGATGTGCAGAATCCATGCTCGAACTCCCTCTCCTATGCCCTGTCACAGATTCCTAGCCCTCTTGGTCAGTCATTAGGTCCTGTCGGCTGCAAAGTGCAGCCAGATTTTGTTACCTTGCTGTGACCCATGGGAACACAAGTTAAACCTCTGTCCTCTTCCTTGGATCTGTTCCGAACTAATGTAGAATGACTTGAGTAACTGGAGCTGCTCTGGCAATATCTCAGTTTTGTAAAAAAATAAAAAATCTAAAATGCTATTTAATAAATCTATTTCCATCAGAATCATTTGGTCCTAGCCCCACTTCCTCTATTCCTCTTTTCCACCAATCAGCCCCTCTCCCACTGCCCAGAGAACAGTTATAACTCATTTTCACAAGCCTGTGTGGAACATGTCTTGCACAGCAGAAACACACCACATCAGCAGTAATTTAAGCATATAAGTCAAAGCATCACCCCTCTTCTAGAGACTTTTGTAGGATCCTTCATCACAGAGCTACAGTAAATGTCTCTATTGGTGCTTATAACCCACATTTCATAGCACTGGGAAAACACCACAGGCCCAGATGGGAAGATAATGAGACAAGGAGAGATTGGTAATTTCTTCTTTTCTTTTTTCTTATAAAGCAAAGAGCTCCGTGAAGCCAGGGCTGTAGCTCCTATTTCTTTAGCTGAACTGGATAACTTGAAGTCCAGCCTCACTGAATCTTTAATCTCACAAACCAATCTGAGGAGAGGGTGTGTGTTATTGAGTGATCTGTGGTGCAAGGCAAAGATGATTTTTTTACTAACAAGTTGCTTTTCCTCTTGGCACTGTCGTTCATACAAGGCTTTCACCTCCACATTTAAACAGAGATAAAGAAATTGCTATACAGTGTTAGTGTCGTTCTTCATTCAGACTGTTCCTCTGAAAACAGCCTACAGCCTTTGAGATGCAAAATGTATCACTTTAATGTAGCCCAGGTCCCCACTCACTCCATTGCTAAATCTATTTAGCAGATTCTTCTTAGAATAATCTGTCCCTAGACCTGAGGAAGCTCAGTGATTTTAAGTGTTTTAAGCTAATGATAATGGTTAGTACTGAGAACAGATGTATCTGGCTGTGGTGTGATCTATTCTCTTAAGCTGTTATGAGCTGTGTATTCATACTGACTTGGCATTTTATATCTATTTTCAAGGTGTAATGGCTGGATGGGGTGTAGTCTGTGTTTCTCCCGGATCGGTGATGCATCATCATATGTATATTTTCACAAACTGTGGTAGCTGTGCCAACCCATGGAGTATGTGTGTATTTGTGTGTGTATGAATTCTCCAATTTTGAAGGCTGCACTAGGTATCGTGTGTGTTTGTACTTTCCCAGCACATGATGATTGCAGAGGGTGTTGTGTGGGTGTGAGCACGCATACACATTTGTATATATTTCCCAGTGCGAGGATTGCAGAGATGGGCTATAATGTGCCTGTGTTAGCATACATTCCACAGTGTACAATGACTATAACAGGTACTGTACGAGTATATTTTCCCCAGTGTGATAGCTGCTTGAGACATTGAGCATGTGTGACGGTTACCCTGGTTGTGGTGCCCGTGGAAGACATTTTACTACAGTGCACTTCTCTGTCTACCACACACTGCATTAAAACTTTGCGGTCATATAAGAAAAATGATGCTTCAAGTGCCATGGACAGAATGAAGTGAAATTTCCACTGAGAACACCGTCTGATCAGACTACAGACTAGATGCTATTATTCATAAGCGCCTGCTACTGTCAGTCTCCAGAGAGGAAACACTATTTGGGATATGTTGCATAGGAGGTCTTACAGTTTAAGATCTCTATCCTGCAACACATAAGAAAGTTGTCCCTACTTACAGGAGTTGAACCATTGACTACTAGTGCAAGTAGAGAGTTGCAGGACTGCTCTTTCACAAAGTAAACAGAACCTTTGATTGGTCCATGCTATCATACTGCATTATTAGGTATGTTGACTGAATATGAATACTAACTCTTCAAACAATTCCCATAAGCACAATTGCTACCCAGCAAGAATCCTAAAAGCAGATGCTCAATGCACACTACACAGGGCCCCATCAGAGACACTGTATCCATCCTGACTAAACAAATGGGACTTATACAAGGAAGATCCAACAAGGTTAAAGCCCAAGACTATTTAAACAACTAGAATATGGACAAGCTGGAAGGCATCGGAAAACAAGACAAGACAGTAGGTATCAACAGAGACAAGTAAATTACTATCTTGACCAGGGAAGAGTAACTGAAGGTTTCAGTGAAGCTCAGATCAAAACACTCTGGGCCACCACAACGTAGCTTCAGATATCATGCCTGATTTTAGGCTAAGAACCAGTGCTGAAGCCACAAGGCAGCTCCAGGATACAATGCAGTGCTAGAAACATCATCAGTTAGATGAGAGGTTAATTCAAGAACCCTTCATTTCTCTGATGGTTTGCCCACTTTGGTCCTGGTAGGGCCATATTAAGGAACTACAGATCTGTGGTAGGGCCCTACTTCTGGAGGTCATGTCATCAACAGCAGAATCTTAGCTTTCCTTGAAAAACAACGTACGTTTCTAGCGCACGCAACTGTAAAGAAAACCCTGAAAATGTGACCCAAAAGTAGTGACATCTGCATGAGGAAGAGCTAAACCCAGCATCCTGGACAACGCTCCTAACTCTCAATAAAACAAGTTCTGATCACGAAGTCTCTTTGGGAGCAGCCACATCTGCCTGCAAATTCATTACAGAATCACTATATAGGACTTGGCTTTATACAGTTCTTTCAGATAATTTTAATCTGAAAACTGTAATATAAAGATGTATTCTATTTCCTGACTTTCAAGACTCTTCATGGCTCTGCCCTAACCTTTACCTCTGCTCTCCTTTCCTACTACTCCCTCTCCCCCATCCTTTCCTCTCTACACCACCTACCTTAAATGACCCATTTGTCTCCTTCTCTCCATAGCCTCCCTGAACCCGTGCACCAAGCATCTTCACTCTCCTCCTTCAAATCCCTCCTCAAAGCTCACTCCCCTCACTTAGATTTCACACAGATGCATATGGTGGAATAATGGGGAAAGGCTAGGGTCTCAAAGCCATTCAGAGCAGACACAGGAAGAATGCTAAGAATATCTTCCCAGTAGTCAGAAGGGATGGAAGCCTCTGAGGAGGCTAAGCTCCCTGCCCCTTTGCTAAAAGAATGAGCTGGAGCTGGGATTTGTCAGGTTGTCCCCTTCATTATATACTGTGCACATTAGGGCTCAGGCTTTGTTTTGGAGGAAATCATGCCTGTTGGGAGTCTCCCTTTGTTGATGTAGCAGGTGTCCCATTCCACCAGCTCTCACCTCTCCCACTCAAGTGACAAGTCATTTGATCCCAACCCAAACTTCATGGATGCAAAAACAGGACAATAGAAGACCTAAGAACCCTTTCTCCGTATATTTCTCTCTGTCTAGTCACTCCATTAATCCTTTCCACATATTGATGATGTCTTCCTTCATTGTGTTATCTGTGTATATTAGATTATATGCTCCTTGGAGTGAGCGTCTAATATTGTTTCATACATGAAACAATAGACTTCTAGGATGGAGGTTGGCACAATTGATTGAGAGAGCTTTAGAATTTGTGGGAGGATGCCTGGGTGATCTCCACGCTTGATTTTAACATTGAGAGGGAGGAAAATGAAATAGGAAAGAATATAGCAGTGGGTAGGAGAATGGACATGAAGAGGAAGGGTGGTGTAGATACCAGTCTAAAAGGTGATACTGGCGGTAGAATGACTGTGGAGAATCACGTAAGGAATGTGAGCAAAGACAAACAACCAAAATTAAGATGTTTGTACACCGATGTGAGGAGCCTGGGTAGCAAAATGGAGGAACTAGAGCTGCTGATTCAGGAAGTGAAACCAGAAATTATAGGGATAACAGAAACACGGTGGAATAGTAGTCATGACTGGAGTACAGGTATTGATGGGTACATGCTGTTTAGAAAAGACAGAAATAAAGGCAAAGTTAGTGGAGTAGCATTGTATATCAAAGATTAAATAGACTATAAAGAAATTAGAAGTGATGCAATGGATAAGAAAGAGTCTGTCTGGACAAAAATCACATTGGGGAGGAAAACTGCTAGAGTTTCCCCTGGGATAGTGCTTGGGGTGTGCTACAGACTACCGGGATCCGATTTGGATATGGGTAGAGACCTCCTTAATGTTTTTAATGAAGTAAATATGACTGGGAACTGTGAGATTATCTATCCTCCAGTCATGTTGTACACAGGCTGATTGAAGCACCAGGTTACATACCACGGTTAGGAGTTCTGCAATTTCATCTTTGAGTTGCTTCAAAACACTTGGATGAATACCCTCCGGTCCTGATGACTTATTACTATTTAATTTATCAGTTTGTTCCAAATTCTCCTCTAATGATGCCGCAGTCTGGGACATTGTCTCAGATCCATCACCTAAAAAGGATGGTTCAGGTGTAGGAAATCTCCTTCACATCCTGTGTAGAGAAGACTGATGCAAAAAATTCATTTAGTTTCTCCACAATGGCCTTGTCTTCAATGAGTGATCCTTTAATATCTCCATCGTCCAGTGGCCCCACTGATTATTTGGAAAAAATCATGCTTCTGATGTACTTAACATTTTTTTCTGTTGTTACCTTTTATGTCATTTGGTAGTTGCTCTTCAAATTCTTTTTTGGCTTGCCTAATTATACTTTTACATTTGACTTGATAGAGTTCATGTTCTATTTTCTTCAGTAGAATTTGACTTCCAGTTTTTAAAAGGAGGGGTTTTTTTTGCCTGTAACTACCTCTTTTACTCTGTTGTTTAGCCATGCTGGCATATTTTTTGGTCCTCCTCCTGTTTTTTTTTTTATTTGGGGTATACATTTACTTTGAGTTTCTATTATGGTGTTTTAAAATAGCTTGCATTCAGCTTACAGGCATTTCATTCTTGTACTTGTTCCTTTTAATTTCCATTTAACTAGCTTCTTCATTTTCATGTAGTTCTCCTTTTTTAAGTTAAATGTTGCTGTGATGGATTTCTTTGGTATTCCACCCAGTCCCATAAGGATGTTAAATTTAAATACGTTATGGTCACTATTACTGAGCAGTTCAGCTATATTCACTTCTTGGACCAGATCTCGTGCTTCACTTAGGACTAAATCAACAATTGCCTCCCGCCCTGTGGATTCCGGGACTAGCTGATCCAAGAAGCAGTCGTTAATGGTATTTGGAAATTTCATCTCTGCATCCCATCCCAAGATGACATGTAGTCAGTCAATATAGGGATAGTTAAAATCCCCCATTATTATTGGGTTTTCTGGTTTTTTAGCTACCCTAGTCTTCTTGAGCATTTCACAATCACTGTCACCATCCTGGCAGTACGTCCTGCGATCAGCAGTACATTCCTACTGTTGCACTCTTATCATTCAAGCATGGAATTTCTATTCACAGAGATTCTACGGTACAGTTTGACCAATTAAAGATTTTTATTATATTTGTCTCTATGCTTTCTTTCACATACACTGCCACCCTCCCACTGGAATGACCTTCTCTGTCATTCCTGTATATTTTGTACCCTAAGATGACCATGTCCCATTGATTATCATTGTTCCACCAAGTTTCCATGATGCCTATTATCAATATCTTCATTTATAACCAGGCACTCAAGTTCACCCATCTTCATATTTAGACTTCTACCATTTGTACACAAGCACTTATAAAATTTGTCAATATTTAGTTGTATGCCTTCATGTGATGTAACTGAATGGGACTCTTTTTGTTTGACTGTTTCTCTTCAGCTGTACTTTATCAACTTCTATCTTCTCCTCTTTACTAGAGTATAGAGTATCCCCTTTAATAAATCATCCCCTAGGGGATATGACTGTCTGAATCGTGTACTGCTATGTACCTGTCAGCTATTCCCCAAACCTTAGTTTAAAAACTCCTCTACAACCTTTTTAAATTTACATGCCAACAGTCTGGTTCTGTTTCGGTTTAGGCAGAGCCCATCCTTCCTGTATAGGCTCCTCCTTCCCCAAAGGGTTCCCCAGTTCCTAATAAATCTAAATCCCTCCTCCAAACATGCATTAAGACAATGCAGTTCTGCCTGTCTAACTGGCCCTGTGCGTGGAACTGGAAGCATTTCAAACAATGCTACCATGGAGGTCCTGGACTTTAATCATTTATATAACAGCCTAAATTTGGCCTCTAGCATCTCTCTCCTATGTCACTGGTACCTACATGTACCAGGACCACTGGCTCCTTGCCAGCACTGCACATAAGTCTATTTACAAGTCTTGAGAGGTCCACAACCATCGCACCCAGCAGGCAATTTACCATGCCTTCTCCAGTCATCACTAGCCCAACTATATATTTCCAATAATCGAATCACCTATTCCTATTACCTGTCTCTACCAAATAACTTGGGTCCCCTACCCAGGAGAGGTATCCTCAGTGAGAGAGGATGCCATGACATCACCTGGAAGGAGGGTGCCAACTATGGGATTGTTTCACTTCACTCCAGCTTGATGGTCTCTGTCCCCAAAACTTTCATCCTCCTCAAAAACATAGAGGCTGTCAGTCAGACTGGGAGTGTGACCCTCTAATGTGTCCTTGAAAGTTTCGTCTATGTGCTTTTCAGTCTCCCTTAGCTCCTTCATTTCAGCCACTCTGGTCTCTGAGAGCCATGAGTTGTTTGCACTGAATGCACACATACGCCACCTGCCCATTAGGCAGGTAATCATCTATGCTGCATTCAGTGCAATAAACTGGATAGCCCCCACACTGTTGCTGGACTTCTGCCTGCATTATTTTTACTCTTGCAGGTGTTTTTTGTTTGTTTTGCTTTTTTTTTTTTTTGGGGGGGGAGGGGGCAGGGGAGGAGGGTGTTCATTGGCCTAAATTTAGGACATGTTTGTTAGGCATATCTGGCTCACACTCCTTCTCAAAACTCCCATTTGCTGCTCCTGTTCACTAGCTCATCTGGTCACTTAGGAGCTGGCTTTTCAAACCCTGTTCTCCCTAGGGTCACAACCCTCAGGATTGTCCTGGAGTCGCCAGGAAATAAAGACTAATCTTGAATTAAAGATTATGTCATGTGATGAAACCTCCAGGAATATGTCCAACCAAAAATGGCAACCCTAGCTCTCCCTGAGTTAGACCCACCTCCTTGTCAAGGGATCCTAAAGGGAGTAGGGATGAACGGATAGCATTAGAGCATTGTTAGGAAGCTCTCAGCCTTGCCTAGAAGGCTATCACAGTACCAGATTCTTCACCACAGTGAAAGCTGCAAAACTAGAGGGGATGTTTACCAAATCAGCAACCACAATCTAGAGGTGAAAACTTACAGGTATAAACCACAGTCTGAAATCACAGGGGAGAGACTGTTCAGCTAATGTGACAAAGGAGAGATGGAGACAGAGAGAGACTTTCTACTCTAAAGTCCCTAATGAAAGGAAGTACGAGAAAAATATTTCCTCCAATTATCAGGAATCATAAAAAGATACATTCTCATCAGAAATGAGCAATAAGGCAAAACAGTGCCCAATCCTGGGAGACGGGAGATGGACTGCAAAGATGCCATTGTGCCCCAAGCTCAGGAATGAGCACTAATGATAAGGGGACACAAGGAATCACACCCTAAATACTGTGTTACCCTGGGCCACACCTATCCTCCACAGATGTGTGTGCTGGGGGGGAGGGGGAGGGCCGGAGGAGGAGACTGACTTTTTCCTTTACTTTGGCAGCACCTGTACAGATCGTCATGCCAATGAATCCTCCACGAATGGAAATGAATTGAACTGAAACAGAGGGAAGCAGAAAGGGAATTCAAAGAGAAGGTGATGTAGCCAGAGTGATGGACAGGGAAGATGATCTTATTCCTTTACATAAACAATAATTGCCTCTGTAACCAGAAAGGAAATGAAAAGATGACAAAAACCTATTTTTACTTGATGCTGTGATGAAAATATTAATTACCTTCTAGGAACAATTTTTCCTTTAGTAGCAATCTTTATAAACTGGCCATGGATATTAATTATAATTTGCTTGTCAAACCTACACCTCTGAAATACTTTGTGTTATGAAAAAAGCATTAAAAACAACCTCAGCCAGTGTCTTCAGGTCTAACATATGAGCAGTCTGATTGAAGGCAGCAGGCCTACTCATGGAAAGGCTATAGGACTGGGCCTCATATTAGCAGTAAAAGCTACCTTCCTTTCTTCAGTCTTATTATTCCCAAAAGATATAATGAAAATATGAGATTGGTGGGATTGCTATAAGATTTGGCAGCTTTTTCATATTTATTTAGACTGCAAGATATAATTTGAATCTGGGGTCTCTTTCTCCCTCCCTGGCTAAGAAAAAGAATAAGTTATTTGTTCTCTGAATAAGTATTTGTTATTAGTGGATCAGACATGGATAAGGTATATTATTACAACCATGTTTGTTAGGTATGATTTACATTGTTTGACTGCATATCTTCTTATGCTGTCTTTAATTTTGTTATACTTTGTGGGGTGGGGGCTATTTGGTTTTATGCATTTAGTCACGGTTGTGTTTTGAACTTTGAAAAAAATTAATACAAAGGAAATTAAAAAAAGGAAAAAGAAAATATTTTCAAAATGATATGGAAATCAAATCTATCCCTCAGTAATTTGATTTGTAGGAAATGGAGAGCAAAGCATTACAAACAGAATGCCTTGAAGTGCATCATAATTACTTACATGTGCAAATGCATTGTCTAGGTTTAAGCACATAGTTAAATAATAGCAATAATAATAATTCTGTGCCCTTATATAAGGTCTTTCATCGAAGGATCTCAAGGCTCTATGCAAACGTTCATTCATTAATCCTCACCATTACATGGTGAGCTACTTGTAAGCCTTATCTTCTTTTGACAGATGGAGAAACTAAGGCACACCAGGCCAAGGCTGAAGGACATACTAAGAGTTAGTGTGTCAGAGCAGGGAACAGAAGTCAAGGGATGGGGGGTGTTCCAATTCCAAATGGGCCAGACCTGCAGAGAGTTGCAGCTGAACCTGACCTTCCCAGCATTTGGGGCCACTGGAGTGACCGGCCAAGCTGTGCAGTTTTGATCTGCTCTTTCCCGAAGTTTGGGGATTGAGATGGGACTTGGATCAGGCCCATGGCTAGTCCTGAGTAGAATTGAACCAATTTTTTGTATCAAAACTCAAAGGCTGGTGAAACTTGCCTAGTTTCAGTGTGAATATCTCTTTGCTCAGGTTTATGGTGGATCACTTTATGAGCGAACCTGGACCCAGTGTCAAATAAATATGGCAAAAAGTTATAAATTTGCATCAAAACCATGTGAAATTCAGTGGTTTCAACCTGAAAAAAAAGAAAACTTTGGTGGTTTCAACTGAATTTTACTTGGAGCTTTTAGGTTTGTCTGAATCTGAAACTCTCAGCAAACCTCCGGGGATGTGAACAAAAAACAAAAAGCTTTTGCACAATTTCCTCTATTCTGAAAATGCTGAGATTTACACAGCTCCAGTGCTGACTTCCAGTCCCCTGCTCTCACCGCTAGGCTATATTCCCTTCCCGTCCACAGCCAAGAGTGGAACTCTAAAGTCCTGGCTTCTTGGAGCTTTGCTACTCACTAGCTGACACTCCCTTCTCTAACTATCTTTAATACATGCTTATCAGCTTCTCTAGATGAGCATGATCCAAGATTGCCAAGTTATCTTTGCTTTCTCAGTTATCCCTGCAATAAATTTTACGTTCTTGAGTGCCACCTGTTGAAGTAGTAATACATGTGCTAGTAAAATTACCTGCCCTATTTGACATGCATTTTGACAGTTCTCAGTGCATGACACCATTGTGTCCTATTTAAAATTTAGCCCAAAGATTTTTAAACCATGTAGTTGAAGTAAAACCAGTTCTCTGTGTATTCTGTTCACCTGTTATGTTTTACACTAATGGAAACACTGGACATTATTTACTTGTCTGGCAGACAGAAAAAGCCAGCCTTCAAAACATCACTCCAAGGTGTCACACATATCAACACTCTCATTATGTTTCAGGACTCCCTAAAGTAATCTCAAACAGTGGTTACTGCCTCTGAAGTCACCCTTTCGAACTGGGACAACGTTGGCAATCTCAGGATAGGTGTTCAGTAGCAGTCCTACTCTGGAGGAACTGCTATCACGCTAAAAGTACAATTAATACTGCATTTCCAAATTCTGGGACCAGCGACAGTCAAGAGATTTCAAGAAACAACAACACTGTTTACACAAGGCCATCGTTGTTACAGCCTGTCTGGTGTACAACTCTACACCATGGAATTACTGGGCCACATTCATCCCTGGTGTAACTTCATTGCATGAATGGATTTTACCCAGTAAAATTACTTTGTTCATTGACTTAATTTTCTTCATTTAAAATCTCTCCAGCGCCTCTCTTTTCCTTCCCCCCTACCATCCCAAAGGAAGTAAAAACTGCATTCAGAAGTGACTCCATGGACAGATGGGCAGTTGTTCCTCAAAATCATGACCACATTCTTATAGTGCAAGCTCAACAATCTGCTTCACTCATCCCCCTTAGCGAACTGAAAAACAATATAGATGTTAGGTCAAGCCAGACAGCTGCTGGCATGTCCTCTGCCTTTCCACATGCATTCAAATGCAAGCAGGCAGTGGCTGCAGTCCACAGGATATCTTGAACTATGGACTCCACTGAGGAAGGGGAAGAGAAATTGTGGTAACTCAGAAACTGCTTTAAAGGTTCTGCCAAGTCCTTCAGAACCACTGACCCATTTTAAAATTTAACTTGGGATGGTGGGGGAGAGCAACAAGTTCTGAAATTCAATCGTGAAAAAGAAAATAACCCTCCACCTCAAAATAGAAAATGATTTACGTAGGACCTAAAAAAATACTGTTACCTTGTCTTCTGAATCAACATTTAAAAAATAAATAAATAAAAGCTGTCTTAATAAGGAAGCTTTTAAAAAATGTCATGTGACTGCTAAGCAACATCAGGAAAAGTGAAATCAGGGAGGAATCAGTCTTTACCACATTTAAAAGGGCCATGTGGTGAGGCTGAGAAACCTCACACCAGCACAAAAAGGGTTAAAGAGAGTCTAGCCCTGCCCCGCTATACCTGAAGCCAGGCCTGGAAGGTGAAGAAAATGGGAGAGAACCTGGCTCACTCCAGGGCTGACTGGTGAAGAGACAGGAGATCGTTTTGCCCCTCTACATGAGGGGAGCATCACCAGGAACCTGACAGCTGGGCCAGATACTTGGGGAGAGAAGCACTAAGTCCTTGATTGCGGGAGACTGCTGAGGAGACCAAGGAGCAACAAGCAGTGAGTGAACTGTGTGACTGAACTACAGAGACACTATGGAGTTAAGACCCTCCAATATTACATCTGCTCCCACCAAGAGGGACCTGAGGCTTGGGCCGGATGCTGCAAAAAGTCCACAAAGGGCTGGCACTCAAATTGAGCCACTATTGGCTGTTTGGCCATACCCCAAACTGAAGAAACAAAGATAGGAAGTATCCCAAGGCAACAGACTTAGACTCTCTGTTGGGAGGATCCTACCGGCCTCATGAAGGACAAGGGCCTGGGTCCCCATACTGCTTAAGGACTAAGGCACCTCTGCCAAGGAAGCAACGGGCTGGATGTCAGCTGCACCAACCATTAGGCAGCCCAGCCTTCCGAGCACCCTATTACAGGCCATAAAACTGCTACTGAAAGTCATTATATTTTGAGGTTTCTTAGAGATCTCTATTAACAATAGGGAATGTGAAAAAAGAAACAAAACTAGAGAAAAATACTAGACATTTACCTGTCTGTACTTTTCATTGTCTATTTCTTTATGAAAATCAATACAAGAATTAACCACACATGCACACACAGAACAGAAAACTTCTAGACATCATCCTGTCCTTTCAGTTATGTTCCATACACAAAGTCCCAACTGCTCTCATCCTCCAGACCATGTTTTGCAAACCATCTAACTAATATAAGACTGCCAAGGAGTTTTCCAGGATTCTTTCTAAGGATGTATATCACAGTTTATAGTCACTGAATCAGACCTGCTTCCTGGGCTCTGCCCAGCTCTATGGAGGGCAGCATCAAGGAGGCCACAATCTGGAACATCACTTTACACACGTGTTTAACTTTAAGCACATGCTTAGGTGATTTGCTGAATCAGAATCAGGATTGGCTTTGCTGTTATCTTCCGACGTTATCTATGCATTTTAAGTTCCGTTCAACTCTTTCACCATTACCCTTCCTTTCATTTAGGAATTAAAATGTCCTTATCTGTGTTACATATACTACTGTAGATAATTCAAAGTGAAGGAGCATTACAGACCTAATTTGCTTTTCCCCATTTAAGCTGTTTATTTTCTGCATTTCATTCACCTTGGAAAGAGGAACTAGATTAATCAGTTTCTCTTTCCAGCTCTCACAGACAAACACCATGCACAGTGCTACAGGAGAATTTTTAAATACAAAGAAAAACTGTTTTCATTGTATTTTTAAAAAATCATGAAAACATTTACATTAATGTATGTTATGTGATGTAATGTGAAAACATTTACATTTCTGTTTTGTAGACTCCTTTACCTTTAAAAAAACTCCCCCACAAAACATGCATTTTAGCAATATACTGCATGACATTTGCTCCAATCCTGATCCCATTGCTATCCATGGCAAAACTCCCATTGACTTCAATAGGAGGAGAAGCAGATCCAGTGCCCCTTTAATCCTTCAGAAGTCAGAGTGGGGCTTAGAGAGACACGTTAAAATGTTACTCTCAGTTTCATCCATATCACCTTATTAAAGTCAGTGGAATTGCACAGGTATAAGAGAGGAGAACGTGGCTCAAAACACACTACCTCACAGGAGCTGCCTGGAAAAAGGCTGTGAAAATTCACAGGCTTGAAAGAGTTAAACAATACCACTAATACGAGCCCTGTAAGTGGGACAGTTTTGAAGGGGGCAAATGAAATGATTGCTGGTCATGTTGGCATTGGCTTAGTTAAGGTTATGTCAGCATTTCCTTTATAAGCTCACTTCTGGGGGGGGTTAATCATCATCCTTTCACATTGTGCCAAGCTGAAAACTGGCAAATAGGCAGGGAATGGAGGGGCGATTCAACTTTTTTTTTTCTACAAAAATATATTTCAACTGGATCAGCCATAAAAAAACACAACCAAAAATGTAGAGCTAGTGGAATTTCAGAGGCTTTTTGTGCCAGTCAATTCTGAATTATAGTAATGTTTCTCTCTTTGCATTTATAAATGTACATATTTTTATATTGGCAATAAAGTCATTATGCAATCAAAATTATCTGAAAAATAAAGAAAACAGATGATCACTGATAGATCACAGTTTAGAGAGGAAAAGAACGCAGGAGCACATTAAATTTACCATAAACGAGGGGCTTCATGCCACGACAGCAACTGCTAATATAATTCTCATTTGTCATATAAATTATGTCCATGGGGAGGTCCTATAAAATTAATTAGGTCAGAGACAGAGGAAAAACAAATCAAAAACTTCTAAGAACTCCAGCAAATAAGAGGTTTTAGATACAGCAGCATCCACAAGATCAGTCAAAAGATACTCCTCCTTATCTTGTTCCCGTGAGGCTAACACTGAGAAATATCTCAGCCTCATCAACATGACATAAATAATATTGGTTGCCAGGAAGGTACACAGCAATTTCGAAATTTCAAATTTTGCAAGCAACACAGCCTTTTTAGTGAATTAGATTATAAACTGAACGGAAGAATTCCAGAAATATAATTCACTAACATATGAGGCATTGATTTCCTCAATATTCAGGGTGTTTGGTAGAGCTCAGAGAACAATAAGCAATACATAAAATACTCAAGAAATTGTACATCTTTTTTCTACTTCACAAAACAGTCAACAATAAGATGGTGAAATTGTCTATCTGTTAATCAAACACAATGTTGCATTCATCACACAACACAGAAAAAAGAAAAAAAACCCAACAATATTTATTTTAAAAATTAATCCATGATGTAATTCCACTGAAGACAAAACTGCTGAATTTTGCCTAACCACAGATTTCAGTGAAGTTAAAACATGAATGCGTTTCCCCCACGTATGTATCCCATATCACACTGGCTTATTTTAGTGGACAAACAATGTTCTTACCATTTCCTATTCCTGTCAACACAGCAAGCATAGCCAGAAGCTGCCACATGACACACCCACAGAAGTTATTCCACAGGTCAAATGTTAGTCTGAACAGCAGGGCAAAGGTTTTTTAAATGAAGGCACTTCGGAGAAAAATGGTCAAAGATGCTTGGGGCTGAATTAGCTCAGAGACTTGCCCTGACATTATAATAAGAGTTGTGCAACTAAAATCCAACCAGGCACTTAAGAGAATTTAGAGGTTAGTTTTCAGAGATGCGTCCATCAAAATCCTAGTCCCAGACATCCCCAAACTTCAGTGGGCCTTATCACTTCTACCAGACCTAATCCTACTGTCCATCTGTGAACATTTGTGAAGTTTGGCTCTGAAGTATGTGATATAATCCATCTTTATTCCTATTCAAAAACATGCTGGAGTGCAGGCTATGAAGTCCTTCTGTCATAAAATATTTGTGATGGCAAACCATAAATAAATCGTGCACCTTACAAGGCATCTGAGTGTCTTGCCTCAGCGTTAGGAAGGCTTCGGAGGACAGTAACCGTATTAACTTGATTTTTTGGTCTGGTCAGTCACTGTGTAGCTTCACTGCTCATTGCCACATTGTTTCACAACAGATTAGATATCCCACCAAGGACACATATGGAATGGCGGCACAACCTTGGACAACGCTTCAGACCCACAGGAAATATTCATCTCTCAAACATAAAGTAATGTGAGCAAATATAAATATCATGGGCCAAATTCTACCCTTGCTCATGTCCTCCCATAAACCTCAGCAGGATTATGTAAGTAAAGCACAGAATTTGGTTCTATATATCAAATTACCCAGAATTCCTAACCCTATTGCATACTGGTGTATCCACATATAGGAACATTTATACTAAAAGGTGTAAGCACAAAAAAGGCTGATTTAGCAACTGCTGAACTGTCATTAGTTTTTGTGGGGATAGCTCAGAGCTTTGGTGTCATTTAAATGCACTGCAGTCATCTACTTTACCTACATACACACTGATAACAGGGCAAGTGCACAGTGGTCTGTGGATTGGATTTGGTGTTAATTTAATTTTGAATTGACAGGGTGAATTCTAGTACTCCGGAGATTGAAGCACTGACAGCACTAGTTAGAACGAGGCATTGTGAAGGCTGGCAATGTGCAAGATTACATCACACAGCTCTGCCAATGCATCTGAATTCTGATCTTTAGCAACCCAGCTATTCCAGTCCTGGGCTCCTCATACAACTCTGCCAATGCACCTCAGTCCTGACCTGCAGCCCCGCTCCTATTTCAGTCCTGGGCTCCTCACACAGCTGTCAATGCACCTCAGTCTTGACCTGCAGCCCCTGCTACTATTCAGTCCTGGGCTTCTCACGCAGCTCTGCTAATGCATCTCAATCAATCCTGTTCTGTCGCACCTCCTGCTATTTCAGTCCTGTACTCTCCACACAGGTCTGCCAACAAAACTCAGTTTGTCCTACAACACCCCATGCTCTTCCAGAAAAGAGCTTTTACTGAGACATGACTGCCAATCATGCCAAATTGCATGCAGAGGTGATGTGAAGCAGACATACAATGGACTAGTCAAAGGACTAGACTGAGACCAGAAAACTCTATTCCCTTCTGCCTTAACTAAATTTGAACCCAGATTTTTTCAGGTGAAAGGCTACTGAATTAGCCTCTGTACCTGATATGCAGATACAGACAGATACTGTAGGTACACAGATGTCAGCCATTCAACAGATGCAACTGGATACAGTAAGGAATGTATTGCCAAGGGCTTTTCTAGTGTGAATCAACAGGTGGCTTGGCACCAACATTACTATTTGCTTGTGGTTTTCACCTTTGGTCTCAGGACAGAAAATGAGATGATACCTTTTCAATGCTGCATTTCAAGCCGACTATGTGGAAAGCCAGGTTTCATTCCAGCCAATTCTCTCTCTCTCACAACGTAGAGGAAACGTGCCAGCCACTGCTGCTCTTGCCATCAATCCACCATGCAGATGTTGAGAAAACACAAAGAAAAGGGGGGGGGGAAAAAAGAAAAGAAACAATAAAATACACAAATTGAGTTTTGCATACATTACAAACAGAATATGTAATTACTACTTCTACAGAAAACAGCATAAAAAAGTAAAAAGCACCATAAAGAAAAAAAACAAAAAAAAGAAAAAAAAGTTGCTGGTCTGACTTAATCAAAGGTTTTCCCGAAACTAACAATTATAGGGATAAATTCAAAATGATTTATGCAGGAAAAACAAAAACAACTAAGAAGAACCCAGACTTTAACATGATAGAGCCTTTTTTAAAAAACCTCAACATATTGGGAAACACACAGTAAAGGGACACCTGTTAAAATAATACACATATTACAAGAATATATTTTTCAGTCACTAAACCAAAGTATACAAAGAAACATACCAAAAAAATGTGTGCACGCATGTGTGTGTTTTCCCAGAAAAAGATACAGTACTTAACAGGCTGGTACAAGAAATTAACCTGTTATGTAAACCCTTCAATCAGAAGCCTCTTGAACTTTGGGGAAAGTTTGGATTCAGATCCAAATTTTAACAGGCTGAATTATAATTGCAGAACCAAACCCTACATTTGGAAAATCTGAATCTGAACTTTTTACCTTAGTCTCTCTTCTACCACCTTCTTTGTGCATGTCTTGTTTTCATAAAGCAAACACTAGTGACATCTACTTCTTATGTACCATGGGTGGGATTTTTAAAAGCTCTCAACATTACTCTGTTCCAACTGAAGTCTGTGGTAAAACTCCCATTGACTTCAATGGGAACAGAATTTGGCTAATGCTGAGTACTTTTGAAAATCCCACCCCATACATCTATCTGGTTACAACAATCTCCCAAGAACTGGAGTCTGTTACAGACTGATACATATCATTCAAAGCTAAGATGCAAAATGAGCTTTTTGGAAGCAAGGGAAAATATTTTATTTCAGAGATATTTTGTCAGAGATGATTGCCAGGGTGCAGTATATTCAAAAAAAGAAGTCAGGACTAGGAAAAGATGAACCTGAAATGTTTCTTCTGCCAGAAGATTTGAATGTCCATTTATATAACAGAAATTCTGTAGTTGGGTCCTTCTGAGCAATGGTTAGAAAAGAAAGGTCAGCTAAACCATTCCTTTCAGATCAAGGCTTTGAAAATGAAGCACGTCTCTCCTCTGTGGTTGCAAAAAGTAGTAGTAATGTGTACAAAATCAATACGGCCACCAGCAATCAGAACGGGCCCGTATTCGACAGTCCACAAAATGAGATAGTAAAGAGAAGTGAGAAACTTTCCTTGACATGACAGTTATGGAAAATATGATCCTTTAGGAAGGTCCACACACTAGTTTATTTACAGAACATAGCCGTGGATGATTAAATCGTACTAAGGCATCTGTAGTTGCAGTGACTGAGGATCAGATCATTGGTCCAAGTCAGGGAAGGCAGAGTGCACAGGGCACTGAACTGGCTGGCAAGTACTATTCCGGGCTCTGACACTGACCTGCAACATGCTCTGGGGCAAGTCATTTCACCCCTCTGTGCCTCTGTTTCCCAGCTTGCCCTCTTGTCTATTTAGACACAGTTCTCCAGGGCAGAGACTCTCTCTCAATATGTCCTTGTATGCTGCTTAATACACTGGGGCCCTGATCTTGGTTGAGGCCTTTAGGCGTTACAATACTACAAATAACAACAATAAGAGTATCTTTTCTCAGACAGCAGCCAATACCTGATGGTGAGAAGAAGGAAAAATACAACCCAATTATGATAACACATTGTCACACAGGTGAAAAATACCTTCCTGTCATAAAATTACCCAGCTGTTTTAAAAATCCAGCCACAATATTTGATGCCAACCGCTCCTGCATAAGCAAAATCCATTACATGCTGAGTGGTCAATAAGGGTGGCCTTATAATTTGTGTTCCAAGTCACTAGAAGTGGGGGATCAAGCTCCCGTGATTCCACTTGTAGAGGGGGAGACCTGGCTGGCCCATGAGTTGCTGAGATTGCAAAGGAAAAGCAACTCCTTGACTTACTTGTGTTTAAAGCCAGTGTTGTTGAAACTGTATTTCCTTTAACTGTTTCTAAATAATTCATGCTATTAATTTAATCACGTGACCCTTTTTAGTAGTTGGCTCTGTGTACTAACTCTGCATATACTAAAGGGTAACTGGAGAGTCTAGTGTACTGAATACTGATGCCTCATATTTGGATTACATCCAGAGTTGATATCCATATCTACGTGCCCACATATCTGAGGTACACAAACACTGCCTTCATGGAGGATACCAAGGAGTACGTTTGTACACAGCTCCATATACTAATATATCTATGGTACATAGGCTCCAAACATCTAGGGTCTATTTCATAGTAGTAAAAGGAAGGCAAAGTTCTCCCCTACCCACCCCAACATTATCCCGCCACTGCTACTCCTTCGAATGTTTTCTGGCAAACTCCCAATTTTCAGTCTCACTGTTGGCTTGAGAGAAGCACTCAGAGGAGACTCTGGTTGTCTTGAGCAAAAACAAACCAACATGTATCTTGAGATAATGCTTCAGGGGTTGATGGGAATGTAAGGAATGGGACTGATAGCTGTGTAGGTATGTCTACATTGAAATTAGATACTCCTGGCTGGCCCAGGCCAGCTGACTCGGGCTCGGGAGGTATGAGTTAAGGGGATGTTTAATTGTGATGTAGAGTTTGGGCTCGGGCTGTAGCCCAAGCTCTGGGACCCTCCCACCTCACAGGCTCCTAGAGCCCAGGCTTCAAAATGAGCCCAAATGTCTACACCGCAATTAATAGCCCCTTAACCTGAGCCCTACAAGCCTGAGTCTCTGACATGAGCCAGCCACAGGTTTTTTATTGCAGCGTAGACCTGCTACAGGATAGGAGAGCTTGCCGTTGACCAATCCACACAGGCCATTGCTGTTGGTATACGAGGAAGATGAGCACTATATCCAAGGCCAGTAGAAGGAAAAGGATTAGGGCACAACAGGTAAGCCCAGAGGTACATGATTCAGGTTCCAATTTAGGCCAAGCTTTGGTTGGAGCCAGCTGCAGTGAGTGCAAACACATATTCAGGTGCCCTAGAAAAGGTGGCAACCACCACCAAAAAAAGCTCTTTTCAGCAGTTCCACGCAGTTCTCCAGCATGGTGAGTATCATACCAGCATTTTCCTAGGTCATTGGCTGTGAGAGCTCAAGACTTCGCTTTACTGAACCTCTATCACTGCAGCAGCACTTCTTGCCTCAGAGATGTCAAGAGGTTTTATGGGAAACCGCTTAGTATTATGGTTTAATAGTCTTATTTTCAATCATGTGCCTGAAAGGCCTTTAGACATTTCTTCCTCGGACCATTTCCACTATGGTACATGGATGGAACTGATACCAGCTCTCACCTATCTATACATGACATTATAATTTTAAAGAACAGCAATTGCTGAGTGCATGGGCTCCTTTTCTGTGCAGAGATGGGCCTAAGCTGCTAAGTTTGGATCCAGAACCATATCTGAATTGCCGTAGAACTTGGAATGGTTCCAATCCAAAGTTCTGGTTTACCTGGCATAGAGATACATGACAACTAAGAAATTCGGTACCAGATCTGAACCTCAATATTCAGGGTGTTTGGTAGAGCTGAGTGAATAATATGCAAAAAATTAAATATTCAAGAAATAGTACTTTTTTTTTTCTCCTTCACAAAACAATCAACAACAAGATGGTGAAATTGTCTGTCTGGTATACTAAATTATCTGTGATTTTGTTCAGTTAAGGAAGTCTGCAGATTGTTCAAATTGTGAAGTGCAACTTGTGTTGATTTGGTGAGTCATTTGGTATTGTTTCGAATCCCTGATTGGGTGACTTACAAAAACCAACCAACCAACCAACAAAAAAAAAAGCTAATTCAGAAATTGCATAATGTATTGTTAAAATTAGCAGCACATGCTAACTGACAGAATGAACTGCAAACGTATAATTCAAAATTCATTTTTGGTGAATAGCTGAGCATTTGAATGAAAAAGGTTTTTACTAGAAAAGCTTGAACATGTAAATCTTCATGGAAAGTGAATACAGTCAAATCAAAATTCCTTTTCAAATGTGAATGAATATCAACTAACTTGCACGCTATTGTCTCAGTTCAAGTGTTTGGATCTGGGTTTTACTTCAGAACCCTCTCTAAATCTACCATTACCTGGGACAGAAGAAACAGCAAGTAACTAGATAAAGCCTATACACTGTAAGGGAATAAGGATTATTAGCTTAAGGTATAGAAATAGGTAACAATGAAAAAGGAAGTTATGCATGAAAATGTCACGTAGTTAGAAAACAGAAATGTCATGTAAGCAGAAAAACAACAGGAAAGGAAAGGAAGTATGTATGGGAATGTCATATAAGTAAAACTACCAGGAAGAAACAGGAAGTGTGCATTAGCTGATTAAAGATAAGGGTGTCCCACTCCCATATGTCTAGGGTATAAAAGTCTGCAGTGAAGAAGGAATCGGGGCTTACTCTCTCTGTAAGCCTTCAGCTGAATAAATTATTCTTTTCCTATGAACCTGTCTGCGTGTCTGTCCAGACTTTTTGTCTCAGCTGAAAAAGGACCCTGACTCAAAATATTGGTGCATGAGAGGATGCAGGCTTTTATCTGATTAAGGCCTGTATCTGTAACCCATGTGTCTGTAATGGTTCCCTAACAACACCGATCCATAGATTTATCACAGTGAGGTTGGGGTGACAAAGATGGAAGGGAAGGAGGGAGGAAGCTGATTGTTTAGAGCGGACTGCTGCTTTGGTCACTGATGTCAGAGTACTCCAGAGGTAAGGACAGGACAGAGAGAGACTTTTCTACAAGAGGAAACTAATAAAAAATGGATCTGAAATAGGCACAAAGCTAGTCTCACTATATCAGAGAGTAGACAAGAGGACGTGGCTGAGCCTTGTCTCTTATATTTTATTCATTGCTCCCAGCTTAATGGTCCATCTGCCTCTGGTCTACTGGGTCAAGGTTTGGCATTAGTGCTTTTTAAAATTATGATTATTTTAAAAATTGAACTGAGGGAAAGGCATGCTGAAGAATTCTGTATATGCTAGAAAGTCTGGTCCTAATCTTCAAGGTCCTTAATAAGTTACGGCCTGACTATCCTAGAGGCTGGCTGCCCTCTCCATCTGCAACTCACCAAGACAGCTAAGCTCAAAAGGAGAAATTCATCTCATTACTGAGAAACCACACAAGGCCCTGTTCACCACCTGAGCCCTTCATGCGGGGCTTGAGTAGAGCTAGGGAATTGTACAGGCACTGCACACTGGAATGAATTTCTCCCAAAAGGAGCACTGTGGCTGACAAATCCCCAGATGCAGCTTTTGGTAGCAAATGCCAGTGCAATCTGGGTAACAGTCTCTTGACTGTGCAACTCCTTTGCAGAAAGCATTGGAATGTGCATTAGATGGACCAATTCAGAGAATGATGCAAACCCAATCTTTTTGCACAAGTCTCCCCTAACAATAAAGACTTAAGAATGTCCTGGTTTCATTTCTCATGGACAAATGTTCATGGGAAAAAACTAAGTTATGGTAACTGAAGAAAGGAGTACAGATTAATTTGCAAACAAATTTAAGGTGACACTTGATTTTGCATTTTGTAATTTTGTACATAGTATGGTAACGTTGATGGTATCAAAGTATGCTGCACATAGATAAGCTAGAGAGAGATACTATGGTGATGGGTGCATTAGATATACTTAGATAGAAAGATGGCTCATCTTCCCCTAGATAGCGTCAGTAATAAACAGCTAATTGGTCACTGTGATTTGGAATTGGAATGAGGGGAAATCTGTCAGAGTGGGAATGATCATGCAGGAAATACCAAATAATTATTTTTGATGTGGAGCACTGGGAAATGCTACCATCAGAGATAAGGAGGAGTTTGAGTATTAGCAGGTTAACCTTCTGAGAGGAATCTGTATTTGCTCACTTGCCTGCCTATATTTTCGGGAGGGGGCAAGGGTGGTATGAAAGGAGGAAGACATTTTTCCTGTGGCAACAAGGATCGCTGAAAATATCTGCATTTCAAACTTTGCTAAGAATGCATCTTTTGTTCCTTATCCTGCTTTGCTTCCCTTTAATGAGTGCTTTGCAGTAAATCCCATTTGTGAGCAGCTCTGACAAATGCAAATTTTAACTTGTAAGCAATACTTTTCAAAATACTACTACATTTGAAAATGAAAATATAGAGCCTGAGGCATGAGATCTTCCCCAGTCTACTCAACTCTCCAGTGTACAGTATTGCATGCTATTATTATTGCTGAATAGCATGCAGGGTTCTTAGCACTGTACACATTACTGTACAGGAATATACAGTTGGTGCGCCAACGAACTACTATACTAGGGGGGCAGCGCACAGGGTATTGCACCAGCTGTAGTGACGCTCAGGACAGCAGAATGTTTCCTAGAGCACTAAGGAAGTCCACAGAGGTGTGGAAGAAGGACGATGTCATAGCTGTGCCCCTAATTCACCCAACCATAACCTCTTTCTAGCACTTTGTGCTCAGGGATTTCAAGTACTAAAATTCTGGTAGTGCTCCAGCAGGAAAAGTTTCCTGTACTCTTTTCCACACTCCTTCACCCCACATAGTCAGAGTCAGGCTGTATAATTAATGCAGGCAGGCAATATAATTCAACCACATACTACAGTGTGTAAGCTTCAGAGCAGTATGGCCTAGTGGCTAGGACACTGGCCTGGGAGTCAGGAAGCCTCAGTTCTGTTCCTGGCTCTCCTGTGTGCCCATGGTCAACTCACTTCATCTCTTTGTGCCTCCATTTCCCCTCCCACCCTGTGTCTATCCTGTCTTCTTCGATTGTAAGCTCTTCAGGGCAGAGTCTTACTGTGTGTCCATACTGTGCCTAACACAAGACCCTGATCTCAGCTGGAGCCTCTAGTCTCAACTGCAATACAAATGATAACTCAATGGTGGTCCAATCTTAAAGTAGGGGCAATCAGATAGTTTTGTATCTTTAGTGGACAATCGTGGGAAAACCAAAAGTTTTATTAATTTATTACAACAAAACTAAAATGTAACTTGATTGTTCCTCTCTCACCAAGCCCAGTTTTGAAAGGTAGAAAACAAACAGCCAGCATAGTCTTGCAGTTTGGGAGGGCAGATCCCAAGATACTCTCACCACTATCACACCCCTGTTCCAAAGACCAACCCCACTTGCCCTCCCAGTAAGAGAAAAGTACCTGAATTAAAAGAGGAAGAACTCCTTAACAGAACACTAGCAGGTATATTCCCAATTCTCTGCACAGGGCTTTAGCCACAAAACCCTCATTAGTGTTAATGGAAAGTGCATGGCTAAATTGCAGCCCATTCAGTTACCAATATGACCCTAAGGTATATGTCTAAAGCAGTTCAGAAAGTCTGTGTGATTGAAGGAAAGAGGCCTCTTTGCACTTGTTTTGCAGTTCCCAGGTATCTCAGTATCCCGACTGGTTTCAGGAAAAAAAGTCCTTAGAACCTGATAGAAAATAAAACAATATGAACTCTTCAACTGCAACACGTACCACTGAGGGCTGGACAGGGGGAATTTTCAGAGCATAAATGTCTGCCACTGACAATAGGTTAGTCATGTTTTTAAAACAGTGCTGACAACGTGCCCCATTACATGTTGAGATGAAGCTCCCTGGGTCCAAAAGGCTGGGTTATTCTAAATTGCTGTGTTATTTCTCAGAGACAATAAAAAGGCAGAACAAAGCATAGACTGAGAATGAACAATACAGCTAATTCCTCTTAGAACCCATATGTTGGTCACTTGTACTGTATCTGTACTTGTACTGATCTTGCATGCTTCACTCACCTAAAAGTCTCATTGAAGTTTTAACCCCACCCTGTTTGTATTTTCCTTTGGCTGCTGCTCCATAATTGGCAAATGCATATTGCTGCTGTTCAGTAACAGGGGACACCGCTCCCCCTTCAGAATCACCATTCCCCAGAGTCTGAGTCTCACCCCCAACTCCTTACAAGTTTACAAATCATGGTGATCACTGGCAATATGCCCATATCACATCCAGGGTTTTCATTTGCAGCGAATGGTTCCCCTTAAGACATGAGTTTCGCCATCCATCCTTCCCATACCTATGCTTAAAGAGTAATTATTATAATTGAAAATACTTCCTTTTCCTACTGGTTGTCTATACTTACTGGCCATTGCTGCTGTCTTACCAGTAGCATCACCAGTGTCCACAGAGTTCCTGAGCCTGTTTCGGTTTATTTTCCCTCTGCTGCTTGCTTGCCTGCCTGCCTGCCTGAAGCAGTGTTAATTCACCCCCAATTGCTAATTACCTCTGCGGACGTATTCAAAAGCCTTGCAGGGTGGTCTGGATTGTTTTAGGCAAATGAGAGAAATAAGCAGGTTCCGGTGTTTTGGGGCTAAGATAGGAAATTGGGCTCAAATAAAATTCTGCTTGGAGGAAAGAATATTCAGTATATAGGGGGAAAACTAGGAACAATGCCACAGAGAGGGGAGTAACATTTGGAAGTGGGTAATTCAGTTACTCCTGGTGCTGACTCACTCTCACAAGTTTCTTACAGTGGGGGTAATTTTCTCCAATTGATTGTCATGTAGAGTATTTCAGACTGTAACTGGAGGAGGATTGGAGGCTCAATGAAGGGTGTTTCTGGACGTTACGTGAAGAGGATGCAGAGATTATGGGTTCTAGGTGTCACTGGAGAGGGTGATAGTGGGTGTTATTGGAGAATGAACTAGAGGGTTATTAGAAGGTGTTTTGGGGAGTATGCTAAAAAGGTTGGGTTCCAGGTGGCGTGATTCACTCACCTTCAGATGCTATTTTCATCTCCTAGAAGTTGCCCTCCTGTTGTCTTATCCACTTCTTTAGGACTTACTCCCAAAAATGCCGCATTCCTGCGGAAACTTCCCAGACAAGGAGCTCCACCCAGCAGTACTCTGTGACCCGGTTCATGGTGGTGGAGAGGGACTATTCTAACCAGTGCATAAAAGGAGGAGACTTAGGAAAGGAAACATGGATATAGTGTTTCAGGGGTTTCCTCTCTCTTTCTCTTGCCAATTCTGTTTTGGAAAAGACCACCCCCATCCAAACTTCCAGAAGCCAGAACTATTCACAGCCTTGAACAGTGCTGCCTCCCAGACCACCGAGGCTACAACAGGGAACGAGAACACAAACATGAGTGCCTCTTAACTGGGTAGCTGAGACCGCACCCTACTATGAAGGCACTAGGACCGGGGTGGTGCCTCCCTTCCCATCCACCATCTGGTCTTGAAGGGGAAAACTGCAGAGAGGAGCCAGAGATATTCCATTAGGTATGGGCCGAAGCAGGGACCTATGGACAGGTAGGGAACTTTCTAAATCTACACTGTTGACTAGACTTTCGCTGCATTGTACTGATTGGTTGTTTGCTCTAATCCCTCTCCATGGTCTCTTCACTCCACACCTGCTCACTCACTGTCTTCTCCCCACCCTGTCCCCCTCACCCACTTATCTTCCCCCCTTTTTACAAATCATTTAGCTGAACTCTTCTGAAGTACCCACCCCCATAACAACAACCACAACAATCATGGCACTAAAGTGGAGTTAGCTGCCATCATATAGTTCATTCTGCTTGTGTATTATGCCTCTACCCCCATCCTATATCTGTCTGGTATACTTAGATTGTAACCTCTTTGGTGCAAGACTGTCTCCTACTCTGTCTTTGTACAACACTCAGCAAAATAAGGTTTCAATCTTGGTTGACCCTTAGGGACTTCTGTAACAAACATGATTATTAATAATAGCCATTGAAGAATCTCTGCCTGCCCATAGTGTACCAGCAAAGCAAAGGAGGTGGTAGGGAATGAATGTAATGTAATATGTGTTTATGAATCAGAGTTTCTGTTTATGTATTTCTCACTGCATGCCAAAAATAAATTTAAAATGACAGTCCATATTCTGCTCCCCTGGTGCTTCTCCACTAATTCAGTGGGGTTACAAAGGTGACTGAGTATTTGGCTTGAGTTTCAAATCCAGTTTATGCAGCATGATGGGAGGGAGGGAAGATCTGGATTCTGAACCTACTCCTACAGGATTGATTTTTAGTATGATCCAAACCCAGAAATGGCCCATTTTCCAATTCTGGTTTGGAGTTGGCTGAAATCTTGCCATAGCAGCAGTTCTTATGAGATTTTTGTCCAAGATTTTCACTATTTAGAGCTGAACTCTCACAAGATTTTGGCACCATGAAATCTAAATCCAAACTGTTTCCAATTCATCCAGCCCAGATTCCACCGTAAGTCTAATATTGTTCTGGATCCAAACAGTGTTGACCGGCGCTAGTTGTAAATTTTTCAAAGCACCTTTTTTTTTTTTTTTTTTTTTTTTTGAAAATGTCAGTTTGTTGAAACTGAAACTTTTCATGGAAACATATTGGTTTGACAAAACTTTTGTTGAGAAAGGGTGCTCAAAGCCAGGATTGAATTTCTGAATGAAACCAAAGAGAGAACCCCGTCCCTGCTTGGCAGGAAGGACCATTGGGTCTCTCACATTCTAGATGAGGGCCATGATTACTTGGTTATAGTCCGTCTCTCTTGTGTTGAAGTGGTTCAGCTTTACACCTATAATTAAATATTCACTGAGAAAAAACAGCCAGAGGCTGATTTTATAGTCTGGTGGTTAGGGCACTCAACTGGGATGCAGGAGACCCAGGTTTAAATCCCTCCTCTGCTTGATTCACTGAATATGGAATGAAAACAAATTCCATAAACTCAAAATTTCTCACAAAACCTAATTCTTGTTTTTGTGCCAGCCCTCTCCTCAACCCATTTCCACTGTTAAATACAGTACGCCATAACTCCACCTTTCGCCTCAGGTTTTACAATAGCCTCTCTGCAGGTTACATGTGTGTGTGTAAATACATGAGCTACATCAGATAAAGAAAGAGAAGCCTGAAAGGAGGGAGGGGGGCCGGGGGGGCAGAAAGGGAGGTAAGATACCTACCAAGCGGCTTGTCTCTAAAGTGTTGCCAGTCGAGAAAGGATTTGACGTGCTAATATCCGTTCATTCAGACTCTTACAGACATGCTAAGAGTGTGACGGCTGGCAGGCAATGCATTTAAGTGCTGTTACTGGGGCCCCCAAATATTGACAGAGTGCCAGACTCTAAGAAACTATTGATGTATGCAGCCGGCCGCCGCTCCAGACACCTCTCAGACAGAGTCTTTAAATGTCACAGATTAATGAATTTTCATGAAATGGAGAATGAGAGAGAATTTAAAAAAAAAAAAAAAATCCCACAGCATTCACATTAAAGCAACTTTTATCCCAACACAAAACTCTGCTCCCAAGGATAGAGATCACTATTAGATGGTATAGTATCATCATAATTACAGAGGGTGTGGGGTGGGGAAGGAAAACCCCAAAGATCTATTAGATCATCCTATACATCCTTAATGCAAAGGTAGAATTTGAGAGGATGGTTTTGCAAAACCAAAACCAGGGATCAGAGATATCTAGGTCTCCCTTTACCCAAACCCACTAAGTTCAAGGAGTAGGTTCAGGTAAATGGTTCCCATTTTGGGTACAAAAGGGCTCAAACTGCAAAATTTGAATTTGGATTTGGAACAGCCCTAAGCTCAGGGCATTCAGATAGAGAAAGTTTTGGTTGAAGCCTGTTTACTATGGGTACTATACCAGGTCTTAACCAAGAAGCTGTATAAAGTTATCACATGACATTTCATGTCATCCGATACTGAAGTATGCTGATTATTTTTCTTTCTGCATTTATACCACTGAAGCCGAATATGTATGAAAGAATTTCAAACACCATTAAAGTGTAATAACGCAAAATGCAGTAGGCGCAAAAATGACAACCCTATGCACGAGACATCATTTTAAAGAAGGGGGAAAGTGAAGATAATACATGCCAAGGTAAAAATGGGCCATTTATAACCAAACTGCATTAAAAATACTGCTTTAATGAGCCTCTCTATGTACAGTATGTTGGAGTTATGGCTCCACATGCCATTCGTTCTATTGTTTACAGATGCATAGATGTTAATTCCAACTGTCCTCAAGTCCCCCCTCCCACAAAACCTTCCTCCTAGATTTCCACTGAATGCAGTGACACCTAGTGGGGGTGGGGGGTGGGAAGAGATGTTCAGCTACTGGCTAGCTTCTTCCCTCCCCCAACCTGTTTGCAGCATCACTTGATAAGACTTCCACAAGAAATGAGGTGCTGCCCAGGCCAGAACCACTAGGATTTAAACTGAGGTCCTGAGAAGCTCAGAGTGTATTTCAAAAGCAAATGAAGCTCTGTATTAAAAGCCACCCATCTGTGAAGGGCAGTTTTCCCTGACCCTAATATACTGTGTCACTAAAAGTAACTATCCTACACAGTGGGGGAGAGGGGCACACTTAGGCTACGGCTACACTAATAGCGGTAAAGTCGCCGCCATCAGATCAATTTCTCTGGATCGACTGAGCGGTCTGTGAAGACCTGCTCAGTTGATTCAGAAATCGATGTACTAAGACCACCCTCAGAAGTGGCGTAGCGCTGCATCGACGGGAACATGGTTCCCATCAGTGCAGTGTAGTGAAGACGGCGCTCAGAAGAGAAGCAGAGAAGTCGACGGGAATTACGCAAGTTTTTCACGTAGCTTGCGTAACTCCCGTCGACTGCCGCCGAATCTCGGAGGTAAGTGTAGACAGGGTCTTAGTCACACATGCTGCAAGCTGGATAGCTGTGTGTGATTTACACCCAGCAAGTGAATAGTTTCCCAGACTGGAGACAGTAGTCCCTTCTGTAGGGGAAGAGAACAAGTGAGCTAGCAAGTAGCAATCCATAAGCTCCATTAACATAAGACCTTGTGGTTCTCCAGTTCCATTTTCACAGTGGGAAAAGTTAACTCTCTACCCCGAAATATTCAACTCGGCATCCTCGCTCTCTTGGTCAACTACGAGTTCATTTTAAGAAGAGGGGCCCCCATGGACAGTATGCAAATGACGTCTTTTTGTCACATCATCATGTCAGTCAGATTATTTGTGATTTACTTTTCTTCCCCCTCACGATATTGGGAACTCACATGACAGGATTGGCAAATTCTCCTGTCAAAGCAAAATGTTTTATTTTTAAACCAAAAAGTTCTTCTTTTGATTGTTAAGTCAGATGGAAATTGGTTTATGGTCTTTCTGATGTTCAGCTCTAACTACTGGCGTCACGGATGGCCTGACTTTTCAATAGCATGGTGGCCCTGGGAAGTCTTTCTGCCCTTAAGAATACAGTTTGAAGTCTTACCACCTCAATTCTACAGCCTGCTCTCCTGCGCACCTCTCAACTACCATTAAGCTGTTGTACTGATCCAGGTAAATTTCCCTGGAATGGCATTCAGCTCTTTACCACAGTCCGTCCATCAAGGCCTATCGTCCATTCCAGTCAATACCCAAAGGGAAGCATTTAAACCACTTTGTGCCACCTACTGGGGCTCACTCGATTTCAAACAGAGACCGGGGAAGTTGCACATGGAGATTTCCAAATTGTGCGTGTGGCTGCAGCACCTCTCCACAGCCACATGCCAATGTAACGACCTTCTCTCCAACGCTGGCCATCAGCAGGGTTTAAACCAGGATCTTCTGCACTACTTCCCAGAACTCTGTTGCTTGAGCTAAAGACTACATTCCAGAGACTGACGAGTAGCAGGCAGCTATACTCTGGGGATCAGGCATAGAGAGGGGAAACGTAACACACATGGAGCAGTGGGTTACATGATCATGCACTTGCACAATTCTGTCAGGTAACTGAGCACTCACATGGGTGAGGAGGCAATGGGTCCAGGTGTTCCTCTTTAAATACTTTATCAATCATTAAAGACAAACGAAGTACAGATTTTCACAAGAGATCTGTTTAACAAATAGTTGAAAATTGAGCCCTCATAGAATATACCTCAATATTCTTTCATTAGGGCTTTTGAGTGGTGTTTTGAACTATCTGCCTTTGTCTCGCTCGCTCCCACACAAACTGCCATACTGGATCAAATCAAGTCCAGTATCCTGTCTCCAGCAGTGGCCAGCACCAGATGTTTCAGAGGAAGGTGCAAGAAACCCCATTGGCATATATGCCCCTACAAAGGTCTCATTCTACTCCTAACAGAGACTGGCTTCTGCCTTGAAGCAGGAGCTTTAATATACCTTCTAGAATTTGGGAGCATTTACTATTGTAACTCTGGGTATTCTTGTTATTCATAGAGATGTTTAAACCCTTTCTTACTTTCTTGCCTTGCTCACTCACTCTCAATCGGCTACATTGAAATGTATTTTCCCTGAACTCTGCTTGGTCTGAGGCTGCCTTACAGACAGTACAGCACACTTCATTCCCGGGTCTGTGCTGTGGAACGACAGGCCCATCACAAAGCCAGTCTGTGACGATCTCTGTTATCACAAGTGTTGAATGTGTCGCTGGGCAATGCAAGCTCTGTCTCCTCAACAATGGAGTTGTACAGGTTTGGGTTTCAGATGGAACTGTTTGCAACAAACATCCACAGGAAGTTGATCTGTGTTGTCAGAGCACATAATAAAGTTAAACAAACTAAAAAAGGTAACAGAACTGGAGGTTAAGATGTCACAAAAGGGCGCTCGGTGCAACTTTTTAACTCACTTCAGAAACTGTGTATGATTTGTCAATGAGCTTTTCGCATTTTGATTAATTTAGGGCTGGAATAAGCCTTGTGACTTATCCAAGGTCTTGCAAAGAATCATTGGCATATCCTCGTATTGATCTCAGCATCATGCTGAGTCCTAACCCTTTCTTACAATCCCTAGATGAGCTCTCACTAAATCTTGTTGCTATTTTCTCTGAATAACACCAGTGCTAAAAACAGTCCTTTCTTCTCCATCTCTATTGCTAAAACCCTGCATCAGCAGAAGTGTGTCAGCGACCTAGGACAGGGATAGCAGAGGCAGCTGCTGGTCAAGATCACAGTACATTGGGAGAGCTGTGTGGAGACAAAGTCTAGTAGGGGGAACTGCAGGTCAGGATATGCACACGAAACAATCAATGCAGGAAGCAGCAGGAGAGAAAGGGTTAACAAATCATAGAAATTAGGGACCTCATTGATCATTAAATCAAAACTCCTTTACCCAGTTTAGAATTATCCCATAGGTTATCCCACCTATGCTATCTATCTCCTTTGTTGTCTCAGTATCCATCCCATCAATGAATTCATTCATTTCCTGTAATCAACCCTGATTAGTGTTACTTAACACAGAGATTTCTTTTTCTTTCCTCCTCCCTCTTTTTTTTTATTTTATTTTTTGGCTATAGAAATATCTCAATCAACTTGCACTCACACCTGCTTGTTAAAAGTTGCACCTCTCCTGTTGACTTACTGCTCTCAATCAAAAGGGCAGGAGGAAGCAGTAGGGATTCATTCTTCTCTCTCTCTCTCTTTTTTCTCCCAAACTACACAAATGTCAACTTCCTAAAAGGATGTTGGCATAGCCGAGTTCAGTCATGTAATGTACAAAGTCGGTTGATCAAAAGGTTGCAGGGCTACCCACTGCTAAAACGGAGGAAAAAAAGGAAACTGGGATCTCTTCTGAAGTGTTACAGAACACATGAGCCAACTATCGTCACTAGAAATGCTGTTTCTAATTACACTAGGGATAGGCCTGAGACACAAAATGTAGGTCCAGATCCCGATGACTGCTAAATCTAGGGGTATTCTGATCCAGCTTTTCCACCTTGAATAAAAAGGGGGATTTATGTAGCTATGGCACTGTGCAGGGTTTTGTTTTGTTTTCTCTGTATTGCACCTTTACAGTTCTAAGAACTCTGCTGAAATTTATCAGTGGCTTACTTTCCGTTGATGGAATAATAAAAGAAGCACACTGGATGTCAAGGTATTTTTCTAAATCATTTTCCCCCCACAGTTCTTTTTAAATGATTCCTTGGAAGCTTTAAAGTGAAATAGTTTCCCTACTGAAATTATTTATATATTTTAAACAAAAATGGTGTTAATTTTGTGCTGGTAAAAGGCACTGTACTGTCAGCCCTAGAGAATGAAGCTTTTATATCCACAAGTTAAGCACAGTGCCAGTGCAAACTTCCTTGTGCTGCTTTTTCACTGGGCACAGCTATGTAGAGACCATATCTTGGGTAGATGGCATAGATCTGCCTCCTTGGCCCTTCAATCCTTTGTTTCTTTGCTGAGAATGGCCATGAGGGTGAGGGTCATGGTGGTGTGGACACCTGTTGATTGGAAAGCAGACTGAGACCGACTAAACTCATTTCTCAAGTACACCAAACAGTAACAACTTTTTTGGTCACTATCAGTGTGGGCTGGTTATAAACATCTAGCTAGAGGTGAAAAGGATCTGTTTCCCATGACAGATCTCCTGAACTTTTCTTTTCAGAGTCATCTCATGGGCAAACTGGTTTGTTATTGTAGTGTTGCTCATGAGAGCTGGGCTGCAAGCATTCGTTTATTCCTCCTTCTTTCTGATGCAATTTTCCTGCTGTTTCAGCCACACCATGTTTACTCCATTTTGCTCTGCTTCTTATGAGAATTTTCACACCTCTCCACAGAAGTTCAGCATTAGAGAACACTTCAACCGTCCCATGGGCTTCTGCCAGATGCCTGAGCTCTGAGGCTTTCTAGTAACACTGGTGGTCAGAATAGTTTGTGTTAATAACTCTTCAGTGAGCCTGGATTTAGTTTGCCAGCCAGAAGAAAAATCAGACTGTAGACAGGAGAGCTCTCTGTCAATCTACATTTAGTGCAAAAAATCTTAATTATAGATAGATTAAGTCCCAGAACAGTAGCCAGGAGCCTGAGATTAATTCCCCCCATGGCAAAGCATGTGAATAATAATCAGAATTTGGAATCAATTCCTAAAGGGAAGAGTCTCTGAATTGTATGTCACAGGGACTTCGGCTATGTACCCAGAGGAGAAAATATCTGATTGGGAATTGGTAGGATGGGATTAATGTCCCAAGAATGGAATATCTGAACAGCAATACTCAATCTCTAACGAAGAGAGGATGTGGATGCTACCAGTTATATTGTTTCAACATCTCTCTGTTATATTTCAGCACACAGATGACAATAAATCATGAAAAGCTACACTAGCTATAAGCAAGTCACTGTGGGACAGGCAATGATGCCTAATAGATAGAGCACTAGACTGGAACACAGGAAAGCTGGGTTCTATTCCTGGCTCTATCACTGGCCTGCTGGGTGACCGTGGCTAAGTCATTTCAATTCTCTGTGCCTCAGTTTCATCATGTCTTATAAATGGGGATGATGATACTTATCTCCTTTGCAAAGTGCTTTGAGGTCCAGAGATGAAAAATTCTGTGCAAGAGCTACATGTTGTTATACCTTTGCTTATTTTACAGGGCAGAAAAGATCAATATGAAAACAGTGTTTTGGTTGGTTGGTTGGTTTTCTTTAATAATTAAATGCTGTTCAAAGCAAAAGTGATTCTTGTTTGCAAGGAAATGCCAAAATGGCAGTGAGAGGCAAAACACCCTGAACATATCCTGGAAAAAACTCCTTCTTTTGTAAAATTCCTCACAATGTATTGAAATGACTAATGATTTACTGAGAATAAAAACAACGGGGGGATCTGGAAATTTCCTTTTTCTTTTAGTTTCTGTAATATATGTTTTCTTTGTTTTCCTCACAAGTCAGTGATTAATTGTAATGACCACGAGTCACACCTGAAGCTACACACAAAACAAAACAATCTGCACATTTTAACGTGTATCATATAACATAGCAAGCTTCATGCTTCAGTCTGCAGCAGATCACTGCAGGGGTCAGGAAGGAATTAGTCTCCATGCCCAAGTTTCAGTATTACACAACTGGCTACTTGCACTACAGAGGAGGAAACACTTTGCCCTGAAACACCGTCTTGGTTGCTTCAAAGGTGGAATCCAGATTAGAAGGATCAGCAATATGCTCTGGTAGGGTAAATACTTTTTTACTACTGAATCTGTTAAGCCTTTAAAAATATTTCAAAACGTGTTTTAAATCTCCCAATTGTAAACTACCACTTTGACTTAATGCTTGGAGCGTTCAGTAAAAGCACACAAGCCAACTGGGGTTCCCTTCTAGTCTGCACCCCCCACAAACCATTGCTATCCATAACTGTTCCAGAATCAATTCCTAATTCTCAAAAAAATATAAAACGTGCTGCCTCTGCCAGAAGTCATTAATCATAAACTGCTATTTCTTTCATTTTACTATTAAGCCCATCTTCTTGTTCAAATCTCTAATTTTCCACAGTGACAGAGCAGTTCTCTATACATCACTCAGCTCCGCTGGCTTCCTAGATATGCTCAGAATTAAAAAGTACAGTCAAGCCCATTCAGCCTCTTGCTCACTAAAACGTGTGCTTTCTACTGATTTTGAAAGACACGAATTTGCCTTTTCCCTTGCCAAAAGTGCATCATCTTCCCCCCCCACAAAGAAAACAGATCAAAATGTAACCAGTCATTCAGCTTTCTCTTGCACCCATATCTTGTCTCTAAGAGGAGGGTCAATTTTATGGAATAACGAGTCCATCGGTAACACTGAATAGATTAATAACATTAATATTAATAAAGTAAAAACAGCCATAACGTTGCCCAAGCCAACCAGCATTTCAGAATGGACACTCTAATAAGGATGGAAAGGAAGCATTCACAGTACTTACTCTCATAAGCAAGTGGAAGTCTCACACTGAAGTCATAAAATGACACTGGTGAGATTGTATACATTAAAGACAAACCCTCACAGCTCATTTTAAGTTACTAAAAAAAGAAATAAAAATCCTAAACATTGCAAGCCAGAATTATCATCTGGCATTCTGTCTGCTATTAAAACTACAATTGTAGTTTAACCTAATGGTTAAAGCAGGGGACTGGTGGGCAGGATTCTTTGGTTCTGTTTCTGATTCTGCCCTGCACTTACGGTGTGACTTTAGGAAAGTCACTTCACCCACCTCTGCCTCAGTTTCCCCATCTTTAAAAAAAGTATCAGAACCCTGCACAAACATAAATGAATGAAGCCTCACAGTCTCCCCGAGTAGTAAGTCACTATTGTAACCTTCTTTGGAAAACGGGAAATTGAAGCACCAATAGGTGAAGTGACTCACCCATTGTCACACAAGTGAGTGGATAAACAGTACCTCGTGCAGCCCAGACACTCAGATGATGGGTCCATTAGAAATGCAATATATTAGACAGGCAGAACAGAATTTTAATTTTTAAAACCCATTGTTTTATCTCTTATATTTTCACCAGATTTTAGAGGAAATGGCTTTTGTCTCACATCATTTCCTGACTGAACACCTGTAGACAAAGTAAGCTACAGCCTCTTTACATTCAGAATCTGGAAGCTTAACCCATTGTGATATTTTCAATGGGAAGTTCTGTGTGCGGTATATACATGCATATGGTGTTTATAAATTGTTTTTTAACTTCAGATATTTTATTCATTTTTCCACATGGCACAAGTAGAACACACATCTTTGTTGGATAGACACCAACACAGTAACATAACTTTACATCTCAGGCACTCAAATTCTGCATGAGCAAGTCTCCACTCAAAAAGCTGGAGTGCTGAATATTGAACATGTATCTCCAGCACCCCGTACCTCACAGAAGGTGCTCAGCACTACACAGATTCAGTTGCCTATTTTGCACAAAATTTAAAAGATTGTGGCCACTTTCATCATTACTAAATATAGAGATGTGGCCCACTGAAACTACAGATCCCAGCATGCATTACATCATCTTGGTCCCACTCCTATTGTCTCCAAGGCCTGTATCTCCACCTTAAATATGAGGCCAGCCAAAAACCATGCTTGCCTCATGGGCTTCAGTTTTCCTTCATCTGCTTTATAATGACAACCTAGTCTTTCACAACATCAGTGATTAGAACTAGACACCAATAATGGGATGAAAGAAAGAAACAGCAGCCGCCATCTGGTTCTTCTCAGAATGAAAGGGTTAAGAAGCTGGTCCAGTAACATTTGGACTTATAGTACCCAGCTATCAGTGTGCTGGATGCCATTTGCATCCCACTGTCAGGCAGATACACGCACGCGTATCTGTGTATCTCCAGCTCACTCTAATGGATTCACTGAGAATACCGAATGGACAGCACTGGGATAATATGTTTAAACACACTATGAGATGTAACTCTTTGCTCACATAAATGGAAGCATGCGGAGCTTAGCGCTGGCCCAGAGAGAAGTCTGTCCTTTCAGTGCAGACTGTCACGCCTCATGTTTTTACAAAGTTGCTTATTTAATTTCTACACTGCTATTTCATTGAAACTGTGCCGCTGTCTCAGGTGTCACTTTAAGAAGCAGAGGCATCAATTTAATTGATTTTCCAGACCAACGGGTGTCATAGATAATACCAGAAGGAAAATAATAAAATAATTTTAAATGCTGGAAATGTTACTAACTTAACTAAGTGCTTTTTATGTCGAGTTTAACATGGCTAGATGTCATTCTGTTTAATTTAAATGAAATTTAAGAATGGACAGATTGGTCCATTTAAAATAAATAAATATGACTACTATTCCTACTGGTTACAATTAGTACCTACTTTTCACCCAGAGGTCTCAAGGAAACTTGCCAATGGTGTCATTATCCCTATCCTAACAGCTGAGGAAACTGAAGTGAAGAGAAGCTAAGGTCTACATTTTCACATGTGCACCAATTTTGGGTGTTTTAATTTTTGGGTGCTAACTTGAGACACCAAAGTTAGGCTCCTAAACACTGGGACACACAAACTTAATGGGCACTTGTGAAAGTTTTGGCCTAAGTGACTTGCCCAAGGTCACACAGTCATCGGTCAATCAAGGATCAGTGGTCAGGCTTCATGTCTTATGTGATAACCAATAACCCACTTCACCTCCTTGATAAAAAAGAACCGTCAGCCTTCACTCACCCCTTGAAATAAATCCAAACGTGAATTGTAATACTGCACAAGCATGTCAGATTGACAGTCTGAGAGACTGGGAAGTCTTCTGTTTCTTATGAAAACAGGGACGGCAGCAATGCACATTTCCTCACACCTCCCTAGTCACCTAAGGGTGAGAGTACATCTCATTTTAAATGGACCATACATTGTTTGGAATTTTTGTTAAGGCTCCCAGTGAGAGTGGTGGTGAAGGGGGATTTCAGCTGTGGACAGCTATCACATAGGAGCTAGACTGAAACCAATACAATCAATTCAGAGAGGCCACTGAATGGCCTTTATTTTGGTTAGCGTCACCTGTGCAGCGGAAAGGGAAAACAGGCAGTTCCTAGCTTGGTTATTGCCCCCTCTATCTCTTTTTGGGAAAATTCGAAGAATCCTTACTCTCAGAATATGCCAGGATTGACATTGTAAGGGAAGGAATGACTGATACTAGAGGAGAAATCTTGGCTCAAAACATCCTAACATCCATCAGTTTGATTTTGGCCCTATGCATTATTTCACAATATATATATTTTTAATTTGTTTAATTCCTTCCTCTCTGTCGCATCAGGTCACATTCCTGCGAAGCTCGGGTTTTCTTTATAACATGGTTTAGAAACAACAGATTCTGCATGTTGGCAGGAGGTTAGATTAGATGACACTTGCGGTCCCTTCCAACTCTCTAGGTCTATGATTCTATGAGCACTTGGTTCAGTTATGAATCCTTTTCTCCTATTCTCTCTCTCTCTCGTGCTATCTCCTCTATTGTCTCTTTCCCCCAGCAGCATGTCACTCTTGGGACTCCAGGGAATGACTTTAGTGAGGCATGGTATAAATAGGAAATGCGCTGTGCTATGGTGGATCACAGGGTGGCACAGTACATTTGCTGTCACATGTGCAAGGATGTATATCTGTAAATTACAGGTGGGAAAGGTCAGATATGTCAGCTATGATGGCAACAAACAGCTTCACTAGTGAGCACGGGCATGTTCTTCCTTTGCTGCTCCCAACATGCTTCAGCTTCCTGAACCACACTGGAGAAAAGACTGAGTCCCTCAGCTAGAGCATTAAATATACCGGTGCATGAAGCCTTCCCTTATCTCTTGACATTCTCACTTCTTTTATCTGTCCCCCCCACCACTCTGGAAGTCACACTGCTTTTCCACCCACTGAGCTAGTACCATTTGCTAGGGTGGCAGATAACTGTCATTTTCTGGAACTGCTCACTAGACAAGCCTCTGAAGAGATTTATTATTTATAGGCACATAGATGAAAACATTAAGTACATACATATGGGCATGCATACCCTGGGGGGGAGGGGCAATTACTGCTAAGCAGTAATTTCAGCCTGAAGTTCCTATGACTTAAATAGCCACTTGAGCTCTGCTCTTGCAGTTTACGATGTCAATAGAACCCCTAAATGAAATTACAGCCTTCTGATACGCAGCAGGGTAGCTTTTCTTTGCCGTGTAATATACGCGGCCAGGAGAAATTGCTCTATATATGGAGCTTCACTAAAGCAGAGTTTATCATAAGAATGCTCCTACCAAAATACGATTAGACTTCTTGTTTGCTGTATAATACATCTAATGACTCAGGGTGTGCTTGATAGCCATGTTCTGTGAACTTAGACATAGGCCCTGAGGTGAACAGGGCAATCCACTGCTTCAAAGCAACAGGCTATTTCAGTTCCACCATAATTTGCACCTGCTTTGTTTTGCCAGCAGTATAAACCCATGCTAGCTCTGGAATTGACATGCCTTATAGGAACATGAAACATGCACAGAGGAAAAAAAAACAATTCAGCAATGGGGGTATCTTATTAGCTGGATATATAGGCTTTTCTAGAACACTAATCACTGTAGTATCTGAGCCTCTTGCAGACACTAAGGAATCTTATATCTAGATTTAGGATACCTTTAAGGTTCCAAGGTGCTTCAACTGAGGCATTTGATTTGAACCATTAAACACATATGGGGCATTTGCAAAATCTGACTCTGGATCCAGTTTAAGATTTTGAACTTCCCAAGTGTTCCGATGTTTATGATGCTTCGTATTAGTCTGTTTTGTATCCCTGTCTGTGCCGTGTTCATGACTGATGTGGGGTTAACATCTACAGACCAACAATCATTTAACTCTAAACTAAATCACTGAGCATATACTGATGATGGCTTTTATTCTGCAACAGGACTAGTAGTTAAAACACAGGTCTAGCAGTCAGAATATCTGGGTTCTAGTCCTAGCGCTACCACAGTCTCATTGTTTGCCCTTGGGCAAGTAATTCTGTGCCTCAGTTCCACCATTTGTAAAACGGGGAGATTTAATTAATCATTGTTTACAAGACACTTTGAGCTCCTCAAGTGGAAGCTGCTATATAACAGCAGTGCTAATTATCATATGCAAATATCTACATATATACATTCTATATATAATTGTACTGACTGTGAAAGCAATAGTGATAAAATATTACACAGTGAACAAAAAAGTTATGGCTAATGAGATAATTTACTATCTAACTTTTCTATATTGCATAGGCAAAGCTGAAGGAGATGGCTTACTGCTCTAAATAGGAGTTAAAATACTTCCAACTCCCTGAAATCACAGATTTTAATCCCATAGATTTCAGCCCACAGGCAGTCTTCTCCCACTATAATCCTGAACTGCAATCTATACAGTTTAGGCTGTAGAGAGGTAGATTACTGAAGTTCTCCATAGTATTGTATTTAAATATGAGGGCAGACAACAACACCGTTTTCTCTTGTTACTTCCAAGGCTTGCAAAATAAATACATTCATTAAATAATTTAAACTCCAAGAGATTTAGAACAACACAAATGTTCTTAAAAACTAAACTAAATGTTGTTTTAAGCACTGCTTTCTCATCCGCAGACTGCTGGTAAAAGATACCAGTGACGGTCTGAAGTATGACAGTCTCTGAAGTCTTCTGTGTACCCAGAGAACAAGAATTGCAGGGGCAGCAGAAGTTTCAGAGAGGAGCCCTGCGCTTTAAGCAACTTTCCATTTCAGAAGTACTGAGGTCTATCTGATCTACTGTATCTGGAGGAAGAGAATAAATAAAAAAGAACAAGCTTCAAAGACCAGATCTTAATATAAATTCTCCTAAAATATGTGGGTGTCCAGAACAGACCATTATAGAGACAAAAAGCAGCCATTATGTTTGGATCTGGATCTAAACTTCCTGAAAGTTTGGAGATGCTCTGAGCTTTTGGTTTATTTTGGCACATTAGAGAAATGGGGCATCAGCAGCCAAGTTTAGATCCTAGTCCCAAATTTGAGGCTGTTGAGATTATTTGGATTTTGGCCCATCTCTAATAAACTATGACCAGAAAGTTATTTTACTTATATGTACAGCTTCTTTATTGTGCAGCCACAAAATGTGTGCAGCCAAACCACGAACACAAAATTTACCTTGCTGTGGATTAAGTTCAGGTTCATAGGAGGGTTCCCTGGATGTCTGTGAAGAGCAAACTGAAACTTTGTTTTGAGAAATCCTAGCATCAATTTATGGTTGTATGTCAAAAATAATGAGAACACACAGTTCTTTTTGGTTCGGATGCAAAACCAGATGAAATTTGGTGGTTCTGATTGAGGTCCACTCAGAGTTTTCAGGTTCAGTCAAACTTAAAACTGAAATTGAAACTGTGGGAGGGACTGAGAACTGCACAAGGATCAAAACCAGAGAAAATATTTGCAGAAGCAGCCACACAGTGAAATCACCAAATCTTACTTATTGATTATAAAGAAATATCCAGTCCAACTCTCAATTCAAGCACTTGCTTTCACATGGGGCTCAATTTGGCTTCATTTGAAGTCAATGATAAAACTTTTAGTGATTTCAGCTGGAGAAGGGTCACCTCAAAGTCTTTACTTGTGCTCCACACAGTATAAGAACCCTGTGGCTGACTTTCTCTATGGAGTTCATTAATGTGCACTGGTGGGTCACAATAGCAATGGATCGAGGAGTTACTGCTCTATGGAGGTAGGGGATGCGTATGTGCTGATACGCCCGCTGAAAGCATCAACTTCAAAAGCAGAGGGGCGGGGGAGGATGGTGCTTCACAATTAGTATCCCATGTGAGTTCTGTTGGCACCATTAAAGATTTTGTTCTTATGCCAAGGACAACATGTTTCAGAGAACAGAATAATACCTAAAATGCAAATATTTTGACTCCAACCCTGTGTTTTTTCCCTATTCCTACTTTGGTAACTCTAGAAAATATGCCTGTTTCTTGAAATCAGATAAAATGGGAGATGATAAAGGAGGATCAGAACAACCCACCCACTGCCCTGGCACAACAACAATCATATTAGGAACAGGGATATATATTTAAAATGGGGGTGGAGTAGGGCAAGAGACAGGTGTAATTTGGGACTGGCAGTGAGAAGATATGGGTTCTATTCCTTGCTCTGTCACTTGTTCTCCCTGACCCTGAAAAATCACTTCAGCTTTCTGTGCCTCAGATTCCCTATCTGTAAAATGGGCATAATTCCACCTAAGTACCTCACAGTGGGTTGTAATATTTAAGTCACTGATGTTTGTAAAGCACTTGGATAGAACCCTTATCAAAGGAATTATTATTTTCCCCAATGCCTTGATATGCCACTTCCCCATATAGACTCAAAGAGAAAATACGGCAAGGGAGAGAGTTAAAAAACCAAACAAAACAAAAACAAAAACAAAAACCATGAACCAGCAGTCTATAAACCAACTAGTTCTTCCTACTCCCAGAAGTGGCCTTCACAGAACCACTTTCTTTTACTATGCATCTACTATAGAGTTTCTTTTCTGCTTGGCTGGGCAATCAGGTATTCAGAGCATAATGTAAATGCTCAGAACACAGAAACATGAAAAGTTGCCAGACAGAAACTCCAACTGAAGAATTAACATTTTTTCTCTTCCCCCACGCCCTCCCCCTTACCAGCTCACCCAGTCCTCTCATCTCTTACAAGCACCTTGTTAGCTGTTGCTAAGTCTGACACCCACTGGTGGCAGCAGGAAAGCCTACCAATACAGGCAAGTCACCCTAAATACAGGATTTGGTCTGTCACTGCCTAATGAATATATAGTGCAGTTTCCTCAGCTCTGCAAAAACTGTTAAAAGCTCCATCTTCCAGTGTGATTGTTATTTAAAAAAAAAAAAAAAAAAAAAAAAACAGCTGTATTTCCTGCTTTGCCTCAGAGGCACCAAGAATAGAATCCTTGACACATCAAATTCTGGAACCGCCCTACTCACCAAGGCTGTGGTTCTGATCCAGGCAGTGACGAAGGAGAATCACCTCACCGTCTCTTGAGAATGGTAAGGCTTAGTTGCTAAATTCCCCTGCCCTGATGGGCTTTTTGAGTTTACTGTGTTCCAGAGTGAGTGCCGAGGCAGAGAAATTAGGGACAGGAGAGGTGGGAAGGAAAATCACTGGAGCCTCTTACGATCAAACTTCCACTAACCAAGAGGAAATGTCTTATAAATAAACAACTGCAAGAGAAACACAAAAATCCATCCCCTCCTGCCAGAGGAATGTACATTATTGTCTCTCAACGGAAAACTTTACACTACAACAGAAAGCAAGAAAGCAGCCATGTCTCCTGAAGCTACCTCCCTTCAAAAAAAAAAAAAAAAAAGCTCAACATGAACTTTAAAGAAAAAAACTTTGCTGGGAAGTTCATGCAATTTCCCAGTAGACAAACAAAACTGTCCAAATTAAACATATGTCACTGTTCCAGGATTTCTTGTGGCAGCCTATTAACAAAATTTCTTTAGCTCTGATCACCACTGTGCACTTAGGACAGTTTGAGAAGGGACGTTCAAGGCAAGAGGAAGAAGAAGAAAGGTCAGATAAAATATACAGAGGCATTGATAGGCCATGAGCACTGCAAGGAAGGTACTATTGCTCTCCCTCCCCACCTCTTCCTGGCACTGAGAAGATTTATGGGATAGTAAGCTAATGCCCTGATTCTCACCGCAGAAGACTTGAATTTATATTTACTTATATGTTTTATTTTATCATAGGTCACAAGTGAAGTGAGTTTAGTGATCTCAATACAGTCCCTAGACTCTTGTCTAAAACCAAAACAACTGCACAGCATGGCACAATGCAGGGTGAGTCACAATTCTCGGCTCAGGAGAGGCCAAAGATTGCAGTAGTAGTAGCACTGAAGGCTAGATATCCAGTGCAATAACACAGCTATGTTGGAGAAGGGTGCCGGATGGCCAGAGCAAGGTGATGCTACAGATAGGCTGGTAAAGCTGCGTGTGGGCCCAGAACTGGAATAGAAGAGGCTGCTAGTCACAAGAAGGTGCACTGAAAAACTGTGTGTTGGGCCAGAACAGGAATATCAGGGGGTGCATCAAGTTAAAAGTCAGTTGTGAGAGAGGGCGGGGGCAACATAGGATGGGAACTACAGGAGGTGCTGGAATAGCAGTGAATGTGCTGGCAGAACAACGAGAGGGTGGACAACTACTGAGTTTCAATGGAAGAGTTGCACAGTGCTCACTCGTACTGATTTCCTGAGCACCAATGTGTTCATCAGATACAAATTAAAAATGTGTATTTGAATATGGTGCCTTGCTTATGAAGTGATGCTGTCCCTTCCTGGACTTCCTTCCACAATAGGTGCTTTACCAGTGCAGATAGATTAGACAAATAGAGGCAGGTTTAGAGAGGAGGTAAGATCAAAAATAAAAGCTGAGTGATCTGAAGATGAAAGTTATGGATAAACACTGCTGTTTCAGGCTCAGGCCTTTTTGGGAAGCAATTATTATCGTTAAAGCATTTTGAAGCCTAAAACTCCTAGTGGACCTTAAAAAACAAAACAATTTTAAGAGGAAGAATTTTAAAAGACTCCTCCAAAGGCAGAATAGTCAGTGACATCATATGACGAACTGTGGGAATGAGAAAACTTACTCTAGAGTCTAGTCGATTATGCCAGTCTAACTGATGTATTGTAGCTCTGACCACCTGGCTGATGCGTGCTGATACCAAAGAGTTCTTAACGTGTAATCCGAATCCAAATGCACTTTCTCTCCAGCATCACCCACAGTAAATGATCACCCTGAACCCAAAGTCAGTTTATCAACCTGCTAATCTCTCTCTCTGCAAGAAAACTGGTCATATTCTTCCCCTACACAGCCAACCTCCTCCCAGTATGTATATTTTTTTCATGAAAATCCATCTGCAGTTTCAGTACACTTGCTTTTTTCTAATTGTGGGTTGTGGTTCTCTCAATAACCATTACCTGGTCATGGCCCCTGTCACTTTGATAGGAATCTCTGCAATTAATGGACTGCATTTTCTTTCTGTCGTTCGTTTACCTGTACATGTTCTGAACCTCCATACACCTGCAGGATATTTTTTCAAGTCCACTGAAAAAACACTCGATAGCTTCGGTAGAGCATTCAAACCAAGGATGTCAAATTGATTCACAAACATTAATGTGCTCAACCGCCCAACACCCATGTGAGGTACTGCAGATCAGTATTACTGCCCCCATTTTACAGATGGTGAAACTGATGCACAGAGAGGCCCAATGTCAAAGAGTGAGTCAGGGAAAACCAAAAACAGAATGCTGAACTCAGCCCACTACTCTAATCTGCTCCCCAGAACCTATTCTCATCTGCGATGGTCATCTGTTGGATTATCCTCGCATTCATTCCTCACTTAATATCATATTTTCTGCTTGGGTTTTGAGGAGACACTTACTTTACAAACTCTGAGCCCAATTCTACCCTCGCTTCAGGGAAGCCCCCCCCTGAAGTCAATGAAAAGTCAGGTAGCATGGTGGTGGAGGTGGTACAAGAACCAGAACAGAATAGAATTTGAGAAAGTAATTTCTGACCAAGCCTAGTAAAATGTCAAACACTTCCATGCAGAACAAAGGTCTGCAAGTTGGTCAACTGACCTTGGGTTCCCAATGATTTGCTGAATTCAAAGAATTTGCATAGATTAAAGTGAAGGGCAGTATTTGGCTCTCTGTGCTTAATAAGTCCTGTGCTGATCTCTAGTCTGTTCAGTAGTAGGCATTAAATTAAGCACATTGGCATTCAGATTATTTAGTATAATTGAGCATTAGGGAAGCCTGTCATATGAACAGGGAAGAGAAGGCCCAATGAAACCTGCCATTAAAAAACCCTGTGAGATTTCACAAAATCAAGACTAAACAAACAACTAATGCAGCAGAGACATTATGAAGATCATGATCTGAATCTCAGCAAATTCCACTGGTTGCCTGTCAGTGCAGATTCTTTCCATTAGAGATTTTAGGAGCAACTCTGAATCATGCCATTCTTGTTCCACCTCCGCTACCAGTGGCCACAGCCTCAGCATCACAAAATAATAAGAACCACGAGGACAATCGTTTCCCTCCAATTCTTTATTTTGACATTTCCCATTTGTGCCATTTTTCAAAGTTTTAATTTGGCACAGGCACTTTGTAGCCTGTCTTTTAACAGGTCACTAATAACTTGGGATGCAAGAGCTCATATTTCATTTTTTTGCTAGTGCCGCCGCTAAATATTTCATTTACCTTCGATGCAGCAGGCCGCTTTGGAAGACTTTAATTTTTTTCTTCACTGACATTGTTTAGACACTGGTTCTAGGGATTTGTTCTTCAGCATCAGACTAGTTTTCTCATATCTAATTAAGTAAAAATAATCAGTTGGCCACAGAAACATCTCCACTGTGTACACTATATGTTCTAGTGAGATCTCTTCAGAGATTCCTTCTTCAGACTTTTTTTGTTTTTATATATATATATATATATATATATATATATATATATAATCATCACTGAAGCTTTACTGATGCAGCCTGTCTTGCCTGTTATCTCTGGGACTAGAGGTCTGGCAGATTGACATATTGGGCTGCAATTCTACAGGTGCATTCAAAATACACAACTTCCCAGTATTACTGAAAAACGTACATTCAGAAACACCAGAGCAACTCAGGGGCCCTTTCAGCTGCCAGATATATGCTGCAAGAATATCGGTCTCAAGGAGCTTAAAAGCCTCAGGACCCTCTATGCAAAGCAAAGGAGAGCAAAAACCATCAGAAGTGGGAGGGAATGCAGGAGAATAATGCAGACCTCGTGGAACATTCCCCTTCTCCTCTTCATGCAGCTAGGGTTCTGTGGGTCTGAAGGATGCAGGCTGGGGACAAAACTGGGGAGCAGCTCCAGATATCCACATGGAAGTTAATTTAACTCTTAGCTCCATTAACCGCTGCTCCATCTCTGTAACCCCAGTGGGTGGGAAGGAAGGGTACTGAGATGACACAGGACACAGCAACAGTTCCCAACGTGGGGTGCGGGACGCCTTTGAGGGGGAGCCACAGATTACAGGGAGTCCGTGAGGCTTCAGTAATGTTGAGGTCATTTAGCCCCTCAAGCCCGGAGCTAGCTGGGCACAGCAGCCTCAAGCCACACACCAGCTGGAGTGGAGGAGTAGCCACCCCTGAAAGGGAGCAAGAGCCTTGAGGTCTGCACCGGCCAGAGTGGAAGAGCAGCCCCCTCCAAACCCCGAGCTGGCCAGGGGCCCAGCCAGAGAGGAAGAGCAGCTCTTCCAAGCCCCACACCAGCCAAAGCAGAGGAGCAACCCAAGTCAGCTGGGCCCCTGGCCAGAGCAGAGCATCCCTGCCCTGATGGGAGCCTGGAGCAGCCCCGGCCAGCCCTCCAGCACCCGCCACCTCCATTACCTGTAGTCCATGAGGAACGGAAACAGGTGGGGCCACATAGCGCGTGCAGCAGCGGCTGTGCCAGGGAAGTCTTAGCTACTTTCTCAGGTACAAGTCATTTCTTATTTATAATTTAGTGGAATTATTATTATCATTATATGTGTTTACAGGGATTATGAGAGTTTATGGCCGTGTCGGGAGTTGGGGTGAAGGGGGCATGTTTTACCTAATGTTAACTAGTGGGGGGGCTTTCACTCAAAAAGGTTGAGAGCCACTGGTCCACAGGACAAGTGTGGCAGTCTAATCAGCACTACAGAAAGCCGGAGACAACAATGGGGCTGGAGCTGCCTTCCCTCCAAGGATTCTTGGAATCCACTGGATTTAGAGACTATTTTCCCTAGTTCCTCCAAACCCCTCTCCCCTGATAAGAATACTTCTTAGAAACTCTCCAAAAGTCATGGAGTGTCTTGGTACCCTTGTCCCCCTTCCGTATGTTTCGCCATGTGTGAGGGTGTGTATTGAAAGATACAATGTGGCCCAAAAGCTCTGAGAACACAATGACTTGTTCCCTTTGCAAGGCCTTTCTTGTCAAGATCTCATAGTGCTTCACAAACATTCATTCAACACCCCAGTCAACCATTGTATATAGTATTACTCAACTCATTTACTATTTGGCACACACAAATTAAGGGTTACATTCTAAGTCAGCAGTAGGCCCAAGATTAGAACCCAGGATTCCTGACTCCCCAGACTCCTAATCTGCTCTGACCACTAGAGCAGATTCCATCACACAGCACCACCCCCAAGGAAATAATCGTAGTCTAGCACCTTTTCATCTCAGTAACAGAATACTCCTTTCACTCTTCAAACAACGTTTCTGTGCATGTCACTAGGCTTGGACCTTGTCTATGTTGCAGATCACAAATACTGCTAGAATATGACACGTGGCTACTGTCAATACTGTTATATTAGAGAAAAGGGGAGCATGCGTTTAGAGCACTGGATTAGGCTCAGGAGACCCGGATTCAATTCGACACAGACTCAAAGTGTGACTGTAGGCAAGTCACTTCTCTCTCTGTCCTTTACCTCCTTACCTGTAATATGGGGCTAATAATATTTTCCTATGACACTGGGGTGTTGCAAGGATAAATTAATTAATCTATATGAGGTGTTCAGATACTGATGATGATTGAACCCACATAGGTACCTAGAGAGATAACTATTCCTGCCCTTTAAATGTTGCAGACCATTAGGGAGACTACCGTAACTCTGTTTTTACATTTTCTGAATCCTATGAAACCTTCAGCTGCACGGAAAGGTGCCTCCAGAAATGTCCATGGTACATACCAGATCTGTCCCATTCATTGAAGTCAGACTAGATGATGATAATGGTACATTTTAGCCTTAAAATCTATGATTTATGAATGAGATGTGTGCACTGCTTACTTAACCTGCTCTTCAAAATTCTACTGCATGGGCCATCCTTATATAGCTGTCCATATTTACGAATGGTCATATGGAAGTTTAATCTGGTCTGCCAGATAGACTGATCTTCTGAGTGAGAGACATTTTGGGATCACATCATATTAATCCTCTATGCTCAGCAGTGGTTCACCATCCAATTCTGGATTCACAATAAGGTCCTAGTCTCCATCGTCAGAGCTTTTACTGGAATGACATGCCTGCCTCAGAGACCACCTCTCTCCTCTACACTGCGGAGAGAATACTGTGGGAGAACATTCACCCAGGTGCTTTTAAAAATTTAACCAGGAACCTTTCTGCCTCTTTAGGCACCTAAATACTTTTGGAAATCTGGCCCTCACTGACTTAGCCAAAGTCACACAGGAAAACCTGCAGCAGAGCTAGGGCCAGAACCCAGACCTCTCAAGGCAGTATCCTAGCCCCTCTTATAATTAACTTCTTTAATTCTTGTATCGGATACCTACAGACTGCAGTTATGTGGGCAGCAGCACTACATTAGATTAGATTAGATCAATTGACTTCCCAATAGTCTCCTCCCGATGCAGTATCTAGATCTATAAATACAGATATTCTGCTAGTCTTCATCCAGATGCAAACATAGGCTTGTTTGTGTGTGTGTGTGTGTGTGTGTGTGTGTGTGTGTGGGGGGGGGGGGGGGGGGGGGGACGGACGGACGGACGGTGTTCCTGTTTTCCAGAAACTATTAAAACGTAACAACCCCCCAAATATTCCTATGTTTAAAAAAATAAATCACAGTCACTCCTGGTTTGGACTGGGCAAGCAATTTTCATTTGACTCTGCCCTTGGATTTGCAACTAGCTTTTCTGCTGAGACCCACTATACTTACCTTGTCTACTGCTCTAACCAACAACATGCCTTTTTAATGTGCCTTCCTGGGGTCTGCATTTGATTACAGCATTCATGTTCTATTTAGATTCTTTTGTATCATGCCCTGTGGTGCAAGCACGAAAGGTGTTATTTATAAAATGAAATTCTGTTGTATTGCAGCTTGGATTCAGAGAACAAGTAATATTAAATACTTACTTTATTTAATAATATCTTGGATTTATTAACTGAATTTCCTTATAAGATTAGACATGGGAGGGCCGAGGGGATTTTTAACGGATGAGGAAGCTTCAGGCAACCCCTCCTCCCAAATAAATATACATTATTTCAATCATTTCTATTTAGAGGGACAGGATGTGCACCTCCAGCTCAGCATAGTGGCTCTGCGTACAAAAGGCACTGCATACAACCATTGTTTGAAAGAGCGTATGGGGAAAAATGTACTACCCCTTTAAAGGACCCACCTTAAACACTGGAACAAGAAACTGAGGAGAGAGAGGGGGGAGGAGAAGCAGCCAGGGAGACTGCAGTGGGGGCTGATTTCTCTCTCAGGCACCAGGAGACAAACCTAACATGACTCACGGATTTGGGGTTTGTGGACTTTGTTTGGGAGCTCTGCACCAAGGTCCTGATGAACTGTTTGTTGTAATGATTCCTGTTCTGAAACCTTATTAAAATGGAACACAACATTTGGTGAATGTGTGTTGGCTTCACACAGGTCCCCTTGCCATACTCCTTTCTCGTCTCCTCTTTCCACAGCTCCACTTCATCATGAGCGCCGTCCTCTAGAGGACAGGTCTTGCCTGGGAGACCAGGGTGCACCGGTGAGGAGCAAACTCTTCCAAGATTGACACCTGTATAGACCAGTATATAAACCATCAGCAGATGCTTATGAAGCGTGCAGCCTTCACCCCAATTCAAAAGTGAGTTCTACCAGCCTGGGGAGAAATTATGGCAAGCTCTGAAACCTGTGTCCCTCACGTAGAAGCATGCTGTGCCTCTATCCTATAGTGCATCTTTAACAATCGTGTATTCCTAATAACAGTACATTTAACCTGTGCACCTTTACCCTAAAATAAATTCAGTACATTTTCTACCAACCAAATCTAGAGATGGGCCCAGGCTGCAAAGCTCAGACTTGTGTTCAAAACTCCCCAAAGTCCTGGGGTGTACAGAAATAAAATTTTGATTCAGGCCCATCTCTAAACAAAAACTAAACTCCTCAAGCCCCTGTTCCTAAAAATCTTTTACAAAATAGTTCACATAACTTGGAATCTGTCAGGTCCACAAGTAAGACTTGAATCTGACATCGGAAAGAGAAACAGTGTTAGGACTTGTCTACATTAGCACATATGCTGGGAAAACTTTTGTCACTCAGGGGTGTGGAAAAAACACAACCCTGAGCAACGTAAGTTTTGCCGACATAGGCACTTGTGAAGCTGCATTATGTCAACGGGAGAGAGCTCTCCTGCTGATTTAATAAAACCACAGAACGAGCAGCGGTAGCTATGTTGGTAGGAGAGCATCTCCCACCGACATAGCGCTGTCCAGACAAACGCTTATACCGGCAAAACTTATATCACTTAGGAGTGTGTTTTTGCACACCCCTGAGCAGCAAAAGTTTTGCTGGCATCAGTGCTAATATAGACAAAGCCTCAATGTCAGAAATGCTATAGGTGAAAAATTCCCACTCAGAGGTGCATGACAGGTAAAAACTTTCACCTCAAAGTTGTTGCATATTTAGGTGTGAGTCACCAACAGCCAGATTCATTAGACCCAAAGGTGCCACTCAAAGAAGACAAGCTATTGCTAGAACATGAGAGATTAGACTTTTTAAGTATCTGATGGATTAAAAGGAAAGTGTCAGGATATGTTAAATGGATATTCAAGTACTTTAGGCCCCAATTTTCACCTACTTAAAGATCTTAAAGCTGGATGAGAGGCAGAGATCAAAAATAAGGGGTGACAAATTTTTTTTTTTTTTTTTTTTTTTTACTTACATGGCATCATTGTCAACAACGACCCAGTGCAACGTAAAATTCACTGCATGAAGATTAGCAGCAGCTAGGAACAGTTGAGGAATAAAAGCTGTTCAGAACCAGGAATTGGGTTAAGGATCATCTCTAGACTCAGAAAAAAAATGTTCAACATAGATTGGCAGGGAGAATGTTCCCAATAGAAAAGATTAATAGGATTATATGGAGCAGAGGTTAAATTTGTGTCAAAAGTGAAGAGAGACAGGCTTTGTCTACACTAGAGAGTTTTGTTGACAAAAGCTGACTTTTGTCAACAAAATCGTGGAGGTGCACACATTACAATGTGCCTTCCGATGACAAAACTCTCCTGCTTTGCTGACAAAATAAAACCACCTCAACAAAAGGCATAGAGCTTTTTGCAGCAAAGTTACATAAAAAAGGTGTCAGTGTAGAACACTGCGCTTGATTAGGCTGCTGTAAATGGCCCCCAGGAGGTATTCCACAATGCCTATCCTGACCACCTTGGTCAGCAGTTTGAACTCCACTGCCCTGCACCCAAGTACATAGGCTCCTCCCCCACCCCCAAAGGCCCTGGAATTTTTAAAATTCCACTTCTTGCTTGCTTGGTATGGAGAGCTCACATTGCATCTTCCCATCTGACCACGGCAGCTCCCTGCAGCAAACGCTCCCCCATTTGGAGCACACTGGAGCTGTTGGATCTGTTGAGTGCAGTCCCAGCTCCATTCCAGCCGTAGGAACTTTAATGCCTACAGTCAGATTTCTCAAGGCCTTTTGGAGAAGGGCTAGGAACAGGACACTCGTTGTGTGAAGATAAAGGAGCCGAGACAGGCGTACCAGAAGGCAAGGAAGTCAAACCGTTGCTCTGATGCTGCGCCGAAGACCTGCCACTTCTATAAGTAGCTGGAAGCCATCCTCAGCAGACACCTAACCACTACCAAGAGCCCTGTGGATAGTTCAGTGGGGCTGGAGACAGTGGACTCGACCCCAAGGAAGTCATGGATGAGGTGGTCGAGCTGGAGGACGAGATGGGATAGGCAACACGATCACCCAGTATTGTGGGGAGTCTGGACCTCTTCTCAACACCGGAGGGTTGGAGCTTGTCCCAACACTCCATTAATGAACACCAAGATTTCCTGGGAAAACAGATCTCTAGGAAACTTTCCTGGAGGTCCTCACAATCCTCTGCCAAAGGATCCTTGGCAGAGCTGCTTGGTTCCTTTCCCTGTTGTAGGAAACTTTCCCGCACCAATCTACAATCCCTTGTGCAGGCACCAAAGCGGCACACAGGTGAGCAGTATATGGACCTGGTCTGAAGCCGCTCACATGCAAGAGATGCACCCTTGCATCCTTGCTTACCCTCAGGAGTGAGATATTGGTTTCTATGATCCCGTCTGTGGAAAACAGTGGCAAGCAGTGGCAGAATTTACAATTTTGTCCCTAGTCACCTGCAGTGATCCTCTTGGAAAACCACCAAGACCCTTTCTCCCTTCTTGAGCGACCCCCACCCCTCAGGCTGAAACTCACCATGTTTGGGGCGTTTGCTGAGCTGCATGCTTGCCAGTGGACAGTCAGAAAGAGGTGTATTTTACTATAATGATTCGATGCTGTGAGTGCACTAACAATCATGCTTCTGCTTATTGTTTCTTGTGCTTCTGTAGATGTGGCCTTCAGGGGAACCCCCTACACACCGGCAGAGCACCTCCAGCAGATAAGGAAGTGACTGAGGAGGAGCAAGGAGGACATATTTCAAGAGGTGCTCCAACCCTCAGAGGCCGAAAAACAAGAATGCAGGGCGTTGAGAGATATTTTAAATGAAAATTATAAAATAGATAGGCAGGAGAGAAGGGAGAGCCAGGAGTGAATTTTACTGGGCCAGGATCAGATGATAAACATGATGGAGGACCAAACGGAGATGCTGAAGTTCCTAATCACACTGCAGGCAGAATTCATGCACGCTCACTCTTCCTGCATTGCAGCTGATATGGAACTACTTGCCATGTCTCCACAAATTCCTCCAACACATTCTTTCCAACCTCCCAGCCCATCTCGGTACCCCATTCACTCCACCCCTTCGGACAGCTTCTAAAATTATAGCTGGACTTACACAGCTATGAAAGCCTACACTGCCCTTCACTGTTATCTCCCTTCCCACCAAGCATTTTGTGTGTTATTTGCTATTTAATAAAAATACACTCTCTGAAAGATAATCAATCTTTATCTGTCTCCTACACACATTGGTTGCTGCTGAAATTAATACACAGTGGCAACTGGATCATTTGTAGAACTAAAAATCAGTCAGGAATCATCAAAATTTTCATGCAAGGCAGCAAGTTAACAAAGCATGGCAGAGTGCTGTATAGAAAAACACATCACTGGCACTCATTGTCAAAATGGTTCCTCAAGGCCTCCCTTATCTGAATATCCTCCCGTTGTGCCCCTCTAACAGCCCTGATATCTGGCTGCTCAAAAACAGCCGCCAGGCGAACCGGCTCCACGCTCCACCCCGGGGGAAATTTTTCACCTTTAGCCTCACAAATATTATGGAATGCACAACAGGCTCCTATGACCATGGGAATATTGTCCTCATTTAGATTTAACCTGCCCCAATGGCAGTGCTAGCATCTGCCAAATGCACAGTCTATGGCCATTTGACACTGCTCAGCCTATTGTTGAAGTGCTCCTTGCTGCTGTCCAGGTTTCCTATATAAGGCTTCATAAGCTATAGCAGTAAGGGGCAGGCTGGGTCTCCCAGGATCACTATGGGCATTTCAGTATCCCCCCTTGGAATATTCTGGTCTGGAAAGAAAATTCTGCTTGCAGCTTTCTGTACAGGCTCCTGAAGATGCGTGCATCATGCACCTTCCCTGACCCCCTCACATTGATGTCAGTGAAACACCGACAATGATCCACAAGTGCCTGCAATACCACAGAGAGGTACTCTTTTCAAGTGATATACTCCGTTGCAAGATATTCTGGGGTCAAAATTGGGATATGCATGCCATCTATTGCCCTGCCGCATTTAGGGAATCCAGTTGCCACAAAGCCATCCACTATTTCACACATATTTCCAAGAGTCACAGTTCTTCGTAGCAGAAAGAGATTGATGGCCCTGCACACTTGTGATAACATAGCCCCAATGGTGGACTTTCTTACTCCAAACTCATTCATGACCAACCAATAGTAGTCTGGAATTGCCAGCTTCCATATGGCAATCGCCACACAGTTCTCCACCTAGAGGGCAGCTCTCATTTTGGTGTCCCTGCACTGCAGTGCTGGCGTGAACACCGCACACAGTTCCAGGAAGGTGGCTTTTCACATCCAGAAATTCTGCAGCCACTGCTCTTCATCCCAGACCTGCATAACAATGTGATCTCACCATTTAGTGCTTGTTTCCCATGCACAAAAGCAACAGTACACAATGTGCAGCTGCTTTGTGAATGCCAAAAGTAATCTGGTGTTGTTTCTTTCCATGGCACATAGCAAGTCAGGCACTTTTGATTCCCGTTCTAACTGGGAGTTCATGATACACTGCATGACCATCTGCGAAGTGTTCATAACAGTGACCACAACAGTGGAGAGCAGTGCAGGATCCATCCTTTCAGACAAAGATGGTGGATGCACAGAAAACAGGGCCGTTGAAAAATGCCACAAAACACATTCAAAAACCCATGGAATGAAGGGAAGGAAAAAATGCATCATGTGACGTTGAGTGCACACCCATGATGCATTGCGATCCACTTCACCTTCCCACAGCTTCCAGCTGCAGAAGGTGGAGAGTTGCACAGTGGGATAGCTATTCACAGTGCACTGCTCTCACTGTTGATGCTAGAGCACCAACTGTGGACGTGTTCCGCTGACAGAAGGAGCATTGGGTGAACACGCACAAGCAATATATATATAGTGCTTTTTGATCATCTGCATAAATTGCGTCAACAAAACTCTAGTATAGACAAGCCCTGAGAAACAGACTGATGGTGAAAAGTTCAAGAGGGGTAGCCGTGATAGTCTGTATACAGCAAAAACAATGAGAGTCCTGTAGCACCTTATTTGTTAGTCTTTAAGGTGCTACAGGAGTCCCGTTGTTTTAGACTTATTGTGAATCTTTCAAAAGACATGTATCCATGGCACCAATAAAAAACACATGCTTAGACACTGTACAGGCAATATGGCTTTTGTCTACCACTCCCTCCCTCATGCTCACCTCAAGACATCTTTCTTTGGAATTTTATTCCACAAATATTCCATAATAAAAAACTCTGCCTTCCTTTTTAGGAAAGCTGGTGAAAATACATTAGCTAATAAATGGAAGCTTATCGCTATCCTGGCAATCAAAAGTTGGTCACCATGAGCATGAGAAGTGATCTCAATGGAAAAGTTACAGAAGTACAGACACAAGCGCTATTCAGTCTATACATATTATGAATGTGCACAACGTCACAGTTTAAACTATTTAACAAAATTTGGCTTATTACTTAGATCTCAGTGAGATCTACAAAACAAGCCATGTTTGAACAACACTGATTTTCAGCTCATTTAAAATTATTCAGATACAAACTTTTCCTACTGGAACATGTGGAAGAGAACATAATTTACACACACACTCTCTCTCCTGCACATACAAACTTCAAGCTTGAGCTGTTTCTCTCTAATTTTTGAGACCAATTCACCTCTGAGCTAATGAAAACATTCAGCCCAAACTTTTAGTTTGAGAAAGTTGTGAGCACCTGAAAGTACAGAATAAAAATGGAAACTGCATCTTAGCATTGTCTATAGAGTATGTTACTATGCCTGACTTAATTATTATGGTCAGCATGCAATGAATAAGTTAAGAGTGAAAGTCTTCAGTGATCCAAGAACACAGAATATAAGTGACTTTCTTGATGTGTTGCTTTCCAAACTGCTTCTATTTTTCCATACCTGCTCACTGACGGTTTTCACTTCACCTCCATTTGAGCAGCTCAAAGACAGCAGAGCAAGCCAGAAAATCTGGCCCATTATTTTCAAGCTTTTAAGAAGAGATTAAAATCCAGAAATGCTGCAAAATCTGGATTCACGTCTGCATTTTAAAATCTAAAATTTAAAAGTATTTGGATCCAGGCTTTTTGGTGCAAAATTTAGTATACAGAAGTACTTTAGAAAATTGTAATCTAGTCAGGGATTCAGGAACATCCCTAACATTTGAGGGTGTTTGACTCTGTGGTTTTGGTTCAGGTTCATTTCTCATTAAGCTAATTGAAAATTAGCCAACAATAAAAAAAAGAGAGAATACAGAAAAGTAGTTGACAGATACATTAAAAACCCAGTACAACTCCCATTAAAATCAAATGGCACTCATCCACTAGCTTTAGTGAAGGTGGATTGAGTCCTAAAAAAATGAACTTCAGGTGCATGGTCAGACTGATTGAGTAGCCAATACAATAATGGGAGAGTGGGAGATAAACAATTCAGAATGCCCCAGAGTTAGGGAGAACCTTGCCGGATACATTCTACACAACTGAGCTGTGATCACGGCAGAGCTCAGTCAAGAGATTCTATTAGGACACGACGTACAGCACATACTGTACACCTTTCTAAAGTGCTACCTGAATGCATTTTGATTCATACTTTTCAACCCCCTATTTGTCCCAGCATCCCTTCCACACACTCTTTAAAACTCCATCTTAACATCAAAAGCCGATTTCCCATTTTCCTCAATGCAATCTTTAAAAATATCAGACTGGGACAGACACAATTCCAGGCAAACAGGAATCACATTACACCATATTGCACCCTAGAAGAACTCTACCCCATCTCCGAATGCACTCCCTTTGTCAGATATCAGGGAAGTCAACCTTTGAAGCCTATACAAGCTCCTTAACCCTTTCTTGCTGTAAAACTAACACTTTCAGCTCACTGTGAAATTTTGGGAGAGGCTATGCTGTAAAAATTGTGTCCAGGGACCCAGTAACAACACAATTACAACTGAAATGCCATTTCATTTTGCAGTCCTTAATTGAAGCAAACCATGTTTTAATTTTACATGCAAAGTATGCTACAGCCTTGGGCTTCACAAAATGGTAGTAAAACTCAGGCATATAGTGAATATATAGTTGGGTCTAGTCTACAGTTAAAAACGGAACTGTGCTATAACCATGTTGGGTGATAACTTTCTTGTAAATGAGTTCCCTGACATATCCTCTTTCATAGCATAGATGAGACATTCAAACACAAGTTACAGAGGGAGTGTGTTCTAGCTGTTAGAGTGGAGGCTTGAATGTCAGAACTGCTCTTCTGCCAGTGACTCGCTGTCAGATCTTGGGCAAGTAATTTTGCCTCTCTGTGCCTCACTTTCCACAACTGTAAAAGTGGAACAATTCTTCACCAGAGGAGAAGGGTTGTCAGGCATAGCTTATTAATTTCCATTAAGTGCTTTCAGATCCTTAGATGAATGGAGCTATAGAAAGACAAAATATTACTATGATGTTAATCGACTCTTTTCCTCACATTGATTTTGCTGTAGTACTCCATGGCTGTTGACAGCAGACAGCAGGTAAAGCAGATGTATGCGAGATCTCATGAAAGATCACCCATGTCTATTTTCTTTAGGTTACATTTATTTTCAGTGCCTGTTCTGCGGGCCCTTGAAGATTACATAAGCTGAACACTATTAAACACTTAGCCTTGGTGCATGAAAAATATATTCTTTTAGCAGTTTTATTCCTCTATCAATTACTACTTTAAGAGGCTTCCACTGTATTATTTTATACTGGCCAGTTGTAAAGATAATTTACTCCCTGAACAGTTTTATTCCTTTAACATTTAAAACTTTTGTTCAATGTTTATCACATAACTGTTTGTGGCAGATATGGAGAGAAATTATTTACTAAGGGAGATGATACGCTGATAGACTTTTGTGCATTTTCACCGTGCTTCAGAAAAAAAGAGACCTGCATAGGGTTTCTGTGAAGCTCCGTACTTAGCTGTAAGCAAAGTGAAGTGCTTTCTCTCTTTCTTCCAGGGACAAGACCTTTACCAGCGCCATGCTCCCAGCTACAGGCGTATAAGCATTCACACAACAAAATATAATATAAGATTGTTATAAACTTGAAACTCAGCCCAAGGGTCATTGCTCTATTAACCTATCAAGTGAATCTGGAGCCAATTTATGTCTTCATAGAGTTCATGCTCAAGCCAACAGAATTTGGCAGGGTCAGGTGACTATGTCATAGAACATGATTAAACCCAGTAATTTATCTGAACCCAAAACACAGTAAATGTCAGGTAACTTAATGTGAAGGCCTCTCAGTCAGAGAGCCTGCCTTCATGTCAATACAGTAGAGCAGGGTATGATGGAGGCAAGATACCTGAACACACACTGGAGCATCCTGCAAAGTCACAAAACAGGGCTGCATTGCCATGTAGGCCATACACAATAGAACAATGAAAGAAGGCTCCAAGGTATTGCCATCAAAAGAAGAGCTGGTGGCTGGAAGGGGCATGCATCAGAGCAAAGTTGGCATTTCAGGGCTGCAGGATCAGAATTAAGCTTTTGCAGTGGCAGTGCTACACAGATCGACAAAGCCTTCGCAACTCAGCAGAAGACCCCGATTTCATTGCCAAGCCATAATTCAGAGCAGATGATGAAAGATTTGCTGAGGTTCATGAACTCTTTGAGTGACTCTTGGCCCAGTTTTGTGTAACCGGGGGTCCATTGCCTTGATACCAGGCAAGACTTGAAGTTCTGCGCAGCTTCAACATAAACCTTTGAAACTCTGGAAGCTCATCTAAGTTTTGCTTTGAACACGGAAGTCAAATTGAAACTTTGTGAGAAAGGGGAGCAGACCAAACCTACTCATACCTCGCTTTTATACAGTACTTTTCATCAGTAGCCCTGAAAGGGCTTTTACAAGGAGGTCAGTATCATTATCCCATTTGTACAGATGGGGAAACGGAAGCACAGGGAGAGGAAGTGAGTTGCCTAAGGTCACCTAGCAGGCCAGTGGAAGAGCAGAGATTAAAATTTAGGATTTTTGAGTCCCAGTCCAGTTCCCTAGCCACGAGGCCACAATAGAGTGCTTGCACTAGTTCCCGCAAAGTGCCACCACAGAGATGTGTTCAGCTCTGCTCAGCAGCAACAGGTCAATTACCTAAACACAGCCCTTAAATTTTATAATTGACTTCACTTACAGGCTCTGGATTAAAAGAAGTGCCTTACTGTCTAGAAAGACTGGTGTCAATCTTTATCCCTCCCAAAAACTGACTACTTTTCAGTTTTCCTTGTTCAAATGCAGTTGTAAACTATTAAAGCAGTCTCCCTGGTGCATGGAAAACACATGGTTTGAACAATCTCAGTCCTTCATGAAGGAGGGATTTCTGAGAGTTGCACTGTTTCCTTTTACTGTACAGTGTGTTTGTTTGTCACACAGAATGTTTATTTTTGTAACTATTTTTTCCTTCTTTCCACAGTTACTTACTGGAGGTTTTTACACACACATATATATACACACACACGCACTTATTGACTAAAGAACTTTTGTGCGTGACCGTAGGCTGCCAGTCTGAATGGAGCACATAAAAGTTAGGTATCTCAGAGACTGATTACATGTCTTTCACAGTGTGTGCATCCAATCAGATTAGTCTGGGGTGGGGGGGAGCAGAAAATGCTCGTTGCGTAGTTTTCCTTTGTTACATGTTCAGTTAACGCATTAAAATGACAAGGAACAAATCTGCTGAGAGAACACTCACAGACCAAGACCTACATATAGAACCTGAAGGGATTCCCACACTGTTGAGGCATCCAACTCTCTACTAGCACAAAACTTCCAGCGTTGCCCCCAAGTCCTCAGAACCTTAAGCTATGTCTATCCTGAATTTTAACTGTCTTCCCCAGAGACATCTTCTGTGTCCATACTAGAACCATGAAAATCACTCATTTTCTCCCAGCTCTAAACCTAGTGAGGTCCAAAGTGCTAGCTACCACTGCTGGAGAGAACTCTGTTCAGACCTTGCCAATGCCAGTCCTTCACTGGTCAGATGGATTGTTGTTATATATGACATGATGTATGAGGCAATTTTTCCCCTAGTGGCACTGTGCACACTAACTGCATTACTCCAACCTTTGCCTGCTTGTGAAGAAAAAGGAACAGGCATTTATCTCTGGTCTCTTGCATGACAGCGCTGATCTCTAGTTGGCAAATTATCTTACACTTAATTGCTTTATACTAGAAGGTGGAGGTGAGAGGAGTACATGAGGTCACGTCAGCCTTTAATATCAGGTGGGGCTAAAGGGCATATTTGTCCTTGGCCATCATTTGTGGACAGGGATGCAACAACGGGTGCTCAACAAACCCCATCAGACACTGGAGATAAAAGGATAGGAGGCAGCTCTCTCACCAGCAGAGCTTGGATACATCAATGCCACTGAGCTGACTATATTCTCCATTAAGCTATGAAGAGGCGCAGGGCTGGCCCCACAGAAGCCCTGGTATATATGAAAAATGAACAAAGAAAATTTTGTCCAGGATGAAAGGAAAAGACTGATCAGTTTTAAAGTTGTTGGGAGATTCAGAACTACATGTGATAAGGAACATAGGGGAGTTACAGTCTATGTAACTGTCAGCCCTGAGGGCAGGGAAGGGCTCCAGCTGTCAGTACCCCATATGGCCCCACTTCAGTTGGTGGAAGCGCTCCTGGTGAGGATGTGCACTGTTGACAGAAGAAGCATAGAACAGATGTGAACCACCACCTTAATTTCTGCGGTGGCTGTACGTCGACTTAACGTAAGTCGACTTAATTTTGTAGTGTAGACAAGCCCTGAGTCTGGGATAGGAATAAACTGTGTGGATACAGTGAATGCAGAACTCCGATGGGAAGAAATAGCAGGACTCATAGTAGAGTTGAAAAAGGCACAGTAATTTTGAAAGGGAAAAGCCTGGGAACACCATAAAACTGGATACCAGGTGATGTAGCTGGAAGAGAAAAAGCAGAACAGTCACATTTTTGGACTCAAGCAACTATTTTTTTCTTGCCTGCCTCCCCCCCCCCCCCTTTCCTTTCCACCCACACATTTTTTGCATGGATGATTTGGATTGGTTTAGGAATTTGTACTCGGACAGTTTGAGCAGAGTGACATTTAAGTTGCTAGTTTGCCCAAGCAAATCTAAAACATTGCATGTACAAATGCCTGGTTGCAACAATTGCACATGTTTTTAAGTCAAGATGGAAACACAACTCTTGTTGAAAGTTGGCCCATGATATAAATATAAATATAAATATATATATATATATATATAGATTCACAGAGGTTAAGGCCAGAAAAGGCCATTGTGGTAATCTAATCTGACCTCCTGCTTAAAACAGGCTACATAATTTCATCCAGTAATTTTTGCATCAAATCCATAAAATAAAGAGACATCTTATGCTTGTAGGAGTAGAAGGGAAAAAACAGAGAGAGCACAAATTAAAGAAACAAGAGAGCTAGAACAGGCACAGAGGAAGAACTAGGAGTCAAGTAGATGCAATAAAGGGAGAAGAGTTGCACATAGCTGTCTATCTACTGTATTTAGGTATGTATAGAGGACCTAGTCAATCAGTAATGGAGGTACAGAGAAGAGACAAAGAAATAAGAGGAAATATGATACTGGAAAAGATAAAGGTGAATTCCTCTGTACCAAAAAATGATCAAACAAAGTAACTGTAATACATACTTGTTAGTTGAAATTATCTGAACTGTGATGCTTGAATTGTGGCCTCCTGCTCCATGCAAAATTATTGTTCAAAGAATGAGTGAGAGAAAAGGGAGGGAGAAAGCTCTCAACTCCCAGAACAGATTTTGTGAAGAAATACCACTTGCTTCATTTGTCTATGCAGTTTCCTGCCACGGCTGCAGAAAGAGTGTTATAGACTTAATCACCTAGAGTGCAATTAGATGAGAGCCAAGCACAAACAGCCCCAAACACAAGACTTATCATTCCTCTAACAAACTGAAACTCCAAGTTTCTCCATCATCATTGTTCTGTCCGGAAACAGCCCTCAAATATCTGAAACATTCCTGGAATTAACAAATATGTGCTGATTTTGCCTAGCTAGTTGCTTCCTGATATCGCTCTGGCTGGCACTGATTTACAATGAATGGCACTGTTGTGCTGCAGGAATATATTTTGCCTTTTTTATTTCTTCTTAAATTTCCTAATATCCGCAAGAGAGAGGTTGAGTCATTGAACAGTAATGTGACTCCTTAAATCAAACAGTGAGTAAGTGTAAGCAAGCTTTTGTTATGGACAATTTCTTATAGGCTGTCGTCCACTAAATCAATGTTACTGTTAGTTCATTTGGCTTCTAAAAGGTAGTTTCAACATACACAAACTTTTTCGTGGAACTCAGGTACTCATTACTTTTGTACTGAAAACCAGGACAGAAATTTGAATGGCAATATGTTTCTTCTAAACTCTGCTGTAAAAGTGATTCTTTCTATGCTCTGTAGCAAGAGTGACTATAAATTCATATCTTGAAAGAAAAAGACAAAAAGAAAACAAAGATGACAAATGTTTGTCAATTTCCAAGTCCGTAAAGGTGCAGTGTTCAGAATTTGCTCCACGCAGTATAAATGAACTGTAGAACATGATGCACAAGATAAAAATCTAATGCTCTCTACATTAGTGCTTTGGTCACATAATGACCCCCAGAAAAAGATAAATTAACTTGGGGTCTGCCAGTTGAAACTAAGCACACCCATGCATTTCAAATATTTCTTTAATTAACAAAGAATAAAAGTAAAAAAATGTGCATTCCCTGGGTTACTTACAAATACAGTCCCAAATTTCAGGTAAAGTCCCCCTGAATTTCCTTGGAAATCATCAAGATGGTGTAAGAAGGTTCCATTCCCTGCTCCCACCATGCACTTATGCAGCCAATTTGTGTGTCCAAAAGTCCTTGCAAACATTATTTAATTAGCTTGCACAACAGCTCTTTGAGACAGGTAAGTATTATCTTTGCTATTTTACGCCTGGGGAAACGGAAACAAAGAGGTAAAGTGACTTGCCCACGACCAGAGAGAGACAGTTGCGAGAGCCAGGATTATTCTGAAGTAGGATCACCTGATCGCTTCTCCAGTGCCTAAACCACTTTCTCTTCTTAATGTACAAAGAACTGCCCTGGCCCCTTGATTAAATCCACTTCCCTTCTTCCAACTCTGCTGTTTTAGGAGAGATGGCTAAGTTTCTATTTTATTTAAGAACAGACAACTCTAATCGCAAAGGCCCTAAAGGACACGTTACCCTTTTCCAGTCTGAGGATGCGCAAGATCAGGGCCGGCAAGGCCGTTTCCAAGCAGTTTGTTCAATTTACACTATCATTAACTCCCACACTGATTATTTCGGGACTACACTTCCTAGAAAGTGGTCTCTCTCCATTTTTTTAAGGCAAATGAAGTCCTGACCTTACTGTTCAGAAGTGGTTGGGAAAAAATGTTCTGCAGGGAGAGCACGTACCATTTCTACTTGCTTTACACAGAAGAAAGAAGGACTGCTATGGAAATTAAATTCAGTTCTAATAGCCTTAAGTCCCAGTTCACTGGGATTGGAGCTGCTATATCCAGTGCATCCCTAGGGTATATATTTATATTTTTATATACATAATATATATATATACACAAAAAGTAACCAATATGGAACTGGTTGGCATGGTGGCAGAACAACATACCTGGGACTTGGGCCAGAAGTAGACTCAACTCACTTTCTCCCAGGCTTAGCAAAGAGTGATTGTAAAGCATGAAGGTGTCACTCTTGCTTTCTGCAAGGGAAAAGTAACAGCTGCATAACCTCATCTAGCAATTCTTTTCAGATAAGTCCATATAGCTGCTTAGCACAAGGTCCTGAGAAAACTGAGCTTTCTAGTCTCCCTATGAGGCAGTGAAAGAAAAATTACAGTTGCCTTTAATAAAGTTACCAAACAGAATTAGGAGGCAGCAGACCTGGGTTCTAGTCTCAGCTCAACTACATGAACTTGCCCATGTCATAACACACCTTTGCACCTCAGTTTCCTCATCTGTAAAATGAAGATAACAATATTAACCTTCCTATGGGAGACTGTGAGGTTTAATTGATTAATATGTATAAAGAGCTCTGAGTCCCTTCTGCAAAAAGTGGTACAATATATAAATGTAAAATATTATTTATGACTTTGGGGAAATAAAAAGGCATGTAGGGGGGTTTGCATTTATGCTTTAGGAGACAAAAATCCAGTCTGCAAATTTAACAGCAAAACAAAACAAAAATAAAAAAAAAAATCAATAAAACACAAACACGGACTGTAGAGATATTGAATTACTATGAGAGATCACTTTGCCAGCTATGGAAAACTAAACACCAATGCTATTCTATCTAAGAAACATTGTTTTTAAATTACATATTATTAAGAAGTATATTTGGACTACTAGACCTTCACCATCTTGGCTCAGCAGAGGTCAACGTAAAACAGGGAGACAATCTATAGTGATTTAACCTCTAAAACCTGGACAAAACTTCATTCCCTAATTCTCAATTTTTAATATTTTAGCCACCCAATGGTTATTGGAATAAGAAAGCCATTTTGATGTACAATCAGTAACCTACAGGCCTACCCAAAACTTACAGTACAGCAATAAACAGTAACAACAATACTTTACTGTTCTCTAACAGCTTCCATCACATGATTTCCATGTATCTTACGAACATCAATGAATAAAGGCACACATAGATTCCTGGTAGTATCATTAACCCCATTTTACAAATGGGAAAACAATCACAAAAGCTGTAAAGTGACTTGCACAAGGCCACATAACAACACTGTGGCAGACCTAGGAAAAGAACCTGAAGGCTGAATACTCCTAGATCTGAGCCTTAACCACAAGGATCTCCTTACTGCCATCACAAAATAAACCCAAAGACTTTGATCCCAATTTTCTAACTTGGGTCTCTAAATTCCACGATGACATGGTCAGACTTGTCACATGGTACCTAAATGGGATATTTTATCAGGACATGTTCCCTTTTTTGTTTAAGCATGTTTAAAGAGACACCTAAATGCCCTTGGGAATGTGGTGCTATAAAAAATTACCATAATCATTTACCTCGGAAAGATGGAGTGCGGAGTCAACCCTATTAGGACTCAAAACTGTGGCTCCATGAAGTCTAAGTACCTGTAAGCCAGAACTGATGCTTAGGTAACTAGCACTCTCTCCTATGGGATAAAAGGTCCATTTAATCAATTTACAGTCATGCTCACAGAACAAGCAAAAGTTGGGCTCAAAAGAAGAAACAAAGCAAACGAATAGTCATTTATCTGAACACACTGAATTTTGCAGGTTTGGATAAACTGAGAACCGGACATGAACTATTCTCAGTTGTGCTTTTCCACAACCAGTCCTAATTCTGTGCTTTTCTGCTTGAAAAGTACTGATGGGCCAGAACCAGAACCTTGGATCCTAATGCTCTCAAGATTTGGGGAAGTCCAGAACCAAACTTTACTATTCAGACTTATTTCTGCTCAAATGTATTTCGTTTTATTTCTCTGCAGGGAAAAAATAAAAAACTTTTCCTCTAAATATTTTGTCTTTGTAAAGTGGCATATTTCTCATTTTGCCCAACTGAGACTATTCCAAATGCACAGCTGGGAGGATAAAATATTTGGGATCTCTTCTTCCCTAGATGTAAAAGGGATTTACATGCATGAATTCCATTACTATTAGTAGTTCTCCTAGAAAATCTTCCATGCATTGAGATGAGAATATGACCCAGAGATTAAACAGACACAGAGTTCAGACATCTGGAGCCCCCTGCCATGAAGGAAAAAAAAGAAGTAGAGAATGTAGCAGACCTTAGCTTCACAGTAAAAGGACATCTAATCTGGCAAATCCAAGTCTCCTTGATCCAACAGCAGAAACAATTTCAGGCTAGACGTTTAAGAGGATTTGCTTTTCCTTAGGGGTTATTTAAATAAAGCTGTGTAAACTGAGCAGACGTATATGGAAGAGCAATAACCACCTGTTTTTATTTTATTTTCAACACTGAGGAGGTAGTACAATTATCTCCCATTAGCTGAAACAGATCACTATGTTACTGTCTAGTCAGCTCAGCCTACGCTGGACTCAGAAGTACTAGTTAAAGGCCACACTGGAGGGGAAGGATTCTAGACATGTACACTTCACAATAATTTCTTAGCTCATGAGATTCTTAAAATGTTCAGGTCAAATGGTATGTCCCCTTGGCTAGTTTATTAGAGGTATTTGCAATTTTTTCTTTATTAGAGAAACAGCATGCAAGAACAGATTGTTTCTGGTATGTCCAAATAGTGTTGTGTCCATGGGGTTCAGAAGTGCACTGTATGCCTAAAGGGAATCCCTATGCAGTGCTAAATTATGGCAATATCACCTTGATTCCTGACTGACTGATCAAGTAGCTTAAACTTAAAAGAAAAACTCTATCACGTCTTGTACCTGTTTTAGCCTCAAATAATTGGGAAGTTCACAGTATTTATTGGGCTACTTAGAGGGAGGCCAGCTCCAAACTGTATAAACCCCAAACCCAAACATTATTCAAATACCAAATGACATGCCACTCAACCCTGTCAAATGCCTTATATGCACTTGTGGATTAGAGAGGCCTGTCTTTCCCGAGTGAGTCATGACATTTAGATGGTCACTACAGCCTACTAAGAAATCTGCAGCATCTTTTATATAAGACAAAAATATGAGATGTTTAAAATTTATGGAGGAATTTAGTATATTAATTCCAATGTCCCAGCCAACTTCCAACTTGGGTCATGACATTTCGTTTATGTATGTCCACTCTAATTTCAAATGGGTATAAGATTCTTCTTTGGTTTCTGTCTTAAGTTATTGTGTAGCATTGCTGTCAAACAGCTGCTGTATTTTACTCCAAAAGTGGTCATATTTTTATGGTGGATGATAAGATACTTGTATAGTTTATGTAGAAATTTAAGGTCCATATCATGTAAATACTTACGCATATGCTTAACTTTAACCAAATGAGCAATCCCACTGAATGTCATTCAGTTCAAGGGGCTACACACATGCTTAAAGTGCATGCATAGGTATATGCCTAAGTTTGTAAAATGCCTTGGAAAATGTTGAGGTCAAGGAAGATATATAAATGCAAAATATTATAACAGTGAATATGTTTGAAAAGCTTAAATATTTTGATCTCTAAAAAGGCATCCAGTCAGTGCTCTGGTCATATTATAATATTAATAAATACAACCCACAAATTGAACCTCACGTCTGAAAAAACAAGTGAACCCACCCAACCAGATCCCTTAAAAGAAAGCTCTCCTTTCCTCGCTACTATTACAAAAGGTAGTATCCATTATACAAGCTTTAAAATTGTAAGTCAATGCCTATCTCCATCATCGTTATTTTTAACATGAAACTAATATCCTTAAGGATTATTTTCCTTCTTAAAAAACTTCTGTCTATCTGTACTGTCCTCATCAAAATGCTATGTGATTTGCGCTCTAAAATTTTCTCAAAACAGATTATATTATGCTTCTGTAATTATATTTTTCTGAAAGTCCATAAGAGACAGGAAGGGTAAATTAAAATTGCAGAGGAAGGATCAGAACTTTGCTTAAAGATCAATGAACTTTACTACACAAACCTTTGCCCATTCCAACAAATCCAAACTGTAGTAACTCACAGCAGCATTGCGTGATGCCAGGTATTGACAATGTCACAACATTTTGGTGACATGTATAAATGTGTTTATTTTGTTATTATAGAAAGAGTACAGAGTCTGAAACATGCTCATGTAGATGATTTGATTGTTCCTCCAGTACCTTTTCATAGACTAGTTATAAAAATGGATATAAAGAGGAGGTCATGTTTCCAAAAAAACACATTAAATGCAGAACCAACTGAATGAGTTTTGAGTCAGCTGGTTTGGGAGGAGAGGTTTAAAAGAATATATAAAACAAAGTTATATGACTTGGTCTATATCCTGTCTCAGAATATAAATATCACCTGTCAAAGAAAGAAAACGTTAATGTGGTTTTATAGATTTCAGGACCTCAAGTACGATATGCCACTGCCACTCCTGCATAAGATCATGAGCACTGAAAAGCATCAGGCAAAGCCTGCTCAGCGATACTCAATCCGCTGCACCTCAAGCTGTCCTAAATGCAACACTAAAGCAGCACAGTGATGACTTGTATAATCTGGAAAGAGAAAGGGCTGTTGTAATAACCTCAGTAGAGTTCTAGTCATGGTCCTATTTCTATGAATAAGAAACAGATGTAAGACTCCAGCAAGGAGTTTCTGGGCGCAGACGGTCTCTAGACTTTGGTGAAGTGTTTCTAGAATCTGGTAATAGGCTTTGCACTATTTGTTTTTCTGTATCCCTCCTGAATCCACCTGAATAGAAAAAACCCAGGGGTTGAGATCTGTACTATCTTTGAGAGTTGCCATGCAGCAAAGAACAAAATATATTGTGCTTAGCATGGTGGCCAGATTTTTAAATCTCCTTCACACAGTTTGTAATTCTTCATTTATTCTTTTCCTTGATCTTGCGTAACACTTACAAATCATGCACTAATCAGGAAATTCAGAAGGCTGGGTATTGAAAACAAAGCGGTGAAAAACAAACGAACAAAAAATCAATCAAGCCCCCAGCACTAATACTGGGCTGATGGCATCAGTTTGATGTATCACCACTTAAACACAGTAAGAATACTAGTACTTTCAAGAACTATACTGGTTACCGTCCTAGGATTCTGAAGCTCTTAAAAACTTTCATGAATTAAGCCTCACAAAACACACTTGAGGTACGCATTATTATTCCCCTTTTACAGATGTGGAAACTGAGACACTGAGGGGGGACTCCCAAATACCATGATGCTTATAAATACAAATACTAAATAAATAAATAAACAGTAAGAGTGACTTGCCCAAGGTCTCCCAACAGATCCAGGAGAAAGCCAGAAATGGAACCCTATTCTTCTACTCCTAGCACAGAGCTTTAACCACTAGAACTTGCTTCCTTTCATGCCTAGTTTATGAGTATCATCTTTCATCTTCTGAATGAACACAGCATCTAAGCAATGACAACACTGACAGAGGGTGTTTCCTGGTGCAAGTTGCCAGCATTGAGAGGGCAGGTCCCCACAAGAATCCTAAATATCGAAAATTCCTTGGCCAGCTTCATTTTTAGGGAAAGATGTTCAAAACAGCCTCCATTTGTACATATGCCACGTTGTCCATTCAGTCACTTGTACACAGATACATGCTCAAAACCATTTGCACAAGTGAATTTTAGCATATGTGCACACCAGTGACCGTGCAAAAAATGGTGTCTGAAGGTGACTGTGTTTGTACAAATGCCATGGTGGTATAGCAACCCCCCTTGGTCTCGCCTATTGGCAACATTCTCCTTTGGCAGCGGGGCCTGTGGTAACTCAGCCTCAGGCTCTTCCCCTCAGCACCTCTCTCACGAAGCGTTTGGTGCAGGCCTTATTTCAGGCCTGCGGGGGGGTGAAGGGGGGGGGGTCCTTCAACCCCGCAGGGGAGGGGCGGGTACTCCCAGTCCGTGTATATGCCCCAGGGCCCAGGGAGGTACCTTTCTGTGGCTCCTTCTCAGGGCTGTAGAGGTGGTGGTAAAGCCCTGGAGGGTCGGAGACACTGATCCTTCCCGCAGGCTGGGGCCAGGGTTTTTCCTCTCTCTGCTTCTCTGGCTGAAGAGAAACACTATCTCCCGGTGGTGGGGAGGGGTGGGGGGTCTCTCCTCTGGCCACCGCAACCTTCTGGCAGCTCCTTTCTCTCCTTCTCCTTTGTTCCCCCCTGCCCTCTAGGGATGGCAGGGTTTAAGTACATCTGGCGTAGCCCTTAATTGGGTCCAGGTGTCTCTAACTGCCCTGCAGGAACCTCTCCTCTGCCTGCAGGGAAAAGGGCCTTTAGCATTCTAGGGCTCACATACCGGCCCTGGTAGAAACCACCTCTACACGCTCATGCTCCACACCCTTCACTTCCTCGCCCTCGTGTCCTGCCCTGACACCAATGGCGGGACCTGTTGCCACCTGTGGAGGGCAAGGACCCCTGGTGGGCCAGTCTTTACTCCACCTTGACCCCACAGCCCACCAGGGACATCAGTTGGCGACCGGAGATGTGAGCATGGGCACGGTTCACCCCTCGCCCTAACCCTTTTGCAGCATGAGGGAGACCCTGGCGCACACTTATCTTGAGTGCACCAGGCTGCAGCCCCTGTTCCGGCTTCTCCAGAACCTCCGTAGGAGGTTCTGGCTGCACTTCTCACCACACTTGTTTTTATACTCACACCCCATCCCATGGCCCCACGAAGTCGCGGGACCTCCTCGTCAACATCCTCCTAGCTCTGGCCAAAATGGTCATCTACAAGACCAGGGAGAGGAGGTTGGCTGGGGGGGTGCTCTGTGACTGTGGGGCCTACTTCCGTTCCTCTGTCCACTCACGCATCCAGGCAGAGTTCCTCTGGGCAGCGTCTGACAGCTCCCTTGACACTTTTCGGGAGCAGTGGGCGCTGTCCGGGGTTCTCTGCTCGGTATCCCATTCTGGTTCCCTCCGTTTGACCCTGTGACCCACACGCCTGCTCCTTTTTTCATTCTTTGTCCCACGCAATCAGCTGTGTCCTGGGTCCAGTGACTCCTCCCCCAAGGGGGAGGGGCCTTTAGCAGTGGGCGGGCGAAACGGCTCACAAATAGTATACCCTTTTGTAGCCATCTGGCCTGACTTTACCACACCATGTTTTGGAAATGTGGTTCTTAATGGCTTTGCATACACTCCACAAGACTGTATCATTCCAACAGATCACCACATGTCCCTTCCTGATTGGGAAGCCTCAATTTTCAGCAAAAGACCAAAAACAGTTTCTAGTCTCCTCTCCCATACAATGACAGAGTATGACAGTCATCAAAGAGTGTTTATTTGTCTCTCAACTGAACAAATTCTATAGTTTACATTTGTCTGCACACTAGAAATTCAGTCAAGACCTTTAAACTCATTCCATTTGTGACCCACAGCAGATGCAAGTTTGATTATGCATTACATTAGTCCTCTGGTCTGATTAAAATCTCCATACTTCCCCCCGCCTTTAATCTCTGACTGTTATTATGTGGAAGGTGCCAACTTTAGAGCAGACAGTTCTGAAAAGAAGGCAATTAAAAAAAAGTGCAGTACTTCAGAAATTTAAACAACAGGCCCTGTGATCAAAATAATTCATAAAGGGAAGGATTTTATGGAGTCATTTCACGAGCACACAATGCTTTTTTTTTGCTTTGTTTTTTAAATAAATCTGTCAGTACACATGCCAAGACAACACATCTGAATACAATATCAATGGACACACCCTAAACCCTGCAACTAGACTGTTTCAGAGCTGCAGCAAAAACTAAAAGCCGCCTTTCCCTCCTTCTCTCTTAAAATGATTGTTTTACTTCTTTTCGTTTTGGAGTGCTAGATAAAACATTTCTTTTCCCCTTTTACAAGTCCTTTCTTTCTCCTGTCCTCACAAAACATGCAATTCGAAAAATGGATTTTTTCTCTTACTGATGGTAAGTGTGTCTGTTTAAAAAAAAAAAAAAACAACATAAAGAGATCTAACTTATAATGAATCCCTCTGGCATAAGAAAGCCTGTTCTAATCTCCCTTTATTGAGCTTGAGTGATAGTTTTGCTCAACCAGTATTGACAGGGCCGTCCTGTTTCTCAGGCTTTCGTTTTCCCTGAGTTGGAAAAAGGATACAGTGCATTTTCACATTCTCCAAGTCTGCAGTTGTTTTTATATAAGAAGTAATTTGCTTGGGTCACATCAGGTCAAACGGGAAGCCTGCCCAGCTCTCGGTTTTAAAGGAAAAACATACAGAAAGACACAAAAACACAGCAGTTTCCTTCATTAAATTCCACTCTACCTGCCATGGGCTCACAGCCACAATGGAATTTCCCACCCTGGCTGAGCATAGCTCAACTTTTATTTTTAGGGGGGGTGGTTTTAAATTAAAAAAAAAAAAATCTTATTTCAAGTGAACTTTGAGGTAAGGGTTATTAAAATCGAGTGTAACTGTCCTTTTAAATAAATAAATACAAAAAATAAAAAACCGTACAGGTGTGGGGCCAAATCTTGAAGTCCTTATGCAGGGCCAGATTCTGGTCTCCTTTCCATTGGTGTAAATCAGGAGAAATACCCCCCGACGTAAGGGGAGTTACATATTGGTGAAAGGCAGTGTGAGATCAGAATTATGCCCTAAGTTTTTAACTCAGTCTTCACTCAAAGAAAACTTCAGCTCACTTTATTGGGAATTTTGCTCGAGTAAGGACTGCCTATGAGCAGTAAGGGCTTGTTTCTGCACTGTGCTGAACACTTTATTGGGCTCTCTTAACTCAGAATGACTAACAGAAGTTGACGGTGGTCAGCAACTCATAGGAATGGTCAGCATCTTAAGAGATGAGCACTATACACCCCAACAACAGCCCAAGTTATTACTTGGTAATGGCTAGTGACTGCCAACTTTAGGTAAAGTTTCTTCAGAAGCAAATGGAAAGCATCCACATGTCTCCCTCTTGCCCACCAAGACAATGGAAAGAAAGCAGGGGCAGCATTCTAACCTGATTTACAGACTGTATAGCATCAGACAAGGTTGCTAGGGGTGTGAATCAGAATTTGGATTTATAGGAACAATAGCTTAGGAATGGTTGCTCAATCGTTTTCAATTCTGAGAAAACTAGACAGGACTATTTCTCTGCTTTGACTATTGCTGCACTATACACACAATAGAAAAACAGAGAAGGTACATGCTAAGTAGAGACGAAATGTTGTCTAAAGTAAGATGCATGATAAAAGGAGGCAATTTTGACTTCTGGTGCAATTAAATAACACAGCATTTGCACCTTTCTTCTCCTTCCTGAATGACCTAGTCCAACTGCTTGGATTTGCTATCCAGATCTTTCATTAGAGTTCTCCCTTGGTAGCAATGCTATAGTTAAGGTTGCAAAACAGTTTTCATTAGTTCTATTGACTTAGAACTGTTTGAAAAGTTCTATTTCGGAGCTGAAACTTCCAAGCTTTGAAAGGTAAAATGTTGAGGGTAATCTGCTCAGCTCTGAGTTTCACAAGAGTGACCTCTCCTCTCCCCCAAAGAAGTCCAAACCCACAACCTTTACCCACTGTATAAAAGAAGAAGAATGGGGCTTAGTGCCCCAAATCCCCCACTTACCAGCCTCTCCTGTCTAACACAATGGTAGTTTTGCCTGAATAAGGACTAAGAACTGTTAGATTTGGCCTTTAAACAATCTTTTGGATTTCTATAGTGACTTTCATCCAGAGATCTCAAAGCATCATTTGCTACTCTGGACAACAGTTTGAAGCAGTTTGAGGAATATGATAATGGAGAAGATTCTCGCCTGCATGGCCCTTTCCTCAACAATCTGGAGAATAAGCTTGTTTTTTTAAAACTTCAGATCTCCCTTTTCAAACCCAAGAATGGCTATAGGAGCCTAGTAGGTCTTCCTACCCTTTTTCTCTCCATGGTCAGATAAGTTCATCTCTTCTATTTACCTCACTCACCCCAAATCCTGTGTCCTTCTAGCTGATCCTTCTATTTCCTCTTTATCGTTATGGGATTTCCTTACCCATCACGTCATTTTTCTCTGGGCATTATTGCTCTTCCTCCATCTCCTCAGCAACCTGCCACCCCAGTTCCTCTTTAAAGTTGTTTGCTGAAGCATTTGTTCCTTCAGCATTGCAAAACATTCATAAACTGGAGATTAGTTCACTTTGTCTGGTTTCCAAAGCCATGTGCTGCTTGAGACCATTTCATGAGCTTGTCTACTCATGTGGATAAACAAAAAAACTCAGCTATAATGTGAATTGGGAAGAGGAAATAGCAGTTGCATAAAACAAATACCAGTGAGGGTGAAATTAGTGACAGTTATGGGTTTTATTGGTGCTGCCGCTGCCTGAGCTATTCTATACTGGCTCATCTTTAGATAGCAGAATTTTGCAAGTTAAAAGGATGATATTTCTTCCCAGCATAACTGAGTGACCTACCCTAACGTTTTGCTTGTGATTTTAGTGCTTCTGCTAACTCCCTGCTAAATAGTCCCTAGAGTCACAACCTTGTGTCCAGATGATTAATCTGAACATTTTTGTAGCTCCCCAGAGCAACACATTATTCCCCCCAAAAGCTTTGAAAATCCGAAGATTTTGCGCTACTCTCTGGTTTACAGATGCACTTATTCCACAGAGGTAACATATCTTCTGTCAAACTAAGGGCCAGTACTACCTGAATTCAAACTCCCACTGTCTTCAGCAGAGTATGCTTGTGCCCTGAGTTAGGGAACTAGGGACTGATGAGACATATCAGATATTATAGATACAACATCAGAATTCAGAATGTAATACTAGTCTCCACAGGTGCTAAGGTCACCACACCCACCTTCTCACCCTACTTCTTACAGACTTCGTGGTCCAATATCAGGATAAAGCATGCTGATTGTAAACAATATGAAACTTGGATTTCCTTCATCCAAGTAGTGATCACCTGCGTATTCATATAATTGACGTGTAGATGTCTGATGCCTACTAAGGCAGCAGCCGCCACTGCTATTTATTATCTGCAGAGTTAAGAAGCATAAAACAAGGTTACTTACCAGTAACTGATGTTCTTTGAGATGTGTTGCTCATGTCCATTCCATTATAGGTGAGTGCACGCCACTGTGCACAGTTCCCAGAACTGTTTTCCCCTTAGCAGATCCCATAGGGCTGGCTCTGGTGCCCCTGGAGTCCCATGCGCATGCCGCGGTATATGAGGCACTGCCGGCCCTACACCCCCCTCAGTCCCTTCTTTCTGCCAACTCCGGCAGTGGGGATGGGGGGTGGGATGTGAAATGGACACGAGCAACACATCTCGAAGAACATCAGATACTGGTAACTGGCACTGATGCGGGCTCCCCATCCTACATCAGAAGCGTCAGAAATTAGGGTGACTGACTGATCAGTTCCTCGAACGGAACACCTTTCATCATTGCCCAGGGAGTCCGCCACCAGCGGGTAGGCCGAAGGGCAGGGCTGTGAACTGATAGTGGGAGCCAGCCACCGTGAGACGGAGAAACGCCTGTGGCTGGGGGGGAAAAGACACTGGAAGTGAGAGGGGTCCCTGAAGAGGGACATAGAGAGAGGATTGTTGGGTGGAGTAGGTGCAAACTATTTAACTGCTGTCCAACCCCCTGAGGGGGCCCCTGTTGGGGGTCTGAGGATGAGCTGGGGGGTTGATTTCTACTTCTGAACCCCATATTTCTGTCCCTATTTCTATAGGGTTGAAAGGGCCTAGATGGAGGCCTTGGCTGCTGCTGCACCTGGGGCATGCCTGCCGCCTGGAAGCCTGGGGTGTGTGCAGGCCGAGGGAGTGAAGAGTGGCCCTGGAGTCCTTTAGACTGTGCAGCTTTGCATCAGTCTGGTCGGAGAATAGGGCTGACTCATCAAAGGGGAGGTCCTGAATTGATTGCTGCACTTCCTGGGACAGGCCCGAGGATTGCAGCCACGAGCAACTTCTCATGGCAATGGCGGAGGCTATGGCCCTACCCGCCAAGTCAGCAGCATCATTGGACTTCTGGAGCACTGCCCTAGCCACCGTGATTCCTTCATCCAGGATGGTGGTAAGGTCTGCGGCCTGGTCCTGGGGCAGGGCCTCAGCAAACTGCCTGAGGGAGTCCCACAAGTTAAAATTGTTATCTCCCCAGGAGGGCCTGATGGTCGGCAATCCTGAACTGCAGGGCTGCCATTGAATAAATTTTTCTCCAGTGAGGAGGAAGAGGTCTGCCGTGGCGCATCCTGCGGGTGTTCCCTCACCTGACAAAGGGACGCACCCATAGAGGGTCCCTCCATGGGGTCCAACTCCTTGTCTGAGGAGTGGTGTCTATGGGCCTTCTCCTGAGCTGGAGGCACGGACCGAACCCCTGCTGACAGGATGTATTCTGGCTCCTGTCCCATCTGGATGCCCCATGAGGCCTAATAAGGCCATTGCTGCGGCCATTGACCCTGGGGCCAACCTGGGGCTGACTGCGCCGCTGGCTGTGGCGCCTTGTGGGGGCATCGGCTGTCCCGATGACTTTCCCCCCTGTGGGACCCTGAGCCACTAGACCTGCGGTGCTGTGCACGGCCTCGGTCCCGGGTGCCGTCCAGTGCCGGGGACCGTCCTCTCGACGCCTCTGACCTGGAGGATGACGAAGACCGCCTCCGTTGCCGCCAGTGGTGCCTGCGAATAGAGGTGCGGGGACTACGTGATGTGGGGTGTTCGTGTGGCAACTGGGTTCCATGCTGCCTCGGTGCGGGTGAACCCCTCAGTGCCAAGTCCCCCGACACTGACCAGGTTCTGCGTTGCCTCGGTGCGGGCGAACTCATCGGTGCTGGAGATGCGGAGTAGGAGCTGTCTGAGCGCTGCCTGGCGGACCTCGACCGGTGCTGACTCTTGGCCTGCGCTGCCTCCAATGCTGGGGACCGATGTTGGCGCTGAGAAGGAGACTCTGCATCCCGAGTCGAAGCAAGCCGGGTTAACAACGCCAACCTGGAGCGACTGCTGGGGGAGCGTCCTCGCTCTATCCCCGGTGACGGTCTGACAGGAGACCTTCCTCCCCATACCGGGGATCTCCACCATCCTTTGGGGGGACCCAATGCAGGCTTGCCCCAGGACACCGGCCTCTTCTCCCTCAGCGAAGGGGGGGTGGAGGTGGCGTAGGCAAGGCCAACAAGGCTCTTGCCACCTGAAAAGCCTCCGGTGTTGATGGCGTCGGCAGGGGCACTCTCCCATTTCCAGGAGTCGAGGGAAGCTCCCTGCTCGGAGATGCAGGCACTGGAGAAGACTCGATGGGCCGTGGCCGGTGCATCTCCGCACTCAACTCTGCCCATACCGACGGCACAGGGGAGTGTCTGCGCGCCGTGCGCTCTCTCTTCTTTTTCGGCACCGGGATGTTGGTCGGTGCTGAGTCGAGCCCGGTGCCAGCGGTGCACTCTGCATCGAGGAGACACTCGGTGCTGAGGTGGAGCGGGACGGCTTGGACGCCAGGCAGAGTGCTGCCTCCATGAGCAGGGCTTTTAACCGGATCTCTCGGTCCTTCTGAGTCTGCGGTTTAAAAGCACTGCAGATCTTACACTTGTCTTTCCTGTGCTCTTCCCCCAAGCACTTAAGGCACCGATCATGGGGGTCGCTGAGCAGGAAAGCCTTCCCGCAGGAGGCACACAGCTTAAATCCAGGTGACCGGGGCATGGCCCGGCCGCTCTAAGTCCCTTAGGGACCTAACTACACTTAACAACTACTTAAAACTAACTAAAGTACTTCGAATAACAAAGAGTTCAAAAAAGGGGAATGGTACTTGCGGAGAGCAAGGCTAGTTCCAGCAACCATCATGGGCAGAAAGAAGGAACTGAGGGGGCTGGCAGTGCCTCATATACCGCGGCATGCGCACGGGGCTCCAGGGGGCACCAGAGCCAGCCCTAAGGGATCTGCTAAAGGGAAAAGGGTTCCAGGAACCATGCACAGTGGCATGCACTCACCCATAGTGGAATGGACATTGAAGAAGAACATCTATTTACTGTTTTCGACAAACACTGGTAAAACTAATCAAGGATGAAAAGGTTAGAAGCTTAAAAAGACGGCTAGAGATTAGCGAGGGAGATTTCTATTGGTTTGAAGGAGAAACAATGGTTGGAGTGAGAAACAGTATAATTGGCTAAATTCAGCAGCATAAGGCCTGCAAGATGGTTTGCTCTCCCCTTAAGTCATTCCAACCAAAAGTAATTTATGACAGCGGGTTCTCAGAGTACCTTATAAAATCTGAGCCACTCTCACACACCCTAGAAGGCTCTCTAAAACTCTTTACATAGATGGCTAAATATGCAAAACATTGTGCCCTGTTTCTGTAATTTAAATGCCATGGGCCTGAGTCTCCTCTCACTTAAGTTTACAAGGTTGTAACTCTATAGACTTCAGACTCCTGACCTGCATCAATGTAAGGAGGGCCCCCACATGGGGGGGGAGGAACGGGTACATTTTATCAGAGCCCAGAGGCCTTGGGAGGTCCGGCCCAGGCTGCAACTCCCATTACCATGAGGAAAATATTTTTCATGTCTCATGAAACTGTATGTATGGGATGAGGGATTGTGGTATGTGTGTGGGAGGGGGCCCGTGTTACAAGTTTGTACTGGGCCCGAAAAAATTATGCTTGGGCCTATGTAAGTGAGAGGAGAATAAGTAGCTGCAAGCATAAGTGTACTTTTAAGATGAAGTGCATCATCAAATATAACGAAAATCCACACATGCAGTGAACTGTGACTAGGTCAGCACTGACTGATAAGTGAAAAGAGGGCAGAGCCACACAACCAGGTGTGCCAGTGAATTCTTCCAGAAATACGTGTGCATACAACTTCTATTCCAGACAAGGCATTTTAGCAGACTCGAACCCCACAACTGAGTAAAATAAATGTCTTATAATTTTATAAATGACAGCAGGAATGCCTGTCATTACACATATTATCTGATAAAATGCCTCTAGGGGATTGGATTATAAGGGGGATCCTTAACAAAGCAAAACAGGAAACAGGCTCATTGAACACATCAGCAGCACAGAGTTAATCTAGGCAGAAGCCTTCTCTATATTCATTTTCCATGCCAGGAGTCATTGTCATAAGACATAATTATATTCTATCAGTTCTAAGAGCTATAGCTTGAACCCCTATAGAAAACCGGCTTAAAATTATAATCATGTTAAGGTATCACACCCATTTTTCCCCGTGAAGATGCAGCTAGCAATTACATATTTTGCGTGCATCAGCAATATTCTTAGAAGAAAGAATTTAACATACCACAGATAATAATGTAGTTTATTTAGGAATTTATTGGAAGGCAGACAAGCAAGAGTTTCAAATATATTACAAATACTTCACTCTGAAATTGTCAGGACGCTGCTCTCTAACCCAGGCCTAGTGGGTTTGGGAAGCACCATTGTCTGTTGTGGCACACCAATGCATTGGATTAGCAGAGAATTCACAGTCTTGGATGGGCTAGTTTCCAGGGTTCCGCAACCCACTTCCTGATTTGCCCCAGGTCTTGGCCCTGATTGGCTGATGACTATATATATAAACTCCCTGCTTCCCTTCTGGACTTGTCTGAACAATGAGCCATTGCCCGCAAGTACTGCTCGACCCTCCTGACCCTGCATTGCTGCCTCGCCTGATCTTACCAGCCACCTCTCTGTACTTTTCCCTAAGATTGGATCTCCCAGATCTCTTACACAAACTCTGACCAATGATCAGGAGTGCCTTTTGACCAGCCTTATTCCCAGGCGAGACAGTTCACTCAAATTGACTCTTTGATCTCCTGGTCTCAGCCTGCTTCAAGGAAAGTGACATGGAACCCATGAGGCAGCATCACTGACCCGCCCGGTCTTGATCAGGGGGGTCAAATCTGGGTAACATAGAAAACCTCACTGGCTAAGCCCTTCCAGGCATCTGCCCTACCTCCTTGAGATCACCCCCTCATCTACAGCTCCAGCTCCAATTCTTACATCAGAATTCCAGACAAGCTGTTCCTCTCAGGCAGGCTTCGACTGACTCTGGGGCAAGGGATAAGTTTCATGGACACCACTGTAGCACAAGTACTTGGTCTCCCCATACATCCCACCCCAGTTGGATGAGACAGGTGACAGTTCACTGCTCAGCTCTCGTCCTGTCAATCAGGAAACCACAGTTCTGGAAACATTATGAACTCCAGTGGTTCAGCTTAAACTGGTCCCCACAATTCCCTGTGATACATGGAATCCTGTGGCTGGCCAAACATTACCCGAATATCTCCTGGTGCAACATATTGTGATTTTTAGCTCAGAGTACTGCTGAATCAACTGCCTTTCAGTCCCAGGTCCAGGTTTCCAGAATCCCCAGCCAGACACTCCACCCAACCTTCAGGTCTGGTGGAGGATGTACTGGGTCAAGCAGCAGAAAGAACTTCCTCACTTCTAGGGTCAGCTTTTCTCTCCCCATGAGATACTGAGCAGACGTGATCCCAGAGATCCTAGATCAAGTAAGGACAGCCCAGATATTCACCAAGTTGGATCTCCTGGGGTCTTACAATCTAGTCAGGATCCAGACAGGGGACGATCAATTTACAAAGGTGGCACATTAAATTCACTGCGCACAGCTCCCCACACTGAGAACACTGCCCGTCTCTTCATCTCTCAAATTTTCTGCCTCCATGGCCTCCCAGACACATTACTTCAGACTGGGGACCCCAGTTTATGACACAGTTTTGGAGGGTGGTATTCCACTTACTAGAAATGTGTCTCCATACCTCAACCTCCTATCGTCTGCAAACAGACAGCCAATCAGAAAGAGTGAATGAGGTACTGGAATAGTACCTACAATGCTTCACATATTTCCACCAACGTGACTGGACCTCATTGGTTCTGTTTGCAGAATTTTCATATAACATGGACCATGCCATGACCTAGATGAGCCTGTTTTTTTGCTAACTACTATTTTCATCCCCATTTTCATCCTGCTCTTCTCACAGTGCCTGCTGTCCATGCAGCCTCAAATCTGATACACCACATCCAAAAAATCCAAGAGAAGCTAACGCAATATCTTGATGCGGCTAACAAGGTGTACAACATTACATTGACCACCACCAAGAGAAAGGTTTAATTTTTGCAGTGGGAAAGAAAGTGTGGTTATTGGTCTAACCCATCTGCAAACTAGACCACCAATATATAGGCCCTTACCAGATCTGCAGATAAATCAAGCTTCAGCTTCCTTGATCCCTCAAGGTGTATCCTATATTTCATGCTTGCCTCCTTAAACCCCTCTTCGGCAATCTCTTCCCTAACCAAAACCAACCCCTCACCCATCCAGATTCAGAGAAAAGAAGAGTATCATGTCCACAAGATAATAGCTTCCCAAGTACGCAGAGGAAAGTTGTGGTACCTCATTGATTGGGAAGGGTACAAGCAACAGACCAGAGAATCAGCTCACCACGTACACACCCCTAAAAAAAAATCAACACCTTCCACAGGGAACACCCATATAAGCCCGGACCTCTGGTGCCCTCTAGTCACCCCACTGGGGGGTGAATGATGTCAGGACCCTGATCTTGAATCCCACCATTGAACCAAGGCCCCTAGGTTTTCAGGAAGCAGCCTTTGTGTAACACCGACACATTGTATTACAGGGAATTCACAGAGGCCTAGTTTCCAGGGTTCCGCAACCTGCTTCCTGATTGGCAGGTGACTATATATAAACTTCCTGTTTCCTTTCTGGCCTTGTCTGAGCAACAAACCATTGCCTGCTAGTTGCTACTTGGACACACCTGACCCTGCTTTGCTACCTTGTCTCCCCGCCTGACCCTGCCTTGCTGCCTCATATGACTCCATCAGCTGTCTTGCTGTACCTTTCTCGTGGACTGCATCTCCCAGCAATCGGACCCCTTGCGCAAATTTTGACCACTGACTGGAACAGCCCTTTAACCCACCAGACCTCTGGGCATTACAAACATGATCATGCCACATGCATTTTGATGCATATTTAATATAATTTATTATTATTTGTACAGTGCCAGGAGTGTGATAGGCAGTTGGCAAGTAAATGCTACTAGTAGATCCCTGCCCCTAAGGGCTTATAATTTGGATATTTAGGATGAAATCCTGACCCCACTGAAGTCAATGAGACTTTTGCCATTGACTTCTAAAGAGCCAGGATTTCATCCTTACAGTCTACTCGCATTATAAATCATTTAATTTATACAGTATCTCAGTACCCAGATAACTGGGCTAAATACTGTGGAAAGGGACACCAGTGATAAGTTAATTGCATAGATGGACCAAATTACTGCTTCATTTATTCACTTAAGTTCCAGTGAAGTCAATGGGACTTACTTGCTTCAATAAAGCAAGCAGGATTTGACCCTATAATAGGAGCTGGGAGGATGTTCAGCTAACAGACTGTCACAAATATTTGAAGATTCTATGAAAAACTAATATGCAGCAAGAGGCTGATTTAGTATAACGGGTAACTTGTAATTTAGGTGGGCAGCAGATACATGTTTTCAAACAATTTCATCACAGTCACCACCTTTCAAAATAATGCCACTTTTTTCAGAAGCACTTAGTTGCATTTCCAATATAAGTTTGATTTGGCCAAAATGACTGCAAATATCTGCAATTCCTGCATCAAAAGAGGGTGATTTAGAGAGCTAGTCAGATACAGTACTAGAGATACCATGGTGAGATAGGTGTCTTTAGAAATACCACAATAGAATGGCAGCTTTCAATGAGATTTTCCTTGCTTTAATCGGTTTGAGATAGACCCTTAGCATTCTCTTATAAATAATAGAAGCTACACACTGCACTTTTATAACATCTTTCATCTGAGGATTTTATAACTTAATTAAGAGGGACATTGTCAAGTTAAAAATCATATATTTTTTATTAAGTAATTTCCTTACCTGTATTACTAATAACACTTTGGGCTATTAAGCTGAAACTAATTTAATGTTCCACTATTATTATTTTTTTAGGTTGGTTTATTTTTTACATGCTACCCATCTTGGCAAATGAAAATTGATTTCTCAGCTTTATTTTTGTTTATAGTCAGTTTCAAATGGCGATTCTCATCTGCTAGAAAAATGTATTTCCTTTGGAGTTATAAAAACACTGTCGGGAAATGTTTAAATCCAAAAACAAAACAAAACAAAACAAAACCCTCTATTTCCATGTACATTTAAAAAAAATAAATCAAATGTTTCTATTACTATGAGATTTAAAAAACACTTAATAAAAATAAAGCCTAGATTTTGGTGCAAAGCTACCTACAATGTGTTAGCTTCGATCCACCCCCATGAAAAAGTTGAGAATTATTGGTCTTGTGATGTTTAGTTATAAGCAAACAGAAGTGTTCTAAGCACACAGAAGTTTAGTTTTAAGCACACAGAAATTTGGCTTGTCAGGAGAGAAGGCACATCTAAGAAATGCACTCGGCTCAGTCCAAGTCTGCTTAGAGCTCTAGTAATACCTAGTTACTTCACAATAGGCATACATAGAGGCTTATCACAGTTATTAATTACCATTATCAATCCCATACTAATACTATCTTTCTCAATAGTCACTCCCATCCCATACTAGTCACATAATTAGTTAGATTGTAAACTACTCGAGACAGGGACTGGGTTTTCCTTGTGTGTGCACAGAACCTAGAACATTGTTGGCACTACCAGAAAACAAACAATTGAAATAATATCAACCATTGCAGTACCTATCCTTACAATCCTCACTTACCATGTGTGTAAACTGAGACACAGAGAAGTTAAATAGCAAGTCACAGACCACGTCAATTGTAGAACCAAGAACAGAATCCTAACTCCCACCTCACTGACTAGATTGCTCTGCATCTCACTTCTATTTCATTTATATCAAGAACAGGAAAGTATTCTTCCCTTAACACTCCTGGCAGCTGATATAGCAAAAACCAGTTTTTCACTTCAAGCAGCTCTCTTTGCTCAGCATGAAGTTTCCTCTTTCTCTCCCATTCCCTAGATTCAACAATCATCAAAGCACAGATTTATTTATGTGACTATGGAGCTGCTGCCTCACAAGCAAGGAGGAGTTTTACCTTTTGGTTTGCTTTTTACTGGTCCACTGATCAGATGATCCCAGGGGATATAATGTCAGCCACTAAACTTTTTAAACAGGTGGAGGTTGTAATGGGAAGCAGGTTATGGAGTCAACAGCAGTAAGTCAGCTCAGCCTGCTGTTTCAAAAGAAAACTGTAATAAGACTGGAAATAATAAATAAAAATAATAAAACACACGGCCAAAAGGAGTCTCAGGGGCCAGTCAGGAGCAACACAAGTGCACTAACAGCAACTTTGAAGCATGATGATACAGCCTGATATTGAAAATAGAATCCGACCCTTTATATGAGAAATGTTAGTTCTCTTGGTACTCATCTGCAAACATTTTCTTGCTACATGTCTAGTGTATATAAGGGATGAAAAACCCACAGTACAGTAGCCCAAGACAACATGAAGTCAGGCCAAGGACTATCTCCCCATAGGAGTCAAAAGATGTGCAGGACATGAAGGATTCGAATCAAGCAAACATATTATTATTCTGTCTGAAAATATGCTTTCTTTAATAAATATGTGGGCTATCAAAAGTAGTCTTTGGTTGGTTGACTGGACTTGTATACTAGAAACATATGTGATCATTTATTTGTTTGGTCATTTCTACCTTACTGTAAAATCACTAGAATAGATCTAAAAGCCTGAAATCAGTCTTTTATTATTCCATATTACATTATTGGAGGAGAGTGTCAGTTTCACACATCTATGAACTTTTTCACATTTTCTACCTGTTCAAGAACCAGAACATAATGTGTAAAATCCTAGGTCTATAGCCAACTCTGACACAAACTGACTGTGTCATTGGTTAAGTCTTTCAAACTCTTTGTGCTTCAGTTTCTTCATTTGTAAAGCACCAGGAATACTTGTTCAGACACAGCTTGAGTAGTGCAAAATATTACTATTGTTAAGCATATTTATCTTGACTGATCTAGCCCTGATAGTTATGGATGAAACGATCCATTTAACAAATCCAAAGAAAAGTATAAATTAATTAAATCTGGAATCCAGAAGCAATCATTTGGTGACCTGAAGCATGAACTCTGATTACTTGGATCATAGTATGTATAATTATTTCTAACTCTTTTTACTGCTCATCAAATGGATCCTTTCAATGATCAGTTGTATGTATTGTAACCAGAGAGTACAACCTAAAGGATGAAATAGTACTTTGCAAGTAAATTGTAACGTAATTATAAATGCTATTTTGAGGAAGTCTGAGGCTATTTTATTTTGCCTTCTTCATAGCCCACTGCTGAAGGCAGAATACTGGATTTAGAGAAATATTAGTTCAGTTTAGTATGGTCAATCCTATGGGCCATATTTTCCCCCTAGCTATTGATGTGCGTTACCTGTCCACTTTAAGGCAATCATGCACGAGTATCTACATGGCAGTTTGGGGCCTATGCTCCTATATGCTCCTTAGGGCAGGGACTAGCTTTTTGTTCTGTTTCTGAAGTGCCTAACACAATGGGGTCCTGGTCCATAACTAGGCCTCTTAGTCACTTCTAGGATAAATAATAATTAGAGAGGATGTTATTTTTAAATTTAAAAAGCAAACCCTGTGCCAACACAAAAAGACCACTGACACGAGCACAGAAAAAGGCACTAACAGCTGGTATAACTTACAGGTAACGCTCAAGGGGTAACATTTTTGCTGCAATTACTGAGGAAAAAATCCAAAGCTACTTGCACCTGTTTACAAAAGAGTTGTACACAACTCTGAAGTCTGATATCCTTATCTCAGGGATAGCCTTAGCGCACAGTGGAGAGGCTCATTACAAAGGATCCGGTATTGCTACAAAGATTAGCCAGAACAGAGTTTTTACCCAATGTCCTCATTCCTTTTAACATCAAGGCCAGAATTTTCAAGATGACTATTATCCAGGAATAATCCTGTTAGGACACTGCATGGTGACATTTATTACCTGTGTCCAGTTTAAACAGATGCAGCAAAATATAGGTAGATGATTTTGCTTTGTAGAATTGAGAGCTCATAATGCTGCAAGAAAATACCCAGCTCCACAGTATACTAAAAATACAGTAAACAAAATGGTACTCTATGGTCTGGCTACTGAGAGAATAAAGAAAGGACTTCTGTTCCATATCACTCTTTCCCTGGCCCATTCCTTCTCATGCTTGTTCATTCTCTAATTCATCCACACATTGGCTCATTTTTCTCTCCTGTATGCTCTCAATCACTCTTACATTCATTCATTCTCTCCTTCCATCACCCAGGCACCCACTCATTTGTTATCACACATTTCATTCTCTCCCCCTCACCTGGCCACACTCACTTTCACCCAAGCACATACACAGAGTCAAGGTGGGCCTCACTCACTCTCATCCTTCAGTCAACTTCCCTTTGGGCTCTGAGGAGTGGGGCAGTTGCAGGAACTCACTGCAAGCACTGGTGAAAGCTAGGGTCCAGAATCTCCGAAAGAGCTGCTCCTTCAGCAGATGAAGGGGCAAAGGGGAAGGGACAAGGCCCTGCTCTTGTAGGGGTTGACTACCGGAGGAGACAGGACACTCCAAAGTGAAAAGGTTTCTACTGTGTGGATGAGTGAGAGAGCAAAAGGAGCACAGAAGAGGTTCCAGTTCCCCAGGAGTCACTCCTATGGCATCTGGGGATGAGGAAGACCAGGGAGTACATCAGGCTCTTTGCACCAAAGAATCAGGCACTGGGAGCAAAATCTGTGGGACAGCCAGAGAGCATGCTATGGTACAACAGGTCAGCATAGCAGCATCTTATGGAAGGGGGAACAAGTACTCGGGCAATGTAGAGCAACACATATCAGACCTGCAGACTGGGAAGCACACTACCACCCTGGTAAGTGTCACTCTCCGGCTCAGGACTGGAACAAATGCCCATGCTGTCCCATTTCTGGCAGGAACCCTGATCTGGATTCTCTTCCTGGCTCTGCCACTAACTATCCACATGACCTTGGGCAAGTCACTTCACCTCTCCGTGCCCCAGTTTCCCCATCTGTAAAGGGGAATTATACTAGTTAAGTACCGCCCTGTGTGGAAGGCTTCATTCATTAAATGCTATAAAGTGTTTTGATATCCTCTGAAGCCTGGTGTTATGTAAGTGCAAATTATTATTCTAGTTCTCAGTACATCCAAAGCTATTTCAGGTATTACCAAAAGGCTCCCGTGTAGCACATTAAATTGCCATCGTACTGAAAAATAATTAACAACCTACATCTTTTGGGTCCATTATTTGAACTATTTGACTGATTAGTGAATTACCCAGAATCTTCAAGTTGTCAAGGGAGAAACTAGAAAACATTAGAAAACAGTGCCTAGGAAAGGCTGTCTGAAAAAACTGAGACTAAGAAAGAGAATGGGGACCATTTATTCAGTTCATTACAGCAAAATAGCAGGTAAGACTCAAAGTAATCAGATGCACCGGACAAAAGATGTTCCTAGTGATACTGCATAAAGATGATCAAAAGGGATTGTAACATGTAATCACTTGACTGATCCAAAATAATCAACAAAATTAAAGGCTATTATGAACGGTATATACCACCCCTAAGAGAAGGCATAACACACCGTGGCTGTACTGATTTTTATTTCAAACACCATACAAAACAAGATCTGATGTATGTGAGAGAAACAGCATGAAGTGGTCTGAGCCCAGCACTGGGAGAAAGGGTGTTCCAGGCCTGTTGCCAGCGCCGCCTGACTGTGGCTTTAGACAAATCACCTTCTATCTCTATATCTCTGGGGATAACAACATTTATTAAAGTCAGGCCCAAATGACAAAACTGCTTGTGAACATCCCTAAACCTTGGAGAAATCTGGATCCAGATCCAAAATTGTTGGCTGATCCCATGATAGGCTGGACAAACTGTATTCAAATAAAACTCATGTTAGAGTGCACATTTGTGTATGAACTTTGTGGACCACTTACTTCCCTTTCAGGGAGTACTATGAGCTTTAGTTAGTTAACATCTATAAAGTGCTTTGAAGATGAAAAATCTCTGTATAAAGTCCCTATTATTATGCATGGGAGAAACATCCAGCACATATATTTAAACTAGAAAGGAAGTGAGCTGTGCTGGTTAAGGAATTCTGAGCCAGATCCACAGCTGGTGTAAATTGGTGTAGCTCTAGTGAAATTAGTTCAGCTATGCCAATTTACACAGCTGAAGGTCTGGCCCTCAAGATGTAACTGGAAATATTAGAGGAGCACAAGCTGTATTCTGTATACACATCTTTGAGAGTAGGGTGTCACTGAAAGAATCTCTCCTGGCCCTTCCACTGCCAATTCCTTACAATCCCAAAGCTGCAGAACCTTGTCCTCTTTTCTACTTTTTGTTCCTGACTGCCAGTACTCAGGGATAGACCTACACTAGGCTTCCAGACACTGAGGAATTTCTTGCCTTGGCATCACATGCCCAGCTGTACTCATCAAAGAGGAAAAACTGACAGCATTGTCTGAAAGACACAGCTTGGTATAATTGCTCCTTGTAGCTCCCCTGTCAATGAATATTATCATATTCTTTTCACAGATAAGGTTACTGCACCTTTTCATATTCTTCATGCTCAGCCACAAAGTGGATTTCTCTTTCTTTACTGAAGTGGTTAAAATTTAGCACAATTTGAGGGCCTGGTATTACAGTCCTAAGGATCTCCATACACACAGCTGCTTTCATTACTGTTTTATACAGCCCAGTCATGACGAGGTGGGGAAATGCAAACAACACACACATACACCTATTTACATGCACAAGTACATATATGGCTTGAGATGGATAGTTATTATTATATTACTATTATCATCAGTTTATAAATCTAATAAGATCATAAATCGTATAATACACATTATCTAAGTATTATAAATAATATGTTCTATATTTTTAAATGCTTCAATGGACAAAAAACCAACATATCATCCAACATTTATCCTAATAACTGAGCCAACAGTTTTGGCCATGAAAATGCCACATGGAAAGTTACAAGGAAACGTTCTGTAGTAGTTTGGGTTCAGGAGATGTAATAATTAGTGCTCATTCAACAGACTCCAAGGAATATTTCCTAGTGGGGGTTCCAACCTTTCTATCTTCTACTCATTCACTTGACTCATCATACTGCACCCCTATGCCTATTTTAACTAATTATATGGCCCCCATTACCATACTATCTGAGCACCTCATAATCTGTAATGTATTTTCCCTCACCATAACCCTGTGAGGTGGGCAAGTGCTATCATCCTCATCTTATAGAAGGAGAACTGAAGTCACACAAGAAGACTGTTACAGAGTAGGGAACTGAGTCGAGAACTCGAGCCTCAGGCTTGTGCCCTAACCACTGGCTCTTCCTTCCTTTCCTTCAGGTCTGCTCTCCAAATCCTTTCAAAGGTTCGTGGTTGAAATCCAGGCCCTCTTAAGGTCATTTGCAAAACTCCCATTGACTTCAGCAGGGCCTGGATTTCACCCCTGATGATTATCTCCAACATTGTTTCTTGTGTCCATTTTACATTTCCCTCCAGACACAAGAAGAATTGAAAGTGATATGTGGAGAGTGGGGGGGAGGCGTTTTTTTTTTTTGTTTTTTGTTTTTTAAATGACCATTTTCTTTAAAAGGCTAGTTGAGCTACACAACATTGGCCAGCAGGAATGAATGCAAAGAAAAAAAAATCCCATACTACTACCTAACAAAGTATTGCATTGAAAATAGTTAAATCCAAAGACAAAACTGAAAGCATCATGTTTCCATTTCTTACTGCTAGGGGCTAAGTGTTATTGTTATTCTGATGTGAGGAAACAACATTTTGCACTGCCTATTGGACTTTCACAGTGATCTCGCTAAAGCATACTCCACTCTGAGATGTGCGCATGCTGCTCCCAATATCTGTGGGATCAATCTGTGTTGATCTCTTGTCTTTTTATTTTTAATGGAAACATATATTAATAAAAATAAATTAACCTATGAATTTTAATGTCAACCCAAGATGGACTCTATACCGGTCCTGATTTTGCCCATCTTTCTTTGAAACAGAGATGGGTCAAAAGAAGATCCCATTCAGCAGTCTGCCAGAGGGTTCCTGCAGTGTGAGATGGGAGCCTCTAGCAACCTTGAAAATCTAAATAAATCATGGAATGCTTAGGTGCTACAGGCAATATGGTTGGTAATTCAGTAGGTGGCACTCTTCCTTCAATGCCCATAGTCCCCAGCTTATCACTTGTCACTAATCCAAACAGGCTTCTCCCACCTCATTATTTATACATAGGTGGCTGCAAAAGATCCATAGATATAGTTTAGATGTGTATACACAGATAAACACATATTGGTCTAAACTTGCAAAAGTAACTAGTTATTTTAGGTGACCCAGATACACCTTACAGGGACCTGACTATGTCTTTAGTTGGGCACCCAAAAATTGAGGCACAAAACAAACCACTAGGCAGCTTAGGAAAATTTAAGATAATACATATACAAAAGACTCACATATATTTAGTGTAGCAGTTGGACTTTTTCCTATATATTTTGAATGTTGCGAATTGAAACCATTAAAAACAAGACATAAATAAAAATACATGCACACACAGAGAAAACTAAGAAGCCCTTTGTAGAATGAAAAGAAAATTAAGAGTTGGATAAACAACAACTGAGGATATGGCGGAGCAGCTGGAAAACCACGCTGGGGGACAGAACTTCTAAGTGAATCCATACACAGTAAAATGTCTCCCTTGACAATCTGTTGTTCTTCAAAGAGAATAATGATTCTACAGATGAGTTTGCATTTGTCTTTGGATGTCACAATAAATGCTAAGAAAGCAACTGAGAATTATTATTTCCTCTGCTCAAGGGAGGATTTAGGTAGGATCTTTATATTCTTGGGATCTGGGCCCGGCAATCTCAGGGATGGATATGGACCAGTAGCAAGTCAGTGAGACATCCTGAATCTATCCAGGGATTCAGAAGGCTAGTTGAGGGTCTGTGGAAGGAAGATCAAGGAATCCAGGGTGACAAGGGCCAAGTTATGCCCTTAGAGACATGGGGATTTTAGGGGTGGGGAAAGTAAGCGCACTGCTTGAGAAGTGATGGCAGGAAGCATTTTGCTTGTCAAGGCAGAGTACATATAATGTATGAGTGGGTGCAGTGCAGAATGTACTCAACTGAGGTCCTTGCTATGGTCATGTCTACACGTACAGCACTGCAGCGGTGCAGCTGTACTCTGCAGCATGCCTGGTGAAGGCACTATATGCCACTGGGACAGAGCTCTCGTGTGGGCTTAAAAACCCTACGAACAGCAGATGCTATGTTAGTGGGAGAAGCTCTCCCACCAACATAGCGCTGTGCACATGAGCGCTTATGTCAACGTAACTTATGTCACTCAGGGTAGTGGAATATTCACACCTCTGAGCGACATAAGTTTTGCTGACATAGGCTGTATTGTAGACATAGCCTACATCTTTGTTAAAGCTGTGAGCTGGATTGTAGGGGGTTAGAATTCTATCCAAGCCTACATCCTATCCAGATATTCTCTGCCCATGGGCACTCACCATGGCAGGCAACATTAGTGTCCCTTTTGTGCTCAAAAGCACCAACTGCAATATTATGGGCACAATACACCCTCTCCACAGGAGCATTCATGCAGGGGTGAACATTATCTGGGCCTCAATCTAAAATTCAAGCCAACCCCTGAGAAACTAGATGCTTTTTCAACCAGCCTAACAACTGTAGAAAATCAGCCTTGTTTTCATCAACATAGGAGAAACCGTTTGTGTGAGTATTTGGATTAGGTGATGTCTTTCACGGTCTGGACTGCAGTTTGTCCTTGTGCTCCCTCTTGGCTTGCAGTCATTGTTTAGTCTTTGGTGTTCAGGGTTGCAAGAGATGACACGAGCTTAATTTCATTTTATCACCTGTCTGACCTTGCTGTTTGATTTGGTTTACGATTGTAAGATAATGCGTAATAAACAGAAGGGGAGCTATATCCTCGTCCTTGCCATAGAAGAAATCCAGAGAAGGTCAACTTCACCTGTGCAGGAGAAGACATGTACTCTCCCTTCTAGTGGACAGCGAGACCATTTGAAAGAAGACAGGTGGGACTGACACATAAAGGCGTCCTTAAAACAAGTACATGGCAGCTGACATGGCAAAGATCACACCTAATGACACACACAACGGGATAGGCAGGGTCCATCCCACCTCCCTTGAGGAGCCTCCACTGATACTTTGGAACACTAGATTCACATTTCCATTACATCCTTTGTGTCTTCTTATTTGCTAACCTCTAGGGTACATTTAAATGTCTCTGGGTAGCCACATAAGGTCTGAAAGAGACCTAGGATTATGTGGTGAAAGCATCACAATATTAAAAAGAAAGTGTCCAGAAAAACCATACACAGGAAGATGCTATGATGTAGAATCTCTTGAGCTCAAGATCCTGCTGTACAACATGGAGCAGAAACTGTCTCAGTTTGCGGGGGGAAAAGGAGTGAGAAGCAGGAATTATTAAAAAGCCTAATGTTCAGAACAGGTCCGTCTTAGTGTCTTGCTCTGTGCAGGATGGCATAGAAACCCAGTCTTGGCAGGACACTGATTTCTGACGTTGTCAGTTTAAAAATTTCTAATGGCATTTTGAATGGAAATCTCTCAGAGTGTTTTCTTTATTGGAACACCCAGTTCCAAGTCCTGGATTATTAGGTTAAGCTCCATCAGCAGCAAGACCAATATAAATGCTTTTCATACCATCTGCCTTGACAAAAATAAATAATAAAGGAAAGGAAGAAGAGAAAATGTTTGGGTCCCAAACTCCCCAATTTCAACCTGTTTCCCATTGGTGCAAATCTGGGAATTCAGGCCGTAAAATATAAAGTGAAAAACGTGATTAATTATTTTTTCTTTGTATCTTTTCTCAAGTCCTTACAGAACATACAAATCACCCAGTGTTCCAGGATCTACATTTTTTATATTTTAAAATAGGGAAAGCAGCTTAAAATAAGTGAATCAGCAGCCAAATGATTTTCTCTCTCACACTGAGAAGTGCTTGTAACAGAATATGCACTTTATACTTGCTGCTTACGAGGCTTAATGTAATTATCCAGGGCTCTCATTTTCTATTGAAAAACAAATGAAGGTGGTGCACAGGGGTTAGGGTTAGGAATAATCAGGAGGAAGCATCCCCAGTTTGTGATGGAGGAGGGAGGACAGTGCCATCATTAACCGCTCTGGCCAATTAAAGAATGGCTCTGAGAGAACCCAAAGGCATTCCCCTATCTGATGGTGGCTGTGTCATGGAGTCTTGAGGGTCAGGGGAGGTTGGTGGGAAAAAATAAAGGGGATTCTTAAAGAAGGACCTGGAGAAGCTTTCCTCACCACCTTAACAGAAAGGAAGGGTAAACTAAAGCACCCAAGGATATCTTTTATTTATCAGTAAAGAAGCTAGGCCTTAACCAAAAACTTCCGGCAACCAAATACCCCTGAAGTTTTGGGTGTTTTAAATGAGGATCTGGGTCAGGATTTTATGGCTTGAGCCATCTCCAATAAGGAGGTCCTCAAAGCCCTATACTCTGTGTGTTGTGTTCCAATTCTAAACACCCTAGAGAGCCTCAAGATGTCTGACTATGTTCTTTCTCTTTCCTGGCCATGACTGGTATGATCTTCATAATATTATACAGAACCTTTTTAAAAAACAAAACAAAACTAGTTTTGAACTTTTTTTGCACCCTTGACTATTTGTAACATAATCCTGGACACTAAAAATAGCATTTCTTCCTGAACAGATTTGTGCTTTTCTATATGGTAGACACCTTTTCCTCCCCTATGCCCACAGAGCTGAAATTAACATGCCCCTCTGTGTTCACAAATTGATCACCTTTGCCTGATTCCCCCCACTTTCTCACTCCCCCTGCCAAACTGATGAAGGGAGAAAGAGTTAAATAACATAAATGTTGTCCTTTGATCTCTGCCTTCTGGCCAGTCCCTCTTTCTATGCACGTCACCCTCCCCACCCGCTGGCTATGTTGAACTCCCTCTGGATAGATCCACATGTCTACCCTCCAAATTTAAAGTGACATGGGAGTGATTTTCTTTAACAAAAAATGCAGTATAAAAAGTGTGGGTGGGAAATATGCAACGTAATGGAACTGAAATCTCATAAGGGAAATCAACACAAGCAGCTGCTGATACACTATTTACTTGGATAAACCATTTTCCTCCTGAGCATGATGACATGAGGTATCACCTACCCAGGATGGCAAGTGCTAATATAAATAAATAATAAATAAATAAACCTATCTGAGGAAGAATTCTAGCTGTAATGGTTTTTGTACAGGACTAAGTTTCAGTTAAACTTAATCCTTGCTGTCTTCTGTCTCTCCAACAGCTGAAACATCTGGTCGGTTTTAGATTCCCCTTGGATTCCCAACTTCAAAGGGAGTTATAAAGAATAACAAATACATGTACTGGCACTGAAAAAAAAATTAGAGCAGCAGGAGAGAATGGTAAAATTGTCCTTATTTGACTGCTAGTGACAGGCGCCACAGGCAGAACTGTGAGAAAAAAGTCCTAGAAACTTAGGCAAATCAGCAGTACTTTGGTGACTGGTTCTCTCTAGTAATGGCAAACAAAATCCATGGGATCTACCCCGCACTAGGAGGAGGTACACATTTTTTCAAGGAAGATTCGTGCAGAAACATGTATGGAGCACAGGTTTCACATGAGACATGGTCTAAATATTAGACAAGTAGCCAGAAATTCCCGCATTCTGTTTCCAGCTCTTCAACTGACTGTCCTGTGTGTGTCGTTGGGCAAGTTACTGTGGGTGGCATTTTGGCTCTCAAAGGCAGTGGGGCACTGGGAAAAGAGACTGTGCCCTCTTCCCCATGCAGGACCAGACATAATTTGTCCCTTACCCTTCTCTTTAACCTTCCCTCCACTACCTCTATTCACATGAATCCACAGAATAAACATTTCAGAGATGTTCATCAAATAAATTTCCGTGATTACTGAATTTAGAGTGGCTAATCGACTTGGGGCTTTCCTTCCGCAGATAAAAAAGGCTACATTTGTAACTAAGTCATTTGCTGAAAATTATTCGCACGGCTCTACATAGTTGCCACCATGACATTTTGTTATGACGCTATTTCACCTTGTTAAGTCACAAAGTTAACAACCTCTAATTGTTTCAGGTGCAAAGCTTTTCGGGATGGTTTTTTTTTTTTAGATACTATATGACAGCATGGTCTTATAGAAAACCTTTCAACCTAAGGAACTCTAAATACATTTACAAACTAAGGGCCAATTCCTGCAAGTGACTCTACATTGGAGGCTGCCTGCTCTCCTGCAGATCCCCATTGAACTTAATAGGATTCTGTGCAAGAATCTGTGCAAGAATAGGATTGTGCACAAGCGGCAGGATCCAGGCCTAATATACAAAACTACAGTATACACAAGATCACAATGTCTATCTCCGAAATGCAGTCACCTCTGGGGTGGAAGGCAGCTGCTATGTAACTGCAACACTACAAAACAGCAACACTACAACATAGTTTAAGCCATGAAGTAAAGAAGAATCCCAGATCAACCTGAAACTGCAGGGGAAGCAGAAATTAATCAAATCTATCACTGGTGTAGCCCCAACAGAACACACAATAGGATGAGATTGGCTCAATATAATTGCCTGGATTTTGTCCAGGGCACTGTTTCTAAGACCCACACTCTTTTTGAAAAGTGCAGTGGGAAATGTAATGCCGACCACAAATGGTCAGGCTTTTTTTTACATCTTGTGTGAAAGTCGATGCCTTTAGTAGCAAAGTGACCCCTAGCACACTGGTCCAACATTGACTCAGAGAAGAGAGCACTGTCTAATGATTGACTTCTTACTGTCTCTGTTGTTAACAGCCTCTAACTAAGGGCTGAATGCAAGTTACCTTTGGAAAAACACTCACAACCTCAGTTGGCCAGCAATGTGGCCTAGCTGGTATCTTGAGGAGAATAAGAAAGGATGCAAAATAAGAGGGAGGAATCCTCAGCATTCCAGCAAGGGTATGGTGAACTCCACACCAGGGAAGAATTTCCCAAAGCAACATGTGATTTGTGATAACATCAGAAGGGCTATATCTTTATTAGCAGCCAGAGCAGCATAGAGTAAGGAGAGTATGGGTTGAGACACTGAGCAACACAGGCCGTGTAAGTCAGTCTGGGAGCTAGAGAGCCAGAAGGTACCAAAAGGGTCTGTCTGTCTCCAGCAGCCTGGATGTAGCATCCCCATTATGGACTTGATCCAAAGCCTACTGATGTCAAGGGGAGGAATTGCTCTATATGCATTGCAACCTACTTGTCTCTTTTCTACTACAAGGCACACAGCATATGGCAAAAGACATTTAATTAAAAATCACATGAAGTCGCATTACATGAATATATCCACTGAAACACTCACCTCACCAGACTGCAGAGATGGCCTTTGGTTTCGGCAGAAAGATTGACAATAGAACCTGGGGTTGAGGCCCAGAGAGATGTGATAGCATTCATCTATTACAAATATAACAGGTAAAGAAAGAAATGGAGAGAAAGAGAGAGAGACAGAGATTTCTCACTGTTTATACTAGACAGCCAGGCAAGATCTACAGATGCTTTCTGTTTGCTTGGGATATTTTATTGCTCGTATTATTACCTTTTTCATGTGCGCTGCTCTACCAGCATGCAGGGGAAAATGTGAGCGTGTCCATATTGTAAACTATTAGTTTATTTATTTATTTTTAGAGCTTTGAAGTAGGGGAGCTTTTATTTTATTTTATTTTTTTAAAGTCTAAACACATCAATATTCCAGCTATTCACTTTTGAGGCCGATGGAAAATGTATTCTTCAAATTAAATCGACCTTCTTAACAATAAATTCAATTTATACTGATACAGATTGTTACATGCTTAGTCACATACCAAATTTCTTATGAACACAGGAGACACCTGTTGGACAGAGCATCTATTCTGACTATTTTGTCACAGGCCTATAACTCTAAAGCACTGAAACTGTACAGCAACATTTCTAGAGCATCTATTTAATTAACAAAAGCTTTTCTATTTAACAAAGTAAGACGCAAGGTCTGAAAAACAGAACCATAAAGCAGGTAGTTTAATGAAGGCAAAACCCTCTCCTTTCAGATTTGTAATCATCTTGCATTTTATTAGAGATGGGCCCAAATTACAAACTAAGTTGTGTGTGTGTGTGTGTGTGTGTGTGGGGGGGGGGGGGGGAGGAGAGGGGGGGGGGGGTGTTGCGTCAAGATCTGGCGTTTTGGATCAGTCCCATCTGTAATTTATGTAGACCTAGATTTTGACACCTTTATTCTTATTAAGCAGTACCTTATTGTACCAGCTGAACGTAGGAAAGCCGAATGTGACTAACCAAATTGGAATGTGTGCAAGACCCTACGGTTAATGCCCCATTTCTTGCAAAAAAGTGTCATCAGAACTTGAATGAGATGTGGTTACGAGTCTTATTTCTTATCTGAAATGGCATCTCCAGCAGTATAGCACTCCCTAGCAACACGCTCTAGTGCCTATTTAATATTTACTCAGGAAGGAAAGCATCCTAACTAGTCACAGATACCACTCCTTAATTCACATGGTGTTAAGGCACGCAAGAATATTGTAACGCGAGGTCAGAGTAGTATGGCAAGAGCCAGGCCCTGGACAATAGCAGCAGGCTTTTTAGCAAGAGTTAGGCCTCTCAAGAACCAGACTTGTCTGGAAAGCCCCTAAGGGATAAGAGGAACCATCCCCAGGTCTGGAAATACCCTTGAGATGAATATAGCAGTCAGCTGACCCTGGAGTCAGCAAGAAATAAACAGCTTCAGCAATAAAGTAGTAGTTTCAGCAGTAAAATTAGTGAGTTGAGCCATAAAACTGGTAGTTTTAGTAATAAACAACTAACGTTACCTTATTGCAAGAAGCCCCTAACTAACAACCAATAGACTAATGAAAAACAAGATTAAGGCCCAATCCCTAAGTGGATTGAGATGTACGTCATCTTTTGCCCGGTAGAGCCCATTGTTTGGAACAGGAAATAAGGGGTATAATAAAGACCTCCGGACACCGCCCTATTGAGACTCTATGCGGATCCATTAAGACATTATTGGATGCCCCGGATAGGCCGGTTCCTTGGTCGCCACTCGCTTCATAGGGCGAACAATGGGTCTCCTCGCCTTCGTATGGGTAAGCACCCTCTTCCCTGCTTGAGATGCCTAAGGGATCCTCCTGCCGTAAGGCATAACTCTGAGCTTTTATGGCCAGTTATTGCTATACAGCCAGGGCCTCATGCAATTTTGGTAGTAGGTACTATTTGTGCTTTCTTATTAGCGTGGTCTGCTGTACTCTGGTTCTCTAGCAAATATTATTATTCTTCCCCTTTCTCCCGATGCTGCTAATAAGTCCCTAAGATTTAACACTAGTCTTGCCTACGGGCCTTCAGGTAGTCATTGCGATGGGCGTGCTCCTGGCAGGCTTGTTTCTTGCTCTTTTGATTGCTAAATGCTGTTGCTGTTTAGATAAAAATAATTGTAATTGTGGGCATTTCCCTTTAGTGTAGAATGGTTATTCCTATCTGCCGCATGTTTCTGTCTATCTTCTTGTTGTTAACCGCTTGGGCAATAATAATATGGTTGATGTGTAGAATCAATGAGGAAGTTGATTTGTAATGTTGTTTTAGTTCTTGCTTTAATAAAAACTGTGCTTAGATATTGTTTGTCCGGTTGTTTTCTCCCGCCGCTGAGATCTCTAATACGAACACTCCGCCCTAGCCGAATACACATGGGCTTTCCATGGAGATCTCCCATTCTATTACTGGTCCAATCCCAATCCTGGTTAACCTGAGTTTTGACAAGATCACTGGTGGTCTAGCTGTTGCTGTACTATTGTCTCAGGTAGGACTCAGAGAGTTGCCAGAAGGACTTTATTACTCAGACATATCAATCTTGTACAAGCAAAGAGAAAAAAAGATATGTGGTATATTGAAGAGAAAAGATGTGAGGTTCTGGGTGCTGGATCCAGTCAGGAGAGTGTGACTACAACAAGCAGGGACTCCCTCCATTTTGGGTCTCTTTTAACCAACAGTTCAGAGACAATGACAAACTAAAGTGTGAGCACAAACACTCCTTTTGATTTGCTTACACTCTCTTTCATAATACAGGTATGGTTCAACACCCTTAACATTGAAGATATTTGGATTCATCTCTGGATACAAACTTTGCAGATTTGGCCCTTGCCTAACCTATAGCACAAGTAAGGAGGCCTGAGCCACTGAAATGCTAAAATGTACTTGCCCAATTCACTGGCTAGAACAGAGACTCAAATCATTTGGTGGAGGGGCAAGAGAGGAAAGTAACTAAATGTAGGAACTCCAAGATAAATTCTGAGTAAGTCTAATGGACATGGTGAGTCCTGTTTAAATAAGATCTTAAATTAACCTTAAGAGATCATTTCCATCGTTTTATACACATACACAGGAAGTGAAGACAACAGTATAATTCCTTTGAAAGATATGAATACATTTGGGGTTCATGAATGTGAGTGATAACAGCTCAATATGTAATACAATCAGACACAGTCTAAGGGTTCTCCACACCCTACCCAAGTTTTGTCAGTGTGTCTCAATCCTGATTGTCTGCAGTATCTCCTGCTAACATACTCTTAGATTCCCGGATAGCTCTGACCATGTTCTTCAATCCTACTTTACAGCATCTTCTAGTATTCCAGTCGTGGGCCCACAGACAGCTCTGCACAGGTACCTAACTCTCAGTTAAAACTGTGCAGGAACCAGAATTTCTATTTCACAGGAACTTTCACGGTTTCTAACCTGGTTTTCGTTCCAAATCAGAATAAAATATCAAATTTCAAAATTTCCCACAAAATGAGTATTTTAAAAAAAAAGTTTTGGGTCAATAACAATGTTTTGTTTTGTTAAAATCTTTATTTATTACGTGTTTAACATTTATATTATATTATTATTTTAAATAAATTTTGGGGGAAAAGTTGTTTTGAAACAAAAAATAAAACAGTTTCATTCTGAAAATGTTAAAATGCTTCATTTCCATTTGTTTCAGAGTGAAATGACATCAAAATCAACATGTTCCCACAGAGTGCTGCAATTTCGACAAAACTGCATTTTCCAACAGAAAAACATTTTATAGGAAAACTTTCAACCAGTGTTCATCCTGATCTTCAGTGTCTCTTGCTATCCTACCTCTGGTTCCTAACATACATTAGCTCTACATTTCCACCAGTGCACCAGTGACAATTATGGGGGTGCTCTTTAATAATTATCAGCAGTGCATCTGGATCTCTGACAACTAATGTGGTGTGTAGAGTCTACCCACCTAGGGAAACAGGAAGGAGGCCCTAACCTCACAGTTTACATAAGGTTGTTAAGAGACATTGCCCTTAATGTCTCTAGCCATTTTGGGAAGCACCTAAAACAAGTCGTAACAGAAGGGAGAACCAGACTGGGAGTCACACAGGAGGATCTGAGCTGGTCAGGAGAATGTACGTCCTTTTTTGTTTGTTTGTTTTGTTTTGTTCCTACAATTTAAAAAGAAAGTCTGTCTAATTTAGCTTGTAGTGAAGCATGAGATTAAATATATGTGTAGACCGTTGGGTGTTTTAAAATTCCTTTTGCTCCGATGTTCTATTCCAGCTAAGTAAAAGTACTTCATTTTAAGAAGGCTGTTGGTCATTGATCACAGGTTTCCAATGGGATAAAATTCATAGATTCCAAGGACAGAAGGGACCATTGTCATCATCTAGTTTTCTCTTCCCCAACCAACTGGGGATGAAGTGGAAGAAGGGGACCAGTGTAAAGGTTGCCGCCTCCTCCCCCATAGCAGGTCAGACACCAGAAGAGAGCAGCCGTGAAAGGCTGCTTGCTGAGGACCCACAGCAGTGCAACCAGAATTTTCCTAAGAGAAGGCCTAGAGCTCTCGTTATACCCAGCCCCAAGCTCTCTCCCTTGCATTCTCCCCCTGCGCCCAGTTCTACATACACTCCCCTCCTGCTGCCTCATGCCCTGCACTCTTCCTCCCACATGACCTGTACCCAGCCCTGAGCTCTACCTAGAGAGGCAGTCAGGCTGAAGAGCACCATCCCCACAGGGGCCAGGCAGTTCTGGGAGCCCCAGACTCATCCTCCTTTTGCATCTCTGCTTCCTCAAGAAGCACCAAAAGCCTGGATTCAATCCTCCCACATCCTGAGGACTGGGGGGTTTCCCAGTGCCACCTGCTTCACTATTGCCCAGGGGCTGGGGGTGCCCAGTGCCCATGGGCACCTGAAAGACTGGAAGGGGATGTGTGTGGGGGAGGGGCTGAACAGGCACACAGGCTCACAGTGCCTCTCAAATTTGGCCCAGCCACGCCTCTATGATGACGGAGGGGTAGCTGAGCCAAATTTTCAGCTCCAGCCAGGAGCCAATAGGGGGTCCTGGGATCCCTTTTGTTGCACCTCGGGGCTAATTTAGGAAAAGGGGTTGGCTGAGGGAGAAGCTGGCAAAGGGTCTATAGGCGACTACCCACAACACAGCTCCAGAGAGGAGAGCTGAGGGCTCCTGCTTAAGAAGAGCCAGAGGATCTGACTAACAGAAGCCAGCTCGAGGGGAAAGCTGGGGGGATACCTTTTTAAGGAGAGAATGAGGGACTAATTAATACAGCCCAGTTCAAAAGGGAGATTTGGGGACCCCTGCTTCAGGAAGGACTGAAAAGTAGTAACCCAGAGAAGGACGTGGGAAGGGTTCCAGAAAGAGAGGCCGTTACCTGATGGGGAGCCAGAGACTGCCAGCTGGACTGAGCCCAAGACAATGAATGCCCATGAGTGTAGCTGAGTAAGATCCTACTGATGCTTAGGACTGTCGTTAATAAACGAGACCCTCGGAAGGAGGCACTCTTTGGTAAAATGATCTGTCGGCACTTGTTTATAAGCTGGGTGAAGGGACACTGAGGCAGGGATCATCTGCAATATTATGCCTGACTGAAAGGGGACATGTCAGGATGACCTCCATACCACCACATCCACCCACAGACAGGTAAGGGCAAGAGACCTAACATTCAGGGGTGCATTCAGAGAGACCAAAAAGCAGGCTGAGATACAGCTAGCCCTGTTACTGTGACAGCTCTTCCAGGCCCAGTCATCGGCTCCCCCTGTTATTCCAGTCTTCCGACTCTCATCAGAAGTGATTGCTTCCTGTGCCACTCTGTGAAGAGCTTTTTTACAACATGGACAAAATCTCATTAGACACCAAATTAATTTTACTTCTTATCAAAGTGAGCTTGGGAATCCAACCCACTTGGAGTGACAATCTAAGGTATTAAACAACTGTGCTGATTAGTTCTCTGTGAGAATACTATTTCTACTTGCACTTTAACCTACTGGTCTGTAGGACGCCACCCTCTGAGTAACAAAGACTGAGAACTTCTAGTGGAGAACATTGGGAAAAGAAATACCATCCCCATGTTTATTTAAAAGTGTTAGAGCTGCGGAGGGGAAGATTTGGGGGAACAGGATGCTGTAGTTTGACAAAAAAACAATGTATGGCATGTCTTTACAAACAAATTACCACCACATGAAAGAAACACACAGGCTTGTTCAAAAGGTTCAACTACAATTTACTTCCAGAATTAAATGTCTGATAACTGGTGGTTTCAATTCAGGCCCCAGTGGACTAGCATGTCCACTTAAGAAAAACCACCTCCACAATGGACACTAATTGGCTACTTTTCCAGCAGAGACGCCAAGGACTGACTGAGGCATGGAAACTGAACACTCCTCTCATATGTAAGAGGTCTTCACTGCAATGTCAGCTTTAGGTGTAACTCGAATATTACCCCCTAACCCAACTCCCACGCACTCACAAAAATCTCGAGCTCAAGCTAAGAGGTGCTTTAAACTCAAGCTAGCTGGTCGATCGGAGTGTGTGGGTAAAAGTCTGAGCATGCAGAGGGGAATCAGCTATTCTGCGCTGCTAATACAAACACTGTGTGGCTTGAGGGTTATTTTGCAGAGCAGCAACTCTCATTTGAGGTAGGCTAACTTGAAAGAACATAACTCGACTGTAGATAACAATGCAGCGAAGACGAGCCTTAGATACCTCCTTGGTTGCTCTACTTGGCCCCTGATGTAGCTGAACATATAGTCTCTCCAGGGCGTAAATGTACATACAGGCAAATCCTGACTCCTCCTCCCTGAGCATGAAAGCTCCCAGCTGACTAATGTGGTCCACTCCATGAAGCATGAAGAGGCAGAATTCGGAGAGCCCATGCAGGAATGCACACATCTTTACACACCACAGATCCCAACTCCATGGAAGTTCTCTACTCACTGCGGTCCAAAGAGGGATTTGCCAGTAGGGCAAGTAGATCTTTGGTTACAATGATCCATCACCACAGTGATCTATCGCCCATTTTCCCCAGAGTCAGACTAAGAGAGGCACAGACACCGCAGAAACTTATTCAGCAGCGAATGCTGAGTGGTGGACTCCTCTCAATCCCAGTCTCTGAAAAGCTGGCCAGACCAGCTGCTGGGCTGTCCTTTGTAGCTAGGGTTTAAGTTAAAGCATGTGATATCATGGCAAGCATCAGCACAGTCCAAATACAGATTCACTCCTCTTGTGTTACCAAAAGAGTGTAGCTTTGGCCATCATGTAGACATTAGTGGATGCCTCATTGTAGAACTGCAAGGGTTTTAATGGCCTGTTTCTCTAGCTGTTCATGGGTTTTCCTTGCTTGGCTGTAACCAGTCATAGCCAGTTGCGAATGAGTCGATATCCCTCTGTGCAACTCACAGGAATTAAAAGAAACCAGCGTTGTTATGCAAGTTAAAAAAAAAAAGTGTTGCTTTATGGTTAATTATCCATGGTCTATTTACAAAATAAATCAACCCATTGTACACCATCAGGATTTGTAGCCCCATCTGAACTTTACTTTTCATTAATCACTTTATAAATAAAAGATAACTAGAATTTTTTGGGGGGTTTACTACTTGTGTTCTGGGTATAAATTGTAGCAATGGCGAGAGAACAAACTACGATTATTCACCCCCCAGTTTCATGACTGCTATGATATTGGGCTTGTCTTTCTGCATAAGCCTAAATAAATGTACAAGTCAAAAATTCCAGCCTCCTGGAGCAGACACAATCAGAAGAGGCAGAAACATTTTTAAAACGGATGCTCTGTTTTATGCCAAGAAGGACGGGGGAGGGCAGAAGAAGGGGGGAAAAAAGTTTCCCTTTGAAAAAAGAAAATCACAATTTAAAGCCCCTGTCCAGCAAATATTCACACAGTTACATTTACACATCTGAAAGGGACTACTGAGGTATGTAAATGTAATCATATGTGTAAGTGTTTGTGAGATCTGCTCAGCTAAATATGCTCAGATTAAAACAGTGCTTAAAAGTGACCTGTAATTAGGAAAAAAATAAAATAAAACATGTCTGCCTTTCTCTGTTATTTTATAAAGGAGATCTGAAATTTTTTTGACCAAAGAAGATTTTCTTCTTTTTTCATATATATATAAGGTCTTGTCTACTGTGGAAGACTATAAGTGACTTGAGAACTAGTGAAGTTCTGATGTCACAAGAGAGAAGTGTTTGAAAGCTGAGCACTTGAGAAAAGATGGGGTTTTTAGTCAAACTGTTTTAAATGCATGTGTTTTATTAACAGGTATTTAACTCCAGTGCATAAGAAATGCTTGGGAGAAAAGATAACTTTGCAAAAGATACAACATGCCCCTATTTCAATTAAGAAAGCTCGAAATATGTATTTAACACTACTAATGAGCCCTCAAGCAAAACGAGGAGAGGGAGACTTTCAGTCCTTTTTTATTCATCTTAAAGTTGCCCAAAAATTGCGTTATCATATGTCCGAGTTTTCCTGGACATTGCTTCTTTTTTGGAGATGCCATCCTCTGTCTGAGCAGATTTTTCAAACAGGAAACATCTGTGATTTTTGCAGAGCGGACATTGCAGCTCAGAAAGAGCCCCAACTGGTCCGCTTCCCGGCTGGCCCCACTCTTGCATCCACAATTGATTGGTCCATTCCCCTACAGCCATGGCTGCCAGATCCCATCCACCCAGGCCTTGGCTCCAAGCTCTTGGGAGGGGAGTAAAGGGTGCCGCTCCTGCAGGGAAGAGCTGACCGACGAGCTCGAGGTGCATTCTGGGCTTGTACCAACCACAATGCCACCATTAGAGAGAGCAACACTGCCCCCCATGTCCAGTGAGTACCCCTGCTGCAGGTACCCCTCCAGCACCCCCAACTGAACCCCCATCCAATCCCCTCCACCCAGCAGTGACCTCTTTTTAGGAACCTGAAATATGTAACACTACAAAAACAGGCACAACTCATTTTCATTGGCTGGGGTTTATGTGCGGGGGGGGGGGGGGGGGGGGTTCCTTTATGGATTACCTTTAAGAGCTCCCAAACTTTCTTCTTTTTGCTGTCCATAAAGGCAAGTCACAATTCTCCATGTGACATCTCCAAGTATTATTGGAAGGACCGTATTGCCACTAGGTCAAGAATGTGATTTTACTTCACTCCAGGATTAGATCTGAACCAAATCTGATTAAAACACCCCTGAGCTGGCCTCAACTGTACAGGAGGTTGAACAAAAGCAACAGGAAGCTTTTAGAAAGTTGAGGTCCAGATTTAGACCTAAGACACTAGATTTATAACAATAAATATTAGTAATCATAGGCGCCAAGGGAGCTATTTTTGCTTGCATGTTGGTGCTGTTTGAGAATCACGGACATCTGAATGTCAAAGAAACCTGCTGCCTCCTTCTCTGCTTTGCAGATGGCTGGGCTGCTTTAAACTTCATTTACAAAAATAAATGAGTTCCTACTTAAGTGAAAGTAAAAATTTAAAACAGCCTACACCTGCCTGCAAAGCACAGCGGCCAGGCTGGTGGAAGAATGGGTGGGCCCCAAGAGAAAACAAAAGCAATTTTAAACCACTCCTGATGTGTATGTCTGCCCTTGCAGCAGTGCGCTGTGGTGTTGCAGCCGCTTTCCATTATAAATGCTAAATTGGGAAATGTTTAACATTCCCTGTTTAATTTTTGCAGTACAAAGCCAGAGCAGCTGACTTTTAGAAGCAGAGATTGGCCTGAACCAACATCATGGATCTGCACACTACCAAACAGAGCAGATAAAGTTTCAGCTGCAAACTACAGGATTGACAGTCCTTTATCAAAAACCCATACCCAAATGCAACCCAGAACTTGGGGGAGAGGGAAGCAGGTTGGACTGGAACCAAACTTTACACTCCTCTCTAGTCAGGACCAGGGGAAAGTGTATAGCAAATCCAGGGAACATAATCAAAACCTTTATAGAAACATCACTGTAGTAAAAGTAATAGACCGAAGTGTTTTCAGCTACTTCTCTACCATTTTCTCTTAACCTGTTTCTGCATAGAATTTCTCATTGTGGAAAGATATTCTGTTATTTGTTTTTATCTGCATACAAAAAGCATCTATTGAAAACTCTAGGTAACTTTAACACTTATTCAGAGCACAGTTGTGAAATGGTGAGATCAGCATCCTCTTGCAATCTTCATAATCAGAAATTACCAAACAGAATACTCAACAACAAAAGCCTTGCCCACAACTTCGAGCTCTTAGTGTATCCCTGCCTCCTCCACAGCACGGCTAAAGAGATGAGTTTTGCAGTGTGATCTGAAAGTCAACAGATACAAGCTTCTTTGGACAAAAGTGGGGGACAAACTCCAAAACTGAGAATGCCCAGCTCTCAGTTTCCTTTCTTTCAATGAAGGAAGCTTTCATCTTAAGTGTCTCTGCTGATCTAAAATATAGGGGTATCATCTGGGAAGAGTGGTGGCCTCTCAGCTAGGTAGGTCCCAAAACATTAGGGTTTTATAGGTCAAAACCAACACTATAAACTCCATCTGGAAACTCCAGCAGGCAATAAATTCAGTTTATTCGGCACTGGTGTAATGTACCTGTAGGTGAACACACAGTTCAGCAAAAGCCTGAGTTTCCGAAGGAATTAAAGTGTAGTGCCATGTGGAGTGCATTGCAGTAGTATAACAAAAGGTTAGTGGATGGTAGCAAGGTTCACATCCCAAAGAAATGGTTGCAATCTCTTAATCAGATGGAGATTAGAAAAAAACCCAAACACTCAAACTGTCTTGCTCACCCGTCATACCTTAGCAATGGTGAAGAACAAAATACGGTTGTAAAGTGCGCACAAATCATCAACCAGAAAAAATATTCTTCTTCAGACTTCTGTCAGTCCAAAAAAAAAAAAATAAAATAAAATAAAAAATCCTGCTGCCTCACTCCTGTGTAGTGAATGACTTTTTTAATCAATTCAACCACACTGAATAAAGCACAAGCAAGTTAGCTGGCTGTTTTTACAGTACTGCCTTGCCAACCCCCAGAATGAGTCAGGTCACGAAAATCTTGAGATTGCCTTTAACATCATGAGATTTTAAAAACATAATCCGTTTAAGCGTCTTTTTATTTTCCTGTTTGTTTCTGAGCCTCTAGAGGGGCATACTGTCAAGCTTTTCTCCTCAACATTAAGGGCTGGAAACTTGCTTTTAAAACAAATGCATGCTCAGAGTCTCACATAATCACATGACTTGAGGAGCTGAGACTCTAAGCAAAAGAGCAAATATTGAGCGACTCACGAAGAAATCACAAGATCTGTCAACAATGAGAACTCCTATTAAATAGCTCTGGCTAAGAAAGATGCAAAGTGAATTGGTAGTCATTAGAATTCAGTAACTGTTGAGAAGAATGGAATATGAATTGCTCCCACTTTTTGCCTGTGAACTCAGGAAGACAGCATTGCATAAGGTCAAATTCCCAGGCATTTCTTTACAAATATAGTGGCCAAAAACTTTCTTAAAAATTGAAATGAGAGCTTAAATTCTGCAGAAAACATGAAACGACAAAATCTGGTGGCCGCCTAAATGTGTATTCCAGCCAGATCCTCTGCAGTGTGTAATTCCAGTGGTCCTACTTTTTGCTTAATGAGTAATTGCAAAGAAAATAATTGTAGATATGTGTGACAGGGTACAATGGCTAATTCCCTGCTTAGACCTCACACAAGTGTACATTGTGGAATAATAAGGCAAGGCTGGGGAGTGAAGGCCCAATCATGTACTGGGGGGGTAACACTATATCCTATAAAGCAGCTACTTTGTGGTTGGAAAGAAGGAAAAGGCCTTTGAGAAGGAAAAACTATATGGTCAGTGTTACAGACTCTCTACTTCTGTAAACCCATTTTGACTGTGTATCTCTTGTGATTAGTACAGTCTAGGACTCTTATGAATAAAAACCTGAGGAAGAGACTTGTTAAAAGACATTTCATTTTGGGATATCTGAGCCACTCCAACAGCTAACAGTATATTAACTCTAATGCTAATAATTATACTTAGCACTTGCATAAAGCTCTGCATCTCCAAAGCAGTTTACAGATGTTAACCAGCTATTAATTAATGTGGTTTTAGCACCTTCTGCATGTGGACCTCAAAGCGCTTTACAAACCTTAATGAAGTGGCCTTTACAATAGGGGAGGCATCAACTATTATTCCCAATGTACAGAGGGGGAAATGGAGGCAGAGAGAGTTGAAGTGACTTGACCAAAGCTACAGAAGGAGACAACCTCAGAATCAGGAAGGGAACCAACATATTCTAATACATTTGTTATTATGTATATACTCCTCAAGCTGTTCTCGGATTTACAAAAGACTTACGGTGTTCAAAAGCTCTTCCTATTTTCACAAAAATGTCTATTTTCATTTGAAGTTTCTATCTCAAGGACAACTGTTGAAAAGATGTCTAAGCTTCAAAAATCTCCGTCTGTTAGCATTAACCCATCCTACTTATTATTCATATGGAAATCCTCTGTGAAAACTTTGGTGATCAGTTATAATGTGAAAGGGGATTTTTTGGGTCTGATTCTCATTTTCACTAAGGCCCCTTTACACTTTTCCAGCGATTGCAATTGCTGGAGCAGTGTAAAAGGGCCTTAAAGTGGGCATATATTACATTTATGCTCATTTTATGGCTCCTTTACGTTGCCAGAGAGGCATAAAGGAGCCTTAGTGTAATTGAGAATCAGGCCCTGGGACTTTATATTTGGCCAAATACATCCCTGGTGTTGCTTCAGCAAAATCAGCAGCATTACACCAGAGAAGAATCCAATCAAGACTGTGCACCCAGCAGGGGGAAGGGAAGAAGAAAACCGATCAAAACACAATGCATTTAAATGCAATGGGTCAGATCCTCAACTGGATTAAATCAGTGAAGATCCAATGACATCAATAAATGTAGAAACATTTTTCCTCCTAAAATGTGATCAATCAGGTAACATCAACATTTTTCACTACAGCCCCTTCCATTTCCTGAACCCCGAGAACCCACTATCTTAATTTCTCTTTTATAAGGATATCTATTTCAGTTTATCCAGATGTACAAAGCATCTGTTTATACATCTATCTGACAAGCAGAAATGCATTTAAAAATATAAAACAAAACAACCCTTATCAGAAGAATTTCTGGATCTCTGTGGACATCAATCAGTTAACTGAAATGAAATATCATACAGGGAAAAAAAATATTGTAAGTCCAGTCCACCATAAAATTTTACTATGTTTCTGCACTTGCCACTATCATGTGGAGAATGACCTAACACTGGGGGCTAGTATCGGCAGGGGAGGGGAGAAAGCTTCCATTGTATACATTCAAAGTTTTGTTTGTTTGTTTGTTTTTAAAAACAGAGACACGCACTATGCAGAAATCACGGATGTTCCAGGGAACACAGAAACAGGAAAATACTCGATGAGAAGTACACAAGCCAAAAAGAGATCTTAAATAGATCCATTGCCTTCCGGTCTGAAGCCTTTAAGAAGGCTAGAAATTAAAATCTGTGCCGTAGGCACCCAAGCATTCTGCCCCTTTCTCAGGATATGCACGTCTGAATATAGTCTGTCGTGAGGAAAAACACTAGAGCTATATAGTCTGCAGAGGTAACAAAAGCAAGAGGCAGACAAGGGTTATATAACTGGCTTTTACATAAATATTACATCAAGAGTTTGTTTTCAGAGAAGGGAAAAGAAACAATCCCCCCCCCCCCCCCGCAAGAGAAGTCAGCCTCCCCAATCCCCCCCCTTTCCCATTTTAAAATTCGAGTACTTTAAGTGTTTTTATTCTCTTTCCATTAATATATATAAAAATCAATAACCAAATCAGACTTACACATTTCACAGTCGTTTTTCTTATATTACCTGGAAAGTGCACCACATCATGGAGGGTCAAGAAAGTCTTATTTTAATGCAAGTTACGGCACTGGTAATTATGGCTTGTTTAGCTGCAGCTTAGGGCAATTAGAAGTGGCCATGGATGTTAAAACTAACTCCCCTCTCAACAGTCTGAGAAGAGGGGAAAAAAATGCTAAGTCTCCCCATCTGTTATTTTCTTTTTTTTTTTTTTTTTGGCTGTAGAAAAGTAAAATTATGCAAGAGCTCTTGAATGTAAAGGCTGTGTGTGCTTTTTCCCTTTTTGTCTCTGTGTACACGGTATGTGATGTTGCGTAACTGAGTACAGAGTGGGCGGTTAGCGTTTACTATTGATTTACACTACTCCATATAATGAATTCAGAGTACTAAAAGAGAGAGAGACACACACACAGGGAAAGACTCAGTGGGCGAGGGAAGAGTCGCGGGGTGCAAGAGAGGGTGGGGAAAGGAACCATTTAAAGGAAAAATTCCACCTTCCTGGAACAACAATGTTCATTTCCCAGCATTTTTGGTTTGTTGCTCTTTGTTTAGGTCTTTGGAGAGTGAATGTGCAGAACAGTCCCTGACATAATGACCTGAAACCTGTGCCCAGTGTGAGAATTTAATTCCCACCCCCAATGTCATCCCCCATTATGCAAGACTGGAAATATAATTTATTATTAATTATTATGATTATTATTTTGTATTGTAGGTCCCAGTTAAGAGTGGTGCTGTTGTGCTGGGCATACAAATGTAGAGGAAGACCCAGGTTCTGCCACAGAGCTCACAATCAGTCATGAAAATGAAGCCAAAGCATTATATATTGCATTATGCATCAAATGTAGATTTATACCCTCTATGAGAGGGGCTGCAGGGATATGAAAGTCACCAGTTGAACACCTGCATGCCGCCCCATGCATATTTGGGGATTTTTTGGGGCAGGAGAACTTGACATTTGATTACCCCTTCCCAGCACACCTACTGCCTCCTTCACCTGCTGGGATCTTCCCGCTCCCATATCCTGAAAGATCCACTTGGGTATCCACACCTCCATGCCCTTTAATGACATGCATGATGAGTAAAGTCCTTCTAACAGCAGCTGAAACCCTCCCTTTTCCCACCCTCCCTACTGATCAGTGCTCTCATTTCCAAGTTATGGCATCCATCCCTTCACTCGAGATGTATGACATGAGTTACTGCAGGCCTGAGGCCCCACACACCTTACCTAACATAAGATTCTGCAAAACAGAGTCATCTGCTCTCCAGGAGAAAGTTACAAAACTGACCACCTGGCCATTAACCGATTTATTTTATAGGGTTTATGGACTATGCAAAAATGCCAATCTCACTCTTTGGCGCTTCAATATCACTGCTACATCCTTACGGTAAAGATACATATGGTCAGAGGGGGACGGTTCAATGAGTTATAGAACTTCTTACTAAGTCACCAGTTGAGATCCAGTATTGGTTGGTAGCAACTGAGAGCCACTGCTTAATCTATATTGAAAGAAGTGCTGCAGCTCAAGCAATTACATGCCGGGGCTCAAGCAATTTTTTTACATTCATCACTGATGCAGCAAGTCCATAGATGCTAGGCCTGTGAACTGCCAAGCCTACAAGTGCCGGGGCTCGGCCCTGGCAAAAATTAAGCACTGCTGTGAACTGTTCTCAGCTGACTGCTATTTGAGGTCCTATGTGGAATAAGTTTGGCCTTCAGTCCCCAGTGGAAAAGCGCACACAGCACAAAAATTGCCAATACTACCTGGCAAGAATTGGCTCTCTCGTTAATATGATCTCAGCAGAGGGACCAAACATGCAAGCTGCAAGGAGAATGAACTACCAGCACTTTTCAAGCTTGTACAAGCCCCCAGCATGGCAGTGGTGGGGAAGAATGCACTGCCACTGTATGTGCTGTACTTATTCTGGTAATGGATGGAGCACTTTAGTCTCCCGGTTTCACAGTCAAGCTTTTTTTTTTTTTTTTTTTACAGGTGCAAAATTCAAGAAACAAACCAAACCCTATTATCACCAAATTTGTTAACCCTGTTTTGAAGAAATGCCACAGGTGGTGCCCCGTTACACGTACAAAAACATTTCTGACACCAGTTAATAAGCTATATTTGCATGTGTTTTTTGCATCTGGATTTTTCTGTGAAACAGTGTGAGGCACCAGTACAGGTATTGCTCTGTAAGGTCTAATACTCTTCATGGTCTATGCACATGAACATTTTTCTCCTATGGCAGACCCACCAACGTCTGGGATTTATTCTGTTAGATACTCTGGAAGTCAGTGACAAGGTAAATCACTGTAATCAGTCCGAATTGCATTAGCTGAGACACAAGTTAGCTGATAGAGAACACCTTTGTAAAGAAATTAGAGATAATATCATGCTATTTATTAATTATTACTATTAGCCTGATCCTTCGAGCCATCCACGTGTGAACTGCCATTCACTTCCTTGTTGAAGTTCCCTATGGTCTGCTCTATCTCCCATTGAACTCAGTGGCAAAACTCCCCTTGACTTCAACAGGAGTACAATAGAGTAAAACACATTCCTCTGCCCCAAAGAGCTTAGAGCCTCAGAATGTATGTAGCCCTTTTCCTGTGTAAAGGGTTTAAGAACATTATTTAATGAATCCTCCCCACAAAAAACAAAAAAACGTGGGGAAGTTTGAATACAAGGTGTTTGTTTGTTCAGATCCGTTAATCCTAATACTAACTACCAACTACTGTCCATCCTGGTTTCTCTGTCAGTACATTCGATAGATTAGATAGAGATAGAGAGAAAGGTAGTACATTTCTTCCTCCCTCACTCATACATGCTCATTCATTTTGCTGTCTGCTGGGCAGGGCAAAATGCACTGAAATTCCTTCAGGACAGGTCTACTCAAAAAGTCACAAGCTGCTTGTTTAACTATCTGAATTGTTTTAAAATAAAACTGATCCTTAAAGTACTAAAGAGAAAGTTCTTTGTAAAAAGGCATGCAATTTGCATTAGGGGCACAAATTAAAAGAGAGTGAGCTGATAAAAAATGTATTAAAGTACATTTCCTTTGTTGAATAGGAGAATGCTAATGAAAGGAATGACCTATGGAGGACACAGACACTACCTCATAGTCAATGGGTCACTGGCAAAAGGTTTGACAAAGAAACTCTCAGATGCCTTGTAGGATGACTGTCTCTGGCAAGTTGAACCACAGTGGTACAAACTTAGCAAACAATGTAAAACTCCACCATCCCATACTGGCTACATGTGTCAAGGTTTGGGTCAAACACTTCAGTATGATTTCAATACTCAAAAGTTTTGATGCAGCATTTAATCTTATGAAATATTGCATCTCATTTCCAAGAGAGATGTAGTGGGAGAAAAGAAGTACACACATACAGCAAGACAAATTCAGCTCTGGACTCAATGAGAGCAACTCCAAGTGAATGGCATTATGCCTGCTTCACCAGCAATGAACTTAGCCCAGAGTGTGCATATGTATTACATACAAAGATGAACAGTGAGTTGTAAATTTCAGAGACAGATCAGGATCAAAACTTGTCAAAAAATGTGAGAGTTCATATCCTGTATGGTTCTGACCCATCTCTACTATAGTTTATGGGTAGAGAGCTATTGATCTAGCTATAGGAAAGCTAGACAACAAGTTTGCAATATGACCAACCTGTTTTCAGCTGTTCCTAACTTTTTGAAAGTTTTGCCTACTGGACTGAAATTTCTAGACATGGTCACTGTCTAACGGTAAAATTCTGAGGAAGGCTTGAACAAAGTTTCTTTGTTTGTGCATATAAAAAAGACTGAACAAATTAACTTTACCCATTCTAAAGTATTTATTGCAAACGTGTTTTAAACACCACCAAAGCAGCTGTGATCAGGGGGTAGAAAGATGAACTTTGGCAGGAGCCCCGCCTTACTGAGTGTGCACTGGCTCACACAGCTGAGAACTTTATATACCAAAGGCAAATTGTTTTCCACAGCAATGAAAACTTGGGGTTGAATTTTCAAAAGTGTTTGCGGTTGGCCTGACTCTATTCCTAAGCGAAGTCAATGGGAGTAGAATCAAGTAGAGTCAAGAGCTCCTGTCTCATTGAGAAGTTATGAAATGGGTGAAGCAGCTAAGCACAGACATCCTTGTCTCACAGAATGCACTCCTCATATGCACAGGATATTCTGTGGTAGAAGGAGGGGCACCTAGTTAAATAATAATTCCAGATTCTGAACTTTTTTTTTCTTTTTTCAAATCCAGGAAATCTCATCAAAAAATACATTTAACTGTTGCATGGTTAAGTACTCAGAAGTTATGAAATCCAAAAGTTAACTTTGCACATACAAACTTAAACTGCCCTCTTGCACATATGCATTGTGGTATAGCCTTTAATTTCTCATATAATATAGTATGATCATTTTTGCTACAACCTTAGACACATATGAGCAGCATCATTTCCACTAATGTTTTTTGTGTGTTTGTTTTTGTTGTCGTTTGTTTGGATTTGATATATTTAGAGTAATACGTTAATGGAACTGGAGTGTATCTAAGGTTGCAGAAAAGATTTATGATATTATATTTTATTAGCCAAGAAATAATATGTAGTCCTGTAATTAAAGACTGAATCATTAGGTATATGTATTAGGGACAGAGTTAAGGTTATAAGCAACTTCAACTCTGGCATTTCCTGACTTCAAGGGCTTACCTGCACAATCTTAACATTCTCTTAATATGCGTTTTGTCTTTTAATGTTATAAAAAAAGGGACAAGTGGGCTGCTGGGCTGCTGTGGGTTGACAGTGACAAAATTAACAGCAAAGAACAGAAATAATGTCAACAGAGAAATAAATGTGGTGATATATGACAATTGCTTCTGTTAGTGAGAGAGTCACTAGAACCTTCTGCAGACAAATGGTAAGAATGTTTTCTTTACAGTGATGTAGCTGGCAATAAATGTGCTGTACTTTGCAATTTACCTTTCTATTCCTCCCACGGGCTTCTTTCTTTCTTGTGAACTTCCCAGGCTCCACCATTTTGGAAACTATCATGACACAGCAGAAGCTACTAAAAAGAAACCCCAACAAACTATGTGTAATAGTATGGTTTAGAATGGCTGCCACAAACTGACACATTTCCAAAATGGTTGTAGCCAAAACGAACTGCAGTGCAATTGGCAGAGACTCAGAAAACAAGGTCCAAGGAGACTAGCGGAGAACTTAGAGACAGGAAAGTGTCTCTGGATATTACGGCTAAGCCTGCCAGAGAATCACTATAATTGAGGTTTTGTCAGTGTTTCCATTATAAACCTCATTGTTTAAGACTTCATAACTAAGCTGTAATGAACCAGGCTGAAACATAACATACACAAGGTCTCAGACCAGGGGAAAGGCTTTTTAAAATTTCTCTTTGCAAATATTGAAAACAGTGCAGTTCAATCCCTTTTTAAGGTTTGTTTTTTTTGTTTCATTTTGAGTGCTGGGGAGGGAGGAAAGAGGGATGTAGAAAATAACATTTGGAAACCAAGATAAGTGCTCTTGGTACTTTTTTAGAATAACCTCCTCACCAGACTTTGAAACTGTACTGTGAGTGATTGTACCGAAGAGCCCAATGCAATTCCTGTCCCAGTCAATGCAAAGACATTCTGATGACTTCACTCAGACTTGGATTGGTTCCTATGTGAGTAATTCTATTCTGAAAACCACCTGTTGAAAAATAACTGGATAACACGATATTAAGCAATTATGGATTAACTGGTACATAGTAGAGATGGCCCCAAAATTAAGGGATGTTTGGATGCAACGTTTTGGTGCTTGCTCATCTCTAGTATATACTGTGGGCTAGATCCTCAGCAGAGTTCTGTTGACTTCCATGGAGCAGTGCCCACTTACACCAGCTCAAGATATGGCTGTATGAGTTTTAAACATATTATGGATCTGTAGTTCTACAGCTGCAAAAGAGACCAGGTGGACTTGTAAGAACTTGCTGGGTCTTTAATAGTTGTTGTTAGGAGTCTCTAAAATACCACAGTTTACCATGTCAAGTTGATACATTTCTTGTATTCCTTTAATGCCACTCCCAAAATATACAACAAAACAGTGTAATATAGTCCCAGTAATTCAGGGATATTCAAAATACAGGCAGAACACATGTCCTATGCCCTGCTTTGCCAGCCTGAGGAAGTACTATTATACCATACTTCGCACTTCTCCTAACAGTTGGACCAAGCTGTCAATATCCAATCCAATTCATACTTCCCCAAAGTAAGTGATTGTCCATATTCAGACTTTCGATACATCCCTTCTCTGCTTTTAATTCAAGTACTCAAAAGTACTTTACAAACATCAATTAAGCCTCACAAGTAGCCTGTGAGCTATGCATTGTAATACGTACTAAACACAGAGGGAAATGGCCCCGATTTTCAAATTTGGCTGCCTAAAGTTAGGCACACAAATCCATATTTATTAATTACGGACAAAATTTTCAAAAGTGCTTTTGTGATCTAGGAGCTAAAATCCCACTGAAAGTTAGGCTTAGGCTCCTAAATCACTTAAGACCATCTTTTCAAAGGTGTTTAGGCACCTAAAGATGCAGCTAGGTGCCTAAGTGCTTTTGAAAATGCCACTAGGCAACTATCTGCATCTTTAGGCATCTAAATACCTTTGAAAATATGGCCCTTAGACACTTTTGAAATTCTGACCCTAAATCAGCACTAACATTAGATGCCTAATATGGGTAATTAAGTGTCAAAATACACATCTGGGTACTTACCTTTAGGCACACAAGTTTGAAAACCGTGTACTCAAGTGACTTACATAAGGTCATATAGCAAATCAGCAGTAGAATCAAGAATAGAACCAGGAGTCCTGAGTTCCAGGCTTTTACTTTTACTACTAAACTCTCCTTAGACTAAATCCCACAAATATACACTGGTCTGCAAAATGTAACATTAAGGGGAGTTGAGTGTGGTCCTGCAACAAGGGACAAATAGGCTCCAACTGGTGGAGGCCTTACATATTATACTGTACCATACAAGTATCAATGTCTATACACAACAGGTTGAACATTATTAAGGGAGTGCCAGCCCTGTTCGAATTTTCTGATTTTTTTCTTATACCCTTAATGTTGCTTATACTCTCTGTGTGTATGTTGATGTTGATTTCTATTCTGCTTTATTATCCAGCTAGTCTAACTACGGAAAACTGAAGATGCTCTTCAGCTAATAGAGACTGTTTGAAAACCATTAAACAAGTTACAAATAGATGGTCTGTTTGCTTATAGTATATAATAATAATTAATAATTTGCACTTTTACATCTTTTGTTCATCAAGGATCTTAAAGCACTTTGCAAACATTAAGAGCCTTATTCTAACTTATTTACTCACGTTGGGTACCACCTTATTCCATCAGTAGTCCCAATGAGTTCAGTAACTACTCACTGAGTAAAGTACTATTTCAACTCTTCATCCCTGTGAGATAACTATCATCAATTCCATTTTACATATGGGGAAACAGGCACAGAGAAGTCAAGTGACATGCCCAAGGTTACACAGTGTTGGAAGTAGAGCTCAGGAGACTTGGCTGCCACTTCTCTTCTCTTTGACTATCATATTTATTGTACAAAAGGAAAACAAAGCATGATATTGACAATATTCTGGAAATCCCCAGGAATTTCAAGCTCTCTCATTGTCTTCACAGAAATCCCAAAGAAGAAAAAGTTGCTGCCTTATCAGATCAACCTGAATATAGGCATTGTGGAATATTTCAATCTAATAAGAATAGGACCCACTGGTGTGAGGCAAACCTGCAAGCAAACCAGGGCTGCTCAGTCAACTGCATTAACTCACCCTTCCCACATAGACTGCAATGACTCTGTCTTCAGGCATGTGGCGGCAGCCTATCCCTGAGGAGAACCCGAGTCAGATGACCCCCCAGGTTCAGGTATTTCCTTGGACCTGCCAGAGCTGCAGTCTGCAGGTCAATCTGTGCGACAGCACTACCCAGCTTGCAACCCTCCTTCTGCTTTGCAGTGTATCAGCCTCTTGAGACTCCCAGCCTGCTCCTGATTCAGTTACTGCCCCAATCTTGCCTGAGCTCCTGTTCCAGTCTTGTCCTTGCCTTACTCTGACCTTTCTCCAACCCTGTTACTGACCCGCTCCACCCTTGCCTCCACCCAGGGTCAGAGTTAGGGGTGCTGGGTTTGGGGGGCACCAGGGACAGAGTGCTGTTTTTGTTGTTAGCGACAAAAGGGAAAATAGAACGTTGGAAGGGAAATATTTCAGATATTCTATATGTGGATTCATTTTTCACTAACCTGCTAGAACGTTCTATCACTTTAGAGGAAACACATTTTTTTATTTGCTTATATATGGCATGAATAAGTACAGATTTACAGATCCTAGCATGCAAATTTACCGTCTTATCTGAAAGGGATAAATCATGCATGCAAATCGTGCACCAAAGTTGTGAAATGGGCTACAAATGCAATAAAAAATAAGGTATTCAAAAGTTTAACAAATGGAAGAGGGATACCGAAGATGCTCCTCGTCTTGAGTGCCATTTGGTCTAGGGCCAGGTCGGCCTCCACCTCCTAATGCCCTCGGACTCTGACCACCCAGCTTCAACCTTTGGCCTATATCTGGAATCCAGCTACAGTACAGACTCTGCTTGTTCACGGGCTTTCACCACTAGGCATCAACCCCTGACTTGTATCTGGACTCCAGCTATGGTACTGATACTGGCTTGTCTATGAACTCTGAGCTCAGTTCTGACTCTGGCCTGTCCCTCGATCTCAGTTCTAGCGTTACCCTCGGCCCAGTCCCAACCCTACTCGGCCTGACTTCTGGGAGACAGTGCCTTACATCTTGTCTCTAAACATATATACCACTATAACCACAGAATAAGACTAGTCAAAACTAGGGCTAAATTGATGAAAGAAAAAACTATTTTCACCAGTAAAAGCAGACACAATGTGATTAACAAATGGAAGACAAAGATGTGCACACACTCTCTCTCACTCACACACACCATTAGCCATTGTGAATTTTTTCCTAGTACATTAAAATCTCTCCTCATTCATTGCCACCCAAATTCATTTGCAGAGCCAGGCAGAAACTGAAGCAAAGCAGACCTGGCCACCATCAGAAGAAACAAAGTTGACATGAGACTCATTAGAAAAATAAAAATTGGATGTAATGTGTCCTAGATGGGATGGTTCCCCTTCCATAGAATCTGGGTCAAGATTTTTACTTTATTTACTTATTTTAGGGAAAAATGTACATATTTGTAACTTGCTTCCACCTTCTTTCCTCACCCCCAAAAAGATTATGCACAAACTTTTATTAAGCAAATAATTAAAGGCAATAAATCTTCCTTCTGAAATGCTCCTGATACTGTAGAGAGAGGTTATTTTCTTACCTTACACTATGCCTTCTGAAATCTGACAGTATCACCCAGTCAGTCATTTCAATGTCAGCTACTCTTTTATTATATGGAATACAAGTAATAATGAAACTGTGCTGATCTGCTTGCTTTCACTCTATATAGTGTCTATATTTATACACTTATGCTTCTATTTGAATCTATATTTATCTGCTCTATCTGCCTACACTGCATCTGTTTCTCATACACACATACATAATATATATATATACACACACACACGCACACACAGAATTATGTGTCTATGTGTGTGTGTGTATATATATATATATATATATATATATATATATATATATATATATATATATATATATATATATATATATATATATACACACATACTGATGCATCCAAGAATATGCATGAATGTACTCTATGCTCATAAATTTCCATCAGCAACAGCACAGGAGTAGAAATATAAACTTGTGCAAAATATATCTAAAACATGCATTATAGAAATATATATAAACAGATACACAACTGAATATGGGGGTATCTGAATAAGTCTTCATGGTAGCTGGCCTTTGGAAGCTTTGTTAGCTACTGGGCTACAGAATCAAAAGCTTTGTCTACAGTGAGTTTTACTTACTTTTCTCCACTGTTGTAGCTCTGCTGGTGGTAGAGGTGCTGGGCTGGGAATATCCATGTACTACAAGCATTTGCACCCTCTAGTGTTTTTACTGCCATGTCACACAGACTTGCCCTGATGAAGCCTGGGTGACAAAGTAGTTAAAAAGTTGAATCTATACTATCACTCCCACCATTGCTACCAGTAGCGGAGCTGCCCCCTTGCTACAGAAGGACATTTTGTGAAAAAGATCATAAGAAAGCAGCCATCGGGACTGATTCTGAGTTCAAGAGGGTGGTACCCCATGATGAGACACCAGTGTATGGCTGTAGACCTGGGGTCATCAGTCATTTGAAAAGGACATAATGTTGGTAGCACTTTTTCCTTAGGCCCTAACCACAAAGCAGGTTTTTCCCTTGACAACTCATCTTCTGTTACACAGATTTTAAAGGTGCCAAGTGGCCTGAAGTCATAGAAATTTCCCTCCCAGACAACTCTGGTCAGCTAAGAAGAAGAAAGGGGCCTCACCCCAGCAATACCAAAAGAACCTTCATGATAAGGTTTCTCCTCCAGGACTCCAAAGATAACAGAGCCCAGCCCCAAAACAATGATAGAAAGGAATCATGGTTGCATGCTGTGACGCCTCCCTGAGGTACCCAGGGTTGTGAAGCACCTCACCACTATCTGCTCTTAGCGTAAAGCAGTCTTATCTGTGTCTACTTGTGGATTAGCTCCCTGAAACCAACAGTTTCTGGCAATATACGCACTGCCTTCCAGGCTTTGCCTTCTTAGTACAGGTTAACGATAAGCACACACCACCCCCAAAGTCTTCCAAGCAATCCCTGTAGCATCCAGCCTCTGATTGTTCAGTGGATCAGGGAATTATCAGGCCTGCAGTTCCCAAAGGAACAACAGACTGCAGTTTCCCTGTTATACCTCAGAACACAGCTCTGCTGAACACACGGCATGTAGATATATTTCTGGTGGAAAGAACAGAGATTCAAGGGATAGTAAGAATATTGGAAACAAATGGGTACATATAAAACAAAACCATAACATGCTTCCGAGACACTAAACTTAACTCAGTTATCCTCCTGTCTAAAGAAGCTTATTTCACTCAAAGTTCTCTCCAGCATTTTCAACCAAGGCTGGCAGGGATCCCCTTTTTCCTGAAACAAACTCTCTGTCCGTTTAGTTAGTTCCTAGGTGAAGGTTGCCAGGGTATTTCTTTGAACCCCTACATAGGCCGGCATGGATCTTTGTTGTGTACTTCAAGATAGAATTCCCCCCCACCAACCACCCCTTCTCCCTGTAGTTTACTTCTTCCAGATCATTTCCCCGCTTTGAAGATTTCACCATCCTTCATTAGCATTACATTTAGACTAGTGAGTGGAGGCCCTTTGTGAACATGCAATACTTAATTTACATGTAAACAGGCAGATAGATTAACATTTGTTGCCTGAAAGAAAACCTGGTTTTCACCTTTGCTGGTGACCTGTCCCTAGACAGAGACCTTAAGTACATAATTTTCAATGTATACACATAACTCCTTAGACAACATCCGTACACGCATTTTGCAGTGATGTTGATGATCACGGGCTTTTATTAGAGATCTCACACAACCCTCTGGTGAATCAGAACATAAATACCAGACCCAGGAAATTCCTGTTACCCTTATGCACCTCTTATCCCCACTGCCTGCTGGCATTAAGAGTTCCCAGGGTCATATATGCACACCCTGAACTCTCCATGATTTTGTGAGAGGGAGGTGGTAAGAGCACCTGTATGCAGTTCTGCTGCACCCAAGTTACAGAAAAACTTCAAAGAGCTGCACAGACCAACATGTGAAGATATCCATTTCAAGAGCTACATCTTGGTTTCCCAACTGCTTAGATGACATTGAAGCCAGGAGCCACAGACTAAATATGTAACTCCTTGCTTTTCCAAGAGTGGATAACCCCAATCCAACAAAAATTTTTCTCCCTCTAAGTAGATCCTCAGAATACTGGATCTGTAAGTAAAAGGGAATAAGATAGAAATGGATAGATCCCACTGGGCAACATGGACAGCTGCAAACCTCTGCCTTCTCCCTAATCTGTATTTATCAGCCTACTTAACTTTAAAATCAGACAATATAGAGATTTTATCAAGACATTTCTTCTCTTGGACAGCAGCAAAAAGCTTCAATTCAATCCAGTTAGGACTCTACTCAGAAACCAGGGTATTAGGCATATTAGCTCATATCCTAGTGACCCTGAAGATTTTTAAAAGAATACAAACGTTGAAGGCATGTTTAAAAATCCAGAACAAGATCAGAAATTTGCAAAGACTCAAGAAAAAACAAGCAAACAAACATACATAACTTTAGAAGGTCCTAAAAATCTTTTTAGTGTTAATTACACATGCTGGTGTGCAATTGAGATGGCAATAATATTTGTTAAATTAAACATATTTAAAATATTTTTTTTTTTTTTAGTTCTGTGGCCCATGCTTAGCTGCAATGTTTCCATATTAATTATTGGAAAACATCTCCTATTTTTATAACAACCTAGTCTTTGACAGTCCTGTTTGAAAGCAGTCTTTTCCCAAACAATCTACAGACTACTGAAAGGTGCAAATAAGAAATACCTTTTATAGCCTTTCCATGTACATAAAACCCCTGCATTGTTTCATTATTCTTTTCTTTCTTTACCGTCTTGATAGTCCCAATTTTTGATCCTCAGACTAAGATTGCTAAATAGAGGTAAACTAAAGTCCTATGCACTCTCAAAGATACATCTTAACTCACTGATTAATGTCTGACACAGCCGGTTTAACAGGTTTGGATGACATACTTTACAATTTGCCATGGTTAAGTTTATTAATATTAAACATAATAAACAAATTTCATGGTGCTTGACAAACCCCTTCTCCAAGAATATAAAAGGAGGAGGAAGAGACGACCATTAGTTAGCGCGTTACATTATTTCAGCACTATCAGCTAGGGATCACTATGAGAATACAAACAATTAGCTAATAACACTAGTTTTGTGATAACTGTAATGACTTGACCTATGTACTATTTTTAGCTGAGCTCATTTAATAACTATTCCATTCATTTTGCCCCCAGCTGGTTATTGTTTATAGAGTTAGTGCATTTAAGAACATTGTTAAATTGAGAAATTTTATTTAATTACTCATTTTGCAACAGACTGATTACCAAATAGTCTACCTGTGGAGGGTGTCCTACAAAGTAACATTTATACCTAGAAGAGATTTTTTAAACTAGTGCAACCTCCCACCTCATTTATCCTGATTTTTTTTTTAATTCTGTACAGAAAATACTATGTGAAATGTAAGAAAGTTCTATCCTTTCTTATGAAAAAATGAATATTGCTCAAATTCAGGAAATGCATCTCAATTCCTCTGTATGCAATACATTGAGAAAATATTGGGTAGGACATGTAAGTAATACATCCTACATTGTTTGAAAGGAAGTAGCTATGTTAATACATAAACAATTACCTCTTGCTTCTTGTCACGTTGTCTGGAAATATATCTTAATATCTGGTGCAGGTAAGTACCTCATGATGAATTCTGCATCAGATTTACAAACCAATTACTCCCATCGTACCTTCGGGACCTCAGTATTGAAGCCAGGCCTACTGGATCCCTAGATGGCATCCCTAGCTTCCATGCTTAGCAATAATTCTGAACCACTGCCCCCAACAAGCGGCCTGCATGCTAAAGATCTAGATCTCCACAGCAGCCACACTCCAAGCCCTTGATTGGCTGGACAGACAGAATTCCCACTGGATATCTGGACTGTCTAATGAACAGGAAGAGGACGCTGTCTCAGCAAGAGGCCATTGTCTGCGGATTGATGCCTAGACTATCTTGCCGTTGTTTTGCCTAACCCTTCCTTACTGCCCTGCTGCCTTGCCTCACCTGCCCCTGCCTTGCCACCTCACCTGCCCCTACCTAACTGTCCTGCCAACACGGCACCCTTAGATTGGATCTCCCAGCTACCAATCCGTATGAGAATTCTGACCACTGCCCCAGACTGGCTCTAAAACTGATTGACCTCCTGGCTATCTGACTACCCACACATCTCTTGTCCGTGGCTCTGGCCTGTTTCGGCCACTGGGCATTATACTTAAAAATAAGAAATTATTTCTTGGAGAGGACCTTAATGCTATGTTAGAACCCAAATTAAATAAAGTGCCCCTCTACTTCTAAAACCTTCAGTATGATCCTTGTCTAAACACAAAAGTTGGACAATTTTGTACAGCCATGGCTTACTCCTGTAACGGAAAAGGAATAAGCTAGGGTATGTCTATACTGACGGCAGCAAAGTCACCACTGTCAGTTTGACCTATCTGGATCGATTGAGTGGTCAGTGAAGACCCGCTCAATCGATCCAGAAGTCGACGCTGTTAATCCACCCCTTCAAGTGGTGTAGCGCTGCATCAACGGGAACCGTGTGCAGTGCAGTGAAGACTGCGCACAGAAGGGAAGCACAGCAGTCAGTGGGAGTTACGCAAGAGTAGCTTGCGTAACTCCCGTCGACTGCCGCCAAATCACCAGGTAAGTCCAGACCAGGCCCTAGACTGGTATAGCGCACCTCTATACCAGTATAATAGTGTCCACAATTAGAGGAATACTGACATAAATATATTGGTAAAAATATCACACCCCTAACCAAAATACTTATTCTGGTACAAAAGCTGTGTGTAGACCAGGCTGCTAAACTCAAATGGTAAAGGTTTTCTTTCCATTCCAATGTCCACAATTCCTGATCTACAGGAACTATTATTTCAGTTAGGCTGAAACAGCCCCAAAAGATATAACTTCTAAGATGTGTGTGATACTTATCTCAGGCCATGCACCAGCATACACCTTGCTAGAAGCACAGGATATCAAAGCCCAGTATGGTATTCAGTGATCACTCAGTGCTTAAGGTGTTTGCCAGAACTCTAATTAATTCTCTGTGTGGTTTCAACTGACTAGGCATAACAACAAAACCTTCACTGCACTCCTTCTAGAGTCCCTGTCTGGGAACTTCAACTCTTAACTACACAGTTCCCAATACCACAACCAGATACCTAGATGGCGATTCCCCTCTCACATACTAAAAATTAAATCATTTGTCCAAGTTATGAGTGAACATACAACAGTATTTTGGAATAAATGACAAAAAGGCATTCTTTTCGCAGGTTTTGTGGAAGATATTTAAAGCATCCATTAAAGGAATGACCATGACACATACTTGATCCAAACCAAGGGAACCCTTTAAGCAGATCATTTTAGGAAAGAGCTCATATCTTGTCAACAACCGATCACTGGCGCTTCCCAAAAAACAAAGCTTAAACTGTAGATATGCATGTGCAACTTGGCAACATTATCGCATCTCTAGGCAATAGCAGCTCTCTCTTATGCCCAATGGTTTTTTGAATTTGGAAATAGAGCCAGCTGTATGCTTTCAAAAATATGCCGTTCCACCAATGCCCCAACCATTATACACTCAACTGTAACAGAAGAAAAATTTGTTAAGAAAGCAACAACAGAAACAATTAAGTTGAGCAACAACAACAAAAAAAGCACTTTGAATGCCCTCAGGAACCCCTTCTATAGCACAAAAGAATAATTTTTTGAAGAACCCCCGAATCCTGTGGATTATTTAAAGAACAAAACGTAATATTTGAAGCAGAAATATCGACAGATGAAGTTCAAAATGCTATGTAGGACCTTCCAAATGGCAAATCTCCAGGGCTTTAGCAGGGAGTTCTATCAGTTTTTTCAGGAGTTTGTAGTGCTTAGTATAACTCAAATGTTCTATCGCTCCCTTGAACTGGAAAAATAGCCCTCTTCCTGTTTAGAAGACAGTATAAACATATTCTTGAAAAACGATAAAAATCCTGAAGGCCGTAGATCATTTAGACTAATATAATGTATTAGCCCAGAAAATAAAAAAAGGTTAACAATCTTAGAAAACCAGCTATCTCTAGACTTACCATTACTAATTCATACTGTCCAATCTGGCTTTATTTCAAGGAAAGCTATAAACCATAATATTTGATAAACACAAAACATCATTCATCACATTAAACAAACCAAAACAAGTCCGTTTCCTAGCATTGGGACTATTTTTTTGAAGCATTAGGGAATTTTAATTTCAGACATCAATTTATAATCTCCATCTAATTTTTGAGAACCTAACATCAGAATGGCCATACTGGGTCAGCGCAGTATCCTATCTTCTGACAGTAGCTAGTGTCAGATGCTTCAGAGGAAATGAACAGAACAGAGCAATTATTGAGTGAACCATCCCCCATCATCCAGTCCCAGCTTCTGGCAGTCACAGATTCAGGGACATCCAGAACATGGGGTTGTTTGCCTGACTATGCTGGCTAATAGCCATTGACCGATCTATCCTCCATGAATTTATCTAATATTCCCATCTGTATTGCTTTATTTGAAAGGTTCCAGATCAGACACTTTGGCCTAAGCCAAAGCCTAAGCCATTGGTTTACCTCAATGAAATGTGAGTCCCATTAAGTGATTCAAAGAAGTCTTAAAGGTCTACAGCTCTATATCTGTTATTTTATGTAAATATGACCAATCAGAGGCAATGATCTTAGGCACCCATCCAACAAGAGACTCTTTAATTTTCTAGGCCACTGACCACTTGAGAGATTCAAATAACTGGGGGTACAAATTTCACCCAGTATAATTAGATTATTACTACTAAATCTGCAACCCCTTTTACATACCCTAAATTGAACTTTCTAAGATGGTACCACGTACCACTATTTACAACTGACTGAATCAACTTGATAAAAGTGGATGCCCTTCCTTAAGTGTTGTACTTCCTAAAAGTCTTCCCAGTACTTCATCTTACTTGGTACATAAAAAAGAATCACATAGAATATTCAGAAATTTTATATAGCATGAAAAGAGACCAAGAGTCAGCTTGCTGAGATGCCAAAGACAGAAAGGAAAAGGAGGCAATAACCACCCCAAGTGGAAATTTTAAAACGGGTCAGCTGTCATTTGAAATATTTCGAACTAGCTACATTTTACAGAAACTCAAAACAGCCTCAACATGGCAAATCATTAAAGAAGCTACTGCTTTCCTTTTTATTCTTCATAATCTCATTTACGGCAAAGATACTTTGCTCCCTGAGAAGATCAGACAACATCAGATCCTATGAATCCTTCTGGATATATGGAATAGACACTAACAGGTACCTTGGTACAGAACCCAAATTCTCCTTAACTTTCTTGATATGCAGGCTACTGGATTTTCCTCCAGTATAGAAAGATGCTAACTTTAAAATATGGGATGCCAAGAGACGATCAATCACTGGAAACTTTTTCCAAGGCATAGCACTACTGAATTCTGAACAGCTCAGAAGTGAATTGAATTTACCTTCTTGGAATTTATATATGTAGCTACAAGATGAATACATTCTAGACATGGTTACTAAAGCAAAAACTCCAGAACAACTGATTAAAAGAATCAATCAAACAGTGGCCTAAATCAAAGAAGTTCCTATCTCTACTGTCCATTTTCTTTATTGAGAAGAAGTGGCAAATGTATGCCCCAAGTTCTATATCCTGGACTGAAGACCTTAAAATTCCTCAAGCAGATAGTCTTTATACTGTTGACCTCTAAGACTACATATCCTTTATATTAAGGATACATTTGTAGGTTTACAAAGGGTTGATATATGATTAGTACATGTTTTAATAGATGGCTAATTAATTGTTACTCACATTTGTATCTGCTTATAACATATATTAATCATTTCTCAACCCTTTATAGATTATATATAAAGTGTCATTGGATAATCAATGCCACAAAGAACTTAAGTGTCTCTCGGACGCCTCTACTTGCAACACATACAAGCAATAATAGTATTTCATGCCGCACAGACTTCAGTAATTTCTTTCAGTTTTGAACAAGATGAGTTTATCTTGTCCTTGTGCTGGAGGTCTGAATCTTACCTCCTGCAAAGAGCACAAACAGCCAAGCTTTATGGGGAAAGAATGACTTGCATCCGTGGTAAAATGAGCATGGCCCATCAGCCCCCGTTGGATGTCTTGTCATGAGGGAGCAAACTCCAGCCCTCAGGGGACACTATGTAGATTTATGAACCTCCCTAGGGGAACTTTACATTCATAAATCAATGAATGGACTACAGTTATCCATATATATATATATAGCTTCCAATTTCTGACAATTGCAGTATTGAGAATATTCTTCATTTATCAGTAATTCAAGTCCTGGGTAATCAGTGATTTATGAGCATGTTAAACGTTTTCTTCACAAGCAAAATTCTGCTCTGTTACACCAGCAAAAATCTATTAACTTCAAGGGAAGTTACCCCCAAATTTCACCAATATTCTGAGAGCAGAATTTGGCCCCATGCATTACACCAGGGTTTTTTTCTTCCGGGACCCCCTTTGAAAATATTTCAGGCTGTAATGACCACTCCCCCCTAAAGTGATGACCCTCCCCCCCCATGCCATGCCACCCTTACTTCTGTGCCGCTGGTGGGAGTGGCACTGCCTTCAGAGCACCCAGCCAGCAGCCGCTGCTCTCCAGCTACCCAACTCTCTGGCTGTCAGCCATGCACAGGGCTGACAGTAGCAGCCACAGCACGTGCAAGGGCTGACAGTTTGTGACCCTCCCAAATAACCTCAGTTTGAGAACTCCTGCATTACACTGTTCGGAACTCCATGAGTGAGAGAACGCAGCAGGATGGAAATCACTACAAGTGGGAGTAGCAGAATTTCATGGCATGTCAATAAAGCTCTTTTACTCTCTTGTAGTAGCAGTGGAAATCCCTATCAAAGGAGATCAGACTGATCCCATTCTCACTATCTTCAGGTCTAAATGCAAGGTCAAAACGTGTGACAAAGTCTTTCCTCCGCAGCAGCGTCTCCTCAGGACCAATCCAAAAGTGAGTAGATTTGGGGGAGAAAAGAGTAGAAGGCAATAAGTAACATGAAAGGAGAATAAGAGGATTACAAAAAAAACTCTGCATATTGGCAACATTGGGAGACTATGAAGATATTGCCTTTGGGGGCACACAAAATGCTATTTCTAATGCTTATGAGGTGTTTAGATACCACAGTGACAGGTGTCTTTGCAAAACCTGAGAGACATTGACAGACATGTGCAAGCATAGGAAGCCAGAGGTCTGAAACTCTTGCAGTGACCACTTAAATATTAAGGGCACAGAAGTGGCTATCACTATTTTATGGCACACTAATAGATTCCCCCTTCATTAGAATACATTTGCACCTGTGAGTGTCCACCTTCCAGCACATATACTTGTTTTAAAGTGCTCCTAACTAGAGCAGGGCAAATTCTTTGGTTTGTTGGCAATTTTTAAAAGTTTTAACATTGTTTCAGTTTGCAATGAAAATTTTTCAAAATTTCACCAAATCAAAATGTTGAAAAAAAATTCATCTTGGGTGAAACACATTTTCTTCCAACAAAATCAAAAAAAAAATTTTTTTTAATTTCAATCATTTTCAAAATTTGGGGATATTTTAAAATAAAATTTAAGGAAATTTTTAAACAAAAAGTCACTTCAAACTGAAAAATTGACATTTCATTTGGAAAATGTTGAAACCTTTTTTTTAATTTTCCTCCTTTTTTCCCCAAAATGATCAATGCAGCGAAATCAACACAAATTTGCTAAACAATTAAATATCTACAAATCTGCATTTTTCATCAAAAAGAGTTTCAGCTAAAAAAATTCATCCAGCTCTACTCCTTTTGGCTATTCACAACAGGGCCTGATTCCAATCTCAGTTACACCATTGTAAAACCTGAAACCTGACCTGAAACCTACACTGGGGTAACAGAGATCAGAATCAGGCCCTTGATGCAGCGCTCTGTGGGTTCCTCCTTCCTGCAGTAAGAAGGTCATCTACCTAAAGGTAGAGTCTCAAGGCTATCATTATCATTACAAGTCACACATCCAAGACACCTGTTAAAAAGGGAGATACCTTTTTTGCACAGAGCAAATGTTTTCCTGTTCAAAATGTATTCTGAAATTGTTATTCATTTTGTGGCCATGATTTAATTGTGCTCTGATCCTGCTATGGGGAAAGTGGATTTTTCTTTTTCTTTTCTTTTTTTTTTTAAACCAGTACCATCTCAAACATATAGAATAATGACTGATTTTTCACATTTTAAAATACAGTACAGCCTCCATTATCCAAACCTCAGTGAACCCAAGCAAGGTTATATCCCCTGTCATTTATTAATTAAATGGTAAATTGAATCTATTACTAATTATTTCCACAGAGCCATAGGCATGCAGGGCATTTTGGCTATTGGTAAACGTTATTATTAAAACTTACTTGGTGTCCTTCCCATGTTATTCAGACTCTGATGTACACTGAAAATTATTTGTTTAAAAAAAACCCCAAAAACATTTACAGTGTGTTACTGGGTGGGCTTTCAAGTCTGTAGTTCCTCTGGGGTAGAAGCTGCCCAAGACTGTTGGAGGCAGCACTCTTGACAAGCAAACAGACAGAGACGTCTCTGTGTTTTGTACATAAAACAAAAGCAAAACTATGGGTTTGTCTTCACTTACCTCGGAGATTTGGCAGCAGTTGACCGGAGTTACGCAAGCTACGCAAAAAACTTGCATAACTCCCGTTGACTTCTCTGCTTCTGTTCTGTGCGCCGTCTTTACTGCACTGCGACGACGGGAACACACTACACCACTTGAGAAGGTGGTTTTAATATGTCGATTTCTAGATCGACTGAGCGGGTCTTCACTGACTGCTCCGTCGATCCAGAGAAGTCGATCTGAGGGCGGCGAATTTGACGCCATCAGTGAAGACATAGCCTCAGTCTTGAGTGCAATCTGACAACTTCTAATCCCACCAGTGCTTCACTCTGACTGAGAGACTGACCTCTTCAGTAGCATTTTCCTAGTAAGATCTTCTATAAACAGCCTCTTTCCTGAGTCTTACCTATTCAAGAAAGTCAATTGTCACATAAAAAGGACAATACTTTTAGGGGTATTAAGTAGCATGGTGTCACTTCTAATGGTTCTTGCAAGGAAAAAGTGGTCTGAAGTTCAGGGATGCCCTACCTAAAAATGAGTACTAAGAGATGGGGGCTCAACTGGGTCTCCTAGGGACTAGAGATATATTGGGGAGAGGAAGGAGACTGACTGCACAATTAATGGTCCCTGGAGATAGTATGCCCAGGAAGAGTTCACTAACCAACAGGACTTAGTATGTTGGAAGAAGGTGTAGCCAACTCTTCTCCCAGGGCAGCTCTGCCAGTGAAGAGGATGGGTATAAGCATATCCCTTCTCCCTCCCATGCTCTCCATTACAGTCAATAAGATTATGGCTGACCCCTTCACGGGTGCATTGGCTCCATGTGCTCTCTACTCCTTTTGCACCCACACATTCACAACATTTTAGATGTTAGTGTTGAAGGCACAGGCAGAAACACCATACTAAAGGCTGAGAAAGGGGAGGCCCACCTGAAAATCCCAAGATATTAGGATAGACCAGTCTGACATGATAATCAGCTCCAAATGACCAGCCAGAACACAGTTAAAATACAGTTCACTATCCAATTTCAGAGACAGACTCCAGCTTTAATGGCTGCTACTGCTGATTTACTATTGCACTGTTGACCTGCTGGATATTGATTATCAAGACACTAATCTTTCCATTAACAAATACAGTAACACTATGTTGTCTCCACCAAGCCTCCCCTAAAGCCAAAGGGTTGGGTTGGGTTGGGGGTCTATGTGCAGCAGCTTTTCTAAACAGGGAGAATTCTAGCAGAATTTATTCAATGTCGCAGTCATGTATTTTGTGTTATCAATGGCATAGCACCAGATTCTAAGAGGTGCTGAGCACACACAACATTCACTGTCTTCAAAGAGAGCTAAGAGTGCTCAGCACCTATCAAAATCAGGCACTCAGAACCAAATGGCCAACTATGACTGACTTCAAAGAGAGCAGGATTTGGCCCATATTGCATATTCCATCTAAATAAATAAACATTAAGGTTGCAAAGTGAAGCACTCAACAGTCAAAATGACAATGTCCAGTCTTCCTGTGAAACCGTACATATTACAATACAGACTTCAATTCCAGATCATACATTGGTTTCTGCAGAATGGATGGCATGCCAGTAAATGAGGCAGATTCAATTTTTTTTATCCTCTCTGTTCATTGTGTGCCCCCGTGCTTTATTTACTGAACACCACCCAAACCCTGCACCAAAGAAGGCATTTTTTCTTTCTTTGCTTGCTTTTCTACAATGCTCATCAGCATAGCAGTGATTCCAATTCAGATAGTTCTTGGGCGAGGAGGCAAATTCCAGTCTGGACGGAAGGATGGTCAGGATAAATTTCAGTGGTATTCTGATCCCGCATGCCTGGTCACAGTGTCACTCACTGAAATTTGGCCTGACCTCCCCTCCATCTGTATGGAGTCAAAACAGAGCGGTGGTGTGACTATGCAGCCAGAGTGACACTCTGGTCCACTCTGGTAGCAGCTGTACTGATTTAGTGTGGGACCACTGCTTAAAAGTGGTTGGAGCACAACTGCTGCAGCTCCACTACCGATGGACCTTTGGGCAAGTGCAAAAGCCTTGGGGGTTAGAGGAGGGGAAATGCCCTTCTTCACCTAACTGGCATCACAGCATCTCATAAACCTTCATGAATTTATCTTCACAATTCACCTGTGAGATCTGGAATTATTATAATCCCCAGATGGGAAACTGAAGTACAGAGAAATCATGTGACTTGCTCCAGCTACGCAGGAAGCCCCTGGTAGAGGCAGGAAGAGAACACAGATCTCCTATCCTAAACAATTCTCTCTCTTCCAGCACTCCTGTGACTCATTCATGGCATAAAACTTCTGCAGTGAGGCAAGGGTGCTATGGACACCAACATCATTCCTGACACACTATGTATCTAGTGTTGTGAATTAAACAAGGATGCTCTAAAGGTCAGCTGCTATTTGATTCGTAAAGCCCTTTGAGATCCTTAGATCACAGGCACTATGGAGGTGCAATGTAATAAGATTTTCCCATTTCTTCCTTTTCCATAGATTCCTGCTGCCAACTTGTACCCTCTAGAGGTTTTGTCAGCACTTACCATTTTTTGTATATACATTTTTCTATAAGGTCTTTAGTAGGTACAATGTTGTGGGTGTAGAAATCAGTCATTGATATATAGGGAGTTTTTCCTACAAGAACAAATGCTGTGATCTATGGTTGAGATGTCTCTCATAGCCATGAATTATAATTTTTCAAACTATTACAATCCAGGTTTTATATAATGCCCTTGTGTGGTATATATGGAAAGGCACAAAAAAACAACCCCCAGCATACCAATAACATTCCTGGGCCTGCCTCACACCCACAAGAGCCCAGGAACTCAGAGATAAAACTCAAGACCTCTCCTTCTGCTGACTCCTATTATACCTAGGTATTGCAGCACTTGTAGACTGTAAGCTCGTCCACTGTTTGAAAAACTTTCAGTTTCCAGTGACAATAGGGTGAGCTGAGGACAGACTGGCAGCCTTGGAGATGTTTTTGCTGCCCTTTGCGGGTTTCCGTTAGACATTTAGCATTATATGAACGACTGTGGTTTAATTTCCTTTGTTGCTGTTTTAATTCTAATGGCAGAGAAGAGAAGAAACAACATTCTTCTAGAGTAGTGATACTCCAATCTCAGCAGTTCAGGAGCCAAATTAGCCATCAACATTACCCAAAAGAGACACAGTAGTGTGAATTCATTGTTTCACTTACTACTTTTTATTATAATATATATTATTCTCACAGCAAAATGACTGACCAAGTATTCTACAATTGGTTAATAACATAGTAAAAGCATCCTGATTTGTTAATAACTTAGATTGGCTAATAATTAAATCCCAGTGTTTTAATATTCGGTGCTGCAAAGTACGGGAGACGGCACATTAAAAAGCCATTTGCAGCTCCCGAGTTTCAATCTGAGTATCACTGTTCTACAGGTAGGAGCAGAGATCAGTGTCTGAAGCACAAACGGAATTGTTTTATTTTATTTAATTTTGCACTCTTAAGACATACAAACAACCAAAGAGGGGATGTGATATCTTAGGGAATGGCAATGAGTTATAGAGCTTCTAACTTGACAATTTAAATGCAGACCAGGAAAACAGCAAAAGCTCTTGCTCTCTAATGTCCATCTGGTGGCCTTCAAAACCCATCTTTCCCAACTAGCATTCTACCACTAATATAACCTCAAGAGTGGCCCATTGCCATTCCCATGCTGACTATTAAAAAAAAATAAAGCACAGAGTTAGCTACCACAAGAATGGCCATACTGGATCAGATCTAGCCCAGTATCCTGCCTTCTAACAGTGGCCACTGCCAGATGCTTCAGAGGGAATGAACAGAACACAGCAAATTTGAGTGAGCCATCTCCCATCATCCAGTTCCAGTTTTTGGCAGAGAGAGGTTTAGGGATACCTGGAGCATGGGGTTGCAACCCTGATCATCCTGTCTAACAGCCATCATTGGATTTATCCTCCATGAATTTATCTAATTCTTTTCTTAATCCACTTATAATTTTGGCCTTCACAACATCCCCTGGCAACGAGTTCCACAGGTTGATTGTGTTTTGTGAAGAAGTACTTTCTTTTGTTTTTTTAAAACCTGCTGCCTATTCATTTAATTGGATAACCTTAGCTCCTATATTATGTGAAGGGGTAAATAATACTTCCCTATTCACTTTTTCCACACCATTCATGATTTTATAGACCTCTATCATATTCCTCTCTCAGTTGTCTCTTTTCTAGAATGAATAATCCCAGTCTTTTGTCCTCATATGGAAACCCTTCTCTGTACCTTTTCTAATTCTCATATAACGTTTTTTGAGATGGGGCAACCTGAACTGCATGCAGTATTCAAGCTGTGGGCATACTATGGATTCATACACACATGGACGCTACAATAGAAGAACTGTAAGCATGCAAATCATAAGCGCATGCAAAGTATGTAAGTCTCATCCCCAATGAGTCTGCGACCATCAACTTATTTCAGGAAACTATTGCTGTTTACATAGCACCATTGTTGCACCCACACTGCTCAAAGAAACAGAGGCAGCTCTCAGTTAGACAGGGAGAAATGAAAATTCTCTTGATAAGGGGAGCAGATATCGGATAAGGCTGTGACCCATTAATGCTTTCCTAGAAATTTGTCCTCCTCTCTGTCCATTTCCAGTATCAATGAGCCAAATCCATTCCTTTTGAGTTAATGAAGGTACAGAAGGGATGAATTTCACTCAGTATGCTTAAATCCAACTGGACAGGACTTTTTTATTTTCTCCATATCATCTCTGGCTGGAATCGAGGTCATACTATTAAACAGAGATGAACGCAGATACAACATTCATATCAAGAACCATATCTAGCCTTGTACAAGGTTTTGGGGAGAGGATGGGTCTAGGTGTTTTCTTCTCCCCCCCCCCCTAGAGAGGCAGGTGCCAGATAATAACAACTGATATTTACACAGCACATTTCATCTGAAGATCTCAAAATGTTTTATAAAGGGCCCCCATTTTACAAACAAGGAAACTAAGGCAAAGAAAGCAAACAACTTGATTAATGGGAGTCATTGCCAGAGATGGAATTAGAACAATTAGCCACAGCAGCATGCTGAATTTCCCGATAATTTAGGGGTGGTCAATCTGAGGCTTTTTAATTCAGGTCCATCTTGATTAATAAATGCAGAAAGGAAAATCTCTGCTTTTCTATTCCCTCTTTCTCCTGGATGTCACAGCTTCCTGTTCCTTTCACTTCCTTTTATAGTCGTCTCTTACCAGGTATTTCAGAAAAAAATGCTAAATAAAGATCACAGCCTGTTCCATTATGTCCCCTTCTTCTTCTCCTCCTCCTTTCTTGAATTTGTGCAATGTTGTGGCACCTATTAACTACCAATGTTTTCAGAATGACATTATACAAGGTGCAGGCTGTACCACTGTGCCCTAAAAATATCAACAACTGCATTAGTCTCACAATAATTAATGGCAGGCATTATGCAAATGACAACTTTTTCACTGCAAAATAATGACATTTCTTCATTTTGAGCAGAGTTATGCAAAACAATGAATTGGGGATGATAAATCACACAGGAGAATTAAGAACATTCCTGCCCAGGCAGGCAGGCAGAAAGACAGACAGACCGAAAATTTAGAACACATTGTTTGTTCTCACACCACTGTTAAATAATAAATAAAAGCATGGCCACTTGGCTATTAGAATGTATGTGCAGTTTGTTTTCCCCCTTTAGGCAACTATGCAGAAGGGGATGTTAAATTCTAGCAACTGGATCATTACAAGTCACAAGCAAATTTTTCTTTATTAACCTTAATAAGTCATTCACTCAGAAACTATTGTCATCAGGCAAATAAAAAGTATCACATGTCATTCTCCTACACATAAACTAATTTCTTATGCAAACATCAAAATGTATAGCAATTACTGCTGCTTAGAAAAACAAAGTTGTTTTCAATTTATTTTATTGCTTTTGCACTTGGCTATTTCCCATAGCACTTTATTGTCTTTCCTTATAGCAGCTTTAGGTGCAATCAAAAATAAATGCACCAGCTAGGAGCTGTTTCCATGGCACATTCTGACATCTTGTTTTCCTTACAGTGACTCCTGCAGGAAGAGGGTGGGAAAAATGGGATCCTTATGTACAAGTGCCTACAAAGCTCACCCAGGATAGAAGCTGAGACTGAAATAGTTGTGAACTCCTCTACATCCAGGACTCCCGTACCATTCTCTACAGTGCCTCCTACTGGGACCAAAGGGGCTGGGACTGGCGTATCCGTGTGTTCCTTAACAGATACCACTCCTGGACCCCTCTTTATAATGACTTCTGATGAGAGCAATTGATGTATCAAAGAATCATAGAGATTAAAGTCGGAAAGACCCACTATATTAAATCATCTACTCCTCCTCCCACAAAGCAGGGGTATTCCTTACAATATTATTCTTACGTTTTGTTTAATCTTATTTTAAATGTGCCAACTAACAGTGCTTTCACCCTTTGTTTTGGGAGGTTATTCCACAACCTAATAAATTACAAGGTGAAAAAGTTTTTCAGATAATCTGCCTAATTTACTATTTCTTAATTTCATTTTATTAAAAAGACATGTTTAATAATCCTGTAACATTTGTTATGGTATCTCCTGCTGGTAGAGTCTGGGACTGAACTAGCTGTGAACTCCCTTAAAGCAACAGCTCCATCATTATACCCTGCAGTAGTTCCCACCGTAAGGTCTTCTCACAGTCACTGAGAGAGACTGGAACTACAGCAGCTGTGAAGTTACCCACTGACAATGCTCTTAGACTACTTTACAGTGACTTCTCTTGAGGGATTAGTATAAATAGGTAATCCAGCCAGCAAATCTATAACATTTTGTTATAACATTACTTCCTGTTCACCTGCACCAACCACTCCCCCATCCCCACCAAAATCTGGTATGGCTGCAGTTACAAATACTCAGCACACAGTCTGTCAGCAAGGGGCACATATACCACATGATGTGTGGTGATTAAACGGCATGACTCCCATTAAGGTTAATGGGGAATGGGAGACCAACTACTCATGCATCACAGTGAATAGTCACCTCTAATTGTACCCGAGTCAATAGGAAGAACAAGCGTCACATTTTCTTTCTCCAAAATGTTAAGTACCATTCCTGTCCCTTTACCTTCACCTAGAGACAACTCCGTACATCACTACCAAAGCCATCAGTATGCAAAGGGCTGAAGATGATAACTTGTAAACAGCTGGGTTGAAAATAATCCATGCCCTAGTAAATGCAGTTGGAGTGATTACCCCCTCCCTCAGTCTTCCTACAACCCTTTTTACTATTTTTGAGAGGCAGTATTTCTCACCACACTCCTCCCCCCAAAAATTTTAGAAAAAATCCTCCTCTCATCCTGAAGTTAATAACATTTTGCAGCTCTCCTTAAATAATATTCAGCCCATGTTGGATCAATAAGAATGATGCCTATTTCCCTAATGGCAGCCGATTGCCATTTGCTATTCAAATCAGACTAGATAAATTACAGTACATGCCAAGGAACAGGCCAGTGAATTAAGACAGGCCTCCTGAGGACCAGCGATATTATTAATCTTTTAAGACACTATCATATTTCTTCTTGACAGTGTGCGTAGACTCACAGACACACTGCACCCAGATTGAAATATCAGCTGCTGCAAAAAATCAATAGCCTTAGAAACACAATAATTTGCAGTCTGCAGGGCCCTAGAAAGCAACACTTGTGTCCCTCCTTCCTTCTGCATCCCTGCCCCAATATGTTTAAAGGAAAAACTCCAAATATCAATTGCTGAGGGAAAGTCGCCATTGTTGGCATCTTTTGCCAGTGAGGCCATACTTTGATTTTCAATAAGGAAGTGGTTGTTTGAGGCAGAGTGAGATACTCAGTGTTCATCTGCTCACCTTACACACCCAGTGCTGTTTCTGTCTCTCTGCAGGGATTACAAAGTCAGACAATGCTAGAGCACCTGCTATCCCCATGAAAAATGAAAACAGAGACCTTGGACTTGAACTCACAAAGGGAGACTGTACAAGACTAGAAAGCCAAAGGCTTAAGAGATTTCTCTCCACACTGGCAACAAAGTCAATTCAAACAATCTTGATCTCTTTAGACTTGTGGATGAAGTCAATAGATGCTGTGACAGCCAGCTAAGCTGTCCCCCTGGTTTCTCTACCATGCTATGTGGGGAAGGGGAAAAGGATCCTTTAACTGATAATCCAGGAGCAAACCTTTCAAGAATCAGAAGAGGAGTAGGCCCTGGGGGACTACATAGCTCAAAGGATTTGCAACGAGCTACTGAGAGCTTGATTCTCCCTTGAGTAGTAGTAGTATTCCCTGTGTAGTTATTTACTCCTGTGAAAAATCAGAGTAAAATGCTACCATATCAGAAGTCTTCCCATTCCCGACAGTGTGATCATTTTATACCCACTCTAAATAGCAGCAAATGACTACACAAGGGACAAGGCAGAGATTCAGGAGCAGGAACTTTCAATGGTAGCTTGCTTGCTTGAATCCAGCCCAGGTCATAAGTGACCAAAAGTGTTTGATGGGTTGTCCAGTATCTCTCCTCCACACACATTGTTTGCAGTATCACTAGAGGTGCCAGAGAGAAATTACCTCTCTTCTTACACTAGAGATAGTCCCTCCAGGCCACCTTTCGGCTCATTAGCAGGTGCATAAGAGTGAAGCTTTCATTGTTGCTGCCCATGCTCTCCCTGTTTTGTGGCTAAATGGAGGACGTAAAGCCCCAAGATTCTCAGTCCAGGGCCTTTCCCCACTATGCAAACACACACAACAAAATGAGGAGCAAAGGGCCTGCAAACTGACACAGGGCTGATGGGGAAGGATCATATTAATCACAGCTGGCTGGAGGATGACAAGTCCATTGTGTGACACCTTTCGAAGATTCAAAATTTATTTTTCTTCTGCACTGGACTGAAAACAACAATTGTGCCAAAATGGCTGGGTTTGGAACAAAGATCTTGCGCTTGTCAGAAGTGACCCGAGAGCCCTCGAACTCAAAAGCCTCTCATCGAAAACTCTGTCCGAAACCCATACATCTCCACAAACCATTTTAGCATGAGGAAACAGCACATTTAATCAAAACTATTCTGGCCAACTCTTAATATTAAAATCATAAAATCAATGATACAATCCTTGGTTTTAAAAAAATGTCTGTCTTAGCTATTCACATATCCAGGGGCAAGGCTTGAAAATCCCTGAAGTACAACCTTGGTACTTGATTCTCCTCCAGTTTTACCAGCTCCCTTGGCTTTAGTGGAGTAGTTCCTGATTTGTGCCAGTGTCAGCGAGGGGAGATTCACACCCTTTATTTCTATCACCAAATGTCACTAACTTCATTTTGGGGCATGAGAGCAGGTTGACAGAAACCCTTGGGTTAAGCATTTCATTTACTTATTTTTTTTTAAATGTGCTGTCTCCCTAAATTAACCTCTAATCTTATTAATCCAGGAAAACCAATATCCTGATTATCTACCACCAAATTTGTAAACAGCTGTCTCACCAGTTGCACATTAACCTGGGAAATAAAAACCAAATATGAGCTGGGCAGAAGCACTTGCTGCTGCTGACATTGCCCTGAGGGCCTGATCCTGTAGCCCTTACTCACAGGTAGTCCAATTAAAGCCAAAGGGGCTCACAAAAGGAACGGCAACAAAAGCAGGCATTTAAGTTATAGAGAGAATTATAGAGGTAGCAGCACAGGACAAAAAGTAAATATGAAAAGAGTGTCAGTCCAGGCTGCACTGGTGCCTATGGAAGAATGGATCTGATGTCTCCCCAGATCACTCCCTTATTTGGTGCTCCCATCTGCCCACATGGTCCTTGCGTGTGCCATTTCCTCTGGCTAAAAGGCATCATTGCATCTCCTTGATCCTCTGGAGTGGGAACCATTAGTTCCAAAGATGCCACAGAATCTGTTGCATCAGACACAGCAGGGCTTCTATGGAGGCACTACAGCAGTCATCCCAAAGGACGATGCAGTTCACCTAAGACCTGCAGACACCAGTTGCACACACTATAGAAACAATGACAACTTTCTGGGGAGGAAGTGCCAGGCAGAAACTGTAGCCAGAAATGAGCAGTTTGGTCTGGCCTATTGGCAAGCTACTACAGCTGTCCCAATGCTATGCTGCTACTCTGGAGGTCACTCACTTAGCCTAGGCCTAACTCCACAACTGTACAGAAAGCCACAAGGGATATCATGGGCCACTGTCTTCAGTGGAAATTCCATCGTGGACACAAGGCTACAGACATCAAAGTATTTATCAGACAATACATTAAAGATAAGAATTAGCCTGGGTGCACATTTATAACTGCGCCCATCACTTGCACAGGAATTCAGTGCTTCTGAAAGGTGAGGGCTTCAAGAATACTGGGTAAGGAAGGCTCCTTCATATACCCACCAGTTTGCACTGAGTAATGCAGGGCAGGCTCACCCACACTGTGTATGTGGTATCGAACCACACCTTGAGCCTGAAGGAGCATAATTCACTCGGATTCACTCTTCCTACTCTCCATTACACTCTACGTGGTGCTTTGGTGACGTCATCTTTTCTGTATTCACTGCCCATCCACCCCTCTTCAGGCCTCAGAGATATCAGATCTTTTTCCTCTGGGAAGCAAAATCATCACAGCAGAAGGATGGTACTAGGAAGGCCATAGCACTAGATGAACTTCTTCGTGCTGAAAAATACTCTCTTGAGATTTAAACGGGGCTCCGCACATTTTATTTCTGACATTTCTATTTTCAAAACAAAGGATTAAGCCGAGGGCAAAAGGAACATTCAAGTAACGCATTAAGGCCATTGCTACTGGTCAAAGATTGGTCAGGGAAGATTCCTAGGCAAGTCCCTCCGGGTGCATATTGCCTAGGCAGAGTTTGCACACTATAATGTTTAAACGCCATTCGGAAGTTTAAACACTAGTGACAAACCCAGTTAGGTTTAAAGCAAGATTTCCATTGCAAAACACGCCTGCATGCCATCCTTGTTGACAGGCAATGCTAAGAGCTGCTGTCAGTTACAGGCTACAAAAGGAAAAGTAAGAAAGTAAATGTACTGCAAGCTTAACACACAGAGAGAGAGAGCTGTCCAAAAATTTCTCCCCACTCCCTGGTCTCAGTCAAAAGATATTGCTCTGGTTTTATAGGGAAGGGAAGGTCATTGCACTGAAATCTGCCCATGGCATGTAATCCAGCAAGTCTCAAGACTGACTTTGCTTCCCTTGTGGTTGGCCTCGCTGGTTAAAGGTGCTGAACAAGCCAATCCTCTGATGTGAAGTCAGCATGGGGAAGGTGATCGAACTGTGGATAGGGATCCACTGTGACCACTCTGTAAAGACAAAGGGGTAGAAATGGAAATTGTAGGTATGTTCAGGGGAAATGAATGGGCAGGGGAGAATCACTAGGGGAACCAGAGAGGATGTGAAGTGGGATGAAACAGAGTGAGGTGGGCAAATTGTAAAGTGTGGGATGAAGGAAATATAATGTGAGGGAAGGAGGATCTGGATGGGAAAAGGAGACGATTCAAAAAGCAGCAAGGAAGGAAGGAAGGGGGTAAAGGCACAGAGAGGGAACTGGGAAGAAGATGATGAGGTGCAAGAGAAATCAATGAAGTGGAGGGGAGGGAAATGAAAAGGATGAAAGGACAGACGTGGTAGGGAAAGGAAGGAGAGAAAAGAGACCATGTGCTCAAGAGATGCCATCAAGGAAGAGAACCTCTCTACACAGCTAAACAGCATTTGGGAGGGAGGGTGTGCTCTGCCTTAGGAGGTGTGTATGGTTTAGCAGGAGAGAGGGGGGTGAGGCTTGATTCATTCTTTGCCCAGCAGTGAGCACATCTGACAGCCTTCTCCTGGAGTCAGCTATTTTCCAGGGCTGAGACAGCCAGGCTTCAATCTCTAACACTTCCAGCAGTTGCCTTGGCATGGACAGAAAAATACCCAAATAAAATTCAAGCATAGATATTGGGATCCTGTCACCTCTCAGTCACTGGTTCAAATTCAGCCAAGGTCAGCAGTGACCAAAATCACTCCTCTTTGGTGCCTGTACAGTAACCTCTGTGAAAGGAGTGTGAGATTGCAGGCCACTTCCCAGAGTACAAAACAATGGTTCATGGCACATTACAAAAAAATCCCTGCTTAATGCTGTCTGGTGACTCTGGTGGCAGTCTCAGCAGAGAGGCCACAGAGACTGAGGAACTAATCCTGAGATATGTTGAGTACCTGCTACGCCTGCTCATTACCCTGGGACTGGAGGGCACTAAGGCCCTTGCAAGAAGCAATCAGCAGTTCATAGCACCAAGCCATGAACTCCCGCTGACCCAAAGAAATGGTCCCGCCAAGTCAGATTGAGTCCTGTTAATAGGCCAGTGAGGCAAAACCAACCATGCTGTAACTCCTGTGTGGATAAAGAGATAATTTCATGCTCTGGGGCTATCAATCATAAGCCGTGAATTCAAATATGCACACACAACCCAACCCACCCCCGCAAAGAAACATCAGCTGAAGCCATGACTGTTCAGCTAGTTCAGTTACTACATTTTAAATTGACAGGAGACACGGAAGATGGTTGGCTCTGCTTGAATCTGTAGAGTCACTGAAGTCAATGGGAAACATATTAGAAAGAGCCCCAATTTAATTAGCCAGAATATTTTACACTGATTGCTTTCTGTAGGCAAGGCCTCCCACATCTCACTTGGTACCCATCAGGTTGCCGTCTTTTTCCACCACAATCTCTCCCCCTCTCTTGGTATCATAAGAAACCAATGGCAAGAATGACAGACAGAGGCAAAAAAGGTTTTGGTAATTACAACACTGTTGCTGATGGTTGTTTGAATATCATTTTATTCCTTCCAAGCAAACAGGTCCTTGGATTTCACAGCCCTAGAGCTTCAGACAGGGACGATGGTGATTATATTATGACATTACAGTGCAGACTGGCAGATCAGACAAAGTGGATTTCACTCAGTAATTAAACTGCAGTATCTTTCGTCTAAAGTCCAGAGCAGGATTAATCGAAAGGTAGCTCTTTATCATTGCGATTAGTGCTGGGATTTGAAAAGCAAGTCTGCAGATTCCCAATATGATAGCTAGTCCAGAGCACCAGCTGATGGGGCCTGCACATCTGTCTAACTTGCAAAAAATAACATCAGATCTAGAAGCATTTGCAAGGTTATACCCTTCCCTTTATTTTATTTGCAGCTGAAGCAAATGCAGATTGATTAAAGCATTACAACTTCTGTCACCTTGTTTGGTGGTCTGTGGATGACCATTTAAACAACCTGTTAATACAATATCCTCCCCAGTCCCGCACCATACAGTACCTACAGGAAATACTCATCAATTTCTCTGTCACCTGAATTTTAATCTGCAAGATTTGAAAAACCCACTTGCCTGTGACAGGTAGGTACTTTTCCTGGGTGAGTGCCATTGGTTTCTACAGTATCTACATTTTCATTTAAAAAATGAAAAGGAAATATTTCCAGCTGGTGGTAATTCGCGTAGCTTCTTTGTAGCCAATAGAGCTATGCTCATTTACACCAGCTGAGGATCCAGCCCTAAGTTTCTAGTTTTGATGGTTGTATAATATACCCCTCCAATCATGAACTAAGTGCAAACCGACGCTATCTTTCCGAGTCTTCAGAGATAGCTCTAGTACCTCTGCTTCTGCCCATAGCTTTACCCAGCTACAGCAAAGTGAAAACAAACCAATATTGCCATTTATCATCTCTAGGGCAGCCCTGAAATTGATAGGAAGCAGGTCAATTTCACTCTGCTGCTACCTGAGAAAACAGCAGTGATGGCAGACACTGGATCTATTCACAGTGGAGGATCACCCAAAAATGGAAACAGAATGGGGGTCAATGGTGGAAATTTCTGCTTCCCCCTTCTCACAGCAGTCAGGAGACTCTGGGATGAGATGGGGTGGGGGTAGGAAGAGAAAGAGAGACAAAACATGAAAAACACCTTATTCCCCTAAAACCACATTAAAACTATTTTAAAATGTTATAAAATTACAATATATACACAAAAAGATATGAGTAAAATAAAGAAAAACACATCTTAAGTGAACATTAAGCATGGATCACTAAGCAGTATTGTCATTAAGTTCACTCAAAACATTCTTAACACACCAAGTCAACTGAAAAGTGTCCAGGTTACAAGTCAATTTATCAAAGGTGTAATTAATCCAGAGCCAGGCCACAATCAGTGTGTGGAACAGTCCTAGCACATCACACTGCTCCAACCCAACCACTCTGCTCTGGTGAGATTTCAAAACGACTAGCTTTGCCTCACCCAACAAAAAGTCAGCCAGGCAGGAAACTGGCTGAATGACAGCACTTCATCTCACTCTGAGAACAAACAGGGGCTTGGAGAAAATCAGTACCAAACCACTGAAAAGAAGCTGCAAAAAAACCAAAAAAGACAAATCAAACAGAAGCAAGGTAGGAAAAAAATTAAACACTGTTTCTGAAGCAGAAAAGAAGGGGCACTACACAGACATTCAGGCGTGATATGGTGCACAAAACAATTGGTTGCTATGATGCTATGCAGCACCCTCCACTGCAAGTCACTGGGGCGCTAAGGAGGAGTAGGTTTGTACAACATCTTCCAAGCCAGGAACATAGAGTCATCTAGGGACAGAGGCATCCTCCAGGTTGTATCAGGGAGATCAGAGAGGGCGGCAGCATGACCCCGCACTGTGACATACATATCATAGAACTGCTTCTTGGTCATGCTTGCAAAAGGAACATTCACCAAATCCTTTCAGGAAACAATCTGCCTGGCTGACAGAAGGGGAGACAGCTAGTGAGAGGGACACAGAATTCCTCCCTTGAAGAACACTCCCTGAAAAAACATTCCGGCTGGGGTGGTGCTTCCTAGAGTTTAGAAAGGACTTTATCCAAAAAACACACAGACCAGATTTTGGTCTAAACAGTAAGGTATCGCTAACTTCCAGCTTGACCAGCTAGGAACAATTAGGTGAAACAGCTTCGTTAACCCAGCCTGAGTAAAGGCAGAAAACAGGCTCCTGGAAGAGAGCACTTCAGCAAGAAAAAGTGGGTTAGAAAACAGCAGTTCTTCCACGAGCCATAAACTGGAAAAGGCCTGGTCCAAATGCACACTTCGCAGCAGTCGCCAGGCATTAAAAAGAGCATTATAGAATGGAGGCAAATCTAGACTCTAATCAACCAGGTGCCAACAAAAATAGGTGAGTGTCAAAACCCCATCCCACCAGAATGATGGAGGAGAGAGAAGGCAAGGGACTTCCAAGCCAGCAGGGAGTCAGAGTACAGCAATCACTGAACAGACTGGAGGTGAAAGGCTGTATAGATGCAGCCTAAATCAGTGAGCCTCTGGCCTCATTCATCTAATGGCAGGAACAGCAAAGGAGGGCACAACCATATTTCCCCCCAAAATGGTGAATATGTCTCTGAATCTGGTCCTAAAGGCCCAGAGATGGTCCAGACACACCAGCTGGTGCCACAACATTGAGGTCACAAGGTTGATGGCAATCAAAACCTGTCCCCAAAAAGAAAGGAGCTAGCACCATTTCTGCAAGCACTCTTGAACCTTCTCCTCAGCCCCTTCCCAATTCCTTAACATATATTGTTCAGATTCAAAAAAGACCTCAACACCTTAATCACAGAGTTACCCCATTACAATTGTTGGGGCGACAAAGGGGGACCGCTGCACTGCCAAGATCCCAATACAATCAAATTGCTCTTAGCCCAATTAATGTTGGCAAAAGATGCCTGTTCATACACTTGTAAACAAGCACAAAGTGCCTGCACATCAGCGTCAGATATGATAAAAACTAAGATATCATCAGCACAGGCAGACAGATGAACAAGGGAAGCATCCAGCATCCTTGGACAGGCAGACGGCTTCTGATGAGGTGCAGGAATGGCTCCAAACTAAAAGCACACAGCATCCCAGACAGGGGACACCACTGATGAATGCCTCTGTGAACTGGGAAGCAGTGGCTAAGATCTTTAGGACACTATGGTACAATAAAGAAATATCTGAAGAAGACACTGGCTCAGTCCGAAAAGCTTCTAACGTTTTTAAAAAATAAATATGGTTAACTCTATCAAAAGCCTTCTCCTGGTCTGTTGAAACAAGCCTCATATCCACAATACAAAGTTTGCTAACAGTAAAAACATTACAAATTTAAAACAAATTATCAAAAATACGATGATTAGGAATATTATATGTTTCATCGGGGGTGTCAAAGAGTCCAGTCAGTCCTTCAGTCAATTGGCTAAGGCCTGGATAAAATCTTATAATCAGAACAGAGAAAGGAAATAGATCTCCAGTTCTGTAAGTCACAGAGGTCCCCTTTTTGTGCAGCAGGGTGATCACTGCCCTGTGGCAACTGAGGGGCAGATCTTTCTCCTGGATACACTCCAGCACCACTAAAAAAAAGAAAGGAAGGATTGATAATGTCCCAGAAATACTTGTAAAATTCATCTGGCAGACCATCAATACTTGTGGCCTTGCCAGTAAAGAAGTGGTGGACTGCAACAGAGAGTTCGTGCAGCGATAGCGGAGCATCCAGGCACCACTGTTTCTCACCAGTCAGTTGGAGTAACTCTTGGTGTCATTGTCAGCGTATCACAGAGTATTGTAAAAAGAAACTGATGCGTTCTGGATCTCAGCAGCATCAGCCACCAAATGACCACCAAAAAAACACTCCAGTAGTAGGAGTAAACAAGGGGAAAACTTGAACAAAAGCTTCCTTGACCCAGAGTCCCTCCTGTACCAAATAATTCACAAACTGCTCCAGGGCCAGGAAAATCACTATAGATTTGCTAATTCAAGAGGCAGATTTTATATTAGCACAGCCAATAACCTTACCTACACTGAGCAACTCATCCTCCACAGTGCAGGAGACAGAAGGCATACACCAAACCCCATGCTTGTGAATCAAACTGCTACACCCCTCTGAAGTAGACTCCATGGGGAAAACCCCTCTATCCCACAAGGAAAAGGGGGGAGGGAACCAATAGCACCTCTTAAAGCAAAGAAACAGGAAGTCAGAAAACCAACCAAACACAGACTGGTTAGTGCACACAGCACATAAAAAACTCAAGCTCAGTCTCAGAAGCTCCCACAATCCAGCAAAAGAGAGAGAGGGAGAGAATACACTTCTTCACCCTTCCAGAGGCCACACTGGGCTGTGAGCAGGTTGCAAGTTTATTAGACACCTACTAACCAGAGGTTAATATATAAGATGAAGCTCCTTGAGTGGGGTCCAGGGCTGGCCCCCTGGTAACAATCACACCTGCCCCTTCTCAAACAGCTGGAGTAAGGGGATGGCTTTCCACTTAGATATTGCTCCTGGACAGAGAAGCTTCTCAGGCTTTGTTTAATAGGTTTAGTCCTCCAGCAATATATGTCTTCTAAACTTCTCCAGCTCCATGTGTGAGTGGACTGCAGTGTGTGTTTTTGTGAGGGAGTGGGTGTGAGAAATTTGAAAGTTAGAAATAAGTGTGTGGTATTGAGAGAGAAAGAGATTTGAGGGATAGAAATGGGAGAAGAAAGGAGACATGGAAAATATAAGGAAAGGGTATAGAACACAATGTGAAAGAAAGAAAGAAAGAAAGAAAGAAAGAAAGATCTATTCCATAATAAATTGGTATTTATTGAAATAGGAAATAAATTGGAATTTATTTTATTCCAATAAATGGCAGAAGGGTTTCACTTTGGTTGTGTGGACGAGAAAGTATTTTCATCCTGGCAAGTAGGCTCAGTCTTGGTTTGCAAAAGTTGCCTTGAGTTTGCAGATGTTGGGTGTATTTTTCAACCTGTGACAATCTCAAAAAGTGTGAAACAAGAAGCACAGTTCTGAAGCTTTTTTGTTTCCCAACTAGGCTGTTCAAAACTTCATTTTTCAACAGAAAATTGAGGTTTTGACTAAATGAATTCTTTTTCTAGAATTGTCTATTTTCCTTGAAAAATTTATAGTTTGTCAGAAAATTTTCAGTTGAAAAACCAAGAAGTTTTCAGTAAACACCCAAGAATTTTTCATCTGAATATTCACGGGAGTGTATGCACATGTGTATTTCCAATAAAAAAATCACAGAGAAAAAAATAGCCAATCAGCTCTATATCGAACTTAGATTAATATGAAGACTCAAAATGGCAGGGTGGGGATGGGGCAAGTAGTGTGTGTGCAGTTAGGATTTAAATGGCTTCATTTCATGTTAGAAATGAGCACAAATCAAACCTTTGGGGTTCTGAGTGTGAGGGATTGGTTTCTGAATCTGAATTAGAAATTCACTGCTTGGCCCCCATCTCTCCAACTCAAAATCTCAAACACATCCTCTGACATTTTGTTTATACACAGTCTATTATTGTTTCTCTGCCTTATTTATTTAGATTGTAAAGTCTTTAGGGCATGGAAGAACTCTTACACAGTGTTTGCACACCACTTACTACAGTGGGGCCCTGATCATGGGGATTCTGGGCACTACTGCAATACAAATAATTTATAAATTACAAAAATAATAAACTGAAGAAATGATCAGGCAAACAAGTTATCTTATTTGTACAATATTTTGTAGGTTTTTTTTAAATGGATGCTATAGAAAAAAGAATTAATACACAGCTGTTCATTTTGGAGGACCAGAAAGTAATTTCAAATTGTTAAATTCATAATTTCATTGTTCATAATTGTTCATGATTGTTAAAGCCAGAAAGGACACTTATGATCATCTAGTTTGACCTCCTGCATAACACAGGGCATAGGATTTCACTCAATAATTCTTGCATGGAGCCCACTGACTTGTGGTTGAACTATGGCATATTTTTTAGAAAGAAATCCAATCTCGATTCAGTGATCGAGAAGCAACCACAACCCCTTGTAAGTTGTTCCAGTGGTTATTCTCGCTTCCCAAACTCACTATTAGCAGAACTATTGATCAGATTTTTAAAAAATCTTAATTAGGGATGGATCTAAGCTGTAAAATTCAGGTGCTTATCATATCTATCTGGTTTGTGAACACCCGAATGTTCAGAGTGTTTGAATGTAACAGCTGAGTCTTTACAAAGATAAGGGTCAATGGCAATGTTTGGACCTGGATTCACATACTGAACACCCATGAATTTTGGAGATGCTCAGATCTGGGCTTGTGGTTCACATTCATCTCTAGTTTCAACTATCAACATCCATTATTTTAGGTCATACATGTGAAGTCACCCATATGACACTGAGAATATCTATTTCAAAGATCCAGGTTTACTAAAATAATAAAAATGCAGAAATACAGGAAAAGCAAATGGTTTGTAATCAATAAGGAATGGAATGAGTGACAATCCCTTACCCAAATCCCTCATTGCTTTTTCACTGCAAGGTAATTCAGCCTTGAGACAGGGATTCAGTGTAGCTCCATTGTAAATAAGATAAGGACTTGTAAACGTACAGAATTCCTTATCAAACATTCATTATTAGAATGTTTTCAAGCTCGTTATCAGGAATTCTCCTACTCAGCTAGAAAGGTATTTCTAAGAACACCTTTATTTTAACCTGCATTGATCTCCTTAAGCAACTGTCTGTTTAACTGATGATAATTAAACCCAATAATTGACTTAAATTAAGAGCATTTTCAAGCTGTAACACTTTATTGTTGCAGGCTTTTTAGTTGCTCTGTGGCTGGGATCATCCACCTAGCCATAGACTCTCACAGACTGGCACCCTTTGCCCTCTCTCTTTTGAGATGATTCAAATACCTGCAGACCCCTCTCCAATGAGGAACAGATTCACGTGCTCTTGGTGGCAGAGATGGCTAGCAGTGAAGGCTTTTAGCAAGCCAGGACCATCAGGGATGAAATCCTGGCCACACTGAAGTCAGTGGCAAAACTCCCATTGATGTCATTGGGGTCAGGATTTCATCTCAGATTCTGACAAGACTGGAGATCAAAAGGTTTCTTCCTGAATCATCTAGCAAGCAAAAACCTATTACATCCTAGAGCAGATAGCATTTTTAGCTAAGGTTTTCATGCCTAAAGAGATTAACAGTTTCTTCAGATCAGACACAGAGGTCAGTGGGCAGTGATTCTCTGAAACTATAGCACAGAACTTGGCTTTTAGTTCATCAATGTATACTAAAGAATTAATGTGCCTGCTTGTTGCCATGAAACGACAAGAAGAATCAGAGACAAAGTTGAAGGGATAGAGCCCAAGAGAAGAGAGGAAGAGAACAGCTGAAATGAAGAGCCTGGGTCCAGTGGTTATGTTTTTATTCAATTTACAGTCTGCTCTTAGATAGCCCTTTCTCACCACAGTGTTATGAAAACAGTATGGAGTCAGTTTGAGGAGGTTCTGATAGCACAGCTAGAAGAACGTAGTCGAGTTCAAGGTCTTTAGTGCTGTTACTCACAGCCAAAAGATTATGTCCCAAGCCCCCGCAATCCACCTACAAGCATTGTATGTGAACAAAATTTAACTCTAAAGGCCTTATGTTACATAAAGGTTCTCAACCACATTTTTAATGAAATGCAGAGAAACATTCCAGCAGCACATAACCCCTCTAAAACTACCTCTGGAGTGATAATTAGCAGCCAGCTAGACAGACAGACTGTGCAAAAACATACTGCACTAAAGTGGGGAGAGAAGGGGGAAATTTTACACAAGGACATTGGGCTAACTCTCTAGCAAACAGATAGAGAAATGTCATCAAGTTGCGTGTCAGACCTCACTTTGCTCGGCCAGTCATGAGTAACAAAGGTACATTATTTATCTACATGTGTATATGCATGTAGACAGATAGAGCAAGCACATTTTTAATCCGAGCATGTCCCTTCAATACTCACAGAGAGTCAAACTCGTGTCAGTTCAGAGGCCCAGCACAATGCCTAACAAAGTCCCACAGCTCTACTAGCCCTCTGCAGAGAGGTAAATTTCACCCACAAAAGCAGTGAGAGCCACAGTTTTAGGGCCTCAGCTGAAATACAAACATGTAGTAATCTACAAGGCAGTTCATTTATGTAGTTCAAAAGGATAAAGGACTGAGTCGCTGCTGCTGAGATTTGAAGTTCGTTGGCAGAGATGTCAAGCAAGAGATCGAGCAAACCTGGGGCTCAGATCACTATTCCACTCCTCTGGACAAAATCAAAATACATTGTAAGTGCAACATAGCCAACCCCAAGTGCTGAATGAATCAGGCCCCAAAAACCCTGAGATGGACTAAAAATCATGAGATAAAAAAAAAAAAAAATTAATGGTGGGTTCTTTTTTCTTGTCTTTTGGTTTCTGAGCCTTTAGGTTACCTTGGGGGCTCACACATTCAAGGTTTCCTCCACAACTTTTTTTTTTTTTTTTTTTAAATGAAAGCTGAGATTCTCACCTAATTGTGTAACTCCAAGAGCTGCGGCTTTAAAGAAAACAGCAGAAAAATTGCATGACTCACGATAAAATTGAGACAGTTGGCAACACTGTAAAGTGTCAAATAATGCACACACATCCCCTCTGTCCAGGATAGAGCCGCAGGTTTACATAACATATACCAGCATTGAGATCCCATTGAGGGTTTGATCCCACATGGCCCTGAGCAATGCTGTTGCTGTATAGAGTACCCTAAGCAGCCAGTGACTTCACTATCACGCTAAGCCCTTCATAGCAGTACTCTGTACCTTTTACTGTAATGCTCTAAAATTCCAAATCCTGATTAACTCAGAGGCAAATCTCCCATTAATGTCAATGGGACCAGGATTTGACCTGATGTAATAAGACTAGCATGAGTGTTACATTTATAGGGAATAAACAGTTGAAAATCTACGTGTTCAAAGATACTTAGGAACCACAATACTCCTTTCCTTTCCATCAACCACCTAGAAGAAGAAAAACTATCAACATGCCTTTCAGAATGATTTTGCTTTTTTGAAATGTAAGTCGCAGATGAATGCTTGGACAAGACCAAGTAACTGCATATGTTCTCCAGACTTGGAAGAAGCTTTTAGTTCTTAACCCATATGTTAGTCAAATGAAATAAGTCAAACCATAAGTCTACAGGAAGATATCATGGGGGCTGTGACTGTGATGCACTGATAAAGAATCTGTTCTTCCCAATTAAAGACATATCCATAATTACTTCCACTTGAGTCACCCACACCTTCTGTAACATATCCACTTTCAAAATATATTTAATATATTATATTAAGTGTGTCAGATAGAACTTTAATTAATAATACTTTCCACGTCTGTGGTGCCTTTTATCCAAAGAGCCCAGAGCAGTTTACAAGCATTACTGAATCAAGCCTCCCAATATCCTGGCATTAACAACCCTATTTAAGAGACAGAGAAACTGAGGCACAGAGTTCGTGACATGAACCAAGATCACACAACTCCTTCAAAGCTTGGAATGCTTCTGATTCCCTGACTGGGGCTTTAACCACAAGTCTATTCATTCAACAGTAAAACTGTTTTTGTGTCTTACAAAAGCATCCATGGCTTTCCACAATCCAATTAACACTGAGCACAGTCGTAAATAGTTAGTCAAGGTAACCAATGATCCTCACGTTTAAGGCACTCAGTCTTTATCCAAATTATTAACTGTAAAATGTAAGAAATACAGTTTTTGAAACCAAAAAGAGTTTGTATTTTTTTAATCAACACAGACTTTACTAGCATAACTCAGTACCTCATTCCCTCTGCATCAGCATTAGGAAGGATTTACAGTCTCTCTGTCCCACACAGTGTTTACAGGAAACAGTCTGACTGTCCAGCACACGAGATTAACAAATTAGAGGAGGAAAAAAGAAATAAAACCGTTTTGAGGGTTTCTGTTCTTTCAAGCTCGATTCCAGGTGAGGTAGCTTGAAACTAAATCCTTCAGCCTTGATTGTTTCCACAGAAAATATGTATAGAATGCTTCAGTGACCAAATCTGAAGAGCTTTTGAGTATTGCAAATCCTGTTGTGACCTTTTCCATAAAGCAGTCTGCCCCTTCATCTCTCCTTCAGTTGAATGCACCAAATTGTTTAATATTTTACTAAAATTTTTCTTGGTCCCTTTCTTGAGTAAAATACCTAATGAAGTCAATGGGAGCTTTGAGTGAATAAGGATTGCGAAGAAAGCTTGTAAAGGACTTAAAAAATTGTCTGGTTATTTTCAAGATGAGCAAAAGGGTTCAGAAGATCATCAATGAGGGAAATGAAAGAACAGTGTTTCATGCATTCCTAGTTACTTTTAACTGCCCTCCACACAGGCAATATATAGTACAGGTAAACCTGACACTTGTAGATAAAGATCTCAGGCCAGATCCTTAGCTCAGGTAAATTGGTGTAGGACTTCCATGGAACTGAGTCAATTTATACCAACTGAGGATCTGAGTCATTTGCCTAAATGCAGATCATACTACATAATTGTAATGGAGAGCTGAAAGATACCTCTACTGGCTACTAGGAGAGTATAGTCTCATAAACTATCATACGATTGGAGTGTAGACAATAAATCATACACCAGTCATGGTAATTCTGCATGTTAAGTTACATTTTTATGCTTTCAGTGTCCAGATTGCTAGTGCCTGTGTGTTTTTGTAGTTGTACCTCCACATCCTCATTGATTTCAGAGTTATTCTTGGTGTATAGCAATCGCAAGAAAATCAAATTCCATCTGTTTCTAGCAAAACAAGAAAGCAGAATGAAGAAATCAACAGAAAACTCTGCTTCCTAAATCCCACTATGCGCCATCTATGCTTTGGCTGTGAACACTCACGCCCAGGTGATCTGTGCAAGAGAAACTAGCTGCAACTAATAAGAAAGTCCCATGACCTTTTGGATGTGCGAGATGGTCACTAGCTGATTGACTTGAAAAAACAAAGCAATTTTGGGCATCTACACACTCTGAGCTAATGTCCCATAAGCGTATGGCTCATCTAGGCCACTTCATTAGAGAACAACATTTTCAATGAACAATTTAATGGATAAGAACTTTATTATTAAGATCTCTGTGCATATCCAGATCTCTTCTATACTGTAGTTGAGGATTATCACTCAGTTGAAGGCTTACAGTTGGAGAAAGCGAGATTTCTATGTGTCAGTTCTGCAGACTTACCAAACGAGACCTAGTTTTTTTGTCCTGCTAAATAAAATAGATGCATATCTATTCACCTTTTTGAATGAGCTGGGGATAATTATGGGCCAATCTTGCAATAAATACAGCATCAAATAAATGACATTTATCTCTACAAGACTTATTCTGCACATAAAAGAAAAAATGCCTTCTGCACTGGCAAACTGTGCCTAACATATAAACTGGGGGAAACTCATAATATTCCTTTGTGAATATTACAGAAAATATGCTTCTGAGTATTCCCCAAGTGAAAAATGAATATTAACTCCCAGGCGCACAACTCCCTTTTTGCAAGACGTTACAACAATCTGTAGATCATATCCTCAAGCAAATTGCAGGAATCAGCTTGTCGTCTTTGGAAGACATAGTTAACCAACTTTAGGAATAAGCCTAATTTTGTTAATATTGCTATTTGTGGCTCAGTAAATACATGCACACCAATCCACTTGAGTTCCAAGGGAAATAGGATGAAAACCTCAGCCTTGCTGTATTGATTGAAAACTGAACTAGGATTTAGCAAAATGTCTAACAAGCATCTTCATTGCCCATTCTCTGCTTATCCCAAAACCAAATTTTTAGAGATATTATTGGTCTCTAGGAAGATGCTGCTGAGCTAAATCAACAGAATGCCAAACATTCAAGGTGTCAACCCATACTGGCATCTAACACACACACTCTGGTCCTGTGACATAATTACCCTTCCTTTGGCATAAAAGCTTATAACCTAACATCTCAAATTCTAAATTTCCTCATCCATATGCCAGCCTTACAGAGCCTGTTTGGTTTAGATGAAGACACCCTATTCTGTTATGCCTTAGAAAATCACCTTAGAACATCTTTGAAATAGATTTCCTATGGAAGTAGAAAGACCAAGTCCCTCTTTCTTTAAGTGAATGGAAGCAAGAGATCTCAATACTCCTCATGGAGACAACAGCGCTTCTCATGAAACAGCCATCTGAGTGAATTCTTTCACTCCTGGGAACATCCACAAGATATATAATATTTTTGCCCAAATCTCTTCTTCTAAGGTATATTCACTAGCAGCGCCCTGCGGACATTTTCTACCTGCTGTCACTCTCTCTCTTCCTCGACAACTCTTTTTTCTGCTTCTCCAGCATAATTCCATTGACTTCATTACTCCCAATTTTAGACTCCTGTATAGTCAGGAGAGAGGTACATAATCAACTTGCTCGTTGTATCAATGCTAGTTAGGCTTTCTATAAGTATATGACGTTCTTTATCCTTTCAGCGTGTGAATTTTTGTTTGTTTGTTTGTAACTGAATTTCATTATTGCATGTGGGCTCAGATTTTTCCCTTAGGTAAAGGATTTGGGAATATAAGAAAGAAAGCATGTATTGCCTTACTACATCAGCCCTTACACCATCTAATATGTTGGGCACAATCCTGATGAAAATTATCAGACAAAATTTTTGTCTGAACAAATCCCAGAGAACTCAATTTATAACTTAGTATGAGCTTTGTCTGAGTAAGGACTGCAGTATTGGACTCACTGGACCAGACCCTCAGCTGGTGTAAATCATTTACAGCAGCCACATTTCTGGCCCACTGGCATTCAAATGTTTAGCCAGATTTTGAAAGACAGTTTTGCTTCTTTGTTCCCACCCCTTTTCCCTCAAATACTTAGACCCTTGGGAAAACCAGCTGACATGAAGAAGTTTCTCTCCAAAGACCACACAACTGGCATGTTTTCAGACTTGAAATGATTAATTTAAAAACTCAGAGACCAATCCATATTTATTCAAGAGCTCACCGAGATGACAAATACTAGATTGGGGTTTGGATAAAAATAATATCATCTGTTAATAGTGCAATCTTCTGTTCACTGCTCTAAATGAAAAGGCCCAAGATTGGTGGAAGCAGTCAGGCTGCAGCACAGATTCTGATGGCTCCATAGATTTCCTTGTATTTTATCCATACTTTCTGTGTTTCATTAGTAGTGCTGTTTTTTAGGTGGCTATATTTTCCCCCATCTGTATATTAAACACAAGACTTCTGGTTTAGAGCACTGAAAGGCTTAGTAGTGCAATGTGCACCCACAAAGGAGACATGGGTTTGGACTGGAAGCAACCTTGGGGACATTGGTCAGTGGAGTACAGACATATTATAACCACAAATTAATTGAAAAAGGAATCTCCTTGTGCAGTGAGTAACTGCCATGTTTTTCTGTATTTTGCTTGCCTTCAGTGCCATGCAGTGCTTTAAGAGACAGTGTTCCTAGGAGTTCAGCAGGAAACCGAGTCAGGACTCCTGGGTTGTATTCTTACCTCTGCCACTTAATCACCACATGACCTTAGGCAAATCATTGAACAGAAATATGCTTCCATTTACTGACCTGTAATACTGCACATGGATGTAGCAAACCTGACAAAGTGCTTTGGGATCCTTTGGTGAAAAGTGTTATAGAAATAGTATTATTGTGGTTTCTTCTGAATTTTTTACAGCTTCCTGTCTGAGGTCACCTTCAGCTTCCTTACCAACTTTTCAAGCCTATTCCTCCTCTAAGAGTTTCCATTTCAGATGGCAATGCTGCTAATGGTTAGTGTGCACTTCTTTTAGAGGTATGTGAGATGTTGACCTAAGATCATTTGCCGTGCCAGAAGACTAAAAGGAGTTACGAATTGATTGTCTTCAAGTCTTGGTTGCACTGGCAGAAGAGAATGGGGTATTTTGCTGGCATCTCTTTACAAGGCTCTATTTGACTTTTGTTCACAGTTCTGATGTCCTTTTCATTTGTTCCATCCCTGTAGATTCGCTTGAATTTTCTCTTTGTGGGGAGCCATTCTCTTGAAAGAGTGTGTTCAGTGTTTTCTATGTTGTTGATTTTTTTTGTTAAGCAAATATATAGCGTATGTACCATTATTAAACCAATGAGATATCTTAGGAGATTTGGTTTTTCAAAGCACAAATCACTGCTAATCAAAATGCTGAGGTTCAGGTGCAGTAGGTTAGAAATACTGAAGGGAATTCAGTTACGTTAATTAATATTTAGGAAAGGCCAATAATCTCATGCAAAACCAAATTCAGTCTTTGATGTAAGTTAATTCCACTGAACTCAACAATATCCACTTAGTCCCTGGCTAAACTTGACCCGCAATGTATGAGAAATAAAGCATAACAACAAACAAGTTAGCCCTTAATAGTGGTTCACATCTTCAAAATGCTGTATAAAATTTAGAAAGGTTGATCCTCTTAAAGCCCACGTAAGTAGTAATCCAACATTTGCGTGGGACACATCATCATTTTAAAGACGGGACAGAAAAGAAGAAGGCAGCAATCGCCCACAGGTCAGAGCTCTGCAGGCTGCTCTTTGATTATGCCTGACTAGAAGACTCTTGACTATCATCTTCATTGAAATAGTCTACAGTTCACCGTCTACAGCGCTCATGCTTTAAACTGGGTGTCCTCTTCAGCTAGTCTGAATGTAACACTGCATTGGTCAGTAGGTGGGATTACTTTTAGGGTATTATTTTACTTCTACAATTGCCTCTCCTTCGCCCTTGTTCAAAAAGTACATCTATGCTTCACAGACAAACTTGTTGAGGGGGAACTAAGCGTTATCAGGAAGCTGATGCTCCCAAACAGCCATCCAAATTGGAATGGTGAAGAAGGTATTTAAAATGGTTGCAACCAAAATAGCCAAAAGTAGCGGGACAGATGCAGAACTACCAAAAGAAATAAGATATAGTTCACTGTATATATGAAATCTACAACAATACTAAAACCATAAACTAATAGTAATAAAAGCAACAATAATAATAAAAATACTTTCCCCTTATTTTTAACATGTGCACATTTTACCAAATATGTGCACAGCACTTTAATTGAGCAAGTGTCTGGGGCAGTGTTTGTCCAGCGTCTTCCATCACTGTGCCTGTCTCTTACCAGTGCTGTTGATTATTTCTCAATTGTCTTATACTCTGATTGTAAGCTCTTTTGGGCAGTGACCGCCTTTTTTTGTTCTGTGTTTGTACAGCACCTAGCACGATGGGGTCCTGGTCCATGATTTGGGCTCCTTGGCCCCACATTAGTAACAACAACAATAAAACAGTCATCTGCACTAACCTCACACAAAAATGTAATACAAAGGCCATAAATAAAGCAGGCATTGACAACAATCAGAGAATGATAGGATCTGATGTACTTCAAATTGGCCCCAGACCATCCTGCACAAAGCAGAGATGCTGTGGGATGGGCACATCAAAAAGGCCACATTTTAAGATCAGATAGACAGAATAACAGAATGACTCTTTATTTTGAGGGCTACGTAAGCATTTTTTCCCTCACATTATCACCATAAACTTCTTGGATTCAAGCAGTGAAAAAAATAGCCACAGAGGAGTTGGATAAAAGGACTTTTTGTTGTCCTTTCTTTCCCCTTCACCAAGTGACTTTTTAGGGACTTTCCTGCATGTTAAGCATCTTTTTTGCATTGTTTAATATTATCATTAATAATTCATATTTTTGTCTTTCTCCTCTCACTCTGACAACTTTTATTTTTAATCAATGGGCATGTGTCAAATTGCTTTGTTATTTATTTATAATGTAAGCTGACAAGGTGATGGAATATGTGGTATAAGATTGAGAAACAGTTTCTTTCATGGGGCAGATTTTTCTTAGCAATCGGGATATATCTCACTCCCCCATTTGGCTTGAGAGGGCAGGTGACACCAATAACCAATGTTGCCACAAATACCAAGAGACATTTTTATTGAGGTTATTCCTCTGTGTTTAGTAACACAGAATTACCATGCTCTTCTGGAGTGGATGACTCCAGGTTTGAAATGTTGCTTTCTTCCCAGACAGGTGTATTTTCTCTCAGAGGGACAAGGGGTAGAGTCCACAGAAAAAAATCATGCATAATATTAATAATGACAGGCCAAATCTCATTCATGCAAATCTCCAATTGAAGTTAATGGGATTTGGCCCACTCATATAGCAATGATCTTCACAACGACACTGTGATACACGTCAGTATTGGCATACTTAGTCTACAGATGGAAAATAAAGAGGTTCAATAACTTTGCCCAAAGCCAGACAGCAAGTCAGTAATACAGCCTGTACTCAAACCATAAGGTCACGCTGCCTCAGTACATATAATTAGGCAAACAATTCAATAAACAATTTCCTCCCTGAATGTATGAAAAGGGAGCTGTCACTGACAACTGACTTCCACAGTATATAGTTGGCTTTTTTTTTCTTGGATATATGTATATTTTATCTTGACTCTGATTTGATACCTCCTCCAGTTATTCACTGGGATTATTTCATATAGTGAAAGCATCCCATAGTTCTGGCTGAGTGGAAGTTGACATAATGACTGCTTTGGTATGTCTTGAGGGAGGAGACAGCTCTGTCTGGACTGTGGGAATGACTTGGCAGAGCTTTGGATTGTACTCGGCAGTAATGTTTGCACGCTGGACAGGATGTTGTCATATGGTGTGTAGTCACTGAAAAATACAACAGACAGCTAAGAAAAAAAAAGGATCAGACATACTTCTTTAGGATGTAAAGAATATTGTGGTATGCAATTGCTAAATCAAAGAAGGGGTGGACTGAGATTGTCTCCCAAGACTCTTTCCACCTGAAGAGCTCCTGCTTCCCAAATTCCTATGGTTACCACCACACAGCTTGTTAAAACCTCAGTGGGGACTCTGTTTCAACTTTTTATTTAAAAACATAGTGAGAGGGTTGATGGAAAAAAGTAACTTTCCCTCCCATCACAATGCCAGGCACAGTTCAATGGCAGTGGATTCTAAAGCCAGCCAAGTAATCTGTTACGGACCTGAGAGCCAACAAGAGAGCTACTGCAGTAAAAATCCCAAACCAGCCATGTGACCTGGCAAGTAAATCTGAGAAGAGGTGTAGAGGAAATGAAAGTAGGGGCTTGTCTACATGGAAAGTTTTTTCAGATTAACTTTAGACTTTTTCCAGATAAACTGCTTTGAGTCCATACTCTAAAGTTTTGCTTTCTTTTTGAATAATCTGGTGTCTCGCTCTTCATTAATTAGTCTGCTCTGGAAAAGAGAACATGAAGTATTTTTCTTTGATGTTATTCCAGTCTTAATGCCACCTTTGAATGCCTTCCTTAACATGCCAGTCAGACTAAGAATAAGCATGGTATTCAGAATGATGCACTCTCCCTCATGATTTACACTTTGGGGATACACAGAATATAAAATCTCCCGATAGTTCCAGTGAGCATACAGCATTTAATAACCATATGTTCTCTGTCCTCAGGCTGCTACTGATACACGGTTGTTACTGGATCCAGACTCCAACTTGACCACATTGTGAGAGAACCGATTATGTATTTACACCACTGGAATTATTAGTAAATGAGCCAAATCCTGTTTCCCACTGCTTCCATGAAGCAGGCCCCACTGGGGCACCAAGTTGTACCAGGGCTCCACAGCCACAAAGCACAACATGAATCATAAAGCAGCAGGAGCTTCCTCTTTCTCCCAAGGGGCTGAGTACCCCTTATGCATCCAACCCAAACTCATTTCATAGGAACATGACTCTCCCCAGCCATGTGCAGCAGCTAGAACCCTGGAGAAGGTGTCTGAGTTGCGGAGTTTTCCACAGGAAAAGCCAGAGAGAGTGACTGTGCTGCACAGTCCATGGATAGATTTCTTGATGGACAAATCCAAAACAGAGCTGTCAGGCTAAGAGGTGCAACAGGGGGCGATCAGATCCAGGGAACTCATCCCTACTCCCACAACCCTGATTAGTTGGCAGATCTCCCTCCTCCCCCCACTGACCTCTCTTCATGCCCCCTCAAAACCAAAACACACTGAATGACCACAAACCATCTCTGTCTTCCTTCCTCAAGAAGATGTGTTCATTTTATTGTGGCCTTTTATTGTTGTCCAGGGTTGGAGCCTTTGCAGTGTGAGCTCAGGGGAGAAACAGAACCAGGATTGATGTAGGGCTATTCGTTGGAGGAAGGAGCTCATTTGCATTAGATCTTGAGTTCCACGGGTATCCCCTGTGCACAGAGCACAGATGAATCCCTTTCATCTCTTTTATACACTAGACTAACCCTCTTCAGTTCCTATTTGGTGCTAAGGCAGATTACATGCCAGACTCAAGCTAATGCTGCCATATAAACTGGGTCTAGAATTTGGCCCGATGATAATACTTTGCATTTATATCTAGCAACTTCTACCCATGGTTCTCAAAGCACTTTACAAACATTTATTACTATTACTGTAACATTATTACACCTTTTTTGCAGATGAAGAAATAGACACAGAGTGGTTAACTGACTTGCATATGGTCACACTAAAAATCCGTGGAAAAGCTGTCAGTCCACAGCTCTAAATATTAGGCAGTGCTTCCCCAAAAAGAACCTTAATTATCTCCTGTTATTTATATTTCATGATAGGGTGGGTATGGTGCTTCATAGGCAAACACAAGGAGAAAAGTCCTTGGCTCACAGACTTGACCACTTCATGGAGTTAAAAGGACCAAAGGCCTAACCTTTTGGCTGTCTAAATGAATGGCTTCCTATAAGCTCAGCAGAGCTACCTGAGGAGGCAGTAATTTGTAAATAAAGACAATGAGGTGGGATGCCACAGTGCTCTCTGGATATGAAGTATGGCCACTGCTTCTCTTCACAGCCCTTCACTCATCTGTGTCTTTAAAAAAATTGCAAAGGATGGAATGAGTTTATTTAGTTCTCATGCTCTCATATGGGCCAGTCTTATCCTATCTAAGGATGAGATTTTCAGAAGTACTCAGCGCTGGCCTAACTCTTATCCTACTCAAAATCAATGGTAAAACTCCCATTTACTTCAATGGGAGAAAAATGAGGCCGATGTCGAGCACTTTTTGAAAAGCTCACCCTAAAGATATTGCAGAAAACAAATACAAACATTTTGTGCCAGCATATATCGGCCACAGAAGTATGGTCCTGTCTCCTCTCTTTGCTCTCCTCCAAGGATTTTTATTTCACCTCAGCTGAAGTCTTTCTTTCATTCTTCTTCCATACTGGGCCTGATTTTCTTGAAAAGGCACTTAGATCCTGTACCTCTATCAATATGCAAAGAAATCTCAAGGGGGAAGGGATTCCCATAGATACTATAGTTAAATATTCAATGTATACCGGTATATACATATCTATATAATTACATCTGCCAATAACAGGAGTTAAACACAATTTAAAAGATGTTATTTGCTATGTGTTCAGACTATAATCTACCACAGAATAAAAAAGCAGAGCTGTCTAGTGAGCCAGTGACTATGCACAGAATCAATGATTGGAAGATTTGATCTTGCAATGGTGATGGTGTTAAAAGAACGGGGCCACTGGAGGGGAAGCATATTCTACAAGGGCTGAAATCAGCCTGAACTGATGTGCGCACTGCTGATGCTACTTATCTTCTGTTTAAAGCACAGGATTAGGGGTCAGGGTGTATGGACGCTATTCCTAGCTCTGCCACTGACTTGCTGTGTGTCCTTAAACAAGTCACTTCATTTCTCTGTGCCTCATTTTCTCCACCTGTAAACTGGAGATGAAAATTATACACAGCACAGAGGTATTGAGAGATGTTGTAATACATCATTGTTTACAGAGCACTTAGAGATCTCCATATGAAAGGTGACAATATTATTGTTGATGTGAAACAAAAGGGAATTTATCCTTACATTTAATCACTTTATTTGGTACATCAGACTACAGTACCAGGCTGCTGTATACACTAGAGGTAATCCAAAATTAATTACAATAGGCTATGAGCCTTATCATTCAACACAGTGTACCAAATTTTATCCTGACTTACACCCTGTACAGCCACATTGATAGTCAAGAGACATAAATCAGTGCAGAATTTAGCCCAGCATCTTCCTCTCTCTTCACCACCACAATTTGCCATTCCCTGTCAGATACCTGCAATCACCATAATATATTCCCATTCACAGGATTAGATACTGCTTTGCAAGTTTTTGATTATTATTAAAAATCAGATATTAAAAATAGTGTATATGAAGAGGTTTGTGGTTGAAGTTGTGCAAAATATCCACAATATTCAGAATTCTTACTGCAAATTTGGTTCCATTTTTACAAAACTTCTGCAACATTTTTATTTACTTTTAAGCAAAATAATTTCCCCTACTAAAGCATATGCATTTTTTAATGTCTGTGAAACTATATGATATTTTTTCACAAAACACAAGCATCTCAGGGGCATGTAAAAGGATGTAATAAATCTGCAGAAAATGTTTTTTGTGAGCAATCGCTTCAGCAGGGTGAAAGAGCATGAACCTGGAGAATGTGGTATAGCAGTATTTTTACTACCTGCCCTCGTCTATTTGAATGCTTAAAGTTAGGCATGTGTTAAATACCTTACTGATTTGGAACCCTGACTTTGCTGAATTCTAGAAATAAGACTATATCAATAAGAGTGCACTAGGAAAACAGATACGTATAAAAAGACAACTGAAGCCAAGATCAGTGCAATAGTTCTTACTGGCCCTTAGACTCAAAGGGATTTTAGTCAGATATCAGTCTCATGTCTCTATTTGGGGTAAGTGGCTGGCTAGTGAAAAGCAGATTTCGCCTCCTCTTCTACATAGCCTCCTCTCCCCACCACCCAAGTTCTGAGTTTCTGGTACACAGCTGTCTTTTAAGTGCTTCATCCTTTTTTCCTGTTCTACTCCGGTTTACTCTCAGTTATTTACAGATCTATCCATCTGGATGCTGTGCAAAGAATGGGACTGTTCAGCTTAGAAAAGAGATGACTAAAGGGGTATATAATAGAGGTATCTAAAATCATGAAAGGTGTGAAGAAAGTGCATAGGGAAGTGTTATTTACCCCTTCACATAATACAAGAACAAGGGGTCACCAAATGAAATTAATAGGCAGCAGGTTTAAAATAAACATAAACAAGTATGTCTTCACACAACACATTGTTAACCTATGAAATTTGTTGCCATGGGATCCTGGGAAGGCCAAAAGGATAACTGGGTTAAAAAAAGAATTAGATAAGTTCATGTAGGACAGGTCCATCAATGGCTATTAGCCAAGGTGGTGAGGAACAGAACCCCATGCTCTGGGTGTCCCTAAATCTCCATCTCCAAGAAGCTGGGATTGGACAACAGGGGATGGATGACTCAATGATTGCCCTGTTCTGTTCATTCCCTCTAAAGCATCTGGCATTGGCCACTGTTAGAAAACAGAATATTGGGCTAGATGGAACATTGATCTGACCCAGTTTGGCCGTTCTTATGTTCTAGTCTGAGTTGGCCGCTTTTTCAACCCCTCTTGCTGGAATATGATAATATGCTCAGAATGAAGGAACATTAGCAGCATTTTCAGGTTTCACATATGATGGCCAGAATGCTTTGCCTTTATTGATTCTCCTAGCCTCTCCCAGCTGCCTGTCATTTTTTCATCTCTGCAAAGTAGGCCAAGTCCCAAGCCAAGGGCAGGTTATTAGTGACAGCACCACTGGTAAAGACACATGCATTAAGGGCCAGATTTTCTAAAGTGCTCTATTTACCTTCAGATTTTTGAAACAGCGCTGCATGTTTGACTATAAGTGTCACAATGGGAGCTGCTGGATGATGCGTTCTTTTAAAAATCTGGCTCTAAATAAATTAGTATCTGCCACAACAATGTTCTAAAGCACAGGTAGGCAAGAAAGAACCATTTATTTAAGCTTCTTAACCCTCTCAAATTTTGGGATTCAATCAAAAGGGATTAAAACCACCTCCAATTTCCCTTAATGTTGCCCATCCCGGTTATAATACTTTGCTTTGCCCATTTATTAACTGTTAAAATAAAAAAGAATCACGTAATATCTCCACCCCTTCATTTCACTCTCTGTAAAGGGGATGATAACATTTCCCCACCTCCCATTGATACTGCGAGACTTTATCAATTGTTTATGAAACACTTTGAAATTCCCAGATGAAAGGTGCAACCTGTAAATCTAAGAACAAAGTGTTTCACACTTAATGAAGTCTCCCAACAGCCCTGCGAAATAGGGATTTCTTGTTATCCCCCTTTCACAGAGGGAGAAACTGAGGCATAAAAGACACTAACAGGTTTGCTCAAGGTCACACAGAGTCTACAGCAGAGCCAGAAAGGAATCAATTCCAGCTTATTGCCAGTTCCTGCCTCTAGGGAGGAAGTGTCGTCTAGTTGTTAAAGTACTTCCTGGGCATGCTGGCACTGTAATTCAAAAGTGACTTCAGTAACCCATAGGTTTGAGACATCAACATAGCTCTGTCACCTTGACCCACTTATTAGAATTCATGTGTTTGTCATCACCAGCTCCTGCAATTCACAACTGTGGACTGCAATGGTTAGTGCTGCAGAAGTACAAAGCCACTTACACTAGATGGGAACTACCTGCTGGCAGCCGCTCGCTTAGTGCTAATCCTACGTGGCAGTTGCTTTTAACTTTTATTTTTTATTTAAAAAGATTAATTGGGAGGAATGAAAACTCCTCAGGAACGTAAGATTTCTGAATGTGAGAAAAAAAAAATGAAGGGGACGGAAAGCTGAAGCAAACAGACATGCAGGCTTAGAAAAAACAGGGCTGGAATTTAAAATGTAGCAGTAAGGATGACTACTGCTCCTTTAGGGATTTTTACTGTGCCTTTCCAAGGGATGCCTTTAATTTCCTTACACATTTGAAAGGGAGCAATATACCAACACCAGGTTAAACTGTTAACATCCAAAAGAAAAATGAACAGTGAGTGCTGGTATGACTGTGAAACATCTCTGCTGGCAGGGAGCTGGTAGATTGAAAACCAGGGATAGCGTCAGGGAGGCCTTGGAAGGGACGTAGGTAAGGAAAGTGCCAAGAAACTATGGCTAGGGAAAAGAAAGCCATGAGGTTTGAAGTGCAGTGGGTGGGAGTCAAAGCCACAAGAAGTAGAGGTCCTGTGGAAGGGGGGAAGGAAGAAGACTGAGCCTCTGTTTATTGAGAGCTTCTTGAATGAATGCACGAAGACTCCATATTAAAGTAACTAGCTATCACATCCACTGAGCACATTCACATTGAGAGCCTGTGAAAAAGGGACCAGATTCATAGATTTTAAAGTCAGAAAGAACCATTATCATTATCTAGTCTGACCTCATGCGTAAGACAGGCTCACAATCCTGCCCCAACATACAGCAGGCTGGGTCTTATATAAAATAGGATTCTAAGGGGTGGGGTCACCTTCATTTGTTCCAAAATTCAAGTCAAGAATTTGGATAGGGTTTTCCTATGGCATTACAGGCAGCACCAGGAGTAGAAATTCTGTGGGTGGGAAGCATTAGGAACTTGGTTCAGGACTAGTATGACTGGTGCAAAGTCTCCCTGGCAGTATTTTTTCACCACTCCGCAACAGAACGATATTTCCTCCCAGCGAGGCGCCTTGGACACACTTCATTCCCCCTGGAACCAACAACTTACTCTTCCTCTAAAGTAAAGTCCATCCTCCTTCTTTGCTCCCTCCCTTAGGGGGAAAGAAAATGTCAAGGCCGGCAACTTGGGTGGAGGGTTTAAAAGCATCAGGAATAAAAGTGCAGACAATAAGGTTGTGGAAAATATTGCATTATACAAAATAAACTGGGCAAATATGAAGAAGAAAACAACCAAAACTCCAGTCACCTGGGCTAAATTCACCTCCCCTAAAGTCATTGTGTGTAAGTTAGGCCAGAATTTAGTCCATCAGAGTCTACAGGTTTAGGGCACTAGCAGAAAAGGGCTGAATCCATTTCTTTGCACTGCATTTTACCACCACCCATCATTTATGTATATACAACAAATACTACCCTTTGTTCATAAGAAGCTTCCCTACTCTACAGCTTGTCCTATGGCGAACACAAAAATCAAGAGTAAGTCTGCCATATATCACCTTCCTGATGTCACAGCAGCTCATGAAGCTAATTCACTTTTCCTCCATCTTATGGCGACTATCATTTCATGAGGGCTGACTGAAATTGCCATGGTCTTTAATTCTATTAGCACCAGGCAATTTGGCCCCGCTGGTAACACCTATTTCGTTCCATATGCTTTCCATTCTTACAAATATAAAAATAGACATACTGGGTCCATCTAGCCCAGTATCCAGTCTTGTGACAGTAGCCAATGCCAGGTGCTTCAGAGGGAATGAACAGAACAGGTAATCATCAAATGATCCATCCCATCGGCCATTCCCAGCTTCTGGCAAACAGAGGCTAGGGACACTTCAGAGCATGGTTTTACATCCTGCCCATCCTGGCTAATAGCCACTGATGGACCTATCCTCCATGAACTTACCCCATTATAGTTTTGGCCTTCTCAACATCCTCTGGCAAAGAGTTACACCAGCTGATTGTGCGTTGTGTGAAGAAATACCTCCTTTTGTTTGTTTTAAACCTGCTACCTATTAATTTCATTTAGTGACCCCTGGTTCTTTTGTTATGAGGAGTAAATAAAACTTCCTTATTTACCTTCTCCACATTTTATAGACCTCTATCATATCCTTCCCCCCTTAGTCCTCTCTTTTCCAAGCTGAAAAGTCCCAGTCTTATCTCTTATTTCTTCTTGGCATTTCTCTGAAATCACATTAGTTCAAGGTCAAGTGAGACAAAAGGACACTGTATTACAAGCTAAATTGCTACCCATGCCTACAGTCGCACCCTCACTTGCAGTGTAGATGGGCTTGTAGAGACGAATTAATTCTGAAGTTATCTGAGCAGTGCTTGAAACAGGCAGGACAGTGGTGATACTGTTATACTGAGCTGGGGAGCTGCACATTTGAGTTAGTGAGTGACGTTGCCCACTCATAGCTGGGTCCAGTGAAAGACTAAGGGTCCTAGCACTGTTTACCGCTAAGGGAGATCTCCTTTAGCTCAGTTTGTAGAGGACATTGGGTTTTAGTTTTTTGGAACTAGAGAGCCAGGATTTGTGTCCCATTCCATGTGTGCAGGAGTAGGAGAACGATGTTTGTATATTAATGGCTTCTGTTTGCAATTGGCTAGAGGACTCTCCTCACAGCAATACTCTCCATCAAGACTGGTCTGTGATCAAACCCTCATCTCACCCCCCCTCTTTTTTTTTGAAGCATCACCCAATCTTTTACTCCCCACCCCTCTAACATTTTCAGACATTTCAATTCCATCTTCTCTCTCATTTAAACTTTTCCCAATTGTTTTGTAGCCTTTTCAACTCCCCCTCCCAATTTTTTAGCCAGCCCTAGGACTAGGGGATTGTCTTTTATAGAGCAATAGCGTATATATGATGCTCCACACACCTGCATGTGTATAGTAGACACTGTGGCTTTCTCTTAGGAAACCTGTTTCCATAAAATTAATGATCTACAGTGAACTGTGCCCATTCCTGTTTTATTTCTTGAGTATGGTTATTAAGAGTTTGTTTCCTTGTAGGGTTTAATGTTTTGTACTTTCCTAGTAACCTAAAGTTTGTTGACTGATATTAACACTTGAAAAGTATGAGGCAAGGGGCTGGGATCTTGTTCATTATTTGCCCATCTCTCTAACCTCTCACTACTAGCCAAGGATTCTGAACAGGTATTGGGTTCTCTACTTCTTGAACCTCTCTTCTGCACTGAACTAAGGGATACAGTCCTCTAGTACTCAGAGTGGAGGACTAAGAGACAGGACACCTGGGTTCTACTTGCAGCCATGCCTTTGAGTCATGCTGTGGCCTTGCATAAGTCACGCCACCTCTGTGGGCTTTATTTTTCTATCTGTAAAATGGGGGTAAAAATACCTACTCATCTTGCTAAAGTGCTTTGACATCTTCAGATAAAATGTGTTATAACAAGACCACTGAAATCAATGACAGTGAAGAGCTCTCAGGACCATACAGAACTGATTCAGCAAGCATGTGCCTTTGATTTCAACAGGACTACTCATTTTAAAGTCAGGTGTGTGCTTAAGTACTTTGCTGAATCAGGGCCTGGATCAGGCCTGTTAGTATATATCCCAGCATTTTCTGTCTCAGCGTGGGTTTTTATGGCCGCATGAATGTGGACTAAAGGTCTAAACATGTTCAACTGTGCCCAATTCATCAATAGATCACAGGAAGCAAGTATGATGAAGACTGGATGAGTTGGATAATAAACATGTCTGCAGACAACAGTATCTGTGTTCTTTAAAGACCAGAATGCAGCAATCAAGTTAGACAGCCCCACATTAAAATTGAGAAAGGGTGGGCAAGGGGAGAGAACTCACTTCCCTCCTTGGTCCACCAGAGCCTATATGCAGTGACCTTCCAGATGTGCTCTGAAGCCCATCTGTTTCCCCAAATATTTCCTAATGGGCATCAGGGAAGGTGAATTATGGAAGGAAAAATTGGAGAGACAGATTTAGGGGAAGCTGGGCTGGACAGTGATGTTTGGACTGGAAATAGATAATGGTAGTAGTTGTTTCTTCCTTCCTTATTAAAGATCTAGACATGTTGTCTTGTGTGATAAACTGTTTATTATTAAAAGTGTATTTTATAAAGTTTTTGACTGTACTTAGAGTTGCAGTAAGCACAGAGAAGAAATGTAAATAAATAAAAAGCAAGACACTGTTTTAATAACAGCAACACACTTTTCCCTTCTCTATCACCTGCCACCCAAAGTTCACAAAGTAGTGCAGAAGCATTAGTTAGTTACTCCTCAGCTATTGTCCTGCTTTTGCAAATGGGGAAACAAAAACAGAGGTGAAATGCCTTGCCCAACATTACTCAGAAAGTCGGTGACAAAGCCAGTATTCAAACCAGATCTTCTGCCTCTCAGTGCTGTTCTTTAGCCACATACTCATTATCCTTAGCAGTCGTTGCTTTCAAACATGTAAGTGCCCCTTCTGCATAATCGAACATAAGAGTAATTTTGAAAACCTAGCCCTTTGTTTGAACTCTGTAAATCCACTCCATTACTAATTCTTCTCTGGTCTGTTTGGGAAACAGCATTTCTTTGAGTTGTAGAATCTAAAATGGAAGCGGCACCTGTTAGTTCTATGGTACTTCTGGGCTTTCTGACAATCATCTGCTTTTTGACATGCATTTGTTACCTTTTGGGTAAATCAGAGGGCAGTAAGTATGTTTTATCACCATACTGCTGAATGTGATCATTTACTCTGTAGTCAAAATACCAGGATAGCCTCTGCATTTTTGACTAGTGGGAGGTGGGAGGGAGATTGGGGTGAAACTAGTTGCCTCCAGTGAAACTCAACATGGAATTGCTCTACATGGACAGAAGGCTTCTTCTTATTCATGCTGTTCTTCTTGAGCAGTATGTTGTAAATAGACATAGATATAAAACCTGCTACTTTGGACTGAAAGAAGATTGTTTCAGACATTTTAATGTGATTGTTAGTCTTGTATTAATGCCTGAAATTCATATCATTCAAATATCATAGTGCCACCCTAGAAATACTCCCAGACTTTGCCTGATTTTTCCCGTAAGGGTGGACCAATGACTGATTCATACTTTCATTATATCACAATTGTGCTTTTGTTTGGCATCCTCATGTTTGTTGCAAGTCACTTGCAGATGGTCCAGAAGCCACAGAACAAACTGTACTTCATTCTAATTCCAACCATCACCATTTTAGGCAATTTTTCCAGTTTACCACAAGGTACAACTTTATTTTCTACCGAATCTTACTTTTGACTTTCAAGCCTTTTCAAGGGCTTGCTCTATTTTAAAATTGGATGCTTACATTCATTGTCACCACCCAGGAAAAAAAAAACCTGGGTGTCACCATGGACAGCATAATAAAAATTGTTCTATGTGCAGTGGCAGTCAAAAAGGAAACACAATAAAAGGATTTATAAGGAAGGAGATTAAAATAGTTGTGGGAATACTGTAATGCCATTATATAACTCGATGTTATTGCATCACCTGGGATACTGTCTCATTCCAGGTCACCCTATCTGAGAAAGGATATAACAGAAACAAAAAGGGTTCAAAGACAGCTGATAATAATGATCAGAGGCCTGGAGATACTTCCATCTGAACAGAAGCTGAAAAGATTGGGATTGTTTCAGTTGAGTGAGGAGATGAAAAAAAGTAGAGGTGATATGAAAATACAAATATAGAGAAAATACATAAATCAGGAATTCCAATAATTCCATAACAAGGGGACATTCATTGAAATGGAAAGATACAGCATTTAAAACTGATAAAGAACACACACACACACACTCACACACACACACACACACACACCCTCCCTCCCCATATAAATAACCTGTGGAACTCATTATCACAAGATATAAGAAAGACCAAGAATTTACTAAGATTCAAAAAACGAATGACTCTGCATTGTGCTGACTAGCTGTTTGCTCCAACTCTCCCACTTCCCCAGTCCTCCTCCCTCACAGTCTCTTCACCTAAGTTTCACTCCACACCTGCTCCTCTCCCCCTCTCCCCCCGTGCTCTGTCCCCCTTACCCACCCTTCCATCTTCTTTCCATTTAGCTGAACCTTTTCTGTAAGTAAATCCCATCCTCACCCTCCCCAAAAAGTCACGGAACTAAATGACATTTGCTGCCATCACATAGTTCACTCTACTTGTGTGTTAATATCCCTTCTCCTGCCCTGTGTCTGTAAGCTCTTCAGAGCAGAAACTGTCTGCTTCTCTGTGTTTGTTCGGTGCTGAGCACAATGGGGCCCCAGTCTTGGTTGGCCCTTATGCACTACTGTAATAAACGTTAAATAACACAATACGAAATCCAAAAATAATTAGACATTCATATGGATAAACTGAACCTCCACAGTTAAGTGTATACTGCATTGTAATGTAACGGCTGTAAAGCTCATGGTTTCAGGGCAGAAGCCAAGCTCTAATTGATAGCTGTTAAGCAGAAACTTCCCTTATGGGCAGGTTATTCTGGAACTGTTCATTATGGGGGATTCTGGCATTTTTTCTGAAGCATGTGATGCTGTGATATCATTGTGTGAGAAAACGGGGGGTGGATCATAAAGTGCACAGGTGCTCACCCAGCCAGCCAGCTGTCAGTTTGCTTATCCCAGTGGTCCCTTCAGGTGGCCAGTCGCCTCACGTTTACAAAAAAAAGAGCACAAAAGGCCTGCTTCCTGTGAACCAACAGGGACATGAGGCATTCAGGGATACACGGCTCCCCTATCTACTCATTCAAAGTGGTATCGTTTCAATCATTCACATTAATGCAGAGTAAAGTGTGAGCACGGGGAAAAGAGTCAGTAATGGCTTTCTTTGCTTTTTGGTGGCTAAATGTTTCACAGACTTGGCACAAATTGCTAAAGATGGTTCTGTCCACGCAGACATAAATGCAAATATATGTTACATATATTCATATTCACTCATCTATACAGTGTATACTGTGGGCATTCTGATACTGATCTCAGGCACACCTACAGATAGTACTATCTTTCTCTACACATATCATGTATATGATGACCAAGACAAGACTGATGATTATGTGTCAAGGCTGATTAACTTTTAACCACCTCTACAACTTACTGGCCTGAAACTTATATATCAAACTAACCACACAAAAAAGAGAAGAGTCAGACCCATACAAGTACTGGCTATTGCTAATGTGGGGAATCTCTTAGAGGCACTCAAAAAGATCCATACACAGGCAAAGCTCTATAACTACTTCCCAAATAAAATTAGATAGAGGTAGACACATAGAGGTTGATGATTCTTCCCCATTTTATTCCCAGTGAAGGCAGTTTAGTTATCTACAGGAACTGTGTTCATTTAACTAAGAGTAGAATTAGGCCCATTCAGTTTATACCGAAGTATTTTTTTTTAAACATAGACATATTGGGGCTGATACAAGCATGTACAACAGCCTTAAGTGACCCTTCTGCATCCCCAACTTTTACAACGAACGTAGCATTGAAACCAAATTTCCAATTCCCTTGGAAACAGAAAGTGCAGTATTCCAGTAAACAACAGCTCAGTCTAATTCTCAGGAAGAAACATATGCATTAATACACACACTCATACCTGCACAAGCCTGTAACATCAGCCTTTTTACTTTTTTTTTAAATGTACTTTGTAATGATGCATTTTTTCTATGTTTCTAGTGCTTGGGAATGCTAAGAATTTAGGAAAAAAGCCATAGCTTAACAGAGCAATTATTTGCCAGTAAATACTCAATTTGCTTGTCCTGTGATTTTTCTTCTCCTAACTCACACATTCAATAATCTGCCCCTTGCTGCGTCACAAGGACAAAAAGTCTTTTCTCCAAAGCAAAACACTTTCACAAATCATTCTCCAACTATGCCAAGCCTCAGTTAGCAAAAGGCTGTTTTGTTAGCTTTAATTAAGAATTGCCCCAGCTGATCATTTTTCTATAACTTTACACCTAGAGCCCAGGACACTAGAAGGCTATATAGTCAGTCTGTAGGATTTCAGATGCCATTTATAAACACCTTCAAACACATTCACCCAGTTTACAATAATTCAGGACAACTCAGCTGAACTACTGCTTTGTTTGTGTTCAGTTTGTATTCAAGTAGGGGCCACGTGTTCCTCCATGCATTAGAACAGAGCTCCTTTGCACCAAGACACCAAGAACATTTTCTCTGTGAGCCTCAATTTTAACCAGATTGCAAAAATTTACTTCAGAGTGAAATTCTGACAGAGGATTGCTGAGCTCAAGGGCCCTGTTAAAATTTTAAAGTTAATTCTAAAAATGAGGACTAATTACTTTTGGTAGAATGCAGCTTTTATGGCCTATTACATCAGTAATCCACTTACTAAATAACCCCTTTAAAAAAACCATCTAGTCTGACCTCCTGCACAATGCAGGCAACAGAACTTCACCCACCCTCTCCTGTAATTGACCCCCAACCTAAGACTGAGTTACTGAAGTCCTTAAATAAAGATTTAAAGACTTCAAGGTACAGAGAATCCACCAGCAAGTGACCCAGGTCCCATGCTGCAGAGGAAGGCAAAAAAAAAAAAAACCCAGAACCCATGCCAATCTGCCCTGGGGGAAAATTCCTTCCAGACCCCAAATATGGCAATCAGCTAAACCCTGAGCATGTGGGCAAGACTCACCAGCCAGACACCCAGAAAGAAATCTCTGTAGTAACTCAGAATCCACTCCATCTAACATCCCATCACAGGCCATTGGGCATATTTTCTGCTAGTAGTCAAAAATTGGTCAAAGGTTAAATTAGGCTGTCCCATCATACCATCCCCTCCATAAATTTATCAAGCTCAGTCTTGAAGCCAGCTAAGTTTCTTGCCCCCTTGCAATAATGGGTCAAGTGGATGTAATTAGAAATTGAGATCTGCACATTGTATTTCCTTAAAAATTTTGTATAGCTAAGTCCCATTCAGCTCAATTAACGGTAGGCTGAAAATGGTATATTTGGGAAAAATAAATAAAATACAGCAAGAATGACTTGAATTATCCATATTGATTGCTAAATGCAAATCTAGAATCTGGAGTCAGAAGCAGGAATACCCTTACAAGATTCAAGGAACAACTTTCCAATGTGATCCATAGCACACCGGTACTATAGCTAATCCATCTGGTCCTTGCAAAATAATATTTCTAGATAGGTGTATGACAAAAAGCCCAATTTGGATCACTAAGACTGTATCTTAGGGAAGAACTTTGGCCCTGTTTTCAAAGTCATTTTGGGTCTGGTTCTTACTCAGATGAGTAAGAGCAACTTGTGTGACCAGAGTGGCCAATTAAAGCCTCATATTTCTTGCTCTTGTGATACACAGCTGTATTTGGAAGCTCTGCACATGTTTCTTATAATATGGTCAGATTCCAGGAACTATGGAATTAACTTAATTTGACATCACTCTTAACCTCAAGATGATAAAATATGCCAGGCTACAACAATAATTCCTTATGAATAAATATAGAATTTAAAGCATCATGCTTTGTATATATGAACTGTATCAAAATTATTAATCTTCCCTGGTAAAATGTATTGATTTCATGCTTTGCACTATATATATCAGCTGCTTCAAAGCAGACAAGATGTTAGGAGATCTTTAACTTGCGTCAGTTCACCAAGCAGCCAATGTAAAATATAGCAAAAAGGGACCACCTAGATTCTTGAGCCTTGTAGAAGTATTGGGCATCTTCTGCATATACAATGTCTTCTACGTAAGAAATACTAGACTAAGAACTGAGAGGAAGTGTGGCATATCACAATGCCAAGAGTAAACATCAGGCTATATGATAATAATTAGACTATAAGAAACTTGTGATATTTTGACTGCAAAATTAAAGGCACAGTTTGTTAAAGTTGTGGCTCCAGGCATGCTGCCTACCTTCCAAAACAGGGCAGCAGTGCAGAAGAGACACCGTGTATTCCAGTTGGCTCTCAAAGTCAAGTATGAAGGAGGGATGGCCAAGCCAAAATTGAGAGAATGGCATTGTCATCTGGCACATGGGGTCACAAAACCTCTAAAATTTGTGACAGCTATAAAAAGTTGTGGCATGCAATAAAAGGTGCTGTTTCTGCAACAAAATTGCTACCTGTGATTTTCTTACAGCCTTAATCATAATGATCTGGCCTTCAAATCTATTATCTATCATAGTTTTGAAAATTCCTCTTGAAATTGCTGAGAGATTAACTAGCTATGCAAGTGTTTTCAGAACAAGACAGGTAGATTTTCAGCATTCACTTAGGCCTATTCATGCTCCCATTCAAGACAACAGCAAAACGCCTACTGATATCAAAGATGAGAGCTCTTTATGAGGGTAAAGTCTTTGAAAAATATAGCCATTTTTGTTGAGCAAATTTTGGTATATTAATTGCATATTACACAGTCATAAATTTTCCCCAAGGGCCAGGTTTAAATGTACACATGCAGTGAAATTCAGGATAAAAGCTGACTTTTATGTCCAGTGTGCAAGACCTATAAATTAAGAACCAGTAGATCAGCCTTAAAGGATGTCCTCAGGTCAAATTTTCTTCAGTACTTCAGTTTTGTAGAAATAGACTTTTATAAAATTTAAAACAAATAAAAACGTTTCCATCATTTCATAAAACTTCTCCAAAGCAAACAAACCCATTATCTGTCAGGGAGTGTAACACAAACATTCCAGTGTTAGGCTAGTGGTACTGGTGGTTAGATAGATATGGTGAGAAGTTTCTTCAAAGTGTAACATTACAGAAAGTCAGATAGTGCTATTACAGGTGGCCATCTTAGTGCTATCTACCTGAATACATATTATTAGCCGTGATGCAGATTTATTTAAATACTGAGCATATCATCACTACAGTTTGTTCTGCCTGAATCTCTCTGGATAAGAATCATTAAGTGTAGCTGTTTATTTCCACACAAAGTAACAAAAACGTTACAGGATGTCAAAATATGGCAAGAAGTATCATGGACATCTGGACCTATCTGAGCTTCAGTTTCTCCATCTGTAAAATGATAATAATTTAACCTTTCTTTGTAAATTTCTTTGAGATCTACAGATTAAAAATGCTGTGTAAGTGCTAAGTATTATTATTTATATGAATGATACATGAGAATCTAAAAGCAAAACTTTCAACAATATATAATAATGAAACTGACAAGTCTGTTTCCGGGTCCAAACTTAGAAGTGAAACAAACAATACAATTAATGAAAAAGGAAGTAGATTTTTTAAAAATTAACTTTAAATAATCAAAGCACACTGTCAGCAAAAAAATTTGTTTCTGAAAAAAAAAAAAGAAGATTTTTAACATGATAGTGTTCCTTTAACTCAAGAGTTTCTTAACTTTTGTTGACTTAAATTAGACATTTAACATTAATGTACTTGTTTTTCTTTTCATAAGAGAACTTTGGGAAAAAGAGTTGACACAATAAGGAAAACTGTGTTAAACAGGAACTTACTGAATCAAGTCAACACAACAAATTCTGACTTATCAGTGCAACTCATGCAAAATTACATTCCTCTCAACAGAGATTGCATGGTAAAAAGGGATATTTGGTTTTCTTAAAGAGATTCCCACTGACTTTTTTTTTCTTTTTAACAGTGTAAACAATCAGTCAGTAGAACCAGACACTGTCCTCAGGTAGCCTTGTGCAGCTGCCGTTAGTGCAAAACGCTGTCGCTTCTCAGACTTCATACACTTTGATCTGCTTAGTTCTCACACATTCATCCCCTGAGGGATGACAGTAAAGTGCATGAGTCCCCCCTTTCTGCATGGACTGGGGAACAAGTGTTGATATAGGCACAGTGTCTTATCAGCAGAGATGAACTTCACTTGCTTAAACATGCATATTTTGATAGGGTTCCCTTCCAAATTTGTCTGAAAGAAAAGGGGCACCTGGTGCTTGTTATGTCCCTTCTAGGTTTTGTTTGTATTTTTCTCATTAGAAGCTCTTACCACACAGATTTGTTTTCAATTTGAAATTTATACTTATTTTCAGAAGTTGGAGAGACACTCTGAAGTCATGTCTGGTAAGAAAATGGATCTCTCTCAAAATGTCTCAATGCCTTTTTTTTTAAAAAATACCACAAAATCTTGCTCTTCCCCACTGAATTAGCTATTAGCATCTATCTGTCTAAGCTATAATAGCATAGTTATCACCCTGGTATCCACCACATCTGAGCATCCCTAACCACAACAAATAAGCAGCACTCAGAATACAGAGCAATTAAACTTTAGTAAAATGTAAGAGGTGGGGAAAAAGGTGTAATTACATAGGCATTATAGTTCAAATTCATCTCTGGTGTAACTTGGCTGATATCACTGGAGTTAAATGAGGGATGAATATGGCCCAGGCAACTAAAATCCAGTTGGCAAATCCTGAGGTCCTTATCCAGGTACATTCCTATTGAAGTCAATGAGCCAGTTGCTGATCTGTTACTTTGTAAGTCTAGGGTAATTCCACTAAAATCAATAGAGTGAACTCCAGATGTACGGTGGTGTGACTGAGATCAAATTCTGGTCCATTGGGAGTGTTGCTTGGATGAAGATAAGTATAAAAAAAGTAAGGCAATTAGGATTTCATGCAGAGAACTTGAAATTAGAAGCCATCTGAGAATGACTTGACCTCCACTCCTGCAACCTGTCCTGGAAGTCAGTGGGACTCAGCCTGGGCACGGAGCTCTACCCATGCAGAACAAGTTGCAAAGTTGCAGGACTCGGCCTTAGAGAACAAAGCTGAATGCTACCAGTACTAACAATGGGCATGAAATAAAACCCAGCTTCAAATATTGACGTTTTCCAAAATCTAGATCTGGATCTAAATTCTGCAGCCTAAACTCAACTCTAATCATCAATGAAGAATATCGCAAATATTAGCACCTATTCAGAGAGGGGTAATTTTGGAAGATTGCACAAAGTTTGCAATCTTGGGTTTTTATTCTCTTGGGTTACAGATGCCACAATTTACCAACTGTAGACAAATGTCTTGCTTAAAATAGCTCAACGTGTGCAGCGCAAAGGAATGGAGGAGGACTAGGTACCAGACAGACAAGGACAAGTGGTAGAGGGTTGGGGAGATGGTATGAAACTGCGCTTCCCGGCCTCAGGATGGGATCTAAGTGGCACATAGGCTTTTTGCTGGCTTTCTGCACAGACGTGGGGATCACGCTGACGGAGTTATGTGGATTCACATCTTATGCTGTCAAACTTCACTGCCCATGGAGCAGGGAAAAGTAGGAGTCTACCTCAAGCAAATGCTGGCAAGAAGATGGATGTTCTCAAAAAGTAGCATGGAGGTCCTATCTGTATTCCCCAAACTATACCAGATTTCCTAACAGACCTTAAGACCCCTGTGTGCTGGGAGGGAAACATCCCACTGTCCACTGTGCACAGTGGAAAACCCACCAACATATGTATTAGTTACTGGTGGTCATTACCACTGTGTCTGAGAGTCTCACAAACATCCATGGATTTATTTTCAGGACACCTGTGAAGTAGAGAAACATTATCACCTCCGTTTTACAGTTAGGGAGTGGAGGCAGAGAGCTATTCATTGGCTTGTCCAGGGTCATGCAGCCAAGAGACATAAAAAGAACTCAGATCTCCCAAGTCACAGTCCTGTGCCTTAAGTACAAAACCATTCTCCCTCCAGTTTCAATGCCATGGAGTTTTCTGTTCCGTATTTTCACAGAAGTGCATATCTGGGCCTAAATGATGATGTACAAAGCAATAAATTAATGCAATTTCAACTTCATGCTAATGCTGAAGTAACTCTGAAATAAGAATAATGACAACATGAATGTTACTTGTGACTTCAGCACACAGGGCTTGAAAGTCAGAGAAAAAAAAGACTTCCATGGAATGAAAACTTTTGATTTTACTTGGTGCTTTCACCAGAGGAAGGAGAGGCTTCAAAACATCTCTGTAAAGTTGGATATGCAAAGTTTGTTTGTTACGTTTTGTTTTCAAATAGATTAAAACCTCTCCCTGACTTAATTGCTCTTAACATTTGTATTGACCCCATTATTAACTTAATTAGAGCTAAGAAAAAATCAGCTTGACTTTTCTGACAGCAAAGTCAAGCCAACTGGAAAATTCACCTCCTACAAGAAATGTGAAAAAGGAAAACTCTGGTTAAAAACTGTGCATAGGGAAAATGTTTTCAAATGTAGCCCCAGCTCTATGGCAATAGAATCTTCTATTCTGCCTGCCCTACTACCTCTCCCCTGCTTTTTGCCAAAAAAATATTTGGATGACAATGTCTCAGGATTCAAATATAGTTTTGATTCCACATCCACAGAGAACACACACCCGCACAGGTGCACACAGAGTCAGGTTTCCTCTGTTATACTTGACAGACTGCGCTCATCTGCAGCAAGGTGAGTGAGTGATATTAAGTCAGAGGCCTGACAGTTATTCTTTTAAGATTTTTTGCCCTCATTAGTACCTTTTGACTGAGGCGCTCACGGCATTCAGCAAAGGTGGATAAGTATTATTTTACCCTTTTTACAGATGGGGACAATTGAGGAACATAAAGGAAAGCCCAGGATTACAAATCAACAGTTGGGAATAGAATTAAGACTCCCAGTTCCCTGCTCCCTGTTGTCCCAGTCCACTTTTGATTCCCAGTCTCCCATTCCCTGTCATCCTAGCCTTTAGCTCTGCCTCTCATTCCCCATCCTCCCCACCCTCTCCTGCCTCTCAGTCCCTTGTACTGTCACCCCAGTCCTCTCTAGATTCATAGTCCCCCACTCCCTGTTGTCCCAACCCTCTCCTGACTCCCAGTTCTCTGCTGCAAACACCAGGCAATGCTTCTTTTTTATCTTTTAATTTTAAGAGCTGGAATTCAGAGAGGTGGAATCTACTCTCTAGGGACATGGATTCCTAGGGCAAGCTAACAGCTGACTGCACCAAATATGTTCACTTCCTTTAAAGGGGACCTGAGAATAAACCTCCTTCCTCCTTTCACCTTCTTTTAGGCCTGGTCTACACTGCTGCCAGCAGTTGACAGGAGATACACAAGCTACGTAAAGTAGCTCCCGTCGACTTGCTTAGGTTGCCGTGCCATAGCGTCTTCACTGTGCTGCGTCGACTGGAGATGCCCTTGCTCCTTTCGAGGAGGTGGTTTAATCGTGTTGAATGGAGAGCAGTTCTGGGATCGATCTCCAAGTCGCCGGCAGTGTAGACATACCATTATTCACAATGCTTGGCACTGCAGTTTGAGGAATGTAAGGGTACATGCCCTTTAAGCATGGGTTTGAGGGAGTTTGGCAAAAGACGTATCCTAAGACACTATTGTACAGACAAACAAGAGAAAATAAACGAGGAGACAGATGATCTTTCATAACAAGTTTCCATTTTAGTTTTGGTTTAACTCAATCATGTTTTTCCAGTCATGGCTGTCTGGATTCTCTCTGGTCCCTTGGACAATGAGTTTTGTGGATTCTTGCATATACAAACTTTAGATTGTTTTCCAAATTCATTGCCAGCATCCTAGCACAACACAGTGTTGGGTGCCTAAGTGGTATTCTAACTCTGGAGGAATGGGAGATAAATGTGACTCTCTCTTTATATTTTCTTAAGGCCAAATCTGCGTCCCAGTGACATCAATTGGAGCTCTGCCATTTACTTCAATGGGACCAAGATTTAGACCTTAGGTTATTGTCATCGTTATCCTGGTTCTCTGAAAATTAAGGTGTTAGCTTTCTGAGCAGGTTAAGTTAGCTCTCCCACAGACAGAAGAAGGGTCAAATGAAAGAGCAACAGGATGGAAATAATCTTTAGAAAAGCCTGTATGTTTGTGTTGGTTTAAGTCTAAATGGGATGCATGGAGAGGGGGGAAGCTTTCATTTGATTGTGCTGAAGACAGAGTAAAAATAGAGAACATTTACCTGATATTTAGAGGAGGAATCACCCCACCCCAGAGTCAGACCCAGAGAAATTTGTATTAAAGACAAGGTGCAGTTGTAATAGCCAAATTTAAAGAAGAGGGATGGGATTGTCAAAGCACTCAACATTGGCCTAACTTTGCTTCACTGAAGTAATGGTAAAACTCCCATGGTCTTCAACAGGAGCAAAGTTAGATCAACTCTGAGTGTTTATAGAAATTCTGCCTGCAGTGATTTCTTTAGAGCGATGCCCTCTTCCGGCTCCTTCAGCTTTTCTCTATTTTGTTGTTGTTTGTTTGTTTTTTTGTTACTAGAACAGTATGGCTGATTGAAAGAAAACAGTTTGGGAATCTAAACATCTTATGGAGTTGCTCAGAGCTAGCAAGGGAAAGAAAGGCCAAGGAAGAACGATGCTTTTATGCCCTTCCTCCTCAAGTTCATGCTTTGAAAAGGCTTTAACATGCCAATATCTATTGTTTGGGTTTGGGTTACTGGACAGAGCTAGAAGAGGTCAGGCATTGAATGTAAGTGGTGCCAAGAACCCAGTCCTTGAATTCTCTGACTTTAGTACGTTTTGTGGGCACTCAGCATCTGTCAGAACCAGGAATACTTTGTCTTGCTATGAATGACAGAGAGCAACTCAGAAATCTCACCACACCCCAACTCCTGGACAGCAATTGCACCTCTCATCGAAGAGCCTGGGATTCGCCTCACTATTCTTGAACTCTCCCTTCCTAGTGAGCAATACAGTATCATGCTGTCAAATACTTGGCGTGTCACTGACTTTGTATTTCGTAGCACACCATGCTGGCAAATCACTTGGAAATGAGATCAACGCAAATACGTAAGCTGTACTGTCTACCATACACTCAGAATGAAGTTGGTGAGAAGAAGATGAGCAAATGCCATTACTGTACGTTTAATGGGAGCTACATGGTCAATAGCCCACGTTAGATTGCAAACTTAAACAGTGTATTATATTTATACTGCACCTTTCATTCTGAAAAAGCCCAAATGCTATTCATACACCCAGAACTACTAGAAATGCAACCACTTCTGGGGTAAAAGGCATCAGGTAGAGTGGTGAATGGAGCACAGCATACTGCACAACAGTGGGGTAGGGGAAAGTTTTGGCTGCATACTCCAAAGTAGACACCTCCTCTTCCCAAACTGCCCTAGTCTCTCTTATAGTGACAACCCCGAACTAACAAGACCTCACTTTTAGGGATTCATCTGGAAAACCATCACAGTAAATTGCATGAACTTCAATTTGCCCTTCACAGAGGTATGAAGAGCTGAATGGCTGTTGGGGTTTGGCCCTACACTACACAGAATCAAGGAGTTTCAATCTTGAAGCTTACACCACTAAATAATCCTTCAACAAACCTGTCCGGTGCAGTTTTTCTTTAAGTTAAGGGATAAATATTCAACATGATTTAGCCATTGTATCGATGCATTGAAAAATGCACTGTAATTCTCTAGCTGCCATAATTTACAACAATGAAGGGTGTATCATACACAAGACATTTTCTAGCTGATATTCAAATCCGTCTCTGCAGTACGCTCTCCTCCTCTGGAGTCGGGCCACAGAATGTAATGCAATGGAAAACAAAACAAACCAAAACCCTGCTGTGGAAACAGGACAAATCTAGTTTCACATCCCCTGCAGAGAGAGAAACAAGACGGAAGTAAAAGGCACCAAATGGAGCTCACAAAGCTTCAGTATGTCTCAGCCTCCACATTCTGGCAGAGACCACAACCTAAGATATCTGCTCCGCTTCAAGTGAGAACCATTCTCTCATTCTATTATGGGTACAAACTGTAGTGTCTATGAGCAAAATCCTCTTACCATAACAAGTCTTGATTAAAGGGAAATTGGGTGGGAGAGAAGGGGGGGGATAATGGAATTCTTTCCCTAAGGCCTCTTAACACCCACCCATCATCTCTGTGTTTGTTACTGCAGTATGGGGACTGTAGAAATATCCACATAATCCAACTTTCACAGGCTCTATATCCTGCATGTGTGTGTGGTGGAACTGCACCACCTCTCAGATCCTACATGTGTGTCCTATATCTTAACCAGATTTTAATCATGCTGAGTTCATTCCCTCTTGAGCAACATCTCCAGTTGCTCCTGCGCTACACTGAGTTGAGCTAGGTTTTTTGGTGATGGTACGTAAGTAGGCAAGAACTCAGCTTGACACTTTCAGATGCCAAGGTAAGTTGGTGGCACTGGCAGTTAGCTAGAGCATCTTGTGTGTGTAAAGTGAGCACATTTGTTTGGGAATCAGTGAGAAACAACACCAAAGCTCAATTTCTGAGCAGACTGCACTTTAACCAGGACTTTTGTCTGGAAATTAAAAAAGAAAAAAAAGCAGATGCAGGACATACAAGCAAATTAGTCATGCAGGAAGCCAGGTGTGCTATGTGTTTATTGCTAGATTTACTCCCTCAAAATGGGGTGGATTCTGTACGTGCTCAAACTCAGGAAAGATGTGCAGATGAAGGAAGGGGACGATATATCCCTGAGCACCTGGCATCTCTACTCTGCATCCTGGTCACTACCACTTGACCTTTAGTCACACCCATAATTTTACACCCGTAATGGAGAAGTAACTAGTTATCTGGGAAATGATGCCTAGGCACTCAGGTGTCTGTATGCAGAGCGTGAGAAGAACATGACCTGCTGCAAGGTGGCCCATCTCTGGCTGTCCAAATGCTTTTGCCCCAATGGACAAACCTGGGGTGACTAAAGTGTGCAAACATCACCGTTCTGCAGAGATCGTTGCAGGATGCAGATGGTTTAGTCCCCTTTGCAGGAGATTGTCCATCATCGGATATGCCACTCAAAGGCCCTCTGCATCCCACAGAGGCTGAGGGAGGATCTGGTGGCATGTTTGGATCCTTGTTTGTATTTGGTTTCTGGCAGCCTGTCTATTCCAGCTTAAGTTTCTGCAGCAAGAACATCTTAAAATGCCATACCACAGGATCCCCTCCTGTTAGTCTTTACTCCTTTATTTAATAAAAAGAAAAAAGAAAAAGACACCAAGTTCTGCAGTGATTTTTTTTGTTGTTAATTAATTCATTTGAGACAATTCCTTAAAATTTCATTTTAACAAATTTTTGTGTGGGTGCATTAATTACTTTAAAAGATGCTCACAACTGACACTTATTAAAAGCCTTTGTTAAAACACACACACACACACACACACACACACACACACACACACACACACACACAGAGTAAAAAACAACCTTCCAGCCTCCTCCCCACCTCCTCCCTTCTCCATTCTGAGCAGGTACCTGCTATCAACTGCTGGAGTGTGTTCACTCTGCACCTACAGCTATAATTATTTTGCTTTAATTTCACAAAACCTTTTGTTCCATTCCCACGAGCCCACCTGATCCTTATATTACACTCGCTCTATTAAAACACTCATGCAGAACAAAGCACGGTTGTACTGATTCATAAGTAACTACCCCCCCCTTTTCCTTTCATAGTAGGAACACACCACTGGCTGGGTTTTCATGACACTGTCCCTGGTTTCCAATGCTTGGTCCCAGTTTTGTTTCTTTGCTGTTGTTTTTACATGTTTAGTGCCTGATCTTGCTGTGGCGTTGCTGTTGTTTTGAAGAACCATTCTCAGACATTTTACATTCTGCTCTGTGACATTCACTACAAGAGATTCAGCGCAGAGAGTGCAGGGGAATTTATCTGAATTATAATCAGACTCCAGGATTCTTTTTTAGTTGTATAGTACACACACTAGGACTAGTCCTACATTTCTGTGTGCGAAGTAGAAGACTGTACTTTGGCAGACTTCTTTCATCCACATGGCATGTCTGCTACGGCAGGACACAGTGACAGTGTAGGCCAGGGTGCTCACCATTATCTGGACTTGGAGTGCATCATCCTCTGGGTTTTATTCAAGGAGAAGCACACTGACAACACTTAGGGTGGGATTTTTAAAAAGACCTAAAGGATTTAGGAGTCCAAATCCCTTTTGAAAATCTCTCACTTAATAAATAAATAAATAAATAAATTACAAGGAAAAAGATGCTTGTGAATTCTAGAAAGATAGGGAGAGGAGAGCTCATTACTGGAGGTGGGAGCATCATAAGTGTTTCCTCATCCATCTGCCTTGTAGAACGCAAACTTCTTTGGGCTGAGACAGACTGTACTTTGTGTCTCATACGGCATCAAACACATTGTCAGCACCAAGTAATGATCAAATAATAGTCAGCTAGAAGGGCAAGGGGTGGATGTGGGCAGAGAAAGTTTTGGCAACTGGGGAAAAGGGCTGGCTTCCTGTAGCTCAGCTTTGCAAGATATGGGGGGAGGAAGTGTCACGATGGCCTACTGAGTAAGGGAAGTACTAGATGTGTGTTGGGAGGTGGTGCTGGCAAAGGGAAGCCAACCAAAAAGAAGTAAGCGTGAGATGGTACGTGGGGAGGGAGATGAGGAAGAATCACACCATGTGGGATCCAGATGCTACATCACAATGTGCACATATATGGTAACATAATGCACAGTGCAGGGGATATAACAGGAAAAGGATCACAAGGAAGCACATGCAAGAGGGGAATATGCCAAAGAACAGGACAATGATGGCTACAGAGCATGCAAGTAAATGTTGCAATTTGCCAAAGAATAACCGTTCTACATATTTTATGAAGCATGTCAAATCTATCAGATTTTCTCATATGCAATCATCATACTACAGCAACAACCATTCTCTCAATCAATCCTCCATGCTGTTAACTCTTAGTAACGGCTGATTTGGGAAGGACTGAAGTTTACTTATATTTAAAAGTCCTGAACACTTTTCTCTATCTTCATTTGGTTGGGGGGGTAGGTTAAATCTGTTTTTAAATGATGGATTCCCTGAATAAAAATGACAGTTTTAAAATATATACACACATCCATGTGCACATAAACACTGTATGTTGGCTCTGCAAATTGGCAATGGAATAGTAACAGAACCATTCACCTCTTGGCTGCTCATTCAAATTCAGCCTAGGTGAGGTTTTACTATCTGATAGTCATTCTATGGCTTGTGTGAGATGACTTGTATGAATCTCAGTCCAGTTCCTATAGTTCAAGAGCCCACATCACAGAAATCACCACCACAATGATCATTAACTGGCTCCCTTGTATGCAATCTCAGTGGAGGTACCAAGGAGTGAATCTGCAACGGAGACTAAACTCTTGTCTCACTTTGGTATTTGACCACTCCAGGACAGAGGATGGCATGTGCGTATTTGTGCTCACACATGCAACTTTATAAGCAGGAAAAAGCCCAACAAATCCACTCTGTTCACATCACCAGGAGTTGCAGCATATACTAGAAATTTGATCCTCATAAGAGCAAACCACTCCGAATCTCCTTTGAAATCAACGGGTGCTATGAGTGCTCTGCATCTCTCAAGATCAGTCCTTTTGTGATTAAAGAACTGAGAGAGAGAGAGTGTAATAAACCAGAGGTTTCCCATTTTAATTACTGAGGAAGAGCTCTTTGGCTTTCTGCCTCTTTGCCCCTTAAAATCAAAGAACAGCAGGTATAGTGTTTCGGACTTTGGCCATTCTTTGGTACATTGTGCTGCCAGATAAGAGCAACAAATAAGACATTCCATTCTCTAGCGGATGTAAACCTGAGGATGACTATGTTGCACATTGGGAAGATTTTTACTGTATTAAGCATGTGATTGATTAACTGATGATTAGCAAATTTATTGCATTAAACAAACATCCCAGTTCATCCAAGAACACAGTGAAACTCAGGCAGTTTTCCCATGACTCCTGCTTTTTAGGGAGTATGAATCATTAGACTCTCTGCAGAATTAGATTCTCCAGTTTCTTTCTTTATGATATGTTTACTAACCTGAGGGGACTAAAGGTCTCAGTACCCGAGAGTAGTTTTAAGTTTTTCACCATCTGTCTGAAGTGCAGCCAATGCAAATTCCACCTTCAGATCTGCACTCCTGTGCCTCCCTGTTATGTTTCATTTCACACTTATTGTCTCTGTTCCTTAGAAACAGGAAAAATGCGCATCTGATCAACTTGCTGAAGTCATGTACATCATGTAACCTGAAATGGTTCCTTCAATAGGTGCTGCTTGGACATCCGCTTAGGTCTTCAAAATGAATGAAACTGGGAAATGGAACTGGCTGGAAATTGGTAAGTATGTTTTATGAATTTTTATTTTTGGGAAAAAATATTTTTATTGAAAAATTGTGAATGTTTTCAAAATTTTTGATAAAAAATAAAAACTTTGTTTCAGTTTTTTTCCCCGTTCCTTTTTCTAGTTTGTTTTTCCTCTCCCTCTCTCTCTGTCATCCCATTTTGTCAATGAAAAAAAGGGGGAAATGGAAAAAAACAAAACTTTAAAAAATTAGTTATTGTAATTTTTTTGTAAAAAATCATAACTTTTCAAAAACAGGAAAATTTCTGTCAAAAATATATCATTTTTTTTAAAAGGACATTTTAAAAAGGCCATCCTGTGATCCTTATGGGCATACCTTGGACTGAGGTCCTGAATAATAAATGATCTGCAAAAAGTATGGATGAGCCCAAACCCAAATGTTACATCTGAATTTCTTCTTTTTTCTGGAAATACTGGAGTCCCGATCTGGATTCAAACTAATCTCTAGCATCAAGTCAAGAGGGCTCAGCTTAATTAAAAGATTCCATCATTTAAGTATTTTTAAAAGTTGGGGATTCTACTCCAAAAAATGCTAACAGAGGCCCAGGAAAGTGTATGAAAATTCTGCACATAGCAAGACAGCTTTTCCAAAGAAACTGGATGAACCTAATTCAATCTGATAAACTGACCGAAATAAAGAAACTGCGTCCCATAGAACTCCCGAGACCTGGAAAGAACACTCTTTCCATGAGGTAAAACCAAGTGCCTGACAGCAAGGGATGGTGATTTAACTCAAGGGCCAAAAGGTTGGTGGCCTTTGCTCAGTGACTGAGGATCAGAAATCCATAGAATCTCTTCTAAGGCCTGGTCTACACCGCCACTGGTGGTCGACGAAATGTAGCTTGCATATCTCCCATCGACGTAATATGGGGTCTTCATGGCGATGCATTGACAAGGGACACCCTCCCATCAACGCAACCTTACTCCTTTTGGAGCGGTTGATTACCAGCGTCAACCAGAGAGGCCATCTGGGATCCTGTAGAACCGCTCAATTGACCCAGCTGCATCGATTGCCATGGAGCCTGTAGTGTAGACATACCCTGAGATTGGGGGGCAACAGGAATGAGGTACCAACTATTAAGGGGAAGTTGCATCTCTATGATAGAAAATGATTAGCATACAATCTTTGAATTTATAAGACAAAGATGGCTTGGCCCAGTACAGATAGGAGCTGCTGCTATGATCTTCCTCCTTGAAGAGAAGGACTGGCTGTAATGAAAACAAAGGGCTTTCCTTACTGAAGATGTTCAACAGGCAAACTTGCAGTTCTCTTTAGCTCTATAAATCCAAGCTTGGATTAAACAGTCAGGGAAGAGACTGCTGACTACAGTTATAAAGTTTGTATCTGAACTTTCCCTAAATCTGTGAAAGAGAGAGGCCAAATTACAGCAGGATCTGTTGGATTAGGGACCACCACAAGGGTATGTTGGGATTTGCCATGAGCACTGGGAGCCAGAAGTATCACAGATAACTTTGACTTCTTGTGTGGAGGGCCTTTGGTAGGAATGAATCTGGAACCCATTTTGTCTTACTCCGGCTCTGCATGGCAGTACGGATCCAGGTTTTGATTTTAATTCCTACTACAAAGACTTGAAGAAGAGCTCTGTGTAAGATCAGAGGCTTGTCTCTTACCAACAGAAGTTGGTCTAGTAAAAGATATTACCTTACCCACTTTGTCTCTCTAATACCCTGGAACCAACACAGACACAACACCATTGCATAGTACAAAGCTATCATTTCATGTTTGTAAGCAACCTTTACAGTCTCCTTTATCCCCCCAAAATAATTCAGAATCAGGTTATCATCATGTAGATAAAATTAATAACAGCTGGTCCATACACCATGCTGAGACTCCATTTGCCAAGTCAGAAGATGCTCTTACTTAGTGTGAACAGTCAGGACTTCTCCAAGATGAGCTGTTTAATGATGAGTATGACAATATAGCAATGAAGAATTAGGAATGTGAAGTCAGTCCCTTTTGAATAATGTTTCAGATGAAAACAGACAGTGTCCAAACTAAAGACAGCTTTATTACAGCTTCCCTAGATTTGGGGGTGGTTTGGAATCTGAACCCACACCAGGTACTGAATGTTAGAATTGACTGAAAATGTAGTAATTATCTTCCCAGTCTCCCTAGGAAGTGGTAGAAGCCCATTTTAACAACTAAAATTAGACTGGAAAGTATAGTGTAGGGCAGTGCTTCTCAATCTTTTAAGTAGCAAGTACCCCCTAACTTCTGAAAATTTTAATAAGTACCCCAACACTCAATTTTCCACTCTGAGAAATACAATCTTTTTCCCCTTTACTGCTGGACGACTATTTCTCGTAAAGCAGGAGAGTTCTGAGTTCTGCAATACTGTGTGGCTGTGACAGATCACTGCTGTTTCTCCCCTCCTTCCTCCTCCCCTTCCTCCATATAGGAGCAAAGGTCAATGCCAGCCAATCACTATGGCCTGATGGCGGGGTCACGTGGTGTTCTCCTCACACAGGCGGGAACTTGTGAGGTCTGAGCAGGCAGTAGTGGCCCACCAGAGTTGCTAGCAGCTCTCCCCATGGCTATCCTTAGGGGGGTACAGGCTTGGGGAAAATCACACTGTGTGGGCCTCTCTGAACATTTTTATACTGGTGAAATCTGGGGCTGTCATAGTTCTCAGTTTCACTGCTCAGCTAGAGAGTGAAATTGACAAGTAAGCCTGAGGGTACAGCCCGGTTCCAGGACTTGGCAAGCTGCTGGGCTCTCCGCCTGACTTTCTGGGCACCGGGCTTTGAGCCGGGGAGGGTAGCTGCCACCTGGGCAAGTTGCAGGCAGCTGCCGCCTGGCTGCCAGCCCAGGAGGTAGGCGACTGCCACCTGCTCTGAGCTGGGGCGGAGGTGGCTTCCATGCTGGTTGGGACCCGGGGATGTCTGCTGCCTGCTGTCTGCCCATCTTCAAGGCAGGGCACGGGAGGCTGTCTCTCGGCTCAGAGCCAGGGAATGGGTGGCAGCCACCCAGCTGCGAGCCCAGCTCGCAAGGTGCAGGAGGTTGCCGCCAGGCTCCCACATGGGAGCTGGGACTGGGTGGGATGCGGGCTGCTGCTGCCTCGCTTCCCAAAAAGCCAGCGGCTGCCGCCCAAGGCAGCAGCTGCCGCCTGGCATCCCAAGAAGCTGGCGGCTGCTGTCTAGCCTCCATCTAGGAGGTGGGACCAGGAGGAAGCTGGCGGCTGCTGCCCGACTCTCCCAGAAACCGGTGGTCTCCCTTCACTAGGTTTTTCACCACATACCCCCTGCCTGTGTCTCGGGTACCCCCAAGGGTACGCGTACCACAGGTTAAGAAACTATGGTGTAGGGAGCAACCATGTTCTGGAGAGTTTATTTATTTACTAGTTTCGAGATTACCCACTGAGACAATATCTGACAATATTTATCACAATGAAATACCTATGTCCAGTAATTACTGTCCACAACATAGACAGTTCTGTGCCATTTCCCCCTGTCAGTCAAAACAAAGACTTAGTTTGCTATTGAATTGCACTGGGTCAACAAAAAGCCAGGTGGCCCCCTAAATGTTTCCACGTTAGACCCAAAGAAGGGGTAGAGAGAATTATATGTGACCATTATGTGTATACATGGAACCTAGATACAAGAATGGAAGGTACATTAGAAATTGAGCAGAGGTGTATCTTGCATTGTCTTGTAAAGAGCATAAGATTTGGCTGTTGTGGGACCACAAGGAGTAAATTCCAGAGCTGAAGACCCTCCACCCTTTCTGTCTGCAGGAGTTTAAACCTGAGGCAACCAATCCGTCTTCCTAGGTGATCTAATAGGCCTTTTCTCCTTCTGACTGCTCTGATTCACTATGTATATAGATTTGCCATGCACTTCTACTTACACATTTTTCTGGCTCATCACTCAAGGTGATTCTATTTTAATAGAGATTTAAGATGAGCCAAACCAAAAGGTATTTTCTTATTTTTGGTCCTGCAGCAAGAGCTACATTCAACAGTTACTGTGTCTGCATGTGTACATACCTATTTCCCATAAAATACCCCCTCCCCTCCCCAACACACACACACACACACACACACACACACACACACACACACTCACACCTCGACAACATCACTGGGTTTGTGGATATGATGTATGAAGCAGAAAAAAAGAAAAACAATTTATTTTCCTCTGTACCAGTACAGATCTACAGGGCAGAGAAGAGCAAAATCTTGTTTGGACTGGTAAATTGAACAAACATAACACAGGAGCCACAGAGGAAGCAATTATATGCAACACCAATTCCTGTAATTTTTATTAAGTTAGGCTTGGGTTAGAATTTTTTGTTTGTTTTCTTTTTCCTGTTTCTGCCCTCTTCTACCCAATCAAAGACACATTATAACCCAGAGTGGTTAACAAACAGGTTTCTGGGAATGATTTGTGGATTAATTTTATACCCCATATTGGAAATGAATTAAAAAAAAATGCCTCAGCTTTACAAGAGTGGGAAGAAATGCAGGACCCAATCCTTCAAGTATACAGGCAGACAAAATTCTCACTGTAGTTAGTGAGGGCTTTTCTCACAGAAACACAACACCCCCATGTCTCCTTAACACATCTCCACCGTCTCCCCTTTAGCTCCATCAAATTGGTGCTGGAATTTTGTTTTTAAATACACACCAGTTGAGCAGACATTAGGCTAGTAAATTGAGATTTTGAATTGTTCAGAATATGCTTTGTTTATTTCACTAAACTTAATCAAATACCGACCGTGGACCAAATCCTGAACATCCAGAATCCTCAGTGCATGAAGAGGGTTTGCAGACCTGCCCTCCATAGAAATACCAGAGCAGAGCTGATATGGGGCCCGGACTACATCCACTCTAGAAAGAGACGTTTTTCCACTGGTTTCAATGGGAGTAAGAGCAGAGCCACAATGCTAGTACAGGACTAGTGTGTTTAAAATGCAGATAGAATTCACTAGTGCCTCTTCACCTCCTGAGAAGAGAGGATTGTTTTGCTAAAAAGATTAAATCAGGCAAGGTGTTTCAGCTTCAGGGATGGATGGGTGGATCTCAGGTTTTGGGCAGACAGCCAAACCTTATCCCTACTGTGAGGTTGGAAGTCAGCTGATGGTGTCAGTCAGTGTGATGCTTGTACACTGTCTCAGCCTCTTCTAACTGGCATCTAGGTTCTTGATGTACTTGGTGAATGTGCGTGACAAGGTCGGCAACACTGAGCGCTAGTGAAAGAAAGACTGTTCAGTGCCACCTCAGAGCCCTGGCCCACCCTACGCAATGTCCCATCTTCAGCTGTGTCCATTCCTGATGATTCAGAGGAAGGAGATAAAAACCTCCAAGAAAACAGTGGGGAAAAATACTCATGCTTGATCCATGCCCATGGCCAGCTGAAGCCCTGAAGTGTGAGCTTTAGGAACACAGGACATAAACCAGAAGTGAGCCTCAGGATTGTTGAACCCTGCTCCCTACCATCACAAACAACTCCATCATACAATCACACACATACATTTTTCCAGCTCTCTCTTAAAGCTAATTCAATTATGTGCCCCCACAACTTCTATTGGGAAGCTTTTCCAGAGCTTCACCCCTCTGATTATTAGAAACCTACTTCTAATTTCCAGCCTAAATTTGTTCATGGCCTGTTTATACCCACTTGTTCTTCAGCAAGCATTGTCCTTTAGCTTCAATAGCACTACATCCTCCCTGGTATTTACTCCTCTGATGTATTTATAGAGATCAAGCATATCTCCTCTCAGCCTTCTTTTGGCAAGACTAAATTAGCCAAGCTTTTCCAGTCTTCTCTCATAAGATAGGGTGTTCAGGGGAATGGAGGGGCTAAGAGCTCTTCTCTCTCCCCTGGGTAAAAACACGCATACAGTGACCTATACATCAATGTTTTCTAGTTAAATAAAAGGGCAAATATAATTGTGCCAAAAAGTGTTTCTTTTGAAATCTATAAAAGGACATCAAATATTTATCTTCACCCTGTAGATTCCTTTCCTCTACGTCAACTCAGGAAACGCCTGCATTTCTTCCTTTACCTTGAGGTTGACAACACAAGAGAAAGTACAGTCAGTACCCTAGGTCCAGTGGCATTGGAGTTGAGTTCAAGAAGTGAGAACAAGTAAGAGTGTCATGAACTGAAATACCACAGTGAATAACGTACCGTACACACATTTAAAACACTTCAGTGGAGCAGCCTATTACAAAAGCTTAAGAAAATGCTTTTGGTGAAATCTTGCTCCTGGAAGGCAAATGCAAAACTCCCATTGACATCAGTGGGGCCAAGATTTCACCCTTTATTCTTTATATATAAAATAAAGGGCCAGATGATAGTGGATAGTGCCTTCAGGTTACAGCAAGCAGGGTTATGGGAGACATTATGGCTGCATAACCTCTATGGATACAGTGGAGAACTAGCTGAGTTACACCACCTGCTACAGTTGTCATGAACTCCTTCAACACTGCCCTCATGCTGCTAGCTGGTGCATGTGGAAGGAAGAGGGGAAAGCAACAGAGTCATTGCCACATCCCAAATCCATCCAGACATGCTCCTTTTGTGGGTGCCGTGCTCGCAGCAGCACTGACAGGACTCTCTGCGGCCACAAGATATGGTTACAGTATTTGTGCTTTCTGCCATCTGATTAGGTACAGCTGATTAGGTACAGGGAGAAGCAAGGAGCAGGTATGCCCTTCACACTTCCTATCCCCAAGCAGGGACAGCCATAATTTGGGCCAAAGAACTGGTGCAGCATCAAATAAGGATACTTATACTGCTACTTATACTAGATTTTCTCTAAAAGATTTCTGTCCTGGGCATAACGAGGCTTAAATGATATCTACAATATATGATATTCTAATCAGTATTGCAAAGAAAAAGTAAAAGATTTCCAAAAAATTAAAATGTGTCTAAAATATAATTATTCATCATCATCATCACATAGAAAGCTGTTGCCATGCGAGTCTAACAAGGTAGGGTCATAGGAAATATGTCTCACCATTGGAATGTACGGGAAATCTGAGACCGTCTGAGTTGCTGAAAGGTAAATTCTTCAAGAGAATTTTTAAAATGTTTTAGCCGCTGTTGTATTAACAAAAAAGTATAATTTACCTTACAGCATTGAAATTCTCTCAGACACTGCTGACTGCAATGGTGAGAATGTCTTTTTCTGTATCTTAATCTACTCACTGGCAAAAGATCCAGTCCAATGAAATATCTGCAGAACGTCAGCTCTCACTGAGAGACACCAGCATCATTTCATTAATGGAGATATTGAAAGAGTGACAAGTGGCTCTAAACATGACTTTGAGATGAATAAGCCACATGATACTGATCCGGATCTTGGTTTCAAATCTTCCCCTTCCCCACCAATTTTCATATCTGGGGTTTCATTAGGCACATTATAATAAGAGTCAATCATGAAATTTGGATCCACGTTCAGATTCTGAACCCCCCTAAAGTTAAGGGAGTGTCTGGACACAAGGATTTTGTTCAGGCCCACTCATAACACACATACTTGTATATAATTATATTATTTTTGGGAAGTTCTATGACCTATGTTACACAGGAGGTCAGATTAGATGATCACAATAGCATCTTCTGGCCTTCAAATCTATCAATCAACTATACTGTTGCGTGTCTGAGTTAATTACAACTCAAGATTGTTGAATAATAGGCTCAGATGGAATTATTTAATCAAAGATTAAGAGTCAGAGATTAGTACAGCACTATACAGCATACAGAAAAAATAAATATATTACCACCCTTTGATGATGATGATGATGATGATAAAAAGCTGGCTCTGTCTCTCTCCTTCATTGTTAACTGGAGTGCCGTGGCAGATTCCATACCCAACTAAATCCCCGTACCAGTGTCATCATATAGGGTTTCCAAACAAAGAAAACCTCTTTGCCAAAAGAAACATGTTTTGATGTCATTTCTATACATTCTCAGTTTACCTGATTTATGTGTGAAGGCATGATTATTTACAACTGAGAGGACTAACAAGATAATATATTATATATTTCTTCCCCCATCTGGAGTTCTATGAACATGACTTCCTGAATAGGGTTACGTATCTGTGAAGGACCAGTTTTCTGGGCCTTAGAATTGAACATACTCTGCTAATATCCTGAAGATTCTAAAGAATAGTTAATTATATAAATGAATCAAATATACAAAACGAAAAGTACTAAAAGGGTTAATATTTACTGCCAGATACTAACAATATCATATCTGTTATACCTTATAGTCTTACACAGTAGTCATGGTCATCTTATTGCAGAAAGAATTATTCCGAGTTCGTCCAAAGAGGCATATACCCCAGACTGGGCAGGAAAACATTCAGGTGAAATGACTGGTATCCTAAGGAAACTGATTATTTACTAGATATCTAAGGTATTATTAACCACTGAAGTTTTCCTTTAAAGCTTTCCCACATCTGGTATCAGCACACACACTTGTGGAACCTGTAACGTGAAAAAACCACCACTCGAGTGAAAGGGATTGTGCAACAATGTCACTTGCAAATGTCTCATGACATGAGTGCAACAGATCCCAAGGGTAGATTTAACTGCACAGGATGTTTTCAAAGCCATGGAAAGAACAGGCAGGAGAAACCTCTAAGCTTTACATCAATTTGTCAACAGTGACAGTCTGTCAGCCTTAAAGCTCCATGTGCCATGAAGAATTTCAAGGTAAATTCTAGAAACACTGAGTTCCTGCCCAAAAAAACCCAAACTTTCTTCCTGCAGGACAGATAAAATTATAAGGATTTATAACTTTATATGCATGTAACTCGAATGACAGCTGTGGTAGATACATAATGAAAACAGTCTAATCTATTGGCTCATGAATCTTAATTGCCCCTATTCAAGGCCCTGACTGTCCTCTGACTGGCTGAGTTTCATGCTTCAACTCCTGCCACTGCTGCCAGGCTGGAAGAACAAGGAGAAGGAAAGGATGAGAAGCAAGGGGGCATGACCTCTTTCTGCGCAGGAGGTGGGTGGGCCAATCCAGGTCCCTCACGTCTCCACGGGCTGATGCGCATGTTGCCCCTTGGAAGGTAGTTTCTCCCTGGCCTCACGAGCTCTGGGGATACCTCTAGAGCCAGAGGAGCCTGAAGTCTGTGAGTGATTCTGAGAGGTCACAGGAGCAGGGGCATGAGAAGAAGAGGGAGCAGCCCAGCTGTCTGTGTCCTGCCAAGTCCATCCACCCAGAGCATGTCCCTGGCAGGGGATGCTCAGGGGCTGGAGAGCAGTGGGGTGCCCAGCCAAGATAGGGTCGCGGACCCAGGGTACCATGGATATATGTTTCTTAGAAAGAGGGGGGCATGCTTGGAATAAGAATCTCCAAATAGGTGCACAGCAAAAATAATAATAATAACAATAATAATAGTTTGGGAACTTTTGCATTAATCTAGTCTGTAGGCAGGAATGGTCTAATTCCAAACAGGTTCCAGATTCTCCCAGACGTCAGCTTTCTGTCAAAAATGCTTCAGGCTTCATTCCTCCTTCCCCCTCTAAGACGATCCCTTTTCCCAGCTTATTTTCCTTCTGCCCACCTAACTTGAACTCTTTTTCTTCCCCATGCACAAGTCCTTGACTCTTCTCTAGAACCCACTCCAGCAGGCAGCTGTTTGTCTTCAATCAGCTGTTCTCTGTGCTGCCCCCTGCTATTCTGTATTATTTTTCACTTAGGTCCTCTGGGAAGTTGGGTCCCAGAACCCAAGCGTCCAAGGCTCACTTCCTAATCTACCCCTGGCAGGAGTGCGGGGATGACACACACTGAGCAGTGACAGTTCACATGAAGACAAGCCCATTCCACAGACATACTGCAGCCTCAACTCCCACATGGAAAGCACAGCACAACAGTAGCAGGAGGAGGAATTCCTCAAAAGCTCCACAGGAGGTGACAATTAGCATTCTTTTAGAGAAACAATATGAGTGAGAACAAAAGACTGTATTCTTGGTAAATAAGATTCCCCCCCTCCTCCTCCCCAGCCACCAGAAGCTACGCTAAGCAAATAATGAAAGTGGGAGTGCATGCTAGAGCTTCTAAGAAAACTGGACTAAATGGGAAACTGATCTTCTTCCATTTCTATCTTTCCGAAGGCCACATGGAAGCCACCTGCCCCGATTGTACTAGCAGGTCTTCCATTCAGGGCTCGATCCTTCACCTTTATTCTCATGAATGGTTCCAGTGAAGCTTACACAAATGAGCCAGAGCTGCAGGATCATGACCTAAGAGGGCTCATTTTCAGCAAATGTTTGCAGTAATTTGGCACACATTTCCCATCCTTGCTGCTGGGAAATGCATGCCTAATTCCCTGAAAATGTGCTGTTGCTTTGCTAAGAGTCACAGGACTCTTGATTACTTCTTGCCAGTCTTAAAGAGATTAGATAAGCTTCTTCCATCTTATAAAAGGCTTTCATTATTCAAAATTTCCATGAGAACAGTATGTGGAACTGGAATGAGATTCTTAAGAATATGTTATAGGCCTCCTTTAAAAAAAAACAACTGCCAAGGAAACCAATTGGTTCAAAAGATTTGTTAATGCAGTTTCTGATTCAGGGATGCCTTCAATATTACTGACACTGAAAACATCTTGCAAAGCCAGACCCTGTTCCAAAGGCCTTTAACAGCACACAGCCATCTGCCAAGTGCTTTCCTTTTCCAAAAGTGCTTCCCCGCTGCCACCTCCAGCAGGCTCAGTGATAGGCAGAGCTGCAGAAGCAACAGGTTAGGAGGAAGAAGTTGCTCCATTTAAATGGAGGATATGGGGAGTTCTGGGATGATGATGGATACCGCACAAGGTACTCTGGGAGCAGACTTCTGTTATTAGAAAATATAGCACTTCTTAAAGACATATTCAATGAGAACATTTCCTATCAGAGCTCAGAAGACTAGGCAGAGTGTGTGTCTACTGCTGAACTCTCCAGAAGACTCTTAGAAAAAGGGAGAGGGCAACATTCTGATCCTCCTTACACCAGTGCACATTACTGATATCAATGGATTTACATTGGTGTAACTGAGATAAAACTCTGTCCCAGAGATTATATTGTCTGAGGATGGGTGATGGTAATGGAAGTGATACAGACAAAGAGGACCAGATTGTGTACTAGGATGAGTCAGAGGAACACCAGTTACACTAGTGGAAGATCCTTGCCCAGAAGAATCATAAATCTCAGATATCTGAGATTTTGAAATTTCCAGGGATTTATTTAACTATCTCCAGTCTATTCTGCCAAATGCTGACAACAGTGCAAATCCAGAATAATCACAGTGCTTTCAGTGGATTCACTCCTGATTCACACTGGTGTAGCTGCAGAATTTGGCTCTGTGTGTTGAAAAGAAATATATTTATAGCAAGGACTGGCAAAAGCCAGCATGTTTGTGTCAACTCTTTACTTTTTGTAACTTCTTATTTAACGACATCTCTGGCTATAGATTAACTTTCCTTGCTCAATGTTCTTTAGTCTTTCATCTCCCTTGAAGTGAGACTAGCAAAAGCTTTGATAAGTGGAGTGAAAGATTGTCTCGTTTCACCTAGCCTCTTTAAGTGTTGAAATGCTACAGTATTTTATAACTTATTAAAGCAATATTGCTCAAAGAATCAATGCTGAAATCCCTACACCTTCTAAAATGACTGAATCACAACCAATAACCCTATGCCTAATAGAGCAACTGTACATTAGAGAGCTATTTTCCTCTCTTTACCTAATGTATCAAACACGCCACAAAAACAAAAGCTGCATCCTTCGAATATACTTTGTATACTACACTTTTGTACACTGTACACTTTTGTACACTTAAAGTACAGCCTTAGAAAGGAACACCAGATATCTAAAACAAAAAATGCATAATGGACATAAATAACATTTGGCCCTAATTTCTATTTCAGGCGACTTGTAGATGGACTGATTAAAGCCAACCTGAGAACAAACAAAAATATCTACTGGATTACCAGCGTTCCAAGATTTTTGTACCCAAAATGGTCTCACTATTGTTCTTTTGAGGATGTTTAGATGGAGATTCAAAGCCAACAAAGAGCCAATTGTGAAGTTGCATAATCTCCTGAGAAATTAGCTTTTTGTGGAGAAGAATTACCATAAACCCAGCTGCATATTTATTCTTCTGATCACCCACTGTATTCGCACCTTTAAATTGTGACCATGTCCCATGTCAGAAAACCTAAAACAAGGTGATTTTTAAGGAACAAACAAGTAACTTGGATTTTCTCATTTCATCTGAAATTTAAGGACCAGATATTCCAGTGATGTAAATAAATGTTACTCCACTGACTTCAATGAAAGTGGGCAGATTAACATCATCTACAAATCTGGACCCGAATGTCTAAAACCATCCCCATCTTTGTCTCAAAAACTGCAGTAAGAAGTTGTCAGCACCCTGAAGAGTGCTGGCCCTTTACCTTCAAGGGCCTTGCTGCCAATATAAATGACTAAGGATAAAATTTTCAAAAGTGCTTACGTGAGTGAGCATAAATCCCATTTTCCAAAGTGACATACACTTAGGAGCCTATATTGAAATCCGATGGCACTTGGACCCCTAAGTCACTTAAACACTTTTAAAAACTATACCCTAGGTCAGATGATACAACAAAACAGATTTCTGCTTTCTCAGCCAATCCAACAGTGGGGACAAATTCTGCCTTGATTTACATCTGTACCATCACATTAACTCTCCTGGGGTTACACGAGTAAAAATCAGGGTAGAATTTATCCCCTGGAGTTTCTGGATTGATGCCTCATTGTAGAAGAAGGCAAAATTAATTCCCTTTGCAAGTGCTAATACAATTCTTCAGTGACAGTTTAGCCCAAGACACTGAGTTCTGTTTATGGCAGGCAGAATCTCAAACAATCTCATTCTTACATTTGTATACAAATGTCTTCTCCAGCAGACCTCTTTCTACCTCAATTTTTCTGCACCAAAAAGAGCTTAGCTTGCCATCTTTCTACGAGCAGTGTTGGAGCTAATGGGAGGAATAGGAGTTAGGGAACTGTTAGGGAAAACAAAACACGTCTCAGGCATGCAACTCTGGTTCAAACAGTAAGTTACAATAGTGGTAAGCAGATGCCCATGTCCCCCAAGTGCTATAATGTTCAATGCACTGTAAAGGAGAACTTGAAGGAGACATTAGGATGGACTGTTTGTTGCTTCAAAATATTCCCTTCTTTTAAAAGCACTCCTCTGATGGAAGAGGCCCTTCTTAGCCCTGACATTCTGACGCTACACATGCAGCATGCACTCTGGGATGCCTGCATTCTATGTCACATTGGCTTGGGCTCTGCCAGTTCGTTTCCATATGCCTGAAAGCTCAGTTGAACTAATGAAAATTCAAACTGTCTTCTGTCTGTTTCATACATCATCAGCAAACATAATTAGTAGACAAAATGAATTTGTTCTTTGTAATTTGGAGGCTATGCAAATGTCTCTGCTATTCAGTGCAAAAGAGGGGATAAAGTTTGGTAAGCAAGGTTAATTCAGCATGGAGGAAAGTATGGAGACAGACAAACAAAGAAATAATGTTTGCAATAAAATACTCGACAGTGAGGAGAGTGATATGGGAAGTACTTTTGTAAATTACAGTTGGCCTTGATACCTTTGAGTGATGGAACAAAACAAAGGCACACATGAGCTATGAAAGATCATCTCGATGAGTGACTCTCTCTCCATCCCAGGTGTTCCGTGCACACAAGGTGTTTGTTAATAATAACAATGGTTAGCACTTCCAAGAGCTTCACAAACACTAACTAAATAATGTTCACATAGGTATGTCAGTATTATCTGCACTTTAAAATGGATAAAAGTGAGGCCCAGATAGGTTAAGTGACCTGCTGAAGGCCACGCAGGATAAGAATGCAGGTCTCTTGACCATTAATCCTGTACTCAGACCACTAAGCCACATGAGCTGAAATTTTTCAATGCAGCACATATACTAAAAAGTTATTTACTGTATGCAATTCTTATAAGACTTAGACAAGGGCAGCGTGGTTAAATCCGTAGACACTGCTTTGAAAATTTATCACACCCCCATATATGTTTTTTAGTTCATATGTACGGTGTCTCTCCTTTGTGCAAACATCGTACTCCCAGTATTGTTCTTGCCAATGGAAAGCAAATACTCACCTGGAGCGGAGATTACCTCTCTTAGTCCTTCTGGGTGCTAAATTGGAAATTAAGTATGTAAGTAACCCCATTGACTTCAGTGGAACTACTCATCTGCATAAAGTTAAGTATAAACTTAAATACATTGCTGGATTGGGCCCAGAGTGCGCCACACATTGCAGGATCAAGCCCACAGTTGTTTCCGATGAATATCATATCTGCACTACCTTTAGAAAGCCCCTTTTTCAGGGAACTGTCAGACAGATCCTCAGCTGCAGAAATGGGCATAAACTCCATGGAAGTCAATAGAATAGATGATTTGCACCATTTGAGGGGCTGGTCCACAATCTGAACAATCAGCTGATGTAGAGACATAGCCTGGGAGTGATCTGTCTACCCTCCAAATTAAAAAAAAAAAAAGTTTTAAGAAAGGTAGTTCTCCACTTATAGGAAAGCCATATACTGAGATTAATCTCATTCCAGATTTCAGAAACCAGCAGCCACTGTCCACGGTGAACCTCAGTAAGAAACAAATGAACACTTCAAAGCATTTTTTCTTCTATGGCTAAACTGCATGCATTATAATTGTTTTGTGTTACGGCCTACCTGGACACTCAAATGTAACGGCAATATCCAGATTTCATTGTTATGATTTGCATGTCCAACCAGAAAAGTCCCTCCACTGTACTCATCACAACATAAGAACCATTAAGCGCTAATATCCTACTGTATTCCAGAGGTGGGGCTATATACCTCAGAATCTGGGAGGCTACAGAATCTGGGAGCATTTAGGAGTTTACAGGCAGGATACTTTTAAAAAACGAATGACGGAAGTCAACTGGAGATAAGAAAATGTATGCCATAAAACAGAGGTCCAGCTAAGGTTTGATAGAGCAAAAGGAAGGATGGAATTGTGCTGAACAAAGAAGGCTGGGGAGTCAGGATACTGTTCCTATTCCCAGCTCTAGCACCGATTCACTGTGTGACCTTGAGCAGTTCATTTAACCTTTGTGCCTCAGTTTCCCCATCAATAAAATGGAGATGCTAATGTTCTGTTTCTGCAGGTCTGTTACACATGTACATTTAAAATTGTTTTTCTCAACCACTGAGTCCCTGATCTGGATACCAAGTGATACAGCCCTCCCCAGCTGGCAGCCATTCATCATGGCCATATACTGGTACCTAGTACTCTGCCTTACTAATCCATCTAGGACCCAGTGACCATCTGTATCCCAAAGAACCAGATTTAATTTCCTCCTATATCTATTAAATTTTGGTAAGAAAATGTCTAATGCATTCCAAGCAAAATTCTACTGATTATTATTTTATAATACATAGAGAATTACAACTATAGAGAGAAACATATAGAGAATTAGATTCTCTCTTTATATAGAGAGAGATCAGAGTCAGTGGTCAGACATTCCAAAGTCTTTCCCCCCAACCTCTCCACTCTGCCCCCCACAAAATGTTACGATCATTGATACACCTAAATCCACTAGCACCTTTAACCTAGGTTATAGACTCAGAGTTACAGTGATGACCATGGTGGCCAGAGACACTGCTCATAGTAGAAAGATAAGAACAACGAGCAGAAAATTTTAAACACAATTCACTGGCCACAGTCTGCAGTTAATGCTCAGTATTTAACAACACAATGGCATGCCCCTGCCAGTAATGTAAAAACACAATGGATTGGTGCCAGAATGGCACAGTCTGCCTCACTGACTCATGCCTGGCATTCCATCCTGGAAGGGGCATTATGTACCCGCAATGTGCTGTAACCTTCTGCTAGTCTCCAGAATAAATTCATTAGCATTAAAAGGGGGTGAACCCCAGATAGCAGGTAAAACACTGTAACACTTTGTGCTGTAAAACAAAGATACCATTTCGAAAGAATTCTTAAACTTCTGGATTTCATTACCAAACTTACATTTTGATCTTAAATGAGAAAACAGATTGACTTTACTTTGTAGTGTTTCATAACCTTTTATTGCCCAACGAAAATCCCCTTTCCCTTGCCATCTTTAAGATTTTGTTTTGTTTGTTTCTTTTTTTTCCTCTTTTTTAAACTTGGGGCATCTGAATCTTTTACACTGTCTAGTCATTCACTTGCCTGTTATGCACTGAAATCCCAAATGTTAATTGTTCTCCCAAGTACATTGGCAAAACAGCTTCTAAATAAGGATAGACCAGACGGATGTAGACTCTGACATGCATTTATGGAGTAATGGGGCTCGTAGAGACAGCCTCGTCTCTTATTCGAAAACATAAGATATACTATTTTGACTGTTTCCTAGCACAATAGGGAACACACACATATGCACACACAAGGAAGAACTACGCATTTCTGACCCCATCCAATGTCCTCAGACAGATGAATCCTGTTGTGATGTCACCAGAAACTTTCTTTTTCTTTCTTTCTATTTTTCTTAAAACAAAGGACAAAAATGTCTTATGACATCATAAAAGAGAATACATTCTATTTCTGATGCCATTAGGAATGTTCTCCTACTTTCTATTATCTCTGCATCAAAGTGCAGAAATCCTCGGTGACAGGATGACAGGAAATGTATGTCAATTGGGACAAAGCTACACACCATTCCTAATAAAATTCAAAACAGCCAGCAGAAAAAAACAGTAATTTGCGGTCTGACATAAAACCTGGTAAAGATCTAGCACAACTTCCTTTTTAAAAAGAACCAAACAAAACGTCATTTAAACTAGTAAATCCCATCCAAGGGCACTCTGACCTTTAGCCATGTCTAGTTACTGTGCTAACACTTTTATTGTGTGTGCTGTATTCAGAGAAACACTGACAAAAGGTACCGGAAAAGCTTTTACTTACAGGAATGCAGTGCAGCTTAATCTTTTTGTTTTTAAGGTGCAGTGATTTCAGCATCTAAAATGTAACTTCAGGCAGTCTGAAAAGAAACAGGTTAAAATCTCTTTCAGTTATAATTGGTATTTCAGATTTAATTAAAAATTAAACTTTCATAATGTTTCACCATCCAAAGCAATGCATTATCAGTCAAGCGTGGCCTTTTTTTTTTAGTTAAAAAAAGCTCTTCCCAGAGTAGTTTGTAATGAAGAAAGAAGGGGGGAAAAAGGCAATTCACAAAAGCAAAATATGCCTGTGCATTAAAGGATCTCAGAATAACATGGAAAGAAACCTCCTGCCCCTTAATTTCAACAATCTACCTTCTAAAAGAAAAATCAGGCATAACAATTAAAAATGACAGAGAGACAACATCACATACCAATGACTGTGGAAAAGATGTTAATTTCAGCCAAATAAGGACACTGTTAGGACTAGAATGTACAAACTGAACGAGAAAATATGATTTTAAATAATGCCAGCCAAAAATATTTTTAAAATCAGTTCTACAGCACGTAGCACTTTCAGACAATTGAACAGAGGGGAAAAGAGGGACAGGCAAATTTAGAAAGAGAAAATCTGTTGTGCAAGGTGTACAAGGTACAGGGCCTGTGTATCCTTTTGCTAAAGGATACAAAATAGCTGATTTGGTTGTAAAGTTTCTTTATCTGGTAAAATCAATGCCATTTGACTGTGTAAAACAGTAAATCGTAAAGTGATAGGTTTAGACGTTCATACCACCTGAACAGATGCAAAATAAAAACCAATTTTTATTTTTAACAGTTGGAATGACATTAAAAACTCCAAGGATTATACCAAAGGTGTGAGTTTAAATGTTATGAGAGCATTTAAATCCAATGGTTTTAATTCTATCCAAATGTAAAATCTCTGAAAACAGGTAAAAAGGAAAAACCCAGAAATCCAAATGAGAAACATTATTAATAAATTACAACCATTTTGAATTAAGCTGGCAGTGTTTGGGGCTCACAGTTATATATGTAATGTTTCAACAAAAGGAAATAAAAATAAACAAGTACATATCTTAGTTAAAATATTTTATTTTGAAATATGGCAGGGAGACTTTTAGAATGTACAAATTTACTGTCAAAACTATCCTCTTCACTAGCAGAATACAGACAAAGACACAAGATAAAAACTTTGGATCTTAATCCAGATTCTGATTTTGAACACCCCCGAGTTTTGGGGTTATGCCAACGTGGAGTTTTAGTTCAGGCCTGTATCTAATAGAAAGTATGTATTTCTAAACACCATTAATGACTGCTTCTTCGAGCAGCTAGTCCTGGAACCCACAAGTTGAGAGGCAATTCTTGATTTAGTCCTGAAGCAGAGCACAGGATCTGGTCCAAGTGGTGAACAGAGCCAAACTGCTCAGTAGTAGTGACCATAGTGTAATTCAATTTAATATCCTTGTGGGGGGGAAATACCTCCAACTACATAAAAGAGGAGAAGCTAGTTAAACGGAAATTAAAAGGAACAGTCACAAGATTGAAATGTTTGCAAGCTGCATGGAAACCATTTGAAAACACCATAATAAATACTCAAACTAAATGTATAATCCAAATTAAAAATTTTTAAAAAGCCTTATGACCAAAAAATGCCACAATGGCTAAACAAAGTAAAAGAGACAAATTGAGGCAAAAAGACATCTTTTGAAAATTGGAAGTCAAATCCTACTATGCAAAACAGAAAGGAGCAAAAAATCTGAAGTCAAGTATAATTTTTAAGCAGGCCACAAAAGAATGTGAAGAGCAAGTAGCAAAAGACTCAAAAACTAACAGCAATTTAAAAAAAAAAAAAAAATCACCAAAAGCAGGAATCTGCCGAACAATCAGTGGGGGATTGGCCAACCGATGTGCTAAAGGTGCACTTAAGGAAGACAAGGCCGTTGCAGAGAAGATAGCCTCTTTGCATCAGTCTCTACTGCAGAGGATGTGAGGGAGATTCCCACACCTGAGCCATTCTTGTTAGGCGACAAAGCTGAGGACTGTCCCAGAATGAGGTGTCAACAGAGGAAGTTTTAAAACAAACTGATAAATTACAGAGTAATAAGTCACCAGGACCATATGGTATTCACATAGGAATTCAGATATGAAATTGCAGAACTACTAACTGTGGTATGTAACTTAATTACTTAAATCAGCCTCTCTTCCAGATGACTGGAAGATAGCTAATGTAACACCAAAGCGACCTGAAAATCACAGGTCAGTAAGCCCAACTTCAGTACCAAGCAAATTAGGTTAAAACTATAGTAAAGAACAGAATTATCAAATACATAGATGAACATGATATGTTGGGGAAGAGTCAACACCGCTTTTGTAAAGGGAAACCATGCTTCACCAATCTATTAGAATCCTTTGAGGGGATCAACAAACATGTGGACAAGGGTGATCCAGTTGACATAATACACTTGGACTTTCAGAATGTCTTTGACAAAGTCCCACACTAAAGGCTCTTAAGCAAAGTAGGCAGTCATGAGATAAAACGGAAGGTCCTCTCATCGATCAGTAACTGCTTAAGAGATAGAAAACAAAGGGTAGGAATAAATTATCAGTTTTCACAGTGGAGAGAGGTAAACAGAGGGTCCCCCAAGGATACGCACTGGGACCAGTGTTGTTCCACATATTCATAAATGTTCAGGTAAATGGGGTAAACAGTGAGATGGCAAAGTTTGGACACACACACAAAAAAGAGAAAAATAAGGGGGGATACAATAGAGGACTACAAATCATGAACGGTGTGAAGAAAGAGAATCGGGATTAGTTATTTATTACTCAAGATAGTTATGTTCAAAGCAGACTGTGAAGATTTACAAAGGGATCTCACAACACTGGGTGACTAGGTCACAAAATGGCTGAAGAAATTCAATGTTGATAAATGCAAAGTAATGCACATTGGGAAACATAATCCCAAGCCTACATACAAAATGCTAGGGTCTAAATTATCTGTTACAACTCAAAAAAGAGATCTTACAGTCATGATGGATTCTCTAAAAACATCTGCTCAACATGCAGCAGCAGTCAAAAAGCTAACAGAATGTTAGGAACCATTAGGAAAGGGATAGATAATAAGGCAGAAAAGATCATATTGCCACAATATAAATCCATGCTACGCCCACACCTTGAATATTGTGTGCAGTTCTGGTCATTCCATCTTGTAAAAGATATATTAGAATTGGAATAAATATAGAGAAGGGCAACAAAAATGATTAGGTATATGGAACAGCTTCCCTATGGGGGTACATTAAAGACTGGGACTGTTCAGCTTGGAAAAGAGCCAACTAAGAGGGTACACAATAGAGGACTATAAAATCATGAATAGTGTGGAGAAAGTAAATAAGGAAGTGTTATTTGTCCCTTCACATAACACAAGAACCAGGGTTGCAGAATGAAATCAATAAGCAGCAGGTTTAAAAGAAACATAAGGAAGTACTTCTTCACCCAACATGCAGTCAACCTGTGGAACTTGTTGTCAGATGATGTTGTGAAGACCGATAGCATAACTGGAGTCAAAAAATAATTCGATAATGTCGTCCATCAATGGCTATTAGCCAAGATGGTCAGGGATGCAATCCTATGCTCTGGGTGTCCCTAGGCTCCAACTGCCAGAAGCTTGGACTGGAGGACGAGGATGATTGATAATCTTTGATCACTTGATAATTTTCCTGTTCTGTTTATTCCCTGGCACTGGCCACTGTCAAAAGACAGGATTCTGAACGAGATGGACCATTGGTCTGACCCAGAATGGCTGTTCTTACGGATCTCTCTAGTCCTCACTCTTAAAAAACAGGAAAGAGACAGAGTCTCTCTTTCTCAGGATTGTGGAAACTTCTGAGAGCGAGGCTGAGTTCGTTATGTGTGTGCACTAACCAGGTTTCTGTTAATCTATGTTTGGTTTTGTTACTTGCTGTTTCTTTTTTTTAGGGGTGGTGTTAGTCACCTCCTCCTCTTTCCCTTGCAGAGGTTGTGGGGTTTCCTCCACTTCAGAGGGGTTTAGCAGTATGCTCCACAAGCATGGGATTCAGTGTGTGTCTGCTGCCTCCTGCACTGTAGAGGATGTGTTGCTGAGTAGGGGTAAGGTTATTGGCTGTGCTAATATAAAATCTGCCTCTCAAATGAGCAAATTTACAGTGATTTTCCTGGCCCAAAAGCAGTTTGTGAATCGTTTGGTATGGGAGGGACTCTGGGTCAAGGAAGCTTTTGTTCAAGTTTTTCTCTTGTTTACTCCTGCTACGAAAGTAATTTTTTCCAACGTCCCTCCTTCCTTAACAATGAGATGCCAGTGTCTGATCTCTCCCATTATAGGAAGGTAGTTCCTGCTGTTATGATGATTCCATTAGTCTGCAAGAACCCAAATATGGGACATGTTATGTCCTTCCAGTGCCAGATTTATGTGGTTCTAAATACCCTGAACAACCCTTGAACCTGGTTTTAAAGCACCCGTAGATGGGGCAGATTATACAGTATTTTCTATCTTTGAAAATATGAAAATTTTCTGTGTGGTGACCCTGGTCATTTGAGGGATTTCTGCCCACACATTGCTGGCTTGGGGGTCCTGATAAGAATATGGGACCCAGGATAGTGGGGGAGGCTGGGACACCAAGGAACCGGCAGGAGACAGAGCCTGCATCTGCACTGTCAAATTCTATCTCCCCACTCCCCCACTGCCATACATGGTCTGCTGCTGTCAAGGAAAGAACCCCCAAAGAGGTACCCTCTGTTGGGACACCATCGCTTATATCTGGACAGCAGCAAGTCCTGGAGTTTGAGGAACATCTCCCTGCACAGGAACCAGAGGGAGGTTCTAGAGATGGGGGTGAAGAACAGATGGATGAGATGGATTTATGTGGGACTGTTTCTAAAAGGGCTAAGACTTTGGAGGCCTCTGAGCTGCTGGCAGTGGCTGAGGATGAAGCTGTGTGCCCTGAGAAGAAGGATAACATTGTGTTGGGTGGTAGCTCCATGCCTGCAGCTCCCAGTGGGATACTGTCCTCTCCTAGCATGGTGAGTCCTCAAGCCTCTGGTCCTGCATGCTGCAGTGATGACGCTGGGTCCCAGCCTGGGGTTGCACTGCCTACCCCTCTTGGGAAAATAGATATCCTAGCTGCCCGCACTGAACTTCTCTCCTTCGTGAATGATGAGAATGTTACAGTAGGCTCAATGTTCTTCTGACCTGGTGGAGTCTGAGGGAGATGAAGGGGATGATGATGATCTCTCTGACTCCTCCCTGGTTCCTGATTTCGCGGCCAGTCAGCTAGATAGGAAGGGGGTACAGTGTGAAAGAGATTAGTGGTTTTTTGGATAGCACTAAAGGGAAGCAGGGAGTTGATTTACAGCGCTTTATTCATTCAGCTGCCCTTGTCTTCAGAGATACTTCAGTTGATCGTAGGAAATATTTCTATCTCAAAAAGTTGTTTAGCAAGGTGAGGAAGGATGTGGGGATTGTTCAAGATACATAGCTCTCTCCATAGTTTGTTTTGTTCAAAGCATTTCCAATTTCCATTGTCTCTCCTGCTTGGCTCTCTCCTTCTAGACTTTATGGTGCTGCTCACTTCTGGCTCTCTGTTAATTATTAATGGCTGCCAGGATAGTCACAGAAGGGCACAATGCTTTGAATTTCTCAGGCAAACATGAGCTGATGTTGTCCTTTTGACTCTGATAATCAGGAGAACTGGTTGAAGGAATGGGAAGGGGACGCTTTCTTGAGCCATGGCTCCAATGTCATTGCTGGGGGAGCTGTTCTGTTTTCCTGGGTGCAGGGACACAGATAATTTCTGTGAAGGAGACTGTGCAGGGCCAACTCCTCCAGGTGGAGAGACATATTGGCACTACTGTTTTTAATCTTTTTACTGAATATGCCCCTACTCTGGGGCAAGATCACATCTCCTTTCTGCAGACACTTCCTCTCATGACTGGCTGTGACCCTGAAAGTAATATTGTCCTGGGAGGGGATTTCAGTTGCTCTGTAGATTGTTTTAGAAAGGAACCATGAGGAGTCACACTCTCTGTCAGCCAGGGAACTGTGGTATCTCCTGGAGACCTTTGGGCTAGTAGATGTTCGGAAGTTCTCTCGCCACTGTTAGGGAGTACGCTTGGCTGAAGGCTACTCCCTACCAGGTTTCAGGGGCTATATCGGATCACTTTTATACCATGACAGGCAGCGTGAATGTTTGTTCGGTCTTCCATGTCTCCCACTCACATGTCTGATCATCATTCTGTCTCTGGCAGTGTGCCTCTCTCTTTTTCTGCCTGTGCTTCCTACTGGTAGTTTAATACTGAATTGTTACAGGACTTTAATTTTGCCAAGATGTTTGCTGTGTTTAGATAGCAGCAGCGGCAGCATAAGCCCTGATATGAGTCCCTGAGACAGCAATGGGATGTCGGAGAGGTTTAGATCCAACTGTTCTGCCATCAGTGGACCCAGGCTGCTACATGGTCCTTGCAGCAGGCTATGAGTGCCCTGGAACAAGAAATCTTGGGCCACCATGGCAACCTTGATGTGGGAGACTTGATGCAGGTTCACCAAACCTTTTTACAGTACTCTGTACTCACCTGAAACCTGTGATGTGCTGGCAATGAAGGACCTGCGTCAAGAGTTACCCAGATTGACGGGTGAGGACCAGCAGTGTCTGGACAACCCGCTGTCACTGCAGGAGCTCTCTGTTGCACTCCACCAGTTCTTTACAGGCAAGACCCCAAGTATTGATGGGCTGTCATCTGAATTTTAAAAGCATTTCTAGCATTTTCTCTGTTCTGATTTTTTTCTAGTGGTGCAGGCGTGTATCCTGGAGAAACAGCTGCCAGGGTTCAGCTGCCAGAGGCAGTGATCACCCTGCTGCACAAAAAGGGGACCTCTGTGATTTACAGAACTGGAGACCTATTTCCCTTCTCTACTCTGATTATAAGATTTTATCCAGGGCCTTAGCCAATTGATTGAAGGACTATCTGGACTCTTTGACACACCCTGATCAAACATATTGTGTTCGTAACTGTTGTATTTTTGATTATTTGTTTTAAATTAATGGTGTTTTTACTGTTAGCAAACTTTGTAATCTGGATGTGTGGCTTGTTTCAATGGAGCAGGAGAAGGCCTTTGATAGTCAACCATAATTATCTTTTTAAAACGTTAGAAGCTTTGAGGACTGGGCCAGTGTCCTTTTCAGATATTTCTTTACAGTAACATAACTTTTTTACTATCCTAAAGATTAATGGGGGTCTTTAGCCACTGCTTCCCAATTCACAGAGGCATTCGTCAGAGGTATCCTCTGTTTGGGATACTGTGTACTCTTAATTTGGAACCATTTCTGCACCTCCCCAGAAACCATCTGACTGGTCTTTCTGGCCAGGGGTGCCGGATGGTTCCCCAGTTTGTCTGTCGGCCTCTGCTGCTGATATCTCAGTGTTTATTATCTCCGACAGAGACGTGCAGGCACTTTGTGCTTGTTTACAAGTATATGAATAGGCATCTGCTTGCATTCATTGGGTTAAGAGCAATTCGATCTTACTGGACTCATGGCAGTGCAGCAGTCCCCCTTTGTTGCCCTACAACTGCAATGGGGCAGCTCTCAGATTAAGGTGTTTGGGGACCTTTTTAGATCTGAAGAAATATATGTTAAGGAAATGGGAGGGGGCTTAAGAGATGGTGCAAGGCACCTGCAAAAAGGGCATTGGCTTATTCCTCCAACAACCACGTGGCCTCAATGTTGTGGCACCAGTTAGTTTGTCTGGACCCTATCCCTGGACCAAATTCAGAGGCGTTACCACTGGCTGTGACCTGCTTTGCTGATCCTGCCATTAGATGAATGGGGCCAGAGGCTCACTGATTTAGTCAGCAGGGTTGCGGCCTTTCACCTCTGGTCAGTTTTACCAGTTGCCGTACTCTGACTCCCCACTGGCCTGGAAGTCCCTTGCCTTCTCTCTCCTCCGTTGTGCTGCTGGGATGGGCTTTGATTCTCACCTATTTTTGTTGGCACTTGGTTGATTACAGAATCTAGATTTGCCTCCATTCTATAATGCTCTTTTTTAATGCCTGGCAATTTCTGTGAAGTCTGCGGCCAGACTAGGCATTTTCCAGAATATGGCTCTTGGAAGAGCCACTGTTTTTAGTCCACTTTCTCCTGCTGAAGCTCTCTCTTCCAAGAGCCTGTTTTGTGCCTTTATTCAGGCTGGCTTGACCAAGCTATCCCATTGGTTTGTTCCCAATTAGTCAAGCTGGAACTTGGTGACAACACTTACTGTTCAGACCAGAATCTGGTCTGGGCATTTTTTGGATGAGGTCCTCTCTGAATTCCATGTGGCGCTCCCTCAGAGAAGTGCCTAGTGTTTGCAAAAAAATTTTCAGGAATTGTTCTTCTAGGGGGTAATCCTGTGTTCCCCTCACTAGCTGCCTCCCCTTCTGTGGAGGAGATTCTTGTGCAGCCAGGCAGATTGTTGTCCTGCAAGGGTTTGGTGAATGTTGCTTTTGCAAGCATGACCAAGAAGCAGTTCTGTGGTATGTGTGTCAAAGTGCGGGGTCATGCTGCCACCCTCTCTGATCTCCCTGATACAGCCTGGAGGATGCCTCTGTCTCTGGGTGATTCTGTGTGGCTGGCTTGGAGGCTATTGTACAAACCTCCTCTTCTTAAGCCCCCCAGTGATTTGCAGTGGAGGGTCCTGCATAGCGTCATAGCAACCAATTGTTTTGTGCATCATATCACGCCTGAGGTGTCTGCAGAGTGCCCCTTCAGTTTGGCTTCACACACTTTCATTTTCCTACCTTGCCGCTATTTAATTCCGCTTTTTGTTTTTTTGCAGCGGCTTTTTAGCAGTTTGGAACTGATTTTCTCCAAGCCCCCATTAATTTTCAGACTGAGAGACAATGCTTACATTCAGCCAGTTTTCTGCCTGGTTAACTTTGCACTGGGTCAGGCAAAGCTAGCCATTTTGAAATCTCACCAGAATAGAGAGTCCAGGGTAGAGCGGTGTGATTTGCTAGGGCTCTTCCGTGCCAGGCGGATTGTGGCCAGGCTGCAGACTGATTACACCTTTTATAAACGGACTTGTAACCTGAACACTTTTCAGTTGACTTGGTGATGATGTTTGTGATGATGATACTTTAGTGATTCGTGTTTAATATTTGCTTAAGATGTGTTTTACTTTATTTTATTCTTATCTTTGTGTGTGTATATTGTAATTTTATAAAATTTTACAAGTTTTAAATGTGATTTTATGTCAATAAAAAGGTGTTTTTCATATTATGTCTCTCTACCTACCTACCTACAGTTCTGGTAAGGAACCTATCAGCCTGCTACCTAAATATTATACAAGAGGTAATTTGTGTATGGCTTTTCATCATATTCATTTATAACTTTACAAATTCACCCCACCACATGCTCTTGTATACACATATACAAAATGCATATGTGAATATGATTGGCAATTTATTCTTACTTTAACTCCTTTAACTTTATTACTGTATTACTGTATTACTTTAACTCCTTAGAATATATTAAAGTATTTAATTACTTTAACTCCTTAGAATAAATTTAAAGTATTATTTTAACTCAGTAAACACCAAATCAGTTGAAAGAGGAACAACAATTATGACAGATTAGGCAGAGACAATTAAATGAAAAGGAAGGGAATCCACATATTGGTGTAATACAACAAAAATTTCATAAGAAACTTTCTAATATAATCCAAGATCAGAAGTAACAAATGCATCACATATTGGTAATAACTGTAATACTTCACATTGCCATCTGAAGATCTCAAAGTGCTCTGTAAACATTAATAATTAAGCCGCAGAACCCCTAGTGAGATTGCACATCATATCCCAATTCTACAGACGTAAAAACTGAGACTTGCCCCCTGGAATCAGTAACAGAGCTGGGAACAGAATTCCTGACTCCTTGTGTTGTCCTTTGAGCACAGGACTATCCTTTCCTCTCCTGACTGGCATATACACAGTACTAGTGAAGAAATCCAGACAAATAAGGTGAGTCTATCAGAATTAACTAATGGTGCCGCTGCCAGATGAGAGAGAAAGGTTCCTGATCTGAACTTCTAGTTCTCTCTTTTCTTCCCCTGTAACATCTCAAAGATCACATTGTGGCTTTCTGGCAAAGAAGAGAACATGGCAGTGATAATTGTAGCCAAAAGCTATTCCTTTTGATACATGTACCTGAACACTGATCTCAACTGAGAAAACAAAAAATATACGAGTGTGAAATTTATCCCTGTGGAGAGAGCCTGCAAAAAGAGTATCACCCCAACCCTATTTTGACAACTTACGTGGGACTTACGTGGTGCATAGGCTTTATGTTGGCCCTCTTCACCAGGTGAATTTCACCCAATACTTGTTTCCTCTGTAGGGGCTCTCCCCTTCCCAAGTAAATCCAAGCATAGGTTTACCTGCCTTAACATGTCTGATTCCAACCTAAAGGCTAGTCTCAAGGATACTCGCATCTTGTTTGACAGTGTCTTGCTAGTGTCAGTTTCCCATCTGAAATCCTTGCCTATGCCATACTCACCCTTCTAGTAGGAAAGGAGGCAAGAAAATCTAATGTCCAATGTCACTCTGCAAATCAACCAGCAGGGTGGACTACTGTTGGTGAAAAGGACTCCCTCTCCTCAAAGAAGTCCAAGTCTCTGATTCACTGTGCTATATAGTTACATGTATCAGTGGAAAGGTCTGTCAGAGGGGAGGCAGTGGGGAAAGTCTTCAGCACCAGGGAGCTGCCAGAGCCTTTCCCTGCTATCTCCCCAATGTCAGAGCCTTTCCCTGCTGCTGATGTTTTTCTCTGAGGTGGGGAATGGCTCCAACAGCTCTAAAAACAGCAATGTAGAGAATGAGGGAGTCATTGCTTGGACATCTAGAGAGCTGCAGACAGTACATATCCATAGAGTTCAGGTATGTCTTCAGGTAGCGCATCCCTGTCTACACTGCTATTTATACCTGGGCTAGGGGGCTGTGTAGTATATGTACTCTACATGCCACTTAAAGGAGTGTGCAATGTAGCTGAACCTTTAGCTTTGTGGTGCACATCAAGTCCACATCGAACCCTGGGTAATTCCTCAGGTGGCTAGCCTGCACATCAAGGAATGGTATTTGGGCAACATCTAGTGAGCTTCTTCTCAAGAAAATCCCAAGACTTGGTGGTTACATTAGTAGAGTTTAGAACAAGTTTTAGCTTTCAATTAATGTTTTAAATACAAATCTCCAAGATGAGCACATTTTTTCCTCCTGTCTGGCCACTCCTACACCCTAGGAAGATTGTGTGAAGCCCCAGGACTGGGAAAGCAGAGCTGTTGTAGAATGATTTAGGTTTACCAGCAGACCTGAATGGTAGAAGCTTAAACAGCAGTTTACTGGCAGACCTGTCTTTGTTACATCTGGCTCAAATCAATACTCTAAGTCTTCCACTTTCATGAGAACTAAATTCCCATGATTGGTGATGGAGTCCTGGTGACCGCTGCCAGGGCTTCGGTGACTGACAAGCGTCGGAAAGCGGTGTTGAAGCATCGGGAACCTGTGCGGTGCCCCCATCGTGGGCTTGCCCCTGGACCACTCTTGGCTGGTTGCCCTGGCACAGGGTCTCAGCGCAGAGATCTCTCCTCCCGAGGAGCGGGCGGTACAGGGAGCAAGAGCAAGTTCTTGGCTGCTTGAAAGGCTTCGGGCATGGACGGCACCACAAGGTGCTGGGTACCCCTACTGCTGAAGTTTCTGCAGACCCTGAACTTATCTCGAATGTTGGTCTTACCCAAGCACTTTAAGCAGCTCTGGTGAGGATCGTTTACAGGCATGGTCTCCTTACATGAAGCACATGGTTTGAAGCCCGGGGACCGGAGCACACCCCATCCCTGTGGGACTAACTAATAATTCTAACTAATTAATTTATCTAACAAACTATGTACATTAATCCACAGATGAAACCAGTGGTAGAATGCCTGCTGAGGCAAGGACATTACAGCACCATCACGAGCTGTAAGAAGGAACTGAGGGAAAGAGGGGCCGGCAGAATCACTTAAACTGATGCATATGCACACCATGCAGAGGGCCCTAGAGCCGGCCCTATAGATACCAGTGAGAGAAAATCTTCAGCACCACACCTGACATGGAATGGACATGAGCAAGCACTTGAAGGAAAACCAGTTTTCTACAGAACAAGATCATATCCTGTTCCTCTGTGAGGACTATCTCCTTGCCAAATCTCAACTTTCAAACCTTAGCTTATTCAAGCTGAAAAGGTTTCCAAACAGACACACGTGTACCTTTTAATCCTGGGAAAGGTGAATTTTTTTCTACTTTCCTTGTGTCACAAAATGGCTGAACTGCTTTTACTCAAACTTGAAGGGGAAAAAAGTCACTTTTGGGCAGAGACAAATCATGGAAAATTTTGGCCTGAAAAACGGAAGTTTCAGAAAGTTATGGAAAAACAGGAGACAAGCATGGAAATTGCTAGGTACACCTAATCATATTGTTTACTGCTAGGTAGGGGTCTGCTGTAAGGTCAAAACTAGGTCTCTTAGGCCAACTGTACTACAGTCCACTCATCTCAGTTATTCAAGAAATGAGAAAGAAGCTCTTCAGAAGCCCAGCTACTAAAGCACAGCATAGCTGAACTTCTCAATCTGTTGGAGTAAGTCTCTTTATAATCGTATGCGAGACCTGCCCTGGAATCCTGAAATGCACTATAGCTATTACCAGTGCTGCAGCTGAGGTGGGACCCAACATTCCTCTTAATACATCTTGAAGCTTTCCTCCTACATGGGGGTGACGATGATAATCAAGCTGGCTGCTGAAAACCGTGATATTCCCTAATCCAACTGTTTTCTTGCACAAGCTGTCCCTAGATCCTGTTTATGTTCCCAAGGAACAGGAATAGTGACAGCATGCAGCTTTTGCAAACAATTCGTTCTATAAAGATACAATTCTCTGTGAAGGCAGCCCTGACGCTGATATACTCTGAGCATCACTGGGAACACAGCTTGAGGACTTTGCTTATATTTTTTACAAGTCATTGTGGCATATAAGCCTCTCCCAGTTCCTTTCAAGGTTCATAATGCTCTGATCTTCACAGCCCCAGTGCTCCTGTTGAATGATATCATCTCCCATGGCTCAAATTATCTTTAGTGCATAAAATGATAATACCTGTTAAGAAGCAGGCTCTATCATATAATCACAGCAGCACCTTCACATTTGCTCTGGTTTAACACAGAAACTTACATCAATAAATGTTTCATTGTGACGGGTGTTTCAGTGCAGTGACAAACTGGGTGGATAAAGGAAATGTGGTGGATATAATTTGTTTGGATTTTAGCAAGGCCTTTGACACAGTACCACACAGGAAGCTCATAGAGAGACTACAGAATTATGGTCTGGATAATAATACAATAAGGTGGATAAAAACTGTCTGACAGATAGGAAGCAATGAGTTATTAATCAGTGTTGTTAGATGAGAATGGAGGGAGGAATCTACTGAGATGCCACAGTGATAGGTGCTAGGACATTATTATTAAACAGATTTGTTAAAGACCAATAAGGGAATTTAAATTAAAATAGTGATCAAATTGGAAGATGACTCAAAGATAGGACATATACCAAATACAAAGAACATAGATCAAATCTATTCTGAATTCAGCATAATTGAGATGTGGCTGGGTCAGAATGGGATCATATTTAATGTAAATCAAAAGCAAGAAACTATTAAATATAGACGCTGCAGAAGTCCAGAAATTCAAAATTTACGATCCCAGAACAAACAAACTCTGTTCCTTTGTGAATGAACATTCCAAGAAGAATTTTTATCATGTGACCTCCAACCAGGGTCCTGACCACTTGTGGACTTTCAAGATATCCTGGCATTTTTCCTAAAAGTGGGATGTCAGCCTTGGTGTCATGGTCAATTTTCAACTCAAGTAATTCATTCCACTTAAATTCTCGGGCAGTTTCATTTGGATACAGTGTTCTTTCTCACTTTCTGTGTTAAGCTGTTGTGTAGTGTGACTGGATAGTGTCAGTTTCGGTTTCCTGCCACAGGAGGTTGTGTTTCTATGATAGTGTTCCCTTTATATCTCTTATTTACATCAAAGGGGTACTGTGAAGCTTAATCAATCAGGGCTATTGGGGTGGCCTCTTAAAATGTTGAGTTGATTTTCTGAAGACTTTTTTTAAAAAATTACCTCTGGGCTGAGGACAAGCATGAGAAAGTGTCAACTCAAATATAAGTGTGAGAAAAGATGCTTAGGGAAAAGTAATACACAGAGCAGATATAAACTAAGGGGTTGTTATCTAGAAAATAGTTATAATGAAGAAAGAACCTTGGGAGTAACTATTGATAAACTGAACAAGAATTCTTAGTGCAATGCCACTAGGAAAAAAAATGTCCATTCTGGGGTTATACAGAGGTTAAAGAGAGAGGTTGTATTACCATTTCACGTTGTTTTGGTAAGACCATAAATGAAATACTGTGTGACTGCCGTTCACTAGACTTCCAAAATTACATTGACTAGAGAGAGAGGATTCAAAAGTCATTTAAAATTATGAGACATCTGAAAAGTATGATAGTCATTTCTGGAATTAAATTTGGCTAATTTTAAAAGACATATGGGTCAAATCCTAAAGATCTTAGTCTGTGCTTAGTCAGAGCTCCCACTGAAATCACTGAGGATCTGATCCAAAGCCTGTCGAAATCAATGGGAGTGTTCAAATTGACTTCAGTGTTCTTTGGATCAGGCCTCGAGTAAGGAACTCAGGATTTTTTGCCCTGTAAGATGGGACATGATAACTTTAAAAAATATTTTGTCAGGTTGGAAGAACTGGCTGAGCAGGTGCATCATATTGATATCCCAATTAGTCAATGATGAGGGTTCTGTCCTTTTCTAACGCTAAAGCAGTACTATGATCTGCCACCCTTCGCAGTACACCCAGCCAACACATTTGCTAACATATCAATTTGACTCAGGATTACCAGAGACCCCCAAACCACTTGTACCTTAAGAAATGCTTCAGAAACCCAGGCCCACATCCATTATGTGCGCTTTATTATTGAAGAGGAACTCCACTAGTCTGGAGTTTTTGTGAAAGAGTCTGAAAGGGATTTAACGCAGCTTGCAAAGAATATCAGTGGCAGAGCATACCACAAAATGTTAAAAATGCCTCTCTGGATCTCAGGCTATGCTAAATACAACAAAAGATTTTATTCAAAATGCACTGGATGTCATTTTGAGGTTGCACAAGATAAAGACCTTATCCTCTGATGTTAGTTGGTGCTGTAATAAAGCAGGAGGAATGCTGATGCATATGCTATGAGATTGTCCAACAGTCAGGCAGCTGTGGAAAGAGGTAGACATGAGAGTGAAAACAGTGCTTGACTTCAACAGCCAAACCTCTGCAGAAAATTATATTATGCTAGAATATTTACCTGATAAGGTGGGTATAACTCCACCACAAATACTGGCTTTTCAGGGCCGCAATGATTACCAAGCACATGATTTTACAGAAACGGAAAAGTAGACTTATGCCCATAACAGAGCAGTGGGATTCGAACTTGTATGAGCAACCAAATAAGGAATAGCTTATCACCACAGAGATAGTTATATGCATTTGAAGATATCCGGACCCTGTTTTTAGATACATTTAGATAAAAAACACTTTGAGACTGCTCAAAGATTACCAGGCCTCCATTCCACCTAAATCGTTCCTCCTTCCCTCCCCCTGTGTCTCCTCCTACCCTCCTCTCCCTATTCATGCACATCTTCTCCTACTTTATTACTGTAACCCCTGAATCAACATATATTGTCTAATCTTTTATTGTCTAGTCTTGCAGCTTTGACAAGCTGTAAAATGGCATAATTCTATTTGACATGAAGCATGCGATATTCAGAAGCATACACAAGCTGTAAATCCGTTTTGTACTTCTAATGTATGAAAATTAATACAAAGTAAATCACACAAAAATTATTTTTGTCAGATAAGACTTGGGCCAAATTCAGAATTTGGACTAGGTATAGACAGGTGCAACCCCACTGGAGTCAGTGGAGTTGTTCTCAGTTACACAGGGACTGCATTTTGGTCCTACTACAAGCAGAAACTCAAACCAGATTTACACTTTATCTTGGGCACATCACATATTCTTTTGCCACCTAGGCCATTAAACAAAGTCTGAGACCAGCTTCATCTTGCACAATACAAAAAAGCCGTGACCAGAGACTTAGCATTGTTCCAGTTTATATAACAACAGTATTAGAGCTCAAAGCCTGGGGAACAATATCTTATTGTATTAGGAGACTGAGACTCAATCTTACTGTGACACTGTCAGCATAAAAACACTTTCATATATCTCAAAGATCTTTGGGTGGGCTTTTTAAAGAAATTAATGGGAATTAGGCTTCCAAATCCTCTAGACAGTCTGGAAAATCTGACCTTTAATCTTTAAAGGTAACCCACCAATATGAGCTCTCTTATATTTCCAGCACATTCCACATATAGGGATGCAATGACTCATTAGGAATACATTAGGAAAGGGCCCATAAGTAGTGAAATTCAGACCCACTTTTGAACTTCCCAAAAGTTTTGGGAAATTTGGCCCTTGGGCTTTGGCTTGGGCCCAGGTTTATTATAAATTTCTCAAGGGAAACAATATAGAATAGAGAAAATATCAGCAAGCATTCATATCGGTCACTAGTATTAAAACAGGGAATAATAAGTTGAAGTTGGGGAAATGGTCATCTGAGTTCAGATATTAGTATAAACAAACAAACAAACAAAAACTCTTTTGATTGACAATCATTCCCAGAAACCGTTAACCACTTCAGTTAAGCAACAACATAATCACTAGATTTAAGGACCAATTAATAGGTTTATGGAAAAAGTAAAATAGGACCATTCTTGCTGGAGGCAGAGAGGATGGAATACTTAAGAGCTTTGCAGGACTGGGACTCAAGTGATCAGCACCTTGCTGGACTGAGTCCATGGAGATGATTCCTGCATTTATTCCGAGAACCATGGTCCTGATTTCCAACTATCTTGCATCTGATGCAATCACTTACACCTGTGCAACTTTTACCCACTTTGAACATGTGGGATAACTATAGAGGATGTAAGACAGATAAGAAATCGACCCAGTAAGTCTGCTGTCCCTGATGGATTAATTCAATTCTAAGAACAGCTGTGACTGAACATCACTTTGGATCCATTTGCACCTCAAAAAGAACATGCTTAACATATAAGAGACTCTATCAGAGAGTTAAGGTTGTGTATTCAACCTTACCTGGTCTATACTTTATATTTAAAGAAAACAGAAAGAATCAAATTCATCCCTGGTGATCAATAAAAATATAGAGCTGAAACCAGCCTAGCATTTTAAAATAATATTAAAGTTGTGACAAAACTATGTAAAGCAAGAAAATTCAAAGTTAAGATTTGTCATGTTAGTGTGAATGCCGAGGCAGGGACAACAAAGCCATATGCTAAAAATCTGTCTGAATTTTATCATGGCATGGCAAGAAAAATGAAGGTCTATGCATGGTAGCTAGATTTCTAAATAAAATAATAACTCTGTCATTTTCAAGTCTTTTCCAAAATACCAGAAGTGATTAGAACACATTATGGACCAGTCACTTGCCAAGTTTCATGTTTGAAATCAAAGCTGTTTTTGAATTTCACGAGCAACAAAAAAGCATTTAAAACTGGTAACCTTCAGTTGTGGGGGCATAAGGGAATAGCAGCCAATATGATTTTTTTTTTTAACACTCCTGTGCTAAAACTTTTGTACTAACACTAAGCATAGAGCAAATGCTCAACACCAAGGTGGAAATGCAGTGAGGGTGCTATTCCCAGATAAAATATAAGCAAGTACATATTACATAACCAGGTTCTTTATTCCATTGAGGGATGCTACAGATACAATACCACCAGAGATATTTCAGAGGTTTATGATGTCACCAGAACTACAGCTAGATTACACATTTTGGTGTGTTTATAATTTTTATACAGATACCAAAAAGTTAAATTAGAAAGGATTTAATTCAAAGATATAGAGAAAGAACTAAATTATTACCTTTAGGAGTGAATAAGGCTGGCAAGGGCTCAAGGTGACTTCCCTTCACCCCAGCTCAGGTGGGGCTGAGGACAACTGCAGTCTTTGTGCTCACCACAAAGATGGTGGGGCGGAGATGGGGCAGAGCTGGTTAGCCATGGACAGGAGTTCACTTGTTCCCCCTGCATGCTCAGCAACTCCACAACGCCCCCTGGAGTTCCCTCTGCAATGATGCAGGTCCACTTTACACCAACACCACCACCAATATGGGGTAGTGCCTATAAGACACAATCTGGACCTACATCTTCCATTTTGGATGCACTTGCAAAAGTGGAGGAGTTTGGCTGAATACAAACACCTTACGTTAATGGCTTGAATTTGCTATTCTACCCATCCAAACTGCTTCTCTAACAGTATTGCTATTCTGACCTATCAATGAAAAAAATGTAATTTTAGGATGCCAGAGACCATAGTTAAGTTTTGGGAAGACAGTTTAAAAGACGACAAATGCCAACATCCATATATTATATAAATGTATATTCTTTCATTATGCATCTGTGTTAAAATTAACAAAAATAAGTTGAAGGACTATTACTATATAAAATAATACTATAAAATACTTTGCAATTTCTGGACCAAATTCTGCACTCATTTACACATTGTCTAACCCCACAAATTGGGCACAATAACGTGGTACAAATTCGGCAGCTATAATCAAAGTCTTTCATCCAAGATTCTCCAACTGCTTTATAATTGTATCCCCTTTTTTACAGATGGGTAAAAGGATGCACTGAATGATTAAATTACTTCCAGAGCATTGCCCAGTCAGTCAGTAGGAGTCATAGAAACAGAACCCAGGAGTTTCAAATCCAAGTCCCATATTCGAACCTTTAGACCACATTAGCTCCCACTTTCTTTTCTCCCTCTTTTGATCTAGGCGGCCCTGTAACATTATTATTTTCCTTATATTTTCAAATCATGATTGAGCCCCCTAATTGGGCAATGCCACAACTCTCCCTCTTCTGAACAACAGCTCCAATCTAACTCAGGATTGTAACTAACTCACATAGTCTCAGCTCTGTTGTCTTTGACTGGAAGTCCTCATTCCAGGCAAACAACAAAGGCTGCTGGTACCTGACCTTCACAGGGACAAATGTAGATCTTTCCAAATAATGTATTTAAAAATGCTTCTTTCATTGGTAAATTACAGGAGGAAATTTTTTTCTCTTTGCTCTAAGCCACAGACAGCCCAGGAGGAGGAAGTCCCACACAGTAAATGTGTACAGAACAGTTTCCTACCTCTGTGTGATGTAGAAAATCCCACTGTGTTAAATAGGGTTCTACCAAGGCCACTTAAGCATATTAGCCTATTATACCCTGCATTTCTTTATTATTCTCCAAATGCTAATGAAACGTTCTAGTGCAGTGTTTATGCTGGAGTATTTTTGGAAGGCAATGACTATCAATATTTCTCTTAAAGCAGAGGTTCTCAAACTGTGGTCCTTGCACCACTGGTAGGGCACTTGCTGGTGGCCTGCAGAGAGCTGGCTGGTCATGTGGCATTGGCTCGCCTCATTTCCAGCTGCTAAACTGCATTAAAAAAGCAGCGAAAATACATTTAATACTTTACTCTTCCCTGTGAGCAACTGTGGTAGCTGTTGCAGAGAGAGCTATGCAACTGTAAACAGGAGGGAAGGGGAGCCACTTGATTGCAAATAGGAGGGCAAGTGATCATGACACAAATGCCCTCCCTTTGTATTGGAATGCTAAACTGTATTATACTGTTCAGCCACTAGGTAACGTTGTGTGTAAATACCGTATTTAAATTAATCTCAGCCATACCTGGCAGAGCATTACAGGATCTTATGATGAACACATCTGGTGCATATAAGCAAACTCTGTTGCCAGTACATATCTAGTATAGGGACATGACATGGTGTCTTGTGTAAAATAAGAACAGAGAAGAAGGAACACCAATATAGGTTGCAGACAGAAGGAACAAAGCAACAAAGGTTGCAAGCTCTCATCAACATGTCATTCTTCAATGCCCAAAGAACTTCAGCTTTCACAGCCCTTCACAATAGACAAACTGGTAGCAGTATTTTGCAAGATTTTAAATTGCAAACAAACTCCACAAAGAAACTGGAGATATACAGGTATCTTCTTTAAGTTATGCTATGGGGAAGCAAGCAAAGCATATATTTAAATTCTTTGACTTTACTCAAGACAGCCACAAAGATGCATAGCTATGTTTGATGCGTACTTCGTACCCCACAGAAGTGTTGTTTATGACAGTGCATATTTCCACCAGAGAATTCAAGAACGAGGGGGAAATGTTTTAGAAGAGCTCGGCATATATTGGCTAAAAAATCTGATTTGGGGAATACAAAATATGAAAATATCAGAGACAGATTGGTTATTGGGTTAACAGAAAAAAGCTTTCACAGCAGCTACAAATGAAGAAAGATTTAACCCTAGCCACGGTTATTCAAAAGGCAAAGCAGTCTGAGCTGGTGCGACCACAAAACCAAGAGCAACTCGCCAAACTTGAAAAACAAGAAACTGGCTTAGAAGCTATTAACAGATGCAGCCTGAGTGCTAAAAGTCATTACCAGAAGAAACCTGAAGCAAGGAGCGAGAATGCCCAGACTAGGAGGGACAAATTTCAGCCCACATGTGAAAGGTGTAGAAAAAGTCATATCTCAAGACATGGTGCATGTCCAGCCAGAGGCACATGGTGTAATAAATGCGTGAAATATGGACATTTTGCAGCTGTGTGCTGCACTAAAGCAGTCAGGGAGTTGACTCATATTACAGACAATCAAGATCCATTGTTTCTCAGATCGATCACTTGTGATGTCATAGAGCCTGTCTGGAGAGTGAAACGGAATAGTCACAGCAAGACTACTGACTTTAAAATTGACTCAGGAGCTGATGTCACAGTCATCTCAAACAAGACTTGTAACCTTCAATTCCTCTCAGAGCTGAAGTCACCTGACACAGATCTGACTAGCCCTGGAGGTATTCTGAACTGCATGGGCCAGTTAACCACAGAAACAACTTACTAAAACAAAAGTCATGCATTCAGAATGTACTGATCAAAGGACCACAGACCAACAGCCTTCTCAGCCGCAGCATGGCAGACATGATGGGCCTATTGAGAAAGATGGAAGAACTCAATGGAATATTTTGTGATATTGGACGTTTTAAAGGAGATTGAGTCCAAATAACCTTAAGAGACAATGCTGAACTATATAGTGTGCATACCCCTCACAGGATTCCTATCCCATTACTTCATAAAGAGGAAAATGAGTTAAAGAGAATGGAACAGTTTGGCATAATCAAGAAAATCTCTGAGCTAGCAGCATAGTATGCCCCACTGGATGCCTCGAGCGGATTCTGGTAAATTCTTTTAGCCAAAGTAAGAGGTAAACTGACTACATTTATCACACCCTTTGGGAGATTTTCCTTTCATAGATTACCTTTTGGGATTATGACAGTCTATACTATTATGTTCACCACTTTTACAAGACTATGATAAATTTTGTACAAAGTATGCTTTGTGAGGTATCATTTGAAAAGTCATAATCTGCTGAATATCATTATCCTGTTAAAATATGTGTAGCGACCCTATATGTGAAATTATAAGATTCTACTGTGTGATTGTTACTGAAATATGTTGTAATTCTATAATACCCACAAACCAGTTTTGTAGAGAAAAAATACACTTGCACCCCCACAGAGGTGTTAAAGGGGCCATCGTCCACTTAAGCTGCAATCTTCCAGCAGGAGAGAAGGACTTTCTTGTAAACAAGAAATTTACATCACAAGTACGATTCAATCCTCACGTCCACAATGGACTGCATGTCACCATGACTCAGCAAGGATGTTTCTAGCACAAGAAACTGAATTATAAAGAAGAAGAAAAACACTTGATTTCACCTCTTCTCCTCCCATCTCCCTGCTCAGGATATCAACGACTCACAAAGAACTGAAATAATGGGGTGTGGTCCCATGCAGAAAGGAGACCCAGTCTGTGAAATTTTGGTTTTAAGTTCACTTAGCGTGTTAAATTAGGTATTTGCTTGCATATTCCTCTTTTATATTCTTTTGTTACCAATCCTGATTTTTATGCATCATGACTTGTAATCACTTAAAATCTTTCTGTAGTTAATAAACGTATCTTATTGTTTTATCTTAACCAGTATGTTTGGATTAGAATGTATTGGAAACCCCATTTGGAATAACAAGGCTGGTGCATATATCATTTTCCTTTGATGAAATGATGGACTTTCTATGAGCTTGCATTGTTCAGTAATGTGCTAGACAGTACAAGACACACATTTGTGGGAGACAAGGCTGGGACTAAGAATTTGCGGGTGTCGCCATGCAGTTGAATTCATGAGTGACTGGTCAAAGCGCTCCTGTATTTAGCTAGGAATTAATTTGCAAGCTGAAGGCTTTGTAAGCAGGCCAGGAATGGATATTCTGAAAGCAAAGCAATGTAAAAGAGGCCCCAGGCTACAGAATTACGGGAACACAGCTGTTCAGTGGTACAGATTATACCCTGGATAATGTCACACCAGAGCACCTAAAATTTTCCAAAGAAATATGGCAGAATTGTTAACAAACAGAAATGGAGTTGGTGTTTTTCATGGATGATATTCTGATATATGGATCTTTGATGGAAGAACACAACAAAACCCACGACAAAGTCCTAAACCTAATCAGACAGTCTGGACTGAAGGTAAACAAGGAAAAATCATTTTCTGCCTACATCAAATTGAGTTTTGGGACAGACAATACATAAAGATGGAATCAATCCTAGACCTGAGAAAATGAAAGCAATTTGAGAATTGAATGCACCAACTAATGTACCAGAACTGAGATGTGTTAATGGCAACGGTAAATTACCTTGGTCAATACCTACAAGATCTTTCTACAGCGACAATCACTGCCTCAACTGTTATAGTCCAACACATTGTGGCTATGGGAGCCAAATCAATATATTGACTTTAAAAAGGTAAATTAAATGATCTCCACAGCTCCAGTTCTCAAGTACTATGATGTGAACAATCCCACAATGGTCAGTGCAGATGCAAGCAGCTATGGCCTAGGTGGTGTATTGTTGCAACAACATGGATTTGAGCAGAAGCCGGTTGCATTTTCCTCTCGCATACTTACAGAAGCAGTAATACTATATGGACAGATTGAGAAGAGTGCCTGGCAAGTGTATGGGCATGTGAGAACTTTTACAGAGATCTGTGTGGACCAGATTCATTTACACTGTCAACAGATCATAAACTGCTTGTAACCCTCATCAACAGAAAAGACCTGGATCAAGCACTGCTAAGATGCCAACGTCTATTGATACAGTTAATGAGATTTAACCCAATTGCTAAATATGTTCCTGGAAAAAATCTGGTAGTAGCAGGTTAGCCGACACACAGTTACAGACCCCAGCATCACACTCAACTACCCATGAGATCAAAGATGATGTAAAGGCATATGTGGATGCTGTGCATATAAACGGACCAGTGTCAGAAAGGAGACTACTTCAGCTACAAAAAGTAACCTTGAAAGACATGCAACTTCAGAAAGCTGTAAGTTACAGTAGGGGTGGCTGGCCCAACTATCTAAAGGAAACTAAGGAAGTGACTGCTTTGTGGTGCCTGGACAATTAAGCGAGTCAAATGGACTCATGATTAAAGGAAGTTGCATCGTAATTCCAAATGAAACAAGAGGAGAAATCCTAAATTTCATCCTGGAAGGACATCAAGGATTAACAAAATCCTATGAATGGGCCAACCAGTCAGTGTGGTGGCCAGGCATCAGCAAGGATATAAAGAATAAAATATCTGCATGTGAACATTGCAGAACAAACAGACTAAATAAAGAACCTTTAATAACAACACCTCTACCTGACAGATCTTGGAAGAGACTAGTTGCAGATTAATACAAATTCAGAGGACATCATTACCTAGTCTATGTGGACTATTTTTCCAGATATAAAGAAATAATATACTTGGAAGACATACATTGTCAGTGTTATCAAGAGACTGAAGTGCACTTTTGCTCACTTTGGTATTCCAGAACAACTAGTGGCAAACCATAGATCACAATTCACTGCAGCAGAATTTCTGTTACTCTGAATAAAATATGATTTTGATCATATTACTAGCAGCTCACATTACCCACAAGCAAATGGAGAAGCTGAGAGAGCTGTATAGGCAGCCAGAAAATCCTACAGCAGGAAGACCCATTCCTTACTCTTCTGAGTTACAGATCAACACCAACAGCAGCTATTGGATATAGTTTGACATAGCTCTTGATGGGAAAACATCTCAGAACTACTGTTCCAATTTTGGAAAATAACCTATTTTAAAAATGGCCAGAAATGAAGAGAGTAGCCAAATCTGATAAAAAGGCTAAAAGAGCTTATGAACAGTTTTACAGCAGATGTCACTCAGTTAGAGACCTGCAGGTCTAGAACCTGGTGACTGTTCATGCCATATTGAATGGAGAAAAAGGATGGACAACTCCAGCTGTCATAAAGAATAAGAATTCAGTGCTCAGATCATAAGTGATCGAAACCGACAGTGAGGAGTTCAACAGAAACTGTCAACATCTACAGATTCTTTCTCAGAAAGAGCAATCAACAGAGGAAATTCTATAAATAGTAGAAGCAGAACAAGACAATGACATCTCTAGGATTCCAAACCAATCACAGCCAGTCGTTACAACTAACGGACAGCCAGATGACCAAGTTGTATTGCATTTGGGTTGTGTACTTAGAAAACCAATACAATTCAGAGACACTTAACAGACTGAAACATACTGAACTTCAAAGACAGTGTTACAGTATAAATATTGTAAATTGTAACGTAGAACTTAAAGGGGGAGATGTAATGGAATGAAGAACTGTATTATACTGTTCAGTCACTAAGTGGAGCTGTTTGTAAAATACTTTATTTGAATGACCCTCAGCCATACCTGGCAGAGCGTTTGGTGTGTATAAACAAGCTCTGTAGCCAGTCCACATTTGGTCCAGGGACATGACACCCATTAAGATGTGGTTGATATCAAGAGAAAATTTGAGGACTCTTACCTTAAAGCTCCATAAATGTAGCCAACTTCAAAAAGTTCTTAGGAGTGTGTGTGGGTCATCACCACCTCCTCATACACACTGTTTAGCTAAAAATAGGGAGGTTCATGGAACACATCACCCCCAAAAGTCATTACACATGTATTCTGCAAATGCTTTCCCTTTAATATAAAATGTCAACAGCTTGACAGCTAGAAGCCAGAAATACTGCACTGGTGAAGACATGGTGTGGTTTAAAGATAATTTGTACCAAAAAGAGTCAGGTTTGGGCCTTCCTCCCCTCCCCCCCATGTGTCTGATATACTGTAGAAGAAGGCTGGAAACCTGCTTTTTGGGGACTCAGGGAGAGGGAGGCTTTTGCTTTTGAAAGGGTTTTTCTTACATTAGAAATTCAGGTCTCCTCTATCTAACTTTTCATAACACATGTACCTCTTTCTGAGGGATATCACTCATATTAGACCAAATTTTTTCTGCATTCCATACACATTTGGTGTCCCCATTTAATTGCTGAAAATATCTTACCTCAGAAATTTAAAAAATAATAATAATGTAGGTGAGGTTATAGAGTTATTCACCCTAAATGAAGGACTCCTATAGCATTTTAAGTTTCCTGCATGAATCATTTTTATGGTTCTCCTTTTTGGATCTTTGTTGCACATTACATCCCAATTGTAGGCCTTGGTACATTGAGAGGAATGTTGTTCTTTCCTGTAAGAGTCTATGGATGCCCAGAGGATTAGTAGAATTTTCAGAATCACCTTGCAAATTCAAATTCAATTAAGAGAGGAAGAATATTTTATTCTTCTGGCTGTTTCTAACAATGTTTTATGCAGCCTTCTTTAGCTCAAATGCTTGAGTAACAGATCTCACTTGAAGAATCAACATAGCCTTCAATTAAGAATTGAGAAAGTTCACTGTCTATATCTGAGGCTTCTAAGGATTTCCCAAGCACAACAAAAGAAGACCAGTTTTGTCACTCTTAATATTTTAAGGCAGTGGTTTTTAACCTTTTTTCATTTGTGGACCACTAAAAAAATTCAAATGGAAGTACGGACCCCTTTGGATATCTTAGACATAGTCTCCGGACCCGCAGAGGCCCACAGACCACAGGTTGAAAACCATTGTTTTAAGGTAAAAAGAAGCAAGAGGAGAAAAACTTCTGGGAAAAATGAAGAACATTTTCTTCTCACTGGATGTACTGGGCTCCATCAAAAAAATAAAGATTATGAGGGGGCAGCCCCAAAACAGAGCCCCGCATTAAAACCATATGGCTGCAAGTGGAGTTGCCACAGATCCTTAGTCATCCTACCAGTATGAGTACCGTTAATGGAAGACTAAATGCTAAAATAACATGCTGCAGGATTAAAGTTCAAAGCCAAGGATAAAGGGTGTAGAGTTAAAATGATATAATGAATTATAATTGTGGCACTGATCTTGCAACCAATTTCCACTGCTCATGACAATGTCATACCATGCCAAGTCAGCTACATATTGTGGGCCAAATCCTGCTTCCTGTCCATAACCTGATTAAAATGTTGTGTGCAGAGGGACTGCATGGCATTTGAAGAATGGGATCCTCCTCTCCAAACTAGAAACACAGCTTGGAGACCCCTGACAATCCTTTCACAGGGGCTACTGCTGCCCAAGATCTGCAGAGGCATCCACTGCCTCCCACATTGAGACTACATGAGTTATAGCCATGGGATCCATGTATTTGTGGACTTATCTATTATATCCCGCTCTCCGTAAGCTTGCTTAGCAAGCAGCTCGTAACTGTGCTCCACAACATGTAGGGGTCATGCAGTCCCATGCTCCACACTGTGCCTGTTCCCATAGACAGCGACACCAATGTCTCCTCTGCATTTCAACTTCCCAGAGTCCTTCCATACCTGGGAAGCTATGGACTTCTATAAATGATGGTAAAAACAAAGCAAGGTCTTGACTCAACAAACTGGTTTAAATTTAATTTTGCTTGCCTAGTCATGGATAACTTCCACCTGGGGATCCTAAAGATATCTTATATTATGCCTGTCAATACTCACTGAGCACTCCCCACAGAATACCAAAGATAGCTTGTTTCTTGATAGTAGAAAAGCCTATATGTAGCTGCACTAGCTATGGAAAAAGTGATGAAGTCACAGACTCCTGTAGAGAAAGCAGCAGCATTTCCACTTCAGAGTGATACTATGGAGCATCACAAGCAAACTATGAAGAAGTATTATAATGGATCCTAAAAGAGCCAATGTTATTCTTACATGAGGAGGGAAAACAAAATTCATGGAATATTCAATTGCTCAGCTTCAGCATCGATAAGCAGCTCAGTTTCATCCTGAACTAAGCAATCAAAATCCAAGAAAGACGGGACAAGCTGCATCTCAGATAATCGGAACGTGCTTCTGTGGTGGAACAATCGGGAAGCCATGAGGCATGAAGTCAGAAAAGGGAAAGTCAGACAGATCTCTGCTCCTCAGGTGAGAGACGGAGCCTCCATGAATCCAGTGAGGAAAGCTGGGCCCGAAAGACACTCTGTCTTAAAGTCATCTTTCCTCTTAGAAAGCGGTCAGAGGGATTCCAGAAGAGGAGGTTGCTGCAGAAAAATTTCTGGGGAGCCAGTTAAAGGACAGAAACAGTCAAGGAGCTGGGTCTCAGAAAGGCCAAGTGAGGCCAAAAAGGAAAGCAGAACCTTAACTCTCAACCCCCTCCCTGCTGACCTATGACCCTCTAATGTGAGGAGATTGGATCTTCCACCCGACAAACAGGAGGAGGTGCCAGAAACTATTTGAAATGGGTTGACCCTCTCTCTCTCTCTCTCTCTCTCTCTCTCTGGAAAGGCAGTGGCATAGCAGGACAGGCTACTGAAGCCACATGGTAAAGTGGGACCAGGGTAGGGAAGGAAGAGCTGCAGAGCTAATGAAGGAAAATTGATCCCAGCCAAGAAACCTGCAACTTACTGACTTGTGTCTAATCAAGGAATAGATAAGAGAGGTCATCTCAGATACCAAGTCTGAGGAGCCTCAGTCCTCTATTGGACTACCCTCATGGTCAAGCTACAAATTGCTGTGTTTTACCTTGAAAAGTAACTGCATAACACCTTAGGGTATTTGTAATCTTTCTAGAGCCCATAACGCTTAACAGGTGAAGTGCTTCAGTGTTTGCCCCTAAGTTATGCCACAGAAACTTCAGCTCAGGAACTGCAGCCAGGAAAAATCTGAGAGGCATGAAAATGTCAGTGAGAGCTGGACAGCAATTTAGGGTCATCCTCGTTGTATGTCAGTTTAATTAGATCAGGTAAAAGCAGTGCTTAATTTGTGCCAGAGCTTAGCCGTGGCACCTCTAGGCTTGGCAGTACACAGACTCAGCACCTCTGGGCTTGCCGCATCTGTTATGAAAGTAAAAAAATTGCTAGAGCCCTGGCACCTCTTTCATTACAAATTAAGCACTGGATGAAAGCCAGGAGAAGCAAGGTTCCCAGCACAGAGACATGGAGTAGTTGAAATGTTGTGAAAATAGGTATGCAGGTACAGACGTGTATCTTCGGCCTGGTCTATCCCCAAAACTTAGGCTGATCTAGCTACATCGCTTAGGGCTTTGAAAAGTTTCGCACCCTGAGCACAAAAGTTAGGTGAAACCAACCTCATCTTTCCATCAACCTAACTACTGTTTCTCAAAGAGGTGGATTACCTACATCGATACCTTCCATCAATGTAGGAAGCATCTATACTATGGCACTACACTGGCACAGCTGCAACACCGTAGTGTGGCACTGTTGCGGTTATAGTGTAGACATTGCCCTAGTGTGTAACGCTACTTAGTGCACATCATCTTCTACTCAACACATCTTTTTACTTCCTTTTTGATGGACCACCCAGGCATTCCTGGGTGAACCCAGCAAGTGTTTGGTGCTCATATAGCACTGGTGCCTGGACTGCCACCAGCATGTGCCTTCAGAGTTTGTGTTACAGCTAGCACACATCAACGCTACCAAACTTCCCGCAGCACTGCTCATATTGGATCAGACCAATCAAAAACTATACGTGGGTTTGATTATGGCATAAACTACAGACAAGAAATGAGAACAAGCCTTTGTGTTTTGACTAGTTACAGCCAGACTGCTGTAGAAAAACTAGGAGAAACTAAATTATCGGGTATTACATTTATATAATACATTGCCTTTCAGCAAGTGCCTTCCCCACCCAGCTCTAAAACAAAGAGTGCACACTGTGTAGAGTGAAAAATTCACCCTACTGAGATCTGTCTTTCTTTTTTAAATATAAATCAACAACAACCTAACAGAGTTCACCTTAAATCTTCTCCCCAAATTTGGCTGCTCCTAGGATTCAGCACTCCAGATTGCTTGGCTACCCAACACCCTTTCTCTACAGAGCCATTTTCACCTGCCTTTGTGAACCAGCAGAACTCTCTTAAAACTTCCAACAGAATCACCATCTGCAAACAGGATGGAGTGTCTCAAGCAAACACTGCCAGCCTGTTTACAGACCCTTTCCCTACTGCTTTGCCACTTGAGAGCTCAAGGACCTTACATACCATCATGAATTTGAATACCCAATTCTCCTCATGAGATAGGAAAGTATCATATTAGCGTTGGGGAAGTCATTTGTCAAAGGCCACATATCAAGTCACTGACTGAATCTGGAATAGAACCCAGGTCCCTTAATATCCAGTTTTTTTCTTTTAATCCACTGAAAGTCTTTTCTTCGCTTCCACTTTCCTTCATCAGTCCTGATTAATAGGATTGTTGAAGTGTCACCTCACAATAAAGGCCTTCCTATTAAGTTATTCCTGAATGGAGGACCTGCTTCCCAAAAGCAGTGCCAGCTCAGCTGGTATTGTTATGTCTAATCTACAATTCTCGGTAACTTCAACACAAGAGTGACAGGGGAGAAAGGATAGTCTTGTGCTGGGTAAAGAACAGGAGGGGTAGTCAGAAGTCCTAGGTTCTATTCCCAGATCTGTTATAGACTTGCTATGTGACTGTGGGCAAGTATGTGTCTCAGTTCACTCATCTGTGAAATGGGGAGAACTCACACAAATTGAGGGAATATCGTGACGTTTAACCCATGTTCAAAAAGCACATTGAAGTTCTCAAATGAAAGGTGCTAAATATAAAGATTTATTATAACAGGGGACTCTGATGTTAGTAGGAGAGTCAGTATCCTGAACCTTGATGACGCTGAATAAGAGGTAAATTGATTTCCAAACCACTTCATTTCTATGAACTAATACGTGTAAGATGCCAGTTCCAGAACCCTTAAGCACAAGACTAACAGTATGTCACTCACAATGAAGCACTGTGAGAGAGAAAAATGTTCTTGTTAATCTCTGAGGATAGGACAAGAGGCAATGGGCTTAAATTGCAGCAAGGGCGATTTAGGCTGGACATTAGGAAAATCTTCCTAACTATCAGGGTAGGTAAGCACTGCAATAAATCGCCTATGGTGGTTGCAGAATCTTCGTCATTGGAGATTTTTAAGAGTAGGTTGGACAGACATCTGTCAGGGATGGTCTAGATCAGTGGTTCTCAAACTACTTACCATTGTAGGCCGCATATGCAGCCCACAATGTGTTATGTGGGCCACATCCAATACTACCTACATGGCCTTGAGGATGTCACATCAGCCACATCTGTGTGGTGATTTGGCTACAGGTTGAGAACCATTGTTCTAGATAATGTTTGGTCCTGCCTTGAGTGCAGGGGACTGGAGTAGAAGCCCTCTCGAGGTCTCTTCCAGTCCTTTGATTCTATGATCCTATTCTCACACATCATTTTTATAATCAAGTAGCTCCACTGACTTCAGTGGAGTAAGTAACCCCTAATTTAGCCCCTAGCTTACCTCTTTATCAAGCCTGTAGAGAGTGCTGGGAACTGTATCAAGAACTGTTAAATAAGAGTAGTATCATCTATTCATTTGTTGATCTTTCACCTTTCCCGCCTGTGCTGTGAAAGGATAGTGGCTGGGCATGCCTTGTCTTCGAGGCATGCCCACCAAACCTGCATTACCTACTCATTCATTTGGCGAGGACAGAGATACTAGTACGTAATCATGCTGCACTGCAAATGTATTAGTTATAAACAAGCTCTCAAATAGTGAATTGGCAGCACTCCCATGAATCCTGTAAGTGCAGAAGAGCTACTGTAAACTCTTAATTACTAAAACTGCCGAAGAAAGTGAATAGCTCCAACTGCAGTGAAGAATATGCGCCCTCCTGAACAAAGGCCTTTGGTAAGTTGGATATTCCTTTTGTCCTTTCTGAATCATTGTCAATATCACTACATTCATTGTCTTAATTCTTGATACTAACCCTCCCACCTGTGAGGCAACATTTCTGGGGAGACAGTAACAGTGTTGTAAGCCCCACCTGGCTAGCAATGCAGCATCACTCCAAGTCGTCACAGCTTCTACTCACGATCATGGTTTTTCTCAGAGTCATACCCTGCCATGACAGGCTGACTTGCACTGATGAATAAATGAAGATGAGGGGTATATTAGCCAAGAGCATTGGTGGAAGAGGGAGGGAATTTAAGGGCAGTTCATCTCCAGTTTAGCTCTGGGACCAAACCAAAAACCTTGGATCCAAACACTCCTGCATATTAGGAAAGTCTGGAAACTTATCTGGGCCTGAACTTGGCAGTCTAGGCCCAACTCTGCTTTCATATTCCCTCATGCTTTACTTCATATCCCACCCATAACCGGGTCTAGCAGCACATACTGGTGGTTTCCAAACTAAAGCTCGTATCCAGTCCCTACTTCAATCTGCCCACTAGAGACCTGCACCTATTCCAAAAATAGAAAGAATTCAAATGTTTTCCTCTAGGCCGCTGCTTAGGATTTCATTATTAATTACATCTGAAGGTTATTCAGTTAAAATACTAACTTTTTTTATTTGAACATTTATATTAAGCTGCTGAGATTTCTAGCAGCTTAGCAGCATTACTTCTGTGTAAGAGAATAAGCCTCTTAGAATCTGCACACAGGCCTCTCATCTAAAATGAAAGATTTTAGAAATGCATTGAAAGGTAACACCAAGTTAATGATGCTTTTTAAACTTACGACTCAAAGGCCGATCATGCAGAGACCCACTAGTTACTCACCCACTGAACTCAGTCTCTCTCTTGTGCTCTGTCACCATTACAACTGACCTGGTGTAGAAGCAGCACCAACAATACTTGTTACTGTAGTTCAGAATAGATCCATCTGAGCCACAGCATCCTATCTCTTTGTGGCGGTGAAGCCCCATTTTGGGTGTTGGCTCCTGTCAGGAATTATTTCCAGGTTGTTACAAACTGGAACCCTGGCTCTGAACACCCTAAAGTTTGGCAAAAGTTTGGCTCCAACCCATCTCTAGTCACAATACGTTACTTTGAACTTCCACTTCCACTGAGTAATAAATCCAAATATCTGGACGTAATTCCCAGAAGATGGTACATAGCTAAATTATAGTATCATCACTGGAAATAATCCCAGTTAGATATGATACCCACCTATTGGGGTGGTAGCTTTCAGAATAATGAAATTGTTTCAGATAGCAATGCTGGATGACAGACCTGAGGATCTCTATTCAAAAGAGATCTCTTCCACCCAAATTCTATGCTTCAGTGTGACATGCAATTCTCTCTGACTTTACTACACACTTAGCCAAATTCTGTTCTCAGATAGACCAGTGTAAATCCAGAACACTAGCACTATAAACGTCCATGGACTTAATCCTGATTTACAATAGCATGAGGGAGATTAATTTGGCCCACTGGGCCACATTCATTTATGGTATAATTACATTATCAACTGATTATACCAAGAATTAAGAAAATTTGACCCTTTGGATCATATTATTACAGCCTAAGTTGCATCCACAAAACTATGCAAGGCAAGTTGCACGAAACAGGTAAGTCTCCTTACCCAGGATGACTGGTACCATTTCTGCATATTTTGGGTGCACAATCAGGGGGTGATTTTTGGACCCATTCTTTTTTTATCCCACCCTCCAAGTTGAACTTTGCATGAACTATCTGTCCTCCATGCATCTGACACTGATGTATAGAAAGATTTATTTTTCAAGCCAACTTTCTATTTCATGGCTGAACCTATCCAATTGTTCGAGTGACCGCACAGACTAACAACTTACACTATCTGCACGGACAGTTGGAAAAACGCCTAAATTTGTCTGCAGGACACATACCGCTTTGCCCCCGCAATGGGAGCACGAAACAATTTTAAGGACAGTGTAAACCCTCACTGTGGCCACTTGTAACACCAAGAATCACTTCATGCCATATTTTCAATGCGCCAGTCCAAAAAGGCATATCATGTTTGAGAGATGGATGCCCCTTCAAAAATGTATTGACCTCCTGTTCTTTGATTTATTAAAGCAAGGTAACCCAACTGTGTTCTTCAGTGTCATTACAGAATGCCTTATATTGGCTTAGATGGGATCAGGACAAAGAATGCATAATTGTAACCACCCAATAAGTATGATAGCCTTGACTTACACCGACTGGAGAGTATTATTGCTGTTATGAAATAATAATATACTTAGCACATACATAGTGCATTACATCCTTAAAGCTCTGTACAAATATTTAACTAATGAATGGGAGCTAATTAAATGGAAACATTAACTAATGAAATGGGTTTTATGCCTTAAAATGAGGGGAAACAACAGAACATTTAATTTTTATAAAGAAAGAAACACATGGGGCTTGATTCTGACCTCACCCTGAGGTGAATCAGGAGTGAAGCTTTTGAAGTCAGTGGAATTCTACTTGGGTAAAACCAGTGAATGAGATCAGAAGGAGCTCCATGGATTATACATAAAATCCTTTACAAGGGTGCCATCTGGCATGCGGGTAGATCGGTTAAGAAAGCCAGCATCTCTAAAGCTATCTATAACCAGAGGCATAATGCTACATCATAACCTCTGCTCTCATCTGCCTACTGAATGAAAGAAACTGCTCATGCACCTATATTGCATTTCAATGTCAAGAAGTTAAAGCAGGATAGCCAGTTTAGAAGCCGAGCTACAAACTTATGTAAATAGGGGCTTACAGCAGAACTGCTGACAGACCCTTAACTATAGCGGTGCACCCGACGCCAATAATAGACAAAACTGCCCCATTTTATAGCACAGAGAAAGGCTGGAATTCAGCTGTTATCAGGGATAATAATAAACTTCTGCTGGTGACTCAGGCTCTCAGCATCGGATTTACATTCCCACTGTCACTAAGAGTTTTTAAGTTAAACAATTTTATATAAAAATGCAATAAACAACATTTATATTACCAACAGCATTTGTTCCCACTGTTTTTGCGCTAAAACATTGCACAATTCTCCTCCAGTTCTCCTCCTCCTTTTCCCCTCCTCTCTCACCCACCAAGTCTGCCCCACTGGAGCTGCAAACTGCTTGGATACTTGGACTCTCACACATCTGAGATTAAACCCAGACGCGCCCATGGCACAGGGCCCATCCCCAGCCCAATGCCAAAGGCCGGAGTGCTGTGATACAAAGTTATTAACACATAGCACTGCAAGCCTCAATTCCCCCTGCACCATAGTGCAAGCTGTGTGGCAGCTCTCAGTTTAATTACTCTAGAGACAGAGAAAAAAAAGATGTCTACAGTATCCCTATTATTTCTTCTTCAACGTGGGTTTCACAGCACTCTTTAAACCACATCAAGAAAAACTGCTGTGGTTCAACATTTATATCTGCACACTCCTTAGAGGTTTCTCACAATTACGAGTCACAGTCAGAAATGAAGAAAGTAAGCACCAATAAGGCTTGCCTTTTATGTAACACATATTGGAGTAAATATCTGAACTATTGGAGGTGAAAGATCTTGTAGTGTTGCTATCTGAAATTCTAAAAATCATTTGTCTCCCCTGCACTGAAGACATAGGCAGAGTGGCTGTAAACCAAACTTTTCACATGTAGTTCACCCATCTCTGAAGTTTTCTCTTGCGTGGATAAAGCAAGAGAAAGAATCGCCCCCTTAAGAATCAGAATTGCATTGATGCATTTAAATTTATCTGCCCATTTATTTATTTATTTATTCGGTCTCTCAGGAACAGCTTTTAACACATTTGGATTTTTTTTTTTGTCATAAAATATTCTATTTATTTCCCAGCAGCTGGTGTCAAAAAAGTTGTTGTTTTCTTTAAATATTACTCTTAAATAAATAAAATCTGTTTTCATATCATGTAAAATTAGTTTCGCCTGCTGTGAGTTTGTGGCATTATGAAGTGATCATTTTTCCATGAATTATTTAAAGTGAGGAGATATACACACACACACACACATATATGACTGAACAATACACCATGTCATTTAATTTGTATAAATGCAGCATTCATGCAAATCGTTTGCCACGTGCAGCTCAGGTGCTATACACATCCTTTGGAGCTAACGACTACAGATGACGACCTGCTGTTTTATAGGGGGTGAATTCTTCTGTGCTCCCAGGTGTCCATCGTAAATTTTTCAGTAGGACAAAAAACAAAAAACCTCTCTTTAGCTGGCAGCACCAATGATATTTTAAACAACTCTTTCCTGGTTGTTCATACTGGGTGTTGCTTCTAAACTGGCCCTGGATGGCATTTATCTCATTTTATTTATTCTTTGTTTAAATCTCTAGTTTGACAGTCTCTCTCTCTCTCATGAAAAACTATTGGTATTGTTAGCAATTCCTTGGGAGTCTTCAGATTACCCTGTCTTTCAGCACTAATATAACTGCGTAGCTGTAATTATTCTCAGTTTTTATTCTGACTGTCGTTTTTGGAAGGGGGCGAGGGGTGGGGATTTAATGAATCATTCAAGCTCCCCAAAGCACAGGAAGGTATCATGCCAGATATACTATGAGCTTTTAAGGTGGAGGGGCTTTAATGAATTAATAGATAAACTGATAATGAACAAAATAATCAAAATGATAATAAACTACATGGTAAAAATAAGGCAGAAAGTAAAGATTTGTTTTCAACTTGTTTTATTACATATTTTAATATATGTTTGGTAAACTTGACGGGAAGGGAAACTCCTTTATCAAAACGTAATATTTTGTACCATACTTCAGGGTATACTACTTACTGAGATAGCATAGTCCAGTGGTAAGAGAACGTGTTTGTGAATCAGGAATCTTGTATCTGCCAAAGACTTGTGTCAACATTGACAAATCATTTATCTTCTCTGTGCCTCAGCTTCTCCCACCCGTAAATAATTGCCATAAAAATATGTATATCACAATAAGGCCCAGATTCTCCAATCAATAATGGGAGTCTTTGGAGCTAGGCATTATACAAACACATACAAAGAAGGGGTCTTTGCCCCCAACAAACTTAACGGGGATAATAATATTTATGTACCTCATAAGAGTATTTTGGGACGATTGGTCCTTGTTATGTGTTTTGGAGAAGAAAAAAGTTATATAAGTGTTTATTAAGTTGATGGTTTATTTTTAAGTAAGGGTAAACCAGGCTGACAGAGAAACAAAAGAGACTTTTAAAAAAAAAGTTCTTGTTAGTCAATTTCTCTTAAAAGGAAGAAGAGATAAGTCCAAACCAAAATCCTGGACCTGAATGCCCCTTTATTTTGGGGGAAGATTGATTCTAACTTGTTGGCTCAGGCCCAATTTCAGGAGAAAGATGTGGGTTTCATGCAGTAAAGTTATGTTCATACTATGATGTCCCTCCAGGATAGAGCACACTCATCTGTCATTAATAAAAACAGGATCAGGACAGCCTGTAACCACCAATGTTCCAAATTCCATTATTTGTACCTATGAGCAATAGTCTTTTCTGATTTAATTTTTTTAAGTAGACAAGTCCTCTGTATTATAATTTTTATTGCCAGCCCAATTTTCACTAACTCCTCTCACTCTAAACTCAGACACAAATTCATGCATACTGTTTTAGTAAACTTAAAAATAAAAAATATACAATTCAGGGCCACATCATGCCCTCCCATATAAAATCCTGTAGGGCGGCCAAAGTAAAATAGAAAACTCTATGAAATCTTGCTTGCAGAGATTCCAATATGCTTTCCTAACAGGAGATGTGGGCTGTGGCAAGCATTTCATGGTCGATGGAGAGAGCAGAGAGTTTGAGGCTCCAAATATCCCCAGAACTCCTGGGAAATCATACATATTTCAAGCTATATGAGTGAAGAGTTGGGACATTTACATTAGTCCTCAGCCTTCCTCCCCCACAGCAAAACAGCTGCCTTATGACACATTTGCATCGACCACCTTACCCATGACTATGACTCTGAAACTCCCTAAGGAATTTCCCTCTAGATTCCTGATCAGGACTTTGAACAACAAAAGAAGAGACTGGCCTCCAGAGAACACATCCCTAGCTTTACACCGAGCATGCTGCATGATTGGACAGGACTTTGGGAGTTTAGATGGCATTCTGTGGCCGTCCATGTAGTTTATACATGATCAATAATGATCATAGTTGTGTTCTTAGTATCAAGTGTGCAATGACTGGGAACACGCCACCAACCAAGGCACAGGGCACATTTCATTCCCAGCATTAACCTTCATGAGAAATTCAACAGCCACACTGATGAATTAGAAGGACAAAGATGCTGTCCCACGACCCTACTTTCTCTCCACTCCCTGCACAATATCAGCTGGGTCTTTCATGCATTCCACTCATGCACACCTAAGTAGAAAATATGAATTGGCTCTCAGGGCCCTGACATTAACTAAAATACTTTATTCATGGTGCTGCATCTTTGGCATTTATAAAAAATGGAAACAAACCAAAAAAACTCAAGCATACTTTAAAAAATATTGTAATTAAGCAAGATGCTAAATAGAACCATGCACAATTCTACTGACATTAGTGAAGTTGCACCCACATATGCCAAGGCTGAATTTATTGATAAAGAATCAAAGGATAGGAATATAATTAATGCCAGTCAACATGATTTTATGAAAAATAGGTCTTGTCAAACAAACCTGATTTCTTTCTTTCATGAGATTACAAGTTTGGTTGATAACGGTAACTGTGAAGATGTAATATACTTAGATTTTTGTGAGGCGTTTGACTTAGCACTGCATGACATTCTAATTAAAAAATTAGCATTTTGCAGTATCAATAAAGCACACATTAAAAAGATTAATAACTGGCTAACTGACAGATCTCAAAAAGTAGTTGACAATGGGGAACCATCATCAAATGGGGGTATTTCTAGTGAGTGTTTCAGAGATCGATAGTAGCACTAATTCTACCCAATGTTTTCATTACTGATTTGAATATAAATATAAAATCACTGCTTATAAAATTTGCGGATGACACAAAGATTGATGGAGTAATAAATAGTAATGAGGATAGGGCAGTCATACAGAGCAACCTGGATCGCTTGGTAAACATTCAAACAAAATGTATTTTTATACAGCCAAATGCAAAGTTATACATCTAGGAACAAGGCGTGCAGGCCATACCTACAGAATGGGAGACTGTGTCTGGAAAGCAGTGACTCTGAAAAGGATTTACGGGTCATAGTGGACAAGCAACTGAACATGAGCACCCAGTGCAGCAGAGTGGAAAAAAGGACTAATGGATCCTTGTATGTAGAAAGAGGAGAAGGGTAGTGAGGAGTAGGGAGGTGACCTTACTTTTGTGTTCGTATTGGTGAGATTCAAACAGGAATATTGTGTCCCGTTCTGGTGTCCACGTTTTTTTAAAAAATTGAAACATTGCAGAGAGAGCATAAAAGAACCATAAAAATGATATCAGTGTTTGAGGAAAACACCTTACAATGAGAGGTTTAAAGAGCTCAATCTGTTTTGTTTTGTAAGGTGACTTGATTACAATATATACATCCGTTCAAAGGAAGAAAATAGCAGGTACTAAAGGACTCTTTAATCTGGAGGAGACAGGCATAAGAAGAAACAATGGCTGGAAGCTGAAGCCAGAAAAAATTAAATTGGAAACTAGGCGCACATCTTTAACAGCCATGGTGATCAACCACTGGAACAAACTACCAAGGGAAGTGGTGGATTCTTCATCTCTTGATGTCTTTCAAATCAAGCCTGGCTGCCTTTCTGGAAGATATGCTTTAGTCAAACATAAATTGTTGGATTAAACACAGGGTTAAATTTAATGGCCTGTGATGTACAGAAGTTCAGACTAGATCTAGGTCTAATGTTCCCTTCTGGCCTTAAGTCTGCGAAACTATGAATCCCTTAGTAATTAAAATTGTAAGGTTATGTTTTATGTGACCTGGCGTGTTTAAACTACAGGCTATTCTTGTTTCTGAGTGACCATAACAACTGATGTTCACACAAAAGACAGTGGTATGAAGGAGAGTCTATGGGTTTTGCTTGTTCCTAGTTTTGTACCAGTTGGGTAATCCTTTAGCATGTGGCATGTCCTCACTTCCCTCAGAGAGGGGCTTTTGGGCAACTGTTTGGTGGGGATTCTGTCTTCTCTTAGATTCTCTCCCCTGGAGCTACCAATAGCAGGTCTGCTCTCTTCCTTAGTCTGCCCCTAAATAAGCGGCTCTCCTGCCTTTTAAATCCTCTTCCAGCTAGTATGTTTGCTACAGGTGTGGCAGGATGAACCTAGCTGAGCCCAAAGTAGTCCCTTAACCCCCTGTTGCTCAATGTGGGGCTTCTACATCCCCTGACAGACCCATCTCTAGATGTAATCTTAATCTGGATTGTGAAGCCATATTTGGTGCTACCTGAAAAGTACCCTAGAGTAAACAGTCGCCTACATAATATAACTGGGGCATACAAAATCTGGCAATTTCCCTTCGCAGTGGCTTGTGTTGGTTAACCGTTTTTGGTTTTAAGATTCACACCCCTGAATTTTGCTTTGAGTTTTGGTTTCAGTGCACCCATTAAATTATCTGTGAAACCCCAATGTGTAACCCCAAAACCAAAAATCAGTTCAGATTACAAACCACTGTCAACACCCCTAAATTTCATGGGAAGTGCTAATGGGATCTTTAATGGCCACAAATTGTAAGGACCTCAGTTTTTAGGTCTCATCTGAAAGACAGAACACCTGCACAACCACATTGCACCTTAATACCATGCTGGGCACTGTTTCAGAACCGTCTTTGAAAAAAAAAAGCACCACCTACAGAATCACCACCTTACCTCCCTGTAGCATATGCATCTTCCTGGCTGCTCTCTCAAACAAGAACTGACCAGACCTTATTCATCTTAGGTTAGGAAAACTAACAAGATCACAGCCCAATGTGGTGGAGCTGCTGGCATGCAAAAGATATGAAATGTTCCCTGATATTTAGTTTGGAATTTCCTTCCTGCCCCTCTATCTACGGTTCAGATTATAAATATAATAGATTTTTTGATGTCACTAAAACTATGTTTTTGTTATATTTACAGACGGGCAAATGTCACTCATCTACATATTCTGCCCCCTGCCTGAAAACAATATGATTTAAGGAGTAGGTCGGCAGTAAGAAAGGACTCTTCCCAATAGATTAAAATGTGCATTTTTAAGAAAGGAAATACTTGTAGAAAGAAGAGCAAGTCTTATGTTTCTGTAGTTTATTTTTCTGCTTAATGAAACAACGGTTTCAGCTTCTACAATAGCAGCTGCAAAGACACTTCATTAATCTCCTGCACGCACTGCCTCTCCCTAATACCTGTAGCTGCCCTGTTCTAGCCTCCTGAAAATTATCTGCTGGCATTGCAACAATATCCCAGCACAAGAACAAACCAAGGACTGACTTATAGAGATATTTAGAGTCTGCTGTTTTGTAGAGAAGGGACCCAAACCAAAAATTCCAGGCCCTGATACCTATGAAATTTGGGAATCTTTAACATGCAATAGGAACACTGCAGCTCAGGCTTGTCTCTATACGAAATAAATCAAAGGAGAACCTCTGCTTTTAGTAGTTGTTATTTCTGTATGCAGAAAGTCAAATGACAGCCAGCAGAACAAGACATTTCCTTAGGCTCAATATATAGGGAGTCAAACCAGTAGATACAGGGTTAAACATTGCACTTAACCAAACTTCCAGTTTTTCCAGGGGAAAAGACTACTGGCAGAATTTTCAAAAATGCCTAAGTGGTGTAAGAACCCAAGTGCTACTGAAAGTTAATAGCACTTGTGCTTGCGTTCCTAAAGGCACTTAAGCATTTTTGAAAATCTCTCTCTATATGACTTGGCCCAAAGATGACAAAGATTTTTTTTCCCCTGCCTTCCTCCGTAGTATTCGGCTGGAATCATCTGTTGAGAACAGATGAGGATATATCACAAAATCTGTTTCTAGGGGCAACAGCACCGGTGAACCTGTCTTCCCCAACTCCTGTTTCTTAGTGTAAATATTATATGCTAATATGCAATGGCCTAAAAGACTTCTCAAGCTGTATGGATGTGGAACCCAGGAAATACTTAATTTGTAGAGGGTTGTTTATTTTAGGAATTAGCTACATTGTCATGCCCTTAGGGTATGAACATTAATCACGTTTAACTCTGATGTTGTAATGTTTGTCACTTGACATGATATGGTGCTGGTAACCATGGGTGGAGTTTCTAGCAGAGCTGGTCAGAAATTTTCCAATGGAACATTTTTTGGTCAGAAGAATGCCCATTTGTCAAAAGTAAAACATTTAATGGAAACGTCAATTTCAGCATAATTTAATTTTGAAAGAAAAATGGAAGAAAAGCTTTTTGATGAGGCTGAAATGTTTCTTTTTCAGCTTTTCAGGAAGAAGTGTTTTGAGATTCCATTTTGAAAGCAACTTTTCATTTCAATTTTGTTACAAATACATAATATAAAATAATGTGTTATTTAATATTGGAACAAAACATTTTGATTGCATGGAAACAAATCTTTCAATCTGAAACTATTTTTTTTTCTAAATTTCATTTTATGGGAAATTTCTGTTTTGTTTTACAACTAAAAGAATTTGAAATCAGATTTTCCCATACAAAAAATCCAGTTCCTGCCTTCCTCTGGTTTCTAGGAAACCAGAGAGAACAGGAATTCACTTACTGTCCAGCCTGCTCCTACAGTTTCAATTGAGCTCTATCAAATTAATCTCTTCCTCTTCATAAAACCAGTTGGATTTTTTTTCTTAATTTGCTTTCAGATTCTAGAGTTTCACTCCAGGCAAAAAAAAAACGGACATACAAACTCCCACATCTGTGACTACATGCATGGCAACAGGGACAGGGAAAATAAAATGAAATAAATAAGAAGTAGAAAGAAGAATTGCTGATTACATATTTTTTTCTGGTAGTGAAGTGATCTTTTCAACGAAGGCTTTTAATTTACTGAACTTTTGATTTTCATTCAGCTGATCATTTCCATTGTAAATTACACAGGGCAGGCACCATATGTGTTCTGTACAGAACACATGGTCAATCCTTAATAAAAACTGCTTTCATGGCAGTTAGTTGTTATATGGGCCCTTAGGAACAAATATTTCTCACTTTTTACTCTCTCCACCTTCCCCACCCTAAACACAACCATCACCTGCCCAGACATTTGCTGCCCATATAGAGTAGTAGCACAGCTCTCCATGATAAAGCCTCCTAATTCGATAAAACAATAAGTATCATTCCACCAACAATCAAGTTAAACCTTCGGTTTTTTGGGGTTTTTTTAAACTCAGAGAGAAAACAGAAGCAAAAGTAGAGCCGATTAGGAAACAACTCGCCAAAGAAAAACAAAACAGAAAAAAAAAAAAAAACTAACCAAAAAAGAAAATGAACAGAGGAAAAACAATTATCCCAAGCGCTAAGCAAAAGTCTGTAATATTATCTAGAATGACAGCGCAGCCATTGTTAGTGCTGCCAAAGCACTGCATGTTTGCTATATCACCCGAGGTCCTAGGAGAATAATAAACTAAGCAGATTAGACTTAGACTGATGCCTCCGTGCCACTTCTACCTTCACACAACACACACACTGTTCTGTGTTTCTGAACACACGCAGGCAGGTAAACCCAGAAAATGGGTACTCCATGTTGTCAGGAGGGGAGAGAGACTGCCAACAACCAGGGCCTGTTTATTATTTAACAGTTGGTATTTCTAGAGGCCTGGCACTGCAATAGGGCAATCTCTGTTTCAGCACAAGTAAGCCTGATTACAAGAGCGTGTGAGCCAAATCATGTTTACCAAAGTCTGTGAGAACCGTGGTGCCCTCAACAGACATGGAAATTCTTACAACAGCTCTCGTTCAAACGGACAGGAAGATTCCTGCAGCAGTGGTAAAGACTAATTGTGCTTCCTTTAAAAGCCAGGGAAGAATGAAGGTCCATGAGGAAAATCACAAAGGTTGAGGTCTGTGACTAGTCTAGCCCCTCCTCCCTAATTTTCACGGACTGATGCACTGCTCTGCACTCCCTTTCCTTCTCTTCGTCTAGCAACTACCTAAAATCACCCAACACCCAAACCTAAAACCAACTCCCACCCTTGGTTGTGAGGCGAAATGTGTTTTCATGAAGGGTGAGATTACCTTCTCCCCAGCCAGGGCAGTCTCCTGGCAGAGAACGAATGTGTCAATTAGCTTAATGAGGCGCTACGACCATAAGAAGGAGCTTCGCTAACGAAGACTTTCACTTAAAAGGGAAACCCACCATTCCATCCTAGTAGAGATATCTTGACCTCTGCTGGAAACATCTGGTATCAATGAGAAAAGCTGAGAGAAGGACCATTTCAGCTAATCCAATATTTTAAAACTGTTTACAGAAGTACTGTCCTAGATTCAGTCATTCTATAAAATGGATGTTACGGAGTATGGAATCTGTTTAACTAACGAAAGTACTATCTGTCCTGAAATCCAACAGAACTAGGCCAGCCTTCCATAGCTGATTGTTACTAAAATATAACAACGGAGAACTGAATGGGTCAGGTGATTGATAACGGAGTACAGGGCTTTCAGGTTTAGCTTGCTGATTTAAATACAGTCCCATTCTGGTAATGACCAAAAGGTGATACCATATGATGACTGTTCAGCGATCAACATGGAATGAGATTGATGGGGCTGCAGTTCACTTCCCATATCACCTTTTACCTGTCTCACAGGTGTGTGTGAGGCTTAATTCAGGGAAGTAGTATGATCCAGGATGCAGTCCTGGAAGTTAGGAGATCTTGGTTCTATTTCCAGCTCTGACATGTATGTGGCCTTGGGCAAGTCACTTCTCTCTGTCTCTGTTTTCCCATCTGCAAAATGGGGATAGTGAAAAACAACATGTATAAAAGCAAACTGTTATTTAATATTGATGGAGAATTTAGTGGCACAGAATTGGAGAGCACACAGAAATATAATAAAGCTTTGTATTATAGTATCACAAAATCACACTACCACAGCTTGCACTAGTTGGCCTGCTAAGCAGAGAGGTGAAAGACTCAATGGCTCATGGGCACATGAAGTACATTCTCACTTTCAGGTCAGGGTTGAGGTAGGGACGGGATGGTTTAAAACAGGATCAAGGGATTCACTGATCCAGGTTTCAAACTGGAGGGGACCCTGGGATTCACAATGTTGGAATCTGAGGATCCGTGAGGGGTTCTACTGCCCAGAAAAAGCTGTTGTGACTCTGCTGACCCTGAACAAGGAGAGGATGCAGCAGGCAACTGCCATCCCAGTCTTGTCGACCAGTTATGGCAAAAATTGGACCCATGATTCCTCACCAGCAGTAAAAATGGAGGAAGCTGTTTTGTAGTTAGGGATTAGGCAGTGGGGAAGTGTGAGGAGAGCTTGCCCAGCTGCCCTCCTTGTTGTGTCTGTTCCATGAATACACAGATGGACTTTAATCTCCTTGGCTGTCAATTCGGCACCTTTCACCAGCACGTAATTCACAATAATAATGTTTAAAGACTCCAACAAAAATATTTTAATTATAGCAATAAGACAATTTCTAAAGTGCGGTTGTATTAGACACATAGTCCAGTCATTTTTCACCTGGTAAAAGACCCTGGACTAAGGAATCCACACCTTGACAGGCACCAGAGCTGTGCAGACATATAGAATAACTGCATTCCTCGTGTATTAGTGTTTGCATATAAGAAATGCATGGTGAGCTAGCACAACACCTCCTTCCTCAAATAACTAAATTTCATACTGTGCTTGACGTGCTCTTTATATAGTTCACAAAAAATAGGCTGTGTAAAGATTAAAGCTGCGTGAATCGTTCGCAACAAAACTCAAAACCTGGTGAAAACTCAGCTAGAACTGGATTTCATTACTAACTCAAAACTCAGCCCAGCTTTATTTTACTGAAACCATGTGAAGCTTGGTACCATTGGAGGGGGAGGAGGCAGCGAGAGAGAGAGGGAGGTGTAAAGTGACATGGAAGAGGTAGGTGAGAGAGGGAAGCAGAAAAAAACCAGGGAAGTTTAGTCACTTCCCTCCCTCCCGAAGTTACTGCCATTTTTCCAGGTGGGAGAGAAGAGGCAATGGCCCACTGAGTTTTTATGTCTTTTCCCTGACAGTTTGCAGAATTGTTCTAGCCATGTTAGTCCCAGGATATGACAGAGACAAAGTAGGGGAGGTAATGTTTTTTTATTGAACCAACTTCTGCGGGTGGAAGGAATAAACTTTTGGGCTGTAAAGAGGACTGAAGAAGAGACACTGGTTCAATAAAAGATACTACCTTACCTGTCTTGTTTCTTTCTTTTCCCTGACTTGCCAGCTTACAGTGAATATATCTTGCTGTATTGCAGCCATATGACGTGTGGCTGTAGAATGGGACATCCAGATTCTGTACTGGGATAATGCTCTGACACTTTGTGATGTGGGTGATTATAGGATGATTAGATTATATACAGGAGCAATGTTCCCTCCACTCTCTGGTGAATGTGGTATGGAATGCCTGGACCCTATAATGGAGCAACATTTTCTCAATGTGTGTGTGTGTGGGGAGAGAGGGGGTTTGGATGGGATGCCTGGATTCTGTACGGAGGCAAGTCTCTCTCACTGTGTATATGGTTATGGATGACTAGATTCTATATTGGGGCAATGCTCTCCTACTGTGGGAGGTGCGTGGTTATGGGATGCGTAGATTCTGTAGTACGATAATGTTCCCCCATTGTGTGGTGTGTTCCCATCTGATATTGTCTTTTCCACATTAAAAAAACCTAATAAAAAAGAAAATTAAAAAAGATACAATAATTGTTACTGCACACTCTAATGAATTATTGTGTTCAAGGCTCCTACCAAAAAAAAAGTAATATTATACTCGGCTTATGTTTTAATTGATTTATTAATATTTTATCACAGGAATGTAATTTAAGCTCCTCATGATTTAGATCTCATAAACCTTTAGCATTTTGCAAATTCAAATTCCAATTTAAAGCCAGGGCGAGCAATTAACTTTTCTATCATCTTGTCAGGGGAGAAGGTTCGTGTTTAATTTGAGACAAAGTGACAGAAATATATATACACTGTATGTATTACTCCAATTTAATTTATGAGTCAGCACCATCCACCTTCCAAATGTAGATTTAATAGATGGGGAAGAAGGTGGGGGGAAGGCCCCGCTTTCATGGCACTTGCTGTAATATCTGCCCCAAATTTGCTATGAAAAAATGTCCCTGGTTTAGTGAGATACCAGGCTAGATTGATTACAGGTCTATTTTCAATCCTTTTGTTTTAATTTCCATTCACTCATCGCTTCCTCATATACAGCATATTCTCTCAAATATCACGTAGCAGCTCTCAGCCAGTGTTGGACAGTGCTGTCACTGCAGGCTCATCCTAACCCTTAAAGTATAAGACAATCCAAATAAAACTGCCCCCAGAGTTTATAACCTCATATCTGTGGGGCCAAATCTGGTAGTCCTTACTCAGGAAAAGATCCCATTAAAGTCAATGTGAGTTTAATCTGATTAAGGAGAGGACTGAAAAGGATGACAATACTTGGACATTCTTTGTATTAATTCCCCTTTAAAATGTCACTCTCCCCTCTCACTTATACATAATGGAATAATCTTGGAGTCTAAATTTGCATGTGCAAAAAAGCCTCCAAATTTGCATGAACAAAGCGGATAGTTAGATGGCCAACTATCTGATTTGCACATGCAAATATTGTTTCAGGACAAGTAGGGAAGGGCTGAGGCATGCCCATAGAGTCAGTGATTGTGCTGATGCAGTAGTCACAATGTCCTGTATGGCATGTCCCCAGGATTCAGCTCATGCACTAAATAGCTGCTGAGGAGCTGTCCCACCTCTTTCCCACTGGACTCCACTGTCTGCTTAAATCCCTACACAAAGCAAATTGTGCTCTAGCTCTCCACAGGGAAAGTGTCTGTGTCTTTGTGTATATCTACTGAATTACACTCTAATATAGGTATAAAGTTAAGAAACTTTATCATGGCAGAGCTGTTTGAAAAGGAATCAAGGCCCAAAATCCTGCTCTAATTCCACTAGTTTTATATAATGGGGTCGAACCAATATCCCACTTCTGGTGAACCCACATTTTGGGAGTGTTCAGATTTAAATCCAGATTTCCCCAAATTCTGGGATGTTCAGATTTCATTGTCCATTAGAAAGCTAATGTTCAAGTTGCAAACTGAGAACCAAATCTGCATTCAGATCTGGATAAGCATGACTGTAGCTAGCAGGATTTAATCAGAGTGCCAATTATACCAGCCAATTTATAGCTGAAACTTGTTTAGCTGGAATCACATTCAGATTTGGGTTTCAGACATGATTCAAGGTCTAGGGTACATTCAGCCATATTGAAATACTAGGTTATAAAGGACGCTGCAGCCTATGTTGGAAACCTTGTTTCACGCCTTATTCACTTGTGAAACTTCACTCAAACTCAGAGCCTTTACCACTTTGAAAACTCAGGTAAAATAGCCTTTGTTGTCATGCATATTTTTAGACAAATTACAGCAGAGTGTCTTGCAATTTCCATTACTTTGTGGTGTCTGCATTGCTGATAGACACCAGCCCACATTGCCATCGCTGCTGAGGTGTCCTAATACATGTCTGAAAAATACTATTAACTGCACATCACAGGCATTTGAAGTGCATAAGAAAACCATAAACTTAATTACTTTGGAGGACTAGTGTGATCTCACGTGAAATTTGAGCTACTGTTATAAAAAATAGAGAAACTGCATTTACTTAATGCTTCTTACAGTAAACCAGTCAATTTTAAACTTTCAAGGTTGTATAATGAGACAAAGCAATAATGGGGGGGAGAGGGGCAGGGGGGAAGACTGTCTGAAGAACTTAATAGTACAAGCATATCACATGTCAACCAACAAAATTTTGGAATATTCCTTCAAGTAGAATCAACTGAAATTATTATTACATATATGGGACAGAATCCCTCTCCTTAGGCTGCACATCGAAAAGGGTTAGAAAAAAATAATCTGTAGAAAGTGTTAGCTGCTGAAAAAGGCTCTTTTCCCCAATAATCTGTGGATAATACCCAGCTTTAACTCTTTCAAAACATTCCCAGACCTATGTTCAGTGTTGTGCAGACATTGTGACCTGTGATCATATCCATAGGATAGGTAATCTTTCTCAGAGCATATCCACTCCTGGGGTAAGAGGCAGCACTTTGCTTGTAGCCACTGTATGTAGAATTCACTTGTCTGATCTAGAAAGTTGATCTGAAGGTGAAGGAAGGAGGTTTTCCATATCAAGAGCTGCAGCTGAGGGAGAAATGGATTATGGCTAAATAAAAAATAAATAAATAAAATTAAAAAAAAAAAACAAAAAAAAAACCCAACAACCCTGTGACACTTTTTAAATGTTTGACTCAAGCCTCAAGCTAGGAAATTTCAGCTTCTTAGAACTGGCCAGAGCCAGAAACACTTAGCACACCATTTCTCTCAGTTAGCTTGCCTGTAAATAGTTCAAATAGGGCAAATCCTTCTTAAAGGGCATCACTCAAGTTGCCAGGCTGTGTGAGAAGGAGGAGGGCAGGGACCGCAGAGACCAGCATGAAAAGAATCCACCATTCCTCCCTTTCCTGGCTTCAGAGTGGCACTGGAATAGGGTGACCAGATGTCCTGATTTTAAAGGGACAGTTCCGATATTCAGGGCTTTTTCTCATATAGGTGCCTATTACCTCCCACCCTCTGTCCCGATTTTTCACACTTGCTATCTGATCACCCTACATGGAGCCACCACGCAACTGCTATTGTTCCATCTTTTTTGCTACGAGCACACCCTTCCCCCCAGGGCTCAGGCTGGGGACAGAGTCCACAAAGCAAGTGGTTTGCCACAGTCAAAAAAGCAATGCACACTTATCCAAGAAGTTGACAAAAATTAAACCATGCTCCCACAAAAGACCAGTGTATAAGTTAAATGCACTCAAGCCAAGGCCATGTCCTGGGTCTAATCCAGTGAGACTCTGAGCACCCACAACCCCACTGAAAATAGTGAGAGCTGCAGATGTCCAATGCCTCTAAGAATGTGGCACTTTACTTCTGAACATTACCACTTACATGGACGATTTGAAAGCACATTTTTTTTAGCCTGCAAACATTTCAGCCTCACAAATACATCTTCATGTCAGACTAGTGGTTGCGGCTGGAGCCATGCAAAGCTTACAGCCTGTGCTTTCAGGGCCTTTGTACAAAAATAAATTCTTGCCATTTCAATTCACACAATTTCAATCCCCTATAACTGATTTAAAATAAAAACAAACAACTTTTGGACAAACAGCAGTTTCCACCCAGAAACAAGCTCATTGCCATTCTATTTTCAGGAAATGGCTTTACTTAATTTTTTTTTAAACTGTGTGTCTGAATGACACTTTTTGATAAAATTATCTGTATCTTAGATGGCAACAAAACTTGAACTATGAGCATCTTAATATTTTGTTACAAATATCGCCCATAACTCTAGCGATAGCTTCTATTCTAGTGGGAGACATGCAAGCAGCTGCACCAATGGAATGGGAGTAACCTCTGCTCTTGCTACCTCCTGTCTTCACCTGAACTCTTGCTATTAAACTCATAGGCATGAGAGCAACCAAGGAGAGAAACAACAGTAGAAGTACATGAGGCAGTGAATCTTTGGAGCCTCATCCTTTTACTAGCTCTGTTGTGTTAACCAATACTCTTTTGGTTCCTATCCTACAAAGCACGTAAGTATGTAAGTGATTTTGCTCATGTAAGTAGGTGAACATGAGGATGTGCATGCTTAAATGCTTTGCAGAATCAAGACTTAAGAGTCCAGAGTCAAATCAGAAAATTAACAACCACATTTTTGTTAAGTCTAAATTCAAAAGAACTTAAATCGAATTGCACAGGCAGGAAAGCTAGACCATAATATTCCATAATTTGGTCTCGCTTACCTGGATGGAATCAAACCACGTTACAACACACTGTTCTGACTAGGTACATTTTGTAGTTCTTGTCCGACCCTAAGGGAATATTTATACCATGGCTCTTAGGAAAACAAATCTTTGTTCAGAGTAGTCAAGGAAATGATGCTAGAACCGAGATGGCAATAAGCATGCTAATCAGCTAGTATGGTTTCAAGAACAGTGCGGATAAGGATCAAGATTACAAACAGTAATTTAACCTGGTGAGAAAGGATGGGACAAAGACACCCTAAAAAAGATACGCCTCTTATGTCCCTGGTTAGTGGGACCTCCTTAGAATCAAGGAATTGAGATTTGATAGTGAGATACATAACTGTTAGCCAGATCTTTACCGTTTCTTTCCCCCATTGCACCATAAGGGTCAGCAGAGCCCTCTCCAGCCTTGTATCCACTGGGAAAAAGGTGTATTTCTAGCATATTAGTTGGGGGAGGTAGGGACAGCAGGGATCCACTGTGTTTGGAGTTTTCTTCCCCCTGATGGAAGGATGAGGGATCTCCACAAGGGAATTTGCACGAAAATTCTCTCCAAAAAATCCACTCTGGCAGCTTTTAATTAAGAAGGCGCAATGTGACCCTGTGTGATTTACTGATCACATGTACGCTACTGGGTTATCCCAGACAATACTTGTTGAATTCCAGTCTGTCCTAGCCAGAACTACACTCATTTTAAAATCTGAGATGGGATTCTCTTGGGGAAATCTCTTCTTTGCTTCCTCCAAAGTCCACATGAAGTAAGGATTCTTCCATACCATTACAAAGATCATACCATGAAATCAACATTTTTGGGACTCATAAATTGGCAGGTGAAGAGATGATTTATTTTTCAATTTGGCAATAAAATGGATTAAAATATAGGGGTTGCAGGACAACCTTTAGGGTAGAGCCACTTGTACCAGAAAGTACTGGACATTCCTCAAAAAGTATTTTCAGATGCATACCTACAAATTTTGCACACTGGACTTAACATTCCTTTTCGTGTTTATACAGGTTCATGTCAAGGATACAGCAACCCAGAGCATTTCTATCATAAACCTTCCTGTCCATGGTAATTTTCTCTTTCAAATTCAATCCAGCAAAATGAAAAGAAGTAAAATAAAACAATCCCTGCATACCAGTTCACTTGGCATTCCCCAGCCTTTATTGTGCTGTCTCTCTCATTAGGTCTCATTTACTCAGACAAGGCAGAAAGGGTTCACAGATCCTATTACATTTTCCCACCCTATTTCCCATTTTGTTTGTAATTTTTTTTCCTTCAGATAATGCTGATTGTGTCAACTGAAAAAAAAAGAAACAAACACTCTTTGTATTTAGATGAAAATAAGTGACTCCTAGGCCTGGATTCTCTTCACAGCAATAAAATATGGAAGAGACAATTGGTTAGAAAACAGTTTAAATTCCACGGCTTAGAAAATGAAGAGGCCTGGCTAAAGGGAGACAAATTCTACCCTCATATCTGCAGCTTCTAGTGAAATGTCAATAGGAGTTGTCTGCTTATGTCTGAGGGCAGAATTCACATCACAGTGGCCTTACCACTAACTGAAAGCAGTGAGGTCAACATTCTGAGAACTTCTAATTTGTGCAGGGGAGTGAAATTTGTTCAGAAGGAAGGGATTGTTTGCTGGGAAAGAAATATAGGAAATATACTGGTAGGAGGCCTAGGGGGCACTAGGCAGACAGGGTGGAATGGGGTGTCGTTACAGGCATTACTTTTTCTAGGAAAGAGAGCAGAGGCGAAATAGATTCAAATGTGAATGTAGGAAAAGGTTAAAATTGTACTGGCAACCTTCATTCCGGTATTTCCTATCTTTTGGGTGCTTGACTTTGTAACTTCAATAACAATTTTAACATAGTTGTGTGTATTTCTCATTTGCTACATTTTTAAAAAGCAAACTGAAAAAAAATCAGAAAGTCTGTCATGTGGCATCATATTCACAAACACAAGAGTCATCAGCAGAGTAAGAACCTTTCAATTCCCCTGCACAGATCTCTGGCCCTTGAGGCAACAGAGTAACTGACAGCAATAGTGGGTTATCATCCTCCATGTGGAGCAGCACGAGAGGGGTATCAGATACATACTTTGTCAGTACATTTCAGAAATATCTGATGACAACAGAGGAATGGTGAGATTCAGGAATCTTGGATTCTACCCCAGGCTCCAGAGGGGAGTGGGCTCTAGTAGGCACAGACTCTTCTTCAAATCCCCCCAAGTTTGACCCCTTCTTCCCCATAACCCTCCAAAGTGTCCCTGTCCCCACCTTGTCTCTTCCCCACTCCTAGCTTCATGTCCCATTGCTTACCCATTCTCCGTCTCCACTCCTCAGGCTTCTCATCTCAGTATCCCTGCCCAGCCAGTACCAGTTTCCCTGCTCTTGTCCAAACTCTTTGACCCCAGTCTCCTTTCACAGTCAGTCCCAGTCTCCCCACTCCCCATTCATTCTGTCCCTCTCTTTCCCCAATCCCTCACTGCCTTCTAGTCCTCCCTCCCTAGGCTCTTCATTTAGTCTCAGTCTCCTTCCCACCCCTTCCCTCCTCATTATCACAGTTTTTGCTCAGCTAATCCCATTTCTCCACCCTTAAGCTCCTTTCCAGAACTGTCTCCTCTCCTCCTCCCCCCCCCCCCACCCACACACACACAGGTTCTTAGTCCCAGTCTCCTTATCCAGCCAGTACCAGTTTTCCACCTCCCTCCAGGTCCTCATCTGATCTCAGTGTTACTCTCAGCCAACAGGTTTCCAGTCCTACTCCCCATTTTCCTCATTGGCTCCCAGTCCCCCTTTTCTCACCCTGGCTCCCACTGCCAGTCTCCTTGCCGGGCTAGTACCAGTCCCAGTTTCGATCTCCCCCTCAAGCAGTAAGAGTGGAGAGTGGGGTTCTCTGTCACCATGAATTCTGGTGTGTGTAACAACTTCAGTCCTTTTACCTCAAAGGGAAACGTACATCATCCTCATCACCACTGAATAAATGGAGAGCCCAACAGACTTGTTTCTTAATTAGACAAAAAGCTAAACCAACTTGATTCCTACCAGATAAATCCTATGTAGCTTTTCTTGCATATCCACCTGCATTAATTTGAGCAGGGCACAGCATGTCCTGCTTGACTAAAATGCTGGCTAGAGCAGCCCCTCTGTTCCACCACAAGCACAAAGACTCATTCACTGCACTGGAGGGGGAGAAAAACCCGTTCATCTGGTCATGTTCATAAAAAAGTCTCACCCTGAACCTACACCCAAAACTGCACCACTGCTGCTAATGTATATATTACAAACATATACAGGTCTGGGATTTACAGTCAACAAACAGCAATACAAACAACCACTGGGGAATGTATAAACACTCAGAGGAGCATAAACGCTCAGCCTGGCTGCACCACACACAGGGTGTTTATTTATCTCAGTTGCATACGATCAATGGGAGAAGACATTCAAAACAACTTTTTAAACAAAGTGTCACTTTGTGTTAGTTTATGCCAGTGGGGCTTCTTCCAACTATTTGTGTCATAATAAGATGTGTATGTGTTTAGATATTTTTCTTCTTCTTTTACTCCTGTCATGGCAACTGGGTATGAGTGAACAGAAGAGGAAAAAGGCTGCTAGTTTAATCTAGTTACTGATCTAACATTCACATAATCTCCCCAGCTCAAAAGGAAGTGTTGTACATTCTTAACCCAAATGCATGTTAGTAATTTACAATTGCCAGTCTGAGCAGCTACAGTTTTTTTCTTCATTACTCCTGTGTTGGGGCCCAATCCTGTGTGGGCCACTGAGCACACACAACTCCTGTTGAGGGGAATGGCAACTGAGAGTGCTTTGCACATCTGAAAAAAATACACCCTCAAGGAGATCCAAAAGTAGTTCTACAATGCTGACATTCTGCTACTGAGGCTTAAAAGATCCCCGCTCAGATTAGAAACCACTTCTCAAACAACAGTAGGCCAAGGATTCTTTGTTTATGCTTCTTTGACTATTTCTAATCCTTAGGCCAGTACTAAACTAACTGAATTTTAGTCCTCTTCAATTTCTTTGAAAGGATTCACTTCAGCTTTTTTTGTGTTTTTATTTTGTATTTACTATAACTTTAAGATCACAAAATTTGCAGAAATGCCACTTAATAACATGGATAATGTTGCTGTGTATAAATATACTACATGCCAACCAAGGATACCAAAGTGCTTGACAATCAATGAGTTAGCCTCCTATATCCCTATTCCCTCCCCCCCTGCCACGAGGTAGGTCAGTATCACTATCCCTAATCTGCAGAAGGGGAAACTGAAATAAAGAGAAAGGCCATGACTTGTCCAAGGTCACAGAGTCCATGTCAGAAGTGAGAATAGAACACAAGTCTCCTGGCTTCTAGTCTCCCACCTGAGTCAGAAGAGCAACAAACTTCTGAACTAGTGGAATGCAAGAGATGTCATGATCATGTCTCAGGAGGGTTTAGAATGTAATGTACAGACATGGCAGTACTTGGATTACACTAATGGTCTCAAAGTGCACAGCAACTCTTAGGTTAGAGGTGGTGTAGACAATCATGATATAACAAAACCTTTAACGATTTTCTTCATAAGAATCAAAGACTAATTTGTAAAGATCTGAGTGAAAACAAGGGATACAGCTAAAACATCACCGTAACTTTCAAACTCACTCCCCTCCTACACAGCATATACAGCCAATTAACAATGGAAATATAAACAGATAATCCAGAATATCTGACCGCCATTCTTCCTAGAGTACAGCACAGAAGTGAGCATCTGCCTCCTCAAAAGCCGCATGATGCCAATGGCTTCACATGAGCAAATCAGGATTTTCTTTTCTATTGTGGTTGACTACCCACACTCTCCCATTGTGTCTCATCAAAAAACCGATGAGGGAAGAGTGGAGTGCATATAGTCTCCAATGCCTGGGAAAACCCAGCTGCCTGTAAATCTAAGGGAAGGTTAAACCTTGCTGACATGCTAAATATGGGATTCAAAGACAGTAGTGAACCGAGACGGCTGCTTTCTGACCAGCTTGACTTGACTTGAAGAGCCTCAAGCTCTTACTATATCTATCACAGACACTCAGTAATCATCAGCATTCGATTTTTCTATTCTCCAGTGACTGGAAAATGTTTAATTGCTGTAAAAACCCAATATCACTAGATTAAGCATTTGCTAAATACCATGGGAAAATCCATCCAGAATTAGGAGGGGTTTTTTGGAGGGAGAGTTTCGCCCTTAAGTAGATGCTGGAAGCCAAATTTCAAGGGCCACTGTTTTACAGACCAAGTGTCTCAGTTCAATCATTCATAGAGATGCAAGCTAATTCTTTATCTAACTTCTGTGTCAGGCTGGCTGCTTTGTCTCACACAAACAGTGTGTATACAATGCCCTCAATGTCATTACCAATATTTATGCTTGCTGGCTATAATATTGCTGTTCTGTGCATCAATATGCTTAACATTACATAACCCCTAGTGGGAATTGTATCTCTAAAGCACAGTAATATAAATACCATTGAAAAGAAAGCCATTGTGCATGAAGTTGATGTTATTGCTCGTTTAATGCAGATAATATAAAAACACCTAAAGCGAGAGGCCAATCAGGAAGACAAACGAGTGATCTGGTGACCATGTGAAGTCAATTCTGATAACTTCTTGGATTAGGAATAAAGTTTGTTTCCATCTCTGAAAAGAAAAGCATTTGGTATCTGCACAGGATGCTCAGTGCACCTATCTGGCCCTGGACAACTAATGGGCCTCCTGGGACAACAATTAGTATCACATCAGATCACAGTAACCATGCATCTATAGCGTGCTGACAAGTTCAGTGGATTCATTTCACATCCACCGAAAATAGATTTGCTTGCACAGATGAGTTATGCAAAATGGAAGTAAACCTTCCTGGGTACTAGCATCCTCCCACCAATTGTAGTCTATTTTGGGTTCGCTAGTAAATGTCATAGTATTTTGGTTGGTTTTGCTTAGCAGCAGTCTTTTCCAGGACCACTTTACAGTTTAAACATTAGAAGAGTGGAAAAGATATTTTCATTCATTTACTGCCAACCGATTGGTATAGTTAAAGGGTTCCCAAGTACATGGTTCTTCCATGGGGAGAGGGGGGCGGAAAATCACTCAGCGAAAGTCAAAAGTGACATAGGAAGGGCAAGTAAGTACCAAAGCTGCTATTAACAAATGAAACAAGAATGGCAGAATACATGTATTCAGTCGCTGGAATTCACTACCTCAGACTCACAAGACCAAAATCAGACATGGTGTAAGTTGGTATGATTCCACTGCAGCCGCACTTAGATATTACAGTGACCAGTGTTCTATTAAGGACTGAGCTAAGTCCCATTGAAGTCCATGAGTCTCTTTCCATTATCTTTAGCGGACCCTGAATACTTAAAATAATGGAGTAATGAAAGCTCATTCTTCAGGCCATTTGTTCATTGCTACTGGGGTCAGGAAGGAAATTTTCCCTTCATATACAGTATTTGCATAAGTGGTTGGGTGCAGTAAGGGCTTTTTCACTTTTCTCTGCAATATTAAGCATAGGCCTCTTTCAGAGTCAGGATACAAGACCTGATGGACCATTGGTCTAATATGATATAGTGATCCATATTCGCCCAAGATTAGAACAGCAGTTTTCATGAATCAAATGCACATCTGAGTGAGAAAGAAATAGAATGCATACATGTAAAAACCAAGCCCAGCCACTGGTCAGCAAACCCTTCTCTTTTCATGTGAAGATTGTTTCCTTAAAATGGTAATACTTCCTTTGAATGATGATCACTAGCTATCAAGAAGGCAACACACATTCTTTTTCAAATATTGGTTTCAGCTACAAATTACTGGTGTTACTTTTTGTCCTGAATATAGTTGATAATCTGACAGTACTCCCAATAAGCAACCATTTAAAATGGTTCATTTCAAACATAACTTCCTCTGTATTGTTGCCTACTCTACCCCTCAAGTACTGAATTCATTAAAATTCAGTTGTCTTTTGTTTTAATGATTCCAGAATATCTTCAAGGCATTTCCCAACACATGACATAAGCAAGTATTCTCCACTCTGTGTGCACCATTTCCAAGACCAAAAGTAAAAAATATTTTCTATTCCCCACACATCAGCAGTAAAAAGATACTGAGTAGAAATTAGTTAAACATCAGATACTACAAAATGGACAAGTTGGACCAACAATAATTGTCAGAACCAGAGAAGAGCTTACTGGTTCAGGAAAGATACTGCTTTACCCAAAAATGTGTAACTAGCATATGATTACAGACTAAGAAGGGCAGCGTGAAGTAAGATCCTTTGTTAAAACTTGCCTGAAGAATGTCTACTTGTGAACAGGTTACTTAATTAAATTCATTGAGAGTGCTCATGTGATAATCACCTAGCACAAACATTTCTCTGTTGATCATATATTATGTTCCTTCTACCTCCCAAGACTCTATCTGCATTCTGAGTACAAGTGCTCCAAAGATGGTCCTTTTTGTTAGATTAGGGCAGACTCCCTTAATATTTTCAGCTTCTTGATTACGTATCCCTCCCCATAAAGTGGACTCCAACCCTCCAAGGGAAATTTGCCTAACAAGATTGTCTGACATGTGACACCAGCTATAATACCTCTCTCTACTGATTGTCCAAGTCACTTCACTGAAAATCTAACAACGACTGACCAATACCAGGCACTATGAAAAACAAAAAATCTGCCTTGCTGTGAGAGAAGACATTATCTTTCCAGAATCACCATCATCAGGGCTCTTTCCTTCCTTCTTTATTTTTTAATGGAGGCGAAACCCCCCTGTCATCTCACCTACTCCTCTCTTTTATAAGGAATGACTGCTGTGACTACCCCCATCTAGCAGCACCATTCACCACCAGCACCTCTGCTCTCCTTGTGTGCTTAGAGAACAACTGATTAGCTCTTTGCATAATTAACCTGATTAGCACTGTGCATAATCAAACTGATTAGCACTTTGCATAATTAAAAAGAAATAATAATAATAATAACAATAATAAGCACCAGGTAATATCAAAAGCTGTTAGTCCCACAGCCTGTTTATTAGTGCCAGGATTAGTTTAGTGCAGCATATTTTACTCCTTAAAACTATTTGTTTTTTAAGGAAAAAAACAAGGTTCAAACTCCTCAGAACCAAAAGTGGAAATATTCATTATTTTCAGAACACTGAGAATACTAGTTTATTCCACAACTGTCCACTATGCGGTTTCCTGCACCTTTTTCTGAAGTAGCTGATCATATCCGCTGTTGGAGGATACTTGACTAGATGAACCATTGGTCTCATTCTATATAGCATATCTCCTACATTCCTATGTTTTCAAGTTTGTACATCTAGCTTTCTATCTTAGATAGTTATATGATCTCCATTACCATTGTATCTGGGTACCTCACAATCTTTACTGTTTTTGTCCTCACAACACTGCTGTGAGGTAGGAAAGTGCTACTATCCCAATTTTGTAGATGGGGAACTGCAGCACAGGGTTGCTAAATGACTTACCCAAGGTCACACAGGAAGTCTGTGGAGGAGTCAGGTCTTCCAAGTCCTAGACTAGTACCCCAACCACTGGACCATCCTTTTTCTTCCATTGGATCATTCTTCTTTCCTGTGTGGGCTGATTATCTAAGTAATTTACTTCCCACAAACGTATGTTTTGAGGAGAAAGGAAAGCAGGGACCTGTGTACAGCCATGTGAAATAACTTACGTTTCTGTTCCAATTAAAATCCCCTGATTTTCACTTTGGGTTTCAGGTTTGAACAAACCCTCAAAACTCTACAGAATCTGTTAAATTTTGCCTGGTTTGGTTCAAAACTGTGTGAAACCATGAACTTTTCCATGGTTTCTTCCTAAATTCTTAAACAGGCCCAAATCTCCCAGGATACACAATGCTAGATGCTCTAGAACATTTACAAAAGTATCCCCACAGTTCTAGTACTGATACTTTCCCTCATAAAATAAATGACGGGAAAAGAATAGGAGAAGGGAGCAATAAAAGGGAACCTTAGAGTAATTAAATAAATATATATTACCCAGCCATGAAGGCCTTCTATTACCATAAGAAAAAGAACCTAAATGAACAGTGAGTGGTCTCCAGAGCCAGTTACCCATTTCACAAGTTGTTTAGTTTCAGAAGAAAAGTGTTGTTGCAGAGATTATTCAAGTCCAAATGTTCCTGGGGAAGGTAGTTCCAGTAATTCTGGGAAGGAAGCCAATCCTTTTGGCTTTATATGTAAATATTTGAAAAACATTTTTATATACATATATTTTATACACATATACATATATGTCTTTATACTTCCAGCCTTGCAAAATTGCCATGAAAAAATGTACTGTTCAAGCATAAATATCAACTCATCAGAACTGTGACATGTGACAAGAATTTAAACAATAATGCTCTCCCACCTGTTAAGTTAGGTAAGTAAGATACAAAGGCCCCAACCCTAAAATCTGTTATGCTCATGCAGAATAGTTGCAAGACTGAAGCCTTGGGTTTCAATGATGCAGAGTTCAGAGGAAGCTATAGAAATCTCAAAAAATAACCAGAAATAGCCTTTCTGTTCCCAATAAAGGCATGAACGTAAGGTTCATAACTTCAGAACTTTCTAGGTCTAGACAAACACTGTGTGTTCTACTTCCAAATTGATAATCTCTCACTTTCAATGGGATAAATCTCCCAGTTCCTAGCATTTTAGGGCACTGAGATATCAGAATTTATAAGTGTGACTTTTTTATCTGCAGAAAAGTCATTGGCCCAGGACTCAATCTTGCCCATCCTACAAGCAGTGGCAATTTAGTGGGAAATTCTACATTTGAGAGAGCAAAGAGAAACATTTCTGTAGGAGGCTGCTTTTAATGAATTAATTAAATGGTGGACACTTGAAGCTACTTGGGAGTTGGGACGCAGGAATAAATCCTGGGGAGATAGAGAGATTGGGGGCAGAGTGTAGGTGACAGTCAAAAGTGGATTATAAATAAATTAATCCATGCCGCCACAATTTATCACATGGCTAATACCTATACATATGTGGTATACAAAAACATACACTAATAACTGTATTTATTCCCTCCCCCCACACCCATACACACTTTTTTTCATACATATTTACATAGAGCGCTTGGTTAAATTCTTGGACAAATAGTTTAGTAGAAGAAAAATGCAGTTTCATTTGAAGAAACCTATTTATGAATTTGACATTAATATTTTTGGCCATTCACAAAACGACCAGAAGAGAAGGAACTAGCACCATTGCCCACCTGCCCTTATAAGCTTTAGCTCAGTGTTTTAGTCACTCATCTGGGATGTGGAAGATGCAGGTTCAAGTCACACTAGTGGAACAGAGCTGAAACGGACTTTCTAAATTCACCGAAAAATTTCTGATTCAGTTTGACCTGAACCAATTTTTTTTTGTAACTACCACTGATGTAAAACATCAATTATTCATCCCGCTCCACAAACATTATAATACACACGCACAAATATGTATATTTTTATCTGTAACCACACATATATATCCTATGAGGAGGTGATATAAATATTTCACAAATATATTCTATATAATGCTATTTCTGTTAAATATTTATATCACTGCCGCATGTAAGGTATTTGTGTGTTTTGACATATACACAGTATAAAATGTGTAAGTTTGTACATGTGTGATCTCTCTCTCACACACACACACAAACTCAAATGGAAAGACCAAGAGTAGAGCAGACCTTTTACAAAATATTTTATTAGCTTTTTTAGAAATCTTCACCCAAAGTTTGAGGGTTTCTTTTTTCTTTTTTTCCTTTTTGCAGTCTGACATTTTCTACTGCAAAATACACCTGCTTTCTTTTCTTTTCTTTTCCCCCGCTAAACTAAATATTTCTTCCATCTAATGATTCTCTTTATTAGACAGCATCTAATTTGCATACATTTACATACAATTTAACTGCTAGCTTGTGAGAACAAAGAAATGGCTCTGTATTATACTGAAGGACAATACTCAGAAAAGGAAGGTATAAAAACCAGCTAGCTCAGTGGCTGTGTATTCTCTTTGTTTCAGAAATACCAGGATTTTTAAACACACCACTTAAAGGGTGAAAAAGATTATTTCATCAAACAATGAAAAAAGATACAGTGCAGCTCCTTTTTAACACATTCTCTCTCTGGTCTGGTTAATGGGATTTAAGGGTCCAAGATTTCTTTGCTTTCTACTATTTCCTTTATAAGATCTGATGGATTTAATTCTGTCACATATTTTAGTTCATATTTTATTCTTATAACAATCTACATTGAAGCTCAGCTCCAGTGCTAATTCAATACCACCTTCTCCTTATAGTCAGACTGGCATCAAGTACTCTCCCAGCAATGCCCAGCAGTAATGGATTTTATAGAAAGGCTGTCAGGACTTTATCCTCTGGCAACAAGTATAGAGATAATGAAAACTTACCATGTAGCTGATTGGGAATCAACAGGAAGGGAAGCAGGGCTGAGCTCCACTTGTGAGAACAGGGTGAGACTGTGGGCAGAGTAAATGCAGGAGGTAAAGGAGATGTCAAGCCCTCTGGTTCCCTAGAAGAGGAGGAGGAAAGGATTTTTGAGACTTCATAAGAGGGAAAAGTCTTTAGAGAGAGAAGGCAGAGACTCCTGTCAACAATCTGCCCAAACAAAGTATACCCCATAAAAGGCCTTTCCTCCAAAAGCTTCACAATGGAAATAACAACTACAGGGATTGTTTGCAAAACCAATCCAAGTGTAAATTGCATTAAAGAATCTCATGAAAGGAGGGGGGGAAGTACACGGTAAGGTGTGTATTGATCACGCCAATGTCTCCTTGGGTCTGTTCAGCCCTTTGAGAAGAGCAGGGATGCAAGGTATTCTGACATTTGTTACTGCAGGATGTCGTGGCTATTGGCTTTATTTCCAAAATCGCTCTGGCCTCGCCTGCCTTTGACCTCTTCTCTTTGCTCGATGGTGCAATTCTAGAATTTTACATTTTAAAAGGAGGCATGGCACGTGGTCACTGACTGGGATAAAAAGCTCCAGTCATTTTGGGGCAAGTGAATGACCACAGGGGCCTGATCCTACAGAAATGAGCTACCAGATGTAGCATTTTCTATTGTGAGCAGATCCATTAAAGTAAATGGGATGGGAATACTTATGGTAAAGAACATTATGCCCAGTAGTGTTTCTAAATCAGGCCCAAGATTTGAAATCCTCACTGATCAGTTGGGCTGGTCAGTTTCTCCTAGTCACATGTGACAGAGTACAGAAGCTTTACCAGGTTAACAGGGGGAAAGGAGATCACTCCCTGGTCAGACCCTCCACAGGTGTATGGTGCATACTAACAACAAGGCAGGGCTGAGGACTCAAGGCCCAAATCAGGATCTGAGAGACTGCACAGGAATTCTTTTGGTACTGACTGATCCCTGGTTGTGCCTCACTGAAGCTCTAGGCACATTACAAAATATTTGCAAATATAAGCTTTTAATCAGCACTCACTGAAAATCATCAAAATTTGGAAAAAATCTGATTTTTTTGGAAAAAATTCAAAGAGGGGGAATTCCCCCCATAACTATTTTAATATATTTTCCAATGTGTATATATATACATACACATTTACACTAAATATAATCCACCTTATTCCCCTCCCCCCTCAACAAAAATTAAAAAACACAGCCTTTGCATTCTTTCCCCTCTCCTGCCTGAGAAATCATGTGAGCCTTGCAGTGGGTCCTGGAGTTTACCAAAACCTGGCTCTGGTAGAGGAAGGAAGTTCCAAAGCTAAGGATCCCTTATGGATCTATACCCTATCTGCAGCCCCCCAACTTGTTAAAACCTTTGGGTTGTTATTTTGAGTGTTTTGGGTGATTGTGGCTGCCATGGTATCACCCAGGGAGAAAGGCTTCTATGAGGCAGTTGGGATCCAAGCCATTTAGGGTTTTATAGGTCAAAATCAGCACCTTAATCTTCAACTGAAAATCAGCTGACAGGCTGTACAGCTCATGCAGAACAAATGCAATATTCTTTTCATGTGAAATTCCACTTAAAAGGTGCATTATCACAATCGGCACCAGTTGCAATTTCCACGTAGCATGTTGAATTAGCCTCAAGTAACATGCAATACAATAATCCTACCTTGAGGTGATAAAAGCAAAGTCCCACATTCAAAATGAAAGATGCAACCCTCTTTCCAAGAGCAAATGATAAAAATCATTTTTAGCGATCTGAACTACTGCCTGAACAACCAGAAGCACCTGAAAATCTAGCAAAACCCTCAGGAAATGCACTTAGAAACAAATAGCAGGAAAACGTCAGATGTTATACAGTTATAATACTAAGTAGTTGCTTTGGCTGTTTCCCCAACCCTATATGCATTACCTCCTGCTTGGAGCAAGTGTCAGCTAGCTAGCTAGCCAGCCCTCTTACAGGCCCTCTTCTGCTGAACCCAGCATCTCTGTTGAACACTGAGCAAGTCACTCCACCATGCTGGTAAAAGTGAAAGGGATGGGAATACAATACTGGATATCAACTGCATCCTGAACTAAACCTTTTATTTGCCCCATATACATGTAAAACAATAGGGATGACAAAATACAGCCCCACAAACCTTACATGAGAATACCCTCAGGGAAGATAAGCAATCATCCAACACACCCCCCTGGGATCCCTCAGAAAGAAAATAATAGTCTCTCATAAAATGACCCATGAACTCTGCATCCACAGATGAATCATCATCATCAGTGGTACAGAGGCAGCCGACAGAGCTGAAAGAATTAATACAGACACCCCATCTTCATCCATTTTCAGCAGAAGATCAACAACCAATACAACCAAAGTCATTGCTATACTACATTCACAACTAAATCAGTTCTGACGGGGCCAAAAAGAGCAGAGGACTCTAGATACTTTACAGTACCACTGAAGTTGTTTCACCATAATTTCCTGAATAATCTCTCCTTAAGGGACTGGACTAGATGACCTATTAATGTCCTTTCCAATCCTACATTTCTACGATTTCTATGATCCAAAGGTAGTTTGGATGCCTTGTTTGGGAAGTGCAACCATAATTCTGCATTTCTTAGGTTACTAGCACTCAAAGGCATCTTTTTTGTTTTATGCTCTAAAATTTTTGACAAGTAATATGCATTCAAACCAATGATATGGGCGTGAAACTTTAACTTCACTTTAACAAAGGTTAAGACAATGATGTTTGGTTAATTAGCATTATTTTTTATATATTTTTCCTGTATACACAAAGGTCTGATTCTCCTCCTGTACTATTGTAAATCCAGAGTAATTCCATTGAAGTGAACAGAGCTACACAAGTGTAAAACTGGAGTAAGCAAGAGGAGAATCAAGTGCAAAGTGGTTTTGCTTATTGTATAATGTGTACATAAATTAACTCCTGCCTTTATAAACCTTTAGTTTGTCTGGGTGGGGTTTTTTTGGTACTCAGCTGTTTTATTACATTTTAGATTAGACATTATGGGCCGAATTATCAAACACAGCAGTGGCCTACCTCTCTTTCCACTTAAGTCCGTGTTTATATTGCAATTGATTTAAGTAGAAAGAGAGTTAGGTCAACTTTCAAAATTAATAGGCATAAACTTTAAAATAAACATAAGGAACTACTTCTTCACACCCGACACAGTCAACCTGTGGAGCTCTTTGCCAGAGGATGCTGTGCAGGCAAAAGTATAACTGGGTTCAAAAAAGAATTAGATAAGTTAATGGAGGATAGGTCCATCAATGGTTATTAGCCAAGATGATCAAGAGCACCACGCCATGCTCTGGATGTTCCTAAACCTCTGACTGTCAGAATCTGGGACTGGATGAAGGGGATGGATCACTCGATAAATAGCCCTGTTCTGTTCATTCCTTCTAAAGCACCTGGCACCAACCACTATCAGAAGACAGGATACTGAGCTACATGGATCATTGGTCTGACCCAGAATGGCCATTCTTATGATGTTAGGTGCTTTTAAAACTCCCTCCTCACGTCCAGTAAATTTCCATCATTTTGTGTCTGCTTTTTGTAGCTACAGTGGTATCACTTATATATCCATTTTAAGAAGTATTAACAGTTCTCTTTTAAGTATGGGGAATATTTCTCAAACCAGTAGAATCTTTCAACATGGAAGAAAATGTTAAAATGTGGCAACCGTGACGAGTTATGTGGTTGAGGTGAACCCTATTCTCCTCACTAAGGTTCACCTCAACCAGATAACCTGTATTAAAATACAATTTGCCCTGTTTACACTTGGATTTTAAAACATGTTAGTTAAAACATCTGGACATCAATTTTCCTAGTCCAGACAAGGTCTATCTGAGGAATAATAGTTAGTGAAGAAGGAAAGGAGTCTAACCAGACTTTCCTCAAAAAATGCTTCTGTAACATCTCAGATAAATCCCTTAACCTTGAGTATAATACAGAAAAAAACTGTGCCATTTGGTGGCAGCATAATAAGTTTAAAAATTGCCCACTGAAAATGAAAGATCAAATTTCCATATTTATTTGCATTTTAGGCCTGCATGAGCTGGATATTTGCACTAGCTAGCAGAGCAAGTGATATTTTGTTCAAATTACAGGACAATCCTCTTAATTGGGACACCCTGGTGGAAGGCCTATTGTCCTGATTAATACGTTGTCTCAATTAAGAGAAGAAACCATTTGAAAAAAATTGTCCAAAAAGACCTGAAACGGAATAAAATGCTGTACTGAATAAAAATATAAGTATAAAAATGATTTATGCTGCATTTAATCTTTATTTCTTTTCCTCTTAACCTTTATTTGGCAACAGCTGTATTAAAAGACTAGAATTTAGAATTTCACACCCATTAAACACCTGGTTAAACACCACTTAACCCACTAGCTCCAGCCAAATGTGTCCCCATTAAACAGAAATATTGGCAATGCTGTCCCGATTAAACAGCATCCATTGCCATTCAGTGTAGTTAGGCTAAATCGGTTCCATGGGACACAACCTAATTTAACAGATTTCTTGATTAAGAACATCCCGATCAAATGGAGAATACTGAACCAGTAAATTTTTATGCAATGTGTGAAGGCTTCTGGCCACATAAGTCCTATCCCATCTGTCTGGTTTGCAGGCCAAGTTTAGAATCCTGGGTGTGTGATATCCTGTACCTAAAGGGTTGCCTAGGAGAGTCACACATTCTAACAGGGCTGAGGTTTTTTTCTAGGAAGCAACTGGGCCAAAGGAGAGAGTATAGAACTGATGGAGATGGACTGAGATTCTTTCTTGGAAATGCTCTTGCAAGACTAAAAACAGTCTCCTGCTTATGGTTTTTCCTTCTCTCTGCTTTTTATCAGTGTAGGAAATCATCCCTGTTTGACTGGCATATAGGGTTTAATTTATTGGTTAAACATATAGCACAGTGTCTTTTACAATCTTTGTGGTATTAAATTGTTAATTGTTTGTTTAATTTTGTGTGTGTGAATTCAGTGATGGATTGACAAGCCCAGAGAATAAAGTTCTCCATTCATACATCAGGTATGGCACAGACAGTGGCAATGCCAACTTCCCCAAATATGCTTCCCAATATGCTTTAAGGCTGTTCTGGAGAAACCATCTGTATGGGTAAGAGGGAGTCTTATCGCCACGATCCTTTCAACCGTATGGCCTCCACTGAGATTGCAGACAAGGGTGTCAATAAGTGCCAGGTCTGATGATAATTTATGTCATGTGAGAATTTTCCAATGGGAAACAGACTCATTCTCAGCAACTAATTTCCAGGTAAGGCCACCAAAATCTCATGTGATGGTGATAACTTTCAATTGCTACCAATCTCTTAGGTTGGACCTAAACAGTGACCTGCCCAGAACTGGAAGGCTCAATCTCCCATGCCCAATCCTGTGTGGTTCCACTGCAGTGTGTGCTTATTAATGGCTTTTATTACCCACTCGGTCACCCTCACATGGTGCTGATGATGGATTAGATCTGCCTGTTGAAAGTACACTATTCCAGGGATAAAATGACATGATTTCGGTGCATTTGGGTGGTTAACTGGTCAAAGTAAAGGGTTTACAGGAGGGCAGGAGGGCCATAGATTCCCACCCCCCATCTGACCCACCTATTCCCCTCTCAGGTACCCCCTCTCAGCAGACAAACCCCCTTGGCCTATGAGTCCCTACAACCATCCCCTCCAATATGAACGAGTGGCATTGCCACTCAGGTTTGGCCCAGCCAGAAATTAGTCAGGCCATGGCCCAGGTGGCTTCTTCCAGCTCCCTGTCCTATGGTATACATGTCTCCTTAAACTGATATTTTAAAATTAAATATATACATTATAACAATTAATAGCTCAACACTACACTCTGGAGTGCATATGTGACTTTTACTAGTTTGAAACTGATTAGTCTCATTAGGGTATTGGTATGTTTTATAGTTACTGACCCAAAACTACGGTTATTTCCCAAAGAACCATACAATTCTGCAAATCCTTTTTTGCTTTGATTGACCAGTCTGCTGGCAAATGTCTGCATACTGACACCTTGGTTATTTCTCAGTAACCATTAAGTTAGCTTATAAAAGACCACTTTCTAATGTGCTATTGCTTTCTGTTTATATATTCATATGATACTTATCACTGTGGTCTCTGAAGCAATTGATTTTTAGAGGGACTGTGCATACAAAATTCCTACTAAAGTCAGTAAGAGCTGAGGGTGCTCAATACCTCTGAAAATCAGGCTCCTGAGGCCCAGATCCACTAAGGGACTTAGGACTTTTAGGTGCCTAGAAAAAACACTGGAACAACATGGGATCCACGAAGCCTGAGTTAGGCACCTAGGCTCCCTATAAAATGAATGGGAAGAGATGAGAATCTTAGAATGGGATCTACAAAAGCCAGCATGCTAGGTAGGGAACTGCCTAAGCTAATCAATGGAAAATATCAATGAGAGGGATGTGTCTTAAGCTCTGTCCCTCTCAGGGAGTGATGTACCTATTTCTGCTAGTGATCCACCATCAAGAGAACCCCTCTCCTGGAATCAGGTGGCTTAAGCAACTAAGTCATTTCTCGTGAGAGTGAGTCAGGCATCTCCCTGACTCCACACAAAACAGGAGGGGAGGGGTGAAAAGGAAGAGGTGGAGATGGCCTGCCTTATATGCTTTAACTCAATGGTCAGAGCAAATGCCAGGGATATGAGATCTGCCTGATGAGAAGCAGGAATTTGAACAGCCAAACCACAGTTTCTAATTGTTTATGTTAAAAAAGAAGAAAGAAGAGGAAAATCTTTAAGACCCTGTGAAAGAATTTCTGGGCTAGATCTTCAGCTGGCATAAATCAGCATAGTTACATTGACTTTGAAGGCATTAGGCCAATTTACACCAAGTGAGGATCTAGCCCTCTATGTCATAGCAACAAGTGGTCAGATTCACAGTTGTACGGTCTATTGTTACAAAACACAGGTCAATGCAATAGGGTATTAGGGTGATTTCTTAATATGGAGAAGCCTAATAGAAACAGACATAGATGGAGGAGGAGAATGCAATTACACTAAAATCAGGAAATGAAGTGTTCCCACAGCACCTAGATACTACAATGATGAGCATCCTAAAAAGACATGGATAGTTTAGATAAGTCATCTGAAGAGTAAGGAACAGCGTAGAAAAATAAAAGAGCGGGTAGGTCTGAGGTGTGGAGAGTGTGAAAGAAGGCTGGGAGAAATAGCAGGAGAAGAGGCAGATGTGGACTACAGCAGGACTGTGCAAAGGTTTTAAAAAAATAGGACAAGGACTTGATGCATAAACTTGATACAGAAAGTGAGGGAAATCCACTGGAGGGATATATTAAGAAATTAATGTTTCAATATGCCATCTTGTAATCTCACATCCAAAAACCACACCGTGCTATGTTGATACCATATTTGATCAAGTGCACCAGTGTGTTTAATCTGAATGTAAGATTATGATACATCACACAATACAGGAAGGTAACCAAGTGACTCGCACTCCCTTTTCAAATCTTAGCATATTAAAGGTCAGATTGCGGCAGCAACACAATAAGTAAAGTCTACCAGACTCACCACCAGAGAACAGGAATGTTGTACAGAACATCCCAGGACCGCTTGATCATTTGTTAGACATTAACAACCCCCTCACTGTGCCAGCAAGACTGTTAGAGCAGCAAATAAATTTGGTGTATGTGTTTTAATCTGATACATCAAGGCACGGTCTGCCCAATTTTCTAAGGAGGGCAGAGAGACCCAGAGCACCTGATCACTATTAAGCCATCTCTTATTGCTTATGAAGAGGAGAGTCCATATTGGCAGTGCACTGGTTTAAAGGGGAAGGGAGGCGGTTGCAGGAAGAGAAGCATAAACCTGTTCCTGTTCACTACCAACAACTTTAATGCAGGCACCAGTGATGAAGTGGCTAGGTTGGAAAGGGAATGGGATACAGGAACTGGAGTGCTTTATCTGCTCCAAGACCAGTTCTGGTTTTGGCACTACTTTCGCTCTAGTGAGTTACAGAAAAACAAGCAGGTGCTAGCAATCTGAGAGACCACATGCCAGCTACAGCTGCTTCAAACTGATTCAATTACATCTGCCTGAATAGTCCCAGGACATTGAACTGGTTGTAGAGACCCATAGTTTGAAGGGAGACTTAGTCCATTCTGCTTTTAGTGCCCTATTAAAATTAAGTGCAAGTCTCCCCTGAGGGAAAAAGAAAAATCCAAACAGATCCGGAAGCAGGTGATCATTTCCAACCCCAGGGATAAAAGGGAAGCTGGGGGGAGCATGTTTGCACTAATGCTAGAATATACTGAGAAAGCCCTTTGGAGCTCAGGCCTTAAAAATACTCTGAAACAGCCTGAAAACATTGCCTTGTTTCCCAAAATGCTGGGTGCAGCATGTTTGCTGAACATGCTCTTGGGATCGGGACTTCACTCCAAACCTTGTTTGTACAAAAAGGGGCCAAGCAGCTGGGAAATTCTGGAGTGCAGTGTGTCCTCATTAGTTCCCATCTGCCATCCGAACTCAGCTCATGGCAAGTTTGGCTAAGTTCTGGTGTTCTCAGGTCCAAATCTGGGTCAGTTTTAATTACACTATACAGAATTCAGAGTGCAGTTTTTAAATCCTTATTATACAGCACAGAAGAACGGGCAGCTCTCCAACTAATCAATTTTTTAAAAGTACATATATAAAAATTTTAAACCAGGCTAGACAGACAGTGGATGGAAAGGAAAAAAAAAAAACGTCTGCGTGAGTACAGGGGTTAGTTAAGAGAACTGTGAGCAAAACTGGGTCAGCAGCAAGTTCTGCTTGAAAACTTCAAAGGAAGAGGGGAAAAAAAAAACCCTCTCTTCAATTATAAGACAGAGAAACTGATGTACACAATTCATATTGCTCTTAATGTCGGCATGAGTTACCTACAACAATGCTGCAGCCAGTTTAATGTAAAGGCAGGAAGAAGAGTCTTATGGGCCTGGGTTCTATTCCTGGCTCTGTCACTGTCTCCTTGTGCAGCCTGGCAGAGTCAATTTCCCCATTCAGTAAAATAAGGATTTTACTCCTTACCACACACGCGCATAATCCCAGGAGGGGTTCTGAAGCTTACCAGTTGAAAAATATGATGGGATCCTTGGGAAGATGATAAAGAACTGCAGGATGATAATATAAATGCCTAAAAAGATAATGCATTTTGGATTGTACAAGACAGACAATCTTTCCCATCCTATACCCCTTCAATAACCATTGGGCTTGAAAAGAACACCAGGTTGCTGGCAATAATAAATAATAATAGTAATAGATAATAATAATCAGGGGAAGAGAGTATTGGAAATTGCTAACTGAACAGAAACTTGGGATAAGATTTGGCTCAGTACCCTATCTGTAATAATTGGGCCAGCAACTACTCTCAAAAAAGACGTCCAGAATCTACCCTGTTGACAATCTTCTTTAGATGCAAGGAAGCCAGAGCAAGTCTTCATGGAGAGTTGCTGACATAAAGGAATGGAGATGGATGATCAATGAGCAGAGTAAATACATAAGACTTGACACATGCTTGTCTGGAAAGGAATAATATTCTGCCACCCTCTACTACAAGGGTTTCCTTGCTTGTGTTTCTAAGTTTGCAGCAATAAATCATATGCATTAACAAACCTCTTACGGAAGATTTTTTTTTAAAATCCCTTGCTGTTGATCTCACTATAGTCTTCATCTTGGACTTGAGAAATTATAGAAGTTGTTAATAAGACAAAGGCGTGATCCTTGATAGTCCTTTTTACCTGCTTCCTTGGCAAGTGCTGTATGCCATGCATCATCCACACATCTTTATTGCTAGATGTACCTACACTGCACGAAGCATACTGTGGGGGCCCATCACAGTGCACTGTTGGATAGTTCAAAAGCAACTCCCTGAGACAACATTAAGGAGCCAGGACAGCTCAGCAGTGGTGGCAGACAATGGTTCCTGCTTGGCCCCCAGCAGCTTAGACCTTTTAAACTTTAAGCTTAAACCTCACGTTTGCAAATGGGCATGCAAATCCATGAGCAGAAATCCATTAGGACGGGGATATTTGGAGGAACCTCATTATTTTAATCAAAGTCTATCCATCTTTATTAAAGACAACATAGGGCAAAACACACACACGCTAATACAAACAGCCTAGTCATAACCCTCCTTTCCCTATCTTATGCTAATAAGAGGCAGTTTGTGAATGAGTGGGCATATGAGAATGTTAACATACAGGATTGTACTATTCAGTAAGATGAGCTTGTGGTGAAGTAAGAGTAATAAAATATTACAGAAAATGTCCATGTATGCCTCAGTTTCTCCTGTATTTTGCATGGCTACATAGTGGGGGGAAAGGAACTAAGATTGCTCTCAGGGTAGGCTGGGAGACATAAGTGTGTGTGTTGTCTAGCTGTCTGAGCCTGAGAGGATCATTAAAAAAGACTGGCTAAGGCCGACCCCATGTCAGTGGAATATCTGAGAAGACAATGGAAGAGTCAATCAACAGGACATTGGCACTTAGCAACCAACAACCCAGAGGAAGGGAGATTTCCCCACCTCTCAGCAGGGAAGCTGAGTAAAGACCCCAGCTCGAGAACAAAGAAGTGAAGGTGGGGGGATAATGTGTTGGCTTCTTGAGGAAGCGAGGAGCCTAGACTCTCATAGGGAAACTGATGAAGGAGGTCGGACAGAGAGACACACAGCCTGAACACTGGGCTCACTACAGCTTGGCTGGAGCTCTGGGCTGATCAGAATGGATGATGCTTTAACTTTCATTTCTCTGTGCTAGCCTAAGGACTTGCTGTACTGTGTCCCAGGTGACTTATAAACCCTACTGTTTTGACAACGCTGCTTGAGTGCCACTGTAAATACTTGGTGACGTACATTAATTCCTGAAGAGTGTACAAGTCTCTATCACAGTTGGACTCGTTGAACAGAACACACGGTGTGATGCAGGAGTGCTGAAGCCCCAGAGGTTCAGTCCTAGGAGGCAGTGAGGCCGCACAGCCCACCCTGGAGGAAGTGAGACCCCGGCACACTGAAGCGGTTCCTCCTAGAGACAGTTCCCGAGCTGGGGTGTAGCACCAATCCTGTGTATCTGTGTCAGAGCTATGTACCAACCTCCACCCACTGCAAATAATGTTAATTGAACTTAAATACATAGGAGTGTGCCAGTCCTGCAAAAGCACTTCAGTGTTCCCAAGAGGCTGATCTCCTTACAAAGCCTTTGACTGTACAGACTGCATCTGAACACCTGCAGTGACAATAGTGATGCACCCTGGCCTGTTAAACACAGCTTATTTCAGCCTTGTCTTAAAAGAAGCTGCTGTATGAGATCAGTTCCAGTGCTTCAAACACCTCAACACAATGCATGTTGAATTGTTCTGTTTGGTTGTTGTGCTGATTTAAGACAGTGCCATTGATTTGTCACAGGGTGTAAGACTGGGAGTGGAGACCTGTAGTTCAGTCTTGGTCTAAAAGAAATCCAAGCAATCAGTACTTGCACATGAATTAACTTCATGAGTTTCAAGAGAATAGCATGCTCCATATTTTAATTTGTCTGTTTTCCAGACCTTTTTCTTCCCCTCCAACTATGATTTTGTTTAAAGTTGCTTTTCACTTTCATCTGTCATGTTCCAGCCAAAGAGAGGTGGCTAATGCTGTAGTATACATTCCAGTGTTTCAGCAGCCATTTCCTGGGCTTTGACCACCACTTGTGAACTAGCAGTTCCACAAAAGATCACTCTCTGTCAAGCCCACTAGTTGACTTAAAGAGAAGAATGAACATTGGCCTCTGAAGAAACTTTGCAGTCCACCTTTCAGACATGTGCATGTTTTAAAATGGAAGTCAGAAAGTTGTTGTGTTACATCATCTCTACGTAAAAGGAATTAGTATATGAAAATGTCACACCTATCATCATGTGTTTAGTAAACATACAACTCGTGACTTCTGTGTATAGTGCAACACAGCTATTACTACTGGCTTACAACATGGCCTAACACAACAGAACAGGTCTTACAAATATCTTCCTTTTGTGACTTTAAAAACAGTGGTATAGGATCAAAGGAATTTGCTAATTTCCTGTGCTTCCAGTACCTACAATAGGCTGGTATGTATATAGCAGCAGGAGAGGCACCAACATGAATGCTAATTGAGGTCAAAGGCCATTCAACTAGAGAACTAAAAGGTATCACATAAATTGTCTTGGAAACTGATATTACCTGTTAAATGTTCCAAAATTAAATGCTGTAGGTAAACTCACTGAAGTCAATGGGAGTTTTGCCACTGATTTATTTGGGGCCAGAATTTCTTCCTTGCCTGGGCAGATAAAAGACCCAAGACACATAGATCTCAGAACATCATTATCAGGCACACCACACTGACTTACCTTCCCTCACCAACCAATCACAAAAGTAGTGGCTAATAAACTCTGAAGGGACTCCATGATGAAGAAGAAATGTGACTTGAGTTTTTAAGATGATACAGAATATAATGAGAGTAGAAACACTATTTGAATGTACACAAACACCACAGGACTTGAAGATATAATTAATAAAGTGTTTACAATAATATTTTTCATTTCTATACTACTTCCCATTGGAAGATCTCAACACTCCTGACATTCAAGAATTAAGCTTCCCAATCTCCCCCTGTGAGGGAGCCAAACATCATTATCCCCTTTTTATAGATGCACAGGAAAGTTGAGTGACATGGCTCAGACCATACAGCAAGTAATGTTGGTATTGGGATAAGAACACAGGATTCCTTGGCTCCTTGTGTTCTGTCCATTTACATCACAATGTTTATTGCTTACTAGCCACATTTATATTATGCTTAACTAAAGAGTTCAACAGCAATATCCCATCTCAAGTAAAGGTTCATGCCAACACCTGCCCATCTAACAGTCAGATACTTTTCCACTCTTTCTTGATCTTGGATAATAAAATGGTTGTAACACCTTTTACTGTCATCAGTTCCACTGTGTGGGTAAAGGAGATTTTCTGGAAGTTTCAGAAAAGATGTTGGAATAAGTAGGAAACAGGCCTATAATGTATTCAATCCTTCTGCCTGAACCAGTATGAGCATAAATAGAGTTTAAACAATCTCAAAAAAATGCCAAGTTTGCCATTGTCTGAGGATGGGGATGTCAATAGTTCATAATATTTTGAGCTTTGGACAGTTTGTTCAAATCTACTGATAAAATACTGATTTCTTTTGAGTAAGGCAGAAAAGGGATGTTATATACTAGATAAAGATGAAATGGTCTGAATTTGCCAATCAGGAAATGTCGTATGACTGACTTAATTGCTAAGATGATGTTGAGGGTAGAGCCAGACTGGGCATGCAGCAAAGACTGATGTGATTGTTATTCCCAATCGGCAAATGACAGAATTGCCAACCCCAAGAAACCAGAACCAACAATAAAAATAAAAAAAATTGTATGAGATTTTCAAACTAAAATGCACACTCTCCTAACTCAACAAACCAAAACAAAAAGCCACACTGTTCCCAGGCTAAGCCCTTGTGCTCTATATGGCATCACTGCAAAAAGATTTTGAAAGGAGCATGAAATGTAGAGAAAAATACCCTATGGTGAGGAATGTCTGTTCTTCTTTCCTCCTTTGCCAGTCAAGAAAGCACTGATTCACAATTAGTTGCCTCACCTCCCTGCCCCTCACCAATGACAAACTCACCTTAGAGCTCTCTAATTCTTTTCTTGGCTAAGTATGCAACTCCAGGGAACCCAGCCTTGATCACAGGCACAAATGAAGAAAAATCAGCCAAGAGTTTACCATGATCAGTGCCTGTCACATAACACAAGCAACCTGCTAAGGAGCTGCTATGTGCTCTCTCAAAGTCACAGCTGCCAGCAACAATTGAGCAAGTGCAGCCTAGCTTTTCACAGGATTCCTGCCTGTTGCCCAGGAACCACACAAAGCAATGGAGATTTTAAACAGGTGCAAACAGCGCTTTTCTCCCATGCCTTGTCCTCTAATGCATCAGATTGCACAGCACCAGCAATAGCTACACAAGATGAACTAAACAGCAGAAAATGAAGTTTTAAAATGTGATCAGAGCCCATATTGATAAGCTACACTTTTATAGCAATGAGAACAATGGTCTGTACTAAAGTGGGGCATACATGATGCTATACAAAGAATCAGTCTGGCTTGCCATTGTGACAACTTTATATGCATTGTCGTTGTAGCTGTGTTGGTCCCAAGATATTTGAGAGACAAGGTGGGTGAAGTAAAATCTTTGACTGGACCGACTTCTGTTGGTGAGAGAAACAAGCTTTCAAGCTTACAAAGAGCTCTTCTCCAGGTCTGTGAAGACTTGTTTTTTCAGCAATATATGATATATTACAATATCCATCTGACTGAATAATTCTTCTAAAATGTGTGTACATTTTTATGAGAAAGGATTTTTTAAATTTTAAAAGACATCACTCTAGAACATTTTATGACCACCAGAATAAATGAGAACTATATATTTTTAAGCAGAATTTTTAAAAGTGAGCATGTATAGGAATTTTGTTTTTATTTTAGATATGTGTGTATAATGTTAAACTGTATGTGTATAGTATGCATAGTGTGTATAATTTATATACATAAACACATACAAATATATATACACACTATACATACTGCATATGTGCAGACACCTGTTTAACATATTAATCTTTTAAATACACAGTTCCTGTGCATGGGTGGTATGCAACAGACTGAAAAAATTCTTTCGGGATTTAAAATCCGTGAGGTAAACATTTTTTTAAAAATAGGTTTTGTCAGGAGAGACTGTAATGGCTCCAGAATGGTTAATTTTGTCAATATCATCCACATCACGTGAAGTCATCTGTATGAGAGTATTATGAGCCATATTCTGATGTCATTATTCAGCCAAATTCCTGTTGATTTCAACAGGAGTCTTGCTTGAATAAGGATTGAGGAGAAACTGATCAGGGACTCTGTTACATTATAATTAACTGGGGGCTTCTGTCCATTTGGGATGCTTTGTAAGCCTACTCACCCCTGTAAGTAAGGTTGAGTCTAGGGCAAGGCTCTCTCATTGTTTCCTCCAAGATGGCTATAATACTGACACAAACATCAAGGCTGCTGTCTAAAATGGAACTATTCTGTTAGATTTTACTTTCTCCAATTCTGTTTTTCATTTGGAGGGAAGGCTGCAAGGGCTGAAGAGTTCTCTTGTTGAGAAGCCAACAAAAACAAAGGTAAACTTAGAATTTTCATTAACTGTAAATTACAAGAGCAAACAGAAATAAGGATTGATGTGAGCAAGAGGGAATGCTAAAGCCTCACCAAATATAATGTGTAATGCCTCAACCCAAACATATTTTGGGATGACTTCCAGAAAGATGGGTATAAACGTGGGAGGCTTAGCAGAGTACAGTTTAAGCTAAAATGTATAACGTTTTCACTTGTGCTAAGGAAACATTCATAACTATGTAAAAACAGGCCTCATTAAAAACCAAAGTCTGTAACTAAGCTGAATCTTCCTGGGCAAAGCAACTGTTCCTAAAATAACCACATACGTAATTTTCAAGATTGTTTATGGTGGCATCTGACTTTATTATTGCATGTGGCAGAGCCATAGATCAGTTTGGCAGCTGAATACTGTAACTTTCGTGTCCTCTGAAAGAGCACTTTATCTATAGATGGTCTGATGCTCTAATGATGGTGATAGTTCCAGTCACATAAAGATGAAAATAGGGTTAGTTATCCAAAGGTTTCTCAACCTGTCACTCAGTCGATCCAGCCACAGTTGTATTCCTCCAGTGGGTAGAAATGGAACTGGTCCAGAGGCTAGCATCCCCACAGTCCATTTTGGCAATACAGTAGGATCCAAACTTCTTCATATGCAGCCTCCTCTCTGCTTCCCTCACTTTCATGAACTGCATCAGTTAACACTTGTCCGTCCATCTCAACTTGCTGACTATCAAGGCTGTTAAGCAAAAACTCCAAAAGAGAAGGATGCATCTACCTGAACTGCCAGACATGTTCTATAATGGAAAGTATACTCCTGAAGGGCAATCAATTATGAGATTTATGTAAGAAATCCAAGTACTCTGGATGGTAGAAGCGGTGGAGTGGAAGAGGCATCATGAACAACTCCTACAATCCTATCCGCCAGCAGCAACAATGGAGGCCATATGGAACAGCTATCTAGTTCTTCCCAGAATGCAATGACACTAAATTGGTTAGGCAGTATGACAATCATCGAGCCGTGGCTGCGATGGTAGATCAACTGCAGTGTGGACACAACATTTGTTGTGAGTGTATGAGATAAAAGTGTCGTGGCCTGATTAACCAAAAGATTTGTATATAAAATTTGTACACACCTTGTGACCTTAGTTCCTTTTCCATCAGATAAATGAAAGGCAACTTCAGTGGAAACCAAGAAGCTAAAGAAAGAATGTAGGTGACACTGTTTGAAATAAAATCACTATGAGCCTCCAGTGCAGGCTCATTCTTTGCTTTCTGCTTCCAGGCTGCTCTCCTTATTAGAAGATCATTCACTTTTCGGGGCAAGCAAGGCATCTGCACCATGATTTCTTGTCTTTCAAGACATATGCATAGGAATAAGGCTTCCAAAAGCAGTTTTACTAGAGACCACTTCAGCTTTTGTGATCTGGTTATTTCAAAGAGGACAATATCATGAATTAACAGGTTACATTTGGGCTTTAATCCCTTCCCCTATGGCTTCTGCAACTCATGATTTGTTAGGGGACTTTGACTCTCCCTATCTGTTGTCAGCTTTTAAAAAAGGACAGGCTCCCAAAGCCTTTTATCTGTGAAGAGGGGAAAGTCCATAGAGTAACCCAACGAAACCCTGAGATTCAGGAATCTTCTAGTAGTGTTTCATAGAAGGATTGGCAATCCCTCATTTGGGAGGAGACCAGGGCCTCCAGTACCAATCTCCTCCTGCTAAGAGATGATGGCAACAAAGACGTCTCCCCCTTTGTAGAGGAGAGCAAATCTGAAAGAATTCTGCCGCTGTGCAATATTTGGTTCAGTCCAGCAAGTAGAGACTAAAGCAGCCAAAGTAACTCTGACAATATACATACACAGTGCTACCAGTCACCAGAAGGAGATCTTCTTGTCTGAGTCTTCTGAGTCTCCATCCCTAAGATGGACTCGATAGTCTCTCCCTCTGTTAAAAGTTGTCTTCATTTTCTCTGGAGAATGTCTACCTGGCAAGAGAACTGGAACAGCAGTTCCAATTATGTGCTAATGCAGGTCAGCTGTAAGTGATTATTCATTCTTTGAATCCAGGGTTGCCATGGACTGAATGGCAGACAAAGATACTTCTTAAGTTTCTTAAGTAAAACAGATAGATGCTTACCCACTATGTGATAGCCTTTAATGACATCAGCAATTCCAGGGGCTCAGTAAGCATCATAGGTAGCATGGTACCAGCCAGATACCAGCACTTTAGATACAACTCTGGAGGCACTGCTATCTCCTCTATAAAGTGAGACAGCCAGCTGTAATTTAAAGGGGAGAGAGCCTCAACATGGCTCTAACACCTCTCAAGGAAAAAAGCATGGTTTCTCCAGTAGCTTCTCAAAATAAAGTAGTGGGTTAAAGCCAAGTCTGCACTAGTGCCAGACGTCACAGGAGTGCCATTGACACTCCACTCCATGGTAAAAGCTACCGTACATTTTAAAAGAACATCAATTATATATTCAGCTGCAGCAGGGCTATAACTCAACTTTATATCTCTTATTGACTGACCCTTCTTATTTGAGTTGTGATTATGTAAAACATTATTCCATAAAGAAAATCATCAAAATACATCATAGATACTCAAAAACCTATAGGATACTCTATCCAGATCTAATCAAACATGGAGACTTTTTTGGAGTCATCTATAGTACCATACAAGCTATCACTCTTGTGTTTTGGATTAATACACTTTCATTCTACAGCAATGCCAAGCTATTCTTTCAAGTGCACTGTATTGCTTTTTGCTGCCACATAATTATTTATAACCCAAGGCATCTATCTAACCTGTTCTGGTCCAATATACAGAAAATGTTTCTTGAAAGATTAAGATGCCTTTGTGAGCAATCTCCACCCAATCAGTGCCAGCCTCAGAAGTAGGCAACCACAGTGGTCACCCCGGACGCCAACTTTTAAGGGTGCTAAATCAACAACCAGGGTGTGGGTACCACCTGGCATGGCCACCTAGCCTTTTTTTTTTTTTCTCAACACTGCTCAAGGTGCAGAAACATTTTCTGCTCAGGGAAGCAGAACACCTAGAACCACCCTTGACCCCAATATTTTAGAGGCCAAATTCTGCCCTCTGGTTTTTGCATACAACTCCAATGAAGTCAAGAGACTTATAACTACAGTCCAAACCATTTTTCTTCAAACTGGGTCATAGTTGTACAGTACTGTCTTTTATGTAGAGAAGCAGTGGACCAGTGAATAGACACTGAACTTGGGATCAGTAGACATGAATGCTATTCCTGACTCAGTGACTGAATTACTGTGTAACTCTGACCAAGTCATTTATAGTCTCTGTGCCTCAGTTTACTCATCTGTACAATGAGGATACTGATACTTATCCTCCTTCGTAAAGCACTTTGAGACACTCAGATTAAAAAACATAAATAAGTATTATTGTGTTGAAACTTCTAAAATACACTGGCATTTCTGAAAGAAGACATATATTATATTGTGAGTGACTAAATTTTGCTGCAAAAGTTTCTTGCTGTAGTGCTCTTAGTGGAACTTATACCTTTCTTATAACTATGCTGAAATTGTCTGTATATGGTATGTGTGTTTTTAACCAGATTAATTATTTATGGTTATTATAGCTATGATATGAGGAAATGATGATACCGTACGATTGTTAATATAGGATTTTACCTTTTTTGTGAGAATTTTGGGCTTGATTCAATTCATATTTAAATAAATAGGAATCTTCCCATTGACTTCAATGGAAGTTGGATTGGGCCCTACATTATTTCCTCACAGGCAATGATTCTTCAGCTAAGGTATCATTTAATTTTATGAAGCGTGTGACAATTAAGGAACTAAAACAATAGCAGAACATTGTGTTCTGCTTCCCCCACCCTCTTCTCACCATTATTTAAAATTATGGCATTTGATACTGAGAACAGAGAGAAGTCACTACAGTATATAAATTCATGTGAGACACAGGAAAGTTTATAGTGATAAAGACTGACTGTCAGTAAATGCATCCTTTGGTATTTCTTAAAAAACTGAGCTTGTATTTTATATGTGGAGATGGTTTAAAAGACTAATTTATTTATATGTACTTTTCAGAGCACAAATGATCACATTTTGATGCTTTATTAGAAGTTTAAAGCAGACATAATTTGCATCCATTGCACCCTATTAATCATTTGAGTAGCGTTTGAATTGTTCTTTGAGTGCTTATTCCATTTAGACATACACTTTCTAGATATACATGGGCATACGCTGAAATGGGTGCTCCTTACACACCACAGTTCAAAGTCCAGCCATTTATGAGTTATCTATGTAAGAAAAAGCATGGCAATATTTTTTTTTATTATAGGAAGAGGATATTTTTCCCTGCCTTGTTATACAAGAACAGCTCAAGAAATTTTCCGCAGACTATTTACATTTCAGATGTCATCAAGCATCAAAAATTTCAGTCCCAGAAGATTAATTTTTCTGGAAGTCATAAGCAACTGAAAACATGGGGTCAGAACGGTTGGAGCTGTTTCACAAACTTAGCAATAGCATTTGCTATGAAGTAAATGCTAAAATAACCATGCTGCTGGAAAAATCATTATAAGACAGACCCTTTTTCCACTAAGTTGCTCAATTTTGGTTACAGCTGATAGGAATTTATAGGTGTTAACTAAACTACAGGAGAGAAATTCTCCAGGTTAAAAATTAGCTACATATTTTAATACAAAGGCAACAATATACAAAACAAATTTAGATTCCTAGTTCTTACCAAGAGCTATGTACATTCAAATTTTCATACCAATTAGACCTAACTTACTGGGAGTTATGTTTTAAGAACAAAAAGCAAAATTTCCCAACATTTTAGTCATTATTCACTTATAAATAAGGCATGTCAGTGGCATTTGAATAACTATGTCTGTAGTAAAAAAAATTAAAATGATAAAGTTGCAATGTTTATTTTGAAGTGATATCCTAGATCCTCCATCAAATTCATTACTAATATAGGCTTCAATTCAGCAAGGTATTTAATAGCATGAAAGTAACTATTGCCACTGAAGTCAGATGCTTAAAATTATGCACATTTAATCATCTTGCTGAATCACAGCCATAATGGCAGAACTTTTATTCCTCAAATCATTACCCCAATTCTCAGTACATTTGCTGCAGTATGTCCCATTTTCTGTTAATTGTGGGCCAAATCTTCAGCTAGTATAAACTAACAAGCTCTGTTCAATTTAATGAAGCTATGCCAATTTACGCCATCTGAGGATCTGACCCTGCTGTAGTGCTGCAGTGTAAAAAAAATACAGCTGTATTGGTTATTATTTTCATCATGTCCCCCTAGTCTCACAGCACTTCAAGGGCTACATACTGTCCTCTATCAATACACAGCATTCCCACTAGTGCCAATGAGAGTTGCAAGCCCATTTTGTGGGCTAAATATAGACTTTATTTTTTATTCAAATACATTACTAATATGGATAGCAATGAATGGTCAACCCAACAGATTTCACTCCTCAGGTCCATCCTGCTTGGTTTAAAAACACAACAGTCAGTAACCCAAGTACAGGCAGTAATTGTGCTATTTTCTTAAACCACTGTATCACCATCGCTATGTATTGGTAAATGTTATGTTTTTAATGGCAGCCACTCTACCACAGGTTAATTGTATGGCACAACTGCATACTAACCAGTCTCAGAGGTCCCAGTTGACGGCCTTAGCACTGAGGTGTCAAGACATAAATATACCTAGCACCAACTATATATTGCACTTTTAGAGCCAGAAATCACTTTTACAAAGATGGGTAAGTAGCATCATTATTCCCACTTTAACAGATGGGGAAACTCAGACATGGTAAGGGGAGGTGAGTATTCCAAAACAGACACACACAGAGTGATAGAACTAGGAACAGTAACAAGGTTCTTTTTCTTTCAGTTCCCTGCTCTTTCCACTGGACCTCATTGTATGGAGTGTCATACACCACATTTTAGTAGAATCCCAACAACCCATGGAATTAAGTGCCTGTGATTTATGATGCCGTCCACATTGCAAGTCCATCTCAAAGGCAGAGACTCCTCAATGAAGTGATTTGCTAGCATCTAATGTGTGGGCTGAACTTTTTCAGCTCACTGAAAATTGGAATCAGGGGTGCAGGGCCTATTATTGACAGTTACGCACTAATTCATGCTGCTCATCACTGAAAATAGTCTCCCAGGCACATGCGTAGGCTGTTCAAGTAAAAAATATAGACTCAATTTTAATGCAGAAAATAAAACCAAAAGACAAATCCTAGCACTGAAATATATACTCTCTCAACCACAAAACACGTTTTATATTTTGTTCCAAGTACAAAGGTGGCGGGATGGGATGTGGGAAGGAGGTGGGATGGCGTGCTTTACCACCAGGCTGGGTGACCACTTATATCAATGAAACATTACGTGCAGTAAAATGTTCATTCATTCACAAGTGGATTACTGCAGACTGGTGGGGGGCAACCATTTGACAGTGTATCTAGGGCAGCCCTGTGTAAGGTGGGAAGAAAATGGTGGTGTTCTCTGGGACACTAAGGTTATCTTGGCCCTCCCACACCTAATTATCTCATCAGCAACTGGGTTATTTTGTTTTAAGCACCTTGTACCCTCAGGACTCTCAGCTTTGGGAGTTTGCTGAACATTAAACAAGCATATTTAAATCTTTTTCCTTAAATGAGTAAAACAAAGCTTCTAACATTTCACACAGAAAATACTCTCCACCTATTTATTAGAATTTACATGTTACAGTAGCACGCATATTCCTAACAAGCTTCCAAATGGAGAATCAGAAGGAAACGGACTCATTCTAGAAGTAAATGAACATTAAATATTTGTATGTTGGCTTAAATGTATGTCCCAAAATGTACATAGTTTGTTATGGGCAAATTTTAACTACCTGGTAAGAAATGAAGGCCAAAACACAGGGAGTTAAATACTGGCTCCACTGATTTCAATAGGACTTTTACCTGAGTAAGGACTTCATGATTTGGCCATAAATTGAAATGACCAGGGTCACAAAAGAGGAAATGAAGGAGGAATAACTATGAGAGAAAAACAATCTACTTAGCTTAACAAAGGTTAAAGGGATATCTTGGTTATAGTATACATTTACCTACATGGGGAACAAATATTTAATAGTGGACTCTTCAATGTAGCAGAGAAAGGTATGATCACGATCCAATGGCTGAAAGTTGAAGCTAGACAAATTCAAACTGGAAATAAGGCATGACATTTTGAATGGTGAGAGTAATTAACCATTGGAACAATTTACCAAGGATTGTGGTGTATTCTTCATCATTGACAATTTTTAAATCAAGATTGGATTTTTTTTCTAAAAGATCTGCTCTTGTAATTATTTTGGGGAAGTTCTATGGCCTGTGTTATACAGGAGCACAGATTAGATGATCACAGTGATCCTTTCTGGCTTTGAAATCTATGAATCTATGAGAAGGAAACATTAGAATAGATGACATGTGGGGGAAAGGATAAGAGTAAACAGGAAAAATTAGAGGTAGGAATAGGAATTGCAACCAGCAATGGAGCTATATTGGATTCTTTAAACCTTTATTAAAATGTTCTGACTCCAAGTGAAATTTCTTTGCTCGGTATTTATTAGTCTTTCATTTGTCATGAAACTAGAATCTGCAAATAGACAAACGGAGTGAAGAACTCTCTAGTTTGATGGTAGCTTCTGTGAGCGAAATCTGTGTGCATCAGTTCACTGGTGCATCAGTTCACCGGTAAGTGAGAGCTGTTTTTCCTTCTTTTGCCAGCAATGGAAACATAATGATGTCTCTTTAATGCCCTGATTCAGGAAGATACTTAAGCAGGTGCCTTCAAATGTACAAACAGTCCCACTGTAGTCAATGGGAGTGCTCACATGCTTAAAGTTAGACACATGCAGAAATACCTTCCTGAATCAGAGCCTAACATACAAAATCAGGACACTGGTTATATTCACTCAATTTCCAAGAAGCAAATGTAAATATTGGCAGGAGTAACAAATTGAAGGAGAAAGGGGGAAAAAAGGAACAAATACAGAAACTTGAAAGAAAAAGACTGTGAAGTTGGTTTGGAAGAGAACAAACAACTTCAGCATTCCAAAATTCCCTGAAAAATAACATCACATGGAGGCCTTTGATTTTTCTGCCTTGCTATGTTGGTGTCCTAGTATATGGGCTTTCGCTCCAGCAGCGACTGCTGGAGAGGTGGAGAGGCATTTTCTAAACACTTGGAAAACTTTTTCATCTCTCTCTCTCACCAGATGATGGAAATCCTGCAGAGGTCCCAAGCTAACGAAGGGTATGTCTACACTGATGGCAGCAAAGTCGCTGCTATCAGATCCACTTATTTGGATCGACTGAGCAGTCAGTGTAGACCTGCACAATCGATCAGGAAGTCGAAGTACTAAAACCACCTCCTCAAGTGGCACAGTGCAGTGAAGACACCATGCAGAACAGAAGTACAGCAGCCGCCGAATCGCCAGGTAAGTGTAGACCAAACCTAAGAAGAGGTTCTTCATGCTGAGAAGAACATTCTGCAAAGGTTGATAATTCTTGCTCTTTTAGATCTACGATAGGATTAGTGATCAACATATCCATGAAGTCATGATGTTGTTTTATAATATTTAATGCTTCTGACTGTAATAATAAAGAGAAAAGATAATAGCAAGAAAAGTGGAAAAATTATTGAATGGCTATTGTAAAATGAATTTTTCCCTGTACAATTTTATTTTTCTCAGTGATCTGACATCTGAACAGCTAGCCAAAGACTCAAATAGTAACAGGAAACATTTTTTAAAGTACATCAAAAGCAGGAAGCCAGCTAAACAACCTGCAGAGCCACTGGACAATCGAGATGCTAAAGGAGCACTCAAGGAGGATAAGGCCATTGCAGAGAAACTAAATTAATTCTTTGCATCGGTCTTCACAGCTGAGGATGTGAGGGAGATTCCCAAACATGAGCCATTCTTTTTAGGTGACAAATTAGAGGAACTGTCCCAGACTGAGGTGTCGTTAGAGGAGGTTTTGGAACAAACTGATAAATTAAACAGTAATAAGTCACCACGACAAGATGGTATTCACACAAGAATTCTGAAGGAACTCAAATGTGAAATTGCAGAACTATCAACTGTGGTATGTAACCTATCATTTAAATCAGCTCCTATATCAGATGACTAGAGATCTAACGTGATCCCAATTTTTAAAAAAGACTTCAGAGTCAATCCTGGCAATTACAGGCCGGTAAGCCTAACTTCAGTACCAGGCAAACTGGTTGAATCTATAGTAAAGAACAGAATTATCAGACACATAGATGAACAAAATTTGTTGGGGAAGAGTCAACCTGTTTTTTGTAAAATGATATCATGCTTCACCAATCTACTAGAATTCTTTGAGGGGATCAACAAATGTGGAGAAGGGTAATCCAGGGGATAGAGTGTACTTGGATTTTCAGAAAGCCTTTGACAAGGTCCCGCACCAAAGGCTCTTAAGCAAAGTAAGTTGTCATGGGATGAGAAGGAAGGTTCTCTCCTGGACCAATAACTGGTTAAAAGATAGGAACAAAGAATAGGAATAAATGGTCAGTTTTCACAGATGAGAGAGGTAAATAGTGGTGTCCCTTAGGGGTCTATACTGGGACCAGTACTGTTGAACATACTCATATACAATCTGGAAAATGGGGTGAACAGTGAGGTGGCAAAAGTTTCAGATGATAAAAAGCTACTCAAGATAATTAAGTCCAAAGCAGACTGTGAAGAGTTACAAGGGGATCTCACAAAATTGGGTGACTGGGCAGCAAAATGATAAATGCAAAATAATGTATACTGGAAAACATAATCCCAACTATACATATAAAATGATGGGTCTAAATTAACAGTAACCTTGGAGTCATTGTGGATAGTTCTCTGAAAACATCCACTCAGTGTGCAGCAGCAGTCAAAAAAGCTAACTGAGTGTTGGGAATCATTAGGAAAGCTATAGATAATAAGACAGAAAATATATTGCCTCTATATAAATCCATGGTATGCCCACATCTTGAATACTGCATGCAGATCTGGTCACCCCATCTCAAAAATATGTATTGGAATTGGAAAAGGTACAGAAAAGGGCAAAAAAAAGATCAAAGCTTCCATATGAGGAGAGATTAATAAGACTGGAACTTTTCAGCTTGGAAAAGAGACGACTAAAGGGGGATATGATAGAGGCCTATAAAATCATGACTGGTGTGGAAAAAGTAAATAAGGAAGTGTATTTACTCCTCATAACAAAAGAACTAGGAGTCACCAAATGAAATTAATAGGCAGCAGGTTTAAAACAAACAAAAGGAAGTATTTCTTCACACAATACACAACCTGTGGAACTCATTGCCAGAGGATGTTGTGAAGGCTAAGATTATAACAGGGTTAAAAAAAGATCTAAATAAGTTTGTGGAGGATAGGTCCATCAGTGGCTATTAGTGTCCCTAGCCTCTGTTGCCAGAAGCTGGGATTGGGTGACAGGGGATGGATGATTACTATTCTATTCATTCCCTCTGAAGCACCTGGCACTGGCCACTAACAGAAGACAGGATATTAGGCTAGATGGACCATTGGTCTGATCCAGTATGGCCATTTTATGTTCTATCAACCAAGGCAGCTATTGCTGGGATATCCCTGGAAAACACAAATCATAGAAATAACACCACAAAAATGTTCTGCATTACATGTTCCCAAAAAGAAATAGTTCCACATTTATGAATGTCTTTACTGAGAAGAAATCATCAGCATGTGAAATCACCTTCCTTAATTCACTTGAGACCTCCTCCAAGTTGGACAGCCACCCTGATATGGTATCAAGCAACAGACAGAAGAAATCTCAGGGGAGGTACAAAACAAAGAAAAAAAAACGTACATTGAATAAGATTTCAGAACTACAATCTATGGAACTGCACAGCAAAACACAGTATCTTTTATAGGAGAGGCCTTACAGTGATTTACGGAAGAATATATCGATGCCTAAATGACTGCTCAGCAAATTTCTGATGCAAAGTACCCATATGGCTGATGAAGTTACTATGAAGCTGGATGTTTATCTATCAAGAGGAAGCTAAAGTGATGGTGGAGTGTACCCAGATACTTTTTAAGAATCCCTGCCTGTGCTGAATGGCCTAACACACCCAACAATTTGTTATACTCTGATGTTGTATCCCAAGGGAAATGCAGGAAGCCCCATTACTTGGGACACTAAAAACTCAATGGGACAGCATACCAGGAAATGTTCCAGAAGGAACACTTCTGGACTGGAAAAGGATGGATTTTTTCATAGTGCGGATTACATTTTAAGATGACAGATATGATCCATACCATAAAAACATTTGAGAACCTTTCACATATCCAACTGAAAGTGCAAGAGGAATTTAGGGATGCAGAACTTAACTAACTCAAATGATATTTAACCAGATCATTCAGGGTTTATGCCCTTAACTCTTGTGAAAAGCGTCATATATCTTTAATGGCGAAGACTATGATTTTACATCTCATCCAGAGGGCAGATATCTCTTCATTTTAATAGAGTTACAATCATTTTGCATAAGCTAACTTAGTTTCAAAGTCCAGCTCTTTTCATATTATTAACAAAGACCAAGGGAAGAGGAAATTTAGATCCAGGAATGTGTGACTGACTCATCCAGAGGGGGAAGGGCAGGGTACAACTGGCAGAAACATTGTGTCTTTTGAAGTTATTTAGTCAGGAAATTTAACAGACAACCAAGAAATCTCATTGATCAAATTAGATTTGTCCTTATTTTTTAAGTACACTTCCTCATTAAAAAAATAAGCATTACTTATTTTTGTTTTAGTGGATTAACTTTACCCAAATTTTAGAACAATGCATAAATGTGTTTAGCCATCCTTAATGCAAACGACTAGTGCAGTTTGCAAAAATAAAACCTAATCACTTCAAGATAAAGTATACGACAATGGAGGCACCATGCTGGAATAGGGAGGAGGTCACATATCTTTAAGATGAAGACTGGAAACGAAATGGAGTTCTGCTGATTTTGCTGAGAAGGTGCAAACCAGTCTTCATGTTTTTAGTTCTGCTTGGGCCTCTTACTTTGTTTCATAATTAGTTTAAGATGAATGCTCTCATAAGCAATTAAGAGGCAGCTGTTGAGCGGTGGTGTGGTCTGGTCTGGAGGAATGAACAAACCACTGGAAGTCAGGAAAGCCCTGAGCTCTAGTCCCAGCTCTTTTGCTAATTTGCTGTGTGGCCTTGGACACACCACTTTGTGCTCAGTTTCACCATCTGTAAAGTGGGGATGACGCTTGTCTCAGCTCCCAGGAGAACTGTAAGATTGTTTAAATGTTTGTTCAGTGCTTTGAACATGTAATTGCTAAGCATAAAAGAAGCTTCGATTATTTGCTTCTGGAAGTACATTTAAAACCTAAATTGTTATTAGATCTGCTAGACAAAATTTTATATATCTCTAAATATTTGACAAATCCATTCCTAATGTCATGTACTTGAAGAAGTTAAGCTTTCCTTTAAAAAAAGTCTCTAGCCCTTCCAGATGTCAAGAACACAGTCCAAACAGAAACTAAGTGTGACTCAATACAGTTTCCCTTTCCTTAGTCTGTAGACCAATGGCTGCAGCGCCTCTGCTACTGCTCAGAGGTTTGCAAAGCAGCAATAGAGTGAAATTAACAAGATTCTTGGTGATTTTTCATGGCTCCTAATCAGAACCCTGTGGGTAATAGTGAAAATGTCAGTTTCCCAGTGTCACTGCTGTTGCTTGGGAAAATGGAGGCAAGCACTGGCATTATTCACAAAAGAGGACCTCAAGACTTATTCACAAAGGAGGACCTCAAGGCTGGGTGAGGAGCAGTCACAAAGACCCTCCCACTCATAGCAGCCAGGAAGCACTGGAAGGGGAAAAGAGAAAGTAATCTCCTTCTTTCTCCCATTAGCTAGAAGATGGATAAATACTGCCAGCCAGGAGCCGTTGTGAAAGATTAAGCTCTTGAGCACTTTGGTAGACATCCCAGCACCCTCTGGCTTCCCTCAAACTGGCAGCAACAGCAGTTTGCCTCCAGACCTTGCTAATGGTATCCCTCACCTTTTCATAGCTACTTTTGGTTGTAAGATTTAGTGTTCTATTCAGTAGATGTCTGGTACATTTTATAAATACATAATTGGAGATTTAATGTCAGTTACCCAGTTGCTTATCGGATGGGTGATTTGGATACTGTGACAGGATGTTATCAGCAGCACCCTGATCACTGACATTGCTGCAGCCTGAAGAAGGCTGCAGGCCCAACTGAGGGCAATTACACACTTTCTGATGGGGTGCTGTGAGCATCTGGGTGACAATCACTGGATTAACAAGGTAATTGGGGAGAATATAAAGAGAGGAAACAGGAATCAAAGGGAGCACAAGAGAAGCTCAGAAGTAAGCTCAGAGGGTGAGCTTAGGCTGGGGAGTAATGGTAGCAATGAAACCTGTCCTTGCTATAAGCCTGTGTTGCATGTTATTGTTATGTCAGAGGGAAATAAATGAACACCTCGGTGAAAGATAAAGAGCCTGGTGTGCATTAGTGACTGCGGCACTATCTGAACTGGTCAAGCAGTGAGGTCCATCACACAGTGATGGAGATGCCTTGTGACAGATACATATCTTCAGCAATTTGTGGACTGAACTAAAATCAAACTTCTTAGATGAGGCCCTTAATAGTATAAGGGAAATAAAAGTTCAATTGTTGCTGATGGACCTAAAAGTTCTACATTTGGGATTATGCTTTGCTAAGTGGAACAGGAAAGGACTACTTGTTCATAGTGCTTGAAATGATAAGCCATCTTTTGGAAACCTGAGCTGAAAACTGGACAGTGCATCTGAAAAATGAAAGACATTGCTTCCTGAGAGAGACTGTCAACCTTTAAGGAAAATGATAAGACCATGACTTACAATGGATGGTATTAGGGGAACTGTACTAAGGCCTTTGATCGGGTGTTCATCCCAAACCAACCCTGAAAGGGTGAAGGAAGCTGCAAAAGAGGCCAGTTAGTGAGATAAGCCACACATGAGGGGTTTAGGAGTGAGACACAATCTCGTCTGGAAGATGGAGCTCAGCTAAGCAGATGGGGGCTGGACTAGTATAAAGCCAAAAAGCTGGCAACAGAAATGGCTGCAGTGAGGAAGTCTACAGCCACCCTCTGTGCATGAGAGAGGGAAGGAGGGAACCCTGGGAAAGAGTAGGACATTGGGAGCCTCGCACTGAGGAAAAAGCATATCCAGAAGGGAGAAGGGTGGAGAAGAAAGCCTGTGAGAGGGAAGTAGCCCAAGGAGAGAGCAGAAAGGTTGGGGACTGAGCAGTCCTTGGCTGCATATTGTAAGGTCCCTGGGCTGGAACCTGGAGTATTGGCAGGCCCAGGTTCCCCTACCAGCCACTGACAGAGTGGCATTACCTGGACAGCAGGTCCAGTGAAACTTTATACCCCAGAAGGGGAAACCACATAGTGACCTGGCCGGAGGATCTAGTCAGAAAGCGGAAGCTGCAGTCCCTGGAATGACAGAGAGGCCACAAAGTGAGAGAAAAGACAATGGATTGAGAGACTGCAAGGGGCAGTGTCAGACCTGGAAGAGAGTTAATCCCAGAACAACCAGGAGGAGATGCCACCAGCAGTGAGTGAGTGAGTGCCCCATGACAAGGCCCCTCCACAATGGCTTCTTAGAGAATTTTCTATTTACTGTCCATGCTCAGTACAGCCTTAGAATTACTGTTACTTTTTTTTTTTCTTGATCACTGATGATTTGTGCATTCCCATTATTTTTAATTGCTTTGTACGTTACCTTCTTTGCTGTCCAATAAAAAGTAATTTTAAAAAGCTCCAGTTAGCAGTTCAGAAGCTTTCATTTAGAACTACTGTAAGTTTAGTTCCTTAAGAACCAAATCCCTATGAGTCTTTCCTCTCTGCAACTTTATTTTAACTCCTACGCAGCACATAGCTGGTTTGATTTGCTATAACAGCAGGAATTCAGGGATGAAGGACAAAAATATATCTGTGACCCCCGTACTCAGTGAGTCATTCTATAGCGTGATAAAGCTATAAAATTATATAGGTCTATCATGAGAGGAAGGTATTCTGAGACAGCTCCACGGCAGTCCATGAGAAATTAGTTGGAAGGCCTTTGTATTCAGTACATAATGGACAGGTGTCCACCTCACAAAAACCACCATTCTTCACACTAATTGGTCACTGTGTTCTAAGTCCTAGCAGACTGGACTGAATGGGCTATAGAGACTGAATGTCTCACCCCTACAGGAGTGTCACTGCAGGTGAAAAGTGAGTCAATATGAGGGAAGTATGAACTGACACTCTATGCCTGTACTTGGATAACTAAGATTTAATTTTTATATATTTTCAACCTGATACTTTCACAAGCTCTAAATTCAATTTAAAAGACTGTGTAAAATGAAAATAGGGGATTTCCTTAATATGGAGCCAAATCCTGTAGACGCCAATACTTCTGAATTGACTTCAGTGGGAATTCTGCCTCAGCAAAGACCACAGGATGTGACTCATGGTTTGGAGTTGACCAAGAATTAATACATTTTTGGTTTAAGCAACTGATTTATTAGAAGTATCTGCAGTGCTATTAAATGGTTGGAGGAAACAAGTTTGACAAGATCAGAGAAGATTCTCATTAATTGCTCTTTTTATTGTACTCTATTGGTCACTGGTTTAAAGGTTCAGTACTCCCTCCAGATGAATGGGGAAAGGATGGAAAGAAGATGGGAATTAATCTGTGTCTTTTTTGGGGTGCATTATATACAAAGGATAGCCATTTTTTCCTGAAAACGTTCGGAGTTCTTCTCTAGCCTCTAAATTGCTGGGTAGTTGAAATTAGTGGAACAGGAGAGTTGTTTCTTAATTTTATATATTTATGGCAAAATAATTTTTTTTAATCTCCCGTCATCTGCCTGTTGTCCTGGGTTTCTTTCTTTCTTTTTAAATAAAACACCCATAACTGCTATTAACAAGCCAAATTTTGAAGTCCTTGCTTAGGACAAAATTCTGTCTTGTCTGATGATAGGGATGCAATACAGCTGCATTGTGGTTGAAGCCCCCAGAAGGAATAGTGGCTGAGTCATATGAGTGCACATGCTGGAGTCTATCTGGACATCTTGGTTATAATCTATACTGTACAGGCGCTGAAGTCCATTCATGTAACATTTCACAACCTCTTTACTCTCCCTTTCCTGTTCTCTTCCATGAAGCCTCCATTCCCCTTCACTGTGAGAGATGGAGAAAAGGCAAAGAAGCAAAATAAATCTGTTTGAAAGATCCCTAATGAAGCAGAAGGAGTATGTGTGATGCCTCCACAACATATTCCATGTGAAAGCCCTTACATTGCAATCCTATGGGGTTGGCCAGGAAGAGAAAAGGAAGCAGATGCTCTATGTGCTAGGAAGGGCCTATCTTATACCCTCCCTGTAAATTGTTTTTCCTGCTATATATGTTTTTGGTGTGTGTGTCACACTTGTTTGGCACACCCGCTAAATGTCACATCAATGGACATCACTGTGCTTTGCCACTTACATTTTTCTGACCATTTCACACCACTGTGTATGTCATTACAGAATTTGGCCCTGTAAATCCTAAATATAATCTACATCTCTCAGGCTCAATCAGAGATGCTTCCTCAATGCTTACTCTGTCAAAACTCTCAGTGACCTCAGTGGGAGTTATTACAAAGGACTTGAAGAATGAAGCCAACCTTTGTAACATTATAGTCAGGTGCAGAGAGCCCTGCATAGTCAGATTTACCAGAGCAGTCGGATACTGTTAATTGGACAGAATCATGTATCATTGATTCATTCAAGAACCCAGAGATCATACATTACTGCTCATATTTGGACTCCACATCAATGTTTTCCTGGATAGATCTTTCTATGGGGAAAATAGAAATTATCGTGGGATCTGTTTCTGTTTAAAAAAACCATGCTGCACAATGTCTGCAGAAGTGTAACTAATGACAACCTTCTCCCTCACCCTCCTTTGGAGGAAACCCTGTAATAAGAGCTTCCCAAAATGTCAACTAAAATTTGTCTCATAACAAGTCACCTTTGTTCATTCACCATCTCTCCTTTGATATGCACAGATAATAAAATTAATGTATAACTTAAAGGTAATATATAGTAGAAGTCAATGCTAACTTTGCACAAATATGTCTGGTTTAATAAAATGCCTTTGTGATGATTATTTCATAATGTCACAGCTGTTAAAACAACGAAGTACTCATACTTCCACTCTTGATCTGGCTCTGTCAGCTAACCAGTTGGGATATGAACCATGGGTTTACACCCCCAATTATTCCCTGCTGAGTTAGCTCAGAATAGATGTTTATACTGACATGACTGAACCTGAAGGTGGTCTAGACAGAGATATATGGAAAACTAAGTTTTTCCAGAAACCAACATCAATGTGCATAAATGTTTTCCGGTACAAAGTATTCAGCTGTATTAAGTAGTAACAGCAGTGACAAAATATAATCTAATAAAGCTTAATCCTGCAGGATGTGATTACCTGAGTAATGTGAGTAGTCCCAAGTGAAGATCTCACTAAAAAGGGGTTGTGAAGGGCAGAGAATTATGAAGTTTTTATCATCTCCATTCTACAGATGGCGAAACCTCAGCACATAGAGGTGAAGTGACTTAACCAAAGTAATACACAATGCACAAGTGAAAGATCCAGAAATAAAACCCAATGAATTACTGGCTTCTTTTCTTGTCTTTTGGACATAAGAACATCCTTCCTTTGAAAATATACTTTCAAAGGTAAATGCAAACTGACCATCTGAAGATTTGTTATATTTTTATCATTGTCTCAACATACTACTTCTTCATTGCATTCAAGAAGATGCTTATTAAATACTGCACAAGACCTCTTTGGAGTCGTTTGGTTTGTCAGTTGCATGAAAAACTAACTCTTCTTCAGGACAAGAGATCATCTTGTACGTCTGCAATGGTCACAATTCATTCCCAGGAGAAAGAGGTGGTGATAACTTCTGAGAAAAAAAGAAAACATTTGTGCACTCTTCAGGTTGTGCTGCAGCAACAACCCCAAAAGTGGTGTTCATTTATATCAGGCAGAGGCAGCTATGCATGAGAGCCTGGACTCCACAGGCTCTATCAGTCAGAAGTCAAGGATTTATCATACTTGTCCTGCTAATTAGCCAGAGTGTCATTGTGCTTCCACTAACATCACTCAACTTTCTTTTTTTTTAATTTGGTCTTTTTTCTGCAATGAATTTACATATTTCTCAGTCTCTTATCCCCTACTATGTTTTATTTATGATACAGACCTTCCTGATGGTAACTTTAATATGAAGGAGGTAGTAATTAGCGTCCATATCTGCTAGGTTAATCCCTTTCCCACACTGTCTGCAGAGAAGTTTAAGGTAAGTAACAGTTTACAGACAATATTAGGTTTAATTATGTTTAATGGGAGTTACCGTCTCTCCTTACTAACTACACCTAGTTGTGTAGCTCCTAGATAAGTTTGCTTCCCAACTTCATTCTGGAATGCTAATAGCACCACTGTATAGTATATGTATGGTGCTTTGGTCCATAAAACTACTTCAGGAGAGCTAAACGAGTGAGGAACCTTGTCAACACAGATGTCATGGAACTAGTGCAGGTTTAAAACACTGGCAGCTTTCTGTGAGGAGCCAGTTTCACTATGTGGCTCTATAATGTATGCAGCACACTGAAGAAAATTTAAAAAAAATTATCCCCAAACAAGCTTCTCCTCCCAGTCTGTATAGCTGGTCCGCAGGAATGTCTCCAGTATAAGCTATTATCTACTTTGAGTTTATCTAAAGTCTAGTTCAATAAAACTATGCTAACATTTAACACCTCTAAGGGAAGTAAAAAAAAAAAAATTTAATACTTACTCAACTGTTCATCCATTACAGGTAGGTATCGTGTGTAACAAACAGCTTTAGAGACATGTACGAACTGAATTAAGACGCCTTCTTAAGACCTTCTTTTCAGACTAGAAATGGCCCCTAACAAAACCCCAGATCCAAACACACTCAGGCGTTGGATGTTCATAACTAGGGTATGCATCACAGTGCTGCGGTTTGAGACTGTATTTTCTTCATTGGAAAGTATGGATTGGGGTTGTTCCTTGACATTCTGCAATCACACATTTTATTTTTCTTTCATGGCTTCATCTGTTATCCCCTTGGGGAAGTTTCTATGAGGTTGCTTATACGTATTTCCAATAACCTATGAAAATGTAGGCCCTTTGACTTTTTGGGCTGCTTGGATATCCCTTGTGGATACTGACTGTACAAAGGAATTGTCTGAACACAAAGTGGTTTTGTTTGCTGTGAGAGATGGGGCCAGGATGATAACAAAATCTGTTCTGAAGCCAGGGAAGCGCATCCTTTTGATTTTTCCAGAGTATTCCAGGGAGTGAGCTCTGCATGTAGTTCATGTCAAAGAAGTGTGAAGTTTGCTTAGGCATAGTTTAAGGATTGTTTATGCCTGGTGAGAATTTTATACTGGTCCATGTGTTCCCTCCTTATTTTTCCCACTGACAAAAATTCAAGGACAAAAAAGTCTCTCACTAGAAAACCCTGTGTTTAAAAGCAAACAAGCAAACATGAAACCTCATATTTAACCAAATAGTTCACTGTACTATTTAAATACTCACCAGTTATTTGTAATAACTGTAAATGCATTACCATTGTTAAATGTATGATTTGATCGGTGTGTGAAACCTTGTAATTCCATTAAAGTTGGCCTGAACCAGTATCCTGAACTTTTTGGTGAGGAGACAAAATCCAAATCCAAATTTCGCAATTAGCGCCTACAAATATTTCTATAATAGGCCAAACTGGAATCCAAAATACAAACACCCCAGTAATTTGAAGATTTAAAATATGCTCCCATAGATGCTGGAACTAAGGTTGAGGCTTGCAGTGGTTTCCATTGTATACGGGGTTTACAGTTTGGTTCAATGGCTCTCAGCTCCTCCACTATAAAAATTGTGCCAGCACCCCTGTATGCTTCCCTACTGGAACTCACTCCCACCTCTGAATTCTATATTTGAAAGAGCAAAACTTGAACATGCAAGACCAAGTTGAGCTCTGGTGCCACACTGCTGATCCTCTTAGTGACACTCACAGGGTACTGCAGCTGGGAACATGCTTCCCAGCGCAGGTAGACAGACATGCGCTAGCTCTGTTTGAGTTTGCATGCTTAAAATAGTATTGTAGCCGGGGGCAGCACAGGCAGCAGTGCAGGCTAGCCACCTGAGTACAAACCCGCCCAGGCCCTCTGGGTACATACTTAGGGGGGAACCCCAGCCGCTGTCCACGTTACCCTCAGCTACAGTGTTATTTTTAGTGGGCTAGCTCAAGCAGAGCTAGTGCGTCTGTCCACTCATGCTGGGAAGCAGACTCCTGCCCGCAGTGTAGATGTACACACAGTGGCAATGTGAAAACAGTGGCGGTACAGGATTCTCTTTGCCCACATGAATGCTGATACACAGAATCTATTTTGTGAGATGAACATTTTATATATATTTAGAAACACATAGGCTGCACCTCCCAGTAGATAACCGACGTAGAGAGGGTCGTTTTACTGGCTGAGCTCAAAATCCAGCAGCCAGCTTAGTGTAATGACTTGCAGTGCTACAGAATGACTGTGCAGGTCTGGAAATCTGAAGAGCCCACAATTCCAAGAGCGCATAATGAACAATCTGACTGGAGAATGAAAGCATTCAACACAACTGTCCAAAGCGAGTTAGGGGAAAGCACAAATTACTCCTCACCTGCTGCTGCCTTTCAGTTACTGGCTCCTAACCATAAACAAAGCCCAGGCAACTGAACATTGACCCCTTGTACTACAGCAAAGACCTAGAGAAACTAAGTTACTTGCCAGCACCTGAAATTCTCTTTATATATTTTCTCCTCAGAAATCCAAGTGCGACGCTCAGAACCATGGAAAGCAGATCACATGTGTAGTTGGTCACTAACATTAGACACATGTACATGGCTTTTCTCTCTCTCACAGAAATAAGGCTGTGAAGAGCAGCAAACGACAACATATTCCGAGAACTCCAGTTACTAATTAGTTTTCCCCTTGCACTGTTGCCTCCATCGATCTCTATCCTCAGAGATTAGCCAGCTGTAACAACCCACAATGGGAGACGAATATTTAAAGAGGAACTACATAGCAACTCAACAAGGGGCATCTCCCAGACTTCCAGAGTATGCTTGGGTGGAGATTCCATTTTTCGTAGATCCAAGAGTCCCAGCAAAACTAATCCTTCCAACATGTATCCAGGAGACCATGGCTTCTGGTGTGCTAAGACCAATGCCTTTCATGTTAACCAATATTGTCCAGTTGTTTTCTTGTACCCATTCAGTCTGTCTCTTGTCTGTATCCATCCGTTGTCTCTGGTCTTATATTTAAATAGTGAACTCTTCAGGGCAGAGACTATCTTTTTATTCTGTGTTCGTATAGTGCCTAGCACAATGGGGTCATGGTCCATGTCTAGGTCTTCTAGGCTTTACGATAATACAATACAATAAAATAATAATAATAATAATAATAATCTGCTGAATTAGACTCTTCAATTCAAGATTCAAAGACCTCCTTTGACCACCATCATGATAGGGACAAGATGCTTCCAGTCTATCCAGGGAGACTTATAGTTTTCTGGTCTGTGGAATTCCAAGAAGGCTAATGTCATGTATTGGAACTCTAAACGATATGCATAAACAAAGGTAAAATTCACCCCCAAGATGCCTATTGTGTGTTTGTATAGTAGCAAAGAATTTGGGGCTGGGATGCCATGTTTTATCACAGAGAAACTAGAGTACAGGAATTTCTCTCTCTTTATACTGTTGGTGAGAGGCATTTACAAGGGAAGGCTGTCAGAGTGGGGCTTTGAGTCCTTGGAACAGAAAGCCTAAAGAAGCTGAGTAGTTCCAACTCCCAAAGAACACAGGAAACAACATTATGAGAGCATTTTGATGCGCCCGTATCTAGCGCCACAAAGATACTTTCATGCAGAGAAAGGAAAAGTACTTTTGATGCTCAACAACCCAAGTTCTCTGCCAGTTGGTTGCCTCGAGTCATCACTTCAGGATTTTTTATTTAAAATACCCTCTGGGCTGACTAGCATGGTTACCATTATTGGTCTCTTGATAGAAAAATTAAACAAGTTTTCAGCTGCCTGTTTTCCCCCAGGAGTGCCTGATCACTTTCCAGAGTCTTTTCTTCCACCCTTAAAGGACCTCTTCTCCTCTTCATACAAAGGGACCTATGCACTGAAGTCCCATTAACACTAACAAGAATTATGCATCTGAGACTCCAAGCACCTAGAGGGAAACAGATACTGTAGACTTTACCCATTCTGAGCCTGAAAGCCCAAATGCAACTCTGAGAAAACATCTTCCATTTAGCCCTGTAACATGTTGCTGCCATTTCAGTAGTCCAGCCCACACACGTGTTGGAGTCTCGATGTCTCTAACTCTGCCATCTTATTTACTTCTTTTTTTTTTAAACTTTGCTGTTGGTAGTACTGTGCTGACTGCATAACTTGAATCAGCCTTGACTGGAAGCTTTACAAATTAACTGGACACCTGGAGGGTACACTAGGTAACATTAAAATACTGCCACATAGGTCCTTGAATCAATTCCAAGAAGAAAATAACTCTCTGTTTAAAAAGAGAGAGAAGGGGGAAAAAAACATAATTCATCCAGCCAGTAAAAGATATGGCTGTTAAATTTTGTGGGATGCAGCATCATGCTGAAAGCAAAGATCCTGGACCTCCTATAGGAGATGTTTTCCCCTGCCTTTTACAGCAGCTCTCTCTCTCAATCCAAGCTCTTATATTGGTAGCCATGACTGCAGTATCTGAGTGTCTGCTGGTTCTGTGGATGCTCCATCAATAAAACTTGTTTAGTGAACGGCAAAAAAGCCATTTGCCTGAGTAAGCAAGTAAAGCTAGTTTTCTCCTTGCAGACACCACAGCAGCTAAAGGGCAATATTTTAAACTATTCTTACACTTAGACACAAGCATTTTAGTAGCAAATTGACTACTTATTACTGAATGACTTCTCATTCTGGCTGTTGCAGTACATGGAATCACAGAAAGTGATGACTGAAAGGAATCAGATGCACCAAAATCTGTCCACCCTGCACAAATGGAAAGGGTCATGTGGGCCACACCCACCTGATACTAAGAGACAGTCTATGGATCAGAGGAAGATGAAAAAAACAGTGCTGTGAAGGAAAATTCCTTCCTGACTTCTAATTAGTTCATCCATGTGCATGTGAGCAATGTTCACTGTCGTTAAGTATCTACCTCCAAATGACCACAAGATTCCATTGACATCCTAGTCACGGTCCACAGTTTTCCTGAAGTCCAGTGGTTTGAGTTGTTGTAGATTAGGGCAGAAGTGTTGTTCTGCTCACTGTATAAGTGCCAGCTCACAATCTTCACAAACCAACACAGCTCAGGGAGCAACTCATCCTAAGATGTTCTCTAAGTCAGCTAAAAACTTAGCATCATGTGATTCCATTCTTCCAGTAAAGTTGGATGAAGAGCATCATCATAGCAGAGTTTTGCATAAAGAGACCAAACATTTTTGCATGTGGTTTGAGAGTTGGCAAAGAGGGAGGTAAAACCGTTTTTCCCCCCAAAAGACAGACAGACTGACAGAGACTGGCCCAGCTCTCTTAGCTTTATTGGAACATATGCTAAAGAACATTGTGTATATGCATGTGTGTAAACACAAATGCACACCCACAATGCTGAACTTTGTGTCGGCGGCCCGATTGCGGTTGCCCATGTTCCTTGGGCAGTGATCATTTATGAGGAACAGGAAAAAGTTATAATGTAATGATTAACTAGCGCACTGGGCTATTATTCATGGCAGGTAGAGCAGCAGCAGCCACGGAAGCAATGCTGGTGGCCTCTTCCCATCAGGCAGTCCTGCCAATCCTGGCTGAATGCATGGAACCAACAGAGGTAGAAAAAATAGCAAAATTCAGTGCCAGCAAAAGTAAGAAGCCGATTTCTCCCTCTTGGATACGAGGAACAAATCTGCAGGGATGACAACATTCCCTTTAGATTGGCATATCTGGTGTTTATAGGATATGGCAAATACTGACATCACTATTTACCAACTATACACAGCAACGTTATTGATACCGTCTATCTAGAATTACTTGTTAAACTGCTACAAGTGAATGACTTTAACGGTAGCTGGCAAGTATCTATGTTGATAGGTGTGGCTATGGTGCCAGTGCTTGAACAGATGGTCAAAGGATGTCCTTTTAATTGAGGGGATTGTCTGTGGATGCCTCTATACCTGATCAGTCAAAACGAAACATATCACAGACACTCTTCTTCACTTAGTCCTTTTACCTGCAGCCAACTATGAAACAAAAGGAAGACAAGCAAACAAAACCAAATCAGGGATTTCAGAACTCTTGGTGCAACCTCTCCACAGAAGGCTTTTTAAGCATTATAAAGCAGTACCTTCAGGGGGACTCGACCACAAAACCAGCTATACGCAGGGCTATCTCTGAGTGCAAACACCCAGCACTAATGTCTGACTCTCCATTTTAGGAAAGTGGATTCAGTTTATTCTGCTCTAGCTTTGTCAGTGATTTAACTTCACTCAGCTATACAGAGTTATGTAGACAAACTTCTAACTTACAGCTTTATTTTTTATTTTCCAGCAGAAGCTTTGGCTGTTTATTTAACAAGACCTTGAACGAAACTATTTACAAAAAAAGCAAATTCTTCCTTCAACAAACTCTCTCTCTCTGAAACAACAACTAACTCTCTCTCTCTCTGAAACCCTCTGTGTGTGGATTATTCATTTACATTAATGATTTTAAAGAGGCAGAGTTAGAATAGGGAGGAGTGAAGAATCCACAAGACAGAAGTAATTTCTAGAACTAATTATTGTGACATAATGTTCTTCTGTACATGCTCTGTCTCAAATTTGCTGAAGGAAAAAAATTAGAATTTTGGAAGCCCTTTTTCAAAAGGAGCATTGCTGGAGAATCTGGAAGCTGCTATGCCCAGGGTAGCTCTTCAAGAGTACATATGATGGGATTTGTCCTGCATGGTCAGGTCATCTCATTCTCCTCACAAACAGAGCAATAAATAATCCCTTTCTCTTGCCTTCAGAGAAGACTAAAATGTTACTTCTGCCCACTCCACCTAAGTTCAGGAAATAAAAACTGACCCATAGAAGAATGTTGCTGTAGCAGCAAATGGTCAACTTTCATTGTCATAGAGCATAAGGCCAGAAGGACCACCAGGTCATCTAGTCTGTCTGACCTCCATGTCACAACCTGCCACCCCCACAGCAAAGCTCACAAGCACAACTAGACCAAAGGATTACAACCCTCAAGAGACCTAACTAGTGTATGCCACGGGCAGAGAACAGAAGGGACCAAGGTGCATCAATGTCTAACATGCACGCAATGGAAAGGAAATGATTAAGTGAGATTCCAAGTCTACTGCATGTAAGGATTTATACCAAGTGACATGGGAGAATTTAAAGGGCCACAATGAAATACACAACTGAGGTTGATAATCAAAATGGAAATAGAAGCCTTTTATAAAAATCATCTGAACAGTCAAATCTCTCTCTCTCTCATACGCACACCAAAATGTTGTCTTTTCCCTTGCTAACGGTTGTCTTTGGCCCATCTAATCCATTGGTTAATGTATGCACATGCCTTAAGGTCATCCCCTAAGAGACATAAGAGTGTGGGGGTTTGGCCATTGTTATCTGCAGACATTTCCAGAGGGAGGGAGTAGGAGGGAAGACGTATTGAGCTTGAAGGACTTGTGCAGTATTTTCTTACCTTGAAACGTTATCACATTTAAATGACACAAACATTGATCAGAACCAGAACCCCAGAACTGAGAATCCCAAAGGTTTGGATCCCAATTTGTACTTCACAACTGCCCTCTCCCACTGTATATAAGGCCAAAACAAAAGCCCTGGATCCAAACTTCCCTCGAAAACGTTCAAAAACGTTCTGTTCTGGATCTCAAGTAAAAAGCTGTCACCTGACTGTAGGTTGTATTCACCAAATTTTCTGTAATCAATTGTGTAGCAAATTAAACCACACATTCCATAAACCCCCTAAAAATAAAAATAGGGAAACAGGTGAATTTAGGAGTTCGCACCACCCATCCATGCAAACATATTGGAGTCTTGAAAAATCAAGGGGAAAATTGATTACATGCATCCGGAAAATCAGAAGACATCTTCCCTGGGCAGCTTCAAATGCCAGAAATCTCCCAGTTTTCAACATGTACTCCTGCTCTTTGATCATACTTCCCTATAGATTTATAGCTCATCTGCACTGTTGCCCATAGCTACACCCACTAGTTACAGGCGGGATGGCAACCCTGCTCCTCGTAATTTGAGGGGTAAAAGGGGACAGAATTAAAAAGGTCGGAAAACAATTCTACACTATGTTGGCCTCGGGTGCCCAGATCTTTGGGCTGCTTGCTTTAAAATACAATTTGTTGCTGAGGTTTGATTTAAAAATCTTGTCAGTTTTGACATTCAGGTGAAAGAACTGCTGCTGGCTCCTGAACAATCTGCATCTCTTATCTCTAAATAAAATGTCTGAGGTGTGTCCAAGTGTGAAGATATTATAAGCAAGAGTTCCCACACTCCATACCACACTCATATACACACCCCAAACTACGCACATCTATTGGGTCTCCTGTCTCCCTTCCCCCCACAATGTAATCTGCATTTTCTTCTCTGTAATAAATTATACGACCCATCCTTTTCTACCTGGAAGGTTTAACCGTGCTTTTAAAAAGAAAAATGATAACAGTCCATTCTTCTTCATGCCTTACAGTTAAGGACCACCAAAACTGTGGACTTTTACTGATAAATAGAAATGCAAATTTTGCTTCCGCTCAGCTTCTCTCAAACTCCAGATGACTGGGGAAGATCCCACAAATCTAATACATTTTAACAAATATTTTCCCACACCTTCAGCAAAAAAGAAATTAAAAACTACATCTCCAATCCTACAAACACTTACATGCTTGCTTAACTTTAGGCACTGTGATGAGCCTTATTGACTTCAACAGGACAACTCACCATGCCTAAAGAGAAGCACATACGTAAGACTTTGCAGGATCAGGGCCTATTTTTGCAACAAATTTTGTTGGCAATAATTAAATGCATAGGGCTAGAATGAGTCTTTAGACTCAGTCTTGCATAAGTGATGAGGAGGAGATGCAACCACCCCACGGGGAGCTCAGTAAAGGAACCGTCTTAAAAAGTCAAAATTTCCTGCTTGCTCCCTGGGGAAAGTAACCTGCTTCAGCCATTTAACAGGTTATCAGCTTTTTCCCTGCCAGTCAACATGGGTGGAGAAGAAACCAAGGGTCGCCACATTTCCCACTCTCTTCTCCCCACTCACCTGCATTGGGGAGGGGGTGACAAAACACACCAAGCACACAGCTCCTGCTCTCCCTCTCTGTTTCCCCATCTGCAGCGGAGATGTATAGGAGTAGAAGGGGGGCAGTGTGTTTTCCCCCTATTTATGACCCTGTGCAACAAAGCAACACCAGGCCACAGTCTGGCCCTTACTTCTAAAACAGTGGAAATATATACTGCTAATGCTAATTACAGCTGGGCAAGTGACTTATAACAATTTAAGAGAGATAAGGTGAGTGAGGTAATATGTTTTACTGGACCTACTTCTGTTGGTGGAAACAACAAGCTTTCAAGCTTCACAGAGCTCTTCTTCAGGTAACCAAAGTGGGAAAGGTAACCAAAGTGTCACAGCTAACAATGTAGTTAACCAATTATGCTTTTTAATATTTCCTGAATTATCTATGCGCAGTTCTCTTAAATTTGTTATTGAAACTTATTTGCCCAATCACCTCTGTGAATAATTCCTAGTCTGTCATTTGCAAGCAGATCGTAAAAAGCTCTTATATTTGAAACACAAGATGTTTTGACTGGACACACAAATCATATGTTTCTGTTCTCTAACAGGATGAGTAGCTCTCAGCATCTTGTTTCAAGTGCAAATACTTATGAATGATAATTCAAAAGTGAATATTCTCTAATATTTGCTGAAAATATGCTGTTTTCACAGACAACCCTGTCTGTAAATTTGCTTACCATATTCATTAAAAGGGACAGGAACACGATCAAAGTCACTCCTTTACAAATTCAAATGAAAATTTTTGGGAAATATTTCACCTCTACTAATGCACTTCAAAATGAATGCTAGAAAATGCAAAACTATACTGTGTTTATTAAGTGCATGTTTTAATGAGTAGGAACATTAGCGATTTTTAATATTGCCAGTGCTTTGTTATACACTGTAGTAAAATGACTATTTTAATTAGTTATTTAGACCTTATTCACTCCTCAGTTAGGCAAAACTCTCACTGAAAGATTCTTGCTTGAAAAAGGAGAAGCAGCATTTATCTCATTGAATTAATAAAACTTAAATATATACATATATATTATTATTGCACCATGATCAATCTTAAATACTTCTGAAAATCCCATTGAGTTTCTAACATTTATGAACTTGTATTGAGTAAATTATATATATTACTGTTTATGGTGGTTTCCAATTTGTATTCTGTTCTTGCATAATTTCTGCCAAAATTTGCAGAGATTTTCGAAAAGTTCTTGTAATTTTTTTTATTCTCTTTCTCCCACCCTAGCATCCTTCTTGTTCTTCAAAGTCCTCACTTGTGAGCTCTCTAAAACCCTGAGCCTAGGTGTGCTAGGTAAATAGCATTTTCAAGCAGATACAATGTGTACCCTTAAATACCCCGGAAATGTTGCTTAACGTTACCTTTTCTCTGGCGACGCCAAAAGGGTTAAGAGCAGCTCCTAACACTTCTCTTTTATGCTGCTGTAAAGAAAAGAAATGCTTATATTTAGGGATTTGCTCAGACAACACCTTGAATTTTCATAATGTTCAAATTACTCAGTGTTCAGTTGGAGAAGTAGGTGGCTTTCTGTGTATATATCAACATATATCCATCTGTTGGAATAAGACAAAACAAAGTCCTACACATTCACTCTCAGTATGCAGGTGAAGAACTTGTAAACAAGAAACACTAGTAACCAAAACATCACACCGCACATGTTCATAGGGAAAAAGTTACATGTGAATACCATATTATGGAGGCATTCACAAAGATTCCAAGTCTACAAATCCTTCATTTTTTTCTGTTAAAGTGGGGTTTTAATAACATTAAGGACAAAACAAATGCTTTTCCTAACCAAAATTATACCACTTACTCTTGCCTTTCAGAAGCATTTTTGGGGAAAGTTACAAGTAAATACTTTTAATAGTTCAGGAGTTAAAAACATCACACATTTTCAAAATCGAAGAACTGGAGTCTAATGCTTTATATATATACATAATTTATAAAAGGCTTTCTTTTAGCTCTGAAACATTAAGATATCTAAATAGGCTCTTTAAAAAAGAACTAAAAAGCAGCAAAGTTGTTAGCACTATTTATCAATAATGCCAAAATTTTCAAAGCTGAGTGCCACAAGCTAGGGGTAGATTTTCCAAGGCACAAATGAGAATTAGATACTCAACTCCCATTGACTTGCAATAGGAGTTAGGTGCTTAACTGCCCTGTGCTTTTGAAAATCGCCTCCCAAATTCTTAAATCAAAATAAAAGTGGCCCAATTTTCAGAAATGCCAGAACTCATCGCTCCAAGCAAGATAGTAATTCTCCATTGCCCAAACACCTGACACACTTCAGATGAGCCCAATGGCAGCCCTACCATTTTGAAGGTGTCACATTCAAGTCCTGGGAGTTTTATTTTTCTTACATTTTTGTTAATAATCCTCCCAACATTTTGTATCAGCAAAAATTCATTCAGCCCCTGGAAAGAACCTTCAGCATGATAGGGCTATAGCATTAGCATAAGGCAGATTCACTGAAGAGTCTCATATCCTTTTTGGACTGAAAAAATGAGGGGAGGGCTGGCAAGTCCAATGCATACACCTTACTAACAACCTGATTACCGCACTGGAGCTTTTCTTCATGGTAGGAGGGCACAGGAACGCTCAACTGATTCACAACTAGTATAAAACAGTTATACTCATAGCCAGCTTATAAACAACATTAACCATGCAACTGCACACACAAAATGCGTGAAAATTCATACTGGACATTCCAACTACAACCTTAACTCTGACCCTTTTATCTAATGTTCTTTTTTCATGTAACATGGTTGCTGAATTCTTGGTTTTTTTTTAATAACTATGACCTGGTGTAAGATGTCAGATTTATGGAGACTGTGAATAAAGCAAACATAGTGTGTTTATTAAGGTATTGAATGGTCAGGGTAGAATTTTAACCTTTAAATGCTATTAGATATACCACCTAAAATATGTTTGACTTAAGCCACACTATTGCGTTGCTTGGGAGATGTCTAATTAATCTGATAACTAACATATATTCGATTTTGTGGTGATGTATGTGTTGAAATCAGAGATGACTTAAACCTACACTGAATCTGGGTGCCCAAAAGCTTTTATTTATTTATTTGTTTTTTAAGGGAACAGGGAAGAGGAGGAACAAGTTGCATCACAGTATGGATATTTCTCACTTTCAGCGTCTTTCTATAATACATGGAATTGAAGCAGCAGGCTGGATCCTAATTGCTCAAACTTTGTAAATGTTTGGATCTAGATCTGGATCTCTACTTTTCTTCCCTGTTCCATCAGCAGTTGAAACTACAAAAATGATGTGTTTGTTTGTGAATAGCTCTGTGTTTTGGATCAGAGTTAAGGCTAGTATTAGACTGTGCAGTATGAATTTTCTCATAAACAGAGTATTACAGTCTTTACTTTCATTATCTTAACTCATCGATGCTTATGTTTTATTAATGCTAAACATTATTGCTATATAGTTTTTGTAATAGCTATTTTAATTGACAATCTAAGTTTACATTAATAAAGCTTTATATTTGTCATGAACACTGAGCATTTAAGATGGTGAGACACAAAGTCCTACTTAAATTGTGAAGAGTTGAAAGTCACAAGCCATTGGCTAGATTTTCAGTACCAGCCCCAACTTCTGTGATTTTTTTATCCACAATTAATTGCCATTTGGATACCTCAGTATCTGATGCACCCACAAAATGTTAAATAGGGATGCAAAAGGGTGAGTGCAATTTAGGAGATCAGGCAGTTGTCCCTATAGTAATCAAAAGTTAATTTTCAGTAGATTTTGCAATACTGTTTCATGTTTGACTTACTACATCAAGTTGCAAGGCATTAGTGATCCTCATATAGGCAGATAATTTGTAATTTGCTGGGCATTTACAAATCAATAAACTGCCACTGATTTCTAAAAATATTAACTTATTGGTGTGAGATAGATGCAAACACAGAAGGCACACAGGAACCAAGCACATGTCTAAACCATCAACGTTCTATAACAAAACAGACATCAATTCATCTAAGCAATTACATATTGATATAGTCCATATAGATAACAGTAACATATTGTGTTAAACTGAATGTTTCACCCATAAGCAGTAACGGACTATATGTTTGCTGTTATTTCATTGCTTGCTTTTTGTACTAATACCAAAATAAGCTGCGTGGCATAATTAATATGAACTATAAATGGTAAATGCTTGTTATCTTAACTTACAGTACTGAGAAAAAGTTTATTCAGTGAACTGCAATCTGACTTATAGAGAGACTGGGGTAAGCTTAATCTTTCAGTTCAAGAACTTCTGTGTTATTTATGTTTGCCCTAGAGTTTACTGAGATTTCAGCATGACTGAAATCGGAGAGAATCTTAGCACATGAGAACTGGGGATTCTTCTCTCCATTTAAGATATTGTATTCAATAGAGTATACAATTTCCACTCATATTTGTATCACTCCAGCACAATTCTTCACCTAGCAAACACAGTCATCACACATGCAAAACCAAACTATTTTATTCAGTGTTTTAGGGGGAATCACTATTGATTAATGGCAAGAACACAGGAGCCAAAGGGATTTCAACCAATGATGCACTGTGTGACGGCAAGTAAATCACTCGGCTCTTCTCATGCGTCAGTCAATCCAGCATGAATATTAGGTAAAAACAGGACTTTGACAAAATGGAGTACGCATCACAGTTAAGCCCTTTCTTCTTAAAAAAGATGTTTGTGTGAATTTAGTACTCATGCTGCTTTGGAGTTAAAATCATCCAGCTTGAGAACAGGTATAGTACATATAGTGGCAGAACTTATTTCCTTACATAGGCTCACCACTGTGCCTCAACTTTGAATTGGAGAGACCGAATCCAGTGGTTAGACTGTAGACTAGTGAAGTCTCAATGGTTGATCCAGCCTCTTTTATGGGGCAACAAACTATAGAACAATTACTAACTGTGGTGATGATTTTTGTGGTATGGACACTTTCCACTGAGAAACAGACTGAGATCCATCTAATTCGTTTCAGGAGTTAAGCTTTTCTGACAATAAAATTTAAAATATAATATCAAATGGCTAGTGCTAATCTACCATGTTTAATGGTAGTGTCTGGAGAATTTCAACAAGTAGACTGCTGAATACAAGAAGAGTAACTACTGAATAGGAATTGGCTCAGCTGAAAGAGAGAAAGTTTGGTATGCTTACACAGCAAGCTTAAAGGAATAATAGCAGCATCACAAGTCTGTTCTCAACGTACAAAAAATTTCTCAAGACACAGGCCATTCAGTTCCCTGTGCCAGTCTAAATTCCAATTGAAAAAGCCTATCCATCCATATTCTTCTTCGAAATGCCTTATGTCAATTGTCTAGGCAGAGGACAAAAAACAAAAAAAACCCAACCCAATCTGTTAAAACACTGGCCCCAGGATGGCAGAAGAAAATCAGAGAATACCTACCAGAATACCCAGCCATTACCTTTATGTACTGAATATTTAATTAAAAGGAAAAACAGAGTCTGGAAAATGAGACATGAAATGTCTTTATGTTACATTAGCAAGGTAGGAAGAAAGCCCTGGAAAGAGGCCCCAGTTGCAATATATGTTTATTTAGAGGAAAGTACCAGTGCAGATAGGCAAATAAATCAGATTATGATAATAGATGAAGACCACAACTGTCAACAAAACCAGGCTGTTAAATCTCACATAAACTATTTTTTTAAATCTTTGGTTTTTAATATACATTTCAAAGATCACTCTCACAATTCAGCTGCTTTGTCTTTTAAGGCCAGTTACTCCAAATGGCTTTTCTCATGACACAGTGCTTTCTCTTAGCTTTGGGAAAGGTGAGCAAAAAATACCTAGTGATGTCTTCCTGTGCCAAAACCAAGTGAACAATCTGAAAAATTCAATTGATTGAATTTCTTTGAACACATCAGGAATTAATGGTGGGGTGGACAGTTGCTCAGCCGGGGAAAACAAACAACATACAAAATAAACCTCTTTCTTTTGTCCAGAAAAAGAGGAAGGGTACCAAATGGCTCATGGGTTTAGTAGCAGGCTGTAGAAGGAGTTTTCCCTCTAGGTTATAGTTTCAAATCTAGTCTATGTCAACAATGTTTCAATGTTATAAGATGCTGTGCATAAAATTGTTTGAATGCTGATCTCAGTCTATTTTCCAGTAGTCAAGTATTCACCTTCTAACAACAAATTAGCACTATTTGGCCTGATTATTATTAATGACAGCAAAGATCCCAAGCACTGAATGGACCACGTGGAAGGAACTATCTACTACTGCAAGGCCTGGCTCCTCAACGGGTAGTACAAAGTATATTGGTGAGGGAAGCATATCTTGCCACTGGCCTGTTGTGTTGACAAAGACGATTTTAGACTCCTAGAGATGTCAGCCTAGTACCTTTCACCAAGATGTACTTGAAAGGACAAAGACAGAATACTTCTGTTACCTCAAACTTCTATCCCATCTCCAATATTGGACACAATTAACTCTTCTCTGTCATTTCCTTTCCTTGTGCTAAACCTGCCTCCACTCAAAGAGAGTCCCCCGTTAATAAAAACCTAATTAAAATTTCACCTCATAACAAAGAAAGCCTCCTTTATCCTTAGTCACTATCACTGAATATCCTGAATCAAAGTTGATGCTTCTTCCTTGAAATCTTTATGAACCATAAGACAATTTCTCTCAGAACACCATGTGCAGTGGGGGCTGCTGTTATTGAAGAGAGAGAGCAGGGTTTCTTGTTAGAACTAACACCTCCCCATTCTCTTCAGCTCGCATGTTTCATCACACACACTGGTTTATTGTGTGGCTCTGTGTATCCTCTTTTCTCTATCTCCGTCTTGGCAGAAGCTTCTTTAACTTAAAAATCAGTCCACACGAACCAAATAAAATAAATAAATAAATAAAATAAAAACTCAATGTCTATAAGAAGTACACAGACTAACCTGCTTAATTATTAACAGGTAAACACAACACATCCTGAATTATTTACTTAATCTTTTTCAACTACAAACCTCAGACTTTTAGAGCATGAAATACGTGCTTTCTTTAAGGACACAAAACAGTCCCTTTATACAGCATTTTTAGAAGGAATACAGGCCTCTTGTTAACCCTTGTGCTGCCACCCTCCAAGTACTACTTCTATGGAGTTTTAAAGCATCTGAATATAAGTCATTTTCTATTCAAAAGTTTGCAAGTGAATCAATTCTTGGATCCTGCCTAATAACTCTGAGTAAAACATGATTCCTGTGAGGATATATACACTGTTTCTTTAAGTCTGCAGCAGGAAGCCCAGCAGGAGGGGGAGCTGGTGAAGGTTCCAGATAGAAGTTCTACAGTGAATCAAAGAAAGACAGAGCTGCTTTAAAGACAACTCTGTTTTCTTTATTCTAGTAAAGTTTCTTGTTCAATGTCAGAAAAAAGTGGCTCTTTTCTGCCACATGATAATACTTACTGATTTGACTATTACAAGTGAATGAATTGTATCTACTTTACCTTGATTCATCTTCATCTTCTACAGCTAAGTCATTCTTGTTCTTAAGGCTAATGCAAGAAACTTCTTGTTGGTGCCTTAAGCAAAAAAGTCAACATCATACATCCTTCAGGATCTGAAAAAGTAATCTCCTAAGACTGAACTCCAGCAGTCTGGCGTGAAGTTCTTCCTCCTTCCTATATATTATTCTGCTTAGCACAGAAGGACTACTTGGTAGGTCTTCTAGTCTCTCATTGCCTGATCTGATGGAATACATTGTGAGAGCATATGGAAAATGAGGTGGGTAACAACATCATTCCTGAAAATGTGACAGAGCACTGATTGTTGAGGACAGTGTGCGCACCCTTTGAGCTCTTATGTGTTCAAATCTCAAAGTAATTTTTTCTCCTCTCTAGCAGCCCCATGCCATCACACATCTGTTTGCCATTACAAATGGGCCCAGGTCATATTAAAGAGCTAAATCATTATAACTGAACAAATGTGCTTCTGACTGGCAGGAGGACTTTCCCAGCTACCCTTTCAATGGAAGAGATGGCATAACACCCTCTCCTTGCCTTAATTAGTCCAACTAAACACATATGCATACAAACTGAAGTTGCACAGTAAATCATGCAAAAGACAAGTAATGCCAAAATTTGCCCTCAAACCTTAACTCTCTCTTTGTGCATAAACTTTATGACAGGCACATCTTTACTGACACGATCACATGCCACTTCTTAAAATTTTTACAAACTTAGACGCACATGGTATTTTGTCATCTGTTTTTTCTTTTCCATTTATTTAATTGTTATAATGATCCACACTTATAATAACTCACACTTGTTATATATATAATGAAGTTTCTTTTCTCCCTGTATTTTAATAATTTTGTCAGTACTCATGCACTACACATTTTCTTTCCAGCCACAGCCTTCCTTAGGTGCAATTCAGGGAGCCAGATAATTACAGAGCTAATTTAGATGCTACTTTAGGTGGCCTACATATGCTAGCAAAATTGTATGGTCACTTTATGCTGTATGTTTAATATTTAGTATATTGTGTAAGAATAGTTCACTGCAGTGTTTCTCAACCAGGGGTACCCATACCCATGGGAATACGCAGAGGTCTTCCAGGGGGTACATCAACTCATCTAGATATATGCCTAGCTTTACAATAGGCTACATAAAAAGCACTAGCAAAGTCAGTACAAACTAAAATTTCACATAAATAATGACTTGTTTATACTGCTCTATATACTATACACTGAAATGTAAGTACAATATTTATATTCCAATTGATTTATTTTATAATTATATGGTAAAAATGAGAGAGTAAGCAATTTTTCAGTAATTGTGTGCTGTGACACTTTCGTGTTTTTATGTCTGATTTTGTAAGCAAGTAGTTTTTAAGTGAGGTGAAATTTGGAGGTACACAAGACAAATCAGACTCCTGAAAGGGGTACAGTAGTCTGCAAAGATTGAGAGCCACTGGTTTACAGTATACTTCTCATATAAATTAAATTCTGTTTGATACTCACACAGTAATACAATTTGCTATACATATACCAAAGACTGTCGAAAATAATGATTAGGATATATTGCAAATATTTGAGAAATGGGATGTAATTATGTAGCTAGGGACTGTGTTATATTGTGTAAGCACAATTTGGCAGACTTAAGGTTATACAGGCAACTTTAACAGTAACCTTTTTTTTTTTGGTTTTTTTTTTGTTTACATACTTTCAACCACAAACAGGCTCCTCCAAACCTTACAAGCTGTTTAGCTGGAAAAGGGGAATTGTGAATTTCCTAGTTGCAGAGATCTTAAGATGCAAAGGAACTTCATTCTCTGCACCTAACACAGCACACAGCAGATTTCCCCTTACTTCTTTGCATCTCACCAGACTGACAGAAATGGATTGGAGCCCTTGACTGAGCCCATAAGCGCTTTCAGTGCACCTTTCACAAGGCACTTAAGGTAGCCACATGCTCATGTGTAATGCAACCTCCCTTAGTGTAAACAAAGAAGCTTAGCTGAAACAAAAAACAAACAAAAAACCCCAGTAAATAATGTCCTGTGCATGAGGCACATGTAATTTCAAAAGGGTCAGAACTCAGCCAAATCAAACCCAAATTTCCCTAGAATATTCAAAAGGTACTTCAGTAAGGACTATTTCCATGCCAAATTTCAACTACCTACCTCCAGCCATTTTGGGTGTACAGCTGTTCAAAAATGACCACAAAATACTTTGTCTTTGTTATGTGAAAAATACATTATTTTCTCTTCTTCTTGTACTTAAAAAAAAGTCAGGTACAAACTGACAAGCAACTCTGAAGTCCACAGGAACAAGGACATTCTGTAGCTCTGTCTTACTAAGGACTGAATTCAGTGGGACAAATTCATCCCTGATGTAGTTCCTCTGATTTATGGAATTATACCAGAAACAGATTTGGCCAAATATCTGCATTAGAATCTCTTTTGTCTCTGAAATGGCTGACCCATTATGGGTTGAAGAGATGGCAACTTCTACTACCCACTTTTGATGTGAACAGGGTACACTAAGTGACCATTTTTCTGAAGCTGGAAAAAAGGCAGATAACCCTTGATCTCTAGCAAGCGCCTCACTCACATTCATCTATAATGACTTGTTTTTCTGAGATTCTCTTGGTGCAGGTAAATATTCACTGTGAGGGAAAGCTAGTCTCAGTAAAATTCAGGGTTGAGTTGCCTTGTCTTGATTCTGAAACCCAAAGAATCCCAGTTAAAAAAGTTGATGCCATCCAGAGAGAATGTTTTGCTAGCAGCCGTGAGGCTTTAGATTCTTATCATTCTAAAGCTATAACTTGTCAATAGACCTATAAATCCTTTTACAATGAGGTGGGCAGCTGCGCTAAAGGGCTGAAGCAGACAGCAGACTTGTCTTTCTGCAAAACTGGGTGATCACAGCAACAGAAATGTCTTTTTTCGTGGTGAGGTATTTGTGTACCATTTTTTAAAAGGAATCTAACTGTTTATTACAGTCTCTGACAAATCTCAGTCCCAAAGCTTTTCTCAGTTACTGCAGTGGATGTTTGTCAAGTGACATGCAAACCATTTTTTTTAATTAAAAGAGAGAGAGAGACATGCAGAGAGAGAGAGAGAGAGAGAGAGAGAGAGAGAGAGTCAATTTCATGTTCTTTTTCTTCCCCAAGTACTTTACTGAATTTTTCAAAATTATTCCAACACTTGCACACACATAACACTTAAATGGCATATACTAAAATTACAATAAAGGATTTCTCTTAACATTTCTTCTAGGAAAAAAATCTACAAAACCTTTTTGAAAAGGTATTTTTTCCCCAGTTACATACAGAAGGGACCATTAAAAATTTAATGTTGCCACTCTGCAGTGACTAAGCCACTGCAATGGGTTTCGCTTAAGGTAAGTATAGGAGAATAGCATAGTTAATGTAAGTCCGACACAGTGAATTTTGAATATTCAGTGGCACCCAGCATAGAGATAAATGGTGGCATGATTTGAGTTGCTTCTCTTTCTTTCTCTTTCTTTTAATAATTCCTTGTAACAATACAATTTACTTATTTCTGATAATCATGAAAAGGTAAAATCAGTACACATAAACCAAGTAACAAGAAGGAGCACAAACGCAATGTAAAATATCAAAATAATTAATGTCCATATAAACACAGAAATTATGTTAATCAACATCAATTCCCAGACAATCAGGTCAGCAAGGATATTTTAAATTTTTAACATTCATTTTAGTATTGAGGACATTGGGATGACTGGGTTAACACCACCATAATTCGGTTCAAAGACGTGGATGATGTGTGTCCAGATAGTGAAATATTGCTTATTTTTATTATGTTGCAAGCTAGTACATTTCTCCATGGCAATGATGTCCCATATTTTGTTGAAACAATATCAAAAAGTGAATATAGATTCAAGCCACGAAAGAAACAACCCAACAAGAGGTTTACTTTTTCGGGTTATGATTTCTTGCCAGCACTCAGTCCATACAATGGATATTTTATTGGTTCAAAGTCATCTTTATGGGATAACACTATTGAAGCCAATGGATTTGTACTAGGGGTGAATTTAGCCCATTCTAGTGAATGTTCTAACATGTTATTTTTAATTAACAACATGTTGATGTAAATATTTGCTTACATAAAGAAGTCTGTTTTCTTAGGAAATAGACACAAAAACATTAACTTGGGGTCCACTGGATTTTTTGAACTGTTGCTTTAATTCTAGATGATTTGTGCTCCAAAATGTTTATATTTTTCTGCAACCATATATAGAATGACTTTCACCGATTTGTATTTAAAACAGTTTAACGGATTAACCAGCTTTATATCCTCTTAGGCTAACCAAAGTCTGATATGGTTTGTGAACTGTATCAGGTTGTACTAAACCCTATTTTAGGATATACATTATTATTATTGTAAGTGTTATTTGTATTGCAGTAGTATGTAGAGGCCCCAAGTGAACTCAGAGCCCCAATGTGCTAGGCACTGCACAAATACATAGTGAGAGACAGTCCCCCAAGAGCTTACAGCCTAAATAGACTGGAGAGACAGATAATGAGAGAAAAGGAGTTTCAGTAACACTTTTAGATGGGAAACGGAGGCAAAGAGATTACATGTTGCTTGTCCAAGGTCACACAGGAAGTCTGTGGCAGAGTGGAAATTTGAACTTGGACTAGGTTTCCACTACAGACCTATGTCGCTCGGGGGTGTGAAAAATCCACATCCGTGAGCGATGTAGTTATACCAACCTAACCTCCCGTGTAGACAGCACCATGTCGGTGGGAAAGCTTCTCCCATTGACATAACTACTGTCTCTCCAGGAGGTGGATTAACTACGCCAACAGGAAAAGCTCTCCCGTTGGCACAGGAGCATCTTCACATATGTGCTACAGCGTCTTCAGTTAAGTGCTACCCCACACCACTCCTCATGGGAAATCCTGTAATAAATCTCTGTTCCAATCAGTTTTCATTTCTAAATATGATAATATTTCACATTTATATAGAGACTTTCATCAAGGATCTGAAAGCACCTTACAGGTTTGAATGAAGCCTCACAAGACGCCTATGGAAGCAGACATGTACTATCCCCATTTTATAAATAGGGAAACAACCACAGAGACATTAAGAGACGTGTCTAAGGTAATAGCGCAACAGCAATCAGTAGCGAGAGCATGAGCCCTGACTTGTATCAGTTAACCATCAGACATCCAATTCTGCTTCATCTGATCCCAATGTACAAATCTCTCATGCTGACTGTGGCAAAATAGCTTTATCTCCAGCCCTCAAATAGTCTTTCAGACAGGCAATCTAGGTTTGTACAGCACTTAGCACAAAGGGGCCCCAATATAGTTGAGTCCTTGAGGTGCAACCCCAATATAAAATGATAAATGCAAAGAATAATTCATAGCAAAATGAAGATTTTTGAAAGAAAAACTATAAAAGTCTGCTACCAGACATTGTTCTCAAATTTTACTATCTAACCAAGGACATTTCTGAGAGTACTAGTAAAAATAAGCCTGGCTGTGGCTGAAATGTCTTTTCAGAATAATGGGAAATGTTTGGTTCATTGTCTGTGGGAACAGAAAGATCATGTATCTCTATGGTTCACAAAATGGTTGACTCTCACATATAGATTTGCAAGAGGTGAAAATTACAGTATTACACTGCATAATAGGGTTAGAGAGTGCTGAACTCATCGTGAAAGTAACATTTCAAACTGCCCCTCCAAAGAGAAGATTGATAAACACAAAACTGAAAAGACATTCTCATCTTTCTAAAACAGGACAATGTGCATTAAAGATACCAGCAGATAAAACAAGAAAATGAGCCACTCCAGCAGATTCCATTCTAAGTATATAATATTATATAATACATCTTAGTGCTCTTGCCACATGTCATGAGAAAGATTTCCCTAAAAAAACACAGGTTACTGATGAAATCATGTGATGGGATACTGGCGCTTTCACTTACAGTGAGTCACTTTCTCAGTCCTAAAAGGGATCAATTTGTCCCTCCAGACATGAACAAGTGATGATTCCTGAAGTGCCAAATTTTGAGTGTAAGTGCAAACCTTCACTCAGTGACTGGCAAAAAGCACCAGTTACGGATATGCAGAAAACAGTCAGGTCCTGATTTAGAACACAGCAGTGACGTGTACTGCATTAACCTGAAGCTCATGTACTCTTCATAACCCTAGCAATTAGTGTTGAACCAACTGCTAGAAACACCACTCTCCGATTCACGTGATTCTCTCTTATATCAAGTCTCTCTGTTTATGGTCAAAGTCAGATGCCAGGAGTTCCGAGGGTTCATAGTGTTGTTAATGTCACAAAGGAGAAGCATCAGAGGCTATGGCAGTAGTTGCAGACATCAACTATCTTTACTCCCTGGCTAATGGGGGGAGGAGTCTAACTACGCTCCTCTGGCACAATGGAACTTTCTAAAATAAAGGTAAAGCTCATCTGTGCAGGAGACGGAAATATCCCTGGGACCAGTCCAAGACTGTGGGATTAACTCCCCCAAGAACTAAATACCATCACAAATCTCATCACCTTCTGCTCTAAGTGCATGGCACACTTGTCTGACCTTGCCCCGTCTAACATAAATATAGAGTAACAACTATTTTAAAAAAATAAATAGATAACCCTACCAAAGCATGACACTCCACTGCACAACCTTTCCCCCTCTGCAGAGATGATGACAGAACAAACAACATGTGACAGATGTTAGTCACATCGCTTAATGCACTACTGGAAGGCACTCAGTTACGAAGGTGGTAAGTGCAGGATACAAACCTACAGGGCTGATGAGAGAAAGAGGAAGGAGAAATGTATCTGAGGCCCAAGCTCAGGAGTCCCCCAAAATGGCTTTATAAATATCTCCAGAAATAAAGGGGCCAGAGCCCCAGCAAACATGATGTACTGGGACCTGAAAATAATTACATTTCTCTTGATGAGTCTGCAAAGCTATATATAGTAGAAAAGAATTTCCTTCCCAGTCTTCCTGGCACACAGGTCATTACCTCAGGCATTGATCTTGGGACCAGAATTTGCCACTAAGTGCATAAGGTGTTCTAGTCTAACACAGTGACTTTCTCAGACATTGACCTCCTAATAATTCCCATTTCAGTTACCAATTTGTCAGTGGTAATTTTCTATACTGCCCAAATAACATCAAGATAAGGCGTTTTGGCCAGCTGGCAACTGACATAGATCCTCAAAATCATCTTCTTCCACCACTCTTTTACCAGCCTCACATCATGGTAGTTACAAATGATGACAAAGAACAAAATCTGAGCAGGTCACATTCTAATAGTTTTGTCCAAGTGATGTGTGCATCTGGCCCCATAACACACTGAACTTTCCAAATCAGGAATGCGCAGAGAACCAAGATATACACCATGCATAGGAATTCTGCTTATTTGTTAACTGTTTATTTTTAAATTCTTAAAGGGAGGAAAAGAACTTCTTAAACTCTGAACTTTCTGCTTTTGCTAATAATTGCCAAGTTATTTAAATATTAACTTCATTTAATTATTAATTTATACAACAACAATAAATGTATTCACAATGCATATTTCTCCTTTGGTTGTTTTCAGGGTGGATGGGGTGAGGGGGTAAGGCATTCAAACAAAATAAAACATTACTTGATAGAAGGTTAAAGACCATGTTGTATTTATCTGAGAATAACATCTGTTATTTAGCTTGGAGCAAATATGTACAAAGGTTAAATAGTCTCTTTCAAATGGCAGATTTTTTAGAAGTACAGCATGCCCCTGAAACACCCAAATAACTCTATTTTAAAAAGGGGAATCTGTATTAGGCAATTTTTAAAATGTGAATTACAGTATGTACCAGAGATAATTGCTTGACTGTTTACTTATCAGTTATTATAGAGTCAGATTATTATACCAACGGACAAGGTGGAATTTGTTTTTAAAAAAGGGCGGGGGAAGAGAGAGAGACTTTTTATGGTAAGTTTCATTTTTATCCCAGAATGATTTTTTTAGATCTCGACACCTGTCAAATAAGGGGCTATCAACAGAAGTCAGTTAAATGATGGATAACAAGAATACAGAATAGAACACTATCACCTTCCATCACAGGATCTCAAAGCACTTTTACTAAGGCTGGCATTATTCTTATTTTACAATGGGGAAAATCAGATAGAGAGGTAAAGTGACAGAGTGATAGAATAAGAAACTGAAATCAGGCGTCCTAACTCCCAGTCCTGTGCTTGGACCACTACATTGCTCTTCTTGAGTGAATGGCATTTCGGGCTAATTTTTTACAATACAAACTCCTTTATTTTTAAAGGCCCTCTTGCATGCACAACTGCACACCCACATTTTTGTGAGCAATAGCATGACTACAATCATACATCAGGTATTTGTGCATACAGAGAGACATGAAGAGCCTGAAAACTTCATTTGTATGCACAATTTCAACAATTTGGGGAATTGATGTATAAAGCCTTAAATGTTTTGGATCCTGATATTCAGGAGACTCCTCCAAACCCATACATACCCGTCAGTGTCACACCACTGCGTTTCTGGGTCAGCTGGAGTCCCATTAATTTAAATGAGCAGGAGATGATGGCAGGATGTTCACTGGGATGTATCACATTTGCTACACTGCCAAAGTCCAGATTTGTTAACTTTCCAGATATGCTGCAAAGTTCTTTTTTCTTGGGATTTCAATGGGAGGGGAGTTGAGGATCAGATAGGGGTTGGATGAAAGCAGGTAGCTGAGATTATTATCATCAACTGTGGTTGCTTTAATTATTGTGGGGCTATTATCCTACTGTATGATCCTATGTAACCATTTCCTTTAAGTTTCTTGTGTCTATTTGTAATGTGATTCATAACAGTTGTATTTTAAACTACTGTAGAGCACCTACCACTTCAGATAGGCGCACTATAAATTAGGAATAAAAATCAGTACAAGATTACACGTGCAAAGCTTATCTGAATACAATGCTGTGCATGGATTGGGCTTCTACCCGCTGAAAAATAGCCCTTAATAATCAGCTATCAACAGAGATACATATTTAGAGAAATTATATTTAATATATAATTGGCGATCAATGTATTCCAGATACACTTCATAATGAACATGGCCAAACACTGAGCACCAAGAGAGTAACAAACCTTTTGTGCTGTTGCAAAATTTGAGTGGCAAGGAAAAACATAACAGAAGATAAGAGTTTCCTCTCACAATACAATGTAAATTAAAAAAACATGGATACAAAAGAACAGAAACAGGAAAAGTAATAATACAAAACTTACATTTAGCCCTCTGTCATTGCCAGGATCAACACAGGGGCATATATCTTTATTGCAGTCAGTTGGCCATTTTAAGAATAAATTACAGTAGCCCATAGAAAAAATAAAAATATCAGTGACTTACTTATATACCAAATAATAAAAAACCCTACAAAGTTCGGGAGACAGGGAAGAGCAGTGGCAAGCTGTTTTGCAGTACAGTTAGGGCCAGATCCTGCTTCCAGAAAAATGCACTGCCTTTGACTTCAATAGAAATATCAGTGGGTGCCTAGATTTGCCACAGTAAATCAGATTTCTGTTTAAGGTTCAGATCTTAACTGTGCTATAGCAGCAAAGACAGAAAAGAGACCACAATTTAATGTGGAAGCGATAGCACGGTGGAAAAGCTTCTACTTGGATTTGATGCTGTAACTGCATCTGTACATCTGCCCCTCACAAGCCAGATACTTAGATGTCTTTAGATACTTATGCAGATTATTTAAATGGCCCGTTAGTAGTGAGGTGGATTCAGGACACTGCCACATTTGAACTCTGTATATGCAATTGGACTCTGACATTTCATTTGGATACTTAAAGCATTAATGTTATTGTATCCTGTAGACCTATATTAACAACTTTCATTTAACAGATGGGAGCATTTAAAAAAATATATAAACAGCTGATCTGAGAGCCAGCGTACCAAAGACAGTCCTTTATATAGACAGACATTGCAATGAAGTATAGCAACTTTACTCTGTGCTCCATCAAACACATGATAACAACACCATAAAGAGAGCATTTTATATAGTGAAGGATTACAGTGAATTTAAAAGGCATATGATATCTCCTGATCTTCTTGTTTCCATCATTACCACTTTAAAACAGGACTGTTCCTTTTGGCATATTATAGTCCTCCTCTACTGCTCTGCTTCCAGACTTCTTATCCCAAACATTTAAGAGCAGAATTTGCCATCTACTAGCCAGGGTTGTTAATCTGATCTAATTTGATCTAAAGCTGACTGTATCTGACTGCTTCTTACTGTGTGTCCTTGAGTTTGCCATCATACTGTCATTTGCCAAGCTCTGAAACAGCTTTCATGGCATTTAACTAAATATTGTGGTACATTTTTTAGAACAGTCAACTACACAGGACCTTTCTGATTGGCTGTCCACAATGTGATTATTTGTGTAAGTGCAAGTTATGAACCTTTTCCTTAAAAACAGAATTCCCAGTAGCAATGAGACACACCATGAAGTGCATTTGTTGGGTGAAAAGGGCTTGACCATTCTGTGGGTGTGTCTGATTAAAAAGACTGCAAATATTTAATTCTCCAGTTTCACCATTTTCCCACTGCATTTTGTCCTTACCACAATGGAAACTGCTAGCAACAGCTGTGTTTCACTCAAGTTGTTTCTAGTATGATTTCTGTAATGCGGTAATATGGGCACATGGAATGTTGCACATCCTCTAGTGGTAGTTCTAATTACAGTGCTTCTAAGTACAGGAAATTACGTGTTGAATGGCACCACCCAGAATCCTTAACAGGAAGTTGATTTACCTGTATTTGTGGACTGAAACATGAAGCCTGGTAGACTGTTAGCAGCAAACTACAAGGCCTTTGTCTTTATTTATGAAACCACCCCCTAAATTTTACGCATCCTAATGTGTAACAGTCTAGCCTCCCCACCCCCACCAAAAGTAATCTATAGTATGATTGTATTAACTCAGAATAATGAGGAAAAAATAAAAATACCAATTCACTTTAGTCAGTGAAACCAGGTTAGAACCTTGTTAACAACACCTATTTAAATTGACTGCAGCTAGAATGAGATCCACTGTGATCAGGACCATACATCCATCCCCCTGTACACAGATATCCACCTCCTCAACTCTCTTCCTCCCAAGAGTCTATAGCAGGGCTGGATTTAGGGGCAGGCAAGCCAGGCGACCGTCTGGGGTGCTAAGCTTGCGGAGGTGGTTTTTGTTGTTAGTGACAAAAGAGAAAATAGAATGTTTGAAGTAAAATGTTTCAGGTATTTCCTATGTGGATTTATTTTTCATTAACCTCCTAGAATGTTCCGGACCTTTGTAGAATCTTGTGGAACCTTCCAGACTTTCTGAGAACTATATTTTCCTCGAACCTCCAAGAATGTTGTCAGCCACGCCCTCGCAGGTATATAAGGGCCAGTCAGTCATTGAGATACAAAAACAAACTGAAGTAAAGTGAAAGCCCAGCTGCTACTTTGATAAGAAGCTGACTTGATTTCATTGTGGCCTACAGAGACAACGGATTTGAAGATGCCATCACTGCTGCCAAATAAATGGTGGAAAACTTAGGAGTTGAGCCTGTCTTCAAGGAAACTCGTATTCATTAGAAGAAGAGACAGTTTGGTTGCAAGAGCAGAGATGAGGTGATGGAAAGCTCGGTAGAAAAATTCAAGAGGGAGATTTTTTGCTCACTCGTTAACAGTGCTCGAATGTCCACCAAAGAAAGGTTCGGACAAATGAAGCACCACGAAAAGACCTGGGATTTTTTGTATGACCTTAGTAGATGCCAGAGGATGGGAAAACACTCTTGAACAATTGCACAGACCATCACCAGATGCTAACACATGGGAAATGTTCAGACATCAATGATAAAGACCTCTATGTCGAATTGGACAACATCCATCACATTTTGCCACCCTGGAAGCACTCTCCACTCCAAATTCTCAAATTCATTCCTGATGCAGAGCTGAAGGGCACTTTTCCTAATGTGTGGATAGCTTTGAGGATTCTGCTCACGCTGCTGGTCACAGTCGCGAATGGTGAGCGCAGCTTTTCAAAGCTCTGGCTCACTAAAACATATCTTCGATCAATGATGGTCGCTGAAAGACTGATATCACTTGCTACTTTATCGCTTGAAAATGCCACTGGCCAGTCTTTGGATCTCTCTGACACTGTGCTTCAGTTCACGAGGGCAAAGGCAAGAAAAATGACCTTTTGAACTAAGGACTAGGGTTCACATTCTAAGACTGCCACCTACTGTAACACTATTTAATACTGGTCAACCCAATGTTGGTGCACAGTTCAATTTCTTGATGTTAGGACATTTCGGTTATTCTTAAAATTAAAAAGTTTCTATAAAGATAGAAGAAACTATTTTTATTAGCTTATATATGGCATTTACAGATCATAGTGAGCATACTTATCATACATGACAGGGATAAATCATGCATGCAAATCATGCAAAGTTGTGAAATGGGCTACAAATGCAATAAAAATAAGATATTCAAAAGTTTAACAAATGGAGGGGACACTGAAGATGCTGCTCGCTTCAGGTGCCATTTGGTATAGGGCAGACCCTGGTCTATAGCATGCATTTTAAATACTGTTATGATTCTCAGGGGAATAAATCTTCATCCGGCTGTGCTAGTGATCGTATAAACAAAATTACAAGTGTTTTTGGTACAAAAATCATTAATTTGGTGCTTCTCTATTTCTAACTTCCTTTAGTATTTCTCACATATCCACTTAGCTCTTCCAAGTCTCAATGCCACTTTTTCAATGCTTTTGGTTCCTTTGCAACTCTCTGAAGCTTTATATGACCAACAAACTGACTCTTGCTGTCTTTTTGGATACTTGGACATTAACTAGGCAGATTCTACATTCTGTTGCCTTATATGTTCCTTGAGCAACTCTCCACCTGCACTTAGCAGATCTCTAGACTTCAACTCACATTCTTTCAAATTCTTTTTTTGCCCCTGGTCCAGTATTTTTGTAATATAACCTTTATATAAAACAAATGTTTCAGTGAACACAGAGGACTAAAGGAAATAGGGTGGAATTTAGCAGTCCTTTATTTTACATGTGTTTAATGTTATATCTGAGAACTCTATCCATTTTCATTTTGAACCTAATCTAAAACCTTAATTTTTTTGGATTGTATGTACAGCCTGGATGCTCATTGTTTGAAAAAATGAAATACAACTTGTGGCACGCACTGTATGTTTAGAAGCACCACTTGCTGGATAACTGACAGTGTTCGCTGACACTCTACCACTTCTACTTTCTTTATCACAGCTAGAGACAACAATTCCAGCGCATATGGACCAACAGTTTTGGTTTTGCCCATTATAGACAGGAGCCCTTTCTGAAACTGTGATCCAAGTTCAGATTCCCAACCCTTATTCCAATTGCGTGGAGAGTGGGATGTTTGGGTTGGAATTTTTTATTTGGCTCCTTTTAAAGATGGTTTTGAGCTTGTAAATTTCATGGATCTAAGGCTAGGAGGGTGTGCTATGATCATTTAGTTTGACCTGCATAACAGAGGCCAGAGAATTTCAATCCATAATTGCAGTTAAATTCAGATCCAGATCTCACCACGAATCAAAAGTGACCCAATTTTCATAGGCTCTTTTCCCATTAGTAAACGCAAAATAATACATCTTTGTTAGTATTTCAACAAGCTGTGTGTGTTCAATATGAACCTGGGTGAAGAAATTAGTCCATCATGGACAAAACCAAATTTTCTACTATTGTCTGAACAGACTAGAATAATGAAAACATCAGTGGGGAAAAAACTGTGCCTTTTTGGCAGTGCTCACAGAACTGTAGTCAGAGTGGGTGGAGTCCAGCTGATTTTAACCAATTGCTCAGGTCCCCATAACATTTCATTGACCTCAGCTACTTACTATTGATCAATAACTCATAATATGGTGCGGGAAAATAAATTTAAAAAATATGTACGACACAAAACTGGTGAGCACATATCCAAAGCAGATCAATTGCCTTTACAATTTTCTAAGAACAAAATGTTCCACCAGCAGATTTGAAAAGAAGAGCCAAAAAAAATGGAAAACATTCGCTACCAATTTACTGCAGTCACCCATAAACTATTACAAGAACATTATGTATTGGGGTTCAAGCCAGGAAGCTATTACAGCGGACCGCATGGTATCTTCACTGTAATGCTACTGAAGCATTAATAAGTCCTTAGGGAATTATATTTATGTTGAAAGAGTCACCATATCATCAAAATTTTAAAAAAAAATTGCATCTCTTTTTAGATAGGCTCTGTGCCTTTTCTTTCCCCCCTCGTTGGCCAGTGTCTCACCACCTCCACAAATACCATTATCTTTTCATGTTTCTGTCTGGCCCAAACCCCGATGTACATCCTGTGTGTTCCAACTTGGACCAATTTCAAGATAAGTGGTGCTAATTGACAGTGTTAATGGGCACGGGATGTACCACATCCTTTCCCGTTGCCTTTATATGCGACTATTTTTCTCTCGCCGCACAATGAACAACTAAGAGGAGGAAAAGAGTTAAAAGATAATGCTTACAAAGGGTATGTGTTTTGTTTCGGTTTTTTGCGTGGATGCATAAATAATAAATATCCAATGGCTTTCTATGGGATTATATGTTTAATCCCACTTGTAGAAAAATCTCTAATAAATCAAAAAAAGCTCCTTTCTCGTTTAAGAGATAATAGTACTACCCAACAAAATGATTAACTCACTGATCTATGCTTTTACCTCAATAATCATTATTTTCCCTGGGGTGGTGAAGAGAGTCCTTGTAGCAACACTATCTTTTCAGCTCCTTCCCCTAATGGCATGGTACGTAGGTGTAAAACGATATATGACGAGGCCCAGTAGAACTATGGTAGGTGCCTGTATTGTTGGGAGCTCTTACAATAGGAAGTCCTGATTCTTGGCACTGAAGAGTTAAAATAAACCCCAAACCCACTCACCTCAAGAAGGTTTAGGATTCCAATTGGATTATGTCATATGTGAATTAGGTATAATGGGCACTTAATCACATTACAATAAATAAATAAATAATTAGTTAATATTTGTAAAGGACTAAGTGCTAGTATTATTTTTTATTAGATTACCCCTTCACACACATACCCCAGCAGTTTGGCAGGAGTGGAATAACAGGTATGGGAAAGACAAGCTGCTCTAACACAGCACCTTTCCTGATTGATCACTTTATTCCATGTAAATCCCTACTGTGAGAGAAACCACTAGGAAAGCATTCATGGCGGCAGACTGAGCCATGTTTCCTCAGTGGATGTAACAATTTCTCTCTCTCTGTAACCAGGCAGGATTTTCAGCAATGAAGTATCGCCTTAAAAGGAGTACCTATCACTACACACTTCCAAATATTTATGGCGTGTTGAACAGATATAATTAATTTGATCAAATACAGTACAGCCTCAGAGTTACGAACACTGAACAAAACATATTTGTTGTTCTTTCAAAAGTTTACAACTGAATATTGATTTAATACAGCTTTGAAATTTTACTATGCAGAAGAAAAATGCTGCTTTTAACCATCTTAATTTAAATTAAACAAGCACAGAAACAGTTTCCTTACCTTGTCAAATCTCTTTTTAAACTTTACCTTTTTTTTTTTAGTAGTTTATGTTTAACATAGGATTGTACTGTATTTGCTGCTGCTGCTGCTTTTTTGTCTCTGCTGCTGCCTGTCTGTGTATTTCTGGTTACAAATCAGGGGTGTAGTTGACTGGTCAGTTCGTAACTCTGGTGTTCGTAACTCTGAAGTTCTATTGTAGTACTAATACAACTATTTCAACTGGCCTGATCTGGAGAAATGCTAAGTACCTGCAGCTTTCACTGTAGTCAATGGCAATTGCAGGTGCTTAGCAACTCTCTGAATAAGGCCCTTAATTTATGGAGACAAACATAATGGGCCAAATGGATCCCTGATGTAACTCAATTCAAGTCCACTGTGGTTTTATCTCTTGATGAATGGCTGTAGGATGTATTGCTTTCTCAAATACCATGCTTATGTGGGTGGTTTTTTACTTTGTTGTGTAATTAGTTATATTCCAATCAAACATACATTAAAAATAATAAGCAGTAATTTCTACCTGTGCTGGTGCATAGGACACCTGGGAGCGATTTTGCAGCAGCTAAGCAGGCCAAATCTACAACTAAATCTCTCTCCATGGTCTGCGTGTTCACAGCGGGGCTCCAGGCTTTGCTGTCATGAGGAGAGCCAATGAGGTTTTCAGCTCCCTGGGTCCCTTTTGACACTTGCAAAAAGAGAGTAACATGTGCTTGCATGACAGCATGTCAGGAACTTGTTTTAGAAAGACACTTAGCACAATGCTGAAACTCTCTCTATCCTGAGAAGCGGAATGCAAATACTCAAGCAGAAAAATCTACATCCCAGATGAGCTTGGGTAGGTTTTAGATTTCAAGAGGAGCTTTCAGCCAGCATCTTGGGCTTCAGCAAACTAAATTATTATACCTTCTGCTTAGGCTCCATTAGTGTACGCACGCACGCACGCACGCACACAAATTGTCTTCTGCTTCATTGAAAGGGTTACATTAAGAAAGAAGTTTGGTGCCCGAGAGAAATGTCCTAGATGTTTCCTATCCAGAACAGGCAAGTTGTGCCTAAAATGGTTTTGCTGTAAAGGGCAACAGAAATATGTTATTAATAAAAAATAAACTGTGTTAACTTATGTTAAATCTTTCTCTTCTCTCCAAAAATCACAACTGAAAAGGAATCCTATCCCACCACTATTAGGGCATGAGCAAGTCCTCTCCATCTGCCAAATATCTAGGTCATTTCAATGAGTGACAGAGACAGAGAGGCCTGATTTTAATTCATGAAATATTCCTGCTAACAGCAAAGTTATTGAGACATCTGTTAAAAGACTGACCTGTTATAACAGGAGAAAATCTAAAATGACTGGAATTTCTATTTAAATTAATATTACAGTGTTTTATTGGGCATTTTAAATAGGTATTGCCATTTAAAAAAAACATTATATAAATTAAAAACAGGCAAGCAATAATCCTCCAGATGAAATCTAGTTCCGTGTTACAATGCTATGGTATGAGGTTTCATTTTGTGTGTGTGTGTGTGTGTGCGCGCGCGCGCACTTCAGTGTAACAGACACAAAAATTATCCCAGAGTTAAAGCAGCCCAGTTTAAAGTTTGGCAGGGAACAGTTGGCAAAGTATACCAAAAAAAAAAGTAAATATGTTTCATGGCCTGTATATAATTGAACATTCTTCAAATTCCTCAAATGGAAATGTCAATACCATGGAAATCCTTGAAACGTGGACAGATAAATGTGACTGCTCAAAGCCAAACATCTCCACCCAGAATGTGTAACAGGTCTTCAGACAAAATGTACACCTCATCATAAACTACTCCTCAACAACCCTATCAAAAAATATTGCAACATGCAGGGAGGGGAGACAACATAAAGAAAGCAGTCAGGATGAGGACTCTGTGAGGGAGAAATTGACAGGGCCTCCCCTATTTTATCACTTGAACAATTACATAAAAAGGGCATACTGGGTCAAACCAATGGTCCATCCAGTCCGGTTTCTGTCTTCTGAGGGAATGAACAGAACAGGGCAATTTATCTAGTGATCCATCCGGTCATCCAGTCCCAGCTTCTGGGATCCAGAGGCTTAGAGACACCCAGAGCATGGGCTTATGTCCCTGACCATCTTGGCTAATAGCCATTGACAGACCTATCCTCCATGCACTTATCTAGTTGTTTTTTGAACCCATTATCCCTTTGGCTTTGACAACATCCCCGGCAACAAGTTGCACAGGTTGACTGTATGCTGTGTGAAGAAGTACTTACTTATTACTGCCTATTAATTTCATCGGGTGACCTTTGGTTCTTGTGTTATGGGAAGGGGTAAATAACACTTCCCTATGCATTTTCTCCACACCATTCATGATTGTATAGATTTCTATCATATTCTACCCCCGTCTTCTCTTTTCTAAGCTAAACAGGCCCAGTCTTTTCAATCTCTCCTCATATGGAAGCTGTTCCATACCCCTAATCATTTTTGTTGCCATTTTCTGAATCTTTTCCAATTCTAATATATCTTTTTTGAGATGGGACAACCAGAAATGCACGCAGTATTCAAGGTGTGGACATTTATATACTGGATTTATATACTGACATGATATTTTCTGGTTTTTATCTAGACTTTTCTTAATGGTTCTTAACATTCTGTTAGCTTTTTTGACTGCTGCTGCACATTGAGTGGATTTTTTCAGAGAATGATTCCACAATGACTCCAAGATCTCTTTCTTGAGTGGTAACAGCTAATTTAGATCCCATAATTTTGTATATGTAGTTGGGAGTTTGTTTTCCAGTGTGCATTACTTAGCATTTATCAGCATTTAATTTAATCTGCCATTTTGCTCCCAGTCACTCAGTTTTAGGAGATCCCTTGTAACACTTCACAGTCTGCTTTGGACATAACTATCTTGAGTAATTTTGTATCATCTGCAAATTTTGCCACCTCACTATTTACCCCTTTTCCCAGAACATTTATGAATATATTGAACAGTACTGGTGCTAGCACAGATCCTCGGGAGACCCTTTTATTTACCTCTCTCCTCTGTGAAAACTGACCATTTATTCCTACCCTTTGTTTCCTATCCTTTAACCAGTTACTGATCCATGAGAGGACCTTCCCTCTTATCCCATGACAGCTTACTTTGCTTAAGAGCCTTTGGTGAGGGACTTTGTCAAATGCTTTCTGAAAGTCAACATACACTATATCCACTGGATCACCTTTGTCCACCTGTTTGTTGACAATCTCAAAGAATTCTAATAAATTGGTGAGGCATGATTTCCCATTACAAAAGGTGTGTTGACTCTTCCTCAACATATTATGTTCATCTATGTTTCTGATAAGTGTGTTCTTTACTATAGTTTCAACCAATTTGCCTTGAACTGCAGTTAGGCTTACCAGCCTGTAATTGCCAGGATCGCTTCTAGAGCCTTTTTTAAAAATCGGTGTCAGATTAGCTATCCGCCAATCATCTGGTACAGGGGCTGACTTAAGTAATAGGTTACGTACCATAATTAGTTGTTCTGCAATTTCATATTTACATTCCTTCAGAACTCTTGGGTGAATACCATCTGGTCCTGGTGACTTATTACTGTTTAAATTATCAATTTATTTCAAAACCGTCTCTATTGATACCTCGATCTGGGACAGTACCTCAGATTTGTCACCTAAAAAGGGACAATGAAGGGAAATGAATGTCAAGAAGGGTGATTTGAACATACAACCTAGGGCCCAATCCTATTCACAGTAAATATAATGGCTATCTTGCCACTGACTTCAGTGAGAACAGGCTTGTTACTTTGCTCTTTTCCCCATATGTTAAGAGAAAACAAGAAATATCAATTTGTAGCGAAAAATATCTCATCCCTGAAGGCTGGAGACTGATCTTGTCCAAGATCTCCCAAAATAGGAGATCCCCTCAGCCAGGTTTGCTCTGGACATCATTCCCAAAGCCCAGCACCAGAAAGAAAACACAATCCCCCCGAGGCCAATGAGCTTAGAGCTATAACATGGTCAGAAGTCACAGAGCCATCCAAGAATTAGTGCGTCAAAAATTCTGCTGAGCAGGGGTGTGCACAAGAATAAAAATTTGACTTTTGGAGGGACACGTTCTGTGCCCCCGCAGCAGCCCTGGGGCCGAAGGAGCTCATTCTCCCTGCCACGGTTCCAGGGCCGGAGGAACTCACTCTCCCTGTCATGGCCCTGGGGCCGGAGGAGTTCTGTGTCCTCACGATTATTGGGGGCGCCCATGACCCACCTTTACGCCTCTTGTGCACGGCCTTGCTGCTGAAAGTCTTTAAGGCACATACAACAAGGTAAAGATAAAGATAAAGAGTGAAAGTCTGTTGGTATATATAGGCAGTTTGCTTTGTAGTTAACTGACTCATTCCTAGTACTCCACAAAAAGAAAGCTGGGCTGCTGACTGAAACAAAAGTGCGTGCTGATTAAGAAATATTAAAAACACATATCTCAGAGAGAAGAGAAATCATCATTCAAAAAGTCTAGTTCAATCAACATAAACTGCATCTTTATGACAATGTCATTAGAGGAAGCAGAAACCTATACGGTTCTACACGTAGGCACCTACAGTTATAAACCATATACATTTTTCCCATTTGAGAAATAACATATACTCATATGATTTTAAGGTGCACTGCCAACTTGAAATCTAGTCAGTTTAAATAAAATTAGCTGTAAGCAGTTTCACCTTCTCCTGAGAGCCCCTGCAGATTTTCCTATTTTTTAAATGTTTTTCTCTGCCAGGGTTGCTATGTGAAAGACCCACACACACAACAAAGGAAACATATTTACTGCACAGAAAGGCCTATCCAATGCACAAAGTAAACAAACTGAAATAACAAAGGAAGAGTTTGGATTATTTTTCCCCCTCAGCTCTTTCAGTTATTCTGATCTTACATGCTATCTGCAACAATACTAGGTAAAATATTTTTTGAGAGAGAAGTGTGCATTTTAAGTTGACTGTATCCCTTTGAAGTAGAATGCCCAACCTTACCTTTTGAGGTTCATAAATTGAGTGCTTAACTGCACATCTTTAAACATTCTCTCAGGGTTTTTTTTTTGTTTTGTTTTTGTTTATTGTGTGGAATATATCCTATATGCACACACATTAATAAACACAAAGACACAAGAGCCAACACGTAGCTGGGTAATAATGTTCCAGACAGGGCGCAATCAGAAGACAATTTGTTTAATGGTATTACAATCCCCTCCCCAAATTTAAATCCTTTGTAGCCCAACTGCAACTAGAGCAGGTATTGGCCTTATTTCTACCACAATTCTTCAGCATGGTATATGATCTGTAGTTAGATGGCATCAGATGGGAACCACCCAAAAAGTTCAGTAATGTTTTCAAGCTGCCTACCAGTGGCCATTATAAAAAAACATTATAAAAGGGGAACAGAATAAGGGTCAGATAATCTTCTGATATAATTCAATGCACTACACTGATTTACACCAACTGAAGATCTGGACCTGGGGATTTTCCGGGTGTTACTGATATGAACAGGACTCCGCTGATAAGAGTTGAAACAACCATTCAGAAGAGTCCAATTTGCATCCATTGTCTTAGTGTTCATAGCAGTTACTCACTTTTTTGGAAAAAAAATATTTTCAGTGGCACTAGAGACTGAGTAATAATAACAACAATACTTAAACTCTGATGGAAGGTACTAGAGAGTGTCACTCAAAACATTCTGGAATTCTAATGAATTACCTGCCCCCCCTCCACTTTTTTTTTTTTTTTTTTTGGCAGATGGAAAAGCAAATGCAGAAAGATTCAGTTACTTGCCTAGTGTCACACAGGATGTTTGTTAATACACAGCCAGCATTCCCAACTCCTAGTGCTGTGCTTTTAACTAGTAGACTATGCTTCCACTCCATCGGACAGTTTAGTTAACACTTCAGGTTCTAGATTTTGGAGCCCCTCATCCAGGCTGATGGGTATTGAGACAGTCTACTAGTCAAAAGCATTCAAACAACAATCTCCTCCTCTCATGCTTCATCCAGAAACTTACTTCATAGACCTTTGTTTCTAAGAAGCAAAAGGATAAAACCCATTCCACCCTACCTTTGGGCTAGAAGGGAAGAATAATGGATCTGAATCTTAGAAAATGAACTAACAAGTAAAACTTTCAGAGAATTGCACTGTCACCTTTTCAGACCATTGGATGATAACAAGCATGTTAATACTTAGGAAGCACATTAGTAATATGAATAAGGAACTCTTATAAAGAGACACTTTCCACTTGAAAAATCACATTTGTCTAAAAAAATTTTGTACTACCATAGTTAAAAGTAACTGCTAAGGATCACTAGAATTTAGGGAAGTTAGTGGGAGAAAAATGTTTCTAATTTCCAGTGTGTGTGTGCTTAATAGTTCTTTATATACATTCAGTTTTACTGTTCCCTTGTATAGTTAGTTACACACCAATCCTGCATGCATGGACCCGGGGCTCATGCACGGACCCACAGAAGTGAATAGAGCTCCACACACATTAGGATTAGGGCCTTATTTAGTCACTCCTTTACTATATAGCCCCTTATAAACATCTATGGGGGAGAAGAAAGTCTTTTAAAATTATTAAAGGTTTTTGTTTTTCTTTTTCTTTCTGGATGTGATATTCAAAGGGTGCTCTATTAGAAACTGGGACTTTTAAAAGAAATCAGTTTAAAAGCTAGGTTTTTTGTTTTTGTTTCAATTCAAATTGACAATGTTGCTTTGATCTCTTCACTAAATGTAAAGCCATAAATACTGTAGAAGTTGTTGAGGACTCTTTAAAATGCCCCAGTAAGGACCCTGCAGCCAAATGCAATGTCCGCTGATGTCAATTTTGCAGTGTTTGGTTAATATGTATATATGACTCCCACTGGAAGCTTTGCAGATGGCTATTGCTAAAACAGCTCCTTTTTCTGGTCACAAAGCTGTGGTGCGGTATTGAGAAACTACAAGCCAGTCACTTGGATATCCTTAACAAAATGCTTAATTTTATTTAACACAGAAAATAGATTCCAAAGAAGGACATAAGAAATCCAAATAGAACTCTTACCAGCACAGTAGCCAGCAGGCTTCTCCAGCAGCTCTCAAGCTTTGCCGTAGAAATATCCATATTTAATTAGACTCGATGTAAACATGGTAGGTGCACACTGGTTGCGGCAACCTTTAGATTGTTTAAGCACTTCTATAGGATTACATAATCTCACATTGGGCCTGATCCAGCTTCAATGAAAGACACAGAAAGATTCCCATTGACTTCAGTGGGAGCTGGATCAGGCCACTGGGGCTGGATTCACAAAAGGACTCAGGCACCTAAATGACACTTGCAGAGACTAAATCCCAGAATCAGGCCCCATTAGGGTTCACAAACCCCGTTCATTGGCCTCTGAACCCTGTACACACCTACACTTGCTTGGTACCCAAATTTTTGGAGTCAAAGTTCCCCAAGTGCCTGTTTCTGCTTCTGAGCATGTCCAGTGCAACCCTATGTCAGGCATCTGGATGCCTAAGCCACAGGGCAACGCACAAACCAGTAGAAGATAGGCGTTCCTCCACCTAATTCAGTAAACGCATCCAATGGGTGTGTTCAGACCTCCCCTGCCAGACTGGACTCCTATAGATGAGCTTACACAAAAGGGTTGGGGGAAAAGACCTCCCTCGTAACTTTTAGCCCAGGGGTTAGGTTACTAACCTGGGAAGTGGAATACCCCCAGTTCAAGTCCCCCTTCATCTGAGAGGAAAAAGGGATTTGACATAAGATCTGCCACCTCTCAGGTCAATGCCCTAATCACGGGGCTACAGCACATTCTGATGTGGAAGCATCTTCAGTCTCCCCTATTGAAGCTGTTCCACTGTGGCTAAATAATTTTTAAAAACACTTGAAGCAGGGAGACTGGATTGTGGTTCTTCTGCTTTGTAGCTAAATGCGCTAATCACTAAGCTAAACAGTCATACTCATGATTGCTCGCTCTCTTTCTCTGGCCCAATTTTTTAAAATTAGTTTCCAGAATGCAACAGCTTCAGCTAGAAAGACTGAGTGAGCCTACATCAGAATATCGCTTAGCCCAGTTGTTAGACACTCACCTGTTAAGTGGCAGATCCCTATTCAAATCCCTTCTCTCCCTTACCCAGGTGGAGAAGGAGACCTGAAATGGAAGTCTCCCACAACCCAGGTGAGTACCCTAACCACTGGGCTAAAAGTTATGCAGGAGGACTGTCTGCTCCCACTTTCTTGCAAAAATGATGTAGGAGCCTCATGCCAAGAGAAGGTTTGCAGCTGAGAATTTCAAACAGAGGGAGGTGCCTCCCTACAGAATGGACTTTCATTTATCTCCAAGAAAGGTGCGGGGCTTAGAACATAACCCTCAGCTTGGCACCTCCCATTGGCTACCTTAGGTGGGGAGTTGCCTACGCTGTTGGCTTTTGTGAATCCCATTCAAGGCACCTATCTCTCCCCATTCATTGCTTAGGGAGCTGAGATGCCTAACTCAGGCTTTGTGAATCCCAGTCATTTTCTAGACACCTAAAAGTTAGGCATGGCAATGCTCAGCATCACATTACCTAAGCTTCTTTGTGTATCTAGCCATAGTGCCTGCCTACGAAAGTCAGTGGGTGTCTTTCCATTAACTCAGTGAGTTCTGGATCAGGCCTTGAGAATCCAGTTTAGTCAGGTGTGTACATTTTAGAACTAATTTGTTTACTGGACTAAAAAAGTGATGCAGTACAAAGCACAAATCTAACATGAACAATGAACTAATTATGAGGCTTTTTGCTCCGTAGATTTCCCTAAAACAGACAGTGTGGCTGCTGAACTGTATTGAAAGTTCTAGCCCCTGAAACAGAATAAATCACAATGTTTCACTTGTATAATAACTTTCATCAATTTACAGCACTTTATAAACCTTCATGAATTACATTTCAGGAGGGGGGCTGAAACAATTTGCATAGTGGGGGTGCTGAGTGCCCCTGAACCAAACTGTAAAACTGATGGAAACCACTTCAAGCCAGGGGTGTGGCAGCACCCCCAGGATCCCTAGTTCCAGCACCTATGCCTCTCAGACATTTGCTCTGGTGCTTCCCTATATCTGATAGATAAGTGTTATCTCCAATTTATAGATGGGAAAACTAAGTAAGATAGATGGCAGCCTGGTAGGTTTATATCCTCTCATCATTTATTTCCAGATCAGGTTCCTCCCTCCTCTCCTCAGAGCCTGAACCTGATTCTGAGTAGATTATGTGGTCTCCTTTGAGCTTCTGGAATCTGTAGCCTGCAGTGGTCTGCTGTAACATACATTCTCTTCCCCTCCTCCCCATATTTCTAGTACATTTTGTTTTAGCCAAAGGAGTAGGAGGAATTGCATCAATTTCTTGTTCCTCATTATCTTTCACAAAGACAAGGTGGTTTTAAGGACTGTACCTGGCCTTCTACCTAAACTGCCCTCTGGATGTCACCTAGGTCAGGAAATACCCATTCCTAACCTCCATCCTTTCCTCTTACAGACAGCAAAAGCATTTGGCACTTGCTAGATGTGCACAGAACACTACAGTTTTAGCAGGAAAAATCGGAACCATGTCAGACAATAGAATCCTTGCTTTCAGCCTATCTAGTTAGAGCAGGAAAGAACCCAGGATCCTTGGTATCTATCCTCAGTTCTGCCAATGAAGTGCTTCCTGTCCTTGGACAAGCCATTTCTGCAAGCGTTTACAGGCCCTGAAAAGGGTCCTCAGATTTGCCAGAATAAAGGAAATTCTCCCTATCTTTCTGATAAACACCACCTGCATAACTTTATCAAAGAATGTTTTTCTGGGTTGAAAGAGGTAAGGAAAGATTCTATAAAACTACAAGAGGGACCTGCAAAGTTCACATCCAGAGCCAAACTTTTCCAAAGTTCCACTCCAAACTTATATTTATAGAAGTCACATCTTATTACCCTATGGCTCATTATAAAATGGCAACCCAGAAGAGACCTGAACTTCTGTGGAACTCTGGCAATACGAAGAGCTTCTCTTAAAAAAAGAGCATATAACAATTTGCCTCAGTGTCTGCTGCACTCTCTCTCCCTGCAGTGGTTTGTAACACAAAGGATAAAAGTATTCTATTTACAAGCAGTTTACTAGAAAGAGAAGATGGTCTAGTGATTAAGGTGCTGACTTGGGTTAAATTCCCTATTCTGCCACTGATGGCCTGTGTCACCTTGTGCAAATCATACAGATTCTTTGTGCCTTCAATTCTCCATCTGTAAAATAGGGATAATAGCACTTCCCTACCTCACAGCATTGTAATGATAAATACATTAAAGAGTGTATGGCGCTCAGAAACTAAGGAAAAGTGGGGCACAGAAGTTGCTTCTGAAGCTCATGTTTCTGGTACTGAAGGTCATGGTGTCTAGCCCCACTGGTTATCCATGGTGGATTTTTTGCAAGTTCAAAGCTAGAGCCTTTGGATAAGGTTCTTTTTTATATAAAATGAAACATTTATTTCTCCCTTATGGGGAAAAAAATCCATGGCAGCAACCTTTAGTTTAAAGGTGTCTTTATTATAAACTCCAATTTTCAGGAGACAGAGGGAGAGAAAATAGCTCAAATATTTTAAATCGCACTGGGATGGAATCTTCATGCAAACTGTCAATTCAGGTGCACATTTTTCAAATGCTTTTTAAATTTAAAGCAAGCATCTCATTTTTTTTAATGTAGTTTATAGTATTCTGAACAAATAGCTACTGGATGTATCCAGAGAAGCTACTTTTCACACCTTTTTCCATCATCCAGTGTTTTAAGGAAGTATTATGGTGGGATGGAGGGATGAGCCATCAGTCCCACTGTAGTGCGAGCCCCAAAAGTTGGAGCACTTTGAATATTATACTTATCATCATAAAATAAACATTTCCTTAGACCAGAGAAGGCTTTTAGGGAAGGGGATACAAGATGAAGGCATGAGATGGCAATTGGGCAGCCAGCCTTTAGGGAAAAACTACAATGAAAAGCTGTTTCCTGCACTATTTCTGCACTTTATTTTCCCATTTGCCTTTAGGAGTCCTGATTTTCAGAATTAAATCTCCCAACAATTTCAAATAGTATTGGTCTACAGACTACATACAATTCTACCAGACTAGATTCAACCTTTTGTCCCCTCTTTTTTCAACACCACCACCACCCAATAAAAACACGCAACTAATCCATCAAGCTGTTTCTGATTTACAGAGGCAAAACATTTATATATTTCTCTGGGTATGAGATGGTTTTCTTTCCAAACTCTAGACCAAAAATAAGAAGTTAGGCTTTAATGTGGGCTAAGTACTACTGACTGACTGGTTTAGTCGAAGGCAACAAGAATGACATTAAAAAAAGAAGAAAAAAAATGTGATGGGACAGAAACCACAGGGGGTTGGTCTATATTTCTTTTAAATTATTATTAATATTAATTTACAGTTTTCCAAATAAAAATAATTTACCATTGATCTCTTTCCAAAGAATGGGGAAAAAAACCTCATTAATGAACATTCTATGTAATAAGAGAAATAGAAATGTGAAGAAAAGGAAAACCAGCTTCAGAACACATCCCTATTCTAATTGCCTTTCTCCACTTCAGTTAGCACAAAGAACTGCTCAGATGTACAGAATCAAAAACAATGGCCCAACCCCATAATGGCCTTATGTTGTCACTGTGTACTACTCAGTATGAGACCCAGTTCTCATTTTGTCCTGTTGGGCAACATTCTGAGCTGATGTAAATCATTGTAGCTCCACTGACTTCAATGGAGCTGTGTGATTTATGACAGCTGAGGATCTATCTATTTTGTCCTCACCAGTAATGGTCTCATTCAGAATGTCTCAATCAAAGAGTCTGTAGCAGGCAGGACAACTTTTCCCTGTCTACCAATTCTCTAGGATGTTATAACTTTATAGCAATTGGAAAAGTCTTAAAAAACAAATATTTAACTTCATCGTAGAGTCCTGGAACAATGGCAGAGTGCCCCAACTACAAAGTGCAGTGCTCGCTGACATCTCCCAAGGTCAGCAAAATCTCCTCTTGTTGCCTGCTTGATGAGAGATGCTCATCCACGAAACAGTGCACAAAGAAGACAATACTTGACCTGCGTATTTGGCACAGAGGGGAGCTAAATACTATCTTCACTTAAACAGGATCTTCTTTGTCATCAACACACTCTATCTCCAAACTGTCTCCATTCCAAACAAACTACTAATGACGTTGGGAGTCTCTCACCAGATTCCATCCACCTTACTCCTCAGTCTCACAGTAACCTTGCTAATATCAGTAAATATAAAACACACCAGGTGTACTGCAGCTCTCCCACATACCACATGCAGCAAAGCCTGGTCCCAAATATACTGTCTGTCTGGAAAGTGGTTACTTCATTTGAGCAAGAACATATACCGTATCTAGTGCATCTAATCTCCCATTTAGACACTGAAATGTTTGACAAGTAGGAGATTCAAACAGATCGGGTGAGACTCTGATGCTTTCTAGTTTCCAGGTGGCAAATACTCCTTCATCCAAGAAGAAGCTGTGTTAAGATGGAAGCATGGGTCAGCAATGAGGAAGTATACAGAGCAGCTTTCCAATCAGATTAGGGTGTTATCTTCCTCTAGGTTTTATTTTCTGAGTTTTCAGGCTGTTGATTACAATCTCTGGTTTAAAAAAAATGGCTTTACAAAAAAAAACCCAAAAACCCACCTTCCTTCCAGTTTGTGGCACAATCAACTATCTTCTCAGAGTCCTTCACCTAATTCTCACTATGTGATAGCTATCTGTTTCTTCAATTCCCTCTGACTGTTCCCTGTCTCATTATTAGACTTGTATATCTAATGTGGGGTCTAAGCAGGGAGTTAACTCCCTACTTGTTGCAAAATCCCTTCACAACTAAGTGGTAGCTAAATGATGAGCCAGGTCTACTAAAATTTATGCTCTTCTCCCCCAATACCTCCAAAAATTCAGATTCCCATAGACTTTTCCTCCCATTACTCTTCAGCCCCTCTAATTCCTTGATCTTCCTCCTGCATACCCCTCAAATGGATTCGTCCTCCCTGACCCTCTAGCACTATAAGTAGACACTTGCTTTTTCAGTTACTCTGTGGTCTCAGAAATACTGAGACAACTGGTTCCCAATCACAAAGGTTTCATTTTTCAAAAGTGCCTAAGGGTACATGTAGACCACAAAAAAAAAAAAAAAAAAAAGATTGACAGCAATGAGTCTCAGAGCCCAGTTCAACTGACTCAGGCTCCTAGGGCTCATGCTATGGGGCTAAAAATTGAACATTCCTGCTCAGGCTAGAGCCTTGGCTCTGACACCCATCAAGAGGGGAGGGTCTCTGTGATTTTTAATCCTGTAGTGTGAGCCCTGAAATCCCAGGTCACTTGACTCAGGCTGAGAGACTTACTATTACAGGTCTTTTTTTGTGGTGTAGACACACAGGCCTGGTCTACACTTACCTGGTGATTTGGCGGCAATCGATGGGAGCTACACAAGCTATGCAGAGTAGCTTGCATAACTCCCATCGACTGCTGTGCTTCCCTTCTGCGCGGCATCCTCACTGCACTGCGCCGACAGGAACCGTGTTCCCGTCGATGCAGTGCTATGCCACTTGAGGAGGTGGTTTTACAGCGTCAACTTCTGGATCGATTGAGCAGGTCTTCACTGACCACTCAATCAATCCAGAAAGATCAATCTGATGGCAGCGACTTTGCCGCCGTCAGTGTAGACATACCCACACTAAGTGACTTGGGAGCCTAAGTGCCATTGATTTTCAATGAGACTTAGGCACCTAATTATATGTCACTTTTGAAAAATGAGAGTTTTTGAAAACGTTACCTAAAATTCCTGTGGTAGCTGATTCACTACTGACACTCAGGAATTCCCCTGGGAAAAAAAAATAGATGGAAGTTACTTGTGTACGAGATGACAATAAATCAAGGATTATGTCACAGAGGCGAGGCAAAGCAAATTCAGGTATATCCTGTTATAACTAGTGGAAAGCGAAGAAGAAGAAGAAGAGCTTTATAATGCTGCATTAAAAATCCAGTGAGACAAGGACATGCAACAGATGTAATTTTGGTATCAAATTTTGCTCCCACTGAGGTCAATAACAAAATTTCCATTCAATGCAAGTGACAACAGCACTTAGCCTTTCATCTCAACCATATAGTATCTTGTCATATGGAAGCCAATTTCCAACAAGGCTGCCTGAGATCTCCTAAAAAGCCATACCATCAGGCACAACTACCCCTGGAACTCTTGTGCTGGTGTAAACCGATTAAGATGGACAATAAGTGTGCTCTGGCATATAAAATGATGCTGGTTGACAGTGAATACATATATTATACTCAGAAGAAAAAGTTCAACCTTTGCCCCTCAAAATAACTGTGTAGAAGCCAGTTAATATTTTTTCTAAGAGAAGGTTAAGGGGGATTGAATTTGGAGTCCTTTGTTTGGATCTGGTATTAATCTGAACTATCCTAAAGTTTTATCATTTTCTTAGTATTTTCTCATATCCTTTTTTTCCCCTACAAACTTAAAAAATTTATAGCTCTTGAAAATGATGGAGAGTTTGGATATGGTCCTTTGGCACACTTTCCCACCTGCCCACCAATCCCAAATCTGCCAAGAAACACTGGGATGTGCACATGACAAAGCCAGACACCAAAAGGCTTTCTATAATGCCAAGGAATCAAGTGCAACGTATGGCTTTGTTGACTGGTTCGGATTAGCTCCTAAAGTTGGCTGATAGAAAGATGTGAGAATCTTTCCAAAAAGTTAAAACCTGCAGCTCATGAAAGAACCAGCAACACAAAGAATTGGGCTCTTTTCCCTTTAAATTACAACCCATGGAGGCACTACAGTAAACCCCATAATCTCTTTTTAAACAGCTATTTTATCCCAACTTCCTCTGTGGTATACACCCACAAAGCACCCACACCACAATTCAAGAACTGCCTGAGTGATGAGATGCAAGTTACTCTGCTTCAAAAAATAAAAAAAATTCAGCCGACATCGACTGCTTCATCTCTTAACCCTTTGCTTGTCCAAGGCCAGGCCTATTTGAGACACATTCATCACTTTTAAACACAGTTAACAAATGGGGCAATGTGGAAGGTGGTGTAAACCTTGCCATATGTGCATAGGCACGCCAACAATTTTTATGCTTTTCATGAGCACGTTTCAGATCTTGCACCTTTCAGAATGTTTCTGCAGATCTTAAAACATTATTACCATTTTAAAGATGGGGAAAATTAGGCACAGAGTTTAAGGCCCTGATCCTGCACTGAAAACTGCATGGGCAGACCCCTGCATCCATCCTTATTGATTTAGGTGGGGTTTTGGACAGATGCAGGGGGTTTACTGCATGGTTTTGAATATAGGAATGGGGTGCAAGTGACTTGTGCCAGGTCACACAGCAAGTCAGAGATAAGAGACGTGGGTTTTATTGCCCACTTTATCTCCTAGTTCTTTTTTTCTAGCCTAGAATAACGCTGCTTCAAACCCAAGAAAAACCTTACAAACATGTTTTCAAATTGAAGTCTAAATAATTAACTTTAAATGGTGGTAATGACTAATTTCACGAACAAAATAATATTTTATTTTCAGATATTAAGACAGGTTTTCTCTAATCACAGTCCACTTCCTACAAAAGAAAAGTAGAGTTTCTTACTTTGGGACATCATGTTCTTCGATCAAAAACAATTCCACAATGTCATAAAGGTATGCCTGTGTCTCCATTGAGCAGGACAGAAAAAAGTGTTGGATTATGAAGATGAAAGTGTTTGATTACATATTTGTCTTCCATTTGATGAGAACATCAAATGATAACACTTAGCCCTTTTATAGCACTTTCCATCTTCAAAGCACTTTGGAAACATTAACTAACCTTCACAATACCCGTTAGGTCGGAAAATATCATTACATTCATATTACAGATGGGGAATCTCAGGCAAAAAGATTGAGTAATTTACCAGGACCACAGAGATAGTCAGTATCAGAGCCAGGAATAGAACTGAGTAGTTCCTGGCCCTCAGCTCTGTTCTCATATCATGCCTCTCAAATGACATAGCACAGTTTTCATTTAATATTAAAGTTAAAATTAATATTTTAATTTTAAAATATGGTATTAAGTTTTCCTTCTGAGGAAGAAGTTAGTCCATCAAAATGAAAACTAATGACACTTGTTTACATCTTGTGGTCTAGCTAAACTTGCTATCTCCATAGAGGAGACATTAGGTTTGACTTTTTAGGTTATAAACTAACAAGAAAGATCACTAGTACCAAAGAGAATATATAATGGAGACAAAGGATTATGTAGCCAGGAAAAGAGTACAACATAAATTAATACCACATTCTACATTCTCCTTCTCTGTTTAGACATATGCACTGTGACTATTTACTAAAAACCTCCCTCACATCTTTACATTTCATCATTTGCATCAACTCTGAAATATTTGTTTTTGCTTAACTTTATTTTCTTTTCTGGGACAGATACCTTCACACCTAGGGTTCCCATTTAAAGTCATAACACGGATAAAGAACCGATCATGAACTAGGAAAGGGATGTTTGGTAGCTGAATTATGGGTTCCCATAATGTTTCATTCATTTTGTTGATGCATTTCTTTGAACTTTTCTGTCCTAAATGCACAGGATATATGGTTACATCAACACTTTCCTGACAGCCCAAATCACCCACTCTCCATAGCAATGGATTGATGTGTCATAGAGAGTGTGATTAGGAGGTCATCAGAGGTACGGAAAGTACCAGATTAAAGCTCAGAACCGAGACATATTTGTTCCTTTGGTTATTAAGAAAAGATCAGAAGAGAAAAAAAAACCCTGTTGTAATGGAAAAAGAACATGAGACTTTTAATATATTGTTGAAAATATTTTATGCAAGCCATCACTTTAAAAAAAAGGCCAAAAGCATGTTATTTTTCATAGGGAAAAATACAATTCAATGCATAGCTTTATAGTGGAAATTTTTTTTTACTGTAATCTGGCTTGTATACAGCCTGACATTTTCTGGCATTCCAGCAGTATTAATCCCTACACTATTGCACAACACTGAAGAAAAAGTGCCTTTTCGTGCCAAAAGAGTGAAATTCTAAAAACGGGCTACTTCATTTTAAATGGCCCCTTAGAATATGTGCTAACTACTTTTGCTAAACTATCTGTGTTCCATCTTGTGTTTAGCTGTGACACTCACCTGAGGAAGAGCTCTGTGTAACTCAAAAGCTTGTCTCTTTCGCTAACAGAGATTGGACCAATAAAAGATATTACCTCACCCACCTTGTCTCTCAAATATCCTGGAACCAAGATGGCTACAACAACACTGCAAACAAATTCTAAAAACATACACTTCCAGCTTTTTGGCCCATTCAAGATTCTCTCTGTAGATCACCAGTATACCTTTGCTGACTACAATACTGTATTTGTCATTAATTCTGTGGATCTCAATCTCTCTCTTATCCACACCCCAATGCAAAATTAATCTACCTATTTTTATTATACTGGGATTCAGATCTGCCACTCCTCTCATTCTTCTTGAGAAAGCCCATCAGAAAGAAGGGAAGCAAGGCAAAGTACCACAATGTAGCACTAAAGTCTGGGAAATGCTGGCCTAGCCACTGTAAGAACAGGGTAACTCTTCGAAGTATCAGCAATGAAATGTATAATCCCCAGGCTAACTCTACACCACCAATGAAAACCTGTAAGAGAGCCATAATCAATTTAAATAAAAAATGTTTTGGAAGAAATCCATCATCCGCAACACCCCCGCCCCCCAAAGTCTGATGAAAATCTTCAAGAAGAAATTCTCCCTTGCACCACATCTGCCCCTGTGTCTTCTTAGTGACAGTCTTTAAGGAGAAATTTTCCCCCCACATGTCCTTGGTAAAAATCTTTAAGAATGTGCCTTTCTCAGAAGTAGTATAAATCTTCATAGCCCCTTGTCTCCTTGAAGAAGGTAAAAGGATGTCTGCTAAACCCTTTGGTTTACACAACTTTGTTTTTACTTACTTTATTTTTTTTTAAAGGCACTTCATTTTTGAGCAGTGAATGTTTTTTTTCCCTCCTCTTTTTAGTATATTGTTTGGCAAGTCATGTTTTTGATTATTTAAATATAATCTTCATTCTAAATTGCATCTGACTCACATAACCTCCATACTTTAGAAAACCACAACAAAAGTGCCTTATATTAGCTATAGATGAATAGGCAATGAGTCAGTGAATAGTTAAGGACATTCCATGGCAACGCATGAGCTACATTTAGTAGAATTTTGTTATTTTATAATTAGTTTAAGAACAACAATATAGATTACTTGGAAGGAAGGAGGAAGTTAGGATATTTGTGGTAGTTTTATGTTTTGTTTTTCGCAAAGGAACTTTGTATTGTGTACAAAGAGATAAAAAACTGAGCAACAGAAACAGCAGTGTTCTCATTAGAAACCAGTAGTCATTTTTTGTACATACTGAAGTTAAACTGTTTCTCTGTGAAGAATTTTACCATCACACTGTACAACCTTCCTGGGACACCTTACCACAATGGCAACATCGGCTGAAAGGAAGGCTTTAGAGCACTCATATGCTCCTCTATAGTAGTTGAGTGAAATCAGTCAATATCTGCACCTGATCTACTCTGTGCTTATGCTCAGTGGAAGGGGAAAAAACCCAGTAACCCGCTCCTACTCACTGGTGCTCATTTTCTCAGCACTAGGAGCAACACCCATTGTTATGTGACTGAGACACAGAAAAAATATGTTACTTACCAGTCACTGGTGTTCTCCAAATTTCATTACCACCACACAGCCACATTTGTGAGTCATGCTCCTTACTACATGCTCCCCAGAACAAGTGTGGTGTAAATAACTACATACAGATCCTAACTAGGGGCCACAAGTTTGAAAGACAAATTCCTACAGCACCAAGATCATGTCTATAAAAAGAGGCACAATAGGCCCCATTCTATCAGTTCCTGAACAATCATCTGAAATGCAGAAGCAAAATATAATGGGGAACAGTATCAAAGGCTGATGACAGAGCTAAACTAATCTGCCTGCCTGAACTCAGAGGATTGGTCCTCCACCCCAAGAGAACCAAAGGTGAACCCCAACTTTAAACCAGAGGAAGTGATCATTGGACCAAAATGAAGGTGTAATCAGTCTTGTATCCCAGTCTATAACCTAGACTGGAGTGTGCCCACATTGGAAGAATCCACCTGGGAAAGGACTACATCATTCATTGAAGCCATACACTCCCCAGAAGATTGCCCACATAGATGTTAAAGTCACCCAGCTCGGTGACTCTAGCAGCCGGCCAGAAAAAAATTGGTTATCTGGGATGGGAATTTCATAATATAAGGTGAAGGTTTATGCACCACAGCAGAGGGAATGCAATACCCTCTGCCAGTGTTTCTCTTGACTCAAGCTGCACTATATACTTGTATGGAGAAAACTGAGCAAATCAAGTCCAAGCAGAATCATCCAGCTAGGTCTTGGCTATTCAGCAGAAATCAGGGACTTCAAAATCATAGCTGATAATCATAGATAACCTTATTAGCCACCAACTGAAAGAGTATGGACCATATTAGCCAACACTCTGAATTCATGAGATGAGCCCACAGACCTGACCAGTAGGACACACAGTAAGGGCCAAACCACAGGTTTGTCAAACCACAGGCTTAAGTTTGTGGAATTTTCTGCCTCTCTCCTTGCCTGCCACCACTATCCAAGAAAATCTCAGGCCACCAGAAATCATTCACCCACCTGTACTCTATTCACTCAGCTCATGGCAGTATTAAGCAACCATTTCTGTCAAAAGACATTTAAGAACAGCAGCTCTTACAGCTCAGTACCTAAATAAAGAATTCCTGGGTGGAATACAAGAACAAACAAACTCAACAGATGTTCCACACACCCAATAAAAGAAGGGTATCCCCAGATGAGATGGGAGGGGGAAGGGAAATTCTAAATCCTTTCCCACATAATTCCATATGTACCTATAGCCACACACACACAACCAATGCAGGCCAATCTCACTCGTTTGGATGGGAGACTTACACTCCCCCCGGTACCTCTGCCAGTTGGAAGGTTGGAAGGGGGAGCGAAACTTAATGAGATATAAAAATATAACTGGATTCTTTGTTGTATCATTTGCTCTTTTTATTTTTGGACTGTTTATCCACCAAGGTGACATGATCTATAGCAACACAGCACAGAGGGACTAGCCCTAAAACCTTGTATCTCTCTCTGCAACACTTGCTCTGGTACAGCCAGGCTGCCTTTTGAAACTAACAATGCCTGATGTTGCAGAAGAGGATCATCCAAACTCAGAAAATTAAATGCAGCAGACAAAGGGATAAAAGAATTCTTATTCTACAGGGTTTAGCCTGCAGCTGGCCATGCATGCCAGAGGGCTGTGCCAGCAACAATGGGAAAGACACTCCCTGAGAGAATAACCGGGGCAGAGAGCCCAACATTTTCAACCAGTGAGAGACTTATTCTTCTGAGATGGAGGCAAATCGCTAGCTGTCTTCTATAATGCAACTTTAGAAGAGTATTGTTCAGGATGGATGGCGACTGGCTGGCTCATGGGCCAGGATTCTATACGCTCTATGCACAGATCACATTGGACACGCGTTCTCCCTAGCGCAAATTTGACCACATTTCAAATCTAGCCCCAATCAGAACCTTCCCCAGTGGTGTCCACATTACTAAATGGCCTGTGTTTTAGCCCAGCCAAGCACATTTACAAGAAAGACCAAGACGCTGTCAGCAAACCAAGCCCTCTGGATCAGTGCCCCCTGGTATGTATTTGTTTTATCAAGGTGTGATTTCCCACTCTGCTTTCAGTGGCTTAAAAGAAAGGAGGGATTACTGATGTTGGGAGTGGTTCCTGGTTTCACATTTAGAGTACTATAGAGAATTATTGTGTTTCCTTTCTCCTGGATATGTCAATGCAGTCGAATCTTCTTAAGTTAAATTGCTTCAGCTTTAAGGTCCTTCTTCCCCCATAGTGTGTGCTTCCTAAGGGGCTATCACCCAGATGTAGGTGTTCTGGACTGCCCAATGGATGATTATTCAATCCCATTAAAAAGAATCACTCATATATATGGGATACCATTTTAACAGATACTAGAGAAGCCTGTGGGAGTTAAGAGAATGCACCATCTTCACAGGGATAGGAACTGAGCTGGCTCTAGGCCAGTGGTAGCAATGGTGGCATCACAGTCCTGCATGTTTAATTGACATATATACAACAAACTAATAAGAAACAGGGGATGGGGAAAAATCTTACTCTTTCTGCCTGTATCACATTAAAGAAGGGCTAAGAGTTGCAGTGAACAAGGAAAGTTGTCCCCATTAAGCAGAGTCATCCTCCCTATTAAGCAGCAGTCAGGGCTGTTAAATATCCTTAGGCTTAAATCAGTTCCCTGGGATTTGTACTAATTACACAGGTTTCCTGATTAAGGGCATCTACATTAAACTGAATATACTGTATTACACTGCAACCACTGTCTGGCTGAGCAGGTTGTAACTCTTTGGGGCGGCAGTCAATGTACACCTTTACAGTGTGTATTTCCTTGTGGCCATTTTTCTCCATGTGATTTTACCAATTGTACCAGGGGTCGGCAACTGGTGGCACACACAATGATTTTGAGCGGCACATTGCGCCGCTCCCAGCCCCAAGCAGGGCCATGCGGTGGCTGCTCCCCCCTTCCAGCACCACCCCTCTCCCAAGTGGGCTGGGGCCCAGCAGTGCCCTGCTGGCCAGAGCCGTGTCACTCCTGGCCCAAATCAGGGCCACGCGGCGGCCACTCCCCCATCCCAGGAACCCTGGGAGCACAGGGGCCAAGCAGCTTTCCCCCATTTCACTCCCTCTCCCCGCCAGCCCCACAGCGGGGGGGGGATGGGGGCGGGAGAGGGGAGAGCAGGAAACAGGCCCGCAGACACACACACCCCACGCCGCCACCAAACACCCGGTAATTCACTGGCCAGGGTGCTGGGCCATGGCACGTAGGAGAGGGGCGGAGGGAAGACTTGGCACACCCCTTCCCAAAGGTTGCTGACCCCTGAACTATGCCTATAAGAGGGGAGTCACTGAAATTAGAGATGGTAAAAAAATCGACCACACTCTTGCCCAGGCCATATATTGCTCTTTACAGTGTGTTCTTTAATGCTTTGTCAATTCTAGTTTTGTTCTTCAGAGCTGCTGTGTTCCAGACAGCTGCCCGGGAACTGATGGGATGGAGGTCATGGTGCCTTCTTTTCTAAACATGAGCTTAGTGCTGTAAAAAATTATAAGGGTTTCCATAACGTACTTTGTACATCTAGTACATCTCACTGCCAGGAAGATTTTCTGATATTCACTCAAATTTTCCTAAACTCAATTTTATCTCATTACTTTTACCCCCTTGGAGCATCTTAAATAATTCTTGTTTTGTCTTTGTGTTTTATACTCTTCAAATACATGTAGATGATTATTATATGCCTTAGTCGTCATTTAGTCCAAACTCTACATATTTGTAATCTTTGTTCATATTTCAGTCTCTCCAGCCTCTTAACTTCTTTTGTTCTTCTGTGAATTCTTCCAACTAATTGCTGACAACTTTTTGGCTACAAAGTGGCCAGAATGGCACAGTGCTGTGGGCTCCTTAATGCTGTACAAAGAGAGATTATCACTTCCCTAGTTCATGATGTGATGCAGAATCCTGTACAGTGCAAAAATAGCACCGGTCGTTCCCCCCACGTCCAACAACATAAACGACAATCTAATTAGTTGTCCAGGATCATAAATCTTTGGCAGATGTCTGCATCAAGCGTTGCTCCAAAAATGTGTGCAAAATAAAAAAATATTCACATAAATCACAATATTTAACACATATAAAGAATTAAACATTTTCAAAGCAGTGTGCTAATGTTAACTAATTAATCCTTAGTGCACCCCGTGAGGCAGTTAATACAGAATAGTATTTACCTACAATTCTGTTTATTGGACGATACCATAAAGAAAGGATTTTCACCCCTGGAGAGTAAGTAGCTCAAAGAAGGTCTCAAAAGAACGTGAATCAACGGCAGAACACAGTTTACTAAATGGCAGCCATGTCCAACAAATAATATGAAGGTTTCTCCATCACAAAACCAATAACAGAGAGAGTTGTTATAAAAAAAATTCACAAGACATTGCAGGAATTCAAGGATGCTTTCTGAAAAAACAAAAAAAAACCTCCCCCTCAAACACACTTTCAAAGATTGGGCTATATGAATACAAGGCATTCCCTTGAGGAAGAAAACAAACAAACAAACAAACAAGCCCACTAAGAAGCAAACAAGTTTGGGCTCTCCTACTTTGAAAGGAAGTCCTGCAGGACTGAAAGACCAAAGCTGGGTTTCTCCCTTAAGGCCAAACACTAGCAATAATACTTTGTGAAATGTATGCAGGGAAGCTCATGTGGCTGTGTGCTTACTCTGCATATGTGAATAATGGAAACATCCTTCAGATGGCTGAAGCAGGAACCTCAGCTATGTGGGGAGGGCCAGAGTTACCAGGCAAGATGAAGTGTGCATATATGCTGAAACTTTGCATTATTGAGAACCCAAGAAGGATCTTTTTCCATTGAATTTGAATCTCAGTATAGCATGTGCTTGTACAAGTTATCGTAGCCCAAGATAAACAAAGGAATCTCTACTCTGCAGCTGGGAGTGAGTCTCCCAGTCCAGGTAGATAGACTCATGCCGGGGGGGCTTGTGCTAGCACACTAAAAATAGCTGTGTGGCTGTTCTGGCCCCAGTGAGGGCTTGGGTTGGCAGCCTGAGCTCAAGCCCACCTTACCCCCTGGGTCTGAGTTTAGGTGGCTAGTCTGAGCTGCTGGCAGTGCTGCAATGTCCACACCGATATTTTTTGCACACTAATGGGAGCCCCGCTATCACAAGTTTTTCCACCAAGGCTGGGAACTCACTCTGAGCTGCAGTGTGGATGTACCCCAAGTGACAACCTCTCCTCTTATGACCCTCCAAAATATCCCCATTATGCTGGATTGTCAAATACCTACTTAAATTATATGTACCAGATGCTTTAAAACAAACAAATCATGCTGGGAGAAGATAAGCAGTGGATCTTTGGAATATGGGCCCAGTATCTGGTGGGCCCTTTCACCTCAAACATGGGAACACTTATCGTCAGGTCTTGGCCTCAGCTAGACTTTATTCCCCCCCTGACTTTTCACTAATATTTTTGAGGTGCTCAGATTGTACTGAAGCAAGTACCACAGAAAAGCCTATAAAGAAGTCAGTCATTTTCTAAGCCAGCATTTAGTAACACTATGCCTCTCCGTAATGCCTCCCCTCTGAGGATCTCAAAGAGCTTCCCATTAATTAAACTTCACAACCCCTCTGTGATGGAGGGGCGTATCAATCTAATTTATAGATAAGTGAACTGAGGTAGGAAAGGTGAAGTGACTTGCCCAAGGAAACACCACAGCTGAGATAGGACTAGAACCCAGCTCTGACAATTGCTTTAGCTGACAGTGCGTTAGCTGTAAGGCCATCATTCTCTTTTGTCCTCCCTAGCCATTAAGACACATGTAAAAAGGCCTGATCCTGCTCCCATTAAAGTCAATAGCAAAATCTTTTACTTCAGTGGGGAACTGAAGCAGGTCTTAAATGCTGCATATTTTTTTCAACAGATGATCATCATAGCACTTTCCCGATCACATCTAATTTAACAGAGTATTAAATAATGTTGTTCAAATACTCTTATAAGCCTGACTGCCTTCCAGTTCTGCTACCTATAAGCACAGGCATATGTATACAAGCTATTGCATTTATACCATATATTGTATATTTAATGGATTTTTTCCTGATGGATACTGGCAATCTTGTTCACAATGGAATTCTGCTAATGGCAGCATACACAAGTCTACCAGATACTGCAGCTGGGACACCAGGGAGTACATTTACAGAGCGGTAAATCCTGCCAAGTCAGTTCTAACAAGAGCTGGGGCCTGGGCATTCATGTACTAATTTGAACACTCATCTCAAATTTTCAAGCATCTTCCCCAGCCTCCAAACATAAACATATGGAAAATTTGGCCCTTTTCTTTCATATGTAGAATTTACCTATAGAACTCATTGTCACTGCCCCAAAATATTAATATGACAAAAGAGCTTAGCAGACTCCTAAAAAATATTACACATTTGAATGGATGACAACAATGAATGGTTACTTACCTTCATAACTGTTGTTCTTCGAGATGTGTTGCTCATGTCCATTCTCAACCAGGTGTGTGTGCGCCACATGCACCGGTGATGGAAATTTTTCTCCTAGTGGTATCTGTAGGGCCGTCTCTAGCGCCCTCTGAGGCAACACGGGTATGCACCAGTATAGAGGGCACTGCCAGCCCCCCTCCCTCTCAGTTCCTTCTTGCTAGAACTCTGACTGAGGGGAAGATGGGTGGGTTGTGGAATGGACATGAGCAACACATCACAAAGAACAACAGTTACAAAGGTAACTGTTCTTTCTTCTTTGAGTGCTTGCTCATATTCATCCCCAATTAGGTGACTTACCAGCAGTGTCCCTGGAGGTGGGCAGGAATTTATGGGTGTGCTGAATGTAACACTGCTCTGCCAAAGGCAGCATCAGCCTGGGCCTGCTGCATAAAGGCATAATGGGATGCGAAGATATTTACTGAAGACTAGGTAGTGGCCCTGTATTGGGACCTGGACCAGGAAGGCTGCTGAGGACGCCTGCACTCTTGTCGAATAAGCCCGTCAGTGACGCTGGAGACACGACTCCTCCCTATTTGTAACAGGCTCAGATGCAAGCTGCGATCCAGGCCAAAATTCTCTGCAAACACAATGAAGAGTTGCGTGGATCTATGGAAGGGTCTAATCCTATCAATGTAGAATGCCAGAGCTCTCCTGACATCTAGAGTGTGAAGCCACTTCTCCTCATTGGACTTGTGGGGCTTCAGAAAGAAGAATAGTAGGGAAATAGCCTGGTTGATATGGAACTGAGATATCGCCTTTGGCAGGAAAGCCGGGTGCAGTCACAGTTGGATCTTGTCCTTGTAAAAAACTTTGTAAGGGGACTCAGAGGTCAGGGCCCTGATCTCTGAAACTTGTCTTGCTAATGGAACTGCCACCAAGAATGCAACCTTTCTGGACAGGTGCAGAAGGAAGCAGGATGCTAGGAACTCAAAGGGAGATCCAGTGAGCCTGGATAAAACCAGATTATGGTCCCATTGAGGGATTGGGTCCCACAGCAGCAGAAAGAGCCTTCCCAGGCCCCTAAGGAATCGGGCCATCATCTCATGCAAGAAGATGGTCCTGCCCTGTATAGGGGGATGAAAAGCCGATATGGCCATTAGATGTACTTTAATGGATGATGAGGCTAAACCTTCTTGGTTCAGATGGAGCAGGTAGTCCAAGGTAGCCTGGATTGATGATTTAGATGGGGCGATATTACGGAGAGAAGCACAACAGGTGAAGCATTTCCACTTGACCAGGTAAGATGTTTTGGTTGAAGGGTTCCTCCTTTCCAACAGGACCTGCTGGACCTGTGCAGAGCAGGACCGCTTTTCCAGGATCAGCCACGGAGCATCTATACTCTCAAGTGTAGGGAGGCCAGGTCCGTATGAAGCCGTCAATCGTGGCCTAACAGAAGAGGTCAGATCATGATGGGAGTATCCAAGGGTGAGCTATGGACAGATTGAGCAGTATCCCGAACCAGTGTTGGTGCAGCCATGATGGGGCTACCAGGATGAGCCTTGCTTTGTCCCGCTTGATCTTTATGAGGACCTTGTGGATCAGTGGAATTGGTGGGAAGGAGTACATGAGGTCACCCGAACATGTCAGGAGGAAGACATTGGATAGCGAGTCGTTGCTGCGCCTTTGCAGGGAACAGAACTGATGACACTTCTTGTTCCATCTTGTGGGAAATGCCCCACCTCTGGAAGATGAATTTGGCCACTTCTGGGTGTAAGGACCATGTGTGGCAAAAGAAAAAGGATCTGCTGAGGCGATCCATTAATGTATTCCTGACCCACAGGGGGTGCACAGCTTCCAGGTGAATGTTGTGATCCAACCAGACGCTCCACTGCTGTACGGCCTCTTGAGAAAGGGCAGGGAGCCTGGCTCTCCTTGCCTGTTGATATAGTACATTGAGGTCGTACTGTCGGTTGATATTTGAACCACCTTGCAGGACAGCTGTGGGAGGAACATTTTGCAGGCCAGTCAGATCGCCCTGAGCTCTCTGATATTTATATGCAATGCCAGCTCCTCCTTGGCCTAAAGGCCCTGGGTCTTCAGGGTTCCAAGGTGAGCCCCCCACCCTAGTTCCGAAGCATCTGAGACCAGCAACAGCATCAGCTGCAGGGCCACGAAACGCACCCCTTTCAGTACATGATGTGTCTTTGTCCACCATGATAGGGAGATAAGTATCAGTGGAGGGACTATGAGGACCATGCCCAGATGGTGCCTGGATGGGGAATACACCATCACCAACCACATTTGCAAAGATCTGAGGGTCAGCCTGGCATGCTGGATCACTTAAGTGCAGGCTGCCATATGACCCAGTAGCCTAAGGCATACCCTCGCTGTGGTGAGAGGGTGGGCTGACATTTGGGCTATAAGCTCCATCATGGCCAGGAACCTGGTTTCTGGTAAGAGTGATTTGGCTTGTGTGGAATCTAGGACTGCGCTGATAAACTCTAGCCTCTGGACCAGAATAAGTGTTGACTTTTGTTCATTTATTAACAGGCCTAGCACTTGGCAGGTGGCAAACTGCCCCTTGGGCAGGGTCACCTCCTCTCCTTCAGAGTCCAAGCTGCTCCTTGGGGACCAGGGAGGTACCGAAGCTGCTTGCCCTTCTCCCCCATGGTGGGAGTGTGTGCACTCCTGTGCCAGGAGTGGTGCTGGGAGACTGGGTGCCTCGAGTCCCGCAATCGGCTCTTGTCCTTAGGCTTCCTATATGGGTTCGGTGACCGGGGCTGGGATTCCGGAGATCTGCGCCAGGAATCCGGAGACTGATGTCAGGGCTTGGGGGACCAGTGACAAACTGGGGATCGGTGTCGTTGCTCTTACTCCAGCGCCAAGTGTCTGGAGACCAGTGGCGGAAGCTTGACTGTCCCCGGTGTGGCTCCACAGATTGGTGCCGTGAGCCCAGTGACCTCTGGTGAATCGGAGACCGGCACCTTGGTGTTGGGGAATGCTGTGGAGGTCTCACTGCAGGTTTTCCCTTAGAGGGCTCCGCAGTCAATGACGGTGCTTGGTCCTGCTGTGGGGGCCTCCCTTCCAAGGTGTCAGGGACACAAGGACTGCCAAAAAGTCTTTCACTGTCTCGAATGCCTCTGGCATAGTGGGTGCCAGCAGGTGCCAAGGGCCCTTGCCAGTCCCTGGAGTTGGTAGCAGGTCCAGGGCAGGACTCAAGACCTGAATGGTTGAGGACACCCCAAGGAACTGTGGGAACAGGCGACACGACATGGGTCTCACTTGGTCACCCATGCTCTTTTTATCTTTCTTCGGTGGCAGCGGGCACCCCAGTTTGGCATGCATCTTCTGTCTCTTCTTCAGCACCAGAGAAGGCGATCGGTGCCAGGGGATGACAGCGCCGGAGCGGCACTCCGCACCAAAGCCGGAGTACTCTGCGCCGAGTCTGAACGGTCCGGTTCTGATGACGGTCTAAGTGCCAACTCCTTAGTCTAATGTCCCTATCTTTCTTGGTACAGGGCCCTAAGATTTTACAAACTCTGCACTCCTCCCACACATGAGCCTCTCCCAAGCACTTCAAGCAGCTCTGGTGCAAGTCATTAATTGGCATAGGCTTCTTACATGAAGCACAGGATTTAAAACCCAGAGACCGGGGCATGTCCCGTCTCTGGGCAACTCTAACTATCTACACACTACCACTGAACAACTAGCAAACTAAACTTTATATACTAGGGATGATAAAAACCACTAAGTTGCAAGAGCTTGCGGCAGCAAGAGAACATTCCAGCACCATCACAGGCGGTAAGAAGAAACTGAGAGGGAGGGGAGCTGGCAGTGCCTTACATACTGGTGCATACGCACACCGCTGCAGAGGGTGCTTTATTAAAGTGGCCCTACAGATTCCACTAGGGGAAAAATTTCACACACACACCTAATTGGGAATGGACATGAGCAAGCACTCGAAGAAGAACATCTACAATTACATTAGATAGAATCCTAACCGTGTAAGAGATATACACCTTGATAGTTCAGCAAAAAAAAAAAAAAAAAAGCCATCTACTCTCTGATTGGGGGTAGGAAGCAATTTCCCCCACAGGCAGGTTATTCCATAATTGTCCATTACAGGGCTTCTTGTATCTTCTTCTGAAGCATCTGATTCTGGTCACGGTTGGAGGCAGGATACTGAACTAAATGGACTGTCTGCCTGATTCAGTTCACCAATTCCTATCTTCCTACAGTTATCCATGCTGTCACTCCTAGATAAGATTAGTACAAAGCACTGTACACAGTGGCTGTTCCTGAAGATCATGTGGTCATGCAAAAGCTCTGGCAGAACGTGGCTGCCTGCTTATTTAATGGTGTTTCTTTCAGGAAGTATCTGACACCTGTGCTCTGCCGCCTGCACTGCCTTTTAATTAGTTACCAGATGCAGTGTAGTACTTTTGTAGTACAATGTAGTTTAAAATGTCCCATGAAGTCAAGAGGATGCAGGGTGCTCAGAACTTTTGAACATCAGGAGCCTAAATATGGATTTAGAAGCCTAATTTCAGGAACCTATTTTTTAAAATCTTAGTGACCAGGCGTTAGGAAAAAACATCATCACTGTCCCACCAAACTCAGGTCTGGCATCATAGTAAGTGAAACAATAACTTCTTTCTCCATCCTTCAGAAATACCTTCCCACATCAGCTTCACTTGGCAGTGTTAGGTACCTAAGAGGCCCAAGGGGAGCAATTCAGTCCATGAGTTGCATTTCCACTCTTTTTCTTTCTAAAGTCACCAAATTTTGAATGTATGAAGATATTTACAATTCTTTAAAAGACTCTAACCTGCTGCAAATATATAGCACCTTTCTCTTTGGCACCTTTTATCCCCAACCACTTCAGACTACAAGTGCATACTGTGCCATTGAAATTACACCATCTCCAGGGCTAACACCCAGCAGCTGCACAGGTGGTGTCTACAGACAGCAGAACAAACTCCTATTTTAATGAGAGTGCAGTAGGGTCTTTAACTTCCCTTCAAGAGTAGGGACACAGTTGAGTTTCACTGTCTTGTTCAAAATCCACACATACAGATAACTGTATGGAAGTGTTTATTTGCTTCTTAGAGGGACAATGAGCTCAGTTGATTCGGTCAGGTTTTGAACCAGTGGTTCAAGGGAGCTCAGATATTTTAACCCTGAAGCTTAGAACATTAAAGGTATCCCTTTCGGTGTTCTCTAAATAAAAGTTTGCCTACAGGAATAGGAAAGAAACTAAAAAGAAGATCTCTGCATTATTTAGTTACTTCATCCTCTGAGATCAATAGCTGGCTGTGTTGGAGTTTGCCATTACTTTGTTCCCACTCTCACTCTGTGACATCCTATAAACCAGTCATGGGAAATGGCAGAATTAGTGCACAGGAAATAAATGGAAATAGGCAATGCAAAAAAGCAACAGATGAAGCAAGCTGGAGAATAATATTTGTTCAGTCTTTCAAAGATGCTAATAAAATTATCTAAATCTGTTACTAATATCTGTGATTTTTAAAGGAAGGGGGGCTTCCTTCCAACCAGTGTCCAAAAGATTACAGAGAAAAGACGGTTACTTACCTTGTAACTGTTATTCTTCGAGATGTGTTGCTCATGTCCATTTCATTGTAGGTGTGTGCACGCCCCCATGCACGGTTACTAGAATTTTTTCCCCTTAGCAGTACCATAAGGCCATCTTCGGCGCCCCCTGGAGTCCTGTGCACATGCCGCAGTATATTAGGCGCCACTGGCCCTACGCCCCCTCAGTTCCTTCTTGCCATCAACTCCAACAGCAGGGATGGGGAGCAGGTCATGGAATGGACATGAGCAACACGTCTCGAAGAACAACAGTTACAAGGTAAGTAAAAGTCTTTTCTCCTTCAAATGCTTGCTCATGTCAATTCCATTGTAGGTGACTCACAAGCAGTACCCTGGAGGCGGATTCAAAGTTCACAGATGAGCTGACTGCAGCACTGCCCTGCCAGAGCTAGTGTTCTACCTTATCTGCTGAACTGTGATGTAGTGGGACGTAAAGGTGTGCACCGACGACAATGTAGCGACTTTACATATGTCCTGAATAGGCACTTGTGCCAGGAACGCCGCAGAATGGGCCTGCACTCCAGTAGAGTGAGCGGAGACGCTTCCCCAGAAGGGGAACCTTCACCTGCTCATAGCAGAACCTAATGCAGGAGGTTATCTAAGAGGAGATCCGCTGTGAAAAGACAGGTAAGCCTTTCATCCAGTCTGCCACCTCCACGAACAGCTGCGTGGACTTACGAAATGGTTTCATCCTCTCGATGTAAAAAGCCAGGGCTCTGCGCACATCCAGCATGTGCCACCTCTGTTCTTCCTCTAAGGCATGCAGCTGCGGGAAGAGTACCGGCAGGAAGATGTCCCAACTGGCATGGAATTGTGACACCATCTTAGGGAGAAAGGCTGGGTGGGGCCTCAGCTGGACCGTGTCCCTATAAAAGACCGTGTAAGGCAGCTCTGAGGTAAGTGCCCTAATCTCCGATACCCTCCTAGCCGAGGTGATGGCCACTAGGAAGGCTACCTTCCACAAGAGCAATAATAGGAAGCAGGTAGCTAAAGGCTTGAAAGGTGCCCCCATGAGCTTGGAGAGGACTAAGTTCAGGTCCTAGGGGGGTAACGGTCCCTAGCCTGGGGGTAAAGTCTCTCTATATCCTTCAGAAACCTAACCGCCATGGCTTGAGAGAAGACTGACCTCCCTTGAATTGGCATATGGAAGGCTGATATGGCAGCCAGATGCACCTTCAACGAGGCAGTAGCTAGGCCCTGGAGTTTAAGGTGCAACATGTAATCCAACACCATCTGGATTGATGCCTGGTGGGGCATGACCGCCTGGGCTGCGGCCCAGCAAGTGAATCTCTTCCACTTCGCTAACCATGATGCCCTGGTGAAAGGTTTCCTGCTTCCCATTAGTATAGCCTGCACCTGAGATGAGCAAGCCTGTTCCTCTAGGCCCAGCCATTCAGTCTCTACACCGTCAGGTGCAGGGATTCCAGGTCTGGGTGCAGAAGGTGCCCTCAGCCCTGAGAAAGCAGGCTGTGCCAATGCGGCAACTCTGGGGAGGAGGGCAACTGACAGCTCCAGGAGCATCATGAACCAGTGCTGCCTGGGCCACATGGGTGCTATAAGAATGACATTCACCTTGTCTCGTTTGATTTTTAATAAAGGACCCTGTGAATCAACAGACTGGGAGGGAAAGCATACAGAAACCTCCCCAACCATGAGAGCAGGAAGGCATCTGGCAGCTCTCCGTCGTCTAGCCCTTGAATGGAGCAAAACTGACTGCATTTCCTGTTGATCCTGGAAGCGAAGAGATCCACTTGGGGAAACCCACACCTCTGGAAAATTGTATCAGCTACCGATGGGTGGAGAGACCACTCGTGGCAAGATATGAATGTCCTGCTGAGACGGTCTGCTGTGGTGTTCCTGATACCCGGGAGGTGTGAAGCCACCAGGTGACTATCGTGCCCCATCACTAGGTTCCACAGGCTCACCACCTCCCGACAGAGGGCTGGTGAGAGGGCTCCGCCCTGTCTATTGATATAATACATTGTGGCAGTGTTGTCCATCAGAACTTGGACCTTCTAGGAAAGGAAGAAATACTTCGCATGCCAGGTGAATCGCCCTGAGCTCCCTGATATTTATGTGCAGCCCCAGGTCCTTCCTTAACCAGGTCCCGTGTCCTGTGACCCAAGCTGATGTGCACCCGTCACCCCAAGTACAACGCGTCTGATACAAAAGTCACCAAGGGGGCTAGGTCAACAAAGGGAATCCCTTCCATCACTGACCAGGGGTCTGACCACCATTCCAGGGAGGTTAGGTCTTGTGCTGGTACTGTGACCACTCTGTCTAAATGGTGCCTGCTCGGGGTGTACGCCGAGGCCAGCCACAGCTGGAGCAGCCTTTGTCTCAGATGTGAATGATCCATCGAACGGCAGGTCCTGGAGGAATTGCTACACCTCCTGGGAGAGAGCAGATGACTGTAACCACGAGCAATGTGCATGGAAATCACGGAGGCCTCTGATCTTGCAGCCGAGTCAGTCCTGCCTGCAAGGCAGTCCTGGCCGCTGTCTTGCCCTCCTCCCATAGGGTGGTAAAGTCTGGTGCCTGCTCCAGGGGCAGGGCCTCACTAAAGTGCTTCAGGGAGTCCCAAGAGGTTATAATTATACCTCCCTAACAGCGCCTACTGGTTAGCGATCTGGAATTGCAGGCTCAACGTAGAATACATTTCTCTCCCAAACAAATCAAGGTTCTTGCTGTCTTTGTTTCTAGGAGTCGTGCCAGGTTGCCCCTGTCTATCCCTCTCGTTGGCAGCCGCCACTACCAGGTAGCTCGGAGAATGGTGTGTGAACAAGTACTCGAACTTGGGGACACAGTACTTCTTCTCCACCCTTTTACAAGTTGGTGGCAAAGAAGAAGACATTTGCCACAAGGTCTTAACCACCTTGAGAACCCCTTCGTGGACTGGCAGGGCAACCCAGGCTGGCACCACAGCTGCCAGCACATTGAAGAGGTTGTCCGACATTTCTTCGAGCTCCTCCGCCTCTAGGCCCAAGTTCGAGGCAACCCTCTTGAGGAGCTCCTCGAGGGCACGGAAGTCATCCAGAGGGACTGGTGACCCTGTGGTGACCGCCTCGTCCAGGGAGGAGGAAGACAACTGGCCCTGCACAGGGCGTTGTAGCATCTCCCCCGGCTGCTGTGGAACCACTGTAGATGTCCCCTCCAGCGGGTCCGCCTCCGAGACTGGGCTAAGACTCTCGGCCAGGGGTGTCAGGGCTGCAGACTGTTTCCCCGATGACTGGAGGGAAAAGGGCCCTGTGGCCACAGGGAATCCCCAGGAATTCCAAAAGGGCCATTGGGATGACCACTGTTCCTGTGGCCATCCTGGCACAGTCAGGTAGGAGTCTTGATCTTGGCCCCCCCAGTTGATAGGGCTGGCTGGGGGGAGGAGTCAAGGACTTGTCTTCCTGTGAGAAGCAAGACTTGTTCTCTGGAGACCAATGTCAGCTGGAGCCTGACCCCCGTCCTGAGGAGTAGTGCTAGGGGGAGTGGGAACGGTATCTGGTCTCCCGAGACCTCCGGTGCTCCGATGACCAACACCTCGGTGATGGGGAGTGCAAGCCCAGCAACCAGTGATAACGCTCTCTACAGTGCCGAGTCAGTGAAGCCCTCTGGTGTGAGGAGGATCGGGAATGTCGCCACACCACAGGTGAGTGCCCCAGTGCCGGGGATCGATGCAATCGCCGCTCCTCCCTAGGGGAACGTCCTAGTACGGGCAACCGGGTTCTGCACCATGAACACATGGGCAAACTTGACGGCACTGGGGAAAATGATTGGTGCCGACTCTCCGACAGTGAACATCTACCAGACCTTGATCTAGAATGGTGCCGCCCCACTGGGCCCGAGGTGTTAGGGGTCATTTTGCCTGAGACTGGTGCTGAGTCGACTCCGCTGAAGGCCTGTGCTCTCAGCTCTCCCTCCCTAACGATCTGCCTGGAGACAGTGAGCGCACCCTCGGGGACCAGTGCCAGGATGGACGAGATCGTCTCCCCGATGACCTGGGACACAAGGAGGCATGCCAGGGCTCCGGAGAGGAGTGCAGCCATTGGGAGGGTCTCATCAGGGCCTTCCCTTTCGACACTGGAGCCTTTCCTTTCCCCTGCTCCATCCGGGACATAGGCATTGGGGGGCAAGGGTAGTGCCATTAAGTCCCTAGGCTGCTTGAAACGCCTCTAGTGTCAACGGCACCACAATCTGCGGAGGCCCTCTTCCACTCCCTGGAGTTGGAGGAGGCTCTCTTGGAGGTCTTAGCCCCACGTGGCAAGCCTTGCTCCTGCACAGTCTGCTCGGCCTGTTGGATCTGCGATGGTTTAGTGCTTCACCCTGCATCTCTGGATTTCTTAGGTGCAGGGGAGCGTCCCCTCCCCGAATGTTGCTTCTTCTGCTTCCTCTTCGAAGGTGAAGCAGAAGATCAGTGCTGTGGAGGTTTCAATGCCAGAGGGGTGCTCTGCACTGACGCGATGCTTGGCACTGAGAGAGCGCGAGACGGCTCCGAGGCAGGTCTTAAAGCAGTCTCCATCAGTAAGGCCTTCGACAAATCTCTCTCTCCTTTTGTGTCCTTGGTTTGAACACCTTAAGATGTGGCACTTGTCCTTCCTATGCAACTCCCCCAGGCACTTTAGACAACAGTCATGGCGATCGCTAAGCGGGAAGGGCTTGCTGCAAGACTTACAGGGCTTGAAGCCTGGGGATCGGGGACATGCCCGGCTGCCGGGCGGAGGTCCCTAAGGACTAAACCTTAACTACTAAACTATTAACAACTATTTACGACAATACTACTTCTACTTAACAACTATTTAAGAATACCTGATTAAGAGGCGAAAACACTAAGAAGCACTTGCAGAAACAAGCAACGAACGCAGTTCCAGTAACCGTCAGTGGCGGAAAGAAGGAACTGAGGGGGCGTAGAGCTGGTGGCACCTAATATACCACGGCATGTACGTGGGACTCCAGGCGGCCCTACGGATACTGCTAAGGGAGGAAAAGATTCCGGTAACCGTGCACAGGGGCGCGCATGCACCTACAATGGAATCGACATGAGCAAGCACTCATGAATTGAATAGTATTGAACAAGAACAATTGAATAGTATTTTATTTATGTAAGCCTAGGTGCTTAAAATAATTACAAGATTCTTTTGCCCTGCCCTAGTGTCACCTAAGTTTCTACTTCTTAAGCTATTTGGAAGCCAGCTGTGCACTGGTTTGTTATGGCCTTCTGTCCCACAGGTGGCGTGGGAGGGGGTGTGAGTGAGTGAGAACGTGAGAGAGATGTGGTTCCGGGATCACACAGGATGAAAGTTTCTATACTATGATTTTTACTGGCTAGGAAGTCTGAACTTCATTTCCCATAATAAATTGGAGGTAAGTTCCCTAATAACAGTTGGCTGGAAGGAGTGTTTAAAAGGGCATAAGGGGTTATACAGAATGCCTGGTGTTTCCTATCCCCAGAATAAATTCATTCATTAAAAATAAAGGCTGTGTCAGATCTTCTTTTGAGATTGCAAGTCATGTCAAAGCTATATCTAGCTGTACTGTACTTGACTCATCAGGTGCTGGAAGCTGTCATGACATTATTATGGTTCTATTCTTATACTGCAACTACCATCATGGTATCGGAACATCTTCTGGAAGTGAACCTTAGTTTCCTGAATTCAGAGCTACTCCTAGTGCAACACCACAACACAAATCTTGTTTAAGCAGCTTGCCAAGTGTCACAGAGGGAAGTGGGTGCTATTGCAAATGGAATGCACTGTAATCTAGCTAGACTTACTGGCGTTTTTAATTAAAAAGATGCTTTCAAAAATACACTTAAAATTATTTAATTTTTAAACGAGCAGAAATTACACAAATCATTTTGGGGGTTTTGGGTAATACTACAGAGCAAAAACTCTTAGATGTTTTAAACACATTTTATTCCTAAAGATAAATACCAATATGAATCATAATGCAAACGAAAGTCAAGCCTGGGAGATAACATTTTCACATGATTTGCTGAAGAGAAGGCCCCCTAGTGTCCATCTGGATTTTAGCCAGACTGGAGTGTGTGATTGGTGACTATACAGCATTTGAGTCCATGATGAGAGAGCAGCTTACCTTATGATACATTTCCTGCAAATAGTCTCCAACCTCTTAAATTTGGAAACACACAATTTAGAAGGAAAAAATAATGCAGTTCTTTAATTTATTTTTAAAAGGAAAATAATTATTTCAAAATACATTATCAAGCTATCTTGTGATCATTTGGACTCTAAGGAATCACCATTACTGATGGACAGGAATGTGTCTTGGCACAATAGTTTTAGTGGTTGATTATGCACCCCAGAAACATATAGATAACATCTACATTTGTAAAAAATGAGCACTGTCTCTGGGAGCAGTTTCTGATGGGGCTTTAAAGGCAGCAACAACAACAAAATGTAATGCTGAAAGGATGAGGGAGCCCAGCCCAGCAGTACACTAGCATTGTTTTGTAAAGAAAAAAATCTGCTCCATTCCTTATGATCAGGGTTTTACCAATTTATTTGGCTAATCATTCAAATGGCTAAACAGACCTCTAATTTGAAAATAAAAACCGATTGATGCAATCACAAACAAGTTCTGAAATTGAGGTTTATAAAAAAAAAAATCTTGTTCTAAGCCAAAACACACACAGTTACCTTTTTCTAATCAGAGCATTCATTTCTCCTCATTATGATCTCACAAGCACATTAAAATCTTATTAACATTAATTACTTCTGAGCGTCTATGCATGAGCAGCGACAGGCTTGCGTGCGTGTGTGTGTGTGTCTGGATCATATCTACATTTATATACCTTGCTGCACTTTGCTTATAAAACATGTGAAAATATTGCTGCTAACACCAATTAGCTAATTTCACACACACACAGATAGTAAACTGCTGTCTCGCTGCACAGCTTATTATAGACTGGCAGACAGATGGACAGACAAACAGACGCAAAAAGCATCACGACTCCTCCTAAATGCAAGAGCTGGAATGCCTGACAACCCCAGGAGTGTGAGTTTTATCCTCCTAAGTCTGAGGTACGAAACGACAAATAAAATAAAAAAAAAAACAAGACAGCCAAATATCCCATTTTCTACACAGATGGGTTCAATGATAAAGTGATAGAGACAAAGAAAAAACTGGCAAGCAGACAAGCAGCAGGCGCACAGAGAGATAGACAGAGACAGATAAACAAAGCGACAGAGAAAGAGATGAAAGTCTATCAAAATATATATATCTGAATTTGGGCTAAGCAATATAAACTTTATCCCACCAGAAAGGTGAGGAAAAAAACTGGCAGAGCAAAGTCACAAAAGATCCAAACTCACAAGCAAAATAAAATCCTGACTCCCTACAAAACTATTTCTGGATTCTGTTTATACTGAGAACATTACATACAGCTATTCAGCTCTGCCACAGAAACTCAAGAATAAATGCAAGCATCTACACAGTTACATCTGCAGAACTACACCATCCTCTTATCTCCCAGCTTCATGTTCTTCTTCATTCTTGGCATCTATCTACTTTATTATTCACCCATGTCCTTCCTGCAAATCATCTCCTGAATCCACCCTCTCTTCTTACTAGGTAAAACATAAATCACATATCTACACATACATTCCCCTATATAGCCAAAACCACGTTCTTCCACCACCCAGAGGTTATCTTTTCATCTACAGACCTTCTAATCACCCAAAGATTCCAAATGGACACCCACCTGTTGTCCCTACACTGTATACCCTGCCTCAAACCTGTGTCATCCCGAACACTTCTCTGCTGTTCAGAAGGACCAAACTCTCACCCTCCGTCTGGAAGCAGAACTCCCACTGACATCCACAGGAGCTCCACGTTTGGGGTATGTGTACCTTCGCATCTAAATCTTTTGTTTCGCTGCGTCCTACCTTACCTGCCATTTTTGAATGATGTCACTATGCACAGCACTAGAGAAAGGAAACGATTAAAGCTCTAAAAGAGAACACTGTGCAGAAATTTAGAGATGGTATGAAGGACTGACTTATTGGAGAAATTCAGAAATCAAACATAGCTTTGAAAGACAAAGCAATACAAGTGGTTTTTAATCATTTTTTTCCCTTTAGGTCATAAGAAGTCGAATGTTCTCTCTAGTGCCATCCATCCAAGAAACCCAAAGCATTTTACAAGCATTAATTAAGCTTCAATATACCTGTGAGGTTATCATTACCCCCATTTTATAGCTGGAGGACTAAGCCCACAGAACTGAGTTGATTTGCCCAAGATCAATTAGGAAGTCTGGGACAGACCCAGAAATAAAACACAGATCTTCTGATTCATAGTCTTGCACGTCTTGCTCAAGACAATCCTTCCCTGCCTATAATTTCACTCTCTATGTTCACTATGAAGAAGAGCAGAACTCAGAACTCCCAGCTATATGCTTTAAATCACCAAATAATGATTCCTCCTTTAGGATTAGATCCACAAGAAGATTTAGCAATGCCTAATTTTTAGGTGCCTAGTGTAATCTGCAACCCTGAGCTACACACCTAAGCTACCTATATAATTCATGGGGAGAGTTAGGTGCCTATGAATAAGATACACAAAAGCCAGTACACTGCTATGAATAAGATACACAAAAGCCAGTACACTGCATAGGGAGCTGCCTAAGTTAGCCAAAAGGAAATGCCAAGAAGCAGACCTTAAGTCCCACCCTTCAAAGGGACGTATGCACCTAACTCTGGGCCAGAGGGAGGCACCTCCCTCTGCACAAGATTCACAGCCATGAACACCCTTCAGAACCTAAGCGCTTCTGCACAAAAAACTAAGGGGGAGGAGGAAACGATGGTGATGCCCAGTTGTTAGGGTACTCACTGAGGAGGTGAGATGCCCAGGTTCCAGTCCTCCCTGATCCAATGAAAATTTACTTATATAAAGTCAAACAGCTCCAACATGAGAGCTTGAGAAAGACGTATCCCACTGCCTTGTGGTCAGGGCACTCTCTTGAGAGATAGGAGACTCAAGTTCAATTGATCACCTGCAGAAGGGAGAACTGAACCTGTGTCTTCCACAAACTGGGTGAATGCTCTACCCACTGTGCTAATGGTTACTTGGGGACTGGTAACATCACTGTTGGGGCACGGGGCAATCCAGTAAGTGGCCTCTGAAAATGCCTACCAGAATGGGCTCTGCAGGCAAGATAGGCAAGGAATGCCAAAAGTCCCATACACCCATTACACAGAGCAATACAGAGGTACCTCCATAATAAATTTGCTACACAAATTCAAAAGAGTGTTTATCTAAGTAATACTTTGAGGACCAAATTGAGATGTTATCTAGTAAAAAGTTGCCAGCTTTATAAAAGTTGATAGTTCTATTACAACAGCACCCAAAGTGTGGTGTAAAGCCCATGGTGCTAAGTGCTGCACAAACACAAGACAGTCCCTGCCTCTAAGAGTTTACCATTACACGTTGGATAATAATCTTAAAAGCCCTATCGAGCAGGAGGATTTGCATGCAACTGTCTATAGGAACATATCTCATGGGAACACCATGGCACCAATGACTTTCAGTAGGACCAACTAGATTTCAGAGTCCATTTGAGCCATCTACAAACAGGTCACTATGCATAAATGAGAAAGGGAATTTTCCCAATTTCTACAGGAGAAAAGCAAATATACATTTATTAGCTCTACAATATACAGAGACTGTGATTTACCTTCTACACTCTGTCAAGTCGGAATTCTTCCCAGCAATCCCAGCTCCTCGCTCTGTTGTAACCATGTTATCAGACTGTGCCAGTCCAAAGTTATATCGTAACAGCATGCAGAAACAACAGGCCCAGACAAAGTGGGAGTGCATAGGAGGTGCACTTGGCATCCTGAGATCCACAGACTTTTGTGTCCTTTTGGAAGCTAAAAACATGAGGTTTTACGGACTCCCTCCTGGCTTTTATGAGCTTCTTAAGGATTACTGAAATTGGAGAGTACATATGTGAAAGCTGGTTCATCAATTTCCTAGAAAAGACATTTATCCAGATTGCCCTCCGATCCTTGAAATGTGAGACACGCCTGAGGAGTGTTCTTTGTTATAGTGTCTCACAAATATATCCAGTGATGGTGAGTCCCATATGTCTCTGATAAATGAAAACCCTTATTGTGCATTCCATTCTTTGCTTGTATAAAACACACCACACTAGCTGAATTTGGCGCCCAAGAAAAAAAGTATTATTGTACTGGCTAATGAAAAATCCTGTTCTTCAGCCTTGGACTTGTCCTGAGCAGCAACTGACAGAGACTCAGATTGGTTTTGAGAAGTGGACAGATATTAATTAGAGAATAAAATAGAAACATCAAACTTATCTGCAAGCCTGAAAGAATTGAGATTTGAACCCAAATCTCAAATAACAGAAGGGTAAATGCAATAATCCATTGTACAGTCTTACCACTTACAAGTTCCAGTTTTCAGGATGAATGTAAGAGCAATTCAGTCTACCCTAATGTTTATTCTCAATGACAGATGTATCAGCAAAAAAGCATCTCTGCCCAGTCCAGCAGTGTGCCCTCCAGTATTACTTGCAGGTGCTTAGTCTCAATTGATGATTTAAACAGACAACTAACAATCTTCTCAAAATATGCCTGTCCAGAAAACCCCTAGGGTTTATTTTCTCCCTACGTGCTTGTAACTACCATTGAGGTTAATGGCAGTTATATCTACCTAGATGTGGAGAGTAGTCCAAAAGGTTTAACATACCACTTACCTCACACATGGGAGCCTTTGTGTTTGGAGACAACTTTCATTTCACTGAAGCAGGCAACAACACTAGCCATTCCAGCCAGTCACACTTTCCCCTTGTGGATATCACTGCACAAGAAACAGGTAGCAGAGTGGTCCAGCTGTCTAACATCTCCTTCTTGACAGAACTGAGTTAGTACTAGCTCTGGAGCTCAGAGGGGCATCTACAAGTGTAGAAAAGCCAACTAGATAATTTTTTACAAGTCTTTGAAGTTATGCTAACTACAGCCAGGACAGCACTTACAAATAATAAAACAAGCAAAGAAACCCTGAGAATTTTTATTCTAACTGCTAGTAGAAGTAAGAATTTGTTGACGTGTTAGCAAATCCTTTGACAAATTTTGGCTGAAATTTCATTTACACTAGGGCCCTGTTATCTCACCCTGGCAATGTAAAGGGGCCCTAAAATGGGTAAAGGTGTAATTTACAGCTGCCTGGAGCTCACTTTAAATTGCAAGAGTGGTGTAGAGAGGCCTTAGTGTAAATGAAAATCAGGCTCATCAGAGCTCCCCTTGTGCAGGGAACATGGATTTTACCTGCCCAAGACTTATCTTTTATTTCAATACATTGGAAAGGAAAGGAGGAAGAACGATCATGTGGCTAAATCAAGGGCTCTGAGCCTCTGAGTCAGGTCATCTAGGTTTTATTCCAGACTCTGCCACTGATTCGCTGTGTGATAGTGGGTGATTCATTTCCTCTCTCTTTGCCTCAGTTTCCCCATTTACAAAATGAGGGTAACAATATTATCTTATCTCCCCAGGGTGGTCTGAGGCTAAATTCACTAATTTTGTAATGTGCTGTATGAGAGTTCCTACAGCAATGGAAAGTATAATTGTTGTTATCATTAGCTGCCTCTGGTTAAACTACCCAGATATTCTCCATGACCATTCCCTTCTCTGGCTGTACTCCATTAATAATTGCTCTCCATTTTGAAGTGCCTATGTTGCTCCTTTAACTAAAGAGCTCAGGAGAAACTTGGGTGGAGTTGATGTGATCCTTCGGCAAAAACAATAAATAGAACCATAGTAGGATCATGGTCTTATTCTGATGCTACAAAAAGAAGACTGCCTGTTGTACAACTCAAACCTATATGGACAGACATATATAAAAGCTCTCTCTTGTGGACTTTAATACTTTTGCAAGTTTCCCCAGTGTGTAATGTGGATGAGGATGAACACCTCTTCTCTGACTGTAGAGTAAGAAGTCGGAAGTGAGCCCCCTCAGAAATCTGACTCAAAATTCTCAGGAAACCCTAAGCACAGATCACTTTGAAAGGGTGTTCTCATTAGGTAAGATTTCAAAGAAAGTTCAGGTAAGAATCTGGATATTAAACCTACATGTGCTTCCACTGGAGAAACCATATCTAAGGCAGTGAAGATGTCATACTCAGCAACACCCATCCTAAAGGAAACTGGCTGCTGGATAGGAATCACTTGCAGAATCTCCTGTGTGGTCTTTTCTGCTTCAAGTGAATCCAAACTGCAGCTCCTAGCACAGAAACATAGGGCTATATTCTGCTTTCAGTTAGCACAGTGTAACTGCATTGACTTCCACAGAATCACTCGTTTTATACTGATGTAACATAGGGCAAAATATGACCCATATCAGTGGAAGTTAAGGTCCTAAATAGCTTTGAGTATTTGGGCCACAGTCCTCTGAATTTGTAACATGATGATTCCAGTTCACTGCCCACGAGGGAGAAGGAAAAAGTTATGCCCTCATTCCTTCTCACTCAACTCCTGTTTATACCAAATGCTGCTGCTAGAATTATCTCCATTTCCTGCCATTGTGACCAAGTTATCTCCTTCTTGTTGCATTAACTTCAGGCTTTTTGTCTTCATCTTCTTTACACAGCTGTGCCCCCTTCCATGCATCTCAGCTTTCATTCCTCTCCACTGCTCACATTCTTCCCAAACCTATCTCCTATACTGCCCTATTTGTATCCTTCTCCCACGTTGAAGCCAGTGTTGCCTGGTAAAATTATCAGATCAAATTTTAATAACTCTTTAAATCAGACTTTCATCAATTAAATTTTGATCCTGATCATTAGCTCTCAGACAGAGAACTCTCATAAAGTTAGTTTTATCTTTTTCTTTCTTTTTGTTTTGCCCTAAGAAGTGGGACTTTTATTTTTAGAGTATCAGCTTTGTGGAACCTTCTATCCATTTCACTGCAAATCTTCCTGAAAAATTCTACTTGGATCCTATAATTAAACTGGAAATTTTGAGACAGATCTGACTCTCTTTGTGGATTAGAGGGGAATCAATTGCAACTTTAACTGTGAAGCAAACTAATGCTGCCCTATGATGCCAGTAAGGAATGCTTGCCGCCGGGTTTCCCCCAGATCCACAAACAGAGGAAGCCTAAGTTTTCATTTTCTATGTATGTATATAGCTATGTAGTCTCTGCCCCAAAAGTTCTTCAAGTAGAAACTATCACCCTGGAGTTTGAAAAAGGTTAACCAGAACTACAGTCCATGCTAATGTTTTTTTCAAATCCTGTTATAAGAGTCACACAGACATGATATGGTATAGCCTACATCCAGACCTAATCCATCACATGGGTTTGTAAACCATTTTATACAACCACTAAGGCCCAGGTCACACTGGGATTTGGAGCATTTTGAGAGCCTTTCTAGCATGAACCACATGTATAATATATCTGCCGAACATAGTTAAAACTCAAGGGTAGACAGGGCCTTCACTTAATAAAGTAAAAATAGACAATTTAAACTATTGGGGAGTGGGGGAGAGGAAACAAAACCATAAACCACCTTCTTCTACTTAAAGCAACTGTAGACAAGAGACCAAATGAGATCTCTGACACCACCCCTTTTCTGACACTAAAGAGGAAAAACCGTTAAGTGCTCAATAACTAGAGGCCAAACAAGAGGCCAAAGCAAACCCACTGAAGGAAGGAAGGAAGGTTGCTATGCACCTTTGGGGATGCATTGTGAGGCCCAAATTTGAGGGTGAAAAGTGCTTATCATAATAAAATTATACCCAATGTTTCTTCATTCATTGGTCTCAAAGCACCCTCCAAAGGTTGGTAAGCACTCTTACTCCCATTTTACAGACGAGGCACTGAGTGGTGAAGTGACTTGCCCAAAATTACATAGGGAATTCGTGACAAAACTAGGAATAAAAACCAACCTCCTGACTCCACATGCAGTGGGTGTCTTTATTAGAAAGTTACCTACCCACACACCTTAGCTGTTGCATTATAATCTCATTACAGTTTTGCACTCTGAACTGTAGTTTTGGGCTGTCAAAAATACACTTCATTCACCTCTTTGTACGCAAAAAAAGAAAAATTGTATAGCAAATGCTAAGCAAAGTTCTAATTACATAAGAACATAAGAATGGCCATACTGGGTCAAACCAATGGTCCATCTAGCCCAGTATCCTGTCTTCCAACAGATGCTTCAGAGGGAATGAATAGAACAGATAATCATCAAGTCATCCATCCCAGTTTGGATACTCTGTGATCTAAAAAAGAGGCTAATGGAAAAGGACACAGCCCTCTATGAGAGGGAAGTCTTAATTTCAAGGGATGTTTAGAAAAACCCTACATCAGGGAAATGTCTGATTTTTCTCCCAATATTTAGTGCAGTTTAGCTGACCACACTGTGAAAACACTTGAACCACTAGGAGCAGCTGCTTTTACAGCAGTGAAATGTTTCAGGCCGTGCTGGACTGGTTTGGTGGAGAAACAGTTTGAAGTCTATCTGTACAGCTCAAAGAGAACCAACTTGTTTAGAAAATGTCAGAATCTTTTAAAACCCCTCCAACTGGAGCAAGTTTTGAAGCTTTCAAAACTTGGCAGTGATTGGAAGAAGAAATAAAAAGCTGCATTTTTATGAAATGCTGGAAATTACGAAACAAACTGCTTGGAATTCAAACAGTTTATCTGTGAGTCAGTGAGGACTGAGCCTTCGTACTTTTGTTAGTTTAATGCTAGTGAAAGAGGCTGGATTGATGTTCCTCGGCACTGAATTCTCTATTTACCTCCAAAGCATGTCCAGAGCAGGGCAGGGTACTGCCACACCACTCCCTGCTATTGTGCCTCATATCTGACCTGAAGGGACTCTGGAATCAGAAAGAAGCTTCAGCCTCAATACTCCATTCACTTCATGACGTCTCTATTGAGACTGCCCACAAGGAGGTCAATTTCCTACATCTTTGGCCTTGACGGATGGGTCACTATGAAGTGGGGCCTGGGAAGAAGAAATAAAAGAGGATGATGCTGGAGGCCTCCCAAAAAAGGAGAAAGAAAATAAATCAGTGAGTATTTTCTGTTTATTTTTTGGCCCTTCCAAAATAGATGGGGACTATGAAGGGAACTCTGGCCACAAAGATTCAAATTATTCCGTGAGAATGAGATTTTTATGTGGGTTGGGTCACTCCAACCAGTGAGCTATCGATCAGACTTTTCAGCTTATTGTCCCCATTGGATAATAGTTTAACAAGCAGTCACCTGAAAGGAAAGCATGAGACTTACACAAACAAACTCTTCCACTAGTCTGGTGGACAATTTGGGACCAGTCCTTCAGTAGCGCTACACAGTTAAGTCCCACTAAAGTCAATGGCTGTGAGAGAAGGCTCTTTATCATGATACTCTGCTTAGGTGGGAAAGGCAGAAAGATCTTGTATGACCTCAGAAGTCTTCAACACATTCCAGATTTTCTAGGGGAATCTAAAATAATTTCTGGATTTTATCCAGGACTCAGTCTTTTCTAACATCCACAAACCTTTGATACTGTAGAGGTGGGAAGTGATGGATGTGAAAAACATATGAAGTGGGAAGCAAATCTCCCTATAAAGGAGGGAGTTCATTAAACAAACAAGTCCATGTCTTCAAAATCAAATTAGGAGGCATCACAATGAGAAAAGAGGCTGAAGAGGACCCTAAAGAAAAACAACAACTTTCCAGGCTGTGGAACAGGATGAGACAAGAAGAGCTGAATTCAGCAGAGGAGCAGCTTTAACTGATGCAGTTGTCAAAATACTGAGCTGCCAGAGCCTTGTCCTCACTAAGGCTTCCTCCAGTACTATCACTAGTTTAGATGAAACTCATGGTTGCACCAACAAGAATATTTTTCTATAAAGCCCTCAAGTAGGAAATACCTTAGTGATAGCAGCAACAATGGGGAGAAAATCAGGCTTTGGGAAATGAGAAGAGAAAGACTTCTGACAAACAGAAGCCTAATAAAGCAATGGCAGATGGAAGAACCATAGGTTAGGATGTTTCAAGTGTTAAAAGGACAATGATGTAAAGTGTTTATTCTAGGATCCCTGCTTTTCATATTCATCATATGAAGCCTTTTTCCTCTACCAATGTTGTCCATTTCAAACCAAGCTGAAATCAACTTTTTTAAAATTCCATTGTGTACTGCACCCTCACAGAGGGTGTGGGCATGACTCTAGAAGAGTGGTTCTCAAGTGCAACCCAAACAGCACACAGCTCCAGCCCCGCTGTGTGCTAAAAAAAAAAAAAAAAAAATTCAGAGTTTGCCACACTGATTCCTTCACTTTTGGGTCTGGTTCTTGACAGGAAAGTCCGGTTAAAAAGGGAACCTGGCAGTGTCCGGTCAGCACTTTTAGTCCAGTTACCATTGGGCAGGGGGAGGCACCGGATCATCAACCCATGCCAACCATGGGTGTAGTTTGGGAGAGCATTATCACCCACACCCCCAATTTCTGCAAGCGCCAAGGGCTTGATCAGCCTGTCGTGGGGGATGGGGGCTCTATCCTTCCCATGTCCTGCTGCTGCTGCTCACTTGGCCCCTCTCCCAGCTAAAGCTGGCAGCTCCAGGACACTGCCTCCTTGGTCCTAGTGCCCATTGTCATCCTCTTCTGTGTGTGTTGGGTCCCGTTTCTGTACAAGGATGAGTGTCTGTGTGAGGGAGGGTAAGGGATGGAGTGGGGTAGGGAGAAGAGGCAGGAGATGGAATAGGGCAGGGAGAAGAGAAGAGGATGGGGGCAGGGGGAGGGGGAGGGGGCAGGGGGAGTATGAAGAAGAAAGGGGACGGGGCAGGGATAAGAAGGGGATGGGTATAGCTCTGCACAGATACAAAATTTGTATCCGCATCCGATCCACGATACACAAAAATGATCCACAGATGTAAAGCGGATATCTGAGGATTTGCAGAGCTTTAAATATAAAATCTGGATCCACATCCATCCGCGATCTGCAAAAATGGTCCGTGGATATCCGCAGATTTGTAGGGCTCTCGGGACAGGCAGATGGGGCAAGGGGAAGAGAAGGGGATGACTCAGAGTGCTGCTGCCAGAAGAAGTGCTGCCTCCTCACAACTGGGCATCTAGAGAAATGGGGGGGCACATGCCCATCCCCCACTAGCCACAGCTATGCGTCACCTGTGTGTGTGTGGGGGGGGGGCGGGGGGGCATGCTCCAGGCTGCAGCATGCTCTGAGCTGCCTGCAGCAAACGGCGCCTGCCAGCATATCCCCTGCTGGCCATGTCTGGACCCGGAGCTCACAGCCAGAGCAGGAAGCTGCCCAGTAAGTCCCATCTCTGGGGGGAGAACTGGTGCGGGGTGGAAATATGTCCCGTGGACAGCTTCACAGCTAGGGTCCCCCATGGCTCGGTGAGTGGGATCACCCTTCACTGTCTGGCAGCAGGTGTCAAAAGACACATGCCCAACCAGGCAGCCACAGTTGTACTGCGTGGATACAACCCACAAAACACACAGAGAGTTGCATATGCAGCCCACAATGATGAGAACCACTGCTCTAGGAATAGGATTTGTTCGTTCTGCAGGGAACCAGCAGAGGGAGCATAAGAGCAATTAAATGTTTTGTCCTTGTATCTAAACAATTTTTTTTTTTTTTAATTTTCAGCATTTTATCCATCTCCAATGCCTGTGATTCAGTTATCTACCAAATTTGCTAGGAGTTTAGGGGGCCAATATAATGGAGAGTAACAGGCCCTGTAGCACCTCTCCCTACTAGAAAATGGAGCCAGAGACTCTGTAAGGGTTATAGAGAATGGGAGATGGTACCACAGCAACAGTACAGAATCCAATTTCCTATCAGGGATCTGTGGGGTTTATGTTACCGTCATCTCTGCGGACAGAAGCGACAATTTGGTCCTTAAACAGTATCTTTGAAAGAGAAGATTAAAATAAAGAAGGAATTAAGCAGGGGCTAAGAGGTAGCTTCAAATAGGTAACAAAAAAGACCTTTACTCAATCAAATATTAACCCCTCACACACACAAAAAGTATGCCTATGGAAATGTTTTCAATCCCAACCTCACTTCCTACCTGTATTCTCTGCATCCCTGTTGAGGCCTCAAAGATTCCCCCATAATCATTATCCTCAAATTCCTGCATCATGGCCACCATCTATCCAGCCAAGGAGAATGGCATAGGACCCCCTGGGAAGCATATCAATAATTATCTTTCTTTCAGTCAATTGGAAGGATCACAATGAAGTCCCTCAGAGCACTTTCCCCACTCCATGTTCCTATTTCCAAGGGGACGATCACATTCCTAGCCACTGATCACCTTGGAACCAAGTGACTAGGAAGCAACTACTTTACTTCAAAAGCATTCCAGTAGAGTGCAGGTAATTTCCCATGATGAATTGCCCTCATGACCAAAAAGCAGACCACCCTTGCCTACATTAGGAGCAGTGCCCCAGTCCCAAGGTCAATTTACTGTGGGAGCATTACATTTTCAGAGGATCCTTTATGTAATTTATAGAATTGTAATACTTCGGTATTCCAAGAGTTTCTATAGGTACCATATAGTGTGTTGCATGGAGAGTCATAGCCTACTGTTCAGGTTTTCTTTCCTCTTCACTGCTGAGTTTACCATAATCAGTACTTTTTAAGTACAAAATTAGATAACCACTAATTTAATTCCAGTGGGATATCCAGAAAGGAACACACTGTACATGCTTTGTCTCTTCCTGGGGCCTTGTATTGTCACTTACACTTGTGCAAATTGGGCATAAAATGCCACCAAAGCATAATTTTCTTCTCACTCACTCGCACCGGTGGTAATAGTCTGCACTCATTTTGCACAGGTGTAAATAATGACACAAGGTACAAGACACTGGAGAATCAAGCCTTGTATGTTGTACCAATGTTTGAATTAGGCAGGATTGTTCTTCTTAAATAGAGAGAGAGCTGCTGAATAATGCCAGATTGACAGTCGCAGAACAGGTATAGGACAGGCAGCAGCAATAAAATCTTCCTCACATTATGCTTCTGATGTGGCTTACCCCTGATGGTGAGGGAACCATTTCTCATGAGAGGAAGTCAGTCTTTGTGCCTATTCAGTCCTTGGCCTTTCTTTTCACACTGCCATCTAGTGCCAATGGCATTAGTGATTTGATTTTGCAATACGGACATCTGCCCATTAGGAACTGGACTGAGAAGCCCCATATTCATTTCACACAACACAGACAAAGGGCTGTCAGACAGTAACTATTTTCTTTTTCAACATGATCTTCTGCCATTACCCCAATTTTCCATCCAGGCCTTTCAACCGTTTCAAGTCAGATAGCCTTCCCTGATGAAAGCTGGATGTACCTCCCATTCCTAGCCCTTGCTGTCTGTCAACACTGATCCCATACTGGCCACAGGAGAGATATGTGACAAGTTGCCTCCATAGTACTCTCAGCTCCTGCTGGCCCACAGACCATGGACAAGCACATACCCATATCCCTGCTAGCCACAAATGCTTCAGATCATATTTTTATGAGCTCAGTTCTGCAAACTCTATACAAATAGAACAAGTAATTCCAAAAATTAAGGGGTCTCAAAGAGGGAACATTTGATGTTATTTTATGTGGGGGGGAGGGGAGGAGGGAGGGTTGTCTAGCCTGGAGTGACTGTACATGGGGAGACTGTACTATCAGGTCTTCTATGCACAGAAAACTGAACAAGCATAGTTAATAATCATTATGAAGTGCCAGATTTCTACTAAAAGGCGAATTTGATAATTACCATAGGACTAAATATTAAAATTAAAAATAGATAATGAACAGGAATACAAGGGATAGTGTCAACGTGAAAATCAAACTGGGTCAAATCCTTAGATTTTTACTCAACCTTTATTCAGCCCTTACTCAAACTCTGATAAATCCATGAGAGTACACCTGAGTTAAAATTGAGTAAACCCTTCACAAGATCCTTAAGATTTAAACTTTAATTAAAAAGTAGCAGTAAAACCTTGTATTATTAGAGGAGAAAGAATATTAAAAATCCAATTTTATACTATTGATGCTGTTTGTTTATTTTCTGAATTTTCTTGGGCCAGACAAGCAAATCAATGAAATCAGTTTCACTTTTGTTTACTGTCAGTTTCTCAGTGCAGCAAGGATTGAGTTGCAAACCCAAACATTCAGTTGTTTTAAAAACAACTGTTCCCATTAGAATGTTTAAAAGAATTCTGAAACATTTCTGTGGGTCTTAGGTTTTGTCAAAGTTCCTTTGGTTTTTCAAACATCTAAATAACTTGAAGCTAGATTTGAATTGTTAATTTCCTTTTCACATTTGTAAACTCCTCACAATAGGAGCCATCTTCCCCAACACATCATTATGGAAAAGACCTATAAAATGACAGAGGTACAAAACTAAATGAATTATATAGAGGCATATCATGCCATCAGTTTATAAACAGAACTCCTGCTTGATATACTTCTGCTTAAAAACTAATGGCACAATATGGGCTGTAGAAATTAAGCAGGAGTCTCTTGAAATGACTTTTAAAACCTATAAAATCTAACAGAATATGAGTATGACAGTAACCCTGTCTATGGGATTTTTAAACCATCCTACAAAATTCTATAGCAAAGATATCATACGCCATTTAAATCTCAGTTTTATATAAATAATAATACATTTTTAAAAATTTTCTGCAGCTGTTTTCCCTTATGAGTAAGCTGGGCCAATGGAGAAAATGGGAAAATGGGAAAACTGTGAGTAATATTTAATATTATGATATATCCAACTCAGGAAATTATTACAGCGATGTATATCAAAATAAACAAGATTGATATTTCTCTCTCTCTCCTCAAAAAAAATTACTAAAAATAATTTGAGTTGGTATTTATTTGGCATTTGGGTTTAACAGTCTGGTATCCCCATGTTTTGGTCCTGTTAAAAAAATCCAGCACTCACTTTGATCTCACACAAGTTAAAGAGGCATATATACACGCCATTCAATCCAAAATTGCGTTAGCTACAGGGCATGGCACAGCATGAAATAACTGCTCCAGAGTACTTCCTCATGTGGGTGTGTTAGATAACTGTCTGCTCCAACACTAAAATAAAGCATACTGCGACCCACTCAACAATGCGGGGTTCTACTCTGTTAGACTAAAAAGAGTTAGTAGAACTGGAACACGTAGAACCTACAACAATCAGTGAGGTTGTCTAATGTCAGGTCTTCCAACTCTGTTATACACTCCTGTGCCAAAAGATTTTGGCTTTTGGAGTTCCAACTACAGCATCATATGCTGGCTTTAAGTTTACTTAGGCACACTCTCCCATTTGCTATTGTATACACTCTGCAAATAGACTTTGTGCCGTAGATGGAGTTGAGTCTTTTGCTAAAAAATACTTTGGTTTCACAGAAAATTAAATCATTTTAATGGCAAAGTATTTTTTAAAGGATTTTAAAAAATTCTTCTTCATACTGGATGATAAAAGAAAGTTTCTCACATCCCGCTTCTCCCTTTAGGCTCTTAAATTCTTCTTGCCTGGGGTTTTCATAAAATTAATTGATATTTTGTAGTCTTTTTTTTTTTTTAAGTTATTTGAAAGAGTTGGGATAGGACCATTACTTCTGTTAATCATGTATTAAACAGTCCCAACATCAGGTTAACGAAAACTCACACAGATAAAAATCTGTGCTGTAAGAGGCATACACCTGTAGTGGTTCAAGAGAAAGTGACAGGTGTCTAGAAATGCACTCACAGTTCATGGGGTGAATGCAGCAGGAGGGAGAGGGAGAAACTGCTAATATTCTGGCTCCATCACTCCAGGCTAACCTCCCCCCCCCCCCCACACACACACAAAATAACATCAAATGTTCCCTCTTTGAGACCCCTTAATTTTTGGAATTACTTCAGCTCCATCTATATTCAAATCAGAGCTTCAAGGCTTGAGATTCGGAGTGAGGGGATATCTTGCCACGGTGATATGTAATTTTTAGCATTAAAAATATTTAAAGTTTGTTGACCAAATGTTAATTAAGAGCCTGAGTTGAAAGGAGGCAGGAAAAGGAGTGGAAAATACTACATTTCATACCTGAGGTAAAAGATAGACCACGGATTCTTTACAAAATGCTACAGAAAGACACAGAAAAGTTCCACTTAGGCCCTGAAAAAAAATCTAGTTAAGACGGAGCGAGTGGGTTCTGTATCTACAGTGCCAGTGGATGATTTGCTGTTTTGGGTTTAAACTAACTTGGTTTGTCCAGTAAGGAAACGCTTTTGTTGAGATGAGAGAGTTATAAGATACAGGACGTAAAAAAACAAACCAAAAACCTGTTGTACCAAAAAAGTTCTCTACTGTCCTAAAAGAGTGGATTTTTAATAAACATTTCACAAGATTTGAACCTTGATAATGTGTTGAAGAATCTCCTGAACAGTCCCATGTGGGCTAGGAATATCGCTTTATGGACATGTGTTATCGGAAAGGCCTAATGGAATTTTTTTTTTAAATAGTCTGCCTCTTACTATTAAATACATAATTTGCTGTTTAAAAAGGTGATTGTTATAGTCCAGAGATTTCCTCTGATCAGCATCCATTTTCTATAATTACTCATGGATTCTCCAGAATGTTTTATGTAACTCACTTCCACTCACTATCTGTCTTAATTTTTTTTTTAACCAAGAGAGTAGCAGTTTTACTCTCCGACACCACTGACAAGAGCTCAGATAAAAAGTCCATTTCAAATGAATTCTGTTTAACCAGCCTTTAGAACTCATAATAAGCCTAGGCTTGAAAAACTCAACGTTGTTAAATAGGCTGTGAAACGCAATACAAACCCCTCCCCAGAAAAAAATAATAATAATAAATCCACAAACACATTCTATGTTTGAAATAACAAATATAAAGCTTATTTATGGAATGTAAATACAGTAAATAAATAGTTACTGTTTGTAGACAAAATGGCTCAATAGATTTCACAATTTGTTTCCACTGTAAAGAGATATCTATCTCTCCCCCCCCTCCAATACACACTGAAACACAAGCACAACCATGTATAAAGAGGGAGAGTGGGGGGGCAATCAAAGATACAAACTCCCTCTTGGAAAGTTTGAATTCTTATTAACCCAGTCATGCCTCTATAATGTTACATTAAACCAGCAATATAAAAGTTAGAATATATCTCCTCCTCCTTCTTAAGCAAAATAAAGAGTTAAAAATTTTTAAATAAATGTTTTTAAAAAATCCATTAGGAAGAAGTACATGTACAATAATCAAAATCACCTCCCCTACTCCTTCCCACCTCCCACGCGCCCAAAAAAATTAAAATAAAAATCCTGGCAGAAAGAGTCGAACCTGCTTTCTGTTTTTATTTAATGTACAATAAACATGGACTTTAAACTTATAGTAGATATAAAACAAAGAACAAGAGTCACAGTTAAACCCAGTCACCGGCAATACAACTAAAACTCATTGGCAAATACTAACAAAAACCCATTTACCAGTAAAGAAGGAGAACATGATATATGGACAGACAGATGGAACTGCATAAACAGAAAAGAAAAAGCAGAGACCCACAAACATACGGAGGGGGCAGTTTTAAAAGAGTGAAAGATATTGATTTACTTGGAACTAGTGTTAGAAAACAAACATATTTGTTTCCTTCATTGATGTTAAAAAAAAAAAGTAATTAAAGTGAATCATAAGGGGGCACACCCTGAAATAAGTGGAAGAGGAAAAAACATTTGCAGAGGCTAAGGCCTTCTATAGATGTTCCAAATTTTAAAATAGCAAATGGGTTTGACAAACTTACATCTTTACATTCAAAATCGAAGGGAGGGGTGAAAGTATAAAGAAGTGTCATGGGGCTCAGGGGGAGCAGGGTTTTTTTTTGTTTTTTTTTTATAAAAGTTGACTGGCCTACCTTGTTCCCCAGTCCTCAGTTTGTCTCCTCATAGTCGCTGTCTCTCTGGAAGTACAGTGTGAGTGGTAATGACTGCCTGCCTCCCTAATGAGTCCATTTTCCTGCTCTTGATGTTGTGTATATACACACACTGCAACCTACCTTACAAACCACAGAGACGGGAAAGGGAGTGAGAGAGAGAGAGAGAGAGAGCAAGCGAGAGTGTGAGAGAGAGGGAGAGAGAGAGAGAAAGGCACACACAGACAAAGCCCTCCTACCAGACAGCAGACAACCCTCCTTCCCCTATCTAACAAAATACAACTCGGCTAATGCAGCAACAGGTTCAATACTGCCAGACTGAGACAGTGTAAAAAAGGTACATAGTGCAGATCAGGACTGCTGGCAAATAAACTGTTTACAGCCAGCTGGCTCCACCTTTCTTATTTATGTTACAGAATGTTGGAATGCATTGTTTCAGACAGTCCATGTAATTATCATAAATACATTTTTGTGCATAATTAGCATGAAGCATGGAAACGTTTCAGCCATTCTGCTCCGTAACCTTATAGCTTTAACCCATGCAGGGAAGGTGTAAACATATCTCTTTTGACAGGCAGGCTACACAAAGCCCACTGATGATTTTAAAGTCATGAGATCTTTCAAGAAAGAAGCTCCCGAAGACAGGTTCCCAAGACAATAGGGGAGCAGGGAAAACTGATGGGGATGAGGAGGAAGTCTCTACAAGAGGTTGCTCAATAAGCAAACTAAAAGCATTCTCACCAACATTTTCTCCCCCCCCCCCAATATATATATATATTAGTAAGCTTCTGCCCTTACAGCTATAATAATGTACTGTGCTTATGTCTGAACAGGTGCAATGCATATAGTACATAGCGTTACAAGGACAGAAATAAATCCCTCAAGTAAAGAAATCTTTTTCCAATGCAACCAGGCCAAGGTTATTTAAAATATAGGTCTGGGCTGAAGCATGCTCCCCCACCCCCATATTTTTCCCACAGGGAAAGAAGGGCGGAGAGTGTTGCCAGACTGCTTATTTCTACTGAAAACTCAGATATTAAAAAAAAATAACAGCCACGTTTAGAAAAAATATATGGTTTACATCAGTTATACATGCTACCCCTAAAATGTCGACATAGTCCTCCTTCTGACCACACAATCTTATGTCATCATGCGCACAAAACGTCCGTTGACTTAAATGAGAACTAAGGCTGCAGGATTGGGAGAATAATGGCACATTTTACTTGCACACATAGCATTCTGCAGCCAAAGATCTCAAAGCATTTTTTCAAAGGTGGGTGCTATTATTATTGCTACCATTTTAGATGGGAAAGCTGAGTCACAGAGAGGTGAAGTGATTTGCCCAAGGCCATGCTGTGAATCAGTGACATAGCTGAGGTTAAAATCTAGCTCTCCTGGCTCCTAATCTAATGCTTTAACTACTAGGCAATGCTGCATCCCCTGCTAAATGTTTATTCTCCCACTACTATATATCTAAATCATATCCCAAGTGGCAGGACTGAAACATCTAGACTTTCTAGATCCACAAATTTGAATTCTAGCAGCTGACTAGCTCTTCATGCTTCATACTGAGCCTACGTAATTTTAACTAGCCTGTAGCTGGTGCTTTTCACCTCTTTATGGTGACTGGTATATGGTTTTCTACTTAAACAGTGATGTACAATAAATACAGAGAAATTAAGCATGTTTTTAGAAAGTTAATTTTCCAGAAACAACCTTCCCCCCAATCAACAAATGCTGCTCATATTTTAGCGGCAGAGGGCGGGGGGATTTATACAATCAGAGAACTTGGAGATAGAAAATATTCATTAGGGTCAACAGTCCATCTCCTTAAGTAATCCTGGGGCAAATTCACAGCTGGTACAAGTGAGAAAAACTCTACTGAAGTCAATGAAATTACTTTAGATTTATACCAGTGTCTCTGACATCAGATTTTGGCCCTGTATCTTTTTTGTTTTCCTGGACTTCAAGAACATATATTGGAGGGGAAATATGATCTTGTGATTAGGACAGAGGACTGGGCATGAACAGGCTTGGAGTCTAATTGCGGCTCTGCCACTGATTTACTCTCTGGCCATGGATGTGTGACTTCATCTCTGCCTAAGTTTCCCCATCCGTAAAATGCATCTAAGTGATAATTACTCCCCTGACAAGGGAACTCTGAAGATTAATTTATTAACATTTGTAAAGTGGTTTGGCCTTCAATGGAAAATAGAAAGAAAAAGAATCATAATTTTGAGGAAGACTATAGAGGCTAAATTCAGGAGATTTAGTGATCAACTGCTAAGTTTCACACAGCAACTCATGCTTAAGTTCACAGGGGATTGTATATACCTATACATTTCAAATCACATAGGTAGTCCTTGAGATTCAAATCCAAAAATATAGATAGAAATCCAATTCAGAACATCAGATACAAACAGCCCTTAATCTTTGGGGGCATCTGGAACTGGATCCAGATCTGCACTTCTTAGTTCAGTCTCATCTACATATAGTGGATTCAAATTAGAAAAGAGATCTTAACCCCAATCATGCTTTGGATAAATTCAGACCTGGATCTAAACCAGAAAACCAGATCTGAACCCCTCAAGCTTAATGGAAGTTTAGATCCAAATTAAGACCCTAGAATTGAATCTGAACCCCTTAAGCTTTGGGAAAGTTTAGATTTGGCTCTGAACCAGAGAATTAGATCCAAACCCTTAAGTTCTTTGGAAGTTCAGATTTAGCTATAAACCAGTGAATTGGATCCAAATCCTCTCAAGTTGAGGGAAGTTTAGATCTTAATGAGAACTAGATCAGAACTTACTGCATCTTTGAGGAATTTCAGATCTGTATCCAAATTGGAAAAACAGATCCAACTTCCCTTAAGTTCTGAGGAAGTTTGGATCTGGATAAAAATTGAAGAGCTGGATTTGATTCCCATTTAGCTTTGGGTAAATTTGGGTGTAGTTTGGATTTGGATCAGTACCACGGTATCCGATCTGAACTCCCTCAAGCTTTGGGTGAGCTTGGAGTCAGATATAATCCAGAAAGCTGGGTCCAAACTTTCTCAAGATATGAGAAAAATTCCATCTTGATCTGAACTGAATCTTTGCAAAATTCAGCTCTGTATCTGAGTCCCCTCAAACTGAGGGAAGCTGAGATCTGGATTTGAACTTCCTAGGCTGGGAATCCTTCATAAAATGCATTCCAACTACCCCATCTTTCCAGTCTCAGACCCACTGGGAGTCTGGAAAAGTTCAGCGCTGGATCCAAACTTTGCAACTCAGGCCCATCTCTACCAAATCTTAAAGCAAAAATCAGCTGAAACTGCATAGAGAAACCAGAGGAAGAATCAAAAAGAATCTGTTAGTTATCTTCCCCATGCTGAGGCAGTTTGGGTGCAGTCTGAAAGCTTTCCCAGCAGACAGAGACAACTAAGAGTAAGTAGGAAATGGCGTCCCTGGCCGAGTGGAGGCAATTGTGTGCCTGGTGGTGACGGTAGAGGGCAGAGACAGTTGGCAGATGTGGTGTATATCTCCCCTCTTGAGTGGGAATAGTTAGGAGATGTGGGTGCCCTAGTAAGCAATGGTAACTGAGGAGACAAAGGAGCAGACTTTGCAGATCCTGGGAGCTAAAATCTGCTGCTACCACAACATCTCACAGCCCTGTAAATCCTGTCCCCTCCAGCAGACCTACCATGGAGAAGGAGCAAGCAGTTTTGATTCGCTAGCGTTAGTATCACAGTCGTGATTCACATGCTTCTGAGAACAAGCCAAGTTCTCCCTGCCTGACCACTAGGACCTCAGCCTACCTGAGGTACAACATAGAAACCATGGGCCTGATTTTCCACTACTTTTAACTCATGCAGCAGACCATTTAAACCTATCCAATGAGGCTGTAAAATGCTACCGGGGAATATGTGAATGGAGAATTTTGATTGGTGGTGCTTTGCAAATGTATAAATGATAGCACAAGATGCAAGGCACTGGGGAATCAGGCACCATGAGTCTGATATTAACATGACAGAGTGATAACTAGAAGACAATAACAATCCTTCACAGAAATTTCTTGATTTAGCCTTACAACCCCCCTGGGACATAGAGAAGTACTATTCCCATTTTAAAAAGGACACAGAATCAGTTTCATCTCTGGTGTAACTCCATATGGTTAATGGAGATTCAGACAAAAATGTATTGCATTCCATTTATACATTTATAACATTAGGCATCTATATCCATATTTAGGTAACTAAATAAAAGTAGGCTGATTTTCAGAGGTGCGGAGAACCAACAGCTTCACATGAAGAAAATGGGAGCTGCAGGTGCTGAGCACTTCTGAAAATCAGGCCATTTATTTTAGCTGTCCAACTTTAAGCCTACAAGTTGTAAATTGCTGACCTACGTCACCTAAAAAGTCAGTGGCAAAGCTGTGAAAAGAATCTGGAAGTCCTGACTTCCAGGCTGATGCTCTAACCAGTAGATAACGCTCTATCCTTCTCTCCTCCTTAATCTCTTTGTTATCTTTCCCATCCAGGATTGGGTTTTGGGGGGAATTGCAAACTAAGCAGCTGCAGGAGTATGGTATCTTCAACAAAGCCTTCAAATTAATTAAATAATGACAGGCTCCTAAAGGTGGGGAAGGAATCACAGTGATACACACAGCAGGGGCCCCATCTACAGTTCTTCCAAGGAGCTGCAGAAGCCCTAAGAACACCGTGATCTTCATTAGTAAGGGGAAGATGTGGGGAACCAAAATACCCACCAGAACTGATACTGCTGTGAAAGTGTCTTTGCTTGCAAGGGACAACATTCTGGATGGCAGACAGTTAGTGATGGAAAAAGCATACTTCAGTGCCAAAGAATATGTTCTATGGTATGTTCCTCAGTTCTCTCCTCTGTTAAATCCCTTTTCTATTTAATACTTCCATACTCACTGTCGTGGTATGTTTGGACAACTCTTCTAAGCAGTAGCAGTTGGAACATGAGGCACAGCATGCTAGAACTATGTCTAAGGGTATAATCCTGCTCCCATCTACATCAGTAGGAGTTTTACCAGTTATTTTAACTGAAGCAGGACTGAACTCTAAGTGAGAACGCTAATGCAGGGATAGCGGCTCCATGAACTGTCTGGTTGTCTTGCTCAACCTTGTGATAGGTCAGAACATCTTTTTTTAGCACGTCGCACCTACAACTGCAACTGCAGCAGTGCATTCTGGGACTTCTCTGAAGCACTTTTTATCAGAGTGCCCAGCATTGCTGTTAGGAACAGGAACTTTTGGGCAATTTCCAAATGCAACGGACCCAGAGCAGCCACAACAGTTGGGGACTCATTTTGGCAGCTGTAAGCTACACTGGTTCACGTGGTTCTGAGTGAAAGACCTTGTCCCAGCACTGTAACCAACTACTACAACTGCTTCTGTGAGTTGACACAAGATGCTGTACAAGTGTTACAAGTTTGTTTGTTGCAGCACATCTTTCATTTAATGTAGGCCATCCCTAAAAGCACTAAGAACAATATGTCTGAACCCTATTACTTTTAGTTAGCCCCTTCCACAATATACCCAGGTCTCCTGGCCTCCCAGAGTACATAACACCATCCTCCTACCAAACAGTCAGAATTGGTGATTCAGTTGCTTCTATTGATGTCCTGCAGTGTGTGTGTGCAACTTTGTTCAAATATAATGAGGAAGATGCCAATTTAAAAAGCACAAGAGCCCTGCAGTTCGGCAGCCTGATTCAAATTAGATACCTGTATGAAGTGATTAAAAAATAGGTTTTATAAACTTGAGGATAACAAGAGGACAGTGTGTTTAATTTATATCAGCAGGGGTCAATAAAAACGTAAAAGGACCATGCAAATACTTCTTAACCCTGCAGAATTGCTGTTGAAGATGCACTGAGGACAGAAGGGGAGAATTATAATGTGCTTTTGCTGTGCTGCACAATGCACAGCATTGCAATATTTCTCCCATCTCAGTAGTCATTACTGTATGCCAGACCCACTTCAATAAAATAATACTTTCCACTAATATAGCAGCTTTCATCCACAGATCTCATAATGCATCGCAGACGTTAATGAATGTAACCTTACAACTCCCTCTGTCAGGAGGGCTGTTATTATTCCTATTTTACAGAAAGCAAAATGAAAGCAAAAGGAGCAAATGGCTCATGGTCACATCACTGAGAACAGAACTCAGACGTTGGACTCCAATCCCATTTTCTAACCATTAGAGTACACACCCTCTTTCTATCAGGAACAGGACCTCAATAAGCCCAGTCCATTGACAAGAGTGGGGTCCGGGTCTTTAAACTGTACCTGCCTTCTCCTAATATTATTTAATCAAGTGTCTTGTCAAATATTATGGGCCAGATGCTAAAACGGGGAAAACTGACATAGCTCCAATGGTGCTATGCCAATTTACACCAGTTGAGGATCTGTGTCCAAGTCATGATGCAATATCACTGCATGATAACCCACATCCTATATGATGATCCTTTGCTGTCACATGATCTGACTCTATGATGATGGCATCCATATGTCAGGATGATGTGTGCATTTGTATCACCACTGTGAGGCAACATTGCTCTCCTAAAAGATGATATTGTGTTGTGATGCTCTATTACTGTTATGACAGTGAGTTGTGACACAGAATCACTGAGAGCTAGTCTATGTTAGGGATTTTTGCACCAATGTAGCTCTACCAGTGCAAATCCCCACTGTTTCCATCTACTCTGGAGGTCTGCACCAGTAAACCTTACATCAGTGCAGAAAGCCCTAATGTAGACAAGCCTGGAATGACGACAATTTCACAACATAATGCCACTTTACTGCACTACCAGATCAGAAATCAGTAAAATGAATAAGCTCTATTACCCACCCCTCCATTCCACACACACATATTTACGTTGGGGGTCCTCATTTCTTTGTTTAATTTTTTTTAAATAAATAAATCTTCTCATCCCTTTCTTGTGCTACAATTACTGGCACCTAGTAAAGCTCGTATCATCCACTATCTAACTATGTGTCTGGTTTTCTCTGCCCATCCTCTAAGTCTAAGGGAGTGATGGACATTACCTTTATTTGCAACAGTGGACAATTCATGACCAATTTAGTTGTTCATCTACTGTATAAGACCCACTCCCATACAGTGCAGTTATAATAGAATGGGATCTTGTTATATAGCCTAGCCCATTGAGCAAGGCACCCTCAGTTATATAATTATATGGTTCCCAAAGGCTACCTGTAATTGAATTATAGGGTGCCTCAAGGCATTTCAGGCAACATTTAAAGGACTATGAAATTTGAGCAGTCCTCTTGCCATCTGGAACAAGAATGAGACACCCCATGATTCAATTATAAATACCCTCTGGGAAGCACAGAATTTTACTATGAAGTGGTTTTACAAACTAAAATATTCTTTTTAAAAAAAGACATTTTAATGGATTAATTGGTAGATGCATTGCTTGTCTTCTCCTGGATAAAATTTGAATTGCTCAACTTTGTGTCAGAGGCCCTATACTGTTATGAGAGATTCTCCTCTGGCTCAAATAGTTGGACCTGTGCAGCCTGTCCTTACTGTCACTGTGAGGTTTCAGGTGGCCATTCCACAGAACACAGTGAAAAGCATGGACTCCTAGGTAGTTATAGAGTTGTTACAATATTCTTACTGTATTCACATCAAATTATAATTAACACTTCTCTCGATTGCAATTTCATAATGAGTATGGGCCAGACCCTTCAATGGAGCTGCACTAATTTGTAGCAGCTGAGGAAATGACTCTAAATGTGCCAAAAAACCGAGGGAGAGATATCACTAACAAATGCTTCTGAGGCTAGGATTTTGATTCCCCTAGTGTAAGTGAGGAAGTTTTTTTCTCACTAGTCTGTGAGCCTACACTCAAGTCACATGAAAAACAGTTGGGCCAACATTTTTAAAAGTGGTCATTAATTTTGGATGTCAAATTCGAGACAAGGATCTGATTTTCAAAAGTGCTGAGCATCCACAATTCCAATTGAAATCAATGAGAGCTGTTGGAGCTTTTTACATCAGAAAATCAGGCCCAAAAATGTAGGCATCCCAAATTAGTGGCCTCTTTTGAAAAAATGACTTTTATGTGGATTAGAACAAGGAAAGAAAAATAAATAAATACTTTCACTCGGGTTTTTTTTTTAGATTTATCATTTCACAGAGTAAACAAGAATATCTATGTAGAAAGGAGAACTTGGCAACAAAAGACTATACTGCCAACTCCAAGCATTCAAAATCCATGAGTCAAGCCCACAAATCATGAGACTAAAAAAATTATTGGACTTCTGAATTTTGAGCACTTGGTGCACTTGGATCAAGACTTCAAGTTTTTTTATACAACTAGGAGGACTAGAACTACAACTAGAAACTTACCTTTTACTAAAGTGAGAGCTCACATATTCACTTGACTCCAGGAGCTAAGGCTTTAAAAATCATGAGACTTGCGATAAAATCATAAGCGTTGATGACAACAGTGAAAAGGAGCAATATCTGGCTCCACTACAATCTGATTGCTGCCCTATATAAGTCCCTGAGCTGTCCAGGGAAGAATTTTCCCAAGCAAAGGCACTCTGTAAGCCTGCCATATAAAACCTAGCCCCAAGTATGGCGCAGGCCTCTAGCATGCAGCCATAAGGCAGCTGGAATCAGGAAGTCACAAACATGACATAGCCATCTTCTCTCCCCCCCACAAGAGGTACAGCACAAAATCACATCCAAGCTCTACAAAAATATCCCTAGCTCTGCTTCTACTGTCCCTGGGCAGACCAAGCATTGCAAAGGGTGTTGTGGCCAGTAATAGTGCAGAGCATAGAAAGGTAACCAATTAAAATATCAAACAAAACTTTCTTCTTATTATTCTGAGGAATCCACTCCAGCAATTGAATTAGGGATCTCTGCATCCATAAGCACTGTACCTACTTATGAAAATTCACTGTTTCACAATGAATACAACAAATTAAGGGCCAAATCTTGATCACCTATTTCACACTTCAGTGGGACTGGTTATGTGTGGAGGTGAGCAGGATTAACCCTGATGATCCTTAAAGTATCTAGTCACAAGAAGACACTGGTGAAGAAGCAACAGCTAAAGGGTTGTCCTTGTCTGAATATTCCTTGATTTTATATAAACTTAAAATCTCCTGCCTGACTGCAATAAAAAAACTCAGCAAAACTGGTTCCAGTTAGAACTTAGTTCTTTCCCTGGAGGTGAATATTTTTGGATAGTTTGAACACAGTTTTTTCAGCTGTTTTATAGGATGCGTTTGGAGGTGCATTTTAAAAAAACTAAATATTAATTGAAATTCATTTTGGGGAAGAGAGAGGAAGTGTGGTTTTTATTATTAAAAGCCAGGTGAATTAAAAGCAAAAAGCTATGTTAATTGAAAATTAAGGTTCAGATTTCAACTACAGAAGAGTCAGAGTTAAGAAGCCTGATTCTGTTCTCAGTTATACGGTAAAATCAGAAGAACCTCCACTGAAGACAGTGGAGTTATACTGCTGTAAACCTGAGCTAAATCAGATTACAGTCCAACTCAAGGTTCCTAGAGAAAACTCTTTCTCTTTGCATTCATTGTATTAATTACTACAGGGTCTTTCTTTACAGCTGTCACCTAAACACAGGTTAAGGTGACAAAGTGTTTGCAATATGATACAATGGAAAAGAACTACACTATATTCTATACTGCTCCTCCAGTTAGACTTTGCAAATACACTCAGTTGTATACATACTGGTGTGTACAACAGCATTTTTTATTACTGCATAAATGATCTATGATCATGCAATAAGAGGGCTCCCCTTCCCCCCCCCTCCCCCCCCCCATTGTAATATATCTGTGGAATTAAGCACAATTAAGGTTGCAATTGCTGGGGCAACTTTAACTTAATTTCTTGACTTTCAGTTATATAAAATATCAACTATAATGTTGCATTAATTTTTTTTTGCTTTAAATTTGTTTGATTTCCAAATTTCTCCTGCTTTGAGGTCACACTCTGAAAGCATTTGATAGATTGATTTCTTTCAATAAAAGATTGATAAACTATTATATTAACTTCTATACTACTAGCCTCCTGGTCTACCTGCTGAATTTTACTGCAGTTTACAGTTAAATCAAAGGAACATCAGGATATAACTTGTGTATCTGACATCAGAGTGTATTTAATTAGACGTACCTGATACATTAGGTATCAGGAGGTAGATTAAGGATATGAGTCAAAACCATTTTTAGTTGCCTGAGAATGAATGGAATCATCTCTACCACACTATCCTACCCTCATAGATTTGAGGATCATAAATACAATAGACCTCAGGGCTTTCTGTTTAAAAAATAAAGGTGCTCCCACATGAGCCAAAGAAAACTCTCCATTAGCTGCACCAGTATTAAGGCTTACATCCTCCGTGTGCAGCCAGAAGATGGAGACAAAATCTTATCTTTTTCTTCAGGTCTGATACTCTCTTGAATAAAGGATATAAGTACCATACATCTATTCCAACATATACAACACATAATCCACCAGTTAGGCAAAACTCATTCTCAAAATATGGGATTCCCTGGGTTTCAAATAAACAAATAAATAATGTACAACAATCAAGCACAAGATGCAACACACAAAGACATCCAGAAGGGTTGTTTATCTATCTGAAATACCGTAAACCCTCACTGCAGATAAGTGTATCTGAGAAATTTTAATTTTATCCATTCACTATTTAAAATAGACACAGGAAAGGGGAGTCCAGGGGCAAAATTAAGGGGTGATGCTTTTCTAAAATCCACTCTCAATCCAAGCTCCACTCAATCATGATGCCAAAATGTGATGACTGTAAGGGAATAAGAATTATTAGCTTAAGGTATAGAAATAGGTAACAATGAAAAAGGAAGTTATGCATGAAAATGTCACATAGTTAGAAAATAGAAATGTCATGTAAGCAGAAAAATAACAGGAAAGGAAAGGAAGTATGTATGGGAATGTCATATAAGTAAAACTACCAGGAAGAAACAGGACGTGTGCATTAGCTGGTTTAGAGATAAGGGTGCCCCACTCCCATATGGCTAGGGTATAAAAGTCTGCAGTGAAGAAGGAATCGGGGCTTACTCTCTCTGTAAGCCTTCAGCTGAATAAATGATTCTTTTCCTATGAACCTGTCTGCGTGTCTGTCCAGCCTTTTTGTCTCAGCTGAAAAAGGACCCTGACTCAAAATATTTGTGCATGAGAGAATGCAGGCTTTTATCTGATTAAAGCCTGTATCTGTAACCCATGTGTCTGTAATGGTTCCCTAACATGACTCTTGTAAAGTCTTCATAAATATGATCATCCTGCTTCTTTCTTGTGTTATTTGATAAGCAATGAAATAGTTAGCATTATGACATTTAGATGATCATCATTAGACTTCAGAGTTAATGGTTCACATCTCCCAGACCTATAATTTCAGGCTGTCTACAGACAACATAGCATCAGTTCACATCCAGTTCATCCTTTAAAGGTTATCTTTATGGCCATAAGGGGTAGAGGCTTACTATTTTACAAATTACAGATTTAATTATTTAACCGGCTTGCCATGCTGCCAAGAATTAGTTCATCTGGCCTCTGCCTTAATGAATGGAAGACTCAAATTCGGTCAACTCCTAGAGAAACCATAACATATGTATTTATGTGAGTTTGTCATGATAGGCGCTTAAGAATACTGAAAAATCTTGGAGTTACTTTATAGGCTGTTCCTTTGAGACCAAGAAATGCCCCTGAGCAAGGCAAAAGAAATGGAAAAGTAGACTTCCTGACTCAGTGCTATTTACAAGGCTCAAGCTCACGCATCTTCACCTAAACAGGAGTTCCCTTCGGTGCAACAACAGCTCAAGACTTATAGGTTGACATTTTCAAATCCTCCTTCTTCCATTAATTTTAGTGGATGATAGTTGTCTAAATCCCAAAGATGACCTTGGAAATCTCTGCTATTGTGCCTAAAGAAACTTATGAGAGGCAAATATTTTTTACATCACAGGAGAAGGAGGCAAAAAACATTCCTATTAAAATTGATGGGTTAGATCAAAGAATGGAATCTATCAAAAAAGAGATGAACAGAATGGGAAATAAAATAAGGAAGACAAGCATAAGCTCAGTAGCTACTCTTAAGAAGCATGAAATAACTTCCCTTAAGGGTGCATAAGAATATGTTTCCAATCTTTCTAACTAAAGCTAAGAGGAGTATGGATTTAAAAATATGACATTACTGAGAACCAGTAGACAAATTGAGGGTGCCGGCAAACAGAGTTGGTAGAATTAGTAGGCAAATTATTATTGCCTTAACTACTCAATATCATGAGTCTCTCTCTGACCACTTTACCAGAGCTATTACAGTGCCTCTCATCCCCCTGCAGGACTTCATGGCTATACAGGGGATAGAACTCAGAACCCTTTGACTCCAAAAGCACAGTCTACACTACTTGAGCTGACACAGAATAGCCTCAACCACTGGTGCCACATATACATTACCGTGTACCTATTTAGTCTGCAGGCAGGTCTACACTAGAAGCACTATATCAGTGCAGTTCCACTGATGCAGCTGCGTCGCTGTAGCACATCTGGTGAAGATGCTGTATGCCGACGGGAGAGTGCTCTCCCGTCATAATTACTCCACCTCTGCGAGAGGCGGAAGCTATGTCAGCGGGAGACTGTCTCCCACCGACATAGTGTCTGTGTGGACACCACTTAGGTCGCCGTAATTTGCATTGGTCAGAGGTTGACTTTTTCACACCCCTGAGCGACATAAATTAGATGGATTTAAGAGGAAATCTAGACGTGCCCTGAGAGTTGCTATCATCAATGAGAGAGAGCGAAGAAGAGCAACAGACACTGAAAGAACTTTACATGAACTGATGGCAGATGAGCATGGAAGTAGTCAAGCACTGAAGGCAGCAAGATTGGTGTAATTTGGAGAACATAAAACATTTCTCTTTCTACCAACTGGAACCATCTGATGCACAGCAGGCATAAGGAGACGCAATTTTAAAAATCCCTAATAAAAAATGGGATTGTTGAGATGGTGCAATGACAGGCAAAACTGCAGTACGTTTATTCTGTTACCTCAGATTTGCATCTAACCTTTTAGCAAGAGTGCAAACTGACTAGGGGCACTGCAACTCTAGACAACACAATTATTCCAGAATGTTTCTCTACCACCGCTATCTGATGGTCCAAAGGGATGTAACTGTACAAGTAGGGATATATTATTGCATTTTGTTGCTGTTATTTATAGCCAGTTCAGCTAGAAATGAGAGCTACATTTTGATTTGAGATACATTTTCATATATAACAACCCAAATGGGATTATTTTAAATTTTCTCTCTTTTTTTAATGCCTGTCACTCTGAAACACTGACATACACATAACATACATTAAAAAGCATTTTGATACTAGAAACATTTGGCTCCAATTTTAATCTGTGAGTGAAAAAATTAACCATTCTAAAAAGCTATAGGGAAGTGATGAGAACATAAAGATTTTTTGTTCGTTTTAGAAAACAGTAAAAAATATATCGAATTGCCTAGAAGGCTGTGTGGGAATGACTGGTGTCACTGATGATTTGGAGAGAAGAATATGGATAGTGGACAGAATCATTTGTCATTGGATGTTGAGGCTAAGCTAATTGGTGTAAATATGAACAGGTATGGCTGCTTGGTTTTCGAGGATCTAGAAATTCCTGGCACATGGGAAGGGCATTTGATAGTGAGATTCTATAGAAAGCTGGCTAGCTCATTTTATTTTTCAGCCTTCACAGCACTGAATTCACTAGACGGTTGTTTCCCATTATAACTGTAGTCAATAAGAAAGATTCTGATCAATGCTACAAACTGTGTTCAGGTTTTAAAGATTACCCAACATCAGTATACGGAACTGACTCATCATGCTTAAAGTTGAAAAAAGTGACAGGAAACAAGTGTCTGAATGGATGACATAATGAAAAGAGATTATTCTTGTAAAGTAACATGTAAACATTGTCAAGAAGTCTTAAGGAGCAAGATAGGACAGATTTATGCTCATCTCAAAAAGTACAGAAAATTTGTTTCTCCAGATCCTCCAAGATCAGATGTACCTTTGAATGAAATAGAACACTTATGAGTTTGATGATCCCGAAAGTAAGACATTTTCAGTGCTATCATCATCACTGAAACATAGCTGCAATGTCAATTTAAGTCCCTGTTCCAGCCCTCCTACTAGCTTTTCAACATCAGCTATCTTAGTTTGTCGTCAACACCTCAAAAATTGCAAAGATCAATAAGTGATTATGCCATAAAAACAACTTGAACTTGATAAGAAAGATGCAACCTTCTTTTATATAAACATTGCCTTCAATGGAGCAATTTAAAAAAAATGACTGAAGCACTTCAGTCAGATTTAAACTTGGAGGTCCATTTATAGACTTTCCAAGTGAAACAATAGAGGGGGAAATTAAAGGAAAAACTAAAAGAATCAATAATGACATTAATGCAAGATGGCTTGCTGAACATAACAATTTACCGAATAATGGCTACAAGCATCCAAACAGGGAAATATGTGTTATTCCATAACAATGAATTCTACATCAGAAATTAAAAGCGCAAATATTGTGATGGAGTTGCTGAAGATGCCATCCAAGAATGCAGAGAAAACATGACAAAGAAATCTTTGCTATTTGCTCAGACAACAGAAATAATAAGATGAAAAAGAAGATTTTCTCAAGTGCAATCCTCTAAACTTCTGACATTCACCACTGTATTTCAACACCACTGAGAAAAAAAACAACATCTAAGAATCATAAACTACACTGTGGAAGTTCAAAAATTCTTCTGAAACCACCATTGACCTAACTGACTGAGAAAACAAAGAGGACTGATGCCCCAGTTTCTCAGTAACAACTCTCAGGAAGATGTGCCTCTACTTTAACATCCAGTTACCACAAGTATGTTGAAATTTGCAATGAGAACAAGGAGGACTTTGATCAAAACATAGCCTGCATAATATATAGCAAGGAACTTTAAAGAGATGCACTAAATTTACAAAAGATTTAACAGATTACACTACCTTTGGAATCTTAGTGAAAGTGTGATTTGATCTAATTAACAAAGAACTAAAGCCACAGAAGGACAAAATAAAAAATTATTCAATGACACTTTGGAATCTTTCCATTTCTTAGCTGACATGACTGATCCCATCCAGAAAGGCAAGGGGCAAAACCTAGAAAAAGATGAAGAGGTTGGGACATGGCTGATCGAACATATTCTTGGGTCCTTGCTTTTCTTCTACCATGAAAACCTAAATCTACCCTTTAAATCTATATTTACAAAGTAGATTGTGTCACAGTTCATTTAATCAAAACGGTGGAAAACATGGACATTAAATCACAGAAGACAGGACAGTTGAATTCAGAATTGTCAGTTTTTAAAACATCTGCATTCCTGTCCAACCAACTCAGCATCACTTTTACATACTTTTAGCCTGTTCAGATCAGCTTGGTCAAAACTTTGTAACAAACTACGTGGTAAAAAGCAAATAAGTCACCAAAAGTACAATGGTGTGTAAAGACAGATACAAAAGAGTGGTAGGCCTGCTTTATAGATTGAGGATTCCATTAGTATGTTCTTGTGTCTTACTTACAGAGTGCAAACTGTTCATTTTGGACAATGTCTTCCTTTTTGTGTTTGAGGAATAAATATACTTGTGAAGTGAATCACATAGCTTATGGATAGTGTTTCATTTCATAAATCTTTGTGGTTTTGAGGGTTTTTTCAATTCATTTTTTAGGTCTTTTTCTCCAGGCTGAGAAAAAGATCAGAATCCCCTTTTGATATGTTAGTTGTTATTTCTATCTCAAAATCTTTGTTCTCCACCCAGCAGAGGACAGGTATTTCATGTAAACAATTGTGAAAATGTGTCAGCCAGGCCAATCTCTTGTGGAAGTAGTAAGGCCCAAATCCCCAAAGATATTTAACTCTTACTGATTTCAATGGCAGTTAGGAACCTAAATACCTTTGAGGATCTGGACCAAAAGGACTTCCATTTATTTAGTAGTAAAAGATGGGCTTAAACTTATTTTTTTAGCTGCGAAAAATATATAACAGCAAAAGTTTGTATTTTCTGTAGAATTTCAAGTCAAACCCAAGATTATATACATCTTTGGGAAGTTGTGTATCACTGCTAATTTTACAATGTAAAATAATAAAATAAAAGTAAATGAGGAAAGAAAATGACATAGAAAGATTTGTGTATCTTTTAATATTATGCATGAAAAGAAAGAAAAGAAAAATAAACACTGTACAATCCAGTTTTGATGAAAGGTTGGATAATTTTGAGACCAATAAAGTGAGTCAGAGGCAACTGACTCAGCATGAAAACAGGAGCTAATTCTTGCATTTTGACTGATGGAAACAAACAGTCAATGGGTTTAAACTGGATTTTTTCTTCACACAAATTCACTAAAATATAATATTTCCACCATACTATTTTTCTTTCTCACACCTTCCTTTGGGTCCTGTTGTGTCTCCAGTATATACTGAACGTACTAACTGCCTCACAATTCAACTAGCATTAGATACAACACACATTCAACCTTTCGATGTGGCATGTTATAAAATTAACTCAAAGGGGTTGAATCTAGTTCCTGTTTTAAGTCTCTATATATTTATATTTCACATGTGGTGTTTGCTAGGCCACTCACAGAAGCACTGTAAGGCATCTCAGCACATGGGGGACTTTTGAAAAGTCCTACTATGTCCTTGCCCGCACTTAGTCTCCCTAGACATGGGAGATTTTGTACGACAAGTATTAATAATATGATATACTTGCTGCATGTTAAATCTACATTATCGCCTGCTCATTAATTTGGCAATGGCATGATGGCTGAATTTAGCTAAAATGCTAGAATTACAGCTAGGATTCTTCTGTCCTAGTTTGTCTCTAGAGGGGCTTGAATCTGCAGGATGTTGGGCACCTCCCTGAGAGGGACTGAGTTGCCTCAACTCCCAGTGAAGTCTGTTTCAGCAGAAGGGGCACAGCACTTCAGGCAGTGCTGAAGACCTTTCAAAACTGGACACCAAGGTGTCTTAGGCTTGTGTAACTAATACAAACCTGAGATCTCTGATGGATGGAATCACATGGGAGTTTTGTTTGCATATTGTATTCTCTCTCTCTCACGTACACATGGCATCTGCAGAGCAAAATTCTAGAGATGCAGTTGTAGGTCCAAAAACCATTTCAAGGCCCCCTCTGTATTGTTGTGGCAGGTCAAAACCAGGGGGTGGGGGAGGGCAACTTGTTGAGTCAATAATAATATGCTTGTTTGGAACAGAAGATGAGGTTTAGACACATTGCCATTCCCTGGCCAGATCCAGAGACATGAGGGAGCTAGTTACGTGTGGTCCATAGTGGTTTTTGAGATTTCAGGCATTGTTAAGGTATGTTATGAGCCCTGTAGTAGTCCATTACTCAAAGTGCACAGCTTGCTGGTTTTACCTCGACGTATATGTGCATTCTTTGGCTGCTAAGCACACAGGGAATCACCTTGGCCAGTTTCAATAGCAGACCATGCTTCCAGACTGTATCATATGCCACTGACAGATCGATTCAAGCGGTACTGGTCTTGAGTTTTCATTGGAATCCAGCCTCAATGTTTGTAGTGAGGGCCAGGCCCTGGTTGCAGCAACTTCCACGTGGTCAAAAACCAGTTTTCTCCTAGGGTAGGCTGGCGTCCACAGTGGGCCCAATTGTATTATACAGTACATTCTTACTATTAATATATATTACTGACTCAGAGGAAAGTTTATCTGTTGCACAATATATTATAAAATGCACAATGTTACAAACAGAAAAATTTGGGTTGTGCTTGTTTTCTTCCAACATTGCCAACTCTCACAATTTTATTTTACAATATTCTCTGTTTTTTCCTTAAAGCCCCATCTCCTAGAGTCCTGTAGGTATGTGAGAATCTCAGCTTTCTTTTCAAAACAAATTTTGATACTCTTTAAAATTTCACTGGATACAGATTGTAATGTGCTAGAATACGAAAAACAATTTTTTAAAAAATGAACTCAAAAGTAACATGAAAGGTCCATATTTGTTTAGGCAGCTAAAAAATCTTTTGCCAAAAGCAACCATCCCACATCAAAAATTATTATGTGAGGGAGAAAGCCCTAGTAATTAGAATACAAGACAGGAAATCAGGAGTTCTGAGTTTTATTCCTGACATTAACTTCCTGACCTTGGGCAACTCTTATAACCTGTTTAAACCTCAGTTTATCTAACAGTACAAGGGGGCTATTTCCCTACTTCACAGAGATGGTGTATGACTTAATTAATTAGTGTTTATTAAGCACTCAGATCCTCAGATGAAAGGTGCCAGAGAAGATCAAAGCACTATTAATCTTAGGTGCTAAAATATGACCCTGCTCTTATGTGAAATCAGCATTGTAGTTTCCATGACAGTCAATATTCCCAGTACCATTCACAAATGATGAGAGCTAGCCAATGAAAATAAATGCCTTATCATCAGAAAAAAAAGAGACACAGTTTTACTAGTCCCAATCTAAATGGTTAGAGATAATCAATAAGAGAATATCAGTGTCCACAATGAAAGCCATATTAATTATGAAGAGAGTTATGAGAAATTAATCATTATTATGGCATTCACTGTAGGAATTTAATAACCTGGCCCAATTTTACACGACTCTTATGATGCTTGAGGTCAAATACGCTGAGTCTGAAATAAACTTTAATCTGCTGTGACCTAACATCATATAAAAAACTTCACTTAAATTCCATAATTCTGCCCAAAATAACAACCCACTCCTCTCTAAAAAGTGGAGGCCCTGTACTTCCACACTGGTGTGAGTCCTTTCCTCTTTCCTCCCCTATCGTCCAGGCTCCCTCATTGTGCCTATCCTCAGACATCCCAGGGGAGGCTCCATAGAAAAGATAATAACTGGGGTTGTATGATGTTTTGTGAGGAATCTCCATAAGGACAGACACAAGGGAGATCTCAGTGAGGGGATTCTCTGAAGATTTCCTCCCTCTGTATCACCTCCAACAGGGTGTGGAGGACCTGGACCAATAACAGCATAAGGGTTTACATCTGCTGTGGGATGCAGCCACTAGAGAATGACATACAAACATTTAAGCAGGTTTAAAATTCCAGTATTGAGAGGGAATTGCAGTGCTCCCAAAGGCTTAAAAATCATGAGCTTGGTCCCAAAATCATCAGATTACTTTTAAGGATTGTATTGTGTTTTTTGGTCTGTCTTTTGATTACTGAGCTCCCCCTGCCACTCCCAATACGTATATGTGACAATTACAGTTGCCAACTCTTCCACCTGTACAGAGTGAGGCAATTCTGGCCCTGCTGCAGGAGCTCTTGCAGCTGCCTGATGGAGCAGAGCTGCCAGCTTCTACCAGAACCCCAACAGTCTAATTTATTGATTTTGTTCCCTTCCCAGTCCAGTATTACGGGGGACGGGGGGAAGGCAGAGACCAGACTGACCCATTTTTCAAAAGAAGGGAGGGAGCAGAACATCCTGAGCTCCTGGGCTTTCTGTTCCCTCCTCCCCACTCCTCATCCCATGTGAATCCCACTGCTCTCTCTCCCCTTCCCACAACTCCTCCCAGCTCTTGAGACGTGGGAAGAGCTGTGCTGCCTCCCGCACCAGCCCTATTGGCTGCTCTTCCCCATTAGCTGGACAACTGAGGAGGCAGCCAATCAAAGAGAGCAGGACTGGTAATTGTGTCAAGTTGGAGTTTCTAGTGTCTTGGAAACTAGTTCCAACAGGGACCAAAATTGCATTACTCCATGAATTCACAAGGGTTGTCAACATTGGGATTGTATATAACGAGGGCCAAATATTTACATAAAATCTCTGAGTTTGCCTAATCAGTTTCTGCTGTAGGCCATTTCTGTATGTTCCAAAGTTCTTATTTGCATGGGCATATGGAATTAATTTGAGTGCACAAATATAAATTGTGTGCGCAAATCCTGAATTTTTGATCATGTTAAAAAAGACATAAAAAGGTCACTCTAAATGATATGCACAAAAATGTAGCAGTGCAATATGAGTCATGCAAAATAAAGTCTGGGACAAAACTATATGAAAAACTTGATCCTCATTGCCTAAAAAGTGACACAAAACCCGAGAGAGGAAGAGAATGTTGTTTCAAATCTGCTTATCTTTACATGGATCTTTAGGTTTTGTCCAATGCCCAAAGGAAGGGTGAAGCCCCAATGTACTTTTATGTTATATTCTCACACATGTAAAGCTATTTTATGCAATTCCAGCTAACTCTTGAACCCAATCCTATTTTTCTTACACAAGTGAAGCTCCTATTGAGATCATGGAATTTTTGCCAGTGGTATCAGGCACTTTAGGGGTTACACACTGAGCCTATTTTTGCCTTGCCCCTCTCTTTACCCCCATCCTAAACTTGGAAATTTACTTGGACTATATAGGGATGACAAAAATATAGCTCTTCAACCCCTGTACTGTGGCTCAGAAAGTCTCTGCTGTAAAACTGTTTACGTGCAGTTTTCTGCCTCTCTGCTGTAGGAAAGCATCACAGACTGCCATCGCTTCCAGCCATATGTACCACTTGTTGTCATAGATTAATGAGTAAAAAAAATAGGAGACAGGTCTGGCAGAAACTGGGGCCTTATTGTTTTAGGGCCTGATCCAGCAATCTTCGTACTAAAAGCAAAACTTTCTGCACTGTCTTCAATCAATAGGAGTTTTCTCTGAGTAAGGACTGAATAAGGATGGTCCTAATTATTTTAACCAAAAATTGTATCTGACAAAGGACTATAATATGCATGCCACTAAAATGATCTAAGACAGCAGAATGGACCTGGTCTTGTTGCCACTGAAGATAGTGGTCCTGGATCCAAAGCCTAACTTTGTGATCAATGTGAAGCAACTACATCATAAAGTTCGGTTGTCACTAAGTTAAGTGAATGAAGAGATTCAGAAAAAAGCAGTATTATTTTTCCCTTTTGCAAACTGATTGGCTACTCATTTTGGAGTCTATTCTGCCTTCAATACCTGCATTACCAATCCTATTACCATCAGTGATAATTATGTGTGCAAAGGGAAGAACAAACGCCTAAAATGTTATAAGAGTAGAAAAAAATCTAACTAAGATCATCCAAGAAATGTTTAAAATGCAAATTTCTATTAACTTGATTTATCAATGCTGTGGGATTTCTTTTTTGCCCTACAACTCTGTTCACGGCTTACTAAAATTCTCTTGGCAACCACATACTTCCTTGCTTCTGATCTCATCACACACACACATATATATTGCTCATGCTTGGAAAATATTATTAGGGGAGGTAGCCTGCGCACCGGTCACTCCAGAGATGTAATCCGAGTCTGACAGCTTCGGTGGCCTCAGACAACCTCTATCTCTGCCTCTGTTTCCTTAACTGTAAAATGGAGAGAATAATGTCCACCTCCCAGGGAGCTATGAGGGTAAGTTAACATTTGTATAGATTTTAGAAGAGGAAAAGTGCTAAGTGTTTTTACTATTTGGGGAGACAGAGATAGGAACTTCATGTGGGCCTTAATTTTATTCTCTTCCCAAAAACAAACACATCACAGTTATAAATAGTGTTTGCATAAATACAAGAGGAGAAGTTGGTGCTGAATAACAATTTTTAGTTTTGCATTTAAAGCCTGTTTAAAAGAGACATATTTAAATATTCAAGCAGATCATTTTTTACTTCTTTAGTTCTGCAGTTTACCAACATTTTACAAGGTGAATTTTTGTTCAGTAATGTAATAAGATGGCAGTATTTACAGACCAATTGTTTCCATAACAAGATCATGATTTTCTTGATTGTGATCACTGGTTAATTTATATCTGCAGTCCATCATTTTGCTTTTGTTTAAAGGGCCTGAGTAAAACTAAACTCTTTACAGACACTGTTCAGACTGTTTTTATCAGTTGAAAAATATGTAAAATAGAGGAAGAATGGTCTTGTGGGGGATTGAGGAGATAGGGGTTCAATTCTTATGCTTCAACTGACTCCCTGAGGAGATTTGCAAAGGCATAAATGGCAGTTAGGTGCCCTAACTCTCACATTGACTGTAATGGGAGTTAGGTGCTTTTGAAAATCTCCCTTCACCCTCCATTATGTGACCCTGAGCAAGTCACTGAATCTCACTGTGCCTCAATTCCCTATATGTGCAGTTGGGATAATAATATTTGCTTTTCCCTAGCTTTTTTGCCTCTCTTGTCTGTTTAGATTCTATAAGCTCTTTGGGGCGGGACTGTCTCTTATTAACATATGTACAACATCTACTGCAGTGAGGCCCTGGTCTCAGTTTGGCCTCACGGTGCTACCGTAATACAAAAAAGAAATAATACGAACACTAGTTTAGGGGCCTGGATGGCATTCATTGAAACTTATTTCTCAAAGCCCTGGTTATAATGCTGCCCGGGAGTAATTTGGTGCTAATAAAAATTGCCAGATGAACAGCCCTAGATACGAAAATCCTTTATCCACAGGGCAGGTTCAGCACAGGCGTCAGCAGAGTAAGCTTTGCTCACATGGTACCCCATATGTGACACAGCCCTCCAGAAGGACAATTACTGACCCCTGACCCAATCACTCTGATTTCTAAATGAATTCATTTTGGCCTTGCTTGTACCTTTCATACCTGCATTCTATGAACATTCAAGAGATTGAGTTTTACTGGAACAAACGTTCATGGAATGTGAATTTCAGAGTCATACGTATGGGCATTTACAAAAAATAAATGGTAAGTCTGCAGATGCCTTTGCTCTACTAGTACTAATATGCTGCAACAATTAGGGAACAGAAACAATACCATGCTACTTTTCTGAGCAATCACAACTGACCACAAATTTATTTTCAAATGATGAAGAGTCAAAGTCTCACAGGTGAAGTGTGTGTGATCCATTTCTGAAGTCCAAGAGAAAATATGTTGAACAAATGTGCATAACAAATATATTCAAGGAAATCACAATCTGCTCTCATTTACTCTGCAAGTGGAATGACAGACAGAATTCTTGGAATGCAATTATTCAATGCACACTATTCTCTCAACTCTACTGAACCCATGTTTAGGGATAAAAGACAATTCATGTTCCATGCCCCCTCACTAATTACCCTTTAGCCTAGTAGCAGTCACCAATTACAGCCAATTGTGATGAGAGAGATGGAGTTTTCAATGTGGACCCAAGGAACTGGATTACTAACCAGCTATCAAATGATGATGGCTTTTGGCCACTCACTACAAAGTTAGGCCAAGTGTCTATCAATGACTTAGAAGTGAAAGTCTCGATAATGCATTAACAATCATGAGCCATCCCCTTTACCCAATGAGTTCCTTCAAGAATATAACCAGGATCCTTGGCTCAGTGGGCCAGTTTTGTCCCTGATAAAATTCCACTGAATCCAATGGAGTTATACCAGGTATTTATTTAGTCCAGTGCATATAATAGGCAAACTCATATCTTTATCTACTAGGAACATCCACTATTTCCTTCTTCATCACCCAGCTTGTATTCTCTACTCAATCAGCCAAGTATGCAACACATGACCAGAATTCCTGCACTTTATATAAATATTTCAGAAAAGTTCTTAACTCCTTGGGAAGACTTACTCATAGATCACCTGATCATGAGGCTTAAAGAGATGTCAAAGAAATTCTGGGGTTGTTATGATCCAGTGATAGAAATTTCATTAATTCACAACAAAATGGTAGCATTCTCTTTGAGTAGAACTATAAAATGATTTTAATTCAAGATAAATTAGCAGATGCTGGGTGGATAGCAAGGTGAATTGGTCTGAATTTGCCCATCGAGGAATGTGGTATGCATCTGCCTCTGAGAACCTGCTACGGTTGGATCCAGAACCAGTGAAGAAGTACAATCTCACATGACTCTGATAACAGATAGGTAAATGGCTGGATTGCCAAATCCAAGAGGTCAAAATAACATTGATAAAGCAAATTAAACGCATGAGATTTCGAACATAACATGAACAAAAGAAGCGCAAACAAACCCAGTGCTCATGTTCCTGTGACCCAAATGGCACTATTACAAGTGATTCCTGGCAAGAGCAGGAATTTTATAAGAAAACACCCTTTAGTCATGATGCTCCATGTTAAATTTGCCAGTTGCACTGATTCAGACTTAGCCATATCTACCTGCTTTTGCACTAATGACCAACCCTCCCTCAAAACACTCATACCTTTAGCTAGGTCCACAATTTCAGGTGACCCAGCTCCAAACCTTTTCTGTCAGGCAACCTATATATTTTACTCAGAGAGCAGTAAAAGTGATAGGATATTCCACACATGTCCAAAGGCCACTAGGTTGCTATTTTCTTTGCTGGATATACCACATACATCTAGGGCAACAGAAGGGTTATTTAAGACTTCAAGGGGAAATTAATACTCAGTGCCTTTCCAAAGTAGAAACTGCGAGTTGCTGGAATCACTTATTTAAAACTTTTTCTCAAGTACAGCAAGACGAAAGTAAAGTAAAATCGTCTAGAGTGGGTTGGAACACTCTCTCCTGAAGCCCTAAACATCACTTCTAGTGACATTAACTTGAGCTACATGTCCCATCGGAGAGTAAGTGTCAGCAAAGTAAATGCATTAGTTAAAGCTTAATAGTAGTTTAGTGTTCAATATCTTGAAATATTAAATATGTTTTTTCCCAAAGTAAACTGCTATTCAGTTTTAATGAAGACATTAACCTGCTTGATTTATAAGCTCCTGTGGGAAGCCAGTCTAAAATACTGTCACAAGAGGTGGGCAGAAGTAACAAGAGCTATGACAGGAAATCAAGCACATTTTAAATGTTAAAAAAGCAGCCAGAAAATGAGTCTCAATATGCTCTTGTTTTCTTTTAATTTTGTTTATTTTTTGGTAATGTGATTTGTGCCCTTTAAAAGATGCCGATTAGGGCTGGTTATAATGTTATTGGCAACAGTGGGTGTTGAAATCTTGGTGAGTTTTCACTAATGATTTAGTCAACATGAAAATGGGAAAGTTCAAATTAAAAATGATTTGTGTCAGAATCAGAGCTTTGAATTCAAAGCTTGGCGTTTCTGGCATAGGTGGTTTGGCTGCTTTCAAACAGAATCCACCCCTGTGGCTTTGATCCCAGTTTGAATTTTCTGGATTCACTTTGAATGCAGGATAAATCTCATGGGAACAACTAATCTTATGAATTTTCAATTAGAAATGATAGAGATCTAGTGAAATCAGCTGAAATGATGAGTGTCTGAGCAATTAAACTGGGTGTATACTTTCTCTGAAGTGCATATTGGTGATCTAACAATGGAGACGAGCTGGCTGCTTTGTTTCACGGTATCTGTGTTTACTTCATGCTGTCAAGCATGGATTCTGACACTTAACAGTATTAATATTGCTATTTCTATTGATATAATTAGCACTGCTATAAATAATAGCTAAGGCTGCCATAGCTAAGTATATCATTGCAATCAGCAATATCAGGGCCTCCTTTATTACACAGCAGCCTGGAAATACAAGCTGATGAATCCAAACAAGAAGACAGTCACGGAGCAATACCAATTATTCTAATGGCCCAGTTAAAAGTGGCTACTACTGCATGTAAGACTCTTCTAAACAAACTAATTTATATGTGTGAGACTGAAGTTTCTCACTAGCATCACACTTGCCAACATTTGAATGCTATAAATAGCCAACCCTGCTTTCCAGCCACATGATACAAATAACTTGCATTGACTTCAATGGAAGTTATTCATATGCTATGATGGTAGAAGAAGGGCTGGGTATGATTAGGACAGAAGTAGGGACATACTTTTAAATTCCACTGAAATATACTAGCTTAGGAGAGTTTTCTGGCAAGAGAGAGTGGGAAATCACTTGCTAACTAAACAAAACAAGAGGCTGATCTTCTTAAATAGGGATGGCAGCATCTGCTGTTTCAATCTCACACTGCACCTTATTATACTTAACAATAATTAAGTGACAACCTGATCTAATGGCCCAAATACTTGACTGGGAACCAGGAACTTTAATGGCTCTCTCAATGTATTTCAGTGGACTCTGCTACTGTCTCACTATGGCCAGAAAGTGTCCACTAGCTTTGGGGGCATCTTTTTTTGTGTCCAACAAAAAATGGCTTGAGTTAATTTTCAGAGGTGCTGAAAACAAACAATTTCAAGTGACTTCAAAAGGAGAAGCACATGCATTGGTACCTGTAAAAATCAACCTGAAAGGCTGTGAGGATTAATATTTGTACACTGTTTGTACATGTAAACTGGATCCCTGTGTTTTTATTTTTCATACAGTTCTGAGAGTAGTTTGCAATGAAAGCTTTGAATGTTTGAAGTTTGTAAGCCCTAGCTGTCCAAAACTCAGAATGGGTGGGAAAGAGGTTGTGTGGGAGTTTAAGTCATTTGTCTAGTTACCAGTGGATGTGAGACATGTACATTTTCGGTAGCTATAACAGCAGGAGAAGCTCTCCCACTGACATAGCGCTGTCTACACCAGCACTTAGGTCGGTGTAACTTATGTCACTTGAGGGGTGGCTTATTTACACCCCTGAGAAATATAATTTATACCGACCCAAGCTGCAGTGTGTACATAGCCTAAATCTTTGTGGTCTAGCTCACTTGGTATGTGGTCAAAGCCCTCACACAGTACAATATCTCTTGCAAAAACCTAAAACCAAATGCATCCCTTGTATAACTCCACTGATGTCATTTAAGTTACTCCAGAAATAAATTTCATCTCTAGGGCCGCATTCTGCTCTCTGCTGTAACGTGGTCTAATTCCACCAAAGTCAATAGAGTTACAACCAGAATTTGGCCTCTAGTGTCAAGCCAGAAGATCCAGGAAATGTTTTCTATCTAAGATACTTATATGGCCCCCATCACCAACATATTTGAGCACCTCAATCTTTGATATATTTATCCTCAGTAAAGTAAGAAGATACTATTATACCCATTTTACAAAGGGGGAACAGAGAGACTAAGCGATGCGCCCAAAGTCACACAGGAAGACTGTGACGGAGCAAGGAACTGAACTCTGGTCTCCCAAATCCCAAGATAGCACCCTAGCCAACAAACAAATATATTTATCATGGAATACTGAGCATTGATTATATATATTAAAGCACTTCTATTTTATGACAAAGCAGGGAGGACATGAGGAATTGTTCCTCTTGTATCTAGATGAAAAGAAGACTTGGGTCTTGTCCATTTCTCTAAAAAAACTTTTATTTCAAAGGGTGATATAACTCTCCTGTCTGTCCTGATTAGTCTCATCTCTCTGTCTGCTGTAGTTCTAAGTGAAGTAAGAGTACAGTCCAAGACTACTAACATACCTCCCCCTCCTGATTAATGATCAGGAAGGAGTCCACATTCTGAAATGCATAAATCAGGTTCCATCAGGTTTCATTCATGCAACACATTATATAAAGTGGGATTTTCAAATGTGCCACAAGTATTCCCAAGTCACTTAGGTGCTTTCAAAAATCCCAGCCCTGGTGACCAACTTTTATTTTGGGCTGAAAACTCCCAATGTTTAGCATATTTTCCTCATGAAAATCACAAGAAACTAATTTTTTGTTTTATTTGAATGGTGTTTCACTGCTGCTCAGCATCAAAGGTCTTCATGATTACAGTCCAGGCTTGCTGAAGTCACCTATCTCAGCCAATGTCTAAGTTACCCATGTCAGTCTCCCATTATCATCTATGCTGTAATGATATGTATACTCTTTCTATAACAGCTGACTACTTCAACAGGCATTTAATTCAGGTACAATCATTCAAGCCACCAACAGCCCAGGGCAGTAATAAGGTTAGAAAAAAATGAAAATGTATTTTACTGAATATGCAAGTACATCTGAATCTTGATTAGTTAATATCTCTTCAGTGTTTTGAAGACATTAAAATAACACTTTTCTCTTTTACAGCATCTTCCATATGAAGATTCCAAAGAGTTTACAAACAATAATGAATAAGGCCTCACAAATCCCATCCCCATGCTAGCAGGTGGGTATTATTCCCATTTTACAAATTTGTAAACTTGAGCACAAAGAGGTTAGATCTACAGCTTTAAAATCCCACCTCTGTTGAAATTTCCTGCCCCATTCAAACAGTCCCGCTGAAATCAAGTAAGCTTGCAAAAAAGCTAGGAAAATAACCCAGAACTCCTGAATACAAAAGTTGTGGTTTAACCACTAGAGAATACTATAAAAATGCTGTATTTATATGGTAGGTGCTAAGGACTATTATTAATTCTTAATTCCAACCGATAACTCCCCACAGAAGACCTGGTACCCCACTTTTCATCAAAGATTTAATAGCAGAGACAGTGCTGTACTGAGGTCTCATAAGACTTTCTTACTTATACAAAATACACAACCAAACATTTCCCAGAATATTAAATTACTACAGATAATGAAAATAACACCATTATGGTTGAAATAAGTGAACAAAGCACATTCTATGATACAGTATCCTTGATTTTTTTAATCTTGTTTCTTCATTTGGTAATTACTTTGCAAAATAAGGTAATTCCAAGAATGGATCTTCAAGTTATTACTTTGAATTATCAGATTTCTGCTGTATGTCCAAAACAAGGCCAGGTTGAGGTTTACGTTGGGTTGGATTGGAAGGAATACCGAAAACAATGAAGCCAAGAAGTACACAGCTATGGCCTGGATGCAAAGATTTGGTTCCCAGCTCCTCCATTGACTTGCTGTGTAACACTAGCTAAGTCTCGTGACCTAATTTAGGATCTTCTATAGCACCCATCACTTTAATATTTAAGTCCATCCAAGGAAAATTAGATGGGCTTAGCAGAGCCCTACTAGACTTTTTGAAGTCCTCTTCCCTTTTCCTTTAATCAGTTATAGGGACTCTGTTTGGGTTACAAAAGTGGGGGGATCTTTTTTTCCTTGTCTCTTGACGTCTCCATTTATAATACAGAAATAATTTCCACCTTTGCAAGGTGACTTTTTGCATGTACAGATGAAAAACGTATGAAAAAGCAAAGTATTATTATGAATTGGCTAGTAGGTATGTTTGTCACTGCCTTCTGCTAGATTGAATCAAAATTGTTCAACTCTGTGTCATAGATCCTCTACTGCTAACAGCTAAAGATGCTCTTTTAACTTAAGTGGCAGAGACCTCTGATTTTAGAGCAGGAAGCCCTTGTGTTACAATTAAGTAATGGCACCCATGAAATTCTAGCTGGCCACATGTTTCTTACTATATTACGAGGAACCAGCGTTAGACTCATCTAAGGGCCATGCACTAATTTTTGGAAAGGTGTGAAATATCCATGACTTTGGAACTGACTAGATATTAAATCACAAATTCCCTCATACATGCCATCAGAAAGTTTTCTTCTTCTACAATCTGGGATTTTTACACCTACAGATTAAATGATTAGATTTAAAATAATGCTCAAATCTTCTGTAATGTTCTTTCTGCATTACAAATGGACTATTAAATCACTGAAATGCCAATCAAATGCTTTTGTACTTTGAAAGAAAGGTTTAAATAACAGAAGATGTTTTTCAAGCTTCTCTCTCTCACTGCTAAGTCAGTATTACATATACGTACATTAATTACAACATATTTACTATCTTTTCTAGTAAGACCACAATTCAAAAGATTTTGAGAACATGAATTTTTAGAAAAGTTCCAATCAGGGAGTTTCATGAATTCTGGTTCTCATTAATCAAACTAGTCTAGGAAGAATATAATGTTCTGTACTAAACTTCAAGATATAAACAATGTTTATATGAAGAAAAGAGAATCTGTGGTATAATTGTTCTAACAAGTTTGGCAACTGGGATCTGGGTTCAATTCCTAGATCTGCAACTCTCTCACTGTGTGACTCTGGGCAAGTCACTAATGAGCTAGGGACAGATTTTCAAGAGATTAAACTCAGTGAAGCTACATCAATTTGCACCAGTTGAGGATCTGACCCCCAGTATTCAAAGGTACTGAGTATAGCTGTCAAGAAAATAGAATTTCTGTCTCATGGAAAATTTCAGGGTTCAGAAAAAATTTCATCCTAGATTGGGAAAAAAAAAAGTAGAAACCTCAAAATGTTTCAGAGGACAGAAATTTTGAAAAAAATTCATCAGAATGAAATGGAATTTTTCGCTTAGAGGATGCCAGCATGGAAGGCTCCTGTCAATTTCACATTCTCTCTGCAGGCAGAAAGTGAAATTGACAAGAGCCTTCCAGGCAGCCAGCCATGATTTTGATGTTCCTGATAGAAAACTGAAATGTTTTGGCAAAACTGAAATTTTCCCACAGAAAAATGCAAATTCTGCAAAAAGGGCATTTTCTATCAGAAAACTATTCTGATAGAAAATTCTCAACCAGCTCTACTACTGAGCATCCACAGTTCCAGTCGAAGACATTCAAGTTATTACGCCTCAGAGTTTCCCCATTGGTAAGAAGGGTATAATACTACTTTCCTATCACACACAAACATTTTTGGCTTAATTTAGTAATGTTTGCAAAGCACACTGAGCTCCACAGATACAAGATGTTGTAGAAGTGCAGTCATTATTATTCTCTTAATTTCAAAGATGTGGTTTGTATATAAAAATGCATTCCAGAAAGACACACTGAAATGTGTAAATTTCAGGATTGTCTTCTGTATAATCATAAATAATCACATTTCTAGAATATAAAGATGTTTTTTTCTTATAATAATTACTTAGATCTCAGAATTTGGCTTCAAGCAGGCTTGGTTCATTTTATCAGGAGATTCCTGTAAATTATTGCAGTTATTATTATTTTGCTGTTTAACTGCTGAACTATTTTAGACAGAGGAGACAGCAGGGTTGTGTGGCTGCATAACAGGACTGAGAGTCAGAAGACCTGACTTCTAGAGCCAGTTCTGCCATTGCATCAGAAACTCACTTAACATATATTTGCCTCCCATTTCCCTATCTATGAGGATAATACTTACATACTTTACATGGGGGGTTTTACAGTTAATCAACTAATGTCTGTAAAGTGCAACAAGAGTCTTAGATGAAAGGTGCAATTATTGATGGGATTCTAGAATCCAACATACCGTAGATCTCACAAAAACAATTGTGTGGAGACAAGTATGTTCTAAAGTTTTCTTGATACCTCATTCAAACTCACTCTGACAGAAAGAGCTGGTGTGGATTACTATGTCTCAAGGAGAGGGAAGAGGACTTCCTTCTTTCTGACCAACCTACTACACTTAGGGATGTCATTGACATGTGTCAACCAGCAGTCTGAGTCCCTGAATCATGTAACTTATACCCCATCACCAGCTGAGACAGATGGGACATAGTAATAGAAGTAATGCTGCAGTAGTTGTCCTTCATTAGCCTTGGAACTTTTCTAAATTACTGAGTTTATTTTAAACACTGGAATAACCATCTATAATATTTTTCAAAACCAATTCAATTTCAAAGTGAAAATGTTTTTGATGCTGATGCTATATTTATCCAAACACAAGAGGTGGATTTTCTCTCTAGCTGCATCTCAACAGGCATTGCCTATCCACAGGGCATCCTGAGAAATATTTCAGAAATGGGGCAGGAAATCACTATTTTATAGTCTTTGAGATCCTCATTTCAATCTTTTCTCTTTGACATCACTTATCTGTTTTTAGAGGTGGAAAAGTAAATGAGCAGCATTTGCCCTTTCATTTAACTTGATTCTATTGAGGGAACTGCAGGAATCTGGGATAGGAGACCCCATGATCTTGGCATGCCTGGCCCTGGAACTGCAAATGACTGACTTTCTTGAAAGCTAATGTCAAAACTGCTCCATGAACTGGTGGGGACATTCAAGTACTAACTGGCTGCCTCCTCATAGGATCAAAATGCACATTTTCTCCACTACTCTGAAGGGTGAAATTCAAAACTGGTATCATTTGTGTCATATGGCTGTCTTACCTCCACCTTACCCCCCTGGTCAGCCAAACTGCTCTTTGTTCATATAATTTACAGTTAGTTTACCACCCTATTATAAAACATGGTACCTAACTGCCATGCAACAAAGCGAAAAGGGAAATTATTTGGTAGAGCAGAAGATGGTGTTATTTGTTAGGCACAAAAGATGAAAAGTTCCAAGCACCTGGTGTCAATGTGTGGGAAAAGCTGTAATGGGGAACAGAAAGATAGCTCCAGGACATTTTTCAGAGTCACCAGAATATCTCCCATTTAACACTTTAATTTCACCTGAACAATTCAAACCCCACATGAGACATGATCCTTCCCCCCGTTATTTTCAGGACTAGTCCTTAGATATTGGTTGGTTGTCAGCATTTGAGTTGGGGGAGACGGAATACTCATTAAAAAGGCACTCTTGAGAGAGGGAGAACAGTGCCCATGCAGGGGAGGCGGGCGAGGTGCAGTGAGGGACTGAGCCGGCTGTGACAGACCGCAGCGGCTGTTTCCCATCGCGGCGGCTCAATGTGCACGGTGCGGTGCTGCGGCTCAATGTGCACGGTGCGGCGCGGCGGCTCCGTCTGTCCCCCGGGCAGGGAGGAGCCCAGCGCAGCGGGAGAGGCAGGTCCCCCGCCTGAGCCCCTCCTCGGGGGACCAGAAGCACTGAACTCTGCCCCTGGCGTCGCCGGTCGGTCCCGGCAGGGCAGGGCCACAGCAAGGTGGAGCTCAGGCTGCAATACCACCCTTCCCCCCCCCCGGTCTCCTTGGCGGGGGTTTAACGGTTTCCAGCAGGATCTGAAGCCCCGGGCGGGACCCGCGCTCCGGAGGAACTTTTTTTTCCCCCTTTGGCTCAAACTTTACCCGCGCGCGCGCCGGCTCACCGCGGGAGAGCGGCCCCGCGCGCCCGGGCGGGTGTCACCCGCCAGCGCAGCGCAGCGCAGCGCAGCGCGAGCCTCCCCTCCCCCCACTCTGCCTCCCGCGGGGGAAGCCGCGAGACCCCCCGGGGCACCTCAGCAACGGCTGGGGGGGGGGGAGGGAGCCCGGTAGGCGGGAGCCGCTGACCCATCCTCTCCCCCATCAACCCGCCCCGCCCGGCAGGTACCACCAATGGGCGGGGCGAGGAACCCTCCGCCCCCTAACCCTCGGCTGACCCCGGAAGCTCGGTACCTCTCTCATCATCTCTCTTCAGCTGCTCCACACTTTATTCACATGCAGCCGCCGCCGCCAACCCAGCCCCCTCATTGGCCCGTTGCCGCGGACACCCATGTCCCGATTGGCTCAGAGTCACGCTACTCCCAAACGGGCCCCGCCCCAAACACGCAACCTTTCCCTCCCCCGCCCGCCTCTAGTTGTTGTTTCCTTATTGGACTAGGGAGCTCTCCGGTCCGCTATGGGCCCGGTCGATTGGTCCAGGCACGTGTTCATCAAATAAAGTTCATCTGTCATTGGCTGAGATACGAAAGATAAAGTCCACCTTCACAATGGCAGGGCGTTGATTGGGTTAGATTTGTTGTCAGTCCGCCCGGCGGGTGGGCGGTGATTGGTTACGGGGACCACCCCACCCCATACAGCAAGTTAGGTTGCGAATCCTCCCTTTCTACGCATTTCTATTTCCCATTTTATGCATTTATTTATTTATTTTCATAAACTTAAATGACCCCGGAGAGGAGGGAGGGAGGGGCGGGACCTCACGGACACGACTACCAATGGGAGAGGGAGAAGAGGGTGTGGCCGACAACTGTGCTGGCCAATAAGGAGAGAGCAGGGGTTCAGGAGGACTTAGCTTGCCGCCGGCCAATCATACCTCCCCCTCGCCCCCCCCCTTTAACCCTCCGCCTGGCACCGGCGGCAGTTAGTCACTGTCTGTGCCAGGCGAGGGATGTGGGTTGCACCATTCCTAGCCGAAGGGAGACGGGCTGTACCATCGGTGTGTGTGCGCGGGGGTGGGATTTGGAACAAGTCGAGCCACCCTGCAAGGGGGGGAGGTCAGGGGCCGTTCCATGGCTGGAGGCGAGAGATGGGCCAAGGGGGAACGTGCAGGGGGCGGGCAGTAAAGCCCCTGGGAGGGGAGGTGCGGGGGGGGGAGGGGCAGTAGCGCCTCTTGCATAGGAGGAGGGGGCAGGAGTGAGGTGAGGGAGAGGAGAGTCAGGCCTACTGTCCCCGCATGAGGAAGCCAGAGGGAAAGATTCTCCCCACTGCTGCTGGGCGGCTCAGAGGGTTGCTTGGGGTGAGTGCCAGCAGTCGGGGGGGGGCTAGTTCGTGCCTGTTCTCCTCACCCCCCAGCGCTGACAGACCCCAGGCTGGGTGTGCGAGGCGTAATCGTGTCCTCCCTCATCACGGCGTGAGCGACAGGCAGGGGCTGACGCGCTGAACCCGTCCTTTATTTCATTGCGCGACCCGGGACCCAAGTTTGAAGGAAACTTGACGGAAGTTGGTTGGCGAAGCTGCACGCCCTTTATGATGTTAGCATCGGTGTAGCATTTCGCACATGGTCGCTAAATCGCCTGCCACCTTGTGTGCCCGGAAAGCAACGTTCTCCCCATCTTTCAGCTGGGGAAACTGAGGCATGCAGCGGTGATGTCACTAGTCCAAGGGCACAGAGCATGCCAGTGACACCACTAGGGGCAGAACTCACCTCCAGCCTGTTTCCTATCCCTCTGTTTCCCTCTCAAGGACTTCAAATTTCTAAGAAAAATCCCCATTGAAAGCAACTTGTGCGTATTTTTACAGAGAAGCAGCTATTTATGCTTGCCATGGGTTGTTAAAACAAAACCCACCATCACTACAGGAATCAACTGCTCCCCTTTTCCACAGGCTCAACAGAGAGTAATAAGGAGTAAATGGACCATGGGACTCCAATTCCCCTCATACTTGTTGTGCTGGTTCCTTCACTTTAGGGGATGTTTGTGCTGTCAACTCTGTACCTGTTATGTGGTGATTAAATACAGGGTTCTGTTCTACAGGACTGTCAAGTACAGCGGCATCTTTCACCAGCATGGAAGTCACACAAAAGCCTGACCTCAATTCACTATTGCCCTTGCATGTTGCCTCAGTGTAAATGACTGCCAAAAGTATGTAGAAAAACCCTACAATTCTGATTTTTTAGGGTATTCTGCACCCATTTTGTGCTCACACTGCACAGGGGTAAATAACCACACAACGGGGAGGTCAATGGTGAATTGGATTCTATTCATGTTGAAAACAGGACACATCCATTTTGCATTACACACTTACTCCTCTATTTACAAAAGCTGTAGGAGGATTAGCAAAACAATTCCCATTAGTATTAAAGGACGTATTCCCCTAAATCCTTGATTCAGCAAGGCCTTTAAGTACATGATTAGTCTGACTACTCACATGCTGAAAGATAAGCGTGTGCTGAAGTTCTGTGCTGAACTGGAGCCTTCATATTCATTTCATTTTCTGTGGCCCATTCTGCATCTTTAAGACGAGAAAGACGGTGGCATAAAATGCTTTTAGAAATATAATCTCTCTCAGGCATATTCTGTTTAATAGCTGCATACTTGGAACTTCAGATGGGCTGTCAAAACAATGGTGCACTACAGAAAAACTGAACGCACTTTATAAAGAAATCTTGCAGAGTCTAAACTGTCTGAAATCAGTTTAGGGATAGTGTTAAAACCTCTTCTATCAATGAGGTGTTTTACTGAATGAGGAATCATGTGACTTAGAGAGATGATACGTACCTGCTAGTGTCTCTAGAATGAGAATAAATGCACTTGATAATGGACTCATGGACCCTTGTATAAAAGAAGAGGAATGTTAAAAGAAGTGTTTGGGGGAGGAATTCTCCTCTCCTTGAATGATACTTGTTGCCTGCATCTGACCACAAATATGTGCTGTATTTAAGGTGGGAGATTAGATGAAGCAAAGATACACAGCAAGTATGGTAAAAAAAGTGTTCCTATAAAAGGCCATCTTATTAATCAATGTATCTGCTTCCTTTGAGCCAAATTCAGCGATGGTGCAACTTCGTTCAAGTCAATGGAAGCTGCAGGTGTGCCCCTAATTATAGTCTTTCCAGAGCATAACATTTTAAAGATCTGTTATCTAACCATGTGGTGGACAATTTTGGAAGCTGCGGTGTTCTAAAAAATCTGCAAAATTACAAAAGTGATAGAACCAACTAAGCCCCCAATCCTGTAATTATGCACTTTATGCGAGTATCCACAACTACTATGTTTAAATATTTGCAGGACTGGGGATTAAATTTGCTAGTTAAATTAGCAAAGATGGAGGTTCAATGACATACCATATCTCAGCAGCAGCAGTAGTACTATAAAGAGTCTAATTTATTTAATTCTTTAAATATCACTTATTTGAGTAGTTTGTGACAATCTGACTGAATATTGGTCTGAGACAATAGCATTGATCTATTATATTTACATGATTGTAATTGTAATTTGCTTCCTCTTTATTATTTAAGATAGCAATAATATCAAAAAGCTTATTAATTCTAGGAAGAGATTGAAAGGGTATAATTGTTGAGGTTTTTGTACCCACAATTTGGCCTATTTTAAAAATATTATAGCATCATGATTATGGTCTTCAGGAATTTAAATACTGGTATCTGGTTTGTTGTGTGGAAGCTCAAGTCAGTCATTACTACTGCTGGCCAGAAATCATTATTTCCATCCCAGGGGAAATTCAGGTATTTCAAGTTTATGTTCATTCCAAAATATCAAATGATTGGCATTTTTCAGTGGCATTGAACTTTCAAAAAATTTCAATTCCAAAATGTCAAAACGTTTCATTATCAGTCGAGAGGAAACATTTCAGTTTAGTTTGTTGAATTAATTGAAACATTTCATTTTGGTTTGGTTCAACATTAATCTGTGTCCATGTGAGCAGCCATGGTGCCACATGGAAGTTGTAGTTCAGGTGGCTCGTGGCCCCATTTTTCTTGATAGCCCAGACAGATTACATATCCCATGATACACTATGGTGGTTCAACCAGAGGGGAAACTAGTGTATTATACAAGATGTACTCCAGCTAAGGGAAGTCAGCCTATAGAGGAGAATGGGGTCATGAAGCACCTGAATTACCTTCATGAGACACTACAATAGCTCAGGTGAACACAGATTAAAGTCAAACTGTCTGAAATTAAACATTTCCATTCAAAATTGACCTGGCTAAAAATTAAATATTTCATTTTGATTTTCCTAAAAGTTTCCTGGAAAATTCTCAACCAGTGCTAATCACTCCTCATAGCTTAAGTTGTTTCATTATTGTTGGGCACGTAAAAGTGAATTAACCTAAGGAGGAGGTTGAGTCACGCATGGGACGCTGACTTAAGCCCACAGCCAACTTTGATAGGGTTTGCATCCTCCCCAAATGAATGGGACTAGAAGGAAGCTGGAAAAAGCCACTGTGGGCACAAGGAGAGCCAAGAGGTGTCAGGTTTGGTTACACTGCAGATCTAGATGGAAAACAAACAAACAATACATCTTTCTTTGGATACATCTTACAGAATGCCATCATGCTGGTTCTTCATCACCAGCTGGCTAAGAAACGCTTTTCCTGGAGCCCTTTTGATGTCCTCAGGGCCTATAGCAACACCAGTTTGTATATGGATCTTATCCTCTCTAGAGGAAGTATTGTTGGTCCATGTAATGGCATGTTTACCACCACCCTCTTCTGGTCAGGGCTGCCTCTACAGTTCTGTGCCCCGGTTTTCTCCTTCAGAGCTCCTTAAACAAAGGTCCACACAGAATTTTTTAAATTAAATTAACAAAGTTCCCAAAAGCAAACACAAATAAAATCTTCTGTCTAGCCTTGAACTCAAGCAGTGCCTCCCCTCTGAAGTACTATCCCGTTCCTCTCAGGTGGGGCTCATATTGTAATCAAGGCTGGCTTATTCCCAGGTTCTCCAGCCCAGGGGCAAGCCACCTTGTTACAGCCTGCATCTGTGCTATGATATGAGACCTCAGTGGAAAGCCTCAGGAACTTCAGGAAGTGGTTTGTGGACTCCAGTGGTGTTGGAGACAGTCATTCTGTCTGTCAATTAGTCTATCTGTCAATGCTAGAGCTCAATAGTAGACTAGAGAAACTATCTTTTGTGTGAAATGTAACTGAGGCCCTCACATATAAAAGATCTCTTCCTCCCTACACACCTGCTGCAGTTTCACCTGAAAACTACTTCACATCCTGGCTTGCACTGTTGCCCAGTTTTGCAGTCACAGCTCCACACTCCTTCTATCTGTCCCTCCCCCACAAAAAATGTTAAAACCCGGAAGACATGAAACTAGTAAACAAATCAACCAGTTAAACAAACTAAAAAACCCTAACCCAAGCAGAATTGTTTTACCTCGAAAAGGGAGAAGAGCCGGAGACTCCATGAGTCCACTAGGAACTTGGCTACTTCTAATCAATTTTACATGGAAAGTGCTCAGATATTATGGTGATGGGTAGCCGTATAAAACCCTAAGCTATCAGATAAGTGAGAGCTATTAAATAACTGTTATATTTTAGCTCAGAAGCGGATAAAATAATCTGTGTGTGTAGTTTTTCACTGCCCTTTGGGATGAAAGGTGCAATATACATGTAAGAAACATTATTTTTTTCAGTAATTCTGCTGTGTAAGTAAATACAATTTGTCAGGCCCTATATAAAGCACTATCAAATAAAAATTTCACTCCACTGAAAGCATCCACAAAATGGCCAGGTATGACTGAAAGTGTGCTGTGGTAAATACTTGTGAATGTTTGCTTTCCATTGTAGTTATAAATCATTTTTCATACCAACCATTGTGAAATCTTACAGACCATGGTGCTTTGTATTAAGATTTAGCTGGAAGAAATATGAGAAGAATGATAGCTAGCAGTTAGAGCAGAAGACTGGGAATGTTCTCCCACTGACTTGTGCCAAGACTTTGGGTAAAGTAGTTAGGCCTTGTCTACACAGAAAAGTTATACTGCTTTAACTATACTGGGATAGTTTATTTGTGCAGCAGAAGGGGAATATATATAGGTCACCCTTATACTGGTATAATTGTCTTCACACTAGGGATTGTACCAGTATAACTATGTTGGAAGAAAAATCACACTCCTAGCTGAAATAGTTTCTGGACTGGAATAACTATGTATAGTTTCTGCCTCCTATTCCCAAACTGCTAAATGCATTTAGTTCTTACTTTCCAGGGCTGTTATGAGGCTTAATTAGTTATTGTCTGTTAAGTGCTTTGCTGTGTCTGGATGAAAGATACAAAGTCTCATTATTTAACCAGTCACCATTTTTTTATAGTTCCAAAAAAATGGTTGCAAGAGGCAGCCGTGCCCAAAACCTGACAGAGTGGAATTCTGTTAGGCTTTCTTCCTTTTTGATTTTAAATTAAAATTATATTTGATTCTTAGCCCTTTTTGACAGCTATTCCATGATATATTGACTGTGCAGTTATCCCTGTTATTTCATGTCTTGATGTGAAATCCACTCCTGTTTTCTCTGGTCTTCAGAGATTGGCCTCTCTCCCCTATTGTCATTATTCTGAGAAGAGAGCTCTAAATCAATGAGGGAAAATCCAACTTTTTCAGAGTGAAAATAAACTAGGGGCGTTTGTGAGGCTGCCTTTTACTTAAAATCTACGAGAAGAAAGGAGTTCAGATGCTACCACCTCTTGGTGGATAGATGGAAGAACAAGTAAACAATGTCACAAATGCTTGAAGCACATGACAAAGTTGAGCAATACAGTTATGCTAAGTTGTTGGAGTACTTGAGATCAGCATTTGGCCCAAGATCAATAGCTTCTCTCTGAAGAATTTAATAATTACAAATATTAAAAATACTTGTAGTTAGACATTAACCAGACCAAATGTTTAGATAGCACACTAAAAGGCATTTGGTTGTACTTTATGGACTGATACTCAAACAAAGAGCCTTATTTAGTAATAATAATTGGGATGCAGTTTCTACTTAATCAGAAGGGAGTGTTCAGTAGGGGCTTACTCATGTTTTACATCCCTCTGAAAGTTAAAGAACTATCACTCTGGACAAGAATATGAATTAATTCAAGTCAAAATTGATATGTGGATTGTAATTCTATTGTGATCAGCTTTTTTCCCAAACCCACTCATTTTCAGTGCCAAGGCCATTAAGTGTTTTTCCAGGACCATGGTTAGTTGAAAAACCCACAGGAAGGGCTGGATGTTCCCATCATTAACTGGCTCAGAGGGAAGTGAAGGATTAGCAATCAGACCATGGAAAAGAGGAGGGGGAGCCAGTGGGTCATACTTCCCCTTTTCTCAAGCAGAGGGAATCCTTCCGCCTGGCAGGTTTTTGGAGGCAGAGCCATGGAGTAGCACAATTTGCAGCTGCATCCTACTGTGTCTTGCAAATTCCCACTCAGAAAGCCACATGGGAGTTCATGCGGATGAACCCATTCATTCCATCAGGGACCATTCTGCAGCATCGACTGCTCAGCTGCAGCATGTGGACAGGACTAAATCTAATGCCAACACACATTCTAAGGCGCCCTGGTGCCAGAAGGACCCAAAGAGCAGTACAAACAGCAAGGCTTGTATAGAAGTCCTGGGACCAAAGTTCCCTGCAGACTGCCAGGCACAGAAGATTCAGAGTAGAACTGGTTGGAAATCTTCCAGCAGAACAGGTTTCCATTGGAAAAGGCCAATTCATTGAAAGCAAAACATTTTCAGAAAGGTGTCACTTTTGATTAATCTTCTGCCAGTGCTTTGTTGAAAGCTGCCTGGTTTCCTGCAAGCTCACCTGCATGGTTCCTCGGCTGCCTGGCTGAAGGACTGCCTTGGAGTCAGGAGCCCTAGGCTTCCGAAGTCCATGGCTCTGGGGGAACCCCACCATACTGACTGCCCCAAGGCCAGAGACCCCAGGACTTCCAGACTCCTAGGCCAGCTGGCTCCCCGTGCTGGCTGACTTCTGTAACTCAGGGATCCAACTGCCCTAAGAGTTTGGCAGCCCAGGAACCTGACAGTCCTAACTGTAGCTGGGGATCTCAGGGCTGCCAGGTTCCCACCCACCGAGCTGGAGCCTGGAAGCCCTGCATGCCCCAGAACACGGACTCTTAACTCAGCAGTGCCTCCCAGGGCTTCTAGGCTCCTTACCACAGAGCCAGACAGCCCTGGAAGCCTCAGTGGGGACCCCACTCCAGCCACGTCTTGAGGTCTAGGCTCCTGGCTCTATGGCAGGCCGCCTGAAGCCCTGGGAGTCTGCCAGACCTCTCAGGGCTGCCAGGCTCCCTGCTGCAGAGTCAGAAGCCTGGACGTGCTGAGATGGGCTTCTAAGGTCCACAGCTCCAGGTCAGCCCCCATCACGCAGACGGCCCTGGTGCCAAGGACTCCAGGGCTTCCAGACTCCTGGGCTGGCTCCCTGGGCTGCCTGACTCCCGCAGCCTGGTGAGCCCACTGCCCCAGGAGTCCAGCAGCCCAGTGAGCTACCCAGCCCGGGAGTTTGGAAGCTCTGCGATCCCCTATTCTGAGATAGTCAGTTTGGGGGCGCTGCCGTGGAGCCGCGAACCCTGCAAAGCCTGGGATTGGCCTTGACTTGTGTCTTGTCCTTGTCACAGCAGCAATTCTGTGGTGGGTAGAATAATGTCAATTTCAGTCACCCGCTGAAAGGACTCCCAAGGAGCATACAGCAGAACCCCCCTTTATCCAATCTAATTGGGACCGGAGCCCAATGGGATAATCAAAAATTCGGATAATCCCAAGAATGGGAAAATGCAAGGGTGCAGCGCCATCTAGTGGCCACCGGAGAGATCGCCTGCTTCTAGATCTGTGCACACGGGCTGTTCAGTTCATACGGAGACCCGGATAACAGAGGGTCAGACAAACGGGGTTCTACTGTACCTTTTTTTCACAATGTTTCCAAGTTTCTGAAATGAAATTCTGGAATTTCCATTTCGTGGGAAATGCCAAGATGATTTGTTTTGTCCTGAATCAGAACAAGAACAAATTGCAAAATTTCCCATGAAACAGAAATTTCAAGTTTTGACCCTCTCTAGTTTCATCCAGTTCCTTCCATCCATCATAGAGGACCATTATCAGAAACTCCACGCCACTGACATAAAAATCCCCCAGCTTTTCTCCCTTCCAAAAGGTGCAAGTGTTTGGGGTGTGAACGTAGTAGATGGTGAAACCATTCCCACTTCCGAGTGATACTATGGATCCAGCACGTTAAGCTGTAGCAAAGTGAAACCCCAGAAAGGTCTACTGGATGCCAGGTGTTGGAGCCCTCCCTTCAGCCATGCTTTCCTGGTCTCTCTGAACAGTGTGGAACTACATTCTGAACCTGTTTGCTGGTATATGGGGGGTGCACATCTGGTTTGAGTTTAGCATTTGCGAATTGTTAACACTCCATAAAGAGTATTTAATGTGTGTGTGTCAGAGGCAGCTGGACCCATACAAGTAGGATGGCTATTGCCAGATGCAGGTGAGCCAGAGCAGGTAGGGTGGGCAGCACACAATCTGCACAGGCTGTAAGTGTGAATAAAAGGCTCTTCTCTTATAGATGCTCTGACACAATCAGAATATGAAAACTGTGAGTCCCAAAAGATGGGACTATGCATGCATCACAAGGAGCAGTAACTGGAAAAGCAGCACACATCAAAGGTGACCTCTGAACCCTCTAAGGACTCTTAAGAACCTATAACAAGAAGCACAGGCTGGTATTACAGTGAGAGATGAAGCCTCCTCAATGCATAGCAGAAGCTTACAGTAAAATCATGGAGTTAACTTTCTTGACTCACACTTGGGGATACCAGCACTTCAAAGTGATGCCCATGGCACTGTACCTAGAATCCTGGCCCTCAAATATTTCTCCTGTCCCGCAGAGATGGAGTGGCTTCTTCTTACAGAAGCTCAATGTTATTCAATGGAATTCACTCTGCAGGATACAAAATAACTGCAGAACTGGTGGAATTTTGAAGGGCCTATATTATATGTCCTTTTTGTCTCCTATATAGTGTCTGATATGTGTGAAAGCTCTCAGGGTATTAATACGCAGGTACCAGTATTGTTGATTTATGAAGCATATGAGTGGCAGCTAAAGTGGCTACAATATTCATCAAAAGGATTATGTGCAACCCAATAACTCTACTAGAATAAAGGTAAAAGATGTAGTGAGCACAAAGCAGATGTGTCATGGAAGGCGCCTGTGTATTGCATGATTCTCTGGGAACAGCATTCACCCGTTGCCACAAATTTGTGTTCCAGAATCCAAGCCCTTAAGTTTACCAAGAAAACCTTGAAACGATGAATCGAATGTAAGTGAGGCAGTGTTGCCTACCTGAGTCTATCAACAGTCTGAAGCAACAGCTGTAGGGGATGTGAACTGTCTCATTCTTTTCAATGGATTGTTAACTCTGAAACCTAATGAATGACGTTTCATTTCAGCACTAACTATTTCACTGTTGATCTAGCTAACGTGTTTACATCAGAATTCCAAACTCCCTCCATTGCCTCCCCAGGTTCCAAAACCCCCCAACCAACTTGTATTGCACCTGCAGTTTTGTCCTTGACATCTTCCATGCAGGAGTTATACACTGTCAGAACAAAAAGGTTTGGCACGCTGAAAACATGAGGTAAACATTAAAATGTGAATTTAATATAAAAGTAAATAACACAGAGGCTAGTGTACTCACTGAAAATTATTCATTTTCATTTTTATGCCAATAAAAATATACATCTATAATTCAAATTAAGCTGCAACTGAATTTTTAGTCTGCTGCAGCAGAATGCTGTAAAATCCAGGAATTTTGTTATAGGTCTGGCTTGCAGGGCAGCATGTGGGGCCTTGGTAATAGGTGTTAGAGCAAGGTAGTGGGAATCAGGACTCCTGGGTTGTTCTTGGTTGTGCTACTGACTCACTGTGGGACCTTGGACAAATTATTTCACCTCTCTGTGCTTTATTTGCCCCGTATGAGAAGATTAACAATTCTTTCAGATCATGTACGTCAGTGGGTCTTTCTTCCCATAATCATTCTTCTCTATCTGTTGTGACAATTATCCCTTATCAGTTTCCCAGGTTTATATATGCTTATGTAAGCATTATATATATTAAGAGAATGGTTTCTCAGACTATCTGAAGTTCAATGGACATGGAGGTGCCCAGGATTATTAAATACAGTCTAACACAGTGTATCTCAACCAGGGGTACCCATATCCGTTGGGGTACACAAAAGACTTCCAGGGGATACATCAACTCATCTAGATATATGCCTAGTTTTACAACAGGCTACATAAAAAGCACTAGCAAAGTCAGTACAAACTAAAATTTCACATAGATAATGACTTGTTTATACTGCTCTATATACTGTTCACTGAAATGTAAGTACAATATTTATACTCCAATTGATTTATTTTATAATTATATGGTAAAAATGAGAGAGTAGGCAATTTTTCAGTAATAGTGTGCCGTGACACTTTTGTATTTTTATGTCTGATTTTGTAAGCAAGTAGTTTTTAAGTGTGAAATTTGGGGGTACACAAGACAAATCAGACTCTTGAAAGGGATATGGTAGTCAGTAAAGGTTGAGAGCCACTGGTCTAACACATATAATTCCCATATAGGGTTACTTATCAGTCAAGGACCAGTGTGCGGCGTGTTAGAATTTAATATACTATTTGTTAATATCCTAAAGATTCTAAAGAATAGTTGATATATAAATGAATCAAATATACAGAAAGAAAAAGGACTACAAGGGTTAATATTTACTAACAGATACTAACACTGGGATGCAAGGTGCTGTATGAGCGCTATGCATTATTATTATTAAAGAGAAAATAGCATAAGAACTGCAGTCAATGAGCAGTGTGACATTACATGATGTAGTGTAATAGTAGTAGGAATGGATTAAGATTGTACTGGACTTTGACCCCACCAAAATATTGCCCGTTTCCCTTACCTCCCAGAAGAAATGTTGGCTGCTTCCCCTGGATAATCCACAATGTGTTCTGCACCTGATGATGAAATAAGAATTGCATGGCTCCTAGCATTTGCCTGCTCCTTCACTTACCCATGTTCACACTGTGATATGACCTGTGGGGTTGATGGGACACCATGGTGCTTGAGTGCCAGTGCATCTCCTCCTCTCCTCCCTGGGTCCTAGTAGCAGCAGACAGTCAGCTAGAAGTAATCAGCAATGCACCATGCCACCTTTGTACTGAATCCCTCTCATATCCTTTCTGATTATGGGACCTGGATCTCAGGGTTTATGCCTCAAACGTCCTCTGTCCAGCAGTTTCCTCTATGGCTGCCTGGCATAGTGACCACACTTCATTGGAACCTTATCTTTTAACAAAGAGTTGTTGTGAAATTGTGGTATGGCCATCAATTCTATCTAGTGGTAGGTAGTCAGATTAATCAGCCTGTTTCTTGTCCACAGGTGAGTGCTCTTCCTAATATCACAGCGGGGGTAATTGCTACCAGATTTGACGGGACATGGGAAGCAGCTGGCGTACAGACAGCTTGCCTGAGGACATAACTAAGGAGTCATGGAGCGGCCCAGAGGAGCACGAATTCAGGGGCACTGCCCAAAATGGAACCTAAGGCTGAGTATTTGCATCAGTGTTGGGGGATGGTAGGTTAGTACAAGAATCAGGAGCCCATGAAGGGCAGTCAAAGGGTCAGTTGCCTGTGAGATCAATGAGGAAGAGGTACAGCCCTGTGACAGTGGTCACTGTGTGAAGAGGTGGGGTGACACATTACCAACTCACAGCAATGAGGAGGTGAAAGATCTGCTAATTGAACTGGTCAAGGGGGGAGACCACTTTTTGCCACAGATCGGCAGTGGGGTGCAAGGCAAGGAGTTGTGAGGTCATCTACTCCAAGAAGGAAGGCACAGGGATTCACTGTTGAACCCGTGTGACGAATAGGGCACATTTCCCATTCTTGTGAGTGAGCATCAGAGGAATTGCCCATTCCCAGAACTACACACATCCCTCCCCTGCATATTGACTATTTTATTTGGGACACCCCCTCCCCCCCCACGATATGGAAGACTGAATTAATCTGGGTGATTTCTTGCTGAGGAGCATCTTCTCCTATGCCAGCCCAGGATCTCAACCACAGATTCCAAGGCCAGAAGAGACCTCTGTGATCATCTAGGCTGACCTTCTGCATAACACTGGTCATGGAACTTCCCCCAAATAATTCCTAGTGTGGATCTTTTAGAAAAACATCCAATCTTGATTTAAAATTGCCAGTGATGGAGAATCCACCATGACCCTTAATAAATTGTTCCAATAGTTAATTATCCTTACTGTTAAAATGTATGCCTTATTTCCAGACTGAATTTGCTTCACCTTCCAGCCATTGCATCACGTCATACCTTTCTCTGCTAGATTGAAGAGTCCATTATTAAATATTTGTTCCCCATGTAAGTATGTATAGACTGTGATCAAATCACCCCTTAACTGTCTCTTTGTTAAGCTATGTAGATTGAATTCCTTCAGGCTGTCACTATAAAGCAGGTTTTCTAATCCTTTAGTCATTATTGTGGCTCTTCTCTGAACCTTCTCCAATTTATCAACATCTTTCTTCAGTTGTGGACAGCAGAACTGGACACGCTATTCCAACAGCAGTAGCCCTAGTGCCAAATACGGAGATAAAATAACCTCTTTACTTGTACTCGTGATTCCCATGTGTCTGCATCTGAGGATTGTGTTAGCCCATTTGGCCACAGTGTTACACACTGGGAGCTTGTGTTCAGCTGATTGTTCACGGCAACCCCCAAATCTTTTTCAGAGTCTGCTTCCCAGGATAGAGTCCCTCATCCTATAAGTATGGACTAAATGCTTTGTTCCTAGAAGGATACATTTACATGTAGCCATATTGAAACACATATTGTTTCCTTGTGCCAGGTTTACCAAGTGATCCAGATTGTTCTGTAACAATGACCCATCCTCTTCATTATTTAACACTCCCCCAATTTTTGTGTGATCTGCAAACTTTATCAGTGATGATTTTATGTTTTTTCCAGGTCATTTGATAAAAATGTTAAATAGCATAGGGCCAAGAACTGATCCCTGTGGGACACCACTAGAAACACACCCACTTGATAATGACTCCCCATTTACAGTTCTATTTTGAGACTTATCAGTTAGCCAGCTTTTAATCCATTTAATATGTGCCATATTAATTTTACATCATTCTAGATTTTTAAACAAAATGTTATGGGGTACCAAGTCAAACATCTTACAGAGGTCTAAATATATTACATCAACAGTATTACCTTTATCAACCAAACTTGTAATCTTATTTTAAAAAATCAAGTTAGTTTGCCAGGATCTTATTTTCCATTAACCCGTGTTGATTGGCATTAACTATATTACCCTCCTTTAATTCTTTATCGAGTCCCATATCAGCTGCTCCATTATGTCAGACTGGCAGCCTTTAATTACCTGGGTCATCCCATTTACCCTTTTAAAATATTGATCCAACATTAGCTTTCTTTCAGTCTTCTGGAACTTCCCCTGTGTTTCAAGACTTTTATTGAAATATCAACATTAATGGCCCAGCGAGCTCATCAGGCAGCTCTTTAAAAACTCTTGGATGTAAGTTGTCTGGACTGCTGATTAAAAAATGTCTAACATCAGTAACTGCTGTTTAGCTTCCTCCTTAGATATTAGTGGAATGGAAAGACTTATCATCATCATATGATATGACTACATCATCTGTTTTTCCCCAAATACAGAACTGACTGAACCCTTCTACCTTTTCTGTGTTATTGTTGATAATTCTACCATTTCCATCTAGTCATGGAACATAGTTTGGGTTCTGTTTGTTCCTAATATATTTTAAAAACTCCTTATTGTCCTTAACTCTGCTGGCCATAGATTTCTCCTTGTGTCGTTTTGCTGCCCTTATCAATTTTCTACAGTTCCTAGCTTCTGATTTTTATTCAAGACCATCACCTTCCCCTTCTTCCATTTGTTATATAAATATTTTTATAGCTGCCTTCACTGCTCCAATCTCCAATAAATACCCCATCTTGTGCTTTAACTGTTAGGACATTGATCCATAAGCATTCAAGATTATTTATTTCTAAATTATCAGAGACTTAGACTCATAGACTCTAAGGTCAGAATGGACCAATATGATCACCTAGTCTGACCTTCTGCACAACGCAGGCCACAGAACATCACCCACCCACTCCTGTAATAAACCCCTGACCTATGACTGAGTTATTAAAGTCCTCAAATCATGGTTTAAAGACTTTAAGGTGCAGAGAGACTTCACCAGCAAGTGAGCCATGCCCCATGCTACAGAGGAAGGTGAAAACCCCCAGGTGATGCCATTTTTAATCATAGAATGCCACTTTCCCTCCCCTTTTGCCCACTTGATTCTTCCTAAACAGGTTATAACCATTGATTTTAACATTCCAATTATAGGAATCATCCCACCAGGTTTCTGTAATACCAAGTAGATTGAATATTTTGCTCATAAATGAGCAATTCCAATTCCTTTTGTTTGTTATCCAGGCTTCTAGCATTGGTGTATAGGCAATTAAAAACTTCCTTCTCTTCATGTTCTTTGGCTCCTTGATTAATTCTGTTCTCAACCTCTCAGTTATGTGCTAAATGAGTGCTCCTATCTTCTCTCTTTTTACCCTTCCCCTTTGTTATTAGTTTAACAACCCCCTTGACTACTGTAACCAGCCTGGCCACCAGGAAATTGATTCCCCTTCTACTGAAATGAAGGCGACCCAAACTATATACCCCTCTGTCTCCATAAACATTGGACCAATGTTCCATAAAACCTAAACCTTTCACCACTTACCTAGGCAGCGGTTCACTTCCAGAATCTTCTGCCTTCCTTTACTCATGGGACAGGCAGGATCTCAGAAAAGATTGCTCAGACAGTCTTCTTCTTCAGCATGCTTCCGAGTTCCCTGGGTCACATCCATCCATCTGGGGATGGATAGGTGAAGATAGACAGACCATCACCAAAGTCTCCATGCATTATCACAATTACTTTTTATAAAATATAATATATTTTAAATGAATAAAAACCATTTTAAGGTCACACAAAAACCCACTCCAAAGAGCAGTGGCTAAAATAGACCAAAAGAGGAGTGTGATGCAGTCCATCAGGCCTTCTCTGCCCTCTGTTGAAGGTCTCAGTGTCCTGACACCCCGCTCAGACTGAGGTACCAACAAGACAGTCCTTCAGAGAAGTAGAAAGTCTGGGAGGAAACACTGACTACATGGGGAACCACCAAGCCAGTTAAGAAGGCTTGCCTGTTTTCCCTGGAGGAAGTGCTGTGTGGGGCTAGCACAGAGAAGTATCTCCTTAGTGCTAACCCAGAACCCCATGCCGGGTCAGGACCTTGGCTTCAGGCACTACAACTAAGTGCTTGCCTTTGAGGTTCTGTTTGTTTGTTTAAAGATGCAGACAGCCAAATTCTGAGTTTGCTTTTTTGATTTATCTGTTTAACTAGGGAGCTGGGGGAGATGGTTGGGAGATGCCCAGGTAATCTCCACGCCTGATTTTAGCATTGAGAGGAAGGAAAATGAAGTAAGAAAGGACACAGAAGTGGGGAGCAGAATGGACATTAAGAGGAAGGGTAGTGTAGATACCAGTCTAATAGATTATATTGGCAGTAGAATGACTGTGCCAAATCAGGTAAGGAATGTGAGCAAAGCCAAACAGCAAAAATTATGGTGTTTGTATACCAATGCAAGAAGCCTGGGTAACAAAATGGAGGAACTAGAACTACTGGTAGAGGAAGTGAAACCAGATATTCTAGGGATAACAGAAATATGGTGGAATAGTAGTCACGACTGGTTACAAGTATTTAAGGGTATGTGCTGTTTAGGAAAGAGAGATATAAAGACAAAGGTGGTGGAGTAGCATTGTATATTAATGATGAGGTAGACTGTAAAGAAATTAGAAGTGATGGAATTGATAAGACAGAGTCTGTCTGGGTAAAAATCACATTGAGGAAGAAAACTACTAGAGTTTCCCCTGAGATAGTGCTTGATTGTGCTACAGACCACCGGGATCTGATCTGGACATGGATAAGTCTTTTAGTGAAATAAATACTACTGGGAACTGTGTGATTATGGGAGAATTTAACTTCCCAGATATAGACTGGAGGAGAAGTGCCAGTAGTAATAATAGGACCCAGATTTTCCTGGATGTGATAGCTGACGGATTCCTTCACCAAATAGTTACTCAACCAACAAGAGGGGATGCCATTTTAGATTTGGTACTGGTGAGTAGTGAGGACCTCCTAGAAGAACTGGTTGTAGGGGACAATCTTTGTTCGAGCGACCATGAGCAAAGTCAGTTGAAACTAAATGGAAGGATAAACAAAAATGGATCTGTGACTAGGGTCTTTGACTTCAAAAGGGCTAACTTTAAAAAATTAAGGAAATTAATTGCGGAAGTGTGCCATACCTGTTCTCTACGTTAATCCAAGGCATCCCATAAAAAGTTGTCAATTCAGGATTAAATTGACTAAAAACATTATTGAAAGTAGCTTTATAGGGTTTTTTCCTTCTAAATATTTTTCAGATCACCTGCAAGTTAAACCAATTTTTTTTCTACCTCATATAAAGTAGTTCAGCCCATCCCCCCATCTGGCACATCTGAGATATGTGCTGCCAAAGGCATGGGCCAGGAAATAGCCAAAGAAAAGTCAAGATGCTCCATAAAGATTTGCTGAAAGTGCACTAGATGGCAGTCTTCCTTCTGAAACTTCTGAATCGTTACTGAACCAATGCCCTGCCATGATGTTCAGGAAGTACTGCGCTGCTAGAGGTGCCGTCTTTCAGAGAAAACGTAAATGGAGGCCCTGACCACTTGTGACCATTACAGATCCCATGGCCCTTTTTCAAAATGAGGGTTGCTAATCTTGGTGACGTTCTGATTTGTGATATTCCATTCTGCCACCCTAAATCCTCTTTGCTGTCTCTTCTGTGAACTTCTGCCTCACTTCCTATTCTTAACTGTTGTCTAATGTTGCTATTCTCTAGTTTGCAGTATCTCAACCTGGAGTCAGCAGCATTTCAAAAGTAGGGGAAATGATTCTTATGTGGCCAAATCTTGTTCCTGTTGAAATTAGTGGCAAAACTCCCATTGACTTCAATGATGCAGGCTTGATCCTGTAGCTTGCATAGTGCTTTGGGATTCTTTGAGAATGAAAGGTGATACGTTGACATGTTAACATGTGTTTGATGCATTAGCGAATGACATATTCAGCTCTCAAATGTGGATTTGGGGTTACTTTCTGTTTCAGGGGCATGGGCACTGTGTTACCAACCCCGGAAGTTCAAAAATCAGGAGTCAGATCCCAAAAAAACCATGACATTGGCCTCAAAATCATGAGGGTTTTTTTAGAAAACAAGTAAATAATGTTTTTTTGAGCTGTCTGATATTTGAACTCCCCCTGCCCACCCCCAAAACGTGTGTGACAACCTGTGTTGCTAACTTATAGTGAGAAATATGATTTTAGCCACCAGTTAACTTGGGGCTCCAGGCCCCATATCCACAACTCTGCATTCCCCACACCAAATCAATCAATGTTGTGCCCCGAGCTCTCACATCAGCTCCACCCTCCCAGCTACACAGCAGTTTTACACTCTGTTGACCCCTAGTCCCACATCTGCCCCCTTCCCTCAGTGCACCTCTGCTCCTCCTGGGGTTCTTCAGACCCTCTCCCCATCCTGGGGAACTGCTCCCAGGGGTTCTTCTCTCCTCCTTCCCAGCCCTGGCATGCAGGAATGGATAGGGGAGAAGGGAGGAGTAGCTTGGCCCATTGTTCACAGGAGGGCAAGGAGGAGGAGGAGGAGGGAGCAGAACTGCCTTGAGCTGCTGGGCTCTTTTTGCTCCCTGCTCCCCTCCTGTAAGTACAGTAAGGGGTTCTCTCTCTCACCCTCCCCACCTCCATACCCAATAACTCCCCTGGGCTCCGGAGGGGAGGTGACAAGGCTGAATATTGCATGTGGGCTGGAGTGTTTCATGTCATCATGAGACTGGTTCCAGCAGGGTCTAAAATTGCATTGCCCGCTATAAATCCATGACACTTAGTAACTCTGGTAGCTGCCTGTACCTTGATATGACAATGCAGGTCATGGCAGCATTGTATCTAATGTCAGTGGAGTAGAGCAGTAAGAAGTGAATGCAATGCATACTCAAGAAAACTAGAGGGTGCCCAAGGGAAGGAGTCAGCTGAGCAAGAGAAGAGAATACTATGTGTGAGTTTGCGTGAATAAAAGAATCAGGTTTATTCCACCAGTCTGCTTGCTGGTGATGGTGGAAATACAGCACTGGGATTTGCATGGCAGTCCAGTAGAAGGACCCTGTGGATTCAGTATCAACAGGAGTCCGTGCTCAGGACAGACCTCTGTATAAACTGAGTGTGTTGCTCAGTGTTAATCAGCATGAAAAGCCATCATGCTGAACGCCCAATCTACGAACCAGACTTTAAAGGAAAAGGCCATGTGCTTAGAGAGCTGGGCTGTACCTAAACTCCAGAGCCCTCAGTCCCAGACTTTGGGAAGGATAAATTACTATAATCGTACTGTAATACAGCTCTGGATTTGAATTTTGCAGCTACCTCCTATCTCTGACATGGGCCATATCAAAACCTTGAGCCCAAACAGTTCTGGAGAAGGGGGCAAGGTGGGGGTGGTTTGTCAGAATCCAAACCACATTTTAACAACACTCCCCACTTTCACCCGCACTGGCCCCATTGGTAACTTCGGGTCCAAACACACAAAACTTTGTGGGGTTTCAGAATCTGCAGATTTTCCGTTATTTTTTTAACAGGCCAAACTAAAACTCAAGATCCAGATACCCTTGAACTTTGCAGTGGTTGAACTCTGTGTCCAAATGTTGTGTCTCGGGCTCTTCTCAAATAGCCAACACCTTTGGTTTGGTTTTATTGTTTCATTTTGACAGGCAGGATAACTATTCTTTGTGGAGGTAGCTTGGTGAAACTGCAGTTCTTCACCTTGGACAAGAGGGGGCAGCACACTCCATCAGCTTAAAGGAAGGGAGCTGTCTGGTCACACACCCCTTTCTTTTTAGGAAAAGGAATGCTCTATCAGATGGCATTTTAGAACAGACATTCATTTTAAGCCCTTTTTGATGTGTCTGTGTATGGTGATAGCGATTGATTTACACCTTTGAGTTGCTGGGGACAATATATCACACACCTATAAATAAAGTCGAAGTGAATTCTTTCTGCGCCAGCTCACTGTTCCTCATCCCTGCCTTTGTCCCAGCCACTAGGCGTGGCAGTCTCCTCTTCCGACCGCTCGATGGGGGTGGCGGAGCGGAACAAAGGCACCAGGTCTATATTTCACAGGGGGGCAGCAACACATTTAAGTTTATTGTGGGGTGGGGAGAAGGATAAAGAAGTGAGGAAGGGAGGATGTGCTACCTTTTAATTAAGGTTGGCATTACATATGCATGGATATAAAAAATGTGAGGAAGGAGAAACAATCAGTGAATGGAAATAGAGGACAGACTCTGGCTTGTAATATAGGGCCTCATTTTGTAGGCAAGCTGCCTTCTCCATTGGGGCTTCTCATGAAAACAACCCTTTGCCTGCTCTACTAATCTCTGCCCTGAATAGCCCAGCGTGGGGCACATAAAGAAGTAGCATTTCCCAGTGGCTAGAGCATGGGACTAGCCCCCAGGAGACCAGGACTCTATTACTGGCTTTGCCACTGGCCTGGTAAGTGACCTTGGACAAGCACGTCATCTTCTGTGCCTCAGTTTCCCCATTTGTAAAATGGAGCTAATGATTCCAACTTCCTTTGTAAAGTACTTGGAGATCTATGGATGAAAAAGGCTATATAAGAGGTAGGTATTAATTATAACAGCCAAGGAAAGGTGGGAAGTTTTCTTATATAATTAATTGAGTGTCATGTAGGAGATTGCACCTAACCCTGGAGCTTCATGTACACTTCAAGTCTTCAAACTTCATACAAAAAAGTCAGGTTAATCCATTATCAATATTCCCAACCTACTAAGACTTTTAAACCCTCCACACTCAACTGAATCACCCTTCCTACTCAGTCCAGGACTTCAAAAAGCCTGGGGAAATAATTAGGCTTTGCAATGTGTAAGGAAGGTCAACACATTTTGCCTGGGTCAGACTAAGGAGGAGAGAATATTTCATAGCCCTGGTCTACACTTACCTCATTGACTCTCATTGACTGCTGTGGTTCCCTTCTGCGCAGCGTCTTCACTGCACTGCACAGTGCTACGCCACTTCAGGGGGTGGTTTTACAGCATCGACTTCTGGATTGATTGAGTGGGTCTTCACTGACCGCTCCATCGATCCAGATAGGTCGATCTGATGGCAGCGACTTTGCCGCCGTCAGTATAGACGTACCCTCAGTCTATGGACCTCTGCTGAAAAAGCCCTGCTCTCTGATAAACAGATCTTGGGGCAGCCAGCTTGAATATCCCATTGGATATCAACTACCGGTTTAAAACACGAGGAGAGAGGTGGATCTCTGTGACACACGGGACTTTAACCATAAGGGCCATTAGAGAGCAAAGTCAACCCCAGAACTATATGCAGACACAAACTGGAAACCATAAAGAAGTAGTTTAGGGACAGCCTGGTTTAATCTGTTGACCAGACGAACACAAGCAGTGGCTGCTGGTTAAAAAACAGCCAGACGGCAGTTAGAGCCCAATCCTGTGAGATGTGGAACACCTGCCGCCAGGTGCCATTTGTGTGTCCTCCCCTGCACATTGGCTGCAGGGGAAACTCAGAATGCTCACACGGTGCAAAAACAGACCCTCATTTGTCTTCACCTGAAGTCTTGATCCTAACTGATTTTAGCAGGAAGATGGAGGACCCTTGGCACGCCCCATAATTAACTTTTCCAAAGATCGTGGCAAAGGTCAGAGCAAGGGTCATTTGATTTCTTTCAAATGCTTGCCTCCTGTGGAGAAATTAGGGGATTTGTATTTCTGTGACTGGTTTCTATTAGAAGTGAGGACATTTGGTGTGCTACAAGCAAATGAGGTCAGTGGTTTTCTTGCATTTCTTGCATGCACTAAAGGGATTGAGAGTATTGGAGCCATAGGAAAACACATTAATATCTGATGAGCTTCTGGCAGAATGCAAAATGCACCCGAGGAACAATTTTGTCAAAACATTCAAAATGCACCAGCTTAGACATTAGGCACCGGGTGGCTGCCAACTATATGGGGCGTGTGGTCTAGTGATCAAAGGACAGGCTATTGGGATCCCTGGGTTCTATTCCCAGTTCTGCTCTTGACTTCTTGTGTAATTAGTGAATATCTGAAGATGAAAAGTACTAGATAGAGTTTCCTGGTTAAACACATTTGGTGTTTACAAGGGAAAGGTATTCTATGAATACATTCTATTGGCTTCTAATAGACCAAATCTGAGAGCCTATTTAGTAACTTTATTACATATGTATGTTGTTTCCTCTCTTACTCGCCTGTCACTAAATATATATGCATGAAAATAGGATCTTTGATTTATGGCAGTTCAGCTGCTGCTATTGATAATTCCCTAGCTTTTCTTTTGCAGATAACCACTATATGGATTACAATATTATTTATTTTCTTCTCCAAGCTTCCCAAAGCTTTTCACAAACTTATATACAGGAATCATGTTATTGACCACTGAAATGCAGCAACTTCTGGTGTAGAATGAAGCTATTTAGCGGTGCTCAACTTGCAGCACACCACACTTTCAAACACAGTGAAAAAGAACCCTGAATCCAACTGAAACTGCAGAGGAAATTTAGCTAGACAAAATATACTAACTTGCATTAAAACTGGGGTAGGACATTGGAAGTATGATATCCCCACTCTTGTAAAAATGCTATGGGAACTGTAGGACTTAGGTGCTGCATTTGCAGCATTGCTAGGAAATCACAGGAACACTGTGATCCACAAAACCTGAGGTAGGCTTTGAATGAATGGGAAAGATAGGAGCCTTACATTTCAATTTGCAAAGCCAGCACACCAGGTGGGGAACCAATGGGAGATGCCGACCAGACCGTGTGTGCTAACCCCCACGCCTCTCACAAAGATAGGTGCCTAAGTCCAGGCTGCACGGAGGTGCCTAGATTTGTTTGTGAGCCACGAACCAGGGAAAGATAGGCAGCCAAATGCTTATGTGGGGCCTGAAACAAAACAGATTGGGGGAGGGGCGACCTCTTTTATCATCTTAGCCCAGTGGTTAGGGTACTCAAGGAGGAGGTGGGAGAACCCGAGTTCAAGTCCCCTGCCCCTTGAGGAGGAGGAGGAGAAGAAGGGATTTGAACAAGGCTGAGCGACTTAACCACCGGGCCATAGGACAGGAGAGTCTGAGGTGGCAAGGGGCTCCCTCAGGTTCTCCTGTTGAAGTTGTTCCACTTCAGTTAAATAGCTGAATAATTTAGACATTAATTGGGCCAATGAAAGAGTTATGCTTCTGTAACCTTGTGATTAGAGGACTCACTTGAGAGGTGGCAAATATCTATTAAAATCCTTTCGCTCCCTCGGCACAAGGGGGGATGTGACGCGGGGGTCCCCCACATCGTGGGTGAGTACCCCAGCTACTAGACTAGTGGTTCCTAACCTGTGGCCCCGGGGTCAAAAGTGGCCTATGGGGTCTTTCAAAGTGGCTGCAGAAGGGAGCCGCTGTCTAAGGACCGAGGTGGAGCGCTTTGCCACGTGGCTACAAGATCGGTGCAGGCTCCTTGCTGCCGCCAAGGGGACTGGAGATCAGTGCTCTCCTCCCCATGTAGCTGGGTGCACGGCAAAGCGCTCCACCTGAGTCCATAGGCGCTGGGGTCCCTGCTGGAACCAGAAGGAAGGGAGATCAGCACTCTCCTCCCTCAGCTCCAGCAGTGAGCAAAGCACTCTGCCTGGGTCTCTAGGTGCTGGGGGTCTCTGCTGGAGCCAGAGGGAGGGAAGCGCTGATCTCCTGTCCCCCTGGCTGCAGAAGGGAGCTGCTGCGTAGGGACCCAGGTGGAGCGCACAGGGCTACAGGATGCGTGTGGTTTCCCTGCTGCAGCCCAGGTGATGGGAGATCAGTTGTCTCTTGGCTGAACTCCTTCCGTCTGGCTGCAGTGGAGAGGGGAGAGGAAGAGGAAATGCTGGTGGAGCAGCCAGGATCCGCCATGCTTGAGGAATCATAGAATCATAGAGTTGGAAGGGACCTCAGGAGGTCATCTAGTCCAGCCCCCTGCTCAAATCAGGACTAACCTCAGCTAAATAATCCCAACGAGGGTTTTGTCAAGCTGCATCTTAAAAACCTCTAAAGATGGAGATTCCACCACCTCCCTAGGTAACCCATTCCAGTGCTTCACCACCCTCCTAGTGAAAACATTTTCCCTAATGTCCAACCTAGACCTCCCTCCCTGCAACTTGAGACCATTGCTCCTTGTTCTGTCATCTGCCACCATGAGAACAGCCTAGCTCCATCCTCCCTGGAACCCCCTTTCAGGTAGTTAAAGTCTGCTGTCAAATCTCCCCTCATTCTTCTCTTCTGCAGACTAGACAAGCCTCGTTCCCTCAGCCTCTCCTCATAAGTCTTGTGCTCCAGAGAGGCAGGACTCTAAAAATCAGTGCCTTCTGGTTTGGCCTGCACTTAGCAGGCCACCCAACATGACTTAGCTGCCAGGCCATGTGCTATAGTGTGTAGTGACAGTCACTCATCTACACTAGTGCTTTGTCTGTGAGTGTGGGACATAATGTGAGTAATTTGTAGGTGTAAAATAGTGAATGTAAAAATGAGCACAGTAGCATCAAAATGTTCACTTTAAAGCTGTAAAACAACGAGAGTCCTGTGGTACCTTGAAGACTAACAAATTTATCTGGGCATAAGTTTTTGTGGGCAGGAACCCATTTCTTCCAATGCATCATCCATTTTGTGGATCGCAGTGATGCCTGAGAGTGAGAGTTAGGCACCTAAATATCTTTGTGGATTGCGCCCTTAATGACTATTAATGCTCTGAACCTCCATTTCAGGTTTCAGGCAAAAGATGGCACGTCTAGTGGCACCAAAAGGGGGTGTGGGAGTTTGTGTGTAAAAAGTGGATTATACAAGTCAATACAACTAGAAGTATATGATTTTTCTTCTAATTTCAGTGAAAAGAGGTTATTTTGTTTTTAATTTAAAAATTCCTCTAGGGTTGTCAGCCCTCCATGGTTGTCCTGGAGTCTCCAGGAATTGAAGATTAATCTTTAATTAAACATTGTCATGTGATGAAACCTCCAGGAATACGGCCAACCAAAATTGGCAACACTACTTTGCGTACTTATACTTTGCAAACACAATGGCATTTTGCAAGTGTGCAGGAAGTGGAAAATTCAAGTGACTTGAAAAAGGATAGCAAAATTTACCAAGCTCGTTTTGTTGTTCATCCTGAGTTTTCTATGCATGTATGTGTACACAGACAAAAAAGGTTAAGTGTGGAGAGTTTGGGCCTCTATGGGCAGAATCAATGTAAATCTCATTTTTGCTGATAGCAAAACAGTGATAAATCTTTAGCTCAAAATCTCTCTGCCTATGAGATCTAAGTTCTAATATTCTAAGTATAGGCAAGGAAAATGATTTTTAATCTTGACAGGATCTCTTTAGAAGGAAGTCTATTGTATGTGTAATAAATACCATGAATATTTAGTGTGGGAGAAGAGTAATAATTAATATGAAAGACTCTCAAGCAGGTCTTTTTCATCTGTAACATTTTCTAGAAACAGCATTTTGAATCTGAGGATGATACAGTCAAGATTTCAGGAAGCAACAAAAACAGTTCAGGCTATGTGATCTAGTATGCGCCTCTGAGATTTATAATGTTTTAAATCAGGAAAGAAAAAGACTGAGGTTTGCATCTAATGATCCACTGGTCTTTATGTCTAACTGTTCAAACACAGACACACCCAACTCCCTCTTAAGAATTCTGGGAAGTGACATCTAATAGGCAATTTCCTGTACTAAGGAGTACTATAACTAGAACTACCACAAGAGGGTGCTCAGCACACTATGTGCCCATATTACTGCCTTTCCGGAATTAGTCCTAGAAGTTTCCTCAAACACACCTGCCACCAGCTTACTCTGCACACCAGGTGTTACCCTGAATGAACATATTTTGCATTTTGAACAAGATGCTGACAGGAAGAGTGAAACACAGAGTACCAGATTCATCGTTGGTGTTACTCCACTAGTGTTCTAGAGAGATGGTCAGCGCCATACAGTCTCATGCACAGCCAAACAGAGGAATTCCCTTCCCCCACGGAAACCATGGTGTCGTTGGAAGAGAGCATCAAACACAACTTTAAAATCAGAAGTAGCTTTCAGGGGCTTGAGGGAAGCCAGTTTTCCACCCTTCTGTTTCATCTGCATTCATGCTTAAGAAAATCTGTGACAATCCTCATTTGTTCTTCAGCCAGGCTCGACCAAGTCAGCCTCAAGTGCAAGAGGAAAAGTCCAAGTGGGTGTTGTCAGCGCTGTGATAAGAATTCACCTCACAGTGCCTGAAAATGAGAAACAGGAGGGAATGATGAAGAGCCCGCTCAGGTGCACAATGCAACCCTTGGGAAGCCTGTACTTCGCTACAGGACAGGGCCTAATGAACAGCATGCGGATAGCCTTAGTCTGCGACAATCCGGTTATGTCCTTCTAGTCACACCTGTGGGGTTGCCTTATGGCCTTTGTACACACAGTCTTTTTCTGGGGATGGTTGTTCTGAAGAAAGGCGCCAGGATGACAGACCTATGGACTAGACTTAGGCCTCATTTTATCCAGGAACAGCAAGGCAAGCTTCTCCACACAGCTGAGCTGGAGGAACTACTTTTGTGGATGGGAGGGTGGATAAGGGCCTGTTTAAACTGCAGAACACAGAGTCCCGTGCTCTGTTCAGCTTCTGTGAATGAAGAGGAGGTGACCCCTGGTGATCTGACTAAGGAGGTACAGAAGAAAGTGGTGTGATTCCCTCAACTCCCACACAAGCCGCTTTGAAGGGACTTTGTGGCAATCCCAATATGTGGGTGGAGAGGGGGCAGGGAAACCATCTGCTCCCTGATGGATTCTTCCATCTTCGAGCCCATGATGAAGCACATCAGTGGAATTTACTGCAGAGTCTACAGTGACTTACCCAGCGTCTTCCTCTGTATTGCGGATACCCCTCTTTTCTCCCCTCCCAAGGCTCCTATGGGAACCAAGCTGTTGTGGGGCTGCAGAGAGTCATGGGGAACTAGATGGAAGTACAGAGGCAAGACACATGGGTGGATTCTCCAAGAACCACAGAAATCAAGGGCGGAGGGGCCCCTGGGTTTAGGATGCTGCACCCTAGCACCTTTCGCTATGGTACAAACTCCTGCCTAATGGAAGAATGAAGAAATTCTGCATGGACTTTCCACTCCCCTATGCTAGAATATCCCCTAGGGAACAGGGTAACACTGGGTCCTTGCTGTGTTTGGGCACCATACTAATACATAAATGTGCTCTAGCTGTATCATCACATGGTTTGGTCCTGCTTGGGTAGATGGAAATAAACTGTGTTATAAACATGTGTTAGCCCTGCACAGACCTGGCTCCCCATCCATTAATGGATCTCCTTCAAGGTGCCGGTAAAGATTTCCAAAGCCTTTAAATACAATCTGCTCAGAGGCTGCCTCACCTTCTGAGACTCACAATGGTAGCAGTGCTAATCCAACGTATTGTGATCGCCTGAGTGAGATCTTTTTCAAGAGCAAGTCCAAGACTCTGCAACAACAGTTATACGTACAAAATGATGGAGTCTAAATGAGCTGTTACCATTTCAAGAAAGATCTTAGAGTCATTGTGGATAGTTCTTTGAAAACATCCGCTCAATGTGCAGCAGCAGTCAAAAAAGCTAATAGACTATTAGGAACCATGAGGAAAGGGATAGATAATAAGACAGCTATGATAATGTCACTAGACAAATCTCTATGGCTCATGCACACCTTGAATACTGCATGCAGTTCTGGTCGCCCCATCTCAAAAAAGATATATTATAATTGGAAGAGGTACAGAGAAGCACAACAAAAATGATTAGGGGTATGGAACAGCTTCCATATGAGGAGAGATTAAAAAGATTAGGACAGTTCAAAAAGAGACGACTGGGAGGTTATGATAGAGGTCTATAAAATTATGAATGATGTGGAGAAAGTTAGTAGAGAAGTGTTGGTTACCCCTGCACATAACACAAGAACTGGGGGTCACCCAATGAAATTAATAGGCAGCAGGATTAAAACAAACATAAGGATGTACTTCTTCACACAACACACAGTCACTCTGTGGAACTCATTGCCAGGGGCTGTTGTGAAGGCCAGAAGTATAACTGAGTTCAAAAAAGAATTAGATAAATTCATGGAGGATAGGTCCATCAATGGGTATTAGCCAAAATGGTGAAGCATGCAATTCCATGCTTTTGGTCTCCCTAAAGCTTTGACTGCCAGAAGCTGGAACTGGACAACAGGAGATGGATCACTTGATGGATCATCTGTTCTGTCCATTCCATCTGAAGCATCTGACACTGGCCACTGTTGGAAGACAGGATGCTGGGTTAATGGATCGTTGGTCTGACCAGTATGGCCAATATATTCTTAATGTAACATCCTCCCATAGGAAATCAATCAGAATCCAGTCCTCGCTGTTCTCAGATGATGCTGCAAGATTTGCCTCTGCAACAAAAGCATTTCCCAACGAAATGGAGAGGAATTGAAATCCCACCCGGCATTTAAATCAAGTAGACTAAGAATACCAATGCATCTTGACACCATATTATTTTGTTGTATCAGCTTTTGGACCTTACTGTTGATCCCGAGATGGATTTGAACCAGTGATTGAGAGATGGAAGGATCCTGTCACCTGCGTCCTGAAACGACATTCCCTCCCTACTGCCACCAATGTGAGTCCTGACTTGAAGGAGGATGACAAAGTCGTCCGAGGCAATTTCACCAGCATATTTCCTTCTTTTAATTATTTATTAGTAATAGTTCTTCTTCAGTCACTATCCTTGTTAATAGAGTTCATAGGTGTGCACTGCACGGCACTTCGTACTCCTTTGAGATGGCAAGCTCTTTATCCTGAGGCGCTTGCAACCTGTCAAGGTTCAGGCTGTGTTCTAACTGGCGGCACGATATACCACGCATGAGCTTTCAGCAGCAACATGTCTGGGTCCCACAGAGTCTGATGTACGCTGCCTGCCGTTCATTTCCCAAAGCCATGTAACTGATTGCCGTCAGTCACTGCTGATGTCCCCTGCTAATGTTTATTTTATGCATGCAAATGAGAGGGCCAGTGACAGCAGATTGATACTGGGTCCAGCTTGGAGATAAGGTGCATGAAAATGCCAATGCAAATACTGAATAAAAAGGATTTGAAAATCAACACCCCTTACTGTCACAGAGTACAGTTTAATCCTCTTCAAGGCCTGCTGGGAGGCATCCTCCGTGAGGCTCTGACGTCAGCCCAGCTGCCTCTCTGTTGCCTTTCAAGACACTTTCAACTTTTTGATTGAAGCAAAAATAAATTGCAGTGAGGGAGAGTGTGTGAGAGAGGGAGGAGAGAGACTTTTTTTTTTTTTTAAAGGCAGAGACACCATGCAGCTTTGTAGGCGATGTTGTTTTTATTCCAAGGCTTGCTTACATGCAGTGAAAAGAGGTTAAGGAAACTGGGATAAAAATAGCATCCTGTAGCTATCTGAAATGATTTTGCCTTCTTCAAAACTAAACACCTCATAATTTCTCTTTCCATCAGTCAAGGAGTGGAAAGTGGCCTAAAAGGCTTCTGAAAAATGCAGCTAGATGGATGTTAGAGCTTCTCTGAGGACAACGCCCAGTTGGCCAAGCATCCATACAGTAGTTGGGTGTATCCTGAGCATGTCATGAAGAGTTTTACATGCAGGATTCATATGGGCACAAAGGATGGAAGTGTGGCTTAAGTTCTGCACTTTGAGCAAAGAGCATTCTTCGGGGACATCGGCATTTTGCTCAACCGAAGGTCATGTGTGCGACTTGGCAGGAGTCTGAGGATGACCCCTAATTTGCCTTCAATAGAGCAAATTGCAGCCCATTGGACTGAATAGGTGCCTAGAGACGTACTTTGAAAAAAAAGTAGTAGAAGAAAATTGAGTGTAGTCCTCGAGTTCTGGCATGCAGTGCTTCATCTTGATCCAAACCCTCTCTGTTTGAATCAAGATGGGGCACATCTGGCTGGAATCTGCAGTCTCTGGGTGGGTGCCACCTCCACATTATAAATGATGGGGGCTATGAGGGGTGACCACTTTGGAGAGCTCTTTGGACTGTGTTTTTGGCTATCTGAAACCTTCCGAGTTTGCTTTTGGCAAAGCACCCATTGTAGTCACTCCATTCCAACCTTCCCAGGAAGGAGATAGAGATTTGTGGTAACCAACCATCATACCCCCTTTCGAAGAGATGACCAACATGAGTCCAGCTGGTGGCAAAGAAGAGGAATTGCAAATACATGCAGGATAGCCCAGTTCCCCCGTCTCATGGGAAGCCTTCTACAAGCAAGCTTGTTGACTGTGTGTATGTAACCAATATACTGTGGACACTGAAAAGCATGTGTTAGGTAATAACTCTTAGCAGATTACTTAAAATTTATAAGTGGTTATAAATAATGAATGGATGCACTTCAGTTTGAAGCTAGCGTATACTCTGTAATTTAAAGCTTCCATCCGGCAAGGGTGTTTTAAGTTTCAGAAAGCTCCATTCATTCTTTCTTTTATTTTAAAATATAACCTATTAAAAATTGAGAGGACCTTTTAGGAGCCATTAGGGGCCCTAAAGTAAATAAAACCCCAACTGCCTAACATCACTACACCCATTTCTTGTGGCTGTATGTCACTCCAAATGACATTGCAATGTAATCCTGCCTGACTGAAGAATGCAAGGATGTGGAGGCATGTATGTCTGTTGTGGTAGCCCTGTGGTCATTAATGCCATGAGTAGGGTGGCCTCAGCTGCTCGTCCTCTCAATGTTCTTCAGGTGTGAGTGGAATGGCCTTGGCAGGTGCAAAGCAAAATAAAATGAGGTGCTGTCGACTTAGAGCCCTGCAAGGTGCTGAATATCTCAATGTCATCAATGAGAGCTGAGGGCACTAAGACCCACCAGGAGTTAGCACTTTACAGAACAGAGCTCTTAGGTCCTGATCTGAAGCCAATGGAAAGAGTCCCGGGTCCAGATCCTTAAAGGTGCCTAACTCTTCCTGTTAGGTGCCTGCGTATCTTTGAGGATCTGGGACCCATTGATTTTAATGGCTTCATATTAGTCTCTTAAAGAGGAGCCTGGAAGAATGCTGAAACAGGAGTCCCATACAGAATTCTGTGACTGTGACAGCTTGTAATTAATGTGGTCTCAGCTGTCTACTATTGTGTGCACTGAAAAGGGGCATAGGCATCCTGTCCTCCTCTGTTACCTGAATTACCTGTGTGTGTCGCCCAGTTACTATATGAGTGTTTCTGTATCAGCCATCCCTGCTTGCAGATTTGAAGCTAATAACATTGAATTCTGGAACAAGCTGAGTCTGCATCCTCTTTCTCCAGGACTGACAATAGTTAACTATCATGCAGGCTGTGTTTAGTAAGCAATAACCGGAAATCACCACCCACACAGAGTGAAAAAGAAAAGGGATGTATTTATATATTGTTAACTTGATTTGAAGTAAATATTGATTCACTCCCCGAGTTACTAATTAAACAATTGGTTTATTGTGTGGCACTTTTTTTTAAAAAGAGAAATTTCAGTAACTTCTAGTTTGTAAATAATTACCAGCATCAAAATGAGTTAATTGATTAAGTAATTCTTTACTGTCTCTAACCTTGCATTTCCAGTTATGGCTGATGTCTAATACTGCACAATAAAGGTCGCGTGAAGTCGGAAGAAAGTTGTTAGGCTTGTAAATAATGCTGTTGCATAATTTTGTCCTCACCTCAGTCTCCACGTATGTTTTTAGACCAGAGTATCTGAGCACCTTACAACTGTCTCTCTCCTCTTCTTCTTACTCTCTCTCCGCCTCCGTGCTCTCCCCTCACTTCTCCATTCGTCTCCTCCTCAAGTCTCAGCTTAGCTCCTTCTAGCCTTCCTCATGCCACATTTGGAACACGCTCTCCCTCCGCGTGTCTGCCCACACTCTCATCCGTTGCCCATTGAAGTCAACGGAAGTCTTCTCATTGACTTCCGTGGGCTCCAGATGAAGGTTCCAATGCCTCCTCTACCCCATCAAATTCCTCTTTAAACCCATCTTCTTCCAGGACATTTCCTACACTTAGTCCCCAAACCATTTAACTTCTCTTTCCCACAACCTCCCTTCCCTGAATTTTTCTCCCTTCTGTGTTGCATTGTGAAGAATGGGGCTGTGTTTTGATGCATTCACCCCCTGTTATCTAATCTATCTGTTCAATATCTACAGTTTATTCAGCCCATCTGTCTACATTTCCAACCTTCCTATCTAAGCACTATGTAAATCAATATAAGTAGCACTGAATCCTGTCCATAAAAGAGCTTTACCTCTTTTCTCCACCCTTTTTTTATACTCACTCTCCTGAGTAGCCACACTTTAGTGGTTGTCTTCCTGGAGAAAGTTCCTGGGTCATGCATAGGCTGTGTTATATTCTGTGTTTTATACAGCACCATGCATATTTACACTGCTAATATAAAAGATACTGCTGAGCCACTTCATTTGGATCAGCATCTGAACAAGTCCAAGAATAGCACAGCTGGGGTTTTGATTCAGGCCCATCTCTAAATAATACATGATTCCCATAGAAACATGGCTAGCTAATTGTTCTGTGTGGCTTTGCTAAGGCTCCTCCTCCCCCAAGACATGGGACCCATGAATTCCTCAATTTCCCATGATTTTAATATTTTTGGTGATACTTAGTAATTTTACATAAGAACAGCCATGCTGGGTCAGACCAATGGTCCTTCTAGCCCAGTATCCTGTCTTCTAACAATGTCCGGTGCCAGATGCTTCAGAGGGAATGTGCAGAACAGGGCAATTATCAAGTGATCCATCTTGTCATACAGTCCAAGCTTCTGGCAGTCAGAGGTTTAGGGACACCCAGAGCATGGGATTGCAACCCTGCACATCAGGCTGAATAGCCACTGATGGATTTATCCTTGATGAACTTATCTAATTATTCTATGAACCCAGTTATAGTTTTGGCCTTCACAACATCCCCTGGCAATGAGTTCCACAGGTTGATTGTGCATTGTGTGAAGAAATACTTCCTTATATTTGTTTTAAACCTGCTGCCTATTAATTTTATTGGGTGACCCCTGGTTCTTGTGTTATGTGAAGGGGAAAATAACACTTCCCTGAGTTACAGATTAAGAAGCAGGAAGGTGGGTTCTGAGCAGAGGGAGATACAAAACCAATGAAGTCCCAGATTATTTTAAGAATTACTCTTCTATATCTCATTAGACCCATATAAAATCCCTAATTTAGACATATTCTTGGGGTTTGATACTCCTGCACCCTTGTGTAATCATTTACATTTGTGTGAGGTATGCAAATGAATGCTGTTATGGAGAGTGCTTCTTGTGGGTATGGAAACTGGGGTTAGGGTATTATGGGTGGAATAGATGGCTCTTCCGATAGTGGAGGTTCAATAACTGGGACATAGCGAAGGAGAGATTATCAGGGGCATTGAAAGCAACTGGTAACAGTGTTTCATGTGTTTTGTCTTCTGATTTATCCGAGTGAGTGTAGTTCTGGTGAATTTATTGGCAGTCCCTGGGGCTGGAGACTGAAGCCATGAATAATAAAAGCTACAACACAGGCTTCCTCCACAGTGGCCCATCAATGTACATCAAGCTTACTATGAAAAGATCACCAAGTAACTCCTCCATATTTATTCAGTCCTTGGCCTCTCTGCTCACATTGCCTATGAGTTATAATGGTGGGGGGAGGGTGATGCAGACATCTGTCCATAATGAACTGGGCTGAGGCCTACAAAACTCATTCCATGTGCCACCAAACAGTTATTATACAGTAGCAAATTTGAATCATCATGGGCTTAGACAGGATTCAAACCGGAGCCTGGGAGGTTGAAGTCCCTGTAGTTCACTGCCAATTCCCAGAACCATCCAAATGCCAATATTATGTTCAGATTGGCAAATAAAGCAGAGAGGGGGGAAAAAAATGTTCAAAGATGCTGCCAAAAGGTGGGAATTCCTCTGGGAACTCATCCTGAGAGAGAGAGAGAGAGAGAGAGGCTTTTTCATTCTTGTCATTTACTGTTTGAATGTTGCTTTAAAACTGCTAAAGTCACAGAAGCTATCCTATCCACAAAAGGCTCAAAACAGTCAATTATGTCCTCCACACTACTCCGTGGGAATAGCTGCGACCCCTACATAGCCAGAGAGGACCCCCTGCTATTAGGAAAAAAATTGGGTTACAGTAGAGCACTCCAGTAGTTCTCCTAGGAAATTGTCAAAAGCATATTCTGTGTAACAGCTGGAAGAAAAAAAAATCTGAATAGAATTAAAGGACCCATAATGGCATGCTGTACTTGGAACTTTGTCTGATGGTGAGAGTAGGGGAATGGGAGTCAGAATTCTGCCCCATAGGCTGGAGAGCCTGGGGCTAAGACAGGATCAGCCGCACCTGAGGGGAAATCCCGTGATTCCAGTATAAAAGGAGCAGGAAGCTGCAGAGATGGGGGAAGCTATGGTAGAATCTGCAGAGTGAGGAAAGCATTCCAGGCAGAAAGGCTAGGAGGGGGAAGAGAAACCTTCAGTTGTATGGACTAATGAATGGACATTATTTTGGGATATTGAGTTTTCTTCACAGCTTATTTTATATTAATAAAATCAGTCCCGAAGGAGGGGTATTTTTTTTTGACCAAGGAAAAGCCTGAAGTGAAGTTTATTTGAACAATCCAAGAGGGGAAACTGAGGCAGGTTGCCTGTAGTGTAACCATAGGCCATGAGGGGTGCATAGAAGGCATCTGGACTGACTACAGTTCTCTTTTCAGCTCTGCTACTGATTCACTTGGTAACTTTAGACAAATAATTTCAGGTCTCTGTGCCTCCGTTTCCCTATCTGCAAAATTGGAATAATAATGTTTGACTCTAGAGGTTCTGCTGCCCTAAGATAGCGAGAAAATGACTTCCTCTTTCAGCATGTAGTCACCCACACAGAGTTAGTGAGCTATTTTTGAAGCCCTAAGCTACTGCTTGTTCTCTGTGTGTGACAAAACCAGCTCTACTGCCCGTCCTGGAAGTTATGGGGTGTAATTAATGTTGGTAAGGTGCTTTGAGATCCTGGGATGAAAGATGCTGTCCCAAGTTTATTATTGTTATTGGGCTACATTCTGAGTGGCATACTGCTCCGACAGCTGCCACTGAAGTCAATAGGAATTGCTGGGGTTTAACACCTTTTAGGATTTTTTAAAAGATTTCTATTGTGCCAAACACCAAAAAACCTCAGCACCAATGGTGTATGTGACGTTTTATAGATACATAGAAGATGTGCCGCCTGCCCTGTAGAGCTGAAAAATCTAGGTTATGTATTAGGTCTAGGAGGAGTATTAAAGGCAGCCGCTTCCTTTCAAACTTATTTAAATTATGCTGCTTTATTGTGTTGTGCTGAAGGAAGGGGAGAAGGGGGAGACCCCTTGATCTGGAGGATTTCCAGGAGCAACATTGGAGAGCCCTGTTCTCTGCTGACTAGAAGCTCCTTAACTCACAGAATGGAACCTCAAGGTGAGGTACGGAACAATTGGCTTTATAGATCATATCTGCACTGCATGAGGATCCACATCTCATTCACTAGCCTCCCCAAAATGCTGCTCCAGTACGTGTGTGGCTTCGTGTAAAGTGCAGAACAGTTTCTCTGGGGCGAGTCTCTTCTCCGATTATTCCAAAATACTAGTCTGTCCACTGGCCCTTACAAGTCACTCAGATGGAGTCTGATATGAGCAGAGGTTTTGTAGTAAATATATATATCAATCTCAAAAGGTATTTAAAAAAATACCAGTGAGACTATTTTGACAAATATCAGATTAACTGCCCTCCTACCCCCAAATCTCACCCTGCACCAGTTTATTTAAATCTCAAGGACAAAAGAATATTTAACTTCAAGTACCGTAAATAAACCGGTTAAAATAATACATCCCCAAGGAATAATAAAATAGGCAACTACACTAAATACATTAGTTCTGCTCCACTTTGTGCTAGTTGTGTTTGTCTCTCTATACTAGAAATTTCTTTCTTTCCTTCTTTCTTTCTAGGGGGAAAAATAGTGAAATTAACACTGATGACCGGCATAGGTGTTGTTTGACTTCTATGTTAATAAATCTTGGAAACAGCATAGGCAGCAACAGTGCAGTGCATGCATCTTCATAGTGTCCCACCAATGTGCTTCAACTCTGACAATCTCTGGAGGTGAGAAGGCAGTTCAGGCATTGATGATGCATTCCGTTCTTGGCCTCTTCAATGGAAATGTCATTTAAATTACTCGTATTGAATGTGTGTTCATTCTTGTGATGTGGACACATTTATTTATTTATTTATTTTTTAAGAGTCCTCTTTCCAAAAAAGTTTAGGCATTTAGGTTCCTAAATCTCTTTTGAAAGTCTCTCCAGCATATGCTCCTAAGTGCCTAAATCACTTTTGAAAATAGAAATGAATGTCCTTATATCACTTTGGAAAATGTTATCCTGAGAATCACCAGGTCATTTTTCACAGGCCACCAAACCTCTACCAGATGGTAACAACTTTTGGCATCTACTGACTCAGGCCAAATTCATACCAGTCACCTGGAGGTAAAAAGCTCTGTGTCCCATTTCCAACCACCCAAGCTAACTAGTCCCTGGAGAAAATGTTTAAAACAAATGTCTGAAAATGGATGCAGTCTAAAGGGTGAGGGCCATGTATGTGTATGTAACTCAATGATTGTATGTATGCACATCCTGTGAATCCTATTGGAGAAATCACTTGAGTGCAGCTACTAATGGGGCGTCAATGGCAGCGTGCAAAGGTAGTTAAAGGGGTGTCTGGAGGGATTTGCTGACGTTAGGGGGATCCCAGAGACTGTGGATATTCTGCAAGGGTTCTCAGGCATGCACATAGGGCCTGAGATCCCTGGGCCTTTGGATACCATTATCCATGGAGCCTCAGCCTATAGGTATTTTGTAGGCCAAAACCGCAGCCTCTTTCTCAAATTAAACTTGTGTTGCCAAAGTGATGAAGCTGTTCAATAGAAGCTGTTGATCCCTCCAGGTAAGTTCTCCCCTTCCGTGAGCCTTCAGGCAGGAGAGTAAATTGTGGTCCTTGATTTCTAGCCATTGAAAAGATGTTGCTTCTCTCTGCCTCCCTGACAAATCAAGACAGCTTGAGGTTTTTCTCCCCACACCCTGAATGACCCTCCTTTCTCTTTCTCTCCAAAGAGAGACCCAGGCCATTATCTCGCTTCCACCCGTGGGATCAGAAAATGATACTGGGTAGAAGTTGAGGCTGCTGATAATCCTGTTTAATCCTGGCCCATAAAAACATCATCCAAAAGGTATCAATCCAAAGAAGCTGGGACACAGCATAAGAAGTTGCTAGTCAAAGGCAAGGCTCCATCTTCACTGGGCTGGGGCTTTGGGTTTCTTGGAAACATTGATTAGTGTAAGTGCAGGTCGATAAACACTTTTGTTTTTGCATTTAAATGTTAATCAATCACATTTTATTAAAAATTTAAAGGCACTGTAAGTGAGAGGGAGAAGAATGGAAATTGCTTCGGTCTGTGGTGCTCGTGGCAAGGAAATCAGATTTGAGATTCATCTCGCAGCAAGAGCACAACTTGCCAGGGTCAGGCTGGAGTTTTGGATACTGCAGGTTTAGTGCACCAACACGTCTTAGTGGCATCATGTATATATTTTAATGTAACTCAGAAAGACTGGGACTCTGCTGGGCTTCTAGGGGACACAGTCTAACCATGTATTTGAGCTGTTGAGTAGTTCTGTCAACCCAGTGCTTGCCTAGCAATGTTTGTACCAGCACTATGTATCTCTTCATCAGTGCAAATGTTTAAAGGCTCTTTAAATTTTACAGGCTGTGTGGCTGGATAGTGTGACAAAAGGCAGGGTGCTAACTGCTTATAAAGTCTGGGCTGCGGGTCCGGAAAAGAAAAGATTCTAATCCTGACCCTGCCTCAGGCTCTGTATGTGACTGTGAGCAAGACACTTATCTTCTCTCTATGCCTCAATTTCCATATATGTGAGGTGGGAGTAATGACATCCATGGACCTTCATGAAGTGTTTGGAGATCCTCAGATAGCACTTGTGTAGCCCCTTTCTAAGTATTATCCTTATCAGAGTAAATGAAGGCACTGGGCAGAACCTGCAAGCTACCAAATGACTGATCTGATCAATGATGGAATACTAACAGCAGAAAATGATGCATCGGAGTGATGTTAGAGGGAGTAGGAAGCCAGGGAAGACAGGTAGGCAAGAGATTAGACAAATTGATAGCCAGAGAAAGATAAACATCTAGGAGATGCAGACAAGAAAGCAGAGCATACATCCAAGAGGTGGGGGAGGTGGGGTGGGTTAGTAAACTGCAGAGATGCTCTGCAGTGTATACAACAGGCCTTTAAATTAGGCCTTCTGCTAACACCTGGAACAATGAGTGACTAATCCAAGCAGAGGCTTAAAACAAATACTCTGTAAGGAAAAGCACACACCACCTTCTGTGTATCACCCTAAAGGCCCCCTCAGAAACCTGACCTGAGCTCTACTTATGCTACGTCTCCCAAATAACACCAGCGCTGTCACTGGGAAGGCCCAGTGGACGAGTTCAGTAGCATCTCTTCTGTGGAAAATTAAAGCAGAGAGAAACTCAGCTGTGAATGTCATTTTATTCTGCAGGCAACTGGAAATGTAGCTGATGATGGTTTTAATGTAAAAGGCTGGTCAATTCTCCACATTAAAGAGAAGTCCTATTTTTCCTCCTAATTATTTTCAAGTTCTGGTCCACATCAACCGAGCCCTAAAAAGCTTGATCTTTTTTCAGAGGTACTGGTCACCTGAAATTCCTATTTTAACCCATTGAGTGGTGGATGCTCAGTATTCCGGAAAATAAAGTCCAACATGCTGATGTCTGGCTGTCTTAATCTTTCCTTTCTCTAAGCACTGGAGTGGCAGCTGTGTGCAGTAGGAACACTCCCATTGACGGAGCACAGCAAGGACCTTTTAGGGGCTAGAACTTTCTCCAGGAAGGGCCTGCCATTGTGGAATTGCCTTCCACTGGTGATCAGCCTGAACCTTGTAACCTTCAGAGCATTGAGGCAAACATCTTCATCACTAGAAGTCACCGTGACTCCTTCTGTAATCAGACTCTTCAGGTTACAAGGACAGCTGTGTGTGGAGTGTACTTCTAGAGAACACATAACTACAGTATCCGAGCACACTGACAAGAGTCAAATGGCTGTACAGAGAGGAGAGTCATACTCCTTCATGGATATTCCCTGTACTCAGTAATAAATGTAATAAAGGCCCAGATACTGCAGTGATGGTAGGGTGACCAGATAGCAAGTGTGAAAAATTGGGTCAGGAAGTGGGGGATAAAAGGCACCTATATTAGACAAAGCCCTGAATATTGGGATTGTCCCTATAAACTTAGGACATCTGGTCACCCTAAGTGATGGGCACTTTGTATAACTGAGTTCCCAAATAAAAATAATAGCAGAGAGAGTTGTGGACAGAATCTTCTCAACGAATATCAAAACCACTTGAAACTCATTCAGTGGCATGTTTCAATGACAGTTTAGCCCCAGGATTCTGGAAGCTTCCCTGGAGTTCAGGAGCTTGTGGGAGAAATATAGTTTTACATTGAATCATATGGGAGTTGCATGGTTTTGAAGCAAAACTAGTTAACTGGGCCATTTTGACTGACTGTCATTTCAAGTCTTTGTGTCCATTTGATCTTGAAACTCAAAGTGAAATTCCAGGATGCAAACCCGCATGGAGCTCAAATAAGATTAGATATTTGCCCATTCTTTTGGTAGAGGTGGAGAGTGGTCTTGTGATGAAAAACACAAGACTGAGAGTCCAGTGGCTTGGTTCTCTTCCTCACTCTGCTGCTGATTCCACACCTAGCCTTCAGCAATACACTTAACCTTCCTGTGTCTTTAGTTTCATAATTTCTAAATGAGGATGATAATTATTGCCTGCCTCATGGAGGGGTCCTGACTTTTAGTTCATTAATGTTCATGCAGTTCTTTGGGGATCCTTGCGTGGAAAGCTTTAGAGAGGAGGACCATACAGTGTTTCACATGCTAAAAGGTATGTTTTAACTAGGGTGGGAAAGAGTGGAAGAAGGTAAATGCAGAAGTGAGTCAGCTCTTTGGAAAAGGTCAAGCTATTTGAGGTTCTAATGTTAATTGGTGAGGATGTTTTACCTGGGATCCTCAGAAATTAGTGCCTCTCTAACAATGGGAATACTCAGGGAGAAATTTCTTGACCGACTGTGAAATGGATTTCCCAACAGCTTGAAAGATGCAAAAGCCCAGGAAGACATCTGGACAAAATGCCATGCAGAGGTTACTGGGTTGCAGGATTCTGTGCTTAGTTACTAGGGAGATCTCTCCCCACCACCTCTTTCCATAGATTTGAATCAAACAGGATAAGGAGCAGATGTAAGCAATGCAGGGATCTAACATAGAACAGCTTGGCTGACATCATGGTGGCTGTATGCTTCTGATGGGGAATGATAATATCAAGGGAAGAGCAGGTGTGAGTCATTTCCCTGGAGAGAGAGGCACGTGCACACACACAAACAGAGGGGAGGGGGGAGGAGATTATTTCATACAGACACATCGACCCCCCCCAAGCACATACACACAAGCAAAGGGATGAATCCCTTTATGTCCAAAGCCCTTGTCAAACAGCCCTTTCTTTTTCTTCTCTTGCCCATCTCTCCCACAAGCTCAGCCCCATTTAATATGTGGCAAGATAAAATCTGAGTAGTTCTTCAATATCCATTTCCTTTCTGCTGTGCATTAATCTAGTTTGAAGCTTTGTATGACAGGAACTCAAAGAAAGTAGGGTTGGGATGTAGGCATAATTGGCTGCAGAGAAACGTTTCACATGGCATTATCTCCTCTCCTTCTACATCATCTGATGTATTCCATGTGCCAAAGTAAATTGAAAATACAAAAAGGTGAGACATCAGGGCAGGCATTGCTATAGGTTTGTTACATGCATGTGGAGAGAGCGCACATGTCTTTGCAACATATGAAAAAGAACACCGAGCTTTTGATATGGGCTTGACCATTGCTGCAAATGCTCCCTCCATCACAGAGCCAGTGATGATCAAAAAAGAGTACAACTTAATGAAAGCATAATCCACCCCTCTAAAACTGCCAGGCTAAGCAACACCCATCTCTATGACCATGGAGCAAATAACCTCACCAAAAAAAGGAATGGTACTCAAAACACTAGATAAAAACATAAAGCAACAGTATGTGTGTTGTTTGGGAAGAACAGATTAAAATCAGTAATCATTGAGGTTGCTATAGATCCTGACAGAAAATCTTCACTCTAGCAAATGACCTCATCTTAACGAAATGTGCCAAACTCAGCCAGATTCTTACCAAATATGGAATCAGTGATCATAAACTAGATGTAGATTATGACTATGCAACCAGACGGATGGAGGAGAGGGTGAAATTGAACAAGAAAATCTCTCTTCATGTCCAAAATGAGGGAGTGAGACTTTTTTTTTTCTAATTATTAGACGTGATACAAGAGTATTGCCTTTTAATGGAATAAGAGAAAACTGTGCCTAACCCTGGGAAAAAGGAGAGTCAACAAAGACAGTATTGCATTACAGATCAACCTGCCACTGAATCAGAAACAGAAATAATAAATGGATATAAAGGATTGAACTCCAAATATGTTGGGAAGCACCAGCCTAAGCAGATGTTTGATCTATTGCATCTACCTATGACAAGAGCCCCAAATTGTTTTGTCCTATTTGTACCTTGGCAGCGCTTGTCTAGCTTGTAATGCCTATTTTAAATTCAAAATTCTCTATTGGATTTGTGTAGATACATGTTTATTATATGGGGTAAATTGTTCCAGTCCCATAAAGAGGGAATACGCGGTGAAATCTTATAATTATCTCGGGTAGCCAGGAGCCCCTTTCCTCTGCAAGCATTGCATCACATCATTAGAATGACTAGGCTGAATTAATTAAGACAAAAAGAACGAGGATCAAAGCACCAAGAAAGCCTCCTAGCACCAAAGGTTTAGTGTTCAACAGCAGAGTGAAGGATGCCTAGCTGTACTTACTCTAAAATCTTTGTGTGTATTGACACAATCCCATTGTCCTTTTGTTCTCTTTCTGTTCTAGCTGTCACAGGAACTGAAAGGACAATTGCCATAGTTATGTTGAAGTCCTACATTTTGATTGATTTCTAGTTGTCCCTTTTGGGTGAGAATACAAACTATTCACATGTATTCTCATGTATGTGCAATACATACCATGTGATTACCACATACATTGTGTGGAAATATTGGAATCAGTGCATTGCCAACAGAGAATAGGGCATGAGAGAATAGTCTGACAGAACTAGTTCGAACACTTTCTGAGTAACCTTTTTTACTGATGAAAAATAGCTTTTCCAAAGAAGTGGAAATTTTAGCAAAAACATTTCAGTTTTCATAGAAAACTGGAATTTTTGTTGAAAAATGAAACCTTGTTTTTCAGTTTTCATTTTTTGATTGAAGAACTGAAAAAAAAACCCCTATTTTAAAATAAACAGTCTTTAAAATTTTTGTTGAAATTTTTTGGTTGGAAAACCCCCTCTTTTTTTCAGATCAGCTCCAGTCTCACATAATGTGGGAAAGGGTATTCCAGAGGGGTATGATTTTTTAAAAGGCATATTTTATTAATTTTCAGTGCAAGGGAAAAGTATTCATGTAACAAACACAGTCAAAGAAGAAGGAGACATAGTTCCAGATCCCCAACTGGCATAAATCAGCAGAGTTCTATTGACTTCAAAGGAGTTATGCCCATTTACACCAGATGAGGATCTGGCCCAGGGCCATATTTATGAATACAGGCCAAATCCTGAATGTCTTACTCAGCCCCTTGTTTCCTGCAGGGTTTGATTAATGGAGAGCAGGCAGCAAGTAGGAGTGGGGGCTAAGGATGGGTGCAGTGCAAGGGTAGTCTCCCATCCTGAGCCACTGCAGGCAGGAGCACAAGTAAAAGTAAGGTATTGTGTGGGTGAAGAACAGGTGGACACATGGGCATGAACCATCCTCATGATACTAAGGAGTTTCTTAGCTATACCTTCCTCTCTTTGGAATCACTCTTCCTACCATGGCAGCTGTGCTGTAGCATCTTAATAAGCAGGATCCAATTTACATGCACTGTCGGTCCTGCTCATACCATTTTCCCTTGTATGTGCAACTATCTGCATCAGCAGTGGACAGGACCAAGATCTGAGTCCTTCCTAAGCATGAGCTCTCATTGAAGGCTGGGCCAAGTCCTGGTTATTTCCTCATCTCAAGAGTGTCACTAAAGTCACTGGGATTACGTGAGCAAAGCAAACAATATTTGTTTTTGCTTGAGTAAAACTGTGTAAAAACGTAGTAAGAGCTTTAGACTTAGTCCCAATGATTTTACTCTGAACACACGGCTGTTAACATGTAGGCTGATCAGAACCAGTAACCACATACATGAGAGTAATGAAGTCGTACACCACTTCTTTATTCTCCCTCACTCTCAGGTGCACAGATCGTCCTCTATTTCCCCCAATTTATTTCATTGTTGTGCTGGTTTGTTCAGGCTTCTGGGTATCAGGCTGATGGATCTGGCTTGTTTCTCTATTCTGTATAATGTTTCTCTAAGTTGCTCTCTTTTTCTCTTTCCAGGCGGTGTCCATATTATCACTTGCCATGGAAGTTGCGTAGCTAGCATCCTTACAATGTGCCCTAAATATATCCATCGACTTCCTCTTTCCATGATTGATGCTTTAGATTGGCTTATTCTACTTAGAATTTCTGATGTTGCAAGCAACTCTTTTCCATGGACTCTGAAGATCTTCTCCAGGCATTTACTTTGGAATGAATTGATCTTATCAATTTCTGTTGTAGAGTTCCATGACTCTGCTCCATACAGGAGGAGAGAAACGATGTTGGTGTTAAAATTTTATATTTAGTGTCAGTGCCAATCTTACTACTTTTCCAAATCTTTTCAAGTTTATGAAAGTTGTTTTCTGCTTTTTATATTCATTGCTTGGCATCTAGCACAGTGTTGCTATCATTGAGCATCTCCCTCCCTAGATAGGTAAAATGAATTATTTCTTCACCAAGTCTGGGTCTGAGGTATCTTTTCACAGAATAATGTGGGATATATAATTAAGAGACACTATTCTCAACTCTGTGATACAAGAGACCATGTGTTAGGAAGATCAGTATCTGCATTGCTTTTAATCAGATCCATAATATTTCCCCCAAATAACATCTCATTCTGCTAGTTCATATCGTGTTTTATAATATTGTGATTTATAAATGAGTATTTCTAGAGCATAATGCATCTTCAGATAAATCAAGGTATTCTCTCTGAAGATCTAGGATGCTGTTGAATTCATATGGCATAAAATTTAATGTTATGATTTAGAGTGTTATGGTGTGCAATGTTATGCGTACTTTAGAGCAATACATACTATATGCAGTGGCAGGTAAGATGGCTATAAGGTAGACTGTAGGGTTTTTTTTAAATGGTGGAATTTTGTGGCGTGATATAGAGTTCTTTAGGATGTTATGCTATGGATTTATATAAGATGATACAGCAAGATATAAAATAGTACAGATGGTAGTTAAGACAAATCAGAGACAAATATCAGGTATGTTTAAAATATCAAAAAACACCTAAAATCAGTATGACAAATGTTTCCCTTTGTGTTATAATCACTCCTTTCCCCTCTATGATTGGCCCAGATGACACCCTGAATATATCTCCTATTCACTCCCCACCCTCATATATAAATCTGTTTTTCAATACTACCAAACCGAAGCATTCATGCTCCGAAATATGATTGGCTTAAATATCATGAGATATATTGTTAAATAAGAAAATTTGGGTTTATTTCCTCTGCGTTCTGCTTTCTGAGACTTAGGGTACAATCGTTTCTGGAGCTGATTGGGAATCTCTTGAAGAAACAGTTTTTTATTGGAAAATGCTGATTGTGTGAAACCCTAAACTTTTCCTGCAAAACAGGTGGATTCAATTAAACTTTTGTTGGGAAGGTCCATCTTGCACCTGAGAGAATTGCTTCTGGGATACATTGATTGCCACCCCATAATAGCCCAGTGATTATGGCAGTTGCCTGGGATACAGGAGATATGGGAGAACCAGATTCACGTCCCTGTGCTCCCTAATTCAGAGCAAGCACTTAAACCCAGTCCAAGCTCTCTGGTTGTAGGTGTTCCAGCTGAGAGAGAGAGATACTGACTCTACAGTCTGGTGGGTAGGAGTGCCCTAAACACTGAGCTATTGGTTATAATGGGGTGGTATCTCTTTTTCAAAAAAGTTTTGCAGTTTTGTCTTGATGTGGAAAGGGAAAATATTCTAAATAATGACAATTCTTCTGGGATGTGAAACTCATTTCCCCACTCATCCCCAGTCACTTCACACATTCAAGCTTTTACCATAACCATTATGGCTAGAAAACATATTTTTTAAAAAGAGAGCTGATATTCTCCAGCATTCAGAAAAATGTCAACTGCCATGATTTACTCACTATTCTTATGATAATTCGTAATGCCTGGTTTTCTTCAGACATCTCTAATGTTGACCCCCTCTCTCCAGCCAAGAGTATATGAAAACATCTTCTAAAATTGACACCAGCCCTATTTCAAGTCCAACCAGCAGAAGTCACACCAACCCTGGAGTCCTGGCTCCCAGACCCCTACTTTCGACTCTAGATACATTGCTGATGTTCAGCTGAGCTTTCAGTGCTGACTTCTGTATTTAACTAGTCCACTGTGTCCTGGGGATTGCTCTTGGATTGTCTGGTTGGGTTTTTGTGTGTTGTTCTTTTAAGATCTTATTCTTCTCTTTTGCTTCACTCTCCCCTTGTATTGTCTGCAAACATTATTATTATTTTGGGGCTCTCGTGAAATGCCCCCTTTTCTTGCCCAGGGTTATATTTTTACATTTCTTGCTTTCTGTTTTGATTGGGGTGGAGGTGGGGGATGAAGGGATGGGGCTCATCTTCTTGGTTCTAAGAAAAAATCTTTGTTTGTTTGTGTCTGGGGAATGAATAGCTTCAAGTGCTGTGTTGAGAGACCAAGGGATAAACATCCATCCTGGCTGACTGATAGTCTTATTACAGACAACAGTAGGTGAAATAATCCCCTGTAGCTTGGTAATGTAAGATCCTCTTGCTTTTTCTCCCCTCAGTCAGGCTTTAGGACTTCCTTGGGTCCTGGTTCATGCTCTGGCCTATATTGTGGCATTATTTAATTACTTTTTATTGAAGACCATTAGAATCTATCACCTGGACTTTTGCAATCTCCTCAGTTCTCACGCTGCATCCTGTAGGACAGGTCCATCCAACACACATAGTAGTTAAAGTCACCTTTGTTTGCTGCTCCAAATGCATAATCCCCTCCTTCAATCTCACAGTGGCTCCTGTCCATCCTTCCCTCTCAAATACCAACTCCTTATCCTCCTCTTGTGGCCGTACATAGCTTTGTCTTTGCCTATATCCCAGGTCCAGCTGCCCCTACTCCTCAGCTCACACCCTTTACTCTGTCATCTCATTGAGCCTTGTTAATCCTCTGGTAGTCTCCTAGGATACGCCTACATGGCAGTTAAAAACCCACAGCTGGCTTCTGCCAGCTGACTTTGGCTCGTGCAGCTCGGGCTAAGAGGCTATTTAACTGCAGTGTAGACGTTCGAGCTTGGGCTGGAGCCTGAGCTCTGGGATCCTGCGAGTGGGTGGAAGCGGGATGATCCCATAACTCAGGCTCCAGCCTGAGCCCGAACATCTACACCACAAATAGCCCTTTAGCCCAAGGCAGCTGGCACAGGCCAGCCGCGGGTGTCTAATTACGGTGTAGATGCACCCTAACGGCTGGTTCTTCACCTTTTCTCACCCTCCTTACACTTGAAACAGCTTCCCTGACCCTGTCCTTCATGCAACCCAGTTTGCCTATAAATTCTCCCTCATTCACTTCTTCCTGGACCTCTTCATCCTGACTTCTTCCCTGACTTTGCTCCTTCATAACAAATTTAAAGGGAATTAACAAGCTGCCTACGTAGCAAAAAGCATATCTGGCCCTCCTCAAGTCTGATCCAAAGCCTATTGAAATGAGCGCGAGTCCTTCCGTTACTTCAATGGGCTTTGGCTCAGGCCTTGCCGCTGTATCCCTCATCCTTCCCATAAACATCAACCCCTTTGTCAGTTTGTTAATCCATTGCTCCAATCCATGTACTAAATTAGATAAGACCCTCATGACCAGGGACCTGTCTCTTTGATATGGCCATGCAGTGTCGATCACTTATATGGAGCTATAGTAACTGGAGTTAGACAATGGAAAGTTGGACAATCATTACAGAGCATATGGAAAAACTATTCAGATAAGCCATTTAATTAAGAACTGCACTGGGCTGAGAACAGAACATTTCTCTCTGACTGCAGCATTGTAATGGATCTGTATTTCTGCAATTAAGGCCAAATCCTGATCCCACTGATGTCAGTGGTGGCCCTTAATGCAATTAATCCTTCATTGGCAGGGAAGTGGACTAGATGTTCTAAGAGGCCTTTTACATCTCAAACTTCTCTGCTCTCTCTCTCAGGGTAAATGACATAGTAACAAGAACACTTGTCTTTTTTATTCTAACATTTAATGACTTGTTGAATAAACTGCATTAAATATCCATGTTTAATACCTTTATTCAGGTAAAAATCATTTCCCCCTGGCCTCTATGTTTCTCTGACAGAATCTCTCTCCTGCACAGTATGAATTTATCAATACCCTACTTGTTCCTAAGGTACAAATGTGTATGTGAGGCTGTATTTCCCAAGATCGACTGGGAAAACTCTGCAGCTAGCTCTAATCAAATTGAACTGCTGTCAAGACTTCCTGTGAGGCTTTAAGGAAATATTTCTGTATATTAGAGGGGGCTAGGAGGAGGCGTGTGAGAGAATGGGGATGCGGGAGGGGGAGCAGGACCGTTCCAAGCTTAAGTGGATTACGTAGCTATATAACCCAGTTATGGGTCTGTGGACTGGAGTGAGCTTTTTTTCTTCTGGCTGTCTGCCTGTCATATAGTTCCCCTGACAGGCAGGCTTTATTAGCTTCCCCCAGTCAGCTCTCTCAGCATCTCTCACTTTCCTCTGCTACATCCCTCAGCTGCCTGTCTCAGCCCTTCCGGTATCTCTAAGTTCCCCTGGGTCCTTCATTTAGCTGCACCAGCTGCCTGCACTGGCCTCCTGCCCCACCCCAAGCGCTCATCCTCCCAGTGTTCGCCATGTCTGGTGGCAGCTTCCTTTCTCTCTATCCCTGCTAGTCTCTCAGTCAGAGGAGTCGAAAGGGGTTGCTCAGCACCTCTGAAAGTCAGGCCCATTCATGTTGCCGTTCTTGTGTAGGAGGATAGTATAGGGTGAGTGAATTAACGATTGGCTTGACGTGTCATTCAAATCCACGACACTTCCAGATGACTTAACGTTGATGCACTTGAGACAGAGGAGTGAGCCTGACAGCGGCTGGGACTAGCCTGTAGCTACAGAAGACCAGGACGCCCTTACTAATGTCTTGGTGCCATCAGAGGTGGGGAGGGAAGCAAGGGTTGGGAAAAGCAGGGGCAGAAGCTGCCTCTCTGCAAGCAAGAGTCTGAAAATGATGGTCCTAAAGCAACCCTGCCAGAGTCAAGATCTCAGCAGGACACAACTGTTAACCTCTTCTTCCCCTACAAAGAGGGGTCTCAGCAGAGTCCAAGGGGTAAATGGGCCATGAAGACTGAATTCCCTTCTTACTCCTAGAGGGAGTCAATCCCTCAAAGGCAGGGCTGAGGCAAGAGAGGAGGGCAGGGGGTTGAAAGGTGCACACCTGCTGTTCTAAATAAGCAGTGCAGTTAGCTGATGAGGACATTGTCACCCAGGGATAACCCAATTGGGGAGCAGGGAAAGGGTAGACAATCGTACTGGGGCCCCAAGCTCCAGGGCCCGCCCAAAAGCCTGAAAATAAAGTGAAATGGAAGGGGGGAACCCCAGCAAACACAATGTAAATTTATCTTAACGGGACTGGATACACCTGATAGCCAGTGCCTGGGAGATGGAGCACCATGTCTCTGTTTCAGCACACACTGCACAAAACTTCTGGGTTTTTTGTTTGTCTGTTGTTTATTTTAAATAAAAAGTATTCTTCCTTTGACTTTGCTGGTATGTCTGTGGCTGCACTCCACTGACACGAGTTTTATTTACCATTCACATTTCTGCCTCCCAGAACACTGCAGCTATGCTGGTCTTCTGGGGAAGAGCCCGTTACCATTCACTGCCTGCCACTACTAGTCATTCTACCGACCAGATGTTCACTGTGGTCTCTCACTGCCTCCTTCTGCATGCTCTTTCTCTCTCTCTCCCCTTGCAATTGCATCACCTTAGGATGGAAACTTGTTAGATCTTACAAGAGAAGAAGGTTTCACCAGTTCAGACCTTGAATTGGAAATCCCAAAGGACAGCCCAGGGAAGGTGGGAAGTGGTGTTGGATATTCAGGAACAAGTGGTCCTCAGTCAGATTAAATATTGAATTGATGCCCCATTACGGTGCTAGGAGTTGCTGTGCTGCTGCACATAGCTTCTTTTGGGAGTGATATAAAACAAAGGGTCTGACCATTTGTGGTCATGAAGGATCCCCTGGCATTTTATGTAAGAGTAAGTGTATTAGCGCTGGTTTTCTGACCAAACAGCAGCACTGGTAATTGCAATCTGCCATCTTAATTTCCTGTATTCTTGCTCTCTCCCTAGCCTAAAGAGTTGTGTAGTGTTAAACAGTTGAGTTGCCTCATTTCATTCCAGAGGTTGCCGCTTATCAGTGGCAGGAGAAAAACTAGTCCTATACAGATTGCAGATGCGAGCTAGGCAGAAAATTATTTTCCTGTCCCATGAACATTTTCGAGATTTCCCTGTTCTGCATTGGGATGAAACTGAGACCCTTTGAAATTGTTCACGAGAATGAGAGAGGGAGAACACCCCATGCCACAATAGTAGATAGCCTAGTGTTTGGAGAGGTGTTAGGAGACCCAAGGTCAAGCCCTTGCTCTGAATCAGGCAGAACAGGGACTTGGACCTGGGTGTCCTACAGTCCAGGTGAGTCTGTAGCCAATAAATTATGCTGTCACTTGCTTGCTGACTAGAAATCTCAGCCTGTACCTTGAGCTTATATGGTAGAACCTCAAGTTACTAACACCAGAGTTACGTACTGACTAGTCAACCACACACTTCATTTGGAACCAGAAGTACACAATCAGGCAGCTGCACAGAGAGAAAAAAAAGCAAATACAGCACAGTACTTTGTTAAACGTAAACTACTAAAAAAATAAAGGGAAAGCAGCATTTTTCTTCTGCATAGTAGTGTTTCAAAGCTGTATTAAGTTAATGTTCAGTTGTAAACTTTTGAAAGAACAACCATAACGTTTTGTTCAGAATTATGAATTATGAATTATGAACATTACCTCCATTCCTGAGGTGTTCGTAACTCTGAGGTTCTACTGTACTTTTCCACAAAAAGTTTTGGTTTTGATGAATCCAGTATTTTCTGATGGAAAAACATTTAATTGAAACATTCCTGACCAGCTGTACTACAGCATCACTTAGTAAAATTCTTTTACATCTGCATCTGAAAAGTCCTTCTACAAAAGCAAGACCATTGCCGTTAAACCTCTTAAACCTTACTATTATATAATCAGTGTTGTACTCTGTACTGTACCCATAATGGAACATATGACCTCCATTGTCTAAATCACACATAGACAATATGGTACAGAAACATTAGATGGGGTACAGATACATCACACGAAGGTCCAATATCTGGATCATCAGCAAATGCTTTTTGGCTTTCTACCATTGCTTGAATAACTGCAAATATTATTTTTTCCTAACATTAACCTAGGGCCTATCCTGCTTAGGCTACTGTTGCTAACAGAACAGGAGTGAGTTAAATGCAATGCATATGCAGAAAGGTGCGGTGGCCTTCCTCCATGCCGGGGCCCAAAGAAGGGCCACAACCGTGGGGTGGGACAGTAAAAGGGCCAGCCACCCACTCTGCTCGGCAACCGGGAGGCCGGCTAGCGATAGGTCCGGCCAGCCGCCCAATCCAGCACCAGAGGGGCGGAGCCTCAGCCAGGGCTGAAAGTATAAAAAGCAGGCCCCACAGCTCAGAAAGAAGGAAGCTGCTACCAGGGGCTGATGTGCTGCCCTGCTGGCTGCAGCAAAGGCTTGAACCGGGCTGCGTTGCTGCCCCAAGTGAGCTCCTCCCAGAGCGAGGACCCCTAAGGGTTGGATAGGGCCCCTGGGCCCCCTAGACTGGCCTAGGCCTACAGGCCCCCAGGACTGGACTGCATCCCCTGAACCTGAGGGCTGGGAGATTCCCCCCCCGAGGCCGGACCTGACCTGGAGGAGCTGCCTGAGGCCGAGCCATCCCCCGAGATGGGACAGGACCTGGAGGAGCTGCCTGAGGCTGAGCCATCCCCTGAGTCCTGTGACGTGGAGGAGCTGCCCCTCACAGAGGAGCTCCCCACCTTGCTGCTGCTGCAGTGGAGTTGGGTGGGCCTGTGTCCCCCTCCCCTCCCCCTTATCTTTACCACCCAGAAACTGAGTACCGTCCCCTGCTTTCCTGACTAGAGGACACTGCTTGCTTGCCTGCCCTGTCTCAGGGCCAGGGCACCGACTCATCACCGATACAAACATTCCCCTGGAAGGAAGGTGTGGTGGCCTTCCTCTGAGCTGGGGCCCGAAGAAGGGCCACAACTGTGGGGCCGGACCAGACCCCGTGTTACAGCATACTTAAAAACTCTCAGGGGAGTTGAGGGAAAGACAGGAGAACAAGAGTAAGCATTGCCAGCTGGTCTGAATTTATCCTGAGTGTCGTCCTATTTGACGTTTCTCTCAAAGTCCCAGCTCCAGGAGGCATGTGATCAGGTGAAAACCTGTTTTTATTTTTAAAAAGGAAGTATCTAGCTCTGATGGTTGCAGAGAATAACTTAGGATGTGACCCCCACGTAATCCAAATGCTCGGAAAACAGAAAGAAAATAAGAATTCAGCTTAAAAAAACCCAAAAACCTTTTCTTTTAAAAAGTCAATATTATGAATTTTTTGGAGGGGGGTGCTGCTAACCCTTGAGATTTTTGAAACTCGGGGTTGGCAATGCTGCTTTTTTTAATACTGGGTTGAATGAAAACTCCTTCAAAAATCCTACTGCTTGCTTGAGCCAAAATATAGCTGTCTAACCACAGCAGCAAGAACCATCCAACACCAGCACATCACCCCTGCCTCCCTCTCCTTTCCCACTTACAAGAAATTGACGCAGGAGGGACAAATCATTGTTGTCCTAGGGCCCCAAGCAATTCAGCTGACACACAAGAAGTGAGGTTGTGTAAGGCCTCCCCAGCCAGGCATATCCCCAGTTCAGACAATCCCTACATAAGGCAGCAACTGCTGGCACAGCCACAGGGGGCATTTTGAAGTGGACTGGGGGCTGGACATAGGTGAGCTGAAGAGGGAAAGTGGCAGGAGGGACATGGTCAGGGCAGACTTGCACCATGGTTATTCTGTGCCCAAGATGCAGGGATTCAGGTCAAGGCAGCTTTCAGAGTTGTCCTAGAATGCACTGAGAGCTAAACCAGCCCCCAGATCTCCTAAACAGAGGGGGCACAAGCTGTCTCCCCTATGTCCGCATGCTGGTGCATGAATGTGCCTTTCAACCATAGCTGGTCAGAAAGTTTCAGTCAAAACGGTTTTCAGTTGGAAAGTGACATTTTGATGAAATCATACCATTTTCATGAAATTTTATTTTGAAAACAAAAGGGAAAAAACATTTCTAAAATGTGGCTGAAATTTCAACACTTCTGGAATACAAAGTTTTTTTGTTTTTTATTAAAGTAAATTTTCTAAATAAAAAGTCAACAAAACATTTCAATTCTCTGAAAATGAAATGTTTTCAGAATTTCACTTAATTTAAAAATTTTGACGTTTTGACCTTTTTTTTTTTTTGTCCTGATTGTGGGATGACTTTTGGGATTTCAAAATTTTCTGTGGGATGGACAACTTGTTTCCCGACTAGCTCCACTTTCATGTGTGTCTTGGTTATGAATGAGTAGGAGACTACAGTTCTAATATTATTTCAGCTCTTCCCAGCAGAAACAGCTAGACAAACATTTCAGGTGTAGTTTCCATAAAGCCAGGAAGCCAAACTACTGATTCAAACACCCACACACTTTGGAGCATTTCAAATCCAGAACCCAGCCTTGCTGTTCAGTCCCTCTCTTCATTAGAGTAAACTCAACTTTTTTTTAAAACTGAAAAAGGTTCTGGGTTCATTTCAAGAGGTGGCCAGAGTCAGTCTGACTGATCCAAAGTGGTATTTTATCTTTCCCTAGTCTCAGCCGCTCCTGCTGCCTGGATGCTACTGGGAGGCACTACACTTTCCACAAGACGGGTGAGATTTTATTCCTCTAACATTTAAAAAAAGATACAAGGAATGATTATTAAAAACGGGTTGGGTCATAAGCTAAAATAGCTCCTATTCTCTGCATAAATGGAGAATAATTTGCCACCGGTACTATAAATGTTGTGTGTGCATTTATCCACACACAGACAGAAGCTTCATTCCAGCATCACATGCGGATGCAAAGTTCAACTAAGGCCCTCGGGCAAGTCCACCTAGATGTACATGTGGAATTTCTGGTGCAAACACCTCTAGAGCACCTGGCACTCCATAGCTAATCACTGCTTTGCCCTGATTTTCCCCACTAGTGAAGATCAGAGGAATCTCACTGCTTGATCTTCATCACCACCTCTACCAGCAGGGCAGGATTTTGGAGCTTAGATAGAGCTTTGTCAGGGTGTGGCCATCGGTGGCCTGAATGCATTGGTCAGTTATCAAATTGGAGTCAGGAGAAAGGTAGCAGTGTTAGGGGTCGAGCTTCCCTTTCCTTCCCTACAAGAAAAGTTTCGCCTGAATTTATGCATTGGTCTTTTAAAAATTATATTTCTAGCCCGGCTTACAGAGGAGAAACCCTTCCAAACATGGCCTCCGTAGCACAGTCTGAGTCTGCAGAGAGTGCCTGAGTCGATATCTCAGAGAGAGAGAACCCTCAATCATCACAACAGGTATTCACTTGGAAGGCTAATGATAACATTGGTAACTATTTCACTGCTCTTGATTTTAACTGAGCCCTCCAGTTAGTGTGCTTCTCCATTTGTTGCTGGATGCAGCATTAGATGCTGGAGATGAGAGGGGGCTTTTGCAGTTCAAAAAAGTGCACTGCTTTAACAGTGCTGCCCTTCTTTTCCCTGGCTCACCGTTCTTGGGTCCACCTTCCTAGGGAAGGTGCCTTTCCATTGCCCAGAAGTGGATGGGTGGACAGAAATATGCCATCATTGGGCAGCATCCCCTCTTGCCCCAGAAAAGAAGATGGGTGTGGAAAACAAATCTTCATCTACTATAATTTTGTCCTGCTTCTGCTAAGGGCCAGTCTACCTAGATTTAAGGGTCAAATTTTCCAAAGTCTCCAAGTCCCACTTTCAAAGGTATTTTAGGCACTTAGGAGTGTCCGTCCCAGTGACTTAGGCTCCTAAGTATCTAAATCACTTTGGCCCTTTTGAAAATGTTACCCTAAAGCTTTGTTTGAGGCAGGGACTTTGGCCTGACCCTCGGCTCACACCTGTGTAAGTAAGCACTCTACCGAGGCCAATGGAGTTACATTGGTGCATAATCTGGCCTTTTGTCCTCATACCTGCCTGGAAAGCACTTAGCACCTCGAGGTGCTATGCAAATAAATTAAGGAGCAGTAAGAATTAATGAATGCTGAACGGCAGCAGCAGTATCTCCTCTTCCTCTCTTGCTGTTTCCCTTGTGCAGGGCTTCCTTACTCAATGTAAGTAGCAGGGAGCCAGGAGGGAGGAGAAGAGCCAGTGCTGCAGTCCAGGCATGGGGGACAAGGGAAAAAGTGGTTCCGTGCCTGGGATCCTGTGGAGGATTATTCTTTGAGACCTACATATGTAAGAGAGGGACTGTGGCGGTTGGAGTGTGGGTGAGATGGGATGGGAGTTGCGGCGGGGAGAAAAGTAGGAAAATAGGAATTCCAGCCACTCTAAGTGGGTTTGGATGGAGAGCAAACTCCTAATCAAATCCCAGTCTCCCCTTCCACAGAGATGGAAAGCATGGCCCAATCCCCTTGACCTCAGCCTGCTCGTATTCCCATTACTGCTTGGGGCATTTTTCACTGGCACATTTGTTTTGGATGAGAAATGGCTTTCAATGAAAAGAAAAGAGGTTGCGGGGAACCAGAAAGCATGAATATTCGGAAGCTGAATTTTTGTTTTTATTTGCTTGTGTTTTTCAGTGACAATTACCTCCCCTCCCCCCCCAAAAAAAATCCCCTGGAAAAATTCCAAAATTCCTGGCAAAAAATAATCTGCATTTTCAGGCCAGGTGCACTTGGCACCCTCTTATGGCTGGGTCAGGATGCCAAGAAAGTATACAGGGAACTGGTGTTGAAGATAGACATCTGCTGGCTACACCTTTCTGAAGGATGGGGCGGTGTTGGAACACCCCTCCTTGGGGTGGCGCGGAGGTCCTTCTCAAGTGATTGGCTATCTGGTGCTTTGTCTCACTGCTACTCAAACTACAATATGAGCACAGTTTAGCCCTAGTGCAAGTGGATGCAAATCCCATTGACTCCAATAGCTGCATCGGGGCAGAATGTATCCCTAAAGCTTGGAGCTTATAATGAGGTCTGCGGGACATCAGGGTGGGTGCATGGGGCACGTGCTGTTTTCTCCCCTCTCCTCCCCCCTCTCTTTTGTCACCCTCAGGGACTGAAGCTGAAAAGACTGGCTAGGAACAGACCTGAGGCAGAAGTCAGGGCTTGGCTTTCCAGCTTGAGGCTCCATAATGAGCTGCCAGGTGCCTGGCCGCCAGTGATGAATTTACAAGAGGGTAGATGTCTGGAGAGATGAAACAACTCTGCCTTATGTCTCTCTAGCATTGCCTAGAAGGCTGGTTTGCACAAATACTAAAACGTGAAGGGCCAGATTCCCAAAGATCCTGAAACTCCCCTTGACTTGGCTTGGCTTGTGGCTGCCCTTTCTCTTCTTTATTGAGCTACGGCATTTCATTTTCTTTTTTTAGCCATCTCCTGCTGTCTGGGTGGCATAATGTTAGCAAGGGAGCTATGCCAGGCTGGGGAGGTGGTTCAGAAAAGCCTTTGAGAATACCTTGTACTTTCTTTGTGTCAATTGCCTGGTGGGGAAGGCAGGCGGCAATATCGCAATGAGGATAAAGGAGTTAGACACCAAAATTCAATGGGAGCTGTGGCCCGAACTGCCTTAGGCGGCCCTTTGAATATTGCAGCTGTAAAGGGGCTTTTCTATGTGTAACCTCTGGTAAATGTGTATTAGCAGTTCCTGCCTTCTGTGCCTGATTACTGAGGCTAACAGTCCGTTATAGCTGTAGTTCATGAGAGCTGACTTTTTAGCTCAAGCAGTAGCAGCTCGTGCTTTTGCTCTGGAGGCTCCTGGTTCAATCCCTGGTGTGTCTGCTGGGATGGTGGCCATCACATTTGCACATTATAAAACTACTGGGGTGAGACAGCTTTGAAGTACAGAAGTGTTTCAAGTACTGACAAGCAAATGAGCTACAGCAAGAATCTCACATTGCTTCACGAGTCCTCACAGGCAGCAACAAATGGAGCCTTTTAAGTAGAATAGGGTTTATCCAGGCGGGCCTGTTTCGCCTTCTCAGGGCGTAGTGGCCTACTATAGCCACTTAGGCAGACGGCAGTATCCTAGTGTATATGATACAACATAGTTCTGAGTTGGGGACGCTAAGGAGGAGGGACAGCCTTACTACTCCTCTTGGTTGTGGAGGAACGGGTTTCTCATTCAGTGGTCTTGGCTACTGGAAGTGCGTGACTTGCACAGAAACCACTAACACATGGCGTAGCACAGGGTGTGCCACAGACGTTTCCACCAGAGACGGCATCGTACCTTCTGCTGGCCAGATGGCGCATCCCAGTTTGCGTCTGTCTCGCTGACTGAAGTTATGCTGCTTGATAATCCCACATATCCCTGGGTGCAAGAGCCACAGCCTACCTCTTGCTGCATCACCATCCTCAGATCTGGTGTTTTAACCTTTATTTGGCAGTGGTGTAGTGCGAGCCAGGGGCTGCTGTTAGAGAATGAAAGTTGTACTTCAACAGCGTTTGCTCAAATGCCCTGCCCACTGCACTGAAAATGGATCTGAGAGCGGTGGTCAGGGGCACAGCAAATCCCATGCCACCTAGCAAACAGGGATCAATATGTTTTGCCAAGCAAATGACACCTTTTGTGTCACTAAATGGAACACATATTAACCCACACTAACACATTTTCGTTGTCAACAAACACTCCTTGGTGTTAATCTGCCACTTAGGCTGGTTATAAAAACTGGCGTCTTGGGCACGGTGAGGTCCGGGCACGGTGAGGTCCAGCCCCAGTGATCGTGGAGCTGAACACAAAATCCAAGTGAACTCTTCTTTACTCAGTTAAAAGTTCCGATTCTGTGAGGTGCTGAGGGCCATGTATAGGGTGCTGGGTGCCTGGAATTCTCACTGATTTTCTCTGGACGCTGTGTGTGATCAGTCTCTGTGTGAGTAGGGGATGGTGTGAGTCACTTCCGACATGTTAGAAAATAGAAACATAAAATGGATATCTTGGAATGTTTTCCCCCCCCCCCACTGAGGTCCAGATTCTGGTCTGCCTGGGGTTTCAACCTAGCCTTCTGCCCACAAAACCAATTCCTGGTCACCGGGATAGAAGGTGAAGGAAAGCACCATTGTTGTGGATCTGTGCAGACTAGCGCTAGTGGGGGGACAAAAGGGATGCTTGCTCACCCACATGATCTTCAATAGGCCCCAAATTATTGTCAGAAAGGCCAAAATATGAACAACATGTACTGTCGTCCTCTTTTATACAAATTATAAATCACATCAAAATACTGACACTGTAGTGAAATTGAACGTCTTTAAACTCTTAAAATCCAAGATTTTTTCCAGGGGCGAACTAGCCCCTGGATTGCTGGTAGGTTGGTTCTTTTTTAAAATGACATCCCAGGACCCAGAATACCCACTTGCCCCCTAATAATGGGACCCAAAAACTGGTCCTGGATGTTCAGTGCAGATCTCAGTATTGATACCATTCTAGAGTCTGTGTGGGGGGTTTTTTTTTTGCCTGCTGCTCATTCGCTGATGAGTGTGAAATGCAAATCCCTGAAGACTTCTGCCTCTGCAAAATATTCAGAGGAACTTTGAAGACAAATGTGTGTGCAGGGGTGGGTGGAAATCTACAAACAGAGCCAAGCTTTTTACCTACTGTTATCCTTTTATCTGCAGTTCATAGGTCACAGGCTACCTATACTGAACCCACACCCATAATCAACTCACCAGAACTGATCTTAACCCTGGAGAATTATAGTGTAAAAGAGCCTGTCAGGTATTCATATTCAAGTTCCAAATCCAAAGTCATTAGTGGTGTAACTCCATCAAACCCAGGGATGCTCCGTGTAGCTCAGTTTTGTCTGTTGGCCTCAGCAGAGTTACCCCAGGAATGAATTTGGCCCATTGATCTCAGTGTAATTATATCACAGCAGGATTTGGCCCATGCTGTGGTTCCCCGGTGCAGCAGCAACCCTGCCCCTTTTTATATGGTGTGATGATTCCAGTCCAAACACTGTCAGTTTTCTAGAAACGGCAAGGGAGACACTTGTTGCCATGGTGATCCTTAATAGTTCTGACTCAGATGTAGTGTTGCCATGGCAACAGCATCCGAAGCCCTTGGGACATGGTGCAGGCTTTTTTTTTTCCTTCCGAGTGGCAGAAAAAGGCTCTGAAGCCCCATTTTACTAGCTCCTTACTGCAGTGCAGTGATGAAGCTTTCAAGGCTGTTTCGTTATTCTCTGGATAAAAGATGGTCCTGATCCTGCACTAAAGAAACAGATCTGTTACTCTGCAGTGTAAATAAATCTTTGTAACATCATCACCACTGACACATAATCTGCACATTAATGCATTCCCTGCCTCTGGCTTTAATGGCTCATCAGAAAAATGATATATATTTATTTCTTTAAAAAAAAAAAAAAAAAAAAAAGCAGTCACACTTCTTCTATGGGAAGAACCAGCTCCTTTTTTCTCAGGGTAAAGACCAAGGCCGGTGTGGATATGTGATTTTTGAGGGACAGAATTTGTGTGTGTGTGTTTGTCATTTGTGTATACATTAATGTGTATGAGAGAGGATGTGTGAGAGTTTGTGTGTTTGAGAGGTTGTAAGAAAGCCTGCGCGTGTATGTACTGAAGTTTGTTTGAGTGACAGAGAGTGCAAGAGAGCTTTTATGTATGGGAATAAGGATGAAAGGTCCATCTAATGCAGAGACTCACATGAGTGCATGCTTTCTATCTTATTCTCATTGGATGGTACAATGGGAACTGCTAGCACAATGAATTCCTGAAAAATACAGTGGTACCTACGGGTGTGATAGGGAGATGGGGGAGATTTGCTATTCCCAAACATAGCAGAAGTGTCTTCAACAGCACTAAGCAATCAGGTCAAAATCTTCCTAGCATAATTCTGGGGCAGGGAGTGGAGATGTGTCTTCATGTAGACCTTCTTGGTCCATCCCCCCATCATAATCAAAGAGCCCTTGCTGTGTCTTGCCAACTGAAGAGATCTTGGGCTGACTTCTGCTGGAAACCATCAACACTACTCTATAGTCTGCCAAGTGGGGTCACTAAAGAGGTGTGTAACACTGTCCTTCTCCCAGGTGTTTAACACTCTCCCTCCACAGTATTCCTAGTCTTTCTGGCTTAGGAGCAAGGAGATGGAGTGTAAGTCCCGTATCCGGAGACTCCTGTTTCACAATTGGATTTTCCTTGTCATTGCCTTGAGATATTAGGGCATGGTGTTATACAGCCGATCAATTTGTATGTGTTGAGTTTTGGCCAAGCTGTAGGATGGACCCAGTGAGTGTCCAGAAGAACAAAGGAGATGAGGTTGTTTGTAGTCATAGCTGTCAGCATAAGAGATCTAGCTGTGGAAGTTGTGGAAGAAGAGGCTGAAGGGTTTGGTCATAGTTGGGATGTGGGAGATATCAAACATGACTCCCATATTTCAGGCCTGGCTGATAAGGAGTATGGTGGCTTTAACAGCGGTGGAAGATGCAGGTAGTGGAGAGGATTTTGGAGGAAAACTTTATGAGCTTGAATTGGGGTATGTTGAGCTTGAGATGACAAGCCATCCAGGAGGAAATGGCAGAGAGCTTGGGATACAAGAATGAACCTGAGGAGCAGATTCAGAGTGGTGAAGTATATTTGAGTTGTCAGCATAGAGGTGATAGTTAAACATATGTGAGGAATGAGCATCACTCAAGGATAAAGTTTAGAGGTTAAAGAGGAGGAATCAAGGACAGAATTCTGAGGGGCTCAACAGACAGGCTGTCAAGAAGGGAGTGATCAACAATATAAAAGGTAACTGGGAGATATGAGGATGAGGGGGGACGCCTTCAGATTTCACCAGGAAATGTTCATCTCAGACTTCAGTGAGAGCTGTTTCTGAGAGGGGAAAGGATAGAAGCTGGATTGGAGGGGCTCGATGAATGATTTTGGGATGAGGAAATCAGTGCAGTATGTTCAAAGAGTTAAGAAGCATGGGGGAGGAGGGAGACAGGAAGGTAGTTGGAGAGACAGGGTCAAGGGAAAGTTTTAAAGATGAGGGGGAATACAACATGTTTGTGTGCAGAAGGAAGTCCATCCCTGGTGTGAACCCAGTGAAATCAGTGGTATTGAATTTGGCTCTATGTTCATTCCATATGACAGGAGAAGAATGAAGGGATTAATAGTCATTAAGTGGTAGTGTTAGAATTCTCTGATCTCTATTTGCCATTTGAAATAATATTCCAACATTTTCAAATATTTTATTCACTTCCCCGCCCACCCTGATGGAAAATGCAGTCTGTCCTCAGTGCCCCCAACACCTCCAGATCACTGGAGAGGTATGAGAGCTGCAGTGGTGTCATGATGGATTGCATTATGTCCAACCCTTACAGATAGGATGACTGAAATATTCTCCTAGTCCTAGGGTTGGACTCGTGTGCTAGAGGCTGGGCCCTGGCTGTGAAGCTTGGATCCCAACTGGAACTTCCTCAAAGTTGCAGGGGTGTATTGACTGGAGGTTTGAGTTTGGTTTCATGAAATCTGAGCTACTTGAATCCCTTCTGGCTGCTGCAACTTTAGTTCCTTCCTAAACAAATGAGATATGCATGGGACATTTGGTTTAGAATTCCCTTTATGTTGCTGGTGCTTTTGAAGGAATGGGAAAAGTGAAAGAATACAGATGGTGGCAGGAGCTGTGTCTTCATCCAAAGAAAAGCCGATACATAGATACTTCAACATTTTAGTTCTTCTTTTGGCATGATATCTCTTTCTCTCCTCTACACTCTTCCCTCTGGTCATGATTCTCCATTGCCTTGTGCAGTGCTTTAGACCAGTGTGAAGTGGGTGCAAGCTAGAAGGGTAGCATTTTACAGGCACTTTGCTCGTGCTTTGCACAGAATGCAGGAGAGTTTCTATCTTGTGCTTCTAACCATAGTATCTACCTCTCCCCTTTCCCTCTGTGTTTGCATCTAGGTGAAATGAGGAAGCCACTGTGGGGGGGATGCTCCTTTGATTATCTTTGAGATGGTTCAGCACCTACTTCAGGGTAAAACTGTTTCTAACACTGGTGCATCCGTACAGAGAACCCTATACAATCATAGTTGTACCATTGCATTCTGGGATTCCAGCAAGGAGGAGGGGCATTAGCAATATTTCCAGACACAAGCCTCTGCATTGTGGGGAGGCAGTTAGGGGACAAGGCTGAAACAGTGCAGCTTTGACACTTGTGGATTCCTATCTACACTGGGGAGAAATGTGTTGTATTTTCAGGCCTGTTCCAAGGACTGAAATCAGCTGGGACAATTTATATCTGTAAGATGGCCAGGTGTGTGGGGTGAGGGGCCCAAAGGGGAAGAGAAGAAGAATGGTCCAGTGGCTAGCCTGCTAGCCTGAGAGATCTGTGTTCAGTTCTTGGCTCTGGCACAGGCTTCCCATGTGACCTTGATCAAGTCACTTAGTTTGTCTGTCTCAGTTCCCTATCTGTAAAATGGGGATAATAGCCCTATCCAATCTCACAGGCTGTTGTGAGGATAAATACATTAGAGATTGTGAGGTGCTCAGATACTGTGATAATGGAAGTACCTCGTATAGACAGGCAGAGAAGTCATGTCTTTATCAGACCAACTTCTATTGGTGAAAGAGACAAGCTTTCGAGCTACACAGAGCTCTTTTTCGGGCCTGAGCTGACAGTTTGTGTCTTGACTTGGTGTTCCCTCAACTCTCTGTTAGATTTTAAAGATATTGCCAATATAGAAACCATATATATATACATGGTTAAATTCCATATGTGTGTTACATTAGCTTTTGTTCAGACGGTTGACTCATATAGTCTGATAACCTGCCTTCTTCAGTGCCCAGTAACTTGAATATTAGAGGAAGAAAAACAGGCTTAAAACGCACCCGGTCAGGTTTTTTTGATGCAGCAGATAATGGGAAAATTTATTTCAGACCCCTCTGCAAGAACTACTTTGTGCCCTAAGATTTGAGTTTTGATTCTCTTTATATTCACTGGCATAGCTGCAAATGTTGTTATTAGTCATAACATTACCTGTACCCTTTCTAAATCTAGACAGAGCATTTGTCTGTGGGCTTCTGAAGCAAGGAATTTCATGGACTGATACCCAATTTGTGATGAATTTATGAGGTTTCTTTTGCTTTGCACTTGGCTTGGATAACGTAACTAGACTGTGAATGGTGTAACTAATCTGTATTGGTCAGTTTTGCTTCTTTCTGAGTGTGGTACTTTTCACTTCTGTGGCTCATCCCATCAGAAGGTCTCAAAGGGCTTTACAGATATTAAGCAAGCACTGTGATTCAGGTAGTACCATGATCATCATTCCCCTTCTACAGAGAGGTGAAGTGTCTTGCCTGAGAGGCCACAGCAAATCTGTGGCAGAACTGGGAACAAAGCCCAGACCTTCAGAGTCCTTGTCCTGTGCCTCAAAGCCACCTTGTAAATGCCTCTGTTTAAAAAAAAAATAAAAAGAAAAAGCCTATGTGCTGGGGTGTGTACCCCACACAGGCCCTGCATGGGTTAATATGGACCTAAGAGGCCAATTATGTTAGGTGCTGCACCTGGAGGGCAGGAGCAGGCTGCTTAGTATAAAGAGAGGAAGTTTGTAGCAGAAGGAGACGTGGGTGGAAAGTCTGCAGTCACTCTGTTTGGGAGCGAAGGAGCAGTGAGGAGGAAACTGGGGTTGGGGGGGGAAGAATAAGGCCTGGTATCCTATCCCTGAAAGACGGGTCAACCTAGAGAAGTTGTGGGAAAGAAGCCCAGGGAAATAGCAGCAAGGGGTGGGACAGTGCAAACCTTAGCTACTGGTTACAGGGTCACTCGGCTGAACCCAATGTAGAAGGAGGGCCTGGGTTCCCCTACTAGCCACTGGCAAGTTGGCATGAGCTTGGAGTCAGAGGCCAGAGATCTGACACAGGGACTTGGAACTATTTGTTGGATTTTGATGACTGAACTTTGTTACCTTGAAATGGGTGAACATTAATATCATGACCTGGCCTGAGGGCCGATTTACAGAAGCGAGACCGCTGCAGCCATTAGCAAGTGACCGTTAGCAAGGGGTACTAGAGGGAAAGCCAGCTGCCATGCCATATCTGGCCAGAAGGAGGCGCTCTTGTGGTGTGAATCCCTTTACAGCCTAATACGTGAAACTGCCCTGTTAAGAACCAGTGCTCTAGTATGAGCAGGGCTGAGAACCAAGTTGTCCTGTTAGGTTAAAGCACGGGAGCTATGTCTTTTTCCTGTGCTCTTTAGATAGGGATGCCCATGCGATTAGAGTTTGCCTTGATTTAGCGTCTCATCAGAAGCATGACAACCCCGGCAGCCATGTTGTGGCACTACTAATGAAGCGTGTCCTGTTTCCTGAGCTGGGACTTAAACCTCTGCCCTTAGAGGCCTGAGGGTGGGGGAGAGGGGTGAAAGTGACAGATATTGACCCACCTATCAGGCACACTAAATGAAATAATAGGCTTTACTTTAACCCATTTAAAACAGTTACAGTCCTCTGCACAATTGATGTTTATTTGTGTTTACGAAGGTTACCGAGGTGCCGGTAGCTGCAGCAGGAGCTTCCTCATTCCACACCCCCCTTTCTCCCCTGCCTAACGTGCTGCAGGTGACTTTGATGCATAAGGCCGACCGCTGTCTTAGAGATCATTTTCTCTGCCAGTTAATTGAATCCAGGGCTTCCCTTCAAGTCACACTGGGAAAGCTTTATCTTTCTCTAGAGGTGGGGAAACCACGGCTTGCTAGGGAACTAGATGCTGAAATCCACTATCCTCCCTTTGCGAAAGATGTCAGACTAAGAGTTTGAATGCTTAATACACAACTGAGGCAAAGAAGCAGAGCTTCACTGATTTGAATGCTGATTTACACCAGCGGAGGATCTGGTCCAATGGCTGGCTTTTATGTGACCAACTCCAAGGTTTATCCAACACTTCCAGCTCTTCTCAAACCAGCTGCCCAAATAGATAACCTCTGAGAAATATCACTCGTTGTAAAACCAGTTCTTCTAGGGCCTGTTGTGACAGCTCAGCCTTCTCTTTGAGTCCATGATCTTGTGCGCATTGCCGAGAGTGTAACATGCAGCACTCAGATATAAACAGTTAAACTGCCTCACCTGGTGAGACATTTGGCCCTGTCCAGTCAATTCACCACTACCACTGTACTTTGCTCCCTATGTGTATTTTCTAATTCACATTAAACTGGACTGGACAAAGATGGGGCTTCCACCACTTCTGTTGGGAGACTCTTCCTTTGATCTCCCATCCCCAGGCCCAGCTGGGCTCAGTCATCTCCCTTCTGCAACAGAACGTCCTACCACTGACCGTTCTAGAGACTGACCTCTTCTTCTTGAGTGAAGCACATTGTTCTGTGCTCCACATCACTGTCACCACCATTACCCTGTTTAACTCAGCCCCTAATGCTGTTCCCAAGGCCAGAAATCTTGGGGTCACCTCTTGCCCCACATTTCCTTTTTCCTCCTCTTTGTCTTTAAGTCTCTCTGTCACCTCCAGAACTGGTGGAACTTACCCCTCACTATAATCCTACTTCTGCTGAGATCTTTTTTTCAGGCTGTTCATGTCCCTCTCTTATGGTCTTCCCAAGTCCTCACTTTTCTGTGAACTTCCTGGAGTCCAGGATGCTGACTCTTGTGTCATTCCTGGAAGTGAGACCATATCCTCCCCATTCTGTCAGCTTCAGTGACTTCCTAACTATCTCCAGCTCTGATTCAAAATTGTTCCCTCCTGGTTTTCAAAATTCTCTATGTGCCTGCCCCTTTGGTGTCATATCCAGCTCTTCTTCCTGCCTGTTCTGTCTACTCTTACTGTGGTCTCCTCTCTTTCCTCTGCCCAAGATTTTCTGCAGGTTAATTTCCACGCTTATGTTTTTGCCACATGGTGCAGTGGTACTCTAGGACGTCTTCCAGCACAGACAGCTAGGAGGACAGGTGGACTTACACAGACACGGTTAGGCAGTCTCTTCTTCTTTGCACCTCATGTTAGACCCCTGTGCTGCATAGCAAAACATGGTGCATGAACATGGTTAGAAACTAGATATACACTTGGGCTAGATTCTCAACTGGTGTAAATTGGTGTGGCTTCACTGACATCAACAGAGGTATGCCCATTTACGCCAGCCAAGAATCTGGCCCCATGTGTTACCTATATTGCGAGTGGACACAGTGTGTATAGAGTCAGCCATTTTAAACCTTGATTGCAAACCCAGGAGAAAACTGTAGTGTGGACAGTCCACTGGATTTACTCTGTTGTTCTGCAATATCTCACACTGCTCATTTGACGCAGTCTCGCTGTCTGCTGGGTGAGAGTCTCTTCACGTCCTCTGTGTGTAGTAGAACAAACCTCCTGCTCATTCACACAGGGGAAGAATGATGTGAGGGAAAAGGACTTCCTGTTTCACCCGAAAGCACAGGGCAAGGCTATTTGAATTCCCGGAGACTCGCTGATTGATGTGACTGGTGGGGGAGTGACATGCCTGCTGATGTGATAGAAGCATTTCACTCTGGCAGTCCTTGCTAAAAAATTGAAACACCTGGGACAAAAGCTAAACCGGCTCACTCACGGCATAAATGACCGGGGCCCACGCTGTCACTTGCTGTGAGTTATGAAGCCCAGTTTTTCTCTGGGAAGATGAGCATTATATCTCATGACAAACCAGGTTCAGTGTGCTTTGTGTTCTGGTTTAATGCAGTGCAGGCTTTGCCTGTCTCTGCAGGGCTGTCAGTGGGTGATTTGTAACTCAGTATTAACCACAGACCAGGGAAAGGGGTGTGTGTGTGTGTGTGTGTGTGCATGTTTTCTTTCATAACACACAAAGCTGCTGGGATCAAAGATGTCCTTGGGAAATGTTAATTTTTCTTGTCAGTCTCACCACAGGCATATTGGACTTTGATCGGGGAGCACAGCATTTCAGTGGCCACCTGCGGAATTAGGAGGAAAGCTGTGCCATATATCCAGCTGTAAAACGAGTTTAAAGTGTCTTGGTTTTAATTCCTTGTAACATATCCTTGTACCTTTTTACTAGTACCAACCCTTAAATCTCAGGTTGTGTAGAAGTATGGAGGGGATTTCAGTCACTCACCATGGGAATTAATTAGTAAGCTCTTTTCATCTGCAGATCCTAGAACACTTTTCAAAAGAGGATTTCATTATCTCAATTATAAAGATGGGGAAACTGAGGCACAGAGAAGTTAAGTGGCCAAGGTCACTCAGGAAGTCAATGGAAGAGGTCGTCTGATTCCCTGTCTCCAGCTCTAGTGGCTGGACCATACTATTTATTATGATCCTCCCTGCACCCTTCCTACTTATTTAACTCCTTTCCCCTTCCACCCCCTGATTTCTTAGTGATTTCCATCATTCAGTGTCCCTGCTGTTACCTCAGCTTTGCACCTTATCTCAGCATTCAGCTACCATTAACACCTATCCTCCAACTCCTTTCGGTATTCTGCCTCCCTATTTTACCACTTCCTTATTCTCCCCTGGTCTATCTTGTCCCAAAATGTTCTCCTTTCCTTCTCCCTCTTTCCTCTGTTTCATCCTCTTCATAGTTCCCTATTTCTCTTTGCTTCTGTCACTTCCTCCACAATGCTGGACAACTTCCCACTATGATATTGTGACCCTGCAGGTATCCTGTGCTAGCTTCAGCGGTACCTAGCACGCCACACCAAAGTAGTCCCCCTTTGCTCATCTTTCCCTTCACCTGAAAGCCTCCCACTCCTCTCTACTGCTCATGAGCCATCTGCGTCTCTTGTCACATTTGCTTTGCTCAGCTTCTTTTCCCTCAGGGGCAAATGCCTCTTTATCCAAAACCTCATCATACACAACACCATGGCCATCTTCTCTTACTGATCATGGCCTTCCCTATCAGTTCATCTTGTCTCATTGGGCTTCATCTGAATTCCACTGAAGTCAATGGAAAGATTCCCACTGATTTTAGCTCATTTTGGATAAGGCACTTGCTTGCGAAAAGAGCCCTTGGGTATCTTCTTCTTGATTTTTCCCATTTTTGTCCCTCCTAGCCAAGGTAGATACATACTCTCCACTCTTGTCTCTGAGCAATTCTTTTCTCTTGAACACAGAACGTTAGACTCCAAAGGGATCCATTTCCGGTTGCTCACGTAGCCTATCCCCTGTTGTCCGTATAGTAAATATTCTGTCCAGACCATTTAAAATGCCCCAAGTGAGGGGGTTTCCACCACTTCCCTTGATAAATGATTTCCACTCTCAGGAGCCTTATACTGATATTCAGCCTAAACTTTGCCTTTCTTCATTTTATCTTAATACTCTTAGTTATGTTCCTCCTTTGCTACACTAAATAATTGCTCTCCATCATTTGTGTTTACACCCATCAGGTTCTTACAGACTTGTCACTAGAGTTGGGTGAATAACTGATTTTGGTTGAGTGGTCAAACTAATTTTTTTTTTTAAATGTTCATTTCAGTTCAACTCAAAATGAAATGTCTTTTTTTTTTTTGCAAAACAAAATATTTCATTTTTGAGGGTTTTTTTAACCTTCCAAAATAAAATTGGAAACACAGTCATTTTGAATCAAAATATTGACACGTTTCATTTTGAAAACGTCAAAAAGAAATGCTTTGACTTTTATTGGAATATTTTTCTTTTTTTTTTCAGCTGAAGTAATCTGGTGACTTCAATATATATTCATGAAATATTTCTGTCAACCTGTATATGCATCTTTCTGTGGGGAAAAAAAAAGTTTGTTGTCTGGAAAATTCACCTAGCTGAATGAAAAATTTGTCATTGCTCCCATTGGTTGTCTCCTAGCTAAACAATAGCAATTAAGTTCTTTTACTCTTCCCTGTAGACACTTGATCATTTTTGTTGCTCTTCTTTAAACTTTCCTTCCATTTTTGTCAATATCTTCCTGGTTTCAAGGGATTCAGAACTGAATACAATGTTCCATCTGCACCAGAACCACATATGGGGAGATGACTATTTTCCCCATGCCATGGCATGGTGCCTCAGCCGGACCTTTCCTCCCTGCCTAGTCTGAAACTCTCTGTACTTTATGACACCTCCCTCTGGTGATGGGAGGCCTTTGCACTGCATGATAGGATGTGGTGGTCCCTGCATGGGTTCCCTTAGCACAAAAGTAGAAAATCACAATTAATTGCCTTTTCTGGGCATGCTGAATTGTTGACCTTTTCACATTGTTTTCTCCTTTTGCATATTGTGTGTGGAGCTGAGGTTGGTGGTGATTGTGCAAGAGAACCTGAAAAGAGATACCTGGGGAAAGGTTTGTTAATTTTCCCCAGGTTAAAGGGAAACCAGTAACTGGGTCAGTAGTATTCTGGAGAGAGAGAAAACAAGCATTATACCCAGAGTTGTATTGGCTTACATTAGTACTGCTTTTCCAGCAGTTCTAATTAGAGCGCATCCCTGCACTGCACATAGAAGTGGGTTTAGGGCTACTGCATTGGAGGCAGATTCTGGCCACCTGTAGGGATTGATCTGTGACTGTAGATAAGGCGAGATGAAATATCTGGCTCGCCACTCAGACTGCAAATCAGCCTAAATAGCCAGAGAGCTGGCTTCAACCTGTGCACCACCCTTCCCATTGTTTGTTTCTATGGGATGTGCTTTCAGTCCTGTCCCCACCAAAATGCCAGTCTTTTGGGAGAGGCTTGTGTCTTTGTAATCAAAAGTTATGTATGCTAAGGAAATAAAAGGCCAGATCCCTAGATGCAGATGAGCGGCATTTAGTGCAGTGGAGGTGGAGGGTGGGGCAGAAAGGACCCCTCTTTGCCCCATGATTGTGGGTCCCTCTAAGTGCCAGGCAAGTTCCCAGAATAATTTAAAGCAGCCTGAAGGATGCACCAATCTTCACTGGCTGTCAGGGCCTCAAAGGGGGTTGTACCAGCAATGGGGGTTAAACCAGCATATGGATGTCTTGACCCTGGCTGCACACCCTTTTCCCTGGCAGGGCCATCTGTTTTGGGAAGGGCCTTGGGACTGGATCTGCCTGCTTTTGGGCTGGTTGCTGCCAGTGTGCAATTGGCCTATAATGTTTAAGGAAAGCCTTCTAAAGAGAAATGGCCCAGTGGGTGAGTCACTGCTGTGGGACTCAGGAGGCCTGGGTTCTGTGTCTGCTTCTCTCATTGTGTGCCGGTAGGCAAGGCCTGTTGTAGGGGTGGGTGATCAGGGTAGCCACCCTGCATGCCAGCAGTTGAGGGAGCCAAGTTCCCTTTTTAGTTTTGCTTGCGCCTTTTTTGGGGGTGCGTTTGCTGAAATGCTTTCTGCCCTCCCTGACGACACACCTAGGGTTGGCGCTGCCTTTAGGCTTGTGGATCATGATGATAGTGAAACACTTGGAGATGTTGGGAGGGATGCCTATCCTACATAGGCGGTGAAAGGGTTAATGTGGGCCTGAGAGGACAGTTAACTCACCTGGTTGCACCTGGCAGGTGGGCAGGCCTAATTAAGGATGACGCCCAGCTGAGGAGGAGCTGTGTGGTGTGATAAAAAGGGAAAGAGGGACGAATTCTCCAGTTGTTCTTTTGGTGGTAGGGCCCAAGCATAATTTTTTCGGGCCCAGCACAAACATGTAACACGGGCACCCTCCTACACCCATACCACAATCCCTCAGACCATACATACAATCTCATGAGCCATGAACATTTTTTTCCTCATGGTAATGGAGGTTGCAGCCTGGGCCAGGCCTCCCAGAGCCTCTGGGCCCCAGTAAAGTGTACCCTTCCCCCAGCCATGTGAGGGCCCTGGTTGGTGGTAGAGTGGAGAGACTGGATATCAATAAGGGGGCTCCCACAGGATGAAGAGGAAGGCAGGAATGGGTGGGAAGACACAAACTCTTGTAGTTGACCCTTACATAGGGACAGGAACCAGACTTCCGGGGAGAAGTCCTGAGAAGTGTTGTCCATTACATTGAGCCCAGAAAGGGGCTGGGGGAAAGACCTGAAGGAAGACTAATGGTAGCAAGAAGTCCAGGGAGGTAGCAGCAAGGTGTCTGATGGAACAGATCTTGGCTGCTTGTCCTAGGTTCCCTGGACTATAACCCAGTGTGGTGGGTGGTTCTGGGTTCCCTTCCAGGGGACAAGGAATATTTAAAGCCCTGAGGAAGGGTATAAAGACTACAGAGCTGAGGACCATATGTAAGGATGTTGGATTAATACTTGTTGGACTTCCTGTTACTCTGGAAGAGGTGGAATTAAAATGTAATCTGCCTGGAGGACGGAGTTGTGAAAAGACAGGCCACCATAGGACTGGAGTGACTGCCAACAGGGGGTGCGAAACAAAGTCTGCTCTCTCACGTGCAGCCATGAGGGGCAGTGCCAGTCATGAGTACACTTCTACAGAGGAAAAGCACTTGTGTATAAACAACCATTTCTCCATTGCATACATCAAATGTATGGACCCTGATTCATTCCTGCTCTTGCCCTATGGCTCCTTTATGCCTGGTTTGCACCTTCCAGGGAGTGTAAAGCCACTTCATCTTTCTACGCTAAGGGAATACCCCTAACAAAGGGGGCAGTCTCTGTGTGGCATACAATAGGTGTAGCAGTCTTATGTCTTCTTCTCCCTCACACCCAGAAGCTACAGATGTGCATGTATTTCCCGGGGAAACGAGAGCATGGTTGGAGCATCTCAGGCTTCTCTAACTTTGCCTGGAGCTAGGATGACTTTCAGCCAGATTCAGAATAGAGGAAGGACAAAGATGACATCTCTTCCCCTCTTCCTCTCAGGTCTGCTGCAGAGCACAGTTCAGCCACAATGGTGAACTGGGTTCTATGTGTCTTGTAGAGAAACTTCACTGATAATTTATATATCAGGACTGCTCAAATAACCAGAGCCCATGGGTGAAACTTGACCCTATTGAAGTTGATGGCAAACCCCCACTGATGAAAGCCCCCAAGATTTCATCCTATATTTCTAAACTGCACCTTCAAGTGTGTGCTCCAAAATTAGATTCCCGCACTTAAAATCTGTTTAAAAATTCCAGACCAGGTCTTGCCTAGTCTTGGGTGACTTTTATCATTATGGTTATTACAATCTGCCTTAAAAAGGAGCCTTTTATATTGCGCTATAAACACTTCGCTGTGCTACTGCATTCTAAGTGTAGAAATATGCTGTAATTCACTGTAATAAATTCAGGATCACAATACAAGGAAAGCCAGATTGCCAACTGTACATATAGCTTCAAGCAACTTACTATGAGCAACCTTTCTCATCATCATCGCTTCCTTCCACAGCTGAATAGTTGTGTTGAGGATCTTTGCCCTTTCTGGTAAATATCTACCCTCAGGTATTAACAGAACTGACAGTGGAGCTGGATTGTGGTTGCCTTTTTTTTTGAGATCCCTTAGGTTGCAATTAGGGGAAAAGGCAGTCCAGAATGTATCGTGTTGCTGGCCCCAAGCATATCACGTCTGGGAACTGAAAGACAGATCTTAGGGACTTCAGAGACCACATGAGCACTTCTGCATGACTTGAGGGTTTGCTTTTCCATGAGAACACAATGAATGGTGGTGAGTTCTAACTTATTTATTTTAGTGGATGGTCATGGGATGATCTGGGATATGGGTAGTGTTCTGGATTGTCTTCATTTTCAGCAGTGAGTTATGGTCACTGGCTGAAGGCATTTTACTTGATTTGGTCTAGTATTAGTCAGACTTATACTTTTTGTAAGGGGAGTGTAAGACTTCCTGAAAAGATCGCTGTTTGAAAGGGGAGATTGAAGTGTGTGTGTGTGTGTGTGTGTGTGTGTGTGTGTGTGTGTGAGAGAGAGAGAGAGAGAGAGAGAGAGAGAGAGAGAGAGATCCTTATTCCTATCGAATCCCACTCAATTCTGTGCACCTTAAATTCCCCCGGCCAAGCTTATAGATTGGTCTCATCCTCTCAAATTCACAGGTTAGTGCCTTGAAAATCAATGTCATGTACACTGTCTACAAGACCATCTTGAGATCTGAGCATCTCACCAGATACTCTGCAGACCAGAGGACAGCCATGTAAAGTCTGAGTTCTGACCCTCTCTCTCCCTCCCAGGTTTCTGGAACAGCCCTGAAATAGCAAGAGGTGAACGAATACTTTATCCACTTGTAATAGCATCCATTGGAGGATCTCAAGCACTTTGCAAACGAGGACTGTGACATGTGAGGGATTATTATATGGCCATTTTACAGATGATGGGGGTGGGAAACTGAGGCACAGAGAGGTGAACCAATTTGTCCACAGTCAAACTGCAAGTCAGTGGCAGAGCCAGGAATAAAATCCAGCCGTCTCCTATTCAAACCGCTAGTCAACATTTCTTCCCCAGAAATAGCCTTTTGTAGCATTTACACTTCTGTCCATTTCTCTTCGTCACGAGGTATAAAATGGATTCTTCCCGCCCAGGGAAGGAGCCAGTTCCAGGAGCAGTTCTTCATGATTACATATTCCCTTCTCAAGCATGGGCAGGCCTCAAAACCCAAGTTTGGATCCAGGATCAGTTGTTCCACTGTTTTTCAGTGTAAGAAATAAAAAGGATTGAGAGTTGAAGGTTAATTTTAAAAGCTGGGAAATTACTTTTTGGAAAAATAAATGAAAAGATCAGATTGGCACTTTCTTCTAGGCACACACACCTGTTTAATAGCATTCCTGCAACACCCAGGAGCTGGACTTCCTTTGTTAGAGCTGGTCAGGAATTTTCTGATGAAACAAGGTTTTTTTTTTCTTTGAACTGTCAATTAACAGAAACCAAAATATTTCACTGAAATGTTTCTTTATCGACTAATGTCCAACAAAGCCTACCTGGTTGCCTGCCAGCTTGACCAGGGGTGTCGCTGAGGTCCCCAGAGCTTCCAGAGTTGGGGAACCCGAGACATTCAGACTCCCTGCTGTGGAGCTGAGATCCCCTGCTCCCCAGGGTTTCCTAGTTTCCTGATGACCCATCAGCCCGATATGGAGCTGGGTGCCTAGAATCCCCGGGAGCCACTACTGAGCCAGAAGCCTCAGAGCTTGGACTCCCAGGGTCAGTTTTGTTTCAGAACTTTCTCAGTGAAACATTCTGATTCTTTCAAAGCAATTTTTTTCTCCAGATTTTCCCTTCATGGGAGACGTCAAAACTTTTTGTTACAAAATTGGGATTTTTGTTTTTGTTTTTTGTTTTTCCCATGGAACAGAAACTTTGACTCTTTTCCAGTTCTAGCTTTCGTAAGCACTTGATTATATTGCCATCAGCGATTACATGTGTCTTGTCAGGTAAGGAGTAAGATTCCCATTCACCATTGGTCCAGAAAAGCAATTTGAATATGAGTGAATTCCTGAGAAAAGACTTCTTTTAAATCATAGTATGAGCTGCTACCTCTCACTGCTACTTGGGACGCTCCTTTTGCATCAGGTTTTGTGCAGTAGCCTATTGGATTTTTGTTGTTGTTGTAACCTAAGGGATAATCTTTAATGATGTCACACACGGAGGGGCAGGAGGGGAGAAGAACAGGAGGGGACAGCAGGGGTAGTGTCCCATAAAGGGTGTGACCGGGAATTGTTCTCTGCTTTAAAGTAAGGAAGTGTGGAAATGCTCATTGTGGAGATCTGGAAACCACAGAAAAAAAGGAAGAACAGGCTGAATATCAGGGAAAGTTCCTAACAGTAAGGGCACATCTACACAGCCCACAGCAGCAAGCCTCCTAGGCAGAGTCGACAGACTTGGCGCTTCGAAGTTGCAGCTCAGGCTCTGAAGCATAGGGAGGGGTGTGTGTTTGTTTGTGTGTGTGTGTGTGGGGGGGGGGGGGGGAAGGTAAGCTCCAGCAGGAGCCACAACATCTACACACTATTTATTTGCACGGTAGCACCAGTCCAGTTAGCCAGAGTCTGTGGACCTGGGCTGGGGGGCTTGCTGCCATGGGCTATGCCGATATACCCAAAGAGCCTGAGGAATAATCTCCCAAGGGGAATAGTGGAAACCCTATCCCCTGGGACAGTTAAAATTAGACTGGATAAAGCCTTGGGGAATGGAATGCAATGTAAGGCATTCATTCGTCACAGAAAAAAAAGATGTTTTCCCTTTTTAATTCCTTACCGCAGTGGAGGAGCGGATTTTGGAAGCCACAGGAATTGGCTCTAGAGTGTTTGCAATGCTAGGTGGAGAAGGAGATGGGTACTACACTGTGGGTTCTGCACATTTATTCCTCACACAGCTGCATTGATTGAAGACCCTGAATTGTCAGGGAGGGGACTGGGCGGGAATTGATACTGGTTGGTTACCTCCAGCCCACTAACAGCTCCAACTGCACCACATGATTGAGCAAGTCTAGGAAAAAGATGCTAATTACTTCTGCATAAACCAAGATGGAATTAAGCTGTTTGCCAGGAGGCAAAACCATTGTGCTGTGGTGTTAGGGCCAAGATGTTGATAATTCGATATTGCCCTTCACATTACAAGATGTAGTGAGGAATGTTGCTACTGTTTATGCCTTTGACCCACAGAAATAATTCTGGGGGAGGGACCATGTAGTATTTGGGGTAGATTTGGGTGAATAATGGATTTTGGGGGGGGGTTCAGTGCGGGGAAAAACCTGGTCTTTGGGTTGAACTGAAAATGTCATTTTTTTTTCAAAGCTTTTTGGCAAATAGAAAAGTTGCAAAAGCTTAAGAGTCAAACCATTTTGATAGTGTCAAAATGACAGGCGTTTTTGACACAAGGATGCAGAGAATTCACCCACTCACCTGAGATGGCAGCAACCCATGCACAATTCTACACACGACCACACACACGGGCCTGAGGTGGCAAAGGGATTTTAGCTTGGGGTTGCCGCATTGCAAGATACTGTCCTTGCCATTGGCCTATGTGATACTCTGGTATGAGGTTTCCTCACTCTTTCCTGTTGAAGCTGTTCTACTTTTCCTAAACAGGGACTTGAACGTAAGGCATTCATCTGAGATGTGGGAGACCACACTACGTGGCCATAAAGTCACTCTGACTCTTGCCCTTGGCCCAATGACAACACACTGTCATACTGAATGACTATCAATTGCCACTAAAACCCTCCACCCCGTCAGCCAGCTCTGAGGATACCGGGATCAAGGACATTGTAATACGTAAGGGGGAAAAGCACAGAATGACGCCTCTCTTGTCTAGGAAACCCAATGAGGAGAACTGGCAACCTTAGGCAATCCATATACATTTACCTATTCCGCTCTCTCCACTGCTGATGTCCTTCTTCCCCAAAGCCAGTCAATATAAGAGCTCAATCCAGCTCTTATTCAATTAATGGGAATCTTTCTATTGACTGTAATGAGAGTAGGCCCTAAATTAGCAAATCAGAGAAACAGCGGTCATGCACGTCTATAGGATTAGCAACAGGATGAATTTGACAACTCAGCTTCCTGTTTTTCCTCAGGGAAGGCAGGAAGTTGGCCTCTCTCTGAGCATGAATTTGGAGAGGTGTGTGGGGGATAGCCTAGGGTTATCCACACAACATGCCTATACTTAAAACAGCCAGGAGACAGCTACTTGGGGAGGATGCAATGTCCACGGAATCATGAAAATCAGAGCCGGAGAGGGCATGGTTAGGTCATGTAGTACTCTTCCCCTGCCAGAGCAGTGCTGTCCCACATACGATGACACTGATTCAGGGGACTGGTAAAATGACTTACAGGCTGACCCTTTTGGGTCAACAATTCAACTCTGCCCATGCCTGATGCAGGTGTTAGTGTAGGTGCAGCAGCACAGCTTCCCATCATCTGCTTAAAGCAGGATGGTTCCCCTCATCTCCTGGGCTGAGGGGAGCTCACCTCCCCTTCTTTCTGCCTCTTCACTGGCTGACAAAAATAAGGCTACATCACATGGGAGAATCTGAAGTGGGAGCGACAGGTGGAGCTGATGCCCGGCCTAGGGAGGCCACAGCCTTCCTGCCAGTAGGGAGAGCAGCAGTGCTGGCACCGGAGGAGAGAAGAGGAATTGTCCAAGCTGGGTTCTGCTTCTCGGCAGGTAGATCACCCCCACACCTCACTGCCATGCTAGGACCCACCTTGTGAGTTTAAGCAGAGAAGCTAAGACTTGAATAGGTCTGGAGAGGTTTAACTCCCTTCTCAGCCTTAGGTGGGTTGGGGAAAGAGCTCACCTGGCCTGTTAGCATTAAGGCATGTTGGTGGGACAGTCTGCAGGAAACTTACCCAGGTGCTCCCCATGTTGGAGAGACGGTTTTAGGGGGGAGACTTGCAAAGTCAAAGGGTGTTGGGCAACTGACTGCCGTCTCTGCCTTTGAAACTCACGCCCTTACTCTGCAGGGCTCTCAGTCTGGCATTCTTCACCAGTATGAAAAAGAAAAATGGAAATGTGGCTGTATAATCACATGATCTATAGTGAAGGTCCATTGTGTGAAAAAGCTGTGGCTGCAGAGTTTCACACTGACACAATACATTGTACAAGTCCTTTCAAAACCTGTTGAGGTATTGTTAGTGATGTGGGAATGATAACATTGCATTCTGCTATGCCAGTGTGATGAATCATAGGAGATTAGGGTTGGAAGGAACTTCAGGAGGTCATCTAGTCCAGCTCCCTGCTCAAAGCAGGACCCACCATGATCTATCTCGCTGACTGTCCCACTGAAATAAACAAGGGAAACTGATATACAGATCTCTGGGATGTTAAAGCATGGAAAATATCACACCCACTCTGCCCCCTGGGTTTTGTCTTTTTTTCCCCAGAGCAGTCTGGTCCTGGCACATTCTGCAGCTATGTGCCGGGTGTAGAGAAGATGCAATCAGTAGGCCAGAAAGACACTGCAAATACATTGGTGTAATGAATAATACAGTCCTCGAGGCTGAACCTCATCCAGTTTGTCCCACCAAATCATTTAAAGAGATATGAGAGGAGGCTGCCCCCACTATTAATTTAGAACAGCCTGAGCCAGCATTCCCTAAACCACTGCTGATATCTTTCCAACAGTCTCCTTATCTTTTGGATGAAGGCACTGATAAAAGCCACATTAACACTGCCTCTCAGCAACCAGGACTATATTGCTACAATAACTCAAAGCCACTGATTTACTTGTGATCATTTAAGACAGAGCTACAGCTGCCAAAGATATGTCCTCACTAAAGGGTTACTATAATAAATCTTTGCACATATATAATTCCTTTCATCAGAGGATGTCTAAGCGGGTATTAGCCCCAGTTTATAGGTGAGGAAACTGATGCAGAGAGAGGTTGTGTTTTTTTTTGTGATTTAAAGCGATTACCATGGTAACAGCAGAGGTAGGGATAGAACCCAGCTCTGTTGACTCCCATTTCTTTTCTCTAGCTAAGAACTGCCTATAGAAAGGCCCAGTGAAGTCTCCAGGGTGCACTGCACAGTTGAGATAATATCCATGGTATAAGAGAAGTACATGTATCTAAAGCAATAGATTACCTTAATACCTAATTCTTCACATTTATTAATGGGCCAGCGTCTTAGCTGGTGTAAAATCAGCATAGACCTGTTGACTTCAGTGGACCTATGCTCATTTATGTGGATAAGTGTCTGGTCATTGTATCTTTCATCTGAATCATGCTGGCATGTGGGTGCAATTAACTTCAGCTGATATAAAGAGAGCAGGAGGGAACTAAGAACTATGACTGAAGAGGTCCCTATAGAGGACCCTAGAGGGTGGAAAAAAAGATTGGGCTTGAAACTCAGGTTGTGGTTTACATTGTGTAATTGTCTTTGAATTATCAGTAAAGTCCAGCCCTAGGAAGGGGGTGAGTCTGGCCATTAATTCAGGGTCTGTGTATTCTGTTGGGGATACAGTAAGAGATCAGCCCATTCATACTTGTGTATGGTGGTTTTTCTAACCTGTGATTCACTTCTTTCATGATCTACCTCCTGGGTTAAATTTCACAGGAGATGCTTTCACCTGTGCAGAATGAATTCCAACCCCACTCAAATGATGTGGGATTGAAACAGGCCTCAGACCTGATTAAGTGGACTGCTTTAAAGTTTGCTGCTTCTCATCCTTCTTATGATGAGCCTGAAATAGCTAAAGCCCGGGGTTAGTATGCAGGTTACAAAATATCTCCCTGTAAACCTAATGGCATCCATTATCCAATCTGCACATTTTCAGGGTGAGATGGAATATCTCAGATAAGAAACTTATTATTGCATTGGGAAATAGAGAGATGTGTTTTCTTTCCTGCATGTTCTTTTTTAAAAAAAAGTTTCATACCTCAATCAATCAAGAGCTATTCATCAGAAATACTATGAAATGAATCTTTGCAGGAGACGGTGGGATGTCTTGTCATCAGCAGTGTAGTAATGAGTTACAGAGCCTTTCATCTGGAGTCAGCCAGTATGAATCTTGCCCACATCAGCAGGAACTGCAAATTTCTACCAGCTGATGGCTGTATGTCAGCCTATATGAAAGGAGTCTGGTCTCGGTCCAGTTCCTAGTGGAGGAGTGATCATGTCAGAAAAATCACCAGCACAGTTGGCACGAACTGCCTCCACACTGGCCAGCCCAGCAGAGAGGCTAACAATGGAATAACCCATGGAGCCTTCTTCACCTCTAGTTATGGTAATTGTAGGTCCGCACTGAGGCACGTTAGCAAGGGCAGGGTTGGAGAAGCTTGTACTGCCTGTACTGAACTTGGTCTATGGATAAAGGTCTCTGGTGCTGTCATCCTGGTACCTTTCACTAGCGTTAAATTAATGATAAGGGTAAGAAAATCCCTGGGAAGAAGACAAAGCTGGGGGCTAGAGGGAATAGAACTTGGTATCTAACAGGAAAGGCACTAAATAAGTACCGGAGGCAGAGTAAGGGATTTGAGAGTGTTTTCTCAGAAGACCCCACAGAAGTCCATGTATCTGTTTTCTTACACTATGTGAAAAGGGAGAGATGCTTGCTCCACAGCCCTTCAAAGGTCAGTTCTCTAGTCAACTGCATGATAGGAGTCCATTTGGATGCTACCCTCAGTCTGCAAGGTACAAGGCTAGCACTAACTTTTACAGGGTTCTAGCTGAAGTATGGCATACAAGGTTCCATCACTTTCCCCATCAGTAGCTAGGATCCTTCTCCCACCTCTGCATAGCCACAACTCCCCTCTCTGCTGGCTCCTTGTATGCCTCCCAGCACCACTCTGGTCACAGCAAACCACTAACTGTGTATCTGTTTGTGAGTCTTTGCAGTCACTGTGATCTTACGTCCTCCCTTACATGGACCGCCACTAGCCAAATGCCCCCTGGCTGGAGACTCAGCAACAATATAGCACTGGGGAAATACAATGAAGAAACTGAACCAGAAGACAGGAAGGGATCTAAATGAAAGCTCTGACCCTTGGGAGAAGAGACTGGAGTCCCTCACAGTGCTTCTGGATACACAGATCTCTCAGTGAATACATGTACATGAGGTGAGTTCTGCCCATTATCCAGACCACCCAGATGGCCAACAGGATCATCTTCCAGCTGCAGTTCCTCACATCATCTCAGGCTGTAGGGGCAGAAATAGAGAAGTTTCGCCAAACTTCCATTCAGAATTGTGTTTTCGATGGAGAGCACAACTAGTCAAGAAAGAACAAAAGTAAAGTCTCCATTTAGAACATCTCCTCTGACAGTCTGCACTGAACTGGAACACAGATCCGTTTCTTTATTAGTTATTCACCAGTGTGTCAACAGTACCTGTGAACAGAAGCAGCCTCTGGTTAATAGCAAATAACAACTAATAGGTGCTCATGCCTTCTAGTTCTGAAGAGTGTTTCTTTGGGTGTTTCAATTGTCTTGATAACCGGAAACAGGGTGACAGTTGGATCCACTCGTCAGCTCCTTGGGATGTCTCTTTATTTTGAACAACACTTCACTCTGAAGAGTTCAGAGCGCTGGGTAAGTATCATTAGGGTAGAAGAAGTATCACCTTCTATGGGGGTGGGGGGGGGTGAGGGAAGTGAGACACAAAGACTTGTCCAAGGTCTCACAGAGACAGTGGTAGAACTGGGAATAGAACGCGAGTATCCAGCCAGCTGTTTCCCTGCGCTAACCACCAGAATGCTGCATGCACACTACCGTTCTATCAGTGCAGCCTGCTTTCATGACAGCACTTCCATTCTTGTTGATCTGAGCTCTCCTTTGAGCTATGCCTTTCAAGCCTTAGAAGCTGTAATGAATACGCATCAACATTTGAGAGATGTTGACCCCTGTGTGAGGGAAGGGAGAGAGAGACACAGACGTAAAATCTAATTCATTCTCAAATGTCTGTAATTCATCCAAGAGCATTATCAATAATTACTAGAAGAATGCAATGACGCCCATCAGGGAAATCAGTGCTTTGGCAGGAAGCCTGCAGCAGGATTTGTAGATATCACACATCCACAGAGGCTTTCTTGAGCATACTAATCGTCTGTGGGGAGGAGCAGAGAGGCTTCAGCCTACAAAAGCTTGTATGCATTGGCTAGTTCTTGTGTCAGCGCTGTGCCTACATCAGGCAATCTCTAGCCTGATGTGTACAGGTTGGACATGCTATGGGTCTGACCATTGGCATGAGGTCTAGATTTTCAAAAGAGCCTAAGGGAGTTAGGTGCCCAAGTTCTATTTAAGTCAATGGGATTTGGATGCTTAACTCCTTTAGGGCTCTTTGAAAATTCCCGCCTGGGTATATAATGACCCTCCTTTGATCATAGTATAATCAACCCGTGAACCTGCTCTGGTGGTCAGTCCTAGTAGATGCTTAGACTCGGCCGTGTTAAAATTCTCTGGGAAAACAAAACTCAGCCTGGCTCTGGATGTGAGCTGGGTGGGATATTGAATTCACAGCCATTAATGTCTGTCCTATCACTTCCTGCCGTGGGCTGCCACAAACTATGACCGCTGAAGTGAGTGGGAGATGACTGGTAGATAGGCCGGCTGATGGCAGAGAATCTAGTCATTGCCATATCATTCCTTTGCCACGAGTTGGGGTAGGATAAACGTTTCTCCTCCCCTACCACCATAGCATTTATGAAATGTCCCGTCCCGTGGCACTGTTCTGGCTCAGTGATCATTAATCCACGTTGCCTCCACACATTTGCAGTCAACATTTTTTTTTACTGTGTGACACTCTCGTCTAGTTCACAGCTAAGACTGACCTGCCCTCCTGGGAGCTGACTGCCTTCACTTTTGTCACCTCCAGACTGGATTACTCTCATGTGATTCTCTATGCAGCATTACAATGGCTGCTTACTTTGTTGTGTCTCTCATGAAAGCACATAACACCTTTGCTCCCTAGGCCACACTGGCCTCCAATTCACTTCTGGGTGTAATTCAAAGAGTTAGCTTTGACCTATAACGCCCTGCATGTTTTGGGTCCTGCAAACTCTCCGTCAGTTCTGTCCAGAGGTGCTTTCAACAAAAGCAAGTGTTTATACTAACAGTCTCTGAGCTGTGGGCAGGGTGTTTTCTGTGGAAGGCCCTCAATTCTGGAACTCACTCTCCTAGAGGTCTGCCACAGTGAGGGGTGTGTGGTGCTTGAAGGTCCATCCAACACCACAGACTTTCCATGGGTGTTTGGAGAGGTGGAGGTTTTTTCCTGCAGGGGATGTTACTGAATTCTTTAACTGATATTGAGTCAATGTGGGTGAGGTAAGCTTTGAAGTGTGTCTCTCTCACCAAAAGAAGCTGGTCCAATAAAAGAAATTACCTCATCCACCTTGTCTCTCTAATATGCTGGGATACAACAATACTGCGTACATTGAGTCATGTTACTTGATAGATTTGTTATGTAATTAGTGTATCTTCATAGTCATGCATAAGCCTAGGGGGTTTGATAAGCACATTGTATAAAAATCAAATAAATCCAATACTCTACAATGGAAAAGTCCTCACTGTTTCCCATGCAGCTTTTACTGCTTCATGCCACACCTAGTCAGTGCCACATTGGAGACTAGGGGGAATATGTCAGAGGTATGTACATAGCAAAGCTGCTACCAGCCCTGAATTTTGTGGGGTTATCCCACTTTGAACAATTTTCAGGTGCACTCTTGCATTGTACAAGCAAGGTCTGGAGGAGGGTTGTGCTAAAAAAATCAAAGAAAACAAATCCCATGAGAAAATGTGTTGTTGTTTTTTGTGTGTGTCTAAATCAATGTTTTCCACAGGAAACGATTTTTTTGATGGAATTTCCCCATCAGAGAAATTGAAACAAAACCAAATAATTTCAGATTTGGTCAAGCCAAAATGAAATATTTAATTTCATCAACTTTCATGTGTGTCCACCTGAGCCACTGTGGTGCCCCGTGGGAGTTATAGTTCCAGATCCTTTGTGCGTCCGTTCCCCTCTTTGGGCTTTCCTCCTGTCTGGACTACAGCTCCCATGATGCACTATGGTCTCTCCCTGTGGCTGAACACCTGTGGAGCCTCAAAAGATGAAAGCAAATATTGAAATTTTGGAATTTCCTGTGGGACAGAAATTCCATTTTTTCAGTCAGCTGTGTCTTGGAGTATAATGATATCTCACATCACAACACAGGCAAGTTTATCCTGTAGGATAAACAGCTAAAAGTGGCAACCCTCATGTAAAAAAAAAAAAGGTACAAAACCAAATATTCAAACACAGCAAGGTAGATTGGACTTTCAGCTTTACATTTACATGCTAAACAGAAAATGACCCAAAATGGAAACCAAAAGTGTATGACTTCAGCCCTGAAATTGTGGTTCAGATTCCTCAACAGAGTTCATGAATTTCTGTCTTTTCTGAGAGGTAATTGTTTAGATTTTGGGTTTTGTGTGTGTGTATTGACAAACCCAGTCCAGTTCAGAACTTTGCAAGTACAGATGGTGAAGATCAGAGCTAGCCATAGCTAGTGGATTAGTACAGGGTCTATGTATCATGATGTTGGCTTTCACTGATCCATTGCACAGAACTGGTCCATTGTAATGTGTAATGTCCTACCATAGACAGCAAGACTTACATGTGTGTTGATGCTTTGTATTTCCCTTGAACGTGCGCTGGACAAACAATATTGCACTCTGTTTAAACCTACTCAGAAGCTCCATTTGTCCCTCCAATATATTTAGGAGGGAGTTGTAATGGAATTGTCCTGATTTTCTCTCTTTTGTTTGCTTAAATAACAAAGGAGAGTCAAGAAATGAGGTGTGTGTTGGAGGAGAGGGAGGGAAGCATATATTTGGAAGTACAATTTATTTAACCCTAAAAGATGACGTGTCGGTTGTTGGAAATGGGGGTAGGGACAAGGCTGCTGTTCTCCTGTTTCCAAAGTTTTTATTTAGCCTTTCAATTTCTTAGCTATTTTTGTGGGTTTCTTAAAAAACAAATGGAGATCTGGTTTCACAGGGATTAGAGTTTCCATGGAGAATTGCAACCTAAGGCGCCTGTGGCCCAGCTGTAATAATAGCCCTGGTGTGGTCCTGTCAGGATTGAGGCATTGGCATTTTTTCTGTCTTTATTCTTTTTATGAGATTTTTGTGTTAATTTTAATGTGAATTTTGTGCTGGCGAGAGGTGTCAGATGAACAGCCCTGAAGACTGAAATCTGTCTATTCGCAGATTAGGTATAACACGGGTGCTGGCAGGGCAATCTTCCCTTCTGCCACTGCCAATGTGCTCAAGCCTTGACCTGGGGTGAGTAGGAGGTTGTCTCTATGATCTGGTTGGTCCTCGGCCTCTTTGATGAAACCACCAACAAGGAGGTCATTGAGCACCATCTGTGCTGGTGGTTTTTCTGATACAGACAGCTGGCCACTAGTAATTGGACTGAGACCAGAAAAAAAGCTTTTTTCCCCCAGACTTTGACCTTTCCTCTTCCGGCCATTTTCCTCTGTCCCACCCGTCTGACCCAGAAGATCCTGAGTTGTGGGATTTGGGCAGTAGTTTATTAGACGTTTTAAAGTGGATTTGTCCTGAGCTGTGGTAAACCTGCAGGTTATTTCCCTCAGTCCAGACCCCGGTTTGAGACACTAAACCCACCAGAGGGTCTCTGACTGATGGCTACATTCTAACTAGAGGGCTCAGGGAGCAGTGAGAGGGCTGGGGCTACCTGTAGACTTGGAGGTTGTCATGACATAACATGTAAGCATGATGACAGGACCTTGGGTTGACCTGCTCCTTCTGTTTATCCTCACCTCAGCAACAGGACAGGCGCAAAACCTCACAACAGGTGAAGTGCCCAGCATGATCTAGAAACCCTACTTCCCAGCACAGTTGGGTGCCATTGACATATCCCCAGACATGTCTGTTCCCTCTTCCAACACAACTGGGAGTACCCACCAGCTCTCAAAATGGGTGAGCTCCTCCTTCTCACATGTCTGGGTGCACGTGTCATGACTGGGGATGGGTAAGCTCCCAACACTACCTAGCTTGGTGTGTTGTTCCTGGCATGATCATGGTAGTGGGGAGGGTGGATTTTTCTCTTTTCCCTTGCAGGGTTAAGTGCGCCTGCCATGCCTGAGACAAGCCCTTTTTGCCACCCGTCATTTCCATTTCCATTCCCAGTTAGGCAATGACAGACAGGGGCACAATGGGCAGGGCCACCTAAGGTTTACTGCCAGGACACATAATACACATATTATTAATACCAAAGGGTCCAGTCAGGATCAGAGCCCCATTGTGTTGTGCAAACATATAGGAAGACAGTCCCTGCTTCGAAGAGCCTGTAGTATATCCAGTGTCAAAATACAACAAGTGAGTATAACAGACAATGGAGAAAACGTAGGGAGAGAGGATGATGCATAATGGTAATAAGATCTCACAATGTGTATAACCTGATCGTTCCAAATCACTGAGACATTCTTGGCTTCTATAATTATCATATACATGATTCTCTCTCAACCCAAAATCCTTGGGACTCCCTAAATATTTTCCCTCTCCTCACCATTAGTCTGGGCTCATCATAGGACAGCTCATTGTGCTGTATTCCACACAGCTGTCCTGTCCAGGAAAGGGTGACCCTGAACTGCACATTATATTAATTATATTTTATATTGCTAGTCAATACATGCATATTAGGTATAGAATACACCACATCAGTAGGTATTATATGCATGGTATTCATTTAATATACATTACAAAGATTGAGAAGTTATGTTACCTGAATGTGTTTTGCTCTCCCCACAATTCTGTTCACCCATGTCAAGTATTCCATAACGCTTTGCAAAGCGGAAATCAGCTTTGGTGTTAGAAAATAGGAAGCCAGTCAAAGCCAAGATACATGAGTTGTGTGGCCTAGCACAGATTGGGATGTACCTCTGTGCCCAAACTGGTTTGGAATGTAGTATCCAAAACAGAGACAAGGAAAGTACAGAACCAAACAAGTTAAGGAATTGTCATAAGTTTTAGTGACATGTGAGGAGTGATTTTACAAGTTACAAAATACTATGAACTGAAAAGCATATCTTTAGAAGCACACCTTCTGTGTAAGGTGAACATGCTGGTTGAATTTGCTTCCCGGAAGGAAGGTCTGTATGTCTCCTTTTTGCACTGTATTGCTTTGTCTTTAGACAATAAATTTGGCTAAGTTCAGTTATATGGTTTCTTGAACATTTTTAAGTATAAACCACAAGGGTAATCAAACAATTGGCTACAACTTTGAGTTAATTGATTATATATTATATTAATTATATTACTATTAATTGGCAGGGCTGGTAACATCTATTATCAAGGTGGCCTGACACATCCCATTATAAATCCCTGTTTTCAGTTGCTTATAACTTTGGAAAAATCTTTGTGTGTGGGTTGAAATTTTTCCATGCTGGATGTCTTTCTCAGGCTGAATTGTTTTGGAAACTTTCAGCCAAAACGGTTCAGTCATTTCTGAGAATGAAGCTAAGGAAAAGTACATTGTTTTGCCTATGTTAAAATATTCTGGTGATCTTATCTGTGAAAAAGCTTTAGTGCCCCCATTCTTTGGAGCAGGGACTTGAAAGTTGGCAGGGGGCATGTTTTTTGTGTCAGGGATATGCTCTTTCCCATCACCATTAAAATCTGTCTAAATTTGGCCATGTCATAAACCTTTGAAAAATCCCTATACAGAGCAACTGAGCAGGTTCCATGCCCTCATGGGTGCTACATGTGACTGGACTGTGCATGTGCCTTCTCTACAAAGTGATTGACCATGCTCTAGTCCGAGGCTATAGTGGCAAAATTGGACTTTCCCTGTAATGGCTGAGGTGGGACCAGGCACTGGAACTTAGAGCAGGGAGACGGGGACTGGGATCCAGGGAGAGGGAAAGGGAAAGCTAGATTGGGAGCTGGTGAAGGAAACAGGGTGGGTGACTGTGAGCCAGTTTGCTGCCAAGGGGGGCATTGAGATAAGACAAGGAGCTGGGTGGATCAGGGGGCATCTGGGACTGGCTGGAAAAATATTGGGATTAGGAATCAGTGTAGGGGCAGGGTTGAAGGTGGCCAGGGAGAGATCTGACAAGAAGCTAGGGTATGGGGGGAAGAAATGTCTGGGAAGAGTCTGGGGCAAGGAATGAGAGAGGTGGGGAGGAATACTGAAATTGGATGAGGAACCCAAAGAAAGAGACTGGGAGAGACAGATTGGATGAGGAGCTGGGCAAGGGGATCTGGAGTGTCAGTGTGACACCACATGTTGAAATTTCTGTTTTTTAAACAAGCAAACAGAAAATCTAGGAAATTATACACACAAAACCTATGTTGAAGAAACACTATTAAGATTGCAAGTCAAGCACTCAGAAGTTAGAAAATGATGATATTAATGTTGCCCGTGCAACTTTAATTTAGCCCCTTTGAATATGTGCATTATATTTACGTACTATAATATATACTGTAATATAGAATAATTTATTGTAATCTATAAAACTATTATAATGTAGTCTTTAATTACATGACCACATACTATTTTATGTGTATTAGTATACAACTGTGATGGAGTGGGATATGTCTGTATCAAATTATTAATTCTACTTTGTACTGTTTGTTGAACATTAGTCATAGGACAGCTCATTGTGCTGTATTCCACACAGCTGCCCTGCCCAGGAAAGGGTGTTTGACATCTCGTTGAAGGACCATCAGTGAGAGCAATTTGGGACTGTTTGCCCTCTCCCATGGAACACTGGTCCCTACTCACAGATGAGGCAAAGTCAGATGACGGGAGTGTGCATCTCAGGGCTTTTGTTATTGTCAAATATCTGTGAGAGTAAAGCCTCTGTGGTTTAGAAATTCCTTTGCTATGCCTGTGTTCCTTGCTTTCCTGTCATGTTGTCACTGAAGGGGTTTAATTAGAAGGTCAGAGAGCCCACATGCTAGGTGGAGCTCTGAGGGAGTGCATATAAGTAAATGGGTGACTCAGGAGGTCTGAGACATTTGTTTTAGGGTATAGTGTGTCTGGATGATGGTGTTCCCTGTCCCAAGGAAAGGTTTGAGCCTGGGAGTGTGCCCTAGAATACCAGAGCTAGAAACAGTTGACTAGACTCTGCTCAGACCCAGTTGGCTTGGAAGTGCTTGGGACCTAGACAGTGTGCACTCGCAACAGACTGATGACCATACAGTGGGCTACTAGGCCAGGTTGTATCTTTTATGTTATGTTACATTAAGATTCCAGAATTGTCACTCTGTGTGTCACTCTGAAACCTAAAACGTCTGAGTCAGTGTGAAGTGATGGATGCAGCTATAAGCATGGTTGGGAGCTCTTCTGTTTAAAATATCATCAAATTCAATCATTGCCAGGATACATGGTTTGTTACCATCCAATTTTTAATTTCTCAGCCATTCTGAGTTTCTGAATTACAGCTCTGCAACATCATAAGCTTTCAGCTACAGTAAGGTGTGTATGTATGCCATCCCAAGAGTCCTAGACCATTCTGATATCAGAGGTAACCCAACTATTCACCACCCTTACTCTACAGTTAATTCACATGCAACAATTTCATTGGTTGTATGAGGGAGATTGAACAGAATGTGGATTACTTGCCCCAACTCCTACACTTGTGAGACATCATGGGCTTTCATCTATTAGTTATACATTATATTCTTTTCCCCTTTCTTTATAATTTCCCCCCAAATTCTCCTTTACCTAGTATTATTAGTTTCTTTTAAATATATATATTTTCCCACATCTCCCTCAAACAGAGAGACCTCTCCCACAACATTACCCCTCAGTCTCTGGTATACCTTTCCACTGTGGGGCTGGGAAGCATCGGGGATTCTGGCAGCCATGAAGGGGCTAACTACTGTTGGAGGCTCGTGTTGCATGCAGTTCCATGAGTGTGGGCGGCAGTCATCTGAGGAATAAAGAGGAATATGTAACACTTGTAAGTAACCTCCTAAATCCCAAGATGTGAACAAGTGGCTGGCAATCAGAACAAGGGAAATTTTGATCTGGGAACTGTGGCTCAGGGCCCTGCAGCAGAGAGATGCTGGCGGCTTGCTGTTTGGCCATTGATCTGACTCTCATATTTTTCGCGTAAGGGTGGAGGTGAAGTGAATAATTCATTGCACTTATGAAAAGTTGTGATAATTATTCACGACAGCCTCTCTTTGCCACCTTGTTTCAACAGCATGTGCTTTGAGGTGGCGGAGGGGAAAAAAGACTCAAGTGTGAGTCTTCTATGTCCTAATCTGCCAGTGACCATCTCTGTGCCAGAAGACAGACGCTTGTGCTCTGAGTACCTCTCCAGAGAGCTAATGGCCAACATGGCATTATTACTAGCCGGCAATGAGCTCCTTTTTTTTTATGATAGTAATTTGTTACACTGGTTTGCCACAAGCCCACTGCTTCCTTGTTAATCCAATAATCTATATGAGAAAAGCAATTTGACATTCCTCCTTCCCATCTGCCACCCATCACCCAATCTATATCTTAACTATCAGTGATTTATTAATGGCGTCTGCATTAAGCACATCTCCACTTCATTGGCGCCCTCCTACCTTCCCTCTTAGACACACTCTCTGGATACGTGTAGAGAGCAGAATCAGCATGGAGATGAAAAGCAACAATGAGAACAACCGAGAGATGGGAATTATTACACTTCATTCAAATGATTCTCTCTCACACACACACACACACACACACACACACACACACACACACACACACACACACACACACACACACACACACACACACTGGCAGACCCACAGAAAAACACAAAGAGATAGGAAATCCGGAGTTCTTTCAAGTTTGCCTCTTGAGCCCTAACCACTTTCTCCAACATGGATTTGAATCCAGTCCAGTTCCTGGTGGAACAAGTGTCCATATATAAAAAATCTACTGGCAATATTTTGATTCTCTTGTTGGCAGTCTCAACAGAGAGGCCAAGGACTACGTGGGCCTGCAGAATGAGTTCCCCTCCTCTCTCCTAAGAAACAACCCCCACTAAATCAGGTTCAGGGCCCATTGGTTCAGCAGTGTGTTGGAATTTGCAATGCTGCACCTGTTTCCTGGGCATTCAGGTATCTTTGGTTTATAAGACTGTCAATTCAGCTCCTATCACCAGCCACTAAAGTCACTTCCCAAATTAAAAAAAAGCATGAAAACAATCATCCCTTCTGGCTGGGCACCGCAAGGGGGTTTCATTGGTGAAGCTAGTGTCTTGTCTTATGGACATTCAGCATACCATAGAGCCTTACATCATGTCACATTTCTCAGAAACAGAAATTTTTACATTGTGACTTCTGATTTGCATTATGGGAGTAAAACAAGAAAGAACAAAAATCAAGTCCACATGAGAGAGCATACTGCTTGTCTCTTTTGTAAGCATGCACTGAATTAAATATAAAATAACTGCTAGAAAGCCAAATTCTTGGATATTTAAAGATGCAGAACACATAACCGGAGTCATAAATTACCTCCTTAAGACCAACACACTTAGGTAAGTTAGTTTATATGGCAAGTTCATATGGTGGGTTAAGTACTATATAGACTTTTAAAATCACTGGACAGATATGGCCTGGCAGATTTTTTTAAAATTGTTTGCCAACAATTATTTTTTAAAATGACCTTGTCAACTCAGATTGGATCAAAAATTTGTACCTTGTAAAAATAGACTGTTACCAAACCTGAGACTAACAGGAATGTTGCCAGGACTTTTTTTTTTTTTTTTTAATTCCAACATAGATTATTGTTTACGTTTTGTGTGACGTGGTTGTAAGGTAACCCCAAAATGGGAGCATTGAGAATGTGGAAGAGAAAGTAACTATAATAAAAAAATTAAACAGAAATCACCGATTTTTACTGTGCAACACAAGCTAGTGCAAAAAGTAAACAAAAAGCTTCCATGTGTGCTGGATTTTCAGAGTTATGTTGTAGTTTTCAAGTCATAATCTGTGCTGGAGAGAATTCTGTGAGGCCTAGATGTCTCTGCCAGACTGCCTCCTTGGTCTTCTAAAAACCACATGCTGCAACATGATCTGTGTCACCCATGTATTGCAATCTGCACCCATCCAGATCATCTGTCAGGTATCAAGATGTGTGTGTGCTGTAGGTAGGGGTAGATGTCTATGATCCTATCCTCACCTCCAGCAGGGGTCTCTGGCATCTGAATCGAATGGTTATCAGTGTGTTCCCAGTTACCATTGTGGTGTCACCAAACTGAGCAATGTTTAGGTTATTTCTGTATGTTGTATCTCAGTGACTCTGATCTGAAGATTGAGATGTCCCTTAGTCCCTGAAGTGTCTCTGGATGAAGGTCATGGGCCCGCAGGAAGATAACAGGGTTATGAACTTTTGCTGTTGGTGTCACATTTCCTTTTCCATTCTGTGAAGAGTAAGGCTGACATTTTCAAAGGAGCCTAATAGTATTCCACTCTTATTGAATTTCAATAGGATTTGGGCACCTAATTCCCTTAGGTTATTTTGAAAGTCCCAGCATAAATGGATCAAGGAACTTTCAGCTATGCGCTCGCCTTTAAGAAGTAGCTAGTTCTTCCTTATTATTATTAGATGTGTTACAGCAGTGTCCAGAGGTCTCAATCAGAATACAGGCCTCGCTGTGTTAGGTGCTGTACAAACACAATATAAGAATAATTCCTGCCTCAAAGACCTTACAGTGTAATTTATGGCAAGAGTCAGCAGGTGACTATGACAAGTGAAAAGAAGTGGAAAGAGAGGCTATGGGTAACAATGATCACAAACAAGTGATTATACAGACTAGTTACGTGCACAGCTAGATGATTTTAAATTAACTAAAAAAGTAAGGCTGAGTCACATGAACAGACGTGTGGGCAAAGCTACTACTGTCTTCCTTCCCTTTCTTCTTCCACACATTTCACTGCTTCAAACCTCTTGCTGTATTTCCAGCTGGGAACACCAATTTTTTGGGAGCTCCATGGTGGCTGCTTCTCCAAGAGAGGTCTCCTTCCTTTAGGAGAAAAAGTCCCAGCAGAATTGTAGAAATAGTAAGGGGAACCATTTTATATAGGGTCATAGAGCAGAGATGGAAAAGACAAAGTCTCGCCGATTTTTTCTCCACCTGATACATGATCCTATTAAAAAATCCAAGCAGAAAATATAAATTCTTCAAGAGCAAGCTGTGTCCTCTGGACTGACAGTTCACTTAAGCTGTCATGTGTTGTAGGCGCAGTATGATAAGGTGACATACGGTATTACAGCAGCAGTAGAAGAAAGCTCAAGATGAGGCTGGTTCATGCTTCCTTACCTCCTCTTCTGCTTTAGAAGAGCCTAGTGTGCTTGCTGTATTGAGCCAGGATCCTCAGGGACTGGGGCTTTCTGTAAACCAGCGTCTGGAAAGCTGGAATCTGCCACACACTCCCATGCAAACCTAGCTCTTCAACAATTACATCTAAAAGCACTGCTTGATTGTGGAAACAATTTTGGAAGCCAGCCTTTTCTATTCTGACAGGAGCCTGGCTGCTGCTGGGTGTCTGGTGAGTGGGGGAGCATCCAGATGATGGATTGCCTGTCCCTACTGCCGTGTGAGAGCAAGCTCATTTGGCATGCTCATTTGAAGGAAGATTTTGTTAATGGCTTTACAGAAGACACAAGTGAATCCAGAGAGTTATTTGTGACCAAGATTTCTGGATAGGAGGGGTGTTAATATTCTGGAATGTGTGCTTTTGTGGATCTCTCCAATTCCTTTTTGAGATATGGGCTAATAACCCTTTCCCCCCTTGTAATTTCATGGATTTCTCTCCCACTCAAAAGATATTAAATATAGGGGTTGGGGGTTTTTTCTCACTAAAGGGAAATGTGAAATAGTTGGTGACAGGAAGAGAAGAGCCTCACCAAAACGAGGCTCTCTTCGAGGATGTCAACCTATATTTAATCATTAGGGCTGATGGAAACTATTTTCTGATGGGGGAAAAATGGGTTTTTGAGTACGTGAAAATTTTCAAGGAAAGCAGCTACTTTTCTCAAATTATTTCAATTTTTGTCCGAAAAATGAAAACCCCCAAAATTGTCAATTTTTGGCAAAAAATTTCAGTTTTTGATGAAAATTCAGGTTTTTTGCTGAAAATTAAGCCTTCCCCCCACATTTTTGTCAGCTTTTCATGGGGGGAACCCATTTTTAACAAGCTGTAATCATCATACATTTTTTATTAAAAATGTTCTCGTTCACATCTCTGATGCTCATTTTGACAGTCTTTCTTTGCTTTCCTACTCCTGCTCATCATTTCACAATCTCTCTTTCTCTCTCTGCTGCAATTTTCATCCTATTTTAATTAATTTTTCCTCTTTCCTACTTTCTTCCTTTCTTCACTACACCTGCAAAGCAGATGAAGAACCTAATAATATTTGAGTTTGACTTGGTCTTTGGATCCCTTCATATTTGAGTTGTTTAGAAAGTGGCCAAAAGTTATCCATAAGAAAAAAGTTCTCGATTTGATGTGTTAGACTATTCCTACGTTATCCCTGTACCATGAGATTCCCTATAGTTAAGGAGGAGTTGCAGCTCAGATGGAGCTTTAAGAGTCCACATGCCTCTGGGACCTAGTCTACACTTGCCTGGAGATTCGGTGGCAGTCAATGGGAGTTACGCAAGCTACGCAGAGTAGCTTGCATAACTCCCATTGACTGAAGTGCTTCCCTTCTGCACGCCGTCTTCACTGCACTGCACTGACTGCGTTCCTGTCGATGCAGTGCTACGCCAATTGAGGGGGTGGTTTACTAACATCAACTTCCTGATTGATTGAGCAGGTCTACACTGACTGCTCAGTCGATCCAGAAAGGTCTATCTGACGGCGGCGACTTTGCTGCCATCAGTATAGACATACCCTGAGATTTGCTATTCTGAAGTAAGGTATAATGACCACTATTTATAACAATACAGTTCTATTTCCTTAGCTCCTTTTGTCCAGAATTGTCCCAGCCAAAAGTTGTGGTTAGAGATGGGCAAAATTAGTAGATGTCTTGGTTTGCAAAGACTATTCAACCAGATTTGGGTTGGGTAGAACCAAACCTGGCTGGTATAGAACCATGTCCTTTTTTATCCAACCTTCCTCCAGTCCCCCAATTCCATGCAATTCAGATAAATGGTTTCCCTCTCTCTACTGCATAAGTATCACTCAGCCACCACTGAAGCACAGCCAGTTTGCTCAAATGACACCTCACAAGAGTAGTCAGGAAGGGAAGAATAACTTCTCCAGCTGATACTTCCAGGGGCAGTTTAGAAGGCCAGAATATAATTACCTGAGTTGCTATTTTGGCCAGGACTCTGAGGTCAACACTCACCCGATCTCTGGGATGGAACTGGCGTAAGACAAGGAAATAATAATGGGGGATGGAAAGAAAAAAATCATCTCCCTAGATCTGTCAGCTCTTGATCAGTGACTGCATGCATTTTTCTGCCTTCTCCACATGTTGGTACGTTGAGGTCAAAGGTGCTATTATACTGGCGCTGGTGGTGTTCATGGTGCTGGAGGCAGGTGGTGTAATGGTCTTGATATCAAAGGTGTTGGTGACACTAACCCTCGGGGTGAAAATGGTGGGACACAGTGAACCCAAAAGAATGTTCATCTTGGCCTACCTTCCTTTGTGGATGTAAGCCTTCAGGGTGTCAATGTTCTTGGGTTTTGAATTGCCTAAACAGTCAGCTCACATAAAGGATAGCTCCAGAGAATCTACTCCACAGCTTCAGAGAGAAAGACTTTGAACTGCAAGCTAAAGACTGACGGGGAAGAGTTTCAAAAGCATGCAAGGGAGTGAGGCACATGTGTCCCATTGAGTTTCAGAGGATAAACATACTGCTATGTAGGAGGCATTGTGCTCTGGTAGATAGGAAACAGGGCTTGGGGGTCAGGAGACCCATTCAAGCCAGTTACTCTCACAGGTTGACCCTCAAACCTGTGTACAGTCTCATTGACTTCAGTGTGGTTCTTTGCAAGGACAGGAGTCTGTCTGTATGCACAAGCTTTCAGCAAAACCTGAGACTTCTACTGTCTCCTGTAGGGATGGCGGACATGTCCCAGAATTTCGCTGACAGAAGAAACAACCTTTACAAAATGAAATAATTCGGGGGAGGAAATTTAACACTCTTTCGCCTTCTGCTTATCCTTGCCATGTGATGTAATATTATATCTGCTCTCTATATTGGTCTTAGAAACCAAATATTTATATATAATGATACGGTCTACAGCACAATGAAATGTTTGAAATGAAACGAAAACCAAGTGGAATTCACCTGGTTTCAATTATCAGTGCAAGCTCTTCAAGAGGTTCACCTTCCCTTTGTGATAGAATCAGAGCTGGTCTCGCTTTTGATCCAGACGGAACACCTGTGCTTTGCACCATTTCTACATGAAATGTGTTGGCATCTGCTAAGCTTTGCACTGAGTTTCTGGGTCTGTTCAAACTCCTAGCTCAAAGGAAAGCTCAGAGCTCAGGGAACGCAAACCCATGAGAATGGAAATAGCTGAGATTTGAATCCATGAGAATAGAAATGGGCAATATTTGAACTGCACTAAGGCTCTTTGAGCTGAAATATGAAGGGAGGCAGATGAAGAAGGAAGAAAGAGGCTCTGATCCTGTATACTAATCCTTCCCTGGGCAGAGACAGTTGGCTTTCTCAAATGGCTTAGTAATGTGGATTCCTGACCAATAAATACTGGTTGGAGACTTTTCTGGCACGATTTAGGGTTGGGTAAAGTTAGTTCCATGTACAGGGAGGGGAAGGCTGTAGGCTGTTTGGCTATTACATAGAAGCTAGTAGTGTTACAGTGAGGGAACAAGACTTACGGAATCACTGGCTCAGTCAAGACCCACGATATTGGAGCAAGTCAGGCATCTCCTATGGACAGGGGAAGAAATGGGCTTGCTAAGTCATGCTGATGGATTAAGGGGAGTGTAACTTTCCCAAAGAGTGTGTAGATAGAGGGGGCATGTATGCCAGGTGTGCAAGATACCTCCCTCTTTTGGGAACTACTAAACCAAGTTGATGGAGAAGGACACTCCTTGTGTTTCTTTTCATCCCCCTTGGAAACCTCATATTGAGGTCTACGGAAATGAACTCATCACAGGAACCTAAAGCACTGTTTCCTTCAGCCCCCTCCTGCGTACTTCAGGATAAGTCCTCTCCACAACCCTTCCACATTGACGGGCTTGGGATCACTAATGGGAGCTAGGGGACAGTGGATAATTGAATTGGTGTCTCTGCTTCTTGTCACCACAAATTGTCCTGGGAAAGATACACAGAGGAAAGAGACAAAATGCAGAAATCCTAATTGAATTCAGGCAGCACAAAGGTAACAAGCAGCTGAGGGTTCTGGGTGAAAGGTGATGATGGAAGAAAGAGGGGTGGAGAAAGAGCTAGGACTTCTGAGAGATTCATACATGTTTTTCAAGGCCAGAGATCACCGTTATAATCATCTGGTTTGACTTCCTCTGTAACACAAGCCGTAGGACCTCACCCAGTAATTCCTGCTTCAAACCCAATGACTTGAGGTTGAAGTAAAGTATATCTTTGAGAGAGACAGTCAGTTTAGATCATCCAGTCTTGAACAGACAACCTTATTTCTGGCATTTCCTAATTTTCGAGAGCTTTACTTTGCCCTCTAAATGTTCCTCTCATGTAGGTTTTAGTGAGTAATTTCCTAGGTATTTAAAAAAACTGAAAACTCCAGAATTCCATCTCGTGGCTTCAGCTTGACACACAGACCCTACCACTTGAGCTGTCCCATGCTCTCTGTGGAATCGCACTTGAGGGGGAGCAGACACACACTTGGCCTGTGGGTTTCCCAGCTATTTGATGTCAGAAGGATGTTAAGACTCAGGTATCTTGGATTCCATTCCAGTGTGTGGAGGAGTTTGTTTTCTACTGGTCACAGACCTTTCTGTCCCTGTTCTTCCCAAGCCTGATCCCCTTTGTCCTGTCCCCTCCAGCTGCTCCTTGTCCCAGTCCCTGTCTCCAGCATTCAAACTCTTTGTGCCAGTTTGTCTTCTTGCCCATGCTGTTTCCCCCATCCCCTGGCCCGACTCCTTGTCTGATCAGTCTTCCTGAACCCCATTGGCTCTGTCATCTTGCCCAGCCAGTTCCAGACTTCACCTCTAGCTACCAATTCCAGTTTCTCCTCTCACCTCTTCCAATCCCAGTCTCCTCCCTCTGCTGCCCTCCCCACACCCCACTGGTCCAGTTCTTGTCACCTCTGCATTTGAGTCAGACTGCATCCCCTTCCTTGGTGCCTGGGTACCAGCAGTGGGCATATTGAAAGCATAGGAGGGAAAGTCTTGCCCAAGCCCTGCAATCCTGGGATGAAATCTTTGGAGAACGTAGCTGCCAAACTATAACAAGCCTCTATTGAGCCTGCGTGAACTGATATTTTTTCAAAGGCTCAGCAAAAGGAACTTCCCTGATACCAAAGCAATGTCCCTGCCAAATTTCAAGTACCTGCTCCAAAGCATAGGGATGCTTCTCAGTGAAATGGTGGTAAGAATTTTTTTTCACATGGGCAAACCAATATATTGTTCCCCTAATCTTGGTCTTGGAAACAGGAGAACCAATTTTGCCAATCTTTAACCATTATGATTGAAGTTATAAGCAACTGAGCACAGTCTTATAATAAGAAGTGTCAGGCAGCCTTAACTATTGGCAGTGTTATTGGCCCTGCCTATAGAAAAGAAAAAAGTGGTAAAATCATATCTGGTGTGTGAGTTAAATATCGAATATCCCGGGACCAACACAGCCACAACACTGCATACGTAAATCAGACCTCCCAGATGAGCTGCTGCACTTGTCCTGTGTCTCCCCAGGTGCAAGATGGGATAAGACATATGTTCTGTGGTCATGCTATGATTCAGTGCATCATGACATATGACAGTAACTTTTGCACCTCTTTCAGGGAAGCAGGGGTTGTAAGAAGCCAGCAGAGCAGACATTGTCCAGTTCAACTTAGAGTGGGCCATCTTATGATGCCCTCTATTCTTACCCCACATGAAAACAGCAACTACCGTGGACTTTAATGAGTGTCACTTGTGTCCGGTGGGGAAGAGCAACTGGGGGATGTCGTCTTTTCTTAGTGGTGCTAAGGGGAGGAAACCCAATCAGATCTTACTACTCCTTTGAGAGTGAAATTTAAAGGCCAAACTCTTCCCTGGAAATCAGGGGAACAAGAAGTGCGGTGGGGGCAGGAGTCCCGGGGATCCTCTTGTCCCCTGACCAAAGCTGAGTAGCATAGGGAGTCCCTTTCCTGCTGGCATGACAAAGGGGCAGCTGGGAGAAATCTATTGTAGCCTGGTGCCCAGAGTCCCAACACCACTCAAATCTGGGGCTGCTGGGCAGGTAGTTTGGGCCTCCTCCTTCGAGAAATTCTGGATGTGCCCCAGCTGGAGATCCATGCTATATGGTTGCATCCTGCCTCATGTGGGGTGGGGCCATGAAGCAGGGCTGGGGACTGAAAGCTCTGGGAGGGAATACTGGCACTCCAAAACAGCTGTATAGTAGTCCGAAGGGGGGAAAATGGCTGCAGAGAAGATAGAGCTTCATACTCGTGTGTCATTGGACAGGGTTATACCTCAGTCTGGGGGATTTCTTCTTGTTATGTTAAATCATTTTGATTCCTTCTTGTACACACTCCCCTATAATCCTCCATGATAAAACCTTGAACTTTAAGGCTGAGAACTTGCTGATGACTAAGAATGCTGTATATCTAGACTGTGAAATCAGTAGATTGCCTCCACCAGTTTTCAGACCCTCTTTACTCATTTCTTACTGGACTGATCTGACCACAGAGTAGTATCTTGAGATGGCCTCCTGACATACCCCAATGTCTATTTCCAGGCTGGGCTGAGTAGCGCCTCGTAATGGTGACGCCACCAATAGAAGCTCAGCGGCTCTGTACCCACCCGTATGTTGTGTGTAGTATGATACAACGGTATTGTGCTCAGATGGAACATGTCATGGAGATCAGTGGATATTTTGAAGGGGCCCAGACATCTGGAGGATGACCTGATATCCTTCTGAAGAGAGGCTGAGAGTTCCTTTGTCCAGTCCTTGACTGCTTCCTTGCTATTCATATTAGATGAAGGCTCTGTTGCGTTGGGAATGTGTGAGTGAATGGCACTGAATGGTGTCAGCTACCCACTGCTCTCTTGTTCGCCTGGTCTGGCTTGTAATCGAATCAGGGATGTGATCTTTTCAGGCCCCCGGGGCAATGTATTTACTCTGCAATGAAGAAGAATAACGACCGTTCTTCCTCCTGCACCTTGCCTCCCTCTCTCTGCTCTTGCGTACGTGGAACCTGCTGACCCTTTTAGAGGCAGCACAGCAGCCTGCCCCATCTTTTATTGAATTGAATTGCAAATCTGGGGATGGCTCATTGGGGGCAGGGCATCCATTTCACTTCTGTGTCCCTGCTGTCCCTCCCCTGGGACAGGCTTAGACCCCGAGGAAGTGCAGTCAGCCTTCATCAGGGAAGGCGCCTGATAAGATTAGCTCCCTGTTTAATAAGAACTCAATCAGTCAGACCCAGCTGTGCTCAGTCCCATTTCAGCCAGCGTCAGCCACAAGTAAAAACAAATGCCCGGAGCCCTGCTGCATACCATCAGCAACTCGTGGGCCAAATGCTTGCCTTTCCAGCTGTGGTATGGGAGAGAGAGACTTACTAAGCCTGACTTCCCTTCCATCCCATCCCTGTTCAACAGGAGAACTCGAGGTGAAGGACGGCTTAGGGTGGAGGGTATTTACCTATAACAACTCAAGTGTGCTTCTGCCATGGGATCAGGCAACAGATTGCCCCTCCCCTGGAGAGCCTCTCAAGATGGATGGCCATCAGGACAGTGCCCTGAACTGCGGCTGATGGTGCATGGAATTAAACAGCCCTAATTCTAAGGAAATCTGCTTAGCTGCTCACAAACCACACCAGAGCCTTGGGTCTGTATCCCTGTTTAGAGTGACTAATTCTGCTTCTGACTGTAGAGGGGAAGCGGTCACAGGGGCAGGTCACACTGGGTCACAGATCACCGGGGAGAATACAAATCAAAGCAGAACCCTTAGCCTTTTGGTTTGGTTTGTGTTAACAGTTCGATCTATCTTTTTTAGCTCCAGTCACACTTGCCCTGTGACCCTTTCAGGAGCAAACTCTTCTCCTTCCAAGCCCCACAGGATGGTGGCTCAGAAGAGGGAAGTCATGCCTGCCAGGTCTGTGCTTGACCTCTTTCCCTGGTGATCATTTTACAGCAGCACTTCGCGGCACTGTCTCTTTGGGCCTGCTCCCGGGCTCCCATTGACTGACTGCAGTGACAAAGCTCTCAGCGATTTCAACCTTTCAAGATGGGCCCGGGCTTGTAGTTTGCAACAAACTGCAATGTGTTATTACAGTTGGCAGCTGACATGAAGCTTTAAGTGGGGTGCAGGGTGGCGTCTCAGCCCTGTGTGATCTGGTTGGTGCTCTCTGTATGTCTCACACAGGTGGACTTTCTCTCCCCTTCAGCCTGCTACCTTGTTAGTGTCACCTGAGACTATATACTTGTCCCGTTACTCCCTTCCCATGGGTGCTTCTTACTGGGGCTATGTCTACACTACAGCTAATGTTGGCATAACTTATGTCGCTCAGGGGGGTGAGTAAATCAGTTACATTGACATAAGCTTCTCCCGCCGACACAGCTTCTGCTGCTTGTGGGGTCCAGAGAAGTTAAGCTGCCGGAAGAGCTTTCTCCCATCAGCTTAGAGTGGCTACATAAGGGATCTTACCAGTCTTAAGATCTCTCTAGTGTAGCTGTGCTCTAGGTCTCACACGAGCTGCATATATTGGATGCAGGAAAAAGGACCTATTTTCTCTGTGGGTCTCAATCGTTTGGTGTTATTTCCCCTCTCCCCCCTTTCTCAGTGACAGTAGGAAAAAAGGCTAGAATCCTGTTTGAAGGTTTGGGTTTTTATATATAAAAGCCCTTGCTACCTATAAAAGAAAGTCCAGTCTAGCTATCTTAGACACTTATAGGGCCCCCATTAGGGCAGTCTGGAAAACAACAATTTCCAGTTGCAGAAGATTTCAAAGTTTGTTTTTGTTCCATTGTAGAACCAAATCAAGAGCTCTTGAAGCTTATTGAGAGAGAGATCCACCCCAGGCTAGCTGATAGCCCAGTGGGTAGAGAGAACCAGGTTCCAATCCATGGCTCTGAATTAGGCAGAGCAGGGACTGGCTCTCCCATCTCCCAGATAATCACCCCTAACCTCCAAGTTATTGGGTATTCAGTGGTAGGGGGATGGGTGGCTTTCTCTGTCTCTGAGTAGAAATTCCATCCTAGACCTGAGGAAATTTTTGTCAAAAGCAATAAGTTAACCTGAAACACTTCTGTTTCATTTCTCAACCAGCTCTAGCCCTCATCACCATAGTATCTGAGCACCCACAATCTTGAATAAGTTTATCCTCACAACACCCCTGTGAGATAGGGTAGTGCTGTTATTTTCATTTGACAGATGGGAACTGAGGCACAGAGAGTAAGTGTTTTGTCTAAGGGTCGCTCAGGAAGTCTGTGACAGAACAGAGAAGTGAATCTAGATGTCCCAAGTACCAGGGTAGCACCCTAATGTGTTAAGAGGAGGGATTTAGGTTATTGAGAACCTTTTGGGAAAGGAGGGGCCCATACAGGAAGGATGGACACTGCTTAAACCAAAATGGAACCAGACTGCTGGCATGTAAAATTAAAAAGGTCAAAGATGAGTTTTTAAACTAAGGGCTGGGGGAAGGCAGACGGGTGCACGTGGCTCAGACAGACACATCCCGTAGGGGAAGATTTATTAAAGGGGATACTCTATATTCCACTAAAGAGGAGACAAAAAGACATCCTGTAAAATTGGGAAATAAAATTCTACTGAGGAAAATAGAAAGGAGCATAATCTCTGGCAAGTCCAGGGTAAAAATATAATTAGTTAGACCAAAAAAAATTTGAGGAGCAACTAACAAAAGACATAAAAACTAACAGCAAAAGTTTTTTTAAGTACATCAGAAGCACAAAGCCTGCCAAACAAACTGTGGGGACACTGGATGAGCTAGGTGCTAAAGGAGCACTCAAGGAAGATAAGGTCATTGCGGAGAAGCTAAATGAATTCTTTGAGTCAATCGTACACTGCAGAGGAAGTGAGGGAGATTTTCACACTGGAGCAATTTTTTTAGTGACAAATCTGAGGAATTGTCCCAGACTGAGTTGTCGTTAGAGGAGGTTTTGGAACAAATTGATAAATTAAAGAGTAATAAGTCAACAGGGCCAGATGGTATTCACCCAAGAGTTCTGAAGGAATTCAAATATGAAATTGCAGAACTACCATCTGTGGTATGTAAACTAGCGCTTAAATCAACCTCTGTACCATATGACTGTCAGATAGCTAATGTGAGGCCAATTTTTTTAAAAAAAGGCTCCAGAAGAGATCCTGGCAATTACAGGCCGATAAGCCTAACTTCAGTACCAAGCAAATAAGCTGAAACTATAGTAAAGAACAGATTTACCAGACCCACACATATGAACACGATTGGGGGAAAGGTCAACACAATGTTGTAAAGAGAAATCATGCCTTATCAATCTATTAGAATTCTTTGAGGGTGTCAACAAATGTGGAGAAGGGTGATCCAGGGGATACAGAGTACTTGGATGTTGAGAAAGCCTTTGACAAGGTCCCTAACCAAAGGTTTTTAATCAAACTAGGCAGTCATGGGAGAAGAGAGAAGGTCCTCTCACGGATCAGTAACTGGTTAAAAGTTAGGAATCAAAGGGTAGGAATAATTGGTCAGTTTTCACAGTGGAGAGAATTAAATAGTGGGGTCCCGCAAGGATCTGTACTGGGACCAGTGCTGTTTAACATATTCATAAATGATCTTGAAAAAGGGTTAAGCAGTGAGGTGGCAAAATTTGCAGATCGTATAAAATTACTCAAGATAGTTGTGACAGGGTCCCTGGAGTGCAACCTGGACTGTGGGACCGCTGAGCCATCCAACCCCCGCCAACCTGGGTTGACTCTCACATTGTGATACTGATGTCAAGCTACAAACCTCTGAGAGGCACTGCACCTACATAGACATCCACAGACAAGGACACACCCAACTGTGTTACATGAATGATCTCCCAGCCACTCATGAATCATCAATAGGGAGGCTCCAGCTAACTCACCCCATCTCCCCAGTCTTCCACTGCAGAACTATATTGTCTTGCACTGGTCAGAAGCCTGGCCAGTGTAAGTTCATTACGTTCGCCACTCCCTCAGTGTGGAGTGGACGCACACTAGCCTTTGTAAATTGAACTCAGATTTCCCAACTACTTCAACCAAAAACACACTGTTTTAGGTAAAATATAAACTGGATTTATTAACTACAGAAAGATAGATTTTAAGTGATTATAGTAGCAGGCATATAGATCAAAGTTGGTTCCTTAAGAAACAAAAGTAAATTCTCAGTCTAAGTGCTACAAACGAAGCAGGATCAAGCAGTGAATCAAGCAGTGTCTCACCCTGACAGAAGGTACGAGCAGGTTTCTGTTCCTCAATACACAGGCTGGGACTACCTTCCTTTCTGCCTGGGACCACACTTCCCCAGTTCAAAGTCTTTGTCTTCCAGACATTCTTCCAGACGTAGAGATGGGCAGGGAGAGAGGCCAAGAGATTGTTATTTCCCCTCTTTTATACTTTCTTCCAGCTTGCTGGAACGATCCTCACTTTGACATAGGGGTCAGGCAGCCGCCCCATTGCCTACATGCTCTCTCTGAGAAGTCTCTGGCCTTTGGGAGAATGAATTCCCTTTAATGCGCCATCAGCACTGCCTGGGCAGTGTGGGCTACTCCTTTGTTGTACTAACAGGCTGGTTGTGGGTGTCCCCAACCTCACTACATATTTCAGTAACACATAGCAATGCTTCATAACTTCAGATACAATGATAGCACACAAAATCCAACAGGATATTATTGTTCAACAGATCAAGACTTACAAAATGATGCATCACAAGGCATACTTTGTACAAAACATATCATAATCATAACACAGTGGTGAATATGGGGGTTCCAGAATGCTATTTTGAGATACAGAGTGTCACAATAGTTAAGTCCAAAGCAGACTGTGAAGAGTTACAAAGGGATCTCACAAAACTGGGTGACTGGGCAAGAAAATGGCAGATGAAATTCATTTATAAATGCAAAATAATGCACATTGGAAAACATAATCCAAACTAGACATAAAAAAATGATGGGGTGTAAATTAGTTGTTACCACTCAAGAAAGAAATCTTGGAGTCATTGTGGATACTTCTATGAAAACATCTGCTCAATGTGCAGTAGCAGTCAAAAAAGCTAACAGAATGTCAGGAACCATCAGGAAATGGATAGATAATAAGACAGAAAAGATCATAATGCCACTATAAAAAATTCATGGTATGCCCACACCTTGAATACTGTGTGCAGTTCTGGTCACTACATCTCAAAAATGATATATTAGAACTGAAAAACTTCAGAGAAGGGCAACAAAAATGATTAGGAGTATGGAACATCTTCCATATGAGGAGAGATTGAAAATACTGGGACTATTCATCTTGGAAAAGAGATGACTGAGGGGTGATATGATAGAGGTCTATAAAATCATGAATGGCATGGAGAAAGTGCATAGGGAAGTGTTCTTTAGCCCTTCTCATAACAAAAGAACCTGGGGTTATCCAATGAAATTAATAGACAGGAGGTTTAAAACAAACATAAGGAAGTACTTTTTCACCCAATGCACAGTCAACCTGAGGAACTGGTTGCTAGGGGATGTTATGAAGACCAAAGGTGTAACTGGGTTCAAAAAAGAACTAGATCAATTCATGGAGGATAGGTCCATCAATGGCTATTAGCTAAGATGGTCAGAGATGCAGCTCCATTTTCTGGGTGTCCCTAAACCTCTGACTGTCAGAAGCAGAGACTGGATGATACTCAATAACTTGTCCTGTTCTGTTCACTCCCTCTGAAGCATCTGGTACTGGCCACTGTTCGAAGACAGGATACTGGGCTAGCTGGACCATTGGTCTGTCCCAGCATGGCTGTTCTTATGTACTCCTGCTCTGTGAATAAACCAGCAAATAAAGTATGAGGAGCTCTATGGTTAAAAGGAAGTCAGGAAGAGTGAGTGTTTCCAAGTTGGGAATCAGGATATTTCCTCTTAGGCAACTCATAGACTTTAAGGTCAGAAGAGACCACTATGATCATCTAGTCTGACCACCTGCACAACGCAGGCCACAGAACCTCATCCACCCACTCCTGTAATAGACCCCTAACCTATGTATGAGTTATTGAAGTCCTCAAATCATGGTTTAAAGGCTTCAAGGTACAGAGAATCCACCAGCAAGTGACCTGTACCCATGCTACAGAGGAAGATGAAACCCCCCCCAGGGCCTCTGCCAATCTGCCCTGGGGGAAAATTCCTTCCCAACCCCAAATATGGTGATCAGCTCAACCCTGAGTATGTGGGCAAGACTCACCAGTCAGACACCCAGAAAGAATTCTCTGTAGTGGCTCAGAATGCATCCCATCTAACATCCCTTCACAGGCCATTGGCATATCTACCACCAGTGATCAAAGATCAGTTAATTGCCAAATTGCGCTGTCCCATCAGACCAATCCTTCCATAAACTTATTAAGCTCAATCTTGAAGACAGCTAAGTTTTTTACCCCCACTGCTCCCCTTGGAAGGCTGTTCCAGAACTTCACTCCTCTGATGGTTAGAAACCTTCATCTAATTTCAACTCTAAACTTCCTGATGGCCAGTTTATATTCATTTGTTCTTCTGTCCACATTGGCGCGGAACTTAAATAATTCCTCTCCCTCCTTGGTATTTATCCTCTGATGTATTTATAGCGAGCAATCATATCTCCCCTCAGCCTTCTTTTGGTTAGGCTAAACAAGCCAAGCTCTTTGAGTCTCATAAGGCAGGTTTTCCATTCCTCAGATCATCCTAATAGCTTTTCTCTACACCTGTTCCGGTTTGAATTCATCTTTCTTAAACATAGGGGACCAGAACTACACACCATATTCCAGACAAGGTCTCACCAGTGCCTTCTATAACGGTACTAACACCTCCCTATTTCTACTGGAAATACCTTGCCTGACGCATCCTAGGACCGCATTAGCTTTTTTCATAGCCACATCACATTGATGGCTCATAGTCATCATAGTCATTCTACCCAGCACGCTTTGAACTGTACCATGTATGCATATAGATGGCTCTGTGGTGTGTGTACATACTGGTAGGTGTATGTGTGCCTGCATGTCCATAATGGTGTGGTGAACATGGGTGTGCTAGTAGGTCTATATGTGTGTACATTAATTTCCCTGAATCACTACAGAGTGGCAGCGTGTTAGCATGTACAACTGAGAGTCAGGAGATCTAAATTCTAGTCCCAGCTCTGGCTTGGATGTACTGTGATCTTGTGCAAGTGGCTTTGCCTCAGTTTCCCCATCTGCAAAATGAGGACAATGATACTAAAGCTACAGTCAAGTGTTCAGACCTCCAGCATGCATGTACAACAGCCAAGAATCTTTGTACACACACCTTACTCCTGTGCATGCTTGCTTATTCTTGCACACATTAGCATACCTAGTACCAGCCCACATACACACACACACACACCACTGTCCATATACACCTAAAGCCACAAAAACACATACGTTCATGCACACACAATGCACACAGTCATTATTATACACACAAAATCACAATGAGATACAGGGACACGTACATGTCCACAAACACCTAACTATTAAATCATTAGAGCTGGTTGAAACATTTTCAACAAAAAAGTTTTCTAGCAGAAAATGTAGTTTAATTAAAATCAAACCTTTTTGTGGAAACGTCAATTTTGATGACATTTTTGATGGGAAAAACTCAGTGAATCATTGTGACTAATTTTGTTTGGTGATGTCAAAATGTTTCATTTCAATAAGAGAAAAACATTTCATTTTGACTGTATTGTTTAATTTTGTTTTGATGTTTATTATATTAAAATATTAATATAATATAATATAGTTAATATTTTAATATAATTTACAAGTCAACATGAAATTCAACAAAACGATAATGTCTCAGAGTGGAATGTTTTGACACTATTGAAATGAAACGATCTGATACTATCAAGACAAAACATTTTGATGGTCCTGAATAGAATTTTTTTTGGAATTTTCATTCCACAGGAAATTTAAAATGTTTGACTTTTTGTTGCAATTGAGAACAAAAAAAAAAAATGTCAGAATTTCCCATGGAACGGAAATCTCATTTTCTGATCAGCTCTGGAAATTATATCCCAAGATATGCAAACATATATTAGACTGCATGCATATAAAGCCTTTGGAGGGCCAGGTGGTCCAGTGGGCAGCACACCAAGTATCGCCTGTCACTGGAAAGGCCTTTCAGTCCAGTCCCTCACCGGAGGATGAGCTTAGCTTCTCCTTGGGTTTGCAATGTTCCCGTCCTCTTCTGATCATAGGGGGAGTGATCCTGGAATGTGGCTTATGCCCCTCCTGCAGCAGGGGTAGTTGGTGGGGAGCCTGAGTGCCCCCACTCCACCAAGCTCCTACCCTGGACCCTATGAGAGTCAACCGTGTCCAGGTCCCTGGACTGTCCTCAAAGTTACCCTCCGTAGGGCCCTACCATCTATCTCTCTAGTTACTATGGCAATGGATGAACTGGAAATGCCTTACTGCAGAGAAGCACATCCCTACTTATCGTATTCTCCATCTCTGTTGGTGGATATCAAGCCCTGAAATCTTTATTGTAACGTTCGGTCAATCTAATCTGCACAGAGGGTAGCCAAAGATGTTTACTGAGATGGGCAGCAGAGATGGCAGGGTGAGCACAGGAAAAGAGTACTTTCTTATTCAGACCCTGATGGTTCTGGTGGCAGGCAGTGGTAGGAAAGCTCTGAGTCACAGAATCACAGACGTCAATGCTGGACAAGGCCAGTAAATTATCCAGACTACTCTCCCTACCACTATGCGATTTGCACCCATTGTACATTTATTAATGTTCACTCAAGCCTAGTTTGAAATGTCCCAAGTGATGGAGCTCCTACCAAATTCCCTTCAGAAATTATTCAGGAGCCAAATAAATCATTTTGTCAGGCAAAGCTGGCTGAAAATCTTGCATCAAGATTTCATTTAGACAAAAGATAACGGCTCTTTGCTGACACAGAAATGTTCATGACACAACTTACATTTTCATTGAGTTTTTTGAGGGGAGCAGGCGGAAGGTTAATCAACCATAGATTTTTTTCCCCATATTGAGGGAGCCTCATATTAAACTATGCTGTATTCCAATGGTTGAAGCACTCACTAGAGAGTGGAGGAGGATTTGAACGGGGGAATCTCCCACATCCCAGGTGAGTGCCTTAACCTCTGAGGGAGGTCCTCCCACAGCTTCTTGTTAAAACGGTGTAGGTGCCTGACTTTAGGAGAAAGTTCACAGCTGATACTCAATGGCGGAGAGAGACATCTCCCTGCTGCCTGCACTTAGGCACCTATCTCCGCAAGAGGGCTGGAGCTTAGCAGCCTCTCATTGGCATCTCCCATTGGCTAGCTTACACAGCCCCTGCTTAGACAGCTGGCTGGCTTTTGTGGATTGCTTTCTTAGGCACCCTGCATTGTATAGGAGTGGAGGTACCTAACTCAGGCTTTGGGAATTGCGGTGATTTCTCTAGTTGCCTAAAAGTTAGAGATGGTGATGCTTTCATTGAAAGTCAAAGAACTTCGGCTTGTAAGTGCCCAGATTACTTTTGGAAATGGAACTTGGCATCCTAAACCACTTAGGCACCTCTGAAAATCTTACCCATAGTCAAAAAATAGGATGAAACCAATTTTCTTCTGTAGCTGAATATGTATAATAATATGATAGACATAAATGCCTTCGTGGCAGCCTGGGGTGACTTGCTCTCGCTCAGCTGACCTTTGACAGGTAGATGGCTCTAGTTTGTGTACATGTGACATATAAGGCATGTGGGGATAGGACGTGTGCATTTTATGTGTCTGGGACTTTGTGCATGTCAGTACTGTTCATGCATGGTCCTTATGCACGTGTTTGATGTGCGGTGTGGGTTTGATGGAGTGTTCAAAATGGGTGTAATCTGTATGTAAGGATCTTATGCCAACTGAGTATAGGGCTAGTTCTGCTGCACTCTGCAATGCCCCTGATGCATCCTCTGTATTGGAAGCGGAGAGGCGGGTGGTTGATGCAGGAGCCAGCTACACAGCTTCTGTCAGCTTTATGCAAGCAGAGAGTTCACTATTCAACAGGGATCCTGAGATGGCCACTTCTGGCCAGTGTATGATCAATTTGCACCACCCAAGCAGTGTTCAATGGTCTTAGAAGCCTGGAGAATCTGGTCCAGTGTATTTAAGTTTGGCTTCAGTGTACGTAATGTGCACTCTACACAATACGGGGCATATTTATAGGGGGGCATGTGAATTAGTAGGTTTGAGATGGAAGTCTGTGTGTGTCACCTGATGCACATATTTACATGTGGTGCTGATACGTGCTGAGTGCGCAGAATGTGTATCCACCGATGTGGGTTTGCCGCATGGGTTTGGATGAATGAAGCAGGCAGAAATGTATGGGACGTGCGTTGTGCTTGTGTTTATGGCACTGTGGGAGGTGAGCCTGTGTGGAATATGTGGGCCTTGTGTGTTGGTAGTGCAAATGTGTGTGTACAGTCTGTAACGTGTTCATCTGCAGCCAGGGGGATATGTGTATGTGCGTTTTGTGTTTGATGCAGGTTGTGTGGTGCATTTAGCTTCTGGAAATGCCAGTGATGAGTCAGATGGAAACCTGCAGAACACAGGACAGTGCTGTGCTTTTGCTTCAATCCTTGCACTTCCCCCAGTTACTATTTCCCTCTCCATTTCTCGGTGACATCTTCAATTCAGCTGCATGTCTGCTGCCCCAACCCTCTTCCCTGCCTGCAACGTAACAGGGAAATTAGCACGGAAGAAAACATAAATAACAAACCCATTGGAGCGAACATGAGAGCGTCTGTGACAGGAGAAGCTGCAAGGTGTCTGAGCCTGCCTGGGCCATCTCTGGAGGATGCAAGAGTAGGACAGTTTCAGGCCCTGGCGCCACTGCTCCAGTGGGGAATCACAAGCACTTTAATTAGGAGCCAGCTTCAGCATCTCACTGGAGCTACGGGGAGGAGTAGGGGGCGAAGAGAGTCTCTAGGGAGGAGGGGGAAGATAGAAACAAGGAGCAAAGGGCTCAAGATTGCCAGGGAAGAGCTGGATGGACTAGGGACATGAAAGGGACACGCCTTTTAACTCCATTGATACCCTGCAGCAGGAGAGCATTCTGCAGGGGCAGAGGGAAAAACAGGAAAGATTTTGATTTAAAAAAAAAGAGTGTGTGGAGGAGAGTTTCCCTCCAAAATAGGGAGTGTTGGCAAAACTGTGCATCTGTGCTTACTTCAGGCGTGGTTGCCTTTTATGCCGACAGATCCCTTGGTAGATTATGAGCTGACTGCTACACAGAGCCTCTTCCTTTGCTGTGCAAGAAGATCTCTGAGAAACCTGCTAGAGGGCCACTCAGAGCCTGCATTGTGCTGTGGGGCGGAGGAATATTTGCAGCCTGTGGTGCAGGGAGGGGATATACAGTCAGAGCCTGTACTGAGAGGGCTGTGGTAGGGGGGACACAGTCAGAGCCTGCAGTGAGAACGCTAGGGTGGGGGGGAGGAATATAATCAGAGCCTACGGTGAAGGGATTAGGAGGGGGACACAGTCAGAGTCTCCAGTGAAAGGAGACATGGTTCCAGGCTTGAAGGAGATGTAAGGGACTGTGGGCAGGATCATGTTGGGAGGGCAGAAGAAGAGGGATTCCTGGCAGGGCGGACAGGACAAGACTGGCTCTTCCCCAGGAGCTAGAAACCCTCCCTTTACCTCAGGACAGAGCCTCCAGGTAAATGGCCATTTCCTAAAGTGTGAAATAGCTGGCCCTGAGCCAGTACGTTAAGGATGAAAGCACCATGCAGTGGCAGTGAATTCAGTCAGTCTGCACCGTGACAGATGAGTGGGCTGGCCACGTATTCTAGAAAGAAGCTGCTGTCGGCATTGAGCTTCTTATTAGTCTGTACATGTCCTTCCTTCCCAGACTAGTGAAATATCCATTGACATTTAGAACTGGCCACCAACAAAAAAAGCCACCTTTACCTTCACCTTGCAGCTCCTCCGATCACAGTGGGCCTGATTCCCCCGGGCCTTGCACCTGTGTAGTTTTTTACTTCTAGACAAAATAAGAGGATAACCCCTTACTCTGTGGCATTTCACACTCACTTTGCACAGGTGCAAATTACTACACCAGATGAAGGGCAGTGGAGAACAAGGCTGTCACAGAGATTACAGCCACGCTGAGCACCTTTGGGGCCCTGTCATATTTTATGTTTAAAGCCCGAAAAGTTCAAAAAGCCATTATACTGAGATGGGCCAGACAGTGTGAGCTGTACACTCCTCACAGCCCTTTGTATCCAAACAGGTGAGGGGTATTGGTGTGTTCCTGGCTCATTGGGGGGGGTGTGTGTGTGTGTGTGCAGGGGTGTCCTGTGAAATCTGGCATGACTAGGGGGTGATAAATGCAAAAATCCCGTGGCTGGCTGTGTAAATTCCCCAGCCTTTACAAGTCCTGGGGAATAGGGGGAAGGACTGGCTTTGCCTTTTTTTCAGGAGGCTGGGGGACAAAACAGGACTTCTGGAATAAAAGGTTGAGTTAAAACAGATGCCGGGCCTTCTTTCTGAGTGAGCAAATGACACACCCCTGTTCTTGCTGCAGGGTTGGGAGGGACATTGGCCTTCAGACTCCCCAGGAGGAAGATGGGTGATTTCTGGTACATTTATTAGAAAGCACACAGGAACTTCTATTATGTGTATATGTTTTCTCGGTAGAGCTCGTGCCCTAAGAATAAATGTATTTTGCTTTGGTAGAGCGGTTTGGTGACTAGTAAAAACACTGTCAAAATCCTTGGAGAGAACGCACAGCCCAGGTCATGTTGGCCCTTAGGCAGACTGGCTAGCTGATGATATCACAGTATATAGCAGGGGGCTATTCAGCCTTTAAACACTGGTCAGAAGGGAGCAGGACAAGGGTCCCTATCAAGAAACAGATGATGGCTGGAGACCTCAGATTTGATGGGGAGTGGACCATGGAGAGGGAAATACAGGTGCAATTAACCTGAAACTGTGATATAGGCTCTCCCCAGATTTTTTTTCAGAGTATTGCACATTTACATTCCTAAGAACTCTGCTTGTACGCACATATGGCAGCCATGTTGTTCACAAAGGTGCTGCAGCCTGTTACAGAGGAATCATACGCACTATGCTCTCTCCTGGGGACTTACTTCTTTTCTTTCTTGCTGTTGGTTTTCTTTATCTAAAACAGAAGTCAGTTTTGATTGAAAATCTCTGACTGTCAGTGACAGGGATGTGGGTGGTTGGGCCTAGTGGTTAGAGCAGGAGTCAGTAGCCAGCAATTGGAGCCCAGTGCCACAGCCAGAGACTAGAGCCAAGGGTCAGAACTGGGTTATCTGGAGTGAGGCAAGGGCAGGGCTGGAAACAAGCCATGAGCTGTCACAGCCATGGGCAAATGCTTTGAGCAGCCATTGAACTGCTGCTGCTGTTACCATTGGGCTTAAGAGCCCGTCTGCCGACTCTTCCATCCAAGAAGGCAGTTTATCCAATTAGGCAGCCTACTAGAGGCCATCTGCACTCCTTAGGTTGCCTGGAGACTGGCTCTGCTCCAGACCTTGATTCTTGACAATGGCTGCTCTTTGTGCCTGGAAAAACAGCTGCCTGTTCATTTGTACAATGTGTCTTGGTCAGACATTGGCTAGTAGACTTTTTGTGATAAATTCCCTTCTCTCCATGGTACTTTAAGTCAGCTCTCAGTTTTAGCCAGATGTTTAGCGGCGCCGGGAATCCACAAGTTCCACTACGTTTTTCCACCAGATCTGATTGGCAGTGACCTTGGGGTTTTCTTGCCTTCCTCTGCAGTGTGGGGTGTGAGTAACTTGCCAAGATCATCAGGGTACATCTCAGTTAATCAATTTCCTGCCATTGCGGAGGCCTCGGGCATTGGTGCACCTCAGTCCCTCCTTTTCTCTGCCGCCCTGTGGCATATAATAGCTGAGTCTCCTGAGCGTTGTAATACCTCAATCTGATTTCAGTTGTTGGGTTTAGTGTGCAGGTGCTGGGTGGTGTTGGTGACCTGTGATGTACAGGATACACAGTAGGTCAGACTGGCTGATCCTGGTGGTTCCTTCTGCCCTTGAATTCTATGACTCTTAAGTCTATGGGAGCTACAGATATGAACACATCTAAAAATCAGGACATTTGTAACCGCCAGTTGCCCTGCCTTCCTTAGATGCATTTCAGGGAATCAACCAGGTAAATACACAGCTAATTTAATTTTGCATACATATGCAGTGCAGTCTTTGAGTGTATTTTTAGGGCTGAGTCAGTTAACTATGAATTTGACTTAGCTGTGAACTTAGGTGACCACATATGGCAGCAATTTTTTCCTGGTACTCTGTGTTGTTCTACTTAATCAGTAGCATATTGCATAAAAAAAGTTTACTACAGACTTCCCATAAAAATTACTTTTGTGGGCTCTGTTTGCCAGGCATACACAGAGCAGTGCACCATACTACAAAAGGCCACAAATGTGCGTCTAAAATTGCAGAAAAAAAGATGTGTGATTATGCTAGTTTATGATTTGAGAGAGGCTGTATCATAATTAAAGCAAGTTGAAAACCTGAAAACATCTTGTGAACATTTTTTGCAAATTTCTCCCCATACTTTTCAAAGTTTTCTGCATCCAAAAGGGCACGTGAATGCAAGGGAGAGAGTTTAAGTTGCATGGAAAACCTTAACTTTGGCATTTCCTGCCTTCGAGTACTTACCCATTCAATCTTAACATTATCTTTAGTTTTTTGAAAGAAAGAAAGATCTCATAACGCAATGTTTTCTCATAAACAAAAGTGCAAGTATTTTCACTTTAGATGATTTAATTCAGAGTTTAGAAAACAACGAAGAAAAAATATAAAGTCTCCAAGAGAGAGATAAAGCATCGAATCATCTAGCCCCATCTAGCAGAAGCTCCAAACTCCACACCCCAATCTGGTAGGTGGAGAATGGAGGGGGCAGGGGTATCGGGGGCTCTGCAAGCTGAACTTTAACTGTAAAAGAGCCTGATGCAACTCACGAGCCACAGTTTGGCCACCCCTGGACTATAGCATTGATTTATATGAGAACAGTAATTTTGCAATATGACAATGCAAGGTTCCACTCTAATGTTTGTTCTAATGCTTTTGAAATGTCTTCACAAAATGCTCTGTTAACCCATTTGATGTTGAGTGATGAGCAACCGGTTTATGGTGGTTTACTGAATTTCTCCTGAGGAATATTTGAAATTTTTCAGCGGAAAACTGAGCACCCTTGCCTGAAACAGTATGTGAAATCCTGACTCCACAGACATCCATGATAAAACTCCCATTGATTTAAATGGGCCAAGATTTCACCCAATTATCTTCATATAGCCCATATGAAACAAACATATTCTGCAATGTCCTGTGACGGGAAGGCATAGCTTCTCAGATGGGCTTCTTTGTAGTCAAATAACAAATGCAGTGTTTTGTACTTACAGGCATTAGTGAGTTCCTCTTTCATATATTCATAGATTTCAAGGCCACAAGGTATCATTAGATCATCTAATCTGACCTCCTGCATAACACAGGACATAGAATTTCGCAGTTACCCCTCTACTGAGCCCAGTAACTTGTGTTTGGCTAAAGCACATCTTCCAGAAAGTCATCCAGCCTTGAACGGGATAGGTGGTAATACTGCTGAAAAGGATCTGGGGGTTATAGTGGATCACAAATTGTATATGAGTCAACAATGTGATACACTTGTGAAAAAGGCTAAGATCATTCTGGGGTCTATTAACAAGAGAGTGTTGTATATGAGATACAGGAGATAATTGTCCTGGTCTCCTCAACACGGGTGAGCCTCAGCTGGAGTATTGTGTCCAATTCTGGGCAGCACACTTTAGGAAAGATGTGCACAAAACAGAGAGAGCCCAGAGGAGACCAACAAAAATGATCAAAGGTTTAGAAAACTTGACCTATAAGAAAAGATTAAAAAAACTGGGCATGTTCAGCCTTGAAAAATGAAGACTGAGCAGGACTTAAGAATAGTCTTCAGATATATTAAGGGCTGTTATAGAGAGGACAGGGATCAATTGTTCTCTGTGTCCACTGAAGGTAGGACAAGAATTAATGGGCTTAATGTGCGGCAAAGAAGATTTAAGTTAGACATTAGGAAAACTTTCTAACTATGGGGGTGGTTAAGCTCTGGAATAGGCTTCCCAGGGAGGCTGTGGAATCCCCGTCATTGGAGGTTTTTAAGAACAGGTTGGACAAACACTTGTCAGGGATGATCTAGCTTTACTAGGTCCTGCCTCAGAAGCGTGGGAATGGATTGGATGACTTCTTGAGGTTTCTTCCAGCTCTGCCTTTGTATGATTCTGTGATCCAAAGAGTTCAAGAGATGGAGAATCCACCACTCCTTTGGTAGTTTATTCCATTGGTAATGAATCCCACTGTTTAAAAATCTGAGCCTTATTGCGAATTTGAATTTGTTTGGCTTTAACTTCTAGCCATTGGTTCCTGCCATTCTTCATTAGATTAAAGAACTGTTTAGTATCTGGTATTTTCTCCCAGATTGGTACTTATACTCTGTAATCAAGTCACCTCTTAATCTTCTTTTTGATATACTGATTGGACTCTTGATACATTCCTCTGTCCTCCAGAGGTGTGTTAATGGCCTGGGCATCATGGTCCCTCTTAGCACAATTTCTGCAGTTAGCTTGTAGAAGAAACACAGCTCTGGTCAATGCAGTGTCCCTGGGCAATGGTAACATGATCCCTGTGCTTTGCTGACGCCATCTTGGATGTGTTGAATCACTTCCCTTTCTGCACCTGTGGACTGGGCCTGCCTTCCTACTATGGCAAGCTGGAGGAAGTTGCTTCCTCTCATGGTTAAGTGTTTTTCAATGTGCTCTTGTATCCACAGCTCCTGCCAGTGCTCTCCTTTGTGCAAACAGTGCCCCAAAACTATCTTTAAGGTCTTTTCAGAGAAAGGCACCCATATTGACAGGCAGTAGAAAACTCTTTTAGACTGTCTAGAAATTCAGAGAGATTGTCTCCTTCCATAGATGAAAATGTTGAGAACAACCTTTATTGTCCCAGTATCTTGATTCCAGTTCCAACTGGAAATAGGAAGTGTAGAAAGGCCACAAATGAAAAAGAATGACGGGGAGGGAAAAGTGACCATTTTCCGACATCAAAAAGGACTTGATATTTGGTCTGAGTTTTGGGTGAAGTTCTGTGGAGAGTTGGGTTGACCCTTATTTTATCCAAACCTGTTGATCCATTCCTAATAACAGCCACTGGCCTACCAGACAGAGGCAGGAGCTTCCCTCCATGACCTACATTTGTGCTTTAGTTGATGGCTAACTGAAGGTTTATATGAATTTTGATGTATACATAGAATACATATTGAACTGTCCAGATATCAGAAAAACCTTAAAGGATTCCTGCCCCACCCCCAGCCTCATTGCACAGCTTATCTTCTTTCTCCACCTGTCTCTTTGTGGGAGCCCAAGAGCAAGTATATTACTTACTCTTGTACCAAAGAGTGGGTGCCTAAAGACCTCTGTGGAGTTGTGGGGCCTACGGTAGGTGCTCACTAGAGAAGTATTGGTGCATCTCAAGCCAGTGACAGCAACAGAAGGGTGGAGTGGCTCAACAGTTGTACATCTTTACTGATGGGAGATAGGAAAATCTCTCTTCCCCCATCTTTCCAGTTTTATTTTTCATCAGCCTCCTGACACTAATCCCTGAATAACTTCTAAAGTAAACAGCACATAAATATTGCACAAGTCTCCAATAGTAAAAGCTGATAAAGTTTATTGCACTTATAAAATAAATAGAAGGAAATGCTTTCGGTTTCCTATTTATAGGTCTATGGGGAAATCCCAGGTATGATTTATCACTTCAATTTTAGCAATCCTAGTCTCTCTCTCACACATGCATGCATGTGTGTGCACACACACTTCTGTCTCTTGATCACTCTTTTTTGCTTTTACACACCCTTACTTTCTCTTTTCCTTTTTCACACACACACGCACGCACGCACGCACATACACACACAGAGTTAGTGGTTTGCACACACATATTTGCTCCCTCGTTCCTTTTCTAACATAGAGGGGATGTGGGCCAAATCCTACAAGGTGCCAAGTGCCATCAACATCCATTTTTGTGAGGCAGATCAGAAAGGTGACATTACTTGTACAACGTCACACAATAAGAACCAGGTCTGCTGATGCTCATTGCTCAGTCATAACTGCAGAGCTTTCTTTAGCTTTTAGAAGCATGCACTTTCAGGTTTGGTTCTGCCAAGAACTGAGCAGGTCATGGAGAATGAATTCCCCAACAGATGGTATCTAACATCAGGGCTGAGACATGTTTTAAAATCAAGATTGAATTTTTTTATAAAGATATGCTCTAGTTCAAAAGGAATTTTTCTGGAAGGTCTATCGCCTGTGCTATCCAGGAGGTCAGACGAGATGATCACAATGGTCCCTTCTGACCTGGGAATCTATGAATTTATATCGGTGATGGGCACTTCGTGTGTGTGGGAAGTTTGCACGTCAGCTGCCAATGATGGTCCGTCTCTGTGGATAAATAGAGACCTCTGGGGCTGCTACTCCGGCACCTTTCACCTGCACTGAATTCACCTTTAAGAAAATAAAAAGATAACAAAAAGAAACTTGAGATATCTGGGAAGAGCCCAATCTCAAATAGAATTGGAAAGGGCCATACCATTAATTACTATTCAGGGATGCCTTGTGCTATTCCTAACTTGACTCCACAGCTTGCTGCACCATTAGCTTCAGCCTCAGCACTTAGTTTCCACAGGAAAGGCTCTTGATGTCACAATAATTAGTGCTGAGACACCCCAGCAGCGATCTGATCTCTGGCTGACCCGTAAGGTTTGATGTAATCATTGCATACTGAACCAAGTTTATAGAGAGACGAGAGGAATAATATAAATAAGGAGGAAAAACAGGAGACGGAATAGAGCCAGCATCATAACTTCCCTAGGGCTAGGCAATTTTGGATGAGAGCTTGTCAGTAAAGCAGCCAAGAGGCAATGTATGAGAGGTGCATGGATAGGTGCGACATGTCACTCTTGTAGAGAAGTAGAGGAGAGATGAGGCTGAGTCTCAGTGCTTGTTCTTTGTTTCCGGTTTGGCAGGATCGGTAACATAATGTAGTCAGGACACTGAGAGGGTTTGAAGAAGGTTGTATTTGATAGGCCTTTACCGCAGCAGCAGTGCCCTCTGGCTTGGCTAGGAGCAGCAGTGGGAGTCTTGAAAAATAGTGCGAAGCCACAGCCTGTGCTCTTTGGCTGAACAGATAGTTGTCGTGATGACACTGAGGTGCTGCATGGAACTTGGTGGGAGGAGCACAGGTTGCAGGAGGGGAGAGTTTGGAGGATGCACAAGGAACTCCATCTCTGTGCACATGGCTGGGAAGCTAGCTATAATTGCTGCATCCCTGTAAATAGTTTTCTTAAAGTTTCAAGCCTGGAGTCCTTTCATGCTATTCCCCAATACAGGGCACATGACAACATTCAGGGCTCCCTTGGATCATGGAAGAAGGATAATTGCTGAATCTTACATACAATCTATCTGAACACACAAGGGAAACTATAAAGAAAACCAACCCACATGGCCTTGGCCCAGTAGCTGCCCCTGCCCTCCCCACCGCGCTGATCAAGGCTCACCCCCTCAATCTCTGCAAGCCACTTTTACGGTGCATTTCCTATACGACTGCAAAGAAGTAAAATACAGAGAGAGCCCAGGAGGTGATAGTTTCAGAGGATGAACGACGCGGCAAGTGTTGCAAAGCCAAGCTGCAAATAAATACAGCTGCAAAGCAGATGTACTTCTGAGCTAATGACACTGGAGGAAGAAAATGAAGAGAGCACAGGAGGTGAGGAGGGGAAGCGTGACAGGCAGTCACCAAAAGACAGGTGGTTTTATTTGTCTGCCAAGAAGCAATGGGAGAAGAAAACATGGGGAAAGCAAAGACTGCAAAATATTAAATATAAATGTCAATCACAAATGCATGCTACGGAGCTTTGTGAACAACCTCTAAAAAGCAAATCCGATGTGTCAAAGATCCTTCATTTCTAGAGCACAGTCCTCTTCCCTGGAGCTGAGCAGCGTGATGCAGGGATGTCTCCAAGTTCAGAGGATGACAGCCTCTCCATTCTTGCATTTATTTCTTCTGTCCTCAGGTCCACCCGTGCAATGTGACAATGATGCCTCTGGCTGAGAATAACTGCACTCACTGTGAGCTGCCGGTCAACATCCTGGCTCCTTCAGTCCAGCCAAGAGGATCACTGCAGAATGATGCAAAGAGGTGCTTCTCCTCCCCAAAGCCTGCCTCCCAAATGGGGAAGAAGAGCCCAGGCATGACTCTGGGACTTGGATCCTTCACCCAGTGTCACACTGAAGAATGGACTCAGCAATATTTTTTCCCTAATGTCATCCAGGAGACGAAAGAGGCTGATAGCACTGAAGTCCTCTGTCTAGTAGGTAAAGCACTGACAGCAGCAGGGCCACCGTTCCTCACACTGTCCCATTAATGTGTCACAACACTTGGAGGACCTCCTCTGAAGCAGAAAGATCAGTTAAGTTTCTAAGGCTCATTCAGTCCTGAGCCTCTCCACTGAAACTGCCAGAAAAAACACAACTAGTGCCAAAAGTGCTGTGGTTTTTGTGGTATGGGCTCCTGTCCACTAGGAAGTGCACTGAAACCTCCAACTCATTTCACATGTTCCTCCAAAGAGCCATCAGAGGTTTATAACTTTCAATCACTGCTAACCAGGGCTGATTTTGGACCAGCCACCTGGAAGTGAAATACTGCATCTCCTACCACCAATCCCCCATCATAAGTGAATTATAAGGTTTGGAACCAACGCCGCAGTACTTTTAATTACAAGTGATGGCTTCCTTTAGAGGATATTTATGCCACAGTTGAGTTTGGAGACTTCACATGTAGTATGCTAGTATGCTATATTTTCTTTATTGAATGTGTGAGTGTGTATAAATATATACATCCTTTGGTCTTTATCCACATGAAATTATTTTTTTAAATTGCAAGGAATATTTTGTTTCTTTTTCCTTTTGTTTAGTAACAAAATGTTTTAATTTTATTTTTCTATTTAAAATCTGCCTATCCATCTCTCCAGGTGCATGTACAGCATTAACAATGACCCGCTAAAAGTCACCCAGCTCAGACTGTCTCCATTTATACATTCTTACTCACCCACTCTCAAGAAAAATCTGGGATAGACTTTAGCGCATACCCTAAAATCAACAAGTCTGGAACCACATCCTACAGCCCTGAAGTTAATAGCAATCCTTGTGTGAATAAAGATTACTGAAGTGAGTAAGACCCAGCCCTTTCTGAATTTAATATTAGTAACTTGGACCCTGATTTTGCAAAGCCCTGAAAGCCTTATACAACATTTGATGGAAAGATCTTCAGTGACTTCCACAGGCGATGGAAGCACTGAGAGGCGCTCAGTGTTTCCGGACTTCCTTGTGAATTGAGTGTATTCAGCAGCTGGCAGGATGGGACCCTTAATGCTGAAGACCTTGTGTTAGAGTTTGTTGCTTGTAGTGGTGGGAAATAATTTATCACTAAGAGCGTGCTCCAAAACCCATTGGAGTGAGTGTGGACAGGCTCTTATTGATGGTTGGACAAAACACATTTTAATTGGCGCTTGGATGGTTATGGATGGGAAGTAGTTATATGCCCCAAGGTAATTCTTGGATACGTAACCATAGTCACCTCTCAGGATCCCACTAATTCTAGGCAGAATGACATATAGAACATGAGAAAGAGAGAGAGAGCTGTTGGTTTAACATGAATGTGTAAAACAGGACATGCACAATAAATTTCACTGCTACAGAATGATGATCACAGAGGGAAAGAGAGGCTGAAGTAAGGGTTGTATTTTTCCTCACAGACAGAAAGCTGACTTGGGAAAAAAATTAAATTAAGTGCAAGAGCAGAATGTGAAAATGAGCTAATTGAAAGGAAAGCTGTGTGAAAACTTCTATGGGAAGTTGTTTTAGAAAAGCTGGAGCCGGAAGGAATGATGAATTATTGCTCTTTGGCAAGATGAAAAATAATTTCTTTTCCAACCCCACTCTCTTCGATCTTTCTTTCCCCTCCTCACCCCCCTTCCCACTCCTCAACCTCTGGCCTGCCGTCCTTCAACTGCCGCTCTCCTCCCTCCCTCACTCTTGTCTTTGCTTTAAGCAGTTTCCTAGCAACAGCTGTTTTCAATTAAAAAGGAAATGCTAGGCATTTTGGAGGCGCAGAGATGGGCTGCAGCCTGGCCGGAGAGACTTGTGGGGTGCTGCTGACACTGGGTGGGAGGGGAATGGCACAGCTCCAGTGGAATGGTTTCCAGGTTGATCTGTGAATACGATAGCCCCAGTTCATACTTATGTCTCACCTTTAGCAGCCATCATTGGACAAAAACCTACTCACCCTTCTTCAGTAGAATGTTCATTTAACTAAGATGAGCTGGGTTTGGCCCAGAGAGTAAACACGCAGATACCGTAATGATGAAGGTGACATAGAATAAATAGATGGATTATGGAGTGGCATTAGTGGCTCCATTGTTAAGGTTGAAGCTAACTTCCCATTATGCTTATAAGATCTATTTTCAACTCCCTCCTAACTGCCCCAGTCCTGGAATTTCCTATGCCACATTACCCATAATCTCCCCATCCTTACACCGCTCACCCACCCTTAATTTTGCCCCCTAAAACTTGTAAAATTACACACAAAGGATAAAGGATAACATTTTCAAAAGCACCTCAGTGTCTTAGGATCCCAAGTCCCATTGACTTTAATAAAATTTAGGCTCATGAGTGCCTGAGTCCTTTTTTAAAACTAGGATTTAGGTTCCTAAATCACTTAGGAGGTTTAGAAAATTTTACCCAGAATGAACTACTAGGCAATTATAAAATCTGCTCCTCCAACACGTCACCGCATGAAAAAACATATAAAATGCAATGTAATGTGTCCAGGGATTATAGTCTTCTTGAAATCTTTATTGCACTTTTAATAAATAATATATAAAATCAATAGTATGCTTCCAACAGCATAGTTCCATTACCGAACAAAGGAGGAGGACACAGGTAAAGTTGGCTGGGCATTGTATGTCAGGTGGGGTGATGGGATTATATGGAAGTGAGGATGTGGTTGTATCCCTTGCCTGTTTGTTTCCAGGATTTTTAACTATTGAGCTGAGGAAGGGATATTATATATTTGGTGAAGAGGATTAAGTATCTGGGGAGGCTGTGAGTTTGACTCCACTGAAACACACTTTCAATCTTAACTCTTTTTAATGAGGTGTTTTGGTTTAGAATAGATAGATCTCAGTCTACCTCTGTGTTTGTACATTGCCTCACCCAGTGGGGTTTAGGACTCCTACATTTTATGACCACTGCTATTTCTACCTTTAGTTTCTCTTCCTTCCTATCTTCCTTTTTTTGTTTCTCAACTTTCTGTGTGTCTCTCCTTTCTTGCATCTGCATTTCCTGGCTTGCAGCAGCTTCCAGTTTCCACCGCAGCATCACTCCTACATCTTTATCCATTCCATCCACTAAATGATCAGCTATGAGCTAAAAGTTCTAGAGGGGTAGCCGTGTTAGTCTGTATACAGCAAAAACAACAAGAGTCCTGTAGGTTGCAGCCCACAAAAGCTTAAGCCATGAGCTAGTTAATTGTGACATTTAAAGTGCAATCATTAGGCTTGCACAGAGATTAGTGGAGAGGGACAGGAGATCACACACCTCAGTGTCATTGTTCCAAGCTCAAGTAGCTACAGACTCAAGCAGCGGTCACTCAGCTCACATTTGGTAGGTTTGCTGAATATGCCATGTGGGCCACATAAATACACCAAGGGGGGCAGCTGTTTAACACCACAGTTTGAGAGTGTTTTGATGATAATACAAATAAAAATAATGCTCACACAGGAAGCTCCCAAGTGGACAATCTGATGTGGATTAGGACACAGGAAATTCAGTTTAATATTTGAATACTTGAGAACAGCAGAGACTTTCAAAGTTCATGCAAGATAAATTCTATTATTATTTTCCCATGAACTTGTTACTTTTATTACTATCTCAGGTTCCCCATATAACCTATGCCTTACCCAAGAATATATTGTAAAAAAGGGTGAGCAATCCAATATATGTCATACAGATCATCTTAAATTATTGGTCTGGAAGTTCTTCCCTGGTGTACTCTGTTGACTTAACAAGGATGAATTTGGCTCAGTATACAAATGACTAGAGTGGTTGTATGTACCATCTCTAGACATGATCAGTGGTAGAAATTAATGAGATATTAGAAAGAATCAAACTTTGCTTTAATTTATACCCTTTTTGATACTACTGAAGTCATCGGGGCTGCAAGGGTGTAAGTGAAAGCAGCATTTGATCCAAGTTCTATTGTGGCAGTTTAGTGTGGTGATAAGTTCATAAGAGATTAAGACACACTCTATTTCTGCATTTTGTAAAATGCAATCAACTCCCAATAGTGCCAATGGAGAAGATAATATCTTATTGGCTACAATTAAATATACTCTCACTGAACTCAGTACCAGAAATGTTTATTCCTAGCACGGTTCAACCATATGTGTAAAGAGGTCAGAATGACTACATCCTCTCCAAGATAAGTCTGTTGGTAGGGCGCATATTTTAAATTTATATCGTGTTGAGTGGTTTAAGTTATATTCTCAGAAACCACACCAGCGAGCACCCTGTAAACACACAAAGTGAAATCCTGACCCCATTGAAGTCAATGGGAATTTTGCCATTGATTGCTGTAGCCAGGATTTCACTCATAGACCTTGGTCCTGCAACTGGATCCTGCAGTAAGATCCAGTGGGTCTCTATATGGACCAAGGAGTCCTCCCATGGGGATCTGATGGCAGGATTGGAACCACAGATTCAATGGAGTGTTGGACAGATGGATGAACATGGGAGTATTTGAAATCTGGAGTCAGATCTGAATTTTGCAACTTGAAGTGGTCCCTAAGGGCATTCCATTGCACTTACTTAAATAGTGCCTTTGATCGAAAGCACTGGAGAAGCGTAGAAGAAGGACATAGTAATACATAAAGATAATCGACAATAAAATCAAACAAATTCCAGTTGGTGTCCTTAGTCAAGAACACTTTTGGTGTTGCAAGAAGATGAAGAGAAGAGACATCAGCCCACTAGCTGAAGAAGCACTATGAAAAGGACAGAAGAGAGGTTTTTGATGTGGTGTGTCCAATGAAGCAGTGCCCAGCATGGTGTTAGGGGAAACTCTGCTGACAGAGGTTGTTTGGTCTAGTGAATAGGGCACTGGACTGGAAGTCAGGAGGCCTGCGCTCTTCTCCTACCTTGGCTCCTGACCAACTTTGGGCAAGTGTTTCCTGTCTCTGTGGCTCTATTTCCTCTTTCACTCTGTCTGTTTTTTAGACTGTAAACTGTTTGGGGCAGTTACTTTTTCTATGTGCTGCTCCAGAACCCAGCACAGTGAGGCTCTGGTCTTTGTTGGATAATATAGGTGCTTCTGCGGTACAAATTCTTAAGATGTGTAGCACTCTAGTCCTGATTGTGTGGTTGTTAAAAGCCCCGTGATACCTTTCTAAAGGCTAGGCTTTCCCTATCTGGCATGGAAAGCTGGAGAAATCAGTCTTATCCTTGTATCGTGCTGTGATTCTAACACAGAATAACTGCCGCATCTCAGCCTAGGCAAAGGTGTGGGAAATCATGTCTGTATATTTAGAGCCCTGCAAATCCGTGGATATCCACTTTATATCCAGAGATATCCACATCCACAGATGTGGATGCGGATATCCGTGGGCCATTTCTTGTGGATCGCGGTCGGATGGTCACAGAGGTTGGGACCTCTGTGACTTCTGGGGCAGGGCTGGAGCAGCTGCCAGCCAGGGGTGCAGTGAACAGCTGATCAACTGTTTGGCTGCTGGCAGAGCTGAACAGCTGATCAGCTCTTAGATGGGCAGGGCTCATCAGCTGTTTGGGGTGGCAGGGGCTCAGCTGATACGCAGATGCAGATGTGGGTAAATCTAAAAAAGGGAGGGCGGATTGCGGTGGGGTAAAACATTATTCCTGTGGATGCAGATCCACATATTTGTATCTGCGCAAGGCTCTATGTATATTCAGCAGAGGTATATAATACACATCTGGTGCCTGCATGCTACATGTGTGTTACAGACACAGGAAGTGGTGTTAGTTTCCCACCACTCCTCTTGGACTAGCAAGTACCTGATGAACTTCCAGGCCTTCCTGTGGGGAGCAGCGGCCTGAGGCTGGCTTTCTGGCCTCTCATTGGCTGACTGGGACATCAAGTGTTCCAGGTATGTGGAGGTGGTCGACTATCTGAAGGGAATTTGAAGAGAGGCTGCTGTGATTTTTTCCTCTCTCATTCACAGCTGTGTTTCATTTCTTCAGTGCTTGAGATAAATGCCCTGAAGTGAAGCGAGACGATATGCAGGGCCCCTCCCAAGAGGCTCTTGGCTGTACAGCTGAGTGAAAACCTATAGTTTTTCAGCCTTTCATTAGTGGCATTGTACGCTTGCTACACTCGGTTCTGTCAGTGTGGGGGAGTAACATGACTTCACTCCCAGGAAATTCGCTGTAGGGTGGTTGGAATAAATCCTTCCTTCGTGGCTATACCTACCTTGTGTACCCCCTTTCCCTCTATCATTTGCCACACTTGTGTCTCAATATGTATCATCTTGAATAAGACTGTAGGGGCCAGATGCTTGTTCACGTTAAGGCCCCTTTACACTGCAATGGACGTCAATGTAATTACATTTAATTAGTTACAACCGCTATAATCCCCCGTATACTGCCAAAAGGGTGATAAGGGGCTTTGGTGTAAATGAGAATCAAGTCCAGGGACTGGACCCCCCTATGCGTTGTACATTGCCTAGCACAATGTCGCTCCAGCCCCGATGGGAGCCTCTGAGTGTGACCACAATACAATTAAATGTATTAGCAGCAGCAGCATCGTAGTAGTAGTAGTAGTAGTAATACATTCAACCCAATTCACTCTGCAAGTGAATTATAATTCAGCTCCACCACTGGCTGTTGTCCTTTTGGAATATACCTCTCCCCATCACAGTTCATTCAGCCCCACGCTGGGAGGGGCTGTCTCTGTGCCTCTCCTCCTAGAGTCTCTTGTGGCCTAATATAGTGTTTATAGCTCAGGAATAATTGGAAACACACACAGGGAACTTCTTGCTTTTTGTATCTGCTCTATTTGATGTATTGCCTGCTGCTAATACAGGTCTCTGAGAGAAGCAGGGAGAAAGCTTGTCTCTGAGTTATAATATAGCACTGGTCACCCTTTAGTGTCTGAATACGCTACATCCACACTGGGAGAGGCTGTCTCAAACTCACCCATCAGTCTCCCTCTAAGTTAAACTCTCATCTTTGTAACCCACAGAGCAATTTCTGCTCTTTCCACCCTGATAGGTCGTGCTTGGTATTGAAACAGGTATTCATTACTAGACACTCAAGCGGAAGCGTATTTATATCATATCCACATCTTTCATCCACTGCCGCTGATACACTGAGGACAAAATTGATTTCTAGGACTTCTTGTCAGTGTTGCTTTTCCTGCTATTATATATTGTTGTAGCTGAGAGGGTAAAATTCAGGGGCAAGTGGGATCTGGTCACCAACCCTCAGAAGAGCCTGAAGCCCAGTATCTCTGTACATGCAAAATAGGGACAAGACAGAGAGGAGGATTATGGTAAGAAGCAGCAATGTTGAAAGACACCAGAGAGTCTGTCAGTTCTGGAAGTGCTGGGAAACTGTCTGGATATAGAACCAGCGATGTGCTACAGGGGTTGAATAAAAACTATGAAAATGCTGCCACAAGAGAGAGAGGCTACTTAAATTTGGTGGCTGAAATGCTGCCCATCTCCCCCCTCCTCCACCCCACGTATATTCATAACTTGCAGAGATAAAGTTCAAAGTCTCATTCCAACTCGATGGTGATTTTATTACTAAAGTGCCGAGGATAAGAAAAGACCAATTTGTCGTTTTATTGATCAGGCTAAAGGTCAGGGGCAGATGTGTAGGTCATGGCGCTTCCTCTGAATAGCTCAGGGATGAGCAACAATTGAGCTGCTTCCGTCTACAGAAAATGATAGAAAAAGGTAGGGGGAGAGGGGAATCTCTGTTAATGAAGCATTAAGACTGAGATTTTAATCTCACGGAAATCAGAGCAATTTAGAGCGAGAGCTCCCACAGCAATCATATCTTTGTCCCCTTGTTCATGTGCATTACCATAGGGTCACATTATATGATCATACAACACTGGACAATGAGACGTATGGTTCAGCAAATGGCAGGACACAACACAATGTAATGTAAACACAACTCACACTGGCTAAGTTTATGGGCCCCAGTTTCCTGGTAATGGCTGGTGCACGCAGAGGATAAGAGCGTGTTACTAAAGGCATTTAGCATCAATGGTAGAAACTTGTGCTGAATGAAGATTCTGCTTTCTCACTTGGAGGATGAGTCACAATGAGTTAGTTACAATAATATAATGACAATGGGAAAAGCTACACTAATTCACTGTCAAGGACATATGATTCAAACCTAAAAATGTTAGGAAATGCAGTGAAGAAAGTTCCTGTACCCATGTTAACTTGGCCCTGTTGCACATATTGTTCCTCATTTACACCCATGCATCGTTGTTGATTTCAGTGGGGCTGCACAGGCATAGCAGAGAGCAAAATGGGGCCCATGGAGTATGTTCTGTTAAGTTCTCCTTGCTAAATATGTGTCTCAATATATTACTCTGTCCAGGTGAGACTCTGTGCTTGCAGCCCAGGGGGCTTTAAGTTACCTTTGTGCCCTCCCCATTCTGGGCTGCTCTAGGGGCCCAAGCAGCCTCTTGGGTAACTGGGACAGACTGGTGGGGAAGAGGCTTGGTTATGGCAATCTGTCCCTTCCTGCCAATAGGCCACAGTGGTGCCCAGAGTTTCGGCAGTGCTATATGCTGCAGCCCTGCCCCTAACATGCTTTGACTGCGCCTAGCCGTGCCCATAACAGTTCCTCATCATCAGGGCTTGCGAGGATCCTCAGAACCCAGCTTTTAGAGGCTCTTGGTGCTGCTCTGACCCTCTGACCTGGTTTACAGAGTCCAGGAAGAGGTGAGACTCTCCCGCAGTCTTTCTACCTGTCTACCATGTTCAGGATGTGCAAAGCGGCACTGCAGTAGGGGCCTTCATTTATGCATTGCCTGGCTTGCTTTCTTTCTTTTTGAGATTGAATGTGTGCATCCCTAACGAGCATTTTTTAATTTAAGTTCTTCAGGTAGAAAGAAAGAAACCTTCATGTTCATAACTGTAATGGCATGGCACCCACCTCTCATGAGTGCCCATTCTGGGTGGGTGCACCTGCAGTCTTTAAACAGTCCCGACCCTGGTATCGGGCTGCACCTCCAGGGTTTCCTTCCTGGAGGCAATGGTTTCATCCTCTCTGGGCCTTCTGGGCCACTAACAGTTCAGATCCTCTTCTGGGGGTTTATCACTGTTCAGTGATAGGCCTCTTCCCCACTGGCCTATGGGGAGAATCTGGGCTCACCCACCATTCCAGGTCCCATCCCAGGGACCCTAAGAATAGAAGCCATGCATGGCCATGTCCCTTTAACAAAACTGCTTTCAATTCTCTGGGCCACTTCCCCATGGCCCCAGCCTTCACCAAAGCTTCACTCTTAGCTCAGGGATCTTGTGTGTCCAGGCCCAGCAGCCAGCCAGCTAGGAGTGCTTTCTTGCTCCCCTAGCCCCTTCCAACACTGAGCTGTCCGTGGTGCTGCAGTTCCCTTTGGCCAACCGAGAGCACCATTTGCACCCCTCTGGCTCCAGCAAGGAACTGCCTGTCTCTGTCTCTGCAGCTCCTTTTGTATGGCCCTCCTGGGCCCTGAATGGCTGCTCCCTGCAGCCTCTCTGATTGGCTAGCGATTTGCAGCCTCCCTCTAATTGGCTGCTTCCTACACAATCTCTCTGGGTCACTCAGAGGACTTAGCTCCACTGCTCTTTCTCTGGGACTGGTGTGGCAGGACCCTGAAGCCTCTAGCAGGGGGGCCTCTGGGCCTAATCCACCCCGTCACAATAACTGACAAGCTAACAAGGTATAGCTGTGGACATATGTGCGCTATAAGCTAAACGGTCACTTTAGCTTCCACTTGGTTTTGGTCCCCAGCCCTGCCTCATGTCTCCAGCCTTGGCTGAGGCCTAAACTCCAAGTTTAGCTCCCTATCTGCCAGAAAACAAACAGGGTCCCAGGACCCTGTCACAGGGTGGTGACATTTCACTGGCATGTGCATGGCATCTCTAAATTGTAATGCCCTGTACATTAACCAATCAGATGGCTTGAAAATTTCTCAGACTGTCCACTCTGTTCATGATTAAGCAAGCAATATTGACTGAGAGGAAGGACATTTCTTGGTAGTTAATGACCATGTAGAGGAACTGAGGCACCAAAGGCCAGGTGACTACAAATTCAGGACTGTTGTGTTAAACAGTATAAGTTACACATTGGTAAATGAGCCTAAAGGGAACTAAACTGGTGTCTCTCACACTCCAAGGAGCTAGTAGAAGGTGTGAGAAAGTGTCAGCTAAAGTGGAAGAGGTTGGGGGCTACTTTAATTTATACTTTCTTACCCCCTCTTGTTTATTTTCCATCTCCCTATGTCTGTCCTCCTGCACCATACTCATCTTGATGTTATCTGAGCTCCTTACAAATTCTGAAATGGAATATTGATTTGAAAACCCTCTGTTTCCCTTCCTCTCCCTTTTGTTAATTGTTTCCTTCATTGTTTTATTGCAAAGTAGGGTCTAAAGAAGAGAGCTTAGCATTAGGTTCTGGGGGTGATAAGATCCATGGTCATTTTACTTGCTTGTTGAAGCGAGTTCCACAGTTGTGGGACAGCTGCCGAAACAGTTTAATTCTGCTGCATTCATGGATTTCATTGTTGAGGCTGGTCATTCCATTGTTCCAAAGGAACGAAGCTGTCCTGAAAGATCATAGTCATGTAGGGGGAGGTGCTATCTCAGATAGCTTGGGCCAGTCCCATGGAGGGTTTTGAAGACAAGAACTAAAACCTTTCAGCTTGACTCTTTTTTCTATGGGGAATGAGTACAGAGAGCTGAGCACTGGTGTGATGTGTATTTGGTGGTTCAGGATGCTCAGTGGCTAGTGCTGCATTCTGAACCTGTTGGAGCTTTATCAAGGTCAGCTTTGTCATTGCAGTAGTCAAGCCTTGGAAGTCACAAATCCATGGATCCTCATGTCTAGATCCTCATCCAAGAGGAAAGGGCACAATCTCCTGACTGGGGAGAGGATGAAGAAGTCATCCACACCTCAGCAGCAATCTGTATATCCAAGAGTGGCGGGATATCTAGCATGACACCTTGTATCCCTTTCCTTGTGTTCTTTCTAACCCCCTCTATTGATGGTAGGGTTCGAGAACTGGTCTATCATTACATAACACAGCTTAAATTCCCTAGATTTTTGTGTGTTTAAATCACAACCTTAACATGCCAGGAATATGTATTCCTGGTGTGCCTTGAATCTCTATATATATATATGTGTGTAAGAGGGCGGGTGTGCATGGCTGGTAGGTGGGTGACTCTAGTAGGGGAGCTTACATTGACTTACTATGTCAGAAGCACAGAACATAGAATGAAAACGGTTTACACAGAGCTGTCAGCTCTCACACCTGATGCTTTTCGACTGAGATGGTTCACAACTAATAGCCATATCTATTAGATCGCATCAGATCTTATCATTAACTAATGGCATTGAGTGATAGATGTTTCCTGAGTGACATAAAGCAACAGCAGCAGTATCTGTGCTCCCTTGTACTAGGGAATGATCCAGTATGGAGGTTGTGGAGAGCAAAGGGGAAGAAGGAAGTGATTCAGAAAACTGAGGGAGGAGGTGTAACCTGCAGAAGTGAGGGGGGGAATGTAGTTTATGGCCTTCAAGCAGCAGACTCCAGTTTGAGAATAGGGTTTTGTCTCATGCACAATCAAAATTTTAGTTTCAGAAGATGCCTGAGGATGGGGAGATAATATTGCTCTTTGGCACTTACCTACAGCCAAATGCATGGGTTGGGTAGGAGGAGACTTGGTCAGAAAGGGCTAGGGACAGGTTTACCAACAGGGAGAGATTTAGGGTCAGGGAAAAGGCTAAGGTAAGGGAGAGAGTTGGGATTGAGGCATGGCCGGGATGAAAGATAGGATTAGGCAAAGGATGAGGAAGAGGTTTAGGGTCAAGGAGAGCATCAGGATTAAAGCCAGGACTGGGACACACTTGCAGCTTTACATCAGGATAAGTGTAGCGAGTCTCTCAGAGACCCTCCGGGGGAAAGTGTTATGTCGGCCATGGGATATGGGGTATGAGCATGGGGAGAAACAGGGTCCAGTGTGAATGGTAGGAAGGCAAAGCTCCATTCCACACTCTGCTTCAGTTTAGCTTAAGGACATCACTTTGGCTATGTTTTCATTGCAGTTAAGTTGGATGATCAACATGTGGGTTAGCACAGCCCAAGTGTCAACTGCCACACTTCAAAGTCACATTCAAGTCACTGCACTCACCATATGTTGCTAGGATTTCTGGGGACATCACCCATGATTCTTTGTGCTGCAGTAAGCTCAGCTGTCTCTGAATCTTTCCTGGTGAATTGTGGGAGAACTTGTCTGTCCTTCTGGGCACATGGGGGAATTGTGGGGCTTTGGAAGACGATCAGTACTCAAGTGGTTTAGCCTATGTTCTTGCTGCAAAGTGAACAGGTTACCAGCCCGAGTGAAAGCAACACCTGGCTTTTAGCCTCTTGCCCAAAATGGGCCAGCTAACCTGGGTTGAAATCACCACTAAATTTGAGTGAGAGGGTGTTGGGTGTGGATGGGAGGCGTGTTGGGGCAACGTCCGAGTTGGAGCCTGGGCGAACTCTGCAGTGGAGACATACCCTCAGTGGAAGAGGGGTCTCCAGAGATGCACCTCTTAGTGGCGGTGGAATGTCCGAGATGGAGGAGTCATTTATCCAAGGTGTGATTGAAGCTAACCTGCTGTGTTTCAGGAGAGTGTGCCTGTTGGAAGTGCATTTGGATTTCCTTCTGGAAAGGAGCAAAAGGCAAAATGGACCCCTGAATTCAGACCAGCATGCCTGCCTTAGTTCTGACTGCAGATCCAGAAAAGAGGAACCTGCCTGGTGCTCATGTGCCCCACTAAAGCTGCGTCTTTTACTCCTAACAATAGCGTAATGGAGCCCAGACTGACTGTCCCTCCCAGCTCCGGAGAGCCTAGAGACCCCGCAGGCTTGGGTTCCATCGCTGGATGCTGTGAATGGGACACCGAGACTGGAATCACTTAGAAGCTGGGTTAGAGCTGACAGATTCCTAGGTAAAGCAGCATGGAAAGAAGCGAGGATTGGATTCCTCTCTCCCATGGGTCCTCCCCAGGGCAGGGGGCAGGTTTCATCATCCTGCCTCCACTCTTTTTGCTCTGTAGAGGAGACGGCTGATGTTGACCCCCTTCCTCCGCAGTAGCCACGCTTCCCTCTCCATGCCAGACCCATGGATGTCCGTCTCAGTGAAGAAGGAAAATGGCATCTCCTCAGGAAGACACCTCTTTGCTGCTGCTGCCCGTGCCTTTATCTGTGAATTCTTGGCTGTCTCAGCAGCGGCAGCCAGCTGCTAGTGTTCTGGTTTCCATGGTGATTCTAGCATGATGTAAAGGGGGGGGGGGGAGGAGGAGGTTGTGGGAGGAAAGAGGAGAGGGTGTGTGTGTGTGGGGGGGAAGATATTTGTATTTAAATAAGGGATAGAGGGGGAGGGGGAAATGGGGAGAGAGTGAGAGAGAGAGATGGATGGAGGGAGAGAGAAAAAGACAGAAAGCGGCAGAGAGAGTTAACCCTTGGCTGCGCAAGTGCTCAGACTATGAAATCATGTCACAAGCCCAGGGGGAAAAAACATCGAAGGAGAAGGCAGCAGGGGGTGTGTTTGTTTCATGCCTGAGAAACATAGTGTAGAAAATGCGTCTTATTCCAGGGTGGCACAAACAAGTGTATCCTTTCTGGGAGCCTCCGCCCCTTCCCTTCAGGATGTGCTTTTATCTCTGTCCCAGTGGGCCACATGTCCATCAAGTGCCATTGCTGCAAGGGGGCAAGACAGCTGTGCCAATGCACCCTGCCCATCACAAATCCAAAGAGCGGTTTCCCTGGCACCCTACCCCCTGCCCCTCCGCCCTCCCCTTTCCCACTACGCACACAAGACAGGGTGTGTGAGAGACAGAGAATAATTGGCCAGTTGCTGGATCTCAGTGCATTGATTGGCAGAGCCATTAGTGAGGTGGTTGGGTCTGAGGAGGAGGAGGAAGGGAGTGTTGGGATGCCAGTGCAGCAGGCTGCACATCACATTAGCTCTGATAAAGGTCTGGCTCAGTGAATGTTAAATGTATCTCAGCAGCTGTGCCCTCCAAGGAGCTCTGTGTCAGGAATCTTGTTAGAGGCACCGGCCGTTGCCCCATAAAACATTTAGCAGGCCAGCCCAGGCGAATCCCACAGCTGCAGCTCCAGCAGCTCTTGTGGGAGGGTTAGTTCATCTCAGAACTGCTTTTGTGTTAGATCACAGGATGCAAGGGGGTGTTTTGCAGAAATAAAAGTCTGACAGATTTGGAAAAACGTGCACAAGGCGTGAAGGGGCCCACACAAGTGCACCTCCTTGTGGCTGAAGCTGGGAGTTAGCTCTTGCCCCCGCTGCCAGTCTGCCAGCAGTTACTCACCCTGTGACCACTCCCTCTCTCTTCACACCTTGGACCGCTCTCTCTCTTTGTGACTCAGCCCTCTAGCCACGTCACTGTACCCCCCATGTCCAGGGTATCAAAATCCCACTGGACAAGCTGTCCATATGCCATTTCAGGCAGTCTCTATTCCAACCTCAGTTCCTGTGCCACTGGCTGGTCAAGGAAGCCAGGCCCTAGCTGGTACTCTGGGTTCCAGCCCAGGAACCCTGTGATTAACAACCTAGGTCTGCTGACTCTCAGACCCTGTTGCTCTTTCTCTAGGCACCTTCCTACCCTGTCCCTCTGTCTCCTTGCCTATCTCTTGGTTTACCACTGAAGCTTCCTCCGTTTCCATGGCTACTTCACCCCTCAAAGCCTCTTGTACAACTCCCTGTTAGCACCCTGGAGCTCATCCCTGTACCAAGCCAACTCCATTTCTCTTTAAGGAGTGACTTTATACCTCTTCCTTATCACCTCTTCCTGCTCTCACTTCCTGGCTTTATACTCCTAAACTAGCTTCCCCTTCCTCCCCCCTCCCCCCCATCTGCAATTAATATTTATCAGTCCAGCCCTGGCTCCCCTCCAGGTGCAGCCTACAAGGTGAATTGGCCCCTTCTGGCCCACATTAACCCGTGCAGAGCTTGTGTGGGGGCGGACACCCCATCACATAGGGATTCACAGCCAGACGAAACAAGCCAGAGAACAATACGTGGTGTTGGTCCTCACACATCCAGTGGCTGCAGAGTTTAGCATGGTTTCTAGAGGTGCTTAGGAAAATTACCATGGGGATGTAGAAAAGCAGTGCCCTCCATGGACTGTAAAGACGCAAGTCCAAGGGATCACATCTGCGTTGCAGTACTGTATGTCAAAAGTGAATTGAACTGGTTGGTCAAAGCCTAGTCTCCACTTAATAGTCATATAGACCAACACCACAGCATAGGTTGGTGAGGTAGTCAGTCTCTTCTCGAGAGAGAGGAACTGGAACAGCAGCAGGACATTCATGAGTGAGGGGCATTAGCCGAGCTGTGTGTGGAAAGCCCAGGACTGAATAGCTGAGGATGCTGCAGGTCAGGATTCAGGGGCATTGGCAGAGCTGTGTGATGGGGAGCTCAGGGCTGGAATAACAGGGGGGCTGCAGGTCAGATTGAGGTGCAGCAGCAGAGTGAGCAGAGTATTTGGATGATAGCTGGTATTGCATGTCGGGATTGTTTGGGGATGGGGGAAGACATACTGGAATCCTCAAGGGCATTGCATGTTGTGTAGAAATTTACAATTGTAAAGTGGATATAAAATGTTATCGTATCAGAACGCCACTTTGTGCTGGTGGAAAGGGCAACACGGGGCTCAAGGCAGTGGTGAATCAGGCCTGAAGCATCCATGCCAGCCTGCTTTTTGCCTGGCCCAGTATACTTGCTCACTCGCTTTAACGAGCCGAAGGATTCACTCAAACCTCCTGGAAATTCTTGTTGAAAATTATAATCTCATCTGATTCCCAGAATGCTGCCAACAAATGATACAGAGTTAGAGGCAAAGTGGGATGACGTATGTGGCCAGGGGGACAGTGTTGGGAGGCGCAGGCTAAAGGCTTCTCTCTAGTTCTTAGACTCTGGGGTGCCAAAGAATGTGAAGCTCAAGAAAGAAGAAAGTGCCTGTCCCCACTTCCATTAAAGTCAATGGGAGCCATTCGATTGACTCCAATGGGAGTTGGGACAAGGCCTTAAAAAGGAGGAAACAGGAGCTCTTAGTGAACATAGATGGAGCCGAGAGTCCTGCACAATAAAAGTAGTCCATATTGCAAAAGTTAATGCCTGTTGGGAGATGAGAAGACTCAGGGCTGTGTGACTGAGACACCTTGCTCAGATATCTGAGCCAGAGCTAGCCCGCTGTAATATCCCCTCCCTGATCTATCCGCCTGAGACAGCGGAGAAATAGCAGCAGCAGCAGCAGTGTTGGCTGTCTGCCAATCATAAGAACACAAGAACGTCAATACTGAGCCAGACCAATGGTCCATCTGGCCCAGTATCCTGTCTTCCAACAGTGGCCAATGCCAGGTGCTTCAGAGGGCATGAACAGAACAGGTAATCATCAGGTCATCCATCCTGTCGCCCATGCCCAGCTTCTGGCAGACAGCAATCAGAAGAGTAAATTCCAAAGCAAAAAACAGCAGTGGCCTCAATCACATTAATTTAACCCTCAGTGTAATTAAATGCATGCAGCGAGTTTTGGAGTCTGTGCTGTGGCAGGCTCAGCAGCTATTATCACTCATTTCAAGGGATGCAAGGTTGTATTTTGCAAAGGATTTTTCACAGAAGTTGTGTCCTAGAATGCTTGACTGAAAGAAATACAGTCACAGAGTTAATAGCAGAGGGAGGGAGGAATTACGAAGGAGAAAAGATACCATATATGCCTGGATGTCACTGAGACATTTCTGCCAGCATTTCAAATCAGCTTTTGTGAAAGTCACCTTATGCACAAGTCATTATGAAAATGACTTTCTCCATGCCATCCCGCATCGGCATTCCAGGCGGGACCTGCCGCCTTACCTCCCCTCTCCCCTTCTTATTTGGTAGAGGGGTTTGTTAGATAGGAAACACATCTTTTCCCTTCTGGCCTGAGGGAGAAGGCGTCAGTCTGTATGCCAATTGCTGTTTGTGTATGTTGATTGTGAAGTGAAAGGATCAGCTTGATATACGAGTCAGCGTATAGGCAAGAACAGTGAATACACTTTCAGGAAAAGAGAAGGGTTGGTGAGATGGAGAGGTGTAGTGAGGCTGTTCTGGAGAGGAGAACACTCTTGCAACAATAGTAGCAAAATTGTAGGAAGAAACAGAGAAGATGGTGGTGCCGAATAAGCAGAGAGAGACAGAAAGAAAGGGTAGGTGTGAAGAAGGAAAGTGGAGGAGGTCTCATGCACAAGGATGGAATGGGCCTCACATGTGGGGGCCTCATGCACCATGAAAATCATTGTCCAGGCTGCATGTGTTACTCCGCAGCAGGTCTGACGTATTTGGTTTTGCCATGGGATATGGGGAAGTGGCTGAATGATCTCACTTGTAGACCTTCGCCTGGGATTCGGTACACAAAATGTTCCAGATGGTGCAAAGCCCCTGCTACTTGTATATGTCCATAAACTCTCTTTTCCCTAATCAATTTCACTCACATTTGGCTCTCTTCACTGGCTGGATGTTTGTCTGAATAAAACTGTGCTGTTAGAAATATTTGCAAACAATGCAGAACAGAGTTGGATGAACAGGCCAAAGCAAAATCTGGTCCCTAATTTGGTGAAATGCTCACAGGTGCTTACACTGTTTGACCAACTCTAGCATGTATACACACACACTCGTTCACCCATCTCTCTCTCCTAAGCACACACATTCACCTCTCGCAAAGTCATTCGCCCTCCTCTTTCTCTCTCTCTTTTTCAAACAGACAGACCCACTCTTTCACACCTCAAACACTTATCCGTTCCTTCTCCCCATGCAAACCCCCGCTCACATAGACACGTATACCCTGTTTCTCTGGGGCCTAGGCACAGTTTTTGGAGGCAGCACACATGCTGTGAGATCACATCTGTTTCTGGGGCAGGGAGGGACCCCTGGCAGTGGGAAGTGGGAACCGGGAAGCCCTGAGTGCCCTCCCTGGCTGCCCCACACATGAGATAAGGTTGGCACAATTTACAGTGCCAGCTGTTTCCATCCCACAGTGCCCTTCAGCCTGAATATCCCCCGTGAAACTTTTCTTCTTATTCTCTCTGATCTCATCAAATCCCTCTGCTCTCATCAATTCTCCTCCTCCTTCCTTACCATCAGACAGTTCTCTCAGCATTAAAGATAACAGAGCACCGGGCCTTCACAGAGAGGGTCATAGCGGCCTGTGACCTCTCGTGCTGACCTAATGCTGATTTCTATTATCTTACTGGGAGTTAGCCAGGATGACTGATGGGTCTGCCACAGCATGACAGGCAGAGAGTGGGAAATCCTGCAGGTTATGGCACGCCAGTGAGATCAAAGTCAGAGACGGTAAGTGGCAGGATGGCTTCGATCGGCACTGCCATCCCGGCACTGCTGACTCCACTTGGCACCAAGCCTGCCTCTAATGGAATGTGACCCACAGCTGGGAATGAGCTCATCTGTAATCCACTTAATTGAGTTGTAGGAGCAGGACTCTCACACCTGAGAGCCAGCCTGCCTCCTTCCTAGCAATTGCCCTCTGCATTTCACTGGCTGTGGGGAGAACATAGAATCATAGAACCATATGGATAGAAGGGCCTGCAAGGGCCATCTAGTCTAACTCCCCTGCCGAGGTATAGTATTAGTTGATGAGGCCAGGCAATGCACACCAGTTTACTACTGCAGGGCTGCATGGAAATGGTGGATTTTGTCCAGTGTTCTACATGTTCTGGGGAGAACTCCACTGTGCTGCCTACTGGCTGGTCTCTGTCCTTCTGCCTCCCTTGGGAAAGGCCAGGGGGCTGCCCTCCCATCCCCTGAAGAGAGCCTAATTCTGGAACTGCCTACATATTTGTATAATTTCCTTGCGTAGTAACAGGTGACACTTGAGCTCCCATTATGATGGGATTACAATGGCATGCCGCTGGACCCTTGCATCTTTTGTTTGTGTCCCAAGCACTCAGGATCCATAGGAGAAGCAGGGAATGCACATGTAGCACACTGGCCTGTGTGTGTGATGTGTCCCCCTCCAGGCATTCCACAGAGGATATGAGTCTGTTACAGCCCCTCACTCCAGAAGGCTGAATTTATAGCTCAATCAGTAGCCGCTCACATTTTCAGGTCTGGAGGCCCCGAGCTCAGTTGCTTGTGTGCCAGCCAAGATGGCGATATCACATGCAGACTTGCAGGGCAAGCTCACTCTCTAGAAGCAATGGGGTGGGGATGGGAAGCATCGTATCCATGGGCTTGTGGTTGCCCAACTCTCAGAGCTGTTTGGCTCATCCTAGTTTTACCCCCTGGGCTCTCTTTCTCACCCTCAAGCCACCTGCATCAGGGCAACAGCCCATTTGGCTTAATTGAGTGTTGTTCCTGAACCAGAAACAGGGACCACTGGTGAGAGATCAGAGACCAATGGGGGGTGGAGTGTGTGGCCTCCACTTCACTGACAGCCTCGTTAGCCTGAGTCTGAAGACTGGGAGAAGGATGTAAAGTCCTTCCTCAGTAAAGATGAAGGAAGAGAGACAGACCTTGGAGACCTGGGGTTCAGCGCTCACCATCCTTTAGGAAGATCACGGGGAGACAAACAAGGACTCTATGATATACATTACCGGGAACCATCCCCCCCCCGGGTATTCTGGTGAGATGTGGATTCTGCATTAGCAGAAAGTGTTGGCTTGGATAAAGACCCCAGTGTGAGCTCTACAGTGGGTGCAGCTTCCACTGATTTCCTGTTCTACTACGTTGCCTTGTGGGGAAGAAGCCTTGCCGCCAGTTTAGGTCTGACTTACCACATAACAAAATAGGCCCTTGATCAAGGGATAATGGCTCAAAAATTCCACAAATCCATAGGTATAAAAGCAATTGTGAGCCATGTAGGTGTGGATGATTTAACACGTAGAGAACACGCCTCTCTTAGGGACAACAATGTGGCAAACTCTCATGAGTTAATCATGGGTCTCACAATATTGGATTTGCTTCTTAAAACCTGGAGTCGTGATTAGAGGAGAATCTCAGGTTTCATTTTTAAAAAAACCCTAAGTTTCTGACACTCATGGTTGCAAACAGAAGCTTGAAAATATGAGCCGAGTGCAACCAAATTCTCAAAAGCCAGAAGGAAAATGAAAAGAACCCACCATGTATTATTTTTAAAATCTCATGATTTTCCGAGGCCTGAGTCATCAATTTTGAATGGTTGGGGTTGGCAAATCTGCAATAGAGTTATAGATGAAATGCACATTCTCCACCCACAGCCAAAGAATGGCCTTCTGAAGTACAAAACTCCTTTGAACCAGCTGCTTTCTTGTGCATCCAGCCCTTGTCTTTTTCCAAATGCGTAGAATTGGCTCCAGGTTCACAGGGCCGTCTTGGCGATATGCTTCCCAATATGGCCAGCTCTCTCCTCCTTCTTAAGCTTTAGAAAGGACTCCGGGAAACACACACAGCAAGACCAGATGCTTTTTCCAGCAGCCAGCCCCCCTTTCCCTTTCTTTCCACTCTCTGGGGAAGGTAGGGCTTTTGGAGCATGGACTTTGGGTCTGGTAAACTCAGTCCAGATTGTTGGGATTTAGTTGGACAAACTCAAAAAGGGCTGTCCTGGGATTAAGTATGTCCTTGGAATTTTTTCCTTTCAAACAATTCACCCTGAGATCTGAAAGCAATGGTGCCAACATAGCAAGCTCCAAACTGATCACATACACTGCCCATGGGGTTTGATACTATTTCATCACTAGGATGACTATTGATCCTAAACACATCTCCTGACCACAGCTTGGTAACTGACTAGTGCTCACTGGCCACCCATAGCCCGGCCCTGACAGTTTGCTCAGCCCCCAGATCCAACCCCTCCACAGAAGATGGAAGGGGTGGATTGCTCTCCAACCAGCAGTTCCCTGAGGGCCCAGGACCTGCGGGACCAAATCACCTTCCTGCAGGCGGAGAACCTCATGATATAGACCCAAGCTATGCAGTTTGCAACTGAAGCACAGACTCTACATGAGCATGTGGCATGCAGAAATAGCTATATTACATTCCAGAGAAGACCACCCATCGCTTGAACTGGCTCCTGTGGTGCTGTTGCCCAAACGGCTTGACCAGGTCCATCGGAAATTCCAGGGGTTCCTTAACCAATGCAGGCTGCTCTTCCTGTCATTGAATGTACCCCACAGACCAGGCAAAGGTGTGGCTAGCAGTAAGACTTCTCACCGGCAAAGCACTTGATCGGGCTTCCCCGCTATTGGAGCAGAACAGCCCAGTGTTCTCCGACTGGCCTGCCTTCCTGCCAGTCTTCTTGACCATCTTTGACAACCCATGTCATGTCTACTTAACAGAGGCTGCCCTCTGGAAGCTTCACTGAGGCAAAGGCCAGCCACCTCTTATGCCACTCACCTCTAATGGCTTGCAGGTTGATGTCAAATGGAATGAGGCAGCCCAACTATACCAGTTCTGGTGGGGACTCAGTGAGGAGGCAAAAGATGAGCTACCCCATGTTGAAAATCCCACCTGCCTAGAGGCCTGTATTGATCTTGCCCTGCACATTGACTCTCAGCTGTGCAAGCTGAAGAAGGAAAGAAGGGGCAGCCTGATGCCCCCACGTCTGCTCGCTATGCCAAAGCCTGTAGAAGTGAATCCTGAACCCAGGCAGGTTGACCTGGGTAAATGATGCCTGACCCTGGAGGAGAAAGATCATCCATGGCAGCCGAGCCTCTGTTTTTACTGGGGTCTCCAGGACATGCCCTCGTTTCCTGTCCAGTTCAAAAGAGTTCAGGAAAAGGACCAGACCAGGCCCGATCTCAGGGTGGGGTACAGCCTGGGCATCACCAGAGCTCCATGTTCCAGAACCACCCCCCAATCCTTGAGTAGAACCTTCTCTGGGAATCACTGGGTCTCTCCATGTTTCCGATTGCCACTGCAGTTGCATGTCTTGGGGAGGCAAGACTGATGCCCCTGCAACTGGCAATGGTAAACTCTGGGGCCACTGCCAATTATGTAGACTCTAAGGCAGCCCGAACTCTTCAGATCCCTCTTCAGCCAAACCCACCCTGGACCTGGTGGAGACGATTGATGAGTGGCTCCTATCTTTGGGACCAGTGACCCAAAAGACCAACCCCCTAGAGGCCGCAATGGAAGGGCACTGGGAAATAACATGCTTTGATGTGATCTGCTCTTCATTCTTCCTGATAATTCTTGGCATTCCTTGGTTGGAGTGGCATGATCTGTGGATCTCCTGGTGGTAGAGGAGCATTACCTTCTCCAAATATTGCCAGAGAGATTGCCTCCGACAAATCAACCAATCCCCGGGTGACCTGTTCTCTACACCCCAGGATTGGATAAGATTCTCAGAAGCAAGACCCCAGATGGTGGGGCCTAACCAGAAGAGGGAGGCTCTAGACCACAACCCTGGCCTCCCTGACAAGTATGAAGACTACTTGAGGTGTTTGAAGGGAAAAACATGGATTCACTACCCCCACACAGGGGCTATGATTGGCCAATAGACCTATAACCTGGGGCAAAGGTGCCCTATGAATGGATATACACCGTGTCTGAACCAAACTTGGAGACCCTATGCATGTATAGCCAGAAAAATCTTGCAAAGGGCTTCATTCAGTGATCCATCTCTCCAGTGGGGACACCAGTCCTCTTTGTGTGAAAAAAGTATGGGTCACTGTGCATTTGTGTAGACTTCTGCATGCTGAATCTGGTGACTATTCATAATTGGTATCCTCTGCCTCTCATCCTGGAATTGTTGTACTGCCTGAGGACTGCCAGGATCTTCACTAAACTAGATCTTCAGGGAGCATACAATCTAGTGCATATAAGGTCTGGGGACAAATGGAAGACCACTTTTCATACCCAATATGGGCACTTTGAGTTTTAAGTAATGCCACTTAGTTGCCTGCTTTTTCTGGTGGCCCCACATGCAGGCCAAAGTTGATGTTTATGTGGAGTCCTGCGAATGCTGTGCACATACCAAGATGTCCTAGACTAGACTGCTCACCATCTTAGTGTCCCAGAGACTCCAGCCAGGTCTTGGTCCACTATCATCCTAGATGTCATTGTGGATCTTCCAAGCTCCGATGGCCACACAATAATTATAATGGTTGTGGATTGTCTGAATAAAATGGCCAGCTTCATTGTCTACCACTACTGCCCAATGCTGAGACCTCTGCCCAGCTCCTGATGCAAACCATGGTTCATCTTCATGGACTTCCAGACTGCATAGTTTCAGACCAAGGCCCACGGTTTACTTCTCACTTTTGTTGTGAAGTGCTCCGGTTACTGGACATCTGCGTATCCATCTTCACTGCATACCACCCCCAAACAGATGGACAAACCAAAAGGGCGTACCAAGCACTAGAACAATACTTGAGATATTTCATAAACTATCACCAGAATAACTGGTGCACACTCCTGCCAGAGACAGGGTTTTTATATAACTGCACTGATCATGCCTCTACAGGTCAGAGTCCCACCTTTGCGAATTACAGGTTTCACCCCTGTTTTCACCTGTAGCTATCAAGAACCTTCCTGAACCCAGCTGCCGCTGACTGGATCCAACAGACCCATCTCGTCCAGGAGGAGCTCAAGAACCACCTAGAAGAGGTGAAGAAGGCTTACAGGAGGCATGTAAACATTGGAGACAGGAAGCTCCAGACTTCAGGGGAGGCTAGAAGGTACAGCTCACCACAAAGCATCTCCAGACAAGTCGACCCTCCTGAACACTGCATCAGCAGTTCTGAAAGTTCTGATATGCCAGCAGATCAACCTGGTCATCTTTAAACTACAGCTTTTGCAGTCTCTCAAAATACACCCCATTTTTCATATTTCCCTTCTGAAGCCCTCTGCTGAGAATTCCTTCCCTCAACAAAGCACACCACCGCCTCCACCACTCAAAATCCAGGGTCATGAGGAGTATGAAGTGCATGCCATGCTCGATTCCTGACGGACACATGGCTGCCTGTGCTATCTCATGGACTGGGGAGGCTATGGACCCAAAGAACGCACCTGGGAACTTGTTTCCTATGTCCATGCCCCAGACCTGGTGAAGGAGTTGCATAGGAGTAAGACAAGCCTGGACTGGCACCACCCCGAAGAGGGCCAGAATTGGGCGGATGATGTAAGCACCTGCGAGACTGGAACCATGGAGGTTCCAGGCCGCAGCCACTTCCGCATTCCCTACTAGGGATTCAGGCTCGGTTTCCGCAGGTGGACCCTGTGAAGCTAGACACCGCAGAAAGTACCACCCAGTGGAGCCTGAGTGGCAGCCCCCTGCAGCCTACTGATTGGCCCATGCCAGTATATAAACCAGGAAGCCATGACAGGGAGCTGTCTAAGCAATGATGCAGACTACCTGCTTGCTTCTGCTCCAGATCTTGCCTTATTGTGAACCTTTGACTCTGGTTCCTGATCCTAATTCATCCCTGACTCCACTACTCACCTTCTCCCTGCAACTTGATGCCTGACCCTGACTTCCTGGTATCCTGACCTGGCTTGACCCTGACTCTGCTACACGTCTCCTGACTGCAACTTGGTAACTGAGCAGTGCATGCTGGCCGCCCACAGCTGGCCCAGACGCTTCCCTTCTGCTCTCCACGTTTGGAGGATGTACAACACATGAAATATGGTGGATGGGAGAAGGAGAGAATTGTTAAAAGGCTGTTCCAGCAAAGCTGTCTGCTGAGAACCAGTGGAGTCTTTGATGCTGATGAGAGTAAAATATTTTATGATATTTATATTTTATGATGGTATTTAGAGGAGTTTTGTGATAATATCTTCTCAGGTGAGTAAGAAATCCAGGGAATTGCTCCTACTGCATCTCAGGAAATTGAAACCTGTGAGGTTTCTGTAGGGATCTGGATAGTACCTGATCCTGTTCAAAGGTGGTAGTGAGCAAATTACTCTTCTGTAATTTGTAATAATGTAGCCTTGATGTAGTCAACTAAAAACAGTTTCTGCTTCTTCCTCTTCCTTCCCCCTGTCCGTAGGAACTGCCCAGCTCTGCCCTGTGATCAGTGAGTGAAGGAGACAGAACTGTGACATGAGTGGGACCTAGACTATGGAACTCACTGCCACAGAACCATGCACCTCTCCCCTTTCAGAATGAAATATGAAGCACATTTTTTTCAGGCTACCTCTCCTTCATTAAGATCCTCACATAGACACACAAAACACCCCCTCACTTGTGTGCACACATATAAACAAGCAGGCAGGCAACTTATAAACTAATCAAGCTATTCCTCCAACACTCTGGGAATTAAGAAAGATTGGGGAGTGTTATATCTATTTTTAAAATACCAAGGAGAGGCTCAGATACTACAGTGAGAGAGAGAGAGAGAGAGAGAGAGAGAGATTACGTAGAAACTAAAGGAAGAACCAGGAGGTAGGAGAGAGAGAGGGGGACAGAGAATGGAAGAAGCCTAGTCATATGGCATTGTCATAGTGATTAAGTGACTTTCCTCTGAATATTCAATAGAGTGGCCCCCACAGGTCAATCTCATTAGAGCTAAAAAAGGAAGAGCTGTAGGAGTCTAGGCTGAACTCCACCTGGGACGCTTTGACAGCAGGGCCTGGGTTATGGCTGGCACAACAACAACAAAGTTGGCAGGCAGCTGAGACAAAGCTGGTGGTGTCAGTGGCATCCATGGAGAGTGTTTCACCACTGTTACCTACGTGGAATTGTTAGTGCAGCATATATCTGCCACTAAAGAAAATGCTGTTCTTGTTTGCAGTAGCACAGGTGTGGCCCAGACAGTGCCAGGAGGAGATGCAGAGCCAACAACTGTTCAAGGGAAGTGACTGTGTGTTGACTCTGTGATGATCAGCAGCACAACCCCACTGGTGGCCTCGTTAACTGAGGGAGGCCAATGTGCGTTACCTGCCAGGATTTCCCCTCAGATATCTGCCGAGACTGACTATGATGGGCTTAGGGGAGTGGAAGGCACCTTTTAAATACAATAACAGTTCTCTCCTATGGACAAGTGGAATACGGTCTGAAGGTCAGAAACCCTTAAGTGGCAGAACAAAGGGAAGAGAGAGACTCCCTCCACCACCCCCAATACTCCTCAGGAGCAAAGCAGGAATGACTTAAAAATACCATTCATGAGGAACATTGCAGGACCCCAAATGCCAGGACATTTGGCTTCATCAGGGACAAAAAACAAGCCTGGAGCAGCTTAGGGTACTTCAATTCATGTCCCAGTCCATTTATTAGTTAACGATTTCTATTGGACAGGCTTCCACACTATCAGTAGTCTCAGCACGGAGCACAAGGGAGACAATATTTGCCAAGTGACTAGAGCACTGAACTAAACTCAGGGAAAACTGTGCTCTGTTCCTGGCTCTGTCACAGACATGCTGTAAGTCAGTTAGTACCACCCGCTGTAAAACAGGGGTAATGCTGCTTCCCAGCCTTCCAGGGGAAGGCGAGGGTTCGCAATTTAAAATTGGTAAAACATTTTGAAATCCTCAGGTAGTAGGTGGTCTGTATACGCTAAGTGTTATTAATGAATGGGCCATGGAGATGCATCGTCCTTTTTACAGGACCCGGGGAGATGAGGCACATTGGGGATGTGGTGCGAGGGGGACGCTTATTACTGTGCAGCTGCTCCTGTTTTATCAATTGTGTGGAGAGACAGAGGCCAACCCTAGCGTATATCGCAGGGATTTCTCAAGGTCTGTGGTGATGCGCTTTTCCTACTGTAGAGTCAATTTTTCTCTTGTCAAAAGGGGTCAGAAAGATTCTAGTTTTGTCACATGCCTGGTTTTATGGACTTGTTTAGTGTCTGCAAAAGCTAGACTGACATCTCTGAGAACAGCTTCTTCAGTGTCACAACAGAAGCGGTACTGTCCTGGCAGGGGCCAATGTACTTAAATCCTGAACTAGAGGCACCATTTTTAGGCAAGAAAGGATAGTTCTGTCTCCATGGCCATCCTGAGACTGCTCAGGGGAGGCCATCTGAGATGCTCGGGGAGGCGGGAGGCAGATTGTGGTGGAGAAATTGGACTGAGCCATTAACTCACTTTCAACCTGGACCAGTGACCTGGATTTTAAACCAGTGACCTGGAGGTGAGATGCTCTGTACCCCATTCCCTCCGCTATCCGCTCCCTCTTATGACACAGACCCTTGCACTCAAAAGCAGTAGTTCCATTATTCCAGTTACACAACTAGAACAATTTACATCATTCTATTGAAACAGCTAAGCTCACCAAAGACTTTTGTTGTGGAAATAATAGCGTAAGTGGAGGTGGAACCTCCTCTATACATTTTTCTCTTTTGCTTTTGAATTCTCAGGGTTTATGGCACATTATGTCACAGGAGATACTGGTGTAACTGCATATTGTAATTTGCTTGTAATGCATATCTTAAAACATATCAATACAATGTTTGACAATGATAATAATATAGCCAATATTCTATTTTTTAAAATAAACTCACACATTTTTTTATCAAGCATTTGAGTCTCTTATTATATATGCGTTATCAGCGTATGACAGGTGTTCAGAAAGTTCCTAGCCTGACAAAGAAAAAAAAGATGATTTGCATTCAATAGTTTATTTATTTTTCAATAAAATCCTCCTTGACATCAATGCACATGGTCGGCAAAGCAGCAGGTTGGCTATGCCCATCTTGTAGAAATTCTTGTCCTGCATGTCCAAAAACTCTTTGACTGCTGTGATCACCACATTATCCTCTTTGAAACTCTTCTCACTAAGGTCTTCCATCAACTTGGGGAGCAGGTAGAAGTCTGAGGGAGCCAAATCTGGTGAATACTCATAAACATGCCCAGTTTTTTTAACCTTTCCTCACACGTCAGGTTTCCTAAAACTTTAGTCATTTTTATTGCTATCCACTGGATTCTCTCAAGTTTTCCACCTCTCTCTTAAAGTGTGGTGCCCAGAACAGGAGCGAAAACTATAGCTGAAGCTTTACAAGTGCTGAGTAGAATGGGACAATAACCTTTGTGTTTTACATATGACACTGCTGTTAATACATCCCAGAATGCTATTAGCTTCTTTCATAACTGCATTACATTGTTGACTTATATTCAATTTTTGATCCATTATAACCACCAGATCTTTTTCTGTAGTACTACCGCCTAGCCAATTATTCCCAATTTTCTAGCTATGTATTTGATTTTTTTCTTCCTAAGTGTAGTACTGTGCACATCTGTATTGAATTTCATCTTACTGATTTCAGACCAGCTCTCCAATTTGTCAAGGTCATTTTGAATTCTAATCCTGTCCTCCAGAGTGCTTGCAACCCCTTCCATCTTGGTGTCATCTGGATATTTTATAAGTATATTCTCCACTCCATTATCCAAGTCATTAATAAAAATATTGACTAGTACCAGATCCAGGACTAACCCCTGTGGCACCCAACTAGATACATCCCCACAGTTTAATAGTGAACCATTCATAACTACTCTTGGAGTACCTGGTCTTTCAACCAATTTTGCACTCACTTTATAGAAATTTAATCTAGATTACATTTCCCTAAATTCATTTACTAAAATCAAAATATATCACATCAACAGCTTTCCCCCATCCACTAGGCCAATAACCCTGTCAGGGAAGAAAATGAGGTTGGTTAGACATAATTCACTCTTGACAATTCCATGTTGGTTATTACTTATCACCCTGTTATCTCTAGGTGCTTACAAATTGATTATTTCATAATTTGTTCTAGTATTTTTCCAGGTATTGAAATTAGGCTCACTGGTCTATAATTCCCCAGGTCCTCTTTTTCAAGATAGGTACTTTTTTTGGTCTTCTCCAGCCCTCTGGGACCTCACTCATCCTCCATGAGCTCTCAAAGATATTCACTGACAGTACCGACATTGCTTCAGCTAATTCTTTAAGTATTCTAGCGTGAATTTCATCAGGTTCTGCTTACTTGAATACATCTAACTTATCTAAATGTTCTTTAACCTGCTCTTTCCCTATTTTGGCTTGTGTTCCTCCCCCCTTGTTGTTAAAAATAATTGGGTTAAGTATCTTGTCACAATTTACCTTTCTATTGAAAATGGAAGCAAATAAGCATTAAACACTTGAGCCTTTTTAATGTTGCCCATTATCAGCTCTTCTTTCCTGCCAAGAAGAAAGACATCACTTTCCTTTGTCTTTCTCTTGCTCCTACTGTAGATACTATAGTTGTTATTATGTGTGTATGAGACTGTGCGTGTATGTGAGTGTGTTTTAAAATGACTGTTTATGTGTGTGCCCTTGTGTGTGTGTCTGTGAGAGAGATATTACATTGTGTTAGATATTAGAGTGTGTGAGTGTTAGAGAACATTGTGTTTCTGTGCATCTGTGTTACAAAGAGTACAGTGTGTGTGTGTGTGTTAGAGAGAGATTACATTATGCATGTGTGTGCATTTGTATGTATTAGAGAGAGAAAGATTACACCATGTGTTTGTTAAAGGGAGGGAGTTTACATTCTGTGTGTTTGAGTGTCTCAGCAAGAGACCCCAACACCTGAAATGTCCATTGTTTTTACTGATGAAACATACAAAAATTTGGATTTTTTTCATTACTAAAAAAACGTTTGTTCAATATTGTGCGCTGCAACATCTAGTAGAATGTGCTCTGCATTTACCAGGAACGAACAGTCCACTGCAGTGAGCATTCAGTGTGATGAACAGTGGTTGAAGAGAAAAGTCAAATGAGTGTAGATACAATCAAAGCTATTGCCCAAAGAGAATGTTCATACTGGGTAGAGCTTCACGATGAACTCATCCAGAACACTAAGTTACTGGAAAACATCCTCCACTCTGAGAAATATGCACATGTCCCTGCTGAGTCAGAAGCTGGCAGTAGTAAGACCAACCACACGTTTTTGAAGAAGGTGTTCTTTTTGCTTTTGTATGAGTTTTATTACCCTAAAAGTGTTGGCATAAAAACATCCTGCTTTTCTATTTTGCAAATATGGTCACCTTAATGGTGTGTGTGTGTGTGTCTGTGTGTGTGTGTGAGGGAGAGAAAGAGAGAGAGAGGGGTAAGATTTTGCATGTGAGAAAGGAGAGTGGTAGGGTTGTGCACATGTTTTACAAAGAGAGCTATAAGATTACACTGTATGTATTTGAGAGAAAGAAATGTATGCTCTGCTCACTGACTCATACATCTCCTGTATCATTACAGCAGTTCCTGTCTTCCCATCTCCCACCAGTGTTTTGGTCTCAAAGCCAGGCATCAGATGACCTCATGCCTCTTCTGGAGTCGTATCTGCAGTGGCCCCCACCAATATTTCTGCTTGGGTGGGTGAAGACTGAGTCCTCTGGGATGAGCCCACCTGAAGATAGGGAGCAGTGTTCCTTGGAGGAGGGAAGTCCTAGCCTGCCCCAAAAGGAGTTGTGGTGGCCCCTCTACCAGTCCAACAGATGGTTTTTGTGTTGGTTGCCTCTGTCACTACCACCCCAAGCAGAGGCTGGGTCACAGTATGTGGGTGGGGCTTTGGAGAGCTCCACGGAGGGATGTGACTGCAGTCTGAGATTGTCTTAATCTGGTTTTGGCTGCATTCGTCAGGTTATGTGTTCCCAGTGTTTTCATCCTGCTGTATGTGTGAGAGAAGAGCCCCCTTAATAATGGGTTTTGAGGCAGGTATGTACTATGACTTCCACTTCCACTTCATGCAATGCAGAGCTGGCAGGTCAGGAATTGCTTATTCTTACATGAGTACAGTGTCTGCATCTAGCTTGGCATTCTCCGCAACAACACCTGCACAGTTTTAAAGGTCACTGCTCTAACAATGCCATTTCATTGTAGGCTGGGATTACATTGTAGGTAGGATTACATTGTAGGCTGTCACAAATAACAGGTTCCTTATTCAGGTGGCTATTTAGCGTTCATTAAAACGGTGACATTGGTGAAGCACACACACAAACTTTGAGCTTTAGTTAATACAGACACATATAATTGAAATAATAGAAAAATCAATATACATAAAGTATAAGAATGAGATAAGTACAGTGAAGTGGTTTCCTGAATTGTCCATACTTACAATCTGACATTGTGCACACTTACAACTTTATAGAGACCATTTAGAAACAGTTGCCTCTGGTATCCTGACTAGAGATGGGTTTGACAACCTTTTGTATGCCTTTTTCCATTCCACTCACAGATAGCTGGGACCACATCTGTTTAAGTCTCAGTCCCCATTCATATTTGGTATTCTGGAAGACCAAATGTTACGGTTACAGTTGTTCATATGTGGAATTCCCGTTGGCCATAATTACATTTCCAACAGCTGACCCAATCATTCGCATCATTCCCTTTCCCAATAGTTTCGATATGCCAATGAAGTTAGCTCTTATTGCAAAAAGCTCCTAAGATGCTACCATCTATTTCTTTGTGGTTTACCTGTATTGCTGAATTATCACAAGATACATATTGCTTCATTTTGTAGCCTTAGGTCAAGCACATATCATTTCATAAGCTTCGGTCAAGCGCATAGTACTCATGCCAACTGCCAACTTCTACTAGGCCTCACTCTAAGCCCTTAATGCTTAAGACTTATAGCAAAGCCAATTTTTAATACACATATTTTGGTTCTTCTAATTGCTGTTACAGCTTTGGTAACTTCCATTATGATTTCTAAAAACATGCTTAGCAGATAGATTATATTCTGTTCAAAACTATAGCAACTCCAAGATCAGGTCCAGGGTCAATGGTCAACACCTGTAATGGCATTGTAGGAAGGCGCTGTGGCCTCCTCCGGAGTCAGGATCCGAGGAAGGGCCGCAGCGACCGGAATGGACAGGGGATAGCCCCACAGAGCAGCCTGGCCGACAACCAAACAGCTGGACTGTGAAGGGGCCGGCAGGCCAATCTGCCCGGCAACCCAAAATCCGGGCTGTGATAGGGCCACCGGAGCTGCCCAATCAGCCAAAGTGGGGCGGAGCCTCTCAAGGCACCCGCAGTATAAGAGACAGGCCTCAGGGCTGAGTCAGGAGCAGACTGCTGCCGGAGGCAGATGTGCTGCCCTGCTGGCTGAGACCTAGGCTGGAGCTGAGACTCTGACCAAACTGGGCCTAGAGGCTGGGTAGGGCCATCTTGTAGCTGGACCATACAACCTGGCCAGAGAGACTGGTCTGAGACCCCTGAACTGTGGCACCGGACCCAGGCCCCTGAACCCTGGGACTGGACTGAGCCCCCGGTGCACCCTGGGTGGGTAGCACCCCCTGAGGCCAGATGGGACCTGGAAGAGCTGCTGGCTGCCGAGCCCCCAGAGTTGGGACCAGACCTCGATGAGCTGCCTGAGTCTGCACCCTTCCCGGAACTCTGTGACCTAGAGGAACTGCCCCTCGGAGAGGAGATCCCTGCATTGCTGCCACCGGATGAGGAGGGACTGGCGGGCCTACCCCGGATGGCAGACCCCAGTGACCCTGGGGAAGGAGGTACAGGGGGATACAGGGAGGAAGTAGCCCAGGGGCAGCCATAGACGGTGGCTGGGTTGGGGCAACCCTGCTGGCGTGTTGCAGCAGGAGCCCTGCTGGCTCAGTGGCAACGCCTTTGCCACTGTTAGGGCCCTGGGCTGGGACGCAGTGGAGACGGGTGGGCCTGCATCCCCCTTCCCCCCACCTTTTTCCTAGCCACCCTGGGAGAGCCTCAACCTCCCTACTGCTGCCCGAGCAGAACCACTGCTGGCCCGCCCCGCCTAAGGGCCAGAGCAACTAACTGGTTGTTTACCTGCCCTGCCTAGGGGCTAGAGCTGTTCACGCCCGCCCTGCTGGGGCCGGGGCGATAGACTACGGGAGAGCGAACTTTTCCCCTACAGGAAGGCACTGTGGCCTCCTCCGGGGTCAGGACCCGAAGAAGGACTGCAGCGACTGGGCCGGTTTGAGGAGGCCTGCCGACAGGCATCCTCTGGGACATGGTGACCCTGCAATAGGTTTTCGCCCTGCCAGCACTGGTGGTGTTGCATAGTATTCTAGGAAAGATGCTGGAAAAGCACACTTATTACCCTTCTCCACACCTGCCTCCAAAGGGGAAAGGGAAGTCATCAGATCCTGTCATTCATTCAGTGAATACCCAAGGGACAGAGGAGGCGTGGCATATAGTGACATTCGTACTTGGATACTATTGGTTCTTCTCCATCTGGGATGAAGTCCGAACCTCAACGCCGGCAGCGTTTTTCTATCTGTGGCTTGAAATCATGAACTGAGTCAGGATTCAGTGTGGATGAACTCTTAGCATTACCGTGCATGCCCCCTGTTGTCATATAGGACTCCCATTGCAATTTAGCAGTCATTAATACTGGCCTATATGTCTGACTCTCTGGCCTACACTGCTGCCTGCCAGACTGATGGAGTTCATAGGCTTAAGCAGGGTTAGACCGGGCGAGCTGTAGAACAGGAAGATCTTCAAGGAAAACCCAAGTGATCTTCATGAGACAGAAGACAGAGTTCTTTCCTCCCTCTCGGTGCTGACCTTAATGCCCCTCAACACTGCTGTGGAAGGTGGTGGTGTCCTTCAGATGAACCATGAGACAAAGGCTTTTACCACTTCCGGTCATCCAACAGCATTTTACATAAGCAGCCACGGGCCTGTTTTCCCCCAGTCTAACTTGTGTGATCATGTATGAAAGGCCTCTGTGATAGAGCATTGACTCCATACCAGCACGGACGAGGTTAAAATGGCCAGCGAGGCCAATTAGCCATAGGCTGCACCTGCTGGGGAGCTAAGGGGCAATGAGACTGATTGAGAAGGGAGCTAAACTAGGCAGGAACAGATCAGGCTTCTACAAAGCCTAGAAGCTGGCTAGGTCAGAGGCTGCAGAGAGGTGAGTCTACAGTCACACTCCTTGATACAAGGGGGAGAGTAGGTGCTTGAGAAAGGCATGCTAGGAAGCAGTCAGGTCTGAGAGGGATAGAGCTGAACTGCTAGTTGGAGGGTCCCTGGACTGGAACCTGGTGTGGAAGGCAGGAGTAGCACAGTCACCACAGTGGAGATGGAGACTGCCTGAGACTCTGATAATACCCCAGACGGGGAGGAGGATGGTAGTTTGGCCAGAGGCCTAAGCCACAAAGGAGAGGTGCTGCACAGCGAGTGACGGAGGTAATGGGCTGAGTGATTGCCACATGGGATGTGGCTAGTGGCAAGCTGATTCCCCAGAGAAGCCTGCTGTCAGGCAGGTATGAGTGAGCAATGCTGCCTTTAAATTTGTATGACAAATTTAGCACCAGTGCAATTGAATGGTGATCTCCTTTAGCTCAAGCAGTACAGGGCTGTAATTTTGGGGATGAAGGTTTAGTTGCTAGTCCTAGTTTTGAAGGGAGTGTGTGTGATTGATTTAGGCAGTAATTGTGTCTATTGTATGCAGCTGGTGGATTTGAAACAAAGGAACATTCTCTATTAGCTGTACATTTGTCCACACACTCACTCCTCTTCATGCTCATACCCACCCCAAAACATGCATGCATGTAGCCCTATGCAGGGTGCATGGTAAATATCTGACAGACACCTGAGGGATCTGCCTCTGACACACTTTGGCAACACTTGTATAGTGTGTGGTGCCAATCAAGTCTCATTGAATTGAACTGAAATTGCTTGCAAGGGCAGTGCACAGGTGTACCCATGCACAAACATACATTGGTTTGCACAGATATACCTGCTTACACACACACACACACACACACAGTGTTGCAATCTCTCATGATTTTATTGTGAGTCTCACAATATTTGATGGGGTTTTTTTTTAATGCTTCTGTTCCTGGAGTCGGGTGGTTACATGAGAACCTCTGCTTTCCTTTAAAAAATAATGTAAGGACTTGTCTATGTGGGGCAGTCACGTGGAAGTTAGTGCGCAATAGCTAGGGTGTGAATTGAGAATGCAAACTATTCCCCATTAGCTCCCTGTGTGTACACTTTTATTCCATACCAGGAGTGCTTTTTTGTGGTTTAGATTAATCCATTTCCAAAGTGGATTAAGCTAAACTGCACAAAAACACTTTTTAGTAGCTATTCTGCACTAGCTATTCTGAGCTTTTTGCATGGGTAGTCTAGAAACTTAGGGCTTGTCCTTGTGGTTGAAGAGAGAAGCTTGCAAACATGACCCCAAAGACTCAAATTAGAAGCTGATTAAAAAGAACAATTCAATTAGTAGTAGTATTTTAAAATCTCATGATTTTTAAGACAACCTTATAATTTCTCAGAGGTCCAACTCAATTTTTGACCACTTGGGGTTTCCAACAGTGCATTCCTTCACTGATGCACTTCTGGTTATACTCTCTCATACACCCTGCACTGATACACCCAAATATTCACCAACTCACATGCAAATATCAAAACATTGCTTGCATGCATGTATACACACACACACACCTGCAAACAGAGGTGTGTGTGTGCACACACTTCTTAAAACAGCAATCACTCCCCCACTCTGTGTTGCTTTCACACACCCTTCTTTCTGCAAATTATGCCCATGTCCTTTCTTATGCTATGGGATCTCAAATTCTATCTCTGCTTGTACTGAGTAACCTCCTCCCCCGCTCTACTAAACCTGTCTCCTTTCACTCCAGAAAAGCTCTTTCTCATTCTCTTTTCTCTGATGTCTGGTGTTTGTGCCTGCGTAGACAGAGAAAGGCAGGAAGACAGTGACGTGAGCAGACAGAATAACCAGGGAATAAAATGAGTTGGTTGAGAATCTGTAATTAGAAGACCAATTTCTGCTTCCTATCAAGGCACCTTTTAAATCTTTCAGGGGTTTCTTGACGGTCTCAAAATTGAATGTCATTGAGGATTTTTGGGGGCTTTTTTTTTTTTTGTATCCTCCCGTTTCCCTGGCAACAAATTGGTGATGCAGGAGCTAGAAATGTGCTGTGTTTCCGTGGAGATGTTGGCGTGGGTGTACCATGGTGACAGCTGCGATGGACGCATGGCTCCACCAATCCCGCCTCACCACTCACATCCTGCACTATGGGTCCAGCCTTGGCGGTCACACTTTTTTATTTTTAGCCAGATAGGTGTTGTTTGTCTGGTTTTCATCACACATACACCATGACACTGAGTCTTAAGATCCAGAGGCCTTGTTAACTACATCAGCACAAAGTGACAGAGTTGGCAAGGGCTATGAAAATCTTTCACAGCCAAATCCTGAGGCCCTTACTCAGTGACATCTAAGTGAAGACTGGAGCTTCCATATTGCAGCACACCAGATTGGGTCAGGGGAAGGGGCATTACATTGTTCCTGGTCTAGCTGAATGTTTCTCCAGTGACTCATCTTCAAAAAGGAAGACTTTCCCAATCCTATGCATTGCCCAGGGGTGTCAGAACTCTTGGGTTCTATTTCCATTCTTGACACGTCACTTCTCCTTTTTGTGCCTCAGTTTCCTTAGCTATAAAATGAGGATGATGCTTATGCTCCTCTCAGATCAACAAATTTAGCCTCACACCCTCTATGAAATGTTTGGCTGTTGGGTACTACAGAAGGCCAAGGAATTTGTCAGGCTGTCTGGAGAGATTCATGAGCATGAGTACTAGAGATGACCTGTGCCTGTTGTTTGGGGGAGGGGCTGCTGACTTCAGCATTGTTACTGAGCATGCTCAGTACAAGCCAAGCAGCAAATCTGGGTGGGGGACACGTGATCCTGCATGCCCCCCCCGCATCATCTCTGGTGAGTACTGATCTCAGGGCAGACTGTGACAGAGCAGGGCCCAAACCCTGAACTGGTTGTGAGTTCTATATTTAGATTTCTCCAACCAAGTATCAAGTGTGAACTCCTCAAGCTCTATAACAGGCTTAGTATAGTCCCGGACAGTCCACTTGGGTACTCCGGTAAGCTTGCCTTTGTGATAGATGGTTCTTTACGCTAAAAGCATAAAAATATTCAGATTACTCTCAGTCCCAGATAACCAGTCATTTTACAGCAGGTCAGTTGCACCTTAGATCCTATACCAAAGACAATGCCTGGAGGCAATGCTATAATAAATTAACTACAGATTTATTAACTAAGAAAAAGAAATGAGTTGTTTGCGAAGTTAAAGGGGGTAAACATACATACATGAGTTACAGTCTGAAGTTCCAAAGGGTGAGTGTAGCTGCTGTAATATGCAAGCTCTATATGGCCTCTAGGACTAACCCAGGTCAGGCACCATAAAAAACCAGTTCCTTCTTGTCAAGGAATTTTATTCCCTTCCCCCAGAGTTCAAGCTGCTGGGCTGAGTCCACCTGCACCTCCTTTTCATGGGCGTGAGAGGAGCAATTGACCAAGTCTTTTGTCCTGATGGCTTTTTTTCGTCGCAATGGCTTGTCCGGTTTTCTTTTGTTGGGCAGATGACACTTCTGGTGGACAACTAGTATTTCAGACTCGGTAATGCTTCTCTCCTGACTTAGGTGGGTTTGTGTGTTACAGTTTCAGAACGAACACCTAAATACTACTTTACAACATGGGCTACAGATATTATCAGTAAGATTAACGCATGCGGTAACTCTCAAGCATTTCATAAGTCTAAAACCACATTTTTATAATTTATACCTATTTTAACAATACCAACACACAGGCAAGCCAGACTGGCTTTCAGCTTTGCAAATGTCAGTGTTCAGTGAGGCCTAGGGGCCTGGGCATGAGCTGGCACCTGGTCTGCCAGCGTCACAGTATTGTCATTATTTCTATAAGAAAGATTTGTCCCCTTCTCCAAAGAGTCCTCAGTTGGCCAGACAAAGACGCTTTCTTAGAGATCCTATTTTATACACTGATACAAACAAGTTGCGTATTGCCCTTCTGATGTGTGTAACTGCCACCCTCTGATGTGGCAAGATACCACTGTTGACTTTGTACAGAATGGTTCAATCAAAACATCTCTATCATATTGTTTGTTTTGACCTTGGGGGTGAGGGAAGTATGTCCTTGTTCTCTTTGAGGAATGCGCTTGTCCCATTCCTGGTATCATTGCGTGTTCTGTGCCTAGCATTTCTTCAGGAATGTGTGTGTTCTGCAATACCAGCTGTGTTCTTGCCAGTTTCCTGATTTCTGCTAACTTTGCTTCATAATAGTGCTTAGCTCAGGCCTGAGGCGCTGGCCGATCATACTAGGCCTTGTGTCTTAGGTTTTCGCTTTCTACTACAGCTGGCAGGTTAGTTGTGCCTCCTTTTCTCTACTCCTCCAGTTACCGAGAACACTATAACATGATGGCTTGCCCCTAATGGCCTGAGGCCAGCCATCTGTGATGACTAAGGGGAGACACCTGGGAGCGATCAGGTGCTTGCCCTATAAAAAGCAGCAGGCAGCTGCAGCAATGGGGGAAATGCCTAAGGATCAGAGTGTTTTAGGGCTGAGCAGAGAGTCAGTACTGAGACTCCAGCCAGGTAGAGACTGCCAAAGGAAGACTTGGGAGGAGGCGGAAGAAGACACCTTTGTTGTGTATGGACTTTGTTTTGGGGATCTTGCATTTTATTTGGAGTTGATTTTTACATTAATGGACCATCCCCAAGGAGGGGTATTTTTGACCACAAAAAAGCCTGGTGTGAAATTTTATTTGAACAGTCCAAGAGGGGAAACTAAGGCAGGCTGCCTGTGGTGTGACCCCAGGACATGAGGGTGTGTGTGTGGGGGGCCCATTTACAGAAACAAAACTGATTAATTTAGAGTTCAGAGCAAGCAGGATATTTAGACAATGTGTCTTCTTGTGTGGAGCTACAGGGCATGCTGAGCAATTAGAATGTGGAGTTAGCTAGAGAAGGGTCACACGCATGCACCCACCCCAGTGCTTGTCTCCACTAATCGCTGCGGTTGGTTTTGCTACAGCTAATCATATTGTTTAGTACGGCCTGCTGAAGACTCCAAATGTGATCCCTTTTTCCCTGGTCCTGTGTCTGGAATAGGAAATGATATACTGAGTGATTTTTTTTTTTTTTTTTTTTTTTTTTTTTTTTGTGGTGCACGTACAGTACAGAAGATATCTGGAGTACTGGAGTGTAATACCCAAGAACCCCATTTAGGATGGTTCTTTCACTGTCAGGGTGGGAAAGAAAGGTGTAGAATATTCCATTTCCAATGGGGAACACAAGTTCACATCCCTTTCTTTCCTTTTCATAGGATGTAAGAGAAGACTCCATACTAAAAGGGCTATAGACTTTTATAGTTCAAGTTCCTTTCCTCCCAAGGGCTGCACAGGTGGCCAGTTTCAGGTGGACAAAGAAATCTAGTCCACGATCTTCTTTTAGTAGCAGCACCATCAAAGATGGGTACAAAAACCTGAATCGGCCTCTATAAGGAATAGAACTTGAGTCCAGAGTTTCTCAGGTGGGCACAGAAATCCAGTTAGACTTATAGAATCATAGAAGATTAGAGTTGGCAGGGACCTCAGGAGGTCATCTAGTCCAACACCCTGCTCAAAACAGGACCAACCCCAACTAAATCATCCCAGCCAGGGCTTTGTCAAGCCAGGCCTTAAAAACCTCTAAGGATGGAGATTCCACCACTCTCTAGGTAACCCATTCCAGTGCTTCACCACCCTCCTAGTGACAAAGTTTTACCTGATATCCAGCCTAGACCCCCCCCAACTTCTTCCTCATTTCTCTAGTATGTTAACATTAGCCCCTTTAGCCTGTTTGTCAAGCCCCAGACATTTGCTCGGCATTGTACAAGGCGCTCCTAAGAAAAGTCCCATGCCTCCAGGAGCTTACCGCGTAAGGGCCTGTTTCAGCAAGTGACAGATGCTGAACTCATTCAACTTCCAATGGCCTCAGTGGGAGTGGTGGGTGCTTCATTGGGCCCCCCCAGAAGGCACTCACCACAGATGTTAACCGTACAGTGCACATGCAGTACAAGACGCCGGGGGATGTGCGAACTGGAAGCAATGGTAATGTCTAGAGGAGATGGTTGCTGAAAGGCGTGGTGGAAGAGATGTCTTTTATGGGCTGAACTGGGTTGAGGAAAGGAATTAATGATAGGGCCTTTTGAAATTTTTCCATAACTATTTTTAGATGGAAAAATCTTCTTTTTGTATTTAACCAATTCTCCCCCCTGCCCACGAAGTTTCTCCTAGCCATCAGCTTTTTGTTAAACTGAATACTTGGGTTTTGGACAAAAAACTTCAATTTTTTAATAAAAAGTCAAAAGTTTCTGAGCAGCACCTTCCTTCACCTGCACCCCCATTGTCTGACTGGCTGTGTTAGTGAGCTCTCTGCCTGATGGACTCACACCACAATAGACACAATGGCAGCTCACAAGCTCCTCCATCAGTGACAGGGAAACCCCAGGCCAGATTTCATTTTGCCCAGCGGGAATAACTTCCCCTTTATCATTTGAGAAGCTAGGACCAACCTGAAAATAAAATCTAGTGCTAATTCTCTGCATCTGCCTTATTATTATCGGAAAACCGGTAGGTTTCTACCAGGCTGGGCTCCAATATGCTTGGTGCTTTAAAAACAGAATAAATGACAGTCCCTGCCCCAAAACCTCCTGCCTCTGGAAGGTTAGAATGAATCTCATCATGGAAGTGACTGTTGTTAACTCCCAAAGTGAGATTTATCAGCTTATACAATGTCACCGGCCCAGCCAGCTGTTATAGGACAAACTACAATCTTTATCTTATCCCCCTTTTCCACTTTCAGAGTTGGCTTTAGGTAAAATACACACAAATAGCCACATATGCCCTACGCCCCTTCTACATTTACATGCTAACTCTGCAATAATTTAAAACAAAAAAAGTGAGGTGGCAACTCTGATTTCCAACCCTCCCCCATTAGCATGCCTCTTACCCCTGATCATAACCTCTATTCTTCCCACCTCCCTTCTTTATCCTGCAAGGCCGGAACAGCAGGAGCCAGTGTGCCACGTCTACACTGGTGAGTGAAAATCTAGCTAATCCTATTAAACCAAAGCAGGGTTGTATTTAGCTGTAGGAATAGCCCAGTCCCAGGCATTGTAAATCGAGCTGAAACTATGCACCAGGCTGCTGGAGGGTGGGGAAAAAAATCGTCCTTCGAGGGGAGAGAGATCAGTACACATACCATCACCACCAAGCCAGTTTATGCCACAAGGATAATTTCAAACTAATATTTGTAAGACGGGGTTTTCAAGGGACAGGGTCGAAGAATCACTTAGCTGTCCTTTGAAGTAAGCCTTGTGCAATTGCTTCATTGGCTGCTCTTTTCCCTGCCAACTACCTGCCTTGCGGTGTCTGTTTGCTGCTTGCTTGTCACTCAAAAGGCACCTGTAGGTTGGACAGAACAGTAAAGTTACTATTCCGGGGAAATTAATAAGAACCAGCTGCAGTCCTATATTAAACGCATGGCTTGATTCAAACAGTGGGGTACTAGGATCATGACTCTGCCAGAGAAACATGGAGATTCTCTTAAATGGCTGCTAAGGGAGCTTGGCTCTAGAGTTGGCGTTTGCCCAAAGTGGAGGGCATGGCTCTGACATTCTAGTCAGGAATGATGAACCTGTAACTTTCCACCCAGTAGGATGCAGCAATACTTGCATGCACTAGCTAGAATCAACACTGACCAAAAGTGCATGCATAGCCCTAATACTGCTACAGCTCAAGGAGATTCTCCTTCAGCTCATGTCACAAGGGGCTTGTGCTTTTGTATTAAACTGTTGCATGCTCATGGTGTGCAGATAGGGTGACCAGATAGCAAATGTGAAAAATATGAATGGGGATGGGTGGGTAATAGGCACCCATGTGAGAAAAAGCCCTGAATATTAGGACTGTCCTTATAAAATCGGGACATCTGGTCACCCTATGTGCAGAATACTGGCAAAGTCCTAGCTTTCTTTAATTAAAAAAAAAAAAAAAACCCTGGAAAAAATGACTTGATGTAAACCACTGCAGTCTTGCTTTCCTGAGTCAGCAGACACCTGTAATAATAATAAGATGTGAACTGCCTCATTCATCTCAATGGTTTGTTAACTCTGAAACATAACAATGGCAATTTACTTATCAACATTAACCATTTCACTTATAATTATTTTAGCTGAAATATCCAGCCAATACCCTGAACCCCAAAACTCAACCTGCCTCCCAAAGCACCTGAAGTGCCAAAAGCCACAGCTGCCAAAACCTCCAGAGTTTTCCCTGGCAATTTCTATGATAAAGATTAAAATCTGTGGCACGCTGAAAACTGAATATGTGAGGAAAGTGTAAAACCTGGAGCACTTAAAATCAAAATCAGTAACAGAGGCCATTGGATTGATTGTATTATTCAGTTTCCATATTTAATTCCTGATTATTTTTAATTCAAATGAAGCTGCCACAGAATCCAAGAATCTTTCTGTAGAACTTAGGTCCAGATGGTCCTAAGTGTACAGAGCCTTGACTATAATTATGGTTGGGAGATAGTGTTACCATTCAAAATCCTGATTTTTTTTTTTCCAGTTACTTATAACTTTCTCCCAAAATTCCCTTTCTGGCAGAGATTTTTTTCACATTTGATCTGAGCCCAAAATCAAATTATCGTGGAAAGTTTTTCATTTAAAAAAATCTGTTCAAACTATGTTGGAATTGTTTGAATGTGGACAAAACGTGGGTGTTCAGCTGCTAAGGCATTTTTCAGGGGCTCCCCTCCCCCACCTTTGGTGCTCAGATAATTTAATAATGGCCCATCTTTAAAACTTCAGACTTGGAATGTACGTGGCCCTGAATGAGAAACATGAGCTTTGCCTCATATGGTTTCAAAGTGACCAAACTATAGGTGGTTCAGAAAGTGCTCTCATCATGTAGAGTATATGTGTCTGAAACATTCAGCAAGATGCAATGTGGATGAGGTGTGAAGGGGTGAATGGTGGAAAAAACACACTTAGATGTGATTAATAATAATGCTATATTTTATGCTTTTATAGCCCCTTTCATTCAAAGTGCTTCTCAAAGGCAGATAAATGTTATCCCCATTGTACAGTTGGGGAGGGGGAGAGAAATTAAGTTGCCCAAGGTCATAGAATGAGTCAGAGGCAGTCAGGAATAGATCCCAAATTCAAACGCAACAGTGTTGTTTGAAATGATATTGGAAAAGGGCAGAAGTGCTTTCTCAGCTCCATACAGCACATTTATATACCCTTTAAATAGCAGATACTCCAAGATGAGCCCTGCCATCAATCCGACAACAATAATCCTTTGTCACCAGTGTATCAGTATATACAGTTTTAAAGCTAATGGCATAACCAACTAAAGTAAAGATGATCTTAAAGATATGTGCTTCCCTGAATGAATAGCTGTTTTCACAGACTGTTGGCCATAGCCAGATGCTTGAACAAGAAAGGCCTTGCTGCTCTGTTCAATCTTTGCTGTTACAAGTTATGCAACTCCTTTGGAGTGTCTTAATAGCAGCATGAGAGAATACTTAAGAATCTGTTGCTCTGTAAGATTGTTGCTTCTTTGTGCTCCCCTGTTGTCTTATCACTTGCTATTGTTTTCTCTGTTAGCCTTTTCTCTTCACAGGGAGGAGGCTAACACTATCATTTAAAGTTTTTATCCTTAGTTAGGACTGCTATTGACTGAAAAGGCCAGTTCTTCCTTTAGCTTTTGCGGTATGTAACCCTGAGATGATTAGATACAGATGTCTCTTGTCTTTTTAAATTTTTTGTAAAAGGATTTTTCACATAAAAATACCAAACACAACCCAAAGAAATTCTACGCAAAGGAACCTGACCCTGTGATTGGACTAGTTCTCAGTTTCCTCATTTTGGGGCTAAGTTCCTACAGCATCTATAGCTCTGCCATCTTGCATATATTCATAACAATGGGCTCGTCCATTACACAATCGTACAACACCAGGTAAGAGAATCATCAAATTCACCATTTTTCGCTGAACAACACAATATAATACAAAGACATGGCACTTTTTGTCACCAGTGCTTCACTTTCATGACAGTCAAGGAGTAGGGGGTGCATAAATAAGGGTTGCAGGACAGGCTCACACTGTGAGTTTGGTTTTACATAATATGCTCTTTAAAATAAATGTTCACCCTTTCTACACTGAGAATGAACATATGGGAGAAAACACTTAAAAATGTCAAGACCAAGCGTACTTCCCCGCTCCATTGTGGGAACTAAATAAATGATCTCCTCCTCCTCTCTCCCTCGCACCCTTGAAGACTCTTCCACAACCCAAATCCCTTCTGCTGAGCACCAGATTTCTCCTGCCCTCATCTGAGTAGGTAGACTGCTTCATGGCCTTCATACCGACTTTCTCCCTCCCTGGTTTCAGCTCATGCTATGATTTATTTCATCTCCTAGACTGAAGAAACTCGCAGCTGTGGGCTGAAGGGCCTGACAGGAGGTGGTGTGGTGGGAGGCTATATGTGGTGGGGGGGGGGGGGGGGATAGAAGGGTTCTTAATAATAGTAAAGCAGGACAGGTTTCTCCCAAGGGTCTCACTACCATGCACACATGCCAGCTGCTAATCCTGTTGCTTAATGTAGTTCTGGAAGGTACCCATGTACTATAGTGATGGGGGCTGTATAAGACCCTGAGTAGAACCAAACCTAAGCCAAGTCCACTCACTCCGAAACCATCCCTGCTCCCCACTGCCTTCATAAATACCGTGGAAATGGGCCAGTCTCCCAAGTATTAAACATCCAGGGATTAAGCATTATCCAAAGGGCTAATACCAATCAGCCAGAAACTCAGTACAGATAAACTGTAGATCTGGGTCTAAGCAGACCCTTCTTCTGTAACTTTAGATGCATGAACTAGGCAGCTCATGTGCATTTCTGCATATATACTATCCTGGACCCTCAATTCCATTTGTCCTGCAGGGGTTTTCCTGACCACCAAAGTGAATTTCATTGAATAGCAGCAGTTGGCTGAAAACACAGTAGAATCAGTGTATTATTATCTCCAGGATCATGTGCTGTCATGCCACTGTAAATACAAGGGCACAGTTATGGTGTTGAGGGGCGGAGGTTTATGGTTCCAAGGAAATCTTCAATATGAATTTCCAGATTAATATAATAAAATGTATGGGCCAAATCCAGAACCATTCATAGGTCAAGGGGGTTGCAATCTGACTCTTCAGATCCCCTGTAGTTCTGTTTCTGGGATGGATCCAAAACTACAATGAGCCCATTTTCTGCTTCCTGTTGGGATTCAGCTAAAAAACTGAAAGAAATTGCATGAGGTTTTAGCTATATCAAGCCCAAGCCCTAGCCATGGGCCATCTTCAGATCTGAGCCCGGATCTTGTGCTGAGCAGCCCCTCTGGGACCTGGTAGTTCACTCCACCACCCTGGGAGTCAATGAGATACTAAAGGTTCTTCTAAAGTTTGAAGATCTCCCTGGGGGTGGAGGGAGAGGAGTTGCTCCGTTTCCCAAGGAGAAACACTAACCAGCAATGAAGTCAATGGAAAGCACAAGTCATATTTGCCTGACTGATTAACGAACATGGGGCTTCCTCTCTCTTCTAATAATGTATGTGGTGTCAAATCTAAAATAGGTCAGAGGCAGGACAGCTGTCTTCCACAGCAAAAAAGAGTTTATAAAATGCCCCAACTCTTAATTCTGCCAGAGCTACAGCTGTGGCTTGTGCAATGTTCAAATTTCCCAGCTTGTGAAGTTCCTGCACGCCCTGAGCAGCCATGACGTAACCCCCTACAGCTCCATGCATCTCAAAGGTTGCTCCTGCTACCACCACACCCTCTCTATGCGATCTGCATTCATTCCTCTTGATTCACTGCATGGTCATAATGTTCGCTCAGGTACATTTAACACCTGTTAAAAACAGTGAGTATTCATTGTATGAACTGTCTGGTCAGCAAATCTCAATGCCATTCCTTCAAAGCGGAAGGGGAGGGAGGGCTACAGAAAAGCTGCACATTTTGAAGAGGGCAGGAGTGTATTAAATCTTTGCCAGAACCAAAACTCTGATCCACTGCTTCAATGGAGCTCCACACAGAGGTCAATTTGCAGGATTAGGGCCTTTGATTGCAAGAACCTATGTCAAATGGTGTGCATTGTAAAGTGTCATGCACCCACTTACATTAATAATAATAATAATTAATGTATCTAGTTAATGTGACATCTGCGGTCTGATTTCTGTTATGACATTTAACTTCGTGATAGACAAGCGGACACGATTTTAATTTTATTGAAGGATTATGGTTTCTAAGCACTAACCTAAGCTGGAATTTAATTGTAGTAAACACTTGCATTGTTGACAATGCTGACGCTGAAGAATAATAAATAATGACTTGTGAGTTTTATAGAGGCCATCCCCCATGAATGCTAAAATCTTTCTTCCACAGTCACTCTCAAGTATGCTGTGCCGCAAGAATGCCACATGGTACAGGAATGTCGTTGAGGATTTTTTAAACAATCGTGGGGACCTTTTCTTGTATTACTGGCAGCAGGTTACCAAGGGTTGAACTGCACAGAGCACAGAAGAAGAGAAAAATGACATTGAATAAATGTAAAACACCTGCAAAAATGACTTCGCACCTGTTGCCATTACACTATTCTAATGTCCTGTACTTTGAGTTGCTGAGTATAAGCAGCCAGCCAGTCATTAATAGCATGGGGTGGGTTAGGTCACTCTCCAGATGGGCAGTTAAACCCCTTGCTTACATGAGCAAGTTCCCCTGGTTTATTGAAGGTTGTGATTTAAAGCCAGTTAGGGTTTGTCTACACAGCAGCTGGGAGGACTAACTCCCAGTGCATGCACCTCCTAGCTGCTGTGTAAACAAACCCTGCTTTAAAATGGTGCGAATCCACCATGCCAGACTTTTTTCCCCCTTTCAGTTTAAACCAGGATTATTTCATTTTATTTTAAACCAATCAGGAATAAATTAAAGCTAACCTGCACTAAATCACTCTTCCACTGAAATAAGAAGGTTCACACAGAGGTTTGCACTGGTTTAACTAACTTTAGTTTTAAAACTTTGTCTGTGAGACTCTCCCCAGGGTGCTGAGGCCACCTTATCACCACCTGCCCTTAGCATGAGGCAGACTTTTCTGTGCCCGATGTGGGTCAACTCCTTGAATCCACCAGCCTCTGGCAACACCAGCACTGCTTTCCAGGTCTCTGCAAGCCTCACTCTGTCTGTGTCAATAGCAACAGGTACACGCCAACCCCCGAGTCCTTGGAGCAGTCACTGCAGTGTCCAGTCCTTGATTGACTGAACGCTCACAGAATTACCAAGTCAGCTGTTCCCAAAGGACTAGTACACACCAGCTTGTAAGATACAGCTCAGGACCAGCACTTTGCTGACATCACAGCACTTAAACTTATTCTCATTTTCATTATAAATATCTCTATTATTAAAGATTCCAATAATACGGAGTAAGAATATTGAAAATAAATGGTTACATATAAAACCAAATCAAAACACACTTTCTAGAGACTGAACTTAAAACAGGTTAACCTCCTGTCTAAGGAAGTTTTGTCTTACACAAAGTTCTTTTCAGCATTTTCAACCAAAGCTGGCTGAGACCTCGTTTTCATGAATGCAAATGCGCTGTCTGTTTACTTCTTAGGTGCAGAGTGCGAGGGTGTTTTCTTTGCCTTCTAGAAATACCCCCAAAGTCTGTTGTTTTTGCTCATTGACAAGATAACCCACTGTGGCTTATTTTTTTTCCTGTGTGCTCCTCTCTTGTTGATTTCACACCACTTCGTTAACATTTGACTTGTATGTAAGCAGGCATCCATTGTGTTAACTGACAGTGCTTAATTTGCATCCCGACAGAGAGAGAGAGAGAGAGACTCCTCCTACTTCCCTTCTGGAGGAAGTGGTCTAAGGCATGTCACCTTTTGGTGACCTGCTTTTAACTTTTGTTTAAGAACATAACCTTCTGGTACAGATGCACAACTCCTTACATAGCATCCGTACATACATTTCATGATGATATTGATGACTAGTGTGTCACCAGCTTTCATCTGAGACCTCACGTGACATTCTTTGGTGAACCAGAACGTACATCCCAGAATCAGGAAATTCCTGTAACCTCTCTGCGCCCCTTTGTCAGTTGGCATTAAGAGGTCCTTGGGTGCCAAAGTTAAACCATTGCAAATATCTTGTGTAGAAAAGATCTATGTGACCTTTGGCAAATCACTTGAACCCTTTCCTCTGCACTTACCCCAGATGCAAAACAAACCTAGGTACATTGGGCCAGATATGCAAAGGTAAACAGGCAAATAGGTACTTTTGAAAACCCTACAAGGAATCTAACAGGTTAGGCATCTAAATACCTTTGTAAATCTAGCCATATGGCTTTACCATGGAATATGACTACAACCTTCAAAAGAAAAGGCGATCACAGATATCCATAATACATTAATCATGAGATCATCCTGTCCTTCTCCCAGACAATGCAGCATTGATCACTTCAGTGCTTTTTTTTTTTCTAATTTAACTTTAAACATCCCACGTGATGGGGCTTCTAAACCACTTCCCTTGGGGAGACCATTCCACGGCCTAATACACCTGACTATCAAGACATCTTTCCTCCTGTTCAGCCTCAATTTCCCATTTCTTGGTTTCCTCTCATTTCTCCTAGTTATAACCCAGTGTATCATGTAACGACCACCAGTATGTGCCATCCCTGGGGATTGAATCAGAACCCTCTAATGCTAAAACCATGAGCCTCTTTCGCTGCAGTAACTAAAGGAGTAACTCTGGTAGCTAGTAGATGTACTCTGTGGACCACTTAGAGGGGGACGTGTAACACACACCGAACAGCGAGTTACGTATCACATTAAATAATTCTTCTTCCTCCTTGGATCTTATGTCTTTATCATGCTCCTCTACCTCCTTCACTGTCATTTAGTCAAATTTCACTGATTTAGCTTTCTTAATTTTATCTCACCACTCACCCCATCCTACAAGCCCTCCCCCCCCTAATTTTTGTTTCTCTTTGTAAACTCCCTCCATTTTGATCAGACTAGATCATAGAGTTTAAGGCCATAAAGGCCCATTAGATCATCTAGGCCAGTGATACGCAGGCCTCAGTGGTTCAGGAGCCAATTAACGATCAACATTACCCAAAAGAGCCCCCGTAGTGTGAATCCATTGTTTCATTTGCTAAAGTGCGATATAGTCAATCACACAGCGTTTTAATATCGTGTGCTGCAAAGAACCGCAGGAGACACCTTAAAGAGTCACTTGCGGCTTGAAAGCCTCGGTCTGAGTGTCACTAATCTAGACTGACGTGTACCTCACAGGCCCTCTTTTTTCATCTAGTTACCTCCTGTAGAAAGCCCAACAACGTTGGCTCCTAAGTGCCTAAAGGTAAAAATGTTCAGAGGTGCCTAAGGGACTTAGGGGCTTAAATCCTGTTTAAACCCCAGGGGGAGTTAGGTGCCTAAATACCTTGAAAATCTGGACCTGTCTGAAAGCGGAACTTGGGTTCCTAAGTCACTTAGGCACTTTTGAAAGTGTTACCTGTTACTTCTTTTCTCCATGATGCGACGTCTTTGGCATGTGCAGGCATAGTGCAAACCTATAGCTAATTTGATGCCCTCTGTCCACCCTCGGTCTTTTTCTGCAGCACCACTTCACAGAATTCTTACTTTTCTTACTTACACGTATTTTGGAGTCTGTTCCCCAGTGCATTTTTCAAAGATAAATCTCATTTTGTTGTTTAATCCTTTGGTCTCTGTGTACTATTCTTCTGTGTCGACTAGTGTTTGCAAATCTTCCCAGTTCAGTATCATCTGTGAATTTCATTATTTTTCCCTTCCAGATCACAAAACCAGACCTAACACAATACCTGCTGTACCACACAAGAAGCTTACCCTTACACAGACAAAGACAGATAGATTCTGTTTAAAAGACTTTCTATTTACTTTCCTTTCTCCAAAAGTGTCATACTGGGAACTACAGTGATGTCAGAGCAACTGCACATGACTGTGGGAATCTGCTCTGAAGGATATTCCAGAAACCACATCATCTATATATTTAAAAAGCAAAGGCCTTAATAGTTACTTGGGGCCACATTCTGCTCTTAGGCTGATTTACCATAAATTAGAATTAGATCAGTTTATTAGCTCAGAAGTAGATCTCAGTGAGGTTACTCCCTCATTTACACTGGTGTAACAGAGATTAGAATCCAGCTCTCAGTAAATAAAGAAGGCTTAATCCCAATTTTGTTACCTTATATATATTTTTTCCGTTCTAGTGTGTTCCAAACTGTAATGGTTTGGCTGAAATCCATGCGTTGCCTAGATTTTCTTTTCCATATTATCAGACACAGTCGCTCTGCTATAAATTCTGAGAAAGCACAATGTTATAACATCTGATATGTGTGCATTTGTGTGTACGTCAGTGTTTGTGGGTGTGTGAATGTGCCTGTGTCCCTTATGGCAAATTTTACAGAAATTAATAAAGAAAAAAATCCATGGCAGTCTATAGAAATTATTTAAAAAATCAATAGAGAAAGACAATAGAGGAAAGACATCTTTTCTAGAGGTTGCTTTTAAAACCATCCCATAGAACTCGATGGCAGGGATATCATTTTCTATTCACTTTTCTATAGGTTTCTGTAGAATGTATGTTCCATTACATTCTATAGGACACTTCCAGCTGGGGTGTGGCTGTAGGCATATGTGCCTATATGCCCATGTGTGTATGTGCATAACTGTTTGTGAGTACGCACGTGAGGGGGAGGGGAGAAGATCCACAGACACTCGTACACACATTGTTATTCTCCACGTACCACAGCTCCCACCCACAGCATGTCACCTGTGCATGAAATGTACTGGATGCCATGGAAATAACCCCACTAGCTTTCTTAGCATACAAACCCTCTCTTGGCTGGGGCCCTGTGCTCTCTGCTTTAACTACTCCAGTGTGAATGGAGAAAAGAGTGTCAGAAAAATATAAGCCCTCACCCACTCCCCTTTCCCGAGCACCCACAGACACACCTCACCCCACCCCCTCAGCAATCTGTAATGTCCCCTTTCCTGCTAGTCTCAGTACAGTGGCAAAGTCGTTGGGTAATTGGGTCCAGATTGGAGATGTTTAAATATTCATGAGGCTGGCAGGGGACTGGGAGGGGGCGGCGGCTGCCTGGATTGTAGTGGGGGGTGGGGTGGGAGTCATTGAGAGCTAGTGAACAATTCTGGGAAAGATACAGGGAGGGAGGGGGAGAGAGAGAAAGAGAGAGAGCCAGCGTGTGCATGTGTGATGAGCAATAGCTGTGGACCTTACAGTTGCAGCTAACTGCCCTGGTGTGTGTGTGTGAGAGAGAGAGAGGGAGGGAGGGAGTGGAGAGGGTGGGGGGGGGAGAGATAAGAGAGAGAGGAGGAAAAAGGAGAGAGGAGAAGGCAGGAAGAAGAAGGAAGGAAGGGGACAATACAATCATGCTGTGCTGTATGAGAAGAACAAAACAGGTAGAGCTGAAAATTTTATACTTCTTTCTGTGGAGAAATTCCCAAGCTGTTGGGTGTGTGTGTGTGTGTAAGGGGAGAGGGGAGGAATTTTTAACTGCTTCTAAGCAGATGTCTTCTTTGCAATTCTTTAGCATCTTGCAACTGACGGCTCTTTTCACACCCTTCCTGGTGACTGTTTGTCTTTCTAATGCTGGTGATGTGGGGAGAGGGTGGCCTATCTTCATGTTTGGGGAGAAACAAGGATCCCCCTCCCCCCCCCTTTTTTTTTTTAAACTGTGGGAAGATGCATTGCCTAGGGTTTTCTGTCTCTGATTCTGAGGGTGTGGATGTGGAAGGGGGAGGAGGGAAATGTGATGAGTGGAGGCTCTACCTCAAAGATGGGGGAAGCAATTCTTCATCTTATGCCCAAAAAAAAAAAAAAAGAGAGAAAATAGAAAGATACCTGGTGAACCTTTATCCACGATCAGGATGCATGATCTCTACTGTTCTTTGCTTTGATAGATGAAAGGTGCTTTATGGGCATGTGCTTTGAGATGGCAAGGGGGGTAGGTGCATTTTTTCTTTCCACTCTGTTTAAAATAGTGTGAACAAAAAGAAAGTGGTAGTTTCTTTCTTTCTTTTTCTTTCTTTTCTTTCTGTTTTTTTGTTTTAATAATATCAAGTGCAATTAATTAATAGCAAAAGTAATTGGCCATGAAGTCGAGGGGAAAAACCCCCCAACCTTCTTTGCAATCCCTTTCATAGTACGACCAGTTAGACAACTGTGCACCAGCTGGTAAAGAGACAGAGGACCACGCCTCTATTAGCTCTGAGCTCCGATGGGATGAGACAGACGAACTGTACGAACCTGTTGGAAACCAGTTCATTTTCTCTACTGGTACACATGGCTTTCCTTGGTGGGGGTAGCAAGATGGGCTAGGAAACAGATAATTTTCAACAACAAAAAACGACAAGCCAAAAATAATGAAATAAGAAAGCTAGCTAGCTCTCCCCTCACACGCCCCTTCCATTTCAAACTGTTCATTTGAAAGCCAAAATCTGCTCTGTTACCTCAGTGTACATCCAATTGACTTCAATTGGAATTATTCCAGATTTGCACCCATGGACTCAGGGCAGGATTTGGCCCTTGGTGCATTTAAAAGGTATTATGGCAACTTTCTGTATATGGGTAATAACAAAGAGGTGGGATTCCTGCTTTAAGTGCAAAACTCATCCCAGTCTAGTAACTACAGAGCCACAACCGGCACCTCTATATACCCTACAGTGTATACTACTGCACACTGCTGGAAACTGTAGAGATTTGGACAATTACTGTAGAATGCTGTAGTATTTAATTAAAAGGTGCATTTCTGTGCCTTGATGTGTGTGTGTTCCCAAGTAAAGGAGTCGTATTGTAGAATAATAGGTAGGGGTAGATGAATGGGATAGAAAGAGACCCAGCGTTATCATATATTTTTCCCCATGCAGGTTTCAGATGCTCTGCAATTAATGATACAGTCACTAAAACCTGGAGAAGGGTGGGAGGGGGAACACGTTGCAACCAGCCAGCAGAGCACGTTTAGTCGGCAAATGTGGGATGAAAAGAGAGGAGGAGGAGGAGGAAGGCAGACGGGGAGGCAGAATGACAGAGCAGTGGGTGGAGAGGCATGGCAAATTTTAAAATAAAATAGCAGACTCTGGGTTTTTTTGGATGCAGTAGGCTGGGAAGAGCCATGGGTGGTATTTTTCACCCTACTTTCACAGGCTGGGCTTTAATACACATGGTTAATACCCAGTTTTACACATTCTTTATCTCTATATATTTCTATCCCTGTCTTGTTTATTGTTGTTGTTATAACATATTTATAAATGTATGATACACAGATTACTGGACCATGCATATACACACCTCTGTACATTTATCCACCAACCCCCACACGCCTCTTCATCCCCCCCCGTATATTCTCACACACCCATCCATACCCTCCAGCCCCAACACAACCGCACACAGCCACACACATTCATACGCAGCCAGACACACCCATTCATACTCCTACAACCATACATGCATTCATACATATTCACACACAAAAATTGCTACATTGACTACATAAAACTTTGGAAATCAGAATGATGATACCATGAAAGAAGCTTTAATTTGGAGGGGGGGGGGGGAGAAGGCTAAAAAACCCTGGTCGCTTTCCTCTCTACCTGCCCCAACCTTTCTCCATTGGAAAGGAATCAGATCAGGTTCTTAATAAGGGAACAGGAGTTTCCTTCCCAAAATAAAGGCAGCTTTCCTCTTTCAGGGCATTTTTCTGGGGAAGCTCCCTGCCTTTCTGATTGTGAAGGAGCAATGTGCTGAAATTACAAATATGGATTCAGAGAAATTTCTTTAAATTCATATGTATATTTATGGGTGTGTGTGGGGGTGTGTGTGTGTGTGTATGTAATTATAATTACAGGGATGTGTGTGTGTATGCACACAAATCCCTAGAGAAAGTCTGTGCACACATACATATATATTGTATATGGAAATGACAGTGTAAAGAGCTAACTATTTGACTGACTGCACCTGCAATTTTATACCCACAAAACCTTGAGCTAAACAGATGCAAAATGAGAGGCTGGGTTGAAGAACCTTTGAAATTTGCCCTAAAGTTTATTTCCTACTGTCTACTGTATCTCTTGATAGCATGGCATGCATACATAGATAGATAGATATAAGCGCATACCATATACCTACACTAGAATGGATGGACATTATGGGGGCAAATGCTCAGTACAGAACTGCGTGAGAGATTCAATGATAACTCACAAGCAGGTTTCCCACTTGTGGGTGAAATGATTTTCATTCATTGCCAGCCGTGTTTTACGGCTTTCTCTCCAGTACTGTCCGCTGTTCCTCACACTTGTGCCTGAGAGAGACTGCAAAGGTTTGAACCCTGCCACGCCCATGAAATGAAAGGCAGGAGGAGGAGGGAGATGGAGGAGGAAGAGAGAGTCTGCATTTCTTTCCCTTTCCACATGAGCAGCATGAATAAATACAGCAGGGCTGTATCTATAAAGATGCAGTTTAATGCAATTGGTGAGGAAGCAAGCGTTAAGGGACTATTTCAGCAATTACAGCCAACCAGTGCGGTATCTTCTCACACCAGGAGCCAGAGAGGTGAAGGGAGAGAGGGAAAAAGAAAGACAGAGAGAGAGAGGAAAGAAGGAACGAATGAACACCAACCTGAGATATTATTGCTCCAGGATATTGAAATGTCTCAGACCTCATTTACAATAACTTCATTATGCCGCATGATGCAGATGCTGCAAAACTTGCAAGGCGTGTTCGTATCTTTAAATGCCAGCACAGAAAGAGAGAGAAAGAGAAAGAAGTACTTTTCCTTCTTAAAAAAGCTTCTGAGCCATGCTGCCAGTGGATGTACATTATTATAGAGCCACTGACTTCGGGTGAGAGATGCTGACTTATAACCAGCTGAGGCTCTGGCTCTTGTTTCTTTTGGTAACTGATCTTTGCATGTGAGATGAGTTGCTTAAAGTTCTTACAGCCCCTATCTTCCTTCCTTGGATAATGTCTGTGGGGATTTCTTCTGAAATGAAAGTCTCCATAGAAATGCCCATCCCACCCTTCCCTGCCTCATCCTCTGCTGCCTTCAGTGAGCTCCTTACTGTTAGAGAAATTGATTTCTCCTACATCCCGTAATGCAACCACTCTGGATGGCCCATGTGAGCTCCCTCAGGGAATTAATTGCAGGCAGTGCTTCCAGAGGGAAAAATACAACCATAATGCTTAGTGGGGAGAGATACTGGTCGAACTGCTGATCTTAAGTTTCCTGTCGCCACTCAACACAGCAGAGAGGCCATAATAGAGGAAAGAGCATTCAGTCAGCAGCACCCACACCAACGTAGAGACCTCCTGGAAGCTATATTCACAGAGGTCTATGGAAGCCATGTTGCCTCCCTGTCTGAGGTTGAGAAAGTGTGTATGGCCTCAGGACTCCAGGTGTTTCAAACTGAGAGGATGTATATAACTGAGGGCTCTTTCTGTCTCATGCTGAAAGGGTTTGAATAATTTGAGAGCCCCCTCCTGCCTCATAATCTGACGGCTGTGCCTGTCCCAGGCCGAGACCGCCTGTATAACCTGAGGCCTATGAGGAGAAGATGTGAGTAACCTGAGGGCAACACCTGCATCACCCTGACAGGGTGTAATGTGTGCAGTTTACACTTGGATGGCTGCCCCTCTTTTCACGCAAAGAGCATGTGTGCAACTTGAGTCCTTTCCAAGTGAGGGTCTGTGGAAGGTGCTGTGTAAAACTCATGGTGGTTTTGGCCAAGCTGTGCTTGAATAGGGTCCCAGGATGCAGGTTAAATTTGGCTTTACCCCATCTTATGAGAGTAACCTCAGGGCTGTTCTAATTGCACAGCTGTTAATGGATCCACGGGGCCATTCCAGGACCTGGAAATAGTCAAACTGTGGAGGCATTTCAACCACACTTTCCTTCCCCCAGCAGTGCTGCTACATCACCATGAGAGACCCCATGCAGAGGGGGTTCCCAGAAGCCACAGCTGCAACATGTAGGCTCCAACTGTCCCATATTGCAAGGGTGTATATAGCCTGTAGGCTCCGCCTGCCCTATATCGTGAGGTTGTGTGTAACCTGAGGGCTCTGTCTGCCCCAGGCTGACTGAGTGTGTATAACTGACTGTGTTTCAAGCTAAGAGGACATGCAGATCCTGGGATTCTGCCTTTCCCATGCTGAAATGGTGTATAAACTGATGATTACTCCGGTCCCAAACTTAGAGGGTGTATATAACCTGAGGCCACTGCCTGCTCCATGCTGGCTGGGTGTGGAAAACTTGACTACCAGTCATAGTCCATGCTTTTCTCCCCACTGTGTCCCTCTTTAACTCCGTCACTGTCCCCTCCTCCCAGTGACTTCCTACTTCTCTTCCATCCCTCTGGGCTTTATCTCCACCTTACCTGGATTTCAGAATGGGTGATGGATCTGGTCACAGGCCCAGTCTGCTGCTGCTGCCGCCACCTTCTGTGTGAGAGCTTGTTTACGCCGTGCTCTGTGCTCAGGGATACCTGGGAGTGCGTTGCCTGGTTTTTCCCTTTTCTGTGAGGTTAAGTATCCTCCCCGAGGGATTTGGCAGACAGTGCACACTTGGGCCCCTCTGAGCGGTGACGTCCCGCTGTGCATATTCTAATGTGGCTGCTGTAGCCCAGGATTCGGCACAGAGGATATCGGATCTGCTGAGCCTGGCAACTGGATCCATTGTCCTGAAACCACAGTAGGGAAGGCCTGTGGAGGGTGCAGTGTCATCTCCCTGGGAATGGAATGGGGTTTTGTTGGGGGTACTGTGAAGAAGGATTGGGAAACAGGCATATTGTGGGATTAAATTTAAGGGGACCTAACATCCAGCCTCCTTCACCAGCTATAGTCCAAACTCTGATCATAGAATCATAGAAGATTAGGGTTGGCAGGGACCTCAGGAGGTCATCTAATCCAACCTCCTGCTCAAAGCAGGACCAACCCCAACTCAATCCTCCTAGCCAGGGCTTTCTCTGATCTTGAAACCCATCCACATTCATGTCGTGTTTTATCCCAGGAGTCCACCCGAGCATTCTGGGAGATAATAGACATGCTCGGAACTGCTGTGGACTCGTGCTGACACCCATAGAGCTCAATGGTTAGTGTACCGCAATGGGCATCAGGAGAACTGGGTTCCATTCCCAGCTCTGCCATTAGCCTCTGCTTGGTGTGAACCAGGGGCACATTTCTCTGCCTGTCAGTCTCTCTCTTTGTGAAACAGGGACAATGCTCTCCTACCTCAGGGGTTCTGAGACTCAGTTGGTTAACATTTGTAAAGTGCTAGGCCAAGGGTTCCATTCTCCGGTCTAGATCATTCGTGGAACCCTACAATGTTTATCACCTGCTTGAGTGGCCTGCCACAACCCATCTATTGTCCTCCGAGGTCAAGGTTTATCAGACTTGTTCTTAGTGTGGCTCACACCTTAACAGAGCAGTGGCATCATGAACACCTGCCTTCCTTCCATTTGCTGTCACACCAACCACCTCCCGTCCCATCTGTGACCATGCAACAGCCATGTAGCAACCTATAGCAATTTCTGACATGGAAAAACAACATTAAGAAAGTTTTGATGTATTTTTAACTGCCTTTAGTGCACCAAAGATTTTGTCCTTTTTGAATGAAATTAAATCACACTGTCTCCTTCTGTTCTTCATTTCATCTCCTCTGTCCATCTGTTCTGCAGCTTGCTCTCCCCTTGCTCCATGCTTCCCAGATGCTTAGTCCTCCTCCCTCACCCATGCACATACTTCCCTGTCATGCGGTCCTCTCTCTTGCGCATGCCTAGTCTCCCTCCCCTTCTGCTTTCCTTCTCCAGCGTTCCCTTGGACGTTCTTCTCTCAAGGGCAACTCTGGTCAGTCATGGCCACTTCTATTTCCGCTCGTCCTCCGCTTTGTGTCAGCAGCCTGGAGAAGAGGTAGCTCCGATGCCTCCTCAGTCTTGTTTCCAGTTGCTTTTACAGGCCTCAAGGCACCTCTTTGCTTGGGTGCCTGTAGAAGCAATTGGAATGAGTCACCTCTCGAGGGGAGCAGAGTGCTACACTAAGTGGGTTATACCTCCACGCCCATATAGTCCTGCTGTCAGGCAGGGTGATAGCCTCTCCAAATCCACAGTGTCTCAGAAGTTGCCCCTCATGACAGAGGGGTGGTAACTGCAGTTCTCCCCCACCCTGTACATCCCTGATGTTGGGATGGTCAATACCTGCAGGCTCCCACTAGCGTTGATCCCTGTGCTGGGGGAGGACAACGATAGCATTTTCTGAAGCAGTCCTATGGCAGCCCAGGGAGTATGATGCAGAGCAATCACTAACCACACCCTCCTTTTCCTGCCAAATCTGATGTGGCCACCTCCACTACTCAGCTCATTGTGGTGGTTGCAGACAGCTCTCCTTGGCCTGAAAAGGGTTCTCTTGAGTCTATCCTCCCCCTCCAGCTTCATTGGGCTAGATTCCTCGAAAGGGAAGCCAGAAGATACTTATCTCCTTTCAAATTATAACCAATAAACGTCAGCCCCATTCATTACTCACCTACTTCTGAATTTTCTTGAATTAATTCCAGTGATAATCGCTGTATATCTCTATTTATAGAAAGCCGGCACATCTCGCAATATTGAACCGTGCTCTCTGTAGGAGCTGCCTTTCTCTAGAGGCACAAGTCTGGTAATTAATAGAGTTAATAGGACCTAGGTCAACCCTACCTCTGCTCTGAATACCCTTTGAATTTGGGGGTTTATTGGATCCAGACCCCAATTCTGCAGCTGGTGTTATCCCTACCTCTCCAAAGCAGGTTTAAACCAAAACTTTAGGATCAAGATCGGCTGTACCTTGTGGTTTGGGCACACCATTAGTAATCAGTTGTATGGAGAATTATGTAGAATTTCTTTTATTCAAATAATTGATAAGGCCCTTATCAATAAGCATCTATCCTTTACTCTGTCTGATGAAATCTAATTTAGTTATCCCACACTCCAGGCACCTTACAAATTCTCAGTACTATAAAAATGGGGGGGAGCGGAAGAGGGGATCATTGTCCGTTGTCCTGCATCATCTGCAGTCATTTACACCAGTGCAAAGAGAGTACAATTGGGCATGAAACGCTACCATTCTAATTTGCCCACAGAGAATTAGGCCCACGATCTCTGTTCTTTTTCACTTGCTCTTCCATTCCCCCAGCTTCCTCTTAGGAGTAAATTCTTTTTGAATGGAACGTTTATGTCCTTTTCCTTATATTATATTGTTGCTGGAAAGTGGGATCTAAAGAAATAAGCTTTTGATTTTGCTCTGATGGCAGTGAGATTAGGGACCATTCTGATCTCTTGTGGAAGCGAGTTCCACAGTTGTGGCCAGCTGCCGAGAAAGCTCTGTTCTCCTGCACTCGTTAGTTTCACTGGTGAGACTTTGTCCCGGATGAACATGGCTCTCATGGGAGATCATATTCACAGACTGAGAAGAGCTGACATGGGTAGATCAGGCCAGTCCTGAGCAGGGCTTTGAACAGCTGTACCATAACACTGAACATGCCTTTGTAGTCAATAGGGAGACAATGCACAGCCAAGCACTGGAACAATGTGCTCTTAGCAACTCGTTTTGTTCAGTAGATGGCCCTCTGCATTCTGAACCAACTGGAGCTTTTTCAAGCTCAGCATTTTCCTTTCTATTTCATTGCACTGCCGTAGTCAAGCCACAGGTCACAAATGCATAGGTCACAGGAGCCAAGTTGGAATCTGATGGGATGGGGCAATCTTATGAGCAGCCATCACTATCTGTGTATCCTTTGGCAGTGGAGAGTCCAGAAGAACCCCAAAACTGCATACCATCTTGAGACTCTGAGAACAGATATTCACAGCAGAGGATGATATTTGGTGGTTGCAAGTCCTTTCAAAGCACCATGTCAAACCTATAACAAGATCTACATGAAAAAGGAACTGGCCCAGGCTGAACCATAGGGTCTGATAAAAAAGCATCCCTTTGTAGCCACTAGGCAGCCAGATTAACGTCTGGAAGAAAGTAATCCCCAATTAACTGAAAAAACAAGAGAGGAAGAGTAGGAAAAACAACCAGCTCCTCTGCCCGTCCCCCATCCCAGAACAAAAGAAGAGGTGAAAAGTTAAAGATAATCTTGATGAAATAAACAGAACATGCATTGTGCCCAAAAGGCAACCAGCAAAGGTTGAATTTGGATAAATAAGAGGACGTTCTATTTTAGGTGTTAGAAATAGATACATGGCAAAAAGGATCTCCCCATTACTGTGCCATTGGACCAGAGTGTGCGCATAAGGAAAGGATGGGAACTTGTAAATTAGCAACAGTTGAGCCCAAAAAGATTCCAGGAGTTTGGGATCAGAGAAACCCTATCAAAAAGTGTAGACAAATTCTTCAGATCTTTCTGAACTACCTGGTTCTGTAAAACTGGGCTGGGTATCACAAGAGAATGCACTTTCTTATAGGATTTCTTGTGGGTTTTTTTTTACTGACGGCCTAGCTGGAAATCTTGTGGAGAGGAGCCTGTAACATGGTAACTCAGGGTTCCCTGTCTGGTCAGAACCCAGAAGTGCAGACGCAGTGAAAAACCAAGTTGAACTAAACTTTTTGGATGTTCTTCTTTAAAAACTTCAGGCTTGCATTTATTATTATTTATATATTTACTCCATAAATGTGCCCGGTGATTTAGAGAACAAATACAGAGATTGAGATCTTTGAAGGGAGTCTAAACTGAATGTGAATTGGGTTCCCAAATCCTTTAGGCTCCTTTGGAAATCCTAGCAGGCACCTGCCAATAATATTTTACAATCCAGTGATGTACTCCTTGAAGCCTATAAGAGTTTGGCCATTAACTTCAGTGGGGGCAGAATCAGGCCCTCAGGGATTTTTTTTTCTTTTTTTTTTTTTTACAGATGTATCTGAGTAACTCCATGTGTGCACACTCTTACTCCAAAACAAGAATACCTTGTTCCTGTTTAGCTTAACCCACAATAGTTCTGTCATGGAGGGCCTCATGTGGACTCTCCTTCAATGTCTGAATTTCTTCCTGGATGATTTGTCGTCTCAATTCATTACATTTTTGGTTCCAAAAGCTTTGATGCTTCAGTTCTCTGTAGTTCACCTCTCTTTAGTGACCAAAGGTCTGTCTTCCAAATAGGGTTGTTTGTTGAGACAAATACCTGGAACTCCACACTGAGATTTCCTTTTGATCATCATGGTGGTGGATTATTGTGAAGGATTTACTGGCCTCAGGGCTTCCTCTTCCTGGCTGATGCTAGCTCAGCTTGTGATACGGGATAATTATTCTGAAATTTCCCGTTGGAGTTTTGTGCCCCTCTCAAAATTGACCTGAGATTCTTAATCCATTTTGCTCATTGTAACACCCCACATTGTGCCTCAGCTGTTTCTGGGACCCTGAAAGTAAACATACTAAGACACTGTATAAAAGTAAAGAGGCAGCTGCTTCACTGAATACACTCTCATCTAGCTGGGGGCTGGTTCTGGTGTAAAACCTAGGGAAATGTCTCTTCCTTGGTAATTCCAAAATCCTGGTCTAGATGGGGACCTTTATCGAACATCCTAGGTGGTGCTGGCAGCATTGCCTATAGTTAAGGTTGCTTAGCACTTTCTGTTATAAGAGCCTGTTTTCAAATGGTTTATAATTTTTGCCAAACTTTACGTGTTGGGCAGAAGATTTCCATGCTGGGTGTCTGCCGCAGGCTGAATTTTTTTTTTAAATTTTATTTATTTATTTTTTAAATTTCAGCAAAAAATGTTCAGCTGTTCTGAGAACGACATTAGAGGACAATGTTGAAAAATTATTACAACCATTTCACTGAGAAGTTGTAGCTCCTTTGTGCTTTGTGACGGGGATTTGAAATTTTCCACAGTCACACTGGGGGCTGGAGAAATGGCTTCTACTGTCCCTATGAAAATACGCCCAAATTTGATCACGTTACAAGGCTCTGAAACTTGCAGTTTGCTCATGCTCAGTAGAGGGTTGTTAGAGCAAAAGTCTCCAAATATTCCATCTACAATGAATGTGCTTCCAAGTCCAGGTCTGCAGGGGCTCAGCAGGACTTTCCCAGCAATTGCTCTCCACCTCTCTCCACCGCCCAGCAGCCAAGGGCTGTTCTGGCAGCAGGCAGTAAGCACTGTCTGTCCTGTGCTCCCTCTGCTGGTGGCCTGGCAGTGTGGCAGAGAAGGAGGGTATAGCCTGACTGCAATGCAGAAGGGGAAGCAAGGGCAAGTGAGGGAAGGAGACATGGACAAGCTAGGAGTGCAGCCTGGTGAGATAAGAATCACAGCAGTGTAGGACTGGAAGGGACCTTGTGAGGTCATCTAGTCCAGTCCCCTACACTTATGGCACGATCAAGCATTATCTAGACCATCCATGACAGGTGTTTTTCTAATCTGCTTTTAAAAATCTCCAGTGATGGAGATTCCACAGCCTCCCTAGGCAATTTATTCCAGTGCTAAACTACCCTGACAGTTAGGAAGTTTTTCCTGATGTCCAGCCTAAACCACCCTTGCTGCAATTTAAGCCCATTGCTTCTTGTTCTACCCTCAGAGGTTAAGGAGAACAATTGTTATTCCTCTTCCTTATAACAACCTTTAATGTACTTGAAAACCGTTATGTCCCCTCCTCAGTCTTCTCTTCTCCAGACTAAACAAACCCAATTTTTTCAATCTTCCCTCATAGGTCATGTTTTCTAGACCTTTAATCATTTTTGTTGCTCTTCTCTGGACTGTCTCCAGTTTGTCCACATCTTTCCTGAAATGTGGCGCCCAGAACTGGACACAATACTCCAGCTGAGGCCTAATCAACATGCAATTACTTCTCGTGTCTTCCTTACAACACTCCTGCTAATACAGACCAGAATGAGGTTTGCTTTTTTTGCAGCAGTGTTACACTGTTGACTCATATTTAGCTTGTGATGCACTCTGACCCCCAGATCCCTTTCCACAGTACTCCTTCCTAGGCAGTCATTTCCCATTTTGTAAGTGTGCAACTGATTGTTCCTTCCTAAGTGGAGTATTTTGCAGTTGTCCTTATTGAATTTCATCCTATTTACTTCAGATCATTTCTCCAGTTTGTCCAGATCATTTTGAATTTTAATCCTATTCTCCAAAGCACTCACAACCCTTCCCAGCTTGGTATCATCCATAAACTTTATAAGTGTGCTTTCTATGCCATTATCTAAATAATTGATGAAAGTATTGAACAGAACTAGACCCAGAACTAATCCCTGCAGGGCCCCACTTGATATTCTCTTCCAACTTGACTATGAACCACTGATAACTACTCTCTGGGAACAGTTTTCCAACCAGTTATGCACCTGCTTATAGTAGCTCCATCTAGGTTATATTTCCCTAGTTTGTTTATGAGAAGGTCCTCTGAGACAGTATCAAGAGCCTTACTAAAGTCAAGATATACCACACCTACCACTTCCTCCCTATCCACGAAGCTTGTTACCCTCTCAAAGAAAGCTATCAGGTTGGTTTGACATGATTTGTTCTTGACAAATCCATGTTGACTGTTACTTATCATGTTATTACCTTCTAGGTATTTGCAAATTGGTTATTTAATTATTTGCTCTGTTATCTTTCTGGGTACTGAAGTTAAGCTGACTGGTCTGTAATTCCTCTGGTTGTCCTGATTTCCCTTTTTATAGATTGTCACTATATTTGCCCTTTTCCAGTCCTCTGGAATCTCTCCGGTATTCCAAGACTTTTTAAAGTCACTAATGGCTCAGATATCTTCTCAGTCAGCTCCTTGAGTATTCTAGGATGTATTTCATCAGGCCTTGGTGACTTGAAGACATCTAACTTGTCTAAGTAATTTTTACCTTGTTCTTTCCCTATTTTAGCGTTATATTCTACCTCATTTTCAGTGGCTTACTAGTGAATGGAGAAGAATAAGAGTGCGGGGGGTGGGGGAGAGGGGTCAGGGACAGCAGATGACAGGCTGGGGGGAAGGGCAGAGATAAGAACATGCACAAAAGAGGTCAGGCAGCAGGACTAGAGGTAGAACAGTCTGTGTGCACACTCCCCACCACAACCTGGATTTGAACCCAGGGTTCTTGAGTCCCAGCTTTCTTCTTCTGCCTTCCAATAGCTGTGAACCCATTGAGAAACTGTGTGTCTCATCCCCCTGTAATGGCAGGTTCACACAGAAGATAACAGCCTACTACTGCTACTAGATCAGGTGGTGGAAGTCCAAGCTGTTGCGGGGGAACTAAAGGTCTGAACCCTGCTGATGACCCATTCAGAGTCAATATGGTTTCAGGTGTTTATTATTTATTTATTTACTGTTGGGAAAGTACACACACAAATCTATGTTAAGGATGGACTGCACTCAGGGAATAAGTCAGAAATGTATAGGAGGATGTTGTCTGTAGGACCTTTGCCTCATTTGTTGCAGAATTTGGAAGGTGTGTAATGAATTAGGAAAGGGACTGCAGGAAAGAAAAGGATGGTCTCATGATTAAGGCAGTTGAACACTACCCTGGAGGACTGGATTTTATGCCTACTTCTACCACAGAGTCTATGTGTGACTCTAGGGCAAGTATTTAATCAGTTTTTCACAGTGTGTGTTCTTCATTTTCTCAGTACCCAACTTGAGTCCAGGTTGCAAGATTACTTCAATTCTGGTGTTTCCTAGCTTTTGAGAGCTTGACTTTCCAACCTTAATGTTCTATTCAACATAGTTATTGTGTGTAATTTCCTAGGTTTTCAATAAAGCAATCAGAAAAATTTCTTGTGGCATCATATTGACATACACATGCATCATCAGCATGTTTGGAACCTTTAAATTCACCACACAAACCTCTGTCCCTTGAGCTAATGGTGAAACTGTTAGCAATGGTAGGTTATTATCCTCTATGTGGGCCAGCAGTAGAGGGGGACGCAACAATTCTCCAGTGGGTTTCACAGATATCTGCTGGTAGTAGAGGAATGGTGAGACTTCGGGATCTTGGGTTCCATTCCAGGCTTGTCTCCAGTATCCTTGCCCAGCCAATCCTACTTCCCTCCTCTACTCCCTGATCTATCTGTATCTCTCTCTCTCTCTTCCATCCCCTGGTCTCCAGTCACCATCTGTACCCACATTTCCCATCCCAATGGCTTCTAGTCCCAGTCTCTCTCCCTTGGTTTCTCATTCAATCTCACTATCCTTTCCTTTCCCATCTCCTTATCTGTCTCTTTGCCCAGCCCATGGCAGTTCTCCTCCCATCCTCTAATGCCATGTCAGATCTGTCTCCCCTCCCCACACCTTCTTCCCTCCTCCCCACTGGATCCCAGTCCCAGTGTCCTCCTTGCCCTGTCATTCCCTGTCTCCCCCCTTGGTTCCTCATCTGATCTCCATTTCCTCCTCACCCACTGGCTAACTGTCTCCCTGTGCCATTTCCATCCCAGACCGATTCTCCTTGCCGAACCAGTCCCAGTCTCTCTCACCTCTTGCCAGCCTCCAGTCCCAGCCTTCACCTCCCAGGCTCCTTGTCCCAATCTATTGGTCCTGCAATGCCCTAGGTCTGACTCTTTTCCCTTATGCATTTGAATCAGATGGCTTTCTGCTCCATGCTGCTGGGATGCCATCAGGAGGGGAAGGGGGGCATTCACTGAGACAATTGAGGCAGGCCCCTTGCTCTCAGTTCTCATGCCTGGCCCTACTTGGGCTTGAAGCAGCTGGGAGCAGCCATTACAGGGAAAGTCCTCCTGAGCCCCCCATCCTAGTAGCCCTGGGCTGGAGCATGCCCTGTCACTCAGTGGGGATGGTGCATGAGCGGTCTGGTCACACACAGGAGCTGTGTGGGGGTGGAACTGTATGCTCACTTGCTCTGTGGGGATGGCACACATGCAGACTGGTCAGTACTAGGAGCTGGGAGAGTCTCAAACATGCTTGATGATGGCAGAATCCTCGAAGATTTTTACCTAAGATTAAGAAAGTCTCAACTGACTATGTGTGAACTGCTATTATTCAAAGGCTCATAAATTAGCCAGATTTAGGTGGTTTTTCCACAGGGAAGGCAAAGGTCCATTCTTGACACCCAGGCCCATCCGCCTGCCAAATTGCACGTACCTCTTCCAAAGCAAAGCATGGTGGCTTTAGAACTTTCCAAAAAAAAGAGGTCACCAGATTTTTTTTTAAAACATTATAAAATCATATGGTTTCTCCTAGCCTCGTTCTCGAAAATGTCTGAACTGTCTCGGTTGAAATTGTCCAAAATCATTCAGCCTGAGGCAGAGCCCTGGCTTGGAAAATCTCAACCTGAACGGTGTCAGTCTGGCAAAGTTATAAGCAACTGAAAATGGGATCTTTTAATGGGAAGTATCAGGCAACCTTAATAATAGGTAGTGCAACCAGCCCAGTCTAGAACGATACTTTGTATTTCTGTAGAACCTACAGACCAAGGATTTCAAAACACATTCACAATATTGTCCAAGCCTTCAGTCACTGAAATTGCTGGCAAACCTTCCACTGGCTTAAAAAAATTGGCTGAGCCTCATAATGAAATAAGCCTCAAAACATTCCTGTGGGATAAGTCACTAGTATTAGCCCTGTTTCAGATGGGCAAACTGAGGCACAAAAGACCTGAAATTACTTGTCTAAGGTCGTTCTTATTTTTCTATCTGGCCCCTGTTACAGTCATGTCTGAGTGTCTTACAAGAATTAAAATAGAAATGACAATCACTGTATTTTTCTTCCTTCCAAGCCCATAGAAGAAATAGCTTCATTAGTGTAAAGGCTGGTTTTGTTTGTTTGTATTTATCTGCCTGTTTCTATTTGTTTTTTATTTGTTTGCCTGTTTCTATTTGTGTGTGCTGGTGCGTGGGTGGTGTTCGTGTGTGAGAGAGTGCATCTGAAGAGCTTACTGAGGGAGGGCTATGTTGGAGAAATGGGAGTGTGGAGAGGTCAGTTTTGTCTGTAATGGGAGTGAGTTCCACAGTCTGAGTCCTGTGTAAGTTCTGTGTCCTCCACTCATGAGCATCCCACTTTGGGCTGACAGTTTTACTGTTGCCCGGGAACACAGTCATTGTGGGAGGCCAACCAAGGGAGAGGCAATCTCTCCGGTGATACGGCTCAGTTCCATGGCAGGCTTTCTATATCAGGCAGGATAGAGACCTCAAGGGGGAGCCATTGCAGACAGGAGAGCGCTGGGGTGGTGTAATCACAGGAACTCATGTCGCTAAGGAGAACGGATGTTGTGTTTTGTACCTACTGGCGCGTTCCCAGAATGTGTTGCTTCCTTCCTAGATAAAATAAGTTGCAGTAATTAATTTGTGGAGGTCATGCATGGCTGGATCACTGTTTCCGGTAATGTGGTTCGTAAGATGGGGCACAATCTTCTGGCAAGATGGAGCAAGGTGGTTTTGCCAACCCCGCTATTTGGGCATCCAGTAACATCAAAGAGTACAAAAGGCTGCAAACCAACGTAGCAGTCTGAAGCCAGATATCCTCAGTAGTGGGGGATGAGAAGCCATGTTCTTTGGATTCCCTCTGCCTACCAGCTGAGCCAGCTGCTTACCGTGCATGTGCTGATTTCAGTCAGGTATTCAGAAAGGTGTGAGATGTAGAGCGGGCTGTCACCCACAGAGGAATGTGTACTACCCCAATAATGGACCATGATGGAATCTCACAGGGGAAGTTTCTTCCTAGATCTGCACAGTTAGTGGTTGGCTTGTGCCACGAATGAGGGTTTATCTTCCCTTCAAGTGTATCCTAGCTCCTGCTTTGCAGAGCTTCCATTACAATGGGTTGAAATTGTGTGTCAAGTTTGGGCTCCCCTGGCTAGTTATAGGTTCCGGGTTCCCCCTGTGTCTGGGGCTGGAGACCCATCCTACTACCTTTGAGGAGGTAGGAATCACACCAAAGCGACTGTCAGTGCAAACACTCCTTTTATCCGTAACAGTCACCTGGACTGGCAACAGCCAGAGTCAGATTCGAAACCACCCCCAGCGTCAGTCTCCGTACAGAGCGACCGCGCTGTGCCAAGTCCAGCCCCCTGCTGCCTTTGGCGTCTGCTGCCATGCTTCTGGTGCTGGCCTGGACTTCTCTTCAAAAAAGTCAAAGCGGGTCCATGGTGAGATGGGGCACCTTGCTGAAGTCACATGCTGTTGCTTCTGGCTCACTGACTGAGCTCACTGCCACGTTTTCGGACGGGCTCAGCAGAAGCCACGTGGACTCATTTTCTTCCAGTGGCTGTAGTTCACTCTGAGCTACTTAGGGAACATCTTAGATACTGCTACAACTCGGGGGTCAGACACGCTTCGTAGCTTGTGTAGGCTGGTGCTGATTGCATCCCTCCAGTCCCCCCCCAGGTATGGCTGTGCCCCCCGTTCCCTCCTCCTCTGGGCACCCCATTCCCAATTCCACACACACGCTCCATTCCTTTCTGGTTCAGGGGCCGTGTGAGACATCTCTTCCCCCATTCCGGGTTCCCCAAACTCCCCTGCGACCTGGGCTCTGTATGCCCCCTTCCACCATTCCAGGGTCCCCATTCTCCCCTCTCCAGGAGTTCTGTGTGCCTTATCCCCATCTCCCCAGTTCCCATATTCCTTCTCCATGCCAGGGGCTTTGTGAGGCTTCCCTTCCCCCATTCCAGTACCCCATAGGGGTTCTGTCCTCCTCCTTCCCCACCCCCCATACCAGATATCCCAATCTACCCCCATGCCAGGGGCTGTATACAAACCTTACCTATCCTTTCCCCCCAGTCCTCCTTCCCCGCCCATGCCAGGGGCTCTGTCTGCCATCCATTTCCCCCCTTTTCCCCATGCTAGGGGTTCTGTATGCCCATTTCCCCCTCCCCCAATACCAGTGTTCCCCAATTTCCCCTACCCCTACCAGGGATTCTGTGTGCCCGATTCCCTCTCCGCCTATTCTCCCCCATGTGCCAGGGGCTGTTTGCAGACCCTGCCTCCCAGTCTTCTTTCACTATTCTTCTTTCTGTCTGAATGATAAATCATTCCAGGTGTCAATATATTAAACTATTGGGAGTATGAGTAGAGTTGAGATGGGAAATTGTTATGCTGGAAGGCATTAGTGGGTGTAATCAACCAGTTGTTTGATCCATAGAGCGTTGCAGAGGTGTTTGAAGCTGTGGCAGTGTTAATCAGATGGCAGGGGCTCCATCTGCCTCCTGTTTTCCTCCATACTGGTTTTCCAATTTTCCCCAAATCCGTAATCTGCCCATTGATGCCCCTAGAACATTCCCTAGAAGTTTGGAATTGATCGGATGTGGCATTAAAAAATGATCGTGTTAGGTACTGACATACTTACAGATAGAAAAATGCTGTCAGGTTGGGTATAAAGTCTCCCAAGCTCTTTCACTCAATAAGTGTGATCCAGCCTGGGAAACGATTACATTTCCCCATAGCTGGGATTATAACAGAGTATCCTATTACTATTGTTTGATCTAGGAAATGGAGTGCTCGGGGAATCTTAAGAATCCTGCTCTAGTATCAGCTCTATTTTATCACAAAATGAAGAAGCCCTGTACCTGCGGCAGTCTGAGAAGCATGGAGAAAAGGATTTTTCCATAAGAATGAATATTATCAAGGGGCTGAAGAGAGCCATGAAGGGTCAGGCTCAGGAACTGCCGCATAGATTCTGAACAGCCGACCACCTCCCAACTCCGGCTCGGCAGTTTTGTCCATAAACCTCAGTGCTGCCCCAAACTTAATAAACTTAACTGCTAGGGTCAAGCGTTTTCTAGAGCCAGAGGTTGGGGCGTAGGCGGCCCAAGCAGAGGGGTCTACTGCCAAGTTTGGAGGAAAAGATTCTTCTGCTGTGCTATTTAAAAATAGAAACAAGGATGTGGGGGCCCGGTTACAAAGTGAGTCTGCAGTAGTCTGCATGGAGCAGACTCTGCTTCTGTGCACACCACAGGAGGGTTTACTGTGCCTCAGCACAGAGGGCGATTTGTGGGGAGCACAGAGATAGGCCGGAAGCAGAGTGGGATGAGGCAATCCACAATTACATGGATCCACTGGCTTTTTTTCCCCACAAATGGGGAGACCATAGAGGCTACAGCAGCCCTCAGGCACCAGTAGCACTGCAGTGCGGCCATGTGTCCTCGCCACACCCTGGAGGGCCTTCTCGGTGCACTCTCAGCCTTTCCCTGATGCCAACGACTGTGCACAGTATCTCCTGCTAGGGTTCACCTTGCTGCTCTTCCTGTGTTCTGAGTTATGGTTCGAACCTGTCTCTACTGACAGAAAGACTCACTCTTTGACACCCTCCCTCCCAGATCTAGTTCCCTAGTCTCCAAAGTCTCACACGTGAGTCACTGGCACCTCAGCCTGCACTCATTGTAGAAGCATGGCCATTGAACCACCAGACCTGTAGACCCTCTTCTAAGTACTTGGCTCCAAACTCTTCCTGGTTTCACGCACAGCCAAGAGCATCTTCCATCCTGGAATGCACTGAGTACCATACAGAGGTGCCACGCAAACAGACTGCTGTTTGAGAATTAATTTATAGGACCTCTGAGTAGGATAGAAATGGCTGGGAGAAACTGATCAGAACTGAATGGATGTGAGAGGCAAGATTTTTAAGGAATTTTGTTTTAAAAAGGAGATAAATTTGGAAATAATGGAAGTACAATAGTACTAGGTTCAGTTGTACGAAGTAGACAGGTGCTATTCAGGGTTCCACCTGCCCTCCCTCACAGGTCGGCCAATGCCCCTCTCTCCTGACCTGCAGCATGGGGGTATTATCCCAAATTTACAGATGGGGGAACTGAAGCACAGAGAGATTAAGGTCAAAAGTATCCACTAATTTTAAGTGCCCAATGACCTGATTTTTCAGAGCACTTACTGTTTTATAGCACTTCAGAGCACACCTCCCATTGACTTCAGCTGCAGCTGTGAGCACTTCTGCAAATCAGACCCCAGGGTCTCAAGTCAGACACCCAGAAAATGAGGAACACCTAATTAGTGACCACCTAAGAAAAGTTTGGTTTAAATGACTTTCCCAGCATGACATAAGAACTCTACCACAAAGACAGGGATTGAATCCATTTCTCCAGGGCAACATTCAATTGACTTAATCATGAAACCATCATTTCTCTTCCTGCAGTCCCTTGCCACGATCACTACACAGCTTCCAGTGTAGTCCGGCGCAGAGCGTGCTGGTGCACACCTTCTTCCCCCATCTCTGAGGGCTCCAGTGTAGCCAGCACCAGTTTTATCTCCAACTGAGAGACCTCCCCTGAGACCTCTCTGAGCTGCTGGTCTTTTATTAGAACCTCCTCTGGACCTGGAAGCTAGTCTCAGTGACCAGGTCCTAGGGGCTACCTAGGTTTTGGCTGCATTCTTTCCTGCACCTCCTCATCATGGAAATTGCATCAGCAGCCCCGCAAAGTTGTGGGACCTCCTCATCAACCTCCTTCCTGGTGCTGGCCGAGGAAGCTGGACAGGGGGATGCTCTGCGATTATGGGGCTGATTTCTGTTGCCTGGTTTGATCACATCTCTAAGCAGAGTTTCTCTGAGCAGTTTCCACTAACTCCTTAGACATGTTTGAGGAGCGGTGGGCACTGTCTGGGTTTCTCTGCTTGGTGTCCCCTTCTGGTTCCCTGATTTCCAACCTTTGACCTCACTCCTGTTTGTGTTTTTTTTCATTTGTTGCCCCACATACTCACTTGTGGCCTAGGCTTAGCTGTTCCTCCTCCTTAGCTGAGGGGGCAGACCTTTAGTTTTGGGCAGGCCTAGATCTGCCTGTCCCATATCCACAAATAGTACACACCTTCCAGTGTAATCCGGCATGGAGCATGCTGGTACACTCTTTCCACCATCATGTCCAAGGGCTCCAATATAACTGGCAACTCTTCTATCTCCACCCCTCAACCCCGGCCTTCTGCAGCTCACTATGGGGTCCCTGCTCCACCAGCCACCCGAGCCAGCTGCATGACATCCAGCTGGTCCACTCCAAACCATGCCCCAACAACATCTGCACACATCATGCTTCACACCAGCCACTTCCTTGTCCTCGTGTCCCACCCCGATACCAAGTGGTGGGTCCTGTTACCATCTGTGGAGGGTGGGGAGCCCCAGTGGGCCAGTCTGTACTCCAGTCTGGTTCCACGACCGGCCAGGGATATTAATTGGTGACTCCTCATGGAGCCATGAGCATGGGCATATAACTGGTGCGGTTAACAGAATCCCTTGACACCTGTCCTTTCTGCGGTGAGAGGGAGACCCTGGTGAATATCTACATAGAGTGCACCAGGCTGCAGCCCCTCTTTCAGCTCCTCTAGAACTACATACTAAGGTTCTGGCTGCACTTTTCCCCACACCTCCTCATTTACACACACCCCAACCACAAAGTTGCGAGACTGCCTTGTCAACCTCCTCCTGTTGCTGGCAAAGACAGACATCCATCATACCAGGAGGAGGAAACTGGACAGTGGGGAGTACTCTGTGACTTTAGGGCCTATTTCCAGTGGGGTTCTCTGCTTGGTGTCCCCTTCCCGTTCCAATTTTAACCTTTGATCTTCATTTATGTTCCTGTTTTTATCGTTTGTTGCCCCAGATTTCAGTTGTGGCCTTGGTTCAGTGGTTCCTTTCCCTCAACTGAGGGGGTGGACCTGGCCGATGTAGGTATGCCCATCCCAGTAGCTGCAATCGGTACATATCTTCCAACTTCTGCAACAAATGAAGCAAGGGTCCAATAGAGCCTTCTACAAACTCGATTAATTCCCAGAGCAGATCTATTCTAAGCACTGAATAAGGCAGGGGTCTTGTGGAAAAAATCATATGTGGTCGTGTAATTAAAGACTGTATCATAATTAGAGTTGGTTGGAAAACTTGGTTGAAACCATTTTCTGTCAGAAAATGCATTTCCATCCTCTTCTGACATTTTCTGAATTCAACATTTTGACTTCTCATTTCAAAAGAACTTTTCATTTTGATTTTTTTAAAATTGTATTAAAGATTATAATATATATTAATTACAACAAAACAAAACATTTTGGTCAATCCAAATTATTTTTTTTCCAGAATTTTCTGTCAGGGAGAATTTTGAATTTTTCAGGTTTTGTTCCTAATCGGGTCAAAACTAAACTTCAAAATCCTGCACAAAATGGAAATTCCATTCTCCGCACAGCTCTAGGAATAATTCACATGTACAAGAAGGCCATGTTAAAGTCAACAGGGAACCTTAATTCTGGCACTTCCTAACGTCTGAGTGCTTCACTTTGCAGCCTTAATAATGTTCATTTAACCTAGTTTTTTTAATGTCATTTCCTAGGTATTAAAAATAACCAAACTGGAAGAAACAAGTTCCATCATGTGACGTCATATTTTACCCACATGGGTCGTTGGCAGGGTTGAAACCTTTAAGACTTGTCTATGTTAACATTTAGTCTGCAGCAAGCTGGGATGAAAATCTACCCCTCACTAGCCTGCCAAACACTAACTGTCCATGTGGAGCCTGGAGCCATGCTCTAACAGTTCCCTCCTGTGTCTTGATCCACCTCACTTTGAAGTGAGAGTAGATTAAAGCACGCTAAGAAACTGCTAGTCCATGTCAGCAGAGTCTACGTGGACAGCTAGTGAGCGGCAGGCTAGTGCAGGGTGGATTCACACCCTAGCTTGCCACAAACTAATTCATTAAGACAAGCCCTGAGATCCAACACACAGTCTGCCAATTGAGCTCATAGCATAACCAATAGCAGTATACGTTGTCATCCTCTATGGGGGCCAGCAACGATACACATACTTTGCTGGTGGGTTTCACAGATATCTGCTGACAGTCAAGCAATGGGAGACTCAGGAATCCTGGGTTCCATCCCAGGCTGTGGTGGGGAGTGTGTTCTAGTGTGCAGATTCTTCTTTCTGTTTCCACAGGCTTGACCCCTTCCTCTACCTCCCCTCCAATCTGTCTCTCTCCCAGTTCTTCCCAGTCTCCTTGTTCAGCAAGTCCCAGTCTCCCCCACACTTACAGAGTCAGTCTACTTGTCCAGTCAGTTCCAGTTCCCCTCCCTGCTGGCTCCTCATCCAATTTGTCTGTCTCGCCCCCTGGACTCCAGTCACCCCCACATCCTGTCCCAACTGGCTCCCAATCCCAGTTTCTGTCTTTGGGCTTCTCATCCAATCTCAGCATGTCCCCCATGCCAGGAACTTTGTTCCAGTTTCTTGGTCCAGCCAGTCCAAGTTCTCTCCCTGCATCCTCAGATCTCTTTCCCCTCACCACCTTCTCTCTGCCTCACTGGTTCCCAGTCTCCTTGCCCAGACAGTTCCAGTCTCCCTCTACCCCAACTCCCAGTTCCTGTTTCCCTCTCCCTCCTGCCCCCAGTCCCAGACTAATTGACATGCTCCTTGTCCCAATCTTCTCTCTCCATCCCACCTCCAAGTCTGGCTCTAGTCCCCTCTGCAATCAAATCAGGCAGCTCTCTCCTCCATGCTGGAGGGGCATTGACACGCAGGAGAAACAGGTGCCCTGCTCTCAGTTCCAATGCCTGACCAGCCCAGTCCACCGCAGCCCGGAGCTGTAATTGCAGGGGGAGTCCTGGGCAGAGCCATGCCCTGTGCAGAAGGAATCTTCAGGGAATTTAGCTATTAAGTTCTAGCAGTTCTCCAGTGAGCACGTGCATGAACATGTGTGAACTGTGATTTTTGAGAGGTTTATCATTTGACCAAATTTAGACAGATTTTCACAGGAATTGCAAAAGGCACATCCCTGACAAAAGCCATCCCCCTCCCCTGCCAAATTTCAAGTCCCTTCTCCAAAGTATGGGGGCACTAGAGCTTCTCAAATAAAAGGTCAGCAGAATATTTTTAAGATGGGCAAAACCACGTATTTTCCCTTAGCCTTAGTCTCAGAAATGGCCCATTGCTTTTGGCTGAAATTTTCCAACCATATTCAGCCTGAGGCAGACACCGGTGATGGAAAACTTCAGCCTGAACACTTAAAGTTTGGCAAAGTACAAACATAAATCAGTTGCCATAAAAGTGCTTTGAGACTCTTGGTTGGAAGATGGCACAGAAGTGCAGAGGGTTATTATATTTCTCCTTGTGCCTTCAAATCAGCAATGACTTCTTCTGTAACGAAAACAAAGAATAAGTGAAAGCTCCATATTAATTCTACTGAGATGAAATTATTACTTAACTGAAAGTATCATCCATTTTTCCCTTCCAAGTTTGCTTTAACTCCTCATAGATACCAGTTTGAGCATGTTCCTTGCTCGTACTGGAACTGGTCAAGTGACAGTTGGTGAATTTAGCCTTTTTTGTATCTGCAGATCAGTTTCATTATTATTATTATTCATGATTTCATTATTCATAAATATTCCACAAATTATTTATGCAGACAGATGTCAGGCTATGGGCTGCTTGCAAATTGTTCATTTTTGGTAATATTCACTATTGGTTATTGGTGGTTGGTTCATGACACTCACGTGGCATTGTTTCTGATTATTGAATGGATAGGAGAATGGCTAATAGGAAGTAACAAGTGGTGCACTTTCTTGTATGAATTTTCAAACAAATAATCATTTGTGTTTAAAATGTGTGAAATTTATGGGATTGGTAAGCATATTCATGGGCAAACCAATGAATATCCAAATACTGGTGTTCAACTAATTATATGACCAGGCCAAACAATAGTGCTGGGAGAGAACATATTTGTTTGCAAATCATAACATTAGCATCATTTGACTAGCTCTGCAAATTACTTGTTCAACTCATGTTTGTCTGTGAAAGTATTAAGTATTGTTGTTATCTTGGGTCAACAAAGTTAGGCTGGTAAGAACCAGCCTTGTCCTGATGCTTCCTCTGAAAACAGAAGCTAGAGCAGGGACTCTTCATTTCTGTTTGGAAAGTATCTAGCACATTGTAAGTGCTACCATAATAATTAATAAGATGGGATGACCTCTGGAGTATGGGACTGCCTTTTCCTCTGCAAGCTTGCATCCTGGTTAAGCAGTTTGTTTGTTTTTGTCTGACACCATTCCATTGGCTTTTCCAGTTGCCATTGCTTCATCTCCAAACGTCACCAGGGCAATGTTCTCAGGATGCAGTAGTACCAATACCAGTTATCAACATGGTAAATCACCACAAGCTTAGCCTGTCTCAAAGTAATATCCTTACATCTGGGACCTGGAAGCTCAGAACTATGTGAAAAGTAAAGATAAGAGAACCCTGGTGCAAACAGTCAAACTTATTGGAATCTCAGAAAAATGGTTGTCTCCCTTCCACCAGATCTTACTTGACCAACACTTGTTGAGTTAATGTCCTCAGGAAGTTCCTTAATGTGCTGAATAGCTTTCAGCAGACTGGTCAGAAGGGCAGTCAAAGTCAGGACTGTCCTATGACAATCAGGATGGATGGTCATCTATCTATGGTAGGCTGCTCCACTTACGAATTTTCTAAAATCTTTTCTCTCCAATTGCTTAACTAATTTCTTCACCATCTATGTTCATGGTTGCAGCTTTCCCTGCTGCCTTTGAAAGTCAGTTCCACACATTGGCTTATTTTTAGCTACATTGCTAATTATTATTGAAAATATGGCATGTTTCTTTTTTCACTGAAATTGGGAAGAAGTGATGTTAATTTCTCAATAGAATAAATGTGACTCCAGGAAACAAAATAAGATCTTTGAGGAGAGGTTAAGGGAACAGGGCATGATCAGTCTGCAGGAGAGATGATTGACATGAAAGATAAGGGCTATGGATATATGAAGGGATGTTACCAAGAGGGCAGAGATCAATTGTTCTCATTGTGCACCTAGGACAGAACAAGAAGGAATGGACAGGTGTAGGATGGTTGCCATCCCTCCCTGTTCGTTTTGAAGGGAGTCCACACCCACTCCCTTCCCCGCTCCGGCAGGAATTGGCCCAGCCCGGGGCAAGGGAACAGTCTCTGGGCTCGGGCCCGGCCGCCTGAAGGTGACAGTCCAGAGGCCCCAGGCGGGGCAGCACACAGTCCAGAGGCCTCAGGGAAGCGGGAGGGGGGACGGAGGCCCACCCGACTCCACTGCATCCCAGCCCAGGTCCCTAGCTGTGGCAGAGGGGTATGCCATGGAGTCAGCGGGGTTCCAACCACAACACGCTGACTCACTGTCCAGTTCCACAATCCCCGGGCTACTTCCTTCCCCCTTTGCCTTGGGTACCTGGTGTGCCACCGTCCAGTCAACCTCATTGGGGTAGGCACCCAGGGGCAGGTTGCAGAACCCCCCGATATCGTCAGGGGGTGGTAGGTCAGGCAGCTCGTCAGGGAGGCCAGGAGGGGGCAGTTCCTCCAGGTCTGACCCTGTCAGGGCCCACACTTCGTCATCATCCTCCGTCACCTCCAAGGGCAACTCCTCCAAGTCTGGCTCTGGTATGGCCACCTCCTCCTCATCTGCATCCGGCAGCTCCTCCAGGTCTTGGCGCCTCTGGATTACCAGGTCCGACAGGGTGGTCAGATCCAGGGGGTACTCTGGGCCCCAGGCCACATGCTGCCCATTCACCAGCCTCCGGACCCAGGCCCTGTTCCTGGTCCGCTTACCGGGGACCAGGTCCTGGTCGGCTCACCCAGGTACCAGGCAGCTCTGGAGGATAGGGAGGAACATCCTTCCCCTCCAGGAGCTGGCCACCAACTGAGCTCCTGAATCTCTCTTTTATACTTTCTGTCCCGCCCCATCGCTTCTGGGTGGGCGGACAGGCAGTCTCCGGCTCCGCCCCCACAGGCCCAGCCTGTTTCTAACTGTCAGTTTCTGAGGGAGGCCACACCCACTCACTACAACAGGCTTAAGATGTAGTGAGGAATATATAGTTCAGCAATGAAATAAACTCCCACAGGAAGCTGTGGAATCACAATTTCTTGAGACCCCCTGAGACTGAGATGGGATACCCATCTATCAGGGAGGGTTTAAGAGTGATGAAATCAGTTCTGGACGACCCCCAGAAAGGTCCATTCCAACTCAAAAGGGTCCTACAATGGTTCATTGCCTGTGCGGGCTCTGATGTGTGAGTCAGTCCTTCTTTAGCACTTGCTCCCAGACTAATTGCTGCAGCTTCTAAACGGTGATGTTCTTGTTCCCCCCTCCTAGCACTTTCTTGATGTGGCTGGGCATTGGATCTCAGGTAGCAAAGGACTCTGTTTCCAAACCCCACACCTTCTGTTTGGTCGAGATACAAACTTGCCCCCACCTCCAAAGTGGACTAGACAGAAATGGAATAAGTTTCATGCATCGTACTTCCCACACCTTTCACTCATTCCATCCAAAGTGCCGCCTCTGCCTGGCTTCTTCTGCTAACTCAGCAAAGAGCTGCTGGACAAAGCACCCTAAAGGGACCGTTTTGATGGAGCCTAGGTACTACAGTGAGGGGGTGAATGGATCTTTGTCTGTCTAATCTGTCAGGGAAGAACACGTGGCAGTAGAACTCGCTTTGAAGCGACTATAATGCTTGCTGTTTGGAGGCTGGGCAAAAGCCAGGAGAATTGAGTTCAGGACCGAGGTGTTCAGAGCCAATTGAAGCCCTGTTTTAGTGACAGTCTGGAGGTGGTAGCAAAGAGCTGGAAAAGTAGAGAGCAAAGTGAGATGGCAGATGCACCAGACAGGGAGCTTAAGGGGAAGTTCTGGAAGAGTGGAGCAGTGGTTAGAGTTGGGCTGATGTACACCAGGCCACTGCAAGCCTTAAATTAATACACTTCGGGTTCTTTCACTAGCTGCTTTATTGAATGCCCCCCTCTGGGCTGCAGGTCCCTTTAGATCCTGACTCTGCAGCGCTGCCAGAGTTTCCTGTCCCAGCGTGTACTGCAGGCCCAGTTGGCATTTTTGGCTGAGCTGTGCGCTCTGTGCAGGAACAGAGTGGGGGCAAGGCTGGCTTCAAACCACATTTGCATTTCCCATATTCCGGGGCCAGCCCTGAGGCTTATCGAACTCACAGTCAGCTGCCGATGGCCCCAAAGGGTTGTTCCAGCAGCCAAGAAGAGACTCGACTCAGCTATGCTGCATACAGGCCACCCCCCCTTTTCCTCTGGTCATCCCCCGAATGATGGGCCATGAGAGCGGCATGGTGGAACACCATCATACTGGCTCTTTGCCCTCAGGGATTACCCCTGCAGCAGGTGTGTTCCTCTAGCGTTACTGGAGTAAAGGCAGACACCTCGGGCTAGATCTCAGCCTTCCTTCGTCATGAAGTGGAATCTTTAATAACCAAGGTTTTTGTTTCCTTTCCTCATTTTACCCAAAAGCCAGCCTCTATCATGTAGTGTACATCTATTCTATTCTGATAGCTTCTCATATGGCACCAGCCTCCACAGTATCTTCGTGCCTTTTTCCCTACAGGTTTGTATCCTGCTCAGATAGCTGTTCATATTTTCATCCATTGGCTTCTCTAATTGCTGTCATTTGCCTCCTTGCCAGACATCACAAAGGGGAATGTCACAAGGTTGTGGTTGGTGGGGCTGGGAAGGCGCTAAAAGCAGAGGCTATGATGCCCCTATGCTATTTGTCTGCTACCAGTGGAGTCAGGGATAACGTGGGCCAATGCAGTGTAGGTGAGGGGCTCATTGTGTCTCCCCATTAGTTAAGGATGAGAATTGCCAGGCTCTCTCCAAATTGTTTTGGAGGCGTTAGCCACTAGGGACCTGCAGGCTGTCCTGTGGTAAAAGAGGGCATTGAAATAACTAGAGCTGCACCCCTTACACTAGCCAATATTGAATTTAGCTCTGAATCTCTAGTAGCACATGGACACAGTTGCTTCTCAAATGAAAGTCTCCATTTTACTTGTGCAACCTTTGGTTCAAAAGGTGTGTGGGCTCCCCTCAAAAACCTTTTCAACTTCAGTTCTCCTGTCGGGTGAGCCTTACCCAACAGATCCCAGCGACGTGTGTCCATGCATCTTGGAAGCAGGGAGCTTCTCTCTTCTCCACCTGATCATGAAATCAGCTAACAGGGAGTAGTCTCCCATTCTTAACTCTTTTAAAGGGCCACGATCTCCAGTGATAGTTATTGCGGTGGCTCTGCCACTGCTGCGGACCAGGAGCCATTATCACTTAAAAAAAATTATATCCTGGATATCTAGAGTAGGTTTTACTCCCATCTTTCTCCCACAAACTGGGGATCAAGTAGGGAGGATATGTGAGGTCCACAGCCCCCCTTCACTTCATGGACAGAGTTGAGGGCTGGGAAGGGTGGTGGTGGTGGGAATATTTTCTCTCCATTTGGAATGAAAAACATTGGGTGTGTAGGCCGAGAATGATTTCACAAACAGAGTGGCATGTGGAGCTCTGGCATCCCAGACGTGCTGCTGCTGTGGAGAAGTCAGGTACATAAGAGAGGGTTGTGTCCTGCCCTCCCTGCTCACAGGGACTCCATTCCAGCGCCGTGCTGAGGGAGTGCCCTTGCTGCCACCATGTCAGGAGATCTGCTTGGGAAGCCTTCCGCAATGAGAGCAGGGGCAGGGATCTGCTGGATCAAGCAATATGCATAGGTGTGCGTGAGCAAGGAGCCAGTCTCTGTGTCAGTCGGGGCCAGCTGGGCACCAGGAGCCAGAGCGCGAACCAAGGAAGCCAGCTGCCCTATCAGTCTCAAGGAATCAGAACCTAAGCCCTTGACGCCACTTTGGCACCAGCATCCCAAGCCTGTACCAAGAAGGCCAGCCCCTAGTTCACAGGATCTGGAACCTGGTGTCTACTAGACCAGCCTGGCCCCCAGGACCTAGAAGCTGTGCCAAGTTAGGCCAGCCCTGGCCAACAGGGAGACAGAGCCTGTGCTGTACCCCCCCTTCCCCCCGCAGGACTCAGAGGGTAGGTCTACGCTGCAGCTGGGTGCAAGCCTCCCAACCCTACTGGACAGACTTGTTTTAGCTTCGCTCAAGCCAGTGCGCTAAAAATAGCAGTGTGGCCATTGCAACTCTGGAGGAGGCTTGGGCTGGACACCCAAGCGCAGACCCAGGTGTCAAGCCCGGGCCACGGCGTCCACACGGCTATTTCTGGCACGCTAGCTCAAGCCCCAGTGGTGCCAATCTGTTTAGCCAGGCTGGGAGCTTTGCTCCCACCTGCAGTGTAGACATACCCAGAGGCTGCTAAAAGAGCGAGCCCGGACCGGTCAGGAGCTGGAGTCTAGATCAATGGCACCAGCCAGGTGTCTTTGGGAGCAGGAATCCAGAGCTGCAAGGCCAGCAGGGTCTACATGTCCCAGAGAGGGGCTGGGGCACTCTGCTCTTTCAAAAGAGAAGGAAAACTAAGGTACTGGGCACAGAATATAACTAAAGTTCCCATGCAAAAAAAGAGATGTTAACCTTGGTGTCCTGGCCAAATCCCAGTCTGAGTAATTACAGTTTGCCTCCTTCAGTTCCCCCTACAATTTTAATATAATAATTTAATCATGATGACATTTTGCACTTGCAAAGCACTTGTCACCTATAGATCTAAAGGTGCTTTACAAAGACTGGTAAGTATCCCTATCCTCATTTTATAGATGGAGAAACTGAGACACAAAAACGGGAAGTGTCTTGACCAAGGCCCCACCAGGAGTCAGTGGCAGAGCTGGGAATAGGACTCAGGTCTCATGACTGTCACTGCTGCTCTATCTGCGGGACCACCTTCCTAGTGGCGACTATAACTGCAGAGAGGGACAGGGTGCCCTGTGTCAATTTGGTCCATCCTGCTTTAGCCAACCCCACAGTGGTGCCAGCAAGCTTTAGCAAGAGGAGGGAGAAAGGCCCAGGATTGAATGGGGAATTTCAGGAGATACCTCTCCAGCAAACAAATGTTGACGTTCCCCTTTGCTCCGCTCTGGTGTGTTCTCCAAAGATCCCCTGGCACGCTTTGAGCACAGAAAGGGGATGATAACCCAGCTGCCCTGTCCAGTGGTCCCTTCTCTCCCTTTACAGAGCAAGGTCTAACAGCTGAGACTGTGAGAACTACTTGTAAGCACATCATGGCTGCAGCATATTCTTACACTCTCCTTGTATCTAACTCCTTGCTATCCCTTTGGGATAACTTGGAATGTAAAAGGTTTTATAGAAGCTCTAAGTTCACCTCCCTACAGATCAGGCTGCCTTCTTTTCCTCTCCGCTATCTTCCAGGTCCAAGATGAGAGCCCCACAACTGGTTAGTGCAGGTTGCGACCCATATCTATTGTCTGCAGTGGGGAAGGGAAGGGAGCAGCAATGCCCAAAGCTGCCATACATTAACACATCAGGATCCAAATCAATATCTTTCCTGACAAGGCTCATTCCCCAGAGGGGCGCTGCCGCCGGCCGCGCTAGCAGGGACAACCCTGCCCTTCCCGGAGAAATACTGACATGGGGGGTCTCTGCAACCGGTGCATTCGCAGATGGCGTTCAGGGCTCGTTGCAGTGAGACTGGGCGTGCCATGGAAAGATCGGCAATCTTGGTGCCTTAGTTGCGGCTGCAATAGTCTTCTGTTCCCACAGGTCTGTTTCTGCTGACTCCAGTCAGTTGTTTGCTCTCCTCTTTTTCCTGGCATCTCTCTCTCATGCGAGTCAGTTACTCTTTTGTCTGTCTGTCTCTCACTCAATGTCTCTCTATGAGCCTTTCTCAACCTGCCTCTTTCTTTTGTTTCTTTGTCTATTTCCCATTCTGGCTCCTGATTTTGGCCAGTTTCTCTCTCTCCCTGTTTCTCCTTTTCTCCTTTCCTTTTTGTCTTTCATTCCTTTGTCCCTGCCCTCTTCTCTTTCCTTCTCTCTCATCTAATTTCTTATCTTCTTTCCTTGTAGCTTTCCCTTTTCATTTCTCTCTCCCCCTCTTCACTGTCCAGCTGCCCCTGGTTCGTGCTCTGTCCCTTGCTGTTTTCAGCCTCAGTGACTCTAATCCTCTTTCAGTCTCAGCTTTGCTCCTGGCGGCTTCTCCAGACAGAAGGCAGAAAGGGTGTGGCACCTGTCTGTGTCTGTGCTAGGAGGGGAGTCTCTCCCCCAGGCAGCGGTGGCGGCTGTTGCTGCAGCAGGAGTGAAGAACCAGCTACATCACCAGAGCCTGGTCTCTAGTTATTTCCCCAAACTATTGGGATTAATCCTCACCTCTTTCCCTAATTGCTTGGGATGTTTATTTGATTTTAACGAACCTGAAAAGGTTTTGTCGGAAGATAAAAGATATTTGCAGTGACATAAATTAAAAAAAAAAAAAAGAACAGATACAGCCCCACGCTCACACAACTGATTGTGGAACATGCTGTGAGATGCTCAGCTCCCTCCGATCATTAGGCTGAATTGTTTCACTGCAGTGGCATCTCACTGTCTGCAGTGGGCATCCGAGAAGGTTCAAGGTTAAGAGGCAGTTTAAGAAGAGGGTTGAGGAACGAGATGATTTGGGTACAGCCTTTCCATCTCCAGAGCTGTGAATGCAGTGGATCTTCAGATAGAGGGGAATGGGTGAAAGCAACTGGGCCAGAAATTGCTTCCTTTTATTATTTAAAAAAAAAAAGAGTTCCAGAGAGGGCAGGACACCTTGGCCTCAGTGGAAGCTCAGTGACTGGCTGCACCATATCTGAAGGAAGCATAATAGTTCTAAGTTAGCGCACCTCCTCTGGGCCCCGGTCTTGGCTGAAGCTGGAAGCAGGGATACCCAGATCTCCCGAGAACAGTAGTTCTGAAAAGTTGGAAATGAATTACCCAGTCACAACTTTTGTGTGGAACCTCTATAGTGAGACCCAAAACTAGGACAAGTCACCGAATTTTGAGTTTCCTTACAAAAGTGAAATACAGGCCAGAGTCTGTGGGGATTTACAGTTTGGAGGTTATTAATAATAATCATTTATATTATGACAGCAACAAAGGGTCTAAATGTGCTAAGAACTGTACAACCATATAGGAGAACAAAGTCCCTGCCCTGAAGATCTGGAAACTCTATGGGCCCACACCACAGCATTTGGATCTGGCTCTGAATTTCCCTTAAGTCCAGTGGTCTCCAGATCCATGGTTTAGTCTGAGCCTATCTTCAGCTGAAGTCATCTGAAATAAATTCCATGCATCACTCAGCACATGAGGGACGGGCACAAAGTACATTTAGGATTCCCTGCATCCAATGAGCTGGTCTTCCTCAATGCAGGACCATCCAAGTAAATTCAAGACAGGCAGCCACCATAAGCAAGCTGTTGGCGAAGGGCACTGCCTCTTTGGTGTTTGAGCCCCTTCCTTGTTCTGCCACCAAATTGTTTTCAGTTGCATATCGCAAATGCACACAGGGACAAAGTGGGTGCGGTACTATCTTTTATTGGACTGACTTCTGTTGGTGAAAAAGACGTGCTTTCAAACTTACACAGAAACCTTCTTTAGGCCTGCACACTTTCTGCTCGGGCATTTTATGCCATTGCACAGGGAGACCAGTCTATGATTCAACCCATTCTATTCCGTCCTTTGTGAGGGTCCAGGTACCCCACAGTGAGCCACCCACATGAGATTTCTTGGGCATTTTAACAGTGATTAAAAAGCTAAATATGTCTATCCAGACTCAGTAAGGGACTGAGGAGAGAACATGATAATCTACAAATATTAAAGGAATGTGAACTCTCTCTATCTATCTATCTATATATCTATCTATCACTAACACACCCCATTCTGAGCACCAGAAAAGAGAGGAAGAACCTTTTCACCATGAGATCCATTAGGCTGTGGAATAGTCTGCCAGGGAAGGGATGGAAGCCCCATTGCTTAGGACATCTGAAGCTAGACAGGACACTATCCTGTTAACAATACAATAGGGAACAATCCTTGGCTGGCCCTGGGGGAGGTGAGCTACATGAACTAACAGGTCTTTTCGCTCTCTAGATTATGTTTTGACCATAATAGCAATACCCAGTCTGGAAAAAAGGAATCATGTTCTTGTTTCCCCACGCTGCAGACAGGTTGAGCTGGGAGGGGCACTCCTCTATCCTGGTGTCTTCATACCATTTAACTAGGTTAAGCAAAGCTGTTCTGAGTGCTAAATTGCTTCCTCACTTCAGAAGGTGCGAACGTCTTTTCTCTCTCTCATGCATTCACGCTTCACTCCTTCTGGGGAGGCAGCTGATGCAGTCTTTTCTCACGTGCTTCTCTCAGCTGCTAGATTTCAGACAAACTCTCTTGCTTTTCCCGTAACCCAGCTCCTTGCTTTCTGCCCTTACACTCAGGCGCCAGCTCATCTACCTTTTGGGGCTCCACGGGTGCCCTCCCCCCTATTGGCCTGCAGCTCATTGAGTCCCATTGTCCTTCAAGACAGAGGTCAGGAGGAATGTGTTTGGCTCCCAAGAAGAAAGGAAGATGGAGAGTTGGGAAGGAAACCAGCATGCGTAGGTGTGTGAGAGCTATGGGTTTATCGCGAACAAGAGCGGGGAGGAAATAGAAGAGCAACGGCTGACTAGGTTACAAACAAGAAAGACAAAGGAAAACCACTCACCCTCGAGGGAGCGTTCCTAATGGCGCCAGGGCCTATCTTACTTTATGCTCCAGTCAGGAGTAGAGCACATGGAAAGCTCCTGGGGAGCTTCCCTCAGGGGCCCTCCAAAACCACAGGCAAACAGCTGTCCCTGGACTAGCTATCTGAGTGGCATTCATTCCAATCAGTGAAGGAAATCTCCGGAATATCCTAGTGCAGATGGGAGACAAGGCTAGGATAAGGAAGATTCCCCTCTCACACTAGGGCTCTGTGCTGTTGGAAAGGGAAAGACGGCATGGAGGAGGGAGGCTAAAATGAGGGTCACTCTCTCCCAACTTGCAAAAGGGATGCTGACACCATCTGCCTCTGCCATCCTTTCCCTGGGTACAGACTCTGGCCCACTTCATGTGTGTTCTTTTCTCGTAAGTTGAAAGCTTAATAAACCTGGAGCTCCTGGGAAATACACCCTGAATCCCGGGACCAGGGAGCTAGGAACCCTCACCTAACGCATACAGTCCAAGGACACAAAGGAAAGGAAAGGGAGAGTACCACCTCTGGGTGTATGACAAAGTGATCTCTGGGGGTGAAAGGGAGGGAAACAGTCCCTTGAGAGACAGTGTGGGACAGAGGGGAGTCTGGTGGGGAAGGTATAGAGGCAGCCCCTACCAATGTGAAGCAGAGCCGGCTCTGGAGGATTACGAATAATGACTTTTCCCTTAATAGGAGCTCTGGGGTCATTCATGAACTCTCCATCTCGGCATCCTACCCCTAGACAGCATCTATAAAATCCCTTTTTGTCCTTCTTCCTTTACGGTTCTGGTTCATCTCTCTGCCTGCTCATCTCAGTTGTGTGTCAGCCCCTCCAAATCCAGTGGCATGGGAGACCCGGGGTCTGGCAATGCCAGTTCAGCACTGAGAACGACCAATGGACAAGCAGGGTGCAAGGACAGAGGCAGTCAGTCTCCCGCTGTTTCCCACTCCAGATCCCAGTGTCACACAATGGAGCAGAGGCAAATAAGTCAATGCTCTTGAAAAATGGAGCGATGTGTCTCCCCATCGCACGCCTCCTCGGACAGGAGCTGCCTGCCTGAAAAGGGAAGCATATCACGTGATCCTGAGGTGTGTCAGACAGAGATGCTGAGCAGGGTCATGTTTCTCTACAGAAGACACACTCTGTGCTGTGTAGATAGAGACAAAGCAGCTTAGCTGCGTGCTTCATGAAGAGCTTTCTAAATCCTGCACACCTTACTCATGCCAAAGTCCCATTGTTTTCAGCAACTATCGCTTGCTCGCTATTTTTAACTTTTCCATCCCAGAAATGTCTAGGGTTTGGGCCACAACGTACAATAGAGAGAACAACTACTAGATGCGGAATGAGGATGATGGTGTATAACTTATTCATTGGGTTAGGTTCCATATCGTTTAAATATGTCTGCCCACTATACAGAATTCATTCTATACCAAGCATGTGTACAGCATCTAGCACTGTGGGGCCCTGATTCCTGTTTGGGGCTTGTAGGTGCTACCACTGTACAAATAATTATTAACAACAACAGTAAATAAGAAGCCATGAAAATAGCCCTCAAATATCATGAATGCAGACAGAGAGAGAGAGAGATTTCCATTTTCCACTAGGATGCCTTGGAACCACGTTCATGTCCTGGAAGGACTGACTCACCTCTTCATCCTTCCAAGGAAGATAAATTGCTTTCAGGGCTGTTCACTGTGTATGGGTTATTTCTATAACTAAGGTCTTGTTTGCAGTGTGTGTAAAACAGAATGATGAAGATCCGATGCCTCTTTTCCGGACAGCCCAGGTTTTCCTTGGCCAAAATGCCTCCCTGCCCCAAGTGGTATATGCAACATGATACATGCATTAGTTAGCTACTGTGTTCCACCCAGAAGTGGCTGCATTCCAACTGTGCGGCACATACATAGTTTGTGAAGTACTTTGGCACGCTCCAGGAGGAAAGATGCGATGGAAATGGAGCATATCGTTATTCCTCAGTGACTCTAGGGGTAGATGCTATACAAATGCAACACTTATTATTGAGTGGACCTAGTGAGATTATAAATCACAAGAGCCATGTTTAAATCACTGGACTCCTGAACAGGAAGTGGTATAATTGTTACTATTATTTATTATTCTTGGATTTCCCTCACCACTGACCTGAAATCCTTCCCCTGCTTTACCTCCTCCTACTCTCTGTGGACTTCCCTGGTCTAAGACTTTTCATTTCACATCTGGAATGATACCAAAAGCACTTCTCGGTAACACAATGGGTAGCGCTGGACCTTTCCTGTCTGTGCGAATCAAGGCAACAGGGAAATGATGTCATCACAGCAGGGCTAAGAGTGTGATGACATCATCATGACAGCAGTGAAGCATGTTAGCTTTAAGTGCTGGTGAGACGGGCCAGACTGACATCCCTGAAGACTAGAGTTCTTGTGTTATCCACAGGGCAGATACAGCATGGTCAGCAGCATGACTAGCCCTGCCTCAATCACCTCCTATGGGGGCAAGAGGGTGAGGTCAGTCTCCATGACCCGTTCAGCCCCCGGACAAACGCATGGCATATGCTACCTTATGCGTATGTGATGATTACTATTTGTAGGTGCTGAGGGTGGTAGGGCAGTGTGGAATGACAGGAAAGGGGTTCGGTACTACATGCAGGACCTGTGTAATGTGGTGGTAAGAGGACAGAAGTGGGGTGCACCTGAATTAACCCTCTCCTCTTTGTGTGTCCCTTTTATCCAAGGGTTGAGGATTCCTTCACCTTCACTGATGAGCATGGGAGCAACTGGACATTGGGGGCTAGATCCTTCACTATGTTGGGGTTACTCTCAATGCAGCTGGCATTAAGCCACCTTTCCATTCCCCTGCTACGGGGGGGACTGGAGTTGACATGGAGCTGTCAGGGAGTTGACATGGTTCCTAGCCCTGATGCAGCCTGGTGTGGTCACACAAAGACCTCTTCATCCTCAAAAGATGGCTGGTACACTGGGTATGGCCCCCAGCGTGCCTGTGCGGGGATGAGACGGGTTGACACCAGCTGAGGTTTTTCCCAGACTGTTTGTGGAAGCTTTAACCCACTTTGTGCCCAATGGGAGGTTTAAGCAGGGCTGAAGATATGACCCTAGGTAGCTAATAACACATGGACACAGTCAGTTTGGCAAATGCAGGTATTTGTTTTATGCTCACAACAGCTGGCGTGATATGCTAACAGGTTCGTAGCCTCCATGGTCCTGTTGACAGTGTCACCTGGCAGGCTGGCCTTAACACTGGAACATTGCAGCGCGGTAGCACCTTCCGTCCGAGGCACTTAAAGCACTCTGGAAACATTAGTAAAATATAGATCCACCACCACAGGCAATGGGCATAATTATATCCATTCAATAGATTTTTGGGACGTAGTTGCAGCCTTTGGTCACTCTTCTATTGATTGGACATGGTCTGCCCCCACGTTCTCAAATTGTAGCCCTCAAATTGATATAGCTGGGGTCACTACCTACGCTCATTTACATCAATGTGGGGGCGGTCGTGCCCCGGGCTCATTCTCCAACACCGGCGTGGCGTGGTCCTGCCCTATGCTAACTCTCACACATTCACCTCAGTGTCTTCCCTCCCCGTGCTGGCTCTCACCGTGACGTGGGTGTTACTCCCCACGCCCGCTCTCACGCCCTGATGTGAGCACGGCCCAGCCCCTCACCGACTCTCACACCGATGCGGTGCGGCGAGTCCCCAGGCTCACTCTCACAAATTGATGTGGGCGTGGTGAGTCCCCAGGCTTGCTTGCATGCTGTTAGGCCTGGGTTGCCCCCCATGCTCACTCAGTGCTGTGGGTGTGGTCAGACCATGCCCACGTTAGTGTGGGCGTGGTTACCCCGAACGATCACTCTCACACATGGATAGCACGTGCTCTACCCTTGACGTGGCTAGCGAAGGGTGGGTGAGACGCCGTCAATGAAACGAGCTTTCACTGTCTGTGGAAAATTCTTTAACCGACTCCCTTTTTTTCCCCCCTCCCCCTTTCTCCTTCAAGGTTGAAAAAAACGATGACGTTGACCAAAAGATTGAGCAAGATGGCATCAAACCAGAAGATAAAGCTCATAAGGCAGCCACCAAAATCCAGGCCAGCTTCCGCGGACACATAACAAGGAAAAAGCTCAAGGGGGAGAAGAAGGGAGATGCCCCAGCGGCCAATGCCGAGGCTGCTGAGAAGAAGGAGGAGGCCCCTGCTGATGGCGTGGCAGAGAACAAAGAGTGCGACACTCCCGCTGCCACGGAAGCCGCTCCGTCCGAAAGTGCCCAACCTGCGGCGGGCAGCAAAGATAGCGGCGCCCCCTTGGAGGAGAAGCAGGGAGAAGGCGCTGCTGACGCTGGCTCAGAGCAGCCAGCCACTCCCGCCGCCTCCTCGGAGGAGAAGCCCACTCTCACTGCCACCGACACGGAAACTAAAGCTTCCACTGATAACTCGCCGTCCTTGAAGGCTGATGAAGCCCAGGGCAAAGAGGAGCCTAAACAAGCCGATGTGCCTGCTGCTGCCCTCACTGCTGTGACCACCGCTGCTGCAGACGATGCTACTGCCAAGGCAACAGCGCAGCCCCAAAAGGAGATGGTGGAGAGCAGTCAAACCGAAGAGAAGACAGGTAAGTGGACATCAGGGAGTCGGGCTCTCTCTAAACACACTGCGAAATGCCCCTGGCCTCCCTGTGGTTTCAATGATTGAGTGGTAGGGAATGGAGCAGAAGTTAGCAAGCGAGGGAGAAAGATCAGTAATGACCAGTCTGGTTGTTTCGTGTTTTAGGGAAAGGTGAGAGAGATTTTCATGGTAGACCCCTGAGGTGAGCGACTGCTCTGACCTTGTGGAAATATTACCTATGGAAGCTTTACGATACGGGATATGGCCGGGGGGGGGGGGGGACGACTCCAGTGTAGGGAATCTTTTGAGTGTAACAAGAGTCTAAATCCAGACCTATGGTGAAAACAGACTGTGAAGGGATTTTTCTTTTCTTTTCTGTTTTTTTTTTTTAAATCTTATTTACCTCGGGCTTGCATAGAGACAACCCCCTGAATTCATACTCTCAACCTTGATTCTTTAGAGCCTGATCCTCCACTGTTTTGCCCTTTGTGTCATCATTTACACTGTGCAAAGTGGGTGTAAAATGCCATGGTTGGTGTGAGTGCCCAGAGAATCCTGATTGTGTAGAATTTTACACACACTCTGCACTCACTTGGCACAGGTGTAACTGAAAACACAAGACACAATGAAGCAGAGAGTCAGTCCCTTTCATTTGGATGTTATCATTCCCTTTAACAGTGAGGACATACATGCACCAGCTCCACTGTAATGACCAGAGCTAAGTTATTTATTACAGTGGATGTTGGTTTGATTAATTTCACCTGTTTTGTTTGCCAGTTGTCAGGGAGCGGTTTACAATATTCTTGCATCTAATCAGTATTCTAAATTATTTGCAAATTTCTTCTGTAAATGTTTCTTTGCCTGCAGATCATTTGAACTGTGAACATTACAGTTGAATATATAATTTGCAATTCACGCTCTAACGTAGGTAAATAGCTTAGCTAGCCAACACAGAGTGAGTTGTAAATTTAACAATTGAATGTACACTTAAAAATTAGCTTTCAGTGAATATTTGAATATTCAAGCACAACATTTGCTTTTTATTCATATTCATTCAATATGCAAGCTCTCGAGAGTTTGCAGAAAGCAAACACAGAAGGTTTGTGACCATGGTCAAATCAAAATTCCCTTTGGAATGCCAATGAATATTGATAACAATATTTCCTTTCCCACTATTTGATCAGCTTTGCCAATCACAAACTCACACAGTTGGTATGTCCTAGGATCATAGAAGTTAGAGATGGGGAAAAGATCCAATAAGACTTCCTATCCATTTCTCTGATGTGGGTTCTTCCCTGCAACATATGGTCAGATGTGGCAGAATTCGATTTTTATAATTTTGACAGTGAATATCCATGTTTATTTGTAAGCATTTTTTTCAATTTTAATCCATTCAAATCTTCACAGTTGTGGAAAATTATGTGGGTGGAAGGTCAGATAATAATTGTTTAATGACAGTAGATAATGAGATTCAAAAAGTTAAGACTTTATAACCATTAAAACACAAATTGTCAACATCACATTTCAAAATATACAAAGTAGATAGCCTTAAATCAAGTTCTCATGCAGCATTTGGTTATTTTGCCCATCTGTAATATTTTATGTTTCTCAGTGGAAATATTTTTTCATGTTTGTGTGTGTAAGGCGAAATCCACGTTTTCTAATCCTTCCAAGTCTAAATATGTTCCCCAGTACTTTACCCAGTCTAGTTTTGAAGGGTTTCCATTACAAAGGGTTAACCACAATGGAGCTACCACTGTTTCAGATCTCCCAGCTAGGAAATGGTTCCTGATATACAGCCTATATTTTCCTTTTCCTAATTGCATCCTATTACTCCCCTTTGCCCCTCTAAACAATGCTGCTCCTTCCTTGGAGTTTACTCCCTTCCTAGACTCATAGGCAGTTACCATGTCCCTCCAGTCATCATTTAGTTCTGCATTATCCTGCCAGCCACCAGCACTGCTGAGGTGTCTTGGTCATCCACGAAAGAGAGAGGACTACTAAATAGCTATCACATCAGTGCTCTGCCAGTCCAGGGACCAATCTCTCCAGCTCTATCAGGCTGTTTCTTCCTGAAGTCGTCCTCTTGCCTTTCCAAGTTCATTTCTTTTATCATTTCTGTGATCGAAGACTAGCACAGAACTATGCAGTGTGAGGCCGCCAAAAATAAATAAATCAAATTGGCTACTAGCCAGCATCCTTGGCTGGCTCATTGCCATGGCACGCTTGGCTGCTACTCCTGTGAAGAGTAAGTGCAGGTCATTCTACATTTGTGTGCTGTTATTCATTTGGGTAGAATTTTGCTACAGTTGCCTTGTCACCTCATTTAAAGTTATGTTTCTGGGGTAACATGGGTAGGGGATGAGGGCATTTGACCTACATCCTTGGGAGATCTTTTGCCTTTGCATCTGAGTGAAAGGAAGAAAACGAGAGACAGAATGAAGGAATGAATGAGTTAATCAATTAACCAAATTGCATTAATTTTTTAGTGCTTAAAATTAAACATTTCTGCAGTGGGCAAGAAATGGGGCCGCTCCTCAAGAACAGGATTTACTCCACTAACACATCCTTCATCCCCCAAGTGTTCAGTTCTAGATACTCTCTTAATCTTGTCTTTTAGGAAACTGCTTTGGAAACTGGCTTTAACCAAGCAGTCCTGTGTCCAGTATTAATTTACTCGGTGCCTCAGGGGCCCCTGTATTTTTATTATAAGGCACCTTCTCAATAATTCTGATTAGGACTGCTGGACCATGAAGCAAAGATGCGGAATTTAACCCAGAATAAAGCATGAATGAGACACGGAGCCAAATTCAGAGGCTGATCCTAGTTTGAATCCTAGACCCCCTTCGCACCTCCTTCCCTGTGTGCAGGTATGCATTGATGTCCCTTGCAAACTGAGGAGCCGGGAGAAAGTGTAAGTTAAGATAGTGGGTGGCCTAGTTTAAAATTTACACTTCCTTATACTCCTGTTTGTTGCTTTTCTTTCCACGTTCCTGGCTTCTGGCCCCTTAAACTCTGTTCTACTCAGTGGGACAAAGTCAGGAGGGATGTGTAATGAGTGAATGTTATTTGAGGCCTAATCTATGCTATACAGTTAGGTCAACATAAGTCGCCTTGCATTGCCTATATGTGCATGTGTCTGCACTCACATTTGTCTCCTGTTCTTGCAAGTGCCCTGTTACAAAGACACAGTAAAACCACTTTCCCAAACGGCATTGAGCCATGGTCAACCTACTGAGGTCAACACAGTGTGAGTGTAGACACCTGTGTCGACCCCCACAGTCCTCCAGCAGCTGTCCCACAATGCCCCATTTCCTGAGATAGTGATCGCTTTGGTCACAATTTTAACTTCTGCTGTCCAGGGCTCACAGAGAGCAGAGGCCACCCTCCCGCCCAAATCCCTTAAAGCCTGCTGCGTATTTTTGAAATGCCTTTTCCTGATTGCCCACCTTGGTGAGCACACCAAGCAGCTCAGATTTGTTGAGTGCAACCAGCGGCCAACCAACCAGGCCGGCTCCATACACACAGAGAAGTACTGGTTGCACTCTGACCTGGTCTACACACGAAGTACTGGATCTCCTGGGCCTGTTGGGAGAAGAGGCTGTGAAGCCCAGCTGTGGACCAGCCATAGAAATGTGGACATCTATGAGCAGAATGCAGGGGGGGATGCAGGAAAAGGGGTGAAACAGGGATCGGCAGAAGGAATTTTGCCAGGGATACCACAAGGCCAGGGAGTGCAATAGATCTGGCGCCGCACCGCAGACCGGCCGCTTCTGCAATGAAGTGCATGCTGTACTTGGCAGAGACTCCACTAGCACCCCACAGACCACTGTAGAACCTCAGAGAAGCCCAAGACGGTGACCCCTGCCGTGAAGAGTGAGGAAGAGGAGGAGGAAGAAGAGGGAAACGTGGCAAGAGATTCCTGCCATGCCGCAAGCCAGGACCTGGCTGGAATTCTGCCACAGCGTAGTCAGTCTCGCCAAGCGAGTGCGGGTGAGCTTGATGAAGGGAAAGGGAACTCAGGTAAGTGTGTGCATGCATTTTTCCTTACAATGTTTACATTTAAAGATGGTGCCTAGCCTCCCCTCCCCCCCTTAGGAAGACACAGGTACCTGCTTTTCATTGTGTCACTCGTATGAGAAGAGGTAGCAGTGCGACGCACAGAGGCAGAGCTGGCATCTGCTTTGCATTCCCCTAGCGGGTTAGGCAGCGGGGCGTGTGCGTGTGCATGTGGCGCGCCTTGTTTATGTACACGGGGATGTCCTTTGAATCCTCCTGAGAGATCGCCATGAAACTTCCACGAAGGTGGCTCCGCAATCCTCTCCCGAAGGTTTCGAGGGCTGGCAGCCTTGTTTCTCCCTCCACGGCAGGACGCTTTTCCACACCACTCCGCGATGAGTTTGACTGGCGCCACTGCAGTAAATAAGCTAGCGGCATATGGGCCCGGGTGGCTTTGGGATGCTGGTACCAGCTGTGCTCTCCCTGCCCTGGTGACCCTCAGGAGTAAGAGATCAGCTAAAATCACCACCGCCTGTGGAAAACGCTGCCACTCTTCAGCTCCATTGCCTACTCGTATGCAATAGAGACCAAAATGTTATAGCTTCATGCAATGGAAAATCCTTGGCCACCCCTGTTGTCCCTGGCGGGCCATACGCACCATGGCTGGGGCCGGAGAGCAAGCAGTGCTGTGCAGAGGTGCGCCAAAGTGGACGCGTCAATAAGCATTTCTTATTAAAAGTGTTTACGGGAATCAGGGAAGGGAGTTTTGACGTTTGCCTTTCCCTTTCCCGTGTGGCTGTAAATCCAATGGTACATCTGTCTGTTTTTATCAGCAGCTTCTGGCATGGCGGGCTGGAGGGCTGCCCCCTCCACACCCGCTGAACGCCTGGCCCTGATGAGCAGGGAAAACGAGAGGACTAGGGGAGGACATGTTCAGCAAGATCCTGCAAGCCAGTGCTGCATCAGACCACGAACGAAGGGCCTGGGGGGGCCAATATGACTGACAGCATGGAGAAAGACAGAGAGGAAAGGCAAAAGGTCCAGTCAGCAGGTCTGGAAGCGGGAAATGCACCAGGACATAATTGGTCTTCTCAAGCAGCAAACCCAAATGCTGCAGCCCCTGGCTGAGCTACGGGTCCAAAAATCCTGGACTCTCCAACTCTGCCGTCCTTGGAGAGCTCCATTGTCGCTACTCCCCAACTGCCCAACATACCACACAGGCTCATGGGCAGCATCATTATCCCTACCACACCACTCCACTCCAGGACACAGCAAGGAAAACCACAGCTTCCCAGACACTGACCGGTGAGCACCACGACCGGTGTATGTGTAACCACAACGGATTACAGCTGTTTACTCACATGGACATAAACCTTTACTTCCTTTACATTTCTAAATTTTCACCCCATTCAGTCATCCTAAAAATTGTATAACATTGCCTATGGTTTCTTCGCCCATTGATTTTCTGCACTCTTTTTTTCCACGCAATAAAGTTCAATTTTGGGAGAACCAAATTATCGTTATTCATTCAGAACAAATACTGCAGAATGCATAGCGGCACCCAAAGCAAACGGCACTTCTAAATGCACCGAAAGCACCCCGGCGTCCGTAGCTTAAGGAAAACATCTCGTCACGTTTATAAATGTACAGCAAGCGCTACACAGTTCTTAGCAGCATGGCCCAGAGGACACTCCGGCAGAAACTGCTACTATGGTTGTTAGTTAAAGTGCTCTTTCAAAGCCGCCCTCAGCCACATAGCCCGGCACTGGGCTCTTGTAATAACCCTTGTGTCTGGCTGTTCAAAGTCAGCAGATAGCCACTCCACCTGTGCCCTTCCCACTGGCGGCAGCTTTTCCCCCTTCGCCTCACAGATCTTTCCTTGGTGCTTTGGAGGTGGCTTCATGAACTGGGGAGCAAGAGGTCCCCAAGAATCACAACGGGTGTGTCAGTATCACCAAAGGTAATCTGCCAGTTGGGAAAGACTGTCCCTGGTTGCAACTTTCTGAACAGTCAGTCCTGTGTTCTTAAGGAGGTAAGTGTCATGCATCTTCCCTAACCAGGCAACATGGAAGTGTCCCCAGTGATCCACCAATGCTTGCATGGCCATAGATGTAGCCCTTTCTGTTGCTGTACTCTGTGGCAAGGAGCTTTGGTGCCAAAGTAGGGGTATGCATCTATTGCCCTACTGCAGTTGGAGAACCCTACGGCTGCAAATCCCTGTGCTATTTCCTGCACATTGCCGAGAGTCACCGTCCTGCAGAGCAGGAGGCAATTAATGACCCTACACACCTGCACAGCAATGACCCCCACTGTGGACTTTTCAACTCTAAAATGATTTCCTGTTAACCAGTCGCAACTCGGTGATGCCGGCTTTCAGAGTGCGATTGACACTTGCTTCTTCACTGTCAACGCAGCTCTCGTTCTGGTGTGCTGGAGCGCTGGGGCAAGATGTGCCGGAGTCCTACGGTAACAGCGCTCTAGAACCACTCGGGGCGAAGCCAGGCAGGACTCGACTCTAGTGCTTTAGAGTCTGCCCCCGCCGGGTCTCCACACACCAGTGCAGCTGCCTCCCGAATCTGGCCTCAGAGCGTTCAGCACCCTGCTCTGCCTGATCTCCCGCTCTGAGTCCCCCTGGATGGGACCCTGGGGAGCTCCTACACGCCCCCAAAGGGACCACGCACCCCGCCGTGCAGTCAGAAGCGATTCACAGCCAGCGTGCAAGCCAGAACCAGTTATTAGTTCTCAGGATCACAGCATAGAATGACTTTGTTAGCAGATTAATTAGAGGTTACAGCAGCAACCAACTAGGGAGCCTCAGAGCCCATTGTCAGGCCCTGCTCCTGAGCCCCCTTATGGGGGACTGTGCTCTTCCAACCAGCCACCCCCCAGAATCATCCCCTTGCCCCTCCCCAGCCCTTTGTCTCCTTCCCGGGCAAGGTGGCCACTCCTCCTGGTCTCTGCCTACCGCAACCTGTTGCAGATGGTTGACCCAGGGGGGCAAAGGGGTCTGGCCATTGTCTGCGTACGGGTGACTGGGAAGGTCCATCCACCCTCTGGTGGCCTCTGCAATGATCACACACCCAGGTCCCATCACCGACATACATGAGTGACACATGGGGGAAAGTGAGGCGCACACACAGCACTCAGAGAAAACCCCAAGAATAGCTCCACTTCCTCACACAAGCTCATCACTCAGATCCAGGAATGTGGCTTTTCGCACTGGAAGTTCTACAGCCACTGCTCATCATCCCGTGCATTTATGATGCGATCCCACCAGTCAGTGCTTGTTTCTCAAGCCCAGAAGTAGTTCTCCACCATCCGCAGCTGCTCAGTGAATGCCACCAACAACCTTGAATGGGTTTTCGCTCTGGCCCTCCGCAAACTGTCCTTGAAGGAATCCTCGTGTCCCCGGTTGTTGCATTATTTCCGGAGGGTCTGTAAATACAGGAGAATCATGCCTCATGTATTTGCGATGTTCATGAGAATGCTGCAGGGTTCTGTGGGCTCCCTGATTCTGTCAGAGATGGCAGAGAATGAAATGCTGTGTGGGGTTGTGGGATTTAAAAAAAAAAGTCTTAAAAACCAAGGGATATGGATGGCATTATGGGATGGAGAAAACTGCATGCTGGGAACCTGACCTCTATCTCCCAGAGATCTCTGTGCAAGTCATTACTATCTCATAAAACACTGAAAAAATATCCCCAAAGGTATCATGCTGGATGGCAGCACGTGGCGTGTGGGCATACCTACCCAATGTCCACCACACTTTGCGTCAACACACACACACTTCTGGTGAGCACACACAACGCTGACACAAGCAGCCATGTGCGCATGTGCCCTGGTGACATACAAACTTCAGCGGCTGCATGCCAGTGTAATTTATACCAACCAAAGTTTGTAGTGTAGACATGGCCTAAACAAACAAGCCATATGCTAATCTCAGTTGCATTGGTTTAAATCTGGAGTGTCTCCAGTGAAGTCAGTGGATTTACTCCAGATTTACACAGGTCAGGTGTAAAGTGAGCTCAGACTCCAGTCCAGTTGGTCTGAAGGAGTCTATGATAGCTGGCGTAACATGCACATGGTGGTGTGAGTCACACCATCTTAGATTCCCTTTGGCCTTTCCTAGATTGTCTTAAACTCACCTCTGAATTTGACTCACTCGCACGTCAAAAGCACTCTCAGAACATCAAGTAAAAATACAATGAAACACAGAAATCTGAAATAGTAAAAGTACCTAAGGAAGCAAATTGAGCTTCTTTTGTATAGAAATGAAGAATTTTTTCTCTTGCTTGATGAAGTAGCCTTAAAATGGAGCAGTCTCCCAGCTGCACTGGAATAATCAGTCAGCCTACAATCATTGTATAAAGTTGGCAGGTCTGCCGCTCCCAGAGGACACTACATCCTCGGAGCCATGCACACTGGCAGTCACCACTTCCACACACTTAGTTAGAGGATGCAAGTCCCCAGGGACACTTTTCAAGATTTAAAAGCTTTGTGTTCAGTTGCATCAGTATATTGACACAGGGACAACACAGGGAGCATTGCCTAGATAAAGATTTGCCTATGGGAAGCGCTGTCTATTGTAACTTTTCTAATGTGTATGGTCTGATCTATGCTGGAGGATCAGAGAGTGTAACTGGAATGTTAGCATTGGTCTGTGTATAATTGGCATGATATAAAGCACCTTCACTACCAATCCTATTTCAATTGCACTTATCTCTGCACTTACCCAGCAGCATAGGAAAGTGATGCAAGCAGATTCTCGGGGAATAGTGATGTAATTGTAACCTGCAAGCTAGTTTGCCGGCACTTCTTGTCTACTGTAGTGCTCTGTAGTTGCAAGCTAAGAACAAACATTAGCACTGCTCATAGCATGCCCCAGCAGTACAAAGCTCGTGCCTGATTTTCCGTTGCCCTGTAGTCATTTGCGTCAGTGCAAAGTGAGTGTAAAACACTACCAATCTCTTATGAGAGTGTTTTGCAAATGACTACACCAGGTGCACAGCAAGGGAGAATCAGACATCACATCATCAGAAGGTTTGTAGCAGATTTGTGGATAGAAGCTTGGTGTGCTAGGAGCTAATATGAAACATGCCACAATTTTCCAGAGTACGAGAGTCTTGTGTGGCCCCCACTTCTCCTTTACAGGATGGAGCATCCTACTCACTCCAGCGTGTGCCCTAAAACTACCACTGGATGAAGTTCTCCCTAAGCAATATGGGTTGGAGTTGTACATTTGGAGCAGAAGGACCTGAGTTCAAGCCCTGTTTATATACATGGTAATAACTGTATTTAGTAATAACTAGATGGGATCTGACTATGGAACAATCTTCCCAAGGAGCTCAGGTGAATCAAGAGCCTAGCTATCTTTGAGAAAGCCTTTGAACTGTGACACTCACAATACAAGCGACTCCCTTTTATTCCCACCAACCAAAAACAAAACCAAAACCCCCTAACCCAAGCAGCATGTTGACCGCCCAAAAAAGGAAAAATGCCAGAGACACCACACAGTCCACTAGGAACTTCACTATTGATATTGATTTTACATGGAAGGCCCTCAGATACTAGGGTGACGGTTGGCAATATAAAATCAATGCTAGAGAGAGAGAGTGATCACTATGAAGTATAGCTAGCTGCTGTGTGCAGTACAGTCATGGCCATGGAGGGCACTGCAATCATGGATTCTCTTTATACCATCATCTGCGAGGCTAAACATTGCAGCTGAACATGAAGCGTGCCAAGTATCAGTTGGGATTGATTACTCAAAGGAGCAAATCCAAGCGAGCAGTCAGGGTTATACAGCTCTCCACTTTGTGCTGAAATTCCTTTAGGGGGAAAGCACTTAATTCCACAGTAGAATGATAGGATTACACCAGTTCCACCCGGTCAGTGTGATCAGATTAGCTGAACATTCCTTGAGTGCTTTGTAACTGGTGCAATTAGATCCAGAAAAATTAGTGGCAGTTCAGTGATCGCTTCCAGCTCTGTGGACTCCGCTAAGGTGGACCTCTGCACTCTGAAATGATGTGGCCATGCAAATAACTGCATAGGAATATAGGAAGTGCCAACCTGCATCAGAGCCAAAATTGATCTTGTCCAGTATCCAGCCTCCTACAGTGGCTATTACCAGATGCTTCAAAGGAAGGTGTAAGAACCCCACAGCAGGCAGATGTGAGATAATCTGCCCCCCTATATTAGGGCTCATCCTGATCTCTGATAGCTAGACATCGGCTTAAACCTTGAAGCAGAAGGGTTTAATATTCCTTCCAACATTTTTGCTAGTATAATATCTCTGAATATTCTTGATATCCGTATAAATATAAATTCCTTTCTGAATCTTGCAAAATCCTTGGCCTCAATACCTTTCCGTGACAGTGAGTTCCACAGTTGAATCACATGGCGTGTGAAATTTGCCATGCTTTAATTACATTGAATGTCTCCATGTTCTTGTATTATGAGACAGGGATAACAGAAGCTGCCAATCTACCTTCTCTAGGCCATTCATTTTTAACATGTCCCATCTTATTCATCTCCTTTCTATGATAAACAGTCCCAGCCTTTTCAGTCTCTTTTCACATAAGAGCTTTTCCAAGCTCTTGATCATTTGGGTAATTTTTCTCTTAGCACTCTCCAGTTCTGCAATACCCTTTTTGAGCTGGGCTGACCAGTATTGCACACAGTGTCCGAGATGGGGCCACACCATAGATTTATTTACTGGCATGATCATATTTTCTGTATTGTTCCCCATTCTATTCCAGGTGCATCCTAACGTCTTATTTGCTTTTTTGACTGCAGCTGCACATTGAGCTGAGGTCTTCATTGAGCTCTCTATAGTGACATCCAAGTCCCTTTTCCGATTTCATCATTTCCCCTTTTGTAAAAATGCTGCATACATCTTTTATTAAGCCATGTGATTGGCCGTGGGGTTGGGCAATGGCTAAAGAGGGCAGAGAAAATGTAGACAGCAACAGGAAGCTTTTGGAGGAGTCGGCTGGAATGTTGAGTCCTGCTGGAGCATAGCCCCTGCTCCAGCTAGAAGTGCTTGTTCTGCAGAGCTCTGATTCTCCACAAGAGCTGGGGCTATGCTCCAGCAGCACTCACCATCTAGAGATCCCAAGATGCTCAGCAATGGGGCTCCTTCCTGCATTCCTTAGGAGCTTTGCCAAAGTGAAGCAAAAGCAGGCTGGCCCCAATTCTGCACACCTTAGGACCTCTACAGCTAGGGCCATTCCTACCGTATGGAATTCCAAAACTCCACGAGAACAGGGTCTCTCCCCTTCTCTGGAATTTAAAAGTTCCTCAGAGCAGGCACCTCTTCCAACAAGCTCCACCCACCCAGTTCATCCACAGCCTTTCTTCTCAGGCCTCCCCCGTGCTTCAGGCTCCACTCTGAGAAGAAATCTTCTTTTGACTGCTGCTGCTGCATGTCTCTCAAGGCAGGAGAGGAGCTTAAAGCTAACTTGTGAGAATAAGTTGGATGTTGCAGGGTGGTTGTACGCTGTGCTAGGCTGTTCTCTGAAGATTTGGTGGGTTTGTGGCAGAAGGTGGTCTCTCCACTGTGCTGGGATTTTCTACATAAATCCATGGGTGTTGCCACATAATAGAGCTCTAAACCACTGCACAGTAGGGTATTGGCTTTAGCCATTTCTTCCTATGTCCTTAGACACTTCATTCAATCCATGGGACACTTGGATGGGTTTGAGGCTCTCAGCTGAGTTCCTAGCATACAGTAGCCTATATTGTACAGCTGCTATCCGTAGTGCTGCATGAAAAGACACAGAGCGATGGAAGGCTGGACTGGGCTAAAGAGGTAAAGGAAAGGGCTTTGTTTAACGCTGGCAAGAATATGACTCAAAATTTCATGCATATAGGCTTAAATAGTCATCAGTGATCACACTTAACCACCTGCCACACAGCTTCCATCCAGCTTTTTAGCCAATAGTAAACGTCTACTTTTCATCATGAAGGAAAGCAACAGGCACAAAGAGCAAAAGACGGAGGCGAGGGGATGTTAGTGAGGATGACTGGACGGGAACCTGATCCAGGTGGAGTTACAACACTTGCTGAAGAAATCAGAAATCCCTTTTGCATTTGAAAAATATGTGCTGTCTCATGCAACGCTGAATAGCTACAGAAAATGGTGTGAGTAGACATGACCCGTCGACACTAGAGTTCTCAACATTGCTGACACTGGTGAAGTTGAGCTGTGGGAACCTAGAGTAGACACCCCTTGTGGAGTTGGAAGAAGATGCAAGTTAAAATAGGGGGTGATTACACCTTAAAACCCTGTGTGAGTTGCTTTTCTTGATGTACTTCTCTCTTCTGACACATTGGCATGTGGAGTGGATGCAATGTGTAAAGAGGGAAGGTGAGGGGTTCTGTGTAAATACAAATGTACTGAGTCTATTACAGCATGGACATAAGTGAGCATCTAAATTCATCCTCCTCCTGGAGCTAGGCTTTATTGGTGACTCAAAACCAATAACATGACATAAACTTCATCCTCGGCTGCCTCCCCAAGATAGCTGGTACCTTCTTTGACCTAGGTCCTTAATTCCCTCCCCTTATATTCTATTTGGAGTTAAGGGGACCCATTGGATAACATGACCCAGTAGTAATGGCTGGATTTGAATGCATGGGGTGAAATCGTGACCCCACTGAAGCCAATGGCAAAACCCCCACTGACTTTAATAGGGACCGGATTTCACCTATGGTGTTAGCATCTGTGCCAAGAATGATTTGTTTGCAGTGTTGTTGTAGCCATGTTGATCCCAGGATATTCGAGAGACTAGGTGGGTGAGGCAATACCTTTTACTAGACCAGCTTCTGTTGAAGACCTGAAGAAGAGCTCTGTGCAGCTTGTAAGCTTGTCTCTTTCACCAACAGAAGCTGGTCCACTAAAAGATATTACCTCACCCACCTTGCTTCCCTAGGATCACTTGACAAAGGAGCTGTATGTTCCCATACAAAGTCTTAAGACCTGATTCTGGACTACTGCCTTGTTTAGTCATTTACAGCTGTGGAAAGTGGGTTTACAATGCCACCAAATCAGAGTGGTAGAATTTCACACCCCCTTTGCACTAGTGTAAATAATGACGTAAGAGGCAAGCCAATGGAGAGTCAGGTCCCTGTTACAGTTTGCCACCATGCCACAGGAAGTTCCCCTTTGATAAGTTCATGTGAATCTCAGGGAGTCTATGGGCTTGATTCTCCTACACCCACTAGCAAAGGATGTGTATGCTTCTTCCCCCATCTAAATGTTGACTGCATAAATTCTAATGCACGGCACGATATGAGCTAGCCCACTTTGGAAGACACTGACTCTTCTGCCTTCCCTTTCTCTTAGAGGGAACAGGAGGCCAATTTAAGCTCTTTCAAAGCCCCTCGGCCATCTGGCTATTTTCCGATGCCTGTTCTGCTTGGGGTTGGCCCTTGTGGGCTATCAGCTGTAGAAGAATGAAGGTAGAAGGAGGAGTAAAGTGTAGCTGACCCTATGATAACAACATGGTGTGTGTGTTGGGATGTGTTTTGTTGTGGTGGGGTGTTTTGAGAGATGTGTTTTGGGGAGGAGGTTGCGTGTGGCAGTTTTTTTATGTTTGGGAACAGTTGTGTGGTTTTTTGGGTATATGTGCTTCAATCCCAACAGGAGTTGGAGAAGCAGCTGCACAGAGAAACAATTTAGGTATCACCATGGAAACTGCTAGGTTGAATCCTTTCAAAGAATATCTCCATCCCCATCCTTTTCTATTGATCCCTCTCCAGTTTGACTACACATGGGTCCCTTTGCTTCAAGTGAAATCCACCACTGCTTTACAGAGATGCCAGGGACTGCAGTGCAACATGGGGAAATGATCAACATGGATTCCATGGGCTGTTGATACACTGTCATAGAAATTAATTTCCTTCATTTGAAATCAGTTCTCATTCTCTCAACCTTTATAAACAATGCTACAAGATTTTTACAGCCCACGCTACTGTAGTAACACATTGTTAAAGTTTTTTGAACCATTACTGTAACAATTCTTTTATAAGCATGGCGGAGATGGGTCAAGTTTGGCCACTCGCTGTGGCCCTGATCCTAATATTCATGATGATGACAAATTACTTACTATTAATTATTAATATCAATAATACATCAATCACACTTCTTTCACACAACACTCTCAAACCTGTTTATAAAGACTCTCCCATTTCAATAAAGCCATTCTGGGGCAGTAGATGGGAGCTGTTCAGGAGTAGCCAGTCTCACTATGCAACATTTTGTGACAAGAAGTACAGAATACAAGATCCAGTTTACACCCCAGGGGAATTTAAGGAAGCAGCCAAATTGGAACTTTGCCAGGGTTAACACCCTTGTTGAGAAAACTGCCATAAAATGTCTAGTGACTGCTTATTGAAAGATGGCTCCTACGGCAGACTCAACGTGCCCTAACACCATGAGGGCACATTGGTTAAGTACCAACTCATGGAGAATAGTGTCCCTAACTGAATGAGCACTGGTTCTTTGGAGAGCTCCTTCCAAGTTCTGATATTTACTGAAAAGCCATAATATATGGCCTTTCTGGTCAATTGATGAGCTCTTTAACCTGCCAAGATCTGAATTTCGACATGCATTGCCACATACGATGCTCTTATTAACACCTAACACCTGAGTGGGCCATGGAATTCCTTGAGTTCCTGACATTTTTATGGGACTGATTGTAGCAGAGGAAAAAAAAATCGGAACTCTGAATTCAGTTCAAGGCAGGTAAGTAAGGAGGCAATTGATGTGCAACTATTTTAAAAGGTATTTAGTTGTAAATTCCATGGGTCAGGTTGTCAACTGGCTTAAATGGAGCAACTCTACTTTAAACCAATTGAGGGAGCTGGCCCTTTGTCTGCATCTATATTCCGTTAATGCTTTGGGAGATTAGGTCCAATCCTACATTGTTTGTGCGCTGTACCACCAAAGTAATAATGATTAGCATGTACGCTGCGCTTTTCAGCGGTCGTTCTCAAAGCATTTACGGGGAAGGGGAAGGATCATTATCCCCATTTCAGAACTGGAGCCACTGAGACAGAGAGAGGTGAAATGACTTGTTCAATGCCAAACAGTGATTCACTGGCAGAGCCATGACTATAATCCAGCTGTCCGGATTCTCAGTCCAGTGCCCTGCCCACTGAGACCTGTGGCCTCCCTCGGTGGAACGCCCATCAATTGTACTAGAAGTTCTGCCTCCATAACGTTTGCAGGACCTGGAATACAATCAGAATTTTGGGTGACCGACAGACCCTTAAGCCAGCAGTTTTTAATGCATGCATTTAAATCCAGCTTTAGTGATGATTCTTTGTTGCAGCCATAGCGGTTAGCTCCACCTTCTCTTTGCATGCTGGCCAATGGACCACTGGATGGGGCAGGGCAGAGAATGATCAGAGTGAAACTCGGGGTGGCAGGTGAGCGGGGGTGGCTCCAAATCTCTCACACTTCGTATCAGTGATTCATGGGCAATGAATGTGGGGGAGTCTCTTTAGTTCTCAGTAGGAATGTAAAGTATCAAACGGTTAACCGGTAAGTATTAGTCTTACCGTTTATAAATTGCATTAACCGTTTCACTGTTCAGTGCATGGGGGGGGGGGGGGGGGGCGGCTGTGCACTTGGGGGGTGACTAGGGACATTGTGTTGCAGGGAGGGAGGGATGATGGGGGGGAGGAGGGCTGGGACGTGTGCTTGGGAATGTGCAGGGGTAAGCCCTGGCAGCTTAGGGGTTAACTTTGGCGCCAGCGTGAAAAGCAGCGAGCTGGGCAGCAGCTGAGGTGCGCCCAGGTGAAGGGTCGGGTGGGCATAGGGGGTGGCCCTAGTCCTAGGGCCGGGCCAGGCACACGGTGGGGGCAGGATGCAGCGGAGGGGGTGGCCAGCGCATAGAGTGCCTTATTGCCCCAACCCCTGCAGGCTGGGGGGCAGCGGGCTCCAGGGGCGGTGGTGCCCCAGCTCTGGAGGGTCTGCTTTGGGGCAATCAGTGGGCTCCAGGGGTGGCAGCTCCACCCCTGCCTTATTGGCCCCTCCTGTAGGCTGGGGCAATAGGTTCCAGGGGTGTTTGGAGGGGCCAGGGTCCCAGGCAGGGCGGGGCCAACGTGCATTGGGCTGCCCCCATCCAGCTCCTGGGTGCCCTCCATGACCCCTCTAGGGATGTAAAATATCATAGCGGTTAATTGTTTAAACAATATACATTTTAATCGTTTAAACGGTTGTTTTCCTAAACAATATTTTACATCCCTAGTTCTCAGTGGACTGAGGTCCACAGCACAAAAGCCACCACCGCTGTCACCCTTTGTTGGCGGTCTCAGCAGGGCAGCCAGAGTGCCTGGGCCATGGAGATTGAATACCACTCTCGCCCAAAGAGGGACCTCTTCCAAGGCAGGGATGAGGCCCAGCGCCAGGGCAGCACAAGGAAACACATACCATTGCTGCCTGTACAGCAGCTGTTCTTTGGATAAGCAGCCGACTTCAGTCTCAAGAGGCTTCAGCTCAGTGCTTGTCACGGCACTCAATAGGCGCACACAATGTGAAGGAAAATGTTTCTTTGTGCCTCAAGCTAGAAACCGTCTTCATGTCTGAAGCCAAACGACTGTGAGAAAGATGGATGGAGTCACTGAGTTTTATCTCAGGGACTAGAGGGAAAATGCCAGCCATTCCTGAGTGATGCAGATGACAACTCTACCACCCCTTTCTCAACCAGATCTCCCTTCCACACTTGTGCTAAGTCAGCCTGGCAGGGGAGGGGCAGCGTGTGCTACCACGTGGAAATTCTGCGTGTGGCATGCGGCCGGCACAAAATGCACGAGTCTTGATATTCAGGGCCTTACGCTACATATACCTGGTGTACAGTCTTGCCTGCTGAGTCTCTCGTGGAAGACACAGAACTAAGCTGTAAAAAATTTAAAGGAGACTTGTTACCAAAGTTGCTGGACACAAACCCTGTGGTTCTGTCTGGCTCTGTAGCTCCTTGTGTGACTAATGCAACCTTTGCTGTCCAGTGTCACCGCATAGGGTCTACTAAGTTCTAGCCTGGACAAAGCAGCCATGGGAGGAACTGCTAGTATATGATATTACTCATCGCTAAAGGGAAAAGTACTAGTTTCCTTCACTAGCTAAAAGGACTGGTGCTATAGCCGGGTGCTGGTGGCAGGAAGCAGCACTGGTAACACACGTGGATATTGCATGGGATCTCTACATTTCTGGTCCCTGTGTGTCTGACAATCCAGGGAAGCACACATGAACCTTGAAAGAGTGAGACACGCTGCAAGATCAGTAGGCAGCTGCTTAGGGGATTTCTGCTGTGGTCAGTCACCAACCCTAAATTGCTTGCTTGTTCACTCAGGTTTCTGTTTCCATTCGATTGTGGGCCCCAAACTCCTATCAGAAGCCTTTGGGTCATTCCTAAATCACTGCTACAGTCAGAGCCAAGGAGTTGGGAACATAAAGCCATCCACTTATCAGTGGAGACAAAGACTGTGTATGAGAGGAGGAAATGCCATGGAGAAGGGGCCAATTAGTTGCTGAGCAGCATGGGCTGATGGGAAGAAATGAGCAGGGACCAATTAGGTGAAGACACTCAATCACACATTTTCCTAGGTTGCTAATGCAATCTAGGGCTGGCCCTGGCAGAGTCACTGCTGCAAAGAATGACTGGATTGCTTTAATTGCATTTTCTTTGACTATGGAAAGAAGCACGGTTTTAAGGTCAACCAGTAGAGAAGGCTATTGTCATCCATTGTGCAAATATGGGATATGTTTCCATAGGAAAGACAAGGAGAGCGTAATCTTCCCTGCTACAATCTTCTGGGCCTTATTGGTCACTCTCCAAGCATAGATCAGCCACTTCCCTCTTAAGGAGTCTAGGTAGCATAACCCAGAAAGCATTTCCTGTACTAACAAATACTATAACTGGAACTATTTCTAGAGGGCGCACAACTCACTCGGTACCCATATTATTACACAGCATGTCATTTCCAGCCGCATCTCCTATGGGTAATAAGAGAAAGGGCCTTAGTCACCTTCTCTCTCCTTCAGTCCAACCTGCCAGATTGTCCTTTCCCATTACAGGGGCTTATGCACAATATTGCTCACAGGTACAGTTTCCACCCAGCCATTATAAGGGGAGGAGTTTATTATATTGCTACAGAGCTTCCTGTTCCAGTCTTGGCTGTGCGAACACACCCTCCTTGTCTTGATTTCCCTCTGAGAGTAGTTTCACAACACTGCAGCTCCATCAACTTCAGTGCAGTTACTCCTAATTTACACCAGCATATGAGGAGAATCAGGCCCAGCGTGCATTCAGTTGCCCAGTTCTGCTGGCCAACAAAGTTAATTTTAGAGTGTGTCCATCAACTTTAGCAGTGAAGAGTGTCTCCATTGGGTCATGTCTGCTTGTTGGAGGACTCTTCGTTTGGGGCATTGGACCCCAGGTCCCCAGGATCCAGCGTCAGCAGAGCTAAGTTGAGGTGTGATGCAGCCTCACACCACAACTGGTAAGAGAATGACACCAGTGCCCTCTGCTGTCCAGAGATCTGCATTGCACTGGGCAACAATGGAGAAGCCTTGTATTTTTTCAATGTGTGGGCTGATTGGGTAATTAAAGAGCTGGGTTTGCCACTGCGCTCTGTTCATCTAGGGCTGTTTTTATAGCCGCCTAGTCAGGGATGCTCTCTCATTGAGGCCGAATTCATTAACCGAGTAATTGAAGGCTTGTTGTAAAAAGCCTGTCAGCCAATTAAAACAAGGCAGCTAGTGGATGGCAGCTGCCCCCTTACTTGCTCAGTGCAGCATTCAGAAAGTTCAAAGGGTAGAAAGTCCCGCCTGCAGGGTGCAAACTGTGAGAGGTAGTTTAAAAATGCCCAGCTTCTAATTAAAAGTGGAATGATTTATGCCACTGACAGCCGTTTTAATGGAAAAGAGTGCCGGCAGAAACAGTGGTTTGTTCTCATGGAAGACTTTTTTTCAGACAGGCTTCCCTCCTGCTTTATCATTACGGCGCTAGTCTATACCCTAGAGCCTGGAGTCACAGTTGCCTGGCTCCATTATGCAGTCATTTACACTAGTGTAAAGTGACTGCAGAGCAGGTGTAAAATGCACTCAGAGATTCGTAGCATGTGAGGCCCAGAAGGGAGCATTAGATCAGATAATCTGACTTCCTGCATAACACAGGGTTTAGACTATCAATCAGTTACCTTTGGCCTGAGCCCAATAACTTGTGTCAGAATAAAAGACAGGCAGCTGAGAATCAGGCTGAGAGGAGACAAACTGGCCCACTTTTCTGAGAGACAAACGGGAGTAAAGGGGTCCTGATAGGGTTAACTGGATTACCCAGGGTATTCTGGGGTGGAGCCATGCTCCACTCCTCCCTTGTATGGTGTTTAGTCCTTACCAGTGGGAGTTTTTTCACCACACCCTGTTGTGATATAGCTGGAGAAGGCAGCAAGCAAGTCCCCAACCTGCAGTGCTGTGAGTAGATTCATTTTCTTTTTGTTGCACTGAGCAGTCCCTTTGCCAAAACTGGCCAGATACTCCACTCTTGCTAAGGTCCCTTAGCCCTGCTGGAACAGCGCAGAGACCTTAAACCAGCCATTCTAGTTCAGCCCCTCAGTTGCTTCAGGATTGGGGAGGCATAAAGGAGTTTATAGCCACCTTTTCCTGCTCCTGAGAATTGTGGCTAGGGAGTCACAGGCATTTTACTCTGCGTGAGCTTTTGAGATGAGACCTTACGTATGAAGGACACTCTGTTTTGTATAAATGTTAAAGATGCAATAGAGCTTTTCCTGAGAGTGGGGATTTGCCTGAGCCCTTGGTTAAAAAATGTCTCCTCCACACCCTGGCTGGCATGCTGTGTGTGAAAAGCCCTATCCTGCCCCCATTGAAGACAACGGCAAAGCTGCTATTTGAGAATCAGGCCCTAGCTGTACATCACAGGTGTCTGCATTTCAGTGGCACTGTTAGTATATAATTGCAAAGCACTTTGGGATCCTGTGAGTTGATGTATGCTGCGTGCGTGTAAAATATTATTAATATCCTTGATGTGGAACTGTGGCACAGTTGATGTTGTTGCTATTGAAGTCATTTGTCAACAAGATAGCTGCTGGCAGATGGAGGCTCAGGAAGACCCTGTTAATTCATATTTTGAAAATACAGGGAATTTTTGTGCAAACAGATGGACATAAAAAACCCTAAAACAAATTGCTTTAAATAAGGAAAAGGGGAAAAAAAGAGGAGCCACCTTATAGCCCATCCTAATTTATAATTCCCCCCTACTCTCCCCCCCAACCCCCATGCCACTCTTGGATCAATAGTATCTCAAATGGGAGATTCACAGATGAATGGATTCCAAAGCCAGCTCATCTCATCTGACTTCTCTCCTGTATGACACAGGCCCCAGAACCTCACCAAAGAATTCCTAGAGCAGATCGAATTCCTAGAGAATATCTAGGTTGTAGGCTATGCCTGGTTTCCATGGCAATCTTGGGTAGTGGAAGGCTTATGAATGCCCAATTTCTCAGCCTTGTAGAGTGAATAGTAGTGGACACTGGGCAGCCAGGTGGCTTGTGAATGGTATGCAGCTGGGGGAAGGAGGCTGAGCATGTGGTTGTGAAGTAAGGCTGAAGCAATTTATGCTGAGGGAGGAGTGACGTGGGGTGGGGTCGGGGGCTGACATAAGGCACTAACGTGGAGCAGCCTCTTTCCCCATTCCAACTGGGGAATGGAGCACACATAGGGCCTCTGCCCCTTGTGGTGGAGACAGGGCTTGTCTATTATGACAAGCAGGAAGTTATATACAGAGCTGGATCAAACCTGGGGAGAGCACATGGACCCTACAATTTTGTGTACTCCCCTCATGTTCTTAACCCTTTTACCCTGGATCAGAGATCAGTGGGCTGCAATGCTCCCACTTGTACTGCCACCTCTTTTTAATGGCAGCCTTGGCTCTGCTCCACCAGCCATTCTTTCGCTCACGGCCTGCCTCTTTCACCTTCACACAGCTACAAGCCCTCCCCTCGGCTGCCTTAGCAGAGCTACAGCAGATAAACTTGCACCTGTCTACGTAGCTTTCATCACTAGTGCTGCTCCTCCTACGCCTGCCTGGCCTCCGCAAACCAGTGCCCCCAAAACTGCTGTACCCTCAGCCTCATCTGCTTGTTGGCCAAGATAGACCTGCTTGTACAGGCAATCTCCAGTTGTGGTCTCTTCTGGGCCTTTCAGTTCCTTATTATATCAAGCCTTCTTTAATTTCTTCACTGCATCTTCCTCCTGGATGTACACAGGCAATTGGCCTCAGATGGGCTGAAGTAAATTGGACCCTTCAAACCCTTCTCTGCCTTGACACAAGTTCCCAGAATCATTTCTCAGCGCATCCTCTAGCGACTGAAGGATCCCCAGAAATAGGGCAGAGATACGTTGCACAGAGCGGCACTGCTACGTGGGATGGGGATGCCTTTTCCAATCCATGTGCCAACAGGAGCGTCTTACCAGCTGTCAAATGTCACATTCCAAAGTTGGAAGCAAATCAAAACCTGCGTATTCAAGCTGTTCACACTGTAAAGTATTTCACAGAAGGAGGAGGACGAGCAGGTTTTACGGTTTGTGGGGTACCTAGCAACATCATAGGGAAGGGAAAATAGGCTGTGAATTGCCTTTCCCTCAGATCCCCCGGCTTGAGAGCCCATCAGGTCATGACTTGCCAATCCCCTCCCCTGTTCTGGTGCTAATTCTGAAAAGTGGGCCATTAGCAAGCTTGCCCAATCTCAGGTTTTGGACTAAGACAGAGATTTTGCGAAACTTTTCAAAAATAAAAAATCTCAGGACTTTTGGCTCTGCAGCAGCTGCTGCTGCCAATGCTATTGGTACAATCGTGAAGGTAACACTGAGGACAGATGGATGGTCTAGTAGGCAAGGTAGTGGACTAAGGTGGCATTGGTTCAATTCCTGGCTCTGCCACAAACTTCTTATGTAACCTTGGTCAAGTTACTCAACGCTGTGCCTCTATTCCCCATCTGTAAAATGGGGCTAATGGCACTTCCTTACACTGCAGGGTTATTGTTCTGAATAGACCAGAGAAATGGGTACTATCTGGGCAGGTCATAATGGAGGCTCTATAAAGGTCAGAGTTCATTTTAAGTGTGTGTTATATACATATGTTATATAAAACTACATTAAAATTAATGTTGCAAAGTCAAGCATTGGAAAATCAGGAAAAGCCAGAATTAAGGTTGCCTGTGGTCCTGTAGAAAAGCATCCTCAGGGGGTTGCCTGGGACAGGAGAGTGATAATGGGAGCCTTTGCCACTTTAAATCCAGCTCAGAGAGTGACCAAAAGTTGTTGGCTGCTTTTTTTCCCTAGACAGTGGATAAAGCAGGGAGTTAGATCAGATCTTGTGGGTTCTATTCCAGCTCTGCCACTAACACTATGGGTGACATTGTCAAGTAATTTCTTCTTTCTAGTCCTCAATTTCCCCCTCTGTAAAATGGGGATAATTATATTTTTCAACTTCACAAAGGTGGCTGTGAGAATTAATGTTTGTAAAATGCTTTGAGATTTTCAAAATGCTTCAGGAGGGAAAAAATTCCCCTACCACTCATGCCACTACTTCAAGATCAGCCTTCATCAGATGCACCTCTTTAAAGACCATCATGCAAATGTTCTGGACTACAGCACAATGCTGTCAGGCCCTCAGGATCTGGAGAACAGGAACACCAGCACCTTCAAACCCCATTACCCCACACCTTCCAAACCCCACTATCACTGGGTTGAGAAAACATCTGTCATAGTTCAGGGCACCGACGCTAGGCTCCAGCCTTTTCAGCCATCACCTCTCTTTGGTGGAGACCTGCGTCTCTCTCCCTTCTGATCAGGGTTTTTCCGGGCTACACAATTCCCTGTCTCTGCTGTGAGTTTCCCAGCAAGCCAGACTGCATAAACCAGGCTTCGTCTCTGCTGTGCTTTCTCCTCCGAGACTATGAACTGCTGCCCTCATTGATAAGTTACCACGCAGCTCTTTCTAAGCAAGCACATTTATTCTTAAGGTGAAAGCATTACAGAGAAAAACATATTAAAACAATAAAAGAACTTGCACACATGCTAGTAAGCTTACCAGAGATCACCCCAACTCCAACAAGAGCACTGGTAAGTGATCAGTCCTTCGCACCCACACGGGTTCTTCTGTGATTACAATTTCATAACCGCTTTTGCTCAGAGTAAGAAAGCACATTAATAAGTCTCTGTCCTTTATACAACTTGGGCCTTTGATCTTCAGACTCCAGGAACTAATAATCAGCAGACAATGGTTCTCTCCTCAGGGCGTAGCCTCAAATGGTTGGGTCCAGAGGTGGAAATTTGCATTTGTCTTCCTCCAGGTATTTCCTAGGAAACACACTTAACTTTATCCCAAAACTTCCTTCTTGATTAAAATACTCATTTGAAGCTCATAACTTGTTCCCAGGGTTTGCACTGGCCTTTTCTCCCCTTCAAAGAAGTTACCTCCAATCCCACAAGAATACATAAACTTTGGAGTCCATTGTATTGAACGCAAAGATATTAAAACTTAGTTCAATAAGTTTTTTCAATGATATTGCGGGAAATTGCTCAAACGGTCACAGCATCCCCCAAGAACACTATGCACACTAGGATAAACTCAAAAACCGGGCATTGGAAGGAAGCCCACTGCTTGATTGGTAACATCATTAAATAAAGGAGAAGAAAATAAGAACATGAAACTCTTGCTGCCGAATGCAAAGTCACTCATTAACAGAACCAGCACCATCCAGGATCTCCTTTTGGATGACGGCTTGCTGGCGTCACCTGGCTTTGATGGCATCTCTGGTGACATGATTCAATGCCACCTCCAACCCTGTCCTAGCACAGCTAGTACCCATAGGAATCTCCATATCTCGCAAGCTAAGACAGACCACAGAATGTGCCAGGAACAGCAAAGAGGACATGCAGCAGCAGTCCTGTTCCCCTCTAGCTTAGGACGCAGAAGACGTTCCAGCCCAGAAACAGAAACATTTGAGTGCATCTGTGAGGACAAGAGGAACCTAGGGCTCCTAGTGTTGTACAGGCCTCTAGTTGGAAACCCTATCAACTTCCTGGAGGAACTTGCAGAGCTGCTGATCAGCACAGTACTGGAATCCCCCAGATTCCTTGTCCTCTGTGATCTCATCCTCCACATCGACAAGGTCAATGGTATAATGGTATTTGATCTCACGGCCTATGTGGGATTCTGTCAGGCAGTCTCTGGATCCACACCTACAACCGCATGTATGCTGGACATTAGCTTCAGTCTAGGACGGGATATTAGAGATGTCACCAACTTACCACTCTCCTGGTCTGATCACTGCCTCATCCAAGCAGACATCAGAGCCTCCCTTCCTGCCAGGATAGTGAGCAACCAAAGCTGGTCCATCCCCCAAAGAGTCATGACTCCCTTGGTTTTCATCTCACCCTAGGAGAAAAAGTCAGCCAACTACAAGGCCAAGGTGTCAATGAGTTATAGCAGTACAATCACCTGTTGTCCACTCCCACTGGTCACAAGCCATCTCCTCCCTACAACGATGACCTTATGGCTATGGACACATTTTAAAGCCTTGGTCCTAATTTTCAAAGCAATTAATCAAGCCCCACTGCATCAAAGACTGAATTCCAATCTATGAGCCACGACTACAGCTCCATTTCTTTGAGAACTACATTGTCCCAAAGTCCAGAATGAAGCATATGAGAATTGGGGACACTGCTTCTGGCTATGGAACAGTCTTCCAGAGACAATCAGGCGAGTCCAGAGGTCTGACCATATTTGGGAAATGTTACAGAACATCCCGCTTCCAAAAAAATCTCTCTGCTATAAGAACGACACACCAACACACACAGTTCTGTCCAATAAGGCCCTACCAGCTCCATCCCAAAGAACGGGGAAATTAATAATATCGAAAAAATCAAGAAACAGCCAGATAGGTGAGATAGCTAGATCATCATTACGTTTATTATTATTATTAATTGGTAGCTGAAAGCCTGTGCTGTCTTGTGGGTGTGGCATATGGGCCAAGTAATCTGCCAGCTGTACAGTCTTCCTCATGCAACCAATGAAATTGTTGCATGCAAATTAGCTGTAGCATAAGGCTGGTTTGGTTTGAATTACTTCCACGTCACAACGGTCTAGGGACTCTTGGCATGGCACAGACACATGCCTTGCTGTAGCTGCACATAACACGCAAAGTCAAAATGGCTGGCAACTTAGAAACCAGACAAAAAAGACTGTGAATCCCAGTGATGATTCAACCCGGTGATATTCAGAACAAAAAGAGCTTTCAACGATGCTTGTAGCTGTTTTCATTGCTTCACACTGACTCAACAGACATTCTGGGCTTCAGAGTGACACACAAACAGATATTCCTGGAATCTTATTATATAAATACTAGTTAATGAGCATTAAAGGTTTCTTGTCCAGCTCAGTTATGAGAAACACTTGCAGTGGTAAGGAGGAGTGCGGGGGAACCTTGCTGGCTGCTCGCCCTGTTGCATTTTTTCTGTGGATAGAGTCCTTCAGCCTCTGGTGCTTCCAGGCTATCCCTTTGCACAAGCACTAAAGTCACTTTCCAAAAAAAAAAAAAGTGAGAGCAAAGTACAGTAGAACCTCCCACAAGCATATCGGGAATGCAGGTTTTCGTAACGCTGAAATGTTCGTAACTCCTAACAGAACGTTATAGTACAGTACCCTGCAGTCAGTGTCTTCCAGCTGAGGCTGGGTGAGATCTCTGCAAAGGTGGCACCTGGCAGCACTGCCTGGTTTCCCTGCCCTATTCCTGTTTCTTGTCTTTGGGCTGAACTGTGGGGGTCCTGCGCCGCACCCTTGGCACTACAAGCCCCAGCACTCAGCCACCTCTCCCCAGGGCTCGCTCTGCTCTGTGATTGCTCACTAGCCTCCAGAGGCAGCACATGGCAGGGGGTTGGTGCCAGCCTGCTGCCAGCACCCCTCCCTCCTCTGCCCCTTGCACTCCCAGGTGCTGGCAGAAAGTGTAGATCCCATGCAGTTTCTGTTCTGCATGCCGACCCTTAAGGTGCAATGTAGGTACAGTATAATATTTGCTTTCTTTTCTTTGCTGCCTGATTGCTTACTTCCAGTTCCACATGGAGTTTGGTTAACCGGTCAGTTCGTAACTCTGGTGGTCGTATATTTGGGGTTCTGCTGTACTTTATATACATGTCCACAGGTGTATGCTGCAGCATGTTCAGTTAGAGGAGCTGTGTGTGTGTGTGTGTAGTAGACGAGGGAATCTGCTGTGAAAACACAGTAAGTTGAGCTACTAACCACCCTTGGCATCTGTAGCCCCTGCCATCTGATGTATGTGTAAAGTGCTTTCAGATCTAGTGACTGGAGCTCCAGAAACCCCCCAGTCTGATTCCCTCAGTGAGGTGGGGTCAGTATCATTATGCTCGTTCTACACAGGGCACAAATTGTACTTGAACCTTGAGTCCATGCTCCCTCGGTCGTGCTCTGTGGGACAAACTCTTCCTCGGCATAAATCCACTGCAAGCAGCCATGTTACACCCAAGTGACCGTGTCCCACTGTGTGGCTGGGCAAGGTTTCTGTCCTTCAGGGCATCTTCTCACTTCCTGCTAAGACCGGGAGCGACGTGGCCTCGCCTCCCAAGTGTAATAAAGCCACCCTGAAACGAGCCTTGGAGTTGATCTTGCTGCTGCATCAACTGAGGAGGATGCTACCTTCCCAGAGGCTGCAGCGGCCTATAGTAAATGGTGTGAAGGGAGGGGCTCATCCTTTGTCAGGAAGGCCCTGCTGCCTGTAAAGCAATAACTTGCTCTGTACCCCCCCCGCCTGGTGAGTGCAGTGGCTCAGTTATGGTATCTGTTTCAATCAGAAAGCCTCGGCTTGCCAAGGGCGAGCGACCGTATCGACAATGAAGAGCAGTAGCTAGGCGTAAAAAACAACTTGAGAGCAACAGCTTAGCGATTCACCTCAGCTGTCGGCCTAGCTCTGTATCTGTGCATGTGGGAGGGGTGGCAGTGGAGGGCATCAGGGGCGTCCGTGCTTCTCCACTCCTGAGGAAGCAGAGTGTTTGTGAATGTAGTTGTAGCAGGGTTAACGCCGCACATTCACAGAGAGCAGCTCCTCTTCCCCCCACCCCTTCACCTCTCCTGATCTCTCTGGAGAGATGCCCATCAGCCAAAGTTGGAGGGTTTCCATGGCAACCAGGCAGCTGGTGTCTAGACACTGAGAAATGCCTTGCAATTGAGCGGCAATTCTAACTCCCCTCGACCCCCCCCCCCCCACTTCCGCCCTTTTCCTTTGCACGTACTGCACACATGAATGAATGCCCAGCGCGGAATGGAGTTTCCTTTCCACAGGCTGCTGGGAGAGTGAGGGGAGCATCCGAAAGCCGCCCTCCTGTCAGCTTGACGAAGCGAGAAGGCAGCTGGGGCAGCAGAGGCAGGTCTGACAGTCCTCCGAGGATTCAGCTGGGTCAGAAAATGAGAGGCAGCAGACAAGCTGGACTGCTAGGACCAACAGCATTGCCCCTGGGGCAGACAAAAGCTGCTTTCTTCTCCCTGCCCAGCTCAGGGTCTCAGCCGATATGGGGCTAAAAACAACACGGAGAGAATCAGCAGTGGGAGACCCGAAGTGGAATGAATGTTAGTCACATGTCTGATTGCGACCTTCCCCCGGCACTCCCTCCCCTAGCATGCCCCAGGACCCCCTTCCCTGTGAAATCTTCTGAGGGACAATTCAGGGAGCTGCAATTTCCTACTCCCCCATCCACTTCTCTCTGATGTCTTCTGGGCCATCTGGGCACCGCTGCTTGCTTGCTGCTGCGTGTGCCAGGAGACTGAGAGACCCCTCTGTCTGATCACTAAGGAAACCCTGAGCGCCCTGGCTCTACGATGTCCAAGCAGTGAAGAGAGCCAGTCAAGAGAGGGTTGATTCTCAGGGCTGCGCAAGCTGCCCCTAGTGCAGGACTCCAGGAAGGGGGAAAAGGTAAGGCCACCATTGTGGCTCCCTGAAGCTGGGACCAGAGCAGAGGTCATGGTGAATGCAGGGTGGTTGGCTGAGTAAATACTGTAATGTAAAGTAAAGAGACAATCATTTCTGAGGGAGCAGTGCTGGCAATAATTCTGAAAATGGTGGAAAAGCGACGAAGGCAAAATCCCTGAGTCGGCTGTATGGAACTCAGTGTTTGTGTGATTTCTTTGCTCTGGGCACTGTCTGTGACAATTCAAAGATCTCGAAGAGAACAGAAGGAAAACAACCAACGCCACCAGCCACAAAGAAATGATGAGTGGGGAGGTTACTACTACTATGGTCATGTGCTAAGGTCTGCTGCAATTTAATTAAGCTTGGCACGTTGAAAGGGAGCTGGGCAGGTCCCAAGAGGCAGAGTTTTACCCAGAAATCCATCCAACCTAATTTCACTAATGTAGGGCAGCGGAGGGACTTGGAGCGGGGCCTGAAAGCTCAGCCATTAGAATGCAGCGTAGGTGAAAGCAGCTGGAAATGCCACCATCCAGCAAAACTGCTGCCTGCCCGCCTAGCTCAGCTTTATAGCAACCGTAGCGGCATATGTTCAAGGCACTCACTTGCCAGTGGGGGTCACAGATACAATTCTCACCCTTTCCAGGAAATAAATGGAGCACTGAAAGGCAGGCAATTTTTCTGAGTTCATTTCAGCAGGGCTCCATAATGCAGTTCCATCTTCCATGTCTGACGTTACCTGGAGGACTCGATCCAGAGAGGTGCTGGGCACTGCCAGCTGAAGGTAATAGGGCTGCAGGTTCTCAGCACCTCTCAGAAAAGTCCACTCCAGGGGGGTCCAGAAATACCCTTGAGCTTCCTCTAACGTCCTAGTTTAATACCGGTGCAAATGCACAATGTCAATTTAAAGCATCATGGGAGGGCTCCGAGTTGGCTCAGTGGGTGCCTGGACCAGGTTTTCTCCTCCAAAATCATGGATTAAAATGAGTGGTTGCATCTCAGCCTCATCTACAGTCTGACATTTGTCCCCATCCCAGAATCACCACCCATTTGGGAAGAATTCAAAAAAACCTGGCAGATTGGAATCACAACAGGCCCAGATGCACTCAAATAGTACGGCATATTACAAGTCCCAATAAAATCCCAGAGCTAAGGACAGAAAAAATGGTGCTGGTGAGGACTGACGTGCCTCAGCAGAGCTGTGCTTAGTGGACCAGGACCAAATCCACTATTGCTTTATATTTTTTTGCATATCCCAAGCCTCTTCAGGTTCATGTCACTGCCCCTCCTGTTTCTTCTCAAGCTCCTGACGCCTCCTATTCCATGTTCTGACATAGCCCAGGTTCTTTCCTCTTCTGGATGCTGGGGCTCCCCTTCCTGTCTGTCTGTAGCCAGCATCTTTTCTCCAGCTGATGGACACTTCTGCCACATCTCCAGCTGGCTGAGCTTCTCCTGCTCCAGCTCCACGTAGCGCAGACCCACCTGCTCCATTTCCCAATAAACCAATGCCTCTTGTTTGTTACCTTGCTCTCCAAAAATGCAGTGACCAGGCCCTAGAAAGAAGTCTCACAATGCCTCAGCAAAGAGGGCACGAGCAGGTGTGGCAGCGTCTGTGGGGGTGGAAAGCTGACCACCCAAAAGGAGCTGCATCTGGTGCATTTCAATTGTGAATAAGAGAAGGAAAAGGTTGACTGAATGGGCCTGATTCTCCTTTGCTTTGCATCTTGTATCACGATTTAGGCCCGTGCAACAAGAGTACAAAGTGGGTGTCAAATGCCACCGCCTGTGTAGCTGACAGGCAAAGTCTAATTGGGAAGTGTGCTACAGTCACGCTGCACCAGCGCAAATAACACACCGAGGTGCAAGGGAGTGGAGACTCAGGCCCACCATCAAGCAAAGACTTCTAACAAGAGCGAGCGAATAGATAACTGTCTAGTAGTCTTCTAAGGGACGGGGTGGAAGCCCCTTTGCTTGGGCCGTTTAAAGCTAGACTAGAGCAATCCCTGGAGACCATATTGCTGGAAACAAGTTTGCACGAGTGCGAGAGGCTCTGTTACGTACTTTCAGGCGTCAGGTCCTCAGCTGGTGTAAATTGGTACTGAAATCAATGGAGCTACATCAAATTACACTAGCTGAGGGTCTGACGCTAGGTCTTTTCCATCTCTGATGTCCGGGATGCTGTGATTTACCAGTTCTGTGCTTTTTTTGCATCTGTTCTGCACAACATTTTATATTCTTGTGCTATCATTTGCTACTGAACCTCAGTGCTGACCAGGAGGTTTTGGGTTTTCACTGTCTTCCAGTTCAGTCAGCCATGGCCAGTGCCGTTAAGCAAAAATACATCCTAGCAGTGGTCGGTGCACGTGTGCTCAGAATGCTTCCCCGCTCAGCTGCTGCCTGCTCCATTCTCAGCTGCAAGCAAGGGAGACAGCTGACTGAATCTGGTTTGTTAATGTGCTTCATAGAGCAGGTTTCTCATTTATTTATGTGAATTCCGTGCTGGTGAAAGGTGCATGGGACTGCCCTGGTGACTGAAGCCTTGATTCCCTTGTCCAGCTGAGCTGTGCTTGGTGCAGGACCTGTGTGGGTGGCAAAGGTGGCTTTATGTCAGTTTTTTTGTGGCTTCCTGATTCCAGGGCCAAGCCAGCATAAATTAGAACAGGCTCAGGATTGCTCTAATTGCGGCCAGGCTGTCAATGGTCCCCAGGGCTCCACCTATAACCCTTACACTGGGGGACGTGAAGGAGAGTAGTGTTGAGCCACCACACAGGTTCCATGCCACCTGAGGCTTCCCCTATGCCAGGGGTATGCCTGGTGATGAACTTTGCCAGAATTCCAGCCCCTTTGTCCCACTAGAGGGATGGAAAGGGACCATAGTGTGGAAGGAAATTGTGTCCTGAAGCCTCTTTATCCACTGAGCAATAGCCACACCAAGCAGCATTAGTGGGAACTTCCACACACTGCTCTGAGCCTGTCAATACCCCACGTTTAGAGCATGGTATTGAATTTCTTGATCACCACAAACGGTCATTGAAATCCCTGGGTGTTTTAAGTGAGCCACGGCTTCAGTCCAGGGTTTTAACTGCTAAGGTATGTAGAGCGGCGTTCTGACCTAGTGGACTGAGCATGGGAATTGACACGAATTTGAAACCAGGCTCTGATACTGTGTAGCCTAGACAACTCATGTGAACCACTCTGTGCTTCCATTCTCTCAGCTCTGTAGAATGGAGTTCATTTTTAGCCACCTCTCTGGGGAGTTGATTAACCTAATGTTGGCACAGCACTATATAAGTTTTCACTACACATAATTCCACTACATAACAAAATTCCAGTGGCAGTTCTTTTGTTCTCTGAACAGGTTCACCCATCCCTAGCTGTGTGTGCGTGCGTGCGAGTGCGTGCGCGCTTCACCCATCATGTATATGCCTGCAAGAAAATCTAGATAGACTGCTTGGTTTCAGGGGGATCACAGTCCGCTTCAGATGAGGATAATCTTGTGGCTAAAACTCACCGCTAGGTGTTAAACCTGCTGGGGTCTATTTCCCTTTCCAACTGCGTTACCTTGGGCAAATCACATCTCTTGTCTGTGCTGCCCTTTCCCCATCTTAAAATCCTCAGCTAGCTGTTGCTAGAGATGAGCGTGTAGGGGAAGGACTCCCCCAATGTAAATGTGTTGTAGCTACAAGACAGTTTATTAAGCTCACGTGACCTGTTTGGGTGCCTCCACCCTGCCAGGGGCCCATTTAAATCAACAGCCTATTTCACTCCCAGTTGATGCATGTAGTTGGACTAATTACTATAAGGGAGGCCTTGCAAAGCATTGGATTTTGTTGCTTAGTAGCAGTAGAAAGCAACTGTGTGTGTGTGTGTGTGTGCGCGCGCGCTTCTGCTGCTGGAACCCTGCAGCCCCAGGCACTGAGGCAGGATTACTGGGCCAAGGTGCTGCATCAACAGATTTTTGGAACTATTACAGTAGGCACTCAGTGTGACACATGGGTTGGGGGTCCAAGCAATGCAAGTGCAATAAAAGCACTGAATTGGCACATGAGAGGCAGGGGGTTTGCACATTTTAAAAGTGATGCTTAGGGACACAGAGCTAGGGGAGGTATTTAAAAGAGCTAGGTTAAGGGGTCGCAGCTGTTTGGTAAGTAAATGCACGTCTGCCATCTGATGGCCCTGAATAGCTTAGCAAAATTGAGCTGGTGGTCTCAGTCCAGTTCCTAGTAGATAACTGGCTACTCGGCCAGATGCTCGGCACGGAGTCCTAGTCCAGTCCAAGAACTCAATAGACTACCTGTGACCAAACTCCCCTTTACATGATGGTCACTCCAAGTTAGTGCTGAGGCACGTGAGCGGGGGGAAGGGAGAGAGGGTTTGCCCTATCTGTGCTGCTTCCACAGCTAAACCAAGCACTTTGGTTTGCAATGTTGTCAATTCACTACCTTTCCCCAGCACTAAATTGCTATGAATGTTTAAAGAAACCGACCCAATCGCATACACAATGCAGGCCAGTGCTGAAGTCAACCATAATGAAAAGTTAGACCTGGAATCGTCTATTTGTGTGCTAACTGATTATGGGCCTGAATTCTCCACTCCCTTGTGTCTTGTGTAATCATTTACACCGGTGCAAAGCAGACCTGAGTCTCCAGTGCATTATGGCAGCTTTTGCACACTACAGTTGCAAAAACCACAAATGTGCAATATTGGCTTTATAGCATCAGTGATGCCTATGTACCAGAGATGCTTTAACAACAATTCAGTACCCTGTACTGCAGGAGAATGAGCTGGATGACCCAAAAGATGGTCCATTCCAACTCAAATGATTCTGCTTACATCTACGCGTCTCCCCTCAGCTTCCTCCATGACCTGATCTCTTGTCTAATACATATCTAGAACTTCGCTGTTTAAAGAACATTTAATGTGAATTGAGGGCTGCTGAAAGTTATCTGATGGCCTTGGGAGTGATGGTCTCCAGACAGAACTGGTACAGCTCAGGCAGATGTAGCTTTATGGGAAAGTCCTACAGGACGGACTAGACCATGATAACCCTTCTATCAATCACTTTTTATAGAATTTAAAAGAAAATTATAGCCATGTTATGGAATTTGGTACTTTTAAAAAAAAAAAACCCTATAGATACAGGTTCTTGTTGGCTATTCAATTGTAGAGTAATTTCTACAGAACTCTATCACATGCATAGTGAACCTTGGCATCATCCTAATCCAAATCTATAGGACTTTTCTATATGGATAATACAACCTTCCCAGCACTTAGGGGATGTGTGGAGCATTCACTCTTCATGGTCTATTAAAGACTAGACTGGGAAAAACATTAGCAAATGTAGAAGGAAACAACCCGGAACTGGCTGTAGGGGGGTGGGGTAGGGATTTAGGTGTGTTCCCTCTTTACAATTGCATTTATAGGGTTGATTCAGTCTTTCGCCTTTCTGTTCTGGGTTGGCTCCCTAAACCAGGAGGTTGGTTAGTGCTTTTCATGGTGGTGTTGCTTTGTGTGATGCTAATACCTGTCCACTAGGATCTGGATAAAGCAAACTGATTTCAGTTGACCACACAGGTACCAGATAAGAACTGTCAGATTTTGGCCAGTTTGGGAACAGTAAAGTGTGTGCAAAATATCCTCTAACACAGGCAGCTAACCCTCACCCCTTTCTTTCCCCTCTAGACGCTGTAGAAGAAACCAAACCTACTGAAAGTGCCCAGCAGGAAGAGGTGAAAGAAGATGAGAACAAGGCGGACCAAGAAAATGCCTGAACATTAAGAAATGGCTCCCCACTACCCCTCCCTCCCTCTCTCCCTCCCCCTTTCCTGTATCCCGTCTTCCCGAGCCCACCCCACTCTTGATCCCACCTCCTGCTCGCCCCTGTGGGCCTGTCTGTCCCTCCCCCCTCCCACTTAAACCCTTTTTCTCTCTGTGTGGCAAACATTTAAAGAAAAAGAAAAAAAAAAAAGCAGGAAATATCCCAGTCGAACAGTGTGGCTTAAACATTTCTTTGTTTCTTGGTGTTGTTATGGCGAGTTGTTTGGTAATGATGATCCAATCATTTTGGGAAAATTCTTGCACTGTATCAGAGTTCTTTGATCTGGCGCGTGCGTGTGTTTGTCTGCCCGCCGCGAGTGCTCTCTCTCTCTTCCCCCCGTCCCCCCTCTGTTCCAAGTGTGTGTGCAATGTTCTGTTCATCTGAGGAGTCCAGACTTACCGAGTGAGTTAAAAATGGGGGGAAAAAAAACAAACAAAACCCAACATTTTTCTTTTCTTCCTTTTTCAATGTGATGGAATGAACTAAAGAGAACAAAAAACAAACAAACGAAGGAAAATTAAATCCCGGTTTGTTTTAAAAAAATAAAGCAAAATGTGCCAATTAGCATCACGTGTGGCTTCAGGCTCCTTTTTCAAACTGAACAATGATGATAATAAATGAGACTAATGATCATGATACCCGTCTTGCATTTCTGTAGCGCCGTCCGTCCTGCAGGAGCATGCAGGGCGACTCTTTCGGTGGACAACTTGTTGGGAGGAGCCTCTTCTGCTCCAGCCAACGCTGTACAGCAGGAACCTGAAGATGCCCTTGGCCATGAGTGAGGGAGTTTTAGGGAGGCGGGCTGTCATTATTAGGTTGGATTTTGGCCTGGGCAGCAAGATTAACATGCTGACTCCTGCATAAAACATACACACACACAAAAACCAACCTTAGGGCTTGAGCATGAGTCACTCAGCACCTCCTGGTGATGAATCTGGGAGAGCTCATTAGCTATGGATTACGGCCCCTTGACTTTTTGGGAATCATATGTTTGGGGACTAGACAAGACACCACTTGCAAAGACAGCTTAGGGAAACAGAACAGGCTGTTCATGACCACAGGTGGCCAGGGCTAGAGTTGGTGCAATATCGCTGAGAAAGGGAATAACACTCTATTTTTTAAATAAAGGGCTGTATTTGTCTAGCCCCAGCTCTAATCAGGGCCTAGGTTTATGGTCTCCTCTCCAGCAGCACACTGCATCCTAGCAACTGGATTGATTCGACACAGACCTGCCTCTTGAGACACTGGTGCCACTTCCTGCCATAGGTTTTCCTTGGAGCTCACCAGCCGAGTACTCCCTAGGGCCAGCCTTTCTTAACGGATGAGATCTGACAGGCTCATCGCCCCAAGCAGTGTGGCTGTCAGTATCTGCTGTTCTCTTTATTAGCCGAGAGGGTGAACAATTTAAATGTGTTACTGGACAATCTTTTTAAAGCCCCTTCCGTAAAAGCTCTCTTGACTGTAATAACTCCACAGGGTGATAACTCCACTGCCCTGATTATCATCATCTGCTTCTTCTCCCCCGCCCCAGCTCGTGTTGTGGCTTCGTGGTAATACTAGCAACAGTTAGCATAGTGCCCCATGCCCATAAAGTGCAATACTGCCCTTGACAGGGGATGGAATAACAGGCCTCACAGCTGTAACACCAATAGAATGCTACTCACAATGCTCTTGCCTCTGGCTGACTCATGCAGTGACAGAAGCAATAGCTTCAGAAGAAAGGCTCACCTCTCCTTTTCCTCCATGTACCACCTCCTCCTAAAGGAGGAAAGCAAAAAATGCATGGGATTGCCTTAGAGATCTTAATCTGAAACTAAAATGGGTTGCTGGAAATGCCACCCAAAATGCAGCTGGTTTCATTTAATGTTGCACTGGTATATGCATCCTGGCAGTGCCATTTACAGTACTCAGATATACCTGAGTGACAAAGACACGAGCAAGATAGCAGCAGAGTAGACAGAAAAAAAGCGGAGATTTACCAGCTAGATATTAGAGAGAGACTAGAGAGTTTAGATGGATGACTCAGAGGGGCTAGAGTGACAAAAAGGGATTATAGCGAGAGAAAGATACATACTACAGAGCAATAGCTGAGCGAGTTAAAATTGATTAGCTAGCAACCGATTAGATAGTCTAGCCCGATAAAAAGACAAAATTGACTAACAGATGGTGTAGCCATGTTTGACCCAGGATATTAGAGCAACAAGGTGGGTGAGGATATACCGTTTATTGGCCCAGTTTCTGCTAGTGAGAGAGACAAGCTTATGCAGAACAGAACAGCGCTGTGTAACCTCAGGAGCTTGTCTCGCTCACCAACAGAAGCTGGTCCAATAAAAGATAGTACTTCACCCACCTTGTCTCTTGAAAAAAGATTTGTGTCATACGTCATGAATAATCTAACTCTGGGCAGTAAACCTGGGAAACCCTTTTGCCTGAGCAGCCCTTTGGCAAATTTGGAGCATCTGGAATATGTCAGACCTTATCCACCTCCACATCTCCATTGTGGCAGCAGATGATGAGCCTGGGGGTGTATGAAAACTGCTATCACAGGGACACTGCCAACAGCCCCTTCTAGAAAGGCAAAATGCCTAGCCTTCCTCATCCACTGCCCTGTGAAGCAAAACCTTTCTTTGGCACAGATTTAGCAGAGTTGGAATTCAACTGTGGGAGACAAGGGGGTTATGGGGGTGTCATCGTTTATTTAGTCTCATCTCCCATCATGCTACTAAGGTTTCTTTCTAGATTTGACTCTACTAGTAAGGGTCAGAGAGTGACCTTAGGGTTTTCCAATCCGTCTGCCATTGGATCCCAACATTTTACTCAGTCTTTTCACTGCTTGAGGCAGATGAACAGTCTGCTTCTCATGCCTTCCTGGTTGAAAACCTTCCTCAACCTATGGAGACATTGTGCTCGCTCCTAGGCATTCCTTGTCTTCACTGAGTCCTTTTCTGTTGTCCGTTGAGGTATCAACTGCATCTTAACATCTCAGAGCACTGCCATGTTGCTAATAAAACAGGGTTTGTAATAAGGGAAGTGGCTCATGTGTTTACACATTCAAATCCCAATGGGTTTAAAGTTATTCATCTTCACAAGCTAGTTGCAACTGGGACGTGCTGGCTATAACCAAGCGCACAGACATTGTCAGTTCTACAGCATCCTAATTCTGCCAGAGTTGAGGCACCGTGAGACCCCCCCTGAAAGCAAAGTGCAAGATGGTTTGTGGTGCAGCACAAACTTTGAAGTCATGGTTATCATTCTGCCTGTGAAGGAGACCGTCAAAATGATTTCAACAGGGAAGATGGCACATGCCATCAACTACTGTGGGAATTCAGACTCAGTATGCGGCTTGTCACGCCTCGCTAATTAGAGGTAGGGAATCTATCCACACCACTGTTACATACATATGTTAACTATAGAAAAGCCATTCATGTTTCACATCAAAACACAGGACTTGAAAAAAAATTAACAAAGACGTTACATGAGTTTGGTCCAATTCATGGCATATACTGATCCTCTACACTGAAAGGTAAGAGCTCCCCCTCCCCCCAACCATTGACATAGCTGCAGCATGCAAGCGTTTTCAAGAAGAATAAAACACAGCCTTGTTACAAAGAAGGAAAGGACACCCCCTTCACCAGCTTTTCCTGTAAACCCAAATTCTAATGCAACCACTTAAATGCAATGAACCCAGGTACAATGACAATGTAAAACAAAACATCACACAGAGAACGTATTACAAATAGAAGCAATGGGCATGCGCTTGAAAAGGTGGGGGGATGGGGCGAAGGCTAGGAACTTGAGAAAGTTAACGCCATCCCTCTGTACAGAAGACCTGCCTTTCTGCTTTGCCACAGTAAAGGTTCATTTACACTTAATCTGGAAGGTACAACCCCTCACCCCGGGCACAAGTTGGTTTTTGTTTTTTTAAAGCAGGCTATCTAACTCAGCACTAGCATAGCGTGTGTGTCTCCTTGGGCTGAAACGTACAACTTTGCTTGACGTGTAGCCATATCCTAAGAGATTTCACAACTTCAGGACTGATTTCTCCTCTTACCTGCACTGCTGTAAATCTGGAGTCACTCCACTGAAACCAATGGTGTTACGTTGACGTGAGAGAAGAATTACTGTGATTAAAAAAAAACCAAAAAACCCCCAAAAAACTAGCGTCACCAAGTTTCAGAGCTCAGGTCAGCTGACCCAGGCTCGCGGGCCTTAGGCGGTGGGGCTCAAAATTGTGGTGTAGATGTCTGGGCTTGAGTGGGAGCCTAGGATCTGAGACCCCCTCCCATCCCCCCCAAGAGTGGGGATTACTGAACCACCAAGCGGGGCTGCCATTTTAGATTGGGGAGTAGTGAGGCCCTCATAGAAGACCAGATTGTAGGGGACAACCTTGATTCATGGGCTAATTTAGTTTAAACTACACAGAAGGCTAAACAAAAACAGCTCTGCAACTAGGGGGGCCTTGATTTCAAAAGATCTAACGTTAAGAAAGTAAAGAAAAGTTAGGCAAGTGGACCCAACACATGAATTCAAGACTCTGAATGTGTAAGAGGCTTGGAATTACCTTGGCAAAGTTGCAGAAATTAAATGAAGCCTGCATCCCAAACAATGGGAAAAAATTCATAGGGAAGGGTTGCAGACCAAGCTGTATGAGCAAGCATCTCAAACTGGAGACTAACAGAAAGCCTACAAGTAATGGAAACTAGGAGGGCTCAGCCAGGAAAGCTACCTCTTGGAGGTCAGACAGTGTAGGGATAAAGTGAGACCAGCCAAAAGCCAAGCAGAGTTGGCCCTTCCAAAGGGAAGTAAAACCAATAGCAAAAGATTCTATAACCATAAAAATAAAAAGAAAGAAGAAGTGGGACTGCTAAATACTGAGGCTGGGGTGGAGATTAAAGATAATCTAGGCATGGCCCAACCCCTAAACACATACTTTGCCTCAATTTTTAATGTCTGATGAAGAGTTTAGGGGTAGTGGCAGGGTGGCTAATGGGAACGAGGATATGAAGGTAGAAATGATCACATCCGAGGTGAAAGTCAAACTCAGACTTGTGACTAAATCTAGGGGAAGGTACAGATAATCACCCAAGAATATTAAAGGAATTGGCACATGAAACTGCAAACTCAAGAGCAAGTATTTTTAATGAATCTGTAAATTTGGAGGTCTTACCCTATGATTAGAGACTTGCTAATAACATTCCTATTTTTAAGAAAGGGAAAAAAGATGATCCTGGAAACTACAGGCCTGTTAATTTTACCTCAATTGTATGAAAGATCTTGGAACAAATTTTGAAACAGAAACTATTTAAGGACATAGAAATAAATGATAATTGGATAAAATACATGTTTTTACAATAGGTAGATCATGCCAGACCAATCTGTTCTCCTTTGATTTTTTTAGACACAGGAAATACACTGGAGCTAATCTACCTCGATTTCAGTAAGGCACTGGATACAGTTCCACAAGGGAAATTATTAGTTAAATTGGAGAAGCTGGGGATTAATATGAAAGGTGGATAAGGACATGTTAAAGGGGAGACTACAACATGTCATACTGAAAGGTGAACTGTCAGGCTGGAGGGAGGTTACTAGTGATGTTCCTTAGGGATCGGTCTTGGGACTAATGGTATTACACATTTTTATTACTGACCTTGGCACAAAAAGTGGGTGTGTGCTAATAAAATTTGTGGGTGACACTAAGTTGTGAGGTATTGCCAATACAGAGGAGGACCAGACAAGCCCACAAGAAGATCTGGATGACTTTGAAAATTGGAGTAATTAGCTGAAATTTAATAGTGCAAAGTGCAAGGTCATGCATTTAGGGACTAACAAACAGAATTTTTGCTATAAGCTGGGGACTTATCATTTGGCAGTGACATAGGAGAAAGACCTGGGTGTATTGGTTGATCACAGGATGACTATGAGCTGCCAATGTGATGTGGCTGTGAAAAAAGCTAATGCGACCCTTAGATGCATCAGGTGAGGTATTTCCAGTAGAGACAGGGAAGTATTTGTACCTTTATACAAGGCAATTATGAGACCTTACCTGGAATACTGTGTGCAGTTCTGGTCTCCCATGTTTGAGAAAGATTAATTTAAACCGGAACAGGTGCAGAGAAGAGCTACTTGGATTATCTGAGGAATGGCAACCCTGCCTTTCGAGAGGAAACTCCAATAACTTGGCTTGTTTAGCCTGACCAAAAGAAGGCTGAGGGGAAATCTGATTACACCAGATAAATACATTGGCGGGATGAATACCAAGAAAAGAGAGGAGTTATTAAAGTTCAGCACCAATGTGGATACAAGAACAAATGGATATAAACTGGCCATCAGCAAGCTCAGGCTTGAAATTAGACAAAGGTTTCTAACCATCAGAGGAGTGACGTGCAGGTACAGCCTTCCAAATGGAGCAGTGGGGGCAAAAAAAACAACCCCTAACTGTCTTCAAGACTGAGTCTGAAAAGTTTATGGACAGGAGGGTGTGATGAGACTGCCTGCAGCTGATCTGCAACGGTTAGCAGCTAATACCTCCAACAGCCAGTGCTGGGACACTAGATGGGGAGTGCTCTGCGTTACTACAGAGAATTCTTTCCCAGGTATCTGGCTGGTGGGTCTTGCTCACATGCTTTGCATCAAACAGATCGCCACATTTGGGGTCAGGAGAGAATTTTCCCCCAGGTCAGCGTGGCAGAGACGCTGGTGGTTTTTTGCCTTCCTCTAGCATGGGGCACAGATAACGTTTAGGTTTAAACAAGTGTAAATGGTGGATTCTCTGTAACTTTAAATCACTGAGCCAGAGGTTATGGATCTATTAAAGGAGTGGGTGGATGAGGCTCTGTGGCCTGCACTGTGCAAGTCAGGCTAGATGAACATGATGGTGCTTTCTGGCCTTAAAGTCTATGAGATGCTATTGACAGATTTCACACACCCTTACTTTCCGTCCATTTTTCAGTGTTACTCTGGTCATGTGTGAAATCTTCCATTATTAGATATCTTATTAATAAAACTTCTCCATAGAGCAATATGTGGAGAAAAGGCTAAGGCCAAGGTTTGCAGGAGAGATTAGTGATTTGGGGAACCCTGATTTTGGAACATCCTTAAGGATGCCCAATTTGCAGAAGGTGCCTGCTTAGTATTTTCTGAAAACCAAGCCCACTCATGGTGTCTCACGTTGGGCATGCAAAACTCACTTGCCTGACTCTTACTTTTCTTGCCGCAGAAGGCTATAGTAGGGTAATTGCCGTGCCAATATCTTAGTTTTATTCTTGTGATGCTTAGAAAAAGACACATGACCATGCTTACACTAAGATATCACCACTCATGTATAAACACTATTGCAACCACTGATGAAAATCTTATACAAAGACTGCCTTATAAGGTATCATTGGAAAAATTGTAAATGCTGAACAATGTTATCCTACGTATACGGTTGTATTCTCATTGTATATGAAGTTATGAATCTTTGCTATGTGTTTGTATCTCAAACATGTGTTCCTGGGTAATACCCACAAAATAGATTTACATCCAGGTTGAAGGGCCATTAAAAAAAAGCAACCAACTCTTCCAGTGGGCCCTTCCCGAGGACAACTCGGAGAGCATATGGAAAACGAAGGCCCAGTGACTCAGCAGGGCACGTAGACCATGTGATCCCTGGCTCCATGTTTGAGACAGTAATTTTACATGCAGATCGACTGGGAGGTATAAATTGGAGACTGTAACATCAGCTCCTTGCCTCTTTCCTGCTCCACATGTATCTCTGGACTATGATTTCTGACAAAGGAGAGTTTTGAATATTGGACTTAGGACACCTATATTTGGGATGAGACAGAGAGACTTATTGCAAGCTAGAAGATTTAGTATCACTTCTATTATCCTGATCTACAAACTCTGAAATCAACTGTAATGTTTATGATTCACTTTAACCATTTCATTAAAAGAAAGAGAAGAGACAGTTATATTAATAAACCTTTAGTTTTTAGTTTACGACAAGACTGCTCCCAGCATGGTTTTGGGGTAAGATCTGAAGTACATTTTTACCTGGGGTGAGTGTCTGGTTCTTTGGATATGATAATAATCATTTATCACAGAAGTCTGGTTTGTCTGGGTGGTGTTTGAGGGGCTGAAGAGGTCTGTCTGTGGCTTCATAATAACTAGTATACAACATTATACTAGTATAGTATTTTGGAAGCACAGATTTGTTACTGGTTGGTGAAATCTTATGATAGAATAGACCACCAGACTGTTTTCTGACAGTCTGACCTGAGATTGTTCTCTTAGCTGGGTACCATACCAGGCAGCGTGATAATACTCATTCCTATTCCTAAAGAACAAAACCCACCCCTGTGCAGAGGACCTGCACAAGGGTTATGTGCCATCAAAGCCCTGTTTTGAACAGTTACACTGATAGTAATGCAGTGGTGACTCACGGTCGGAGGGAGAAGCATACAGATTCTATAGGGTATAGAACTGTGATGTCTCTCATTGCTGCTGGAGAAGAACCTGAGTTTCCTATAGAATGGCCTATTTCCAAAGTGCCTGTGTGAGGCCCTGGGAAGAGACTCTCACCCGTTATGCTTGGTGTTATGAATTTTTCCTTTCTCTGTGATCTATTACACACACACGTCCTGGATATTGTCCTAAGGTTGAAAGCTTCAGAACCCAGCAGAGAATGTTCCAGCGAAGTGAGAATCAATACTGATGTCTGTACTTAAAAAACTGGTTCAGATACCATCAGAAAACAGGATACTGGGCTAGACGGCCCATTTGTCTGACCCAGTAAGGCTGTTCTCATGTATGTTCTTATTGATACAGAAGTCTCTAATAATGGATGCAGTCTCAGGCCTCTTGGTATATATTTATGAAGTGTTAGAAGGCAATTCTGTATGATATTATTTTTTATTTGTATTACAATAGCGCCTAGAGGACCTAACCACGATCAGGAACCCCCAGGGTCCTAGGCACTCTACACACAGGTAGTAAGAGACTGTACTGGCCCCAAAGGGCTATTGGCCTGGGAAGTTATACACCTATGCACGGCCACACATGCTCTGGAACTTAGCTGAGTCAAGGAAACCTGTGGCCGCATTATCTCCAGAAAAATTTTTCAAGGTTGGGACCGTCTTAAAAAAATGACAATCAGAGCAGCAATTTGCTTGGGTCCGCTGAACAGCCTCCATCCCTCACACTGACCATCACACACACACACACACATTTTAAAGAAAATGTCAAATGAACAACTAATTTACACTGCACTAAAGACCACAAGGCAAAACAAACATCTGGAAAGCTCATTTTTCCCTTGAGTCCCTGGGCTGAATTCCTAACGTGTACTGAATTAAGATTAAAATCTCAGCGATCCTCTGGGAAATCCCTGATGCTTCTGAGCATGGAAGATATTTTTCAGAGCCTGCGATGTTCCAGAAAGTTCTTTCTTTCAGCCTAACCCTAGTGACAAGGGCAATGAAATGTAAAGACAGAAGAGGCTTCTAAACAACTTGTAGTAGGTGGCTAAATTTAATGCTGCATTGTGTCTGTCACTGATTTGACGGCCTATCACATTTTCATCCCAACACACTTTACAGGAATCACTACACCCATCTCTGAAATGCAGCAGCTGTTAACAGGGCCTGAGAGTGTTGCACAACGGTCAGGGACAGGAATTGAAGAATATCTCCAGCGTGGAAGTGCCTGGTGAAAGTAGGGAGGGATAATATAACGTGGAACTTCATGTGGAGTCTAGCCAGAATGCTAGGCTTAAAACTACAACCAGATTAACAGACCACCATGTTCTCGAATGTAATCGTTCTTGCCAAATAACTTCCACAAATAATTCATGGCTTGATGCTTGCTTACAAACAGTTTGTTGCAAGTATTTGGTATTGAAAATTCAAAGTGGCTTAGATAAGACACATAGGTGGGATATAGTTGGCCAAACTACAGGGCCCAAATCTGAAGGCTTCATGCTGCCTTAGCAGTGCAAAGATGCCATAAGGAAGCCGTAAAGGGACAGCCAAGGACTCTCCCGGACAGAGGAGAATCCATGGAACAGAGCTCTATGCCACTTATTCATCCCCTCCTAGCCTAGCCCCCGTTTCCTAAGATCATAGCCTAAAAGTTTATATGGCTGCAGGCATATCACACCCTCTTTGGTAACTTCTTATGCTTAGGCGATGCACGTGGTTTGACAATGAATTTGCCACACTTATCGCCCTATTGACGTCACCTGCAAGAGCTCATCATGCCCAATGGTGTCGCTCAGAGCTTCAGTGCTGAACTTGCTGCCACTGACTCGGCACTTATTATTAAGTCTTGTAAGCAACAGTTCTTCACCATCTCCTGATCGACTGTGCCAGGGGTGGCCAGACTTACTGACCCGCCGAGCCACATACAACAATCTTCAGAAGTTTGGCAGCCAGGGTGCGCCTGCTGGGCCTCGGGGCTTCTGCCCGTTGGCCAGCTGCTGGGGCTCGGGGCTTCTGCACCACGGGGCGTGCCTGGCGAAGCTCCGAGCCCCAGAAGGCACCTCCCACAAGGCAGGAGCCTGAGCAGGTGCACCCCATGGGGCAGAAGCCTCTCAAGGGGCAGAAGCCTCTCGCCCTACCCCCCACTGTAGGGCAGAAGCCCCGAACGCCCCACCCCAGTCTGGCAGGCGGAGTACGGGACAGGGGCGTAGGAGGCTCCCACGAGCTGCACTTTAACAGTGAAACAGCCGCATGCGGCTCCTGAGCCACAGCATGGCCACTCCTGGACTGTAACTTGCTCTATTTTATTATTTGATGCCTGCATGACATCAAGATTGGCAGAGGCTGCTGTTCTTTAAAGATGAACAGAAATGCCTTTAACAACCATAAATAAAACACATACTATGAAGCTCAAAATCACAAAGGAATTCAAAGGAAACTACTCACTGATGTGACCCATTACACCTTAGTTAATGAGAAATGAAAATAATTTCTCAAATACCTCTTTTCTCCCTTCTAAATTCAGTTTTGCACAAACCAGTAAGCATAAATAATCCACAAAGATGAGAAGAAGTCATGAGATCCTCACGAGGAGATGGATGCTCTTGCAGTTTAGGCAGGGGACTCTGAGCTAGGTTTAAGTCTTGGCTCTGCCATGGATCCCCTCTATGACATCAGGGAAATGGTGCTTCCTTTCTCCCAGCCTTTAAACTCTTTGGGACAGGGCCTGTCACTGACTTTGTGTTTGAATAGCACTGAGCCCAATGGGGCCCCTGATCTGTTTGGGGCTTCTAGCTGCTACCATCATGTACATAGTAATAAAAGCTTTTCACTTTTCAGACAGATGGAGCGAGGTGCCATTTTTACACACAAATTTTCCAGGGCAGAACCTGGAAAGTTTTTAATCAGAAAACTGATGGGATTGAAAACTCTAAGGGAGAAACTTCTGAGGCACTGACATGTCCTCTTGGAGATTCACTATGTGGCACCCTTCCCTTGAGCCACTTTTAAAGTCAATACATCAGTGTGACTAGGAAGCACTGTGGTACCTACATGACTACATCTCTTGGCTGAGACACAAAGCAGAAGCCCTACCCACACCTGGTTGTTAAAGTTCCCTTGGCCCTTGTCATAAAAGACAGGGCATGCAACCTGGTTTCTGGTTTAATTCCAGCATAGGTGAATACATTCTGCCCATTACTAACTGCGTTCTTGTGGTGCCACCACACAGCTCAGTACTTACTGATGCTGTTACTCCTACCAGGTGTTTTCTGACAGGAGTATTGGGCTCAAAGTACAACTCTCAGCTTGCGCTGGCCATGGAATCCCACAGGCCACTGATACTGATACTGCTCTGCTTCTTTTTTTCCCTCCCCCGCCCCCCAATATTAAAACACTTTCTCATGACATTTGGTAGGGATGCACTTGATTCATACACCCAAGTTTCACCCCCAGTGACTCAAGTTTCACATCTAGATGAGGTCAGAAGAGGTCAGTTTCCTGGCCCCACACCTTTGACCCTGCCATCTGTCAGCATCAAAAAACTATGTCACCAGTGGAGGCTAGACCTGGGAGGCAGGGGGAAAGACAGGGTTGACATGGCCTGCCCCAGAGGTGATGGGGGTAGAGCAGGCAAGGAGGGCAGGGTCCTGTCCCAGAGGTACTAGGGCAGAGTGGGCATGGTAGGCAGGGCCTGCTTTCTGTTTCAGTGGTCTCTGTGCAAAAAAGCAAAGGGGGAAAAAAAGCAAAGGCAAAGTGGTCCTATGGTGCTGGGTTCCTATCCAGTCAGAAGTTAACAGCCACTCCTACTGCCCGTCTCTGCAAGAGAAACACTGTGAGTTGAATAGCGGGTGCTTTTGGGAGCCCAGGACTAGAATAGCAGAGGTACTGCAGCTCAGGGGCAAGGGGCACGGGCCGAGGTGTGCGGGGAGCCGAGAGCTGGAATAGCAGGGCCCAGGGGCTGCAGCTCACAAGCGAGGTGAGGGAGCAGAGCAATGCAGGGGAAGCAGGGCCACTCACCATTTATGGCCATCTGTGCAAACGCTGCAAAACTTCTTGACATCATAAAAAGACTTTCTCCTGCCAATGAACATATTACTTCCCTTGGAGCGATTTTTGCTTTTTCCTATCCCTGAATCGCACAGGAAACCTCACATCCCAAAGCCCAGGGATGGCTAAGAGCAGGCCTGATTTAACTCATACGCCTACCAGTTCCCTGTAAAAATCCAAAGGCCACAGAGAGCTCTTTGCTGTGTTTCACATCTGAGGATGGATAGAGATATTGGTGGCTGGAAACCGAGGTGGGAAGGAGGGCGCTCTGTCATATGTCATCAGTGTCTGCAGCACCACGGGGGTGGGGGATGTTTGCAGATGGGGAGGAGGGGGATAGTTTCTCCAAACAGTCATTAGCCAGCAGTACTGTCGAACTGCTTCACACAGTCTGCCTCTGCAGCCCTAGCTGAGAGAGAGACCATTAATAAGGCTTTCCAGCTTGTCACTTTCACGCTGAATTCTTTGAAAGCGGTGCTCCTCTGGGCCCATTAGAGGGAAGAACTGTGTCTGCTGAAACATATGGGCCTGTCAGGCACTGTGCGCTTGCCACTCGGCAATCCACTGCTTCTGTAGGTGTTTGATGGTGAAAGAGGTGTATGAGTGGCTGCGGTGGGGATGGAGGGGAGGGCAATTTGGGAAGGAAGGCTTAAAAGGGCTCACTACGGGGTAAGGAGATGACAAGATGGGTGGCAAGATCACAGAGGGGCTCTTGGGGTATAGCGCTGGAGGAGATGTTGGGGTTGGGGGGAAAGGTTGAGCAGAGGTTACGGGCAAGGATGCTGGGCTGAAGGGAAGACTGTTGGGGTTTGGGGGAAGGGCTGGGAGTTGCTGGGAAGAATATTGGGTTTGCTGGGAAGCACAGTTGGCGGGTGGGTGCTGAGGATAAGAGAGGCAGATGGGGGGGAAATGGTGTTTGGGGAGAATCATTTGGGTCCTGTTGTTTGTATTCCTGGAATCCTCCCAACACTGCTGGAGTTTCTCATTATCCACCCCCCAGCTCCATTCACAGAGACTGAATGGGATTTAATGGACTCCTCTGACTTCTGCCTTTGAAATATTCATGGGCCTTTTGTCGTACATTTCATGCTCGCCACCTCCTCCTCCATTAGTGAAGCATCCAAGGCGGACAGAGAGCATCCAAGATGTCTGGAGAGGAGCTGGGGAGACCGATAAAGGCACCTGCTGTGGCTCTGATCAGCTGAATCAGAAATGTCCGGCGAACGGTCCATTCCAGGTGCCACCCCCCCATCCTCTTCTTCCCTCTCAGTCTAACAGGAGCTTACATCAGGCCAGCAAAATGCTGTGAAGTTACCCCCAGGGAGGTGATTAATACAAGGAGAAAGGCGGGAAACTGAGCAGAAAGGTCTATCTGAAGTTACTCCCTGCCCACCCCTTCCTACATCTGTCTGACTGCCATCATCATTGCAAGGTGCTGCCATGCTAGGCTCTAGGAACCGCGCAATGGTCATAAAAGCCAGTGGGAGCTGCCCTGAGGCAATTGATTTTCTTTTCCCCTCAGGCTGCTCTGTCTTCTCCAGCCCGCCCGTACTGCCGCACTGAAGTTCTGGGGGAGGAACATGGCAGACTGGAACGAAGAGACGGGCGCTGCGCATGTTATGAATATCAGCACTTTGTATCTGCCTCTCTGCCTCAGGCGTTATTAATAATAGCTAGCTATGACAGTGATTTTTATCGATAGCACTTTACAAAGGAGGTCGCTATTATTATTCCCATTTTAAAAATGGGGAAACTGAGTCACGGAGGGGTGACGTTTGTTGCCCAATGTCACCCAGCTGGCCAGGGGCAGAACTGGGTCCAGATCCGTTGAGTCCCAGTCCAGTGCTAGGACTGTATGTGGACACCATGCTCGGCGGGCCAGGACTATGGGAGAGGGAGCATGGGAGGAGGAAGACTGTTCAGCAGTTACTAATGTCATGCTCGGGTCTCAGATATAGAGTATGCCTAGGTCCTGCATGACACTGTCCATAGCAATGCAGAATGCCATGCTGAACATGTAGGCAGATGAAGTATCTACAGTAGGTCACCGCAAAGTGTCTCTCAGGACCATGCTGGGGTGTCTGGAGATAAAAACAGGTCCGTATTATAACAAATAGCACCTCCAACAGCACACTGTCCCCTCACACCATGGTAGGTATGTTTGGCACTGGAGCATATCTGTATCATGACATAAAATGGGCCACCCTGCTATGTGTGATCATCCCCAAACCTGCCTCATGAGCCCGGAATCGATCTGACTAAGTAACAGCTAAGCCTACGGTCAAAGCTCCAGATCCAAACTCCCATGAACATTGGGAGGAAATTTCAGAGCTTCAGCCAAAAACTTTCCCCAGCCAACGTCCTCACTGATATGTTGCCATTCATGTCAGTGGGGACTGGATCAGACCCTAGAAGAACAGTTCCCCACCACCAGATAAAAAATGAAAATGCTTCCTTGGCAAAGATGCAAGAGGCACGTGGAGGCAAATACAAAAATGACCTTGTCTTGGCTTTTACCTCAGCACTATGACGTGCTGTCTGAGCAGGAGCTTGAAGCTGATAGGCTTGTTCCTATGATTGGCAGTGGGGGAGATTGTGACACCAGTTTATTGACATTTATCTTTTCGTTGGGCCTCGCCCCTTTCACGCCGCGCTGCATTCCTTCGCACCACATATTCTTGAAGCCCAAATCCTTGTCCTGAGCATGATGTAGGATTAAAAAAACCCCAATAGCTCCTATTTATGCTTAATCTGAAAATATTCATCAGGCTGCCCACTCACACACACGGACGTGTGCGCGCCCCAGGAGTGAAATGTTTATGAATGTGCTTGCAAAATGTGCAGCCTCGACATGAAATTGTTATTGACGAACCCACAATCAGTCTAATTACCAGGTATTCATCACCCGCCCACAGGCTCTTCCGAGGCAGCTCAGTGCAGCATGTCAATGAATGAGTCTGCATGATTCTAGCCTGCTGCCATCCAGCTTCGATGATCAAAAGCTCCATTTCTCACTTTCTATTTCCCGGGGGGAGAGGGGGAAAAAGGGAGGTTTATAGAGCGGAGGCAGCAGAGATACCAACAGAGCATGATCTCTAATGTCCTGTGGATGCCTCCTCAAAGCAGACACTGATCTCTGTTTGCTTTCTCTGATCTCTATTCACTTTCCCAGCATGCTCCCTGAGCAGATAAAGACAACTCCACTTCTAAACAAGCCAGAACTTGGCAGGTTTGAAACCCACACCTGCATTTTGCAACTGGCCCCTATCATCATAATGGGCTGAACTAAAAACCCTGGATCCAAAACTGCGAGGTGAGTGGCTATAAAACTGAGGTGCCTTTCATTTTACTTCGCATGCACAGCAGCTCTGCTGGGGTGAGCTATGTTGTTCTCACAGGTGCTGCAGCAAGTTACAATGCATTATACACACCAGGCCCTCTCCTGGGGGCTCTACTTTTGTTCTTTCTTGCTTTGTCATTGCCTTTCTCTAATATAAAACTAGCGTTACATGGAAAATCAACGGGTTGTTTTTTTGCTGATGGAAATGTAGCAAAGCACACCAGAGCTAGATCTTGGGTGGGCATAAATTAGCATACTTCTGCTGCAATTAGTGGAGCTTTGCCTGTTGCACCTGCTGAGGATCTGCCCTTCCCTCCCCCCGGGAAAGGTCAGTTCCAGAGTGGTTTCCAGACCAGGTTACGAAGCACATAATCACGCGTGTGCCCCTATAGCGCAGCGTGCTGTTCCTTCCATTAGAGCTTAGTACAGGTGTTGGCACCATCATCTGTAGTACCCTTGGACAAATAGAGATGGGGCTATTAGTCGGCATCCTGTAACCTCTCTCCTTTGCATTTGGTGCAAGTGCTGAATCTTGCACACAGTCCCTCATCAAGTCTTCTCAGCTGAAACATCTGGCAGGGGAATTAAGGTGCTTATGAAAGGGAACAGCCAATAAGCCTGGCTCATGTTGGTCACACTGCAGCGCATGGTAGGTGCTGCGCAAGCTGCCCTTACACTGTTCTGTTAACAGTCATATAGCACCTCAAACTTGAACTCCTTCACATCTTACTCTGCCAGCCCTGCCCTCTTCTCTCTCTCACACAGCTCTGCCAATGCTCCTCATTGCTGACCTGCAGACCTCTCCGCCCCCACTACTCCAGTCCTGGGCTCCCCACACAGCTGTGCCAGTGTGTGGTCCTCAGCCCAGACAACCAGGTCTACAGCACCATTCATTACTTCATGCATACCCACTTGTGAACAGGCTATTAATCTTGTAAATTTGTGTGATGGACCTGTGATGCATGGCTGTCTGTCCCTGGGGAATTGGATGAGACTAACTTGTTTCACTTGTGACCTAGCATCCTTGAAACATCTCCAGAGAAGAAATTTCCTCTGTATTAATCCACAATAACATTGAATTCCCTGTAGATGTCCCGAACTTGAGATGTTTATGCCATGACCTGACACACAACGCAATCTTCCATGATACTGAACATTATCTAAAGTGATATGTGTCCCAGAGTTTCAGAGGCTCTCCACCGCTCATCAGAACTTCCTGAAACCTCTTTGGTCTAGAATTCACACTGGGAATCTCAAGAGAACATGGTCTTTCACTAGATTTCCATTAATCTGGATAGTTCCAGAGGGGTAGCCGTGTTAGTCTGTATACAGCAGAAACAACGAAAGTTCTGTGGCACTTTAAAGACTAACAAATTTAATATTTGCAGACATAAGCTTTCGAGAGACTTCAGCTCTCTTCTTCAGATGCAGTAATACAGAAAATAGGTAACAGAGGCATCATATAGATATCCAGATCTGGATGTTGGCCCTTATACGATAGCCCTCCTTACTCTTTCACAGTGTACTGTGGGGAGGAGGGGGTGCACACACTATGCACCGACAGCCCCACTTGTGTTTCTCTACTCAGTATGTTTAATAAGATGATTCACACCATTGCCTCCCCTAGTCCTCTCTCCCTGATATATCATGTATGTGTGCGCACGCTTTCAGACTGATAAGAAGTGGAGGCTTCACACCAATAGCTCCCCTCATCGCCTTTCCTTTGGCTTATCAAATAGCAGAGTTCAAAGCAATGGTTTTTCAACATACTATACAGTTCAAAAGCCTTTACAATGTCTAGGGTTACATTTATCTCGTCATTTGTTCCCTGGCTGATCTGTGAGACCAACGAGCCCAGGACCAGAAAACCCATTTCTCACTCTACTGTGCTCTGCATTAATGCCATAAAATCCTATTAGTGCACTCCGAGGTTTTATTTCAATACAGACAATAGCGTCAGAATCAGCCTGCAATAGCTAATCAGCTTCCAATAGAGAAATGATGCAACCAACAGCTCCATGCAAAACCAGAAAAAGCTCATGAATGTACCCAGACAGATTGGCACACAGACACACACATGCCTCCAGACTGGAACGTACAGAGGATACGTCCTTTCCCTGGTCACATGCTGTGTTCTGAAAATGGCCCAAACCTTTGGGCTCAATCTCCACGTTCCATTTTATTCACTGTTCATGAACATTCATGTGAGCAGGTTTGCGGTCACACAAGTGCCTAGGCAATGACTAGTTGTGAAGGGAAGTAGATCTAGGTTATCCCAAAATTGATAACTACGATTGTCCAGATAGCTCAGACCGGTGATCAGAGCATAGCGTTAATTCGACTGAAGCTGTGGATCAGATCTTGGGTTGGACTAGAAGATTTAGGGGGTCTCTTCCTGCCTTAACAGCAATGAATATATACCTCAATATTTATACAGTCTTCACCACAGTAATATCTGAGAGTCTCAAAAACATGAATGTGTTTATCCCTGTGAGGTTACACATGGGAAACTGAGGCAGGGTTTTAAAGGCATTTAAGCACCCAAACATGTACATAGGTGCCCAGCGGGATCTTCAAAAGCACCTAGGTGCCCAACGGCCCGAGGTGCCTAACCCACCCATTGAAATCAGATGGATTTAGGTGTCTATGTGCTTTTGAAAAATCCCTCTGGGGCTAGATCCACAAAGAGATTTAGGTGCTTAACTGTCACTTTAAGGCTAAAAATTAAGAGCCTCTCAAACCCTCTGTTCAGCTGCCACCTAATGCTTTTGGTGCCTAAATTCCCTAGGTACTTAAGTTTCCACAGATAAAGTCCCCTAGATACCTAAATGTACGTCATTGGGCATGCCCACAGCCACCTTACTCCTGATGCCAGGGGGCTGCTCAGTGCATCAGTCCTGGCAGGATTCTCAAATGAGGTATTCCCCACTGATCTCATTGGGCCCCTAAGGAACTCAGCTGAGGAGGAGGGGTTACTGACTCCCTTATACCCAATTGGCTACACACTCACCGGAGACATGGGAAATGCTGGTTCAAACCCCCCCACTCTGCCTCATTTAGAACAGGGACTTGACTCCCAGTCTTCCACCTATGAGCTGAGTGCCCGAATCACAAGGTTACAGGGTATTCTGGGGTGCAACTCTCTCAATCTCTGCAGTTAAAGCTGTTCCACTTTGTATGAAAAACAAACATTCACGGGTGGAGGGACTGGAACCCAGATCTCCCAGGAAAGTGCACTAACCACTAGGCTATGGATCCACACTCATTCTGGCCCTTACCTTGAGTGAGTGGGTAACCACTGGGTATAAGAGGGAGGGATCACCATCAACTACCTCTTCAGCCATCTTCTGCAGGACCGGATGCCTTTGAGAACCCTGACCAGATCGAGTCCTCCAGGCAAGATAAGTGGAGGAACACTACAGCTGAGAGGTGCCGAGCAGCTTGGAAGCACCAGGACTTGGGTGGTTTTGCTTGTACCCAGCAGCAGCAATTTAGATGCCATGTAGACTTTGCTGGTGGAAACATGGACGTCTAGGGACTTTAGGCATCTACAGGGTTAGCCGGCAACTGAACTGGAGTTTTGAGGGTCTGAATTTTGGATTTAGGTACCTAACTCCTCTTGTGGATACAATCCTAAGAGATTTGCCCAACTCCATGTAGGAAGATTGTGGCAGAGAGGGAATTGCCCCCAGGTCTTTTGAGTCCCAGGAGGTCAGAGACCAGGGACTATTTTGTGCTGAGGTGTTTAATGAACTGTTAAAACCAATTAAAATATATAGCATAAATAAAGGCTTTCTTCTTGGGGGAAAAAATGTCTCTCTCTCTCTCTCTCTCTCTCTCGCTCAACAACCTTCCCCTCAATAAGTAAGTCTTTTATAATTGCAAACAGAGGCCAAACGGCTCACAAGTGAGTTAAGCCCTCCTATCAGTCCACCTTTATTCACCCAATAAGATTCCTTATTAAACTAGGAGCAGCTGTTCTCTCAGTTCCTTTGGTTCACAGAGTAGCTACTCTGAGGCCTGGTCTACACTAGAGAGTTGTGTCGACAAAAGGTGACTTTTGTCAACAAAACAATCCTGGTGTACACAGTACAATGACCCTGCCCTGTTTTGTCGACAAAATAAAAGCCCTTGACGAGGTGTAGAGCTTTTTGCGACAATGTTTTAGTGACAAAGCGGCAGTGTGGACACGGATACATGTTTTTGTCGTGGTAAACGGCCTGAGGAAATGTCCCACGATGCCAATCCTGACCATTCTGGACATCCATTTGCACTCCGCTGCTCTGCAGCCAGCCGTCCCTCCCCCCCGGAAACCCATGGGAAGTTTTGAAATTGTTATTCCATTTCCTGCTTGGTCAGCATGGAGAGCTTGCATCTCATCTTCCCAGCTGACCATGGCAGCTTCACGCAGCAAATGCTCTCTTGCTTGGAGCGTACTGGAGCTGCTGGACCTGATCTGCATTTTGCAGGGGGCGGGGTCGTCTGCTGTGCAGTCCCAGCTCCGCTCTAGCCAAAGGAACTTTGATACCTATAGCCAGATTTCTCATGCCATGGCGGAGAAGGGCCATGAATGGGACACGCTGCAGTGCTGAGCTAAAGTCAAGGAGCTGTGGCTCACAAGGCCAGGGAGGCAAACCGTTGCTCAGGTGCAGAGCCAATGAGCTGCTGCTTCTACCAAGAGCTGGAATCCATCCTCAGCGGTGACCCCACATCCACCCCAAGTTGCCCGTAGACACCTTCGCGGCCCCGGGGCCACTGGATACTGGACTGAACCCCGATGAAGAGGTCATCAACGAGGAAGTGGAGATGGAGGATGACCTGGAGCTGGGGAACAGTTCGGTTGCTGAGGTTGGGAGTCAGGAGCTGTTCTTGACCCCAGAAGGCTACAGCCAGCCCCAGCTGTTCAGCTCAGTGCAGGAGAGGGGAGCACTGGTACATGTTTGATGCTGCTTGTGTACTGGAGGCATGGGGGTCCTTAGCTTGGCTAAAACATACAGGTACTTGAAGGGATAGAAAGGCACATGAGTAGCTGTGTTTGCATGTGCTTTTCCGTTCCCTTGCGCATCTAGGCAGTATGGCTGAGAAGCACGTTAATGCACGCTAAGATTTCATGGGTATCCTCTGGTGTGACCTCTAGGAAACTTTCTTGGAGGTACTTCCCGATTATCTGCCTCAGATTCCTGGGTAGAGCAGCTGTGTTTCTGCACACTTTGTAGGTCACTTTCCCTGCCAATTGGCAATCACTTGAGCGGGCAGCAAAGCAGCACACAGTTGTGCAGCATAGGGACCTGGTTTGAAGCTGCTCGCATGGAGGAGTTGCATCCTTGCTGACTCTAAGGAGTGAGATATCTGCTTCTATGGCCCCTGACTGTGGAGAACGGTGGCACAATTTGAAATTTGTTTTCCCTATGTACCTGCATTTATGCCCCAAGCGAGCACCCACCCAGACCTACTTAGATGGTCTGTTCCCCCTCCACAACTCACCATTCTCAGGCTGATCAAGGAGCTGTACTCTGCACAGGGGGACAGTGACAATGAGGTGTGTTTCACAGTGATTTGTGTGTGCTGTTAGGGCACTCACAATTAGTGTTGTTTGTTCTTACACAGATGTGACCTTTGCAGCCAAGGCCCCTATGCTGGCGGACCGCCTATGACTGATAAGGAAGCAACCCCAGAGAAGCAAGATATTCCGGGAACTCCTCCTGTCCTATGAGGTGTTCAAAAGAGAGAAAAGGGCATGGAGACAATAGATGTCAGAATCTCAGAAGATGGACAGACAGGAACAGAAGGAAAATGAGAGAATTTTAGCTGGCCATGAGTGCATGATCAAGGCCATGGAGGATCAGACAGAGCTTCTAAAGAGAATAACATCATTGCAGACAGTTTATGCAAGCTCAGCCCTCCCTTCAGTCGCAACAGAACTTCTTTCCCTGAACACCACCAACTCCCCCTACACATTCCTCCCAAAGTCATGGTCCATCTTGCTACCCTCTTCATTCCACCCCCTCAGACAGCTATGAGAACGACAGCTGGACTTACATGCAGCTGTCATAGCTGGCACTGCCCCCCACTACTTTCTCCCCTCTAGGATTTGTTTGTGTAGTGTGATGTTTTGTGTTTAATAATAAAAGTAAGCTCTCAAAGCAAGAAACACTCTTTATTTGTATGTTGAATGTGATATGGCCCTCCACTGTGCCCCTCTAATACCCCTGGTAACTGGCTGTTCATATTCAGCTGCAAGGCAATGACCTCTGTGGTCCACCTAGGGGCATACTTCTCACCCTTAGCTTCACATAAATTATAGAGCACACAGCAGGCGGCTATAATCACAGGAATATTGCCCTCATTTAAGTCCAGCCTGCCTTGAAGACATCTCCAGCGTGCCTTTAACCTGCCAAACACACATTCAACAATCATTTGGCACCTGCTCAGCCTGTTATTGAAGCGCTACTTGCTGCTGTCCAGGTTGCCTGTGTAAGACTTCATGAGCCATGGCATTAGTGGGTAGGCTGTGTCTCCCAGGATCACTGCGGGCATCTCAACATCCCCTATTGTAATTTTCTCATCTGGAAAAAGAGTCCCTGCTTGTAGCTTCTGGTACAGGCCAGTGTTCCTGAAGATACGAACATCATGCACCTTTCCTGACCAACCTGCATTGATGTCAGTGAAATGCCCACAGTGATCCACAAGCACCTGCAGCACCATAGAGAAGTACCCCTTTCTACTGATGTACTCCGTCGCAAGATGGTCCGGAGCTAGAATTGGGATATGTGTGCCTCACCTTTCCTGCAAAACTCACTGAGGAAGGTGATTGGGAGCCCCAGGATGTTCCACACACTGTATGTGTATCACTCACGGCTCAGTGCATGCGCGGTATCTCACTGTTTGCCTGATCAATAGAGGATGGGAGTCTGACGCACTACCAGAAGATGGCTCTTGCGCTAACGAACTACAGATTGATGCTTCTAAAGCTGGAGATTCCTAGTTCAGTCCCTTGACTGGCCAACATGATGGATTCCATGCACTTGTGTGGATTCTCTTTACTTACTTCCCCCTGTCCCCTTGTGTCCTTTCCCACCACATCATACAAACTCATATATCGCTTTACTACATAACATCAGCTCTCACGGCAACCTGCAACCATCAAAACTGGTGAGCTCCCCCTTTCTATTTTGCCCTGCAATAACCTTCCTATATTCTGCACTGGCCACATGAAGGTCTGCTAGTTTTAACATATTCTAGCCAGCGGGCACTTACTCCTTAGTGGGTTTTTTTTCCCCCCATGTAAATGCTGTACATTTATAAACCAAAACGTGTGGCTGAGTGCAAGGGGGAAGACAGACTAAAGTTTTCTGTAGTACCTTAATTGTGAATTTCCTGACTCTCATGTATAACATCTCCACTCCTCACGTTGCATTCATGCAATTTTTCACAGATAATGAGAATGTCTTTCTGTGTGGGGGTGTTGTATGTCTGTGTGTAAGTCCTTTGGATGTCCTTGAGACTGTGTGGATTTGCATGTATGTCCTTTGTGTGCACCTGAGAGAGAGGCGGCAGGATCTTTCGTATGCCTACATGCCTCTTTGTGAACGTATGTGTGGTTGTGTCCCTCTTACCATCTCCTTGTTAAGGCAATGTGAATAGACAGGTAATGAAGAAAGGGTGATGGGAGAGACTAAAGGAGGTATGGCTGGAAAAGAAAGGGGCTCACTCTCTTTTTCCATCACAAACGGGTTTGATGTTTACAAGTGAATGCCTTGTTGAGGTTGGCTGGTCTCACTGGAGGGCTGCCATGCCTCTGCCATTTAGCTTCATTTGGACCTGAAATCATTTGCTCTCCCCTGCTCTCTTTATTTCTGCTTCCCGCTCCTTTAAACCTGTTAAGCCATCAGACACAGGGAGGGTTGGCCCAACAGACATGGGGAAGGGCAGAGTCCACTGCCCATGAGACACGGAGAAGAGCAGAGTCCCCTCAACAACCACTCCCTAAAAAGTATCCTTTCTCCTGCCCCTTCTTTAAATTTCTACGAAACAAGAAGCCTCATTTTCTGTTACCTTGCACGTCGCACCTCTGCAAGGAAGGTGTAAAACATTACTGAATCAGAAGGGCAGCACTTTGCCCAGGTGCAAAAGACGACACAAGGCGCCAGGAAACAGAAGCAAGCCTGAGATTTCCCTACCCCTCTCCTTTTGCGTACTGCAGCAGCCCAACCGATTTCTCTCTCCCCCACCTCTGGCATGTCCTGCCACTGCTTTCAAAGGACATTCTTCCATGGTTCACCTGCGGCAAGATGGCAAGTTTCTGGCTTCATATATAATGACAGCCCATGTGAGCCAGTACGCTGGAGCAAGGGAGAGAGAATAGCAGCAGCCTTGTGAGGATGTTGGGAGGACTGAAAAGTTAATGCCTGTAAAGCAGATAGGGAGATTTAAATGCTATGTAAATGTTAAGTGGAGAGAGAGAGAGAGAGGGAGGGAGGTGAGGGGTGTGAGTGTGTGTGTGTGTGTGTGTGTGTGTGAGAGAGAGAGATGGACCCACTGCAACCCATTTATTGAACGACCCTAGCTCCCTTTTTAGTTCACAAATGACCCGCAACCAGACTTTGATTTTGACTGATTTGCTCATTATTTGAAATGACTAAACAAACTGATTTCTGTGAACACATTTCAGCTATTGAGCAGGTTAAGGCAAGCACCCGAGTCCCAGGTTTCAGTCCTTGCTCCAATGATTTGAAATATTTCACACACAGTAGAACTGCTTCAATAGGAGAGACTGAAAGAGATTCATCCCAAGGTTTCCAATAGCCCAGCCAGTGCACTCATCTGAGAGGTGGGAGATCTAGGTTCACATCCTTGCTCTAACTCAGGCACAGCGGGGATCTGACCCTCGGTCTCCTACATCTTAGATGAGAGCTCTGGCCATTGAGTATAAGGGGGGGCACCACCACGACCACAGCTGCTTAGGTGTGATCTGAGCACACTACTGGGTCGGGCTCTATAGATGAGATGCCTCGTTTGTGAATCTCATTGTAGTTTAGGCATGGCTAAACAATGAACAACCTCGGTGACATGAGGACTTAGGTGGCCGCATGCATGCCCACTGGCAGAAATTTAGGCACGTAGGGGACTTGTACCTGTGGAAACCTAGGCGCATAGAGAAAGTGCCTATGTTCACGTCAACACTTGTGCAATGACTGATTCTGTTCAGATGGGTGCCCGGGACTTTCTCTTACTGAGAACATTTTTGCAAAGAAGAGTTCATTCATGCCGGTGTGAATGAAAAAAGGATCACTTCAAAGCAAACTCACATGTTTGATCTGAGAAAATGCTTTCCCAGCTCTAGTGATTATGTAAGAAAGAGAGGAGAACAGAGTCAGAGATGGGAGGGCGCACAGAGGGAGAGGGAATGTAAGAGTACAGGGGGCTCCATGGGAGATAAAGTTTCATTACTGTGGAGTTAATCTCCCAAGCTTGTCATTGCAGTTTTGTCTCTTTCAGTGCCTCTTGAATCAAGTTTCCATTTGTCTGCCTTGTGCTAGTTTTAGCTCATTGAGGTGATCATTAGAAGCACAAAGTGCCTCACTTGTAGTTTTTCCTCCCTCCAATAGTCTCCTTAGTTCGTTAACTCTGCTATCACTCAGCTGCAATCAGCTCCCCTTAGTCTGATCTGGCTGTCTCAGAATGACCCACCCCTCCACTCCCCATTGACACGGATGGCAGAGGTTTTGGACCCTGACCTGGGTTTAAAAAGAGCAGCAAATGCTTTCTCCCAGAGGTCTATAACCCATTCCCACTTACATTTGATCTCAGCATTAGCCCTAACACCCATCTCAGTGTCGCATCCAGAGGGACACAACAGCACAGCAGAAAGGACTTCCAGCAGTGCTGTGCTTCAACGGCAAAGCAAGGATCCTTCCCCCGATACAAATGTCCCCAAAGTTTGGAGGTGTCTGGGTTCTGCCATGAGATGTGAAGTTTGAATCCCAATTCAGATCCAGATGTGAACTGCCAAGTTTGGAGATGTTTGGAGCCAGAAGTGAGGTTTGGGCCCTCCTCTGCTTTCCAGAGGTCTGGCGTGGGTTGGACGAATCTGGATTAGGTATAAAAACAAAGGGTCTGATTCACTGCTGCATTACTCCAGTATGCCTCACAGTTATGCTGGCGTAAATCTGGAGAAACACAGAGGTGACTCAGGTCCAATGTGTTTTCCTGCTTGGAAACACGGGGCCAAATTCTCAGTTTGTGTAAACTGGCATAGCTCCACTGACTTCAATACAGCTGTGCCAATTTACACCAGCTAAGTGTCTGGTCCCAAAATTTCTCTTGAGACACTAACAGTCTGATGACCTTTCACTCCACCATGCATTGATGCCTACAGCAAATCTATAACAAGTATGACAGCATTAGATGCTGGTTTGCTCTTCTACTAATCCATGTCTTGGAAATCATCTTTAAAATAGGATGGAAGTTTGGAACAGGTGAATTTCATCAGCTGTGCTCATGACAAGTTTGGTAAAGCAGAAATAGTCTGGGCAAACAAAGTGGTGCTCCAGTGAGGGAAGGAGGTAGAGTGGAAGGGATCTGTGGGGAAACTTGCACAGATGCTAAAAGCTTCTTCCAGCACAGCTGCATTGCCCCTCACTCCTGACCTACAGACCCCTGCTATTCCATTCTGGGGCTCCCCACACAACTATGCCAATGCTTCTCGCTCCTGTCCTGTGCCTTGCCCTTTCTGACAAGGCCTCTCTTGAGCACAGCATGCCAATCTTTGCTGAATTGTGAAATATTTTTCAGGACACTGTAAACTGGTTTTCCTGGCATCTTTGGCCATGATCACCCTCAAACTCATTTCTAACTCCAGCTAGGCTACATTTGTCCCTAGAGCTTCAGTGGGAAAATGTCACAGGCATAATCTCCTCAACCATCTTGTCACCTTCCCTACTTTTCAGAAGGTCCTGGATTAAAATGAATACTGCTAATTTAAATACCCATTTGCCGATATTACTACACCAATGACAGTTTCCTGTGTAGATTTTCCAGTGAGAATAAGCTACATCTAATAAATGTCTTAATAGATACAGGATGTTCTACGTGGTAGTAAACATAGCAATTAATGCTAATGAGTCTGCTGTTAGCGAGTAATATTATTGGTGTTATACTCACGCCTCACCAAATGCAAAGCCTCAGTTTGTTAAACAGATGCCAATGTTAACGGCCAAATTCTCTTCCCATGGATAAGTTAGCATTAGTTAAATGTACCATTAAAAATAACCATTTAAAATGTCGATGAAAACAGTGTCTGTGCCTGCCAGGGATTTTCTGGCCTCCCTTTTATTACTTCTGAACTTTTCAGTGATGGTGGGGAAGTGAGGGTGATTTTAAGTACATTTTGATAATCCACATAAAAATGGAGCATTGGCAGCACTAGGTAAATCCAGAGATGGCGTGTGAAAGACGGCAGGTTTCACTCACACAGCTCTGCCCTGCAGCCCCCTCACAGCTGTGGCAATGCACCTCACTCTTGACTTGCAATTTTATTTGATTAATATAGGCCTTTTCCTCCAGGGATTAACCACAAAAGGATCACAATTCCCCCCCCAATTTGTTCATTAAGTCTGTTTTCCTGCTGTGTTAACTTAAGCGGTGTCCCACTCCTAGCTACCATTCCAGGGTAGCACGCACAGACCCAGATCCACCCACAGTGAGCGGCAGAGGTCCTCGGGGATTCCAGTGGAAGAGATTGCCAGAAAGACTCATATGATCTGAGCAGGTGATGACAAAGGCTGTCCTCCCACAGATACCATCACGCCCCCACTAACTGTACAGCATCATAGCCAAGCACTTTTGCAGACAATGCACTGCATCAATATTGCTGGAAAGGAACAGCTGTCTTTTCAGGACACGTACCTGGGCAGGAACATGAGTACGCAGGATGTGCTGTGGTCTCTTGGCTATTCACCGGAGCAGGATGCAGAAGCGTTCCTCTCTGGGTAACTCGTTGCAGCAGGGGTCTACAAATGAGATAGTTGCTGCTGCTGATGTTGACGACCAAGGTAACATGGGACAAAATACTCCTGAGAGTAAGGGGATGCATGAGGGTCTGGGGGAGGAGTTCCCATACAGAGAGCGTGCCTACTACCAGGGATGATAGGGGAGAAGAGGACACTGCTTCTAGCGGAACAAGAGGCCACTGGGGGCAGTATTGGTGCTAGAGATGATGTGTTTAGCCACCTCAACAATGGCACAGGGTACACAGTACCTGGGAAAGAGCAGAAGCTGAAATCAGGTGTAGGGAAAGATTTTCCCACTTAATAGCAGTGGGGACATCCAGGTGGCCTGTCTGTTACCTCAGCAGATGTTAGCTACAGGCTTTGGCCCGGCTGGGTGGGCGTCACATCTCTGGAGAACCACATCCGGTATAATCATAAGGCTGGACCTATTCACATAAACCAGGGTGAGCAGCAGCATCAGTTCAGGAAGTGAGGAGCCCGTTCCATCATCACGTCCGTTCTAGGGCATCCTTGCTGAGTCAGCAGCATGCCCAACATTTCCCACAAGGAGCACCAGCCTGGCTCAGCGGTCCCAGAGCTCTGAGATGGGTTCAAAATATCTCCCTGTACCCCCACCCCACAGGCAACCCGCAAATGAATGCTGCCTGTGCAAAGATACTAGGTGCATGTGATCAGGGGGAGAGGTCAGGGGGCTTTTGGGAGCCGATAGTCTATGGTGGCAAGTGCCAAACTCTTCTTTGACTTCCCACTCCAAAATAACGAACACTTCAGTACAGCAGGCCCCTGAGAGCTGTGCCTGGGCAGGGCAGGACCGTACACGTGACTGCAGGAGCAGCAATCAAACCACTTGTGACAAATCCGCTTTAGCCACCACTACAAAGCAGCTTTGAGAAGCTGCAGATTGCCCTTGGTATGCTGGAGGAGTGACGTGCTAGCTGGGAAGGGCGGTATCCTGCTCTGCAACTCGTAGTGCGGCAGTTCTCCACGGTGACAGGAAAGGAACCGGTGCTCTGCAGCCACACAAAACACCCTCACACTGAGCGGCGTGTTCTCTGAAACCCTGGGTTACAGCAGGAACTTCCCTGCCACATGGGGCAAGCAGGAGCTGGGAAAGCTCTCCACCGGCTGTATGAGCAGCTGGCTGCTCCACAGAGTTTCTAGCTGAATGGCTCAGGCCCAGAGACACAGGCCTGCGCCCTGCAACAGCAGAATGGCCACTAATAAGGGTTCTGTGTCTCCCTGAGGCCCTTTAGTGATATCATCAGGGTTGTTGGCGTTTCCTGGCCTCTCCTGCTCCGTTTCTCTTATCCTGGGGCAGGCCTGTTGGGAGAAATTTGGGGCCCCAGCACATGCTCGCTGGGGCCTCACCCCCTCCCATCTCACCCCAGTTACAGAAATTTTGGGCCTGCCCTGAGTGTAGGACCCTGGTACAACTGTCCCTCCTTTACTCTCCTTCGCTCGCCAGCCCTGTCTTGGCCCTTCCAGCTTTACCTTCCCAGGTCCTGCGCCCCATGGTCCGTTCCCGTGCACCACTTGGCTTTTTTTTTTAACTTTTCTTCACTCTGACTGCTGGCTGTTTTTGCGCCATTGATTGATGTGCCTTTTTTTGGGTAGGAGGGCAGGTCAGTCCCACGGGGGGGGAGGTGGGAGGAATTGTACGTCAAAAACATTTTCTATCCTGGCTGGCAAAATAGCTAGAGCCATTCCCCCACGTTCCTGGTCCATTTATTTCCTAGCATCGGGGGCTCTCTTTTTTCAGCTCCCTACGCTTTCTGGTCCCCAGCCTACATGTCCCTACTCCCATTTCCCCATCTCCAGACCCCTTCTTCTTCTTCTTCTTGTTCTAGGCCCCTCTTCTCAGATTTCCAATGTGCTGATTTTTCCTTCCCTACTGCCCTGTGTCCATTTCCTGGCCCCTCCTACGCTCTTTTCCTGTATCCTAGCGCAAACCTCCTTACTCTGCTTCCCTCCTCCCCCTGCTCTGTGTCCTCATCTCTTCCCTTCTGTTCTGTTTCCATGCGCGCCTTGGATCCTCCAGCCATATTTTCAGGACACATCTCGGTGTGTCACCCTGTCCCAGTTCCTCCTACTCCACTGGCCTTTCTCCCAGCCTCTCCTGTTTTCTCCTTATGTCCTGACCTCGCCTGTGGCATTTCCTTGTTTCCCTGCCCCTCTTCCTCTGTTTCCATACCCCCTTTTGCGCCACTGCCTCTTGTCCCAGCCTTGCCTGCTCTGTTCCTATTCCCAGCTCCTCCTGCTGTTTCAATGCATAACCTGACCCGCCTTGCCAGCATCTCTTACAGCTCTTTTACCACATACTGACTCCTCCTGCTCCATCCCCCCCATGCCCCAGACTCTTCTGCCCCAGCTCCCTTTGGCCTGGTCCCCCCACCTCCCTGCTTTTCCCTTTTCTCAGCCCAGCCTACTGCTTTTTTGGTTCCACTTCCAGGCCCCTTCTGCACAGCTGCACCCTGCCTGCCCCTGCCCCCTTGTACCAGCCCCTGCCCTCTGCAGGCCCTGCTGTGTCTGTGTTCAGAACTCTCTTGCTTCAAGGCTTCTGTCTTTGCCCAGCTTGCTCCATTTGCCTGTGTCCCAGCTCCCTGCACTTCCCAAAAATAATGAAGAGAGGAAGAGGAGGGTTGAGATCGGCTCTAAAACGGTGAGGTTTTTAAAACAATGCTTTTGGGGCTGGCGGAGGATTGAACCCCCCACCCCACCCCACCCCAAGTGTGTGTGTGTGTGTGAGTCAGAGAGACAAGTAGTGTTGCTAATTTTGGCCAGGGCACCCAGGCATCCGTGAACTTGGGCCTCCCATCCCCACATCCACAGCTCTGCACCCCCAAATCAATCAATGGGGGGGCCCCACCTCTTTCATCTGCCCCAGCCACCCCACCATCCTGCACCCCCCCAGCCCCAAATCAATCAATGGGGGGGGGACCCACCTCTTTCATCTGCCCCAGCCACCCCACCATCCTGCACCCCTCCTCACCTCTGCAGCACCTGGGTTCTTCACTCCCCTGGCCCAGGCCTGGGAGAGCAGCTCCACCTGTGCACACCTGTCCCAGCCCATCCTCCCTCCCAGGTGTTGCAAATGAGTAAAGTTGCAGAGAGGGGAGGCGGACCTGACTCACCCATGTGCACAGGAAGGGAGGGGAGGCCCACAGACTGAACCACTCTTCACAGGAGCGGGGAACACATGGCCACGCTAGCTCTGAAAAGATAGTCTGTGATTGACCTAGCGGGCCAAAAAACAGAAGTGGTGGTGCGCCGGGCTGGCTGCCGGCAGTACAACCCAATCTGAACCCCTAGGTCCAGACTGGAGGGAGGGCAGGCCCACCCCGCCGCTCACACTGCTGTGGCGGTTTTGAGCGCACGCGTTTGCTCAGAGGTGGCACCAGTGTAGCTACCTGCGCTGGCAATGACTCCTCCTGCAGGGCAGACATACCTGAAGTGCACTTTTCATTCTGCTCCTGCCTGCACTGGGTCTGTTATTCATTCCCCCCACATGCCTCCCTGGAGGTCCCTGCTCCCTGGTGAGTCCAGTGCCACAAGGGATCATTTGGAAAACCAAATTAAATGAATGCATTTGCCAGGGATCTCACAAAACTCCAGGACTGAACAAACACCCTCACTATCCCTGCTGCAGGCAGCAGGGCCCAGTCTACTGCCCACTGAATTCCATAGAGAGCTCATCCTCCAGAGACCTCCCCTTCAAAGACGACAACGCGTTGCTGGCACAGAAGGGGAAGAAGCGTGGACACATTCAGCGTCCCAGGTGGGAGAAGAGAGGCACGCTGGCAGCCTGCATCCCATTTGGGACAAATGCTGGATGGGAAGTCTTAAGAACTGGTTGAGACAGTGTGAATACCCTTCGGTGTGATTAACACAGCATCTTATCCTGCGCACAAAAACTTCAATGGAAGTTTTGTCATCAGCACCCGTGGGAGCAGGATGTAGCCCTGCATGCCCTTATGAGAGTGAACTTTGGACACAGCTCTCACTGTACGCCACAACAGCATGCTGAAAAAGCCCTGGTTAGTTTTTCCAGGGGGACCCCCTACGCTCCCTTTGCCATTCACTGCAAAGCCATGGCCGTATGGAACGTCAATGCAACAGCTGGCATAGAATTCAATTGCTTAAGCATAGGCTGTTCCTACATCATGAGCAAGAGGCTAATCTACTCTTTTTGTACAGCATGCGTCTCAAAACATATGCTGCGTCTCTCTTTAATGGCGCGTTCACATAGAGAATAATCTACTACTGCTACCACCCACTGGAGCTACTCCTTTAGTTCATGGGGTTGGTGCCATACCAGGCGGAAACCTTGCTGCTGACCCCATGGGGGTGGAGGTGGGGTCATCACATCAGGGTCAAAGATGCATGGCTGAACAGCTCTGATTCCATTCAATAAAGAGCACCAGTGGTGTGTACCTGTCAACCATTTCATTACAAAAGCATTGCACCAAATGAACTAAAACCGTGTAGGGGGAAGGGAAATGAAGATGCATTTCTTCCTTTTCACGTTTATTTCGTTTTTGTTTTTTTTTGTTTTGTTTTTTTTAAGATCACAGAAGAGCAGAGCATTCATACATGTAAAGAAACATAAACAAGATAACAGAAGTTAAATACATTGAGAAAAGAAAAAAGAAAAAGCTTTTTGTTGGTGTCGGTTTTGTTGTTGTTGTTTTTTTTTTTCCCATTCTTTTTTGACACACACACACACACTTGCGTATTTAAAATTTTCTTCCACAGAGCTAGTATCCAAAACCAAACCAATGGCAAAAAATAAAATGGCCGTGTTCATGTTTCGTTAAAGAGAAATTCAGCTTATGTCTACGGTGCTGGGGAAAAATATATATAAAGATATAGATATATATATATTTATATGTATATAACACTGTTAATGAGGAGAGTTCTAACCACCCCACTGTGTAGCAACAAGAAGGGATTGGACCGCCTCCCTAAGGCCTGGAGGATGAAACTTGGTTCCAGCTGAGGAAATGGAACAGTTTGGGGGAGGTTGGTGGAAGCAGATTTTTACTCTCCCCCTGCCCTTTCCTTGTCTGCAGAAAGTCACCAAAAACCATGCAGCTGTTGGCTTTCTATAGACAGATTGCTAAAAGCAAATTGAGCAGTGTGTGTCATGTGGGATCTGGAAAAGGAGAGCGGTGTGGTGGCTGTGGGAGGGATTTCTGGAGGCGAGTGGCATGTGTGTATGTGTTGTAGGGTGTATGGGGAGGGATGTGTGTTGGTGTGACTGAAAGAGGGAGCAAATGAAATAACTTCAGAGCAGGAAGACACTCCCCAGTTGGGAAGTTCTCTCCTTGTGGATAGTTTCCTAGGTGTTCTTGCTCCTTGCGGCCTGCATGTGCTATATGTTATATGTAGACACACACACACACACACAAACACACACATTCCATAGGAGATGCCAGGAATTCTTAGATGGAATTGAAGGGGTTGACCGAGGACAGACAGTGGGGCTCAGTTCAATCCTTCTATTCTCACAGATACTCTGAGATATTGATGGATGGTGCCCCAATTAGGGTATCCCAACGCACATTCCCCACGGGGCTGGGGAAGTGAGCTGAAGACATACATAAATCAGGGGGACTTCCTTTGTTGGCTAGGACCTTTGCCCACTAATATGCTCCCCTAACAGCCTTGCCATGAAGTCACCCCACCACCAGCTCTGCAGTCGTGTTCTCCTGACTGTTGAGACACCCTCCCTTCCTTTAGTGGCTCCTGTTCTCCTTAATGGCTTGCAGGACTTTCTGGTGGCACTAGCTAAGCTGAACTTGCAGTGAGGTATGGCCCTTTACCTTCCATTTCCTGGACTAATTTAGAGGGGCTGTCCTCTTTTCCTGCTTTTGTCAGGCTGGCGATACAGGTGCCCACCCATGCCATGCATGGACAGGAGATCTTGCTGGCTTCCTTACCAAGTTGATTTCCTCCCTGCTGAGATAGTAAAACAGGTGAACACCTGAAATTTGGCGTTTGGGGAAGCAACCACTATAGAAACCATGTTGGAGTGTCTCACTGTAAGATACAGGGGGGAAATGGGCTTTCCCCAGCATGTTAAATAGAGGGGAACAGGAGGAAGTTTCAAAAGTTGGACACACCCCTTACTGTCAAAAGGAGTCATGCAGCTAACTCTCCCAAGCACCACAGTGGAAACAGACCCACTTTGAGACCATGTGGAGAGCCAATGGTCTTCCTCACTGACATGGCTGGGAATTCTTGTGCATGGCTTGTGAACAGCACCTGGCCCTAACTTTTTTATTAACAACATAGCTTGGAAGACCATCTCCTAGTTTAATTCTCTCTTTCCTCCTCCACCACCCTGCTTGTCATGTTTGGGGACTCTTTTCACAGTCCTTTCTGTGCATTTAAGTATAAAATGCAATACACTTTTGCACCCTCAGGAAGGAGACTTAGAACTTCCATCTCTAGCATCACCTCCCCAAGACTCTATTCCATGGCACCATTTGGTGTGGTTTGTTGTGCGATGTCAAGCACCATGAAGATTTTGGCCATGGATTGGTGGGGTCGGAGCAGAGGACATGGATTGTACTATTAGACTTGGGAGTGGAAAAGCTTCCTCACTACACAGCTGGGTTCCTTCATAAGAAGAAGCGAAGGAAATAAGCAATATGTGAAGTGACTGAAATGTCTTTTTGTGGCAGGGCTGAGAGTGAGGTTAAAATCTCCCCAGCTCCACTCTCCCAAATACCCATGAATTCTTGGTCATTGTCCCAAATTTCCTTCCAGACTTGCAACTGACCTGGGAAATGTGTGAAAAAATGAAGTTTACGCCATGGGCTCAATTTTGAAACATGGGCAGATAGGTGCATGGAATGGGTGCTCCTGGATCTAATCTGAGATGAGGGTAGATGGAATTGTGAACAGTCTGTGATTGACTATTGATCTGGCATGGGAGAAAATTGGATATTTGCCCATGATTCAGGAACAGTAAATGTTATGTAAATGGGTATAAACTCAGACCTTAAATTAGTTTACATAAAGCACGTAAACAACAACAAAAATCTTTGTTAATGTTACCATTAACATGACCCTGATGGTAACACTGGTCTACACAGCTTTGCTGGTGGAGAAAGCAGGAATTTGCGTTGCTGCTCTATGTGCCCGCAAGCTGTGGTCTGAAAAAGGCTCACAATGCTGAGATCCATGAGTTAACTGTGGATTTTCACACCCACCTTCCCAGCATTTCACAGACATGCATCACTTCATTTCTCATCCAGCCCGACACACACATGGCGATCATTCAGGTGATTCCAGAGGGCTGCATTCACGCTGTTCATTTCCTTCCAGAAAGAGTTGTCCCTGCCCCCTCCCGTTGGTAATCTGAAAAGGGTTAGAAATCTGCTAGCAAGGGGCCTTATATTAAATCTAAGTGTTTGTTCCTCTGCTTGGACATTATTGGACATCTCATGTCACTCTTGTATATTTACAAACTTGTAGAAGAAATACAATCTTTTTTTAAAATAACACTAAATGTTAAACTGCCATCACTCAAACACAATTACACCTACACTCTCAAGGAACTGGTGTCCCGTTCCAAACCCCACTGAGGGCAGGGCAGCAAGCAAGAAAGTGGATTCTGAGGAGGTGGAAGAGAAGCAAGACAATGGGGGCAGCCTCAGGGGAAAGGCTCTCCACCAGAGAAAATAGCTTTTATCCACAGGGGTGAAGAAATGATCAAGGAAGCCTCCTTTTCCTTTCTTCATGATAGCCCTGATCCTGGGAGGTGCTGAGCGACTCTCATTGACTTCAATGGAAATGGTAGGTGCGCAGGACCTCTCAGGAGATGCTCAGCAGATTCCAGGATTGGGTCCCTTTAGAAAATTAAATAAATAATCTCCCTCCACCCCCACAGCTCGCATGTTAAAGGGGCAGATACTCTGACGAGTGGAGATCCCAGAAGGGAACAAAATAACTGTCATACTATGCACTTGCATCATATTTTTCATCCGATGTAGCGGTGAGTAAATCTTGTTACCCCCCATTTTACAGAGGTGAAACACAGACTCACCCAAGAGCCCACAACAAATCAGTGACACAATCAGGACTAGAACCCAGGAGTCCTGGCTCTCAGACATCGGCTCTAGACGCAACGGTTCCTCCCAACCATCTTTTGTCTTTTCCTGTTCCAAAAGCCTGGGTTTTGGTTTCTGTTGTGGGTGTTTTTCCCAAAACAAAAGATTCAGTGCTCTTTTTAATAAAACATATTTAAAACAATTCACTGCCAGTAGCCCGGTACTGGTGAGTAACCATCGAATAACAAACCACTGCGTGCTGCCTAGTGCTCATGATCAACCCTACAATAACAAAGCAATATGTGCAGCTCCAGTCATCAGTGACCCTACCATAACAAACCAGTGTGTACCTCGCAGCACTTAGGAGAAACCCTACAATAATGAAACAAGGTGTTCAGCCCAGCCCTCATAAACAACTCTGCAGTAACAAATCAGTGCGGGCAGCCCACCACCTGTGAGCGACCCTACATTAACAAACCAATGAACCAACATGTGGAAGAGGGTGCATATTCCATCCTAAAGTGCAAAATCTGCTACTGGACTCGTGCTTGCCTCCTGCCCCCACAGCAAAACCCTTCAGACTCAAAAAGCAGGGGCTAGAGGGATCCTGTCTTACGAGACTCTGGAGAGCTGATGGTCAATGGGTCACCTATAGGGTCAGGCCCAGCTTCTCAAATGTATTTAGGTGCCTAATGCCAGTGAGCTCAATGAGAGACAGGTGCTTCATTAGCTGGATCCAGTCCAACTAGGCGAGGTTGCAATGCCCATTTAGTCCCTCATGCAAGAGGACAAAAGCTGAGGCCTAACTCTGGGACACCGAGTGATTTCAAAACCCTCCCGGCCAGCGATGGCCTCAGACTATCAGGGCACCCACACACTCTAGGCTGTGATTTCTGTGGCGATTATTCTCCAACATCCCAAAACACTAAGGTCAAATTACAGCAGAGCTCACCTTGGGTCAAGATTATGCCCTTAGGGAGGGGGGGAAATGCCCGTTCCCTTCACCGGGGCTAGCCCACAGGCCCGTTTCTCTGCCCTCCTTCCTTAAAAGACACCCAGTGACTAATATTTAGCTGCAAGCCGTGGCTGGCTGTGAGAAGCCTGGCTGCCTCTTTCATTGATTGCCTGTCTCTGCCCCCGAGATGCCTAGCTCAGCAGAAACGAGGCAATGCTGCTCAGCTGCTTGATCAAGGTGAGCGCTTCCCTGCTGAGCAGGCACTGAGTTATAGGGAGCTCCCGGCAGATTTTGTCTCATCTGAGCAAAGGGGAGGATTGAAGCTTAACACAGAATTAACCTATTGCAGTCTGGTGATCAGTCTCCCCTTTCTTAAGCCTGGGCTCATTGCAGGGAGATTCCCATCCTACCACCCCTACATTTTTTACAGCAAATTCCAGGCTGATTTGAATTGTATTTATTTGGGAGGGGTGGGATGGAAAGAAGGGAATTTTGCTGCTTAGGAAATTGGGGGAATGCGGAGCACCTGCTTGAGTAGGACACAGTGAAGGCCAGAGCACAGCCCACATTTAGCAGCCCTGTCCCCTTTCACAGCTGTTCAGCACAGCCAATGGGCTACGTGGGGCTCTTTAGATTTCCACCTGTTCCATTGAACAAACCACAGCCTGCAGGACCGGGTGCTGAAAGGGCAGATTCCAGCTGATAGGTAGCATTTCAGTAACTTTGTTTCCAGTGATCTGCTCTGTGACCCACCAACTCTTCTTCAGCAGGTGTCACTAGAGTTTCTCCCATCAACCACCTCTTCTTCTGACCATCCAGAGAGCAAGGATGTCAAGAAGCAACTTAGCAACCTTATTGATACGTTATATATAGGTCAACGAATTGCTTACCCCCCCCCTTATATCTCTCTTAAATGCACCATCCAAAGCTCCTTTCCTGTATGTCAAGAATTTTAGCCCCCAGCTTTTTTACATTCCCAGGTCCTGGGACACTTTCTGAACCAGTTTGCGTTTTCTTTAAAGTATCAAATTAAAGCAGCTCCATCTAGGTATTTTCATGGTGGCTGAGAAGGATATTTACACATCTACTGTGATTTTAACAAGGCAGACAGAGGGATAGAAGGTTTATTTGTATAGCAATACTGAATGGCCATGGAAAACCACTTGGAAGCTTTTCTGTTAAGAGATATTTACTGTCCATACCATACTGACAGGTGTGGAAGGTCAATGAAGCCCAGGTTACGTCACTGATTACTTCTCTTCCCAGCCACCCCAGGAGTCGGTACTGGAGCAGTGCTCTTGAAGCTCTGCCATATATGGGCCTACGGGGTAAGTCACATTGATTTTCTACCTCTTTGGACATACACATAAGCACTGACGTGAAGCAGGAGCCACTATTCTGATGCATTAAAGTTGAGTGCCAGCTGGGTGCGGGTGAATCAGGGAAGGGTTAAAAAAGGATGGAGATTGACTCTTCCAAGCAATAGGGCCAGGAGGATGTCACGGCAAAAGCCAGTTGGGAAGCTGGGGGTGAGGGCCCAGCTGAACCCATGCTTTAACTGATGCCCTCTGCCCCCCACCCCCCAATCTGCCCATGTGATCTCGCAGCACCGTGTCTCACATTTACGATGCAGAACTTTATCTACAGCATGATGAGCTTATGTACATATGGACCATTCCCTTCGCATGCTTTAGAGAGAGAGACACACACACACACACAGAGACACACACGGGAGACAGAGACACCCGGCCAAATACAGGGGGAGAAGAGGAGAATAAAAACTGTGTGTTTTTAGCATAGTCAACATAGCATGAGCTCAGGGCAGAGAGGGAGGTATTGTCAGAGAGGGGAAGCAAGGGAATGGGCCAACGAGTGTGCAAGGAACTGGGGGAGGAGGAGGCATGGCGTTTCTTCATGGGACACCAGTGTGTGAAAGAGATCTGGATTACTGCTTTCCAAAAGTCTGAACTGGCTGGGAGTCAGCTCACCAAATGGCCAAGGGAATCAAGGGGTTAAGTAGCTACAAACATCACAGCAAAGCCCTTCGCTTTCAGAAGATGAAAGAAAGAGGACTAAGGAAAGAAGGGGAAAAACGAAGGGAAAGCAAGAAAAAGGAATCATCTGGTTGGTTGGGGTTTTGTTTTTTTTTACATCTCGGCGTCTTTGGCACAACGCGGTCCCCGCCCAGCGCCCCGTTCTCTCCTGCGCTCCGCGTCGCTTTCCGGGTGGTCGATGGCTTGACAGACGTCTTGTCATAATTCAGAATAAATGTTGCTGATTCTTCTTCGCTGTGATTTTCCCCCCCTCTTTGTTCCTGAACACACAAAAGTTGTGGAAGAACCAGTCCTCTCCCTCTCTCTCTCTCTCTCTCTCTCTCTCTCTCCCCCTCTTTTTCTCGCTCTGTCTCCTGTATGACGCGTTTTGTTTTGTGTGTAGTTGTTGTTGTTGTTGGTTTTTTTTTAATTTTTTTTTTTTTAATTCTGATCTTATTAACATTTGCTAAGTAGGCAGAGCATGGACACTGCCAGCAGCCACAGTGGTACGGCCAAACTCATTGAACCGTTGTCTACTCTCCCTGTGCCGGGTCCTGTAGGGAAAGAGTGGGAAGGAAGAGAGAAGAGAACAGGTTACATACAGCAAGGAAGAAACAGCGTCAGCAAGGAACACGTTGCTGGCCTTCAAAGGCACAGACTCACAGCGGCTGTGCGCAACCTACATGCAGTGCGCCCCTGCCGTTCCCTATACTGCCTCCTTCTGGGAAAATCTGGGACTGGACGTGCGCTTCTCTTGCTTGCCAGAATTCCTGCAGCGTGTCCTGCTGGGAAAGTCTGGAACTGCAGTACCTGGGAGCTCTCCAGAGCCAGTGCCCTTGTTCCGTTCCCTACTGCACTTCCTGCTGGGGGAGGCTGGCACTGGAGTAGCTGTGAGGTTTCCCACATCCAGCACCATTCCTTACAGTGCCCCCCTGTTGAGAGAGGCTGGGCCTGTTGGATAGTCGCTATGAGATCCAAAGCAAGCCGGCTGTATTCTATCTTGCTTTAGCTTTCCCTAGTGGCGGCAGCCTAGTCTAGCTTTTCACCTCCCTCCTTGTGGTGGCCCTTAAACATCAGGGCTTGTTATAATTCTGCACATTGATGGTATCTGTTTGCAGCCAGATGCCGGCTCCTCAGGGGCTGATTCATGACAGCAGTCCAATCAATGAAACATGGAACCAATCAGTGAATGCCTTCAGTCCCACGGGAGGTGCCGTAATTATTTGTTTGTTAATTGGGAGGAGGAACAACTTCCATTTAACTTTTATGACCCCGTGATGCTGCACCTTGAGGGGAAGGAGTCCCGGCAAAGCTTTGATTTTCACAGGGTTGGGGGAGTGGGGTGAATGGATGCATTACCCTGCACCAACAAATAACATAGACTGTCTATGTCCTCTCACAAGTGACAGCTCATCCATCCTCCCATTTATGGCTCTCCTTCCTGGACTGTTTTTAAGGCAGAGAGGCTGTTTGTCATTCTCCCTGCAGTGCCAGACATTGGTAATTTTTTATACCACAATGTGTGTGATGTGGTAACTGTTTATGTGAGCATTGCCCAAGCTCATGTGTGGTTGTGCAGGAACCGTGGGATGTGCGTATGAGGCATGTGTTTGTATGGACAGGTGTATGGTGCATGGGGAAGAGTCAGGCTGGCTAAGAAGACATGTTCATTACAGCAGGGAAAACTATTTATTGTGAATAATATCCTTTACAGGACAGTCTGACAGAATTTAATAAGGACGGAACCAACAGCGCTCTACAGAAATTGTCCGCAGAACCTATAAAATTTAACACAGAATGAGTCTCTATAGGGTTTTTTGAGCTGTGCTATGGAATTTTATAGCAGGGATATAATTCTCTATTAAATTCTATATGGTGTTTAAGAGAAACAAACCCAAGAGAGGGGTTTTCATTATTCATGCAATTCTGTAGGCTTTTCCCAGATGAGATTTGTTACTACCACAGCTCTTTGTTTAGTCAGCCAGCTGTTAGTGACCTGATCCCATTTCTTCTTTATTAGGAAATTTACGCTGAGTCATGTGGACATACCGTTTTCAGCCTGTGGGCTACTTCTCCAGCTAGTCACCCTTCAGCTTGGTCACCTAAGTCACATGGTATTGTTTCTGAACTCTGGTGGGGTGCCAGAAACTTTTTAAACAAGCGAAGGCTCAAGAGTCAACCATGCACTTACCCCTTACAAATCCTGAGACCACTCATCACATTTGCAGTCAGTGGTTGACTGAACAGTCATGCATAATCAATAATCTGACCCCACACATCATAGCGAACGCAGCAGGGTCCTTTTACTCACAAAAATGTCTGTGGGGGCAGGCTTTTTATTATTGCAGATAGGTGATTCTGGGCAGAGAGATGTGCATGCACGTTATAGGTGTGTAGTATGCACATGTGAACCTAAGCATGTTCGTGTGTGTTTGTGTGCATGCATGTGTGTGTTCTGGACATGTACCCATATCAGTGCATAGATATGTGCATGTGTTCCATGCACTCTGGATTGATGAGCAGTATTTATGGCTAGGCCTGAACAGGTGTGTGTGTGTGTGTGTGTATTCCTGCTTGTTTGTGTGTGCTGGTGATTGCACACGTATCAGTGTGTGAAGGTGTGTGTGCCCCCATGGAGTGATGTGCGTTATATATGTGTGAGCCTGTGAAGCTGTGTGTGTGTGTGCGCGTGAGTTCTGGTGACTTCATATGTATCAGTGCATGGGTGTGTGTGTGTGTATGCCTCTGTGGGCATTGTGAGTCTCTGTAGACATGTGTGCCAGTGACTGTTCACAGAGCAGTGTCTATGTACATGCCAGTGGGTAGAGAGATAACACATGCATGTCATCATATGTGTCTCCATGCCGGCATATACATGAATGCATGTGATGTGCTTTACAGATGTGACATCATCCGTAGCCAAGTTAGCCTAGTAGCTGGCTGTTCAAGAGTGGTTTCAGTGCCTCCAGGAGCAGGGTCCATAGTGTCACGTCTCAGGAACGTCAGACAGACTGGCCTGCTCCACTCTCACCATCTCCCATCCAGGGCTCTGTTACAAGCCTCATCCCCAAAACAGGCCAGGGAGGGATGGGATGGCGGGGGCGCTACAGAACACATCTGAGTCTATGGGGGACGCACCCGGGTCTAGGAGTCTCCAGGAGGGGAGGTATGGTGGGGACATGGTGGTGAGTCTGGGAGGGGATACGGTTGGGCCAGGTACTGCTCATGCTCAGTAGTATCAGTGAGTGCGCGATGACGACTGTGTTCCTGTATGCATGCACAGCCACGTCTGTGGATGAGCAAATGTGTGTAGCCATGTGAGTCCTTTGCAGTAGTGAAGGCACTCATGTGGTTCTGCATACGTGGGACACAGTCACTTCTGCGGCTAACGAGCCTTCCTGGCTGTTTTCAGTCAGGCCAAGTCTAGTCACATGGGGATCCAGTTTGGAAGCTCAGACCACCCGTCTAGCCCCACCCCAAATTTCCTGGCTTGCACATTCCTCCAGTCAGCATTAACGGACTGTACAGTGTACTTCACACTTGAGGCTCATCTGACGGGATCCGGTCCGTATGAATAACGCTTCCCCCTCCAGTCACTGTTTTGCAGGACAGCTGTCAACCTTCTCTAGCGCATCCCTTCACCTTCTGTCCCATCTAAGACCTGATGGATTCAGAGCTGACAAGGCTGGTGGTATTTCATCACTCCTGACCCTGTGTAGAGATGGGGCCGAGCCCACATGCACAAATCTGAGCAGAAAAAAACCTTGTGGGGGACTGAGATTCAAACCCAGCTCCCAGTTTGGCATGTGACCCCTTCTGCAGTAAAGGGCTCGAGCTACAGGGTATTCACTGTCTGGATCTAAGATCCAGATTTTACTGCTCTACTCTTAACCCCTCATCCATGCTCCCTGAATGCCACCAGCATTTACCATGCCCGTGTGCATTTATTCCAGGAAGACAGATGGCAAAGTCCCTGAGGAGGGAGAGGCAGGGAAGGAAGGCCAGTGGCAGCGTCTGCATGAAGTTCTTGTGAGCTGGAGTGAACCACACCCAGGCATGAAGCAAATACAGGAATCATTTGTACTAGGGCTCCTCCTCCAGCAGAGAGAGGCTGATGTACAGTCTTTTTGCGCCACCTGCTGCCCATTACTACCCATTGCAGCAAGACCCAGCTGAGTGTAAAAATGACACCCAGTAATGACCTCTGTCAATGTAGTCTGTTTAAAACACTTTTGGTGGGCTCCCTCTGCTTATCATTTCCTAGCACCTTATTTTAGCTCCAGACCTCTGGCTGCTACAGTGCGTACAGTTCCAGCTTGTCTTTGGATCACTTCACCTGCTCAAGAAGCTGACGAACTGATAGCACTGGCTACACCCAAGTATAAAGCTGTCAGGTGCTGTGCAAATTTGAGCCCTGTCCTTCAACCCACCAATGATTCTCTGTTATGCCAATGATCTCCAGTTTTGCACTGACGCACCCACTTGTATCTGGCCTCCCCACACATCTCTGCCAAGGCCTTTCACTCCTGATCTGCAGAACGCCCTGCTATTCCAGTCCTGAGAAGATAGAAGACAGATGCTGAACTTGGTGAAGGGTCTGTTTTTCTGGGAATACATGCACAAAATGCATGATTAGACCGGATTCCCTGGACTCCTACCACTTGTATGCCCCCAAATATATTTTAGCGCAGGGCTCCAGAAGCAAAAAGCCATTGCGCTAACCAACTGTATCTTATATCTCTTCAGAGGTCAGTGTACACCCATTTGTTTGTCTCAGACCACAGATGAGTGCATGCTCCCAAATTTGTATTAGGAACCAGCTCTCAAATACCTGACTTCATGGATTAGGTTTGGATTCACCCTGTCTACCAAACAAAGAAGTGTCACCTTTAAATGGCTACAGAGGGGCTTGGTTTACAGCATCTGATACCTCTTTCATTTCCTACTCCCCCTCCTGGGCCTAGAACCTTTGTTCTGTGATTGTGGTTTGCACATTGACCTCCTGCGTTAAGCTTTCCCCCTTGTTATTCGGTAGCACAGTTGGGGTCACGATCACTCGCCATATGTGAAAAGCATTTCTTTCAGTTTAGCCAAGGAAGGAAACTGTGCTTCAGAGAAAAGATTAATGGGAACATGTAGAAGAATTCACCAAAAAAAACCTTGAGATCTCACCCAAAGAGCAAATGAACTGGAAGTGGCAGCAACAGAATGGAAAAGCGCCACAATGTTTGCATATCTTCTCAACCATCCCTATATTTGCAGCTTTGCATATGACTAACGCTGATACAATGACATCAACAGGCTCCATGTTTCTTATCTCTCAGTGACTCCAAAGCAAATGGGTCAGTTTACAAATTAAAAGCTGGTTTAGCTAACTACCCCCTCAGCCTGCAACCTGAGAATCTCGCGGGGCTCTTTCCTTCTCACGCATCAGTACCAATAAAGGTTCTGCAGGCTAGATTCTGCCTTCTGGAACACCTGTGTGATTCAGAGGATTTGTACAGACATAATCGATTGATACATAGGCCTGAGATAGTTATGCTCTTAGCTGTACTGCTAGGTGCCTAAGCCCACCATTTAGACACCACTGACATTTTTAAAACCTCCTCTCAGCTGCTCCCTAGCTCTGTAAATGCCTAAGTCCCCTAGGCACATAAGTTTCCATTGGTTGGCATATTCAAAACAGCCTAAGTACGGCTACCACCCCACAGCCAATGAGCAGCTCAGAGCCATAGCATCAGCCAAAGTTGACTGTATCCCCAAAGCAGGATTCTCAGACTAGGTGGGAGACATCTATCTCTAGCTCACCGGTGGGCATGCCTAACACCTGCTACCTCTCAGCCCTGCAGCTGGAGGGCACCTGGCAGACCACTGATGGGGAAGTGAGGGCAGCATAAGACCCACACAAAAATACAGCCGGGGGGGTCACAGAAAAACGTATGGTGAGTGTAAGAGACGTATTGAGTGTGACCAGGAGAAAGACAGCGAGAGTTTGGCTACTAAGACATGGGCTACCTAAGCAGCTGTCCTGGCGTAGTTGCCTCATTCCAGGACAGGGTTCGTGGCTGAGATTCCTGAACAGAGCGAGATGCCTACGTCTCGCCCGTCAGCCAGCCAAACTAGGTCAACTGCTTAGGCGCCTAAACCCCATTCCTCTCCCTGCCTCGCCCCTCAGCATTTCCTGCTGGCTAGCTTAGGCAGCTTGCTGGCTTCTAGGATCTCTTAGGCACCTAATGCTCCCCATGCATTGTATAGGGATCCTGGAGCCCAGAGCTTGAAGTATACTTAGACACCTAACTCCCATTGAAATGGGTGGGAGTTTGTGACATCTGGTACCCCTGTAGTCACCCCTACACATGTGTAATAATCCCTGTACAAAATATGCCTTGTGAAGTATCATTTGAAAACTAATAACTCCCTGATCGTTTTCTTGTGTGACCTATGTATGCCATGTGTATTATGAGTTATGAATGTATGCTGGAACTATAACTAAAGTGTGGTCAAACCAGAAATGTCAGGGGGGAGTTTGTAAACAGGCCTGCTTAGACAAAGGAATGTGTATTTGAGTCTCTGACCAGCCTGATCTTCCGGCAAAGACAACGAAGGTTCATTTTTACATATTAGGTAAACTAAGCCATTAAGCCAACAAATGGTGGAAGAAAAAACATGGCGCTTCTTTCACCACCAGACTCCATGTTGGTTTCCTCACAGCTTGGATAAACTTTACTTTGAGAGTAACCCTCAGAAGAATCCATTTCAAAGGTTCATTGGACTATAAAAAAGAGGGGCAAGGAAACCCCAAGTTATCTATCTTTCACCTAAGAAGACAAAGGTATCAGCCCTTTGACTTTGGGGAACAGATCTTGACTCAGGGGTTTGGTCAGACATCTAGATGGAAACGTGGTGAGGATGTTACTTTGACCCAAGTCTAGGTTGTTAAGTTTTAAGTATTATAAAGTGTTTCATCTTTATTTCTCTTGTAACTATTTCTGACTTTAATCCTTATAGCTATACTCACTTAAAATCTCTCTGTCATTAAATAGACTTGTTTTATTTAAACTGAACAGTTTGGTAACTCCAGTTAAAGTTACAAACTGTTGAATATTGACTCCTTAAAGGAGCAACAAACTTTAACATGGCTCTGATTGTTCCAGAACAGGGCTGACCATTTCAGAACGTACGTTTTTGGTCATATTTGGGGCTGGGGAGAGTGTAGAGTCACCATACCAGCTGTTAAAGAAGGTTGGTGGAGGCCAATGGAAGGCTGTGGAATTGCAGGTGGGCTTCAGGATCCAAAGTGTTGGAGCAGGGCTGCTCAGGACACAGACATAGCGGGCATGCTTGTGAGCATCCCAGGCAGAGAGCCACAGTGGCAAGGCATTGTGAGGCTGTGACACACTGTACCCCCTTGTTCACCCTTATAGTGTAATTGTGGAGTGTTTTAACAGTGGCATACGGAGAGCCTCCGACGTCTGGGGGCCAAACCTACAGTTATGCCTCCCCAGGCCTCATGCCCCCACGTGCAGGGCAGCTGCCCCAGGGAGGCGGGGGGGGGGGGGAGGGTCTGTACCTGTGGGAGGAGGCGTGAGGCATGGGGGGGGGGGGGGGCGCAAATGCAGGCTTGGCTCCGCCGGCCCCTCTCCCCACAATTACCCACCACGCAGCGCCCGCATCTCCCACTGCAGCCCCGTAGCCCAGCGCCGGCTTGGATGGGGTGGCCTCACCCCCTGGCCTGGCAGGGTGGGGGTGGGGGGTGCCGGGTCGGCCCTTCACAATGGGTGAAGGTCACAGGAGGCTGAGGGGTGGCTGCTCCCACTCCTGTGCCCCCCCCCTTCCGCGCATTGTGAAGCCGCCCCATCTGAGCTGGTGCTGGGCTGTGGGGCTGGAGCGGTGGGTAAAGTGCACTCTGGATCAGCCCTTCACGACGGGTGGAGAGCGGGGGGGGGGCCAAAGAGGCTCTACGTAATATTCCAAAAGATGTGTTTCATGCCTTGAGACAGACCTAGGCAAAATTCTGCAGAGCTGAAGGGCAATTTGCACCTCATAAGGCATGCATAAAACAAACCCAGCTCTTCCAGGAACAAAGGACTAACCTGAGCATCAACAAAGGTGTCACGATAAGGGGATGCTCACTGACTTGGGACATGGATGAAGCCATACACGGACATTGTTTGTCACCTAACCCTGAAGGGGGGAGGGCAAAGGCCCAGAGGAGAGAAGAACATTTTTAAAAGAGACATTTTGCTGTTCTTTCTCTCTTCCACCTCCATCTACAAACAGCACCAAGCAACTGAAGTGCTGATCACCGGGGCAGGGCCTGACTGGAGGCAGACCAGCCAGCCTGTGGTGAGAATCATCTGAGTTTGTAAGGTTGCTGAAAGTGTTAAGCTTAGTTTAGAATGCGGTTTACCTTTTGTTTTCTCTTAATCAAATCTGACTTGGTTTCCTCTGACTTATAATCACTTACAATCTTTCTGTACTCAAGAAATGTGTTTGTTTGTTTTATCTAAAGCAGTGCATTTGGTTCAAGATGTGTTAGAGATTCCATTTGATGTGACAAGGCTGGTGCATATCAATTTAAATTGACGAACATATGAGTTTGCAGTGTTCAGTGGCAACACTGAACATTGTAAGATGGCAGTTTCTAGGGTTGCATCTGGAACTGGGGCTAGTAGCTGGTGTCGTACCATTGCATCACCCCATGAGTGGCTGGCTAGAGGCACTCACTCACTGAGTTGGGGGCAACTTGCTTGCTGGTGGCTGTGCATGATCTGCCCAGGAATGGGAGTTCATACAGCAAAGCAGAGTAAGATGGGCTCCAGGAGTGGGGGGGTTGAGGTGACACAGTGATTCACCAGTCCAGATTGCAAAGAGGAACATCACAGAGGCACTTGGGGTTCCAGGGTAAGAGCTGACACCGGTCTGGATTGCACTCCTAGAACATCGCAGCGATAGGCACCCAAATATCCTGCAGGCTCAGACCCTGCACATGTACCTCAGGGCTGTGGTTCCAGAAGGCAGCAGGCCACCTAGAGATTAGGCAGTGCAATGCCGAGTGCAGCAAAGGCTAAGTACTGCTGCGGATAATGCACAGGGGGCAGACTCCAGCGCCTGCTCTCTGCACTGTGCTGGCTTTCTGGGATTAACAATAAAAACATTCAAAGTACCACCAATATACTTCACTCCTGCCCTGCAGCACCCTCCTGCTAGTCCAGTTCTGGCTCCACACACAGCGCTGCCAATGCCCCTTGCTCCTGACCTATGGCAGCCCCAGTTATTCCAAACATGGGCTGCGCCATAACAGAAATGGCCGGTTGGTGCCAAATTTCACGATACATTTTTGATGGGTATCACCAAACTCATGTCACTTGTGACTTAGAAACTATCTGTTCCCAGGCTTTTCTCCATGTATCTGTGAAGGGCTACTATTTCCTGTGGCCTGGATTAGCCATGGGTACTGCATGGTGAAGCAAGACTTATTTTTCCAGCGCCTTTTCTTTGGGTTCAACTTTTGACAAGGCTCTATAATATAGTGTCTATGCCTCAGGCATTGCTCTTGCGGGGTGGGGCATTAACATCCTGCCTTTGCGCAGGTGGGGGAGCCTTTCGGCTTCTACTCAGTCCTGTGTAGGGAGGTGTTTGGATGCTGCGTTCTGTCAAGGAAGCAGTTGGTGAGAAGCTGCCTATTGCACTGGCCTGAGGCCTCCCCACATCCAGCACTACACAGCTGTGCTCCGAGTCATCCTCCCAGACACAGGCTGAGTTAGTGCGTGGTCATGGGCTGAGACAAAAGGAACGGCAGCTCAGCGGAGGGATGGACTGCCACATAACCTATGCAGTGATAGATCCAGCTGAACACGCAGCTCAACATGCAGCAAATGGGTCAGATGAGATAGATAATCACAGGGGGTTCTTTCCTGCCATCAAAGCTATGTGTGGGTGACCCTGTCACCCACTGGCACTGCATCAGCTGTTGGCTAGCCAGCCAGTGACTGCCTCCAGAAGGCAATCCCTGAAGTGCTACTTTGGCCCAGCAGCGCCCATCTGAAGCGGATCAGTGTCTATGCGAGGGCTGAGGCCAGCACGGGGAAGTCTGGGAAGCAGGTGAGGTCAACTCAGAGATGTGATGGGCCTGGAAAGGGGCGATACCAACCCATTGATATGTTGGTTACGTACAGGGGTGATGCTTGCTCAGCTGTGTGCTAAGTATGGGCTGATACTGGCTAAGCGTTGTGATGGGTACAGCAGGGAGATGCCAGCTCAAGGATGGGATGATGTGATGGGAAAGATACGAGAACAATGGCAGCTAAGGGCTAGCTAGGATATGAGGATGATGCAAGAATAGGCCTGGTATGGCTATAGAATGTGATGGTCTGTGACAGGGCTGATGGGGTTTGATGGTAAGGAAAAGAAGCCCAGGGATATGATGACTATGAGAAGGGGACGACACCAGCTGAAGTATGGGGTAAGGGCTGGAACTCATGTAGGTTCAGGAATGTGACGGATACAGGGAGGTGCTGACACCAGCCCAGGGTTGTGCTGATGTGTATGGGAAAGGGTGATGTAGTTTCAGGGATGGGGGGAGGGTGTTACGGGAAGGGGGGCAGTGCCAGCTCACGGATGTGGAAGCGGTGTAAGAGAAGACGTGATGTGAACTGTGGGACAGGCTCGTTGTCAGACATCGGGACCTCTCCTCCTTTCCTCTCAGTGTGATCGCCATCGCCTGGCACTCTACATTGCCTTGGCCACATCTTGGTGGAGCTGGTGCAGTGAGTTTGACTTTTTTTTTTTTTTTTTTAGAGCTTCCTTTGTCTTAGCCTTGGGTTAGAGGAAATGGGGACACCCTGGAAGAGATCCTCAAATTGCTTGGGACAGGCCGTCTGTGTTATACTCTGATAAACTTTGTCCTGTCTCAGCCACACACAAAGCTCCCAGGGAAAATGAGGGCGATACTGTATTAGCTGGAATTCTGGCATCCTTCCCCATTCCCTTTTCAGAGCATGGCCAGATCCTGCCACATAGTGGCAAAGCTGGGTTAAAAACTCTGCTGGTTAATAGCAAGTGCGATACACCACTTGTCTCCACAAGGTGGCATCCAAAGGCAAAAAAATGAGGAAGCCCTCCTGGCCAAACAGAGCTAACAGGGGCACAGCTCTGCAAATTGGAGACAAGTCCAGGTACAGATCTTATCCCAGCGTTGTGGGGACCATTGCATTTGGGGACCTGGGTGAGATGCACACAAAAGTCCCCTCCCTTCCCAAACACTAACAAACAAGGTAGCTGCCACCTCCTCCAAATGAGACAATCGAGCATCACGAGAGGAGCCTAGAGCCCAGGTGAAATTATTGCAGCAACTGCCCCTAAGCAGACTCTGCTATCTACCCACCTAGCTCTCAGTCCATTCCTCCCTAGCTCCCAGGTGCTCTCTCTCTCTCTCGCCCCTCTCCACCCCAGCTGGGAAGCAGATATTAAATCAGTCCTGTGCCATCCAGTAACTCTACATGTCATTATCGTCTGCCGGCTGCGGTGTGACACTGCAAAGGAAGAGACTGGGGTGACACCAACGTCCAACTTAACTGAGCTATTGCCACCTGGTAGGGAGCCCAAAAAAACCAGAACGTGCTGCACAGATGCTCCTGGCCACAGATGGACGGTCTAAGGTTGTGACCTGAGGTGAACGTGGCGTTAGTCAGAAACACAGAGCCCTGGTGGGGTCTGTAAACAGGATGGAGGCATCCATCGCGTACAGGGGTGTAGGCAGGAAGTTGTAATTAGCAGGTCCATGCATGGAGGCTAATCTATTGTCCCCCTGTCCTGGACTGACCTGCCATGCCACACAATGCCACAACTCCTTCAGTGGCTGCATTTAGGTAGCAAGAGCTAGCCAGTTTTGAGGGTGAGCCCCTGAGGCCCCTTCAGCTGCACGGCCCCCAAATGGCACCACAAACCTCACCAGGAATTGAACCTATGGTCACTAATATCACACATCCAGACCTCCGGCACTAGAGCGGAGTCCCTTCAACTGTGAGCCTGTTACAGACTCACCCCCAAAGGGCAACTACAGCCTCTCATCTGCAGAGGGGCTTCCTGCAGCCCTTCCCCATGCTTTCCCCTCTGTACACTGGCAGAGGAACGCCCCATGGGCCTCTCCTGCCTGGTTCCTGGGCTCAGTGAGCTGAGGGAGCCAATATGGAGCTGTGACTCAAGAAGCCCAAGGGTGTGATTCTCCTTTCGCTAACACCGGTGTCCGTCAGGAGTCACTCCCCTGAATTTAATGTCAAACCAGTGTGAGAGGAGAATCAGGCCCCGTGAGTCTTTTTTTGAGTGTGAGACCCAGGAGAGGAGAGACAGAGAGACAGGGTCTGGCTGTGATGGGGAGATGAAGGGAGGAAAAGCTAGCAGTCCTGGGAGACTATCTTTCTGGGAGCGTGTGACTCTGTGCTCCACGGCATCATAGGCCAGTTCTGTTTACCATGAAGTTCATTGATGCTCCTAGAGATGCCTCTTGGGAAAGGGGTAGTAGCGGGGAAAGAACAACCCACCCCTGAAAGGAGAAGGAGCAGGGGCAGGCCGAAAGCTAGGTCCCGCCTTCCTCCCATCCTTCCCCCGCTACCCCCCCGCAACAGCCTGCAGGGGCCAGGTTTTTACACATGCCAGCTTGTCTGCAGGAAGTCATTTTTCTACTCTGTTGACTCTGTGCCGGAGCTTCCGAAGATGAAATCTTTATTAGCATGGAGGCTTAAAAGGGAGGAATACTGTTAATTCCATTTTCAAGGTCATACTTTGAAAGTTATTAATTTCCTTCTTCCAAGGCGCTGCACTCTACTCTGAGGCTTTAGGGATTAGCAGCTTGTGCTTACTAGGGTTTGCTCGGTTGTTGGTTTTTTTTCTTTCCACCCTTCCTTTGTGCTTTGGGGGGGAAAAAAAGACACAATTCACACTCTCTGTTTTCATCATGAGCACCACTCAGGTCGCGACATGCTTGTACCTCATTCTCACGGTCAGTTAATACCTATGGAGCTTCCCCTGCTGCTTACATTCCCAGGTAGGGGTCCTACAATTAAATCTTGGGTTGGGGGACTGGGTGGGCATCAAGTCTACATAGTCAATACCCCGGCTTTTCTGGAAGCAGCCAGGTCCTCTGCATAAGCTAGGGATGACCCCACGCTAGAGCCCATCCACAGTGGCCTAGCAACTGTTCCCAGCATTTGAGAGATGGCCTGTTTTCTCCTGGCATTCTAGAGACTGTCCATATTGCTGCAGCTGCTGTACAAAGGAACCGCTCTCCTAGCTAACAAAGTCCATGATTAGAAGACCAAGTATATTCCCAAGCCAGAAAGCTGGATTTCTCTCACATCTGATCTATTTTTTATTGCAGCTTTTAGAAATTTCTGGGGTTTTACCGCTGCTGAGAAAATCATCTCTGTTCCTCTCCCCTTTCATTCTCCGCGCAACTAATGCTAGTTTTTCAAAAAAACTGGCATACTGCACATCCCACATGCATTACCGAGCCCCCTCTGGTCCTTGATCCCTCCCTGTAAGGAGCTCATTCTACAAGCAAAGCAGCTGGGGACCATATTACACAGGTCACTCCCACGGCCATTCCTGGGGAGGGACTGAGTTCTCTCCCCTAGCAAGCTTCTAGGAGAGAAGGAATCTCTTCCCTGGTCAGATTTCAAGCTGATTGTCCATGTGTGCACCAGCGTGTTCCAGCCCATCAGCAGGCAGCAATTGGTAAAGGCACACAGTCTGGTTTCTCAGTGTGGAGCAAATGGCTTGGGATAACACAGCCCCACGCATAGTGCACACAGCATTGGATACGCAGTGTGTTTGCTAAATAGATGCCTGGTAGCTCACTTAAAAATTAATAGATCCCGCAGCTGTATGTTTGTGTTTACCCCCATCTTTGTGCATGCGAAATCCTTTGGTGTGACAGGTTTTCATGGACATGAATTGTGTGTGTGTGTGTGTGGGCGGGGGGGGAGGCATGGGAATAGTTAGTGAGGGACAGTGTCTGGAAGGTAGTGGGGGAGAGGAGTGAAGGGAAAAGGGATGGGGCAGAAGGAGATTAAGGGGCGAGACGGTGGGAGAAAACAGACAGAGACGGAATGAGAAGCAGGGAAGGGAGACAGTGCAGTCATCTTAGGGACAGGAGTACTGGGTGAGACAGAGGACGGTGCAGAGAGAGCTAGAAAGGAAGCGACAGAAGATGTGTCTGCACTTTGAGTTGGGGCTGATTCCCAGCTCGAGGAGACACACCCACATTAGCTGTGATCAATTGAGTGGAGCTGCGGCACTGCAAGCAGCAGGTGGGGCTAGCCACCCCGAATATGATCCTGTCCCCAGCTGTAAGGGCGTACTCGGGGCAGCTAGCTCCTCCTGTGACTCGCGCTGCCATGGAGACATTTTTAGCATGCTAGCTCGATCAGAGCTAGCATGGGTATGGCTCCTTGAGCTGGGAACTACACCTTCAGCTCCAGTGTAGGCATACCCAGCGGGAGACAGCGAGAGCGATCAGAAAAAGATAATGTAGCATGAGAGAGAGAGGCCTGAAGGGAGATAGAAGACAAGAGGGGAGCACAGAGCTGTAGCGAAGGGAAAAGGGAGAGAGGGACAGAGGTAAATAGAAGGGGACAGAGAGATAGTGGGGAGAGGAGTTGGGCACGGAGATGGGCTGATGGAAAACACTTTTGTTTTTCCATTTGGTGAAGGTTTCCTTTGTGCCTTGTTCTGCCCTAGGCTGTGTTCTGGCCACTTGACACGCCACCGCAGCTCTTCTGTGAACAAGCCTTTGTTAGTGTGGCTGTGAGCATGTGCGTGCACACGTAGCAATTACTGCACTTGGCAAATGAGCTGGCGAGTGTCTAGTTATTGTGTGCATATTATGTGCCTGCATTTGCAGGAGTAGGTGTGCATCTGCTTTTGGTGTGTGATCAGGGTTGTGTGTAAAGTGTGCATGTGAGTGTCTGCAGGTGGGCAGTGAATAGATGTGTGCGTGTGCATGAACAGATGCTGGGATGTCTCCATTATGTGCACAGCTATCTATGTATTTCGGGGGCCTGACTCTCAAAGGCCCCATTGTATTGCTCTGGAAGCATAAAGGACCCTTGTTGGCGGAAATGGCCTCCTGAAAATGCCCTCTGGCATAGAGCTGACAGGGACTCGACATGGGTGCTGCTCCCCATTCCTGTTGTCGGGGGTGGATGGGGGCAGTGTGTGAGCGCACTGTGCTATGACTAGTCTCTGCTTACAGAATGAGTTAGAGCAGCCCTGAGCTTGCTCTAACTTACACTAAGGGCCAGATAAGGCCCTGCATAGCCCCAGGATGGGATGGGAGCTAGGTTTTGTGCTATGCCTCTCAGGAACCACAGCACAGAAGGTGCAGCCTAGAAGGAGTGGGGCAAAGGGGTCTTAAAGCCACCTTTGCATCTCCTGGCTGGGGGCCAGAGTTGTCCCCGACATATATTAGAGCAGCTTTGGGGGCTGCTCTAACTTATGGCAGCCTCCCAATGGCTGTCATTGGGCTGTTCGCCAGCTTAGACACTCTCTACTTCCTGCTCCCAGCATGCCCCCATGCCATGGACTGCCAGAGAGGCAGGGCAGCGCTGGGTATGTCAGACCTACCCTGCTCCTGGAGAAGCTTCCCCACAGCTACTGTGACCCCTGCATGTTATTGAAGCAGAATCTGGCCTGGGGCTTCAAACTCCCTTAGTCCCCCCCACCTCCATCTCTACCCCACCTGCAGGAACAGATTAAATGAGAGTCAGGCCCTAGCCATAGGTCTCTGTGTGTGTGTGTGTGTGTTTGAATAGCCAAGTGTACACTAGAGCTGTCATGTGCCTTGTGTGAACAGCCCTGAGTGTTTTCATGTTTGAGCTGATGTGGCTGAATTGTAGATCTCGTGTGAGCAGATGTGCGTGTCCTGTGGTTGTTGGGTGAGTAGGGGGGCGTGGGTGTAAGTATGGGTGTGAGAGTGGCTCTGTGTGCCCCCTAGCGCTCAAAGCCCGGTGCGGTAACTCCAGTGGCGCAAAGTGGTCTGAAAACTGCCCTGAACAGCCCTTGTGTGTGGGACTGCTTGAGTGGAGCAGAGCCAAGGGTGGTGGCTTTTTGCTACCCCAGCCCAGCCCCCAGGAACGGAGGTGTGTGTGTGGTGGGGGGAGGGGGATCTGGCTGGAGCAGGTTGTGCACTGGTGATTCCTGATGGAGCCCGGCCCCTATAGGGCTGTTATAACCCATTACAACTTAGAGCAACCCTAAGGCTACTCAGTTTCACAGGGGGGCTGCACTGGCCCTTGGCTGGCTCCAGGTGCGGGGTGAAGTGGAAAGGTGGCACACAATCCTTTCTGGTTGCTCCTAGGCACCTGAGGATTGAGCCCTAGGCGTGGTGTGTATCTCCATGTGTGTGAGTAGGTGAGTCCACTGGAGGTGTTGGGAGAGTTGGTTCAGGTGTGTGTGTCAAGTCCTGCAACACCTGTCATATACGTTGCCTGGCCTGGCCTGAATGAAGCTGCCCTGGTTATGTCGCATCCTCTCCAATGCATGAACTATTTGCACTGATTCTCTTCCTGCTCCCATGCTCCAGCTTGCCAGCCCCACAAATCCATTCCCAGAGTGCAGAGGGGCGTACAAAGAACAGAATAAGCCCCATTTCCCCTTGTTCTCCTTCCCAACAGACCCTCCCTTTTGCTAGCCCTTTAGCTGTTCGATGGGTGCAAGCTTTCCTGTCCTCCGGGGAAGCATGCCAGGAGGACTCTGTTTTTCTGCGAGCCTGATTTGTTTGGAGAAAGGTTTTTTTTTTTTTCCCCTGGTTGTTTTTGTTTTCCGAGAGAGTGCTGAGACAGCTGTATTAATCATGCAAGCCCAGCCATGTGTAATGTGCTTTATCAACGGCAGAGCAAGCACTGAATGGCAACCGGTACGCAAATGGGCCCAGCACTGTGCCTGAGACTAGAAGATAAACCCGACGCTTCCCAAAGTGACTTACCATCATGGGTTAGTGAATGGAGAGGCTGTTCACTCGGGACAATAACCAGATGGGAGGCCAATTTGTTAGGCAAATTCCTTAGTGGTTTGCAAAGTGGAAATGGTGAAGGAGGATGGCCGGGGAAGGGGGGGGGGAGGGGAGTGTTTCTATTCAAGGATTAAAAAAAGAAGTGATGTTCGTTCCCTCCCCACCTTACTTTAATTTCAGTGTAGCTTTTCACAACAGTTCTGATACTGGGAAGGCAACTGAAAAAGGAGGATGGGAGAGAGAAAGGGAGGGAGCAGGGGCTTTTATATGTATTTGTTATAAACTTGATATAAGAGTTATATCCCCCACACACAAGTAAAGAGCCTAGGGTAATGGTTTAAGGGACTATATTGTTATTCCCTGAATGCTCATATAGAGGCATCAGGAGATGGTTTTAAGCAGTGCCAAGTGGTGTGTTTCACAGCTGAACCTGTAGTTCTTTCAAGTTCTGGGTTGTCTGGGTCTGGCTGGGGTAGGTTCTGTCTGAGCGCTAGTCTAAAAACCAACCTGTCCACGGTACCGCTCAAACTGTGCAACCAACAACCATGCCCGGCAATTGATTACCCAGGGTGATGTGATTTCTAATCCATTCAATTTAGATAGGGATTTTTTCCAAGATTCTAACCCAGAGCCCCCTCTACACCCCTAAGGCCTGAACACAGTCTTGCTGCTATGCTCTCTGTGCAGCAAACAGTGCTATACCCAAGTCAGGCAGCAGCTATGGCTAAAAATGGCTTCAAGTGCGTTTACCACCTCATAGCAAGGGCAAAGGTCGAATTGAAGTGCATTTCCCTAGGTTTTCCAGTCCTAGCTCTCAGCCTCCTCCTCCCTCGTACTCAGCTCATTTGATTCTCCACAGCACTGCAGCTGGAGAGGGTTATGCAAATATAGGCAATCGCAGGCTCATTTTGGAATAAATCAATTTAAATTAAAATTAATGAACAAAAAGTACAGAAACAGAGCAAGCAATAAAACTATTTCTCTCTCTGCTTTTTGGGGGATGGAGGGAGGAAGCTGATTTTTGTGTGTGTGGGGGGGAACACAGGCTTTTTGAGCCTTGACAAATGTTAGCACAAGCTAATGTTAGCTGTTATAATAATGATACTGAAAGACTTGGCCTTTCTCTAGTTCCTCATTCAGGATTTAAGGTGATGTTTCTTGACTTGAATTAATTCTCTCACCTCCCTCAAAGATCAGTAGTATTATCCCCATTTTACACACGGGGAAACTGAGGATCAGACAGGGCATGCAACTTGCCCCCCAAGGTCACAAGAATCAATGATGAGTCTCGGGTAGAGACAGGAACAGAATTCAGGTGTGCTGATGTCCAGGTTTGTGCTTTAGTCACCTCTCCTTTCTGCTCTGTTGGCCAGATTTTCAAAAGAGCTCAGCATCCCATGTGATCATGTACTCAGGTGCCAAAGGGTACGTCTTCACCACAGAGTTAGATCAGGTGATTGGCACCCACGCTAACCTAGCCCCGTCTGAGCATCCACACTGCAAAGCCAAACCCAAGCCACAGCCATGTTGTTGCATCTTACACTGGTGCTGTACTCACCAAATGGGAACTGGGTTTGTTTGAAAATCTGGCTTGATAACATCAGCGGGAAGCCTTTTGAGTGCTGAGCCCTACTTTCTGCTTAGGGTGGCAGATTTTAAACAAGTGAACTTCTGCTGGGAGGCAGATATCTGAAGCCAACCTGCAATCCAGTTACGTGACAGAGGTGCATCCGGATCATGCACTATCTACCATTAGATAATGATGAGCTCAGCCTGAACTGTGGCTCCAAATACCCTCTGAACTTTGAGAAAGTTCTGATCCAGATATGGAACAAAATGCTGCACCGCATGCTTATTGCTTCTTTGAATTATTTCTGTGTCCTGGCTGCTCCAATGTCAGGAACAGGGATCAGAAACAACTGGGCTCTTTGGGCCTGTTTATGCTACAGATTCTCAATCATGCTCAAGAATTAACACGGTTTAAAAGCAGTGTATGTGCTCTGGGATTTCATTGTTCCTTCATTAGAGCCTGGCTTGGGAAGTGCGATCAAATCCTAAAGTAGGGTCTGGGTGGGATGGGGAGGGATCATGATGGCTGGAGTTTCTTAAACTGGATTCTCTGCAGCATGCAGTTGTTTGTGTCGTGTGTTCACATGCTGTTTGGGGACCAAATAATGAGCATAAAGATCAAATTCAGACCTTGTGTAAGCAGAATTTGGCCCTAAAAAGACTGGTGCCTGTCAAGGAGTTCCTCCTCTTGGGCATGAACAGGTGTCACACTGGCTGGATTTGGCGGGGGGTGGGATTTATTATGTTGTTTAACATCAGTATGTCAAAATCATAGTAATTCATGTGAGATATGCCATGACAGGTACTGTTAGAAAGGCTATAATGTGCTAAGTAAGATGCTAATGTTTATGTTCATGTGTTATATGTGTAATGGAAGTTATGGATATGGTTGATATATCTGTATTTCAAATTGTGCTGTGTCTGGGCGACATCCCAGACAAGATGACTGCAGCACTAGCCTGCTTAATGGCCCATTAAGAAATTCACAGGTACAAGAGACCCAGGGGGAGAAGCCGGGGATATACCTGATGAGTCACCAGGAATTACTCATGTGACCCTGGACTCCATTTTATTCCTGTAAAATTCCACAAGCAGCATGGCCAAGGCCAAAGGACATAAAAGGCAGCTGCACGACATCCATTTTGTCTTTAGTCTATCTTTAGTCTCCAGCCTACCTCTGGATCAACTCATCTACAACTGAACTGAATTGAAGCTGTGAAACAAAGGACTGAGACCCATCCAGGTACTGGATGTATACCAGAGGGACTATACAAGCCTGTAAACTCCACAGTTCTACTAGAAACCAGATATATATGGACTTTCAAATCATTTGTATGTATCTGATTGATTTAATCCTTTAACATTTCTCTTATAGTTTGTTTCTTTCTTTTTATAATAAACTTCTAGTTTTAGTTACTAAAGGATTGGCTGGCAGCGTGGTATTTTGGGTAAGATCCAAACTTATATTGATCTAGTACTATGGCTGACCCTTTGGGGTCAGGAGAAACCTTTTTGGTAAAGAGCATAGAGTTTTAAATAACTGATCTCTTTACTGGACCTAGGGGTTGATTGGGAGCCAGAGACTGAAATGCAGTAAAGGGGGCTGTGTATATTTTTATTTTGGCTTCTTGATAACCGGTTTGGGGAAATCAGAAGCATTGGTTGTGGCTGGTTGGGAAGTCTGACTTCAGTGTCACCCACCAGTGCTGGGAGAATCTGCTCTCCTTTTGCAGCCTGCCCTGACCTCGGCATTTTCAGGTGACTACCCTAGGCACAGATGGGTCACACAGGGGGCCTGGTGGAGCCTGACCCTCTTGCAAGCACTGAAGGCCATAACAAAGGATTTTTTTAATTATCTGATTGGGACTGGCTGGATCAAGGGAAGGCAGTGATGAGTGCTCAGCAGGCCAGTCCTGTACCACACTGGCTCCTAAGAGTCTGTGCTGCTATAAAAGTCCTATTTCGCCGTGGAGATATCCCATTTAAAACCAACCAGACCATCTAGTTTTTGCCAGCTGCAGTGGCATTATCCACGAGAAAGGTGGCCACTCACTGGAATTGCTTAGGTGCTAAGACCCAGGTGTTGGAAGGAGTGTGCTGGGAGAGAACAGGTGACCCATATAAATAGGAGAAGTCTCTGTCCTTCCCAGAGGGGAGCCCAATCCACGGGTGGGAGGGAGAAGAATGGGAGGCCATTCAACAGGAAGCTGATCTTTTCACCTCTTAGGAAGCTCCAACCTCTGGTCATTAGACTCAAATGAACAGCTCTTTCCTCCCTCTGTCCCTCCCACCCTGATCAAGGCATTAGAAACAGTACAAGCTACAATGACTACAGCTAAAAGGAGACTAGCTACAATCTACAGTCCATCCAGGTCATTCTCCAGTCTGCATCTCTTTGGTGGAAAGATAGGACTACCCTCTCCCCTACCCCCAACCAGTCATCCCATCACTATCTTTATCCTGTTGACGAGTGGAGCTGGGTTTTGCTTGATCTGATCCTACTGACTGGCTTCTGCACTTGATTCCTTCTGGTGTTAAAATAGGCAGCCCAGGACAGCATCACTCTCTGTGACACATGGCAAGCTCTGGCAGAGGTCCCAGGACAGGCACTGTGAAGGACAGCAGGGAAGGCATGGAGGGGCTGGTCTGTAATAATTTACGGATACTGTAGGTCACCTGATTAGTGGGATGGTTACTCTATGGCTTTGTTGGGTTATTGGAATGTTTACTGTATTCATGGGTTGGTTTAGTTTAATAGCAGGAGTGCTAAGAAAGTAGCAGGGAGGCAACACAAAGACTCCAGATAAGCAACCTCTCAGTAAAGAAGAAGGGCTCATAAGGGATAATGCTCGAGCTATTATTTGGGAAGATGCTACTTCTGGGTGCCAGCCAAAGTTACAAGACTGCTTTTGCCGCGGCTGGCTGACAAAAGAACACTAAAGAGTTAAACAGTCCCTCTCTAGTGAGAGGGAAGAGATAGTTGCCCAAGAGCTGCTCATGGAGAACAGATAGATGCTGACCCACTACTATAGGGTGGTGGGATTTAGGGGTAAGACAGACACGGGGGTAGGCCTCATGTTGTGTTGAAATCCTTTTTCTGTTCTGTTGTGCTTTGTTCCTGCTGTTAAGATTCGCCCGCACTTTGGTTTAACAAAGCTGTCTTGTCACCTGTATTAATCACAGGTCACAAGCTCCCAAAAGCAAGAACTGCAGCTTCCAAACCCAATGGGACCTGCTGAGTAATCACAGCTGGTACTGTGGGTACTACAGCCCAGGCACCAGTCTAATCATGGGAGTCCATCCTGAGACAGCTGAAGGCAGAAGGCCCTCAGGGGGGTGCTCTGAGAGAGACCAGAAGAGGGGGCAAAGGTGTAGCTAGACTTGTGACTGACAGACAAGCCCGGGAACATCTTTGGGGCTTAACAGAGATCCCACTAGCCTTATCCTCGGAAGGCAAGGACCCTCTTTGAAAACTTTCTTCCCCCCCCAGAAGTCTGGGCTCTTTTGAAAATCTGGCCCTATTGATGATGCAGTGATGCGACAGCCAGATGCTGTGACATCACAACCTTGAGAGAACAATGTTGCAATACAATGATGTGACATCCACCCAGAAGAGATTTCAGCCACTTTGAATGCCCTGCCTTAACAATCAGAATGGCTGGGAAATGTACCAGGGGATTTGGTACCGTAATGGTGGTCACTGGCCCTGTTTTGAACAGCTGAGATAAGGGCCAGTTGCGTTTCACTAATGTTCTAGAAAAGTACTCCCCATCAGATTCAAGACCCATGTATTGATCAATAGCCCCTTTTGAAATCTCTGATCTTTAAACAGCAGCTAGCGGATAATAATACTTAGAATTTACACAGTTCTTTTCATCTCAAATCACTTCACTAATTAATTAATCCTCACAAACCCCAGGAGGTAGGGAAGTGTCACCTATACTTCATCGATAGGGAAACTGGGGTACAAAGAGGGGACATAACATGACTGAGGTCACAGAAGAGGTTGATGGAAAAGAGAACAGAATCCATAAACCCATATAATGATGGAGTCCGGGCCATGCAATGAAACTTTTTTGCCTGGTGTTTCTTTAAAGGTGAACTGCAAAGGAGAAGTGAAGATTGAGATAAGCACCAATGCCTGTGCTGAATGCCCACCTTAAAGAAGCAGCTGGGAGTTTTCAGCAAAGAAATGAGATCCAAAGTATTTAAATTATATTTTTCCTCTGTGAAATACTCTTAGCACTTCCCGGTTCACTGAAGATATTCCAAAATATAACAAATTCCCAAAGATTCACTGCCACTGTGATGTCACAGTGTGATGTCCACTGAGACATTATTACTGAAACAGAAAGCAGCAAGAAAATATAAAAGGCAGCGGGGAAGAAATTTCAAAGGTTGATTAAAACTGTGCAGGACAGCCCAGGCAGCTTGGTTAGAACTTAAAAGGGACATTTGGCATAAAAATCTGGGTTTGGTTCAGCTGCAATTTTTGCTTTAATGGTCATTAATGCACAACAGGAGACAACAGAGTTGGGAGAAAAATTAGCAGAAACTTAACCTGTCTGTGGATTAAAAAAAGAAAAAGAAAAAAGGACAAAAATGGCTTTTCAATTTGGACAGAAATATTTACCATTAAAAATCCCACCTCTTAAAAAATTAAAAGGACCAAAAATTTAAACCCTAAACAGCCTCTGCGACTTTAATTTCATATCTGAGCCCGCGTTTCATTTACAGTGCGTTCGATAATTGCATTTAATTGGATTTATTTTTCCACGCTAGATACCCAATGGCCTACTTTACTCCTTTTCTCAGCTTCTTAACTGTTATTTGCAAATCATTCCCTGGGATTTAATTTTAATGGTAGCTTGATTTCAATTTTTCTTTTTTTCGGGTACTTTTCTTTCATTGTATTTGCAGATTTGCCTTTAAATATACAATTGTAGCCACATCCTGGCCCTGAATAAGTTGTCTGCAGCAGAGCTTAATTTGAAATGGCAGGGTGGTTAAGTGAAGCTGGTATGGAACTCCCACCATCCATTGTTTGCTTCCTAGAAGGAAAGGCAGATGTTCTGCTTGGGCACTTTGCTGCTTTCCAAAAGAAAATAGACTCCTAATAACCCTTTCACTTGACCTCAATGTGCTCTACGAACATTAACTAGTTAGTTCTCACAACATCCCTGAGAGTTAAGTAAGTATCAATATCTCCATCATAGAGATGGGGAAACTGATGCATGGTGAGACACAGGCCAAAGTTTTCAAAGTGACTAGTAATTTTGGGTGCCTCCATTTTTGGGTGCCCAACATCAAATACCTTTCAGGGTCATTGTTTCAGAAAGTACTGAGCACCTATCCTTTGAAAATCAGGCCCCTTTAAGGTGTCTCAATTGGGACATCCAAAAACCGAGACATGGCCATACTGACTTGACTGAAGTGAGCATGTGGCAGATCTGGGAATAATATCCAGGTCTCCTGATTCTCTCCCGTGTTCACACTTGCTCTCTTGGAACTGGGTCATTCAGAGATGCTTCACTTATGCTTTAATCACTACACTATGCTTCTTTTCACAGTTAGTGCCCCAACAGTCCTACCGTGCAAACAGCAAAGACATTTTCACTGGGACAGATGAACCACGAAAAGTGAGGCAGTTCATTGTGAATCAGCACTCAAAAGTTTGGATGCTACTCTGGACTTTCCATACACTGAGATACAAATCTGAGAGTAGGAGGGCTTCTCCTCCCCCTTATAAGATTTCAGGATGCTTATCTTTCTGATCAGACTGGGAGCACCAAGAATGTAGCCTCTCTTTGAGATACGTTGGCACATATGCTTCTGATTGGAACATATAAAATAGTTAGAAATGGGCCTGAGGACAAACCGAACAGCACTGAACACTGGGAAGGTTTGGATCTGGCCCCAAAAACAACATCTCAGGCTCATCTCTGCAAAAAGTGGAGAGAAGTTAACCAAAGTCACTTGAATGTCAGGTTTGGATTCAATATAAGATTTTGGCAACAATTTGTGGGGTGTATAAAGGGGGCAACTGGGATGGAAGGGAAAAGGCGACAGCCTTATTTTCCTGTCACTCTGCTCTGCCTATTCTCGGCTTTTAGCATTTGTTGAGAAGATGGAGAATGACCCGGCTAGAGAGGTACTTTGACATAAAACATATACTGACCTGGAAAAGGGTTGGGGAGTGTGGGTAAAACTCGCTCTATGGGGGGAAAAAAAAACAATAAGCAACATGCAGGAGAAAAAGAAATGCCACTTTCCACACCCAGCAAGCAGCAGTTACAAACCTGACCACTCCCCCATCCTGGAACTGGATTGACTAAGATGGTTTCACATACAGAGCGTTATGCCACCAACACATCACAGTACATGTTTCCATTGATTGGGATTGGGAGTTGAGGAGGAGCCATCTGAATGGCACAAAGAACTGAATGATCAATGTCTAAAAAGCAGGAGGAATAAAAAACCTGCAGTGAATCTATTTGTAGTGGATAGGTCACATGGTTTCTTCCTGCTTCCAAATAACTGAGTTACTAGACCATGGCCCACCTTAGCTGCATCTCCTGCTTGGACCTAGCCTTTGGCAGAGAGATGCGTTATGTAGTTAGGCTTGCCAGGTCATCTATGTGGATGTAGTGCCTCCACAGAACCTATTCCACATTGGATTTCTTAATAGATATATCCAAAAGGATCTGAGCACATGATCGTTCACCACACTGAAACCCAATAGGTGACACATTTCTTAAGTGCCCTCACCCTCCGCATGGTGCAATATTTGGGGAAAAGAGTTTTCACAGTCCCATCAACATCCCCTTCTTTATACAGCCTGCTGGATTGGAAGATTTGGTTATAGATTTTTAAGATTAATTTTTGGTACGTTGTCACTGCTACTGCTGGCATCAGACTTTGCACTTCAATAGCACTTTCCCTTCCAGGATCTCAAAGCACTTAAGACAGATACTGTGTTAAAGAATTAAGAATCACATACCCCAGTCTGAGATGGCAGATCATCCCCACTTTACAGATCGTGCACAGATGCATAGAGACGGGAAATGACTTACGCACAGTCATACAGTGAATCGGTGGCATAGTCAGGAAGAGAACCAAGGACTCATGACTGCCGGACTTGTGTTCTGACCAGTAGACCATTCTCCCTCCATTAGACCAAACGGAATTTATCCCGGCTGAGTCAGATTGCTAGATGGTATGTGTCACCCGAATGGTGAATATGGGGACTGAACCAACTAGAAAAGTTCCCAGTCCACCCAGAGGCGAGGCATACAGCAGGGGGCGTATGAGTGTATGAGCATACTATAGATCCTGACAGAGCAGAGAAAGAGCAGCTCTGCTAGATGAGCTAATAGACACTGTGTCTGACTGAAACTAGGTGGGCGCTGCACTAAGATAATTTCTGATGGAAGTTGTATTTGGCAGGTTAGACAGGTGTTCAACCATTATTCACTTCTAAGCTGGCCTCCAGCTACTCAGAGACTAGCACGCTTTCTAAAACACCCTGTGCTCATAGAAACTGGTCTCTGAATAGCTGAAGTTTCTCTAAGCCAATCAGCATGTAGCGGGTTAATTACATCCTGGTGAAAATGGCAGATCTCCTGCATGAACAGCCTTGGCAGAAGTGTTTGAATCCACAGCAGGTACTGCGGAGATTGTCTCTTACTTGGAAAATACACAGCTAGGCTGGGTCTCTGATTATGTAGCAACAGGGGACTTTAGTTCTGTGAAAACAGGCTGTTGTGCTGACATGATTTCCATGTTATTTAGTTAGTTAATAACTCAGACCGGATACCTTCCTCTCCCGCAGTTAGGTTGACCAGATAGCAAGTGTGAAAAATCAGGACAGGGGTTGGGGGTAATAGACGCCTATCTAAGAAAAAGCCTTGAATATCAGGACTATTCCTATAAAATCAGGACATCTGGTCACCCTACTCACAGTTAAAGTAGAGTGCCATAGTTTCATTATCACACTACTTTCTATTAAATAACTAGATGTTCATTCCCTTTGCCTGCAGAGCAATACCCTTTCTACTCCATCCCGGCATAATACTCGCTTCTCAGCACCACCCCACCCCATTATCATCATAAGAACTCTACCTCATCTCCGTATTCTCCCGGTTATTGCAGCTCCAGTAAAATGCGTGGTTTTCAGGGAGGTTGTTGGGTCAAGTGCATGGTATGAACTGCACAATTCAGTTACAAGGATACATCCCAAGTGCCAGCTGCTAGAAGATTGCAACCGACTATCTTAAACTAATGTACACATGAAATAACAGGTGGGCTGGTAGGTGAGAGAAGATATGCACATATGAATGTGTGTGTGAACCTGTGTATGTTCATGCATAAAACCTGCATTCTTTCTGGGGCACTGATAGATAATGAAATCTGTTTGTCTGATTAACAGGATAACTATACCTGAAATCTCCTGGGGATTCTGTGGTGGAGACCTGCCTTCTGCTGCTTCTAACTGGCATGGACTTGCCAGCTGCCTCTCCTTCTTCGGATCCACTCATTCAAGAATGCAAACTGGAGAGGGGATGGGACCACTAGGGTGACTGTCTGACTGTAAACCAGACCGTACAATCAGCAGGAGCGCAAGGTGCTGCTAGCACCTCTGGATTCCTACTTTATCCCCATCAATGGACTAGATCCTCAGAAGGTGCAAATTAACTGATTTGCATGAGCTGAGGGTCTGAGCCAAGGTGTGAAGGGACAAATTCCATTTTGTTTCCATAATACATTGGAAGATCTTTGAAAGAATGATGTGCACGTATATGTGTGTGTGTGCAAACCTGTGTGTGCGTGTGCTTATTTACACTGGATGGGTATACTTGTGTGTGTGAGTGCCTACATATCTTTTAATGTGTTCATGTGTGGATACGTATCTTGTGTACGTATGCCTGTGTGTGTGTGTTGGGCTTAGCTATAACTATGGTGTTGTGCATACACTTCCCAAAAGCACGCTATTAATTCAGGAGAAAGAAAGGAAAACAAGATGGGGGTTGGACAAAATGACCTCCTGAGGTCCCGTCCTACCCTAATCTTCTATGAATCTTCTATAATTCTACGATCTTTCCTTCATAGGTTATATAGGAAAAATGTTCCTAACACTTTTGACCCTGATTCTCCATCATCATATTCTGTGATGATACCACTTGTACCTCTCTGATCGTTTACACAGAAATCCTTTCTAGCCCAGACACACAGGGACAGGATGCCTATTGTCCTTTTCCTGGAGTTCATCACATTCTTTGCTGTAAACTCAGTCTTCTTCTGGTCCCATCTAGCTCTGCTTCATTTCTTGGGATAAATCCTTCTGTGTCTGGAGGACTCCAGGAGTGAGGGGCATGAATCTGTCTATAGCAGACAATGATGCTTCCATGTCCCTTGCACCAGGTCATTACCTATCTATTAATCTCTCTCTTTTTCAAGGTAGCATCTCTCATTATAGAATCTAAATGAAAGGAACTCAGCTATTTCCTGGAACATCCCCCTTTTCTCTCTCTCTAGATTGTATTGTCAAATCATTTTGTGGGTCCCGTTAGCCCCTCAGCCACAGGCAAAGTTACACATATCTTGCCACTACCCAGTTGTGCTATTTCTGTCTCACCAGCTGTCATTTTTCAACCGCTATGGGACCTTCAGGGCACCAACATTCCATCTGCTTCTCAAAAGGGACGTTGTCCTAGAGTGAGTTTGTTCTTTATTAAAAATATAAAACCTTTCTCTGCTGTTTCAATCAATCTGATTCCAGAGAAGAAAATCACTCAAAGGCTGTGGCTTGCAAACCCTCACACTTATTTGTGCTGAGAGCGATCAGTGGCTGCTCTTCAAGTTGTTGTGTGATCTATAAAGGATTTTTTTTTTTAAAGTGGGCATGTGCTCTTTGCTTACTTATGATGGACGCTTGATCATTATTATTTTTCTTTTACTCCCCCAGCCTTCTTAACTTTGGAAATATCAGGAATGGCAATTCCGGTCTCCTCTCGCTTTGAATTCTCATTTATTCCACCTTAACGGAAAGCGGGAGAGGGGTTTGCAGAAGTGGTCAATTATTTTCACCAAGACTCTTTCTAAATTAGTCACTGAAGTTATATAGCAAATAATATATATAATAATATATAGTTAACTAAGCAAACACACAAACTACAAAAAGAGTCTAACAAAAATATCTCCCCCCTCCTAGTTGCTCAACTTTCACTCTCCTGGCTCTGATGATGTCCTCATTTCACAATTTCTCCAGTCCTCAGAGAGTTTTCTAGCCTAGACGAGACCTGAATTTCTAATGTAAAAAACCCAAGCAAAACAAAACAACAAATAGACTCCAAGAAGTTAAAAAACAATGCAGGCCCCCTTTATACTAAGAGTGTAAAAGCCTAAATGTTTAAATGGTAATGAGCTGTTTAAACGTTTTAAACAGCTGATTACCGTTTAAACTGAGGGGAGGGGATCCGCTGCCTGAGAGCGAGAGCAGCTGGGCAGCCCTTGCTTGTGGGGAGGCGTGGAGCCCAGCACGGGGGGGGAGGGGAGCAGCAGCTGGGCTTGGTTCAGCTCCCCACAAATGAGAGCTGCCCCACTACGGCTCTGCACACGCGGCAGGGGGGAGCTGCAGCTAGACAGCTCTCGCTTCACAGTGAGGAGCCGAGCCCAGCATGGCTCCCCCTCCACACGCTTAACCATTGAAACGTTTTATTTTTAGAATGTTTAAATGGATTCTTAATTAAACAAATTTTTACATCCCTACTTTATACATCATAAAAAAGAAAAGATGGCACAAGCTCAATTTATTTTCTCTCTGCAGGTTATTTTTAATGGTTTCCATGTTTTCCCTCTACAGTCAATGACATCACTAACAAGTTTATTCAGGCAATGCAGCTATCCGCTTGGCCTCTGAGAGCCCGCACTCCTGGGATCTATCCCCAGCTCTGCCAGTGGCCGTGGTTAAGTCCCTTCTCCTCTTTCTCCCTCAGTTTTCCCATCTGTAAAATGGTGCTAATAACGCTCATCCATTTCCCAGCGTCTTGTGAGGTTAAAATAGTCACTGTCTGTAAACACTTTGAGATCCTCAGAGGCAAGGTGTAGTAGGCATGCAAAGTGTTTCTATTTTTATATGCGAGTTTTTATCTTAGATTTTATTTCAATTAAGCATTACTCATCTATAGAAGGGCAGCCACAAGGGAGAGGAAAACTTATTTTGTCAAATTTAGAATTTAGCCCAAAATCATGGGTTTTACATTTGGTGTTTTTAGTATTAATAGTACTGTGAACAAAACTTATAGCATTGGAGGTTCATGTCCCAAGCTACTACCTGAGATTTTTCACCTGGCAGTCACAAGAGCAGGGCAAAAAAGACTTTCAGACTAGAAACTTACCTTGTTTGTGTGCCACACATTTCCATTTTGTCACAGTTATGTTAATTTCTTATTACGCTTAGAACCAGTGGCTTACATGAAGTGTTCCATAGAACGCACCTTAGTTTTGCAAAACTCCAAATTAAAATATAAAAAAATCCGTAGGTCTGGTGAATGCAAAAATGCCAGTGGCTTCTCCCATCCTTGCTACAGCAATTTTTTTCATTTAAAAAACCATTTTCCTTATCTTTTGATCAGTCTGACTCCAGACTGATAAACAAATTGTCATTCAAAGTGGGACTCCCTTATAGACCTTATCTCCTGCCTGTCTAAAGAGGTTGCAGCTCTGTATACTCTAATACAATCCTATATTTCCAGAGAACGGCAGGGCCCATTTATTTCCATGTCCGTGGCTCTCATTGGCTCATTCAGTTACATCCTATTTGTTGTGATAATGATATCTGTGTGAAGATGGGCCCGAGATGCAGTATTTGTATTGAGAACTAGATTTCAAATACTCCAAAGTTTGGGTGGGGTGGAATGTTGAATTCAGATCCAATCTTGATCCATTATAGACCATGGGAATCAGCTGCAAAGTTTGGATTCTGTAAGCCCCAATGGCTTGTGGGTTTTGGGTCTGACCCGTCGCTAGTTTTGAGGCACTAGTGACGGTTGAGGTCTATGGCAATAACCTTATGGATTTCAAAGACAGCATCATCAAAACCTGGGAATTTGATTTCATATTTCCTTTAACCTGCTCTACATTTCCCTATATTCTAATTGCCTCACCAAAACTGAAGACCTTCATATGGTCACTTGTGGGTCTTGCAAAACATAGCACATCTCTTTAAATAATCCTGGTCTCTATGTCTCATATGGTCTATCTTTGCTATCTAGAGTCACTTCCTTCTATTTTGGATCCATTTCTCTTTTCTCTGGCTCTCCCCTCCCCTTCCAAGACTCACTGGCTATTTCTCACCATCATTTTTCATCATCATTCTCTCCACCATTTTTCAGCTTCCATGGAACTTTCAGGCCTCAATATTCCATCTCACTATTAAAGGGGCAGTCACTCAAAAGGGATTTGTTCCCTGCCTAAAAAATATATTCGTGTTTTGCCCAGTCATATTTCAGCGAAGGAAGTCACTCAAAAGATCAGGAGGGCCTGATCATAACACTTTACTAATGTGTGTTTGTGTTTGAGTGTGGCTAAAAACATGGTGTCCATTACTTAATGGCTCCTTGGATTTGTGTTGGAACTTGGCAGGCTGACGTTTTCCAAATACCTGAATTCAGGGTCCCTCTTCTAAAACACACTTACTGTAGTGTAAAAGTGCAGGCTGACCTTTGTGAGAGCCACCTGGAGTCCCCCACCCCACTTCCATACTTACTGTAAAGGTATAGGCTGGCATTTGTGACTCCCAGCTTGTTGGCAGCCACGCAAGTATAGTTGCCATAGTGTTCTTCAGTGACATTGGCCACCATCAGGAGGGACTGGCTCCCCATGCTCTTGATCTCCAGGCCATTGGCACTGTTTATCCTGAGAATCAAAGAGAAGAGATGTGCAGTGCATTAGCAACAGGTAGCTCACTTCCTATTGGATAGAAGGGAGAGGTGGACAAAAGTCGGGGAGAAAGAAAGAAGAAGGACAAACTGAAGATAGGTAGGTAGGTAGGTAGATAGATAGATATGGGTGGGCAGGGGAGATAGGAGTGAAGGAGAAGAAGATAGGGGTTGGAGGAGTGGACAGTGACAGAATGAAAGAAAGAATGAAATTAGTTGAGGAGGGGACAGAGGGGAAGTGACAAAGAAAAGAGACGAGGATTAAAACGACGGTGATGGTAGAATGACAGGAGTGGAGAAGGAAAGGAGGGGAGAAAGGATGAGTGAAAAGAAGAGATGCTACACCAAGCTGACATCCTTGAGTGCAATCACTGCATATATTATGTGCTTTCCTGTGGTAAAGGGGAGGGTCACTGCCAATGATCGAAGCCAAGTTCAAGCAGGGGTTTATCTGGACTGAGATAAAAGGTGTTTTTTCAGAACACAGTAGCTGGCATGTTCTAATGAACATGTTCTAAAATGCTAGTGTAGAGAAGGCAAGTTGCACTTTAGCGTGTGCTAAGTGGTCGTGTTGAAACCTAGGGTAGTAAAATTTCCTTTTGAACAAGTGTTCGGGTGTAAAGGGTGAGCCCCAAGAGAGAAGGAATATTTGGGTGTCATTCCCCTGGCTGTTATTTAGTTTCCTTTTCCCTTACCGACAGAGAACTGCAGTGGCTCAGGTCATAGTGGTGCACAGAAGCTTACATTTAAACAACCCCTTCCCTCAGAGTCCAGTGAGGCAGCAGGACCTAATGACCTTGGTTCGAATTTGGCCACAGCACCGGGCCTCTATACCATCTACTCTTGTGCAAAGGTCATGAGATCTTTAATTCACACAGATGGTCAATAGCTCACCAGAAAGATGGCACTGGTGGTACCTTAATCCCATACCAGCATGCTGGTCCAACACTGACACAAAGGCAAGAGCACCGTCTACTGAATCACCCACAGCACTTCTTTCAGCACACAACTTTACCAGCAGAGTTTTACTCAAATCCTGATCAGACCTGCCCTGCTTGGCTAGTACAAAGGAATGTGACAAGAGATTATCTTAAGCTTATATAGCTTGTGGAGGTGCTGTGGTTTTTCTTTTTGGTTTTTTTTTTTTGGCCAGGAGGGGCCTTAGTGAGAATATACCAAGCATTTGAAGGAGGTAGAATAAGGAACAGGATAGATAATATGTTTACCTGGTGTCATCTCTGTACCACTCAAAATCAGGCGTGGGCATTGCTGATGCCTCACACTTGAGTAAGGTTTGCCGTCCAGTGGCAGCTTCATTGCTCTTGGATTCGGTGATAGTGGGAGGGTCTGCAGAAAAGAAACATTTGTTCACTTCACAATCTTTCAGGGGCAGAGAAGCAATGAATTCAATTAGTGGTTGGCTGGGCAAATAGAGGCCTTTTGGGTGGGTGGAGATGAGCAGATACCAGTTATGTTGAAGCAGACACACAGTCTCTTTCCTGACATTTTCATGCTGGGCTTTAAGGATACTATAATATGCCCTGTAATGCAATACATATGAATAAGTATTTGTAAATGGCAACTTGCTGTGAAAGGTTGTGGGGCTCACTTAAATATTTTAACTGGGGAGGGGGGGGGGGGGAAAGGATCTCATAAGGGAGATTTTTTTTTTTTTTTTTTAAAGATACTGCTTGGATTTTTCTGCACCAGCAGTAAATCTCTCTGCCATGTGCAGTGAGATAAACCATTTCCACTCCATTGGACCTAGCGCATGAGATGAGTCATGAAATGAACAAATACCTTTCTATGGACCTGAAAGCTACACCGTGAGGCTAGCTGAGGCTCTAAATGTTCTATACTCCTGTTCTCTGCCAAAGAGCTGCGTCCCTCACTTTCAGTATTCTTCATATTAGCCACGCTCTACGGCTCTTTAAGAAAAACATTCCAGGCAGGTTGACAGACTGTTCCTTTGGCTCTAATCCTGATTTGCCATGTTTCCAACTATGGAATAATGAGCCAACCAATCCTGATCACTGAACAAAGAGCAGTCCCCTCACTTGGAAATAATCATGAGAAAAGTTTCAGGGGGCTGAGTGTGACCTGAAGAGGTCTCTACATTACATTATTTTTATATTATACTTAAAAGCAATTGTTCTGTATTTGTTAAATGTCTTGGGAGAGGAAGCACATGAATGGGTTTTGTTCTGGGTTCTGCTCCCAGTTATTCCCTTCCCAATGCCTCAGTTTCCCAGATGTTGTGGGAAAATCAAGAGGGAGCAAAGTCAGGCTTCTTGTGCTTATGATAATATCATGGAGCCCAGAAGCTTTGATTTGGGGAACAATCTGCAACCCCTGCTGCTTTGATCTCTCTCACACAATAAAAGTGTAAATGTTTTCTGTGTGCATGTAGAGTGAGTCTTTAGGGGGTAATCTCATTAGGATTGATGCTATTTAATAGAAAAGGGCACTTCATAAACCAGAGATGGGGATGGCAAGCACAGGACAATGTGAGAAGATAAGACACATAATGTCACATGCATTTGCATGCAGATACGGGCACTCAGAGAAAATGATTATAAAATATCACATATACTTACTGTGATGCCTTCCCAACGCTTTGTCCCCTGACTGTCTCTCCCCCCACCTCCCACATCCTGTTCAGGCCACACATTTAGTCCTGTCCTACTACTCTGTGTTTATGTAGGCTGTGGTGAATCACAAAGGGTGCTTCCTGGATATAAACTCAGGCTGGCTTGGGGAAGTTCATTTTGCCGGAATATTAAGGAATTCATGCCTGTGTGGGAAGGGATTCTATTCTCACCACTTAGCAGGGATGTCAATAGTATTTTTGCACCAGCGGTGATACTTAGGGACCCTTGACCGGCCTGGCCGAGGTAGCCATACTCTGATTATGAAGTTGACACTTGGTGATTTAACTATTTGGCCCAGTCATGCCGGAATTGTAAGCTCCTGGGGGCAGAGGCTGTCATTGTGTTCTGTTGATACAGACTGATCACAATGGGCCGTTGGTCCATGACCGCAGCTCCAAGGTACCAACATAAAAACAACAACAACAGAATTGTGTGTGGGTGTGCTTTGTTCGGCCTGGTCTACACTACAAAGTTAGGCTGATGTGAACTGCCTTGCATCGACCTAGATGTGCATGTTCCTACATTCAAATCTGTATCCAGCCGATGTAAGTGTCATGTTATGGCAATGCAGTGACACCACTTTCCCATAAGATGCAGAGCCATTGTTGACCTACTGTGGTCAACGCAGTACAAATCTAGATACCACATGCTCTACGTCAACTATGCCAGTCCTCCAGCAAATGACGCACAATGTCTGACACTGACTGCTCTGGTCTCAGTTGTTAACTCCACTGTTCAGGGATAATAGAGACCAGGAGCCAGCCTTCTCTATAAAAACCTTGCATATTTTAAAATGCTTTTTCCTGATTGCCCAGGTTATAGAGCACACCTAGCAGCTCTCCCTTGACTCTACCCTCCTTTAGTTCTTTATTAATAATGTATTTAATGAAAATCACCATGGGTTTATGGAAAATAGATCCTGTCAAACTCACCTAGTATCTTTTTTTCATGAGATTACAAGTTTGGTGGATAAAGGTAACAGTGCTGAAATAACATACATAGACTTCAAACATAGACTTTACTACCACACAACATTTTGATTACAAAATTAGAACAATATAACATTAACATAACACACAATAAATGGATTAAAAACCGGCTAACTGAATGGTCTGAAAATGTAACGGTAAATGCGGAATCAACATCGAGTGAGTCTGTTCTGAGTGGAGTCCCGCAGGGATCAGTTCTTGGCCCTATACTATTTAACACTTTTATCAATAACCTAGAAGAAAACAAAATCGTCACTGAAAAAGCCTCATTGAAAGGCTCTCTGCCCTATCTGACAACATCAATGACATCCAAACACATCAGGAGGTGTTCAAGGCCATTATTCACAAGGCAGGTGCTGAATTGCTTGGATATTCTACTCACTGCCATCAAGACTGGTTTGATGAGAACAATGAGGAAATCCTAGCATTTATTCATTAGAAGAGAAGCGCATTTTGCGCTTGGCAAAATGAACCCTCTAACCAGCAAAAATGAGAGACTTATCGGTTTAAAGTTGTAGTTCAAAGGAGGCTGTGTGACATCAGGAATCAGTGGTGGCAAGCCAGAACCATGGAGATCCAGAGTTTTGCTGATCAACATGACATGAGAAACTTTTTTCAAGTAACGAAAGTCATCTATGGGCCAAGTTCAAATGGCATAGCCCCTTTGTGATCCCAGGACAGCTCCACCCTTTTTAAGGACAATGTAGCCCTCAAGCAATGTTGGAAGGAGCATTCGGGACTCTACTGAACCATGAATCTGAAGTCTCAGCTGCCACCATCAAGTCCATTTCTCAGCATCCAGTAATAGAACCTCTTGCTGTCCCCCATCTTCTGAGGAAGTTTGGTGTGCCATCACTCAGACTAGAAATAACAAGGCACTAAAGCCAGATGGCATCCATGTGGCGGTCTTCAGAGTGGGTGGAATAGCACTCGTGCAAAAGCTTCATCAACTTCTGGTTAGAATTGGGGCTAATGAGGAAATTCCACCTGATCTAAAGAACGCTAACATTGTGACCATTTTTAAGAAAGGGGACAAGTCAATGTGTGGAAATTACCAAGGTATTGCCTTCCTCTCCATTGCTGGGAAGATCCTTGCTCGCATCCTTTTGAAGAGTCTCCTCCCTCTTGCCAAAGATGTCCTTCCGGAATTCCAGTGTGGTTTCAGACTGTCTCAGGGCACCACCAACATGACTTTTGTTGCATGACAGATTCAAGAGAAGTGTAGTGAACACCACCAGCCATTGTTTATGGCAATTGTTGACCTAACCAAGGCCTTAGATTCCATTAATCAGGAAATATTATGGAAGGTGCTGTCTAGGTTTGATTGTCCATTGAAGTTCATTTGTCCTCTCAGGCTACTACATGATGGAATGGCCAGCACTGCTGTCCTCTGCAATGGATTAGAGACGGACCAGTTTGTCATCCGTACTGGAGTTAAGCAGGGCTGTGTTATTGCCCAAACCTTTTTCTCCATCTATTTTGCTGTAATCTTGATTCTTATTCGTGACTGCCTTTCCTCTGGAATTGAGATTGAGTATCGCATGGATGGCCAGCTTTTCAAACTGCAGCATCTCCATTCTAAAACTAAGGTCACCAGGACTGTTATTACTGATCTTCAGCATGCTGACGACTGTGCTATCCTCACACACACCGAAGTTGACTTACAATCCACCCTAGAGCTCTCTTCAGGCACCTCTCATAGCCTAGGACTGTCCCTCAACATGGGGAAGACTAAGGTGCTCCATCAGCCTGCCCCAGCACAAGTTGCTCCCCTTCTCCCACAAATTGTCATGGGCGGTGAACCCCTGGAAAACGCTGAGCATTTCTGTTACCTTAGTAGCCACCTCTCCCAGACAGCCAATCTTGATGTGGAGATTGAACATAGGATCCATTGTGCCAGTGCATCCTTTGGAAAGTTGCTCCGTCATGTCTTTATTGACAGAGATCTGCAGATGGAAACTAAGATCCTGGTCTACAATGCAGTAGTCACCCCCACTCTTCTCTATGGATGTGACACATATTGAAGCCATCTTAAATGTCTGGAGTGGTACCAACAACCAACTACCTTAGGAAGATTTTCCGTATCAGATGGGAAGACCATCACACCTATTCCAGCGTTGTCTCTGCGCTAACGTCACCAGTGTTGAGACAAAGATTATGAAATATCAATTTTGCTGGTTTGATCATTGCATGAGGATGGCTGATACTATTCTTCTGAAGCAAGTCCTCTTTTCTCAATTTAGTTATGGTAGGACCTGTGGGGAACAGAGGAAACGCTACACGGACACTCAAAGTATATCTTAAGAAGGGAGGCATTGACCCCACGAACTGGGAAGGGCTGCCTGGCAATGGACTGCAATGATGTCACATCACACATCAAGCCTCAGCCCATTTTGAAGAGAATCGCCTTACTCAAGAGGCTCAGAAATGGCAGAGGAGGAAGGAAACTGTTCAGCATCCTGGCCAACAGCTGTGCTCTCTCCAAGCAACCACCTGTCACATATGTGGAAAAATCTGGAGTGCACGAATTGGACTCCTCAGCCATCTTAAGTCTCATCAGTGACTTCCCCCTTAGCGGACATCATCCTTGTATTGAGGGATAGCCGCCGCCGAGCAGATTTCACAGGGGATGAGGGAGAAGAGGTACGACTGAGATCAGCAGCAGTGCTATGGGAAAGCAAAGGAACTGCTGCAGGCACACCAAGAGACCAACGGACTATCTAGTACTGAGCCACAGATCCCCTGCTGTACAATAAGCTGCATGACATACTTGGCAGAGACCCCACCAGCACCCCACACAGCACTATGGGTAGCTTGGAGGAGCCTGAGACACAGACCCCTGCTGTGAACAGCAAGGAGGAGGAGGATGAGGGACATGCTCCTGGGGAATCCAGGTATGCTGTGAGCCAGGATCTGTTCGAGACTCCACCACAGTCTATCCCGTCCTGGCAGCCGAGCAGAGGTGAGCTCGATGCCCGGGAAGGAACCTTGGGTAAGTGTATGAATGCATTTTCCATTACAATGTGTAAATGTACAGATGGTGCCTGATCCCAACATAGCAGGAAACAGGTAGTGAGTTTTCATTAATGTATGTGTACTAGACAGAGGAGGTAGTCGTACAACGACGAGAGGTAGCGTTATTATCTGCTTTTCATTCATGTACGCAGGGATGTCCCTTGAATCTTCCCAAGAGATCTTGATGAAACTTTCATCGAGGTACTCTGCAATCCTCTTCTGAAGGCTTCTGGGGCTGGCAGCCTTATTCCTTCCTCCACACTTTCCCACGCCAGCCCGCGGTGACTTTGGCAGGCATCATTGCAGTAAACAGGTTAGTGGCATATGAGCTTGGCTGGCTTTGGGATGCCAGCAGTAGCTCTATGTGCTCTCTGTGCGGTGGTTACTCTCAGGAATGAGATACCAGATAAAATCACCACTGCCTCTGGAAAACAGTGCGCATGCTCAGTGCCACTGCCCTGCACTCATACTCATTGGAATAGGGGTCAAAATTGTATTGTTTCATGCAACCAAACCATTCCCTCCTCATTCCACCTTGCCGTGTCCCTGCTGGGCCATACTCATCCTTGACGGGGGACTTGGGACGACATCTTCAGTGAGAACCTTCAAGCCAGGGTTGCATCAGAACGTGAGCAGAGGGATTGGAGGATAAATATTGAAGACAATATGGAGAGGGAGAGAGTGGACAGGAACAAGGCCCAGGAATCGGAGAGAGAGATGCACTGTGACATAATGGGTTTTTTTCTCCAGCAGCAAACACAGATGCTTCATACCCTTGTTGACCTACAGGTTCAAAAATCGTGGGTTCATCTCCCTTTGCAGTCAGTGAAGAACTCTTTCTTGTCTAAGAGCCATTGATGGACATATCCTGAACTTATCCAATTATTTTTTGAATCCAGTTATACTTTTGGCCTTCACAACATCCCCTGTCAATGAGTTCCACAGGTTGAGCATGTGTTGTCTGAAGAAGTACTTCCTTATGTTTGTTTGAAACCTTTTGTCTATTAATTCCATTTGGGTAACTGCTAGTTCTTATGTTATATGAACGGGTAAATAACACTTCCCTATTCACTTTCTCCACACCATTCCTCATTTTATAGACCTCTATCATACCCCCCCCATCAGTCATCTCTTTTCCAAAATGAATAGTCCCAGTCTTTTTAATCTCTCCTCATATGGAAATCGTTCCATACCCCTAATCCTTTTTGTTGCCCTTCTCTGTACCTTTTCCAATTCTAATACATCTCTTTTGAGATGGGGTGACCAGAACTGCATGCAGTATTTAAGGTATAGGCGGATGATGGATCTATATAGTGACAATATGATATTTTCTGTTTTATTATCTATCCCTTTCCTAATGGTTCCTAACAGTGTTAGCTTTTTTAACTGCCGCCGCACATTGAGTGAATGTTTTCAGAGAACTATCCACGATGACCCCAAGATCTTTTTCTTGAGTGGCAACAGCTAATTTAGACCCCATCATTTTGTATGTATAGTTGGGATTATGTTTTCCAATGTGCATTACTTTGAATTTATCAACACTGAATTTCATCTGCCATTTTGTTGCCCAGTCACCCAGTTTTGTGAGATCCGTTTTAACTCTTTGCAGTCAGTCTTGGACTTAACCATCTTGAGTAATTTTGTGTCATCTGCAAACTTTGCCACCTCACTGTTTACCCCCTTTTCCAGATCATTTATGATATGTTGAACAGCACTGGTCCCAGTAGAGATCCTTGGGGGACTTCGTTATTTACCTCTCTACATTATGAAAACTAACCATTTATTCCTACCCTTTGTTTCCTGTCTTTTAACCAGATTCTCATCCATGAGAGGACCTTCTCTCTTATCCCCTGACTGCTTAAGAAATTTGCTTAAGAAATTTTGGTGACAGACCTTGTCACAGGCTTTCTGAAAGTCCAAGTACACTACATCAACTGGATCACCTTTATCTACCTGTTTGGTGACCCCTTCAAAGAATTCTAATAGATAAGTGAGGCATGATTTCCCTTTACAAATACTTACATTTTGTATTTGTTAAATACTTCCTATCATCAACTGAACAGTAAAGGCAATGACAAAGATAAGCTTTCTCAGACACCCCTAACAGCAACATTATTCTGGACTATCCTGTAGGCGTGCAAGGTCAAGCAAATCATGTTCATCCATGTGTCTGATAATTCTGTCCTTTAGCATAGTTTCAATCAGTTTGCTTGCTACTAAACTTAGGCTTACTGGCCTGTGATTGCCAGGATTGTCTCTGAAGTCTTTTTTAAAAATGGGCATTACATTAGCTACTCTTCAGTCCTTTGGTATAGAGGCTGTTTTGAATGATAAGTTACATGCTACTGTTCTGTGCTTTCATATTTGAGTTCCTTCAGAACTCGTGGGTGAATACTATCTGGTCCTGGTGACATTACTGTTTAATTTATCAATTTGTTCATACAGCTCCACTACTGACACCCTGATCTGGCACAGTTCCTCAGAAATGTCACCTAAAAAGAATGGATCAGGTGTGGGAATCTCCCTCACAGCCTCTGCAGTGAAGACCGATGCAAAACATTCATTTAGTTTCTCTGCAACAGCCTTGTTTTTCTTAAGTGCTCCTTTAGCACCTCGATCATCTAGTGGCACCACTGATTGTTTGGCAGGCTTCCTGCTTCTGACGTACTTAACATTTTTTTTTTTGCTGTTAGTTTTTGTGTCTTTTGCTAGTTGTCCTTCAAATTCTTTTATGGCCAAACTAGCTATACTTTTATACTTGACTTGCCAGATGCTTCTTTCTATTATTCTCAGTAGGATCTGACTTCCAATTTTTAAAGAATGCCTTTTTGCCTCTAACTATCTCTTTTACTCTGTTGTTTAGCCATGGTGGCATTTTTTGATCTTCTTACTATGTTTTTTTATTTGGGGTATACATTTAATTTAAGTAACCACATGCCTAACCACGCACTGAAGCTGAATCATATGTCAGATTGGCTGGCTAGAAAGGGCAACTCATGGCTAGGATTCACCAGTTATGAACTGTTTATTACACCACACAGTTATGTGGACAGGAAGCATGTTTTAGCTAACCGTGCCCCAAAGCATTTAAAGGCAATTAAACTCACTCTGTGGAGAGTAGATGTATAGAGAATCTATGTTAGTTTAGTTTACACAATGAGGATCTGGAAGAAGATGAAAGTTAATGTAGTCCCCACCCAACATTAATGGACACCTCTTATACAGATTCTCTCAGCTCCCCGGTTTGTAGGTCACACCCACTTACACCCACTCTACTGCTGAGTAAGGGAGCGTAAGTAGATCGGAAGGAGTCCAGATTAGTGCAAACGGGTTTGAATGAGTGTATGGGAGCCTAATTTATACTTCTTTACACATCACTCCAAAATTTGGCTCTTGGACTCTTATCTACCCCTGTCACTTTGTGGAAGTGTCTGTTCATGGTATTGTTCTCATGAATGTCAGTGGCTAAACATGGACTGTGCTGGTGGAGGGAAAGGGGAACCTTACAGATACTCTTTTTACATCTTTCACCAAGTCTAAGGCATAACTTCTGCCCTCAGATAAGTCTCTCTGATTTCAGTGCATGTATGTCCAACAGTCGACTATGCCCTGCATGTTTCCTTTGAAAAGAAATAGAGCTCAGGTCACGGGCATGTCAGCGTTTTCTTCTCCTCCTGTCGTTACCACTGTATGGTAGCCCAACCCCATCTGGATATAGTGTACTCACAGTTCACAGTGACCCGGACTTGCTTGACATCTGCCGAAGAAACCTCATTGGTGGCTTTGCACTCGTACTTGCCCGATTGCTCCCGTGTGATCCCTGGGATCTCCAGGTATTCTTCCTCGCCTTCAAATTCTCTGCCTAGGAGGAGAAAAATATACCACAGGATCTTGTTAGGTGGTGTGAACTTGAGCAGCACTCTCTTTGGTTGTTATATGTGAATGGCCATGGCACAAGTATCCATGACACAATGACAAATGGGAGCTACTTTGATGCTATCTCAGAAACCACAACAGCTAGAGGCTTTTTTTTTTTTTTTTTTTTAAATAAAAGTTTAGATTCTGGAGAACCAAAGGGATGCAGGAAAGGGGTGTCAATATGCTGTTCACCACACACTGGCCCAAACTGAGCCTTCAGGCCAGAATCAGGCACATTCATAGAAGCAAAATCTCCAACTTGGAAGGACAGAGTTGGTTTAATGAGTAGGAATTTCAGTGCCAAAAGAGTATAAATGGCTCTCTGGTAGTTAAGAACATCATAAATTGGGACATATTTTACCTGTAACTCACTGGCTGTGAAAAGTTGTGGAATTGTTTTCTGTCTCTGAAAATGCAAACTTCCAATCCAAACCACCAACGACAAGAATAAGTTTCCTGGAAACACTTCCACACAGAGAAGTACAGGCTTTTGGAAAGTAAAATTGATCCACAGAGACCAATAATCACTGCAAACCCTAGCTCTCCGGTATATATAAAATGACTTATGTTTAAATTGTGTTCAAGAAACTGCTTTCAAAAATAGGTTAGAGAGGGAGAATGGAGTTAGAACTGGGGACTGGAAGATTTGAGCTTTGTCTGTGGCCTGGCCATTAACCCACTGCATGACCTCGGGCGAGTCAGTTCACCACTCCATTCTTCAGTTTCCCCATCTACATACTGTAGCTAATAATTCCCCCCCCTCCAAAGAGTGTTGTGAGGTTAACCTATGCAAGGCACATTGAGATTTGGATGGAAGGTGCATATCTACACTACCTCTCTGGAAACCAGTCTGGGACTCCCTATCAGCAGTGTTGGGCAGATCCATGATGGGAGAGTATTTCCCTGTCTTACCAGGGAACCAACACTGCTCTGCAGCATGGCTGCAGGAGTTTTTGCCGACTGTACAGTACAGGCAAGCAAAACAAAACAATAAAAAAAACCTCAACTCTAATCTCACTTTAAAATCAGAAAGGTCAGATTTTCGGAGTAGCTCAGTGCCCAGAGATACTGTTGTTGTCAATGGGAGCTGCTGGGGGCTGAGATCTTTTGAAAAATCTGTCCATTTCACTGAAGTGGCTGATTGGGTTCTGAGCTCTTTTCAAAGTCTGACCCCATCTGTGGCTGGGGAGCGCTTTGGAAAATCCATCCATAACCTCCTGGATGCGCTTCAGATACTGTGTGTGGGGACTGGGCATTAGTCCCTGGCTCACAAGTACTGAGTGGAGGTAGCCGCTAAGCCTACTCCAAGGTGATCCAGTTCCAGTGATAATCTCTAGAGTGGCAGACTCATCTCAGTGCACAGGCAGATGTTTTCTGCGGCATAGTAACCAAATCAGATTAGCCAGGTCAGATTAGTCAGGCACAGTGGGGGATGAAGACAGGGCGCCAGCCAGCTTCTCTTTGGTTTGCATGAGGGAAAGGGATTTGGGGGACTGATAAATCTCTGCTCAGGAGTCTGTCTCTTGCGCTACCATTTTCATTTCTTGTTTTTCCAGCAGCCATCAAAATCCTCCCATGGGCAAAATCATCCCCAAATTTGGCAACTAAAGGAGGAGTTGCCATTCCACACATGCTGAATGGACTCTTCCGAAGTGGATAAGCTTTCCTCTTTTATTTAGAGATGGGCAGACCCAAAACCCAGATACAAACATGCTTGGACTTTGGATGAGTTTGAATCGAACCATCATCTGCTTTTATGTAGGTCTGTATTTTATTTTCAGGACCTACTAGCACTGATGCAGAAAGGGCTAGCGCTCTGCTGGATGGTGGTGATGGTGTCCTCTACTAGACAAGAAGGAAAAGCAGTTTACCCTACTGCACTGCAGGAGTCATCAGGACACCTGTAATAATTCCCAATGATGCACTGGTGAAGCAGTTAGGAACAATATTTCAGTGGCAAGGCCCTTAGGGTGGGACGTTCACAGGTGCTCACCATTGGCCTAAGTTTGTTCCCACTGCCATGAAGGGGAGGTTTACCATTGACTTCACTGGGAGCAGAATTAGGTCAATGCTAAGGTGCTATTGAAAATCCCACTCCGATCTACAATCACAACACACCCATTTATCACAGCTCTGGCAGCTCCTGACTACCAGGTCCTGAGCAGGGGACGCTAATCTGCCACCACAGCAAATCTTATTAAACCAGAAATTAAACAAACATTTGCTTTGCTCTCATCTTATTAGCATAATGGGTTGGCCCCACTTCTCATACCAGGTCTGGAGGGGATGCTCAGGGGAGCTCGTTAAAACTTTGCCACTGAACTGAAGGGATGGTTGGGGAAAGAATTCCTAGCCTCTGATGGAGTTGCCCCCTCTCTGGGTACTGCTAAACCTGCGTACCAGGAACAACATGTCCTTGGGGCTCTTAAAAATATTCTGGAAGAGAAAAGATTTTGCCAGGTTTCCCAGAGGAAGAAATTTCTGGGCTTTTCACAATATCTGGCTCTCTCACACACACAAATAAACAGAAGGAACACTGAGCTATCAACAGGCCCAGGAGAGCTTTCAGGAACAAGGTATAAACCTTTCCAGCAAAGTGGGAATGAAAAGCAGTTGGTTTGCAGAACAGCAAATGGATAGATCTGCTCCGCCATCCCTCATTCCTTCTTCCTGTAGCACATGCATCCTGGGGGATGGGGTTTAGCACACTGCTTGTGGGGACCATTTGCTGGGAACACCTTGCTAAAAAACTTGCAGCTCTCTAACTGCCCTCTCTTTCTGTCTAAATTTCATCTCGAAGTGGCAATATTTTGCTCCATAAACTCAATTCCTCTGAACTGCAATGCAGACCCCTCCCTTCTGTTGTAGCCAGGTCCCCTACAAAGGTAGCAAGTTTTAAAGAGCATTCCTGTAAAGTGCGATGTCATATCACAGGAATGAGAGAGAAAAGACACATCACGGCACCGTAACAGCATGTCAGGTTCTGGTATCTTGCACACAGCAACCTTGGCAGCCTGACAAGGAGAAGCCATCCTCTTAACTCCAACCTATGAAAGTTGTTGGAGAGGCAACTAAAGTCAGCGACAGGGAGAAAATCTAGAAATGGTCAACTCAGGAGCAAGCAGTGGCAAGAAGTTTAGGTTTGTTACAATCCACGGTATGAATACAGGAAAGGGGTAAGTTTGGACACTATCCAGTGATGTGGGTTAGAAATATGCATACTGTGTTAGAAGAATGGTGGAAATGTCCCCTGCTCAAAGGCATCTAGTCCACTCTCATTAGCACAGGGCGGTTCCCTATAGTGTATTCTCAAGGGGTGACATCTTGACCCCATTAAAGTTAATGGCAAAGCTTACCCATTTCACATTGGATTTTTGTCTGGTTCGGTTTTAAATGTTCCCAGTGATGGGGATTGCACCACTTCCTTTGGGGAAGCTATTCCAAAGCCAAACTAGGTTCAGTGCTTCCATCCCAGAAACTCTAGTTACATCATGTTGTCTGATCCTAAGCAACTCTTCTCCCCTTGGGGATTACTTGGGGAAACTAATAGTTTGCTGCTTTGTTCCCACAGCCCCCCTTAGACAGTGCCTAGCTAAGCTGTGCATATGTTGTAACTCTTTTAATCTGTTCTCATAAATCAGGAACAAGAGCCCCTCCTGCTGGCCAGCCCCAGGCATAAGGCTTCCCATTCTAGAAACTGGGGAGAGAGAGTGGAGAGCCAGTAGGCTTAACAATCAAGTCAACGGGGAAAAATCAGAGTGTGCCGTGTGCCTGCAGTCACTGGCAGCTGGCAGAGGCCCTTCTGCCCTATGCTGCAGGTAGCTTTGATGTGTGAAGGTGGAAGCCTTTGAAAGTGCTCTTGCCTCAGCCATGTCTGCTCCCCCCTTGCTTGCTAGCTGCACCTGCTAGAGCAGCTGGAAGAACAAACAAACAAATCCCAGCTACACAAAACCAGTCTGCTTACAAACATCAGCACCATGCTTATGAGGGCACACATACCAAAACAGAAATATAGACAGAGTGTACAATCCCACACTCACAGGCACACACCCACACACACACCCTTAAGCCTATTTAAATACACAGGAACACAAATATACACATATATCCCTCACATTCACATATGCACTCTTCTACCCTTCTCTACCACACACACACCCTCGCACACACTTACACATATACATATACCCTACTTATGCATACACAAAAATTTAGCTCCTCAGTTCCACACACTTCACCCCTCGTTTCATAACCCCCTTCTCTCTCTCACACACACATTCTATGAATACACAGAGTAGTTCAGATAACACTGGAAATGGTGTTGTGTTTAGCTGTGTACTGTAACAGGTATGCCTTTGTTTATCATGTACTGGATTGTCAAGTTTTTAAAGACTCAGCAGCCATTTTGTGTTCTTTTCAGTGCAGACTGTACAGGAGAAGGCACATACACGGTGCTCTCTCTCACCTGGACTTGACTTTGGTTCTTTTGTTTTATTGTGTTCTTAATCTAAAATAAAGTTCATTCTCACCCAAAGTATCTGTTTGCACTTTATATATGGAGAAACATAATAGGAACCCTACTGCTGTGTTTATTTTCTTCAAACCCCTTTTGTAGTTGTGAGGAATGGAGAGCAGAAGGGGCTGCGGGGCGATGTTGGGCACCCTCTACCTAAAACACGATGTAACGGGATAAAAAGATTTCACATCAAAAGATGCCATTTGAAGTTTTCTCTGACAACTTCTAATGCTGAAATGAGGTTTCTGTTCTCTCTGCACTTTCCATTTACTGTCTAAGGTCTCGCTCATATAACTCCCTTCCCCCTTCTGCACCTTACATTCCCCAGGAACATACTTCTGAGAAACAAAAATAGCTAAGGGAGCCTTTGACATCATTTTCTTGTTTTACCTCCAGCTGGGAATTTTTTTTTATTTGAAACTTTGAAGCTTTTGTTTATCAGCCTTCGTCTCCTCACCCACTGCAGATTCCTCTGAGGTTGGCATTTTTATCTGTTCCCTAGTTGAAGAGACTTGTTTTCGGTGGAGAATGGCAGATGGTGTATGAGTAAAGGGACAGCCTGTGCTGTAATGCTACTGAGAGGATGGAAGCTAGCAAGCTAACATGGCATGGGAGCTAGGAAACATGAGGAAACTGGGAGAATGAGAGAGAGAGGCAGAGGGAGGAAGAGGAGAGCAAAGGACAGGGATGAGAAGGGGAAAAAAAGATTAAGAGATGGAGAGAAGCTGGAAGAAAGAAATGTAGCCAGAGACTGAGACTTGGAAAATGAGATGTTCAGAGGCAGAGAGAGTGAGAAAAATGGAGACAAATTGAAGAGAAAGAGAGAGATATATGGAGACAGTCAGAGAGAGATGGATGGAAGTGGAGAGAGACATTGACAGACAGAGAGATACAGTACACACAAAATCCAGAAAGCTCCTTTGTGTAGAGGGAACAGTGAAGTATCGAGTGCCACGGGGATTAGGAACAGAAGGGTTAAATGTACTGTGGAAATAATCACCCTGTTTACACACCCTGTTGTGCCTCATGACTTATTGTGTAAATTGGCCTCATGCCTCCAATGCCCCAAGGTCTGTAGTAACTACACAAAAACCAGAGACTAGCATGGTGCCAATGAAGACTCAGGCCTGGCTCTGGCTTCATGAATGAGGAGGAAAGCCAAACCAGTAGGAAACACCCTGGCGTGGTTTCCCTGGCGTTCACAGGGGCCTAATTTATCATTCATCACATTTCCTTTTTTGCATCCAGAGAGTCAGCTGCCATGCTTCGGTCCTGGGGTTTTGACGGAAGTGCCTCCCCCCAGCTTCTGCCTGGCCTTGATGGAGACATCTTCTGGCTTGCCCAGGGTTAAGAACGCCTGGAGTTCTCTCTAGAGATGCTCTCCCCAGCCCACACACTGAAAGTGACAGTCCCTGACTGAATGATATGATGTTTTGTACACTCGCCGTTGGGGTTAGCTGTGATGACACGATGCACAGGAGACGCGCTATGGAGGACCCACTGAGTGTGACCTGTTAGCGTACCAGCTGGAGTTGAATTCCAACTGGACAAGGGTGTCAGACGTATCCGCCTGTCCTCGGCCTGCTTGTTAATAGAACAACATCCTGTCACGTAGCCCCCGGATGTGTACCCCAGGTAACAAACTCACCCAGCAGTGCTCCAAAGGTCTTTCGAGGGTGGCCGCAATAGGCACTACCCCCTCCAGCTGCTGCCAAAAGGGTGGTAAGGCCTGAGCGATTCCTTCGCTATGATGCCAATCAATATTCATTACATTCTGGCGCTTCCCTGGCATCTGCATCCCAGGCTACACTGAAACTCTGCACTCTCAGAGAAGCACAGGTTCCTTTGGTGTGTGAAGACATGGCACGCTCCAGTCTGTCCCACACCAACTCGTAACTCTGCAGCTGCAGAGAACGGACAATGCCAGCTGAGTCTCACACATAGGGCTACAGAGAATGACAGCCTCTTTGTTTCAGAACACACTGCCCTCTATCTCCTGAGGCAAAGCAGAATCTATGCTCGATATAACAGCTGTAGGACTCACAGCTTCTCTGAATATCCAGCCTTTACTTTCTTCAGATGGCCTCTTCAGAGCACCACAGTCTCACACGCGTACGCAGGTCCGACATTCCATCCAGGAGAAGGAGGAAATGTCCCGGGCACCAGCCAGTGTGTGTCACACAAGTGGCACCACGTCACACCATAAACACCACAATATTGGGTCCCCCCAAACATTACCCGAAGCAACAGGTTTCATCACAGCGTCACCACCTCACAACACCGCAAGGGAAACGTCACAACCTCGTGACACACGCATCATGACATCAACGCAAACTTCATGCTGTCATTGCACCCCCACATTTGTGCACTCTGGCTCCTTTTTTTGTGTGTGGGGGGGTACTTTAGCCTGTTGCGTGAGAGCCCCTCATCAGCTGCAAGGATCATCCTGGCAGCATAAGGTCTTTGTGGTAAAGGCTGGGGGATTTAAGGGGGAAGTTCCTTAGGGCTCAGAGGATCCCTTTGGAGCAGCAATAGAAAAGGAGGTTAAAAACTTGCAGGTCTGACTGAGAATCCTAGAGCTTTTCCCACCTGCCTGAGGATGGGGCTGATTAGCTGTGCTGAATGGAGCACATTTCTCTCTTTGTGATGTGATCAGCTCCACGGGGAGGAGTGCCCTCTCTCTGTCATTACTGATACCCCCATACAGGAGGCGGCGAAGGACCAGCCGTCACCTTCTGCAGTAGGAATAGAAAAAAAAAATCAATTGGTGTTTGCTACCAGTGGTGTTAAGCAGAGAAGGTAATAGAATCGGAAACTGCTTGGGGAACAGGGGTTTGTTACATGATGGCAAGGCCTTTGAAAGGCAATTAAAATATAACAACCAGCCAGCCATTTCGCTCCCTGGCGACTCCGTCAGCTCGGTTGCTCTCACTCGGCCTCAGACATTGCTTTCCCTCTGAGTAGTCCCATCCTAGACAGAGCACTCACACTGTCATTTTGTAGTTTAAAGGCATGTTCTTCCCTGCTGAACCAGGCTCTGGGAAGGCACAGGGCACAGTGAAGATTGAATGGAGCCAGCGTGCTGTGCCCCACAAGGGGAATTATGACGGGCACTCCTACATACGGCAAGTGGAGAGGGGAAGAGGGCTCATCCCTGTTTTCAGCTGAGCTGGTCCGAACGCTGAGTTCACATCAGAAACCAGAAGCCCCGAGATTTCCATTTTGTTTCCGCTTGTGCTGTGGACCTTTTGCGCAGCTCTAGTTTTAAACAGTGGGGGTATGGTCAAACTATCCCGCTGCTACTGTTGCCTCTCAAATGTTGTCAACTTGTTGTGTCTCACGGTGGTGATATTTATGGGGTGTGTAGAAAGATTTACTTCCTGAATGCTGCTTTTGTCTGCATTTCTGCTGACCACAATCCACGGTGCTTTATTTCTCAGTTAGGTCCAGTACAAGGGTCGGACATCTTCCTCTGCATCTGGTACTGGCCAGTGCAGGAGGTGGGATAGCGGTCTAGAAAGGCCATTGATTTGGTCCAATGTGATTAACTCCTCTGCTCTTAGAATCCTTTTCTTTTCAAAGAACAAGGCAGCTTCCAAATTTGCCGTGCACATCTTGTCAAGGGGGAACTTGTCCTGTAAGCAGCCAATGGGATGTTTCGAATTGAGGTCCTTTTAAATCATCTCACTTGGCAAATTAATAGCATAAGGTTTTCTTGCAGGGTGGGTGTGGCAGCTTATTGCTTGAAGAATTGTAGAGGGAAGGCAAGCATTGAAGAAATATAGGCCTTGATTTTGAGTGGTACTGAGTCCCTGTCGTTTCCATTGACTTCAAGTGGAGTTCTCAGCATTTCTGAAAATCAGGGCCATGGGAATAGTGGCAAGGCCTTCCTGAAGAGCAGAGGAAGAGGGGTGGTCAGTGAGGAAATGTATTAGAAAAAGAGGACAGGTGAGAGCACAGAAGAAAGTGTGTGGCACGGGGAGCTAGCCAGACACACATATACAGAATGTATCAGCAAGAAGTGAGAGAATAAAAGAGTATTTCTGACAGAGAAAGAGCAAAGGGGTGCAGAAGGTAACAAAGAGAGACAAGATATTAAAGAATGTGAGAGGGGCAAATCAAAAACAGAAAGGGGATGCAGACCAGATTAGAAGGCTGAGGAACAGGAGAGGGGGAAGGAGAGAGAGAGAATAGCAGAAAAAATGAAGTCAGGGAGAGAGAAAAGAGACGGGAAACAATGAAAATCAATCAATCAAGTGACCTCAGAGACTGATAGAAAAAAAGTTGTATGTGGAATGAGCAGGTGTCTCCACTGAGAAGACAAGCACCTTATTCTGGAATGAGCTAGTTATCACGGGATGCTGGATACAGGAACGCTAAGCAACCCAGAGCAATTGGCCCGAGAAAGTGTTTTAAAAAAAATCAGTTTTAAAGAAACCGTTGTCCTTATTATGAAGTTTCTATGGGAGTTGGGGGTTTTGTTATAACGTTTTTTTTCCCTGGTGTACCTGTGGGAGTTCTGCTAATGCTAATGTACCGATGGCACAAAATAGTCCAGCACAGATCAGGCTCTATTCATCTGTGGTGTAATTTCATTTTTCTTGAGGAGTGGGGAGAAGGAGAGAACAGAACGGATGAGAGAGATGGGAAAGGGGAATGGGGTGAGTCTGCTTGTCCCCCCTGCCTCAGTAAAGAGCACTAAAAGGGCGGGGTCTCATGCTCTAAGAGTGAACAAAAACTCCCGAGAGACATTTTATGAAGCAATTAAATACAATTAGGGCTTTAGAGTGGGATTTTTAAAAGCACCTAAGGGACTTAGGATCACAAATCCCAATGACTTTTAATAGGGTTTTTTAAAATCCCTCATCTCCTTTATTGAAGTGAATGGTTTGTGTATTCCTTTACTGTGACAGGGCAGGGCAGTGGGGAGCTGCGAGAAGGGGTTAAAGCTAACACATCGAAACGAGAAGGGGAAGGATCCTGCTTCTCCCAAATGTTTTGAGAAGAAGGAGAGGCCAGGAGGCAGCAGCCCTGGGGCAGAAATCCATCATCTGATGAACGGTCCCAAGAGACCAAGGACACTTGAGGAAATAACAGCACAATAATTCCCTTCCTCCCGCCACAGCCAACGTGGGGGAGGCACATCCATCCCTAAGACGAGGCATGCCAGCAGGCTGGGTAGAAATGTTGCTGGCAAGCCAGGAGGCCAGTGGGCCAAAGCTTAATAGGAAAACAGCAGCGATTTGTCTCCACCGCTATTTATGTTTCAAATGCATGACAGGCTGTCAGGGGACGTGAGAGCGGCTAAATTTACTGCCTCTCAGATCCCTGCCACAGTCACTTCACTTGACAAGTCACTTCATTTAAAAGGCCCTGTGTTGGGACAGGCTTTCCCCCACACAACTGTTAAATACAAACAACACACCGGCAACGTTAGCTGACTTTTCACTTCAAACTAGTCCCGTGGGGACTATGTTATCAGGATACGAGAGAGGTCACAGGGTAGGGAGGTTCCGACTGTCTTTGTTAATGGCCCTGATGCACTCTAGTTCTGTTCTGGGCAGCTTGAGTGCAGTTGTGTGTTTGAGAGAACAAACAAGGGAGGGAGATAAACCAGAAAAGGCCTGATTACAGGGGCAGGACACCAAGAAAGTGTGTGTGTGTGTGAAAGAGATAGAGAGAAAGATAATGTGAGAGAGCAAGCGGATGTCTGAGTAAATGAGAGTAGATGTACGTTTGAATATGGGGGGGTGGTGAGTGTGAAGGTTTGGGTGGACGTGTGAGAAAATGCACCTGTGGGAGAGCTCCAGTGTATGTGTTTGAGTGAGGGGCTTGCGTAGCTGTGTATTAGTTTGTGGTGAGGAAGCAAGTGTAGACACAGGTGTGTAGTATGTGTGTGTGAGAGAGAAAGCATATGAACACACTAAGGGCCATACTGGGTCAGCCTAATGGTCCATCTATGGTGTCTTCTGATAGGAGAATTGCCAGATGCTTCAGAGGGAATGAACAGAACAGGGTAATTTATCAAGAGATCTATTCCCTGTCATCTAGTCCCAGCTTCTGGCAGTCTGAGGTTTAGGGACACCTGGAGCATGGGGTTGTGTCCCTGCCCATCCTGTCTAACAGCCATTGATGGACCTATCCTCCATGAACTTATCTACTTCTTTTTTGAACCTTGTTATATTTTTGGCCGTCACACCATCCCCTGGCAATGAGTTCCACAGGTTGAGTATGCGTTGTGTGAAGAAATACTTCCTTATGTTTGTTTTAAACCTGCTGCCTATTAATTCCATTGGATGACCCCTAGTTCATGTGAATGGGTATTTACCCTGCGTAAACAACACTTTTCTATTCACTTTCTCCATACCATTCATGATATTGTACACCTCTGTCATAACCCCCCCTTAGGCCAATTCTTCATTTATACCAGGGCTGAGCCCCAGCACCTCTCGGCTTGGCAATTCATAGCTCTGGGTTTGCTGTATCAGTTATGAATGTAAAAAAATTGCTTGAGTCCTGGCATCTAATTGCTTTAGCCCCGAAACCTCTTTCTTTAAAATTTAAGCACTGCCTTAGGCGTCTCATTTCTAAGCTGAACAGTCCCAATCTTTAGTCTCTCTCCTCATATGGAAGCTGTTCTATAGCCTTAATGCTTTTGGTTGCCCTTCTCTGCACCACTTTCAATTCTAATATATCTTTTAGTGATGGGGCGATCAGACTTGCATGCAGTATTCAAGGTGTGGGTGTGCCAGAGATTTATATAGTGGCACGATGACGTTTTCTGTTTTATCATCTATCCTTTTCCTAATATTCTGTTAGCGTTTTTGACTCGCATTGCACTTGCATTGAGTGGATGTTTTCAGAGAACTACCCACAATAACATCAAGATCTCTTTCTTGACTGGTAACAGCTAATTTAGATCCCATCACTTTATACGTATGGTTGGGATAATTTTTTCTAATGTACATTACTTTGCACTTAACATTGAGTTTCATCTGCCATTGTGTCACCCAGTTTTGTAAGATCCCGTTGTAACTCTTCACAGTCAGCTTTGGACTTTACTATCTTGTGTAATTTTGTATCGTCTGCAAATTTTGCCACCTCACTGTTCACCCCCTTTTTTCCTATCATTTATGAATATGTTCAACAGCACAGGGCCCAATACAGAACCTTGGGGAACACCACAATGTACCTCTCTCCATTGTGAAAACTGACCATTTTTTCTTAGTCTCTGTTGTATGACGGTGGCAGTTCAAGTGTGTATGTGACAGTGAGTCTGGGAAGATGAGTGTGAGTGACAATGTGTATATGAATGAGTGTGGGGGGGAAGGTGAGAGGGTATGTGAGTAGGAAAGCATAAGGGCATGTATCTATGAGAGACTGCATGCATGGAAGTTAAAACAGTCATCTGTAAAAGTGTGAACATGTATGTTTGAGCATGTGAAATTATGTACATGAATAAAAGGGAGGGTGAGTGAGTGAAGGAAGGGAATTTTCATGCTGTAGTGAGGCCTACAACTTAAAGTACCATTTTCATCCAAAATGTTCCCAAAAGTCACAATGTCCCATGTCCCCACAGTCTCACGGGCATGCAGAGAAAGATGCATGTGCAATGCAGTGAAGGGTGCAAACGCAGAGGCAGCAAAGTAAGCCCAAGTTCCAGGTGTGAAGACAACAAGGCTCAAACGATAGATTCCAGACTCAAAGATCTCTGGATAGTGAGTGAATTGGTGCCAACTACATGGCCCTGAAAAAAGGTTTGCTATCATGATAGCATCAAATGGCACCAGTGTGCAGGACACCCATCTCTAAAAGGACCACTGCAGCACTGGTTGGTCCACAGCAAAAATTCAACTTGTTGCTCTTCTCATGGGCAAGTTTGTACTAAAAAGTGGGGAGAAGAGGAGAGCCATTTTTATCACCAATGTCAAATCCAGATACACAAGGATCTCCTTTGTTACATGACTGCTGGGGCATACTAGCCCTCCACCAGCTGAATCCCCTGAAGTGCTTTCAGCCAGAGTATACTGACAGCCAAGCTGCTGGCTAGACCCTGCCATCACAGGAAGACGGAGGCATGCTGTTCATCAGTAACCGGGGCAAAGGTGTAGATTGTGCTGCAGCCATTCTCGCCCAGCTGCTAACGCTGGGTAATCATTTGTTCAGAACCATGGACAGTGCGGAGGGTTCCCAGATGCACAGGTGGAGCCTATTTTATTTGTTCTTTGGGTGCCATGGCAGGTCTACTGTGGCTACACTGCTTCCAATCAGAGATGAGAGGAGCTCTTCAAAGATGAACAAGCACTACCCCATAATACACCCCTCACCGCTCTCTCTCTCTCTGATACATATGAGCACTGGATCATTCCTGACCCTACCACCCCACATGCATGCTGCATCTCTGTCTGTCTGTCTCTCTCTCACCCACAGGATCTTTCCCTACACACACTGAATCTCAGGCACAGTGGATTCCCCCCACCTTGCTCTCTCCATCACACGCACACATTAGATTTCAGTTCTCCCTTCCCCTCCTCCCGAAGAATCTGCTCCAGTTGCTTCTCCAATGTTGTAGGCCAGGGGGCCTTGTTCAGCAATTGTACTGTGTAGTTTCTATGATTAAATATAGCATCTGCAGCTATATTAGCCAGGCTAATAGTGACAAGGGCCATCAATCCTCACGCTTCAGAGCGTAATCTCATCAACAGTGCTGGAGAAAGAAATCTCCCCTTGCCCCTATGTTGCAGTATGGCACAACAGGTGTTTTATCAGGGTTTTACATCATCCTCTGATGCATCATACAGCAGCTACTGTTGTAGACAGGATATTGGGCTAGATGGGCCACTTCTCTCTCCTGGCAGAGCAGAGAGCTGGAATACGGGACTAGACCAACCTTAGGTCTGTCTGCCATGACACTGTGTAGATTCCAGTTATCCTTCCCTTCCTGCAGTCCCTTCTCCTCTCCAGCGGCATTGCTCCTAGAAGTAGCTGTGGTGACGTGTCAATTCTTTGCTCCTATGTGGATATCGGTCAGACTCTGACAAGGCTATAGCATTGGATTCAATACTGTGGAAACTGTCCTGGGCAGAGAACGGGAGTGGGATGCATAAGTCAATGGCTGCAAATAGTTCACAGGTGATCAGGGGTGAATGCACTCCAGATGCCTTCTGTTACTTCCGTTGTTCTCCAAAACACAGAGTGGACATTTTTTGCAAGCCCTCACCCGGGGTGCTTTGATCTATAAGGGGGACCAAACTGGCCTCTCGGCTGGCCCCAGGATCAATGAATCAACCAACTCTTCCCCACAGCTGTGCCCAGGGGATTCAGGACATGATATCCCACCCCTGCCTCCTATTCATCCTTCTTAGTACATAGCTCATCAGATCAAGTGACCTTTTAACCCTTTGTCACCCATGAGCCCAACATTGCTTTTGCTGAGCTCTTTCTTTAGATAAAGACTCTGGGAAAAACTGCAACTCCTGGCCATAAGGCATCAACATAACTTTGAAGAAAGTGTGTTTTTCAACTCCCCTTCCCCCAACCACTTATTTCCTTATTTCTCAGTTGCTCTCGAAACTGCTGGCTTTGTAATTCTGAGTTCAGCATCCAAATAGGATGCTGGGGTTTGATTAAAACAACTTCCTGGCTTATAGGTGATGTCAATACCCTGGTGGGATTTTATGCCACTAAATCTCAGCAGTTTGCAATTTCAGAAGGGGTGAGTGGGGGAGCATTAACTACATTAAAAATGGCAAATTCACCTGCAGTCTGTAGTTTTCACTGCTTAATGGCAGACGGTTCTGAGAAAATTTCAGGCAATGCAGGCTTGATGACACGGGGGGATGCAAAGAGAGAGAATGTGAGACGGGGAGGAATCAAGGGCGGGGGAAGAGCAGAGAAGAAAGGAAGAAACAAAGAGTTTAAAAGTGAAGGAAAAGGGGAGACATGAGAAAGACTGTGTAAGACAGACAAAGCAGTGTGGGAGAATAAGACAGACAAATAGATAAGGGAGTGAGACAAACAGCTTGAGAGAGGTGGGGGCTGCTGCCAGAGAAGAAGAGAAGGAAGAACAGAGATGAAGAAAGCAAGGAAGAGAGGGAGTGAGCGTGAGGGACAATAAAATGAGATGCTGGGAGAAAGAGGTCAAGTGCGGAGTCGGTGTTGGTTAGGAAAATTACTCATAAGAGCTTGTTGTGTCCTGACCCTTTCAGATGAACCCATCTGGAGAGTGTAGTTTAGTAGCAAATAGCCTCACCAAGAGCTGGTATATGAGACTGAGGCTGTTAGTGAGGCACTCAGCTAGACAGACAGACAGATATAGTTCAGAGCTGTGAACCAGGGAACACGGGTACTCTGTGAAAGACTTGCCAGTGGTATGCGCAGAGGGGGCTGGTCACGTGGTGCTGGTCCCTCCTTCTCAATTTACACCTGCCGCATCACATCACATCACTCAGGCCACTTCACCTTGAATGGTGCCTTGAAATGTGTGGTCCCTATTTACGCTAAACAATCTGTTCAAACCTTGCATTTAGCAGAGACACTTCGAATGAGTTTCCCAGACCTGAAGAGGAGTTCTGTGTAAGCGCTAAAGCATGTCTTTCTCACCAGCAGAAGCTGATCCAATAAGAGACATTACCTCACCCACCTAGTCTCTCTATCATCACATCAAAGGAAGCCAAAATACATGAGTACTTGGCCCAGTGTTACTTTTGCATGTCAGCAATTGCTGTTGTTGCCAAGTTATACAATGGGAAAGGGTGGGGAGCTGTCCATTGTATTAAAATGCACTCCACAGTATGACAAAGTGTGAGAATCCCTGGATCAAATAGAGACAGACAGACAAAGGCAGAAACCAGAAAATCCCAACCCTTGAACATATTTTAATGCTGCAGGAACCCTTGGAGATAATCTCCCTGCTTTTCTGTACAACCCTGTGACATCTTCTGAGCATTTCTATTCATCTTCTGCCCCTAGGCTCCTGCTGTGAACAAGCTCTGGTTCTCACACAGGGAAGTGTGACTGTCACAAGGCTCAGGAAGGGCAGACACACGGGGGAGCCTCTCTAGTGGCCTGTCATTGAGCCGTTTGTGGTTCAACCGTTCTCACACACTAATCTGCCACGGCGGGCAAAGGCTTCACCAAGCCATGTCAGCTTGTCACGCAGTGGAACAAGGCCAGCCAGCGATGGAGGAGGAGGGAGCCCGTGACCTTTGATACTGTACGATGCTGCTGGAACAGGGAAATGTGACAAACCCCAAACTGCAGGCGGTCAAGAGTCTATACCTAGGAACCCCGTAGGGATAGCACAACCGCTGTCCTTTGCTTTACTAGCCAGGGCAGTTTCATGTTGCACACAGGGCTTCCATAACAACTCTCACATCTGTTGCACACATGGCAAGCATCAAGGTGCCTGCATTTTGGGGGTGGGGTGGGTGGAGGGGAGAAAAGTTTTCCATTCAGAGCGACATGGTCTCCTGTCTCTTCTGTATCCCAGCCTCTCCCTCTCAGGAAGCACAGCAGGGAATGGAACTAGGGCACTGGCTGTGGGGAGCTCACCACTACTCCAGTCCTAGCCTCTGGCAGCAGGAGACCCAGTAGAGCATGACGCTGGGGCAGTGACTGCGGAGCATTGACGGCTACTCTGCTCCCAAACTTTTCCAGGAGGGGGTGCTCTAAGGAGAGGTCTGGGGTGCTGGCTGTGATGGAAATCCCAGCTACATCAGTCACGGCCTCTCCCACGCCTCGACTAACTGGTGCAGGAGAATTGGCTGCGGGGAATGGCTCAGGAGCACTGGCTGTGGGGAATCCAGCTCAGTGATGTGCTGCCAATATATTAAGATGAGGCAAAAACCAAACCAAACCCCTCCCCTTATTGTGCGATAATTCCCGTGACTCAGGGAGGATGGGTGAGAAGCTGAGGAATCTGTTAATTCCTTACCCCGTTTACACACACAAAAGAAATCTCACTCCGAGCCATACCTAAGATGGGAGGCAGCACCAGGTGGCAAATAACCCTGTTACTGGCCATAGATAAATATTGCACCTGGGCAATACCTGATGAGAGTGACAGTCTCAGTGTTCAGCAAGTCTGATGGGATGGGGAATGATGACCTTGGCTTGGGGCCCGGTGGGATATTTCCCTCACCATTTTTCATTTGTTTGAGGACCTACATGAAGCTAGATCCATTCCACTCAACCCCAATGGCAAACATTTGCTCTGCAGAAGTATTTTTAGGAGCCCCCGAGACACGCTCGCTCTGACAGACAGGATTCAGCATCCAGAGAGGGGGCGACTCTGTCCTAAGGAGGGAAATTGCCCCAACTCTCCCGTCAGTTTGGCTGCTGAGTTTAACAAGAAGCTGTAGGGGCCTCTGAGAACTCCTTCCAGTGCCTCACTGGCCCACGACATCCCCAGCAGGTGATTCTGTAGGGAATGGGGCAGGAGCTCCGGCTCTGGGGATGTTCAGACACATTCTATTCTCTACCTCTCTCAGCAGGAGTCGGTGTAGGGTACAGTGTAGAAGTGCTAACAGTTTCACTCTGGTCCAGTCAGATGCACTGCAGGGAATGGTACAGAAGCCCTGGCTGTGGATTTGATCCCAGTCTCAGGCAGGCGCTTTTCTAGGGAATGCTACTGCAGCACTTGCTGTGGAGCTGTTCCCAGAAGAAATGTAGTCAGGGTTAGATTCAGACTAATAGCCAGAACTTGTTCTTCTCTAAAAGCAGAAAAGGCCCAAGGCATTTTTCTTTTGCCTGTGCAAAGGCACTGATCACAAACCTGTACATTGCACAGCTCTCTAGGTCCCTTCTGCAGGGAAAAGCCATTAAAGAAAATCACACACATATGCTCAACAACAAAAAGACGAAGAAAAAACAACACACAGCTAGAACAGCCACAGCTGTTTCAATTTATGAGATGAGAAAATCGTTATTTCAAAGACAGGGAGAAAGTTTTCCCCTTTGAGAGAGTTAACCAGAAGTCTCAATAAAATCTTTCTCCCTTCATAGGCTGCGTCATTCGCTGTCAGAGTGAAGGGCCCTAGAATAGGTTCTGTTGCATTCCCCAAAGCTCTGCGTTGCAGGGATCAGCACACAATGGGAGTGGGGAGACATTTTTGTCTGACACTGACACAGAAATGTAGTCTCTCCGTTTTGTCAAGTTGTTCGTGTTGAAATTCCTGCCCCTCCCTCCCTAAAAAAAATTCTGGAAAACTTGAAAGATTTTGTTTTGACATTTTCAAAATGAAACATTTTGATTTTTTGGTTCAAAATGACTTTTTGTTTAGAAATTCTCTTTAATTTCATTTTAAAAAGTCAAAAGCGTTAAAAAAACAAAAATCCCAACCAGCCAAACAAATGTTTGCAATCCAAATGAAACATTGTATTTGACCCAAAACCATTTGTTCCCCAACTTTTTCATTAATCAAAGTTTTTGAAAAATTACATTTTTGGTTCAACCCAAAACAATTTCCCCCCTGATTTTTTGGACTTGCTAGTGAACTGAAAAATCAGTTACTTGCCCAGCTCTACTCACAAGTGATACTCTGACATCCCAAAGATCTGACTTCTGCTTATTGCCCCGTCACTTTTTTTCCGCTTCTCCCATTGTTTCTCTCTCTCTTTTGTTCTCTTTTTCTCTCCCCCGCTTGCTCTCTTCTCTTATATTTCTTCTCCTCCTCATGTATTCATCTCTCTCTCATTCTGTTTCTCTCTCCCTGTCTTTTCTTCTCTGGTTCTACTATACTCCACCTGTCCTACTCACACTTTGGTCAAAACAGTCCTGGCTGTAACCCTACTAAGCTGCTGCAGAAGTCAAGATGGATGGATGTGTAGGCCCATGAGGCAACGTGGGTTCCCCCAACTTGCAACTTAATCCTGCTTTTAGCGGGGTGCTTACACATTGTGCTCCACTTGGGCATACACACAGCAAACACATGGACCAGTCCCCTCCAGGACTGAAGAGGCCCCGTGAAATCATACCACATGGATAGAAAGAACTTGCTTCTCCCACCTCAGAGCATGAGCGAATCAAGCCATAGGAAAGCTAAATGCCAGGAAATGGTTTGTGCAAATAGGGAGAAATCAATGACAGCTGTTTGTAGCTAACAGCAACACGTACAGAAGAGCAAAGATGCGAAAGCATTCCTCTGATATGAAACACTGGAAGACTGCTGAAAGAGACGACGACATATTAGGCCTTGATCCTACGAGTAGTAGCTGAAGGTGGACAGATGTCTACACCTTTGTGGAGCCCAACTGAAGTCCATGGGTCTCTGTGTTGCACTAGAGCTCTTCTGTGCACAGTAACTTGAAGGACTGAGGTCTTTGGAAAGGAGAAGAGTAAGAGAATATCAGATAGCCTAGGTACAAAATAGTGAAAGGTACAGAGGAGGTCCAAAAGGCAAATTTCACTCAGAACATGGAGAAGCATTTTTGTTTGTTTTGCACAGCATAAAATTAACATGCGGAATTCAATGTTAAGGGATTTTATTGAGGCAAGTATCCTAAGCAGATTGTAAGTTTCCCCATAAAGGAAAAAATATTTTAGTATTTGTATGAATAGGGATGGTATCTGCAGTCACACTAGCCAGCACAGAAATGATCAGGGCTTAATGTGATCATCAGCTGGTGTCAGGAAGAAATATCCCTGAGAGATTAGCATTACAGTTTTATATTTTGCTCTGAAGCATCTGTCATTGCCAGAGGCAAGACACTGGACTGGATGGACCATTGGTCTTGTCTGGGAAGGCAAATCTTACATGTTCTCTGCATCCATTTCTAGCACTTGATCTCGAAGCACATCGTTTTCTATAGGGAACGTGCACACAGAGCCAACTTTACATGGTACAATTTGTGTGCACCAGTCTGCGAATGAAATTTTAACAAGCAGTACAGACAGCACATTTATATTCTCCTCCTTAAAAGGAAAAATTCTCCATAGCCAGTTATTACTTAATGTCTATGTATCTCTCAGACATATCTACCATGGTGTACATATCAAAAAAACAATAATTAAGCAATTCTTGTAAAACATAAAGCAGTTTACTAATGGAACAGAGAGCCTTTCACATCCAGATTGTTGGTTCAAATATAGCCCCAGATGGCAATGACTGGAGCTTGTTACCATCTGGCGGTTGTTTGGTGGCCCCCATATAAGTCTCATCCTAGCTCCTAGAAAGCATGTAACCCATCCTCCAATCCTACGCATTCACATGTGCTAATTGCTTTTCTTGTTGGCAATCTCAGTGGAGGGCCAAGGAGTGAATGGGCCATGGAGACTGCACTTCATTTTCATCCCAGAGGAGATCCCATCAAGACAGGGTTAAGGTGCTTTGGTGAGGCAGTGTAGGGAAAAAATGGGCTCTAAATGGCATAAACTACACCTATTCAAGGGATAGATAGAGGCCTTCAGTCTCCAGGCTTATCAGTTCGGCATCTTTCATCAGCTCAATCATCACACTAAAAACTAAATAGAATGAGAGTCTTTCATGGCGAGCACTTGCTGACACTCCAGACCCTCAGAACAGAGTTCTAGGCATTGGATTCCAGAGCTCCAAATGGAATGGCCCATGCCCTATGTAAAGGCAGCCTCTTTCCAGTTTACATTCTATATCCATCTCCACTGGTCACGGAAAATTCATTCTCATGATGAGATGCACACATGACACAAATCTCTCAAGTGACAACCAACAAAACTGAACTGGAAAGAGGTGATTTGTACCCTACTAGAGTTGGTTCTTGGCCTGGATGGTCCAAGTGTCATGAACAGTGGAATGGATGGCCTGTTAGCATACAGAGTATTAGGCATGTTTTTGATTTAATCACTTGACTTTTGCTCCTTTGATTCCTCTCCCTTTGACATTCTGACAGAGACGTTGCATGACTCGTTGGTTCCAAACTCAGTCTCATGCTGACCTTGCTGTCCATCCCTTGTTATCACCATCCACTCTTCCTCAGTCTCTCTTTTTCCCTGCCATGAACATGATTGAGAACACCTCTGAGGAAACTGTTTTACTCATCTGTAATCCTGAGGTACTACTCTGACAAGGCTCCTCTATCCCTCCATCATCTGGAGAATGCTTTTTAATTAAGTTCTACCCCTCCTTTTTATTTCTCCATCTCCTTTGCTCTCGTCATCCTCCTCCCCTCTGCTTTGCCCTTCCCGTTTTTTGGAAAAGTTCCCACAATAAAGCGTAAGGAAGTGCACTGGGAAAGGTTAGGCAAACACAACATCAGCAGCAGAATCAGCAACATATTGCTCATTAAACATTGAAAATCAACAGTTGCTGGCTTGATCTGCCAATATTGTGAGACATGCCAATTTTAGCACAAGGTGCCTCTTAGTTTCAAATGGCTTAATTTATGATTTGTGAGCTGACGGCCAGGAGCACAAAACCTTCCCCCAGTCAGAGCTGTGTCGTCAACACGAAAGCTACGAGCAAAGCCACGTTAAGTTCCCCAGCGAGTGTCCCTCCCCCCCCACCATGTTGCAGAAAAAAATGGGGATGTAAAAACATTGCAATGCGTTCACAGAAGATAAATTATTTATCTGCAATTTATGACTGCGATGTCAGCCTAACTCGCAAATTCATGGATATATTTTATACACTGACAGAACATTTCACAGGGAAATGCTTGAGTTTGGGTCCCATCCCTCTTTTGCCAATATTTAGACATTAATATCACACCTGGGGAGAGCTAGTGATGGATCTGGAACTGTACCAGGATTATATATTTATGGTTTAGTGACATGGCCCAGCAAAGTTGCATTAAAAAAACCAACGGATTTTTGTAAATTCCTTTCCTTGTATTTTTTTCCTACTTTAAAATTTTGGTGAGTTTGGTAGTCATGAAAGAAGGGATTGATATCACACTGGGTACAGGCAGCAGTAGTTTGGACAGGTCCTGGCCAACTTGAGTCATAGAATTATGTCAGAGCCCCTGACCACTCCTTACCAGCAGCCCTCTGGCCATTCCAATCCTGCCTTACATCCCACAGTTCGGCCAATATCCCTCAATCCTGAGCTGCAGTCCCCGAACTGCTACTTTAGTTCCGGAACCTCACAAGGCTCTGCTAATGCACCTCAGTCCTGACTTGGAGCACCGCTACTCGGATACCCCTCTCTTTTCTGTTACAATAGCTGTGGGTCGCTTCAGGGTAGAGCAGAGTCTGCTAATTCTAACGGTGTTGCATAGTGATTCTGTCATGCAGTAGAACAACATCCCCACAAAACATTCCACAGAAAACCATAATTAATATATGAGAGACTAGGACACAGACTGGGAACTCAGTTCTGCTCCAAATTGAGGATATGGGAGTTTTGCCATTGATTTTCAAAGGGAACAGAACTGGGCCATTAATTTTAGGCCTTGTCTATGTGGGGCCACTCAGGAAAATTAATCTGAATTAACTAAAGGTACGAATGTAAAGTGAATTAGTTAAATTGTATTAAACCCATGTGGACGTTCTCATTCAGAATTAAAGTGGCCTTAATTCAGTTTAGCTTAATTGAATTCCAATTCAAAACTTTAGTTAATTCAGATTAATTTTCCTGAGTGTCCCCATGTAGACAAACCTTTAATATAGAGATGATTCATTCTGAACTGAAACAGTTTGAAGTGTAGGAGGAAAGATTGTCCTCTGACAAAGTATGAGTATAAAATACAATTATGAAACATGATTTGAATACCAGCCAATCAGCCCAGTTTCTTACACACTTATATCCAGTAATAACCAGTAAGGTTCCAAACCTGCAAATGCTTAAATGCACTCACTTTAACTGTATTGAATCACAGGGGGGAATCTGCCCATATTTGTTTTGTTTTTCATTCGCCTTGTTGCCAACACAGGTGTATTTAAAACATTGAAATAAGAACATAACATAAGAATGGCCATACTGGGTTAGACCAATGGTCCAACTAGCCCAGTATCCTGTCTTCAGGTAGTGGCCAATGCCAGGTGCTTAAGAGAGAATGAACAGAACAGGTAATTATCAAGTTCTCCATCCCCGTGGCCATTCCCAGACTCTGGCAAATAGCAATACCTGGCCCCCTTGGCTAATAGCCATTGATGGACCTATCCTCCATGAATTTATCTAGTTCTTTTTTGAACCCTGTTATACTCTTGGCCTTCACAACAGCCAGTGGCAAGGAGTTCCATGGTTGACTGTGTGTTGTGTGATACTGCCTTTTGTTTGTTTTAAACCTGCTGCCTATTAATTTCATATGTTGACCCCTAAGTTTTTGTGTTGAGAAGGACTAAATAACACTTCCTTATTTACTTTCTCCACACCAGTCATAGACCAGTCATAGACCTCTGTCATATCTCCCCTTAGTTGTCTCTTTTCCAAGCTGAAAAGTCCCAGTCTTACTACTCTCTCCTCATATGGAAGCTTTTTCATACCCCTAATCCTTTGTGTTGCCCTTTTCTGTACCATTTCCAATTCCAATATATCTTTTTTGAGCTGGGGTGACCAGATTTGAGCACAGTATTCAAGATGTGGGCGTACCATTGATTTAAAAAGAGGCAATATGATATTTTCTGTCTTATCCATCCCTTTCCTAATGATTCCCAACACTCTGTTAGCTTTTTTGGCTGCTGCTGCACATTGAGAGGATGTTTTCAGAGAACTAGCCACAATGACTGCAAGATCTGTCTTGAGTGGTAACAGCTAATTTAGACCCCATCATAGTTCATGATGTTAAGCAGCAAAAGCTGTTCATTACCGCAATTCCACTAGGTGGAGCTCTTCACATATCCCCCTGCAGGAAGCCTGTTCATAACTTCACTCCTCAATCAGAACTGCTCTGTATACAGCGAAAGGAAAAGTCAGCTTTTTGCTGAAATGTAGTCCAAACACCAAAGATATTTAAGTGTGCATGAAGCAGGGAAAACTGTGTTTCAAAAGAGTCCCTAATCACACTGCTTGGTAACTAAGCAATTAGTCCAACAAAGCAGGATTAGGCCACAGTCTGGTTCTAGCCCAGCATGCTACAGAAGAATCTTCTTCTTATCATTGCTCATTCATCATCGACATACTAGTTGTGTCACTGCCTCCACGGGAGTTTGCACAGTGAAAAAAGCCCTTTTGATTTAAGAACCGCCAGTCCTCTCCTTGCATCTTGCAGGAACACATTCCTCTGTTTGTTAATTCCACTGAACACCAGAAGTACAGTCAGAGAAAATGAATTTTTCTTGACAGAGGTAAATCTTTGCTTTGGGTGCAAATGATTATTATGAAATACAATGCCCTCCCACCCAAACACCCCCACCACCAAATCACCAGACAATGGAATTCATAGAGTCTCAGGACCTTATTTAATTTAGTCCAGGGGATTCCATTTTGTTTCTTACATTCTATACCAGCTGATCATAAAGATGATTATTGTTATTTAGTATTTGGATTAGGATTGCAAACTAGAGGCCCCAATCAGAGACCAACTGGATTTGGTGTTACGTATGCAAGCATGCATGCACGCACGCCAAGTGATTCCTTGCCCCAGAAACCTTGCAGTCTAAATAATATTTATTTCGCTCAACTCTGATCCCCATACTCCTGAAGACACAGCTCCTACCACCACGTCGGGGGCTTGGGAGATGGAGCATCTCCTGAGTATACAGGACAGTAGCATCTCCAGCAGTACAGCTCCCCCTAACACCTTGCTGTGATCTTGGGATACGGAACAGATTCAGGCTATAAAGAACAGGCTCACTGTCAAGAGCATAGTAGGCCATAATGCCTTGCTGGGGTTTGGAGTCATGGAACATATACAGGGTCAGAAAGCTACCAGCACCTTCACAGTATACCTTCAGGCCGGGATCTTTCAGGTCATGGGTCCTAGCAGATTTTATCCGAGGTCTTAATTACATTAGCAAGTTGCACTGGTTGAACTAAAGGTGTGATTTTGAACCAATTTAGAGCATGTTTACACTGCCCTGTAGTTTAGACTAAGGGGGTGTGAACAGCAGTGTGCACTGAAGGGCTATGCTGTAACTCATCCATGTGGATGGTGCGGGCGTGAATTTAAAGGTCCTAGGTTTACAAGACTACATTAGTGCAAACTCAGGACCTTTAAGTTTGCGCCTTCAGCGTCCACACAGAGGAGGTACAACACAGCACTTTGATGCACACTGCTATTTGTCTCAACTGTGTGAGTGTGTGTTTGAAAGGGGGAGGGAGGCAAATATAGACATGCCCTTAGTTAAATTGCTGCAACCCTCCATGTAGGCACTTTTATTTTCATTTAAGAGTGGCTTATTTCAGCTTGGCTCAAACCATTTCCTAATCGACTTCAGCTAAACTGAAATAAGAGTGTCCACATACAGTCAACCTTTTGTACCAATTTAATTTAGTTTTAAAACTTGATTGGTGCTACTTTTTCATGTGGCCAAGCCCTGAATTTCCAACTTAGGAATTGGTAACACACCAAAATCTATTTTACTATGAGAAACTACAGAATTAAGCTACTGGCCTCTGAAAGAAGGATTAATTTGCCAGTAATGAAACTGACATACAGGGGAAATATAAAATCAATCTTGTGTTTAAAAGCAAAACAACCGTGGCTACACTTCCATATTTTTCTCTCTCACTCACTCGCTCTTCCTTTCTTCCCACAGTGAGCTTGTTACCACTGAGCACATATTATGCACATTACCCACAAATCTCTGCTCTGTTTAAATTAAAAAAAGAAACAGTGTTTTTAATCAATCTATTTGCACTCCTCTGTCACAACTCACAAAAGCACTTTGATTTCTTTTCATTGCTCTGAAGAGAACTGAATGCAGATTATTTAAAAAAAAAAAAAAAAAGAAGAAGAAAAGAGAGGCACATAGAGTTAACAAGCCCCCACCAAACTGAGACAATGGTAAAAAATATAATAAAATAAAAGGGATCAGAATTGAGCCAAGTCTCAATTATCTGTCACATTCTGATCTTGTGATTCCTACACCATCACAGATAACTGCCAGGATAATTGTGCAGTAATGCAGACTGATTTTGTACTTTAAAGAGCAGGTTGGTCCTTCTGCTTCATTCCTCAGGCCACATAGAAGTCTTGACACCTTCAATGTTCCACTGCAAGATGTAGATGCCAATATCCCGAATGCTGCTCTGAATTATCACTGAAAATTCCTATCCTCCTTTGAAACTTAAACATTCAGATCTGGAGTTTTAGTTCAGCTCTTGATTAAAAAATGGGGCTATTTAGTGATTTGGTTCACATAGAATCATAGCCGTAATGAACTCCATAGCTCAGATCCAGAAAGTGCTGTTTTTTATTTATTTATTTTTAATAAGTTCCTGATTCTGCTCCCATGAGAGTTTTGGCACAGACTTCAGTGGGAGCAGGAGCAGGCCATAACTTAGGAAAAGGTGAGGCATAAATGGTATTTAACACTTCTATTCAGTTTTCCACCTGTAGACCTCTAAGCACTTTACAAACAGGCATGTGTATCATTATCTCCGCGGCACAGAGAGGGGAAGTGACTTGCCCAAGGTCACCCAGCAAGCCAAAAGCAAGGCTGGAAATGGAACATTTGTCTTCTTTCTGCCAGGCTCTAACTATAGGACCATCCACTGTTACACAGGTCAGGAATGCATAACACACCCTATCCTACTAAACCCAAATGTACAGCATTGGCACTACCCACTCTAATATTGGAATTACTTGAGCTATATGCTCTACAAACCAGTCCTACAACAGGCGCCCCAAGCTCTGTGTGCCCTGTTCCACATCCTTCAGGTCTGCTTGAGTACTGGATTCTTGCCCTTGGTGTTTTGATGAACTTTCATGCTCTCCCAAATTGGTGAGATGTCTCTCCCCTCTAGCCATGGCACTGAGCTGCCCCCTAGGATCTATAATGAAGGCATGTGTGACACATTAATGTTAAACTGTTGTGGTCCTCTGTGCTCCAAAGCAGCACGCTGGAACCCCATATTCCCCACTGTTATCTAATTATAATAGGTTTTGTACAAAGATTGCCTTGTGAGGTATCATTTTAAAAGTCTTGATCTGTTAAACATTAATATGCTATTGAATTATATGTACTATCATTGTATGTGAAGTTATGAAGTATTGCAGTATATGTTACTAAAATATGTTGTGAGGTGGGAAACACCTACAGCCAGCCTTTCAGGTATAACAAAGGGGTAGCCAGACTGCGTTAATGGATCACCATCTCCCAACAAGGAAAGAATCCACTATCAGAAACTGTTTACAACAAAGACTTCACATGAAGAGCACATACTCAATAGAACGCTGCTTGACCAATGGGAGCGGCCCCCCAAGTTATAGCCAGAGCTCTTTCCAGCAAGCAGGAAGAAGCTATAAAAGTGGGGAAGTAAGATCATCAGTTGGCTTCACTCCCCCCACAACTCAACACCTGAAAGAAAAGTCTAAAGGACAAAGACTTTTGAACTGGGTAGACGGTCCTGAGCTGGAGAAGTATTCCAGGCTGTGTATTAAGAAATAGAAACCTGGTTGTACTATCTATCAGGATGAGACATTGCTTGATTTAAATCCTGTTTAGTTTGTAGAATTTAGATTGCGAAATTACTTTTGTTTTTCAAGTAACCAACTCTGATCTTTCATGCCTACCACTTATAATCACTTAGAATCATAGAATCTATCTTTCTGTAGTTAAGAAATTTGTTTGATATTTTACCTAAAACAGTGTGTTTCTGGTTGATGTGTTTGGGAAATCTCAGCTCAATTAGTAAAGGCTTGTGTATATCCTCTTCACATTGAAGGAGGGATAGATTGGATAATAAACTTGCCCTCGTCAGAAGCCTGACCAGTTTAAAATGGTATAATCCTGGGGCACGATGCTGGAAAGCTGGAGGGAGTTGGCTGGTGCCTCTCTATGGTTGGTTTATGCGGGACTGGGGAAAACACTCATATAAGTCAGTTGGGTGTTTCCCTGTCTGTGGATGTCTGTGTAAATACGTACTTCCTAGAGGTTTGTAGCTTGCTATCAGTTTCACAGTGTAAAGGGCAACCCAGGTAAACATTCATTCAATCTAGTTGGGTGTGGTGCTGAGTATGCTTTCGGGCTAAATGATAGCGCCTAGAGAGGTTTGCTGCTTGTCACTAGGAAGGTATTGTAAGGAACAGCCCAGGCTGGAAGGGTAAGTGGGCACTGCGCTTCCACAGATTCCAGGCTTACTGGCTCCACTCTGTGGGAACTCATCACAACTGTAAACTTTAATTAAGACAACAGTAAAAGGGAAAAAGATGGGGACCATTTTCAACATATTATCTCTGAGGCTGGTTCAAAAGTGAAACACCCACAAAGTTTGGGGGTGTCTGCATCTGGGGTTTTGTTTCATAATCTTCTTTCACTGAAATCCTGTAAGTTTCTCTATCAACTTTAAAAATGAGGGTCCCTACCGACCCACTTCTTACTGTGCCTATCACCACAGTAGCTAAGACTGCGATTATCAAATGGGCCTAAAGGAGTTGGATGCCCTATTCCCATTGAAAGTCACAGGGAATTAGGTGCCTAATTCCCTTAGAGTGCTTTAACAATGCTAGCCTGTGTGTCTATTCTCAGCAATGATGGGAAAGGAAAAAGATAGAAAAGGATGGGGCTGATAGAAATAGTAGATGTCTTTAGGGATGTGTCTACACTGCAATTAAACACCCACGGCTGGCCCGTGTCAGCTGACTTTGTCTCACAGGGCTATAAAATTGCAGTGTAGATGTCCAGGTTTGGGCTAGAGCTCAGGTTCTGGGACCCTCTGCCCTTACAGAATCCCAGAGCCCGGGCTCCAGCCCGAGCCCAGATGTCTACTCTGTAGTCTTATAGCCCTGCAGCCCGAGCCCTGTGAGCCTGAGTCAGCTGACACAGGCCAGCCGGGGGTGTTTAATTGCAGTGTAGACACACCCTAACTGTTTCTAGGTGCTCTTTGAACTGGGGGATGATGAAGTACCAGGCTGGATGCTCTGCAGGGCAAGGATGGGGAGATGACCACACGTTCCCATTTGATATCTCTCACTGCAGTAAAAGTGGCAAGGCAAAAGGACAGAGGGTGTAAGAGCAACAGAAACATGGCACAGCATTTTTCCACCTTATCTAGCCTAACTGCCCCGTCTAGAGCTTCCAACCACACCAAGTCAAGCAGCTGTGAAGAAGAGAAGGGCATGCTGGAGAATGTCCAAACTGCACCCTGGCTCTGAATGAACATCTGAGCTACTGTGTAAGGGATCTGGGTTCCGCTGTTCTCAAACCGGCTGGTCCGTCCCTATCACTGATGCACAGAACGGTGGTATTTTCCAGTTAAACCAATTAAAGCATCACTGCAGCAGAATTCTTTTTGATGAAGAGCCCTAGACTGCAGAAGTCCTCCTGCCAATCAGGCGAAGGGTGAGCTGTGCACACTGCAAAAGTCATCTCTTCACATAGACTTTCCCGCACCAACTGGAACTGAAGCAAGCCCTGCCTGTGTTCACCTGGGAGACAGCAACCAAAAGCTAACACAGAGGAACAGGGAGAGCAGAGATCCTGCCTTCCTCATGATCTTAATCACATGATAATGTAAAGCAGTCAGATACTACGGTGCTGGGTGCTTTAGAAATGCAGGACTGATCTGCAGTGGGTTAAGGCATGTTACAGATCTAATTCCAGATGTGTTTGCCAACAGCTTTGGAGATGATCACATTAATTGCTTACATAAGGAAGTTCATGGTTTTATAGTAGGAACCTGATTGCACCCGGAAGCTATTCTTTTAAGAGATCTGTTCTCTAAATGGGAGTTCTTTGAGTGGGCCCAGCTATTCTATGAAATATACTGCTATGCATTCAGATAGATGGTGCAGAAGGTTCATGATTTAAGCTTGTTGACTACACAATTATCTGTGCTCAGAGGGCAGCATTTACAAGTGGGGTGTCTGTTCCTGGACAACAGGAGGCTGAAACTTTACTCCTTTGATTACCTGCATAAAGATCACTTCTGTCCACAGAGTCCTGATTTCCTGACATTGGAGAGTCTCAGCATGATGCATCTCACTGTCTAAAGCTTGTTATATTTACTAAAAGCCTGGAGCATTACCATTAAAATCTACTTTAGAAGATATTACACTTATGTTGAATAGCACGACTTGATCTTTCTGAACCCACCTAGTCCAAGGATTTAATCAGTACAGAATACCATCACCTTTTGCATCAGGAATTCCATTCCAGATCCTTTTTAAAGCCTGATTATAGCCAGAAGAGTGACTCTGTAAAAATGACATCGTGGTGGGCCCATATATATTCTCTTGGTGATTCCACAACAGACTCATTTTTCAACCCAATGGATGCTTTTTTTCAAAATGCCAGCAACACACATTTCCCCTTGTGATCTGAGAATCCAGCCGGTTCTTTGTGCCTCTTGCATCATCCCTAGAAATGAGGATTCTGCCATTGGAATTTAGCCGACAATTCTGTTGATAATGCACAAGTCAGAACAGAACCTATAGGTCCCATAGCTCTAGCAACTCTGCAGGGCTGATGGAGATAAACAGGTGCTTGTATCAGTAAAAGGAGGACATGGGACTCAAAGACCACAAAGGGATGTGTGGCACCGTGTGTGTGCATGCATGCGTGTGTGTGAGAGAGAGAGAGAGAACGCCTGTGCGAAACATTTAAGATTAAATAGAGACCAGATTAACCAATACTGTCTTGTGGAATCTCCTGAAAAAATGGAGCCCCTCTAGATTTCCATAACCAGAAACAAACTCTTCCCAATGGCTTCTTTAATCTTGCCTCCCAAAACACCTTGGTTCATCACTAACTCACTGAGGAGCACTCCTAGTCCACCAGGGCCTGATCCCAGCAGCCTTAATCTACCCCTGTGTGCAAGTGACACAAGATAGCAGATGAAGGTAGTTGGGATCAGGAAATGGTTTGGAATCCTCTCCTTCCTGGATAATGGAAGCGTCAGAAAAAAAGACCTCAGTAGCAAAAAAGTCCAGCTTCTCCTCCTCTAGATATTCTGACAGTCAGGGAAGTCAAAATCTAATCTGAGCTACAAAAGGCATAAGGGTTTGAACAATAGGGAAAAAAGGCTCTTTCACATATGGACACATGAAGTCTTTTGAAATCCATACATTATTCCTCTCTTCTCCTAGCCTTCATTACACAACACAGACCTATCATTCTGTACCTATAAAAATACCTGCTCAGTTTGTCATTCACGAGCCACACTTGCATCAGTTTCGATGCCAAGTACACAAACATTTTCGGGGGAGGGGGAGAATTCCCTTCCTGGATCTTCCGCTCTCTGACCTTGGTTATAAATTGATCCCAAGACTGTCACTGCATTTGACACACAAACGGCAAGTCTTTTCCCGTGCTAAGCCTCAGAAGGTAATGAGGACACATAACAGAGTCTCCCTTAGGAAAAATGTCCCAACTTCAAGATGACATCTCTGCCTGTACTGCTGCCTGAAGCAGCAACTGCAGTGTGCACCCGAGACAGAGTTCCTCGCATTCCAGGTGAGGACACCAGGGGCCAAATGCATCCTGGGTGTAAATCGACTGCTCACAGTGAAGCAAGAAAAAGGTGGATGTGGAATGCTGACTTCACTGGAGTGATACCAGGGCTGAATTTGGCCCTATGTCACAAGGAAATCCATCACGCTCTCCCTACTAGCGCATCCAGATTGAGGAGCATTGATGAGGTGGTATGGTAGAGGCTTGCACTGCCTGGGCTATCCCTCTAGACACGGGACCACTGCTTCTGTTGCTGTCAACTGCAGCGCTTTCAACAGCACTAAAATAATGGCACAAGACTTAATAGTTAAGGGGAAAAAAGACAACCCAGCGAAACACAGATGAGCCATATTCTGCACTCCGTTACGCCAGTGTCAATCCAGAATAGCCAATGGAGTCATTGCAGATTCATGCTGAAGTAACAGATCACAATGTGGCATGTGACTGAAGCCACAATTCCAGGGAGTTTCACTCACTGCTGATCCTGAAACTCTTCCCCGTACTTCTGATGGGGAGCTCTGTGTGCTTCGCCTGGATGTGACGTTTATACATACCCCACAGGGAGAGCCGCAGTACACAACATCATCACCACTTTCTCTTTCCCAGTGGACAGAAATCTACATGGCTATATTTGCATTTCTTTTGGGGTTTGCTTGTAGCACATGAAAGTAAGAGACAGAAAATACACAATGGACTGGGCTGGGCCGGACAGCTTGCCCGGCTTTCCTCACACAGCTCTGCCAATGCCTCTCAGTCCTGGCCCCTCAGGTTGCGTCTCCACAGCCGTGAGTCCAGGTCGACGACTGGGGCTCACGCTATGGTGCTAAGAACAACTGGAGAGGTGTTACGGCTCAGGCTGGAGCTCAGGCTCTGAAGCCCGCGACCCCTCCCTAGGCTTCAGAGCCCACGCCCTCATGTCTAAACAGCTATTTTAGGCAAGCGTGTAGACCCAGCCTCTGAGGCTCGCTGCGGTGGGCTGCCACTTGCTGTGTGGCCAGACCCTTACGGCTCTGCCAAGGCACCTTGCTCCTGAACCACAGCACTCCCTGCTACTCCAGTCCCGGGCTCCCCGCACAGCTCTGCCCGTGCCCCATAATCCTGCCTGACAGCACCCCGGCTACTCCAGACCTAACCGCCCGTTAGCAGAGCTGAGCATCTGCACTGAACCGTGTGCTGGGCTGGGGGTGGAGAGTGCCCCGAGCAGGCCTGCTCCAAGAGTGCAGTGCTGAAGCAGGGAGAGAGTGATTTTTTTTTCCCCTTTAAAAGACCAACTTCAAAGCTTATTCTTCGGTGGTGATTCAAGCGGGGGAATAACGCTAAGGGTTTGATTGGGCCATTTAGCCACAGCCCAGGGGAATGGACAATGTGCAGCTGCACCGCTCCAAGAGAAGCAGGGGGAGGGACTGTACTCTACAGAAACTCATCTTTTCAGACGATGTATACTGTTCCCCAGCTGTGTCCCAACCTGCCCCACAGGCCTATGGAGGGGGGATCCCCATCTTTTTTGGGCTGCTGTTCACTCCCAGGAGAGCATTGAGGGAAGAAATGCTATAATCCCTTGAATTTAGGGACTGGAGTAGTGACAGGCATATGATTGAGGGCAAGGTTCCTCTCACCCCACCCTGTGCGCTTGCATAAGGGCTGGGGACAATCTGGCCATAATGCAGTAATACAGAAGCCCCCTTTTTTTTGTATTCCAGGTGCACAGGGATTTCTTCTCCAGTCTGGATCTCCGGTTAACAGCCTGAGTTATCTATAGCTACTGCCTCTCCTCTCATCCCTGCTTAATGGAATACCTCAGCCAGAATAACATCATTCACAGGGAATGATCAGAGGAAGAGAGATACCAGATGGGGCAGGCAGAAAGGGTTGACAAACAGATAGGAGTATGAGTGATGGCCAGACAGGAGAGTGGGAGGGAGAGAATGGGTGCAAAGAAAGAATGAAGACAGGAGAGAAAAGAAGAGAGAGAGAGAGAGAGAGATGCAGTAGCTAAACGGAGAGATGCAACGACAGACTAGCTCACAGCTATTCATAGGGAGCTGGAAGGGGGCGCTCTTCTCCCACATAAAAGCTGATCAGCTTTTGGCACTTGTGCTTCAGACAGAGCGCGCTGCTAGCTGCCACCTCCCGATATTCCCTTCTCTGCCAGCTGCCACATACAAAGCCAGCCCTCCGCTGCATCAGGCCTGAGGCGCATCGGTATTTCCAGCCTTGGCGGTCACCCACCCGGCTCCAAAAGCCTTTGCCAGCGCCCCTTCCTCCTGTGGAGGCTGCTGGGGAGTTCAGGGCTGGAAAGTGAGCACTTTTTAAGTTGTAAATGCCACCATTTCTGGCATCCCAGGTGAGAGACCAATCAGCTCGGAAGGAGTAGAAGGCCTGTTTTGTTTTGTTATTTCATTGGGTGCTACAAGGCAATACCGGGCTGCTGCATGGCTGTGGTAAGAGCGTCTCAAGTTAATAGCTATTCCCATCACTTTGGGAGATGATGATTGTGTCTCAGCTGAGAGGAGTTTTTCTGACAAGATGCAAGAGTCTGACACTTTGGCACCCAGGAATTACCATGCTGGGCCCATCAAGTCCTATATCCTGCCTCTCGCTGCTGCTTCAGAGGAAGGTGAAAAATTCCCCCTGAACGTACTTGGGTCAATTGTGCAATCTGGTTCTTGGGGATTATGAGAGTGAATCTTTCCTGACCACACCGCTACCCAAAACCAAACAGCTGACATCCTGATGACTCAGATGGCACAGGGATGAGACTAGCACAAATGCTTGGAGAGATTAGACATCAACTGTTGATCATTTTAAAAGTACTTTTCAAACATTAACCAGTTAATCCCCATAACATTTCTGAGAGTTAGGTCAGTATTATCCCCATTTTCCAGATGGGGAAACTGAGACACAGAGAGGAAGCATGTTTTGTGCATTAAATTGGCACAGCCAATGAGGGTTAAATTTTCCTGGCTCAGAACACTTTTAATCCATGAGAACAGTCTTGGCATATACAGGATTCCAAAGAGGCCCAGGAGTAGGCACTGAAAGAAAGTGAAACTGATAACATTCAGAACAGTTACCTCTTTAAAGTTGCCTTTGGCCAAAGTTCACCGGTGCAGTGGTGTGTAGAGGCTGAAAGCCAATTCACCTGACGTTTATACTGCCTACCCTGGGGCTGATAGACTGTCTGCACCGAAACCAAAACTGCGTAGGGCTCTGGCTGAAATATTTCGGACGCAGCAGGGGGCTGACAGGAAGGTGGGAGGAGGAATAATGTGGAGGCAAGGGGGTGTGAGGGTTGTGTTTGACCTGCAATATAGCTAACAACAAAATCAATCTACCAGCTGTAGCTATCTATTCCTCCACCCTTCTCTATCTGTCCATCTTTTCACTGTAGCAGCTTATTATTTCTTCATCCATCCACTATTCCTATCTGTCCATCTTCCTTGCTGTATCTATCGTTTCCTTTGTCCCTCTACAGTATCTATCTCTCCATCTTCCTATTATATCTTTTTTTCCTCCATCCCCTTACTGTATCTATTTGTGTTTCCATTTTATCTATTGCTTCACCTGTCTATTGTATCTTTCTGTCCATCTTTCAATTGTGTCCACTATCTCTCTGTCCCTCTATTATATCGATCATTTCCTCCAACTTGCATTGATCTCTCCCTCCATCCCTCTGTTGTGGTATTTAGCTACCTGTAGTATCTATTTATCAATCAACCATATAGTAAATGTCTGCAGTTTGCTGGCCTGCCTTCTCCTTCTCCCCATCTGTATGTGAAATAATGAGCTGGTTGCCTGATTATGTGGGGGAGGGGGGGGGTGTTAGTGAACAAAGTGCCCTGGGTTGTCAGCCTGGGAAGTTCTTGTCTTCTCCCTACACCAACTGTGGCCTCATTTATCTGAGGATGCGGCTGCTTTTAGTGTATATTATTAAAAAGCATAAGAAACCAACCAGCCTGCAAAAGGCCAGGCAGAGAAGCCATTAAGACCAGAAGGGCTCTCTGCTAATGATTACCTAAGACTTGCCTGGGGCTGGCATCTAGGAAGCAGTTTTATGATTGCATCCCATGGCCCAAAGTGTCTTACATGGGGATTTTTCAAATATTTTCCTGCATTTGGACAGTTAGCAGAAAATAAAATATTAAGTCAATGGTTGAACTAGGACATTAAAAAAACATGTTCAGTGCCAGTATTAAATCCCTCAGCACCTGCCTGCTGCCTCCCATCTAACCCTACAGTCCCATCACTTCAGCTGATTGTTTAGTACCGACACAGTCTGCTATATTCCTGTAGTCTTAGCCTATCTCCCGCATCTCACCCTGACTGCCTTCTCCTTCCAGAACACAGGCTTTGTCCTGGCTCCTGTATTCTTTCCCAGCAGCGCATTCCTGTTCACGCTGTTTCCAATATTCTTCCCATCTATCGATGTTCTCAGAGCGGTGCCCAGAAAGGCAGTAATTGAGCATCCACTTCAACCCTCAATACTGGTGGGGCCATGGCAGCCTCATTTACCCCTGGATGCATGCTAAGTGCATTTTCCAAGAGGAAAAGCAGATGACATCCTAAAACCCATTGGCAGCTCAGCAGTTAACTTTAAGTTGACCAGAGAAAATCTTAGATGTTAGGCTACATTTTTTTTGTTTAATTCCCACCCATTAAAATTTGCCTGAAATATCATGACAAGCTTTATTTATCTTATTAAGTACACTACATTAACCTTGCAAATATGCTAATGGGCAAAAAGTGCTGTCTCAACAATTTACCACAATAGGAAATTAACCATGTTCATCAGAGAGAGATTTTAATTATTATTCTTTCTTAAAAGCGCCATGTAATGCAACAATGCCCCTTTCCTCATGGGGCAGCAGACAAAGAGAAGGACATGTGCCTTCTTCCACATGGCTGTTCCTAGAGAGGCTGAGCTGGTTTTCCTGTGGGGGAATTGTGCTTCTCTCCCCATCAGATGCGTGGCTGATGGGTGAGTGAATAGGCAGAAGATTTAAGTGACACACAGAACTGAAGAGCAAACACTGGGGTATTGCTCTAGTGGTAGATGGTCTGAGTCAGGTGAGTGTGGGTGTTGCACAGAGAGATAGCGGTGCAAACAAAAAGGAAGTATAGGAGATGAAAAAGTTGCTGAAACTGCGCCCCAGGGTTCCCCTCCCACCGTATATATAAAAACATGGATGGAAAGTCTCATGGAAAGTTGTCCCAAGCCCTCCTTCCGGAGGACAGCAGGAATACACACAAGTCCTGTGTCGGCATCTATTCACAATGGTGAATATGATCATGATAGTAGGATGTCTTCTGATCTCTGTAACGGGCTGGTGGCTGAGGTTCTAGGAAGTGCTTGGCTCACCTGGTTATATGCCTACACACATGACATCTCTTGTACTGCACCGGTGCTGGACCATGTGCTGGTTCATGAACAGACTGCATACAGGCATTCACTGCTTGGTGGTGCTCTGGCTATGGGTCAGACGGTTTGCATGGTGGGCGGCTGATCTGAGTGATGAGCCCACACGTCACCCCAGCAGTTAGCAGGCATTGCTGATGCACTGCCCTGTTACTGTCACATGCTTTCCACGTGAGGCTAGTTATTCCTTGTTAGAGGCGTGGCGTGCTACGTGTCACCATGCTCGCAACTATTCTGTGCTGCCCTGTGCAACCAGCGGATCAAGCCCAACTGGATGCTTGCTGAATGCATTCCTTCCTAGGAGCAGGATTATGGCATCCAGGAAAGCCCTGGACATGGTGTAAGCAATGGACTGGGCTGCAGTGGGCTTTGCATACATACCCTACATACATACACGATCATCCCTGTATGTGGCTATCACACACATTGTGATAAAACCCCACGTATGGTTTGCCGTGCCCTTCCTCACAGGGTCTCCATGTGCTTCTGGCCATTCTGCTACCAAGCACATTACTGCTCCCTACCGCTGCACCTCCTCGTTCCCTGCCCCTAGAGCTCCACCTGTGAACCACCATTTCTGTTGCCTTACCCAGACTTACAGCAGCACTCGCATTGGTTGCCAGCATCGTGCCTGGTGCAGTGGTTATGTCCCTGTGCCGGCTAGTTTAGGAAGGGTTGCATCCCTGCCCCTCTCCTGGTTTTATGGGCTTCTAATGAGGGATTTTACGTTGCACTCATCAATTTGTTGCACCACTGTAGCAGGCAGTACAGTTGCACTTGATTGCACTCCACAATTGTGTCCCTTTTTTTGGTGGCATCAGTAGAATCCACTACATGGGATGATGGGTCTCACAGACTTTTACAGCTTGCTAATATATTGCTGTCAGATGAAGTTAAGGAGAGAAGGCCAGTGAACAGGGGCCAATCCAGTCTTACCTGGCATCTCCTTGGAAGCCTTTAAGACCCTTTATTCTGTTGGTAAATTCTTAAGTGGGGAGATTTAGCCTATTATCCAATGTATTTTTGGAGTCTGTCCCCGATAAAACCATATCATCCCAGCAGGGCAGAGGTTAGGGACCTTATCCCATGCCACTGAAGGTGGTGTCAGAGGCAGAGAAGCAAAGTGAAATCAAATGCTCAGAGATTTATCCAGACGCAGAGAAACGAATGATGTTATCCAATATGACATTAGATTTTCTTTCACTAGCACAAATCAGATTCCATCAGTCAAACAATGCTCTTTCAGAACATGATAGCCTTTTTGAACAGACTGTGCAGTGCTGCAGAAATGTGGTGGGGTTTTATTTTCTCTGTTGTTGCCACTCTTAGACCATCTATCCTCCTGCTGGGGGAGACTGAGACGGCAGTAACTGTGGGCAACCCCACAGACTGCTCTCCTGCAGTACCTTGTGCTAGCAGATGGTGGAACTGGAGTAGGGGAGATCTATGATCTTCCCACGGTCAAACAACAATATGCTCTTCCCCATAACGCCGCCTGCTGGGGCTGGAATAGGTGTGAGCTTTCTCACAGCCAGAATCCATGCATTATTTCTTACAGTGCCTCCTACTGGAAAAGACTGGGATTGCAGTCCATGTTTGCTCCACGTTGGCCCGTGTTAAGCAGGGCCACACACCTCCAAAAGCTCAGACTCTATCAAGGAGGTGAATAGAGTGGCTGCTGTATGATTGCCAGGTGCTGTCTGCCTTAGACCTCCGCTTAGTCCTCGGCATTCTTCAAAGAGACAGGACAATGGACTGTCAGCTCTTCCTTCAGAGGAGTAGGGAGCAGAGGCTGTTTGTAAACCGGAATCGCTAAAACGTCTCTCCCTTGTAATCTGAAAATGTCACAGCCCACTCTTCTGCGGACTATTTATTCTGCTTTCTTCACGCGCCTGAACTTTCACTTGGCCCTGGGGCCGTGGTAAAGGAGCTGGTGGTGACCTATCAGCTAGCTTGCTGCTCAGTGTAGTAAAGAGGAGAGGAAGGAAGGAGCATTTCCATGGAGGCTGCCTGTGACGGAGACAGCCTTGGCACCCACTCCAGCTCTAGGAGCTCTTGTGCCTCCAACTAAACAGTATCTGTTAAATCCCCAAAGGGTCCCTCCCTCCCTCCCTCCTTATGCCGGCCTGGGTGAGTTCTGGGATGGAATGCAAACAATCATTGCCTCCCTCCCCAGCTACACCTGCTACCCAGCGTGCGCCGTTATTTGGTCTGAGCACACGAAGCAGATGATGGCCTTGGAGAGGCTGCTTCATCAACGGATGTGTGATTAACAGATGGGCTCTTACGAGGGGAGATTTTGGCAGGGCACGGCATGCCTGGGACAGATATTTAAAATGGTGACAATGCATGAGTGTATACACATGCACAGGCATCATGAGAGAAAGCTTCCTGCAGCAAAGAGAAGTGCTGATGGCAATGGTGACATCTTTTTTGCCGGATGCAGCTCCTTCGTATCCAGAGAAACTTGCCAGCATTTCAGCCATCACGGACGAGGGAGAGGTGGTGGTGGTGGAGCTGCTGGCTTCTTTCCTTCTGCGCAAACTAAGCAAGGCTGCCCATGGACTTCTGCCTGACTACTGCCCTTTGATGTGATTGGGCACAGATCACAGCCCACTGTGTCTGTGTCTGCTCAGGACATTTGGTGTTAATATCAATTGTTGCACTGAGTGTGCACGACCCTGTTTTTTTGGCACCCTCATGTCACGGGTAGAGTTTGACGGGGGGAAAGGGCAGGATAGTCCCCTTTAAGATGCAAAGCTAATTGATAGTAGTTGTGGAGAGCAGGAGACTGAAACCTGGGATGTGGGAGAGAGAGACACACACACACAATGGAGTGCACCCTCACACTGACAGCTAAATGTGAGGGGCAGATTCTGCTCTCAGCCACATCCATGCACCCTCATTGAAAGTACCGGACAGGTGTATGTGAAAGGACAGCACTAATGAGAAGAGAGAGAACACGCAGAATCAAAATGGGGAGCCAGGAGGCTGAGCAGTGTGGCTGACTTGCTCCTACACAGCTTGCATTGCCTTCCCATTCATTTCTGGGTGCAGTTCAAGGCGTCGGCTTTGACCTATGCATTCCTTTATGGATCCTTGATAGCTTAGGGACTGCCTTTCCACTTGCACTCTCATGCCATGGATGAGATCAACCAGCAGCAGCCCCTCGATCTGCAGGCGAGGGCAGGCTATTCTCGGCAGTGGTCCCGCAACTCTGGAACTTGCCGCTTGACTTGACCTCAGAACACCACATGATTGATTTTTAGGGCACACCCGAAAGCCTATTCACGCAGGCTTTTGCGCAGAGGAAGAGCTCTCTTCTTCCTTTTGGGTTTAGTGGCCATTGTTTTATTTCCATCTGGGTCAATGATGGTAAGTGGGCTTAGATCTTTAACGTATCTGCCGAGTCTAGGTTTTCCTAACGTCCCTGCCACGGTGGTGGTAACTAAACATCCCTGTGCGTTGCTCGAGAGATCTGGAGCTATATGCAGTAATGGAGTTCTACGGAAACCGATTAGAACAAGCAAGACTGTCTGAAGTCCACCTCCCCAATTCCACCCAGCTCCTTCGTTGCTGGCTCTGGATCAGTTCATCTCTGCTAACATCAGCTCGAAAGATGGGATGGAGGTGTGGGGAAAACTCTATCAAGATCTAACGGTTCAACTATTCAATTCAAAGAGGGAGGCCAGGAAGCTTCCTAAAGGAGACCTGCAGAATACTGGCAGAATGTCTGTGAAGAAGGAATAAGGAGCGCGGCAGGAGCTGGAGTATGTTCTTGGAACAGCAAAAAGAGAAGGGGGAAATAATTTGATGAATAAAATATTAAATCATCCATTTTTTATGTGGAAGCACGGAATGCTCTGGACTGCTGTTTCCTGTTGGTTTAACATGGTAACTGGCATGGTTCCCCTGTGAGATTCCCTCCCACCCCCTGCTCACAATAATTATGCCAAGCACTTGGCTGCGTGTAGGCTGGGTGAGGGAGAGACTGGGGGAAGAGGAGGACGGGGGGTGGAGGATGGAGAAAGGCAAAAGACCCTCCTGCAGCTACAACACTTACATGCAGGGCCATCCAGAGAGATTTCAACACTAATCAGGGATGAGTGATTCCCGAAGAAAAAGGCGCCACAGCAAACAGCTAGGGAATGGGGGTGGAGTGCAGGGGCAAACACAGGCCTCTACATTCTGCGTGATAAAGAGGAACCCCAGACAGACAGCCACAAAAGAGTTGCAATTGATGCCTCCATAGTCATGGGGCAAGGGGTGGCCAGATGAAGTGATTCATGCTCGAATTGTGGCTGGTCCTTGTTAGGACCAGTCTGCTCTGTCGTCATCTATCCATCCATCTCCTTAGCTCCTTCACTACAGCCTCTGGGAAATGATTTCAAGCATCCAACTTTATTGCTAGTTGATTGGACACTTATCTAGCTGTTCCCCTCTGTTTTAGACATGTACTGTAGCTTTATCCTGGCTTTTATATTGTCTCCCATGTATCTTAGACATTTCAATAGTGCCCATTACTGGAGGACATGCCCATACATTGAGACACAGCTGGTTTCACTGTTACATTCCCTTCATACCCTTAGCCATCAGTGGGACAGACACATCCCTAAATCTGGAGAGAGACACTTATCTGCGCAATGCAGAATTACTGCCTTCAAAATATTTAGGAGCGTTTATCTCCCTCCAGGGGAAGGCCTGACCATGGCCAGTTGGAGCGTGATTGTGTTGTTCATTTGCACCTCCTTGTTGGCCCAGAGAGCCCTTTGCTATGTCCCTGCTCACGAACGCCACCTTCGGCGAACGCACCTCAGTTCTGACCTGCAACGTTGTTTCTCCGTTACCCTCCTGATCTGAAATTGCCAGGCACAGAGCATAACTTGGTGACGGGGCCAGAGTTTCAGAACAGCTCAGCTCCCATTTAGGCACTTACAGAAGGACCATGTTTTCAGCAGTGCTCAGCATGCAATAACTTCTCTCGTGACACTCACAGCTAGGTTTCTTCACCGGCCACTTTTTCGGGGCTGTGATGGGGCATCTGCCCCACACGAGGTTGAAAGGGGCTAAGGTGGCCAGGCAGGTCAATTCGCCCTACTGGGTGCACCTGGAGGAGGAGGATCCAAGGAGCAGGCCACAAATTAGAAGTAGGCTGAGCTAGGCAGGAACAGGCAGGGCCAGGATAAAGCCCAGGAGTGGTGAGCAGCAAGAGGGCTGCAGGAAGGCAGGCTGCAGTCCTTCCCTGAGAGGACAGAGTTGGGAGGCTGGTAAGCCCAGAGTGGGGGGAAACCAGAGGAGTTGGAAGAAGCACAGGGAAACAGCAGCAAGAGGTCAGGCCGTGCAGAGACCTTGGCTGCTTGTCATAGGGTCCCTGGGCTGGAACCCCGTGTAGAGAACAGGCCTGGGTGATGCTATCCAGCCAGTGGGTCTGGAAGGGTTTTGAATCCCCTGGAAAGGGAAGAACCTCAGTGACCGGGCTGGAGGGCCAAGCCACGAAGAGGAGACTGCAGATCCAAGAAGGAGCGGGGCCGCAGAGGAGACAGGACGGGGTAAGACACTACTAGAGGCAGAGCGCAAGCCCGGCAAAGGCACTGCTAATGGTGAGCGAACCCAATAACAGGTGCCTGGATGGCAACAGAGATCTTTTGAAAATTCTGACTCTAGTGATCAAACGTCCACTAGAAAGCAGGTTGAGAACAACAAGCTTCTTTCACCTTTCCTAAGAAACTGCATTTGAACGTAAGGCTCCAGACATAACAGACTTGGTAGCAGTAGCCTGCAGCACCAATGAAGGCCAAAAAAAGCAAAAGCAAAAGCAAAAGCAAAAGCAAAAACCAACCCTCCCCACTTTCCCAAGTTGAATACTCATTTCTTTTTGAAAATGCATGTCTGTGCCTGTGCCAAAGGCAGCAGTCAACATAAGACCTAGATGATAACAAATGTAATGTTAATTACATGGTTACTGTTAATCACTTTTTAATAAGCTCTTTATATGCAATTGATTTAGTAAAGCAAAACTCTGTCTATTTGCAAGCCATTCGGCTCCCAAACAATTGCACAACCGGCAAGATGCTCTCGAGAAAAGGTTCCAGAGGCCTGGACCAGACTCCTATTACCGATTACCACCTGACATTCTTCTGCATGCTTTCATTACCATAATGCTACAACGGTGGCTCCTGTCTGGCTCTGCACCACTGAAGAGCTGCACCTGGATACTAGCCAATATGGGAGAGAGATAATAAATAGAGATGAGAGAGACACAAATAGGGATACACATTTTAACTCCACTGAGTACATCCCGGCTCTAATTTAGTCTCATACTTAGTGTCCTGAAACCAGGATGATGGGTGCATTAGAAAAACAGATTGGATAGAATGGACAAGAACAGACTGAGTGATAAGAATGGATAGCTAGTGCACTCTGGGATCTAGGGAGATCGGATAGATAAGGATTGAGAGGTTCACTTATTGAATTATTCCGTAAGTGACAGTTCAGAAACAGAGTTACTAGTCTCAAATCTGACCTACTGAAGAACAGGAGAAACAAACCAAGAGGAACAGAAAACCCAGCAATACAGAGCTTCTGGGGCTCAAAACTTAGTGCCAAAGAGGGAGTACGATCCTCCCAAGACAAAAGGAAAATCTGGGACCACTCTTGGGTCCTTTAATCACTTTGAGAATGGATGTAGATCATGCAAGTGCAAATTGACCGTCTGCTGAGATCTCAGAAGAAATATTGCTCAGAAGCAGCTAATGCCTGCAGTCAGGACATGGAGTTGTTTTCATGCTCTGATAACTTGCCCATTCCAGTTTCATAGATCACAAAGCCAGTTAGTAACACACCAGTGCCAAAGCAATGGATCTAACAACTCTATGGGTTCTACCGTCCTATCTCAGGAGGCGGGACCAGCACCTCTGAATGACAATTTAAAACGGAATGTCCCGGAGAATGCATAAGGGACTAACGAGGGATTGAGTCCTCAAAGACAGAAAGGTTCCATCCAAGGTGGATTCATAAATCTCTCACCATAATGAATTTATAGCTAGCCTAGTTAAAGCACATTCTCTGTTCTGAGGGGGAATAAGACCCAGAATGTGAACGTGTTCACTAACTCAGAGCAGTCTGCCTCTCCATGGAAAGAACAGGCAGGTTTGAAATTGTTGTCAGTGTTTTATTAGGTACAATTTTGATCTACAAGTGTACAAGTGTAAATCCAAACTAACTCCATTGATGTAACTGGATTTACTCCAACGTGAGAATAGAATCTGGTCAACCTCCCCCCCCAACCCCAATGATATAAATTGCAGAGCCATGCAATAAATGAATTTATTATGCATCTGTGGCTACTTCACCTGCACTCTGCCCACTAATCTACCCCGAGGTCTTATTTTAAGATCACAAAACCTTGAGCAGCTTCAAACATCCACCATTTAAAAAAAAAATCCGCCTGCCAGAGACGCATTTCCTCTTTCCTCCACAAAAAACTGGAATTTACCCTCATGTCCTCTTGGCTCAAAACCAAGCTAGGCAATTCTTTGTGTTTATGTGTCCCAGCTCTAAAGTTCGACATCTCATGACCCTGCACGGCTAAAAATGGAAGCTTCATACCACTGGGAAGGGGAGATGTCCTGCATTCATTTCTAGTCCTAGATAATGGGCTTTTAAAGCAGTCACAGTTTCACACCTAGAAAGGCTATGCCAGGTCAGTTTTGCAGCATTTCCTCTAAGCCCTGTAAAATTGGGCCGAGGGTAATGAAGGCACTTGGTCGTATAGTTGGAGGAATGCAAAAAGTAGGACCAGTACATGTATTTAAAATCCTGTAACACCTGTCTAAACCAATTTGTAACACCAGACAAGATCATGTATTTTATGGGAACCTCTGATGGTGGTGTGTAGCAGAAAGGTTTTACTGGCCTGAGATTGCATTCCTCGTGAATGGCAAAGCCACAAGTGGGTTACCATATGGAGCTCATCCCAAATAATGGAACCGATACAGTCATTCTGCCATCGTGTCATGCACCTCGTATCTGGAGGACCTTGATCCTCCTCAGGGATGAGCAGGTTGGGGAAGAATCCTCTCTCCACGGCACAGATTGGCAGCGGAGATACTTTCTAGCAGCAGCTGCAGCCTCAGCCCTAGAGTAGCCTCAGCAATGTGCACACACACAAAGATGGAGGTGAGTGGGCAGGAAACAACAGAGGATCCACAGTCATTGTCCCTCTAGCCGTATCCCCCAATAGCAGTTTGGTAAGGTCACACTAGCAGCTCCCAAGAAACTACGCTCCATGTTGCAGAGGGGGTATCGATCGATCCCTTGTCTGGCTCATCGTGACATTCTGTCCTGCTCTCGATATCTGGGCTTGAAAGAGAACAGTAAATCCTAAGCTACCCTAACAATCCTGAACTTTCAGAAAGTTTTAATTCATACCCAAACCTTGCAACTTGGACCCACTCTTATGGGGTTCACATACACTTATGGCCCCACATCGTTATTATGCGATGCCCTGCGACCCCCATTCGATGATGAAACGGGACTCCAGCTCTTCAAGGTTAGGGAGAACTGATCCAGGGCCCAACCCAGCTATCTTTACTCATGCAAAGCCTTCATAGTAGCCAGCTGGAGTTTGAGAGCGTGTTTGGTCAGAGCTCAAGGTGAGAGAAAGATCTGTCCGTAAGCCTACTACTTTTGATTATTTTTTTTTTAAGCATCTGCTATTTATTGCAGAATCTTGACCCACACCCAACCTGCTCTGCAAATGAAACCATCAGTGTTAACCCAGGCAGCTCTGAAATGACAGACTGACAACGTGATGCGAAAAGGAGAAAGCACGTGAAGGAAAGAAAATGTAAGGTGAAAAAAACAGAGAGTCTAGCAAATGGAATTTAGTCTCTTGTTTTCCCCATTCCCTTGTTCAGCAGCTGCTGTCCAGCTCTGAGTGCATCATTTTTCTCTCTTTCCCTCTCATATGAAAGCCTGGCTCCCCTAGTGAGAGTGCAGATGATGATTTGGCATTGTCCAGGACCATTATGCTGTCAGCTCTCAAAGAAAAAAGGGCTTGCAAAAATCCTGTAGTCAGACAAAGGCAGAGCGTGCAGCGCAGGACAGTTTGTACTACGGCCTGCTAATAACTGTTCTGAACAATGGCTTATGTGGGAACATCCACAGCGGAACATGACATTCCTCTTCCAGCTTCACCTCCACTTACAATTCCTGTTCCAATTTCAGCTGTGCTCACGCCACATATGCCATTCCTGTTCCAAACAGAAATACGTGAACGCGCTCTCTCACCCCTCCTCCCCAATTCATGTCTCACTCAATCCTCACACACAGAACAGCCCAGCCTAGCACATCACAGAGCTGCTATCATCACGGCTTCGGGGAAAGAGGTTGACGCTTTTGAAAAGAAAAGGGAGAACTACTCAGGAAGGCCACTTGTTCTCTGCATTTAAGTTAGGACCATCAGCTCTCTTCTAAAGGGACGAAAAGTCAGCAAACTTGGCACCACAAAAAAACTAAGTAAGAGCATGCTGCTAAACAAGGAGGAGCTATTGCATAACCCATTGGTCAGTGTGTCCCCCTGTGCCTGATCCATATAGGAAGTGAGTGTTACAGTCCCAGCTACAGAGCCTAGCTCTTTAACTAAAGCTGTAGGGACTCATGCTTTCAGTTCTAGAGATCCTGGCTTCAATCCCTGATGTTGGCCATCATGCCTGCACTACATTTAATGCTAGGCCATAACCCGTCAGCCTTTAAGGCTGCAAGGGGCAGAACAACTGACAAATCAACCTCAGTCTTGTTCATCAATTTGGCATTCAGGACGTGTGCAGGAAAAGTGCAACCTGTACATAGGGGCTCAGATTTCGGGCTCCGCAGCAGCTCCTTTATAGCTGCACAGCCATCTGAACCAGCTCTTGGCATTGCCCCTCGTGCACGGAGGTTTTCTCAAGTGGAGCAGGACTGGCGTAATGGCGCTACCTCCTCCTCCTGGACATGCTGAAGGGGTGTGTGTGGCTGCAGCACTTTGGGCTTGAGCTACCCTGGGCTGCCGGAGCGGTCCATGGGTGGCTGTGGGCAAATGCAATACATCAGAGCAGCCTCTGGGCCTGATTTAACTTACAATGGGGCCTAGACCATAACCTCCAGAAGGTGCAAATATGGCATACAGATGCCTTTCCCCCTAGCCCAGGCTGCACTTGCACTTCCTGTGCTCTGCTCCCTCAGAGGGCCAGTGCAGAATCTGGCCACGCTGGGGAGAGAAGTGCAGCAGAAAACCCCGCTAACAGAGTACAAGATCAGAGGTGGGGAATTGCTGTATCCTGTATGCCCCTTTGAGAGCTACGTTTCCTTCTACAGTTCTTGTCCCTCCCCACCCCCCAGCACATTCATCTGGCACACCCACAGAACCCCAGATCAGTACAAGGTACACCACACCACTTCCCAGCCGAACAGGCCCGCTGTGTAATTTCACATCACCACTGAGTCTGAACCACCGTATTTAGATTTTCATTCAATATTTTCCTCTCCTCTTTCCCAACCTTCTCCCGGCCGCAGGATGTTGTGAGCAGAATGCAAGTCCCATGACATTTGAGTCAAACTTTCCAGCCCACAACATGCAATGGGCCTGAAATTAGATGTCATGAGTTTGCCCATCACCGGCTAGATCTCCCTGCATCTCTTTGGAGAGGTGGGGTGGACCTCAGCGCTATGCATGGCATCTGAAGTATCCCTTCCTCACTATCGTTAATGGGAGCAGACGCCTTCCAGGCACTGCTCCCCACAAGTATGTATATTACAGCTGTTGGAATTAGGATGCAGATCAGATGTTAGCTGCAAATACTCTACCGCCCACGCAGAGGAATTCATGGTCAGACTCAGCAGTGCAAGAAATGGCCACTTTATGGAGTATGAAATGCACTTCCCCCCAGCCATAGTTTGGGCTATGGTCTATTACAAGATGTGGTAGTTAGAACCACAGCCATATCTGCTATGATAAATATGCTCTGTGATATGATACAGAAACTATATAGAGCATTACATTCATGCCAAATGATTGACAGATGATCTCAATAGACTATATGTAGATTTCCCCATCTCATCACTGTATATTTGCTGTATTGCCACCCCTCCAGCCAAAATGCCATGACCTGGGATCCTAGATTCCCCCTAAAGCTTTCTGTCTGCCCACTACAGGGAAGGAAGTGATGGCTGACTAAGCCAGGGGAGGTGAAGCTAGCTGGAAGAACATTGCAGTGGAACCAGGGGCTCTGGCGCTGGCACGTGTGCATCCTAGATCATACCAAAGGTAATACGGTAAGTGGGAAGCTCTCCTTCAGCTGAACTGAGAATGCAGCGGCAGGGCCATAGCCAAAGCAGCATGAGTGCAGGTACTACTGAACTAGTTGTACTATGCACAGCTGGGGGTGTGTAAGTACTTTACAAACATAAATGAACTAATTTTCAGAGGAAGTGAAACAGTGGCACAGAGAGTGATGCGACTGACCGTGTGAAGTACAGCCACGAATAGAAGCCAGGACTCCTGACTCACAGGCCCCTGCTATAAGACCACCACATCCCTTCAGACTGAGGGCCAGTGTTTCCCTAATGCGGGGGGCGGAGGGGGAATCATCTAAGAACTAGTGAACACAGTTAATTTGGAGTAATTTTTCCATCCTACAATTATAAACAACAATCCTGGAAATATCTACATATTCCGGTTTAAAACAGGGGCGAAGATTGAAGGATATGAATTAGGACAGCTCCCCCTACCCAGGCAGCCCCATTAGATCAATATTGCAGCATGAGGCAGTATCTTTAAAAGGAAACGCACGGCACTGGGACGCTGAAAGCTGGGGGAGTGGTCTACCTGGCACAGCAACAGGAGAAATTGCCCACCAAAGCTTGGTTTCCTTAGGGGCTTTATTCCTGAGCCCTAATGCACACAGTATATAGTGAAAGGGACTCAACTATTGAATCAGACATACCCCATTTCAGGCTATAGCTCGGCCCTCTAGCAACTGGGCAGGGAGCTCTGCCTCCTCTCTGATTAGCAGGGAGCACTTCATATGGGGTCAGATTCCCAGCTGGTATAAATCGGTGCAGCCCCACTGACTTTAATGGAGCTATGGCAGCTGGGAATGTGACCTGTGTTCCCACTGAGATCTTGATTGGATCATAGGTTCCTCCCCCTTGCCCCCCTGCCCTGCTGTTCTACCCCACATGAGAGATCAGCAGTGAGTTAATTACCGGCTTGCTGGTGAACAGGGCCTCTGCCTTGACTAAGCTTCCTCGCTGACTCACTGATCAGCCTTGGTGCATGCTCACTCATTATTATCCCCCTACCACCTGGTGAAACAGGCTGTTTATATCTACCAGTCTCTTGGCTGGCTTGTCCATCTTTCTCCCTGTGCTCAATGTTTCCTAGCCATCTCTCTCTTGCCCATCCATCCGTGGCTTCTGCTACTGGCTGGACGGCAGAGCAGCACAGTGGACAGCATCCTTCCACCCCTAACGTGCTTCTGAAGCTGAAGGAGAGCTCCCCCCTGGGGCTTTAATGTACTTAACTGCGTGAAATCACACTGACTGGATGAAATTGACCTGCCAGCTCCTCCAGATGGTCAATACACTGATATTACCATAGGGAACACACACACACAAAACACGAGGGGGACCTTATCCAGCAGCAACAAATGCAGGTTCAGAAAGTCAAAACAGACATGATAAAAATGGAATAAAGGCGGCGTGGGGGAGGGAAAGATGCCCTTGGTACTTAAAGCTCGTTTAAAAAAAAAAAAAAAAGTCTGAAGCCACAGCACTGAGCTAGTACATCACAGTGCATTAAAATCAGGTTACAATGGAGCAGAAAAAAAGATCCCCATTTTTGGTGGTGTTAGGATGTAAAGCTTGCAGTGAGAATAACAGACACGATTCGATCAGCGTTCAGGGACTGGAGCGAGAATGCACGGCCCCCCGTCACTGCTGCTGTTTGTAAGCTCCACAGGTCCGTCGGCCAGCTTAACCTTAGACTGAAGCCAGGTTGGTTTGAACACTGATCATTCAGTACTGGTCTCCTATGGGCCTCAGACCAGGGGGCCAGACTGGGCCCTCATGTAACTCCACGGAGCCAATCAGCGAGCTTCACGATTTCCCTGAAATTGCACCACTGCTCAATCTGGGAGCTCCTGGATTCAGGGAGGTTTACAGCTACCTCAGTGTCCCATGGGAGGGTGCAAGGAGAAGTCTGAGACTTTTTGTGCTGCTCTTTAAGGATAACTTGATTTCAAAGAGATTTTTCCCATAGAAAGGTGATAAATGGGCATGCCAGAAATCTCTGTATTGCCAATGCATTTTCCACAACTCCTGACTCCTTTGTGGCACAGCTGTGGAGGGGTACCACTGGGCAGCAGCATGGTTTCCACTGTATTTTATCGTTTATATCACTTCCTCAGCATGAAGCACTAAAGGAAAATGAGGGCACTATACCAAATATGTTTAGATAATTGGTCTGAAAACACCCCCAAACCCCCATATTCACCAACATCATGTAATTCTGATACATTCTGTACAAAGCATGTCTTGGGTGGTATCCTTTTAGAAGCCTTGATCTGCTAAACATTAATATCCCAGTGGATTGGATGTGCTACCATAGCATGTGAAGTTATAAAATGTTGTAAATGCTACTAGAACATGTTGTGAGGTGGGAACCTCCTAAACCAGTTTTTCAGCTACAACAATGAAGTGGCCAGACATGCTAATGGCCCATCCAGGAAAGATTCCAGTATCAGGGATTGCTTACTGCGAAGGCCTCACTGTAGGATGCACATTTGCAATGGGGTTGCTTGACCAATGGGAAGCAGCCATTACGTCACATGCCTGGAGTGTCCTAGCAACCTGAAACAGACAATAAAAGGGGGCGTGCGACATCGCTTGGCTCCACTCCCATTCAACTAGACACCGGAAGGACCATCTGGAAGACGAAAGGACTTTGAAAGTGGGGAGGGGATTCCTAGGCAGGGAAGGTTGCCCAGAACTGCTTTTACCAGCTAACTAGGTGAGACATCGCTAATTTGAATATTGGTAGTTTGTAGAATTTAGACGGCGATCTTATGTTTATTTCATTCGGTAACTACTGTTAATCTCTTTACCTTTGCCACCTCTAATCACTTATAATCTTTTCTTCTGTAGTTAATAGATTTGTTTAATGTTTCGTTTCAACCTGTGTGATCTTGAATTGGAGTGTCTAAAAATCTTAGCTCAGAAACAAAAGCTGTTGCATGTCTTCCCCACAATGAGGGAGAAGCGAATTTATTAATATAATTTTGGGGACAGACTCCTTTGGATGCAGTTCTTACAAATTGAATGTGTATGTGTGTGGGTGGGTGTAATTGGCTGCTGCCTCTCTATTGTTGGTTTGTGCGTGGCTAGATGAGGCACTCGTGTCTTTGCCTGTAGATGGCTGTGTAAGATGTACGATGTAGATGGCTTGTTGAGAGCATCACAGAAAGAGAGGCAACCCAGGTTAACATTCATGAGATCTAGCTGGGTGTGGTGCTCTGGATCGCAGTGAGGCTAGGGATAACAGCGCCGGGAGCGGCTTGCTGTTTATCACTGCAAGGCATTGTGAGGGACAGCCCAGGCTAGAGAGTGAAGAGAGCATGGCGTCCCCACAGTTTTCAGGTTGCACCCTGGGGGACCCTGCCACAACTGAATGATCATAAAGCAGGACCTGATGGCTCTACTACAGACCCTAACAGCAAGGAATCCCTGCCACAAGCCACGAAGAAGGGTATGTGGGTGCAGGGAAGTTAGATGGACAGAAGTTTAATGGATCATGCACCTACCTCTCCTTATCTAAAAATACAACCCAGCCTGGGAGTGACTAATAGGCCAATTAAAGTTGCACTGACCCCTTCCTACCATCACTGAGAAAGCCTTGCCACCAGGCCAGGTCCAATTCGAACCTCGGGACAGAAAGCCAGGAGCAGTCATCTGATCTCTATTGATTTGGTAGGATATAGGGTAAAAGATGGTGTTACAAATACTTTGCTCCTAGATTATTAAGGCCTTGAGCTGTATTCATCGGCTAACTGGCAGCCATTGCAGTTTTTGGGCAACAGGCAAAGCTGATTCCCATGTAACCATAATGGGAGGAGAAAAGTTTGGGCCAGCTTCAAGGGAAGCCAAAGAGGAGGTATTTACAGTGATCCCGCCTGCCCAGTGTTCCAGCTGGAGTGACTGCAGAACGCAGGGAGGAGTCACACGACTGCTCAAAAGCTAGCGTTTCAGGGTGTCCAGGGACTCACACAGACATCCGTTGGAAGATTCAAGCAGACCTTCTGGAGGCTTTCTTCACAACCACAACTTGTCCTGGAGAACAAGCTGTCAGGTTTAAAGAGGTGGTGGTATGCTGTACCACCACGTACACCCTGATGCAAGCCCTGCTCGGAACATTCTTTTCCCTGGTCTCCTGGCTCCGACATGTAGCCCAGGGGATCTCCTTGCAATGAGGTAGTGCTGGGCAGGTGTGAGTGGATCACTGGCCAAGTGCTAAGTCAGAGGATAGCTTCCCAACTGGATGGAGGCTGCTGGACTCTGCAAAAAGTCTCATTCCACATGGTGTTTCACTGGCATGGAGAGGAAGGAGACCGTAAAGTTCATCATTGCTGGGACTAAGCATCAGACTACTCCAGTTAAAGGGAACAGTGTCATTATAAAAGAGTGGGTCAGTTTGCAGGCAGACAAAAATCATTCACAATACAGGCCATTTTAAATTAAGCAGAAAGCCTAAGAAGGCACCGTCAAAGTCTGATCTTGGAGCCCAACCATGCAGACACAGCACCTTGACTTGTGTTATGCTCTGATCTCACAAACTAAACAGATTTAGGCATGGCCCACAGGTGAATGGCAGACCCCGAGAGAAAAATGCAGGAAGCGCTTGTTGATTCAAATGATGGCACTCTGCCTGCACAGTCATTACTGCACCAGGCTGGTGTTAAGGGGTGCTCCACTCTTGGTATAGCCATCTTTTAGGTGAGACATAAAATCAAGGTCCAGTGACCACTTATCGATAAAAGCCATTAGAGTACAGAGCATTTTTGTAAAGTCATGGATTTTAGCGCTGGTGTCCTGGCCGAATTACATTCTGCCTCCTTAAATTCCCCTGACAATTTCATTTGTAGATGTTGCTGAAAAATACCTGCTCTGTCACTCTTCAGCAGTGGGTAAAGCAATCCATACACATAGAGCTTCTTCGGCTTGGAACCAGCCAGGTGCCTGTTTGCATTGGAAACAGTGGGCCAGGTCCTCAGATGGTGTAAAATGACATAGCTCCAGTGAAATCAATGGGTCAATGCTGATTTATATCAGCTGTGGATCTGGCCCAACCATTTTAACCAGTTCAAATTATTGTACTTCCTAGAACCTCTGAATCCACGCCCACATCCGTGTGTAAAAGTAACATGCTGAACAATTCTGATTCCAACATCTCCATGTTCTTAAGGGATTCTTAATTTTGCACATTTCTAACCCCCAGCTGGCCTTTCTCCCTGCTCAGCCCTTATGTGCATAGGTGTGCTTGGTATGGGGCTACTGAAAGGAAGGAGTTAAAACTGATTTTAATCAAGGTTTTCATCAGATATGGCTCCTGCCACTGGAATGGCCTGGAACCATCTGTTAACAAAAAGCAATAAATAAATAGATTTAATAAAAAAGCCCCAAACCTTCTCTCTTTCATGTTGAGATTTTTTTCATCCAGCTGCACCCAAAATAAGACAGCTATCAAAGAAAGCTCCCCATTAGCCGTCAGTTCAGAGCAACTTCAATCAGCCAGCTCTGGTCGAGCCTGTGGGAATATCTCCCCAGCAGCCTCCTACATGCTGCAGGCCAGAGAGCTCTGTCAGAGCCCCACTAAACCTGCCTGCTATCAATCCTTGGGTCCCTTTGCTGCAGCTTAACGAGGTCAGGTGGCTGGAATTACTGACTAGGAACAACTGATTTAAAAGAGAGAGAGACAGAGAGCCACAGTCAATGAAAGCTGGATGAGAGCGATTAAGCAACAAGATCTTTCTGTGAAGGGTTCCCTAAACTATCGTCTGATCTGCATGCATGTGTTTTTCCCGACCCCCACCAGGACCACAGAGATGTTTGAATGGGCTCCCACGGATCTCGTTTCCATGAATATAGAAGGATTTTCCTTGAAGTTCCTAAGCACAAACTCTGTGGTTCTCTCTAAGCTTTCCAGTTATCCGACATTCTGACATTTTGTTGGTTTTGCCTCTTTTCACCATACAAAAGCCACAGGATGGGCTGAGGATTTGTGGTCGGGCGTGATGATATTCCCCCTACATAATTGTGATATGGTTTCTTCCAAAGCTCACCCCCTTGTCCCTGGTGGATGACCACATCTGTTTGTCTTTGGCAGGAGAGCACCTCCCTTGCTGTCTGCCATTCCCATGATTGGTTGGGCAAGTGGCTGCTTCCTCTTTGGCGCTGCCCCCATAGCTGGCACAAACCGAAGGATTTAAACAAGCAAAGCCAATGTGACTATTTATTTCATGCCCAGAGCCTTAAAAACAAGCAGAGTAAGGGGTCACTTGGGATGCCTGTGATTTTGGAAGTCTTGAGCAAGACCTAGAACTCCACACCAGGTCCAGTCTCCCACGCATAGGCAGTGAGACTGGATGGGTCCACACTTACACTCTGCATCCAAATACACCCAAACAGTGGGGAAGTTTGGATCTGGATCTCATCTATGGATTGGGACAATCCACCCGTTCCAATTATTTCTAAAGGTACCTTTCTTCATTGGGTCTAAGCACAAAACAACTACTACAGAGTAACCTAACTGCTCAGAAGGGTAGTTTCTTGGTCTCTCTCCACCTTCCAGACACATTTATTTCTCCCTTTGATAAGGTCTTTTCCTGGGAATGGCGTCTCCTCCCATGGAGTTCCAGGAGGAGGAGGAGGAGAAGTGGGTCTTGCATTTAGATTTTAATATAGTCAGGATCTGCTTGATCTCCACTGGTGAAGTATCCCATAACTAAGAATCCTGCTATTGCAAACAGCTCTTCTCCCATGCCTGTGTACTGAACACAAAGCAGTAAGGGAACAGGAACGGAGAAAAAAAGAGAAGCAAGAGGGGGACACTGAGAATACATTTAAGAAGTACATTCTAAAGAAGTTCTTTTCCTTCTTGGCTGCAGCCTCATTCCTTAGTTTGCAGTAGGTGCTTCATCTTTTCAGATGAGACAGATGAATAAGAAAAGATTATAAAGTAATTTCACTGCGGCTATGGGGTACAAAGCAAAAAAAAGAAAAAGAAAAAAGGCAGATTTCCACCCCTACCACTCTTCCCACATACCAAGTACAGCCCTCATCCTGTGTAGGATTTTCAAGGTCTTGTAGCCGTGGTAATAATTATACTATCAACAAGGCTTTGCTGGTGCATTTCACTTGGCATGCATGTGTATGTCCATTAGGGGAATATTTCCATGCTTGCACATTCATTAACATGCATCGGTCTGTTTTACTTGGTGTTCAAGTGCCCATTTGTGCATGGGCCTTTGAGAGTGTATAGAAAGCTGACTTGGCTATATAACTCATGGAAGATGAATGAGGTCCCAGAAGACTGGAGAAGGACAAACATAGTATCTATCATTCAAAAGGAGAATAAAAAGGACCTGGGGAATTATAGACCACTCAGCTTAACTTTGATTCCTGGAAAGATACCGGAACAAATTATTAAACCATCAGTTTGTAAACATCTAGAGGATAATAGAGTTATAAGGAATATCCAGCATTGATTTGTCAAGAACAAATCATACCAAACTAACCTAATTTCCGTCTTTGACAGGGTTACTGGCATAGTTGATGGTGGGGGGCGGGGAGCAGTAGACATGATGCATCTTGATTTTAGTAAGGCTTTTGACACAGTCCCCCATCACATTCTTATAAGAAAACTGGAGAAACATGATCTAGATTAAGTAAAGTCAGTGCACAACTGTTTGAAAGACCTTACTCAAAAGAACAGTTGTCAATGGTTCACTGTCAAACTGGGAGGGTGTATCTAGCAGGGTCCCACAGGGGTCAGTCCTGGGTGCAGTACTAGTCAATATTTTTATTAATGACTTGGATAATGGGGTGGAGAACAGGCCAATAAGATATGCAGGTGACACCCAGCTGGGAGGGGTTGCTAGCACTCTGGAGAACAGGATTAGAATTTAAAATGATCTTGACAAGTTGGAGAATTGGTCTGAAATCAACAAGATGACATTCGATAAAGAGGAGTGTAAACTATTTCACTTAGGAAGGAAAAATCAAATGCTTAGCTACAATACAGGGAATAACGGGTTAGCTGATAGTATGGCTGAAAAGAATCTGGAGGTTATAGTGGGTCACAGACTGAACGAGTCAACGTGATGCAGTTGTGAAAAAAAGGCTTATATCATTTGGGACTATATTAACAAGAGTTCGTATGTAAGATGCAGGAGGTAATTGTCCTGCTCTACCCAGCAATGGTGAGGACTCAGCGGGACTACTGTGTGGCCAATTGTTGGCACCAAACTTTAGGAAAGATGGAGATAAACTGCAAAGAGTCCAGAGAAGAGCAATGAAAATGGTAAAAGGTTTAGAAACCCTGACATAAAGGAAATGTTAAACGAACTGGGCATACTTAGTCTTGAAAAAAGAAGTCTGAGTGGGGATCTGATAGTAGTCTTTAAAAATGTTAAGGGCTGTTATAAAGAGGACTGTGATAAAATGTTCTCTGTGACCACTGAAGGTAAGAGAAGAAGTAATGGTCTTAATCTGCCACGTAAGTGATGAATGTGAGATATTAAGAAAAAACTTTGTAACTATGATAGTTAAACTCTAGAAGAAGCTTCCAAAGGCGGCTGTGGAATCCCCATCACTGGAGGTTTTTAAGAACATGTTAGAACATGTTAGAACCTGTCAAGGATGGCCTAGGTTTGCATGGTCCTGCCTTAGCACAGAGGGATGCACTAGATGACCTCTCAAGGTCCCTTCCAGCCCTGCATTTCTATGATTCTATGATAACTGGACTATTTCAAATCTGAAACAACAGCCAGTTTATGCTCGTGTCTGGATGGTTGGATATATACATTGATTTCTATATCATTTGTATAGTTTTGCCTGTATTCAAATGATCCCAGTAGAGTTGTATATAGATTCGTGTATTGATCCCAGTCTACAAGCAATTTTTGTAGAGATGTAACTACATTGGTCAGGGACGTGATTCCCCCCAACCCCAAATAGTCACACTGGTATAACCCCTAGTACAGACACAGTTAAATTGGTATAACGGTACCTTATGCTACCATAGCCTAGTTCTTTCCCTGTATGGGAATAGCTATACTGATATTAAGCACCTTTATACTGGTACAACTGCATCCACACTAGGGTAGTCATACTGCTTGAACTATACCTAGGCCCTTACAGCTGTATGACTGGTGTGTGTAAACCAGGCCTTAGGTCTTGCCTGGACTGTCTTTATGTTCTGTTTTTGTAGTGCCTAGCACAAGAGGGTCCTCGTCCATGACTGGGGCTCCTAGGTGCTACTACAACATCAAGAACAACACACAAAGTTTTGCTGGTATAGCTATGTCAGTTAGCAGCAAGAAAAAAAAATTACACCCTCAGCTGGTTCAGCCATGTTGTCTACACCCTCCCCCCTCCTATATGTAGACACAGCTTATTTGTTCACACAGGAATACCCTGGTTTGCACCCATAAATCTGAGTATTTGTATAGGCAGCAGTCTTGCCCCAATAATGATAGTGCAAACAAAACCTCATTCATATGAATACTACAGACAGTGAATATAAGTAATATGGTGGAAGCACACATCTGTTCTGAATATTCACAAATGTACTCAGACATTGTTCTGTAATAATTCCCCAGCTCTAGGAAGTCTCATTATTCCCATTTTACAGATGGGACAACTGATGAAGCGACTTGCCAAAGTCACAGAATGTGGCAGAATCTATTTCATTACCAGGCCTGTGATTTAATCACTAGACCATGCTTCTCCAGAGTTTCGTAACCCGAGAGTGCAGATGCTTATCCAAACCACTTGAGTATGCAAAACTGTGCTAGAAATCTCAGAAGAACCAGTTCTCTCAGGAGATTTCTTGCTTCTGATTAAAAAGAAATAGCTCAAAGATAGCCTGTTTCTTGGTATTTTGCCACTTCTGCTTCTAGTCGCATCTGGAATCAGGACGTGTCTAGGCATGTCAAATGGAATAATAATTATAATAGGAGTTAACCCAACATTTTCATACCTTCTGAAAGGTTTGCAGTTCAAATGCAATTCTACAGCTGGGGCCATAGTGTGGGTGAGTTCTTAGCCTCAAATGAGTTACCCTATCTCTAAGCTATAGAACCCATTGCTTGCTGGATTAACTGCTTGCAACCCATAGAAAGAAAAAAAATAAATCTCCTACTCCTCAACTGTGATGTGACGTCAGGTTCATGAACAACAAGATCAACTCAGCCAAAAGTGGAATTTTACCCTGACTGCATCTAGAGCACCACAGATGAAAGCGGCACACACTCAGGCGCTCTCACTGAAAATGAGGGAGAGGGCTGGCAGAACACAGCTAATTAGCACCATCTCAGGCAGAAGAGAGCAGAGCCATTTTCTTTAAAACTGAATCCACCTTTAAAGCTATTAAACCAGCTCCTCTCTCAATCCGTCATTAAATCCATTCACCCTCCTCTAAATCCATCTCACTCAGAACCAGCCATTTTCTTTAAATTAATACACCAAGCCTCCCCACTGCCACGGGAAATAACTTTGTTTGTGGGCAGAGCTCTCAGTGCAGAACACACAAAAAGGCAGCGGCAGTCTACTTCATACAATGTGGTCCTGCCTTAGCACTGCATCCTTTGGAACAGTGGTATCCCAATGCACCTCGGAAGTACTGGAGACAGTAGATATGCCAGACTTCTGTTTAATTCTTTACCCCCAGAAAAGTCACACAAGCAGCACCCACTACACATTAACATTTCTTCATGTTTATTCTAGCTGCAAAGAGCACTAGGCAGATGCATGGGAAATCACAAGCCCTTTTCTGGGAAGCCTAATTTTGCAGATCTTTGGGACTTGGTTCCCAACTGAAAAAAAGATGCCTTCTGCTTGGACAGAAAACTCAGGCAGATCTCTTTTCAGGCCACGTGAAATCAGAGATCACCAGGAGGGTGCAGAATAGTGCAAGACAAGACAGTGCTCCTTACCATGTTATACAGCCCTCACTGATTGCTTTGCCTGCTACACATCCTTTCTTTTGCCCCCCTTAGAGTCATTTTCCTCTCTTGCTAGTGCTGAGAGATGTAAGTCACACATCCCTTCGCGTCAGGGATTCACTCACAGGAGTGTTACAGGCAAGGATGTTACTTGCTATAGGGAAAAGGGGGCAGTTACTCTTCCCAAACCTTGGCTTGTTCCCCCTCCTCCACTTTCTATAGGTTTATATGGTCCACTTTTGCCCTCACCCAACTTTTCAGGATAAATATAATCACATATATGTTCTAGATGCTGAAACCACCCCTGAATGTTTCTGAAATGATGTCCCTAGTCACAGGCTGCATGGCTTTAGAAATTTATCCTGCAGTTTTAATTCCCATCAGCGGAACCATGGGATCCCAGCTAGCACGGTGGTGATGTGCTGAATCAGTGCACCAATGTTCCTTGACCAGTTGCTCCCATGAATTGGGTCACCCTGACTGCTTGTGGGACCCTTTGCCATTGTAACATTCCCCTGACAGAATTTCCACCACTGGGGACCCTGATGCATGGGAGATGATGGCAAAACCTTGCCCACAAAACAAATCCCACTGTCAGTTACTGGTCAAATCCTGGTTCCACTGACTTCAATGAGACTGGGAACCGACCCACTGAATTCAAATGGGAGCTGCACCTAGATAACCAAATGCAGAAGCCCATCCTTGGTGTATTAGTTACACCAGTTTAAACCCATACCCATTTATACTACCAGTCACATTACCTCCGAGGCTGGCCCCATATACCTAGCATAATCCAGTTGACAGAAATGTTCCGTCCTCTCTTAGATGCCTGATGATGTATTTCCTTCATAATTATTTAACAGTGGAAGGGCAATAACTGGAGGCCTTATTGTTTCACTTGGATTAGCTGGTTATAAAGTTGTCTTTTCACAGAGGAGGAGTTCTGTCCAATTTCTTAACTTTTTAAATTGTACGTATTTGCATTGTTTCTTCGTATCCTCTATTACAGCCGAGACAATACCCTTACACAGTGAACAAACCTTAGGTCTGAGTCCCCCAATGTCCCCAATACAGACACCCTGACAGACACACTTCCCTTGGGAAGGCCGCTCTGACAACAACGCAAGGAGAATGGCTGTTCAGACAGATGGAGATACCAGCAAACTTGAAGAGATAGGAGGCAACCCTAGGAGCTGCTGTCGAATCTGGAAGGGAGAAAAGCGTCAGGGAGTTTAAAGGGAGGAAGGCAGCAGCATGAGCAATGGGGAGCTGAGAAGGGATAGCAGAGAGATCAGCAGCTATTGAGGCGTTTTAAGCAGAATATGGCAATAAAGGAAAACAGTATCAAGGAATGTGAAGGGTCTGGGACCAGTAGCAGATGTGGGTGCACTAAGGGAGCTGGAAGGAGCACAGATGAGGTATGGTTGTGTTTGTGGAAGCATTATTTCATTGGCAAGCCCCCAATTAAGTTTATTTGTCCCTCATGTTTTCAATGAGTTACTTAAATGCTGGAGGAAGATGATGACCTACTACACAATTGGAGGGTGGAGCGCACCAAAACAAGTGACCCTCTCAGGTCAGAGTGACCCTGTCAGGTTGGAGACGGGCCACAGTACCAGGATTTAACTAAGTATGGGAGACAAAAAAATAAACAAACAGGGATGGGGGTGAAGATCATAGGTACAAAACAAGGGACTCAGATTTTGAGGGGCCATGGATGGAGAGTGCCTAGAGAAACACATGTGGGAAAAAATGCAGCCAGAACATCGACAAAATGCTCTGGAGGAGATGGAGGAGGGGCTGTAACCTGACACACTGCAGAATGAAGTCCTCTATCCACAGAAGAGGTACAGCATCAGCAGAGCAAGTATTCCCTACCATGGTTCTTTGGACCTGTCCTGGAGAGATCCTACTTCCCCAGGACCACTTAAAAGGAGAGTTCAGTCTCTTTGTCCCATTCAGTCATAGGCCTCTCTGCTACGACTGCCAATAGACTTGTCAGTTAGTGCCGATTATGGTGATCATTTCTGTGAGCTGAATACCCTCTGCCAGGGACTGGACTGAGACCCACTGAACTCCCTGTAAGATGTGTTTGTTTTAATACTTCATATATAGGAGTCTCTCCTTTGTTCAACAGTTAATGTCCTTCACCCCTATTCTTTACCTGAAAGGAAGCGCTCTCAGACTTGGGACCTCACTTGTCCTTGGATGACCTTGAAACGCCCAAAATCCTGATTGAAATATTGGTTTTCCGAACGCTGAGCACTCATTTTACCTCAACGAGTGCATCTCAGACAGAAAGAAAGGGATACGGAGAGAGCAATTCTCCTTGAACACAGATAGTAAATGCAATGAAGAATAAATCTCTTTTGTCCCACAGTATGTTAACCATAGGGTCTTTCCATTTCTGGGCTCACCATTTACTCTCTGAGAAATAATTAAACACCCTTGTACTCAGCAGGTAGGCAAAGCTACCATGAACTTGGTTTGAGTCAGTAGATAGTTATGCCAATGTCAGGGTACTGTAATTCCTGTGTCAGAGCTCCCAGAGAATGAACCCCATAACCGTAATTCACAAATGAGAGAATACCTGCACCTGTCTCCTGCAACATGTTAGATGATTCAAACCTGTTCTATTGCCAAGCAATTACTCATGTTCCAGCACCATTGTAAATCTGTGCTTTAGTATACTGTGAAAAGAAGTCGATGGACTGTCAAACAAAGAAACACTTGTTAATACTTGGTGTTACAGTAAGAGTACTTAGAGCTGCTTGTTCAGTGAAGACATCATTTACAGAGCTTTCTAGTCAATGGGAAGGTATGCTTCTAAATGACACGTCACTTTGGCTGTCAGTTCATCCAGGCACAGTACTAATATGTCTTAACTGTTACCCAGAATACCAGACATTTGCCATGCAACATTATGGTAACCGAGCATTATTCTTCTCTTTGACAGGTTAGTTCTTATGACAAGGGGCTAAATCCTTCTCTCTTGAACCCATTCAAAAGTCCTGCTTGCTTCAATGAAATTTTGGTATAAGTAATGTGGATTTGGCCTAAGATCTTATAAGAACTGCATGGGTAAAATAAGATCTGCTATGGGTTGTGGAAGGCTGACCTTGCTCAGTCACTTTGTGCCTCTCTATAGCTCCCAATCATTTGTTTCCTCTTGTGCCTCCAGAACAGAGAGCAATGTCAAGTTTGCACTTTGCAAGTTGATCCTGATCATCTCAGATGGGAATACCTGCTAAACTTCTCTTTACGTGGACAGAACAGTGTTCTCAAGAGCCCACCTATGGTACTTATATGGACCCCATTCCTGTAGAGTCTGAGCACCTCACAATGTTTAATTCATTTACCCTCATACCTATAAGGTAGTGTGGGGTTATTATTCCCATTTTACAGATGGGGAACTGAGGCACAGAGAGCCTGCTGGATTTGCCCAAGGTCACGCAGGAAGTGTGTGGTGCAGCAGACACTTGAACCCAGTTTTCTTAAGCTCTAGCAGCCTAACCACTGGATCATCCTTTCCCTCCCCCAAGCCCACTGAAACCAATCAGAAAATGCTCACAAACAGTGCATTGCCCAGGGAGTGAATGGAGGGGAGTTCATGGTCCCAGCAACCTCATACGACCTTAGCATACAGAATTCTCTCTTTCAGCTCCTTGACATTCACCTCAGTCCAACCTTTCCCAGTTTTCCTAGTTTTCCTCTATATGAGGGTGTTTTGGTGATAATGTTTTCACTGTCTCACTTGTGTGCTTTGAGAAGAAGTGGAGACAGAGATGTTATGCTGGCAGATCAGGTTATGCCAGTGTGTATTCAGGCCAGTTCACTGGTGTATTAGTATAGATCAAATTTTTAGATGTAGAAGAATGTATTTGGTGTTTAAACTTTATAAAAAACTAATGAGATGTTATCTGCATGATTTTCACTTACTTGTATCCCCTTATAACGTAATAGGAAACATTTACATTATGTACAGCCCTGTAACTAAACTCATCAAAGATGTCTTGTGGAATGCAAATGAAGAACTTCAACCGAAAAATGCTAATTTCAAAGCAAGTGGTCACTGTGTGTCTGCTGATCGAGGTCGAGGACTAAATGCATTCCTCACGCCCCATCATCAAAGGAGAAGCCCACATTGGTAGAGGTCAGCTTGGTTTCTGTCAGATAAAGCTATGAAGATGGATTCAAGGAAAGAGCCTTTATCTCTAGACTGTTTGGACCCTTAGAGGGAAGCATACTAGATGCAAAGTGGAGATCCCCAGAGACAATCTGGTTGCCCTGAAAGACTTTTGGGAGACTAGTAGTCGATTACATCACTGCCACCAGTTGGCATTGCAAACTGTGACTCAACTGTGCATATATTTTACCTGCTTTAACCTCTCAATAACCCTCACTTCCTTTTCTTAGCTAATAAATCTTTAGTTAATTTACTATAGAATTGGCTGCTAGCATTGTCTTTGGTTTCAGATCTAGAGTACCAGTAGATCAGGGGTGAGTGACTGGTCTCGGGATTGGGAGCAACTTGATGTGGTGTGATTTTTTAGATGAAGTGATCTCTTATCATATAGTCCAGTTTGTCTGGGTGGCAAGGTAGACTGGAGACTCTGAGGGGACTGTCTGTGACTCCAAGGTAAGACTGGTATAGTGATCCAGGAGTTCACATTTGTTACTGGCTTGGTGAAATCTATTTATAGAATGTACCACCAGTTTGGGGTTTCTGCCCTGTTTTCTGACAGTCAGCCCTGAGATAGGCCTTCACAACTGTGAGCTACTCCAGACTGTGTAACAAAAGGATATAGAAATATGGTGGTTCTAATTAATGGCTGCCCTCCCCCAAAAGACAGACTGATTTACGCCCATCACCGCATATTTGTGAGGCTGTTGCTACAGTGCTCAATAGTCTTGGAACCATGGGCTGAAGATTCAAATGGTGCTCTCTGTAATGTAAAAGTTTAACAGCAGCAGTGGAGTGCAGTGTAGAAAACCAATGCAGACACAAACCTTAACGTGGCAGTAATGGGGAGGCGAATGCACATAACTAAGGAGAACTGAGAATGAGGAAAGGGGTTAGCATAGAGGACAGTGCAGTGGGAACATGGAATGCTGTCTTATAGAGTGCTTTCCATCCATACAAATCAAAGCACTTTACAAAGGTGGGTAAATATAACCATTGTTCTGTTGAAGGAACTGAAGCACAAAGAGGGGAAGAAATTTACCCAAGGTCTCTCAAACTGTAGCAGCTCTGGAACTAGAAGCCAGATCTCTGATTCCTACCCCCCCCCCCACTCCCCGCCCGCCCGCCATGCCTTGCCTCCTACATTTTATTGGATTTGTGCTACAGCCTTTAATGCACCCTCCCTCCAGTCCTGTGATGTTTAACCATTTACTCTGGATCTCACCTTGCGGTTGGACTATGACTTTGCATACTGAAGAAGACTGTGTCTGTATCAGTATACCTCTCTCACTCTCTGGATCTATTCTAACAACTTTATATTGGCATATCAAGGTATAGGTATGCCACTTAAAATAATACATCATAGGTCTGTGCGTAAGACAGGTATCACAGCAGAATATGAGGTACATAGGTTTACACAATATCTCTATGGGGTACATAGCTATAAAACTGTAATCCCTTTATTTCCCAGATACTTGTTTTTTACATTTCTAGGCCATTTTGTTCTGAGTTGCTGCAGCCTGTTAGAGAGGAAACACAGATACTGATCTCCTGGAGACTACTTTTGGTCCTTCTTTTTGCTGTTTTCTAGAGCAGGTCAAAACATTTTTAGACTAAAAATGTTACTGTAAGATGGGGCTTTGGAGAAAAAATATTTTTTGTGGGAAAATGTAATTTTCGACTAAATTTTTCAATGGAAAGTTGTGAAACAAAGTGAACATAGTTTGTTTCAAATTGAAATGTTTGTTTTCAGTTTTCAAAATCCAATTCTAAATGTCATACCCCGTGAATGTATTAGAATGGACGATGTCTACTTTTTCCTTTTTCTTGCACCCTCCTGCATTTCTTTGGTCTCCACTCTAACTTTTCAAAACTTCCTTGACTTCTGATGTTACAAAATATCAAACGGGTAAGTGAACCACTAACCTTGCTACTCTGCAATTTTGCCAAAGTTGGAGAATTTTTGAAAAGTTAGAATGGAAAAAAAAGCTAAATACAGCTCTTTGTATTGCACTCAGCTGCGGGAAGGGTGGGAAGGAAGAAAAGAGGAAAACTGAAAGTTTGAAATGTCAAAAATAAGAACTTTCTAGAAAAATATTTTCAAAAACTAACAAATTGTTCCATTTTTTAACATTGCAAAATGGAAATAACTTCAGAATCTTAATTTTTTTCATAAAATTGTTTTTCCGTTTTTCAAACAGCCATACTTAAACTACAATAAGTATAATTCAAAGTGAAAAAATATGGCTGGTCTGTACATATGACACTTCCATTGTGAATTGCTTATGCTTCCAGTTTGGTGGCAGGCTGCTACAGACTGTTTCTGGAATCGCTCTTTTCTTCCAACATTATGTAACGTTTTCTGCTCCATGGTATTAAATTCCATTTTTTATTTCTGGACTTGTGATTTTAAACCTCTCTCTGAATCTCTGTCAAGCACGATTTCTTCTCCAAATCCATCATCCTCCCTTTTTCGATCATCCTCATTCATCAATCAATCAATCAGTGATGATTATTTTCCCAAGAAGGCAGGGGCATGGGTTCAAATGACAAGGAAATATTAATGATCATTATAACAAAATTCCATAACTAATAACACAGATTTTTTTTTCTCCCAGTTGCCCAGATTCTCCAGTCTTTAGAGGCTTGGCAGTTGAAAGAATTGATGATCCAAAGTTGTTAGTGACACTTGTCAGACAAAGTTTATAGCCGGCATGCAGCATACTGAGCTATTGTTAGAACCTGAAGGCAAGGTGACCATTAAAAGGGAAAGCTGTGCTTCAAAAACTCCAGAGGAGCTTTTTCCTATCTTTCCAGCAGCTTTTGGTGTCATGGTGAGCCTTTGATTTAATACTCACTCATCTAATTCTCATGTAGTGACTTAGCTGACATTGCAAAAACTTTGAAATCATTTTCTCCCAGGATGGGGCTCAGTGGGGGACTTCTTAACAGGCTGGGGGGTTCCTTCCTATAAAATTGGGCTCTCGCGTTTCTCCAGAATCCTCATCTTGTGGTCAGCGATAGCACATACAGCAGGTGAAATCTCATCACTTTTTAGAAATGGCGGCTTTCTCCAATTTAGTTTCTACAGAATTCCCTCTAGCTAGCCAGGAAGTAATGGAGACTTTCATGCTAGATTCGCTTCTGGGAAACCTCTGCTCTATGAACTTCAACCTGAATCAGAGCACACATCTCAGAGTATTTTCCCCTTATTTTGTGAGCTCTATCACAAGATCTTCTGTGGTTTGTGGAGGATTTATGACTCCTAGGCTGCTTGGACTTCGTTCCTCCAAAGGCAGGGAGCCTGGGAGTGTAGGTGTGCCATGCAATCAAATATTACTTTCCTGAGGATCAGTGTACTTCTCTCACCTCCAAGCCCCACCCCCCACTGCTATCCCAGATTTCCAAGGTAATTGGTTCACGAAGTGACAAATCTGAGCCAAATTCCAAATACTTTGAAGGCTTCAAAACAAATAATTGCTAGGTTTGTTCTAGGGTTACTAACACACGTAAGTCTCTGATCCCTAAGGATTCCAGTTATGGAGGAACCTAAAACAAATCTGTTGAGATGTTTAAAGTACAAAACTAAAGGTCACTGTCAAGCCCTGAAAAGATATAAAATACAGACTTAAGGCCTGAACCTGCATCACTGAAGTCAACAGGAGCTTTGTGTTAGCTGCACTGGTAACAGGATCGGGCCCATTAGGACCTTTTAATGCCCTCATCTAATGTCATTTTCGAAACCTCCAAAGGTGAAGTTGCTAGTAGGCGCAATCCTGCAAGCTGCAGAGCACTGTGGCCTGATCCAGCAAAGCAGGCAGGCACATGCTTAATTGTAAAAACGGGAGTAGCCCCTGTACTGAGTTTAATGAGACTACTCGTGCTTAAAGTTCAGCATGTGCTTACATGCTTTGCTGGATCAGTCAGAGAGCTCTGCAGCTTGCATGATCAAGCCCCTAATTCACATTCATGGTTTCACTGCTCCTTAGTCACCCATTTTGACTCCTAGGCAAAGATATTTAGATGAAAACTCCTGGAGGACGGGTAAGATCCCAGAAGACAAGAGAAGGGCAAACATAGTACCTGTCTTTAAAAGTGGAAACAAAGAGGGCCCAGGGAATTATAGACCACTCAGCCTAATTTTGATAGCTGGAAAGATACCGGAACGAATGATTAAAGAGTTTGTAAACACCTAGCAGATAATAGGGCTATCGGGAATAGCCAGCATGGATTTGTCAAGAACAAATCATGCCAAACCAACCTAATTTCCTTCTTTGACAGGGTTACTGGCCTAATGGATTGGGGTAGGGGGGGCGGGCATGATATATCTTGATTTCAATAAGACTTCTGACATAGTCCCACATCACAATCTCATAAGCAAAATGGTCTAGATTAAATGACTATAAAGTGTGTGCACAACTCATTGAAATATCTTACTCAAAGAGCAGTTATCAACGGTTCACTGTCAAACGGGGAGGGCATATATAGTGGGGTCCCACAAGGGTTAGTCTTGGATTCAGTACTAGTCAATATTTTCATTAATGACTTGGACAATAGAATGGAGAGTATGCTTATAAAATAGGCAGATGACACCAAGATGGGAGGGGTTGCTAGCACTTTGGATAACAGGATTAGAATTCAAAATGACCTTCACAAATTGGAGAATTGGTCTGAATTTCACAAGATGACATTCAATAAAGACAAGTGCAAAGTGTTGCACTTGGGAAGGAAAAATCTAATGCCCAACTACAAAATAGGGAATAACTGGCTAGGTGGTAGTACTGCTGAAAAGGATTTGGGGATTATAGTGAATCACAAATTGAATATGAACCAACCATATGATGCAGCTGCAAAAAAGGCTAATATCATCCTAACATTATTAAGAGTAGTGTCATATGTAAGACACAGGAGGTAATTGTCCTGCTCTACTCGGCCCCGGTGAGGCCTCAGCTGGACTACTGTGTCAATCTGGGCACACGCTTTAGGAATGCTGTGGACAAACTGGACAGAATCCAGAGGAGAGCAACAAAAATGATAAAAGGACTAGAAAACCTGACCTACCAGGAAAGGTTAAACAAACTGGGCATGATTTAGTCTTGAGGAAAGAAGACTGAGCAGGGGATTGATAACAGTCTTCAAAGTAGGTTCAGGGGTGTTCTAAAGAGGACTGATCAATTTTTCCTCCATGTCTACTGAAGGTAGAACGAGTAGTAATGGGCTTAATCTGCAGCAAGGGAGATGTAAATTAGGTATTAGGAAAAACGTTCTAACTCTGCAGATAGTTATATTCTCAAAGAGGCTTCCAAGGGAGGTTGTGGAATCCCCATCTTTGAATGTTTTAAAAACTGGTTGGACAAACACCCGTCAGGGATGGTCTATTTATATTTGGTCCTGCCACAGCACGAGAGGCTGGACAGAATGACTTCTTGAATCCCTTCCAGCCCCTACCTTTCTAGGATTCTGTGGGCAGATTACATACTATGGGTGGGATTTTTAAAAGCACTCAGTGGTGGTTTAACTCTGAGCCCACTGATGTCAATCACCGTGTATATGCACAATTGTTCAGTTTGACAATATTTCTCTCATTCTAAATGCTGCAAAGTTTCTGGATCTTTGATCCAGGGGTCTAATCTGAATCAGAAGTCTCTCAGTTAGGGCTGGGTGATTCAGTTTGGATGAAGAACTGACTCCAGCCTGCCCTAAAACTTGATCTCAGTCATTTCCCAGGTTCAAAGAAAGCTTCAATTACATTTTTCTTCATTAGTTTTCATTCCCCTGCTTCTCTGCAAATCCTGTCGCTGGCTCATGCTGGAAGTGGAGGTGCTGAAGTTTCTTGAGGACGTGAAAATGGGCATGAGCTTTGAATTTTAGATCTAGATCCAATCTCCCCCCAAGCCGAATGGTGCTCAGACTATCTCTAAGAGAAAACCTCTTCTCATAAGATTTCCATTCCATTTTTTCAGACTCAAGGGATTGGGAAAGTTTGGGGAAGCATCAGCTGTGGGTACCTGTCTGAATTTAATGTCCAGAGATTAGCTAGTCACTGTTTCCAGTCTTGGAGGACCAGGTGAGACCAAAACAAAGTTTCCTGTGCACATATGAAAAGATATGCAGTAACTGTAACAGAAGTTATGGGAATGATGCAGAAATTACTGGATGAAGTTCTCTGGCCTATGTTATGCAGGACTCAGGAGGTCAGATTAGATGATCATAAAGGTCTCTTCTGACCCTCAAATTTGTGAATCTGAATTACATTTCCCCTTTCTCCTCTAATGCAAAGTGTCCTCGTCTCTTCCCAAGTGTCAGTCATGCTCCTCTCAGTTCAAGGAAACTGGCCTTTTCCACTGTGAAAATTCAGAGGTCACTTCTTTTCTTGGAAATATAACACTTTTTTGTTCCTTTTCTCAAGGTTCATAAGTGTAAGTAAGTGGCTTTCTTCAAAGTTATTCTCACTGACTGGAGAACAGCTACTGGGGTGTCTTGTGAGAGTGGTTCCCAGTCTTTTGGGACAACTGTACCAATTTTCAACCCAACAACTGCAGCCGTACCAGCTACCGCACATTGTCTCCCCTTCAGATGCATAGCATCATGAGGTTGGGCTTTGAGCAACTCAAGCCCCATTGTGGGTGAGATCTCACACAACAGAGGAGAAGGCAGGTGTGTCAGATAGGGCAATTTCCTGGACCATCCTGACTGAATTGATTTTAATTGTCTTAGGGGATCATTATATCAAAAATGAAAATGTTTACACATTATTGGATCGTATGTAACGTCTCTAGGAGGGAAACATGACTAATATAAACCCTGGGACCCTCACTTTAAGAGGACTATTTGAAACAATGTGAACTTGTAAAGTTAAGTGTAGTGGATTTCCAAGAAGTCCCTAGGAGGAGGCCTATGTAAATATAAGCCTATGGATATGCAAGAGCTCAGCCTTTTGTAGCTTCACCTGTGGAAGGGACCTTTGTCTGCTAATCACTTGTAACAGGAGGACAGAGCAAAGACCCAAACTGTATAAAGGAATGACTCTCAGATGCATGGAGGTGCTTTCTCTGAGCCAAGACGATTATGAACTTCTAACCACAGGAAAAGCCCTTGGTGGGGTTTGAAGGACTGTTTGCCTGCCAGAGCCCTTGTTGAAGTTGGGGATGATCTCTGTTAAGCTTATTAGCGTGCGCGTACATTTGTTTATTATATTAATGCTTTTTTTGCAATGCTTTGTCCCTTAAGAATAAATATGCTTGCTTAGAAAAAGCTGTGTGGTAACTTATAACTGGGCAATTATGCACTTTATAGCCTCTGCGGACAAGGCACTGTGAGACTATTTAGGCAGTCTGGCTTGCTGGACAATTCACAGCAAAGGCAGAGAACTGGGCAGCCTGGGAAAACCCCAGTTAGGAGGGAGAGAGATGCGGGGCTCTGCCCAAGAGAGGTGATGGCAAGGGAGCCAAAAGCCTGAGAGTGGGTGCCCTTACTGGGCCACAGAGGTGGAAATACAGATGCAGTTGCCCTGAACTGTGACAGCAGGCACAGAGGCTTTTCTTTAAAGTAAGGATCAGGGATCCCTCACTACGCGTCCCATAAGGAGTCTGAAGGACCAGTACAAGTGGTTGGGAACATCTACTTCACAAGCTAATGTGAATGACTTATTGACTGGCCATTGCTTTAACCTTCTTGGAGCACTCATTTGCATATATTTAAAACGAAACACAACTTCAACCAGTTCTGAACTCATAGTGTGGCAGAAATGGTCACTGCCCAGTCAACCACCTTGATCCACAAGATGCAAATAACTGAAATCATCTAGTCCAAGGGCAAACAAATATTGACCTAAGAAAACGGGTCTTGCACTGCACATTGAGTGCCAGCAAACTCAAATGTAGGGTAGGTCAACAAAGCGAGAAAGAGTGGGTCTGTGTTCTAGGACAGGGACCCCTGCTTAGATACCAGAGTGATAGGAGCCATAGAAAAAAGCACAAATTGATGGACAGAGACCATCCTGCCCAAGTTGTCAAGAATTTAAATCTAGGGACCGTCAACAGGGGTATCTCAGCTATGGGATTGTGCAGTAATACCCATAATCAGCTTGCAGAGAAGGTGACAACAGCAGCATCAAACCTCACTATTCATCTGCCCCATAGAAAAGCGGGTCAGATTCTACACCCAAAGCAAGGGTTGCATAGTCATAATTGACAGCAGTAAATGGAGTAGGCTGTCTAGAGTTACTCAACATCTCCAGGATCCTGCAGCAATAACTGGAGATGTGGGAGCCATGTTACATATTTATTTTACACTGAGGATGCACTAATCTTCAAAAATCTATCTTCTCAGAAGCTACAAAATACATTTTCCAGTCTTGTTGACCCTGCGGCTTTATGGAATCACACACTGATATATTATCTCATAATCATATTACATACCTGGATGCTGCCTTTCATCCATTTCCCGACACTAGTTGGTTACTATTCACATGAAATGAATACTGATTGGCCAGTGTCTACATGCCATGAATTTTGATTGGCTGGTTGCTCAAGAGCATGAAGGTCACTCACTGAATTGTTCAGTGCTTTAGTCGATATTGTCCCAGGTGCTCCTGCAGCCTTGTTTTTGGAGAGTATTATCTAATTGAAAACCAAATCCTTGCATCAGAATGCCAGCCATGAGCACAGCCTGTGCCCCTTCCCTAGAACACCACTCCAACTTGGAGCTGTTATTATTGCTTCTCATCCTTTTTTAAAGCCCACAAGATCTTATTAAGAGCACTCTACATAGGAGAGATGGCAGTGGGAAATGGTGAAGATAGGAGGGCGTGAGCATCATTTATCGAGGAAGCTGCTGCAAAAGGACAAATGCAGCCAAAAAAAAAAAGTTTAATGAATATTCATTTGAACGTTAAAAAAAAAGTCACATCATGTTTGTGCCCCGTTAATGGCTGCCTTCCACACATATTCTAATAAGTTTCCTGGCAGATATGATTGTGGAAACAGCATATATTGCAGGATATTTCAAAAAAGCAAATTGTATATTTGTACATGTAAGTATTTGCACCTGAAACTCAATCTCAAAACCTGCACTAATCCAACCAGGGGCTAAATATAGCCATTAGCTGCTATTAGCCAGGATGGGCAGGGATTGCTGTTTGCCAGAAGCTGGGAATGGGCAACAGGATGGATCACTTGATTACCTGTGCTGTTCATTCCCTCTGAAGCACCTGGCATTTGCCACCGTCAGAAGACAGGATACTTGGCTAGATTTACCATAGTTGTGACCCAATATGGCCATTCTTATATAACATCATATGACCTGTTTTTCCAGTTGAATACTCAGTGAACTATTCGCTAGTCAGTTACACACAAATAATGGTTGGCAGAGGTTTTTTGACTAATAGTTTCAAATAAAGAGTCATTTGGAGAAAATCGTTGTTCATGGGCAACTGACAAGCAGAAAAGGAAGCAATGTTTCTAGAACCAACAGTTTGCTACAGATTATTCTCCCAATTTAATTCTTATCCAAAGCAAGGGGATTTAAAAATCTTGTCTTATTTATTAACCTCCATCCCATCCATCCATCCCAGGATTCTTATCTCACTGGTAACTAACATTGGCTAACCTCAGATACAGACCAGTTCAGAAAATGTAAAGCATATTTACCTTCCTGCTTATTTATGCAATATTTTATTTATGTACTGCTTACCACTGATATTTTGTCCTTTTCAACCCACTTTCATCCAAAAATCCCCAAATCCTTTACAAACATGTATGAGTTAAGTTTCATAAATCCCATGACAGATGTCACAGTCATTATCCAATGTTATAGATGGGGAAATTAAGGCACATAAAAGTGACAAACAGCACATGGTCACACAGGATGTCAATGAAAGAGCTAGAATTAGAACCCAGGACATCTAAGCACCAATCTTGTCTCTTAACCGCCCCCAGACCATCCTTTGTTTCCCTTCCAGATGAAGGATCCAGATGGGATTGGTATATTGAGTATATAGCAAGTACTTCAGTTTCAGGGCACCCAAAACAACAGACATTTAAGGGGACCTCACCATGTCAGTGAACAGCCTGGCGCAGAAGGTCACCTGCAAAATGGCCTTTATTTAATGAGCACGTGTGCAGTTCAGGAGCGTGATAGGACCCTTCCTAAAATTCTAACCTAATACCACTGTTCAGTATTCTCTGGTTAGCAGCTGTAATTGAGCCAGCCTTTCCCTAGCGAGGAAGGCAGCTGTGTTCCACAAAGCATCACAACTCAATCTTTTCCAGCTCTGGTCAAAAGAGGGAGAGAATTACGGAGAAGAAATTTAACCATTTTCTTCAATTTTCTCTTTGAGGGGGTAAAAATACTGAGCTGGAAAATCCAGATCTCATAATTGGTTATTGATGAATGCCAAGGGAAGCCGTGACTGTTTGCAGTGAGAGAAAAAATCTCTCACAGTGCATGATGCTGGCATTGATTTGCTTTAGCGATATAGAGCAATATCCTTCCTGCCCAGAGTCAGGAGAACGGAGGAAATTACCCAACAAATACAAGAGGGAAGCGATGGATCTGTCTGGCTGAGGGAACAGAATGCATGCTTTTGTTGTTGTAGCTGATAAAATTTCAACTGGCAATGTATCTATAGCAACCCCAGCCAGCCCTGTGTAGCAGATGATGTGGCTGAAATCTCAGGGCACTGAGGTTTTGCTTTAAATCAAATGCTTTGTTTATAAGAAAAGAAAAAATACCATTCAAATGCCCAGTGCCACTGCTGATGGGGCCGCTGAAGCAACAGAGATCCAAGAGCCATCAGGCACTCAATGTCTCAAAACCCCGTTCTTCATGCTCTTCTGATGAGCTTAACGGCAGGTGATGACCTCTTCCCAGGGTTCCTAAACCTGTTTCTCTCCCTCTCTTTTCCTCCACAACTTCTTTTCTCGCTCTACTTCTGGTGCAGTCTATCAGACTTAAGCTCCTCCAAGTAATAGCTTTTAAATTTGTCTCTAAATTTCCAGGCACATCTATGGCACTAAAAAAACCCAGGAGTTTTCATCCTCTCCACAGTCTCTTTCTCCAGTTTCCTTTGCGTATTCCATCACTCTGTCTCTCGTCATTCCCTACATGTCATCCGTCTTTCTCTTCCTCTGTGTTTCATCTCTCTTTTTCCATCTGTCTCTTCCACCTCTCTCTCTCTTCCTCCATGCATTCCATTTCTTTTTCTGCCAGTCCAATTATTGGCTGATTCAACATAATCTTTTCTCCCTCTCTCCTTTCTCCCTTTTATCTCCCACAGTGACTCAAGCCTGGTCTTCCCCCTTTTGCTTCAGTGATGCTGTTGTTTTGGGTTTTTAGGTTGTTGTGGGTTAAAAAACAAAACAAAATCACACCCCCCTTTGCTGTTTGGCTGCCTGTCACTTTATTCTCCTGTCTTTGCCTTCCTTGGCTACTGCATCATTATCTCTTTCTCTGTCTTAGTCCATCATTTCCCACTGAGGCTGTTATTATTAACCATGCTGAGAAATGTATGAACAGTGGCCAGCAAGGTCGATGGGTCCCTGCTTCAAAACGATGGGAACACAAATGGAAAGTGGCACGAGAGGCAATGGGAAAGGAGAAGCAGTAAGAGGACAGGGAGCATCGAGACCTCACAGACCTGGACCATGGAGAGGAAACTGGCAGCTGAGTTCAAAGGGTCTCAAACATCTAGACCCTCACAGTGGCACCTTAATTAAAATCCCCCGGTAAAGGCTGGCTGCAGCAGCCAGCGTGTGAAGGATTGTTAGTGATCCAAACTCTGCCTGTTGCACTTTAGATCAAGTCTCATTTTACAGAAACACGTCTCCCTCAGCCTCTTGACATCTTCAGGCCAGACAGAAATTCCTTTCAATTAAAGAGCTCACAGGAGAATCCCATTACAGCGACAGAAATCTCCGGCATGGGAGGGGAAGGAATGGCAGCCTTCAGCACTGAGAGCGGGACAGGGTGTGCCAGTGTCTGACACTGATACAGGGAGAAGAGCAGATTCCAGAAATGGTGTGGTCTGATCCTGAGTGGGACAGGGTTCATGCTCTCTGCCACCAGAGGGAAGGGGTAATGGCGGGAAGAGGGGGTCACAGTCTCCAGTACTGGGGGGAAAGGGAGATGATCACGCTGACACTGTTGGGGTGGAGTCACTGAAAGTCTCTAGTACTGATACGTAGGGAGAGATGTTTCCATCACCCACTAAGAGAGGGGCTCTCCGGTATGAAGGGGGCTGAGATTTGACACTCTACGGGAGTGGCGGGCATGGTCTTTGATTCCAGTAAGCTACCTTGACACTGAACGTGGGACTCAGTCATTCGGCCTGATTTGCCTCTCAAGGAGTAACGCTGCTGGAGTCAGTAAAATGACACCGGTGTGTAAGTGGTGCAGGGAGGAGGAGAATCAGCCTCCCAGCGGGACCCTGATGAAGGGAGGAAGGATAGTCTCTGACCCTGAGGTCGACTGTCATGCAGAGAGATTGCTGTTTCTGACAGGGAGGGGTGATCTCTCTTCACCCCGCTCCACAATAAACTTTTTGGGGTTTCTGCTCTAGGCTCTGTCCTGGCCCCTCTTTCCCCACGCTCATCTCTTGCATGTCCTTTGAGACTGCCACCCCCAGTGCAGCTCAGTTTCCTGAGAGGGATACTCTTCTAAGGCCCTTCGTTGGCACTTTTTACCAATTTTTATTAAACATTTCCCAGGTTTTACCAAAGCCTTTTTTACAGGGTTTTTTTTTTTAAACCAATTTTCACCTGAATTTGGACCATTCAAATACATGAAAATACTGATTCTGTTAAGAAAATCCAAAGCATTCTATTAGGCAGAGGTGTTTATGTCAATAATAAATTACTGAAAGGGTGCATGGGAGGCTGTCTGTTAAAGTAAGGCAATGTAGGGGAAGACACACACACATGCCATGCATGGGCACAGGTGGACATTAGTGCTTGAGTTCTAAATAAAGAAGGGCCAGAACTTCCCAGACTTGGTTCCCCCCTCTGGGAGACGAGATGGCAGCCACTCAGGTTACGGAGCTGCCATCTTGCCTTCAGTAAAGGGGAGCCAGGCCAGAAGTACTCTCTCTTCTCTCTGTGTTGCTTTTGTTCTGTCTTCCCATCCCCCAATATTTATCCAGAAAACTGTGAAGTTAGGTTTTTGCACTGATTTTCACTCACTTTTAATGTTGTTGTTTGTTTTTTTTTTTTTTGGTAATGAACATTAAAATTTCCTGGGAATTTATCAAACTAAATAAAAACCCAAAACTAAACACCTTCATGATATTACAGTGACATTCTCACCACACACCACGTATAAAGATCAGATCCTTTAGTTTAGTTGGATCTTGCATTACCCATCTGGGAAATTAAAGACATCCTAAGAGTTCGTTTTTCACACTCCCAGGCAGGAGACCTCATTAGCAAGCAGTAAAGGGTGCAATATCTCTTAGTTACTTACAGGAGGAAAACCCTGAAGGGGACAAGGTGGTTTTATAAAAACCACAAACTTCAGCAAGCCTGTAAAGGTAAAGTGAAGTTAAACTTAAAATTCAAACACTGAATAGAAAAATGCTCAGTTAATGACATCCAAATAACCTTAATTCTGGCCCCTTCCTACTGACTTTCTACGCTAATCTCCTCTGGCATCTTGCACATAAAATAGGTGTGCTTTGATGAATACGCTTTTGACAAGGACTGTAAGGTGATACCTCAACTTCACTTTATTCACCTGAGTTGAGGTGCTCTGGAGTCTTCACCAATGGGTATATTTCATAAATGGGCAGAGAAAAAGAAAACCAAGCTTCATTTAGTTCTGTTTCTACATTCCTCTGTGATTTCACCACCATCATACTCACTGCCAACATAAGATACCTGACTTTTGGTCTGGCCCTTCAGTCTGTAGCTCTGGTAGCATAGCTACATGCCTATGCCAAGTTTAAGATTTTTGACCACACTTCTATATTTAAAGCCCTGTATACTTTTAGAAAACTATCCTGAAGGATTATCCTGAATGCTCCATTTCCAGAATTTTTCTTTTTTTAATCGTAACCTTCACTTTTGACGTTCCAACCTGGGATTTGGGGAATGTTACAACAGTCTCCTCAAGGTTTGTTCTCTCTTCCCCCCCACCCTTCTCTCTCTCTCTTTCACTCACACACACCACACACACACACGTCTCTGCCACAAAGACCTAACAAAACATGGAGGAGCGGTGAAAGGAGGAGAAGCACAGATTAAAGTAACAAGTGCTGGTCACCACACAACAGCTGCCAACCCCTTATTCTAGCTGTGTACCTTACTAGACCAGATGCTCATCCCACCTATCCATTGGATTTCCTACCTGCCACTCCACACACACATTGTGGCCATCAGCATCATGAGATCTTTGTAAAGTGTGCAACAGCCTTTTGGGCTTTGTAAACTATGTGGAGTCTGCTTGTAATAAGTAAATAATTATTCTCTCCCAAGTCCCTAAAAGTCAGTCAAAAAAGTGTGTGCCAAGAGCATTGGAATAAAACAAAGATGGAGTTTGTAGACCAAACTGTTTTGGAGCTATCATGCTAAAAAACAACATTAGGAAAATGTTCTAGAAGTGAAATCCAGCTCAGGTTTTGACCCACCATATCTTCCAAACACTTTGTCCAATTTGCTCCACAGTTCCCAGACAAATTATACTTGATCATAGATTAGGAATGTGAAGTTTAAGGCATTTTGGCAATGTTAGGTCTGTGTTTATGTGTGGAAAATCAGACTTACAATAAGGAAGCTTTGAAACTTAGCTTTCTAGATACTAATGGCTCAATATAATGCACCATGAAAATAATAAAATATCGGAGTATATCCTATGGAACATACATTCCACTAGAGTCAAACCTACATCACCTTTAACCATGCCTGACACACTCCTCAGCCGAGGTCAGGCTTATAACTTAGGAAGCATGCAGTCAGAGACACCATATCACTGCTTAGGGAACAAACTATAGGGGGGTATGCATTTCCTCAAGTGCCTACAAGCCACCCTGCAGTGTAAGGAACACTACGCTGCTCACAATGCTTGTGGAAGCCAGTAATAATAAAATAATTCCGTATTCCCGTGTCCCAAAAGACATCAGCTCTCATGCAGACAAACTTATTAAAACACACGTTGGAACCTCTAGGCCGAAAAAATATTTGTGAATTATGACAAGCCATAAAAAAAGAATTAGGAAAATGTCCAAGAAGTGAGATCACTCCATTATTGTTGGATTCCCATCTTTCTTAAACACTCTGTGAGATGTAATGTTTCAGAACATTCAACACGTACAAATTCACACATGTGAATTTTCAAGCAGACCATTTTTGGATTAGACAGATTAGTGGATATGTTGAAATTGTGATTATAATGAAAGACATGCATCAACCTTAACTATGGAAGAGACAAATCCCTCTCCAAAATGAATGGCTCACTTTACCTTTCATTAATGATGGAGCACAGATTTGATTCTGAATCCAATGTGAAGGTCAGCCAAAGAAAATACCACGTGAACATGAACACATATGCACGCTCACATAAAAACAGACAAGAACATGCACATATGTGCACATGAACACACATGCAAAAATTACAGCGGGCTGATCAATACACAAAATTTGATTCACCAATAAAAGTGATGAGTTCACTACGCTTTTATTCCTGAGTTCATGCTGTTAGTATTTGTATGACTGTGGTAATTTGGACATGTCTGCGAATCTTGAAATCATCATGTCATCCAAAAATTCCAGCAGCCAAGTGCCCTGGTAGTCAGTTGAAAACTTCTTTGCAAGTTAGATGATTGAAGGAGGATAGAGAGCAGAAACAGCAAGTATGTGGACGTAACTGCAGCAGCAAACCAAGTAGTGTCTGGTAGTGATAGGCACTGTTGTTCACAGCAAATAATCTGAATGTCTCTCTCTCTCTCTCTCTCATACACACCTGCACAAAAACATACATTCAAACACAGAGTAGCTTGTTAAACATGAATAATGTCATGAGTGCACAGATATCAACCTATAGCCAACCATTTGTAAAAGAGCATTTGATTTACAAACAAACAAATATAACAAGTATAACAAATCAGATGACAAAAGGTAGTGGAGGAAGAGAAGAGAGAGAGTAGAAAGAAATGAAGAAAGAAAGAAAAATTAGGGAAGAAAACGAGCAGCGGGTTTTGGAGATGTATCTGGTAGTGCTTTATATTCCAGACACACAGGGAGTAAGTGGGGAAGTAAATGCCCAATAGTTCCTTGGTGACATCTTGGTTCCAGCAAGAAAAACAAGGAGTTTGGCTCAGTAAGTCACCTAGTGCATACTTGGAAAGAAACTCGCTGTAATCCGGGAAACCAGAGAATCCCTCAAGGCGGTGCAAACACAGAATGATTGTTTTTCTTTCCAAGGTGGTGGTAAAACTTGATCGGGGTAGCGGAAGCACCAAAGTAAGTAAAAGACAACTACTTCTACTGAAAGGCTGCATATGACTGGCCTCTCTCCTTGTCAGTGCTATTGACTCTGACTCAAGAAAGGCAGGAACCTGGAACACCAGAGGTTTATCAAGCCTGGCCACTGACCAATTTGCATTGTTCTCTGCTCCATGTCTGGTGCTATCTGGACGGGAGAGGGAGGGAGAGGGGCTGCAGGCCAGAATCAAGGAGTATTGGCAGGGCTGTGTGGGAAATCTAGGAGTGGAATAGCAGGGGGCTGCAAGTCAGGACTAAGGTATATTGATTAGAGTTGTTTTTTGGTCTGCTCTGGATGTACTGCTCAGATGTGGATGAGATCTTACATATGAATTTTCTTCCTACTGAAGAATACCCAGGTCTGGGGGCTAGAGGGATTTCAAGTTCTTCAGCATACAAATAAAACAACCTGTGTGTGCTTTTAAAACATTTCTGCCTTGATTCCTCCTCGAAATACCAAGCAGCCAGTGAGATGGCAATCTTCGCACACTCGAGTCTTATTTTTCATAATTATGCATCTTTAGGGTTTCATAACGACCAATTTAATCACGTTTGCCGTTTAGAGGGCTATAACAGCCAATCACGGTAATGGGCTTGGTATTTGGTAGAAACCATTTAATGCCCAAGAGCCCTTGCTCTAAGCCACTTGATGCCACTTAAGCTTGACAGACAGACTGTTATCAGCACAAGTTGCAAAACCTCCTGGATGATGCTCATTTCTTTTAAACAAATTGCTCACTGATCTCCAGTCTCTGACTGAGGAAATCTTCCAGCTTGCACCACGATACCTACAGTTCTGCAGATGTCTATCAGTGTCAGTCTCCAGTGGGTATTCCCTGGTATTTGACATAACTTTCTCCTCACGTGCCAATTAAAAAATATGAGTTTTAGGAAGAACCTATAGAAATACCAGCAGTGCCTCTGTCAGTGCCAAGCCTACGCTGATCCCAGCACTTGCTATAGCTCTATCTGCTCTCAGGACAGGGAACCATGGTTCGAGAAACGCAACTCACAGCAACTGAGACTGTTGCATGCATGCACACGCACGCACACACACACTATGTGCTGTAAATTTGAGGAAGGCATTCTTCATATCAAACACAGAAAGTGAGTTCCTGCTTTAAGTGAAAAACTCAAGATAGTTGCAACCCCACGGTGAAGGCTAGCAGTTCCATAATCCATACACTCACAGGATGAACAGCAATGGCAGCAGCAGCACTGGGAATTTCACCAACACTAAACGTCTTGTGCTGGATGGACTGACCTAATAACTCCATGGGATCAGTGAGAACAGGCCTCAAAATTTGTAAAGGTCCGGCTCAGAACACAGTCTTTGTTAACCTTCGTCTTTCCTAGAGAACTGATCTATCCTTCCGCTCCTCCTCCCCCCAGTTCCCATGACACAAGAACAAAGGGACATGCAATGAGATCAAAGGGCTTTGTAAATTTAAAAGCAACAAAGGAAACACACCTATATGCAAACAATCAACCTGTGGAACTGACAGATGCAAAAACAGAACGACTGAACTAGTACAAACAAAAAGGCCTTGTGATATAATTCAAGGACTGTGTGAAGATCATGCCTAGTAAACAGGAAAAGCGTGGGACAGGAACCCGTGAACCAAAATTGGAGTGTTGAAAATTAGGCCTAATTGGAGGACAAAATAATGAAGTGATGGGCTATTTCATCCATCACTCCCCTTTGGGTTCCTCTAAAAGAGACTTGAGGGGGAGGGGGCGGGGAGGTGTGTGAAAATTAGCAGAGGCAGAGCACCAGTGTAACAGTTGCTGACTGAAAGAAGGGGAAGGAACAAGCTTCTCCTGGGACATTGAGGTCCACCATAACATTACTGGGCCTTCATTCTCCTGATGCTGAGAGATATCCTGACAGACTGCAACAAAAGAGGTACCCAAATGACACCCCCAGTCCCACTGGTTCCAGATGAATCCCAAATGCCATCCAGGATGTGGTTCCCCCCCTCACCCACGTATGTGTCCTTTCGTTCCCCAACTTATTTCTTCTCTTTTCCACCCCTCTCCTTTTCCCTTCTGTCTAAGGATACTCTGGCTCAGCCACCCAAGCCTGTGTATTTTATAACATAGCTGTAAGCCTGGGTCCAGAAAGAGGCAGCTAAAAGCAATGTCCTAAACAGCCCAATGGTGATACCAATTTGCCAGATTTTGGGATAGCATGTCTGTGTTTTTCCAGCAGGGAGGTTTCAAGAGAGACTCAACACCAGAGACAGAAGCTGCATTTTCTAATTGGTCCTGTTTTCTTTCCCCTCTTGTGTGTGTCTTTCTTGTCTTTTAGGGAACAGGATCAGACTAACTCCTCCTCCTCCAAAAGAAAGAAAGAAAGAAAGAAAAACATTTAAAGATGCAGCATTTAAAGAGACAAATTTCGAAGCTCTGTGCTGTACCCTCTCCACAGACAGGAAGGAGAAGGTCATTCCATGAGTTAAGATTGAAGATGCAAACCAAACCCCTTGTACAGGGAGGATGAGGGGACAGACAGACGGACCGACCGACCAACAGCAACCCTGGCCAAATTCAGCTGGACTGTAAGTGGGTGCAAGTCCCACTGACTTCAACAGGTCTGTGCTCATTTCCACCAGGCCTGTGTTTGAACCCTGGAGAAAAGCTCCTTGGGGTTGGAGGCCAACTGGCTGCTGAACTCCTTATGCATCATCGTCCTGAGGAGCCTCAGGTTTTTACAGCCCTTACAGCTCATCTTCTCACTCAGAGCCTCTCCTCATTTCAGAAGAGCATCTTTCAAGTTCTGCTTCCCTCATTTCCTCTCCCAGCGCGTGCCCACCCACGCACCATCCTCCCGGTGACAGCTGCTTGCCAACTTACCAGCCTCCTGTGATCACAGAGCAACAAAGTGTTCTTCACCAGCTCATGCTTCAATCAGCTGCTGCTTGCACAGTGATGTACGGGTGGAGAGCGCTATGTATTACTAATTAGCATGGATGTAGGTCTTTTCAACCAGAGACTGCAAAGCCTTTTACAACAGTGGGCCTGCATCATCACTGCTATTTTACAAAGAGGGAAACTGAGGCAGAGGAAGGCAGCGACTTACTCAAGCGTCACAGAGAGCCAGTAGCAGAAACAGACATAAAACCCAGGTCTCCTGATGGCCTACCAAATAGATCACACTTCCTGTGTCAATGACCATGCTGAATAAGTGCTATGCCTATTATTATAGCACACTGGACTGCAGTTATTCTGATATATGCCACACCACACAATAAATAGAGGCTAGACTGGAAAGGAAGAGAATGGGGGAATATATGGGATGGGGAGCTTGTGGGCGATAGAGAATATTCTGATTTTTCTCCCTACAATACAAGCGCATTAATCCATCCTCCCTTCTTCTCTGCACCTCAGAGGCTGCTGGAGTCCAGCTCAATTATTTCTGAAGCCTGTATCTGTTTGACAAACGTAGCCGCCTGCCAGCGTATTTTCCAGCTATCACTGGAGCTAGCAGGCATGTGCCAAGCGGCTTTGTGACTGGGGTTGGTGCAAGGCAGGGAGAGAGAGCGGGGGAAGGCGTGGAGGAAGAGAAGCAAGAGAGTCCATCCTATCGCATGTGAGAAATGTAAGGCAGGGAGGCTTTAGGGCTGTGTGTGAAACTAGCACTGTAGCTTCCAGAGAGCCTTCTCTGCAGCATGCAGCCCAGGACAGAGCTGTCGTCAGCCTTCACTGGGCCCCAGGAAGGAGGAAGCGGTGGAAAGAGCCAGCTCCTGCTTCAGTGAAGAGAGAACAGATCAGGCCCTAAGCAGCAAAGTGAAGAAAAAAAAATCTTCCTTTTAAAAAGTGCCTGGAGAAACTTTGAGCTGCTCTCCTAACTTTTCCTTCTTATTACTAGGGAGTGGTGGAATCTCCATCCTTAGAGGCTTTTAAGGCCCGGCTTGACAAAGTCCTGGCTGGGATGATTTAGTGGAGGTTGGTCCTGCTTTGAGCTGCGGGTTGGACTAGATGACCTCCTGAGGGCCCTTCCAACCCTAATCTTCTATGATTCTAAGGTTCATTTTCCCCTCCCTGCTGTGATGAGATCGGGAGCAGCCTGCTTGCTGCAAAGAAAATAATATATATATTATCTATAGAAAAAATGCAAACCTTGCCATTTTCTTTTTAAGGGAGAACTCTGAAATGTACTTACATTGGAAACGTTAAACACCGAAAGTCATGACTTTTCTCTCCTTAATGCACCCATCATCTCTGCATCTCAGGAGACTCAAGAGCAAGAGTGTTTTAAAACATAAGTAGTGAATCAAGGCCACAAATCTGCAGTCACCAGTGGGGGTTGTAACACACAGGTACTAGAGAAGACTGAACTCAGGACCTTCAGTTCTGAAAACAGAGTCATCGGCCACTTGAGTTAAAGGAGTAGCTCCTTTTACTGTGAGTACATAGCAGGCTGTTATAGTTGCTGAGGCAGGTCACTAGAGGGAGACAATTACACATCCCTAGCCAGTGTATTACCATTGGTTATATCATCCCCAGGCAACTCACTTTGGTTTAACTGACCACTCTCTCTAACACAGCAGTTCTCAACCTCAGAGGTGAGATCCACCAGGGGATCACTGCCAACAGATGCTCGGGGAAGGGTCCCATTTGGTGTGCAGAGTTTGCATAGGGGCAGTCAGATGAAAACCAGACAGGGTCCTCTAGCTTACCAAAGAAAGTGGGGGCAATTATCCTCTTAGTTACACCAATGCAAATCCATGGATGTCAATAGCTTTCTGAAGGTGGGAACTGAGGAAAATGTGGTAAGATACATTAAGCTGTCACTGGGATCCCACCAAGTTGTTGTGTGGTATTTCCTTTCCCTGTCTGCTTATCATGGAAGATTTTGATTTTTCTCCCCCATCGATGCAACTTTCACCCTTTGCTTCATTGTTTTGGGATCTTCATAAACTAGTGACTAGAAAAAGCTAAAGTGCTGTTTAATATCAGCCTGTTTCTATAGCCCTTTTCTTCCCAAACCACTCTACAAAATAGACACATTGCCCCTGGATTACAGCTACCTCTGGGGGTGGAAGGCAGGAGACTGCACAACAGTGCAAAAGGTGGGACATTATGTTCAGAGAAACTGGGGAAAACACTGCTCTTACCAAAAAAAAAAAAAAAAAAAAAGGAGCATGGTATATTTCAAATATGCACAGAACAGCTTTAGCTTTTAAGGTCTCACATAAAAGGACCCTCACACAGTCAGCTGAGAATGGATAGACCACTAAGTAAAGACACCACATCTCCCCAGCAAAAGCAAGCAAAATCATCAGAATTATTGCATGGCAACATGATTAACCAGAAGCTGATAAGCAAACTCACCTTGGGTGTAACTCCATTCCAGGGGATAGAGTTGAAACAAGGAAGAATATGGCCTATTTTCTGTGTTACTCTAACAGCCAAAAGACTTGCTCTGCCAAGAAAACCCCACTCCCTCTCTGCCATTGAGGCAGAAGAGAGAAATCAAAGCTGTTAAGAAGATAAATGTTTCATGCATCAGCAGTGTTTGCATTGGAACATCATTCCGGGCAGCGGGACTGGATGGGGCATTGTTACAACACAAGTGATCTGTGAGCAGCACATGCATCTCTGGGCACTGATGGAAGATATCAAAGTCCTCTTCTATGTGTGTGGCGAGAGCAAGGTTTCAGGATCTAGTTTAACACAGACAGAAGAGAAAGGGTGATTATATTTTCCTGCTCCCAGGTCATGCAGGAAGAGGAGAGAATTCTTAGAAGTAAGAGAGGAGATGGGGTTGGGAGATTGGAAAGATAATGAAGAGGCTGACTCTTTTCATGCCTTCTGAGAATCCTAAGAACGCTTGAGTCTTTGGCTTGCATCCCAGCCTCTTTGAGAGCCAGCATCCATTTTTATACTGTCAGGGAAGATGAAGACGGGCCCAAGAGGGAGAAAGAAATTTCACAAGAGTCCTACACCAAACAGTGACTGCAGAAGGCCCAGTGTGGGGTCCCTGTGTGTGAAGAAGAGGCCATAATCCTGGCAGAAATTCTTTTTCAGGGAAGTAGCAAAAGAGGGTTAAAGAGCTCACTCCTCCCTCAAGTCTCCTAAAAATCGGCAATCAGCCCGATACTTTTAAAATTCTACACTCCCGGTTTGTGCCAAGGCAATGAAGAGAGGCGGACTGGAGAACTGGAGGAGCTGGTGCAGCAACAAGAAGAAACAAAAACCCAGATTTATGTACAGTATGTTTCCTCCTCAAGATTTTGCTCCTGAGGTTTTGAGAATGCATGAGAGACAAGGACTAAATCCAAAAGTATTTAGATAACCAGAAATCCTCTTTTCACTCACCATCACCCAGTATTGAAGGAGTTGGCTTTTGATGGCCCATGCTGGGGGTTTTCTGGTTATCATCTTATTGTGGCAGGCCCTGGTTCTTCCTCTAGGTGTCACATGCAGCACAAAGCACACTGATGGGGCTTTAGATATAAACAAGAACGACAGGGGGAAAAAGCTAGACAAGAGCTTCAGATAGACCTGGATGGACCAGTAGCCACCTTCAATCATGTTCCTTCCCAGAACTCTCTGGTTTCTTGCTATTGGGAGCTATGCTAAAGAGGAATCTGTACACAGCCCATATAATCGGGAACAGCTGGGATATTGAATAATATGCCTTCCACATTCTGTTTTACTCTGATCTCTCACAGTTAAGCCCTCAAGCATGTAGCATAATACCCCTACCAATATTTTTATCATAAATTATCACAACTTTAGATATTCTTATTTTCCACAGAAATGTCCAATCCCCTTTCTGAATCTTGCTAAGTTCTTGGCTTCAGTGACTTCTTGTGGCAGTGAGTTCCACAGTCTACTTTCATGTTACAGGAAGAGTATTGTATACACTCCTTCCCCATCACATATACTGTTGGGACACAAAGCTACCCTCTGCTCTCTCAAAACTTTGTAGGATATGAGTAACTCCTATAAGACTCAATGAGAATTGCTCATGCCTTGTTAGTGAGAATCGGTCCAGTACATTTAATAGGCTTTCTCATTCATTTTTCTTGCTACCACTACATGGAGTTGGGTTTTGCAATAATTTTGCATCTATTCAGGTTCTTATATTGCACTCATCACCAGAATATCCCAGCTCCTGCTTTGAGCCATCTCAAGTAACTATAGATACAGCCTGGTGGTAATAGGGATCTGAAAGGAGTTGTGGTTTTTCCCCTCAGAGTTGTAATCACCAGTCCACATGGTAGTCATGAAGGGTGAACAGGGAATGAAGATACTTGGAAATTTAATGCAGAACATCATACACTGGCTACATTTTAGGCTTGGTCTACATTTAAAAGTTATTGGTAAGAGATGTGAAAAAGCCCTGACAGATGTAGTTATGCCGACAAAACCCCCAGCGTAGATGTAGCAATATTGGCAGAAGAGGGCTTCTGTTGACATAGTTGACAGTAACTGGGGAGGTAGTGTTCCTACACCAGTGGTCCCCAAACTTTTTTGGTCTACACACCTCTCCCTCCCGGCAGCCAGGGGCCAGGAGCAGGGGCTGGGGCTGGAGCTAGTAGCAGGGCATAGGCTCCATAATGTAGACATACCCACAGAGTTGAACTGTTTGCAGTTGAACTGGTTTAGCAGATGTCTCTGAAGCACCAACAGTTCAGTCTCATGCTGAACCAGTTGAAGAACCAGCGCAGGCTTGCCCCACTGCCATACTGGTACTGTTTAAAACCATCTGAAGTTGCAGTGCCCTATAGGTATCTACCCCACAGTTCCAGCCACAGCACCAAGAAATGGTACACTCTGGGAGATTTCAGAAGGCAACTGATGCATTGTGAGAGAATAGTGGAAGGACCACTTGTACCATTTCAGCTAGCCTGCCTCCATATTGACATTAAACAGGTTCACACTGAACCCATTCTTAGGCCTACTTTGTAAGGGTTAAATCACTTCTTAAAATGGGTAAATATTTTTAACGCAAACAATGCTTTACGGTCCTCAAGATTCCCAAGAAAATATCCTTAAATCAACCAAGCATCTAATATACCTTTGAATAAGATGAGGGGGAATTTAGATGGTCTCTCTCTAGATGGCAATAAGAAAGCTTTTTCATGTTCTGGTTTTAAAGTCCCTGAGATTGGAGATCAGGGTGGCATTAAACAGTTCAGGAGGTGGGTGGAGAAAGGTGTGATTCAATAGCCTGAACAAACCTATGTAAAGTCAGAAATAGAGTAAAATTCAAGTGCTCTCAAAATAAGGTGCCACTTTCATTCTGCCAGAAACTATGTTATTAGGTTCTTTTCTTGTTCAGAGAGGATAGACTTTAATCTAGTGCCATTGATCCAGGCTGGGTTGGCTGCCTGACATAGGCCTCAGAGACTCTTCTGACCACGTATAAATGGCAGTGTGTTAGATGGTATAAGGCAGGACCTGGCATTACTGGCCGTGGCTGGGCAGTGGCAAGATAACAGGTGTTAGATGGGATTGCATCCCATGAGAAAAGAGCTGTACTTTTAAAAAAAAAAAAAGTTAAGGGCATGACAATATATAACATAATCTCTATTAAACTCCCCAAACAGTGTCACAGGGAGGAACAGCTGGGTGTTTTCCCCTTGGGGAGTGGCGGGTTCCAGGATACCCTTAATGAAAGACTTCCTGCACTGACAATTGATAAATATATCCACTCCATATAGGAAGACACATACTCATACCCACTCTAGATAAATGCAGTACGATTTCTGACAAGTCCAATTCAGATGGTTCCCATCACATTACCATGGGTTAACTTCACAGGCCAAGATGCCAGGTGATATACTGTAAAGCAGACTTAAACAGCCTTACAGATGAGCCCTGGGCAATAGATACACTGATAAAATAGTAAGGAAGAGGTAGGTGGTAGTGGGATTAGAACCGAGGTCCTGAAAATTCCCAGGTGAAAGCTCTGGCATTCAAGCTGAAGCAATAGCTCCATTAGTTATAACTGACAGAATGACTGTTAGACTTTCTATAACTGGATAACAAGGATAGTTTTACAACGCACTAGCCAGAAGGATAAAGAAGAAAATGGCTCTGCTGGGAAACTGTGGTTATTTTCTCTCCACCTGTGTGACACTTTCCAGGGTACCCAGGATTGTGAGGTCCCTCGCTAAAGCATGCTGTTAGCATGAGAAAACCTCGTTTGTTTCTGCCATTAGTCAGCTCTTCAACTCCACTGGCCAGAGGCAACACAATCACTCCTCTCTAGGCCTTGCTGTCTCTCTAGCAATAGACACACTCCATGTGTTCTCTGAGGGTCTTCCTGGAACATCTAGAAATTGTTCCACAGATAACACGGCTTCCAAAGAACCCGTATATCCCATCTTACCAGTTTCACCTCAAATCACTACTCTGTTGAACTCACAGCACTTCGACTCCTTTCATAACACATCTTTCAGGATCCATGGATCCAGCACATGCCTGTCACAACATGGGGTATACCTCATCCAGTGCACTAAATGCCCCCTCAATTACTGTGTGGTTGAAACCAGACAATCCCCACATGCTCAAATGAACTCATGTGGGAAAATGATAAAGGACAAAAACACCCTATCAGCTTTGGGTGAACACTGTTCACAAAACGATCACTCTATATCTGACTCATCAGACCTCATCCTCAAGGGAAACCCCCCCAACACTTTGGAAAGATGAGCCTGGGAGCTTAAATCCATTACACTGGTAGACACTAAAAATCACGGACTGAACAGAGACGCAGGATTTATGGCTTATTATGACAATCTGTAACCCGTTAACCCCCCCTTTTTGTGCTGACTGCAGAGGTGTTAATGGGTCACTCTACCTTGAATGGTCCCTTAGAATATGTGCTATCTACTTATGCTAAACAATCTCTTCCACCTGGCATTTAGCTGGGACAGAGTGCCTTTCCTGGACCGGAAGAAGAGCTCCATGTGGCTTGAAAACTTGTCTGTCACAAACAGAAGCTGGTCTAATAAATATATTGCTTCACTCACTCTCAGCACTTAGATATGTTTCTTGTGAAAGCAAGTTTATTTAACAAGTACAGAGATTCAACTGATAGCAAGTAGTAGTACTGAAAACAAATGGTTCCATATAAAATACATTCATAAACACACATTCTAGAGCCTAGACTTACTTCACTAGATACCTTCATGTCTTACAGAGCAATGCTCACCCAAAGTCCTTCCAGCATTTTCTAGCCAGGCTTCCTTTGATCTTCCATACATGAGACAAGTCATGCTGCCAGCTTGCCTCCTCAGTGAAAGATCCAGGGATACCTCTGCACCCCTAGATATAGCCCAACAATCTACGTTTTTTTTCTCATATGTACCCCTTTCTTGTAGATTTTGCAGTCTCTTGATTAGCCTGTGGTTTAGTATGCAAGCAGACACACACTATGGAGCATACAATACACAATATCCAAATCACCAGACAAGGAGATAACAGTTTGTTACCTCTACCTGAAAGGAACCTGTTTGAGGCACATCATCTCTTGGTGACCTTCCTTAATTTTAAGGTTTTGGAACATAATTTGTAGTATAGATACATAACATATCAGATATTGTCCTTACATACATTTCACGATTATGTTGACCAGCGGGCTACTGGCTCTTGGTAGAAACCTCACATGCCACCCTTTGATGAACTATTGTGTATATATCTGACCCAGGGGATCCCTGTAAAATCCTAGGCACCCCCCACATGCTCTCTCTCTGCCAGCTGGCATTCAGAGGTCCCTGGAGGATCACAAACTGCTCATTCAAAATCCATCTCCCTGCCACCCTGATAGCAAAGGAGCTGCAATGGAGAATGAACTGGGAACTGAGGACATCCCAAGGCTTGACATTTCAGCTTTCATTATCAGAATACCTCCAAGAATTAAAGCTGATTTGCATTGATATTTGCCATGTGAATTATGAAAAGGTTCTTTTCCCTTTGCTTCAACAATACAGACAACAGCAATAGTCACAATTTAGCAACCTCATGGGGGAAGAAAGGGAGCTTCCTATAGGCAACTTCTGGGCTTGGAAACTTGTAGCTGATGTGAGAAAAATGTCTGATATTTCTTCACACCAAAGATGGAAGGAGAAGGGAGGGGAAGGCATAAAATGACTTTCATGAAGAATTTTACTTCCCACATGCTTCCATCCCTCTTTCTGTGCATCATAGTTCTAGAGTGTCCATCCTCAGGGGATCCAAGCATCCCTTTCTTCCCCTGCATGAGAAATGGTCCATCATTTCTTATCACTTGTATTCTTCTCTCCCACTTTCCAGCTGGCAGGAAATAATTCCATTCGGCCAGTACTTACTCAGGTGATTAGTCAAAGTGTGCAATGAATAAACTGAATGAAAGCAAGCCAAGAGAAATAAGCCATCCATACCTTGAGGTTAGGGCACAAAGCAAAGGTAATTCTGTCCCTTCAGATTTTTTAATGTCTCCATTAACCCTCATCTGTAGGTATGATAACCAGGGAAAGAATTCCTTTTGCTCTGCAATCTTGTGTTACACCATCTAGCCATGTTCCAAAGTGCTCCTTTCAATTGGCTCACTAATCTATCTTCTCCGCTAGGACTGCTTCTAACATTCCAAGCCTATGGGTTGCTCAAAGAGCCCCGGTTTAGAAGAAAAGAACCTGCCAGAGAAATGTGGATCAAGTAAAAGAAGAGAATGAAACCTCCACTGGTCTGAGTGGGTTATACCCAGGGACAGCTTTAACAGGCTTGCCATTGCTAGAACAGGAGTATTATCCCACTGGACAGCTGCCTTTCCAGGGATTATCCAAAATCCATTTCTAGGTCTGGCACACGAATATCCTAAAATCATGACACTTTGGTTTCTAGGAAAACTACTTTAGATAGTTTTTAGAGATGTCCACATGCGCTAATACTAACATTTCTGTCACCAGAAGGCCTGTGTGCTGATATATATAAGGCAGCTTGATGACCCAGCCGTAAAGATATGAAAAATAGATCAGGATTTCTCAACCAGTTGGTCACCTCCAACCATCTGAGAAAGCAGCAAACCCCCACCATTGCTGGGGCCCCAGGAAAACCAGGGCAGGGAGAAAAGCAGCAACTGGCTCTCTTGCTCCTACTGCCTGGACTTCACCCCTGTTCTGCCCTGAAGCAGCTCCTACGTCTTACCTCCTGCAGGAAAGGAGCAGCATCACTCCAAGGTGCTGTGGAACTAGCCTGGAAACAGCCCTTCCTCTACCCCACAGTTGAACACTGTGTACATGGGGAGGAGAGAAGAAGGGAGATGGCCCCACTCCACTGACCACAACCCAGAAGCTCAGCTAATAACCCTCACAAGCCAGCAGCAGGACCCTCACCTAGCCTCAGCATCCTTCCCTCCTACAGGCCCAGCATTTCCCCCCACCATCTAGCACCAAAGCCATGCCAGGTTTCTTGCCAGGACCCTAAACTCATAGTTCTTGCTATGGAAAGAAACATGGATGGTCATTAAGGGTGGATAACAGTTTTATCATAGGTCCAACTGTACAGGGCTCAGAAGAACAGAAAAACACCTATCTAAACCATTTTGGAAACCTCTTAAAAGTTACCTAACCTAGCTTTTTGATGTGTAATATCATGGTGATTTTAAGATTAGATGCCCTTTGATCTAGTATGACTAGAACTAGATGCACTGTACTCCTGGAAATGGGAGATTCCCTGATCCTTCCTGGTTGGACAATTATATTAATAGTAATAATATTTGTATTGAGGCCTAGGTGTCTCATTCATGGATCAAGGCCCTATTGTGCTAGGTACTGTACAAACACATAAATTAAAGATGATCCCCTGCCTCGAGGCAATTAAAAACTAAGTAGAAGACAAGAGACAACGGATACAAATGGAGGATCACAAAAAAAGAGACAATACTCATCAGTATATAGGCAGTAGTTTCAGCACACCAGCAGCCTAATCATTGTTGAGGGTTTTTTTGTAGGCTTCATGTCAGAGGAAAGGTTTAAGGAGGAATTTGAAAGAGGACCATGAGGTGGCTTTGTGGATGTCTACAGGGAGCTCCTACCATGCAGAGGGGACAGCATGGAAGAAAGTGTGAATCTGCATGCTGAAAAATTAACGAAGGGGCTGTAAATACTGGCATCTTTGGCAGAGTGGAGGCAGATCATGATAGCTAGATCATGAAGGATCTCAACATTGAAGAGAACTAGTTTGTGTTCAAAGTGGTTGAGAAGGGGAAGCCAGTCGGGGGACACAAAGAGAGGGTAGAGGTGACTGAAGCAATGAGCCAGGAAAACAATCTTTGCAGCTGTGTTCCGAATGGATAGAAGTGGGGCAAGTTGGGATCTGTCTAGGCCAGTAGTTCCTAACCTTTTTGACTCAGGGGCCACAGGTAACATTTTACAACCCTGAAGGGTCACCAGTCTCCACCAGAAGCCCCACTGAAGCCAGATGGAAGGAGTTCAGTGAGGAGGCTGCCTCCCTCTTCTCTGATCTCCCATCTCCTTGGCTGCAGCAAGGAGCTTCACCGGTCTTTTAGTCCCGCAATGCGCTCTGCCTCGGTCCTTAGGCAGCGGCTCCCTATGCAGCAAGTGGGAGGGGAACGGTGGACCACTTTGAAAGCCCCAGTGAGCCACATTTGGCCCGTGGGCCATGGGTTGGGAATCACTGGTCTAGGCTGCAGAGGATGAAATTCCATTAGTTGAGAGAGGAGATTATGAGGGCTTGGATGAGAGTCCAGGCAACAGCTACTTTTCCTCCTGTATCGCAGAATGATGAAATTCCACATTTGTTAAGAAGAGGGAAACCTCCTCATGGCTAATCTTGGAGTTGGTTTAATGGCCAACAATTGGCTTGGAATATTAGAAGTAATCCTGATGTGCATCAATCAATGGGCAAAGTACAGGTGAGGCAAGCAAAGGTGTATGCCATGTGCAATTTATTGTATGGCTCTGCAATTGATCACATGTATATAGCAACATCCATCCACAGTCTCTAGTTATCAAAAGTGCCTCTTGCTGTGGGATCTGAGCACTGACAGAGGTGGTGTATCGCAAATCTGGAACTCTTGTATTAAATTTTCACGGACATTAATATCCATATATTAACTCAAACAATGCTAGGAGATGCTCAGAGCACAACAAGGAAATGACTCCGACTCGAATACAAAGAGAAAGAATTAGACAGCGGTGAGGACTGAAATTCTGACATAGAAGGGAGATCAAAGGTTCAATAAAGAAATGCATCTTAGAGCCAAATTGCCCCTTGGGAGTTAGCGGCTTGTAAATACATAACTTAATTAAAGAAAAATTAGGTCATATTTTCCTGCACACCTCAATGGCACATCACACTCAATATTGATCATAACAGAAGAGAAAAACCAGGCACTTGACTCCACAAAAAAAAAAAAGTCACGTTCTCTCTCCCTGGCTCTGTGCCCGCCTCTTCCTCCTTCCATTTCTCCTAGAGATGAGCCAAAGCCACAAAATAAAGGTCTGGATCTCAGATGTCCCAAAGCTGTTTAGAGTTGTAGTATTTTGACGAGGCCCACGGCAGCAAGACAGGAAATTTGGTGTAGAATCTGAACTCCCCCCAAATTCGGGGTTGGGAGGGAGAAGGAATGTGCTGGATGAAGTATTTGGATCGAGTCCCATCTCTAATTTCTTGAGTTCTATCTCTCCATCTCTCTTTCTCCCCGTATCTCTCTGTCCTGTTTCCCTCCTTCCCTGACCCTCTCCCTCTTTCTCTTTCTGGTTGCTGACTTGCACTAGATGATTTAGTTTCACAGTCCTTTGCACTTGAAGAAAGTTTCTGCTCCGGCAGCCTGGAGCCTTCCTCAACAAACAAACGTTACAATACAGTGTTGTAAATCTCATATTCAGGGCCTGATCCTGCTCTCATGGGCGCTTTCCCCATTGATTTGAATGGAACCAGGAGCTAGCTATAAATGAGAGCAGGGAAGGGGTGAGGAAGAGGCATCTGTGTATTGTTCCCTTCCCGCTGATACATTTTCAAGGGACGAATAGACAGGAGGCTTCTTGCTTCCCTAGGGGTCTGCTGCATGAGGTCAGTGGGGCTAATGACAGGAATGTTTGCTCTCCAAGGCTGCCAAGTCCTGCAGTTTCAAAGGAGTAATGAATAGCTGAACAGAGCTGGCTGATTTCTTGCTTGCTCTGTGTCCTATTCCGTCCTCCTTTTCTGTCATCCAGATAGAGAAAATACCTTCTTTCCCCTTTAATGGAGTGCAAAGCCGCTGTCTACCATGTGCTCACTGCCTGCCTCCTCTTTGAGGCAAAAGGGTTGGCAGCCAATTTGGTGGTTTTCAAAGGATCCTTCTGGACTTATTATTAGATGGCACAGAGGGAGGGGGAAGATCGTACCCATTAGTGGCTGTGGTCCCTTTTCCCCTGCAGTGTGCATTGCCAGCAGCAGAGACTACAGCAGCTAGATGAAGACAACGGCTAAGATGAAGCAAAGGGTCAAGCACATACAGCTCCTAATGACATCATTTAAAAGATTGCCTGAGGCAAGCGGATTATGATGTTCTGCACAGCCTAATGCACAAATACCCTCCGTACCTTGGCATTGCTCATCACATGGACTTACCCCTCTTTGCAGCTGCCTGACTCACCATTGAAACCTCCTCTGCTCACCACCATGGTGCATGCAGAAGGCCTATGCTGCGTGACTTACCTGTTGGGGTGAGGTGTCTCCAGGTGATGACAGGCTCGGGGCGCCCATTTGCCATGCACACCAGGGTCACATTGCTGCCCTCATTCACAACGACATCCGAGGAGATATTGGAGATCTTTGGTGGAACTGTGAAGACAAAAATGTTGGAGCACGTTACCAAGAGTTCTGAGGCCCCGGACCCAGAGTCAGCCCTTGGACCCTCTCACAGACAGTAGTAGTAATAATTAGTGCTATTATTTGTTAAGCTTCACCACAGCCCAAAAAACACAGAGGAAGTTACAGTCTTGACCTCAAGAAGCTTGCAGTCTAAATAGACAAGCAAAACATTTCAGGAACAAAATCCTGAGGATGTTTCTACCTGACAGCAGAGGCGTGACCACTCTGAGGTACTGACAAAAATTAGTTGCTTAATGGAGGTGAGGCTGTATTGAAGTTGGAGCAGAATTATGCTCAGTACGTTTATGGATATTTATTAGGATGATATTGTAAGACAGGAAATTGCCCAAGAACAAAAAATCTCTTGCTCACTAGCTTGTGTTTGGTGTATGCATGACAGCTTGTCTCACTTGCAGGAGGTGTGTGATCACTGGGGGCTTCCTGGAGCTTGTGTGTTTAAAGGAAAGTAGGGTTGATCACCTGGAGCACCAGAGAGAGTCCAGGTGCAGGTGATGACATGGGAGAAGGTGTGAAGATGGGAGCGGAAGGAGGATACAGGAGAATGGTAGTGTGGGAGGCTTGGGCAGAGTGAAAGGAGCAAAGGGGATAACGGGGGAAGTGGAACGGAGGTATAGGCAAGGCCAGAGGGAAGCCAGAAAGTACTGAGAAGAGCCAAGCTGGGCCCGATACATGTAAGAAGCAGTTTGCATTAACTAAGGATATTGCCTTACACTATTCCTTGATAAAGGGGATAAAGTCAGTGGTGATGCAAATAGTGTTGTCGGTGAGTTAAACAACAGGTATAAGCTTTAAAGCAGCACAGCTGGCATGGACATCATTCAGCAAGTGTGCAAAAGAGTACAACTTACACACTGAGGGATGGAAGGGGGACATATAATAGGAAGAGTAACCAGCAAAAAACCAAGGACGTAAGAGAAAATGGGTGGTGAGGGGAATGTTTAATAATACACCCTCTTGTTAGCTGCTTTTCTGACTACTCAGCTATAAGAATGATCCCCCGGGGATATCACTGCTCCAAATATCTACCTACGGCAATAGCATTGTGTTGCAGTGCACTGTGAGCTACCACCATCGTGAACACAGGCTAGTATCATGCTGCTGTTGCTTCATGTTTGGTAAGGGCTGGGTACTCAGAGAGAACTTGCAAGCAACTTGCATGACTGACCCGGGGAAGCACTAAAGTGCCACAACTGTCACAGTGCTTCAAACTCATTTCCTCAGTCAGAATGGCCCAGCTGAATCCTTCTACAGTTCCGATTGCCTAGCCAGCTGGCTTCTCCAGAGCCAGGCCTAGAGGCACTCTGCAAACTTCCTAACCCACATTGGGCACAGGCCAAGACTACGTATTAGCTATTATTACATCTCCTGAGCAAAGACAAGCAATCCTGCCGAACAAGACACTGTTTTGTTGGTGATATAAACAAATGCTCACCATGGGTTGAGCTTGCAACTTGCCATACATGTTTCATTTAGTTGCTAGATGTTAGCCCTAAGATGTATTAACTACCTAAAGCAAACTCCATTGTGGAGTACTGCAGCTGGTGAGGATAATATTTCTGTAGCATCTTTCATCGAGAAATACCCCAATGGGCTTCACAACCGATATTCACTCCATCTGGGGTCAAGGGCAGCAGCCAGTACAAAGTCTTCCCCAGAGGCAATAAAGATTGTTCCAGTTTCTTTTCTCACATCCATGCTTCATGCTCAGGGGGATTCAGGGGAACTCAATAACGAAGATTATTCATTCCCCCCCCCCCACCCTTTTTTATTTTCAGTTTTAGAATGTGTGTGTAGTGAGGAATGAAATAAGATCATTTTCTGCTTTGCTTACCACAAAGTAAACAGAGAGATGCTCCCATGCCCCAGCCCTGGCATTGTTGGTTGACAGCCCTTTGGAGGCAGAGCTGCCCACACAAATTGATTGGGAGGAAGAAAGGCAGCCCAGCTGGGGCAATTCTGTCCCACCTGTTCCACCATGTTCTTAGGAATGACCTTAACTCCACAATTGTCCAAAATTACCACCGTCTTCTCTCTCTGGGCCCCAAATTCCTGGCCAGCATTTCAGAGTCAAGGCGCAAAATGAAGAGAGCACAGAGGACTCCCTTCTGCACAAGTCTGCTGTGTGTAGAACTCCCAGCAGAAGTTGGCTGGGTGACTGGGCAACAAAATGGCAGATGAAATTCAATGTTGATAAATGCAAAGTAAAGCACATTGGAAAACATAATCCCAATTATAAATACAAAATGATGGGCTCTAAATTAGCTGTTACCTCAAGAAAGAGAGCTTGGAGTCATTGGGGATAGTTTTCTGAAGATATGAGCTCAACGTGCAGTGGAAGTCAAAAAAGCTACCAGAATGTTAGCAATCTATCATATGCCTCTAGATAAATCCATGGTAGACCCACACCTTGAATACTGCATGCAGACCTGGTTGCCCCATCTCAAAAAAGATATATTAAAATTGGAAATAGTACAGAGAAGGGCAACATAAATTATTAGGTGTATGGAACAGCTTCCATAGGAGGAGAGATTAAAAAGACTGGGACTTTTCTGCTTGGAAAAGAGATGCCTAAGAGGAAATATGATAGAGTTATATATAATTTTGACTGGTGTGGAAAAAGCGAATAAGGAAATGTTATTGACTCCTTCAGATAACACAAGAACCAGGGTTCATCCAATGAGATTAACAGACAGCTGGTTTAAAATTAACAAAAGGAAGTGCTTCTTCACACAATGCACAGTCAACCTGTGGAACTCCTTGGCAGGAGATGTTGTGAAGGCCAAAACTATAACTGGGTTCAAAAAAGAACTAGATCAATTCATGGAGGATAGATCCATCAATGGCTGTTAGCCAGGATGAGCAGGGATGCAAAACTATGCTCTGTTTGCCAGAAACTGGGAGTAGATGACACGGGGTGGATCACTTGCTGATTGCCCTGTTCTGTTCATTCCCTCTGAAGCATCTGGCATTGGCCACTGTCCGAAGACAGGCTAGATATTGGGCTAGATGGACCGTTGCTCTGACCCAGTATGGCTGTTTTTTATTCTTAGGTTACCCCATCACCCACTTACAGCACTCTCTGCAAATGCCCTGAGATCTGTGTACTTGGTCCAGAAGGGGGGAAGGGGCACTTGGCAATGCTTTGCGGTGACCTCTCTGGCTGGCTCAGGAGAGACATTAGTGGACTTTAGAAGGACATGTACACAGCCTCCCTCTCCTGAACAGATGGTTGGACGTGACGTGAGGTCTTGCAGCATATGAAGGCGTAAAGAGGGAAAATGGGTGGACAGAATTTTGGGGGCTAAAAGAAGGGCTCAGGCAGCCCCCCGGAGAAGTAATAAAATAACCTGGAGCAGGAGTAGGAGGAATTAGAAGTCGTATATGTGCCATCTGGTTTTGGTGCCTGTCCCTCCCCATCAGGAAAGAGCCACACACTAGGACAGGTGAAAGTCTGCTATGGACTGACCCAAGATGAGAACAACAGATGACGCTGTAGACGGCACTGAGGCTGTGCAAGGGAAACCAGAGTTGAATAGCAGGGGGTATTAAAAGCCAATATTGAGGTTCAACAGCAGAGCTGCAATGAGGAAATATGCTTTGTGCTGCCTGGCTTTTGTCAATCCTCTCAGTTTCCTGAGCACCAAATAAATCCAGGAAATAAAATAGGTCTGATTCACCAGGCAACCTAAATGCTCAGGAGGGAGAAAAGGTGACCAGATGGTCACCTCTGGGCTGCCACTTCTCATATGAGAAAAAAGGGGCAGCTGATGCTGAAACCCAGTTGGGAATTTAATGGCTAGTTCCTTCCAGCTGCCATCTCAGCCTAGGGGAAGGGCTGGGGGAAAACAAATTTCACAGCAAATACAGAGTTTAAAATGTGGTTTAGTTTTGCATGTTCAGAATCCAAAACCGTCTAGTGCTAAAAGCTATTGGATGCTAGTGGACAGGCTGACATTACACAAATATAAGTTGGAAGATTTTAATTTTGTGGGTGTCAAGTCAGCATGTTAAAATACCGAAGGTTTCAGCACCAGCCACAGCTTTCTTTGTAGCATGGCCTCCTGGTGCCAGTCACGTCTTTGTACGCACCTTTTTTGAACAGTCTTAAAATGAGACGCTTTGACCTTATCTTTTCACATGGGGGTTGTGTTGTGTTTCCTCGGTCACAGGGGTGCTGGAAGTAGAAATGCTGAGAAAACGGCTCAGCCCAAAGGAGCTGGGGAGACAGCCTCACTTCACAAGCTGTCAAACAGTGACTCTCATACATACACTCATACACTCTCCATCCAGGAGCTGGCACCAAAATGAATTAAATTTGGGTCTCTTGGAAGCTACTAGCACGGTCATGGCCACCAGAGTGTGGGACACCCACGGCAGAGAAGGAGTTACTTCTAGATTCAACTTTTTGGGGAGCCTTACGGAAAGAGGAGGGGCTTCTTTCATACTCCACCTTTCAGGGAGTCCCTCATGGGGTGACAGACTGCTCCCAGACTCTTTCTAGCTCAGAGTGGTTGAGGAAGCACCGCCAGGCTCTCAGACTCAACCTCTGCAGGGTTTCCAAGAGGAGGTAACTGTAGCAATTAGACTATCAGAGAGATGGGGTGGTCACAGCGAGGCCGCAAGCCTCCTTTTCCAGCAATGGCCGGGGAGGACTGTTGCCTCCCTTTCAAGAGGATTAGCTCATGTCACCTCCCAAGTCACTACTTTGCACCTAGCATGCCACCCGGTGGAGAGCTGATGAGCAGGCAGAGTACAACAGAAGGCAAAAGGGGTCACCATACAGTAGCGCATTGTACAGCGAAGCACTGCTTCATACCTAGAGGTAGAACACACGCCAGTGACAAATTCTGCAGGTTTTAAAATAATTAACTCAGAGGAGAAAGAAGTGTGAGAATTCACAGCCTCTTCTCTCTGGTTCATACTCTGCAAGGTTCTTCTGACACCAGGTCAACATCTCAGCTTGGTGTCAGTGGAGATAAACACCACACACAATTAGGCATGAGTGGCAGTCTGCTCAAGAGAATCCCAGGACTGGGATAGCAGGGTGTGCTGCAGGGCAGGAGGGAGGGGCATTGGCAGAGCTATGTGGAGCCCAGGACTGGACTAGCGAAGGGATGGGGGCTGCAGGTGCGGTGCACAGACAGAGCTGAGTGTGGGGTACTCAGGACTGTAACAGAAAGAGGTGCTCAGGTCCCAAGTGAGATGCAGCAAGAGCTGGGTAGGAGATTCTTGCACAGAACCTGTTTGCACTGCACCAGCTCTCGTTAATTGCTGTCAATCCCTCACTTTCATGACAACTAAAACTCACAGGAATTTAAATGACAAAAAGAAAAAGAACAAGACATGAAGAACAGAATAACCTCCCCCAGTGCAATCACTGTTACTCTAAGGATGAGAGCAAGTGATTTGTTTCCATACAAAATATTACTGCATCTTTCAAGCATCAGCTACAGTTACTTGTAACAAGGGGGGTAGGGGACAGCAGGGAAACCATGAGCACACAAAACATCTGTTGCTGAAGGGTGCGTCTTTTACAACTAAAGCCCACCAGAGCACTGCAGCCTCTTCCTTGGTACATCCCGGGAAATATGTGGGATTGGGGCAAACTTTCGTTCCAGGCAAAACAGCTACAGCAGCCACCAGTAATGGTGCTAGACCCTTAGATGCCCTAGGGAGAAAACTGGCCCAGTGCTGGGCTAAGACTCAAGGTGCCAGGTGCTGCACACCTTTGCAATGGATGACATAATGTGGCAGGAAATGGAGAATCAGGCCCCAGGTGTCAAGTGTATCATTGCCCACCAATGGAATTTAACTCAGGCCATGTCTACGTGGGCTTAATCCTAGAATGCAGCGAGTTAACATCTCCATTCTCCTGAACAGGAGCATCTTCTGGAGGAAGGGGGAAGTTCACACATTTTAAATGATTTGCCCTAACTTTCCCGCGTGTCCCCACATAGGCAAGCCCTCAGTCAGCTTGTTCAAATAATTATAGCGACCCTTCCCTCGTGAGTCAGCCATCTCCAAGATACTTCCTTGTTTGGCTGGTTATGTACAAGCTAGCCCACATTATTACCCACTCTTCAAAAGGCAAGAAGACTTCTTGAACTTGCTTGCCACTGCTAATGTTCCGATGGCCCCAGGGAACTGTTTCCAGCTCTGTGAAATAATGATAATACGTAGCACCCAAAGTTCATCCACAGGTCTCAGAACTCTTGGAAAAGAGTATTGTTATCACCACTCTACTGATGGGGGAGCTGAGGAACATGAAGGGGAAGTAACTTGCCCAATGCAACAAGGGAGTCAGTAACAGAAATGGGAAGAGAAGCCAACAGGCCATAAGCCCAGCTTCATACTCTATGCATTGGCCTCAAGAAGGGCCTTGAAAATGATCCAAGGAAGGTACCTAGGGCAAGACTTAAAGATAAGAACTTACCACCCTCCCCACCCCAAAACCTATATTCTTCCTTATTACTTACCTTCCTATTCCTGGTTACCTGCCTCTTCTCCATTGCCTTGGGGTGGCGAAAATGAGGACTCTCACCCTCTACTCTCCCGGGGCAAAGAGAAAACCATGAAAGCCACTATCCAACATCCAAGGAGCTTAGTGCCACCAAAGCCACAGGTGCTTCCTGATTAAGGCCTTGAGAGTTCCAGTTTCCTCATCCCTGGCTCCTAATTAACAGCATTTTACAACAAACACAAAGAAACGAATCAGTCCCAAGGCAGGGGGGCATGCTGGCCACCACATGCATCTCTGAGCATTTTGGAGCTGCCACCTTGCCTGCCACAATTAGGAATCCTTTCCTGGGGCAACTAATTGGCCTCATTAGCTACTGTATAGTTAAAGCTTGTGTGAGGAGAGGCATCTTGAGGAGGGGGGCCAACTTAGTAAATGTAACCCACGAGCTAATTTCCCTTGCCTGCATGCAGAAGGCTAATCACAGCTTTTTACAGCTACTTCATGGAACAGCTTCTGACTTAGAGACGCCCCCAGGCAGATCAGTGCAGTTACTACCCCTGGCTTTTGTTAAACTGTGTAGACTAAAAAGTGTTGTCCAACCTCTCAATCGCTATCCGTACTTTAATGTGTTTTTTTTGTTTTGTTTCACTAACACCTCCTTTTGCTTCACCAAACTATTGCAAGCAGAGTGAAGCTTTTTCACCTGCTGGAAAGCTAACACTTTTTCAAAATGTATTGCAGTGTAATTTAAATTGCATGAAAATTAGCTCCATTTTGTCATCTAGACCAGTACAGTGCCAGCCCCGGCACCCTGTCTCCAAGTCACAGTCTCTGCAGAAGCATCCACATACCACCAGAGCAAAGTTATCATTGGGAACGTTCAACAGAGGGTTCAAGTTGGAAGGGGTAAGGGGGATCTGTAATTGGCCTGCATTTGATAATACTACAGTGGGGACTTAAGTATATGTATAAGCTGTCTTGCTGAAATGTATAGAGTTTCAAAGAACTAATAATATTTAAAAGGAACAAACTGTTGACAAGCCACAGTCACTTGCCCAAGGTGGGGCTTCACCTCATGGGATATAGTCAGGTGACTGGCCTATTTGTCTGCATGAAGATGTGTGGCCAGCACTTCTTAATAACAAAGAGAGGCCCCAATAATCCCCCTTCAATCTTAACATCCTTAAGCCACTGAAAAGTTAGGATCCAGATCTGAACTGTGCCGTTCATCTCTATGTAATTCATATTAATCAATTAATGTCCACATCCATAGACAATCAATTAGACATTTCTTCAGAGAGTTCTTTTGATGTGAAATTATTTTGTTTCCTGATTGGGAGGGAGACTGAAAAGAAGAATTAACCCAAATCTCAAACCAACCTATGTGGGACAGGGTGAGGCAAGAGGGTCTCTATTTTCACCTCCTAATCCAACCTCTCACTCAGCCTTCAACCCAAATCTCAACTCTCTTCCTCAACTGATTCCAGTTCCAGAACTGAACCCAGACTTCTTGGCCCATTTGTCGGCGATGTTCATCTATCTACACCCAGCTCAGAAGAGTTTGGTCTGGCCAAGCACCCACACATTCAGGATGGGGATGTTCTGAGTCCACCTTTGTGGCTTTTGATAGTGCACAAAGACTAGACCCTTGGCCACATACTGAATATGGATATGTAGAACAATGGAAGGAAAACATAACAGACTAAATATATCCCTGCTGTAACTCCACTGATGAACTTCAATCACCTTGTACAATGTATTGTATCTTTGCTGTGAAACTTATTTTTGATTCAAATACCAAATTCACAGCACGGCCGCCTTTACTCATTGCACATTTCTCTAAGAGGAGGTTCTCTATGTTCACAATCCATACTGTTCTGTTGCTTTCAGCCTTCAAAATTGACTCCACCTGCTTTTTTACTAAAGTACATAGGCAGACTTGCGGTGAATAAACAGCATTGTTCATACGTTGTGAAAACAGCAGCAGCAGAAATGTTTGCTATGTTAATTCTGAGGGATTAACACTAGGGGTGCTGCCAAATGCCCAAATCCTAAATGATTTAAGGAATAGGGATGTACACGGGGCTTAGCATTTGTGATTTAAGGGTCTGTGTGCATTTTCCATAGACTACATTGAATGCCACAGGGAGTTATTTATGGTACCGAAATAATGCAAGATCTGGTCTTCAAATGGTACTATTAACTATCCAGAAAAAAGAAGAGCAGCTCCCTTCATATTTCCATCTCAAAGATGGATCTTAGAGGACCATGGAAAACACCCCACAAATATAAGTACTAAGAAAGTCAGGTTTACATGGGTTGTAGTTGAATTCAAATGTATAGCCCTGTTACAGCTTGGTCCAAAACCCACTGAAGTCACTGGGAATCTTTCCATTGATGTTAATGGCCTCTGGATCAGACTCTAAAAGGGCAAGGATAGAAGATGGCCTTCAGAATTGCTGGACCTAGAAATAGTAGTTCAGTTTTGGAGAGTGCAAGAAGAGCCAAGTCAAAACTCTTCTTTTAAGTGAGTCCTGGCTGGACCTGGCTGCTAGTTCCTAACCCTTTCTTTGGGTAGGATAGCAGAAATGGGGGAGCAGGCTGGGCATGGAGTGGAGCTGAGACAGAGTCCAAAGGGGTTCCAAGGTAGCAGATGCAGGATGAAAGAGGTTTGTTTACCCAATGGGAGGAAGGTTGGAGCTTTCTAATAATCAAAGAGTGAGCAGAGAGGAGGAAGTGTGAGGGGCCTTGAATTGAAGTGGAATGGAAGTGGAGATGGAGGAGTGAGATAAGAGGGGAATTTCCTCCACTTACACCCTCATGGATGAGTATAATACACTCAGTTGTACCCTTGTGTGTGGTACTACAGGAATGATTTTGCTAAATCTTTCAGCGGCTGCAGCCTGAATACTCCTCGTTCAGCCCTCACATTACTGACATTGCCACCTGACTATGGGTCAATAGGGGAGAGGGTGAGGCAAGAGAGGCTCTGCACCACTTGGTGGAAATCTGCACATTAGTTAAAAAAAAGGAAGTTTCTCACTAAATGCCTCTCCATTGGCTCATCTGACTGAAAACTATTACATCGCTTCACTGATAAACCATGAGACAGTGAGTTCTGATGATGCAGCGCTCAGCAGTTATCGGCCAATAGCACAAAACCAAAGATGTGGCTCAATGTCAACACATTCAAATAGCTTTGAAAGGATAAGTCTCATGTACTAGTCGAATGCACGTGGCAGATTTAACAAATACTCAGTCTGGACGCTTCACTTCTTAATGCATTTAGGCCTGCAAAACTGGGTTGGAAATTTTGTGATAACATCATTTTCACAAGACTGTTGGTCCTTCGGGATTCTGATGGAACCAAGAGTATTGTGTGGTATTTTGGTGCAATTGGTTCTGCTCCCACAAAAAGGTAGGAAGTATAGAGCTGCCAAAAATGGAAAGAGAATGTAAAAATTGTACTCTCACATTTCTGAACCTCAGAAAAAATTAATTCTTGGTTTGAGTTCAGAGCAAAGTTCTTGAGAGAGGTGGAGGGGTGTGTCTGATTCAGTTATTTAATAACTCTCTAGATTAGAGGTTCCCTGACTTTTCTTATTGTGTACCCTCTTCCAGATCTACCAGCTGCCCGTATACCCCTATCCTTCTCACCACTGATACTTTGTGTGTTCTTTTTAACACTACCTGTCTTTAGCCATGTCCATATTTCACTGTTATGTACAGATATAGTTATAGTGTGAATGTACACAAGCAAATAAACCAAACAAACACTGATTAAGTTTGGAGATCAGTTAGATGGGACAGATGCCCAGCAACTGAACCCACACAATACAGTGATTAGAGGTGAGGGCTCTGTACTTCAGTGTCTCTGTGTTCTCCCTGGTACATTGTGAAATAAATTAACTATGGTATTTTATAGAATAAATTCCCACAGAGATGTAAAACTTTGTCTGAGTAGCCTATTATGAAAATGCAATAAATAAAATAATTAATAAATGAAATCCACCATTACATAATTTCTCCCGCATACTGCTCAGGGGTATGCATACCACAGTTTGGGAACCCTTGCTTTAGATCTTTCTAAGCCCTAGTATAGGATAACAGCAAGATGAGAAGATACTGCTGACTCCCCAGGAAAAGGATTCTTTGTCCCATTTAGTGAATGATGGACAATCCATAAGGCAAGTTACCATGGCTGCTTCATTGAATAGCTAGTTCAGCAATCAGAAGACTAATAGACAAATTCTTCTTCTGATGGTGAGAGTTCAGTACAGACTACCTGATAGCTGCTCTTAAGTAGAAAGTTGCTGAACCAAATCCCTGGATGCAAATAACCCGAAACTTTGAGAAGGAGACAGATTCTAAATCCAGGTCTGAAGTTTTCAGCCCAGATTCCTCATTACATTCTTGTCATGGCTCACATCACAGATGGTGGCCCTGCTTGATAGAAATGGGGATACAGCAGGAAGTTCAGAAATGCCAGCTGTGAACCTTCAGACATTGCCTAATATCCAGCCTGGTGTCATCTGGAAGCAGGGCGTGTTCTAAGGGCTGGGAAGTAATGGCCAGTCACTTGCTGAGGAAGGAGCAGGCAGTTCAAGACAAGGAACTCCTTTCGTCAGAAATATTCTCATGCACAAGTTTGATCCAGTCTGAAAAAACCTTAGCCTTGGGCTAAGTGAGCAGCTGTCTGGGGAGCACTAGGACTCCCATGATCACGTCCTACAGGCCAAGGCCGTGTCATACTTGCGTGTGTAGAGTTTCTGCCCATCTGGTTCCTCTGCCAAAAGAGAAGGTCTGTTTGGGCTCAGCCATATTCCATAGGACCTTGAGGTCTTTGAAAGAGCCCCCAGCAGCTCTTCTGTAGCTTCACTGCATGACGAAAACTTGCTGCATATGTAGGGACATCACCATGGACATTTGGGGATGGAATCCAGGACTTCTGGCTCCATAAACACGTCTGTGCCTCTGGGGTGAGGAGAATCTCCCTGATTTGTCAGTAACAGGGTTTATTCTTTGTGGGCTGCAGCTGGTAGAGGACAACGTGGTCTCCCACTCTCTCTCTCTTGTGATGCAATTCTGTTCTCACTGCAGTCAATAGGAATTTTGTCACTGATCTCAACATGAGCAAGATTGGCCAGTTAGCCAGTAAGTTATACATTAGAACTGCAATTAGGGACATAGGCCCCAGTCAAGCCCTCAAAAACATATGGGTAGCTTCAATTGACTTGTGTGTGTCTGAAGGCACAACAGGGTCTCAGGATGTTATATGATGTTCAAGAGCAGAAAGCATCAAATACAAATGATTGGGAAGAAGCAGACAGAGTCTCCTTTTCGGAGGAGGAAATTACCCAGACAGGTGACAGTGTGGGTTGCTAAGGTGATTGGGACAAACCTCCTCAGAAACTCTCCAGCTAGAGTCCTGCAAACAAATACTCCGTTTACAGAGAGAATCTAGCAACACTTCAGAGAGCAAAGAGCAATGCAAGCAGAAAGGAATTATTGTACAACTAATATAGAAGGAAATATTGAGAGAGAGATGTCCTGTTCCAATGACCAAAATATGAGGGAGTCTGAGAAAGAGATTTCCACGCACTATCAGGAGTGAGAAAGACTTCATCAGAAGGCAACGAGGAAAACTTTTCAGAATCTCCAGGGGAAAGAGAGGAGCCAGCAGAGATGACATCACATTATCAATCAAGCTACTACTGGATCAGGAATGGACACTAATGACAAGGGATAAAACCCCCAATACAGTGTGATGCCATATCCAGGTCACATGACTGATGTATTGGGGATTAAATGCTAAACACACTGTCCTGGGCAGATTGTATCCACTGCGACAGACACTTGAGAGATCTGTCTTTCCTTATATACTTTGTCCACTGTCATGCCCACAAATTATTATAGAATTGGGTGGTTTGGTGGAAGGAGGAGAGCACTCACTGCTCTATTTAACAGAGATTTCTACACAGTGGAGTGGTTTTGCCCGTAACCTGGACCTCTTCGTGGCCAATGGGTGACTCCACCAGTTCCACCTGCCTTTCCATGCTGTGAAACCCCATGACTCCTTGAGGGAGTGCAAGGGTTTATTGCTTTGCTTGGTACCTTTGACAAATTCTCTGGTTCTTCTGAAGTCATGAGCCAAACTTAAAGCAAAGACGGTTTCTTTAAGAGAGTTTACGGACTGATGCCTGCATGCCACGAGAGGGAAAGAAAATATCAGCGGTGCTGTAGAGACCAATCGCGCTTCCCCCTTGGTGAGTGACAGCTCTGTTTGTCAGGAGAGACAGCTTGTCTTGAGTTTGATATAGCTAACTATCACCTGGGGAGACTATTAGAGAGAGAAAGGAAGAGGGGAGCTAGGGAGGAGAAAGAGGAAGGAGGTGACAGAAGACTGTAGGGGAGAGAAAGACATATAACAGTTGATGTATTAACTTGTTAACTATGGCAACACGTGTGTACCTTGTCATGCCAATAAATTCATTGAAATTGAAGCTGAATTGAAAGTCAAGCACAAGGGAGTGTGGGTGGATGGAAGGAATCATAGCCCACTGAAAGACGAAGAACAATTTATTAGTTACCTCAGAAAGACACTGGGCACACTGACACTGGGGACCAACCAGCTTCCCTGCTTTACGACGACCTCTCTAATCCTGTCAGGTAACAGATGCTCAGAAGCTGGGGTATCAGTACTGTATTTCCACAATTAAGGAGATCACTTCAGTGGAACAAAGTTTGATCTAACAAAGGTTTATACCCCATCCCACAGCTTCTAATAACACCATTCATCCAAGACCAGAGAGAGTCAGTGTCAGAGCTGGGTTCAGAACTTCCTGGCCCATGCTCAGACCATGCTTCTCTTCCCTTCTCTCTACTTGCCTCTCCTTTCCCTTGACCTTACATTGTGCACACACTCAGTCCTCTTCGTCCCTTTGACTCATGGGTTGTAGCATGTATTTTAGCTATTTGCTATGACCACTAAGGGGTCAGGATTTTGCACCTGGCAATGACATGTTAATTTATACTGTTCAGAAAGAACTACCTGAGGGGATACTCCCGCCACTGTACCTCTTGAGCTCTTGCAAATCTCCCTACCTGCTCCCTCTTGAGGTGGGTCTCCCTGGTAATCTCATATTCTGTGGGAGGGCTTGGTCAACAGTATCCAGTTTGAATGTGAATCCCAATTCCCCACTTTGTGAAGCAGAGAAGCTGGTTGGTCCCCACTGTCACTCTGCCCAGTGTCTTTCTGAGGTAACTAATAAACTGTTCTTTGTCTTTCAGTAGGCTGTTTTTCTTCCATCCACCCACACTCCCTTATGCTTGACTTTCAATTCAGCTTCAATTTCAATGAATTTATTGGCATGACAAGGTACACACCTGTTGCCAAAATTAAATAGCCTAGCAAAGGGTCCTGGCTCTCTCTCAAATCATGAAAGGAGACCAACTCCCACCTTTGTTCCTCAGAACTCCACCCCTGACTGAAGAAATGAAAATTAATCATGAGATGCTCTCCTTAACCCAGCTAGCAGAATAAAGGGCCCAGGGCAGGTCAAGCATGGGACATGTAGGAACTTTCTCTCTCCTCCTCCTTGACCCTGCCGTGCTATCCCACTTACACCTATACCTCTAAAGGAAATGAATATGTCTATGAATGCTTTCTGAGAAATCCCTACTCTTCGCTTTTCTCCCCCTCCGCCCCCGCCTCACCATTTCACAAAGACATACGCACACCACCTGTGTTCAGGGAAGACAATCAATTCCTGCAAAGAGCACTCTCTCTCACTAGCAAGCTACAGCGCCCAAAGGGTAATTGCCAAAGCTGCCCAACACCCCCCTGCAACCTCATTTGAAGCCATCCAGAGATGTCTGCCTTTATGTGATGAGACGTATCTGCTGAGCCTTTCTTGTGACGGGGGCCGATCTCAACCAATTGCCAGACTTCCGAGCAAGGGAGAGAAAGACAGTGCATACTCAGTGTCCCCTTCCTCTCACCCACACCCTCTTCTGCTGCTGGTTCTGCTGGAGGTGAAGGTTCTCCGGTGAAAATGGCCCCCTCAGGAGGCAGAACTACTAAACATGCTTCCTTCACACAGGGAGCTGCACTCAGCTACACACCTTGAAAAGCTGCTTTTTAAGTCTAAAAGGTAGAGACTTTTGCTTGTCTGGGGCATTGTGAGACTGTGTGTGCCTGTGTGAGCGTCTCCCTTTCCACTATCATCCATCTTTCATTCTATTTGTCTTAAATAGCTCCTATGGCCAGAGTGTCTGAGGCTACATGCCTTCTCTGAAGCTTTCATTTGGCTCAGGGTTGTCCTAAGTGCAGTCCCCAGAATTGTACAATAAGGCCCTGTGCCTGCCTTCATGTTTATATAAAGTGAGACCTGGAGTTTCTAGCATGCAATGCTCCACTTTGAGCTAAGTGATCTCCAAATCAGATCAGCTGTAGTGTCCTTGGAATGTGATATCCTATTAAAGTGGAGGGCAGCTTCAATCTACTTCATTATTTGTAAAATCAGTGCTTGGCCTCTGGTCAATTACCAGTGCCTCCCTGAGTTGGATGAACTGGATGTCTTTTTTTTTTTTTTTTTTAAACAAATTAAGCGATGAACTTCAGATTCACAAAGCTTTTAGTTTAAATGACCGGCACAGAGTGGAGAAATTAAGAGCCAAAAGGAGAACCGTGTATAAACCGATGTTCATGAGAGTCTACAAAAAGCATGAAACAATAGCTCTGGAAGGTGTGAAATACCCCATCATCTCGCTCAGGGCCCTACCTGTGGACATTTTACAAGATACCAAGCGCCCAGCGTTTTCTTTTCTGTCTCCCTGCCCTGCCTGCAGCTGCCTTTTGCTGTTAGCTTTTCCCACAAGGGGGAGTTAATCAGATTACTGGGCATGCTCTCTGACTGTTCTATAGAACCAGGCAAGAAATGGAAGGGAGGGAGCCAGGCCTAGACTCCAGTTTGTGGGAAGCTGGGCACTGGGGGACAACTAGAAATGCAGACTGGGCAACTAGGCTTCACAGAGAATACAGCTGAGGTCTGAGAGCTGAGATGAGCCATTGGAGCTGACTCCAAGCTCTTCCTTTCCCTGGCACCCACTGGGCAAGGAAAGAGATTCTGAGCTGGACCGCCCAGAATTATCAGCATTGCCAAAGCTCATAGAGCCAGTTTATCTGGAGAATACCTCCATCATCAAACAAAATCATGGCTGAAAATAACCACTGAGGAATTTGACGCCAATGAGTATTTTCAACTATGGGTCATAGTTGAGTGTGTGGGTTTGGGTGTTGGGGGAATTGGAATGAAGGGCATTTCATGGCAATACGATAAAGTAACATTGCTGCTGAATTTAGGGGCTCTTGCTGCAGGATTTGGCCCCATTGTGCCATGAAGTACACTGATCTCCGCATATAAGTGCCTAGACAGAGAGGTATTTATAGAAATTGTCTTGAAAATTCATGTTTACAAACATGACAGGTACGCTAGTGATGCGCACCACTGAAATGTCCATGCATACAACATACAAAATATTCGTACATATTACACCATCATTTAACTACCGATGGTATTCCATCTAATTGTTGCATTTTTTCCTTTAAGGTTCTTACTCTCTATGGAAAAAGTAGTCTTGTAGTTTCTCATTCTGTGGCTATGGGGGTGTTGAGTTCATATCAGACCCTTTAACAACAGGAGCAGAAGTAGGAGGCCCCAGACATGCAGTTTCTTTGCCTTCTTCTGGTGTCTTGCAGTTGGTTTAGATTAGCTCTGTCAGACAGAAGGGTCAGTGGACGTATCTCGTCACATAACCACAAGCCTCTTCCAATGGCATGCACCCCATACTGGGTAACATTGCTCACAAAGGACACCCGCCATCCTCTGTAGTGCCTAGTGCTGGGGTTTTTTGGTGGAACAGGAAAGAATGGTGATTGGAGGGGCATTTAACCCTCTGAATGCCAGGATGCCATAGTGGGAAACAAGTTGACACGTCTTGAATATCAGTAGACTAATAGGATGTATGGCAGCTGTCTGCTAGCCACGCTGAAAGTATTTCTTATGCCCAGGGAGAGGTCACATCACTGTTAGTTAAAACAGGGCTTTGGGTAGTGTCAAGTGGAGAAGCAGTGATATTCAGCAAGAAGGGAAAATTCACTTCACTTATATCAGGTACTTCCTTGTTGGGTGGGAGGTGATGGTCTGTAAAATAGATATTGGCTGGAACACCTGGGGCTCATGGGAAAACACATTAAAGAATTAAGTTCACCGCAACAGGCTGGAAGGTTTGGCATAGTGGAAGGGTCCACATAAAATGTCGCACTAGAAATGGGTGGCATAGTACCTTCGATGCAAAGATTTCTAAGCATTTTACAAACTCCAACTAATTTTACTAACTCCCTTGTGAAGTGGATCAGTATCAGGATACCCATCTTACAGAGTGGGAAACTGAGGTGAGTGACCTGCTCAAGGTAATAGAGAGAGAGTCAGTAGCTGACCAGAGAGGCAGCATGGTTCAGCGGCTAAGGCACTAGGCTGAGACTCAGGAGAGCTCAGGTCTACTCCTGGTTATGCTATTGAGCTGCCGCGTGACCATGCATGAATCACTTCACCTCTCACAGCCGCTGTCTCTCTAGACTGTAAACTCTTTGGGGCAGGAACCGTTTCTTACTATGCATATGTACAGCATTTAATACACTGCTGGCCCAATCTCAGCTGGGGCTTCTAGGCATTCTTAATATAAATAACAGTAACCCAAGACTCCTGGCTCCCAGTTCTGCACATAGATCCTGGTTTTAATTTTTCTTCTGCAAAGATCAGTTCTATGTCTTGGTTTTAAAATGTCTGGGGACAGTCTACATTGGAGCTCATCCGGCGGTAGCAAGGGTGGCAAAAAAGTCCGTTCTAAACACAGCCATGGTGGCATTGTTCAACGATCTAAAGCGAAAAATAAACCCTGTCTTGGAAATGGAGAAGTGACCAAAGAAGGTGCAGAGTCAAAGAAGCAAAGAACAGATAAGAGCATCACAAAGTGAGCATGGGTTAGTGCTTCCAAATGGTGGGGAAGAGGGCCTATTATCTTGGGGGGAAAAGAGAACTAGATAGTAAGTGCGCCCATGAGTAAATAAAGGAAGAAAGGTGACATTCCTGATGATGTTTAAATGACTGAGATGCCAAGCAGCTTGTTAAAATATCTCATGGTCTTGAGCAAGGAAAACAAAGAACAGTGTTTTGGACAATCAGGAAGCAAGAGCGACCTAATAAATGGAATTATTGATAAAATGCAAGCGAGGAAATGTTAGGGGAAAATAAATCTCTAGAAATAATCAGCTAATGGATTAAATGCATCTGAGGGTGAGAAGGAAATTAGTTGATCAATTCACTCAGCAACTGCTAATTATATTTGACAAGTCATGGAGTACTGGGGAAAACTAGGGAAAAGCAGTTGTGGTACCAATGTTTAAGGCAGCATTGTGACTGTAAAGGATGGGCCCAGTGAAAGGCAAGACGGCTGACTCAAAGACAACATCTCCTGAATCTTCAAGGAGTGTAGCCACTGCACAACCTTTTGCAAGGTGCAATCTGCATTCCCCTCTGTGCCACTCACCTTCATCGGCCAGTGCCGCAGGTCATAGTCTCATGATCATAGCCTCATCACTGTCAACTCTGGAGAACTCCAACGGCAGCGTTAGCCTCAGTAGGGAAGCTCAGGGAAGCACAACCACCATATTGTTTCTAGGTGAAAGGCTCCTTCCTCCCTCTTCCCTCACTTTGTGCACCCATCTTGTCCTTAACATACAGGGGAAATCTAACATTCCTGGAAATTAATGTCTATTAAATCTGACTCCTGAACAAGAAGTTACTTCCTCCTCCCCTGGCACAGGTACCCTAGGGAAAGGCTATACAAATGACAGCTTGGGAGGAGATGGAAGATGATGGAAGATGGAAGACTTGGCAAGATTGGGTACCACATCCCAGGATGTAGGGCAGAGCTAAACCCTAAGAGGGTGGATGATTTTTTTCTTTCCTTTCCACCTATTCTCGTTTCTTTTTCTCTTTTGCTATAAAGCATTATCCCTTGAGAAGAAACCCTTGTATTTGTTTATCCTCATTCTCCCAGCTTGCAAACCAATATTAATGATCAAGCCTCTAAGGATGTCCAATACAAATGAATACAATGGATTATTTTTTGAGGGGGAGGTTTTCAAAGACACAAATGGTAACTTGACACCCTGCTCCCATTGATTCAAGGGACTTGCAGTGGGAGTTGTGCACCTCCCTCCCTTTTGTGCCTTTAAAAATCTTGCCTTTAATAACCATGGGCTGAGTACTATGGTCCACACACAAGCAAAAGCCTCATTAACTTCAGTTGGATAAACTTTTTTTGGAATTAGTACTGCAGGAGTGAACCCTTTCTTAGTTAACTGTAATACATTTGTAACCATACACAGAAGGTAGCATGCCTTGTTCCATAAACTATTGTCATTTACTTAAAAACAAAGTAACAGTACAATAAAATAAAAGAGTCTGGGTATCATCCCGAACCTGTCACAAAGTAGAGCTAATCAGAAACCTGAATTTCCATCCCAAGAGAATTTCCCACCATTCCATTTCCCCCCCTGTGAATTGGAACAAAAAGTCAAAATTTCAGTTTTTTCATGGAACAGAAATTATTGATAATTTCAATTAGGAAACATGTAAACATTCTGTTTTGAAAACATCTAACTATTTTGTTTTAAAATGTCAAATTGTTTCATTTTGATCATGTCAACACGTATATAATACAATATAACACAATATAAAATAGCAAATATAATATATTAAACCTAATACAACAGTCTAAATGAAATTAAACAAAACTAAATCAGACAGTCAAAACAACATTTTTACCTTATCAAAATGAGACCGTCACAATGATTTGTTTCAAAATTTTCCAGCTGAAAATGTCATTGAAATGGACACATATTGTGAAAATGTTGAGATTTTAATAAAACTGCATTTTCGGACAGAAAACAGTTCTGTCTAAAATGCTCTGACTAGCTCCATCAAAAGGCTACTCTGAATATATAATCTGAAGATACCTTTTCCTCACCATCATTGTGACCCAAGAACCGTTTAATGCCAGTTAGTAAGAGGATGCAGAGGGGCCACAGGAATTTTCTGATTCTGGAATGTACATTCTGGTTCATCAAAGAATGCCATGTCAGGTCTCAAATGAAAGCTGATGACACACTGGTCATCAATATCATTGTGAAATATATATACAGACACTGCGTAAAGAGATATGTATAAATATTGAAAACATATTCTTATAGCCTGTATCCAATATTTGTCACCAGCAACAGACAGACAGATTTTCTGTCAGACAGGAGATGTCTCTCCATTTATCTGTTTACATGTAAATTGAATATTGTCTCGTTCACAGTGGGTCCCCATCACCAGTCTGAGCCAATTGAAAATGAAGGATCGAAAGAAAGAACTTCAGAAAGGAACTAACAGGAAGAGAAACATGGCAGGAGAAGAAAACCTTATCTGGAGGTGTATATCAAAGGTTTGCTTGAGTTTATTTCAGGGGAGAAAGGGGACGCCCAGGCACCCTTCACTGAGGGAGTAAGAGGACAGTGCTTTTGCATCATGAAAATGGGATCTCCGCCAGCTTGGCTGGAATCACTAGAGAGACCTTTGGGTAAGAAAAGCTTCTTTAGACAAGAAAGTAACTTGTTAGTTAAGCTTCGTCTCAGAAAAGCGTGTTATGATTTTGTTTTACGTGTAACCATTTGTTCCCAATACTCTTACTCATTATCACTTGAATCTCTATTCTTTGATATTAGAACTTATTCTTGTTCTCACTATAAATACATCTAAGTGCTGGGTGTTTAACGGAGCTGTGTTCTAAGGTATAACTCATCAGCTGAGCTGTACTGTTCCAGCATTACCAGGCCTGTTATTCCCAAAGGGAGTGGTCAATGGATCAGGGGCTGGAGTATTTGGGGGTTGCTGTGTGTGCCTGTTGCTACCTGTACAGGGAGAGCAAGGCCTGGAAGACAGTTTTCATGCTGCCAGGAGCCACTAGATCCACAACAGGCAGAGACAAGACTGCTTCATGCTATGGGCAGGTGGTGGCGAGGTACTTTGCATCCCTGGGTCTCTGGGGAGTGTCACAACCATTATATTTAGATTTATATCCTTTAGTAAATAGTCAAGTATGTATCTATTTGTTGTTCCCCTTCCCTAGTCTCACTCTCCTCTGTCCTGAGACCTAGAATGGCTCAGAGCAGCAATTATCCCTTCTTAAAGATCTGGAAAGAACTGAACCCATTAGGGGAGCTACCATAAACAATAAATGATTGTTAATTCATTATTATTTATGAGATTAATATTAGTACCTTTGACATGATGTGAGAAATTTCTCTGCGCCAGATGGCACTCTGGTCAATCATTTTGCATTAGATAAGTGCATCCTTCTTAGGAAGCAATTTGCATTGGGTTGGCACAATTCTCACCTTCAGTTGTAACAATGAATTTGGTGCACAGCTGGTGCAATGATAATTCTTATGAACATGTCAAAGCTATTTTAAGACTGTTGTTAAATTATTAATTCAGGAAAATTAATGTGTGACTTATGAGCTAAATCAAAACTTGAAATCAGATTGATCATATCTGATGTTATGACACAAAAAATTGTGAATTTTTGAGCATACCATAATGCATGAGTCAAGTTGCCTCCAGGTTGATCATTCTTCTAACATTTATCTGCTCTCAAACCTTATCTCTGTAACTTGTGAGAGTCCAGTAGCTCCATGAAATATCTAATGATGGTATTTTTAGACTGTTGTATAACATTCATGGTTGAAGGGAATTTGGATCACGTAATGTTTTATATAGAGCTTCATGAACTTCCATTTGCAAATTTAATTCAATCTGTCTTGGATTAGAAACACTGTCATGGATTGAAAATTGCCTGACGAACCATAGGCAAAGGATAACACTAAGAGAGATGCATGTGCAAATTTGCAGGAAGGTGTTTTTTTAAGATTTTGCAGGAATCAGGATCAGGGCTGGTTTAATTTAGCATCTTCATTGATAAGCCAGAAGAAGCAGGGTACAGTTCACAAATGAAAGTTGTGGATGATGCTATATTGGGAGGAGTTGCAAGCACCCATGAAGACAGAGAAATAATATAAAGGGATCTGCCGAGGTTAAAAATATGGACAGAAAAGAACAGAATGAGATATAGATAGCCAGACTGGAGAAGAAGGATGGATTAGTGGTTAGAGTGCTAGCCCAAGACTGAGAAGATCTGAGTTTCTTGCTCTGCCTGTCTTCCTGTGCAACTTTGGGTACATCCCCTAGGGCAAGATCTTGAAAGGCATTTAGGTGCCTAAAGATGCAGATAGGCATCTAGTGGGATTTTCAAAAGTGCCCAGATGCCTAACTCCCATCCCTAGACACTTCTGAAAATTCCTTCCTGCTCCTTTAGGTGCCTAAATGCCTTTAAAAAGCTAGACTTTCTTCTCTCTGTGCCTCAGTTCCCCATTTGTAACATGGGGCTAACTGAACCTCCCAAGGATGTTGGGAAGATAAATACATTACAAGATTGAGAGGTGCTCAAATACTACAGTAATGGGGATTATATAAGTACCGCAGATCAACTGTGACCCTCTTATCCTCATTTGGTTAGTAGTTACTCACACAAGTAGTCCCATAGAAGTCGGCTCAACAACTTGTGTGAGTAACTGCTCACCACTGTGAATAATGGAGTCGCAATCTGGCCTGCTATTTGCAAGGGGAAAATGTAAGGTAAGGCTCAATTCAGAAAGCATTTCTATTCAGGACAGCATGTTTAGCACATACTCAACTTTACATGTGGTTTTAAATACTACTGAAGTCAATGGGATTTAAGCATGTGCTTAAAGCTAAGCATGTGTTAAATACCTTTCTGAATCAAGGTCTAACAGAGTACACCTGGGGAGAAATAACGCAAAACACAGTCAATGGGAGGGAGTCAATGGAGCCAATAGGAGGGAAAAATGTCAACAGCCATAATGTTGAATGAGATCTAGAGTTGATGGGAGAGGGCAAATTCCATATGAAGTAGACAGGTTATATGCTGGAAGAAATAAGTTTCAGCCACAGCAACAGAGGCATCATGTCAGAGAGCAGGGCCATATCAGTTTTTGTCTACACAGCTCTTGTAAGATACACACTAGAACACCATCGGCAGGTCTGATCACTGCTTTACCAAAAAGATGAAAGCAAACTGAAGGAAATATAAGAAGAGAAAGACTCTTAAATCTGTAAAACATAACTGTAGACAAGGACAGCACAACGGATTCTATACAACATGTTTTACTAAGGCCTTGTCTACACAGATCAGCAACGTGCTCTACACCGGTGTGATTCCTAAAATGCACTAACATGTCGTGGATTAACTGGTTCACATAGACCCTGCTGGTGTGCTTTAGCATGGTGCTGTTTGAAACAGTGCTACATTAAAGTGCAATAAGGAACCTTTAATGCATGCTAGCAGGGCCTACACAGACCAATTAATGTGCAACATGTTAGTGAACTTTACAAATCACTCCCTCGTCCCCATAAAGTGCATTACCCCACTGTGTACACAAGCCCTTAGAAAATCCCAACCTAGAGGACTAAATGAGATCAAAGCTCATTCCACAAAAGAAGACCTGTCCAACATCACACTATATGAATTGGTGATGAATATGAGAAAACAGTCCCAAGCTGGGACCAAGACTGCAGATCTACCAAAGACTAATGGCCTGATTTTTCAAAAGAGCTCAGCATCCAACAAGCAGAGCTCTTTGAACATCTGCCCAGTTAATTTAGAGCCTGAATGGGTCCTCTGGACGTTGGAAAATCTGGCCCTAAATGTACAATCTTCTTCCAAATGTAAATGTATAACATGATATGATAGGACCTTGTATGGAAAGAGTTAACTACTTCATGGTTATTAATCCTTCCTTTGCAATGCTTAAATAATCTGCATACCCTTCACAAGATCATAAATTGCAATTACTACTAATCAGCAGTGACAACTATATTTACCTGTATTTATTTTTTTTTCCTCTTAAACATTTTACTTGTTTTGCAAGAGGAAAAATAATAAAAAGATTATACACAAGAAAGAAAAGAAAGAAAGAAAAACTTATCAAGAACGTTTGGAAAAAGTGAATATATTTAGTCTATCTACCTATCTGTCATGTTCTCATATTAGCACACATCATCATAGTATCTGACAGCCTTCGTCGTTTCAGAGAGCTTCTTTTAGCTAGTTCACTCTATACTAAGTTAGTATACTGTATGCTCCAAGTATCTGAAGAGAGTATACACTGAGAAGTGAGAGGGCTGGAATTGCTGAGGCTGGTATAAGGAGGAGAAATGGGATAAGAATGAGTGGCTGGGGAATATTTCATAATGGAGAGACTAATGAGACTCTGGAATAGTCTCCTAAGGGAATTAGTGGGAAGCCATCACCTGGGGTATTTGAAACTAAGCTGGGCAAAGCACTGGAAAGTATATTGTACTGTAATTCTATACTGGCAGAGTGTCTCAGGGGAAAGATGGGCAAGGTGACCTGACAGGCAGCCAGCTTGTTCTACTGTTTAACATACTGGACTGGAGACTTGGCTCTGCCACTCACTTGCTGTTATGTTGGGCAAGTCACTTAATCGCTCTGTGCCTCGGTTTCCCCATTTGTTAAAATGGGGATAATGATGCTTTCTTTTCCCCACATTTTCCCCAGCACCTATTGTTGGCTCTTCATGGCAGAGATTGTCTCTTAGTATTTGTCTATACAGTGACTTGCATCATGGAGCGTTGATGTTGCGGCCTCTAGGAGCTACTAATGCTAATCACAATAAACAAGGTAACCACTTTCCTCAATGAGGATCGTGCATGTACCGACTAGGAAATTAAAATAGCCTACTTTTAAGTTATTCAAGTGCTAAAATAGGCATCTGAATTATTACTTAACTCAAGAAAAGAGCATTCTAATTCCACATTCTGTTGGTCAAACAAATTAAATATCAAATTTAAAAAAGAAAAAATTGCTTCTCGGGTGATACACAGCATAAGACCTCCCCTCCAAATGCAATTTTTCCTCAGCAAATTACAAAGTATTAAAAATAATGACATTATGTGAGATGGGTCCACATTATCACATGACCACAGAGGCTTAGAGCAGAAACACCCTCTGAACCTGAATCACAGTGTTAGCATGACGCTATAAAATACACACTGGATTACATTACACACTCAAAGCTCAATTTTCAAACTTCGGTTACTAACCTGAGTGCCCAAATACCTATTTTAGGTACCGAAGAGCAGAGCACCCATATGCAGGACGTGGACGTGTGGTTCTGAAAAAATGGAGCTTGCCACTTTGTAGAGCTGAGAGATTTCCAGGTGGATTTATACTTTAGCAGACTAGTTGATGTTCTTTTAGACTTTCTAATGTAAAGGAGTCCATAGTGTCACTTCTTACTTCTGTGGCTTGTGTAGGGGGTTGAACTGACACACTTGATAAAAGAAAGTGTGAATCTACGGTCTGGTAAGCATGGGAAATAAAAATAGCAACAGCAAATTGGCCACCGTGGGAACAGCAGATGCATTTGTTCACCTGAAGGCAAGTTGGCAATTATGCTTTTAGTGTCCAGTCTGTCTTTCAGCTCCTTCCCTTCCCCACTCAACAGAGACCCACACCTCAACCCTTATAGACATGGTGCGCTCAAGGCTATCCGTACCCTTTGCGTGGCTCTGAGAAATGTTCCGGACCTTTCTTTTCTTTCCTTCTCTAGCTCAGATTCTTTTTGGTGTTGGAAAAACAGATGAAGCCTGAATTCTTGTGAATGCTGAAGCTTATGTCACTGGATAACAAAATGAGAAAGAGATGGGGGGATAGTGTGTGTGTTGCTGTATGGATGGTTTTGTTCCACCTGGCTGAGTACAGACTGAACGCAGAAGCTGTCTTCAACCACGACATCTCAGCGAATGTTTTCACGTTTCCACAGACAGGAAGCAGAGCCTTCGGAGATCTCTCCCTACAGAAAGGAACCTGCCACTGATGTCACATCTGCCTCAGAGGCACGTCAAATTGACGGTGCTTGGCTTGAAGAATGTTGGATGCACGTCACCTATCACAACCTGTGGTAGCTTTGGTATCTCTCCTGCATGAAGAGTTCAGGTGTCCAGCTATCTGAATTCAGGACCCATCAATCCACAGGCCTATCATGGGAACAAAGGTGGCTTCTTTTCATAAGCTCTGCTTTCCCTTTGAAAAATGCCAGAGAGAAGAGCGGGGCACTACATGGATTCCACAGAGATAGCAGTGCTAGACAGGGATGAGATGGTTCTGGCAGTGCAGTCAAAGTAGAAGTAACAAGCAGACACATTTTGCTTCCAAGCTACCCCCGTAATTCTACTGGCTTTAATGGAGTTACTCCAGATTTACTTCAGTATAACAGAGATCCATCAGCAATACTCAAGAGACCCCAGATTGTGGAGACTGAATGGTAACATACATTGGTCTTATAAACAAAGATAATTCAGAAATAAAACAAACTGAGCACATCTGTACAAAATATCATCTGTCTGGTGCTGTTTTGCTGTGATTATACACAGCATAAACACAGGATGTTTCTTTGGCTTCTGTTATTTCCCTACTTGTAAATCTTTCCCAATCTGATCCATTTCCAGAACATAAATCAATCAATCAATCCTGAAACATGAGTAAGCAAGCAAGGGTCTAACCTGGCTAACAGAGCTTTGGCCTTTAGAGGAGATTGGCTCTGTTTAAATTCCAGTAGTCTCTGAAAAGAAGCTCTCAGATATTCGTCACAGCTGGGGGAAGGGGCTGTAAGGAATGGGAGAGCAGTGCTGGCTGACGGAAAACTCACAGCCTGACCTCTTCCAGCGGGCGGGGTTGTAAAGAGCTAGGGGTCCTGGAACAATTTTTATATTGGGGGTGCTAAGAGTCATTCAGCCAAACTGTAAACCCTGTATAGAATGGAAACCATTTCAAGCCATGTGGTGTGGCAGTTCCAGCACCTATGGCAGGAGTTCTGGGTGAGGGGAAACTCACAGCTACACCGCTCCTGACCTCTGCCAGAAGAAGGGGCTGAAAGAAATAAGGCAGGAGTGCTGGCTGTGGGGAGCTCACAGCTATGTCAGTCTCCACCTTTCCTGGCTGGAGTCAATGTCAGGAATGATGAAAGAGTGTTCGTCATGAGAGAGCTCACCGCTACCTCAGTCCCAGCCTCTTCCTGCAGGAGGCACTACAGAGCCCTGTTTGCTATACGGGAGCTCACAGATACTCCAATGCCAGCATCAGTTCCCATGTTATCTGTATGTTCATTTTCTTTTTGCAAACACACTGACTGAGCATAGAGATTCTCAAACTTTTTCATACATTGGGAATTGCCTTTTAAAAGTGAAACTTTCTTGTAGGCCATCTTCCCTTCTTGATTCAGCATAGCTCATAGTACTAGGAGACATGGAAAGGTTGTAATGCACAATCAGAGAAAAACAAAGGGAGGTTATTAATGTGATGGGCGCTGCTCTTTGGTGTCATATCCTAAGTTTGTCCTACAGCTATGCTGTTTATTTCCTCTCCTTGTATGGGGGAATGCCACATTTATTAGCACCGAACTTTCCCTCGTTGCCTGAAGCCACTGCTGCTCTGATCTCCCCAATTCACTTTGCAATTAAATTCTGACCTTTTGTGAAACAGCTGTGCAGGGAAGGTCTTGTTTTTGTCAAGTTTTAGTTGGTCAAAATAGCCTCTGGAAATCCTAACGAGTCTGAACAGGGTATAATGAACTAGAAATATCACTACACGGAAAAAGACAGGAGCTTCCCCACTGGTGAAGCAGCAGCTTCATGGAGCACAGACTGAAAGCAAATGTCTCAACAGACTGGGCCAATTGGGTCTCCGTTATACTGGTATACATCTGGTGTAAAGTCAGTGGAGTTCCTGGAGAAGTACAATGGGGTAGCTTGGAAGCAAAATTTGGCCTCTGTGTTTATATGGACATAGGATAGACCTTAGGTTAATTTAATCAGTGGCAGGTGGAATCCTTGAAACCCCAAACTATATATCTCTACTAAAAATAATTACCAATTGCACCCTAAACAATTATGAGCAAGGAAGTTAGAGAGCATCATCTCAGCCATTTTCACTTATTTACTTTGACACCAAACAACCCTTGCACTGGTCAGGAGCTGCTGTTACTCCTTAAAGCATGAGAAGTCCTAAAAGGTCTCTCTCTCTCACACACACATACATCCTGATGACTTAAAATCAGTAACAAAACAAGCCATTCACATTTGCTAACATCATTTTCCATGCAGAGCCTAATCTTCATGGTCAAGCCATGAATCCCTGAACTAAACCATGCTGTCTGTGCCAGACCCTTAACTGTTACAGGAGGGAGACTAACTAGGGCTGATCACTGGCCCACGAGTTACATGACACTTGATTTTCATTGGGATGGTGTCCAGGCAGCCAGACATAGGTGCTGGAACTAAGAGTGTGGGGGGCTGCTGCCACACCCCCTGGCTTGAAATGGTTTCCATTATATGCAGGGGTTACAGTTTCATTCAATGGCTCTCAGCAACCCCACTATAAAAATTGTTCCAGCACCCCTGAAGACAGGGAAACTTAAAATAGGTGTAAATATTGTTCCTGGGTTCCTATGAAAACCCCAGTAGAAAATAAAGGTGCCCTTTCCCTTTCCCATGCCCACTGAAACCTTAAAGAGATACTGTCTGTCCTTCTCTGAGGGTAAGAAATGATTCTAGTGCTTCCATATGCTTTATAAAGAGAGGTTTCCTCCCATCCTTATGCCAGGAATGGCTCCCAGGGCTAAGCAGAATGAGGAAGGCTGTGCAGGAGAGCTGGGGTTTGTTGCCTTTCTGTGGAGACATCCGAGAGCCACGAACTGTTTAGAACCCTTTTAACTGCATCAGCAGGCAAAGGCAGCCAAGGTCATAGAATCATAGAATATTAGAGTTGGAAGGGACCTCAGGAGGTCATCTAGTCCAACCCCCTGCTCAAAGCAGGACAACCTCAATTATATCATCCCAGCCAGGGCTTTGTCAAGCCTCAGCTTAAAAACCTCTAAAGATGGAGACTCCACCACCTCCCTAGGTAACCCATTCCAGTGCTTCACCACCCTCCTAGTGAAAAACTTTTTCCTAATGTCCAACCTAGACCTCCCCAACTGCAACTTGAGACTGTTGCTCCTTGTTCTGTCATCTGCCACCACCGAGAACAGCCTAGCTCCATCCTCCCTGGAACCCCCTTTCAAGTAGTTAAAGGCCGCTATCAAATCCCCCCTCACTCTTCTCTTTTGCAGACTAAACAAGCCCAGTTTCCTTAGCCTCTCCTCATAAGTCCTGTGCTCCAGCCCCCTAATCATTTTTGTTGCCCTCCACTGTACTCTCTCCAACTTGTCCACATCCTTTTTGTAGTGGGGGGCCCAAAACTGGACACAATACTCCAAATGCGGCCTCACCAATGCCGAATAGAGGGGAATAATCACTTCCCTCGATCTGCTGGCAATGCTCCTACTAATGCAGCCCAATATGCTATTAGCCTTCTTGACAACCAGGGCACACTGCTGAAAGTAAAGTAAACATTATTGTGTAAGGGAAAGAAGAAGGGGAGAGCTCAGTATGAAGGATTCATGGGCCTTCTCATGGATTTCCATCTAGCAAGGAGGAAGGAGCATTTCCAAAACCAGTGAGCCACATTGTGTTCTCATTGATACTAGTATAAATCTGGAGTCACTCTACAGACCAGCAGAGTTACTGTTTTTGTGATATTACAGCAGCGTCCAGATGCTCTGCTCAGGAGGGATTTGCAGGAGGAGAGGATAATGGCTTTATGGACTAGGGAGGCGTTCCATGAATAAGGGTCAGTGGAGGAAGAAGTCCAAAGCTACTTCTGGGGGAGCCAGAGAAGTGGGTGGGGATGGGTTGAGGCTGGTATCTGTAGGAGAGTGTAGCGGGGCAGTGACAATGCAGTACCAGAAAAGAACAGAGAAGTAGAGAGGAGCAGGAAGACACGAAGCCTGAACTTGATGTAGCAGAGACAGTGGAGCCAGCTGAGCAATTCGAAGGGCAGGGGGGCGATGTGGCCACAATGGCGGGCTGGGAAAGATGATCATGACTTTGCTCGGATTCACTCTGGTGGAACTGTGATTAGAATCTGTGCTGCGTGATATTAGCCATCTACTCTGATAGTATACCCTTTGATGGGCAGGTTTGCAAGAGGTTTTTGGCAGTGGGAGTGGGGATTGAGACGAGGGTACCTGGGATGAGTGTGGGTGCTGGAATGGAAGGTGAGACGTGGGGAACAGAAGCCACAAAATGGTTTGTCAGCTGTGGTGCTGGTGACATTTGTCACAGGGACATAAAGGAGGAGGATTTAGCAGGCGAGGTGTGGTAGTGGAGACACCTATCAGCAGTAAGTGGGGGTTTTAGTAGGTAGGGGGATTGAGGCCAGGACGGAAGTATGGTGCAAGTACTTGTTTGTTACTTACCCTTGTCCTCCTTACACTGGGCTCTCATTGTTCTTCCAGTTTCCCTCCTACCATGATCAAAATCTTTGCAACAATCTCCAGTGTCATCTTCCTGATCTTAATGATGAATAGAGCTGCCCGATTTCTCTCTCTCTCTCTCTTTGTGTGTGTGTGTGTGTGTGTGTGTGTGTGTGTGTGTGAGAGAGAGAGAGAATAGTAAAATCACCAAAAAAAAAAAACATTTTTCAGGGCAGGAAAATGACCCATGAATTCAGATCTATTCACTGAATAGTTTCTAATTTAAAAACAGGGGGGAAATTGCAGAAAAGATAAAAAGGTTCATTCTGGCCATTTTGAAACAAAATGTTTCAAATTTTCACTTACATTTGTTTTGTTTCAAACGTCAGCTCAATTAAAAAACAAAACTAAACTAAACTAAAACCCACTAAAAGCCTCCCCCAAAAAGATGAAAAAAACTGATAATGACCCCAAATAAAATGAAAACCCCAAACAAACTTGCTTTGGGTCAAACCAAATATTTAGTTCGACCCAAAACAAATTCTTTTTTCACTTTTTTTTTTTGTTTGTTTCAGTGAGGGAAAAAGCCCCCAATCCCTTCAAAATCAGTTTCAGTTTGATCCAAACCAATTTTTTTACCCCCAGATTTTTTGGTTGAGCCTCTGCTCAGCTCAGCTCCAATGATGAACTCACTGGGGTGGAAGTGGGTACTATGACTTCCTGAGTTCTGGAGAGGGACCCGCTGCAGAGACAACAATAGGGTTGCCACTTGTCCTGGTTTTCCTGGAACCATCCCTTTTATTAGGTTGCTGTCCCAGGAAATCTGTAAGTCTTCCCAGGACATTTTTGTCAACCATGTCCCTGCAGGCTCCTCCAGTCCCTAGCAGTTGTGGCAGAAGAAGCTGCAGGGAGGCGATGTCTAAGCACAAGGAGCTCTGGCTCTGAAGTGCGTGGCAGCCATGGTGGATGGGGCAACTCAGGAGCAGTGACTGGGACAGGGCTGAAGACTGGCAGTGCCCAGTCATCGATGCACAGGTAATTGTTGCGGGGGTCACCACTGGGCAGGAGTGGAGTAAATCCTGCCGGCCTTTTGTCCTGTTTGACAAGGTCTGTGCCTGGGTCAGTCCCGGGAGCAGGAATCTCTGGGGCCTGGTGTCCTCTCCTGGGGATGAGATGAGGAAACTGTGCCCTGGGTGAGTTGGAGAGTGGGGGGACATGGTACCCGGGCTGCATGTGGGGGGGGGGGGGAGAAGAGGGGCGGGAAATACAAGCAGATGTCCCGTTTTTTGTACCTCAGTGGCGGCAACCCTAGGCCAGATGGGATTTTGCTCACCTTCGCAAAAGCTCCCGAAAACAGGCTGTGTCAATTGACACATGTCTCTTCAGGAAGCCTCTGCTTTACCTCCCTGCACCCAGAGATTTCACCTGCGTTATTAACTATTCTTAACAGCCCCTTTGTGTGTGTTTGTTTGCGTAATTCTTGTTTCCTCCCATTTAGCAGATAGGAAAAAGCATTAGTAACACTCTTGGTTTTAAATGACCCCTATTAATATTCGCCTTTGCAAGGGACTGTGGGATAATTTTGATAAATGTGGCTCGGAAGCTGATCTGACAGAGCCTAGCGCAGTGCTTGTGTGTTCTCAGCACGTCGCTGCACACGCTGAAGGAGGTGGGGGAGGGGGTGCATAGGATGGCGTCGGGGTGATGTGAGGAAGGAGATCTGGAAGAGTGAGCAACTCTGCACTTTAAATCAAGCGCCTTGAAATAGCACAAACGGACCTACCCAGGATGAGAAACACGGGCAGAAGAGAACAAAATGAGATTCAGTTTGGGAAATGCAAGCTTGTACAACTAGGCAAACATGATCTGAAACACAGACAGGAGGATGGGTGCTATTCATGGGAGGGAAAGAGCCAAGAAGCTGTGATGGCGAAAGAGAGCAAGGATTGAAGGGAGGCAGCAAACTAGACACACATTTGTAGTGTTATTTGGCTGCAAAAAGGTGACTGGCCTTGGTTCAATCCCTCCAGGCTGTGATTCAGTAAAGCATATAAGCACGTGAATAAAATTTAAACCATTCATTTTAATAGAACTTCTCACGTGCTTAAAATAAAGCACATGCCTAAGTGCTATGCTGTGCTGGGTCTCAGATCTGGGCACAGCAATACTATAAAGATATTGACAAATTGGAGGAAGTGACCAGAAAAGAAACAAAAATGATCAGGAGGTGGGGGACAGACTGATGTACAAGTATGCTTAAAAGAGCTTGGCTAAGGGAGGCTAAAGGGGTAGGGGGGACATATAGACTCAATACTTGAAGACTGTGCACCACAGAAAGGGAGAAGGTTATTTAACATCATAAAAGGGGGACAACCCAGAAGAAACAGGGTGAAAATTAATAAAGAGTCCAGTTAAGGTGAATATCATGAAAAACTTCTTGAGAGTGTATTCTTAACAGTATTTGGCTGTGGAATAGTCCCCCAAGAAGAGGGATTGAAGGCCCATTGTTTGTCACTACAATTGTTCGGAAGATCATGTGACTCCTACAATGCTCCCTGCAAGTTCAATCATAAGAGACACCATGGTGTATCATGTGTGATGTAGTCTAGCCAAGAGCCCAGCCCACTGAGGGGACTGGCGACATGAGGCGTCAAGGCAGCTAAGGAGGACACAGATCACCGTTGAACTGACTAGAAATTAGTTAAATTTAACTATACTATGTTTCAATTTTCACAACTGAAAAAAAATCTGCAAAATCAAAATTTTCCCAAGGAAACTGCATGCGCCTTCAAAAAAATCTGAACGGAAAATTCCCAACTAGCTCCATTCATCACATATATACATAAACTTCAGAACCCTAGTAAATGTACAAATGGAGCAATCCCACAATGGTCCCTGGGGAGATTGACTAGATAAAGTAATGGGTCTTTTCCAACACTCGATTATAGGCCAAATTCAGAATTGTTCTAAAGCGGTGCAATTCTCTTTGACTTTAACAGAGTTGCATTTGCACACAGCAGAGCTAAGTTTGGGCCTGTGAATCCATCCATTTGACAGGCAACAACAGAATTCTGTTTAAGTAAAGACAAAACTTTTACAGAGGTGCCAAAATGTTTGGTTGCCAGTGTCTTATGATTTTCCATAAGCAGGCGCAGAGGCCTTGTATCCTACAAGGAGATAAAATAGCAAAGCAGAGTGCATTTCTGCAGCAGACCCTTCTGTTTGCCAATGAGCCAATGAACTTGTTCTGTAGGGCTCTAGTTCTAGACAGCTGGTCTCCAACAGGAACTTTCTTTGCATGGAATCTGTTCCCCAGCCAGGGGTATCTTGTGCTTTCCAAACAGTGGATCTCTATGTGGGAATTTGTTCTCATCTCTCCATGGGATCCCACTTCACAAATGGTGAATCTCATAAAGACAATTAGCTCCCCATGCAGGGCAGACAGAAACAACATACAGACCATGCCAGAATAATTAAACTTCCTCCCATTTGCTGGCTGTGCCGCTGCCTCAAAGTTCTGGGGGAGGATGTATCACTTGTTTTGTGTGAGGGCTGCTGTTTGCCTGCAGCTGGTGGAGCCCTCTCCATCTGGCGGTAAGATACAAATCCACTGAGCACAGAGGCAGACTGCTTGGAAGTGGAGATTACAGAGCAGGCAGGCTCAGACTGGGTTGTGTAATTTCACCTTTGTAAGGGAGAAAGGGAAAAAAAGCAACCCACACACCCTATTGAGTAATTGTTTCTGCACAGCACCGTTGCTTTAACTGAGTTGGACACCGCAGCTAATTTTCTTTCAGACATCTGTTAGCACACATTAGTGCATGTCGCTAGATAGGGAAGCACAGATTAGATGGAGGGGCAGAGCTCAAAGGGCCTAGTTTAGGATGCTGGAAGAGGCAGGAGGAATGACAACAGACAGGAGATGTTCGTGCAGGGCTGTACCATTTGGCGTGAGCTCCATGGAGAAGGGGAGGGTCTGGTTAGCTATGGATGCTCCCACATCACAACCTAATCTGTTCCACCCATTTACCCAGGCAATGAGCATGCCTTTCACTGCAGGTGTGCTACTGGAGGTTTTGGCCTTCACTATCACACAGGCAATAAAACTAAAACTGTCCCTAGTAACTCAAGCGAATGCCATGTCCTCTTTCGTTTCATTAGTTTTCTGCTGTTTTGATGATTACTGAGGCGGGCAGGGATCAAATGAGCACCAGGAGTGTAAGACCCACCCTTCCCTCAGTGCTGCATCAGTGAAATCCAGAAACATTGTCTCTTGAGGTCTCTACAACTGTGATTGGTCTCTTGTGGGAGGACCTGAGTGATGGGTAGCAGCTGGAAGCATGGGACAGGAGGGAAAAGGGGGATGGACGGACATCAGCACAACTGAGCTGTAATCATGTCTTTGTTAAAGATGACAACTGAAAAGGCTAGAGGTCACCTCTTCCAACGTAGCTCAGGCTGGCAGTGACCAAAAATTATTACTGGCTACCGGCAGTTCAGTGGCCTATACGAAAGAGTTGCAGGGTAAGGGATCCCACACTCCAATTCCAAATGGAGAGCTGTTCACTTAAAAACCACAACCACGCTTGACACCAACTGGTCCTCTTGTTGGCAGTCTCAGCAGAGAGACCAAGGGCTGAGTGGGCCATGGAGATTAAGGCGTGGTCTACACTGGCAAAACCCACTTCTGTTTGGCACAGCGTGGTGGGCGTCCACACTTAATTGTGTCTCCTACTGACAAAAACCTCTACTTTCTCCAGAATAGTTAGTTCCTTTTTGGGGAGCAGCATAAGCCCACCGCCGGTACAGCTCTATGGTCACGGCAGCAGTAGGGACGCGCAGCTACCTGTGCCACTATCAGCAATCCTGCAGCTGAAATCCCACAATGCAATGTTCACTTTAGAAGCGATCTGCCTAGCATTACTTTCAAATTCTGCTGCCCCGGGGGTCACAGAAATCAAAAGTCCACCTTGCTTTTAAATGCCAAATGAGGTTTTACACATTACACAAAGGGGAATGCACAGATCTTAAAATTCAGGGTGCAGTGTGGCTAGGGACAGAGTACATAAGCAAGTAGATACAGCACCGAGCACGTGACCAGCCGGTATTTTCAGTGCCATGGGCAACAGGCAGAGCAGCCTGCTCAACTTTCTGGACCCCCAACAGACAGCATCAATCTCCCACCAGGTAGTGTTCTTGAAGGTCGCACATAGGACATTGGGATGCCTACCCACAATGCACTGCATTTTTGGATGCTATGACTTGATGCAATATGGGCACAATGTGTCAGCACCAATGGCCTTGTGTGAACACACACTTCCGAAACAGTTTTTACTGGCCTTATGTGCAGGCAGAACTTTTACCAGTACAATTTACTAGTATAGAGAAAGCCTCATTGATCGCTCTAGTTCAGGACTGACCCACATGGGGGGAAAGCGTGAGGGAAACTTGAACTGCTTCTACCTATGCTGTCCCTGGTCTGGAGATGAGTGACCATAGAAGGGGCTAGCTGAATGGACGACCCAATGCCATTTGGTTTTATAGCTTGCACACTGTAAGAATGGCCAAGGACAGGGTCTTTATCTGCCAGGTAACACTGTAGCTGCTTTTCCAGATGCATGTGAGCGGCACAAGTTATATGGAGAGTCACAGCTGTAATGGCATCGGAATTCTGCTGCAAACCAATAGCAACTACATCTTGGGTTGACATTACCGGGCTTTCTCTTGTCAACAGCGTCATTAGCTCACATCACTGCAGTATGAGAGACTCCTTTGCAAGTGAAGTGGGATTTGGCAGCTGATGCTGTATTTCGGGGGTGGAGAAATCAATATCTAGGAAAGAAATGAGATGTATGGAGGCAGGTAAGACAACCTCCTGGGCCCCTCCCTCTCAAACAACGGCTGGATGACTAGCTATCAGAGAAATGAAGCTCCCTGACCCATAGCTAACATATACTGCACCTGCTCGGTCACACGGGGTCTGATTCTACTTTCACTTACACCAATTTTCCATTAGTATAGCCCATTGACTTCAGTGGAATTACTCCTGGGCCCTCCTAGGGATAATTCCCCATCCAGCTCAGACTGGCACGTCATTTCCAATTTGGAGGAAGATTCTGATACATGAGTGTCCACACATTGCCTCATGAAGGCACCCCACTGACGCTAAGATTCACCAGTTGGGAGCTGCAGACAGGCACTGTTCATGACAGGAGTGAGAAGGGGAAAATAAAAGCTAAGTTCCCCATCCCAATGGGCTGAAATTACTCCCTGGGGAACACTAGGCAAACAGCTGCCAGGCCACCACCAACTGCTCCAGAACTTCCCTGCCCTGTTTCTTTCCTTTGTCCTCTGATAGAAAGAAAAGAAAGAAAAAAGTGGAAACAGAAAGGAGGTGAAAAGAAATGAGAAAAAGAGAAGTCATGAGATGGTATGATTTGTTAAACTGGAGCAGATCAATGATCCATCTAGACTGATATTGCTTCTCCAACAGTCGCCAGTGTCAGAGGAAGGGGGTAATCTTCCACTACACTTCTGGACAATGGCACTATCAGAAGGATAGCAGAGATGGGATGCTCCCGTGATGCCCATCATCAAGGGTCTCCCCTTCCCAAAAGGGACCAATCACTCCTTCTCTGTAAGGAGCCAGACAACGTGGATGAGAGGAAGTTTTCTGTGGTCACTCCTCGAACACTGATGTGACGCTGTAAAGTTTCATTTTCAGTCCTCACACTTGCTTCTTCTATGTGGACAGCAATAGCTACCAAAAGCTTTGAAATCCCTAATAAAAGGGAATTGAAAATGTGACTGCTTTAGATTTGCCTTTGATAGCCTTTTTTCTATTGTCTTGATCTCTATGTAGTCTGAAGGGCTGAAGCCCCCTGGAAAGGAAGGGGGTGCTTATTTCATGCATTTTATTACTACTTTTGATCTTCTTTTAGCACTGCTTTTAAGCAAGGGTCTCAAAACGCTTTGCAAAAATTGTGGTTTTTATGGCTCACAATCCTCTGTGAGATAGGTAACTATTATCACCAATATACCCATAGTGAAATTGAGGCAGAATGAGGGGGAAGTAACTTATCTTCGGCAACAAGAGTTAGCGACAGGCCAGGAATAGAATCCAGGAGTGCAGATTTATAGTCCTGTGCTCTAGAGAAGAAAAGAAAAAAAAAAAAAAAAAGAAGAAGAGGGAGGAATGTGAGAGAGAAAAGGAGACAGCAAGGAAAACAAAGGGGCACAAGAGAGAGTGAATGGAAAGAGGAAAATAAGCAGCATGAACAGAGTTGTCTGAGTGCATGCCAAGCAACAAATGGAAGTGACAGTCTTAACTGTGGAGAGGAAATGCCCCAAACTAAAATGGGAAATAGCCAGATTTGCCTACCATGTCTTGCATGGTGGAAAAGATTTTGCATTCTGGAAGTCTGAGAATGGAAGGATTCCTGCATTAGCACATCTCAGGTCTTCTCCACAGTGCAGGTTCCACTGCTGAGGAGAGTGCTCGGGGCAGCTGGATTAGATGTTTAGAACAAGGCTCGCAACGTTTAACCTCCATTAAGAAGAAACTATGCACTCAGTAGCTATCAATTACCGGGCGCCGTGGCTCAATTACTCTGGAGACTTGCATGGAGGGAGCATCCATACATTGTCATGGCAAACAAATCAGCCCAACTTCATCCATGGGTATCAGTCAGCCTGGAACCTATTTCACATCTCGTTGGATAGCTGAATGAGATCTAATTGTATGCACTCCCTTGTTGCTCTGCCTTGAAGTATGGAGATCATTGCTTCTGAAAGAAGACCCTGACACATTAAGGGAAGCAGAATGAAGTGAGGAGTTTTGCCTCTTCCTGTTATCTTTGTTTGGAAATGCAGATTTCCATTTAGCAAGAATTTGAACTAGGAAGTAGCAGCATAAGCAAGAGTGGGGAAAAACACTACCCTAATCCAGCTAGTTCTCTTTTGTGTCTGTCCAGCACTTAGTCACAAAAATGACATTGTGGAGTTGTTTATTTAACCTCTTTGTGATGTTTCTCAGGGCATCCTTAAAATCTTGCCTGTTGTGTCATCCCCAGTCACAGAGATTCTGCACATATTTTTCTGATGCACAAAGCAGAGCAGACTCCTTCTCCCTTTCCATAGATGCCTAGGTTCCTTCAGGATCAACAGGAGTAAGAGCTTCCATGTCAAGAAAGTAACGGGTTTCACTCAAATGCAAAGGTGACCTCCTTGTGCCATTTTATGCTTCCTTTTGATGGATAAAGAAGGCTCGAATTTATGTTTTTAATCATATTTTCTTCTGCTCTTTTTTACCTTCGAGATAGAGTGGCCAGAAAACTTCCAACAAAAAACAGATTTTTGTCATAATTTACAGATTCGTTGATATTGAAACATTCCATAGAGATTGGAAACATTCCATTTCAAGGACGTTACTATGGAAAACAGGCAGTTCTCCTTTGCCCTCCCGCCTAGTTTCTTGACAGCTGATCTACCCAGTTCCTCAGCAGCGCACCTGATGGCCAGATGAGGACCCCAGGAGCCAAGGATCCATCTCCTTTTCTAAGGAGCTGAAAGTGTGAATTCCAGCTCAAGGAGACATACCCATGCTAGGTCTGATCCAGCTAGCACACTAAAAAGTATAGTGTAGCCAAGAGAGTGTAAGGAATTAGCCATCTTGAGTGCGTACCTCGTGTCTTGGACAGGTACGTTCTTCTCCATTATCTCATCCTCAGCACATGTGCACTTCTTGTCCATGTGCAGCAGGGTCTGCAGAGCTAATTTCTACCCTTGGCTACATGTCACATTGACATGACAAGACTGCACAGGCTAAATGATGGCAGAATTCAGCCCATGGATTTTTAAGGCTTCATCTCTTTTCCATGTTGTTAGGAACTCTCTCCAATGTCCTGATTAACATCCCCTTTCCCCTCACACTAAATATAGCACCCAAAAGGCTGTCTCTTCACAATCCTATTTCTTGACCCTGAAATGCTCTCCACCCCCAAAACTCTATGTAATGCTCAACCTTTCTCCCTGCAGAGGGCTGCAGAGAAAGAAACTTGGGGGCGGGGGGGGGGGGGTGATTCTCCTCCACTTATCCTCGTTCTTCTCTGGTGTAGCACCACTGCCTTCGGTAGGGTTACTCCTGAATTACATCAGTGGAGGGGAGAGGAGACTGGAGCCCTTTGTATGGATCTGCACTGCCCGTTCTGAGTATTCAAAAAGTTGAGTTCCGCCTCTCTGGATCCTGCCAGCCACACACCTTTAAGGATTCTTTTGGCCTCAGATTTCATTAGAGGAGAGGAAGAGGGTGGATGAGATGAACTCCTCTTACAATGGGTCTTCTCTTTGAAGCTCCTTGATGGTTTTTCTTTGGCAGAATCTGTACTTTTTCCTGTGGCAGAGAGCTAGGGAAGAAGGGGAGCCCAGTTTCTAGGTGTGTTGGGATTGAACTAGTGACTATTCCACTTTCCCAGGCTTTCCTCCATCTCCAAACAATGCACCCTATTTGCAACATCTAGGATATAAAAAGTGACCTCCAGCTGAGGCAAATTTAGAACACCTCTGTTGTGTCCCTAACTACCAGGAGCTACTTGAATAAAGCACTGACTCAATACTGATGTCATTGCTTTCAGCTTTATTTAGAATGTCAAACTGTCCTGCAATGACTCAAAAGCATAAGTGCCAACCTCAGGCCAGACTGTTCGGAACCAGGGAACAACCCCCAAATTGGCTGTGAGTTCTATACTTAGACTTCGTCAACCGATTATCAAGTGTAAACTCCTCAGGCACTCTACCAGCCTAACCGTGACAGTCACAGACACTCTCATTGAGTACTTCAGTCTAACTCACCCCCCAGGTCAGCATACTTTTGTGACAGATGGTCCCTTACACCATGAATCACAGCAAAATGTTGGTAACTCCTAGTCTCAAAGGACCAGTCACTCACCCCAGGTCAACTGCACCTTAGATCTCACACCAAAGACAATGCTTAAAGCCAATCCTATAACAAACTATATACAGATTTATTAATAGGAAAAGGACATGAGAGTTTTTTTACAATGTTAAAGCAGGTAACCATATAAACACACAGAAATGAGTTACAATCTTAAGTTTCAAAAAGTATTAGAAGCTTCTTTAGGGCTAACCAAGGCTAAACTCTGGGGATCTCTTGTTTATGCCTAGAAAATCTTACCCCTCAGAGTTCAAGCAGTATATATATACAGTTCCTTCTTGTTAGGGTTTTTTTTATACCCTTCCCCCCATGTGCTCTGAGCTGCAAACTTGGAGGAATTCACTTGCATGACTCCTCTATATCGGGGGGAGAGTAGAGAAACAAAGTTTTTTTTGTCCTCTTTCATGTTCCACAATAGTTTGTCTGGTGTCGATGGGACTTCCTTCTTGACCAGGATGTAACACCCTCTGTTAGAGCCCAGCACTTTCCACTAGTTAATATCTCTCTCCTGTCTGGAGATTTACAATATCACAGAGGCTTACAAAAAATGCTTAAATATTAACTTACAATATAGGATACAGATGCCACAAGTGAGATTACTTGGATGCAGCTACTCACAAGCATTGAATAAATTCTAAACATTAAGCACATTCTTATAATTCTAATACCTATTTTAACAATACTAACACACAAATGAGCCAGACTGATTCCACCTATGTATTTGTTGGTGTTCAGTTGAGGCCTGGGGACTTTGGCATGAGCTGGCACCTATGTTGCCAGTGTCACAGAGCATGTCTACACTGCCTGAACATCCACACAGAGGCCTCTAAACTCCCAAAGTATTGCTAAAGCATACATGGGGCTCAGGGGATAACTTGGGATGGGTTCCTGGGACATTGCGGGGAGTGTTCATGCGCTGTGGTGATGCACGCTGTCCATGGGCGCTTTCCTCACCCAGCTCAGAAATGGCTCTCAGGGAAAGGACAAGGATGATAGAGGCCAGGGAGGCAGATTCCGACAGGGAAAGTCAGAAGCCAAGTAAGTGTCTAGAGAAGCATTCCCAGGCCAGGCTGCCTCTGGTGCAGTGTCCATCGGGGATATTTTGAGCACTTAGTCCAAGAAAGCATGTCTGAGCATTGGTGGGTTTTACTGAAGGAGCAATAGTTTTGTCGTAGGTCATTGGGGGCCTTTAATGATGGACCTGATTCTCTTCCCCCTTAGTTAGATGTAATTCCATTTACACTCCTGTAAGTGAAAGAGAGCAAGGCCTTCAGGGTCAAATGTCATTAAACTAAGCATGTGTGACTCGCTTGGACATCTCAGGTACAAAGTCAGTGGAGACAATCAGTGGCATAAGTTACATGTTAAATGTCAACTGGTCATAAAATAAGCACGAGTGGCAGAGTCATGTAGTTTGCATTGATTTGTCAATTGCCAGGTAGGAATCAAAGCAACTAACAGCAGGGTGGAAGATGAAGTAGCCCCCTTGCACTTTTGCTTGGAACTGCACCGTCTCCGACACTCCCGGAACTAAGTTCTATGCTGCTGATAACTTCAATGGGGGCTGCACTCACCTACACCAGGGCTTTATTTGCTGCTCACAGAACATCAAATCAGTATAAATCATATCATTTTACATGCCCACTGAATGCGAAATTGGTTCAAGTTGCTTAACTTTGCCATTTACAATTGTTTTATGGCTGACATAAACCCAATATCCAACACCACAGATGACATCATCCCTGAATTTGTTGCTAAGTCTCAATGTTAAGGTTAGAAATGGGGAAAAAGCAGATATGGCAAAGTGCTGTTCAATTTGGGAAGGTTTAGAGATTAATCCAAGCCATTCTGTTCAGATCTAAGCAGAGAACACCCTGACATTTGGATTCTGATTTTTGGTTTGGGGCCCATCTTTAATTCAGATAAATGGTTCTTTAGTTTAGGTAAAGGTTTCTTGGACATGCATTGGTCCTGCATGGCTGAAAGTCAACCTGAGCCTAACCAGCACTCCTCTGGGTAGCTTGTCCCAGTATGTGCTGGGGCTTCGTGAACATGGCATAAATTAGTTGGCATCTGTCTCTGTTTCAGTGGATCCAAGGTCCTGGTCAGCAATAAAGTCGAGGGGCTTTCTAGGTTTTTACTGGAAATAAGGTTAGAGTTTAACTGCGAAGGGAATGACTGGACCAATTCATAATGAGAGGAACGGATGGGACATGCAGAAAAGGTGGTGCAGGCTTAACATGGGCAGCAGTCCTGAATGTTCATAGAACCTAGAGATGAAAAGACCTATTTGCACATCTGGTCCAGCTCCCCAGGGGCCAGGGCAGGATTGTTCTGTTACACATTTAATAGGGTTTGGTCCAGTCTCAGTGTCCCAGGTAACGACATTTCCACCTTTGTCCTTAGAAAACTATTCCACAGCCAAATATCTCTCAATGTCATGGAGTTATTCCACTCTTAAATTTGCCTCATTACTCCTAATTATACCCCATGGATTCCACTAAGTAATTCCTCTCCTTGGTGGCTACCCTCCTCAGGTATGTGTAGTGCGTTTTCCGGCCTGATTCCATACCCTCCCGTTTCCACACTCCATGCTTCCATCCTACATTTTTATTCTAGTGGAAATGATTCTCCTCTCACTCACATCAGTATAAATCAGGAGTAATTCCACTGAGGTCACTGGAGTTGTTTCCTGGGGTTTACATCAGTAAACAAGATCACAATCAGGAATAGTACACTCCCACCTGGTTGCTTTATAGACCCAGCTCTTTTAATCTTTAACATACATTCATCTGCTTTTTGCAGCTGACTGCAATGATATTTCTGTGGCACCAGCCTTACAATAATCCAGCGAGGAGGATGGAATCCCTTTCCTGACTCTACAGGGAAAGAGCCTCCCTAGTAGGATGGCCCTGGACGCTCTCAGCCACGTTGCTAGGTATCTTTGGCCTTTCCAGCCCTCTCTAAGAATAAATGCCCATCCCCATCCACATACATACTCACATGTGTGTCTGCCAATCATCAACAATGCCATTCTGAGTCTGAGCCCTCTCTTCCTTCTCTCCCTCCCTTGATCTTTCTGCAGCTCATTAAAACCCATCTTCTGCTCCTGCAGCAGCTGAGAACGAGCAAGCTGCCCAGCCCGCAATAGCAAATGGGCTTGGACAGGCTGATGTTTTCAGAGGGTCCCTTTCCTTGAGATCTGTCTGTCCTCCGGCCTGAATAATTCCAGGAAAAACATCCCTTAACATGGGGAGATTAACCCAAGGGCTGTGGGCATTGAGCATAGGCACAAAAAGTAAAATGAAGGCAACAAAGGAGGAGGATTGAGGAAATATCCTGGAAGCACCGGGGAGAGGGGAGAGATAAGGAAAAATGATATTCATCCAGAATACTCCACTTGACCTTGGCATGCACCCCAGTCATTGGTTCACTGGAGCAATTCATTAGACTGACCCAGAATCAGGGAAAAACTTGAGACCTATACGAAGCAACCCTAACAGATGATAAACTAAAGCAAAAGGGAAGTCATGCTTGAGCATTTTTCAGCTGCCTTATGATTCTGTGTACTCCATTATATTACCCCTCTATTTATCTTTCTGCCAGCTTCTGCCTTATGGAACTGAGTAGGCTATGAGCTATGGGGTACAATCCATTGCAGAGTAATTGGAAAAGCCACTTGTCCACATTCCTGTGTGCTTCCTTCTCTCCCTGCATGGATGCAAGTGTCCCAGTTTTGCCTTTCATTGGCTCTGCAGAATTGGGTTGGAAATCTGAGAACAGGAGCTGGAGTGATATCTGGCCCTGGGTCTCAGTACACCCAGCTAGACCAACAGTGTACCAAACCAGCCCTTTCCTATTGTGTTATTGCCGGGCCACGAGTGAACAGAAATGATAATCATTTTTTAAAAGTGTGGGTGGGTGGGGGAGGGAGAAATAAGAATTAACCAAATATTTTTGGACCTCAAAATCTGGGTTTGGTAGAGATAGGCCTGAGTTGCAAAGCTCCAGTGCAGACTCTTCCAATTTCAGAGATATGGGGTATTGGTTCAGTCTCTTCTCTAGGCTGGGGTTCAGTTCAAATTTGGAGTGAAAGCTGGGGGAGGAGATGTGTATTTTACCCAACACTGCTCACTCATCTGTAACTACAATCACCCATCACACTCCTGTAGCTTAAATATGCCACTACAAAACATAAACCATATGCTGGATCTGAAAGGGTATATAAATATGCAGATCTTACGTGTATACTGAAGAAGCCATCCAAGAGCAATGACCAGCTGCCGCAGGCAGCAAAATGCTTCTGGGAGTTGGCACTGGTGAATTTGCAAATACCCACTGGTCAATGCTACCCCATTAATTGTAGGCAGTTTGCCCAGATTTCATTCCTGAACATTCCCCCTCACCCCCACAACTCCTTCTTGTAACCAAGTTAATAAAAACATTTATCAGGGCAATGAAATAAACAGCAATTTGATTTAATCTGATGTTCAGCTGCAGATAGAGTTGCTTCTGGGTCTGCAGGGGAAACATGCCCATAAAAAAAACAATAGAACTATCAGCATGGAGAGCTGTTTTGTTAAGACTGCAAGAAGTGCTAAAAGCAGGGCCAGACATCAGTGGGTGCTGCAACCCCCTGGGATAGAAGCAGGCATGGCAGGAACCCCTAGAGACAGTAGCAGGCGCGGCATCATCCAGAGACACATGCACTGAACATTTCCATATATCTGTAGCTCTCCCTAAGCGGTTAGGCCTCCATCCAGCACAGCATTTAATCATGTGCTTAGTTCTGAGCACATGAACAGTTCCACTGAAATCACCATGCAGGTGACACACACGTCCACCTGTCCTTTGCAGCTTACAATACTACTACTGTCACTGTGCATCAGTTCAGCAGAGAGATGAAGAACCACTGGTTGAAGCTGAATTTGAGCAAGAGTGAGATGATGCTGTTTGGCAGAGGGCAATGCTGGGAGGAGGCTGCAGCCATGGTGCAGTCTCCCTTGGCTGAAAATACACATCTCAATGGGTTAAGTCACTTCACCGTTTAGCAGTGCTGCTGGATTCCTCATAGCTGTGAAGCGCCGTAAGTAATGCTTTTTACCATCCCTAGTTGGCTAGGAGAACTCATACCATCCTGGCAGACAATGACCCGGCCTCGGTTACCTTTGTCATCTCCGGTCTGCACATCAGCAATGCGACACACCTGAGCGTGACGGCAGCAGCCCTGAGGAAACTCCAGCGACTACCCAACACTGGAGTGCATCTGCCTCAACAACATGGATTGCCACGAGCACATTGAACTCCACTCCCTACACTGGCTACCCATAGAATAGCAAGACAAGTTCATGACAGCTGTCTGTCCCCGGGCTGGGCTTCTCCAAAATATACACCACCACACTCAGTCTCCGGCAAGGAGGTTTATTTTCTTAGAAGCAATCAAACAGAAAAACAGTCTTTTAACTCAGTCCTTACTTTCAAGTTTCAGCTCCACCCCACTCAAGAGCCGTCGGCAGGTTCCCAGCTCTGCTGCCTCTCTGGGGTAGCAGCCCCACGGGCTGTGTCCCTGAGCATCTGGCTCCTTGTTCCAAGGGACCCACCACAGGAGTTAGCTCCACTCCACTGTGGCTTCCCCACCTGAGGCACATCCTGTCTCAATCGTTCCCTCCTCTTCCTGCCCATTAGCAGCTCTTCAAAAGCCCAGGTGTAGCCCAGGCCTCTTTAATTAGCTGGACTGGACTCACCTACTCTTCTCCAGGGGAGCTGGGCCTCATCTATCCACAGGGACCAACTACCCTGTGACACTGTCTCTATCTTCAAGAGGTTCACTGGTCATTCATTCATCTTTTAAGATCCTCTGGTGTTCCAACATGACGACTGTGGTTAACAATTTCACTCCCTCAGGCACAAATGGAACCATCCACTGCAAGGCTAAATCCTGTCTATTGAGGAGGCAGAGTTTTCTTGGGAGCCCGTCCAGGGCTATGGAACAAACTCCTACAAGATCTAAGAACGATGTCAAACATCACCACTTTCCTCTCATGCGCGAGACACACTTTTTGACCTTGCCTTCAATGGCAAATACCAAACACATATACCACAGCTAAAAATCTCATTTAATTTCCCTTCAGAGAGAAAAAGGAAGACAGAACCATTTGTGACAAGCTCTAGTTAAATCACTGAGTGCACTTCTGGAAGAAGCTCAGATACTACTAGAGTGGTGGTGAGAAAAGAAGAGACTATGACCACTCACATCTTAAAATTCAGCAAGTGCTCAAGTGCATTGCTTGGTTGAGATCTCTGTAAGCAGGGAATCTAGAAGTCATTACAAATGAATATCCTACTTCCTAGCTCAATGTGAACCAAGGGAATAGGGTGGTGGAAGGAGAAGATGGGTGCTGCACACTGGAAACCTGTGGAAACTTATGACAGCCTTTGAACGAGGATCTTGGAGGAGTATATGTCGCTTATTGAGAATACTGGAGTTTACAGCCAGACAGACATTTTGAGGGAAGTAATTAATCAGTGCTTATAAACAGAAGAATTATCTACTATGGAAGAGATCGATGTGTGAGAGTATTCTGTTGTTAAAGACACAAAGTTCAGGCTATGGTCAAAGCAAAGAGTCAAAGCCTGTCTATGTTACCAGACTGATTGTGTCAGAGATCATGCTGTAAAGCAGTAGTCTGTACCACAATACAGTTTGATCTTTCTTGGGTAGACATGGTAGTTCATTTGTTTTGTGTGTATGAGTGAGTGAATAATGTTGCAGTTTAGTGGCTGGGCCCATACTAGGAGATAAGGGACCTACTAAATTGTTGGTTAAGGCAGTTCTTCATTTCAGAAAGCAGAGGCTTGTGTTTCTGAAGGTGTAGTGTGATGGTTCTAGTCTTGGCTCCCATGGGAAGTATGTGCATGTTTATAAATGATTTATCTAGTAACAACAAGTATTATCTACAGACATGGATTTGTTACATCAGGACCAAATCATTATAGTCGTGGATGGTATGGCACCTGCTGACTTCCATGGCAAATTTGGTCCTCAGTCTTTCCAAGACTGTCAGAATGGTTCTGTAATATTGTTATACCATAGATTGGTTAAATTCACACAAGCAAAAGCAAGCTGCATTGTAACACAGTAGGCAGCTGTTCTGTTAGAACAGGCCGCTAAGTTATGTTAGATTTGGCAGCAGAGAGGTATTGTGAGCCTACTTGTCCAGGGTGGTCTCATTATAAGCTTTTAATCTCCATCCTACAGGCCAACACATGGAATATTCTTTTTGATAAAATCATGGAACAGGAGCAAAATAACTTCATAATCCAGTAGTTTATTGTTGGATTTGTACAACGTCAAAGGTGTACGTTCTTTACGTGAAGATGTCTGTTTTGTAGTTACTAGGGGATATTCATCCTGCCTCCTGCAAGGTAATTTGTTCCTTGCAATTAATGAACCAGTCTCCCCAAGAGGCATATTCCCATATGTCCAAAGGGGACAGTGATTTTGAAGTGATTCAGTAGACCAGAGTTGCTGTAGTTGAAGCATGAGGGAGGGCCATTTGGAATTCATGTCTGGATTTTTAATTTCCTCCTACTCTCCTTTGTACAATCTTTCCTCTGTGCATCTTACCTTGCCAATTAGAGTTGGCTTTTAATACATCTGTGAGTATGTTTGGTGTACAAGAAAGCCAAGGTCTGAATGTGCTGGGCAGTCATGGATACAGACAAGCTTTTCCTCCCAGCCCCACCCACACAGTTTGCCAATGCACCTCAATCCTGGCGTATAGCATCCTCTGATAGTCCTGTTCTGGGCCCACATACCCTCCAACGCACCCTCAATTCTAACTTGTCTCTCGCCCTGCTGTTACAGTTCTGGAGCCCTCACACGCAGCTACGTCAATGCACATTCAGCCTGGCTCACAGCACCTCTGCTAGTTTAGTAAAAATGAACTCATCTGTCTTGTAACTTGGCCAGTATTTGAACTAAGATCACCCAAAAGGTGAAAGGCCTGACATTAAAATTGCTGCAGCATGAGACCTCTGTCTCCACAAATTCAAATGTATTGTCTCCCTACTTTAATAAAGGCTGACATATTTTCTGTCTAGTGCTGACAGGGGGAGCTCAAAATGCAAGAAAAAAAAAAAGATTTGCCAAAAGCCATCTTCCCCCCACAAAAATAAACTGAGTCATTTCAATTAAATCTCTCTCTGTCTCGCACATGCATGGCATCTACAGAGCAACGTTCTATAGATGCAGTTGCAGGTCCATAAGCCATGTTAAGGCCTCCTCTGGGATATTGTATATATCATCCAATTCACTTTGAATCCATATTTGGGGCACTGTGTTATGAAGTGTTCAATCGTTTGGATGTTCTCATCGCAGTTGTACTAAAGGGAGTCTTTGATTTTCCACTTGTGTATCAAGTGGCCGCATCTTCTACGGTTTGTTCAGATGTGGTTCAAAGTCTGCATGGCAGACTGAAACCGGGAGGGCAGCTTGTTGGGTCAGTAATAACGTGCTTGTTTGGAACAGTAGATGAGATCTAGACATTTTGCCATTCCCTGGCTGGATCCAGAGATATAAGGCGGTCATGTGTGGTCCATAGTGGTTTTCACAATTTCAGGCATTGTTGAGGTATGTTATCCATAACCTGCTGGATGGGAAGTTCTGGGTAGTCTTCAGCACATTTAAGTTCTCACGGATAGCTGGAGGTTCAATGTTTGCTAATACAGAAAGCCATGGTAGAGGTATTGATTTTAAAGTTCCCGTGATGATTTGCATAGTCTGATTCAGCCATTTATCGACAAGTTGGGTATGGCAGCTTCTTGTCCACACTGGTGCACACTACCCTGCAACTGAGTACACCAGGGCCAAGGCCAACATTCGTAGCACCCAGGCAGTTGATCCCCAGCTTGTTCCAACTAACTTCTGAATAATGTTGTTGATGCAAGTCTTCGCTTTAGAGGCTACTTTCTTGAGGTGGTCATGAAAGGTCAGCGTGCAGTCAAGAACGACACCGAGATACGTTGGCTTTGGGTCATAACACACCGTTTCACCACAAAATAAGACAGTTAGAGGGTTTTGTGAAATTCTATTGTCAAGGTGGAAAGTAGAGACTACCAATTTGCCCGGATTTGGTCTCAGCTGCCACTTTTGGAAATACTCACCTATAATCTTCAGGTCAGATGTAAGGATCACTTTACGGTCTTTAAAGCTATGGCCCTGCGTTGCATACACAAACTTCTGCTCTGTTATTTCAGGCACATTGCTTGTGTGCACATTGAAGAGTGTCTGAGCAAGTACAGAGCCTTGCCGTGGCCCATTATTTAAAGTGCGTGGCTTTATGGTTTGACCCCCAAGGTGTACGCACATCCTTTAGACACTAAACATGGTGTTCAGCAGCCTGAAAATCTGCAGGAGATCACTTTGGCCAGGTTCAGTAGCAGACCATGCTTTCAGACTGTGTCATATGCTGCTGACAGATCGATGAAAGCTGTACCGGTCTTGAGTTTTCATTGGAATCCAGCCTCAGTGTCTGTAGTGAGGGCCAGGAGCTGGTCACAGCAGCTTCTGTGCAGTTGAGAACCAGTTTGCTGATTGGGTAGGCTGGTGTCTACAATGGGTCTGAATCAATTCAGCATCAGATGTTGAGACACCTGGGGGCTACAAATCTCCTACCTGACATTAGGCCACAGGTGAAAGCCAATGCCATCACTGCTAAACTTCTGCAGACATCAAAACAGTATTACAGACAAGTCCCAGCATCAACTTCGGCAGGTGATGTCCACATGTGCTCCATCTCCCCAATGGTCTATATCATTCACAAATAAGTAGATCGATGCCTCCAAGGAATTGGGAAAATCAGTGGGAAAAGATGGAATCTACTCCAAGTTCCTGTCTAACCTGGGTCCACTGAGATGGAAATGGATGATGCAGCTTTTCATCAACATCCTGAAGACTGGTGAAATCCTCCTCATGTGGAGAGAAGCCAAGGTCATTGCACTCCTAATGCCTGGAAAACCTGTAGATTGCCCTTTTAGTTATAGGCCAATCTCCCTCCCAGTTCGTGGATCATTAAAAAGGGCTTTTCTTTTCTTAGCCTCCTGCATTTTTCTCCTCTAAATATTAAAGGTGGCCTGCAAAAGGAAGAAACCTTTTTTATGATATATCAAAAAGTCCTGGGTTTTTAAAAGACTTTTCTTTTATCCCCTTGCTTGTGTTTTTACATTAGAAAATGAGGTCTGGTCTAACCGGTTTATTTCTGGAAGATTCAGTATATGACTGGAGAACTGTTAGGACTGTGATTTCAATGATACCATGCAAGTGAAACTTGTATTAAATACTCAAAAGCCCTGACCCTTCAATTAACAGTTGAGAAAGCATATAATCCACATCTCTAAATCTTCCACAGAGTCCTTCAGCAAACTAAGGGAAACAAAAATTGGCATTCCTGAACTGGCCTTTTTGTTTAAAAAATCCTAGTTTTTCATACTGCAGTGAAACATAAATCAGAGTTACATTCTACTCATCTTAACTTTTATTGCTGATTGCCTGAATTTTGATAATTTGATCATGTGGCTACCATTATTATTCTGTTTTTTGCATTTTCCAGAATATCAAACTCTTTCTTTGTTTCCTCCTCGGGAACAATCCAGCTGCTGCTTTTGTGCCTCCAATCCACGCCCCTTTTCCATCTTCTATTAGAGATGAACAATTTTAACCTAATATTAAAAAAACATACTTCAAAAGCATTGGTTTGGTTTTGGGCACATGTTCCCCATCAGAATACTCAATAAATGGGAGCCATATGTCTAAATATCTGCTTCTTTTTGTCTATTTTGTTGTGTGCACATTTGGTGAGGTTTTTTTTCTCCTAACTAGCACATCTCAGACTTTATTAAACCAAGCTATTATTCTATAATTCTGGAGATCTTTTTTTCCAGCAATTCACAACTGACATTTTAGCAGCTATATAGGAAATACGATAAAAGTAATTATTTCCTCAAAATGTTCTTTTATCTTCTGGTAGGGCCAGAATAACTACTAGTGGTTCAGCACTCCTGATACTTCTAAGGTAAAGAAGAGAAGGGTATCCCAATAAAAAGTCCCCCAAATCTATTATTTAAATCTATTAAATCTATTATATCTATCTATTATATATCTATATTTAATATCTATTATATATATATATATATATCTATTAAATCTATTATATATAATCTATTAAATCTATTATTTAATACCATACTACTAATGATGGACACAATTTATTGGGGAAGAGTCAACACAGCTTTCGTTAAGGGAAATGATGCCTCATCAATCTACTAGAATTCTTTGAGCGGGTCATCAAACGTGCACAAGAGTGACCCAGTTGATAAGTGTACCTGGACTTTCAGAAAGCCTTTGACAAGGTCCCTCACCAATGGCTTTTAAGCAAAGTAAGCAGTCATGGGATAAGAGGGAAAGTCCTTTCCTGGATCAGTAACTGGTTAAAAGAGAAAATAAAGAGTAGTGATAAATGGTCTTATTGAGTTTTCATTATTACTAGGGCTGAGATGTTCTGTTAGAGAAAGCAAGACATTCTACAGAGCATCTTCCCATGTAGCTGAGATCTGCTCAAAGGTCCATCTTTCTATTGCAGAGTTTTCCAAAACACCGTCTAGTTCCTAAAACTGGTAAGAAGGTTAAAACTGGTTAAAAGATAGGAAACAAACAGTAGGAATAAATGGTCAATTTTCAGAATGGAGAAAGATAAATAGCACTGTCTCCCCAGGGATCAGTACTGGGACTAGTGTTGTTCAACGTATTCATAAATTATCTGGTAAAAGGGGTAAACTGTGAGGTGGCAAAGTTTGAAGATGATAAAAAATTACTCAAGATAGTTAAGACCAAAGCAGACAGTGAAGAGTTAAAAAGGGATATCATAAAACTAGGTGACTGCACAGGAAAATGGCAGTTGAAATTCAGTGTTGACAAATGCAAAGTAATGCACATTGGAAAACATAATCCCAACTATATATATAAAATGATGGGCTCTAAATTAGCTGTTACCATTCAAGGAAGATCTTGGCGTCATTGTGGATAGTTCTCTGAAAACATTGGCTCAGTGTACAGTGACAATCAAGAAAGCTAACAGAATGTTAGGAACCATTAGGAAAAGGATAGATAAGACAGAAAATATCACAGTGCCACTATATAAATACAGGATATGCCTACAACTTGAATATTGCATGCAGTTTTGTCACACAGTATTAGAAATGGAAAAGATACAGAGGAAAGCAATAAAAATGAATGGGGTTTGGAACAATTTCCACATGAAGAAAGATTATAAAGACTGGGACTGTTCATCTTGGAAAAGAGACGACTAAGGGGGGATATGATAGAGGTCTATAAAATCATGAATGGTGTGGTGAAAGTGAATAAGGAAGTGTTACTTACCCCTTCACGTAACACAAGAACTAGGGGTCACTCAATTAAATTAATAGGCAGTAGGTTTAAAACAAACAACGTGTGGAACTCATTGCTAGGGGATGCGGTAAAAGCCAAAATTAAAACTGGATTCAAAAAAGAACTAGATAAGCTCATGGAGGACAGGTCCATCAATGGCTATTAGCCAAGATGGTCAGGGATGCAACCCTATGCTCTGGGTTTCCCTAAGCCTCGGACTGCCAGAAGCTGAGACTGAATAACAAGGAATGGATCTTAATGATTGCTCTGTTCAGTTCCTTCGCTTCGGAGCATCTAGCACTGGCCACTGTCAGAAGACAGGATCCTGGGCTAGAGGGACCATTTGTTTTGCCCAGTATGGCTGTTCTCTGCATACAGCACAAAGAAAGGACACAGACACCATTTTTTCAGTCTTCAGTCCACGTTTAAAGGGATATTGCCAGATTAAAAATACTATATTTTCCAAAAGAGCTAATATCTGTCCCTAATTTCACCTGAAAACATTAAAACTGAAATAATTTTACAACTAAAATATACTTTTTATATTTATGGTTTGGGGGTGGGGGTGGTTGGCTGTGATGATAACAGCCCAGTTGGTTTTGGTTTACTTTACAGTCCGTTTCTAGCTAATTTCAGTTTCAGAAGAGAAAGCCTGTCTCTACTGAAGTCAATGGTGAAACTCCCATTGATTTCAGTGAGGCCAAGATTTCACCCCATGTTGTCATAGTCCAGCACAAGACTGCAATGTGTAGAGACAGCAACACTGCAGGCCAGAAACTTTGGCCCTGATCCAGTGGACCCTATGGGTTTGGAACTACAAGTGACACCGACATGAGTCTTCTGCATGGAGGGTTTGCAGGATTGAGTCCTCAGGCACCAGTGGAATATATCTATATTGATGTGTAAAACATTTCATTTGGACTTATTAAAAGCTTATTTGAAGAAAACTGAAATTTGGCCAGATGTGACCCGACAGCATTTTCTTTAAATAAAAGGAAGAAAACAGAAAGCAGGATAAAGGTGCAGAAAGGTTGATATGACACCTAAGGATTTGGAGTGTGATTTGCCTTATCATTCAGTTGTATTGCTAGTGAAAAAGCAGGTTGACCCCAGGTTTCTAGGGGAGAATAGCTATGTATCTTTTTTCATTGTTTTGAAGTAGAAAAGATTCCTTCGAAAGGTTTGGGATTTTTAAATTATTGTTCATTTCCAGGTTTTCAAGCTGCTGATCAGTCATAGACAAGCTACTAAGAGTGATTACAATAATAATTTGCATTTATACAAGCAATTTTTATCCCCAAAGGAAGGTAAAACTCATAAAAATTATTTCCCCCACCACTGACAGACAGTTAGTTCTTCGTGCCAGGGCCGGGTGCCTGCACCTGTGGAATAGCACAAAGGAATGCTGCATAAAAGATTAATTTAGGAAGTGAAGAGGAGTGTATCTCATCGCTGTCCGAAGAACACTGCATGCAAAAGGTCTGTGTAGTTTTGCAGTGCCCATACTATCACTGAAATTTCAGCATGTGATAACAGGAGCACAGTTTGGTCTCATTATTGTTATTTAGTATTGTATGATGGTGGTGCTTCAGAATTTCAGTCATGAACCAGAACTCCATTGCGCTAGGCACTGTGCAAACACAGGACAGAGAGACAGGCCCTGCCCCAACGAGCTCACAATCTAGATATAAGACAAAAGAGAACAGGTGGAGACCGGGGGACAGATGGGGGAGAAACAGGAAACAATAATCATTAATCAATCATCATTAGCAGTTGTTGGGTTTGGGTATAGAATTGTGACCACAGACTATGAACTCGAGTAGCTCTATTGAAATCAATGGAGCCGTGCTGATTTACAGCAGTTTAAGATCTGGCTAATGACATTCAAAGATCCTTGTGAAATGTTTCACATATTTCATGTGAATTTTCCCAAAACATAGCAAACATTTAAAAAGAGTCCTCAATTATTATTATTATTTGTATTAATGCAGTACCTAGGTACTCTAGTCTTTGACCAAGACCCCAATGTCATATTTCTGTCTCCAGCCTGCACCTGTAAAGGGAGCACTGAAATATCTCCAAGAAAATGCCTGTAATGATCTGCATGCAAGGAAATGCCATGATCTAACACACATCACCAACCCAAAACCTACACTGCCTGGTAACAGACCGGCCAATGCAGTCAGCGAAGCCCATAGGTAGGCAAACAAAAGTAGGAAGGTAGTAGGGTACTGTGGGGAGGCAATACAAATGTTACATGGGGAGTGCCAGGGACCTTCCCCGGCAAATTGTGAAATACCATGTGCAACAAACCCACAAAGCAAAAACTAGGAAGACTATCCCCACGACTATTGTGTGTTTGGAATTCTAGACTAATGTCCCCGTGGAAACTTACACTCTAGTGAAACACCAAAAACTGTGCAGCAAAACCCTGTGCTCCGGATCCTGTGATGATCCTTCATCTTTTCAGTTCTATTCCTCTCCCTTCATACTGATCCTGTGTCCCTAACTCACTCCCAATGCAACTTAATTCTGTGCATGCCCATCCCGCCCAGTACATTGATCCTGTCTCTCCCCAGTACCCCGAGTAAATGGATTTTCATTCTCTCTCTCGCTCTCTTCCAAGTCCCCCAGTAAAATGATCCTCTGTCTCTCCCTTCAAAGAAAACTGATCCTCCCATGGTATCTCAGCACTCTGCATCTGTCTGCAAATCCTTTGTCACTATCCTGCTGGAGTCTGTGGCCTGGTCAATACTGTTAGCGGCGTCGACGGGAGATATGCAAGCTACATACTGAATCTTGCATATCTCCAGTCGACTTACTAACTTTCACTTACTGCGGCGTCTTCCCTGCGCTGCGTCAACAGGAGTTACTCCAAGTTAATTAACACACCTGGAGCCAATCAAGGCCCCGCCCAGGACTTGTTAAAAGCCTCCCCTCCAGAGAAAAGGTGTGGCTGGAGTTGTGGGAGTGAGGAGAGCTACCAGAGAGTGTGTGAGGAGGCAAGACGTTGTCAAGAGCCAGGAGGATCTAGGAGAAGGAGCAGAACGCTGGCAGGAGAGAACCCTGCAGATACAAAGACTGGGGGAGGGAAAAACCCTGCCCGAGGAGAGAAAAGGACCTTTCCCAGGCCAGGAGGCCTAAAGGGAAGAGACCTTGTCAGAAGGGAAAGACTGAACTGGACATTTGGTTTGAGCACTACCACGCCCAGTGGGGCTGTCAGGGGTCATGAGCCTTCCCTGGCAAGGAGGCCAGAAAGGGCCCCTGTCCAAGCAGGGTGCGGACATTAAGTCAAGGGGCATGGGGAAGTAACCCAGAGAAGCTAGCAGTTTTCCTGAAGCCACAGCGTGAGGCTGCTATTTGTAGGGTCCCTGGGTTGGGACCCAGAGTCAAGGGTGTGACCGGGCCCCTCCCCACCTCCTACCAGCCATTCACTGGAGGAGCAAGAGCCCCAGAGAAGAAGCAAGGGCCAGAGACAGGACTGATACCCAGCAGGGAGCAGCCATCTTAGAGAGGTTGTATTACCCTCTCCCACCACTAGAGGGTGGAAGAACACTAAAAGATGGAGTAGTCTCCCTGACCTACCGCTAGAAGGAAGCGCAGGACCCACTGAGGTAGAGGAAGAGTTCGTCACCCCTGTGTCAAGAAAAAGTTATTTGTGTTAGTTCTGACCTAATGCAGACTCTCTGGAGTCAGAGTTTCCCTGCTTTAATGCTCCAAAAGCTCCCTCCAAAATCAAGAGCAAGGTCTGAGCCCATGAAATTGAGAGTAGATGGACATTCCACCTAGAAGATGGTGTCAGTGATCAAGCATCCTCATTGTTTGGTTACTGCAGAAAATAGATCATTAACCCTCTTCAAACTTCTCTGCCACCACCACACCCCTGCCCTGCAATGCACTCTGTCATGGATGACACAGATAAACTGGGATGAGAACCCCCACATCAAGGTTCCGATGACATTACAGACTCCCCAGTCAAGCGTTAGCCTCATGGTTTCCAGTTACAGCAACAAACGTGTGAACTTTCCCAGCATCCTGTTCGAGGGAGCTGCTCAAGATGCTTAAGATTAAAGTGAAAAGTGGAAAAGGTGCCCAGATGGAGACAGGGATTAGTAATGGAGTAATTAGAATGGAGCCAGACTCTAGGTCACTCGTTTGAGCCTTAGGTCAATAGTACTCAGAAGTTGTTATGATCTGACGTTTGTTTGGAAGGTCATGTGTAAATAGAGTTAATGGGTTCCACTTGGTGAAGTGGTCACAGCACATAAATCACCAGCACAACTGCTCTTAAATGGCCTCCTATCCCTAGCCTCTGCAGAATTCCCCTCTCAACCCTAGAAGTGAGTCCCTCTGGGTCAAAGATGAGGTCCATTGGCAGAGCAATGTGTACACATGGGGAGGCCAGTCTTGCCACCATGTGTTCTGTGGATAGATAAAGGACTTCACTCCCCAGTGCTTTCGATGCTGCACAATTCACCAGCACAAATCCACTTAATTTAAGGAGGAAACAGTTAATCCACCAAGTAGAATTATTAATAAATTTAAACTGGTTAAAACGCAGCAAAAACAAACTCATTTTCATTCCAAACTGAAACAATGAATGGTCACTCTGGATCTTTAAAGGCAATGAGTCCTATAAATTCTAATCAAGGCATAATGACAAAAGGGTACATCTGACTTCTTTTCACACACTAAAGCTAATTGGAGTTGTTGTGGATAAAAACTCTAGGATTTGACCTGCAACTGTAATGTGCTGGTTTTATGTTTGTGATCATGTCTCTCTCTAAAGGCTGGTGCCAACAATTACAACCAGCTACCTACTCAGAGTTCAAGGAATTATTAAACAGAAATGAATTAATTAAATTAAACAGTAATAAGGCACCAGGACCAGATGGTATTCACCAAGAGTTCTGAAATAACTCAAATATGAAATTGCAGAACTACTAACTGTGGTATATAACCTACCATTTAAATCAGCTTCTGTACCAGATGATTGGAGCATTGCTAATGTGATGCTAATTTTTAAAAAAGATTCCAGAGGTGATCCCGGTATTCACAGGCCGGTAAGCCTAACTTCAGTAGCAGGCAAATTAGTTGAAATTCTGAGTAAAGAACAGAATTATCAGACACATAGATGAACATGATTTGTTATGGAAGAGTCAATATGACTTTTGTAAAGTGAAATAATGCCTCATCAATCAATCAAAATTCTTTGAGGGGGTCAACAAACGTGCACAAGGGTGATCCAGTGGATATACTGTACTTAGTCTTTCAGAAAGCATTTAATAAGGTCCTTCAGCAATGGTTCTTAAGCAAAGTAAGCAGTCATGGGATCAGAGGAAAATCCTTTCCTGGATCAGTAACTGGTTAAAAGAGAAAACAAGGAGTAGGAATAAATGGTAAACTGTGAGTTGGCCAAGTTTGCAGATGATACAAAATTACTCAAGATAGTTCAGTCCAAAGCAGACTGAGAAGAGTTACAAAGGGTGACTAGGACAGGAAAACGGCAGTTGAAATCCAGTGTTGATAAATGCAAAGTAATGGAAAACACAATCCCAACTACACATACAAAATGATGGGGAATAAATTAGCTGTTACCACTCAAGAAAGAGATCTTGGAGTCATCATAGTTCTCTGAAAACATTGGCTCTATGTACAGTGGCAATCAAAAAAGTTAACAAAATATTAGGAACCATTAGGAAAGGGATAGATAATAAAACAGAAAATACCATGATTCCATTACATAGGTCCAGGGTATACCCACACCTTGAATACCGTGTGAAATTCTGGTCACCCCATTGTGCATATATATTATATATTAGAAATGGAAAAGGTACAGAGAGGGGCAAGAAAAATAATTGAACAGCTTCTGTATGAGGAGAGATTAAAAAGACTGGAACTTTTCAACTTAGAAAATAGATGACTAAGAGGAGATATGAATGAGGGCTACAAAATCTTGACTGGTGTGGAGAAAGTGAATAAGCAAATGTTATTTACTCCTTCACATAACACAAGAACTGCGGGTCACCCAATGAAATTATCAACAGCAGGTTTAAAACAAACAAAAGGAAGTATTTCTTCACACAACGTACATTCAACTTGTGGAACTCATTGCCAGGGGATGTTGTGAAGGCCGTTATAGTCTGTGACTCTGGTGCAACAAATAAGGATTATGGAAATTTCTCCATCAACATAAATGTCAGAGTGAGGATTGTAGGATTTCACCCTAAAAAGCAACAGTCCAAGATGACACTGGGAACAATGCAGTCACTGTCTAAGAGTGAGAAGGTGAATGAGGTAATATCTTTTATTGGAACAATTTCTGTTGATGTGAGAGAGAAACGGGTCCAATAAAAGATATTACCTCACTCACCTTGTCTCTCTAATACCCTGGCACCGATATGACTACAACTACATTGCATACTGTCTCTAAGGGGTAACTTGGGTCCTCTTTATGACATCTTCCATGTCAATAGAAATGTCTTAAGTAACGGATGCAAAGTGTTACTAGTAACCAGTGCAGCTGACGTGAGACACTGCGAAGTGTTTTGAATGAGCTGATGACACTCACCTCTCTCCATTATGTCTGGTGCCTTCCACTGGACATGGATGAGAGAGATTGTTTGAGGCTCAGTCTAGAGACAATATTGGTAAACTGGAGGAAGCAGATCGAGGACATGGCGAAGATTATGCCCTTCTGATTGTCAGTGTGTGCCCACTGTTTATCAGTAGAGTTGGCAGATTGGGTGAGGAAAGAGTGAAGAGTCCCAGATTCTGTTAGATGTTCCTATGGCTGCAGTGCCCAGAAGAGCTTTTTCCCCCATCTCCATCTGGTCAGCAGGTCATTGACCATTTCTCAGAGATACAGATCTCTGTACCACTGTCCCTTTGTCACCCCAAGACTATTGTAGTATGTTCTATGTGAGGCTACACCTAAAGTCAATCAGTGACATACTGAGGGAGGGGGGATAGGAGGGGGCCATGGCCCTGGGCGCTGGCCTGTGGGGGGGTGCTAGCCGGGTCCTCCTTGGAGGGGTCACCCCCGCCACTGACATCCCTGGCAGCTGCGCTGACCCAGCCCCTCCTCCTCCCATCCTCCCAGCCTCTCCACCCCCACGCTGGGCACATCGAGGGAGCCGTGGGGACCCCGGCCATGCAGGGGCCAGGCAGCCCCCTGCCCCGCTGCCGGGTGGCCCGGGGGCATCTGCCCCCTCATTCCTGCTCCCCACTGGAGGGGCCAAGGTTGTCAGCGAGAGGGGGGGCTCCTCCAAAGAGAGCCCGGCCGGCACCCCCCCGGAGGCCGGCACCCGGAGGCCAGCACCCGGAGGCATGGTCCTCTCAGTAGGGGAGGTTTCAATTCTGAGGCCTGGTTTCTTTCGTGTGCTGAAAGGTTTGTTCCTATTGTTTGGACCTACACTGTATTGTCATGTTTGTTTTTTCAATATCTCACAAGGGTGCCTAGAGGTTGGGATAGGCATTATTTTTATAGATACAGACTGAAATCAAAACAAATGAATAAATAAGTGAATTAATTAAATAAAATGAATACAACCAAACTGCCTAGCATCAATCAGCATCCAAGTTAACCATCATTGGTACCAGTCACAACCTATCAATTTATTAGATGAACTCCAAGGCCCATCAAAAGAAAAATGGTAATCAGTGTGACAAAAGTACCCTGAGGGAAGAAAAGGGAGATTATGCAATGTCCTGCATTGCCAGCTCCATGTGTTCAAAATTCATGAGTCTGGCCCCCCAAAATCATGAGATTATTTCTAAAACAACGTTTTGGGTTTTTTTTTTTTTTGCTTTCTGGTTTTTGAGTCTTTAGGGAGTGCCCAGGGCATGTTTTCAAGCACTTTTCTGAAACCATGAGGACTACAAACTTGCTTTAAAAAGCAAATGAAAGTTGAAATTCTTACCTAATCACAGGATTGCAGGAGTTGGCGCTTTAAGAATAAACATCACATTGTGAGCCTAACAGCATCCCAATGCAAGAGGGCAAGGGGTGCATTGGTATTTGATAGTGAATTTCAGCTAACCTGAGCAATTCAGTGCGTACCAATTCTGTAATGTTATAAACCGTATCTGATATATGTCATCTAAGATATAATAGGAAAACTAAAAACATGATGATCATTGATATTCTTGTGTGCTGTATGTATGGTAAAAGCCCAAGGCACCATACAAATATGAAGGAAAGCAGAACTAAAATGTGTTTACTACACAAGTCTGAGGAGTGGGTAAACGGGTTTCTCCCACCAAAGGATAGATCAACACTTCCAGCCAGGTGTCATCAGAGTTGACCAGCAATCACATGTCAGGTGGCCATTCATTTGCATTTTAGCAAACACCAAAGGGGGAAGAAACCAGCTTGGAATTTCCTTCACCAGCAGATACCACGTCTACTTCTTCATAGCTTGAATGAACTTTATTTTGGGAGGTAACGTTCAAAAGAATCCATTTTGAAGGTTCACTGGACTATAAAAGAGAGAGGCAAAGCACCCCAAGTGTTTTTTCACCTAAGAAGACAAAGGAACCAAGCACTTTGGACTTTGTAGGAGATCCAGACCAGTGGGGTGATCAGCCATCTTGCTGGAAGGTAGCATGGTAAGAATCTTACTTTGAACCAAGACTGTAGGTTTGTTAAGTCTTAGCTTCTAGAAAGCATTTTTCACTTTGATTTGCTTGTAACTGTTTCCAACTCTATCCTTCATACTTGAACTCACTTAAAATCCTATCTCCTTTTGTTAATCAACTTGTTTTACTTTTAATCTAAACTAGCCCAGTGCTGTGTTTGAACTGAAGTGATAGGTAACTCCAGCTGAAGCGATAAGCTTTGCATTTTGTCTCTTTAAAGAAACAAACCAACCCTATTATTCTTCTAAATGGTCCAGGAAGGGGCTGGACATTGCAGAACACCCAGTTTTGAGAAAATTTGGAACTGGGGAGTGTTGGGGTCATCTTGCCAGGTGTAACCACTGCTGGTAGAGGCCAGAGTATGGTGGGGGTGTAACAAGCAGGCTGCCGGAATCAGAGTGCTGAACCAGAGCTGCAGATCACAGAGAGACTCAGGATACTGCATGCTTGTCTGCTGGCTATTGGTGTCTGGGCTGGGAACCACAGCAGCAGAGCATTTAAGGCACCCAGGGTTACATGGCAGGCAGTGACACAGGTCTGGATTGCACCACAGAATGTGACACACATCATGAGACTTGTGACCAAACTGCAAGAGTTATCAATAAGGAATAGGCACAGCCTCATTGTCAACTTGCATGAGGCCTGAAACATGCATTTGAGTGGCATTAGAAATGGGCCTGACCTTGGGAGAAGTTCAGAGCTGAGCTCTGCCAAACCCGAGGGGAAACAGGGTTCCGGGTCTGAACTTTGTTACTTGCTCCCATCTCTAATCTGCATGATCAAAATTAAAAATACATGTGCCTGGCTCTAAAATTCATGAGTGCCTGTCTTTTTCCTGATAGATAACGGGAAATTGCTTGTTTGATTTCACCAGCAGTAAAAAAAAAAAAAAATACAGTTCGTTAGTTTTGCCTTACCCCAGCAGTTACAGAGAGTGAAGAGCCAGGCTGCATCTCAGGGGCTCTGCAACTTGCGCTTTGTAAACACAGCCTTGCAATAAACAGTCACAAAGGTCTTGGAAACTAGTTGTGTGTGTAAGTGCAGGATAGAGTCTGTGTGTACGCCTGGACATGTGACAAGCTGTTTGACTCACACAATTCACCTGCAGAATATCATCTCTGCATACACATACAAACCATAAACTGAAGGTACGTGTTCTATGTGCTCGTAAGCACTGAATCCGTCAGGTGCCACCGCAGAAAGAGAGTCTAGAGCTCTTCAAAAACTTCCAAATAAAATCCACAAGCCTTTTGGGCTATTAGTAAATTTGGAGAAATAATCAACTGCATTGATTGTCTGAATGACAATGCAAAATCTGAACAGGTCTGTGGTATGTACTTAAGACATGCTGCCTTACACATATTTAAGAGAAACTGTATGTATGTGTAATACTGATTTCGGCCACCAGCGTTCCAGTTCGCCGTGACCCTGATGTGGAGAACTAGTAAACTGGTAGCTGAGAAATACCAGTGAGAAGAGGTGGCCTTAAGATGAACTGGCAGCCGCATCAGGCACCACGTTTCCCAGGAGCTGTGACTCTGGAAGGTGTGTCCCCTGTCACGAGGAGCCATCTAGCCACAACCCCTTACGGCCAAACCCCAAAGTACAATGGATTGGTCAAAACACCAGTTCTCCACTCTTGTGCAGAGTGGGGAATGGAAAAGGGAAGGCAGGAGAGCGTGAAGGAAGAGAGATGGGAGGTGACACGGGGAAGGCAAAGTGAGGAGGATGACCTGGGGAAAGAGGTGGGGAAGAGATGAGATCAGCTAGTAAGTTGTGTGTCTGGCAAGGGGTATAAAAACAATGTATTTGCCAAGGTGTCAGTACAGCTAGGGCCAGACCTAGCGTGCAGTGGAACAGCTCTGGTATCATCAACATTCTCTGCTCTGTGAAGCTTTGTAAGCACGGAAGTGCTAAGTCACGTGTATCACAGTGGAAGACGACACTAGAGAGGTGGTGTGAACTAAAGGAATTGCCCACACACAGCCAGCATTGCTTGTTCCACAGGTTGCTGTGTCAGTGGTCTCTGTACTCTCTCCTCCAGCCTTTTGCAACATAGATTCTCCAGAAAGAAGTAACTCTCACATCAACTCTTTGCCCGCTTCCAGTTTTTGTTTCTTACCTTGCACGATCAAATAAACCTGGGAAGTCTTGGGGTGATGCTGTGTCTGCACTGAGCATGTGTAGGACCCCTCATCATAGACATCCACTTTCTGGATCCGGAGGCTGTATTCCAGAGGGGTCCGTTTCTCCAGTTCTACCCGAGGGTCCAGGGACCACTTGTCCTGTCCAGCAAAAATGATGCCAGAACGGTTTAACCAGGCCACTTTGGAACTTCTGTCTTCTACATAACACCTGTTGAGGGTGAGAACAGAGATTGGGGCATGAGCTAAGACACCATCATGTCTCTTCCCTTCCCCCAGCATTCCAGGGGATTCTGCAACACGCTCCAGGCCTGACAACAGTCACCAACAGCATCTACATTGCCACCACTTATTACATTAGCCATGCTGTATAAATATTAAATGATCAGGGCAGCCCAAGGGAGATGTGGGGAGGCATGAGTTGCCTGCGCCCTGCTATCTTTCTCTTGGTAGGGGCTTTTCACCCCCAAATGGCATTCTGGGGGCCTCTAGGTCTTGCATCCTGGCCTCCAACTACCCTTTGATCCTATCAATGGTATAGGCCAGATTGAGCTGAAGATTGTTCAGCTCTTCTTCACACACCGCCCCCAAAGGCTGAGTATACAGCAGACTCAATATTCCTTGCCCCCTGCCAGCGTGGGGGTGATGAGAGGCCCAGACTGAGAATTGTACAGGTCAGAAAGTGATGGGAGGTGGAGGGCAAGAGGGTATGGCACACAGAGGAGCGACCGTATTGGCTCACCACCTGTCATGGCCCTAGTCCCAGTTGCCAATCGCAGCCAGCGTCTGAAGGCTGAAGGACAGACTGACAGACAGCCCTTGCAGCTACATTACAATTCTTTTGTCGATGGCACAGGGGCCATCTCAAAGTCAAACCCAGTTTTAACAGAGGCACTTGTTCCGTACAAATACCCATCTCAACCCTCTGAGTACTGATCATGTGAAAGAGAGAGATAGGGGGCATGTACCAATGACTCATCTCAACTGGGACTGAATGGGACGTGGGGAACGAACTCCCCTCTCATTCCTCACTGGGGTCCCCTCCAGGGCAGGGCTGAGACACACTGATGGAGCAGTGGGTGGAAGCTTGCCCTGCAGCTCCCCAGGCCGGGCCTGTTCTATGGACTTCTAAAGGAGTTCAATCTCCAAGGCTGTCACGCCAGCACCTCTCATGGCTCCACCCACTCTGGCTGGGAATTCAAAGAGGCCAGCGTCTCTCCTCAGCACTATTCACACAAATGTTGCATTTGAGACAGAAAGAGAGAGAATGAAGATTTCTCTTATCTTTAGGCGACAACATTTGACAGTACATTTTCAAGCAGCCTCTTGGGAAGGGTCAGACATTTTCCATGCAGATCATTCAGATTATGCTGAGGCCACCATCCAGAGTGACGTAACTCCACCAGCACATAGAAACCGCTCCCTAGCAAACACGCCCAAAGAGGCTTTCTGAGTTGTTCTGGGGTCAGGTCTGCGCAGAAGGAATGCCATGCTCTGGGGGGATACCATACTACTGACCACGCTAGAAGCATGTCTGTCTGGACTGACTAACATTTGCCTTGAGGGCACAGCCCCAAGATGCCAGCCTGTGTAACTGACTTCCAGCAAATAGAGGCCCAGCTAGAGTTCACTCGCCCAAGTCGGAGTTGGTTCGTCTGGCCAGACGCACATTTCTCCTGAGGTGAGTTTACAGCCAGGGCTGTTTTTGTTTTAAAATCCGCCTCGTCATAAAGAAAGAGAGCTGGGGAGAGGAATCGCTCTGGAGTCATTTGTGTTTAGCAAGCTATGCAGTGGATCTGGCAGCTTCGAGGCCTGCAATGTCAACTAATGGTGCCACCTCAGACGGCAATCCTAGTGACAGAAGCAGAAGAGCAGCCATCGGAGGAAGGCTCTGGGACTGAGAACGGGTAACACGTCACACTAATGCCTTCCACCTGAGCATCTCAAAATGTCACACTCACATGACGGAAGTAGCCTTCCTATCCAGCTGTGCAGTAGATCAGTACTTTTACAACAGAGAGGCTAAGGATCTGATTTTCAAAGGTATTTCAGTGCCTAAACCTGAAGATGGGCACCTAATGAGATTTTCAAAAGCACCTATGCAGGTTAATGCTGAAATTGAAGACAACGAGTTAGGTGCCTAAGTCACTTAGGTGGTTTTGAAAATCCCCTTGTTTCTGTCTGTGGCTTTAGGCACCGAGGATGTGATCCACAATGCAATATCGGCACCTAAACTCCATTGTGACCCACGAAAGCCCCGCTTGGCTGCCGCTTAACCCTGTAGGCACCTAAAGTCACTCAGCGCCTAACTTTGCTCTGTTAAAATTCCCTAGGTGCTTCAGTTTTAGACCCTGGGCCGTGCACACTGTCACCTCCCTCTAAGTGTCTGGACTAAGCCCCAGAACAATTGACGAACCGGAGGTAGATAGGCATTCGACTGCCTAAATCACGTGCAGCCCCAAGCCAGTAAACATGCTTAAATAGTCACCGGGCCAGAAAGAGAGAAAGACTCTGCAGCCTGATGATTAGTGAACGCACCCTCCAATCACTCTTTTATCCATAGTGAAACAGCTTCAACAGGACAGGCTGAGGGTGCCCTCCATCTGACTATCCAAGAGCTCAGAGTTAGAGCACTCCTCTGAGAGGTGGGAGACCCCTGGACAAATCCTTTCTGTCACTCTGGCAGAGAAGGGGGAATTAACCCTGGTTCCCCCACATCCCAGCTGTGTGCTCTACCCACAGAGATAAAAGTTACGAGGTGGCCACCAGCACCGCCGTCAGCCATTTTGTGTGGAGCAAAGCAGATGCCCAACACATTCCCGCAAGAACCAGTTTAGGTGCCTAAGCCACCTGACTGCAGGCAGCTAGTTCCTATTCAGGAATCAATAGCAGAGTTGATAGCAATAGTTCCTGCAGCCTGGACATAAATGCTTATCTTCTTGAGAGGGGCACGGCTGAGGACAAACTCTTTTAGTCGGCATCTCCCATTGGCTAGTTTTGGTGCCTCCACACCTAGCATGCTGGCTTTTGTTGATCATATTCTTAGGGGCCTCTATCTCTCTGCTGTATACGGACCCAATGTGCTTAACTCAGCTTTGTGGATCATGGTGTGGTCCATGGGGACTTCTTTACCCATGTAGGATGTTCACTACTACCCCAATGTTTAACTTTAATCTGCCAAGACTTGCTCCCACTGGAAGGGGAAAGAATATTACCCTTTAATTGCCACAGCAGCCATTTCACCACAAGGAGGCATCCTGCCTTAATGACAGAAGACTGAACCATGGTGAGTGAGGAGAGAGTACATTCCACAAATCCATCCCAGGTGAGCACAGAATCCACCCTGGCTATTGCTTGTCATTGAAGACAAACGTCTTCAGCCAAACAAAGACAACTAGACAGATAGGTCCAGCCATGTGTTAAGGAAGAACAAAACAAACTTGCCAGCTGCCATAAGAAATGCTGCCTCAGGAAATTAAAATGTGTATGTCACAGCATATCCTGCCCTGCTGACACCAAGAGGTCAGATCAACAGTAGAGCACAGTGGTCAAGGCAGGTCACCTGCTAGAATAACCTAGCAAGCTCCCTTGTAATGGGCAGTGCCAATAAAATTTAAAAAAGAGAAAAATTGGACGAGTAAGTGAAATGGATTTGAGCTGCTCTCTCTGGCGAACCTGTTCCTCTAAAACTGTCAGAGAAAATCAATGTACCAATGTGGAAATTCCAAGTCCTGGTTCTCTCTGAAAATATATCAAAGTAGGTTAGGTACCTTGGTGAATGCATACACGTACACACACATCTATCTCTCTGCTGTATGTATCATGCAGCCTTATTGATCACACTTTAATAAGAATGTATGTGATGAAGCTCAGAGTGTCATAAGAGTTAATTCAATACTAATAAAATATTAATTGGCATATTAACTGATATTATAATAGCAGTTGCTGTGTGGCATCCATTAGATATTAAACAACCGTTAATGTCTGTTGTTAATCAATGGGTGTGATCACAATTACAATTGAAGGTTTCTGATAAGACGTTGAAAATGTTATTGTCCCCTTAATTTAATGCATATTGATTATTTGCAATACATCCATTTTGATTTTTCTTTCCCAAAACGTTCTTGGGAAATGAATCTTCTACATACCCCACAGCACATGCCAATAATGACCTGAAGCTAGCCGTGGGCCTTTAAAGATGGGCTTCGACTATGGCCCATTCAATCCTTGACCACTGATGATGCTGCCAACAAGAAGGCCAATCAATATTGATGGTGGTTCCTTGGAAACTGTTTCTTCTCCATCACCACGTGGGCAACCACAGAGCCATTAGATGGCAATGACTTTTGTTTATTACCAATCTTAGATCAAATTTAAACCAAAGACCTAGAAGAGAAAGTCTCTATATCCTACAACCAATCACCCGAAGTCACCAAGACTACATACAAACAAATTCACTGGAGGTTGGCAGGCATATAATAAGATACTTAGCTATTGGATCGTTTTAAAACTGCCACAGATGTAGTTTCAGTACTTACATGATGTATAATATCTATGCACTAACTAGCCTAATGATTAGAGAGAAGGCACAGGAGTTAGAACGTTACAGGTTAGACAGATAGTCCTTTCTTCTCTCTGTGCCTGAGTTTCCATTTGTAAAATGGGGAAACACTTTCATAGGAAGGGGACAATACATTCATTTGTGTTTGTAAAGTGCTTTGAGACCTTCGGTTAGGATCATAGAATATTAGAGTTGTAAGGGACCTGAGGAGGTCATCTAGTCCAACCCCCAGCTCAAAGCAGGACTAACTTCAGCTACATCTTCCCAGCCAGGGCTTTGTCAAGCCGCAGCTTAAAAACCTCTAAAGATGGTGATTCCACCACCTCCCTAGGTAACCCATTCCAGTGCTTCACCACCCTCCTAGTGAAAAACCTTTTCCTAATATCCAACCTAGACCTCCCACCCTGCAACTTGAGACCATTGCTTCTTGTTCTGCCATCTACTATCACTGAGAACAGCCTAACTCTATCCTTCCTGGAACACCCCTTTCAGGTAGTTAAAGGCTGCTATCCAATCCCTCCTCATTTTTCTCTTCTGCAGACTAAACAAGCCTAGTTCCCTCAGCCTCTCCTCGTAAGTCTTGTGCTCCAGCCCCCTAATCATTTTTGTTGCCCTCCACTGGCCTCTCTCCAACTTGTCCACATCCTTTTTGTAGCGGGGGGCCCAAAACTGGACACAATACTCCAAATGCGGCCTCACCAATGCCGAATAGAGGGGAATAATCACTTCCCGCGATCTGCTGGCAATGCTCCTACTAATGCAGCCCAATATGCTATTAGCCTTCTTGGCAACCAGGGCACACTGTTGACTCATATCCAGCTTCTTATCCACTGTAACCCCCAGGTTCTTTTCTGCAGAACTGCTGCCTAGCTCGTTGGTCCCCAGTCTGTAGCTGTGCATGGGATTCTTCCGTCTTAGTGCAGGACTCCACGCTTGTCCTTGTTGAACCTCATCAGATTTCTTTTGGCCCAATCCTCCAGTTTGTTTAGGTCCTTCTGTATCCTATCCCTACCTTCCAGGTATTTACCACTCCCCCTAGCTTAGTGTCATCTGCAAACTTGCTGAGGGTGCAATCTACTTCATCCTCCAGATCATTAATGAAGATGTTGAACAAAACTGGCCCCAGGACCAATCCCTGGGGCACTCTGCTTGTTACCAGCTGCCAGCTAGACATCGAGCCATTGATCACTACCCGTTGAGCCCAAAGATCTAGCCAGCTCTCTATTCATTTTATAGTCCATTCATCCAACCCATACTTCTTTAACTTGCTGATAAGAATACTTCAAGAGACTGTATCAAAAGCTTTGCTAAAGTCAAGGTATATCACGTCCACTGCTTTCCCCACATCCACAGAGCCAGTCACCTCTTCAGAGAAGGCAATCAGGTTGGTCAGGCATGACTTGCCCTTGGTGAATCTATACAGTAAGTGCAGAATGTTACCGTTTAAGTTAAATGCCTGCAGGAAGGGCATTTAGGGAAATTGTATTGAACGTGCTACTGTATGTGGTAAACACAGTGTATTTTAAAGCCACCTCTTGTTCATACTAATCTAAGACAGAAAGCCTGAATGACACCCAGCTTTCTGTTTTGAGAGGTTGATCTCATTAGTTATTTAATTCAGATATTTATCTGCACTGGCCATACCAGCTCCATAACATGGTGCTCATGAGGAAAAAAAAATTGTAATTAACACACAGTAGATTAAGGTCCCCACATTTCAGGATCTATTACTCGGGTGGGGAGAGGGGGAGTGTCACAATGGTCCATTATGAAACCATTACTGAATCACCATGTGATGAAGTCATATCACCTTTCAGTATGCCACACCAGTATGCCCCAGGCCAAATCACACAGCCACACCAGTGTGACCCAGCAAAGTGCTCATGAGGGCAGCACAAGAATCTGAATAAACAGAACAAAATAGACAACAGTATGCCCCTGTTCAAATCAATTCATGACTTCAGCATCTCCCTGCCTGAAATTACATCTGAATTACCCACAAGAATGTTGAGAGACAAGCCCTAGAAAATCTGGACTATTCCATCAAATGAAAGGTGCTTTTCAACCCTACTTCAGTTTATTTCTCACTGTGCTTCCTGTTTGAGCACTTTCATTTCTGGGGCCTGCACAGAACTGGGTGTTTCTTTTTCTTCTCTGGCTCCCAAGGGCTCACCCATTTCTATTGCATCTTATTGCTTCTGGTTTTCAGCACCAACAAGGAAAGGGGGTAGATTTTTTGCAGCACACACAGAGGAGAGTGCTTGAGAATGCCTGTATCCCAAATGCCAGCTGGATTTGGAATTAATTCTGTGGAAGCAGCAGCTGCTGCTACTGCTTTTCCTCCCTCCCCCACTCGTCTATGTAATTATCCAGAGGTGATTTTGCATGTCTCCCCCAATCAGACTTTGATTTAAACCCAGCGTAAGGGTGGGGTTCAGATCAGACTCCCATTTTATCTGAACTCTCAATGTTTTGAGACTTTCCAGTCTCAGCCTGTCTTTAATTATGAAAGGAAATGTGAGCTTTAAAAGATCTCACCAGGGGGGCGGGGGAGGCTGCTCTGTCCTCCGACTGGCAGACACAGCCCCCTCACCAGCTGAACGGAGCATAAGGTCTGATGAGAAGCTGATGGATCACTGGGGTCTGGCTGTGAATCACGGGAAGTCTCCTCAGATGGTGACTTATAATCATACAGGTTGCATTCCCTTCCCCTAACCCTTCTCCTCTCCAGACTCCAGCCCTATCATTTTTCCTCAGCGTTTCTCCACTCTGCCTCTCCTCCTGTAGAGATGTAGAGACAGCAGAGTGCAGCGTATTAATTTCCCAGCATGTTGCTGAAGCACTTGTAGCAGTTTATGTGGTTTCCGTCACTCCCACAACTCTTGTCCCCAGATCCCCCCTCCAGCAAACAGACGGGCACGCTGTCGAGAAGTGTTATTTGGATGGAAACCGGTGACAGGCTATCAAGACCCGATTCATCATCAGCCACAGAGAGAACAGCCCTCATCTGCCATTTCCTGGAAGATGGCCATCGCGGGAGATGGGAAGCTGGGTGGGGAGGGCCAGGGCTCTGAGGTGGCACCAAGCAGTCTCTCTCTCAACTGCTTGGCTGGCTGGTTCTTGCTCACATGCGGAGGGTCTAACTGAGCCCCATGTGTGAGGACAGGAAGGAATTCTCCCCCAGGCCAGACTGGCAGGGCCCTTGGGGGTGTTTCTCCTTCCTCGGCAGTGTGTGGGTGCAAGTCACTTGCTAGGATGATCTGGCATATCTCATTTAATCATTTCCCTGCCAGTGCAGGGGGACTTGAGCACTGGCGCACCTCGGTCCCACCTCTTCTCTGCTCATGGCCTATAGTAATCTAGTCTCCTGTGGGCTGTAACACTTTGGTCTAACTGTTGGGGTTGGCGTGCAGGTGCTGGTGGCCTGTGATACACTAGAGGTCAGATTAAATGAGCTGGTGGTTCTTTCTGGCCTTAAACCTCATGACTGTGGGGTGGGAAAGGGGCAGCCATTTTGGGGCCTGTACTTGTGAGTGCTTCCTCTCCTGCATGTGAACCATGAGGCTAAGCAATTGTTGGTTGGACTACAGAGGGTGGCTGAAGCACTTTTTTCTGCTGCCTGTAGGGGTCACTACTCAGCATAAATGTCTAGGGTTATTTGAAGAGGGCAGCAGGTGCACATCCCAATGGAAGGGAAGAAAGGAATCTCTGTAGGTGGCTAGCTAACTGAGTTGCTGTTGAAATAATTATTATCTGATGCTGCTGGGATTTTATTGTATGATTAGTGATGTGGTAGGATGCCTAGAGCCTTAAACAAGCGTCCTTTTATTATTTTAAATCTAAATAAATAAAATAAATGAGCTCCGACTGGCCCAGTCCTGCAGTTCTTACACTGGCAAAAACTCCCACGGACGTCAGGTGGAGTTTTGCCTGTGTCAGGACTACAGGACTAGGGCCTGTGTGTTTAAATGAAATACACTGTGTTGTATTTTGAAACCATGAAACCACAGCTTGGTTATAAGAAAAATTCTTGTGGCCTTAGATTACATTTTCCATCCACGGATTTCAAACTGCTTTGTAGAGATAACGTCAGTGTCACTCGCGCTTCCCATGCTCCCCTTTGTTCACCTTTCCTCCATTAATCCTTTGATTACCCTGTTAGAACCCTTCCTCTGTGGAACACTCCAAGACTCAGCTCCGTGCAGAAAATAAATAGGGACAGAAGGTAAAACTAAACATTTCAAATCCAGCCTACTGCATTCTTATCAGAAATACCATCTGTCTTCTTTGGAGAGCATCACAGCTTGCCGTGGCTGAAATGTCCACGCAAAGCTTGCCTTCTCGTGAGAGTCGTGCTACTGCAGGCAGAGAGGAGCTTTCGGTAATCTTGGCCCTTCATGTGCATCTGCAGGGTTCAGCTAACAACTTCCCCTGCTGCCTCTACCCCAAGGGTAAAATGGCAAGAGAGAACAGAAAATGGGACCAAATGCTACTTGTTCAAGGCAAAATACCACCCACTTCTGGTCACGTGCACCGAACGCGCCAGATAAATCCTCCATTGTGTTGCGAAGTTTGATCTTGCGAGATACAATAGTGCCAGAGGTGCTGTGAAGAAAACCCCAGAGGAGAGCACATCACACTAAGGTTGTTTTCTCTGGTCTTCCCAGTCTGCTCAGCCCTTCCCTGCCTGGTGAGCACGGACTCAAGTACAACAAAATTAACAGGGAAGAGTGGCAAGAACGAACGACCTCAGTCCCCATTCACCCCTGGTTTTCATTTCATTATATACTCATGGAGAGACAGCTGGGAACAAGCTGCAGCACAGCATTCCAGTCCTAACCAGTTCAGGCAGACGGTGCTGTAGGGAATGCTGCAGCAGGGCTGGTTGTAGGAAACTCACAGCTACTCCAATCCCAGTCCCTCCTAGCAGGGAAAAAAAAAAAAAAAAAAGAGAATAATGCACAATTGCTGGCTATGGGCAATTTATAGCTATTGTAATCCCAGACTTTCCCGGCAGAAGATGATGTACAAAATGAGGTGGTTGAAGTTGAATACACCTTCATTAAGACACTGCCTTTTTAAGGGGCAGGGGGCTGGTGCATCATATCACTGACACTCTGTTGTTAACCGGCATCAAGGCCTTGAATCCACAAAGCACTTAAGCACGTGCTTACCTTACACTCTAAACTTACAGAGACTTAAGCACTTGCGTTAAGTTAAGCACTTTGCTGAATCAGGGCCTAAATACAGTTCCAAACCCTCTTTACCACCAGGATATTACAGTCACTTGGGTTTTATTATTAATGATTTTTCTATTGATTATAAGGTTTGCATTTAAACATGGCCCTGCCCTGGGAAGCTGGCAGAAGTAGAATCCATCCAGCACTCGCTTTCTATTGGGTACTATTATTTTGTGGCCATTGCTCTCAGACCTGCCTGTTGCTCCCCACGGCTCTTCTCGCTTTTGTTATGATTGTGGACAATTCCCTTGTATGGGATTGCACAGGGCTGATAGGTTCTGCAGAGTCCTGTTCATTTCGTTAGTGGTAACTCCACTTCTTTTTAACTAAACCCACAATAATAATTATAATGAGCAGTGAAAGTGTTGCCAACTCCCATGATTATATCATGAGTCTCGTGACAATGATTGTTTTCCTTAAAGCCTCAGAGCCTGGAGTCAAGTGGCTATCTGATGACTCCAGCCTTCATTCTTAAAGAAAAAGTCAGTTTCTAGCCCTTGTGGCTGTGGAGAAAGCTACAAAATAAGACCCCAGTGAATCCTAAAGGCTCAGGAAGCAGAAGGCAAATAAACAGAACACCCAATCTATTATTTTTACATAATCTCATTATTTTTAAAACCAACCTCGTGATTTTGCGTGAGCCTGACTCATGGTTTTTGAACATTTGGGGTTGGCAATGTTGAGTGAATGGGGCTGCCACGTAGCCTGGCACATGTACACAGATAGTAACGCTCCACGGAATTCAGTTTCCTGAGCAAAAATCAGCGCTCTCTAAAAGGTCACCCCAGTGCCTCTGACAGAGCCAGGCCTGGTCTACACTCAGATTATGTACCAGTATAGCTATTTTGGTTAGGGGTGTGATTTTTTTTTTTTTAAACCAAAATAGTCACATCAGCAAAACCCCTAGTGTGGATGCAGTTATATTGGCATCTTCCTGTGGGAGAATAACTATCCCGGCATAACTGCCTTTATATCGGTATAACTGCACCTGCACTAAGGGTTATGCTGCTTTAACTATACCGATATAGTTAAAGTGGTACAACATCTGTGTGTAAATCAAGCTTCAGATCAGAGCCTATCTTAGTGATCGTGGATTTGCATAGGCAGGATTTCTCCCCCAAACTCCCACCAGACATGGGAAAGGCAGTGAGATCCCAGCAGCCTCTTCGCAACACAACGGACACCGTATCCAGAGAACAGAGCATCAGTTCTGTTCCCCTTTGTGATGCAGCACATTTCCCTGCTGCCACAGTCTGAGTCCTTATCTCCGTGGCTCACCAGGACGGACCTACACCCCATTCGTATGCAGGGTGGCTGGCTGGCTATCTTACATAATCTCAACCTGGCTGTTGTATACAGAGTTGCCAAGTGCCCTGATAGCTTGAGTCAGGATCTTGCTTACAGAACAGGCAGGAAGCCGGAATGATGAGCTCTCTGTGGAAGCAGGCTATCAATTCCTTCCTCTCTTTTGAGAGCTCATCAATTTCCCTTTTCTGCCCAGCCAGAAAACTGGCTCTGATCTTGATCCAGAATGATCGGGAATGCTAATCAGGTACAAATCACAGACTTAATTAACTGCCCAACCAAGAACACACTCTTTCCTGAACCTGCCTGTAATTTCCCTCCGTATAGCCAGTGCTACTACTGTTTTAAAAGGGGAAGCCGCTGACTGGAATAGCAGGGGGCTGCAGGTCATAAGTGAAATGAACTGGGGGGAGCTGTGTGAGAAGCCCAGGATGGGAATTGCAGGGGATGCTGCAGGTCAGGAGTGAGGGGCATTAGTACACGGTACATCACTTGATTGCACTTTGTCAGCACGATGGGCCCCTCATTTTTATCATCATCAAAGATAAGGTTAACCTTTGCAAACACACACAGGTCACTTAGGAGCCAAAATCCCATCGAAAGGCAGCAATACTTAGAAATTGAGCATAGAGAGTCTGAAAGCATTTGAGGCCAGACTGCTGCGAAAGAATGTGAGATTAATTTTTGGCCAAGAGAAGCACTGATATAGGGATAGGAGACCTAGAACAACCTAAGACAGATAGATCAGCAGAAAGACAGAGGTGGCCACACCTTCCTTATTTCTCCTCTTTTCCCCTATTCTTTAGTACAAGAGGCACCTGCTTAGTTTCCCGAAGTCTACACTGCACCAGAGGCAAGTGTCACATTATCATAATCAGAGCGTGCCGGGAGGATGCCGCCCTGAGAGCTTCTAAACTTTTCCTCCAGAATTCTTTAAAGAAGAAATGCATCTCTGAGACATCACCTCCTCTTATGGCAGGGGGAAAAGAAGAGTGATGGGTTTGGCTCGAAGACCCATGTGACTGCTCTGTGTCTGGTAATTATCCAGCACGCAGAGGCAATCTGAAACGTTCCATGCTGTATCAGAGAATTACAGCACCTGGAGTCCCCAGCACCCAGATAAAAAGCAGAAAGACAATCAGGCAGATGGGGAAAGACAGCGCTACATCACAAGATGGAGGGAGGAAGATAGGCAAGAGCTGACGAGAAGCATCAAGGCACGCAGTGCAGCTACTGGGGAAATAAAGCCACAGATGAGTAATGCAAAGGAGAACGTTGAAAGAGGCAGAAGAGGAAAGAAAGAGTGAGGGCAAGAGAGAGACAGAATGAAAACAAGAGAGAGTGGGAGTGTGATGGTAAAGGGAAATTAAAAGTCATCTACCTTTCCCCCACCCCACCCAAAATCACGATACTACAAACCTGGAAGGATCAGTCAGGGAGGATATCAGCATAGCAAGGGATAGAATTAGAAATTAGCTCATTGAAGATGGAATAAATAGAGTCACAGCATTGCAACCAGTGCTTTCCCACAGTGGCTTGCAAAGGAAAGGGGACTACAAACCCAGGCTAAGATACAAGCAATTAAACCTTGGAGGCATTACTTGATTTGCTCTGTATGGAGAGAAGGAGACGGGGGTTCAGGAAGAAGTTCACTCACACACACACAGCGGTGCAGCATTGCACAATAGCCCAAGTAAATTATATGGTGGTTCCACCATATTCTGAAACATCACTTATTGACCACCGCCAGAGGCAGGATACTGTACAGTATTGTCATATGGTCTCATTCCATTTATTCTCCTCTATATAGCATGGTTCTGCCTGGTACGGACCTCTGTGCCCCCAATGTGTTGGCTGTGGGTTTCACTGAATCAGCAAGACCTGAGGTTCAAGCCACATGTAACCTCAGAGGGTTGAGAAAGGAGCAGATTAATGGAAATGTGTGGGGAAAATAAAGAGACTCAATGACTAAAAAAGCTTCATCATCAAAGGCAGAGGATGTATTTTTTTTAGTGGCTGACAACGGGCACCAGCTGGCAGTGGACTGGCAAGCACAGAATGGTCCCTCTGCGTGGACCTGTGTTTTATAAGAGAGTTGGGAGGAACCAAATCCCTGGATCCAAATACAACAAGCAAATCTGAATAGAAACAGCAGCTGCCGCACTGGATCAGATCAATGATCCACAGAGTCCAGGATCCTGCGTCAGCTGTGATCAGTGCCAGATGCAGCACAGAAAGGTGCCAGAACCTCCCCTCCCCCCATGGACAATTATAGAATAACTTGCCCATAGGAGATGTTTCTTTTATCTTCATCATCTAGATGGTCTAATGGTCCCTCCCTTCTGGTCTTAAAATCAATTAATCTAGCTCCAGGCAGTTAGTAGCTGATTTTATCCTCTGAATTGTGAGGATTGACATCCCTCATAAGTTTTATACGATCTAATGTAACAGTGGAGATACTTATCATCAATATAAATAGCTCAGGTTTTTTAAAAAACCTTTTAAACTTGTGGCCTCTTGGATAACTTGTGGTAGAGAGTTCCACAGGTTAATTACGAGTTGTGTGCAAGTTTATAACGTGTAAAATAAGCCTTTGCAATATGTTGCCATCCAGTGAAACGGAAACTCTCTTTTAGGAATGATGAGAAGGGTTCCTTTCGAATTCTTGGACCTACACCACCCAGTTCTTGTGAGAGCAATTTCTATTTTGGAGACTGTAGCTAACTCACACTCTAGATAGTACCTTCTGCTCCAATAGGAGGGTGAAAAAAATCTCAAACCTGGAGAATCAGTCCCCTCCCCTAGAAAAGATAAGGAGGAGCACCAAGGAGAATGAAAACCCTATTCCGTACTCTTCGGGCGACATCTGAAAACGTGAAAGGGATCACCATTTCCGGAGCAAATGAGTTTTAACTCATCCCTTCTTTCCGAAACCAACAGTGCCACACAGTGCACTGGAGGAAGGAAGCCCCCTACACTCATCATTACCATTCTCCCTTCAAAATGTATCCATGTAGCCACTGACTGATTCGTATTCACTGGCTCGCAAGCAGGATCGGAAAGGTTGGGCTTGGATGTGAAAGGGAAGTGGGGTCCATGCCAACTGCATATACTTGTTTATTGCATTCCAATCAGGGTCAGGTATCGCTCCCTGAGGTGCTAACAACCATGTGTTATCATTTACACTTGACCTTTATCCTTTACATTTCCCACTGTTGCAGCTCTGATTGCGTTGGCAAGGGTGGGAATGAGTGCAGAGATTACGCTGAGGTGAAAACATGAGCTTCTGGTCCACACCAGAGCTCCCATCATCGCTGCCAGTGGCTGAGCTGCACCGGTGTGAGCAATAGTGGGAAGTTTAAAGGAAAATGTCTAGTACAGACATGGAGCTTAAGCCTCCCTATCTCCTTCCATCTCTCACACTTGAAAGCAGAGAACTGTCTCTGAGGGACACACATGCACTCATTTCCACATCCAAGGCGAGTCCTGAAGTATCATCCTCAAGCAATGCTCTGAGAGAGGAGACGAAGAGCCAGACTCACTTTCAGCTGTTCTGCTTCTTTTTTATTCCACCCATGATGATTGCCACAGAATATCTAACACACCTGGAATGATGCGTTCAATTCATGGTTCCTTGTTGACAGAAAGATATGGGCAAATTGGAGGGAGTTCAGAGGCGAGTGACAAAAAATGATCAAGGGGCTGGAGAGGGATCAGCACATAAGGAAAGCATACACATGTTAAATATGTATAACTTGGCTAAGAAAGGACGTAGAGGGGACATGCTCAGAGCCTACAAATGTTTGAAGGCTGCAAACACCAAGTAAGGAGAGGAATTATTTAGTGTGATGCACCAGGTGTAACTAGGACTAATAGGTTGCAATTAAGAAAGCGAAAAGATAGGTTAAACATAAGAACTTCTTGGCAGAGAGAGGTATTAAACTGTGGACCAGTATCCCAAGGGAAGTCAGGAAAGCCTTATTGCTTCAGATATTTAAAACTAAATTGGACAAAGCATGAGAAAATGAGTTCGTTCTGTAGGCTATAATCTTTCACTGGCTGCGGGGGAGATGGAGTGGCTGAGCTAATAGCATTGCTATTATTTATTTAAGTGTGCCCGGGAGCTTATAAAGGAGACATGGGCCCTGTCCTGAGTTGTTTGCAGCCTAAATGATAAGTCTTTGCTATTTCTAATTATTATGATCATAGGACCAAATTTTCCAAAGAGCTCAGGCCTAGATTATCCAGTGTTTAGCACCCACAATTGGGGAGAGATTTTCAAAAGAGCTCAGCTCCCCTTAAGGCAGGTAAGAAAGAACTAGATTTTCAAAAGTACTCAGAGCAGAGCAACTCCCAATGCACGGCCAGCTTTTCGAGAGAGCGCAGCGTTCAACGTGATGATCTCTCTTGTAAATCTGGCCACTTATTTTATTGCCTAAAAGACAACTGAGCACTTTGGAAAATCTGGCCTATAATTCCCAGAGCCATCATTCCCTACTCAAAAAATAAGTGCTGTCAATTTGAGGTGATATGCTGTATTTTTCATACATAGCAAAGAGGCTGATTCCCAGCTTTATGTGGAAAGCACAGCTCCATCTTTAGTATGAAGCCACAGCCAGTACCTCCATAATAACTAAAACTTAACATTCCACTTCTTCTCTTTTCTCTCCCTAATGTGTCACTTTTGTCCACTGTGAGGCTTTGGGAAAGGAAACACAAAAAGGACTGGAGAGGGGGAAGGTAGAGAAGAGAGAATGCTGGGAGTGAGGACTCGTGGGAGCTTTGATCTGCGCTCACCTTCATCCCTGCACCCAGAATGTGTTTCTGAAAGGAGGCACTGGTTATAAATAAGTAAACAGAAGAGAAAAGAGAAACGGCAGGATATATTTGATGGAGTTTCTGCTGTTGACATGAAAGTTAGGAGTGGATTTCTTAGCAATGTTTGAGGGGGGAAGGAGGAAACAGGCAGATGATTTACTACCTGAGTGGGAAGAGCCGGAAGTACCCATTTGTACTGCTGTCCCACTAACAATAACCCTTTGTGCTACAGTAGCACCTTTCACCAGAGACTCTCAGAGAATCTTGATTCAAAAGATACTTAAGCACATGCCTAACTTCAGGCACTGTTCCTGGCACTGGAATAAATACCACGCTCGAAGTTAGACATGAGCTGAAATACTCTGTGGAACTGGAGCCTTCATGACTTGAAGAGAAAGAGTATTGTTAACCCAGATGAGGAGATTCAGATGCAGAAGGGAAATGAAATGTGCAAGGTCACACAGTGAATCTGTTGCAAATTCCCGACCCTCTCAGCCTCTTGTTGCCATAGCAGGAAATCTCCAGATGGTGGCGTAGTCTCTTGGCATTTTGGTCTCCCTGATACTCTCACAACCTCTCTCACAAGTCCCTTTGCTGGCAAGATAAGTGATTCATTTGAACCTGCTGCTACTTTTGCCAGCAGGATCTGGATGTTAGTTCGGAGAAACAGGTGTTATCCAAACTAAACGGTCCTGCCTCACTGCCAGGGGGAGCGTTCTGGAGATTAGGCAGGAGAAGGAAGCAGCTCTGCTATTTAAGAGCTCCAGGAACACTGGAATACCATTGATTTTCAATAGGATCACAGTGACAATATGTTCCCCAGACAAAGTCAGATTTAAAACTGACACAGGAGATAAGGCTTGAAACTGACATATTCTACAAGACCCTTCTACAGTTACCAAGGCCCATATCACCTCAAGACTAGGTTACTGCAGTGCACCTGCATGGGGATACACTAGACTTTAAGAGCAATCAGAACCTGAAGAAGGTGCTGAATATGGCCAACTGTTTATTAAACAGGGTAGCTGGCTGTGATCACAGGACACCTCTTGATCCAAAATAGCTTATTTATTCACCGTCGGAGCACACTGCAAAGCCCGGCGATTTCCCTGGACGTTTAGGGAGGTCTCGAGGGTGGTTGAGATCTCTGGGGAAGGGCAGAAGAGCTTGTCACAGTTACAGAGCTGATTGCACCTCTTTCTTGGTCTGACTGCACACTCCTTAGGCTGCGTGCCTTTACCCCACTCAAGGTGGAATCATGGGACTCTCCCACTCTTAGAGCGAGTCCCAGGCTACAGAATCCTGTGCATCAACTCTTTTACCCTGCAAGTCTGACTGGGGTCAGGCACCTGCGGTTCTGCCCTTTGGGAGTTGTGACCATACGTCAATAAAGTGACCCAAACAGCCTTCTCAAACCGAAATATAGTTTAATCTTAACAGGAGGACCAAAACACAACAGAAACAACAAAAGGTCTACACACATCTATTGTACTTAAGTCCTATCACACTATTCAGGAAGGCCTAGCTTCTCCAGTCCCTCCAGCCAGGTCTATATTTGCCCCGTGAACAGCTCTCAGATAGCTACCCAGCTCTGGACATAGAGGGACATTGTAACTGCTTTTGATCTGAGGGTTCCCAGCACTGGCAAAATAAGCTGTGTATCTTGGCTGGAGCTCAGGAAGGAGGATTTTCCTGAGTAATAACTCAGGTATTGTCTCTTAATCCCTCTTGAAATGTTTACCCAGAGGTGTCTTATCTGGAGCCACTGTCTTGCCTTCCTGCTTGTTTTTTCCAGCAGCCTGCTATTGAACTAAACCAACATATTCATACAGTAACCTCCCCAGTACGCTGGTCACAATACAGTCTTCACAGAATGATTATGGAGCAACTGCAGGTCCTTCACACGTAGCCCTTTCCTACTTGGTTGTCCAGCTGGCTGTTTGCTTTGTGATGAGGTTGGGGCTGCTTTAGGCTGGGTTTCTACTTTAATTTTTTTTTGTAGGGTGTGCCAAAGTCCCACAGGAACAGCGCTCTGGAACCACTCAGGGCACAGCCAGGCAGGACTCTGGTGCTCTGAGTCTGACCCCCTCGCATCTCCACACACCAGTGCAGCCGCCTCCTGAATCTGGCCTTGGAGCATTCAGCACCTCTGCTCTGCCTGAGTTCCCCCTGAGAGTCTCCCTTGATGGGACCCGGGGGAGCTCCTACACACCCCCAGAGGGACCACGCACCCCACCGTGCAGTCAGAAGCGATTCACAGCCAGTGTGCAAGCCAGAACCGGTTATTAGTTCTCAGGGTGTCAGCGTAGAAATACTTTGTTAGCAGATTAATTAGAGATTACAGCAGCAACTAACTAGGGAGCCTTGTCCCCTCTCCAGTCCTTTGTCTCCTTACTGGGCAAGGTGGCCTCTCCTCCTTCCGCAATCTGTTGTAGCTGGTTGACCCAGGAGGGGAAAGGGGTCTGGACATTTTCTGCGTACGTGTGGCTGGGGAAGACCCATCCACCCTCTAGTGGCCTCTGCAATGATCACACACCCAGGTCCCATCACCAAAATACATGAGTAACACATGGGGGAAAGTGAGGCGCACACACAGCACTCAGAGAAAACCTCAAGAACATCTCTGCTTCGTCACATAGGGTTGCCGGTTTTAAATGACTTTCAAGCACCCACTGCTGCCTGGAGAGAGACTGGGCCACCGCCTCAGCAGGGATAATCACTAGGGTCCACCATGCTCTACAGAAGTCACTGGAGAGATGTAGACTTACACCAACTGAACGTCCAGCTCTCAGTCTGCACAAGTCTCTAAACAACTAATTTAAGGAAACACGACAGTTTGCTCACTTAGAAGTAGCTACAGCTGACAGAAGGTTTCAGATCAAGAGACTATTTCCAAGCGTGGGCTTTTGTTGCCATCAAACAAGTAACAACACTGAGAATTTGGATAGAGGTGGATTCTCATCAACCACATAGGAGAAAAGAGGTCACCCCAGCCGATGGAAAATAAACATACCCTCAGGGTCTTCCCAGCATATTACACCTACACAAGACCCTGGGTGCTTGGCAGCAGACCTAAATTCTACTGCAAGACCTCTGGGTTTGTAGCACACCAGTACAGCAGACTAGAATAGAGGAGTTTTCTTATTCACTATCATCATTATTAGGGTTGGTGTTCACTGCGGCCTCTCTATGACAGCTTTGAAACCATGGTAAACTGCAGCATTGCAAACCCCAGTTTAAACTGGTGCAGTGCATCTGCACTGGGGGTTTGCTCCAGTCTGGCTACTACATGGGTCCAGTTAGACTAGCACTCAGAATCAGGACTGGGACACTGTGCCAAGCACTGTGCAAACACATAGTGTTCTGCAGAATTTTGTATTGGAAATAAATATTGCACTGTAGAAGTTGGAACTTTTGATATCTGGGTAGGGGAAGTAGGGCTTTTGGGACCTAAGAAGGTGGAGAAAGGGGTTTGGGATTTGTGAGATAAGCACAAAAGCTGAATATTCTAAGTAAAAAGCTCAGCAGTGAAACAGTTAATAAAGTTCCCATTTAAATTGTCGTATTTAGTTAACATCCCACTAAAAAGAATGGTGTAGTTTACACTTCTCAGAGCTATTGCTGCAGCCTGTCTGCCTGTCAGGCAGACATCACTGCACTGGAAATACTTCACATTTCTAGGGCTTTTCTGTGCAACCATGGGGGCTATAAAATTTGTTTTGAAGGGAAAACTTGGATTCTGAAGCGCAATTCTGCAGAAAGGGGAGGATTCTGCAGCTTCTAGTTCTAACTCTCTTCTGAAGAATCATAAAATACATGGGGGCCTGTTCCTTATGCACACTCATAGCACACACATATATAGCAATGGGCCAAATTCTGCCTGCAGATTATGTACACACAGATAGCTCACAATGAAGCACTGGGAAGCACATATGCAGAGCCCTGAATGGAATCTGGTCTCATCTAAGAAAAATACTGCATGTGAAATGGTTGGATTGAGGTGGTTTCTGCAATATAGAGCATATGCTGGTGGTTCGATAGCAGGCCTGACCTGAATCAATGTCACACTGGGTGGAGGGCATGAGACACCACCCGGAAACCAGGGGAATCTACTGCAAATAGAAGTGTGCAAAACCAAACAAAGTGAGTGACAAATCCTTCCCTCTTCCACACTAGCTAGGTGTCACATACCACATGGAGAACAGCTTAAATTGGCTTATACAGAGGGTACTATGGCATTTCCATAAGGGAAGCCATTGCAAAACCAATGGACAATATGTAATGAGTGAGAAAGGGCCAAGGGTGACACAGGTCACCTGATATCTCTGTCCCCACCCTAGAAGGGGGTCTGTGATGAGAAGCCAGTAAGTTCCCTGGGCTAGTTTATTGCTGTGAGCCATTGAGAACCAGAACAAAGAGTTTTTTCGGGCATTCGCAGCATTGATGCTTGCAGCAGAAGAGAAAACTTGTGACTCAGCTGCCTTCTTCAACAAGGGGGCAGCCTGAAACTTCAGCTCAGATTTCACATCCGATTCCCCCACTGCCTTGCATTTTGTGTCATTATCTACCACGGTGTCAAATGAGCGCAAAACACTTCCACATCTGGTGTGAGCAAGACTTCCAATTTAGTAGCATTTCCCACTCACTTTGCACAGGTGCAAATGACGACGAGAGTCTCAAGGCAGTGGAGAATCAGGTTTTCTGACTCCTCTTTCCTTATCTCAAAGTCAAATGCTCTCTCGCTTTCTCCTCCTTTCTCTTTTTGCTCTGACAGGGTGGACGACATTTGTTGCTGTTTTCCTCTAGGACAAATACAACCACCAAACTAGAGTCATGCACCTAGGGAACTGGAAAGCCCATAACCCTTAGTGGTGTTGCACAGGGATGGGACTGAACTGAAGAAACCTTAGATCAAAACACTCTTGAATCTTGGGAGAACTGGAATTCTGTACCCAGACCTAGATTTTGTGGCTAGAGCCTTCAGGTCTAGTGAAAGTTCTGTTGCAATTCCCAGACCGGGAAAGGAGTGCAAAACTCTGTCAAACTGGCCACGATGAGGGGAAGCCCCCAGATGAATTGTTTGTGGTAGCTGGGCTGTTATTAGAGGATCTCAGCGGCGCTGCTCCATGTCAGTGTCCAATCGGCCGATGCTTGGAAAGACAACTGAGGTTAACCGAGCTGCACACATTGCTCCCAACAGTGCCGTATGTAACTACGATAAACCACAGCCTATGCCACTTTGCAATAAGTATTCGGCCGGAGGTGAAGCATGAGGTCACGGCGGCTACACCTTTCCGCTCCCCCACCTGATGGATTATTTGTAATAAATAATGTCCATTTCATCACTTCTGAATTTAAACCCAGCCCGTTGGGATTCAGGGAAGATAAACATTTCAACCACCTTTTTGAAGAGCTTTCTTGAGATCTAAAAGCCCCTGTTGGTATAAAAGCAGGCGAGTAATAGGCTCTTACTCTCCCTGACAGAGGTTTAACACCCCAGGAGCTTGGAGTCCTTTTATCTCTCTTCTTTATTTAACTGGAGTCATTAAAATAAACTGATTTCCCAGCCAATTAATTATCAAATCTTTGTAACAGCTTTTAAGCCCTGCTACTGCTCAGTCTCCGAGGCCCCCACAGGCCACATTAACCTGCTGTCTCATTACCTCAGCAACTGCTATTCCCAGGAGCTTACTCCCAGGTACGGGGCTGAAAGCACAAAACCAGAAGGAAGTCTGGGAAGGGCCAGGACTGAGGAACTGGGAGCTGCTTGCTCAGCCTAGCCACAAACATGTACTGCCTACTTAGGCAGAGATACTAGTAAATGCCTGCACAACCATGGGTACCTGATACCTGCATAATGACCCAGACTCAGTTATCTGCTATCACCCTCCTGCTCAAAGACATTGCCCAAGCCTTTGACACCTAACACCACCAGCCCAGCCCAGCCACAGATACAAGGTACATCCTGACACAGGCACCTGATACTGCCAGCCTGGACCAGTCATGGACACATGCACCAAGCATTGCCAGCTTAGTCTTGTCACAGACACGAGGTGCGACTACCCCAGGACAGAAATCCTGTGTCACCAGTCCAACCAGTGAAACCCACAACCAGTCCCAAAGCCAGGTACCTCATGGAAAACCAATCTCTCTCTCTCTCTATGAGCTAGAAGCCAGCACTCGCCATTACTAGATTAGCAATGCCGCCGTCATTTATTTTATAAGCAATAAACCTCGCTTGTCTGTTGTTTCAATTAGGAGTTTTCAAATGAGATTGGAGATAATGCATCCCATAATTTTTCACCCCTCTCCTTTCCAGAGACTCAAGCAGAGTCATTTCCAGGCCAAAATGCGGCCTCTCCTGATGGATGAGGCTAATAAAGTGGCTTTATTGTGATATAAATAGCCTTAAAAATGTCCTGGATAGTCAATATCAGTGCTTGATGGCCTCATACAAGCAAGGTCCTTGTCTTAAGTAGCATTAAAGCTTAATGAGTTACACTTCAGAAAAGTTTGCTGTTGGATTTGGGAAACTACAAAATGGTGGAACCTGAATTAGACATACAAAGATGAACCTAACTGTTTCAATGCCTCCTCCCCGCCCCCATTCCCTATTAATAATCTCTTCACTCTGTCACCTGCTGGGTGCACCAGTTCAAACACAAGCACCAGCTGAGCTCAACACAAGCCACGGGTACATTATGCTCAATCTTCTCTTTGCTGGAAAGTTACCAAGCACAGCATCAAAAGATCTGCCACTTCTATAGGCTTCCTTCATCCTTAAAGTCCCAACGCTCCTCACAAACGTATGCAGCCACCTCTGGGGTAGAAGGCAGAAATCTTTCTTTCTTAGACACTTATATGGACCCATCCCTATAGTAGCTGAGTGTCTCACAATCATGTATTTATCCTCACAACATGCTTGTGAGGCAGGGAGGATTCCCATTTTACAAGGTCTGCCCAAGTCTGTGGTGTGGAGTAAGGACTTGAACTCATCTCTGAGACTAGCACCCTAACTACTACGCTCTACTTCCTCTCAGGAAGGCAGCACCCAGAATGACCCCTATGAGGAGACATATTTGGCCAAGAACATGAGAAAGCCCCACTCTTACGAAATGCCCTGCAGGGTCTTTAATGCCTATGCAGGATGCTGGCTTTTAAGGCTTCAATCTGAAAGACAGAGAGAGACATACACACTGTTCAATTTACTCCAGAATCACAGGAGATGGAGTTCATTCTACTGGAAACCTGAACCTGTTGAATTGGATTCAGAAAGTTGAGAAACTGTAGACTTAGTGCTTTGGCCATTTAACTATCGTTTCTACCTTGTACAGATACAGAGGGAGACTGGCTACTAAATAGGCTACTGGGAACTCTGGTGCCACATACACCTATCTGGTGATTATAAAGATATCATGGGAAGTATGATAGTGAAGGCTGAGACGACTGTGAGATTTAAAGTGTGTGATTGTGAGAGAGGGAGAGTGTGTGTGTGCACACGCGCGCGTTCGAGAGGGGCCTTTTTCACAATCTTCCCGTTTATGTTTGAGTATCAGAAGATTTAACCAAGAAAAGTATGTATGTATGTATTCAGTTCCAACACAAATTCCCCTGTGCCTGAACCTCTCCTGCCTGGCTTGTTTGTTCAATTGTGGAACTGTTTGTTAGAGGAACAGAGAAAGCAATAAGAGAAAAAAAAACCTGGGTGACTTTTTTAAAACAAAGTCTGAGTTTAAGGCAGGTACAAACAATGGGAATGTGAAAAGGGGGTGGGATAGCTGGAGGACTACTGTGGCTGTGACAGACTTGGCGCTGCCTGGAATAATTTTTGACTACTGAATCTTGACCAGGTCATTTTGATGTTTACAGTTTGCATATATTTAGGTTTAGCAGAATTCAATTTTTTAAAATCTAATTTTGACAGATAACATTGATGTTTATTTTAAATTTTTTTTTAAATTTTTTTCATGTATTTACTTTTTCAAAGTTGTGGGAAATTACGAGGGGTCAGATAATGGGGGCATCCAACAACTATTTAATGACAGAACACAGAGTCAAAAAGTTAAACTTTTTATCATTAAAACAAAAATTGTCAACATCACGTCAAAATATGCAAAGTAAATATGCTTAAATCAAATGCTAGTAAATTCTCAAGCAGCATTATTCTTATTTTGCCTATTATTGATGGAAATATGTTTTTGATTTGTGTGTGTGTGTGGTGAAATTGATATTTACCTACTTTTACCGGTAAAAAATGAATCGTTTCAAGTCTACATAAATTGAGTTGATTCAATAGCAGGATTGCCAGGAAGTGCTCGAAGGAAGGGGGAGGTTTCCTGATATATGTTTTGCAGAAAACACTTGAGACACAATGCAAGAGCCATTTTCTTGAATGCTCTGGCTCACCCCCCTGTGGAGCTCACCAAACTAGTTTTGGCCAACAAGTCCAAGCATGCAAGAAGAAAGAACAAAGAACTTGTCTGGATTTAAAGGCAGCCACTCAAGAACACAGAGAGAGAGAGAGAGTTAAGGGGGAGTTAAGGGTCAAGGGTAAAATAGGCCAGCTTAAGACTTTTGGTAAGACAGATGTGTGTAGACCTTTTTTTGTTTTAAACATCCTTTTCTCTTATATTGTGCTTTATTCCTGCTGTTAGGATTAAACAATACTTTGGTTTTAAGAAGGCTGTTTGGGTCTTTGTTAGTCCACTGGTTAGAGGCTCCTGAAGGGAAGACCCACAAGTCATAACCCAGTCCGCCCTGCTGAGTAGGCATGGTTAGTATGCAGGGTACTGCAGCCCAGTCTGAGAATTGTGAAATTCTACCCTAGGAGAGGTAAAGGCACGAGACCTGAGTGAGTGCCCTCAGAGAAACCAGAAAAAGGGGTCAGAAGTGCAGCTAGGCCTGTAATCATGACCATGGCAGGAGAGGGAACTCATCCCAGGATCATACAGAGACTTTAGATCATTTGCAAACAGTCTCATCAGTTAAAATGCAGTAGAAGCTTTTCTGTTTTTTTCCCTCTTAAAAGTCAGATTAAACAGTCCTGACTTTACAGCTTGAAAGCAGAGCTTTGTGGTTACATTATAATAGCCATCTGTCCAAACACCCCTCCACTTTTGAAAGTTGGAGATTTGGATCTTAACTTGATATCAGTGAAGAGATGAAGTATGGCTTTGTGTTTAAGGCACTGGTCTGGGACTTAGGAAACCTGTTTAGTTCCCAGTTCTGCTGCAAACTTCCGGTGTGACCTTGGACAAGTCACTTAATTGTTCTGTTCCTCAAATGTGCATGATAAATTTCCCAATGTCTATTTAGACTGTAAGCAATTTTGGGCAAGGGCTGTCTCCTACTATTTGTTTGTACAATATCTGACACAATGAAACCCCACTGGCTCGGGTCTGTATGTGTTACTGTGGTATAAATAATAGTAGTTAATTTAGTTTGTAAAAATTACCCAGGTCCTTTAAAAATCCTTCTGCAGAATTTGACTTTCTGACCTCCTGAGGCAGTGTGGATTTCACAGACTGACTACCTGCTGTGTGAAAAAGCATCTCTTTGCATATGATCTAAATTAAGCTGCCGTTAGCATCTCAGAGTGACCTCTTGTTCTAGCATTACGGGACAACATAAAAAGGAGGGAACGATCAGCTTTCACTGTACCCTTCATTAGCCTATATAACTCAGTTAAACTCCCTTTAGCTCTTCTCTTTCTGGAAGCTAAGTAATCCCAGGTTTTGCAATCTCTCTGCCATACCTCAGGCTAACAGAACAGACCAGGAGTGAGAAAATGTAATGCACACTTGAGAACACTAGGGGGAGCTTAGGCAAAGGAAAGGAAAGGAGAAATGAAAAGGGAGAAAATGGAGCTTGTAGAGTTTGTTGCAATAAAAAATCCTGTTTGGTCCAACTGACTGCAGCTTCCAGACTCTCCTTTTAGGTAAATCTCACCGGATTACTAACCAGGCTTCACTGCCCTCAGGTAATTCTATACGGTGCCCTAAAGAAGGGTTTAACCTGTGTTCAAGATAACGCTATTTGCAGAATATTTTCTATTGTGTTTTTTATCCCTTGAAGGAACCCTATTGCTTTTGTAATTCTCGCTATTCAGTGAAGAAGCTTTTAGCGAGTTACTCACCATGACTCCCAAGTCTCTTTCCTCCAAGGTGCTGGTGAGCTCATACCCCATCAATGTACAATTGAAGCTGACACTATTTCTGCAGTCTGCATTACCTTATACTCATGCACATTATATTTCATTTCATACCTGCTTCCTAAACCCGCTGGGGTCCTTTAGACCCTGCTGACTCATTGAAGCAGCTGACTTGTTTTTCCACCTGGCTGTCAGGGGCTCTTTGGATGAGAGGAACTAGGAGGTGAGCAGTTCAGAGGGAGGAACCCTAGGACCAGCCAAGCCTAGGGAGAAGCTATATTATCATATTATTGATGTCTTTGTTAACGAAACTAAACTCAGGAAGGGGAGAATTTGGACCCCCCCACAGTAGATGGACGGTGCTTGTAGAGCAGGTTGGCGCCTGCTCAAAAAGACTGCTGGAGTTTTTTACAATCCTCTGTGGTTTTTACCAATCAAAACAGCTCAGAGACATCACTACACTACCAACATGCTGTCCATGTACTGCAGAGAGGATTAAACAACCCTGCTCTGACTACTGACTCCCACTATTAACTTCTCTCCATGCTAAGGAGGCAAGTGTTCTTTACTGCTCTTTGTTTCCTAATGCTTAACTGATTTTTAATCCATGCAAGACCTTGCCCCTATCCCATGGCTATTTATTTCCCTTAATAATTTTGTATGAAGGACCTTATCAAAAGCTTTATGAAAATCAAAGTACATTACGTCTGCTGCGGATCACCTTTCTCTCCAATTTTATGAACGTAAAAAAAAAAATCTCAGCTCAGAGAGACACAATTTTCCCTTACGGAAGCCACACTGGATTGATCTTGTCATGTTATACTTATCCAAGTGTTGTAAAACTCTGTCTTTAATTAGCTTCTCAATCCGTTTGGCTGGAACTGAGAGGAAGCTCACAGGCTTGCAATCCTCAGGATGTCCTTTGGCTTATTTTTAAAAATAATGGGTATTTGCATGTCTGTGTCCTTGCCCATCCAAGGATCTCAAAGCACCTTGCAAACATGAATTTACATCCACCCATCCCTAGGAGGCAGTGCATTACTGGCATCATTTCACAGAGGGGGAAGGGAAAGAGATGGGAAATGACTTCCTCACAATGAGTTTGTCTCCAAGCTGGAAAACGAGTGCACGGATCCTGGCCACCAGTCCCATTCTTTATCCACAGAATTGTCATCCCTCTCCTAAAAATAGGCACTACTGGACCTGGGAGAGGCTGATCTCCCAATGACTAATTGAGGCGCATAGCATGCTTCTCACAAAGTCTGTCCCTGTTATTAGCAACTTTGCACTCGTTAGGAAGAGCTGCTGTTTTTAAGAATCTGTCACCAGCTGTTGTTATCGCTATATTTCATGCATTATTTACTTCAGAGCCTCAGACTAACACTAGCTAGTCTCAGTGATTTACTGCATTTGAGTTTCTCAAACTGATCCATAACTTTGGGTAACAACAACAATTAGAATAATAAAATGCTTTGCGTGTATCTATCATCCCTTTCCGTGGAATTACAGTATAATTCCAGTTATCTGAATTCCCTTTACAGGAAAATCCTGGTTATCCAAATTCACAGTATATCCCCCAAGTAGCCCTATCACCCACTAATGACTTGTCAATTAGCCTCTTAGCTCCTGTTAGCACTAATCAACAGCTTTGTTGTTTTAATGCTTAATACTTTGTACTTCATTAAAGAATAATGAAACAACTTTACTGAGTTTATTAAAACACCTAACTTGTATTAAAACCACTGTGGACATAATTTTAATACAATTCTGATGTTTTAATAAACTCAAAGTTGGTTTTACTCTTTAATAAAGCACAAACTATTAAGCAAACACTGACATTACTTCCTTTGTTCTCTGTATTTCTATACCAGTGAAACTGCAGCGCAAAATAGCACTTCTGTTTAGCTGATTGCCCGGTTATCCAAAAGTTTCAGCTGTCCCCCAGGTCATTCGGATAAATGTGGGTGTATGGCATACACAAGATCTGCAACTTTGAAGCCACGGTGACGCATTATCCACTTGGATTGGAGAAACTTCCTGGAGCCACCCCTCTAGACGGCAACATCCCATAACTCTCAAAGAACCATATGCCGCTCAGGAATCTTTGGGTCTAAGAGGTGGTAGATGGGGTTGGGTGGCACATGTAGGATCTGCTTTTCTTTCTTTTCTTCTTCCTAACCCAAGTCCAGTTGGTGTGAACAGCGTGCTCCTCTGAGATACAACCCAAAGGGAACACTTTGTTGCCCACTCAGCGCAGGTGCCAGAGCATGAACCTTTAATCTTAGGGTTGTGGGTTCAGGCACCATTTTGGGTAACTTGTTTAACAAAAAAAGGCTGATCCAATTATGTTAGGGCTCTAACCTGATACTCAGGAGGCCTGGGCTCAATGCCCTGCTTGTCTCCAGGCTTCTTGTGTGACCTTGGGCAAGTCACTTAGTCTTTCTGCGCCTCAGTAAAATGGGCATCTGTAAAATGGGGATACTGCCCTGCCTCACAGTGAGATAAAGGTATTAAAGATTGTGAGGCGCTCAGATACTACAATGCTGGAGGGCATATAACGGGGGTGGCCAAACTGCGTCCCCTTTACAGTTAAAGTGCGGCTCACAGAACCCCCACACTCCCGCCATTCTCCACTTACCAGACCGGTGCAGGGTGGTGGAGTTAGAGGCATCTGCCCATTGGGGAAAGGGTTTTGGGGCTGTAGCCCCAAGGCCATCTTTCCTGCAGGACTGAAGCCCTAGCCACAACATGCCGCAGGACTGAAGCCTCTAGCCCCAGCAAGTACGCCCTGGCTCTCAAACTTCTGAAAATTGTATGCAGCTCGGAAGGTCAATAAGTTTGGCCACCCCTGCCATGTAAGAACGTTCAGTATCTAGCATTTCCTCCTGACTGAACTCTAACTCTGATTGCTCAGGTAAAAGCATCTTTGGAAAATAAATCTTTGAATCCTCTTTTATAAAGAGTGATGGAAAGACCTCATGGACTTGCTTGGCGACTTCCTCATCCTCGTTAATTACTGCTCTAATCTCCGACGGCCCTTGGTGATCTCTAGGCAACCCACAGTTACACACACAGCCCACTTGTCTTTAATGGATCTGAAGCCTCTTTTGTTAGTTCCCCAGTCTCGTTTTCAGATCACCTCTTTCTTTCCGATTTACACCTCACCTGCCATTCCATGTGATCCCGTCTAATTCTGCTCTTTGGGCAGATTTCCCAGTTTTTAAAAGATGCTTAATTAGCCCTAATAAACTTCTACACTCCTCCATGTAACTTGGAAAGCTCTGCTTCCTTTTTCAACTCCGCTTTCCTTCTCACAGAGCCATCTGTGCTTCTAATACAAAGTCATAAATGACCTCCAAGCTGATTCCAGGGCTTTTTTTAGCATTTTTTTCTTCTTTTACCTTTAGCCCACTGTTCGCCGTTTTGCTCAGAGTTTTAAATCCGGGCCATTTGAAGTGAATCAATTCTCCCTCTAGGGCAGTCACCCTCAACTAGGAGATCAAATTTCACTGTGCAGTTGTCCCTGTAGCCCACTGCAGCTCGGACACTCACTTCCTGGCTTTAGATCGGCTGAATCTAGCTGACTCATGTAAAACATCCCTATTTGCTTCCCCCCCCGTCTAACTCCCTGTCTGTCCTTAAACTGTGAGAACCCTAAGGCAGGGACTGTCCCTCTCTGAATGTCTGGCATGTACCTAGCACATTGTAGGACCAATCATAAACAAATCTTAATAACAAATAAAGTAATAATTAATAATAATTAATAAATAAAAATAATAATAGGCCTATTAAAAATCACCACTCACTGCTTAGCCATTGGTTCCAAGTGGGGAGCCAAAGCCTGTAGTCCTTACTGATACAAAACTACAGAAGTTAGTGGGAGTTTTAACTAAACACAGAAAAAGGACCTTCCCCCCCCACACACACACATTTGGTTTTAAGAGCTGAAGTGTAGTCCTGACTGCTTCTTAGGGAGATTCTGCGTGGTCACACTAAGCAGCACAGGCTGCATTAGACTGCATAGGAGCTGGAGAGTCAGAGAGAACCACGGGGTTTGTCTGCGTCCAGCAGCCTTGATACATTCATACAGCCCAGCCCTGTTTCTTCTCCACCACGAGGGACACTACAGGAATTCTGCCTGAAGAGGAAGTAGTGCTGAATAGACCCTAAGTCAGTCACAGTCTTGTTCCCAGGCACCCAAACAAGCTGCTTTAAAAAGCCATCATTTATGGCATCAATACATTGCCTCTCCAGATCACGCCCAGATGTGCAATTTAAGGCCCAGTCACCTTGTCTTTTTATTCCTGGCTGCAAAACGCTCTGCACTCCTATGGTCGTCTCTGCCTAACAAATCACCTTAAATGCACCCATTATTGTTATTAATTATTATCATTGTTGCACCAACAGTTTTGACGATTTCTTTAATCTCTGCAATTTACTAAAACCCTTCTGAGCTGGAGGCGGCCGGTGCCTCGGGACAGGGACTTTGCCTTCATTTATGTCTCATACAGTGCTGAGCATGATGTCGGCACTCCATAATAGGCAATAACAACCACAAGTCTTACCAGAGACCAAAACAGCCCACAAAACGTCTGCCTTGCTTATATTATACATGATGCCTTGGTAATACATATTTGGGGCAAGACTGGGCCCAGCTGCTGACTTCGTGTGCCCTTGTTCCAGTCACTGCATCTCACCCACCCTTTCTCTGCCTTGTCTGTTTACACATGAGTTCTTCAGGACAGGGACTCTCTCGGTGTGTGTTTGTACAGTGCCCAGCACAGAGACTGGGTTCACTAGGCACTACCATAACATAAATAACAACAATAATGTCATGGGACCCTGCCCTCACACAGAGGACAGGGACTCTCCCCATGGCAATGCTATTGTTGTGTTCCCTACAGTCCTGTGTGTGACACACCAGTTCCTCTTGGGGTGGCATGGGTCCATGTGTCCTATAACGTAAAGGGCCCAGTGAAGCGCTTGCTGTGGTGCTGAATAACATCGGTCAGGCCTGGATATGGGGTAAAGCTGAACTCAGAAGGGCTCATTGGAAGATTAGATCCAGTTCAGCTCCCCCCCAGCATAGGAATGCTGCCATCCACTAATAGTGAGCTGGTAAGGGAGCGATGGGCTGCATGCATAGCTGGCTGTTTCCATCCCACTCCCTGCTTTCGCATCAGCTGTGCAATCTCAGCAATAGAGATGGACGCTGATGGCCAATCAGCTCTTTACTAAAATACACAGCCATATCTGAGAAAACACGGTCTTCTGAAACACAATGCCGCTCTGTTGATTTCAAAGATGCCCAGGGAAGCTCTGCAAGGGGCACTCAGATATCATGGTAATGGTAACCATGAGACGGGATCCTATCTTGTCAGGAATCACTTCACCTACTACTGAGCTGTTGCCGCCTCTGGGTGGGAACCCGGCAGCAATATGACATTACAGTGCAGCTAGAAAGCAAAGGCCAACTGAAACCACAGGGAACGTCAGGTAGGTCAAGCTATAACCATACAATCTGAATTTAGCCCAGACTCCTGGGATAACATATCTATACTTGTAACAATCAGCGACCAGAAGGGGCCAGGACATTTTGTTTCATCTCTCCTCTTAAGCACAGCCAACCTTTGTTTCTTCGTTCAATTCCCTTCACCCCTTCTCTCTTCCATTTACAGCCAGGAGCTCCCTTCCCCCCTTGAGTTTCTTCCCCACTGTCCCTCTCCAGTTGATTTCAGTATGTTCCCTCTCCCTCCATTTCTTGCCAACTTTCTAGTAAAACGGTGAGACCAACTGCAGAGCTATTTGCAGAGAGATAGATTAGGAGGACACTTGACAGGCACTGGGCCGAGCTTTCCCCCGGCTGCATCAGGGAGACGTGTCAGGGGTCTGTAATGTGATGGATAACATATGAAGTGTGGTGTGCTAGCCATATGCTGCAATAATTCCTCTAAAGCACGCCACAGACAAACTATCAGCAATGTAAGGCACTGGTGAAAATGCCGGTTTCCCCAAAGTCCTGTACAGGGAACTCTGCTGTTTAGTGATGGATGGTGGTGAGGGCAGATGGAGGAATGAAGAGGAACTGCTCCTGAAATTGATTTACATGCAGCTCTGGTTAGGTCAGCTTGCCAGTTACACATATACAGGGAGGGACAGCATTTTCAGGGGATCCATGATTTATAGGGGGGGCAGGGGAGAGCAGATGACCCAAGAAGATCTGTGAGCAAGCAACCATCTTGTGATGCATGGGGCCACTACTCTCAGCCTTATTCAAAGCTCCTGTGTCCACGGGTATATTTCGGGGGCAGCTATTGCAGGCGACGATTGGCTAGGACTAGAGGGTCATAAGTCACCACTGGATTTACAAATGCCTGATAGGAGCCCAGAAAGTCTCTTGAGCCCCGTTCCTCAACCACACAAAAAGCCAAGTGTCAGGGCAAACACGCTCTACGGCTGGGACCCGTCTCATCATGCCAGGAAGGGACTGAACCAGTGCTTAGTTCCACTTGGAAGTGAAGGGTATTAGGGTACCTTCCCCATGCTTCACAAAGAGATGATTCAGCATTTTATTTCTGGTAATCAGACCCCCTGAGTCAAGCTGAGAAGGGATGTCAGGTCTGCTCCTACCTGGGCCTGCTCTGAAGGAGGTTTGGAAAGTGCTACTAACGTCTCCTATTTAAAGATAGAAAAGGAAGGAGAGGGAGGATGTGTCACACAGTAGGGCGAACAGGAAAGAGACTGGCTGGGTAATGCCATCTGAGCAATTTTTCCCTGTTGTGTTAGACCCTACCTTGTGTGTGTGTTAATAAGAGTTCACTGGTTACCTAGGTTAGTTGGAGAACAGCACGCACAAGTCCCTGACAACAAAACCCCAGACTCAAATTAATGTCAATGCTGCAGCAGTATAAAAAACCAAAACAAACCACAAGCAAGTTAAAAATGATAACAGCCTAAAATCCTTATCCAGCTCTTACAACATCCCACAGCTAGAGAGACCCCGTGACCTGGGCAATCAGGGATAGAAGGATTAATACATTTCACCTCTAGGAACGAGGGTTCTCATTGGCATTACGTCACGAATGAATGGAGTATGGCAGCATCAGTTGTTTGTTCATCCACAAAATCTCCCGCTGCAGGCAGTGTTCCGAGAGTGCTCTATAAGCCAGATGTCAATATATATGCAGATAGTTAATAGATACGGTGTCAGTAGACGGCACTCAATAATACACAACATAGATACTAGGGTTTTGAGCACCAACAATAGGTGTTGTTCACTGCACGACATCCTCTGTGCAGCTCTTTCTATCCTCGCTCAGCAGCGCTTACTTTCAGCACTGATTAGGTGAGGCCACAGAAATGCAACACAGGAGTGACATCAAACATACAGCTGCTGCGCATTGCAGCACCCACTTCAAACCTCCCCATCTGGACACAGACATGCCACCTGCTAAAGCACTGATTACACTAGACTTTTTTTTTTTTTTTTTTTTTTTGCCCTCGAAGCTTCCTCCAGTGCAACTCTAGTGCAGAAAAGGTGCGGGTGCTGTAACTGCGGTATCTAGACAAGAAGTTGATTCAAACACTTGTGGGCAGCCTGCAGTTGCTGCTATGGGAGGAGCTGCACAGAGGGAAACTGGAGAGGAAAACATTTTGCATAGATACAGCCTTCGACTCTCCCTGCTCCAAGCTGGGCATACAAGCCGCCCACTCAAGGTCCATCTACGTAAGTCAAATAGCCTGCTGTTGACAACAGTTGTCAACAATAATTTCATCTAGCCCCCAATCAACCGGTATTGAAAACTGCACTGAAGGGACCAAACCATTTTCAAGACCATTCCAGAAAAAGCGAAAGACCGTGTTCTACTGGGCATCTAGTTCATTAACAGGTTGCAAATGATTTGGTCCTGCATCCACTACCAACGCGGGGGAGCCCAGGATGGGGCCTGTCATTGACAGCCATTGTCAACACTCAGTCATTTGCCTTGCGTCAATGGATCTTACGACTCTGGTTGAGCACAGCTTGCCAGTCACTGTGGCTCTCTCTGGCGGGGTACCACAAAGGCTGGTGTGGCAAAGTTACCACCCACAGGGCTCTCTCGGCTTTGCAAGACGAGCAGGGAAATTGCTAACTGCAAAACTGGCTGTGAACATTGGAATTCTTCCCCCTCTTATTATTAACACCAGTGGGCCCAGCCGAGAGCAGAGCCCCGTTGCGCTCGGCACTGTACACACCCAGAACAAGAGAGAATCCCTGGCATAAACAGCTTACACCCTAATTAGGCAAGACTGGAAAAAGATGGGAAGAAAAACAGAGCAGAAGTGGCTTCAAGGGAAGCCTGTGACAGGTCCAGGAACTGAACCTAGGTCTGCTGAGACACTAGCTTAACCAACAGAACCATGCTCCCTCTCTGAAATTTATGGGGAGTGGGATGAGGGGAATTAGATAGGGGGACAGGATGTGCAAAGAGGAAAGGTGTAATTTATACAGAATTCACTGATATCAATGAGACCATTTTAGCCCTTTGAGGTCCAGAGCTCTGGCAGAAACAGCCCTGAAGTACAGCACCCCATTGCATATGATCAAAAAAAAAAAATCACATAAAAATCCTCCTCCTCCCCCCACCCCAACTCTTCTTCAGGGGACAAGAGAAGCCAGTGTCTCAGCTGATTCCTGCCAGCTGAGCTTCAGCTGTCAGGGGCCGGCACCCCTCTCTGAACGCAGGGAATACAGCACAAGATTGCAGTTGCGCTTGGTATACTGCTGTTCTCCCCTCTTGTTCTAAATCAATAGTTTATGACATGTACAAGGGGAAACTGTAAATTTAATTTTGTCCCCTGCAGTGTGATTCATATCTTGTTTGGTGGTAACATAATGAATGTGTTTGCCCTCCAGATCCCCTGCCCAGCAGAGCAATTGAAGGATAAAAAAAAAGAGAGAAAATAGCAAAACACAATTAGGGGGGTGGATTAATGCTGGATTAATCAGGGTCTCAGCTAAAGATATGTCACATATACACAGAGAAGGGGGGGGGGGGAATAGGGAGCCCCCAGGAGGAATAGAGAGAATCAGATACTTTTGTTGATATTAAAAAGTTTACAGATCATTTGAAAGTGCATGTTCTTTGCTATATTAATGCTGGAAACCTGCTTTCGCCCCATTGTGCATCTATACAGTGCTCACAAGATGCCCTGATTCATTTGATTCCTACCACATGAGTACGTTTAGCCCCATAAAAGAGGCTCTGAAATTAGAAGTGGGTGCAGAGCCAAAGCCTGGAACCAAACAACCCCAAACTTTGAGAATACTTATACTTAGATCCAGAGCCTATCTTTGCAGCTGGCTCTTTTCACCACCACCAACTGAACCAAAAACCTAGATTTTACCACCCAAGTATTCTGGGGCAGTTCAGATCTGGGCTGGATCTTCACAGCTTGTGCTCATGTCTGCTTTCTGGTTTTCAAGTGGCTGGAGTAGCTGAAGACATAGTAGGTCTGTCTAGCACAGGGCTTCTTAAACTGGGGGTCGTGTCACGAGGTTATTATAGGGGGGTCGCAAGCTGTCAGTAACTGCGCATGTCAGTAAGGGTGGCATGACATGTGGCATGACATGGGGGACAGGGGGTCATCATCACAGCCTGAAATATTTTCAAAGGGGGTCCCAGCAAAAAAGTTTGAGAACCCCTGCAGGATTTTGGTACTTCTGCTTCCAACCCATGCTAAAATCAGGGAGTGCAAAAGTGTATGGAAATTTAAAAAGTAATCGAACTTTCTCAGCCCTCAGAAAAGGTTTGGGTGAAGGGTTGGGTCAGCCCTTGTCAGCTCTGAACTGATCTGCCCTTCTGTGTTGTAAATCAGTTTCCCTTCCTGTTTTAACAGATGCTTTAAAAATCCTCTTACATTGAATTTCAGAGGAGGGTCCCTTTAGATAGGCATTTTGAGATGGATAGTGTGATCTTTACTCGTTGCTGTAAATTGCCTCGAAGGGCACCTTTACATGTCAGATCTGCCTACTGACTCTCTACGCAGAAAGACAGCGTTGAAGAGGATTGGAGAAAGGACGTTCCAAATAAAACAAACAAATCAAAGAGGAGAGCAAAGGCATAGCAGACCAACTCATGCACTGGAGCACACCTGACGGGTACCACATCCAATCTCACTGGCCTCAGTTATGGATTCTAATAAGAGAGACACCTGAGAAGCAAAGTTCAGACCCAGATCCAAAATTCTTCGAAGTTCGGCCAGCTTGGGCTAACCTCGAATTCTGATTTGAAGTTGCAAGCTGTGGGGCGGCACAGTGAGAGTGTGGGGGAACAGCCTATCACTCACTAGGCGTACTCCACAATCAGAGCTTTAAACTACTGATGGGCAAACATGTTCGGATCCCTCCAATTCCTTCTGAAGCCCTCAGACACATGAGGGCTCAGAGACACCATGCAGGGCAAGTTAGAAAGGGGAAACCCACCAGCCACAATTTAACCACACAGTGATACACGTTTGGGGTAAATGGCTCCATTAACCACTCATAGACTTTTAAAATTGTGCTGAACTAAATTGTTACAAGAAAAGGCGTAGGTTAAAGGTTGATTTGAAGGAGAACATTAGGGGTTAGGGTCAGAGCCCAGCCCAAGGAAGTACAAAGTATAATTCTTCGCAGTCGAGGATGTACTAGACGATGCATTATATTAAGACCAGAGCTCAAATTACAGGGGCACTCGGGGGGAGAGGAGGATGGGCTCCCTTACTACTTTTAGGGACTATCTTGCTTTTGTTTTATGGCCTCCTGATTTCTCAATACTGCTTAAGTTAAAGCAAGCCACTTGACATTTAGGGACCCCTTACTTTCCCTCCACAATTCAAGCATTGATTGAGACTGCACTTGCTTTTGAGTCATTGTAAGTGGAGTTAGAAGACAGACATCGTACTGTAGGAGATCTTGTGGGATGAATAAAAAAATCCCTGGGGCTAGGTTAGGCATGAATTTAAAGGACAGCATTACAATGTGGTCAGGCTAAAGGTTGTTTTTAAGGTGGCATTAATGTTAGGGACAAAAACAACACTGGGCATAGAAAGGCACTCTGATTCTCCAGTGATTCAGGTGGGTGAGTGGGATGGATGGATGGCTAGATAGCATCACCCTTGGAGTTAGAAGTAAGGACACTATTAGGGATTGTCCACACAGGAAAATTTACTATCATAATTATACCACTATAATTATATCAGAAACTGAAAAAGCCACTCTTTTTCTAGAATAAGTGTCCACATAGGGAGTTATGCTGGTATAACTATAATGGTATAATTGTACCAGTGAAATTATGTCTGTAATTTTCCCTGGGCAGACAGGTCCTTCACTTCGGTTGGAGATATAGGTTAGGTTTAACAAAGACCACATTCAAAGGATTAAGAGAAAAACAATTTTCCCCTCCTCATGCTTGTGGTAAACATTGGGAAAAGCAATCCCTATTTTTGCTTGCAGCCCTCCGTCTGCCTGTCCTTCCCTGTCCCACCTGCTTTTCCCTTCCTCTATCCTTGTGTTGCAATTACTTTTTGCAGCATTTCATCCTTCCCGGATAATCTGTCTCCTGCTCCATGGGACAAAGAGCCTAACACTTTGATTAAACACTTCTTGGACTTTGCAGTCCCATACTTTTCAGCTCTGACAGTTTAATTTCCAGACTCAAAACTTTTCTGAATCAGAAAATGCCAGATTTGTGCATTGTCACGGGTAAAATCAAAGTGTTCCTATTTATTTTCTAGGCTTGGTTATCTGTCTGAAGACTTTTTATGTTTTATTAGTCCCCACAACATTGTTTCCCAGGATCTGAGACAGTGAAGGTTACACTATATAAATCCCCACTGTATTTGGCACTGTCAATTCTCCAAGACTCAGTAATTAAAAAACCTAAAAATATTTATAATTATAATCTTTACGTTTATGAAGAGCCTTTCAGTTCTGAAATATCCAAAAGTGCTTTACAAACTATATTTACATCACACACCACTCACATGCCGACACATCTGGGGTGGAACATGGCCATAGTTGAATAGTGCACATCAATATGACACAATGATTAAGACCAGGAAATGAAATGTATCCAAAAAGAAAGTACAAAGAGAATTTAGGTGGATGACCAGTGTTAGTCTAAAGATCATCTTTAACCTCAGGATTAATAAACCTGATATCTGTGGAAAGTTCCATAGGGTCTTTCACGACCACAAGTGATCAGGGCCTGAAATTTACATCTCAACCTAAAGACAATACCTCTGGCAGCACTCTGCCCCCGAACGTCATAACGAGTAGAGTAGTGGGGGGAAAAACCCTCCAGATTTGTTAATGTTTTCATAAATAAAAGCTGAGTTTGGATGGCTACGATTCATGCAGTCATGGTGTTCATTATTTGGGTGCTGGCAATGTATGCAAGTCCCCAAAACTTTATACCAGAAAGCATGTGATTTGTTTTTTTTCCTTCTTGAAAATGTTTCAGGCATGCAATCAGGAAAGGGAGCCATTACCATGGGACTCAGCTGACCAATCTCATGACACAGATAATGAATAGCAAGTAATGATTCGTTGAAGCAAGCAGTTTGCAAATACTGACTCGTGATCTAAAAATGATGTCATGAGCACTTCTAAACAACTAAAACATGTGAAGAGACTGAAGAGCAGTTGCCAAACAATTTTCTAACAGAAAAGGAGGCTATGTTCTTAAAGTTCTTCTGATAGCTTTACTCTCACTGATTAGCACCCCACTGAATGAGTAGGGCAGTGGCTTCAGTGAAACTACTTGCAGAGTAAGGTGCTATTCCCTTGGAGTTTGAACAGCAGAATCTGGCCCTTGAGGAGTAATATTTATAACCAATAGTTTAAATCCCTCTAATATTAGGCCATTGGCTTAGTACCACTCAGAGGGCAGGCTGATGCTACTCAATCAATCCATCAGGTATTTTAACTAAAGCGAATCAAAGCCCAGAAGTAATAGTGCTCCCTCTGGAGTCTGCAGCAATAAAAATACTTCTATTTGAGGAAAGGTGGACAAAGAGGTGCACAATAAAATGACACATGGGAGGGTAGCATTCTGTCATCAGGTAGACAGCAGACCATTACACTGGGCCACACTGGGAAGGACGAGGCGTTCTCACTGTAAGAGTAGGAGCCACAAGTCAGAAACAAGCGCCCCATGCAAACAAAAGATCTCTCTGCAGGTTGGTGCCCTGGTTCATATCTGTCCCGTGGAAATAAAATAATCATGGCACAGAAACATTAAGCGGTTAATCATTGTGCAGCACGTTGGAGGAATGAAATGCCGAGGAAGAGGCCATGACAGGGTGCTGTGAAGTTTACATGCCATATGAGCACTATCATCTTGTACTGATGCAACATGAAGAAGCCTCATCATCATCTGTCTAGCTTAACTACGTATACGGTCCCTGTGACAGGTATGGCAATTTCCTGCGATATCCTGGACAAACTTTATTGAATTAAGTTTAAATATTTTAGGAGTTCATTGTATTAAAAATGCAAATGTGTATGCATTATTGTGGGACTGTGTGTAATGTCTCTAAGGAGGAGACTTGACTAATGTAAAACCCTGGGAAGTGATATCAGCTTCAAAGGACTATTTGAAACAATGTGAACTTTTAGGAGTTAAGTGGATTTCCCAGGATGCCTCTAGGGGGAGGTGCATGCAAATGTAAACTTCTGCAGGTGTGCAAGAACTCAGCCTTTGAAGCTTTGCAAGGGGGGGACCTTTTGGGGGCTGATCACCTGTTACATGAGGACAGATCAAAAAGGTCCAACCTGGATAAAAGATTGACTCAGAGATTCATGGGTGGGTTTGTTCTGAGCTAACAGCTCCTATGAACTTGTGACCACAGGAAAAACCCGTAGTAGGGTTTGAAGGACTGTTCACCGAGCCAGCTAAAGCCCTGGTTGGAGCGGGAGAGGATGATCTCTTATTAGCATGTGTTTAGGTTCTTTGATTATTTTTAATGTGTTTTACCTTCAGAATAAATGTGCTTGCCTAGAAAGAGCTGGAGCTTAACTGGGGCAATTACGTGGCTATAGCCTTCGAAGAGTGAGCAAAACACAGACACGGGCCTGCCTGGCTGAGGAACAGACTGTAGGCTGGAAACTTTGCAACCTGGGAATACCCCAGTCAGGAAGGAGAGAGAAGTGGGTCTCCACCCAGGAGAGGTGTCAGCTGGGAAGGCGTAAGACAGAGAGTGGCTGCCTTTGTTGAACCATGAAGGGAAAAATGCAGGTGTGTCTGCCCTAAACTGTGACAGAACCCCCCTTACTGTAGTACCCAGACACCTCATAATCTTTACAGGTGGGGAACTAAGGCATAGAAATGCTAAAGGATTTGCCCAAGGTCACACAGATGCCTGTGACAGAACAGGGAAGTGAATTCAGGTCTTCCAGGTCCCAGGCTTGTATCCTAACTAGTGGACCAATCTCCAACTCAGGAATGCCGTGCGTCACCTTGCATTGCACGGCCCAAAAGAGATGTGGGACTCCTCAATTGTCCCATGAGTCAGAACAGGAAGATACAGAGCCGAGCTCTGGAAATTAGGTCTGTTCCACACATTCTGAGCTGGTGACAACCCATCCCTGTAGTCCAGTAGACAAAAGTCCTTGGTAGACCTACAGTGACATACAGACAAGCACTGATGCTTTAGGAATGCACTCATTGATAATAAACAAACCAGCCAGACTCCAGCCTGGCTCAGAGCACTGGTGATTTCTACCATCTAATGGCTTTTAGTAGCTCATGTGAAGTGACTTGATGGTCTCAGTCAATTCCCTAATGAATGAGCATCCATGCCACAAAACCATGGCTGGGCCTCCCTGGTAGTCTCAGTGGAGACATCAAGGATGGAGTGGGCCATGGGGACTGGAGTCCCTTCTCACACTAATGGTGTTTTCTCAAGGGCAGGGCTGAGGTACATTGGCAAGGGCTGGTGTGGGGGAAGCTTGCCCTGCTGCTGCCCATGCTGTGTGTTTTGTGGATAATGAGATGATTTTATTCTCTGGCACTGCTGAGCGGCAATTGCTGTCTGGACTGTTGGACAAGCCCCCTGGAGTTCCCTGTGTCACTGCCAGAGAGCAGCACCCCAGCCTCCAGTACAGGCAGCGATTTCCTGAACAAACATGTGGGCAGGAACGGACTTCTTCAGCAGGGGGATTTGGAAGAAACAGAAGTCTCTGCTTAGAGGCTGTAAGAGACACCCACACCCACGCACTCTGGGTTAGTATCTAACACACACCTCCCACCCTAAACTTTGTCCTTATTCTTTAGTTAAGACATAATCTTAGCCAAAGCTTCCTCCCAAGCTGGTTATTTCTTGGGCTTCTCTCTGCAAGGCCTCCCTTTACCTCTCTCTTGCCTTCCAGATGCTCGACCTTTTATCCTTCTGCATCGGAGGCCAATGAGATTCACCTGCTCTGGCTGCCAGAGGGGTCAGCGGAAGGTGTCCTGCATCTCTACGAAGGGTGCTAGAACCTGGCATCCTGGCCCATTGGCCATGAGAAAGGGAGGGCTCCGTGTGCGCTTGAATGAAGGTGGATAGAGTACCCCTAAAACACATGGGGAAAGAATGAAAAGTAGTCCTAGGACTGTCCTCACCGGCGCAGAGGGAAGGAGTGTGTGCTTCTCATGCCAAGCTCAGGACTTTTTTTTTTTTTTGTGCCAGGCACAGGAACAAACAGAGACTATTTTTCATCTGGCAGAGTTCGGTGCGGCCCAGCCTCGCCTTCAAAATGGAGAACGACAGAGCATGAGACCATGGAATGGGAAATAAGGCACTCTCCTTCCGACGAGATGACGCCCTTCCTTGCTGAGATATCCTGGCGGGTGCCTCCTAAGAGCTAGCTAGTCTCTCCTCCCCTCCTCTCCTTCCCCATCCACCGGCAGCCTCAGTCCTTGAGATTTTATTAACCTGGTTTTTAATCTCTTTATGCGCCATGTAAAAGTCCTGCATCGCCAATGAGGGAGCGAGCTTTTACTCGTAATAAAAACGCTGCTCTGGCTGCAACCCCCTCCCATTTCCTGCAGCATGACCTCTGTGAACGGCTCACAGCTCTGCACCTCTCCTCCGGGGGCTTTTTGGAAGAGTGACACCAAGGACAGCTGCACCCACCTCTTGTGCCCTTGTGCACACAGCTAGAGAGACCCGTATGAACACCTCCTTTTAATAGCTGCAGGTTAAGATCAGTCAGAACCTCACTAGCCCGCCCATGACCAGGCAAAGGGAAAGACAGAAGTAGGAATCTTGGGGTGCCCAGCTGGGGCGGGTGAGTGTGTGTGCAGAAATCAAGGTGTGGGGAAGGGAGAGGACAGGGTGTATGCTGATAACATATATGTGGGCGAGGTGTGTCAGTGGGTGAGTATTTCTGCGGATGAGTCTGTGTGTGCTGCAGGTGTGCTGTCATCAGGATGAGTGTGCGTGGCTGTGTGCGCGGTGGGCATTGGTGTGAGGGGTCGGTGGGCGAGTGTGCATGACAGGGTGCTTGCGTAGATGAAAGGCTGTCTGGATGAGCGGCTGAGGATTATGAATGTGTGGGGGCCGTCTGGTGTGTGTATGGGGTGGGACACTGTGCTGCCGAAAGAGGAAGGGGTGGAGAGTGTGTATGTGTGTGGGGGGGGGGGGGGATTTTGGGGGTGAGATTGTACAAGAGTACTTCCTGCAGGAAAATGTGATAGGGAAATCAAGTGTAACACTTTTTGTTGCTGGGCAGAACTGCTGATGAAGTCCTGGCCAATGCGTGAGGTGGCTAGTATCGTAGCCTGCACAGGGAGCCCAGTTTGCTGCTTGCACCTGACTGTACATCCTGAAGAAAAAAAAAGCAGTTAAGCAAACAGGGAAGAGAAGGAGGGGGTGGTCAAGGCTCCAAAAATGCGAAATTATGAAAGCAATTCAGAGCCTTAGGACTAAATTTCTATTTGCAGAACATTACCCAGGATGCTTTGCAGTGCAACTTTGCTCTTAAATGCTGTATGTTTAGAGGTCACCCTAACCTAATTAAGTCTCTGTTGCTGGCTGAGACAACAGCTGCACAGCACGCATGAGTCCAGGGAGGGTGGAAACCAGCAAGTGTGCGCCCTGTGATCACTGTTACAGACATAACAGAGCAGATTATGGAGGCCTCTTGCTGGCAGAGCTGTGCCACCGCTGGCAAACCAGTGTGGAGTTTTGAGATCATCTGCACGGTATTACCCACCCATGGTGATTAGTGACATGACATTGGCTTTTAAACCCCCTGTGCCAAACATAAGTGTAGGCATCACTGTCCTACCTAGCAGCTGGCAAAGAGAATATACACGTGATGGAGAGCTTGAAACAGAGACCGAGGATTGTTCAATTCTGTCCCATTGGGAGAAGCCCGTCAGCATGAGCATTGTCACCACTGCTTTCTTGTCATAAGACACTGCAGACTCTGAGCCCACGCCATGCCAGGATACCACCAGGTGGACCTTCCCCTTGCAACGTCCTCAAAAGAGTCCTTTTCTATTCCTGGCCAGGAGTTTAGGACAACTGAGGCTGAGTTCCCTTGGTTTGACGTGCCAGGAGAACTTTGGGACTGACGAGGTCTGGAGTCAAAGGTTGAACAAACTGGTGTTGTCTACGATGATTTCTTTCCAGTACGAACAAGAAGCTGCAAACGTTGCAGCGGCACCAGTTCAGCCTCCCCTCTTAACTCAATCCCAAAATGCGGTGCCTAGTATACAGAAACTGCCTGGGAGACCTGCTCAGAAAAATTGCTAACCATTGGGGGATAGGTGCTGGAGGAGACCCAGAATGCAACACTACAGCCCTGGCCATAAGGGGCTTTGTATGAGGTTGTGCCAAAACTGTTCTATCAAACAGATGGGGGATACACGGAACCATCCTGAAGGCAAAGGAGGGAACTGACCATTTCATGCCATCGACATCCCTGCAGCAGTTTCCTCCTCCGCATTTGCATCTAACCCCTCGCTGAGTCATTCTGGGGCTGGGCATAGCTTGGCACATCCACTTCGTGAAGGTCTGCTCTACTCAGCCAGGCGCCACCCTCACCACAGAGTTTTGCTTTGCATTTAGACTCAAACGGAGGCTTGAGCAAAACTGCTGACTTTCTTCCACTTTCGTGATGAAAACATGCAAAACTGAACTTCAGAACATTTTGCTGCAAAATCATAAATCTTTGAAACTGCAGCTGGGTTTGCTCAGATCGGTTAGAAACCTCAGCAAACCTGTGCTTAGCATCAAACTTGTAGCAAAGCCAGAAAGCAGATACATGCTGAGTCCAACAAAAATGCCTGGATCTGGACACCTCCAAATTCTGAGCAGGTCCAAATTCAGATCCAAACTTTGTTAATGACCCCCGCCCACTTTCTACAATGGGCTTAACCAAAAATGCAGGCCTACATGCAATCCTGTGCATTGGCAAAGTTCTTGGTTTGGAGCAGAACTTCACAGACCGGGGTCATCTTCAGATTTCAGTTTTCTTCATCATCTTTAATTAATTAATTTTTGTAATGGACTTTGGAGCCCCAGTCATGGACCAAGACCCCGTTGTGCAAGGCGCTGTACAAACACAACACAAAAAGGAGTCCCTATCCCAAAGAGCTTACAATCTAACCTTTCTCCCAGCTCTGATTCATTCAGGCTTCCTGGAAATACAAGGCATGGCTCGGCTCATCTCTCCTTCCCTAGCTTCTCCCAAAACCTAACAGGCGCCAAGTGAAAAAGAAAACATCTAAAAAGAGAATCTCTCAAGCTATTTCTTTTAAAGAAGAGAGTAACGATCTTGTTCTTGAAGAAAATCAAAGGCTGCCGACGACTGCATGAAACGTCAGCTCTTTTAATTTTCTTTTTTTATTTATTTATGCAGTTGCTTTAATCCTGGTAGCTTAAAGGCAAAATGCGAACACAATGTGCAGGAAAATGAAGGGCATTTGACACTATCAAATGAGGAAACTAAAGCTGGGAAGCGGCATTTGTATTGAGGGAACCTTATTAAGAGGTACATTAAGGCCTTTGTGAAGAGAGAGTGAAGGTCTCCTCATCCTTTTAATTTCTTACCTATTCTTTTAATCATGGTCTCTTTTGTCATCTCCCCCTTCCTGTGGTCCCCAATTCTCAAGGGGTCCCACTAAGAATGCTTCAATGGGTTGCTTGACTGTTTGAGCTGTGGCATTGAGAACAGAAATCTCCATTGCAATGCAGTGGCCCTGCTATCTGATCTGCATTTTAGCAGCCATAACGGTACCTTGTAGCTGAGAGTCAAATTCCCTCTATTTGGAGAGACTAACAGGCACCGTGTGCTGGACATATTCACACTGTTTAATCCCTATTTTCTGGAGGACTGGATCCATGCATGGAAACTCCGACAAAGTTAATGGCAATTCTGTGTTCAGAGGGACGGCAGCAGGGTGCGGGACTGGAGAGCTGTGGGTAGAGGCTGCCATGTGGGGAGGATGGAGGAGAATTCAGCCAACCCCACTGCTTAGCCAAGCTAAGAAGGAGAAAGAGCAGGAACATAAAAGCAGCATGTTCTTCTCTTCTTGTTGTAGTTTGACAGTCCGAGGAAATGACCCCAGTGGAGACATTTCTGTCTGCGACTCCTTATAATGAGGACCCAGTACATGACGGACTTGGATCTCTCCCTCTTGCTCTCTCAGCTCATTTTCTGTGATCTTTCTATCTAGTGCATCTAAATGTCAATGCTTCCTCCTTCAAAGCATCAGGGGCTTGGAGGAACAGGAGAGTTTTACATTGATCCAATTTATGTCAGCATCCTCCCTCCTCCCTCTGAGTGTTCTTGCTTGGCAGAGAAGCCACACAGCATCTGCTCACGTATCAACACGCTGATGTGCATGTACACCCTGTCTCTACAGTGCCTCCACAGGGACTTAAATTTCCATCCTGACCCATGCAGTGATATCACGCTGCTATTCCAAGCAGAAATTGCACAGATTCATCCTCCCTCCCCTTTCCAGAAACGGCCCCTCAAAAAGCACAGGGCAGAGAGTGAAATTCAGGCTCTATCTACCTAGGTATTTACCTGGCTCTCATCACCATATATAGTACCTTAGCACCTTATAATTGTTAATGGATTTTACCCTCATAGCACCCTTGTGAGACAAGGGGGTATTAAGCCCCATTTTACAGAGACAGAAATGAAGCACTGGGTAGATTATGTGACTTGCCCAAGGTCACATAGGAAGTCTGTGGCAGAGCCAAGAACTGATCCCCAGATGTCTTGAGTTCCAGTCCAGTGTCCTATCTGTGGCCTCTGACTCCCAGGGAAAACTTGTGGGCTGAATTCCATCTGGTGCTCTGAGCAGGTGTCATGCAAATCACCAGGTATCCTCTCATGCCTCACTTTTGGTTTGCATCCCACTGGTCAGGAACTGTTGCACTAGCAGCACTTCCTCATTACGAACAAGGGATCACGCAGGGACCATTTTTTAATCATCATCAGGACACAATGGTCCTGTTCCCCTGCCCGACGGTGACTCCTGTGCCAGAAGTCACCTTGCACAATTCTGCTTTTGCTGAAGGACATTCCAAAGCCATTCTCAGGATGCCTATCACCCAGCTCTAGGATGAATGCACACTGTTTTGTGCCGTTGTGTATGAGTGTTGGGCACCCGCTGGATGACAAAGGTGTTAAAGACACATTTTTTATTCCAAGTGTTTCTCAGTTTAGCAGCTATGTTAACTCTACCAGCTATCAGAGAAGCCTGGGAAATCAACAATATGTCTTAGGATCAGGACTCTAACCCCCTTGTGCCAATCACTAGTCACATGCTGGTTGTCAGTCAGTGTGTCATTAGGGGGGTAAATTCTGCAGTCTTTTAACTGAGTAGAATTTACTCCTGTTCCATGGGAGAAGGGGATGCCAAACTGAGCCCTTGGTGTTATTTTCATAGGAACACAGGAAGTGCCAAGTACTTAGTCCCGAGGTAAATCTAGTTCAGTACCCCGTCCCTGCTGGTGGCCAGCACCAGGTGCTTCAGAGGAAGGTGTAAGAACACCAGAAACATTTGGGGGGAAATCCATGGCTTTTGGTGAGTTACAATGACAAATAATAAATACCTAATAATAAAGTGAACCGGCTGTTCAGAATTATTTCTGAGAGCCAGAGGGAAAAGTCAACCCTGGCAGGCATGAATTAATAGTATCCATAAGGGGGGATGAAGTGCATCAGAAGTAAGGCAACTGCTCCTTCCCCTGTGTGTTCAGAGACTGGAGATCTGCTAGGTGTGGGGAGGGAGGGGGAAGATTACGACAAAAAGTCAGGAGATATCATCCTATTCCTGCCTCTGCCAACAACTCACTGTGTGACCTTGGGCGAGTCACATTTGATCTCTCACTTTCTCTATCCATAGAATTGTGATAGTTGAGTCTCTTGTAGCACAGAAGAGAAAGGACTGAGGCGTAATGAACATAAAGGGGTATTCTTTATTGAAGTTGCTGGGCACTGTTCATCCTGTGTTTTTCCTCTCAGCTTCCTGGCTCCCTGACGAACAGAGCCGGTTTTGCCCAGTATCTACACAGAAGGTCTCTCAGCTTAATCTAGACTCACCAGTCTTGGAAGAGACTGCTGACTGCACTACAGGGATAATAAAACTGCTCTACCTCACTGGGATGGAGCGAGGCTTAAATTATTAATGCTTGCAAAGTGCTCGGAGGCCTGTGGATGAAAAGAGTCAGAGAAAGGCTGAGTGTGATTATTATTCAGAGGTCCAGTTTGCCCTTATTGCCCTGCCCTGAAAGAACTGGAAGAAAGGGATGTTAAAGAGACCTGCATACAAACGCCAGGCAGCAGGCAAGAGCCGGGTCAGACTAAGGTGACAGAAAGGGCAATGGGAAGCGGAACGGAGGGAATGACTCCTCTCCCCAAGAGAATAGAGACATGACGCAGAGTCCACCAAAGGAATGCAAATGCAGGCCAAGGGGAGCTGGGTGCAAGATCTGGATCACAGGGTCAGTCCAAGGCCCATTAATGACACCATTACATTCCAGGCATTTTCTATTCTTCCAACTCCAATTTAAAAAAAAAAAAAAAGAAAAAATCCATGAAACTCGGCAACTGTCAAGCATTAGACTGGAACAATTAAATGTGATACTTAATTAAACATCTCCACTCTCAAGAAATGTGAGATTTACCTTCTTTCTCCCGTCTATTAGAGGCCGCCTAGAGATAAAACCTTCAGGTTATGAGTAATTATGCCCCGCTGAGAAAAGTGATGGAGTGATACACTCTGGAGAAGTTACTAGGCTCTGGAAAATGTGGAGTCAATGCTTAGGGTTTTATTATTATTACTATTTTCTCCAACACGAACACTTTTACCAGCTTTTTCCTGGAGGGAAATAAACAAACAGTGCATACCTGCATTTTAATCGAACAAACAACTAGTCTAATTCACTTTCTTGCTGTGCTGGCTCCGAAGTCTTCACACTAGAGGGACTGCGAAAGGGGCTGTGTGTGTGTGTTGGCTCAGTGATTAGGCCACTAAAGTAGGCCTTGAGAGACTGCATTCAAATCCCTGCTCTGTCACAGACTTCCTGTGTGACCTTGGGCAAGTCACTTAGCTTCCTTGTGCCTCAGTTTCCCTTCAATAAAATGGGGATAATGGCACTTCCTTACCTGACAGGGTTGTTGTGAGGATATACACATTACATATTGTGAAGTGCAATGATGGGGGCCATAGAAATACCAAAAATAGATTAGAGGCAGGGTCCCAATCAAGGGGAGAAAATTTTCCATATGGTCTCACTGGATCATGCTGGCATCTAAGAATGGGGGGGGAAACCAGATGTGACATAAGCGGGTGCAAATTAATATGGCCCTGGGTTTCCATGAATACACTGGGAGCTAGAGATTGGGTTCTGAGTATAGTCACACTGGACTGGACAGGACTCAGAGGTGGGAGGTCTAATTCTCCACTGCCTTGCAATTTGTGTCATCATTGACACCTGTGAAGTCTGGGGCGAGTGCCGGTACAAAATGCGACCGAATCAAAGCTGATCACTCTTTTACACTGATGTGGAGACTTCCACCTACTTTACACCGGTGTTATGACGACACAAGATGTAAAACAGATGAATCAGGTCCTGGGTTTCCAGCTAGACTGGACTGGACTAAGATTGGAGGCTGGATCTGCAGCACAATGCAGTCCAACCGCTGGATTAAAAGAAATCTGCAGATGAATGTACTGGGGTCAGAAATCTAATTTTTGACAGCCCCCGCCCCCCTCCCAGCAGGGGGTCACCTCCTATTTTAAGGCCACTCTCATCCATTGTTGCGATCTAGGCCCAGTTCTGTCACCAACTCACTGCGTGGCCTTGAGCAAGACACTTCACCTCTCTGTGCCACTTCACTTTCCCAGTCTATGCACAAATGATATTTACAGCTCACAGGGGAGTGGCTGAATACAAGATTAAATCCTTCCTTCAGTTTCACTGGTGTCAATCTGGAGTATTTCCACTGATTTCAGTGTCATTACTGAAGATGGACTCTGGTGTAACAGAGTGCAGAGGCTGGCCCTTTAAGCATTTTGTATTCAGTTTCTCCAGATTCAGTAACTGGGTTTGGTGCAAGGGGTGGGGGAAGAAATCCTGCCCCTCTGCCAGGCTGCAGAGAGGCAGGGAATTGCTCTCCGCTCTGCAGAGGTCAGAGGATCCATTGGTCCTGCCCTTGATTATTTCAGTGACCCCAGAGAGACTCAATGACAATACCTCCCTTTGCCCTACTCCCAAGCCAGGGAGCCTGTTATGGAGCTAGCTGAATTCTTGAGTACAAAGGAAGAGTGACCCCGGCGTGGTGTCTCCCCAAACTCCTCTCCCCCTCGCACCTCATGCGGCATGGAACCAAGGCAGTGCTGCTGCACCTGGTCTCTGCAGAGGTGTCAGATTGCGTCCCATGGTTCTCTAAACAGGACAGATCTAACCCATCCACCTAGCTACCGTGGGTCGCTCCCTCTGCCATACTGTCCAATCCAGCTGTTATGCAATGAGGCTCCTCTCTGACCACTTCCCTTTGGAGACTACTCCACAGTCATGACTCCAATGGATTTTGCCATCTTTTCCACGTTTCCACTTTTCCTTTCCTTAATGACATCCCAAGCCTCCTAATTATACTGCCTGGTACCATCCTCAACAACTCCTAGCCCTTTATGGTGTTTACCCTTCAAATGCATGCAGTCCCTGGTGGGGAGCGTGGTACCTGGGGAAGATCTGGCAAGCATACAGAAAATGGGAAATGCTTTGCAGGGAAATACAAAATGCAACTCTTGTAAAATAAATATACCAAGAAGGGGAACAAAAATCCACAAACCAGCAGAAACAACAACAACAAAAAGCCCTTTGGGGACTGAAATCTGAGCCACACTCTTCCCAACACTACTCTAATCTCTGCTGATGCGCCTTCAAACACACAGAAGGCCAAATCCTGGGAAGTGCTGAGCATCTCCTGAGAGGTGCTGAGTGCCCTTAGTTTCCAGTAAGTGGAGGGTGCTCAGGCCTTTGTCGGAGACACTCAGAACCAAGCAGGATTGAATTTACAGAGCACACAGGCTACTCCAACGTGAGGAAAAACCGTTTTTCGCTGAGTATGAAACAAAAAAGCCGCTTGGCAGCTGCCATTCAAGTCACGATCGGAACTGGCCTTTCGCAAAAATGCAAGCTCATTAAAACAGCCGGCAGAACGTGCGGAGCCTCTCTGAGGAAGGGGGGGAGGGGGGGGGCGGGAATGTGATGCAAACTGTCAGCTAGCAAAATGAACAGAAAGAACTTTCATCCAAAACATGGGCCTGTTGAACTGGCTGAAGAGCCAATCAATATGGAATAGCCACTGAGTCAGGCCTGTGGGTGGGATCAGGAAGAGCGAGGGCAGGGGCTTGAGGGGATGGAGGTGAGTGTGTTAGAGGGAAGCCACCGAATAGTTTTCTTCAGTTGTCCTGAAGGCATTAGGGCTAGTCAAGACTTAAAACTTACAGCGGTACAGCTGTACTGGTAGAGCTGTGCTGCTGTAAGAGCACTTGTGTAGCGTTATGTCGATGGGAGAGAGCTCTCCCGCCGACATCATAAAACCACCTAAATAAGCTGCAGTAGCTATGTTGGCGGGAGAGCGTCTCCCACCAACAGCGCTGTCCACAAAAACACCTATGCCGACAAAACGTATGTCAGTTGGATGCGTTTTTTTCACTCCCCCAAGAGACAAAAAGTTTGGCCGGCATGAGAGTGTAGACAAGGCCTTAGAAATGAGTATTTTCTATTTTTTCCCCACCAGTACACAGAACTTGGCTCTGAACTGTATAAAGATAAATGATGTAAAGTTTGAGGGAATCCATGGCCTTGTTTAAACTAAGGGCTGGTCCACACTGGAAACACACATCAACATGGTTACGTCACACAGGGGTGTGAAAAATCCACACCCCTTGAGCAACATAGTTAAACTGACCTAATCCTAGTGTAGACAGTGCTGGGTTAAGAGGAGAATTCTTCCATTATCCTAGCTACTGCCTCTTGGGGAAGCGGATTAACTAGGGCCTGGGTCTACACTTTGGTGGCAGTCGACGGGAGATACGCAAGCTACGTAAAGTCGGCGTCCTAAATTCTAATGAGCGCGGTGTCTCCACTACACTGCGCCGATGGGAAATGCCCTCCCGTTGACACAGCGTTATTCTTTTTCTGGGGGTGGATTTATTAAGTTGATTTCAGAATCGACTGAGCGGGTCTCCGCTTCCGCTCAATCGATCCCGAAGAATCGATTTGACGGCAGTGAATTTGCCGCTGTCAGTGAAGACATACCTTAAGTCGATGGGAGAACCCCTCTTTGTTGCATAGCTAGTGTCTACACTGAAGCACAGCTGCAGTGTTTCAAGTGTAGACAAGTCCTAAGATTTAAGGGTGTGATGTTAGATGGAGTTACCTAGCTTGATTGCATTAACACCTTCTAAAGCTCTTGTCAAGATACAACGGTTTCGAATGTGCTAAAATGATCTAGCTTAGAGAGGAACCTAGAGGGAGAGTAGCCTGGACTTTGGCACTGAGGAACAAGACCCGGTCTACATGGGAAAGTTTCTTCTTATAAGCCAAAGTGTGAATTTATACCAATATAGTTATACCAGTATAGCCCCCCATATGGACACACTCATTCTGCTCTATGAGGGTCACTTTTCAGTTTAGCTCATATCGCTTGGGAAAGAGTTTAGCCTAGCCCAAAATCTCCTAACACTGATTCTGGAATAAGTGTCCACATGGAGGTGCAGGAGGGAGCTATCTAACCGGTGAAACTTTCCCAAGTAGACAAAGCCTAAGGGTATGTCTACACTGGAACCAGGAGGTGTGATTGAGGCTTGTGAGCGATCCTTGAACTAGGTTTGAATGTTTTAGATCAGAGGGACTGAGTAACAATAGCAGTGCAGCTGGGGCAGTGGCACAGCCTAGCCTCATGAGTGCAACAGCCATATTTATTTAATTGGGGAAAAAAACCAACCCTACCAAAACAAAGCACACACTTCTTCTGGGGAGAGGCTGAAAGAACTAGCAATGGATGTGATGTCACATTGCTTAATGCACTACTGGAAGGCACTCGGATACTACAGTGATTAAGTGTGGTATAAAATCCTATATAGGGAACGAACAGGACAGAACAGATTTGAACCCCACCCAGGACCCCGGGTGCATACTCAAGTGGCTAGCCTGTGCCGCTGCCCATGCTCCAACAGCTACACTGCTATTGTTACATGAGCTAGCTTTAATCTCACTAAATCAAAACTAACCCAGGTACATTACAGGAGCTGCAGTCACACCTCATTACAGGGTAGAGATACCCTAAGTGAGGTGGGGTACAGGTGGAATATACCATAGTGAGCCACACATCCATTTACTCCTATCATTAAGCCACTCAGAAATTCCTTCGCTACTTCTGCTATCTATTTAAAGCACCTGGGCCTGAGTCATCCCTCTGATTCACCATGTTTATGCCAGCATGACTCCACTGGAATAATGGAATGGTGAATCAGACCCTTAGTGTCTAAGCGAGCAGTATCACATCCCCCTCCACTTGCTTTCTCCTACTTGGTCCTGCAGGGAAGCTAGAGAATGCCAAGATTGCTTCTAAGGTTAGGCCTAATGCTTGGGCGACCACCTACATTTAAAGGAAAGAAAGGACAACTGTGTGAAAAGTACAGGACGAAGCTGATTTTACAGGACACACTGCACGACGATTGATCTGTCTTGCAAATTCCCACATTTGTATCACAAGGTCTGATCCTTTGCATAAATATTGCTTGAAAACAAACTATATCTTATCAAATGCTTTAAAAAAAACCCTTTTAAGTTGTGGAACACAGGAAGTGATGCAAAACACACCCATCTCAAGTCACCCAGATTTCATAGAATCATAGGACTGAAAGGAACCTTGAGAGGTCTTCTAGTCCAGTCTCCTGCACTCAAGGCAGGACTAAGTATTATCTAGACCATCCCTGACAGGTGTTTGTCTAACCCGCTCTTAAAAACCTCCAGTGATGGAGGTTCCACAACTTCCCTAGGCAATTTATTCCAGTGCTTAACTACCCTAACAGATAAGAGATTTTTCCTAAAGTCCAACCTAAACCACCCTTGCTGCAATTTAAGCCCATTGCTTCTTGTTCTACCCTCAGAGGTTAACAAGAACAATTTTTCAACCTTCTCCTTGTAACAACCTTTTATGTACTTGAAAACTCTTGTCATGTGCCCCCTCAGTCTTCTCTTCTCCAGACTAAACAAACCCAGTTTTTTTTAATCTTCCCTCATAGGTCATGTTTTCTAGACCTTTAATCATTTCTGTTGCTCTTCTCTGGACTTTCTCCAATTTGTCCACATCTTTCCTGAAATGTAGCGCACCCAGAATGGGACACAATACTCCAGCTGAGGCCTTATCAGCACAGAGTAGAATGGAAGAATTACTTCTGATGTGTTGCTTCCAGCACTCCTGCTAATACATCCCAGAATGAAGTTTGCTTTTTGGGGGAGGGGGTAGGGGGGAGGGAGAGTGTGACACTGTTGACTCATATTTAGTTTGTGATCCACTATGATCCCCAGATTCCTTTCCGCAGTACTCTTTCCTAGCCAGTCATTTCCCATTTTGTATCTGTGCAAATGATTGATCCTTCCCAAGTGGAGTGCTTTGCATTTATTCTGATTGAATTTCATCCTATTTATTTCAGACCATTTCTCCAGTTTGTCCAGATCATTTTGAATTTCAATCCTATTCTCCAAATCACTTACAACCCCTTCCAGCTGGGTACTGTCCGCAAAGTTTATAAGTATATTCTCTATGCCATTATCTAAATCGTTTTTGAAGATATTGAACAGAACTGGACCCAGGACTGATCCCTGCGGGATCCCACTTGACATATCAAGCCCTTCCAGTTTGACTTTGAACCACTGATAGCTACTCTTTGGAATGGTTTTCAACCAGTTATGCACCCACCTTATAGTAGTTCCATATAGGTAGTAATTCCCTAGTTTGTTTATGAGAAGGTCATGCAAGGCAGTATCAAGAGCGTTACTAAAGCCAAGTTATACCACATCTGTCACTTTCCCTCAATCCACAAGGCTTGTTATCCTGTCAAAGAAAGCTATTGGGTTGGTTTGACAGGATAAATCCATGTTGATTGTTACTTATCACCTTTTTATCTTCTAGGTGTTTGCAAATTGATTGCTTAATTATTTGTTCCATTATCTTTCCGGGTACTGAAGTTAAACTGACTGATCTGTAATTCCCCAGGTTGTCCTTATTCCCCTTTTTATAAATTGGCACTAGATTTTCCAGTCCTCCGGAATATCTCCCATCTTCCATGACTTTTCGAGAATAATCGCTAATGGCTCAAATATCTTCTCAGTCAGCTAAAATCTCCTAGTTTAGCCAGGGTGGTCTCTTGTCAGATTTCCAAATCCCTTTAAAATTTAGGATGTTGGCATAGGAAAGATAGGATCTGGAGTTTTGGTTCAAGACCCATCTTTGATTATGACATCAAAATCATTGTCATGGCAAAATGCTCTGATATCATGACCACAGGATTATCTAGGACTTGGCCGTAGGTCCAAGCAGACTCATAGAAGACTGGCTAGGCTTTTTAGGCGGGTGATCATATGAGTTGCTTAGTGCCTTTGACTCCTCTTAACTTCAGTGTTAGTTGAGGGTGCCCAGTCCCTTTCAGGTAGCTTTCAGAAACTCGTATCATCAAGCACTGATTTTGCACCTGAGCAGAAGTTCGAGAGCTGAATGAATGAGGAAAAGGATCCTTCCATAAATATGATATTTGAAAAATATTGTGCAATTTCTCAAATGAACGATTCAACTAATATGATCCAACCAACTCTAGTGCATGCCTGTGTAATGGCTCGGAAAAAGAGACAGCTGTTAGAAGAGAAAAATTGGTCCTTCCATGTCTAAGATTCAGCTTCTCTTCAAACCTTTTATTGTTACTATTATTTATATAACACCAACAGGGTGCCAAGCTCCTTTACAGAAAAATATGAAGATAAGGTTCTTGCCCTGAAGAGCTACGCTATCCATCACTTGTTTCCAAGGCTCAATCCCTATTCCCACTTTCCAGTATTTCTGAAGTCCCTTAAATGGCTCCTGCCAACCTCATGTTTACCAAATTCCCATTAAAACTTCCTGGCACCTGCTCTGTGCTGCTATTCATTGAGGAAATGTACCAAGGTCTTTCTGGACTGTTTTCTTATTTCTCTTCAAAAAGAGAAAGAAACAGAAGCAAATTCCTTTATAAACAGCTTGCTCCTGCCCATTCTAGACTTTCAGATCCAGCTTCTCCAGAATAGAATTTACAACGCTGTATCAGATCAATGGGTCACCTACTCTAGCACTCCGCCTCCAGCAGTGGCCAATAGGTTAGGCATTAACTCCACACAGTGGATATCCCCATATAAGCAATGCTGTACATGGAAGACCATTAATTTCCGAGTCCTTCAGCGATCAGCTGTAGTTTTGAAGCTTTGTCATTCTTATCTTACAGAACATTTAATTAATGATCACTACACTATCCTGGCATGTTTAAAACCCAGACACAGCATTGGACTCTGACCTCTTGTAACTGGGAATGTCACAGGCTGATGTATACTGAGTAAGGAAGCATTGACTTTCCTTGGTTCTAAAGTTACTGGACATCCATTCTGTTGAATGGCCATTAGGGCTTTTACTATGGAACAGGATAAAAGGGAAGTACGGATCAACAGCATAGTGTGGCTGGTCACGACTCCAGTGCTTGCGCGCGTGTGTGTCCGTCCCCCTCTCTCATTCTCTCTCTCTCGCTTTTGTTTTTAGGTGAATATGCAACTAAAATCTTGTCCGAGAAGCAGCCCATGTTCCCTCTGCCTTGTCAAGCTCTTCAAGGGAAACATTATCACCTTAATTGCTTAATTCCAATTTGCATAATATGGCACTCTGACAGCTGCAAAACAGGGATGCAAAAGAAGATTAACAAGCCACGTATGCACACTGCCAGCCTTTCGCAGTTGGGAAAGCAAAGCGGTGGAGCAATCCCCAGATCAGTGACTCTGCTGTCTCATCTGCTCTGCATTCCTCCCCTCCCATTTCCTACCTCTCGGTTTTTCATCTCTGTGGGATTGTACCATCTCTGTAACGTCTGTGGTCTGGGCAAATGGCATTTTGAGTGCCCTCTGGTTGTGTTTCTAATTATAGAATTTCTTAGTACAAGAAATTACCAGTTGGGCTACTTTGTCCAGAATCTTTAACAGGAATCTGGTTGTATCTGTGTTTGGAGAGTGAAACACTAAACAAACGTCAAACTCTGTCTTTTCTTATGAAACATAAAAATACTACCTGTGCACAGTACACTGCTATATCCAGGGCACAGAAATTCAGCTTTTACCAAATGCCAAAACACAACCATACAGCATTTTAAAAGCTAACGATGGACAAAGCAGATAAAACAAGTGACCTGATTCTTCCCCTGCTAGATTTCTAAACCACCAACCGTTCCTGATCTTTAAAAATGTTTGGTTAGCTTTTAATTTCCACTACCAATTACACACCTGGGCTACCCAGCACAGTGAGGTGCTTCCATCTCTGAGCACTTGCATTCTGACTGGAAGCAGGCAGAGGGAATATCTTGAGAGAATAGCTTGTTTTCACAAAAATTCCAGGCCTAAAAGGTCCATATGAGTTTTGGAGAATCACACACATTTCTGGGGTCTTCGCTGAACCAAACCCAAACTCCATCTGATGTCAAAAGGCACAGGACTTTTTAGAAAGTTAACAAAAGCTTTTTGAAGATCAAAAAGAAGTCTGAATTTTGAGCAAAGGTTCAGGTCACTTCTTATTTTATCTATAATGGCCCTGAATCGAAAACTGGAATCAAAATGCTCCTGAACACTGGGGAAGGTCTCATTCAAATGTTGATCCAAACTCTTTGCCTTGTGTCATCGTTTTTCTTTCCAAACCAGTTGGCACAGCTTTAAGCTGAATATAATTAAAAACAAGACAGATTCCAAAAATAACATCAATCTGAGGAGAAGGAAATGGGGAAGTGATAGCTCTGCAGAGATCTGCACAAACAACAGAATTTTGATCTTGGCTCACGGTGTAGGCGTAGGAGAAAAGATAGAAATACTAAAAACCTTGGGGCTGGTCAACACACAATTTTTGTACCACTATAACTGTATTGGTTTAGAAACCACTATACATGAAGTGATATAACCCCCCAAAGTGGACATAGTTATACCAGTATAAAGGTGCTTACAGCTTATCCCTGTGCATTTATATAGTTGTAGCTGTAAAAAAAAAAAAATAAATAATAAAACCCTGTGTTTAGACAAGGCATTAGATACAAATGTCCCTGAAATTCTGATCTAAACTGGCAGCGTGGGCTATCTATAAGTGAATCAGATACTGACTGGGACTATAACAAAGCAGAATCAATCCAAGAAAGGAATGTGTTCCTGGAGACAAGATTTTACTTCTTGACATAGTTTGTTGAAGAACTGTAATGCAGCCAGAGGCTATTTTTGGTCTAGTACACTTGGGAAAAAATGAGCCATGTATCCTGACTGATAAATAGGGTTCAAAGTTAGGGAGGCATCTATGATAGGATTTAGTGATGACAATATCACTGGACTGAAAAAACACAACAGTGTAAGTATTAGGAAAAGTAACACAAGGTAGCTTTGTTGGAAGAGGGTCAGAAAGCAAAACGTCTTAAGGAGTTTTGGTTGCAGGGAATCCACCTCTGCAAAATGGGGAGTGTTTATGGTGGAGCCGCAAATGGAGTTTATCTTGCCATTGGGTGGGAAACAGAAACCAGTGTGGATAAGTCAAGATATATAGAGAAGTGTAAGCAGAAGGCTTTTAAGAACACACACAGAGCCCCGGAGGAGGAGGATCGGAAGATACATGAGTCTGAGTAGAAGCAAATCAGAAGGATAATGAAAAGAGCAGAAAAGTGGAAATGTCAAATGCCAGAGATTATTTTAAATCACAGCACAGGGATTTTTCTCTTATAGTCACAGGAAACAGAAGGTAAAATTGGTCCCTAAGAAAGGCTTGGGCAGAAGTGGGGACTAGGGAGAAAGAAACTGCAAGTTCATTGTAAAATATACAGTGCCTCTCCAGCATTACTGAGAAGGAACAAGCACTGCCTCTGGCTCTGAGCCCATTGCGGAGGAAACTCCTAGAGGAGTCAGAAATCCTGCAGACTAGTTAGGATGGGAAATGCAGAGAGATTGGTTGTTCAGGTTGGATGCTTCTCCAAACACAATCACAAGAACAGCAGCCTTCAGCTATTTGGGGCAGAGAAGCTATTCACATTTCAGAATAAGACAGACAGTAATGACTTGGCTTTTGGGCTTAGTTTCAGCTTGGGGAAGAAGGTCCTGGGTTCCTGGAGCTGACAGGAATGGCCGCAACTGAGAAAGGACAGGGCCACTCCTAAATTAGATGAGACACTTTGTAGGTACAGCCTGTTTCAGTCAACAGAAGCCTGACCTGTGACTTCATTGGGTCAGGCCCCTGATATGCACTGGCTGGTTTGAAAGGAACTAGAGAGAGATCGTGAGACCAAAGCAGGAAAGAGTCTATGGAGTTCTCCTGCACTCAGTGAGCAGTAAAGAGGTGTAGGTGTAGTGAGCAGGACACATTCAGAGACTGGTCTTGCAGGGACTCTGCCATGAACTACCAACGGGGAGTCTCGGCATAATTCAAACACTGGATTGAGGGGAGACTGGAGAAAACCCATGATGAAGCCAGCCATCTTCCCGGGGGGTGGATGTTTGTTTCGTGATATATTAACGTAAGCATATTTCAGCTAAAATCCACTGCAGTATCAGTTTAATACAGATACAGTCTCTCTCTGGGGCAAGCTATAGCTCACCCTTGATGGAGTTGGACACAATGGTCTAATAGACCTTCTCCATTTCTAACAAACCACTATCCTCCCATGAACTTGAGAGATTTGATCAGCAATGGGCACCCTTGCCCAGTTCCTGGATCTAAATACTCCTGTAAATTGGGCAAGTTCAGATCCAGATCCAGACTTTGCTCTGGCCTTCGCACATTCATTGAGCTGAAGCAAAACCCCAGATCCCAACAACCCAACTGCACCCCAAACTTTGGGCAAGTTCAGATGTGAATATTGTATCTCCTGCATAACTCGTACATGATCCCATCTATTGTCTATTTGTCTTTCTCTATCTCACATACACAGAGTATAAATACAGCCTTCTAAATGATCTACTAACATCAATTAGAGATTTGGGAGGAGGGGCCAGTCCCAAGTTCGAATCCCTTTTGACCCATTCTTTTCCCTTGGTTGCCAGACAGTTATCTGATATCAAACCAATTCCCTGTTTTTTGTGTTTGTTTTTTTTTCTCTCTCCTCAGTTTACAGGGACTGGTACTGAGCAGGGCAAAGAGAGCATCTGAGCCTAATTAGGGGGTGGGGCTTCCCTAATGAGGGGGCCTATAAAAGCAGCCAATCAATCAGGCAGCAGCACAGCTGCAGCGGCCCAGGAGTCAGCAAACAAAGATGTGAACAGGGGAGTTTGAGTGGGAGTACTGTTGGGGGAGTTTGGGGAGGGACTGTGTGTGATGTTCTGGTATTGTTGTGGTGCTTGTTTGGGTGCGGTGTTTTTTTGTTTTGTTTTGTTTTTCTCTCACTGACAGGACATAGGGAGAAAGCTATGCCAAATACACAGGTATCAGTTGCAGTGACTCAAGCAGTGGAAGAGACTATGAAGATGACTGGATGTGGGAGCTGTGGGATGTACACGATCCTGCAAGGTGTACCTCAAAAGAGCTTTTTTTGTATGAAGTGCTGCCTAATACAGATGATGGAAGAGAAGATCCGAGGGTTGAAGATGTAGGTGGAAACTCTGGTTGAGTTTAGAAAAGGATTCGAGCAGATGTTGGAGCAAAGGCATGAGGAGGCTGAAGGGAAAAGCCCAGACTTGTAGATGCAAGCAGGACCAAAGAACTCTGAGGGGAGACTGCTGGGTGAGGAAGGTGGCCAGTGGAAGCATATGACTACAAGAACTAGGCAGAGGAAAAGATGGGCTAGTGAAGGAGAAATAGAGCTCAAGAAGTTGGAAAATGCAGAGTTGGAAAATGAAGAAGGGGCACAACAAGCAGTAACTGAAGGTGGGAGGGCAAGGAAGAAGAGAAGAGCAGCTAGTCCTATACAAAGAGTGGATGAACCACTGGAGATACCACCAAATAAGAGCTCCAGGAGGATCCAGGACGGGTTGCAGAAGATTTCAAGGGAGAACAGAGACAAGAGGACTTGCAGCCAGAAAGAACAGGGGATAGGCTGTAGAATTGCACTATCATCAGGAAAAGACAGGTCTATGTGATTAGGGACTCCCTCCTGAGAACAGCAAACAGGCTTGTAACCAGAGTTGATCCGGAGAACAGAAGGGTCTGCCTGGTGCTAGGATACTAGATGTGGACCTGAGGCTGAAGAGGATCCTAGCAAGATTGGGAAAGAATCCACTGATTGTCCTTCCTGTGGGAACAAATGATACGGCTAGATTCTCACTGGAATGAATCAAGGCAGACCATGCCCGGCTGGGGAAGACTCTTAAGGAAATTGAGGCTCAGGTGATCTTCAGTGGGATTCTGCTGTACTAGGGGAGGACAACAAAGGTGTGACAAGATTATGATGATCAACAGATGGCTCAGGCAGTGCTGCTATAAGGAGGGCTTTGGGATGTACGGCCATTGGGAGGCATTCATGGACTGTTCTCTTGGGATGGACTTTACCTGAATAGGGAGGGAAATAGAGTTCTAGGATGGAGGCTGGCACAACTGATTAAGAAAGCTTTCAACTAGGAGTTTGGGGGAGATGGTTGGGTAATGCCCAGGTAATCTCCACATCTGATTTTAACAGTGAGAGAGGAAAATGAAATAAGAAAGGATATAGCAGTGGGTTGGAGAATGGACATTAAGAGGAAGGGTGGTATAGATATCAGTCTAATGGACAATACTGGTGGTAGAATGACTGTGTTGAATTGTGTAAGAAATGTCAGCAAAGCCAAATAGCAAAAATTAAGATGTTTGTACTCCAATGTGAGGTGCCTGAGTAAAAATTGGAGGAACTAGAGCTACTGGTGCAGGAAGTGAAACCAGATATTATAGGGATTATCATGGTGGAACAGTAGTCATGACTGGAGTACAGGTATTGTTGGGTATATGCTGTTTAGGAAAGACAAATAAAAGTAAAGGTGGTGGAGTAGCATTGTATATCAATGATGAAGTAGACTATAAAGAAATTAGAAGTAATGCAATGGAGACGACAGAGTCTGTCTGGGCAAAAATCACACTGGGGAAGAAAACCCTGGGATAGTGCTTAGGGTGTGCTACAGACCACCAGGATCTGACTTGGATATGGATAGAGACCTCAATGTTTTTAATGAAGTAAATACTACTGGGAACTGTGTGATTATGGGAGACTAATTTCCCAGATATTGACTGGAAGACTAGTGCTAGTAATAATAATAGGTCCCAGATTTTCCTGTATGTGATAGCTGATGGATTCCTTCACCAAATAGTTACTGAACCAACAAGAGGGATGCCATTTTAGATTTGGTATTGGTAAGTAGTGAGGACCTCATAGAAGAACTGGTTGTAGGGGACAACCTTGGTTCGAGCGACCATGAGCTAATTCTGTTCAAATTAAATGGAAGGATAAACAAAAATAGATCTGTGACTAGGGTCTTCTATTTCAAAAGGGCTAACTTTAAAAAAACTAAGGTAATTAGTTAGGGAAGTGGACTTGACTGAAGAACTCACGGATCTAAAGATGGAGGAGGCTTGGAATTACTTCAGGTCAAAGTTACAGGAACTATCTGAAGCCTGCATCCCACGGAAGGGGAAAAAATTCATAGGCAAGAGTTGTAGACCAAGATGGATGAGTAAGCATCTCAGATAGGTGATTAAGAGAAAGCAGAACGCCTACAAGGAGTGGAAGATGGTAAAACTACCTCTTGGAGGTCAGAACATGTAGACATAAAGTGAGAAATGCCAAAAACCAAGTAGAGTTGGACCTTGCAAAGGGAATTAAAACCAATAGTAAAAGATTCTACAGCCATATAAACAGGAAGAAAACAAAGAAAGAAGAAGTGGGATAGCTAAGAACTGAGGATGGGGTGGAGGTTAAGGATAATCTAGGCATGGCCGAATATCTAAACAAATATTTTGCCTGAGTTTTTAATGAGGCTAATGAAGAGCTTAGATAGTGGCAGGGGGGATCATGGGATTGAGGATATGGAGGTAGAAATTACCACATCTGAGGTAGAAGCCAAACTTGAACTGCTTAATGGGATTAAACTGGGGGGCCTGGATAATCTCCATTCAAGAATATTAAAGGAACTAGCATGTGGAATTGCAAGCCCATTAATTAGCAAGGATTTTTAATGAATCTATAAACTCGGGGGTTGTACCGTATGAATGAAGAATTGATGATATATTTCCTATTTTTAAGAAAAAGGGAAAAAACGTGTATCCGGGTAATTACAGGCCTGTTAGTTTGATCTCAGTAGTATGCAAGGTTTTGGAAATGTTTTTGAAAGATAAAGCAGTTAAGGACATTGAGGTTAACGGTAATTGGGACAAAATACAACATGGTTTTACAAAAGGTAGTGTGTGCCAGACCAACCTGATCTTTTTGAGAAGATAACAGAATTTTTAGACAAAGGGAATGCAGTGGATGTAACTTACTTATATTTCAGTAAGGCATTTGATACGCTTCACGTGGGGAATTATTAGTTAAATTGGAAAAGGTGGGGATTAATATGAATATTGGAAGGTGGATAAGGAACTGGCTACAATGGATCACACTGAATGGTGAACTGTCAGGCTGGAGGGAGGTTACTAGTGGAGTTCCTCAGGGATCGGTCATAGGACCAATCCTATTAAACCTTTTTATTACTGACGTTGGCACAAAAAGTGGGGTATGCTAATAAAGTTTGCGGATGACACAAAGTTGGGAGGTATTGCTAATACAGAGAAAATCCGGGATGTCAGACAAGAAGATCTGGATGACTTTGTAAATTGGAGTAATAGAAATAGGATGAAATTTAAAGTGGAAAGTGCAAGGTCATGCATTTAGGGACTAATAACAAGAACTTTTGCTAGAAACTGGGGATGCATCAGTTGGAAGTGACAGAGGAAGAGAAGGACTTGGGCATATTGGTTGATCACAGGATGACTACGAGCCAATTTGATGTGGCTGTGAAAAAAGCTAATGCGGTTCTAGGATGCATCAGGCGAGGTATTTCCAGTAGAGATAGGGAGGTGTTAGTATTGTTATACAAGGCATTGGTCAAACCTCATCTAGAGCACTGTGTGCAGTTCTCCCATGGTCTCCCATGTTTAAGAAAGATGAATTCAAACTGGAACGGGTGCAGAGAAGGGCAACTAGGATGATCCGTGGAATGGAAAACCTGCCTTATTAGAGGAGACTCAAAGAGTTTGGCTTGTGTAGCCTAACCAAAAGAAGGTTGAGGGGAGATATGATTGCTCTCTATAAATACATGAGAGGGATAAATACCAGGGAGGGAGAGGAGTTATTTAAGTTCAGCACCAATGTGGACACAAGAACAAATGGATATAAACTGGTCATTGGGAAGTTTAGACTTGAAATTAGACAAAGGTTTCTAACCATTAGAGGAGTGAAGTTTTGAAACAGCCTTCCAAGGGGCATAGTCGGGGCAAGAAACCTAGCGGCTTCAAGAATGAGCTTAGTTGGTTTATGTAGGGGATGGTATGATGGGACAGCCTAATTTGGCAATTGCCTCATCTTTGATTACTGGTGGTAAATATGCCCAATGGCCTGTGAAGGGATGTTGGGGGGGGGGGGGGGGTGTCTGAGTTACTACAGAGAATTCTTTCTGGGTGTCTGGCTGGTGAGTCTTGCCCACATGCTCAGGGTTTAGCTGATCACCATATTTTGGGGTCAAGAAGGAATTTCCCCTCAGGGCAGATTGGCATAGGCCCTGGGTTTTTTCCCCTTCCTCTGTAGCATTCAGCATGGGTCATTTGCTGGTGGATTCTCTGTACCTTGAAGTCTCTAAATCATTATTTGAGGACTTCAGTAATTCAGTCTTAGGTTGGGGGTCTAATTACAGGAGTTGGGTGGGTGGGGAGGGGGGTGAAGTTCTGTGGCCTGCATTGTGCAGGAGGTCAGACTAGATGATCATAATGGTCCCTTCTGACCTTATAGCCTATGAACTCTCCTGATTCAGAGTCACTGAATCCACTTTACAGAGCTACTAGGCAGTGCACACCTGGCTGCAATTCATAGTGAAAAAATGCCTTGTCTCCAGCAAGAGTCTCCCGGAATCCTTTCCCTATCTAAATATGCTATATCTCACCTGCCCCCACCCTGCTTTCATTTTCAATAGAGTGTAATCAGTTTTCAGCTCTTTAACCTTTTTCTGAGTGCTCTTCTTTTTAACAATTTGCTATTCCACCCTCCAGCACTCGAAGAGAAAGAAACACACACATTTTAATTAAATTTCTTTCCAGTTTTCCTCCTTCATTTGCATATTTATTTTTCCTCCTCTGGGGAAAATAAATAAATAAAGAGGGAGAAGGTTGCGGAATGAAACTGAAAAGGTGACAGAGATGCTGATTCTAGGCCCCAGAGCCTGGGAAACGGTGGGAGGAGAGGGGGGAGTTTTAGGAGCTGATTTATAGCTAAGCTGGGTGTTCATGGCAGTCTAGAATGCTGTCCCTGTTTTGAAATATACAAATCCAGAGCTCAGAGAGGGGGATGGTCATTGGCTCCTAGGATACTGATTCATAGCACTGAATAGCCCAGGATCCATCACAGGCCATCCTTTCCCTCATAGCTTGTACCTGGAGTGGGATGGCCATCATTAGCTGGGATTGGACCCCGGGGTGCATGGGTGGCAAAACGATGCCCACCACTTTGGGACGATGCTCCATAGTTTGGAACCAAGATAGGAGCAAGTGACATTTCCAATCACCAATCTGTATCATGGCGCCAGGGATCCATCTTGGTGATGCCAAGGGAATGCGACTGCTTTTTAGGATGCCAAGTCAGAGCTTGCAAAGGTCAAGAGGGAGCTGCTCTGGGATACTGTCCTGGTGATTTACTACGTTATTTTTGCTGATGTTCATCCAATTTCTTCTTAACTGTCTCGGTACGGCTCACCTGCTGCAGTTCACGTTCCATTGTATTAGCATCACTTGGACTGTATATAAAACTTTAAAGGGTTCTTCTCTGGCCTGAACAGACCTTGACATTTAATGGGACTGGTTTCTCCCCTTTTTTGTGTCAGTCCTGAGGTCTGGTGCTACCTCCTGTGACTCCAGTAAGATATTTTTAGAGCACTCTCCCTGCTGATTCTATAGATTTTAATTTCCTAAGTTTTCCCATCAGCTATTTTCTAACTAACTTCCTCTTTTTAAAAAAAAAAACTCCTCCTCCATTTTGATGTTCCATGTCACAGAACTACTGCCTGAGATTTTATTATGGTCACTGTTACTTACACTTCCTGTCTTGCCACTGCTAGACTCTACATGTTACTCCAGACCAAAGGCAGCCTCCCACCTTTTGGGAAACTGCAGAGTGAGCTCAAGAAACTGATGAAACTGAGGGATGGTTTCTCCACTGCGTAATCAACCAAGGGTCTAGTCAGAAATTGGCCAAGACAAAACAGTAGATAGGAACATGCATGGAAATTTCAGATCTAGATGTGAATTTTGCAATCAGGGCCCCATCTCTTGTGCTGGCAGGTATCACTGTGTGACTCAATTGCTCCTCGGCACGCTGAGCTAGTTAAAATAATCCCCACCAACCAGTTCAGTCGTCACACAGGTTTCTTGTGGCAGTTCTGTATAGTCTCCTCCTTCTGCCAATGGCTCCCCGCTGCCTCGTAAAACTAAAGCCCTTTTCACTATTGCAAATATTGTTTCATCTATACGTTTATCCAAAGCTCTTCAGCCCTTCCTCTGGCTGGCCCTGCATGCTACACTGAGAAAAATTTGCAAAAAACCACTCTCAAACCCCTAGGCCAACCTCTTTCTAAAAGCCTAAAACTAGCATCCCTATGGCATTCATACCACAAGCGGAGCTCTCTCAGAAAGCCTGTACATTCCTTACAAGAGACAGCACCTCTCATGTCTGGAAGGTCTATTACCCTATGGGTGGGCCCTGTGGTTATACACACGCACAGCTATTTCTGCTACAGGATATAGAATTGCTTGCCATCAGAGCCTGCCTTTCCCAACTGGTAAGCATAACCGGATCTCCTTTTCCTGGTGCAACTTCCTTAAAGCATAAGAAATTTTAAACTTTTTCTTTTACCCCGTTGGAAGGAGGGCTCTTTCTAAGGGAAAAGGAGCTGTTGAAGGGATGGGGAGCTCATGTAAATGAGTAGTTATGTGGCTGCTGGTGGTAGGAGCTTTCCCCAGCACTCACAAGTATGGTTTTTCTCCTTACCCAAAGAACCTCATGTACTGAGGTCTCCACGCAGCAGATTCGAGTCAGGAACCGGCCCTCCGCAACTAATTCCTACTCAAACCAAATTGCTTGTTACGTTGGACTTTCTGGACCAATGTTCCACCACATCTCCATAGTGGAACTAACCAAAGCCCCGTGATCTGAAACCAAACTCTGCAGTACGGACCCATTTCCAAAGCTGTAACATTTCAAGACAGGCAGCTGCTCTCTACTCGCGTCTGAAGGAATGTGATTAATCAAAATGCCATTCCCCTCAAAGCTTTTGGGTATCTTTCCGCACATCTAGCGGTATGTTACATGTAAAGATCCTACGGCAGCCCATGCCATCATATTTATATAGGCTATGTCTACACTGCATGCACACCACCTGCCGCATTGTGCAGGGTATGTGTAGCTAGCTACACACCAGAGTGAAAAGCAGGCTGTGTCCACATGATGTGTGTAGCTACGTGTCTATGAAAGGCTCTAGGTGGGGGAGGCAGTGGACAAAACTTCCAGCAGTGGGAAATGGGACACTAATTCACTAAAAATAGCAGTGTAGATGGAGGATGCACTACTTGACAAGTAGAGAGCTGGATAGGGTGCATATCTCGATACAGATTTATAGGGTTCAACTGTGCCTTTGCTCACCTAAGCAGTGCCTCACCATCTACATTGCTATTTATACACATGCTAGGGGGGCACGTCGTATGTATTCTACATGCCTCCGAAAAGAGTGTGTAGTGTAGACGTGCCTTTCAACTTTCAACCCATCATATCACAAGTCTGCTCTGTTTCTACTCTACCACAATGGATTTAGGAGAAGCAGCCACCCTTGGGTTGAATCTCTAAGTCTTTTAAGGTTCATTCTCTATACTTCCCAAAGTACTTCCTAAACCAGAGCCATGATGATTGGTTCCATGTCCTATCTTTCTCAGAGTCTGAGGGGGTTCAAAGCAGGTGTGAAGACGGTTCAGATCGACCTCATGGAGATGGGCCCAGACCTCAGATCTGGGCTTCCCCAAACTTCTGTTCAAGCTTTTCTCTGTTTCGTAGTCAGAACTCCACAAATACTACATCTCGGAAGGCCTCCCAGGGAAATTATCCAGCTGTCCAGACTCTCACCCTGCGCGGGGACATGCTCGTGATGCATTTTTCACATGTTGCCTCACTTTCAGATGTCAAGTCTCGAGCTGCCTTTCGTTTTAAAATTCTCGGGCTCCTTCTCCAAAGAGAGGCTCCTCCGTGGTGAAACTGTTAAATAAAAACCCTTTGCAGCTGTCGTGGCTGCTCGCTGCCTCCAAACACCACTTGGCTCTCCTGCGTTGATGCATTTACTGTACTGGTAATTAATGCCGTTAGCTTTGTAATTAAAAAAAACAACTTTTTGCCTTTATACTTAGGGTGATAACGCTGCAAGTAAAAATTAATTAAAACGAGATGAATTGCCTTCAGTTAAATGAAACGGAAAGCAAGGGAAAAGGAATGGGGCTAGGGTGGAAAGGGGGCGGCGGGGGAGATTGAAGTGCAGCAGCCCTGCTAATGAAGCAAAATGATGCTGTTGGCTTTTGAAAGATTCTCCCCCCTCCTTTTTGTGCCTTCTGTTGAGTTCTGCGTTAATGGAGCCTAAAGCTGTCAGCTGGCAGGGAAACACTGTCAGTCATGGTTACCCATCCTTTTGGCTATGGGTGACCAGGCGGTCTACACACACACCCGCCCATGTTTGTTCAAGCCCCTCCCCCACACCACCTTCCTCCTACCTTGCTGTGTGGAGTAATGGGCTGTGAAATTGGGTTTTCATTAATTAGACCTGGTGTCAGGGTTTTTTCTTGTTCTAGTTCAGGCAGGGAAAAGGTCTGGTTCCTTAGATGAGAGCAGAGACCTTACAAACTTGATGCACTACTTGGAGCAGGGCCGGTGCTAGCAAATGCACAGCTCTTTGATTAGAAGTTCAGAATCTCTTGCCCTAGTAAGTCTGCCACGTTACATTCTTCTTCTCACAGCATAACCCTTTGTGCCCCATCTTGACTTACCCTGCGGTCATCCAGTTGGCATCCTGGCTCAGCAGGCAGGATGCCTAAGAGTTAGGGGTAATTGTCAGCAAGGAAGGATGGGGAAGTAAGAGAGTGAATAAGGGACGAGACTGGAGAAAGTAAATAGCAACTGAACAGGTCGGCAGCCCCGCAGAATGCAAAGGAACAGAGTTTGAAAAAGCAATATGCAGCAGCAGGAGTTGGATCTGAGTATGAAGCCCCCTTTGGATTAGGACTGGGCCGGAGCCATACAATTCAGACCCAGATCATCCAGTCTTCTCTAGCGTCTGAGGGCTCTGGGTCTAGATTTTGACAGATCAGTATAGGTCTTCAAGTCTCTGATGTCTTCTGTATTTCGTACAGTGAGCAGGAAGGCTGTGGATTTCCACTCTGTGTTAGGTTAGGCCTTGTAACTCTCCCTCCATCCCCTCTTTCAACTCTTGCCTCTCTCTGTGCTATGAGGAACAACAGCCTGTGTGCCAAGAAGAAGTAGGCTCTGGAGAAATGAGCACAGGGCTGAGAGTCAGAACATCTGGGGTTCTAACCTCAGCTCAGCTCTGCCACTGACCCACTCTATGAACTGGGGCAAGTCACTTCACCTAAATAGGCTTCAGTTTCCTCACTGGTAAATGGGGATAACGCCTACCTCATAGAGGTTTTGTGAAGATTGATTGGAGTTTATGTAATGCTTTGAACTTTTAAAGGGCTATGTACATGTTCATATATTTTTTATTATTACAACAATTCTTGAGAATGAAAGGAACTTTTGGCAATTTAGCTGATAGAGGGATGGGGGGAAGGGGAAGTCTGAACTTTCCTGCTCTCCAGTTGCTATCCAGGAACATGAGATTAAGAACTGAGAATCTCTGTCTAATATAGGGTTTTCTGCAGGCTCTCTCTCTGTGGTATTTAAGCACTCCCTTTAGCATTGTGGATCAGAAGAAAGTACTGTTGCTGTAAATAGGCACAAGGCAGCTGGAACTGTCTGGCGAGCCCATGGAGTGACCAGAACTTGGAAGGGTGTTAGTAATCCTGAGGCAGGAATTTGAAAGCTCCATAACCTGTAAGAATCTCAGTAACTTTCCCTCCTTCAGGACACCCCACACCAGAGAATCAGGACTGCCCCCTCTCCCGCTTTCAAGCTTTTGGCAAATCCAAGGAAATCACTGAGTCCTTAGACTTGTACATTCCATCCTGCATATGTCAGGTCTGCAAGGAATGACTTCCACATGAGATACATTCAGACTAGCCAGCTGGCTAACCCCAGGGCAGGGCCACCCAGCAAAGCTCTGCCTATGGTCGGGAGAGTCCCAGTCTGACCTAATGCGTTCCAGAGGGGTAGCCGTGTGAGTCTGTTTTTAGCAAAACAGCGAGAGTCCTGTAGCACCTTAAAGACTAACAAATTTATTTGGGCATAAGCTTTCATGGGCAGAAACCCACTTTGTCGGATGCTGAACTTAGCTAAGGAAAGTTGCAGGAACACACCTACCCTCAGCCAACAGCCAGCACACAGGGAGACTTTACTAACTGATTCCTTTCATCTCTGAATCTTATGCTGCCACCTGCAAAATGGCCCAGCTAGGTAGTTTGTATCTTACTGTAGCCAATGGGTTGAGGGGATACTGCACCTTGTGGGATCAGACCTGACGTTACATCAGAACAGCAGTTCATGTCAGGCACTTTTCCATCCACAGGTTACTGATGTGCCTGAGTCAACCCCAGAGAAAACAGTCACATAAGAGACACGTGGTGACTATATTCATTTTGTCCCCACCTGGGTTTTTAAAAATGTCCTGGAGCTGCCGAAACTGGATGGGTGCCTTCCCCAAGGGAGGGACTGGGAACACAGCTAGCTCCCTTCTTCCGACAATACACTCCCAGCGCTTTCACTGACCGACTCCTGCAGATACATATGTGGGGATCAGTAGGGGTGTAAGCCCAGGGAGAGATAGCAGGGTGAAACAGAGACATTTTCGGTTAAGTCCTACTGCACTGACACCGCATGGACTGAAAATGTCTCTCAGGTTAAGTCCTTCTGCACTGACACTTGTCATGTTCCTCAGCTGCCTCCTTCATTGCAACACATGCACTAGTAATCCCCCGATTCCTCCCAGGATGAAAGCTTAGAGAAGGAGGAAAGAGAACTGTGTTTGAAATGGCCTTGCTGGCATGGAGTTTCGGGAGAGAGGGGGCTTGAGGAGAAAGGAAATAGCACCGCCAGTTCAGGTGACCTTTCTATAACAACTCTGAGAACCCCCAGCATGAGGTCTCCCTCCTGTTGTAATCAACACCATGGCCTGGCAAATCATCCCTCACAGAGCTGACTTTGTCCAAGGAAGGAGGAAGAAGACAGGGGACTTAACTGTGAAACAGTGCTGCTACTGCTGGGAAAGGATGAGACCCTCTCACCTCCGTGAACTGGTTCCCTCCCTCCTGCTTCAAAGTCCCTTGTTCACCTGTTGACACATTACTGTATCATGCTGCAGAGGGGCCAGACAGCTGATCCCTATCCTGTGGCAAGACTCCCAGCTTGGATGCCCATGCAGAGTTTCCTAGGGTCTGTCCACATGGCAGGTAAAAACAACCCTCCCAGCACAGGCAGATGGGCTCAAGCTAACTTGCTAATAGCTGCGGGAACACTGCAGTGCCAGCAGAGACTCGGATAAGAGACCGGCACTAGCCAGCCGAGCTCAAACCCGGGGGGTGGGGGCTTCGGCTCGGGTGGCTGGTCTGAGTGCCCACCAGAGCCGCAACGCCCACACAGCTATTTTTAGCACATGAGCATGAGCCCTGCTACCACAAGTCTGTCTACCTGGGCTGGGAGGCTTGCTTCCAGCTCAGGCAGACAGGCCCATAGGGCCTAACCCACAAGTCTTTACAAGGCTCTTATGGAAGGGTGTGTGGTCCACTGGACAAGGCTTTGGACAACTGTCAGGAGCTGGGGGTTCCATTTGCGGCTCTGCTGCTGATGTGTTGCATTACCGTGGCAACGCGATGTGACTCAGTTTCCCTACCTATAAGATAGGGAATTAACCAGACCTCCTTCTACAGAGCACTTTGAGTTGTAGTGATGAAAAGCAACGTATCAGAGCAAAGTGTTATCATCCTAAGGTCAGTGCAATTTCTACTCCTGCTCATGAAGTCCCCAGCCTCAGTTTCCCCATCTATGAAATGGGATAATAATGTTTGCCTGCCTCTGGAAGGTGAGGCTTGATTAGTCGAGATAAGGCCAGAGAGGTGGTGTAACAAATGCTTCGTGCCACGTACATCCTTGGTGTAACTCCACTGAATAGCAACAAAGTTAAACCAGGAACGAACGCGGCCCTTCATCAGAAGCTACTGTCCCAGCTTGACCTTTCCACCTCCTCTTGATTATTCAGGCTGTTGACATGACTTATTTCATGCCAGACCTAAGTCTGCCTGAGATCTTTGACAACACAGTCAAATAAGTAGAGGAGCTGCAAGAAAGAAAATAAAAAGTCAGAGCTGAGAACATTGTTCCTGACCTTTTAAATATTAATTACTCTGTAGCCATGCTTTATTTGAACACATACCTGGGGCTTGATCTCCTATCTGGGTTTTTACACACGTGTAGCCCCGCTGGCTTTAGGGGAGTTACTCCTCATCTACGCAGGTAAAAGTGAGAAGCAATTCATGCCCCCTTGCCAGCACGCACAGTCCAACCTGAAGACAACCATTGCAGAGCACACAACCTCTAAGAGGAGTCTGACACAGAGGCATGGCAGGAGATTGACAGCCACCACTGCGTCTAGACAGGGAAAGAGAAAGGAGAAGCAAGCGGGTGGGCATTAGGATATAAGTCAGTTAAAGGGCAGCCCGATTTGACAAACTCACTCTCTGAAGTGACCCTGTGCAGTTCTGCAGCTACTCTCCCACAGTGATTCCAGTTCAAATGGGCACAGTCAAAAGATATTGGAGCCGATTTTCGTTTCAGACACAAATGTAAATCAGGAGTCACTTCACCACTCTCAGCGGAGTTCCACTGGTGTAAATGAAAGGACAATCAGGCCTGGTGTTTCCATCCTTTCAGAACCACAAACTTCTCCTGGATCTGAAAATCAGCTGCTTCTTTCTGCCTCTTACATCATCCCCAATATGAAAGAGTCTGCGGCTCACTATAGATGGCAGGTTTACCGCTCACGCCTCAATCAAATTAGGCTCCAGCTCACTCTCCCTTGGCTATGTCAGCTCCTGCTCTATCAGTGCAAGGAAGCTATAAACCAACTGAACCAGCCACCAGAGCATTCCCCCAGTGTGCAGCTTGTCTGTGGGGCCTCCTTTTGCAGTCCCCAGCATTGAAAGAATGCGTTGGAGGCACGGTGAGTGAAAGGGACTGCGGGTGCTCCAGTGTTTCCCTGCTGGCCCAGCGGCCCCTGCCAGGGAGCCCTGAGATTGCTCCAAGTTGTCCTGAGGGCAAAGGGTCTCCTAGGCCAACCCCAGCACCAGGGATCTTTGCCCCCATCCCCTTGAGCTGCACCGAGTGGAGCGTGGCTATAGCTGATGAATGAGCCCGTTAAGCAGGGAGAAGAGGTTCTCTGACTACAGCCACATTTTATAAGTGAACTGGAAGGGCTTCTAAGGAAAGCAACTAAACAGGGAAATGGTTTAAGATCCCAGATCGTTCACAGCACATAGGAAATATTTTAAAAAAAGATTTCACAGCGATATCATTTTAAGTCATCTTTTCCTTCTGTACCAGGCCAGGAGTGGGGCTGTCAAAGATAATGTATTTCCTCTCATTCAGTGGGTGACGTCAATAACAAAGAGATGTTCTGCCCTACAAAAATGATCACAGTCAAGACACAAGTGTAGCCAAGATAGCCCATGTTCAGCACCATTCAGAAACCTGCTGCAAGGTTTTATCCCCGGTTACTTAAAAGGTGTTGAACAGTCTGTAGAACTCCCAACTTCCAGTCCTGGGTTCCATCACAGGCATCCTGTGTGCCCTCGGAGAAGTCCCCTCCCATGCGCTGAAATGCAGCCACCTCTGATGCTGAACTTGGCCACTGCTTAGAGATACCACCCAGAAACAGCATGCAACAGTTAAGGAAATGTGAAGAAGAAGGAAGTGTTATCTAATTAAAACCACAGGGTGAACTATGGAGACAGACCGGAATTATTGGTTTGGAATCTGCCAGGACATTGGAGATAAAAATGTCAGGCTCTGTGACATCTACAGGTGATCAGGACATTTATATCTCATCACAGAGACACCTCCTCCTGCAGCACAGCAGCTGCTAATCTCATCCTGGGGTACTGGTGCACTACTGATTGGGAGGAAATGCACAACATGCTGTACTGTTGACAGCACCTTGACTTTGCATTGTAGGTCTCCCATGCAGTCCAACCCTATTTAGCTCATGAGATCACAGCCCCAGGAAGTATGTCTCCCAGGACCTGGGGGTCACTTTCCTAATCCAAAGCAAGCAACGATAATCTTAAAATGAAGCTTTCAGGTACAGTAAAATTATTCTGTTTTCCTATTACAAAATAGTAAGCCCCAACCTGCCCCCCCAAACTCCTTTCACGGCCTCTGCCATCCTCAGCCGCCAAGCTGAGGGAGAGGAAACTACAAAAAGAAAAAGGAGCAAAATAAAACAAACTGCCATGGAAAGATGTCCAAAAAGCCAGCCTGGAGGACAGGGGAGAATCGAGGTCTCCACAGATGAGTGCTTTTAATTAGGAAGAGGGCTGAACGGCCAGGAGCTTATGCTAATGAGCAGCCTCTTTTAATCAGCTTATTTAAAAAAAAAAACAACAGCATTTTTTAACAGTCAAAACAGCGCTGAAAAAATGGTAATTAACAGAAAGGCGTTAACGGGAGGAAGTGAGCCGAGGAGCTGAAATTAACAAGGTCCTGTCTGAGGACAAGAGAACTGCACCTCCTGCAGGGGGCGGAGAGCCCAGTCTGAAGAGACTCTGAGGTGCTCATCCCAGAGCTTTGAATCTCTCTTTCCCTCCCACAAGACCAATTAATCCCCTCTCCCCCAACATCTCATCAATCTTCCTCTTTTCTCCTTTCACTAAATTCTCCCTCTCTTTTTTCATTGCTTCATCTCTCCCCCACCCCACACTCTGCATTTGACTCAGGGTCTTCACCTCTCCCTTCCCTTCCCAGTGCTGCTCTCCCAGTCCCTTGGCTTTCCCCCTTGACGGGGCTATCCCTGAGCTAACACGTGCATTGGCCTCCCCCTGATCACGGTGTGTTGACTGGCTGGATCGGGAACTCACCGCCTCTTTCTGCTCCTCCAAGCCCTGAAGGGAAACAGAACCTCCAAAATTTACCGTTGTGCCTGAAACCTCTGAGCTCCCAGTTGTCACATGCGTTTGAAACTTTTCCCAAACAAGTGAATACCTTTACTCTGGGAGCTGCGGCTACCACTGACAGAGACTTGAGCAGTTCTGTATATGACGGGGCAGGCAGATTCCCTGCTCGCTACGACTCTTCCCTTCTAGTGCCCTTTCCCTTCATCTGGAGAGCTGAGCTGGACCCAGAACACCCAGGACTGTCACACCCTGTGTGTCTTTATCACTGGCTCACTCCATGCCTCTGTATAACCCTCTCACTTCTCCAAACTGCATGGGACACACAGATTTTTCAGCACCGGTATGTGCTGACGTGACTGAGTCAATCGAATGCCAGTTTGCAGAATCCTGGTTTGTCTGCGGAAAGTGTGCCAAGCATACAATTGCCATCTGCTCCTGTAGGGCTGCCATCCTCGTATTGCTCTGTGCCATGTGTGATAAAAAGCCCTACCCAACATCACTCTCTGAGCTTCACAACCGCCTCCGGGCAGAAAACAGGAGGGGAGACGACACATCCAAAGCACTGCATATGGCAGGGCAGAGGTAGAGAGATCAAGAGAGTATATATATATGAACGGATGGATAGATCAGTATGTAAACAGACTGATGGTTTAGGTGGCTAGAGGACGCAGACACACAGTCCCAGATTTTGAACAGTTGCCTGAAGTCTCATCTGATGTACCATGGCCGCCCATGGCCTCCAGGGGCCATTCACTGGGGTTCAGAAATGCCCCTCAGTCATGCCCCTTTTCCCACAGCCTTGCTCCCTGTACTGTGATCTGGAGGCAATACAACTGTTCTTTGCCTCCAGGGGAAATCCTACACTAACCAGTTACAATAGCTTTAAGGCTTCCTTGTGCCACCAGAATAATGCAAAACAGTCTTAATAGCCCCCAAAATTGGACACAGAGAGCCAGTCATTTTCTAAATGTTAAAAGCCCCCTGATGGAGTGGTCAGTGTCAGCACATTTTAATATGGCTGAAGTTCCGGGATGTCAGTCCACTCTCCCTCATTCCTTTCCCAAACCCAAACTCTCAGCTGCAGGGTCTAAAAGCAACCAATCCAGCATGTCAGCAATTCAGTGGTTCCTGGATCTCTGGAAAGAAAGACATAGAGGATACGAACTTTATGATGATCAAGTATCAGCCCACTTCTGTAACTCTAGATTCAGGGGCTTGTTCCACGGGGAAATGAACAGATAAATGTGTGTGCTGTTCCTAGAAGAGCACTGTCTTTTCTGAGCAGTAATTTAGCCACCCAATATGGCACTAACATAATAACATGATTCCAGAGTCACAGAAATCTGACTTGTTATTTCTGTAGACTTGTATCTTGCTTTAACAATCCTCTGCTTTCCCTCATGACCTTTCTGGGTGAGAACAGACTTTTTTTTTGGTGAAAGGGGTACCACCAAAGCAGTTTTTAATGCCATATCTGTACATTTTGGTCACTGGGGCTAGCTAACTACTCTAAATAAAATGACACCTTGAGTTGTGATCTTGTCAGGTCTCACATGCTAATTAAGCAGTGCTGATTTGGTGTAGGACATCTCCAATCACAAGTGGCACAGGTGATTCAATAGGTGACACTCTTCCATTTGAGACCAGGCAGCACCAGTTCCTCACTATGGTGCTAAAAGCATGTTTGTGCTTCTAGAGATATCAACATAAAACCAAGGATGAGACAAAGCCAATGCTCTGACCCTGTGAGCTCGCACAAATCCCTTTATAGTTATGTTAACTTATGTCCTGGACAAAATCCTGTTTGATATAATCTAATCGTACAATGCCCCTGTCAAAATATCTAAGCACTAATCTGGAGATCTAATGACATTCTATCTCCCTAAATTCCCCCAGCAGTTTCAATCTAAGGCACTTTTCTTTTTGACATCCTGTTCTAAACCATTATTGTTACTAATGCTAATAATAAGTATGTATTTTATAGTAGTACCCAAAGGAACCAGCTGGAATCAGGGCCACTTTGTTCTGGTCACTGTACAAACAAGAAAAGAGAATTCCTGTTCTGAAGGGCTTAAAGTCTAAAGAGTGAACTAAACTGCAATGCTGTATGCTGTTCAATAGCTCCATATTTCACCCCAGAAGTAGTAGTACCTCAGTGGTGGGTAAAGTGATTGCTGTATATAGTGTATATAGTTTGTAGAGTGTTTTGGAATCCCTCCAGTTAAAAGACACTAGATAAATTCAATATATTAATACATAGAAATAAAAACTGATACCAGAATGGGACCCTCTCTTCCTCTGTAGCTAAATGCCTGTGTGCTGTAGCCAGGATAGAGTGAAAGGTCTGGCTGTGATAGCCAGAGCTGGACAGACATTCTCAATATGACCTTCAAAGAGGAAGCTCTTGGTCTCTGCCAACAAAAGCCTGAACGATTATCCCAGTGGGATTTGTCTCCCAAGATTTGATCTATCAATCACCACCCTGAATGGAATGGATAGAAAAAGCATGAGCTAGATGGAAGTCATCTCCTCCCCAACACACACGCACGCCTTTCCTTAGGTAATGGAACACTCTGAGTCTATGCAGAACCATTTGTATTGGACTTCTTGCCTCCAAATCTGATATAATGGGTAAGTGGTGTGTGAGAGAGAGAGAGCAAGAAGGGGTCTCTCACTGGTTCCTCTAGAATCAGGGATCAGCTGTTAATATTCAAGCTGGCAGCAAAAAAGAGCTCAGCACAGCATGGGCAGTGTGTGCTTCCCCCATACATCCTCATCTGCATACTTCACCTCTGACCAGAAAGGATCCCTCTAGGGGTAAGGAGATAGTTCAGTGTCTAGGGTCTGTTCAGGCCTTGGCCTCTGCTGAGATTGTTGACCAGGGTCCTAATATACTGCCAGTTATAGAGATGGACGAGGGGACATGGACACCAGCCACAGAACTGAACTGAGAGCCATTAACTCATTTCATATACAGCAGGCCACCCAATGGGACTATTCATGAAAACATGAAGGCACACAGAAGCTGGTGGAGTGGATCAGTGAAAGGATCAGCAGGGAGAACACAGCCCTTTTGTCAGTTAAGGTTTTATCTGTAAGGATTCAGAGAACATAGGCATTTAAAAAGGGGTTTGCATAACGTACAAAGAAAAAAAAAACCCTCTCAGGATTGTAACACAGCCATGTCAACACTGAGCAAAGATCACTCTGTCTTCTTCGCAGCCTCCCCTTCTTTCAGCTACCAAATAGCCATTCTCAGAAGGTTTCCTCTATTCCCCGATTGTCCCGTCTTGTTACTCCATCCTGCATAATCATGTGAGATCCAAGCAAAGAATTAACTCTGTGCCTGCTGCAAAATAAGCAGGAACTCTTGCCCCTGTCACCATAGAGAAGAACAAATCATTTCAGTGATCATCAATGTGGCTATGGATAAAGAATGGTCACTTTGGAGTTATTCACTTGTTCTCTCATCGTATCTACAAGCCTGCCATTGGATTGTTCCAGACACATGGAAAGGCAGCGATTATTGCTAACTCCTATTTATCTACTTCTCAGTTTTAACAAGTAGGAAACGCCATTTGTTTGTTAGCATTTTGTAACTTAAAACCCATCTCCTTATTCTGCCTTTAAAGCATCCAGCCCTCTGTGAGAAATGACCAGCTGTAGGCAGCCTGAACAGGCTCATGTTCATTAAATGTCTCACTCAACCCCAAACCTCATGAATTGTTTAATGGACAAGAGAGACAAAAGCCTTATTTCTTTGTGTGTCAGCTCTTGTTAAGTGCCTCCCTGCCCCTCTTGCTGCGGGCTATAAACAGGATTAACCAGCCCAATTCTTAGACACACAGAGTGTGTGCACACTTCACCCGCTGGCAAACACATGCACAGAGCCCAGATGCGCATGCCGCACAACTGTGTGTACATGCAGATGCACTGTGCACATAGGCAAACGCCTCCTCCAGACACACTCTCACAAACAGGCAAATGAGCACACCATGCAACGGAAAATACACACACACGAATGCACACAAATTTGTAATGACCACACTGACATAGACATAGATTAATAACGGGCATCGGAAACACACACACGCGCATGAATTGTCTCTCATGCACAAACAGGGAGATTATGGGGAAAAATATCACTAGAATTCACTAATTCTGTGCGCCTTGGATTTTAGACATGCAGCTTGGGACACCTTGCAGCTGATTTTCAAAGGGAACAAGAACTTGAAAATAAAGTCACAACGTGTGTCCTAGCGGGCCTACAAAAACAGGGGCACAAAAGCTTAATGAACACTTTTGAAATGGGGCCAGCAACATGTGCACAGAAACATCCTGTGCCCACAACCTGAGGGCGCACACAGATCCTGTGAGTTCTCAAGCACAACTGCACAAAGACACAGAGGCAAATCAGACTCTGGCACAAATGAGCCCAGCCAACTCACTGTAAAATCCCTTTGGTGTCCAAGGCCAGATCCTCAGCTGGTGTAAATCAGCATTGATCCATTTACATGACACAACAGCACTCGATGCCAGCTGAGGACCTGGCCCTACAGCAGCTGAACATCAGGGGTGAAAGGACGCAATTGTGAAGAGGGGCTGGCAGCCTGCAGATAAAACAAGCATGTTGATTCCTACGCCCGTGCCCAGCTCTTTGTGAGGTTCTCGTGGTATTCTCTCATCATTCCCAGCCGCAGCAATGGGCCTGGGAGAGGTTCCAACACAAATCATGGTGCAGATTAGAAAACGCCGACCAGCTGGCTAAATGACGTCATTCATCCCTACATGTAGTAAAGAGAGAGAGAGCAGGTCTGGGAGAGAGAATGGGGAGATATTAAGAGGAAGTCCACAGGCACAAAGAACCTGCTGGGGACAACTTGTTATCAGCCTCTCGGTGCAAAGGGTGGCGGCACTATTATCTGCTCAATCCATCTTTCTTCCAGGAAAGGGTGGGAGCACTATCACCACCTCCTTCCCGGCTGTTCCCACAGGCATGGCAGCAATATCCATTGCGGGTGGATGCCATCCTTTGGAGCACGCCCATCACTGAGCTTTGAGAAACCCGAAGTCAGGTGACACTTGAAACTTGAGTTGAAAGGTTCCTCAAGGTTCACCAGCTTTTAGGGCAAACCTGGGTCTGCTTTGTCTTTTTGCTTCAAAATAATGAGAAATCCACAGTTCTGGGGACACAAACAGGTGAGATTCCTTGGCACAGCAGAATGAATAACCCTCCGCCCAAATAATTTATTTGATGAAAACCACATTTTCCTGGTAGTGAATGGATCCTAAAATTCTTAAGTTTATTTATTATTTGAAATTACTGATGTATTTTGGCAGTAAATAATCCTTGACTTTTACATGGTATATATTCTGCGAACATTAGAACTGGCTATAAAACTCGCCATTTCTGCTCTAACTTGTGCTGTAACATTTGCATCACTAATGAAATCAATACAATGAAGATTGTATATACCACTGTATTTCCTAATCACTTTGTGTTGGTTGGTTAGATACATAAATCATCCTATCAGGAAACACAAACAAGACCGTGTGACTTATGGAAGTAACCAGCAGAGCAACATGTGAATTGGACAATCTGATATTCCATTTAAAATTTACCTTTGACAAACATTCATGGGAAAAATTTCCTTTTCACAAGTATTTGTGTTAGCAAAGCTGGAATGCTGGCATGTTTGCAGAAAGAGAAGGCAGAAAGGTTGCAAACACAGTCAAATTGAAATTCATTTTCAGATTTGAACAAATATTTGCAGAATTATTTTTTACCACTGGCTCAGCTCTACTCAGCAGTTTTAACTGAATATTAAACTCCCACCATCACCCTCATGGCTCTTTACAATTCTGGCCCTGCCCACAACTTTTCTCTCGTCTCTCTCACTCCCTCTCTTCACCTCTAAATCCAAACTCTGCCAGTTCAGTGAGTCTGGTTGCTCCCCTGGTCTCCTTCTCCCAGAAACAACTCCTTTCCTTTCCTTTCCTTACATTGCCCCCTCGGGCTAGAATCAGCCTCTCCGTCCTCTGTTCTGATAGTGAATGGAGTTTACTCTCATCTTTCTATCTCTCCCTAGGACTGGTCTACACTAGAATTTTGTCAACAAAAGTCAGCTTTTGTGGACAAAACGGTGGAGGTGTACACACCAAAATGCTCTTCCCACTGATGTAACTCCTCTGCTACGCCGACATAATAAAACCACCTCGGCGTGAGGTGTAGGGCTTATGTCGGTGTAGTTAGGGTGATGCAGCGTCAGTGTTCCTTACATGGGCTGTTGGCTCTCATTCTTGTCAATTTCACAGCTCCAGACAAGAAAGCTGGGCAGCTAGAGCCCAGCTGGCCCCTGGAGAGCTAAGCTGCTAGACCTGCTCCCCAGGGAGGGGAGAAGCCCTGGTGACTGAGCTGTGAAATTGACAAGGCTGCCCAGCTCCCAGCGGGAAGCGGCTGGCCGGGGGTGACAGCCGTGCTTCTGGCAGGGAGCTGAGAGACCAGGCTCTCAACTCCCCACACTGCCCCTGTTAGGTGGGTGGAAGTGCTCCTGGTGAGGACATACACCACCGACCCCAAGAGGGCAGTGTGGACACCAGCCACTGCAGTAATTAATGCGGTGGCTGTAAATCAACCTAACATCAGTCGACTTATCTCTGGAATGTAGACGAGGCCTTAGTTCTCATTTCTTCTGGCCAGCCAGTGTTTACTCCTCTACACCACCTCTGCTCTTAAACAAGATATTTCAATGCATTAAAAATAAAAGTCCTGTATGAACACAAATTGTTATAAAAGCATTTAATCCTCTCTCCAAAATATAGGAGCCAAATAGACGTGTATGTAATGAAATGACCCCTTGTGATCCGTTTTCTAGATACATCATCTCCTGTACTGTATCATAATCTCAGATGTCTCTCTCTCTCTCACACACACACACACACACAACCCTTTTCTCAACATTTTCCTGTCATCCCTTAGTACCACATCTTGCAAAAACTTCGTCACATGAGTAATCCCGTTAAAGTCATGGTGGCTACTACATCTAAGTAGGGGTTTGCAGGATCATGCTCTTAAATACTAAACTCTTCAGGGAAGAGACCTGCCTTTTTAATTTGTCTGCAAAGCACCACACACACCCATTGGTAGACTATAGAACATGCCCTTCTTTGCAAAAGTTCTGAGCCCTGTCAGATCATGGTGACTTCATTAATGGAAGCTGTGGAAGCTCAGCACCTCTGCAAATCAAAATTACAATAAATAATAACTATTCTTAATATCTTTTATTTCAATTTTTGTTTCCTTCAGACCTCAAACTCAAAACAAAATTTAGGGGCCGTCAACTGATGTGGATCGAAATCAAAGCAAATATTTGCACAATCCTCCCCTGAAGCAAAGCCTCCAAGTTTTCCCTGCTATAATCACAATGCCAGTGAGTGAGGTTCTCTCCTTCCAGCCATAATCACAGGCTAAGCTCCCAGGACATACCTTTTTCTGGGACACTGGACTTGGTATGCGCGCTATTCATATGTTTGTATTGCTGCTCTTCTTTTTGATTTTGACGTTTCTTTTCAGATAGCCATTAACTGGAAAGAGGGGAGCAGGCAGGAGAACCATGTGTGTGAGAGTTGCAGCTAATGAGAAGGTCCAATATAACAGTATAAACAATAAACCTTAATAGCACCCTATTGATAGCTCATGTGACCCAGGTAAGGAAGACAGGGGCTGTTTTGCTGAGACACACACTCCAAGGATGTAAATTTTTTGCTTACTGTTTTTACATTTGCCATCAGACACCGCCATGCTCCATCAAGCTCAGCATTTTAAACACCTAAGAAGGAAAGCAGAAGAGGTGGGGGCGGGGGATGAATCTAGTCCAGTGTTTGAATATCTTTCGACAGCGGTCTGAGCATAAATGTTGGCTAAAGTCCTGTTGCAAAATTGTTTGCTCTTCTGTCTGTGTCTGAGAAGGAATCATATGTAACAAAATTAAGTTGAAATTATCAGTCACAAAACTGTCACAGGTCAAAGAACTCTTTTTGAGGTAGTGAATGGATTTAGTCTCAAATAGAAATAACATCATAGTTTGCAGTGTTGTAGCCTGTTGATCCCAGGATATTAGAAAGACAAGGTGGACCAACTTCTGCTGGTGAAAGAGACAAGCTTTCGAGCTGATACAGAGCTCTGAAGAAGAAGAAGTTCGATGGCTTGTCTCTTTGACCAACAGAAGTTGGTCCAATAAAAGATTTTACCTTACCCACCTCTTCTTTCTTATAACGTCATAGGGCACTACAGAGCACTGAAGACACCATTGTGCCATAACTTATGCTGTACGTAAATCCACTGAACTCACTGGAGTTGTACAGGGTGGACATTAGAGCCAGTCCTATGGATAAAATTCTGCCCTCTTTGGCACCTGTGTAACCCCACTGCCTAGAGATTCTGCCCTCAGTGACACCTGTGCGTCTCAACTTCCTACAGGTGCTGCCCTCAGTGATGCCTGTGAAAGCTCATTGGAGAGACAAGGTGGGTGAGGTAATATTTTTTAGTGGGTCAAACTTCTGTTGGTGAGAGAAACGAGCTTTTGAGCCACAGAGCTCTTCTTCAGAGATCTTCTCCTGAGCTCTGTATGGCTCAAAAGCATGTCTCTCTCACAAGGGAAGTATTCTTGATTGTATATGGGTGTGAGATCACAACCAGGCCTATTGACTTTACTTCTGCCCTCAATTACCACTGCGCAACTCCCCTGAAACGAATAGGGTTGCACAAGTGTAACTGACGGAAGAAGAGCAAGAATCCTGTGGCACCTTAAAGACTAACAAATGTATGTGGGCATAAGCTTTCGTGGGCAGAGACCCACTTCGTCAGATGCAGGAAGATGAAGGAAGAATCAAACCCTAAATAGTCAGGGCCAAATTTTCAAACAATGGAAGTGCCCATTTGCTTGCAGAGGGGCACATGCAATCTGGGAAAGTACATGCACCCTGGGTTTTTTCATGCGCAAGAATATTTTCTGCAAAGTCTCCTCTCCCTACCTATGATAGTCCATCTCCCTTGCTCCTCCAGTCACCTATCCCTGGTTTGTTTTTTCAGCCTCATCCAAAGTTTTAAACACTTAAGGCCAGATCTTCAGTTGGGTGCAAATTGATGCAGCACCACTGAATTCAATGGGTCTATGGCAACGTACATCAGCTGAGAATCTTAACTTTAAAACATAAAGCTTTAAACACGTAAGTATTGTTCAGAGCAGGGGATGGAGGGGTCTGGAGGTGGGGGGAGAAGAGGGGAACAGATTTTGCTGAGGGGGCAGGTATGGAAGGATCATGCCCTCTATTCACTTCCTTCCAGCACTTCTCCATATCCCCACAGACGTCAGTGATGAACACATTAGCCCCTTGAGAAATGAGACACTTTGGCATTGAATTATTGTCAAAGGCACATTTGAATTCCTTCCCCCTTTTCCTTCTTCTCCCCTCACCGTTCCCACTACACCTTTGCGCTCCATAGTTTTCCTAGGAATTGTATAAACTCGCTGTTTATTTCTCTCACCCTCTAATCCGCTTCCTATTACCAACTGATTTCTCCTCTGAGCCTCTCTCGAGTTTATTTCTTTCCCTCTTTCACCATCACTGTATTTTTCCCTTCAGTATTTTTGCTTAGCTTTATTCATTTTTATTTATTTTATTTTCATTCTTTCACCATGTTTCTTCTCTTAGCTCTTGCGCCCCATCTGTGTATTTTTGTCTGCTTCTCTCACTCCCCCGCCATAGCTGCATTACCCACACAATCTCTCCCTCTGCAGTTCCACACTACATCGTATTTCTCTCCCCACTAACCCTCTGTTAAAGCTATTCAGTCCCTATCTGCACTTTCCTTCATTGCCCTCCCCCCACCAGTTTCCTGGAAAATGCCCTATATACAAAAAATACCTTGTGTATGAGTTCTGAAACCCCAACATAAATGAAAACATTCGAGCTAAAAATCATGAGACGCTGGGGAAAAATATTAACACTTAATTTCTGGTTAAGGAGCAAATAAAGATCCTGCATTTTCCAAATTCTCAGTAGTATTCCCCCCAACTTTTCTTTGCCTATTTTAGGCACCTCAATTTGCAAATAAATTGATTACTCCAAACAAAAGTGAGAGAGGGATAGAAAAAAGGGCTAAGAATGGAAGTGTAGATTCAACCTTGACTACTGCATCACAATTAATGCCTTCAAAATAGGTGGGATATTAAATCTGAGGAGCGGCATGGAATAGTGATTGTTGCACTGGGAGTCAGACTCCTGAGTCTGGCTGTTTGCTGTCACTGATTCAGGATGTGTCTTCACAACTCAGTTAATCTGCATGATTGGCACCTGGGTTAGCCTAACCTGGGTGTGAACATCCCCTTATCACAGCCCTACGCACATTACAGTGTCCTCACTGTTTCTGCACTCACGTGTGTGCCTTAGGGGGCCATATCCCCATGGGCCATTGTGCTGAGAAGCTCTAGGATTCTTTCCCAGTCAAATGTGTCAATTGCTGGAGAACTTGTCTGACCTTCGGGGCAAATGTGGGAAGGCACTGGTGGACTATCAGCAGTTGAGTGGGAAGCCAGAGTCTTCGCTGCAAAGTGGGCAGCTTCCACCCAGAGTTAAACTGGAACCTGAGATCCAACCCCTCCACCAGCTATGTAAACTAGCTTGATCCCAAAGCACCTCCAAACCTGGGTTAGAGGTTTTTCTGGGTGGGATGGGAAGGGATTAAGGCTAAAATCTGGGTCAGAGCGGTGGTTAACTGTAGCGTGAAGACATACCCTTGCGGTGACCTTGGATAAGTCACGTCATCACCGCGTGCCTCAGTTTCTCTGCCTGTAAAATGAGGAGAATGATGCTGATCCACCTCACATTTAGGAATGTTTATCAAACGATTGGCGATCCCTGGATGATACATGCTAGAGAAGTTCAAAAGATATTTCATTATTGATGCACAAATGTTTTGGCTGTTAGCTACAGTTAAGGGAGGGAGAGAGACAGAAAGGATGTGACAGCTTAGTCAAGAGCGGCAGGGGCTGTTACAGACTGAAGAGAGCAGAGGCTAGAAATACAGCAGGCTGCTTCTGCAGTTGCTGATTGCACGGCTGGGGGCTCACTCTCAACCATGCGCTGGTAGCAAGGATGGTTTTATACAGCTTAGAAAGGGCCACTCCCTGCCTCCGTCTCTTGAGACTGTTCCCTGGACTCATGAGGGGAACTGCAGCACGCCTGAGTTTTATTTCTTTCCTCTTCTTTGGTTTCAGTGTTTTGACAGCGTGTTGTGTGTGGTTGTCATGGTCTCTCACTTGTAGCGGAATCCCAGGGGATCAGCGCTCCCCACGGCGCAGGGCTGTGACAGCTCCGCATCCAGTGAGACTGGGGCAGGGGAGGGAAGGTAGACAGCCAGGGTATGAGCAAAGAGCTGCCCAAGAGAGAAACAGCACATTAACAATTGCTGCACCTCCGAGTTGTGTGGATTCCATCCCAAACCCTGACTCCAAGAGAAGATCCCCAGGTTGGAGGGATCATTGTAAGAAGGTTCCACGAAAAGGTTTGCTCAACTTCAACAACATTGTCAGAAGCGTAGGTTCCCCCACCCACTCCAGGTGAGGACTGCTTCATGAATGGCCTACTTTTGGGGGACCCAGAAGCCTGCGTTTGGGGGAGGTTCCCCCGCTAGCCAACGGGAAATGAGGCAAAGCCTGAAAATTTTGGCAGAATTTGTTTGCTTGTCTGACCCCCAGTGGCGGATTGGAACTGGTCAGCTTCACACCCACATGAGTTAAAGCTAGGAGAAAGGGGCATGAGCATGTCCCTGGGAAACCCAAAACCAGCATACAGCCAGCAAGTCAGCAGGTATATTAGTTGCCATTGAGTGATGCATTCTGGATAGATGTGTTTAAACCAAACCCCTATCACCAATTACCATTGATGCTCAACTCTGGACCCAGACTGAACTCTCTCCCAAATGTGGGAGTCTAAAAAACAAATCCATATCAAAATGTCCCCCAATATAGCTATGTTTAGATATGACCCATGACACTGGTAATTAACCATTTTGGCTCTAGCTTCTCTCTCATTCTGGGGCATTTTCAGCAAACTAGGAATTGATACCGGGTTTTACAAAGGGGATCAAGAATTTATAAAAAGCGATCTCAGCAGATTCCTGGGCTGAACTTCCCACCAACCAGCCTACCTGCTGTGGCCTCCTTCAACCTCATCGGTTATCTTCACATTCTGGTCATGCAGTCCACCCCCCTATTTATTACATGCACGCACTCTCGTACATATCCACAAAGCCCGGCTATCCCCTCTGGACGCTGTTCAGCACATAAATTTGTGCTTAGCTTCGTTTTCACTGTAGCTTTGCAATTCACTTTTACAAAAATAAATTCTCCTACGTGGAACTTTTCCAATCAGCACAGAGGCTGGAACAACCAAATGGAAAAAAAGCCACATCAGCAATTTTCCAGCCATGTAAACTGCGCATAGTGAGTTGGTGTAAAAATGGCCATCATCCCAAAATGGTTGCACTGGGCCTTTTCTCCTCTCTGCTCAACTGGCGCTCCCCTGTTTATCCGATCTAATGCAATAAAATGCGTAATTAATTTCTAAACGCTTTCGTTGAGCGGTGCAATTTGTCAAGTCAAATCGTTAATAGAATTAAGCTTTTTATCAGCGATTAGCAAAAGAAGGTAAAAAAAATTAATTACAAAATTGTATGCCTCTCTGCTTCAAAGCCAGGTTTGGGATTAAATGTTTGATAAAGGTTCCCTGGCACATTATAAAACATTTAGCAAAAGCTGCTTTCCCTCTAGTGCTTTTGCAAAACAAATTCTGCACAAAGGGAGGGGGAAAAAAGGGGGTAGCAAGCACAGTTAAGCATGTGTGGGGCCAGCTTTCAAATCTGGAGAATCCACTGTAGGGAAACTCACCCCAGCATGAATCCTATTGGCTATACACCCAGCCCACCTTTTAGTCTCCAGAATCTATTAAGTGCCCTTTGAGATAATCTGGTGGGTTGGGGATACATGACAGTGCATTACTAACATTATTAGTTATTAACAGGATAGTGTGTGTGCAGGAAACATGCAGACTTGCTAACAGACACCAAGAAGTAAACCCAGCCTCCTCTCTTTTGCAGTTGCTGGTGCAGTTCTACCACATAAGCAAAGGGTGGCTAGCTGTGGGAGGAACTTGCAGGGCTAGGCACATGCCACCGCATGCAGAGAATAGGCGAGCAAGGCAGAAGTAGGATCCCCAGCCTGGATGAAAGGATTTGCCCAACCCCTGCCCACCACAAATTTGTACTACACTTGACTTGACTATTCCGGCCCAAACAGAGAGAAGCAAATGTCCCCTTTTCTGAGCTTTATGCTCTATGTGACAGACTCAAGAAATACTGCAGGTTCCCCTCTATCCTACCAACGCAGAGCCAAGTACTGCCCTGGGTGTTTGTATTCAACTCAGAGTGAAGTTGCTGAAAGATGTGCATGTGAAACCCAGACTGGAATTTGGCTCATGCTGGCTAGGTCCCAGCCAGCCAGTTACCAGGGTCCTGGCCTGGATTTCAGAAGAGATACGGTAGACTCCTCCACTGACCTAGCCAATGTGCACTTGCACCAGAGGAATGGAGCTATACAAATAGAACTTGATGTCAAGCTGCCTGCAGTGACTCAAAAGCATAAGTACCAAACCCAGGGCAGACTGTTGGGAAGCAGGGCACAAACCCCAAATTGGCTGAGAGTTCTGTATTTAGATTTCACCAACCAATTATCAAGTGTAAACGCCTCAAGCACTATAACAGCCTAATTATGGAGTCACAGGCAGTCCTCTTGGGTACTCCGATCTGTCTCGCCACCCAGGTTAGTGTACTTTTGGGACAGATGGTCCCTCACACCGAGAATCACAGCAACACTCAGGTTACACCCAGTCCCAAAGGACCAGTCACTGATCCCAGGTCATTTGCACTTTAGAACTCACACCAAAGACAATGCTTGTAGCCAATCCTATAATAAACAATGTAAAGACTTATTAAATAGGAAAGGGAAACAAGAGAGTTATTTACAAAGTTAAAGCAGGTAAACACACACAAATGAGTTATCTTATGTTTCAAAGAATAAAGAAGCTTCTATAAGTAAGCAAGCTCTATTTGTCCTTTAGGGCTGACCCAGGCCGAGCAGCTGGGGATCTTTTGCTTATGCTTAGAAAGACTTGCCCCCCATACCCAAGTCTAAGCAGCACAGAGATCCAGTTCCTTCTGCTAAGGGCTTTTATCTTCCTCCTCACTTGTGCTTTGAGCTGCAAACTCTGCTGATGGGAGGAATCCACTTGTATGACTCATCTTCATCGGCAGCAGGGGCAAAACAACAAATGTCTTTTGATCTCTTTAATGTTTCACAATAGGCTGTCTGGTTTTGATGGCTCATCCCTGGTGGGCAGAATGTAACACCTTCTGTTGGAGACCAGTACTTCACCCTAGTTAACACCTCTCTGCTGTCTGGTGATTTACACAGTCACAGAGGCTTACAATACAGTCAAATATTACCTTATAACATGGGATGTGGATGTTATAAAAGAGATTACTGCATGCAGCAACTCACAAGCACTCTATGAAATCTAAACACTAAACACATTCTCATAACCCTAATACCTATTTTAACAATATTAACACACAGGTGATGCACAGGGATTCCTGCTAGGTACTTGTCAGTGTCATTGTAAGGTTCACACTGTTGATCTTTAGAGAAGGTGGTGTGATGTCACCAGGAGCACCTGGGTGGTGGCTTTATTCCTGTGAATGGACTATCAACAGGAAACTGAAATCCATGCCTGGAGGGATTACAGTATTGATCAGGCAGAGCTGTATGTGGGGCTCTCCGGAGAACTAGAACAGCAAGAGCCACATTTGCAGAGCTGTAGGGTTTTGGGCAGGATTAAATTAGCAGACGTGACAATGGAGCTGACCGCCGCAATGCTCTCCAGCCTCAGTGGTGGAGTCAACCCAACTGACATCCACCTCGTGCCGGCTGGGTACTACGTTTCATGATGCACAGAATTTCTGCTGGCCCAGTGTGTGTGTTGCGCAATAACTCCTGTCCACGCAAGGACGAAATAAGAGGAAGGTGGAATCTTTAATCAAAGACTTCTGGTCCTATTAGCCATCCTATCTATTACAATAGATTTAGCAGGAAACCGGGTAGAAGTTGCTTTAGATCCTTGTGCTTTAAAAGGGAAGGAAGAGTAAAAGAATGTGAGGTGCTCTTGGGAATCAATTCCTTACAGATCCTCTTCACTAACCTCTGTCTCCTCTCGTCCTTTTCACATGCCCAAGAGGCCGGCATCAGCAGTGATATGGAATGTCCAGCAGTGGCTTTTCACTGACAGTTACCCTCATAACAGCAGCTCCAATGGGGCTGCGAAACAATGACTGAAAATCTATCCCCATGGACTCAGGCAAAACAGTCCAGGTTTCTCTCACATGCCAGAAAGGGAAAAGATCTAGCAAGGTTTACCAACACTGTTTCCCAGGGCTCAGGGCATAGGTGCTTTTTCACCTCTAATGTTATGTACATTGCTATTTAATGGATCAAACAACGGAGCTTCCACTACTTTCTTCAGGAGACTTTTTCACAATTATTTTCCACTGATAGTCAATCTAAATTTTCATATGTTCATTTGGTTACCGTACACCCCCTTGAACCAACCCAGGCAAATGCTCACTCTCCTTGGTGTTTACACCCTTAAAAAGCTAGTAAATGGTTATCATTTATGTCCTTTCTTCAGTTGTCATTTAGCCAACATAGACAGTTATTTCCTTTAATCTTCTTCCTTAATAAATCAGTCCCTCAGCCCTTTAATCATCCTTGCTGCTATTCTCTGAATTTTGGAGCACTGAGATAGATATCCAGAAGGCAAAGCCGTAGTCTGGCTGCAGTCCCACCAGAGCTGCATGGAGATATCTGTTTCCCATGATGCCTCAGTATGAGCAGCCCAAGATCACCTTGGTTTCTTGACCACCATATCCCACCATACCCCCACCATCTTGCATTGATCTGGGGATAAGATATCCTTGAGGAGGTTGCAGCTATGAAATAATGATTGACTGACCTTGATTCTTCCCTCATTTACACCAGTTTTACCCTCAATATGGCTCTACTGCTTTCAGAGGGGCTAATCCTGATTTACACTGGATTAAGTGAGAACAGGACCAGATTCTCTCCCTCCCCCTTTTTATTTTTAAGGACTCTGCCCCCATGTGCACAAACAGAAGCTATTTTGTTGTATTACAAAGAAGACACACACACTGTCCTCTCCTCTGGATACTTTACTTTTTGCTATTTCTTGCTGTGTTTTTCCTTCATCTAAAATAAAATTTATTTCAGACCTGAAGTCTGTGGTTAATCTTTTTACCTCTAGAAACATAAGAATTGTGCTGACAAGGAGAAGATTGTAAAACAACAAAAGGCCTCATTCATTCAGCAGACAGCGCTTTGGACCGGGATTGAGAACACCTGTGTTCTATTCCTGGCTCTGACAAGAATTTACTAGGTTACCTTTGCACATCACGTCAACCCTCTGTGCCTCAGTTTCCCCGTCTGTAAAAATTGGGACAACACTTCTGAAGTAAAATGCTTTGAGATCTATAGATAAAAAGCACCATATTATTTATTTATTTAATAGCTATCTACACCAGGGTTCGCTGATTAACTGAAAAGGATTTCAGGCCATATAGTTATGTCCCCATGTCTGTGCATGTGAGTACTAGAGCTGGAAATTCTTTGCTGGTCTTGGTCATTTCAAGTCCTCCTTTGAAGTCAAAGAAAAAGCTACATCATCAAAGCAAAACGTAGCCCAGACTGCCAAATTTTGAGTGTGGGGTCAAAGCCATTAAATTTATGCTTGTTTCCAACAAAAAACATTACCAAGTTGAGGTGCACATAGACGCTCAGCCTGGGGTTTCCTTGCCCAAATTGAGGTTGTTCTTAAATATCATACACAAACATTTATTTGGTTTGTTTTAATCCCTTCTTCACCCTGAATCTGAATTCTTTCATAACTGTAAAGTAGCATTTAAAGGTGTCCCTACCTAAAGTCTATAGGCTCATTGAGAAAAAAATAGCTTGGAGAGACAATATATATTTAAGTGAACCTGATACAGAGGTAGGGACCCCTATAGAAGTTTCTCAGTGTCAGATGGTTACACCAGCCTCTACACATTACAAGGGAAAAACTGTTTTTGATTGCTGATTTATGTAGAACATCTTTGTGACTGTCACATTGATTTAAAGGAAAATATCAAGGTAGAATAAATAAATAAAATCCTGCTACTCCGAGAACTCAATGTGCAAGGTCCTGCCCTTCATCTTCTAAATCCAGCGTCACACAGTGCTCTTGTAGCCCTGTAAAACTCTACTCAACCATTCACCCAGGTGAAAGGAAGGATGGCCCAGTGGATGGGGCACCAGCCAGAGGCTTGGAAAATCTCTGTTCAATTCTCTGCTCTGCTAAAGACTTCCTGGGTGACTCTGGGAAAGTTGCTTAGTCTCTGTGCCTCAGTTCTCCCTCTGTTAAAAGGGGACTAGTGACAGCAATGTCCTAGTTCTCAGGGATGTGGTGAAAATAAATACATTACAGACGGTGAGGTGCTCAGATGCTATGGTGATGGGGGGCCAGGCAAGTACCATAGACAGACATCTCCCTCGACAGGTAAATAACTTAGTGGCTTTCCTACGTCCTCTTTTTGGAATGGCTGGGCAAGCAGATTTGCGCCAGGGCAATGGAATATTCACAATCCATAGGAAGGTGTGAGGGTGTTTGCTCTGTGTTATTTTAAATACGTAGGTACTGCTTTCCTTTTGGTCTTTCTCTAAGAGCAGCCCCTGTGTGGTAGCAGGGGAGGACAAGGGGCACACTGAAAGTTTAGAAACACATGATTTCGAAGCAAAGTTTTATACAGTCACCTTCTCGCTGTGGTCATTCGTGTCAGCAGAGAGTTCCCTATTTCATGGGATACATAGATTCCCTAGTCCTTTTATCACAGGGGCTGAGAGCTGTGTCCTGGGAGCTTACAGTTGGTTTCTGATATCAGCCTTCATTACGCTCCCTGCTGAAAAGACCCTTTCCACAGCCGGGAGGATGCGTCCTGTGCTGGTGCCGCACAACTAGAAACCCCCCTGTTCTCATGGACACCTGGCCCTGGCAAAATGCCCCCTCACCTGACTAGGGACAGCTTGAAGTGGTAGTGAGAGGTTTAATACCCATGCTCCAGTGCCAGCTGTGGTGCGGCACAGTCTGCTTTGTGCGGAACAAGAGCTCAGTATAAAGCCCCCCACTGCCCGAGGGGGGGTGAAAAAACCATGCACCAGTGAGGGGTGAATTCCCCACTGGCCTCCCCACCCAGGATCACACACTGAAACTTGGGCTTTGCAGATGAAGGCTCACTTGAATGAGTTTGCACGGATCCTCAGATGTGTTTGAAGCAACCATATGGCTCCTTGGGGATTTTCTGGGCATCTAGGCAATTTTCCCAGGGTTTTTCTGGTGCTTTTCGGAAGGATGTTCACAATGCCAATCTCTTCTTTGGAATTTCCTAAAGAGTCAATTTGCCCACAACACGATAAGGTTCATTTTCATTTGATTTTCTGATCGGGAAGTGGAGAGTTGTTTAATGGAGATAATTTTGAACAGATTAAGGGACGATACGGCTGCCGAGTTCATTATGAAATTGCATTTTATTTTATACCCTAACAAACTTGCATCTGCTTCTTCTGTACAGCAGCAACTCTTCAAATCCACACATGCCAGGATGTGTGGGGCTCATAGAAGCACCATCTGTTCCCCCATCATAAGCAACCCAATAGCCTGCGCATTGCTGAAACGACAGCCCACTTTGGTAACAGGCTTGATTTTATTTATGCCACTGCTATATCTGGATCAAATGTACCTTTTCATCTTCCTGCTAAGAGCTTCCCTGCTGGGGAGGCCAGCCCTTGCTCCCGCCCCCCACCCCCCCTGCTGAAGCTAGGCAGAGATCCCTGCTGCTATAACTTGAAGGAAGGGCAGGCCCGCTTCCCACACAGGTTGCACACAGAGTCAAGTACAGCAGACACATGGGGCCATCTTCCCCACACAGCTCTGCCAGTGCCCCTCAGTTCCATCCCACAACATCTTTCTATTGTTCTAGTTTTGTCCTGTGCAGGGTTCCCCAACCTTGCAAAAACATACAAACCCCCCATTTCCACATTTCCCTTTTCTCCCCTCAGCCTTTCCCTTTCTCCATAATATTCCTGTGTCATAATCAGCTGTCAATCTAGCCAGGCTCCAAGCTCTTCTTTGGCGATTCAGGAAGGAAGGTGCATTTGTTCTATTCCAGGAGAGACTTTAGTATATCCTTCACACATTTGCAGCGGGAAGGGTTAATTCTGAAAGGATGGGTGGGGGTGAGAGGGGAGGAAAGCTAACAACATGGCTCCATCCCTCTCCCCTTGAAAGTTTGCATTTCGCTTGCCGCTTCTCTCCGGGGTTGCAATTTACTTCGGATGTTAAAACAACCTCCATCCCACCCTCCCCAAGCAGCCCTCGTCCCCCTCCCCTCAGCTGCCCACAAGAGGAAAATTGTAGCAAAACACTACTTAATTATCACACCACGTAACTAATTAAAAGCTAAACGCTTGTGTGCAGTATGCTAATGGGGCATTAGAGAGTCAGCCTGCTTTGGTAAGGAGACACGGGCCCCCTCATTTCCCCTTCACCTCCCTGCAGGGGCTTCAGGCTAACAGGCAACAGTGATGAGATGGGAATTTATGCTGCATTAGAGTTTAGAACTTTCTGAGAGGGCGCCAAGGTCAAGCAACTGGATGAGAATGGAGGGGAAAAAACACCTGGGCAGGAACCAGGAGAGAATATAAGTGGACGGTTTGCTGCAGGAAATTACAAGTGGCTGAGAATAGTGAGACTAGTTCTTCCTTCTTTGGGTGTCTGCTGGGAAATGGAAGAGTCTCTGGGTGAGGCAGGGTATGTGTTAAACGTCAGTCTTTGAGGCATGGTGTGTTTCAGTTCCACCTCTCCCAGGTCTGTCTGACTTCCATCCCCCCTCCATGCTGTGCTATAAATCCAGGAGGACATGCTCATATGGCCAGTTTACAACACACATCACTGAGTTGTGCCCACTCAGCAGCTTTTTTCACAACACAACCAAGCGTCAACAGTATTTGTGCATCCCCCCCTACCATCAGCTTAACTGCGTTGGTGTTGTTTTGTACTGGGAAAATCTGGGCAGCTCTCCTATCGTGCCTTAGCAAGGGAGAAAAAGTTCCCGGAGGACAAACACCCAGAGCAGCACCAACACAATGTGCTCTGAGATGCCCTACAGCACAGACAGCTGGGCAGAAGTATTGGTCAAACTGGTTACACAGGCACGGTTAGGGGATCCTCTTAATCAGCACAGCAAATGAACAGGATTAGAATCCGGTTACAGGAAGACAACTAGGTTCCCTAAGCTGCTGGCAGGGGTGACTCACGGTTAGCTGCCGCCGCTACTAAACCAAGGGCTAGCTGTGTGGCGTGTTGAAAATAACTATGTTTAGAACTAACCACATCACCAACTAATTACTAACTTGGTTAAAAACTGCGGTGCAGACAGGACTACAGCATTTAAACTCCCTGAGCAGAGACCCTGTCTGCTCCATTTTCCACATGGCTCATTGCCCCATTTAGCAAACTGCCTGAGAGGTTAGTCATCTCTTGTGGAGGGAGAGAGAATGAGAGTGGGAGAGATCCAAAAGCAAAAGCACAAATGATTGTGGGCCATGCCATATAAGCTATGGGTGCAGCAGGAGGGCAGAGACCATTCCCAGTTAAGAGCTTTTGCATTTCACCGGTCATGAGTGCCTCTCCATCGCCTCCTGCTGGTGAGTCTCAGGACATGGGGGACTTCAGAGATGGATTTAGGCTGTCTTCATCACCACATGCCCTGGCCAGGAAAGAACATCTCTGTGCTTGCACATATCTTTAAAAAAAGAGATGGGTGTTCGAGATAAGGCAGAGATCCAGAGGACTGTGTCTGGGATACAGCTGTTAAGTATTGTGGGCCTTGGGTATGGATCTGGATAGATCCCACAGGTCCAAAAGGAAGAGAGGGTGTTGCACCAACGTGTAGGCAGGGCAGTGACACTACAAAGCCCAGACAGAACCTTGGCACTTGGACATACGCCCAGAACTAGATCCTGCCATTGGACCACAGCAGGGACACGCCTCAGCAGTGAGAGTGGTTCACTCCCCCAACCCCTGCTTCCTCCACCCTCCCCAACATGAGACAGTAGAAGAGGTAGCGGGAACTGTAATAATGAAGGAAGGCCACGCCAAGGACAGGTATTTGATGGGAATCCAAAGTAATGCATATAAAACTCAGGAATTGAAAAAACAAGAGGATTCATGCAGGCTTGCTCTCACCCACGCAGCTGTTGGGTAAACAAGACTTCACTCTGCCAACTCCAGAGGGGCTCTGCCCAGCTGCCCTCTTTCACAGTGGGAGAGGTACATTTGATGAGCTACATTTTCCCAGGAGATGTATCTAGCCTGCGGTTAGATTGCGATTTCTGTAAAGGGCAAGTGACCCTCACCAAACAGCATCAGAAATGATCTTCTCCTGACTGTAGTTTGACAGGAAATTCAGTTCCTCCCCTGACTCCCTTCTCCCTCTAGAAGAGACTTCTAGAAGTTTCTTTCCAACTGGCATATGGGGTAACAACGTTAATTACAGCCAGCAAACTGCTAAACCAATAGCGTGTCAGAGGCTAATGCACCACTCTCTCCGGTGTCCGTGGTGCATCGTGAGAGGAAACTCCCATTGGGAAGCCCAGGAGGCACAGCCTTGTTTATTGGCTCTGTCTCTCCCTCCCGTATGGAGCTCCGTGTAATCTGTCAGCTCTTGTTCCTCCCCTTCTCCCTCTGTGCCATTACTTAAGTCAAGCTCCGTTCTTCACTTTCCCTCACTGTTTAAGTCTCTATTTCATCAGCTGCTTCTCTCTCCCTTTGAGTAAGAGAGAAAACTCTATTAACACCAGGAGTGAGAAGATTTCACAATTCACAGGTCCCTGGAATTTACATCAGGATGCTGATTTACTCCCATATCCCATAGAGAGAGGGTGAGCTGGACCAGAGAGAGAGGTCTCCCACCCAACAACAAATTCTACTGGGTGAAGGTTGGTCCTCTTGGAACAAATCAAGCTCTGTACTACTGTTAGCAAATCCCCATGTTTTGTTTCTTTATATCCCATGCCCAGAGAGACTGTATACACCTGATCATATAAAATCTGGTCACCTTAACTTGGCGCTGATGTTACCCATGAAGGCTGGAGTTAGCATGGCACAGGAGAGGTTCAGCTACGGTACTTCTAGCTCTGCCATGACAGGGAAAGTGAAACAGCTGAACTTGATATCCTCCCACACAGACCTTGGTGTTGGAGGGTTATGTGGGGGGAAGGACAATGATGGATTTAAAGTAGGGGTCCAGTGAACGCGAGGACGATGGGGTTCTGCTGTTCATTGATTTAGAAGCTTTCTGACCTGTACAATCCTCTGTCCTGTACCCTGGGCTTTATGTTCTTTGTCAGGTTCCCCTGCTATCCTGTGCTCTGGAAATGAGTTCCCAGTTCTTCACGTATGGCCCTTCTTGGCTATCTGCTCTCTAGAGAGGGATCTTCTCACCAATGCTCTCTAGCCATCCCTGCTTTCATTTCTCCCTGGCTGGCTCTTTCCAGCTACCTGTGCTCCCAGTGCACAGTACTGACAGCATCACATGTTGATGTTCTCATCACCACATCCTCATAACAACAACAACAACAATCCATTCTGCCAGCACACCTTTCTGTCTGCTCAGACTCAACTCTTAACAGCCAAGTTCGACGCGGCAGGCTCAGGATGTCTGTTCTGGTGACTGCCCCTGCCCCTTTCGCGCTTTTCGTCCCCAAACTGGCACCCCTATTATATGGATCAACCCAAAGCTTCAGATTGTCAGAACAACTTCAATTACAGCAGTGATGGGCCCCGTGCCACCACCAGCATCCGTGGCCTTCCAGCGGCTGACAAGGACTAATTAGGAAATGAAACATTAGTTAAGTCGCTCTCAATTAGGGCCAGGATAACGTTTTCCTGGCAGCGGTGGGGCACTTTAACTGCTGGTCCCATGATGACTGTGAGCACATCAGACTTGCTGAAGGAGCTTTAATGTTCAACATATGTCGGAGGATTACAGAAACCCTCTCAGCTGTGACATTTCTGTGTGCTTCCCGCCTTCCCTATCCCCTGTCGCAAACTGAGCGGCAAGTACCATAGCACAACAAAAATGCTCAAAGCAATTACCAAAAAGAAATTATCTCTCTCTATCTATCTATATATAAATATCCCACATTTTAGTACATGTCTGCAACAACCTTCCCGCCCCACCCAAAAAACAGGCAAAATGAAAAGAACAGCTTCTCGGGTTATAAAGTATCAAATAAGCCCCAGCCATGGCCAATTTCAGACAGTTTTCCAGCAACCAAGGCACAAAAACCAGGGAGGTCAAGGGGGATGTGAGCTTGGAATTTCTACAAATATAAACCAGATGCAGCTAAGCCTTGTATGGGAATCTCAGGAGGCCAGAAAGCAGTAAGCAAAAAGCTAATTCCACCAAAACAAAATGAAAGAGTACAATTAAAAAGGCTTGTGTTCCATTGAAGGATAACATGGTTTTTCTGTTGGTTTGGTTTTTAAAAAAAAACCAACGTACTTATTTATTTTTGGAGGGTATTAAAGTAAAGCAAAATTCTAGACTATACAGTATATTTTATGATACAGGCCATTCCTATGGCCCAGCAGCTTGTGAGAGCAATGTGGCAGCAGAGACAACTTTGTTGGAATTAGGTAGTGGACTTGGACTCCCATTGTCACTCTCTCTTGCGAGGAGAGAGGGGACAGATGAAGTCAGCTACAGCTGTAGATGAATGCAGACTACAGTGTTTGAATCCAGAGAAGATCTGGGCTAGGTCTGGTTAAAAGTTTCCCGTTGCAACTATTTTTCAGTGGAAAATTGAGTCTTTGACTATATGAACATCTTTGGGAGAAGGGTTTGCTGTCTTTAGAAAATTTGACTTTTCATTTAAAAAAATGAAATCCCTCCAAACATTTTTGGCCGAAAAGGGACAATTTTTCAGTTTTTCTTTTTTTTGTTGTTGTTTTTCTTTCTTTCTTTTTTTTTCCATGAAAAGTTGAAATTTTCCACGGAAAAAAAAATGGGGGGTTTTGTTAGGGGGAGAGAGGGAAGGGGGGGAACCCAAAACATTCTTTTCTCCATTTTCTTTGAAATTTTCTGTGAGGAAAAACAATCCATTTCATGACCAGCTCCAATATGCATCTTTGTGGTTCTGGCCCATCTATCTCTAGGTGCCTGATCCAAAGCCCAGCAAAGTCATTGGGAATTTTTTCATGAAATTAATTGGGCTTTGGATCAGGCCTTAGCTGCCCAATCAGCAGGAGAGCTTTTGCAAGGAGATGGCAGGCGCGAGTGCTTCTGTGGCCCATATAACTGAGAGCTTTACATTATTGCACTAAAACTCAATACTAAGGTAAAGAGGTATAGGTAGCGGTTTTATCAAATACATCTAGCTTGACTGCATTCTATAGAACAAGCCACATGCTCCTGGTGTGTCCTTGTCCCAGCTCACTGGTTACTGAGTAAAATCCTCAAAACCTGCCCCTATTATGGTTGTACCAAAGCACTTTATTCTGAGCCAGACAGAGATCTTTCCCAGCTGTTACCAGCAGTCCCTACCAGCCAATCCATGCATAGCTGCAGAACCTACCTTAGCATGGGCAAAGAGGCTTATCATCCCCTTAGACAGAGGGTCAGATACTGATCTCAGCTACACCAGGGTAAATACAGAATCCAGAGTAATTACACTAAAGTCAGTAGTGTTACTCTGGATTTACATCCATGTAGCTGAGATCAGAACCTGGCTCAGAAACTGTGGGAGGCTAATTCCTCACTGCCTGGCACCGTGTGTCATCACTTACACTTGTGCTGAGTGGGTGTAAAATGCCACCAGATAAGAATGGTGGCATTTTACACCCACTGTGTGCAAGGGTAAATAATGACACACGGTGCAAAGCTGTGTACAATCAGGGCCTGCATGCTGTATCAGGTGACACCCTAAAAGAAGGGAGTTCACACGCATTCCCGAGGCCCTCTGTGACGCTGCCTACTTTGATTATAGTTGCTTTAATGTGGTTTAAGCCTGGTTGAAAGATCCAGCAGCATAAAAGGAAAACATTGGGACTGTCTCCTTGTCTGATCCTCTACAAATAAAACCACACATTTTTACCGACTGCTTTTTTTGGGGGTCAGGAACATCTCACTATAAAAATGCTCCCCACCCTGCTTCTTTTCTGGCTGAAACTATCAACTCCAGAAGAACAGTGCCTTCTGCTGGCAACACCTTTCGGGCAAAGCTGAGAACAGCAAGTGTAGCCCACCGGTGAGTGGGTGATATAGGTCTCCACTGTGTCTGATCCACAGGAGTCTGTTACAGCCCCAGTAAGGGAGTCTTAGTTCTTTCGCTCAAGCTGCAGCTGCCCACGCTTTTTGCTCTGGAAGTCCCTGGAACAACATCTGGCACATTGGCCAAGATCGCAGACATCACAAAAGAATCTCCTCTTCGCAAACAGGCAATCCCAATCAGAATTCCAATTAAAAAGCCTTAAAAAAATGTAGTGACTTTAGGTGATGGTATCAGAGATTGACTCAGGGGAACCTAATGAGGGACCTGCATCAGGGAAAGGTGGGAGGAAAAGGAGAAGCCTAACCCTGAAGTTCCTACCCTAATAAAACTTTCCTTGGTGTCTCTGGGAGTTTTCCTGGAATTCAGTCGACTACGGGATTGTCAATTCAATTTAAATGCCACTGGGTGTTTTCATTGACTGTAATTGGACTACTCATAGTGAATAAAGCTAAGCACATGCTTAAGTCTTTGCAGGATGGGAGTGTGTGTACCATTCGTATGCTGTCATTCCTTGTTTCTTGTTCCACTCTGCTGTGTACAACACACCCTCCTTAGAATTATGGCACTGTCGATTATCAGCCTACCAGAAAAGTTTAGAAATGGCAATTTTGGAGATTTGGGCTTTTTTTTAAACAGAGATTGACTCTGCTTTTGGCAAGAATCAATTTATCTACTTACCTACCTATCTCACTTTTAGAACTGCATATGCCCTTATTTGCATTAACAACGAGAGAATGAAAATGACAGTATTTCAAACCATGCATAGTGCATCTCAGCAGTTGAACTGGGCAGTCTTTCTCAGAAATGAATTCCAGAAACCAGAAACCTTGAGACAGTCTTTTTGTTTGCAAATGTGTGCAAATATTTAACTACATTTGTCCCATAATAAAATTTCTAGGGGACACAAGTGCCAGAGGATGAACATATTAGCCGGTGGGGTTAGCAAGGTTCCTTGCTGCAGAAATAAATAAATTAAAAGAAGAGACACAGGAGGTTTCACAACTCCTGATCTTCCTTTAATAACATTCCATTTAAAAATGACTGAGAGGCAAGCCTCCTCCTATAAATCAGGTACCTTGCAGCTGCTCTCCTGTCCTGAGATGGGTCTTTCTTGCTTTTAACAGCTTCCCTTCCTTCTCCCTCTCTGTCTCCAAACATGGCTGATTTACCTGGATTAACAAAGATGCTGACAACCCATTTTTCAAAAAGTGCTGCTCAATTTGGGCTGGCAAGAGACAAAGTCTCAAATATCGCTTCCACCATCAAAAAATTCTAATTGAGTTTAGAAAAATCTAAATAACGACTTGCTCCCTATGTACTGGTACCTATCTAGCTGGAGTATGTCTGTTTTTACATGGCATATAGAGCAGTGCCCGCCCAGTCCTAGAAGTTCCCTGTGTTGCAGTGGGAGACTTACACCCCTTTTCCCCTCGTGTCCAATTTTGCGGTATCCCATTTGGTGACCCAAGTCATTGCTTGTTAGTAAGAGGTTTGGTCTAATGGTCTGAGCACAGAATCAAGAGCTAGACCCTCCCCATTATAAATTTCCTGCCTCAGTTTCCCTATCTGTAAAATGGGGTTCACATCATGTATCTAATGTCCTGTGAATGTAACCCACACCCACTCAATGCGGCAATCTGTTTCCATACAGTGGTGGCTGAACCACAGGTAGCGGCTGAGTAGCCTTCTACACCCTTGGCTAATAGAGCTGCATTTTTTAACTCGGGTAGTAGAGGCCCGTGCATTAAGAGCTGGAGATCCCAGTTTCAATCCCTGCTGCCGATGACCCAGCTAGAGCTGCTGTGTAAGGGGAGGATTAATTAATATTCGCAAAGCACTCTGGAGATGGAAAGTGCTGTATCAGTGCTAGCTATTATTATTTCCTGGGAAGAAGTTGACTAGACACACATCTATCACCTGGGCAGGCTTCAGCTACAACTGTTTATTCAGATAAATAAATTGGTTGGAGTTGAAGCTTTCCTGATGGGAATTGTAAATTGACTTGCTCCAGAGCAGCCGCGGAGCTTGCCGTATGGGAGATTGAGGAATAAAATGAGCGCGCACACACGCACACAGACACGCATGTCATCATATAGAGAAATAACAGCTGCAGTGAAAAAATACACATGTATTCACTCATTCAAGCACAGTAAATTCCATTGGCAGTATCTGAGGGATGCTCACTGGACAATTTCATTCTGACACGTATCGAGGAGAGAATATCATACAAATTGTATATGAAAAAAGTGTGTGTGTCGGTGGGGGGAGGGGGAATCTAGTATTTTCTGAAAATTTAAAGCAATCTTTAATAGTTTGTTGTAAGCTCTTATGTTACAGAGACAGAGCTGTACTGGACCCTGCACTTTACAGAACCCATGAAATGGCAGCGGCTCTGCACACAATGGGTTATAATCAAACTCAGGCAAATATGAAATGCAGGGGAGCCATTGAGTCATGAGAAAATGCGTGACCCATGGAGGGACCGGAGCAGGAAGTGGGTTTAAGGAGTGATTTAAAGGAAATGAAGAAAACATGGAACATGGAAAATGGGAAGCTATTCCAAGGAGAGCAAGGACTGTCTTTTTGTTCTGTGTTTGTGCAGCTCCTAGCACAATAGGGAGTCAGTAGCAGAGTTGGGATTAGAACCCAAGATGTCTGATCTAAACATCAGATCATACCTCCTCAGTTCTAGCAAATGAGAGACAGACAGACAGACAGACATGCTGGATCAGACCAGTGATCCATCTAGCCCAGTATCCTATATCTAAGTGGCCAGCATCAGATGCTTCAAAGGAAAGTGCAAGAAATGCAATAGTGTACAATCATACAACAATAGGTCCAAGGGAGGAAGTTTCTTCCTACCCGCCCCGGCTAGCTCGTGGTTGGCTTGCGCCACGGAACAGGAGTTTTTCAACTCCTTATATGCATTATGATCATCTTGCCTAATGTAACTTGGGATCTTACTATTATCCAAATTAAGATTTCACCCTGTTTTGAATCCAGAAAAAATTCTGGCCTCGGTGCTATCTTGTGGCAGTGAACAACACAGGTTCATTTAACATGGTGCAAAAGGGTATTTCCTTCCACAAGTTTCAAATGGTTGCTTTTTCATTGAATTGGTCTCTCTCCTCCCCACACCCTTGCTCTTCTGTTAATAGAAAAGGTAAATAGGAGCTGCTGACTGACCTCTATCCCATTCATTATTTTTATACCTCTATCATGTCTCCTCTCAAGAATACAGTGCTAATCTTTTTAATCTCTCCTTATGAAGAAGCCTTTTAAAGACTCTAATCATTTTTGTTGTCCTTTTCTGGACCTTTTCTATTTCTGTTATATCCTTTTGTGAGACAGGGTGACCAAACTGAACAGAGTGTACAAGTTGAGCATATACCATCGATTTATATAATGACACTGTATTATTTTCACTATTGTTCTCTACCCTTTCCTTAATGAACTCTCATTTTGCATGCTTTTTTTTTTCTTCACCATTACCACACAATGATTGAATGTATTTATTGAGCTGTTCAAAGCCATGTCTAAGTCTTTTTTTCCCGTGCGGTTACAATTAATTCAGAAGCCAGCAAGGAGTATGAGGAATTCTAATGTGTTTCCAGTGTGCACCATCTTTCATTTGCTACACTGAATTTTATCTGCCATCTTGGCGCCCCATGAACTGCTCTTCTAGGTCATTTCTGGTGTTTTTACTGTCTTTTCTAGACTGGACTAACCTAAGTAATGGTCTTATTGTCCACACATTTTTGTACCTCAGTATTCACCCCTTTAATATGTGTTAATAACCCAGAAAACACTAGGCCTAGTAGTGATTCTTGAAGCATTCATTGCTAAACACCTTCCCTGCTGAGAATTACTTTTTATTCCTTCACTTTTTTGCTCTCTCTTACCTAGTTTCTTATTTATGACATAACTTTATCTCTCTTCCCGTGATAACTCTGTTCCTTTGATAACCTCCCATAAGGAACTTAGTCAAAGTCTTTTTGAAAGACCAAATAAATTACATGTACTGGTTCCTTGTTATCCACTCTTTTCTCAACTCAAAGAATTTTTGTAAACTGGAAGCAGAATAAAATTTCTTTTACAGAAGCCATGTTGGTTCGTCCTTATCATATCATCATCATATAACTGTTTTTATAACTCTGCCTTTAATTAATAGGTCAACAAATTTAATTCACCCTTAGCATCTTTTTAAAAGATAAATTCAATATTTTTTACTGTCTGCTACAATAACTGATTTTAATAATAGATTACATATGATTGTTAGCAGCTCAGCCGCTTTATTGTTTGAATTCCTTCAGCATCTCTTGCTCAAACACCAACTTGTCCTCATGTCGTCTTGCAAAGTAAGGAGGCCAGATTTTCCACAACTTTGCACCAGTATTTCCAAAGTGAGCATAAAACGATCAGACTAGATTTCTCCACTCCCTCCCTCCGGGGAAGGTGTTTGACATTCACTTTGTCCAGGTATAGCTAACTGCACAAGACAAAAGGCAGGCCAGAATCAGTCCATAAATGACCTTTTTGTTCCAGCAACTTCTCTTTTGACACCTCAATATTTGACACCCCCTCATCCTCATTACTTGAATGGAAAAGGACTGGGAGAGGTACCAACCCAATCTTCTTTGTAGCCAAGATAAATGCAAAGAATTTATTCAGCTTTCCTGTAATGCCCTTAGTCTCCTGTCGTCTGCGATCTGTCTATGGAGAAATGTAGATATGGATATGCAGATAGAGACAGAGATCTATCGAAAGAGGAGAAGGAAGGAAAGAAAGGAAGGACAATCAACCTAGAGTTTAGTTGATCAGATTAGAACTCTATCCTAGCATTATAGGGGTCAGCACCGCATACTGTTGTGCATATGATTCCTTCACCTACCACTCATCAGATAAGATACATGATCAGATGTGCTCCCTGAGTGTCTTAGTATAGTGTACACACAAACCCCTCGATAGGTTTAGAGAGCATTCTAAGGACTCCTGTTCCCAGTCTCCATGTGTACTGGCTCACATGCTTTAGCACAGGGAAAGGTTGCAGTGGGGTGTTTATTCCCCTAGGTGTATACATAGCATATCTGGCTCCATCAGCTAGTGCAGCACAAGGCACTCATTTTTTTCAGAGACAAAGAAAGAAGAGAGGTACTTTTAAATACAGCAAGTTAAGAATGACACCATCAAAGCCTGCAGCAAACACACACACACAGAGCACAGCAAGAACTTTGAAGACAAAGGAGTGAATGCAAGTGTGAGTGAGAGAAAGCTTCACTTACCTATTTCATCCCAGGGCAAGATGAAATATCAGTAGCATCAGCCCCATCACCATCATGCTTTCATTTTCTATCCCTATGATATTCCTAACCCCTTACCTTATGATAGCCTCAGTTCAGTCTAAAGGTATGTTTACACTGCAATCAAAAGGTGTGACTGCAGCTTTAATGGAAATACCGTCAAGGATCCACCTCATTTCCCCCAAATGGAGGCAAATATGCTTGAAGTCACTGTGAACCCCCTTTGCTACTGACTCTTGAAGTCTTAGCATTTTTTCCTGGCCATTTCTCATTAGAGTTTCACACAGGAGCTGTGAAAGTCAGAGGTTGTCATTTTGTCCCCTCCCGAAGTCTAATCAAAACAGAGCGGTTGTACTACCCACATCATCCAATACTATGAGAGATCTAAGTTTGCTTCCCAGTTCTGGTGTCTAGTACTCCAATCCAGCAGCAGTAGGGAGGATTATAGAGGCAAGACTGCCCTTGGCCCTTGTGAGGAGGGCAGGTCCAAGATACTTAGGCACTTAAGTCTGGGATTTAGGCACTTAAGTCACAGATTTAGGCTTGGTGTACACGTGAAAATTATATTGGCACAGCTATGTTGATCAGAGGTGCGAAAAGAGCACTATAGCTATGTGCACATAACCCCAGTGTAGACACAACTATGTCAACGGAAGAGTGCTTCCATTCACGTAGCTAACGGGTCCTTTGGGAGATAGTATTCCCAGATTAACAGGAAAAGTCTGTCGGTGCAGGCTGCATCTTTACTACAGGGCTATGCCAGCAGAGCTATGCCACTATAGAGTCCATAGTGTAGACATATTTTTAGGCTTCACTGCAATACTCAAAACTCCCGCCAGACCCTGTCGGTGCCTAAACTTGATCGGCATCTACATATTCCAAGTAAAAGTCCCCTCGGCTAAGTTTCTGCCTCTGGCCGTGTGCATTGCTGCCGCCCTCTGGATGACCAGGTGCCTCTCTCTCACCTAAGACGACTCAGAGCAATCCACGAATTGTGTGGAGAGAACAATCTGGTAAGCATGCTCAGAGACTGACTATCAGATCAGGTCCTATTCAAAATCCAGCCGGAGGAGGAGGAGGCGGCGGCGGCGGGCCAAGAGAGAGAAAATGAGTCTGTAGCCTGGTGGCTAGGGCACCCACCTGGGAGATGGGGGTTCCCAGGTTCAGTCCCCCTGCTCCAATGACACTTTCATCATTTATACCCAGCAGGAGAGATTGAGAGAACCTCACATCAAAATATCCCAGAGCTCAGTGATTTGAGCACTCTCACGAGCGGTGGAAGACTCCTGTGTAAATTCTTTCTCCCCATCAGCCAGAGCGGGAAATTGAACCTGGATCCCCCACATCCCAGGTGCGTGTTCTAACCACCGGGCTGAGAGCTATAACATAGACACCATGGATGCATCTATGCTGCAATTAAAAACCCATGGCTGGCCTGTGCCGGCTGGCTTGGGCAAGGGGCTGTTTAATTACAGTGTAGACATTCAGGCCCAGGCTGGAACCCAAGCCCTGGAACCCCACGAGGGCTGGAATCCTAGGAGCTACAGCAAGAGATTTTGCAGCTAGGGGAAGGTGGAAAAAGAAACAGTACTACTTATACTTCAGCGGTTCAATTGTTCTCTCACTCTGCAGGAGTTGTCTTTGTCAGCAAAAATACAGCTCCACCATATGCTTCATGGAGAACGAGATACTTCAAAACAAGGACAAGAATGGCACGCATTGTACAGTGTGAGTGGTGAGTGTGGTATAAACACCCAGACAGATAAACAGTCAGCATTCACTTACATGAATAAATTACTTATTGCTTATTGAAATGCCTATGCCCATTTCATATTCACTTCCTGCGAATATTCTAGCAAACACGTTGACTAGCTAGAATATTTACCGAAACAGTGAATATTACGTGAATATTAGCAGAAAGTGCATTTTTAACTTGTACACACAAGGAATTCCACTGGAAACCTGACTCTAAGCGTTAACCAACTGGGGAACAGAGAGGATATCAAAACTAACTAACAGCTGGAATTCTAAATAAGAAATACTTGCTTAGAACTGATTTTAAAACAATCTACAGACTCGTAGACTCTAAGGTTGGAAGGGACCAATATGATCATCTAGTCTGACCTCCTGCACAATGCAGGCCACAAAACCTCACCCATCCACTCCTGTAATAAACCTCTAACCTATGACTGAGTTATTAAAGTCCTCAAATCATGGTTTAATGACTTTAAGGTACAGAGAATCCATCAACAAGTAAGCCATGCCCCAATGCTACAGAGGAAGGCGAAAAACCCCCAGGGCCTTTGCCAATCTGCCCTGCGGGAAAATTCCTTCCTGACCCCACCAAATATGGCAATCAGTTAAACCCTGAGCATGTGGGCAAAACTCAGCAGCCAGACACCCAAGAAAGGATTCTCTGTAATACCTCAGAACCCACCCCATCTAACATCCCTTCACAGGCCATTGGCATATCTACTACCAGTAGTCAAAGATCAGGCACTTGCCAACTAGGCTGTCCCATCAGACAAAGAATTACTCGTCAAAATTAGCTGGTGAATCATTCCTGTCTGTGAGCAGAGAGCAAAAAAAAAAATATGTAGCTACATTATTCTAATACATGGTTCACCGTTCACTTGGAATTGTTCATTCAGCTGCAGTCAGAACACGGAGCCATTCTTACAGAAATACAATGAAGGGGAGCTAGGTGAGCCTGTCTTGGAGACTGGACCTATAATTCTGATAGACCACATCTGGAATCACAGAGTGATCGGGAATCCAAGCTAAAATCACGGTTTGTAAAGCAATGTTCAGGCCTCTCCTGTGGTTGCTTTGCAACTCTCTGGGATCCAAATTGCTCTGAAGCTAGCTATGAGAGCAGGCTTTCCTCACAGTGAACGTGTCTTAACATGCCCTGAAAGTTGTGCATTTTCTTAGAAATAATAACGAGAGATGTAGTCAGGCAGCCATTCAGCCATGGTTCTCTTGGAGACAGCAGAACCTATTGATCCTGGGTCAAAAGAAACAAAAAGCTGCATGGACGTTCCAAGGGCTTCAGCCCACTCCTGGTAATAGCAGCTGCCATCCTGAAAGGCTGTAAGGAGGGGCAGAGGAGTAGGAAGAAGAGGACAATAAGCACATAGGCAAATTAAGGAGACCTGAAAGATTTCTCAGTTTTCTTCAGACAGGCTAACATGACAAGAGGTGCTGAGGCTAGCGGGCCTCCCCCCAGTACACAAGATTAGATCTCTTTTATAACAATAAACACAACGGAAGTCACATGAGAAAAAGAAAAGCAGGGAAAATCTGAGGCAAAACTGGCTGTTTTGGTTGAGCAGATGACGAGCTGAGTTGTCGTACAGGTAGGGGAGGCAGCTGCAGCTGGGAATTCCTGCAACACCAGCTCTTCGAATGATGCTGATTGGGATGGGGATTAATTATTAAGGGCACTGTTAACAGTTACCAGGGCTCCTAGAATGGGAAGGCTGTTGGCCGAATTGGCAACATGTACATTGCATGGACCCAAGATTGGCGGGACGCCTGGGAGCCTATGACAACCACCTTTAAAGAACAGTGTGAATGCATGTAGTCCTGAGGCAAAGGTCAATGAGAGGTTCCCTTTTTCCCCCCAAAAGCTGAGCAAAACTGAGGATGGGTGGAGGAATCACTCAAGCACAGGGGCAGATCTGTGGGTGCTGTTGTGACCCGTCAGCAACATAGTATTAATACACTGAGACTCCGCATGGCACTGGAAGCTTTATTGTGCACATCCGTTCAGGCTGGAGCACTATGCAGATGTGAGGGAAAGTTCCTTCCCAGCATGCACTGTGCTTCACATAAAGCATGAGGTGGATTCTTTGGGATCCATCTCTTTATCGGTTCCAAAGTCCAGATCAAAAGGACAGAAGGGAACTTCCCAGGTCACTATTAGAGAGATCATTTGAAGGCCTTCCCGTCAAGATTTTTGAGGTAATCATACATCTCCATTGATCTTCACTACAAGCATGCATGACTCCCAGACATCTAACCAAGACTAAGCTCTGTGGCAGATATGTTGGTTTAGAAGTTGACCTCAGAAGCTGCATTAAACCCCAGTTCTTCTTGGGAAATGAAAGTCCTTGGCTCTGGCATGAATGTTACTGGCATAGATCCCAGATACTGTAAAGCACTTTGCCAGCCAACTGCCTCTCTGTATCTTTAAGGTCATTACATTGCAATCTAGCCATTTTTCTGTTTAGAGCATGAGCAGATACGAAACATCTGGAAAGCATGAGATACACGTCCAGGGGAACTCAACTGCACAGGAATGGGCTAAAGTGCTTTTGACGTCCGGATCTCTGCAGTTTGAATTGCATCTCAGGATGGTAGTGAGTGCCCTGCACCTCTCCCTTCTTTGGTAGCCAACTGTGAAATGAATTGGAGGGTTCCAGTGGAGAGAGAGATCCACAGCACAGAGGTACCCTCACCCCTTACTCCTGCTGCCTCCCCTTGCAAGGAGAAGTAAATGAGCTTTGGAAATTTGACTCCCCTCTCATCCCTGGATGTGTTTCCTCCAGAGTTGAGTGGAGGCCCTTTGGTAGGACAGCGAGAGTGAAGCTTGCACTGACACCACCCATTTTTGGGGAGTAGGAGACATCAGTCTCCAGAGCTGCCAATCCAGCACTTCTCATCAAAACTAAAGCCTAACTAAAAAGCAACAGGAATCAAAGATCTTTATGAATCCACCTTGGAAACCAGCACTGCCACTGGTGATTCATGGGAGACGGGATTTTCTTTCTTGACCTACAACGCAGAGAGTTAATTTAAACTTTATCTCTAGTAATCTCATTCTTTTTTTATTTTATTTTGGGGGATTAGACAGAAGGTGTTTTTAATAATTAAATGAAGTAGGAAACAATCTCATCCTGACAAAGCTCCTAATCTTTCCAATGTATTAATAGAAGCGGCATCAAGACAGCCTGTCCTTAATCCCTGCTCTCTCCAGGCAAATTCAGAGCATTAGAAGCAGAAGACATTAATTGAGGCTCTAGTGACATGAGCAGTGATCTTGTCAAGTGTCAGAAATTAAGCAGGCTCAGATCCAGTCACCACCTGGACACGAAACTACCCAAGAAAACCGAAGGTGGTGTGGGAAGTGATGGCGACTCAGTAGGTAGCACTCTTCTCATCGTATCAGTATTGGACCAATCCCCCAATGTGCTTCTACAGGTCTCTGTGCTGCTGCTTTGTCATCTTAAATGTAAAATATGGTACGTGATCTCTTTTGCATTCAGAGTGTTTAAAGAGCTCAGGGCTAGATTTAGAAGTGTTCAGTACCTACAACTGGGGCCACATTTTCAAATGCGATGAGCACAAAACAGTTCCCATTGTGACACTTATGGCTACATTTTCCAAACAGATCAGCATCTTGGATCTTGAGCCGTCTTGAAAATCTGGTCGCTTATTTAGATGCCTAACTAATATATAGTGGATATCCGCGCTCTGGATATAAAATTTGGATCCACATCCATCTGCGATCCACAAAGATGGTCTGCGGATATCCACAGACTTGCAGGGCTCTATTAATTGACTACTGCCACAAGGAAATAACCTGCAAGATGGAGCTGATTACTTTGGGGATCCCATAATCAATCATTTGTAATGGATTCTTTATTTTCAACAACACCTCTTCCCAGGTGTACCCCCTCTATGAACACACCACGCACCTAACAGGTGACACATCTGAAACCTTTTGAGAAAAAGAAATGCTTTTTCACATCATGCAAAATTAACCTCTGGAACTCACTGCCACATGCCAATATTGATGCAAAGTGCTTAGTAGACTGAAAAAACACATACATACCTATAGATAATAAGAATATCACCCACAGTTACACTAGGTATGACAAACTTTTATAAGGACTATAAACCTTCATGCTTCAAGGGATAAGCCAATCACTAACTGGCTAGGTGAGAAAGAAATTTCCCCCATGGGCAGATTATTCCATACTTGTGCCTTCCTCTGAAACATCTGATCATGGCAGCTGCTGGAGACAGGATACTGGATTGGTATGATTTAGAATGGCAACTCCTACATTTCTATATATGGAGATCTGTGAATGATTTGGGGAAAGGATTTGTAAATGCCCCACAGCTAAGGATTGGGGTCGCTCATTTACTAACTCTGTCAAAGTTCTGGGTTACAGTCCTGCTGATGAATGAATCCTCCCAAGCAGTACGTGTAACTTCCAAACCTGAAAGGTCCCTTAGGTGCTGGAAAGGGTGAAATCTATGGAAACTAGCCTTCCCCCACCTTCCCAGAGTACGCAGCACCTGGGACCTTTCCTTCCACAGTTCACCTCCAGGATTATATAGGGGAGAAGGTGCATAGGATCAACACCTGAGCTTTGCGCTTTCCTCACTGCTACCTCACCAGAAAAGAAGCCCAATAATGTGAGAACTCCTGTGTTTAGAACAGATGTTCTTCTTAGTGGCTAGTTCCCCTGTATCTTCTTTACAAATAGGGTCCACCGGTATCCACATAATCCACTGAAAAGTATCTTGTGACACTATACTTAAGCCTATTGGGCCAACTTCACCGCTGATGCAAGGACTCTAAACTGACTGGCGTTCCACTAGGGGTGAATTTGGCCCACTTTCTCTCTTCCTCTCTCTCTCTCTCTCTCCTTTCAGCTACTCCTTGTGTCTTGGCTGTATCACCTGATGTCCAATGGACTTGCTGGATTTTTCTCCCGTAAGACTAAGAAACACAAAAGAAGCTCCCTGGCTCTTTAGGTTGCAATTTGTACAGGGCTTTCTCTGTCTTAATTGGCTGGGCTTCAGACCCTATTGATTAAACTATGCTTTGTCTTCCAGCAGTGGCTTTGGCATGGGTTTGTATGTGTCCTAGGGACAGGCGAACTGCAGAGGGATCAATGGTTGAGTTTGGGAAAGCACTGCAAAATGCGAACATTAATTCTGAACTATCTGAGCCTTCAGATTCTGCAAACTTGGGCTGTAAAATCGTGTGAGAATGGGCTTTCTGGTGGGATTCAAGGGACTTCCTACTGGGCTGGAAATACCCGTCCTCTACCTCACACCTTCGAATAGTCTCTCTTGTGGTGTCCTGGCACTTCTGCTTCCAGCAGTAGGGTGCGTCTCGTAGGATGATTCATTAGTAAGGTAGGTGGTGGTGAGCTGGATATAAATGTGATAACCACCATTCTGCCAAACACATCAGGATAGAACCACAGACCTACAAGGCTAAAACCACGGGCTGCAACAGCTTGCGCTAACACCGCCTAACAGACTCAGATCTTCTGTGGATTGGACACAGAAGGGTAGCTGTAACGCATGAGGAGGACTGGGTTTCAAAAACACATCAATAGATTACAGTGACAGATGGCAGCTCTCACCAGGGCCCACACCTTAGACATCCCCAATGCCTCCTCCTTCGCGGACAGAATCAGGCCACACAGAATGCGTGACAACGAAAAACAAAGTGGGGGGAAAAGAAATTGGCTATTTTTTTTTATTTTATTTTATTTTTATTTTTTTTTTTGCAAGTCTCAAAAAGTTCGGCCCTGGATGTGAGATTTCACTGGGGTTTGGGTCTGTGCTTCTTCGAAGGAATTTGCATAACCTGTCCCATGCAGGGGTTCTCCTGCCCTCTCCTCAGAACTGCTCAGTGCCACCTCCTAGCCAAAAAACACAGAAGAGAAATCATCGCCTGCTGCAGTTACAGGCACCTCTCGAGTGCGTGCTGGAGCCTGACAACCTACCAGAATGACCCGCTTCTTGCAGACTCAGACAAAAAGGCTTCGCTTAGGCCCTAGGAAAGTGTCTCTAATAAGGCCATCCATTAGCCACGTCACCTGGGCCCTTCTCAGCTATCCTTCATCCCTTCTCCCGCTCCCTGCAGCTAGCCATTAATGCAGCAGGCACAGAAGAGAATGAAGCCGTCGGGCTCAGTAAATATTACCGAGCTCTTCATGGGGAGAACCAGACCATTATTTAGACTCCTAAGTCCCAGGTGTGTGTTTTCATTACTCCAATACAGCAGAGAGGGGAAGGAGATAGAATCATAGAATCATAGAATATTAGAGTTGGAAGGGACCTCAGGGTCATCTAGTCCAACCCCCTGCTCAAAGCAGGACTAACCTCTGCTATATCATCCCAACCAGGGCTTTGTCAAGCCGCAGCTTAAAAACCTCTAAGGATGGAGATTCCACCACCTCCCTAGGTAACCCATTCCAGTGCTTCACCACCCTCCTAGTAAAAAACTTTTTCCTAATGTCCAACCTAGACCTCCCTCCCTGCAACTTGAGACCGTTGCTGTTCTGTCATCTGCCACCACCGAGAACAGCCTAGCCCCATCCTCCCTAGAACCCCCTTTCAGGTAGTTAAAGGCCGCTATCAAATCCCCCCTCACTCTTCTCTTTTGCAGACTAAACAAGCCCAGTTCCCTCAGCCTCTCCTCATAAGTCCTGTGCTCCAGCCCCCTAATCATTTTTGATCTGGCTAGTGGCTTGGTGGCACGCACACACTGGCAACTGGGTTTGGAGATGGCGCCTCTCAGACCCAGCTGAGCAAAACCAGGCACGCTTATGACAGTTCTTCTGCGCTTGCATTTGCTCGGACAGAGCTTGGTTCAGGGGCCAAATTCGCCCCTAAATCTGCTTTAAGTCAGACACTTCCAAGTGACTGTACCAGGAAAAAATGGCTTATCTCGATGGACACCCTGAGGCCCTGCTCTCCGTACTCCTTTCAGTGCTCTCATATTTACAAAGAAGCACAGCCCCATCACTCTGGTCACATTATCAGACACCTTCACTGTTTAATACAGGGTCCAGCTGCAAATTGCCCTCCTTGTTTTTAAACGCTCCATGGGTTTGTGATACTTCACAGGCCTTCTTTCTGTCTCATCTTCACCTCACTCTTGGTTTCTCTAGCACTAGCCTCTTTTCTAGTCCGTCCCACAATCTCAGATCTCTGCACAAGAGCTTTCTCCTCCACCGCTCCTGTCCCGTGGAACAGCCTCCCATAGTGTTCACCCCACCACCCGCTCTCCATCTCCATTCACATCTCATCCTCCCTTCCCTCTGTGCCTTTTCTTTCCTCCCCTCTCTCTCTGCTTTTGGCCCTATGACCGGCAGCTTTAATTTATTCACTCAGCTACTGGTACGAATTATTTTACTCTGTAAACGTTTGAGATACGGTTTGTGTGAAATATCCTAAATAGAAGAAAGTCGTGTTGTACTGCATTCGGGGAGAGAATCAAGCCAGGTCTCATGAGGGCTGGATATAAAAGTTACCTCAGAGAGCCCCACAGACTGAGTAAGGAGAAAGAGCAAATTGACAAATCCCTTTTATTTCTTACACTGGGGTGTGGAAGTGGGAGAGGATTTTTAAAGTCTGGCCAGACCCATCCTGTCAAACCCAAGGGTGACAGTGGAAATTCACAGGTGACAGAGAACAAGTGAGCAGGACAGACCGAAGCCGGGAAGACAAAACATCAGAACATTTGTGGCACTCCCTCAATTATTAAAGGAACACTAACATCTCATGTAACTCTTTGAAAAAACATTGTTAGACACAACCGGATGGGATGGAAAGCAAGGCAGTAGCACTGGGCTTAGTTTCTCCTGCAACGAGCTGGATAACACAGTTTTACGTTCTCAAAGTGCAGTTCTACTCTGAACAGTGACTATGGGAGAATGTTGCTTTCTAACTCTCCAGCTCTGCCCCCTGGCTTGCTCAGTCAGAGCTGTTCCTTACCTAGGGAGGTGGTGGAGTCTCCATCCTTAGAGGTTTTTAAGGCCCGGCTTGACAAAGCCCTGGCAGTGATGGTTTAGTTGGTGTTGGTCCTGTTTTGAGCAGGGGGTTGGACTAGATGACCTCCTGAGGTCCCTTCCAATCCTCATCTTCTATGATTCTACGATTCTACTTTCACTTACCTAACTAGAATATGCGTTTGCTGCTTTTTCCTCTGGTTAACCATTCAGGAACCAGCAGAGCTCTGGGAGAGATCTGCAGTCTATTCTACTTTGCACATCAGTAACAGAATAGTTAACTAAGCTCCAAGTGACACGCCTTCATTATTGTTGATGATGCCGAAGCATCATGATGATGCCCAGTTTGACTTCCAAATCCCAGGCTGAGTTTGTGGCTCTGGGAGTTAGAAAAAACTGCTTTTATTTATGAACTGAGTATACTTTCTCGGGATTGACAATCACCATGTAACCCCACATTTCCACTTTTAGAGTCACTTTCCAGAGTAGAAGTGCAAGGAGGCACAGCCAGGGCATTTTCCTATTCTATTTTTGCACATCCCAGCCTGTTCTGCCCATCATCATCACCAGTATCATTATTCCCATTTTCCTGATGGGTAAGCTGAGGCCCCCAAAGAGCGGGGAGTGACTCTGCAAGTCAGTGGCCAAGGTGGGAATGTCACCCAGGAGCCACAATCCCTCAGGATTGGTACCAAAGAGGAAATGCAGACACTGCCTCACTCCCTCCAGAAAGCAGAGCACAGTGCTCTACCACACGCAGGGAGGAAACGTTTGCCTAGTCCCTGCGGATTTCCCTATCGCTTAATGTGATAAAACAGATCTTCTTTTATCAGCCAGAGGAGTGGAGAAAAGGGGGAAGCAGGGAAAGAGCATTTATTTTAACCCTTCTGATAAGAAAAAAGCCTGAGCCCGTCTGGAAGCTTCTTCTCTTACTTCAGCTGTACTGGCAAGAACATCTTAAGGTCGGACTGTAAATCATGTAAATCAGCATCTTTATCTACTCAGACTGGTTCCTCTCCCTCGTTTTTTCTTTGTTTTCCCCCTTCCATAAGCAAGGACTTTTGAGATCATCAAATTCCAACTCTACAAGTTACCTGCTCTGGTGGGGGCAGTTTCCTCGAGTCGGAGTTAAACTCCCAGCCTCCCAGAGCTGTGGGTAAGAGCACCACACAGCAGACTCATTTCCTAAAGTGAATACATTGAGCATGCTAGCCCATTTCAGGGTCACTACTTCTAGGACTACTTTCATCAGTCGGGGAATTTGGTTCTCTGAAGAGTGATTGACTGACAGCACTGGACACAGAAAAGCATCATGTGAGAAGCGAGTGTGCAAGCTTCACCTACACAGCTATGTCAGTCCATCGCAATTGTGGCCCATAATCTCTTTCATCTCTAGTCAGCCCCCACCCTGCCATGTCATTGTAATGTGGACCTGGCAGCATCCAAGGCCAGTCAAATTCTGAGCCCCTCCCAGCAATGCCAACACACCTCAAGCCTGCATCTTCGCTCGCTATCCCAGTCCTGGGCTTCTCCTGCCTATTGTGCTGAAGTTGCACCCTGGTTTCATACCTAAGACTTGGTTGTCACCCACAAAGGTTTTCTTACGTGATCTTATTTCACCCCAAGTCTGCAGAGCTGAAAGCCTTAGCTACCCCTCAGTGCATCTATGCTACAAATATTAGGACCCATACTAAAGCAACAGCCAACAATGGTGCAGCTAAGCTTGTGCTAATCAGCTAAGGATAGAGACAGTAAAAACTGTGCACAGCCAAAGAAACAAGAAGGCCATTTCCCAAGCAGGCTGGCATTTCAGGATCCGAAGCACACTGGAGCGGTGCATCCCTGGCGTTGGCACAGATCCGTAAGTTCACACCCACAGCATGTATGAAACCGCACGCAGGCATTTTACAAAGCATGTCTAAAAACACACATGCCGCGCGGGCGTACGCACGCACACACAGAGTCCTCCTTGGGGAAGAACAACAATCACGCCTAGTACATGCGTGTCACCACAGGACAAGACTAACCAGGACTCTGACTGAGCTGACCTAGCTGGTTGGGATAGGAGGCAGCTTGTCAACAGAGTTTGTGGATGACCAGCTGCAAGACCCTCCCCTGCTCTCATCCGACATGGTTTAATTTTTAATTCAGCAAAGCAACGACAAGGACATGGGACGCTGAAACTAGCAGGCAGAGCAAATTGGCCAGGACAGGCTGGATCTGTCAGGAGGAAATGAAGATGCACAGCAGACACTATGGGTGGGGCTAGGGCTGGCTGTGAAGGGGAATGGGGGGGGATGAGGAACAGCAGCAGGACAAGGGGAATGATAGAGACGGAGAAACAAAGCAAGGGCATCACTGCATGAGGAATTATTGGCAATTTGAGCAGTTGTGGTATTAAAGGAGCCCAACGTTCAATAGCCTTTACACCACAGTGGGATTATTGCCCACATTTGTATTGTTCCTATTGATCATCTACACGGTATATGTTTTTAATGAATTTTAGTGCTGAGGGCTGACATTCTTGATGCACTGAAAACAGGCTGTAGCAAAGCAAGCTTCCCCCATGCTACCCCCTGCCGATATGATATGCCTCAATCCTGATCTGGAGGGAGTAGTTAGGGTTGCAGGGGAGCTCAGTCTCCGTTTCCATCCCGGTTTGTGATGGATAAAAAGGTTTGTGGTATGTTTCCATTTGGAGTATTACCCCACACCGTACACACAAGAGTTAGTTGCTATTTTTCAATGGCAGTTGCAACTCTAGCCCTGTCTAGGGGAGGTTGAATATTTCCAAAATTTGCTATTTCAGTGAAAAAACAGGATGAAATTTACAACGAACATTGTTCCAAAAATGTTGTGCTGTTTTTTGAACAGCTCTGTTCAGTACTAAGCCTTAACAGGCAAAGCTTAGCCCATTAGAGACACATGCAACGTTTGCAACAAAATGCAAAACTAGCCAAAAATTGGCCGCTTTCACGCATCCTTACAGACTTGAAACTCTACGAAGGCTCATCAGAAGAATCCCAAACCTTTAGAATGAACCTGACCCCAGTTGGTAGCAAAATCTGAAAGCAACTTATGGTCTCATGTTGCACATTAATGAAAGTGTTTGCACAGTTTGAGAAATAAAACTTCCATCTCATGCTGTACTTTAATCCTTCAAAATGAACGCATTTCACAAGCAAAATGAAATCAGTTAATTTCAAAAATAAGTATCAGTCCAATAGCAACTTTTAGATCATTCAAGAATTACTCTGGAAACGTACTTTCCCCCTCCCCTTCATAGGAGAAATAATAAATTGAATTCATTACAACATTGTATTATAGGTTCATAGTATTCTGGGTGCCCTCTAGTGGTAGTCCTAATTATATATATTACTTAATATAGGGAATTTCTTATTCCACTAGTAAAAAAAATAACGAGAGTTCTGTAGCACTTTAAAGACTAACAAATTTAATTTTATTTGTTAATGTATTTATTAATTAAATTTGGTAGTCTTTAAAGTGCTACAGAACTCTCGTTATTTTTGCTGTATACAGACTAACACGGCTACCCCTCTGGAATTATTCCACTATACCCACAATCCTTAACAGCGAGAGGGTGTCTCTGTTTGGAGAGTGAAGCATAAACTCTAACAGATTATTAGTAGCATCAAACCTCAAAGTCATTCCTTAAAATAAATAAATAACCTATGCAATGCACCACACGACCCTAACTGGGAGCACTCTATATATGTTTGGACTCTACCTCGTCCTACTTTTGAGTAAGATCCCACAAAATTCAAAGTATTTTAGGGCTAATGAGTAAAATTTTCCAAAGTGCAAAAGTGACTTAGGAGTCTGTAGTCAAAAGGACTTAAACTCCTAAATCATCTAGGAGCAGTCAAAATTTTGGTCCTACATGGGAAATGTTTTGGATCAAACAGTTTGTTTTTGCTGTACGAAAGGTGGTAAAAATTAATCTGTCTCTGCATGGATGGAAACAAATTAGCAGAGATTGTAGTGAAAGATGAAGAACATCAATAGAATTTGAATTCGCTGTGCTCACAGAATAAGGCACATGCTTTAGCCACTAGATTACACAATCTTTGTTTCCTGTCTAGAGGAAATTACAGGTGTTAAATTAGTCACAGGAGGACTCCCCTATTGTTCTGCCACTGCAAGAGAAATACTGAAAATTACAAGGAGTAAATTAAGAATGAAAAATGGAACATAAAGGGCCGAATTCTGCTCTTACTTACACCAGCTGAAAGCTAGAGGAACTCCACGGTCGTCAGTGAATTTACACAAGCATTACATGAGTTTAACTGACAGCTGAATTTGTCCCATAAGCTCTGGACTTTAAAAGGAAGTGCGTTCCCCAATTCATATCCCGTTCTACTTGAATGCCACTCTTCATAAAAATCAGCCCCTGCATGGGACTTCATCCTGCAAGGTGCTGAAGAGCTCCTCTGAGGTGCTGAGTGCCTTCTATTGCCTTTGACTTCAAGGAAAGAGGGAGGGAGGGGAGTGGAAGGCATTCTGCAGGTCACAGGATTGGGCCCCTGCATTATGTTTTGCTCCATGAATAAAGAGCGTAATTTTAATATTTTCATTAAAAGCAGAGTATTTTTGGATGATAAAGATAATTAAGTGCTGAAAGTGTAGTGATCCATTTGACACACAGAATAAAAGATATGAAGTATTTCTAATAAAAAGAGAAACCCCAGTGGGATTTGAACTCACTGTCTGCCTATCCAACGTAAGACAAACACCGTATCCACTACTAGACTAACACAGCCTGCTCGTCATGCCAACAATTTACAACTCTTATATTGGCAACACAGGGTCTCCGCTGTTGTTGCCTAAATGCAAAAGAAATATATTATCGAACATTGCCTGAAAAAATAAATTTAAAAAAAATGAACCAACAAAGTGTTATAAAGTTGAGAAATCTGTTCCCGAGCTCATGCCAAGACCTAAAGTGCATGCGTAATTTCATTACCCTCGCTGTCAATTTCCTGTGTGTTTTGCTTCATCAGTAAAACAACAACAAAAAGGAGATGATGATGATGATGAAGGTTCCTATTTTTCAGATGTCCACTTCTCCATAAGTAATATTAGAATAATTTGAATGTCTGATGTGATTAGAGTGATTAGGTCTGCACAAAAACACACAGAAAAAAGTCTCCAGAGTGTGGTATTGTCAGAACACTCAATTACCCCAGGTTCCCCATCAAGTTTAGCCCTGTCGAGATGGGAACAATGCAGCCTCTGTTCTAGCATGGACTGACTCACTACCATGACTCTCAAGATTACCATTGCAAATCAAGTCACACAGTCGTTTGCAGCATTACGGAGGTTTGATAGGTAGCAAAATGGGGGAAAAAAATTACATTAGACCTTTAGCTTACGTCTATGTATTTCTATGTCAGAGAAAGCGTGGGGGTCTTTGGCCTTGTCTATACTACCCTGTCTTGGAAAAAGCTCCCATTGTTGGACTATCACAAAGCGTTACCACTGGTAGCAACGGACTGGGAACAAGGGTGTAGGCTGAGCACTGGAGGGGGTGATGTTTACCCCACTATGTCATTTAGAACTGCTCTTGACAGGGCTAGACGACACAATGGTAAAAATGTCAGTGCGAGGGCTATACAAGGGTTTTCCCTGTCTACACCAGCAATGGAGCCAGAGCAGAAATTTCTAGTGTACATATGGCTTCCCTCCCTTTGTCAACTCTCTGGATTTTATCAGAAATCTCTCAATATTTTTTTTTTCTTTAAGCCCAAGATTCTGGAGTCAGGTGATTGCATAACAATCTCAGCTTTAATTTGGATAAAAAAGTAAGTTTCTAGCCCTCATGGTTTCAGAGGAAAGCTTGAAAATGTGCACCCTAATGGCTGGAAAATAGGAAGGAAATAAAAAGAACTGAAAATATATTATTTAAATCTCATAATTTTAAAGCCAATTTCTTGTTTCTGGGTATCCTGGCTCATCATTTTTGAATGCTTGGGGTTGGCAATTCTGTTCATGTGTGAGAGTGTGTGTTAGCAGTGAGAGAGAGAGAGACTGTGTATGTGCATGTGTGAGTGAGTATATAACAATGCATCTGTGCATATGCATCTTTCAGTGAATATAGGAATGCGTGCATATATCAGCAAATATGAATGTGTGGTTGATGACGGGAGTGTGTATACACACACGTGTGCGCACACAGAATTCTCCTGGCCTCCCCCTGGAGCTGCACCACACAAAGGTCAGCCAGCTCTCTGCAGCTTTAATTCCCTTTCTTGATGCTACTGTTCAGAGGTAAATGTTCGCTTTTTATTAAAAATCAGAAGCAGAGGTGTTTGTAAGCCTCTTGACTCCAGTTTTTCTCATATAAATGGAAAGTTTAGCTCAGAGCAATAGCAGTTAAAATTAGAGGGAAATCAGCAGCTGATTCCCAGGGGAGGTGGAAAAGCTAAACAACATTTTGAGGGTTGTTTTGTTCATATTTTTACATTTTTCAGTGTCTGTTGTTTTTTTTTATTATTATTTTCTAAGCAGAGAGCTTGGCAAATCTTTACAGATTGCATCAAGTTTCAGAGAGCATTTCTCAAACAATATTATAAGCCAGCCATCTTCTGCCTCTACAAAAAGAACCCATTTACAAACATGAGAAAGAGGTGTTGCTGTACTAATCTTCTTTCCCTCATTCACCAAGGGCCCTCTCTCCTCCTTAAATCCCCTTCTAATACCCACCTCTTCAAGCAAACCCTCTTCTCTTTTTCTCATAATTAATACTGCCCCCTTCTTTTCCTATTGTCCTTTGTCTTGTCTTTTGTATGTCTTTCCTTATTTACACCGTAAACGCCTCAGAGCAGTGACCATGTTATAGCTATGTTTGAGAGCTCTTTGTAACATTGCTAACCCCAAATGTTGAAAAGGCATTGAGTTATTTTTCTTTGCCTTCTGGTTTCTGAGCCTTTAGGTTATACTTGGTCACAATTTCCTGCAACCACAAAGGCTAGAAACTTACTTTTAAAAAAAGCCCTAAAGCTGAGATTCTTATCTAATCACACGACTCCAGGAGCAGGGGCTTTAATTAAAACCTCAAATACAGAATGACTCATAATAAGATCCTGAGAGTTGGCAACACTGGATTATTTACACTCCCACTCACTTTCCCACCCCATCCATCCCCCTCAATATCACACTCACTTGAACGCACCTACCCCCATAAATTCAACCAAACAGAAAATCTGGCCCAAAGCTCTGATTCTTGTCCACAACTTATCTGACCCTCTTTAGGGTTGAATAGAAGGCTGCAATGTCAAGAAGCAGAGTTCAACCTGTTTGGAGACTTATGTTGACACCTATTTTGGACACTTCTCCTTTCTGGACAAAACTAGGGAACACAGAGATGTGAACAAAATTATTTTTTCAAAACACAAGATCCTCTGGTTTAAGTGTGAATTTGGGATTGGTTTTACCCAGATTGGGCTGCCACCTCCCTATACCTTATCTCCGTGAACCTTGGATACCCAGCATTTTGAGCATTACGTACATTAACAGGATAAAACTGAAATCAGACCAGAGTAGTGGTGTAAAAGAGCCTCTTGTACAGAGAGTTGATGTGTCTATCCTTGCCCTAGACACTAAGCTGTGGCAGATGCTGAGCTGTGTGCTTGACGAAGCTGAAGAGTGAGGTGTGACAGACAGACAATATCCTTTAACATCCTGAACAAATCGTATGGAATTAAGATAAACTTTATTGAATTATGGTTAATACCTTTGGGGTACATTGTATTAAAAATGCAACTGTGTGTGTTAGTGTGGCATTGTATGTACCTTCTCCAGTAGGGAAGAGGGATGCTAATATTTCCTACGTGATCAGCCCTTTTGAATCCACCCCCTGGAGATGGGCACATATACTAATTCAAACTGGATACTCCAGGGACCGACAGACAAAACAAATGTTTTTTGGATAAATAACCTGGTTTTAAACTGGTTCATGGCCTTCTAACTGGTCCAGCAAATGGACAGGACCCCTGGTCCACAGAAGGCCTCAATTCTTAGGATAGGGTTAGGAGGACTGGGCCGACTGAGGCCGCACAAGACTGGGTGCTTGTCTTGAGCTGAAGCTGTGATGAACTTGTAACCACAAGGACTCCCCTGCACGGGGGAGCTGCAGGACTTCTCCTACCACGTGAGGGTGAACTCTTGAGATTACTAGCAAGTAGGGAGGTTCTTTTATTGTTTATCATATGGTTTTTTTTCCCCAGACTGTGTTTTACTTTATGAATAAAATAGGCTTGTATAAAGAGTACTGCATGGTAACACATCTGTAGCAATTGTACCTCGCAACCATCCTTGAAGAGACAGCAAGCTGGTGTCCTTGAACAACCTGTCCTTGCTGGGAATAACACAGCAAAGGCAAGGAACTGTGCAGCCTGGAAACACCCCGCTCAGAAGGGAAAGACAGTTGAGTCCCCAGCCCGAAAGGCAGTGGCTGGGCAGCTGGAAGCCTGGGGCTGGATGCCTTTGCTGGGCCCCTGAGTGGAAATACAGCTGCAGTTGCCCTGAACTGTGACATGGGGCAAAAGGCCCAGGCGGCTGTATGTATGTGATTCTGGAGTAGGCCAGAAACCACTTTGGGATCCAGTGTAAGTCTGGGCAGCCTGAACGTGCTCTGACGTGGCCTAACGGCCCATTCTGGGTAGCCAGGACTAGCAGGAGTGCAGCCCCTTCCCCCTGCACTTCTGGCCAGGACAGACAGGGGAGGAGCAAAGAAAGACTAGAGTGGCTCCACGCCATCAGTGCATTCTCTTGGCCCAAGGAGAATTCCCGGGAAGCTGGTTATGCCGGCTTTCTGGCTGCTCGACGCTGCGCAGAGCAGAAGGCTAGAACCTGCCCCCGTCTGCAGTGAGGCTCTTGCTCCCACTTCACCAGCTGATGGCTAAAGTACTGTAGGTCACGGGACTTGCAGGGTGTACCCGGGGGAAGGGATGAGCAGCAGTTACCCAGTGAGACAGCAGCACAGATTGGAAGAGAACCTGAGGTCTTCCTAACTCCTACCTCCCGGCCACATGGGCCCTGTGATCGCCTGAAAAGCTCCCTCCTCTGCTTTTGTGCAGGCTTTTGGAACAATGGCGGCAGAGGCAGATGTAACATAAGACAGGGCACACTTTCCGAGAGGTACAAGAGTCCTGTGATTATAGCACAACACGGGCAAGGCAGCCGGGGCTCTGCTACTGATTCGCTATGTGGCCTTGACCAGTCACCGCCCTGCTCTGTGCCTCAGTTTTCCCATCTGTAGAATTGAGCATAATAATTACCCAGCCCGCAGCATATATAAACATAACACAGGACGTGGTTATAGCATCTTTTACATTCGTAGTTTAGGCCAGACTATATTATAACTGGGTTGCACAGGTGGACTAGAGTCTTGATCACATCCTAATGATCCATCCATGGCTTTAGCCCAATTATCTGACTCAGTCACACACTGTTCGCTCTCGACATTTAACCATACTGCAAGCCAGGTCGGGGGACAACTACAGTGTGACGAGATCATCCATCCATTCAGCTATCTACCTGAGATGTTGCAGGTGCTTTCTGTGTCCCTGGGATGCCCTTTTACTCCTTTGACTTGTGCTTTGCCCCCTTCTCTTTGCTGCGAGCAGTCCCAGACACTTGAGAGTTTGGGTGAATAAACCCTTGCAGAGGAGCTGAGCTGTACTAATTTCCCTTTCTGCTACCTGTCCTCTACTCTGAGCCGGCCTGTGAACAATAACATGCCCTGGTATTATCTATACCATTTAGGATTTTACACTCAATTAAATCCCCTCTTAACAGCCTCTTCTTCTTCATAGGCTATAAAGACTTTGGTTTTATTTTTAGCCTGTCCTGTTAGCTCAGGACACTCAGCCTCTCACATCCCATTTACTGCCCTTCTGCACACCTTTTCAAGTTCACCGTTGCTGATGGAGCCCCAAGACACTTAAGTGGAATGAGCAAAGTCATCTCGTCCTACCGTGGTTTCCTTATGCTTCTGCTCCCGTGCCCACAGCCAGGTGAACTGCCAGCCTCTGAACCGTTTCATCACTTTGTCCGCCCTCTCCTTGGATAAAAGGATCCATTCTCATCACTCCATGGCACTCTGGCAGGCTATGGATCACTTCTGTCCTGCACATGATTTCTTGGTCTAAGCCCCCAGCCCCTCCTCACTCACCCTGCCTCTGACGTTTTAATTAGAGCAAGTTGAAACTTGGAATTTCCATTTCCCTAGTTGAGGACTCTCTCCCTTCTCAATCAACACAACTGGTGATGGTCCCCATTCTCTGAGAAAATGGCTCAAAGCCCAGCTCGGTATCACCCTTTCCATTGGTTAGTGAGGCAACAAGGTTTGGTTCAGAAGCATGGTGGGACAATGAGTTATCTTTTCATTTCTGTGGAGACATTCTCTGTCCTGGTTTGGGTCACAAAAAGGAGGCGTTTGTTGGTCTCTGCATGGTGCCTTTAAGCAAACATCCATCACACTATCCTACAGAGGAAGGATTGTCCAGTGGTTAGGTCCCTAGCCCAAACCTGGGGAGAGTTGCTGGGCTCAAGTCTCTGCTCTGCCATAAACTTGCTGTGTAACCTTGGGCAAGTGACTTAGTGTCTGACTCCCTATCTGTGAAATAGGGATAATCATACTTCCCTACCTTACACAGGTGTGATGATACATTAAAAAGATTGGGAGGTGCTCAGACCCCATGGTTATGGGAGCCATAGAAGTACCCAAAATAGATAGATCACCCAAAAATAAATGGTTAAAAAGGGGACTTAATGCTACAGCTGTGTGAAACAATTAAGTTTCACACAATTTCCACTGGAAAACGTGGACCAGGCCAGGTTCCCTCAGAGACAAGGCCTAGAGGGAGTTTCCTCTAGGCTTCACCAAGGTTAGACCCAACTGGGATCTCTTGAGTTTAGGCCTGGATAAGCTCACGTGACCCAAGATTAGGTCAGGTTGCAATTCCCCTCACTGCCCAAGAATTGGCCTGAATGAGTTCCCCATCCTGAGCTAGGCCTGGGTTCACCCTCATAACACAGCCTGGGTTTGCCAGAATATTTGCAATCCCATCCTGAGTTTGTAACACAAGCCAATGCCAGCTGAGTTTTCCTTTCTTGGGGTTTCATTCTGACAGCTCTTTGTGGCCCCAGTCAATACCAGAGAGCTGAGATCTCAGCTGCACTGATGCATGGCTAATGTTTCACTGATAAGACACCAGGCTTCCACGTTCATGAGTAACTGACAATTTATTAATATAATACTGGGTTATTCTCTATCTGCGACTGCACCAGTTTCCCATAAATAATAGACATTCAGCCATCACCTCTACAGCTTTTTGATAAGCTTCCAAAGGAAAGAAAAGAAGAATGAAACAATGGAACAATGAATTCAAAATAATGGAGAGAAACGTCATCTCACCAGACAGTTCTGAACAATGGGATCCCTCTTCCCATCACCCCGCTTGAGAGCCAGACCCTTGGGGCCTGGTTATCTCAATGCACTGGCTGAATGTCAGTGATTTACATGAAGTTAGTGAGCAATATTCCCCAGACTTGTAACCAGAAACATGGTGAGAACTGGGTGCAACCCTCACTTGCTTCTCAGGAGATATTAAAACAGGCCCCAGCAACCATTTTTTGTGGCAACAGCCCATACACTTAGTCATGCAACAAAGGATGATAACAGTGCCACTGACAAGGCTATAACCATCTGCTTCTCTTAGTTCATGTCGAGGACAAGTTCGGACCTGCCTGCTTGACACTATATGAGCAAGCCTGATGGATTAATCAGGGGATGGATCTATCAGGATCAATGTAGTCCCTGACTGAGCAGGAAACGGGGTGATCAGTCTTACAGATGAAACGTAAAAGCACATGGGCCTGGCCACTTATTGCCATTAAAGATCCCACAGGGCTTTTCGCAAGTGTTAGGGCGCCTTGGCCAACTTCCAACCAGGGTAATTACATTCGGTATCCCTCACCTCCCCTCTGCAATTTTAAATGGGCGTGGTATTATTCTCCACTTAACTGCTGTGAAGTGTTGCTGTGCGCTATTAAACAGCTGCTCTCTTTCACCTCGGGGCTGGCTTCATTTCAGTGGCAGATGAAGTGACTACATAATTTTACACACACGCCAGGTGTGCGAGAGGAGAACGCGAGCAGGGAAACCTTCCTCTCGGTGCTTTCACTCAGGGACCAGTGCTGGGGAGGGCAAAGAAGGAGGCGGCAGCACTAATGGCCCTGGGTGTTTCTGGGTGGATCATGGCCTTGTCCTGTCTGCGCTGGGGAGAGAAGCACTGGTTACGCCTAATAAATGGACATAGCAAGCGGTACCTCTCTCCTTTTTCTCCCCAGGCCTATAGAGACATTATCCCTTTAAAGTGTGACTTGGGCTCATAAGGGTCATAACTGAACCTCTGGTTTGTGAAATCTGTAGAGCTTTCGGACTTAAATGCAGCTAGCTACATAAATACAGTTAGTAATGATCACGTTTGTGATGATTGATCATTAACATGGCCATAGTGGTGCTAAACTATTGAAATTAAGGAGAGGCACCATTCGCATATACAGCACCCCCTGTACACACACAGCGCCTAGTGTTTAATCTGGGGGCCAGCTGACAGATCAGATATCTGGACTAACTGGTGGGGATTCCCCACACCAGTACTCGATCTTCTACAGTGAAGTTAGTCTCCACTTGATGATCATACAAAGTGGGGTCTCTATTAGCAGCAGGGGTGATTTCAACAAAGATTCGTGTGGGGACTTGAACATATACCTTCCACAGAGGAAGGTATCACAAGAAGAATAAAAGCACCCACATACTGTCGTGATTTAAGCTGCACAGCTTGCTCTACCTGTGGTTTTAAACCATGTCTATAACCAGCGTATCTGAGAACCTTGTGCATTTCAGGGCTGTAGATTAGATCAGGTGAATAAACAGCTGGACAGAAAAGAGTCATGTGCACACACCTGGGAGGAGGAGGACAATTTCATCTTGCTGGATTTCTTCGCCATTTAGGATCCCTAGACACAATAAGGCAAAAAGCCAAGAGCCATTACCAGTTCAGGTGTGGATATAATCCAACAGCCCAGCTATTTGGCCTTTCCTGATGTTTCCTTTTAACAGGTGGAACTTTTTCACATTTAGCAAGAGATCAGTGGTAAATAATTTCTTAAAGGAACAAGCATTCTCTCTCTCCAACTCAGCAGCTAAATTAGTTTAGCTGCATCTTAATAGCATCTGTGCAGTATATTTTCTGAATGTGTGGGTGAGAAAGGTGTCACTTCGGGGTGTTGAGGGATTTGATTATATGTAACAAGACATCCTCTCTGTTTCACTCCTCTCTGGCTCACTATTTTTTTTAAAATGTACTCTACACAGAGTCAAGTTTGTTCTCTCTTATGCCAGGAGACATCCAATGTAGAGATCAAAATTTGATTTGAAGGGATAGTTGACGGAGGAATATGACAGAGAGAATGATATATTTATCTAGTGAACTCCCTCTATTATAATATAATACATTGCTTATCAAACTGACCCGTGGAACGCTGCAGTTCTGTGAAGCTTTTGCTGATGGTCTGCTAACTGTTGGAAGGTCACATGGTGCTAGCTTCCCTTCCTTGCTTACAGCACGTACATGGGAGAGGATAACCAAGGAATAGCTGTCCCTTTAGAGCAGAAAGAGGAAATGCAATGGAGGAGGAGGAAAGGTGGAAGGAATTAAAAACGAACACAGTAACACTGAGCTGTGTGTGTTCGTTCTTTGACCAGTTTGAAAGTGAGGGATGCCACAATATTCGGCAACGTCCTTCTCAAAGTTGCGACTCAGGCTCATGTGTGACTTTGGCAAAGACATTTTGTTCTCCCGGAGCCCTCAAGGACAATAATAAATAGACTGAAAGCAAAACCAATCCATGCAGCTCTTTAGCTGATGCTTTCCACAAGCACTTCAATGTCAGCAGCTCTGGGATTTCACCTCCACCTGAAGGTAGGGGAAGCCTGTTTGATCAAGTGACAGCAAGCATCAGGGAAAAAATTGATCAGAGCAAGAGACGGGGAGAGTCTAACTTACCTTGCACCCTTGTGGCTTTGTGGACAAAGGGAGACAAGCAAATGATATGCTGCTGGAACTCATCTGAAAGTTAGGAGATCATTGTGGTAACAAACCTGAAGTAATTGGGTTATAATAAAACCAAATAATTCTCCTTTGCCCTTCACTACTGCAGGTATTTACAGAGGGCTCATGACCACAGTTCTCTCTCAGCAGAGATAAAGTCTGTTGGCCCGCGGGACTGCCAGGGAGTAAGGGACGAAAATTAAGGAGAAGGTCACTGCAGAAAAGCTACATGATTTTTTTGCATTAGTCTTCACCATACAGACTGTTGGAGAGATTTCGACACTGACTGAGGCCTATGTCTGGAGGCAATATTTATGAACAGTCCTTTTGTATTACTTGTGCGTTGCTTTTAATTTACGGGACAGATGCCCAGAGCACAGGATGGGCATCCGCTGATATTTTTTAAAATTCAATATATTCAGATTTTCAAGAAGAATTTGACAGTCTCGCTCACAAGAGCCTGTTAAGGAAATTAAGAATTCACAGTGTGGCAAGTAAACTTAAATTCTGTCATGGATTAGGAACTGGTTAAGAGACAGAAGGTAAAGACTAGGAATTAAATGTATCAATTTTTAATAAGGCAAAAGATAAACAGTGGGGTGTCACAAGGATCTGAACTAGGACTAGTGTGTTTCACAGAATCATAGAAATATAAGGCTGGAAGGTAAATCAGGATGTCATCTAGTCCATTCCCTGGTGCTGAGGTAGGATTATATTCATTAACGATTTGGAAAAGGGGATAAATAGTGAGGTTGCAAAATTTACAGATGAGACAAAATTATTTAGGATAGTCTGAAGAATATCAGAGGATCCTAACAGAGCTAAACCAATGGGCAGCATGATGACCGTTGGTAGACGGAGCTCAGTGTCAATACACATAATGCTCATTGGAAGAAATAGTACGTACTGCTCATACACCTTCCCGGGTTCTAAATTACCTGTAGCCATATGGGGAAAGATCTGCAGTCACTATGGAAAACTCAATGAAAACCTCAGCTCAGTGAGTGGTGGTGACCAAAAATATAAACAAAATGTTCAGATACAAGAGGAATACAATTGAAAATAATACTAGATGAAACTCACCTCTGGGCAGAGGTCCCGCACAAGGTCTGAGCTCCAACTAAATTCCATTTAAGCCCACAAAATAGGGCTTAAATTGGATTTAAGTGGTGCATAGGGCTTGTGGGGTCATTTAAACAGGGGTGAATTTCATCCACTGAAAATATTATAATGCCATTATTGAAGTCAATAGGATGCCTTCACCTTGAGTGGATCACTGCAGACTACGTGGCTTTGGAAGAAGGATAAAGCAGTTCGAGGCGCAAGTGGTGTTATCATCCATCCTCCCGGTTGAAGGAAAGGACCCAGCTAGGGACCATCAAATTGCAGAAGTAAATGCATGGTTACACAGGTGGTGTCAGAGAGAGGGCTTTGGATTCTTTGACCATGGGATGTTGTTCCAGGAAGAAGGATTGCTAGGAAGAGACGGGATCCACCTAATGAAGAGAGGGAAGAGCATCTTCTCTGGCAAGCTGGCTAACCTAGTGAGGAGGGCTTTAAACTAGATTCACTGGGGGACAGGGACCTAAGCCCGGATGTAAGTGGGACAGCAGGAGGAAGCGCAAGGAGGAGGGTGCAAGAGGGGAAGCCTCCTCATTTGTACTGAGAAAGTAGGGCAATTGGCTAGTTATCTTAGGTGCCTGTATATGAACGCAAGAAGCCTGTGAAACAAGCAGGAGGAATTGGAAGTCCTGGCACAATCAAGAAACGATGATGTGACTGGAATAACCAAGACTTGGTGGGGTAATTCACACAACTGGAACATTGTCATGGATGGCTATAAACAGTTCAGGAAGGACAGGCACAGGCAGGGACAAAATGGTGGAGGAGTTGCACTATATGTAAGAGAGTAATATGATTGCTCAGAGCTCCGGTATGAAACTGGAGAAAAGCCTGTTGAGAGTCTCCGGGTTAAGTTCAGAGGTGAGAGCAACAAGGGTGATGTTGTGACAGGCGTCTGTTATAAACCACCAGACCAGGAAGATGAGGTAGACGAGGCTTTCTTCAGATAACAAATGGAAGTTTCCAGATCACGGGACCTGGTTCTCATGTGGGACTTCAATCACTCTGAAATCTGCTGGGAGAGCAATACAGCAGAGCACAGACAATTCAGGAAGTTTTTGGAAGTGCTGTGGACAGCTACCTAGTACAAGTGCTGGAGGAACCAACTGGGAGCCATGCTCCTCTTGACGCTCACAAACAGGGAAGAATTGGTAGGGGAAGTAGAAGTGGGTGGTAACCTGGGCAGCAGTGACCATGAGATGGTAGAGTTCAGGATCCTGACAAAAGGAAGAAAGGAGAACTGCAGCATATGGACCCTGGACTTCAGAAAAGCAGATTTTGATTCCCTGAAGGAGCTGATGGGCAGGATCCCCTGGGAGGCTAACATGAGGGGGAAAGAAGTCCAAGAGAGCTGGCTGTATTTTAAAGAAACCTTATTGACGGTGCAGGAACAAACCATCCCCATGTGCAGAAAGACTAGCAAATATGGCAGGTGACCAGCTTGGCTTAACAAAGAAGCCTTTGGTGAGCTTAAAAGCAAAAAGGAAGCTTAAAAGAAGTGGAAGGTTGGACAGATGAGTAGGGAGGAGTATAAAAATACTGCTCGAGCATGCAGGAGTGAATTCAGTAAGGCCAAAGCACAATTGGAGTTGCAGCTAGCATGGGACGTGAAGGGTGACAAGAAGGGTTTCTACAAGTATGTTAGTAACAGGAAGGTGGTCAGGGAAAGTGTGGGCCCTTTACTGAATGGGGAGGCAACCTAGTGACCGATGATGTGGAAAAAGCTGAAGTACTCAATGCTTTTTTTGCCTCTGTCTTCAAAGACAAGGTCAGGTCCCAGATTACTGCACTGGGCAGCACAGTATGGAGAGGAGGTGAGCAGCCCTCAGTGGTGAAAGAACAGGTTCAGAACTATTTAGAAAGGCTGGACATGCACAAGCCCATGGGGCCAGATGCAATGCATCCGAGGGTGCTGCAGGAGTTGGCTGATGTGATTGCAGAGCCATTGGCCACTATCTTTGAAAACTTGTGGCGATTGGAGGAGGTCCTGGATGACTGGAGAAAGGCAAATATAGTGCTCATCTTTAAAAAAGAGACGAAGGAGGATCTGGGAAACTATAGACCGGTCAGCCTCACCTCGGTCCCTAGAAAAGTCATGGAACGGGTCCTCAAGCAATCCATTTTGAGGCACTTGGAAGAGAGGAAGGTGATCAGGAACAGTCGGCATGGATTCACCACAGGCAAGTCATGTCTAACCAACCTGATTGCCTTCTATGATGAGATAACTGGCTCTGTGGATGTGGGGAAAGCGGTAGATGTGCTATACCTTGACTTTAGCAAAGCTTTTGATATGGTCTCCCACAGTATTCTTATCAGCAAGTTAAAGAAGTATTGGATTGGATGAATGGAGTATAAGATGGATAGAAAGCTGTCTAGATCATTGGGCTCAACAGGTAGTGATCAATGGCTCGATGTCTATCTGGCAGCCAGTAAGAAGCAGAGTGCCCCAGGGCCGGTTTTGCTTAACATCTTTATTAATGATCAGGAGGAGGGGTGGATTGCACCCTCAGCAAGTTTGCAGATGACACTAAGCTGAGGGGACTGGTAGATACACTGGAGTGCAGGGATATGATACAGAGTGACCTAGACAAATTAGAGGAGTAATCTGATGAGGTTCAAGAAGGATATGTGCAGAGTCCTGCACTTAGGAAGGAAGAATCCCATGCACAGCTACAGACTGGGGACTGATGAGGTAGGCAGCATTATTGCAGAAAAGTACCTGGGGGTTACAGTGGACAAAAAGCTGGATATGTGTCAACAGTGTGCCCTTATTGACAAGAAGGCTAACGGCATATGGGGCTGCATTAGTAGAAGCATTGCCAGCAGATCGAGGGAAGTGATTATTCCCCTCTAGTCAGCACTGGTGAGACCACATTTGGAGTACTGTGTCCAGTTTTGGCTCCCCATTACAGAAAGGATGTGGACAAATTAGAGACCAGTGGAGAGCAACAAAAATGATTAGGGGGCTGGAGCACATGACTTATGAGAGGCTGAGGGCACCAGGCTTGTATCATCTGCAGAAGAGAAGAATGAGGGGAATTTGATAGCAGTCTTTAACTACCTGAAAGGGGGTTCCAGGGAGGATGGAGCTAAGCTGTTCTCAGTGGTGGCAGATGACAGAATTAGGAGCAATGGTCTCAAGTTGCAGTTGGGGAGTTCTAAGTTGAATATTAGGAAAAAAATTTCACTAGGAGGGTGGTGAAGCACTGGAATGGGTTATCTTGGAAGATGGTGGAATCTCCATCTTTAGAGGTTTTTAAACTGTGGCTTGACAAAGCCCTGGCTGGGGTGATTTAATTGGGTTTGGTTCTGCTTTGAGCAGGGAGTTAGACTAGATGACCTCCTGAGGTCCCTTTCAACCCTAATATCCTATGATTCTATGAATACTGTGTTGCATTCTGGTCATCCCAGAGAGAGGTGCAGCAAAAGTGATTAGAGCCTGGAGAGACTTCTGTATGAGGAGACAGAAGATTGCAACTGGTTAGTGAAGGGACAAATAGCAGAGGACATATAAAAAAACCTCAATAAATAATAAAGAGACAGTAAATAGCCAATATTTTCCCTTCTTACTTAATTCAAGAACATGGGGTAATTCAGTTCAATTAAAAAGGAATACATTTAAAAAGGTTCCAAGCGAATACATATATTACACAACACAAAGTAACCTGTGGAACTCACTGCCTCAAGGTATCACTGAAGCCAAGAGCAAAGCAGGTTTCATAAAAGTTTTAGACATTTGTATGAATAATAAGAATAAGCCAGTCTGTCTAAACATGGGAGGGTTTGGGGGAGTGGGATGGAGAAGGATCAGGAGGCAAATGAGAAAGAAATATGCCCTCTATCCTACAAGTTTCAGTACTATATCTAAACTGCCTAATCTTGTATCTAAAGCATTTGTCTATTTGTTTTGTTCTATTTTTATGCTATTGTAGCCAGTCACACAGTAGTAAGACTGGTGCTTGTTTTCCTTCACTCTAGAAGCACTGAATGAACAAAGCTCACTGAGCTAACATCTAGAAGGGTCAGAACAAAACAAAACACAGAAGGTTGCAGAGTGGTGAAATTGAAGCAATATCTTCATCCTTTGCAATAATTCTCTCCTGGATAAAATTGCTCAAATTCATATCTGGGCGAGAGCCACTTACTTGCATGAAGGGACACCTGGGGAAAAGTGGAATTAGTGCCATTCTGTAGCTGTCACGGAAGGAACAGCACTTTGAAACAGACAAGTTGGCTATTGCTGTAGCATATTTGGGTGGATTTACCAAACATGCAATAGTTTTGCAATCTGTATTTGGTTCCAAAAGGACAAAAGTGTATGCATTTAAAAAACAAAACAAAAAAACCCCACAGTGTCGAACAAAATACAGCAGCCTGGAACAATGGAATGAAAAAAATATCACCTTTTTTACTACAAGCAATAATGGTAGCTTCTTCTAGTCTTCAGATCACAATAGAAAGTCAGTTGTGGTGAAGCTCAGAAGCAAAAGAGAGGGTGATCATTATAGGGCAGGATTTGGAATCACTGATACAACAGTGGGATGGGTGTGGCACGCTGTCTCAAAGCAGCATTCTGGAACCCCATATTCACCAGTCATATAATTATGGTAGGTTCTGTACAAAGCATGCCTTGCGAGGTATCATTTTAAACGTCTTGATCTGCCAAACATTAATATTCTGTTGGATTGTATGTATTATCATTGTATGTGAAGTTAGGAAGTGTTGCTCTATAGGTCACTGAAATATGTTGTGGAGTGGGAAACACACACAGCCAGCCTTTCAGGTATAACAACGGGGGAGCCAGACAGCACTAATGGCTCACCATCACCAAACAAGGAAAGAATCCACTATCAGAAACTGTTTACAATGAAGAGTACACAGAGACAGCACATGTACAATGGGAACACTGCTTGACCAATGGGGGTGGCCCCCACACGTCATAGCCAGAAATCTGTCCAGCAAGTGGGAAGAAGCTATAAAGGAGGGGAAGTGACATCACTTGGCTTCATTCTCCCCACAGCCTAAAACCTGGAAACATGTCTGGAGGACAAAAGACTTTGAACCGGCAAGGGGCCCCGAGCTGGAGGAGTGGTCCAGCCTCTGTATTAATAATCTGTAACCTGCTTGTACTATCTGTCAGGGTGAGATTGCTTGAATCAAATCCTGTATATGGTATTTAGACTGTGGTTTTACTTTTGTTTCTTAAGTAACCTACTTTGATCTTTTATGCCTACCGCTTATGACCACTTAAAATCTATCTTTCTGTAGTTAATAATTCTGTTTGATATTTTACCTAAAACAGTGTGTTTTGGTTGAAGTGATTGGGAAATCTGCTCTGATTACAAAAGCTGGCGCACATCCACCTTCCTTTGAAGAAGAAAGAGGTGAACTGGATAAAGAATTTACAGTGGCCAGGCTTCTGATCAGTGCAAGACAGTACAGTTCGGGGGTGCAAGACTGAAGAGCCTGGAGGAATTGGCTGGTGCAGTTTCATTAGTGGCTGGGGAAATCTGTCATGTAAATCAGTTGGGTGTGTCCCTGCCTGTGGATGTCTGTGTAAGTACATCTTCCAGAGGTTTGTAGCTTGCTAACAGCATCACAGTGTGAGAGCCAACCAAGTAAAGTTTCATGCAATCTAGCTGGGTGTGAGGCTCCACACGCTGTTAGGCTAGGTGATGACAGTGCCCAGAGGGGTTTGCTGCTTGTCACTAGCAATGCATGGTGTGAGAGAGCCCAAGCTGGAGAGTTAAAGGGGGACAGCGGTTCCTCAGTTCCAGACTACACCCCGGGGAAACCAATCACAATGGGGGAGCTCAGGACCAAGAGGATGTGAAGACTGAATTCCCTCAGAAAAGGTGATACCCTCCAAATTCCTTTCTGGTGGAGAAATGTTTGGAACTTGGGAATAGGTTCAGCACCAAGTTATTTCCATCTTGGTGATGGGAGAGTGCAGATACTCTGCTGCTAGAGGTGAGATCTTTCAGATGAGCTCTAAAATGAAGGATATGACGATGCCTATTCAATGAAAGACCAGGGGGGTGTCAGCCCTCCTGTACTAGTACCTCCTACCTTGGCATTCTGCTTCCCTGAATTCCCCCTGCAGTTTCCAGGGAAAAGTAATTCTTCCCTTCCTGTCCTAAAAATTCCAATGCAGAATGGCAACTTTGTTTCCATCCTAGACGTGGCTGTTTTTCAATAGTGAGCAAAGATTTGGGATCCCTCTGAATGCTAGGTGCTGTATAAATGTAAGTTATTATAAATACACTGCCCTGTAGCTGTACATATTTACATATTTGTATCTTGGGGGTTTCCAGAGACTAGAACTCCCCTCTTGGACCAATCCAAAACCTATGTGAAAACAGAGCCTCGTATCATACAGTTGGGCCTGCAATGTATTTTATATACAGACAGATCCTTCCCTACTCTGCCTTCCACACCAAAACAACAGCCCGTCCCCCCGTCCCCAGCTTTGGGAGGATCTGACAAGGAATTTAAATGCATCAAGGCCTCCTCTATTGCTAAGTTAGCACAGCAAGAGAAAAGAGTAAGTTTCAAAGGCATAGGGCTGACAAGAGCGGAAACAATTACTTCTTTCCACTACACTCCCCAAAAGCTGCAGAGAAATAAAAATCAAATCAACAAAGTCAGGCGAATAAAATAACATCAACACTTCGATGATATTATGACAGGCCAATTAATTTTGGAGAATTTCAAAAATGAACACACACCTGCATGTTTTACTGGAATACTGGCAAGGCCCCATGTTGTACACAGCACATTACACCTAAATTATGCACCTGGAATCTTAGATTAATGCAGCAGGGACCTCAGATTTATGTGCTCAAAGTGGCGGTGGACTGCAGAAGTCCAGCAGACCAGAGTTGGTGAGGCACTGATGGGTAAAACTAGTGCTAGAGCTGGTTGGAAAACTTAGGCAATTTTGTTGAAAAATTGAGGGGGAGAGGGGATTGTGATCAGGATTTTTAACTGCTACTCTGTACCAGTGGCCTCAATTGGTCCAGCATCTATGACACCATAGTTAGGAATCAATAGATTTCACATGCTGAGTGGGGAAGGTGTTAAAAAAATGGAGCAAATTCCAAGAAAGGGAAAGGGTAAAAGAGGAAAGAAAAAGGCGATGAACAGACATGGAGGAAAGGAAAGAGAAAGACGATAAAGAGAAGAAGGAAGAGAAAATAATACACAGCACTGAATTAAGACTTGAATGTAAAGTGTTGTACATACATTATTTAATCAATCAATTAATGGCCTAATTAAAAGAAGGGTACAGAAAGGGAAATAAGATGAGGAGAGAATGGAGGGAGTGGAGTGTTGGGAGACTGAGCAACAATACCTGTCCCATTCAGCCATGCAGCATTATCCCAGGTGAACCTATGCTAAATTGCCATGACAATACTTAGCCAGAGTTCCCTGACAGATCATTACGAGAACATTAGCTGGGCATTAGTGAGAATTACCCATTTTTCACACATTGATTACATGCCATCGCTAGCTCATTAGTGCATCGGCTGCTAATAAGCCCCACTCTAAGTAGCAGCTTCCTCCCTTTGCTGAGATCTAAACCTACTTAACTTGGAGCAAGCGGCATGGACAGGCTCCACTGAATCAAACAAGCACATTTAGGAAGAGCCCCATTAATCTAGCTGGGTTATATACATTGAAGCAGTGCCTGTGCACGTCACAGGAAGCCTGTAATCTTATTCCTGAATCTATATTGGTAACTGTGCATGGATCAAGGAACGTGCCATTATAATCCCCGCTCCTACCCTAGAACCCCCTTCATGCCATACTGGGAGTGACTGTCTCTCTGTGCCTCTCGCCCCAGAACCCCCTCTGTTCCATGCTAGCTTCTATTTTTGTAACATAATTTTAGCTAGAAACATGACCCAACCTCTTACAATTCTCACATTCACTCTATTGCATCGACTTCCTGGTGCATACAGTAGGAGGTATAACTGGGTTTAAATGTGTTTCAAGGGAATGGAAGGGGAGGCCAGGTCAACATGATTATTTTCACCACAGAAGTCAGATGCCATATTGTGTCTCTGGAAACAAGAACAAGGTTAAACCAAGAAAAGGTGACCTGTGATTGGGGATTCTCTCTCCCCCGCCTTTCCTGAGACATTGCCACCTGTCCACCTACGCACAAAACAAATTTCACTGGAGTCATATGTTTGTGAATGTACAACAATCCTCTTAGTGCAACTGATTATGCCTTCCTAATCCAGCCAAGTCCAGCATGGATACCTGCTGCTTTTCCCCCACCTCTCTCCTTCTTTCTAAAGCTGTACGTCTAAACAGGGCAGGCGGGAATACATGAGATGAATTATTGAGATGCCAGGAGCTAAGGCTCAGCAGAGATGGATTGGTTGGATTATAGGATAACTGAGGGTGCACGTGTCACCGTGTGCAGCCCTGCAGAAGAGTAGGAAAGCAGGTGCCTTTCAGCTCCAATAGAAAGGCACTAGATAAGGCAAAAGAGGAAAGCTCATTTCTTTGTCACTTGGAAAGAGAAGAAAAGATACTCTCTGGGAGTCAGAAAGCTGAGAGGAGAAGAATGGTCTTGAGGGTAGGGCAATGGACTCAAAATGGACTGTGTCTCAGTAAACATCAGCGATGGGGAGGCTAGCTGTATGGCACAAAGGAGTTGGCATCAGTGGCGGGTTGGAGGGGATGGGAGGATGACATGATGACAGATGTAAGATGGAGCAGAGTTGAGTAGGGTCTTGAAAGCAAGGGTCAGAAGTTTAAACTTGACACAAGGGACAACGGGGAGCCGGTGGAGTGACGCACAAGAGAAGAGGATGTAGTCAGATCAGCAGAGAAGGAAGACCATTGTATTGGTCACCTTTTGGATGGACTAGGGTGTGGGAGGCAATGGGGGTGTCAGGGAGGTCGGAGAAGTGGAAGAGGTTGCAGTAATCAACATCAGGGATGATCAAGACATGGACAAGTGTTTTAGCTGTTCAGGCAGAGAGGAAGGGGTTTTAGATGAAATTTTCTAATATTGTAGAGGAAAAATTAAATCAGAATTTGTTGAGGAGGAGGAGGAGGATGGGAGAGTCGAAGAGACCTCCAAGCTACAAGTTTGTGAGACTTGGAGTATTTTGTTGTTAACAGTGTTGGAGAAGGGTGGAAGTGGAAAGAGTTCAGAGGAGTGACAAGGAGCTTTTTGTGGCAAATCATCTGGGGGGACTGTTGCAAAGACAGGCTGGTCAGGTATACGGGAGTACATTTGGGAGCCATTATATGTAGAGATGATAATTGAATCTGGGTCTGTGGATGAGGTCACCCAGGGATAAACAGCAAAAAGGGAATATAAAGGATGAAAGACAGGGCTCTGAGACCACCTACATACAGCGAGAAGACAGGAGGAAGTCAATGACAAATCAGGTGTGACGCTGTAAAGAAAGAAAATGACCATGTGTGCACTAAGGTATCACTGATGTATCACCATTGTGCACAACTGTGATAAATCTTATGCCTGGTATGTTTTGTAAGGTGTCATCGGAAAAGTTGTGGTCTGTTGAACCATGTTATCCTATTTATATGTGTGCATTATCATTGTGTATGAAGTTATGAATCTTTGCTATATGTTTGTATCTCAAACATGTTGTGTTTCTGGGTAACACTCACAAGACAGATTTACATCCAGATCAGCCAACCATGGCTGATGGGCCATTAAGGAGAATCAAGTCTTCCAGTGGGCCCCTCCCAAGGATGCCTCAGAAAGCGATGGACACCTCATAACACATCAGGGCATGTAGAACATGTAATCCCGGAGTCCATGTTTGCAATAACTTTCCGTGCACGTAGACTGGGGGAGCATAAATTGGAGAGTGTGACATCATCCCCTTGCCTCTTTCCTGCTCCACATCTCAGGATTATGGTTTCTAACAAAGAAGAGCTTTGAACAATGGACTGAGGACCCCAAAATTTGGTATGAACCAGAGAAACTTATTACAAACTGGCAGATTTAACATCACTGCTATTATCCTGGTCTACAAACTCAAATCAACTGTAACGTAAATAATTAATTTTAACCTCTTAATTTTTTAATATATTAATAAACCTTAGGGTTTTGAGGTTTTGTTGGTTATTAAAGGATTGGCTACAAGGCATACAGAAGAAGGGTGAAAAGCAGACACACCTAACAAACATTCTGTAAAGTTAGATCAATAAATCCACCCCTCCCCTAGGAAACATACCCCAAACCATAAAAACAACCCTGAAAGAGCAAAAAATGCAGGCAGAGTGGGGGCTATCCAGTTTACTGCACTGCATGTAGCATGTGTGATTACCTTACTTGCGGGCAGGTGGCGTACATGTGCATTTGATGCAAGCAACTTCTGGCCCTTGAGACAAGAGTACTTGAACTGGAGAAGCTAAGGGAGACAGAGAGGTACACACAGACTTTCTGGAACACAGTCCAGGGGACCCATTCGCAGTCTGACAGCCTCTGTGCTGTTGAGAAGGATGAAAGTCTTGGGGAAGGAGAACGTCAAACTAGAGTGGAGAGAAACAATCCGATAGTTGGGACCCTCCTGCCAGATGATGGCATGATATTCTCTTGCACTGACACCCTTCTGTGTGTGTGTAAATAACTCTGTTATTAGGAAGAGACAGATAATAGTAATGGGGGAGTCGATTAATAGAAATACAGATAGTTGGACTTGTGAGGACTGAGAACTGCATGGTGAACTGCCTGCCAAGTGTTAAGGTTGAGGATCTCTCGAGACATCAAAATAGACTTATGTGCAGTCCTGAGGAGGAGCTAGTGGTCATGGTACATATTGGTACCAATGCCACAGGAAAAGGTAGAAGAGAGGTCCTGAAGGCCAAATTTAGGCTGCTAGGTAAGAGATTAGTGTCCATGACCACCATGGACCAGAATTCTCTAAAGTGCAAGTTTCAGGCGCAGGGCCATTTAGACAGACAGAACCACAGGGTCTCAATGCATGGATGAGACAGTGGCGTTTGGCCAAAGTATTTAGGTTTATTAGGGGCTGGGAAACCTTTTGGGAAAGGAGGAGCCTATACAAGAAGGATGGTCTCCACCTAATGCAAAATGGAACCAGATAGTTGGCATGTAAAATTAAAAAGGTCATAGAGGAGTTTTTAAACTAAGAGCTGGGGGAAAGCTGACAGATGTGGAGGAGGAGCACAGGTTTTGGACAGACATGTCCCTTAGGGGAGGATATATTAAAGGATATATTATACTCTATCCTAGTAAAAAAGTAAAAGATAGAAGTTGATAAAGTACAGGCATGAACTGAAGAAAAACAGTCAAACAAACAAGCAAACAAAAAAACCGAGTCCCATTCAATTACATCACATGAACTCAGACAACAAAATATTGACAAATTTTATAAGTGCTTATACAAATGCTATAAGTCTAAATACTAAGAGGAGTGAACTTGAATGCCTGGTATTAAATGAGGATATTGATATAATAGGCATCACAGAAACTTGGTGGAACAGTGATAATCAATGTGATGTGATAATACTAGGGTACAAAATATACAGGAATGTAGGAATGACAGAGCAGGTCATACTGGTGGGGGAGTGGCACTACAAGTAAAAAGAAAGCATAGAGCCAAATATAGTAAAAATCTTAAATGAATCAAACTGTACCGTAGAATCTCTATGGATAGAAATACCATGCTTGAATAATAAGAGTACAGCAATAGGAACATACTACTGACCAGGATGGTGATGGTGATTATGAAATGCTCAGGAAAATTAGAGGCGCTACAAAAACAGATAATCCAATAATAATGGGGGATTTCAACTATCCCCATTTTGACTGGGTACATATCACCTTGTGATGGGATGCAGAGATAAAATTTCTAGACACCATTACTAACAGCTCCTTGGAGCAGCTATGTCTGGGAACCCAATAGAGGAGAGGTAATTTTGTATTTAGTCCTAAGTAGTGCACAGTCCAAGAGGTGAATGCAGCTGCTTTGCTCAGTAATAGCAACCATAATGTAATTACATTTAACATCGTTATGGGGGGGAATACCAAAGAAACTCAATCCTATAGTATTTAACTTCAAAAAGGGGCAATACACAAAAATGAGGAGGATAGTTAAATGGAAATCAAAAGGAACAGTCACAAGAGTGAAATGCCTGCAGGCTACATGGAAACATCTTAAAAACATCATCACAGAGGCTCAAACTATATGAAAACTACAAATAAATAAAAAATAATAATAAAACAGTAGGAGGACCATAAAAATGCCACCATGCCTAAACAGAGTAAAAGAGGTGGTTAGAGAGACAAAAAGAAATCCTTTATAAATTGGAAGTCAAATCCTATTCAGGAAAATAGAAAGGAACACAAACTCTAGCAAGTCAAGCATAAGAAGGCAGGCCAAAAAAGAATTTGAAGAGCAACTAGCAAAAGAGGCAAAAGCTAAGAGCAACACACTTTGTAAGTATATCAGAAGCAAGAAGCCTGCCAAACAATCAGTGGGGCCATTCGATGATCGGGGTACTAAAGGAGCACTCAGGAAAACAAGGCCATTGCAGAGAAGCTAAATGAATTCTTTACAATGGTCTTCTTTGCAGAGGATGGGAGGGATATTCCCACACCTTAGTCATTCCAGATTGAGGTATCCATAGAGGAGGTTTTGGAACAAATTGATTAATTAAACAGTAATAAGTCACCAGGACCAGATGGTATTAACCCAAGAGTTTTGAAGGAACTCAGATGAAATTGCAGATAGATCCAACAATGGCTATTGGCCAAGATGGTCAGGGACACCATCCCGTGCTCTGGATGTCCTTAAACCTCTGACTGCCAGAATCTGGGACTGGACAACAGGGGATGGATCATTTGATAAATTGCCCTATTCTGTTAATTCCCTCTGAAGCACCTGGCACTGGCCACTGTCGGAAGACGGGATGCTGGGCTAGCTGGACCATTGGTCTGATCCAGTATGGCCGTTCTTATATTATGTTCTTATGAATGGGTGCAGCTGTGCTTTGGGCCCTCCCACCTGCCCCACCTCCAGCTCAGCGAAGGGGAGCTGTGTGCTCAGCATGAGGAGACTGCTACCTGGTGAGGCTTATGCACGTTTGTGGGAGAGCACATGGCACTGGCCCAACTGAGTAGGTACCTGCCAGTTGCCCAGCAGTCACGTCTATGTCTGGCAAGTACGTTATCACTCTTAGCAGTGTTGGCCTACATTGTCTTGTATTAATCAGGTCCCTCTGACTTTTATCGACCTCTTTTAAACAGAAGCAATTGCTTCAACTTCTTATGTTAGTCCAGAAAGCAGAGTACATCAATGATGTATCATGGAAATTCTCTCTCTTCCCTTGTTCAGCCAATCAGACGAGATCTGGGGGACGGGGAGCGGAAATGTTAATTTTCAGCACTGCCGACCCCTCCCCACCAACCCTCACAAACGGCTAATGAAAAAAACCAACCACCGGCGATAAACAGGATCAAAATGCACGGACTGTCCCTTGGGAAAAATAAACAAAGTGATTTGGTGACGGCCGCTCCTTTGACCAGCACTCTGACGAATGCTGGGGCTGTAGCTCTGAGCACAGTCTGCCACTGAAAGGTAAATTAAGGATGAGACCGAGAGCAAGCACTTTTTTTTGCCTGTCTGTAAACTAAGACAAATGGAAAGCGCACAGGAGGACAATGGACAGATGGACGGGTGGGACGGCCTGGGAAGGGGAGCAGGACTAAGGGAGGATGGGCCTGTGTATCTAAAAGTAGCAGATGGGAGGTTGAGAGGAACCAGCAGCAGGGCTATAAGTTCTGAGTGTAGACTGTAAATCCATGGAACGGACGGCAAGCATGGCACTAGGGCGGCTATTCCAACCCTGAGCCACGACAATCTGCTTTTAAACTGGCGGAAACTGTAATCCAGTCTTCAAACAGATGGTAGGGGGGGAGATGGGGGGGGGGGAGGAAAAGAGGGAAAGGGAGATACAAATGCAAGCTCTCCAGTATTCGTAGCAAAACCAGCCAACCTCCAACGGGGGAGGTGGTCACAGGAGGAGAAAAAAAACATGGTCTTTATCTAAATGACGATTCACTGGTGAAAAAGGCATCAGGGATTTGACCTTAAAAGAATCTCATGGCCACTGGGTTTTTTGAAGGAGATGTCAAATTGAGGTCTTGACCACTCGCTGTCCTAGAGAGCTTATGGAACTTTCCACAAGCACAGATGGTGTTAGCTCTGCTGTCCTGGCCAAATTCCATCTCAGGTAATTACAATTAGCCTCACTACATTCTCTGGGCACATAATAGTTTGTGTTTTGTCCTAAACAGACATGACTGTTGTGAGCTCTGCCCTGTGATAGCTGTGTGGTTCGCTCCAGAGGTGGCGGGTGAAATGAGCCCTTTGCGCATGGAATGTCATTTGCAATTCTGTAATGTGCTCTGAGCTGGGACAGAGCTGGGGTTCCAAATACCTCTGCACTTGGGGAAAAGTTCACATCAAGATCTGAACTTTGCAGCTGAAACCTGTCTAAATAATGGACTTTGAGTGTTCCTCACCATAGAGAAGATGGAAGGTTGCTGGACAGACAAACCCTCTGGTTCTCTCTGTCTCTCTAGCTGATTGGCACAGCCTATGCTGACTAATATCACTGCACATGGTCTCCCTGATTCCTGTTCCAGGTTGGCCATGAAACGGACTGCTGAGAACCAAACAAGACAAACAAAACTTCAGCCCTGAACACCCACAGAGCTCTTAGGAAGTTTGGACTGGGATTTCAGCTTTGGAAATCAGGCCTGTTTATCAATTTGGAATTCTGAAATGGACCAATAATAGAATAAACGGCAGCATCTTAGGGTGAGATATTAGAAGGACTGGTGCTATGCTCTGAGAACCCATTGCCATTGTTATATATTTGATGACCATTCCATGCATTATAGGGAAATACTCAACAGAAAATGTATGAGATCGGTCCAGTACACACTTGTGCGTTTTGTGTGTTATCAAGACCCAATGGTAATGTGTGTGTGTGTGCGAGAGAGAGAACCACTTGCCATATTACTACACCAATGACCACGCTGATTTCTGACGTATTTATCTCGTGTCATCACCTGCTCATTGCTAAGAGTCAATGCTGCTGTAACCCACAGCCTACTCTGAGGTCCCTTGCTGACGAGTCCTGGGCTCTATAAACCTGGTATTTTGTGGCAAACAGATTCTCTGATTTTTTGATGAAACAATCTGATCTTCTTCCTGTTTATTCTCACTGTGACGGGGTGTACAAGCCCTGCACTGGTTTGGCCGGGATTAATCCCACTCTGTGGGCCACAGAGGCCACGCCCCATTGGCTCTACTGGGCATGCTCCACCTGCAGCCTCAGTACAAAAGAGAGCAGCCCGTCTTAATTAACATGGAATGCCGAGGAGAGAGGACGCAGGAATGGCCAGAGCCCCACACCACACAGGCCGAGAACACTGCAACCCAGGCGAACACCACACTGCTCGAAGGAGGTCTGAGGGGAAAAAAAAGTCATTGGGAGTTGCAATAGCCAGTGACACCAGACACCCGAGAGAACTACAGACTTCGCTGCAGGGAAAAGGGATAGGAAGTAGCCTAGGGACTAACTTTGCTACACTGAAGGAATTGGGAAACTGGTCAATGTGTTTCAGGAGGATCCCCGTTGACTCTGATCCCCGAGCACTCCCCACCACTGCCAGGGCTCTGGAAAGGGGCTTGGAGAAGCAGAGAGGCCCCAAGTTCCCCATCCCAGGTTCCACACACCTCTAGGTGGTGCTCCACTCCCCCAATGTACCAGTAGGCCATAGTACCCCACAGAACAGGGTCAACGTATTGACCCTGGCCATTAGGCCTGACTGCCCTGACCAAAAGGGCCACTCTACTGACTCTGGCCATTGGGTCCCACTGCCCTGACTGAAAGGGCCGCTCTAGTGACTCCAGCCATTAGTTCACACAGCCTACACTACAAGGGCAGCCACATCAACCCAGGCCAGTAGGCCAGACTACTGTGAAACCCAGGGTGGAAAGTTAGACTCAGCCACAGAGTGTACAAGCCCCATGACACACACACACAATCAAACTCATCAGATTTTCCACCCTGTCCCAGAACTGGCTTGAGTTCATGGGCATGATAATCCCACTCTTTCCTTAGTCTCCAGTGAACACCCAGCAGGAAAAATCTCTCTAAAAGAATATACTTTTAATAAACCACACTTTGCCTTTCTCTAGTACCTTCCTTACAATAATCTCAAAACACTTTGCTGCCACAGATGAACTTAGACTCACAGACCCCCCTCTGTGAAACAGGGATGCACTACTCCCATGTAAATGCTCAGGAAACACTGCATAGAGAAAGCATATGGTTAACTCAACATTATATAGCAGAGTCAGAACCTGAGTATCATGACTCCCAGTCTTGCAATTAAAACCTACATCATGCTGCTTCCTGCTTATCCACTTTTAGTGCCCTGAGGGCTTAGGGATGAGGTTGAATTTTCAAAGTGGCATCAATTTATTGTCCAGATTTGCACTCTTACACTTTGGGGGTGAGCGGATTTTCATCAACCAAGGTGTTACATGACGCAAGACATGGCTTTACATGCAATCCATTGCACTCTAAAAGTCCTCTTGGCTTTACCAGCCAGCTGAATCCTTGGAGGGATATTAGGGTAGGAGATGAGTATCTGCAATGGTGGGGATCAGTCCTATCTTCTATTCCCTCTGAGGAGAGGAAGCAGGATTTGCTCTCCAGGATGAATTTTCTTACTACAACCTGAGAAGCTAACCCAAGCACATGTCCTGAATGCAGCCAATACTTGGGAAATATAGCCATTCCAATTATGAAGGGTCTTCTTTTCCCAGGAGGAAGGTTGGGTTGAGATGACCCAACAGAAGCGTACTGCAGAAGGAGGCTGAGCCATACTATTCCATGACATGACATCCTATTCTGTCACACTGCTTAGAAGGATAGGATATATTCATGAAACTCGGAATGTCACCTTAGTACACCATACTGAAATGATGTGGCGTTAGGTGAAGAGTGGGTAGAGAGGCTACCATACTGGCTTGTTCGTTCAGCCAACACTGGGGACTTGCAGAAGAACACTGACAGTGGTTGTGGTGTGTTCCTTTGGTGTAACCCCACTGAATTCAAGGGATTACAACCCACTAGACAGAGTGTTTTGCCTCAGAGAAGTGAGCTCATCTTCTCTCAGCACAAAGGCTGACCCAGCTTTGCTCCCTAAGACTGAGAGAGCCGTACATTTCCAGAGTGTGTTCCAGCCCCAGCAAAGCATGGACCACCATGTGCAGGTGGTTGAACAAGGCAGATTAGCATTTCATGTTAAGAAAAAGCGTGTGTGGATTTGGTGCTTATGAATGAGAAAGGCTGGTGTTGGTATGTGTTGTGCGTGATTCTTTTGCACAGCTCTGCCAATGCACTTAATTTCTGCCCTGCAGTATCCTCTGCTATTCCAGTCCCCACACAGTTGTGCCAACGCCCCTCACTCCTGCCCTTCAGCCCCTCTGCTATTCCAGCTCTGGGCTCTACACACAGAGCTCTACCATGCTCCATTGGTTTGAATATGTTCTTCTGTGAAAAATGACATTTTCCCAAAACAAACGCTTCTGCTTAACGGATGTCAGACTGCTGTAATTTTTACTCATTAAACTCGTGACTCAGACAAGCTCTCTCAGTATGTTCACTTTCTAATTACCAGGACCAGGCAGTTTTAGACCAGGGGAACACTCCCCGCCAAAATCTCTGCTATACTGAATGACCCTTTATTCTCCCCCCCCCCTTCCCATCTGCTCCCTACTCCCCTCACTTATTTCACTGGTGTATGCTCTTTTGCCTTGCAAATCCTTCCTCAGGGAGAAGCAATCTCTTAGCCAGAGTTTTAACATGGACAATCTCCTTTTCCCATGCCTTGTCCTTTCCCTGTTCATTAGCTTTTCTAAGCCCCTTTGGCTGTGAAGGTGCAGTTGCGTTTATATCGACCAACAGTGACCTAGCAAGAGGAAGTCAATATTAGTGCACCTAAACATGCGGGGATCTGGATGTTGATCCCTCTGTTGTTACCTATCTGTCTTCCTTCTCTCTGCCTTTGTTCCAGCCTCTCTGTCATTTGAGTCTCTCATTCTCCCTCCCCCCGTTCTCTTTTCTTCCATATTTGTACGTTCTCTCCTTCTCTTGCCTTTCACTTTCCCCGCTCCTGCCCTCACAACATTTAGAAGGGCTGACCTTTTCTTTCCATCCAGGCAGATAAAACTCTCTCATGTAAGCTCTTATTCTGGGATTGCCATCACTCGGGAGATAACACAAGGTAGAGCTCAATTAGATTGTAAGCTCTTTGAGACAGGGACTGTCTCTCACTCTCTGTGTAAAACATCTAGCACAATGGAACCCTGACCTCAGCAGAAGCCCTTAGCCTCTATCAAAATAAAGGATTATTTATTTTCTGCTTTCTTCTCTCTTCTTCATTATCCCTCATTTTACTCTCTTTAGTTTTCTAATTTAATTGTTTTCTCACTTCCCCTCTTCTTCATTCTCTGTCCACTTTCCCTCTTTGTTCTCTCGCTCACACAATCCACCTTACTCCAAATAGCCATGCATCCATTAATTCCACCATCAGAAAATAAAATAAAGACCTCAAGGGCTATGAATTATCCATCCTGTTTTAATAATTAAAGATGAATACACAGCCAAGGCAGTTTAGGCATTCGTCTGAATGATCACATAATATCAGAAATGTCTTTGGTGGCCTCTAGTGAAATATATTAAAATATTTTTCACCCACGTGCATATGATAGTAGTCCCAACCCTGTCCCGGAATCACTCAGCAGCCATTCAGATCAGCTGGCCTGGATTCGATTGGGGCCTATATACTTGGTTGGCTCAGCGGGTTTGATAGTTTTTGAGAATTCTCAATTTACAGCTAAGGAAAAGCAGCTTATTATTAAATGCATATAAAAGGAAATGAAGTCCAGCTGCTTGGGTGTAGATAGAAATTACACAAAGCCCTTAAGCTACCCTGGAGATCTTAACTTGCAGAGGGAATGTGGTCTGGGAAGCCACGAATGAGCGCAAATCCCTGCTTTGAAGAGGCTGCACCCGGTAATATCTCTGAAGAGCGACACAGGTTAGATATAAACTGCTTGGGAAACAAGGGTGCAACAGCAGTGAGAGGGAGGGTGCATGAATTGGAACAAAAAAAAAAATGTGAATGTTCAAAGTGTCCCCACTTGGGTTTCTGGTGAGTTTCCCCCTACCCTGTACTATACAATGGCTAGTTTGTGTCGTAGGCAATATCAGGCATGTTAGAAAGGGTGTAGAGGGGCTGGCTGAGTTAACTTGTAAATTGCTTCCAACATGGCATCAGCATGACAGTTACATACCTTCGCAGAAATGCTACATAATCCCCAATCCATATCCAGCCATTCCTGGCCAGTGGCTGGTGCAGAATGCAGAGGAGGGGCAAACCTGCCCTCATCCCTTTCAGGTACTAGGAAGGAGCAGAGACAGCCCTGCCCGATTCTGGTCAGGCCCCAAGAAGGGGCATGCAAGAGGATGAGGGAAGTGCCTTGTAATCTCCCCAGTATGCACAGGCAGGCCAGAACCTAGCCTTCCACCAACTACAGATGAGGGGAGGGCGATTGCACAGATCAGTTGTAAAAAGACCTGCAGAGAAGATGAATCTTGCATTGTGACTTGAAGTTGGGAAGTTGAAGGGTCATTCTGATCTCTACAGGTAAACTCCAGAGGACACAAGCCTTCATTATGAATATTGAGGCTCCTGCATGTTCCAGTCTTGGGTTCCATCAGCTGTAACATTCTCACAGGTATATAGTGTTGGAAAAATATTCCAAATGAGGTTCGTTTACCCTGCACCAGATAAAAAAGAGATCTAAGCAGGTATTTGGGCAGTCTCCAAGTTTTATTTCTGCAGAGGTCGGACACTTCCCAGCAAGTGGTCAGTGTGCGACCCTGAAGGCATGCTCTCTTGCATATTTATACAAACACAAACAAAGAAATTACATATGCATAAATTCTTAATGCTTATTGGTACGCTCAGATTATTATTATTATTGCTATTAACATTACACTTTCTACCTCTTCTAACTATAAACATATGCATAACATAAAAGATAAGGGCAGAAGATTTCAACTTATCTATCAACATTGTCTAGTCTATTTTTCAAGACTGAAGAGAAAGCAAAAACTACTTATAGCTGACTCCTCATTTCTCCTGTTAATCTTTCTCTCTGACCTTGGCAGAGATAAGCACCATAGACATATTGGAGAGGAGTGGGTGGGTGATTTCAACAGAAAGCAGAACACTAAAAAAACAACAAAATGGAGTAACTGTGGTCAAGCAAACAATTATTTTCTTTCAATAGAAAGAAGTAGATTCTAAGACAGCTGGGGCCTAGCCAGTTAGGCCTTAGCTGCTGTGACCAGCAGAGAACAGAAAACATTTACATTTAAACTGTCATTTTTGGGTTTCATAATTAACCCCTTTTCAAGAGGAATGTCCACACCATTCATAGCTACTGCTCCAGACTGCCTGCAGACTCAGGCACACACCCCCGTTCTAATTTGGAATCAGTTCATAATTGGAAGGTTTTCTTTGCAACCATAAGGGATAGAAACGTCTTTTTTTAAGGGAAGGATTAAATTCCGGAGCACAATTCTGTGGCCAGTTCCACAGCCATAGTACTGCAGAGCTCTGGTGATAACCATATTCACTGAAAGCAGACCCACGTCTTCTGCAGCCTATCTGCAATACATCTAATCGTATAACTATAGGGACTACAGAGTGGATCATATCAATGGGCAAATTTCAGTCTGAAGTATAGAAAGTGGTATCGCCCTCTTATGCCCCACCTCCAGATGCATAAGCATACCTGCTGCAAAACTGAAGTTAAGATATGCCTGTACCCTGGCTGAGAAAAGCCAAGTGCACAGCCTTCTAACACACGCTTCGCCTCTGCACAGCTGTAAAGATGTGCACATTTCATTAGGATAACAGAAATGAAAGGACTTTGCCTACGCAACATGGCTGAGTTAATGTTGAGAAGGAAACCTTCAGTGCTTGATTTCACCACCCTAATGTTGCATTCACAAGAACTTTTCCCATTTCATCTCCTTCATTGTTTTTAAAGGGGAAAAAAAAATCAGATCAGTTATTTGGTCTGCTTGCTTTAATGGGCGCAAAGGTCCAGGTCACTTCTCTACCTGACCCAAACTGCTCTGTCCATTCCTTCCTTTTTAATCACAAACCATTTGGGATGAAGTTATAATTGACTTGAGCGTATGTCCCCCAAACTTGAATCAAATCGAGAATCTTTTGGGACATTCCTCTAACCCTGTGTTCATCTCTCTATTTGCTGAGCAGTTTCTAGGAAACCCATACCTGCACCCTCTGAAACTGCCTAGGCGGAGTGCATCGCTCTTGCATTCAGTACATAGAATCCCAGCTTCCACTTTCACAGTGTGGCTACAGAAAGTGGAAGGATTGCTATGCGGTGGGGAAGTTGTGACAGCAGTTTCTTCACTTGCGTGCTTCCCTCCCTCACCTAAAAAGAGCCTTTCCCACCACATCCTCCCTTCTCCTCCCCATATTGCTTTGGAAGCTGACACCTCCTCCTGGAACTCTCACCCTTTCCATCTTCCTTTACACAGAACTAAAAATGGCCCCCAGGTTTTACTGCCACTCTTCCCAGACCTGGCACTATGGACACACTGTGGGACTTGAGTTTTTGCACATCCCCAATCAACCTTCGTAGGCCCCAATTGAACAGACCAAAGGAGGACAAAAAGGTCTTCATGGGACAATAGGAAGTAAATGAATTTTTACTCAAGAAATCTTTTTAGTGGGACTGTTGGCTTTAACTCCAAGGACTCTCCCTTTTAGAAAGCAGCAACCTATCCATAAAAAAATCCCATCTTTCTCTCTCCATTTCACTTGTGTACAACACACTCTGCTTTCACTCTACTTCCATAAACATTGCACTTCATTTTCTTTTACTGTTTCTTTCTCCATCCTTTTTTTTTTTTTTTTTTTTGATGAACCCATAATCTTTTCTTAACCCTCTAATCCGCTCTGCAGCTCCCTCTTCTTTCCCTGAATGTGGCTCCATATCACTCACTGGCTGCCACACTGACAAGAGAAAAAGAATGGCAGATATTTACCGAAGTATTACCATAAAGATTAAAGCTGGGAAATACTGCGGCTCACTTCTTTCCCTTCAGCCTCTGCCCTCATGAAAACTCCCCTTACTTTTTCCTTCTTCTTGGGAACAAAACTACAAAGCCTTGTAATCTCTATGAAAAAGATTAAAATGAGAGAGACAGAAGTGGGAATAACATATAACATTTCTGTAGGACTTGACCACTACCTACTGTGGCAGACGGCTGGCTTCACCCTAGTGGGTCTCACGCTCTTGCCTCTCGTAGTGGGCCAAGGCGTCTCCAGTTACCCCATTCCCCCCCGGGAGGGGGTAGGAACCCAGGCCCACCCGCTCTTCCGGGTCCCAGCCCAGGGGCCCTATGAGTAGCAGCTATGTGCTGCTGGCACCATGTTCACAGTTGCAGTCTTTTCCCCTGGGCTAATTTCCAACCCCCCCGTCCTTCTGGCTTCTTGAGCCAGGTACCTTCCTCAGCACTCCTGTCTGCTCCTCCACACAGCACAGCACTCCTACTCCTCCAGCTCCTGCCCTGTCTGTCTGGTTTTTATCAAGCACCTGGCTGGGCGTTAATTGGCCTCAGCTGCTCCTAATTGCCCCCTAATGACTCTTAGCTAGTCTGCAGGGAACAGAGCCCTGAGCATTCTGGGACTTATATACCTCCCTTCGAGCACTCTCCTACTGCCTTCTGCCCTCGCTAGATCACACTACTAAGCTGACCAGCATTGCCTCATTGTTTCCTTGTCTCTCTGTCAGTATCCACCTGTTGTCTCTTATACTTAGGTTTTAAAATCTCTGGGGCAGGGTCCTCCTTTTTATTGTGTGTTTGTACAGTACCTAGCACAATGAGCCCCTGGTCTGTAACTGGGGATGGTAGACAGTACCACAAGACAAATAATAATAATAAATAGAACTTTATGTAGGCAAGTATCATTATTTCCATTATACAGACAGGAAAACTGAAGCACAGAGTGATGAAGTGTCTCACACCAAGACACAGAGTTAATCAGCGACACAGCCAATAGAACCAAGATCTCCTGAATCCCACTCTTCTGTCTGTTCCACGGGCCTCCCCTCCCCCGGTGATGAAATGAAGACAGATGGGGGAGAGAGATCAAAATACAAAATAGGTATGGAGAAGAAGGATGAATAATGAGAGAGAGTGTGTGTCTGAAAGGAGAGAGATGAAATAAACAGAGGGAGAAGAAATAAATAGTGAGAAAGCGATACAGACAAAGGTAGAAAGGAGAGGCATTGCGGTGTGTGGAGTCTGAGAAAATTGAAAAGTAATGACTGCTGCTTTAGTGAACAGAACTGATCCTCTTTGGACCTTAAGGCACTAGCTCTGACAGTTAGAAGAAAATGTGCTATTTCCCGCAGTCTGGGTTAAACTTTTAAAAATTTGAAATTCAAATGATGTGAAACCAAAAACCAACCCGCTGCATATTATTTGTGAAGGGCATGCACACTTCCTTTCTTTTTTCTCATTGCCCACACTTACATCTATATCCTTTTCCATCCCTCTATCTATTCATGCTTTACACATCCTTCCATCCTTGCATGCATCTAGAGAAGATGAATACCATCCTCAGGCTACAGGATTTATTTGCAAGGCACATACTTTATTCCTGTTGTTTGTGGTGCTTTATAATAAAAGTAAAATTAAAAAGGACTGCAAGAGGAGAACTTCCCCATCACTGCAAAGTTCAACTCTAATTCAACTCACAGCACTGGGCTCTGACTGACACTGAAGACACACTATTTTCCTGCATCAAATCATAAAAAGGCAACCCCCCCAAAAATAATTTAAAAAACCTTCATTCCCTAAACCCCAAATTTAGCTAGTTTAAATGTTTGGATTTTTTAAATTAAATTGATGGTTTCTTCTTGGCTTAAGTCTGTAATTATTTATTTCCTGTTGCTATTCCCCATCCAAAGAATGGGTCTGTTCACTGTAAAAGTTTGTTGTTAGATGGCTGGATGTCACCCATTTGCCATGCAATGAGAATGATGATGATAATTAATAATGCTTTGCACTTCTGTGGCTGCTTTCATTTGAAGATCTCTGAACATTTCACAAATAGTTCACCAAGATCTTCTGACTCCCGATATGGTGCGCTATCCACCATACTATCTATGCGCTCATGACATCTATATACAATTTATTTAAAACTTTCCACCACAGAGAGAAGTATAATACATCCAGCAATCTGGCTGGCCACTGCCCATCCCAGGTGGTGCCACTAATAAAATTAAGAAAAAATTCCCCAAGTACTGTTATTGCTAGCCGTAACTCATTAATTGGCCCCCTTTCCTTTTGCATTCCCCTGCACAAGTCACAGTAAACGCCTAACATCTTTCAGAAAGGTACAAGCGTACAAAGCTATTCGCTGTCATATAAGGTGGGGGTAACCAGAAGTGCAGATTCTTGGGCTAAATGTGGTTCACAGCAATCGACAGTGCATGTCAAGGCAACCTGAGCAGACTTTCGGGATCTACAAACAGACTGACTTCAGGTCTCAGGTTGTAAAGCCCCGTCCCTAGGATCAAGAGGCAGCATTGCATCCTGGGACCTGTTGTCTCCACAGGACACACTTCTGTTTTAAAGATGACGGCTGCTGCAATTGGCTTCATTTCTGAAAATGAGGTGCAGCCTTTCGGATCCTAGTAAACTGTTTATACAGCACTATGTTGGGCAAAACCTGAGCTCTCCTGTTGTAAAAAAGCCTGATTCTATTCTCCCATATGCCCTAGACGATGGTTGGATGACAGAATGGCAACCTGATGGAGTTGCAATGTAATGTAGATGCAACTGGTTGGGTTGACTCCAAGGTGCTCCCCTCCTTCCTACCATTTGATTGTTCTGAATTAGTATATTGATACAGAGAGATGCTACTGGAGACAATGCATGTGAGAGGTAGCCAACCCTTTGAGTTAATAATTAATTACCAGGCACACTCAGTCACAAGACATTAACCACTCACCCTTTTAAATAATAATAAATGGAGGATACGTGTCTAATTAGGGGACCGTTAAATATTTTGGAGAGATGAACAGATAGGGAAAAAGAAAGAGAATATACAGAGCTCAACTGGGAGACAAACTGCTGTTTGAGAGGAGGGAGGGAAGAAATGCTGTCACTATGAAAGCCTGTCTTATTTTATAATGTACTGGAGTCATGGTTATCTGAAAGGACTTTGGTCTCTCTCTGACTTCACAGCTGCATATTCTGGGAAAAAGGGGAAGGGGAGGGGGGTATATTGTACACAGAGGGGACTGACTTTTCCTGTAAGGTCAGAGAGATGGACCTTGAGTTTTTGTCACTGCTAACAATCTACCCAACTTTATTTTACATAACCCGAAACACAAAATAATTCCAACTGCACACTACGGATTCTGGGTAATATGGTCCAATAGGCATTTTCTGTACTAAGAAATAGTGTAATCAGAATTACCACGAGAAGGTGCACAACACATCGTTGGTCAATATTCTACATTACAGATCCTTACCTGGATTCACTCTCCTTGGAAAAACCACCTTGGGTGTAGTGAACGAATAGCTCTTTATCAGATTCTAGTTGAAATTCATGTGTCCTTCCCCTTCTCCATCCTTTCCCAGGGATTATTTCAAGTCAAAACACTGCCAGAGTTCTTTATCTCCTCATGACAGACATGCTTTCTGCTCCAAAGGACACTTCAGGAAACGGGGGTCACTTATATTGCCTGATAAAGCTGTTAAAACTCAAATCACTGAAGCCATATGGAAGTCAACAGAGCTACACCAGTTTACACTAGCTAAGGAGCAGGTTTAAAAGGTTTAGCTTTCGAGAAGCATGCTTTCAAAATTCCTCTATCATCACTGGCCTCTCCAGTTGAATCTAATTCAACTGTCTCCACCCTGTTTCTCCTGACATCCTCTCTTTGTCCTCCCCTCAGTCCTGTAGAAGTCCCATATATCTGCAGACTCTGAGGGACGTCCAAAAGGATTCCAATCAACAGTCTTCAGCTTTGAAAAGCCCAAGGAATATAAAAGAGCTTCAGGCTATATCTACATTAGAGAGCTGACAGCAGTGCTGCTGTAGGGATGCAGCTGCATTGCTGTAAGATCTCTAGTGCAGCCACTCTAAGCCGATGGGAGAGAGCTCTCCCATCGACGTACTTAATCCGTCCCCACCAAGCAGTGGTAGCTATGTCCATACCAGTGCTTATGTTGGTGTAATTTATGTCACCCGGGGGTGGTTTATTTACACCCTTGAGAAACAAAAGTTCTACCAAAATAAGTGGTAGCGCAGACATTGCCTTAGTTAACCACAAGATTAGGTTTCACAAGGTTTTAGTGACAGGTGGATTTTACTTTACATCGACCATTTACTGGTTTTCAATCTCATCTTTCTTTTACCTTTACCAAACTCGACCTTCTCCTCTGCTGACACGTTTCATGGCACTGCTTCCTACCTAAGATTTAAGGTATTTATGATGCTGGATGTGACATCTTTTGAATGAGTCATATAGTAAGGGACTGACCACTTGTGATCATTAAATATCCCATGACACTTTTCAAAACAGCAGGGCGCAAAGGCTGTTCTTTTGCCTGAATTCCAATTAGTTTTATTATAACCTGCCTCCGTAAAATTCCCCCTGCAATTTCAACTGGATAGATTCTTCTTCAGGTCTTCTCGAAACCTGTTCCTGTGTGCCATTTAATAATTGCAGGGTTTCACCTCAGAGATGACTGCGCTTGAGTGGTAGGAAAAACATCATAACCCTTATGTATGTATATTACTTCATTATACTATGCAGCTCTGTATTTCAAGAGTTCTTGTAAGGGAATAATAATTAAAATAAAAAACAAGCATACAGAAGTTTAAGCAAAAATTACACCATGTTACCATGAAACAATAGTTAAAAGCAATCAACAAATCTGCCAGTGACTGAGAATAAACTAGCCTTTTTGGCTACTAAATTATAGTTCTTGGAAAAAATATGATGCAAGGTAACGCACACTGGAAGGAATGATTTGAATTACTCATGCACATTTTTCGGTTCTAAATAGCTGTAACCACTCAGGACAGAAGGCCTCTCGGTATGGCCAGTTCATTGAAAACCTCTTGCCAATGTGGAAAGAAAGCAAACAATGTTAGGATGTCTAAAGATCAGGACAGAAACAAACAATATTATGAATAATGCCCCTGCACTGGAATACTGTGATCAGCTGAGTTCAGTCTGTTCCCAAAGATACAGCAGAATTAAAGGCATTCAGGGACAGGTGATAATTATTAGAGTCCTGGCAAGACTTCTGTATGAAGAGAGGGGATGTAGTTGAAGTGCACAGAATAATGCATTGCGTAAAGGCGGCAAATCGGCAGCTCCTCTTGACCATCTTTCTCTTAACACAAGAATGAGGGGACATTCCAAAAAACTGAACACAATATATACAAAAGTGGGAAAAAATTACTTTTTTTTAAAAACACAAGTACCATGTGAAACTGACTGCCAATTTTTTACGCACTACATAATTAGTATGTGTAACTCACTTCCACAAGATATCACTGGGGCCGAGCCCCAATAAGGATTTAAAAAAAGAAGGATATATTTATATGGATAATGAGAACATCTACAGTTACTTTAGATAGGACAAAGAAAACAAACCCTCATGCTTTGAGCAGAAGCAGACAATTGCCTGGACAGGGAAAATACTTTCCCTATAGGCTGTGAGACAGATATGGCAATCTCCTGCAATACCTTTGAAAGGTCTGACTGTGTTAAGTTTGTGTATTATTGTGGGCTAGGATTGTATGTAACCTCTCGGGTGGGGGGTGGAGGATGATGTGACAAGTGTATGATGTGAGAGTTCAAAAGACTACACTGAAAATGTGCAAGGCAAGTAGGGACTTTGGGGACCATAAGATTTCCAGGGAATCTCTAAGGAGAGCCTTTTGAAACTGTGCACTTAGGACAGGTTCTTGGTCTTCTGGTTACCTGCTTCAGAATGCCAAGATCAAAGGTCCAAGCTGTATAAAAAAAAAGTCTGCTCTGCTCAGTTCTTGTTCTGGGTCTGGATCTAAGACAGATATGAACTTGTAACCACTGGGAGAACTCAGTTGGGGGTTTTGAAGGACTGAAAGCTACTAGAACCTGAGACTGGAGTTGGGATGACCTCTGGTAAGCATTCTGGCATGCAAGTAGGTTGTTTTTATGTGTTATCTCTGTAATGCTTTCATCTTAAGAATAAACATGATTGCTGAGAAGGAGCTGTGTGGTAACTTAGAACTGTGTGCAACACACTGGTCATAACCTTTGAAGAGAAAGCATAGCATAGGCCCTAACCTTTTAGGCAGTCTGGCTTGTTGGGGATATCACAATGTAAATCCAGGGAGCTGTGGAGCCTTAAAACCCCTAAAAAAGCAGGATGCCATCTCTGCCCTCTAGAGTTGATGGCTGGGAAATGGAAACCTTTAAATGGGTGCTCCCAAGAACTGTGACAGGCAGGTTATTCCATATTTGTTCACTCAAGGGTTTCTTGCAGCTTCCTCTGAAGCATCCAGTACTAGACACTGTCAAAAGCAGGGTACTAAACTAGACGAACCAATGGTGTGGTCTGGTACTGCAAATTCTAATGTTCCCCAGTTTCAGGCACAATCAATATATACTAAACAGGGTGCTTTTACGCAAGTATGCTCCACTCTTAAGAGGCTTGGAAGGGCTCAGGACTGAAGAAAACAAGTAAACATCCTGTTCATTGTAATCAGACCATTGCAGACATGAAAAGAAATTTCAAGCTTAGATGTTTGTGTCTCAATGGCAAAGAATTACACCGTAGGCCATTTAACATCCCACGAGAGCTTTTAGCGATCTCCAAGAAGTGCCGGCTTTGTCATTGCCCAATAAGAGACTGTATTTGTTTGTAACAAACTTCTAGGGATCAGACAGCGTGTTAAATATAGTTATAACACCTCTGTCTCCAGGGAATGCCCCATACACATCTGTGAGATCTCCAGGTCTGTAACTTCCTGTGACCCAGGCTATTGATCTTTCTAAAGCTTTCTAAGACAGCCTGATGAGTTGTTTTTCATTATGAATTTTGTAGCCATTTTTGGGATGTCTTCAATTTTTTAGGAAAACAAATACATCTATAAATACTACAAATACTTAATACCAGCTGTACTGTGCCCTTCTCTAGCACCTGACATCTAAAGTTTTCAAAGTACTTTGCAAACATTTGGCATTTTCCTCCCCTCACCACTAGGGGGATCAGTATAGTGAATTCAATTTTACAGCGGGGAGACTGAGGCACAAGGAGATTCAAGTGATTTGCACAAAATCATTGAATTAGTTGAGTGTCCCAAAAACCTAGCAGCTTTGTTCAAGTTTCTTTCCCATGAGTTGGAGCCCCCAGCATAAAACTTTTGACAAAGCACGAGTTTCAAATTTATAATAAAACCCTAAACCAAGAGGGATCACCACCTGATTTGGGATTTTGCTGTGAAATTTTCACATAGCTCCAGCAGTATGTCAAGGGCAGAGCTAGAAACAGAACTCACAAGTTGTGATTTTGAACCCCATTCTCTAGGGAGAAAGGAAGGCTGAGAGCCAGGTCATTTGTATTCTATTCCCTTGCTGAGTCATGGCTCTGCTGTGTGCCTCCGTTTCCCCATCTGTAAAATGGGGAGAATAATAGTGATCTCTCTCACAGGCTGAATTCATGAAAGCAAGTTTTGATCCCTGGATGGAAGGGACTACATAGTAACAAGATCTCAAATTAGTATACGTGTTCTGGCGTAGGTAGGGTGACCAGATGTCCCACTTTTATAGGGACAATCCCAATATAGACTCAGACTTTAAAGTCAGAAGGGACCATCGTGATCATCTAGTATGACCTCCTGCACATTGTAGGCCACAGACCCTCACCCACCCACTCGTGTAATAGACCCCTAATCTCTGGATGAGTTTAAGAAGTCCTCAAATTGTGGTTTAAAGACTTCACATTACAGAGAATTCACCATTTATACTAGTTTAAACGTGCAAGTGAGCCGGAGCTGTGTCTTATATAGGCGCCTATTGCCCCTGCACTCATTGACCTGATTTTTCACACTTGCTATCTGGTCACCCTAGGCATAGGCCAGACATCTGTCGAACATAGGAAAATTAAAATACTAACCTCTGAGCACATTTAAAGCTCCACCAAATTAAACCAGAGCCTGCACCAAGCAGAGTGCCCAGTCTGTAATGTGCCTTGATGCCTGCAAAAGGCTGGAGATAACTCAATACATTAGAATAATAAAAACAAATGAAACCTGAGAACAAGAAAGGACAGGAAGGAAAATACATACTCTGGCTCGCAGTGTAACCCGTGGTGCATTGGGAGAACATGGAGTCCAAACTAGACCGAAATGAAGCACTCTGCACTGCAGTAGCTGACATCAGGCAATCAATATTCACCTCCCCAAAAAGTCTGTGGCCCTCCACAAATCTCACAGAAGCAGATCTCATTCGAATACCCATCTGTGTCCGGCATCAAGGCCTCCCCTGTGGGGCTTACAGAGAGATCTTTGGCCAGCAAGCAAAGCGCAAGACTTACAGCCTCAAACTCTGAATGCAGGAACATTCGCTGATGCAAACAAGAGACCCAGCAGCAGTGTGGACAGCCTGAAGCTGAAGCAGGAGAAGTCATGTCTGCCTCCAGCAAGACAGCGCCTGCCCAAAGCCAGGGAAGTAGAAGGGCTTCATCTACCCGGAGGCATTCACATGCTAATCTCTGCACACAGTCTGGGAATGGGGAGAGAGACTGCACTTGTAATCAGGTTCCTTTTTGCTCCTCTGCATTGTATGGATTACTATAGCAGTAAATCAAAGCCACTGGGGAGGAGGGAAGCAAAGTGTCCAATCCTGGGAAAGTACATTATTCTCTTTTAGGAATGTTTTCTTCATCTTAACCTCCCTGTTGTATGTTGCAGAATCATAGCTGGCACTTGCATTTGTGAGGATATATTTATTTTCATTTAGGCGAATGTTACGGCTCAGCTAGGATTGAGATCATCAGCTAGACAATATTGTGTGGGTAGCTATAAGGGCTATACCAGGTTCCATACATGCTTTATTTCAGCTCTGAGGCCCTCCCATCCCCACACAGCTCTGCCAGTGCAGCTCGCTCCTGACCAGCAGCCGGGTCAGCTTAAATTCTCATACGGTATTTCCTGGAGTCCCACACACCCCTCCACTATTCAGGGCTTCAGCTGCAGAGCGGGGAGTCTCAGGGCTTTAGCCCCATGTGGCATGCCAGGGCTGCAGGCTTCAAGTCTTGCAGGGCCTGTCAGTGTTAGAAGATATATACCAGATCTCTGCTCCAGACAGCTCCAGCTGAGTTTACGCCCTGCCTGCAGCGTCCTCCCCTGGCCATTCCAGCCCTGGGCTCCCCACACAGCTCTGCCTACATCCCACACTCCTGCCCTGAAACTCTTCTGCTGTTCCAGGCCTGCCTCCCTCCTGCTTCCTCCTCCACTATACACTGCTCTGCTGATCCATTTCAACCCTGACTCAGCTCCTACTTCAGTCCTGAGCTTATTGTGAATAGAAACTACCATTCACATCGAAGTGGGAATGCCTCCGTGATAAGGACATGCCCAAGGAATTTGGCTGAGAGCAGAGACTCAACAAACTTGCTCCGTTTTTGGCCTGGATCAAGATCTGAACTTATGGGACTCCAGAGGTGCAGTACACTACTAATCCACTTTGCCGACTGAAACCCTCCTAGCATGTTCTGTGAAGAGGGGGACAAACTGCTTTTCCTCTTAGACACAAGGCATTGTCACTATTTATAACAAATTCCTTCTGATTTAGAAAGAGCCTACCGCCTACCCTCCCCCCAGTGGGGCGTGTTATCAAGCAGCATCTGCCCCAGTCCATGGGGAGACAAACTCAAAACATCCCCCATAAGTGTGTGCGCGCAGCACTGACTGCTGGAGAATCAAAGCTGCAGAGCAAGGGGGGGGATGAGCAACGGGCTCACCCTGGATCGGGGAGATAGAAAGACTGAAGCCAGGCAAGGGGGAGGACTAAGGGACCAAAGGGGAAAAGATTGTTACAATCGTGTCTGTGATTTGAGATTCCACAGATGGTTTCTCTTTATCTTTGTTGTTGCAAAGCCCGCTGGATATTCCTCTGGAGGCTCCTTCCTGCCGGAGCCAGGCCTGGAGCTCTCAGTCTTAGAGGAGAACTCAGAGCCTTTGAGAACACACACCCCCTTATGTTGGGGAGATGGGAATAGGAACTCTACACAGGTCACACACCCCACACCTCTGCTATTCCTGCAGGCATCTCCTCTCTCCTCCAGGGCTGTGTCTGGGACCAGCAACTCCCATCCCAGATTCTCATCTGGCAGCAACCCCCATCTCTCTCCCCTCAGCCTTCTGCCTGGAAGCAGCCCCCCCTTCACCCAAATTCATGTCCAGGACCAGCCACCTTCCTTTCCCTCCATGATTCTCCTGGATGGAAGAAGACCCTTTCCCCTCTCCTAGTCTCCTGTCTGGTCACCCCTTCACTCCACCGCACCTCCATATCCTGTCCAGAAGAGCCCTCCCTCCCTCTCCCCCAATCTGCTCTCTTGGACCCTTTGCCCCCATCTTCTGTCCAGCCCCCACCACCCCCAAGTCTCTTTTCTTGGATAAGTCCTCTCTGCCTCTCTTTCCCCCAGTCTTCTCTCTGGAGTAAGTCCCTTCTTTCCCCCCATTCCTGTTTGAGAGTTGCCCACCACTCATGGTACACTAGCAGCAAAGACGATTGTTTTCTCACTCTGTTAAAGCGGCAAAAGGAAATTGCTTGGTACTGGCAGCTTTATCTAGTGCCCCCAGCACAGGGCCTGGCTCACGAGAGGAGACCCCAGCACAGACATGAGACAGGAGGGAGTGAGACCCAGGATTTCAGCCACACACTCTCCAGGGCCAGAAACCAAGGGTCTTGCCTAAAAGCTTCTCCAGCCTTGATCAAGCCAAGCAGCCTGCAAACGTTTTGGGGCCTGGGCTGCCCACTCGGAGCCCTCCCACCCCACTCTGGGAGGAGCGAGATGAATCACTGTGAGGGAACATCGGCCAAGATATTGACTTTGGCTCTGTGTCACAGGCTGCCAGCACTTCAGAGCAGGGTAATATTCAGCTTGATTCTCTCTCACTCGCCAAGAGGAAGTTTCTCTCTATGCTTAAAAATCACTGGGATGAGCCAAAGGGGAAATCGATCCACTGGAGAGAAACGCTGACAAGAAAACATGAGTCAGAGACAGGACGAGGACGGGCAAGCAATGGAGACAGCCTTTGGCATCTTGCCTGGCCAGGTTAGCAACCAGCCTCAGGGCCTCAAAGAGAACAGGCTGAGCAGGCCCCAGATACACCAAAACTTTGGAGCAGGCCCCTTGGACAGATCCTTCCCCCCCCCCCCCCCAACTCCTCTGAGAAGCACTCTCTCCCTCCTATCCACCCCATTCCTCTGCCCCAAAACAGCTCCTCTTGACCTTCCTCTATCCCCCCCATAGCACTGGAGCGGTTTAGCTCTTTTGTGTGTCCCTGAAAGTTTCCCTGGCTTGCTGCCTCAGCTGTTACTTTCCATTTTGTAAGGATCAGCATCCATCCCTCCCTGCAGCTCCGTGGCATACACCAGCGCCCCATCCCTCTGCCAGTGAAGGGACCATCAACACTCACGTTGTAGAAACCCACAGGGAGGCCTGGCCTGGACTCTCTACCTCCCTTTCCTCCATTCCTTTTGACAGTTGGGGGTTACCCCTCACATACTCTCTCTTTTGTAGAGCACTTTGAGAACTACAGATGAAAAGTGCCCTAGACATGATAAGAGTTATTGCTACCACTGCTGTCCTGGTCCCTAGCGCATCTGGCCCGTAGACTGATACAGCACTGCCAGTCCCAGGTGGGAGGAAGCTGAATGGGGATCTCCATGTTACTTTACTTGGGTGGATATTCATTTGAGGGCTGCATCTGCATACCCCTGACTTATCACCAATACCAGAGATCGGACAATCGGGAAGGGAAGAAATGTCTCTATAAAGGCCAGTGAATTCATTTGACAACAACTACCCATATGGACTTTAAACTCTGTGGTGATGGTGCTAGAATTATGGTACTGAACACTGTACAGGTCTATGGGGTGGGGGGGTAGAATGACAGACAATTGGATGCGTAGCTGGCAATGGTAGAGACTGGAAATCAGGTTTGATGCTGTTTTAGGAAGGGATCCACAGCTAGGTTGCCTGCAGCAACTTCTGCTCCTAATTACAGGATGTCAATCTCAGGTTCATGTAGAGGATGTAAAATCAGTCAGGATCTCTGCATTGCTGCAAAGACTCAAAGCAACAGCCTCACACACACCCTCATGCATGTACCACACGCACAGAAGGTACCACATGGAGAATCGAAAGGAGCAACCGGCTTTGAGGAAGGCACCTAGCATCTCACAAGCTGCTGTCCCGAGTTTTACGCTGCATCTCCTGTACGGTGTCCCTTCTATCCCACATCGACTAGAGGACGTTCTCCAAAGCCACCTCTAGACCTGCTCTTTGTGACTGAAAAAGTCTGGATGGAGGTGTTTGTAAGACAGCGGCTGATGCTCTGCTGTTTGATTTAAGTGGCTAATAGCACAGTACCTTGAGTGCCGCGGGACCTCTGTCACTATCGCACACAGCTCAGCAGTTCCATCGCATTTTAGATTAATCATTTTTCCTTGCTGGTTGCATAGTATTGGCTTACAGCAGAAGCAAAGCGAGGGGCTGCTCCCCCCACCCCTGCAATGCTGCACTGACTCAACATCTCACAGAAATGTCTGATCTCTCTCTAGAACTGGATCTGGAAGGGGAAAAAGAAAAATTTCACACCCATTCTCCTTCAACTTCTAGGAGCAGGACCACAGCAGATAAAGGAAACATCTGGCTGCATCATTTCTCTCTCTGACAGCAGCAGCACAAGGGTCCTGATTGTGAGCTTCCAGCCTCGGTCTTGGCCTGTAACCACCCCATTAACAAACTGACTTTCCCTCCCTTTTATTTCCATGTTGGGATCCAATTCCGAGCAAGAGCGAGGGAGGGGCAGAGCCCTGAGCAATGGAATGTTAAAAGCATCCCAGTGCATTCCTGCTGGGAAGAGTGAGCGCTTTATTGGAGAACTGGGCCCTACTCCCCTCTGCGTCTCACCCCCTTCACAGGAGACATTGGGACAAAGAGGCACCAGGCATTCAGCTCAGGAACAGAAAATAAATACACTGGGGGTACTCGGCAGTCCCTGCCTGAACACAAAGCACGGATTGATCAGCCATCTCCACTGAGAGAATGGACAGCCTGCGCTCTGAGCCTCAGCAGTGGAGCCAGGGTAGCTCAGCTGCTCCAATTCCAGCACCCTACTCCCTATCCCTACATACAGGCCCTTGTTAATCGGGGCAGGAAGGTGGGGGGGGGGGTGTCAAATTTAGGTTAGCTGAGCCAGGAGAAAGGAAGACAGAAAGTGAGAAAGGGAGAGCAAGTTGAGACACACAGGAGAAGAGAGGGAGGGAGATGGAGAAGATAAGAGTCAAATGTGACTGACAACTTCATCAGGCAACCGGGCTGCTGGATCAGGGAGACTGCCAAGCAGATGGATGCTGGGTGTGGGTTGAGGGCATGGGAGCGATCACGTGCCTCGGGTTTTAGAATGAACTTATCTGTCCTCTCTCAATGGACAAATCTCTGGATGTCTCCCTGTTCCCTTTCCCTGTCCTGCTGGACTCACAGGGATGCCAACAGAGGAGGAGGAGGAGAGGTTAATGGGATGCATTGCGTGCCCAACTCTAAGGCCAGGAGTTTGTGGCTACTTCAAACAAGTAAGAGGAATAGGTATAAATGTGGGAGGGGCAGGATAATGATGCTAATTCCCCCTCAATAGCAATGGGACTACAGCAGGGGCTGTAGTGAATGGCTATGGAAATAGTTATCAGTGACAGGGATAACAGCATGTGCAGGTGGTAACTGCCCTTCCCATCCACCACCATGGGATGATCTGTCATTACTAGTGCCCTCATGCAGTACATGATGCTAGGCACTGTCCACACACACCAGAAAAGACTTACCCTGAAAAGCTTGCAGTCTAAGAAGACAAGTAACACACAAAGAGCATAGGGGAGACCACTGAAATATGCATACTTTATATGCATACATCCTGTTTTGTTTATTACATAAATACATATCAGCTACCACTGACCACCTCTAAAACCTGTCAGTTAGTAGCTGGACAATTTCTTGTAGGTGCCAGAAAATAACTAGGCACCTTGTAATGCATAAGTTGAAGAGAAGGTGAAGATAAGTGATGCACATTTATTTAGCCTCTGATTCTGCAAAGACTTGCACTGTACTCATGTGAGTAAGCCCACTGCAGTCAAATACTCACAGTGTATAAAGTTAAGTATGGGCAAAAGTGTTTGCAGGATCAGGGTCTTAATTAACAAACACAGACACCTAGGTTTATAATGTGTATTCAAATGATAACTAATATTAAATATTGATTGAATCCAGGAATTAAACAAATGCTGATGTACATCAGCACGTCTGTGCAGGCAAGTCTTTGCTGGTGGTGATGTGTGTGTCACTCTCCACACATCTCTCTAGGGGGTCCAGAAATTCAGAAACCAGCATATTCCCTCACATTTACAACGATACCACTTGTCGGCTGTGTTTTTTATGCAGTCAGCAGCACTGGAGCGAGGGTGAGAGAAAAGGAGTGAAGAGGGAATCCAATCAATATAGCCAGAATGGGTTACTTCAAAGAAGAAGAGGAGCTGAAGTGCTTGAGGAGGATGGGGTATGAGTGTCTGAGTCACACAGCTCTTGCAGGCTCATCTCTTCTAGAAATGAAATGATTGCGCAAGGTGTTCCGGGGGAAGGGAAGATGATGGAGGAGAGAAGGGTAACAATCTAAATAGGTCGCCCTGGGTGCAGAAGCTTAGGAGATGGAGGAGCTGCAAGGGTCAGAGATTCCTTGACTGGCTGTCTGCAATGATAATGCAGCTGAGAGCTTACCAGCCAGGATAAATCTGCGGGGCTGCTGACGGATGGAACTGGAGGGGAAGAGTCTGTCTGTGAAATGGCAGGGGGGCTGCAGAAGGAACATCTCCATTTAATAAGCAAACTGCAGGCTAATGGCATAGCAGATGGAAATACTGAGGGGGCCTGAGCATTCCAGCCGCACCTTCTCCACCCAACCCTGACCCTTGGGACGTAAAACCTTCCCATCCTTCGAATTGCAACAATTGTTAATAAACCCATCTGCTCTGGGATGCCTAACGGACACCACCAAATTGCATCTTGTGCACGCCCCCTGCTAATGGCGCAGAGAGTTTCAAATAGCTCCCTAATGCTAGGAAGCATAGCACGGGCACCAATACAACTGCTAAGCCAGCGGGCTCTCTCTCATCGTTCCACCAATGGGCGGGGGGCAGGGGGGAGCCATTGACCCCATGCCCTTGTCTCATATTTGCTAGAGCTCAGTGAACAAGCGAATAATTCGCAGGGAACAATTACTCCGCGAACGCGGCTTCCTTTTGTGCTTGTATGACAGCCTTCGGCACATGGTGATTTTCTCAAATTGATTTGCTATCTGAATTCACTCAGTGGATTTGTGTTTGTTGGTTTGGTGTTTTGTTTTTTTTTAAACAAGGGCTTTTTTTAAATTCACGAACACTTTGCTTAGCGGTTATTGGCCAAATAAGTCACAGGCTTTCGTTTCTGTCCCGACCGGATGAGTGTAACAGGTCTTACAGGGCCTGATCCCTAGACCATTGAAATCAATGGAAAGATTCCCACCGATTTCATTGGGCTTCGGATCAGGCTTATTACTGGAGGAGGGTGCGAAGAAGTGACTGGAGCATTGTTAGTCTCATGGTGAGGGAGCAGTTTAGGAAGAGAGAACAGGATTTTAAAACATTTTAACCTCTCTTTTTTCTGTCCTGGATAGGCCTTGCCTGAGATCATTCCTAGAAAAATAAGGCTGCTGTAAGACTGATGGACTGGATGCAAAGTTTAAAGGTAATTTTCTCTTGTCACGTTCACATAAAGTAATGTGGTCCAAGGTGTGATCAGATTCACATCTGGCTTGTTTAACGGCCTTTGCACCAGGTGTCTGGTGAGGGGTTATGGGAACCATCATCTCCCACTGCTTCCCCAAGCGATGTCTCATATAAAACAGATCAAATGCATTGCTTTCACTAGCACACACTCCCTCCCTCCCAGCTGCAGAGTGTGCAGCCAGATTCTTATTTGCTCATCTTCTGGTCTGTTTAAAATGTGCTTTCTATGAACATGAGGGCAAGTAAAACTCAGCTGCTGAAACATTCCCAGGGAGGGAGGGGAAATGCACACACAGAAAAGAAGCGCAGCTGCAGCCAAAATGAATTCATTTTTAAACTCAAGAAAATAGTCACAGGACTTTTTTGTGCCTTTTGCCGAAGCTTTAATATTTGGAGTATGGGACTGAATCATGGGCTGGGTGTTATAGGCACAGTATGGCACTGAATAATCCCCCTTGCCTTGAGTTCTGTATTCACACTGCATCACTGAAGAGCCATGGTCCCTTAGCTTTAACTTATATTTACAGTATACCATTGCACAGTTATTGTTTCCTAGCCCTGCATTATAGCCACAGCAAACGAATGAAATAGCCACAATCATTATGTTTGACATACATCACATTCTTATGAAACAAAGGCATTGCTCTTCTGCCTAACTGAAAGTCCAAGCAATGGCAAATAAGAAAAGCCCTGGCTTTTAGCTATTCTAGGGTATTAGACCTCTTGCTTCTCCTGTGACTTCTCCCTCCAATCCTCCTTTTCTTCCCTCACCCCCTTCATTGGTTTCTTTCCCTGAGCTTCCTAAGCCAGCTCATACAAGCAAGGAAAGGTGCTGCAACAAGCAAGGGAGATTCAGCTGAAGCTCCAAGACAAGAGCGGTGTGAGCTGCCTCTTCCTCCACCATAAATACAGCTGAGACTATGACTGGGTAATTGGCTAAGTGCCTGTCAGTTTAATAACAGAGAAAGAGATGGGGATAGGAGGGGGAGAGAATTGTATTTACTATTCAAAGCCACGGACGCTGCCTGCCAGTGGATTTCAACATGGGTTTTGTTTGCTCTGAGAGGAAAGAAAGTGAATGGACACAGAGTTCTGAGCTGCAGTTTCCCTTGCCCGGCTCTCACACAAGGGTGGAAGAGCAGAGCAGGAGAGAGGAAGTTGGAAAAAGAACAGGACTAACAGACGCCACGCAGTCACAATGGAATCCTGCCTGGTTAGAATATAGTTGTGCCCCCCAACCGTTAAACACTGACATGTTCTAGGTTCAGCACCATCACTGAGGCTCAGCATTAACAGCATCAGGGAGAGTTGTGGTACCACGTCTTCCAACATGGCTGCTCTGTGGTGCAGATGTGAACCTTGGAAACAGGACTGATGGGAACAGTCACACTGTAAAGGGAGTCCACTCAAGGTTGTCTTCTCTTTCACGTTCACCAGCTAGGGGATGACTTCTGGTACAGAGTTTAAAGGTAATTTTCTCTTGTCACATTCACAAAATAATGGGGCTCCAGATGCAATCAGATTCACAAGTTCAATGTCATGCTAACCCTACCCACTCTCACTGAGGAGCTACAGGAAATTTAAACAATCGTATATCCTTATACAGCCTTATGGGGAAACTGAGGCAGAGAGAGGGGACGCAAAATACCCACAGTTCTAGTTTACTACTCCAGCTCTGCCTACTAGTCAGCACCGCCTCTCAGACACATATGAATGGCAACATTAATATGCATAAGTGCACTCTCACAATACACACAATCCCATTCACAGAGGGAGACAAGCAAACACACCCATTTTAAAAACGCACCTGTACACAGATACACACACACTAAGGCACAAATGCATACACAGGCACTGAAATACATAAACACTTCATAACGTCACACAAATGTGCTACAACAAAACAGCAACTGAATTCAACCTTAGGGTAAGTGGGTGGAACTCCGTGGATTTCAGTGGATTTATACTTTGTAGCCAGGGCTAACTGTATCTCCTTTGCTACAGTTTGTACAGTGCCTAGCACAAAGGAGCTCTGGTCCACGCCTGGGGCTTTTAAGCGCGACTGTGAAAATCACGTAGTATATTGGTGACACAGATTATTTTGAAAATAGTTGTTTTCTGGCCAAAGGTGACATTTACCATTATTAGTTACTATCATTACTTACCGAAAAACCAGACAGGTGAGAAACGCCTCAAACTTGGAGCGAATGCTTTTGTATAAGATTTAGCTGGAAATCATGTTAACGTTTTGCAATCAGTAAAAGCACAGTAAAAACACAAACTAAGTAAACTTGTGACTTCATCTTTGCGGCCTTCTATTGCCCTCACACACAGGCAGCATGAGGTCTTGCAAATCCAAGTGAATTTTGATGGACAGGCAAAAGCAAGGTGCCCAGAATGAGAATGGCTAAATTTATCCCCAGGTCAAGCCCAGTGACGCCAATACAGATGTGAATTGGCTTTGTCACTCTATCAGACTCAGCCCCCTCTACCTCTGGGTTTAAAGAGCAGTATGTTCAATACACATTTGGAAACATTATAGTTAGAGACCATGGATTCCAGTAAACTTTAATATAATCCAAGGCAAAGGGAGCGGAAGAGATATGGGCTCAGAGACACTCCAGGTAACTCGTGCTACTATATAAATTTTAATGCCAACTAAGCAGGAAAACATATGGCACTTAGCTGCAAACTGAAGAGCATGTGAAGACTCAGGGGAGGAGGTTAAAGCAACAGTCTGATGCAATCTCTCCTCCTCCACTTTCTTGAACATAAGTTATATGTATAAACACCATATGTATATCAATACAACTTCCTTTGCATATTCCCCATTGAGGCCTTGTCAGTGAACTGTTACACCCCAGTTTCAGGGCAAATATATATTTCATGATGGCCCCTACCACCATTGAGAATATACATTTTGTGAGCCCTCTAGCCTCCAGGTATGTACATCTTGTGATTCTCCTTATCACCAGGTGTATATTTTGCAATACCATCTGCTGCCATGCTTGTATATTTTGCAACATCCCTCCATCCCTGTGTGCGCGCACACACACGTGTACACACACACACACACACACACACACACACACACTAGTACTGTAGTAAAAATACACAAAATATTAGCAGAAGTATAGTTTGTTCTTAGGCAATAGATCCTGGTATCCTTATCTCTCTGTTTGCCCACTCTACCTGACAACCAAGGCCTTGTATAAACTATCTAGATTGTAGAGAACATAAACTTTGTTTTGATGCCATATTAGCGTTCTGCTTGAGGGGCTTTATCCTCAAGCATAGCTGCAAATGTATAATATCAATAAAATATCTGAAGACCAAAAATGTAGCGTTTGAGTAAATTGCTTATATTACAGGATCACACAAACAGCACCATAATTATTGCTGGAAATGTGATTGTAGCTGCTCTTTTGATGCATATATATCTTTCAGAAATCAACTGCCCTTTGGGCTGAAATTTCCCATACACATTATCACCCGAAAATTGAGTATTTTTTGAAACATTTGATCAAACTGGAAATTGGCCATTTATTCAGAAGTTGGATCCTATGTTGTTGGGTTTTTTTAGCAATGAATCAAAATCATTTTCTTTCTTGTGTGCTTGGAAAAACTCGAGAATAATGGGCTAGAGACTACAGTCAGCTTGGTCTTGATCTTCCAGACAGCTGAGCAGCTTCTGGGAGGTGGTCAGGAGCATAAAATTTCCTGTGAAGTCAATGGGAGTCAAGGGCACACAGTACCTCCTCACTAGTACTCAGGAACCAGTCTTTGAAACTGGTGTAAATTGGGAATGATTCTGGTGACCTAACTGGACTTCTCTGGATTTACACTGGTGTAACTGAGCAGAATTCACCCAATGGAGTTAGACCAGGGATGAAGTTGGCCCATTTTGTGTTCAGCTGATGATGCGATGGGCATTAGAAAAATGACTAAGTTAAGTTCACCCCTGTGCAGGGGATCAGCACAAGGCTTGGGTCACTCTTCCACTCTGGTTGTCACTGGTGGAGCTGCACCAGAGATAGCGTAACAGTGAGAGCATTTTAAATTAATGGTAGTGCAGACAAGGCCACAGGTATACAGGCAATAGAAAGATCTCTTGAAATGAGACACTTCATGAAGAAGTAGGATGACAAGATGTCCCGATTGTTGGGGCTTTATCTTGCATAAGAACTATTACGCCCCCAGGCCCATCTCGATTTTTCACACTTGCTATCTGGTCACTCGATGTAGAAGTGGGGAGGAGATAGTGGGGGGAAAACCAGCATTCAGGTCCTTGCTGTAATGCTGTGAGGATGAAATGTCATCCCAGATCACACAGAGACTTAAGATCACTGGAAAGAGTGCTTTTTACCATCCCAGCCCCAAGTGGCAGCCCTGGCTCTTAACCAAACAAGTTTTCCCCATTTCCTGTCAGGCATGGAGTGAAATGACACAAGGAACATGGTAGTAAGCCTTCCCTAGGCTGGTCCTTGGAAAAGGGAGAGGAGAGAACTGTTCATCATAAGGAACCAACACCACACATCCTGTCAGATCTCTTTAAAGAGCCTAGGAAGGCTGGCTGAGGAAACAAACGCACGTACGCTGTCCATAATTACTTCTGACAGAGATCCACCAATACAGGATCATCATCTTGCTTGGTGCAAGTAACAAAATTTGGAGGTGCAGAGCTTGTATGGGAGTAACTTACTGAACATCTGGCTCACACAGCTGGATCACTTAATGCCTGACACAACACTGGCAACCACAAACTCCCCTCACACACCCACACACACTAGAGACACACTCATACTTATCCTTATTCAGATCGCTGACAAACCTCAGACATGGCAGTGTTAGAAATACCACCTCACTGATACACACATTCTTCTCCACTGCAAATGCAGTTTTAATACAAAGCGGCTAGATAAACTCCAGGGCTGCAGGGTTAAATGAGAAATAGAAATCCAATGACCCCAGGCGGTCAAGTAAGCTTAACGGCTTGGTTGCTGCCATATGTTCTGAGCACATCCAACACACGCTGTCCCCTGCTGCCCGTCAAAAGTGGGGTGCAGCGGAATTAACCTGCAGTTAAAAATTGCAGCAGATAAGTAGGGTGGGGAGTCTTGCTGAAAAGGGTTAATGAAACGTATCAATCCTCACAGAGTGGAAGGAGGGGAGAGGACTCTGGAGTGAGAGCCAGCACTTGTTAGGTATTTTCCATGTCGTATCTAAACCCTTCTATCATGAACGCAAGGCAGATGAATTACTCTGTAAATCCTATTACTCCATGTGGATAAACCTTACATGCAAGTTAACAAGTCTGGAGAGCCAGGGAATGGAATCTGCTGAAAGGATATTCCAGGATCAAAACAACCCAACACACAAGCAATGAGAGAAGGAATAGACACACACAAACACACACACCCTTCCCCTAGCATCTTCACAACACACATACCCCTCCATCATTGAAGGGAGAGATGCAGGGCACAGGAGATCATGTAGCAGGCCACTTGGTGCCATCTAGCAGGATTTATTTCAGAGAAAGAGAAAGAAAACTTTGCTGCTGCAGGCTTTGCTAGGGAATTGCTCCCTAGATGCTCCAGAGTTTGTGCACTGTCAGCTCCTCACACAGATTACAGGCTTATTTTAGATCTTGTGCAGTACTTTTACTGCTATAACATACAGCGTACACACGCACATGCACCCCTACGTTCCATAGGTATGTTGAGTAAAAATAGAATTTGAGAAGGAGCTTGTGGGAGATAGTTTATTTTATTTTAGGTTGGGACATTGGTTTGTTCAAAGTCCAGCCTTACAACCCTTACAAAGCCTCCACACAGGCATCAGTTAATCTTTGCCCAGCACAGTACTAAAGAAGCATCTTCCCCATGCAACAACATCTCCAAGTGAACCATTAGTACAAGTATATACAGTATACACCCATTTCCTTGGCTATGCAAGGAAGTCAATACAGTGACCAGAGATATAACTCAGATGGATCTCAGAGCTAGAACCCCCTTTACTTCACCCACCCTCACAATGAGAAAATCTATGGACCAAACCGATAAAGGTCACACCTTCCAAAACGATCTCATATCAGAGTTCTGGCAACACAATGGATAAAGTTTTGCATAGGAGCAAAATGGAGTATCGAGATCAGCTGAACATCTGGCAAGCACAGCTGGACCCCTTTCAATTTATTCATTGATACTGTGGGGCCAGTGAAATGCACGTACATGAGTGCTGGCTAGCATGAGCACATTTTCTTTTCCCCCATAAAATCCTTCTCCAGAGTGCTATGCGGGGAGAAGGGTGGGGGGGTTCAGAAGCTTTTTGGTGACATTCAGGTACAGAAATACACATGCACACTGCCTGACCCTAGCAGCAGTAGCTACTGCAGTTCAGGTTCAGGGGGTAAACCAACACACACACACAAGAAAAAGTTGGCAAAATGCCCTACCTGAGGATGGCCGTATCTCCCTGTCTCACGGTGATGTTATCGGTGCCTCGGGTAAAATCCAAGCTGCGGACTGGCAGCCCTGTAGGGAGAAGGCAAAGCAATCTCAGTAGAACCAACGGTAATTGTTTCTGATCAGACGGAGCCCTTCCTACCATGGCTGGGCTGGTTGAGTTTCAATGTATGTACTTGACTCTCTCTGCACGTGTATATGGCTAGGTAGAGAGCTAGATCGCAGTATACGAAAACACAGTAAAAATAATGTACAACTCTGTCTCTGACGGAGAGCCTCAGGAAGAGGCGATTTTGCAGTCTCTCAGCTCTCACTTTCTCTCGTTCTTTTCAGTCGCTTGCTGGCTTAGCTAAAGAAAAAAAACCCAAAAAGCCTCTCCCCAAAAAGTCTAGGCAAATCCCTCCAAAATAAAAAGGGGTGGGGGATAGTCCTTGGGGAAGAGATCAAAAGGAAGCAAGAGAAAATAAAACCAGATGTTAAAAAACAAAACAAAAACCCATGTCTGGAGTGATGGTTAAAAAAGGAAAATGAACAAGAGTCCTGTGTGCTTCCTGCTCCTGTGAGTGGCTGTGCAGTCTCCGAGCTCCCTTCCTAACCCACTTTCCCAGGCAGAGTGAGGCAAGGAGGGGTGGGTGGGAGGGTGGGAGGGAGGGAGCCTCACTAGTGTAACAGAAGCTCAGCACTCCAGTAGGAGCAGCAGCATCTCCTATCTCCCTCACTCTGTGTAACCCACCCACCGCTTCCCCTTCTCCCACCCCAGCCTCTTCGCGCAACTGCCCCCTTCAGCAGAAGCCAGCCCCGATCAAAGCCTCATGCTCCTTTAGGTTGTCAGGACAACAGCTCCATCTGAGGCCTGGCCGATTCCTTAAGGAGAAGGATCGGGGAGCTTAGAAAGAGATCTAAGTTAGGGAAGTATGGGAATGGGCAGGGGGGGGGGGGGGTTGGGAATGGGACAGAGGAGGCTGGACAAAGGGGGATGAAAAAAGGAGGAAGAGGAGCCTGGAAAGGAAAGATGGGAGGGAGGGCAGAGGGCTCTGGAAAAGGGAGGATGGGGGGCTGGAGAAGCATGGATAAAAAAAGAGAATGAAGGCAGGAAAGTTGGGAAAGCGAGGATGAGAAAGACAGGAGCACAGAGGAGGCTGGAACAGGGAGGAAGAGAAAAGGAGCGGAGGGAAGTGGAAAAGGGGGGTGAGGGGAGACAAGGAGAAAAAGCAGGGCATCTGGAAAAGGGGGAAGAGAACAAGGGGTATGAAAAAAGGAGGCTGAGGAAAGGGAGATGCTGGAAAGAGGGGGTTGAGAGGGAGGGAGGTGCAGAGGAGGCTGGAAAGTGGAATAGAGAGAGGAAAGGAGGGGAGAAAGACACAGGGAATATTAAAAAGAAGGCTAGAAAGGGAAAGAAAAAACTTGGCAGTGTGGCTTGAAATCAAAAGCTAGTTGATTTAAAGTGGAACATTCTTGGCAACTGCCTTTTAAGGCTCAAATCTTGCTTTTTCCCTCTTGCACTTGCCTGCACCAGATAAACAGTCTCCCCCCCTCCCCCCCCCCACACACACACACACACCCTCCCTTCCCTCTCCCTCCCTGGGCTTTTGAGGGATGAACCGGAGACAATGCTCGTATTGAGTTGCCCGCAGTGTGAATACTCAGTTTGTGCTCCCCGAACGCCAGCACCGGCAGCTGATCCCTGATCCCTGCAGCAGCTTCGCAGACCCAGGGAAACATTCCCTTAGCTCACATACTATCACCATCACCAGAGAAGGGAGATTAAATTAATGGAGAGGAATAGCCACGTTTTACTGCTGATGCCTGCCTTCCTCCACGCACACAGAAGGGATGGAGACAGCGGTTTCTAGGAACAGCGAACCAGTGCCATTGCATACCTTACCCACTCAGTGGCTAATGCCCTGGGGCTGGGCGCAGTGGCAATGAAAGGTGAAGGTGGCAGGGGTGATAAGAGGAGAGCAGGTAACCAAAGGGTCCAGAGAGCAGCCTGGCTGTCAGTCGCTGCCCCATTCAGTCCCACTGCTGGGGGAAGGGCAGTAATTGGGCCCTGTATGTTTTTTGCTCCAAAAAGTCAGACCTCTGGATACTTATATAGGACAACGGGGACCCAAAAGGGAGGGGTGGTGGTCAGCAGACTATGAGTATTTAAATAAGTGTGTGTTGAAGATCAGGTCTAACTTTCCTAGCACTAGGGAATAAGAGCCTGGGCCCCTCAATCACAGCCCATACAGCGTCAGCAGCACTTTGTATTCAAGCAAGGCGACGAGAGAGACTGATAATTCCTCTGGGGGAACTTAAAGCAGATGGGACCAACAAGGGGAAGCTACAAGGAACCAAAGGGGTAAACCAATGCATGGAGAATACTCCCCAGCTGCCTCCGCCAGGGGCTGGCAATGCCGGGAGGAGACCTGCAGCACTGGGCTTGTATCAAACATTACCCCAGTGCTGCAAAAGACCCGGATGGCGCTGAGAAGAGACTCCCCCAGAAAGCTTCGGTTCAGAGGTGACCACCGCCAAGGCACTGTTGTGAGGAAGCTCACGCTGCTGGTTTCCCGGCTGGCCTGGGCAGAGCACTGCCCTGAGGAAGCTCACCCAGCCGTCACTGACGTGACGCAGGGTTGGGAGGATGCTTACTGTTGCGGTGAGAGCTGGCACGGTAATAAAGTTCACGCTAGTGGGATTCATCACTTCGTGCCGAGCAGCCAGGAATAAGATATACACCCTTTTTACAGGGTCTCCCCTCTGCATTTCATTTACATTTAATAAGCACTATTGTATGTCAATTAAATGCCAGTGGAGTACAGAAAACATATTTGCTGAAGATTAACAATTATGCAACATGAGGAGCATCTGCCATACAATGCTAAAACTCACTAAATATTTCCTTCTCTCAGCATATTTGCTTAGATGACAATATCTATCCAATTAAATCTAAATTTAATGCCTAGTTAAATATATTTAGGGTGCACTTCATGGAGAGGGGCATCAATATGGTTTAGAGAGAATGATGGGGGGAGGAGCTTCAGTAGGAGTGAGGGAAATAAATCCTTCCCAGGGCTCACGTGATACCCCAAATCCAGATGAAATTACAGATGGCAGGGGAGGGGGCCTCCTGCCAGGGACAGAGAGAGAACCAAGACCATACAAAGGTTCTGGTCACCTCAGGGACCCTGAGAGTGAAAGTCAAATCCTCTTGCAACTCCCAACATCCCGTGGAGATGAAACTGCATAGGCAATAATGGAAGGGGCTGCAGGGAGAGATCAGTCGCACACGACATAGAACTTCAAGGGAAAGAGTGACTGGATACTCATCTTCCCGTGTATTTATATAGTGCCTACCACAACTGTCCGAGTCCTGACTGGGGCCTCTGGGCAGTACCACCATGTAACTATTTAATAATCATCATCATAAAATAAAGGATGGGGCAGAAATTCACTCCAGGGTCTCAAACTCTGAAAAATGTAATGCCTCAAAGATGAGCACTTTTATTTATTATTATAGGTAAATGGATGCAAGAGGGAGAGACAGAAATAGCCAAACAACCTGGAACCATAAAGAAAATCTCAGAGAGCGCCTCACGATTAAAATATATCACAGTCTTTTTGTTTTCCCAGCAGAAATGCTCTCTGGACCCATCTCCCCCTGCTGGAAGCAGATAAAGAAACAATACAAAATCTTGAGGGAAATTTCAGACCGAGACAATCAGAGCAAGGACATCACAGATCCACCCTAGCATTTTAAAAACTATTTCCTAGCACTTATGAGAGGTGCAGGATTCACAGTCCCAAAATTCCAAAATCATGTTAGTTTACAGTACAGGAATGGCACAGACAGGGCAGAGCTAGCTTCTCACACACCACTCCTGCTAATGCCCCTCCACAGCGATCTGGAGGAACCATTGCTTAGGCCTGATCTGCACTACGAAGTTAGTTAAACGTATGCCTCCTTGCACCAACCTCGTTGTGCAATTATCTATACTTATATGTGTGTCTTCCACCGATGGAAGCGCCCCATTCCAGCGACGTAGTAACACCACCTCCACAAGTGGCGTTGAGCCATGTCGATGTACCGAAGTTGACACTGCGCCAGTGTAGACACCAATCATATTACTCATGTCAACCCTAACAGTCCTCCAGCAGCTGTCCCATAATGCCCAACACTGACCGCTCTGGTCACAGCTGTGAACTCCAGTGCCCAGAGGTCATGGAGACTGGAAGGTCCCCATTCCTTTTCAAGTCCCATGCATTTTTAAATGCCTTTTCCTGATTGTCCAGCTTGGAGAGCCCATCTAGCAACTCTCCATTGTTGTGTGCAACTGCCCGGGTGACCATGCCGTCTACATGCTCCAGACGTGCTGTGGCCAGGAATAGAAAGGAAATATTGGATCTCCTGGGTCTGTGGGGAGAAGAGATTGAGCAACCACAGCTACATATAAGGCATAGAAATGTGCACATCTACGAGCAAATTGCCTGGGGGATGGAGGAGAAGGGGTGTAATGGGGACCAGCAGCACTGCATGAAAACAAAGGAACTGCAGCAGGGCATATCAGAAGGCCGGGGAGGAAAATCTGGTGCTAAGCTACACACTTGCCACTTTTACAAAGAGCTGCATACTTGGCAGAAACCCCACCACCACCACCCCGCAAACTGCTGTGGATAGCTCTGTGGAGCCCAAGTCACAGGCCCTGGCACGAACAGCCAGGGTGAGGAGGAAGTGGAGGATGATGAGGAGGATGGGAGATGTGGTCGGAGGGGTCCAGCCATGCCATGAGCTAAGACCTGTTTGAGACTGGATTGTGGTAGGGTCAGTCGAGCAGGGGTGAGCCAGATGCGGAGTAAGGATCCTTGTGTAAGCGTGTATGTTTATTTCCTATTTCAGTGATGGCGCACCAAAGTTACCAGGACACAGCTTTCAACTTTTCATTGGTTTATTTGTACTAGATGAGGTAGTGGTACAACTCTACCTCTGGGTGTTATCTGCTTCTCATTGCCCTGTACAGTTAGGTTGGGGATGTGAAGGTGGCATGGCAAGCAGTTTGATTATGTACACAGGCATGTCCTGTGAATCCTCTTGAATGATCTTCATGAAACGTCCATGGAGTTGCCCTGCGATTCTCTCCCAAAGGTTTCTGGGGATGATAGCCTTATTTCTTCCTCTTTGATAGGACTCTTCCTCATGCCAGTCAGCGATAACTTTGGCAGGCACCTCTGCAGTGAACAGGCTAGTGGCATACAGGCCTAGGCAGCTTGAGGATGCTAGCAGGAGCTGTATCGTGTGCGCCTCCCTGAGCTGCATAACTCTGCTTTGAGCTCTTCGAATAACCCTTGTGTCTAGCTGTTCAAACTCAACTATGTCCCACAGCAATTTGTCCTCCAAGAAATTGTCACATCCCCCGGTGCTGTGGTTCTTCCTGTAGCTCTGTAAATACAGGATGAAAATCTTCCCGTGGGTGCAATGCTCATGACAATGCTGCAAAGCCATGCAGGCTCCATGCTTCTGTAAAAGATGGTGGACAGCGAGGAGGGCTGCATAGGCTCATGGGGTTTTTAAAAAAGGTGCCAAAACCATGGAATATAGGTGACATTATGGGGTGGAGACACGTGCATGCTGTGAAGTTGACACCTTCCTTCAGTCACCCCTGGATGATGCATTTCTGTCACCATGCATTGCCAAAACTTCCCAAAAGACGGCACCCTGAATGGTGCATTACACATTGATGAGAACGCGCAGTGCTGACGCCACGAGCCAAGTATGCAAGCACGGTAGTCTGATGCATGCTAACAGGAGTGTGGACCTTGCTAGCAAGTATTAAAAGTCCCCTCTTGTGCTTTGATCTGCTGCTGTTTCAAGCTGTAGATTTACACCCCCGTTTGTCGAACAATAACTCTCCATATAGACATGCCCCGTCTCCAAACTAACCAGCTGCACACAAAATCCTCCACCCACCCCTCACCCCAAACCCCCTCTGATTTGGACCATTGCTCTCCAAAATATTTCTCTCTATGTTGGCAAATATACACAGACCCCAGCACAAGCAAACGGGTGCCACTTCTGCAGAAAGAAGCTGGTGGGACAGTGCCCAAAAGCCCCTCCCCCACGTCAAGACATGCATGTGGAAAGATGATCCAACGGTTAGGGTGCTCATTGGAGACTGGGGTTCAATTCCCTGCTCTGCCCCAAACTTCCCATGGGACTTTGGGATAATCATTTAGTCCCTCTGTGCCTCAAAATGGGGATAATAGCCCCATCTGTAAAATGGGGTAAATACATTACAGACTGTGAGGTGTGCAGATAATATGGTAAGGGGGTGGGCGTATAAAACAATTTAAATGGACGGTTATTGTTAAAGAATACTCTCATTGCCACTCCCCAAGTCCTTAGGCTGCTTGCCATGTATAATATTTAGAGCTGGTCAAAAATTTTCTAATGGAAAACTTTTCCACTAGAAAATGCAGATATGATGGAATCGAAACGTTCCGTGGGAATGTCCACGTAGGCTCCCCGATTCCTTGGGTAACTGCTTCCCAGGACTGCCCCAGTCCCCAAGTATCCAGCCTGGGAACTTTTCCAGCACAGGGAGGCAGCTTTCCAGCAGAGCTGATAGCTAGGAACAGCCAAAAAAAAAAATCCATTTCAATTCTCTTGAAACTGAATTTTTTCAGAATATTTCTTCCTGCCAAAAAAAAAAAAAAAAATCAAGTTTTTTTACTTTTCATCCTGATTTAAGATGAATCCCCCCCCCACCCCAAGATATTTTTTTTTTTGGGGGGGGGGGGGGACAGGGCGGGGAAATGCCATCGTTTAGCTAGCTCTAATAGTGGTGTGATCAAAGTGAACAGGAGTCCTTTCCAGAGGAGAGGTAGCAAAAACCCCTTGCCTTGCAAGCCCTCCCATAATTGCTACACCTGGCTCGGAGGAGGAGCACTCAACGAAATACTGATGGACCACAATAATCATTCTGACACCGGAGCTTACCAATGCAGCTTCAAAGCCTTTCTGAAATGATACAGGCTACACATTCATCACCGCTAGAAAATTAATTTGATTGTGAAGAATAGACAGCAGCAGTCTGTTGTATTGCACATTTTCTTGTCCATTATGGCAGTTCCCACATAGCTTTATGAAACTTAAACCGAGTTCTTCAATGAGTCAAGAAAGACTCTCAGGATTTGTGATGCTATCAAAAGAACATCAGCTGTCAGAAAGCCATAAGTACAACAGTCTGATAGATAAATTTGTACACAGAAATGTTCGAAAGGTCCCTCTGAAACTGTGACCTGCCTGGACTTGAATTGCTGCTAATGCTCTACAATAGTTTCACAGTTTGGGGACAGTACGTTAAAAATAAAGATAGTTTATTTACAGGATGACTAGCTGTTGAAGGTGAGAAACCAGGACACTTTTTCTGTGAATGAGGGCTTATAGGGTACTATTTTTGCAGGGCTCAGGGAAGTCAGTGAACAGGAAAGTTGGGTAACTGGAGACTGAGGCAAGCACAGGAGTAACAGCTGCCCAATCTCTTATGTTTTCTATGCTTTTGTCCTCCTTTTCCTTTCCCACACCTTCCTCTTCTGCTCCTTTCTCCACCCTCCTTCCCTTTGCTTGTTCCTATTCCTGTCACTCAAGGCATGATCTAAAAGGGGCAAGTGTAACACAACACTCACAGCAACAAGCTAAGGTGCAGGTGAGTTCTGTTACAGGATGGGATGTGAGCATGGTTTACAATGCTCATTCAGTTTTGTGGGTGGATGGGGATGGATGGGCAAAAAGCACTAAGGCCAGTGCTGCTTACTACCACTCCAGGAGTTGCTGCCTACACCAATTCCCTCCTCATGGCTTCGTGCTATTGTGAGGAGAGGGCAGCAGCAGGGAGGAACCAGGTTAAGGGTGCACAGGTTATTTGGATAAAATGGGGCTTCAGCTCGTTCTAGACAACTTGAGTGAAATCCTGGTCCCAGTCAAATCAATAGGAGCTTTGCCATTGACTTTAATGGGCCCAGGATTTCACCCCTTGTGCTTGTCTCTTACCCTAACTCTCTGTACGAGTTCTTTTTAATGGGGGAGGAGGGGGAGAGCTAGCATTTGAGCACAAGACAGAAGAAAACCAAGGAAATATGGAAAGGAAATAATTGCCTCAAATTCACATTCACTTTAAACTAATATTTCTCACAGATTTGGGATGAGTTTAGTGCTTATGAAAGTGAGAAGCCAACAGCACTGGCAAAAGCAAGTACAGTGCAAGTGTCCATCACTCCTAGCTCAGTCAATGCACCTCAGTCATGGTGGTAAGCAGCTGCCTCCCGCAATGAGCTTTTCATTTAGTGAAGAGAAGGCTATATTCTGCTGAGAAGGAAACATATGGGTTTTTTTCCCCCGACTGAAAACGTTTCAGGTCTCCTGTAGGATATTATTGTGGACCTCAATGTGAAACAGAGCAGTATTCAAAGCAAAAGCCTTACCCAAGAGCCCTTTCCTCATCATGTCCACAGCTCACAAGAGCCAACTCCATCAGGAAGTGTCTATTGCCAGAGATTCCTTTCTGCTCATCATTATCCAGTAAATATTTAGATAAGCAGAGAGAGGGAATTGCTATTGAAATTCATTTGATTCTTCAGGTGCCTAAACAAACTCTCCCTCCTTCTCTCCTTTCCCCTTTCACCTCCTTCCCTGGCGGAAAGTATGACAAGAAACACATGGGCCAATCTATATTCCACAAGAGGTACTTAACTAGGGCCTTTTAAATTTTAAGCAGCCCCTTATACAATCAGGAAGAACATGGAAGCATGAAACCTCATCAAGAAAACCTCTCACTAACTGAATATGCTGTAATTACAAACAGTCCTCTCTTCCTGTCATTGCTCAGTGATCAAATAAACCCAGGTGTCCAGCTGGGCAAACTATTAGCCGCCGCCAACTTCTTCCACAAATATCACCCTTATTGCTATTCACAATACATCTATTTTTACCAATGTGGCCATTATTTGAAATCATTTGATGAATGTTATATATTTTTTTTTTTTTTAAAGGCCCATGCTTTGTTTGCAAACCATTAGCCACGGTTATGGTGTTGAGGATTCACTAGTCATACTGAATCGAATGATCTAGTTTCAGCCCCGTGGTTGTATGACTGACATCTATAAGCAGGACCAGAATTTCAATTAATAGTAAGAAACTTGTGTAAAGATGTTTGCACAAGTATTAACATTACTGGTGCAAATACCCATGAAAAGATGAATGCACAAGTAATCAAACACACACATTGTGCCAGTACTCCTACCACTACCAGTGTGAACACCCGGGAACAAATATTCACATAATTACTCAGGACAGACTGGCTTTCCACTAGCAATCTTATAGGGAAAAAAAAATCAGTCATGCACAAAAAGCAAACAAAGGGGGTTTCAAAGAAAGATGAATTTTAATTGCAGGTTTTTGTAACAATATGTTTGCAAATACTTTTTTTCAGCAGTCATGCAGCTTTATAAAGAAATAACAGACCTAGAACGTCCCCTATTGCTCTCACATAGTGCCTGATCTCCTGCTGGGGTGTGTGATGCCCACTGATGGGCAGGTAATTGTTTAGTGGTGTGAGTGGAGTCCCTGTGCTGGGATAGAGGAGCCTGTTTGATTAGCGGGGAGCCCTGCACTTTGTGTACACCATACTGCAACCAGAGACAGGGGTGAGTGGCAAAGTTTGGATGCGGCTCGGGACTTCACCCACATTCTGAAGTTCCAGTGGGAGTGTAAGGGATTGAACTGAGTACTCTGGTTACAGCTCATCCCAGATCATAAGACTGACAGCTATACAATAGATGGAGTTCAACGTAGCAGGAATCCTATGGTGCGTATGAGACACAGAGTAGGTTACAACAGAGATCTTTTGACTGAGGCGATGGCTCATCCCTACTGGAAAAGGCCAACACACTTTGATGGCACAACCCCTCCCCACTTCACTTAACGTGGCAGGGCCGCAGTGCAATGTGCCGATTTTACAGCCCCTCAAGAAGAGGCTAGCTCATGGGGTGGCTGGGATAATCCCTTAAATGGGGTGGGTTGCACCTCTGTGACCACCTCTAATTTGACACAGTGATGCTGTGTGTATGTGAAGTGAGATCTATGCATACAGTATAAACTGGTAGGGTGACTCAGAAGAAAAAATACAGTTGCAGTCTATCGTCTTCTTTCTTCATGGTATGTACATAAACAAGATAGCAAAGTAACTAAACATAGGCAGAAAAGGAAAGAGAAAACCGCCCCATCTTGGGACTGAACCCTGCTCTAAGTCCCTGGTATCTAACCTCTCCAAAGGCATCCATCATCCTCCCAAAGCAGCTACTTTAATAGCCCTTCCCCTGAGCACTTGTGCGAGGGGAGGGGAAAACAGTATTGGACTTCATCATTTTAATCATGGGGGGATCAGCCCCTGCACCTTGTTACAGGGTATGTTCAATCCATCACCAGGCGTGGATATCATTGATATTGGTCTGAATGGACACATGGTACCTTAGTTTCATACCTGAGAGCTTTTCCGAGATGAAATTGAGGCTCATTATACCTGGGTCCCATAATATCTTTTCATAAACCTGCCATGTGTTTGGGCAGATGGATGGGTTTGAAAATACAGAAAGATAGATCTCTTTTGTGGTTAGTGTGCACTTATGAAGCCATGAATCAGGATGTGCAATGTTACACGGCTTCATCTGATTCCTTTAACCCAGCAGGCAAGGACAGCCCGTCCTCGCAGGGTACAATTCCTATAGTTAATCGTCCCCACCTCCCTTGACCATTGTTCCACCATGTGACAGCATGCAACATTCTAGGATCTTTCATGGAAAGGCAGAGAGGTTCTGCTGACCCATCCAGTAACCAATCCAGGTGAAATGAGCTCCAACTTGGGAGGGAAACAGTTTGAGAGTCTGTAAAACTTGTGAGGCACTGGGGCCTTGCAAGACCTGGAGAACCCTGCAGAAAGCGACAGCTCAAGAACAGAGGTGGGCCACATTTTTTGAATTTTGAAATTTCAATGAAAAAGGGAAAGAAAAAATAATTAAAACAATTGTTCTGTGAACTGCCCCTTCTTGATGTTTTTCACCAGAGACAGAGAGAGTCGACATGTTTCAAATTTCCATTAATATTTTCATCAAGATTTAGAATTTAGACATCACCTGGGAACAAAAATGTCTTCTGACCAGATCATCTCAAAATAGAGGAAGCCTAGCCTGAGATTTATATGCTTAAGGAGAGAGGAAAACCCCAAGTAGTGACTGAGTTTTGGAAACTAACCCAGTGTGTGTGTGTTATTCTGAAACTGAGGTAAGGACCTTGCTCATATAGGCCTTCTCTAAAGACTAGGGTTTGGAAGGTGTTAGCTAACATGTTAATAGCTTGAGTTTATATAGGCAGTATGACCAATCCATATTCAACTATTTGAGTCTCCCTCCCCTAAATACTCCCTGTCCAGTTTAAACACATATTAGAAGCACACTGCCTTGTCTACACAAGGCTGTTAGATTTGGAACATGTTAGCTAATATGTTAACAGCTCTTAATAGACAAGGCAGTGTGCTTTTAACGTGTGTTCCACTGGACAGGGAGTGTGTAGGAGGACAGAGCCTTATACACACTAGGCTGTTAAACGTGTGTTAGTTAACACCTTCCAAATTTGGGTCTAGACAAGCTCTCTAATACCTCTCCCTAGAGGCATCTTTCACTCGACAGCTTAGCCTATACTAGAAAAGCTATCCCAACATAGCTACACCTAGTGTAGATACAGCTCATACCAGCAAATGTTGCTGCCACTATAGTTTATACCAGTTCCCTGAACAAAATAAGCTATGCCAACAAAATAACTTTTTGGTTGGTGTGACTGTGTCTAGACTAGGGCTTTTGCTGGTATAAATATTTCATTAAAAAAAATGAAATCACACCCCTAATTGACATTGTTATTCCAGCAAATGTTTCTAGGGGAGACCTATCTGTAGACTGTCAGAAATTCTAATACTTCAATGCTACCTGGCAGCCCTTCACAGCCTCAGCACAATGGCCCTTGCCCTTCTTGTTTCCTCTCTTGCTGCTCCCCTGAGTGCATCTCACTGACAAGGGAGCAGTATCCTTCCTATTTCCTTTTTCCCCAGTGGAGGAGACCAGTCGTCAGGCGGCATATGCACCAAGTCCATAAATTCTTGGTTCTCCAAGGGATCATGGGTGAAAAAGATATCAGACACAGAATATGCCTGCTCTAGAATAAGATTTTGATTCATCTGAAGACCTGTGAAACTGTCTCAGGGTATGGGATAGGAGGGCACTATCCTTGGGTGTTTGTACAGTCCCTGCTGTAATAGATATAATAAATCATAATAAGCATAGTTTTAGACCTATCATTTTGGTTGTGTATTAGTTAAACGTATTATTCCTACACAGAATGTTAGGTGTTTTTGTGTGTCAGATGTTTACTATATTTTTCTTTGTAGTACATTTTAGGTAAAGGTTTTGTATTTAGGATGAGATTTTTGTTGCTGTTGCTCAGATTGCAAACCTTCCTGTGTGTTTATAATCCAAATTTTGCAACACTGTGCTGGTGCTTTAGAAGTAGATAGTGAAATGGACCAGGCTCTCTTCATTGTCCAGATGGAAAATGTCAACAGAGAGTCTGAATACGGAAAAGCAAATTAGGTTTCTAAACTGTGGCATTTTAATAGTCTAATACTCACTTATAATCTAGTTAGCAAAACCAGGGGAGGGATTTGTTTTCTAAAAATAGGTTAAAATTATAACTGTGTCCTTTTCTAAGACAACCAGTTGCCTGGTGACAATTTTAATGAATCAGTCTGTGCTTCTCGTACATTCATGAGGTCAGGTTACCAACATACAGACAGACAAATCTCACCCTGTGATAGAGGGTGAGATACTGTCTAGTTGTGTGAACACCTTATGTAAGGGTTCTCTCTTCAGAAGCAGAATCCAATTATGAAGCCTTCTGCACAGCTTCATCTTATTCATATTAATCTAACAGACAGGGACAGCCCACACCAAACAGCTTCAGCTTCCAAGCTGAACTGTCCACCCAGGCAGCCTCTCCTCAGATGTCTATCCTTCTTGGCCCTAATCTAAGGCCCTCTCTGCATAACTACTTTAGCTGAATTTGGAACCATTTGGTGATATGGCTGCATCTAAACGTGATTCATATCCACAAAACCTGGACAATGCTGGGTTAGTAACTATGGCGGCTAACAGTAGATCACTCTTGCCAGAGTTACAGTTATCTTCCTGCACCAGGTCATAAACACCACTATTTTTGTTGCCTGGACAGGAGCCCCTACACACGCCTGTGTAAACAGTCTAGCTGGTCCTTCCCAGTTCTCTTTATGGTAGGACATCACATAAACATTGCACCCCAACTACTAGCAGTGTTGCTCTGGGAACATATCGTCCAGGCACTCTATCCCAAGGTGAGGCGCTAAGAGAGAGAGGCCAAGATTTTCCCAGGTTGCCATGACACCAACAGTTAGGCAACACGGTGAGGGTAAATGCACAAATTGGGCGTAGTTATGTGACTCCTGGGACACCACATAGGCTCAGTGACAGGGGAGACCACGATGCATCATGTAGTCCAGTCAAGCAACTTGGCCCACAGTGGAAAATGGGGGCACAAAAAGCACCCAAACTACAACCACCACGAAGCAAAATGACACTTTAGGCACACAAAGTGTATTGGTGAACTGACGTGAACTGAAACATTTGGATTCAAATTAAACGAATTCAAATATTTTGATTTGGGTGGAACCAACCCCAAACAAAATATTTCTTTCAGATTTTCCAAACAGAAAATAAAAAAAAATTCCCATGCAAAAATTGTAATTTCACAGGAACTGCATTTTCTATTGTGATAGGAATTTTTTGACCAGCTCTAGTTAGGACTAAGACACTTGTGTGGACATTTTCCCCCTCATCATTACCTTCCATGAAGCAACAACAAGTATTTAGTCTCACATAAAAGTGATATTAGGAAGAGACTTGGATGCAAAAATGAGATTAGACGAGCGCAGTTACGTGGCTCCCAATTTTGGGTCTATGCTATTTATTTCCTTTCCCTGAGTACAAGATGCTATGTTTAGTAGGACTGAATTACATGTAAACCTCCCTTCATTGCATGAAACCTCCACTGCTCAGTTCTCTCCAAATCGCTCAGTGGTTTGGTCTTCTCACTTTGTTACCTGTCTGATTTTAGTGTCATACACAAATATAACCAGGTTTGAATTTATGTCAAAGACAGACATGAAGCTGCCATTCAATGCAGAGAGGGACGTGATGGTCAAAACAAAAGCCTCTGAAGAATTCTAAGAGCTGTGGACTGGGGAACACCAAGCAAAAAGCATTGCTGGTTGAAAACAGACAAATGTTTCCCTTGTATGACAGCATAATTAAAACCAAAATGATAGTAGCATATCTATAGCTCTTTTGTATGACGGCTATTAAAGCGTTTCACAGGAGTGAGTGGTGTTACCTCATTTTTAGAGCTGAGCAAAAAAAAAAAAAAAAAATCAGAATTTCCAACCTGCAGGAAATTTTGATATTTTAACATTTGTTCTCATCACAAATCAGGACACATTTTTTTTGTTATATGCAACGAAAAGCTACGAAAACTTTCAGTTAGAAAACGTTGACGTTTTCAATCAAATTCTAAGTTGCTGATATTCCCAAATTGAGTCAACCTGCTCCAGCTAAGAATTACTCTGAGTTACAGAGACTTGTGCAGGGTGCAACTAGAGCAGTGGTTCCCAACCTTTTAGGCTCGAGGGTCGCAGATATTGTTACAACCCTGAAGGTCCACCAGTCTATGCCATCAGACCTCCCCCCATTCCCCCACTGCAGCCAGACAGAAGGAGTTCAGCAAGGAGGCTGCCTTCCTCCTCACTGATCTCCCATCTCCCTGGTTGCAGCAGGGAAACTGCACGTCTTGTAGTCCCAAGCGCTCCACCTGGTCCCTAGGCAGTGGCTCCCTTCTGCAGCCAGGGGGACAGGAGATCAGTGCTCCCCTCCCTCTGGCTCCAGCAGGGATCCCGGCACCTAGGGACCCAGGCAGAGTGCTTTGCCGTGCTCCCTGCTACAGCCAGGGAGAAGGGAGTGCTGATCTCCCATCCCCTTGTCTGCAGCAAGAAGCCTGCACCGGTCTTTTAGCCCCGTGGCAACACATTCCGCCTGGGTCCTCAGCCAGAAGCTCCCTTCTGCAGCCAGTGGAAGGGGAGCGGCAGGCCAGTTTGAAAACCCCCAGGGGCCACTTTTGGCCCCTGGGCCACAGTTTGGGAACCACTGAACTAAAGGTTCCCATGTGGCTGTCAATAAACTGCATCAGCCTGCGGCTCTGCAGTGACCCAATGGGAGTTGTTATTCAGGTGTTTCTTGTCCCCATTCTCCCTAATGGGCTGGGTTCCCTGGCTGGACAACATCTCCCATTCTGTTGAAACTAATTTTGATGGAACGTTCCTGACCAGCTCTACCCATTTTACAGATGTGAAGAACTGAGCACAGAGAGGGAAATTCAATGACAGAACCAGAACTTGAACCCAAGAGCCTTGACTCAAATTCCACTGATAGTGCACAGGATCCCAGACTGAAAAATCAAAGGCCTAAGGCAAAACTAAATGAAAACCTACCAGCTGATTGATAAGGTACCATCTTTACTCAAGAGTTACGCAGCTGAAATTCCCAGCCAGAATCATTCCTATTTAACACCCCAAACTTTCAGAAAGTTCAGATTCCAGGTTTTTGGCACAGGCCTCTCTAATAATTACTGTGAAGCTCACTTCTTTATATAGTAATGTGCACAGTGCTGGATGATGGTAGGTCAGTAGCAAATCATATAGCAAGTCCTGGCCTCAAAATGCTTACAAAGTGAAGACGCAAAGTTGTACACAATGGATGAGCAATGGATTAGAATGTAATTCCAAGGGGTTAAGTAGTTTACATCATCTGGAAAGGAGATGACGATACCTGGAAAGGGGAAGAAGCTGCAAGAGGCAGTGAAGGGGTTGCTTGTTTAAAAGTGGAATGGAACCAAAAGCTACCTTGAAGGAAAGCTTTAATCATTAGGTCTAGAGTTGGTACCATCACACGCTGAGACTTCCAGTACTGCATATTATAAAACCGTGTTCAGATGCTTAACACTCTGCCAAACTTGAACCATTCGGGTTGTAATTTTCCATGCTGTGTGTCTACCTCAAACTGAATACAGTGCCTACGTTGTAATGAAAGAGGTGCCAGGGCCCAAGCAATTTTTTTTAATTTCAGATCTGACGCAGGAAGCCCAGATGTGCTGGAGCTATGAACTGCCAAGTCTAGGAAGTGCTGGGGCTGAGCCCTGGCAAAAATTGAGCACCGGCTGAATGATACATATTTCAATTTCAGCCAAAATGGTTCTGCTGTTTGAGGATGAGACCCCCCAAAAAAATTGTTTTCTTCATAGTATAAAATTATTTGAGAATTATTTCTTTGAGAAGTTCTAGCATGCCCTTGCTTTGGAGCAGGGACTTAAAATTTGGCAGTGGGGTGGCCCTTGTATCAGGAATGTGCCTTTCGCTGGCCCTGTGAAAATCCACCCACATTTGGGCAAATTTACAAGCTTTTGAAAAATTGAAGTTTGCACACACTCAGTAAAGATTTGCTGGAGCACTGCAGTTTATTTCCTCAAAGACTCCATCCACACTGAGCATGCTCCAGCCAAGGGTTGAGCAGAATGTCCCCTGTAATGGTAGCAATGCCAGAGCCAGGTGCTAGGAGCCTGTCTCTCCTATACTTTCAATGCCCCCTCATCACCACACTGGGTCCAGGCCCAGGCTATAAGGAGGAAGCTGCCTGAATCAAATGCAGAGGGGACAAAAGCCAGACCTGTGGGGAGCAGGAAAGTACATTGGAACAAGGAGCCTATCTGGAAGGGGAGAGAATAGGACTGGAGATGGAGAAAAAAGGGGGGAAGGAAACCAGGACAACCTTCAACATCCCAGTAACCATGCTTGCAGTGGGAACAGTGCTTCATATTAATGCTCATAGCAAAAGAACTAGAGGGGAAGACGGTTTGTTGTAGGATGTCATGAGGTGGCACTGTAGAGCTCAAGGAATTGTAATGGTATGGGTGTGGAAGCTTTCACTTGTAGGCAACTGCTTAGAAAACAGCCTAGGTTAGTAGTGTCTGAAAGTATCTTGGGACTACACACGCAGTCACTTTATGCTTGCTGAGAGACATAATGGCCAAACATGAAGGAACGTATCTATGCCCCAAAAGATCAACTATCACAGAACAATGCTCCTGGAAATCAATACCTCCGTGTCCTTCCTAAAGTGCACCTTTTGTGTAACAATTCTGCACTAAAGTGTCCTCGATCCCTGAGAACAAGTGACAGACATAGTAATGAAAGCATTAAGAGACCTGTGATGATTCTGTAAGACATAGTGGAAAATAAAATGTTGGAGTCTGACTAAATCTCTTCCCCTCACCTCTTTCCTTACCAGTTAATAAAGAAGAACTACAGTCCTGAGCCTTACAAGTCCACTTGTCCTTCAGAGAGAATTTCCTGCCTGTAGGAGGAATTCCTCTGAATAGAACTTAGTTCCTAGAGCAGACACTCTGGTCCTACAGGGCAAGTGGATTTTTAAGTCTATAGAACTATAGTGTGTAGAGCGAGAAAAGATACAGCAGCAAAATAATACACAGTCAGTGCTGAGCAGGGAAAAATCAGACACTGAGCTGTGCTCTTAATGGAGAACTAATGGATGTTAATTAACCACCAATTGACAAAGAACATATTTACTGTAGTTTAACAACTCTGCAATCCGACACAAAACCATTTACACGTTTAAACTGAATACATACATTTGTAGTCATTGGCCACTTACTCTGATGTTCTGACTGTCTCTCATAGTAAATCTAAAGAGATGTAGTTGGTTGCAAAAGTTATTGTACATTCATTAAACATTAGTTCATTACAGAAAACAAATAGGTTGATGTTAAATGACCATTTCAGTCGATACCCATTTATTACACAGCCATTAAAGAGCTGTGTGTAAACATACTGATTCTCCACTGCCTTCCTGCGTGTGCAGCCATTCACACCTGTGCAAAGGGAGTGTGCATTCTGGGAAGGGAGTGTTCAAGACCTACTTTGTAGCGGTGTAAAAAGATGCAAGGCAATAGGGAAAAAATCAGGCCTGTTCGCCTACTGGAGATGATGATTCAGAAGTGAGTTTCCAGACATAATTTGATTGAAATGATGGAGACTTGATTACTAGATTTTGACAAGTCATTCCCAGCATAAGGGGCAGGATGAATGAAAGAATGCCGATGCCCACAAGGGAAGGTGATGCAAATGGTACGGAGGTTCTTCCCTGAACTTTCTCCAGTCTACCTTATGAAGCTGGTCTGTCATTTGTGTCCTTTCTGCATTTGTATAGCACCTCCTTCCTCTCTCTTCCTGCACACAATCTCAATCCAGTTGGTGCAGGAGCGGCCTTCTCTGCAACTCTTACCGTTCAATACCACCTTCCTGTAGCTCTCCACCTCCAGAACACTTCACATCTCACCCCTTCCTGTTTTTATTTTACTGAACTTCTGTATATCACTTATTTCCCAAAGGACTGACCCGTGGGTTAATTCGTTAATGTCCGCTAAATGCTTTGAGATTCTCTGATGGAAAGTTCTACAGACGGACAAAGGATTATTAAATGTTTTATTCTGGGATAGAGTTTGTAAGAAAGGCTCTGTACAAAATTGAGTGGTACTGTATTTCATCATGCATTGCTTTGTGCTTTGCTGCTGTTGCAGAAACCTCCAGTGGAGGGAGCCCAAAATATCTAATTACACCTTTATTCCTCAGAGATGCCCTGACTTAAATTGTCATCTTGTGTTTTGTAAAAAAAGGGGAGGAGAGGAAAAAATAACCAGTGTTCATCACATGGAAAAGGTCCACAGTACTAGACAAAGAAATACTTGCAGATTTTGCTGAGAATACTACAAACGGTGGGTAATAGGAAAAACCCATATTAAATTAAGAAGAATAAAATTTGCTTGGTTCTGATAGTTCAGGTAACACTGTCCAGGACAGTTTACCACCAGGCTCAAGAAGAAATAAATTCACACAAGTCCCGTGCTGAAATAACCTTTACTGATTTAATATTAAAACTTCCATGGGGGGCTGTAAATAGAGCTGAACTGCAGCTTCCTGCAGAAATAATGGCAATAATCCTTTCCACTGCCGTGGCAATCTCAAAGCTCTTTGAAAACAATATGGAAGCCTCAAATCCCCCTTATAAGGTGGTACAGCCTTATCTCCAATTTTACAGATGGAGAAACTGAGGCACAGAGAGAGGAAGTGGCTTGTAATTCTTGGTCTGGCTCATATCTAAGCAACATCATCTTAAATTTGGAGTCAGTGCACTGCACTGGTGTCAGGGGGCTTACTCTGGATTTGTACTGCTGTAATTATATTTGTGTGTACCTCAATATTGCGCTGGCACCTCAATACACCATTGTGGTAGGCGCGGTACACAATCAGAACAAAAAGACAGTCCCTGCCCCCCATCCTCTCAATGAAAATGGGAATATCTCCTTTTGCATCTGATAATAATTATGCCTGCAAAGCGTGGATTTGTTACAGACCAGCACCTGACACCTGGATTTGAATTCCTAGCTACCATGGGTGGTTGGGGTGATCTAGTCTAACTGTGGGGGGAATTCATTGCCTCCTAGTGACTAACTGACAAAGATAAGATAAATGCTATTGCTACGAGCCAGCTAAGTGATCTCTCTCTCAGTTTAAACGACAGCGGTCTGTTACTGTAGCCCATAAGGACCAGAGATTGGTGGGGAAGGAGGAGGAAACGTAGTAAAAGTCTATATGTATATAGTCTGTGGGTGTCTGTCTTTTGTTGTGCCTGACCCTTTTCTAACTTTCATGTGAGCCTCCCTCTGGCTCTGAGAGAGTGCAGGAAACCCCTTCTGAGCAACCAGGAGCTTGGCAGGTATCTCCTCCTGTGAGAGTGCTATATTTGAACCAAACCTTTCCTGTTGACACCGAACCCTGGCTCTGCCGCATAGCTGGTCTCCCCGCTGATGCAGCAATACAAACAAGACGGACGCAGACAGTGGGTGGGCTTTGAATGATTCCTTTTCCTAGAACAGACTGCGCACCAAACCAGATGGCTGGAGAAGGGGCAGCTTTAGATCTGATGTACATGGGATGCAGTCAGCCAGCTATTTTACCACCAGGAGGCAAGCTTCAGCCAGTACCTGATGGCCTAAGCCACCAGGGAGGAGTTATGCCAAGGTGTCCTTTTCCTTGCCACCATAGGCAAGATGAATTTGCCCTCCTAGTGGATTTTCTAGAACCCCATTCAAAGCATGAAGTCCCCCACCCTTCTCCTGGATGTTTTCCAAATAGGCAGGGACCTCTGCAAAAAAAAAAAAGGACTGCCTGCTGAAGCAATTCATGTTTTCTTCCAGGAAACAGCTACCAGGGGAATCTTTGTTACAAACGGCAGCTTCATTAAAGAAATTGGCAGCTAGACATGATTTTCGAATCACCTTGCCAGAAGAACTAGTGCTGGGTATTCAGACCCCAGCGCTGTACAGTGGGCTTTTTGAAAGTGGCCTATGGTGGTGATAGAGATAGGGAAAAGGCAGTGCAAGCTTTGCCATACATGTTATTAGAGGCTGGCATTCATTCAGCTAGCATCCCAGCAAATACTCTCACAAGCAGCAGAAGTGACGGCTATTCATCCTCAGTCAGAAAGGGTCTAAGAGACCAGCACATGGAAAGGGGGTCAAGCAGGCTACAACGGACTTCTGCCCGACTCTGGTTCTGCTGGGTGTCTGTTTCTCTGTTGACAGAACAGGGTTTTTTGTCTCGTGATTATGACTGTTGCATATAGCGCTTGGACCCATTACACGAGGCTGAGACAGAAACCGATGAACTGACTCGTGGTCTCACATCGAAAGCCCTAGATATCACTGTGCTCCCACAGAGTGGGCAGCATCCTCTGCGCTTGTAACATACATAAGATACACTAGGGGGTAAATGGATTGAAATTTAACAGGAACGTTATGAGCACTGCATACATAGTCTCAGCCCTGCAAAATAGCCCCGACAGGATCCCTTTAATGCAGATTAATACATTTAATCCAGCCTGGTTATTCTTTCCTGCCCATGATATGGGAACGGAGCTCTCAACTAGGTATCTAATACCAGAGAAGAATTGCTGGGATACTCCTCCAATCTCTGCCTGAGCCTGGGTTGGGTCTCTGATTTCATTGAGTGGGATGCCTTCCCCCCTCTGCCCCACACAAGGAATGAAGTCATGTCATGACTTTATCAGGAGTCTTATGGTATTTGGTATTGTCATTAAAGCCCCAGCTCCTGGAATCACGTGATTATGAGAGAATCTCAGTTTTCATTACCCAAAAATCCAAAACAAATTCTAGCCCTTGTGGTTGTGGAGAAAAGCTTGAAAACATTTCCTCTGTGTATCCTAATGATTAAAAAAAACAATAACCCTAAATGTCTGTCTATAAAAAAAGATTTTTAAGGAGCCTGCCTAATAGTGATACTTTATATAGCCCCCCTGCCCCCCCGCAATCACCATTGCAGTTGAGCACCTGATAATTCTGAATATATTTTATCCTCACACTACTCCTGTGAGGTAGGGCACTGCTCGTGTCCTCATTTTACAGATGGGAAACTGAGATAGAGACTAAATAAGTTGCTCAGGATCACAGAGGAAGTCTGAGAGAGCAGGGAATTGAACCTGAGCATCCCAAGCTCCAGACTAGGGCACTGACCCCATGAATCACCCTGTCAGTCAATGGCGTTGCCAATAGTGGGCAAGGATGAACTACTTGTGTCTGATTTTCAGCTCATTTAATTTCTGAGAGTCTGAAAGCTGGACTTAAAGGTTATAGGGCTTGTAGGAGAAACTTGGAGCAGGGAGCAGAGTACGGTGGGTGGGGGGGAGGGAGGAAGGTAGAGACTATGAGATAAGGAGAAGAGAGATGAACAGAAACTTTGACACAGATAGAGACACCAAAATAAGGACCAGGGGGAGAAGAAAATACTAATGAGCATATAGCTGCAGTCCAGATACTCTGTGTATAGCAAGGCACCCACTAGCCAAGGTTTTTTTTGTTTTTGGGGGGTGGGGGGGTTCCTCTATCCCTAACTTGCAGCGCATAGCCCCACCTCTAGCATGAAAATATATATATATTTCAAAAGTGAGTCGCCCTTGGAAAAGGAATAGGATGGGGAGGGAAGGTCGCGAGTTTGCAAACAAAAGTTTGAAAACACTGAAACCCCTGGATCATCATCAGCTTCCTTCACCCCACTTGGGAGGTCCTATGCTGCCTGCATTAGGTCTAGCAGATGGCATGAGTGTGCATGTGCGTACACACACAATCATCCTTTCTCCCTGAGAAACACTTGCTTCTGCATAACAACAACTGTAGGTCTGCACGTGTCTCCCGCTTTTCTTGTTATCTGCTGTAGGGTCTCTTCCCTCCTCCCGGACCCCTGTGAGTTTTTGCTTTAGGACAAGGTGTGATCTCTACCTCTAGCTATGTAGTTCTCTTAGGGGTCTGTTGCTCTCTGCTCCTGCCCCAGCATGCTCCTTTCCCTGCTGGATAGCTTTAGGATTTGTAGAACAAAATGTCTGTTTGCAGGTGCTGAACAGTGATTGATGCTGACAGCAGGCTGGCCAGCCAGGAATTCACCTGCTTTCCTTCTGATTAACTGCACTTTGTGTATACTAATTGTTTGTAATGTTCTTCCCCACTCAGACAATCATCTCTTGTCCTTTGGATTTTACCTGAGCTGTTCAGGCGGTGGCAGCAGAGCCAGAACCCTCTGAGCTCACAAAGCAGAAATCTGATAAGACAGACCAAAAGACCAGTGGCTACTGTTCTACTTCTTCAAAGTGACTAGTAGTAATCACCTCTGGTATGTGCAGAGCAATGCTCAAAAGTGGTGTGGGTGGCTGTTCCCACAGCATACCTGGGGCATGGGTAAATTTCATGATCCTTGTTTTGCAGATGAGGAAATTGAGACCCAGAGTGGTGGAAATGGAAGTTAACAGGTGCTGAGGGACTGCTGCACCTCTGAGAATTAGGCCATGAGTGACTCACCCAAGAGCAAACTGCAAGTCAGTGTCAGAGCTGGGATGAAAGTAACAGAGTTCCTGGGTCACAGCTCTATGCTCAGACTACAGGTAGCTCATGCCTCTGATCTAGCCCGCGAGCTAACTTCCACACAAAGAGGACAGACAAGGCTGATAAATTACTTTTCTTGTTGGTGCAGTCCTAGTGATACCTCGGGTTTATACAGTAAGTTTGCCACTTCAAGACGGTTGATCTTCACCACTAAATTATTGCATCACAATGTCATGCTGTTCAAACGACAATGCTGCACTGCATCAGGATGCACTACTATCAAATAATGACAGAGTATCATGTTCTTATGCCATTGTGACAAACGAAGGTTTGTCATTCATAGCACAACTCAATTCTCTTCCAACCCTCTGCTGTAGAATATGCCACTGGGGAATCTCAGGACAGAGAAAAAAGGGGTGTAATCAGTATAAAGAAGATGCATTAGTCGGTCCGTGAGACCCTGTGGTTGTCTAACTCCCAGACTGACACCGCCTGTGCTGTCCACTGTCACCTAACAGGACCTCCATAACTCCAGGCTTGAACTAAGCAGTTGAGAAGCAGAATTATGATAATATTAATTACATTTCTGACTACGCTAGAGACACTGCCCTTTGAATCTGAACCATCTTGCAAAAGCTGCGAAGGTCAACCTTAACAGCATTTATATACAACGTAAGTGGCTCCTACTCATTTTCCTTGGGAATGCAGCCATCAGTAAGAGTACATCTACTTTCTGGCCAGTATACAATTCCTTCCCCTGGGAGATCTGACTGTCTTCTTTACAGCTGGAGAGAGGGAAATGGCTTGCACAATAATAGAATTGCACAATCTGCTATTTACTTCCTTTTGGCCAACACACGCTATTGCAGAAGGTCAACACCCTCACCTCCCTCCACTGCACACTCACAGTTTCTCTCCCGTCCATTACTGGTGTCAAGGTTGATTGCACTCACTCAGGGGGTTACTAATGTTACTGAGGGATGGGGTATGGCCCATCTCCAATGACTCAGTATGTGCCTCTAGAAAGGTTGCTGTGCATTTGATAACACTTACAAAGAAAAAACTCTGCAGGCCAAATGGGAACCATCAGTGCAGTAGGACTGAGGGAAGCAGATCTGAGATTCTGAGCTTCCTCATCCCATTTCTTCGCTGTCCCCCTGCCACTGCTGCAGAGTCTGAATAGTCAGACTGCGTTGGTGAGACCCCATGACAGTCCCTAGACTCAGCGGCAGCACTAGAGTCACTCTGCAGCCTCAAAGATGCAAGTATCCTCTCTGCAAGGGAAGGAGCAGAAATGAATGGCGGATCCGCAGAATGGCAGCTCTCTGAAGCCTTCTGCCAAAAAGCGCTGTGTAAAGGGATCCTCTCCCACCCCTGAGCTATGCTACTGGGCATGAAGGGGGGCTGTACACTACGGGTATGCTCCTGGAATCCTCCCACCCCTGGAGATGGTTTTAATCCAGCCACACCTGAAGGCATGGGAGGGAAGCAGCACTGGCTGTCAGTGTCAAGGAAAGGAAATGGGGAAGACCCACAACTAGCATCACCCTTTCCCAACAGAGATGTGGCCGAGGCCCGGTATGAGAACAGTGAGCTTCGGAGGAGAGGATTGCAAGAAGACATTAGATGGGGTGGGTAGGACAGAGAGATGGGATTTTTGCAATGCAAGTACCAGAAAGAGAGGATCCTTCATTACTACCGCTGTCAACCCTGCAGCACTAGATTTCTTCCATCAGGAGACATCAAGGGGCTAGATGTTTCAGGCCAATAAAAAGAAAATCCTTTAAACAGCATCAAGTCACCTTATGGAATTCATGATGCGCAGGAAGGACAAGGCATCCCAGACTGTGGCTGAAGATCTTAAACGAGCTGGGTAGGTTGATGAGCGTTAATGGCTTTGGTCAACAATGCAAGAGAAGATATCAACAAGGTAGTTCAAATGCATGCTTCAGGGCTTAAAGTGATCTTGCTGCAGAGGTCAGGAAGGTCCTCGTCCCCTAATTGGGCAGATACATTATGCTGGAGGAGGGGCAGGGAGGCACTTTGTCTTCCATTGAAGCATCATGTGTCGGTCATTACAGGAGGTAGGATACTGGACTCTTGTTATGGGACCACAGAAGCGGAGCTAATGCTGTTTCAAGGAGCAAGAACTAATCCCTCTTATGTGGTTTGGAAGCTAGAGGACAGGGAGCAATTCAGAGGACAGCTTTTTCCTACTTCCCTATCCCCTGTTCACACCTTCCTCCACCAAATGAGACGCTAGACCACTTGTGTGGAGGGAACAGTCTGAAAGGATGCTTATCTTCCATACTCCCCACATGCCCTTGGTCTAGTTTTGTTCCCCTGCATAGGAGAAGGAAAGGCAGTATAAAGGGAATATATGGAACAGACATGCTCTGAATGATTGATAACTACTGATTCTTTGTGGCCTTCATAAAATGAGAAAAGTTACCCTCTCTGTTTATCTCAAAATAAGATCCACCTAAGAGGTAAAGACAAGAAAGTGGTTTACATCATGGAAGACACTTAAAGCAGGTCTACACTACCATTTAAGTCGATCAATTTAGGTCACTAAAATACACCCCCGAGCAATGCAAGTTACAGCTGTCCACACCAGTGCTAGGTCGGCAGGAGACATTTCCACCTCTCATAGAGGTGGGGTAATAAGGCTGACAGGAGAGCGCTCTCCCAACAGCATACAAGCTGCACCACTCTTGAGCTTCTAGTATAGACCTGCCCTTTGTCTAAGGACCCACAGATCAACCAAGGTCGGGTGTTCCCCTCCCCAAGAACAGAAACTAAAGTGATTTAATGAGACTACTGGCCATCACCTGGGCAAGAATCTCTCATGACCTACACATGGATAAAACCTCTTTCTTCCTCGCAAGCTAGCTAAACAAATCCTTCAAGTTACCAACCAAGCATCATACCCAGCCTTCCTGTGGAAAGTAGTTCATTGCATATTGAGTGGATCAAGAGACAAGTGGGGAAGCTGCAAGTTAAGCAAACTAGAAACGTGGCTGCAAGATTGAAGGTCAAATTGGGTGAACTACCTGTTAGCAAGAAATCCAAACCATATGTTTTCATCCCAAATTGTAAACTACACATTGTTTTCCTTGTAAATCAAATATACCGAGGAGAACCTATCTTTCACTCTAAATTCAAAACTGCTCATTTGTTCACCTTGTGAGTCAGATCTATAGCCCTTTATATACAGGAAATGTTTTGTTTTGTTGTAAGTCCTAAATAACATTAAATGTTTATGTACAATCCAAGATTGCATGGCACATGCCCTCCAAATTTAGGAAGTTAGAAGGATTTTGTTAGTTTTCATTGTAAATAAATGTTGCACTCTAGAATAGGAACTGTCTGACACAAGGAAGAAGAAATGTTAAAAGATATAAACCAGTATATAATTTTGGGATATTAAGAGAAATTGCTTAAAAAGGGCAGGGGGAGGGGAATCCCAATTGATAGTAGGAGCTAATAATGAAATACAACCCTTGAAATAAATCAGACTTAAAAAGCCTCTCATAAGAAAAGGATTGAAGAAATTTGTTAGACACCATCACCATTGACTGGATACCAATGGAAGCAGCAAAAGAACTGAAAAAGCTATAGCTTTCAGCATTCAATTGGCATGTATCCAATATGAAGAAGAAGAGAGTGGTCCCCTCCTATAAGCCCTGAAACTAGGTTACATAAACTGAAGTCACCCTGTGGTCAAGAGCATTGAATGAATCCAACAAGAAACCGAAGAATCCTAAATGCAACCGACACCTGCAGCAGCTGTATGGAAAGGACTCTCCCCCCATCCCAAGGGTAAGAGGATAAGAAGAAGAGGTGAGATTTCATTTCAATGATTGTATTTTTCCCTTCTATTCTTTAATATAAATAACTATGGGTTATCTTGCTGAGTCTACATTCTCTAGTGAGATCTGAAATAACCATATTTTAGATTTTAACTCCTTTATAAATCCAAGCAAATTAGCCTGAGATTGGGGAAAAAACAAAACAAAACAAAAAAAACCCACCACTATTTTAAGCAATTGCTTTTATTAGTAATGTCTAAACTTTTCCCTTTTGGATCAATCTATTCACATTGAAGAGTGCAGTTAGTACAAAGTGCCTTAAAGACAAGTACATCCTTAGAAGTGTGATAAAGATGTTTAGGTACTAAAGAATTGATTATCCATAAGTAAATCTAACAGCAAGTATTGATAATTTACATTGTTCCTTGATATATCTGCTGATCCTTAACTCTAGACTGTGAGGATGGCTTTCAAGATAATATTGCGTGTGTAGTACACACAATTGGTTGTGTCGATTTTTGACTGGTAAACTATTGATTATGTATTAACGTGGTTCTCGCTGAATTAATAAATTGTAGGTTGGTTAAGAATAAGAATAATGAGAAACACTGTTCAAGTTAAAATGTTGACCTGAAAAGAACCCAGCATTAAAACTAGTAAGCTAATGATCTCTGGAGTCAATAAAAAGGATTATATATCAGTAAACTATTTTGTTAGATCTCAGCTTTAAAAATCTAACTGGCACCTTAGCAAATTCATAAACTGACCCCCTTTCTTGCTTACAGTAGTGCTCTATGTTCCAGAAATGGCCTCTAATTTGTCCCATATAGCCCCCCTAACTACTGCTAGAGTCTCTAAGAGCTTTCCATACTGTTTTATGTCTGCCAACTGCTAAAATGCAGCCAGTTCTGGGGGGTGGGGGGAAAGTAATAACTATTCTCCCTCAGCCACCATGTTTAGCAGGGGGAAATGAAGAATGCTTCTCCAGTTGAAACAGCACAAGAAGAGGAAGGGGTTTGGGTTGAAGTTACTTAACCTGGAATTGGACAGGATGTTAGTATATAATTATTTCAGATTTTATGAATATCACCCAAAAAGCGCTTTACAGGACAAACAGAAAAAGACAGTTCCTGACCCATAGAGATCAGTCTCATCTGAGATGTGACAAGTGAGAACACCAAGCAGTAGTGATGGATAGGATCGAAGATTACAGCTGTAAGATTGCATGGCTGCTCAATTTGATCACTTGTGCCACTGGACAGTTCACTTCAGAATTGTTTGTGTGATTCATAATCATTATTGGTTCGCTTTTTGTACACATCATGGAAGAGGTGAGACTGAAGGAGGGATCTGACTAAAGAGAGGGACATGGTTTAATCTCCCTGCCCTTCAGAAAAAAGTCACAGCATCCTTAATAATCCTGACAACAGGTGCTTTGTTTTACATCTCATCAGAAACATGCCATGACAAGCCGCACAGCATCACCCACCACCACACTTCAGCACCAGTTTAGTCCTGGCTAAGAAAGAAAACATCACCTACTGAGTGCCATCATTTTCTGCAACACCTGGGTTTCCCTTGCGGTCTCCTATCCAAGTAGGGACTAGGATCCATCACAACTTAGCTTGTGGGACCAGAGGAATCCTACACATAGGTGGTAGGGATGCATGCCACAACAAATGCTTTGTGGTGCATGAAAAGCTCAAATCCATTCAGCCTCCTTACATGTGTTCTCAAGATGTGCGGGCACCATGACCCTCATTTAGAAGGTGTTATCGCTTTCGCGGACTGTTTTCTGCAGTTGGTCAGGCCCTATCCTATATAGCCACGCCAGATATCCTCACAGTTGGAAGCTCTGTCAACTGCTCACGTGTCCCCTTGATTAACACCTGCTTTATTTTAATCCCAGTTCCATATATGCCAGTTAAACGTAACTGTAGCTAAGTTTCTCTTCCCATCCAAAAAGACTCCCCTGCAGTTCGTTAACATGTGTTGTAACTGCTGTTGTGCGTAGCTGTGTTTCCATTCGAGATTTCATAGCAAATGAGGTTAACGAATAATGATTTAATAGTAAACCTACAGTAATTTATATATCAGAATTAAAGATTAAACCTTAATCTTAATTAAATCTCACAAAAGTTCAGCAGAGCTGTCTGAATTATAAAAAATAGAGATATATTGATTATTTGAGAAATGGAAATCACATTTAATAAATACAGGAGTGAGCCATTAAGGGAATGGGAAGATCAGAGAAGGCACTAAATGGTGATTAAAAAAAGATAAATATTTATTAAATGTTGCTATGATTTATTAAGCTGTGTTGGGCTAAACAAATGTAATTTGATATCTGAATCATCTCTCATTCTGATACGGCCTTCATTAAATCTGAAGTCTTGGCTTTAAATGGATGTCATATGTTCCCTTCAACTTCTTAATCTCTTTGAAATATCAGTCTGATGCTGTGGAGGACATTAAAAGTCACGAGCCTGAAGTCTCCTGTTTATCAATGAGGCTGTTTTGCACAGCAGGTCGGGAGTGGACTTCCAACTCCTTGGTGCTCTCCCATCCATTATCTACAGTGACATTTTATTGTCCGGTGATTAAAGGGCAACACACATGGGTCAATGCAGTCCATGGGACTTGAGCATCGTTCTATCAGATTATCAGGGCAGACATGAGAATACAGCTTCCGAGTTCATTCCGTGCTGGGCATTCCCCTCACAATGCTCCAACGTACAATGGGCCTTCTTTGGCGTTAAATTAGGAGTACAGTTCTTCATCTTAATCCGCCTCCCCTGTGGAAGGGCACAAACCGAGTTTGAGTCTACAAGAACACAGTTCCCCTCATCAATATCCACTCATTAGACTAATATACCAAAGAGCTGTGTCCATGCAACACTGAGGCTGAGATGTTAATCTTGCAGAGGTCCAGAAATTCACCCTTCTGGTTCACAGAGCCCCCTATCTCAGGTAAGGGTTAGAGTCTTTCACGACGTGATCACGAAAAGGCGCATGGAGTATTTATATGTGAACTACTGCATACGCCGCATGCATTAGAGATTAGAATGAAAGATGCCGTTTAATAATGAGAGCATAGCTTTAGATGTATTTGTACTGCCTGGCTGGAGAAGACAGCCTGCAGCTCCTTCCCTTTGTATCCTGCAGAATGGGAGAGGTTAGCTGGCTAACACCAATAGGCTGGGCTGGGGAGAGGAGTCCCTTCTTGGAAATTAGAGCGGTGATTTCATTTTGCCTGATCGTTAACATTGTGCAGATTGACTTTCACTCTATTTACAGTGGATGTTCCCAGTGCTACAGGGCTGAATTCCTGACCAGACAGTGAGCCCCATAACCCATTCACCTGTGATCAGGCAGGGGGAGATCTTACGATAATGCAATTCTGGGCAATGAGGTAGGGGGCAGCTCCTGTGGGAAACATACCTCTTGAGGTGTTACCCATTTAAAAAGTCTCAACACTGACATTCTTGTCTCTTTTAGCGGCCTTGTTTTTCTGTTGTCCTTTTGAAAAATCCAAACAAATTAGAGCAAGAGGCAAGCACATCCCTCCTCGTTTTCATGGGAAGAAAGGACAAGAAACAGGCCGAGCTTGGGTGTGAGAAAAAAGTTGTAAGGAAACAAAATGGCCACTTCTGTAGTTCTGCTATCCCCCCCCTCCGCCAACCCAATCCCATGAGGACCCTCCACAAGGTTTGGGCACTGCAGTTTTGGAGGGGGTTGGTCCAGGAGGCAGCAGGGCTCAGGGACAGACGCTATCTCTGGTATCATACCACCCGTGCCTGCAGGACTTTTGATGGCATTTCGCAGCTCAGTGCAAGCCTGGTTTTCACCAGCCAGCCTTAAATAACTCCTGAAGACAGGTTCTGGGGTAGTGGCTAGTGGGGCATAAGGGTGTGGAGTCAGAGAGGCCCAGCAGTTCCAAGAGAATCTGCTGGATTTGAAGGCAAATCACTCCATCTTCTTCAGACAGCATTTCTGCTTTTTACTGTTACAGGTAATCTGTTGAGAGTCAGATTCCAGCACCACGGGGTGGGGGATTCACCGGGCCAGATTAAATACCTCTGTTTACTAAAGGAATGCTATAAGAGCTGTTCTGCAGTGTTGAGACACTGTATTAAGCCATCCAGCCCTGTAGCAGGCAGGATTGTACACACTTAGGGAAAGACTGAAGCAGAATTTCTGCTAAGGCGAATTCCTGGAGCATTCAACCCTATAGGCAAGGGACGGTATGGCCCAAAGCCATGTATTTCATTGCATTTTGTCAAAACATGCAGCTTCCCCACCAAAAAATCCACAGATTTTCTTCAGAAATTCACCTCTAGGCTGACACCATGAATGAGAAATTCCGGCCCTAAAAAAGGCAATTGTCTCAAAGTTCTAAGCTACAGAAGATAAGGGACTTAAGATGAAAGCACCATCTCAACCATAACTACAATCAACACAGCTAATGAATAAGTGTGCTGTGACACAAATAAACTAAAATTGCAAAGACTGATGTGACCAGTTCAGAGAAGAGGAAGGTAACCAAGTGAAGAAACAGCAAGGGGAGGATTATCTTTATTGGGAGGGAATCCATTCCAGCAAGAAATTAAACCAGGGATCTTTACACTGGAAATCAGCAGGGCAACCTACAAAGCTAAAAGGCAGTCTGTTCTTTCTGACACTTAAGTCCCAATGGAGGACTGTAAGGAACATGTTGCTGCTCAAAACATACATTTAAAAAAAAAAAAAAAAAAGATAGCGCTAATAGCGGGCAAGGTGCTTTAGAGACATGCAAAGCCAAGATCCTTGCCTCAAAGCACCTTACCATCCACATAAACCTATAAACCTGAGCATCCTATAAACTGAGCTACACTGGCAGCTGTGCCTGCAGAATTGAAGATGTAATACGAGACGTGAAGATGAAAGTGATCAATCACATTTATTGTCCAGAGCATATCAACCCTGACCTCAACTTCTGTGATAGGACAGGATGGGAGAATTGTAGTCAATGAGTCTAGATCAAAGAAACATCTTGCAAAATAAGCTAGAGGAAATGTTGAAGGATGAGGAATATTTCAACTGCATAAATGCTTAGTCCAGAGATGTCTTTGGATCCGTCAATTGTACCCCATTAGGGCCACTATGTGCTGCTGTCACTGGGAAGGACAGGCTCTGCAGATGTGACATTTCAGGGCCTCATATGCTTTAAGAAAACTATAGCCATCATTCAGAGAGAGAACTATAACCACGGGCACATGGAGACTCTTATATTAAGAAATCTTATTAAAGATGAGAAGAGCCCCTAGATGGAGACATTGTTCAAAACGGGGAATGTGAGACTCATAGAAAAAGTATCAGGGAATTCGAAGGAGTGTAGGAAGCATTTAAACCAGATGAGACAGAATGCTTATATTTTGGGTTGCCATTTATTTTATATATTCCAAGAGTTGGGCCAGGTTTCAGTAATAGCAGCCTCTGTTATTCCACGCCTGCATTCCCTTTCCTCACAAAAGCACTGCTAAAGCATCTCCTTCCTAGCCTGCAGCACCCCTACTATTCCAGTCCAGGGTTTTAAGGAACTCCATCGCTGCCCCTCAGACGTGGCATTCAACACTCCTCGTTCTTACAGTCCTAGGCTTCTCCTACGCAGAATCACTCATTCGTGCCAAACTGCATGATCAGTTTTGCGATATGAACAAGTGTCCACTAGCAACCAGATATTCGGAGGTGACTCGTTGTGATGCTCCCTAAACGATCTCTTCAATCTCTTCGAAAATCTGTCTCTAAGTGCCAGGATGAGATGAATTAACTCATTTCACTTAATGACCCAGGCTACACTTTGGGAGGGGGAGGGAGGGGAGTGAAAGGCTAGTGAACTAATTTAATTCCTTGTGCCAGCATTGTCTCTGCTAAATATCACTAAGACCGTGACTCCCTTTTACACAGTTCAGTCAGCACCAGAACCGAGTGTCCTGATTCCCCACTTGGATCTGTCCTAGTCTCTGCTTCTCCACCCTCCTCCATCGGAGCCTCATTTTTCTCCTTCCCTTCAGGAAAGGGAGGCGGGATCCAGACTCTGCTCAGGTGCACCCCCTCCGCTGGACACAGATGTCTTCCCTGGTGAAGCGGAAACACTTCGCCGGCCCACATTCCATTGTCCGCAGAAACTATCTTGAATGGGAGCTGCTGCCATTACGTGAATAAGTCATGCATGATCCCCAGGTACATTATCAGGCCCCTCATGGAACATTTTTACCAATGATGAAATGTTATTGTTGTCGGTGTCCAGCGCATAGTCTTTATCAGTCTCCCGGATGACAGGCCTCATTAGTCAGGCAAGTCTTGGGACACTTACAAGGGGAGATCTTCTGATCCAAGGTCAAATGGACCAAATTTCTTTCCTTTCCACGAGCTGGCATCTCCCTCCCTGCTTCCTCAAAGTGCTCACAGGAAAGAGTAACACACAAAAAGAAAAAAGTCTTAAGAGCAAGACTGAGGGGGTCCAAATTCAAGCCCCCAAACCCCAAATCCAGGCTGCTCTGTTCCCACAAGGGAACCCCATATCATTGTGGAGGTGGAGGCAGGCATGGTGCCCTGCCATGTCACATTCCCCACACAAGCTACTTCACAGCTTTTGTAATGAAATGGATTAAGGAATTGGTTCAACCCACATGCTTTAACCTCCCCTCCTGGCTCCACATTCATCTGAAAGAAAACCACCACATGCACACACTCCAGCGATGTTTGCCCTACTCATGATACCCACAATGTTTGAAAATCCAGGCATCTGAAAGTGTAATGGGTGGTGATTAACGACCGTATCAGATTCACATTTTGCCCACTTTCTTTCATCACTGAGAGGCTGTCAAATGCAGGGGCACAGTCTTCTGCTCAGACATGGGTAGAGTATTTTCCCAGCTGTAGCTATTAGAGTACCCAGCAACAACGAGGAATCCAGATAAACATCAAAGCTAAGAACCATATTGACAATCTGAGACATTATTGGGGTAATGAGTTCTTCACAATGCTTCCCTCTTCCCACCAGCACCCCTGCCATTTTGCCAAAGTTTAGCTCCAGTCAGCAGCTCTTCTTCCAGGTGCTGATGCCTCCCAGGCACTCGGAAAAAGCGGGTAAATGGCGCTGTTTCCATAAGATGAATAGAAGATGTAGCGCTAGTTGTCATCCACTTAGTGCTGGCTTTTGAGTCCCTTTGTTTCCTGGCCTCTTTTAGCAGCTGCACATAGATGATAAATAGGATGGAAGAACTAGGACAGATCCCCACGGAACTCCATGTGCAAGAGCTCTGGAAGCGCAGCAGCTGCCCTTTGTCCTTCTGGATACAGTCTGAGAGGAAACAGCAGAGACATCTCAGCACATTTCTGCTAATACCTGCTATGACTAAGGCCTGACAGCAGCATTCCTGGATTGTCAGTGTTAAACTCTGGGGACAAATCCAGCAGTATGAACAAGGCTCTCTCTCTCCTTTGTCCATGGACAAGGGCAGGCCATCCAACACTACAACCAGAAATCTGGAGGGGAATGAATGAAGCTTGCATACAGATACAGATCAAGCACAGAAGAACCCAGCCAACAGCACCGTGGCTTCTGCTAGAACCTTACTGCTAGGATAGGAAATGGGTCAGTGAAGCCACACAGAAGGGCATCAGTCTGTGTGTGAGGACCCTTGTTTCTGTGGATATAAGATGTCTGTACCCCAAAGATAGAAGAAAGCCATGTGTTGGAAGACCTCACCTACTTTACAACCCCATTGACTCCTCCCAACAATGCGTGGCTCTTTCATAGTAGACTCTGTGCAGCTCACCTCAGGGAGTTGTTCTTGCCACACCAACCACGTTCCCCTCTCAGTCTCCTGTTCCCAGGAAGGCAGGACCGGGAAGTGTCGGGAAGTCTCAGTTCTTGGGTTTGGGGCTACCACATGTCCCGCTTTGACGACGACTGTGGAGCCTAAGGGGTGCCACTGATGCTGGGAAAAGTAGGGCCCCATTTCTTTCAACACACAGCATCCTTAAAGGGACGTGTCATTCTGTTCATTACAAAGGCATTCACTGTTTCTTGCAAGATATGAGAAACTTTTTGTTTTGGTTTTAAGAACAGGACAAAGATTGGGCCATGGCTGAATGACACTGAAGGAGCCGGCCCCATCCATTTCCCCTCCTGGTTAATGGCTTCATTTCCCATTAAGCTGCAGGAAGCTTTCTGACAGTTTTATGATAGGCTGTAGATGATGTTGATCATCAACCCCCCCTCCTCCTGTCCTGCTTGGCTGCCTGATGAGAGGGATGAAAGAGCTGTCATGAAGACCCCACACCTTAGCCTGGTGAAGGGGAGGCAGCTGTACACAAGAACAAGGATGATAAAGCTAAGACACCACAAAATTTAACTGACCCCCTTGGCTAGAAGTACATAATCATGGGGATGACTACCCAAAAGGTCAACAGAAGAACTGGGTGTTGTATCCCGGATCATGGGAGTTAGGATGAGACACATTTCTTGGGGCAGAATTCAGTACTTCATTAGTTCCTATTTGGATTCTGTGGACACTGCTTGGTATATAGTGAACACCGGGGGCTTCTTTTTGTTTGTTTTTAAATCTTTTCTCTCTCTCACACACATGCAGTTACAACTGGCACATTACCTGATAACCGATAGGTCACGCAACTTACAGAGAGCCCTGTCAGGATGTCTGCTGCCCAGAGGGTATAGCCAAGAATAACCCATACCCCATCCTCCATGAAAACCACTGCAAACCTAGTCAATCCACAACAAAGTCTGAACCATACCAGGCCTCCGTGATGAAATAGCAAGAAAGCAGGTTATGAAACCAGGATTTCCCCCCCATCCCTCTTTTGTTTCCATTTGGTAGCTACCCAACTGTTCTGACCCACATGATGCTACAAGGGGGAATGTAATTATCAGCTCAGCTAGTTCGTGAACATTTGGCAAAAGTGCTTTACAAATGGGAAGCATTATATACGGTAAGTGTTAATTACTAACCGCAGCTGAACAGGAATATATGAAAAATCCCAGAAGAGATCAGGGGTACTGCAAATCCCTAACGCAGTACCCATCCCCTCCTCCCAGTGCTCAATACTTTACTCTGCACTTCCACAGCATCTCTCTTCGGAGGACCTCAGAGCATTTAAATCCCACCCCAGGTGTGGTGGATTAGTATTATACTTATTTTATAAATGTAGAAACTGAGGCACAGAGCGGTGAAGCTACTTATCCTAGTTTACATGAAAAATAGGAGGGAGGGTCCAGAGTAGAGCCCAAGAGTCCCAATGGTCTTTCAGTTTGGTACTCTAACCCACTCCCTAAAATCTCCTTGTACCCAGAGGAAGCAAATCATTTTGTCTCTCTTGGGATATTTTGCTGCAAGCCCCAATTAAAAGGGGGGGAGGTCTCAGCTAGATGAATACTTTAACTCAAAGGATGGCTGGTAGCTGCACTTCTAATATGAGAGAGAGGGATGAAGGAAAAAGAGAAGCAGGTAGAGGCATTAGTTTTAGCATTTGTCACTCACCCCTAAGAGAAAAAAACCTAGCATCTACCTCTCAAAACCAGGGAAGGAGAGGAAAACTGCCCTTTTTGGATTGAGACAGAGCTCTTATTTGGGGAAACAGAAAACAGGTCTCGTGTCTGATACTGATTTCTGACTGAAGATTATGTTGGGTTTGACCTACAAATCCTAAACGGTTTGGGTCCTGCTTTTATGAATGACTCCTCTTACCCGCCACCAATGTGCTATAGTGGCAGCTACAACTGCCCAAGTTGGTTAACCTAACAATCCCCTGTTTAAAACAGAAGGGGGCTAGTGGCAGGGTGCCTTCACTGAGTCCCCCAGAATTCTGGAACTTGCTTCCCTCCTTAATTCACCATTTCATGACCTTTGGCACTGCAAGACTTATCCATTTGCCCAGACTTTACCAGGGTGACCAGATAGTAAGTGTGAAAAATTGGGACAGGGGTGGGAGGTAATAGGCACTTATATAAGACAAAGCCCTGAATTTCGGGACTGTCCCTATAAAATCGGGACATCAGGTTACCCTAGCTCTACCACACATGGGAAGGGGTTGGATTGAATGGGAAGAGGAAGCATGGGTACAGTGAAGATAGCCATTGACATCATGGTGGTGGTTAGGAATAGTTTTCTTTCAGGAAGGCTGTTGTCAGATCTAGTGGAGGTATGCTGAATCACCACAGATTGAGAGCTTTTAAAAACTTGGAAGACATTTAAGAATTTTGATAGGTGCCACTGGAACAAATTGAAACAAAATCGCTTACATAATTGTTAACCGAGTTCCACTTACTGGGCCACATTCTATCCTCAGTAACACAGGCACAAGCCCTTTAACTGTAAAGCTATGAAAATGGTGTTGTTGGGCTCCATGTTTATTGTTGCTTTAGGACTACTTAAATTTTCATGTAAAAGCCACACATTCCCTCTAGGATCTAAGAGAGAGTCAGGTTTTTTCAGTCATGCACTTCATTTGCCAGGAATAAAGCAATAAAACAAGTCAAATAATGCCCTCAATGGCATCTATTGCAACTCAACACCCAGGCCATTTGTACAGCGCTCACTTTTCAGAACAGAACCACACTTGAAATAATGTATTATTTGACTTTATATACTCACTAATTTGTTCACTAATCACATTTCCTGATAGTTCCCTTAACCTCAGTTTTATACCATCGTGCTGAAGATCTATGGCCCATTCTATTGGCACGGCTGACCATCTTAGCATTTGACTGGCTGGGATTTCTATTTTCCTTTTAAAAGGAAAGATGGGTATAAGCTGCAAAATTGGGTTCCAGATTCAGATTCTGAGCTCCCTCTCCCCCAAGGTTTTCAGGTTTTCTGATCCCAAAAACTTATGTTCAGACCCATCTGTTTATGAAAGAGGAAAAGGCAAAATCCTTCTCCATACTGTTTTATTCTCTCACCTTTATTCTGGGGTACATGCTGCATGTGTGTCCTGAAGCTCTACAAATAAATAGTAGCAGCAGCCCTCATAGTTACTTGTTGGTCACTCTGTTTTATCTGTTTGGATTGGAAGTTCTTTGGGGCAGGGAGTGTATCTTGTCACTTCTATCAGGAGGATCCCTACTCTGAATTGAAAACTCTATGAACTACCATAATATACTACAGAAAATAATAATTCTAAGGATTTCCATGTCCTCGCTTTCCCCCCAGAGTCTTGTTAATGAACATCTGTGTTTTTAATAATCCACTTGTTCAAAGTTGTGTGTCAAGGAACTAGTGCTTGAGAAGATTCTTTGGGGTAGGAGCAGGGCAGCAGACTTCGGTATATTCTGGTTGCTTTTACTTAATGACTCAGTCACATGCAATAAAGCGGGTTGGCAAATTTCCCATTGGAAGATACGGATTTATCAAAAATCTACACATTTTATAGGAACATGTCCATTTCAAATAAATTGCAGTGGAAACCTACGTGGTTTCCTGCCAGTTCACAGACCTGTCTCCCTTATCTTATGTGGAACTGGGAAGAACACTCACTGGGCAGCTGGCAACCCAGGCTCCTGACTTCTTGAGCTGCCCGCTTCCCAGGGAAAAGTATCCCTGGACTGCCCAGATCCCCAGGGAACAAGTCAAAAAAGTTCTATTTTGGTTTTCCTTACATTGATTTATTTTCAGTTTTTCCCGAATCTGGAAAAAAAAGTTTCAATTTTTTGACCTTTCATCCTGATTTGAGATGAGGGTTTTTTTGAATTCCCTACCTCCCACCCCAAAATTGAATGTTTTTCAAGGTAGGGAAAAGCTGTGTTCCAGCCAACTCTAACATGCGTTCCTGAATTGCCAACCTGAATATAACTCAGAATCAAGATGGATGAAGCGTCTCTTTATTGTGGGCTCCAAAGTTAGCTGCGTCAAGTAACATTTATGTAAGCCTGGTTCAGAGAAACTGATTCTCTATCTCAGAGTCTGGTGGCATGTGCAGCCAGTTTCAATGTGGATCATTCAAGGTCATCTTAACAGACAGATCCAAGCCATAAAATTCTGCCCCAGATGTGAATGTCAAATTTCAGTGATCTTAGAACCAGGGTTTTGGTCTATCTTGAGGTGTCAGATTTTTGTTTCCTTCCTAATCTCTCAGCATTGTGACTTCACTCCCACTGTGCTCATCCAGAGGCTGGTAAATGGTTAAATTCATGTTCTTTCTACCTAAGATCTGTCTCATTATAGACCCTAAATCATTGTCTCTTCCAGCCAAAATTGGTCTTTTGACAGAATCTATGGAAACCTTTATGCAGAATGCTTGTCTGGCACCTCATCTAGCTTCCCCGCATCATTCAGAGTCAGGATTTATGACACCCCATTGATTGCTCCCAGTCAGTAAGTTTCAGAAGTGCCACTTATTGTGCTAACTCTTAACCCATTTCCAGCTCAGCCATTTCCTCATAACAGTGTGTAAGCATTTTTACTTATGGGACCAGATCCCGGCTGTGCCATTGTGTGGGGAAAGGCAGGAGGAGTCTTTTTTCTCTTGTGTACCTATAGGGGGACAAGAAGAACCCCCGTGCTTTTGGCCGTATCCACCTATAGATTTTTAGTTTGTTTTTTTTAGGGGGGAATCAAAGAGTCATACCCGTACAACCCTCTGTGTGACTGCAATTATACTTGTCTAGATTATTCCTAAATAATCCATGCACATTTACACGGGTTAACTGCACCCACATTAAGGGGGTTGCAATACTTTAACGTGGTGTAGTTAAAACGGTAACAATGCTGGGTGCAGACAAGGTCTTAGCCCCTGGAGTCAAGGTGCAGCAAAGTGTTAACACTACCAGAAATGCCACACAGAAAGAGGGACAAGGCATGGCTAAAACACCCTCATCCCTCCTAGGAACTGACGCAGGCCAGAGCTGGAAGGAGAACCAGAAAGGGAGTATGGGCCCTGCTCCCCTCCTGAACCTGGGGCTACAGGCATTCTGCCCAGGGAGCAGGGGCAGCAGAATTGGAGATGGAGGGAGCTAATGGAAATATTGCAGGGGCTGATGTACATTTTCTCACCCTTCCACCAGTGTTTTTCACTCCCAAATATATGTTGGAGGCAAGATCAGGACCTGGAGGAGAGGGAGGAGCAGCCACTGCTGCACACGGGATCTGGATAGTCACTGAGGAGCAGATAGAAACAGCTGACTTCTCCCCCTCTTCTTTCAGGTCGCCAGCCATAGGGGCTGCACTAGCCAGAGCCGGCAGGCAGGGACCGTACAGGGGTGACCGTGTATGCCACTAGCCAGCCAGGCGAGATGGCCACTCGTGTGACTTCCTGGTTGAGCCTGATCCTATCTTCCAGCCAGCCACTGTGGGTCCCGGTGTAGACACCCAGCACAGGAGAGGGGCAGGAGCATATGCACCAGCAAGGGACTGGGCCCTGACACCTGGACGGGGGAAAGGGGGCATCAGCTGCTGAGGAAAAGCAGTAGAAACAGCTCAGAGGTCCATTCCTAGCTTGTCCCCCCAGTCGAGTGTCAGTCGCTCCCTCTCCTACTCCTTCGCCCCCATTCACAACAAGCTTCTGCCCCCTCTCTTCCTCCCCCCAGAGCATTGTGTACAACGGAATGGCTCTGGCAGCTGCAGGTAACTGGGTGCCTCCCGTCCCCGCTCTACCTTGCTACCGCTCCTGCTCTCCCACCCAGTCAGTATCTAGCCCTATCCCTGGAAACAGCTCGTTTTCTTTTGTATACAACCTTTTGCTGAAGCACACCTTCATTCTTTGGATGCTTCTCCTTGTGCAGACTCTCCTTCCCCCAGGGCAGCCCTACTGATGGTCTCATCCCCTACTAGACTTGCTGCAATATTTCATTTACAGCTGCTGACTTGCCCCCTCCCCTTCACACACTCCATTTCGTTGCCTGGCCTGAGAGCTCAGATCTTGTCCTTGCCCTCAGCTGAGAACTGCTTCGTTTTCACTTCTACCATCAGCAAGTGTTATCCTGGAGGTCATTCCTTCAGTAGAGACTCTTCCTTGCTACAAAGATTCCCCCATTATTCAACCAACAAACACTGGCTGAAGCTTCGAGCCAGGTCCTAAACTCACTAAACACAGACTTAGGGAGTTGCGACTAAGCTACCTCTGGAGCTCATACCTGGGAGCGGAACATCTGAAGGTGCTAGCCTCTGAAACTCATACCCAAGGAAGAGAAAGGAGACCCCTAGCTCTCACCTCAAGGGACATGCTAGCATTTTGAGCCAGATAGGAAGATAATGAGGGACATGTCTGGAGTCAAAAGCCCACATCAGGGAGGAAGGCATCATAGCAGGAGAGGGAAGGGCCCTGACTCACTCTAAGCAGGGAAGACCTGTCACATAACCAGGACGTGAGAGGTTGGGCCTAGTGGCTGGAATGAGAGGCAGGCTAAGTGGTTAGAACAAGACTCAGCCGCCAGGAATCAGAGCCCAGGGTCAAAGCAAGAGTCAGAGGTCAGGTACCAGAGCTACGAGCCACAGCCAGCGTCAGGAGCCAGAGCCCAGGGTCAGAGCCAAGTTACCTGGGGTGAGGCCAGGCTGGGGCCAAGGCAGGAACAAAGCTAGGAACAAGCAGGTTCAGGAGCTATTGCAGCCATGGGCGAACGCTTTGAGCAGACCCTGAGCTGCTGCTGCTGCCGCCAGGCTGAGGAGCTGGTCTGCGGATTCCTCTAACCAACAGTCAGGCAGCCCACCTGGACTCGTTAGGTTTCCTGGAGACTGGCTGTGCGGCAGGCCCTGATTCTTGACACCCAAGAGTACTTATGGTTTGAGGAAGTGAGTCAAAGAGCCAAATAAAGCAGGTTACCCTGTCCAGGAGAAACCATCCACCCACCCCCTCTGTTTGGCAACATAAATACTTTCCAACAGCCAGATACTCAGCGAAACACACACACACACACACACACACACACACACACACACACACCCCTCCCTTTGCAGGTAGCTCAATAATGCAGTCACAGGTCAGACCCTCCCACAAGGGACATGAGCTGTCCATTAGACCCATGCTATCCCAGGTGTAAGACTGCTAGATTCAGCAGAGTTATAGGGATCAAGTTTGCATCACAGATTCATCTCTAATGCGACAAAAAGCATAAAGGGAAGAGCAAACAGATAAAGAGAAGCACACAAGGTTCTGTAAGTAGCTGGGACTGTTCATAGCAAGCCATCTGGACCCAGAGATTTGAATAATGCATGCACCATAAATCTAAGTGTCCCCGCTTGCCACATTTTAGAACGGGGAGCAAAAATAATAGCTACTGTCCATACTTATCACCAATAATAAATTGCAGGGCTCCTGCGTGTGGCAGCGATTAATGCAAAGAACGCAACCCAAAACACATGACTAAATAAATAGATAGTTTGACTTTCCTGGGAGTTATCAGTTTTCCTCTCGACACCCCCCTGACTCTCCCTTCCTTCCAGCCAGAAAGTGCATCGGAAAATAACCCCCCCCCCACTACACCCCTTGGAGAGACGGACAAAAGGGGCCTGGTTCACCCCTCGTGTGAACGCCACGTGTCAGCGCAGTTATCCGTGGACTCTCCCTCCATCTGGCCTCCAAGAAAAGGGGTGCAGCAGTACACAGTACAGCTTAGTGCATTGCTAACAGAGACTGAAGAGCAACTGGGTAACAACCTGCCTTTTAAAATCAGAGGACACGGCTGACATTTCCCAGAGAGCGAGGCCTATGTTGCTTCTTCAGCTGACATCACACCCTGCTGCTAAAGGGCTCAATGAGTGGTTTGGGGGGTGAGAGGAGGAGAAAAAGATCCTCACTGCTGAGACAACAACATCTGCCTATGGACTTCAATTGGAGTGGACTATATGAACGTGAAGGCAGTACTTGACCCCTAGGAATGATGCATTGCAGCAGGAAAGTCTCGTATAAGTGGCGCAGGAGAGAGAGAGGCAGAGGGGATTACAACTCATAGAAATGGCTTTACCAGTAGAAGTCACCTGATGCTCAATGGCACCCCAGTCCCAGCCTGGGCTCAGAATGACCGTTCCTGGCTGGGAATTACTCTCTGCTACCCACCTTGCCAGAGCCGCTCACTGAGGTTTTGCTACTATCTCTGGAATAAGAGAGAAGTGAAAACATAAGATCTAAAAATATATTCAGTATCTGAAAGGGAAGTAGGCACCACCTGCAGCCCTCAGATGCAAAATGGCCCACCTCCGTTACAGCAGCTTGTCTCCCTTAAATTTAAAAACCAGGCAGCAGGAGAGAATGCTGGGGAAAACCCTGCTAAGAGGAGACCGAGTCCTTCCTAGGGTATGGCAAACTGGGGCAACCGCCCCAGGCCCTGTGCTTTGGGGCGCCCCCCCCGCACTTCACACCAGGACCAGCCAGGAGGTGGGCAGCTGCAGCTGGTCTCCTGGCTTCGTGCTGGGATGGGACAGGAGGCGAGTGGCTGCTGTCAGGGTCCCAGCTGGGAGCAGGCAGGAGGTGGGTGGCCAGGGTTCTGGCTTCGCCCTGGGCCCTGCACCCCCCTAGGGACAGCCCTGAGAGGAGAGGTCAGTGGTGAACTGACCTCCCCAAAGGACACAGCTCCCAGGGAAGGGGGCCAGACATTTGAGTGAAGACCTATTCACAACTAGACCCTGGTAGCTCTCAGATAGTGGCAAACTGTTCTTCTCTTTAATATGTTTCCATAATTAAAGAACAGATGAATTTTTGAATGCTGGCACCTCCTGTGCTTGACTAGTCCCTCCCCACGGCATCCAAGGCTCCCTCTGGAAAGGGTCTCTTTCTCTTATCCACGTCTAGTTACAGGATGCTTCTCCTTGGAAAAATTACTCCAATTTGTAGAGTGTGTTTCCTCTTGAAAATTGCTCCTGGCATCAACCCTTTGGAATAGGGCAGAAATGGACAGAAATAGAAAGGTCACGGTGGGACTCTTAAGAAACCACAGCAGCAAATGTGCTGAAATATCACAGCCATCAACAACACCAAACACATTAGACAGCTGGGATAGGATTCATGACCCCAAGCCATGTTTGAGACCACAATTTTCTGCCACGACTTGCAAGAACATCTCTACTACCTGTCAGTTGTCACAGAGCATATGCTCTCTTTACCCTGTAAAGGCCCTATTTCTCCTCTCACTTACATTAGTTTTACATCAGTGTGATGCCACTGACTGGAAAATAGTGACTTGTGATTTATAATAGTGTAATTGTTGTGGACTCGAGCCATGAAGGTCAGACAGACAGACAGATGACCAGAAGGAAAGGAGTCCATATGCACAGTAGCCATTAGCAGCAGCCATTAATTACTTGTTTATTGATATTAGTGGCATCCAAAGGCTTTATTCAGGCTCTTTTTAATGCTACTTGTGGCTTTAAACTGAAATGCTGGACCTCATGGGTAACAACAACAACAACAACAGCACAATAATATTTTCTGTTAGTTAATGGGGATGACTGAGGTGTGTTAATCAGCAGTCCATTAGCACTGTACTTGCCTCCTTAACATGTTTGCAGAGCTGGTAGGATTGTCCCACATGCAGATTTACATTTTAGTTTTAGATGCTGCCATGCTGGAGTAGTAATTTTTAATGCTCTCCCTCCAGAAGTGTTTTTTCCATCAGTCCATAAGTGCTAAACATATAGTACTATCCTATCACAGATTTATTTGGAATTAAGAGGACTCACCAGCTGCGAAAGTAGCATAGTTGTATATTAACAGGTCCTTATGTTTTTGAGATGACTGCTAAGTCTGAGTTCATTGGTGATAGAAAGATGACATGCACAATGTTAAACACATTGCCAGTGTTGCTTGATAGACCTAATCTCCATATGCCCCCTCCCCCCCCCATTCACATAGTATCTCCTATCAGAGTTGTGTCTCTAGTAGCATGTGTGACAGGTTGTGTGCTGGTGATTAGACCCTAACAATATCCTGGTTTGGAGGAGGGGAGGGGGGGGAAGCAACTCTCAAGTTCCAATTCAGCCACATTTAGTTGCACTTTCCTCTTAAAATGTAGGAAAAGGTCAATCCAATGAACTAAAACAGCCAACGTATTAACACCTCCTATAGCCTACAGGAAGTCATGTCAGCCTATTCCCAAAAATGTAAAATGGGGAGGTTACTTGTTTAGCTCTCATAAAAGCACTTGAAAATTAATTTGAGCATGTTCGTGAAGTGCTTGTATATGAAAAAGTAATGTACAAGCATCAGCGATGGTATGGATTCCAAGGGTAACCAAGGTGACCAGAGAAGGAGTCACTACTGTTTGTGCAAACTTTTTTAATCCTTGCCTCTGCACCAGGAACGTGTGACACACGCATCTTGGTGCCTCTATCGATCAGTGAAGACTACATTTTGTATCTCCCAGGTATATGTATTTTAGACTGGTTCTAATATCCTCATCACCATAGTGTCTGAGTGCCTTCCTGCGGTATATTAAGTGATGTGACTACCATCTGTCATGTGGTTTGTTCTCTCATCTTCCCCTCAAGGGGAGAACTGTGCATGTAGTGCAGTGTTTTGTTTTAGTAGAGCATTAGGATAGTGTTGTTTCTAAATGTACATCTTTTTTAAATCTCATACACGAGATAAGGCAGGCTGAAGAAGTGTGCCTTGCACTTAAAGCAGAAGGTGATGTGGTTTGTATTGGTCCTTAGTTTCCTGGGAATTCATTCCCCAGTCACAGACCTGCCCCTGAGAAAGCTCAGTCTCCTGCGCAGATAAGCTTCCTCTTCTGGTAGAGAGTTTTGTGTCTGAGGAGCAGAGTTGTCGACCACAGTCTCCACCCTATGACTCAGATACGCTGGGCACAGGCCAGCGTGAGACCTTGAACTTGACTTGATCGTCCATGGACAGGAGAGGTTTGATTTGCCCGTGGTAGCCAGTATTGCTGAGGAAATATGCTGCAGGGTTTTGTACCCGCTAGAGCTTCAGAAGGGCTGATAGCTTCATGCCCAAGTTTACTGCATTGCTAGAATCCACGTAGGACATGGTGAAGGTGTGAATGATCAAGGACAGGTCTGTCAGGACGGAATGGAGTCTCCTCGCCAACCACAGATCATAGAAAGCATTACTCATCAGTGTTATGTGAGAGCTTAACACCAGAAAGGAATCTAGGGCTACTCCTGAGTTGACTCATTATGGGTGTGCCTTCAATCAAAGATGACTGCACAGTGGTTGCAAAGCCTTCAAAATGCTTTCCATTGCCAACCAATAAACTTCTGTCTTGCTTAGGTTCAGCTTCGGACAGCTGGTCTTCATTCCCGACCTCATCTTGTCCAAGTACTGGGCCACCTTGGTGGTAGTAGTGTGGTCATATGTAATAAAGGATAGGTAGAGAGATGTGTCATCTGCCTATTGCTGGCACTTGAGTCCATAGTGTCTGACCAATTCCCTACTTCACAGGTATGTTGAGTATAAATACACTAAAAACCAGGAGGTGATCAATCAGGTATTCTGGTATTGAGGGTCCATCTGAGTATCTAAAACACGCTAAGTTAATTCACTTAGGGGCTGCATGCAGATGTTGAATAGCATCAGAAAGAATTGATCCTTGAGACTCCACAAGTGAGGGGTCAATTGGCAGAGGTGCAGTTCCCCCCCCCCCCGCTACTCTTTGGATGCATCCCTCCAAAGAGAGAGTATCCCAAAGCCTCAATTACTAGCACTACCTGCCCCAAAAGTTCTGTTCTATCATTCTCAATTTTCAGAAATACTCAAGGCTTGGCTACATGGGGAATTAATCAGGAATAGCTATTATAGACTAACTCCATGGGTAGACACTCCTATTTCAGAATCCAAGTAGATTTAGATAATTTTGAACAAGGCACTCTTATTCTGGAATAAGAGCTTCCACACATGGAGTTAATCAAGAAGAGTTAATCTGCTTCAGATTCACATCCTACCTTATTCCAGAGGGCTCATGTGTAGAGCAGCCCTCAGTAAACCACTGTGCTTGGGCTCCCCAGTATGTACTAATCCACGGTTAACAGTGATTCCTGTTAGATAACACCATCGGAGATGCATTGCCAAGGACGCAGAGCTAGAGATGTGATAGGGAGAAAAGCATTCGGCCTTCTGGTAAAACATTTACATTTTTTACTCAGTCCTTCCTTAGGCAAAGCTCACTGAAATCATTGGACGTTTGATCGGAACAAGGACTGGGATCCTGCAGGACCCGCTGCCATAATGGCAGGAGTGTGATAACATTTTTTTAAAAACCCAAACAATATGGGAGCAGGTATTGTGGGGTGGGATTACAAAAAAGTCCTATGCAGGGTTCTACTGCAAGCGGACCCATGTTCTGGCAGGGAGTCCTACTGATGTCAACTAAGTTTCATGCAGGGAATGCCACTGCTTCCTACTTCCCCAATTTAAGCCCAGCACAAGGGCCCACACACAGAACAAGTTGTAAACGGAGGCCTAAAAACTCTGAGTAGGAATGTACTAATTAATGGTTTCTTTCTTCTGGGGTCTTTCTTCTCTATTTTCTTTGAAGGCCATCCAGCCCCCTGGGCCTGTGAATTGGGCTTGTTAATTTCATAGAGGTTGGAATAATTTCTCATGTTAGAAATTGAGGACAACATGATCTTCCCTCTCACAAAGATGTTTCTTTTATTCCTTCTTGTTCTTTTCCTTAATTTAAATGTCATTTGGGACTCAAAGGCCTTGTTCTGTGTATGGACACATAAGCAGTCAGTGTCTGGGAGTTGGCTTATATAGTCCATGATTGCTAATGACAGAATGATATGGTAAACATCTTGAAGCGGAAGCTAAACAACAGGAATTTGTAGGAGAACTCTGATAGGGAATTCTGGGACGCTGCCTCTCTCTAAAGAAAAAAAAATGTTTCAGGCTTCCCTCAGTCCTGGGCAGTCTGCCAAGTGAGCAGGGACCATGCATTAACTGTTTACTGTGTTTTTCTTCTTCTCAGACTTTGTTACAAAAGAAGATGGAAATTTACTTGATATTTACTAGTGACTGGGCCCAAACCACAAGCCTGGATCCAAACATGCTAGAGTTCCAGAGGTCAGATCCTAATTTTACAGCCTGCTCTCATCTCTAAGGGACTATACCAAAACACTTCTTATCCATGGGGTGTTTGACTATAGATATGGTGTCCTCTGCAGCTCAGGCCCATCTCTAATATTTACACCTCAAAACAGCCCTGTGGCATTTTCTACACACTTCCGTAACAGTAGTGCTAGGCACCCTCAAAAGTGTGCTTCATTAGGGGATCTATTCATAATTGCAGACTTCAATATCTCCCTTTGCATGCAAAGGGAATGTGCCTGCCTGAGAAGTACAGGTTTATGAAAGCTCTGGTGCTTTTGGATCTACAGATCCTTATCTCCAGCTGTGCAACAGAAGTCAGATGCATTAAGCAGACACCTACTTGTCAAGAAAGAGGTAACAGACCCAGCATTCCAGGAAAATGTGAAGTGCTTTAATTATGTAGGGCTGCAGAGAGAGTGTGCAGCTTCTTTTGTGCATCTTGGCTCGGGTCTCACCTGGTGTCTCTAGTGGCCTCATTACATACAGATGTGGAAAGGCTGATCTTTCCCAGATTTCTACACCTGGAAGCTCTATTGCTGAAGAACAACAAAACTCCAAGGGCCTCCTTTAATACTGAGCTATTCCAAGCTAATTTCCAGATAAGTGAGCAAAGCAGCCATGGAGTTTATCAAAGGGATTTTCTCTCTCTCAGAGAGATTCCATTCCGCTTTTCTGGTTCCCGGGTTCTAACAAAGATACTGCTCAATAATGTGGCTGGTGTGCTGGGAGAGACAAAAGCAAAAGGAAGTACAAATGTGTGCCATTTTTGATTTTGCACAAGAAGAATATAAAGCCACTGTCAGAATCTGATTTTTCACAGACACACGCTAGAACTGGCCACAAAGACAGTCCCCCAAGAGGGTCTGCAAAGGAAGCAGAGAAATCACCACTAGATGAGCTGTATGTCAATGAACAGGCCACAATAAAGCCGTAAAATTATTCTGAAAACATTTGGGAGAAGAATCCAGATCAGTGCCTGATGATACTCTGAAGCACTAATCTGGTGTTCCTCCCTAGAGTCTACAGGATTCTAAGCTTTTGTTTAACAAAGAAATAATCCTTACGATTGCAAAGTTTTTCTCTTTTCTTTTTTTGTATTTAACTGACTACAGTGCTGCCTTGTTGACTCTGCAAATAGACAAACAATAGCTAGGGTAAGTACCAACTCCCCTAATGTGTCTCAGTGGGTATTAATTCTGAGGGCTAATTATGTCAATTTAAGTGTCATTGTTAACAGCTGCTCATTTTAGCAAACATCAGCCTCCTCTAGGGTTATGGATGGAGTTTGGGATTGTGCGCAGAGCTCTGGGGAGAAAAAAGGTGGCGAGATGATGAAATGAGAAAGTTGATATTATACGTATTGGCATTTCAACTGCTTGGAACTGATGTTTAGCTCTAAGTAACCGTGTTATATGCTCTCTGGTATGCCCACTGCACACTAGCAACCAAAGGTCTAAGAAGAGGATAGAGGGCCTATTTTTACCAACATCCAATAAGGATTCTCTTTTAGTTCAAGTGATAGAGACCTGTGCGGAAGATCCTGTTTTTGATTTGTTGAAAGGTCTTTTGGGTTTTTTTGGGTTTTTTTAATGTCGCATGCTATCTGGCAATCAGGATATCTTGTCTGTGATCCTGGATTTGTTGTAACAGGTGACATCTTGCTGTCTAACACTCCATCTCCTTACCTCGCCACACAGAGTTCTGAAGAGGGGACTTGGGACGTGAGCAAATACAGATTGTCACCGTGATGGGCAGGCTTGAGGTCAGACTAGACACACAGCAACAGAGACTTTTCCTTTTTGTTGGCCAGAGACCACAAACCCTTTCCTCTTGGAGGAGGCTCTAGCCACAGTACTCTGTGTTTTGTCACTTCTAGGCTAGGGTACTACAATGAACTCAAATTCCTGCCCCAACGAATTGTCTTTTTGTTCTGTTTGCACAGCACCTGACACAATGGGGTCCTGGTCCATGACTGGAGCTCAGGGGCACTTTGGTAATACAAATAAAGACCATGGGGAAGCTAGAGTCAGTTCAAGCCGCATCTAGAGAAGACAAAACAATGAGAGCACAAACAAATCCTGTAATTTCCACATCAGTTCAGACTCCAAATATAGCACAGTAGAAAGGTACCAAAATAGCCCTGCAGGGAACAGAGTCTTCCTCCACCCTGAGCCAGCAGGGAACAGTGTCTTCCTCCACCGAGCCAGCAGGAATGCCCAAGTCCACTGCTCACTGTCTGGGTGGTCAAGAGCATGGCTGTCACTAAAACACCTCTGTCCTGCTTCACATGCCCGACTACCTGAGCATGGGTGTAGTTTCTGGGGGGGAAGGTTGAGGGTACTGCTACCCTCCTCCAAATGCAAGCCTTGGGTAATCATGCAATTCCTGCTCCCCCACCAATGCCTGACTGGAGCTCCCCAAATTTAGAAGTCAAACTACGCCTATGCTTCGGAGTTGCACTCCGAGACGGCATTCCTGCCAAAGGCCCCTATCATACAGCTTGTTGGTCACTACATCAGAAGGTTCACTGCACTCATAACCCCTATTCAGATTTAATTCCATTCAGCGGAAGATAGTGGTGCACACACTATTTTGTCACCCACTTGGCAATTCTGCGTGACGTGCTGCGTTCTGCGTTTCTGCTTCTTAAATGCCCTTTGTTCTTCCTGCATGTGATTCTAATGGGGCAAGAGTCTTAGCTGCCATTCTTTTTCACCTTGATTTGCTGTATCCTAATTTTCCACAGGGCTTGCTTCAAATTAATTGAATTGGCAAAATGCATCATTTAAACTTGCAGATGTGATGGAAATAATTTGTGTGCGTCAACAATCCCAGTTAAGCTGCCTCATCCATAGTCAGTGATGGACATCTCTTGTATTAAATGAGATCACTCGGTCTTGGAGAGGACCCAGTGGAACATACAGCTAGCTTTTCCTTCATCAGTTAAACATGTATTTTTGGAAGTAGTAGCAAATTCTTTCCCAAAAGTCAGAACAGAGATGATTTTGTAGGATGATCAAATCACAACGAATACAAAAGAGTTTTAACAACAGTATTTTCCACTCTCTCTTTAGTTATACATTTTTTTGCTCTTTTCTCCGTCTGAGGATCTCAAAGTGTTTCACAAGCAGTGGGCTGTTTTCCCCCCCCACTTTTATAATGATGTCTTTTTGTGCCCTTCTAGCAATGCAAAGAAGCCAGAATGCTGCCAGATGTCCCCAGCTGGGGAATCCCATAGACCAGGGGAATTCTCTGTTGGGAGCAAATTGGCATAGCTGTGTCCTACGCCATCATGACCCAGTGCAGTGCACACAGAGGAGGTACATCAGGGGTGAGAAGGGGTGTGGCTGGAGTACGACTGCTCTCTGGCTACGCGTGCCTGTCCTTGATTCCTAGGTTCATAGCCAGCTGGCATAGTTTAAAAAAAGAGCTCTCAGGCTAGTATTCCTTGAGGCTGCTGTAAATGATGGAGTTTGAAATAGAATTGGCCTGAGAATCAGAGAGCCAACAACTGGCTCCTTTGCTCACTCCAATCCCAGCTGTACCCAGGGGATAATGGGTGTAAATGCACATTTTGTCCAATGAATTTGGTTTCAAAGTCACCCTGCCAGGTAGGCAAGTATCATAATTTAACAGAGCGAACACTGACACAGAGGTTAAGTGATGGGATCAATGGGATACAGAGAGTCAGTGGCAGAGCCCTGCCTTATGTTTCTCAATTCCCAGTTGTCCTTTCAGCCACAAGAAGATTCTTCCTCTTGAACAGTTGCTAAAACAACAGCACACATCCTGGAACAAACTGAACACAATCTGCTTTCGGAGCCACAGGCATCAAGAGGCTGGATTTCATTTCACTTTAGTGAAAGAGTTAAGAATCACCGCAGGCAGCTCCAAACACAGAAAGAGTGAGAGTCACCTTTGCAGTGACGTGGTTAGGGTTTGTTTGGCTTATTTTGGGGATTAGGAAAAGTAAAATGTTTCCAATTCAAATGTGCCGCAACTACTGCCACAGTATTTTAATGTCTGCATTGTTAGTATGTATCCTTAAAAGCACTTTTAGAAACACAGGACCTTGGACTTAAGCCCCAGTCTTGGGGAAGAAGGGCAAAGACCTAAGCAGAAGTTTAAAAACATACGTTAGTTTTGTGTTGCTGAAAGGTACCTGATAAGAAAGCCCCCAGGAGTGAATTTGTCTGTTTAGACACAGAGTAGCTGCATGGATAGCCACACTGTAAGCTTCCCTCATGCTGCCTGCTGACAATGTAACTCAGCCTGACTCAGAGGGACAGTCAAGAGGTGAGAAGGGAATTTGGCCTTTGTGACTTGCTCTCTGCAGAGACTGCCACTGGATGGGGAGCAGGGGAGGGCCCAATTATCAGTGCTCACTGCAAAGATGAAGTTTTTGTGATGGACATCTGGATACAGTAGGAAATGGCCCTCAACCATAACCATTTCACATGGAGCCACAGAACCACCACCAGATAGTGGCTGAAAGTTTTTACTCCCAGCCTGGACTGGGGACATACCAGTGGCTTAAAGGAGAAAAGCTGTGTTACCATTATGATTCTTCATTTAGCAGTGATAATGCTCTCAGCTGTGTACACAAACATTACACATGCTCTTTTTACAGAGAGGCTTACACTATCTTCAGTGGTTTCTATGAGCTTTCGCAACCTGATTCCCATAAGGTCTCAGAGGAACATTTGCCGTTGAGCACCAAGAACAGAGCCAGAAGCATTTTAGTTGAAAGGACTAACCTCAACCTCTCTCCTCCCCTCCCTTCCTCCCCCCACACAGTTCCAGAGGGGCAGCCGTGTTAGTCTGTATACAGCAAAAACAACGAGAATCACGTAGCACCTTAAAGACGAACACATTTCTGCGGGCATAAGCCTCCATGGGCTGCAACCCACTTTGTCAGAGGCATAAAGAGAGAACCACAGAAAGGATACACACACACACACACACACACACACACACACACACCCCGAGGGAGAGAAACATAACAATAGGGAGAGCAAGTGCTAAGAAAGTCCATTCAGTTAGTGTAGATGAGGCCTATTCACAACCCTTGATTAGAAGGTATGAGTGTGTGAACACAGAGGAAAGTGGGAGGGGCTGTCTTTACCTATGGGGTGGGTAGGCTCTGGAGGTTTATTTCCCATATGAATAATTTCCCCTAATATGCTGAGTGGTAATTTTGGCTAGTTGGAAATCTGTGCTAACGTCTGTAAGTGTGAGCATGTGCAAATGGAAGAGGGAAAGGCAGGGAGGGGGAAGAGAGAACGGATGGAGGGGATGGGTTTTTGCTTTCCTCCTTTTTCTGTGTCCTCCCCCCCCCTTCTTCTGCTAAATGAAAGGCTTTCTGTGCAGATGCCAGGAAGAGGCTGGTAATGATTAATTGATTTTGCTGTCAAATACAGGGAGCAGGTGAGAGTGGCATATGTGCGAGGGGTGCAGGCTATCCTTTTTATGGTGAAAACTTTTATTTCTGTTCCCTGATAACCGATCAAAAAAAAAAAAAAAAAAAAAAGAAGAGAGAGAAGGCGAGCAAGCAAGTGAGACGCAACACACACAAAGAAAAGAAAAGAGCCAGGATGCAAGGAACAAAGCCTTCCCACAGTCATTCTGGGAAAGTGAAGAATCTGCCTTGACCTTTTCTGGGCTTCTTGGCTTGAATGAAACACAAAAGGCTAAAAGAAGCTTGAAAAGAGTCAACTCTGTCAGGGTAAAGCTACTCCTATTGCACTTCTTACTCTGATCTTTGCTACCACAACCTGTCTCCCCAGCTCACTGTATTCTAGCACAGATGGCCGTACACCTAGCTGGGACTACTTTATACTTGTAGGGTCAGAAACCCCATCTCTGCCACTCCTCCAGTGTTGTCCCACCCAGGCACACACATTTCAGCTTCTCAGACAAGTGTCTCTGTGCCCAGAACGTCCTGCCTGAACCAGTTCAGAAAGGTCAGTAATCTGTACTCCTTCAGATCAAGTGAAGGTCAATAGCCACCCTTACTGGGACAGCTATAAGACACCAGCCAATTAGTCAGCCTTGTTTTAGGTACTTCTAGGAACCCCCAATATCACAATACCTCATTGATCACCTCCTGGTTTTTAATGTATTTAGCCTCACAACATGCCTGTCCGGTAGGGAAATGCTATTATCGACATGGTACAGATGGGGAACAGAGAGACTACATGACTTATCCAAGGTCACACAGGAAGCCAGTGGCAGAGACGGTAATTGAACCTGGGTCTTCTGAGTCCCAAGCCATTACTCCAACAACTGGACCATCCTCCCCCAATGATGATTTGAGGATGGCAGATGAGGGCAGCTGGCACTTACAATAAAAAAGCATAAGTATCTCCCCCCAAACACACACCCACCCATTGGCTTGCCTTCTTAGGTTGTAAGGTCATTAGGGAAGGGAGTGTGTTTTCACACATTTGTAAAGTGCCTAGGACAACAGGACCCCAATTCTGACTGGGGCTTCTGTTGACTAACGTCCAGCCCCCCTCCTGAGATTTTGTATAACAAGTGTCCCAGCCCCGTGCCAATTGATTAGGCCAAGGAGAAGGAAAATGGGTCCTTTCATTGACCTAGAGATGCCTGGAGACAACAGTATTTTGGGGTTCCACTGGTTTGGGGTTGGGATTTTTTTGGTCGCTTCAGACAAGAAGATTTCCTAATCCCCCTCTCTGAAAATCTTTATGGAAATATCAGATTGGATAATTCCTTCTTTGGGAAGGGAAAAAGGAAGCTAGTGCCCCCCTCTGCTCTCAGTTGATGTTCAAGCTTCCAAATATTTGCATTTGAAAGTCTTCAGGCACCTTTGAAATGAGATGTTTTTCAGACTGTCTATAGAGAAGACAGCTTTGAGGACCCCAATCATTCCAGGCCAGTTTCTAAAACACATTCCTCTTCGAAGCATTCACTGCTTCCTCTATTGATTTGTATGGGTAACCAACTTCTCCCTACCACAGTTACAAAATCCTGGTGTCCAACCTCCTGGAACCAGGTACTCTGTCTGGAGAATCCTTGTTACACAACAATTCAGCAGCATTGGCTATGTAATGCCTGGATTTTGTAGAGAGTTTGGATCTGAACTTTGTGACTAGTTCTTCACTCTCTCTAATGGGTTACAAAAGAACGTGTGCCCTCCAATTTATCTTTGGCAGTAGAGTAAGGGGACACAACAGCCTGGAAATGGAAGGAGGGAAGACTGTGATTAATGGTATCTAAGGACCAGATTAAAGCACTCCAGGAACTAGATATGGCCATATGTTTACATATGCCTAGTGAAAGGAAGAAAATTTAAGAACAGATTTGGGAACCATTCCTGAGCATAGATATGTAGGATTTAATCACAGTCAATCACAAACTAGTCAACTGCATCTGGTAACCTGCCTCCAGCAATAGCTAATGCTCCAGAGAAAGCCAACCCATTCCTTCCCTTCCCACAACATAATGAACCTACCCTATTCTGCAGGGCTGTAAATGAGGTGGAGGGGCTGGAATTCCTTTCTGATCTTTTGGTAATCATCACTATATGCCCTGAAGCAGGAGATTTGATTATCTGTATCTTAGTGTGTAGTACAACCACAACAGATCTGAATGATGATCAATTTATCCCAGCCCTTTGAAAAAAAACTAGCCACACATTTGATTCTCTGACCTCTGGTGGCAGAGCCAATTCCCCAGGTCCTCTATATGCTGTGGGAAGGAGTCTTTAGGTATTGGCAGGTATAGCCCAGAGTCTTTTGCAGAACCCAGCTGTGTCAAATAAATCAATCACCTGCGGTCATTTATGTGCAAACACCACATGCCCAGGGGCCTTTTGGAAGGAAAGCTTCAGTGGTGCCGTAATGGGAGCAAATAAACACACTCTCTCCTTCTCATTCACTCCCCTCCCACGGTGCTTTTGTAACACAGCACTATGCCTTGCTGAGTTAAAGCTGAGAAGTGGTGTTTTGCATTAAGTAGATGGCTGTTACGGAGGAGAAAGCCACAAAGTGCACTTAACAAAACCCACCCTCTACTCTGGTGTTGGGAGGTTAAAACCAGAGATGAGTGAATGAGGTTCATTTCCCCATCTGCAGTCAATTCCCTTGACAGGCCCTGTTAAAAAGTCAAGTTCTGAAGCCCCATTTCCCAAAGGATCTCCATGACACAGTTATTAAGTAAAGTACACTGGCTTTTATTGTGAATGGGTTGCTTAAGGTAAGTGCAGCACTTAGGTGGCAAGGAGAAGCAGAACTAGAAAAGGTTTGAACCTTTAATCTGTTTCACTGCTTTAGTCCTTCCTCCATGCTAGCTAGTGAAGACCCAGCTTTGGCATAGCAGCATTTACTAGTCAGGATGACCTGTGGTCCTTTCCTTCTTATCTCCACCACCTGATATGAATTTTCTTCTTACTCAAAGAGCTTGACTCATAAACATACAACTCAATTAGGATTCTCATCCTTCCAGCATCCCCATGCAGACATCCTCTCACACACCAAACACTTATCCTAGAAACGCACACACGCTCCCACTCAGGCCAGTTCACAGAGACCTTGTGAAGAATGAAAAGTACTTTCCAGGAATAATCCTTTGAATTTAACAAATGCACTTTGGCTGTGTTCATTCTCCTCATACAACTTTTACATGACTATTCTGGTGAACAAGCAAACTGGCAGGATCATTCATGGGAATGAAGTGTTAAGTATCACAAGGTACTCAACAGAAAGCAAATTCAGGATTTGCAATTATAGATATGAACTCTGGAAACTTGATGTTCAGATGTACGCTAGTCCAAGCAGGGAATCGAAACATACCATGTGACCTACAAGTGCCATCAACTACTTGCAATAAACTGTTCGTAAATGAGCTACAGCCCAAAAATAATTCAGTCATTATCCAGTGAATTTTTGAGCTAAGAGATACATTTGATAACATTTCAATCTGTTCATGAGCAATTTACAAACCAAAGTAGCGGTGAAATTGCCCAGATAAGTTATTAGTCGTGAACAGGCAGATAGAAAACAAAATCCCAGCATTGGATTGATTCAGCGGTTGACAAATCTGGATAGGAAAGCACCTGCTGCAGCAGGGCATTGCCGAGTCAGACCCAGCGTGGGTAACCTGCTCTCAAATATTTCAGCCAGCAGGATTCACGGGGAGTTGGACTCTGCTCCCAACAACAGAGAGAGCTGCATCACTTCCTCTGATCCCAGAAGCAGCTACACTTAGAAAGCGACTCTTTTGGTAGCAGCTAATTTGCAGTATCTTGACCATTTACAGTCCATCCAAACAGAGCTGGTAATTAGTGGCTGTTGATAAACTGTGCTGTAAGCCCCTGTCAGTGCTTTAGCTGCTCTGGTGCTAACTATTTACAAATTTCTCTAGTTACAGACACATCAGAGAAACAGTTTTGACAGTTTCTGTCCCATGAAGTTTAATTTTTCCCCAATTAGAGCAGATAATGAGAAGACCCAGCTGACAAATACATACAACCCTGTGACCCGAGGATTGGCACACTAGATTCAAAGGAAAATACTGAACATCAAGCTACAGATATATTGATTGAATAGGTACAGAGCCACAAACCAACTGAACTGAGACATGAAGGGGATGCAGTGTCCCTTCATTGCCTTTCTTATAGACACAAGGACAGTCACCCGCTAGGAGTGAGGGATCTTATCACACAGGCACACAATCCAAAATTGGGATGGTACAGAATTATTTAATTATTACCCTCCAGCCTCCTAATCCCAGAGACAGCCTGGAAGAAGTACACAGGGCTTCTTTTTCAAACCTTGGAAGTCTGAGGAGATGGGATGGAGGCAGCCGGTCATGAGCACTGAGAAAGGATAAAGAAAAGTGGGGTGCAAGAAGGAGACAGATCTCACCGTGACGGATGCCAACAGAAGAAGCAAAACACACAGAGCTCAGTTCCCTATCTATGCACACCCCTGCCTTGTTCCATGAAGAGGCAGCACTGTGCGGTTGATACACAGGTGAAGACTGCCCTCTCTCCTACCTTCTGGAGCAGATTCCCTGCATTGCCTTGTTACCTTCAAATCCCTCCAGACAACCTTTCTTTTCTCCCTTACCGAACACTTCTGAGTTTCTCTCACGCTCTGAACTTACTTCTCTGTTTCAAGCATTTAGGGTATTGAGCGCATGACAGACATTGTACTGTACAGAATAAAGTTTTATGGCACTGTGCTGCAATTTTATAGCTCTACTGACAGAGTGCGGGACAGCGTGTGACCCCAGAGATGCTAGTCTTTCTGCCTCCCAGCTTCTTGGCTTGAGCCACTAAGGAGTGCAAAAACCAAAAAACAAAATCTCTAACCCACCGTTGGCCAAAGATTGGTGAGCTAGTGTAGACAGGACACAGACATTTTTATTAGTGCATCAGCCGCCAACTTCCAGGACCATGGTATGCGCCTGATGACATTAGAATGCTAAGTCCACTCTCCTGTGTTCTGCAGTAGCCAACATTGAATGTTTCAGAGGAAGGTTAAAATACTGTCACAATGAACCTGATCTATCGGTGCAATGCTGCACCTAGCAGTGGAGGGTGGGAGGGGGAGAAATAATGTCCTGGCCTATGTCACAAACATCTTATGCCACAAAGTATGAGATTTCTTTGCCTCCCAGTGCATAACTACAGATGGTCATAAGAGTATGCAGGCCTTTTCTAAATCCTGCCAGAATAATTGACTTGACCTCCTAGGGCATTGAAAGCTGTACACTGGAAGACGGCTGTGCACTGCATGACTGTACTGCTACCTCACATTGAAAGCTGTACACTGGAAGACGGCTGTACACTGCATGACTGTACTGCTACCTCACAATGGCCATCTTCAAAACAGGAAAAAGGGATTATGTGGCATTCGTCTCATGAAAAACCCCAAAGGCCAACACTTCACATAAACTGACCAATGCAAACACTGGCATGGTGCAACTCAGCTGCTCACAAACCGAGTCAGTAACAATGCATGGCTGGGATGGCATAGCGTGCACATACACACACCCAGCTCTCCAACTTGCCCAAGAAGGGCTGACCCTTTTCTTTGGAATCATAAGCACTGCCGCGTGTTCAATTGTCTCGACTAAGAAAGAAGATGGGGTGAGATTCAACTTCCCGCCTGTACATATGACTAACATCTGTGACCAGGGCCACCAGAGATATTCCTGGCTCTGCCATAGATTTTCTGAGAGACCATGAGTGAGTTCTCTCACCTCTCGGTGTCCCCCCTCTCTAGAACATGACACTAATATTACTGTACTAATATTTCCACCCTTCTGTAAAATACTTTGAAATTTAAGGATAAAAAGCACTGTATAGGAACTATTACTGAAGCCCAGAGCTCAGCAAGATTAAAAAAGGCGTTAGACATTTATATGCATAAGATTCACAGTTACATTAGACAGCATTAAAAAAAAAACTAAGGGCATAAGGCAATCATTCACTGATGGGCACAGCAAGAAACTCCGCCATGGGTAGGTTATTTTATAATGGTCAATTATGAGGTTTCTTGCACATTCCTCCAAAGCGTTGGATACTGAACAATGCCAGACAAGTACTGAACTAGGTGGACCCTTGGTCCAATGGAGCAATTTTACCAGAGAAGTTGGACGGGTTGTGAAGAGACATTCTAGAACGGCACCGGAAGACCAGCCAACTTCCATCGCTGCAACCAAAAAAAATGGTCCAGCAAAAGGCTCTTTTCTCCCTCCCCTTCTTAAAATAAAAAAAAAAAAAAAAAAACCCCAAAGATCCCAAACAGTTGGCCTTCTCCCACCTCTTTTCCTATGGTGCTGCCTTTACCACACACACACTGGGCATGGGGAATTTAAAAGAAAAAAAAAAAAACCAAAAAAAAAAAAACCACCCCACAAAAGATGAAAAAATATAATCTTAAAAAAGCTCAAATTTTGGGCCGATGATTTGTGTGTGTGTGTGTGTGGTGGTGGGGGGGGGGGGGGGGTGTTGACTCAATGCTTGAAATTTGGGGGTTAGCAGCTCTGGGTAACCCCCTTACATCTTTCTTTCTGTGCACTCCTCCCCGCCCCACCCCCTCTTCACACAAACTCCTTTAAAGTCTGCTTCCGCTTTCTCTTACTCCCATTAAATTCCAGTCTCGCCTCTCCTAAACTCCCTTCCATTCTTTCCCATCACACCATGCCACCTCTGGCCAGTCTTTCCCCTCCCATACATCCTTCCTGCTTCTTTGACTTTTACCCCAACTCTCCCAGCACCTGCCCTACACCCCCACCCGTAGTGGTCCCTCCTTCATGCTCATTGCAGTGTTTCCAACACCAAAAGATCAAAAATCCTGGGGCAGACTCTCCCCTCAGCCCCTTGCCTTAAAGTCACAAGCTAAAACAAAATCTCAAGATTTTGAGGCCAAAGTTGATATAGCGATTCTGGTCTGGTTTTGGCGGTCTGCCTACCCTGGTGTCTGGGTGACTGTACCGTGTTGCAGCTCTCCCAGCTGTACAGAGTGAGGTGATTCTGGCCCTGCTGTGGGAGCTCTCATGGCTGCCGATGGAATAGAGCTGCCGGCTTCCCCCTCCCCCCAAGCAAACAGAGTGGTTCTGTATCTAGCATCCCCAGTCCTACAGCTGTCCAGCCCCCCTAAGTAATTATGCCACCACTCCCAGCCCTACACACTCCTGCCTCATAGCATCTCTGCTGCTTCTCTGGGGTTCTTCATCCTACCTAGTCCTGGGACTACAACCATGGGGGGCCTCTTCTCCCCTGTCACAAGCCTGGTGTTGTGGAGATGGGGGGGAGGGGAAGATAACAGTGAGCAGACTGACCCCTTGTTGTAGAGTGGGGGTGGAAGATGGAAACAGAGCAATCCTGAGCTGTTGGGCTTATTATGCTCCTTCCCCTGGGCGAATGGCATCATTGCTCCCTCTCTCCCTACCTAAACTCACCTTAAAATTTGCAGAGGTCTGGATTTTTCTGAGTGGTGACCAGATTGGACTCAGTTGGGGCCAACAAACTAAAATAAGAGAGATCCCACTACTGGGGAAGCAATTCACAAGAGTCAGCCACACTGTGTTGTCCTCACTGCCAACCCACGTGCCTGTCCCCAGAGCAGTGGAGAAGCTGCTGCCCCCATCAGCACTGCCAACTCCAGGCCTCTCCTAATCTGCAGATCTTCAGAGCTGGCAGGGGAGCAGATCAGCCAGCTACATACTGCAGAGGAAAGGATATTGCTATGACGACACTTTTCCAGGGCTTCGCTTTTCAAAGCGCTCTGCTTTTCAACATTAGTTAACTAAACCTCACCACCTCTAAGGTTGGAGAGTTATTCCCATTTCACAGATAGGAAAACAATGCACAGAGAAGTAAAGCGATTTCCCCCAACATCAGGCATTGAGTCAGAGCCAGGAATAAAGTCTTCCAGCACAGCCCTAGATATGGCCTTGATGCAGAAATTACTGTGTGAAATTCTCTGGCCTGTGTCACGCAGGGGGTCAGACTACTGGATGATCTAGTGACCTTATGACCCTAAAAATCTATGAAACGCAAGAGTTTCTGCTCCCAGTCCTCCGCTCACACCACCAAACCACATCTCTAGTTTTCCAAGGAAGGATACCACTACGCTGCCAATCAAACTACTTAAAAGATGTGCCTCCGACAGCAGCAGCCCACTAATCGTCCATGGAGTAACCCACTCCCCTCTACTGTGCGCTGATGTGACATCAACCATCACAGGATAGGGTTAAAGCATCCTCTTCCATCACCTTGGGCAATTTTGCTTGATACCAGCACACTGTAGCGTGCATTGGTTAACCAGGGCTCCTCAGCTTAGGTTTTAGCTCAACCCAGTTCATAGTGAAAGTAACTTGATCTCTATTGTATGGTAGCTTTAGCTGGTTGTGGGTGTTTGCAAAAGAGGAAGGGTGATGGTGAGGGTGAGGTAAAGCACAGCACCAGGACTCAGCTGACTTCAGTTCTATTCCCAGCTTTAACACATCTTTGCTCTGTGACTAACACAATGTTAGGAACCATTAGGTAAAGGATAGATAATATGACAGAAAATATAATGCCGTTATAGAAAGCCATGGTACATGCACACCTTGAATATTGCATGCCATTCTGATTGCCCTATCTCAAAGAGAGATATTAAAGTTGGAAGAGGTAGAGAAGGGCAACAGACAGGATAAGGTGTATGGAGCATCTTCCATATTAGGAGAGATTAGACTAAAGGGGGATATGATAGAGGTCTATAAAATCATGAATGATGTGGAGAAAGTGAATAAGGAAGTGTTATTCATCCCTTCACATAACACAAAAACCAGAGGTCAACCAAATAAATTAATGAGCAGCATGTTTTAAAAACAAACAAAGAAGTATTTCTTCACACAACGAACAAACAATCTGTAGAACTCCTTGCTGGGGGTGTTGTGAAGGCCAAAACTATAACTGGGTAGGTTCATGGAGGATAGGTCCATCAATGGCTATTAGCCAAGATGCAACCCCATGCTCTGGGTTTCCCTAAGCCTCCGACTGCCAGAAGCTGGGACTGGACAACAGGGGATGGATCACTCGATAATTGCCCTGTTCTGTTCATTCCCTTTGAAACATCTGGCATTGGCCACTGCTGGAAGACAGGATACTGGGCTAGATGGACCACTGGTCTGACCTGGTACGGCTGTTCTTGTGTGTGACAGTGGCCAAGGCAGTTTCCTCACCTGTAATAGAAATACTACTTCCCTTGTCTCATTAACACACTTTGAGAGCCCCACAGGGAAGGTGCAGTGTGTTACTGTGGAGGCTACATTGTGATTGCAGGGAAGAGAGAGAGAGAGAGAACTTTTATTTCCAGAAGAAAGAGGGAGGGTGAGAAGGAGGGAGACATTTGACAATAACAGTTTTCTACATTTTTGACGAGCTGGGAAACTTGGTCCATTTACCAGGCATTCCTCCCTTTGCTGTCTCCCACCATGAAGCCCCCCCCCCCCCCCCCCCATCTCATGCCTGACTGACTCTTCTCTTGATTTATAGTAATTAGGAACCACACAGCCTGCCCAGAAGGAAACCTCTGCATGCTGCATCCTCCCTGCGAGCAGCCATTCAGATACCATTATCAAAGCTGACGTTTAAATACCTGCTGGCACCACAGTAGTGGTCTGGCTGGTGAGTCCCACTGCTTGTTTGTAGCGCCTTGTACACTCCCAAACCAACCCTCCAAATTCATCCCTTAAAAAACCTCTGACTGAACTCAGAATGGCTGCCTTAAATACGGACACGTACGCCACTTGATGGCAATGATTCCCCCACCCTCAGCAAGGGAAGTCACAGGAACTTCAAGCCCCAGTAAGAACCCTCTGTCTTTAAAAAATTATCTATATATTGCAATAAAATTGATTACTGCCTGCCATCGAGCCAGGGGAAAAAAAATCTGTGTTTTTAAACAAGCTGATATGGATTTTACATTCCAATCACAGTCTGAGCAATGGCAGCGGCTGCCTCCTTTGAAGATTGATTTCTCCCTTGGCTTGGTTTTAAGAAGTCAACCTGTGGGTTTGGGTTATTTGGGGCATTTTTGCCCCAGGATTGAGAACGTCTCTTAAAGTGGGTGAAGCAGAGTGCAAAATCTGCAGTGAGGGTAGATTGTCAAAATCTGTCTGCATGTGCACCCTGCTCCCCATCACCCCAGGTCTATTTTCTCTGCATCTCCAAAACAAGGAAGGAAGCAAGAGTCAGAGCAAAAGAAAGACCAAAAAGGTTCCATAGGCAGGAAACAATCTTCCTTTGTCCATTTGGGCCCAAATTTTCAAAGAGCTCTAGTTTTGGATACTACAAGTTTTAGGGACCTAATTGAGTCTCATTTTCAGAAGGACTGAACACTCATGAATTAGAGCAGGACAACTCCTCTGGGGGTGAGGGGGAGAAAGGAAAAGAAGAAGAAAAAAAAAACCAAAAACAAACTTTAGGTAAGCATCCAGAGACTGAAGCATCCAAAATTAGAGGCTATTTCGCAGGGGGGGAGGGGGGGAGGCTCATTTCTATAATGATTACTTTAACTGTGCTGCTTATACACTTTAAAAATCAGGTATCCATCCCCCCCAGACTGCCACACTGCTGTGACCAGCACTTGCCGGGAGGAAGGGTAGTGCCAGAACACCTGGCACTATGGCAACTCTACGCTGCAGACCAGCTCATTGGCAGCACTGGGGAAAGCTGCCATAAGTAAATACAAAACCACCCCCGTGCAGCCCAGAATGCAAGACACTCAGACAGCGTAAACCTACTTTCCCCCACCTTCCATCCCTGGGGCTGTGCAGCGCAGTAGCAGTTATAGGGCCAGATATCAGGGGAGGTCAAGTTGGAGTGTGATCGTCATAGTAGGGGAGCTAGGTTTTCTGTAAAGGATATGAAGTGGGAGCTTGGAAGTTAAACCAGGACCTCGGCAGAAATGGAAGCGCAAGCCCATTTCTTATTAGTTTTCATTACTCTGAAGTTTAAAAAATGTGGAGCTTACAGTGTTTGGTGTCTGAATTCCATCTCTTTTCTTTCCATCCTGCCTCTCTCTTATTTACTGCCATTGCCGTTTTTAATCTTAGCATTTTTGCATCTCCCCTCCTTGTGTGTGACAGAAAGAATGGATGATTTGGGAGGGTGAGGAGGAGAAGAGGACTGGGGGAGCCTGAGACAGTTTGTGAGACACTATATGCATGTGTTCAAAAGAGAGAATGAGTAATACTGGGTGATACAGCCTCTGCGTGTGTGTGTTTGAGAGGAGAGAGAAAATGTGTGCGCGACTGTGAAGGACAAAGCAGAGATGGGTGCGTGAGAAAGGGAAAATGGCTATCTGTAATTCAACCTCTCCTCCATCACTCTTATCTCTTCTCCCCTTTTCTGAGCTCCTTGCCTCTTCCCCTTCTCCAGGAGATGTTACATTTTTTTTGGAGGTGAGGGGGAGGGCAAGGGAAAAATTCAAATCTCATATCTGCTCACTGGAGCTAAGGAAGCAACTAAGGAAAGAAAAAGAAAAGAAAAACCACACACACACACACAATCCAATCCCAGAGCCAAATTAAGAGTCCTAAAGAAACAAAGTGCCAGTGAGCTGCAAAATCTGTCACAAACATAGCAGCCAAAGGTGAGTCAATTAGCTCTCCCTCTACCACTTTTGTTTCAACAGCACCAGGAGAAGGGCTCTAGACAGTGGGCTCAGCTTTTGCCGTGCTAAAGTGATGCGCTGACTTTGGTGATGGAATTGATTACAAAAGCTGCAAACAGAGGTTCAGGTTCCTGTTGTGATGAATAATCCATAGCAGCGTTCCAGCTCATTTATTCTCCCCCAGCCCCATTAACAAGCGGAGACACTGTATATTCGCTGACCTGCACGAAGTGTCTCTGTTGATGGCTAGGAGATACTGGAAGGGAACTGGAGATGCTAAAATAGCTAGCTAGCATTTCTAACATCATGCTCAATAGTGACTCCTGCTGGAAGAAGCAGAAACTGGAGTAACTGTGAGCGCTTCACAGCCTGTGGTCACTTACCAGAGAGAGGTTATGAATAGAGTAATTATAAATGGAGACATTCTGAGCCCTTTCACAGCTACTGTTCCTACACCAGGCCGTAGAGTGACTAGGAAGGGAGCTCTCTACGGCTGCTGTTCTTGCACTGTTTCCTATAGAGCAGGGGCTGGAATAGGCTGGGATGGGAATAGCTGCAAGCGCAGCACCACATCATGACACTTATGCATTTGGTATCTTAAATGATAAAATACACTCATTAGAGGGGCAAACATCAGGGAGAGCAAAGAGCTATTTAAGGACAACATTGGCACAAGAACAAAGATATAAACTGGCCACCAACAAATTCAGGCTGGAAGTTAGGAGAAGGTTTCTAACCATCAGAGGGCTGAGGTTCTGAAACAGCCTCTCCATAGGAGTTGTGTGGCAAAACAATGATGTTTTGCAAGAACTAGGTACATTTAGGATTGCAATTGTATGACAAGGTTACTCGTGATGGTAGGGGGCAGGGCTCAGCGGTCCTGGGGCTCACTTCTGGTTTATGTCTTACGTTCATAAAAGCTCACGCTTAAGCCACCTGCAGGGGTCACAGAGATTCTCCCTGCCCTTCCACTGTATTCTGGGATTTTCCTCTTGATCTCCTTCCTCTGAAGGATCAGGGCCAGCTGGAGCTGGCGCTAGGCATAAGCAAACTCAAGGGGCGGCCCCTGTTAATTATTAGTATGTGTTGTGCGAGGGCCTCCTAAAAGCCCGTGGGGGCTAGCGCTGGCACTGGGGACAGCCGTAGCTGGAGAAGAGACACTGGGTAGGGTGGGCCAGGGCTCTGAGGTGGCACCAAGTATTTTCCTCTCTCTCTGTTACTTGGCTGGCTGGTTCTTGCCCCCCCCCGGCTAAAGTTGTAACCGATCTTCATATGTGGCATCGGGAAGAAGTCTCCCCCAAGTCAGATTGGCAGGGACCTTGGTGGGGGCGGCAGGAGAGGGATCACCTTCCTCTGCAGCATGCCTGGGTGCAAGTCACGTGCCAGGATTATTTGGGTGTCTATCATTTCCCTGCCATTGCAGGGGCCTTGGGCATTGGTGCACCTCACTCCCTCCTAGTCTTTCCCTGTGGCACATAGTCTCCTGTGGGCTGTAACACTTGGGTTTAAATTGTTGGGGTTAGAGTGTGTGTGTGTGAGAGGTGGTGGTGGCCTGTGACGCACAGGATGTCAGACTAGAAGATGTGGTTGTCCTGTCTGGCCTTAAACTGCATGGTGCTAAAATATGGGATATTGCTGGAGCAGCTGCAGTAACCCATCTCCGTTTTCTGCAGACGATCACTAACAGAGGGACCGGTGTGGTTATGTATTGTCAGCTCCTCGATAGCGATGGGTTCCTTTCACCCAGTGACACTCAGACTGAGGTTTGTAAGCCTCAAGTGGCTCTTTAACATGTCTCCTGCGGCTCTTCGCAGCACACGCTATTAGAACACCAGGTGATTTAATCATTAGCCAACCAGGATGCGTTTACGGTGTTATTAACCAGTTATGGTGGATAAAATCCTTGGTCAGTCATTTTGCTGTGAGAATTATATAGCTAAATATTTCCCCCACCATACTATTTAAATGTGAATATATAGTACCATTATAAAAGAACCAATGAATTCACACCACTGTGGCTCTTCTGGGTAATGTTGATTGCTAATTTGGCTCCTGAACCCCTGAGGTCTGAGTATCCCTGCTTTAACCATTTACCTACACCGAGGTGACGTGGATTTGCCCCTACTTTAATCTGTGACAGTTCAGCTCCCCCATACTGATGACAGTAGAGAGGTTGTTAGTAGAAGGGGGATCGCCCGGTGCACACTAGAGACCATATGGTGCTTTTTCTATCGTAGCTATTTTTATGAGTCAACCCAACAATACAGAGTACAATCTGGTAAAGGAGAGAGAAACCACCAATACCCAATGCACGATATTCACGTTACTCACACCAGGCCTTGCAGAAAAACCGTAAGTGTCAGTCCTCACCCTCAACATCACCAGGAGTAGCGGTTGTCCTCCTGGCATCATCCCCCACTAAGGCACACAGGCCAGGATTCAGCTTTTATAATGGGTTATGCTGATGCCTACTGTGGTTCATACATATTTATGAAGGTTTTGACCCCTTACGACCCGAGTACACAAAAAGTTTAACGCATTCTTCATTCCAACACTAATCTAATGTGGTTTAGTATTTTCCTATTGCTTCAGCCCAGTAGACATGACACCACTGCTGTAATTAAGTTAACCTATCTTCAGAAACGATCTTGCTCCGACAGCTCAACCAATGGTTGGTTCACTTCCACTGCACGGCAACTTGACTTCTAAAAATAAAGCAGCCAACAAAATGGGGGACAATCTCAAGTACGTGATATCATTTGCACTATCCATTCAGAATAATGTTGGAGGGAAATTTTAATTTGAAGTGAAAAGATGACACCACTGAAACGTGCCCAGGTTGGCAGCATTGTGATACGAGAAGTACAATGGTTCCCACTCTCCTGTTTTCTTTCCTCTTTGTAACCTCGTATATTGCTGCTCCCCTATGAAGAGTTTGCTGAGTGCTGGAGTGATACACTCAGTAGGTGCTCAAAGGGCAAGGGGAGATGGGACACAGACAAGGTGAATATGCAAAGGGGCCAATTGCTCAGGTTAATAAATGTTAGAATTATTTGTGTTCTATATTGAGGGCTCTGTCACTTAGGAGAGTTCACTGTAATGTTACTATCTGGGACAGAATGGCAGGGAGGGAATGAGAGGGATATTGTCTTCCTTACCTTCTAGACCCTGAGGGAACAAGCTTTATCATAATACTGATGAAATAAACAACCTTCCCTGAAGAAAAAAATACATCCTTGAAACGTTCATCTATATTTAATACTGGTTCATTTGTAAAAATAAAGGCTAAGGCCAGGATCCTTCAAAGACATTCAGTGGCTTAACTTTATGCATCTTGAGTACTCTGTGCATGATCGGGGCCTGTTAGGTAGCCACCTCTTAGTATTTGTCTCATGGGAGAAGTCAATCAAGATCACGCACAGTTTGACCCAACTGACTCACAAGTGATGAAATTTAGCTGCAATAAGAAAGGGATTTCAGGACCCAGGGATTTCCCTGATTTAGTGGAATTGGCTCCATTGGATCCACGATGATCACAGAAAAATTGGAAAGCAGAAGTGGCAAGGAAAGAGATTATACATTCTGAAATACTAGCAAATCCGCAGCAAGATGCACAGATACCATATGCACTGACACAGTGCAAGAACATAGACAGGTCAATTAGATTTAGCTATAGAGTAATACGGGTGGTGTCCCACACAACACACTAGACATAGCTATGGGAGTGACAAATCCACCACCAAAAAAAGCTTCCAAAGCAATCTGAGAAAGGAAAACCAGCACAAGCTGGAATGGAAATCAGCCTGGGAGATGAGTCAGCCTCATCGAGTGTGTGAACCACTTATCACAATACAAGTCTGCTTCCAGGGAATGAAGCAACTTTCCACCCTGGAGAGGCCTTCAAGACCTTTAGGAAGCCAGGATTAAAAAACAAGTACATTTAGAGCTGTTTTCACAGTCTGTTTGCACGAACAACCAGAAAGATACCCTGCAATGTGTGTAATAATAACTCACGGCTGTTTCATGCTCTGCTGAAGCCAGCTGTCCTGCATCATTCTATACAGTGCCTCCTGCTGGGAGAGGCTGGGACACCAGCAGTTGTATGCTCCTAAAAGCAAGCACTTCTGCATTGTTCTTTGCAGTGCTGCCTGCTGGGAGAAAAATGGGCTAAATTCTCTGCTGGTGTAAACTGGTGTAGCTCCATTGACTTCAATGGAACTGCAATTGAATTGACACAAGCAGAGAACTTGGCCCTACAAATGAAATAATGGTGAGCATCCCCTTAGAGCCAGCCTTCCTGCCCCCATCCTTAAAGCATCTCCTGGCGGGAGTGGCATGTTTGTGAGCTACCCACAGCCAATGCTCCAGTCCTGACCCCTACAATGGCTTTGAGCTCCTTACAGAAAGTGAACCGGTTGTTAGGAATGTACACTCACTACTAGTGCAAATTCAAAGCCACGCAGAAGCAACGCAGAGACCGTTAGCCTGGACTGTTATTTTTCACTGACTTGTATTTCCCCCCCGGTTCACTCCAAACACCTTATTCACAGCATTCCTCATTTGCACCTTAAAAGAAGGATTCTGTCTGTTCTGGTTATTCTGTTCCTGAATTATCCTAATGAAAGCAAGAGTGAATTCCCCAAAGGTTTGGTCCCTTTCTGACTGACTGCTTTTAACTCAGAAATAAGGGAGATGAGAGACCATCAAAACCCTTCATCTTTTAGCTGCCACAGCTGGGAAAGAGTCCCCTGGTACCTTGTGCAACATGGCCAATATGTTACAGCAAAACGGGCCGCTGAGCCAGAGCGCCTCATTTTCCACCATGGGGAAAGGGTAAATAAACCCCTCTTGGACTCAGAAAGCCAGAAAACAATGTTCAGACAGCAAAGTCCATTCTGGACGAAGACACATGCTGGGCATGCCACGTGTGGATACAGCGTTATAGAAGACCCTTCTCAGGGCGTGGGTGGATTTCTGGGTTTAGAGGCTTCCATTCAATGTCATTAATGTTGGACATTAATACTTCCATGCAAATCAAGACTGAGAGATGCTTTATAGAGCACCTTGTGATCAGCAGGAGATAGGGCACTGGGTTGGGAGTCTGGAGACCTGGGTTCACCTCCCAGCTCTGTGGCCTTGGGCAAGGCACTTCACCTCTCTATTTCCCTACCCACTGGTAGCCTGTTGAGGCAGTGAGCGCTTCGAGGCAGTGAGCCTCTCTCGCAATGCCTAGCACAATGGGGCTCTGATCTCAACTGAGGCCTCTGGCTGCTATTGTAATATAAATGAATGAGTGTAACAAACAGAAATAAGGAGAACGCCTTTGCAAATAAACCTCACATATTAGTAAACTTTTTTAAAAGTATATGGTAACCCAAACAGGTGGTTATTCAACTATTAACATAATCTCTCTTCTAAAGACCAAGGGAAAGTGACACCTGTCTGTAAGTGACGCTGAACAACCCTAAATCTAGCCAAAGGTTTTCATTGAGAAGCCCCTAGATACACATACAACATCTTACATAAACCACTGGAGTCCTGTTCCTAGCATCCTTCACCTGCTTTCAGTAGTGCCAGCACAAACTCCTTGCTTTCAATGGGGCTGCATGAATAGAACAGAGTAGAGTTTGGCCCTGTGGGGGTGGGCACTCACCCCTGCAGTCCCCCTTTCTGTCAAGGCCGGTGTATCACCCCCACACATCCTGGCAGCCCAGTGCAGAACCATGAACATGCCCCTGCCTCAGTTTCCCCTAATGGGCATTTACATAGTGAACAGTGCCTCTTCAAGGGCATGATTCACTTAAATCAAGGCCAAAACATGGTACAAAAGCAAGCCTCCCCCCGCATCCTAGCCAAAAGGACCAAGTTAAGCTTAGCCTATCTGCCCCCACTTGAGTCCATTCAGGCACCCCCCCCCCCCCTCAAGTCAGACCTCTTACCTTCACTGGGGAAAGAGTTCCTTCCCTGGACTTTGGGTCCCTGCCAAGGTCAGATCAATGCAGCTCTTCTCTGGAGCAATGTGTAGTTACTCTGTAATCTTGACCTCCTGTCTGGAAAGGTCCCTCCACTGGGAACAGGTTTCCCTACAGGCTTGTCCCTCATAGCTCTCCCCTTCCAGAACCAATTTCCTCCAGGAGTAATTTTGCTTGGCTCCTTTTCTTAGAGTGCTCCCTCACCAACTCCCCCTGAGAAGTTCCTTTCCTGAGGAGCTTTATCTTTCTTCTAAAATCCCTTGACTAAACCCTCATAACCCTTAATTGCCCCAGGTGTTTCTTAGATAAGTAATTGCTGCCCAGTCACCTAGGGCAAGTAACCACATGCAGCTGGGTTGGCTCCTTCTCCGGCTCAGTGCTTATCACAGGTGAGGTGAGGGGCCTGATGCCCTTCGGGGCCAGCTAAACAGTACCCACCAGCATCTATCAAAAGGCTGTTTAGGGAAACCGACTAAAGCCCTTTTTATGGTGCTGGTGTGGAACATGGAACTTACTGCCTTGTTTCTCTGTGCCTCTGTTTCCCCATCCTCTTCTGTTCTGCGTGCTTGGATTGTAAATTATGTGGGGCAGGGACTGGCTCTCATTACATGAGCATACAGTGTCTAGTAAAGTAGGGTCCTCCTTTACTTAGTTGAGTTCTCTAGCCCACTACTGCAATACAAATAAAATAAATTGTTTATACAAATAAATGGCATCTACCCACTAACGCCTTGCATGTAACAATGGGATAGCTGGGGAATAACCCACTTGAACACTGTCCCTGCACACTGCTATCTTAGATAACCCCCGGTCACCAGCATCAGTGTCATAAAACATATAAGAACATGTATTTAGTAAAGTAGCTGCATAAACACATGAACCAAGGGCTCCTACTTTTTTTTTTCTGGGGGGTGAGGGCTGGAGGTTGCATTGACTCAGGGTAAACTAGTAGCCAGTGAGAGGAGTAACCTGAATTTCACTTGCTAGAAGAGCAGAGGGGAGGAGAATGATTTCTCAAGTGTAAGTAAGCCAAGGATGAGACTGAGAAAAGAAGACCAATAGGATTTATTTGTAATGACAAGTGACAAGTGATCACCATAAAGATATTCTTGGAATAGAATCCTGCTAATCTCTGCTATAATTTTAGTCCCAAATGCTTTTGCTCTGGCAACGCTCTTAGAAATGATATATGTGAAAGCAATGGGGATTATCAAGAGGAGAGTTTTGGCCTGATGTTTATATATATATTTGCAAGTAAGGTCAGGCATGATTAGTATTTAAGAAGAGGAACATTTATAACATCTTGCTTTTATTATCATTTATAATTTACCAGATGTATTGAATGTGGATAGGGTTAGTTTTCAACAATCCGCAGAGCTCTCCCCCTCCATCTCAGAAAATATGCACCTCTTGAGAAAAAATGTGTTTCATCAGAACCCATATAAATTGCCTAGACATGACAACACAAATAAGCATTTAAGTGCTGCTTGCTCGCTGCCTCCCCACCCACCCCTTTATAGTGAAGTCTCTTCCAGTGGAGAGAGAGAAAGAGGGAGAAGGGGGGAGCAGGAGTGGGATGGGGAAGGAGGGAGTTAATGAATATTTGATCACAATTGCTTTTAATAAATGCTTTTCTCAGCCATGGCCTCTGGACGTAGCAGCTGCTCAGTTAAGCTCACCTCTTGCACTCCAGCTCACAGGCAGGGGTGCACAATATTTCAAAGCAGCAGCCTAGAATGCTGGCCTCCGCCCTCCCCCATATCTTTTTGTATTGCCTATCCCTCCACACACGGAGAAAGGCCCCCACTACCGTGCACGTGCTGCCGGGTACAGCCAATCCAGGCTTTTTCCTCATGCTGACAAACTTGTGGGTTGGGGTGTAGAGCCCCACAAAGGAGTGGCTGCCTTAGGGGAAAGGGGTGGAGTTCGGAAAAGGAGCCACTGTGAAAGATGGAGGGGGTCCTAAAGAAGAGGGGCAAGGAGACGAGATGTTGCTAGATAAGCAAGGAGCAGATAAGGCTCCTGCAGCACTGATGAGATAAGGAACGGTTCTGGCTAGTGGCCAGAATAGACACTATTGCATGGGAGCTCAGGGCAGTAGCACCAAGAGCCAGCCAGGACCACAGGCAGAGATAGGCCCAGGCCCCCACCTCAAGTCCCATTACCCCTTGGCCTTGCCCTGTTCCCACTGTGGGCTCATGCTTATGTATCAAATGAGACTGAGTCACATGGCTCGTGTTGGTTCTGGCCTTTCAGTCAAGAAGCCCTTTCCTGGAAAGCTGTGGACCAGCTGAGAAGAGGAAAGTACTGCCCTGGTCCTAGATCATGCCTCTGAGCCTGCCGAAGTCTAAATGTGGGACAAAGCAATGTGCCACCAAGGCCCAAAACGAGGGACACAAAAAAAGCACTCATGCAGGGAACTTCAAAAGCAGTGTGATTCTCTCTAGCTAGGGTACGTATAATCTGGCCCCCATTCCTCGGGTATCTGAGGTGCAGAGCCACAAAGGTATTTAGGCTCCAAACTTCCACAGAAATCCTTTGGTGGATCTGGGCCCCCGTGCCTCACGGTCTGCAACCCGTTTACCTTCACTGAGTTCCTGTGAGGCAGGGAGGTGCTATTATCCCCATCTGCGGAACGGAGACAGAGGGGAACTAAGGCCTAGTTTCACAAAGGTACTTTGGTGTTGTGATGCTGGGGAGGAGGAGGAGAACCTGTCTCATAAGTTTTAGCCCAGTGGTTGCAGCATTCACCTGCACTGTGAATTCAACACCCTGCCCCCCATGAGGAGGAGAAGGAATTTGAACACTCTTAGGAGGGTTTCCTAACCACTGAGTTATGGGATATTCTGATGTGGGGACTCCCTCAGTCTCTGCTGTTGGAGGTGTTCCATTGCGGATAAACACTTAACAAAACATGGGCGCACGGGGACTGAATCCTGGATCTCCCACATCCCGGGTGAATGCTCTAAGCTGTAGGCTATAGAGACAACCTCATGCTTGTTCTCTCTCTCTGTCTCTGGCCCAAATGGCTCTTTAGTTATTTATCCACAGTGCAACAGCTCCAACAGGAGAGACAGAAGAAGTCCAGTACCAGATAATTCCATAGCCCAGTGGTTAAGGCACTTACTTGAGAGGTAGCCGGTCTCTGTTCAAATCCTTTCTTCTCATCAGATGTAAGGGGACTTCAGCTAGGGATCTCCCCATTCAAGGTTAGTTCCCTAATCACTGGGCTAAAACATGTGAGGGAGGTTCTCCTCCAACCTGGCTGTTTTGTGTGAACTCCACTGAGGGGCCCAATCCAGAAGGTGAGCTCTGAGGCAGCCTGCCAGATCGGGCCCTGCATGTCAGTTAGGTGGCTGAATGCCTGTCTTCTCCTGATTTGTGAATTGCTCTGGGACTTAGGCAGGAGATAGGTGCTTGGGAACCGAGAGGGAGGAAGCACTGCTCATGGCCAGAGGTAGGAGCATAGGCATCTTGGGAACTTTTTACTGCCAAAACAGAAATGCCAAGGAGCCTCCAGGGTTCAAGGGGAGTTTTGTGAATCACAGGGAAGCCTAAAACTGGGACTTAGGCACCTAAGTACGTTTGTGAATCTAGGTGTAAGTGAGTTTCCCAAGGTCACAGAGAAAGTCAGTGATGGAGCACGGAACTGCATTCAGCTCTTCTAAGCCCCAGGCTATTATCCTAGCCACTGGAGCATCCTTTCTTTAGCATAAATAACTCTTACTCTAACCACACTTACACAATTCCTTATTTCGGAGGTAAGTAATTTTCAAATGGCAGGTAGATGAGGGGTATTTAAAGCCTATGCTACAGAGAGCTGAGGAGTGAAACTCCAGCACGGATGGTATCTTTGGAGAAGGGAACCAGGGTATCGCGGACAAACTGTTCTGTCAATCTGTATGAACCTACTTGGTTTGGATGGGTTATTTGACTATTAATAGTGGGGAACAATAGGATATGGAGGTCAGCTGGAAGGTTACTGAGAGGTCCACCTGGTGAAATGGCATTACAAAAATTAATAAGAGGTGCCATGATGGGTTACGGAGGAAATTCCTGAGACAGCAATTCAATTTATGTTTTTTTTTCATATAGGTAAGAGAGATGGTGCTTTCGTTAACAACAGGCTACATAAAGGGCACGGTTATTATTCTGCCCAGATGTCTCAGTCTACGGCAGTTAACTGCTAGAAAGGGCTAACAGGGATCTGACCCAGAAGTGAAATAACAGGAGCAGGTTCAGCTGCAGGGATTCAAAACTGAGCAGATTCTGATTTTAATTCAGGTGTTAGCCCATCTCTACCTGAAACATGAAAGCTAGTGCAGGAGAGACAAGTGTATTGTTGCCCTGACAAATGTGTTCCCTTTCTCCTGTTCTTGGAGAAGGATCCATCCATGAAAGGATTTGGCCCTAACCATGCCTCCTGTTAGGAAGGCCACGTTCATGATCTCCACAGCACACCACAAAAACAGCCCAGCCCTGGGCCCAGTACTATGTCCCCTCTTGCCGTGCCCACCTTGTGAGAATGATGTCCTATATCCTCTTTTTTGTTGTCATTTACACTCTTTGGGGGAGGATTAGCTGTAACTTCCTTTTTGTCCAACATGCACCAGTTGGAATAATTGGCCCCCAACGGTTGCAGTGGGGAGGGTTCAAAAAGAAGTTTGAATAGCTGCGTTCCTTCCATAAAACACAGACAGAGCTGGACTGAAATTATTCCCTACAACCCTAGGCATGTGCAGCACATTTCATTAGGGTGTGCTCCCAGGGAATGTACATTAGGGGGTGTCAAATGCAATTTCACCGGCGGGCCATATTTGAATCTGGAGAAGAACGGAATTTCGGCGGCAGATCGCCGCGTCTTCCCACCCACTGCACCATCGTGTGGCCCCTTGTTTTTCGGCGGCAGCTCGCTATCTCTTGCTGGCTGCCGAAAAACTGCACGCGCCCTCTGATCATTCGGCGGCTGCTCTACTGCCCCCATCGACAAGGTTAGACTCCCTGTGCGCACACCTGTGCCTACAACCATTACCGCTCAAGCAGCTGGTGGACAGGTAGCTGCTCACGTGGCGCTCCCCAAAGCAAAGCTTGCGCTCCCCAGGCAGCAACATTCACTGCTCCAGGCCTTGCCTGCCTGAACCAAGCTCAGCAGACTACAGCTAGTGACACAAACCAGGGCAGCCCAATGGGATGCTCAGGATCCTCAGTCTACCCAGTGAGCACTATCCACACCCCAAAATGGGAGAAAGCACATGTTGCTCAGCTGGCTTTTGGATACGCAGCAACACTTACACAAAAGAACAGAGTGCGGAAATACCACAGATGCCCGTGAACACTCCCACTTTCCCTGCAAGCCTCCTCCCAGTTAAGGGGCAAGCTTGATGCACCAACCCAGGGACCAAGTTTAAGTGGCCGGTACTTCTATTCAGCAGCTGTGGCACTCGCATAGTATCCCATGCAGACTGGGACAGCCTTTAAGGCTGCTGTAAGTTCTTGTGTCCCTCTGGGACTTTGCAGGGATGCACAATTGCAGAAGTGCAGGCCTACCGCCTCCCCCCAATCACCTTCCATCCCCACTCCGCCTCCTCCAGCTCACCCATGCCCCAGCTCCACCTCACTCCTGCCCCAGTACACCCTCTTTGCTTGAGGTTGCTAAGCAGGTGGTGTGTGGAACCTCTACACTGGAGAAATTGCCAGGGCTGACCTTATACCTGCCCCGTGGCCTCTTTAAGCAGGGTCCTAAAGTTTAGCTATAAATATTGGAAACAACAGGCCAAACTAAGCCCTGGTGTAAAACCATTAAAGTCAATGGAATTACACCAGGGACCAATGTGGCCTGCTGGTTCTTGGATGTGGCACTTTCAGTCATTATGTTATAGCATCCACATCCGCAGATGACGTGCTCTCATTTCTAGATCATAATTCTTCCTCTTCAAAACGCTCTAAAAGCATAAGTGGATAGAGTCTCAAAAACCTACCTGAGAGGTGGGTCAGTATCTTTCCCATTTTAGAGATGGGGAAACCGAGGCACAAAGAGGTTTACTATGATTTGCCCAAGGCCATAGGATAAGTCAGTAACAGAGTCAAGGTTAGACTTTCTGAGCTTCAGGCTCCCATTCTGACCACTGTGACATGACACTCTCTCTGTTTTCAGTGGGTAACTGAGAACAAGTAACCATCACATACTGAAAAACAGGAGACCAAATTAGCAGCATTTGTCCTTCATTGCAGGGCATAAATGCACATTGTATTCTTTGCACAAAGGACTGCAACCTCGCAATCCCAAACGTGTTCATTTGGAGGTCCATACACTCTAAACTCCTGGGCTGCTCATTCCTTCTTTCAAAGGAGAAAATAACTTCTGTTTTATGAAGAAAAAATATAGCTGGTCAAATGCATCCCTGATGGAACTCCAGTGATGTCAGTGAACTAACACCAGGGATGCATCTGGCCGGTTACATTTGCAATAAAAAGGAAAACCGACCAGTACCATGGCCTGATTGCTTGAGTCCTAGGGCTCAGAGTTGCACATTACAATTTCACCTTAATAAGAGCAATAATCATGTCCTCAGGATTTAATGCCTTGTATCCATTTTGCAAGAAAGAAAGGTGGGGAGAGGGGGTGAGAGAAAAGCAGAAAGGAAGAATAATTTCCTGTATATTAGTGCAATCTTTTCACAGGCAGATTCATGGGGCTTTTTTCTCCCTTCCCTGAAAAATGGGATTAAACAGCCCTGCAGCAGCTGCCGTAGACTTGAATTCCCTGCCTCCCAGAATGGGTACTTGTAATTAAAAGCTTAGCTCACCTTATCCCTCCAGTTTCCCAGGCGAAAAGTCAAAGCCTGCATTTAATTGCATATATATGTGTGCGTATTTAAAACCAAAGCTCCACAGAGAGCAGAGATTTGTGAGAGGGGAGGAGAACGGGTAAAAAGATATTTGACACAAAATCTCAAATAGAAAGGAGAGAGGGAAAAGAAGGAGGAGAGCAAAATGAGAGAGAGCATTTTCTTCTCCTTTCTGGGTTTGGATTTGCAGAAATTGAGTGGTTGGGGGCGTTTTTAGCTTGTTTGTTCTGCTATTTCTATTTGAATTCATGATGGGAGCTAAACAGGAACCAGAGGATCATAGAAATGTAGGGCTGGAAGGGACCTTGATAGGTCATCAAGTCCAGCCCTCTTCACTGAGGCAGGACCAAGTAAACCTAGACCATCCCTGACAGATGTTTGTTTAACCTGTTCTTAAAAACCTCCCATAATGAGGATTCCACAACCTCCCTTTGGAGGCTATTCCAGAGCTTAACTACCTTTATAGTTAGAAAGTTTTTCCTAATATCTAACCTAAATCTCCCTTGCTGCAGATTAAGCCTATTACTTCTCGTCCTAACTTCTATGGACATGGAGAACAATTCATCACTGTCCTCTTTATAACAGCCATTGACATATTTGAAGACTGGTGGAAGGTTCCCCTCAGTCTTCTTTTCTCAAGACTAAACATGCCCACTTTTTTTAGCCTATCCTCCTAGGTCAGTTTCTAAACCATTTATCATTTTTGTTGCTCTCCTCTGGACTCGCTCCAAGTTGCCACATCTTTCCTAAAGTGTGGAGCCCAGAACTCAATACAGTAGTCTAGCTGAGGCCTCACCAGTGCTGGGTAGAGTTAGACAATTACCTCTTGTGTCTTACATGACTTGCTAATATACCCCAGAATGATATTAGCCTTTTTTCCAACTGCATCACACTGTTGACTCGTATTCAATTTGTGACCCGCTATAACCCCTTTTCAGCAGTACTACCACCTAGCCAGTTATTCCCCCATTTTGTAGTTCTGTTTTATTTTTCCTTCCTAAGTGAAGTACTTTGCACTTGTCTTTATTAAATGTCATCTTTTTAATTTCAGACTAATCCTGTCCACCAATACGCTTGCAACCACTTCCAGCTTGATGTCACCCACAAATTCTATAAACATACTCTCCACTCCATTTCCCAAGTCATTAATGAAAATATTGAATAGTACCAGACCTGGGACTGACCCCTGTGTGATCCCACTTAAATATGACCTCCCAGTTTGACAGTGAACTCTCTTTGAGTATCATCTTTCAACCAACACTTCCCTAGTTTGCTTAAGAGAATGTCATGTGGGACTGTGTCAAAAGCCTTTCTAAAATCAAGATATATCACGTCTACTGCTTCCCTCCCTCCCCCAACCAGTAGGCCAGTAACCCTGTCAAAGGAGGAAATTAGGTTGGTTTTGCATGATTTGTCATTGACATGCTTATAATGCTACTATCCTCTAGGGCCTTAGAAACGGATTATTTAATAATTTGTTACAGCATCTTTACAGGTATTGAAGTTAGGCCGACTGGTCTATAATTCTCAGGTCCTCCTTGTTCCCCTTTTTAAAGAGAGGTACTATGTCTGCCCTTCTCTAGTCCTCTGGGACTTCACCCATTCTCCGTGAGTTCTCCAAGATAATTGCTAATGGTTCCAAAATTGCTTCAGCTAGTTCCTTAAGTACCATAGGATGAAATTCATCAGGCCCTTCTGACTTGAATACATCTAACTTATCTAGATAATGTTTAACATGTTCTTTCCCTATTGTGGCTTGCGTTCCTTCCCCTTTGTTGTCAATATTAAATGTGTGGAGTTTGCCTTTGGGTTTGCCATGGATGCATTTTGGTTTATCCATTTGATCCAAATGGTGGAGACTCACTCCTCTTCTTATGCATGAAACAAGCACAATACAGGCAGTCACAGATTAAGCATCTCCCCTCCCACTGCCCAACAATGTGCATCAACCTGATTCTGGAGGGACTGTTGCTAGTTCTGTCTTCATGGTTCATGCAATCCTTGGCTTCTCTACTTAGGCTATGAACAGGGTTGTGATTAGTTATTGGTATTACAGTAGCACCTAGAGGCACCTGTACAAACACAGAGTCTGAGACAGTCCCCACCCCAAAATGCTTTGAGAGAAGATGCAACAAGTGGCTGGAGCAAACAATCCAAAGGGAGGAGGTGGCTCCTGTTATGTGGTTGCAGAAAGGTACTAGACCAGAACCACAGAAAAGCCTCAAGATGGTAAAAACCCTCCAAAACCAAATGAGAATTCAGTTCCCTCTCCCCCGAAGACCAGTGGCAACAAGCCTGTGCCAATTCCCAAGTTTCCTCATTCTCCACGGAGTCTTTGCTCTGTTCCAATGAATGAGATTTACAGGGTCATGGGTTTTACATTTTTATAGAAAATTACAGAATTCTACCATTATAGAAAAATGTAGAAAAGTACAAGGATTTTTTTTTTTTGGTTTAAAGATTTCACCAGGCAAGTCAGGAGAGCAGCAGAAAGCACTATCACATCCAGTCTCATCTCAATGATCCGCTCACCTCACAATGCAGCAAATTAGTTCAGAGAACCTAAGGAAGTGCAACTGACATGATCCTCTTTTGGCTGCACAAGATTTTTAGGATAACAGGGGCGTGATTGTAAGAGGCAGAAGAACAGTGTGCAGAGAGCCCTAGCGCAAAAGTACCTTTACACTTATAATCTTTGGCCAGACACTCCTGATGCATGAACAATATGGGCCAAGATCCTGAGAGAGCAGCTGCAAGTGCCACCCCGAAGGAGATGAGGGTGTTTGGCACATCTAAAGAAAAGGTGCTATATCTATGTAATCACTCAAGCTATCCAGTGGGGGCTGGGTTTCCTCGGACAAACAGCACAAATCCTGACGTGTTCATGCACCACTCGCAAAGCACATGACAAAATGGTCACTATATGCTATCTGAGCTAGCTTGCAGGGCTTCACTTTTTTCCTCTCTGCCACATTATTTATGCAAGGTACAGTGGCGAGGAAATGAAATACAAATGAATGTGGGGACCTGGGCAAAGCCCTCTACTCCCGCGTTTGTAGCTGCTCTGCACAGCTGTCTGTCATGGCTGCTGGGGTCCCCACTGCAGGGGTTTTGGCTGAACGATAACGGAATCCATTAAACTCAATGCAGTTTCCTGCTTCGCTTTCAAGCAAAGAATCTTACAGCATCCTCATCTGGAGGGTCACAAAACAGGGATGCAACGATGCAAGGTAATTAAAAGAAATGCCGAGATTGGTTATACTACTTTAAGGAGGTACATTACTACTACACTTATTGTAAGTAAATATACTTATTACATAATGCACTTGACAGTGATAACACTATATGTGTATATACTTATATAATCAAACTCTCAATCTCTCTCTCTAAGGGCTAGTCTACTTTAGACGCATCACAGTGGCACAGCTGCGCCACTGTAGCGTGCCTGGTGAAGGCGCCCTAAGCCAACAGGAGAGAGCTCTTCTGTCAACTTAATTATTCTACCTCTGTGAGAGATGGTAGCTGCGCCCTGTGGATTAGTCACATTCCTGAGTGACATCAGTTATACCAAAGTAAGTAGGAGTGTAGACAAATCCTGAGTATCAGTACTATGTAATATGCTCATAGCATTACTACTGTCAATATATATATAGATGTGCTGTTTAATCTCTAGGCAGCTGGTAAGCTGTGATTCTTGCTTCTAGCATGCCAGTCTTGATTGTTTCACCTCCTCCTCCTCCTCTCCATTTGTTCGTTGCATTTATCAGTTGTCTCTTGTCACACAAGAAGATTGTAATTTCTTTGGGGCAGAGGCTGTTTTTTTTTTTTATTATATCTATGTACATCATCTAGAACTATGAGATCCTGACTGGGCTTACTAGATGTTACTCCAATAATAAATAAATAAATACGAATACTACATTTTGTCTATGCAATATACACAGATGTATACATATGGAAACTGATTTGAAAATACATTGCATAGACATGCCTGTCACTGTTTCTCTGTCTCCACAGTTGTGCTGGTCCCACTCTCAGCAGAACTGCTATTTTGCTCCTACTTCCCAGCAAGAAGTACAGGCTGATGGTGTAGCATGGAAACAGGACAAACAGCTCCATCATGAAAGGACGGAGAATTTCTAAGGAGCTGTAAGGAAAGCAACGTTAATTTTGTTACTACCACTTTCAGAGCCCCGAGCCTCCCTAGTGCTTTGACACTCAGCTGCATTTCCTGGATCTCAGACTGTCTTGTCAGTCTACAAAGGTGTCAGCTTCCTGTTGGATTGTTTATCATTCTCCCGTATTGTACTTAGGGAGATTTATTTGTTTAATTTGTGAGGGGTTTCTTTGTTGCAATTAGATGTCTTGGTTGGAATAGCTTTTATAGTGCACTGCCCTTTTCCTTAAACTGATTTTATGGGACTCAGCAGAAATTCCAAAGCCTTTGGGGAGTGGGGAGCTGTAAGGAAGTGAGAAAACGATGATTGTTTAATTCAAAAGTTGCAGCCACGGTTTATTAAAGTTCAGTCAGATATCAGTATGTCATCATTGGACTAGGGGTGGGCAGACAATCCCCTGGGGGGTCTAGTCTCAGGCTTCCCCTCAATCTGTTGCCTGGTGAGGAATTAAGATCCCCTCTGTGCTGTCTCCATTGCTGTTGGTATCCATGTTAGCTGGATTCAAACATGTGCACAGCTTTTGCTGTGTAGACATGCCCTGAGTTTCTCTGCCCTTGTCCATGCTCCTCTGACAGGGACAAACACAACCCCACAACATGTCTAAGATCTGAATATTCCTTTTTGTCCTGACAGCTGACACACTTGTCCAACCTCTGATCCTTGTTCATTTCCATATGCTATAATTTACTCCCTCTCTGTCTTCACTGACCTCCATAGCGCTCGCATTGCAGCTGCTAAAATAATCTTTCTCACCTACCATCTTCATCATATTACCCTTGTGACACACAGGACCATTGATGATTCACTATTCTGTGTCAGCAACTCTTGTCAGGCCTGACATATTCACTGCACCTAATACACTGTTGTCATGATATATACGCAAAAGGTGGCATGTATATCCTTGGAAATCTAATATCTCACTGATCATTAATATTCTTGTATGATGTATGCACAGGGTGTGTATAAAGAGCTATAAATATGTCCTAGAATTATGTTCTTAAAATGAAATTGGCAAACAATACATAAGTAGAGCCCTGCAAATCCGCAGATATCCGCTTTATATCCACGGACCATTTTTTGGCAGATGGTGGATCAGATGCGGCTCTCAAAGGTGGGGAAGCAGCTGTCTGCAGTTCATAGCTTCTGACACTGCTTCCCAGCCTTTGAGATCTGGGGGTGAGGGTTCCCCCTACTGGCCATGGCTCAGCTGTTTGGCAGCTGCCTGGAGGGGCTGGCCCTCGAACAGCTGATCAGCGGTGGCGGCTGCAGCTGGCTGGCCTCCAAACAGCTGATGGGGGGGCCCACAGCTGCGGGTGCATGCGGGTGCAGATGACCTTAAAGAAACTGCAGATGACGGGTCGGGTGTCGAATGATTCTGGCAGATGTGGATCAGATGCAGATCCACATTTTGGTATCCGCGCAGAGCTCTGTGCATAAGGACATTCTACTTTAGACAGGGAACGTCTATTTGCTTCTCTGACAGCCTGGTTGTCAGGCAGAGATAAGAAAGGTTCATTTACAGCAATGGTGCCCAAACTTTTCCAGTCATGCCCCCCCCCCCCCCTTATCAGCAATGGAATCTGTCTGCGTCCCCCCCCCCATTACTGCACAACCAACACTTCCTCAGCAGCTGAGCTTGGGCTGAAGGTGGAGCTGGGTCTGGAGGCTGAATGGGGCTGGTGCAGAGCTGGTGTGTGGGCAGAGCGGGGCTGGAAATGTGGTGCTCCCTTTCCGTCCCCCGTAGGGGCTGCCCAGGTCCCACCGTGTGCCCCCTCCCCCGAACGTTCCTCCATTTCCCCCTAGGGGGTGTGTCCCACAGTGTGGGAACCTCTGATTTACATAAAAGGTAAACAAAGCCATCAAACTAGTGAGTGGGGAAGATAGCCTCTTAGCTCTCATGATAGGGGGAGAGGACACAGCAAAAATGAACATGGTATCAGCTCTCTGGTGGTCACAGCGAGCTGAGCCTCAAGGAGGGCTTCCTGCTTCCTGACGCAAGGTGATTGAACTTTGGAAGATATAAGCCAGGACAGAAAGCCATTTTAGCATCCTTCACCTGAAGAGATAAAGGAATCGAGCACTTTGTGATCTGTGAAGGGTCCTGGCCAGAGAATCTTTTCAGCCAGGATGGGAAAGAGGCTAGGCGAGAAGCACTTCTTTTGAACAAGAGACTAATTTGTTAAAGCAGGCTTTAGTTTGAGAAGCACATTTTAACTTTTGTTTGCTTGTAACCCTTCCTACCTTTTATTCCTTATACTTCGTATCACTTTATCCTTATGCCCTTTTGTCAAATAAACTGGTTTTATTTTACCAATTCAGTGCACTGATTGAAGGGACGGTTACGTAACCCCAGTTAAGCCAACAGGCTTCAGTGTACTGCCTCTTTAAAGGCGCAGTGAACTTAATAACTTCTGTGAGCATTCAGGAAGGGGGCTGAACACTGCAGGGAGATGTCATTGGGGAACTTGGGAGTTGGGCTTCACTGCTTCTTACCTGCAAGGGGCAAGGTTTGGACTGGCAGAGTCCTGAAGAGTTGGCTGGCAAAGCAGACAAAGCTGGTGTGTCAGGGAGTTGTCATACAGGCTAGCAGAAGCAAACCTCTGACCTGCTGAGGCTGAGAGAGATGACACAGTAACTCACAATTCTGGGAACCCCAGCAGATGATCAAAATCCCGCACCCCATTTTCACCCCTCCACTGGCTCCCCATTGTCCACTGCATCAAGTTTACATGACTTGGCCGCACTTTCAAACCCCCGATGAACTACCTCATTTTACGTATCTGACTTTGCTTCTTCTAGCATCACCCCCACCCATTCCCAGCCATGCCAGCCTCAGTGCCCCGCTTTTTAATGTCTCAGTGCCTCCTTCCATGCCACCTCCTATGCCTGGAACACCCTCCTGAGTCTGATTTGCCAGAGCAACTCCCCACTTCTCCTTCCAATCAATATAATAATAGAGGGTGGGATTTTCATAAGAACCAAAGGGAATTAGTAAACGCTCTTCTCCCATAAGCAATAAAAGAAAAAATAGCAAACAAAACCTAAGTACCACAGTGATTCTTTTTCTTCTTCTCAGTCTGCTCCATGTCTGTCTTGCTTAGTTTGTGAGCTCACAACTGTCTGTATTTTGTGCGTTGTACACAGCTGAATGCATTAGGATAAGGAACATTTTCCAGCTAGATTAAAGTGAGGGAAGCCATGGAAGGGGAGAGACTAACTCTAAAAGGGCAAAGAGGCTTCCCCAACCAAATACGGGTCACCACAGTGGCCTGCAGTTTCCCACCGTGAAGATGCCTGAGTTTCCTCATGGCCTCCAGGGGGTTGAGACTCATCTGACAAGTGTCAGAGCTCAAAATAAATCATTGCTTCCTTCTCCTTTTTCTGGCTCCTATTCCCCACAGACTTGTGCAACCCAAAGTGGGGCTAGGAAGCCAGCTCCGTTGCTACCAGACCCTTGAAAGGATCCCACATCGAACAGCGTGGAGAAGATCAAGCCTTCTCTGGTTTTAAAGAAGTTTAGAGGCCCAATCTGAATTCTCTTTGATAAAAGAATAAAGTGCTTCCATCCCAGCAGAGCAGAGTCGCTAGGGTTCCCTAGGCCTTCACAGCAGGCCTTCCACAGCGACCCTTCCCTCCTGTCCTCCCCACGACATCTTCCCTCACAGTGTCCAACAATGGCTTCAGCACCAGGGAGAGGGGGAGGAGGAGGAAGGAAGGTGGCTGCGTTTCTATTCCCTGCCTGCCCCATGGGAAGTTAGCCCCACCGAGTGGATTCATCCATGTATGAAGGTTTGAAGTGGGGAGGTGGAGGGTGCTCTGTGTAATGGTGAGAGGGTGAGAAATGAAAGGTTTGTGCGACCTCTGAAGTGACAGAGCTGCGTTTGTAGGGAGCGGGGAACGGCTGCTCTGCCATATGCCAGGGGGAACAGCTGCCGGCTTGTTCAGCTTTCAAGACACTTTCAGGCTTTTCTGTCAATTTAATTAAATGGTTTTATGTTTAATTGATCACCTTCTAGGTCTTGGGGAGATTGACTACATACTGGGTAAGAAGACCAAGTCCCCTCAGCAGCCTGGAGTGTTGCATGCTGATGGCTTATCACTACCACCAATCCCAGTACTCCTTCCTTATTATATATATATTCCAAAGTAGTGCCTATAGGCCCCCACTGTGCTAGGAGCTGTACAAACACACAGTTAGAGACAACTCTTGCCCCAAGCATCTTTCACTCTATAGAGAAAAAAAGCGGACAAAGGATGTGAGGGGGAATGACTTGTCTGGCGTCACACAGTGCGTCAATAGTAGAGCCAGACTTCTGACACCTAGGACAATATGCCACCCATTACATCAGGCTGCATCACCCCAGTAATCTTCTTTCACCTTGGCTATGGAATGACTCAGGAGAGGTGAGTGGAGACCATCCAGTTGAGTCCTTTGATGCCCTGAGTAACCATATGTGGAACCTGGCCCTCGCTCCCTCCTTGCTGACCGATGGAAGTTTCACAGCGGGGTGGGGTGTCCCTATAAGAGATTAAATATCTGCTCCCCCACCACCCAGGAAGCGTCTTCAGCCTGAGAGTGCCAACACCTCACCGGCCTTAGGAAGTGAGATGCTGTGTAGATGCCATCTGACCACCTCAGAGAGAGGTCCCCAAGCATCCTCATGGCGGCAGAGCTCAGGAAGCCCCTGACCAAAGCCCTTATATTTGTAGCGATGCAAATTAAAATCAGGATGAGTCAGGCCCCTGTCTCAGGGAGTTAGCTGGCCACTGCAGGGGTCAGAAAGGAATCTTCCTCCTCACCCTGTTGACTGTGTCATTGATCCATCAGCAGGGTGGCGATTCACCTCCCTCAGAAGCATCCAGCCTTAGCTACTGTGGGAAACAAGCTAGTGGACTTGAAGAGTTCTTGATCTTGTCAGTATGCCATGACAACAGAGCGGACATTGCTAAGCCGGTGAACCCCAGTACAGTCCATAAGGATGGGTGATTAACAGCGGCAGAATTTGACTCACAGGGCCATGAATTCTCCAGTTCTTCCAGCTGCTTCATTACAGGGAGCTTGTTGGAAAAAGCCATGCCTATGGTTGGAGCCTCCCTTTGCAACAGATTTGCGGTGGGCATCCTCCCTGCATCGTTTCCTCCTGTCTCCCCCTCCCCGCTTCTATCTTTCCTTCTCATCTTGTTTCTTGATGTTACATATTTACCCAACTGGTCTGTATTGCTCTTTCCTAGTTTATGGCTCCCCCCTCCCCATTCATGCACGTGCTGCACAGGGGGCGTCCATCACTGGCCCACGAGGCCAGAGTGTTCTCTTAGCAGCCTGCAGCCCTGTACATGTGGGAGGGTGCCATGGCCCACTGCAATGCAGGGGAGAAGAACTGATTCCTAATTTGCCCACAGCTAGAGAACATCTATTTTGGGAGGAGTGATGGATCCTGGGGTTACGCTGCTTTCCACAGCCCTAGCATTCCTCTCCTCTGCCTCAGGTCTCCATGGACTAGTTGCCCTGCACAAGAGGGGACTGCTTTATGGATTGGGAAATGCTGGTATATTCTGTAACAGACTGGCCAGTGTATACCTGTGTGTGGTGCCATCACTGCCTTCTACTAGATGGAATCAGAACTGCTCAATTGTGTGTCATAGGCCCTATGCTGCCAACAACTAAGGAAGATTCTTCTTTAGCTCAAGAGGCTTGTGCTTTTAGAGTAGGAAGAGTTCTGAGTTCTGTCCCCAAGTCATCGTGAAGTTCCAAATGGACATGCAGAGAGCAGCATAGTGACTACTTGGGTTTGTTACAACTGTTAGGATGGGCCTGTGGATCACAACTTAGTGGCTTTTAGAAGAGATGCTTTTGTCACATACAAGTCATGAGGGTGGGAGGTGACTGGGAGAAATTCAATGGCCTGTGTTATACAGGCAGTCTCATCTAATGGTCCCTTCTGCCCTTAAAATCTATGAACATATGGATTCAGACTTTGAATCTTTCCCAAGTTTGAACCAAGGTGTTGGTTTGGATCCATTTAGTTTGGATCCAAACTAGGAGGTGATGATTTGCAAGTGAGAGTCCCATTTCTGCTTCCATTTCGCAAGAACTCCTTCCTCTGTAACATTTCCAGGGCAGATTAATGGAAGCACATGAGCTAAGATGTTGCAACATGTAGTTTGCTTGCAACAGAACCTCTCCAAAGAGTCTGAAGACATCAGCAGATTCTAGAATCAATGGTGGGGTTAAGCAAACATTTGCTGGCAAACTGCTTTTATCTTCAGATTCTGGTCCGGTCTCTTTCCGGGACAGCTGTGAAGTGAGACAGTGGAGGGGGAGAACATAAGTTCCCTGGCTGTCAGCTCGGTTTAAATACCATCTTTTGCATATTTCCCTATCTGAGCAGGGAAATGTGACTTCCTCACACCTAATCACCAGCAGGCAGCAGGCTTTGTTGCTTTTATCAATATGCCAATTTTTAGTTTAGTTTATAATTTAAAGAGAGAGTGAGGTGACGGAGATGGTATCATTTTCAAAGATTTTTTTTAGCACATTAAAGAGCTTTTCATTTTATTTATTTATTTCTTGATAGTCCAGGAGGGAGGAGATGAAGATAAGGGGGGTGGAGGAGGGAAGGAGACTTAATGAGGATGAGAGAGAGAGAGACTGAAGGGATGCTTTTTTATCTCACCAAGCAGTTAGGGAAAATCAGGATGGAGGGGATGTATAAATCCAACAGATGGGGTGGAACAGTGAAGGTGAAAGAAGAACCCATGCAAACCTGCGTTCAGAAATTCAGCCAAACCTGATTCAAACTTGAGAAACTTCTCCTTCACATTTTCTCTCTTTTCTGGATACACCTCTACACTTTCCCGGTGCTTCTGGGGACACAGTGTAGAATGCCAAGTACCACCTGTTCTTATTTCTTGGCAATTGAGCAGGAGTGGTATATACCCCCAAGGTGCCTGTATGCAAATCTGGAGCCTCTGGTCAAGCCATTCAATTGAACCCCTACTTGTGAAGCCCAAATTTCAGAATTCTCCCTCTCCACATTTCCCTTGGAATGCTCTGCTATGTCGGGCTAGGATGCTAGGGGGGAATGTATGTTTCTCCAAGGGGCTTGAAGTCTCAATCAGCACAAAGAAGCTTGTACCCCACATGACGGCAATGGAGCATGAGTGCTAAACACCCCGTTATCATTTCTACCCATTGTTAGTGGGTTCAGATCCTCATGACCTGCAGCCATCTGTGATTGCATGCTTAGCAGCATTATCTAAATCAGTTTATCCCAAAGCAATAGAATCTGGGTTTATTTGTCTGTGGAACAGCTGTTAAATATGAGAGCTAAAATTCGTCCTTGAGACAATGTGCTGTATCAGTCGTACCATCACTGCCTTAAAGGTTTTCACGGACACCTGCAAACAAATCCCGAGGGGCTAAATGAGATGTAGTGGCAAGAGACCCCTTTTGGCTGGCTGTGCCAGCCAGGTTTGCTTGACACAGGTAGTCAGAACTTGCTGTCACTTGCTGAAGGAAAGGTATCTTGTGATTAAAGCAGAGGTGAGGAGACCTGGTTTCTGTTCCTGGAGTTACCACAGACTTGCTGGGTGACACTGGGCAAGTGACTTCCTCTTTCTGTGCCTGAGTCTCACTGGCTGTAAAATAGGGACAACAATACAGTCACGGACTGGTGCAGGTGTATGTGCACCAGTGCCCCCCACTGGATCAAATCAGAACCACTCCGCTGTCAGTCACAGGCCTTCTACTGCTAATGGAGTTTCTCCTTTAGCCCAGACTGGTGGGGCCTGAGCTTCTGAAGCAGGAGGACAGGACCTCCATTACTGCAATTACTGAGACATTCTGAGTAGCCACATGCGCACCACAAAGGCAAGTACAAGTTGACACAGATTGGTTGCGATACTTCCCTGCTTCACAGGGGACACAGTGACACTTAATTCACATGTTTGCAAAGCATTCTGAGGTCCTCAGCTGGAAGGGACTATAAACATTCCAAGTATTATTTGTTACTTCTCAAATCCCAAGCTGACTCCCGCTTTCCAAGACATTTCTGACTTCTTCCCGCGGTGAGTTTTATTTTATTTTTTAATTTCCAGACGGTTGAGCTAGATAAGGGCCTGGAGGGATTGACTTACGAGGGGAGATTAAAAGGGCTGGATACATACAGTTTAGTTAAACGATGGACACGATAACTCTCAGCAAGGCTCTCTTTTTTGGAGGCTGTAACGCTGAGCTTTATTTTATTTATAATTTGTTTTTATTTGTGCTCAGCAGAAGAGATAAGTCTCGCCATAAAAGTGACATAGAGACATAGCCTAACTTAGCAGGGAAAGTGACCCAGGGTTAACATGAGGCAGTTAAACTGCTGCATCAGGAAGGTTACAGAGAGAGAGAGAGAGATCAGCCCAGCGAACAGCAATGGATCACGCACACAATTTTAAGCCCCAATCCAGCAAATACCCACACACAGTAATTTGCAGGATCAGAGACTTAAACTGTAAACCAATTATTAGGCTAACCACAGCTGCAGAAAACTAATCATGGAAACACTTGCAATATCTCATTGATTAGTGATTAACAAAGAGAGCAGAGGAAATTGGAAATAATGCCACATTAAAGTCCAGCGTCTACCCAGTGCATATGTACAGGGGCATTTTAGCAAATCACCAGGTGCCTAGGCCCCTGTCAACTATTGAGATGATCATTTATTTTGCTTATTGCTTATTTGTTTATTTCTAAGAGGAGTCATTTAGTATCTGTTGCAGCCCAGGCAAAGCCGGAAGAGAAGAGGGGGGAGCATGACTCTCTCTGCTCTTCTGAAACTGACTTTCGATGTCCTTTTATGTGCAGGGTTTAAAAGCAGGCAGAGACTAACTGCTCAAAACCACATAACTGCATCCTGTTTGACATTCCTAATAACCTTTACCTTTGCTTGACAATTATTTCCATTTGATCAGTTATGCAATGCTTTTTGATTGACATGTTACTGTAACTTTTGGGGCATAAGAAGGAGGTAGCAAGCCTGAGTCAGGTGGATCACTTTGCAGACACACTGAAAGATCCCCAGGCGCAGATGGAAGGACCAGCCATTCGGAAATCTGTGACTGATTCAGCTGAAGACTGCCCATACATTGCCTCAGACTTGTGGGGGTAATATTAAGTATTGGGGTACTCTAATAACCTATTGCATTGTATGTGTGTAAGACTAACAAGTGGAGACTGTCGGTGAAAGCAATTTCAATGGGGATTGCTGGGGACAATTAAGTAGAGCTTTAAAGTTAAAAGCACTTGGTTTTGATTTGAATCTGTGTTAGCCATACAGCAGGCAGATGAACTGGGTTTCCTTTGGTTTGATTGCCTGATACCGACTCGCAGAGACTAAAAGTTACTGGGTCGAGGACCCCTGGGTAACACATAGACCCCATAGGAAACAGTAGCAGCAGCCTAATGGACAGAGTAAAAGGCAGGGGAGGTTATCTTCAGCCACTTTGGTACTCTATAACGGGGATCATTCAGACCAAGGGTCACTCAGTTAAACTCCAGATCATATAAATAATGATTTTGTATAAGGTGGATATGATGAAGCAGTCAGGAACAGGCCTTACACTCTGTAACCTATGTTCCTAGCATGGACAGTGCATGACAAGGAAAGTGGCTGGGTGCACAAATAGCTCTTTATAGGGAGCTGGGTCTGATCTGGAGTCTAGCAGCATGTGAAGGGTGTAAAGACCGTGGCTGTGATTCTGTGCTGTGCCTCCACGTGGTGCAGTGCAGGATGGATAGCCTGGCGGGAGAAGTGAGGCAAAGATGACTTGAGCCTTTCTCATACTGGACTGTTGTGTGTCTGGTGAGGCCCCAGCTACAAATTAGAGCAGCCAGGAGTTGTTCAGATTTACACCAGACCCCACCAGTGCTGTCTATGGTTGCTGCTCAGCCCAGAGCACCCCAGACTCTCTCCAGCGCTTGTCACTCTCTGGACTTCCTCTCCCACCCTCAGACCCACCTTTGGCAAGTTCCCAGTACCGGGATGTGTGGGGTCGGGGGAATACTCTTTCTGCCGCCTGCAGAGCTTTGACAGCCCTGGTATGCCATGGGAGCAGCATATTGGGGCTGCAGAGGAAAGAAGAGGAATAGTTTAAGGTGGGGGATGGCTTTAGGAGTAATAGGATATGAATGACAAAAGGGAAGTCTAGGTGTTTTGTGTATGTTTTGTGCCGGCACCTTGACACATTACCACAGCACACATCCACACTGGAGTCCCCGTAACATCTTTTGTAGGCAGCAGCCCTGAGAAAAGAGAGAGCCTTCCCTAGTCACTAAGACCTGTGCCAAGTGAAATCATTCACAGGACTAAATCCTCTTCTCCCCTAATCAAGCCCAAGTAACTGGGCTTGGCATGGGGGAAAAGGAGAGGATTTCTCTGTCCCCAGAACACCAGTTAGCAGCAGAGCTTCTACACATGCCACTGCAGCCCAGAGCCTGCAATAGTCCCTGCCATTGATGCAATTCTGTTGTGTAGGGTCACTTCCCCAGCTCTTCTTCCTCTTTCAGCACACCCCTAAACCACACGTTATGGGGATGTGCAGGGCGACCCTGAGAGCTCAGCTCTGCAGCACACAGGACATACAGACCCACAGCACAGCCTTCCCAGTTTCTACACCAGAGCAGGAACAGTTAAGTGGCAGACCGGACCCAACGTTGCAGCAGAACAAGATTGGCACCTTAACACTCCTGGGTTGTGTCTGGTGTGAGTTTTGAAAAATCCTGCACATGCAAAAGTCTCTAAGGTGCAGGGGTTCCTTCAGAGAGAGACAGACAGCTGGCGGGTGAAAGCGATCATTGCGTGGCAGATGAGATTCCACGGCACGCTGGAGATGGAAATATCACCTTAACAAGCATGGACAGCTCCCAATGGACTATAAAATTCATTTGGTGACTAAGATAATTCAAAGGAGCCAAGTGGCACAGCAATAAAAGCCGGAACACACAAATTTAAACTCACAGAGCTCTGGAGTGTCCTGGTAAAAAGGGACAAAGCAACCCTCACCTATGTACATGCACCTCCAGCACACAAATGCAATCCTATCCCAAAGCCATAGTTCAGTTCAGACTGCAGCACAGAAACACAAGCAGCGAACACATAGAAATTGTTTTGTTTCAGCTATTTTGGGTGTGTATGTAAGAGATATGTGCGCACACAGACACACACTCAGAGTACACATACATATATATAAACACGCACATAAAGCAGCTACAAATACACACTATCAATGTAGCTCTGCGAAGCATTGTGTAAACATCCTCTTTTCACAACCCTTGGTACTAGCTACAAATCATTAAATATAATGGGCCAAACTCTGCTCTCAATTACACCTGTGCAACGCACTTAAAGGCAATCGGGTTACACTGCTTGGGTGTAACTGAGGGCAGATTATGACCAGCTGCCTTTATTTTGCTTTTATGAACCTCATAAATTCATCTGCTTTCAATTCACTCTGTCCCAGTGGGGCTACCTCTCAAACTTCAAACTGCTCAAAAGTTTTTACAGAGCTGCCTTGCCATTGGAGCCGGTCTCCGGACACCTCCCTCCCAAGGACTTAGTTTGTCTCTTGTAATGTGAGCAACCTACAACTGCGTTAAAAACTTTATAGCACTCCATCATGGTCGTTCACACTGATGTTCTCTCTCTCTCTGGATAGAGCAAAAATCCCAATACTAGAGAAAAATGTGATATTTCCAATGGCCTCCCAGCCCTGTTTCCTGCCTTTCTGAAGACACATTGCATTATTTAAAGTATAAGGTTCCCCTCAAGGCATCTTGATCAATAACACCTGAGAGACCTGACACTGGATGTTGTTAATCAGTGATACTTGATTTGTCATAGTTTGGAGATGGAAGTCAGAATAGATGTGATCCATACATCTCCCTGTCCTCAAAGCGAACTCTTCTAACTAGTACAAGAGATATCTCGGGGGGGAGAAGGAGGGAGGAACCAGGTGGCAAAGGAGAGGTAGGTTGCCAAACTGAGTTTTATCAGAGACAAGTGGAGGCCTTGGCAGGATAGATGATCTTCCTTGAGAGCTTCAGCATAGCACACACAGTTCTCAGTGCTTTCCTCTCTCCCCCACCCTGTCTTTAATCTTCTGAACAAAATGTCTCCTTATAGTCTGGGGGAGTGGGGTGGAAGCAGATGCTGGTTACATTTGATGATAGAGAAAGGGGGCATTGCCTTGGCTAGCCAGTTAATTATGGTTATTACACCAGATCGAACAGCTCTTGCACTGTGTCTTGTGGAGTGGGGGATTGCTGTTCGGACATAAGGGGCATGAATATTATGACTTCCAAGGACCGTGAATTACGGTGGATGCCACGGCAGTCAACGGGCATCAAACCTGGGACCTTCAGCACCAAAAGCATGAGTCTCTAACTCTTGAACTAAAAGATTTGTGCTATTATCTGTTAGTAAGTATCAGGGGCCAGCCACTAGTGGGAGGCATGACAACATTCCTTAGAAGAGTGAACAATAAACATCTGTGTTTTGAGTCCAAACAACCAGAGGTCTAGCCTCCTTCACACACTAATAGTCTTCATAGCAATGGTATCTGGCTTCAATAATAAATAATAATAATATATTTTGTGTATTGCTTTAGCACGTAAAAGGACACAGCACTGACTCATGAATCAGGACCCCACTGTGCTAGGCGCTGTACAAATACAGAGGAAAAGATGATCCCTGCCCCAAAGACCTTATAATCAAAGAATATAGATTAGACCCCTGGTGTATCGTTGCATTGTTCCTTTCACCTGGACTCCCTGATTGTTAAAAGTTCTGTGTTATGGGGGTAGATAACATTTGCCAGAGCTGGGTTAAATATATTTTTTTTAAATTACAGGAGGCAAAGAAAGAAAATCTCTCTAATGAGCAGTTGACATGGGAAGTGCTGAAAAAATATCCTTTTTAGATATAGCTCTGCTTATACTGTCTGATTTTTTTTTATCCCTACCTCTCTTCTTCTTAATAAGAGTATTTGCATGGCAATCAGGCTCTCTGTTGCTTCAGAGGCTGTTGGCTCTTGCTGCTTATTCCCCTGCCTGAACATCATCAGCCACGCTGTGAAACAGAGGATGCTGCAGAGAAAAGAACACGTTCCAAGCCCGGAGAGTGCAATGAGTCACAATCATTTTGCTTATGGAGTGCCATTTCTTCCTTTTTTCTATAAATGTGCCCAATTTTTAGACTGAGCCTTTCACATTAGGGCGACCACTGAGCTCCCACTTCAGCTTCTAGGCCTGCTACAGATAGCTTAGGTCTGGTTTGCACATAACTTTTGTGCTGGTATAACTATCTGTTAGGACTGTGATTTCTTACAGTTAAGTGAGCACAGACTATATACTGTGAACGCAGTCATATTGGTGTGACGGTGCCTTTTACCTCCTAAATTTAAGAGGATAAGCTACATTGATATAAGCCCCTTTCCACTATAACAACCATCTACACTAGGCTATTGTGCCAATTTAACTATACGTGTTTCAAATCAATATGATTAAAGTGGTGCAAAAACAGTAGCACAGCCGTCATTGCCAAATTTAGGGTCCACTCCTACACTGTCCTGGGTGGTATACTAGGGGGACTTGTAGCAACTTTGCAACCCGTCGGCTGAACAAATTTCCACCTGATGCTCCATAAATTTGCATCCTGGGGCGTAAGTGGGAGGAGATGTCCTGAACAGGCTCCTCACTCGCCAATCCTCTCCCGCAGGCCCCCATGCCCGGCAGCCAGATGGAGCGTTGTGTTGCAGGAGGAGGAGGATGTGAGCTTCTAGCAGAACCCAGCAGCGGCAAAACCCAGACACAGAGAGTGTTTATAATCGGAAATCAAACAAGTTAACACCCCTCAGCCTGGTGTTCAGCCCAGCCTCATGACACTGGGTGTGCAGCTTGCGACCCCCAAGACCATCCTCCTGAGGCTGTCTCCCAAGCAGCCCCTCCCACAATCAGTCCCCCTAGCACCTGTGCAGTGGAATTGGGGATGGAGATGAGATGATGTTAACGCTTTGCTCATCAGAGACAAGACTATGTCCTTTACCTTGTCTCAAAGGGAATATGCACATGAGGCAGCCGGTGGAGATCAAGATGTGGCTTAACGCTGCCTCCTGCTCGGAAATTCTTTGCCTTCGACATAAGCACACCCTCCCCTGACTGTCAGCGCAGCCTCTTAATTTTGACAGAGGTATTTATTTTTTCCTTTGTTGCAGGAACGTTTGCAGAAAGCCATTCCACCATCGACTCTTTCTTCCTGGTGCCCTTAACACCGCCATTGCATAACGGCTAACGAGTGACTTCTGAGAATTAGACACTATTGCTTAGATCGAGCCAGAGATGTGTCATTTGGTTTTCAAAATGTATGGAGATGGGAGAGAGATTTAATTTTCATTCCCCTGCCCCTTCTCCGTGCTTAATCTGCCTTGAGATGAAACAAACAGAAGGGAGATGGGTTTCTGCAGAAGTTGGGGAATGTATGATTGATGTTGTATTATCTTGTCAGCTAGAGACACCTGTGTGGCAGGAATTTATGGAATAAGGAGGGTTCTAGTTGGTGAAACACAGTTTGGTGCTGATAAAGAAAATCCAAGGACTCCTGGTGCCAGTCCCTTGAGGGCAGGGGGATTAATGCTGATATTTCACAGTGCACTGTTATTAAATTCTGATTCTTTTTGTCAAGTGGAAAAAGAAGAGGGGGAGAGCGATTGGGTTTTAGACAGATACAAGACGCACGACGGGGCTGATGAATGGGAACACAGAGGGCCAAGAGATCTCTGGGGAATGCTGGGGAAAATATTAACCAATTTTCTAACTGAGTAGACACGCTCTGTCAGGCACAGAGACGGGGGAGGAGGGGTTAAGATGACTCTGTGGAGTTCTCACGCATTTGGAGACACCGCTGTATTAAAAACAAAGCCAAACATTATAGATGCACCAAAACGACCATTGTCTTTGCCCTCGCTGGACCTTTCTCTAATGCCAATAGCTGCATAAAACATTCAGATGCCTGTGGCCTGCAAGCCGCCAGCTTGGGCTTCTAGGGGCAGGGAAGGAAATGAAATAAGACGAGTGAGAACTTTTCTCTTCAAAGCTCCTCACAGACACCATCTAACTCAGCCTCACAGCTCTTCTGTTGTTCTCCCCATTTTCAGGTTGGGAAACCTGATATACGGAGGGGATGTTACTCACTCAAGGACACACAGCAAGTCTGTAGCAGTGCTCACTTCATCCTCCATGCTACTAGACCATTGGTCAGGCCCCTAGACCCCACCGCCATATTATGAACTCGTGGGTAGCAGCTTACGCTCACTTTACAATCCACAATGAAAAGCACTGAGGATGCATGAGGCAGTGGGTTTCTCCAGTCACCACCAGGCTCTCCCACCAGATAGCTTACAAATGCATATCTGGCATCAACATACTGCACAGGAAGATCCCACTATAAAATCCATCTTTGTGATAGTGACATCGGATAGTGGTGCCTCTTACACCAGTGTCCTCGAAGAAGGCACCCCCCAATAGTTCACACCAGAGCTGTGTAGGGAGCCCAGGACTGGAATAGGTGATCAGGAGGGTGGGGGGGGGGGGGGGGAGGCTGCAGGGCAGGAGTGAGGGGCATTGGCAGAGCTGTGGGGGGAACCAGGATTGGAATAGCTGCGGTGGGGGGTGGGAGGGGAGGCTGTGAGTCAGGACTCAGGGGAACTGCAAGAACTGTGTGAGGTAGGCTTACTGCTCACAATATACCTAGCTACGGTGTGTACTTGTAGGGCCTGATTCAAAGCCCATCGAAGTAAATGGGAGTTTTTTCATTGGTTCCAGTGGGCTTTAGATCAGACCCTCAGTCTTTTGGTTTCACACACGCCTGAAAAATTCACCTAAAGCACTCAAGAGAATACTTAAAAGGAAAAAAAAAAAAAGCCTGACCAACTTCAAAGAACCAAAAACACATTACGAGTGTTCCATTTGGAAGGCCTCAAGGGCCGGAAAAAAACCAGACCCAAGCAGTTAAAGGGAGCAAACCTGTGCTCTACAAATGCCAGTGGAAATTCGTGCCACAATTAACCACCCACACTCCTAGATTACAAAATAAAATAACAAAATAATAATAGTAATAGTAATAATGACAAACTCTGTCATCAACACTCAAGCTCAATCAGATACAAATAAATCACAACCCCAGCAGCACCAATCCACTAACATCCGGAGTACAGACATAGGCAGAGCCTTTTGGTTATAAGATTTTGTTTGTGGTTTTGAGGGCATGTATTATTAACACCCTACAGGGCTTTAATTAGAGCTGCGAGACTCATTTATTGTGAATAATTCATATGATTAATTTTGCCTCTGTGTCTGTTCACGAATTGTCCACAAGCAGTTTGTAATGTTCCCAAATTCATTTGTCGTTTGCAATTACTTGCTGACTAGTCTCTGTAAAGAATTCTTGGTCTGTAGTTTGCCCATAAGCAGTCAGTAAGAGTATTCCTATACAAAATCTGAGCTGCGCTGGCTACCTTTTGAGCAAACATACATTGTAGATCCTATTGCAAGTTTCAGTTTTCTGAGTAACCTTTCGAATTGGTCTTCCACAGTGAATATTTCCTTTTAGACGTTCAAATTTAGCATCCTGCAAATAGTCTCAGATAATTACATAAAAATCACTGGTCTCATGAACATTCCTGCCAGCCAGTACGTTCCCTACGATCCTCACAGAACCGGAACACAAATGGGATGTTTCATAGCTGGAGGAAATAGTCCTCTCTAAACCACAGTGTACAAGTCTCTGCTTAGGAAGCCTGTCTGGCCTATTTTCTTTGCTCTTCCGGTCTAGGGCTAAGTTATCCAGAAGCCACATACCTGTACACATAGCTTTGCACACACAGTAGAGCTCATTTGCGTGACTTCCTTATCATCCTGTCGCAGAAGAAGGCTTCCTATGATCATGGCACCAACTGGCCAGAGGTAGACATGTGGGCGTGAACACTTGGAGCGATGAAGTGTTCCAGTCGCAGCTGAACTCAGCAACAGGGAGCACCTTTCTCCTGGGTCCAATTGCCTTGTCAAATAAGCCACTACTAGATCCAGAAAGCAGTGCCATGAAAAAATGAAAGGGCTAAGAGTGCAACACAGAAAGGCCCATTGTGATAACAGCCACACCTCAAGGCAGCAGCAGTAACCTGTCTGTATTCTTGGGGCTCATGCTTCAACACAACCCAAAACACGACTTGACAGGTTTCCTGTACTGCAGTGATGAGGGACCGGTGAGAGGAAAAAGAAGATGCCGTACTCTAACCAGCAGGCTACCTCCCTTGTGTAGATCTGAATTAATAACATCTTACAGAGATGTGTAGACGCGTATTATCATCATCATCCTATGAAAGGCTGAAGTGCATATATTTTAGCACCAGGCACAGATTTGAAGGCTCGCACTGTTTAGCATTCTGGAGGGTTTCGCAGGTGAATGACGTTATTATTAAAATTCTAGGGATGTTCGTTAGCCGGTATTAATTTTTAATATGGTTTGCAGGCATATACAAGCAGCAACAGAATCATAGACATCAAAGATGGAAAAGACCATTTAAGAGCCTGGGACTAGGAGCATTTTCTAGTGTTTTTGCCATACAGATTTTAACTGTTGCAAGTGGTTGGGCTTCCACTACTTTTCTTGGGAGATTAGTTCACAACCTAACTCATCTCAGTGTCAGAACGTTCTTCCTGATAGTCAGCCTGCTTTTGCCTCTTCACAATGCAACCCTCTTACTCTTAGATATAGACATGTATACTATGCTCACATAAATCCCCTCTTTCCTGGGGGCCCGATCCAAAGCCCATCGAGGTCAGTGGAGAGAATCCCATTGTCTTCAATGGGTTTCACATCAGCCCCTTGGCTAGGGTGACCAGATAGCAAGTGTGAAAAATTGGGACGGGGTAGGAGGTAATAGGCATCTATATAAGAAAAAGCCCCAAATATTGGGACTGTCCCTATAAAACCGTGACATCTGGTCACCCTACCATTGGCGTTTACATCCTTAGGGATTATCATGCTCAGCCCACACTTTAGCCATACATCCTTAGCTCTTTCAGTTCTACCTCAAATCAATCTCTTCAGCCCTCTCTGATAGTTACTTTTACTCATATCTGTACTTTCTCCAAGCATTTCCACCTCTTTCTGGTAATAAGGTGCCTAGGACAGAATGCAATATTTGAGAATTGCATGGAGAGGGAATACCAATCCCTTGTCCTGCATTCACTATTAGTATCGTCTAGGGCCTTATGCATATGCATTAGCATCCTATAGGACTTTGTCGGTACATGCAGTATTAACAGTTTATAAGGTTTCGTAGGCATTCATTATTAACATACAATCGGATCTGTGTAGATGCATTATTAATAATCTCTTGGCTGGCAAGAGAATGGTGATATTTTCTTATGAGAAATGTAATTGTTTAATATCAAACAATATTATTTCAAAGACTTAATTGTGTAATTGGGGTCAGCAATCGCTCAGTCTCTCCCAGAGCAAGACGAACTTGCGGGGCAAAAGATTTATTGTCCTGACAATAGGGAGCAAATTTTAATATTTCTGAAAAATTGAGACCTATTAATCCTGGCATGTGTTACTCTCAAACACAGGGAAATGATAAAACTTTGATCTCATTTTCTCTTTGAAAATGGGAGGGGAGGGAGGGGAGAGTATTAACTGTCTGCAGCCTGCTGCAGAGAAGACCATGAAGCATGAAGGCCAACCACATCTGACTATACAGGGGTTCTAACATGGTACATAAAACAACTCCTGGGAAAACGGACTGTTCCATTCTAACTGCGTTAGAGGTGAAGGGATGATGGGAGTGGTTTTCATGAGCACAGGCTGTCCCATCATCATTTCTCCAAGGGTTGCCAGTGTGTACTTGCACCCATTGTACCTCAGATTTATGTGTGCAAAATAGTATCTGCACGCTCAGATCAGGCAAATGCATGTACAAATGGGTAATTAAGCACATAGTGATCAGATGGGCATATGGAAATTCCAGTTTATGCATACAAAGGTGGGTTTTTGCAGGTGTAACCATTGCATCTGATTTTGAACATGGGGCCTGTTGTTATTATTAATAGTTGTTTATGGCTGTGCTCCCTATGTGCTATATTTTCCCCAGAAGTTCAAGAAAGTTGCAACATCTTAGAAAAAAAGGTATGTTAGGAATTGTTTTGAAAGAGTTTTTTTTATGTATTCTTCAAACAACTGCATAAGAAAATATAAATCTTTCACAAAAAATGTTTCCTCTTTTCTCCCCAAATGACCCTGGCCTGATGCCCAGGATGGGAGATATTCAGTCCTGCACCAGCAGTGATTTTAAACTCCAATATATGGTCACCCAACTTGGCCAGCCATGGATGCTTTATACCATGGTCAAGGGGAGATCCCTCGATTCCAAATGGGGGGGACAATCCTTGTGTCTCCTCTTGGAAGATCCAAGATATGAAACTTTAAAGTCAGGACATTTTTTAATGCATAGGAAAGATATTTTAGGATATGGACAGAAGATTTTATTGCTCCTCCGAGCCCTATGAAACTGGACCCCTAGTAATTAGATGCATTATCCTGCCCAGCTGAAGTCAACAGGAGCTTTCCCGTCACCTTCGATGGGCGCAGATCAAGCCCTAGGGCTGCTAGGTTTACAGGTGGATGGATAAAAGAAATCCCAACAAAAAATTGTAAAAACGCTAGTAGAACTGGGTTTTTTAGCTCAGGCCATACAGCCTCACCTTTTGTCATCCAGAGATGCAGGTGCAATCCCTGCTGCAGACAACTCACTAAGGGGCATCGGAGTTCAAACACTGAGCCTTGCTGTTAAAAGTGGAACAGCTCCCTAATTTGAGTTCCCCGTGCTCCACTCTGCCCATACAGTCCGGAGATGCCATGCGTCTGTTTCTCACAAAAGCAACTCGGCAACATCCTGCCCTTACGTATGGAACAATATCCCTCCTCTGCTCTATGAGAGCACCATTTCCTGGCCAACACCAGAGACAGGATGCTGGGCCGCTGGTCTGATTCAAGACTGACCCAGTGATTCAGATACAGCAGTCCCTGTGGTCTTGTCCCAAGCCAAGCCAGAGCGACAGCAAAGATGGGACGTCTCTCCTTCCCGCCTCCTCTCCAAGAGGCACGGATTCAGAACTAAACGGGGGCCATTAGTGGGAAAAGTGCAGGCAATTTCTTTCTGCTCTTGTATTTGAAAACAAAGCAGCAGCAACAACAAACCTGCACCAAGAGGATTAAGTGCAAAAAAAAAAAAAAAAACCCAAACAACCCAACCCTTTGTGAATTCAATGTGAAGCTGATGCTGTTAAGAGCTGCAAACAGTCAGGGAATGCAGCCGCTAAGGTTCTTACAACAACATTAGCTCAACGTATGTAATGCATTCCAGACCTGTCCTTCTGGATAAATGTGTTAGTTACTGCATTAGGGCAGATGGTGGCTTTACACCACCGCCCATGCTGGGGGAGGAGGTGCAGAATGAGGTCTGGCTGACCTAGCCAGAATTGCTAATGAGGCTATAGCCTAGCCTCACTCTGGCTTCAATGGCGGTTCCTCCGCCACCTATATAAAGGGTGCAGCATGCACTCCCCCTCTAGGCCATCTCAGTGCTTCTGATTGGCATGGGGGAACACTTCCACATGCACCCCATCCTCCTCGCCCCCTTTGTGACTGGGGCCTAAGTGGGGAGGGAAGGCCCCTTACACCTTTTTTTCCAATGTGCACACTAATGCAGGGCCAACTGTGTCTGTGTCAGTGCTGTGCACGTGTGGGCCTGACTGCATCACTGGGTGTATGCACACCCACACATACGCACACTTCCTGTATTTATCAATATCGATATATTTTTTTGTCTGGACTAAATATAGAAACGTCACATTGGAACTTATTCCAAGCCTCTCGCCAGATGGAAACTCAGGTATGATAAGTGGGGAAATGTGCTTGTGTCCGTCCCCGCGTCCTATGAAGCGGCACGAGAGCCATTGGGACGGTGAGCTGGACTGTGTTCTCCAAAGTTTATTCATCAGGGTTTAACCAGCCTGGCCTACTTTTCAGAAACTAAAAACCAAAGAATAATTACAGATCATCTGTAATATAAAAATTCAGAATCTTATTGGCTTGCACTTGGAAAGATTTTCTGTAAAACTTGATTCCTTCCCAACGATCCATCCATCTATCCATCCCACTCTTGCTCCCAGCCCTCCAACACATGCACACATCACCCTCCTTCCAGTCACTCAACGAGATGCAAAACATAACGAAGTTGCAAGAAAACAAAATGGACAAAACTGTCCTGCCTTTGATGAAAGGTAAAAGGGAGGGAGGCAACAGCAAGCTAGATAACAAATGGTGTTAAATCATTGCCTCCTAGCCTCAGGTATTTCCAGTCTGCCCATTACAGTGTCTCCAGGAGGGAGTGACAAGGTTACGTGTCTGCCTGATGGCAGGATCAAAGCACTGGAAAGATAATCAAATTGCTGTCTCAAGTCAGGACAAAGAAGGGAAGGGAAGGAAGGAGAGAAAAATAGGCAGAATGGAGAGAAACCGTGAAGTGGAGAGAAGAGGAAAAGGGACAAAGAGACCTCAAGAGACAGAAATGACTAGTCTCGGACTAAATGCATTAAAAGAACGATTTTCAATCCACCTGGTCACACCAGTCTCTTGAGGGCTTGATAAGAAAATAAACCTGTCATGGACACAGACTGACTGTGTACTGAGGCAATGTGTGGGGAGAATGTTTAGCTAAGCCTCCCAAGCAAAACTCCACCGAGTTACCTGCAGGAGATTCTCCTATAGGCACTCACAGTTAAGAATAGGAAGTAGCCAGTTAGGAGCCCGATGAGCTCCAGTGAGACCCCTATACTGCCGTGACTGTAATGTTGGGGTGCACTGTCTGAAGCCTTAAGAACAGCAGAGCCAGATCGATCAGGACTGTTTTCCACAAAGAGCACACACATCACTCTTCAGGCAAGTCTACATGTTAGCCAGCTGCGTTTTGCCCAGGATGCATGCAGGTAGGCAGAATGTACATGTTTTATTTTGACTGTCGTCAAAACCTATCACAAAACCTTTTTTCCCCTCTCTTCTTATTGCTGCTTGTTGTAATGATCGTGGCCCAAGTGTTTGGAACTGCACATCCACTGAAACACATTTTCATCCAGGGCACCAATAAACCTGGAGCCAGCCCTGGCTGTATTTAGATTTGCACAGTGTTTTGCACACAAAGTTTCCAGTAAATTCTTAATCCACAATCCAGTAGGATAGCTAATCAGTGCCGTCACCTGCCCATCCCCAACTCCCTCTGCAATAAGTCAGGGTCTGCTGATATTCCCAGGCTACCTTTAGTCTGGCCCTTCCTCTCTTCGCACAATGCGACAACTGTCTCTCTGAAAGCCAGCATCCCGGCATGGAAACCAGTTCTCTTTGGACCTACAGTGGTTTGCTCATGGAATATTCAAAGCTTGAATTCAAACTCCACTGATGTTGTTATAACTATCAAAATAGCGAAAGAGAAGGGGGAAAAGGAGGAGTAGTTTTCTGGCTGTGGGAAAGTATCTGAAGCAGTCAGAAATCCCCTGACATCAAAGGAAATACTGTTCCACCCTCCCTCTTCCAGGCAAACTAATAGGGATATGCTGATTGCCTTGTGCCACTCTAAGAATTGGGGTAGCTGCAGCATCTCCAGGACTGTCTGGATGCTCCTATTCAGCGTGGTGCATAACAGGTGGATGAGAAGGCACTCAGTGAGACTTTGAAGGCAACAAGTGCACTTTTACGCAACACACTGGATATTCAGTAACACAAGGAACGCACTATAGCATTACTGAAGCAAATATACTAAGATTCTTTTTAAAGGATTAGAGACTTACAGTATATGAATAAGATCATCTGCTGCAGCAGTTATCTAGCTAGGATAACAAAATCCTGTGCAACTGGTCTTGGTGTTTCAGGCAGCAGGCTGATTTCTAACTGGGTGCAGTGTAAAAATATCCCGCCCCCACACTACATATTACACATTTCAGTGTGATATGGGGGATTTCTACCTATCTCTGATGCATCTGCCACTGGCCGCTACAAAGATAGGAGAGCAGACTAGATAAACAATCTATGTATATAACCCATTCTAGTACTTTCCCGAGGACCAAGGTCCTCTCACTACCCATAAAAACTACACGTGATGGGGATCTCTCTGTCTGATATCTGGGTGAGAGGTGTAACAATGTGTCCCTTCATGGGGCTGTAATCTGAAAATCTAGCATGGTTAGAGGTTAGTCTAGTGCACGAGCTGTAAAAGTGCCCAGCAGACTCCTGGAGCTCAGTTAATAGAAGGGCATTAATCCTGCACTTCTCTGTGTGTGTTTGATTTACCCCACAGCACACTTCAGGGTGCAATTCTTGATGGCCGCAAGAATTGCTCCCTGGTAATATATTGCGGAAGTAACTCCAGGCATGCAGCTATTGGGTTAATGCTCTTTTATTAGCAGAACTCCACTAGATTATTATTACTATTATTTAATATAATAGGACCTAGCAACCAACCAAACACAGGCCCTCATTGTGCTAGACCCTGCAGAAATGGAGAATAAGAGAAAGTCCTGGTTGGGTCGCTCACACTAATAGCTGGACCACTAGACGAACCTCCAGCAGTGACAGGATCTCGGGTTACAGTAATCTTAGAGGGAACTTTCTGTTGTAGGTTGTAGGGTCCCCCTTGCCGCAGGATCTGAGCGCCTCACAACTGCTAGTGTATTTATCCTCACAACACCCCCAGGGAGGTAGGGAAGTGCTATCATCCCCCTTTTATAGATGGAGGGCTGAGACCCAGTGGCCCAGATCCTCAAAGGTATTTAGGCTCTTGACTTCCTCTGAAACAAGTGGAAGTTTAGGAGCCTAAAATACCTTTGAGGACCTGGGCCAAAGTGACTTTCCCAGGGTCACACGGGAATTCTGTGGCAGAACAGGAAACTGAACTAGGGTGTCCCAGGTCTCAGACCACTGAGCCCCCTTCCTTCTCACAACTCTTACCCAATTTTCACATTGAGATTGAGCAAAAAGCTTTGCTTTGCAAAATATTTAACTCCTCCTCCATAGCAGATTTCCCTTTGAAATACTTCCAGACACACTTCATCCTCCCAGTATATGTGAGTATTTATCCTAAGGGCCAAGCTCCAAGCCTCCCTGTCCCTGCTGGAAAGGATTCCTCCCTCAGAACCCAGGACAGTGGCCCAGATCTCATATTCCTCTTCAGATACCTGGGCCATTTGCGGGCCTGCTCTGGTACTTTCCCTCTCTTTTTTTTCCCAGCTCAGAGGAGGCGAGAGAATGGAAAGGTAAAAATGCAACTCAGCAACAACCTCTTTGGTTATTTTAGGAGAAAACTGGCCCCTGCTAAACAGAAAGCCATTCCAGTGAAGCTCAAACAAGCCTAAGGGAATTACTTCCTCTTTCATCCCCACCCACCTGGATCCTTTTATCTTTTCCTGTCTTTGAATCGGTGTGGAGATGTGTATCACCAAATGCAACTGCACTTGTCTGAACGTGCCAATAGGCACGTGCATCCTGGCATGCGTTTGTGTCAGTGTCAGCCTGCATAGGCAATTATCTGCAGGCACCTGAATGTGCGTACCATCAACGGTGCCTGTGTTAATGCGAGTTAGAGCCTGCAAGTGTCTGTGGGACTGCATGAAAGTCACCACGTGTATCTGTGTGTTTGTGTGTGCACACACGTGTGTGAGAGAGAATGTGCCATCCAGTGGTGCATGTGTGGATTTCACAGGTGAAGGTGTGGCGTGTGTGTGCACACGCTAGAGGGTATACATACAGGTGTGAGCATACCTGCCTTCCGGAGCAAAGGTGGGACATGTAGATGTGCGTGGGGTGCAGATGAGCATGTGACCAGGTGTGTGTGTGTGTGTGCAAGCTGTGAAGGCATGCATATGCCGGTGTCAATTCGTGGCTCTCCAGGCAGAGCTGCTTGGCAGAGTGCACCATGTCTGAGGCCTGAAGGACGAGGCAAGACACTTGCATTCTCATTCTCCTGGCAGCCCTGCAACACCCCTCTGCTCCATCTGAGACACGGGATTAGGAAGGAGGGGGATGTGTCAGGCAGGTTTTTATTCATGACCAAGACTTTGTTTCCCAGGTGCCTGAGGACTTTGAAGGAAGGCATTATGAGTCCACTGGCTCTCTCCTTCACTAGCCCCTGGCTTAGCCCTCCCTGTGCCTGCAGATGTATAATTGACATCACGGGAGGCTGATGGACCACAACTGGCCAGGAGACACAACAAGAACAGGCACTGAGTCCACACACCCACAGGTGAGACAACAGAGGGGCCAGTGAAGGCCACAGGCACAGCAGAATGCACCAACCTCTTTCAGACTAGGCAACAGGGCAGAGCTTTTCCCCCACTGAATAGAGGGGGACTTCACCCAACCCACGATGCCCAGTGAAGTGGATCTATCTAGGCAGCCCAAGACTTGTCTCCTAGACTCTTTAGCCAGCCACTCCTGTCTACCTAACTCCACAAAACTCTTCTAATAGCCCCTTTGGTCAAAGGTCCCAGTTGTGACCACTGGCTTCCTTTTCAACATATGCCTCTTAATTAGGCTGCTTTGTGCTCCCTCGCACTGTGTATTGGGATGGTTATTGAGGCTGACGCACAGCTGTCTCCAGGAGGAGGCTTCCCTTTCTCCTTCTGCACTGCATTGCTACTAAAAGGTTCAGGCAACAAAACGAAGGTCACGGGGTAAGATTAATCATTAGCATAGCACACATCATGTCTCCACACACCTCAGCCTCACACAGCAACAGATGAATACCCCCTATACACGCATCCTCCCCCCTTATACACACACTGTCTCTCACACACACACACACTTACTGTCCCATTCCTTCTTGTTCTCTCTCCCATACACACTCTATAATACTGCAACACTCCCGCTCTCTCACACTCACATACACACCTCTTTATAGCACACAGCCCTTCTGTGCTAGGCAAACATTATTTTGCAGCAACTCCTGCAGAAGTTCACTCTTTTTTAACCCATCTCCTCCGCGACTCAGCATGCATTCAACAAGGTAAAGCTGGAATTGGAGAGCCCTGAGAACATGCAGCCACTTGTACTACGCTGTCCATACCGGTCACTGGCAGAGTGAAACAAACACAGAGGGTGTGATGCTGAACCAACAAGGGTTAAGCAACCAGCAGACTGCCTGTCCTGAAAACAACCCATCTGGACATATTAGAAGAGTATTTAAATGGTAAATAGGGCCATTCCTTGTAGATAGTTAGCAAAGCCATGTTAAACAGACTAGAGCTTTTGAAATGTAGGCCTGCGTTGTTAGAGAATTAACAATAAATACTAATTGTATTCATCTGTGTTTACCTATATCTTGTTAGAAGTTTAACAATGCGATCTAATTAGCTTGTAGAGCTAAACTTCTATTCCTGTCAATGATATTTCATTACTGTATTCTATTGAGTCAGTGATCGAAAGGGGATTGTACCATTTAGATGGAACTTGTGGTGTAATAATATCATTGTCTTTATTTCTCTTTGAAGTTTGTAATAAACTACCTATGTACTGTTTGAATGGTTAATTGCCTTATGCTAATGAATGCAACTAGTTAGCAGTGTATGCCTAGGAAATAGGGATTAACTTCAAAGCAAAAATATACATTACTTATTCTTCAACCAAGGAAGGCCACAACTTGCTTCCGCTATAAAGGAAGTCAGGCCTGATCCTGTTTTATCTCAGATCTGCTTAAACTTTGCCAGGGAAAGTCTTAAATCACAAGACCGAGGTCTCTAGGAATACTCTGGATTATCACTGCAAATTCTCATGGAAGGATTTGAACAAACTCTGAACATGGACTGCCTATTGGACTATATGAACTGATTCTAGAAGGACTTTTACAAATCAACAGCCTCACCATCTCTGCTATGAAACTGACCTAAGCATTTTATTCATATCTGTATGTATCTTTTAACCACAGTAACTCTCTTTCTTTTCTTTTTAATAAATCTTAGATTAGTTAATAAGAATTGGCTGTACGCGTGCATTTGGGTAACGTCTGAAATATTCATTGACCTGGTGGGTAATGTGTCTGATTTCTTGGGATTGGTAGAACTTTATTTATGGTGAATAAGTTTTAAGTAATCCTCACTATATAGACTTGGCTGTCTGGGTGGGAGCCAAAGGCTGGATTGCTTAAAGGGAACTGTATTTTGCCTTCTTGGTAACCAGTAAGGTATTTTAGAAACTGGTTGGTTACTGGCTTGGTGAAAACTAATTATAGAATAAACCACCAGTTTGCGGGATCTGCCGTATTCTTTGTAGTTTGCCCTGATTGAGCATTCTCAGTGTAGCCTCTCCAGTGACCATGGTCACAGAGGGCATCCTTTGATTTTCTCTTAAAATAAATGTTAGTGCTGATGAAAGCTGCTGGACTGATAAAAATTGCAGACACCAGGTGGAATCCTGTCCCCAGTGAGGTAAATGGAAATTCTGCCACTGATTCCAATGGAGCCAGCATTTCACTCCAGATCTTCTAGTGTCCTCACACTGCAAGACACATCCCTCACACCCAGGGGTATGCGCAGGAATTTAAATTTGACCACTTTTGGAGGGGCACATTAAACACATGATGTTATGAGGATATATAGTACACCTTCACTATAACGAACCCCTAGGGATACAAGCCATTTGGCCATTATAGCCAGGGGTTTATTATAGCAAAAGAGGGTAGGGGACTGCTCCTCCAGCCCCAGGCTGCAGCAGGGTCACAAAGTCCCTCAGGCCCCAGTGCTGTGGTAGGGAGAGCTACCTCCTCCAGCCCCAGGGCCATAGGAGTTATGTGCCCCTACTGATTATTGGGGGGACTGTATCTCTGCTTGCTTCCCCTCCCGTGCACACCCCTGCTCACACCTGACCTAGAGAGATCACTTTTAGGGGCAGGAGGAGAATTCAGCCTCCAGGGCCTTTTGGTTCTTGGCCTCTTTGCTGAGAATGCCATGAAGGATACCAATTAGTACTAGTTGAGCTGGGAGATTAGTGCCAACTTTATGATGTCGAGGAATGTCCAGGGAGAATTGTAGGGATCCACCAACTCCTTTTATCTAGGCCCACAGTACAAGGCACAGCCCATCATCACTGCAAAATTGACACAGTTCTTCCGAGCCAAATCCACAGAGCCATATCGACAAAGAAATTACAGAACAGCCCAGTCACTAAATTACTCAGTAGCTATGAAGCCAGCATTCTGAATTGCTTTGTTGTTATTTCCCTAATACAGCCTTTAAAAGCATCTGGCATTGCAGGGTGTTTTGTGGTGAAGCATGCAATAAAACTGTGTGATTAGGTAGTAACTGCATTGTGATAACAGGGTAGGGATTTGTAACCGGTGTAGAGAGAGGCATTTTCTCTCTTCGAGCAGAATCTGAACGTAAGACCTAAAAACTGCAGGTTACATGAGATCCCACCATCTCCTATTGCAGGAAAACCCACACAAGGGATGCATTCTCTCCTATTGTTCAGTCAAGGGCGGGCAGGGTTGCTCCCTCCACACCCTGCAGAATAGGATTGGACGCTTAGCCATACAGACCTCCCCCTAGGAAACTCATGGATCCGGGGAGATCAGCAGAGGCTGTGCATGTCTGGCCCTCCTCCTTGGCAGTGAAGCACCAATAGGGCCTCACTGGCAGAGATCCTGCTGTCTGTGGTGGCCCTTAGGACTGCCCTGTAAGCCATCATGGGCTCTCTGTGTGTAGGGAGTGGCAATGGCAGTAGGGAAGTGATGCACATCCACTCACAGCTACCCTCTCCCCCCAAGCAGATTCTTGGACCTGCAGAGTGCCCTCCATGGGATCCGGAGGAACAGAGGATACTGGAAAAAGCTGAGTTCTGTGCAATGAAGGGAAAGACCTGGACACAGGAGTGGAAGGGGGGGACCCATGATCATAGAACTGAACCGTTGTAAAAACACCTTTGACTATAATTACCAGATAATGCGCAGAGCCATGTAATCACCGTGTAGTTATGGGAAATTGGCCCTGTAATTTGCTGTGTGGTGAGGTTAAAAGGATACTTATCAGGTAATTACAAAGTAAAGGGTCTAACATAGGTAAGTAATGACGTTCAGAGGCCAATCACCAAGGAATTCACAGGCCAGGAGGAAGAAGTAAGTGACAAATCCTGCTCATGTCTTCCCCACCATTACCACACACACACTGCATTGACACTATGGTTGGAGCATCTGCGTGTTTCTCCATTCAGATCATCCCAAAGTTCTCACATGCATCCCCTGCCATATCCATTCACAAATATCTGTGAATGGGTTACACTTCCATGTGCACATGCACATCTGTATACAGGTTATGGCCAGGGCGTTCTTGTGAGTCTCATGCATTTGTGTATAGCGTGTGCCCAGAACACACGCGCCTCTATGATGTCTCTTTCCCGGATGTGCTGGGTGGTGTATCTGCACATGTTGCATGCATGTCTATGTTCAGTTCACACCCAGAGCATCGGCGTATGTCCCATGCGTGTCTCCAGATGAATGGGTGCCTAGCGGATTGGACTGTTTCAGAGATACCCTTTGCGCCCCATCTTTAACATGTGGCCCAACTGCAGTCTATAGCCCAGATTTATGGGACAAAACTTTGCATTTACATAGGGCCTTTTCATTCTTAAATATAGCTCCAGTCTTTCCTGGCCAATACCCTTCACCTGGTATTTCTCTTCTGAGCACTGTTGATTTGAACTTCCACATGTTACAGAAGCAGCGTTTTGATTCCTCCCACTCTCCCCCCTTGTTAACTAAACAGGTAGGCCTGGAGCACATAGTCATTTGCAGTTATTTCATATGCAGCTCTGGGATAGCTCTGACCTTTTCTATTTATTTACAGTCAGTTCACACGTGTCCAACAATATGTAGCCCCTAGTGCATCATACGCTGGGGTTTTAATTTGTCCTGCTGCTACATGTCCTGCACTGACAATGGAAATTGAATATCTTTTTCACATCTGGAGAGGTTTTGGGCAAAGCTGTTTGGACGGACATGCAGATTTCCTACTCCCAGTTGAATATGGGCCTGAACCAACTCCCAAAATCCAGATAGCCTTTTGTAGTTTAGCTCACGTCTACAGCCGACCTTTACGACTCCTAATGTCTATCATCAGCTAAATCCAACTCCCAGAACCCCACACTCCTGAACTTTGAAGAATGTGGCAAGTCAGTATTCTTTCTCCTCTCCTAACAGCTGTAATTCTTGCTTTTCCCAGAGGCAGGTTTATGTCATTCATTCACTGAAGACCCCACAGCAGGAGTGTGCACAGCTAAAGCTGGCCAGATTATTCACTGCATACAGTTTATATGGTGGATTTTGCCCCCCCCCCTTTTTTTTTTCAGTGGCCTGTGAACAAATCACTATTTTTATGCATTTATTTGTTATGCAAAATTGTTCAATGAATATTTTACACATGCAAATTTCAGCCAGGAGACTTGTAAGGAGCTTTCATTCGATTCAAGAATTGTAATATTCATGATCTCTAATTGGCCATCTAAATCACATGGTATTTTTTTCTATTCACTGATTGGATAATTTCCCTTTTAAAAATTATTTCTGTTCCACATTCATATCTTTTCTTCAATAAAGAATCTCTGCCAACAGGCTTGGAATTCTCTTTCCGTGATCATTCGAACTACGCTTCACTTGCACTAGTGATTGTGAAAAGCCAAACCACCACCAAAGGCACAAGCAGAGTGAAGTGGTTTCATAATCCATGAAAATCCACGCAAAGTGCATATTCACAGCTGTGAAAAACACCTAAGAGTGCTCAGTGAATTCACCCATTACAACCCGTCATGAAAACAGGGATGTTGCTGCACTACATGAAACCTTAAACCGGATTCACACTGTTTTTCCAGTTCCTGGCCCAACTTTATCAGAACTAACCCTTTAGGCTGAAATATCTCACACTGCTTGGCAAAGTGTGAACATGTGCTGAATAGCACACAGATCAACCATAGCTAGTGAGCCAGGTGTTCTGAGAATCAGGTGGAAAATATCCAGCCAAGCAATATTCAGAAGTGTGCACCCCAGAAGGAGGATACATGGTGGATGGGGGAGACCTGCTGAGTCTCATTGCCTTTGGCTCACAATAGTTTAGTCTCCTGGGGGTTGTAATACTTTGGTTGTTGGGTTTAGTGTGCAGGTGCTGGGTGGTTTTGGTGACCTGTGATGTACAGGAGGTCAGACTTGGTGACTGGCCTTCAACCTCTTTGACTCATGGTAGCATCCCAGTCAATCAGTGCCTTAAACTATCTGTCCTGTGGCTTAGGTGATCAGAAATTTTGCCATCATTTTTCCACAGTTTGGATGCTGGCTGGAGGCAGTTTGCTCTTCTCCCCTCAAATATTGATTTGTTTCTGGAAGAGATGAGGAGAAGGAAACTAATCTCACCATTCCTGTTCCAGATACAATACTGCTCTTCAAAGAGTAGGCCTGACTCTCCCCTCACAGCAGTGTAAATTTGTGTAGTGAGGGGGCATGGCCTCCCTCAGAGCTGACAAGGAGGGACCACTGCCTGCCTCCTGATGGATGGAGCCAGGAAAACCATGCCCACCACGGCGGGACAAATACAGGAGGTACAAAGGGCAGGCCCTCTAGCTGAGTGGGATGAGAGCTACCAGAGGAGGAGGTCTCTCTCCTGCAGCTAGAGCAGGACCCCATCGAAGACCTCTGCCGTGCCAAGGACTGGCTCCACCTCCCAGAACTGCCAGACAACCCCAACACCGAGGCGCTACTGGGACAACCATTCAATGGCTCTGAGATTCAGATACACCCTGAGGGGAGGGGAGGAAGGAGCCCAGTGACAGCTGGACTATAGTGTGGCTGTAGTGCTGCCTGAACACAGGTCGGGGTGTTGCGGCTTGATCCCTGCTAACCCAGTGGCGGAATCTAGGGACCTGGGCTGGGACCTGGTGAAGTAAGCTGGGCCCAGGTCCCCCAGGACCCCCAGGTCCCCCCAGCTAGCTTGCCGTAGGTGAGGAGGACTGATTTATAGCTCGGCCCTGCCACCAGGCCAGAGCCCATGGACCTGAGGTATGGCCTGAGCGTATAGACCTGGGAGCCAGAGCCCCTAGACTGATTGGTGTTCTGCCCTGCTTCTGGGTCAGAGTCCCTAGACTGTTTGCTAGCTCTCTCTGTCCCTGACTGAGAACCAGAGCCCTCTTACCAACTTATTGCCATGCCCTGCCTAAAAGGCCAGGACATCAGAGACAGCTAATTCCCCTCTTCCAGCTTGCCTTGACAGCAACGGGGTGTGGCTTCCCCCGGAGACTGACAAGGAGGGACGGCCACACACTCCTACAATCAGTATAACTTCACTGAAGGCAGTGGAGGTATGCCAGCATCGAACTAGTGCAAGAGGAAAGCCAGGCCCAGTGTCTTATTTACTCTTCACTACAGTGAGGAAGACCAACTACAAACCAGCAAATGCATTGGCACTAGAGTCAGGGAGGACAGAGAGGTGGTGGAGGAGCTGGGGAAGTTTAAGCCAGACTGATACGCCACTGTGCTATACCTAGTGGAGTCTTTTAGACCTCTGGCTATAAAACCTTACCAATCCAGAAGGGTAGCAGTGTATACAAATATAAATGGCTCCACAAGGCGCAAGGTAATAGAGATTCAGCCAATCCACTTCAGTTCTGGCTCCTGTGCTTTGGTGCATGTGCTATAAGGCAAAGACCAGCATATGGATGGCAGCAGTACACAATGGATACGCATGTTGTGCTAATGGTTGGTTTTGCTGCTTTTTCTGGAGAGCCAGTTGCTACACCACTTCAGCAAGGGTACGCGGATCAAATTGCCCTCATCTGCATGTGCAACGGAATGAAGAAGCAGAGACAAGGAACTGCTCAGACACCCTCTCCTCAACCAAGGAAATTACATGATGTTAATGCAAGTTAGCTCAGGGTTGACTTTACACACGAAAAAGTCAGAGAATTTAAAAAATGATGGTTCCCACAGCAGCCTTAACTCATCTATGCTGCACATATCTAATAAGGCAGAGTTAACAGCATACACACAAATGTAAAATACTACTCAAGCAAATCGCAACCATCACATTGCATTAATATTGATTTGTTTCATTCAATAATAGATTGTCCCATCACTGCTTTTGAGAGAGAAGCTTTTTATGAAACTACTGTTTTAAAGGTAATGCTTTTTTTAAAAAAAAAAAAAAGGAAGAAAGAAAGGAAACCAACATATTTTATTAATTTTTGATATTGTAGAAAAAAGACATTGTTTCTTCATCAGAAGAAACTGACAAGTGCTCAGGTAGAATTCAGTCAATGATTTAACAATATAACAGAAATAGCAGTTTACAGAGCTTTTAATTAAAAATGTGAAATCTAAGTGGGATGACAGACAGAAGAGACATGAATAATCCTATCGAAAAGAGGCTTTAATACTAGATATTAAAGTCTCTTCATTCACACTCTCTGCTGCCCCTAATTTCCATCGCAGAACCAGACCCTGAGCTGGGTGTAAATCGGTGAGGTTGATATATACCAGCTGAGGATCTGGTCTGCTTAGTACCGGTATGGTTTCAGCACAGGAATAGCAGGTAAAGAACTGTGAAGCTTTAGCACAGCCGTATGGGGTTCAGTTGCAGGAGGGGTTACAAGTTAAGACGGAAGGTCCAGACCCACAGAGGGGCTTCAGCATCGCAAAGCTGAGCATCACAGCGCCTGACTTTTAGACACCTAAAAACTCACATGAACAACACTGCGATCCACAAAACCTGAATTAGGTGCTTAAGCTTCCTAGACAATCAATAGGGAGAGACTGGAATCTTGGACTGTGATCCACAAAGCCAGCACGCGAGGTGGGGAGAAGCCTAAGGTAGCCAATGGGAGATGCTGACAAGAGGGGTGTATGCTAAGCCCCTCCCCTCTCACAGAGATGGGCGCCTAAGTCTTCGCTACAGGAAGGCACCCAGCTCTAATAGCAATCCACAAACGGAAACCTGTCTCCTGGAGTCAGGAGGCTTAGACGCCTGCCTCACTCTACACAACAGCCAGAGGAGGTGGTGGTGGTGGTGGTGGGGGGGGGGGTTGCCCATTATAAAACATTTAGCCCAGTGGGTAGAACACTCAACTGGGATGTGAGAGACCCCGAGTCAATCCCCCCCTCCCTGGCAGGGCAGGAGAAAGGATTTGCACAGGGGTCTCCTACCTCTCTGGAGCATACGCTAACCACTGAGCAATGGGATATTCTGATGTGAGACCTCCTCGGTCTTTCCTGTTGAAGCTGTTCCACTGCGGATAAATAATGAAAGAGTGATTGGAGCAGGGGAACTGGACTCAGGGTCTCTCACCTCTCAGGTGGGTGCCATAACCACTGGACTGCAAAGCCATTCTCACTCCTTCTGGCCCAGGGACAATTTAAGTATTTATCCCCAGGAGAACAGCTTCACCAGGAAAGACTGAGGGAGCCCCCATTAAAATATCCCATAGGCAAGTAGTTACAGCACTCTCCTGAGAAGTGAGAAACCCCAAATCCTTTCTTCCCAAGGGGGAATTGAACCTGGATCTTCCCACAGCCCATACGAGTGCTCTAACCCCTGGGTTATAAAGTGGAGACGACCCTCCGCAGACTGGATTTTGAATGGGAAACTGATGCAGTAGGCACACCCAGAGCATGCATACAAGCCAGGGCCCTCACACAATTTAAGTAGCCAAGTGCCTGTCTTCCTCTGCTTTGTGAATCACCCTGGGAGATAGGTGCCTACAGTGTGGCAGAGAAGGGCTCATGCTCAGAGGCAGAAATATAGGCACTCAGGGAGCTTATACCCTGAAAACGTAGGGTATGTCCACCCGGCAATAAAACATTCACGGCTGGCCCGTGTCAGCTGAGTTGGGCTGACAGCTGGGGTAAATGTTGACCTGCAGCACTTGACTCGCAGCTGTTGGAAATCGACGGTGCCATGTGGAGAGCCCAGGGCTGGAATAGCTGCAGGGTGGGACTGAGGTGCGTTGGTGGAGCCGTGTGGGGCGAGAGCAGGACGGAGCCTGCAGGCGGGCTGCACGTCAGGAGCAAGGTACTTCGCCAGAGTTATACACAAGAAGCTTGCACAACACCTTTTTGCAGTAAGCCTGGCCCTTAATAATGATGCCCATCTCGCCCTTTGAAAAGCACCAACGTATGAGCACATCTGGTACATCCCAGAGCTCCACCAACGTCATCAGAACAGCTGCCTAAGGACCCGACAGTTCAGCTGCTCTGTACACAGATCTCCTATTGACTTCCATGGCACTGCTGGAGTGGATGTAGGGCCAGGCCCACCAGGCCGTGCCTACACTGCCTCTGACAGCAAACCTCCTAGCCTGAGTAGACAGACTCACATTAGCTAGCATGCTAAACATAGCAGCATGGACGGTGCAGCTCAGGCTCTCAAGCCCACCCAACTCCGTGAGATCCGAGCTCAGGGGGCTAGACACAGTCTCCTTCGGAGTCACAACGTCCACAAGAAAAGCTAGCCCGCGTCTGTCTTCCCAGGCTTGGAGGCTCGGCCCCGGCTGCCGTGTAGGTGTTCCCTGTCGGGCAGCACAACCTGGCACCCAGGAGAGCGAGCGCCAGCAACGGAAGTCGGCACGTGGGCGAGTTGACAGGAGTGGTGAGCCGGAAAGCCTGCTCCGCCCTCACCTCCCTTCCACATCACACACTGATGCTCAGCAGAGAAAAACACACCAACCAACAGCCTCGACTGCGTGGAGCATTTTCTTTTAAAAAGATAATTAAATATAAACAAAGCCTTTCATTTGATTCCCGAGTCCTTGTGACACAAGCTTCCTCCCCTTCTCCCCCCACTTACACTTTAGAGCTCCTCATTTAAATTAACTGGCTAAGCATTTGAGCCACTGGATGGTTGAAGGCACTATCTGGTCCATCGGCAGAGCCTGGGCTGGTCACATGACAGCTCTCATTAGTGAGCGGCAGCGACTCAGCTGTGCTGGCTTTGATAAGCCCAGCTCGAGTCTCACAAGTACACCGCAAAGCAATTAAAACAGCAAAGGGCTCTTTATGCCTCACCATCCTTTTTCTTCCTTCTCCGATGCTGAATAAAAATGATTTGATAAATTATTCTTTTCAGAGCTAAACACTCGGGGAATGGAAGGAGGGGTGAAAAGCCACACAGGGAAGGAAAAGTTGCTCTTGAGGACTCGTTATTAGCCTGAATTCCCAGCTCTCCATCAATCAGGACAAATCCTGGCGACGGGGGGTGGGGATGGATACTGTGCATTGGGGGCCATCCTTTGGAGAGTCACTGGGCCTGCTCCATTTAAGACAGGGATGGTGGGGCGTGTTAGTAGCATTAAGCCAACGTTGTACGCCCCATATTTTGAGGCTATACATGGCCCTGCATGGCCCCCCCCAGTGTGAGTTAAAGCAACCTCCGGCCATTGTCCCGGGAAGCAGAGCATGCTGCAGTTCAGTGCCATCCGGTCCCCCCATGCCAGGAAACGGGCCAGCGTAGAATCTCTGTACCAGTACTACACCCCTTAAATTCTTGGTGCCTGCCTTTGCTCTTACGCAAGTTAACGTAACCTGGATTACACCATCACTAATGGAACTCAGCTCGCAGCAGCTAGATTTTCTTGGACTGATCAGGAGGCTTTGAACACACTCCAGGGCCTGGGCCATGAGAGCTATTGACAGACAGGTGCCTCTCAGTAACTGCATTCAGTGACCGCCTCTGCTGGAGCAGGGAGGCCTCGACAGACTCATCCATCCTAGCGAGACACTCCATCTTTCCTCACTTTGTCTGTGGCAATGAAACATGGGCCCCATGCCCACCTTGGTTACTCTCTGCTGCCTCTTGTGCCTTTACCAACTGCTACATATGCCAATTATGGTGATGGGGATGGAAAGGAAGTGTGTGCGCATAGAGACGCGCAAAGGGATTAAATTGGCTGCACCTCCCTGCCCCCACCCACATCTGTCCCTTGCAAAATGTTGTTCCCTTTCCTACACATCAGAGAGGCATCTGATTTCTGTTAGAGTGCTTGCTTGGGGGTTAAAATGGGGGTGCAGGCAGAGCTCTGGGGAGATATGTCAAGAAACAAAGCAAAAGCTTCATGTTCCCTGTTCTCTCCATGCTTCAGAAATTTATGAGATGCTTTCCCACTTGGAAAAAAAAGATGCCTCCAGGGAAAAATAAATAACAACAATACTCTGCGAGAGCTTTCAATCTGAGGATCTCAGATTGCTGTGCAGACATTAATGAATTAAGCCTCCCAGCCATGTAAGTCACTGTTTTGGAGTTCATTTTAGAAACAGGGAAACGGAGGCACAGACTCATCCAAAGCCACAACAGAGCCAGGAATAGAACCCAGAAAAAAGTATTGGGAGGAGTTTTCATAGAGCTTAAATTGGAAGAGAACGGGGAGAGGATAAGAAAAAAAAAAGGGGGGGGGGGAGACCTGCAGGGGAGCCGGAAAGGCCTGGGGGAGATGGGGGCAGCTGGAGAGGAGAGGGTGTTGCACACTTTAGATACTTGACTTATTCTAAGTTGCTGAAAACCCCCCACATCTCTACCTGAAATGGGACGTTTGCTCCAGCAGTGGCTGCCCAGGGGAAAACTATATGGGGAAGTGGAGCCTTTGGTGAAGAAGGCAGCCACAGCTGGTGAGTCTGAGACACACTGGCAATTCCTGGGTGCAGTATGTGAGGAAGAGGGTGCAGGGAGTTTAAAAGCGGCAGCTCTCTCCTGTGCCAGGGAGGTTATTTCTCATGCAGCGTGAGTGTAACCCTCCAATGCGTCTTCTAGTCAGTGACATCCAGGAAATGTTTTATGGATGAGACTTCATCACCTGTTGGTATGCAGAGTAGAAGGCACAAGAGCCGGTGATGGATGGCCCCTCGGATCTGCACAGTGTCCTCTGCGCCTGCCCCCTCCCCTTTCCTCCTTATCATGCATCATTCCAATAGCATCCATCTGCCACTTCCAGGAAACTCCCACTTCCTAGCCTCTCACCCACTTGGCTTTTGAGATGTCCCCACCCATTTCTCCTTTGCTGGGAGTGTCTTCATAAGGAAGAGAGACGCCACCATCAGATGGGGTAACCTCCCTGGGTGTGGTGGAGAGAACAGGTCCTCCTCCTTTTCCCCTAAGCGATTGCATGGGTGGGTCCCAATGATATCTGAAAATAAAAAGGAATTGGATACAGCTCAATGGTGATTTTTACTCAGTACTGTGGGGTGCAACCTATCACAATATTAGCAGTGGGAAAGCAACTGGGTCTTCTGGGTCTTATTGACAACAGCACTGGCAGGGGGCAGGACTTGCCACACCCCATATGATCAATGCCCGGCAATGGCAGAGGGCCATTGGTGGACCCATCTTTTTTTGCTGTGTTTCTTCCTGGGGTAGACATTACTTTCACCAGCTCGCTGTTTCTCTCCCCCAGGCATTTCTAGAGCATCCATCTGCATAGTTTCTAGGCCCCTTTGTGAAGCGAATACTTTGGGTAGTCTGGTTCCATAGTAAGGGATCCAGATGGATCTGGAGTTAGCTACAAACAGCACTTCCTTCCTTCCATATCGGCCACGGACACTCGACACAGGATACCCCCAGTGCTATAATCATACAGCAGCTATGGGTTGAGTGACCTTTGCAAGCCCTGCACGAAGAAGGATTTGAGCACAATAGCCCTAAAGGAAACGTGTTCTGCAGGGCCAGGCCAGTAACTTCACAATATTGATTACATGTAAAAACAGAAATGCTTTATGGTTTGCTGGAACTTTAAGTGCTGTGGATTCAAGATCAGAAATGTGACTCAGGTTAACACCTGACGTGAACTGGCAGGTTTCACCGTCATGCCCAGCAACCTATTGCTTTACTAAACCATTGCACGAATCAGCCCCATTGCCAGTCTCTGAGGCCTAAAACAGAAGGGGGCCTGCAGGTCAGGAGCGAGGAGCGTATGCACAGCTGCCGCCTCTGGTCAGCACCATCATTCCATAATATTTACCAGCATTTAAATTCACCCACGTTTAAAACATAGTCACTCCTGCACCACATACCGACCAATTTATCAAACTCAGCCTAGCGCAGCACTTGGGGGAGAAGGGAGGTCTGACCTACACAGCAACCGGGATGCTTCAGCCGGCCAACTTCACAACGATAGCGATTGCAGGGTTTCTGGAAGGTCTCCAAGGCCAAGCCAGTCCCCTCCCTGCTCCCAAAGGGAGAGGAGGGGTATCGGGAGAGCAGATGGCTCTGGTGGGCCATGAAATGTTGCAAATGAAATTAAAAGGATGCTGAGGTGAGGTGGGGTTGCGCCCTGGAGACGGATGCATGCTCTACGAGCAAATTCCCCACCTTTGTCCGTGTTAAACAGCAAAAGGCCACAGGGAGATGGGGTTGTTAAAAGGCGGTGAGGGAAGAGAAATAAAGGCGAGAGAAGATCTGCAGCAAGCAAAGGGGGAGTGGGAGGGAGACAAGGCGAGCGCAAGAAAGAAAAGGAGGTGGAATCAATTTGAAAAAAAGAGAAGTTGGAAGGAAAAGGAAAAGGTGCTGCAAGGGGGGAGTCAGCAGAGAGGCCCAATGTAACACCGCCTGCCCTGAGAGGAAGGAACGCTGACCCTGCCGCCTTCCCTGGCTCAGCAGGGGCTGCTCGCCTGTGTATGCCCACTGCAGGCGCCCTTTCCAGCTCTCCCTGCATTAATATATTCATTTGATTATTCAATTATTTAAAATAGTTCCGATGTTCCATCCATTTCACACAAATAGAGGCGGGGCGGGGCTCTCCCCCCCTCCCCCCCCCGGTCTCTTTCTGACACGAAACAGCAGCCTCAGAGGAAAGCATGAGCGTGTGCATGGCAGTTCATCTACAGGAGAAGTGAGAACTGCTGGGAGGGGAAAGGGGGGGACACCAGTTCCTTCACTCTCCCTCCTCCCTTCCCTACACCACGTCCTGCCAACTCCCACCCCAAAGATCCTGCTGACCTCATTTCCATCCTCCTGTACGATAATAAAGATCACTGCTGTTATTGCTCTTAGCACCACTCAGGGGGATGATGGCACTGTTTCTATGTCCCTAGGACCAGCTGGGGTTGGAGGGAAACAGAGAGCCCTGAAAGATGCTGAAAGCTATTCTACATTCAAACTGGGCTGCCCGGTACAGGCCAACCTCCTCCATCACACATGAAATAGAGGACTGCCCATTTGCCCTTTATTAAAAACACGCCTTTTCTAGAACATCACAACCAAGCAGTGTCCTCAGACATCACAGGTCACAGAAGCATTACTGTCACTGCCGTGCTGCATCCTTGCTGCAGGTGACTGGTGTTTTTATAATGGGTCAGACTAGGATCCTCTTCCTTTTCCCATCGGCCTTTCAGGTGGCTAATTAGGCAGTATAAGGTAGTGTCTCCCTCTGGCTAGTGAACCGGCGAGGGATGCTCTCTCTCTCTTTTTGTGGCAGGGGATCGTTATTGGTTTCTTAGATGAGGGCCCTCCGAGAAAGGAAGATTCTGGGTGCTTCAGGAGGTGGTGTTGATGAATCAGGCGGTGGCACTCTTCCTACAAAGTCAGTACCAAACTCGAGTGCTCAGGGGGGTACCATCTTTAAAACAAAGGTCCTGATTGCTTTTGGTCATGAATAGGGCCCCACCAACTTCATGATCCATTTTGGTCAATTGCACATTCACAGGATTTAAAAAATCATCAAGTTCCTGGTTTCAGATATCTAAATCTGAACTGTCACGGTGTTGGGGGTCCCCATGCAAAAGAGGGGTACAGCAGAGGTTCCCAAGGCTATGGTAGGGGGGTCACGGTATTGCCACCCTTACTTCTGCACTGCTGCCTTCGGAGCTGGCTCTAAAGGCAGCACCACTTCCAGCAGCACCGAAATAAGGGTGGCAATTCCATACCATGCCACCTTCACTTCTGTGCTATTCCTGACCATGGCGCTGCCTTCAGGGCTGGGCTCCCAGCCAGCAGCCAGGGATCTTCTTGGAGGTTCCCAGAGGTGGGTCTGACCGTGCAGGGAAGAGGAAGTCCTGTTCCTCCCCAGCCCATCCAGGAATAGTCGCTGGAGCCCGGTGCACAGTAAAAGCCCCTGGCTGGGGCACCCCCAAGCCTGCCCCTTTCCAGCTCCAGGCCCAGCGCTCAGAAGTTAAAGGGGCCATGGGCTGGGTGTGTGTGGGTGACAACGGCACCCCCCTGACCACGGGGCCCTGGGCGGTTGCCAACTTGCCCACTCATAAGGATGGCCCTGCCCCCCCAAACAAAAGTGACGATCCCCCATATCATGCCACCCTCACCTCTATGCCACTGCCGCCTTCAGAGCTGGGGGCCTGGCCGGCAGCTGCCATTCTCCAGCCACCCAGCTCTGTGAAATCTGGTCTCCTCTACCAGAGCCAGATTTCACAGGGGAGACCAGATTTCACGGTCCATGATGTGTTTTTCATGGCCATGAATTCCACAGGGCCCTTGTCATGAAAGATCCCAGGGCACCTTGGGCATTAGGCGGTCAGCCCTGGAGCTCCGGCCAAGAGATTACACACTCTGTCTCTGCAAATTCCACCTTATTACAATTGAAAATGGCTTTCTTCTGCCCCAAAAGCAGTTGTGTAGTATTGCTGTGTGCTGTTAAGGAGAACTCACTTGCCACATCAGAGGGGGCTACATGTCCGTGTCAGATGAACTGATTCCTGAGTGACACGCAGTCGTATGTCGTTTTAAGGTATTTTACACAGTACATGAAACAGCCACCCCTCGGCTTTTGGCTAGCAGTCATTGTTTGCCATGGCTTTGAAAACAGCCACTCCCCTGCTCTCCTACCTTCTTCTCTGTGTTACAGGGACTGTTCCTAAGGGCTCACCACCAGCCCCACTGTGCGTCGCTCATTACTGGGAGCTGACAAGCAGGAGAATTCAGCAGTGCTCATTGATGCTGACAGTGTGAGACTGGCCTTGTGTATTAAACTTCTTGTCATTAGGACCAGTGGGTGGATCAGGCTCCAGATTCACTTTCTTTTTCACTGTCAGGAAACAGGGAGGTAACAGGGGGAAGTTTTAACGGGACATCAAGCAGAGATTATTTTTGGTGTTTATTTGTCTGAATTCAATTTTGCTGCCTCTATATTAGCAAGTAAATTTTTGTTTGTCTCTCAAGAGAGATTCCTCTGGGTGCACTTTTCAGTCATATTTCCATTCAGGCACTTCTGTTTGGATTCTGCAGAGTCAGAAGTTACCAGCACTAAAGAATCAGGGCAAATGAAGAAGAAGAAGAATGTTTCGGGACTGCACCACTTTTTTCTGCACCACGGTTCCCTACACTTCATTCTTCACAGCTTTGTGCAGCCTGCTACTACATGTCCCAAGTGCGATAGAGATTCTATCCTTTGCCTTGTGCAGACAGTTTCACAGCCAGATACATCTCACTAGCAGGGAATTTTCCAAATAATCAGCCCCCTTTTCATTTTCATTTAAACCCTTGACTACTGCTTATAACTCATCATTATAATTCATCATGAATCATTTATTAATTTCACCTTATCCAATCTGTGAACTGTCCATTAGCAGTTTGCGGTTTCTTAAATTCATTCCCTCTTCAAAAATCATCTATGCCTGGACCCAGCACAGCCCATTAAAGTTAGTTGGACTATTCCCATGCTTAAAGTTAAACCTGAGCTTAAGTGCTTTGCTGGACTGGGGACTGCCTCAAAGAATCATTTATTCTTCAAATAATTTTTGGGCTGCAGCTTGTTTGTGAGCAGTCCGATGCACTAATTCAGTGTGCTTTGACTGGATACATGGGTAATATGGTCTGTCTGTATTTCCTGGATTGGATGAAAATAAGTCTTCATGTCTACTCCCATGCAACACTAACAATTCAAAATGTGTTATTGGTCTGTAATATTTATGGACATTCACAGCTTCCACAAAAGTTCCAGCCAGGAAATTTGTTTGTTGAGATATTCACAGGGAACTAACTCAAAAGGGGCGAGAACAGAGTCAAAGCCAAACCACTTAAAAATCCAATTGAGTGTTCTAGGAATGATTTGTGAAGTAATCACCCAGTTCTAGTCATCCCCCCCCCTGTGGCCACCACTCTAAACAATGCCTTTCCCTCCTGGGTGTTCACACCCTTCCAACAGATAAATACTGTTATTACGCCCCCTTAGACCAGCCCTACAGATTCAATGCTTTTCATCTTTCCTTCTCAATCAGCCCCTGACCCTGGTAATTCTAGGGGCTCTTCTCTGGACTCCATCTGATTTGTCAGTAATGGTGCTGCCGCCCAGGACTGGACTTGCAATTCCAAAATCCCCTTTTCAGATCAAAACTTGCCCTGCTACTTTCCAGACTGCTCACCTCCTCCTTCTCTTCTGAACTCAGCTGCAGCAGTTTTCAAGGCCAAGGCTGATGTCTGGGCTCCCTCTGCTGTTTAGATGGTTTACCGCAGGCATGGCCGTAAAGACCTATCTATCATGACTGTTTCCAGCCGGTGTCCCTACACAACTGATTGCATTTGCAAGAGTTTAGTTTAAAATGTAGAGGCTACTGTAACACACCCTAGGAAATTCTACCCACAGAAAGTCCAGGTGAGAGAGCTATTTCCAATCCCCCCTGTCAGTAACAGGCTGTTCTCAGTGGTGGCAGATGACAGAACAAGGAGCAACGGTCTCAAGTTGCAGTGGGGGAGGTCTAGGTTGGACATTAGGAAAAGGTTTTTCACTAGGAGGGTGGTGAAGCACTGGAATGGGTTACCTAGGGAGGTGGTGGAATCTCCATCTTTAGAGGTTTTTAAGCTGCGGCTTGACAAAACCCTCGCTGGGATTATTTAGCTGAGGTTAGTCCTGCTTTGAGCAGGGGGTTGGACTAGATGACCTCCTCAGGTCCCTTCCAACTCTATGATTCTAAGTCAAATCATACTGATACCCAGGATGTCAAGTTCATGACCTTAGTCCAGTAGAACACATGGTTTCATGCTCTTAATTCTTCCTAGTGAAACAACTTTGCTAATTCCTTATGGGATTTTAAGGGGCTTGATGCTCAGGGCTTCCCTTGCTGAGAGTCCACTGGCCCTAACAAGGGGAGTGGGCCCCCGTCTGCCCTGACCTTTTTCTAAAAAACAAAGCCTGCTATGTGATCTCCCAGCATGTCACTAGCCAGAAGATTTGGCCTGCTTGCCACAAAGGCCTGCAGTGTTTAGGAAGGATGACTCATTCCTTGTCTGGAGCTGGCTCCCTTCCCTTTTGTCTATCTTAGGCACTTATATAGGTCCCATTACTGTAGTATCTGAGCACCTCACCTTCTTTACCATAGTTTTCCTCACACACTTCTGCAGGGCCCCCACATGGGGGGGGGAAGGGTAAACTTTACCAGGGCCTGGAGGCCCTGGGGGACCCAGCCCACGCTGCAACCCCATTACGGGAGGGGGCCTGTGTTAAAAGTTTGTACTGGGCCCAAAAAAATTATCCTTGGGCCCTGCACCTCTGTCAAGTAGGACAGTCTTATCATCCCCATTACAGAGATAGGAAACCGAGGCATGTAGTGACTAAGAGGCGTGCCCAAAGTCACAAAGGAAGAGCAGAGAATTAAACCCAGGTCTCCTGAGTTCTAGGTTAGTGCCTTAACCCATGGATCGTCCTTTCTACCTCCACCACAGAGCTCCTAAGCTCTCTTGAGGCAGGGCACTGCAGAGAGCAATGGGGAGCTCCACACGGCCACGTTTCAGCATGAGCAATGGTTCGATACATCCCCCTGTGGGCAGCGCTAGGTTGTCACAACTGGGACAAACCTGTATGTTGCTGCTTTACCAACCTCTGCTTCCCCCCATCTCAGTAGGGGAGCTGGAGCACATGACTTATGAGGAGAGACTGAGGGAACTGGGCTTGTTTAGCCTGCAGAAGAGAAGAGTGAGGAGGTATTTGCTAGCAGCCTTCAACTACCTGAAAAGGGGGTTCCAGGGAGGATGGAGCTAGGCTGTTCTCAGTGGTGGCAGATGACAGAACAAGGAGCAACGGTCTCAAGTTGCAGTTGGGGAGGTCTAGGTTGGATATTACGATAAACTTTTTCACTGGAAAGGCGGTGAAGCACTGGAATGGGTTACCGAGGGAGGTGGTGGAGTCTCCATCGTTAGAGATTTTTAAAGTGCAGCTTGACAAAGCCCTGCCTGGGATGATTTAGTTGGGATTGGACCGGATGACCTCTGAGGTCCCTTCTAACCCGTATCTTCTATGATTCTATCTCCTTTCAGTATGTCAAGTGAAATTAGCTCCTCAGTGCTTGTGCTCAGGTGCCCTGGGCACCAGGATTCCAGATGCCTCCTGAGCGGGTGAGCTGGAGGGTGAGGGAGAGGACTTAGGTGGAGCCCGACTTGTCCCTAAATACTTCTCCAATGGTGCTGTCTGGACAGAGAGACACTGACAGGTCTCGTCAGGGCCGAAGCACCCAGCAGCCGCCACGCTTTCCTCATTGAAAAAGGCACTAGCAATCGGGGATCGTGGCTATGAAGAGATCAGCCGGTCGGGACAGGGAACCACGGGAGACAAAGTGGGGGAGGTAAAATCTGCGCAGCTCAAATCCCATCTTTCTCTCACCAGCAGAAGCTGGTCCAATAGAAGATATCACCTCGCCCACCTTGTCCCTCTATCCCCCTTTTCCTCAGAGATGGGGCTGGCGCCCACAGAGCAGCACTGACTGAAGCAGTTCGATGCCTGGTTCGCCGTGAGACTGCGCACGGAAGAGCTTTACGCACGGAGCTGGCTGCTGCAGGCGACTGACGAAACATGCACAATCATGCTTGGCTTCCCTGTGCCACTGACCACACCTATAGGGTATTTTTGTGCTCGAGTCACGCGCTAACTCGAGCCAGAGGTACTTGTGTCACTTGTTATCAATCATGGCCCCAAGGCATGGCTGGGCAAGCTGCCAGGAGATGCCGCTTGGAGGCACTTAGGCCTGGCACCAGTGTCTAAGGCACTGTGCATGTGTGACTATACTGCCCTCTAGTGGTTGCAGTCCAGGGAGGATAGAAGCCTACTATTACTACCTACTGCTAAAGGGCATTTTTCTGCATTTCAAATGGTATGGGCCTGTGTTGGCAGAGGGGAAGTTCCTGGGTGAATGCAAATCAGCTGTTGGCTATGGTTAAATACCTGGGCCCATTACCACTCATTTAAGAGGGAAAGGAGATCCAGACTATACAACTTGTTCACCTCCGCCCTGGCCTGACACTCTTCCTCGTCCCCGTCTTTCTCCCTGTCCCGTTCCCCTCACTGATTCCTACACGCATCCTGCGGTTCTCACCATTGGGTCTAATGTGCATTATCTCCGAATGACATTGCTCTGCCTGAAGCATGCGGGTAGAGTTGGCAGTGGTTGCTGATCAGAGCAGTGCTCTCCTGTCCCCAGGCTAAGGAAACTGTACAGTATTTATGCAACAGGCACCAGGGCTCCTGTGCAGAGGACAGACGCTAACCAGGATAGGGTTGTTGCCCAAGTATTGGGCTCAGAGCACCCATCAATGCCAGAAGCCCTGAGCTGTGTTTCCGGTGGACAGCTGGTTGTCATATAGCCTCACTAAATAAAAGGGGGTTAGCATCTCACAAAGCAAGGAAGCCAAACAAGCCAACGCCTACACCTACATGTACCTCTTGTGTACATGGCCCGACTGCTTGCTATACAAAGCACAAGACAGTAATTATACCCCAGTCCCAGCTGCCATTCTACACACACTTGCTAGGCACAGCCTGCTGGGATATGCGGCTTCTCCCAGCCCTCTCTGGCTCCTTTTTCCAGTCCTGCCTCCCCCGCCATGCCCAGTGCTTTCCTACAGTTGTTAGAGCCAGTTCATTCAACAGCCAGGGGCAGGCGTGGCATGATATAAGGAAAATGCTATCGCATGCCCACTGGCCTGCAGGGACAGGGATGACTTTTGAAGGGACAGAAGACATCTATGGCTAGACTGTGGAAGTTAGCCATCCTGGTACCTCCCATCCTTCCCCTCCCCCCCACACCGGCACAAGGGACTGGGGAAATCTGTGTCCCACTGCGTCAAAACAGGGCGTTAGGAGTCAGGACTCCTGGGTGCAAGTCCCAGCTTTGCCAGCTGACTCACCGTGTGACCTTGGGCAATTCACCGCCCTGGTCTGTGCCTCAGTTTCCCTTTCTGTAAAAAGGCAAAAACGATGGTCACTTTCTCACGGGCAAGGGGGCCGTGATAGAGGAGTTCAATCGTTCATTTATTTTCTGGAGTCATCTGGAGGGCAAGTGGTGACTATTTTAAAGCAAAAGAAAAACTCATCCTGTGTCCATCAGGACTGGACTCTGAGCATGTGGAAGGGAAGAATTAGAACAGGGTAATGCATGGCTTTAGGCCTCAGTTCTGAAATAATCAGATTCCCTGGTATCACAGGCTCCTTTCTCAGTCAGATCAATACCACCCTTCCTCCTTCTGAGGTACATATAGTTGGGCAAATTCCACATTGCACAGGTGCCAGTGTAGGATCACAGAGGAAGCAGTCCGCACCTGCCCTACTCGGTTTTTGGTGTGGCCCAGTCTAGGGCAGCCCTGAGTTGTGACCCTATTTTGAAGGCTTCCCTCGGGCTTTGCAGGGCATAGGAAAGCCCTGACCATGCCTCATCTGCCCCCCAAAACACCCACACAATCTGCCTATGCCCCCCACCGGAGGGCTCCTATGACTGAGTAAAGGCAGTACAGAGCTGGTCCTGTAGCTGGGTGTAGCAACCCTTGCCCAATTCTGTGATGCCTTTATCCCAGTGTAAGTGGTGCAAAAGGACTACAGCACAATGACAGATGGGGCCCATTGAGTGCCCTGAGGTTTCAGATGAAACCATAAACTGCACAAGGTGCAGTTCTTTGCATAGATGGCCACAGACCCCTTTTCATAAGATATGCCCCTTTATAATTGGCTCGAGTTTCCTTCCACCCTAGAGGAGGTCACATTTGCAGCCGTGCTGCACGTAAAGTGCTTTAGGATTAGGATCTTTTAGGATGAAAGGAGAGATACTAACATATGATATGATCTGAAGAGCCAGGATTTCTTTCTGAAGGGAGGAGCAGCACACTCCAGGATACAAACCAACCAAGCATGTGCCCTTCACCCGTCCACCTCCCATTCGAAGCCTCTCATGGGGCTTCTCAAATTGCCATTTTCAAACTGGCCAGCAGATGGCACAGACAACCCGCGTTAGAGTCCCATGCTCTAGTTATTCGGCAAGGGGACATTTGTGCCATGTAGCGCACAGCAGAAGAGAACTCTCCAAAAGAAAAGAAAAAAAAAATACGCTTGGACGCTGCACAACAAGCCAGGATTTTTTTTTTAAAAGTGTGGGGGAGTAAATAATGACATTTCATATATAAACCCATAACCCAGGAGCCTGTGTGTGACAGAAGGTTCTGGCTTTACGGAGCAAACATAATGATTTTCTCATTTTCCCTTCATTTGTGTGTGGGCTTGGTTCATAAACAGCCGCTCCGGAATATTTCAAGGAACTAACAGGCTTTCTTTGCCCTTTCATCTCTTGCGGTTAAAGAGATGGGTTTTTCGCTCCACATGGTGCCTCGTAGGAGCTGGGCAAGAGATCTTGCAAGTATCAGCTAGTGCCAAGCGATCCCCTTCAACTTTTGCTTCTTCAAGTCATGCCAATCAGCACCTTCTCTCTCTTGGATATGTCCTTGAAATGCCCTTGAGATGCAGAGGGTGGCGGGGGGGCTGCTATAGGCAATGCCCACAAAGGCTAAGCGCAGGCACAAAATCTATTCATTTCCCAAGGAATGAGCAGACTCATGGACCAGGATCCAGCCCTGCACCCCTCTGAGGCCACTGCAGAAATGTCCCACATTTCATTCTTCCGTGCTCTGTTCTGTTTAGCACTGAATGTCTTGGGCAATGAGACTCCCCACACTTCCATGGGAGATTATTGACCCCACGTGGAGAAGTCCAGAACCCAGCAAAGCGGGTCGGGGTGGGGTGTTCAGCTGTAGAAAATCCCCCAACGCAGGAGAGGAAACCAGTGGTGTGACTAGGGAATCTGTCTTGCCACCCCGCTGCCTGCTCTCAGGGGGTTGCTCTTGTAGTCCAGAGAATTTAGTGCTGGTCCAGGCAGCCTCCCAAACCAGCGAGGGCAGCAGTCGCTCCAGGTTCAGGGAGCTCTGCAGGGATGAGAGGGCTTGATGGCAAGTCCCGTTAGCCCTGGAAGCTATTTTTGGGCTCCATGGGGTGAGCTAGATGGGGCTATGTGATGTGATGACGGGGTGTAGCAGAGGTAATGCAGTTCGAATTGCTGAGCCGCTAATGCCCAACGGTTGAGCAGCAATCATGGCGTGGATGTAACCAGGGCTCTTCTGTCTATTGCACTATGTGCCTATAGTGATGATAGAGGGTGTGGAGTGGGGGGGAGGGCAACTCATCTCATTGGTATTTAAGTTGGGGGGGGGGAGATGTCCCTGGAAGGGGAGTGAGGAGAGAGGGAGGGGAGGATCCCACGCAGGGAAAGGGAGTTAAGGCTGTAGCTCCCTCAGAGGCGCTCCAGGGTGACCTGTCTCATTAGCAGGGATAAAAGCCGCATCACAAGGACAGGCCCTCTTTCAAGCTCCCTTCCCGCTGAGCGAGTCCGCAGCGAAGGAGCGAGAGCGAGACGCCCTTGAGACGGGGGTTTGATCAGAGAGATTTGCAACAGCGGCCACAGAAGGGAAGAAAATCAAAAGGCGCCACCCCCTTTCCCTGCCCCCAACCGCCCGCCCCCACCCCACCCTGCTGTGGAGTCACCCTCTGGAGAGGTCTGCTCTGTCTAAAGACACTCCTGAAAGTCACGTGGCTGGGAATGGCCTGGCGTGTAGGGAGGCACAAGGCAATCCAGAGAGAGTGATAAGGAGAGAAAGGGAGAAAGAGGGATGCGGGGGGGGAGGGTGTGGTACATCCTACCGGTCCAATAGCCCCCATGTATGACTGGCACAGATCCTCCTACCATCCAGCCCCCCTGCTTCTGCTCAAGGGATAGGGATTTTCGAATGAGAAAGCACGTATGGATGGCGGGAAGTTACAGGCTAGTTGTGGTCTCTTTGTTTAGCTCGAAAGGGAAAAACCCAAACCTCGCAACGCTAGCAGCCTTTCAGTCCTTCTGCAGGTAGTGTCCCAGGCTCGGGTCCTGCAGGGCAGAGGGATAGCTGGATTGCCAAATAAACTTTCCTCCATTGATGCTTCTGTGGGGCATACATGGACTCAGCTTTGTCTGCGAATTAGTTTAAATACAGGATGGGAGGATTCATTGCTCAATGGGAAGCAAAATGGTCACAGCAGGAACGAGCTGGGTACATGCTGTGGAAACTCCCCACACACAGCTCTGCCAGTGACTCTCTGTCCTGCCCTGAAGCCCCTCTGCTATTCCAGTCCTGGGCTCCCCACATAGCGCTGCCCGTACCCCTGCCTCCCCACTGCTTTCCAGCCCCAGGCTTCACACACAGTCTTGCCAAGGCACCTCAGCTCTTGCCTGCAGCACTAGTGGCTCACGGTTTCGTGCCAGGCAGTCACCTGAGTAGAGAATACCAGTCTGTCAATAAGGAGCTTAGTTGTATGACGTTTTTGCGGTGGAGCAAATATGGTTGAAGAGAGACCCACCCATCGGTGCTGGCTTGACGTGGTTTCCATTATAGGCAGGGTTTACAGTTTGGTTCAATGCCTCTCAGCACCCCCACTGTACACATTGTTCCAGCACCCCTGGACCCACCAAACTTATTTTCACTCATGATTTCAGTCAGGATTTCAAGTCAGGCCTCCAAAGACGAGAGGCACTAAATCCACCCCGGGTCATCAAAGTGCTGGATCCAGGGGTACAAACAAAAAGGAGAGGGTGACAGCCTCCCCCACACCAAATACGCCGGTTATGGACACTGTGTTTGCATCTGCACCCAGAAGAACAAGTCTCCCGTGGTGAGCTACATCAGAAGAGCTGATCACAAGAGAGGGCTAGCCAGGCCAGACTCCGTGCCAGCAGCTGGTGGGCTTCCTGCTGCCGAAAGCTGCTAGAGTCACAGGACACCAAAGCAATGTGCACAAGCACCCACATACAGCAGCCGGCTGCCAGATGGTGGAAAAGAACAAAATCTAACTGCCTGCACTGTACAGCACGTGCATGTGAACCAATACACTCACACACACCCACGCCAGAGACACTCAAGCATCACACACATTCTAGGCATAAGCAAAGGATCCCCAGCTACTTAGCCTGGGTCAGCCCTGAAAGATATTTAGAGCTTGCTTATTACAGAAGCTTCTATTACCTTTTGAAACTTCAGATGGTAACTTACTTGTATATATGTTTACTTGCTTTAACCTTGTAAAAAACCTCTTCTTTCCTCTTCCTATTTAATAAATCTGTATATAGTTTATTATGGGATTGGCAACAAGTGTTGTCTTTGGTGTGAAAGCTAAGGTGCAAGTTAGTGACTAGTCCATCGGGACTAAGAGTAATCTGAATATTGCTGGGATTCTTGGTTCAAGGGAACATCTATCACAAAGGCAGGCTCACCTGGGTGGCGAGAGAGATGGGAGCACCTAAGAGGACTGTCTGTGATTCCACGTTAAGGCGATTACAGTGCCTAAGGAGTTCACATTTCATTATCGGTTGGAGAAATCTAAGTGCAGAACTCACAATCGATTTGAGGTTTTTGCCCTGATTCCTAACAATCTGCCATAAGGTTGGTGTTCATGCTCTTGCATCACTGCAGCACAGCTTGACAGTCACAAGCGCACTCATGGGAACTCAGCCACACCCAGCATCATGAATGTGTGCAACTCATCCATGGGCCAGATACACCATCAGATGTTAACAAAGTCACATGCTCACACAGCAAAGTACACGCACACAAGCCAAACACAGCCTTGTGCATCACATGCAACTCCGCACATCCGCATGCTATGCACAACACCACCCGAGCCCTTAGCCAGTCATGCACACAGGCAAAGAGCAGAGTACAGACTGCTCACTAAGCCACCCAGGAAGGGGCCTGCAAAATTGCAACACAGGAACTACATTGACCAAGGTCTAACCAACAAGCACAGTCACTCGCTGGGCCCCATGTGCGCTTGCAGCTGCGTTGCATGCATTACATGAGAAAATGCAGATGCTTCCCCTCCGACAGTAGCTCAAGCAGACAGGAAGCTAGTCCCTCGCTACTGGAGGTTTGAGTCGCCCCACAGCACTTCTACTCCAAGAGCTTTACAAACTGTATTGTTGCAAAGGCAACCTCTAAGGAAAGTGATGAGAGTAAGGGAAGAGGTGCAGAAGACCAAATGAGAAAGAAGTGAGGAGGAATGGAGGGTCCCATGCTCAGTTGGTGGAAATCAGCTTAGTTCTACTGAAGTTAAAGGAGCTTTGCCACTTTACACCAGCTGAGGATCTGGCCTTCAGTGTCCTGGGTGATCCTGAAGCCCATTCTGTAGCCAGGGCCGATAGCACAAGGCACAAGTGGGTGGCACCTGGTGATATATGTGGCAATTACACAGGTTTCACTTGATGAATACCTTCTCTTGGAACTACAAAGGGATTCCATACTACTGCACAGCACCAGGTAACTGTTACACGCAGAACTGCAAAGATACCAGCCTTTCGATTTAGAGTCTAGACCAGTGGTTCTTAACCTTTCCAAACTACTGTACCCCTGAAGCCTGAGTCCCACCCCCATGGGGCTGAGGCATGTAACTTAGGCCTGTGGCTCCAGATTTAAACCAGCTCTGCACTTGACTCTCTAAACCCCCAGGTTGAGAAACACTGGTCTAGACTCTCCAGTTTCCCTTGTAATGTCACAGGTGTATCTGTGGCACTGTGGTGGCCATCACACAATTACTCCATGGAACATATTCATGTACTTCCCCATCCCCAGCAGTGGAGCTGGTCAGAAATCGGCATTTCCATTCCACAGGAACTTTCAACATTGTGAAATGTGTTTTTGTTCTGAATAGGAAGGAAAAGTTGAAAAGTCAAAATTTGTAACCGACCGGAAATTCCAAAAACAAGTCAGTTCAAAACCACGGGAATATTTTGATTTGATAATGTCAAAACATACCTTGAAATATTAAATATAATGTAAACAGCATATTGATATGATAATACACTATAAAAATCAAAATAAAATGAACCAAAATGTGAACATCAAAACAAAAACATTATGCCTTACTGACATGAAATGTTCTCACATTACTGAAACGTGAAAACAAAAACGATGCATTTCAGCAGTCTTCCAGGAAAAGTTTTGTTGAAATTGACACATTCCCTCAGAATATTTAGATTTTCACATAACCGCATTTTCCAGTGGAAAACTGTTCCAGCAAAAATGTATTGAGTAGCTTTACCCCATAACCCACTTTGCACTTGCTGTGTGCTCATTAACCCACAGGCCAACCCAATGCCACAGTGTGATGCATACTGCAAACTATCGTTAAACAATTACTGGTACCACATCTTACATCATGGAAAGATTTATGGCCCATTCATGTTATAAGACAAGCAGGTAAGGCCTTGAGGTGACCAAATGGTCTTCACTTTTCATAGGGACCTGAACCTAAGTTTGCAGGGACTGAGGGGGGAAGACACAGAAGTCCTTTTTTGTTTGCACACTCAGAGCCATGAAATTATCCTAAACAGAACACGTAGATTTCAGGGTTGGAGCGCTACTTGCTGCCAATAGTTTAATCACAGCATCATGTGGGAAGGCTAGCAGAGGGAGGACTGTGGGCTAACAGATGAGCACGTAAAATGGGCAGATATACCAGGGCAAGCCTGGACACTCATTTCTACTTTGCTGCTTTGATCTGGCTCTGATCAATTTGCAGGGGAAGCTGTGCATGTGTGCGCCGATTCTGCTACAAAACAAAGACAATAGAAACGTCTTCTCAGACCGAAAGACACCAGCATCATTGGAGCAAATAGGAATTTTTAATCCGTTCGATTATACAGTTGCTGAGGCGCCATCCACAGATATAAAAAAGTGTCTGCAGTATGAGTGGAATTTGACCTGTTCCCTCCCTCTCCTCTGTTTGCAGGAATGTTGAAATCCAGACCCCTTCATATCCCGCTCCCAACTGAAAAAAGAGCACTGCAGAAATGGCCCTAACTCATCCCTCACCCTTGGGATAATTCCAAATTTATGGCTCTGTCTGCCTTTGAGTCTTTATTATCTCTTTAAGTGGCCAGCTTTGTACACAATTTATTATAAAAGCCTGGAATCTAGTCAAATTACAGATCAATCGACAACTACACAGAGAACAATTAACATCTGACAGCAGTTTCATCTATAAACCAGTTTCCTCCTGCCTCCATCCCCAGCATGGTCTCTTTTTTCTGTGGGTTTGCAGAATACTAGAGTCCTCTCCCTGCATCCCATGTGACTCACTCAAGGGCAGTGGAAGTCTATGAACAAAGCTTTCTCTTCATCATGTTTTTCCTCCAACTTTGTTTGATGACGTGCCTCTCTGTCCAGCTCCTATCGTAATCCTCTGATGGGTGCCCATGTTTCTGCTCCGCCTGTCTCATGAAAGGCCAGTGCATAGGTATAACAGAGCTATTTTTTTCAGCCAAAGGGGAGCTCACTCTCCATGAGGCCTTTCAACGCATCTCCATACAGCCTTGGTCTTTCCCTTTGGCATGTCTCTCCCCAGTTTGGGGCCAAACCGGAGAAAATGGTAACAGAATGAGAAGGCCATGAAAGCCTCTCTCAGCTCTCTGTAGTTAACTTTGTCTTGAGTCACGCCTGTGGTGGCATTGAAACCTTGTTAATGATGGCTTTGAGCAGCACAGCCAGCAAGGAGAAAAGCCGTCACTTTCCCATGCCTGGGGATATCCTGCCCTCCTAAAACCCTTTTCATTCACACAGTTGTGCTTAAGGATAAAGGCTGTCTCCAGTACCATGTTTCCTCTCACCTTGTTGCCTTCTCATCTCATAGCAACACAGCTGCCCATTGCTACATGGGCCCATTCTGGCAGAGCTCTTTTTTCCATTGGAGGAACATGAACGGGCTTAGTCTCAATGTTCATACTGAAATACTTCCCTCAAGCTCTCTCTCTTTCTTCCCCCCGACCCTCTTAAAGGAACGATTCCTACCCCTCCGATTCCTCTACCTAACCTATATGAAATATATAGCCATTGGACCCTCTGTTATTGGAAAACCCATGGGGGCACCCAGAGAACATGTAGATAACACTGCAGCTCAAGAAAATGCAACAACTCAACACCTGAAGTGACTAGCAGCCTGTGGAAAGGCAGCCTATTCCATACCTAAATGCTCTAAGCAGCTGGATAAAAAACAAGTGGTCTCTTGCCAGAGAGCTACAAGTCAAGAAACATTGCCTCATGCCCAAAGGGTCATTGGAAAGGAACTCCTGCGCATTGTTAACAGTGGCTGGCAGACTCATCAACAGGGAGATCAGTGGAGAGACTGATTTGACCCACTCTACAACACCCTCTCCAATCTTCACTTGCCAACGGCAATGTTGTGCTGCAGAAATATTTCAGCTGTGCGGACAGGAGCAGCTGTGGAGTGGCCTTCACGTCACACTGAGCTGAGTATGACTGATACAGATGGATGGAATGGAGCAGCCCTGGAGATGCTTTCCCCTAGCAGGCAGAGGGCAGCTGATATGGATGGATGGACGCCTCCAGCCTTCAGCAAGATAAGAACAGCTGCTGCTGTTGATGATGATGATCACTTCCTAATTAGTTTGCTCTAGTAGAGGTTGGATAATTGTATGTAGATCTAGAGTAGCAGATTAGTTCTGATTTTATACTTTATCAGTTCTTTGAAGGAGTTCCATACAAAGCATTCACCCAACTTTTGAAAACATTAGACCAGGAAGATGGCAGGCAGACACAGCTGTAACTCGAGTATAATATATAATCTACTATCTTGTATATTTACCAAAGTTCAGCATAGAATTGGTAAATTGTGTTTAAAAATGTACCTGTTGCCATATCATATAGAACTGCTGTAATGCTACTGAGATGTTCCAGAGGGGTAGCCGGGTTAGTCTGTATACAGCGAAAACAACGAGAGTTCTGTAGCACTTCAAAGACTAACAAATTTAATTTCTGCAGGCACAAGCTTTCGTGGGCTGTAACTCACTTCGTCAGATGTAAGGAACAGAAATCAGATTGGGGGTATATATATACACATCTAAGGTTAAGGAACAATAATGAGGAAGTTAGGTATAAGCAAAGTCCATTCAGTTAGAGTAGTTGAGGCCTATTCACAACCATTGATTAGGAGGTGAGAATGTGTGAACAGTGACAATTATTTCTTGTAATGAAATAACCATTCCAAGTCCCTATTTAGACCCAGTTTGATTGTGTCAAGTTTGCAGATAAGTTCCAATTCTGCAGTTTCTCACTGAAATCTGTTTTTGAAGTTTTTTTGTAGACGTATGGCAACTTTCAAATCAGCTACAGAGTATCCTGGGAGGTTGAAGTGCTCTCTGATTGGTTTATGGATGTTACCATTTTTTATGTCTGATTTGTGTCCATTTATTCTTTTGCGTAGTGACAGTCCGGTTTGGCCAATGTACATGGCAGAGGGGCATTGCTGGCACATGATGGCATATATTACATTAGTAGAGGTGCAGGTGAATGAGCTCCTTATGGTGTGGCTGATGTGGTTAGGACCTGTGATGGTGTCAGTAGAGTTGATGTGCGGGCAGAGTTGGCAAAGGGGTTTGTTGTAGGGATAGGTTCCTGGGTTAGTGTTCTTCTTGTATGGTGTACAGTTGCTGGTGTGTATTTGCTTCAGGTTGGGGGGCTGTCTGTAAGCAAGGATAGGCCTGACTCCCATGGCTTGAGCGAGTGAGGGATCATCTGCTAGGATAGGTTGTAGATCCTTAATGATGTGTTGGAGAGATTTTAGCTGGGGGCTGTAGGTGATGGCCAGTGGTGTTCTGTTGTTTTTTTTTGTTGGGTCTGTCCTGTAGTAGGTGACTTCTGGGTACCCGTCTGCTCTGTCAATTTGTTTCTTCACCTCTCCAGGTGGGTACTGTTGTTTTAAGAATGTTTTATGGAGATCCTGTAGGTGTTTGTCTCTGTCTGAGGGATTGGAGCAAATCTGGTTGTACCTTAGGTTTGGCTGTAGACAATGAATCGTGTAATGTGTCCAGAGTAGAAGCTGGAGGCATGAAGATATGTATTGCAGTCAGTTGGTTTTCAATATAGGGTGGTATTAATGTGACCATCCTTTATTTGTATTGTAGTGTCCAGGAAAAAAAAAAAAATATATATATACACACACACATATACACACCCCCAATCTGATTTCTGTTCCTTATATCTGACAAAGTGGGTTACAGCCCATGAAAGCTTATGCCTGCAGAAATTAAATTTGTTAGTCTTTAAAGTGCTACAGAACTCTCGTTGTTTTAGCTGTAATGCTACTGCAGCTTTGCTACAGGATTTTTTTTCTAACTTTTTATTAAGGCAAAGTTACAATAAAACGTTAATGTACTAAAGTTCTTATTGATAGTATTCATTATTTGCATTGCAGTAGCACCTCGGAGCCCTACTCATGGACCAGGCTCCCATTGTGCTAGGTGCTGTACAAACATAAATTAAAACGACAGTCCCTGCCCTAAGAGCTCACAGTTACCATAGTTTTAATGCAACAAAAACAATTTATATTGAATATTACTACAGGACCCTAAACTACAACAGGAGACTCTAACGTCTTCAGAGTCATCATGCCTAATTCACTGCTGGTGTAAATGGAGTAACAGTAATGAATCAGCACCAATACAGTTTCACTACATTTTAGCTGTTAGTACTTTGCTACCTTACTACTATTGGTTTTCTCTATTTTTACTATAGTTTGTAACCATCCTCTTGTTGGCATGCTCTGATCCTGTGGTAACTGTGTATATTTCCTTTCATTGCCATGAGAATCTTTAACACCTAAGGAGGGAAGGAGACAGAACACATTGCAGGGGTTACATGTCAGTCAATCTCATTTTGGGTGAAGAAGAAACTCAGATGAGATTGAGCCGAGTGGTGATAATTAATTATGAGGGAACTCATGCAAGAAACATGATGTGAGCAAGTATTGTTTGCAAACTTGCTCTCAGACACAATCCACAAGCTAGAGAGAGTCCTAACTCATCCACTTCCTACCTGGCCTTGGATGTTCCTAGGATTCCTTCATCCAGATTGCTCAGCCAACATCCTAGATCCTCTCTTTCTAGACAGCCACTCCTCTCTCCCTTCTTCCCTAATAGGGTAATGAGTCACCCGCCTCAATGAATCCCAAGAACCTTGTTAACATGCTCCAGAAGGATCAACACCTGCTAGCAAGGTAGGGTGTAAAGGCAAAATGCTGCCTGCCTGTTACACATGGGAAGACAACCTAGAGATTTACAAAATATCTTTCAATTTCAAGACAAGACTCTGTGGTAGGAGGAGGAGAAGCAGCAGACATCTCCCAAAGGCCATCATTAGGATTGGGGCAACAGGATTCAGAATTAATTGAGTTTCAGGGTATGTCTACATTGTAATCCAAGGTGTGCCTGCATCTTGGGCAGAAATGCCTGGGCGAGCTTTAGCCATGGCTAAAAACAGCACTGGAAACGTAGCCACGTGGGCTTCAGCGACACAAGTGGGTACCCAGAGTTCTGGGTGGGCTTGAACAACTCAAGCTGAAGCCCACGGTCCTGCACCTGCATTGCTATTTTTAGCGACGCTAGTGCCAGTATGTCTACCCAAAGTGCAATCGCACCTCCGACTGCAGTGCAGACTTACCTAGAGTGTCCTGAAGAACACACTCGTGGCTCTATCTGCAGGAGGAAGGGCAGCGGCCACCAGTCCAGCACATGGGTTGAAGTTTAAGCTTTGTACCTGTCCTCAGGCAGGAGCATGTGATTCGTCATCCTCAATTCTCCATGCATGTCCCTTGCATTTAATCCCGTCTATTGGGTTTTATGTGGGTGAAGTGGATTTTACTCACACAGAGTGTGGGACTTAAAAGGCCCTTCTTCAGTAGTGGGATGGGTTTTAAAGCCTGCCCATTCGCCATCCAAGTATGCTCAGCTTCATAATGGCTGTACACAATCCAGCCAGCTGAGGACCAGCTCAAGGGGTGGGCGGCTGCCACCAAGCCCCTTACGACAACTCAGTATTGGTATATTCTCTCTCTCATCCTTCTACAGCAGAATGATTAACAGGGGACACACGTACCATAGCAAAGGAATGTTTCACGGTTGAAAGGTTAATTCTTGATTTGATTTGTTTCAGAAGTATTGGAGATTTGATGGAGGAGGCCGATGAGGTGGAGGATTACAGGGGCTCCTGCCCTCAGAAGAGAATGATTACGAGATAGATACTAATGTGCTGGGAGAATTGTGCGGTTCCTCCCGAAAAATTATCTGTTTGATTTTCTTGTAATCCTCTTCCTGCACCACCTCCACTCTGTAATCCCCCCGCTCCCATCACTGTACACTGCAACAATATCCCCTGCTTTCATTATCATGGATTAATACAAGAAAACATGGCTTGGTTTTCTGGAGGGGATGTGTGAGGGGATGGGAGAGGGAGAATGGATGAAACTTATATGCGCAATGTTGAATCTCACATGCTGAATATTAACTTGGAGAAAAGTAATCCAACAACCTTGAAATAGAGAAAAGCCCAATTTAAATTCATTACATTTAAATTAAATTTAAAGCCCATGTAAATGATTGACTTGGTTAAGAATGCGCCACATGGAAGAAAAAAGGGTAGCGGTGGCGTACACGTTCACAATTTGTATCAAAATCTCTTTACCTTGAAACTAAATGTAGTATACACACAAGCCTTGTCAAAGAAAATCATTGTTTTTAAAAACCCAGTGTGTATGCACTTCGCTGACGTCGCTGAGATGCCGTGGGGTGGAACACAATGACTACTTACCAGCGCAGAGCCAGGCTTTAGAGAAGAAAGGGGGAATTTTGGGAGGAGTTTTGCCAGGATCTCAGTGTTAATAGCATGAATTGAATGAAAATGCTAATTCTGATTTGAAAGAACATTTTACTTGCATTTGCTTCAGAGAGTGCCTAGTTTGTTTTTTAACCATTTTTTAAAAATTGTTTCTTAAACTACCCACAGTTCCCATTGACCGCAGTAGGTTCTGGATCACAGTATGAAGGACTAGGTTATTGTAACTTTAAGCAATAATAGAATTTGTCAGGAATTAAAAAATAAAGCCATTAAAAAAAAAAAAAAACTAGCCCATTCCCATTTCTTCCTTCTCTGCTCCATCACACAGTGGTTTTTTGTTTTGTTTTGTTTTTTCATTTTGGCCTATTACACCAAAATGGCAGCTATTGCTTTCATTTATTTCTTGGCAAGAACGCAGTGGATTGGTTTAAGTAACAGACATTCATAAAAGTATTTCCAACCTGATTGCTACAATGTAAAGCATGGTAAAGATAGTATTCCTATGAAACTGATGTTTTAATCCAGTAGCAATCTGATGGGGGAGTCAGAATAAATTGATATGCAGAAATAGATTATTGGCACAGTTATGTCTGTCAGGAGTGTTAAAAAATCCCACCCTTCCTAGCTGACATAGCTATGCCAGCAAAAAAATCCTCAGTCTAGACACAGCTATGCTGGCAGAAGAGTGCTTCATTTAAAATAAGATTAAAATAAACTGCGTCTATACTAGGAGGCTATGCTAGTATAGGTATAACAATGAAGCACATGTAGCATAGACAAGGCCCAGCTACACCATCCGATACAGTCAACCGTACAATAACTTACTTCCATAAGCATGGCTTTGTATTAAATAGAAAGTTTCTCTTTGCACATGGGATGGTGGGAGATGAGCGATCTTGCCTGGATAGAAGATCCTGTGCAAGGTAAATCCAGATATGCGGGACATCCGATTATCTGAGAAGTGACTTTGATAGGTATCTCTAATGCAAAGTTGGGGGATGGGGGTGGAGAGAGGGATGTAGTGTTCAGGCTGGACTTAGGTTAACACTCATAGACAGACCGACAAAAAGATTCTGCTGAGACTCAGCTGTGAGTTATAACAATAATTGCTGTGCGCAGCTTTGCTGCTCTTCTTGTCATTTTTGTTCAAGATGAACAGGAGCTGTATATCTTGTGAATAAAACAGACCGGGAGGGAACTGTGTGTATGGCTCCTACGTGCCATAAGAAGAGACACACATTATAAATACAGTTCTTTTGGTTAATTTAATCTTCTTACTATTCCAGCATCCAAACAAGTGGCATTTCAAGCATGGACTGATTTTTCAGGTGAGGAATAAGTGATGCAGAGACTCAAAAGCTCTCATTCTGGTCTCACTTATACTGGTGTAAACACAGCGTAATTCCCCTGAAGGCAGTGGACTTGCCTTAGTGTAGAACTGGTGTAAAATCAGAAGCAGGCCCTATAAGTCTCTGCATCACTTATTCCTCTCCCTTATAAACGTCTATCCTCTTAAGACACTAAGGTGGCTTGATTTAGGATAAAATCCTGGCCCTGTTGAAATCAGTGGGAGTGTTGCCACTGAATTCCACGGGACTAGGATTTCACCTTTAGCGTTTAAACAGTGGCCACAATAAGCCACATAGCCACCCAAAAATAGTCGTTCGGCTACAGACAGCTAATCAAAAGGGAGTGTTTCCAAAAGCTGTTTAATATTAGGAGAAAAGAGGTGAGGTAGATAGAGGGAGCTACTGAATAATAAAGAGCAATAATTCTTTGCCCTTCTCCGGCGTCTTCACATCGAGAATCTCAAAGCAATTCAAAATCGTCATACTCACAAGCCCATAGTGAAGTGAAGCAGCATTAATCCCATTTTACAGAGGGGGAAACTGAGATCAATTAAGAATGAGGCCGGAGAGTGAGGCCAACAGGAGTTGCAAGTGTGAAGGAGGAGGTCCAAAGGCCCAGCAACAGAATGGCAGAGCTGGGTACAGAATATGGATCGGCAGTCTCTCAGTCCTGTGGCTCTCTCACTCACAGGTCCGGGCTGTCATTTGAAGTGCCGTGCCCTAAGGTACGTCACACCAACGGTGTGCTACAGGAACTCCTAAAAACATGGCAGTGTCGTGATGCTCAAGGAGTTGGTCTCAAAGGTACCAAGGGGTCTCCTGTGAAGAGGTTTAAAAATCTAGCCGCAAGAAAGATTTAGCCAAAATATCTTGACAAAGCCCCTTTAAATGGAGCAGATATTGGCCTTGGTGAATGGAAAAATACAGCGTGAATCAAGTCTGCAGAATGAGGACACTAGAGGAAGCAACCTGCATTGACTAGCAGCTGATACTGCCACCCCACATGATGTGTAACTAATAACAGCGAGCCAGACGTTAAATATTAATAACATTTTCCTTCTGACTCATCGGCAAGCCAGAGCCTCGCTGCACAGCACAAACTGATTCACAGACCATCAGCGCCCACCTCCCCGTGCTGCCCAGGTCATCCAGCTTGCCACTAGCTGGCCAGGTGTTTGCTGCAGGATTCGCTGGCAAGACTGCTCAGGTGCAGTGAGTTTAACGTTAAAAGAAAATAACCCTCTGAGTAAAAAAAAAAACAATTCACAGTTTCAGCACCGAGAGGGAAAGTCACCCCTGTGCAGACAGCCTGCGCAAGACCCGTGCACCACTTGAAGTCTAACTGCTTAGCTCTGTGAATGCAGTGGTTCAACAGAGGTATGATGCATTCCCCTTTTAGGATATGTCTACATTGCAAATGCAGGTGTAATTGTAGCACAGGTATGCCTACCCATACAACCTTGAGTCTAGCTAGCTTGGGTAAGAATAGTAGTGAAGCCGGGGTGGCACAGGCTTCAGCGCAGGCTAGCAACCCAAGTGTGTACACGGGGCCCCTGCAGGCTCGTATCGGGGCAGCTAATCCACGCTGACTCCCCTGCTGCCAGGTCTACACTGCTATTGTTACCCATGAGAGCTAGATCAAAATGCAGACGGGTATATACACCCACTCGACAGTCACACTTGAATTTGCTCGGTAGATGTACCCCAAGAGCAAATTGTGTCCCCTCCTCTGTATCAATAAGCAGTGTGTTCACAGATCATTTCATCAAAGAACTATGAATAGTAACATCACAGGTAGTGACACAAAGGACAGTAGCTGAGTCACTTACCACTTTATGGGAAAGAAGCAGTCTCTACTTAGTCATTTTCATTATAAGGCAGATTTTGCCCCCTGCCCCCATGACCTCTACCTTCCTCAAATAAGGTAATTTCCTATTCAATTTAAGCTTGCACTGTCTGGGTTAGAAGGCAGTTTTTGGCTTGAATCCAAGGAAAGCTTTATGCGGGGAGACCGAGACAAGGCATTTCTGAGATATCAGACTTCGCATAAAATAAGTGTTATGTACACTCTGAAAGCACTTTTAGTGTTTCTTTGCAACATCTTATCACTTAAACGGCTTGCATGAGAAACGTCAAATCAGGTTAATTTCAAAGATCTTGGCAAGTTCTAGCAGTTCAGGACCAACTGATTCAATGATGAGCTAGGACTTATTTTCACTGCAGAGTCAACTCAAGCTTCGTCTACACTGAAAACACTACAGCGGCACAGCTCCAGCACTGCGACTGTGCCACTGCAGTGCTTCAGTGTAGACACTCACTACCGTGATGGGAGGAGTTCTCTCCTTGCCAAAGTAAATCCACCTCCCTGGGAAGCAGTAAGGAAGTTGACAGAAGAATTCTTCCATCGACCCAGTGCTGCGTACATGGGGACTTCGGCTTAACTGTCACTGGGGTGCGGATCTGTTTTTACGCCCCTGACCAACTTGGCTGGGTGAGTCTACTTTTCTAGTGTAGACAAGCCCTCAGGCTCAACTGTAAGCTTTCCCTTTAACACACTCTGCATTAACATGTCCCTATCGGTGCTCCGTGGCAAGGTAGCCACCACCCCTCTGAGCTATAGGAGAGACCCCGAGGTAGCTGTGCATGTGTCTTGCTACCCTGATGTAACTGCAGTGAAGACATGCTACCCACTGGCAGTCACAACAAGCAAGACATGGTGGCCTTTCCATCCCTTCCCAGAAGCCCCCCATCCATCCGCATCTGCTCCGCGCTCTCCACCCCTCCTCTCAGCATTTCTCCAGCTTCACACCCCTTCAACATGTGATACAGCAGAACGACGTCCATTATCAACGTGCCGCCACCCTGGCTGCAGGAACACACACAATTCTTGGCACAACCGTGGGCCAAATCGAGCAAAGCCCTTGAGGGCACAGTGGGGGCACAATGAGTTTTGGTGCTCTGAAGCTTAGGGTATGTGCCCAGGTAGCTGTATTGCTTGTCATGGCCAGATATAGCACCAGTGAAGAGGCAGGGTTTGTCAACGCAGTCAGGAGGTTGCTCTGTCCTGGGCTAGGCTACCAGGGGTTAATTTACCATGCTCAGCATGCAGTGAAGGCATAGATTAAGAAAAATCAGAATGGGGGTGACAAGGTGTTAAAAAGATACCAAATGACTATAAACATCTATTAAAAAGATACCAAATGTGACTAAGTGACGCTATTCTTGGGGTTTTCTCTGAGTGCACCTCAGTTTCCCCCATATGTTACTCACGTATTTTGGTGATGGGACCCAGGTGTGTGATCATTGCAGGAGCCACTAGAGGGCAGAGGGGTCTTCCCCAGCCACACATAGGCAGACAATAGCCAGGACCCCCTGCCCTGGTCAACTGGTTGTAACAGGCGGAGACAGGAGGGGGTAGACACCTTGCCTGGGAAGGAGACAAGGGACTGGGAAGGGGCAAAGGGACAGGTCTGGGGGGTGGCTGGCTGGAAGGGCCTGAAAATGGGCTCCCAGGATCCCTCGTTGGTTGCTGCTGTAACTTCTAATTAATCTGCCAGCAAAGTCTTTCTACGCTGTGATTTCGAGAACTAATAAACCCTTCTGACTTGCACGCTGGCTGTGAATCGCTTCTGACTGCAAGGGGGATGCATGGCCCCTTTGGGGGCATGTAGGAGCTCCCCAGAGTCCCATCCAGGGGATTCACAAGGGAGCTCAGGGGGAGCAGGGGGGCTGAATGCTCCGAGGCCAGATTCAGGGGGCGGCTGCACTGGTGTGTGGAGACCCGGGGTGGAGATGTGGGGCAGACTCCGATCATCAGAGTCCTGCCTGGCTGCACACCGAGTGGTTCCAGAGCGCTGTTTCTGTGGGACTCCATCATACTCCTGGAGACAGGAGCTTTCATTTAACTAACTAACTTAAAAATATATATATATATTAGAGCTAATCCAGTTCCTTTGTGAAGTCTTTAAAACGTAAACAAATCGATAGGGAAGTTTTGTCACACGGTGAGTTCTCAAGAGGAAGAAAAATGAAAACAAAAAGTCATAGCTGAACCTCTCACTTCTTCTCACCGTACTCACTGGCTGAATCATTGTCCCTTATCTCCTGAGCACTGACAGACTGCGCATCTCACTCACTTATTGGTAGTGTGGTCTAATGGCTAGAGCAGCGAACTGGGATTTAGGAGACCTGGCTTCTATTCCCAGCTCAACCACTGGCCTGCTGCGTGACCGCCCACCCCAAGAAAGTCACTTCACCACTCCGTGCCTCAGTTTCCCCATCAGTAAATGGGGATAATGATCTTGAGCTCCTTTGAAAAGTGGTGTCTGTGTGTATATATATATATATATCTATGTTAAAAAGTTAGGTATTATTTCTACTCCCGGTATCTTATTCCTTCTCCTAGCCTCGCCCATCAGGATAAACATCTGTTGAATCTTCATACCTGGTCATGCCTCCCCTGACTCTCTTTTAAATCTTAGCTCTTGGCACTAATGGCCATGGCCGCAACATCACCTGAGACCATCAATGCCCCTTTTATCTTTTATATACGCAGCCCATTCCACAAACACACAGGAAACCCATGATGGACTCCCTGCACCTCTCAGCAAAGACATAACAGCACAAAGCAGTAGTGAGGTGTCATATTACCAAGGCTTTATTACTCTTACCAAATATGCTACAGCACATTATGAACTTATAAACAATTAACTAAATTACAGCTGTCAAAGTAAGTGAATAAAGCACGTTTTGTGATTCATTGTCATTTTTTTTTATTATTATGATGCTTACTTGCTAAATTCACAAAATTCTCAATGGGTGTCACTGTCATTCACATGAATTAGCCAGGTTTTTCTCATATAGATCTTGTGCGCTGCCACTTTATTGCTCAGCTGTTATGATGCGTTAGAATAAACCAGACAGCTCTTTTAAAAGTGTCATTTTTCAAATTGCTTCCTGCTCTGTAGCATGTGATGGACCAAATACCCCTGTGCACAGCTGCTGGTTCACTGCAGATCAGTTACTCGGTGTCTTCCTTACCAGTTACCCCTATCAAAGGCTCCCTTGCATATCTAAAAGCTGTAGAGGTTTTGATTATTGCCCAGTAATCATCTCAGTAAAAACAGCATTAGGGACAAATGAAAGCACCAATACCTGACACTCATTTCCAAATGAGCTCTGGGTGCCAGTTAAAATATTCCAAAACATGAATAACCAGGGACCATTCCAGAGAGACCCAGGAATATGAGCAGGAAAAGAAATACAGAAAGGAGACAGGGTTGGAGATGTGTGTGGAGAAGCCTGTCAAGGGAAAACTGATCTCTGCATGGAATCCTTGCTCAGAGGAGCCAAATTGTGTTGATAAGAGGGACGTCTAAGAGCTGAGAGTGCATTGCACCCTGCAATAGGACACTGGTGGCTATGGGATTTCTCCAGTAGCAACTTTAGCCACGGCGATCCAAGTAAGAGCTAATAAAGTGCAAAAGAAGAGTAACATTTGCTCTGCATCAGAACTGCAAGCGGCAAGAAAGCTGTCTATCTTCGCCATCCTCTGAGGCTGGAGGATGGGGAGGGAAGGAACCTGCTGATTCTCTCACTAGCTTCCTCAAGACTCTGCACTGCTGGTTCAGCAGACTGAGGCTCAGACCACGTGCAGGCATCACAGTCTCCTCCTCTCTCTTTTTGGGGGAGAATTCAGTCCTATTAAAAGACATTCAGCTAACAGTTTCAGAGTCCTCTCTACTCACAGCCAGTATAGCAAGCTTCCCCCACACTGCTACTTCCTACCCATGCCCAGATATACAGAGAGGGTATATAGACAGATCAGTCTCCATGACCCAGTCTGTCTTTGCCCTGTCTGCCAAGACTTTGGACAAAGGAGTCCAGATGATTATATTAGTCCAGCTTCCAGTGGGACAAGGGTCCACCTCATCAGATCACCACCATCACCAGTCATTTCACATGTACCAAAGAGATTAAAACTAATGAGGAGAAAGTCTTCTGTGCCTTTATTACCAGGCCCCTGGGACACCTACTTTGTCATTATCTCCCGCCATCCAATCAGTTTATGGGCCTTTTATTCATCGTTCACAATGAGCCCTTGCTGCAGGTGACAAACTCAAGAACCAACTCAAAACTTCCTCCATCCACTGTTGCTCATACATATGAGTCTATTCCCCCCACCCCTCTCGATCTCTGCACCTCCTTCTTATGAAGGAACTAGGAAGTCTGCTAAAGAGGAAGTATCTAGAGAGAACAACATTTTACATAACCTTGATGAACAATATGTATCTCTCTATGTTTACGGCAAATTAAGGTTGGGATTTAAATTTTAAGAAAATATCACACAAAGCTCAGGAAAGTATAATACACACAACGCCATGGGAATCAAACTTCAAGGAAGCCAAGAAAACAAAAATGACTCACCTAAACTGACCGCCTAGATGAGTAAAATACAAAGCAGTGTCATGTGGTGAATATTTAAATCTTTTAACTTTAAAACATTAGTAACACAGATAAGGGATTAAAAATAATGCTGTAGGTGATTTATCTTGACTGTCTCTCTTTAACAGCAGTGTGGCTACCACCATAATAAAGGAAATTAGTACTGATAATTTGATCAAATCCTTTATGCCATTAATCCCACTTGAAGATATTTTTAGATGTGCTGGGGTTTAAAGCAATATCCTATACATGTCCAAGACTCATTAATTATAATTGGTATTTAATGTGTTCCAGGCTTTCATTTCTTGGAAATATTTAGGGCTGTGTCCAACTAACTCATTTGAGACAATGGTTTAGTCACACCAGAAAAAGACTCTCCCGTTCTGAGCCAAAGACTATGATGGAACAAATTAGAGTCTTTTTAAATGGCACTTAAGGCTTGTCCACATGGTACCACAGTCTGGACTACAGTGGAGTGATTTGTAGATGCTTTAAAGTGCTGTGCACTACCTGCCCCATGTAGACCCTGCTGGTGTGAACTAAATGGTCCCTAGTTCGCATTAATGTAGTTAGGTTAATGAGTGGGTGGGTGAGGTTCTGTGGCCTGCAACGTGCAGGAGGTCAGACTAGATGATCATGGTGATCCCTTCTGACTTTAAAGTCTATGAGTCAATGTGATAGGAAAAATAGCCATGCCGGAGAAGAAAGAAACCACATCAGAGAGAGTACCTTCTACGGTTGAGGCCCTCCAACTGTTCACCAGCCTTAGAAAAACAGGAACAGCCACTTACCTGAAAAGAAAGAGAGAAAAGTGTCAATGTTTACTGAATTTTCAAAGAAAGAAAAAATAACCTGCATGCTGAGAGAGATGAAATAAAATAACCGAGATGCACTGGCAGCGCTATGGGGGTGGGAATGGAGGATCAGGGGAGCACTGCAGGTCGAGGGAAAGATGCATTGGCAGAGTTGTATTTGGGGAAGGACTGGAATCTGGACTAGCAAGGGGTGCTGCCAATCAGAGCTGAGGTGCATTGGAAGGAATTGGAGGGAGTGGGAAGAATTTAAATCGTGGGGGCGAGGAGAGGGACTGTGCATTGCAGGCTGGAGAGACATTGGCAGAACTGTGTGAGGAGCCCAGTATTAGGATATCAAGGGATGCCTTAGGTCAGGATGGAGGTACACTGGGAGATCCGGGTAGATGGGTGGAACTAAAAATAGGAAAACACACTACAGGTCAGGACACAGGTGCATGGGCAAAGCTACGTGGAAAGCCAGTATAGAAAAATCTGGAGATTTTACAGGTCAGGAATGAAGTCCATTGGCTAGAACTAGGGGCTTGAGTGTCTGACGTTTGCACAGTATTTGCCAACACTGTACCTGGCTCTTCCATTTCAATTATGAATCAGTATGGAAGATTCCCCTTCAATGAGCAACCTTTATGTGTTCCCTGTTGTAGACAGACATTCATCTTATGTACTGACTAATTTGTAAGGTTAGTGAGAAATGCTCTGTAAAATTAAGAAAAATACATACGAGGCACCTGCAAGTCCACTCCCTTGTGTGCAACATGTATGTACAACCCCATTACGCACTGACTAATTTATAAGTTTAGTGAGAAATGTGCTGGAAAATAAATCAATAAATAGGAACCTGCAAATGAATTCCCTTTTGTGCAACCTGTGCATACAGTCCCATTAGCAGCAACACAGCAGGCAATCGATTAGGGAGGGAAAAATGGCTTTTTTTATAATAATGGATTTTGAGACTCCTGGTGATAATTTATTTACTAGGAATTTTTGCAGAGCTGGCTAGTGCGCTGACGAAAACCCTCGGAACTGGTTAATTTAAAAAGGGGTGAGAAAAAAGAGAGCGGTGTTGCTTATTTTTGAGAAATATTGTTATTAAATTATTTGAAACCTATTGATAAAATGCACCCAAGAGCTACACTGCTGTAATTTATAATACAAATTACACTGCTATTGACAAATGGCAATTTAATCCAGCGATTAACTTTAACAATATGAATTCCTGTGTTGCCTCTGATATTTTTAAAACAATAATATACAAGACAAGAGGCAGGTTATGTGCCAGGCACACCAGATGCTGTACTACTGCTGGCCTCAAACTTATTTTCTGCCTCATCTCTCCATAGGAGATAACCAACTGGGAGTAATTTAACCAATTACTCTACTTCCTTTAAAGGGGAATCAGACTCTGGGATGTAGCCCTGGGGCCATTCTGAATATTCACTTGGATTCAAGTGAAGTAGCCTCTCTCCCCCTCTCCATATATAATACTATCTATTGCCCTCTGTAAATATGTGGCCTCCTCCAGGATGCCCTCTTTTGGCTTCAGGGCAGCCTTGCAACTGGCCCCTCACTTCAGTTTCCCTCGAGTCCGCAAATGAACTCAGTACAGCCCTCAGACTCCATAAATAGCCCTTTTTGCAGGGTTAATTTACTACCAAAATCCCACTAGAGTAAATCAGAATTCCCCCAGCTACAGTCCAAACAGAACATTCATCTGAACAGTCCCCAAGTACGGCTCCGGTGTCTCTCACCACACATCGCCTCAGCTCCCTGGCACTGCTCAGCTGTCTTTCACCATGCCTCACCCCAGTCCTTCTAGCTGAGATGTTTCTCTAGCCTGTTTCCTTCCCAGGTAGGTCCCCAGCCTCCAAGCCCGGAGGCATCTCTGTCCGCTACTCCCAGCCTTCACTCCCCTCCAGCCTTTACCTAGCCATTGATCTCTGGCCTGGGGAAGTTCGTAGGTGACCACATGTCTGCTGTCCTGCCTTCACCAGCTCTTAGCCCAGCTCTGCTCTTCCTCTGAGCTATCTCTACTCTCCGCACTTTGGAATCTCTTTTCTTGACTCTGGGTTTTAAAATTCTCCCTCTAAACTGTCTCAGGATTCTGGACTCTGGATTCCCTGTTCCCCATTCTGAACTCATTCTGAACTGATTGACAACTCCCAGAGGCAGCCCCACCCTCCTCATTACACTAAGTAGGGCACACCTGGACTGGAGTAGGAGCACTGAACCCAATTTTATTTAAGGGGCCAGCAACCCTGTTACAGCCCTCTAACCCTAAGCACCCTGTCTTCACACCTTACACGCTACTAGAGTGATGTTTGTACAAAATATGCCATGTAAGGTGTCATTTGAAAGCGAACACACTGGTGATTAATAGCATTGTAAAATGCATGTGTTAACCTAATATGCATAGTTAAAAATTCCCTTTGTGTAATGTTACTAGCACGTTTAAGACAAAAACAGCCTAACCTACGTAAAGGCGATAAACAGGTTGTCCTAGACAAAGGAAGTGGCTTTACCTCAATTTACATATCACATAAACAAAAGGTATCAAGCTGTGAGTCTGAACTTGAGAGACAGAGAATTAACATGGCTCCTACACCTCAGGGAGACACAAGAGCCTGAATGCCCAGAAGTACTTCCTAACTGGGAGAACAAAGCAATTCTTTGGGAATATGGGGTATGGAGAGAGATCCCATCTTGATCTTTTACCCAAGACGACAAGAGAGACCAGTACTTCTTACTTCTGTGAAAGGTCCTGACTGAGAGACTGGTAGCCATGCTGGACAAAGAATAATTGGTGAAAGAAACCATCTTAAACAAAGACCGTACATTGCAAGATGATGTTTTAGACTTTTAGATGCGTGTTTTCCCTTTTATTTATTCCCTTTATTTCCCTTTCTAACTTTATTACTTTTACTTGGCCCCATCTAACCTATGTTCTGTTGTTAATAAACTTGTTTTATTTTTAGTCTAAACCAGCTCAGTGCTGTGTTTGGATTGAAGTACCCATTAACTCCAGTTAATATGGCAAGCTGCTGGGCGTTCTCTCTTTATAGGAGAAAACAAATCTTATTATTTCTCTGAATGGTCTAGGAGTGGGCTGAACACTTCAGGGCACATGGTTTTGGTGAACTCAGGGACTGAAATTGAGTTGGGGTCATCTTGCCAGGTGTAACCAAAACTGGTGGAAACCAGGGTGTAGCGGTAGTGGTGTAGGCAGGCTGCTGAGGTCAGAGTGCTGAACCAGAGTTGCACAGCACACAGGCATTCAGGATATTGCATGTTTGTCTGCTGGCTGTTGGTGTCCAGGCTGAGAGTCATAGCAACAGAGCATTTAAGGCACCCAGAGTTACTGGGTAGGTGGTGATACAACCTCTTACTAGTCTGGATTGCACCCCGAAACATGACAACTCCCCAATAAGATTCCCGTAGGGAAGTCTGACCTGGAATTAACCTAACTAACCAATGTGCTATACTGAAAATAAGAAACAGACCAGGATCTAATCCTTGCATATTCATAAGGAACACACCACAGGCCATATTATAACCAGTCACTCACTGTACCATGTTTCAACTGGAAGCAAAACCTGGGATAGATAGACCTGACTACCCCCTGGGCAATAACAGAGCAGAACCGCAGCCTATAATGGATATTGGTAAATCAGATAATTCTGCATTTTAAGCTGATTTCCATCACTGATATCTTTGACAGCTACAGGAGCAGAGTTAAATGCAATAATGTGATGTTGCTTGGTCACTTAATTCTAGCAGTAAATTCAATATTTGCCAGCATGCACCAGCAGAAGATACAAAGTGTACATATCTACTGGAGCTCTTGGGGCAGAATTAACTTTGCAGTATCTTGTGTGGAAAAAATAAACCAGCCAAGGTGTTTATTTGGTGAGTTTCTCAGTCTTACTCTTTCACAAAAGTGCTAAAAAATCCTTCTGCATCCCCAGTGTCCTTTCCTTGTGATTGAACTGCAGTCTGTGACCACCAGTAGTATGACAGATCTCTTCTCATTGTTGTCAACATCGTCAAGGTGAGGATAGTGGCAGAAGGATTAAAGTGAACATTACGTCTCCCCTGGTGTTGCCATTGGTTTTAGTTCAGAGCAGGCACACACGGAACTGATAGCAATGTTTAAAAAAGACTGGGAGGTTCCATTGTTTAGCCAGTTCTCCAGGTCTGCTGAGTTGTGCTGGGAACCCCTCAAGAACAATTTGTCATATTTTGGTGCCTCCTGTTGTGGCTGGAGCCAAGAGGGGCAGAGAAATATAAACAGGGAAAAATACCTGGGAGAAAATGATGTTAATTCATTTTTAACCCTCTAAAAAGTTCATTTAAAATATTATGCAAAGGTTCAGATCAGTTGTTTTTTGCCATGCAAAATGGTTCATCCATCTTGGCACAACAGTATCAAAGACCACAAAAATCTGCAAATAAAAATATTGTTTTACCAGTTCTACATATGGTATTTGGGGGAAAAGGTGACTGATGATCTTGTGTTTACAGAGGAGGGCTAGGAGACAGAAAACCAGGGTCCTACTTCTAGCTCTGGCACTGACTTGCCAGCTCTGCTACTGTGGGTCCCACACTTTTCCTCCTCGTGGAGGGTCAGGGTCCTGTCTGCTGCCCCTATTTCTAGGCATTTCTCATCCCGGTAGTGCCCAGTGGGGAAAGAGGTGAGGGGGAAGGGACCTGGGCCCGCCCTCTACTTCAGGTCCCAGCCCAGAAGCCCTTATAGTAACTACTATGCACTGCCGAGAATGCTTCTGGCTGCAGTTTTCTCCTGGGCTACTTTCCCTCTCTGCCCTTCCAGCCGCTGGGGTTTCCCACCCCCTCTCTTCTTGGGCAGGGTTTCTATCAATCCTCCTGTCTGGGGGAGTCTCTCAGTCCCATTCCCCCCTTTTGGGAGGGTCCTTTTCCCTCAGGCCTCTGTATCTTTGCGTCAGGGGTTTGGCACTGAAGCCTCCCTCCCAGCATTCCCCTTCACCTGGCTCTTGGGTCCTGCCATCAGTCACCGCATGCCTCCAATACTCCCGTCAGCTCTCCTTCATCTCTCCTCTGTCTGGCTGACGCAGGGGGTTTTATCGGGTCTGGCTGGGCTGTAATTGGCCACAGGTGCTCCTAATTGACCTGTAGTAACCCCTGTTCAGTCCACAGGCAACAAGGGTCTGAGCATTCTGGGGCTAATATACTTCCCGTTTGACCCTGTGACCCCCACACCTGCTCCCGTTTTTTCATTAGTTGTCCCACAGAATCAGTTGAGTCCTGGGTCCAGTGACTCCTCCCTTTAGGCTGGGGGAGGGGCCTTTAGCAGCACGCCCACCCACTTCCTGGAACACAAATAGGATCACCCTCCTGCTGCCTTCTGGCCCTGCTGTCTCACAATATATATCTGCACACGCGCAACGTGCCCAGCCATTTAAAGGCGTCACCATCAGCCAGGTGGAGACCCGGTAGCCCGCCATCGAAATAAGTCAGTGGGTACTCGACAGTGATATGCAATGTAGTCTGAAGTTGACTGCAGCTGCATCGCGGGTCATTAGACTAACCCCTGTTAAAGAGATTGGCCGCATAGTTGTCCTTTCCTGTTTGAAACCAGTTCAGAGATGACCACAGTTGCCTTGGCAGGTCAAAACCTGGTGGACAGATGGTTGGGTTAGTGACGAGCGAGTGATTAATGACTGTCATCACGGACCACTCGTTATGCCCAGCAAATTCCACCGTTATGTTCTGTGATGGCATGAATGAACATAGGGGGCAGCTAGAAGACAGGCGAGCTGGGGGGGCTGTTGAAGAGGTCTGCATACAATGGCAGGTTGCTATTCTCATGGATCTTGGCCAGCAGTGTGACAGAGGCCTTCACATGGCGAATATGGGGCGGTGCTATGTCACTAAGTATTGGTAGCCATGGCGGTGGAGTTGTCCGTAAAGTCCCGGTAACAATACGCATAGCTTTGTTAACCTCTACTTTGACTAGCCTCGTGTGAGATAAGACACACCAGAAAGGAGCACAAGTTTCCATGAGGTTTCCTCTCTACGCACTGACCATCCCCACCCCTTCTTGTTTTGAGCATGTTGATGAGAACAGAGCCTGAGGTGGCATGAGCGCGATTGTAATGCAATCAGAAGATGATGACTTCAGAAAAGGAGGGGAGGGGGAATAATCAGCAGAGGCCGATGAACTCCCAAGATAAAAAGATTCTGTTTTCATGCAGATGTCCCTAATAATAAAGAGGGAGGGAAGAGCAATACGGCATATGCGTTAAATAGAAGCAGCACTGTTTCTAAATGGAATATTTCAGAGTTTTCCATGGGGTGTTAGCAGCTCTTGACAGCCAGAATGTACAGAAATACCCCAGACGCATCCCATCTCTATCCAGGCCACACTGCCTGTGAAAATAATCTTATATATGTGCGTGTGTCCATATCTGTTCTGCAATTTAGAGCCTTAGCGGAAAATGAGGAAGATATATAAAATATGCAGGAAACATCCGCATCTCCCTCCAGGCTCAGATTGAGCTTAGTGTCTTATGAAAATATTATGCAAATACAACAGTGTTTTCTTTGGGTGAGCCATTTAACTGGAGCTTTCAACACCTTGAAAGCCTGGAGACAAAGAGAGGAGGTAATGATAAATGTAATTTATTTACAATGGGCATAAATGGAAGGTGCAGGCAGCTGATGCAAAAGGTGAGCTCCTCCTTCCCCTTCTGTCTGCCTCCTGAGTGAGGACTTTCCGGGGACCATTCAGTTCTCAGCTTCCTTACTCCCTGCTCTTCCTCAGATTCTGTATCCTCATGCATGTAACATTCATGGACAAGAAGTCTGAACTACTAAGTTCAGATCAGTAAAGGATCCCCTCCCCTCAGCCTTGCAAACTTGTCCTGGGTTTTCACATCTTCACAAAATTAACTCTGGATCCAGCCCCAGAAAAACCTGCAGCAGATCCCCCAGCACTTTAAAGCAGACACTAGACACAGCCAGACTCCTGTGTTGTGGTCCTGCTTAGCAGTGTTCACCTGGGTCAATACTCAGGTGGGATAGCTCCAAGGACCACACAGGCATTGCAGGACATGACACTGACAAATCAGGACTGAACATAAGCCCCAATCTGATGTGAGGGAATGCGGTGCTACTGGAGAGGTTGGGCCAGATCTTCATCTGGTATACATTAGCATAAACAGTAAAACAGGGGGCTTGACTTCCTGTGGTCATTATATATCCATGACCCCTCTTTTTACAAAATATGTAAGCACCAGTGCCCTGGCCAAATTTCAACAAGGATAATCATAGTCATAGAGTTTAAGGCCAGAAGAGACCATCAAATCATCTAGTCTGACCTCCTGTACATCACAGGCCACTAATACAACTCAGCCAATTGCACACTAAACCCATCAACCAAAATTAAACCAACATATTACAGCTCTCAGGAGTCTAAACTATTGTGCGCCAAAGACAGAGAATGGGGAGGATCGATGTGCATCAATGACTCAGGCCCTTGCAATGACAGGGACTTGATTAAGTGCGATATAGCTAGACGATCCTTGCTGCTCTAAATATCCTTTGCAGGTTAACTGGGTAGCCCTCTACTTCATTTCCTACATGAACCTGCTGCTCAGTTTGGGATGCTGCTAAAACCAGCTGCCATGTTCCATCCAAGATGTGAAGTAGGTAGGTGACGTGGTGATCTCTATAAAATTAAGCTTGCAAAGTAGTGTTTGAGTGCTCTGGATGAGAGGTATAATGCAGTAAATGTTAGTTATACTTTATTATTATTACCCCAGAAGACTTAGTACCCTCTTAAAAAATCTAATCCTTTTTAATGTGTACTAAGTAAAATCATTACTTACAGGGGTGACAAATGTATTACCAATTATGAAATTACTTTACAATGTAGCACTAGTAAAAATGACTTGAAGTCAAAATTAGGTCTAATAAAAAATTACTTAATTTAATAAATCATTTTGTCTCCAATAATTATTTACTTAAAACTAGAGTTTGCTGAAAAATATCACAGTCTTTTTTATTAATGCCACACAAAGTAATTGTGTAATTAGAAAATAACTTACAAGGTGACACATTTTACTCAATAATGATGCATGATATGTATATACCACTTCCTGGCCAGAAAGATCTGAAATCACTCTATAAAATAAATACTAGTGCATAAGAATCACTTCATCCACCACTTAAGTGCAGCCACTTCTGGGTGAAAGGAGGAGGCAGCTGTGTCATACAGCAGAGCAGCACAATGCAACAGCATAGGACAGAAATCATAGAATAATAGAAATGTAGGACTGGAAGGGACCTCAATAGATCTTCTAGACCAGTTCCCTGCACTGAGGCAGGTCTAAGTAGACCATCTCTGACAGGTGTTTGTCAATACAGTGTCCTGCTGAAACCACAGAATAAGGGAGGGATGCAAAACATATTCACCCCATAGTGGGATATGCCTAGGACCCAGAGCCTAACATCTTGAATCTTGTGAGAAAATGGCTACAAATGGTCAGGACCTCTACTTTGTGTATCATCTGAAAGGTAACAACATGATCTAAAGACATGTTCCAGCGCTGGTTCGATACCAATTTTCAGGGAAGAATGCCATACAGTGAATTCCCCACCATTACTTCTTATAGCATCTCTGGGTTTCTTGGATAGAGTCCATCCAAATACTGACCAAACTCAACCCTGCTAAGTTTATGGAATGTGATGAAATCATAGCCTGGGTAGCTAAATTAGAAGTAAACATGTGCATGTCCATGCACTGTGGAGGAGAAGTGTGGTGAGAAAATAATACTTTCATGCTTCTCGCTCTCTTTCCATCCAGAGGTGCTGGAACTAGGAGTGCAGGAGGTGCTGCCGCACCCCCTGCATGAAGTGGTTTCCATTGTATACAGGGTTTACACAGTGTGGTTCAATGGCTCTCAGCACCCCCACTATAAAAATTGTCCCTGCACCCATACATGGACCTTTAAACACTTGGCATGCAATAAGGTATTAAGCCCCAGTTTACAAATGAAGAGATAAATCAGCCAGCCTGTGACAGAACTGAAAACAGAACACAGCACTCCTGAAGCATGGCCCCGTCTTGTAACCAACATACTGTGTCTTCGAATTAAAAATCCATTGTGGACTAAATCTTTCCCAGAGTCAGGCCCATTTTTAAAAAATCTCAAGACCATACAGATCCTCTTTGGGCAATGAATGTTCAGACCTGTGTGTGCATGTGCGTTCAAAGGGGAGGAAAAGAAAAATGTTTCCTTTGGCTCCACTGAAGAGAGTTGGCAATGGTAATGTCTAAGATACAAATGTAGCCAATTGCAATCTTTCTGTTTCAAGGATAACAGGTTGACCACCACACAACATCCATTAGAAGATGGAGAGTAGGGAAGGGCACAGTGTGACAAGGGGAATGAATTACAAAGGGATGTTTGATCAAGAATATTCCTAATAACCCTGAGATTAGAAGAAATCAGAGCATAGGCCACATTTACTGCTATAAATTGTTCCCTATTTTATTTATAAAAACAAAAAAGCAGATGAAACAAATAATGCTAGACAAATAATTAATACTGAATACTTCATTCAACTAATTCTGGGGTTTTTTTCTGTTCACAAATTGTCTGCAAATAGATCATGATTTTTCAAATGCATCCAGTATTCAAAATCATTTGCAAAATAGTCTCTGAGAATAGTTGTTGGTTTGTTAGCATGTCTGCAAATATTCTGTTGAAAGAACTGGAAAACCAAAAATTGAGATGTTTGGGTTGGATACGTGGGTCATATGCTACATTTCTTTCCCCCGATTGGATAAGAGTAACTTCTGGAATCAGGTTTCTCTTTGCAGGTACAGTCAATTACAAATTCAAAAATTTGTTTTCTATGAACATTCTGCAACATTCACTTAAAATTCACTCTGTGAATCTTCCTGGCTATAAATTTGCTTACTAGAATAATCACAGAAAATTGATGCCTGAGGGGTGCAAATGCACACTAGAGAAATTAGCTGAAGAACTGAGGAAAACATTTGACAGCACTCATTCAGTTTGGATCAAGAATCCCTAATTATTTCCTTAGTTTTCATCACAGAAGGTTCACCTCAGATTCTCACCATAGGTCATCAGCAAGGACTGATCAGCAAGGACTGAAAGCATAGGGTTCTGCCACTAGAAGTAACGGCATAAAACTGTTAGCTAGTAGTGGTTGGAGGCTTAAATCATCTATGGTCACCACTCACTAGAGGGGGGACATCATAGATATTTAACCCACTGTCATCGCAAGCATCTGAGATGCATAGGAGTTCATTCCCTGTACAAATCACCACTTTGTATTGACACCTACCATGGGTCACCAATGCAGATCAGACACAGGATGCTTATTTAAGAAAAGTCAGGGTTGATACGGTAATGTAAGCTTTATAATACACTCATAGACTCATAGACTTTAAGGCCACAAGATATCATCCTGATCATCTTGTCTGACTTCCTGCACATCGCAGGCCACAGAACCTCACCCAACATTCCTGCAATTGGTCCATAACCTCTGGCTGAGTTACTGAAGTTCTCAAATCATGTTAAAGACTTCAAGTTACAGAGAATCCACTATTTACTCTAGTTCAAACCAGCAAGTGAGCCGTGCCTCACCATGCAGAGGAAGGCAGAAAATCCCCAGGGTCTCTACCAATCTGACCTGGCGGAAAACTTCCCAAACCCAAATATGGTGATCAGTTAGACCCTGAGCATATGGGCAAGAACCACCAGATAGAGACCTGGGAAAGAATTCTCTGCAGTAATTCAGAGCCCTCCCAATCTTGTGTCCCATCACCAGCTGTTCGGGATATTTGCTGCTAGCAAGGGGCCATTTGCCACCGTAGGCATCTCATCATACCATCCCCTCCATAAACTCATCAAGCTCAGTCTTAAAACCCAGTTAGGTTCTTTGCCCCCACTGCTCCTCTTGGAAGGCTGGTCCAGAACTTCATTTCCCTGATGGTTAGAAACCTTCAGCTAATTTCAAGCCTAAACTTATGGATGGCCAGTTTATATCCATTTGTTCTTGACTTTGAGTGTGTCTTGCATAATTTTTGGAGCACTTAGCTTGCTCCCTCATCTTAAGAACATCTTCTTTTACTTTCCTGAGAAGGTTGATCCAAAATATATCTTCCTGGTCTGCTCAATTTGTCTCCTGCCAGTTTCTCCTCCTGCCCACCCTGAGGTAAGCTGTACTCTAATATTTCTCACGATGGCAGCTGCTAGTTATTTTCCAAACACCATTTTTGAGTAATCTGGAACAAAGCTATTCTTGCATCTGGCAGGGTTTTAAAAAAACCCAATGGCTAAATAACTGTCAGTGCAGGTGTGATGAATGTGGCCAAGCATTCAGCTCAGGAGAACTACAGAACTAAATCCGCAATACCAGAATAGGCCGAGAATAGTGCTGGAAGGACAACATGATGCTTCTTATACTTAGGGCAAGGGTATCCCATGGGGATCTGCTGTGGCGTGAAGTAACACTCATAATTTGTTTGCTTGTTTTAATAAACCTCAGCGTGACGTGGAGGCTGAAAAAAATGCCATTCAATTAGCAAAAGGTTAAGCTGTGAGCTAATAGTACTCAAGTGGGAGGGTTTCAAGTAGAGCTGGTCAGAACATTTTCCTGATCATTTGTCAAAAAATGTTATTTTATCAAAGACAAAACATCTCACAGAAATGCATTGGCTTTGATGAAGTTTTCAACAGGAAGGTTTCTGAGGTCTAAGGTGGGATCTCTGGTCACTTTGAGAGCCCCCCAAATAAAAAACCTGACCTTTTTGACCCAAAACTGGATATTTCAACACAGTTTTTTGGTCACAATTTTGGTTTGGTTATGTAAGACAAATCTCAGGCCTGGATCTGGATTTCAAATTATGCCCAAAGCTCAGAAGTAGAGGACTTCAGAGTCAGGGCACTGGTCCTGGCCCATCTTTATTTTCATGTTCTCCTCTCACACTCATTCCGAGCCCAGCGAGTCTGTCTGTCAAGCAATATATTGCCCTTTTTAAATACTGGCACTCAGCACTTTTTCCAGTGTTCTGAAATCTCCTTTGTATTCCCAGATATGTTAAAAATTAATGTCAGCAGACAAGAGATCTTCTCAGCTAATTTTTTTTGGGCACAAGTTATCCAGGCCTACTGATTTAGAAAGGTTTATCCCTAGTAGATATTGTTTAACAGCCTTATTAGTTACTAATGGACTGGAAAGTACTTCATCATCCTCATATAATTTGAATACATTTCCTTCTTCCTTCCAAACACAGAACAGAAATATTTATTAAACACTTCTGCCTTTTCTGCATTATTATTAACAAATTTACCATCTCCATCTAGTAATGGGCCTAAACCATTGCTAGGATTTCTTTTGTTCCTAATATTCTTTTAGAAACTCCTTATTGTTCTTACCCCTGCCAGAATGGATTTTTCCCTGACCCCTTTAGTTTCCCTTATCAATTTTCTACACTTTATACCTTCTAATTTATATCAATTACAATCTATTTCCCCTTTTTCCATTTGTTATATTTTTTTTTAATTATAATTATTTCTAATTGCTGCGTTCACTTCACCACTGAACCAGGATGGATTCTTAGCCAAAGTTGTCCTCTTTCTTGATTGAGGAAGTGTACCTTTTTGGTCATCTAATAAACTTTTCTTAAAGAACGTGCACATTTTTTTGTCTAAATTTTTCCTCACAATCAATATTACTCATAATTTTTCTCAGGTTGGGGAAATAAGCCCTTTTGAAGCACCAATAATATATATTACTGATTGGGATTGTCCTCTGTTTGCCTGTATTGAATGTAATCAGATCCTTGGTCCCTAGGTGACCACCAACTTCCAGTCCAGTGATTGATTCATTTTTATCTGTGACAATGAGGTCTAAAATAGAGTTACCTCCTGCTGGGTGCAATACCTTTTGTGTTCAAACTATACTCATCTATAATTTTCAGAAACTCTACTGATGTTTCACTATTGGCTGCATGAGACCTCCAGTATGTGTCTAGTATACTGAAGTACCCCATAAAAACACAGTTTTTCTTTCCGTGTATTACAGACAGATATTTAAGGAGTAACTCCTCCTCTTCTCTGCTTTCTTTCCGTGGTATGTAACAAACCCTCACCAGCACCCCTCCTGGGTTTTGTTAGCTACTATATCAATCCACATGCATTCAAGATTCTGCTGTTCTACTTTATCAATAGCTCTAAACCAGATAATGGGTATCTCTAATGCAAACTGCCACCCCCCTCCTCTTGTACCCACTTTGTCTTTCCTAAACAGGTTATAACCAGTGCTTTTAACATTCTAGTCATATAAATTGTCCCACCAGGTTTCAGTAATGTCAGTTATATCAAATTTCTTCTCATCAATGAAAATTTCCAATTTCTCTTGCTTTGTTTATCCAGACTCCTAGCACTGGATAAACAGTGGTATATAAGCAACTTAAAAATGTCTTCACTTCATATTCTTTGCCACAGTGGTTCAATTTATTTGCAATGTGCTGAATTTGAGTTTGTACTGCATTCGCCTCTGCAACAGAGGACTGCATCCCAGCTGCACCCAGAAAGCAGTGGGTGTGCAACTGAGGAGAGATGCCACAAAAAACTGAACATCATCCATGAGGAAATGACATAGAGCTGGCTCCATAGCCATCAAGGATTCCCCCAGTTAGGGGAAACATTAGTTGCCAGTTTAGGGAAGCTTTAAACCCTTTGTAATGCTAGAGCACATCAGAGGGAATAGTGCAGGGGCCTGCACGTGTTCCTATGGTAACCGAACAGGGGCTAAATTTTACACCCTAGGCGCAAAGCTGCAGAAGGGGATGTTGGGAGAAACCTGACATGGGGAAAGCTAAAAGAACTGGGCATATTTTGTCTCGAAAAAAGACGAACAAGGCGGGGACCCGATAACAGTCTTCAAATGTGTTTAGGACAATTAGAAAGAGAATGGTGATCAGCTGTTCTCTGTGTCCACTGCAGATAGAACAAAAACTAATGGGCTTAATCAGCAACAAGGGAGATTTAGGTTCCCTATTAGGAAAAACTTTCTAACTATAAGGGTGGTTAAGCTCCGGAACAGGCTTCCAAGGGAGCTTGTGGAATCTCCATCATTGGAGGTTTTTAAGAACAGGTTAGACAAATGCCTGTCAGGGATGGCCTACGTTTACTGAGTCCTGTCTCAGCACAAGGGACTGTGCTAGATGATCTCTCAAGGTCCTTGCCAGTCCTACCTTTCTATGATTCTAAGAGGCATTGAAGACCATTGTCGAGACATGATTATAGCTGGTATGGTCCCATCCACACAGGAAGTCCAAATTAAAACATCTGAGGTACTCCCTTGCTATGGCACGATCCACCATCATGCGAGGTGCTGCTGTGAAGATAATCCTTTCGGTAGGGATTTTGAGCCTGAAATTTCAAGTCAGTGTTTGCAAACAAACAAACTGACCAGCAGTGTCCAACACCATTAATTTGAAATGCCCCCTTCCGCCCAAGAAACATCACAATCAGTAAATGCCCACAACATGTTCGCTGTTCCACCCCATCTCTTCCCATCACTTGAGCTTTTGAAGCTGCTTTCCTGGCCTCGTTCAAAGAAAAAAGTGAAATTATTTCTTGATCAGTCTTGAGGGCACAAATAAAATCAGTTCCCTCCCCTGGTCCCCTTCTTTTAGTCCTTCGTTTCCTTGCAGTGACTGTGCTTTCAAAAGGAAACCTACAGTACAAGACCAACCAGGGAAGATCATTAGACTGGAAAACAAAAACAGCTTTTAGCCTGAGGAGAGAGTGTTTAGTGAAAAAAGCTGCTGAGTTTATCAGGGATGCATGGGCATCAAAGGCTTCAAGGGATTTCAGCCTCCCCTTTGACTGAAGGCAGGTTTTGACCTATGGTACAAATACATTAGCCTCCCACCTGATATTCTTTGGCTAGGACTTCCCATGAATGACAGCATCTGAAAAACAGTTATTCTACTTACTCCTGATTTGTACTGACCAAATAAACAAACAAACACATAAACTTCCCTACATGGAGTGCATTGAGGTGGAGTTCGAGATCTTTTTTTGACTCACATGGACCATTTCAGGATAACGCGCACATCATTACCGAGACTTGATGTGACTATGCAGCTGAAAAGAACCCCAAACTGCAGTCCTAATGGAAAAGGACAATGCTGCGGATATTTTCTTCCTGAGAAGACGCAACATCAGAAAGGTTTGTGACAATGGGAGGGACTGGCAGGACAGGCAAAAGACAGGCACTGTGCAGGCAGGGGCCATGAATACTTTTGTCATGTAAGGTGTGAATGCACCACAGCCTTGACCAGCGTAGCCCCTTGCTATTCCCGTTTTGTTGGCTTTGCACACCGCTCTGGCAATGTACCTCAGTCCTGGGCTCCAGTACCCCAGTTTTACCAATTCTGGCTTGTATACAGCTTGGTCAATTCACTTCCTGGTTAAGCAATACTCCAGCTATCCCATAGTTCCAAAGCGCTCATGTAAACATGGATAACTGTGATAAATTGTGCGGTCCTTTCTGACATGAAAAATATTTCTCACAGGGACTATATATAGTAGGTAGAAACAACAAACACAAGAGTCATCTACTGCCAATAAAGACGTCAGCCTCCATTTCTCTGTACCTGAATCTCCTGGACTCCTCCAACCATGACATGGAGACTGGGAGCCTGGAAGAAGGCAGAGACAAACCAAGAGGAGGCAAAGATAGCTCTACAGTACAGCAGAGAAGAAATAAAAGCAAGCACTATATTGCGAATCTTGCTTAAGAGAATCAATCCTGAGAACAGAAGAAGCTAGGATAGTGCCTTTTTTATTGTGTGTCACCAAGTAGGAGATCATTGTTGAGCTAAGCTAGATCTGGACATGTGATTAATTTCTGGAGGTGCAGGTTGTCCACCACCAAGAATGAAAAGGCTTCCTTGTCATACTACATTTTGTCTAGAGTAGCATAACAGCTTCATCCCTTTCTCTCATCTTCCATATTAGCTGCTCTCAGACAGCTCCATTTTCCATTTGTGCATTTAATTATCCCTTCCTATGTGAACCACTTTACATTTGTGCTTACTGAATCTAGGTTTATTGATTTCATCTCACTTCTTGAATTAATCAAACTCAGACTCTTGGTTAATCCTATCCTCCAGCATATTGGTGATTGATCCTAGCTTTGTGTGTCCATGAATTTGATTTGCATACTCTCCACTCCATTCTCTAAGCTGTTAATGAAAATATTGAATGGTGTTGGATCCAGATCAGACCCATACAGGACCGTCACTGAACATCATTCAAATTGACACTAAATCACTCATAATTATCTGTGTTTTAATAAAAACACAGTTGGGTACCCATTTTACAGTAATTCCATCTAGTCAACTTTTTTTTTAGTTTCCGGACAATATCATCACATAAGACTATATCAAATGTAGAGAGAGGCTAAGGAGACAGGCTGTGAATCTAGATTAAGGTTGTATTAGGCATACTGAGGCTGAATCTTATTTAGACTTCAGGTTTGAGGACACCAAAATCTCATAAGCAGCTCTTGAGAGATTTCAATCTAGAATGTGGAAATCTCACAAGACTCACTGTCTTCGTGGCTAGATTTCTGCTATCTTGAGTTGAAATCTCCTGACGTGGCTGTTCTTACACAATTCTGAATTAAACTGAGTTGGAAAGTAAGTCTGTTTTGGTTTTGATTTAACTGCTATTTGTATCTAAACTGAAGGCACTGAGCATTGAGTCCAGGGCTTCTAAGAAAGTCAAAGAGGTTAGGATTCAAGGTTCTGTTTTTGGCTCATCTCTAATCAAATGTTTTACTGATGCACGATACCCTGAGACAGAATCTGTGGTCTTTACATACATGTGTAACTTCCATCGAAGGCAGTGGGAGTTCTGCCTACATTACGGCTGCAAAATCAAGCCTGCTATATTCTCTGAAGTTTCTTCACCCACTATGCCTATTATCCAATCAGAGAACAAACTGAAAACTGGTTGACATAAATTAGTTTCCAAGGTACTCTTATTTATCATCTTATTTCCCTCCAGGTGGTTTCAAATTGACTGCATTATTAAGTGAACCAGCAATTCACCAATATTAAAATTTAACATACTGGGTGTGTAATTCCCCAGGTACCATTTGTTTGCCCTTCTGGTATTACCGTATGTTTTGTTTATCCTTTCGCAATGTGCTAGGACCTCACCTGTCTTCCAGGAGTTCTCAACAATAATTGCTGACAGCAGCGCTGGAAAAGATGCGGGAGATTGGGAGAGAGAAATTTCTGTGTCACTGGGGAGGTTAACATCACTGGCAGGATGATTTATCCCTGGCTCATAAAGATGCTTTTGAAGAATATATATTTGGACCTGTAGAATGCATCGGATGGCATGGAGTCTCACAATTTTTCTCCCCTTCTTTCCTAATCCTGCCTTGAAATGTCTCTGTTCATATTAACTGCTCTTCATAGATCTGTGCTCACTCAGCACTTCACAACTGTTACTACGCACAGTGGACATTTGGAACCTTCAGAGACACCTGAAGTAGGACTCTTATTCTCCATTTCCAAAAGAAAAAGGTCCTAGCTATGATAATCTCCATTTGGTAGGTGTAGCAAGTGTTGGGGTTTGTGACACTGTGCCAGAATGGTCCATTACTCAGAGTGATTGCTGACTGATTGGAAGTGGGATTAAAATTGCTCCAACCTTGGAAGTCAGTTCGGCCTGGGACCTTGGCTTTCACAGAGGCCTGCTCCAGCTTTGGAAGACACAGTCAGCCTGAGAGACTGGTTTAGGTGCTACACACCAGATGATTACATATCATTGCTTTAACCATCCTCTTATTACTATCTTTTTAGTGAGGATTGAAGCAAAGAAGCAATTCAGCACTTCAGACTTCTATTGGTCACCTTTCATTTGCTCTTCCTCCTGTTAAGAAGCCTATCCACTGAACCGTACTATTTATATAGCACTTTCCAAATTCAAAGCCCTGCACAGACATTAACTAACACCCTATGCCTCTGTCTACACCAAGGATTGATGAAAATCACCCTCCATTGCAACTCTACCAACTGTAGCAACACTACTCCAGACAGGGTTCAGGCTAGCCCAGCTTAGGGAGAGTCCAGACAACAGGTGGTAAAGCCGGGAGCCATCCATACTAGCACTCCCACTGTTGCTATAACTGTGGAGCGGCAATGGAGCTAGAGCAATGATATGAGATTTTCACAAACACTTCAGCACATATCAAGCCTTTGGGAGGCCAGCTGGCTCCTCCTCATTGCGTCCAGCTGCTCCAGTGCATTTACAAAGGCTAGGAACGCATTAAATACCTGCCTAACATTACTTTTCAATTTAAAGACTTGCTGTAGGTGCCACCGGGATGTGATTCCATCACGAACGGGAGGGGAGATAATGCATTCCATCACGTATGGGAGGGGAAGCGTCCCCAGGACAATCTTTGTTCACATTAGGATCAAGCCACCTATAAGGTCTATCCCATCCCTATTATCTAGGACAATTCTTTTTATTGTGCCGCTCAGCATGGCCGCTGATTCACTAGTTCTTCTGATGTGTAATACCCTCAAATCTAGCAAGCTGCTCGCTTTGCTGCTGTTGGGAGGTCTATTTAGCCAGGGACTTATATTGCCCCCTTACTGTAGTAGCTGAACACCTCCCACTCTTTACTGCATTTACCCTCACAATGTCCCTGTGAGGTAGGGAAGTATAATTCTCCCCATTTGACAGATGGGGAACAGAGAGACTAAGGCTACAATTTTCAAAGCACCTACGTGATTTAGGAGCCAGTGGCCAGGTTTTCAATAATGCATCTAATAATGCAGAAAGATGCCTACAGGAATTTTCAAAAGTACCTTGGTGCAGAGTTCCCATTGAAAACAACCAAAGTTAGTGGGAAAATCCACTAGATCACACAGCCAGGTGGTTCAGAGCTATTAATTGAACCCGAACGCCTGAGATTCAGTCCAGAGTCTTATCTACAAGCTCATTAGTCCCATCTCCAACACACACATCTCTCAAGATCTGGACTTTACTGGCACCACAATGACTGCATTTTATAGATTTGGGGGTCTACAGCATACCCTCACCATAGCTTTGTCTCTCCTTCTTGGTTCGTCTGATTATTATGTATTATTCCAAAGTCTACTGTACTATACGTGTTCCAGTGGAGTGGACAAGCTTGTGAAATTCTGGGTAGTGGGCTGGCAGACACACTGTAAAACTTTACATTCTAAATTGTTAAAAAAATAAGAATCACACAGGTCCTTCACCTCTCTTTTGCCAGTCACACAAGTAAAACAAAGTGAATTTGTGCCCCACCCAGGGCAGGGCTGTGTCTGTACTCCTTCATTGCCTCTCATTATACATGTTTTCGAATCCTCCATTTCTTTTTGGCCCATCACAAATTACCTGTATATCAATGTTATCTACAGACTCCACGAGGTAACAGGTGTGGTGTTCAATGCTCACCAAGTGAAAGGTTTATTCTGGGTCTGGATCTAACTTCTGTGTCTGGGTCACAGCACTTCACCCAGCCTCTGCCCCTGGGAAGCTCAGTCTCTGAAGGCACAGTCTCCAATACCACAACAGGATGGTATCACTTCCATGGGTTCCACTGCTTAAGTGTCTAGAGGCATTTTTTGTGCTCACTCTAACATGTGGCTCCAAATGTCTCCATTACCCCCATGGGTGAGCGATAGTTAAGGGCTTTACTGCAAAAAGCCCAGACACAAGATTGCGAGCCGAAATCATTCCAAACTCAGCTGCAAGTGGAGATATAATTGGGGTATTTTTGTTGGCTGCTCCTTCGTGCATGGAGAAAAGGCAGCATTGCTTTTTCAATAATTTCTTTGTTGTCTTAACATGAAAAGAATACACTAGACTGAGTGGGTCAATTTAAAAATTAGTCTTCTACAGAGAGAAAGTTCATAAGCAGAACTGCTCTGCCGTCGAGTGCCAAGAGTAATTTTCTGGTTATTGATCTCTTCCAGATGGAATTTCTTTGTGATTATTTCCCATTTCCATTCTCCCCTCATCACCTCTCCACAAAGACCTTCCTCAGGGATAGCTTCCCATTCCCCACTCCTCTGCTGCAGTTATGCTGGCCTGGCTTCTATAGCTGCATAAACTATGGTCACCATTGGATAAAGGCTAGACAATACACTGGGGGGTGGTATACAAATTATATATCAATAAAAGGACACAAGAACAGCCATATGGGATCAGACCAATGGTCCATCTAGCCCAGTATCCTGTCCTCTGACAGTGGCCAATGTCAGGTGCTTCAGAGGGAATGAACAGAACAGGAAATCATCAAGTGATCCATCCCGTCGCCCATTCCCAGCTTCTGGGAAACTGCAATCCCTGCCTATTGTGGAAAGTATTAATGGTTGCCATCAAATGTGTCCTTAATCTATCACAGATTTCGTAAAACCAATGGATGTGGTAAACACCTTTCTTGCAGGCTAATTTTCTCCTTTCCTAACAACCATATAAAACTATATAATAATTAGAGACACAGAGACAGGCTATGGCCGGGCTACCCTCAAAGCTCTGTTCTTCTCAGATCCCATTGGTATCAGTGTTCGGATACAAGACCTCCAAGGCAAACTACTGGAAGCTATGACTCAGTAAGTGGTCCCTTTCCCTCTGACTCAGCGCCAAGTCAATGCCCTAGCACGGTGGCAGGGGACAACACACTGGAGATGCTGTCTTTTAGATTAGATGTAAAACCAAAACCCTAACCACTTGTGGTCATTAAATATGTCCTTTTAGAAAGAGTGGTAGCTATATTTTCTGTTGTATCCAGTCCCGGCTGGGTCCAGGAGTGTAGGGATCTGCAAAGGGGCTGCTCATGGCTCGCTGGGTATACCTGGGGGCCTATTTGGCTCCTGCAACATTTAAATAATCCTTAGAGCTGGTCAAACTATTCTGCAATGTCAATGGCTTCCAAGACACTATACATCAGCCAGTGACTTAGGAAGCAAAGCACACTCCAGCCATCCCATTCCCCATACCCCCTTCTTCTGGGAACTGGGAGAGACTGACTACTCTGACTATTTACCCCAGCTATAGGGAACCTTCGTACTGCTCCAAAGTAGGGCTCAGGGTTGAGCGCAGGCTATTATCCTTGGTGTCCTGCCTAAACTCCAACTCCCTAAATAGCCCTGCAGTTTCAATTGGAGCAGTTAGTCTTCACGTCCCATCCTAAATGTTTGTGACATAAAACTGCTGCCATGAAAGACTGCTGTACGTCCGTTGTGTGTTAAACAGGCCTTGTGCGTGCAGTCATGAAACTCACTTAAGTGTGACACAAAGGCCCACTGGTGGTTCACTGCTCTCTGTCAGCAACTCTTTTCACTACACCTAACAGCGTTGTCGCAATATGTATCTAAAAGGTGCCCTGGAAGGTATCACATATAGAGAGGCAGGCCATTCATCTGGTTTTAAATCGGACAGTCTTTTTTTTTTACTCATGTTTGTCCCATCAGGTACTGAGACAAAACTGGACATGGTTCTGTTCAGTGTCGGATGGAGGACGCCATACAGAAGAGTGTGTCAGCCTGTCCCCACCGGTGGGACCTCGGCAGCATGCTCTTCAAAATGGCAACCCTTGTGCAGCGTGACCACCTGCAGAGAGTTCGTGGCGAGAGGGAGGAGTCACCATGAGGGGATGGGGGTCATGCCATACCCAGAAGTACTGGAATGTCTGGCATCCTGGGAATGTCTGAGTCACCCCATACAAACTGGTAGCTGGTCCCCCAAAACCACTATGTGGTGCATGTACAAGGTGTGTACAGAGAGTTATAAACATGTGCTAGAATATTGTTTTTAAAATGGGTTTGGTGAGCAATGCATAATCCCAGTCTGCTCTAGACAAAAAAATGCATATTTGCTTGTCTGAACAACCCAGTCCTCAGGCAGAGACAATGAACGTGCATTTACATGCAAGTTAAATAAAGCCATCAGGAGAGCAGATTGGGAAAGATGGCCATTTATTATCCATTGGGGATGGAAAGTACACCCTCAGGAAGCCTTCCTGTCTCTTTCAGCAAGCTCAGTGAACTTTAGGAAGATATAAGGTGAGAGAAAAAGCCATTTTGGCATCTTTCACATGATGGGAAAAAGGAACCAAGCACTTTGAGATCTATGAAGAATCCTGGCCAAAAAGTCTGGTCAGCCATACTAGAAAAGGAACTTGGTGGGAAACACTTCTTTGAACAAGAGAGTCTCGTTTGTTAAATCAGGTTTTAGTCCTAGAAGCATACTTTTACTTTGAACCTTTTCTGTCTTTACTCTTTATACAGGGTATCACTTAAACCAATGACTTTTGGTTTAATAGACTTGTTTTACTTTTACTATAAACAACCACAGTGCTGTGATTAAAATAAGAGTGTGTGTTCAAACCCCAGTTAAAGTAACTAGTTGTTGTTTACTGACTCTTTAAAGCAGCAGTGAACTTAACTTCTGAATGTTCCAGTAGAGGGCTGGACGCTACAGAACAGACAATTTGGGGGAAATTCAGGACTGGGGGGGTGGAGTTAGGGGTCCCCTTGCAAGGAGTAACACAGCTGGTGGAAGTCAGGGTAAGGCTATTGTTCTGTGATGTTGTGTTGTATGTGTTGTTATGCTACTGATGCCAGAACTCTGAATCCAGGCTGTACAGCAGAGAGATGCCCAGGATTACAGAGCAGGTGGTGACACAGCCTCTTATCTGGATTGAACCCCTAAGCATCACAGTAAGCAGCTTCCTGCAAACAAGCAAAGTGAAACTAGTGTGATCTTAGCCAAGTCTCGCAAGGCTGTGGCCCGGTGGAGCTCATTTCACATCACAGAGGGGCCTAGGAAGGATATTCATCTGCTGGGAGAGATGCCAAATTAAGGATTCATCCCAGATCTCAAGGCAGACGAGCGTATTCTGCAACCACTGCAATGCCTAAAAATTATACTGCTCTCTTGGAATTGGCAGCTCCACACTCTCAGGATGATACAAATCTGCTTTGTGAGTGACCATTATATTTCAGGATGATTGTACCCCTGGCCAACCCTCTTCAGGAACTCTCTGGGTCCTGGCAACATTCTCTTGGGCTGAAAGCTGCAAAGCACCACAGTTGGGTTTAAATAGGATTGGGTGTTTGGTTGGGGGAGGGAGCGGCTGTTTTCTTATCGAGTTCTCATTATTACTAGGGCTGAGGTGTTCAGTTAGAGAAAGCAAGACATTTTACAGAGCACCCTCCCATGCAGCGGAGATCTGCTCCGAGGTCCATCTTTCCACTGCAGAGTTTTCCAAAACACCGTTTAGTTCCTTAGTTCTCAGCAGCTTTTGTTATCACATCCCATGCACCAAGAGATAGGCAGGTACAACAGGACAGGTATTAATTTGTGCTTCTCCACAAATCATCTGTGGATCTCAAAGCTCTTTACAACCCACACAGCTTCCCACTGAGTTAGGACAGGATGAAGATGTCCATATGACAAATGGTTAAACTAAGGGACCGACAGGCAATGGCCCCATCTACGCTACATGAAGACAAGAGTGTCTGACATGCTAACGTGACCAGATTACAACAAATCCATATGGCTGAGTTGACTCCATGCAGCAGTGTGTATTCCCCCCACTCCCCGCCCACACACACACAACCATGTGCTCCATCACGTTTGTATGCTGCCTAAGTGTGTTTGTATCAGAACATTCTGGGAAAATCTGAGCAGCTCCACTATGGTACCACTGCTGGGGAGCGAGTGCCAGAAGGACATGCATGCATGCAAAATAGCTTCACTTAGCATTAGATCTCAAGCGTTGTCACCAGTTCAGTGTCAATGGGGTTTTGAACATCAAACACATGGAAAGTCCATCTCAGGCTGAATCCATTGCAGTGGAAAAGATTGTGCCACTGGCAATTCAACAGAATGATCACCTCATTGTCAGATACAGCTGATATGCTAAGGAGGAAACAGATTGAAACTCAAGAGAGATGCAAGCACACAATTCAAATCCTAATCCATTCTTCACCACAGTTTGGATGAGAAGGGATTGGCTTTGGGCCTATTTTTACTTGAAACAATAAACATCTCTGATAATTAGCATGGCCAGGGAAATTATTAAAACCACGTGAAACTCAGGCATGATGGACAAGGCGGATATGGAGTGTCAAGAAATCATATTTGCTACAGATTAAAATTCTTGAGAAATGGGGAATTATGGAAAACTATAATCACTTTGCAATTAAGATTAGGACTAAAAAGGGATTTGCCTTCTTTGTAACACACAAGCCCTTCAACAGCTAACAACCCCCTACAGAGAAGGAACTATTAACATGCAAATGATCATTATTCTGACCAAGTATATGCAGAGAACAGTTGACATCTATGGAGATTTCAAAGAAGCTTTTCAAATAAGGTATGTTAGGGTACAGGAGAGGGGAAAGCAATCTGTTTACTCAAGAAAACAGTTCCATTCAATATGGAATAAAACTGGATGACAATTATTGCATCAGGAGGCTGAGACTGAAAGACACAGGTGTGGGATTTGAGCAAGCCTCCATGTCAACATGCTAATGAAAAAAAGAACTTCAGGGCTGGAATGTTAATGCAAGAAGCACATACCTTTACTTCAAAGATTTACAGGAGCATAAACCAAGAGGGAAGAGGGCATCGCTGACTCAGAGATGAAACTTGGAGATGCTGAGAGGTAAGAGGAGAGGAGAGGAAAACTGGATGGAATGATGTGAGCCCCTGAGATCTGGAATGTAAGTGAATGCTAGATTATACCTCTAATTGCAGGACTGAACCTCCTTGGATGAAGATGTTACCCAAGGTTCGATTAAATACAATTGTATATCACTGACTTTGGATTTAAGATGATTTCCTCTCAATTTTCTAAGAAACTTTGCTTTCTTTAATACAAGTTTGATCTTGGCTGTCTCTGGCAAATTCACTGCAGTCTGTTCTCAAGGACAGGGAAAATGAACTGCTCAACTTTAGTGAGAGAGATAAAAGTGGGCAGCAAAAGGATCCTGAAATGAGGTATTGAAAGAAAGGCATAAGACAGAAGAATGCTCATCCTGATGAGGTGTTACCCATCTGTCTGAGGTTAGTAAGGGGCAAGGGGAAAGCATAGAAAACATAAGGAGAGCTGGAAAGAGAGACTGAAGGTTAAAATTGGAAACTCCAAGTTTAACTAACATTATTTATTTGGTTTACTGTAGCACTGAGGACCCCTAGTCATGGACTAGGACCCCATTGTGCTAGGTGCTGTACAAATACAGAACATAAAGACAGTCCCAGCCCCATCCTGTGAATAGTTTCCCCCATATTTTGGTAGCTGTTTTTTGCACTAAAGCATATTTACAGTTTCATTTTATGGCAGTTCTTTAAATTCACTGAGCCCGAGGTCTGCAGGATTTCAAAGGACAGTGAAGCATATTCTGGAGGTCTAGGTTGCAGGATTGTTAAAGATTCTGGAAATAACTTTTGTGGTTCATGTGACACTGTATGATTATGTTGCAAGAACATGCCAGTGAGACATTAAGAGATATTGTAATGCATGAGTTTGACCTGCACGACAAAAAAGGGATGAGAATGAGAGTGAGCAAGTGCAAGAGTGTAGCCAGGGTTAGGTCAATTTCTTCCTTTTTAGGCATCACTCATTTGAAGTTACAGTCTTATGTGACTCAAGCAAAAGGGATTTTGGAAGGAGGAAATGACTTTGGGAGTGTAGCGTTACCAGTGCAGGTGTGAGATATGCATTTAGAATCTTTCAAATCTGCAAGGGCCATTGGCTAAAAACTGCTCATTCAGGAGGTGGTTCTGTAAGGGAACCTGATGAGAGCAAAATCAATACACAACTTAGGCCAGTGGATCCAAAAATCAGATCTACCAGTGCATTTTGGTTTTGTAAATGCATGTATATTGCACCATGCCCCTTCCACTGTGCACTTTCCTTTCTCACCATGCATTCCAATGTGACCACTACCAGACAAATACTGAACGGCATGAAAAGTCTGTTGTAGCTATGAACCTTTCAGAGACTAGGATACCTGTTGCCTTATGTTTTTCTGACCTGGAATAAGCACAGCTGCAGTTATTGAAAGAAGAAGCTAAATAGGATTTTGGGGCCCAGCTGGTAGTAATAAAGTATCCCGACATTTTAAGACTTGCAAAGCTGTGTTCTAGGCACACACGTTCCTCTTGCTTTCCTATGACTGCTGCACATATCATACACTCACTAACAGTGATTGGACAGAATAGTTGCCACAGTGGATCAAACCAGTAGCCCATCTGCCATTACAGTGCCTCTGGCAGTGCTTCTGACGAAAGTATAAGAAACAACTTGTGGATAACGATGTAATAACCTGCCCACAGGGGATGTTTCTACAAAACCCCTGCCTAATTCAGGGTATGAGAAGAATAGTGCTCAGCAAACAAAGTAGCTGTTTGACATTTCTCTTTATCCTCAACAATTAATGTGTTGACCCATATATCATTTCCTAGATGCTATTCACCTGCTGCACTAACAAAGAATTTTTTCCTTTATAGGCAGTGCTATGCTGCTCATCATCTTATTATCTGAACAACTCACACATGGATGGATTTTTTCTTGCAACAACCTGTCAGGTAAGGCAGTGCTATTATCCCCATTTTACAGATGGGGAACTGAGACACAGATAGGCTAAGTGACTTGCCCAAGGTCACATAGGAAGGCTGTGGTTGAGTTGAGAATACAACCCAGATCTACTGATCTACTGTCTTTACAACAAAACCATCTTTCCACTTTAAGCACACTCCTTCCTTGCTCACTATATACCATCCAATTGCTACAGTGATGAGTCAAGGGTTTTATGGAGACCACATTAGAGCTGGTTGAATTAAAAACAAAACCAAAAATTAAAAATTAAGAAAGACATGACTTTTTGAATTTTTCCATTTTGAAGTATTCTAAATGTAACTCTTTTTCAAAAGTTCATTATTTTTTTCCCAAAATATTTAATTTTCAAAATTTAGACTTTTTTTTTTTGCCCCTTCCTCCACATTGTCTACTTTTCCTGCTCCTTTTTTTGCCATGGAGAGGAATACATTAATTATTTCCAGGGTTCCCCTTACACACACTTTTTCCTTTTTCTACTCTAACTTCTCAAAACTTTTTTGAATGTTTGAAAAGTTCAAGAATGACAAAAGGGAGGGGCGGGGGGAGAACCCGGATAAGATGTGCCACATTGCAAATTGAGGGAAATTTTGAAAGTTGACTAGTGACTGAAAATGACCCTTTGTAGCGGAAAAGCGTAGGCAAGCTGAATTATAAGCCCTGCAACACAAATTGCTTTTAACTATAATAGACAAATATATCTGCTATCCTGAGCTTAAATAAGCCACTGCTCCTACAATTCTACTACTGTTCGGCAAAAGCTTTTCAGCAAAGTAGTTCCAAATGCTATGAAAACCCACAGACTGCCATTTAGCAGGCAGATATCCTTTACAATTTGCAGTACACTTTGGATTTCCATCATCACAAGATCACAATTTACTAGCTCTAAAAGGTAACAGCATTGTCAATTAATGGGAATTTCTTGCCAAGCGAGTTCAAATTGCACATCAGGGAGCACCAGCCACTAACTTAAGTTCTCTGCCAGTTTCTTCAAAGCAATAGGAGTCTGCCAGCATCCACCTCTGTCCTATCTCCTGTTGAATTTGTCTTCATTAGGCTCATCAGAACATGGTTCCCAAGTTCTCCTTTACTTGCTTATGGTGGTGTGCACATCCAAAACTGTAATGCCACTCAAACAAAATAAAATGAAGGACTACGTGGACAAACAGCATAGGCTCAGCTTTCTTCAGTGTAAGCCCCACTTGGGAGTTTGCCAGCTCCTGAAACTCTGCACTGAATTTCTAGGAGGATCCTACCCTATGGACTCTACAATGATAGCTACTAAAGCTTTCTGACCCCATTTCCCAGTATACTTGGAGTCAGGGATGGGGACAGAATGGACTAGAAATTCCTGATGAGGCCAATAGGGAGACTTCAGGATGGGGTAATATGGGCAGCAGTTTGCTGGGTCATAAGAACGTAAGAATGGCCATGCTGGGTCAGACCAGTGGTCCATCTAGCCCAGTGTCCTGTCTTCTCACAGTGGTCAGTGCCAGGTGCTTCAGAGGGAATGATCAAAACAGGGCAATATTGAGTGATCCACCCCTATCATCCAGTTCCAATTGCTAACAGTCAGAGGTTTAGGGAGGGTCATGGGTTAGCGGTCATCCCTCCCACTCTGGCTCAGTGGGAGGCCACTCCATCTCACTCTGTCACTGGGGCTCCACCCACTAACAGGGAAATAGTGAAACAAGTGCCGGGGCCTGAGGCCCCTTTGGAGGGTCAGGACAGGGCAGGACAGGGCAGGGCAGGGCAGTAAAGCAGTCTAGGTAGCTCTGACCATCAGGCAGGGCAGAGCAACAAACAATTTACGAAGCTCGGGCCCTCAGGCAGGGTGGAACTATATGTGGTGTTTCACCTTATGTACTGATGCAGACAGATGGCAGACAAGATGTGCAAAAGCAATTGAAAGGCCTGGAAGGAACAGGTGGCCACTCTGCCGATAGCACAACGACAACTTCTTTTATCTAAGCCTATCATGGAGAGGGAGGTTGACAACCTAAGTAGCCTACTCCAACACCTCCAAATCAGTATAGACAGAGGAAACCACTTCAACCTGTGGGCCAAAATCCTCTAGTCTGTTTCAACTGTTGGAAAGCTGGACATAAAGCTAGAAGATGGCTTACGCCCAAGAATGTAGAAAACTTTATCTGGAAGTTCCTACAAAGTTACTCAAATCGAAGACTCAGTGAAGGAGCATACTGGGTCCTGGATGATGGATAGCTCCAGGAAAGTTAAGCTGCCTGAAGTAATGACTATCCCTCAGGAAAATACTAGAGACCTTGTAGAATCTGCCTTGAAAATTACAGTGAAAGTAGAACACACCAGCAAAGCCATCTTATACAGTGGATCCCAAGTGACCATCATCTTCAGGTTTCTGTATGACAAGTAACTGACACACTTACTGTGACCTAAGGACCTCTTGGTGACAACTGGCAGAGGGCACATGGGTTCAATAAGGATTACAGGAATCTCCTGGGTCTGGTATCTGCATACGAGTTTGCCAAGAGGTATCATGTAATCATGTAAGTTCTCTGTTGAAAGCCTGTGTCACACTGGTCCTCACAATCATTGTGAAATGTATGTATGGATAATGTGTAAGGAGTTATGTGTGTATGTACACACATATACACACATACACTGACAATTATGTTCCTAAGACTGTGACTTGAGGCTGGTCAACAAAAGTCGAGAACCAATTTTTTTCTGGCAAGAGATGTTTATCTATCTCTCAAGCTACATGCAAATTCAGTATTGTACACTTCACTAATGACACTCTGTGCAAAATGCTAATGTAGTGATTGCAAAATCTCCAGGGGAGATTCTAGTCAGGAAAACACAACCAGCAGGAGTTATCCTGTTTGCAACTGAAGACAATGGATTTTTAGACTATAACTGTAGTGACAGACACACTGGATCTTTTCTACTGAGGAGGCAAGAGGGCAGCGTGACTTGTCTAATGAATGGAATATCAGAGCCACACCTGGGTGTAATATTCTGGAAGGATTTTTAGTGAGCCTTTCTTCTATATTATATGGTAATAACTAGGTAAGTAAGTTTAGGGTCTAGAATGCGTGTGATGTTTTTATTTTATATGTAACCATTTGCTTCCAGTGATTATTTGCTTTTTCTCAAATCTCTATTCTTTGTTAAATAAACTTTTACTTGTTTTCACTATAAACAAATCTAAGTGCTGTGAATTAAGCAGAACTGCGGTGTACGGTGTAAGTGGTAAATCGGGCTGTACCATTCTTTTGGGAGCAGAGGATCGGGGAATTCTGTCAGTGTTCAGTAGATCAGGGGCTGGGCACTCCAGGGAGATGCTCAGAAGACTCGGGGGTTGGAGTGTGCCTATTGCGAACCCGTATAGAGAGAATGGGGCCTGCATAGGCCTGGAAGGCAGTGCTTGTGTTGCCAGAGACCTGACCCGTGGCAGGCACAGACAAGACTCTCTCACACTGAGGGCAGTTGGTAGTGAGGTGCTTCACAATCCTGCGTACTCCCAGAAAGTGTCACACTTACCCATCCACTTGCTGCAACAATTAGCAGTGTAAGGACTAAGTGATGATCAGTGCCCTTACTCTAAGTACATCACTGTTCCACTGGAGTTTCCCCCTGATATGTCTGGAGTCAGGCATAGAATGGACAAATGAGTTTTGCTCTGCCCAGATCCCCTAGGGCACAACCAGGTGCCTGTTCTTATTGGGACTACTGCCAATATGTTTGGACAACTTGTCAGGCTGTGTCGTGAGGATGGAGGAGAAGACTCTCTCTGCGTGCTGCACATACACCCCATGGTGAGGAATGCCTACCAAGAAAAGGATAGAGAGACTCACCAACCTGGGGGTGGATCTGCAGAGAGGATATTGAAGTTCTGGGGGCAGCCTGTGGTAATACCTGCTGGAGCAGAATGTGTTGTAGAAGGCACTCAAGTTGTGGAGAGGAAGGGAATAACCAGGTCACCCTAACTGGACTATTAGTGCAGACTGGTGTACTTCTGGTATTGTCATCAGGAGTACATTGAAACATAGTCAAAACAAAGGACAAGTCCACCCGTCTTAAGATTCCCATACCTGTGAATGTGATTCTAGCCCACATGTACAGCTGACATCATGGCTGCTGCTATTAGAGACCTATGGCCTAGACACCTGGAACTGAATGTCTACCTTTAGAGGCATCTACACTGGACTCCGCATCTTCTTCAGAAGATGGCTGAGAAACCTGACACGTTTTCCCTCCATGAGTGGGATGTAGGCGGTGTCAAGGGAAAAGAACTCCACATCTTCATGTGTGACGCTACACCCTTTAGGGAGAGATCCAAGAGTCTTCCTCCTGGAGATGTAGAAGATATGAGAAGACACCTCGGAGAGCAGGTGTCTTTGGGAACTATCAAGGAAACTCAGTTCCTTATGCCTCTCCCTTTATAATGGCAAGAAAGGAGAATGGCCAACTGCATGTGTGCATTGACTATCAGATCCTAAACAAAAGGACAATTCCAGATCAATATACCACACCATGAGCAGAGGATGCCCTTGATTGTCTGTCAGGAAGCAAATGGTTCTCTGTTCCGGATCTCTGGAATGGGTACTACAAACTCTACTGGGGGAAGATGACAAAGAAAAGTCTGATTTCATCTGCCCTCTTGGATTCTACCAGTTTAAAAGGATGTTAAAGGGAATCTTGGGAGCACATACAACATTCAAGAGACTAATGGAGAACATGGCTGGAGACAAGACCCTTCTTGAAGTTCTGGTTGATCTAGATTACCTTTCCTTCTTTGGGAAGATCCTAGAGGAACAAGAGACACGTCTGCTGAAGGTCCTAGATCACCTGCAGGCATTTGGCCTAAAATGTTCACTGGACAAGTGTGTTTTCTGCCAAACGTCAGTCAAGTATGTGGGCCGCATCGTGTCAAAACATGAGATCTCACCAGAACCCAGTAAATGCTTTCACTAACTGACCTCAGCTTTATAAGTTGCAGAGCCTACAGTGGGCTCACTCTCCAACTCCCACTTCCCTCAGGCCTCACCTTTCAGCACCCCCACGATAGTGTTGTGTATGTTGAGCTAGTGAAAACGACAAGATTTAGTGACCTTTCTGTGACTTTTCATTTTTCCCACATCTCTGATGTGAAATTTACTAAAAATTTCAGTGCCTAAATTGTAGCCTTATTTATAATTAACAAGCTGTTTGGCTTAGAAACATTTCTTTATGGAGTGGAAGGAAGGACCAAAGAGAAGTGTTATCTAGAACATTTAAAACCTGTGTGGTGTTAGTGTCTAGAAGGCTATAAATTCAGCTATACCTAGTGGAGAGGAAGTGGAGAAGCTAGGGCCTTATAAGCAGGAGGTATAGAGCAAAGAAGAAGCAATAAGATGTTGATTGGCACCATCAAAGAAAGTCTGAATGCCAACAGAAGAACTCTGTCTTGTTCTCAAAGAGCTGAAGAGGGGGACAGCTCTTAACCTTGGTTGTGATAAAACAAAGTAAAATGTAGACTAGCAGGAAAAAGTTCCCAGCAGTGAGTGTGGCAGTCTCTAAAGTGAAGTGGTGGAAGCCTCAAGATGTAGGACTTTTACATTTGGACAATACAGAGCAATGGAGAATACAATCAGGGAAACAATTCTGCACACTTGAGACACAGAGCATAGAGGGGAGGAAATGGGCTAGATGATCTCATCTAAAACTGTATTTTAGGTTGTAAGCATCTCAGAGAAAGGACCTGGTTTCTTTCATATTCTGTAGGGTGCTGAGCATATGCTCAGTGCTCAACAAATAAATACCAAACTGCTAAGCTAAACTAGATGATGGTCAACCATAAAAACATTTGTCGTTTGAGAACCAGTGTCATCCCTTCTCATATCCTTCTGCTACCTACAAATGGGGTGGTTATAAGAACCTAATTGTAGAGGAGGTGGGAGAAGAGGGAAGCTCAGAAAGAGTGGTGAACATGGATGGCTGAAGAGTTACTGGTCTTGTATAGAAAAGCAAGGCTGTGGCGAGAAGCTCAGAAGAACACTGTGGGTATGCATGAGAGAGAGAGGTTTTCAAAAGAGCTCAGCACGCTGGAGGCTGAACTCATCGGAAAATCTGGCCACTTATTTTGGGGCCTAAACAAGAGTTGAGCTGGACCTAAGTTGTGGGTGCAGAACACTTTTTGAAAATCTGGCCCTTCTTCTTTAGGAGCCTGATGCAAAGTTCATGGAAGTTAATGGGAGTCCTCTCACCAGTTTCAGTGGGCTTTGGGTCAGGAGCTAGGAGCAGGGGATTATGAACCAGTGCTGTAAAGATCTTTAGGCATCTAAAGATGCAGATAGGTGCGTAACTCCTATTGGGTCTGAAATGAGGCACCCAGGTGCTTTTGAAAATCCCACTAGGTGCCTATCTGCATCTTTAGGCACCTAAATACCGTTGGAAGTCTGGATCTACGTGTATGTCCAAATCCTGCTCAAATGATTGGGTGTGAAGTGTCAAGCACTCACTGATCTGTGACCAAAAAAATGCCTGATCTGGTTAAAAATCCATAGATGAATACAGAGACTTGAGACACAGAGTCAGGACTCAGATCTCAGCTTCTCCAAAGTTCAGGGATGTTTGGATGTAGAGACTGGTTTCAGGTCTGTCTATAGAACTAATATCTATTGGTCATTTGACAGGAAAACTGCACTACTGTCAGAAAGCTTTGTGTGTTCACATCCAGAACTTTGATTTTTTTTTGGTTGGTGATCATTTTAATACCATCATTCATACCGTGGACAGTGGACAAAGGTCTGAAAAAGAGCATTACAACAATCTTTTGATTCATCTCATGTGGCAAGCAGGCTTGACTGATGACTAAAGGAGTTCACTTCCCAAATACACCCAGCTAAGAAAGAGCTGTCATGTGGTTGCAGAGTTGATAGTGTCTTCATTCCAACACCACCACGCCTTTGAAATCATGTTGCTCTCAGAGCATTGCCATCTTACACTGCCTAAATATTCAGAAACCGCATAAGCTTGGGAGGGAGTTGTGGTAGCTAAACAGTTGGTTTCTTAAAGAAAAAGGGTGTTTCATGTAGCTTTCCTGATTATTATGAATGGAAAAAGCCATTCACTGTATGTTCTGCTCAAGCGTGGGACTAAATGGGAGGCATGAAGGAGTCTTTTCACAAACAAGGGGCCTTGGAGCTTAATAAATGGAGGAACTGTACACACAAAGCCCTGAGATTTAAATTAAGCAGGTTATTTTTCAGTTTACACAAGCGGGGAGATGTGAACTACCAAGACCCTGCAACCTTGAAAGAAATACGGAAAGCACATAAACAATATTATTACTTGGCACTTACATTTTATAGCACTTTACATTCATAGAATTGTAGGGCTGGAAGGGACCTTGAGGGGTCATCTACTCCATCCCCCTGTGCTGAGGAAGGACCAAGTAAACCTAGACCATCCCTGACAGGTGTTTGTCCAACCTGTTCTTAAAAACCTCCAGTGATGGGGATTCCACAACCTCCCTTGGAAGCCTCTTCCAGAGCATAACTATACTTACATTTGAAAGTTTTGCCTAATATCTGACCTACATCTCCATTGCTGCAAACAAAGATGATTACTTCTTATTCTATCCTCAGTGGCCATGGAGAACAATTGATCACCATCCTCTTTTTAGCCATCTTTTACATATTTGAAGACTCAGCCTTCTCTTCTTTAAACTAAACATGCCCAGTTCTTTCTACCTTTCCTCATAGGTCATGTTTTCTAAACCTCTTATCATTTTTATTGCTGTCCTTTGGTTAATACATCCCAGAATGGTTACTTGTTCACAACGGCATCACGCTGTTGCTACTATTCAATTTGTGATCTGTTATAACCTCTAGGTCCTTTTCTATAGTACCTCTGCGTAACCAGTTATTTCCCATTTTATACTTGTGCATTTGATTTGCCCTTCCTAACTGAAGTACTTTGCACTTGTTTTTATTGAATTCCATCTTATTGATTTCAGACCAATTCTCTAATTTAGCATGGTCATTTTGAATTCTAATCCTCTCATCCAAAGTGCTTGCAACCCCTCCCCATTAAGTATCATCTGAAAGTTTTATAAGCATACTTTGTACTCCATTATCCAAGTCATTAATAGAAATATTGAAGAATACTGCACCTCGGACAGACTTGTGCTGGAAATTATTGGAATATGCAACATACAATGAATTAATTTTCACAACCCCGTCTGAGGTGGGTTTTTCCATGCCACAGAGGGGAAAACTGAGGCAGAGAATGGGTTTTTCACAGTCAACAGTGAGTCCGTTGCAAGGCTCCAAGTGTGCAGAAGGAAACTGAGAACTCATTCTTTTCCAGAGCCAAGCACCACGACAAGGGAATGTTAGAGTGAATTGACATATTGATTGAAAAAGGAGATGCTGTTTGAAGAGTTAAATGAGATGCTGTGCAGGGATCTTAGGAAAACTCTTCTTGATTGAGGAAAACTGCTCAAAAGATACTGAGGGCTTTTTGATCAGGCTTCGTTTTTCCTAGCACCCCATCTCCCTCTTTCAGAGGCTGTAAGATTATCACCAACCATTCCCATCCCCTGCCACAGACAGAAAACATCATGTCTCGTGAATACCACATACGCAATAGAATCGACCAAGGAGAGGGAAAATTCCTGGATGTTATGGCCTAATTTCCAAAATCCCTGAGGCTTTTGCACACTTGCTTGGACCTTGCAGTTTAAAAGATTTTGCTTTGAAACCAGAAAGCTCATCTGGATCATGGTATTTATCTTGCTCCCTCATTGCGAACACCACACCCATAACCACACTATCTGAGTGCTGAGTATCAATCCCCTGCTAACATTGTTTCATATGAGATAGGGGACTCAGGTGATGCAGGATCGATCTCATTCGACAGAGATTAGAAAATGCTTGTCAGGTTTCTTTTTGTAGACTACAGTACAGCAGCTACTTAATGCTCCTTGGAGTCCATCCACAGTGTGCATGCAAGAGAGGGGCAGAACACAGCAAGTAATCTCACATGCATGTGGGAGATCCTTGAGTTTAGAAAAGAACAGAGAGGAGTGTTTCCTTCTATGAAGTACAGATCATCTCACAGCCCTTGATGGAGTGAGTCATCATCACCTGTTTTATGCATTACAGGCGCACAGGGGCTCCCTCTCTTAGCTGGTTGGCTTCTCTGGATGGCCAAGCCCACGGTTAGTGGTTTGCTGGGGGTGGAATGGGGGATACGTGGTCAGAGACATGGCAGGGATGACTCCCGAACACCTCTTGTTTGCATCTTTCCCTAGCTGATTTTTAAGACAGCGGGGTGGGCTTGATTACAGCAGTGGCAGCTGCAGGAGGCAGAACATGCGCGGCTGGGGTTCAATTTAGGTCAGGCTCCGGGGACATGATGTCATTACTGGTCATTCAAAGGAAACGGCTTCCTGCAGCCCAGCACAGAGACACAGAGGTTAGGTGGTCTGGAAAGCAGAGATCCTGTCCCCAAAGCTGGCAGGATTGGCAGTGCCTACCCCAAAGACTGGCCCGAGTCAGCAGAGGGGGCAGTGCCCAACCTAAGAGGAAGACAGGAAGGAAAGTGACAGAAGTCTAGGATGCAGATGCAGAGAGAACAGTGACACCCTGTCAGGTTTTCCTTCCCACTTTCACACACCACCGGGCCTCCACGTGTGAGAAGTTTAACGATGGCCGGGCAGATGGGAAGCATGCACATCAGCTCTTCACGAGCTCCTTCCCTGCTGCTGCGTATTTCCCCAACCCCAGGGACCAAAGTGCCTATTAGACTCATCAGCGTTCTTCCATGGAGCTTCCCCCTGCCTGGTTCATTAGGCCTCGCTGCCCGACAGCATGCAGCCAGAGCAGGAGGTGGCTAGCTTGCTCTGCAATCCCAGCGCTATTTGCAGGGGCGTCAGACTCAGTGGGAAGATGCTTTTAAACCCACAGTTTACCAGACACAGGGAAGGCTCCATAAGCCCCCACACCCCACTGCCCAGCACAGATGGAGTCAACAAAAACATTATGTTTGGTACACACTCCAGAGGAGTTCATTGCCATGGGAAGGAGTGTGAAACTCCTGGTATCTGCCCAGAACCTCAGCACAGTATCTTGCTCTTCTCTAACCTCTTCCATCCAATAATCACGAAGAACGTTACAAATATTAATGAATTAAATCCCATGACCATCCTGTGGGGGACGTCAGTATTGTTATCCCCCATTATAGATGGGGAAACTGAGGCTTGGCCCACATCACACAACAAATCCGCAGCACAATGCATGGAACCCAGGAGTCCGGGGCGCATGCGCTAGCTGCTAGATAACACTCTCTTTGGCCATCCCAGTTTTGTCCTCCTTGACTCTCTACGCGGAGATATTCCACTTCAAAGCCCAACCCTGTTTTTATTGCGTCAAGAAACCTTCTCTACCTGATGAAGAGATTGGACTTTTGGAGACAGGAAAGAAAGAGATGGAAAGTTTTAGGTGGGAAAGGATGTAAATACTTTAGGAGTCATTTTTGGAAATGTGAATGGAAGGAATCCAGACCTCAAGGCTCGGCTCGCGTTATTTAAAAGCCTGACAGTCAGCATAAGCATCATTAAGCAACATTCTGCCTGTTTATATGCAGACCTTACCATTGTTTCTCCTCCCCACTGAACTTATCATTAGTTCCTACAACTGCTGCTTCCAGCTGTTGTGAGGTTTAGGTCTCCCGCAAGTAAGGAAAATACTCCTGGGTGCCCAAGAAATAGGGAGGCCTCATGGTGATTAACCAAGCTATATTGTTCTTTGTGCTTTCTCTTTTTCACAGTTTAATGGGCTTTTACTAGATTAGATGCCTTCCCCTTCCGTGCAGAAGGGAGCAAAATGCAACACAGCTGATGTAGCTGCCTTTTAAGTGGGGCGTCTCTATACAGGGCATTAAAACCCTCAATGAGAAAATAATTATGTGGTAACATTTTCATAGTCTGCCTTTTTCAATAGAGAATTTATTTATGGAACATCCTTTTAACAGAGAAGCGTGGGTGCCGCAGCAGAATTTCAACTAGGTAACTGGAGGAAGGAGGGCCTTGTGGTTGTGAAATAGGAGTCAGGAGAGCTGCCTCTTACGCTGAGTTACAGGGGACCCCGGGCAAGTTACTTCATCTCTCCGTCCCCCAGTTTCCCTCTCTGTTCAACTGAGGCCTCACAAGGGGTTCTGTTTGTAAAGGGCTCTGAAGAGGACGAGCTCCAGACCGAGCCTCCCCCAGAAGGAAGTGCTGCGTAAAACACTGCAAAGCACTGGCTGTGGGCAGCTCATAGACTTTGCACTTCCAGCTCCTCCCAGAAAATGGCAATGTAAAGAATAAGGTAGGCAACCTTGGCTCAGAGCTATTCCCGTCTGTTTCTGCCAAGTGAATGGAGCAGGACTGCATGTTGCCTGGAAGCTCCAGTCCCAGCTGCCCCTATCAGGAGGCTCTCTAGGGAATGACTGAGAACAAACGCTTCTCTTCAGCGATGTTTGCGGGGTTGTAGTTTTTCATGTTCCAGGCACTCCTCTCCTAGCAGCTAGAGTAGCATAGAGAGTCATAGAGCTTAATGTCAGAAGGGACCAGATCATCTTGTCTGACCTCCTTTATATCACAGATCACCAGCACTGCCCCACACCTGCACACTAAACCCAACAATCAGACCAAAGTATACAGACCACAGGAAACTAGACTATTAGGTGCTACAGGCAGAGAATAGGAGAAACGGAGGTGTTCCAGTGCCAGAGGCCCCTGCAATGGCAGGGAAATGATGCAATAAGATATACCAGATAATCCCGGAAAGTGACCCGCACTCACATGCTGCAGAGGAAGATGGTGCATGTGGGTGCGGGTCACTTTCTGGGATTAATTGGTATATCTTATTGCATCATTTCCCTGCCATTCTGACCTGGGAAAAAAATTCCTTCCCAATTCTACATCTGGGGATCAGGTAGATCTTGATCACTGGAGCAAGAATCAACCAGCCAAACATCTGAGAGAGAGAATGCTCCGTGCCACCACAGAGCCTTGGCCCCCCCCATCCAGGGTCCCATCCAAGCCATGACCATTCTAGATGCTTCAGAGGAAGGAAATCAAAAAAGATAATACCAGAATATACTGGGAGGAAGGTGAGAAATCCCTTCCTGACCCCTCTGGGTGACCAGCTGAAATCCTGAAGCATGGGTTTTTAGGAACATAAGACAAACTGGAAGTGAGCCCCAGGCTGGTGAGCTGATTGATTACTGCGAAACAATGATTCTCTGAATTCACAGGAAATCCAGGACAGTATTGTTGAATAAGGCCCTTTTCAAAAAGATTTTAGTAGAAACTTCAGAGTCTAAGTTTTCTTTATTATTTTGCTGCAGAAGGGAAGTTTGCAGAAAGAGCCTTGAAAACGTACAGCGCATGGAGGAAATGATGCACAGCAGCGCTGCGTCTACGACTGGAAAGGCTGTGCATACAACATATAATTAACCTATGAAACTCGTTGCCAGAGGATGTTACAGAGGAGGACAGATCAGTAAGATTCAAGAAAGGGCTAGGCTTTACAAAGACAGCAGCTGCAGCTATACTAGCTGGGATAAAAACCGTGTGGGTTATTCGTTTTCCCACTTCAGGGTATGAAGTGATTGCCAGCTGAGGTCAGAAAGAATTGCCCCTCTGTTACATAGCATTGTCGTACTGCATACACCAGGGGGTTGTTACACCTCTCTCTAAAACATCTACCATTGGCCATGGTTGGGACGGAATACTGGACTGGATGGGCCATTAGCTTGATCCGGTACAGCCATTCCTATTTTCCTATACTATTCTGCACTCATTTCCTGGGAGAATTCCTCTCAAAACAGATAGACAGGCCAGTGATTGACATTCAAGTGTAAATATGTTATTGCCTGAGCAATTTGTGGGCACAGAGAGGCAGGGAATAGTATTTAGAGCCCATGTAGGAGCATTTGGTGGAGGAAGAGGGTTTTTTTTTTTTGTATTATAGCTTTGTGATAGCCACCGAGAAACTTCCTGGTTGTCACTTAGAAGTACTCAGCATCAGAGGAGAGAAAACCAATACCCTTCGCACAGGCCCTTAGTACAGGAGCTGAAAGAAAAACTCATGGCGGTATGTGACCTATGCCACGCGGAATTGCAGTTCTGATTCCAGCCACTAGAGGGCAGTACTGGGCAGCAGGCCATTTACCTCCACACCCAACTCACTACTCATGAATGCAACGGAGACTGGACCGCCCTCGGGGGTCAGTTTATCCAAACTGGTGGCCCAATGGCCCCAATGGGCAGGACAGCACAGTAGGCCAAGCCAACTAACATTCACAATGGCACCGAGGTGCAGGAGGCCAGGCTGACTGACCGACCCAAGAGGTAGCCTGGTGCAGTATAACGGAACAGGTCTGCTAACTTCCCCACGCAGCACAGCGTAGCTAGGTTTGTCACCTGTCCGGGGTTACCCCTGCTTAGTGGTGGCTCTCCAAGGAAATACATAAGGGTGCTCAGTACGTGCTGCCAAAGGGCCAGTTTTATGGGCTCAGTTTTATGGGTCCAGATGTCCCCAGTTTTTGTACGTCAAAGGCGGCAACCCCAAGAGCAGCACAGTGGGACAGGCAGGTTTAATGCCCCCGGGGAGCGTGCAGTGACGCTGGGGAGGTGAATGAATGCCTCAGGGAACAGCAGAGCAGAAAGAGACGGGGCGATTAATGTCCCCGGGGGAGCAAGGCAGCATCCCCAGGGTGATCACGTGATGTCAGCACCTCACAGGGTCGGAGGAGTCCTAGCAAGGGTTCTCCTGGGTGGCGAGAGAAAGAGAGAGGTCAGCAGTGCAGAGCAGTGTTTGTGTCTGCAGCCGTGAGCTAACCCATCTCCCTTCTCCCCCCACCCATGGGCTGGAGGCAGCAGCTCCCTGTCTCCCAGGGGCAGTGATTAGGAGAGGTATGTACAGAGCCATTATTGTGTGGGGTGGGTCATGAATGGGGCAGCATGCATGCGAGGGAGCAGTAGGAAAGTGGGGGTGTCTGAAAGGGGTAGGAATGAGTAGGGAGGAGCATGATTTTGGTGGATGGGTGGTGTGACAGCAGGAAGAGCGAATGTTGGGGAGGAAAGGGACTGATTGGGGCAGGGGCCATGCTTGCTGGTGATTCTCCCTTAGGTAATTCTCAAAGGCTGCAAGAACACGCAGATGTGGGGGTAGCACGGCCCAGAGTGGCAGGCAGACCGATGCCCACAAAGGCGGCACGGTGCAGGGCGACAGGCGCCCAAACGTGGAGCAATTGTGGTACAGAGGGAGAAGCAGACTAATGCTCACAACAGGGAAGCACCGACAGGCGGACTAGGAGCGGAGCACTAGGATGGTAAGGATATACAGTATTTAAAATACCATCTTCTTTTCCCAAGCCCACAGCAAGAAAGGGAGATGGCAGCTGTCAGAAGGCGGCAAATGGTGTGCGTGTGGGTCTGGGGTGTCAGCCATCAGGAGAAAGCAGTCAGTGTTGTGTGCAGACGTTTAGGAGTGGGTGGCACAGAACAAGTTTATGGTGTCAGACAGATACTCTCCTGTGATAGCCTAGATCTTCATTTTTCGAGACTAGGTTCCGGCCCCAATCTGTTTCTCTGGCCCTTTTTCTGAACAGCTTCTTGGACCCTTTGCCCTCTGTCCCCTTGAAAACCTGCATCTACAACGATCCTAGGATACCTCTGCAGACTCAAGAGGTCAGATGTCTTTTCCTTCAAACGCTGGTCCCCTGAGCTTTGCTTTTGCCTCTTGGCCTAGGCTGATTGGTTCTTGTGTTAACTAGCCCACAGATGATTTCTCTCCTTCCCAGAAATGGGACACACACACATATGCCAGCATATACAGATGCACACACAGCTTCCTTGGCTTCTCACTGCTCCTCTCAGCACCGGACACTCAGAATGTTTAGCCCAACTGAGATGATGATGACATAAAGGGAAAGAGAAAAGCCCTTCACCTGTGAAACTAATTAATAGCCAGCAAGCTCACTGCAGCATAGGAGACCTGGCACCGAAGACGGACGGGAAGCAGCTCACTTCCTGGCCCGCAGAACCCAGTCTCTGCTGCTAGGTGGCAGTATTCATTCACTCACTCACGCTAATCACATAGCCAGAGCTTGCTAAATTTTTTGTTGGCTTTAATTCTGTGTGAAGTTGATGCTCATCAGTGTGAGGGGTTGTTAATAGCCCCAGCTGAAGCCAAAAAGCTCAAGGCTGCTGCTGTTTCTGCCCATGACGGGAGCATTCATAAACATGAAAAGGAAGGAGTCCTGTCTTTAAAGGGGAAAGGCCAAGTAGGGTCTAGCATTTTAAAGGGACATACCGGTGAAGCCAGATGTGATCCTGATGCAACTGTGACTTAACATCAGGATGCAAAGATGTTGTATGCTCCTCCAAAGCTATTTTGGGGTTCCTTACCACTGATACAGGAGAGCATCTATCTTCAATGGGCTTTGCAAAGACGAATTAATTAGCTCGCACAACCCACTTGAGAGGCAGGTAAACAAGGCCCCGCATTCTCGGCAGCAAGCTGGATCTAAATTACTGGGCAAGACCCTCAGTTACAGTGACCCTTTGGTACAGAGAATAGGAAATTCCGCCGCAGATCTAGGTATACTTTAAAGAAGGGCCATTTTATTATATTCGTGATCACAGTGAATAATACAACCACTACTGAGTTATTTGTTTTGGTATTATATTCCATTATGTTATACTGCCCCCATGCTTTCTACATGCGGTAGCTTTTCAGACTGACAATGCGGGGCTGCGTCACAGAAATATTTCAAGGATGTCAAAGGTTTGGCAGGGGACAGATAAGGCAATTGGGGCTTTTGGTAATGGAGGATGGTTGAAGGTAAATTGAAATATGGAGGGCAGGGTCTTGAACTTCCCATCCCCCCCTCAGCAACACTTTCCCATGGTCACTTGCTTAGCAGCACCTCACCCCTGTGGCTGGCACTGCGTCCAGAAATAGGGGATAAGCACAAAAGCTGGATGTTTCTGGTAAATGAACAGCAGTGAAATAGTTAATCTTAACATTTAAATGTCACATTAGATTTCAGAATTAACATCCTATTGAGATGAATGGGGAATAGGTCAAACCTCTCTTGGAGCTACTGATTTAGCTGCCACTGTACTGCATTGGTTGCGCTTGGTTCATGTTTGGCAGGGTTTATTTTGCAAACGTAAGGATGAGAGGCTTTGTTTGCTTGTTTTCCCCCAGAGCTGGTAGATAAATTCAAATTCCAAAATTTTCCAAGGACAGAAAAGGACTTTTTTCTCAAAAAAAAAAAAAAAAAAAGTGTTCCCTTTTTCTGACCAGCTCTATCTAAAAAAACCCCAAACCAAAACCACAAACCAGTTGAGATGCTGTGACAAATCCTGCCCTCTTGGAATACACTGGTCCCCGCATGTAACTAGCCAGCCTCCAATATGCAGGGCCCCTCGGTGAAGGTGAGATTTAGGGCTGCCTCCCAAACTCATTCACTATTCCCCTCCCTCCACCTGGTTTCCTAGGTTTGTTGGTTCTCTCTCCAAAATGGAGTAAAGGGGTAAGTCTCTTCTCAGCAGGTGCCTTTAGTTCCCTAATATGCCCCAGAATCTTTGCAATCTGTATCCAGGCAAATCTCTCTCTCAGTCTCTCGTGTTGAAGCAGTTTCACTTTGTCTAGATACATGGATATTCATTGATGTAGGGAGTGGAATCCAGGTGCCGCCCTCCCCCTTCCCCCCGTCAGGTGACTCCCCTAATTACCAGGCTATAGTCTCATTCTCTCTCACTCTCACACACACTCTTTTTCACCCAGGATGAATATTTACGTATTGATCCACAGTGGGACAAGCTTCAACAGGAGAGATTAAGAGAGCCTGACAGCAGTGTGCCCTGGTTGCCAAGAAGGCTAGCAGAATATTGGGCTGCATTCGTAGGAGCATTGCCAGCAGATCGAGGGAAGTGATTATTCCCCTCTATTCAGCACTGATGAGGCCACATCTGGAGTACTGTGTCCATTCTTGCCCTCCCCACAACTACAGAAAGGATGTGGACAAATTGGAGAGAGTCCAGCGGAGGGCAAGAAAAATGATTAGGGGGCTGGAGCACGTAACTTATGAGGGGAATCTGAAGAGAGAACTGGGCTTGTTTAGTTTGCAAAAGAGAAGAGTGAGGGGGGATTTGATAGCAGCCTTTGACTACCTGAAGGGGGGTTCCAGTGGTGGCAGATGACAGAACAAGGAGCAACGGTCTCAAGTTGCAGTGGGGAAGGTCTAGGTTGGATAAAAGGAAAAACTTTGTCACCAGGAGGGTGGTGAAGCACTGGAATGGGTTACCTAGGGAAGTGGTGGAATCTCCATCCTTACAGGTTTTTAAGGCCTGGCTTGACAAAGCCCTGGTTGGGATGATTTAGTTGGGGTTGGTCCTGCTTCAAGCAGGGGGTTGGACTAGATGATCTTCTGACGTCCCTTCCAACCCTAATCATCTATGATTCTATGATAATATCCCATACCTCAGTGGTTAGGGCACTCATCTGCAATGTGGGAGACTGTGCTCTGAATCAGGCAGAGTGCGGATCTGAATTTGGGCCTCCCATTATCCCAGGTGAGTGCTCTAACCACAGGCGTACTGAATTAAAGGGTGGCGACTGCACTGCCTCCTCCAGAGGTTTTGGGCATGGTGTTTCCCAAATTCCTTTGCTTTTAATAAAAAAGTTTTAAATGCTAAAATGAAAACAAAAAGTTGAGTTCGACCCAAAATGATTTGTTGGGGGGTTTGTTAAGAAAACTCAAATCACTGTGTTTCAGATTGTTCCGATTCAGTCAGCAAACTGAAAACCTGTTGGCACAACTCTGAATTTAGCCTCATAACTATTTATGTTCACAAAACCACAGGTTTTTAAAGGTATTGAGCCACTGGGGCACTCAGTGTTGCACCACCTAACTGATTTAAGGGCCTAAATCTCATTGTCAAAAGGAATTTAGGCACTTAGGAGTCTAAATGCCTTTAATAGTCAGTAGGATTTAGGCACTTAAATCAGTTAGGCATTGCAATGTTGAGCGCAGCAACACCTAAACACCTTTTAGAAATCTGGGCCAAAGTGCTTGGAGGCCCTTGGATAGAAGACCCTATAGAAGTGCAAATTATTATGGTCTCTATTTTGTGGATGGTAAAACTGGCACAGAGACCCTAAGAGACTTGCCCAAGGTATCACAGGGAGTCCATGGCAAAGCTGGGAATAGGAGCCCCCTTCACTTGACCACATACGACAGACATAACATGGGGAATGAATAGTCACTGACTGTATCGAGGGGTGCTCTCGCTGCTATAGTCTCATAGCCTGGTTTCGATGGAGGGTTGGTGTGTTATCAACGGAGAAGTCAATGGCCTTATCGCATGCAATCTAAATGTGTTAGACACACAACCCCATTTCAACCCCTCCCACATTGGTGTGCTCCTGGCAAGGAACCTTCCCTAAATACCGGAGCCTTAAAGCTAATACATTTCATCTTCACCTATTCCAAAAGGCCTCTCTTTAATTTTCAGAAAACTTTGCTTTATAACCACCAGGGGATTGGGAGTGCTAGGAACAAGGGTGGGAAGCAGAGAAAACAAATAAGAGAGAGAAAGGTCACCATTCTGAACCAAGCACTGGGAAGCTTTTATTGTTATTTTTGAAGTGTGTTTAGCACCAAGACATATTGTACATTTAGTACGAGTCACCGGGACCCTAACGAGCTCCTAATGTGCCCCATACTTCAAGGTTTTTCCAAAGAGGGCAGTAACTTAGCAACGGCAGTGAATCCTTGATGAGAATAATCAGTATTTGTGTTGCAGCTTCAGGCTTTCCCTTTCTCTCCCACCAAGAGGAGCGGGCTGGTTTCCTGTTTGTTGTTTTTCTTTAATCCTCTCCCACGATGAGGAAAAAGGAGCACTGTTCTCTTTGGGTTTTTTGTGCTAGGCAAGATCCTACCAGGGAAGGCACAGGAGGAGCTGGGGCCCCAGGGGTGCTGCAGACAAGGGGGTGCAGAGTGAGGGGTGGATCTCAGGTGACAGCAGGGCAGGGAGGCGCCAGGCCAGGGGTGTTTTTTCAGGAGCATCAGGGGCTGAGACCAGCCGGAAAGAGGCAAGTGCTCAACAATCATCCCTCCTCTCTGGTTTGTTCATATCTCTTAGATAAGGGGAACCATGTGAATAATTGGACTTCAGGGATTCTCCCTGAAGAAAACGTAGCAATTCAACTTGTTTTACTTCTAGAAGCCAGATGAGATACCAGGCTTGAGAGAAATCTGCAGGCCTGTAACACGGGGCCTTCAGCAGACTGACTCTTGCTATCTTGGAGTAGGGTAAAGTTGGGTGCCACAGTGTATGCTGCATGCCCCTTTCCTGTCCATCCCTGTCTGTGCTGCTGCGAGTTACAGAATATCACTGGCGTCTGAAAGAAGGCTGCTTCCCATCTCGAGCAAGAAATGAATGCAAGAGACCATAAGCAGCTAATTCATATGTTGAGCAGAGTCCGGGGGGCAGAAGTAATAACATTAGACAGAGGAAACTACCTCATAACAACAGCCTCTACCAAGCAATAAGGACTGAAGAGGATGCTCCAATGCATCCAGGTGACAATATCATCCAGGCACCCTCCAAAACACGGACTGAACGTGCAAAAGTCCACACAATTATCCATCACCATCAGCTGGCTTGGCCTGGGCTAGCTCTAAAGGCCATAGAGTTTACTTACTAGAGAACTTCTATTACTTTTGAAAACTTAAGGTTGGAACTCATTTGTGTGTGTATGTGTACCTGCTTTCACCTAGTAAATAACACTCATTTCCTTTTCCTAGTTAATAAATCTTTAATAGTATATTACAGGACTGGCTACAAGCATGGCCTGTGGTATGAGATGTAAGGTGCAACTGACCTGGGGTAAGTGACTGATCTTTTGCCACTGGGAGAAACCTGAATATTGTGGTTTTTGGTGTAAGGGACAATCTATCACAAAGGCAAGCTTGCTAGGAGATAGTCCCCTTGAGTACTACAATCTATCCTATCTGTGACTTCACAGTTAGGCTGTTATAGTGCCAGAGGAGTTTACACTTGTTACTTGGTTGGTGAAATCTAGATATAGAACTCACAGCCAAGTTGGGGTTTGTGCCCTGCTTCCTAACAGTCCGCCCTGAGGTTGGTACTCACACTCTTGAGCCACTGCAGAACTGCTTTACAACCAGGAATGTTCCTTACTAACCACACTCCAGAAAGCTCCAGCTTAACAAAGGCATCTAACTCTGATCTAATACCATCAGCCTCAACCCCCAAGGAGACTAGAACCAGGATGTTAATGAAGTCCAGGTGTACTTGGAATTCAGTAGTTACAACCTTCACAATCTGCTTTCCCAAGAAGAGGTTTGAGACTGGATAACTGGCAGCCTTTCCCATATCAAAGGTTTTCTGGACCAAGCAGTGGACAACCACGTCTTTAAGAATGGTCAGGACTTGCTGAGAGAGCCTTTTAAAAGGATACATATAAATAGCACCACAGCCACTCACTTGTGTTGAGCAAGATTGATGGACAAGGCTCAAACATGCAGACTGAGCCCTGGTCTACACTTACCAGTCGATTCGGTGGCAGTAGACAGGAGTTATGCAAGCTACACAGAATACATATCTATCGTCGACTGCTGTGCTTCCCTTCTGTGCAGCATCTTCATTGTACTGTGCCGACGGGAACTGCATTCCCATCGACGCAGTGCTACGCCACTTGAGGGGGTGGTTTTACAGCGTCGACTTCTGGATCAATTGAGCAGGTATTCACTGACCACTCAATCGATCCAGAAAGGGCGATCTGATGGCAGCGACTTTGCCACCGTCAGTGTAGACATACCCTGAGAATCTTAGCCAAACCAGAAGACTAAAGACAGCCTCATCAAAATTGGAGTCTAACACAACTAGGGGAGAGCTTCCACAATGAACCCACAACTCTCCTCATCAAAATGTCCAGAGACAATCTATCTTGTCCACAAAGAGCAAACTCATCACAGCAATCAAGTGACGCAACTACCACCAGGGTGAGGCGGTCTGGATCCAGACTGCTCGCTCACCAAAAGTAATCTCCTCAGTGGGTGGCTCCCCATTGTGTCTATGGCGGAAGATAAGTAATATGCCTTGGCCTGAGACACAGCACTTCAGCACCCTTGTGCAGAAGACGACCAGTCTCCATTCAGGCCCACAGTCATCGTTTCTCTAGCGTTTACCCTGGCTGCTTCCATTCCCACTGATCTGTTAAACCACAGTTGTCTCTGGGCAAAGGAAACAACCAGCCAGGGATTCCAACTCTCCTTTAACAGCTGATAATAGTTGTCAGTGAACAGAGAGATTAGGCGTGGATGTGGGACCAGCTATGCCTGAGAATAAAGAGACAAAATCCATTTGTCTCTAAGGCTGTGGAATGACTGATCGGTTCCAGTGCAGATTTTAGGGGTGCAACAGCCTCACATTATAACACCCATCCTACTGGGATAACCCAACTACTTGAGATAATCAAACCAGACTCAAAGACTGGGAATGTGGAAGCTCTCCTTGAGAAACCCAGTGAATCTGTTATTTCAAGGAGTACACAAACTAAGTGGATGTGTGTTAATGTTCTTAGAAGTCCCTAAAGTCAGTAATCTGTAAGGATATCGACTGCAGTACAGACACCAGCACAGAGAATGGGTCTGTAAAATTCTGTGCAGCACCTTGTGATCTATTTCCCAGCAGAATCATAAATATTGGCTCTATCACAAGAGTGTAAGAAATAGCCAGAAACTTAAATAAGCTTCATTCTCTTGCTGTCCGTCACGTGCATTACAAACTGGATGAAAATATCACAGCTATTCTCCTCTCTTCCTCTTAATTATGCATGAGACTGGTGAATCAATGAGTATCTGGCTGGAACCATGCCAAAACTGGGCCTGCATCGTCATCCGGCCATGTCTCCATGATGCAAAAGGGAATCATTAATAATGTCTCTTTCCCAACCAAAAATACATGCAGGAAGGAGCTGAAGAATCCATTAAATCCTTTTAATTTTTTTGTTGATTTGTTGGCGTGTATTAGAATATACTTCATAGCAGGAGCACTAATACCTTCAAACGTGTTAAAGGACTTGGACTTATATCATTCTTTGCAGACTGGCTATCACTAAAAGACCTTTTGTTTTCTAAAAGTCAGGAATGTTACTTTTTCGCTATAGAAGAACTCCAACCTGGGCAAGACAATGGCTTTGAAATGTCCACAGGCACAGAAAACCACCAGCATGAATTGAGACTGAGCACGAGAAATTTCAAGCCAGACGTAACATGTGTGACAAAGACATGTGGGTCAAAAACAGAGGCTTATGATGGAAGATTAGGGAACTGTTTGGGCAATACTATGTACCATGAGCTCTGGATAAGCAGTTGCTAGAATAGCCTGAACTGCAAATAACGGTGTTTTATAAAACCAGACTGGAGACCACCCTTGTCTACAAGATTAGAAGAATCTGTATTTCTGGTAGACACAAAAAGAGCTGCCTTCCCAGAGCAGTGGAACTTCAGGGTTATGAATTTCAGAGACAGGTGTGGTCTAAGCCAGTGGTTCTCAGTCAGGGATATGTGTACCCCTGGGGGTGGGCAGAGGTCTTCCAGGAGGTACATCAACTCCTCTAGATAGTTGCCTAATTTTACAACAGGCTACATAAAAAACACTCGTGAGGTCAGTACAAACTAAAACTTCATACAGACAGTGACTTGTTTACACCACTGTATATACCATACACTGAAATGTCAGTACATTTATATTCCAATCGATTTATTTTGTAATTAGATGGTAAAAATGAGAAAGTGAGCAATTTTTCAGTAATGGTGTGCTGTGACACTTGTATTTTTATGTCTGATTTTGTAAGCAAGTAGTTTTTAAGTGAAGTGAAACGTGGGGGTACGCAAGACAAATCAGACTCCTGAAAGGGGTACAATCGTCTGGACAGGTTGAGAGCCATTGGTCTAGGCTGCTGAGTGTGGGCGTGAGAGCCAGGAGCTGCTAAAAGCTAATCCTGGCTCTGCCCCAGACTTACTGTGTAGCCTTGAGCAAGTCACAAATACACCTCAGTTTCCCCTATTATTGTAAAATGGGGCTAGTGATATTAACTCAGCTGCCTCGTGGATATGTTGTGAAGACTTTACAGTCATGAAATGCTAAGGGCTTTATGATGTAGGCCCATACTTGGGCAGAACTTCCACTGCCTGCAATAGGAATTTTTCCTCACCGAGAAACTAAGGACTTCAAGACTTGACCCAGGATTTGTGACAATGAAGACTACCCTACAGACAGAGCACTGATCTGCTAGCTTCTCCAAGCAGGCAAAGCTAATGGGCGTTCACAACTCTCTTTTTCCCTCAAAGCTCATTTGTCACTGTCACCGTGAAACGAGACAGATCCAAACTCTTGGGTGAAATCCAGGCCTCGGTGATGTCAGTGAACTCCCCCATTGACTGCAATGGGCCTTGGATTTCACTGCCGGTCCGAAACGCTCATTAAGACAAACACAGTGACTTGTTTTTTATATCTCTGACTGACGGAATTGGAGACATCTTGAGTCTAGCTGCGAAGACTAAGTGCTTAAGTAGAAGTGGGGCTGGCTCTTGCCTAAGCCCACCTGTCCCAATTCTGGTAACCAGCTAAGTTGCTGACTTGACATTCTAGGCGGCTCAGACACCCTCTGAGATCAGTCCCTTCACAGTCTGTTTGAGTTGGTTCAGGAAAGTGTTTGACCTTTTCCAGCCTTTCAAATTTCATGATGCTGTAAAAAGAGAAAGAAAAGCAGGGGAAAGTGCCTAGCTGAAGCAAGAATTTTCTCATTTGGATAAAGTAGTCCCATTACATGTAAAGAAAATGTAAAGATGCTCAGCCCACAATTTACTACTTCTGCAATTCAGGTAAGGGTGCCACAAAGCATTTCACTCCTAAAGGCAAGGACACCTCTCCGGAAGCTGCCTGTTAATCAGAAATGGCCATCGTGGACCGGTGGGCTTACGATGTGCTAATCTAGAAATCAAGGTTCAATTTTTGGCTTATGTCAAATGTTAGAATAAACTTTGAAGGTTTCTTCTTAGTCCATTCCCAAAACCTGCTGCATAGTTCAGCACAAGTTGCTATGGCTATTCAACAAGGACTCAAGGCTGGAATATTAAAAGGAGCTAAAAAGTCACAGTGGCGGTGCACTGAGAAAGCTGAAGGGAGGAAGGGGGAAGGATTAAAATAGCAGAAGGTGATGCAGGTCAGAATTACGGTGCATTAGTGGAGTCGGGTGTATGCATAAAGCTTGCACCAGGCTTGGTTTTAACCTGCAATAACCGTCTCTCACTTTTTATGAGCAGTAGAATTCTCTAAGTCCAAAGAGATCAAACAAGTGAATTAAAAAGCATTTCGATTTGTTTGTTTGGTTTCAAGACAGGATATAAAATAGAGACCTTGCTGGGGCAACACGCTACTTGCTGGCTGATAGACACAATCACTTTACTATTGGTGCAGTTCTGAAATACCAACAGAATAATTACCTCCATAAAGAGATCTGAAATAGATCTCCAACCTCCAGCTTGATGCGTATGGGGATGAGGAGGTGCATGTGTTCTGGGGGAGGGCTGAGTGACTAATTCAGTATAAAGAGCCCCAATCGAAGTACGTGTTGGAGCATGGGAAATCTGAACCCAAACTTCCCCAAACCTGAGGCATCAATAATTAATTGGTTCAGTAAGTCAATTGTAGAGCTAAGGTCAGCCATAAAGTTCAAACTGGGTTCCACATTTTAAGCTGTTTGCACCTGGGATTTTGGTCTGGACCCATCTCTCTGTTAACCTTGCATTTGGACCTTTGAGTCTGAATTTGTTAGATTCTAAAGCTTTTGCAGTAGAATCCATTCGAAGACAGGACATATCAATAAAATTGATCATTATTGTAATTAATTTCACTGAAAGACAACTGAAACTGAATGTAACATCAAATTCCCATCTGCTCCCTGCAAACCCCAAAGTCAAACCTAAAACAATACCACAAACAGATACCTGACTGTAGCTCCGGGCAAATTTGATTATAGAGAGAGGGTGTGGGGGGAAAGAGCATGATCTCTGGTTTTCTGGGTGTGTGTTCTGGAGCATATTCTCAGGACAAGAAGGGTTATTTTCCATTGTGCTGCTTCTTGATTAAGTGGAATAAGTGCCTTTACTCCCATTGGTTAATTAGAATTACTTGCTACGTAGATGTATCTTTTTCCAGTCCCTTGGTTCTTAGCAAATAAAAAATCTATTTTGGCTTCCCTGGGCTGACCCTTTAATTGGACTAACATGGGTTTTGTTGCTGTTCTTTGGTTTTAAATAAAGTAATTTTGTACTTGCAGATTTTAATTTCCCACATGGCAAAACAGTTCTTAATATCTCCAAATCCTGGGCACCACAACAAGAGAAAGTGCAATTCCACCGCCCCACATCCACCCCCCTCCAAAAAAAGAAAAAAATTGTGTCAGGAGTCCCTCGTGATTAGCCCTTTGCCATGACATTCTGTTGACTTCAAATGAGAGATTGTCTTGATTTGGCTATGCTAATCCTGTCATTAATTCCATTATTAAAGTTATAGAGACAGGAGATTATGAATCAGTTACCCACCAATAAACCCAACAGATCTGAAAAAAGTCTAATTACATATACGGGATATTTATAGTAGATTGGCAAAATTCTACTCACCCATTCACCCCGGGGAAAAATTTTTAAACATATAAATTATGTTCTTTGCTCCCTCCCCCTTCATTGTCATCATCAAGAATTTATGCCTGGGTCTGTGTTTTTTATGACAGTCTCATAACAGGTGTATTGAGCTTGTATCCTCTGCCAGGTTGGTTGAGCTGATAGTAGGTAAATGACTTGTAGTTATGTCTACTGGCATGTCCACAGGGACATACATTTATAGGCCAGATGCAGTTATGATGATTTTACCAGCTGAGAATCTGGGCCAATATATTTATGAAGAAAAACAACAGCCCCATGTTAATGCAACTTTAAGGCTGTGGTCTCCTCTGAATGGCGTCTGAGCCTGGAAGTTAAAAAAACCTGGATTCTGTTCCTAGTTCTGCCACTGATTTGCTATATAGCCAAGGGCAAGTCCCTATATGTAAAAGAATTATGATGACTCTGACCCACCTCTGTGAAATGCTTTGAGATCAATGGATGCACAGTCAGCACTGCCCTGTCAGACAGACGTGTCTGTAATATAGTCAACTTTCAAAAGGCAAGAAATGCCATTTAGAGTTGCATATGCAGCCTTAACTCTGTCCCTTTTGTGTATGCTTTACTATACAGTCTTTCATGACATGATTACATGATTTCCCAAATATATCAATTTCTTCTACAACTGTAGATAGATGAGTTGCATTTTGTTATTGTTGTCTTTTTCATGTTGTATAGTTGCCCTAATTGTATTGTCATTAATGGCCCTGTCCATCATTATTGACAGACATTTTACCATTAAGTATCTTTCTCTCCAAGGTATGTATTGTAATAATTTTGTCTGCACCATGTTCCATGTTAAACAAAATATTTTGTTTTTCCTCTGGAGACAGATACATTTCTGAAGAGTAATTTATTACTGTACAATTTCACAAGCTGTTTGTCAAAGTAATATACAGACAGTTGTGTTAATACTGTTTATGATGTGTTGGTTTGACTAGGTCTCTTGTGTACAAATATAGCTAATTTGTATCTTGGAGGTGACTTATTCTCAAACTGTTTTAACAAACTTCAGTTATTAGTTTTTCTTGGCATTCGCTGTACTTTTTAAGAATATTGTTTAACTGTTTCTTCAATTTTACAGCACATCCCATGTACAAAATTTATACCTGGACACGACTGATTTAAAAATTATCAATGTACATATTTAGCTTTACCGTATAAATGAAAATGGATTGTTTGCCCTAGGCCTGATTCCCTCTTCCTACATAAGAGAGGGACATACATTCCTTTTATACCCTGGATTGCAGCTAAATGAGTCTGTGGTTTTGGAATCAGGGCTAGCCCTAGACCAAACGGCACCTCAGGCAAGGAGTGTCTTTGGTGTCGCCCCCGCATCCCCCCCCCCCATTTGTTAAACTTTTGAATACCTTATTTTTTATTGCATTTGGAGCCCATTTCATGACTTTGATGCATGATTTGCATGTATGATTTATCCCTGTTATATAAGACAATAAATTTGCATGCTTGCATCTGTAAATCTAGGAGGTTCAAGGAAAAGGTAGTTCTCAGAAAGTCTGTAAGGTTTCACAAAATTCTACAGAGGTCCAGGACATTCTAGAAGGTTATTGAAAAAAGAATCCACATCCAGAATACCTGAAACATTTTCCTTCAAAGATTCTATTTTCCCTTTTGTCACTAACAACAAAAACAGCACCCTGAGCCCAGCACCCCCCACTTCCAGCACCCCAGGAGGTCACATGGATCGCCTGCCCCTAAGTCCAGCCCTGTTTGGAATGGCCTGTAATAACCTATGAATACTGTATAAGGGTCTGATTATTGTAATGGTGTTTTCTGTATGCATATATTGAACCAACTCAAGGGAGGCTGTTGCCAGGGAAAGGAAGATGGCTTCGGATAAACACCCAGCTGTAAATACTTAAGGGTTGTTAAAGGACAATGCAAGTTTACGGGGACTGTCAGCCCCTTACAGGAACTTAGTGGGTTTTTTTCATGGGCCATCTCTATTGCCAAAAGAAAGTGGAAGGGGCGATGAGAAATCAGGACCCTGAGACTGACAGTCCCCAGGCCCAAAGGGGAGAGGCCAACGATCCAGCTCAGCCCGATTGACAGGGCAGGAAGGCCAAGGAGAGAACACCAGAACAAGTGTTTAACCCACGGCATCCCTGCAACACAGCTCAGGCCTGGGAAGGAGGCCTGCGACATGTGAGGAACAGACTGTGCACTTCCTTTACCTTCCAGAGATGCTGTTTGTGGTATCCCCCTGCCCACATGGTGGGGTTACTTGTTTCCTTTAACTGTTCCCATTTTTCTTTATTTTTTGTTAGTTGCTGTTTAATAAATTGTATTTGCTCTGAACTATAAGTAATGATCAGCAGAGCCTTGCAAATCTGCAAGATGTCCACATCCTCAGATGTGGCTATCCGCAAACCGTTTTTGCGGATGGCGGATCAGATGCGGATACGAATTTTGTTTCCGCGCAGGGCTCTAATGATCAGTGGGTCAGGGAAGTGTCTGGTGTGAAGAGGGACATCCTAGCTCCTGTCCTAAGTGACCACGGCAAGACTGAGGGTCGGGCCCCCCAGGAATTCTGGGCCCTTCCTTGTTGGAGTTACGAGGACTCTGCCACCGGGGACGGAGGAAGGGGAGTCACCGAGGTCAGGAAAGCCTCTGCATAAAGGGAATCGGAGCAAGAACTCATCCTTTTGCTAGCCAATTCCACCAGGGTAGTGTATAAGCCAGGAAAGTTCCCCACAATAGCGGGGCCATTCTCCTGCTTACATAATGACTATTAAACTTGAATCCTGCTGGTCCCCACTCCTGGGCCTGAGCCTGCTGGATAGGTTTCCCTAGGAATATTTAATTCCCTACAATCACAGAAGGTCAGAAGGAACTATAGCAGAATTTAAAGGCCCACTCCTTTAAGGAAAGGGGGGAGAGAGGTTTTTGGTAAGAGAAACAGACAGACTCCAGAACCCACTGTGGAGCGTCTGGAGTAAGATTGCCCCTCATAGGCCACTGTTATGGGATGGTAGCACTTTAAGTAAGATAGATGTGTGTAGACTGTTTATTGTTTTAAAATCCCTTTTCTCTGAAATGCTTTGTTCCTATGGTTAAACAATCAATACTTTTGTGTTAAGAAGGCTGTCTTGGGTCACTGAAAACCACTCGTCACAGATTCCCAACGGGAAGCAGCACAGAAACCTGAACCTACAGGGTAATCACAAGAGATACACCAGGTGCTGTAACCCAGGGCCTAGTCTAAGAGTCAAAGAATCATGGGATTCCGTCCTAAGAGAGATGGAGGTACCAGATGGGAGATCTAAAGGGGTGCACTCAGAGAGACCAGAAAGGGAACTGAGCTGCAGATAGCTCTGTAACCGTGACAGTCACACCTGGTCTGTCTGCCAGCGTGAGCCAGCAGAATAGCACTGCCTTTGCCTGAAGAGTTCAAAAGCTTTTGTCACACTAATGTGTGTTTCCTATTCTTAGGACAATGATATGTGTGTCCTAAGAATTTAATTGTACTAAAAGCTGATCCTGGCACAGTTGCTATGCACTGTTGTTACCTAGCAGCTCTGTGTTCTTGGGGAACCAGGGCGCAAAACCCCGACTCTCTCTTGCTCACCTGTATAACCCCCTAGGCCCTGCTTGAACCAGAAACCAAAGGCATCTCAATATGAAAAGACAGTGGACACAATTAAAACCCTCCCCAAAAGGGTGATACAACTCTCCACAACTCAAAGATGTAAAATGGAGGCACATCAATTAGCACATCACTGGAGAACAGAAGCCTCATCTACATCAAAGATGGAACACGCACTGATTGGTAAAGCAGGGACCGCACTGACCTCTGGGATTGCCAAAGCAGGGATGCACTGCATGTTGGGAGATCTCTGCTCTAAATGTAAGTGAACTCACACCTGTACACATCCAGCTCCGCAGATATCAGAGCATTCTAGTTATTGATATGTAAAACACTGTATCCTGGTTGCATTGGGAGCTGTCGCTCAAGGAAAACTGCCCAAAGCCAGGAATGATCAGCTCCTTTTGTCCAGACATTGCTTATCCATAAACAAACCTGGTGTCTACAAAACCCCCTATCAAGGTTCAAACCCCTGTTCTGATGCTTGGATCCAAAATGCTGCATCAGTCCCACTGGAACTTCCCCTCTCCCTGACTGACTGTGTTGGGGGCTCTGCCTGTCTCAAAGTGCTCCAGACCCTAAGCTGACCAGACTCTCCTGGGAACCTCTGAGCTGCATGGAGTGGTGAGACCCCTCCCCCCATTTCCCCTTCCCCCAACACGCTCTCTCTCTCTTAGTCCAGGTATAACCTTCTACTTTTATAATCAAACCTGGGATAGCTTTCTCCAATACTCCAACTGTAATTGTGTAGTATTGTAAGCATTTGATTGTTTCTCTCTCCTTCTTTGGTATTACTATTAGTATCATAAGTTTTATATACCTGGCAATAAAATAACTGTTATAATCAAGCTGGTTGCCACTCTCTCTCTCTTTCTCTCTCTCTCTCCAAACTTTATTTTACTCCTTTGTGTTCTTGGTCCCTATCTTGCTCTACAGCCACACTTCTTTACTTAAGCCAAAGATCCCTGGAGTGCCCAAAAATCCTATGGGGTTTGCTCATCAAGGGGGTTACTGCTAGAATAATTGTAGAGTGAGGAGGGAGGCAGCTGAGAAGTGCTGCTCTGCCTAGCCTATGGAGTCCAGGGGCAAATAAGGGAGGGCAGCCAAAAAGTGCTGTTTGACCCAGTCTGCTCCAGAAGTGTGCTCTATTCTGGTGCGTTGCAAAGGGGCATATAAGGGTGGCCACTGAAAGTGCTGTGTCACCCAGCCTGCTGAGTTCAGGGACTCAAGGGATCAGCTGAGAGTGCTGATAGCCCGGTCCGCTCAGATGCACTCGGTTAATTTGGAATGTGTGTGTGTATCTGTGGGGAGTTTATTTGAATCTGGTGCTGGAGGAACCCAGCCCTGAAAACCTTAGGTCCTGCAGGATAGTTCCACTGGGAGGGGACTTGTAGCCATATGAACACACAAGTAACACAAGCAGTACATTAATAGAATCACACGCCCCTTCCAGGAAGGTAACGCTAATAAATGTGCATACCCCATGACGACGGGCAAATCTGGTAACACTGTATATATGAAGCTCAGTGGACAGTAAGCCTGGTGTGCTCCTGTTTCCAGCTGAAATCAAAGGCCAAAACTTCTATTGACTTTAATAGGAGCAGGGTTGATTCTATATCTAAGAGTTCATGTTGTAATTTATGGTAAGCATCTCTATGCACTAGCACTTAAATGCCTTTCACTCTATACAGTTATTACTTTACTTCATCTGGGGCAGGGGTTCTCAACCTTTTTTGAGTCATGCCCCCATCTTAGCATTTAATTACTTTTTTTGTTTTTTTGTTTTTGTTTTTTTTAAACTTGGAGCCCACCCCTCATTAAAATAGTGAGCAGACTACTGGCAGCTAACGTGTTCATTCAGGAGATGCCGGGAAAGCTACGCAAAATGCAAGTCATGGGGTACTATAAAAACACTCATTTACCTGTGTTAGTGCTGCCAATGTCGTTCAGAGATCTGAGTGAGTGGCATTGCAACCTGACGCACAGGATCACAACGCCACTCAAATTTGGCCAGCCCCCTCTCCATCATGACTGAAGGATGGCTGGGACAAATCTGAGCAAGTGTCATTTCAGCCTGGCCTCCCACTTTCACTATAATTTTGGAATTATTAGAAGACTTGCCCGACCAGCAAAGGACGTTTGATGTGCCCTTCCCACCCCCCATCGAGAACCTCTGGTCTATGGTGTATTATTTCGAGACTTTTCCTGTAAGTAATTCTCATAAGCTCTGTTTCTGTGGAAAGCACAGAGTACTGCACAGTACTACAAGATGCTACACATGTGGATTCATGGTTATAGGGGGAAAAAGCTATTTTATTATATTGTGGTATATAAGAACTCGTATGTTATCCCGTATTTAAAGGGTTGTAATGCGTACGTACAAGAAGGCAGAGTTAAGGTTGAATGGTCACTCAAATTTGGGGAGTTCAGCTAAGCTAAACTGTAAAATATCAGAGTTGGGCAAATGCTGCCATAATTTTTCCATGACTATTCATGCAGATGGATTTGCACACTAAGTATAACAAGAAAAATAGCTAACAGATAAAACAGCTTCCCCCATTTTATTTTCCACCCTCTTGTTAGTTGTTTTCCCTGCTACTTCCCCCCATGTGGTGTGTAAGTTATACTCATTTTATATACTCACAATGTAAATTGCATTATTTTGCTACTTATAACTGTTTTCTGACCAGTTTAAATGATGCCAGCCTTTACATCAACAGTACGTTTGGTCCTCTCTCTCTCTCTGAAAAGGTTCAGGCCGACAGGTCACACTAGCCCACTAGAGCCACCCTTGACCTTGTGATAATTCTGGACATTGGCAACACTTCACTCAGACCAAGCCACTTGAGGAACTGGGTTAGGGTTCCTGATGTTGCAGTCACCTTCTGGTGCCACGTATAAGGGGAAGAATTTTCGGCAGGTCCTGAGGAGTTTATGACGCTTGCACCCAGCATCCCTACCCAATCTGTATTTTTGTTTCTTTACAGCTTTAGAGAGCAGAACCTATTTCCAGCTCTTCCCTAGCTCCTTGATATTTATTTTGATTCCTTATATTAATAAATAAATAAAATCTCCAGCTTTATTAGGGGTATAAAACAACTCAATTCACTGCTGGGTTATGGAGTTGATAGACTATATATTTCTCATTTATTAGCTTCATTCCTTTGCCAGGTCTCCAGTGGTAACATTATATTTCCCATGGGGATCGCATGCGATTTTTGTCTTGCATTTGTGTGTGCGTGTGCATGGTTATTTATGTAGTAGGTATTTCCCCCTTTATCAGGTATTTATTTCAACCTTTCCCCATACCCATTTGATCTGAATAAATTGGCTATGTGCGATCTGTTTATAACCAGCCTCTGTCCTTAATGGTGTATTTACACCAAGTTTTCACTCAATACCAAAGAGATCCATAACCAAAGTGATTTAGAAGATGACTTCACTGCTCCTTTCCTCAGATCTGCTTTGCCTTTCACAACAAGTAGGAAACTGAAACCGTTGAGAAGGTTTTGCCTGTAACTCTGCTGTGAAAGTACTTTCTTCTTCAAAAAATCCCCCTAAGGAGGAAACATTAAACCAAATTCTCACTATTGGTAGTTATCTTACGAGTAGGCCTTCCTGGATCACTTCCTTCTATCAAGCATAGGACAAAGTGAGGCACTGATACATAAAAATAGCACCTGCACCTTAACACCTGGGCCACTTCTGGGATATTGAGAAATGAAACTTGCAGTTCTCTTAAAACATTAAGCTGAGGTATCGGAAGATGATGCATGTCCTTGTTGTGTTATCAATACCTCCAGCTGTGCAGTGTACCATTGCCATTCTGGGCATGTCGGATGAAGGATCATGTCCAGGTTCTGAAGGACCTCAAGCAATTCCCAAATGCCACCACAGAGAAAGCAATGTCCCTTGTTTTAGCAATGTTCTTTTGTCCCCTTCCACCACTAGAACTGAGACAATATTGCTGGTGGGGGGCGTGAATTGATGAATGACCCTGTAAAAGCAATTCTCTGTCTACACGAGGACTTTGACCAAAGTTACAACCAGTGCAGAAAACATGCTTACAAGTGTTCCTAGAGGTGACATACCCTTGCAGAGTTTTGTAAACCAGTTTATAACACAGCGTATACCAGCCAGATAAACCATCATAGCAACAAACACGTTCTGATACAATTCTGACTACCGCGGTATGAACTGAAGTTGACACAGCCTTATTAAGCTTCAGGTATACTTCTATGACAGAATCTTTGCTCAAACCCTGTTATATGGGCAGGCACTCTTTCTTTACCGCCTTTCCTTTGCAAAGGTCCATGGATCTAAAGAGCAGAGGTCTCCGTTGTAATGAGAATCATCTTTGTGTCTGCCTCATTTAGTAACATTTAGCTTTTATCAGCTCAAAAAGTTATTTAGTTTTCAATAATGATGAGAAACTAAAAAAAAACCCCAAAACCCTATCCTGCATTCATATAGCTCAGCTGATCCCAACTGAGCCTTCCATCCCTATTAACCTACAAGAAGAAATACAAAGAAAGTATCTGACAGTTTAATGGCGCTGTAAACAAATATATATTTTAAGTAAACATTCGCATTCACTGTTATATCACAAGAATTTGCCAATCCCGTCAAGATTAATGGTGCAGTTGGTTTAACACAGACGCTCATCAAGAAACCCAACCCTGCAGCCGTTTAGCCTGCGATCCAACAACGCAGCCAACTTCGCCAAAGAGAGCAGAACTGGCCACACAATACAGTTGCAGAACACAGATGTTGCCTTAATGGTACTGCTATCCAATAAACAGGATCCTCCCCAGCACTTGTGAAAGGAGATGGGTTGTCAGCACTGGAGACTGGCGTTCCCTGTCTATATCCGCAGAACAGCTACAGAAATGGCCACAGAGCAAGTTTCCCTCAGCATTGCCCCCACCAATGCGCCTCAGCTGTAACTTAGCGGGGCCTCCTCTGAAGGCAAGGGAACAGCGTCCATGGCACATTCCGTCCTGTTGAGACCGCCAAATGGTACCAGACATGGCAGGGGTTTTGTGATGTGGACACCTGACCTTTGAGAACCGGACTGAGACAAACCAAGCACATGTCACACAAGACATTGAATAGGTGTAAAGTGGTAACATCTTCCAGCTGCTAAGGACCTCGGGTAAAATTTTCAAAAGCACCTAAGTGACTTAGGAGTCTAAGTTCCATTTTCAAAAGTGGCTTGGGCACTTAGGTGCTTAAATCCCAGGGACTTTCCCAGGGTGACAGAATTGGGGCAGGAGCTGGCACTCTCGCAATGGAAATATTGTGGGACTGACTTATGCTTCCACTCTGGATCTATCTTCTTAAGTCCCACTGGTTTTTCTCAGAGGAACCAAAGGCGAGGGTGGGAACCAGACGGAGCTGGAGAGGCCGAACAGGGGAGTTTGTCGGCAGGGTAAGCTGTGTACGCCACCACTTTTTGTTGCCAAAATCCAACTTTTTGTCAACAAAACTTTGTAATGTAGACAAGCCCTTAGTTCAGCAATTCCCAAACATTTTCCCTGCATGACCCCATTTTCAGAGGTGTTGTTTCCCAGTACCCCAGACAGAATGGAAGTTGCAGATTAAAAATGCTGTCTTCCCTGCAGTGACACCTCACACGCCCTGCACATGCAAGATCATGCCACAAGGAGGATGCTTTACAAAACAGCATCCTCTGGACTGCATACAGTGCACGCGAGGTCATGCTGCATGGAGAGTGCTGTTTTGTAGCGCAAAATAGCATCCTCCATGCAACGTGACCACATGCATACGGTGTGTGAGGTCAGACAGTGTGGAGGAGGCCATTTTGTAAAATGGCATCCCCTGCACGCGCGAGATTGCCATGACCCCATCTGTGGATGAAGTGACCCCCACTTGGGGTCACGACGCACTCTTTGGGAACTGCTGCCTTAGTCACTTTTGAAAATAAGACTTAGCTGCTTTAGAAGAATGTGACTCTTGCTCAAGGTTTGAACGTGTGACCTGGGGGGGGCGGGAAGACGTACTGTATGATTCATTATCGACCTCCTGAACGACGTAGACCCTTACATATGCCTACTGATCAATCATATTATTAATTATATGATCAAAAACATACATTTACTGAATGCATATCTCTGAGTCCCTTTAAAAAAAGGAAAGAAAACAAATTACACCCTTGTGACCAGGAGCACAGGAAAATATTTTCATCACTTCACTCTCCAAATAAAGTCTGTTTTGGCCAAGAACATTGCTGCTGAACATTATTGCTCAGAGTGGTCAGTGGCTCTCGCTAATTGTAAAACTGCCCTTCAGCTATTGAAAGCTCTCTGGGGCCTACCCCCAGGAGAGGATTATCAGCTGTTCATGGAGCGATAATGCACTCCATACCTCCCTGGTCTTTACTTAATTCTTCATCAGTGTTTGCATTTCAGACCTTATATGCAACATGGCTAGATAATGGAGCCAACCTCAAGGGAAATAGCATACACAATGCTCACTCATATGCTATCTTTTATTTCCCTTTCCCAGAAATCTTGTGAGGCAGCAGCTTTACACACCAGAGAAAGATTTACATAAAGGACACTTCTTTCAGAGGATGTTTCTCTAAATCCCTTTTTTGCTCAAATTGTTGTACTGATCAAAACAATTAAGGTTTCCTTCATTTTAACAGAGAAATCTAAGATTACATCAGAGTGAAAAGAGAGAGAGAGAGAGAGAGACAGACCCAAGAGGTTACTTAGTAATTAGGCAATCTTGATTATTTCCCTCTTGTCTTGCTGACCCTTTCAGCTGGGCATTAGGTGGAAATGATTTTCTATTCTATTCGAAATTCACTTCACAGCTAATTTGGTTCCCATCTACCTATCTGTTTTTATTTGGTCCCAATCACCATTTTATCCGAGTGCCTCTTACAAATGTGAGCAACATGTTGTTGTTGTTTTTTTTTTTTTAATACTGGGAAGAAGCAGGCATGTTTGTGGAGATATGTGAAGTGGGAAGGCCTGGGTGAAGAGGGGAACGTGATCTTTAGCACTCATTTGGCAAAGTTAGTGGGCGCTTTCTCAGGTGGCAGTGAGTTCCTTAGCCTTGATCCAGCTTCTGTGAAAATTCTGTCTCCTGCAGTTATGTGCCTTACTCTACTGGTCAGCTGTATAATTTTTCTAGTGGCACGCAGCCATCATGAAAGGTTGTGGTTTCACACAGAGACAGGCAGTTTATCAGCTACTGTCAGGAGACGGGTTTGTGGGCAGTCAGGCTTAGTGGGTAGAGCAGGAGTCAGGGTTCAAAGGCCGGAGCCAAGGGTTGAGGTAGAGGTAGAACCAGGAATTGGAGCTGAGCAGCAAAACCAGATTACCTGGACTCAGGAAAGGCAGGAGCAAAGCCGGGACAGGACTGAAACAAGGCCGGATACAGAGCAGGGACTGAGCTAGAGCCAGGCTGAGTGCAGAGTCAGATCTAGACAGAAGTAGGGCCTGGAGTAAGGCAGGCACAGATCATCTCTGGCATGTGCACTGAACAGCCAGTGACCTGCTGCTGGGTTTAAGAACCAGCCTGGTAGCTTCCTCAACCAGTCAGGCAGGGCGGTCCAGCAGACAGCCTGCCTGACTCATTAGGCCACCAGAGACTGAGCAGGTGTGGCTGCAGGGTCTTCCTCCTGCCAGGTAACGAGGAACAATTCTCTAGGAGGAACAAGGCTTTGAAAATCAGGTCAGAGATGTGAAACTGGACTTTGTCCAATGGGAAGCTCATGGGGTGAATGGCAAAATTCTTGGGTTCCTCCATTTCTCACCAGGTGAACTGGTGAGTTTTGCAGTGGCTGACATTATTCAGGTTGTTGGGGTTTCATGCCTAGATATGGAAAACTGCAATTGTCTGGTTCTGGATGTTACAAAAGCATGCAGTACAGTGACCAGATCTCTCTGTCGATGATTCAGCCCCCTTGCTTCTGGCACCCATAAGCAGATGCATAGACACAAAAGTTCATATGGTTACCACAACCATTTTCTCTTGCTTGTATGGCTCCTGGAATGCAGCTCTTAGGTTTCTCCATAGGGCCCTATCACTGTATCATTTAGGTTATAGATAGAATAAAAAGAAGCACCAAACAAAATAGTAAATTGTTCTGTTTGCTTAGTGCTAAGACTAATTGCTTGTGTTCACCTGCGCTGTGGCTAGTAGGTCTGCACAAAAAGCTGGGAGTCAGGACTCCTGGATTCTACTTCCATCTCTGCAACTGATTCACTACGGGTGGGTCACTTCTCTCTCTATCTTAGTTTCCCCATCTGTAAATTGGGTATAATTATAGAGACCCACCTGATATGAAGAGTTGTGAGGTTAAATTAATTAATTGGGAAGCACCTGGAGATCCTCGGCTAAATGGTGTCAGTGAACTCATGGATATTAATTCTTTTGCTTTCTAATTAACTAAAGTGACTCATTTTGGATTTATGCCATTTATGATTTATTTGTACATTGTAGGAAAGACTCTGCGAATAGTCTTGGGCAATATCTTTCTGTCAAAACATTTTTTTGGAAAAAATTGCAGATTCAATGACATCAATGCATTTCACAATTTTGTGTATGCTTTATTAATTATCAGTTGAAAACAAAAAACCCCAAAACACATAAACCCTAATAAATAAATAAAAACAGTTTTGCTTTTTCAGTTTGAAACAATGCTTCATTTCAAAAATTTCCTTTAATTCTATTTTAAAATATTTTTTTTTTAAATGGTGGAAATGAAAATGTTTAGTTTAAAAAAATGTGAAATCAAAACATTGTTTGACCCAAAACAATTTTTTTTAGCTTTTCGATCAGTCAAAACTTTTGAAAAAAATATTGTTTTTACCCCAAACTTCAGATTTTTCTGAATTTCCAGCGAACCAAAAAAAAAAATCTGTTGTCTGTACAGCTCTACTTGTGAAGATACTACCCTATCATGCAGGGTGCTTCCAGGATGTGGGCTGCCCTAACAAACTATCTGGGTAGCGTGCTTCTCTGGCACTGCTCCATCATAACTCCTTCATTCCAGGGAAGACTCTTCTTAGCACGTTACAGCAGCAGCCGCAAAAGGGTTAATAGTATGGTCCGTACTTATCACCATTTCTGCTTCACCTGGCTCCCGAGGACCTCAGCGAGTTTTCCATCCACTGACATCTTGTTTCTGGAGCTCTCCCTCCCTCTCTCCCCGCCTTAACTCTTTTTCTGCTTTGCTGAGGCTGCCTTCGTTAGAGAGAATTTTAGCTTTGATTAATTATTGAGCCTGTATTGCTGAGGGTTTTCTATTCTCCAGTTCTCATTACTGATGCCTCGCAGCTTGTGTGCTTCGCTGGTCCCGATGCAGGATTTGATGGATGGACCCGTGAAGTCTTCCTGCCTGAACAACCAGTCTTGCCTTTTGCTTGATTTTGTTTGGTGGACAGGGAATTTTGCTTTTAGCTACTGTGAGCGAGCATTAAAACATACGTGCCTGACAAAGTATTATAATTATTGTGCTGTAAGTAGCTTGAAATTCTTACTCCTTTGCTTTCTGTCTACTTCGCTTTTACATTTGTTTAAGAATGCTGCCTCTTGGCCATTTTGTTCTCAGGAGGTGTTGCAGCCTATTACAAAAGATTCCTCAATATTCTGCTCTCTCATGGGAGACTTTATTTGTATTCTTTCCAGTTGTTTGCTTTAATCTAAAATTAAAAGTTTATACACACTAAAGAAATGGTGTTTTGCTCTTTGTGTATGGAAACATAAATATTACTAGGGCTGGTTGCAAAATGTTGATCGAAACATCGTCCCGTTGAAAAACAGGTCTTGTTGAAAGCAAAATGTTCTGGGTGATGGTTCAGCCACAGGGTGAGGCCATGGTGCAGCTTGAGAGATGTAGTTTAGAAAATGAGCAACACACATAGCAGAGAATGGAGGCACAAGGACCTGGACCTACGATTCCCATGAGGCATTGCAGTGGATCAGTAGAGACAAAAATTGGTTTGGACATTTCTAAATTAAAAATGTTAAAGGCTCCTAATGCAGCGAAAAGTTTTACTACTTTTCATCCTGCGTCAGGAGGAAAATTCCATGTCAACACATCTGAATTTATCCAGGGAGGCAAATTCCACTTTTCGATCAGCTGTAATAATAATAATTAAATGAATCCCTATTGCAACTCTAGTCCTTTCAAAGGAGTCATTCAGAAATGACTGTGGCCCATGTTCCTCGTAATCTGGCCCAACTGGGTGCTGACTCACCTGTCCAGTCGTGATAAAGCTACATTACCTTTTATGTCGTTATGTGTGTAAGTCAGGCAACACGCATAAACCTGGACCTCACCTGATGGGGTTACCTAACAAACCTGTGCAGATCGCCCAACCTCTATAGTTCTCCTTTTTGTCCTGTAAATGTCAACAGATTCGGAAAAGACACCCAAGCTTGGAGAGCAAGGCTTGCTGCTGCCCCTGCACGCAGACGACATCCCAGCTGGTTGAATATTCTTTAACTCTGGCCACGGCCTCAGTTTGTCTTTTGGGCAATGACGTTTCTGTGCTCAGGCACCATGAAGAACAAAGTGGCAGTCTGGCCTTGGAGCAGACCGCTATCAGTATTCTTTGGCACAGCTGCTTGAGCAAGGCCAATCTGAAGAATGCGTCTTCTGTCCCTGCTCTTTTTATAAAAGGGTCCATGAAAAAATGTCCATGGTCGGTTTGAAAAATGCAAGGGTCTCTGATCCTGCAGTCATATACCTTAGCGATGAATGTAGTAGAAGGACTAGACAAATAATCTAAATGGACTGCTTTTCTTCTGCTTCCCTTCAGGACTTCACATACGCAAATAAAGCCAGCACATGCAGGAGCAAACATACGCACAGGCATATGGAGGCTGGCAACCCCACTGTGGGCACCCATGCATGCACACACACCTGTACTCACATGCACACCAGCAGCCTCTCTCTCCTTTCCTTACAGCTTCTTATTCCAAGGCTCGCCAGATCATTAGCACCTCACAGAAACCTGCCGCTAAGCCATTCTGAACCCTGCAACACCTTTCGTATGTCATGGAACTCAAGTGAAAAACTGGGTGGGGTTGAGGTTCTTTCAGGCAGAAAAGAAACTGGTACAGTTGGGAAGTCATGTGGGAGAAGCAGCAGGTCCATTGCACCCAGATCTTCAGTGACACATATATACAGCATCCCTCCGATTTCTATGGGATGGCAGTCGGTGTATGTAATGAAGCATGGTCACGTACGCTACAGGCAGATACAGTGATGGGCTATAGGGAGAGGAACCCGGGATTCTAGCACCAAAAACACGGGGCTGTAACACTGGAGCTAAAGGTGAAGTTTGATTCCCAATGATGGCCTCAGTGTCTGGATGTACGTAGGGATGGTGCATTCGTTAATTCAGTGCAGAATGTGGCCCACCACATCTCACATGATCTGAAGGGTTTTACCACTGGGCATCCTCTCGTTATCCTACTTGAACCTTGACAGCTTCAGAACAAGGCATGCAGCTATGGTTGCCCAAGAATTAGATTTTCAGAAAGCCTTTGACAAGATTCCTCACCAAAGGCTCTTAAGCAAAGTAAGCGGTCATGGGATAAGAGGGAAGGTCCTCTCCTGGATCAGTAACTGGTTCAAAGACAGGAAGCAAAGGGTAGGAATAAATGGTCAGTCTTCAGAATGGAGTGAGATAAATAGTGGTGTCCCTCAGTGGGTCTGTACTGGGACCAGTACTGTTCAACATAGCCATAAATGATCTTGAAAAAGGGGTAAACAGTGAGTTGGCAAAATTGTAGATGATACAAAACTACTTAAGATACTTAAAACCAAAGCAGACTGCGAAGAGTTACAAAGGGAGCTCACAAAATTGGGTGCCTGGGCAACAAAATGGCAGATGAAATTCAATGTTGATAAACGCCAAGTAATGCACATTGGAGAACATAATCCCAACTATACATATAAAATGATGGGTCTAAATTTGCTGTTACCACTCAAGAAAGAGATCTTGGAGTCATTGTGGATAGTTCTCTGAAAACATCCATTCAAAGCGCAACGGCAGTCAAAAAAGGTAACAGAATGTTGGGAATCGTTAGGAAAAGGATAGATAATAAGACAGAAAATATCAGATTGCCTCTATATAAATCCGTATTACGCCCACATCTTGAATACTGCGTGCAGATCTGGTCGCCACATCTCAAAAAAGATATATTGGAATTGAGAAAGGTACAGAGAAGGGCAACAAAAATGATTAGGGATATGGAACAGAGTAATAAGAGGGAGAGAGTAATAAGACTGGGACTTTTCAGCTTGGAAAAGAGATGACTAAGGGGGGATATGATAGAGGTCTATAAAACCATGACTGGTGTGGAGAAAGTAAATGAGGAAGTGTTATTTACTCCTTCTCACAAACATAAGAACTAGGGGTCACCAAATGAAATTAATAGGCAGCAGGTTTAAAATGAAAAAAAGGAAGTATTCCTTCACACAATGCACAGTCAACCTGTGGAACAATTTCCAGAGGATGTTGGCCAAGACTATTACAGGGTTCAAAAAAGAACTAGATAAGTTCATGGAGGATAGGTCCATCTATGACTATTAGCCAGAATGGGCAGGGATGTAAAACCAAGAATGTGCATCTGTTCAGAAATGACGTGTAGCTGGTGCTGGGGAGGGGGCCACAATTTAAAGATGCTGCTGGTATGCAGCAGGGTTCAGGGCAGGGCACATAAACCCTGGAAGAAATATGGGGAGGGAACGTCCCCCCATGCATCACCTCTGCATGTGTCACATCCCCAATCAGATAGTTGTACAGCTTTGGACATGAATAGTTCCTACCTCGCTCAGAAAGGAGAAGAGCTCTGAGGATTTTCTTCCAGCATGCTGAGCTGGAGAACTCCATACTCCACACATTACTGTCCAAAGAGTCCAAAAGCTTCTGCCCCACAACCGCATGCTAAGAGATCAGTATCTCTCTTTATTTTGTAGCTATACAGAAGTTTTCATCTGCTAGTCAATATTGGCAAGAGGTTCCACTGGGATTGTAGCTTCTCAGACTGAACAACAGTTGATAACACATTAAGGAATGCAAGTCACAAATCCCATTTCTCCAGTAACTGGGTCTCACCAGGGCACAACAGCTGGGGGAGTGTAAACAGAAGGCCTTGCTGTGTGCACACAGCTCATTTATATAGTAGAAGATGGAGTTAGATATCTAGAGGACAGTCTTAGCTCACATGTGAATTTTTCCCAATAGGGCTCACTAGTATGGCCAGCCAAGTAGAAAAGTAGGGAAACGGTTCTGGGTAAAGAGGAGGTGAGTATTTCTGCAGAAATTGATGGCTCAGCTCCCCTTTCCCCACCCACCTCACCAGGGACAGCTTCCCACTCACCACTGATGAGTGTGTGAACAGATTTATGCAAGCCTGCAGAAGACCTTTCTTCTTCTGTTCAACATGATCTGAGAGGAAGGGATGGAAAACCTGGCCCACGGAGGGTAATCACACCCTTGAAATACAGACAACTTTCTTTGTGTCATAGCCCAACAGGAGATGGGTTTTGGCAGGTGTGTGTGAGGGGGTGTTGGTTTGGGGATGGAGGTTGGGCAAGTAAAGTAGAAGTAGATCCTGGAGGGCTGTAAAAGAGAAAGCTTTGAAAACCAAGCGAGTCAGATTGTGGGCACAGCAGAGAGTTTGGCAATTGGTGAGGTGGGGGATAGGGTTGAGGCCATTTAGCCCTGTGTTTGGGGTGGTGGTGCAAGCAAGTTTGGCAGCTGAGAAACGATTGGGAGGGAAGTGCAAAGTGCAGGAGTGAGAGGGAGTCAGATCTGGAACATCTCAAGTTCCAATGCAAACCCAGTTCAGTGCACTCAGGGCCAGCAGTGCCATAGGGATCAGCCCACAAAAGCAATTGGGACTAAACTCATGTAAACTGTGAGTGGGGATGGTGAAAGGATTCTGAATTTCACTCTAATCAGCTGGGACATTCCTTGAAAACCAAGATATTCCCAGTAAACTGGGACATCTGGTCACTGAATGCTTGGAAGTTTGGTTCCCTCTCTGCTTGGATTCAGTCAGGGGAGGGAGAACCCCACTCAAAAGCCCCTTGGATGCTGGGATTCTCACGTTAAAGTCCTTTCCTGTATTTCCCTCCACATCGTGTTCTGTTTCTTCTGTCTCACCAGTTGGATTGTAAAGAGATGTCTGCCTCTTGCCCTGATCAGAAACTGCACTGGGGCTTGACCTTTTCCATCTGGCCGGGTGGCACCTCTGTGGCAGGAGACTGTCCCTCGTGTGACATTTCCATCCATCAGCGTCAAGCCCATGCCAAGTTGGCTCTGGGAATGAATCACTGCACTCTCCTTACTTCAAAGACAAACCCAAACCAACCACTACACAGTCCTCTAGAAATGTGGCTTCCCTGGGGGCCTGGTGCTTAATAGCAACCAAAGCACTTGTCTGTCCACACGCCTCAGAACTCCACCTGCCCAGTTTCCCCCAGACAAGCATGTCAGGGGAGTGCGTATGAGGGAAATATTTTCTCCCCATTAGGAACTTGTTTCTCTCACTTCCTTCCCTTTTACCCCCAGTGAAGTTGCAAGGACATGTAAGGGGAAAAGGACTTGACCTTTCTTCTGTCCCTAGGCAGAGAAACTATTTACAACCTCTTCAGGAATCACAACCATTACCTGGAGGGCACCAGTTTGTTGACAAAGCAGCCAATAGGTATATTATGGAGGGAAAGGAGGAGGGTTACCGGGAACATGCTGTGAGGACTACAATCAGCTATTCCTAGTATTCTAAATGGTCCATGCCAAACCTTTGTTTTCCAGACAGAAATCTATTATGGAAAAGGAGAAGTCCAGGTTTCTGGAAGAGCCACATGAAGAAAGGCTCCTTACCCCTTTCTACTTTGGGGATAGAAGTATTTTTCCCCTGCCAAGCCCCCAGAACTAGACAATTTTAACAGATTCCCCTAAAGGCGAGAGACAGATAATCTCAGCTATGTAAGACCCCTGTGCATTTTCCTCCACACAAAGCAGTTAATATTTTGACACACACACACACACACACACACACACACACACACACACACACACACACACACACACACACACACACACAGCTTGCATAATCAGTGACTCCCCTGTGAGTTAGGGAAAGCTTATCACCATCTCCATTTTACAGATGGGGAAGAACAGACATTTAAAGAGATTAAATGCTTTGCTCAAGGCCACATAGAGAGTCAGTAGCAGAGCCAAGATTAACTCAATTGTTACTGGCTCCTAGTACCGTGCTCCAATCACTAGACACACTACATCTCTGAGGAGAATTGGCCAAGTCACTGAAGACACTTCCTATATGCTTTGCTAGGATGCAGAGATGCTTTGGTTTCTACCAAAGAGTAGAGGGGGAATCTCAGCATTCCTTCCTGACCTCCTCTACCGAAAGGACAACACCCCAGCAAAAGTATGCCTACCAGAAGATGGAGGAGCCGATAATGAAATAGCTCAGCTGAGGTGTAGCGTGAATCTAATTGCTCTCCTTGTTCCCCATGCTGTACCTGTCTCTCCTTGCCTGTCTCCTGTCTGCCTAGCGTGCAGTGTTTGCTCATTCGCTCGCTTGCACTCACTCCTTTTCTTCCGCCTGCCCTCCCAGCAGTGTCAGGGAGACAAGTGAAGGTGATTGTATGGCATGTTTGTTTTTGCATTATTTATGTTGTAGAGGACGGAGTTAGACATCTAGAGGACAGTCTTCGGTCACACGTGAATCTCCAAATAGGGCTCACTAGTACTGCCAAGTAGCAAACACAGCAGGGCAGACCCATGGAGGGAGGCCGTGTTTGGGAAGAGATATCAGTGAATCCATCACACGCAACAGGCAATGCTCCAGGTTTGCCGGTAACTCCACCCTTCTCTCATCTTCTCCCCTTTTTCAGATGTACATATCCCTTTGTCAGAGCTAAAGGGGAGAAGGGGGGAGGGAAGCCCTAAGAAATAATATAACTAACTAGTATGCTTCATTGCTACTCAGATTTTGTACTTAAATACTGTACATTTTCCACATCGATAGAACTTGCTGACACTGGAGTACCCGTGAGCTCACCACAGACAGCATTCCTGCACTATTTTCTACATCACCTCCTGCCAGGGGAGACTGGTAAGGAAGTAGTTGTGAGCTCCCCACAACCAGCCTGGCACCGGAATTAAGAGTCCCATGCTCACAAGTCCCGCAACTGCGCTTTTCAGTGACTCCTGCGTCATTCAATAATAAATATTTATACAGCACCCCAATGACAAAGGGCTTTCATATCTCATCTCTTCCCCTTCCTTTCAGTAAAGTGAAGTCTCCCTCAATTTCTTACTGAAAATGAAATGGGGACAGTACTGCTTATACAGCTGGAGATAGTGATCACCAGTGTGCAGACTGACTTATCAAGCAGATTCTTAATGCCATAAAATCAATGGGTTTAGAAATTCTATTATCCTGCCTCTTACAGAACATGCCAAACTAAAGAAACTTCTTGCCTTATTTTTTTTGTTAAGTGTACTTAAATATAACATTACTACTGTCCCCAAACAGGCTTCCCCCATCCTCCTCCAGTGGGCATCATACCATGAATACAGGGGTTACCTTGCTGGGAGGCAAGGTGAAGCAGGGACAGCAAAGGCTCTTCTGAGGCTATTTGTTTAATTCCGGCCTTTGTTTTGCTCGCTCACTAAACAGATCACAAAGGCAAAACTTCAGGGTTCCAGGTGAATGAGCACCAGTTCAGTCAGGTAGGTGAGGGTGAAAAGAAAGCAGACGCAGAGAGACAGAGGTTATGTCTACACTATGGGGACTATACCACCATAGCTACGGCGCCTTAGCTATGCTGGTATAACCCTAAAGCCATAACTATGTTGGCAAAACCTTGTAGTATAAATGCACCCTACAGTGATGTAAGGGGTTTTTCTGTCACTGTAGGAACACCGCCTCCCTGATCGACAGTAGCTAAGTCAACGGATGCATCGGAGGTGATGTGGGAAGGGTGGAAGGGGGGCATGCAGGGTTACATGCAGGTATGCTGCCTGGCTTGTACTGAGCATGTTCAAACAGACTGAGCATGCTGAGGTTTTTAAGGTGCGGCTTGACAAAGCCCTGGCTGGGATGATTTAGTTGGGGTTGGTCCTGCTTTGAGCAGGGGGTTGGATTAGATGACGTCCCGAGGTCCTGTCCAACCCTAATCGTCTATGATTCTATGCTCAGTAACACTGCTGAAGCTGGCTGCCCTCACCATCCCCACTATCGGCAGACATGGGTCGTCTCTGGGAAGCATTCTTCTGTTGACACAGCTGCGTCTACACTAGGGGTTAGATCAGCATAGCTACAGTATTCAGGGGCGTGGATTTTTTGCACACCTGACCGACATAGCTATGTCATCCTAGCTTTTCAATGTGGATCAGGACACAGACAGAGAAGTCAGATCGGTCAAAGAAGAGCCGATGATGAGAAGAGGTTGGCATTCGAGAGAAGGGCAAGCAGGAGTTCAAGAGCAAGTCAGGCAAAGGGATCAAGTGGGATATGTAGAAGGCAGATAAAGGGGGGTCAGTTGGGAGGCACAGTGAAGGTTGGATTAGAGAGGATAGATGGGATGCCTAGAGCAGATCAGGTGCATGATGAAGAGAAAGTTAGGTGAAGGGAATTGTGTAAGAGATAGAAGGCTTGAGCAAGGCGTGAGCTCCATTTACGCTAAAGTGCCTTTATGCTGCAATGGCAAATAATTTACATCCACTTTAAGGCCCATTTACACTGCCAGAGACATGTAAGGAGACCGTAGTGGAAATGAGAATCAGGCTCAAAGAAGAATAGCATGATCATACACTCAGAACGAGGAGAGGTGGCTTAATATTTAGAGCACAGCTCTGCGAATCAGGAAACTGACCTGGATTCTGTTCTTGGCACTGCCAAAACTGCGCGTGTGAATCTGGGCATGTCACTTCTGCCCTGCACCTGAGCATTCCCATCTGTCAAATGGGGTTACCGGTATCCACCTTTCCAAAACACAGCAAGATGCATGGATGACAAAAGTGTAAGTATCATCATCATCATCATCATCTGGAAGCAGATGGGCCATAGTGGATCATGCTAATGAAGCCCTACTGTATGTACACTCTCTGAACGAGAATGATTTAATCGTGGAATGGCTCCAGAGAAGAGAGTTGTTTTGACCTGATTAGCCTATCACAGTGGCACACTAGGATATAAATTATTCTCAGGGTACAAGCAGCAATGAATTATACTGAAGCACTGGCTACTTTTAGCTAATGAAAGAGATACGGGGATTTGCCGATTGTGCCATTTCACCGAACAACCAAGCAATCAACCAAGGAAGAAGACAGCAACAGACTGATCAAGATATATTTTCTGTAGCATCATAATCAATATACATAAAGGCAGTTTCTGCAGATTGCTTTCAGAGAACCACTTGTATGTTATTTAGCTTTAATGTATCTGGCTCCATCTATATTAAAGATGCTTTGTGATCATGGGACCTGATTTCCATTTAGTATCCTGCCATGCAAAGAGGTGCATTCTGCATAGAGAAGCTTTCAGAGCCAAATTTCTGAATGTAGGAACACAGGATATTTTTCAAAGGACAAACAATTTATAGTGGGCGGAGGGAGGATGTGGGGCGGGGGGAGGTGGTGGAGAAGAACTATTCAGCCTTGTTCTGTACTCAAAGTCCCAGGCTTTCTAAGGTTTAAACTAGTCTAGACTAGCCACAAGCAGAAGGGGGGCATGGAAGCAAAATGAAGATTGACCCAAACCAAACCAAAGCCCTGGATTCAGAAACCCACAGGTTTAGGGGAAACCCAAGCCCATCATTACTCAGTTACTAAATCCATTTCCTGATTTCTCCCTCCACTGTTTTATCATATGAGATCTCAGAAGAGTTCAATCTTCCCTGCAAGGAGAAAGTTCAAGCCAAAAATGAGTCTTTGAAAGACAGAATTTAAAGCCACCGACAATTTCTAAAGCAGGGACATTCAAACAGGAAGAGCATTTGTTCCATCTGGAGCATGCTGCCTTCCTCTTTGTTATCATCACAAGCCTCGACGTTTGTGGAAGAATCACTCTGCCATATATCGAACTCAGTTCCTCCTGCCGTGAGGTCACAGCCGTCTTTGTGACATGGATGTCTGTTGCCATGGAAGTGTTTGTGCTTTCACAAAGTCAGCACTGCAATGACTTCACATGCAAGATCATGGAAGAGCAGATGGGATTTCAAGGAGGGAGGGAGAGCGACCCTCTTGTTTAAACACAAATAGCAGTGATAATTAATTAACCAAAGCATCAGGGGAAATTATGAGAAACATGTGAAAGGTAAAAGGATTTCTGTCTAGCTGCCCTTCCCAAGAGTGGAAATGTCTCAATTATAAAAGGGAGAACTTTACAGCAAGCTAGTGAAACAAGGACTTTTCTGGGAATGCTTTGGGTGGACACCCTTAGAAATTATATAAAGTTTCAGCTTCGCTTCTCCTGCCCCCTCCTCCTCCTACCAAACGATCAGCATTCTCTGGCTCAGGAATCTACGGTAGCATCTATCTTGCTGGGATTCAGGAGATGTGGGTAATAGACAACTATTTGGAAACTAATGGCGTCTTGTGGATATAAGCGAGATTAAAAAATTCATGATAATAACAACGCTTTGCATTTAGCACCTTCTATCCCCAGATCACAGTGCTTTATGAACATTAAAATTGTTCCACTCTGAAAAACAACTGTGAAAACGACACCATGGGGCTCCGGGTTCATTGTCTCTCAGTGACTTAAGAACAAACATGCTCAATTTATGATGGAAAAAGTTGTTTTTTTCCCAAACTGCCAGCTCCACAGACTCGCCCTGGGAACTGAGAGTCAAGCTGGGCTCTTTCCTCCTCACACAGTATCAACAGTGATAAAGAATCTGCAGCCAAATTAATGCCCTGACTTTCACTTGTGCACTTACAATCCCCCATAGCAGGGATGGCTCTGCAGGACCAGAGCAGTACAAAGTGATTTTTGCCACCAAAGTCAACAGATCTGATTCTGAAACACACAAGAAGCAAATTATCTACAGTGGACCGGGGGACTGTATCCTATGTGACTGGATCCCAGCAACCATGAGATGGTTGGGTGGCAACTTTGCTCTTCCTGAATTCTCCTCCTGTGTTTCTTTTCCCAGGAATAATCCACCCACTATGCAGATCACACTGGTTTATCCACTCAACACCCCACCCACAGCAGTGACCCAAGAGGATCTGCAGCCAACAAGCTTTGAAGTCCAGTGGTTTTTTTCCCTTTAAGGTATGAAGGGAAGGTGGTGATCTTGTCCCCCATTATTTTTCTATCTACATGTGACTCTTCCTTTCTGGGTTCCAAGTAGGTGCAGAAACACTGAAATACCTTGGGAACAGCTGTTCTCGGCCTGATGCGAGGCAAGAAGTGTAGGAAATCTACCCAAGAAGCAAGTTTACATATGATTGGTAGTTACCTTTCTCAGACCTGAGCAGCCTGGACAAAATTGGGGAAAGTATCTCAACCGGTTGGGTTCTATTTGACCACTGTTAAAATTACAGCAAGACCATCGTTAGAGGAAAGGAGAAGGGATTTTGGGCTGGTTTACTTTGGGGATCACAAAGGACCCTTTCCGCTCTTCCCTAGCAAGCATCAGTATTTTCATTCTCCACTCTCAGTTGTGGACATGTCAAGCATGTGCAGCCATGAGCCTCGGGACCCCACACCAAACCCGCTCGTCACTTTCACTAACAGGAAGTGCCAGGCACTGTTGGGATGAGAGTGCGAGGTAGGAGGAGATGGATGGGGCCTAGAACATCTGTCTGCAAGCCCCACAGAACGGAAAGCTACCCTTGGCCAGGCACTGTTCTTGGGCCCTGTGTACCACTGTGACACGCTATACCCCATGTTCATCCATATAATGTAACTGTGTATTGTTTAATCCAAGTATGTCATGTAAGGTGTTTTTGGAACGTTCACGACATACTGAACATTATTCCTGTGGTAGCATGCTTCATGCAATGTCACATGCGTAGTTATGAAACTCTGCTATGTCATATCCCCAAATGCGTGTCTCACATGACTTGAGTAGATCCAAGCAAACACAAAGCACAGTGAGAGTCCACACCTTGCTGAGGCATGCATACAGGAACAATGGACTGTCCTAAGCACCTGATAAGGTGACGCTCCTTTGAGTCAAGTGGAGGAAACCATGCCTCTTGCTGGACATGGCCAATCACCTGACCCCAGGGGGTGACAAGGAAACATATTAAAGACAGAGGCAGCTTTGTTTCTGGAGCACTCCTTTGGAATCCATCTAAGAAGCAACATCAAGCAACTGACAGACTGCCCATGGGGGAAAAGGAGAGGGGGAGGCTGGCTGAAGGAGGCAGCCAGTCTGTGCGGTAAGATAACATGAGAGACTGTAAGGCTGCTGAAAAGGTTAAGTTTAGTTTAGAATGTGATTTGCTTTATTTTCATCATGATCAAATCTGACTCATATTATTCCTGCTTATAATCACTTAAAATCGTTCTGTACTTAATAAACGTATTTGTTTGTTTTATCTAAAGCAGTGCTTGTGGTTTGAGTGTGTACAGAGACTTCATTTAGAGTGACAAAGCTGGGGCATATCAATTTCACTGATAAATTGACTAACTTATGAGCTGGCAGGGTTCAATAGGAAGCACTGAACTCTGTAAGACGGCAGTTCCCAGGGTTGCATCTGGGACTGGGGATATCAGCTGGCGGTCATTCTATTGCTGAATCCCAGGAGTTGCCGGCCAGCAGCACTCACTCACTAAAGTAGGAGCCGCTTACTCATAGGAGGCTCTGAGTGAACTGACCCAGGAGTGGGTGGTTCACACAGCAGGGCAAGTGCAAGATGGGCTCCAGGAGTGGGGGGATTGGGATGACACAGTGATAAACCAGTCCAGATTGCAGAGGGGAACATCACAACCACCCTCCTTTTGGCCAGGGAGGGGTATATTGTGGCTTCCACTGGAGCCTGTTAGTACCACAATTAGTGCTGTCCAGTGGGAAGTGTTGCCAGAAAGCAATGAGAGATAGTTCCCTCTCCCAGGCTCCCAGCACGTTGTCTCATACGTGATTACCGACTTTTAGGTAGAACTACTTGGGGCAGGGCTGAAAGGAGTAAATCTTGTACCCCTTGTAAAATCCCTTACCTTTCTGCAGGATTGTGTTAGTAAATGCCATTATTTCAACTGGAGTCCCACATTCCACATAAGGCACACTTAGTAGCACTGCCTTTTTTTTAATCAATATTGTGGCCCTGGTGTAAATTACTCCTGCCTCCTATCAGATAATTATTCACTAAATCATTCAACCAGCCATAAGGTATAGCGCAAGGACACTGTTTCCAAACCATAATAGCACCTGCTATTTATATTGCACCTTTTTATCACAAAAGATTTGAAAGATTTACTAATCCCTTGTGCAGTTCCACTTGCCACTGAAATGCAGCCACCTCTGAAGTGGAATGTTGAAGCATTTTAGGAGCATAAAACCACATTATCCAATAGCTTAGCACAGGAAGTCAAGAAGAATCATGTATCCATTTGAATCTGCAAGGAGAGTTTAAGAAGGCGGAGTATAATTACTTAAGTTGGAATTTGACAAGGACACTAAGATTAGCAACCTTACTTCTTGTGAAAGGTGCTATGAGAATTTTCATGACCACACAGGATCAGCTCTCAATTTTGTGTGAAAGATGGCAGGCATCAAAAGCAGATATCATAATGAGCAGCACTGGGCCTCCTATCATCACACTAAGGCACTTTTCATTACTGAGAGAGGAAAAAGCACCACCTACGGAACGACCTCTGTCACTTCCTACAGCACTAAGTATGTCCTTTCTTTGGTGCTCTGGCACCCAAGCCAAGAGAAAACACAACCCTTCTTAGCTTGGGAAAGCTGATGAGATGATCTCCCAGTGCACATGGTCCTGAACCTATAGCCTCAAGATGTCTCTGTGTAATGAGCTAAATGCGAACACCAAATGCAAGAGCTCCAAAATTTGGGAAAGCTCAAATGTTAATCCTAATTTCCAGCCCCTAGGTTCATGAGTGTTCAGAATTAGGACTCTGGTGTGCCTATTAGATGTACAAAGTTTGGGTCCAGCATTTACACCCAGGATTTACATTCAGACTCCTTTCCTAATAGATCTGTACGCATGTAGGAAACCACCATGACCTATGGAATGCTGAGCGGGACCACCATTTCCAGGTTCAACAGCTTCCCCAATATCAAAGAAATGTGGACATTTTCACTGGAGATCTCTGTTCAATTTTATACAGCTCCCAAGAAAGCCATTTATTTGGTATGGTTGGTGGGGGGAACTTGAACATTCCTGGAGAATCATGGCTTTCAGGAAGCCACTTATCTCCCACCAATTTAAGTATAAATTCCAATGGGAATTCCAAAATTCCTTCCAAGATGAACAATGATCTTGTGGTTAAGGGCACTAGTCTGGGACCTGGGAGACCTGAATTCATTTCCCTCCTCTGCCACAGGCTTCCTGTGTGAGCGGGGGCAAGTCACTTAGTCTCTTTTTGTACTTGGTACTCAGTCCCCCCATCTGTAACTGTAACCTAGGAATACCAGCACTGCCCTAACTCACAGGGCTATTATAAGGATAAATACATTACAGGTTGTGAAGTGCTCAGACACCATGGTACTAGGGACCACGTTAGTCCCTAAATATCTATCTAGATGAACAAAACCTAGAAGAATTGCCATGTTACATTCCATCAAACTGAGGTGCTCCACTTTCATCCACATCTTAACAAATCATCAGGAAAGATAAATATGGTCCCAGGACGACAAACCCAGTGCAGACATTGGCATCCTGGATGCACCACTCTGCCTATCCCTCTCCCCCACCATACAATCTTCTTTCACTGGAAATGGCATTCCTGACATTAAAAAGGGCAATGTGAAACAAGGAGGGGGAGAGAGAGAGAAGCTTTAACCTTTGCCATCTGAAAAGGTCACCTCATCTACCAGCTCTCCTTCCTCATTCACCACCCACCACCATACACGCTCTCTCTCACATACACACACACACACTCTCTCTCTCTTTGAAGTAAAATAGTACTTCCATCATGTCTGTGGTTGCCTTTAACTGAAGTCAGCTAATATCACAGGATTTGTGGCAGGTCCCACTTACCCAGTATCATTAATCCGTGTCTTGTGAATGAGGGATGGTGGGTGGGGAGAGGAGGAGAGAAAGAGAAAGGCTGATTAAGAAAGAGCATCATAGTCACCTTTGGTAAAGGAAGTCCTGCGGCTTGTCTTTCCCCCACCTAACCCTGAACCCCATCTTTTCTATCCCTCCCCTTTCTCATGGTCAGATAACCAAAATCACACCTGCTGCATACCACTAGAAGTCACCATCTCCTGTTTATTTCCCTTCTCTCTGACCCTTCGGGCTGTGAAATCACATTCAAGTCAGACTTTCAGTGGCACGGATACATTTTCCTTTTTCCTTGAATTATCATGCTGAGGAATAAAGGGGCCACTCACTTCAAAGCCCTGAACGTGAATCACTGCAAAGGCATCTGTTCCCTATAAAGTCCTGAGCATGAATCAGAAAGAGTTTTTCACCTGACCAAAATTCCATTCCCGGCCAAAGGAGACACTAATGGTGCTTGGTAACTCAGCCCAGGTCTACACTACAAACCTATTTCAGTAGAGCTATGTTGCACAAGGGTATGGAAAACCCACCCCAATGAGCGATGTAGTCATACTGACCTAACCCCCGGGAGGGCTTCTCCCATCCACAAAGCTACCGCCTCTTGGGGAGGTGGATTAACTACACCAATGGGAGACGCTCTCCCATCAGTGCAGGCAGCATCTTCACTAAGCGCGACAGTACACCGGTGCAGCTACGCCAATGCAGCACGGCAAATGTAGACTGGCACTTAGAGTCCAGAAGTGACCATCACAATAGCCCTCACAGGCCTGGTTTGAATTTGTGACCCCTGCCTCCAAAGTGCCCAATGAACTTTAATCCTGCCCTATTTATAATGCCTTCGCCTTGATCCCAAAGCTGGAAGTTCTCCAGGGCCCAGGTGAGGGCCTCACAAAGATGGTCCTAAACATTTCTTTGGTTCACTGTCTTTTTCTTTGTTATGCACACTGTAACAGAGTCACCAAATGGCTACACTGAATTCTCTCAGACATGCCTTGGGTGTGCACAAACGTCAGAAATCGCTCAGTGTCCTAGTCCAGTGAGGTGGACAGTTGCCATCTTGGTCCCTTTAAGAAGAGCGGGTTCTCACCTGACAGTGGCCATCTTACCTGACACACCAGGGACTGAACTGAAGACATTCATTTTATTTTAGCCTTTCCCTTCAATCTGGAACATTTCTAAGATAAATGCTGCACTGTAGCTCCCTGATCCCATCTCTTCTGACTCCTTCCATAATGCAGGAAAACACGCCCCCTCCTCCTTGTAGGTCAAGGGGAAATACTTGGTCTCTGGAAAATACGTTCCTGAAGGGACCCCCTCGAGCAGCGACAGAAAGTTAGACTGCACTGTGCAGTTACTCCTTGACTTCTCCTTTCTAAAAATGCCAACAAAGGGGCTCTGTAATGGAGGGTGGTGTTTGTTTTGAAATGTGGCTCCTCTGGTGCATTGAAAACTGTTACAATTGCAAGCTATTGCTTTAAATTTCAGGGTTTTCTGAGGTCTTGCTTGGGGGCTCTGCAGGGAAGTGTGCAACCCGGATCTAGCTACAGTCATTCTGCCGAGAGCCAGACTGGATTCAGGTGGAGTGAGCTGTGCCTCTGCGTTTTATGAGGCAGCCTGTTTTGTGTCTCTGTGTTTTGGGGTTCTTGTGTGGAAGAGTTCTGAGTTCTAAGAAATAAAACCTTGTTACGTTACAATCTTCCAGCAAGGGTATATATGTTTATCTAACTTCTCTTTGTGTATGCCATGAACGTAACAGATCCCTAGTACGCTAAAAAACTGAACTGAAACCAACCCAGTCATTACACACGGGCCACAGACCGACTCTCAGATAGTAATGGACTTCATTCACAACGGAGTCCACAGCAGCCTGGAAACCTGTAATTTAGAGGTGGCCAGCTTCCTAGCTCCTCGTCCATCACCAATCCCCGCAACCAACCTGGTTCTCACAGGCCAAAACAAACACCAAGAGATAAAAGCGAAAAGCAGAATTGCACTCAAGACAACCTAGCTAGAGAGCAACAACATGCTCAAAACAGGGAGGGATGAAATCTGGCCAAAAAGAATAGCTACATACTCATCTCCTCTCTCTTGTTATAGAGGCAGAGAATAAAAATAAAAGGGAAGAGAGAAAATTGGATTGAGATAGTTAGCCTTTGAATTTGATTCCCATGTTTGGGTGAGCTTTTACTGCAGCAGCAGATTTGTCTTTCTGCAAGCAGAGATGTTGGCTATTAACCCTGTATAGTGTTTTTCTTTGCTGAGCAACCAGGCTCTGTTGAGACCCAACACAAAGCAGCTATGCTAGCTCCCCATTATCCTCTGAGCCATTCAATATTCCTAACCAGTACGGTGTGCCTGCCTTGCGCTCCAGCTGTCATCTTCTGAGAAGCCTTCACCAACCATTTATTAATTTGGAAGAGGAGAGAGCATTACCACCATGAAACTTATCTTGGTGCAGAATAGAATCAGAAAGCAAAGGGATTGAGACAAGGAAGCAAAGGAGGATGATACCATACATGTGTATGCAGAGTTGTATGAGCATGAATGTATGACATTTGTTTTTGCACAGGTGCATCTCTGCGTGACTATGCCCATGTGCGCATATAGGAGTGTCTGTGCAGTAATCCAGTGCATGTACGTATGAATGTAGATGCACGCACCTATATTTATGTATGTTTGTGTGTGCAGGGAGTGGATGTGCTTCTGTACATCTCCACACCTTGCATTTTGCAGGTGAATGTATGTGGACTGGCAACACATCCTCCTATCCATCAGGGTGGTGCATGATACAAATCCAGCCTGCAGCAGCATGACACCAACTCATCTACCCTCCCCTCGCTGCTCTCACCCTCATCTCTCTCCCTCCCGCCACTCAAATGAGTGTTGTGGGCATTTGCTGGAAAGCTTTAACATAGCCATTATTTTTGAGGTGGGTGTCAAGGACTCCAATGAATACAAATAAGATCAGATATGAGCAGACTCCATCTTGTATAATCTTTATTGTGCAATAATCTGGGGGGGCGCCGTGTTTGCTCTAATTTGGTTTGGGAGAGAGCATGCGGCAAAGCCAGGATTGATCTCACCTGCTCACATCCCGAGGGCTCTTGCTCCTTCTCCATCACAATAGCTATAATCTGTGCAGGACGCATTATTCACAGTGAGACAGCTCCACCCACCCATTATTGGAGCAGCAGAGGCAAATATTTCTTCCTGCCTTATTGATGCTACAATCACCTGATGAAATCAGACGTGGGCTGAGCCATAAAGTGCATGCCCACACTGCAAAAAAAGACCCATGGCAGCGAGTCTTGGAGTCCGACCCAGCCGCCTCATTGGATTTCAGGGCCCGGATTCCAGCCCAAGTCAGATTGTTAATTTTTAGCTCTGTAATGCAAAACCTGCAAGCCCCAGTCAGTTCACAGGCTCTGAGAATGACTGGCACAAGCTGTTTGGTTCCCCTCCCCCTCAGTGTAGATGTATCCTAAGTCAAGATTCAGATACAATCTTCTTTAAAATGGATGCCGGGTTTGAGCCCCTGGCTAAATTGAACACTTATTTTTTGTTGTTGGTTTGCTTCAGTGAACATACAAGCGCACACGTGTTTTTTAAGCACAGAAGAGTTAGAAGATTGAATGGAAGTTGAACAGCTAGGAGACACAACCATGTTTTTTCTTCCTTGCTCTTCATATAAACCACCACACGTCTGCTCCTGCACTGGCTCTTGTCCCCGTCACAAGCAGCCACCTTGGTGTGAAGAGATGCCATGCTGCTGGAGGTTATGTCCTTCACACCCTGAATTTGCTCCACTTTCCACCACGACCCTGTGGCACGAGAGGGTGCTGCACTATTGGAAGTGCAGCTCTCTTTTATAACCAGGAACAGCTCCTTCTCCCGCCACGCCCCGATCTGCATGATGTTTGGGAGCACTGTGCGGCTAGCGTCCTTCAAACCTGGATGTCTTCACTATAACAAGGCCTCAGCCTGGCTCTACAAAGACCTGTGTGGGCCACTGAGTATCTCTAACCTGCTGAATCTCCTCTACCCATAGCGTGGCATTAAGGGGTCCTGTCCTGCCAGGGGTGCCATCTTCCTGAACCTGGAGATTTCCCAGGCTATCCCAAAACCAGGCTTAGATGCTTTTGGGCACAAGACAGGAGGAATCAGCCAGACACACAGCCCGTTTCTCTCTCTCTGCGGCCCAGATCCTTAGCTGGTGCTAACTGGCGTAGCTCCATTAACTATAGTGAACTTATGCCAATGTACCCTGACCCTCCTTTCTCTCTCTCTCTCTCACACACACACACACACACACACACACGTTTATCGTTGATAACACAGATCAACACCGCAAAAGCAGCAGAGAGAGAAACCCTTGATAATCCTGTTCTCTTGCATGAATGGGAGAATATATAGTCCTCATAAAAATGGTAATTAGAACCCAACATGAGGTTGCATTTTTCATAATAAAATAATAATAATAATAATAATAATAATAAAAATAAAATCTCCAAGAGCTATCATCCAAGAGGAAATAATATTTGCTAGCGTTATTGTTGTTGTTGTATTACCACTAATGATGATGATAGAGCTCTTGCTAAGGGACAGAGCCTTCTGTGTAACTAAGTAAACATGCATAAAAAGGGGCTCCCCTGAAGGCATGTCTTCAGTTAATAAAGGAGACTGACAGATCTGCTTGTAGCCCACTGCCAGGTACCAATTGATTGCCTCTCTCTAATAACTGTTTAATTAGCTTTTCCTTTACCAATCATGCCGCGAAAATTGTTGGCCTCTGCCACGCAGTGACAAAGCGGTTGGCATTTGCCTGGGGAGACCTCTGCTGATCCACCCTCTCCTCCTCACCCTCACCCTTCCTTCCTCTCTGCCCCTCCTCCCACCACCTTCTCCATCAACTCTACTTGCTCCCCTTTTCAAGCCCTGCCCACGACACCGGGGTTAATTTTTCTGAGAAATTGTCTGATGGCGATCGGAAAGTAAAGTGATCAGACCTTCTGAGCAGCAGTCGCAGTAAGAAAGAAACACCCCTAGCTGTTTCTCAGTGACCTCTCCCCATGCTTAAAGAAGACTCATAAGCCCCCAGCACAAATTACCATGGCCCCATTATGGACGCAGAATTGGGGTCAGAAGAAAGTAAAAGGGATAAGGGAACATTTTTTTCCCATCAAAAGCAGCATCTGAGATGGAAAGGCCTTAACTGCTACCCACATTGAGCACAGTGGAGGACACCAGAGCGTGACGATTTTGGTGAAGGGAGGATATTCATGGCAGAAGGAGATGTAAGCAATGCTTCATCAAAACCCATCTTGTGGCAGCCTGGACCATACTGGAATGGGGCGGCGGGGGCCCAAGTTTTTCACTTTTACTGAAGGTTGACTACTGGAACCCATTCCAGGTCAGTAGGGACCAGAAGGCAGGCTGATGGCCAGTTGCTCATGGACAAGCACTCACTTCTCAAACTGCCAAGGCAATAGGCTTTAATTGTTGTCCTCCTGTAGAGAGAGACCAAGTCCTCAATGTTCATGACATGATTCTTTCCCGCCTACAAGTAGACCCTCGAGATCACAGCTGAGACCAAATGGTGGTGAAACTGGTGCTGCTACCTCTGTTCAAACTTGTTCAAATGGAAACAAAGGGCTTCCATTTTTCAGGACTCGCAAGCCGGCATTTTTTGCCAGCCATGAAGCCACTAATTTAATAAAAATACATGTCGGGAAGTCATCTCGGCTGTAAACTGAGATTCAGACAGAAAGTGTCCTGAAGACAGGTCCTGAAGGAAGTTCACTCTTCAGTTGAGTGGAAATCAGATAACTCACACAAAGTCTCCAGGGAAGGATGCCAGATGTATTGGCTGTCTGATAGCAACTCCTGCTAGAGAAGCTGAAGATTGATAGTGAAGGAAGATCCTTCTTCACACCCAACCACCCAGTCTTTCATTGGTGCTGCCCTCAAAACTCTAGAAGAAGTTGTCTACTGCTTCCTGCATCCTCATTCCTGTATCCTGGGGGATCTCAGAGAACCCATTCCTCACTTGCAGTGTTCTCCGGGACTCAACAACCCTTTCTGTGTTCTCTTTCTTATGAAATTAGATGGGCATTGACAGCCATTGCTAGACTTTTCTAAGTCCCCATCGCTATCATACCAGAGCCTCTCCATACCCTCAGCACTCCCCTGTGAAACAGGTCACTGTGATTATACAGATGGGGAACTGAGGCATAAAGTGACCTGCTCAAGGGTCACACAAGAAGTGTGTAGCAGGACCAAGAACTGTCCCCAAGTTTCTTGAGTCCCAGTTCAGTAACTGAAACATAAACCCCATCCTCTCCTTACCTGCGTAAATAGAGTAGGCAGGAGCAATGACAGTTTCCACCACAACACCCTGCTAGTGTCACTCCACCCTGTCCTAAGAAGACCTCGCCTCTAGATCTGCAAGGATGGGCCAGTGTCCATGGCCCGCTCACTTCTGTGCTGAGACTGCTACAAGCAGGCCAATGTGGTGGCAGGATTTTGTTTTTCCCTCATGTCCTGTGAGCTGACACACTCATGTCACACTAGCCACTGACCAACCATCAAATGCTAACAACTGTCATTTGCTGTCAGCCTGGCCCAGATTTGAACTGGCAACCTAGAAACGAAAGGGTTTATAGCCCATCTCCAACCCTCAGCCATCCTGTGCTTCTTCCTCTGGGTGTAGAAATGGGAAGTGGCTCAATGCCATCAATACAGCATGACTCTGTGCATGTGGCATTCGGTTGCCTTTCTTTAATACCGCTGGCATTTAAATTCCTGTGCACGCCCCTGCAGTCAGAAAAAAAGTTAGAAGCGAGGATAAATTGGACTCTGGGTTTATTTACTCCGACACTCTCCCTGATCATTCTAACCCTTAAATCACCCTGCTGCCACGCCGCAGATCCTTCCGACAACAACATTAATGCTCCCTGCTCCTGGCAGCGGATGGCGGACATGGCATTTCATAATTCAGCTGTAAAAATTAAAAGCCGAGTGCTAGAGAGAGCGCAGAGCAGCCACAGACGCTCGGCCTGTGCTGACTGATGACCCTCCGGTAAAGTCTACAACTAACTCCCTGCCACCGACACAGAAAAATCACAGTCAACAGGGTCTCAGGAGTTGCTTGAGAATTGTCTCCCATCTGTTAGGAGGAAGGCGGCTTTAAAGAGTCAGAGGAAGGAAATCCAATTTCTCAGAAGGCTGGACCAGCCTCGCCTATGCTGAGTAAAGAGAGAAACTTATTAATGTCTAGCTGTCGGCATGGGCATCGCCACCACAATTGTCATTTGCAGGGCAGCACTAAGGGTCACTGGCAGTGATATCTCAGTATTGCTGGCCCCCCATGTTCAAAAAGGAAGTGGCAGAGTCCCCCCCATCCCCAAAGTATGAGATTTTAAAAAATAGGTTGCGGTTTGGGGGTTTTTTTTATTTGCCTTGGGGTTTTTGAGCGTTTAAGGGTCACATTTTTAAGTTTTTCATCCACAAGGGCTAGATATTCCTTAAAAGAAATAAATACAAATCAAATAAAATCAAAGACAGCAGAGATTCTCATGTAATAACTGGTCTCTGGCTGCTTGGGCTTTAAGAAAACCACCAAGTACTGTGAGCCTCCTGATAAAAATCACAAGAACTAGCACCGTTACGTGGTGAGGGGAATAGCACGGGGGAAGGGGGCTGCCGCAGGGCAGGATTGAGGTGCATTGGCAAAGCTGCGTAGGGAACCCAGGACTAGAATAGCAAGGTTCTCTATAGCTCCAGAATGTGGTGCACTGGCAAAGCGAGGCAGGGGGTCTAGAACCAGGTCAACAGGGTTGGGGTGCTGCAGGTCAGAGTTGAGATTCATTGGAGAGCTGTCAAGCGTGATAAATTAACGATGGCGGGGCATCCAATCACTCTAGCTGGAGTAATGTTAGCATGTCCACCTCTCATCACAGTGCTAAAATCTTTTGGCTAGAGGCCCATAAATACACAAAATACAGTGGAAGAATGTATATCAAACTATTCTCCATTTACGATCAAGATGCCTGGCTGTGGCGACGCACCAAAAAGCAGCTTTGCTAGGAATGTGCAGTGAAAGCCATTTCATACTTCAGCTCTCAACATATTTTATACCAGATGATGCCCTCTCCTTCATCGTTTTACGCTCTTGCCCTCCCTGTCAGTAGAGCCCGGCCCGGGAGTAGTGACTTTTACAATTTGCTGTTGATCTGTTGTTTAATCAGATGGCCGCCGGAATCAAGGCTTCCTGGTTGGAGCAGCAGCTGAGCAGGGACTCTCAGAGAGTGGAAATGTCAGATGACCCTCTTGGGAGGCATTCTGAATCCATCTGGAAGCGCTCTTAATTACCATTTTGTATTTTAAATGGTCAGAGGAAAGGAGGCTCTTTTAAAATAAAAATAAAAATAAAAGCAACAGAATGAGGTGACCATGTCTGTAAAGGCCACTAAAAACCCATCTGTTTGAATTTCACTTTGTGCCTGCAACACTGACTTGCTTTCCTAAGGAAGCTTCCAAGGTCCTGATTAATGGCACAGATATCACCAGATTTTATTGTCCTTGTGCTTCCTTCAGTGTTTCGGGGAAGCAGGGGCTAAATGCAGTTCAACTTAGGGATGGGTCTCAGTTACTAGAACCAGGCACAGCGAGTGAGATGACATGCCAACCTTCCCCACCCCAGCAGCACACCACTCTCCTGGCTTCTAGTATCCACTTTCCTGAGTCCTTCTGCAGCTCTGTCATTGCTCCTCAGCCCTGACCCATAACACCATGTTATTTCAGTCCCTGCTGAGTCTCCTCTCCCCTGACGCTTTTGTTCCAGTGGTAGTGTTCTTTCTTTTGGAAAAATGTCCACTAGCAATGCAAACAAACATTGGATTGGTGGGCTAAACACTATTTGGAGCAAGGTGTCCAGAAAGCAAATACAAGTACATTAACTCACTGCACTATCCCCAATTTGCATGAAATCCTGACTTCATTGAAATCAGCAGGAGTTTTGCCAGGAATTCATCCCTTCTGCTAAGGTCTTCAGCCCCAGCCCCTTGTACTGGGATCCCATTGGTCACATAAGTTGATCTGGGTGAGGGCGGGTCAGTCTCTCAAGGAGAGCTCTGCAGAGAATACTTGCATATTGCAGGAGGAGGGGCTGATGAGCCAGTGGATGGCACTTCTTTTGCTGAGCTAGTGTTTGCCCAGGCTGGCAGGTCTATCTATATTATATGTTCCCCATTACTGTAGTATCTGAGCACCGCACAATCTTTAATGTATGTTCACAGCACCACAGGGAGGTTGAGAAGCATTATTTTCCTTGTTTTACAGATGGGAAGTGAGGCACAAAGAGGCTAAGTGACTTACCCAAGATCATACAGGAAGTCTGTGGCAGAGCAGGGAACTAAGTCCCATACTAGCACCCTAACCAGTACACCCTCTTTCCCCTGCCCCTGTAGGGAAATAGGGGTGGTTGTGCTGCTGGAGGGGATATCTTTTTTATGGCATTCAGAAAGCAAAGTCCTGGCTACTTCTGATCATTAAAGAGCCCTGGACATTGTCTCGAAGATTAGAGGTGTTAACGCCGGTGTCCTGGCCCAATTCCAACATGGTTTATTACATGCTACCTCCCTTGTTTCCCTTCCACCCTCTCCCCACTTTCAGATGGGTACAGTCACCAAGGAATCCTTCCCTTTGCTGTGGTAAGTTGTGTTGTCATGTTTTTGTTCACTAGCTAGTGATACCAGTGAACAGCAACACTGTCAAACAACTCAGAACAGCAGGCAAGGCGCCATCTGAAATGACATCCATTAGAAAGCAGAGGAAGGGAGGGCTTATTTACTAAACCCTCGATTCAGCCCATTGGCTCTAATCAGCGGGTTGCCAGGGACTACTTGAAATATAGCAAAACTCCATTCGGGGCTCATCTGGCCTGATCTGCTCCAAAGTGGCCATCTCAGAATTGTAGCCCAGACCGAACTGAGCTTGGCTGTGGGCTGCTCAAGGCATTCTCCATTAAGCCAGCTCATGAAAAGCTCTGAAGGAGGCCAGCCTATAAACAGAGGATCCTCTCCCCAGAATCTAACGGCTCAAAGAGACATCTCAGTGCTCGTCTCATCTCCGGATACGCCATGATCCTTCCTCCTCCTTGAAACAGAATAGACACAGATCAAATCCACAGGTGGCACCATGTTTTCCAGCTGCGCTTATGGCAGTGCTTGTAGCTGATGAGCTGCTTCCCTACGTCAGCAAAAGTAGTGAACAAGTTCAAAGGAAATACGGAAACACTTCTACATAAAAATGAAGAGCCAAAAACAAAACAGCCCGCAACCAAAGCAAGAGAATTTAGACATGACCAAATATGTAATAATCTAATGCAAAGTGCACTGAAGTTTGATCCAATGGCCTCATTTTAAAAGCTTTAAAAGCAATTAAAATACATTAGAAACGTCAACGGAGAACAGAGTCACTGAAAATAAGAGGCGATTTATGCCACAGGCAGTGACTGAAAGTCAGACCCAGGGGACCAGATTCTTTACAGAAAAGCTCCTGGCTAGATTTTCAAGTTTTTGGCATGGACAGTTAGGGCCATATTTTTCAAACAGCTCAGCTCCCAGATGGGCATCTAAACAGGGGTCAAATTTTCAAAAGTACTCTGTGCCCAGCAGTTTCCATTGTGATAGTTATGGCCACAACACGCCAAACTCTTCTGAAAATCGGGCACTTACTTTCGTGCCTAAAGGAACTGAGCTCTTGAAAATCTGACCCATAAAGAGCCCAGCATCGGATCCTCTTCTGGGGATGTCTAAGCAGGATGGCTTCAACTCTTTGTAGTGGGAGGGTCAAAGGCTCCGAAATCAGTTGGCCAAATCGAACCTCTAATACTCTACAGGCACAAGCGGAACAAATCCTGCAGTCTTTATTTTATCCTCAGGCAAAATGTTCCATTGACTCCAGAACAAAGGGCTCCAGAATTTGACTAGTATCTCTGCAGAAACAAAGTGCTTGTAAAATTATAATGCTGCTCACAGCCGTTTTGTGAGAAACATACAGTACATCTTTGTGACTCAAAAAGTGCAGGAATTCAATCTCAGAGATAGCAAGTTCCCATTAGCAGCGTTTTTAACAGGAGAGAGAAAACGTCAAGTTTTTCCTCATTGCTAAACGAGTGTTGGCTTAGGTTAGGAATGAAACATTTTGCAGTGTTTGAGAATGAACGCTCTCATGCAGCCAGTGTTATGAATTGATTCTGCTTGCTACCCAGATTTCTACCAACAACTTTGGCACTGTAAGGACTTTGTTTCTGTGAAGATACTGAGATGGATGTTGCAATATTTAGGGTTTACTCTGTGTTACCCCATGTTACCAAGTGAAGACTTGCAGATTGGTCCTATTGTACACATGAGCAGGAGACTTGGGAACAGCAATTCAACACACAAAACCTTGTCCATGAACAACCCCTTCCTGCCCCACTCTGAAAGTACACATGCCAAATTGGCTTTGGGACAAATTTTAAGTTTCTTGCTAATGAGAAGTGTTTCTCACCACAGCCTGAGTGCTTTCAGAGTGCTGGAATCCGAACAAATGAGTGGGATTTTCCCTAAAGTAATTATGTTTCTAGACAAAGATGTGTGTATTTATTCTGTGGTTATGGGTCTCTCTCTGCACAGCCAGAAGTTGCTGGAACCTCTCAGCTGGCCTGAGAATTGTGCAGCTGATGCTGTTAGCATACTCCTGACTGCACTTATCCCCTATGCCTACTGAAATTAGTTACTTATGCGGCAGTACAGGCTGCAGAACCAATGCACTGTAATGAAGTGGCAGACTCTGGCCGTGAAACCTTGGCCCTACTGAAGTCAATTAAAGGTTTCACCTAATGACACTATATGAAGGGATAAAGGACTCCTCTATAGACATCTAGATGTCAGGCACTTGGACCCTGGATGAAAGTGTAATGTAATTACTTTAATATATTAAATAGGGAGATCTGCTCTGCTCCAACCAGGATAGAAGAGGCCTTGGAATATTTATCTGGGCAGAGGGAACTAAGATCTCAGAGAAAGATTCTCCAGAGAAAACTCTTTCAGACAAGGGCAAGGAAACAGTTTAGGCTGAGGTCTGAGCTTGCATGTTATTCAGTTACTCGTAAAGCCCAAGCTGCACAAAGAGGAGGATTTTGCACTATACAGAGAAGGTAGTACGGATATATTTTGTTCAGTGCAACACGGGAACTGGGGGGAAATTTTTCAAAAGCAGCTAAATGATTTAAGAGCCTCAGTCCTATTGACTTTCAATGAGACTGACACTCCCATCTGTCTAAATCACATCTGAAATGGGACATTGGCTTCTAAGTCGCCCCACCTTCCCCCTCATGAAGCAATGAACAGGTGCATGGCAGTATGTGTGCTGTGCCACATCTTCTTTTCTTACACTCCCTGCTCCCCTTGGGGCAAGATAATTAGATCCCCCCCCTAAGAAAACATCAATATTTTGTTTTTAATGAGCTGGGCAGACCCAATTATCCCAGCAGGTTGTTAGTAAGTGGAATCATGGAGCATGGCTGCAGCTTTGAAATGGGAGTTTCTGACACAGAGTATGAGACAGATGCCACATGGATGGGGCAGGGGACTGGTCTAAGAAGGGAGGAGTGTTTAAGAGTTCAATTCACTTTAGTAGCAACAATGTTGCAGAGAGAGAAGGCTGCACTCTGGTTAACGGTCTTATGACTTGTCCCCTAGCATTCAAACATCCTGAATAAGGCGCCGAAGAGTCATGAGATTGGCTTAAAAATCATGATTTTTTATGAATGACCATAAATGTGGGGTCTTTTTATTTGCCGTCTGGTTTTTGAGCTTTGTAGGGTTTGCGTTTTTAAGCTTTTCTCCCCAGTGGGGACTCAAAACTTATTTGATTTTGCTTTGCTTTAAATGAAAGCTGTAATTCTCCTGTAATCAAATGACACCAGGAGCTGAGGCTTGAAGAAAAACACCAAATATCATGAGGCTTGCGAGAGCCAGCAATGCTGCGTGGCGTGAAGAATATATTTGTTGGGGAGGTCAGTTCAAGGAGGACAGTGTATGGAGAGGATATGGGGAAACCTCCAAAGCAAAACAGCCAAATTTTTTAAGGTGCTCAGTATCCACTGAAAACAATCGGAACTGCTGGGTGCTGAGCACTTGAACATCTGGCCATGAGCATACAGACAGATCCATGCTACAAAGTTTGAATCCAGATCTGAACTTCCTTGAAGTGTAAGAACAAAGGAATGGTTCACATTAAAAAACAAAAACAAAAAAACTACATTGACTTTCAGGTCCATCAACCCATATTATATATATATCATTAAGTAAATTCATTTCCTGCCATTGCTGTTTCTCTTTCCCTCTCCACTCCCCAAAGCCTCTTTCCTTTTATAAAGCAGGAATCCAGATTCACAAACCCATAGTCTGCCCTCAAACTAACAGGTAATACAGAAAAAGCAGAGCTCAAACTGAGTAGGGCTTCTGGAAACACGCTAATCAAGGGGGTGAAATGGTGCTGGGTCTTGCCCTATGCTAAAGCCAGCATCCACTACAGAAAAACAGGAATAATTAAGAGTTTGTGGACATGAAATTTCCATTAGGCAGACGTTTTAGCAACCCAAAGGTATTAACATGTCATGTATTCATAAAAAATAAAGATGAACTTTTCATCGTGTGTGTGTTCACACACACAGTTAAGTTTTAATATCTTTACTCATGCTGAGTTGTGCCTTACTCTGCCAGTGGTTCCACTGAAATTAACAGGACTACTCGTGGAGAACGAAATGACTCATTTGAATGAGGGTATCAAAATCTAGCCCCGAATGAATACTATATTACATACACACACATGACTCCATACCAGAGTTTACATCTAAACACCCCCAAACTTGTTTTTCTGGGGAATCTGGAAAACTTTGAGTTGTTTTAAATCTGGATTCAGCTCAGAGTTTAGTAGCTCAGGCCTACGTCTAATGTATTACACATGCATAATCCTTTTTCAGACACCACAAACTCAGATATATGACCTTGCAGTTAGTTTTTAAGGGTAACAGCAGAATTAACATCCCTGGCAGCTCAGTAAAAATAAAAACCATTTGAAAACAAAACAAAAACTTTTCAAACTTTGACCTCCCCTAATTGGCTGGGGTACCACTAAAAGCAGCCTTTCTTAATGCTTCTCCACTGACTGCTTTTGCTGTCCATCCTGATCATAAAAATCAGACGTTTAATTCCAGAGAGATGTGAAGGCACAATACTGACTTTGATCCAAAGCTCTTTCTTCTTGTGGGACTCCAAAAAACAGTTTTCAGGCTTTCAAAGTCTCTTTGCCAGACCTGATTAGAAGCCACACTGGCTGACACGGTAATTGCTCCATAATCATATCTTCAGTACCCTGACCTGGTTTAAGCATACAATCTATATTCTAATAGCAGTCAACAGGTCACCAGTTAATAAAAATACCATTAATGTCCCCCTGTGACTAAGAAATAGAGATATTCATCTCACTCGGCCAGTGGCGGGCCAATATAATTTCCACAGCTGTTAGTGTAATTAACTGTGCTAGTGTATGAATCTCCCTGGAGGACTATGCAAGCACAGAGTCACCTTGACGCGAACACTTTCTGGTGGCACGTTGGTGGCAGAGATTTTCAGGAGCTTGGACCAAGGAGGAATGAGTGCTTTGATGTTCTTGTGGCCCAGCCTCCAAGTACTGAAGAGCTAATAATCCAGAGGACGTTCTGGAACGCACTTGTCTCATTCAGTTAAATGGAGGGGGAAGGGGTGGACTCCAGAGGACAAATACAACCTGCATTTTGGGCCATGTTGTTAAAAGGTTTTTAAGTACCAGGGGGACAGAGAGAGATGATCAAACAGAAATGTGTGTTAAGAAGGGGGGAGCAGAGAATCAATAAATGAATGAGTGGACAGATTTCCATCCAGTCTCATGTTCATCGCCTATGTACATAATTCACCACACAGACCACAAGTTGCACTCACTGTTTATAGCTATAAAAAACAGAACATAATCTGGAAAGCCTCAGAGATATAAACAGACTGAAGATTCTCTCTAAACACACAGCTTTGGCACATATCCTGCTTGTAGAAAGGTTTGCGTGTGTCAGGCACTATAAGATGTTGGAGATGTACCCACCGTCTTTGGGCTGGGGAACCCCTCTCCCTTTTGCAGTAATCAGTGTAAGGGAGCATGCGAAAGTAACACAACCGCAAATAACTATCCGGATAAGCTAATGTTTGCAAACTAATCAAATGGAGACTAATCTAATCAACTAATCAAATCAGACTCTGAAGAGTCTGAAACCCAGGAAAATTCATCTCACATAGGGAACCCCAGGTGACGTCCACCCACCTGCAAGCACGCTGAAATCCAGCAGCATTCATCTCACACAAGGGCACCATGCAGAAAATCCAGCAAGCTGGAGAGAGACCAAGACCTAGCAGAACTTGTTTCACAGAGAAGTCCTGTTCTAAGTTCAAAGTCAGCTCCCAGCAAATAAAGGTCCTGTGTTTAACCACTACCGCACACCTCCTTCAAATCATCTTTTAGATCCACATCACTGACCTGCCTGCAGACTCATTTACATTCTGCTCCACCTACGCTTGTTCACCTGGATCTATGCCCAGTGCATGTGAATGACTCCCCTTTACTCAACTAAGCATTTCTTTATCAAATGTGCCCTTGTCCTCTCATTCCTTTTTCTTCCCTTTCCTTGAACGGAGTCGAAGGGGCATCCTGAGACTTCAACAGTTGTTTTATTGTTCAGATGAAAAGATGGAATCAAAAGAGAAGTGTTGGCTGGATCTATTCCACCAAGCGATACACGACATCACAGATGGATATTTTGAAGTCAGCGTGTTGCCGTCCAACAAGGCTCGCCAGAGTTTAAGAAACATCACATCTCCAGGAGGCAGAGGAAAGCTCCTGCATCGTGCATCTTTACTGATTCCTTTTGACCCATATTGCTTAATTCCCTGAGCCTGTTATCTCAGGAATGTCACCGCATGGGGGAAATGATTGAGATGTGGGAAAGGGTTAAAATCTTTTCTCTATTTTATTTCTAGAGCCCCTCTATGGCCTGGGGCTCGGTGACCTGCTGGATAAAGCCTCCATCCGCATGGCTTTGAGGTGGCTTCATGCAGCAGCTCATGGGGTCCCTGACTGATTGCATCCACAAGTGGGTGGGTTTTTGAGAGAGCCCTCGTGGGTACTTGCCCCAATTACAGTTGCTGGCAGGACAGAGAGCATTTGACTCAGGACTGGATGATGGTGAAATGGCGGGTTAGGATGGAGCTGGCAGAACTATGTGCAGCTGCCAGGGGGAGGGGTGTTAAAAAGTGAGCCATGAGCTCGAGTCCCTCAATCTCATGAGCATCACACTCTGGTCAGTGGCCTCTGCTTGGCTTGTGGGGAACTATGCAGATATTTCCATGCAGGAAGGGATTTAGGTCCAAGTGGTCCACAGGAGAAGAGTCCTAGGCACCAGAGAGCCACACAAGCAGGGGAGTGCCCGGCACTTTCAAGTGAGAGCAGCAGCAGCAGGTCACTGGATCAAGCTGAAATTCTTCACATCAATTCCCAGAACCGCAGAGAAGAAATGGAAATTCTATGCAGCATAGTTTATAACTGCATTATCCACTGACTGCATGCAATATATCTTTATATACCGAATAGCTAACTAGATTAAGGAAATGCAATCTACATAGCTGATAAATAACCCAGCAAGAATCCACTTTCAAAGACAATCAGGCACCAGTTTTACTATAAATTAAAAGAAAAAAAATGCAAACACACAAAAGTGTACAGAGCACACAAGAATTGTTTAACACAAGAGAAAGACGAGGATGGGAAAGGAAGAAGGAATGGAGAAGAGGAAAGTAGCAAACAAAATGGAGGAAGGAATGGGGAAAAAAATAAGGGAAGAGGATGTCTCAATGGTCTGTGTGCACTTGGTCTTGTAATCAAATTTTGAAAGCCTTTTCAAACGTGGTTGCAGCCTCAGGCTCTGTCTGCACTACATGCCCAGCTATGTTTTGTAAGCCAGTTCGTGACACTCTCCTCTGACATGGTTACAATAACTGCGATTAAGATGTGTCCACACAGACACTTCTTTCCCAAAACAACCATATGTCAATGGTCTTTTCAGGGTGCACCAATGTCAGATGTAAGCATCACCACCCACTGTGCTACCTAATGGTGTTTGCATCACTGTACTCTGGGAACATCAGGGAAGTTCTCCCATAGTGACTCAGTGGGAGGTTACAGAACCCAAAGGGCATGAACTCAGAACAGCACCAGCAAAAACATGGGGCACTCCTGGATATCCCAGTGCATAGCAGGCAGCGGGTTACACAGACACCACTAGGAATTCTAAGTGTGCTGTGAAAAACACAATGAAATCAACTGCCACAAAGAAAAACACTGAGCCCCATCAGTTACAGGGAAAAACAAAGTATGTGCTAGCTGAAGTACTGGTAGGAGTGAATGTGACAGTCATGGTCTAGACACCCCAAGTGGAAAACAGGAGGTTTGAACCCGAAATAATAAACAACTTAATTGAATACAATGTTATCGTGTATAAAATTGTAACTATAGCCTTTCATAAAAGTCTGTAATGTTCTGAACTTGAGGGTCATAAGATAAGAGATAAGGGTATGAATTTACATATCTAGAATACTATGCTCATGACCTGTATTACAATTTCAAATATGCCACACAGCTGGAAGGGACTCTTCCCAAGCCAGGTGTTCACATGAAACCAGCTTCAAGTAATGAAGCCAGGAACAGACAATGGTGAACCATTAAAGTTAATGGAAAGACATTGAAACTGAAAAGAAAACCCCAGTCTCGGAAAATGAACCTCTGGTATACACTAGGTAATTAGGTCAGAATAACTGTTGCGCAGGGATGTGAAAAAGCCATACCCTAAGTGACACAGTTAAACTGACCTAACCGCTGGTGTACACAGCACTAAGTTGACATTAAAATTCTCCCATTGACCTAGCCACCATCTCTCAGGGAGGTGTATTAACTATCTCGACCAGAGAACCCCTCCCATCGGCGTAGATCATGTCTTCACTGAAGCACTGCAGCTACATCCGCTTTAGCAGTTTAAGGCCTGGTCTACAGTTACCCGGAAATTCGGCGGCAGTTACGCAAGCTACACAGAGACGCTCGTGTAGCTCCCATCGACTTTGTAACTTCCCTTTAGTGCGCCATCTCCACCCCGTTGCGCCGACGGGAAATGCAGTCCCGTCAATGCAGCGCTATGCCTTTTGAGGTGGTGGTTTAGTTGAATTGACTTCTGGATCAATTGAGTGAGTCTTCACTTCCACTCAATCGGTCAGCTAGCTAGATAGATAGATCTGACGGCAGCGAATTTGCTGCCGTCAGTGTGTACATACCCACAGTATAGACAAGTCATAAAAAGGAGGAAGTTTCCCCCATCCTGAGGAACAATGAGTCATCATGTCAGGAGAAAGGGGGAAAAAAAAAAGGGGGGGGGGGGAAGCCTTTTAAAAACAGGCTTGTGTCTGAGGTTTGGCATCCAGAAACTGAGGGGCAGGCTATACGGGTGCATCTACACTTCAACCACTACACTGTAGACACTATCTGTGCCAACAGGAGGAGCTCTTCCAACAGCCAAGGTAATCCACCTCCCCATGAGGCAGTAACTAGGTAGACGGAAGAGTTCTTTCACCGAGCTAACGCTGTCTGCGCTGAAGGTCATGTTAATTTAACTACGCTGTTGAGGGGTGTGGATTTTTCACCCCCTTGAGCGACGTGGCTATACCGATGTAAGTTCCAGGGTAGACCACCCCTACGTGGGAGGCCGTATGTGAAATGCTGGATCAAAGGGGGCATGCTGTGAATCTGGATCCTCTCTCTGACACAATAGGTAACTTCTATTAGAAAGGGCAATTAATCTAATATAGAAGCATACAGCCTGGACTTGCATCTATGTTTATTTTCTGTGTAACTTGTCTATGTTTGCTTTTCCTTACTACTTTATCGATTTTTCTATTAAATTAACTTTGTGTTTATTTTTACCCCAAACAGGGCGCTGGTGTGCAAACTGCATGAAGCGTGTGTGCCAAAGTGAGTTGATAACTGTGGGCTGGTTTCACACCTTCAAGGGTGCGCAGAGGTCTTCCAAGGAGTACATCAACTCTAGATATTCACCTAGTCTCACAACAGGCTACATGAAAAGCATTAGTGAAGTCAGTACGAACTAAAATTTCATACAGACAGTGACTTGGTTATACTCTCTATATACTCTGCACTGAAATGTAAACACCGTATTTATAGTCCAACTGATGTATTTTATAATTATATGGCAAAAATGAGAAAGTGAGCAATTTTTCAGTAATAGTGTGCTGTGACACTTTTGAATTTTTATGGAGATTTTGTAAACAAGTCGTTTTTAAGTGAAGTGAAACTTGGGGGCACGCAAGACAAAATGGACTCCTGAAAGGGGTACGTACAATCAATCGTCTAGAGAGGTTGAGAGCCACTAGTCTAGATGATCCCCAAAACACTGTTAGCTGCCATTGTTACTAACCATGTGATGTGTGGACACAAACTACAGAGACAACCACATCAACCACGAACTCTTTACAAAATGGGCTCAAAGTTGCAGTGTGAACAGGTCCCCAGCACAACTGTAACGTGTTTTGGCTCCGCACAGTTACAGACTCACGCCAACTGTGGCAGAAACTGTGCCAGAGATTAGCAGGGGGAGTAATCTCTAATATGGATTTAGCTTGTATGGTTGAAGACAAAAAAGGAAACAATCCAGAGAAAAGGTGATCCAGCTGTGCTGCAACAGTGATGTAGGAAGGTGCTTATTGACTAGAGTCCTGGCAGAAGGATGACGGATGACAGTTTTTGAACATGGCAATTGCTACCATGGTTCAAGCCAAGACCCTGTGTGAACACTGCCAAAGGAGGGGAGCTGAAAGAGGCTACTGAGGGAATATCTACAATGGAGACTCATTCAGTGGGAGTTACTCCCCTTCATCAGAGGTAAGAATTTATCCCTAAAGATCACACCAATGTTTTGTCTTGACTATAGATTAAATTTCGACTGGGTTTAGTTAATATGTGCTTGCTAAACCTGACCTATACGAGTCATTTTTCCTAGTGCTGATGTAGGTAACACTGTTAGGTGGATGATGGCTGGTCACGTTGTGGCCGATGCAGAAACTAAAGGTGGGTTACACTGTACCTATACTAGGAAAAGTGATCAAGTTAAGGCCTTGTTTATCCAGCATGTTAGCTAATCCCTTTCTGAAACTCTACCCTGTTTCCTAATCAAGAGAAACATCAAGGTACCACCCATCCTTTTGAAACTATGGATACCAGGGAAGGTCTACTCAACAGGTAAAAAATCAACCAGAATAAACCAGAAGGATCAGGAAAATCAGGAGTGGAGATGAGGTGCTCAGACGCTAAAGAGAGACTGTGGAATCTCTTCTCTCATCCAAATTAAGTGTCGTCTTCTTCATCAAGTGCTTCACACACATCCCACCCTACAAAGTGGGATCTTGTTATTTACCACAGCCATCCAGTTTTAAGGTGAAATGCAAGAGGGACGTATCTGTGCCCTTTGCTACGTATGAAAATGACCTGAAAGTTTTTTTAAACACTCCAGATACCACAGATAACCCACTCTGATGTCCTTCTCCTTGCACGACTAAAGGCTCTTTGCTGAACTGATATCCAAATAGTCTGAAGCCTGAGCTGCAGTTCTCCCAGCCCCCTGGGGGTGTGGACAGCTCATCATTCCTCCCTCTCCTTGCCTCTGAGGAGCAGCACTGACCCATGACTCCTCTGCTGACTTCACTGGTCTGCTGAGAGCTCCCTGGCAGCCTTCATTTGTGGAGGCAGGGAACACCGGCCCTCAATTTAGCAAACCACATGCTTAAATTCCATTAAAGTCAAAGGGACTTAAGCACGTACCTAAGTGCTTAAAAGCTTGGCTAAAAAGGGATGGGGTTTGCTGACATGGGAGCTACTGATGTCTACACTGCAATTAAACACTTGCAAGGTCCCAGAGTCCAGGCTCCAGCCCAAGCCTGAACATTTGCACCACAATGACACAGCCCCATAGCCCGAGCCTTGCGACCCCAAGACAGCTGGCACGGGCCACCTGCAGGCATTTACTTGCATTTGCAGACGCACTCTGAGTCTCTGATATCTAAGGTTCAAAACCCTCCCCCAGCTGAATTCAGGACCGCGAGAGACAGACTCAGCTAATGTTTTCCTCTTAGTGTGATGTTAGTGCTCGAGTTCTACAAAGATTTCTCCCTCTAGCAAAGAAAGGTAAGTCAGGACCTATTGTACTGAAAATAAAAAAACAAACTGGGTGAATGTTTTATCTATAAAAGCTTTGAGCGTGTCTTTATAAAGGAGGAGTGAGGATGGAAATAATCTAAAGAAAATATATTTATAATTTGCTCATTGCCTTTAAAAAGATGTTTGTTTTCCAGCAGAATCCTCTCCATCTCAAAACAATGCACATAAGAGCAATAGCTGAGAAAATTTGTCAGCAATGTAATTTATGTGTGCGCTTATTCCACTGGGAAACCGACACACACCACATCAGCACAAAAAAATATCTAGTGCTTGGCTTCAAACGGACTGCACAATCGATCTGGCAAGACTGAATGGGAGGGAAAGCAAGCTATTTTAAAGTAATAATAATAATAATAAAAATAAAAGGTGTCATACGCTAGACAGCAGAGAGAAAAGAGGCCCATTAGATCATCTCTACTACTGTATCCCCTAGCAGATGCAGGACTGTCCCTTGAAATTTCTGGCCTGTAGAGTTTTAAATGTCTCGAGCAATACAGTTCTCTTGAGAAACCATTCCACAACCTAGTACATCTCACCGCCAGGAAGCTTCACCCCGAGTGTCAGCCTAAATTTTCCTTTGTTCTGTTGTCACCACATGTCTTCCAACATCCCCCGCACCAGAGGAAAGATAAGTTGGCCAGCAAAAGAAGAACCTAGAAAACCCTCATCCAGGAACCTCTCAGAGCTTGATGAACTGCGCTATGAAACACGGCTGTACAAACATCTACAAGAGTGGTGCCCAACGTTTCCAGTCTGGGGGCCAAACACATTATTTCAAGAGAGACAAATGGGCCCAAAAATATTTCAGGGCCTGTTCAGAAGAAACCATCTGCCTGCGCTCTGGCATGGGGGAGTCCCCATCAGGTGTAGCTGGCTTCCTCAGCTCCTTCTCCGCAGCCCTGGCACAAGGGGTGTTTCAGGAAGAGGAAAAGGGAGACAAAAGTGGCTGGTGCACACTGCACTCCAACTCTTCCCCGGTGCAGTTAGTGCTGAGGGGACCACTGCCAGGTGCTGCTGGTTAGAGCAGCTCCCAGGCTGGGCAGAGAATCAGGGGCTGTGACTATTGGTTCTCAGCATCTCCCCTTTCCCCTGCCTGTGGGGAGAGGGGAGTCACCTTTTGTTAGTGCTTCCCTAGGCTCCTGCAGACCCGTTTAGCCTCTAGTGCTGCTCTCACTGGGGCTCCCATAGCCCCACAGGCAAACGGGCCATGGAGCAGCCTGACATGTTCTCTTCTCCCTCCCGTGCAATGCAGCAGGGGGCCAGCGAGGCAGCAGCTGGGCAGAGAATGGGCAACAGTGCCGCTCAGAGCGCCCAGCTCTCACCAGAGCTGCTCCGTCCTGGGGCAGCAGGGAAGGAGATGCTCCCTTTTCCCCGGGATAGCACCATCCGAGTTTAATATCGCAAGGCCTAGGTCAGGGAGCACATTTTCAATTCCTAATCAACCACCCGTTTTCTTCCTGACACAGTCACCTATGGCTTAGACATGCTGATCTATAGCTTCTTCTCCTGACCGTGAAGATCAATGCATGGGTGACCAGATCCTCAGCTGGTATAAATCAGCGAGGCTACACTGACCTCAGTGGGGCTTGATCAGTTACACCTTCTGAGGATCTGGCCCTAAAAGTTATTTTGAACGGGAAACAAACAAGCCCAACGATGGAGGTGTGGGGAGATTCCTACAGCCCCCTTGTGTGAACAGGACAGAGACAATATTACCGTTTCAAAGAGCTTGACACTCCCTTCTCCCTGGAGAAATGTAAGAGATGCCAGCCCAGCACCCAGAATCATTTTCAAGCTTTTTTTCCCGCACTTACCTAGAAGAGAAAAAAGAAGCACAAAGAAAAAAAAGTGTTTTACAGGAGGAAGAGCTCACACTGGTATGTATAACACTAGCACTCAGCTCTTCTGTAGCCCCTTTCTCCTGTGGATCTCACAGCACTCTATTCACATTAACGTGTGAAGCCTAAAGGAAAGTGGCCATGCTGCAGGGCCCAGATTGGTTCCTTATCTGCGGATGCTCTGCTAGACAGTCAGCCTATCCCAGGTTTGAATATGCCATGGCTCACTTCCCTCTCTCTAGAAGATGCAAGTCCATAGATCATTGCCGAGATAGATAGCAGTCAAGAAAGGATTCACAGGTACCCGTCTTTCCTCTTTCCCTTCTGCTCCTCCCCTATTCTGTCTAGCCTTCCGTGCTCTGATCCATTATCTTCACAATGTCTTTCCCCAATACCTAGTGTTGTTCTGGTGACATTTCCTCCCACCCACCACTACCTGCTTGGCAAATTCTCCCCTTTGAAGATACTCTCTTGTTCAGTTTTTTAATGCATTTTCCAGCTGCACATTCCTCCGTGTCACATGCTGCTGTTGTGTGCTGGCACCATCACCCCCAAGCCACCAAATACCCAGAAAAGGTCCATGAAACCGCTGCTCAGTTGCCATGACTTCTTTTGCCAGATTCCCAGACCTTGGTCCCTGCCCTCCTCTCCAGAGGTAGAGTTCATAAGAATATAGGATATAGAACTGGAAAAGGGACCTAGGTCATTGAATCCAGTACCCTGCCAACATTGGCAATCCCATCATATAATCCCATTCATAAATTTATCAAGCTCTATTTTAAAACTACTTGGGTTGTTTGCCCCATCTCCTCCTACTGGAAAGCTGTTCCAGAACCTCACTCATTTCCAGCACAGACAGGACGCAGATGGTGAGAAATGAATCCCTATACTTAGGCTTTCTTCTAGGTTACATTATGCCTTATGCTGCTAGCTACCCAAGAATTGCAGCCACAGTTCCTCATGCCATGAAAAATCACGGCCTCTCTGTCATTCGCCCCCACCCACACCTGCCACAGGGTTGGAGTTGAGTAAATCAGATTATGCTCCATAAAGTATGTCAGTTTCTATACAAACAATATTAAATATGATAATTTCTTCCCCTCTCCTCTTTAAGCTGTTCCATTTGCTTTTCCTCTCAGTCACACCAGCTTTGGAAGGAAAAACAATTGCAAGGAATCTTGGATAATGTAGTTATGCTAATTTACTGGAAATCTATAAAAGTCAAAGAATATGCATTGAGGTAGGTGCCCTGAAAATAAAATGGCTTATTTTCCTTTCCCACATACCCCATTCTTTGTTGATCAGAAAAAGTGACCTGCTGCCAAAGTATCCCTTTAAACTACGGCTGATCATATCTATTTCTATATCAAATATATATATAAAGATTTTAGAATAAGATCACAGAGTTCAGTTTGCTATTATTTCTGGAGTCTTATTATTCATACAACCCCTGGATACTCATGAAAATTTTCACAGTACTCTAAAGTCTCATGAATTTTAGCACAGATCAAGTGTGTAAAGATTAGTTCTGAAAAAATGTGTAATTTGCATTTTTCAAAGAAGTTTCAGTCACCCATTCAGCAGAAATTACATGACGTTACTTCAGTGAAGGAGTCACACGACACTAAAGTGATCAACCACAAAACACAGAGCCAACTACAGAGAGTCAGAAGGAACAGTTCTCAAACAATCCACAGGCTGAAAAGCGTCCATCCCAGCTATTTAGTGAATATGTTAATAGAAAATCAAGATAAATTCTCAAACAGGTGGCTAAACAGAAAAGTGGGCCAAATTTGTAATAAATATTGGGCCATATCCTCAGCCGGTGAAAATCAGTGTCTCTCTATTGCCTTAAAAATGCTACTGATCTGGTTCGTTACTTATAATTAATAATTCAACCAGCTCCACAGAAAATCTTCAACTCCTGCAAATTTCAGTGTTGGTGGATAATTGCTCTGGATTTGATTAATGATCAGCTCAGGCCACAAAGATTGAATCCAGATTTGAGGCTCCTGAAAGCTGAGATCTGTCCTGATCTGGGCTTTGGGTTCAGCCCATTAGAGAATGTGGCGACTCCCAAAATTCAGATCCATGCTTAGATTTCAAGCACGGAGCATGCAAGTGTTCAGATCTTGATCTCATCTTTAGATCACTCCCTGAATAGGCCCTGAGGGCAAGTGATGGGTGAACTGCAGGAACACTGGTTCTGATGAGAACCTGGAATTTGGATCACAATTACCTAAACCTGCTGGGTCTGCAAAACTAGGCTAGTAATCCTGCTCCCTTCTGAGATTTCTAGTGCTTCCTGTTGGGCTAGAAACCCCATGAGAACAGAATTTCCAAGGCTTGGGAAAAAAACCCACATTGAATAAGGGTTAAAATCCTTTCCCATTTTTAAGCCATGCTGCCTGCTTCTGCCCAAGAGTGGAGGTGAAAACCATAAGGCTGTTAGCCATATCTCCAGCCTGTGGACAGAAGTTTCTCAAGGAAGCCAGTTCTCTTGAAATTGAGAGGCCAGGCCCGGCAGCCTCTAGCGGTCCAGAGACTGTATTTCAGCTAAGCCTCTAAAAGTGGACCTCCAAGCATTCTGAGGCTTCTCCATCATTGTTCAAATCACAGAGTGATCTGCTCCTCTGGGCCTTCCCAGCCTCAGGTCACATGTATAATTCACGTCTCCTTTGGTCACCATAAAGAAACAGCTTTCTCCTGGACCTTGTAAATGTGCAGGGTAGTGGGGTCCTGCTTCCTTTCCTACAGCAGGGGGAAGAGATGGGAGACATGGAAGCGCAGAGCGGCTCTTCAGACACACAGTGTCAATCACAAAAGGGGTGCAGATGTTTGAATGGACTACGGGTGGCTGGGTAATTATCAGGCCTAGAATGGCATTTCCCACCGGGGAAGGAAAGTCAGTGCACTGTATTTCCGACAGTCTATGGCTGGAAGGCTTTCAGGCCTCCAGAGAAGCTTGGGTTGCATCACAGCTCAGCCGTGTACCGTGCAGGGTCTTTTGATCAAGATCCAGCCACTCCTTTTGACTCACCAAAATTTCCCAGGCCCCCAAACATCAAATATTTAAATGTCAGGTGTGACATGGCTGTCAGACTAGATGAGGAGAGCAAAACAATCCATCAGCTCCTTAAGATGACAGCACAGAAGGAGTTGCGCCTGCTGTACAGAGCTAGTTTGTGTCTGGAACAGTATCTGGCATTCTCCCCGTCAGTACTGCTCTCACACACTGAATCCTTATGAAGCGTTTTAAGCTCTCTCCCTCTTCTCTTCTTGCTCACACAGTCCACATACAGCATTGCACGCGCTCTTCTGGTCTCTCTGCTGCAGGGCCATGATCCACCAGTCTCTGGGAGTGGGAAACGTTTATTGTTCGGACTCAGCTCTAGATATGTCTGGAGCCATTCAGATCAGCCTCTATCATGGATGGACAGGAAATGCTTAACAAAAGCAGAAGCCCAAATTCCAAATGAATACTGAATTATCAGGGTTCCACTCCCTCTTCTGTCTCTCTGGCCTCAGAGCACGCCAGCCCTTTTCTTTATGGTCTCCTGAATAGGGGCTAGGTCTTTCCTGGCCTGCTTAGTGCAAGTTCTGCAAGGGTCCTTGTTGCTTTCTCTCAGCTTCCCAGAGTGATGGGAGAAAGCTCATCCCACAGGAACCCACCAGGACCTGAGGTTCAGAAATGCAGCCCTTTATCCCTACACTTGCCTTGGCAGTAGTTTTTTGGTCCACTTCTAAAGGTCTAAAATTGTTCCTGCATTGCTGCCCAAATCTTCAAGGGCTGTTGCCCTTCATGGAAACACTGGGCTGAAAAGACAGTGTCCGCTGGAGACCCAACAGACCCACAGATCCTGTCATGTTCTTGCCCAGTTTGTGTTCAGTATCACTCACTCTCTCTGAGCGCTGGATGCAGCATCAGGCGCCCTCTCTTATCACAGTGATACTCACACTCACGTACTATCACACCCACTATCTCCCCGCTGGCACTGGGTACATTATCACACACTGTCCCTGTTATCACTGCCTCGCTGAGCCGCACAATCTGTGTGCAGTATCACAGCCTCTCCCTGCTATCATCCTCTCTCTCTCAGAGAAGCACGATCTGTGCACAGTGCTGCAGACTCCTCCTCTGTTATCACGTTCTCGCAAGCTCACGCAGTCTGTGTTCAGTAACCCTGACTCTCCATTGACACTCAGTCAGTAAACAACTTGTGTACAGTGGCACTCTTCCTCTGGTGCCCATTTCTCTGTGGCGTCATGTTATTGCATTTCATTCTCACCAGTACAGATATCAGTCTACAGTAGCTTATTCAATAAATATAAGAGAATAAGGCTGAGAATACATTACTGACACAATCTGTGCACAGTATCTCTCTCTCTCTCTCTCACACACACACACACACACACACACACACACTCTCTCTCTCTCTCTCTCTCTCCTCCCCCTCACCCCTTATTCAGGCTGAATTCCCATTGCCTTCAATGAGATTTTTGCCTTAGTAAAGATAGCAGGATCAGGTCCACATTTATGAGAATATATTATCTGATATTCTCACTCTCGCTTTCCCTGCGGACTGTCATAAAAGATAAAATGACTAAGACAAGTTATGAAATGGGAACCAACATGGTTTTTACAAAAATATAGGTCATGCCAGATCAGTCTTTTAGATCATTGACAAAGGGAATTCATATGACGGCTTTCAGCAATATACAGACTTAAGGTGAAATCCTGGCTGTATTGATATCAATGGGAATTTGCACCCATTTCATTGGGGCCGGAGCTTCTCTTCTGATTCTTAAGAGTGGCTATCCTGGACATGGAATGCAGGTAAATAAAGTTGGAAGCAAAGCAGTGTAATTAAAAAGCTATTTGTAAAAGACACAGAACATGGTTACTAGTGGGATCAATTAGAGGATGGTTCGGGAGTTTGTAAACAAATAAATAACCTGGAGCAGGTCTCTGCCTGTTGAATAGAAATGAACAGCAGCAGAGGTGCTGCAGACTCAGGCAGACTGCTGTGCACTGGTTCACATTTGGAAGGTTTTCTTTGCAAACATAGGGGCAAGAAACAAACTAACATAAATGCTAACATTCTGTAGAGATTGGTGGCTTAGATTCCCACCCTCATCAGGGAAAGTTTGTCCAGTGGATTTTTACAGCCCTGCACTATGTGGCAATGTTTCACCTGGCTGGAGACTAGTCAGTCAGTCACCACCTAACCCCACTCCCCCTCCCAATGTATGTACCAGACGCAATCTGACAGAGCCTGAAAAGATCACATGGAAAGGAGGTGTCCCTACTCATCATCAGTGGTTTAGGGTGAGAAGGAGTCAGCAGTATTGTCAACTTACATAATTTTATTGCAAGTCTCATGATATTTGGTGTTTTAGTGAAAGCTCCAGCTCTTAGCTGAGAATCTCAGCTTTTATTTGAAAACAAGTTTCTAGCACTTATGGGTGCAGGCATTTATATGACCCTCATCATTACCATAGTATCTGAGCACCTCACAAACCAAATATATTTATCCTCACAACACCCCTTAGAAGAGAAGCATTATCACCCCCATTTTACAGGTGGGGAACTGAGCAGAGAGAGGCTAAGGGACTTGCCCAAGGTCACACAGGAAATCTGTGGCCAGCAGGAAAATAAGCCCATGTCTGGTCAATTCCAGGCTAGTGCCCTAATCACTGGAGCATCCAGTGAAATTACCTTTTCACCCTAGATGGAACCTGAGCTCAAAATCCCTTGCTTAGGTCATCAGTACCTTAACCACTAGGCTAAAAGAAAAGATGAAGCCCCACAAAGGTTAAGGATAGCACTGGGATAGCAATCTCTGCACTCTCTTCCTTCCCAATAGCTGGAGGGAGGGGGATGAAGGGGAAGGAGGAGATCCCAGTAGGGCACAGCTCCTGCATTTTATTAGTCTTCTATATTGGCTTTTGGCCAGTAGGTGTCATTGTCTGGCTAGTAAGTTTCCAGTACATTTTCCATTCCCAGGCCTAGTGGCCCATGTTGAAGGAGTCTGGTGGGCCTCAGAGCAGTTCCCAAGGACCAAACATCCACGGCACAACATCTACCATCACAGCTGGCATTGACTGGCCTCCTGGTGGGCAGTCCCACCAGAGAGGCCAAGGACTGAGTGGGCCATGGAGACTGACACCCCAGCTCCAGTGATGAGGGTCTCCAGGGCAGGGCTGGGGCATAACCTTAGCCATGAACATCAATGTGAGGGACGCTTGCCTGCGTAGTGCCTCCTCTGTGGACAGAGGGCTTCAAGAGCTGTCAGCTGGCACCTTTCACAAGCACACCTGTCTAGCCAATCTTTGAGGAGGCTGATATGTTAGCTGGAAATGAAAGGGATTACTAGGGATCCAAGGAGAGGCACAGGGAGCTATTCTCAGACTGTGATGGTTACTGCAAGTCACAGGGAAAAGCAGGGGAGGGGGGTGAATAAGCTGTGTTTTCTAAGTCTCTCGGGAGCCACTGTATCTCCCAGACTCTCCCCGTCTGACTCCAGTAATGAGGTCCGGGGAGACCTCCACTCCTGCCTTTGAAGTATTATGTTCTCTGCATACACTTTGAAATTCTTTTTGTATGGCATTTGTTTGCTGCTTGCTATGGTTGTCTCCCTGTTCAGAGGGCTGACAGCTGTTAGTGGGGCCAGCACGTGTAAGACAGAAAAACAAAAACCCAAACATGACTACATCCACTAGAAGAATGCAAAATTTCCAGGGTGCAAGCACTGTAGCCTTTGCCTGCCAGGCAGCCAGAGATTATAAAGAGACCATAGGCACCGCTGGAGGGGCTGGGGGAAGCCTGAAAGGGGACAAGCAACAGAACCTGACCAAAACAGGTGCAGATGGGCTGCTCTGGACAACCCAGGCCTGCCGAGGGAAGGGAGTAGAACTTACACGAACCTTAAATTAGGGTTATTGGCTGGACAACTGGAAGAGACTGTGGCTGAATATTTTAAAGGGCTGGATAATTGTATGATCCTTAATGACATTGGTATCTATGGACTTCAAACCTTATAGGTTTATTTTATATATAACTTAGCATTATAAACGGGGGCCTGGCTTCTAGATCCCTTTCTATTACACTTTGAATCTTTCATTGTCTGGAACTGAAGTATCCTTAGGGCATCTGCATGCCACAGATGGCAAAGTCCCCCTCTCTTCCACCCTTCCATTACATTGTTTGGAGGTGCTGTGGGTCACCCCCTTTACCCATCATTTTAAAGGGCTATTGTGCCCTTTTTCAGATCAGACAGGGGAGATAGGACCTTTCCTCCCCAGAATGCCAGGGACAATCCTTTTAAAATGTAACATCACCATGTGTGGCTGCAGGAGTGTGCTCAGGGGAGCACCTTCCACGGGAAACAAAAAAAGACAGATTTTCAGAGGTGTGGAGTACCCACAGCTCCAAGAGTTTTGCCTATGGCCACTCAGCGCTTCTGAGTACATTTGAACATTTTGGGCCTTATTTTCATATCATCACTGCAACCAGGGCCACAAAACAGGCAATTTCCCAAATCACACAAGGACAGAGAAACAAAGGCCAAGATTTTATTTTATTTTTTAAATAAGTAGATCCCTACAGTTAGGCTTCCTAGCTCACCGAGGTACTGTTGTATCAATATAGAGGGAATATATGGGCCAAAAGAGTCAAAGGCGCTAACACATCCCAGTCACTGTCCAACATGAAACAAGATTTGGGGTTTGGTACACAGACTTGAGTCTGGTTAGTACCATGGCAAACATACCATTAAATATCCCTTTAACCTTTTATTAAAGGTACAGAAAAGGAGGGGAAAGGTTAAAGCATTTGAAATGGGAAGTATTGGGTAAGGCTTTCATTTTAACAACATCCCTTGTGTCCTTTCCCTTTAGCTGTTGAGTCTCTTTAGAAGGAATCCCCTTGTTGACCGTCTCTTAGGTGGTATTACAGATGGTAATAGCTGTCCTTCTTGAGGAGAAGAGAAGTTAGTTAAGATGGGCTGGAGTTGTTATGGTTCGATTCCATTCCCTCAGAAGACCAAACAAGACAAACACACACAAAAGGGAGAGAAAAGAACAGGAAAGATAGAAAATGCAGCTTCTCTCTCTGATGTTGAGTCTCGCAACCTCACTGATGGAAAAAACACAGGCCCGGCACACAGTTTTATCAGCCACTCTGAGACCTGGCAAACTTGTACCAGTGTCAGGCTATTGAGGGCACTGCTTTTAGCAGCCTCTTTCTAGTCACAGGCTTAAAGCAGTGTTGCAAATTATGCAGGGATTGGTAAAGCCAGACTCTGATTAGACAGAAGAAAAAAGAAGAGGGATAGGAAAGAAAAGAACACACAAATTGGGGGAGATGGGAGACAAAGTGTCACATTCCAGGTGGCATTCGAGTGATCTGATTGTCAAACATGCTGAGCATCCAGCCACTCCCACTCAAGTCAATGGGCAAAAAACTGGATAAGAATGTCAGGATTTTCCCTAAGTTATCAATAATAATAGACATTTATCACCAGAGGAGGTCAGTCAGGCTATAATTGCTTCTTACATGCAAACCCACGAGCTGTGACATTCTCTGATTTTATCCAGGTGGATTTCTAACAGGTGTCAACATCCTATATCCATTTCTGATGAGCGCACCAAGGATTACTGAAAAGCCTCCATTCAACTGCTGTGAGATCAGCTGGAATAACCCTGCAAATCTCAGGGTCTCTGTGGAACTGGATGCAGGAATTTCCATAACAGGTCAGACCCATGGTCCTGATGTCCTGTCACTGAACATGCAGAGCCACCATTCCTGTCCATTATATGGAGAGGAAACTCCACAGTGTTCTTCCTGTATTTTTAGGCATCCCACAGACTAGCATGAGTTATAATTTGATATTTATATTGTGGTAGCACCTAGAGATCTCACCAGAATGAGGGCCCTGTTCTAGCTGCTCTACAAACAGAGGTAAACATCATCCCCAGTCCTCAAAGAGTAATTTTTTATCTTGACAGATTAAATATTCCAGTTTATCCATAGGACTATTTCTTACAGTCCCAGAAGAACTAATCAAGGCATTTAAAACTGCAGAAAGATTTAGGATCAAATATTACGTAGATACAGAGTTTCAAATGGTGAGCTTTAAGGAACTCTAAATAACCACTAACCTGCTCAGCAGAATCCATTTCAAAACTGAAAAGTAGCACAGAATATTTAATACCACCGCTTGCACAAAGCACACTGCCATCAACAACTCTGTGTAGGTAGTGAGCTTAATTGACTACTCTATTATCTGCAGGTATTTACACCTGTGCAGCACAGATGTAAAGTATCACCACCAGAGTGAGTGGAAGATTCTGGTATTGTAATATTTGAACCACTCCGTACTGGCAGAAAACATGAGGTGCATCTGGAGAATGCAGAACCTCAAACACATATGGGATTTATAAAGGTGGTGGATTTAAATCAACGTGACTGGTTATGTGGATCTTCATCAAGCTAAGCAGGCAGCACAGGAAATCCCACCAACTAACCTGGTCTCATGAAATTTCCAGCCCAGTTTTGCAGACTCAAGAGATTTGGATTGGATCTGAATAATTAATCCAAATTGGTCAGCGCTTCATAGATGATTCAAGCCCCCAACTCTCTTAAACTTTTGTAACAGAACATATTGTGGAATTCAATCAGTTGGATTCTTTCAAAAATGAAATATGAAAATTTAAAAAAAAACCCAAAAACTCAACTAGTTTAAAAATCTTCTGTGACTTCAGCCAATGTAGTATTACCAAGGCTAATCTGCTCTAGCAAAACTACCATGTCAGATAAGTGGCCAGCCCAAGATGCTAAAAGCATCTTCGCCCATCTGATAAATGGTCTGTAGTTTTGCTTGATCCACGGAGCCAGTTACCATTTTAAGGTGTGGTGTGTCATGGACCACCAGGTAAGAAACAAATTGCCAGGCACCATGGTTTCCAAGCAGTGGTTCATGGTGCACTGTCTGGTGTTCAGGCCCTTCCATTGCATTGGAAACCTAAAGCATTGAAAACAAGGAAGGGGAATCAGGCTAGCTGCATCTCACAGGGGTGCAGATACAAAAGAGAAGAGCAACTGGAGTCAGCAATGGGACTGGTTCCCTCAGCCAATGGGAGGAGAGGACTGTCCAGCGCAGAAGGGAACAAGACAGCTGTGCAGCATACCCATGGGAACAGAGACTGAAGATGAGCAGATGGCTATAGTAGTATGTCCAGAGGAGAAGGTAATTGAATGGCAGGGAAGAGGAAGAATATGGCCCAATCGGCAAGGAAGCATGAGCAGGCAAGCTGGGGAGAGAGAGGAATACTTTGCACATATGTAAATGACAAGACAAGGTATAAGACAGCAGAAAATTGCGTCCCTATGAACCTGATATCAAATTAGCTTCTAAAGTCACTTTAGAATTGCAGCAGGAGAAGGGAAGGGGCATGATCATCAGAACGATGGGTGGATTCCTCAAAGTTTCAATATTGTGGTTGCTATTGAATGTTATCTGTGTGACACTTCTCAGTAGTTTCACAAGGCTCAAAGATGTATTAATACGTGTCCCTTGACTGTGTCTTCCAAATGTATCTGAAGAGATTTTACAAACATTTGTGAGCCTGTGAATTGTTTATGAGATGTAGTATTTTTAATTCAGGTTCTTAGACCACACTCATCACATGTATCTGATGCCTTAAATGGAAAAGCTATATAAGGCCACTTCAGACAGAGTTGGAAATATAACCTAAGTCTCTAACCTTGCAGACTCAAGATATATTTTCTCAACTTAATTGCCTTTACAGGCCTATCTGTAGCAAGTATTCAAGTCAATTATTCAATATTCAGAATGGTTTGTGATTGGTCACCTCAGTCACATGGCATTGCTTCCATTCCCTGACTGGATGACCTAAACTTAATTCTTCCTCTTCCAAATTTCATTTCCTCAGGTAGAAACCTACATACAACTTGGAGGGAGGAGCACAAGTTGCAGGAGGGAAGAGATTGGAGGATGCATCTGTCTGTTTGCACATAGCTAGGATATGCTGCATTTGAAATGCCTCTATAAGTAGCTCTCTTCATAAAAAGCCAGTGGAGTTTTACAAGCATGGAGTCCTCTCATGTTATTACCCAGCACATGATACATGAAGGAAGAAAGGAGTTTACTTTCTTGATTAAACCAAACTTGGCTATGAGCTGAATATTTGTAACTCTGATTGCATGAACTGCAAATACCAAAGGGACAGGATGAAGCTATAACAAACCCATATCAAAACCATAGTCTCTAATTCAGATATCCATCTTAGGTAGTATAGTGGCTCCCATTACTGTAGCATCAAAGCACCTAACAATTTGTAATGTATTTATCCTTACAACACCCTTGTGGGGTAAGGAAGTGCTATTATCCCCATTTTGCAGATGGGAAACTGAGACACAGAGAGATGAAGTTACTTACCCAAGTTCACTCTGTAAGTCTGTGACTGAGCAGGGACTAAAACCCATAGCTCTCAAGTCCTAGACTATTCCCTGAACCATCTTTCCTCTTTTGCTAGATACAAAACAGTTATTAACATTATCAAAACAACTCCTGTATTTCACTCAGATTACTAAGCACGGGAGGGATGGATGGTTTTAAAAATAAAATTACTGCAGTGGAATAGAGAAAGTATTCCCCAGAATTCATAACTTGGAAGACATGTTTGGTGTTTTTCCTTAAAGGGCTCGACAGCATCTTCTTAAACAAAAGCTGTAACTGCAGCTTGCAGTTCATGCTGGCTTTCTCTGGGGCGAACCTCACAGGAGTGCAGGTGATTCAAGAGCCTGCTTTGTAAGGATTCTAAAGCAAATCCACGCATCACACCAGAGGGCAGGCTCACCCTTGTTGAAATAGAATTGAACACACTGCCCAGAAGACCCTTCCAATATAAGCAACCCAGGTTTTTCTAATAGGCCAGGATCTGTCATCACAAGGAAGGTGAGAAATGCAGTAGGCTGGTTGTGGCCCAAAAAGCTCTTGTTTTATTCTTCAGCGGTCTTGCTGCTGTTTGTCTTGGCAGTTGTTACCTCCCATCTGGCAGAGACTCTCCCTTCAGATCTGCTCAGTGCTTTCCTTGTTATTATGTTTTATAAACATCACTTATTTACTCCTACTTTGTGAGGCAAGGGGGAAACACAAGAAATAGAGCTATATGCCTCACACCCATAATAAGGAAATATACCGATTGGTCTGTGATGTAATAACAGATTCCTAGGATTTAATATATAAATCAAGCAAACACAGTATTGCATCATGACCTGGAGTTGGTATCTATAGTATCTATATTTCTTTTCCAGTTTTCCAGTTTCCCCCTCCCCCCCATATTCAGGCAAAAGTCTTGATAGAATAACAGGACTCGGAATATGCTGCATAGGTCAAAAGATTTCTATTGGAGCAACAAAGAAAGCAAATTCCAGAGTCAAAGGTCATGCTCTTAGAATGCCCTCCGACAACTGCCAGTGTGCCAATCTAGGGACTATTAGCTCTAACTTCTTCTGCTGAGCTCAGCTGATGGGATGTAGCAAAAGGGCTGAGATGGTTTCAGAGAGGTCTGGGCTGCCATCCAGCATGGTGATCTCAAGATATCTGGAAAAAGCAAAAATCTCTTCCTATCTCAAACACCATCAACAATAAAAATCCAGGATGCCAACTGACATGACAGTTTTGCTGAGAATACATGGAACACTATAGAATTAGAATTATTTGTGGCAGACCACATTAATTGCTAAGTCAGCCCCTTCTTCTGCTAAGGAATCATGCAACATAATCCTGATCTCTACAAATGTGTCTGTTATTCAGAATCGCTTGCCAAAGAGTTGGACAAACAATTTTCAGTCGGTGGGTTGTCCCCAATCTGTTCAGTTTGTCAGTTAATATTTTCTATATATGACATGGTCCTCTTTCACGCATACAGCATTATTTGTGCTCTCTCATTGGATGACTACATGTTTTTAAATGACAGAATCATAACTGACACAGTTAACACCCACTTTCTGGTGCAGATTTTTGGAAGAATATACCTTTGAGTTAAACTTCATGAAGCGTTCAGGAATCACAAACATTTTTGCCAGTATCAATCATCTATCCAAACTGTCTTGTATACCAAAGAGTACGATCACACACAACTCTTTTCTTTGTGAATTAAGTGTAAATATTTAACCTACTTTGCTATTCTGCAACTTAGTCGGCTTGGAGCAGCGCTGCTGCCAGCAGTAACAGTATTTGTCCGTAAATGAACCACATGCATTGGTGAAACCCCACAGCGGGCTGGCGTGCGTAAGTAACTAGATACCGGATGAGTTCCTGGTCCCACTAAAGTCAATGAGAGTTGTGTCACGGGCTTCAATGCAGCCAAGATTTCACCTGTTCTTTTGATGTTATTGGTTACAGTCTGGTTATGGTCACAATTACAGTTTAAACAGAAAATGCCAAAGAGCTGATGCTAAAAAAACTGACCTACATCAAAACAGTCCTACCATAACATCCTCCAGATTCCAAGGGCCTGATCCTCACCTACCTTGCATAAGCAACAAACCTGAACGTCAGAGTTTTACACCCACTTTGTACAGGTGTCAATGACGACGCAAGGAGCAAAGCAATGGAGACTCAGGATATTGATATCTAAGGCTGAAAACCATTTAAAGATTCAATACACACACGCACACACATATCTATAATGTAGGTTTTTAGTCACACAACATGGGGGTTTGGATCATAATCTGGCTCCCGACTTTGCCGCTTGGACTCATCTCTAATGCCTATGAGACACAAAGAGATCAGTATGGCTCATCTTACAGGCCATTGAACATGCAGATGAACAGCCCATGCAGGACCCAGTAGGCAGGAATTTCAAAGACTGAACAGTTGCACGCTTGCTGCTAAAGTTAATGTTGTGCCTGCTTTTCTCACCATTATGCTAATGGTTTCATGCCACATTCATTTCTCTACATGTGCCAGTGACATTCCCCTTCTCACGTTTTACCTACTTTACTTGTAGCTGTTTAACAGAAACCCGATGAGTAGAGAGAACGTGATGAGTGTTCGGAGTCTTCGAGGATGGGAGCTTGAAGAGCTTGCTGCTTGAAAGATGGGAGGAATCTTTATGTGCTTTTAAACATATCCCTCCAATTGGTCCTGTTTTGTAGGCACCAGTCTCTCTATTTTAGGGCTGGTACTAAGTACGTTTGTATTCCATACAGATTGTTTGGTACCTTTACAAAATGGGCCAGACTCCCAGCAAGTATAAGTGATTCAATGGAACTATGTTGATTTATACCATCTAGTCCAGGGTTTCTAGATTTCAAGTAACTGCACATTAAAGTGAATTATTAAGAGTTTTCTAACATGCTCATTTTTGTTTAAGTATAATGTGATTATTTATTTTCTTACTAAAGTTCTTAAATAGTACTCCAAAATGGTTCTCTCTTATCACATGGCTATAAAGTCCAAACAACCTACAAAGGTATAATGTATAGGGCACTAACCCACTCCAAAATTAAATCACATCACCACTACAATCTACTCCACTTAAATCATATTGCCCCATGTTTGAGAGGATTGCAGTGAAAACAATGAAAGTATTCTATATAGACGCTGTGCATGAGAGAGACAGAAGCATCTATTAACACAATACAATGGCAACTATTTATACATGAATAATTTTTCCACACAGAGCAAAGAGATGCTCTCAGTGAGAATTACCTTTCTTTCAGACCGAGGCAACAGCAAATAGAAAAAGAACAAATGTAAAGTCACTATGAGAGAGAACAAGATGCATGTCTCTGAAAGTCAGGACTGAACTCTGAGAACACAATTGCTGCAGAGCCCTGCATGCAGGGAGTGAGCCTCGAAATATGTCAAGGTGTGAACAATAGATAGCAAAAGGTAACAGTTTCACAGCTACCTCCACCACATTAGGCTCTGTAACTTTTTGTGCTCTGCTTGTGCTGACGCTGAAGAACCAACCAGCAGAGTGAAAGTAAGTGTCCTAACTGACACCACCCATTTGAATGGCACTAGCAAGTAACTGAGATTTCAGTTTGCTGGCAGCTCTGAAAAGAAATAAAAATAGAAACTGACAAATTAAACTAAATAAAACCCAAAAACATTTGGGGTCAAACTAAATATTTTGTTTCAATTTCAAGTGCATTTTTTAAACATTTTTTTTTTTTTTTTAAAGAAAAGTGAAGACAATTTCAAAACCAAAAGTCATCAGAAAAAATCTAAACATCTTGTTTTGAAAAATGTCCAAAGAAGTTGTTTATATTTTTGAATTTGATTAGATTTGCTTTTTGACACAAACAATTTGGTGAAATGGACACAAATTCACAAAACATTTCAGTGTTGCTGAATCTGCATTTTTTGCCCTTCAAAAGTTTTGGATGAAAAATTTCACCCAGCTCCATCGAGAACACCCAAGGTGCTGATAGCAATAGATAGAGGCCTGCTCTATACTTATTGGCAAATCCGGCAGCAGTTGCTTGCGTAACTTGCGTCAACTTCCTAAAGTCCATTCTGCGCGCCATCTCCACTACACTGTGTCAATGGGAAATGCGTACCTGTCAATGCAGCACTATGCTTTTTGTGGAGGTGGTTTTACTGAATCGACTTCTGGATCGATTGAGTGGGTCTTCACTTCCGCTCAATCGATCCGGATAAATGGATCTGACGGCAGCAAAAGAGAAGTAAAAGAAACTTGTTTTTAAAAAGAAAACAACCACCACAGCCAACATAGAGGAAGGGATGAGGGAAAGTCTACTGAGGAAAAATCTTTGTTGGGGAAAAAATATCCTCAGGCCTTCAAAAGGAATTACAAATTAATGGAGATTACAAACAGCCTAACTATCTAAGGGAGAGAGGCAAAAAAGTACTTTCAAGTGTCCCTTCTATAGTAATGCCTATTTTGAAATAATTACTTGAATCCACATCTAATTCTCTAGTCTCGCCCTGTTTTCAGCCCGTTGTTTATATGTTTGGATATAGAATTTGTGTTCTCTGCCAGGGTACAATTCTGCAAAGTGCTAAGCAGCCCTGCACGGTGCCCACTGTCTTCTGGGGAGCTCAGAGCAGACCCAAGCCCTGAATCACTAACTTCCAAGGGCAAGAGAGTGACCTGTGAAAAGTTATTCCTTCCTCCACATCAAACTTTAAAAAAGTAATTTCCTCTGAAAGCCAGGTGCTCTGCCCGTACATTCAAGATTAGAGAGGCAGCCGGCCCACCTGCTGCAGATGCTTCCAGTACGTTAACATTTAATTAGGACTGTTTGCTTTAATCATTATAAGGGATATTAAATGTAAATAGAGAGAACAAGTGACTGACGTTGGCTGTGTGTCTGTAAGCAGTTTCAGAACTCGGGCAGTGAATGGCTGCAATGTGAGAGAAGAGCATTGCATGAGTTAAACCCAGCACAGGGACAAACCAAACCAGGGCCACATTCTGTCTGATGTCCCCTGTAGATGCAGGAAGGAAAGAGGGAAGCATGGGAGCAAAGGTGGCACTTCCACTCAGTAAACTGTGGGACCCAATTCTACTTTCCAGAAAGAACAGTTGGAAACTCTGCCTGCCAGTGATCCCCAGGCGAGGGTGCCAAGGACTGGCAAGAGGTGGACAGAGTTTTATCTTAGAATGGTCCCCCAGCATAAGTGAGTCTTTGCTAGCAAAGCATGTGCACAGCAACTGAGCAACTTATTGTATTCGGACATACTACATTAGGCACCTGGGTACATATAACAGATTTGTGGTGAGGTTACACAGGCCTCACAGGCATGTTGAGACACACCTAATATTACAAGTGCACAGCAAAATATCTGTCCAGAATCGGGCTGTATACTAACATGCCCCTTGGTGTCTATCTACTCGATAGGGGCTCAGATACTATGGTCATATGGATGGTATAAGAAGCTGACCAGAACAGAGAGCAGGTGCATCAGAGCAAGACTACAGAGGGCATAAATCCTAATACTACTATGACTAATCTACTTTAGCTCAAGCATTAGACATTTTGGATGAAATTCTGGCCCCAAATAAACTAACTGAATGACTCCCACTGACTTCAACTGCATCAGGATTTCACCCTACTTCCTGGTCCCAAGTGATATCCATGATGCAATCTGTGTGCATTTTGGAACACGAGACTGGCCATGTACATTTCTGTAGTGCTATTTTCCAGATATGCAGGGTGTTTTTCATAAGGCAGCCAAGATTTGGCTAATAGGTTCCTGCAGTCTGTGCAATCTGCAGTGTTTCAAACTTTTCAAATTTTGGGGGTCTTTATAATTAAAATTCCTCCATTGATTTCTCCCCCCACCAGCCCCAAGCTGAGCTCTAAATCTCACAAGGACAGAGTGATAGTGGAAATGCACAGAGCCTTATAACAAAAGTAACATATGCCATTTCATTAAATAGAAGAGAGATTAAATAAGGAAGAAATTGGAGGGATATGGTATGAAACAAGGAAGGAGTAAGAAAGAAGTGAACACTATCAAGACAGTGCCATAAAAAGAGAACAGGACATCCTCATACTTAATGAATATTTATTGCAAACTGCAGCCTATTATCTTTCAAAGAATTTTTTATACAGTTCCCATGTCTTTCATCTGTTTCATGTGATGGTGTATCTAACTGTGGAAATTGCATGCATCAGGTAAATGTTGATTTACATGCAAATTGCCTCTGCTGAACTTGCCTTTAAGTAAAATAAAAATCAGAAATATTTTTCTCTTATTAATTTGCAGTTTCAAAACAACCCCAAAAACACAACAAATGCAAATAATCTAATTCATTTGTAAATATAAAGCAATTTGTTAGGATTTAACATCACCATATTTTCCCCCTCAATGTGCTTTAAATAAATTGCCATGTTTACCAAAGACAAACAGAAGAGAAACACTGAGAGTTCCAACTCAGCAGCTTCCTTCCCTTTTACAGGGTTACTGTCAAGATAAAAATCACAGGCCAAATTCATTCTGGATGTAATTACTGATTGAAATGGATTTACACTAGGGACTCATTTAGCCCCCATATATTTAAATCTAAATGTTAGTTTCCTGGATGATAAGATGGGCAACAAAATCTCTTTTAATGGAACAACTTCTGTTGGTGAGAGAGACAAGCTATTGAGCTTATATAAGAACTCTTCTTCAGGTCTGGCTGGTCTCTGTGTAAGCTTGAAAGTGTGTGTGTTTTATCAACAGAAGCTGGTCTAGTAAAAGATATTACATCTCCCACCTTGTCTCTCTAATATGCTGTGATGAACATGGCTACACCAACACTGCAAACAACTTCTCTGGACAGCACTTTAGATTATTAGAAGTGAATTTTTAATATCTGGGCCTACATCTGCAAAAATGACTAATGGATTTGGGTGCCTCCATTTTTGGGGCTCAGCTTGAGATATCTTTAATTTTCAGAAAGTGTTGAGCACCCAATCTCTGAAGTTCAGGTCACTTTAAGGTGTCTTAGGTTGGTTACCCCAAAAATGAAGTCCCCCAAACCACTAGTCACTTTGGAAAATCTCAAGCCTAATTTACTTTTTTCCATAGATTCATAGACTCATAAACGTTAAGGTCAGAAGAGACCATTGTGATCATCTAGTCTGATCTCCTGCACAATGCAGGCCACAGAACCTCACCCACCCACTCCTGTAATAGACCCTAACTTCTGACCGAGTTACTGAAGTCCTCAAACCATGGTTTAAAGACTTCAAGTTACAGAGAATTCACCATTTACACTAGTTTAAACCTGCGTGTGACCCATACCCCATGCTGCAGAAGAAGGTGAAAAATCCCCAGGGTGTCTGCCAATCTGACCCAGGGGAAAATTCCTTCCTGACACCAAATATCTCTTGTCTGCTTTTCGCTTAGCTTGGAAGAGACAAGACGACTATGTTGGTCAGTTTTCACTTTTTGTTTATAATTAGCGGTTGTCCTGGCTCACTGTGTGCTCCTGGTGCAGTCACTTAATCTTGCTGTGTCTCAGTTTCCCCATCTATAAACTGGGGATGACAAACAAGGTACTTTCCTGACCTATCATGCTTTTGAGGATTAGTTAGTTAATATTTGCAAAATGTGAAGTATTAGGATTAGTTTCTGCCCAGTCTCTCTTTCTGGTTCTTCTGTATTAGCACAGTGCTCTTGTATTTGGGTTTCCAGGAAGAATGTTAATATCCATTACCAAAAAAATTAGTTCATTAATGTCTGTCAGGATGTTTGAGGGTCCTAAGGTGTTGCATTCAAGTTTCCCCTTGAGGTGTGGGTTCAATTCCCATTCTTCTTAAGAGTAACTTTGAGAGAAAATATGGGTTTAGGCATGAAAGGCATTGGTCTGGGACTTGGGAAACCCAGGTCCCATTCCTAGCCATGCAGCAGCTTGACCTTGGGCAAGTCACTTTGGGCTTGTCTATACAGGGAGTTATTCCAGAATAGCTATAACAGGTTAACTCCCTCTGTGGATTCTCTTATTCTAGAATAAGAGTGATTTATTCTGAATTAGTTTACTCTGTTTCCAAAGAAGATTAAACTAGTTCAGAATAAGGCTAATTTGTTTTGGAACAAGAGTGTCCACATAGAGAGTTAACAAGGAATAGCTATTCTGCTTCAAATTCACATCCTATCTTAATATGAATTAATTTCTCTATGTAAACAAGTCCTTCATGTCTCTGTGCCTCCACTCCCCATCTGTAAAATAGGGGTAATAATATTTGCTATCTTGTCTATTTAAATTGAAAGCTGTTTAGCTCACAGATTGTCTCGCACTAGGTGTCTGTACCAAGCCTAGCACCATGGCTGTTGGCACCTCTAGATGCCACTCTCGTACAAAAATAAAACATCTATTTACACTAAGTAAAAAAACATACAAACAAAAAACCCTCCAAAATATTTCTGTTCAGATTAGGGTTTAAACAAGCTCTCTTTACCAAACTCTAATTTGATCTGGGAACGTCAGTTTTAAAATACGACCCACCTTCCAAAACAGTTTCATTACGTGGCAACTCGTCTTCTCCATTTTAATGAGAAATCTGTTGTTAATTTTGCAAATGCTCTAACCAAACCCCTGTTGGCAGAATCAAAAGTCATTCCCAGATGATCTATGGACTTTATGAAATATCTGGATCCTAATCCAGTTCACAGTGAACAGGCATCCACAGTACTAAAAACCACCACCACAGCTGACATTACATTTGTCGACAGTCTTTCAGCAGAGAGGCAAAGAGCTAAACAGACTACGGAGAATGAAATCTCCTCTCATCCCAAGAGGTGGTCCCTCTAGGTCAGTATTGAGGCATATTGGCTGGCCAGTCAGGGAAGCTTGCCCTGATGGAGCTGTTCTGTGAATAGGTAGAAAACGTCAATTTCCAGTGCTGTCACTCTGAAACTAATTGCTAAACTTTACTTAAAAAGAAATAGGAAATGAACCATTCTGGAAGTGAGAAACAATGCAACAGTGTAGCTAGCCACTGTAAAGCCCAATTGAAATATTTTGCTCAGCTGCTGCACAGTCAACCAGTAGAGGGAGCCAGTTAATTAGCAAATCCTATTCCCACACCTGCAAGGAGATTATTGGTGATGTCAGTGTAGGATAAGACAGCAACGAAGTAAACAAAGCAAAGTCACATTGGCTCATGCACCCCAGTAATATAGGAGGAAAATAATCAGTGTTTACCACTGGTAATATTTCTATGTAGCAGGGGGGAAAAGACATCTGTAATTAATGGAAATTAATTATATCCAGGCTGCTGGGCAGAGACTGAAAATTTATTGTTCTCTCTGGTTCTCTAGCTCCCAGACTGACTAACACAGTCTGACTTGTCTAGTGTCACGACACAGGTCCACCCTAAATACTGGCTTGTTGATTTCCCTACTGACAAAGGGAAAAGGATGAAACAAGGAAGGGGAAAAATGCCCTTCTCAGGCTTCTGAGAGAACATTACAAACCAGACAGTACAACAGAAATGAAGAACGCGATCCAAAAAGATAATTGAACAGGTACAAATTTGCTCTGTTCTGTGTTTTAATTTTTATCTGCTTGTAGCTCATTTTGCCAGTCAAGCATGTGAAAGATAATGTGCCTGTGTATGTGCATGTGTGTGTGAGAGAGAGAGAGAGAGAGAAGTAAAAACAGGCCAAGACTTTCCTCTACGGAGTATTATTAATGGTAATGAATGAGTTTAAGTGAGCCAGTCTCTTGACGTTTCACTGTCTGACACTAGTACAAACACCATTAGAGAACAGTTCATCAGAGAAGATCTTAAGGCAATTATACACTGAGGTAGCCCACTGCTCATCAGACACTAGTGTATACTCCATTGGGGACTGCTGTTCACCTGGACTACTCCAATGCAATTCTAGCCCTGTCTCTGCCTTCCTATAGAACAGATTCTGTTAGATACTGGGAAATCCCTGTGCACGTGTAGGGGAAAATGGAATCTCACAACTCTGATGCAATCAGAAGGCTAGGTCTGACAGCTGGGATACTGTGAAACAGGAGGTTTTTTTGAAGTGCTAACAAATACTTTTGTGCTAATGAATATTTATGCTGCCACCACTTTAAAAGCAAGAAAAAGAACAGAAAAATGCATGCAGTGTTTTAACCAGTAGACCCTAATGTGCAAGTGAATCAAGGTGAACTCTGAAATTATTACCCTTGCTGTCACAATGTTCTGCTAGCGTAATATTGAGTTATTCATAGCTGTCTTGTCTTCTGGGATCAAGATGAACTGCATGCTGGGACCTGTAGTCTCCATGGGGTCACACCCTTGCTTTGAGAAGGAGGGATGGCTGCTGACTGCTCCGTTTTGCTCACACTAACAAGGGGGCCAGATCTCAGGCGCCTAAAAAGTAGTCAATGTAGAGCTTAGTTGTGCAAAATTTAGGTGGCCCTTTTCGCTCAGTTGTCCCTCATTATATAAATAGCACCATAGCCCCAGTGTACATATCCTTCGCATTTCATGTGTCCAGTAGTGTAAAAATATGTAGTTCAGGTGCTCCAGGCAGCTCTCTGCCTCCACCCATTCCCACCCAGTGGTTAGAACAATAGCACTATACCAATGACAACTAATCAATTCACATAACAGTCTGCAAAAGATTATTGTATCTGGAGACAAGTAGCAAGATCACTGCAGGCACGTTTTTGCAAATATGCATTGGGCTCGCGGGGCCTGGGTGCACTTGGGATCACATCAGGTTTCACTTAACCACAGGCCTGAGCGCTTGCGATTTGCATGAGTAATTAGAACTGATTAATAGGATGACTTGCTTAATTAAGTTTCTCTCAAAAGGTGCCCTTTGAAGACGCGTGAGTGTGAAAATTCAGAGGCAATTTCCCCTCAGTATCCTTTCTGGTTTGGAATTCTTTCAGCTTGGTGTGTGCGCGCGTGCACGGGGGGGGGGAAGTGAACACACACTGGTTTTAATCACGGCTGCAGAACGAGTGTGGAAAGGTCTCAGGCAGCGAGAGATCAGAGTTCTTAACTGACCTTGAGACAAGCTTGTCTAACCTTGAGAGGTGAAGTTCAGGCAAGGGAGGAAATAGCCACAATAGCTGAGTGTACATATTAAGGGATTGCTGCTGGATTCAAGACACACACAGGATCCTTGCACTTTTCTGGCAGCTTGTGACTCATCGGCGCTTTTTTGGAAAATCCATCACCTTCGCCTTATCACTGGTGCGGCTCCTGTGCTGGTAGCAATGGTGCAGTGCTAGTGTAAACTGGCCACTAGTGTTTTAACTACCCTGGTCACAGCAAGTTTAAAGGACATGGTAATAAAAATGCTAGTGGCCACTGGCAGAGCTAGTTGGATTGGTGGGAGACTTTCAGGAAAATCCCAGTGTAGGCAAGACTGTGGGACATTGTGCTGGAGACTGAATAGCAACCTGGGTTCTAATCCCATAAATCATTTTAAGCACGACCATTGAGCGAGGTGTGTAATGACTTTTGCAGATGAGGATGAGCTGCTCACTGAAGGGAGAACATCTCGGAAGACAGTTTATTGGATGGACCGTTTGGATTCCTCTTGTGGGGCACACTATCAAAAACCAGTGAGGACATATGAGTTGTGTAACTCCATGGTAAGATGGGTCAGTGAGAGCTCTATATTTACCACCTGTCGGGCTCCAAGCATAGCACGTTTCGGTAACACAACTTAAGCAGGACTAATAATAAAGATCTGTGGTGACAACAAAATGTGCCTTTTGCCCTTAAATCGGCACCCATAAAAGATGCTTCCTCCACACACCCAAGACAGAGTAGGGAGGCAAGATGGAATCATCTGCTGACTTGCCTGGGAAGGCCATTTATTGAACATTTTTTACAAAGACCCAGCACTGGGGACATGTCAAACTCACTGAGTAGCCAAGCAACAGTTAAATTCTGACAGGAGTGCAGGGCAGGAGAGAAGGGGAGGTTCATTCTTAGATGAATTAAAATGAAGCAGCAAGAAAAGGGAAGATGAAAAGGGAAAAAGTCAGCCAGATCAATCAAGGAAACAGGCAGCTGGAAGAAGCACTTATTGACCTAGTTGTTAAAGAGTCCCCTCTGAGCCAGGATTACCCAGCAGCCACAGCCTCCTGTCTCTAAGAGATACTTGCTCTGGTTAACCAGGAAAAGCTGTGACAAGAGACAAAGGAATAAAGACCAGGTTTTCTACATTCCCCTAGAAATCCTTCAGAGTGTGGCATATTTAGAGTTCAAATTATACAGCCAGAGCAGGGGAGAGGATATAAGAAAAAATATATAGATATTGATTTCAGGGAGAATTGTGTATCTGTGGAAAGCCGGAGATGTAAGATAGACAAGGTGAGTGACGTAATATCTTTTACTGGACCAACTTCTGTTCATGAAAGAGACAAACTTTCAAACTAATGAGGAGTGCTTCCAGTTTGAGAAAGGTACTCCCAGTGTCACAGACCTGAAGAAGAGCTTTGTGTAGCTTGAAAACTTGTCTCTTTCACCAACAGAAGTTGGTCCAATAAAAGATTTACTTCACCCACCTTGTCTTTCTACTGTTCCAGGACCAACACAGCAACAACAACACTGCATATGAGGCATAAGAGGAGGGCAGGAAGTTTTCCACCCTCATAGCACCACCTGCTCACAGTAGGTGAAAAATTTCACACCATCCCACTGTTATATTGTGACCCCACATCAGAGAACTGTTAGGTGGAATTAAACTGGATTCTCTATCCAGGCAACCTCACACAGTATAACCACTCCATCAGCCTGTTATTCTCTTCCCTCTTGGCCCTGGCAGCTCATTCTCATACTCCCAAATGTGCATTGTATCTACTAGATACAGCACCCACCAGAAATGGGTGAAAAAAGAATGGGTGACAATTCCTGGTGGATGAGAAACCGTATAAAGTTGGAGTTTGCTGACCATTTAAAACCCAATATTTTTAATATGAGTTCTTAGGCAAATCTAGTTTGTTCCTCATGAATTGCTGTTGTTTCCTTATACAAAAGTTAGAGATGGGCTTGAACCAAAACCCTGGAGAACAACATCTTATGCTTCAGGGGTATTCTGATCCAGAACTACCTTTATGGCCAGGTCCATCTTTATTATTACTAACATTAACAATAATGACTCAATACTTGAATAATGGGAGCCCTTGCTCTAGCAAACAAAGCCACAAGACGTAACAGGACAATGATGTTGCAAAAACTACCCACTCCCAAGTCTGGAATAGAGTAAAATAGTTAGCACTTCAGCCGCCTTTGTCATTCATAGGTTTTAAAGCACTTTATAAAGTGAATAAGTAACATTATTCCCTGTCATCTCACGGTGTCAGACGGGGGAGCTTGGACATAAGAGCAAAACCAGAAGACAGTCAAACTAGGTTAAATCAAAAGGGAAACCCCTTGAATTTTCTCCCCGATCTGAAAGCAAACCTGACACCTGAAACCTTCTTGCAATTCAGATACATTCCATTTATGCTTCTTTCCTTTAGATTTTATTGTTGTGTTGTCACAGCACTGTTGGGTTCTGCTACAGATCAGAGGTAAAAAACACCAAGATACTCGAAGAGTCAGGACTAGACGTAGCGCGCACTGAAAATCTCCTGAGAAAGCCTTTTCCGGAGATGCCAAATGCACAGATACAAGAGGTCAGATAAAGGTTCAGAATCAAAGCAGCCAAATGTGTGTGTACTTGTCCCAAATGACTCTGAATTAAAGATGAAGATTCTGGATCTCCGACATTTGAGAGGCTGGGGATATGGGCTTCCACTGCACTCAAATGCTTTCCAATGCTGAACCCCTTTCCATCTGAGAATCTGAAATTGCTTTGCAAAGGTGTTTATTCCACCCATTTTGCAATCAGCATTTTATTCCTCTTTTTCCTTCCTTCCTGTCATTGGAGGAGGAAGAACCTTGTGGTAGGTGTCACAGGGATGAGAAGGGGACAAGACTTGGGAATTTTGTCCCAGTTTAAGGAGGAAGACAGGGAGAGGAGATGAGGAACAGCTGGATTGCCAAGGAGCCAGCTGAGCTCAGCATTGACCCAGAGCCACTCGCATCCTCTGCCATTCTGTGAATTATTTGCATCCAGATTATAATGCTCCTCAAACTGACTCTCTCTCCAACAATCTGAAATAGAGATGCCACTCCTCCCCTCCATATACTCCCAACAGGCACAGATGGACTGTTAGAAGGAGGCTGCTGTGAAAACATTCAAGTTACCTCACATCAATCCACACTCCTTTTTCTTATTCCATCCCCTCGCTGGGTCCCACCTGTTCTAGCAGCACCTTCATTTGTTGTGCTAATGAAACAGCTTGCTGAGCCTAGGCATCTGTGCCTTCTTACTCAGGCTCAAATCCATTAGCCCGGGATCTCATATGTATTGATGCTCAGTCCACGGGCATTATTCTAAATGGCACATTACAATGTTGAAATGTAAAGTGCATTTTAACTGTGCCTCTAAAGAGATTATAGTAATTTGCTGACTGCATCATAAATATAACGGGGCCCCCTCCTTTAGCGCATGCACGATTACTCATACCCAGGCCTTTGCTCAGACAATAGAAAATAGAAAAAAGATGCAGAGGTGGTGGGTATGTGAAATGGCCATACAGGCGTCCCAGTTCAGCAGGAGTGTTGTGTCGCCCTGCTACCAAAACGTCTCTGTCTCTGGACTGTGGCACTCAGAAACATTTCAATGGGGCCTGCCTGTGACCGCAGTAGGTTGATACATTCCAGACACCAGAGCTTAAATTTGACTTCTGCTAAGAAGCGGTTTAAGTTTGATTGCCTCATTATGCTGCAGTAATCTGCAGCCATTTCTTCATGTGGAAGAGCCGGGCATTCTCATGTCAGCTGTGTATTGGGGGCGGGGGCTGCCGGGCAGGACTGAGGGGCCTTGACAAAGCTGGAAAGCTCCTGACAAAGGAAGGCTTGGCCAGCTATGCTGAGATATTGTTTACACATCAGAGATCAAATTCATGAGCCCTCTCCTTGGCCTTCTGCCCTTTACTGCATTGTTGAGAATCCAGACACTTGCGCACCCCGGAGGACTACATTTAACATTAAAATTTAACATTACATTTAACATAACATTAAAGTTTAAAAAGAAAAAGAAACATCAAGTTCAGCAAACCCATTCCACAGCACGGACGGAGAGCATAGAAGTGCTCTGGACACCACCCCTTATTACTCTGAACCCTATGTTTTGTCTGGCAATTTATGACCCAATGAAAGTGCACAGAGCCTGATTTTGCTTTCAGTTGCGTTATCACCATCTCAAACTCTGGACTGAGCCTCTGCCCTATGGAACATAATAATCGCTACCAGAGCTCTCTGACATCATTTTCTAGCACGCTTGGAGTCAGCGGTGGGGATAGAAGGGACTAGAAATGCCGGCTGAGACCAACAGGCTAGTGCATGGGGTGATATGGTCTCAAGCCGTTTGCTGGGTCAGTGCTGAACCAGGGCTGCTCAGTCCCAGCCTGACTCAGAGACCAAGAGACTAGGTTTAGTTTCAGTTTGGGAAGTTTGTTGGAGCTGAGAAGCAAAACAGCTCAGAGTCAATTGACTCCCCTCCCCACAAAGGGAGTCGGCTGTCAGAGCTAGTGCCTCAATCAGACAGTTCCAAGCCAGCAGACACCAGCATCCAGAGAGGCCCGACCCGGCACTGGCTACTGAGAGCCATCTGAGTCCTCCACAAGATGCCAGAACACGGAGCCAGGGGAGGATCCTGCCCCACCCAGGGCAAAGAGACAGTCAGACGACTCTGGTTATTTAAGCCAGCCACCGTTCACAGCGCTGCAGCACTCATTACCGGACTCATCCTCCATGTGCCCAGGAAGGAGCTGTGATTGTTTTATTAGTGTGTAGTTCTTATGCAGCCTGAACCCTTTCCTTCCCAGATCCTGTTTTCTTCCTCCTAATGAATTCCCCTTTTCTTATATTGTTGTTTTGGGGTGTGTCATTTCTTTGCTGGTGTTTGTATTAATGTCCTTTATTGTTTCTTGGGTACTTGGTTTTATGCCCCTTTCCAGTAGCGGTAGCATCATTCATTTTCCCAAGGGACAGCATGCCTTGTCTCTCAGACATGGTGAGGAGTCACATTGGGTGAAGACATCAGGCGTCACAAAAAGACCCAACCCGGAGAGGAGCAGGGAGAAGCCTCTCCAGGTAGCAAAGCACAAGAAGAAACCTTGATGCACACCTCAGGGGAGGGCTACAGTTGCATTTGTGTAAATCCAGAGCACCACCACCGATGTCAGCAGATTTACTATACACTTTATTTTCACCAGTGTAACTGGGAGAAAAAATTGGCTAATATTCCCTGTCCAGAGGGGTTGGGTTTACATTTTAAGGTAAAATGAAATGTACCAAAGACCATGGTTGGGAAAGAGTAGAGGGGGGAGTTGTAGCTGGAAGGTGTCAAATTTTCTCTTTGAAGAATAATTTTGAGATTCTCACTTTCAGGGGCGAGAAGGATGGTAAAGCTGGAGATGGGTACAGGAGAGAATCACAGGTGGAAAACATCATAGCAATAGGGAGCTGTAATAGTACTATAAGAGTCACTGAGCTTATTATCATTGCACAGAAGCTGAATGAGGATAGGATGACTTTATAGTGAGGAAAGTTAGTGAGATCTCTGGTTTTCCTCCAAGAGCACATGGTGCCATGGGAGCAGGAGCAAAGGAGATTGCTGAGAGGAGAGAGCCTGGGATGGGGATTGGGATGCAAGAGAGATTAATAGGAGGTGGGGAGGAGGAGAGGGTGGAGCCGAAGGTGGAGATAATGGAGTCCAGAGGGCAGTCAGGGGACAGAAGTCTGAGACATTGCTGGACTGCAGGTCGTAGAAGGGTTGAGTGAGTGTATGGGCAGGACGTTGTGGTACAGCAAACCAAATGGACTCAGACTGAGATGTCATAGGGACCAGTGCTCCTCCATGGTGATAAGATCCAGTGAATGACCAAGACAGCAAGTGGAGGAATCACGGTGAAGCTAAAGGACACATAAGGTCATTTAGAGAGAGAAGGCAAGTGATAGAGAGAAAAACTGAAACCAGCGAAGATGAGAGGAAGAACCTTTGAAAGGAGTGAGATCAAAGAATGATGAGCCATAGGTGTCTCTATGGTTGTGTGTCTTGGACACTCAGAAAAGAGCAAGGAACAGGAGTTCCTATATTATCGAGAAACCCAGAGCTAGGAAAATAAAACAAGCACTTTGTCTCCTCCAAGAACTCCTGTTACATCATTTCCATTCTAAATGACAAAAATACTTGTAACAACCAGAGAAACATTTGAAATTAAGAAACATTTTTCTCCTTAATGTGTTTGAAAATCATGTGCACGCACACACACGGAGAACACACCCAAAAACTCCATGGCCCTGGGGAGGGTCATTATTATGCCAAAATTACTCTAATTCGGTCATGAATATAATAGGTTTTATTAGGTGCCAACAACAGGTGGGGGAGATAGAATTGGAAATGTGACATGCATACACTCGTCGTTGTTAGGGCTATTGGATTCCTAAATATCATTAAGAGATGAAAAGTTCACGCTGTAGGGAGTTAATTGGAACAGCACTCTAGTAACTGATTAAAGGGGCTTCCATTGGTGAGATACAGGGGTTTAAAAGAGGGTCTCTCGAGAAAGTATATGATCTTGATCAAATAGCTGTTTTCAGGACAATAACACAGGAGACGTGAGACAGGCATCCTTGATATCTAATGAAACAGATACACTTGGCTAATAAGAACATCTTGAATATTATGTTTTAAGACAACATTAAAGGAAGAGGGTATTTTCCCCTCCTGCAAGTTGCCCTCTGTTCAAATTTGTGAGCTTTCGTTTTTCCAACGGTTCCCATAAGAGCTGCTGCTCAGATGATGCCTGCAAGCACTAGATGCTTTTGATGAGTCAGTAACGCCTGGAGGAACAAGCCAAGGGGATGAAACTGCATCTGTTTATCCCCCCCATCAAAGAAAGGGACCTGCACATTGAACTAATGACACTCCTGGCTTGTGGGTGAAAAGGAATAGGGGAAGGACCCAAAGAACCTGCTAATGCAACCTCCTTCCATGGAAGAAATAAGGGGGCAGGGCTGCAGTGTCCTTAATAAGGAAGCCTTTTTCATAGAACAGACACCAAGAAAAGTTGCATTGTGGGTTGACTAGAGAGTTGGGTTCTATTTCCAACTCTGATGCTCACTGGGTGTGTGACCGTAGACAAGATGCTTCACTTTTCTCTGCCGTCAGTTGCACCATTTATAAAACCATGCGGCACAGCCACCAGTGCACTTGGAGGAAGAGATACTCTATGGCCTTGTCTACCTTAAGCTACCACACTACCATTTCAGCTCTGCTGGTGGGAGCTCTAGTGTAGATAAGGCACTGGCGGCCACCTGTACTTTCCCCACTGTGTTACACAGACCTGGTCGAGTCCCTTAAAATAATGGGCAGCCACCCGCTCTCCTTGCCACACTGGGAAGCCCAACTACTGCTATCACCAGTGGAGTTGAACCATTGGAAGCAATGGTGGGGAATTTTTGGCAAAAAGACTAGTATAGAGCATAAGCCCCTCCTACTCAGTGTGGTGCGCCGTCCCTCGCTAGCACTGGCTGGACAACATATTGAGGTTGAAAAGCCTGTTACAGCACTGGCTGGGCAGAGCTGGGTCTCCTAGTTCAGGCAATAGAGGCTCAAACTTCAGCATCCAAAGGTCACTGGTTTAATCGGCACTGATGACAATCCACTCAGGGGCATGCTATCACCAGAGCAACACCAATAAATCCTTCAAGGTTAATGTTGCTATTGAGTTTCCACTATAAGTTTGATTTGTTTCCTTCCCCAGCAACCAAAACACACTCAAAAAAGGAATGTGAGCCTCAAAGTTAGTAGTTTAGGTCTTTGCCAGAGGAAGACTTTTGCTACCAAATTACAAGTAAAGCTGAGTGAAATTCAGAATTTGTCCTCTGAGAAATTCCAATCTGACTCTATAAATCAGAATGAAAAGCTGAAATTTCAAAATTTTTCTCTGAAGGAAATTCAAAAAGGTTTAGAAATGTTGAAACATTTAATTTTGACTTTCAGTTGAAATGTAAGAATGAGATATTCCCAACATCGAAATATTTCAAGTCACTTAGTTGAACTGACCTGAAATGCTTCATTTTGAGTCATTTCAACATTAAAGTTTATTCTCCCAATGCAGAACATTGCTTCATGGGAGTTGTAATTCAGGAGCCTGATGCCCCCAGTTTCCTTATGGGACAGGTTCCTTGGCTGGACAACTACTCCCAAGGTATACCCAGAGTCATGCAACTCCCGTGATGCAACACACAGCACTTTGTCAAGGGAAAATTCTGTTGCATTATGGTAGATATAGTCCTCTAGGGAGCTTGGCCCATAGGAGAGAATGAGGGCCTGAACTACAACTTCTATAAGTCAATGCACTGATAGGGAAATGCAGTTTAATGTTTCATTGAACTGATTTGAAACAAAGCATTCCAGGTCAGTTCGACAGAATAGAATATTACATTTGGATCATGTCAGTTTTTCCAAGAGAAGATTTCAATTTCAATTCATTTTCCATTGACAAATTCCCAACTGGCTCTATTTTCAAACTATTTAGACAATGCTATTGTGACACCCTAAAAACAGGTATGTTCAGCAGAGTTCAAATAATCTCAGAAATATCTATTTTGGGTTCTTTTTGTTATTTTGTTACCAAAAAACGGGAAGAGAGATAAAACTTAGTTTGGTTTTTGGATTACTGTAGCTGAGATCTAGTGTCAATGACCAAAACTTAATTTAAACTAACTTTAAGATGTTACTATCTTCTGAAATAGAAACATCAATGGCTCATCAACTCCAATGGATTTAAAATAGGGTGTTCAATGGCTGCTAGAGACCTAAGCTTTCATTTCTTTCTCCGCTTCCCTCTCCCCCGCCCCCCTCCCCCCCCTTTTTTTTTTTTTTTTTTTTAAAAGAAAAGATGTTCTTTTCTTTTTCTTTGCAGAGCTCGAAGTGTAAACAAATTCCTAGGGATGTTTGTCAAAGCAGAAGGGAGTTTTTTTTCCCCACACCAAAAATGGAAGGTAATAAGACATGCTCTTTATAAACTGAAGACATTCGGGGGAAGGGGTGTAGTGATGTTCATCACAATTGGAAAAATCTTCTAATTCTTTCCTTTTTTCTTGCAAAGTCTTAGGTACCCAAAGTATCTAAGTATACTACTGTACTTTATGGACCCCATACACTTAATGTGTGTGATCTTCACAGTCTTTAATGTATTTATCCTTACAACACTGCTGTTAAATAGGGCCGTGCTATTATCTGTATTGTCCAGATAGAGATTTGAGAGAAAGGGATTAAGCGACCTGTCCAAGGTCTCTCTGGAAGTCAGTGGCAGAGCAGGGAATTGAACCCGGGTTTCCCCATGTATTAGGCTAGCGTTCTAGCTACCATTTTTCCTCTGAGAATAGAAAGTCAGAGGCAGTTAAAATGAAAGACAATGGCTTCAACTAGGTGGTGTGGAGACACTTCCCCTGCTTTGCTACCCTCTCCTCAAGCTCGCTTCAATACTCCACTACTGTGTCAGGTGCTTTCATGCCAGCAAACCTTAGGAGATCTGCAGGAGGTTGATATGGGAAGGGGAGAATGCCAGCAGCATGCAAATGGAGGAGGAGAGTACAGACAACGTAAGTGAGAAAAGCAGAACAGGGGGTGTTTCTTCCTGCATAGACCTAAAGCTGATAAAATATTTTCTCACATTTTTTGGAGAAGTGTGATTAAAAGTGATAAAAATGACCTTTTTTTTTTAAAAAAAATAATTAGCAATATTTTTATTTAAAAAAAAATCTGAAGTGTTTTTGAAAGCAGTACTGATATGTATCATTTCCTAAAGAGCAGGTTATGGGGGTCGGCCTGAAAGTATCTTATCCGTCACTAAAAAACAGTTTCATCTCAGCCTCACAAAGTAGAATGTTTTGTGTGTCGTCGTGCAAGTCGTTGGGCCAGTTCCATCCTTCTTTGCTGTCAAACACAGACCACGAGGGGAGGAAGGGGAGAAAATGTCTGAGTTGCTGATTGGACAAACAAACAACATTCCCCCTGCTTGTTTTGGGCCTGATCCTGCAGTGCACTCAGCACCGCGTAAGATGTGCCCCCAGGTCAATGGGACTGAGCCCCATGATTCCATGTGCAGAGCAATGATCCAAGTGTCCTTCGATACAGCTAGTGCACCTGCAATGGAGACATGAAACCACCTATAAATCAAAGCCCTGTGATGGCCCATTTTCAATACTGCAGCTGCAAGCTGTACAAATACAGCAGCTGTTCAAAATTTGAACCATAGGCCACAGATTTTGAGAGGCCTTAGGAAAAGAGTGTTTATAGCGCCCTCCAAAGACCACTGGCGTGGTGCTGGAGATGGGTCAGGGTCTCCTTAATCCACAGATAAAATACTTCATGAAGGAGTTATAAAAGGAATAAAAGGACAGAAGATGGGACTTTGGGATCACTGAGGGGGTCGAATTAAGTTTAGCTGCTATATTAGCCATAAATTTTTACAGCTTCAATGACTGGATTTTCGAGTATGTGTAATCTTTATGCTGAATTTACTAGCTTTTACATTTATTTTCTGATGACAATGTTCTTGTAAGAATATTTACCCACATAATACTGGTCTATGCTTTAACCTTAACCACCCAGGTTATTCCCCTCCCCGAGAATTCATACTATTACAACATGACTGATGTAATTTGAGCATAGAATGAAACGAGTTACATGCACTATATCATATGCCACATGGGGCGTACAGACTGGACTGAAATAATGAAACGGGAAGATTTTCTGCACAGATTCAATTGGCATCTGCCTTACAAGGTCCAAAATAATAAGCGACAAAGTAGCCACTCTTTCCTAGCACTGAAAGCCTGAATTGATGTGATTGCTATTCCACACCAAGTAATAAGCTACAGGGTCAGAAGAGATGTGTTACCAAGTTTCTGTTGTTCATTTGCAGCTTCAGAAGTCTTTGTCATTCTCCAGCATGGCTGCCATGCTTGGTATACGACTGTGTCACTTTTATGTGTAGGTTACTAATATCTTTGGGTGATGTAGTTGGTGCATGAGACTCACTGACCTGGGTGAATCAGTACAAAAGAAAGCTGCATTGTATATAGACTCTTTCATACAAGCCTTGCTTCCCAGAGTTGAATAATAACAGTTATAGTGTTAAATAATAAATGATTGCAGAGGGGGACAGATTAAGTGGCAAAGCCACGGAAGAACTAGCGGGATCACTTCAGATGAGACTTTAAATCAGACTGATGAGTGGAAGAGATACGAGACTGATCTAGACTGAACGTGTTGCAAAAGAGAAGACTTGCACCAACGGTGGTGAGATGATAAAATGTGGAGTCTCACTGACAGCTTTCTGAAGTCTTTAAATAAATCGAGTACGCACTTGGGGATTAAAAAACTTAAAACTGTCTCTTTCAAATATTTGCCAAGTGTCTGATGCTCCTGTATATTCCTGTATCTGCCAAATGAAATCACATCACGCCACAAAAGTTGAAACTCATGCAGTCTTTGACATTGCTCCGGCAACAACCCCTTTCTAATGGTAGGAATGTATTTAAGAAATCACCAGTATTTGAAAATGAAACCATTTCCCATCAGTGAATCCAATGAAGAGCGGGGGGAAAAACAATGATGGAGAATGTTTGTTAACTTCTGACTACGAGTAGGGGAATTCTAAGATCTGGTAAAACGATGCCTCCTCCTGCATTCTACCCAAAAATAGCCTCACGAACTAGATGAATGTGCAGAGGGGCAATATCTTCCATTGAAGAGCCTTCCTACGCTTTGTGAAGGGCAGAGATGTATTCAGGCACAGATCCTGCAAGGAACGCTACGTGAGCTTCAACTTTTGTGATGTAATATGATTTCACTGGGCAGATAGCAGATCAGCAGGCACTTTGCAACCATTTGAAAGAGGAATCAGTTTTAAGGTCTTTTCATCTAAGTGCCCTGTGGTCTCCTGGAACCCCAGAGTAGTAAATAGAGCTCTGTACACATACAGAGGTCTGGCAGCACACAGCTCCTTGCAAGATCAAGGTCCTACTGACAATTTACACCACTAGCTGGGGGTGAGGGTATCAATATTACTGCATCCATTTTGCATAAAGAGTGACCAAGGCCTCGAGAGTTTAAGAGATTTTCTAAACATTATAGAGAAACCAGTAATAGAGGGGGAACAAAACCCTGATCTCTGATAGGGTAGAGCCTGAGCCATTCCATCACAGCATCTCCAATACTTCAAGTATCTGTATTTCATTATATCAAATGTAGTATCAGGCTACTAATGCTTTGTGAAGTGCTTTGAGATCTACAGAGGGAAAAGCACTGTGTAAATGCAAAGCATTATCAGCAGCCATCTTTTTCAGAAAGATTAGCTAAAGCACACAGTGGCGTGACTGGGAGGTGTTGTGACTTTCAGAGGGTAGGTACAGGCTACAGAACCAACAACCCTATGTTCTGGTCTTGGATTTGGCACCTAACTTATTGTCATTTTGGAAGTACTCTATCATTTTACACATGAAGAAAAATGGTACATTATGGAAAAAGGGTATGGACTCAGTACTGTAGTTAGGGTTGTAACCAGGATCTCAATAAAAGACTGATCCCATCTCCTTGTAAGGCAGTAGAAACCCACAGGCTTAGGGTCGAGTCTCATTGACAACTAGAATCTGCTCTGAAATTTCGGAATACATTAATCGCTTTCTGAAGTTAAAAAAACCCAACTTATAAATGGCTCCTTTTAAAAAAAAATATTGTGAGGTCTCTGATGTGTGTCCCCCTCTGTCAACTCAACTAAATCACATTAAACCACAAAATCCACAACTTAAGAAGATTTTGCTGACTACCCCTAGGCCACCTCACTTGTTTTTCAATCCATGTAGAGTTCTTAAATACCACGGTGATAAGTGCTTTAGAAAGGAATATAGATAGATTTGATATTGGTTCATGAAACAGGCAGTTTTCAAGGGTAGGAATAGTAAAAGCTTTAAGAAATTGGCATTATTTGAAAAGTAGACATGATTCCCTATCATTGTAACTGACTGAGAGAATAAAAAGTTGAAGGATAATATATTCTACAATGGTATATGTTGTCGGTGAATTCTTTCACCGTCCAAATCAAAGATACTGGGCTGATGTATTTATTGCAGGCAGTGCATTTTTGCTGCCAGATATTTTTGCATAATAGTTTCAAAGCTATTGGTAGTTTGATTATTGTTTTTCAGCTATTACTAATTTTGCCAGCAATGCTCACTTCTTTAATTTAACAATCTGGTCACCCTTCAGTCCCATTTATTAAGATTCTAACAAATTACATCTTCATTTACCAACACAAGAGAAAAAAAGTGAGACTAAAACACCCTGGGCTATAATAAAAAATCTTCTTTCCAAAAACTAGTTAAAGTTGCTAAGCAACAAAAAGATATTTACCTGTTACATGGTTTACAAAACTCAAGCATTTAGAATAAAGAAACAAATAGTTAAAGATAAGTTTTATGCTATCCTGTCCACAAAATAAGTATAGTATTCAAAGCAAGGACAAGGAAATGCATATTTCATCAATGCATAACAAACGTAGCTGTTGCCCTAAGTAAATGCTATTCTTTCGTAAACAAATGTCAAAATATAAATACAGCTCAAACTTTCTGAAAGAGAAGTATGCAGACTGAGCTGATAGATATTAATGACACTTTGATCAGGTGCTTACCGAACTGGTAGTAGGAAACCAACTTTCTGATATCATTTTGCAATATGACCCATTGAACCGTATAGCCAGACTCTCACAAGACAATGTTCAGAGTCAGATAAAGCCTGGTTCAGACAGACCTAGGTTTTATTTGAAACCATTCTTTCAGCCCTTGTTGAAGCCTGTTTCGGAATGCTGGCTTGCACACAAAGATGCCTGGTATTTCCCTGATGCCCAGTATCTTACACAGCCTATGGCAGCTTCGGCCAACATGGTTCTCCCCACAAGTAGAACTATGGAGCAAGCCAGCCTGATTCTACCGAATAAACTTCATCTCTTCTTCAGCTGCTTTCTGGGACTCAAATCCCATAAAGAATTGCCAGCGTTTCTCCTTTGAAATGGGATTACAGAGCAGAGCCGACGTGTGGATGCAGAGAGGAGTGTAAACAAAAGCAGAACCAAATATTCTTGGGGGAGCAACGGAGCCATGCCTCTCCATTATGAAAGGAAGCGATCCCTCCCTCTAACCAAGTCCCGATTCCCAGCACTACATTCCAATTAAATTCTCTGTCTCATACAGGTGCTGCCTCTTAAGACAAATGCCAACCCAGTTCCGAATAGTTACTTCTATAAAGCTGCGTCAAAATAAAATAACTGACGTTCCAGTTCTCAGATGGATGGATACTCTACCCTCCTCCATCACCAGGGCAGATACCAATATTGTGGCAAGTAGGCTCTTGCGGCTTAATCCCTCATCAACGACAAAGGGATTTAAATGACTTGGTCTGCCAACTCCTTAGCTCTGGAGGGAAGGAAAGCTAGGCAAAAAGGACAGCCATGGACTGCCACAGCCGTGGGACTTTCCCATCAGCACCACCATCCAGGAGGCAGCATTTCAGAACCACGCAGAGATGTGCCCCAGTCCTTTTAAGGGTGGGGCCTCCAACTGTGGTCAGCCAAGCCCTTCCTGGTGACTCGCTGCATGAAATATCTTGCAGGGAAGCGGAGTGAGGCAAAAGGGGGTGGGTGCTCTGAGGGGGAAGAGGTCTTTCTCATGAAAGGAATGACAGAGGTGGACAAGCACTACTTTATACAAACCCCTTTCCGTGTGAGAAGCCATGCATTAGGCACAGCACATCGAGAGCAATGCAAATGCCCTCCCTCGTCACCTTAATCAAAATATTTCCATTCTACAAGGGGCTCGCTTGAAGGAGACGGAATGAGCTGGTGTCACCCTGATCCCCTGGGGTGAAAGTGGTGTCATGGGATGGTGCAGCCCTTCACACATTCCATCTCCCAGCTGCTTCCTCTCATTTGCTCTGTCAGGAGTGGAAAGGGCTGCCACTTCGAAGATGGAATATATTTACAAATTAATTAACTTTGCCCAGGGGCTGAAGAATTAGATTCCTGTTAACAGGGATTCTGTCTGAGAGATGGATACTCAGGACACTGAAGGAATAAAATGCTAGCCCTTCTCACCTTCTAAATCCAAATGCTCAGCAAATAGCGATGCATTCCCCTTCATCGGTCTGCCTTCTTTGCTGCCATCCCTCAAAGCTGGTGGAATTTGCTTTGGAAGATGAAGGCACTTGTGTATTAAAGAGAGTGTGTGATCTCTGAGAACAGCTCATTAACTCATTACTCTGACAGAAGGCTATTAGATGACAGCAAAATGAGGGGTGACAGAGGGGAGCTGGTGGTAAGGAGTGGGGGAGGGCTGGGCTTAACGGTGAATGAAAATGGAGCCTGTGATACATAAAACAGTTTGACAGTCCAGGGGCAAGTCAGTGCTTGCTTTAAAGAATCAGGTAAGCCTGCATGTTAAGCCAGGCGAGAGCTCCTCTCTTGTGTAAGACACAGACCATGTGGCATAGGAAGTACGCGGTCTATGTATAGCTACTGGGATGATAGATACTGTATACGTGCATGTGTCTGTGTGTGGGGCCGCATGGACTCTGCTACTAGGGATGTGACAAAGTTGCACCACCACATTGGTGTGACGAAGCCCCCTCATGGATTTTGGGTCGCCGGTGGCTTAAATAATGCAAACAGGCAGAGCTGTAGAATCCTGCAAGGCTGAGAGCTCTGGGGAACTCCATGCTGCAGGCATGCCGCAGGCTAGGATTTAGCCCACAGTAACTGACTTAATGGGGAGTGGCTCTCATAGCAGAGCAAAAGCCAGGGCACTATTACTGATCCAGGTTTGAGCCAACCAAGCAAGTGAGGAGTAAAACCAGGGAGTCTTCCTGCTTCATCATGCAGCGCCACTATCACTTCTCTATAAAGGAGACCTCAAAAAGCCACCAATATTCCTTGCAGTTATAATTCTACCCGGCACTTTGTTAGAGAAGTGAACCAGAGCCCAGATAATTTGACATACCAGCTGTTCATTTAGAACAGACTTAATATTTACACAGGCTTAGTGCCACTAAAGAATACACATGAGATCAAAATAAAACAAAGCTTTCTGTCCTCAAAAGCAAAGCCGCATGGCAAAGAGAATGTTGAAGCGCATTACATCAGTGAATGGAGCTCAGTAACCAGGTTTTAATCGGAGTGCATTTAACCTAACCTATATCCAGCCATATAAACCAAACCATGCAAAGAATGGCTCGTATCTCAGTGCCATAAACAGTCACAGGTCTCCTGAATCCCAGTTCAGTGCACTATCCATTGCATTGAGCTGGCTCCCATTTTCTGCTCTGATGTCATTAGGCAATCTCAGTTTGCTGGCATCAGGTCCCGTTATGCTGCCTGTCCAATTTCCAGCTCAGCGGTGTTAGCTTTCAGTTCTTGCCCACCCAGATGCTGTTAAAATGGCCTTCCTAAATGTAAGAATTAGATAAAAATAGCTTCCACTTCTTTATATAGTGCTTGACATCTGAATGGTGCTGCAGCCATTAGATAGAATAAGTCACATCATCCAAGTCTCAATGCAGCAGCTGTTTAATAGCACACAGCAACATTACATAACAGTTTAAGACAGGAAGTGAAGAAGAATATTGTATCCAACTCAATTTGCAGGGGGTGCTTAAGGAGACAAATATCAAATTTCCCAGACTGGAATTTGGCCAGGACACCACAGCTGACACCCCAGCCCTTGCAAAGTGTCATGGAATCTGTAATGACTGTGTCAGGGAACCTGTTTAACAGCTCATTTGAGCAAACCCCCACTAACAGAATGATGGTGCTTTACTACTTTTGCAAAGACTCAGAGCAAAGAGCACAGCCTCCTAATTCACCGGCACCACTTCCTGCAGCATCCTGAGTTTTCCTTACGGGTCTCCCATTCCACCCATGATCCGGCCCAACCCTTAGTTTGCAGGATTTGAAGACACTGCGTGTTATGGGTGCAGGAATAATCATCTCCTGCTGTGCACAAAGACAGGCCTGCCAAATGACTCAGTCACAGGATGACATTAAGAGAAATTGCAAAGTGTTTTCCCTGAATTTTGCATCTCGGAAAAGGGGGATGAAATGGCAAAGTCTTAAACCTTTCTGTGGCAGACTGAAGTTGGACCAAAAACTGTAACTTACAAGTCTCTTCATGGATTTCTTGAGAGTGTGTAACTGGCTCTTTGTGGTAGGGTATTCAGAGACAAGAAAGAGATCCAATGGGCTTTTACTGAGAAAAGGCAAGGTCCCTTAATCAAGGTTTTATAAGACACTTGTGTTCTTTACAAAGCATATTTATAAGCATTTCTATGGTACTTATTGCTGTTTGAATGCCTCGGACATTTTTTTCCCCTGTGAACTAATGTAGGAATGTATTATACCTATTTCACAACAGGGGAAAATGACACACAGAGTGATTCAATTATTTGCCGTTGGTCACACAGCAAATTAGTGGAAGCAGTGGTCAGAGCCCTAGTGCAGACAATGCTTTGTTTGATTTTACCACTGTGTCTCAGCAGCATATTCAACGGACACAGTGATGAACACCCCAGAAGCTGATGAAGCCTTATGTACACTAGAGCTACTACTGGTGCAACTGAATTGATTGTAGCACTTGCAGGAATTTTTCCCTACATTTCTCTAGAGTAGTTAAGGCCATCCAGGAAGGCTGCTCTAAACAGCTGCAGAGGAGAAGACCCTGGCACTAGTAGTGGCAAGATTGTTTGAAAGGACAGTGAGAAGGCCAATGCAAAATGAATGGAGGAAGAATGGAGACAGACATGGTCTGAGAGATAATCTAAAGCAGGAATAGTCAATAGGCAGACCGTGGGACAAACCTGGACCATCAGATGCTTTTGAATAGACCCTAAAATCTTTTTATTTACTTATTATCATTATTATTTTTGTTATTTTCTCTGGAGCCTGGACCTTGACTCTACCTGGACCAAGAATAATTGATTACCCCTGGTCTAGAGGTTCCTGTACTGGATGAAAAGACAGTGTGGTTGTCTGAGGACGTGTGGGGAGGTGAAAGAAATGTGGTTCCACTACCTGGAACAGAGTCACTACACTAACTATTTCCACAGCAACCAACTAAATCATCACTTTCAGAGGTTATGAAGATGGGAGGGAGAGATGGAAGTGAGAGATGCTGCCAGTGCTAGCTCATTATTTATCTTTGGCCATCAACCCCTTGTAGAGACAGTAAAGCAGCCGCCCAGCCAGGGCAGGTATGTAATCTGATTGAAGCTTCGTAAGTGGCTTTTGAAAACTTGACTGAGCATGAAATCTCATCATTAAAGTTTATTTCTTGAGTGAGTGGGGAGAGAGAAAAAAGCAGGAAAGGGAGAAAAAACAAAGGGAATCGAAGCACATGGAAGGATGGAAGCTTTATAACCAGGTATCAATAGAGGGGTGATGCCCAAATGAGATAGTTTGAAGCACCAAACAGACTCCTGGTTTTGAATGAGGTGCAGAAGGTTGGAATTCAGAGGCTTTTCAAGGGCAGCTCCTGAAAACACATAGGAACCCAAGGACAAACCACCTGGTGTTTGCCCACTGATAGAGAATAAGAATAGCACATTGAGGCAGGGATTTAGCCTCTTGTGTTTCCGTGTGTAGACAGATAATACCTCGCACTGAACAGTCCTGGAACTTTCACTTTTCACCTGTTCAGCAGGAGATTTCCTATCCAGTGGGGCAAATTCCACTGAATCCGCATAAGAGATCCATCTTGAAGGAGAGGAGCGGGTTCAGGAATGTAGAATCCTATCAGGGACCTCAAAACACTTTTATGTGAATTGAGCCTCACAGCTAGATCTGGGGGAATCCTGAAAACCCTTTCAAACAAATAGTCATTCTAATCTGAAAACAAATTGGCTGTGGTCACCCGCGCCTCTTTTGGGTTTGTTTTCTGATGTCATTCCAGCAACTGAATTTACGGGCAGAAATGTTAATAGAAACAGCAAATTTTCCCCACCACTGGACATTCCTGAAGAGTGAATTCTAAATTCATAATTCTGAGCATTCACACTGGAAACTTCAGTCTAAGATCTATGCTCATCCTATCGAAAACCAGAACCGCCCTCTGTCACCTATGCGTGCAATCAGAATTAATCAATGCAGATCTGATTTCAAATATTCGCAATAAACATCTCCTGAACAAGTAAAAAATTATTCATAGAAATTTGGCAAGTAATTCTGAATGATGAATAATTCAGGAAGATCTTGCACTGTTCATGGACAATTCACAAGCAGGAAGAGAGGTGAAATTTGCTGAATATATTCACTGAATTAGTTCACCCAACAGTGCTCAAAACACTCCTACAAACAAACAAAAACAAAGTCAGTCTCATTTTCTTCATTTTACACATAGGGAAATTGAAACAAAGATCCCCCTCACCCAGGCCCTGAGGCCCAGAGCAGTGCCGAACACACGAAGCTGCCATTGACTTGAGTTGGAGTTAATAGTGTCAGCACCTCTGAAAACCAGGCCCCAAGTGTTTCAAGTTGGGCCCCTGAAAGCGGAGATGACCAAAATCTGCAGCCACTTTTGTAAACGTTTGGCTTCAGTGACTTGTTTGGGGCAGGACTATTATTCACTTATCTTGACATCTAATCCTGTACCTTTGTCACAAGGTCATCAATTCCTGCAACAGAGCAATTAACAAAATATGGTTCACTCACCACTAACATGCCTCCACCTCTTAGGTGGAAATCGGAAGCTATTCTGCACCAGCAACACAAGAGGCTTTGAAGAGGGGGCATGAAGAATGACAGGGGAGGACTTCAGGAAAGCAGAATGTAAATATCAATACTGGAATTTGCCCAGGATGTGGATTCACAACCCTCGCTCCTGCAAATAGTCCATACAGTATGGAATAACTAACTAGAGGTGATTAAGACTTGGTCATCTCACCTGTAAGATGTCACCTCTAACAGCATAGCACATCCTAACACTGTGCCAGGATAGGGAAGAGCGCTACCTACTGAATCACTAACATCACTTCCTCCACCACGTGGGTTCTCTTTTTTGGGGCACAGGGGGAGAGTAGCTCCATCTGAGTTTGGACTAGACATGACTCTGCTAAGCATTAGAGCCAATTAAAAAAAAAATGGCATTTCTGTTTCAAAGGGAAAGACTGCAGAGTACCATGGGTGATGTAGTCCAACCAGTGAGCAGGGCGCAGAGGAAAGAATGTGGGAATGAGGGACACAGAACTTCAGCTCCTACAAGGTACCAAAGCAAATGAGTGGACACAGAGAGTCTTCCCGCCCCAAAGCAAAACATTTTATTCTAGATTGACAAACTGCAACAAAATATTCAGATTTGATTTCCCAACATGAAATTCCACCTAAATCAATCTTTTCGAATGGAAAAATTTAAATCCCATTTTCTGACAGGAAAACGATTGGTTCAACATTTTTCAACTAGCCCTACTTCGCATGCAAGATTGAAGCAGATCATAGCCCCAATGTGGTAAGTATCTGAGCGTCTTTGGGCCCTATTTATGCAAATTTGTACTGACTCATTGTACAGGGCCACAAAAATCAGGCTAGAAATCTCACCAGAAAAGACTTTCATGCAATGTTCAGTACTGTGTGCCTCTGGTCTCACTGTGAATCAGGCAGTGGAAAGGTGAGAAGGAGTGATTAATAAACATCACAATTTTTATGGAACATGTAAAAACACTATTCAGATCATGTTTGAGCAAAGATTCAGGTCAATTTTACAGGTGTAGAGCTGATCAGGAATTTTTCGACAAAATGTGTTTTCATTGAAAAATGCCAATTCATCAAAACCAAAAGCGATCCTTTTTTCGCAAAATGTTTTGCTAGTCCAGCACAGAATTGCTGGTCAACATGAGAGACCCTAGGGTAGCCAATAATCTGGTAGTTAAGGCACTCAATCTGTGCTGCACCAGGATTTGAACCCGGGTCACCCACAACTCAGGTGAATGTGCAGACCACAGACTACTGACTATTCGGAGGTCTCGTGTTTTTGTCGTGAAAGGTTTTGAAAGGTCTTGGTTTCATTCCAATGTAGAACAAAACCAAGTTCCAAAACCTCAATTTTCTGAGAAACTGAATTTTTTATTTTCTGGCCAACTGATATAAGTATAATTGTAACTAGTCCAGGCCTGTTTTGTTGGTCTCTCACTCTGCTTTGCCACCACACATTTCAGTCTCTTCTGTTTCTCTTGCAAAACAAAGTATTTTCTATGCTCTCTTCTCTCACTTCACCTTGTGAGAACAATTAATCCCCATGATGCTGTGTGGAGAGAACATCACTTAAGAACTCATGCAAGGAATCGCTTTGACACTTAAAAAGGTACCCATCAGAACATCTGGAGACAAATTAGATTTATTTACAGAATAGTTTGATGGCAAATGGGAGGCTGTGATCAAAATTAAAAAAGAAAGAATAAAAGGATATTTTACAGAAGCACCCACATCTTTTCTCCCTCACACTAAATGAACAAAATAGAGAACGCTCTGAGCGAAGGAAGAAAGTTAAATTATAGAGAAGGAAAGATTACAAGTCACGTGTACCTTCACAATTTCTTTCACAGATTTAAGTGCTCACACACGAGCCTCAAGACATATTGAAGCTGCTGATCAGCAGTCTTGTCATGCCACTGTGTGAGCGGCTGCTCTCTGGAAAGCTGATCGTCAGCTCTAGTGAAGTTTGGGCCAGACTTTTTAAACCTCTTGTTATCTTTATTTGAGAACACAGCCTTTGACTCCTCTAGCAACCGGAAAGCACAGTTCCTATCTTTTCGCACCCGGGCCAAGTCGATATTCCCAGGACTGGACCAAGATTAAACAGAGCCCTGAACTAACAACATTGTTGAGTCTCCTGCAAAGTATGAATCTCTCCATTGCACCCATCAGCAAAGAGGAAACCTTTCTTCCCCTAAATCCTCAACACTCCCCTCACACACATTCTCATGCCGTGTAGACACGGGACAGCACAGCTGGCAAAGATTCATTTGGACTCTCGACTCAGTTCACGTTGACCTGCCGGCCCCTCCTTGTATTTGCTATTTGTGAACGTGCACGTGGGCGGTGCGATTGTTGTTCAGGGCGATGGCACGGCATGCCAAAAGACATCCTCCCCCTCTGCCTCCCAAGCAGCCACCCTTCCACATCCTTCCTCACAGCACTTGTGCAAGTGTCGGAGGCACGGGCACAGTGTTGGGGGGGTAAGGTCCCCCCCTTTTGGCTGGCTCTGAGCAGACACAGCAGCCCCACCTGCCCTTGGCTGAGATTGCGGCACAGGGAGCTCTGTGGCGGAGGACCCACCCCCCCACATGAGGTAATGGGCTAGGTCGCCTGCATCCCTGCCCAACGGGGGGTCCCCGTCAGAATCCTGGAGCTGCAGCCTGGGATGGGAGGCCCCGGCGCTTCCCCAAGTTCCCTGACCCAGGTGGGGCACCAGTGGGTTGGGGGGGAGGCTGCAGCCCTGATGCAGGGGCTTTCCATAGGGAGTAGGGTGCAGGTGGCCTGCAGAGCTGCACCCCACTTCCCCCCGTACTTTCCAGGCTGCACTGAGCACATCCCTTCGTTTCTTCCCCTGGCTGCAGACCTGCACAAACCTGACTGCAGTTGACACCACCCTCTGTGAGTCATGCGCCAAGCGGAGCCCCCTGAGCCTGACTGTCTTCTCTGTCCTGGGACAGGCACCCTACCCTGGAGAGGGGTCCTTCCTGCGGGCCCCCTCCTGAGGAAATTTCTGGTTGTGCCTCAAGGAGGAGCGGCGGAGACTTGAAGTTAGCTGTTGCTAACCCCGGACACTGTCACAGAGTGTTCTTTGTTCAAATATACAGAGTCTCATGTGAACAAGATTTATAGTTATGCTCCCAAGTACAATTTTCTAGCCATCCCATCAGGCAGCAGGAACGATGCCATGGGGCCAAGGTGACTGAACATATACTGTGAACTACCTTCCATGGGCTGGCAACTCATTCACAGACAGAAAAAGGGCTACATTAATCAGATAACCTTTTAATCGGGTCTATTTCAGCCAGCTGTAGCCCCCTTCACAACTCCTGACAAGCTTCTCCTACATCAGTGTCACTGGAGATAGTAACACCCCATAACACCCACCCCCACTAGGCATTCCTGGTATACTGACTTTCAACTCCGTCAAACCTCTAGGCCTAAATCCTGCCTTAATCTGCCCTTGCATTCTGCTGGGTTTGAGGACAACTCTCACACACACAAAGCATCTGTTCTTCTCTGCCCCTTTAGCCTCATCCCATTTCCTCTGCATACATGAGTCGCTTGGCTCTTTCTCTCCTTGTATCTCTGTCTATCTGAGGTGACAAAATGGCTGCACCGCTGGCACCCTGCTGCTAAACCAGATGCTGAATCCAAGCTAAACTCTATTAGGGTGGGTGGTAGGGCAGGGTAGAGAATTAAATTGCTCACAAACTTACCTCATGCCTCCCTCTCCAACACTGTTCAGCTGAATTGATATTAAAACCAATGGAAGCCATCGTATAGACCAGGCTCCAGCATCCGGATTGGATTTTACCATCAGTTTAGCTTCAGTAGGTCTAACTAAGTCTGAGTGATATGGTGGTAAACACAAATCTGACTGTCATGGCCTTGTCTACTCTGGATCTCTCACCAGCACTAACACAGTTTAGATGAACTGGAGGTAATCGTTCACACATTTCCCCAGTATAGACAAGTCTTCTGAGAGCTTTTAGGCCTGCTGGACACAACATAATTTTCTCTGCAACACTAACTGGTTCCACAGCACCTGGAGGAAAATTTGCTGTGAAAAATGCCTACACAATTACTGTCGTGATTGCACAATGAGTGCTGTGATTTTTTGGGACTGCAGTTACAGTCACTGAGCAGTTGCTCATAAAGCCTGCATGGTTTTCCCACCAAGCACAGAGACTGTATAGCGTGGTTACTCCAGGAAGTTAGGAGCTGATGCTTTTTAAATAACCTTTGTAATGAATTAATTGGACTACACAAGCAAGAGCCAGTAGACCTGCTGCTGTCTCATTGTCCAGAATTAGAGAACAGTGGGGAGGAGAGAGCAGGGAGGCATTGCTGACATGTAACTTAGTTGTTGGGGGAGTTTAAATAAATCATGCAATGTTGGGACAGTCTTGCTATAGGCATCTCTCTTACCAGCCATCTCATGTAGCCTGTAGACAATTCAGAATAAGGGTGTATCTGTACAGATATCAGGAGGTGTGAGTGTAGCATGGGGAGGCATAACTGAGCTAGCTTTGACCGCTAGCTGCAGCAGCATGGACAGCAGGCACACCCTAATCAAAACCACCACTTTGGGAAGCTCGTGGAGACAAAGAGGGATTGCGTGACATGGAGGCCGACTGGTGGTTCACTGCTCTGTGTCAGCAACTCTTGTCAGGCTAAAGCTATTCAGTGTGCTCCACCTCACCATTGTCATAATCTGTAACCAAAAGGTGCCACGTAAGGAATATGTGAACTGGTAACACACTGATGCTGGAAATCATTGTGTAGTGTATGTACAGGGTGCGTGCACAGTCATAAATACGTTCTAGAATTATATCCTTAAAATGAGTTTGGCAAGCAATGCATAAGCACAGTCTGTCTTAGACAGAAGAATGTGTATTTGCTTGTCTCACCAGCCTGGTCGACAGGCAGAGACAATGAAGGTACATTTACATAAAACGTAAATAAAGCCATCAAGCTACTGAGGGAGGGAGCTAGCCTCTTAACTACCACAATTGGGGGAGGAGCTGCAAAAATTAATATGGCTTCAGCTCCCTGGTGGACACAGCAACCTGAGCCCCTAGGAGGGCTTCCTGTCTTCTGAAGCAAGATCACTGAACTTTGGAAGATATAAGCCGGGAAAGGAAGCCATTTTGGCAACCATCACTTGAGGGACTAAAGCAGCCAGATGAAACAGAAATCACAGCAGGTTGGAGCCTGCACCCAAGGGAGCTGAAGCGTCTGGGAATCACGCATAGGTGAGAAAACTGCTTTGGCAAAGACTAAATTTATTGAAATTAAGTTTTAGTCTTAGAAGCTTATTTTTATTTGTAACCATTTCTATCCTTATTCCTTGTACTTGATATCGCTTACATCTCTGGACTTGTGTGTTTCATAAACTTGTTTTACTTTTACTATAAGCCAATTCAGTGCTTTGACTGAAATAAGAGTGTTTGTCAAACCCTACTTAAATTAATGAGCAGTTATTCACGGTCTCTGTAGAGTAGCAGCAAACTTTGTAACTTCTTGGAGTGTTCCTGGAGCAGGTTAGACACTAGAGGGGAAATTCAGGCCCAGAGGACTTGGGGGTCATCTTGTAAAAAAGTAACTGGGCCGTGGAAGTTGGGGTGTGACTGCATGCTTGTCTGCTGCCTGTTGCAGGTCAGGGCTGTGAGCTACAGCAGCAGAGCATTTAAGGCACCCAGTGGTGCAGGGCAGGTGGGGACACAACTCTTGACTGGCCTGGCTTGAACCCCAAAGCATCACATAATGTAAATATTATTAAGAGGCTTAGATCTTGGAGTCGTTCAGCATTCCCCCATGTCACAGGAAGAAGGGACTGAAGTGGCTCCAGTCAGGCCCTTTAACCTCCATGAGGATTTGTGATGCATCATGGCTTCTGTGGTGCTTGGGAAAAGGCTCCTATGGGGCCCTTCTCCACCTTCTTTCTGCCCCTCGAAGGATTTATAGACCTCTTTTCCCTATTTTTTTGTTGTTGTAAAGACACACAAGAAGAAAGGGCATGAGAGGGAAAGCAGCTAATGGGATAGGATAACCATCCCCATCCCCTCCCTCTATTATTATACCTGCATGATCCCTGTTGCCATTTTGGCACTGGTATAGCTGGTGACTGCAATAAGTGCTTTCTTGTCAAGCTGAATTTGGTCCCCACAGAACACACAAGCAGTGCGGTTCCACTTTATTTTGCGCACCCACTGGATGCCGTAGTGGTGCAAAATGCACCATGTTGTTGCTCACAATTAATGCTAGACTGGACTCACGCCAGCACCAAGGCTGCACCATCAGCCTAGAATTGGGCCCAGTGCATGTTCAACAGCCGCCTGAAGTTCCTGCTGCACGTCTCACCCAGCCCTTAATTCTCCAGGTCTTGAAGTGATTTTTGACCATTTGCACTCGGGGCTTGGATTGTGCTCAGGTTCAGATGAGCGGACCACCATATGAAACTACATTCCTAGTTCTCCCGTGACTCATTTCCTTGCTGTAGAGACCAGGTAAAATGGCTGTAGAATTTGTTGCAAACTACCAATACAGAAGGTCTGAGCCTTGTTTTGCCTGGGTGTAACTCCACAGACGTCAGTGGAGTTATTCCACACTTACTCTAGTGTGTGAGAGCAGAATCAGGCCCTTAGCTACATCACTTCACACTGTACAAAACATCCCAGATACAATTCTTACTTGGGGTGCGCTAATTGGAGAGCCCCCCTCTATAGGGTCCTAATACCCTCAGTAGATCCCTCTTTTGCTGGCAGCAGAAGAGTCCCTCGGGATGCTGGCTAGCTGGAAGGTTACCAAATTTCAGTGGCCTCTCCCACTCCTCTCCTCTTGCAAATAAGAGGGAGGTGTGAACTTGAAGAAATCGCAGAGCTGCATGATCACCATGGAAACCAGAGATGAGAGCATCTTGCGAGGGGGAAAAGTGACTGGTGAAGGGGTTCCCTCCCCGGCATGTTTTGTGTTAAACATAAAAAAGTTTGAAATTTGAAAGTTGGGAATGTTAGAGACCGACAGCAGGAGCTCAGAACAGCTTAGCGGAGAACGCCTGCTGTCTTCTTGCTAAAGGCTGCTTGCCACAAACTCTTTCGAAATCTTACGCGCATTCAAAGGGGCTTGTGGCACGGCGGGGTCAGGGCACGGATCTTTCACCTTTGGATTCCAAAATGTGAATGCTGCTTAGGTCCCAAGTAAAATAATTGTGGTGAGATTCAACATCACACAAAACTACCCAGGCTTTTAAGCATGACTCTCTGTTCACAGGCACGTGTAACATAGGGATGGCTGAAGGTGTTCTGGACCCGGGTTGAAAAAGACTGCCAGAGCTGTGTTGAGGGGCAACACATGAGTGTGCTTGTGCTGCAGAGTTAGGTATACTCAGAGAGTACAGGACAGGGAAAGCAGAGGGGGGCGGCAGGTCAGGAGTGAGGGGCATTGGTAGAGCTGTGTGTGGAGAGCCCAGAACTGGGATAGCAGGGATGGGATGCTGCAGGCCACGGTTGGCTTCGGTGCTTTGAAGAGGAGTTTGCTTAAAGCAGAATTCAACGCTCTCCATGAGACACAGCACCAGGGGAGCAGGTGTTCACCACTCACATGTCAGCGAGACATCCCATGTGGTGGGTGGGAAGGGCTGTCATGACATTTCAGTGGGAAGACTGGCGAGAGAGAGTTTAAGAGGAAGATAGTGGTTTTCTCTTCATTTCTTTATTGAGCCCTTTGGGGCAAGGAAAGGCAGGAAGGGTGAAGTGGGTTAGTGGCTCCCCGCCCTGAGGCCCAGTAGACTCTCCCCAAAGAGATGAGGATTCCCCACCATCACGGCTGCACCCAATTCCATAAGAAAGTCTTAAGGGCGCAGAGTTCACCTTCAGAACTGGCTATATCTGAGCTCTGGGCATTATTTGTATTTCAGTAGCACCTGGCGGCCCCAACCAGGACTGCGGCTCCATTGTGCTCCATGCTGTACAAACACATAGGGATTGTTATCACCCTCAGAGTGTCTCAGAGAGTGAAGAGTCGAAGGAAAACAGACAGGGAAAGGGTAGGAGAGAAGCAGCATTCTCATCCCCACCTTACGAGTATGTACGCAGCACAAAGATGTTATTAAGTGCCTTGCCCAAGGTCACATAGGAAGTATGTGACAGAGGCAGGAACTGAACCCAGAACTCCTGCAACCTCATGCCTTCATCGCACGATCAGCCTTCTTCTGACCATTATTTTCACTAAACTGTAGCCCCACGCTCAGGATATACACATATGCAAGACCTGCCCACCACTACATCTGTCTCCTTCACAATTAGGGTCTCTGCCAACTCATCCTCCCATGACATATCACCCCCACCCTCGCCCACTACTCTTCATGTGCATAACAGTTCTATCAATACTTCACCCCCTTGCCTTTACATCATGCATGAGACTTTTACAGCCATTAAAATACTGGAGTGGATTATCTACAGTGGTTGGGCTCCCTAGGGTTTAAAAACATTCTTTGTGTCTGTCTTGTCAGATTAGACTCGAGGAGTTCTTTAGGGCAGGGGCTGGCACAAGGTGCATGTATGTACAGTGTGTAGCATGACAGGCTTCCAGCTTCACTGGGAGCCTCCAGGTGCTACCGGAACACAAATAGTAGGCTGGGCTATATAAACCGCCATGTGGCCTTCATACAAACCGGAGCTGGAACTGAGGAGGGGTGTTCCTCTCACACTCTCTCCTGGCCCAAGTGACTCTTTAAGAGAGCACGCACCAGTCTGAGAGTGACTCGGTAGCTTGGTGCTGACAGCACTCACCCAGGATGTGCGAGACCCATGATTCAGTTCCCCTGCGCCAATGACTCTCAACATTTATCCACAGTGCAACAGCTTCAACTGTAGAGAACGAGGGACTCCCTACCTCTGAATATCCCATCGCCTAATCGTGAGAGCTCTCCCCCGAGAGGTGGCAGATCCCTGTTCATATCCCTTCCCCCCTCAGGAGGAAAGGGGACTTGAACTGGGGGTCACCCACATCGCACATGAATACCCTAAATCAGCAGGCTGAAAGTGATGAGGGAGGTCTCCTCCTCTCTCCAGGGCTGTTGCATACGCTTGCCTACGGGGTCCTGAGCTGGTAGGCAGCCACTGAGGACACCCCTACTGGATTGGGGCCCTCAGGTGAGCTCAGCAGCTGAATGCCTACCTTACCCTAGTTTGTGAATTGATCTGCACCTCAGGCAGGATATAGGCCTCCAAACGACTACAGGGAGGCAGCAGCGTGCATGCTCAGAGGCAGAAACGTACGTTGCTAGGAACTTTTCAGGCAAAAACTTGGGCGCTGAGTGAGCTGAGGCACCTACACGGTTTCAGTGGCAGTTCTGTGCATCACGATGGTCCCAAAACGGAGACTTACGCGCCTAACTCTTCCTGAGCATTAAGCCAGTTGAGCTTCATGGTGACAGCGAGGCTAGAACTGAGATCTTCCTGCTCCAAAAGAACAGCGCATACACCACTAATGGAGGCTACGACACACAGCTGAGCACTATAGATTCTATTTAGAGAGACACACACTGAGCCAGTTCATTACAGTATATTAGGAACCAGTAGCCACTGCTCTTACACAACAGTGCCATAAATATACAAGGCAAGCAACACAGCTACTGAAAGACAACACAATTCCACAGGTGTTTGTTTGAATTGTTATTAACTTCACTTGGGTGTTCGCTCTGACTATTCCAGCAAGCGAGTCAACTGGCAGGAACTGGTCATGGAAACAGTGACTTTTAAGATAATCTTACAAAATATAAGAAATTCTGAACTCCAAAGCATCTACTCCAAAAATCTGACTGGAAGAGTTACACTTGTCCAATGAGGTAAAATAAACACCATGTCACCTGAGAGAGACAAAGTGGATGTATATCTATTATGAAATATATTACCTCACCCACCTTGTCTCTCCACTATCCTGGGATCGACACAGTTACAACTACACTGCATGTGTCACCTATTAATCTAGTCAAAACTTGCCAATATAACTTGATTTCCAAATGCTCACAGAATGAATCATCATTGTGATGAATGAGCTACAGGCCAAGAATTATTCATAGAGATTATCTGGCGAATAATTCTGAGAAAATCTTAAAACTGTTTACACACAATTCATGAAGAGAAAGAGACAAAAATTTGTTAGATCAACTATCCGGTGCCAATCATTCACTTAACTGTAGCAAACGCCCAAGAAGAAGTTCCTGAATTGAATAACGGGAAAGATAAAGATGATTATACCTGCATTTCTTTTATGCACTCTCTCAACAATTTAGCTTCTGCCAAGGTCTTCCCAGCCTCCTACGCAAAATAGTAAATAGGGTTATAGCCTAGTTCACTGAAGGCATTGAGTTTTATTATTAACTTGAATGGTTCCAGGGTTTGGGCCTTATAGTTATTACATATTACTAATAGCTAATTTGGCAGTGCACTTGCAACAGACTGGTATTTTCTTTCGCGGGTGTTTGGAGCAGTGGAAGGGGGAGGTTAAGTCAAGTGACTGCTAGTACTGATTTATAGCACTGCACTAATATCAAAATGGTCAGAATAACCCCAGCAGCAATCAGAGCACCAGGGACAGCGTCCCACCTACCTCACATACTCAGAAAATTAACTCACAACGAGACAAATCTAGTTCCATCCCAATACGGTGCACTGTTCTCAGCTGAGAGTTTAGCGTACTGCACCATATCACTGAGGGACTCTACTGCACCCAGGACTGCAGGAGGACCCCAGTATTAGTCCAAGAACCAAGTTGCTCAAGGCAAACCTTTCCTAGCCAGTAGTTACCCACACCAACACTGAACTTTCTGCTGCCCCAATTGGTCGCTTGTTCTGTCCGTGCTGTAGAACCACCCATCATAGCAGGATGAGGGAGGGTCTTGTCCAATGTCCCTTTACAGTGACTCCTGAGCACATGTGTAGCCAGCCACAGCTGGAACCACCATCCAGGAATTGATATGGCCTCCATCACTGTTGTAACTGAGCATCTTCCGTGTGTTCATAGGTTTACCCACACACAACCCTGGGAGGTAGGAAAGCAGTGCATTTCCCACTTTCTGCCTCAGTTCCTTGTATGTAGAGAGATTAGAATACTTGACCAACAACAGAAAAGATAGTGGCAGCATCCAGAACGCAACCAGCGTCTCTCCTAAATCACTGGCCCTTGCTTTGCCCACTAGACAATGGTGCCCCCCTACAAAAAGGCCACTAAGCCCAATGCTCCAGCAATAGGAATAGATAGAAGCAAGTAAAAAACCTAGTGGCCTAATACTGCTCAGTACATTTCAAACCCAGCAACCCTTTAGACTTGGTTGACTGTTCTTGAGGTTTGAGACACACTCCTCTAATCCACCCCCACGTGGGAGAAGCAGAGGTGGAACATGACCAAATTGTTTATTCTCTCGCTTTGCACACTTTTGCCTGCTTGCGAGTTGTTTTATTATGCAGTAAGCAGCGGTCCTCTTTGGAGTTCCTTCTCTTGGACTCCCATCTACATCCTTTTTCCCGTTGCTTAAACACTTTGATATCTCTGTGAATGTGTTGCCAGCAGCAACCCCACACCGAGAATCATTTCTAGTGCTCGAAAGACTGACATACATGTGTGAGAGAATGTGTATATATATATTTTCCCCCTTAGTAATTGACATTGTTACTGAGAAACAGAAGCATGATGTCTGTTTGGAGTGGCTGCTCTCCAAATTCATGTAGTATATGGATTTAAAGGGACACTGTCAAGACAAGAATCACTTAAAGACATTCCCTCGCATATTTTACTGACACACACCACTTGATTCCTGGTCTGTTTCACTCTAGGTTTCTGACCTGTTTCACGTTCTTCACAGGCTAACACAGGCTGCTGTATTTGGGTTTGTACACATGCTGCCATTGGGTTTAGCCTTACCATGGAAGTTATAACTGAACAAGAACCGCAGGATCAGGCTCGCTAAAATTAAAGTACGAGAAAACTGCTCTGTTCATATTACCTTTTGAAGAAACCTCTCGTCCCTTTTTAAAGAAAATAAAACCTCAGGCAATAAATAAAACCTAATTCTAGTAGCCGATGTGGGCCTTAAGAAAAAAACCCACCAAATATTATGAGACTCCCAATAAAATTGCAAATTGGGAACACTAAACCAACAAAACAAGTTGCTGTATGGAGGTGGCCTCCAAAAAGGAAAAGGTGGAGAACCATACTCAATATATTAGGGATACTTTGGGTAGATCACCCAGATAGCAGGTTGCCTATAAGGGGTTACTTCAAACACGTGAACAAGACCAGCTCTTCATCTTTCTGTCTTGATGGGTCGTTTTCCTACTTTGTAAGTCTGAGCCAACACAAAAAGGTTGATGGAAAAGTTGGTAAAGAACAGCAGGTTCAGATATTGCCCTAAGCAAAGAACAATCCAGCAAGGAAGAAAAAGACAATCATCTCTCTTTCATTTTCTTCTGGGCTTGCTTGTGGTTTCTCAGGGCTGCCCTAGGAAATCCAGCCTCATAATGATAGAAACAGCGAGCTAATATTCAGTGCCTGCAACTCAGAGACCATCTTCCCAGGTGACTGGGAAAGAGAGTATACAAGCCATTTAGAGAGTTGGTGGTAATTTTTGCTTCCAGCCCCATTTGAAATAATGCCTCATTTTGCTCCAATGCTCCATTATTTCCCTATTTTTCACTGGCATTTTTCACTGTTGCTCTTTTGTTTCCTCCAATGGGATTGTACAGGCACCTTGAAAGTCCAGGACCCAACAAGAGATTAGGGAGAAATGCTAGAAAAGTGATCACAGATTATTTTTAAATTGTGCCTGCAAAGACCCACTCTGATGGTTGTGTAGCTGCCTCCAGAAAGGTATTAAGGGTGATAGAAGAGGCTGCTGGAGAGATACCTACAATTGGCCCCTTCAATCAAGCCACATATAATGTATTCTCTGTAACAAGGAGCTCCACTTTGAACAGGGAGGCATCAGCATTATGGCTGTGCCGCTTCTACCGCTGCTGTTAAGAGATCTTTTGGCCAGTTCATTATATGCCATTATTTTCCGGGGTTTGAAATCTAACTGTACAAAATGTGTTCTGCTGTGAAACTGACAGGCTCAGAGCTGCAGCGAAGAGCAAATGATGTGAGCTGAAGGTTTGTTTTTTTTTTTAAATTGGTTTGTCCCCTTTTAAAAGTTTGCATTTATTTAGCACTTTTCACGCCAAAGCGATCCACAAAATTCTGCATGCACTGCACTGGTGAAGTGCAGCCACTTCTGATGAGGCAATCAAATGTCATGGGAAGCAAAGGGGGGAGCCTTGGACAACATTATGGGATAAACCCCTCTTTGCACATGGAGCGCCACACTATGGGTCATTTAATATTCATGCTGAACAGATGGACCCTGAGGTTTACAGGCCTTCTTTCAAACACCCACCCAGAATGGCACAGAATTAAATTAATCTGCCTCTGAAAGACAAAGACCTGTGTGGACCCTGCTGAGATTTGAACACGAGGCCAGGGGTGGACTAGTCTGGAGTACGTGCCAGGGTGATAGCATCCCAGCCTCTCTGCTACACAGCCTGCATTTTTGCCTGGCACAGAACAGTTTGTATCTTGTGCCCAGCCACTCAAAGGCCTCGGGGACTCTGTACTGGAGAGGGGCTGGTAGAAGGCAACCGTGGTGTATCTGACCAAGGAAGAGATCAGATTGCTATGGTCAGTGCTCATAGCTTCAGACATGGTCAGTGGCTCCACAGAGTCTAAGGATTTCAAATGTGATGTTTAGACATATAAGTAATCCTCCTTAGGACACACTAACCCTTCAGAAAACAAGGGGAGAGGGATGGAGAGAGAGAGAATAAAAAATTGGCGATATAATAAATCACAACCCTATGCAAAAGAAAAACAGATAAGATGTCCTTCCTCCCTCTCTTTTCCAAGCTTTTTGTTGCCCAAGAAGACTTACCAAAAATAAATAAATAAAAATCATTCCCTCCACCCAGAATGGTAATTCATTTTGAAGGGTCACTTAAATTCATTAGTCTGTGTCTTTACCATCTTTATAAGAGTGGGCCAGTAGATTTTGTACCTTTAAATGGTCAACATTCAGACCAATTTTTCCAGGCAGCCTTGCTGAGCGGATGCAATAATTTATCACACAACACAGAATCCAGAGGGATATTTAGCATGGGCTGAATCAACATCAGCACAAATCCCTGCTAGGTGCACTGAAGGCTATACCGGCTCTGAGAAAGCATTTACAGTCTCTTTGGTCAAGAAAGGGATGAAGGATGGGCTTGTGGTTAAGAAAAGAATCACCGAGCAGTTGTGCATTCTATGCTCAGCTCTGACACTGACTTCGGGAAACTTACTCCAGTTTTCTGCAGTTTTGCTTCCCCACATGCAAAATAGGGCGAAGATATTTACAGTATCAGTAGATTGTCAATTTACTAGCAGACCCTAAAATGGTACCAGAGGAAAGGAAAGGAAAGGAACAGACATGTGAGGAGGAATGGAAGAAAGAGAAAGGGAAGTGCTAGGAAAGTGAATGCAAAACTTTTGCAACATTGGCTTCACCAGCTCACTGGCCGGGGTTCTACGAACCCGATGCTCTACTCAGCCTGGCCATTTCTAAAGATGGATTAGCAAATTAATGTAAGCAGAGCATAAAGTTGCTGACTGTGGTGGCGTTGAGTCACCTTGGGCCTCATCAGCATTGCTAAACATTGCCCGTAACCTTTCCATTATCACTGAGGGTCTGCACAGCACCGGGACCCAACTGCTCCAATAATTTCAATTACTTTCCCTGACAAATTTTATGTTTCATGTATTTTACTGGCCTGATAATTATGATTTCTCTCATTTCTCGCTATCGAGCTTAATGGGTTCTAGCACAAGTGTGCTGTTTCAGAAATGAAGTTCCACTCGAATTCACAAGTTATTATCTACTTTCACTAATGGAATTGGAAAAAAGAAAGAGTGGGATAAAGATAAAGGATGTGTAGAGAAGGAAGAGGAGAGAGACACACACAAAGAGGAAGGGAGAGTAAAGAAAAACAAGTCAACAAAGGAAAAAATATGAGAGAAACAAAATAGAGCCAGAGCTAAAAGGAAGATGAAGCACAAGAAGGATGAAAGAAATAAAGAATGTGTGTGAGAGAGATAAAGACAGAGAAAGAGAGAGAGAGGCAGACAGAAAAATGGTTATATGAAGCAAGCAAGAACTAGCAGCGTAAGAAGCAACCCACAAAGTGAGAGGAGAAGCTGGTGCAATGTTAAGAACATTCAAAAAACTTTTGCTTGCATCACTACTGACAAGTTAATAGTTTCTCTCGGAAGGCCCCAGACAGACAGATGACAATTTAGATCATCTTTGCTCTGTACCTTCTGCTACTGGGTGGAGTGTGTGTGTGGCGGGGGGGTAGAACACATCATTTTACTTGTTAACTGAGTAAGTCTGACACGGTGTCATTGAAAGAGAGCAATATGGAGTGCTAAATCCCATTTTGCCAGAGTCATATTTTAAAGGAGACCTGCCATCTGTTGTACCATAGATGTTTAGGCAGGTAGCCATTCAACCTTCAGACAGAAGCCAGGTGGCAAAAACAGTAGGGAGATACGGACAGCTCCACAGAGGAATTTAGGCTTCTAACTTCCATTGAAATCAGTGCAAGTGAGCAGCCTAACTGGCTTTGTCGATCTGGGCCCTAACGCTTAGTGTTGGGACAGAAGGTTCACTCTGCTAACTCACCATGCAGTCCCTATGTTAACTTCATGGAGTGCCGAGATGCAGAATACAGATTCCAAATGCCCTACACTGTCACTTCCATGGTTCAGTTTTACAGGGGTGTTGCTCTGTATGTCACAGGCATACAAACCTTGTGTACCATGGGTTGAAACAGCATAGGATAGAGCAGATATTAGAAGTAGCCATGACCTAACTTTTGGGCCAGTAGCCAAACATATAAATAGCCGTTCAATATCCTCCAGCCCCTCTCTTTACATATGAGGTGTCACTTGGCTGGGTGCCAGTCAAACGTTTCAGGCAGACTGGTTCTCCTTACTGCATGCTACTAGGAGCAAAGATCTAGGGAGAGGCATCAAGGGTTAAAAGGCTGCAGTCCCGTGAGACTCCATGCGCCTAACATCCTCCATGAGAGAAGAAATAAGGCTACAAAGCAAGAGGAAAAAAATCAGGACTAAGACTCTGCTGCTTATGAAAACCCTTTGCCTGTCTAGTGCTTCCCATTCAAGGACCTCAAAATGCTTCACAAATGTTTATTGGAAAGTACATTTACTTAATCAAGCCCTATATCTCATAAGAAATGCATGTAATATCAAAATATGGCAACTCCACACACACGCTGTACCTCTCATGTTTTCCTCCTCTCTCCCCTCCCGCCCAGGCTGTGAGCTCTTCAGGGTAAAAGAACTTATAGCTGCCAAGTTTTGAGCTGTTCTACAGGTGAACTTTTATGCAAATGTTAAGCCAATTTGCAAATATTTAAAATATCTCCCTAAACTTCAGCTCCTGGTGAACCCACCCAGCCCCATACACTCATGGGAACAGGGCAAGGAGTTGCCCAAAAACTGGCAGTCAGGAGAGGGATGGGTGTTTGGGGTGCATCCGAGGTTGCCGGCTTCTCGTGGAAGCACATTTTACAGAGGTGAAGTAACTTTTCCGGGAGAGCTGGCTGAAAAATGGGATGCAATTTTCATGAAAAATTCATTCTGGTTTTTTCCTCCTCCCCTCACCCCCAAATCAACATCAGAAGTTTTCAGCTAGATTTATTGCTCTGGATCACAGAGCATGTTTGTGCCACTGCTGGAACGAGGACCTTAGCGCAGTGATGCTTCAGTGAACGTTCTTGGAAACCCCTGTAAGAAATCTTACCGAGCTAGACGAAGAATGGGTGTGATTTTTCTGTATCTCTGTCCGGATGCTGCTAAATTCTCCTTGAAAGACAGTATATACCTGGGTCTCCTAAGAATACTCCAGAGCCTTTTTTTGGGTGCCTTTGGCCTGGACCAGACTGTTTGCCCACCTGATCTTTCCATTCCATCCCATCCACGCACTCTGGGATGGAATGGAGAAGAGATCTAGCAATGCACATTTCCCATGACTCTTCCCTCCCTCCTGCTGTCTGAATAGGAAGAAGATCCGGTTTTAAGGAACAGCTCCACCCCCGTCTTCCAACCCACATACAGCCTCCCGCATCAAAATTTCTGGAGCAGACCAGAAAGACCACCACAGTGTAGCTTCCTGGACTTCATCTGTATCTCTTCTTATCCTGCTTGCCCACTAGTCTAACTGTAACCAACACCCAGTGGGAAGGATCTTAGATCAACAGGACTCAGGGAAGGCTGGGGAGGACACGGACGTGGCTTATGAATGAGGGGCAGGAGGCAACAAATCAGTGAGGTGGAATCAGCCAGATGGGCTTGATTTTTCAGCAGCAGCTCAAGTCAGGCAGAGCCTGAGTTGCCCAACTGCCTAGTCTATGTAACCTAGGATCAGGGGGAAAGGACTTTATAGGCTTTCAGAAGCTGGTTAGAGTAGGTGATGGTCACTTTAGAAGCTAGAAGCACCAGGATGGCCTTCCAGGGTATTGACATCTTGGCATAGATAAGCCCTGTGGCAAATATCAGGTCTTAAACCCACCAGGCAAGTGTCTTACACCAGGTGAACAGGTTTAGAACAGATAAGACGAGAGGGGTTTAGAACCATTGCCCAAAATACCAACTAAACTCTGACTCTTTTGAGAGGTTCAAGACAACACGTGATGAGCATTTTTACCCTTTTGATTAATCATTAGGGTTTATCTCCCTCTACTAAGAGCCTAAATGAAGTTGCTAAGTCAAAGACTTCCAGCCCAATGTTGCAAAGCCAAGAGGCTCGAGTAAGCAGATGAATTTCTGGTGCTGCCGATCTCTTCAAGAAGGACAAAACCTCCAAACATTGAGGCTTACTAATCACTATGGAGGAAACATTGAACAAGGAACACAGATTCTGTTCCAGACTGACAGAACATTTATTCAAGGTAAGGCAGTCAGTCTTTGTGCCTCAGTTTGCCTTTCTGTACAACAGGAAAATAGTTGCTGATCTCACATGGGGTTTGTGAGGATTACTCTAGATAATAGCAGTGAGTTCTCTAAGCAGCTCCCTCTCCACCACACTCCAAAAACTCTGGTCTTTCTGCAGCAACTCAAGACACTAAGGCCCAGATCCTGAAAGGTATTTAGGCACCTAACTCCCATCAGTTTCAAGAGGAGTTCAGCACGCAAATGCCTTCTCAAGCCTAGGGCCCATCTGCACAGTGCTTTCACTCTTATTAGACCAGTGATTGACAAACACACTAATAGCATCACCTGCCTAAGACGCTTGCTGCTGCAGTTTTCCTTCACTCAGGTTGGTTTTCTTGGCCTTTCCAAACAGTTTGTTTGATGCAGCAACTTGGCCCTCCAGATAAATCATGATAGAAGAGGCCACCCTTTCCAGGCTACCAGAATCCAAACAAACAGGAAACTGAGAGTCTTCCTCCCCAGTCCAAAGCTGAGCACAGTCCTTCCTTCCTTCCTTCCTCAGGGGCTATCACCCATTTAGAACCCTTCTTCCTAGTCTCAGTTCAGCCCTTCCTTCCCTTTCATAGAGCGGACAGTCTCAGCTGCTGTCCTGAAACTCCTTTCTTTTCAGCTTTCCCTCTTCCCAGCCTAACCCAGAAACTCCTTGCAGTTCTCCCTGTGCTTGTTTTTTTGCTGGCCTTTATAAGGGACTGGTGTTCTTCATCAGGTCTCACAACCTCAGCCTGGAGGCAGCTAAGCAGTCACAGATATGGCTCGGTTCATCCGTGAAGGGGCCAGTCCCGGTGACTCTTCATAATGTGAATGATTGTTACTGATTCCTCCAATCAGGGCTTAAAGATGCAGCTACTATAAGGTGCGTACATAACTGGTTGGAAAACCGTTCCCAGAGAGTATTTATCATTGGTTCACAGTCAAGCTGGAAAGGCATATCAAGCGGGGTCCCAGCAGGGATCAATTCCAGGTCATGTCCTGTCCAATATCTTCATCAATGATTTACAGTAAAACATCAGTTACAAACACCAGAGTTACGAACTGATCAGTCAACCACACACCTTGTTTGGAACCAGAAGTACGCAATCAGGCAGCAGAGACAAAAAAAAAAGGAAATACCGTACAGCACAGTCCTGTGTTAAACATAAACTACTATTAAAAAATAAAGGGAAAGTTTAAAAACAAAGATTTGATATGATGAGGAAACTATTTCTGTGCTTGTTTCACTTAAATTAAGATGGTTAAAAGCAGCATTTTTTGTCTGCATAGTAAAGTTTCAAAGCTGTATTAAGTCAATTTGTCCAGTTGTAAACTTTCGAAAGAACAACTGTAACGTTTTATTCAGAGTTATGAACAACCTCCATTCCCAAGGTGCCCAAAACTCTGAGGTTTTACTGTAGGTAATGGCTTGGAGAGCACACTTATAAAGTTTGCGGATGATACCAAGCTGGGGAGGGAGGGTTGCAAGTGCTTTGGAGGATAAGATTAAAATTCGAAAGGATCTGGACAAACTGGAGAAATGGTCTGAAGTAAATAGGATGAAATTCAAGGAGGACAAATGCAAAGTACTCCACTTAGGAAGGAACAATCAGCTGCACACATAAAATGGGAAATGACTGTCTAGGAAGGACTACTGCAGAAAGGAATCTGAGGGTCATAGTGGAGCACAAGTTAAATATGAGCAAATAGTGTAATGTTGCAAAAAGAGCAAACATCAGTCTGGGATGTATTAGCACGAGTTTTGTAAGCAATACACTGGAAATAATTCTGCTCTACTCCATGCTGATTAGGTTCAACTGGAGTATTGTGTCCAGTTCTGGGTGCTGCATTTCAGGAAAGATGTGAACAAATGGGAGAAAGTCCAGAGAAGAGCAACAAAAATGATTAAAAGTCTAGAAAACACGATCTAGGAGAGAAGATTGAAAAATGTGGGTTTGTTTAGTCTGGAGAAGAGAAGACTGAGAGGGGACATATCAGTTTTCAAGTACATAAAAGATTGTTACAAGGAGGAGGGAGAAAAATTGTTCTCCTTAACCTCTGAGGATAGGACAAGAAGCAATGGGCTTAAATTGCAGCAAGGACAGTTTAGGTTGGACATTAGGAAAAACTTCCTAGCCATCAAGGTGGTTAAACATTGGAATAAATTGTCTAGGGAGGTTGTGAACTCTCCATCATTGGAGATTTTTAAGAGCAGGTTAGACAAACACTTGTCAGGGATGGTCTAGATAATACTCAATCCTGCCTTGAGTACAGGGGACTGGACTAGATTACCTCTGGAAGTCCTCACCAACCCTATGATTCTATGAAATTCAGCCACAACTGTCCTGAGTGAGCTCCAGTAAGTATTTTTAAACCCATGGGGCAGAAGCCTTAAACCTCCGAGCCTCCCATGGGTGTCTCCAGAAAATACTCTGAACTATCTGAATCACTCTGCAAAAATAGCCTAGAAATGATGTAGGAACAAGCTCTGTCATAAGATCTCCAGTCCTTTCCACTCTTGGGTTAGGCAATGAAGAGGTCACTCACACACAATCCAGCACTCCCGCTCCCACAAAGGAACCTGGAAGGGCAGAGGCTCAGCCAGAATGAAAAATAATGGGGAGAAAAGTTAACCCAAAGTTGTCAAACCTCATAATAAATTCCAGGTTCTAGCTGAGATGTGGGAGACAATGCAAAGGGGTATGCGTAAGGAGAGAGTATTTTCATCTCCAAACTGCTTCATCCATCCCTAACTTGGCCCTTTTCTTTTTTACACACATGAAGAATGCACTCAAAGCCATCTCTGTGCATTTCATACTCTCCCAGCTCTACTAGGTCACTGAAACTGCTGTTAATCAGTTTGGGATTGGACCTGTGCCTCCCTACCCATCATAGCCTCACACAGTAACTCCAAAGTGGAGGTAGCAGGAAGAAGGAGCTACAGTAGGGAGTGTACTGGGAAAGGCAGCTCAGCAATAACTAGATAGCAGGAGGAGGCTAGAAAAAAGAATGCAAAAGAAAGCTCTCAGCAAGCATTTCTTCAGAAGGAGCCACATTCTTCAAGGAAAACAAAATCTTTAAGAGGCATCTGACTGACAAACTCTCACCGTCTCATAAGCTCAGGCATGTCCCCTGGAGCTCTCACATTAAGGAGCCACATGATTTCATGCAGAGTCTATGATCAGCAGCTGGAGACCAGAGTTAAAGCCACGTGGGAGCAGAAAAGAGTTTGATCTTTCACCCATGTCCATTAGCAGAAAAGGGAGGAAAAAAACCTGCCTGGCCCTTGGGAATCATGGGCGTAGGATCCTGAAACCGGTGCTATTTCTAGTCCTCATCATTTCCTGTCTCTGCCTCTGTCTCTAAAACAAAACTTCAGAAGAGGAATCTTTTTACCACCATGTCTTGATCTGATGACAGTTTTCTCCATTTGATATTTTGGGTTGTGTGTTTGCAGACTGAGTTATGTCTGCTGTAACCTCAGCGGTGCACTCTCATCCGTGAGATGGTGATGACAGCAGCTTCCCAAAGCTGCATGGGGGATGAGGAATGGAGGAAGATAACAGTGTTCAGGGGTTCATGAGTGGAGAAAGGAAAACTAATATCATCTTCTATGGGGAGCCCCCATCCTCCTAAAACATAAAGTAATAAGTGAGCTTCAAGTCAGTACTGAAACTTGTGCTTGGAGCATGGGATTGGGAATCATGAGACTTCCATTCTAGTCTGGTCTCTGCCAATTGGTTGGAATATATGGATGGGCCCACAGAGCGGGATAAGGGACTTATTACTACTGACAAGTAAGGAACACCTCCTTTAGCTCGAGTGGCCGAGGTTTGCTTTTTTGGAGCTGAAAGACCAGAGTCTACTCCCAGCTCCTGCTGCATGTCTGTGTGCCCATGTGATTTAGCTGGTACACAGAAAGTGCTGAAGTGCTTTCTCAGTGGGAGGTACAAGGGCCTTATATTTACAGTAGAAGGGCAAAGAATCATTATAGCATGACCTTAGGTGAGTCATTTAACCTCTTTGTGCCTCATTTCCCCCATCTGCGAGAACAGGAATGACGTTTACCTATCTGACAGGTGTATCGTGCGGCTTAATTCATTACTTTACTGTTTCAGAATGACTGAGATCCTCAGATGGAAGGTGCAATATAAATGCTAAGGGTTACCAGGGACAGTCATGGAAATATACCTGGTTGCACACAATGGAAAAACTAGAATTAAGTCAATGTTCCTTTCTTAATTCACAGTTTGCACTGAAATACTACCCAAACAGGGAGAACTCACCCAGCTAATATCGGGAATATATATTTTAAAGGGGATGGACTGACAACCCCAGAGAACGGAGTCCTCGGTCAGTCCATAGGACAGAGGCAGCATATGCCCTCAAACCCCAGCTCACCAACACGTCCCATCCCTGATCCACAGGGGAACCATCTCTGCAGCAGAGATCAAAGTTTAGTGTTGGCCTCTGTGCTGGGACTGTCAACAAGAGGGCCAAGCAGGGCAAATAAAATAGCAGCTTTTGCGCAGTGGACATGAGTTTCTTGGGCCTGACCCAAAGCCCAGGAAAGGCAAGAGAAAGATTTGCATTTACTTCAGTGGGCTTTGGATCAGACCCAAGAAACTGGTGTGGCACCTACCAAACATACTGATACACCACCTGACAGTTAATAACGATGCTAATTCACTGCTGTTCTGGTCTGCATTGAAACCAGCGAGACTGCAGTGAAAGGCTCTGAATCCCCATATTACCAATCACTGAACCAGCCAGTCTCTAAACTTTTGTTTTAAACGTTTGTCTCCAATGCCCTGCCCAGTGCTCGTTGTGGGTTTGCTGCCTGATGCCTTTCTGCAGTATATGTTGGTAATTGGCCTGTAATATGCCTATAAGCGTGAACAGTAACAGCCTCATTACAAGTGATGCTAGCTGGAGGCAAGAACTGTGGAAACATATTATCCACAGAAGCCCAGTTCATACCTGATCTGTGAATTCAACCCAAGCCTGCATTATAAAAGATATGCACACCAAGGGCCTGATTCTCCTCTTACACTGCTTTTACACCAGTTTAACTCCATTGACTCTACATGGACCTACTCTTTTCTACACCAATACCAGTGAGAAGAGAAATCAGGCCCTATGTATTCTTAAGGACTCCCCTATTGCCTCCTTCTGCTTGTATAAAGTACTCTTGTTCCATGTTTGGACAATACAATGTAATGTGAATGGCTGGTGAGAGGCTCTCCATATTGCCCCAAAAACCAGCAACAGCACTTTATAACTTCAGGGAAAGGCAGGCAAGCCCTGACAAACATAAATTTATTTTCTATTGTTTATCTGAGTGGCTCAGGAGGCTGAAAAAGTAATTTGGAGCAAAGGGTTTTGGAGAAGTGGGGAACTTTTCAATGTATTTTATACCAAAGATTGAGGGACATGACCTTGCTTCAGATAAACAAGTCTTTTATACCACAGATGTTTGAATGAGTGATGTTTGCCTGTATTAAGTACTGAATTATGATTTGAAATGTCAATTTAGTTCAGTTAAATAAGCAAGAAGGATGAACTAATTGAACGGGTTCCTACCAGCACTTCATGATGCAAGGGGATGTCCTAGGTGGAGAGTTGCCAGCTATCACAATTGTATCACAAATATCCTGATATACAATGTTTTGTTTTTTTTCTTAAAGCCCCAGCTCCCAGAGCGGAGAATCTCAGCTTCCATTTCAAACAAATATGTTTTTATTCTTCACAATACCAGAGAAAATGTGAGCCGAGTGTATTCTAAAGCCTCAGAAACGAAGGGCACCGTCCACACTGCAATCAGAAGCATGGCGGCAGCAGTAGTAGACATACCCAAAGTAGCTAGCAAAATACCAACAGCAGAAAAGCTGAAGCAGCACGGACTTCAACGCAGGCTGTAGAAGCCCCCTGGGCACCTATGCAGCTGACTAGCCCATACCAACGTGTGTGCTGCCACGGTTCTGCTGCTATTGGTATCTGAGCTAGCTATATTCAAGTGATCTGGGACATGTCTAAACTAGCTGCAGTCACACCTCTGATTGCAGTGTGCATATACCCATAGAAAATAAAGTGTAAAAACCCAACCATTTCTTACATTTTAAAATCTCAAGATTTTTAGGCCATTCATGATTTGGGTGGGAGGGATAGGGGCGTGTCTGACCCATGATATGTGAACGCTTGAGGTTGTTCATGCTGTAAACACTCCGATTTGGCCACTGAGGTAATGCACTCTCGCAGAAGGAGAAGATTTAATTGCTCTAGTTATTTAAAGTTTCCAGCCTCTTCCCGGAGAATGTGGAAGAGACACTTGTGGAAAGCTAAAGATGTTTGCTTACCAGCTACAGGCTCTGTCTGAAAATGTTGGCACTTCTTTATGTCTTGAAGTGCCTGTTTAGCACACACAGCCTCCCTAATTTGTGTGTGAAGGGCATACAGCATCAGGTAATATCTTTTTTTCTAGATGGTGAGAAGTGCTTCCTTGCCCCTCTCGCTGTGGGATTATAAAGTGCTCTCCGGAGCTGTTGGAGTGATACCTGCAGTGAGCGGTACTTGGTAGTGTCCAAGCAGCAAGTGAGAACACTTTATAATTTAAGAAAGAGAGTGAGGAAGGCAGGGGAGCCCTTATGCCGTAGTGAAGCACACACAGAGATGGAAAAGTGCAATTAAGATTTGCTGGCACTACAGGAGAATGTTTTCTATTTTAATTTTTGAAATGCAGAGGTGATGCAAAGAACACCCTTCATTTGCATTTCTGCAATACAAGGTACGCTCTCTTTTGGAACAAAAGAGTGCTGAAGGTGCTGGCGTCTTCTTGTTGTGACAAGTGTGGTGTGCTGTATAATATAAATAGGTTTTAAATACTATATTTTCAAATAGGTTTCAATAGTCAACATTTTTAGCTTTTTCAAAAATCTGTGCAATATTACATATTTGATATGACTATCATTTATAGCATCCACTATGACGAAATCAGTCAGAACTAGGCACCTAAATATCTTGAGGATGTGGCCCCGTGTGCTTTCCAGATATTTTAGAAGAGACAGTCCCTGCTCCAAGGAGATTTACATTCTAAGGACAAACAAGTAGATAACGATTAGCAGAAGGGAAAATCACCCAGGCAATTCATATACGTCATCGTGATTCGCTGTGAGTGGCACAGCAGAAGTGGGTCTGCATACATAGAGCACTCATTATATTCCTATGTATATAGTGCCATATTTGCATATGGCATTTCACAGGCAAAAATGAAAAGACCTAGTCTATTTATTTATTTATTTAGTCTCCTCGATGGGCTGGGCTCCCTATCTGGACTACATCTCCCACAATGCATCAGCTTTCCCCTCCTTGCAACATGGAGTCCCTGGCTGTGGTGCATCATGGGAGATGTAGTCCAGTCCATAGAGGAGAATGTAGTCCAGCTGGAGGTCCTAGCCCATAGAGGAGAATGGGGACACGAGGAGCAAACCACAACTCCACCCATTTTCAGATGACATCTTTTAATTTTTAAGCTTTGGTGAAAGTTTGAAAATGTCAGTGGGAAAAGTTTTTTTGGACCAGCTCTAGTTATTTCTGTTCCTTACCCTGGCAGACAAACTACATGGATCCTATCGGCCCTAGCCCAGGCATATAAAAGAGTCTGAGTCTCCCTCCAAGGGAGAGGGAATGATGGACTGCAGCAGAGGCGCCCTGTAGGGGCAAACCCTAGGAAAAGCCAAGCTCTTGTAGGCTTAGTTTGATTGTTATTTACGTTTCCAACTAAGGTAAACCTGAGGGAAGGTGGTAGGTTTAGACCAGATCCAATCTATGGGTGAGATTTTCAAAGATGACACAGGGATTTAGCCACATAACTGCCATTCATTTCAATGGGGATTGTGCACATCGTCTGTACTGTGTTAAGAGCAGGGTGGCAATTTTAGCTGCTTACAAAAAACCAAGAGGCTATATGAAGGTGAAAGAAAGCCAAGGGGAGGGGGGGGGGGGGGGGGAATTAAATTTAACTCTCATGTTAGTTGCTGTTCCTGCTATATACCCCTCCGGTGTGTGTGTGAAACCAATTTACACTCACTTGCATTATTTAAACTTACAACCCCATTCCCGCTATCATGAATTTGGCCCCTGAAGAGAGTGCATGAATCAACGTGAATGTGAGAGTTTATACACGAATCAGAGCACAGGCGTCTACATGCACCTGACAACATGTGAGCAAGAGATTGTGCATGTGAGAGAGAATCCATGCATGTGCGTGCATGTGTGTGGGCTTGGGCGTGTGAGTGTAGCTGGCTACCATTATTCCAAGCGCTTCACTTAGCAAATGATATCAGTAATATTCCCCCTGAAATTGGTTGCTCCCGGGTGTTTAACGAATGGTTGGCCATTTAATGGCCCGAGGCGAAGCCAAGGAAGGTTAACATACTGACAAAGCGAACATTAACTATGATAACAACTGTTTTCATGGGAGATTATTGCTATTATAAACCTTACTCAACATCATAACGCCACCATCCATTCCCTCCCTTTTTCCTTCTCTTTAAAATAAAGCTACTGTCATCTTCAACGTGGCACAGCACAGCCGATATCCACCAACATTGAACAGCCACCTTTCCATTGGTCACAATGCAAGTAATCCTGTACTTAGACAGGAATATAGATCAGAATACAGTAAGACCCAGGCAGGCAAGAATACCCAAACACCTCTTGGCCTGGAGCAGGGGAGGGGGGATGACTGCATTTCCGGTGCAGTTTGGATGCTAACAGAACAGAATGAGCTTCATGCACCGAGCTGACATTCACTGCCTAGGAAATGCCATGTGATGTTTTTGCTGCACAGGGACAGAAACAAGGCTCTGCCATGCAACGTAGCTATCCAGCTGATCCACCTCTAATTAAAACTGCAGGGGGAGTTTAGGGTGGCAGAATGCAATTATCTAACCTGGAATTTGACCAGGATACTGGAGTGAACACCCTGTCTCTTGTGAAGCGTGCCATGGAATCTTTAATGAACACGTTACAAGTGGTCTCAATTATTTGGTTTTACAGCTCCTTCTTGCACCTCACTGTAACACAGATGATTTACACCAGCACCATTTCTTGCCAGACCCTGGGATTTTCTAGGTGTCCTCCATTCAAGTACTGTCCAGGCTTGACAATGCTTGGTTTACAAGACCTGACAAAATCACAGCTTGAGGTGAAAGAACTGCAGGGATTTCTTTAGTGTCTTCTCAGCCTTATAGTCTTTATTTTCCTGTTTCAGACATGCTAGCAGCATGAGACTGTCACCTGACACAAAGCTCTGCTGGGGGAGAAATATATCTGGATCATGTTTGCTTGGGGAAAAAAAGCATCAAACAATTACTGGTGTGAAAGATAGAAACCAAAGACAAAGGTTACAGATACTCAGAAAGATTCCCAGTAAAAAGTCACTCCACGGTTCCCAGAAACTGTACCAAAGGATCAATTCTCTTTGGCAGCTAAGATAAGACATGATAAGTGTTACCCAGCAAAGATCACAACCAAATGTTTCAAGAACATCCATGATCCACAGCGACAATTGGGTCACAGAAAGATGAAGGAAATAATCCTAATTAAAATCCTCAGTGCAGACACCAGTGACCTAACAATGCTTGATCTTGTCGGTTTCTGCCACATCAGCCTTCCTCTCACTTCCTCTGCTGGTGACTGGTCACTAGAGAAGTGGAATAGAGGTTGCCATAGATTTGTTTTAAAGGGAAGACAGGGAAATGTACAGAAATCTGTAGACTCAAAGCAATCAATAAAATCTACAGAATCTACATCTCAGTTTGGCTTTCAGGTTTTAAAATGGACAAGACGGATAACAAATCACTGGACTGTTTGTATCCAACACTTCCGATAAATATGTTTAATGATATAATAGTTGTATTTTATACTTCTCTTTGGCCTTCCACTTCAAGATCTCAAAGCTTTAGAAATAATTAAGCCTCTGCATGGTTAGTGATATTATTTTTACACAGAGAGATGAAGCAATTTGCCCAAGGTGTCACAGTATGAACTCAGAGAAATGGGAATAGTACGGGAACAGAACCAACCTCTCTAGACCCGTGGTTTTCAACCTATGGTCCACAGACCTCTAGGGGTCCACAGACTATGTCTAAGGGGTCTGTGAAAGGTTGTTGTTGCCATAGAACAATGGTTTTCAACCTGGAGTCCACAGAACATGATTAAGATTTCCAAAGGGGTCCACGCCTCCATTCAAAATGCTTGAGGGGTCCGCAAATTAAAAAAGGTTGAAAACCACTGCTCTAGATGCTTAGGGTATATCTACACAGCATTGTAAACCCAGGCTTGAGCCTGGGGCTCAAGCCTAACTCCCTTGCATCCACACACCAATTGTGTTAACCTACGACTCAAACCTTGGGTCCCAGGATCCTGCAGGGCTGCAGGATATGAGCCCATGTTAGGGCTTAGGATCCAAGCCGTATTCCGTTCCTCTGTGCACATGGCCCCAGCTTGACACAGGCGCAGGCTAGGGACGCTCGGGCTGGCGATGCTCCAGGGACTGGGTTGGCTTGGTGCTGGGGCAGGCTGGGCCGACAGTAGGGGCGGTGCAGGCTGTCGCTGGGGTGAAGCAGCGCTGGGGCGCGGGCCAGCCATCCTGGGGCCAGGGTGGGTTGGGGCGGGGCAGCGCTGGGGCGCTCTGGTATTGCACCCACCTGGCCGGCCTGGTGGTGCTTGGGCTGCCTCGGGTGAGGCTCTGATGGGAGAGGGGGCGGAAGGGGCGGGGCTGGGGCTAGCCACCCCAAACCTGCGGTTCACAAGCCGCCCATGTTCACAGGGCTAAAATGTCAACACTAGGGGAGGAGGGGGGCACACTAGGCACTCTGGGATGTGGTTATTTGGACTCGGATCTGTGCACGGCAGTGTGGACACCAGAGCCCTTGGTTTGAGCATGGATCAGAAAATCCTTAACCTAGGGTTAAAATGCAGTGTAGAAATAGGGTTCCCTGACATAGGCCAGCTGACCTGAGTCCCATTAACCTTAGGCTTACATTACTGTGTAGACATACCCTAGATAGGGTTGCCAGCCCTCCAGGATTGTCCTGGAGTCTCCAGGAATTAAAGATTAATTTTGAATGAAAGATTATGTCATGTGATGAAACTTCCAGGAACACATCCAACGAAACTTGACAATCCTCACCCTAAGTCATGTGTCCTAAAGATGACCTGCAAAAGAAAAGTAGTTGGGTTTGTGCCCTTTTTTGCTTTTTATGATGAATGAAGAAGGCCTGAAGATGGTCTAAAGGCTTGTCCACAGAGGGAAATTCACTGACAGGACTTAAGCAGTATAATTATACTGCTACAGCTATTCAGGGATAATTTCCCATGTGAACACTCTATATAGGAATAGAAGTAACTTTAGTCTGGTACAAACACTCCACTTTATATACCGGCATAGCTAGAGAGGTATAATTACACTGCTATAGTTCTGCCAGTCAGTTTCCTGCTTCCTTTTTTACATTTGAAACTTTTATATTTGAAACTCAGGTTTACCATGTAACACTTTGGCTCGGTGGAGAATTAGTGAAACGACAGAATCTCAAGAGACTGAAGGACACATCTTCCACTGTTGTAAACAGACAGAGCTTCATGACCATTTAGAATCTGCCCTTAAACACGGATCAATTGACAGGAGAAGGGATTTGTGAGCAGACTGTTTTGTTTGTGTCTTTTAAACTTTATTTAATCTAAAAATGTGAGAAACACTTAGGAGAAAAGAGCTCTTCGTTAAAACTTCACACACACATACCCTGCCCCTTCAGTTGAATGGTGAAGTGGTTTGCAATCTACCTCTGAGCACCTCTTAGGAGTTCTCAGCAAAACCAGGGAAGACCAGGCTTGACACACACACACACACACACACACACACACACACACACACACACACACACACACACACACACACACACACACACACACACACACACACACACACACACACACACACACACACACACACACACACACACACACACCCCCTCCTTTGTACACCAAAAAGAATGCAAGTGATTAGGGCTGTGATACTGGACTCAGTACTCAAAAGGATTTTCAAAAAGCCTTTGACAAAGTCCATCACCAAAGTATCTTAAGGAAACAAAGTAGCCATGGGTTAAGAGGTAAGTTCCTCTCATAGATCAGTACTGGGTTGAAAGAGAGGAAACAAATGGCAGGAATACATAGAAACTGCTCAATGCATAGCAGGGGTCCAACAGGCTAACAGAATGTTAAAAACTATTAGGAAAGGGCCAGAAAATAAAACAGAAAATTTCATAATGACACTATATAAATATATGGTGCATCCACACCTTGAATACTGTGTCCAGTTCTTGTTGCCCCATCTCAAAAAGATATAATGGAACTGGAAAAGGTTCAGAGAAGGGCAATACAGATGATCAAGATTATGGAATGGCTTCCATATGAAGAGAAACTAAAAAGATTAGGGCTGTTCTGCTTAGAAAAGAGACAACTAATCAGGGATATGACAAAGGTCTAGAAAATCATGAATGGTGTGTGGAAAAAGTGAATAGAGAAGTGTTATATACCCTTCCCACAATACTAAAACCAATGGTCACCTGAAGAAGTTGATATGCAACAGATTTAATACCTACAAGAGGAAATACTTCTTTACATAATGCACAACTAACCTGTGGAACTCATTGTGATGGGATGTTGTGAAGGCCAAAAGTATAACTGGATTCAAAAAAGAAATGGATAAGATCATAGGGGATAGGTCTTATTACCTAGGATGGCCAGAGATACAACTCCATTTTCAGGGTGACCCTAAACCTCTGACTGCCAGAAGCTGGGAATGGAAGATGGGGTGGATCACTCCATAATTGCCCTGTTCTGTACACTTCCGCTGACGCTCTTGTACGTGCCACTGTTGCAGACAGGATACTAGACAAGCTGATGAGTTCTTATGATCTTATGAAGAGATCATCTAGTGAATTCCCCAACACTATTTGCTGACACACAGCATCTCTCCCAGAAGTGTCACATCAACTTAATAGACAGCTTGAACTGCTTAGCTAATAAAAGCCAACCAGCTCACAACTCAAGGTGCCATGATATATTTTTCTCTGTATTTCTGGAGGCCCACCTTCCTCTGAAGCATCTGGTCCTAGTCGCTGTCAGAGATAGGATCACTAAACTAGACCTAGATGGACCCCTGGTCTGGACTGGTCTGGCAATTATCTATGTTCCTACAGTGAAATAAGTCTCCCAGTCCGCTGTCTGATTCTTACAGAGGGGAAAACTGAGGGACAAAGGTGAACAAGCTTCCCCGATGTTGCACAGTGAGTCTGTGACAAAGTTGAGAATGCAGCCAACATCTCCTGAGCCGCACACCAGGCCTTTAACCCAACCCCCTCCACACACACACAAATATCAATTCATTTTTTCATCTCTATTTGCTGACTTCCTAGAATGGGCAGAGGCCAGGTCTGCTCCATGTGTTGTACAGTGCTTTGTACAGTCAATGTTCAACTAATAATGAAAAGCAGCAGCAGCTCATATTATACATTTTGTAAAATCCTTTGAGAAGCCCTGAGATATAGGCTGGGTCAGGGGGCTTGCCAAATGTTTCACATGAACATCTGACCCCATAAAGACAAGACTTTGGCAAATACTGAAAATTCAGTCTACCAGATATAGGGTCAATCTCCATGTCAATGGTTTTCCATACCCACATCGTCTCACTGCACTTTGAATCACAGGCTGTGCTGGATTGCGCAGCAGCAGACCCGAAGGAACTGTGCACTCAAGAGGCCCAGTCCCAGAGCCCTGGCAGCTGGAGTGGGATGAAATCAAAGCGGAAGAGCCCTGGGGCACTTCTCTGGAGTACAAGCAGGACGTGGCAGGGCTGGCACGGGTACAAGTTCTGCCTGACTGTTGACGTTTCAGGTAAGCAGCAGAACCCAGGCTAACGTTACTGGGTTCTCTTGCGCCTGGAAGCAGTAGGTATGGTCCTCTTTTTTATTTTAAACTGAGCATTGAATACCATTATGAAAAAGGATATCCGTGCCAGGTCCCTGGGAATACTCCTGCCTGAAGAACCACGGCTGCATGACATGCTTATCTTTGAAGGGCTCCATGATCACAAACTTCGGTATGACCATGCAGCTGCCACATATGTTCATATTGTCAGTGGTGAAGGCTAAATAATAGTTTCCTCCCTGACATGCTGAATGTAACCAACCATATCTGAATGGAATGGAAATAATAATACCTGAGTCTTATCCAGTGCTTTTCATCAGCTGGTCTCAAAGAGCCTCCCCACCTCTAACACATTTGTACTCACAACGCCCCTGCGAGGTAAGGAAGTGCTATTTTCCCATTTCACAGATGGGGAACAGGGGCACATAGAAGCTAAGTGACTTGCCCAAGGTCATGCAGGAAGCTTGTGGCAGTACAGGGAATTGACCCTACATCTCTCAAGTCCTAGGCTAATGCCCTCACTGCTGACCATCTTTCCCCTTTCCATGGCTTGGCTAACAGCTGAGAAACCTTGTCACTGGCAGGCAAATTCATAGTGACCACATCCAGAAATTAGCATGAGAGACCGCCACCCCCTGCCACTTAAGGAATCTTGGTAATTCAACCACTCCTTCACAGCCAGCAGCCATATTGCTCCTGGCTTGAAGAGCCACAGTTTTGTGGAGCATTTGTGTAAGCCCTTTTTGATAACAGCAGTACCCCACTATGATGGCTAGCGTTCCGTCTTGTGGTAAGTGACCATGCCATACTGGGTTATCAGCTCTCTTCACCCCTGAGCTGGTGAAAGCACTTCCAGCACCAAAAAGCCAGTCTCCAACTAGATTCAGTCCTTGGCCTCTATGATGAGACTGCCAACAAGGGGGCCACTTGCAAGTTTTGTGAAATGCCAACACTAGTTCACCAGGGCGTGGCATCAGACCATCCAGCCAGCCATCAGAGAGTAAAGACTTTCACCTACACCTCATCTGGGATGAATCTGAGCCAGTTCGCTGGAGCTAAATGGCTGTGTGTCCCATTGCCAATTTCCTGAGCAAGCAGTCACCCTCCTCCATAGCTTCATTTGATTCCGAGGGCCTTGGACTAATAAAGATTATGGCGCTACTAAAGCAAGAGCATCAGAGCAGTGATACCCACCTGCTGTGGCCGCAACCCATAGGGAGATGAGTGAGCCACAGCGTTATAGGTAGGGTCTTATGAACTGGGGCTTTATCTGGATACCTAGGGGGGAAGGAAGGTCCAAGGTTAACTGCTGTGGCTGTACCGTATAGTAGCCAGGCCCCATTTTCAATGTGTAACTGCTGATGTTGGTAAGAAAGGTTCTTTCTAAGGGAGAAGAATCTGAAGGAAGGCATTATAAAGAAGCAAGTCAGAGTTTCTATTTCAATAGAGCCAGCACAGATAGGCGGTAACACGACCCACTTAGGGGAAAGGGGAGATACACCAATTAACCATTTTGTTTCCGGGGAAAAGTCTGAAGTGAGGTGAGAACCCACATCTGCAGCCTCTCTCACTGACTACTCTACCATTTGAGTTGCAGGGCTTTCTCTCTCAACTCCACACGGTAGATTTATCACCCACAATTCTTTAGCTACACACACTGTTCTACAGATGGTGAGATCATGGATGAAGCAATGTGTTGACATAATGACTCATCCCTGTGCAAATCTTCTGCTTGTAAAATGTCCCCTCAAACAGACAGTTCTTCCCCACGTAGCACTGTCTTTCTACTGTAAATCTGAACCTGCAGGCAACACTGGGGAATAAATCCCCATCCAAGGTGAACAGAGCTTTGGTCTTCAAGCAACATCCATTGCCTCACCCCAATTCAGCTGTTTCTAAGAGTGTTTTCTAGTTGTAATGTTCTCTTCATGGGGACCCATTCCTCAGAGTGCACTGCGAGATAATCACTTTCTCTGTGGGCTTTCCCACATTACCCCAACAATAGATTTGAACCTTACCCGCCAGAGACCACTTCCCCACATCAGATAAGTAAGGAAATCACACCTGGTGTAAGTGGGCACAGCTTCATGGAAGCCAATGGAAACGCAGCTGTTACACTGAGATTGAATTTAACTCTCAGTCTCTGCTCATTCACTTTTCAGTACTTATATGGCCCTCATCACCACAGTATCTGAGCACTGCACAATCTGTAATGTATTTACCTAGACAACACTCCAGCGAGGTAGGGCAGTGCTATTATACCCATTTTACAGATGAGGAACCGAGACACAAAGAGAGGCTAAGTGACTTTCCCAGGATTACACAGAAAGTCTGTGGTAGAGCAGGAAATTGAACCCAGGTCTTCTCAGTCTTAGGCTAGTGTCCTCGCCACTGGTAACAATGGTGGGAAAGTTTAGGGGGAAAAGCTACAGTTACCACAGCCCTACAGAGCTGCTGTTCGCCAGCCTGAGTGTTTAGTAGATATCTATATGACCACCAGCAGGCTCAAAAGAGTTAATACAAATTAATTTACACAGTCCTGAATCACCTCAGTTACCCCCTTATTTTGCCCATGTAGATTTAAAATTACCCTCACAAATTTATATTTAGGGTTTCTGGGGCAAAAGGGAAAATGATTTTAATGCTAGGCAAGGTTTTCAGCTCAATAGCCATAAAGATGGAATTCCTCTTACATCTATGGGCAATCACAACGTAAACTTCTCCCCCAGTGATTGACTTCATCCCTGAACTGGAGCTGGTACTTTTAATGGCAAGACAGTAGTTGAGCCTCCTTGTTCCTTTCAATCCCGGGCCAACCTGCTCGGGGTACCCAGCAAAGAAGTAATTTGATGCCAGCCATGGTGGTGATTTTACTGATGTGGACACCGGTCTACTAGGAAGCGGACTGAGTCCCAGCAAACTCATTTCACAGAGGCCACCAAAGGAACTCTCAAATGGATGATGACATTTGGTTACTAGCAATCTGAAGTCAGGATGTCAAGGTTAAATGTTCTCTCTCTTCAAATCAATCCCCATGGCAACCACTCCCCCCAAACTATTAATTTTTTACTAACGTTTCAGCACCCAGTAGATTGGCAACCATGGAAGCAGCAGCACAGACAAGGTGCTGGCATTTTTACCACCATGTTATTCAACCATATTCAGAGCAAACAAGAGTATATGCAGTGACAACAGCTTCTGGTACATTCCCTTATGGGCTTCGCATCTCATTGGAAATATGCTTCATTCCCTCTTGCTTAGGAAATTTAGGTTCTTCCCACATCTCCTTAGGTTCCTTATTCATACAGGGTGAGGCCAGGATCTGATCCAAACCCCACTGTGGTCAAAAGAAAGACTCCCAATGATTTCAGTGGGCAGTGGATCAGATCCCAGATCTGCTGATACAGCCTGAGGGCTGCTCTACCCTACGGCAATTCTCTGGCCCTTAGAGCAGTTCTGCTGGCCCAGGCAATCCAGTCATGCCCACGGCTGTCTGCTTCTGCCTCCCACGGGTGGGACCAGGAGGCACAGCGCAGAATGGGCTTTTCACTTCTTGAGGATTCCCCAGGCAAAGGGAACGTGTAGCTGGCTTCCATCAGCAACAATGGAATGGAGCAGGGCAGAGGGTCTGGCCCAGTGGCTACAGCAATATGCCATGTGTGAAACAGACCCTGATCAGATACTACAGTGCACCAGTATTGTGCTGGCTGCCTGTGCAGGCTCCTCATAGAGGATGTGGGCATCCAACAGGACCTGGGTTTTTTCTCTCTTCAGCAGATGAACTGGCCCATTTTGCTATTAGAGACATGAAACAGTGGAAATGCAGCGATTGAACAGGCAGTTAGGTTTGTCCAGAGGTTACATAAATACTAAACCTGAATTGTTTCATGGGTTTTTTTTTTCTAATAATGGTGGGAGATTTATTCAACATGCTGTAACTGTGTAAAGTCTAAATTAAGTTCTTATTGGACATGATCACTGTAAGTTAGACTTTGCTTTCCGTTCCCCTCTGCTAATATCTAAACCAGATAAAGTGAACGCCGATGATCAATGAAGTTCAGCTCAAGTTCAACAGAGAGGCAGCTCGATGCAAGAAAATAAACTATGTTAAATTAAAAAGACCACCACACTTGCATGCTGCCCGCGAAAAAACAAAGAGCAGTCCTGGAGTTCAGTGTCCAGATAATTTCCTCGTATCATGTGGATTCATGGTAACTATCCTTCTGTGCTGCACTGCACGAAGACTAAAGTTAGGGCAGTTGCCCAGTCCCTCCTCCCCTTTTTTAAAAGGAAGCATATAAAAAAGAGGGAAACTGACAAACAAGTTCAGCAGAGGGAGGTGCAACTTGGCTGAGTGGAAGGTGGGATGGAAAGGAGCATAGCAAAGAATTAAAATGGAATATGTAGCACTTCCATAGCATCTTCCAGCGATGCTCGCAATGTACTTCACAGGCATAATTTAGCCTCAGAAACTTTCTCCTCATTTTACAGATGGGTAAACTAAGGCACAGATCAGTTCCGATGACTGGCCCAAGGCCACATTAAGTCAGTGGCAGATCTGGGGATGCCACCAAAGAGTCTGACTCCAAATGTACTTTAGCTACAAGACCATCTTTGCCTTCAGACTGGCCAGGGTTATTGCAGAGGGAAGTGATAAATACCACCTGATTTAGCTTTTTACCATCTCAATATTTTCACAGTTGTGTCCATTATAGTGTGGAAAGGGTTACCATGGTAGAGGGATGGATGGATGGAGATTTTGGATTTAATTTCTAGTAGTGACTCACCAGACACAGGCTGGTCACATCATGAAGTGAATCATGACAGGCAGAGGTGTCATCTGACTGTAAAGATTTTCAAAGGTCAGCCACGTTAGGACAACAGTGAATTAGCAGCTACTGGGGGAAAACACCAAGTCAGGGAAGGAAGGGGAGCTGGGAGAGTTTCCTTTTTGGTCCCTCTGAAGCTACTGAGAAGTGAAAATACCCTCACTAATTTTCCTTCAGGAAATCAAAGATTGTGGCTAAGAAAAAAAAAGTCGCTCCAGTATTTATTCCAAGATCAAGAACACGGGTGAGATTGATGGGTGAGTGGGACTTTAGAGTCCAATAATTCCTTTAGCTGGGTGCCTTGCAAAACCTAAATCTCTCCACAAGCTGCCAGCACTCACCCCACAAATGAAACACCTCAGACATGACGTTCTCATCCGTGTGCTCACTTCATGTGAACTCCAGGAAGTAATGTCTACCTGCCCCAATCACCATCTCCCCCTTGCCAGAAGATGTACCGGGTTAAAACAACAGCACTCTCATCACTCATAGTGAATAATATCTTCATTTGCCTTCCTCTCTCTCTCTCTCTCTCTCTCTCTGCTTCCATTTGCTTTTTTTTTTTTTTTTTATGAAGGCAATATTTACAGCCGAGGCAGTGCTGAGTAAGATGCAGTGATTATGGCTGATTTTATCACAGCCGTATTACTTAGCTGCAAGGTGAAGCGCTGTGCTAAAATGGATCATGAATCCCCGAAATTGACTATCCGTCACCTTTATAATCCTGATGGAAAGGCAGGTCAGATCAGGCCTGACAACTTCCCATGCAAACGAGAGTACAACAGAGATGTCCATTCTCCTTAAGGCATTTATTTGTCTGGAAAGGGGAGATGCTGCTGGAGGCAGTGGGACAAGAGAGAGATGGATACCACAGGCAAATAAGCACAATTGCCTTTGCAATAACCATGTGCAAACAGAAGGGCCTAAATGTATGCCTGAAGAGAACGCTGGGTATAAGGACTGAAGGAATAATAAAGGGGACTAACGAAAAGGATTGGAGCTGGAGCATGGATTTCAGTTCCCAGGTTAGGAACTGATGACCAAGGTGTCTTATGGGGATCACTTAGAGGGGGTAATAGCTAAAGAAGGAAAAACTTTAAGTGTTCAAGTCATACTGATCCTGAACCCATTAAATTCAGTGTCAAAGCTCCCACGGACATGGTGCAGGGTCAGACGCATAAGCAGCACACACAAGTTTGGAAGCCAAATTCAGCCCTGGTGTCACTCCAGTGAAGTCATTGGTCATACTCGCATGTAGCGTCAACTCTAATGAAGTCAGTGGAGTGACACCAGGGATGAACATGGCCTTGGATATTTATCTCCAGATCTTCAACATAGCTAGCTGGAAAATGGAATTGTTGTTCCAAGTGGCAAATTTTGTCATTTTGAAATTTGTTCGATGAACTGTCCCATCTACATTTTTTTCACCAGCTCTAATCTTCAGTCTGCAAAATGAAGCTAAAACTCTCTAAAGAGCAGGCTTTCTAGCACTTCCTACTTGTGACCAAGCCAGAAATATCATGAAACATGGTTTTTGGGTGGTATTTTGGCGCTTCCAGCTGAACCCATGGAGATGCCGCCAGAAATGAAAAAGCACATCTGTGACGTTGTTCATTATGAAGTAGTTTATACTGTTCCACTTACAATGGGCACCAAGGGGACGCTTAAATCTTGACAGAACCAACTTTATGTAAGTGTTTTGTTATGCCATTAGTTATGTTTGTCACTGCACAGTTCAGCGATTAATAAAATATTTAAGTGCTGGCCTGTCAGTCTTTCTCCCAGGATTTCTCTAGACTAGCATGTACAAGGTGTTGTTAGAAAGTGCTAGTTAACATTTGCTAACTAACAGGTTGTAAAGTCTAGTGTAGAAAAGGCAGTGTAGACTTTAACATGTGCTAAGACGGCTTCGACTCAAATGACTTGACAAGCCAAGAGAAGTCCTATGGTGTATTGCAAGGTGTAGCTTGCCCAGGATAGGGATAAAGGGTGACCTGGTAGCTATGGCCAAGCTGGTTCTGTTCCCAGCTTTGTCTCTGGCACCCTCAGGCAGCCTGGAGAAAGTCATCTAAGTTCTCTGTATGTTGGTTTCCTCCTACGTAAAACTGGGAGGATGATGATGATATCTGGCTCACAGATATGTTACAAAGCGATGTTTATTAATATGTGTAAACTGTTTGAGATCCTTGGGTAGAAGGTGCTATAGCAGGCAAGGACTAGGCACATCTTGCTCTCCTCACCTGTACTTTCCTCTAGAGCATCTCATGGGTAAATCACATCCCAGCTAAACCTCTTAGTGGGTGATTACATTAGAGATAGTGCTAATTGCCAAATATCCTCTGTGTGGTACAATCTTATCAACATCCCATGCCTCCTCCCCTAGGGTGAGGTGGCTCGATCCATTTCATAACAGTAACCTAGTTAATCTGCTATAACATGCTCCATTCCCTCGGGCTGGAGGTGACTGCTTTACTCCTCTTCCGAGCACAGATTCAAAGCTTGTCCACACGAGCTTCCTGCAAGGAAGGAGTTTGTCCCAGCAACAGACGGGTGGATTTAATTCAGCTCCCAATTTAGATCGGCAGCCAATCAGTTCAGCCAAGCTCACACAGGTTTGCTCCCCGCTTTGTGAAAGGGGGCAGAGCTAGCGGTGGGGCACTCCACTGGTAGGTGGAGAAACTCAACAGCTCCCCAGCAGCTGCCGACGCTGTGTTTTTTAAATTTGGGTCAAAATCGAGAGACTAGCAGCAATGGATAGACGTGGGCATAGACAACTGGGGTGGTGGGAAGGGTTTTAGTCTCTCAACAATTTAGGGATTGCTTTAACGAACACTGAGCTCGGAACAGAAATTCATTTATCTCACTTTGTTAAAAGTGGACAAATTTAGCCATGGTACAAAACTACTCATTCAAGTGAGTGATATTCAACAGCTAGTATTTTATTATTTAACGCTAGCCTCCTCAAATAAAAAAGCTGTCTCTGCCCCAGCCGAGATATAGTACAAGATGCCCCAATTGCTCGGCCAATGCAACTCAAATCTAACTGGCAGCACCCGCTGCTATTCCAGTCCAAAAAACCCTCCCACCCTCCGCTCTGTCAATGCCCCTCAGTCTTAATCCACAACACCCTCTGCTATTCCTATCCGGAGTACCACTTGCAGCTCTGCCAATGCCCCTCACTCCTGACATGCAGCACCTTCATCTACTGCCGTCTTGAGCAGATGGACCTGCTGCGCCAAACTGAGTAATGGTTGTTTTAGTGGCTACAAATAGCCAACGGGGAATAAGTTCATTGCCCTTTTGACCTGCATCTCATTTGGACTCAGGTTGCTGCACGTCAAACAACATTAGTATTTTTTTTCAGGAGCAGCACTCCCAATCTCCAAGGTTTTAATGGGCCATTCCACCTTGTGCCTATCATCTTGGAGGCAGTTCTCATTCTTGTCCTGTCCCTCATTAACAGATGCTTTACTTGTATTTATTCCGGGTTTGTTTTTTCTAATTTGTGCGTGTATTATTGGCTGTCCCTGGAATTCATTTGTTCACGGCTAATGAAACCTCTATGTCGCTAACAAAGCAGAAAATAAAAAAGGTAAATAGCACTCCCCAGAAACAATTTGTTTCTCGTTACGTGCGTTCTTGTTGAACAACGTCTGAGGGAATTTTCACCCAGGCAAGGAGGAGGAAAAGAAGAAGGGGGAGGAGGCTGCAAATGCAATTATCTGAGCTGGGAAGGAAATAATAATTATAGTCACACTGCAGACAAATGGGTATCCAGACAGCCGCACCTGTGAGCTCCAGAAGGCACTTGAGCACAGCCAAGCCACACAAGGGAATAGGACTTAGCAACAGCACAGGGGCACAGATTTCCACAGCAAGACTATATTCCACATTGATTTAACCTTTCATGGGCTACACCAAGACCCCGTTGTCCTTGTCAATGTCACAAGTTGGTGGCGATTCTAACTTGGTTGAGGATGGGACAGAGAGAGAGGTTATAAAAAAAGCCCTGACTAGCCACGTGAAATCTTAATGATATAGGAAAACTAGAGAGACTACAGGAAAGTGTGGCATGCTCCAAAACTTTTGTTGTCATGAATTTGAGATGTCTACACTACTTGCGAGCGGCAAAGCTATGAGTGAGCCATGCAGGTCATCCCAAATCCTTTCCCTGCCCTGCTATACCATCATGTGTTTTATATTTGCCACATACGTTACAGAAAAGCTATTGTAAAAATGTTCTAGAAAGTTGATCTTATTTCATTGGGGGCTCTTTATTCATATCCTTCCACCTATAAAGCCAGATGCTTCAATTACCATGAGACCAAATGTGCAGGGCGCAGAGAGAGAGAAAACTGAGTCAAAAGATCCATATTTTCAAAGATGGGTACGTAAAGTGAAACTCAAGTCCATATTTAGGCACCTAAATAAGTGGTCAGATAGTCAAAAGTGCTGTGTATCCAGCAACTCCCAGGGACTACCCTCTTTGACATTCTGATTTTAACAATTCATCCATCTAGTCGAGGAACTGAAAAATTATCCTGGGACATCAGTGAGTAATATCATGGGACCTCACCATACTCATGCAATGTCCTTATGTTCCTATGGGCCAAGGTAGTGACAAACCCTCTCCTGGAAAAAAGACTCAGATTCAATGTTAGCAGAGTGGAAGAAACCTGTTGTTCTTAGGAAGAATAGTCTGAAAGGTTTACAAAAAAGAGTTAGAGTTAAAAGAGTTAGATGCCCAAATCCCAGTGGGTGCCTAACTCCCTTAGAAACTCCTTTAAAAACCCCATCTAATCACTAAAAGCGCGGGCTGAGCTTCTCACAAAATAGCATGTCACACTAACAATTGCTGGATCACTGGACCGGCTCCTGTAATGGGATATCAAATACCAACTGCTTTACTACTAAAATCATATTTATTAAGGTTTAACCACTATGTAATTTATACATCTCTCATTGCAGAGTTGGGAAAACTCCATCAATAATAATAATGGCATAATAAAATCCAATTGGTACATATTTAACCTACAATAACTGCCTTATTATATCTAAAGAGAGCTCTTTGGAGGTGAAACAAGGTATTAATTGAGGTGCTGTGGAATCACGCAGGCTGTTTCACTTTAAGTTCACGGTGAAGAACGCAGCTACCAGGAAACTCATGGCAACCCAGCACATCTCATGAGTTCATTACTGTAGCTGCACTAGTTGTTTACATGAACTCAATTCCAAGTGATTATTAAGAACGTGAGGTTTATCATGAAATGTAAAAGGCCAGGTTACAGCTTAAATGGCAAACCTCGATAATTCACTTTTTCTAAGAGCAGTTTGGGATTTAAGTGATGCACTAAATCTGTACAATGCATAATTTCTTAATGGAGATGTGATTGTCTCAGGTTATATTTCAGGGGCCAAAACCTACTTTTACCAGCATAAATCTGGAACAACTCCATAGAAATCAATGGGGTCCAGATTTACTGCACTGAAGTTAGCAGACAGCAGAGTTCCTCCAGATTTAACCCAGTGTATGAGAAAAGAGTGCAACTCAGCTTCCCTTTTCCCTGTCCCAGTAATTCACATCAGCCCCAGCCAGAATGACCCTGATTATCTTTGCAGATAGTTGCCTCTCCTTGTAAGCACCAAACTTTGGTCCCATGGCACCTCCACCTTTAATTCTGCCATTATAATCTCACATTTATAGATCATTTTTCATCCTGAAGGATCACAAACCACCTTGTGGCCGGGAAAGCACTTCACTGAACACTAAAATGCAGCCATCTCTGGGGTGAAGCTTAGCATTGCGCTGCAGTGCTGCACAGCCGTTTAGGACAGGAAGCACCCAATTAAAACAGAAGGGGCTATTGGGAAGGCAGGTTGTAATTACTCAAGTTTGAATTTGGCTAAGACCTCAGGGCAAACAACATCAACTGCTGCAAAAAAGTCTTGTAGGATCTTTTACAATTTTTTTAATTGACTTAAAAAGTATTAAACACAACATAAGCATTCAGCTATTACAGAGATGGGCACTGTAGAAAACCCTAAAATAGAACAGAAAACCACTGGGTACAAAAAGTGCTTACGGCTCCATTCTTCTTATATTAAGGAAGAAAAGGGCAATGCATATGATTTGATGGTGTATGAAAGTGGGACTAGATGGCACGTGGGCTTGTGCAATAAATGTATTCTCTAGAGCTTCTGGTGCTCCACCCTTTAGCAGTAAAAGGAAAGAACAGAGCACAAGAAAGCATCACGGGGGTTCAATTATTTGGAGAATTTACAGGGCAGGCTACAGTTGCAACACTGTTGTTCAGAAAAGGGGTTCAAATCACCCCAAAGCCTCCAGGCTGAACTCTAGCAGTGTTACGAGCCCAGGAAGCCTTACAACTGCTTTGAGAGGTCTTTGAGACCCTTTTCTCACAGGGCTTGTCCACAATAAGGGACACTATCCACTGGCGAGAGTTAACATCCTAGTGCAGACAGGGCAAGTTGCAGTTTTACACGTTAGCTGGCCGTGACTTAGCTCTCACAAGCAGCAAATGTGTTAAAATATATCTTGCCTTGTATACACTTGGATTTGAAAACACATTTGCTATCACGTTTAAAAAACACCTCTTTAGCTAGCGTAGATGAGCCCTGAGAAGAGATTTTTTCCAGCTATACTCATTAAGCACATTCTTACCAGGCTTGAAATAACTGCTAGTTCATTTCCCATCCATTTTAGATCCCATCTGCACCACGATCAGCACAGCAACCCCAAAAGTGGTCCTCCTAGGGTTTTGGTTCAATTCTGACTCAAAGGAAAGGGCAGCCGCACCGTCTCTTCTTGCAACCACTCGGCTGTTGCTTGCATGTCTCCTCTGCAACTATTGGCCTAGCACGAGCTTGTGAGACTCTGACAGAATCACAGCCTGAAGTGGTGTGGTGTTATCACCTGCTGTGTCCTGCAGATCACTGGTAGCATGGAATTAATACATTGCGATACAGTGTTACTAAAAAAACCAGCAGCAGCCTTAATCAGAGCCAGCCTCAGTGTATTTCAATGGCCATACAAAACTATTTTTGCCTCCCCTCCCCACATGTGACAAACTCCTTCCTGCCGTGATCATACTAGCATGCACAGGACCTGCCTGAGAGCTTGAGGGTGGCTAGTGAGTAGTACTCCAAGAAGTAGTTACACACTTTGCCCAGCTGCTTGTGCTGCAGCCCGTGCATATTTGCCAACACTGAAAACCCCAGCCACAGGAAGGATTTGTGTGTGCTACATGCTGATGAATTTTAGCCCAGCTGTAGCAAAACATGATCTAACTGATCCTCACAGCCCCTTTTGTGAGACAGGCCATAATTTCCATCTCCAGTCTACAGACAGGGACACTCAGACACAAAGGTTAAGTAACTTGACTGAGACCACAAAGAGAAAGGTAGCATCAGAGCCTGGATTAAAATGCAGGAGTCCCTTGCTTCTTGCTCCCATTAGATCATGCTGTCTCTCAGGTCAGTGAGTCCCTCCTTGTGGCCAGAGGTCACAGTGCTGCTCAGAAGAAGAGTTGGAACAACTGTAGGCAGTAGACTTAGTTGAAAACTTTTAGATCAGTTTTTTGGTCAGAAAAGAGCACTTTTGTCTACATTGTGATGCTCGTGGGAATGGATTGATTTCAATGACCTTTTCAATTGGAAAAAGTCTAAATATTTCGTTTTGATGATTTTGAAATGTTTTGTTTCAATTAATTTTTAATATTAAAACATTGTGGATATTATAGGTAGACATATCTATAATAGCTATGTACAATATTCTATTTAATGTTTAAATATAATGCAAAAGTTTAAACAAAATTAATCAAAACAAGAGTCAAAACAAAACATTTCAATTCTATTGAAACAAAACATTTCAATAATCCTGAATCCATTTTTTTTTTTTTTTTTTTTTTTGCAATTTTCATTTTATGGGAAATTTCCAAATTTGGAGGGTTTGTTATAATCCAGAATGATTTGGGTTTTTTTGAAATGTTGGAATAGTCCCTGGAACAGACATTCCGGTTCTTGAGAGTCACATGATCAGTGAGCACACAACAATGCAAGAGAGGGAATAATGCATCTTTGGAAAAGCAGGGAATATGGGGGAAGGGCCGGTAGGGAAGGTAAAGCCACAAGCAAGGTTTGGTAATAGTGTTAAAAGGTGAGTTTCAGTGAAGAAACACAGGATGCTGTGTTGGTCTTGATTGCTCAGAATATGCCTGTGATCTATCTTAGTTATTTGAAGTGCCAGTCACTGTCATTTCTAATATAGCCTTCTACTTAATAGTTCTCAGACCTGGTCATGTAGATATAGGCCTACACTGACTAAGCCAGTGGAGTTGTTTTATAGCCTGTGTATTTGGAGACAAAGTTTGGTGTGACTGATGACCATGGTGTCTGCTAGAGAAAAGCCTGAGCCAAAACCTCAGATCCAAACACCTCCCCACTTTGAGAAAATTCTGTTTTAAACTCTGCTGTTTAAGATAGGCTCTAGCACTTACCATATGTCTGCCCCTGCAGGCACAGCCTTATAAATTCTTCTAGTCTTTATTGATCCTATGCCATATGAACTTAGTTTGGGAATTGTTTTAAAAAGCTCAGGAAGTCTAGGGAAGATGTTTCTCAGTCACACCTCCTTAGAAGGAAAACCTGTAAAAGATTTACCGCTAGTGCCTCTGGCATTTCAGGGTATCACAGGCATCTTGCCTATTGTATCTTGATTCCCTGAAATCTGAGACAGGACCATACATCACACATCGAGCAGGCTTTCTGAAACTAGGAGGGAGAATAAACACTCATCCAAGGCTCAGTAATTCACACAGTCATTCCAGTGTCTGTAAATGCTTAGACCACACTCATCACTGCAGGATCTGAGCAGCCAGTTGTGTTCATTAAACATGGCCCAGAAAGACACATGGCCAAGATTTAAAAAAAAGGGGGGCCTAAATTAGGCTTCTAAATCCACCTTTAGGTATTGAAACAAATAGCCTAATTTTCAAACATGTCCAGCACCCCAGCAGCTCCCATTGCTGCACAAAAGCTCACCAGCACACACACTCCATCACAAACATGCACCAAAATTGCATGAGCAAATGTAGTCAGCACCGTGAACACCACATCCTCCCCCAGCCACTCATGCATGCACACACCCATACCTGCAAACATTCACCATCTAGAGGCTTCTGCCAAACACAAGTTACTGGGCTGGGTACAGGGCTAACTATGTGGAATTCTACAGCCTGCACTATGCAGGAGGTCAGACTAGATGGTCTAATGATCCATTCTGGCCTTCAAACCTGAATCTGTGAATCTATGAAATAGTGCCTGCAAAACCCCTCCCAACTTCTGACACTCAGAATCATAGTGACCTACAAACACACGTTCACACACAACCCCACAAATATACACCAGCATGTACCTGCACGTGCCTGTTCCCATGCACAAATGAAAACGCACCAAACACACAAGCTAATACACATGTTATCTGTAAATTTCATGCACGCACACGCGCGCGGACACATGCACTCATGCAAGCAGCACATGGTCTTTCAAACACCCACAGAAGTCCAGCCATAAACCCACAAAGAGGGTTCAGTCCTCACCAAGCTGCTGAAAAGTACTACCATTAACAGCACCATCCTAGATAATAAATAAAAGCCGGTGAAAGTGAAAAAGGTCCCCCCCCTTTCCCAGCCTTGCTGATAAGGAGCTCTGGGGTTATTACTGGCTCATCAAATATTCCATTAAGACTGACAGCCCTAAAAGAGAAGTGTCATTTGCACAAGCTCCCTCCAAGCTCCAGCAACCTTTTCTGTCAGTGTCATGGCTGCGCTAGGATTCTGGAGTGAGCAGAAATGAAGTCAGAGCCTGTTTAATATATAATTAGCAATATGAGGAGTTTGGGGGCATTTGAATAATACATCCCATGATCAGACAAAGTGCTGGAAGCTGAGAGAGAGACAGCATGAGAGAGCTAAAGGCATGGGTTGGAGCAAGATGAGACTTGTATACAGATGTGGATGGCCAGAGGTATAGGATGATAAATAATAATAATGCTTTGCATTTATATACAACCTTTCAAAGATCTCTACACCCTTCATAAAGATTGCTAAGAATGATTATCCCTATAGTACACATGGGGAAATGGAGAAAAAGAGAAAGGAAGAAACTTGACCAAGGTCACACACAGCACATCAGTGCCAAAGCTGGGAATATAGCCCAGGTCTGTTTCGACTCTCTGACCCACTCTCTAACTACCAAAACACCCTGCTTCCCACATCTTCTCGCAGCCAGGTTTTACCTGCCCTGTGGATAGATAACGCACAATACTTTTGAGAATCTCCATGAACGGAAGAGAAGGTAGATGCTTGTGTATCTGTTTATGTCACCACTTAGCCCAATCCAAGACTGACACATGTGAGCATCACAACGCCTAGACAAAAAGTGATAACTTATCAATCACAGTTCTGGTGTTTAATAAATAAACATCGTGAAATAGGTTCAAGCCCCAAAATTTGGCTCTGGATCCAGACTTCCAACACCACAAATTGGAGATGTGTCCCAGCTCTGGTGTTTTGGGTTCATGTCCATCACTATGATATATAATTTGTTCTCTTTTAAATGCAAAGAATTAGCTGGGTGCTGATTGTATTTCGGTGGCCCTTTTAAAGAAGCTAGATGAACAGCCACAACACCTACAAAGACATAAACATCACATCACATTTCTCAACAGAACTGCTCTTCTGTCCTTGACACATTTACCGTCAATTTTCATTTGGAAGTAAAGTGACTATCAGCCAGTGCGTTGGCGACATCTGCCTTCCTAAGCGTTGCCAGTCACTCTGCAGTCACCCTTTCTGGCTGCTTCAGTGGCAGGCTGGAGGAAGAATCAAGGACCATTGTTTGTATTTAATTTCCAGCTGAGAAACACCCACAAGAGAGGAAAAAAAAGGAAACTTATTCTGAGAAGTTGGGCAGGAAGGGAAGCAGGTTGCTCTGGTAGTCCACCAAAGCAAAAATTCAAATCTGCCCAATACATCAAACAAACAGACAGACAAATAAAACCCCTTCATCTTTTAACTTAAAGACAAAAGCAGCCCCAGTTGAAAGGCATTGTGGTCTACTAAATAGGGTGCCAGACTGAGAATCAGGAGATGCAAGTTCTATTCTTGAATCTGCTGCTGACTTACTAGGCGACCTTGGACAAGGCACTTCAGTGTTCTCTGCCTCTCTTTACTCTTACACGCTGTGTATTGTCCAGTTAGATTGTAAGCTCTTGGAGGCAGGAACGCTCTCTCACTATACCATGGTAGAGGGTGATCAGAGAGCAAGTGTGAAAAATCGGGTCATTTTTTTTTCCAGAGGGAGGAAAGGGGTGCAAGCTGCATATATAAGACAAATATTGGGATGTCTGGTTAACCTACCGTGGTATGGTGCCCCATATAATGAGGTTACAATCTAGGTACTCCTGCGGTACAAATCAGAAATAATAATCATAAAACCACGAGCCATATACAGAAGAAAAATGCCAGTATGATTAATAAAAGTAATAGGTTAGTCCGGGTTGGGGCTGTCCAACTTACTACACAGAGCACAGAACGTATGAATAGCCGTACGACTGGTTGGCATATATATGTAAGTGATGCAAGCAGCTCATGGCCCTTAAAGCCAGAGCATAGCATCTCCAAGCCAGAGCAGCTGAAATGCAGGAGCTGAAAGAGAAGATTATTCAGCATAGCAGGCCCATCTCAGAACAAGCTGCCCCCGCTCCTCCTTTTGAGGAAGGTAGTTTCAGGATAGGATGGAACCAGGGTGAACAGAGGGACAAACTCCCTGAACTGGGACCCACCTTGTCACAGAGGTAGAGGTGGGCTGCTCATTCCTCATCTAATCCATCAGCTGGCTTTACAGCTGAAAGACGTAGACAGGTTATGATGACAGGGGAGCCAATCATTAGGAACATTGAGAGCTGGGCATGCAGTGACCAAGAGAACCATTTGGTGAGTTGCCTACAGAGTGCAAAACTAGAGGACCTCATGAGACATCTAGGCAAACGCCTGTCTTGTTTACAATGGTGGCGGCACATATAGATACATGCCAAAGGGAAAATTTTGTTGCATCCACACTGCAGTATGTAGGTATATGGGGCCGTGAAAGGCTCTGGCATGGGGGAAGCAGAGGGGAAAAGCTCCAGGAGCAGTCAGCCTTTCCCGACTGCTGGAGAATTTCACTGTTGTGGGTGATAGCTCTGGCAGCAGGGAGGCAATTGGACACTACATTGCTAAAAAAAAAAAGCAGTGTAGACAGGGGAAACCCTGCTTGGGTGAGCAGAGTGCCATGTAGTTACAGAACCTAAGGTTCTGACATGGCTTTACTTGCCTAAGCAGTGCCTCGCTGTCTTCACTGCTATTAATATCTGTGCTAGACAGCGAGAGCTATGCAAGGAGGAGATGATAAAAAGTACGGGTATATATTTATCAAACACTAGGGAATTTGCAGAGAAGACTGAGTCGCTACAGAAGGGATGGGATCCACCTTAATTACAGTGGAACCCAGTTGCTGACATGGAAAATTAATAAATTAGGAACTGGGGAAAGCTGAGAGTTGCTGAGGAGCACTCAAGTCAGACAAAGACATCTGCTAGGGGATGCCAGCAATATTGAGGTAATTGCATCTAGTACTACAGAACAGGACAGAAACTTCAGCTACATTGGACTGGGGGCAAGTTGAGATCACAGAGCTAAATTCTGGAAAAATAACTTGGAGTTAGACAAAGAATCTCAATAAAATTAGGCAGTTGGCCAAAAAAGAAAAAAAACAAAACAAATGTCTATATACCAATTCAGGAAGCTTAAAAGCAATAATGGGTGAGTTACAATGCAAGGTAATGGAAGAGGACCTTGGTATATAAAGCAACATGGCGGAATGACAAAGATCAATGGGATAATATAATTCCTGGCTATAAACTATACAGGAAGGACATATTAGGCTATAAAGGTGAGCAATATTAGCACTATAACTGACTCATTCTACAGAATCTAATGAGATAGCATTTCTGAGAGGAAAAGGATCAAAGAACAGACTATATACAGGGACAAATCCCAAGCCATAAGAATTTAAGTATAGTGGTAGGGTTACAGTGTTATATATTGCCGGCCTCCAGATGTGGGAAAAGATATTGAGTGCATAATGCTGAGGGAGAGCAAAGAGGCAACAACGTCTATTAAAACAGTAATAATGGGTGACTTTGGCTACCTGCATAGAAATTAGTCAAATGTTTTGTTGCAAAACAGTTTTGGAAAGCAATTTCTTGACTCTGTAAACGATTGCTTCTTGGAACACATGGTTCTAGAGCTCAGAAGACGAGGTGCTACTTTCAACTTAGTCCAACATAACACGCATGCGCTGATTGAAGAAATAACTGTTGAGCCACTAAGTGATAGTGACCACCATATAATTAGGGTCAACATTCTCATGGGAGGAAACATAACAACAATAATCAGTAAACTTTAGCAAGTAGGATTGTAAAAAGCAGATAAAAAGCACCATAATGTCAAAAGTGAGAAAATTAAATGTTTAGACTAATATATGGAGACTACGAAAGCAGCCAAAAGAGAGTTATGAAAGGCATGTATATACTTAAAGAAAAATGAAGCAGGAAGGCAAGAGGAAAACTTGGCAGTATGTTTAAATGGCAAGACTGAAAAGATTATTTAATCCAAACAGGTATCCATTGAAAAATGGAAATCCAACCCTAATGAAGTCAATAGAATAAATCATAAGAACGTAAGAATAGTCATACTGAGTCAGACCAATGGCCCATTTAGCCCGGTATCCTGTCTTCCAACAGTGGATTCTGCAAGATGCTTCAGAGGGAATGAACAAAACTGGGCAATTATCAAGTGATCCATCTGCTGTCATCCAGTCTCAGCTTCTTGCAGTCAGAGGTTTAGGAACACCCAAATAACGTGACTGTGTCCCTGACCGTTTTGAGTAATAGTCATTGACGAACTATCCTCTCTGAACTTATCTAGTTCTTTTTTTAACCCAGTTATACTTTTGGCCTTCACAATATCCCCTGGCAACAAATTTCATAGGGTGATTGTTTATTGTGAAGAAGTACTTCCTTATTAGTACTTCCATATATTAGTATTTGTTTTAAACCTGCTGCCTATTAATTTCATTGGGTGACTCTTCATTCTTGTGCTATTCACTTTCTCCATACCATTCATGATTTCATAGACCTTTACCATATCCCCCCTTCATTGTCTCATTTCTAAGGTGAACAGTCCCAGTCTTTTTAATCTCTCCTTATATGGAAGCAGTTCCATACCCCTAATCCTTTTTGTTGCCCTTCTTTATAATTTTTCCAATCCTAAAATAGCTGTTTTGAGATGGGGTGACCAGAAACTGCACAAAGTATTCAAGCTGTGGGCCTTTCATGGATTTTTTATAGTGGCATTATATCTTTTGTCTTATTATCTATCCCTTTCCTAATATTTCCTAACATTGTTAGCTTTGTTGACTATCACTGGACATTAAGCAGATGTTTTCAGAGAACTATCCACAATGACTCCAAGATCTTTTTGTTTAGTGGTAACAGCTCATTTAGACCCCACCATTTTGTATATATATTTGGGATTATGTTTTCCAATGTGCATTACTTTGCACTTACCAACACTGAATTTCATCTGCCATTTTGTTCTCCAGTCACCCAATTTAATGAGATCCCTTTTAAACTCTTTTCAGTCAGCTTTGGACTTTATCATCTTCAGTAATTTTTGTATCATCCGCAAATTTTGCCATCTCACTGTTCCCCCCCCAATCCATATCATTTATGAATATGTTGAACAGAATTGGTCCCATTACACATTCTTGGGGGACCCTGCTATTTACCTCTCTCTATTCTGAAAATTGACCATTTATTCCTACCCAATGTTTCTTATCTTTTAACCATTTACTGATCCATGAGAGAACATTCCCTCTTATTCCATGACTGTTCACTCTACTTAAGAGCCTTTGGTGTGGGACTTTGTCAAAGGCTTTCTGAAAGTTCAAGTACACTTTATCAACTGAGTCACCCTTGTCCACATGCTTGTTGATGTCCTCCAAGAATTCTAATAGAATTAGAAATAGACTGATTTCTCCTTAAAAAAGCCATGTTGACCCTTTCCCAACATATTATGTTCCTCTATACGTCTCATAATTCTGTTTTTACTGTACTTTCAACCAATTTGCCTGGTACTGAAATTAGACTTACTGGCCTGTAATTGCCAGGATTGCCTCTGAAGCCTTTTTTAAAAATTGGCATTACATTAACTATGCTCTAGACAAGGGGTGGGCAAAATATGGCCCACGGGTCGGATCTGGCCCATTTAATTTTTCTGTCCTGCCTGCCAGCCCTCCGGGCTACCATGCAGGAGTGCTATGCTGGAGCATCAGGCAGCTTTCAGCTGGTCACTACCCGAACTTCTGGCTTCCAGTCACATGACCGGAAGCAGGAAGTTTGGGAAGCAACCGGCCGAGAATCACTAAGCTGCCCAACGCTCCAGTTGCCAAGGTAACTGGAACGTCAGGCAGCTTAGTTTCTTGGACGGTCTCTTCCTGAACTTCCTGCTACTGGTCACGTGACCAGGAGCTGGAGGTGGCCCAGGCCCGTGATGACTTACCAGAATTCATGGAGTGGCTTCTATGCAAAAATTATTGCCCACTCCTGCTCTAGACATCTGGTACTGAAGCTGATTTAAATGATAGGTTACATCCTACAGTTAGTAGTTCTGCAATTTCATATTTGATTTCCTTCAGAACTCTTGGTGAATATCAACTGGTCTTGGTGTTATTACTTATATTATATTATTATATATATTATATTACTTATGGTCTTATTACTTTTAATTTGTCATAAACTATGGAAGGTAAAATGTAACAGGTTCCCAATTCCATCCTGAAATAGCTTCTACAGCACATGGCCAAAGGCGGTGACACCCTGTTAATATGATGGGTTTGCTACCGGCAGATATTTGGAGCAATGGTAGGATCATAGTTATATAGTGTTAGATAGGGATAGTTCCCTAAATAATCTTGGAAGTAATTTAAATATCATGCTACTGCTATGGTAAAATGTACATTGTCACTTTCCCCAACTGAACACATTGGTAATATGTGGGGAAGATATGTTGTAATGTTGGAACCAGAACAAATTCATTGTGCTAACAGAGATGAGCTCATGGCAATCATTAACTGTTAATGTATGAGTTGTGACAACTTCAGGACTCTGGGAATGCAATGAGATATTTGGAAAATGTTGTTATTGGACACAAAAGGCTGGAAGACAAAAACAGAGAGGTGTGTCTTGGGGAGTGGGGAATAAGATGGAGACACAGGGAATGAGAAAGAGAGATCTCTGAGAAGTCCAGGACTGGCATAACTGTGATTATTTAAGAACAGCATTAAGGGGCATTGGCAGAGCTGAGTGTGGATGCCAGGACTGCAACAGAAAGGTGTGCTATTGGTCAGGGTTGAGGTGAAATTTCAGAAAGCATGACATTACCTCAGACTCGAAAAGGAAATGCAAATACCTGATGGAAAAGGCAGAGGATTTTCAAACTACAAAGGGAGGATGAAAAGTTGCTGCCTGTGAAGGGTGCAGAAGAATCAGGAGTCCGTGCAATGCAAAAAAAAAGAGTGTCTCCACACATCAGCATCAAATCCTGCTGGCCTTTATAAAGAAGCATCTCAACAGAAAGCGCCTTGGAAGCAACATGGCGAAGGCAACACCCAGAGTCCAATTCATTTGGAGAGCCCAACGAACTCCGCATGCAAAGCCAAGATGATCCGGATGGTTGGGGGAGGATGCCTTGGGGGTGAGGAGGGGGGTAGGGCGGGACGACAGCTCATTTTCCAAGTACAGGCAGAGCCAATAAATCACAGCAAGGCTAGTTTGGTGACCATCAGTCCTTCTGGCAGTTTTGTAATTATTCCCTACTCATGGTCACAACCCTCCTGATACAGAGACAAATACTTCATAGGCAAGGCAATTACAGCCCCAGGCAACATCGCTGGCAAAGCTTGGTCACTGTGTGTCACTGTCCATTGCCAGAGATACCTAGGAGTGGTGCTGAGTTTATAAAACCAGAGCAGTGGCTTCCATAAATCAACCTGCCACAGGCCTTCTATGGAGAGTGCCAGATGGATCATTCTGTGGTAGCCACACATGCCACTTCCAAAAGGATGGTTCCCACTCTCCATGGCACAGAAATATCCAGATTCAAGGACTTCCTTGAAATGAGTTTGGGGGCCTCTGCACAGCTCCCTACAAGATTTCCTAACCTGGTGCCATTGTTCTTACTAAGATCCTAAATAAATAGGGGGCAGTTGTTCCCGCTGATCTTCAGACGAGGTCTGTATGAGGCAAGGTAACAACCCTTTGGTGGATTTGTGTAGATGGAGTAGGGTGACCAGATGTTCTGATTTTATAAGGACAGTCCTGATATTCAGGGCTTTTTCTTATATGGGCGCCTATTACCCTCCACCCCCATCCTGATTTTTCACACTTGCTATCGGGTCACCCTAAGAGGGAGCCTATAAATGAATGAACGTCGTGATTAGAGGTCCTCCTCCTCCCAGAAGATACTGCTCTTTTGAAGTCAGATCAAGAGGAGTTGGAACTGGAACAGATCACTGGGCACAGTGATTTTGTCCCTTCTTAGGTGGATTTTGCTGCTGCCATCTCCTTGCATCTTCACATTTGCTATCAAATCCTCTCTGTCCAAAGCAATGTATATCTCCAGTTTTTGCCTCATGCTCATTTATGTTATTTTTACTGATGTCTCTGCAGATCAGACTTAAGAGATCTCTTTTTGGAACAGTGTTTGGCAGGGGACTAAACTCCATGTTGTCTCAAGGAGAAGGTGGACTATCCAGGTCAAGACTGCTCTCTGCTGAAATGGAAAGATGTTCAAGAGTGAAGGAGTATTGAGAATGAGGGCCAGCTCCTTGGGCTTTGGTGGTTTGGCACAACTTCAAAAGCAGCCATAATGTTCACTGAACCAGCTACCTGGGAATTCCACTAGCATGCAGGCAATCTGCAGATGGCACAAAGATGCTGTAGCAACAATATGCTTCCTACCTTTCCTGTCTCCCATTATTGGGAGCATAGCTAGTAGGAAAGGGGCATGGCTAGACCCTTCCAGTGATCTCCAGCTGTTGGAACAATCCCTATGGTGCTCTAAGGTATGCCAAAGACTGGAGCTGTCCCCAGCCAGATCCAGTATCAGGGAAGTGTAAAGTTTATTCAAAACTTTTTTTCCTATGAAAAATGAGTTTTTTTCCAAGATGAGATTTTTGCCAATATTTTTTCAGGCTTTTGTTGAAAAATGAAAATCTTTTTGGTTTTTGAAAACTGAAAATGTTCTAGTTTTGCAACCAAAAAAATCAGCAAAAACAAAATCCAAAACTGTTCATTTTGTTCAAAATTTTTCATGGAAAATAACTTACGTTTTTGCTTCATTCTGCTCAGAAAGCAGCAGGAAGAGAGAGGTGTTAGAGTTTTGATAGATAGCGCTTTTCCTTCAAAGCCAATACTCAACCAATTCCTTAGCCTGGTGTCAAAGGGGCACTTTGCTTCTGGAGGGTGCTGCCTTTTGGATGAGAAGTAAAACTCTGCTCCTGATTACTTGTTATTGTTACAGCTACTCTGGCATTTTCACAAGACTTGGGTTTTAGACGCGGCTTGGATAATTTCATACTACCTCATTAAATGCCCTCTGCAGTTTCAATTGAATACAGTGGGATTCCACACTTCTTAGCCCAAAGCATTGCTGTGGACTATTCAACAACTGTTGTGTTCCTGCCCTGAGGTGACTGCATTTCAGTGGTGGGTGGAAATAAATCTTGTTTGTAAATCAGTTTGAGATCCTTCAGGATAAATGGTGCTATATAAATGTGAGATTTAAGAATAATAATAGTAATAATAAAGATGATGAATATTTCTCTTCCCTCAGCATTGAACCCCTCTGGAAAGCCTCAGTGTGAGGTTTCAGAACTAACCAAGACTGTGATTAGAGAGAAATTCAGTTCGGCAGGAAGGTGGAGGCTCAGAATACCAAAGAAAGAAAAAAGAGAGAGAAAAATCCTTTCTAGTTTTGACCAACAGATCTAATCAGAAATTCTTTTGAAATGTTGTTCTCTGGAAGAGAGCTCAGTTAGCAATATTCTGCAAATGCTCAGCCCACTTCATCCATCTGCCAAGCTGAGAATGAATATTCAGTACAAGTTATTTTAATCATTGTGTTTTTCTCGATGTGACATAATTCTATGTAATTTTTCCCCAGAAAGAAAGTCTCTCTTTTTTATGCTGTCAAGTCAGAAAGTTCTTTTTCCATCTGTGAGAAGAGAGAGGACCCTGGGTGACGCTGGGATTATGGCAGCAGCCGTGTTACCACCTCCTAATTCCTGCATTAAAATCTGGGCTAAGGTCAGAAACTCATAAACAACATTTGGTGGCCTCCATCTATTCTTTAGAAGGGGACGGTCGACCACACAAAACTGCCACACTGCTTGGTCAAAGGGACGCTTAAGAAATCTCAGGAGATGTCCAGTGTAAGCAAGGTCTGAGTGGCACCCCCCGGCTCAGCATCTGAAAGGGGGAGCACTTTATTTACATGGGCTTTGTATTTGCATGGGTACAATTAAGTACTCAGCACATTGCACAAGCACACTAGGTGCTGAGCATGATAGGAAATGATCAATATGTCTGGTATTGTGTTACAAATCACTTTTGGGTTAACAGCAGGGGTAACGAAATGTTGTCCTTCGATTGTATGAACAAATGGCAGCAGAACCGTGTTTAGCCTGTTCTGATAAAAAATTCACTCTCATCTAAATTAAGCCCAACAAGTGTGGTGGACGGATGTTTCAGCATTGTAAAGGCAGCAGGGAGGGGGTGAGAAGTCTCCTGTGGAAAGTGCACTAGCACTGGCAAAGGGTTACCCCCAGGCAGGGATTAACTATCTCCTCCCACTGTTAAAAGGTAAAATTAATTATTCCTCTTGGAGTCTTTTGTTTTGTTACATTGCTCCTGTGTCAGCAGAAGGTTCTCCCATGAGATGAAAGCTGAAATTCACTACGCGGGACACTGCAACTACGATGGTCAGTACAGGGGAAAGCAAGAAGGGAGAGGCGAAGGACACGTCCCCATCCTCTCGGGTGGGTTTGGCTCATTGAGCTCATGAATTCTGTTTGCACTGGTTCCAAAACCAGTGCTATGTTGCTTCCTTCCTTTTATTAAAAGGTTTACCTTGTACACTCAAACTCTGTGCTTGCAAGAGGGGAAATATTGCCTTTTGAGGGGCCCAGGGGATAGCGTGTGATTTCCCAGGTGACTGGGTGAGGGCTCGAGCTGGTTTGGTGTTGTATTATTGACAGGAACCCCTAGATATAGAACCTGGCCCTTTGCTGCTGCTGGCTCTGCCTGGCATAAGGGTACCACCAACATTGGAATGGCAGGGGTGCTACAGGTCAGGAGTGAGGTGCGTGGGGAGCCCAGTACTGAAATAGCATGGGGTGCTGCAATCCGAAGTGAGGGGTGGTGACAGAGCGGTGTGGGGACCCCAGGACTGGAAGTGCTGCAGGTAGGCAGTGAGGGGCATTGGCAGAGCTGAAGACTGGAATAGCAAGATGTGCTGCAGGGCAAGACAGAGGAGGACTGGCAGAGCTGTGTGCAGGAGAGTCCAGTTCTGGACAAACAGGGAGTGCTGTTAGTCAAGATGGACATGCATTGGAAGAACCTTGTGCGTGTCTTTATGGGGTGAGGAAATTGCACAATATATGCCCATAAGGGGTGAATTCACACCAGTGTAACTTTTTTGAAGCCAGTAGAGCAACATCAGTATGAACTGTCCCCCATGCCTGGCCATAATGGGTCAGCTGCTCTCGGGACACTGTGTCCAATGGGCCTCTGGGCTGCTCTCTGTGTCCAATGCATACACATGAAGTTTTTCCTGTTCTCCAAATTCATCTGCAAACCCTCAGCTTTCATGGGACGGGGCAAGGTTTTGACTCCCTGCACTTCAGCGGAATGTGTTTGGGGAGCGGTTAATCCATTGCTGGTTCCCAGTCACAATCTGGAGTCCAATATATCCATTTTGGTATTATCCTTCTAGGGGCAGGCAAGGAAAGAGTGAGTTCCAGGTGCTGATGAACTGGGGTAAATTAAATGAGTTGAGACTTTCCCTTCCCTGTGGCATCTGCTCCTGTTTCCTTGTCCCTTGACGGGTCTGCATCCAGCTATGAACACTGAATTCAGTTCAAATCACTTCCCTTCCATTAAGAGCAGCGATTTAAGACCTTTAGGTCATAAGAGAGAGAGAAGGCGATCTGTGTTTAGCTTTAATTAAGAAGTGGATGTGTTCTGAAAGATGGTAATATACCCTGGTGACAGGCCCCGCGCAGACACCCAGGAATCCCTAATTACATCCCGGTGTCTGAGTGCTACTTCTCTTCCTTCCCTGACATCCTGGCTCCTTGCCTCAGACGTGCTCTGCTAAGCACTTTGCAAAGACCAAAGTGCTAACCTGAGCCAAACACCGCAGCACAACGTGTGTACTTGCTCTACCTTCGCCAGTGCTCGGGCAAGAGCAAGAGGGCGAGGTTGAGTGATTACACATCTCACTGTAGAAATGACAAACAAGAGATGTCTATAAGCAAGAGGCCTTGGAGAGATTTCACTAAAGCTATGTCTACACTGACGGCAGCAAAGTCGCGGCCGTCAGATCAACCTATCTGGATCGACTGAGCGATCAGTGAAGACCTGCTCAGTCGATCCAGAAGTTGACGTACTAAGACCACCTTCTCAAGTGACGTAGCACTACATCGATGGGATCGCGGTTCCCGTCAGCGCAGTGCAGTGAAGACGGCGTGCAGAAGAGAAGCACAGAAGTCGATGGGAGTTACGCAAGTTTTTTGCGTACTTTACGTAACTCCGGTCGACTGCCACCGAATCGCCAAGGTAAGCGTAGACATAGCCTGAGAAAGAGACACACAAGACCAGATCTTTGGTGGTATAGAGTGATGTAGCTAAATTAACATCAGCTGAAGTCAGTGGACCTATGCTGATTTACACCTGCTGAGGGTCTGGCAGTCTGCAGAGTACAGCGATACACGTAATCTACATTTGAAACAGGACTGGTTTTGGAGGCAACGAGGAGGAACTATTCAATAGGTCACCAGGCCTTACGTAAAGGTCTTATAGAATGTAATAGGGATGAAACCAAAAGGGTTCTATAAAATGACTCAAAATGTTTTTGAAAGGAAGGAGAATCTTTCTAGGGGTTTTTTGAGCCATCTTATAGCAGGGATCTAATTGTCTATTAAAGTCTATGAAAGGTTCAATAGAATCCATATAAATGTTAGCATTTTCCATATGGGAAGCCATTAGAGACTGCAGGTTGTTACAATCTAAAGGCTTTTCAGTGGCCTGTGCAAAATGAATTGGAGGATCTCAGCCCTGGTAAACAAGTGTCTACGTCTAAACCTGAGCAAATAACTCACATCAGGTAATACAGCCAACAAATTTAGCTTCTCTCCAGGAGTATAGCATTGTTTCCTTGAGTTTATTTGATAATTTTTCCCTCAAATATTTTTGGTTAAACTCTATGGATTTCATCACAACCAGTTTGTGGTACATACTCAATATTCAAAATTCAAGCTGTGTTTCTTCATAGTGATTGGTTAGTTAAGTCAAATGGCATTGTTTCTTACCACGTGACCGCTAAAGCACTTCCAACGTGAATTGGCTTATCCTTGTGTGCGTGGATGTGCTAGGATGAGTATGTGAATTCATGTGTCAGTAGCTGTACCTGTGTGTGTGTGTGTGTGTGTGTGTGTGTGTGTGTGTGTGTGTGCATGCTCACACGTATGTGTGTGTTCTAGCACAGATATGTATCATGGCTAGCTAGCTGGATCTCATTGACATGTAAGGACAGGTGAACACTTTCTTCCCTTTACACCAGTTTCCAGGTGTGCCTCTCCATCACTGTGACACTATGTTCCTAGTAAATGAGCAGCTCAAATGCTAAACAACACACCACCTATCTGAGAATCATACCATAGCTAAGTCAATTCCCCACTCAAGTTGCAATGACCATAGCTGGTCCAGTCTGACATTCTCAGCACCATCCTGTTATGGCAACAGTAATGGGCATGGAACAACTTCAGTTTTGAAAGGGGGAGATGTGTGGGGGGAGTGAATATTTTTTAAACTTTGAATAGAGAGATGGTTGTATGTACAGCTAGTCAAAAAATTTCCAACAGAGGATTTTTCCATCAGAAATGCTGATTTGACCAAACTGAAGCATTCTGCGGGAATGCCTAGTTTGTCAACATTTTTGACAGAAAAATATCGAAAGATTTAGTTGTGACAATTATGCAGACATAAAGGTTGAAATAAAACACGTCACATTTTTTGTTTCATGAAAAATCTGGTATTTAGAATTTTCAGCCTGATTCAGGCCAAAACCAAACATAAAAAATCTTGGAATTTCCTAGGGGATGGTGTGATGGGGTTTACAAACCCATTACTAAGGCCAAGGCACGGGAAAGGCTGGAGCAGTATTGGGCCAGGAAAGTTCTGCCCGTCAGCTACTGCCAAGCATGCTGTTGGGGAAAGAAGCAGTATAAAGAGAGCTCCATCAGCACAGGAGAGGAGGGAAGAGAGAAGGCATTTCCAGGAGGAGCATTGCCCTGAGACAGGAGGAGAAGGAACTCTTACTGAGGAGGTTTGGCTGTGAGTCTTTCCTCACCACCACCTTTGAGATATCACCCCAGTAGCAGGGAGAACCATGTGTGGGGCCACCAGAGGGTTGCCTGGATCAGCCTTGAGACTCTGAGGGTTTGGAGAAAAGGACTATAATCAAACACCAGCCGTGCCCCAAACTGAGACATTGGGTGGGGTAGGAAGTGGTCGAGAGGAAGGTGAACAGGAGGTGGGCCAAATGTAGGCCAGACGGTGCTGTCACATTTTCAGGACCTTGGGAAGGGATCCGGTGGAGAGGGAGGGCCCAGGTCCCGCTACCCACCCCAGCTCTCCCAACACCTAGCCCTGATGGACAGGACCAGGGATTTACCAGAAAGGAAGCTAATCCAACTGAACTCCACTCAGGGGTCCCAGACACCTAGGACAAAAAGAGAGACTAGAGCAGCAGGCCCTGAACGCTAGGCTTGCTGACTGAACTGGCAACCTGCCACAGATGTACATTCCATTTTCTGGCCAACTCTAGTGGTCTGTGCATGTCCAGCAAACGGGCCTAATGATGTGGGTTCCACACACCCTCTCCTAATGCAAATTATTGACAAGATCTGACCACTTCAGGGGATCTGTCCAAGAAGAAGAGCTATGTTTGACCGAGCAGGATATGCATTTTACTTACAAGCATTCTAGGTTTGACCGAGCAGGATATGCATTTTACTTACAAGCATTCTAGATCACTTTACACCCAGTATCTGAGCATCCAGAGAAGCCAGGGGACAGGTATATAATTATTGTAGTATCTTCTAAAGGACTCAAAGCACTTTACAAACATGAATTAAGTATCACAACTCCCCACGAAGGGAGTATCATTATCCCCATTTTACACGGGGGAAAACTGACGCAACAAAGAAGTTAAGGCAAACATTTCCAAAAGTAGTCTGATTTTGAGTCTCAATTTTTGGGAGCCCCGACTTCAGACCCCTAAAGACCAAGTCACGATAGAATGCACTTTCCTCGTGTCTGCATTTTATATTGCAATGTGCTGGACACACTGTGGTGCACAGGACCAAACAGGGGACTAGCATTCAGCCAGAACATGGTGGTGTCAGAGCTCCAGAACTTCTGGAGCTATCTCTGACGTGGACAAGATCTCCAGCTCTCTCTATTCATCATCACACTGAACCCGAGTCTTGCCATCAAGCTTTGACCTCTTTAATAAAGCTTCCTCCTGGGGACCAAGTGGTGAAATGGTCATTGTGGGGCACTCTAGGGAATAAACCACCCAACACGGATTCCTCTGAAGTGAGCAATTTTAACCTGTGGGGGAGATGACTGAGCCTTTGCTCCTTTCCCAGGACAGAATTGTCACCGGCCCTAATTTGCCCCCTAGCTGGCAGTCACAGCAGAGGTGTTGTCTACACTAATCTTTCCACATACCCGAAGTTCCCCATTGTTGCTTTCAGCAGTTCAGCTGCACCAGTGGTAACACTGGCAGCAGTGCTACTGAATACAAAGCACTGGCAGCTGCTGGCTTTTTTTAACCACAAGCTCTGTTCTGAGTACTGTTAGACAACACGATGGAAACAACATGGGTGGCTGCGGGAGCCTTGTCAACATGAGCACTCCCCTGTGGAGCTGAACTGGGGGTAACAGCAGCAGGAAATTTTGGTGAGTGAGAGCCATCAAAGAAGCCAAGGACTGAACGGACCATGGAGACTAAGTGCCCTCTAGGGCCAGGTAGAAGCATGTTGGCAGGGGTGATGGGCAGAGGAGGGAAAAAGCTTGCATTATCCTGTGGGAACAGAGAGGACATCTCTCTGTCTAGAGCTGCCAATGGGGCATCTTTCACCAGCACTAAATTCACAAAGAAAATTACATTAGAACAATCTCGAGCCGGACTGTGGAGCCCTGCCAGGATGTCAGACCATCACAACAGGGAACTCCAGCAGGACAGGAGTTACACTTAAGCCTGTTAGCAGGTGATGATCTCTTCAGCAGAAAGTCAGAGATCAGCAGTAACCCTGCAGGCATTCCTCCATTTGATAAAACTTGTCCAGCTTTCACACCTCCCATGAGGCAGGCAGCACCTACCTTTCTCTTTTCCCCTCTGTAGCTGGTATATTCTGATAACGGAGCTTCCGCTGTCAAAAAACAAACTGCAGGCAACAGATTGAACATGCAACTGTGCAAAAGCCCATCTCAGGAGGAATAATTAAACACACACACAGAAAAATAAATGGCTTTTCTTTCTCACCCCCTTTTCCTCTTCAAGAAATAACAAGACAGGAGCAAGTTTCTGTATGCTAGAATGCCCACAAAATCAGCAATTAACAAGCGTTATACTCCTGCCTGTCTGCAATTTCCTCCTCGCAACTGTGGCTAAATGTTTAAATACATGGTCCTTGCCTTCCCCACCTCCTCTCCCTGCGTGCTGTGGCTCAAACAAACCTCATTCCTTCAGGCTGTCTATAGCACGTCTTTTTATTTTATGCATGTATTTGAAAAACGGGATTTTGCTGGCAGCAAAATATTATATAAACTGTGCGTGTCCAAGTGCAGTCATAGGTGTATATGTTCAAATGGACTCATCATCCCAATGCACACACACCAAGATGCATTCGACCCTAGCAACCACTGAGGTACCTGTGTTTGCATCAGCAAACTAGTCTGTAGCATCTTCGCTGAAAGAGAAATACAGCATCTGACCAACAACGTAATCTATGAAAGTCAAACTGCATTCCCCCCTAAGATAATAAGCGCCAACCACATTACCCTATGGATTCTCATTAACAAACATGTACCAAACTAAAAATGGGAAGGTATCTGCCTGCTTCATGGATTTTAAACAAACTTCCACTCGATTTGGCACCCAGGACTGAATCTTGAATTTATACAGACTGAAACTGGTAGAAAAACACAATCTCATTAAACCCATGTACCAATCCATCAAATGCTGGCTACAGATAAACAAAAAGCAAACAGGAGCCTTCAACCAAGCAAGAGGAGTAAAACACAAATGTAACCTCATCCCATCCCTCATCATCATACACATCAATAACCTTGCATTCCTATAGGGAGAATCCCCAAACCTGGGACTCCCACAACTCAGAGAGAAAATGCCTACTGTATATGCTGATGCCCTGGCCGTGCTATCACCTATGCAAGACGGCCTCCAAAGGAACTTGCAACAGCTAGAAGCCTACTGCAATACATGGATCCTATAGGTCAACCTAGGAAAAAGGAAAACCATGATATTTCAGAGAAAGCCCCCAAACTATCAAAATAATCTAAAATTTTATTACAGAGAATGCACATTAAGCACATGCTAAATTATATATGCCTAAGCCTCATAATAAATACATGAGTGCTCTTCAGTTTGGTATGAAAAAATTACAAGAAAAAGCTCTGCAGGTCTTCAGCACCAGAAAGAATCCATTTGATTGATCCATCCCTGCAAGGAAATAACTGCTACGCTCTCAACTCATTCTGTTATACAGGAGTGAAGTCTGGGGTCCAGCTTCAACAGATGAATAAACTAACTGGGGTAAAATCCCACATCTAAAGTTCTGCAAACAACTAGTGCGCACGCACCAGAACTTCAGCAACAACAGCTGCAGAGGAGAACTGGGACGATTTCCCCAGCTCATCAATACACAGCAAACAGACCACTTGTGGTGCCATCTCAACCAATGGAGATAATGCTCCCGCCATCCCAAAGTGCCAGAGGATCAAAAATTAAATTCAAATAAAAACCATAAGCCACTTGTACATCTCTCTCTATCTATGGATTTTATACTGTCACACCTCAGTATCTGAGCACCTCCCACTTAAAATAAGTAGCAACAGCCAAGTCCTTAATGAACTTTTTGGATTGTCAGTAACTTCTCTCTTTTCAGTGTCAAAACTCTACTTGAGATAGGGTTCTTTTTTTTGGGAGAGTGGGGGGTGGGGAGAGAGGCTTGAGGAAGAGAAGATGTTGGTATAGGTTTGAGAATAAAAGGGGTATCTGAATTGTGAGCGTCACTGATGGTGGAAAGGCTTTCTCAAAGAAGAATGTTTTGCAGCATTTTCTAAAGATGGTCAGACTCTGGAATCGCCTGATCTCTGAAAGATTGTTCCACAGCCAGATGCCCTCAACAGATGCCCTCAACAGAGACTACTGTGTTCCCAGCTCTCATATACTTTATCTGAGGTTTCGGGATCTGAATTGGAGCACAGCTGTCATGTTGGTTCATAGATAGAAATTCAGTCTTTTATGTAGCAGGGGTTTGATCCATTCATTGCTTTGAAAATTAGGACCAAAGCCTGAAGATGGCATTGGAAGATGGTGGGAGGCAGAGGAGGGGCTTGAGTATGGATGTGAAGTTCCCACAGAAGACTGAGCCATGAAGACAGGTAGCTGCATTCTGTAGCAGTTGAAACCTGTGCATCATCTTCACATTCATCTACAGTTACAGCAATTCAGCCTGGCGGTGACAAATGCACGGATCACTGAGGCCCAGTCCTTGTGCAGGGAGAAGGGACAAAGTGTCTTCCCCAGCTGCGTTGAAAGGCAGCGTTTCTGGAAACCGATGCTTCCTGGTAATCAAATCTTAGCAAAGAGTCAAATGGATCTCTGAGATGTCACATCACTTTGATTAATGGGGGCGATATGCCTTCAGTGGAAGATAGAGACAACCTCTTGGCCACCTCTTCAGTGAGTTTCCCCTTTCCAATCAGCATCACTTCAGTCTGCCTGGGTTCAGCTTGAGCCAGCTGCTCTTCATCCAAGAGCTCATTTCTTGTAGACAGTCTCACTTTTAGGAGTGCTGGTGGTTGCATCAGTAGAGAATGTGTAGGCCCCTACCAAATTCACAGTCCATTCTGGTCAATTTCATGGCCATAGGATTTAAAAATTAGTCTATTTCATGTTTTCAGACTTTTATATCTGAAATTTCATGGCGTTGTAACTGTGGGATGCTCGACCCAAATGTGGGTCATGGGGTGGGGAGGGGGGGGTCGCAAAGCTGCTGTACACAGGGTCATGGGATGGCCACCCTCACTTCTTTGCTGCCTTTAGCCCTGCATGGTCACTCTCGGGGGGAGATCAGACCCACCCCTGGGTACCTCCCCTGGCTGGAGGAAGCTCCGTGGCTAGACAGCAGCCCCAGAGTTTCCTGCATCTGGAGGAGATTCCCAGAGATGGAAGGGAGTCTGATCTCCCGCATGCTGCTGGGAGTGCCCCAGCCAGGGGCTCCTAGCTGCTGGTCCTGGCCAGTAGCAGGTTAACACACAGGCCCCATGTCCAGGGGCCCTGGTCAATTTGGGGCTACCTGGAAAAATGGGCACTCTGAGCCCCAGCAGAAGCCACAGGGGTGAAAGCCTGTGCCCCAGCAGGCACTCTGACAGAAGCCTCGCGCCTGACTCCTGGCTGGGCTGGGAAGTGACAGGACTTTCTCTTCTCTTGCACAGTCACTCTCAGGAGGGATCAGACTCACCTCCGGGTACATCCCCCGGCTGCAGGACACTCTGGGGCTGCTGCAGCGCAGAAGTGAGTGTCTCTTAGGCTGACGATCGGCTCCAGGGAGGATGAGCTCGAGGACAAGGGATCTAGAGGACTCCAGTACCGCGCTGGTCACCAGCTCTGCAAGTTCCTCCAGGAAGTTAACAGGGTTTCCATCTGGAGGCCTGTACCCACTACAGCCCAAGGTTCCTCTTGTCCTTCACCTCACACTCCATACAGACACACTTGAATGTTTCTGTGTCTGGGATGGAACATCTTCTGCATCCACGGGTGCAAGGGAGCAAGACTGTTGCTGCACCTCCTTTTTGCTTTTCCTGGTGCATTCTGGGGTTTGGCTTGGGACATGTGAAGAATCCTGTGGAGACCAGCTGTGCTAGCGTAGGATTGGGGGTGGCACTGAATCATGTCTGACCGATGCAAGCGAGACCAAGCGCATCATCCAAAAGGAGATCATGGATGGTGCTGGTTTTGGAGTGACCTTCTGTCATGGTTACCAGAGTACGTGAGCTTTAGACCACTCAAGTGTACAGGTGACAGGTCCTTCAGGTGACAGGCCCAGGTTCCCTGCGCAAGGCCCAACCGTTCTGGGACTAGATCTCTGGAAGAGCAGCCCCGTTTCCCAATCATGTAATATGACAAGCACATTTGGCATGCATAAACCGTCATTCCTGAGCCTGTGCCAGAAGCTGATTAAAGTGACTCAAAAACCAGCTTCTTCAAAACAAAGCATTATTTATTCATTCACCCAAAGGTGCATAGCATGCAGAGTAAAAGGTAAAAACAATAAAGGCCTACACATATATTTCCTCTTACCTACACTTTAATCTTTCCTTGCCAGCTTTTGGAAATTCCCATCAGCCCATTTCACCCCATTTCAGGTGGGAGAGACAGGTTGCCTTCTGCTTTATGGTCTCTGTGACTTCACGTGGCTCTGTCAGCATACAGACGACCCATTCAGCCCCCCTTTGCCCATTAAACACACACTCTTCCTGCTGAGACTAGCATCTCTAAGGTTTTAGTATTCCCTCTGATCCTAGGTTTGCCTAAGGAGAGTAAACATTGCTAGCCTAGTAGGCATCAGGCCAAAGGTTATTTACAGCTTAATAGCTTCCCTGTTGTTTCTCCAAGGATCCTTGGTATTCACTATGATAGCACCTTATTTCTGCCATCATTTCATTTCTTGTTGGTTCTCCTCTTACAAGGAGTTAACCTTTGATTTAACTCTGTGCATTCAGACCAGATAATATCACAGAGGTAAACAGAGGTGCGTGTGACATTTATAAAAAAGATGAATACACATATCTCCCTCATTCTTCACACTTGGCATTCAGCAGCTGAAGCCGCACGTTGTTATTTTTTTCCTTCTCCTTTTTTTTAATGATGCCACCAATCAAGCAATGGAATTTGGCTGTCTGGCTTTTGGGTTTATCCTAGCGCGTGGTTTTCTTGGGGGTGATGTCTCCCAGCGAGAGTGGGGATTTTGGAAGGTGTGGGGCAGCGGAGCTCTGGATTCTTTGAAGATCCTGGTGTTCCAGTGCTCTGGATCCTCAGGATCTGGCAGTGTTGAGCTCAGCTACAGTCCAGCAGATTTGCATGATGGTCCTTAAGTGGATGCAAGTGATGATAGGTGATGTTGTGGTGGGAGTAGTGGGAGACATTTCTTCCCTTATTTTACCCTCTTCTTTGCCATTAGCAAGAGGCATTCTACATTTCTGTGACCGTTACTGTTGTGGGGAAGATGTGGAGCTGAGAGGGCAAGGTGACAGTAGGAGGAGTGGCTAGCCAATGAGGTGAGACTAGCCTTTTAAATCTTCTAAATGCTGGAGAAGGGGGGGGGGGGGGCGTGGAAAAGTGTGAGACAGAATACAAAAAAACAAACAAAACAGCCTGCACTTACATATTATCACTGCCTGGGCTCAACAAGTCTAATCTGACCACTGGAACAAACATATTTCACAAGGCTAGATCAACACCTGAACCATCAATATGAGAGTCATTAGGGGGAACAGATCAAAACAAGCACAGTTAGAACTGGTCGGAAAAGGGCATTTCCGTTCAATGGAAAATTCCGACATCTCAAAATTTGTTGTAGTTCCAAATCAAAACAAAAAGCCAAATTTTTAAAATTTGCTGTGGGACAAAAATTGTGAAAAATGTTGATTTGGAACCATCTAAATGCTTCATTTCAACAGTCATGTCAAAATGGAATATTTATATAATATACACAAAAAATCATATTAAATATTATATAGAGTGTTAAAATAATTTGATCTAAAAGTCAAACCAAAATTAATTGAAGCAGTAAAGTTTAAAGCTTATCTTAACAAAACAAAGATGTTTCAACATCATCAGAATAAAACAAGAAAGTCAAAATGATTTGTTTTGGCTTGTGCCTGGTAAAAATTTCCTCAGAATTGATATGTTCCCTGAAATATTTCAGTTCTGACAAGACTACATTTTCCAATGGAAAACAGTTCAATCCAAAAAAAATTTCAACTACTTCTAACTGCAAACCAAGGCAGACTTGGAGATGCAAAGCACAGCCCAAAGCCCAGAGAGATGCTTTATATTTGAAGGCACAAAATACAAGGGAACCCAAAAAATATATTTGTTCACATTATCAGGTATAATAAAAGGCTTTAAAAATGCAATTATGAAAAAGTGTGCCTAATCCTGGAGAAAGGAAGTGAAAGCAGGCACAGATGTGGAATCAAGTTATGCGGCAATATGCATCAGGATCAGGAATGGATGCTGATGACACATGGATACAGGATAGATCCTAAACACAATGTGAAGAGCCTGTGCTGGTATAAACAGTGCTTGTTCCTCACTGCTGGTCTGGCGCCTCCTTCTGGCCATCTTGGGGATTAACTCAAGACCAATGCCCCCATCCACGGTCTGTGCACCATCAGTCAATCTCTTCCCTCTGCCTACAGCCTCTCTCGCAGCCTCAGGAACCACAGCATCCTCTTTGTGGCTCGGCCCTCCCACTGTCTGTGTTCTCCTCTTCCGGGGGAGTTTAGCTCCTAGTCCAGCCACTTCCCTCGTGGTAAGTAGGCAGGGCCCAGGTCTGCCCACTACTCCAGGTCCTAGCTCGGTAACCCTGTAGCTAACAGCCTCCTGCTGCACCTCAAATTCCTTTCACCGCTGCTATGTCTCCCTGGGACACTTCCCCACGGCCACAGCACCTTCTCTGCCCTTCCTCAGGGCCTGCAACTACTCAGTCGCAGCAGCCAGCCAGGAGCACCTCTTGCTCCCCCAGTCCCTGCCAGCAATTGCTCTGTCCAAGGTGCCACAGGTCTCTCAGCCTGCTAGAGAGACAGCCTTCACTCCTTGAGCTCCAGACAGTGACTGACCCTGCTCTGCTCTGCAGTTCTTATAGGGCCTGCAGGGCCCTAATTGGCCCCTCTCCTATTGGCTGCTTTCCATGTAGCCTCCCTAGTGGTCTGTTAACCCCTTATCTGCCAGTGTGGGGCAGACGCCCCATCACAACTGGGCAGATTGTACATACCACTGACCGAGACCTAAAAGATCTGTGTATATTGCACTCTGGCAACAACTGAATATCTTATCATGGTAATAAAATATTACTGAGTTGAACTGAACTGTGTATGTCTCCGGGGATGTGTCTGTTCATATATCCAAATATCTTTACTGTTGAGTGTTTCCAAGTGTCTTCACGGGTGCGTGCATCTGTGTGTGTGTCCTGGTGTCTTCCCAGCTGCGTGCTTGCATATGTCTGAGTGTCTTCATTGGTAAGTACATTTCAAAGTGTCCTCAGAGGTACGTTTGCCTGAACAAGTATTTCCATGGGAGTATTTTTATATGCACACTTGTGTGTGTGTGTGTATGTGTGTCTGCAAACGTATGCGTATGAACGTTTGCATTTGTGTGTGTTTATGAATGTGTGTTTCTGCATAAGTGCTTGCATGTCTCCTTCTCTGTGTATATGCACATCTCTCTCTCTTGGAATATCTGTCTGTGTTTTAAAGCTTGCCTACATAGAGACACCCAAGAACATGAATCCAAATTAACTAAAGGTGTGAATCTGAAGTGTGTTAGTTAAACTGCATAAATCCTCGTGCGGATGTTGTTAGTCAGAATTAAATTGAATTAAATATTCACTTTGGAAGTGAATAAAAATAACCAGACTAAGATTACTTTAATTATGAGTGATTGTGTTCACATAGGGATTTAATGCTGTTTAACCTTCAGGGCTAGTCTACACTTAAAACTTACAGCAGCGCAGCTGTAACGGTACAGCTGTACCGCTGTAAGAGCACTTGTGTAGCCGTGCTATGTTGACGGGAGGGAACTCTCCCACTGACATAATGAAACTACCTAAATGAGTGTGGGTAGCTAGATTGGCAGGAGAGTGTCTCCCACCAACATAGCCCTGTCCATATTAGTGCTTATGCCGGCAAAATGTATATTGTTCAAAGGTGTGTTTTTTCACACCCCTGAGTGACAAAAGTTTCGCCGGCATAAGTGCTAGTGTAGACTAGGCTTAGTTAATTTGGATTAATTTTCCTGGATGTCCAGGTGTAGACATGCCCTTACTGTCTCAGGGTATATCTACACTTAAAATGCTACGGCAGCACCACTACAGTAAAATATCTTTCATCTTTGATAAATTATTATTATAAGCAGCAAAGGTAATACCTGTAATTAAAGCTGCATTACACTTCCCATTTCAAGAACTTGTTTTCAGTTGCTTGTAACTTTGCCAAACTTTAACTGTTTAGACTCAAATTTCTGATGCTGGGTGTCTCCCCAGGCTGATTTTTTAAGTTTCAGCAAAAATGGTTAAACCATTTAGCAGTCAGATCTCAGCCTCATTTCTTGGCCACCCCTAGGTCAGGACTTTAGACCTTCTGCCACTGGATGATTGGAAATCTATTCCTTCTTTCCAAGAGCCTAGGAAGATTTCCTTCCCTCCAGCTTACCTCACGGCTATGGGGTGAATGGTTCCATTCTGCCGTTTCCTTCTTAAATCATTGCAGCGTGCTACTTCTTCTACACACAATGAAGGAAATAGTCCTTATTTCCCTGTATGTTAAGCTAAATCAGACACTTCACAAAGGACCTAGCAGCTATAAAATTCAAAAATGACTACAACAATGGTTAAGACACAAGGTATGTATGAGGAAGGCTGGGTTTCCCTGTAGGCCTCATAATTAATCCTCCGTAGTGACATCTCGGTCTCTCGGAAACTGTGATGGGCTTAGTTCTTTCAGACTGTCATATTACAGAGGTGCCACCTTGATTTATGTGCTCCAAAGGGCACTTTCCACCTCATTAACATGTTATTTCACAAGCTGTCGTCAGTTAAGATATCAAGTAGATAAGCTGGACCATCACATGGTGAAGTCTCTGCCAATGGCTAATATTTTTCAATTACTGGCCTTCTGATCAGCCAGCTCACTAATAAAGAGCTTGTTGCTGGCTATTGACCACCTATTTCTACCACAGTATGGCCACTCGAACAGCTGCCACCAGATGTACTTTGCATGTCCCCATTAAACTAGCGCATGGGTGGCCAATTTCTTATGATCAGAGGGTCTATAGTAACTATTAACCTTCTCAAAGGGCTCTTGAGCCAGTTTAGTAAATGAGTCTGGTTCAGTCTTTTACAGCAACATCACAAATGGGTCATTTCTGAAAGTCTAGTGGTCTTGAAAATATCCATTCAATGTGCAGTGGCAAGTCAAAAAAACTAACAATGTTGGGAATCATTAGGAAAGGGATAGATAATAATACAGAAAATGTCATATTGCCTCTTTATAAATCCATGGTACACCCACATCTTGAATACTGCACACAGATCTGGTTGCCCCATCGCAAAAAAGATATCGGAATTGGAAAAGGTACAGAAAAGGGCAACTAACATGATTAGGGGTATGGAAAAGGTTCCATATGAGGAGAGATTAATAAGACTGGGACTTTTCAGATGACTAAGGGGAGATATGATAGAGGTCTATAAAATCATGACTGGTGTGGAAAAAGTAAACAAGGAAGTGTTATTTACTCCTTCTCATAACACAAGAACTAGGGGGTCACCGAATGAAATTAATAGGCAGCAGGTTTAAAATGAACAAAAGGAAGTATTTCTTCACACAACGCACAGTCAACCTGTGGAACTCCTTGCCAGAGGATGTTGTGAAGGCCAAAACCATTACAGAATTCAAAAAAGAACTAGATAAGTTCATGGAGGATAGATCCTATTAACTAGGAGGCAGGGATTGCTGTTTGCCAGATGCTGGGAATGTTCTGTTCTGTTCACTCCCCCCCGAAGCACCTGGCATTGGCCACTGTTTGAAGACAGGACACTGGGCTAGATGGACCATTGGTCTGACCCAGTGTGGTCATTCTTATGTTCTTATGACTGTGCTCTTATTATTGGGTTTGAGTCTTAGTCAGAGAAGCCATTGACTTTAGTCTCCAAACTCCCCAGCTGACTGGTACTGTACAAATGCCTCAGTTAGGGTGCTAGATATGATGCCTCCTCATTGACACCTTGGTCATAACCGGATAATGCTTTCAGATAAATCCTCAGCCAACTATCTGAGTTAAGGCCATTTCTGCTTTTAACTGGCTGCAGTCTCCTGATGGGTGAGAGCATGAGGCCAGTGTGGGGAGAGGGCTGCCTATGGCTTCCACTGACGCTGCTTTTCCCTTCGAGGTAGGGAAGAGGCATGAAGAAAACGCCTAAAATCCTGGCTGGAGAGGCCCTTCAGTAAATAGCGAGGGCCTTAGCCCCCAGTCAAGCAGCTGAGTGCCAGCTGTGGGGCCTTGTGATGCAGTTATGTTGTCTCGTTCAGCATGCCTCTAAACAAAACTGCTGGTAAGCGTGTGGCTGCTCCATTTCTTCCTCACAGGCATCTGCATCTGACTTCTCCCTCTTGCACTAGAAATACTTCCCGCTGTAACTGTGGGAGCACCTGTGCTGTGAATGAGCACAATAATCACATTGCCTGTCTTTTCCTCTTGAAACAACCCGCCCCCCCAAAAAACTCCCAAAACCTGCAGCAATTATTTCTCTCTTCCAATTAAAGGACAAAAAACCTGTCCCCTTCTACACTTGCTCATCAACTTTCAGTGAGAGAGGCTGAGTGAGTCCTCCAAAGACTCCAGCAGCTGTGAGGACGGCTAACGAGGAAAGCCGAGAAACAAGGCCTCCTGTCCCTCTGGGGTGGGAGAAAGGATATTTAGCCAGTGGGATTCCATCGACTTAGCTTTGCCAGCATGGAGATCAAGCTTGCATCAAGGGCAGCTGTTCCGAGCCGACGAGGAACAGACTATTCCCTCCCTGGAAGACGTGGATTCCGTAAACAGTGGCTCATCTGTGGGTTTAATGACACTGCTCCCTACCACAGGCTTAAGCAACTCTAACACCAGCTGTGTATAGCGCCCAGCGCTAAGCAAGAGACCATTTCTTGAGGGAGGGGACATGGGCTGGGTTGTAGAGCTTAGTGTTAATACTGCTGCTCCCACTTTAGGACTCTCGCTCCAATTCAAAAGAGTCTGTGAACAGACCTTCATTCCTAGTAGCTCTTCCTTAATTCCCGCAGCTGATAGGAAGAATGCACCAGGGTGGTAAGAGGGAAAACATTAGTCTGACTTTGCAAACAGCATCTCAGGCCTATCTGTCCTACTCCTCTGTCTATTTATGGGCTCTGGTCATGGGAGGGGAGATCCTCCAGGCTCTGTGTAAATGGCTCTTTCCTTCTCTGGCTGGTCAGCTCCTCTTATCTTCTGTGCTTTCTCCTTCTCCCCTGAAGGCCCGCCCCATGGCCAGCCCTGTGCATTGCTTGCTGCATAAATTCCTACCACTATCTTTTGCCTCTGTTCTGCAAATCCTTAAAGGAAATTCACCTGTATTAACTCCCCCCCCCCCCCCCCCATGTATATAAACTGTCCCTGAGAAAGGCAATCTCCATCTCCCAAGGTAACACTCCCCCCCAAAACAAAAAAACTGTTTTGCCATAAAATATTCTGTGGAACAGACTGACTCAAAGGCAAAAGGAGGAGTTCTGTTAAATGACAAGCCACCACCCAGGCCAACTACGTTAACTGCTCTGCACTGCAGTCAGGCTTTATGACGATTTCACGTAGAATCTTCATTTAGTCACACTTCATGCAGAGGGACAGCTAGTGATGACTACACAAGTGGAGTAAAGTTCTCTTGTAGAGCTGTGTCTAATATGTAATTAGACCTGCTCCTGAATGAGGCTAGGTTTGAGTGGCAGAGGTGGCTAGTGTGGGGGGGGGAGGAGGAGAAGACCTAGCCATCAGATTCCTTATTGCATGTATTCGCAACAGGATAGGAGTGACTTTTATTACTATGCCATATGAGGCAATACACTTGGGGATCAGGTGTTGGGATATCTTCCACCTGGTCTCTTACTTAAATTAAACAGCAAAAGACCAACTATTCTTATTATACTATTTTAATACTTTTCAGTCACAATACCAGAGTAAAACAGCCATGTCAGACTGAGTCTATGACAGACCACAAGAAAACATGTAGCATATTGAACATCCAAAAGATGCTTTATTACAGCTGATTGAGAAGTGTAACTTTAATGGCAGGGGGGCGGGGAAATCAATGCAAACAAAAAAAAAAAAACATTTTTTCCCCAATTTTGTTGATTTTTTTGGTCAAAAAGGTGTTATTTCCCCCCACCTAAAACCAAAATGGTTTGGTTTATTAACTGGAAAATTGTTTTTGTTCTTGATAAGTCAAATTCTCAATGAGAACAGAAACTTCCATTTTGTTGAAAAGCCTTGATCACTTCTTGTTTTTGAAAAAGAAAAAAAATTCAACCAGCTTTAGCTTTTATAACTCCTCTTCCTAGGAAAAAAAATTATATTCAGTGCCAGAAACAAATGCCTCTCAAATGTTTAAGTAGCATAGGGATGCTGTTCAATAAATCTACTCTTTCAGTAAGAGTCCCTGAACTCAGTCATACCAAGCGTATGCTGAGTATGTGTATCAGTTAAATATAGCTTAGACACATCTCTCTGCATGCACTTGCATTTAAAGGTTTGGGTTAGGTGCAGTAAGATATCTAACTCTACACCACCTCAAGAAACAAATTTTATTGTATATTTGAATTGTGCCTAACACAATGTGGTGGTAACCCTACTACAATACACACACAGCCATACATACACAGAGCACACCCTAACTTTAAGTTTGCCCTAGAAGCTGTGGCAGACTTTTGACATCCTTTTCCCCAAAGTTTACTATGCTCCCCCTCCTCCCCCTGTCTTTTCTGCATGGGTCTTTAAAATTTCATCTCATTCACGTTTGCAGAAGGGTATGCTGGAGAGCTGCTGTCTATCATGAGGCAGCGTTAAGGTTATGGCGCACTGTCTCTGGTGTATAGTAGTCGTTCCAGTGGTGAGGTGTCTTTGGGCAGAGGAGGAGAAGGTATGTAGTGTGAGATGCTTTAACGTCTCTTCCTTGCTTCTGAAGGCTTTGTGTTTGCTATGATATGTGCAGGATGCCCTTAGCTGCCAGACACCAGAGTGATTCTGCGTATGAATTTCTTGAGTTGGAAAAAATGGATTTCATACGTAGCAGTAGCCACTTTCATGACTAACACAATCTTCAGGAAAGTGCTCAGCTTTCATAAAGAGTCACATTCTCAAAGACTCTGTTTTTCTTGAAAGTGGCTGTTGCTTTGTCTCCTTTCATTTCTCTGAAAAGAACATTACAGATACAAGGAAAAAAACCCACCAAGCTATTGCAAGTGATGGAATGCAGTTCAGGCACGGTTTCCCATCCACCAAACCCCCACAAATGTAATGCAGGAGGTGATAGCTGGATAGTGCCTGGTATTCTGACAGCCTGCACTGGGGAATGATAGGGGGAAGGAGGTGGCCCTGATCTGATATAGCAACCTGATCTCCATTTCAAAATAGTCCGTAAATGATTTTATTTTTCCCCAGTGATTGAGCCACGCTGCCTTGAGCTTCTGCTATTTCTCGGTGAGAAAAATGGATTTACTTTTTTTGTGGCTGAGGGATCAAATATTTGCAAACCATGATAGTGACAGCCTTGAGTCTCCTGTGGTTCAACTGAGGTATCATCCTTAACAACGGCGTGTCAGAACCAGCTGCGCTCAGAGAGTCTGCGTACATAATGGTTTTCTTTATGAGCCAGATATCATGAAAGGAAAGAGGTCTGAATCACACATAGCACAGGGACATTGAGAAATTTTACACCAAGCACAACACTGGCCTAGACCCAGACCATCACCTCACACCCCACCCAACCTTCCTGCAGTCTAGGGATGAGGGACTATGGCAGACCACGAGCACAATGCTAGCTCAGGGCCATGAGTGCTACCAACTGTGCCAAGATTATGGCTCAAGTAATAGGTGGATCATAGTCACCGTTACCAACTTAAAAACAAAAGTGAAACTCTGAGGCCTGGGTCAATGATCAGGGTTGTGAAATGCCCAGGAGTACCTGTCTGTGGAAGAGATGAACCTAGCATGCCTGATCTCTCGACTCAGAGCCCAGTGCATTTCCTCCTAAGCTAAAAGGCATTTTGGGGCAGAGCACTCGCCTCCAGCAGGATATGGCAGTGACCTAGTGCTGCAACAGCACACTTTGTAGTTGCAAAAATGAGATCTAATAACGTCCTACATTCCACTTGTCTGACCATCTCTTTGGTGCCATGCACTAGCGCTGACAAGGGCATCCTGGAGATATCAGTCTCATGAGCCTCATGACCTCCATCTTCCCTCTCTGGGCATAAAGAAGCATTGGAAGACTTTCAAAACATTAAAAGCAGCTACATGTGCATAGGAAGGGGCTGGATCTCATAAAATGACCTCAAAAATCGCACACCCTACCCCCCACACCAAACTAGCATGTCGATTTTCAAGTCACTCTAACCATGTACAGTAGAACCTCAGCGTTACAAACACCTCAGGAATGGAGGTTGTTCGTAACTCTGAAATGTTCGTAACTCTGAACAAAACATTATGGGTGTTCTTTTAAAAGTTTACAACTGAACATTAACTTAACAGAGTTTTGAAACAGTCCTATGCAGAAGAAAAATGCTTCTTTCCCTTTATTTTTTTAGTAGTTCACATTTAACGCAGTATTGTGCTGTATTTGCTTCCCCCCCCCAGCTGCCCGATTATGTACTTCTGGTTCCAAATGAGGCGTGTGGTTGACTGGTCAGTTCGTAACTCCGGTGTTCATAACTCTGAGGTTCTACCGTATCACAAAATTACATTAAAAGACGATGAAGGTTGCAAAGTCAAGCACTCAAAAGTCAGGAATGCTAGAACTGAGTTTCCCTGGGCAACTTTAATTTGCCCTCCTCTTCCCGGGTGTATGCATTTAGATGCAGTCTTTTTAACTACTTTTTCCACAGGACCCCTGCCCTCATCAGTGAACAGAAAGGATAGTGCTAACTGAATGGGGAGCTAATCAATCTTTCCTTTTATCTTCAATGTTCGATGTGTGCTCCAGGCTTTATTTATTGCATGCCAAACCCTGCATGGAATACAAAATTATCCATCCCCTTGTAGGTTTTCCTGTGGTGCCCATCACTATAGTAGCTGAATGCTTCACAAACCTTAATGAATTCAACTTTCACAACAACTTGTGCGATGAGGTGCTGTTACTATCATTCCCATTTTCTAGATGGGGGAACTGAGGTACAGAAAGGCTAAGGCCAAATTTGTCAAAAGTGCCGACTAGTTTCGGGTACCTAAATCAAAAGCGCACGGGCCTTGATCTTTCAGAATATTTAGCATTTTTATGGTGCTTTATATGTTCCAAAGGCAACTCCAGTTGACCTCAGTTGCAAAAGAGCTGAGCACTCACAGCTACAACTCTTGTCCCAGGTGACTCAAGCAGAACTAGCTGGAAAACAAATTTACATTCCGCAGAAAATTCCAGCATTTCCAAATCTCTTTCCATTCCCAATGAGAATGAAAAGCCGACACTTCCTGAGCAATGAAAAACTCTGAAAAAATGTAATGCAGAATCTTTGAAACATTTGGCTTAGATAATGCCACAACAATATCGAATACAGGAGAGCCTCAAAGATACAAACACCAGAATTAGGAAGTGACCGGTCAACCCAACACCATGTGCAGCTGGAAGTACTGTAAGCAATCCAGCGATCAGCGGAGGGAAAAAGAAAAAAGAAAGCAAATACTGTGCAGAGCAGAAACAGTCCGGGGGCTGCGCTGTTCCTGTAAGCCAAGGGCGCTGTTTCACCCCCTCCCACCCCACCCCACTTGGAGGGAGAAGCTGTTTTCACACACCCCCAACCCTCCCTTCCAGCCAGGGAAAGAAAGCTGCCACAGTCCAAGCAGCTCAGGCTGCAAGGAACTGAAGGCTGCAGCCAAAGCATGGCCTGGAGCTGCAGTGGGAGTCAGCTGCCCTCTGGAGGAGTTTTAAGAGGCTACAGACTATGCACTGATGTGGCTCAAGTTTTGCCTGTGGCTGCCCTCCTGGATCCTGCCAGCAACTGCAAGGGGCAAGGGCGCTGGCAGTGGGCTGGCACCAACCCCTGCCAGGTGCTGTCTCTGGAGCACGGTGAGCAGTGCAGCTGAGGCTGGGACTTGTAATGCCAAGGGTGCGGGGCAGGCCCCCCCCAGTTCAGCCCAAAGGCAAGAAACAGGAATAGGGCAGGGAGCTGTTTGCAAACCAGACAGTGCTGCCAAGTGCCAGCTTTGCAGAGATCTCGCCCAGCCTCAGCTGGAAGACACTGACTGCAGGGTCCTGTACTGTAATGTTCTGTTCAGAGTTACAAACAACCTTCATTCCCGACGTGTCCGTATCTTTGAGGTTCTGCTGTATATTAACTAATAATAGCTACAGAATACAGACAATGATTTTAATAGAATTATAAAATACGTAAAACTAATATTTTAATAATAAAAGTCAAAGCAAAATGAATCAAAACGATAAAGTCAAAGTGAAATATGTTTACCTTACTGAAAATAAATAATGATAAACAATGATAAATAATGATGTAAACATTTGACACTCTCCCACAAAATGGTTTGATTTTGACGAAACTACATTTTTCTATAGAAAAAACTGTTCTCTCAAATTTTGCAACCAGCTCTAGTCTCAGACAAGTCTCTCAGAAAATGAGGAACACACAGTTAGTGGATTCCTGTTGAAAGTGCGGTTGAAGTGACTTATCCAGCATCATGTTGAGAACTCTGTGACAGAAACAGAGATAGAATCCAAGTCTCCAGGGCAACATTCAACTGCATTAACCATGAGACCCTCCCTTCTCCTCCTGCAGTCCCCTGTCTCATTTACTATTCACTTTCCAACTTCTGCTACAAATGAGCCAGTAACCCTACAGATAATAGCTTCCTTTAATTACACAACCCTGATTAATTCCCAGAGTACACCACCCAGACTGTGCACTGGAGGAAGCAAGGTTTCTTCGGAAAAAAACTCGCCCCAGCTCCAGCAACTCTCTGTTCTCCTCTCTCCCTAGCACCCTCTGTTCCAATGCCTGCCCCCCGCAATGCCCCACCTTTCTTCATTCAAATCAGGCCACTTTTTCCTTCTTCTCTGTTGTCTTCTCAATGCAAGGGGGAGCACCATCAGGCCTCCCCAGCAGGAGCATGTGCAATGAAAGTCCTGCTCTGTCCCTGCAGCCCAGGGATGGAGCATGCTCAGTTGCTGTATGGGGATGGTGCATCTGCCATCTGGTCAGCACATAGGAGCTGTGTGGGGATGGCAGTATTACCCACCCCAAATATTCAAACACCATCAGTAAGACCCCACAAAAGCACAAGTTAGGTTTACAGATCATGACAGGCCTACAATCATGAGGCCTAGAAACTAACTTACTTCATTTTTTTAATGAAAGCTTCAGTTCGCTTTTTTCCCCAGCAGCTGGAATATTAAGTATCCAATATCCCGAGACTTGCAATAAAATCATTACAACTGGCAAGGGGCATGCTCAATACAGACAAAATCGTCCAAGAATTTAGCTGCCAAACTCTAATGAGTCTCTACTGTACATATGTGAACTGAGAATTTCAAAGGCCTATAAGTTGGCCAGATTTGGATGAGTTTTCACAAGGATGGCAGAAAGCCCATTCCTGACACCAGGGCAACCTCACCTGCCAATTTTCAAGCCCTTGCTCCAAAGCATGGAAGTACTAGAGCTCCTCAAAGAAACAGCTGTGAGAGCTTTTAAACAGGGATAAAACAAAAACAAAAAGAAGTCCGAAGATTAGGGAAACATACGTTAACTCAAGCAAACAAACAGAAAAAGAAATCAATCAGCTTGTGGCAGACATTCAGCATGGATAATCTCAGTTCAAATGGACAAAATTTGGCAAAGTTATAAGCAACTGAAAACTGGTCAATAAAATGGAGAGTGTTAGATAACTTTAACTATAGATGGGGCTACCTACCTACTCTGTCTCGCTCTCCCTTTCTGGACCAAATTCAGACTTGGAGTAAGCAAGTACAGCTTGTCTGAAATCAACTGAGTGCCACTCATTTACATGAGGTTGGAATGTAGCCCCGTGTGTGTGTGTCTGAGTGATGTGTGCGTGCACATGTATACCTCCTTGTTTTGTGTGGGAAAGTGGGACAGAAACACCAACATTTGCTCTTGTAAGATGCAGGTTTACAGATGGGTGTCAGCAGCAGAGTGACAGGTAATGCGAAAGGGGGTCCTGCAGTCCCGCTGACCTATTTTGTCTCCTTCTATTTTAGGTTCTGGGCCAGAGAAATCTCCTTCTTTCAGCTGAGAGCAGTGGCAGAATCCCAGGCTCCCTCATCTCATTCTGACAGGAACAGTTGAAACTGTGATTTGCCTCCCAAAAGGGGAGTAGGCAGCTGAGGGAAGAGGAGAGTTTGGAGAGGCAGTTTTTGAAGCCATAATGACCCAAAGAAGGGGGGAAAGGGGCATCGTCCCCTGCTGGAGGAGACGATGTTCAGGTCCTCTAAGGAGGCAGCTTTGTCTAGTGGTTAGATCAGATTAATAGGAGTTACGACTCCTGGGTTCCATTCTTGGCTCTGCCTCTGACATGCTGTGTGACACTGGGCAAGACATTTCCCTCAGCATTCCCTGTGTGTAAAATGGGCATAATACCGATCCACTGCATGTGTATGTTAGCGAGAGAGAGGCTAAAATCATGAATGTCTGTAAAAGGCTGAGATCCTCAGGTGTTATAAAGAGGAGCTACCCTCCACCCGCACAAGCAGCACCCCCCAGCGCCCACCATGAATAGGAGTCTGCACTCTGCACTGCTCCCCCCCCACTCAATAATGCTCCAACTGAACTCCCTGAACGTGCACCCTCCACTGCATGGGATCCTGCACGGACATCCTGCAATCTTCACATCCCAATCCCTGTGACCCAGGACCCCAGGAGTATGCACCCTGCAGGTTTCACACTTCCCCCTGCAATTCCTGCCTTCAAAAGCACACCTCACACTGCCCTCTATGCATGCCCCCTGCACAGCCATGTCACTCCTGCCAGCTCCCACCAGTCTCACCACACTCCATAATTCCTACACCCTTCCCCCCGACACCCTGCAAACCACCCGTGACATGCAGCAAGCTGGGCGCACACAGAGCTAGACACAGACACCCACACACAGAGCTGGGTCCGCACACACACACAGATGTGGGAACAGATACACACACAGATGGACACAGAGGTGCGTGTGCAACCCCTTTCCTCTTTACAGAGCTATGTGCATACCCAGTGCTGGCCCCCACCCACACCCAGGGTTGGAAACAGACACACATCCATATACACCCATGCAGAGCTGGGCACAAACACACACAGAGCTGGGTGAGGGTGTAAACACATGCACTCAGTTCTGTGCATGGGTGAGGGTGCGGGCACACCCAAGCTGTGTGCGTGCGCGCACGTGTACACGTATGTGCAAGCACAGGTGCCCTCCCATTTCTGTGTGTGTCCACCCTGATCTGTGGCTGCGTGTGTATGCGTGCGTGGCCAGGCCTGTGGGTATGGATGTGTGCATGTGCACATCCAGCTCTCACTGAGCTGAGTGTGAGCACGCACACCCAGAGACCTGGGTGCATGCACACGTGAGTAGCTGGGCACCCACCCACCACACCCAGGCAGATCTGCTTGTGCACACACACACAGAGCAGGACAAATTGACAAACACCCATCCAAAGATGGGCATAAAGAGTTGGACACAGACAAACACAGATGGACGTATCCACCCAGAGCTACACAGCTGGGCGCACACAGAACTGGGTGAGCATCCACACACAGCGTCTTCTGCCTCTTAAGCCCTTCCGCTCTGTACAACCTCCCAATTAAAACTAATCCTCATCCTGAAAATAAGCTGACAACTAAAGCAAGGTTTTAAAAATTCTTCCACTTAACGAGGAGCTTTGCTGTGTCTCTTCCATCTCTCTCTCCTCTCCCCTCTTTGGGAGAGATAAAAAGCAGCTCCCCACCCCCACCTGCCCAGCTCCTTTCTGTAAATACGGATGTAGGATGGCATGTGTGCGCCAATTGAAGCCCCAGGTCTGCTACCCTCACTCGCACCAAGCAGTACGCCAGCAGTCCCATTGATAGCAATGGCTTTACAAGAGATGGCTTAATTTAAGGAAAGGAGGTGGAAGCCGGCCTCCATCACTTCACTGCTACTCCCATACGCTCCCTTCTTCACTTTTCCCAAACTTACACACACACGTGTACACTCAATGAGCCCGCCACGTACCTATGCATCGGTCTATCCTTCACACTCCCTTCCTCATCAACATAAACAGGTGCACACCTGACTGATAAACCCTTCTCACATATGAATGCACATACGTTTGCTGAGCAACAGATCAGATGCCAGATCTCTATTGATTTCATATGGACACAGTCAGTTACTACAGTGATAGGTGTCAGCATAAAAAAAAAATACCCTACAGTTAGAAACATCGGCGCTTTACAAACAGTTGTATGCAACCTATCAACCCTCTACCTATACATATCCCCCTTTCATGGGCATGTGTATTCACACCTCTCCTTGCCATGTCCCCATACTCCCCCTTCGTGCACACACATTCATCCATCACACACTAGCTTACATTTATGTTTGAATGCTACTGTGATTAATACGTGGCCAGCACCGCCAGCCACCCTGTCCTTTTTCCTGCAGTCCATCAGGGAGGCACAGAAGCCCTGATTTCTTGAAGAGGAATCAGAAATGCCAGCAGCTCTCAGTACCTAATACGTCCTAGATGGACTGATGGGGTTTTACGATAGAGAGAATCAGTAAGCAGTGAGCTTGGAAAACAGCTCCTGGGAGATGTCAGGGATGTACTGTACCTGCCTCAACTGAACGTGCCCAGCTGTTCCATCATCTTTAAATAGCAGACAGTAGGGGGATGTGAAGCACTTCCTTCTCCTTGTGACTAGATATGGGGAAACTGCCCTTCACCTTTCTCTTTAACACACACACACACACACACACACACACACACACACACACACACACACACACACACACACACACACACGGTAAATTACAGATATGAATCTTAACCCTTTGCAGACAGCAGCTCCTATCAAATGGCCATGTCAACGGTCTCAGATTTGCTTGAGTTAATTTGCTGGGGGCAGAGCTGTAACAGGATTCAAGCCGGAAATTCTTGCAGTGTGTAATTAGAGCTGGGTGAATAAATGATTTTTCAGTTTCGTGGCCAGTTTAGGTCAATCTGAAACAACATTTTTTTGTTTTTTTACTCACTGAAATGGGAAAAAAAAATAAAAGTGGTTTTGGATTGAACAAAAGGTTTAATATGAGCTGAAACTAAATGTTTCATTTTCAGAAGATTGACTCCGTGTGTGTGTGTGTTGTTTTTTGTTTTGAGTTAAATCTAGCTAAGTTTTGGAACATAACTCGTTTCAAAATGAAATGTGGAAACATTTTGTTTAGAAAATGTCAAAACAAAATGTTTGGACTTTTTCACCATTCCCTCCCCGCCCTTTTTTTTTACCATAAATATTCACCAAATTTGACCCAAATTTATGAATGGTTTTGGTTGACCTGAAACTGCATATTTTGGTGATTAAACTATTTGCAGAAAAATGTTTGCCCAGATCTGTGTGTAACTCTCCTACTGCTTTTCTTCTCTCAGACAGACTTTATATTTATTCTTTCTTGGTTTCCTTAGGCTCCAATGTCAGCCACCTAGAGAGATGGGACATGTTTCGTTCTTGGTGTGTAGATGGTGAATAATGTAACACACTGTAACTCAGGGTCATGGCTGGACGCACGACACAAGTGGCATGCAACTCATGTATCCTGTTAAGAACATTTCCTTTCATCTTTGATGTTTCATTGTGAAAGCTCCTAAAGCGAGATGGCTCCTTGTCTGCTCTAATTTGGGCTGTGGATTTGACAGGAGAGAGACTTTAATTGAATATGCAATTTTTGAGTTTTCTGATTTAAATGAAGCAGAAATACACTACATGTGAATTGATTTCTCTCCCCGCCCCCCTTTAGATTTTGGCTGAATTTAGAACGTAAGAAAATGAGAGTCTCATACAGAGTAGTTAAGATCTATGCCAGTTTGCCCTCCAGCAACCCAATCCTCTCTCCCGTTGTTTCATCGCAGCTCTGACAATACACCTTCATCCTGCCCTGCAGCCCCCCTGCTATTCCATTCCGGGGCTCTCCACACAGCTCTGCCAATGCATCCCCAGCTATTCTAGTCCTTCTGGCTTCTCCTCAATTAAGATAGTCAATTGTGCCTAATTGTTTCCAGTTCAGTGATGGTTTGGGGATGTGAATAAATGTCCCCTCGGGACTAAGCTGCATCCTCTCAAATCACTTACTTGCAATCTAAACAGAAAGGACACCTAGGTCTTCTGATAGGAAAGGCTGGTGCATACAACAGATAATGATATTTATCTGAAAAAAGAGAGGCTGTGTTTTAGTTACATTTATAATGATACACTTCAAAGGTTCAAGGCTTCCACTAGGCGTGAAGGCATGACCCTGTTCTTCTCCCCCAGTGCCACAGAAACACTTTTCCAAACATTAATTTGCATTCATAACCGCTGTTGAGTTCCACCAGTCCCCTACACCTAAGTATTGCAGTTATTCACCAACCGTTTTTTGTTTGCTCACATGTTTAGAGAATAGCTGCTCTTTGTAGGAATAGTTGTTATTCGGTATTCATCATTTTCCCATATAAAATGTTGCAGGTCATTCAGTCAAGGATCAGAAGCAATCGCATATGGCATACGAGCAATCATGCACCACAAATAAATAGTCAATATGAACAGCTCACAAACCCCCATAGGCTGAAATTGGTTCAAACAATTACAAAATGACAAATCCTTTCACACATGCAGTGTTGCTGTAGCCATGTTGGTCCCAGGATATTAGAGACACAAGGTGGGTGAGGTCATATCTTTTATTGAACCAACTTAAGCTTGTCTCTCTCACAAGCAGAAGTTGGTCCAATAAAAGTTATTACCTCCCCCACCTTATCTCTTTAAATCCATTCAGAGAAAACAAGTTCCACTTGATTACATGAAGAAGGGCTAAATCCATCAAATTGTTTCACTGAGAATAAACTTTCAGCTAGATCTTTCTATGCCTCTGTCTGCTCCCACCATGAATCCCCTTGTACAGGTCTCTTGTATTACAGGGATGGAGAGAAGGAAGACATCCTTAGATCACAGAGAGATGGCAGAGTGAGGGCAAGGGTGCTGGGAGTGCTGGTAGCAGGAGACAGAGATGCCAGTGTCTGGGCAGGGGACACAGCAGTGTCACCAGGAGCTCTGACTGCTGGGAACACCACATAAAGGAGAGTCCAGTAGAGGTGGTAAGAAAAGAACAGGTGCCAGGATAGGACATCCAGGAGTCAGAAGGGGAGAGGGGAAAGCCAGTACAGCCAAGACAAAAGAGGGAACCAGCAATTCCTGCATAGCTTTTGCTTTACTCAGAAGGGCCTCACTGAGCACCTCCTGGCCACAGCGTGAATCACTAGTGAGGATTTGTTTGCATGGAGACAGTAACAGGTGCAGAGACCTATTCCACCAGCCCAGAACCCCTTAAGTACAGCTTGACTGCACAACGCCGGTATTCTGTATTTTCAGAACTTCTTCCTCCTACTTCTGAGGTATGGGTGAGTGTCGGGGACAGAAGGGGCTACCTAATAAACAGAACCGGAGAGCTCCAGTTTCTCTTCTCTTCTCTACCACAGGTGCTCAGTCCAGAGATGTGGTGGTAGAGATTCAGAGTGGAGTCTGACCTTCCATCCCTCGAGCTCTCTCACCGGACCTCTCCCAACCTCCAAGCATGAGAGGTCACAGAGAGCAAAGGGATTTTATACAAAACAGACACAGCCCATGAGAACAAGAGGAAAGTGAGGCAATGGCTTTGCCCTGCTGCTCCTGGGTCCCGCTCCTGTCACACACAGCAGTCAATGGGGACAGACCGTGATGCAAGGGAAGTGCCTGCAGTCAAGGATCAATGACAGGGCAAGGTGGCTCGTTGCTGGTTTGGGTTTCATAAACCATGATCAATATTTAATGGAGCAATAACGTTGTTAAGAGACTGCAGCCCAAGCATGATGGAGGAGCTGGGGAGAGGAAAATGGCATTTAAAGCCTTTGGAGGGAGATGACAGCCAGTTAATGAACACTCTGGGATTGTCAGATTTCTCTCTTCATTTATTTAGAGAGACTGTGGCAAAGTAGTTAAAACATAGAATGAGGAGGCAGGAAACCCAGGGTCTATTCCTGGCCCTGGGACATGAGTGTGTTTATTATTTGAAGCAGGGGAAATGGAGTCCATAGTCCTTGGTTCTTTACTTGGTTCTAGAAGGGGACTGTGTCTAGTGGTTAGAGCAGGAGACTTGGAGCCTTGTGTTCTATGACCAGCTCTGCCGTTGACCGTGACACCTTGGGCAAGACACTTCAGCCCTTGGCGCTGCTGTTTTTCATCTGTAAAATAGAGTGAACAGCACTTCTCTAGCTCAGTGAGGCTGCATCGTGATGTTTACCGTGCATTCAGAAACTACTTTGGATAGAAGGTGCTAAAGCAGAGCTGAGCATTATTAACCACAGTCAAGGAAGAGAGAAGCTCAAACCAAAACTTCAGATTCAGCCACCACTGAACTTTGTAGAAGCTTGAATCCAACCTCAGACCCATTTCAATAAGTGTTCCTCTTCTTCCTGCAGCGTGGCTCCGTGCATGAGGTCTTGCCTGCTTCATCCTTTGAGCTCCAGTTATGCCTTTTTCTCTCTCTTTTCACTCTTGCCTCTCCTCTTTCTAGACTCCAGATCAGGCTGATAGGTTAAGAGGCTGGTATCTACGTGTATAACCATGGTTACGTCACAATTAGTGGCTAAGAGACCAAAAAAGAAGGAAGAAGAGGTTCAGACTAGATCTTCACAATGAGGGGAACCCTGCTGCCCTTAATCAGGCTAAAAGCTCTCACCAGAGATCATTACCAGTATCGTCCAAGTAAGGACCTCGGGACGAAGCCTTTCAAATCTGAATGCTTATCTGAATCTCCTCTGTCACACCAGCAGATGTTGGTCCAGTAAAAGACATTACCTCAGGAGAACAGATTCTCTCATGACATTTCTGACACATCATCCTTTCTCCCAGGCGGGAGTTCCACTTTTTCTCCCTGGATTTTATTTCTTCTGGTTCCAGACATGCAGAAACAGCTCAGGAATGCAAAATAAAACATGGAACATTGAGTGGACTGAGGGTTTGGTTTTTTTAAATCTTCAGTTATTTGTCAGGGTTTGGCTGAAGTTACTGGGGAAAAAGGAAGGAAGGGGGAAGGATTCAGGCTGGTACTTATTTAGATCAAAGCAATTTGTCATAGATTCATAGAAGACTAGGGATCAATAGGAGCTCAAGAAGTCATCTAGTTCAACGCCCTGCTGAAAGCAGGACCAACCCCAGCTAATTCATCCCAGGCAGGGCTTTGTCAAGCCAGGTCTTAAAAATCTCTAAGGATGGAGATTCCACCAATTCCATAGGTAACCCATTCCAGTACATCCTAGTAAAAAAGTCTTCTCCTAATATCCAACCTAGACCTCCCCCACTGCAACTTGAGACCACTGCTCCCTGTTTTGTCATCTGCCACCACTGAGAACAGCCTAGCTCCATCCTCCCTGGAACCCCCCTTCAGGTAGTTGAAGGCTGCTAGCAAATCCCCCCTCACTCTTCTCTTCTGCAGACAAAATAAGCCCAGTTCTCTCCTCAGATTCTCCTCATAAGTCACGTGCTCCAGCCCTCTACTCATTTTCGTTGCCCTCTGCTGGACACTCTCCAATTTGTCCACATCCTTTCTGTAGTGAGGGAGGGGGAGGAGGCAAAACTGGACACAAAACTCCAGATGTGGCCTCACCTATGCCGAATAGAGGGGAATAATCACTTCCGTCCTAAGTGTAGGACTCCGCACTTGTCTCTGTTGAACCTCATCAGATTTCTTTTGGCCCAATCGTCCAATTTTTTTAGGTCACTCTGTATCCTATCTCTACCCTCTAGCATATCTACCACTCCCCCCAGCTTTAGTGTCATCCGCAAACTTGCTGAGGGTACAATCCACCCCATCACCCAGATCATTAATGAAGATGTTAAACAAAACCGGCCCCAGGACTGACCCCTGGGCATTTCACTTGATACCGGCTGCCAACTAGACATCAAGCTGTTGATCACTACCCATTGAGCCCAATGATCTAGCCAGCTTTCTATCCACCTTATTGTCCATTCATCCAACCTCATGCTTCTTTAGCTTGCTGACAAGAATACTGTGGGACACCATATCTAAAGCTTTGCTAAAGTCAAGGCGTATCACGTCCACTTCCCCACATCCACAGAGCCAGTCATCTCAGCATAGAAGGCAATCAGGTTGGTCAGGCATGACTTGCCCTTGGTGACTGTTCCTGACCATCTTGCTCTCCTCCAAGTGCTTCAAAACGGATTCCTTGAGGATCTGCTCCACAATTTTTCTGGAGACTGAGGTGAGGCTGACTGGTCTGTAGTTCCCTGGCTCTTCCCTCTTTCCTTTTTTGAAGATGACCTTTTTCCCATCATCTGGGACCGCACCCAACCACCACGAGTTTTGTGCAATCACCTCAGCCAACTCCCTCAACACCCTCGGATGCATTGCATCCGGCCCCATGGTCTTTTGCATGTTCAGCTTTTCTAAATACTCCTAAACCTGTTCTTTCATCACTGAGGGCTGCTCACCTCCTTCCCATACTGTGCTGCCTAGTTCAGTAGTCTGGGAGCTGATCTTGTCTGTGAAGACAGAAACAAAAAAAGCATTGTGTACTTCAGCTTTTTCCACATCATCGGTCACTAGGTTGCCTCCCCCATTCAGTAAGGGGCCCACATTTTCCCTGACCTTCTTCTTCTTGCTAACATACCTGTAGAAATCCTTCTTCATCTGTTGCTAGCTGCAACTCCAATTGTGCTTTGGCCTTCCTGATTTCACCGCTGTATGCTCGGGCAGTATTTTTATACTCCGCCCTAGTCATCTGTCCAAGTTTCCACTTCTTGTAAGCTCCCTTTCTGTGTTTAAGCTCTCCAAAGATTTCTGTTAAGCCAAGCTGGTTGCCTGCCACAGTTGCTATTCATGACTCTAGTCATGATGCAGAGATGTTTGCATCATGGTGCCTTGTCCTCCTATTTTCATGTTGTAACATACTCTTGGAACTCAAACTTGGCATGATAGAACATCAAAGTCCATGACACAACGTCACAACATCCTGATGGTGCATTGGTGCTGGAAGAAATTCAGGATTCGAGCAGGATCCTGAGATGCCCATGATATCTGCTTCCTGGTACAGAGACTGCACTGCCATTAGCATTGCTCAGTGCATAGCTTGACACAACAGAAGACTCTGCCCTTTTCCCTAGATTCACCAGTGCATTGAGTTCAAGTCTCCTAGTCTCCAACAGGCCAGGAAAAGTGGGAGGACTCTCAATCCATCCAAGTGCACCCCAGAAACTTTGAGTTGCTATGATAAAAGGCTAGTCCTCTTTCCACTTCACCTACATGTAGAAACTCTTCTATCAGAGCTTTCTTCTCTGAAGGAGCACAATATAGAACATAGGGTTCAGGGTGGTCTGTGCTAGGGCTGGCTGGAAAATAGATTTTCCATCTTATGAGAAATCCTGACATCCCAAAATTTGTTTTCATTTGGAATTGGAACAACAGGGCAAAATTTTGAATTTTCCCATGGAAGAGAAATTCCAAAGATTTTTGATTTTGCACTATTGAAATGTTCATTTTTGAAAAGGTAAAAACATTTAATTTTGATAATGTTAAAACAATATAAAGTATTAAATTATATATAAATATCATTTTAAATTATAACAAAATGATACAATTAGTGGAACATTTTCACCTTACCAAAATGAAGAGTTTTGACATTATTGAAACAAGAAACAGTTCATTTTCTGTTGTCGAAATTGACAGGTTTTCATGAAACATTTCAATTTTGATAAAACTACATTTTCTGATGGAAAAGCTTTCCATTATAATTTTTTGACCAGCTCTAGTCTTTGCCAGTACCTTCCATTCTTTCCTTCCGTCCATGATCATGGAGTAATGGAAAGATCTGCTGCTCCAGAGTGTCACCTCACTGCCCTCTGTCAGCATGCAGGGGTAGGGGGTTCTTCCCAGCTTTACCCACTAACTTCTCATCCAGGTCCTGGTTCTGCTGCCCTCGGTGCTTGCAGGAGAGTCAAATGGCATTAGATCCTGACCTTCATGGAGGCTGGGGATCCAAAATTCAGTCATTCTACTCCAGGGAACAGTCAGTAGATGCAGATGAGCCCAGAGAAGGAATGGACATGAGAAAAGGGAGACAAGAAAGACACCACCAGGTGGGAAGCCGAAGAGAGATTTAGGGGCGTGGGAGAGAAACAGCATTGAAAAAAGAGGAAGACAACATGAGTGGGAGAGGTGACAGACAACAGGAGAGGGGTGTTTCTGTTGAGACAAAGGTTCCTGGCAAATTGAATCACTCTCTGCTCCCCTTTGTTGTCTGCCTCCTTGTTAAGGGACAGAACTGAGTGCAGAGACAAAAAGATTCTTAGAAGCACAGACAGATGAGAGCACACAGACACTGGCTTCCGAAGTATTTTAGGCATCTCATGCTTCCCTTAATTCCCCTGTGGTTACAAACCCCTTGCTGTGCAGGTGAAGTTGACGCATAGGAGTGAGGCTGCTCCATTCCCAGGCTGCTCAGCTGGGAGCTACGGCTGCTCTGAGCCAAGGTTGGTGCTAGAGGGCAGCAAAGCTACACACAGTCCTGATATTCCACATCCACAGCTCTAACCCTGCCTGAAACCCAGTGAGGCCTTGTGCCCGCACTAGGGAAATGAGCTGGCTTTCACAATGGGTGTCAGCTAAAGGTCCTGCCGTGCCCAGACAGGGAGTGTAGACCCCAGCAATGTGGGTTGTCTGGAACACTGTGCTACAACAGGCACAGGATTCAGGAGACTCCACTCAAAACAGTTAAGTGACTGTGGCAGTGCTGTTTGATTGGGCCGGGAGGGGTGGAGGGGGAACCATTTTTCACACCTATAGTCAAAATGAAAGTCTCATGTTCCTTGTCCTTATCGGGGCTGATTCATTCCTGAGGGCCCTGCAACATGTCCTCTGCCCCCACCCCCACCCAGCTGTAGGGTACATCTAGCAAACATAGATACGTCCAAGCATGGAAGGTACACGTGACTGAAGGTCATTCTGCAAATATGGCACCTAGGCCAGACACAAAGCTACCCTCCAGGAAAGCCTGCTGCCCTGTAGCAGGACACTGCTCTGCAAGAATCCCCATGGGGTGAAGGAGTATAAATAACGTGCAAGAAGAGGTCCCTTTAGTTTAAAAATCTGCCTCCAGTCTGAAGGGAAGGTTGGGTGTAACTGCTGTGATGGCGTCGCCCCGTTGCAGTGTTGCAGAAAACTCCCTGTCCCTGGTCGCTAAGCCAGCATGGGATCTAGACAGCCCCTAACATATACATTTATGTTTAGACATAGTAGGACACATATTGTTGGTCCAATTTTACCAGGCAATCCACATCACTTTATCAGTGACCTGTCCCCTTCATTACCACTCCCTCATTATTTGTGTCATCTGCAAACTTTACCAGTGATGATTTTGTGTGTTCTTCCAAGTCATTGAGGAAAGTGTTAAATAACAAAGGGCCAAGAACGGATTCACGTGGGGCTTCACTAAACACACACCCGCTCGATGATGATTCCCCATGTACAATTACATTTTGAGACCTATCAGTTAGCCAGATTTTTAATATACTCAATGTGTGCTATGTTAATTTTATATCATTCTAGTTTTTTTAATCAAAATGCTGCACAAAACCAAGCTATACAGCTTAAAAAGGTCTAAGTGTTTTATAATCAACACTATTACCTTTATTAAACAAATCTGTAACCTCATCAAGAAATAGATCAAGGTAGTTTGCCAGGATCTATTTTCCATCAACCTACGTTGATTGGCATTAATTAGATTAGCCTCCTTTAGTGATCTTACATTTATGTACCATACAAGTTTTAACAAATATCATTCACAACCGTACGTTACAAAATCTCCTTGATCCTGATATAAGGCTACTTGACTTTTTTTTTCCCATTGAAAGGATTTCACATATTCTCTTTCCCCATGCCATCAATGTTGAGGGATCTGTTCTTTTCCAAAAACAAACTATCACATCATCATCTCTAGTAATTGTGTCATCAATGAGTCCGTCCCTGAGTCAATAACCACCTTTGAACATTAGCCTAACAGAATTATTATGGGTTCTGTAGGGAGCCTTACTTTAGTTATCTTGAAAATTATTTTTGTTGCTTTATTCCTAAATACTACTATCATATGCCATGCCCACTGTAAAGGTGGTCACTCCCTGCTGGAGCACCTCCTTGTGGCCAAGTGTGGTGTACCAGCTCTCTATTCATCCAGTCATTCCAGTTCTGTGCTGGTCTCTCTTCCCGTAACTCAGCTCTCTGGCCAGGTCATGATTTAGTCTATCCCTTCTGAGGTAAGAGAGTCCAACAGAAAACAGTCTGTTGTCTTCACAAAGGTTTTCAGTCCTGACTCTGGGCTCTGTGGTCCTTGTGCCCTCTTGTTTCAGTTCTCTGGGTGTCCTTGTCCCCTTCTCAGAGGCCTTCACAGCATCATACCAGTGGCTGAGAAGGGAAACTGGGAGCTCCCGCTATACCAGGCTCTAGCCTGTGGACCCTCCAACCAACAGCCAAGGTCTGCTCAGTCCAATTCCTTGCTGCTGCTTCCCTGGGCTTCTTCCTCTGCAGCCTCTCTCAGGCCATCTCCATCCAACCTCTCTAGGTCCAACTTTCTCTTGGGGCCCCTAATAAACTCCCAAATCCTAAAATACAAACATAAACCCACTTCCACCCTCCTAGGGCTTGACCTTATACCTCTGTCCACCTTTTTTGCTCTATTCCTGATGGAATGCATCCCAGGACTTTCTCAGAGTTCCAGGGCTTTTCTCAGGGCTTCCCACTAGACCGCTCCACTCTGGTGGCTGCTTTTTATACCCTCTAGCCTCCTGCCAGACCTCTCTATTCAGACAAGAAACCAGGGCTTCCTCTTCCCCAGTCTCCCTACTCTCTGGAATGACTGCAATCTCTCCCTTCACAGCCCCCTTCTGTCTGAACTACTTCTCTTTATGCTAAGTAGTCTGCTCCTGCCCAGCTGGGTTCATGATGGTTTAAAGCTGGCTTTCCCTCCAAGTGCAGTGTGGTACATTAATTGGCCTCACAGGCCCACACTAACCTATTCAGGGTGTGTGTGTGTGAGGTATACACCCAGCATGGATGAAGAGAGGTCCCTAGCAGAGCTGGTTAGGAATTTTCTGACAATGTTTTTTCTTCAGAAAATGCCAAGCTGTCGAAACTGAAACTGTTCACAGGAAAGGGTTGGTTTCAACAAATCTCTCCGTTCGAAACATATTGGGAAAAAAATAGTCTTAAATGGTCCCAACATCTTGTTTCCACATTTGTCTCACATATACACAAAAAAACCATTTTTTGGTTGAAGGAACTTCATTTTGAAATTTTAGTTAATTTATGATTTAAATTTTTTTTTTTAAATTTAAAAGGTCAAAATCAAAATGAACCATTTTGGAATTATCAGAATGAAATATTTCAGTTGAGCTGGGTAGTGAGGAAGAGTGGCCTCCCTTTGAACTGGAGAGTGAAGTATCACTACACACACCACTGATGGGCAGACCTAAATCCGCCCTGTCCCCATCACTGGAAGTCCTGGGGCGGGACAGGAAGTTTAAAAGGAGAGTCCCCCTGGAGCTCACTTGGTGCTGAAGCACTGGAGGCAGCAGAAGTCTCTTCCAGGGAGCTGGGATCTCCACAGGACCCCAGATGAGGCCCCAAGTGGAGCTGCGCCCTGTGGTTGGAGGATGCAGATGAGTACCCCGGGAAGCTGCTGGGACTGCTGCCAGATGAACGGCCTGAGGAGTTATGGGGACTGCCAGCAGCCGAATACCCAAAGGAAACGGAGACCCTTTGGACTACAGGGCCCTACACCCAGACTGTGGTAGGAAGTAACCCAGGGGAACCAGACTTCAGTCCATTTTTGCTGCTGGAAAGTGGAGTCAGTGTGTTTCAGTAAGAGCCTCTCTAGGAGTAGGGGAGGTCCGGGTCCCCCTACCCATCCCTGGGGTGGTGACTGAACCGCCCTCCTTTGGCTGGAAGGTCTATGCGGTGTTGTTGGCTTACCCCAGCCAGGAAGCTATGGCCCAAAGGCTGTTTGCGCTCTGCCCCCTCCACCCAGAGGGCCAGAGCTTCCCCATAGACTGCTGATTACTGTCTGTCTGCAGTGAGGTGGAATGGCCAGCGTCCCAACTCGGGAGCGAGGGACACTACAAGATGATCCAAAAACAATTCTGATGATCAATTCACAAACATTTTCAAGATTGTGATTTTTACGTCACAATTTGGGATGGGAAAAAAATGTAAACCTCAAATAATCCATGAGAAGGGAAAACATTTCCCTCCCAGCTCTAGTCCCTATTCGTCCACAATCTCTCTGGCAATTATAACTCCATTTTTAAAAAAAAATAATTTCCTTAGTTTAAATGGAGTGAGTACCACTGATAAAGTATAATTGAGCATATGGTTTCAATGGGAAAATAAATGAATAAACCCTCAATCCTTCCTGGGCAACAGACACATCCCTGGGACACAGGAATCATCAGAGAAGATAGCAAAAACTTTTGTGAGGGCCCCTTGTAAAAATCTTGGCAGCACAATAACTGAGGTCTGCTCCTGCTCAAGATGCTGAGTTGCTGGAACAAGCTAGCCACCTGTTCTTCCTCTCCACCTCTTACCCTAATATCCTCCCTCCTTATTTCCCCTTCACATTATGTCTCCCTATTTTTCATTCTCCCTTCCTTTGGGTCCATCTCCTTTCATCCCTCTTTCCCCTCTCTTGTGCTGTCTTCCACCCTCTTCTTTCCTTCTCTTTTCACTGCTCCAGCCAGAAGTCTCTGGTTCTTTTTGACCATGGTTCTGACACTGTGTGACTGAGCAGAGCAGGAGAATGATAGGGGTGTTATAGGAGGAAAAGGGGTGTTATGCTGTCTGGCTGAGCCACTGTCACAGCACAAGAGGACCAAACTCATGATATTGGCAACGAAGTCTAATGGCTTGGAGCATGGGACTGGGATTTGGGAAGTTCCTGTTTTGCCACTGACTCTGTGTGGCTCTGGACAAGTCAATTCACCTCTGTGTCTCAGTTTCCCCACCTTTGAAAAGGGGGATTTAGCCAACGCTAATCTCACTGGGGAGTTGTGGGGATTCATCTTTGTAAAGTGCTCTGTATGCTGTGTGAGTGGTAGGGCGGAGTGTCACATCACACATCTCTCAACAAAGAGTTAGCAGCCCCACAGTTGCTTTGCCAAACGTTTATGACCCTCCTGAAGTGTGTTGTTGTGTGACGTACCTGTCTGTATATGGGATGTGGATGGTTGCAATGACCCATGCTCACGGGATGGGCATGGCTGCCAGGTAACTTGATGGTCCCTACCTTCCCACTTTGGAGCCAGGAGACAAACCTGATTCTGATCTCAAACCAATTTTACTGCATTTGTAATTCCATTCCACTGTGGGCGAGCAGAGAATCAGGCGCAGAACCTTTCTCTCCCCCTCCCCACCTCAGTGGGTTACAGAAGCGATCTATTCAGAAACATGTGAGCAGGTGTAGAAAGCTGTCCTGCACTGCAACTTCCCCCACCCCATGCACAGACATGCATATTAGCCCCTCTCTGGTTCATCCAAGTGAAGTGAGATAGCCTTAGCCAATAGAGCGTCACTCTTCGCTATCATCGAGCTGAGTGCAGATGGCATAAATGGATGTAAGAAGAGAGCAAGGCAAGGAGGGGAGCACAGATGCACAGTGGAATGGAGGCACGGATGGACAATGGGAGAGTCAAATTGGCTGCAAGGTGTCTGAGGAATGAAATGTGGATAGATCAGGGTAAAGGTGGGTGCCTGGACCCTGTGTAACCGAGGTCATCAAGAAGTAATGACAATGCGATCCGTTATGCCGCTTATCTCTGCTTCACGTTGGTGCTTTCACTGAGAATTCAGGCTAATTTCCGCACTGCGTCTGTTCCCAGTCGCTTCCAAAGCGCTGGCACAGACACAAGGAAAGTTCAAGCAAACAGATTAGTTTACTAAGCACTGATTAACATCCTCTCCGTTAGAGGCTTAGTCCCCCGGTGGAGTCACCCACCACCGGACTGAGGGGACTCCAGATTTTATCCAATCTGCTACAACTTCTCCTGAAAGCCCCTGGAAGATCCGTGACCAGCCGCCTCAGACTGACCAGCTGCTATTGTCTTCCAGAAGTTTCTGCCCAGGCGACTCATGGATGTCACAACCAGTGCCTCCTGCTGGCTGCGCCTCATACGGCGGCCTCACAATACATTGGCAAACAGCTTTCTCCCAGGGTAAGGCTGCCAATATGAAAGTCAGTAAGCAAAAGCGCCTGTGGATTCCCAGGGGGGGCAGATAGTAATGCCATGTCGGAGATAGGAGGAGGGGGAACTTATATCCAAGTCAATTAGGATTAATGCAATGTGGGAAAGTATTAGTTCTGGAGCTATAGGTTTCTCCATTAAAGATGGAAGGCAGATTGGGGAGGGGGAGAAAAGAACTAGCTCATTCAATGAGGCAAAGCAGCAGTCTTGGCTCCCCATCCCTCTCCTTCTCTTCCCTCTCGCTTTCTCGGCCTCTTTTTCTTATGGGGGAGAGGAAAGGGGGAGTGATGAGGTGTGGATCTAAGACATTACACCCTGGAGACTTTCAGTGGCTCCAAACCCCATTAAGACAGTAGTTTTCTCTCTCTCCTTTGCTCTGTGCAATTTTGCATTGACGGTGGCTTGGCCAGTTATCAGTGGCAAACTAAAGGCATTCTCCAGAAGGATTCACCTCAGCATTAAAACCTTTAACTGCTTTGCAGTCAACTTCTCAGGGCTGAGAAGAGTTGATTTTTAGCAATCGTGCAGACATGAGCATCAGGAAAGTTCCTTGTTACTCTGATGTGAAAGGTTGGCAGGTGGGTAGGAGGGCAGCTAACCTGGGGATGAGGACGGCTGGGCAATAGTGAAAAAATCAAGGAGGGTGACTTGGGAATTCCCAGCTGTAGATGCCTCTCATCTTGGCAAATGGGGCTATTTCCAGGAGGACTGAGCTGAGAACAAATTTAAAGGCGAGGAAGAAATGAATGAAAAGGTGGGTTACCTTGAGGAAGCATAGGGTGGGAGACGCGTGCGTGAGAGAGAAAAAGAGGAAAAAATCCAGTTACCTCTTACCTTACATCTACTCTTTCCCCCCTTCCCAGGCTGCCCCCCTACCCCCTTTCTTGATCACTGTAGAAAACACCACTGTCCTACCTGTTACTCAGGCCTGTAACCTGGGTGTCATCTTCGACCCAGACCTCTCTTTAGGGCCTCACATCCAGGTTATGGCTAAATCTTGCCGATTCTTTCTGCATAACATCTGTAAGATATGGCCTTGCCTATCCCTCCACACAGGTAAACCTCTCACCCAGGCTCTTATCTTCCATCTCAATTACCGCAACATCATTTTCTGCAGCCTTGACAAATGCGGTCTTGCCCTCCTCACATCCATTCAGAATGCCGCCGCACAGATCACTTTCCTAGCCTATACGTTTGACCACTCCATCCCATTCTTTGAATCACAGAATTATAGAAGATGAGGGTTGGAAGGGACCTCAGGAGGTCATCTAGTCCGACCCCCTACTCAAAGCAGGACTAACCTCAGCTAAATCATCCCAGTCAGGGATTTGTCAAGACAGGCCTTAAAAACCTCAAGTCGGTAACCCATTCCAGTGCTTCACCACCCTACTAGTGAAAAATACTTTCCTAATATCCTGCCTAAACCTAGAATCCCTCCACTGGCTCCCCCTTCTCTATCGCACCAGAGAGAAGCACCTTGTATTCACTTTCAAGGCCCTTTACAGTCATTCCCCACCCTACCTATCATCTCTCATTCTCTATTGAGCTATCAGTGCTGGTCTCCAATTGGCCTGTGATACCAGCCTCCACTGCCCACTTGTTAAATTTTCAAACAATCCCCTTTGTGCTTTCTCCCATGGTGCCCCTCATGTTTGGGGCATTCCCTGTAAACATCTGCAAAGCAACCTCATTAACCACCTTCAAATTCCTCCTCAAAACTTTCCTTTGCCACAATGCCTACAAAATGGTTAGGCTGCTGACGTGCTGAGACCACTTCTAATTGTTTTCTTGAACTCCATCATCTGTCTGTCTCCATCTGTTGTCTCGTCTTCTACTTGGCTTGTGAGCTCATTGGGGTAGGGGCTGTCATTTTGTTCTGTGTTGTACAGCGCCTAGCACAATGAGGTCCTGGTCTATGACTGGGGCTCCTAGGTGCTATGGTAATACAAATAATATCACACTTTTTTGGCACCCTGCATCTGTCTCATCTCCTTGGATTGCAGGCTCTTCAAGTCTGGATTGTCCCTTACTATGTGTTTATGCAACGGGGACCCAATCTCTGCTGGGGCTCTAGGTGCTACCGTATACACAAAACAACTGTTTCTACGGTCTGCAAAGAGCTGCAAGGGGAAAGGACCAAGAGAAAGGTGAGACTGTACAGCTTCTAAGGCACAAGGCAGCTGATGAAATCTGCAGGTTACAGCTGTGCAAAATATGGTCATAGCCGGCAGTCTGAGAGTTTTAGCTTGCATTGCAGTATTGCTTCTTACCAGGTGTAGCAGTAGACATGCCTGCTCTTCCTCCCCCCTAAACACGTGTGTGTGTGGTGAGACGCTCCAGAATCCTTCATGCCTTCCTGAGCCACAGTCTCACAGATCATAGACTCAAACATTATGAGGCCAGAAGAGACCATCATGATCATCCAGTCTGACCCCCTGCACACTGTAGGCCACACCACCTCACCCTCTCCTGTAACTGACCCATAACTTTTGGCTGAGTTACTGAACCCATCAAATCATGATGTAAAGATGTAAAGTTACAGAGAACCTGCCATTTACTCTAGTTTAGACCAGCAAATGACCCGTGCCCCATCCTGCAGAGGAAGGCAAAAACCCCCCAGGGTCTCTGCCAATCTGACTTGGGGGAAAATTCCTTCCTGACCCCAAATATGGTGATTAGTTAAACCCTGAGCATGTTAGCAAGACACACCAGCCAGACACCTGGGAAAGAATTCTCTGTAGTAACTCAGAGCACTCGCCAACTAGTGTCCCATCACCAGTCGTTGGGGATATTTGCTACTAGCAATCACACATCAGCTACATGCCACTGTAGGCATCTCATCATACCATTTCCATCATAAACTTATCAAGCTCAGTCTTGAAAACAGGCTGAGGCAGTACGTCTCAACACCAATACAGGCCAATGTGAAACAAGCAGTTTTGAGCCTGTATCTGGTTAGGGGCAGGGATCTCTCAATTTTATTTGCCCGTAAAGCACCATACACACCTGAGGTGCTTTATCAATAAGTCAATAAACAAAGAACAGCAGCAAATTGCTAAGAGGAATGAATGAACAAACACCCCACTTGTAAACAAAACATTAAAAAAAACCCAAGGGTCTGGGGAAAAGGAAGAAGAAGAAATCCGCCAGGAAGCTGCATTCTTGACAGCTTGGTGCTACAGAACAGAACTGAGAGATTTCTGCTCCCATTGAATAGCAATGGATGGCAAAGCACATTGAGGCTCTTGTAAATTCATTATTTCAAGTATCCAGTTATTTTGAGAAAAGTTACATCAACAGCTGAACTAGCCCATTCAAAAGAAACTTAACATAGAACTCGCCTTGCCTCCGCGTGGAGCTGCTCTCGTTTTGGGTGCTCTCGAGCTTCCACTCAGCAAAGCGCAGCAGCACCTGCTTCACTTCAAACACCGGGACAGGCCCAAGAGGGGGTTGGGGTCTCAAACAGGAGAGGAAGTTTCTCGGTCTCATGCTGCCCCCCCTGGGAGTGCCGAGAAACACAGCCCTGTCGTTACAGTGGGACAATGGACCCGTTCAGAGTTCCACTGGGTTTGAATCTTCTTTCTGCGGGTGACTTTGTCCGGTATTTTAGACTCAAAATTTGGGGGGGGGGGTGTTATCATTTTGGAAAACTTACTATTAATTGTTATGATTTTGTTTCTATGGCAATGAAAACACTTGTGTGATTTGAATTTTGTTACTCCCCTGCAGTGTTTACTAGCCCGGCACTGCAGCTATTATTGCATTACCTATGTAAAACCATAGACGGGACGGAAACCGAACAAAACAGAAAAAGTCAGGCAGCTGAAGAGCACCAGCAGAGGGCCTCAGGGCAGGCAACTCGCACTTCCTCAAAGCAGAGACTTCTGGAGCTCCTTCAGCCCCGAGTGCTGGTTAGAACAATCTTCAGGCCTGCCCTCGCTTGCACCCTGTCCACAGCCATAACCTGTATGGGCCTTGTGGCAATGGGAAATCAACTGGGCACAGGAACACTCCAGCTATACCTCCTCCCACCCGGATCTGCCTCCTCCCTCCAACATGTCCCTTGTGCCAGTGGCTTCTGTGAGGAAGGCACAGCTAGGAAAATCTGCTCAGTGCTTAGCATAGGGGACTCTGTGCTTTTCCTTACGGCTGCTTTGTGGCCCCTTTATACTGATGTGGGATGAGCCTGAATGGCATTCTGGTACTTCTGACTCACTCTGGAAGGAGGGATGGTGGCTTGGAAGAGGTGGACAAGGCAAGAGCACCCTCTCTACACGCTACCTCCTCCTTCTTCCCTTCTGCTTCTGGGCTTTCTCTCTGGAAGGAGAGATGGTGTCATGGTAACATAGGCCACCCCGGTTACTGAGCTGCCCCCTCTCCTTCAGGAGCAAGGAGCTGGATCCAGGAAGTTCTGGCACTTATTTCTTTTTTAGGACTCAAGCACAGAGTAAAATGTATTCCTGTGGGACTGCTTGAGGTGCCCAGTAGTATATATTTGCAGGACTGCACCGTGAATTAAGATAACACCAATATGGTGTCAACATGCAATGAGCACAAGGGTCAAAGAATATGGTCATCTGGCCAATTGTGAGGCTCAAGCCAGTGCAGGAGTCCTAGAAAGAGGATTTGACTTGCATGAAAAGTGGAAATGCCTGGTTTGGTGTCACTGTCCACGCCCAGCAAAACACACACTGTAAACCATCCCACCACGAGCATTAACTAGGAAAGGTGCAGGAGACTTACACAGTCCTCTCCGTTTCTAAAATTAAAGGTATTTGTACAAGATAAAAGAAAATTAAAAACATAGGTAGCTTACGCCAAACTTTGTGGTTCTTAATAGAACAAATCTCTCATTTTTAATCTCAAATATACATTGTATATTCTTATGCTTATTCATATAAATGTTTATGTAGCAAATAGTGTGACTGTTGTGGTTATAACTTTAAATGCATTTTTATTTGACTTTGTTATTCAATATATATTTTCCTTTTCCAGCTGCACTTGGATTTGGGAGACAGGTACAATGTCCACTTACACACATTCGTACTTGAGCTTTGTGACAACTAGCAGTGGAGTTGTTGAAATATCTATTTCAAAACCTGTCTTAGCACAATCGATCAAATCCTCCACTGAAATACAAGGAAAATAAACAAGGCAATCTGACTGTAGCTCTTGGCTGGGGGCGTGGAGCAGGGGGGGGACAGGAAGAAAGATTATTTCAACGGTTCAAAGAGCTTAGAGAGTCTTAGAGGGGATTAAGGAATAAAACAATATATTAAAATTGCAAGGAAGCAAAACTAGAAACCCAACCATCTTGACAGCCATAAGAACACATCAGCCATGTAACATTTAACCCATAAGCTTCATACATATGAAGAGAGAATGAGAGCAGGAAAAGTGTGCTGCATTGTTTCTAAAGCATGGGCCGACTTCTGGCCATTCCAAAGGAGTTGGCATAATCAGCCCCTAAACTGGACACACATCTAAGCTGCAGAAGGAGCACCAAGACATGCTCATATTCTGCCCAAGAACAGCCTCTTCCTCTCTGTGTAATCTACTGCTAACACAGATAGGAATAATCTCTGCTGGGCACTGTGTGTATTGGGCATTTTCCAGTCAGGTATTGTACATATATTAAAGTGCCTGTCAAGAGCTCTTCGCCATTCCCAGGAATTCCCCTCTGTGCAATAACCTGTCCATGACTTTCAGAAGACTTAGAATTGGAGGGCTGAGAGTGGGAAATCCTTCCCTGGACAACCTGACACAATGCGTTTTGCAGTGGGTTTTTTGGTTGTGTGAGTGGTTATGGCTAGCCAGAATCCACCCCCACATTCCTTTAAACAAGGCTCAGCAGAAGCCTGTGTTCAGGAACCTGTATACACCAGAGCAGTCTTGTCAACTGAGTGCAAAAGCATTTGAGAATTGTTTGCCTGTCTCATTTAAGAAAACTCTGTTTGACAATAATAATGACAAACGTCTGGGAAAGTTATAAGTGGGAGTCGACCGTGCTGTTGTCTGAGGTTTTTTTGATGAAGGCTGCAGTCTTGTGCTTCAGAATCTAAGCTTTCGTTTAAAGAAAGTCTCTTACCTTATGGTTGCAAACGAAATGTAAAGACAGTGTAATTGGTGCAACTTTTCCTATCTGAGTTTGCAGAGAGATTGAAAAATAGCACAACAGTCCCATTCTTCTCAATGGGGTATTAACAATTACATCTAACAATGGGATTTTATGTATCAACTCAACTATTTCATGACTGATCAAAGAACACAAGAAAAAAGAGGGGCGCTAATCACCTGGTGCAACTGCAGATAGAGCATACTAAAAAGAAAAGAAATGGTGGTGTCTGACCGTACGAACAGAACTAGGGTTGATAGTCCAGAGCCCTCCACAAAGAACCATGTCATCCTGTGCACAGGTTAATACAACTGAGGAAGGCTCCAATCTGTACTCAGTTTCCTCTTCTCATTCTTCCCATGTGGTGCGGATTTTGCCACTTCCCTGCCATCACCCTGGAGGTCTTGTGTCTCCTTCACATCTACCCCAGCTCCTTGGCAGCAAAGCTCCTGTTAGAGCTCCTTCACAATCAAAATCTCCTCCTCAGGGAGAGTGGGGCGTTTCAGAGTGCACAGTGGGAACCCAACTATGTTAACGCTTACTGGGTTAGCATGAACGTCCTCATGAAATCCACATGGAAGGGAAAGATGCTATGGAGACAGCTGGGGAAGGATATGAAGTAGGTGAAACACATGCTTCCCCTCTGAGGTAGAGAAGACCATGTGGCTGTTAAGACAGACCATCCAAACCACAAGCCATGGCAGGACCGTTCTAGCCCGAGCTGAAGTATTGCGATTGGAACATTACAATAGAATGCAGCCGGAGAGTAAAATAAATTTCCATGCCGTTTAGAAAGCCGCATGGAAATGATTATGTCTTACTCTATTTGTATTTCACCTAGAATGAAAACTAAGCAATTCTGTAACCTTTTAAATTTATTTTCTATGTTGCAAAAATTAAACCAAGCACAGGGGATAAACAAACACATGGAAAGTATCCAATTCCATCTCCTCCCCCTCCTCACCTTCCCTGTGAGCTGTTCTGAGATTCTTACCCTGGCATTTTCAGCCAGAAGGGATCCAGGCAGCTGGGCAAGTGAGCCTTTCTGACTGCTTGCTTAAGGGGATGTATTAATGAAACTTCAATCTTGCTCTCTCTGTGCCCTGTGGGCCAATACATTTGTGTAGAGAACAGGAATACTTTGTAGACAGGAGTCCATCAATATCATTAAAGCTGCTGTTATTTCTCTTATGAGTACCAAAAGATGGTAGGGAGATGAGGGGTGTGAGAAGGAAAAGACGTTATGTTTTATGATTGAATTATGAATCTCTCTCTATCTTTTGTGCATGTATTTGTTTGCTTTTTCCCCCCACTCCCTTGACAGCAGAGCCTAGGACTCAATCTGGGTTTTAGTCCCAGTTCTGTCACAGTGGGAAAGATGGACTCGAATGGAATCCCCATTTTATACCAAGGATCTTGCAGAGGGCTGGGTCTGAACGCCACTCCACATCTGAGTATCTTGACAAGACAAGATTCTTCAGTCCTTGTTGGTCCCCCCCCCCTTTGAGCTCCTTGACTGACTGCTCCATTTTGGGACTTTCGGTACTTCTTCAGTTGTATGACCTATTCATGTCTCTCTATCAATGACTTTCAGTTTGCCAAGGAAGAGACCTCCTCACCCACACACAGTCATGGTGATCATGATCCAGCAAATAGGGTGCTGGATGGGGAGTTGAGGTAACTGAGTTATATTCCTGGCTTCCAGTGTGACCTTGAATAAATCAGTTTACATCTCTCTGCCTCACTTTTCCCATCTGTAAAATGAGGATAACATTACCCTTGCCTGCCTGTGTAAGGAGCACTGAATTCCATTAATAGTGTGTATGCGTCCTGGAGTGACCACATGGGGCAGAACCATGCACCCAAGAGAAGGAGTTAAGTAGCAGCTAGGAATGCTTATGCAGAGTCCAGAAACTCTCCTTTTGTCAATATGCTTATAGCCTCTGTGGCCAGGACACCCCAGGGTCAGAATTTGGTCCTCAATATTTGCACGGGGCTTTTAACAACTAAGCCTGTTAAAACTGGCTGGAGACCATCTGCTAATAGTTTTTCCTGAGATTCCTTGGTGCTCCCTGCCAGGCCAGAATTGCAGCGGACAGGCTTTCCGGGCACTTGCACTTCAGATCCCAGCTGGAACCACAAAGCTCAGAGGTCCATGAAAATGAAAAACAACAACATGTAATAACAATTAGCTCTTTTCATCTCCAAAACACTGTACAAGTATGGTGAAACTAAGCTGCACCACACCCCTGTGAGGTAGGGGTAGTAAACACCATTATTAGAGGTGGTGAATAATACACGGAAATTGTTCCACAAATATTCATTTGATTATATGAATTAATTCACTTCATTCACACTCACTCCTCTTTTATGGTCACTTCCCTCCCAGATTTGAGCAACTGATTTTTACTGGCACACATGTCCCTGGGGAACAAACTGCAAAGCTGTACACATGAACATTTGTTCCTGAAGTGTTTATGAGCACACCTGATTAGGAAATAGAAACAAGAGGTCTTCCTCTGGTGGAAATCGGCATAACGCCATTGTGAAATATGATAATCTGGCCTATGTGCCTTATTTCACCAATCACAGCTAAATTAGGTGGAGAAATTTCCACCAATATCCATTCAGATTCTAACACAATTTCATTTCAGCCATATTTGCCTCCCTTTTATGTTTGTCTGATGTAGAGCTGGGCAAAATTTTTCAGACAAAACCTTCTTCTGGCCAAAAAGAAAATGCAGATTCGGTGATATCAAAATGTAGTGTTGATCCCAGGAGATTAGAAAGACAAGGTGGATGAAGTAATATCTGTTATTGGATCAGGGTCTGATTGTGGAGCTCTTTTTCAGGTCTGGGAAAGGTAATCAGAGGGCCACAGCTAAATACAAGGTGAACAAATTTTGAAGTATAAGGAGTTAACACAGGTTGCAGGAAACCATTCACGGGCAATTAACACCTCTGCAGTCATAGGACAAAACTAGGAAATAATATGTTAATATCACAATTTTTTTTGGGGGGTGGAAAGTGAATTTGTATCCATAGTAGAAACTGATTTTAAGAGTTACACTGATTAGATCAGGGAAACAAAACATCACTGGATGTGCAGGTCTCCACAAAAAAAAGTTTCAAATATCTACAACAAACCACATGAGCTACACAGCGGAGGATCTAGCTTGATTCTCTTCTGGTGTAAATTGGAATAGTGGAGGTCATAAACAATTTACAGACCAAGAATTATTTGCAGATGTGATTTAGGGAATACTTTCAAATAATGAATACATTTGAGATACTCACTCTCTTTGTGGTTATCTCCCACACAGAAAAAAAAAGGCTAGAATTGTCAAATCAACTACACAATGCAAATTATTCCATTTGCTCTAATTATTTCCATTTCATCAGTGGGACAACTGAGGCACAGAGAGGCTAAGGACAAAATTTTCAAAAGTGGTCTACTATGTTAGAGTATCTTTGTTTTGAGTGCCCATGTTGAGCCTCCTTTCCAGAAGTGCTGTACGTCCACACCAACTGCTGATGATCAGAACCTCTGAAAATCAGACTCCACATGTCTCATTTGGGCACCCAAAGTTCATGAATACTTCAGAAAATATTGACCTAAGTGACTTGCTCAAGGCCCCAAAGTGAGGCAGTCTTAGAACTGGGCTTAGAACCTAGCTTTCCTTATTCCAATCTTTAACACAACACTTCCTCAGGCTCAACAAAAAAAAATCTTCCCAACACCAAAAGTAATCATCATGTGTTGGAAACAGAATGTCACCCACATTAGAAGGACCTGAAGGACAGTTTCACCTTCCCTCCATCACTCATCATCTGCAATTGCTCAGATCTGTTATTGTGCATTACTTCACAAAAAGAGTTCACATCAAAGCAAGAGTTAACTCAGGAGCAATGTTGTCCACATCTGGGCTCAAATGACAAGAATAAAGCCTGAAATGGACCCAGTCTTTTTCAACCGACAACAATCATTAAGGTTTTGGTTGAGATTTGAGATGAAGTTTTCAAAATGGTTCTCGTTTCAAACCACTTTGCCTCATAATTAACTTTGAGCTGAGTTATATCTTGATCCAGCTGGTGTGTGAAGGAGGGAAGAGATATGGTTTGGAGACCATAAATTTAAAGGAAAAAGGGTAGGAAATTAATGCGAACCTTCCACCTGAAATATTTAATAATGTAAAATAAATAACAGTTCTCTCTATGTACAGAGCTTCCTCCATCGGAGGTTAAATTTTTTGCTGTCAAACTGTTTTTTATCCATTAAAAATTGGGGTTTTGACTAAATGAGATTTTCCACAAAGTTTTTGCTTTCCTTGGAAAACATTGATATTTTATTGAAAAACAAACATCTGAACAGCCAAAAAAATTTGGTTGGACTACAATTCTCAACACCACAGCCAGGGACTCTGATAACACTACCCTCTCCCCCCACTAGGTGGTGGTGAGAAGGTGGTGCATCCTGGAAGATGCTGTCTGGCTAGAAAGCCCAGCCTGGAGGAGGAGAATGGGAACATAAAGCATCCAAACTACATCTCCAATGAATTACCACAGCACCATTTTGAATATATATATATATATATATTTTTTTTTTTTCAGTTTTCAGATGAATTTTTAATAGTTTATTGTAAAGTGGAAAATTTTCTCAGAAAGCTTTGATGAAAATGAAAAATAATTAGTTTTCATCAAAATTTTCTTCCGTAAAAAAACCCCTACTTTTCTGACCACTCTAATTAATATACCCTTTGAGGAAGATACAACTCCCACTGAAGTCAGTGGGGGATCTTTCCATTGACATTAATGGGATCGGGGGAAGGTTCTTTGTGCTCTGTGTCCTAGCCGCGTGGGCCCTGGATTCCTGTTTAACAAACTCATTCCCATTGGCACCTCTCCTTGCTGGTCAAAGAAGGATAAAAGTTCTGAATTTGCAAGGAAAAAGAGCACAGTGTATTTCTTAATAAAGCCGCAAGGTTACAAGGGATGGTCTGCTAATAACGTGCTGTTGGTTTGGTGGGAAGCTGCAACAGCGAGCAGCAGGGACGCTGCTTCATGGCTGCGGCTTTTTCAAAGGGGTCTGTTAAAAGTATTTCAGAAGGAGATGTGTGTGAAGTCTTTAAATGTGTCAACAGGGGGGACAGACACGTGAACTCTGCCCACTCCTGAGCTGACGCCAGCCTTCAAAGCAGAGGAGATCGACCTTTCCAGTTGAGAATCACTGAACGGCAGCAGGGGGTGTCCAATATTTGTTTCTAAGACTCTTTTTAGGTTTTTGGGGGGGTTTTTTTTGCATGCAATGAAGAAATGGAAAGCGGTCAACCGAAGCCAAGGTTCAGCCGAAAAAAAATCTTTTATTCCCTGGAAATTGATTTGGGGCAAGGGGGTCGTAAATCACTGATTAACCAAGCTGTCAAATCAGTCACCAATGGAGAAAACAAATACTCAAGACAGGACAAGAAAATCTTGTTTCTCTGATCCTGCCGCTTTGTGCCAGTTAGATTTGCTCAGAACCTTGACTGCATGGTGAGTGGATCCTGAACTGTGGGACGGTTTGCCTGCAATGTCCCTCATCCCCCACAGGGCTCATCATCTGCCTTAGTTTGCCACTCTTTTCCTTGAATCACTTCACATCAGATTATCTGGGAAGGGTGGGAGAAAATATAAACCTCTCAGTTTTCTACAGTGGAAACAGGAAACAATTTGGTAAAGAAACAACAAACAGTTTAAGATCCATGATTCAGCAACAGGACATGTTCGGCAGAGGAATAACAAAACCAAGGGCTTTTCAAAACCAAGGAGTTCAGAAGATTCAGAGACCCTCCAGCATTTTCCGGTAGCTAGACCAAAGTTGAGGATGTTGCATCTCCTGAGAAACAGACAATGGTTCTTCCAAGCAGTGTAAGGTGCAGATCTCCTTACTCTGCTCTAGGTCTGAGTAAGGCTCTTCATTCCTAAGACCTTGCCCCGCAAAGCACTTGAGTGAGTATCCCAACTGGGGTTACACACATGCTTAAAGGTAAAGTTAAGCCTGGGCTCAAGCGTTTTGCTGCATTAGGGCCTTACAGAGGAAACACCAAATCCTGAATTCATGCCTTGACATGTAACCAAAGGAGGGAGTGATTTTTAGCTGTAGGATGATCTCAAAATTCAGGTACAGGAGGGGAGCAAGGAGAGCTGGGAACTATTCCCGACTCTGTCAATATATGACTTTGGAAAGGAGGCATCACCTCTTTGTGCCTTAATTTACCCAATCGTAAAAAGGGGATGATAATACCCACCTCGTAGTGGTTTTGTGAGGAATAACTGATGGTGTGTTTTAAGTGTGTTGCTCTCCTCAAATGGAAAAACACTACGCAAGTGTAAGGTATTATTATTAGTATTACTCCAGTTTATCTAATGGTTCTGTACACCTGGTTTCAGGGCACCTGAAACCTCTGGAAAAACCTGGCTTCCTATCAATGGCAGAGTCATTTTTCAGAAGTTGATATTCTAGATCCTTAGCCCTAGCGGGTAAGACAAAGATATGGTGGCTAGCCAGCCCTACCAAGAATGCAGCATGCTGAGGGCAGGGGGGAAAACACCACACAGGGCAAGGGGGAAGAGAAGAGGAATCTGTGCCAAACCCTCAGAGAAGATATGGATAGAACCAGAGTCCATGCCAGCTTTGGAGAAGTGCTTGGGAGTCCCTGACTTCACAGAGCACAGCTAGCTTTGAAAATCTTGGGTGACAAAACTGAGCATCGGTTAACTGGGAGATTCAGTTAAAGGTAATTCAGTAAAACATTTTTTGCAGGTAAAGGGTGTGGTTTAGTGATCTAAGCACCAAATCTGCAACATCAACAGCAATGGGCTCAACTTTCTGCCATGGTAGCACCGGCCTTCACCTCTCAGAAGAAGGTAAATTCAATTCTGTCCATGCAATTTATGTTGAGAGAGTCTTTTAGATGAGACTTCAATACCAGCCAACCCTCTGCGCTAGCTTCATTTCAAATGCTTCCAAGCACTTTTGTGTATGTACCCTTTAAAGCTCTGTTTGCTGTGCACAGACATTAGGGATCCCGTGAGACTCTACACAAGATTAGAAGTTCACCTCAGTGGCCTTGGCTAAAATTTCCCCGCTCTGCGACGCGTGCAGCATGCTGTCACTTCTACAAACACTACTACTGATATTGGGGTCTTAGTTTTCCTTTCTTTGAAAAGATTTTCACTCCATCTTCAATGACCAAGGGCCTGGGGGCATGGGCAGAAAACGCTCCTTCAGATAAACTTGATGCATAATGCTGAGTAAGTGGGAATGCTACCGAACCATAAACCCAGCAAGGGATGGAGGGGTTGAATTCCATTCAATTTTTTTTTTAAATGAGACTTCCAATGAGAGAAAACAACGCAATAGAGTTGAGAGAGTCTATGGGATTGAGATTTGACACTCTCATCCAGTGGCAAAGCAAACCAATGCAGAAATGGAGCCCAGAGCCAGAGGAAAGAAAGACATCACTTAAAAGCTGCAATGTAAATAACTCCCCTGCAAACCCTAATGCTGCCAGGGAAGAAGGAAATGATGGAAGAAAAGGGAGGTGTATGCACACTTGCTAAGGGAGTGGCAGAGGTAGGCTCCTAGTCACAGGCTAATATGTAGAAATGAGCTCAGAACACATGAGTGGGCTTTGAAGGTGAAGGCTCAGCGCTCCATAGGAGACAAGAAGAGGCTCAAGCAAAAGACTCTAGGTGGGGCGAGGGAAGGAACCAGGGCTGAAGGCTGGAGGTGCTGCTCATTAAATAGCAGGGCAGTATGCAAAGGCCCAGCCAACATGCTGGAAAAATTCAGATAATTTGAAATGAAGGGTGTTGCAGCTGCTCATGTCAGGTGTGATTTTGATCCGTGATGAGTAATGTCCTAGAAAGACCCCCTCTGTGATCCCAATCAGGTTTTTACAAGAGAGTCAGTAAATGCTGGGACAGGACCATTTGGAAGGTCTAGTTAGATTCAGGCAGATGCTAGGTAATGTCTAACACGTCCAACAAAACTGCATCCACGTCTGGCACCATTAAAGGCTCATTCCCTTAGACACACCTGCTAAGATACATGCCTTCCAGGCCAAACAGAGTTTGGCTCCGCTACATTTTCAAACACATAACACTGTCCAAAGCCTCGGATTATTTTATTTTTTTTAAATTCCCAAAGTCTTCTGTACACCTCCAGCAATTGCTGTGGTCACTTCAGCACGACCCATTTCTATGAGCAAATGCCAATTTAGCCAATGGGAAAAAATATTAAATTGCCTCAAACTTCAATCAGCATTTCTTCTTGGCATGCAGCTTTCCCATTGCCAGCTCACAAGAAATAAGAGCAAATGTCTCTCCAGACTTCCTGAAGTGTGAACCCAGGCACTGATGACATGACAAAGCCCCAGGCGTGATATTACAGTCCTGGGCATGACAACATGATATGCGCCTGGGAATATTGATGTGCTATGACCCTGGGCATAACACCACACTATGGTCTCAGGCCTGACACTATGCTATGGCTTCAGGCATGACATCACGCTATGACCAGGACCCCGGACCGATGGGGAACCTACCCTACACCCCTCGCTCAATCTCCCGCTGTGTGTGTGTCTAGATAGGAAGGATTATTTGGCAGGAAACAAGAAAGAAAAACTTGTTTATATAGCATCTAGCACAACGAGGTCCTGGTTCATGACTAGGGCGATACAAATAAATAAGAAATTGAAAAGGGTATCACAAACTAATGCTTACATTATGGACTCAAAGTTCTTCCCTCCTTGAGGTTCCCCCTTTCCTGTTTGAAAGCAACGAGTTTTCAGGCTTCTTAGAACTGTGGTTTTAGATCTGGTATATAATCTTTCAGGCAGCAGAATAAACAACAAAACACCACTAACAGCAGTAAAACAAGCAAAGCACACGACTGAATTAATGGCTGATATTTTTGTCTCTCTGTAATCTCTCTCGCTTCTCCCCCACAGAGACGTCTGAAAGGAGCTGCCAGAGCCTTGACTGCAACGGAGAAGTTACAGATATGAGGAGCCACTTCAAGTTGACATGAGACTGTTTTATCTGTCAGTCAAAGGCATGGGATGAACAGTCATTTAGCAACAATACCACTGAAATGATATTCCTGCTTTTGAAGTACATAAACATTTGATTCCCTCTCCCTTACTTTCAGATTCTTTTCTTATTTTAAAACACAAGCTCAACATATTTTAAAATAAATCTGTTATTTTTTGAGTCACATTCAGTCATCTAGAAATAAATATTCAAGCGTCTCTCGATGTAAGAGAATTGGCATGTATCCTGCCTTCAGCTGATAAGAGAAAGACAGTGAAAGAGAATGTCACATACACAGTGGTATAGAGATTTTATGACCCCTCTGACATCTGCCGTTCTTGCTTTTAAAAATCTTGATGAGGCCAATTTAAGAATAAGAGTCTGCTGGTCTCAGACTTGCCATGTGACAAAAATACCACTCATAATTGGCAATGATTGCCTAACGCTTGGATTCTTAACAAATCCAGAAACTGTGTCTGCTTCCATAGGAAGCATTTTCAACTCTTGCTTTACAGACATATGCAAAAAAATAAGTTTAATTATCTGGGATTAGTGGGATTGTTGTTTCAAGTGTTGGCTAAGTGTATAGTGTACCCCTTTAGCTACATCTAGGAGTGTGATTCCCCTGCTCATGTATACATACTTGTGCTACCTTCCATCCAGCTAGCACGAGTATAAATAGCAGTCTAGCCGTGGTAGCACTCTTAGCAGCAGCAGAGGCATGGCTGAGCCTTCTTGAGTAGAAACGCCCCTAAAACCCAAAACCCACTGCCCGTGTACCGTGGCTACACTGCTATTTATACTCAGACTAGTTTGATGAGAGCTAGCGTAAGTGTGGGTACAAAAGCACGGGAATCACACCTAGTGTGGATGTTGCCTTAGTATCTGGTCCAGACAGGGGAAAAGAGCCTACTATTGCTACCAGCTAACAGAGTTACTCCTTTAGCTCAAGCAGTAGAGACATGCTCTTCTGGTGCTGAAGACCTTGATCGTATCCCCACTCATGTCTCTTGGGGAGGGAAGCGACATCATTACACGTTTCCACTACGGAAGAATGTTGTTTTGTGTTTTAATGGTGAACAGCAGGTTCCGGTGTTCAATAACCACAATTTGAGATGTAAAGTGAATGAGTTTTTACAGGGTAGCAGTGGGGGGAGATTACAGCTTAATTAATACTCAGCACATCCTGGGGACCTACTGTAGCATTTCAGGGGGACCTCAGGCAGATCTGTATTTAAAAAAAAAAAACCACTGAACTTGAGATTTTATCAAAAGTAAACCGAGATCATGAATGTTTCTAGGAAATGAGGCTGCGGGAAGGTTTTAATTGTTGCAACAACAACAAAGGGACAGAACAGAGGATGATTATTTATTATTTACCCAGAACCACAGGTGTGCATGGCTGTCTAACGTGCTACAGGAAAATAGATATGGTCCCTGGCCTGACAAACCATGTACAAATGTGTGTGTCTCTAACAGAAAACTGAAAAAAAGTTCTTGTATACAAAAAGATATTTCCAGCTAGGGAAAAATCAAATATTTATTCTGTTAACAGTGGAGATTTGGAGCACAGAGGAACAAAGTAATTTCACATATACCTGTGAACAAGCTGTTACAAATAACCTCCCTAGACAATAAGTAGAAAGGAGAAGGAAGAATGAATAGGGGAAGGTTTATAACTGTACAAAGAAACGTGTGCTTCCTTGGAATCAGGTAGAGAAAGAATTTGCGAACCCAAATCAGAGCACTGAGCCCACCAAGTCTGAAAATCCCAGTGCATGTGCACACACAAATGTAGGTTTAACACTATTTTATTAATTTTAGAACTGCAGCAGCTAACAGCCACAGCTCTTACATAAGGGGAATTACTAGAATTGCTGCAATACCACAGTTATAACAATCTGATGCTCTTAAAGAGGGGCCCAATTGCCGTATCCTGATTCTGACTGTTCCTGTCACTTCTCAGGTAAAGGCAAACTTTCATACCTGTGCAGTACAGGGCGAGGCTAGAGTGTGGAGATCCCTCCTTTATGATCCTCCTCATTCAATTTACTTAACCACGAGGGTCTGAGTCTCTCTATTACCTTCGCTTGCGGCACGGCCATAACTGTTATTCAATGTTCTGCAAACAATTACGCAGCCCTGTTTAGACCCAGCCTGGTATCTGACTCCACAGGTCAACATACACACTGTGTAAAGCAGGAGCACCCTTTGTTTGCTCTAAATTTATTGGCTATTAATTTCTAAGACAGCAAGGAGAAGCAGCCTAACAGTTCATTCTGGGGGTCTTTGTTCCAGGGACCTGATCCTGCAAACACGGAGGTTCCAGGAGTTCTGGACGTTGCTTGCAGGGTCCGTTCCCTGCAGAGTGATCCAGAGAGAATGAAAGAAGCTTAACAGCTACTGCCTGTTGCTGAGACAGACATTAACAAAGAGCAAGACTGCTCTCAAGAGAATGCAGAGAGAGAGGAAAGAGCTTCTTTATTTTTAAAAAAAATAGCGCTGCTGGATCAGCTGCCCTGGAGACTGAATTCCTCTCCCAGCCAGCAGGATAGATACGACACAGGGAACATCAGTTCCAGCTTCCCTAGGTCCCTGCCTCTTTCCCTACCGAGAGAAACCACCTCTGCAACTGGGAGATCTACATGGGAGGTGGGGAGGAGAGGGGAAAATGAAAGAGACAGCAGGAGAGGGAGCTGGGGCCTGAACCTGGCTTAAAACAGGGCAGGGTGATGGGAATGCTCGGGCAGGAACTGAGTTAGAGCAGGGGTGACAGAAGCAGGGCAGGGTTGGGATGACCAGAGCAGGGTGGGGAGCTGGGGCTGGACCCCAGCTAGAGCAGGGGGTGACGGGAGCAAGGCAAGGTGACAGGTGCTGGGATGGGGGGGAATGCTGGAGCAGGGGCTGGGGAAGATTCTCGGGGCTTTTTCTGATTTGGATTTTTCCCCCCACAAAGAGAATTTCTGCCTTAGACATTGTAGATCATTTTGCCCCTTCCCCCCCCTCACCCCACTACAAGACAGAACTCATCCCCTGGACCAGAGCTCCCAGCTCCTGCCCTGCTCTGGGTTGCTCTCACCTTCATTACCATGTCACGTCCATCCCTGGCAGGGTCTGCAAGGCACTGCCCTTGGACTCCTGCGTGGATGTCGCCTAATGAAGACATCTATAAATATGGGCACATTAGCGCTCACCATCTGGCTGTGCCTTTTGGACTGCTCCCCTCCCCACAGATCAGTGCACACGGAGAGTGCTGCAGCCAGTCAATTATTCCTCCTTCGCCTGCTTCGGCATTCACGGAGACTGCATGCCCGATGGCCTGAGCCGCAGGCTGAGCAGTGGGTTCTCCATCAAAGCGAAACATCGAACACAGCTCAACCCCTGCTCTCCCCCCCCTCTCCATCCTGCATACTGGCTGTCTGACTGACACACACAGGCTCGCTTGCGTGCTCCCTTTCCCTGCCAGAGCCAAATTCATCCCTTCCTTTTCAACCGTTACCCCAGAGATCGACCTTTTTCACCCACTCCATTCATGCCCGTACATCTCCATACGCTCTCAGCCACCATAGTGGCTCTCATGCCTTACCTCTCCTCCATCCCTTCCTCATGTTCACCTTCTCACCTATTTTCCTTTCTGCCTCTCCTCTCCTCTCCATGCACTCTTTCTAGCCTCTCTCACTCTACCCATCTCAAACTCCATTACAGTTGTCTGGCCAAGCTCTCAAAGAGGCGCCAACACAGGGAGCTGTTCAATGAACTGCTACAACAAATTCCATTCCCTGAATATTCTGTAGCCACAGGACGGCTAAGAAGATTGTATTTCCTTTGAAGTGCATGAATATTTGATATCCTCCTCTCTCTAATTATTCTCTTCTTTTAAAACACCAGCTCACATGCAGTATTTAAATAAAGCTGTTTTTAGAGTCACAATCAGCTCGAAACAAACAGGCCAGGCTCTTGAGACACATAACAAGTGGTGTACATCCTACCACTCAGCTGAGAAAAGAGGGAAGGCAGAAGACTGTATGATGAGGTTGTTTCAATCATTGGGTTGCAGTGCCAATCTTTCACATCTAAAGGCTTAGATTCAAAACACCAGTTAAGTCAGCACAAGTGAAATAAGATTCGTGGTCTCAGCCTGGTCCCTAGTGCATGTTTATCCAAACTGCAAAAAGCATTGAACAGTTCAGCACAGCAGTCTTTGTTCAGGAGATAATTGGAATAGCAGGGGGTGCGGTAGGTTAGGATCGAAATGCAGTGACAGAACTGCAGGGGCCAGGACTGGAATAGAAGGGGGACTGCCGGGCAGGAGTGAGGGCCACTGGCAGAGCTGTGGGGGAAGGCCAAGACAGGAACAGCAGAGAGTGCTGCAGGGCAGGAGTGAGGTACACTGGAAAATTTTGCATAGCTGTGTGGGTGTGTGCACGTACTGAAGGAATAGTGCAGTGTCACAGCAACCACACACGCAAACACCAGCCCAGAGCCAACTGAACGCTGCTGATTTACATCAACTGAGGATTTAGCCTTGCCACACGTCCACAGGCCTGTTTTCACAGCACAGGGCGTGGAACACTATCAGAATCCTGAGGTTATTGTGAGGCGTCACAACATTGTGAAATTGAAGAGCGGGCGGCTGTACCAACGTCTCTGCAACTGCAAGGCAGATGAGCGGCTGTGACTGCGGGAAGCTGTGCTTCTGGGTAGGCAGCTGAACAAAAGGCCAGATGGCAGTGCCTGGTGTGACAGCTGTCTTCAGCTATGTCTACACGATAGCTTATGCTGGCACAGTTTATGTCGCTCAAGGGTGTGAATAAACCACCCATCTGAGCAACATAAGGTACATTGATAGGGCATGCACAAAGGGGGGGGGGGCGCTAGCAGGGGCAGACCCCCCCCAACAATGGGCAGGGGTACAGAACTCCTCCGACCCTGGGACTGCAGCGGGAGCTGTCCTTTCTCCCCTTCCCAGCAGCCCCGGGGCCAGAGGCGCTGTCAACTCCTGCCGTGGCATGGACCGGAGTTGCTCTGTGACCCTTTAAAAGGGGTCACGTTTAAATTCCTGTGCATGCTCCTGTACACCAACATAAGTGCTCGTGTTAACAGCGCTATGTAGGCAGGAGACATATGTTGCTGCTCACCGAGGTGGTCCTAGTATGCCCCTGGGAGAGCTCGCCCCTGTCAGCACAGGGAGTCTTCATCAGACGCGCTGCAGTGGTGCAGCTGCATCAGTACAGCTGTGCCGCTGCAGTGCTGTACGTGTAGACGTGGCCTGAGTGTATATGGGAACTCGTAAGCTAGTGAGCAGCTGTGCAGGGAAATGCACTCATGTGTGGGCAGTTGGGCCAGTGAATAGGTGACTGTGCCCGAGGATGGGAAGCTCTTCCACTGAGTGGACAAATGTGCCCATGAGCAGGTTAGAGGCGCTCTCTGGTGGGCATCTGTGGCCAGGGGTAAGGGATGGATGAATGTTTGTGCCTGTGGATGGAGAACTGTGTCCAGGGGCCCTCACGGGTGGGGGAAGGAGGTGTGACGGAGTACATAAGCCTTACATTAGCATGGAAGGGACTAAGGAGCTGCTTTGGGCTGGAGTGGCCCCACCCCGAGGCACCTGCAGATCATGCCAGGACTAGAGGAGGAGTTAGAAAGAGGGAACTCCACTCAGATGGGGGCAACCCTGGGAAGGGAAGAGACGGCTGAGCTTCGTCAGCCCTGGAGAGAGGACAGCCTACCTGCAGAGCCCGGCCCTCGCAGAAAGAGGGCGCAGAGCCCCTGAGCGGAAGGGAAAAAGGAACTGAGGCTGGCACCGGAGCGCAATGAACTCTGCGGTGGACACTAATGTTCCCAGGGCCCCCTGAAGTAAGAGAGGCCCTTGTCCGGGAGACAGCTGCTTGCAGTTGTTCTTTACCTTCCTTTTGTTTAACCCCTTTTGCTGATTATGGGCAGTGCGGTGGCATCGCTGAGGACGCAGAGAGGGGACAAGGCAGTCGAAAGACACTGGCCGCAGGCATGTGCCAGCCTGCCAGAAAGCAGCGCCTGCTGGGCTGGGAGAGGAGTACTTGGACTCTCAGATGTGCACTCCCCATATAGCCTCCGGGGGGGGCACCCCTCCCCACCTGCTTTCGAGGCTGCTTTCAGCCGGATTGCTCATCTGGGGTTTGTGACGGTCATTGCTGTACATTTCAGGTTAAACCTCCTTGGGCCTATCTGAGAGCTTCCCGGCGGGCCCTGCACTGGGCTCTCTCCCATGGCTGGCAGCCCTAACAGGTCCACAGGACAAGCTCCGACGCCTGCTAGTGGGAAGCCACCCCCACAAACTCTTGCTGGAACCTGCCTCGTCTCAGCTCTTCGTCGTCACCTGCAATTAGATCTGTGCTTTTATTATCTCGCACAATCTTGCTGCAGAGACCAATCCCTCCTCTATACAACCCCAGCCAGGCTCCAGCTGTTGCATGGGAAGCCTTTCACCCACAGCATGTAGAATAGCCGCTAGGCCAGTGGAGCTGGTCTGTTCTGAGCGTAGTGGGGCCACGAGAGCTGCTAACGTCCCTACGCATTAGCACACATCCCATTCGCGGCATAGACTTACAGCACCACTGGAGTTTACTGGGTTTGGGCTGCTTTATGAGATGGGGGGCCAAGGTAGGAGAAATACCAGTCAGATTACAGGCTGGGGCCCAAACATCTTCCAAATGCTCAGCTGGAGACAGCAGAGCTGAAAATTGTAGGAGCTGAAGGAGAGAGACAGAAACTCTGCAGCAAAACAGTGTCAAAACGTGTAAAAGTTCAGGCTATAGCGATCTGGGAAAGACCAATCGCAGTGTTAGTGCCCTGCAAAACAAAGCAGTTTCGATCATATTCCGGTTGCCTCATAAGGTGACCTCCTCTGCCTCCTATGGAGTAACCAAGGGCTGCGACTAACACTAGCTGCTTGTGAGTTGCTCCAGCCAAAAAGCAAGGACTGCAGCATGACGACTGCTCTGGCCACGACGTAGAGTGCAGCGTGTATGTGCTGCCTTGTCAATGTCTAGGCGAGATAAGGCTGCTGCCTCTTCACACCCCTTATGGTCGGCCCATGAGATATTAGCAGCGGCAGGACAGTGTTGGTGCTTATTCAATTTTCTGTGTTGGGAGAGAGAACTTGGCAGATAGCCAGTGGGAAAAGCTAAAGCAAAGAAAACCGATCCAAGAGAGAATCAATAATGAGCTGAATGAGATGTAGCCATCACCTCTAGCATATGGCAGCAGAGCTGTTCAACTGTGCGTCATGAGTTCTGTACTGCCAACAGCTAGTGGAGATTCTCATTTAGCTTCAGAGTGAAGGACCTGAGCTCTGGGAGCAGGAGATCGCTCTTTCCTGCTGCCATGTGGTCTCACCAGGCAACAGCATGACAACTGCGTAATCCTAGCTGACCACGGATTTGTTATGGTCTGCTATTTTGGCAGGAAGGTCATGAAAACCAAGTTTTGTTAAACAAAATAATAATAGTAGTAATAATAATAATTAAAAATACAGGGCTTTTCACTGGTAAGGATCCCAAAGTGCTAGAGCAGTAGTGATAGAACAGCACACACGAACACAGCACAGTAGTTTAAGACAGGAAGTGAAGAAGAATGCCATATGGAACTGAAACCGAAGGGCGATTTAAGGAACTAGTGCTACCAGAATTTGTTCAAGACACTGAAATTAATACCGCTGTTCTTATGAAAAATACCAGGGGAACTTTAATTACCACACCTGGCCTTGGTTTTTGGTCACAGAAGATGGCACTTCCAGTAGCACAGTGCCCCTTAACAGCAACCCAGAAGCTGTTACATACTGATTCAACTGTACTACTTCCCATAGCAACCTGTATTTTCCTTGGAGGTTTCCCACCCAAGTACTGATGCAACCTTTCTTAGGAGCCCTGAGAAGATCGTAGCACCGAGCAGTTCAGCTGCAGATATTTCAATCTCAGGCTCAGTCTCTGGGGAGATGGAGGTTTTCGTTCCAAAGAGGTGTTGTGTAGGGGGGAGGAACCTTCACTGGAAGTGTTAAGAAACTGAATCTCTCTCTCGGACTGTGTAGGGTTCCAGATACAGAGTCCGTTCCTGAACAAATGAGATGAAGTGTTGTCTTCATTGAACTTGGACTCTGAGATAGCCTCACACTCTACCTGACTGTGAACATTTATGGTTTGAATTGGGACCTATTTGTTGATGTACCATAGAGAGAAACACAGAACAGAATGAATATGGATACTGAACTCCCCTTTCATGCAAGGAGAGAGGTAGTGGTAGTTTGGGGATTGGTTGGTGGAGTCACCTAGAGAAACTCAGCCTTGAAAATGCAGTTCTTCTCTGAAAAGTGGCGATGTAAAAATGCACCTCTCTCCTCAATAAATCTGCTCCCTGTAAGATCAGTAGGTCTGACTGGCACAGTCACTAAAATGAATACTCACTGCCTTTTCCACCTGTCAGTGCTGTGAAGCCAACACAGCCCAGGGACAGGGAGTAGGGTCCATTTTGGCTCATGCATCATTAAGAAAATTGTTCATTCAGTTTTGTCTGCAGTCTCTTTATTCTTGGATGTGTGTGAACCAGAAAGAACCCAGCTTGGCTTTCAGATCCGGGGGTAAGTATTGGATAGGGAGTGAGGGAAAAACCACATCCCTTGACTTGTAAAATCATCAGATTTGCTCTGGTATCATGGAGAGACAGCTCCCAGGTGTCATCTTCACACAGTCACTTTTCAAAGTTGAACCACATTTGAAAGAATACAGAGACTAAATTTTCTTCCGGGGAGAGGTTGACGTCTCTTGGTCAGGGTTGGGATTTAATGCTGGAGCTGCACAGAGCAGCCTGGAGTTTGATATATATAATCTCAGCGTTACCACCCAATCTAGTGATCAGCATGCACTAGACTATGAGATAAACAGTCTGGGTTTAGTTCTCTTCTTTGACACAAACATACTATGATCATGGCAGAGCCACTTCACAGAGTGCTTTATTTGCTGCATGTATACAATGGGGATGATAACACTGATCCTTCTCACGGTGAGGCTAAATCCCACCCTGTTTGTAAAACGCTTTGCGACTCTGGGGCGGCACTGCCGTGGCACATTCCAATACCATCATTATTACCTCCACCAGCTCAACATAGGAGAGCTTGATTTGTGGCTTCTACTGATAAAACTGTATAAGGATATCCAGTTCGGAAAGAACACACAGAAGAAACGAGAACCAATACATCCATCACTGTTAAAAAGCAAGGAAGAAAAAGGAGTGGGGGACTCCCAGAAAGGCCATGTGATTTATTTGCCTGGGGAAGTCTCTTTCCTTTTCTCTCAGTCCAAGCCACCTGAGGCTCACACAGGGAGGAGGAGAGCAGAAGGCAGTGGTTAGAAGCTGACAAGTTGTTGAGGAGGTGGGGGCTAACGCACAGAAAAGCACATGCTGGGCTCACATACATGATTCTGCAGGCTCATGCACCACAAAGGCCCCAGGGAGCAGGGACACGGGGAGGAGGCAGCTCAGCTCTCTGCAGACCGTGGGAAGGGCTGCTTTTCACCAGGCATTTCCATTTGGAGGGCAGGGTGGTTTTTTCGGTTTGCGGTTCTGAGAGTAGAGCTTTCATCAAGGGGAGGTGGGAGATGTGTGGGCGTGAGTGTGGGGGGAGAAAGGGATTGCAGCCAGCCTATCCTCCTGCCTGGCTGTCACACAGCTAATTGTTCTGAAACAGCTGGGCTAGACAATAGCATCTTTAATGGTCCAGATTAAACATGGTCGTGACAAAAATCATAATATTTTTTAATCTCCCTTTTACCCAGTCTTCTGGAAATCCATTTTTAATGACTGCAGTTGGCTTTTATTTTATTTTTTTTAAATATAGATAACTTTTTCTCATTGCACAAAACTTTTCTTAAAGTGACAATTTTCAACTCTCGTTAGGATCCCAGACTATATGGATCATTGGGCTATTCTGGTCTATCAGTTCCTGCCTCCCTGCTTGCTGGGACATGCCAGGGGCCCATCTAATCCATCAGGAAGTTTCCAGGCCACTCTGGGACAGGTCTGATCCCTTTTCCTGTGTGCTTACATGAACACATACTCCCTAGCCACACAAACATAAGACACATGCTCCTCTCAGTCACCTTCTCCCACAAACCTCCTGTGACACTCTGTGTCTGCAACAACACCCCAGAACCCCCATGTTCACCACTGTCATATAAATAGGATACGTTTTGTACAAAGTATGTCTTGTGTGGTATCATTTTAAAAGCCTTGATCTGCTAAACATTAGTATCTGGTTGGATTGTATGTGTTAAATAATATGTGAAGTTATAAAATATTGTTATAAATGCTATTAGAACATGTTGTGAGAAGGGAAACACCCACACCCACAAAACAGCTTTTCAGGTACAACAATGAAGTGGCCAGATGTGCCAACGGCCCATCAAGGGGAATCCACTCTCCCAACCCCCAAAGAGGAAGCAGGTATACAATGGACCTTGCTTGACCAGTGGGAAATGTCCTCCCCTGTCCCCCCACCCCCCATGTCACATGCATAAATCTTTCCCAAAGTGGAAGAAGCTATAAAAGAAGGGGAGTGACTTCATCACTTGCCTTCACTCCCCCACAGTTCAACACCTGAAAAAAGGCCTGAAAGACAAAGGACTTTGGAAGGGGAAGGGAGTGGGAGGAAAGACAACATGGCAGATGTAGCCTGTGTAACAAGGACCTGCAAGCCTGCTTGTATCATCAGACAGGTGAGATATTGCTAATGCAAATCCTGTTCTGTATTATAGAATTTAGACTGCAAACTTATTTTTATTTCTTTGGTAACTATTTCTGGTCTCTTTACACTTACCACTTATAATCACTTAAAATCTGTTAATAGTTAATAAATCGGTTTTATAATTTTACTTAAAACAGTGCGTCTTGGTTGAAGTGTTTAGAATAGCTCAGCTCGGTTACAAAGGCAGAGGTATGCCTTCCCCACATCAAGGGGGAAACGATAATTAATGAGCTTGTCCTGTACAGACCTCTGTTCAGTGAGAGATGGTATATTCCTGGAGACTAAGGCTTGGAGAGCTGGGGCAAACTGACCGGTGCCTGGATCCATGGTTGGTTCAGCAATGGCGCAGAGAGAGCATTCCAGTAACCTAGCTGGGTGTGTCCCTGCCTGTAAACGTCTGTGTAAGCACAGTACCTATTAGAGGTTTGTGGGTTGACATCAGCATCACAGGGTGCTAATTTCTCAGGCTGCACTCCAGGGGACCCCAGGACACCTACCTTCTGAATATTTTGGGCATAACTAAGTCAACTGGAATTTAATGCCAATTCATGACTCTCAAAGTCAACTAGACCATCAGGGAGTTATGTTCTGTAGCTGTGCAGTTGAAGGTGCAGGTGGGGGTGGGGGAGGACTCAAATGTTAATTTTAAAGCTATTTTCCATGTTTGACAGGAACTATTTTAAGAACCTTTTGAGGAAATTTTAAATATATTTTGATTGAAATTGGTGTTAATAAAAGTGAGGGCCAATCAGGCCTAAATACAACAAGCAACTGAACAAACCAACCCCACAGCTCGGCCAATGCCTCTCAACCCTGCTCTGTAGCCTTCCTGTTGTTCCAGTCCTCGGCTCCCTATACAGCTCTTCCAATCCTGATCCACAACATTCTCTGCTATTCCAGTCCAGTCCTGGGCTTTCCATACATGTCTGCCAATGCACCTCAATCACTTCACATTGGTGTAGTCTTGGGGCCTACCATCACAGCTCTGTCTCTTCACCTCAGTCTGAATCTGCACCTTTTTTTTTGCAATCCCCACATTTCTTTTTTATTGATGACCTCACACCACAGAATCTTTTGCTCCACTTCTTCCAATAAAACAAAAATAAAGAGGCTATAATGCTTGATATTTTGTTTTCATTTCTCCATATCTTGCCAAACTTGGCTTTTAAGCCCAATGAAAATATTTTTGATACTTTATATTGAAAAAAGGTGCATAAAAACATCTAATTCAGACATTCTTATTTGAAATGTTAAAAACTGCACCTGTCCCAGTGCTATCTATTCAGTAACATTAACTACTGCAGTTATTTATTTTCAGAAGGTTTTCTGCACTTCCAGGAAGGGTAGAAACCGATTTATTTTTATATAGTAAAGTTTAGAAAATCTACAGCTAACGCCATAACTGCCTCAGAATACAAGTTGCTGACTCACCTTGGGGTCAGGACCTGACACCTGAAAAACAATCACTTCATGCATCCACCGCCTGCATCACTCAGCACTTTTGAGAGTCAATTTCTAAATCTAAATCACTCCCTTCGAGGTTGGACCCCTGCTCATGTAAACATAAGAGGTTGACCTTATAGATTCAGTACAAATAAGCTATCTGACTGACAACTGCTGGGGGCTATCAGACAATGGGTCGCATCCTTGCATTACTGGTTGGTTCACTGTTTTATGGAGCAAACCTTGGGATTCCATCTTCAGCATGAACTAGCTTGGAGAGCGAAAGGTTAAGGGAGAGGTAAGCAGCAGGGTAAAATACCTACTCCACTGTGGATTCAGACAGCATTATGCCTGGAGCACTGAACACTGTCCTGTACTATGGGGCTAAATCTGGGCAAGGATCCAGGAGATTGACCAATTAAGCACCTAATTCAGCAACAAGGGACCAAATCTGGCCATTGAAAGCTTCTGAAAGGAAACCTGGATTGTCATTATTATTTTGCTGATTTATTGAGTATCTATGGGCAGTTAATTACAAACACTGATTTTTGCACTCAGTTTGATGGCTGTGATTTCAGTGGTGCTTTGTGTGGGTGCATGGTCCTGCCCATACCCAGCTCATTGCAGGATCAGGGCTCAAGGCTGAAAAATTTAAACAGAAATAAAAACTACCTGCAATGGGTAGCATGAAAAAGACACTGCAGCTGAAAGCTGCTGCATTGAGAATTCACATCAGCTGAGTTGTCACTTTGTCAAGAATAAAAGAAACAGAAGCTTAAAAGACTATAATAGAAACAAATCATCAACACCACCACCACTAGCAACAAAAAGACCAGATAACACCTTGGCCTAATAAATATACCTTTTCCCTCAAGCCAGGAAGATTGTTAGAGGCCAGTTCTGGTGAACTGCTAATGGGTCGCAACCCCAGGGTCCAGGAGCAGGAGTCCTCAAAGGAGACAACACTTCCCGTGATCCTGAAGTATTCGCCCAGTAACTGACAGTAAGAGTTGCTAGCTGATCTTAGGTACTATAAAGGGGGTAAAGACAGCTGCATCTCTCTTACCAGGTTGCACGTTTTATTTGTTTTACTAGCCTTGCAGCGCAGTGGTGCCCAGAAGTAATTATTATTACTGTTGTTTATTTTACAGTAACACCTAGATACTGCAACTGAGAACAGGGCCCCATTGTGCCAGGCGTTGTACAAACACAGACTAAGAGTCAGTCTCTGCCCCAAAGAGATTACAATTTAAATGGACAAAACAGACAGAGGGTGGGAGAAAGGAAGCATTAATATCCTCACTTTACCGTTGAGAAACCAAGGCAGAGAGAGATTAAGTATCTTGTCCAAGATCACATAGGAAGTCTGTGGCAGAGCCAGTAATTAAGTCCATATCTCCGGAGCCCAGGTTCTTAACTACAAGACCATCCTCCCTTCTCAGACGTTGAAGAATACCTGAATGTCCAAGGCATTATAGAGTGTGATTTCCAATAGAAAGATGGCCTCTTGAAAGGCAAAAGCCTGTTAACTGAATGAAGGTTTTCTGAGTGCTGCTTGTAACTAGCTAGTGATCCACAAAAACATACTGTACATTGAAGAAACCATGGTCAATCAGCTAAACTGCATTTATGCAGCCTTGGGAGAATGAGAGGTAATTAAATTAAAAGGCAGTCAATTTAGAGCAAACAGAAGGAAGTGCTCCTTCCTGCAGTGTTTGGAAAACCTGTGGAATTCACAGCCACAGGAGGTTGTCAAGACAAATGCTGTGGCTGGATAATTTCATGAGTACTATTAACGTCTGAAGCTATGCTGCAAGCTAAAGGAATGACATGAGGAATCACCCCTCATGCTTCAGGGTATAAGGGGCTTCATGGGCCAGGAAGGATTTCTTTTCCTTCTTGTACAGGAATGTACATTTAGCCAAATATACCCATGCCATCCTCTGAAGTATGCAGCACTGACTGAAGCATTAGCCACCGTGGGAAGCAAGACACTGGGATAGATGGACCATATTGTCCAATCTAGGAAAGGTAAATTCTGTGTTTCTCTGATAAAGAGAGGGGAGGAGGCCGCCGAGAGAGAAGGAAGAAGAAAGATAAAAGAAGAGCAAGGAGAGAGAGCGAGCAAGGAATAAAAAGGGGGAAGACTGGAAAAAGAAGTGTAAAGGGAGGGAAAGACAAAGGCACAAAGGAATCTATTAAAAGCACCAACTTCTTTCCTCACTCACTCACTCACTCACAGAGCATGTCTCTGAATCCAAATGAGCGGAAGCAAACGGCAGGCTATGCAGCAAACCTCTCTGCCCATCGGGGGACATAGCTGACCCCTCCCCACCCCCACAGGGCTTGTAGCTCTCCACCACTGTTTACATTAGCAGTCAAGACAGGGACTGGCATTTGGTGCCGCGGATGTGGCCTCCTGTCAGTCAGCAGTGTGACACCCGTGCCCTGCCCTTGTGCCAGTCCAACCATGACAGCTAGCCAGCATGGCTCCCTCTGCTCCAGGCCTCTTTGTGATTGACAAGGGGCCCAATAGAGGGAAATAAAATCACTGGTTTAGTCAGTTTTTCATTATATAAGTCAGCGTCAATGGGGTTTGTGTAGCTTGAATCCAAAACATTTAACACGTGGGGAATGAGCTATGCTAGGAAAAGGACAGAGATTAAACCAGCCAGGCTACACAAGAATGAGTTATTTGCTTGATTAAGTTAAATTAGGCACAATTTAGACCAAAGTTAGCCCACGCTCTGTGGGCTTGCAGGCTTACACACATGGAGAAGGGGGAACAGAGTAAGCCTTGACTGCTTTGTTTAGCTCACCCAGCTAAAACCGGTACTTAATATCTATTGTTGATATAGGACCTTCCATCCAGAAGAGCTTTACTAACGGATGCACCAATTATGCATTCCTAGGACTTGCTTCCAGTCACCTCCACGCAGAGATGTGTCTGCTGTTTCACAGAACACAACAATGCCACACAACCGTGTAGGAAGAATATCATCTCACTCTGAAATGGCAGGAAGAATTTACTCTGAGACTCTGGTTACTTATCTTAGTCTTTGGTAAGGCTGGCTGCTTAATTCTCTCCATCTCTGATGCAAACCACTTCCAGAACTTAAAAGTGTGAATGGTTAGAAGCATGGCTTTGTCTCAGTCAAAAGACGTTACCTCCAACAGCAAAGCGCTCCTTAGCGCTACACGCAGGCATCATCACGGTATGGACCAGAAGTAGAGTGCTGCCTACTGTATCGCCAACTCCAGTTCTTTACGACTCTGGGTTTTCCTTGCAGACTCCCTTTCCTGATCTAACCCAACCGATTTTAGCTCGTGAAATCTCACAGGATCACAAAACAAGATGAAATGTTTGCACATGACTCAAGGAGCTGGCCATTTTTCTTAAAACCATTTCCTTTTCGAGATAGCACATCTTTCTGCAGCTCTGCATTTCTTTTCCTGGCAGGCCTTTTCATACACATGAAAAGAAATATCTGATGAAATATATTCCTCTATCTCTGCTTTAGAAATTTTACCCAAGATTTAATTAATATATAATCATATCAGTTGCAAAGAGTTAATTGAAATATTGAATAAATACAACTAACATAATACTTCAGACATACTAAGCATTTATCAACCATGCTGTACAAATTTTATTTAAAAGATGGGAGAAGACTTTAGAGCTATTATTTTTGCAACACAAGAGCATTTCCTAGATTGTGCCAAGGTTTCCGTGCATGAAAAGCATCATAGAAATCAGCTTAATATGTGTTTTCTTCTCCAGTTAAGAAAAAGGGAGAAAAATCTGTTTGACATGCTAAGTATGAAATTCTCTATTAATTGGGATCTCTCAGCAATGCAGTAATATGTGCACATAAAGCCAAACCCAATCTCAGAGGGAATGCATGGACTTCAATCGAGTTACACTGGAATGAATGTAGCTAAAAGCATTTTTGAGTGCCCTTACATGAAGACACATTTTACTGCCCAGTGCCACGTACTCATGGTTATTAATTGTAAGTTATATTACATGAACCTGAGCTGAAACCCTGCATCCCAGCCTCTTCAGATTTGAGTAATGTTTGTTAAGAGGGCTGAATTTTGTGCCGGAGGTTTCTCTCTCTCTACAGTGGGCCCCAAACCAACCTCAGATTCACCTAAACCCAAACCCGAGAAAAATTCTGATTCAGTTCCAAACTTCGTAGCTGAGACCGATCTCCAGTCAATATAACCAGAGACATTATCAGAATTAGATTTAGGATATGGCGTTTCCTCCTTCAGCTCATTGGTTAGAATCTGACCTAGGTCAGTAGTGGCTGAAATTTGTCACCATCTGAAGACTGCTAGGTGGCCCCTCTGAAAAAAACCGAACTGGAGGGTGTCAGATCAGTTCCTAGCAGACAGGAATTCACATCACAAAACCACCCCCACAGTTTGGTACTGAGTAGTCAGTGCACAAGCTAAGGACTTGGGAGATCTGGGTACAATTGCCTGCTCTGTCACAGACTTCCTATGTGATTCTGGGGAACTCAGCCTTAGCTCCCCTTCTGTAAATTAGGGAGAACAGTACTCCCCTATCTGCCAGGTGAGCGGTGAGGGTAGATACATTGAAGATTGTGAAGTGTTCCCAAAACTGCAGTGGACAGGGTCATAAAAGCGTCTTAGATAGAAGGGAGATTGAACTACCCTCTAGGGATGGAGCGAACTCACTTAGCTAAAATAACCGATCCCAACACTCATCCATTTTGGATTCTGGTTGGGATTTAAATTCCTACAAAATTCAGGGGGCACGATTGTGTGTTGTGGATCTGAGGGATGCAGCACACAACTCCCAGCCCAGGGAGAGGAGAACTAAGGTGGCTTTAAGCCACCTTTGTGCCTTTCCAACCCTGGGCTTCTTCAGGGTCCCCAAAGTAACTTAGACAGTGCTGGGGGGCTATCTAAATTATGGCAGCCTGCCTGCATTGCCTGGAATCTCCACAGATCTGCATGCTGCAGCCTGTCTCCTGGGCGCACAGCTATGTCATGGTTTGCAAAGGGGGCATCGGGAGACAGGCTGATAGCTGTCTTCCACAGCACTTATGTGAGGGGAAGTCTGCTCCCAACTAGAAGTAGGCTTTTATGGCCCCTTTAAACTGAGCTTTTATGCAGCACAAAGATGCCAGAATGGGGGTTAGAATATCACCTAGGGATGTTTGGTTCTGGTGCTTGGGTTTGAGCCCATCATATATACATGGTTATGTGTGTGCACGCATGTGCTCTCACACACATACCTCCAGCTAGCCTGTGCTATAATTGCTCTTACTGCACATGCTTTCCTATTAACGTTGTTTACAGTCAGGAACTCCTGCCCAGTGAGGAGTGAAAGTGGGTGAAGTAAAATAAAAGTTGATCTGATCTCTTGGGCAAAACTTAAACCAAATGCAGAGATGCCTCCAAATATGTTTTTTAAACAAAAGGTTCAAACAAATCCCAGTGAGCCTTTAACTCCAGTTTTTCATATCCATGTACCCACGATTATATAAAATACATGTAATAAAATATCATGGGAAAACCTGTTCTCATTAATTTTTCAGTCCATTTTTGCATACCACAGAGGTCCTGATACCAGATTCGGAGAAGAAGCCTCCCCATTTCTGGGTGTTGATCTGAATCAATGCGCCAAGCTCTTTGGATGTTCATCCAGAGATCAGTACGATTGCTGAACAGGTATAGACCCAAGGGGGGGTCAGACACAGAGGAGGAACACGATTGTACCTTGGATGCAGCTGACGCTCATTCTTGTCTTGAATAGGCAGGCTGATGGGGGCAAAGGCTAGACATGTCTTCACAGACTTTTTCTGTCATGTTTACAACACAGACGTGTTTGTCTGGGAAATCTCTGCAACGTCCAAATGTCAGTTCACAGCTGATGTGGCCCTTTGCTGCCCTCGTGGACCTCTTGTGCCAGGGGGATTCCTGACTCTGCAGTCCTCAATACAGACAAGGAGGCTGCCAGCTGGTGTCCTGATGTTGACAAAGCGGGATTGTGCTCAGTAAAGAAAGGTCACGAGAAAGCAAAGGGAGGCAGTGCCTCACTAGAGGCCTGACCACATGCAATCTTGTTGTGTAGTTTCCCCGAGAGCTAAGGAAAGCAGCAGAGGAAAGGACGGTGAAAATGGAGCTAGTAGTTTGCAGAGAGAAACTCTCCAGCAGGAGGTGCTGTAGGAACTCATGGAGAAGTGACAACTGTGGGGAGCTCACAGCTAACTTAGTACCAGCCTCTCCCAGCAGGAGGCACTGTGGAGAATGGTGCACTAGCTGTGGAGAGCTCACAGCTACTCCAGCCCCATCCTCTCCCAACAGGGAGAATAATAAAACAAAACAATTACCGTTAACTCCTATGTAATTAAGAATTAATAAAAAAAGTGGTTAATATTTACCTAATGACTCATCCCTGCTCCATAATGCATCATCTTGCTTATTTATTAATAGAGAACTATACACTGGTAAATGGAAATGGTCATTGCTCCCCCTGGGCTATTGTTAAAGGTTGCTTTGGTTTTAACTGTAAAGACCATTCATAAATAAACCATCAAATTTCCCACCAGGAGATAAAAATCTCTGTTACGGATCCAAGTTCTCCCAACAGACTTGTGTGGTGTCACAACACATCGGGATTGAAGATTTTAATACACTCCAGCATTGGAGGTTTCAAAGTTCAGTCACGGGAAAGAATCACTCCAGCTTTGTGTTTGGTTTTGGCTAAATGGACTGAAGGTAGCTCTGACCCCTGCGTTAGCAGCAGAGAGTTCATACAACCCCAGGCTACACCAACGTTTATTAAGTGAGAGTCGAGTACGTAGGTCTGTTCTGTTCGGTGGAAGGAGGCAATGTGCAGAGCTTTCAAGACAAAAAGTAATTCGATTATTATTATTATTATTTATGCTTATTACCGTGGCACCTGGGAGGCCTCGTCACAGACTAGGAGCCAGTTGTACTAGACTTGGTACAAACACAGAACAAAAAGGAAGGTCCCTGCCCCAAGGGACTTATCATTTCTTGACTGACCATTCACTTTTAGGGAGCTTGGAGGATTTAGAAGCTCATGACCTTCATTGTGGGACTATGCTTCTAAATCCCTTAGGCATTTTTAAAATCCCCCCCCCCCAGCTCTTAAAAGCACTGTGGAAACGTAGCTTCAGGGCACTACAGTCCTCAATACATTCTTTGACACCTCTCATCCAGCTGTGAGATAGCATCTACCAACCGTCCTGTGCCCGCCTCTTTTTCCTATCTGCGCCATGTCCCACAATGCCACACGGCTTACCATGGTCAAGCCCAGAGGGGTACACTGAACTTTTCCCCAACCAAGGCAGAATTCTGTACACTGGCAGATATGGAAGGAGGGAGAGAGGGAGAAATGCCAGCTCTGTGATACTTGCTTTCAGAAGAGGAAGAGGCCACTTGAAAATGTTTGAAGGTAAAATCTCACCTCCAGACTTTGATCCCAGGGTTCAGCAAAAGCTAAACCTGGCAACACTTTTGTCATTCTGTGGCCACATCCATAAATGCAGCCCACACACCAAAGACGGAGCAGGACGGGGTCTTCCCCAAAGAGAACCAGCCAGAGCTTCTCTTCTCCTCCTGCTCTGGTGGGTGAGACCCCAGAGGGCGAGGTTCTTCTTGGCTTTTTGCTTGCCCATGCAGTCAGCCTCTGTTGCTCTACAGCTGGGCTCCAGGAACATGAGGCTCTGAGGGACCAGCTGTTGGGACCTGAAACCAACGAGTTCCACGTGGCTCTGGTGGAGACATAGCGCAAGAGCTCTAAAAATGCTCCCACAAGCTCTGGAGCTTATTTCCGAAATACAAGAGCTTCTCCTTATTCTTCCACCGTGAAATCACACGTAAGATCCAAAGGAGAAGCTGGTTCCCTCTACTGAGCAGCAGTGGCAGGCTGGAAACAGAAACCCTAGGACTGAACACCCTCTAACTCTGGGTGCCTGTGAAATCCCAGCAAAGACGCAGTCTCTTTGTAATGAGCCAAATGAAACCTGCCCAAATCAGAGCACCCGTGGTCTCTGGTGGGGTTTGTGATCAGGTCAGAACTGTGCAGCGTGAGCCTCTTTGCTTGAGAAGGGTTCAACAGAAGAATCCTCAGGCTCTCCAGAATGCTAGAATGGATGATGATAACCCAGCTAACGACTCCCTAACCTCTACCTTCTTCATCTCCTCCCCTCCAAGGAATGAAGCTTCCCCCCTCCCCATTCCCCTGGCTATGCTTTCACAGACAGAAAGCCCCAGGGACTGAAACGCTGCAGATTCCTAGGACGTGATTAAATATTTAAATCGATAAAATTACATTCCGCCGGTGACATTCAGCTCTGCGTCTACCCTGCCGCTCGCTCTCTCTCCCTCCTGGCCCCCGGCAGCTCTTTCCCCCCCCCCCTCCCCCAGACATGCACCAGCCAGGGATCTGTTCCTTCCACTCTGCTCTCTGCTAAATGTTTTTTATTCTCAACCACCTGCCCCAGGCCCTCTCATCAATTATTAATCAAGTGCTCCATGAATATGCAAATCAGCCCACACGCTCCTTTTATTAAATTAAATAAAAAGAAAGGCAGCGACACGGCGCACAGCGGCAGAATAGATGATGGTGCAGACCGCGGCAGGGGGCGGAGGGGGGGTAAGAGGAGCAGGCGGGGTCTGATAGCAAGGGAAGGAGAAGGGTGAGAAGGGATAGGAATTGTACGTTCCCAGTGAGCTGATTATTCAGAATTTTTTTGCATGTTTCATTTAAGGCATGCTTCTGCAGGAATATTGGGATTGGGCTGGGATGGGTGGATGGTGTGTGTGTGTGGGGAGATTGATTTTGCGGCAGATAAATCACGTAAAACGTGGCAGGGCTGCTTTCCTTTGCTCACCGCCTTTCACTTTTCCGGAGGGGGCACAACGTCGCTGCAGGTAGCGGCCAGGTGGATTTGTTATGGGAGGAGAGCCGTACCCCTCTCTGTAAAACCATCCACCTGCTACCACACCCAGGCCACCGAGTGCCCCTCTTTCTTGTGCCTGGACAACTTGTGCCGGTTGCTAGCTTTTCCCAGAAGGAAGTGTGTGCAGCTGCAGGGGGCTGACCCGCCGCTCCCATTGCATGCAAGGGTGGATGAGGGTAAATCATGGGTCAGATCAGACCACGAGGCCCTAAATCTGCACGCTAACTTCCACTATGGGGCTGTGTCCGCTTCCCATGCCTTCCGTGTCAGATCTCCTCTCTCTTAAGGCATTGTCGGGAGGCTGTACTTTCAGATAAGGGGCCTGGGATGAAACTAATTCATGTGATCCACTTTTAGTCGATCATTGGCGATGTGGAAAGTGGAGCTGAGCAGCCTTGGGATGCACTGAGCTCCCGCCCAATCGCTGAGAGCATCATGCGAGCTCCCTCTCTGTGTCCGACACGCTCCCCTCTGCATCACAGGTTGGCTACTTATCCCTTTCTGTGGGCAGCGCTGAGCTCTGACGGCAGCTGGTTGATTGCAATGGAGGGTGCTGACAATTCACCTCTGCAGGACTGTGAGTGTTTCAGCGAATTTAGCGTTGGCAGAAGGTGGTGGATTGACTGCACTGGATGCCAGCATCTTCCATTCACCAATAGAAAAAGCACAGTGCAGGCAGCTGCCGGGCGCTTGCCATACACTCCGACAGAAACCCTTCCAGGGCTGGGAGTGGTAATTCATTCCACCCTGGCCTGGGTCCCTCTGCCAAGAGGGAGGCACAGAGTGCCAACAAGGATGGCGTTTTTGTGAGGAGGGCACCTGTCTATTAGGAACAAGTATGTACTAGAGACTGTATTACTCTGTAGCCACGTCCATACACAGCTACGCTGCGGTTTCTGGAGCCCCAGCTGTGGAGAAGGGAATGTGGGGTGTGGGGCGGGGAAGCATATCAGCAGCTGGAAGCACTGTGCTTAGATGAGCAGAATGCCTGCGGGGGCCTGCTGGAAGGAAAAAGGCAGCGCCCTCAGGAATGACTCCTCCACCGGCCGTGCACGGGATGGTCTGACCCTCTCCCTTTGGAATGTGGAGCAATGCGGGGGGCTCCGCCACATTCTGCTCACAGAGTGCAGGGCAATTTACTGGCTTAACCTGTGAGATCATGGGACCGATTCTTCGTTTCCATGCACCCCGTGTAGCCATTTACGCCGGGGCAAAGTCAGTGTGAAATGGCTCCTCGGATCGAGTAGTGCATGACACCTGCACTGCGAGAAATAACTACACGTGGAGCATCACACCCCGTGTGTCTCCTTAGTGACTGGCCCCACTCACAGCATTAGGCATTCCCCTTTTGAGCAAGTGTTAAATGGTTAACATTGCAGACGCCCTGGGTTCAGCCCCAGCTGGTGAACGTAGTGAATCAGGTTGTGATCTCAGATGCAGCAGTGTACGTCTAGAATAACGCCTTGGACGTGAATGATGTTATCGAGGGGTTAAGTCAATGGAAGTGAGTTTACAAGCAGGCCCAGTGTTTAAACAGGCAGTCACATTCATTACACACACACACACCAGGATTTGGCTGCCCCCTGCACTGACATGCCACGTGGGAAAGAAGTTCCCTATCCCCTCCCCACTACACACACACTACTGGAGAGGCAATGAGAATATATCCCAAAGGGTTTTGCACAGTTCTTCCCTTGGGTACAGCATGTCCGGGACTGCCTCTTGAATGCAAAGCGCTGATTTCATCCACTAAAGTGTTAGAACGTTTCTGATTCTCTGGCTTTGAGTGAGGGCAAAGAAACTTCCCTTAATGGATCCAGATACATGTTAATTTGGAGTGTTTTTTGTTTTCTAAACTGCTCTTAACTGTGTGCTGGCGCACAGGTAAATTGTTCTTGGCCGAGCAAATGATCTCTCTCCCCCTAGAAATTCACACACACAGGACAGTGAATGGAGCAGTAAACGAGAAACCATGTTCTTTTTGCAAATCATTCAATAGTTTCCTGCCTTCTTTTCTATATATATTTTTCAGCTGTAAATGAGTTTCTGCCGCTCCTGCTGGCTGAGAATCTTGCTCGCCATTGTTACCCTCGTTCTCTTTTAAACAAAATGAAAAAAAAAAAAAAAAAAAAGAAAAGAAAAAAAGAAGTAATTTGCTGCCATAGTGACTCCAGTGAAATGCAATTGGCTTAATCCCCCCAACGTCTCCCAGCAGCATTCCTTAAGAGAATCACTCATTTGGCCAAGGGATGCAAGCACCTGCACTGCATCCTTTCTTCAAATTGGGGTTCTGGGACAGAACTCAGCCCTTCACATGGCGCATTTTGCTACCCCAGTGGTGAAAAAGGATGCTCAGGACGGTTTACCTGACTGGCTAAGGGTCTTCTTGCCATAAGGGAATCCCCAGGTGGCTTAGAGAGGGCGTAGCCAGCACTATACCACACCCAAACCCTCTCAGACTACTCAGGATAGGAAGCATGTCAGGGATATGGTTGGTGTCAGATAGGGGATTCCTAGGATTGAGGAAGGGGTCCCAAGTACCAACCACATACCTTTGCACAAACACCAGCCCTCCTGCCTAGGGGGGGGCAGAGTTAATCTTGGGGGAAAAGTACCACACTTAATAATAGAACAACACGTTTATCTAAGCAGGGTGAGCCCAGAGGAGGACATCAAGAAGGGTTTAGAGAGACTCCTTTGCCCCTGGCTCAACATAAAGAATCAAGCCAGGGGAGGATCGCTGGCAGGGGTGACACAGACTCCCCTCCCCCTCGCATAGGTCTTTTCTTTGCATAAAAACCATGAAACACAAAGAAAGAGAACAGAACGCTACCTCATGTAAATCCTCTCTCTCGAGGGGATTTTTGCTCTGATCTCAACCCAAGATTCCCGCTTAGGAGTGAAGGTTTTATCCTTTCCTAGCCCTTTTATCCAATATAGTTCTTCTGTCCTCATGTGGCATCTGTCACCATTCTCCAGGTTGTATCAGTGCTTCACCACCGTCCATGCCCTCCCCAACCGTACCCAACATTTCAATGGTTTTTGTAGCACCAGGAAAATCAGATTTGCGAAGGGAAAGGGTTAACCCTACCCACCCACTATGAATTCCAGTGCTGGCGCTCCTAATCTCAGTAGTCTAACGTTCTGTGGACTCTGGTTATTTTATAAATCCCAGCCAGGATTTCACCTTTCTTGTTTATTGCATGGGACTCTGGTTATTTTGACAGTCCTCTGCCCATTCCCCACCCCACCCCCAGTTTTCAAATGACCTCTTGTTATTATGATCATTCCTATTGCTTTATCCTCAGAGCCTCTCAATCTCCCCCAATCCCTGCCCTAGGCCTTCTTCTGTGTTCGCTTCAAGCATATCACTGTAGACATGCAGTTCTCATGGAAAGGTCTAGATTCAGAAAGGCTTCTCCTGCCATCTCAAATTGGGCTGGGAAAATCCCACGGTTGAAAGGAATATCCCACCCACTCTTACCACGTTGGAACTATTCCTCACATTGGGGGAACCAAAGGTAGACAGAGCTTCCCTGCTTTTTTTCCAGGAGCTATATATGCTGTCAGCTCCCTCATTCACTCGCAGACTTTGCCTTCATCTGCAGTGCACCGTACTGTATTGATTATATTGATGTCCCCGCAGGCAGGAACATAACCCTCCTTGGTTCCTGGGGTATATGTGAATATGAAGCTCTGATGACTGACCAATATTTTCAGCAGTGACTAGTGGTTTTGGGTGTCCCACTTGAGACACTTTACAGAGGGACTGATTTGCAGGAAGTGCAGTGAGAACCTCTGACAATAACGTAACGAGCTTCAAGTCAGGCACCCAAAAATAGAGGCATCCAGAATAGCTCGTCGCTGTGAAAAGTTCCAGTTTTTACTTTGGTTCCTTCTTTCTGCAGTTTTTCTTTATCTAAAATAAAACAAAGTTTCTGGCTGCCCTTTGTGTTTGAGAAAACCTAACAGTTCAAATGCATGACCATGCAGCTGATGCTAGGGTGCTTGTAACTCCACATAACAGGTTATCAACCACAGGGCGTGGCTGGAGAAATCCCTCGTATACAGGTGCTGCGCTATCACAAAGCACGACTGTGCAATTTTCACAGAAATACCGTGACTGAGCTAGAGATGCAGCCACTGTGCTTTTCCCAGATGCAAGGAGTTAGCAAAGGAAAGCCTGCAGAAGTGTCACATGGATCAAGATGCTCTTGAAGTTCAGTTAATGCAAAGGAAAGAAGCAGATGGGCCCAGAACAGGATTTCTGCGGCACCTGACTTGTACTGTGGATGTAGCACCTGAGAGGAGGAGAATCTCAGCTGGAATACATACCTAACACAGCTCCTGAAAAGAGCTGGACAGGATTCCCACTGGAATGGACTCTGGGTACAGCCCCTGCAATAATCCCAGTAGGGGCAAGGATACATTCCAGTGATAGCAGTACTTACAGTACTCTTTTCATCTCTAATTTGTAGTATTGTAAGAACCTGAACGGGATTTCTGTGCCTCGCTTAAGTGGACTCTGCATGTGAACCATTTCTAAGGCAAATATTTGTTTGAGGCGCTAAATCTAAAAGGAATTTATTTTCTTCCTCCTCTTCTTTCTTTCTTTCTTTTTTATTTTCACATCCTTCAGTCCTGAAAGTAATTAACTTTCAATGGCAGCCAATTATAAACAAAGAGAAATTGGAGTCTGTGTGGCTGTTTGTTTGGTGCAAGCCTGGGAAAGTGGTTTTTAATTGGAAACCCTTTTTGCTGCATGCATTTCAATCCATTTTGCACTGTATTTATTGTTCCCGATTCATATTATAAAAATGACCTTTCATCTAATGACAAAAGCTCATTCATAGAAAAAAAAAAGATTATTTTAACAAATAGACCTTAGGTCTATATGAGAAAGAGAGAGAGAGAGAGAGGCTGGAAGAGAATATAGGAGTGAGATGGGGTGGGACAGGACTGATTAAGATGTCATAGCCACTGGATCTCCAGCTCTAAGACCAGAGGATCTAATGGAAAGAAGTGGGGTCTCCAAAATCCTTCATCAGTGAAATGTGCTCCCAGCTCCTACATTCTCGGGGTGGGAAATGCCCTTCTTTTGCCCTTGAAGTCACTATTTCCCTGGGGTTGCCCTGATATGTGACCTCTTCAGGAACGCTTCCGCCCGCTGTTGCTGGGGGGATGTTACGGACTGGCTTGAGGTGGGGATGCTAATGAATACCTGCCTCAGTAGAACAAGCTCCCTTTTGCCTGGGCCACCCACCAGGGAAGCGGGGCTCCGAAGAACTTTCTGAACACAAGACTCCTGTGCAACAACCCAAGGAAGAGGCGGCAGTTATGAAACCTTAGGCCGAGGCTGCTGTGACAAACCTGTTACTGATGGTACTCTTCACGTGCCTTCCCATGAAGCACAGCGCTGCCCCTCCTCTGAAGTAGGCCCAGGCAGATGCATGTGAAGGATGCCCAGTAGGGAGTGGCTGAGCGTGGGAGTCCCACCCCACCAGTTACAGGGGGGAAATCTCACACGGAAGCTACAATGGACAGCTCCCTCTCCTTCCTCCTTCTGCTGTGACTGTCCTGTCTAATGCCCAAGCTCTTAGCCCTCCTCTCTCATACAGATCCAGGGGAAAGCAGCATTTCAAGAAGCTTTAAAAGGTCTTTATCCCAGAGCTGAGAGCTTTCTGAATTGGGGGGCGGTGGTGCAGAAGGACCCCCACCCACAGTCCTCCCCCCCCCAAAGCACCAGGCCCATGCTCATCATCCCTCACACAGGAACCCCCCCAAAAACCTGTTGTGGTTTCTTACTGTGATCCCTAATAGCACAGTCGTTTGTGGGGTGGCCATAAAAGATTATAGGATTTTGATGGATCCTGGTAAGAAACTGCATGTGGTTCTGGGGTCCCAGGTACAAAGAGACTGAGAACAGCTACCTGTGTCTCAGCGCAGCATGTCTATCACACCCATTCATTCATCGAGAGATTCACGGTGGAGGAGATGCCGCTTATAGAAGGCTTCACAGCCCATCTATCAACAGAAGAGGCCACCACAAAATAGCTGGAAAACTGAATGCTCTCCCCGTTTTGTGAAATTACATTTAGCTGGAAGTGCTTATAACGTGTGAAGAACCCGCGAGGGCCAGAGGGCGTGAGGGAGGCAGATGGACAAGAGGCAAGGAGGGCACTAACAAAAGCCCTGGCCACGGCTTGCCTTCCGAGAGCATCCAGTCCCGGTTTCCAATCCACTCAGAGGATCCATGGGGCAGTCAGCACTAGAGTGTGCTGTGGGACATAAAAGCTAAATCATCTCTTTTGTGACGGAGCATCCCCTGCACTGCCTGGAGTGGCTACTGCCAGCTTAGCCATCTCCCGTTAAAGCCCGAAAACCACAAATGGCAATGGAATGGCTTAGATGCAGAGGGACCAGGGACAATCTCTGCAGAAGAGCAGAGGCAGTAGACCCTTCGGTCCAGGGCAGCCTGCTGGGTTGCATATGGTACACTTAGGACTGGCAGTTCCTACTGCTAATGAGCAGTTCTTGCCAGCTGCCCATGTGGCTTCTGCAAGGAGAAGCTGAGCTGACAGCAGAGGGTGTTTTCAGTGAATTTGTATGACACATTGAACACCAACTGTTACCAGCAGCCAGCATGGGCCAGGTTTAAAGGGCCAGGGCCATGAGGCAACAAATCCACGCTAGTAATATTCCACTGGGCTGGAATCAGCAGATATCACAGCTCCAGCCTTAACTGAATTCACCACTGTCCTTCCAATGTCTCCTGTAAAGGAGATTTTTTGAAAGGCGAATGGAGGAGCAGCGTACCCTGTAGGATAGCATATTGCTGGCTATCACTCAGCTGAACCCATCCTGTTTCCACTCACAACTGCCTCATTTCCCATCTCATTTCAGCACTGGGACTGTCTGGGGACAGCCTGACTGGCTCACGCAGTTTCGAGCCTTCCCCCGAATGCATAGTCCTGTCTATGTGAATTCACTTGTTCCTCTATGAGTGCACAATTTTTGCCATGGAAAGCCAAGGAACGCACCCTGCAGAGCGAGGCTGGGAAGGAACAACGACGAACAGGAGCGGGCGAATTCCAAGAAAGCCAATGTTCTGTTTCAACACAAACGTCCTTGGTATTAGAGAGGTAGGAAGGATTAAGACAGGCCTCCTGCAACAAAGGAAATAATGGTCTCTAAACAAGACCCTGGCCAGAGATGTTACAGGAACTGCCAGCAGCTCTCTAAGGGGCCATGTTCTGGCTACACGCAGTCCTGCAGAAGCTAGGCTGATTGAAGGTTTCCAGTGGAAACCGAGCAGCTCTCGGCTCACTTGTAGGTATTGATCGCTTTGAATTTGTGATTTGTTTGAATCTGGAACGCAAGAGGGTGAAAACAGCAACGAAAAAGCTCACGTGAACTTTCGGGCAGCTCTATTAAAGACATTTTCAAAAGCACCTAAGTAGCTTAGGGTCTAAGACCCATTGAAATGCAGCGGGACTTCGACTCCCAAGTCAACTAGGCAGTTTTGAAAATTTTACTCATAGGTAGAAATTTGACCAGGGCATTGGGGCTAACAACCCAGTTCCTTCACGAAGTGTCACTGGATCTTTAATGACCATGTGTATCATCTTTCACAAATAATACACCATGTGATGCATGGCTTTGGAACCCACCTTCAGCATCCCGCACCATCAGGCTACAAGAGGCAAGGTCCCACCATGATGATGATGATGTGTCTGACGGGCCCCAGATGGGCATCCACACGAAAGCAAGACCCATACCCTAAAGACTGGCTGCAGCACACATCTCTGGGGGAGATTTTCAGAGACACAAATGCCTGTTGGACTTTCAACAGCTCCAGTGCTAAGAGGGTAACTTACAACCAAAGGGGCAAATATTAGCAAAGCACCTGATTATAAAAATATGTCCACTCCTGCTACCTCCCTGAGCTTCGTTATTAAAAAAACCCAACTCATTGACCAGCAGTTGTGTTCAAGAAACATCACTGCCAAGTCCACCTCAATGCCACTATTACACAGGCACACACATCACTATGCAGATTTGGGAGTTCTCCTATTCCTAGCATGGCGTCGAGTCTGACAAAGGCAGGCCACTTTAGCAGTGTTGATGGCAGCCTAGGGTTGCCACGTTTAAATTACTATGCTCCGGGATGAGAGCCCGACATCATGGCATGATGGTGTTGCATCTCCCCGGAAGATATTTTTGGGAACTTTTCCTCATTTCCCCCAAGCTAGCTTGTAGATTGCAGGACAGTCCTGTTGAAATAAATACTATCCCATAAAACTGGGACAGGTGGTGGAGTAACTCTATAACAGCCCCCCACTAAGGTTTTGTTGTATCTCGCATCCCTTTCCCACTTCAGGTGCTAACAGGCCTGTATACTTAAGACACTGGGCCAAATTCTGTGCCCATTTAAATCATTTGCAAAACTCCGACTTCAGATAGATGTAAGATTGGGCCCATTATTAAGTGCAAAGAGTAACGTGTTCAAAATCTTAAGTGACTTAGGATCCTAAATCCCATTTTCAAAAGATACTTAGCCACTTCAGAAACTAAGTCCCTTTGACTTTCAAGGAGACGTAAGGTCTTAAGTGACTTAGGTGCTTTTGAAAATTTTACCCCCCGTCTGTAATTTCTTTTTATGCATTTTGATTTACTCTTGCTTTGCTGTCCCATAGAATAGCTTTGCCCTGTGTCATATTGAAAGCAATGTCCCTAACCTTTGTGTTTCTAATGGAGCTTGAAATAGTAAGATATATAACAATAAACAATGCTCAGTTTTGTTTACTCCTTCTTTGTGTACCAGGATCACAGATCAGGTCATAACACAACTGTAGGAAGAGATGGGTCAAAACAGGCAGTTTTTGTTGTTGACTTCAGTGGCACCAGCAATAATGCAGATCCTGAGAATTAATTGCTGTTGCAGAGCAGAAAAGAAAGCACAAAATCACAACATATTTAGTGCAGGACCTAGAGAAACTGTCTTCCCTTTTGCCCTCACCTCCACTCAGCATGTCCATGGATAATGGATTTTTATGTTTTTAGAATCCATGCTGGGGAACATGTGCATAACAAGGCAGAAATAATTTTACAGCAGATCACATCTCAAGTCAAAACTTCCTGTCTGGAGCCAACACTTCTTGACAGTGCTAATATGCCTGTTAATAACCCTTTACTTTCTCTAAATGAGTTACTTGAATATTTGAGTTCAACCTATACCGGGATACTGGAAGAAGCAGCCACCCCATCCAGTGCAAATGTAATTCCTGGAAAGAACCAAAGACCCTCCAATAAAGCAACACCAAGCCATCAAAATTAACCCTTCGGATTTCACACTGACACAACCAAATGTATTTATCTCATTTCATTTCAAATGCCGCACACTCTGTCAGCTTCATGAGATACGTTATGAACCCTTATGAAAACGAGATAGGTGAGGCGGGAGGGGAGAAACAGGAACCACATTCGCTTATATAATGCAGAGAAGTTAATTGAAAAGAGCAGGCAACACTGAGGCTCTACAATGTCAGTTCTTTTTATACTAACAAGGCTTAAGGTAATGGATCAAATGTTTCTTCCAGCCAAACATGGTGGCTACCTGTTTCAGTGGTGCAGACAGTTTAATATCAGTTGTTTGGGATGAAACCCCCAACTCCAGCCTCCCATAATCAAGTTTAGTTCCAGGCATTGATGAGTCAATAGGCAGGGTTGAGGGAAGGTGCTAGCCAATACATAAAGGTTATATGTACCCCACATTAATAGGTATGATGTGTATGGTAGCAATATGGTATATATTATGAGTGTTGGGTAGTCATGCTAAATTGCATTATGCTTACTCTTGCTCTCTATATCCCACAATACCGTGCACAGCACAACTGGCATAAATCTGTCAAAGTCAAGCTCCAATTAATGCTCTGACCTGGTACAAGTTTGGGAGGTACCTCCATGGGCAGCTAGTTTGGATGACAGTATCCACAACAGAGATAGGAAACGCACAGCATGGTACCAAAAAACCCAAGGTAAAAAGCTGACTGATAAAGCTTAGTTGTGGGTGACATACAAAGTCCTTTTAGCTTGTAAACATCTATGATATGAATATAGGTAATTTTGGGGGTCTACTCCAATGTTGGGGGTTTAAGGTGACCTGTATGCTGAGACAAAGAGCTTCTGGTAGGAGTAGCATGTGTATGTTCTTTTCGTATTGTACTGCTTTGTCTTCAGACAATATAATTGGCTAAGTTCAGTTATTTGGTCTCAAACATTTTTAATATCAAACTGCAAGTGTAGCCAAAATCAATTGGCGATACTTTTAGCAATAAAAGACATGCTTACAATCAGATCACAACTGGATTTTCAGCCATGACTTTGACTTACCAGAATGGCAGGAAAGGCCTCTATTATCAGAACAATTTGAAAGAGGAGTCTGTGAAGCATCTGTCTTCTGACAGATCCAAACCACCCTAAGCCCAGGGATTTTGTCAATCTCCCGCCACCTTTTGCTCTACCACTTCCCATTCTCTGTTGCCCAACCTCAGCTGCCCAAGGGTCTGGGGCCTTAAAATTTCACTGGAAGGAAGAGAGCATTTTTGGCCAATCTCTCATTCTTCTGGAATGGAATTCACCAGGATTTTAGCAGGGTTTTCTGAACAGTCACCGGTGTCTAAACTGCAGCGTGTCTTTTACACTCTCATCCCCTCTAAGGACCGCAGTGACAAGAGCCATTTATATGAAATGTCAAGCAGCTAAATCCAGTGCAGTTGTGGGGTTAGACGTGATGATACTTGTGCACGTTATTGGGTCAAAATCAACGTGAGCCATCTTCCTTTACAGCAATCAGCCACACTACTGTTAACACTAGCTGTTTACAGAGAGATTACGAGCACAGGTCAGGTGCATTCCAATCATCTGATTCCTCCCTTCCCTCCCACAGCATCTCCTTCACAGCCAGACACATGGTCCCGGCAGGCCTGACACAATCCAAACTGGGTAATGAATCCGATCAAACAACGGTAACTTACCATTACTTTTAAAAGACAATCAGGTAAAGGTTAGAAAGCAGCAGGACTTACCTACAAGAAAAAGAGAGGAGAGAAAAATGAATGAATAACCCACATGAGAGACTATCTGCAGCACAAATTCAGGAATATGACATCTTTTTTCCAGAATGCAAGGAGGCATGGATTGGGCCAAATGATAGTGACTGTCCCCCACCATCTCTTCTCTCAATTCTGTTCCCTTCCACAGACATTTAATCCTGTGAAGAAATGAAAGCGTGGTGGACCAAAAAGGATAGAGAAGAGGGGTGGCACCCAATATATAACCCTAAATGACTGTGGCAATTATCAGACAATCAGAGTAATACAATGCCCTTGAGAGGTAAGCGGATGGACTCAAAGAAGAATCTCAATTGGTTTGAATAACCCCGCGCCAAATTACATAAGGATAACTTGCATAGAACTATAAGTGTACTTGGATATTCAAAGAGCAGATCAAAAATAAATCCATTCCCCAAATATCTTACAATCTCATTTAATCCAAGAACAACAGGAGATGGGGATGGTGAAGGGTGAATAGAATATGATTGTGAGATGGTTTGGAAGACTAGCAGCTCAATCTTGAGGGTTATGTGGAGTATCTGCGCATGTTGCTAGAAGGGGGCAATTAACAGGATACATAAATGCAACTGGCTCTGGGCCAGGTCAAAAACCAGAAGAGGCCTGTTTCCCAGACCAGGGTTGGAGGTGGCTCAAGATAATAATGATCTCACAAGATTTTGGCTTATTATTATAATTGTTTGTTATTTGTATTGTGGTAGCACCTCGGAGTCCCAATGATGGACCAGGACCGCAATGTGCTCTACACTGTACAAACACAGAACAATTCACAAGTTGCTTTCACAAAATTTCTACGATTCTTTGCTGAAATCTTGAGAGAACTTGCTTGTCAGATTGGCATCACTGAACCCATCTTGGAATCCTAGCACTGATCTGGCTTGGAATCCAAATCGGATCAAGTATTACTTAACATTATCTCATCAGTCTTATCCTACATTTGTGTCTCTACCTATCCTCCCACAAGGTGCATCTCTGCTGCAATCTACTGGATGCAATGTCACACCTGCTAACACACCTGCGTCTGTCTGTCTGTGTGTATGAGAGACACAGAGAGAGAGAACCTTGCTAATCTCTCCCTGATTGGCTACCTCATGCAGAGATGCAAGTAGATCTGGCAGGAAACAGTTTTCTCATCCCGCAAGAGTTTTTGAGATTTCAACATTTTTTTGATAATTTCTAGGGGAAAAAAACCTGAAATTTTGAATCAGGAGATTCCTTGAGACCAACCCTTTCAGTTTTGATGCACCAACATTTTCTGGCAAAAATGTTTCATCAGAAAATCCCGACTAGTCTATTGATAAACCCTAACAAGAATGAGTGTTTGACCCATTACCATAACTTCATTAACAGTTTGTGAACCGGGCTGAAAAGCAACGCACCATACAGTTACGTGTCTGTAATATATGCATGCTGGAATGCTAGATCTAGTTAACTGGGGCCTGATTCACGGCCCATTGAAGTCAATGGCCCTTAGTAGTCAGAGCAAAGAACAGATCACAGTGAGAAGAGAGCTCCACAGGTAGATGTTTCTGGATTAAGTGTGGGAGACAGGGTTATGTTGGCAAACACCTGTTCACACCAGCAAACTACTGTGACTCAGTTTGCAGACATGCTGGGATGCCATAATAAAGGCCTTTTCATGACTACACATGCCATTAATCCATTGTTCAGGGACTTTGGAATTGACTGTTCCTTGGCAATGGTCCCAGTAATGTGGGTGTGATGTTCAGTAGTGGGGACAAATAAGTGGATTGACTTTCTACACCCAAAAGAACATTCAAGATGAAGTCGTGCTGTCCTTCTATTCACTATCTATTTTCAATGCTTGAACTTTGGTTTACAATGTTATCTTTCAAATAGTCAACACCACTGAAGTTGAAGGCGTTACAGTGGCGTAAAATTAGCATAATGGAGTGGAGAACCAATTATTGCAGAAAGAAAGTGTGAGCAAGGGTGGGGACATTTAATTTTTTAAACAAGACGTTTAGAATAAACTTAAAAATTAGGGTTAATGCAACAAGTTACACGGGTAAGGGGCAAAGGACAGAAGGATAAATACAAGGGCATTCTTACCAGAGGTGGGCAAAAAAGGGCACAGAAATATTCTCAGGAATGTAACCCACTGATTTATTTCACGGAGATTCACAACCCTTTTTAGTCATAAACTTTCGGGTGAACATGGTTTCAGTCACAAAAATGTTTGCAAAATGCACTGTCATGAATCCTAGTGCAGACTGTACCCAAGAGCACATTTGTAGCAGACATGGTGTCACACAGGCACCCTTGATTCATTAAACAATAAGAATGTTCACAGGTAATTTGCCAACAGGTTGAGGGATTCCACTTATTTAGAAGGCCTAGTTCATCCAATCAAGGAACACAAATAATGCCATGTGTCACACCATACCATGTATCATACCAAATGTGAGCCACTGAATGGCATGGATAATGAATAGTGCCTACATAAAGCAACCTGCTCTCAAATACTCTAGAGGCAAAAATTCATTCAGACAAAACTATTCATCTAACCACTGAGAATAAGGAACAAATTAGTAAAAATCATGACCTGCTCCCAGATAATTTGCCAAATGAAAAAAGAGCTAAATTGTTTAAATACATTGTTCTCTGCAAATCGTTCACCTAACTATAATTCTTCAGACTGCTCTGGAGTGGAAAGACACAGAGATGCAGGGAACAAGAACAACTGGTAGAAAGATGGAAAAAGACTATGAACAAGGAACATGAACTCTGCTGGATAGGTACCACTACCTCTCTCTGAACTAAAATGTTACATCATGTATTCCTTCAGCCACTTCAATAAGGTTGCAAAGAATTCGGCCATCATTCTGTGATTCCCAGGGACCAGAAATAGCCATATGGAAATGCAGTGGGCATAACAAACAAAAAGACCAAACAGCTTCCACTACCCTTTCCTCCTTATCTTGAAAAGACACCCAGGCTCTGTCTCTGTTATACTCATCGACTTTCCAGAAAGCTCTCTCGACACTGCCTTACCAGAGTACTTGGTCCAGCTTCTGTCTTAAGGACATTCAACAATAGGGAAACAGAACAGCGGCTTAACCAGCTCGGCAAGGGAGATTATTCGAAAGGTTAATTACTGAATGAAATGGGGAGGGGGAGGTGCAAAGAAAAGCAGGGGGTGGAGAGAGACACGCTCTCTTCTGCTAAATCTGGCTTTCCAAATCCTTAAAGTCCTTCACAATTTAGACTGAACAGGGGTAAGAGGGAGAGTAGGGGGATGGGTTTGTCGCTCATTTGTACATTTGATAAAACCTCAATTACGTTCCTTCCCTAATCCTGTGTCATTAGAAGCAAAATGGTACATCAGGAGGCCATTTAGATACGAACACCCGCAACCTCGCCATCAGACCTGCTGACTTCTCCTTTCTTCCTTCTGCACGCTCTCTTTTTGTTGATGGAGCCAATTATATTTTGAGATGTGATTTTTTTGGGCCAGGCGCTCAGCCTCCATCATCAGGGGTCCCACAATGGCCTAGTTGGAGACCCTTATGGCCCTTATTATTATTATTTTTGGTAGAAAGGTCATTATTGCTATAATAGCTGGGAATGAATCTGTCTATTCAGAGCTTTTAAAAAGCAAAACCAAAAAAAAGCCTTGTGTGTGTGAAGCCCCTATCCTGTTCCAGTTGAAGCAAACGGGAGTTTGGGCATTGGTTTCAATGGGAACATAAGAATATAAGAACAGCCATACTGCGTCAGACCAATGGTCCATCTAACCCAATAGCCTGTCTTCTGACAGTGGCCAATGCCAGGTGCTTCAGAGGAAATGGACAGAACAGGTCATAATCAAGTGCTCCATCCCCTGTCGCCCATTCTGAGCTTCCGGCAAACAGAGACTAGTGACACAACAGAGCCGTGTTTTGCATCCCTGCCCATCCTGCTAATAGCCATTGATGTACCTATGCTCCATGAACTGACCGAATTTTTTTTTTAACTCTGTTATAGTCTTGGCCTTCACAGCGTCCTCTGGCAAAGAGTTCCACAGATTGACTGTGTGTTCTGTGAAGAAATACTTCCTTTTGTTTGTTTTAAACCCGCTGCCTATTAATTGCATTTGATTACCCTAGTTTTTGTGTTATGAGGAGTAAATAACACTTCCTTATTTACTTTTCTACACCAGTCATGATTTTATAGACCTCTATCATATCCCACCTTAGTTGTCTCTTTTCCAAGCTGACAAGTCCCAGTCTTATTAATCTCTCCCCATATGGAAGCTGTTCCATACCCCTAATCATTTTTGTTGCCCTTTCCCAGTTGCAATATATATTTTTTGAGATGGGGCAATCAAATCTGCATGCAGTATTCAAGATGTGGATGTACCTTGATTTTATATAGACGCAATATGATATTTTCTCTTATTATCTATCCCTTTCCTAATGATTCCCAACATTCTGTTTGCTTTTTTGACTGTCGCTGCACATTAAGTGAATGTTTTTAAAAAACTATCCACAAAGACTTCAGGATCTCTTTCTTGAGTGGTAACAGCTAATTTAGACCCCATCATTTTATATGTATAGTTGGGAGTATGTTTTGCAATTTGCATTACTTTACATTCATCGAAATTGAATTTCATCTGCCATTTTGTTGCCCAGTCAACCAGTTTTGGGAGATCCCTTTGTAACTCTTCACAGTCTGCTTTGGACTTAACTATCTTGAGTAGTTTTGTATCAGCTGCAAGTTTGCCACCTCACTGTTTACCCCTTTTTCCAGAATATGTTGAACAGTACTGTTCCCAGTACAGACCCTGGGGGACACCTCTATTTATCTCTCTCCATTCTGAAAACTGACCATTCATTCCCACCCTTTGTTTTCTGTCTTTTAAGCAGTTACTTATCCAGGAGAGCACCTTCCCTCTTATCCCATGACTGCTTACTTTGCTTAAAAGCCTTTGGTGAGGAACCTTGTCAAAGGCTTTCTGAAAATCTAAGTACACTATACCCACTGGATAACCCTTGTCCACATGCTTGCTGACCCCCTCAAATAATTCTAGTAGATTGGTGAGGTACGATTTCCCTTTACAAAAACCATGTTGACTGTTCCCCCAACAAATCATATTCATCTTTGTATCTGATAATTCTATTCTTTACTATAATTTCAACCAATTTGCCTGGTACTGAAGTTATACTTATTGGCTTTTAATTTCTGGGATCACCTCTTGAGCCTTTTCCAAAAATTGACATCACATTAGCTATCCTCCAGTCATCTGGTACAGAAGCCAATTTAAATGATAGGTTACATACTATAGTTGCTAGTTCTGCAATTTCACATTTGAGTTCCTTCAGAACTCTTGGGTGAATACCATCTGGTCCTCGTGACTTATTACTGTTTAATTTACCAGTTTATTCCAAAACTTCCTCAAATGACACCTCAATCTCAGTTGACACAGTCAATCTCAATGTCAATGACACAGTTCCTCAGATTTGTCACCTAAAAAGAATGCCTCACATCCTCAGCCATGAAGACCAATGCAAATAAATATTTAGTTTCTCCACAATGGCCTTATCTTCCTAGAGTGCTCCTTTAGCATCTAAATTGTCCAGTAGCCCCAATGGTTGTCTAGCCAGACTCCTGCTTCTGATGTACTTAATTTTTTTGCTGTTATTTTTTGAGTTTTTGGCTAGTTATTCTTCAAATTCTTTTTTGGCCTTCCTCGTTATATTTTTACATTTCACTTGCCAGAGTTTATGCTCCTTTCTATTCTCCTCAATAAGATTTAACTTCCAATTTTTTAAAGGATGCCTTTTTGCCTCTAACTGCTTCTTTTATTTTGCTGTTTAGCCACGGTGGCACTTTTTTGGGATATACATTTTTTAATTTGTGAAATACATTTAAATTGAGCCTCTATGATGATGTCTTTAAAAAAGTTTCCATGCAGCTTGCAGGGATTTCACTTTTGGCATGGTGCCTTTTAATTTCTGTTTAACTAACTTCCTCATTTTTGTGTAGTTCCTCTTTCTGTAATTAAATGCTACCGTGGTGGGCTGCTTTGGTGTGTTCCCCTCCTCCCGCCCCTCAGGGACATTAAATTTGATTATATTATGGTCACTATTACCAAGCAGTTCAGCTATATTCACCTCTTGGACCGGATCTTGTGATCCACTTAGCTCTAAATCAAGAGTTGCTTCTCCTCTTGTGGGTTCCAGAACCAGCTCCTCCAAGAATAAGTAATTTATGGCGTTAAGAAACTTTATCTCTGCATCCCATCCTAAGGTGACATGTACCCAGTCAATATGGGGAGAGTTGACATCCCCCATTATTATTGAGGTTTTTTTTATTTTTATAGCCTCTTTAATCTCCTGCGTATTTCACAGTCACTATCACCATCCTGGTCAGTGGTTGGTAGTATATCCCTACTGCTATATTCTTATTATTCAAGCATGGAATAACTATCCATAGAGATTCTATAGTACAGTTTGGTTCATTTCATATTTTTACTTCATTTGACTCTACACTTACTTTCACATATACTGCTAGTGCCCCACCAGTACGACCTATTCTGTCCTTGCGATATATTTTGTACCGTGGTATTACTGTGTCCCACTGATTATCCTCATTCCACCATGTTTCTGTGATGCTTATTATATCAATATCCTCTTTTGATATGAGACACTCAAGTTCACCCATCTTAGTATTTAGACTTCTAGCAGCTTTTTAAAAGCATTTTTTAAAAATGTCACTTTTTAGCTGTCTGCCATTATGTGATGTAATTGAATGGGACTCTTTCATTTGACTGTTTCTTATCAGATTCTACCCGTACTTTATCATCTTCCATCTTCTCCTCCTTAGTAGGATATAGAGAACCTCCATTAACAGATCCTCCCCTAGGGCATGTTTCTGTTCGAACCACGTGCTCCTCCGCATCTGTTGGCTTGCCCCCAGTCCTTAGTTTAAAAACTTCTCTAAACCTTTTTAATTTTACATGCCAGCAATCCGGTTCCATTTTGGTTTAGGTGGAGGAGGACTGGGCCCCACTAGAGAATTTTATAACCATAGACAAACCCAAAAAAGCAAGACTGAATTTAAAGGTAAGGTTGACCTTTCATCTCCTGCTTTTGGTGGAAGGTGAACAAAATTAGGACTCATGGCCTGTATAATCCTGAGTCCATACCAGTTTTACACCAGACTCAATCCAGGTTCTGAACAGAATTTGGACATATGATGGAGCACATCAGGATAGGAATATCGGATACCATGGGGATGAGCACAATGTAAAAACAGAGAGGCTAGAACCCCACTGTCCTGGTCACATTACAGTTTAGTTCAATTATGGTCTGATTTTCTAAATCTCTCCTTTCAATATATTGTTCTTCACAAATGCATGATTGCACAGATGGCGTCAATGGGAGGACTTTGGCTTTCTTCACCATAGGATGCTGTTCCTGGAAGATGATCTGCTCAGAAGAGATGGGGTCTACCTGACCAAGAAGGGGAAGAGCATCTTCATGCACCAACTCAGCAACCCAACAAGGAGGACTTTAAACTAGGTTCAAAGGGTGCAGGTGACAAAATCCCACAGATAAGCATAAAAAAGGTGACTAACAGATTATTAGATATTGGGGGGGCTGGAAATGGAAACTTACAATAGGGTCATAAGAGCAATAAAGAAGGAAATCAGTGAGGGAATCTCCTCATCTTAGCTGTCTATACACAAGATTCAAGACACTAAAGCCCCCTCCCCCCGCTCTTGCTCTTTGAAATCCTAGTGAAACACAGGCAAACCCTGAGTTAACAAAAATCTCTGGGGGAATATTCAGAATCTTCATAAAAACTGATTTCTAAATGGAAAAGCAAAATTAGCCTCTGCTGCTAATATGCTGGATACCCGAGATTCCAATGGAAACACAATGGACCTAATTCAGAGCTAGCAGAAATGGCTACAACTACATCAGGGAGGTTTGCCTGTTTGCATCAGGCCTGAATTTGGATTTCTGTTTAGTGATGTAAAGTCATTATCACTGGGAGGCTTTTTGTGCAATGAATTGGGAGTGTCTCCCTTCTGTTTCTCTCCACTTCTCTCTCACACACACAAAAAATCACGAAAATTGACACTGATTTGCCTTTGCTGACTGTCTCACCAGCGGGGCCCAGGATAGAACGGGTCATGGAGAATGAACTCCCCCCCTCACTTTAAGAAGAGGTGTCCCTCTGGAGTAGGACTGAAGCCCCCTGGCAGGAGGCAGCATGGGGGATGCTTGCCACGCAGCTGCCCATGCTGTTGCTGATAAACAGAGATGTCAGCCTCCAGGAATGTCACTCACACACTTAATGCCAGCAGGAAATTCAGTTTTAGAGAAAAACAACACGTAAAGAGGAACAAAGGACCGGAAGCGACCATTAGTTGCAGCAAACTAGATCTTTTCCCACGCCACTTTCCAGCCAAGCTTCTCCAGCCACAGGGACCATCTCGTGCCGAGACGAGGAAAACCTCCATTTTCACAGACCGTAGGGGTGGAGTTCAATCATTCTTAGTTCGTTGTTTCTGAAGTATTCAGACTAGAAATGGAGAGGTGAAAAGCTCAGTATTGCAGCACCAATTCCCTTAATCATCCAGTCCACCTCCACAAACTGAATCATTCAAAATAGTGCTGTTGAAGGAGAGCTCCTGTATCTCGCTAGGTGCTATCCAGCCCCACCCACAGACATTCACTCCTTCGGAAACGCATCACTTTCTAATAATATAGTTGGCTGCATTATCTTATTTGACACTAAAAACTTGAGACGATTGATGGTAGTTTAAATTCTGAATAGACTCGAATTATAAAACGGATTTATAATCCTTTGCATTAGCGCCCCGGGGAAATGGCTGAAGTCTTTATCGCATTCAGAGGACAGCATGACTGATGCCAAAATCCTGCCTCTCCACCAGCCAACCCTTCATCTCCCACTCCCTCCCTCACTGTGTTTCTGGGCTGGTATCAGGCAGCCTAAACTGGAGCCCACCTAAAAACATGGCTCGGAGGGGCTGGCACTTGCTCGCTAGGTGTCACGGTCACTGTTTCCTGAGTCTGCTGCTTTGCACTATTTCCAATTTGTATGCAACTAGATCAGTGTGACCTGATCAAAAGACAAATGGGGAAAAAGGGAAGGAGGCAGTGAGGGGTGGAAGGAAGGAAGGAAAAAAGAGAGAGAGAACACACTCCTCTTTGCCTTATTTTTGATACTCGCTGTTAATCCACTGAGAAGCAGCACAATATCTGCTTCTTGGGCAGCTCAGACCACAGAGTGGTGAGCGCTGGATCAGAAAGACAGGATAGACACATAGGGGTATGTAAGAGTGGGAAGAAGGAGCACAGAGCTAGTCCCAGGGACAACGAAATAGTGGAGTCACACATGGCACATGCCCAAAGCACTGGGACTCAGAAGCAGCAACAATAAAAGGAGGCCAGCACTGCTTAAATCTATATGTACATACCTAAATGAGCATCTTGGCAGTCAGAAGGGGATGATATATTATATAATTTTAGTAGGGTGCTCAGCCCTTCTGAAAATCAGGATGCTTATTTCAGGGCCTAAATATGGAATTTAGAGCCAGAATTTAGAGCCTAACTCCTGCGTTTGAAAATGTTGTTTGAAGTGCAAGGTTTTTAAAAAAATACCAAAAACAAGAAGATGGAAGATATGAAAGCAAGAGGAGTCTCATGGGGAGGAACTGCCAGGAGGGAGACTGAAGACACTAGTACATCCTAAGCAATTCTTACCACTTCGAAAATACATGTAACAGATGAGTCCGCGTAAAAGATTGAGCATGGGCAAGAGAGAAAGAGGGGACATGTACACACAGAATCACAGACTCTTCTCCAAGTAGGAAACCCTCATTTGCAGTTTTGTTGTCCAAGTAGTTCGGTCTCACTGCACATCTCCCTTGTGAGATGGTCTCTTAGCAGAAACAAGCACCTACTGCCATACAGGGGAATGTATGATGCCAGTCACTTAGCCATTACCCTCAGCCACAGCTCTGGGTTTTATGCTTGGCCACTCCCATGTACACAGCCCCATCCTCAACCTCTCAAATTCCTTCAGTCTGCCTAGCAAACTCACCCCTCCATAGCAGGGCGAGCAATCTCTGGGTAAGTACACAAGGCAATGAGTGGGAAAATGCCAAGGGGTTAAGAGATGACTGTGTTTGTCGCCTATTTTCATCACTGCCCAACTCCCCCACCTCTCTGCTGCCACACAGAATATCCCTGCCCTTCCGGCCACTTTTTCAGCCCTCCACTGCTCAGGTGACAGCTCTGGTTCCATCATCCCACACAGCATCCCTTTATCCTGCATGCTTCCAATAAAGACAGCATCTGATGGAGAAGAGGGGGAGGATCTCTCCCCCTTTTCTCAAGCATTGCAAGGCCAGGAAGCTCCATGACCCAGCCATCCCAAGGGACCGAGCATCAGACAGAATTTACATGGTAAATGCTAATCTCCTACTTTGAGCTGGGCTGCCAGGGATCAGGTGAGCAATTCAGGCAGAAATCTGCAGAGCCCAGAGCAGCCCCGTTTGCGTTTGAACTCAGTGTCCCGGGTTCCATTCAGCAAACAAAGAGTTAAACAGCCTCTTAGACATCTGCAGTGCAGCTTCAGGATACTGCAACACCACAACCCAGAGTACCCCTGAGCCAAAGCACTGGGAGCCCAAGCTCAGATTTGCACTACCGTGGATTATAAATATAGCAATGTCCCTTATAGAAGAGAGGCAGGACAGAGCTCTAATGAATAAAGAAGGGATTGATTATTTATTAAAAGTTGCTGGACACAGACACGGACTCTCCCTGTGTGGCCTACTGTCACCGCTCTGGACTCTCTAACTTCTGGCCAGGGCCAAGACATCATGGAGAGAACTGCTGACTACATTAGGGGTTGAACCTGAGAAGTTCCAGGATCACACAGCCCTCAGGGCAATGTTTCAAGGTGTTCCTACCATCTATAAGTCAATGGGTAGCTACAACAGGCAGAGAAAGGTAAAATAAACCCCCAAACTGTAGTTCAGTTCAAGTCTCTTTCCTAAAGATGAGCTTGATTAGTACAAAAGATTCAAAATAACACCAGAGGCCTTATTACTTTTCAGCAAGCTAGGAGGCAGGAGGACACATTTGTCCCACCAGTATGAGACTATTATCGATTTTCTTTTGCTCCCTCATCTATTTGTCTGTCTGTCCCCTTCTGGTGTCTTATACATAGATTGTAAGCTCTTGGGGGCAGAGACTATCTTTCCGTTCTGTGTTTGTACAGCACCTGGACCCTGGTCCAGGACTGAGGCTCCTAAGTGCTACATTAATACTGTGACTACGAAGTAGCTCCCACTTTGGCAGCTTTTCCTTTGCTTTTTTAATCTGACTCCAGACCACTGATTTACCAGACAAGGAACCTGGGTTCTACTTGTAACCCTTAACACACTTAGATTTAAGGAGCATTATGATACCTCATCACATGGTCCTGTTCCACAGTTGTCACACAAGTGCACACCCCAATTCCTTATGCAACCCCCTTAGCCTCTAGACACACACTTCTGAGTTAGTCTCTTTTGATAAATGACTCCTATTAAACTGGATTCATCTGTCACTGCAAGAAACATGAAATTAAAAACTGTCTGTCTTTAATCATGCCAGGCTTCATCTCCGTCTCCTAGGCTCCATTTATCAATAATTAATATATAAGGAAGACTGAAATCCATTTCAATTTCAAAGACCCAAATGTTGCATATATAAAATGTAAAAGGAACCACCATCACTCCCATGAACAGACAGACAAAGTCACTCATGCACACATGGAAAAAGAATCTGTCAGCAAAGCAGCAACCACCAAGATGCAGGATGGGCTTGGATGTGACAAGGGCAAAAACAGCTCCCCTTTTGGTCTCACTACTGGGAATCTTTGCTCTCAGGGGTTCCCGCAAGGAGAGGAGACCTCAACAGCTCCCTGCTCAAGGTCCTTAAGCCTTAGCCAGTGGGCTTTTTCCCTTCCCCAGCTGACTTCACTGGCTCCATTGTCTCTGCCAAACCAGCACATTGGGCCATCTAGTCTAGTATCTTGTTTCCAGAAGTGGACAGTACCAAATTAAAAAACCCCGCCCCACACTCCCAAATAATGCACCTAGCTTATTGAGCGTGGGAGTTACAGGGCAGATGTGTGAGGTGCATGGGAAGGGGGCTGGCACTGCAGATATGCAAGTTAGCACTGGTTGTTTTGGTCCGGAGTAAGCTGTGACTGAAGACAGAACGCCTCTTATGACGATCAGACCACCTTTTCCATTTGTTCTAGCTGCACAGCGCCACTCTGCTCCCAACGTCTCAGCCAGGTCCATTTCCTGTGCTTGAGCAGCACAATGAGACACACCAGGCAAGATGGACAAAGTAGTCCACTGGCTCACAAAAGGAGCGGAACCATGGGTCTGGATTCCGTGGTGAGTTCACGTGGCAATCACGGATGCAGCGACTTGGCGGGCTGGAGGGTTTCCATCTAATTTTTTGGCAATAGAAAAGTCAGCAGGCCGCCTGCTATCAGCCAAATACTGAGGTCCTTACTCAGTCATTAGTCGGGCAAACTGAATACAAATCCCAGTAGCTGTTCCTATAGGTGGAAAAAAAACCACGATAGTGACCAATGGTCAAACCACAGTAACACAGATACAGTGCTAGACCAGAAGCCTGGGCCAGATTCTCAGCTGGTGTAAATCAGAATAACTCCACTGAAGTCACTGGAATTACACCCATTTACAACAGTTCAGAATCTGACTTGACAGAGTCTTCTAACTCTTAGATCTTATAACTAACCGACTTATTCCAGTGCTAAGAACCTAACACAATGACCTCCATGCCACCACCCCATAATTACCATGGAACAATGCAGAAAAAGACAAGTTCATCCCCGTGGCTACACTGACAATCAGGACATTTCCCTCTCATTACTGTAGAACAATCCTATGCAGTGAAGAACAGTAAGCAGTTTTCTGTTACACAGTAACACGATCACTCATTACCCAGTAATTACTAGGGAACGATGCAGGGACACAAAAGGGACCTCCCCACGGTTACAATGTAGCAGTATCATTCAATAGCATTTAATTACTATAGAACTATACAGTAACACATGATGACCTGCCTGCTGATATAATGTAGTCCTATCACTCATCGCTCATTCCTTGGTAGTTACTAAGGGAACCCCGCAGTAACCTCACAGCAACGGTGATGCATTGTAGCTATTTGGATTTAATCACAGCACATTGTGCTTTTTCCGATTGTGAAATGGAAGGAGAAGAAGAAAAAAAAAATAGCACAATAAAAATAAATAAAAAAACACCTCGGTGTGGAAAGATTACAAAGAAACATTTGCAGAACTACTGTTATCTTTCCAATAAGTTCCCCATTCCCTGCTATTGAATTGTGGCAACATTGTAAAATGCTTTCACTGAAACTTAGAAATGAGGGTGATAATTGCACCATTGCCCTGCAGAGCCTGTGGTAGTTGTAATTATATCCCGTTATCAAGGAACACAGCAATTTCAAACCTATTACCCACAGGTATCATTTATTTCAGAATTAAATTTATTACTTCAATGCCAGTCTCATTCACGGCTCTCCTTTTTGCATTCTACGTTTCCATGAGTGAGCAACACTGCAAATAGAGTGCATGTGAGAAAGAGGGGTGGAGTGGACAAGAGAGGGGAGCAGGGAGGTCAGGGGGCCATTTTGCCTCCTGCTCTGGGCCCTATGTATCCCTTCAATCCTATGGTCCAACTGAAAATTCCCCTTGTGCAGAAGAAGTATAAGCAAAAGTAAGTGCTTTCCTCATCATAGCTCCCAGTGTAGGGGCTTGCTGGGAGCAGAGTGACGCAGATTAGAGGCACAAGGGTGCATTCACATAATGCTCTGCATTACAGTGGCTTCTGTGCTACAGACCAGCCTATAGGCAACTCGGGTGAGGCTGCTGTAAAATGCTGTGGGGTCATGTTGGCTCTCAATGCAAGGGGAATATTTCTGACCAGTGCAAATGTTCCCTAAAGCCAGCTTTGCCTCCCCGCCTCTCCGGGCTTCACCTCATGTGCTGTGCCTCTCAAGAAACATAGCAAACAAGTTGTCTCCACAATTCTTTGTAGCATAGCACCTTCTGTCTAAGGATCTCAATGCACTTTAACTATTTATTTGGCCTCGGAGGTATTATGCTTTAAAAAAACCCAAACAAATACAAAGGATCTGAGACCCAGGGGTGGTCACTTTACATAAAGAGTTCGTGGAAGATCTGGAAATAGAGCCTGGATTTTCTGAGTGCTTGCCAGTTTAGTGCCTTTCTCACAAGCAAGGGTCAAACTGAAGGGGGAGGAGGAGACTATAAGCGGTGGTGCTCTCCCAAGTTCACCCACCAGCCAAAGTCCCACACGAGAAGCCATGCACAATCGACTGTGCAGATCTCTGGGTTATGGCCCTGTCTCTCCTCCTTACTACAGGGAAATAGTTAGGCCCTAGTCCTCAGCTGTGCCAGAGTTTTGCTCATCCCTAGATGGTGGGGAAGGAGGAGTCAAAAGGAGGTTCAAGCTACTGCTGTGCTCCCTCAAACTGCGCAGCAGCTCCAGTGCAATTCAAAGCAGCCTTTGGGCTGCTGTAACCTATGCTAGCTTGCGACAGCTCCCCGGGGGACGTTTTGCCAACCAGGCAAAAGATACCAGCCACACCCCCTACCACCCTCCAGTACTCATTGTATGTAAGGGAATTGGGAGGCCGTGATGTAGAGCCAATAGATTATGCTATACTATGGAATCCCCAACTGGTTAGCACTGGGATAGCAGAAGGGGTAATAGGATGAGACTGAAATGTATTAGTAGAACCGCGTGTGTGCTGGGGGGTGAGGAGGGAAAGGGTGCATCACTGTCCCTGGAATATGATGGACTGCAGGTCAGGACTGGGCTGAAAGCAGGGAGCGATATAGGGTAGCAGAACACAACGCAAGTCAGGACTAAGGTGCCTTGGCAGAGCTCTGCTGGAAGAGGAACAAAAGGACATAGGTGCTTTGGGAGAGCCGCCCTGCCTCTGAGTCTAGCTAGCACTATTAGGTCTCAGGCAATTAAAGTTAATACTAACTATTTTTAAAAGGCTCAAAATAGTAAATCTAGTTATTGCATATTTATGTTCCTCTCTGTGCATTATCTTTGCTAGGAATAAGTCATCTCCTTTGAAAACAAAGGCAGTTCAGGGTCCCGGAGAGGATCTAGTAGGTGTTCAAATGTATCTTCTTGTTGTGGCAAGTAAAGTTCTAAGAGTGACATGAAAAGATAACATTGGAACACGAAGAGGAGACCTAATGCAAGTTGTTATGGAAACTGGATTCTCACAAACTCATCACAACTGGATGAGGTCCCGCCCCTTCAATCACCTCCTGTCAGGCAGTGCTGAGGCTCACAGGAGACACTTACAGCTACATTTGTGCCCTTACCCAGCATTCACACACAGCGGTCATTCTATTTCCCCCCGACCCCCTTTTCTGATCTGGCACGAGCCAGATCAGATCACGCCTCGAGTGCGTCTGACAGTCCTGGGCACTCTGACAGAATTCTCTTTGAGGATTGTTTGCTGAGGAAAGGGGGGTGTTGGCAGCAGTGGGGTTAGTCAGATGGAATACTTAAAATTACATTAAATACACAAATAATGCCATGTATCATACCATACAATACCATAATTTAAGTGTATACCTTAATACCATACACACACACACACACACACCCCATTACCATAATTTTATAATGGCAATATATACCATTACCATATATTTTACCATATATTATATATACATATATGGCAATGTGATATGGCATAAAAATGTATGTTATACTTACAATTAGAGGACACAATACCTAAAGCTGTAAACCTGCGTTGTTGCTTTCTTTCCTTATGCTGCAATTTACCACGGGGATCTTATACCACAAACATGCTTACTACAGAATGTAGAGGGATGGCAGCCTGCATATATACTATATATGTGGAATAGATGTCAATCTTAGTGTAGTCACTATTCTGACATTAGTGTGAACCAGAACATAGTATCTGAAACTCTGAAATCCCACCACCTGCATGGAAATTCAGATCTGGAACCACACCTCATGCTTGGATCCTCTCTCTAGAATGGCTGCAAACTAGGACTCAGAATCTGAACAATCGTCCCTTTCTCAGGAAGTTCAGAAGGAGATGTGATTTGAATTTTGTGATTTGGGTACATGTGTTTTCTCTCTGGGTTTTCACCCACAAATCCCCTGAATGGGATTCTCCAATGTGAGGGAGTTGCCATAGATGTAAAGCCCACTCCTATGCCTCCCCCCAACAGCTTCCAGTCCAAAGGTTGTATGGGGAGAGAGGGGGAAGGAATGTGTTTTAGGTGGGGGGAAAGGCAGGCAGAGGGAGTGGCAAGAACCTTCGGCTTTGCTGTTGGAAACCATTTTCAGCTACACAAGCCTAGGGACTGCCCTAACCTGTGCCCGGGAACAGGGCTGGGACGGAGGATCAGGAAACAGTGCCAGGATGCTTGACAATCCTCTAGTTCTTGTTCTGCTGCATCCAGTCTGGCCTGAGGTGGGGTATCAGCAGCACCTGCTATAGTAAGGCTGAACAACAATATAGTTCCTGTTCTCACTCACTCAGAAGTTTGTGAAGCTTTCAGCTTCGAGCTGAAATGTTCCAGGCTTGGCCTGTATCCAAAGGTGAATATTTCTGGAAAGTATGAACGAAAACAGTTCTGTCCTTTTTGAGCGCTGAGGAAAGAAAGTCACATATACTTATTCCATTATAAATTAGTTCTGACAACATGCTTTGAACAGCTCTGCACCTCAAATTGCTGGGCCTGAAAGTTGAAATCTGTAAGTGGACGTCAATGAGGAAAAGAGACTGAGAGTGTGGAGCAGGAACTGTCTCTTACTAAGTGTGTGTAAAATACCTCGCACAATGGGGCCCTGGATCTTAGCTGAATCTGCTACGTACAGCCAGAAGACTTGGCTGGTTTTTCATTTGACCCTGTTATGATCCTAGTGCATGCTGCAGTTGCCTATAAAATAATCGGCACAGCTTTCTCGCTAAACTCAAAGTGCACAATGAGTGGGTGCAGAGCTGTGCGTGTTTGTCCATCTAGGTGGGGAGGGAAAACCGTACCAAAGGTGAATGTAGATTTAAGCCAGGCCTCCAAAAGATCCTTCAGGTCATTCCCTGAAGATCCTGTAATACTTCTCTTGTATCATGTAATCATACACTGAATGAAGTTGGGATTTTCAAAAGCACTCAGACTTGATTTAGCACAACTCTCACTGAAGTCAAAACCCAAGCCTTAGTGCACATATGATGGATTCAGCAACAGCAGCGCCTTCGGCTTATGCCTAGCAGAGTTGATGCTCTAGCTCAAATAACCAGAATTCATGCTTTTAGTGTTGCAGTTCCTGGGTTCTGCCTCTGGTGATAACCATAGTTTTTGCATAGTTGTGGTTGTGGCTCCTTACAATGGCGCTTTTAATCTCCAAGGCATTTAAAAAAGCAATAACTGTTCCTCATGGAACACCTATGAGGTGTGTACTGTCATCTGTAATTTACAGACGGGGACAGGGGTTAATTGACTTTAAACTTGTCTGTGGAAGAGCAGAAATCATAATTCAGGAGTTCCTGGCAACCAGTTCTAATGTCAGACCAGATGTCTAATACATAATAGATGGAAACTGTTTGTTGGATGGGTATCTATAACAGTATGTATCCTATTGAGGAGCCTCTATTACTCAGGTCCTATGATACCAGGCCACATACAATCACACCTCTAGAGTTCTGAAGGTATGTTTTGAAACCCTGCAGCCACTTAACTCTTCTGAACCAAGAGAAATGTGTATAGACACAACTGAGCATTCAATCAATGCTCACTATCTTCAGGTTTGCAGTGTTGTTGTAGTAGCCCTGTTAGTCCCAGAATATTAGAGAGACATGTTGGCTGAGGGAATGTCTTTTACTGGACCAAAATCTGTTGGTAAAAAAGACAAGCTTTTGAGACACACAGAGCTCTTCTTCAGGTCTGGAAAAGGGGGCTCAAGTGTCCCAGCTATATACAAGGGGGAACAGATTGTTTAGCATAAGTAGTTAACATATATTCTAAGGGACCATTCAAGGCAAAATGGCCCATTAACATCTCTGACTGAATAACACCAATGATTGACTGACTGCCACACAAGGCGGGTGAAGTAATATCTTTCATTGGACCAACTTCTGTTCGAGAGAGAGACAAACTTTTGAGCTGACACAGAGCTCTCCTTCACGATGATATTCCGGGGTGCAATACAGACCAGTGAGTTCTTAGTTTTCACGACACCTCACACAGAACGTTTTGTGCAAAGATTATGGTAATAATGTGTAAGGTGTGAATACATAAGTGCGTTCAGTCACACTTCCCCCCCTTACAAAGCTGCAGAAGGGTGATAGCCCTCTTTCCTGGACAAGGCATCTGCCACCCTGTTCTCTTTTCCCTTTATATGCACAACGTCCATATCATATTCTTGGAGAATGAGACTATCCTAGCAGTTTCGAATTGAAGCCTTAGTTCCGGGTAACCAAACTAATGGAGAATGATCAGTTAGTACCATGAAATTTCTGTTAAAAAGATACGGCCATAACTGCTTTATTGCCCACAGATAGCATAACATTCTCTCTCTCTCTATGACAAAATTATTCTGTTCAGTGGGTGTCAATTCCTTGCTTAAGAAAGCAATGGGGCTGTTTCTTGTTACACTTCCTGACTGCATTAGGGCAGCCCCTAAATCAGTGTTTGATGCATCTGCACACAGTTCAAAGACTTGGTCAAAATCTGGACTAACTGGTCCAGGCTTTTCAGACAAGGTTTTCTTTACCTTATTAAAACCTCGCAACGTGCCTTTGACCATGCAACTGTGTTAGGCTTTGTTTTTTTTTTACACAGATCTGTGATTGCAGATACGACATCCCTGAACCCACACGCAAATCTTAGGTAATAGTTTACCAGACCTATGAAGGACTGGACCTCGTTTTTGGTTTGTGGCACCAGCCGATTAACAATGGCTTCAAGTCACACACAATGGACTGTCTCTTTCTCTCACTCACACACATGGCCTTTTAAAGTCTGGCAAGATCTCCCATATAAAGGTTAGACGCTTGTCATTATGAATGAACAATAATAAAAAAATAGCATGCATACACCAAAGGAGCAACAACATGGGTGGACAGTAGAATTAAGCCTTTAATCTCTTTGCAGATGGCAGGTAGGCTTTGAAGCAACAAGTAATTTCTGCAAAAGTAAATTTCCCTTCATGCTAGTGTCACATAGGTCATTTCTCTGGGTTGACCCTATATGGATGCAGTACCTCGGTGCAAAGGGGCCGGTTATAGCACCTTGTATCAGTGTTGGGACCAGAACTTAATATGGAGGGTACCCATTGTGGGATGTAAACTGTTTTTATAAATGTTGGAGGGCAGACCTGCTGTGTTCTGTAGGATAGTGCGTGTGCAGCATGCCAGCGGAATAGCAGGGCTGGGACAGACACCTGAGTACAGACAGCAGTGTCACCTCACCCTGCGCTATATCCCAAGTAACACTGCACAGCATAGACAATGGCAGGCAGGCAACGTGTCTTTCGGTTTATTGGCACACTAAAGAGTGCACTCTCTTTTTCTTTTGGAGCCCAAATCAGTGGCAATCAGTAAACGTTACTCAGTACTAGGCACATTTTGTTCTATGCAACAGCTCTGCAAAACGCCGTCTGGGAGAATGCATTGTGGACCAAGGTTCAGCATTCTGCAATGGCTGTCAGCATGGCAAACAGCCAGGTATGCTATCTGTAATGTGTTCTGTGCCCTCCATTAAAAGGGTCACTCGCAGACGGATTTTGGACCAAACTGTCGATTTGGTTTAAAAAAAAAAAGGTGAATTAAACCTAAGAGAAATAGGCATGTTCCCATGAAATTAAAACAAAAATCAAGTAAAAAACCAAAGTAGCTAGTTTTTTGGGTTTTTTAATATAAACATTCTCCTGCAGTGTTTGCAACCAACTGCAGTATTATGCCCGTGCAAGAGAACTGAAGAGTGAAGCTGAATTTTCATTCTCCAAGCTGAGGGAAGGGGGGAAAAAAATAAAATAAAATAAATCAGCATTAACAGGGAAACATAAATGTTGGGGGTTTTACTATTTTTTCACTTTTAATAATCTCAAGCAAGGGCATTTTATATTTTTATTTATGTATATATAAATGGATCTAGCAATTGGCAAACTGAATAAGATGCAAAAAGAAGTACAGCTATCCCAACCCCCACACACCCGCTTTGCAAGAATCTCCTTTTCATGAGCAGGCGGAGCTCCACATTTCTTGGTGTACTTGAGGGGAATAAACCGAGACCTGTATGTGCTCACAGGTGTCCCAAAGGATGGACCTGAGGACTGGGAAGAAACCGGTCTTATGTTTTAATAGCTCCTTGTAGACCAGTGCACCCCAAGCCCCTTTCCAGACTGATGTATGATGCGTTGTGCGTTAGGGTATGCCATGGAGGAGTAGGAGCTGCAGTTGCCAGTGGCAATCTGTCTGCACTGGGAGAGGTTGGCTCTAAAAAGCGTGTGTCCCCACTACTCCCCGCACGGCTTCCAAAAACTAGGGTATGCAAAAGGGGGCAATACTCTAGGAGTAGCCTCTTGGGGAGGGAGAAACTCAAGCTATGCTAAACTGCCCAAATCCCTCGCACTTAGATAGTGCAGACACCACATTCCTGCTGCCCAGTGGGGTGAGATGAAAGAAGCAGAGATCTTCCTACACTCCTTTCCGTATCTGTGCATCCACCCACCCAAGGACCGACAACCTGACCCAACGGTGTGAAGGTGTTTCAACTGCGTGGGTGTTCTTAAAATGACTCGATTATTGAATGTTGTGTATATTCTAAGGTTAAAAATCTAGGCCCAAATCCTGCAATCGTTTCTGGGCAGGCAGACTCCTGTGACAACGCAGGAGCTTACTGCCTTCCAGATCTCCTGCACATGGACCAACTTGCAGGATCAGGGCCTTATTTTGTATAAGGGCTCCACGCACAATCCCAAAAGGCCTTCCAGTTATGTAAATCAGTGCAATATATGGCATTCCACACAAATCGTACTTAAAAAAACCTTTAGGTTGCAAAGAGAAGCAAAGACAGGAAATGCAAAAGTGATGGTTCCCTTGTACCCTTAGCTATGCCCCTTATGTGTACGCCTGACGATATGACCTTTAATTACATGAGCACATATTGTTTTTTCTACAAGACTTCTGCCTCATCCCGTGCTCAGGATGGATGGCAATCACTGAATGGGCAGCTATTCGATATCTTGTTTTCTCTTCGTCATTCAGTGCATTGGACTCCTGCCTCATTGGCCGCACACCATCCAAACCTTGTACTGAATGAGGCTGGGGTCCCATAACAAAAAACAGCATGTGATTGTATAAAGACTGTATTGTGCTTTTGGCATTTCCTCCTGACTTGTGTGCGTTTCACTTTGCTAGTCTTTTAACGCTGGCTGTTGTCATTGTTATCACATTTCGCCTTTTTTTTTTAAATAAAAGAGAAGTGGATAGACGAAGAAATTCCATCATGCAACAACAAATGGCCAGACAGCAATAGAGTGCTCTGTACTGTATAAATGTGCAACTGACTGGGCAGGAGCCACGCCACACTCGCCTTGAGTGCCCAAGTGTGTACTAGACACCAGACAGACACTTCTAGGAAAGGAAACAGTTTCTGTCCCTTGAGCGAATGGTCTAAAGGACACGCAATGCAATGGAGGAATGTGATACAACAGCGGGGTGGGGCTGATGCAGAGGAAGCAGCAAATGCGACTAAGGCTTCAATCTTGCAGTGAGCTCTGGGTGGGTTCATTACAGGATCAGGGCCTAAATTACGCAATTACTCAGAAAAGCAAGTGTTTTATGATTATTTATATTACAGTTAGCAACAGATTGGTAGCCCCATTGTGCTAGGTGCTGTACATACAGAGTAAGAAACAGTCCCTGGCCCAAAGTGCTTACCATCTAACTACACTAGACAAAGAGTGGGAAGCGAAATAGGGTAATGGAGAGGTATAGGGGTTTGCCCAAGGTCACACAGTAGGTCAGTAGTATAAACAGGAATAGAAGCCAGGCCTCATGAATTCCAGTCCAGTGTCCTATCCTTTTGGCCCTACTTTCCTATTCTCTGGATCATCCTGCACAGCATGGTTGATTTGGCATGTATAATGGAAAGAGAACTGCTTCTTCTTCCATCTGCATTTTTAAGGTACCTCGTAGAAAGAGGCAAAACCCTTTAACAGTGCTTAATACAGAGGGTGAGTATCTGAAGATCTCATTCCACACACGTATACAATTCAAACAGGATGCTGAGTGAACATCCATTCAGTGGAAGTTTCCATTCGGCTTACACAGGCACACATTAGCTGCGTCTATAGTACATTAGCAGACTGTTTACTGTCATATAACAAAAACAGCTTGTGTATGTGAGAGAGAGTAAAATTCATTTTTAAAATCATCGTGGTTTAGCCACATCAAGACACATCTTCACTGTAAGGCCTGTCTGTGACCTAGGGACTTGATCCCTGCCAAATTTTAAGTTTCTACCACGTAGCAGAGAGGTGATAGGGCCGTTGAAAAGAACAGGTTATTCTCAGCAATGGTTATCTTGTTTGCTAATCAGACTTCCCTTCCAAAACTTCTTCCCAGGCTGATAGCAAAGATACTAAATTTCAGTTCAAGTGTGACAAACTTACAAGCAACAGCAAATGGCCCTTTAGAATGAAAATGCTTGTGAAAACTCAGATTTATGCACTGGTGCACAATTCACCGATAATACATTACACAAAACAAGACTAAACTGTGGACTGGGGACTAAACTGTGTGCTACAGACTCCAATTTTGCACTCACAAATATTTGCGTGTAGCTACGAAGTTGCGTGTGAACCCACTTTGGATATGCAAATGGTCATTTGGGCATCCAAATATGCCTGAAAAATTGGAGGCTGGATCAAAGGCTTATCAAATATAGGCCCTACTTTTGTTTGCCCTTTCCCCTGTTCCGCCCCTCCCCCCCCAGCTTGTACAAAAGAATGGAATAGTAGTTCAGGCTCCATATCTTCAGAAGGGGATGTCAGAGTCCGCGAGTGCTCATCTGGTGCTTTTGACAGGGAGAAAGAGGTGAACAAATGGTTGCAGTTCAATATCTCCTCCCCCGCCCTGTTCAGCTCGCTCACTCTCTCAAAGCCAAACAGAAATAAGAAACTTAGTTCATTCCACCAGTGACATGACATCAACTTGACAGAGCTGTGACTATTTGACATCCAAGTCGATAATAGAATGACACTTTCGAGTGACAGTTGAACAATAGGGGGGGAAATGTATCTTCCATAAATAGATGAATTTACAGCTTGCGGTATGAGAAATAGATAAACCATTACCTACAAACATTGTTTCCCTTTGAAGTTTGCCATCTGTCACTGCAGGTTAAGTAACCATCTAAGTTTTGGGTGAGGTCTGAGCTTCTTCTAACCTTGCTACTTTTGTTGGCTGTGACCCTCCTGCTTTAGGACATAAGTCAATCACTAACTGTCCGGAATAGGGGACGGAACTTCCAGCACAGGCATGTTATTGTCTAATTGTCCGTTGTAAGGGTCCCATGATTTCAGCTGTGATGCAGAGGTCAAACCACATACAAGTTAGGGGGAGCTGGAATGAAAATGTGAGAGTTCTGCAGAGGCACTGTATGGGACATCAACGAAACGCACACCTCATTTCTCCCACAGGGAGACGGCAGAAGTCTGCCAGTGACTCAAGTGTGACTTTTCATCAGGGTCATTTTCTGATGTCATCCTTCCACCTCACTGTCTCTCTTTAAAAGGATTAATGGGAAGGAACACAAATTGAAATGTTTGGCTCCAAGTGCTACATATAGCAATAGGGTCGAGGTCTTACCGATGGAGTAGGAGGTGGCAGAGGAAGTGCCAGGCAATAACAGGGAGCTGACGAAATTGCATGCGTCCATAAATAAACAGTTTGAAACTATGGACCAATTAATCCACAGATAGAGTCTAATATGGATGGAAAGCAGGAACAGAAGCTGTTTGAGATGTCCCTAGGGCATTCAGTTAGAGCAGATAGCAGCCTTGTCAAACATGGTGTCATGCTTGCTGCCGTTTTTATATAACACCACATGGATTTTGCAAACCACAAATTATAACTGGGGGCAAATAAGAAGAAGATAAACAGATTGTCTCCTATTCTCTCTTTAGGCTCTCGAGTAATCAGCACATACCTGATCTTTGCAACACCTTTGCTCTGCAGTCAGTACACCTGATCCCTCCAAAACCACACAACGTATTACAATGACAACATATTCTATGGTCTAAAAAAACCTCTCCAAAAATAAGAATTACAGTCCAGCTTAAAGACCCATCTAAAGTGAGCCAGGTTATTCGGCACTGTAAACATGGCAAAGTGCTAGATAAGTGCTTACTGTCAGCCCCTCTTGTTAATTTTCATGAATCCAGGGCTTTTCTGCAAACGCTCTGTCTTTTTCCTTCCGCAGTACTTCACTGTCCCTGTTTTTACCATATTGAAAACAGTTTGACACAAAATCCACTTCTCTTCCTTCGTGACCACAACTCCCCAAAAAGAGACAGCTGGTTAGTGCCTTGGCTGGTGTAAATGCAAGTCACTCCATTTCCTTCAGTGGAGCTGAAGCTACGCTGATTTATACCAGTTGAGAATCTGACCTAAAGGGTAACTCTGGCTTGCAAAAAATACTGAAAACCAAAACTTCTGAATTTTGCTTTACACTTATGTGCAGAATTCTTCACCCAGATGGTTTTCAAGCACCAAGTGTCTGTGTAGCTGATCAGTACTAAGGACCCTGCTATCACTATGAAGAGAATGGGATTGTCACAAGTATACAGCCTGATCAGCCAACACTGGGACCAGCTAAGAATTCAGCAAGAGGAGTAACACCATGACATTGACAGACCTCCCAGTAAGGATCAGAAAGTGAAGGTTCAAGAAGTGTGTGGAAGCTGAAATCTGTTGACGCGACGGACCAATGACCTGAATATCCTATTTGAGCCTATATGTTCTCAGACAGCACATACAAGTGATTTGTGTAACCATTTCTACCCAGAGATCTTCCTGAACTGGTCCTTAATGTTACATTGTTCAAGCACTTCTCTGTTAGTCCCATCTGTTGTTCACCAGAATTTCAGCTTTCGTTAAAAAAAGAAAATTATATTTCCAGGTCTTTCAACTATTCCAAATGTGACCCAGTACAGTGTGCTTGAATCAACCAAGAGAAACTCAGCCCTGGTCTACACTTACTGGAGATTCAGCGACAGTCGATGGAAGATACGCAAATTATGCAAAGAACTTGCATAACTCCCCTCTACTTCTGTGCTTCTCTTCTGCACGCTGTCTTCACTGCACTGCGCCACTTGAGAGGTGGTTTTAGTACCTTGACTTCCTAATCGATTGAGCAGGTCTTCACTGACAGCTCAGTCGATCCAGATAAGTCAATCTGGCAGCGGCAACTTTGCCACTGTCAGTATAGACATATCCTCAGAGGTGTGAACTGCCCCTATTCATCTCAGCGTGTTAACTCTGAACCTACTGATGTCCATTTAAATGACACACTTAAATGTTTTACTGCTGATCCATTTAGCAGAAATATGAAGCCACTCTAGAACTAGGTAGAGAACCTTTACCTTTTCTCATTGACTGATAGTTCTGTTAACTAAAATGTGAATTCCAACAGTGAAGGAATAAACAGAGGCTCCCATTTGGCAATAAACCCCATCTTCCATTTAATAAAAAAAGAAAAGTTGAATAACTGGGCCACACCTCTATGTGGTACTACCTGCATAGGTCCCAGGAGGTTCTGTTAGGACCCCTCCCTTATTTTCTTGTGCATTCTTCTGTTGTGGAGTGAGAGACCTGGATTTGAGCCTGTGGAAAAAAGTAAGGGTCTTGTCCCAAAATATTTGAGGCAGAGGGCCACCTGCATGGCAGCTCTGCGCTTCCACATTGGCTCTGGGGCCATGCCTCTATCCCCTCCCCCCACCCCATATTCCCTAGTAATGTGGCTCTAATGAAGCCAGACTGAAGGACAAGGAGTCCCTAGTAGGGGCTGCAAAAATGTAGCCTTTGGCTATATACTTTTTCCTCCCCGTAGGAAATGGCATCTGGGAAGGCCAGAGGCTGCTCCCTGTTTTATAACTTTTAACAACATGCAGCTATTCAACCTCAGACAACAACAATAAGGGGAAATCAGATTTTATGCACCAGGACTTGAGCTATTTTCCTGCAGAAAGGTCAAGCAATAACGTATCCATGCTATAAACAGCCTCCTACCAATGTTCAGGAACAATACCGAGAAGTTCTGCTTTGCTCTGATAGTATCGAACTGGGACAGTGGACTAGATCGTGCAATGGCATGGACCTGGTGGGATTACTGCCATGCCCCAAACAGAACAGCTCAGTTCCATCACAAAGTCATCCAGCACCATGAGGACAGAGAGATAGGTGGGTGTGAGGACTTGGCTCTGTTTGCTGGCAGCCAATAGAGATCCACAGGCCAGTTTCCCCAGTGCCCCAATAACCCTACAGGGATGGGAAATTCATCTCTTCCACTTTACCGGATGACAAGCAAGTTGTAAATTACATTCAAACCCACTGTCCTTTGTTTATCTGCCATGACAGTCTTCTCTGGCTCTTACATGGCTCGGAGCCCAGAAGGCACGCGTGACCTTTTTCAAGCTGTTCCAAGCTCTCATAAGAGCCTCTGTCCCCCTCCTCCTCCTATTTTCCATTTTTTCATTTATCCCCCCTACTTCTCCCTCTCACTCCATCACTCCCAGATCCCTTTATTGCAATCCTCTTAGAACTTTATCTCTTGCTGTCTCTCTCCCCATGAGTTATAGCCTCTCTTACATTCCTCTCTTTTCTTTGATAGTTTCTCTTTTATTTCTTTCCTCCTCTATTTGTCGAACAGGCTAACTTTTTCACTCAGGCATCCACTGAACCCAAGGTTCATTTGATTTTTGTGAGGCTGAAAGCAGACACTATACACAATCTATACATTTCTCCTCCTCCTCTTCCCTGCTTCCTCCTCCTCCTTTCCTCTTTTGTCCAGTCTCCCTCAGCTTTTCACTTCTCTCTCAATATAGCTTGTTTCTATCCCTTTTACCTCATCCTCCCTCCCAATCTACTCTCTTTCTCTCAGCATTCCCCATTTTGCTCATCTCTCCCCTTCTTCCAGTCCTTTACCAGCTCTTGCTGCAAATTCAAGTCACATCTTAGTCCTTTACAGCTTCCCTAGTGCTGGGTCGGACCAAACATTGTTTACACCTAAAATTTCTCTCAAATTCACCCTGGAAGGAAGTGCTGAAGGATCTCACGTTTCTTGCGGAGGACAGAAACAGAGATAGAGAATTCTTTTTAGAGACAGCTTCATAGGGACATTGTTGAGGAGGCCCACCTCAGTGCTGGCTCTCCCATTCCTCCAGCTGATGGTGAGACGGGAACAAGGTGGACTGGAAGGACAAACTCCTTTAGGTGGAGCGCACATTCCAACAGAGCTAGAACTGGGTGATCATTCCAGGTAATAGGGAAAGAATTCTGAGATACTGAAGGGCTGCGTTGCTCGGGTTTTTGATCATTACAAATACGGATAGCTGGGTATATGGTGACCTTGAGAAGCCTTCGGTGACTTGCCTTCCTAGAGTAGAAGTGATGGCTTCCATGGGACAGCTAGACACATTTCCAGTGAGAGCTGCTGAGCAGCCCAGAGTCATGGCATGTATTGGTGTTAATACATAGGGAGATGTAGGAAAAAGCTCTGAACGCTAAATTTAGATTTCTAGGGAGAAAGATTATGTCCAGGGCCTCTCCGGTAGCTTTTGCTGTACAGAGTCAGCTGGACAAGGGGAATGTCACAGTTTTAACGTGAAGGTGATAAGATGGTACAAAAAAAAAAAGATGTTTTGATTCTAGGAGTTATCCAATTAGGCAACAGAAACAAGAGCATGTGACATGTGTCCAGTCAAAACCAACACACAGGGAAATTGGAGGGTTGGGGAGGAGGAAGGTGGAGTCTATACAGAAAAGCCAAGCTCCATCTTAACCATGACGGCACCCATAGAAAATGAACAGTGTTTGGGGAGTGATCTTACACTAGTTGCTGGGGAGAGCTGATAGGTGCTGAGGAGCACTCTGGCTGGAGAAAGACACCTGCAAGCGATGTCAGTAACACAGAGATATCTTTTTATTCTGCAAACAGAGCTGAACAGAGGAAGGAACAAGGTGAGACCGCTAAGGCCAATTCCAGACAAGTAACAGGACAGCAGACTAAGAAGCTAACTAAAAATAGGCACAGCGCCAAAAGTAAGAGCCACTCTACACCGTGTACCAATGTGAGAATCCTAAAAGCAAAAACAGCTAAACTAAAATGCCTGGCAATGGAAGAGGACCGTGACAGGCATTTCTGATCCTGAAACCACGATGGAATGACAAGTCAGTGGGGTATCATATTACTTGGCTACAAACAAATATATGGGCAGGGCAGATTGGGGCCAAATTTTCTGCTGGCATAACTCTACTGAAGTCAAAGCAAAGGCACTGGCTTAATATTGAGAGGTGGCTGTAGCAGTACTATACCCACAAGATTCCATAGAATCGAATCACATAAAAACCACTGGGTGCAGAGGAACATCGAGTAGAATCTCGTAGAGATACCAATCCCAAGTCATAAGACTGCTACTAGACTAGTAGGATTATACGACCAACCTCCTGAGCAGGAAAAGCGTATGGAGTGTGTAATGCCGAGGGAGATCAGAGGCAACGAAGTCTAATAAAGCATCAATAATGGGTGACTTCAGCTAACTGCATATAAATTGGCCTGTCACAATGAGACACGGGTTAGACAGAGAATTCTTTTGACACTTTAGATGATTGTTCCTTGGAATAGCTAGTTCTGGAGCACGGTAAGGGAGAGTTAGAAATTCACATTAGTCCTCTGTAACATGAGGAGCTGGTTCACGGAGTAGCTACTGATGAGCCAAGAGGTAGCAGTGATCAGCACACAATTAAGTTCAACGTTCTCACAAGAGGGCTCATATCAAAAACTAGCAGCGTTTTAAGAAACCAACTCCTGTCATGGATCGGAAACCGGCAGAGAGGCAAAAAACAAAAAGAATAAATGTTCCAGTTTGGACACGGTAAAAGGCTAACAGTGGGGTGCCCCCAAGGTTCCACACTGGCACCAGGTTTGTTTAATATGGTGTTAATGATCTGGAAAAATGAGTGAGTAGCAAGCTGGCAGAATTTGCAGCTGATACAAAATTAGGTAGTTGAGTCAAGACCAGATAAGACTATGAGGTATTTCAAAGGGATCTAACCCTGGGTTAACAAGCAGCATGACGACACATTAATTCAATTTTGACAAATGCAAGATCGTGCATCTTGGAAGGAATAATTCCAACTACCCATATATATTACTGTGTTCTAAATTAATTGTGACCATTCAGGGAAAAGACCTCGGCATACCTGGGGGCCACTCAATGAAAACCTCTGATTGATGTGCAGTGGCAGTGAGCAAAAGCAAATAAAACATTTGGATGTCTAAGGAATGTGAATATATTATAATGCCATAATATAAATCAGTTGTACACCCTCGCCGACAATACTGCATTCAGTTCCAGTCATCCTATCTCAGTACAGATATAGCTAAACTAGAAGGGGTTGAAACAGGAGGAGGACATCATTACAGCCTCCAAAGAGGAAGGATGGCCCAGTGGTTCAGACAAAGCCAAGTTCCATTCCATGGTCCACCACAGACTTCCTGTGTGAGCTTGGGCAAATCACTTATTCTCTCTGTGCCTCAGTTTCCCATTTGTAAAAAGGGGATAACAGCACAGCCCTGGCTCACAAGGGTGCTGTTAGGATAATTCCATTACAGATTGTAAAGCACTTTGAGACCTCCAGAGGAAAAGAGTTAGAGGATATTATCAGGTCACAGATGCTTCTGGTTCAAACTCAACCCTCGTCCTAGTGGGAGAGATGGCTTAGACAATACCTGCCCTGTAGATGGTTAATTTTTCAAGGCTAGACTGGGTCTTTGCCATATTTCTCTGCACAGGGGAGTAAGCTCCTGCCCCGTTCAGCTAAGTAAGACCTAGCCAGATCTTTGGTCCAGGTCTAGGGAGGAGCACAAACCCTGCTTTCCAGATCCTCTTGCTGTGAGCAAAATGGACAGGGAGGAGCAGGAGAAAGGCAGACTTAGCTGCACTTGTCCTACCCTTGCTTTGTGCTCAGCAGAACTGGGCCTGCTAAAGGTGGGAGATAAACTACACCCTTTCCAGGGCTTCAGAAAGTAATTCCCCACCCCATCTACCTCCAAAAACAATGGGGAGAAGGGGAAGAACTGTGATTCTCCAGGGCTTTTGCCGCTATGCACTGCAGGACTGAAAATGCACTCTCAACCGAGCCCTTAATGAATTTGTGCCATCACTGTTATTACGCTATTCCCGTCTCCTTTCTATTAATATATTCTACTCAATGAATCTACAGGCAGAAAGCAAGAAATACCGCTGCTGTAAACAAGAGCAAGGAATACAGAGTAATTGAGGCAAGTGAAGTTTAAACCTGTTAAAAGCAAATATTCTCACCAGTAACCTGATTCCAAGGGTTATCCAATTAGGCAAGAGAAACAAGAGCATGTGACATGTGTGTCCAGTCAAAACCAACACACAGAACTCAATTTGTGACTATCGAACATTGCTAACAAACTGCAGATGAATTAGCTACAGGCCAAAATTATTCACAGATATTAGTCCATGAATAATTTCAAATAGCCATTAAATTAGAGGGAAAAAAAATCAGGATCTGCTTATTTACAATTCATGAGCAGGGAAAGAGGCAAAATTCACCAAACAGATTATTTCTTTTTAGAGCCATTTGAACAGCATTCACCATAATGAGCGTATGTATTTGACGGAGCACAGCAGATGCAGACTACCTTTGAAGCCTTGCAAATAATAATGGGCTCAAATATGGTCAAATTTAAAAGGAGCCATGGTGCTTGCAAAATAGTCCTGATTTTCCACCCTAGCTCTATGGGCTAGGAATTATTCACCCAGCACTCCACGAATGCAATTACTGCTGACAGTCAAGAAAGTGCATGAGAATGAGGAATAGAAGAAACAGTTGGATAAAACAATAACCTACATGACTGTTTCTGCAAAACTCTTGCATAACAGCAAAAGTTGAATTAACTTTCAGATTTTCTCCCCTCATGTTCATGAGCCTCTGAAGTTTCTGGTTTTCTGAGGTTCCCAGCCCAGTTTGCCAACCCAAGAGAATTTGGGGACTGGGGACAGAATCCATGTGCAAGCACTGAACTGTTTGAGATTCATCCATTGCTAACTGGATCCCTAATATCAGCTTTTGGGGGAACACTTTAGATTCGTGCACCTAATTTTCCCTTTCAGCAATCCTTAGCAAATTCTGTTCTTTTGCATCTTGGATATTGATGTTTTAAGAGACTGTTTGAGAGGAGGCGATTCCCTGAGAGACCTCAGACTAAAAGATAACATCTCTCCTGCCTCCAGGACAGACAGACAGTCACGAGTTCACATGCAAGAGTCAAAGCTCTCTGATCACCAACTGCCGCAATTAAAATAAATGTGGACAGGTTTTTTTAGTCCCCCCTCCGCCCCTCTCTTAGTGCATAGTTTTTTAATGGAAACATCTTTCTGGTTATTAGCTGATTAGAGGTGTTTCACAACTGCAGCTGTAAAGCTGACAGGATAGAATATACACATCCCACCCACTCCCCCCTTTCTCTCCCTTGCACATGCATGTGCACATATACGTCACATGCACGTAGGTCTAGCTCCCGTAAGCACCTGTCATTCTGTGTGTGTCTCTCTCACCCGCACCCACCCACACCCCCTGTGTCTCAACACCCACTCCAGTTTCTCACAATCCACTCAGTGTCTCTCTTTCATGAACCCCCCTCCAAGCTACTTGCATGCGTGCGCGCACGCACGCACGCACGCACACACGCACGCACACACGCACACAAATATATCTCTACATTTTTAATTTTGAGACTCATCCATTTCTGGATGCCCAGCTTGGGTCTCTGAGGGGGGCCTGATTTTTAGAGATTGGCGGCTAGGCCTCTTCTGAAAATTCAGCCTCTTTAAGATGTTTCAGGTTGAACACCCAAAATTTGAGGATATCCCCTCCAAAACTCACTAGTTACTGCTGAAAACCTAGGATATATATATATGAAATAACCAGGAATACAACTAGGAACACAACCCATAAAGAGTTCTTTGTGTGACTGAGAATCCTCAGAAGTGCTTTGAAAGGCTTGAAGGAAGAGAAATGATCTTAACAAAAGAACAAAAAAACCAAAAACTTGAAAGGGAAAAGAAGTTCTGAAGTATGTGGGGGTGGGAAAAGTCTTCAGTGTAAGGAACACCAAAGAGATCTCTAACTCAAAGCTACCAGAATAGCTCAAATAAGGTGAGGTGGCTCTGGCTTGATGTTCTTACTATGCCAGAGAGACTGTAGTTTGATGCTCAGGGGACTGCAGTATATATCCAAGTGGACTGTGGTTTAATTGCCAGGGGACCTAGTGATAGTAACTCCTGCTATCCCCATAAGACTGGTTTAATTCCCAGGAGGCTGCATGGCTTAATTGTCCTGACATGGCTGACTGGATAGGAAACTGCAGCCTTCTTCCTCTAATGAGCAGCGAAGTCAAGAGAATAGACACAGACCGGAGGAAAGGTTCCGTGTAAATTCTGTGTGACTGTACCCTGGTGTGCAAGCAAAACAACTCCAAGATCATCATTCAGGGGCTGTGGTAAGAAGAAGTAAGCAGTCCCTCTGCTCAGATGGCACCACATCTTTAAATTGCAATCTTCCCCTGCTCCCGTGGGGTAGTTTATGAGCCATTTTGGTTAGTGAACATTGGCTCCTAAAATTAATGAGTGTGTCTGTTTCCAACATACGGTCAATTGCTGATTGTTCTGATCTGGTGAGCGAGGCTGATGAATAAGCACCACCCACGGACAGAGAAAGTGCAGGGCGTTTCTACTACAGTTTTAGTAAACAGAAAAGGGAAAAACGAAACAGCATGCTAGAGGCTCGACAGGATAACACTGAACACAAAGGAGCATGTAAGAAGGGTGTTCTGTTCTACAGCTGAGAGTTTGCTGAAAGGCTGGCTCGGTCCACCGCACTTTTTCTCCACTCAGTAATAGGTGCCCTTATCCATCTGGGCCCTACAGCTCTGGCCTTGACTGAACATCAAATCTCACTAGACTCAAATGCAAATCTCATCCACAAAAGACATCTGTTTCTCACTTTGTTCCATCAAGGGTATAGGCAACAATTTCCAATTCTCTCTCTCTCAAACGCACGCACACGCCAACCCTCTTGTCCCCCTACCTACGGTACTGCCATAACACCCAGTCACTATTTATACGTTCATTTTATTCAGTGACCACATGCACAAATGCATATGATCATTTTAGAAAGTAACCACACACAGAGACCACATACACGTATGACTACCCAGTAACCACACACACATCCATATGTTCAATTTAAACAGCATGTGCAGGTAGTGAACCCCAAATGTCAGGTAATAAAAAGTACTGACAAAGAACAAAAACAAAACAAAAAACCCCAACCCTACCAGTCATAAGATATGTCCCCCATGACCTCCAGTAAATTAATAATGTTATGCCATTGCGTATACAGCATCTGCCTGCAATCTACAGCCATGTGTTCACCTTCTGAAAGATACAAGAAGATCTAAGAATCATTAATAGTGTTTATGAGCCCATCACCTGAACTGATATTCCCTTTATGGATCTAATGAAACAACAGAGAAAGACACACACGGAGTCCATAACCTGCTTGCTAGAAAAACTCTCATCTGTATTCCTCAGCCCCCTGAAATGAATTCCTGATCTCCCAAATGAAAAGGAAATACACCATTCCAGCACTGACAGACGAAAAAGCCCCCTTCATTTAACAACAAAGCATCTGTCAACCTCATTATACATCTGCCAGCTATTCTGGGCTGGGGTGTCAGGAAGGGAGGCAGGAGTGAGATGTTAAATGGGAAGGCAAAGAGGGAGTAAAAGAAGAGAAAGAGGGGGAAAGATGGCAAGAGAAGAAAAATAGGTAGCAGAGCAGGGTAAAGAAACAGAGGAAGAAAGAGCTGGAGACAGAGTAAGAGAGAAAGTTAAAGGGAGGGAAGGGAGAGGAGATTTAATTGATTACTGAGTGTGTTTTAACGCACTCACAGGACTTTGATGATCTCTAAATGGACAGAACTCTGCTCTCATGGGTTATGATACCAGCAGAACCATTTGATTGAATTATAGTGCTCTGATTGTTTGTTCCATATCTGTGATCTCTGACTCACCACCCCACTCCTCTTACAAAAAGAGGTTTTGATGGCAAGAAGCCCTTTCCTGACATTTTTTAACTGGCATAAATCAGTAGAAGAGTTGAATTACTTTTGTTGACATTTCACAGGGAGACCAACGCTGTGGGCACCGCAGTCAGTCCTTGATAGCAGTGAAAGGGCAACTGAAGAGAGACAAACACACTCAAGTATACAATTCAGACACCTTTGAACTAGGCAGAGATGAAATTTATTCACAGATAAAATGTATTCAGGCCCATGTCCTACAAGACAGCTCCTCCCCAAATCAGCTTCATTGGACCAGTATGGTACTACCAAAAATCACAGCACTTGCATGTGCTTTATTGTGATTGTAAACTCCTTGGGGCGGGGGATAGTCTCTTTTGTTCTGTTAGTACCATGATTGGGGCTACTGGAGGCTACCATAATACAAGTAATAAATAACAATCTAGCTATAAGGCAAGAGACAACAGGAGGATGCAGACAGACATGAAGTACACAGAAACAATGAGACAATGTTGGTTGGCATGCTAGGCAGTGGTCTCTGCACACCAGCTGCCTGGACCACGGTCATGTTTTTTGTAGGAATCATAGCTGAGGAGAGTTTTAAGGAGGGATTTGAAGGAGGATAAGAAGATAGCTCAATGGATGCTTATCTCCCTCTCCAGATGTGAGGCATCCACATGACCAAAATAGTAGTGGGGACCTGAAGAAGCAATGTCAAGACTATGACTGCTAAATGACAAGGAAGTCTGAAGAAGACAAGACACAGAGACTAATTGTACTAGACCCCGCCTATGCTAAATCCCTCTAAGCTACTCTAGCAATGCGGGACTTTAAGCTGCTATAAGTAGGCAGCTTAGGATCCATCTGTAGTGGGTGAGAGAGGAGCTGTTACAAATGAGTATAAGTTAAAACAACCCTGAAGTTCTTGGGCCAAACCAGCCCCTGGCCATTCCCATCACTTTTTCCCTTCTCCTTTCCAAACTTCAGGTCCACTGAGCAGAAATCTAGCACACTTGATGATTGAGCTCCTTGTGTTTTGAAACAGAAAAAATAGTCAGCAAATGTGGCGGGGGGGAGGGAAGGGAAGAGAAGTAGGATTGTTTCAAGTCTCCAAGATCCTACAGTAATGCCTCCAAACATAACAGGTCAAATCCTGAGCAGCGATGGACACCGATGGGCGTTTCAGATACACAGCACTTCTCTGGATTTGGGTCTATAGCATCACTACTATACTCTGCAAGGTTTGGGTCAAAACTCTAGAATACTGGAGCCTTTTAAGACAGTGAAAGAGACACATAGAGCTAATATAATTCTAACTTCAGTAACTATCTCCCTTTTGGAAAAGCCAAGGCAAATGATATATCGATTTTCCCACAGCTCACCCTGCATGATTGGTATCAAGGTTGTGTAGGCGTCTGGTGAAGTGTTTGCACAATTCCACCACCCTCCCCCCCGAAAAAGCAAAGAAAAAGAAATCCACATCGGTAATCAAATTCAAGACATTTAGACCAATATGAAATCTGTGACGAGAGGCAGACTTGTTCTACGTAGCTGGAATTGAAAACAATCCATTACAGGAATCTCATCTAAGGACCTTTGCAAAAAGCACCTGCAGTATTATCTATATGTACTTGGAAGTAACCTTTGCAGAGGCAGCAGTGGCAGGGTGAGTGAAATTTGCATTTCAGAGCTAGAATGAGCATTGGGCTCCAGAGATATGATGAAGGTGGGGGGAATCTATAGCAGGCCATGCAGATCTCTGCAGCAGGAAGTTCAAGGGTGCATAACTCAGGGTCTCATCAACTCCTCAGCTGATTTTTGTCAATGCTGTATGCTGCTGTTGCATACAATTCAACTCACTCCATTCCCTATGCTCTCCTGTCCTCTACTTTACACCTGAATTTCTCTTGTAGATTATTGAAATTAAAAGGCTTATATCAGCTTCAAAACTATAGAACGTAGAAAGACATATAGATCACTCAGTTCATCTCCCAGGCGTAGAATTGTTCCCACGGGGCAACATATTGGACCTCAAAGTGCTTTACAAAAGTATCATTATCCCCATTGACAATGGAGAAACCCAGGCACAAAAAAAGGAGAAATTTCTTGCTTGAGGTCACAGTCACCATTCAGCGGCACAACTCAGAATAGAATCCAGGTCTTGCAGCTTCTACTTGCCTTACTCCAAGCCATACAATGTGGTCCTTCAAATGTTTTAGGGCACGATAGATTTGCAAGGTAAACCTCTTTTCTTGTATTGCTGCTTATAAAGTTAACTTCTAAACCCTTATTCACAGGATAAAAATACCAGATCATAGCAGAGTAATTACACTGAACATGTAAACACCTGATGGTTATTTACACAAGCCAGTGCCATGTGGTTACACCATACTCTTTCTTAGCTAGCTAGCTCCTTCTAACACCCTCATCTGGGCATTATCTGAGCTCCTCCCAAACATCAATGAAAATTTTTATCTTCTCCGTATTCTTGAAGTAGGGAGGTATTATTCTCTCCATTTTACAGATGGGGAACGGTGGCACACAGACATATACGGCCTTAGCACCCATTAGCACTTCAGTTAGAATTATGGGTGCTGAACCCACTGAATATCAGGCCCCTACGTGACCTGCCCAAGCTCCCACAGGAGAAGATCACAGATCTTCTGTATACGATCCCAGCACCTTAAGCGCAGCACAACCCTTCGTTTCCCGGACTCCCTGCATGAGGCAATGCCAAGAGGGAGGTCCACAGTTAGTGTCTACACAGGATAGTGCCAGGTGTCAACCCCTCCCCCTACGGGAATAAGGGTTTGACTGACAGCAGGGCTAGGAAGAGATTATCTTCATTTCCTAGCCCCAGTCACCACATGGGTCCAAGATACAGAAGGTTCATAGTACTGTTGGTTGGGAATTTTCTGACAGGGTGTCATCAGAAAATGCTGCTATATGGGGACTGAAATAATGGTGGAAATGCATTGGTTTTGATAAACTACAGGCAAGTTTTCATCAGACCACTGCCTGGTTTCCTGCCACCTCGTCTGGTGGACTGTTAGTGAGCCTGGGCTTCCAGGGTCCATGGCAGACCTGCCATAAGGACTGCCCCAGGGCATCTAGCCCCTCTGTTCTGAATCCAGGATCTAAGCCCTGGCTAGAATCCAGGCGCTCGGACGTTGCTGGGCTCCCAAGTTCCCATACTCCCAGGGCTTACAGGCTCCATGTTAGTCCGTCAGGGATCAAGATACATCAGACTCAGTGGCTACTATTACTCACCAATCTCTAGACAGCAAGTTTCAGGTAATTACAGCTTAAATACATAATGATTTCTTTCTACCAAAGAACGCCACAGTTGACCTGGTTAGTAGTAGGGCGGGTTGAAAACTGCAATTTCCATCCCTTGAAAAATCCCGATATTTCAACATTTATTTTTGTCCCATATTGAGAAGAAAAGTGAAAACATGGCTTTTTTTCCCATGGAATGGAAAGTTCTTTTAAAAAAAAAAAAAAATCTTATTCAGCAATGTTGAAATGTTTCATTTAGACATAACTGATTGGAATGAAATGTTTGACATTCCTGAATCAAAACGTTTTATTTCAGTTCATTGAACCACATCAAAACATTTCTGTGTCCCCCTGAGCAAGTGCACTGTCTTCTAGGAGTTGTAATTTGGCTTTTGCGTGGCCTAGTCTTCCCTCTATAGGCCAGGCTCTCTAGCCACACTACATCTCCCATGATGCACCATGCGAGTTCAACCAGAGGAGAGACCACAGTGCATTATGGGAGATAGTGCTCACCCCATATTGGAGAATGAGGGCATGAGACAACTAAATTACAATTCCCATGGGGCGTTGTAGCAGTTCAGGTGGCCACAGATTAACACTGAACTGACCCAAAACAAACATTTTGAGTAAGTTCAACCAACTAAATGTTTTGATTTGGGCCAAACTGACCCATCTCTCTCTCTCTCTCTCTCACACACACACACACACACACACACACACACACACACACACACACACACACACACACACACACACACACACACACACACACACACACACACACACACACACACACACACACACACACACACACACACACACACACACACACACACACTGTTGATTCCTCCCAATGGAAAATTGAAAAAAGCTTCTACAATATTGACATTTTCCTTTGCAGAAATTGCATTTTCCATCAAAAAACATTTAACTGGAAAATTCCTGACCCAATCTACTGAATAGTTTTGTGGTTATGAAATAAACCTGTTAAATTGGGATAGGAAAGTCCTCACGTCCACTAAGAACACCGCAAGAGCTCTGTGTCCAGAAGCAAGGCAGAATTTAATACAGTAAGGCAGCGCTTAGGGAGCTCTTGAGACTGGGCTGGAAAAGTGACATTTCCACTAAAGGCACTCAGGAGCTCTGAATACCATTTCCCTACTCAAATTTCAGGAGTTCCTCAAACTGCCATAAAACTCATCAAGAACCCAAAGTGGTACTGATGGTTTCAAAGGAGCCTGGCTCACTTCTGTGCTATGTCAGCAATTTACAGTAATCTGGCAGGTGGATTTGAAACCATTCATCTTCAATATGCCTGATATGAGATCTGCCACACACCTGCCCACTTCTGGGATCCTCACACCTCTGCCAGCCATAGAAGCAGCTCTATCAGCTCTGCTTTACCGCCACATTCCTGTCGTAGGTGGCATTCTGGGGTGAACCAACTGGAGATAGAGGCAGATCTGGAGAAGGGACTGGATGGGAAGGGGCAGGAACATGAGGCACATTAGGGCCATGGCAGTTGAGGTGCAACTTTGGACAGCTCTCAGGTCTGCCTGAGAGGGACTGAACAAGTCCCAAGCCATCCTGGAATCAAGGAGATGCAAACCACTGGCCCCAGCATAGGCACAGGGATGAATTCAGCCTCTAGTGCCGAACATTGGAAGTCTCTACTAGTGAGTTCTGTCAGAGGCCAGTAGGCCTAGCATACCGAATGCTACTAGCAATAGATACTAGAAGGGCTACTAGCATCTGGCATTACGCACTGCAAGCACTTTCTCATGTGAATTGCGAGCAGCACTACTAGCAATTTCCCACTGGGACAAGACATCGTGCCATCCCCACTGGAGAAAAAATTGATAAATTGTCTAAAAATGCTTAAATTCGCTGTTTCCTGGATAGTGCTGAAATATGAGCTGTCTGCAACATTTAAATAGGCAATTTAAGTAAGTCCTTACGTCTGAGGAAGAGAGAACAAGGAGGCTTTGCATTTATTTACTTCCAGCTCTTGCAGGCATGACAGTGAACGGGACTGCCTGCCCCTTCCTCTCACTGTCCAGCAGGAGTGCAGAATCCAGCACCACTGCATTAGTAACCAACTCCCTGCTCTTCAGGATTAAAAAGGAAAAAAGATCCATCTGACTGACGTGCTCTTCAGTCTCATTTGCCTGTGGTTGATTGTAATCACAGAGTCGCCTGCTGTGTAGCTAGATGGATGCCACAGAAGGCAGGTTCCAGCAGGGTCAAGGGTAAATGTGGAGACTGAGGACATGCAACTTCTAGGATTTGGTCAAAAGAAGAACAGGGATTTGGGATAGCAAATAGAATGGACAGAGCATCTATGTCTATCCTGTTTATAGAAAAGGAGACAATACACAAACATCAGACCCAGATCCAAACTTCCACTACTTTTTGGGGGGTATGCACATCCAGGGTTTTCTTTAGCACCTTAGAGAGATGGGCCTGAGTTGGGAAGTTCAGATAAGAGCTCCTCAATGTATGGGTAAGTTCAGATGCAGGGCTTTAGTTCATGCCCATCACTAGTCACCCAATGTTACAATCTATGTTGTTTAAGAAGCATCTCTCCTGTCTCATTCCATCTAGGGGGTCAGGGCAAGAAAAAATTCTTCAACCTCAGTCACCACCAGTTTCTATCATGAAATCTTACTGAGAGTATTTGAAATGGCCCAGGAGCCATCTGTGAAAGGGACTCTCCCTTGCTGACCCATGTCTTGCAACAGTTGGACCCATTTCACAGTATAATCTGATGAGGACAGACAGCCCGTTACTGTAGAGTGCTCTCTCCTCAGTACATACCAGACCATGATCATGGCACTGATTAGAATGAGATTTAAATGTGTCTGAGTTTTATATTAGGCTGGTGTTCTTTTACAGATCTCTGGATTCAACTTCCCACTCCCTAAGGCTGAGCTTTGGATCCGGATCCAGATCCAGATCCTACCATGGGCACATAGTCTCCTTATGTATTGTTGGAGCAGGGCTGGGAGACAGGGGAAATGAACAGTATGGAGTTACATATTGCTTGTTTTATCATGGAAGTCATTTTTTGACTCTGTTCATTCTGAGGATATTGACTTTAGGAATTATTTTTTACTTTTGTTGAGTGCCCACAGCCCTCTGGGCAAAGGGCTCTTGCAAACAACACTTCCACAGCATTTCACCAGAGAGAGAATTGAGCATCAAACAAATTCCACTGACTTCAGCAGGCCGGAAATGCAGGCTCTGTGTGTCTCAAGTAAGGCACCCAGAAACGGAGACACCAAAAACTAGAAGTCACTTGGGAAAACTGGGACCTTTTGAACCCACCCCAAGTCCAAGAGGGAATCAACGGCACAGCAATGATTAGAACCCAGGAACTTTGACACCCAAGCTCTAGTTTTATCCATTACTACTGGCCCACGGAGCTGCCGTGTCCCTTTACTACACCAAAGTTCTATAAAAAGTCACCTTCCAGGTGACATCCCTGGCACACAGGAAACCCCAGAGGTATATTATGCCTAATACAATTTTACATCATACAGCAGCAGAGTTAATACATTAGGAATCCTCATGGAAATAAAAGCCAGCAGTGTCATTTCTGAGACCCTGGCTGGCAGCAGGCATCTTGCTGTGAAGTGATGTCATTTGGGCTGAAGACCAGAGATCTGCTCAGGCCTAATTTTGAGGCCCAAGCCAGACCAGAACCTGATCCGAGCAGATTGAGACATTTTCTGACCAATCCGACCCTTTCCCCTGAACCCGAGTCAGCACCACCACCGCCACCTCCTGCCTGTGAGGTCAGCTCTCCTCCCTCTGTCTGTGGGATCAGCGCAGTGCCTCCATGTGCTAGTGGCTGCATGCACTGCTCCTGCTGTCCATCACCCCCTATTGCTCTGTGCGTGCTGTGGAGCAAGAGGCACTGCGACTCCTCGACACACACACACTCCACAGCGCGCACAGTGCCGCAAAGTGATGGGGGCCACCAAGAGTGGGTCATCCAGCCACCACCATGCTGACCCCATGGGCGGGAGAAGAGCTGAACCGAGCCCAGGAGGGTCACGTTGTTTTCACACCCATCCCAACTCGGACTAGACACTTGTAGTCAGGTCCCATTCAGGCTCAAGTTGGGTTGCAGGGCTCTACTGGAGACCATACGGGTGTGTCTACATCTCAATAAAACACCCCCATCTGGCCTGTGGCAGCTGAATTGCAGGGTTTTAAAACGGTGGTGTAGATCTTTAGACTCAGGCTGGAGTCCGAGCTCTGGGACCCCTTGAGCGGGGAGAATTCCAGAGGTGGTTTTCCACCAGAGCCTGAACGTTTACACCACAATTTTCTAGCCCTGCAGACCCAGGAGCCCAGTCAGCTGACACGGGCCATCTGCAGGTGTTTTATTGCAGTGCAGACACACCCTCAAACAGCCTTTCCTCCAGTGTTAATAGCCCGCTAAACAATCCAAGAAAGAAAACAATCACTCTTTAAACGTTGTGCTTAAATATTACTCAATTAAGCGCCCTAGTCTCATTCTTAACCCAGCATTACTGCTGGAGGAGAAATGGGTTTGGATGGTTTAATATGACAGGCTCCCTGTAACGCCAGCGTTAATAAAGGGGTACACTTCAAAAATATTATACATCAGTGAAGAAAGGGAGGGATGAAGATTAAGTGGGGGAGAAGAGAAGGGGCTCAGAAATGCTAAGCTATGTCAGCCAAATCTTTCTCCATGACCACTAATGAGGAGCCGAAGGATCACAAGAATACAATTCCCAGACACCAAAAAAAAAAAAAAAAAGTTATTACAACCTTCATTCAGTTTCATTCCTTAAGGGAAATAAACGTTAAAAGAACATTGGATTCCTCTCCCCGCTCTCATTAAATCAAACAGGAAATCAAAGAAAACCTTAATTCATCCCCCATATCATAGAAACGTAGAGTTGGAAGTCTTCAAGTCCAGCCTCTGGCACTATGGAAGGACCAAGTAAACTCTGACCATCCCTGACAGACGTTTGTCCAATCGGTTTTTAAAAGCTTCTGATGATGGGAATCCCACAACCTCCATTGGTAGCTTATTGCAGAGCTTAATTACCCTTATAGTTAGAAAGCTTTTCCTAATATCTAACATAAGCCTCCCATGTTGCAGATTAAACCCGGTATTTCTTATCTTACTTTCAGTGGAGGTGGAGAACAACTGATCTCAATCCTTTTTATAACAATTCTCACGTTCTAAACATCTTATCAGGTCTCCCCTTGGTCATCTTTTCCCAAGACTAAACATTCCCAGATTTTTTAGCCTTTCCCCATAGGTCAAATTTTCTAAACCTTTTATCATTTTTGTAGCTCTCCTCTTAACTCACTCCAATTTGAGCACATATTTCCTAAAGCATGCACCCAGAATTGAACACAGCAGTTCAGCTGAGGCCTGTTGCCTGATTTTAGGTTTTTAATAGTGATGTTTATAGAATGGGGTTATAGACTCACCAACTGATCTGATCAGAAGATAATAAGGTTCTTGTCCCAGAATCAAGCTACACAAAGTTTTGCAAGGACCCTCAGAATGTATGACCAGGACACACACTGAGAACCTAATATAGCCTTAAAGATGATAATCAAATGGATAAATCAGAGTTACAAAGGCAATAATATTGTTCTAGAGATACATGTGGTATGATATACCATAAAGATTTGGATTAATATATTCAGACCCTTCCTTGATAACCAGGTGGTAAGAGACTAAGGACCAGCCTCACCCAGTATGCTGATCTCCAGGTTCCTCAATTCTCAAGTGGGAGGACGAGAGCTTTGTAACATTGCCTGAGCTAAGAGCTATAGAAAGACTATAAGACTAAGAACAAAACAGCAAATTGTTCTAAGCATAAGACTAGGGAAGAACAACAACAACTCTTAACATGGTTGGGTTGCCCCTTTTATAACCTGAGCACTATGTGCCCTTCTTCCATGTCCAAACGCAACTTCCTCACCCACAAAATATTAGGTACACTTATCCTATAGGCTGGTATGTTCGTCAGTATTAACGACATAACCATATCCTTTTCAGACAGTTTGCTCATTCTCACCTGTTATTTCTGGCCTAACCCTGTTCTTGTGGTGTACCAGTTACGTCTACTGAGGGCATGGACTAAGGTAATCCCCCATCTTAATGCCTCTGGACTTGTCAAGGGTAAATGTTATAATCATTATATATATTCTTTAACTCATTATCACTTATCTAGGCTAAAGGTCCCAAACACATCTGCTAACTTGCCTTCGCTCATCATATAGGATGTGGCCTGTAGGTATCTTGCGTTACAGCCAAAATACTTTTAATATAAATCTATAAATCTGCTATAATAAAACAAGAAATTAAATTCAAAAGAAATAACTTCATAAGAAAAGATATATATATATATATATATATATATATATATATATATGCAGACTAGTCCTATGGACTACAGACTTCACCATGCCAAGTATAGCAGAACAATAATTTCCTGTGTTTGACATATGCCACTCTGGTTAATACACCCTAGAATGACATTAGCCTTTTTTCACAGCAGCATCACATTGTTGACTCATTCAATTTATGATCCACTACAACCCCGATTCTTCTCAGCCATATTACCACGTAGCTAGTAACTCTCCATTCTGGAGTTGTACATTTTATTTTTATTTCCTAAGTGTAGTACTTTGCGCTTGCCTTTGTTGATTTCAAACCAAATCTCCAATTTGTCAAGGTTGTTTTGAATTCTAATCCTGTCCTCCAAAATGCTTGGAACACCTCACAGCTTGGCGACATTTGCAGATTTTATAGGCACTCTCTCCACTCCGATATCCAAGTCATTAATGAAAACACCAAACAGTACTGGACCTCTGACTGACCCGAGACACAGGACTAGATATGCCCTCCCAGTCTAACAGTGAAACATTGATAACTACTCTTTGAATATAGTTTTTCAACCAGTTGTGCACTCATTTTATAGTAATTTAATCTAGACCACATTCACTTAGTTTGTTTATGACACTGTCATGTGGGACTGTGTCAAAATCCTTACTAAAAAACAAAATATAACACATACTGCTTCCTCTCTATCCACTAGGCATGTAACCCTGTCAAAGAAGAAAATTGGGTTGGTTTTGCTTGATTTCTTCTTGACAAATTTATGCTGCCTATTCCTTATAATCCTATTATCTTCTAGACGCTTACAAACTGTTTATTAATTTGTTCCAGTCTCTTTCCAGGTACAGAAGTTAGGCTGATGGGTCTGTAATTCCGAGTCTTCCTTTAGTGCCTATTTTTAAAAAGGGGCATATGTTTGCCATTCTGCAGTCTGAGACCTCCCCTGTCCTCCAGAAGTTCTCAAAGGTAATTGCTAACAGTTCTGAGATTGCTTCAGCTAGTTCCTTAAGTACCCTAGCATGGATTTCATCAGGCCCTGCCAACTTGAATACATTTAATACATCCAAATATTATGTAGTCTTTTCTTTCCCTGTTTTGACTTGCATTCCTTCCCCCTTGTTGTTGTTCATCATCGTGCTGAGTATCTGGTCTCCATTAAGCCTTTTAGTGAAGACTAAAGCAAAACAGGTGTTAAATACCTCAGCCTTCTTTGTGTCATCAGTTATCAGCTCTCCTTACCCAATAAGTAGACGACCTACAGTTTCCTTCATCTTTCTCTTGCTCCTAATGCATTTAAGAACCTCTTCTGATTCCTCGTTATGCCCTTGCTAGGTGCTATTCATTTTGTGCCTTAGCCTTTCTGATTTTGTTCTTCCATGCTTGGTTTATTCTTTTATACTCCTCCTTAGCAATTTGTTCAAGTTTCCACTTTTCGTAGGATATCTTTTTTATTTTTTAGTCATTATAAAAAGCTCCTGATGGAGCCATATTGGCTTCTTACTTTTCTTCCTGCCTCTTCTTCACATTGGGGTAGTTTGCTGTTGTGCTTTTAATGTTGTCATCCTAAGATTTTCTTCCCATGGGACCTTACCTCCGGTTCTCTGAGTTTGTTAAAGTCTGCTTTTTTGAAGTCCAATGGTGTCTTTATTCTACCACTCTCACTCCTTCCTTTCCTGAACATCATGAAAATCGATCATATCATTTCACCCAAATTCCCTCCCACCTTCAGATTCTCAACCAATTCCTCCCTGTTGGTCAGAATCAAGTCTAAAATTGCTGTTCCCCAGCTTACTTCCTCCACTTTCTGGAACAAAAAGTTGTCCCCAGTACATTCCAAAAACTTACTGGAAATTTTGTGTTTTGCTGTATTATTTTTCCAAGAAATATCTGGGTAGTTAAAGTCCCTTGTTACTACCAGGTCTTGTGTTTTGAATATTTCTGTTTTTCTAGAAATACCTCAGCAGCCTTCTTTTCCTAATTTGGTGATCTATAGTAGTCCCCAATCATGACATCATTTCCCTCCCCTTTTACCTTTATCCAGAGCCTGTCAACTGGTCTACCTCCCTCCTTTCTTCTGGACATCAGAACAAGTGTATGCCTTCTTGATGTGTAATGCAACATCCTCTTCCCTTTTTACCCTGCCTGTCCTTCCTGAACAAGCTATTCCCCCGTATCAATAGTCTACTCATTAGATTTAGCCCAAGTCTCTGTGATGCCTGCTATCTCTGTATGTATAAGTGATACCTGCTATCTATATAAGGCCCATACCAGCATGTTTCTGACAAGTATCACTGCTAGCTGAATTCAAACTCTTGTAGCTAGGAACATAGGAGCCTGAAAATAACTGATGCTTGTGTGCTATGTTGGTTCACCAAAGAATAGGAGCAATTGCTCAGTTACATGTGGTCAGAGGTACCAGTGGGACATGGAGAAGAGAGGGATGGAGGAGGACACGCATCTATCCTCCCATCCGTACAGCCCTTTTAAATCGCCAGGCCTCTGGGCAATTACCCCCTTACCCCCACTCTCGTTGGCAGCCCTTATAACAGGCAAGAATAATGGACTCGATACTTTTAAAAGCTTCCATGGCTCCTCAAATGGCCGCAGGCTTCATTTTCGTAAAACCACCAGAAAACATGCTTCCTTCAGCTTTCAGCATGGAGGCTTGCTAAAGGGCGCTATTTCCCTGGGTAGGTGGCATAGCCTAGTGGTTGCAGCCCAAGATTGCATGTCAGGAGACTGGAGGGTAGTCCTGACTCTGCCATGGGCACATCAAGCAAGTCATTTCACCTCTCTGCCTCTGTTTTGTCATCTATGAAATGGGGCTAATTATGTTATCCCCTCTGCCCACCTTTTGTACAGTGCTTTAAGATCCCCAAATGCAAAGTATTACACAAGTTCTCCAAAACTGTAATGCTTGGCACCATATAAAGAAGCCAGACAGACAGAAATTCTCTCTCAGTGTGCATATATGGGCTACTCCTCACATCATCTGAGCTGCTGTTTCCTGATGGACTAGACACAAGAGGTATATTGTTGCAACTAATAATCTAGCCTGCACTTGTGTTTTCCTGATACACATTGGCGGCAGAGCTGCTACCGAAACATGTGTTGACTTCCTAGCTACTGTCACTCTTGGGAATCTGCTCTGTGTTTAAATGCAAGTGGAGCATTTGTTAAGTGGGTGCCCCGTGAGAATCATGCCTTTACGGTAAGATGGGAAGGAGAAGGTTATGTCTGAGTCATGTCTTCAGAGGAAGTGTCATTTTTGGCTGCTTATTTCCCCTATGCAAAATGGAGCTAGGGAAGTGAAATATTCCACTCCACAAAAACAATGTTGGGATCTGGGGAAAGGAACATAGAAATTGCCATACCAGATTGGACCAATGGTCCAGCTAGACTAGCATCCCATCTCACCTGGGGGAAGAACTGCCTTCTCTATAGGCACCCTTGATCTGTTACCTTTCTACATTCAACGAGCAGGACCCTGTGGTGGGCAGCCTGGAGTACCCACAGCTGCCATAGGCTACAGTGCAACACACATTCTCCAGAGCAACTTATCTTTAATCATTAAGCTGAGGCTCGGGAAAGAGATTAAAAATGAATCAAGGGGCTGGGGTAGGAAGCAAGGAGAAACGGGTGGAAGGGGGAGGTGCTGTGAAATCAAAGTCCTGAATTGTGCAAGGAACAGAAGGCAGTGCTGTGCTTGTAAACCCTGACTCCGAAGTCCCCCGCCTGCCAGAGACGCACTGTTGTTCTGACCATTAAGCCGGGCTTACTGAGTCCCCTGTGGCAAAGACAGTCACATTCCACAACATCTGCCACTGCCTTAATAGCGGAGACTGCAGAATGTAATGAGACCCACACACCTGTGCAGCTCTGAAAGGCAGCTGTCGTGTCCCCTCACCCACTCCAAGGCCTCAGGTATGGTCGTGGGCCCTGTAGGAGGCAGTGCCTCCTCTCAAATTGCAGCACCTGTACCACCGCTCTGATCCTCATCTCGTCTCTTCCAGACTGGTTAGCCAGGACTGAGGCAGTGTTTCTATTTTAATACTGAGCAAGAGCTACAGTTTTCAGCACCCCACTGCCTTGCAAGTAGCGAAGAGAGGAGATTTCTTGGACCAGCATATGTATTCTTACCCATAGGACTTTGAGCTTAGTTTCACCGTCTCCTTTGGAGGCGGCTGCCTATAACATGGGAACATAGGCGTAGATGGGTCCTGGCCAGTGTCAGGTGTATCAGTGAAAGAGAAAGACCCAAAGAGAAAAGAGCTGGGCTTGCCTTTTTCCTCTCTCCCTTCAGCATGCTGACTTTCTTCCACCCACAGAAAGCCAGCTGGTGCCCTATCACTAGATGGAAAGCCAGTCATTCTCATCAGTTAGCAAGATGTACATGTCAAAAGCTTTAGATAAGCAGCTAGAAGTTTAGCTCCCTAGCCTCAAGAAATCTTTCAGAGTCAAGCGAACTGATCTGAAATATTGTGAACTGCCTCGGTTCTAAGGAACCCCCCAGTCTAATAGCTGGTCTCTTCTGAGTGTGGGATCAGTACTTTCGGAACTGGTCATCAGGACAAGTCACAGCATCGTGACACTGGCCTCATATTGGGGTGTTGCTGACAGCACTTCACACAGAAAGCTACCTCAGTGTGGCAAGATGAGTCGTTTTTGTTGCAACAAAAACCATCACCTCCGAATGGCATAATGTTGTGGAGCAAACATCTCCATGCAACCACAGTTGAGTCTGTCCACTTCCTCCAGAGAGGATAGTTGGTTGTGTGGTTAACACATTGGGCTGGTTTCAATCCCCCTCTCTGTCATCAAATTCCTGTGGGACTTTGGGCAAGACACCATCTCTGTGTGCCTCCATTTCCCATCTGTAAAATGGGGATAATGATGCTTCCTTGCTCTGACCCTTCGTCTGTTTAGACTGTAAGCCCCTAGGGGAAGATGTTTCTTATTATATGGTCATACAGTGCCTACCAGAATGGGGCCCTGGTTCTTGATTAGGATCTCTAAGCAGTGATGCAATGCACAGAATAAAAAACATCAGGTTACAATTATGGTATTCCTTGTGGATCTGCTCCAAAGCGCATTCTCTAGCACATCTCCTAATGGACATCCTGGCTAAAGGAGGTTCTCTCATGCCAGCCCTCCCCATTCAAACGCCTGAGATGCCACTAGGAATCCAATGTGAAACGGCAAAAGAAACTTGGGCAGAACGAGTACAACAAAGTCCCTGGCATCTGCCTGAGTGCACAGCTGGGGATATTAATAATCATTTCTTTCATCAGCGCTCGAGGAAAAAAAAAAAACAAGTGTTTTTCTGCTTCCTGTTTGAATTAATCTCCTCTGACAACTGCTGATTTGGCTTTGTGATTCGATCCTCCATATGTCTAGCTCTATTGGTCAATTAAGTGCAGGGAGCAATTGGGGGAAGCAGTGATGCTCAGACTGATTATGGGAGGAAGCCTCATTCGGCACTTAGAACATGCAAAGCAGCCCCACGTGCTCAGCATTAACACAGCGAGCAGAGCACGGGGTGGCTGCTGCTTCTGGTCAGGTCAGAGAAGACTCTGGCTCTTATAGAGGCTTGATAGTGCTGGCTGGCTGGCTGGCTGTTGGATTGTTGTGCACAGTGGATGATCTTGGGGTGCATGTGTGTGTGGGGGGGGAGAATGGAGGAGCTCAGTACCAAAATGGAATAAAGAATAGTTTCCTGAATGGTTTCTTCCATTATACCACTGCTGTGGACAGAGAAATAAAGAGACATGGAAAGGTTAGAAATAGGAGCAGGGGGCGGGGGGGGAACAGTCAACTTAGAATAATGCAAATTAATACATCTGGGGAAAATACATAGAAACAATGTCATCAATGGGAGAGAGTTAGAAAGCAGTAATGGTTGAAAAAGACCTGTGGGAGGTAGTGGACAGCAAAATTAGTTCCAGGTTTGCAGACCTGTACATCAGCAAAAACAAGAAAGGAAAGATAATATGGTGGGCTTAAATGCAGAGACCTCCTATCACAAAACAGGGAGGTGCGGTCCCTCTACACAAATCTGGCAAGAATACATCTGGAACATTGCCTTCAGTTCTGGGCAACACGAATTTCCAAAAGGATGTTGACGAGCAGGCGGAATTCAGAGAAGAGCATCAAAAAATGATTAAGGGTGTGAAACGGCTGACATATGAGGAGAGATTAAAATAATTAAATATGTATTGCTTGGCGGAGCGACAACTAAGAGGGGTAAGATTGCCCATCTACAAGTGTGTAAATACAAAGGAGGTAGAGGCATTGCATAAAAGGGGTATAATTAAGTGTAGCAGAATGAAATTGAGCAAATGCAAATATCAGCTCAATATCAGAAACAAATTCCCCAGAAATGAGACCTATTGCAGGGATGTTCCACAGTGTAAGGAAAGCTGTAGGGAGCATGGCTAGAACAGACAGTTGCAAGGTTCCTGCTTTCCACCCAGTTTCCCACCTAGAATGGCGGAGGCACAAGTAAAGTCTTATGACTCAGCAGGGGTCAGTGGCAACAGGATCAGTTAAAATGCAGAACGCCCACACTGCCTCTGCTAGGAGGCAGCAGAGAGAGGACCTTCCCCTCCCCCACCGGGACTAGTACATCTGGAAGGTGGCAACGTGGCAAGTGAACACAGAAATCCAGTTCTGGTTCTCTGCAAAGTTGCACCCAGAAGCCATTCCAGGTGGATATAGAAAAATCAATGCCATGTTCTAACCCTTCTCCTGTTTTTCTTCCTTCCCCCTCTTCTGGTGAAGCCAGGTATGTGCCAGGGAACCTTTTCCCTGACGACACGGCCCGATGCCTGCTTTCCTGTCTTCCACTGCTTTGGCGTCAGAGTGCAGTGGACGCCCTGTGTCATGGAGTGAAAGACAGAGGGGGCATTCCAGAGTGCCATGAAATGTGCCATTGGCACTGCTGCAGCAAGATCCTCAAAATTGGCCCTGTCACTTTAAATACATTCGACAATAAATCATCCCTCTGAGACATCCCCAAAGGAAAAAACAGAAAACACAGAAATAGCACTTAAAAGCCCTTTTCTATTACACAGCCTCTGGGGAGCTTTTAAACTTGGAGAGTTTTTCAAGTGAATTTTATGGGTTCCCCCCCCCTCTTTTGCCTTTCCTTATTTGTTTCTAGCATTAGCCTTGTGTTGCCAAGACCAAATCCTCAATCAGCCTCTTTTCTTTCCCACCCCCTCTCCCTGACACACACCCCCGTTACCTCATCTGCCACCCCCTCCATCCTCTCCTTTTTTGTCAAGTTATTTTGTATCCCTCTCCTCTTCCCCACACTTCCCTTTTCCTCTCTATCATTTTCCTTCCCTCCATCTCTCCCCACCTTTTTTGGGGCTGAACCCCTTTGTCTTCCGCAACCCTTTCCCCTCTCTTCTGCCTCCCCCCCATGTGCAGCCCCTCACTCCATTTTTTGCTTGCTCTGGGATCAATTGAAAACCCTTCTTTACAGGAGTGAGTACTTATTCATAAATGTAATTTCACTGATGCGAATGAGACCATCCATGTAAGTGCTGACCAAGGTGAGTAAGGGTTTCACTGCCTGGCTCCTGTAGCCAATCTCCTTCATGGGCTTTTCTGGTGCCAATCTTTATAAAACATAGCGGGGAGGGGGTAAGACACTCCAGCAAGACCCCTTCTGAAAAGAACTTATCCTTCTTGAGCACCATAATACATACACAGCATTGACAAGATTATACTCAGAATCCACAACTCTCCGATACCGACTTCCCTTAAAGGGGTGAATTAAAGACTCATCTATCTCTTCTTCTCAATTCAGGTAAGCAGATGAAGCTATTCCATCGGGTCTTCCATTACAAGGTCATGAATCAATGTTTGATTTTTTCCCCCTCCCCTACCTGCCCCAAACTACTCTGCCACACAAGCTTCATGGGAAGGCAAAACAGAATGTGTCCAGCCCATATGTTTGAGTGAATACACATATGTGTTGAGGGGTTTCCCAATAAGGCCATGGAGCCAGGTGAGTTAACATGAGCCCTTAGAGAATTGGGATATCACCACCGAGCTCTCAGAACAAAGCAGCAATTACTCCCCACCTCCGCTAAGAATAGCTCATTTGAGCATTACAACCCACCTCGGGTGGGGTGAGCCCTCTGACGTGACTTGTAGTCGCAAGTTTGCCAGCATCATCGGAAGTGGCTCTACAGTGAAGAGAAATATTGACATCAAGGAAAGTAACTATAGCCCATTAGGGAGTAGTGGGCCACCTACAAAGTTAGGCCAATAAAACACAGCTACTGCCCTCATCATCAGCAACTCTCTCACTAAAGAGCTTCTCCCAATAGAACAAAACAGGATACATTTTCACCGTAGGGATAATAAGAGATTGACAGGGAACAAGCCGAAGGAAATCCACACTTGTTGACTTTCTCCTTTGAATACAGAACGTGTTGGATTTGCAGCAGACACGGGAGGGGGAGGGAAGAATCATATATTGAGTTGGCACCATGTGATAAATTAGACAAGCTGAAGTATGAAGAAAAAAAACCAAAAAAAAGATTATTCTGACATCTTGTAGATTTATAGACTTCCCAGTCTCCTTAATGGCCATTAATCGTGCCTGGGATTCTGCAGGTTCTCATCCCCGGCCCAGTCACATTGTGGGTGAATGAACATTACCAATATGGTAGCCAAGAGTGGAAGGAGAAAGCAAGGCGGATCTAGAAGTGTTCATAGAGAATGCCCAAAAGGAAATACAAAAGCCACAGCTCTTTGACCGGGGAAAAAAGGGGGAGGGGGAAGCCTATGTTCTTCCTAATCATTTCTGCCACAATAAAGGGAGAGTGCGCGCCATACACCAGCGGATCACAACCATTTGAAATGAACCATTGGCGGAGAGCAACTTGTAAATTAGAGAGCCGGAGTGAGAGAGAGAAAATCAAAGGGGGGGGGGGGTGGCGGCGAATGAGGTTGTGTTTTATTTCACTTGTAGCACTTCTCAAATTCAGCCCTAACCAAACCTGATTAAAGTAAATCCCTTTTTTACGGCCTGTGGAGTCTATAAGATTATGGTGTTAATGGAAGTGTGATTCGATCCGTCAGTAATGGTGCATGTCGGGGCCCAGGCGCCTTAGACAAGTCCATTTTTTAAGACGTATTTATTGTTTCTCCCCCCCTTCTCCCTTCTGTTCTCTGCATTGCCGAGTTTAATTGAACAGTTTCAAGTGATTCTTCTTCAAGGCCCATTAATTGATTTTATTTGTGTATTCTCCAGGGGTCAAAGAGAAAAATTAAATAAAATGTCAGCTTTAGGTTTGATTCTGTCATTGTTCTGCCCCACCCATCACACACAAGCCCCCTCTTTGCCATTCCACATCTTTCTGATCATCCTCCCCGTCCCAGTGCTTTCACATGCTAATCATTTCTTGCCCTCTCTCTACTCCCCAATCTTTTTTGTTTAAAAAAAAAAAAAAATCTGCTAGAACGTGCCTTCTGTATTTGAAACACATGGAAAAATCCTCTGTCTTTCCCTGCACTACAGATGCTACTCGGTTTAGGCAACGCCTTCGCTTCCAATGGCTCCCAGCATTCCACCTTGCTTCTGTCGCATCATGTCATGAGTTGGGTGATGGGGAGGGTTACAGACAGCACACGTCCTGTAAGCTTGCGTTCCTGAGAGCTTTCAGTCAGGATTGCTTTGCCTGCAGCCTGGAAGAGATTCTCTTGGCTTCTTAAAAGCCATTTCCAGAGCAGTCCTCCCCACATTCACAAGGCTAACCCAATAGGGCAGGGTGGCGTCTGTGTGTCAGCAAAAGCTTTCCTTTGCTACCACTGGCTCGGCTAAGGGGACGCTGCTTCCTTTGGCCCTACAGCTCTGAGGGCAGGTTTAGTTTGCTTCCGCTAAGGCAGTGCTGTTTGTGTCCTTCGCATTCCATCCCCACTCTCCCTACGCCAATCCTGGACAGAAAGTTTGCCTGGTTCACCTCTCTGAAGCACCCTGGGTGTGCAGGTCCTTGCAGTAGTACATTTCTTTAATAGACTTTTTAAAATAGTTTTTTATTTAGTTCTGGGGTTTTTTGGGGGGAGGAGGGCGGATTTTTTGGTTTTGTTTTTACAATGCAGAACTTTCAACAGGGATTTCCTTCTCCCCCGCCCCCCTCACATTCACCCCCCTCATATTCCTCCCCCAAACATCTCTGAACCCACTTGAGCAAAACACTTCTCTTCCTGTCCTCTGCCTGATTCAGGTTGTATTGAGCATTCACGGCCTGCAGGTGGGGCACTTCTTATGGGACATCAGCTTTCCCCTTGAAATTACAGGGTTCAATTCTGAATTCACTTCAGAAGTCAGTATCACCCAAAATGCTGGGTATGACCAAACCCAAGCCAAATATCTATTCAGGGTGTCAGCTAGCGCTGGTAGACCTGTGGGCCCCCGAGTGCGAAGAAAAATCCTATACCTCGTTGAAACTGAAGGGGAAGATTCATTCAGATGGCAGAATAGAATTACCCAACATTGAAATTTGCCCTCGCCCCCATGCTTTTATGAGAAGTGCTATGGCATCTTTAAGGAATACAAGTGGGCCCGACTTCAGCTTTGTGTCTCACTTGAAAGACAGCACTTCCAGCAGTACAAGGCCACTAATATCACGCGGGGAAATGATTCAAAGCGAAGAGTCACCGACAGCAGCACCCCCACATTGTCCTCGGAAGTCTCACAGATTCAGCTACTGAACAAGCCTCAATGCCACCTACCTCTTGAGTTCTGACCAGCATAAAGACCCAGGTGATGTGACCCTACATTGGCCCACATTGATATAACCCAACCCCACACGGTCAGTCACTAACTAATGCCTTTGGAGCATGCTCTCCCATGCTGCCCTTCTTCAAGGAGAGATTATTGTGCAAGGTTCACTTCTGCCTGATGACTTCTAGGGAATACACTGCACTGGGGCATGGTCCTCCTCAGATCACCTACTCTCCTGACTGTAATGTACAAGTGCATTTAGGATTGCCGTCTCTCAATTCCAGATTTATTCAAAGTCTCTCTGCCCTGTTCATCTTTTTCTTACTTTGTTATGGGGCTGGTACATTTCCCCCATAAGGTGCATTTTCTAGCTGTTTATCATTAAATTAACCTTGTACATGTAGCAAAAGGGGCCACCCCAACTTAATTACAACAGCTTAACATTAAATTGTCCCACAAGGATTCAGACAATCACAAGGTACTGGTGAAAATATCAGTAAATCCTGAATGTTTAGCAGAAATAATTACTTATCTGGAAAGTCCTATAGGAAAGAAATGTGTTCAATACACTATGATGCATGTCTTTCTCCTATATTGCCTCATGGACATTTGACGCATGGGTTCTAAAAAAATCAGCTCACATACAATCCAGTGAATTCACTGCTCGTAGGACAATTTCATGTTAAGCTATTATCTTAAGCTGGTTCGGCCCCTTCATACAATCACAAGGCGTTGGTGAAAGTATCAGCAAATCCTGAATGTGGAGCACAAATCATTTACCTGGAAATTTATGCTGGAAGGAAATATGTCATTCATTATTCACTATTTTCCTGTTTAAAATGTATCAGCATCCAATCAAGTAGCAGAAAAAAATATATACATCAAGCTCCTCAAATGACCAAGCACACAATGCAAATAAAAGACCAGTGAAGAGCGGAAGTGACCAGTGTGTGAACAACATGGAGTGTGAAAAATTATCCATCCATACTATTTGGGGAATATGTGCAAATAATGAAGGTGTTTAAAAAAATCAGGAAAGAGACTAGTTTTATAATGAATATGAATCAGAATGAAGAGTTTGACCAGCTGTAATATGTACACACACACCATTATCCAGCATGTGCTGTGTAACAGCACAATGCTCATGTTGACAATCTGCAGCTCCCTAGTCTTCATCCTTTGTTCTCCTTAAAGGACTCAACATCAGAGATCTCAGTCTTGGCAAATAACCCTCTAACCCTCCACCTACAGCCTCACTGTCAAACAAGTTCAACTGAAATCTCCTCTACAAACACACGTACGCAAAAATACACAACTGCTTTCTCTCTCTCTCTCTCTCTCTCACACACACACACGTCAAAGTAGAATGCTCAACAAAGCCCATTACCACCTCAACGCAAAGGACCTATCTCCGCCTTAAAACCTTTCATCCTAATCCACCTTGGTTTCTCTTACGGGGTATTATCCTTCGTATCTCATCTTTAATTTTATTTCAGCATAACCTTGACCTGCCTACGCTACCACAGCAAAGGATCTCCTCCTCTTCCTAATTGTGCACCCTCCCCCATGCACATATCAAACTCACCACTCTCCCCGAGCTAATATAATACAAAGGAATCAATCTTTCAAGCACACATACCCGCACAGCCTCAACAAATTAACCTTGCTGGGTAATTAGGGTGGATGCCATGGTGTTGGTATCGTGGCCTCATTTTGCTGCTCTAAGCATAAAAAAGGATGCATAGCTAGCAGCCAAATCAATAGTGCACTATATTAATGAGGGCAAAGCAAGCAAAGTTCCTCTCCGTCTCCCCTGTGTGGACCTTGATGGGGGGGTGGGTCTGGAAGGTCTCTGAGATTTCAGCTTTGATACAGGCTTTAAGACTGGCTGCTCTTCTGCAGAGGCAACTGGGTCTCAGGCACTCCAGGGGAGGGGAAATCTGCAGGACAAGATCAAAGGAAGTTGCCAAACAGGCTTTCAGGGCTTGTCATGGCCCAGGAGCTGGTGGAAGTCAGATGGATTTTATTTGCATTGCATAATTGGCGGAGCCTGTCACAACACTGCAGAAGCCAGCTGCTACGTTCTACTGAGAGCTAATTCCACCTGATTTATTTAATATTATAATGAATTTAATTCTTCCACACACCAACCCCCTCCCCACAACATACTCCGCCAACAGCCAGACAGCAGCCTCTGCAGACAAACCTGTACAGGCAGATGGCAAAGGAAACCAAAAACTCCTCTTGGGATGGTGTGGAATAGAAACTTGCTCTGTTTGATTGGGCTATGGGAGCAAGGTGGTAGCTCTGAATAGTACCATGATGCTGTGCTGAGCATGGTCAATCCCCTTGCATAAACATGTGTTTGCAAGTAGACCAGTGCCAGGGCTTGAGCAGAGGAGATACACAGTACTCTGGGATTCTCTCCTCACCCCAGGGCTCCAGAGACAGCTGAAAGGGAGCAAAAGAAGCTGAGGTTTGAGGGGGTCAAAGAAGGGAGGAGCGCAAGAGTCAGTAGTAAAATAAAATCACTCTGACTGAATTCAGGAAAGCAGCTGGACAACCTGCTGGAGGCTGCTGGGTCTCCCAAAGAGAGGGACAGTACCCAGGAGGTGGCTTACCCACAAACATCTGAGAAAGGATGACTGACCAAAAATACAGCTAAGCTGGAGATGGGCATCGTATTGAAATCAAAGGACGCAGGAAGGAGTGTGACTTCCAATGGGAGCAGGCAATGATTTAGGTAGGGTAAAGGAGACCACCTTCTTTGTAGAACCACATGTGAAAAGGGACAGCCAGCAGTGACATCAACTGTGGGGGACAAGGGCTGCTTTAGGATGCAGAAGGTTTTGTTAAAAGGAATGAGATGCAGGCATGGTCTACACTACAAGGTTAGGTTGATGTAAGCCACCTTGCATTGACCTAGTCGTGCATAGTGTCTACACATAAATTGGACTCCCACTGATGTAAGCGCCCTGCTGTGGTGATCCAGTAACACCACCTCCCTGTGCGTTGTTGACCCATGGTTGATTTATTGAGGTTGGTGCAGTACAAGTGTAGACACTGAAGTACTTATGTCGACCCTCACAGTCCTCCAGCAGCTATCCCACAATGCCCGACACAGACCACTCTGGTCACAGTTGTGAACTCCACTGCGCAGGGGACATGGAGACTGGAAGTCCCGCCCACCCCCCATTTTAAAAACATGCAAATTTTTAAAATCCCTTTTCCTCCTGGCCCAGCCTTGGGAGCACAGCTCTAGCAGCTCTCCATTGTTGTGTGAAACTGCCTGGTCAACAATGCCAGCTACATGCCTCAGACATGCTCCGACCTGGAGTAGAAGGGAGATGTTGGATCTCCTGAGACTGTGGGGAGAAGAGTCTGTGCAAGCACCCCTACGGACCAACCACAGAAATGTGAACATATACGAGCAGATTGCATGGGGGATGCAGGAGAAACGCTATGACAGAAAACAGCAGCAGTGCCGTGTGAAAAGCTCAGGAGGCGCAGCCGGAAAAGGAGAGGGAAAATGCACCAGGACATAATGGGATTTCTCCAGCAGTGAACAGATCCTGGAGACTCTTGGGGATCTACAGGTTCACCCATCACAGGCTCCTTCCCTTTGCCGTCCATGGAGAACTCCATTACAGCACCTTCTTACATCACCTCCTTTCAGCACTCCACATGGCATCGGGGCTGCTGCCCTGCCCCTAACCCTCCACCCTGGGTGATATTAAGGACAACCACAGCTTCACATACACTGGCTTGTGGGAGCCACGGTTGCTGTATATGTAGCTAAAATGGACATGACTGTTCTTTATCCTTGTTAAGTTCTGTTCCATTAATTTATTACATTTTTTTTAATGTATTAGCTTTTAAATTGCAGATTTTTTTTGCACTGGTTTTGTTTCTTAATAACATTCTATTATTTGGAAAATAATTCATCTTTATTAGTTCCCAGCATATGCTGCAGAGCGCCTAGCAGTACTGAAAGCACCCACTTACTTGTTATTGTACAGTCTGACAACTCAGAGGATCAGTGACATACAGTGTAATAATCATAAATGTACCGCAGGCACCCCAAAATTAATAGGTGCTTTGACAGTGTTACATTCATAGATGTGCAGCAAGCACCACACAATTCCTAAAAGACCCTAAAACATCAAACAGCTAGAGCACGGTCCTCCACAATTCATTACTGCTGGCTGTTAAAGTGTTCTTTCAAGGCCTCCCTGAGACATATAGCTCTATGCTGAGCTCTTCTAATAGCCCTTATACCTGGCTGTCCACACTCAGCAGACAGCCACTGACCGCCACTCTGCACCCCAGCGGCACCTTTCCCTCCTTTGTCTCAAAGATATTATGCCAGACACGGCAAGCAGCTATGATCACGGAGATATTTTTGCCACTGAGGTCCAATCTTGTGAGTAAACAATGCTATCATCCTTTCCATCTACCAAAAGCACATTCCACTGTCATCCTGCACCTATAGCGGAATCTTTTCTTGGCGGTGTTGAGGGGGCTGGTGTATGGCTCCATGAACCATGGGAACAAAGGGTTACTTGAGTCCCCCAGGGTCACTACTGGCATTTCAACATTGCCAGTTGTAATCCACCGGTTGGGAAAGTCAGTCCCTGTTTGCAGCTTTCTGAACAGGCCTGTGTTCTTAAATATGTAAGCATCATGCACCTTCCCTGACCACTTGACATTGATTTCAGTGAATCACCACCAGTGATCCACCAACACACTTGCATAACCATACAAAAATAGCCCTTTCTGTTGATGTACTCCGGGACGAGGTGAGCTGATGCCAGAATAGGAACGTGCGTGCTGTCTATCACACCACCGCAGTTCGGGAAACCTACTGCTGTAAATCCATCCACTGTGTCCTGGACACTGCTCAGTCACAGTCCTGCGTGGCAGAAGACTAGGGTCCCTGCATGCTTGCATGACAACAGCTCCCTCTGTGGATTTTCCAACTTCTTAATGATTTTTCCACTGACCGATCGCAAGGCGGCGTGCAATCTTCCAGGCTTCAATAGTGACTCACTTCTCCACTGTTAGTGAAGCTCTCATTTTGGTGTCCCGGTGCCAGACGGCTGGGATGAGCTGGCACACAGATCAAAGAATGTGGCCACGCACACCCACAAGTTCTTCAAGGGACACCATTCTTCCCAAACCTGCATTATGATGCAATCCCACCAGTCAGTGCTCATTTCTTAGACCCAGAAGCAGCTCTCCATCATATGCAGTTGCTCTGTGAATTCCACCAACAACTTTGAATTGCTTTTTGCTACGTCCCACAGCAAGCTGTCTTCCACAAAATTGTCATGTTCCCTGCTGATGCAGTTCTCCTTGTGGCTCTGCAAATACCAAAGGATTGTGTATCCTGGGCTTGCAACGCTCATAACAAGTGCAGAGCTGTGCTCGTTTTATGCTTCTGACAGCGATGGCGGACAGAAAGGAATGCTGCACGGGTCCACTGGTTTTTTTTTAAACGGTATAAAAATGATGGGATATAGATGACTTTATGGGACGTAGAAATTTGCACCCTGGGAAGTCGACTCCCTATTCCCAGTCACCCCCATGTAACTCATTTTTGCCCCATCATGTATTGCCAAAACTTCCCAAAGGACAGTGTGCTGGATCATGGCGACGGGGATATTTAACCATGGTGCACCGCATTGTGTATCGACAAACATTCCTGGTGAGTATGCACAGTGCTGATGGAAGGAGCCAAGCGTGCAAGTGATCTACTAACTGCAGTGGCTGTAAATGGACATAATTTGCATTGGCCAAAGTTTGTAGTATAGACATAGTCTCAGGTGATGACGAGAGTTCCCGAGAATGGGGATCCTGTGGACAAAAGGGCGTGAGGGACAGGAAGAGAAGCCAGATGTCAAGGCAGAGGAGGAGAATGTTCTTTCACAGATTGTGTGTGTTAGAGATGTAGCTACGTGCTTTGCGAAAATTTCATCTCTCCCACCCACCCAGAAGGATAAATCTGTTTATTCCTGGGCAAGCTGGGAATTTGGCTAGTCAACCCACCTGTAAAACTAGTGGCATTGCTTCAGTCTGTTCACGTTGGCTAGTCTATGTGGATACAAGGTCTTTCTCACTGGGAGCTCCTACTATCTGGAGCAGCCACTGTCTGTATCACTACCCTTCTTGGACACCCTTCTCATTTAACGTGTCATCTGATTACGATTCTCCCTGACAAACCCAAACCAATGGAGTAACACATGGGCTGAATTCAGCGAGATGTATTTCTTCATCTGTTCTTATGTCACTGTGTAAAGCATTTTGGAATATAGTTTTATGAAAGAAGTTATTTCAAATAAAGCTCTGTTAGTGTCATATATTACATTACTGGTGGGAGCGTTTGAGTAGGTAGACAGGTCTAGATATCTCACAGTTTATGCATCTTAACTGGGTGCCTTCCAGAATCCAGGAAAATTGATCTGTAACACATTCACCAGAACCTGTGTATAAAAAGTACCATTGATGGTAACAGCAGTGGTACTGATGGTACAGTATCATCCAGATAAGCTGCCACCTGGAGACAGAATTGAAAAGGGGCAGGGAGAGAAGCTAGTTGATCAGATAGGTGCAATAAACAAAGATTGTCTAGTAGCTGAAGAAAATATGGGATACAAGGTCCTAGCAATGAGTCAGACTGCTGGAATCATTGAGTGGAAGTGTGGATCCCAGACCAGATCCCATAATTGAAAGTTTTGCCTCTACCTCACCAAGAAAGAAAGGACGATGCAGAAATGTCTGTGAAAGATTACTTTTCTCCTTGATCACAGACCCATACAATCATTGAAATGTAAGGTGGGAAAGGACCTCAAGAGGTCATTAAGTCCAGCCCCCTGCTCTGAGGCAGGACCAAGTAAACCTAAACCATCCCTGATCGGTGTTTCTCCAAACTATTCTTAAAATCCTCCAATGATGGGGATACCACAACTTCCGTGGAGGCTTATTCCAGAGCTTAATTACCCATATAGTTAATTTTTTTCCTAATATCTAACCTAAATCTCCCTTCTTGCAGATTAAGCCCACTACTTCTTGTTCTACATTCAGTGGATATGGAAAACAATTGATCACCATCCTCTTTATAACAGCCCTCATAGGTCAGGTTTTCTAAACCTTTTGTCACTCTCTTCTTGACTCTCTCCAACTTATCCACGTCATGAGGTCCACTCACCGCAAGCAGCGCCTCCTGCTGGCCATCCTGGGGATTAGCTTGGCCAGCTTACACTCTCCCTCCACTGTTGTCTTTCTCCCATCTTGTCTCCCTCAGCTGCACCGCTCGCTCCCAGGTCTGCAGCTTCCTCTCTGTGGCTTGGCCCTCCAGCCAGGTAAAAGTCCTCTTTCTGGGGAACTCATTGACTTTCCAGACCTACTGGCTGGCTAGTGCCTCCAATGCCCTTGCCACTCCCCAGGGGCTGGTAGGGGAAGCCAGGCCTACACCCTACACTGGGTTCCAGACCAGGGACCCTCTATAACAAGCAGCCACAGTCCCGGTACAGTCCAATCTCTTGCTTCTGTTTCCCTGGGCTTCTTTCTACATATTTGGCTTCCCCCTTCTCTGGGTTTGCGAGCTCCCTCCACTCGGAGAGACTTCAGCTTACTTCCCTGAAGCTTTTCCCAGCAACAGCAACCCCTGGCTTTATACAGGCCCTGCCTGTTCCTGCCCAGGCGAGTCTATCCGTAATTAGCTGCCTCCAGTCTAAATCTCCCCTGCTTGCAGCCTAATTAGTCCAGATGGGCCCAATTAGCTAATTCAGCTCTTGTAGGGCTAGTGTGGGGAGTCCACCACATCTCTCCTAAACTGTGCTGCCCAGAGTGGATCACAATACTCCAGAGCTGAGGCCTCACCAGTCTCAAGTACAGCGGGACAATTACCTCCTGCATCTTACATAAACACACTCCTTTTAATACACCCCAGAATAATATTGGCCTTTTCAGCAACTGCCTCACATTGACTCATATTTAAATTTGTGATCCACTATAACGACCAGATCCTTTTCAGCAATACCACCACCTAGCCAATTACTCCCCATTTTGTAGTTGTGCATTTTATTTTATTTTATTTTAAGTACAGTAGCTTCCACTTGTCTTTATAGAATTTCATCTTGTTGATTTCAAACCAATCCTCTAATTTGTCAAGGTCATTTTGAATTCTAATCCTCCTCTCCAGAGTACTTGCAACCCCTCCGAGTTTGGAGTCATCTGCAGATTTTATCAGCATACTCTCCACTCTGTTATCCAAGTCATTAATAAAGATATTGAATAGTACCGGACACAGAACTGACCACTGCAGGACCACACTAGATGCACCCTCCCAATTTGAAAGTGAACCTTGGGTAACTACTCTTTGAATATGATCATTCAACCAGTTGTGCACCTACTTTACAGGAATTGAATCTAGACCACTTTTCCCTTGTTTGTTTATAAGAATGTCATGTGCGACTGGGTCAAAAGCCAAGATATACATCATGACATGTACTGTTCTCCCTCATCCACCAGACCTGTAACACTGTCAAAGAAGAAAATTAGTCTTGCATGGTTTGTTCTCGACAAATCTATGCTGACTATTCCTTATAACCCTATTATCTTGTAGGTGCTTACAAGCTGTTTATTTGTTTCAGTCTCTTTCCAGATATAGACATTAGGCTGATGGGTCTAATTCCCAGGGTCGACTTTGTCCCTGTTTTTTTTAATATAGGTACTATGTTTATGCTTCTCCAGCCCTCTGGGACCTCACTTGTTCTCCATGAGTTCTTGAAGATAATGGCTAAAGGTTCTGAGATAGTTCAAGTACGCGAGGATGAATTTCATTAGGCCCTGCCAATCTGAATACATTTAACTTATTACAGAATATTTAGATCTGTTCTTTCCCCCTTGTTGTTACCCATTGTGTTGAGTATCTCGTCACCATTAACCTTGTTAGTGACAAGTGAAGCAAAATAGGCATTAAACACCTCAGCCTTCTCAATGTCATCTGTTACTAGCTTTACTTCCCCACAAAGCTGAGGACCTACACTTTCCTTCATTTTTCTCTTGTTCCAAATGTATTTAAAGACCTTTCTGTCTTTTATGTCCCTTGCTAGGTATAACCCATTGCATTTCTTAGCCTTTCTGATTTTGTCTCTTCATGATTGTATTGTTCTTTTCTACTCCTCCTCAATTTATCCATGTTTCCATTTTTGTAGGATCCCATTTTTATTTTATTCATTATTCATTGAAGAGCTCCTGATGGAGCCATAGTGGCCTCTTACTATTCTTCCAACCTTTCCATTGCACTGGGATAGTTTGCAATTGTGCCTTTAGCATTGTCTTCTCAAGAAACTGTCAGCTTTCCGGAATTCTTTTATCCCTTAGATTTTCTTCCCATGGGGCCTTACCTTTCAGTTCTCTGAGTTTGCTCAAGTCTACTTTTTTTTAAGTCCATAGTCCTTATTCTACTTCTCCCACTCGCTTCTTTTCTTAGGATCATAAAATCTATTATTTCATGTTCACGGTCACCTAAATTGCCTTCCATCTTCAGAATCCCAACCAATTTCTCCCTGTTGGTAAGACTCAACTCTGAAATGGCTGTTTCCCTTGCTTCTTCCTCCCCTTTCTGAAACAAACTATTTTCCCCCATACATTCCAAGAACTTATTGGAAATTTTATGCTTTGCCATACTGTTTTCCAACAGATTCTCAATCTCTTTTTCTCCCTGACCCTTTGGAAGAGCTAAAGGAGAAACATACTCCAAAGCATCCATCCCAGGTATTACAGGAGAAACAGAACATGATGGGACAAGACTATGGAGTTTTAATTGCTATGAATGCCCACTCAGAGTGAATATGCGCAATAAAGTTGCTAGTTGATTACATTAATATTGAGTCTTAGTGCCTTAAACCCAGGCTCTCAGAGATGTGGAACACAAGCAAACAAACAAAATCTCACACACCCCTGAGTGTGAAACTAGATTTAAAGATTTAGCAGCTATTCTCAGCAACCTCCCATGTAGGCAAAATATGTCAAAAGCATTTCGAAGCTATTGAGAGATATTTAGAAATGGTAGCTGATTTCATGGTTGACTGGAGAAAGAGGAGCAAGGGGCTTATCACCTAGATATAAGAAAGCAAAATGAGAGAATGTAGACAGTTAAAAGAAGTAGCTGATCCAGCCCCCATCCTCTCTTCCAGTGAAAACGCTGCCCCACACCCATGTTGTTCCACATAGTGGTTCTCAAAAGCCATTTAGGAGTGCTGGACTGCTATCCCCAGTACCTTGCAGGTCACGGAGGCACTCTAATCTATGATGTTAATGAGCAGAGGAAGCAGATTTCTGATCTCTGAATCCACTGTCATTCTAAGTTTGCAGATGACATTTTGTAGTCAGAAGGCCTGTGAAGACAGACCAGACAGTTTTAGCAGAAGAGAAGAGTTAATTGAACAACAAGGGATTTAAAATCTTTGCAAAGGGGGATGATAAAAGAAATAATTACTGAATGCAACCACGGCTGCCATAATGAAACCGAGCGTGATTTATCCTTGACTACACTTGTAGCTCAACAGTGTTCAGCACCCATCCCATACACCCCTTGCTGACCCACCCACCCCCAAAAGTCAGTCTCACAGTGCAGACGTTAAGGCCTCTGTTCGCTTTGATCATTGATGTGATGTGCGTTTCTAAAAGCATGTTTATTATCTACTCTGTGACTTGAAAGTGCTTTAGCCGACTGGGAGCAGGTGGCTTCTGCACCCTGCTCCAGACACGGCGCACACAAGTACAGGGTCAATATCTATGGGGTTAGATTGTGACTTTTAAGCTAATGTCTTGCAGAGAAGGCAGTGCAGAGCCACAACACACTTGGACGAGCATCAGGAAGATCACATCACAGGAAGCCACAATCTCTCCAGTATTGCACCTTACATGGGACAGGCAGGGGCAGCAAAGCAATCTACTCCATCTATTAAGACAGGCACAAACAGTCCCAGGGTTCCCCTGATCACAGACACCTCTACTGAGTATAGAATCATAGAATGTTAGAGTTGGAAGGGACCTCAGGAGGTCATCTAGTCCAACCCCCTGCTCAAAGCAGGACTAACCTCAGCTATATCATCCCAGCCAGGGCTTTGTCAAGCCTCAGCTTAAAAACCTCTAAAGATGGAGATTCCACCACCTCCCTAGGTAACCCATTCCAGTGCTTCACCACCCTCCTAGTGAAAAACTTTTTCCTAATGTCCAACCTAGACCTCCTGCCCTGCAACTTGAGACCATTGCTCCTTGTTCTGTCATCTGCCACCATCGAGAACAGCCTAGCCCCATCCTCCCTGGAACCCCCTTTCAGGTAGTTAAAGGCCGCTATCAAATCCTCCCTCACTCTTCTCTCCTGCAGACTAAACAAGTCCAGTTCCCTCAGCCTCTCCTCATAAGTCCTGTGCTCCAGCCCCCTAATCATTTTTGTTGCCCTCCGCTGCACTCTCTCCAACTTGTCCACATCCTTTTTGTAGTGGGGGGCCCAAAACTGGACACAATATTCTAAATGCGGCCTCACCAATGCCGAATAGAAGGGAATAATCACTTCCCGTGACCTGCTGGCAATGCCCCTCCTAATGCAGCCCAATATGCTATTAGCCTTCTTGACAACCAGGGCACACTGCTGACTCATATCCAGCTTTTTATTCACTGTTACCCCCAGGTCCTTTTCTGCAGAGCTGCTGCCTAGCTCGTCGGTCCCCAGTCTATAGCTGTGCATGGGATTCTTCCTTCCTAAGTGGAGGACTCTGCACTTTTCTTTGTTGAACCTCATTAGATTTCTTTTGGGACGGTTCTTTGTACAGTTGTGAAAAAGAGATGGGGAGAAGATATTCACTCACCATGTTGCCTGGGTGGAAGTCACACACCCATCTAGCCTCCCATTGCCATCCTGTGGTTTGGTTTTATTCACCGAAAGGCACTTAGATTGGAACAACAACAAAAATCCAGCCCAAATCTTTTCAGACTCCTAAGCCCTTTCTCAAGAAGGGGTCAGTCCTCAGCCTAAGTCAAAGCATCAAGACCAACCTCTTCAAATTCGGCTGTGTTCAAAATTAGGCATGCAAGTCCATATTTAGGGCACCAAATCAGTGACCAGTTTTTCACAAGTACTGTACACCCACAGCTCTCACTGAAGTCAATGGGGGCTCACTACCTCTGGAAATCAGGCCACTTATTCATTGGAAGGCACCTACAGTAATTTCAGACACCCATGTTTTGAAAGTTTAGCTCCCGTGAACACTAACAAGCAATATTTACTTGTGCTTGGAGAACATCAAGCAGGGAACAGTAGTGGGAGTTTTGTAATCACTCAGTAAAATGCCATTTCCATGGTAAACTGCATGAAATGGGAAGGTGAATCATAGACCATTTTAGTTATTGAATCCCAAAGTTGAGTGTTAGTGCTCAACGCCTTAAACAACAAAAGAGAAGGGCAAGTCAGTAGATTATTCTCATCCACCTGTCTTCCAAAAATAGTTTTTGCAATTTTCCACTAAAGAAGCTACTGATCTTTGCAATAGCCCAGGATGCCTCATTCAGGGACATCACAAGAACAAAGGAGCTGTCCTCCCTTGAACACCACTAGAAGGTGGTTTTCAAGTACTGTGTATGATGCTGTTTTAAAAGTGTGGGGACATCAGGATGGTTTTTGAGTCAGTCAGCAGGTCATTATGAGACCTTACTTGACTTTTGAAAAGTTTAGAATAATGTGCTTATGGTAGGCTGTCTTCTTTTTTAAATTCATAATCTGTCCACCCTCATGCTCACTTATATAGAAATCAATTTTGTCTCTCTCATTTTTCATGGGTAGTGGAAGAAAAACCCTTAGGAAGGTTTTGATAGCAGAAACAGACAGACAGAATTACAATAGTAAGGATAAAAAAACCACACCAAAAACCTCAATGGGTTTTGAAAAGAGAATAAATCCTCATGCTTCAGGATAAGGCAACCTCTAATTAATCAGAGTTAGGAAGATACTTTCCTTGTGGGCAGATTATCCTACAACTGCTTACTGCAGGCTTCTTGCACCTTCCTCTGAACCATCTAGTGCTGGCCACCAGCAGAGACAGGATATTGGACTAGGTAGATCGTTGGTTTGATCTGGCAGTGCAGTTCCTATCTGTAGGATTTTGTTTAGTGTTATAGATTTTGTTCAGCAACCAGTTGTTTGAAGATGGATCCAGGGTAAATTATATAAATGGATCCCATATTGGTATTTTGTTCCAGGCCTTCTTGAAATCAGAGTTCCTGATCAGCAAGGATGCTTCATTTCTCCCATAACATAGTAACTAGTTCATTGCTCCTTTTTGCTCACATCTCACCAATCTAAATAATGGATCGATTGAGATTTTATTCTTTGGTTTAATTAGATCTTGAATTTTGAGTGTATTTCATTGTAATTACTTCATTAAAATGTGAACTGCGAAGCAAAAAAAACAACAAAAAAAGTGATGTCTGTGCTTTTTATTGCTTTTCATGATGCATAAAGGCAGTCTCAAAGTTTAGAAAGCATTTGGGTGTTTTTTGTTTGTACCTTAGATATATCAGCGGTCTGATCCACCATTTTGGCAGAGTTGTGCCCAGCACAAGAACAAAGAGGGGAGTCTGACTATTTATGCTCTCAAGGGCCCATTCCAACAGCAGAGAATAGATGGAGACAGGTGCCAAATCCACATTCTGCTTTTGGAACATGCCCAACTCCAGGAGTTTCAAGATGGTGGTGTAAAACCAATACACAAATTTCCCTTATACCAGGGGAATCCCCCAATGGCTGGCTCCACTAAGTTTTTGACCCCTGCGTGCCAGCAGAATTATGAAAAGTGTCCTTCTCAGAATGAAGAATCAAGCCACAGGTCTTTACTTCACCATTTTTTCCTGGAGAACTAATGACATGACAGCAGGCTGAAAACTGAGCAGTCGCCTGGTCCAACTCACGTAGGACTTTGTCAGACTCTGACTGAAGTCAGTGGGAGTGTTTTCATTGACTACAACAGGAGTTGGATCATGTCCGTTGTGGAGAAAGGTTGTTTAATCAAACTTTGTTTAAAACTCATCATGGTTTTATTTGTTAGAACTTAAGTCAAACTCAAGAAATGACTTGGAAATCTTGACCTTTTTGAGAAAAAAGCAAGCAGAAAAATACAATGGTATAAGGTTGTTATTATATATCATGAACAAAGTCAGGAAAACAAGGAGAAAGATTGTTTTGCAGTTCACCTTTAAGATGAGCAACTCCTCCCCCCCACCCCACCCCCAAATTTCTAACTCAATAATAACGAAGATCCAATTAGCAAAAAATGCAGCGAAAACATCTAGGGCAGGGGCTGTTTTTTTGTGTGTGTGTGTGTTTGTACAACGCCTAATATAATGGATCCCCCACATCCTTGACTATGGCTCTGAGACGCTACGCTAATACAAATCCACAACAATAATAATCCATAACACAGTCAATGGTGACAGCGAGGTTGATGCTGAGAGAGACCTGATGGTGGTAGTTGACAAGAAGTTAGTTTAAAACATTAACAGAGACAAGCACAATTTCTCTCTCATTTCCAGGAGTGTCCCATCACAAGATGGGGAGATGGGCCAATATGAATAATCTGGCAAAACAAGGACCAAAAGGGAATATGGAAAGAGACTACAAATATTTGAAAGTGGGAGAAAGAGGCACTATTTTGCATAATTAAACAGAATACGATGAGGCGCGATGGGATGAAATTAATCGTAGGCTGATTTTCAGGAGACACTTCTATGCATTAGGCAGTGGAATAGTGTGCTAAGGGATGTGATGGTAACTCCATCACTTGGCACATCTTAAACTAGACTGGACAATGCATTAGTAAATGTGCAATATGGAATGATCTTGTACTGGCGGTGAGTGTGAATGGATTGGACCCAATAGGTATTTTCCATGCTTAAGATCCATTATTATTGAGCTGAAAAAGGAAAAAAAAGTTGCAGCTCTTTAAAGAGAGAGAAATCTTGGTTGTTGCTGTTATATCACAACAAAGGGGGGCAAACACAATGGCGCGAAAGCATTGCTGGCTGGGAAAGGCTGTCCCTGGCCTCCCACATAAGTGGTATGTGGAACAGGCTGTTATGGGATGAGTGATGCCATTGGCTCTTTGCAAGGCTGCATCAGATGCTATTTTTTTTTCTTAATCTCTTTGCTTTGCTCTGTTGCTTGGTAAATTTGTGTTAGTCAAACTGGCCAAAAGGGAGCTGAATTGGTAAAGAGGGAAGATTGAGGTGGCTTGCATAATCATCTCACTCTCTCACACACACTAAAATCCTGGAGCACCCAACTTGTTAAGCAAGGAGGCATGAGGAAAAATAGATCTGAGACTGCTGCTCACAGAAGGAGTCTTTATCTGTCTCTGGCAGATGCCAATTTATTTTTTAAGGAAAGAATTTAGTACTGGTAAAAGATGCGGGCTCCCACAGCTCCTGTTGGCTTCCACTGGGTTCTCAGAACTTTGAAAACCAGACCCCTGGTACTTATAGTGCAGGGAGCTAATGTCCTGAGACTTCACTGGTCATAAAGCCTGACAATATCCTCCTGGTGGTCGTTTCTGATTCCCCTACATTGGTCAGTGGATTTTGATCTGGAGAGTTTCCCCCTACAGTGTTGAGAGGATAACACAGTTTCAAAGACCCATTCACCCTGTGGCCTCTCTGCTGAATCTGCCTGCAAAGGGACCAATTGGAAATGGCAGGTTTTATAATGTGGACACCTGTCCACTAAATATTGGACTGAAGCCACCAACTCATTTTGCATCTCACAGGCTGTTGAATGGTAACAGCTTTCATCACTGCTAAATTGGCTGGATTCAAACTGGCAACCTATGTTTGAAAGAAGTCACACTCCTGTATAATGGCTTTTTTATTTCTTGTCCAAGGAAAACATCCAACAATGTGTTCTCCTTCCCTGCCACAGCCCAGTCCCACCAAGTCTCACGTCACACTGTGGCACCTGGCATGAAGCATAGACCGGCAGAACTTGTGTTCTGTAGAACACCTCTCCCCCCATATATGAAGGATACACACACCTACAGGAATTCATCACTTCAGACTCAGTCCAGGAAAGATTCATACTTAAGGCCTGAGGTGAGTTGGCCCACCTTTCCTAGATCGGATCAGAATGGGAGCATGTGCTCCAGCTTCGCTAGTGGTAGTATATCTGACCAAACTGGTCCTGGGGCAGTAGGCACAGTGGTGGGCAAGCACACATGCCCACTGACGTTGCAGCTGTCAGTTTTTAAGAGGGAGGAGGCTTGCTCTGCGATGAAAAGCAGCCTCGACTTACCCTGCACAACTGCAGGTTGGTTCCAGATTCTGCCCTCAGTAGTGTAAATAGGTGATGGAATTCAGGAGGAACCGAAATTTGCCCCCAAAAGTGATGCAGCATGGTGCACGAGAGCGTATATAGGGGGTCTGACTTGCCCGCTATTGTTTAAGTAGCTTGTTGGTTTTATATACCCCAGTGATAAGAGCATAATGCTAATATGCAGGCCTATGCCAATGGCAAGGTTACAGTGCTACCTGCAAATGGCAGCATATTCGGAAAGTGTATTCCATATGCCTTTGATACTGCCACAAAGATTTCCATGGACACCTTGTTCTATATGGAGAACACCATTCTTCATTCAACATACAGTGGCTCTTGAGGGTTTTGTTCAGATGTAGCAGCTTACTAGGCTGCACAAAACATGCTGGCTGCCAGATGTTCTGAGTGAGAGCTTTGCATCTGTTTACACTCTCTTAAAAAGCAGATATGTCTGACTAAGTTCCACTTTACCTTGCACCAGCTCCGTATGTGCCATATGTTGCCATCCATGAGCCACACACCCTTCCTTGAAGCCACGACCACCTCAACTTCATGGCCAATCCCTTACCCTATATCCCATCTCCTTCCTGATGTACATCCTGGGTCCCTTTGTGATGCATGTCCCTAGCTGTTTGCCATATTTTGCACCTCCTACCACTGATGCTGATGCTCTTGTCCCAGGCATTGCCAAGGCTGTGTTTAACCCTGAGAATATACACTGACCTCCTTTAAGAACGAAGAACTCCTGAAGCTCAGAAAAGCCTGGAAGCCCCAAAGACGTTGGGAAGCATGAGCAGCCTAGCACACAGAATTTTGTCATTGGACAAATAAAACAAGTGGGCAAATGTCACTATCTTCTGCCAAACATTAAAAAACCTGACTGTGTGCAAAAGACGTCAATCCTGAGCAAATAAAGCAAGTCCTCTTTGAGCAGAACAGACACACACTGACAATAGCTTCAGTGAGTAGCTGCCATGCATGTCAAGGTTTTTTTTAAAAGGTTCTTTACCTTCACATTTAAAATCAGAGTGGGCAAAGCCCTGGAGACCACATTGCTGGGAAGAAGCCTGTTCTGGGCCCCCCGGAGGATAGGACAACCCACCAACGCTCTGATTTATGAAGATGTAGGTGTCATTTCTCCTGGATAGGCCATTATTTCAAGTTCCTTGAACGCTCAAGACTCTAAAAATGCTGAAGCCATTTGGAAATGAACATAAACTGTTTGTATCATACACACACACACACGGCCCATGTCCAAAACACTGGCTTCTGATCGGAAAAAAAAACACACTGTCCAAAGCCAATCTCGCAAACATCAGCGACAATGCCAAAGTGTCCAGATGGTGCTCAGGAACTGCTGCAACTCCTGGACTGCTTCCCTTGCAAACATTGGCAATTGCGATGGGCAGTGATGCATCCCTCCTTCCCCATGGCTTCCTTTGCAAATCCAGACCCGGGTGCCAAGTAGTCCAGACAGTGCCAGGCACTGCTGCAGCTCCATACCGCTTCCTGCACAAAGAGAGGCGATGGAGCCAGTGTGCACAGATGGTGCCAAACGTTCCTGCGTCTCCCACACTGCTTTCCTTACAGCTACTGGCAGCGGTGCCAAAGTGCCCAGACGGTGCCAGTCAGAGATGCACTCCCCCTACTCTTTCCATTGTAAACAAAGGCCACGACACCAAGGTGCTGAACCAAAGCCAGACGTTGCTGATGATCCCTCGCATTGCTCCCCCCACGCCTAATGGGAACAGCGCCAAGGTGCCCAGAAGGTGGTCTGATAGCCTTCTCGCCCTGCCCTTTATTGCTTGTTAAGACTGGCAAGGATATTAAGCTGCTCAGAACAACATTCGAAGTCTTCAAGGGATTCCCTGGGCCAAAACAAGAGAGAACTTCAGGGGTGGAGACAGGTGAGGCCCCTTTCTCAAATTTATTCTACATTTTCTCCATTCCTATGGGCCCATCTCAGTGCTATCCAAGGCCTTGTTTGCTCTGGAGATTTCAACCATCAGTGTAGACCCAATGCCAACCCCAAGCAGACACAGCCTAAACTGCTATAAGACCACAATCTGCAGTAGTGGAACATGACCTGGCTTGAAGGCCGCTTTATTTACAGTAGGTGTAGTATACCACTTGCACTGGTGTAGTATACCAGAGGCTAGCCACCCCTAGCAAATCCTCAGGATAGACATGGCCTAAATCTTGATACATGTTCAAAATCAAGCTAAGTGCTGTCCTCAGGGAGGCCAATCCCGCTCCCCTCCCCAAGATACAATTGTTTCATTCCTCAGAGATTCAACAGCTACACTCAGCCCTTGAGAGGCTAAGGTCAAAGCCGATTGAATGGTTTCCAGTGATGCCATAAAACATGCTCCTCTGTCCCTCCTTTGCAGAAAAAAAACTCGGCCCCTTCAACCAGACGCCAGCATCTCCCCATCCTGCTCCAGTGTAAACACGGCCGGAAGATGAAAGGCTGCATCCGAGCTATTAAATGCCTCATACTTTGATTAAAAATGTTTTTGTCAATTAGGGATTGATTTTTGCTGCTCATTAAGGTGATGGATGTCGGGGCTGACGGAGGTGATATTTTACCCTGCGGCGGCGCACCTTCAAGACGACTGGGTGAAGGCAGACAGCACATTTCCACGCTCCAGTTTGCCAGCGCTGTCTTAATGGGCATGACCGGGATAACGTGGGGCAATAAAAGTCTAGAAAGGAAAGTGTTGCAGTCCTCTGGAGGGAGGGGAAATCATCATCTGCCAGCAGTTTGCTGAGAAGGTTTCCCACATGCTCTTACCTGGGGGCGCAGCAGCATCTGGATGCAGGTTGCCAAGTGGGGCTGGGCTGCTTCTTTTCAGAGGCATGCGTAATTGATATGCAAAAGCAGGCCCTGCCGGCGGCCCAGGTCAATGCATTCTCACATACCTGCCATGCCAATACCCCCTAGCTCAGACCCAGCTTTCCCTCCAGGAATCCTCGCTCAGGCAGAGGCCCACCCCTGCCTCCGCAGAAAGAGCAGCGTCACCTCAGAGACACTGATTCCTGTCCCATCTAGCCCTACGTGGAAGGGGTTCTATGCAGGGCACCATTTCTGAGAGATTTCTGCGTGGAAACCCCACAGAGTTAGTGCCCCACACAGCAGAATCCCTCTGCTCTCCCTCCCCAGCAGCCAAAGCGGGACCTGCCAATGGAAGCGTGGGTCCTGCTGGAGCCAGACTTCCAGAGGACAGAAGCCAGTGAAGCAGCACAGACATCTGTGGACAGCTCCTTTCTGTGCAGCTCAAGGAGCCCTTTTTGCTGACAGATCCACAGGATTTGGAGGGTTGAGATGCTGCCCCATTTGCATTGTCTGCAGCCTCCCAAAGCCCCAGCCGCTTGAGGGGACAATTTACAGGGTATTCCATGAAGATTCCTTAGTGGGAGAAGTTAATCTTGGTCTGAGCCCTTTACTGTAGCAAAATTCTCACTGAAGCCAATGGGAGTGTTGCCTAAATCAGGGTTTCAGCATTTGGCTTATTATTACTGAGCACCTGATGGGGCAGTCAGCCAACCGCGATGTCTAATGTTCAAATTTGCAGTACAATCCCATAGCACCTTTCCAAGACTCTTTACAAGTGTTAGTTAATTGAGCCCTACTATCCTGCTGTGACACAGATAGAAATAGGATTATTCCGTTTTGCAGATGGGTAAAACGAGGCACGGGGGGACGGGACTTGTCCCATGTCACAGAGTCTGGGCAGAAGCATCAAAACAGGGAACACATTTCAAGAGAGAAGTGGAAACAGAGAGAATCACAATCAGAGTAAGAGGTTCCTGGAGCAGACAGGAGGTAGGACATGGTGAAAGTGAGACGCTCTAGGAGAGGCCCTTTTGAAGATTAGAAGAAGGGTGATCTAGGGATGGGGACTAAGAAGCCCATGGTTTTCTACCTTAGACATCCTGTGTAACACTGGTCAAATCATTTAACCTTTCTGAGCCTTGATTTCCCCATGTGTAAGATGGGGATAAGGATTCCTACCTGCTTCTCCAGGGAGAAGAGAGGATCCATCTACAGATACCTACAAAACACTTAGAGTATTTGCTGACAGGTGCTGCGGAAACTCAAAGCAGCAATGGGTTTGATTTTGCTTTTCTGGCTTCCTTGACATAAAACCCTGCCTTAACAAGCCTGACACTACAGGGTGTGTGCAGGCGGAAAGGTATCACCTCCACTGGGGCACAGCAGAGTCAATGAACATTTGTGAAGATATATGGGAGACAACCATGGGGCCAAGCATCACATACCCTGAGAGAGGACCGCTGCAAAGCAGAGAGAGAGCACTGCAGGGCCACACATCACTCATATTGCTGCCGGAGAGTTACGATCAACATGAGAACCATTTCTCCAAGCCTGTACCTATCTCACTTCCATGAGACCAGACATTGGCTGTTTAGACTGGGGTGGTGTTAGGTGGGTCGTCTGAGGTCACCGCACTAGGGTTAGTCCCCAAACGCATCCCACCTAGGTAGAACAGAGGGAAGAAAAATCACTAGGCAGGCTGAGGGACCGCACACTGATAAAACATTCACTACACCCTGCAGCAGGAGATCTCCAAGGGCTGGCTCTGAACAGACATCTTGTGTGAAGCAGAGAATGAGGCATCCCCACCTGCCTTGCACTCACAAGGATTATGGCTCCTCTTCCTCCCCTCCTGGTGCAGGAATGCTCCCCATTTGAAGCACCTGTGCCCACAGAGACAGAGTTAGCTTCTCCTCTTTCCAAGGGAAAGCCCTGGGAAAACTCAAAGGCCTCAGCACATGGTGCTGTCTGTCTGCATTTGGCATGGGCCCATCATTGTAGTATCTAAGCTTCACTTACAAAACCAAGGGTTGCATCACATCTATCTGAAAAATAATCTACCTCCCTTCCCCAAGTTAGACTGCCTTCTCTGGCCTTGTCGTCTCCCTGCTAAATTCTCCCAACTTCAGTACTGTAACTCACCATGTATATGCATCTATATATGCTGATGAGATCATTAACTTTATCAGCTCTGCCCATTCATTTGATGTTCATTAAGGATCCGGGGCATCACTCCTTTCATCTGGAAATGGCCCTGACTCCTTTTGAGAAATTAAAGTGAAATGGGTACCACTTAAAATAAAGTGCCCATTAACTAAAGCATAACTGAAACCAAGTTACAATGGGAGCCTCAGGGGAATGTACGTATGAAACACACATAGAAGCAGTAAATGGCATCATGCACAATAATCAGCTCTAGTGGAATAAATATCAAAACAATTCATAGTCAGGGGATAGTTAAGGGCCTATGTTACTCCTAGAAATAAGGAGAGATGCAAGACTGAAAGCTCTCCAGTTCTTTTTGTAAGACTCATTTAAGTCTTATTAAAATATTACTTTTTTCCTTTTAGTCAATTTAAACTCTTAATTCCTCTTCTGTAATTTTTTAACCACATGTGGCTATTGTGGGGGGAGAAAGGTCCTTTTACTAATATTGAGTCTAATTGGTAGCTTCTTTTTATCTTAAATACTCCCTCCCTCCTCCCCCCGCACTCCTTACAGGTTGGGTCACCATAGCTTTCTTAATCTTTGGAGATTATTCTTCTGTGACTTGAAGAGACTTCAGTCGACTCTTAAATCTTTTCATTTCACCTCATTTAAATATTTTGGCCAATTCCTGGCATTAATGATGATGAATATGATTAAGATTAAAGTCTTAATAAGCATTGGAAGGGGGGAAAAATCTTTCATTTCCAATAAAACATAAAGCAATCTCGTTTCCTCTCTCTCTCTCTCTGTTCCTGCTTGCATTCTCTGTCTGAATGTGCTGTCCCTCACTCTCTCCATCCGTCTGTCTCTGCTCTGATTGTCCATCTGTCTTTGATTTCTCTCTGCCTGATTCCCTCCCCACTGAAGTCAATGGAAATGTTGTCACTGAGTTCAGTGGGAGTAAGATCAGGCCCTTATGTTCCCTTTGTCTGTGCACTCACTTGCTTCTCAGCTGTCTTTCTCTGCTCCATCTGCCTTTTCTTTCTCTCTCCTGTTTGTCTCGGTCTTATTCTAGCACATATGTCCAATGTATAATATTTTTTAAAATGTAATTCTTAAAAACCATTATTCAAACTGTCATGGGCAATTGGAGAAATGGTTTGGATAAGAACCAAATGTGAAACTTCTCTCTAAGCAGAGCCCAAAACATGCTTAAGGAAATAGGTTCACTTCTCTATTTTCCTCCCCACTCTCGTGCATATCTTGGTTGGATCCAATAATCTGTTCTCCCAATCCTCAAGTCAATGGAAACCAGGTTGAACTGGGAATCTTGCTTCAATGAAGATAGCGATATTTCTACACCCGTTTCTCTTCCAAATAAGAGTGGATAATCTCAGATTTAAGCATCAGCATTCCCCAGGTTTGGGTTGAGTACATTCAGAGGTGGATGGTTCAGATAAACTCAGATTTCCCACCAAGTTTACATATGTAGCTAGATAGGAGGGTTCAGACCCGAGGTCTGTAAGCCTAGCCTCTTTCATTAGCACTAAAAATTCATTTTAAAGTGAGGGAGAGAAATGCATTTTCCCACACTTCCATATGAAAGCTGCATGATAGGAAGTAGGATGCTCAGGATTAAAAATGGGTCGCTGTGGTGAGATATATATAAATCTGATATAGATTACAAGCATATTGGACAAGCTGAAATGCAGTTGTACATTTAAACATTTATAACTGTATTTACCAAAATTCATTTTAAGACTGGAACAGGCCAGAGTTTCCATTAAGGCCCTTTAACAGAAGAGTGTGGGCAATGCTTACTAACTCCATGTTGTCCTGGGAACATCGGAGAAAAAGAAGGGATAATAGCCATACCATAACCATACCAGAACCAGGGTAAGGATCCTGCATGGAGTATGATGGCTTTTTAAAAATATATATATTGCCACCCAGGGTTAATATGGAACACAATGAGGAAAGTGAATACCGAAGGGGGGCAAACCTGGCCAAATACCATCATTTAAAATTTAAAAATAATCAACTGCTACACTGATATCAGCTCACTGTCAAAGAGCATTAACCTTGAAAGAGGAAGGGAGGTCTGATGGCTGAGACACTGGGATTGGGAATCAGGATACTTCAGCTCAATTCCTAGCACTGTCACTCACTTGCTGTATGACCCTGGGCAAGTCACCAAAGTTCTTCTCTGCTCCAGTTCTCCATTCTGTAAAATGGGGGTAATTAGCACTCCTTTCTCCCACCCTTCATCTGCCTTGTCAATAGAGACTGTAAGCTCTTTAGCAAGGGGGAAAGTGTCATGGACATTTTTTGGATTTCTTTTAATTCTGAAATTGTCAAATTTCAGAATTGGAAAAAAATTCAACTCCATTGTTTATTATTAAAAACAAACAAACATTCTCTCTTTAAAGAAGAACACACCATCAACCAAAGCCTTGTCCCAAGACAACCGCTTGATAAAATCTAATAGTGCTTTTCCATTTCTAATGTCTAGGGTACAAACCCTGAGACCCTTAGACTGAGGAAATCAGGGAATAAGGACCTAAAGATATCATGCCTGGATTCAGAAGTTACAGAAGGAGAGATGGCAAAGGAGCACAAAAGGTGGGTCCTTCCCTTTTATCCCACCTCCATGTACCCCTGTCCGAGCAAGGGTTTTAAGGGGGCAGTTTATGGCCCTCACAAAACTCAAACTTCTTAGGTTGCCCACCCCTTTTTTTCATCATAACAGCAAGAAACACGTATTTTACTGAGCCTAATAGGCAGAAGGCAGGACATGCCTGCCCACTGCTAACACATCATACAGCAGCGTGGGGACACAGCGAGCCCCAGCCATACTCTATGTTCTGTTCCCCAGGCAAATCAGTACCCTAGATCACGTTGGGGTGGCACCAGAACTCAGGGTCGGGACTGAGTGAAACAAGGTGAGAATGGAGGAACACTAGCTGAGCCCTTTATAGCTGATCCACATGTACCTTGGGAACAGGTGCTCTGTCAACTGCCTCCACCCCCAATTCCATGCACCACTGCCATTTCTGCTGCAAATTCCCACATCTCTCCTATTGCCAGTTATTTATTCGTTACATTCCTAGGGAACACCTGAGCACAGAATCAGGGCATCTCAATACAAATGAGTTCACTGCCACTCCCCCGACTCAATTCCAGGAAGCCTTTCCATTTGCACATATCAGTGGTACAATCCATCAGAAAGGACACCAGAGCTCACTGGCTCAAATCGTGGGCCGCTTGCGATATCTCGAACAAAAACCTGATTGAAGATCCCATGAAAGAAGTCCCGGGATTCTGCTTTTGCTGTAGGCAGCGGACTGCACTTAACCACCTTTGGACAATACATGGAAGGTGTGGGTATCTCCTCCACAAATGGAAAAAATCAAAGAATCATCAAATTGTGACTTTGGTGAGGTACGAACCATACAACACAACACATCATGGACAATTGCCCCATTCGCGCTTCCAGGGGTGACGTAAGGGGGATCCACCTAGCTACACCAGAAGCATTAGAATGGATTTCATTTATCAAGAGTCTAATATAATCTCAGCCCGTTGCTTTCCAAATGCCATACGAAAGAAAAGCAAAAGTGGCAAATGAAAACAAATATACACAAAATAATCAAGGGAACCAACAGATCTGATGTGAAAGCTCCTTACAGAGAGCCACTCTAACCTGATGTTAGCAATAACAAAACAGGCTAGAATGAAGAGATTTACCTGGCGATGCTGTAGCTACAGCTGGATTTCTATTCTGTGCAATACTTGCATCTCTGTTGTACTTGCTCCTGACCTTTATTTTTGCTCATCCGAACAATGAATAACAATTCACCAACAGTCCCCACTCCAACCCGCGGTCTTCCTACAGACAAAAAATTCTCTGTATTTATTTTTTTAACCATTAAATTGTTATAGTTCAGCGAACACACAAGTGGAACTTCAGTTATGAATTCAGCAAACATCAAGTCTTGGCATTGATCAAGGTAAGTATTTCACTCAAACTTTATTGAGACTCTTGTCTGAGCAGAACTGCTTCATTGCAGGCTCCCGCTAGAGTCTCAGTGGAGATCATTTTGAATGGGAAGAAAGTAGTCTTTATTGATAAAATCTGCTGATCACCACACAATAAGTTCTGCCTAGAGAATGAGGTCAGTGCAGTAGTGACAATGCTGTATGGATTATAATAGTAGTATGCCATTCCATCTGGCCCATCCAGACTTTAGAGGACAAGAATGGACAGGACAAGTCAATAGGGGACAAAGGATAGAGAATTCCGGGGGAGGCGCAAAGCATGCCCTAAAAGTTTTAAATTTTAGTCATGTTGATTGACAGTAACAACAGAATGGAGAAACCCATGAGTAAAGGAATTAACAAGTCTTCAAGTCAGGTTGTTCCAGCCTCTCCAGTAAAATGAGATGACCCCAATATGTCTATCTTGTGGAGAGAGAGGGAAGATCATAAGCAGAATCACGTAGGCAAAAAAAGAAACAAATGAGCTCTGTTATCGGAATGTAGAGATGGGCCCAAAATGCAAAATTCAGAGCTACACCTGGATCCAAAGTTTGGAACACACTGGCTCTGAAGTCCTGTTTTGGCCCATTCTAGAGAAGAGGGCCAGCCATAAAGTCTAAAGCTGGATCTAAACTTAACCAAAGTTTGGGTGCGTTTGCATCAGAGTTTTTGGTTCAGTCCCACTGCTAAAGAAATGGAAAGAAACTTGTGAGAACAGCTCTTGAAGTCAGTGCCTGGAAAAAGGCCAAAGCAGACACCTGGATTCTCTTCCCACTCACATGGGTATAAATCAGGAGTAACTTCACAGGACTGGTGCTGGTGTAAGACTGCAGTAAGAGAACTCAGGCCCAGATTGTGAGACTGCAGGTGGCTGGAGGGAAGAAGCCTTTGTAATGGGTGATGCAAAAACTTAGTTAAGGAACATACTCACTCAAAGGAAATGCAAGATTCGCTCACTGATGACCCTAGAGGCCAAAATACCTGCGAGGAGTCCAGTAACAGATTAAAGGACAAAATTATCTCTCGCATAAGCGGGTGCCACTCTACTGAAATCAATGGAGTAAAGTCTGCTTTACAATGAATTTGCCCCTTTAATCAGTACTAGAACTGGGCAACATATTGAAAGGAATCACGTGACAAACATTGCCTCTTTTTTCTGTTTATGAATAGTCTGCAGATTGTTATTATTTAAAATTTATTCAGTAGTAAAACTAGTCTCTGAATAATTCTTGGCCTGGAACGCGTCCATTACAGAAGCTTGAGATTCAATATTCAGCTCATGAAGAAAGAACATTGGTCGTGGGCGGTGGGGGAAATTACTTCCTCCAGTAACACAGCCACACACCATGTGGCAAACAAAGTTGAAAATAGCTACAGAAAGAGAGGGGATATGTCACTTGGAAATTACTCGTGCACTGTTTGAAGCAGCCATTAGCAGTGTAGCAAACAGATTCTGCAAATAGAACTGCTGTGTGCAACAGAACCTGGGACTAATGTAACCTCCTGTTTCTGATTACCGGAACAAGCTCCGAAGCCTGCCATCCAAATAAACTAATAGCAAGCAGTGGGGAGCAGGGAAGTTTAGGGGAGGTGCAGAAACGGAAGCCAGTCCAAATGATTAAAATTAGGTATCCAGAAAGAACTGATTGTCCTTCCTTTATGTGAAGTGCTAAGTATATGAGTTCTTTCATCATAAGGAGAACTTTGTAAACCTGGGCGTAGGACGGCAGAAGTAACATAGTGAATTCTTAACCATGACAGTGAAAGTTGAAAAACAAATCGCAAGTTTGTGTTTCTAACCAAGTGATAACCACCAAAAAAAAAAAAAAAAAAAAAGACGAAGAATATATGTTTAAGGAGCTTATTGAAATAGTTCCACATGGAGAGACAAACCAGAATAAAACAATGCTGAGATGGATCAGATTATTTTCAAAACTCAGCCATTCGCTTCCACTAACAATGGAAATTTCAGCCTGTGCTTGATAAGTATTCTCAGTCCCAACTTAGAGAGAAAAATATTCAGTCTCTGCTTTCAGCCAAACAAAGGCTGCCTGAGAGAGAGGTGAGACTGTCCAGTGGGTAAAGCAGAGGTCTGGTAGAGAAGCTTCTGATTTCTACTCAATTCTTCCACTGACTCATGGCATGACCTTGCCAAGTCACTTTACCTCTGTGGACCACGATGGCATTACCTCGTGCTTTGATTCTGTGGTATCTCATAAGGCTAACAGCCCCGGATCCAGTCAGCACTTGGAGGGGAGACAGGAGGCTGGCAATACACCCCATGGCACCTGCATTGAGCCAGTGCCTCTGTGTGGTGCCAGAAGGCACCATGCTGCTGCAGGTGCAGTCGCCCAGATTAGATGTAAAATGGAAGTCATTGTTACCACATGTGGTCATTAAAGAATCAGTGGTAGCTTTCACAGCGTATGGTTGTTACTTTGTCCTGGCCAAATTTTAATTTGTGCCATTATGTTCTCCCTGCCTAAATTCCCACGTTTCATCTGGATACTTTTTGTCATCACTTCTTGTACCTAACAGTTGTACAGTGTTGCAATGAACTATTAAACAGCTGCTGCCTTCCACAGGTGGCTGCCTTTCAGCATCAGGTGAAGATGCCTCTCTCTGCTGCACAGAGAGGTTATGAGGCTTAATTCATTCATGTTTGTGAAGGGCTCTGAGAGCGCCATTTAAAAAACTGCTGCATTCAAAGCAAACTTGATTTCCTGGTGGAAAATATAGCAGAGGCAAAATGGCAGCTTTTGGTGGGTCAGACACGGCCACCATCCACAGTCAGGCAGAAGAGCAGATATTCTGCACCATACATTCCTGATTCGTTTCATACTGTATGGCTACACGGCAGCATGGTGGTGTGATTCCCAGTGCAGTTAGATATGCGCGTGTTTGAGCTGGACCCAAAAAATAGCAGTGTGGCCGCGGCGGCATGAGCGGTGGCTCAGGCTAGCGGCCCAGGCACGATCCCGGCCAATCCCTTGGCTATGCAGTTGGACAGCCATCCCAGCCCCCTCACCCTGGGTGCTGCAGATGAACTGCTATTTTTACGCACGAGCTTAGCAGACCTAATGTGTGCATGTCTATCCGCGCTGGGAATCATGCCGCCCAGCAGCTGTGTAGACATGCCCTCTGTGTCATACCCACACATGCGCACATTTTGTTTGAGTTAATATTCAGTGCTCAAACCATACAGTCCTTACGTGAGTATCGTCATTGGCTGCCATAGGATTACCAGTGAGAGTCAAGGTTGTAGTATCAGTTCCCTGTATAGTTTGTGTTATTAATATCAATCACTGCAGATCTGCTGTACAGTAATTATGAATTAAAGGAAGTCAGGACTTCTCTTTCCAGAGGCAAGAGGAGAATTCTGTCAGGTATTAGGTTTCCCCACTCACCGCTCCATCAATGAGCATCACTCCTAACACGCCTAAGTTGAAGAGCAGCTCTGTGTAAGTTCCAAAGTTTGTCTCCCTCACCAACAGACATTGATCCAATAAAAGATGACCTCACCCACCTTGACTCCTTACGCCCCTCTTCTGAGAGGAGGCTTTAACCTCCATAGTCATTTGGTCTTCTTGCACCAATGAACCCTGACCTGAATTTACCAGACTCCCCTGAATTGAAAGGAGAATCCAGCCTCCATCGTCTCAACCACTTCAACCATGCCATTTTAAATCAAACAACTAAGCCCAGATTCCAAAGGAGCTGGTGAGAGAGGATTTGATTCCCCCTGGTTAAATCATTTACTGCCTAGCCAGTGCAATTACACACTAAGTAATTTCAGTGCCGGTGAAGGTGTCACATTGGAAACCTTGGAGTTTGGAGTCCTCTCTTTATCCACAAAACAAGCAAAACAGGATAAGACGCTTCCCTCTCTCTCTGCTCAATCTGAGCTAAGGTTGAGAGGGGGAGGAACAGTCTTCAGGGACCATTAAGTCTCAAGAAAGGGGCCAGTTATGAGGATGTTTTTGTGATGTAGAAATGCGCATATTGGGAAGTGGCTTAAGACTCCCCTTCACACGCAGGCCATGTGGGGAGGGGCAGGGAGAGGGTCACCAGATGTCAGATGGTCACTACCAACCTATGCTTCAGACAAGCTAGTGACTGGGACGTGAAAGGCTCTGTGAACCCCAGCACAGGTCTCCTGAACTGAGCAACCACGGGGAATTCTGAATCTGACTAACCATTCCTCCTGTGCAGCAAGAAGAAGATTCAAGCTAACATTTTCCTTCCCTTCACTGCTATCTTTGTAACCTTCTCATTTTAATCGGATGCATCTCGGGCTTTTTAGGCACCAGCTCCTTTCTATGCAGAGAAAGAATAACAGGAGAGAGAGAGAGAAAGATTTTGCTACGCTACAGCTCCCCAATTCCTTGACTTTACAACTGCTTATTATCAGTGACTGCCATCCCTTGTCTCCAGGGATTAAAGAATCTTACTCTTTCATGTCTAAGCTCCCGTAAGAGCCTGGCTGTCCCTTTAAGAAAGGGAACTCTCTCAGTCAAGAAGTAGTGAGCTGGAGAACTCAGGGAAGTTTCTGGCAGCTATCATTATTATAAGCATATCTATATCACCTTTCACCTGAGGACTTCAAAGCACTTTACCCAAGGAGGATAAATATCATTGTCTGTTTTACAGATAAGGAAATAGTGACTTGCCCGAAGTCTGTAGCAGAACGGAGACTAAAACTCAGATTCCTAGTCTTGGGTCCTCTCTGTCATTTCTATTTAATTATTTACATAAGGCTGGCCATTTAATTTGCACTTTATGAATACATATTGAGACGCATTCCCTGCCCTGCAGTGCTCAACATCTAAGACAGAGGCCAGCAAAAAGAAATGACCTGGGACAGGGAAGGGAGGGTGATAAGAGATGATCATGAACAATGAGATGGTAGGAGGGACTGTTTAAACTAAAAAGAGTGGGTTTTAAGGAGACGTTTGGAAGAGGGGGCACTTGGTGAAGGAGGCTGGAAGAATAGTGTTCCCAGTGCAGGGCGGCACGCGAGAAGGCATGTGGCTGACAGGAGGGAAGTAGACAAAGGGCTCAGCAAGGGTAGAGGACTGGAGAAGGGTCAGGAGGAGGAGGAGGAATTAGGAGAAAGACAGCAGAAAGATATATAGGGAAAAGATTATGCAGGTCCTTAAAGATGAGGTTTAACAGCTTGAATCTAATGCAATAGAGACAGGAAGCCAGAAAGAGGAGAGAGGGTCAGAGGAGGATGGAAGCCTAAAACTGCTCTGTAAGAAGCGTTTCTTGTTCATCAACCTGTATTATGCTAGGTTTTTAAACATATCCTCCACCCAGAGCCCCATCATCTTCCCTATGCTTATCCTGGGGTTGGTGGACTTATCCCCCTGCCTTGGAAGCGCTTGTCTTTTCCTGAAACAGCAGCCACCATCAGGGCACTGGTGCATTGGGGACACAGGGAATATAGTTCAAACTGCATTTTAAATGGAAGTACCACAGAGACAAGACACTCTGGCCTCCTCCACCTCCTCCCTCTTCCCCAGCCCCCGGTCCAGATACGCCAGGCGTTTAACTCTTCGGTTCGGAGACCTTAGACCTCCCCATACTACCAATTAGCGCAGCACCTGTAATGATCTGTGCCAATAAAGACAGACGACAATACTACAGGAGAGGGCAGTGGGATTTCAGCTCGTGACTGCCTGTTCCAGAAACACACAGTAAAATAAAGGAGCAATTCCACCCACTGGAGCAAAGCCATGTTATAGATGAGGTACCCCGTCACACTCCAGCAGAGGGCAGTGGCGGAGGCAGAACCTGGCCCCAGATGCATTACACAAGACCGGCCTATAGTCTGTCCTCATTACATCCATGCAAAGCCAGTTGACTTCAGTGGGGCGACAGACAATGGGGCAGATTGAGCCCTCACTTATCCCTATGTCAGTAGTTAACAAGGCAAAGACAGCCTCTGTGACGCTACGAGGCTCAGTGACTTATCACAGGGCCTCCCTGGCTTCCAAGTTACTTGACTGGGAGCTGCTGCCATGTTACCTTTGCTAAAGCAAATGGCTTCCCTAGCTTAACTCCACTCCAAATTTTGCTTGGATGGAAAGAAGAGGGAGGCCAAGAATCGGCACAGTCAGTACATTTTAGAGCTGTCATTACTCAGCCCCACTATGCACTCATCTATAGGGCTCCTTTTAGCTGTGGTATGTTAGAGATGGGCCCATTTAGAAGCAAGGATCTGCACGCACCTCTACCTTACATCAGTGAGGGGACATCCCCATACGCACCCAAGGCAACCCCACCAACAGCATACAGTGTACCACACTCCTGGCTCCACCACGCAGGCCCTCCGACGGCATTAGCCCACAGCAGCCGGCAGGTGCAAAGCCTCTCAGCTCTTGATCCAAACGTCCTGTCAGCTTCCCAAAGTGCTTCAGAAGTGCATTGTGAAATGCTAATCTCCCCTCAGCTGTGCCCACTCAGGCACTCTTCAGAGTTCCCAGCTCCTCATCCTCTGTGCACACAGCCTTTGGTGTCTCAGCATTTATGCAAATGGCTTTTCATCAAGCGCCTTCTTCCTCAGAACCTTTTTTTTTTTTTTTTTTTTTTAGGGTCCTTTGTGCTGAACAGGAAGGAACAGTCACTTGAGGGAGCATATGAAAATGGAGAAAGGGAAGTCAGAAAGGGAGCCAGCAGGGAGAGAGAAAGCAGACAGCAACTCAGTAAGGTGTGGGCAGAAGAGAGTGACACAATGACACAGGGGGAAAAATGGAGTGAGAGGAAAAAGAGACACAGGGAAAGGACAAGACAGACAGAGGCTGGGAGATGGGGGATGATACTGAGAGAAAGTGAGAGTGATCAAAGAGAGCGTGATGGAGAAAGAGAGAAAGACCAAAAATTCTGCACGTACTTTTATCTGATCCAAAAATATTCCCACATAAAAATGACAAGCTAGAGAAAGAACAGCTCAGCCACAGCGAGATGTGATCTCTAAGAACAGCTAATTTAGAAAAAGGTTGGCTATGTACTGTAAAGGATCAATTTAAACAAATCTCAGAACTATCTTGGTCCTACCCTCTTCCCAATTCAAAGTATCCACATATGGGTTTAATAATCCTTTTAACTGGGAGAACCAGGTTTGCCCTAACTGAGTTTTCTTTCACTGATGTTTTTAAATGGCTTATTCTTGAATGTTCTAGAAGAGGAGAACCTGCCATAATTTGGGAGATGAGAGTCAACCAGCCCTGATTGGACAGGGACCATGATTATACTGAGGCCAAGATAGAAGGTCTATCAGAGTGCAGAAGTCGCTCTATTCAGAGCTCGCTCCATCAGCTAGGTTTGTCGTTGTGGGGTTTTTTGGGGGGAAGGAGGGGAAGTTCCTTGGTAGGAGTTTGAACAATACCGCTCTTTGCTTGGTCTTTACTGGCAACTGGCCTTCATGAAACATCAGCTGTGTGGGTGAAATGAAATACAGCTGTATTTTGTATAACATCTCGCAAGGAAACTGGATCACAATTTCACTGCAGAGTTAAGTCATGAATAATAGCAAAGGAAAAAAGACATTAAGAGGCAAAAAGGTGCAAGAAAAGAGCTGATTTCTGATGAAGAAAGAGTGATCCTGTGGTTAAAAGGCATGAGGCTAGGACTTAGGAAACTGGGGCTCAGTTCTTAGCTCTGCCACAGGCTTTCTGTGTGACCTCGAGCAAGCCATGTGCTCTGTCTGTGCCTCCGTTCCCTACGTGTTCAATGCAGTTAGTCATTCTTCCCTACCTCGTGAGACAATGAATACATTTGGGAGGTGCTCAGATACTCTGACGATGGAAGCCAAAGAAGTCTCTAGTGAGCAGATGATAAATGTTAGAAAGTCAGTGCAGGGGCTAGAAGGCATTCTGCATGTCAGGAACCACATCTCTAAACCTGCCAGTGTGTGACCCAAGCCCAGAAAAATGCGTGAAATGATCCAAACCTAGAACATGTGCATGTTTTGTTGCTTGTCTCACCACAAACAGAAGATGCAATCATTTTAGCTACAAAATCTACTTTTTAAGAAAGCGTTTTAAAAAAAAAAAAAAAAAAGAGCAATTTTGCAATTTATTAAAGACAGGAAAGAGTTGGGATTCGCTACCCCTGCTGGTCCCTGCACCAGCTTCTTGTGGGCTGCGAAAGAGATGAGGATTCAGGGAAGGACAAGTGTTCTCTCTCCAGACACTGCCTCCAGTTCAAATAACATAGGCCCCTTCCCCTGCCTCCTCCAAACCCAATACAATGAACTGAAACCTCCAATATAAGTACTCCTCCTCCACCCCCAATATAGCTAGTGCAGGCGATCCCTATCCACAGGCTCTGCTGTGGCTGCAGGCTGAACCCTGATCCCAGAGAGGATGACCAGATAGCAGAAGTGTGAAAAATCGGGACAGGGGGATAATAGGTGCCTGTATAAGAAAAAGCCTGAGTATCGAGACTGTCCCTATAAAAATCAGGGCATCTGGTCACCCTAGTCTCAGAAGACCCTTAATTGCAACTTGTCTCCACTAGCAGCTCTGGCCCCATGTCCCTTTCGCCAAGGAGGATAGCTGTTAGAATCAAAGAAGACTAGGGTTGGGAGGGACCCCAGGAGGTCATCTAGTCCAACCCCCTCCTCAAAGCAGGACCAATCCCAAACAGGAACTCGGCAGTGTTTGTATGGGGTGGGATGGAGGAGCGGGCAGGCTAGGTGACCCCTTTTCACAAGAAGGGAAGGGGGAGCAGAAAGAGACCAGAAGCTCAGAGCTGGCTCCTCCTACTCACTCCGCTTGTGTGAACAGGGTCCAGCACACCGTCTCATCCCCTTTCCCTACCCAAAATCCCCTGCTAGTTCCTAGGCAGTACTTCCTTTCTTTAAGAGGTCAACCCTCAGGGCACAGCGGTACCAGGAGAGTCTCCTCCAACTCCTTCCCTCACCCTTACCAGCCAGCCACTCCCTGAGAATGTAGCACAGCAACCACAAAACCACCTTCCTGTTCTTCAGATCCCTCGGCAGTAAGCAGCACAAGTCTTACAACTACCCACCTGCTGCACGATTTACTGCTCATGGAAGAGCCCAGGAGTCTGGCTGGGAAACATCCACCATAGGTTTTTAAAGCAAGGCAGGCAATTACGAACTGGTTCCAGAAAAGAAGATGGGCCCCACAGTGGAGATGACTAAGGACGTGCGGGATGCTCGGATGTGACCTGCTGACAACAATTCAAACCAGGAAAGCGCCTCCCTCCCTTGGGGATGCTGAAGCACCTGTAGGCATGGCAGCGAGACTCCAGAGGAAGCACAGCCTGTCAATATCATCCTGTTGGAGGGACTTGTGCTCATTCACTGTCTCAGCTTAAGTGGCCTTTGTGGGGAAGCACGATTCGCTGGATGAATTTCAATAGGATTTTTAAATCTGCCAGAGTTTTTTTTTTTCCTCTTCTCCAAGTAAGTTTCCCTGAGCCAGGCACCTTGGATTGACAGCTCTGCAGGTACCGCACCAATCTAGCAATTTCTTTTCTGCCGGCTGTCAGAACCACTGCCTCATTTTCTACTGATCTTTCTCTTTATATGGAACATCTTTCTCTCTTTCCTAACCAAGGGCCTGAATCAGATCCAAGACTCATACAGAAACATTTTTATCAGCCTCCAGAAGCAGGGTGCATTAAGTAAGACATGTCTAGCTTGCAGGGCCTGTGTTACCATAGCAACAAGATCAGGCCCAGTTCAGAGAATGAGGGGAAAAAAGGTAAGAGGGCTCTGGATGGTCTTAAAAATTCTGAGACTGCTGCTTTTCTAATGCCCCATGACACAGATGGGCAGGGAGCACAGGACAGGAGAGGTCTACAGAAGTAAGGGCGTGCCCCATGGCACCCAAGGGGGAAGGATAACAAGGCACTGGAACCCGCAGCTCTAAGCCACACCACATACCAGTGAGAAAGACAGGAAAAAATTACATTTTCCAAGACAGGAAATTGTATTGACTTTGTATTGAGCCTAGGAGTTGACCAAGTCTTTCCTTGCTTATAGCTGGGTAAAGCATTGCATCTCCAGAAGTGCCGAAGTAACAGATGCAATGAGACCTTTATTAATTATTATTATTATTAGAGACCCTAATATCTAGGTTTTGCTACAAGAGCTTTTCCCCACCAAGTTCCTGCTTTTAAAGACACTAAGTCACCAAATAGAAGTAAAAACCAAGAGGCCAACTATTCCCCATATGTGCAAATGCACAAGTCACAGCTGCTCACTTCAGTAGCTCCTGTGATCTCAACGCTAAAACCTTCTTGGGACTATGGGGCTCCTTAATATGAGTGCAGCACAAGCGAACAGTCTCGGTCACGTTTGCAATGTTGTTGTAGCCCCGTTGGTCCCACAATATGAGACACACAAGATGGGTGAGGTAATTAATACCTTTGATTGGACCAAATTCTGTTGATGAAAGGGACAAGCTGTCGAGCTACACGTGTTCTGAAGAACAGCTCTATGTGGCTCAAAAGTTTCTCTCTTCCACCACCAGAAGAGATATTACCTCACCTACCTTGTCTCACTGGCATAGCATTAATCACATTGAGTTTCCAAATGTCCCATAAACTAGAATAGGATTAAACAATCCCCCAGATCTCAACACCCACCAAATTCTGAGGGCATTCAGATTTGGCTCTGAAGTTAATGGTGCAGGCCCACCTCCAGTAACAAGGTTTTCTGGAGAATTTTAGGCCAGCGATAATCTGTATTTTGCAGGAGAAACTCTTGAGGCTACTGCCATGAACACAAGGCATTTCCCATTATATATAGCCAACAAAAATGTTCAGAAAACCAAAACATGCTGCTTTGGAGAAACCCTTTGGTGAGCAATGGTTATGATATTTTCTGAGAGCCCCATGGCCTGTGTTCATTCCTTGCCTGACGTATTGGTTTTCTGTTTACGCTACAAACCCTGATGCTAACCTCTCATGGCTGGAACCCCTGAGAAAAGAAGAGATCCACTGCAAGTAGCCATTCCAGGAAAAAGATTTATTTTGCCCAGTTGGGAGAGACCTGTGCTTTTGGAGCTGGAGATGAAGGACCACAGGTTCCAGTCTTGGCTCCCTAGGTGAAAGTACACGAGCATGCCTTAGTGAATAATTAACCATTGGAACAAGTTACCAGAGTTGTGATGGATTCTCCAATCATGGACAACTTTTAAATTAAGCTTGGATATTTTTTTTTCCAAAAGATCTGCTCTAGGAATTATTTTGGGGCAGTTCTCTGGCTTGTGTTCTACAGGAGGTCAGATGATCACAGTGATCCCTTCTGGCCTTGGAATCTATAAGTTTCTGTTTCTCTTGTATAAATCATGATCAAATGGCTGAAGTGACCCAGGCGTGTCAGGCCAAAGGGGCCACGCCAAACAGGCTGTGCCCTCCAAGCCTACTTATGGATCATTTCCAGCAGCACCCCTTTTCTATCTCTCTCTCTATAGAGTGGTTTTGGGATCCCACATTTCAACCAGTCCAAGCAACATCTTGTCTTCATCTGTGTTTGGCTCCGCTTATGCCTCTGCCTCACACAGCTAAGCCATCAGGGTACATCAGTGTAGGCTCTTCCCAGATCCCCTCCTCAACACCAGGCAGACCTAACAGTGGATCTGGCCTAAAATGGCACATTACAATAATGAGGGGAGAGACTATTTCTCAATGTACATCTCTCTCCGTTCGTAATCTACCATGATACACAGTTCTCTCTTCACTGCTGCCCCCTGGCACTGGTGCTCCAAGAAGGGGAGATCAGCCTGTCACAAGAGGAAAGAAAGAGCCCATCACAGATGGAAGAGAAAAGGGAGAAATAAGGGTTGACTGACTAAACATGACAAATGGAATGGAACTGCTCTCCATATGCCAGGAGATGAAACACGTTTCCCTGATTCTCCCCTTCCCTCGCATCGCTGCCTGAAAAGGGAAAGAGGTAGTTAACATAGGAAAGCCCCTTACATAAGCCCTGACAGCCCTCCACAGTGATGGCATTTCCCTAAACACTGTTTGTAAATGGTAATTATCCAGCACACAATGACAGCTGGCACTTAGCTCAGAGACAGCAAGTGAGTGCATAAGAAGAAAGGGTTCCTGCTGTAATTGAACAAAGAGTAAAGAAATATATCAAACAAATCAGAAAAATATAAAGATTGCCAGCTGCACTGATGGGTCATTTCAGGGTTTGTTTTGAAGCAATTGAACTTGGTTGTGGAATCAGACTGAAGGGACTGACATCCTCCCAGTCAGTCAGCGCCTCAGACAGGAGCACAGATAGCAGTGGGCCTATGGGATTGAGGCAGCTGGGAACAAGCACATACATGGGTGCTGAGGATGGTATCGATCTGTTTACAAAGGGTCCGGAGCAGTTGCTCTCAACTTTTGGGCTTGTAGGCATGGTGTTTTAGCACGCATCAGCAAGGGTGTAAATTCTAGGGCACACCAGCATGCTGCCTACCAACTGGCTGTGTGGACCCTTCCTGCCATAAACCAGTAATTCCCTTGTGGATGTTGACATAACACTGTTTTGAAACAGGACTATGGCAACATGAACTAGTGTGCAGCTCCTCCACTGCCCCTCTCTTCCTCCTACTAACCCCAACTTCCCCCTGCTCCCTCCCAGGGCCTCACACGGCTCCTCAGTATGCATCTCACCCCTTACTCCCCATTCAAAGAAAGCGCCCCCTGCCTCTGGGGTTCCCTGCACTTTTTTAGGACTCCAGGATTGACTTTGTTACATGAAGAAACAGCCCCTTCTCTTGGGGTGTCCAGAACTACACTAGACCACCACTAGAAAATGTCCTGTAAGGACCAATCCTCTAATGGCCAGGGAGCTAGCCTGGATGATCTTGGGGGTTCTCAAACTGGGGGTTGGGACCCCTCCAGGGGTCACCAGGTTACTACGGGGGGGGGGGGGTGAGAGGGGGAGCCAGAGCCCTTCAGAGCTGGGTGGCCAGAGAACTCCCAGCAGCAGTGCAGAAGTAAGGGTGGCATGACATGAGGGAGGATGGTATGGCGTGGGGGGGTCATCACTTTTGGAGGGTCATCACAGCCTGAAATATTTTCAAAGGGGTCCCAGCAAAAAAAAAGTTTGAGAACCCCTACTGTGTGTTTAGTTTTTAGATTTGTGATTAGAACACTAGAGCGGGACTAAGGTTCTGTTCCAAGTTCTGTCAAGGTTCCTGTGACCTTGGACAAGTCTCTGAGTTCTGTAGGCCTCAATTCCCCATCTGCAAAATGGCTATACTGATTCTTCCTTTGCCTCTTCGGATTGTTAGCTCTCTGGGGCTGGGACTGTATTTGTACAGTGCCCAGCACAATGGCGCTCTGATCTCAGTCAGCTCCTTTATGCAGCACTATAACAAACAACATCTGTGATACAAAACTCACATTGTAAGCATATTAGAGATACAGGATAGAAAAAATCCTCATTTTAATGCAACGGGTGGTACACTGCATGAGCTTTATCCTCCCCTCCTTTGTCTTCATGGTGTTTATGTCCTCTCCCTGGGCGAAGGAGGTTGCCATCTCTCCTCATTACCTGCAGTTTCCAGTCCTCTGATCGCCCCAGGTTGCTCTGCAGGCTGGTTCTGCCCTGTGTATTTGCTGCCTTTGCCCCAAGTTTGAGCAAATTTGATCTCAGTTCAGTTTACACCAAAGAAACACCCAGCAAACATATTAAAAAGGTTTTGGCAAACTCCTACAAGGGGTGGAGGGATGCCTGGCAAGTGCATAAAATGGAGCACTGCCAAACATAAAGGAGTGTTGAGTCTCCAACTTATACTGAGCAAGCCCAGGAGTGAGTCAACACCCATGTGGGTTAGTCACCTTTGCCTCATCCTTTTCAGTTGCACCGTGGACTTCTCAGCCAAGGATCTGGATTATGACATATTCTTGTGGATGTCTAGCCACCAGCATGAGCTAAACACAGCTGAAATAGAGCTCCTAAGTCTCCCCTGCCCCCCAAGTACTTGATCACTGCAGACAGCCCCACCATCCTGCCTGTCACTCAGCCCCGTAACCTGGGCATCATTTTTGACTCATCCCTCATTCTAGGCTCTTGCACCCAGGCTGTGTCTAAATCTTGCCAAGTCTTTGTTTCTAACATCTCTAAGATGCAGCCTTTCCTATATCCAACCACACAGCTAAAATTCACATGCAGGCTCTCGTCTTGATTATTGCAACATCCTTCTCTCTGGCCTTGACAAATGCAGTTGTGCCCTGCTCACACCCATTCAGAGTGCTGTGGTGAAGATCATTTTCCTAGCCTGTCACCCCTCTCTTTGCACCTCTCCAATGACTACTCCATCTCTATCACATCAAAAATAAGCCGCATATATTCACTTTTGAGGCCCCTTCAGTCAATCCACACTCTACCTATCAACTGTCATTTGCTACTGAGCGGTCGATACTTCTCTCTGTTTGGCCCATGATGGCGCCATTGCCTGCTACTTACATTTTCAAACAAGCCCCTTTGTGTTTTCTCCCATGCAGCCCCTTACGCTTGAGACACATTCCCCGTAAAATATCTACAAAGCTACTTTGTTAACCACCTACAAATTGCTCCTCAAAACTCTTCTTTGCCTACAGAAAAAACCTGACAACAGACTGCTGGTGTACTGAGACCACTGTCTTTATCCATCTGCTGTGTCTTGTCTTATACATAGATTGTAAGCTCCTTGGGGCATGGAGCATCTTTTCCTTCTGTGTTTGTACAGTGCCTAGCACTATGAGGTCCTGGTCTAGGACTGGGGCCCGAAGAAACTATGGTAATACAAACAAACATATTATTTATTTGTATGGCTGTAGTGCCTAGTGGCCCAGTTGTACTAGACACAACATAAATCTGTAGTAAAGAGACAAGCCTTGCCCTCAAGAGCTTACCATGTAGGTTAAAGACAAGACAAATGCATAATCAGGTAAATTGTAGAGTGGTGAGAGGGAGTCCAAGATAACAATAGTGCAAGCACATTCTCACATAGAGCAGCATGACATTTCCTCACCATTATCGGGCAGCAGTGCTTTTGAAAAATATTTGGTTGTCCTAATGGTCCAGTATATTTTTACTCGATTAGGACAAAATCCTGAGAGTTGCTAAGCTCTTCCTAAATATCTCCAACTCTCACTGACTTCACTGGGTATTGCAAGTGCTCAGCACCTCACAAGATCTGACTTTTACGCTTTTTATACAGTGAGTTCTCTTCTCTGCAAGGTCTGTGTGTTAATAATTTTCTCAGCTCCTGTGTACATTTAAGACACCATATTTCTCTGCTGCAGACAGATACACCTTTGAACAGTAATTTATTATGCTAGTATCTCCAAAGCTGTTTCTTTGAGAAATACAAGTAGAGTTGCATTAACAGTATATATTTTTTATGACCGTGACTGATGATTTGTTTGACTAAGTCTCTTATGTATCAGTCTAACTATTCTGTATTTGTATATGATTTATCCTCAAACTGTCTTAATAAAGTTCAGCTATTACCTTCTCTGATTAATGAATGCGTTTTCTTTAAAACACAGTTAAACTGTAACTTTAATGAGTGAGAATTTGGGGACAGAATTTATACTTAGAAATAACTGATTTGAAAGTTCTCAATATATTTCAAAATGGACAAGTACAAATAAATTGAAAAGGACATTTTTTCCATAACCTGACATAAAAATGTATGCATGTTTCCATCTACAAAGTAATTACTTAAGCAGTAACAGAGTATTTATAATAAGATGTATTAAAGAAGTCCCATTGAGAATGAAACAGCTAATGCTGCAATTTAATTATAAACCCCTATATATGCTAGCACATTTTCACTATTACTTCTGTTATTCTTGGTCTGTAGTATGTTGTCTAATAAAATGTGCTATGCATTTTTCATATAAATGACTTTCATGAGTTCTGTTTATCTGCTATCCACAGAACAAGGAAGAGCTACAAAAGATGCTACATATGTGTATTTAAGGATACAGAAAGAAGTGTGGTAGTTATATTGCATTATTTGAGAACTAGCATGTGGTCTTATAATTACAGGATTTATTGTAATGCATATATGCAAAGAAGACTAGACTTAAGACCTTCAGGATTTCATTTAAGTGGCACTATCATGTGTTAGATGGGGGTGAAGACTGCAAAAAACATGCATATTCACAGCCATTTTTACATAACATTTACCAAAGACCCCTTTTGTGTTTGTTTTCTGTGAGGCTCCATAAGACCATGTTACTTTTGATGTTTCCTGACCTCAGAGTGCTTAATCTTCACACTCTCTTAATGTAGTTTACAGTTTTATAGACTTTAAGGCCAGGAGGGATCATTCTGATCATATCTCATCTGACTCCCTGCACAACCCTGGCCTTCGATTTCACCCAATGATTCTGGAATCTAGCCCAATAAATTGAGCTTCAGCTACAGCACATCTTTTAGACACATCCAATATTGACTTGAAGACGTCAAGTGATGTAGTGTTTACCACATTGTTTGGTAATCTAGTTTATTGTGTGAAACAGACACAGAGTATCTGTATCACAAGCATCCTAACATTCCTTCCTTAATGTAAAATGCATTGTATTTGGGAATTTCCGGTCCCTTTGGTGACTGTCCAAGGATACACATGGCTCTTGGAAGAAAGCTCTCCTGGTTTTTCCCCTATGAAACCCACTAGTTTAGAATTTTACATGTAATAATTTACTAAAGCAGTCTGAATGCCAGTGCAAGCTCATGGAGGGGCAGCATGTCATGGTCAGAAGGCTCTGTCACAGTCAGGGGGTTATTTTTGTTTGGTGCTGCTTCTTCCACTCAGCTATGGCAGGCCTGTAGATTCAGGAGGACTCTGCTCCCACTTGTAGAGAGACAGTGAGTGAGAAGCAGAGGAACCAAGAAGTGTGTGCGCCCGCATGTTTTGAGAGACAGCAGACAAAAGTATGTAGAGGAAAGAAAAAATGGAAGATAAAGGAGAGCCAGGCGAGCTAAAAAAAAGCAGCAACAAAGGAAGAGGGGAGGAGCATAAAAGGAGACTGATGAGGTGAGAAAGAGTAAAAAGAGATAGTCAGGCTAGCCAGCTGTAAAAGTCAGCTAAATGTCTGCACGCCGGATGTGCTGGTAAACATTAGAAAATGAGCATGACCATTCACCCACAGAGACCCATACACAGAATCAGGCAATAATGACAAATCACATTTGGGTGAGAAGGGATCTCTGGGGCATCATCCAGGCCATTCCCAGGCACTGTAGCAGGCCTGATTATACCTAAACTCTCCCTGACAGGTGGGTGGCTCATCTCTGTCTGAAATATCTCCAGTGCTGGTGTCTCCACAGCCTGCCTTGACAGCTTGTTCTCTTGCCAAACTGTTTCTAGAGTTACAGAGTTTTCCCTAACATTGTTCCGAACTGTTCCCGGTTGCAGCTTAGGACCATTATTTCTTTCTTTTCTTTATATGGACTAGTGAGAAGAATGGATCCCCATCCTATTCCTAACCTCCCTTTATGAATGTGTAGACAGCAATCACGTCTCCCCTCACACATCTTTCCTCCACAATGAATATACCCAGCTTTCTTGATCTTCTCGTTTAGGTCTCATTTTCCAGACCTTGTTGTTGCTGCTGCTGCTGCTCTTCTCTGACCTTTCTCCAATATGTCCTGGCCCCAGGATTGGGAGGGTAGGGGGATGGGACTAATATAGCATCTCTTAATCTGACCCCAACCCCTCAGGTGTGTCAAACTCAACTCAGGTCCACTTGAGGACTGGACTGCTAGTCTTCCCTGAATGCCATTTGCTTTCTAACTCCAAATATCATTCAGATCCAGATAACACTTTATCTGTCCATTCAGATCTATCTTTCGGGTCCCTATTCCCTCTACTGCATCCTTCCCCCCTCCTTCTTCCTAGTTTAAAGCATCCACTTACAAGCTATGCTAGCCTAGGTCTCAGGAGGAGACGGAGTCCCTGCTGTTAAAGCAGTGTGCAGGACTATTTCATGTACAGCACAAAGATGGCTTGGTACTATGATTTTAGTTGCAAATGGGCAATCTACACAGGAAAAAAAAAATCACAAATGAAAGCACTGAGTAGGTCATTTGAAATATTATGTGGATGCCTCTAATCGCTCTTGTTAGCTGCTAAAAGGTTTCTTGGGGCCTAGATCAGAAGATGGACCTTTAGAAACAACTGAAGACAAAAAGGACCCAGCAAACTATACACAGGAATGCCACAGCGATTCTTTTAAGGGTTCCACAGAGGAAATAAGCTGGGGGCAAATGCAAGACAAACACGCGACCCTAATCTGACTGTAGCTGCAGTGACATACTGTATGTAGAAATCTAGATGCTACCATTTGTCCCCATGACCGTGCAAAATAGACAGGAGAAAGAGCTAATAAAAATTTGAACCAAAGAGTCACATAACCAGGCACCAGACTTTACTGGTTATCAGAAAGTCATCTGTCACCCATTTTAGGAACAGGCAGATTGCAAACGACAGCAACTTATAGATGCTTCTGCACGGAGAACTAATAGTCAATACTATTTCTTTTAACTATCCAGCGGCAACTTCAAGTCAGGCATGGCATTTATTAAGCCCTGTGGAATTTATCTGTTTGAGAAGCTGTAGGATTATATCCTGTTGATGCCATCCTTAAAGAAAAAGAAATCCGAAAGTCAGTTTAAGTATCTTATTCCTCACCACAAAAAGAATACAAGATGTAAAACGTCATTGTTCTGATGTACTGGCAACCTTCCTGGAATCCATCAGCCAAAGATAACTGGTGTTTATAAATATTTGCAATCTGAAGATATGGTATATAGATTGCATTTTTTATCATTGTAACAAAAGGGTTTCTTTTTAAAAAATGTTCTGTAGTACACCCTAAACAGATACATCTCTGATATTTATTTTGGGTGTTTTGGGGTGTACTGTGAATATTGTTAATAAGGAGACTAAAATCCTCTTTTCATCCACAGAACAGATGCTTTAGGTGGCCCCTCATGCCTTCCCAGAATACTGGCCATTCTGGTACCTCGAGGAATGCCACGACCCTGCCTGCACGGTCTGTACAAGGAAACACTGTGCAGAGGATGCCGTTTTCCAGAGCATACTGCTCCACCCCCACCGGCATGACCTCGCGTGCACACTTTGGCGGTGGCGGAGCAGCATGCTCTTCAAAATGGCGTCCCCGTGTCATACCAGATAAAATACACCTCCAATTTTGTCTCAGAACTGGACACCCAAAAAGAGGGCTGTCCATCTTAACAACAGACAAATGACCTGCCTAAACTGCACCCAGGCCAACCTCACCCTGCAGAAGATACTGAAGGGAGGGCATTGTGGTGGTTGTGAGTTGCTCACTTATGCTGTAGTACTGGCATCTCCCAACAGGAGGCACTATAAAAATGATTTGTTTTATTAGGGGTTCGTAGTGCCACCTATCACTATAGTATCTGAGCATCTTCCATGTAAAAGCCAATAGCAACAGCGAAGTCCCTACTGGACTTCAGGGAATCTCTCATATGATACAGCAGTGACTGCTGTGATAATACATTTCTGGTTCTAGCTTCTGCCAGGACGAATTATGATAGGGCATGGTTCAGGCTTGCTGGCAATATAAATATCTCCCAGCAATTTAAGTTCTACCCTTTCCCAGCAGGAGGTGCTCTAGAGAACCATGTGGCTCTTTTTATCCTTGTAGATGCACTGAAATTCTTTTTTGCAAATGAAATTTTTGTTCTTTTTAAAATAAGAAACTGATTGCACCATCCAAAGTCGGGTACTCTACAAACTTCTCCCACATAAATTTGCCCATCACTCCTGCGCTGCAACACTCCAGTCTTGGGCTCCCCACACATGGCTCTGCCAGTGCCCTTCGCACCTGATTTAAAGCCGACCCCACTATTACAAGTCCTGTTAATGTCTACTTTCTTCCATCTTGCCTCTAACAATATCTACACTTTCATTTGTCATTCTTGCTCAATTCCTAGCTTTCACCCATTATCGCCTGTAATAGCAGAGGGCACACTGCAACTCGTTCCACTTCCAGTCTGCTTTCCAAACCATAGCAGAAAAACAAGCTTTAACCCACCAGCAAACCCAACTGAGAATTACTGAGCCGTCTCTGTATTTGGCTACATGAAACAGAGACAATCAATCAAGGCACAATGTCTGCAGTAATTATCCAACAAAGTGTCAGTTCAACATCACTTGAATGCTGGATCAGTGATGCCAAGTGGTACCGAGGCTGACCGGGATGTCAGGGTGGTACTCTGCTGTTAGTGAGGAATATCAGAGGAGAAGACACCCCCCCACACACACACACACACACAAACATTTCCCCACAATCTGATAAATAGCCAAGCTCCCTGCAATTCTGGAGTTGCAGGGGTCTGGTTTTCACCCCAGTCAGACACTGACTTGCTACAATTAATGGCAAAATTTCCCAGCATGCAGCACTTCAGTCCAGATGTGCTCTGTCATGTTGGATATTCAGCATACTGTAAAGCCATGCACCTTATGCAACAGCAGAGCATCTTATACAGAAACAACTGGTTGGAAAACTTACATTATCCCTGTGCTAGAACATCTAAGTCAAGTCACATTCCTTACTGGTAGAAGAGAGTCTACTCACATTTATAAATGTGCTTATTCTCATTTGGGGAAACGGGGATGCCAGCATTTCAGATCAATCTGCCTTCATCAGGGTTTAAGGTTGGGAGAATCATGCTTGGAATTTTATTTTTCATTTTAAATGTTAACTAAATGTAGTGCTGGTGAAATGTGCCAGCTTAATAGCCCTGGAGACTAGCTGACCAGGTTTTTCCTGCACTTGCAATGCACTAAATCCAGAGTAATCCCACTACACACCATGGAGTTACTTCAGATTGAGAATTGAGAATGGAATCTGGCGCTGGCACATGCTCTTCACCCACTGAGGGCCAAATCCTGGTCCCAGTGAAGTCAACGGCAAAACTCCCATTGATTTCAAGGGGACCAGGATTTGATCCAGAAACAAATATAAACATAGGCAACAGCAATAGAAGCTTCACCACCATGTACCACATTAGCCCTCCTCTAAGCAATAGACCTCACTCCTTACCTGGATCTCTCAAGGAATAAAGAGCAATCCAGTCTTCCTGGCCCCTCTGCTAAAACCACCGGAAGAAGAAAATTAGCATCAAGGTTAGGAGATTTTCAGAAATGCTCAGCTTTGGCCTAACTACCCCTACTGAAATCAACAGGAATTTTACTAATCGGTTTCAATGGGAGTAGAGGCAGGCCAGCGCCGAGCACTTTTGAAAAGCCCATCAAGAGTGGTCGCGGTGTAGTGACCCAGCTCGGGGTAGGTCTACACTGCCGCTGGGACCTTGCCTCCCAGCCTGGGAAGACGGACTCTTGCTAGCTTGCTAACAATAGCAGCGTGGCTATCGGGCACCAGCAGCAGCTCACGCTAGCCACCCAACCTTGGACTTGAGTGGCTAGGCCAAGCTGCAATGGCCGCACTGCTATTTTTAGCATGCTAGCGACAGGCTGTCTACCTGGGCTAGGAGGCATGCTTCCAGCTGCAGTGTAGACACACACTCAGATTCCTTCACTTTCATAAGCCAAACAGCTTCCTCACAGTAATGGCATCTGATCACTAGTTTCTGGGTTCAATTAGAACTCGTGCCCTAGAATTAAAGGCTCTACAACCCTTTGCAAACTCTCTGAGCCACCCAGGCCCTAACCTCATACATTTTCTTCTTTACTAACACCATTATTTGGGATGCCGAGATCCTCCTGAGGTGCTTTTTCCATTTAGTAAAAGGGCAGAGTGGTCATGTGGCCATAACTGCATGTTACGCCAAGGGATAAATTTGGCTTTTGACCTTTGGGTACGGTTCAGAATCAAAGCATTCACACTTCTGAGTGCTTCAATCCATATGTACCCCTGCACCTTTGGTGCATCACGCACCACAAGTAATTATAATGATGACTCTCTTTGTTTCAGTTTATTCGTGTACCTGGAAAAGTCTAAGAACACTAACTTCTCCTCATCACCCTACAAACAGTCATCAGGTAACTTTGGCTTCATTCAGCAGCACTACAGCATAGGGCAGGGAGGGAATAGTCCATCTCTATGCACACCTAGTGTGACCACAAACTGAGTACTGTGTTCCCTTCTGGCTACCTCATGGCCAGAAAGATATTGACAAGCGGAAGAAGTTCAGAGAAGGGCAACAAAAAATATAGAAGATTGGAGTAACTGATGCATGAAAAATAAGAGCTAACTATTCCTATCTTGGATAAGAGAAGGGGACATGATAACAGTAAACTTCAAAGAATTACTTAGAGTGTTACGTGAGGGTAGGGATAGAAAGATTTTTTTTTATTATTTTTTTTTTAAAAAGAATTAAGCCTGATAATCAGGCAAAACTTCCTGACAGCAAGATATATTAGGTTGTGGAATTTTCCCCCAAAGGAAGGGACTGGAGCATCATTGTTTGTGACATTTAAAAGTAGAGTGAGTAAAATACTAGAAAATGTATTATAGGAAGCCATTCTGAACTTATCCATAGAATACTTCTCAAAACATGGGTTAACCCTGGTGTCCGGGACAAATTTGGTTATTATTTCCTGAGCTTTCAGCTACAAGTACTCATCTGTGCTTCCTGTTCTGCACTCACATGCAGTGCTGTTGTATAGCTGTTAATTAGAGGTCTTCTCCCCACTCCTCTGATACAGTGGTTAAATGATCTCTGAAAGAAAGGCTAACTTAGCTCCTGAAAGTCCCTGTGCAGCAGGGTGCTGTACGCTGCACCCCAGTGCAAGTGGGAGCGGAGATGGTTCATGGATACAAGATTAAAGGATAGGCATAATTCATGCTGGTTTCCTCAAGATACTTGTGCATACCCACTCCCTCACTCCCACTCAGCAGAGTAGAAAAGAGGGAGTGTCTAGAAACATAGGAATTACCAGACTGGAGGTCCAGCTAGTCCATTATCCTGTCTCTGACAGCTGCCAACACAAAATGATTCAGAGGAAAGTGCAAGAATGCCGCAATTGGCAGATGTGAGAGAAACAGCTCCCCACATTAGGGCTCCTCCTGATCTCTAATAGTTAGAGAATGGTTTACGCCCTAACACACAAGGGTTAATATCCCTTCCAGCTGTTGTCTTTAATTACAACAACTGCATATTCTTGATATCCATATAAATGTCCAATCCATTTTGGAATGAAATTCTTAGCCCCAGAAACTTCCTGTGGCAAGAAGTTCCACAGTAAAATTATATGTTGTGTGAAAAAAAAATTTCCTTTTATCGGTTTTGACTGTCCTGCCTTTTAATTTCATTGAATGTCTCCTTGTTCTTGTGTTCTGAGACAGAGAGAACAGAACTCCCTTCTCTTTTGTTATTGTATATATTATTTTTACCATGTTGCCTCTAACTCATCTCCTTCCTAAGGTAACAACCCCAATCTTTTCAATCTCTAGTCATATGAGAGCTTTTCCAGGCCCTTAACTATTCTTGTAACTCCTCTCAGAATCCCCTCTGGTTCCACAAAATATTTGTTAAATGGGGGTGACCAGCCTTGTGTGTGGTATTCCAGGTATAGCCAGAGCATTACGGAAACATGAGCTTCCGTGTCATCATCTCCCTGCTAATGGAGGTGCACCCTTCTTAGGCCTCACACTTTCAACTAGATTGAAGCAAGTAAATTGGTGGCCATGCAGCAGAGCTCTCAGTAATGCACGCGCTGCTTCTTCTGCACTCCATCTCCTGGACATCACTTTTCCCTTTGCATTCATACACTCAACACTCTGTGCTGGTTCAAGAGCTATGTAAATATATGATGTAATTGCTACTTCTCCAGTTTAGACAGGATATAAATGACTGGCCTTTTAAGGGTATTCCTGTGGGGGGAAAAAAATCATGTTGTATCTTCACTAATCCATTTATTAGTCCTTCTCATTATAATCAATAAATCAATTTCCTTTTTATATGGTGATGTTGGCTCAGCTGTGAGGATTTGATGGCAAAAATTCATTACTCAATTGTCTCAATGCTTCCTTTTTAAGTTCAAAAACATCCATTAGCACTACTGTGTGAAGCCCCATTAATATGCTTTCATTATTATAACGTTCTTATTCTTCCTTAGTGTCTTTATTGCATCCTACTCATCCTTGTTGTCCCACAGAAGCTTATAATTAATGCACTAAGACCTGCTATTAAAGTAAAGAACTAGCAGTTTTGGTTTTTTTAAAACATCCAGCTTTCCTGGTGACTGGACAGAAATTCACCAACTTTAGTAAAATCAGCCTTTCCTAGTATGCACATGGTCTTAGGAAAACATGGTCTGAATTCTCCAAGAGCTGTTTATTTTCCATAGGAATAAGTATAATGAAAAATGCCACTTTCCTTACTATTGTCGCTTGATTTCCCCTACTATTGCGTACTATAAAACATCTTTCATGGAGGAAGGATGTATTGCATGCTTCTTCCACAAACTATTTTTTTAAAAGATAATCAGTGAACCATATTTCAAAGGTAAGATCATTCAAGGTGGCAGGTCTTGAGAGAAGAGCTGCTGAGATTTTGCTGCTGTTGAATGTGAACACTTTTTCTGACTTCGCCTTGAATTTGAACCCTGAACTGTAACCTAGACGGACTCCACATCTAACAACAACATGGCATAACACCACAGCAACATTAAATCTTCTCTCATTTCTCACATTTTCTTAGCAGCTTCCCACCCTAAAAGGCCACGCAAGCTTAGAAAATGGAGATGCATGCCTGCCATTTCCTAAACAGAAAAAGCCGCTGGAAAACAATGTGGTCTAGTGGAAAGGCCATTAGACTAGGAGTCAAAAGACCTGGGCTCCAATTCTAGCTCTGGCATGTGACAGTGGGGAAGTACCTTCCCCCATTCCTTCCCACTTTTCATTAAGGCTAGACTACAAGGACAGCCTCTTACTTAGTGTGTGTATCGTGCCTAACACCAAGAATGCCAGATCTTCCTGGGGGTCTCCAGGTGTGACTGTAATAGTAATAAAAAGTCTTTAAAACAAGAGTATCTCAGATTGAGTGTGGGATAGTTATTTGCATTAATCCTGCATTAGTCAGCGCCCAGTCCTGCAGCCCTTACTCATGACTCCGAGTGGGACGGCTCGTTGGCCTTATCCAAAGTCCACTGAATTCAGTAGGAGTCATTTAATTCCCTTCAGTGGTCACTGGATCAGGTCGCATGTGAGAAAAGACTTCAAGATCTAGCATTCAGTTTGTTTATACCATGCCTCCAGAAACAATCACTACAAAGAGACCGTGCATTTGACAGCGGGAGTGGGGATCCTTTGATAGGCATTGAAATGAGCAGATCAAAGTACCAAACCTCAGTCTTCTAATGTGCCTTAAGAAGGAAACAAAAAACAGCTCTCCCAAATGAAGAATATTCAATTCCCCTCCTTTGCCTCCTGTGAGGAGACAAATTTAGGTTTGGGAACAATGGTTTCATGGGTCCTTCCAATAAGGTCACCTCCTATTCTCGAACATTCACAGCTAATGGGAAATTGACATGTTTACTTCATTCTTGGAGAGTAAATGTAGAACTGCCTAGAAAAATGGGCAAACAAAGGAATATGTTGCGAGTGAAAACCTCTGACAAGTCAGAGGATGAATATGTGACATGGATTATACAATTTAGCATTAAAAAAAAAACCCTAAGAACTTTGCATCTAACTTCAAAAGAAAGGAAAGGAAAGGAAAAAAACAAAGGAAAAGAAAATCTGTCATGAATCTTCTCACTGCATCCAGAATGCTTCAGTGAGCAAAAATACAGAAACAGGCTAATTACGGTCTCTTTTACTCTCCCAGTTCTGAACAACAAAAACCCTACACTGTATTTTTCATGCTTATTAATAAACATTTATCTCCTGCTTATTAAGAGTTCTGGGGAAGAAGTATCATATCTGACAGATAACATGTGGGATTGGGTGGAAACAGCAGAGAATGCAGGAAAGGAGGCAAGGGACTTAGAAAACATGCCCTAGCATATTGGATAACACTGCAAGCTGCAGTAAGTTGGACTATGATGATTTCTACTCTACTCTTTTCATTAGGGAATCAAACATGGATGCTTTCACTTATAGTCTCTAGGAAACAATGGTCTACATCACAAAATCAGCATCTAATTTATTACGACTGGTAGAGTCCTCTCAAGTCCAGTTCAAGACTTAAATAGCTGGGGGTGCTGCAGCTCAAGATAGAGGTGCATTGGCAGAACGATAAGAGATCCAAGACTGGAATAGCAATGGCTGTCGGTGGCCAGGATTGGTTTGCACTAGCTGAAGTTGTGTGTGGGGAGCCCAGGACGGGAATTGCAGGGGGGCTGCAGGACAGAGTTGAGGGACACTGGCAGAATTGTGTGCAGGGAGCCCAGGACTGAAACAGTGGGGGGGCAGGTCAGGACTTAGGTGCATTGGGAGAGCTTGAAGGTAAGGGTAAGGAAGTTTATACAGCGCTTTCTTGTGCTATATCTGACTTTGGTCTAAGCCATCCATCCCTCAATTCCATGAATATCAAATTGAAAAGCAGAGGGGAAAAAAACCAAAAGAAATTCTTACAGCACTTCCCTCACCCCCTTTGGGTGTTCAATATTTTTCAAAGTTCGGGTGAGCAATACAAACCAGCTGCTTTGAGTAAGTGAAGGCAGAGAGCAAGAGCCATGAGGCAGAGGGAACAGTCAAACAGAAAGACTGTCATCTCATTCATTGTATTACACCATCCTGCACACAACAATTGTCTTTAAACTTTACAGGAAAATTCTCCTGTACTTTCCAAGTAAACCCAATAATATTCAGGCCAAATCAAGTTAAATAGAGAATAATAGTAGGCCTTATAGTGGAACCTGGTTGCAGGCTTAATGATCATTGTCTCTTCATAATAAATTAACTTTTAGCTAGATTATACAGACACAGTGAGATTAGATTAGATAGAAAAAGTATATGGAGACTGGGCTATCTCACAGCATAGTACAGTGGTTGGTAAACTAAATCCCAGTTTGTACTACTGATAATGAGATATTCTAGTGGATCTTTATTAAACCCTGTTTTCCAGTTAAATTGATCCAGGGTCACAAAGAGAAGAGTAAAAAGATGTATTTAGATTTCAAGAGCTCCTATATGCCCGGATTTCAGAGGCCTTCTACTAGTGAAAAGCCAGACATGCAATATTCTTCAGAGTCTGGGGTTATTTTCACAGCAGGCGAAAGGACAAGATGAGAATAAAAATCCTACAAATATAACTGACATTGCCCTGTCCCCCGCAAGTAATCATTGGTGTTCATCCAGTACCAGCCTCCTTGGAAAGACAGACCAGTTTAGCTAGCCCATCACTGATTATCAGCAAGCACCAGGGGTTTTATGGCCTCTGAATGCAATTCTTTCAGACCTGAAGCCCAGTTATAATGTCTTTATATCACCAGGCAGTGGGATTATGAAAGGTTTGTATTTAAAACCCACTTGCTTCTTTCATTCAGCAAGGGGCATCCTTTAACTCGGGAAAAAAAGCTCATATGTCCCTGTCAGTCCCTTGGGATGACATAACACTTAAGTAAGAAAGCGTTTCTTCTTCTTTGGTTAAATAGCTGAAGCTTGGAAACTCAAACCAGCAGGGCCGGTGAGGTTGTAAAGTTTTGGAATGAATACCTGGATATATTGGATACTGGGCAGTTCATTGTGTGGGGTTATCTCAGATCAGGCCTTTAAAACCAACGCATAGTCTGATTTTCAGAAGTGTTAAAATCTCAAGTTCCTTTGAAAAAGAACGAAGGGTTTTCCCTTAGTGTCCTTGTCCGGAAATGTTCACTTTCTTCACTGTTTTGCCCCCACACTGTCTGCCTGGATACAACCCCCACAATAGCTAGAGATGGTTGCATTTCAAAAGTGCTGTATGAATAGAGTTTGTAAAGGTTTTTTTGGAATTAAAGCACTATATAAATATAAAACTACTCCTGGCACTGGTTGGTCACGCAGATCACAAGGTATTGGTTCTGCTCCCTGGACATTTGAAACTTCTTAAACAAGAGAATGAGGACTCGAGAATGGAGAACAACAAATACCTTGGTCATATCATGTGACTGCATCATCATACATGTGTGACCATATTGTGCATAAGAAACCCACACTCCTACAAATGTTCACACGGAATAAAAAAAGACACATAAGCATGGTCACACACAATAGCCTTTTAGTGAGGAGAAGTATACACACACACTTGACCAGAAATTTCAGATGAAAATCTGGCATTCAGGTATCCATAAACTCACATTTATGATTCCCACAAGAACAACTCCAATACTTGCCACTGTACATTATGCACCCATTCCATGGTATACCTTAAACTCTCTAGCCCCTTCTTCACCTGCATACAGTGGGGGGGTGGGGGAGGGGAGAAGGGGAAATCAGGAAAAAAAAATCACAGGAACTAAGGGCTTTCCAATGGGCATTTCTCAGATGCAAATATACTTCCTGCCTATGTCTGTCCTGGGAAATGAAGCCCAAAATTTGGAGAATGGCTTTATCAAAACAGCTGATGGATGATGATTAGTAAATGCATTTCTTAAGCCTATGAGAAGGATAAATGGAGAAAAGTTATAAAAACAATCTGGATTGATATAGTTTCTCCTTCCTTCCTAAAGGAATCAAACATTTGTCATTAGCAAAACCACTGCGTTTGAGTTTGCTTCCCCACCACCTTAATTCCTTCCAAAAAAGAACAACTCCCACTCCTTTGTCATAATGAAAAACAAAACAAGACAAACAAATGTGTGCGTGCACACACACACACACACACACACACACACACACACACACACACACACACACACACACACACACACACACACACACACACACACACACACACACACACACACAATGCCTCCAGAGTGCTGAGCTGGGGGCTGCTAACCACTCACTTGATTGAGGTGTCACTCCTGCTCTGAGTTTCTATTTACTATTTTTCCAATGGAGGGGTGAGGTGTTTTGTTCTTATTTTATTTTTTCCCTCTTTTCAGAGTTTATTTATTTTTGCTGAATTTAAAAACTATGAATCACAGTTTGATTTACAACCTGTCTCAGGGGAGACAGGCGACCCTAATGAGGGAGCAGCCTGCAAGGGTAATTAATACTCACCAGACGTTTCCACTCTACTATTAGCAAGCAAGTGCGTTTGTAGGCTCTGCTGACCAGGGAAGGACAGGCAGAGCTGACATTCATGCACACTGCTGGAAATCTCACTGGCCCACTGCATTGACAATAATTAGGGGTGAGGGAACCAGACAAAATACCATCTAGTGGATTAAAACTGGAGGGTTGATGGCAAGCTGAGGTAGCCAGGAGGGGTTTGGATGGCCACGGGATAGAGGAGGAAGACAGGCATGGTGAATTGATTGGGGATGCTGCGATGGAGAGGAGTCAGGAGGGTGATGGATCACCCCTGCTTAAAACAAACAAAATGCAGGCAGCTTGCCAGGAGCAGCTTAGGACAGTTTCATTAAAACTCTTCATTCATCATCCTGAAACGAGGCGGTGTTTGTTATTGCAGAGGCGATGTGCTTGTGTGGAAGCTATTACAAGAGTGGGTGGGCAATACAAGGAGGGGGTAGTGGGCGGGGATCGGAGGATAATGAAGGATGGACACAACAGGGCTCAAGTCTCACCTACCACCCACTGAGAGAACCACCACCAACCGTTATCGCCTCCATGGACGAGAGGAGCCTTAGAATCCCCAGAACGGCAGAGCATTGCCACATATTTGTATTTATCCCCTCAGACAAAGTAACGGAGCCACAAAATAGCCCGGCGTGCTGTCATGTCAGATTCAATGGTGTCATGGAGCAGCTCAATGTCACCTCAGGAAGAATGACATTCTCAGGGCACTAAGAAAGCCCCTGTATCTGCATGGAGACGAGCAGATGATCTCACAGGCCCTTTCTAGCTCTAAACTCAGTTAAATTCAGCAGTCCCTGTTGAGGAAACTGGAGACAGAACAGCAGGGACAGATCTGAGGAAACTAGCAGGGCTGTGCTGACCCATAACCCTGATCTAATCTTAGGGTGTAAAAATTAAATTGTATGTTATGTGCCAGATGAAATGATATGCTATGTACCAAGGCATATTAAAATACTTTAAGATACTAAAATTGAAGCTATTAAAACTGTAATGCAAGGAAGGGAAATACAACAATTTATATAATAACTAAGGTAGGCTGGGCAATAAGCTAAGCTGTTGTGGCCCTATTATTAGTTTTAATTAGTTAGCCTAAGTAGCAAAGGAATTAGCATGACTACTTAACCTAAAATTATGATGAGATTTAGCAATATTTTGCAATATGTAGCTTGTGACAAAACAAGTATACCACAGCAGCATGAAATAACAGATTTTGAGGGGGATTTTACTATGTGTAATCATAAGGTTTCCAATATATTAATGTGGTTAATGTAGGGAAATCGATTAATGCAGTATTGACGCAAATAGTTTAGGTCAGCAATCAGAACCCCGATTGCAGATACCTAGAAAGCCCATAGAGAAGGGCTGATATCTAAATAAATATGGTCATGGCTAAGTAAAGAAGTATATAGAAAAAGGGGTGTGAAACCTGATGCATGAATGTTCACCAGTGGAACACTGGGATAACAACATGGGGCAGCCAGGTAGGAAGACTGGCTCAGCTCCTCCTCCTTGTGGTGATCTCTGCTTTTTTTTTTTTTAAATCTTTACTGAAATCTGTGTCCATGATGTTGTGAGTATGTATGCATAATCCGTAAGGTTATATTTGGGTTATACTTCTTGTGCTCTCTTTCCTTGGTCTATAATTTCAATTATGGTTACCTTAATTGAAAAAAAATGTATAGGATGCTGTGTGTGTGCTTCACCAATCTCAAGCTCAATAAAATCCTTTGCATAGCCAACTGAGTACAAGAACCTGTGATTTGGAAAAGTGCAGTTGCAACCCAAACTATTCCAGATTACATCTAGAAACCTTCTCCAGTACAAAGCCGAGAGTCCCTGAGTCATAGAGTCATAGAATATTAGAGTTGGAAGGGACCTCAGGAGGTCATCTAGTCCAATCCCCTGCTCTAACCTCATCTAAATCATCCCAGCCAGGGCTTTGTCAAGATGCAGCTTAAAAACCTCTAAGGATGGAGATTCCACCACCTCCCTAGGTAACCCATTCCAGTGCTTTACCACCCTCCTAGTGAAAAACTTTTTCCTAATATCCAACCTAGACCTCCCCCACCTTGCTAACCTTGCTAACTCACACAATGAGTCAAAGATCCTTTATTGAATATTATGTTAGCCATCAGATAAACTAAACAAAAACTCAAGGATACTGCATCACAGTGTGTACTTGTTAATTTAGGCCTAATCCTTCAAACATACACACACAGGTTTGCGTTCACCTACAGTTACTCATTTGCAGTACTTCAAAAGACAACTGGGACATCCCAGTGGGGTCACCGCACTAGCAAAGGGATGAGGATGTCATACTGCACTGCCAAAGGAAATGTCGGGAACGAACGAGGGCAGGTCACTCTTAGCCAAGTCACTATGCCCACCCACATCCCAACATCCCTTGCTCAGAACTACTTTACTAGGCTTCCAGGCACTGACCCGTGGACTCGAGGGGGCCAATGTCTTGCATCGAGGTCAGACAGATTTTGATTTCTCTGGAGCAATTAGGCCTCACATAAATGTTCTAATAAATTATATGTAGATATTCAGAGTGGCCTGTTCATAGGCACAATGAATTCAGGGATCAAGGCTGTGTGTCAGTGAAAGTACAAGTAAAAGAAAAATCTCTCTAGAGAGAGAGAGAAAGACCGACCATATTTTATACAGCACCAAGTACATCACTGGAATCATGTCATCCCTGGATATCAACAACAACGATAAAGATGGAAAAGGAGAAGAGCATGCATGTGCGCACACACACACGAAAGAGAGTGTGGGTACTATTTACATATCTAAGAGCACAACCAATAGAAGAAACGTGTTTAAATTGGGGCATCAAACATGCCTTGGATTCATGTCTTAATTCCTACTAAGAAACATAACTTATATTCATTTTAAAAAGGCACAATATCCCTACCAAAGGAAAAGTCCCCATGAATGACAGAAAACACAAATGCACTCAGAGAGAGGAGGGGAGGGAGACACTTAGTACTAAGGCAATCTTTGAAACATGGAAATTGCCCCCAGAAGGATCGCTAACAAACTTGGCCACTTAACATCCATCTCTCCCTAGATTCCTGGTGACTAGGTGCCAGTCTTCTCTAGGCAGAGTGCTCAACCTGACATCACAATTATGAACTAACCTCGTATTCTTAGAGGTGCTAGAAGCTAACATCGGTTCCCCCAGCTAGTTACAGCTGTCATACAAGGAAGGCTCGACAGAACGGCCTATCTCCAGCACCATCTCCATAACATCTGACAAATCATTTGTCTGTGTGCTGATGATGTCACAATGCTTCTGTAGCAAAGGAGTGACATTTAGACGTCGTAGACGCTAACTCTGAAAATATCTGCACCCCTAGAACGTTAATTAGAGCTGGTTGACAGTTTTCTGATGGAGTTTTGTTTTCCCATCTCAAAATGCTGATTCAGCAAAATAAAAACATTTTGTTGGAACCTGTCTGTTTCATTGAACATTTTCACAGGAAATTATATAAATGTGTCATTTCCACTTTGAGGTTTTGACTTGTTATATTAATATCATTATAATAAAACAAAGCAGAAACAACATGTTTAATTAAGGTCAAAAATTATTTTTGGAATATTTCATTTAATGAAAAATACCAAATTTTGAAATCTTGAGATGTCTCATAGGATGGAAATTCCAAATTTTGACAACTTTACTGATAATGACAATATTCTCTTGCCTTTTCCACCAGAGAATCTCAAAACAATTTAGAAGCCAACATAAATTTAGTCTATGAGGTGATGTTATCTCCATTTTAGAGATGGGGAAATTGAGGCACAGAGCAGAGAAAGGGCTTCCTCAAAGTCAAACACAGTGAATCACAGTCAGGAATAGAACCTAGATCAGTGGCTTCTTTACTCTAATGCTTAGACAACACCCTCTCCCAGAGCCAGAAATATAACCCAGGTGTGCTGGCTTCAAAGCATCTGTCTTTAATTGCTAAATAACTCTCCCATTGTAAAGTTTTTCCTGATATTTGATCTAAATTGTCTCTGTTCTTTCCAGTAGCTAATGAGAATAATTAATCCCTATTCTCGTCACAATACAACCCTTCACGTAGCTGCAATTTTCACAGCTCCCCTACTCCAGATTTCACCAGGGATGAGTTTGGCCCAGTTATGCTTGGCTTTCTTCAGAGGTCTTCCCATGCATGAAGCATAGGTCTGTTTTTTTCCATTTTAATGGTGCACAGCGGCGATCTCCCTGATCCTCTGATCTGCATCCAGCACAGCTGCATGTCTGGAAACTGTATTTAAAGAGGATGTTTGCCCATTTACACTGACTGTGGGACTCAGAGATTCTAACAAACCCTATTCCAAAATTTGATTTTCCTGATTTAAAAGGTGCCTGCTGTATTCCGAGAAACAAGCATCAAATATCACATTTCACCAAAATCCTCTAATATTGTCATGAATATTCCCCCATGAGACTGTCAAGACCCAGGCACTGGGACTACTGGGCGTTACTGCAGTAAAAAAATAAAGTGTGGATTTGCTCACACAACTGAAAACGTTATGTGCTCACTGAATAAAGATTTCAATGGCGCAATGTGCACAGTGTTCCGCAAAGAGTCCTTGACTCATTCAGCATAAAAGGTAGTGAGTTGGCAGGGCTTTCCAGTGCATGAAGTAGAGAGAGTTTGTTAATGAAGGACCATGAGGAAATTTATTTTAAAAAAGCCTAAGTTAAAAAATTGTTAGAGCTACATGGGTAACCATTTAAATGTCAGAACTAATATTGCATCCACACTTTACATGTATCAGCACGGTATGGTCCTTGTTTACCTGATCAATCTTATTTCTCAAATAACAGAATAAAGTGTTCTCTAATTTTGACTACTTTTGCAAGATGCACAGTAAATGAGCCATCTTTTCAGCACTTATCCATGCAATATTAATGTTCTCTTAACGTAGATATTTAAGGGAATTATTATTGCTGGTAAGACACAGTAGATTGCCATCTCTGAAGCCTATGGTTGTGTTTTTCAAAAGGTGACTAAGGGGTTTGGCCATACACATCCCATTAATTTCAATAGGAGTTTGTGACAGAATACACCCTTACAAGGTTTCCTGTATGGGGGAATTAACACATGTCCCAAACCGCACAGCCTGCCCAAACAGAAGTTGGCAAACAGGTCTATCCTAAACAAAGGAACGTGTGCTCTACTTAATTTGCATTTAAGAAGTAAACAGAGTCATCCAGCAGGAAGGGAAGACAAGGGAAGTTCAAACAGATGAAAAAAACCAGCAGGGAATATCCTTTCACATAGACCCTGTGGCTCCTCATTCTCAGTTGGAAATGTTTTTCAAGAGGGGGACTGAAGCTATAAAAAGGAAGGACAAATGCCCAAAGAACCCCCCCCCACCCCCCCCACCCAACACATTCACTGCATCTGAGGAGATAAAGGAAGCAGGTGTCGGACTTTGGGAGAGGGGGCCTGACCTGAAAGTTTGGTCACTAATCTGCTGGAGCATGTGGCGAGAAACTATGCTTGAATCAAATATAGTTTTTTAATTTAGCTATTCGTAAACATCTTATCTTTAATTTTTCTTGTAACCTTTTCTGAATACTCTACCTTATTACTTATACTCACTTAAAATCTCTCTGTGTAGTTAATAAACTTGTTTTACTGTTTTATCTAATCCAGTGTGTTCAAATTGAAGCATCTGGGTAATTCCATTTGGGGTTCGGCTGTGTGCACATATTTCCCTTAAAGGAATAACTGACTCAATATATTTGTCCTGTCTAGGAGAGGGCTGGGCTGTACAGAATATACATTTCTGGGCATGTGTTACCCTGTGGTAATTTTTAAGGCTGGTAAGAGTCAAGGTGTGGCTGGCTGTTGCAGACATAGCTAGGTGTGACTTACATACAGCAAGGCATTGAAAAGGGCACCCCATGTTAAAGGGCAGAGGTGACATAGCTACTCAGTCTGGATGGCACCCTGATATGCCAGAGTTGTGTTTGAGTTTTCAAATTTTTTAAATCAAATGAATCTGCCACCAGGAATGCAAATAAAGGGAAGAATTCCAAGTGCTGTTACACATTTCCCTTTCAAATGGCCTTTAATTTGTTTTGTGTGTGCACAGTGTTCTCACGTTGTTTACCGGGGGTTGGTGAATGAGTTCCCAAGGGCTTTCCCTTAAAAGGGGAGAAGGAGTGGGGATGCTACCTGAATTAGATTCCTCTTTGAGTCCCTCCCGGTACCAAATGCAATTCTGTCTTGTTCATAGTCTCCAAGTATTACACACACACGGCACCAGAATCTGAGTTTCCTAGGGTGTCAAATGCCACCACTAAACCCTTAGTCTCTCCTTGACCCCAATATACCAATTTCCCAGCCTGTCATACTGCAGACATGGTACCCAGTGCCACTGACCCATGGCATCCTGGATCCAACACAGAGCCTTTAAACTCTCATCCTCTCCCTCGTACACACACGCATACTGAACCCTGTCCCCCAGACAAACTTCAGACAACCTGATCCAAGACAACCTGATCCAACTCAGAGATCACACCCTATCCCACTCCTGCACACGCATCCCCTTCCCCAAGGCCTGACATATAAAGCACCAGAATCCCTCATTCAAAACAGACGGTCCCTGGTCCCTCACCTCCCACTTCCAACCCACCACCATGTCTGAGTTCCCCATATGTCATGAGAATGTGGTTTTAAATTATTTATATGAGCTCTCAATACTGCCTATTTTTAAATACAACACTGCAGGGAGCAGCATGCATTAGGCTGCAGCTGAAAGTTACTATCTGCAACTAAAACGTAGATTCATTCGTGTGTGTGTGAGAGAGTTAGTTAATTTGCATTCTTTTGTTTGTTGTCTAGCTGTTAATATTTATCACACACATATAGGGTTCCTGCCCCAAAGAACAAAAACTCAATTCAACATGACACCATAAGGGTCAAACAGAACAGAGGGGTAAAAAGAGAAGATGGTAATAATCAGATCACATAGTCACTCAATAAGGCATGGACACAGATAGCTCCTGCTCAACTGATTTCTGTGGGATTTCATTAGCTTCCTCATTATAGGCAAGACAGGAGAAGTGAGTTTTTTGGATGGATCTGAATACGGAAAAAAAAGTATATCCCTCAACTAGAAAATGAAAGGCACTGATTGCGGCTAGGTGGACATGCAGAGAGCTAATAGAAAAGCCTGACATCCTGAGATAAAGGAGGTCGTCAAGAACAAAAGAACACATTCATTGCCTGAGGGAAAATGGTTCTGTTGTGCCCAGCTGGAGAAGTATAAGAACAGTCATACTGGGTCAGACCCATGGTCCATCTAGCCCAGTATCCTGTCTTCCGACAATGGCCAATGCCAGGTGCTTCAGAGGGAATGAATGAGTGATCTATCCCCTGTTGCCCATTTCCAGCTTCTGGCAAATAAAGGCTAGGACACTTCAAAGCATGAAGAGTGGCCAGGAAGGGAGTTTGTGAGGGGAGAGGAACTCAATAGTGGAGCCGAAGTGAATGATCTCTAGTACCCACCTGTCTGTTGTTATTGCCCTCTCATTGTGTGCAAAGAGGGCAAGATGGCCATGAAGTGGTGGGGGTGCAGTGTGTAACGGCATCAATAGAGGTATGTGGTTCTCAAGCACCGCGTCAAAAGAAACCCCATGGCAGTGGGTGGGGTTGGGCAGTGGTTGAGAAAGCCATAGAACTGGATTTCCGCACCCGCTGTCTTTTTACATGGTGGTTCATAAGTGTGTTGGTGATAATTCTGCCCCCTAGTCAGGGGTGAAGTAACACTTTTTTGCTCTTTTTGAGGAAGGAGCACAGGAGGTAGACTTGTGCCACAATATCCTAGTGAGTTCCATAATGCCCTCATTTACGAGAGGCACCATGCTAAAGCCAGAGGGTTAAGGATGTCCAGGAATCTATGTTGTGTGTCGTTGACCTTCTGAAGAGGGATCTGGAGTTTGGTCATGGTTCTCTGTAAAAATTATTGGTTTTCCTTGTCTTAAGTCCTTAGGAGTCACACACGGGGACTCTCATAACTTGGGGGTGGGTTCTCTTCTTTTAGAGGAAGATCTGGCAATATTTAGGCTGTGCCTACACTATGGAGGCTATACCTGCATAGCTATGTTCATGTAGCTATGTTGGCATAACCCAGTAGCGTAGACGCTGCCTTCACCAACAGGAAGGTTTCCCTCCGCCCCCATCAATGTAGTAACACCACCTCCCTGAAGGAAACTAGCTATGTCCATGAAAGCATTCTTCTGTCAACATAATTACATCCACATTGGGGGTTAGGGTGGCATAACTACATGGGTCACGCATGTGTTTTTTGAACCCCTAACTAAAGAAGCTATGTCAACCTAACTTTTAAGTGTAGGCCATGCCTGAGATATGACCTGGATGGAAGGGCCTAGAAAGGCCAGAGTCAAAGACCATGTCCAGGTTATGGGCCTAAATTTAATTTGTATAATTTGGTTCTTAGACAAAAGAGAAAGAAAAACAAATTTTCAAATTTTTGTTGAATTTTTTTTTGCCAGTTACAATTTTCAATTCAGTGTGCATGCTCTCCAGCTTAGAACAGGAAAAGCTAAGAGCTGCATTTTTCAGTTCCCTGCATGTTTAGATATGTTATTTAACTTCTCAGCAACAATGTGGGAACACAATCCAATAGAAAAGCTCTAAAATAAAAGGGAAATGAAATTTCAAAATTGCTAAAAAGTGGTTATTTTTAGTGCTTACTTCAGGGGAAAAAACTGATGATAGCTTCAGCGTCATTTTAGCAAAGTAAAATTTGAGGCGGCAGACCTAGAACCCCCATGTCATTCGGCTCCAAGTCCTCTGGCACAGAAGCTCTAGGAGCTCTCTTAGCTGCTTGTAGTAGTAGGTCTTTTATTCCCTCTGTAGGCCAGCACTCACTCAACTCTTTATGCTAAGTGGTTAGATCAGAAGTTCTGACTCCTTGAGTGGCTGTGGGAAGTCATTTCACCCCCATGCCTCCGTTCCCCCCCCCCCGCTTCTATAAAATGGGAATGACAGGTGAAGCTTTTACACTCAATCACAGCCTCAAGTCCCCATATGTAAAATGTCCCCTCCCAGCATTCTCCCTCCTCCTGTTGTTTTGTTTCCTAATTAAATCTCTGCTTGGTTTTGCCTCTAGTCATTGTATTATCTGTTTATTATAGAGTTTAAGATAATCAGGGAAGGGATCTTGCTTTATTTTATACCTGTAAAAGGCCCATAAGGAATAATAAGAACTACCCAATGTTGATAGTTTATAAAATGCTTTGAGATTGTGGGATTAAAAGCCCTTTATTGGACCAAAGTATTCTCAAACAAATACTTGGAATTAACTGATACCATGATATATCCTTGCCTGCCATTATTATTTCCAAAAGTATTAAATGGTTCTCTCTTGCATTTTCTCCAAGGATTTCAAAACATGATGCAAATATCAATTCATTCCTGAAACAGAGGGGGAAACTGAGGAAGAGCACAGTCAAGCAAGATCATGTCAGTGGCCGAGATAAATAGAACCCCCAGCTCCATCCCCACTACTCTAACCATTAGATCACATTTCCAACACCACATCTTCTGTCTTTCTTCCTGCACAAAAAGCATTCACTAAAGGGAAAAGTGAAGGCTTTGAATGCATAAGTGAAGCAGCTGATTTGCTGGAGTAAAAGGGATAGATTGTCTTCATAAAGGGTGATGAATTTCACAGCTGATCACAACAGAAGGAAAAAGATTTCTGTGATACAAACTGCATAAGCACTCTCCTTGTGAGTACGTGTAACTGGACAGGGAACCTTTCCAGCTCAAATTCTGTTACTCAGAAGCTATGTATTTATAACACTTCTATTTTTTCCTGGTCTTTAGGATAATAAGGTATGTTCTGTACATCCAAGAAACGTAAGAGGGCCATAACATGCAGATGCTTAGGAGATATCAACTTAGGAAAAAAAGATTCAAAGAGAGAAATGAGTATACTGTTACCTGGCTAAGCAATGCTTCAAGGTCCTAACAACAGACTATAAATATGAAGTCTGTGAACACTATGGAGGGAGAGGAATTATTCAGGGTGCATCCAAAGGGGTATTACTAGGAGCGGACCAAGAACTTTTGATTTCTATATCAATGAAACTAAGAGCAGACACTGGCCCTAGACATCTTTCTGTAGAAGTTAAAAACAGCACACTGGCAAAGTTGAGAGAAGCCCCTTACAGACTGTGGTATAAATCCAGCTGAATTGCATCCCTCTTCCAATCTCTTAATGTGTTTGTTCTCTGATCATTGTCGGACTAGAGGGTGCTGTGGAGTCAAAACCATGCGTTGTGAAATCTGAAGTGGTGAGAAACTCACCTGGATTAATGACATACCACAAACTCGGCCTAGATTCACTGAGCTTCATGAGCCTTTTGAGCAATGAAGGGCTGGGTTTCAAACAAACCTTCTACCCTCTCCACGCCATCCAAGGAGGGAGAGAGATTTCAATTGTAAGTCATGCAAAACTCAGCAATATCATATGGTTTCAGAGATCCGGGCTGAATTTCTCTTTCAGGTTCTTGGTTCATTCATTCAACACTCAAATTCAAAATGAAAAGTCAGGAGATGCGTGGCCCACGTGAATAGGAAACAAATGGGTCCAAGCCATGAAGTCTAATTACAGAGCAAGATAAAAACACTTTCATAGAGTCCACAGAGACGTGGATCCAGGATTCCACGTCTGAGTGATACCAAACAAGTAACTGTTAACTTCAGGACAACTGAAAACCACTGACTTCCACATAACTATAGATCCGTGTGCACCAGTATGCTGCCTCACAAGGGGAAGGGCTGCCAGAACTGCTACCTGCCAGTGTGGGATACTAAAGGGGTACATATAACACGCTGCCAAAAGGTGCTGCCTTGGGGCGGGGAAGCTCCACCAGAGCATGTGGGTGAGGTGGGATACTAAGGAAGCTACCTTGCATAGTGCGATAATCAAGGTGCTGCCTCACACAGGGACACGTTGCCAAAGTTGCAGTCTTGCTGGCCGCACAGCCAGAGGTGCTGGGATTGGCCGGGGTGGGAAGTCAAATTGCTGCCTTGCAGATGTGAAGTACTGCAGAAAATGCTGCATGGACGATGGGACGTGCCGCTCAAGGTGCTGCCATGCAGATTCATCTGGACATTCTATTCTCCCTTTTGTTTCCCTTCCGAGGAACCATGCATGAATGTAGCTGTGGCTGCTACTGAAGAGGTAGCTGCATCAGCAGGGGGTATGTGTGACAGTGAACAGGAAAGAGGGAAGGCTGAGGGGTACCAAGGCAGGCCCAATAGGTAAGAAACCAGAGTGCGTTGGCCTTCTCCAGAATCATGCAGGCTGTCAACCAGCACCATCTCCAACACAGGGGAGCCAGGGTTGCGGAGAGTGTCCTGAGAAGCAGGACACAGCTTTGAACCCCAAGGCTTCAAGCATGGTGGTGCTGCCTGGAAAGCAGTTTTCAGATCACAGGGTAGCCTGCAAGGAGTCAGCCAAGCGCCTGCTCGCCCATCATCGGGAAGGAGGAAAGCCACCACTTTGAGTCCTCGCTCTTACGATGCAAATGTGACTGGAATCCGTGCCTCCCGTCTCCATTTGTCATGGGCCCCGGCATTAACAGAATGTTTAAAAGTCATGATGTCATCGCTATCAATCAGGTCCCTGCTGGGCAATGCTCCGATGTTGCAAATTAATCATCAGCGGCCCCGGGACTCACTTATCTGGAGAGGCTAAGTTTAGATCCATAAAACATGATTTATTTAAAAAAGTAACATTATTAAAGATGAGTTACAGCTATGTTCACTCTCTCGAGGGAGTCTCCTCAGGAAAGATCTGGTATTTTGGAGTTGATACTGAAGCTGTTCCTATTATTTTGAGCTGGAAGAGCTGTCAGGTACAAAAGTGGCCTTTGAAATGCCTTATATCTTCTTTGTTATCCTTCTGCAAAATAGAGTTCTCAGTTCCCCAGCAGAATCTCTGTTGGGAAAAACAGCTCCCAATAGAATTTCTTTGAATTAGAGATGGGTCAGGACTAAAACCCGAGATCTGAATACCCATGAACTTTGGGGGCCAGGTGAATTCAGATGTGGACGTTGTCACCAATCCTGTAACAGTCTGGACCAAAATCCCCAATATGAACATCGCAGACATGGGGAGAGTTTGGATCTGCATGGATACCTGAATTCAGTGCTTTGACCTCTTGTCTGTGTTCCAAATTGAGCTTCAACTAGGTCATTTATTGGCATCATTTGCCTGCACTAACAGGTCTACAAGAACTTGTCGGCATTCAAATGTGTAGTGGTTTCACTAAATGGAAGTGGTGCAACGCCTTAGTGTGGAGACACACATTCCAGATGAATAGTGCCTTATATCAATTTAGCTTATGTTGGCTAATTCGAAATGGGGAGCTCTTAATTCAAATAAGAGTAAGTTGGTTTCTTAGCCTATTTAGTTAAAATCATTGTGATTTCTGCACGTAGACCAGCCCAAAGAAAGATTGAATCAATAGATACAGAAAGAGAAGATCCTCTTGGCACATGATACAGAACATTTATCCCATCAGTGAGGAAAGACCTGCTAATTCGTTAACCACACAAGACCCTCAGTAACCAATATGTCTTTCCTACTCAGGTCTCACACTGCAATCAGCTCACAATAGGAGGACTCCATCTCTTTTCCTTGTATGTCTACACAGCAACCAGACACCCATTGCTGGCCTGTGCCAACTGGCTCAGACTCACAGGGCTTGGTTTGCCGGGCTGTTTCATTGCCATGTAGACTTCTGAGTTCAGGCTGGAGCTGAGCCTTGGGACTCTCCCACCTTGCAGGGTCCTAGAGCCCTGACTCCAACCTGAGCCCAGAAGTCTACACGGCAATGAAACAGTGCTGCAGACTGAGACCCATGAGCCGGCCACCATTTTTTCATTGCAGTGTAGACATACCATAAGTGAGGCCCTATCCTAATACAACTCCATCCTGCCATCTGCCTGACCACTACATCCCATTGTCAGACTATCGTGAACTTCTGTCCCCATGACTCCCCAGATGGAAATTCACAATGGACCCACTGACTCAACCCAAGAAGTGGTGTGGATAAGGAGTCTCTCCTGTAGAGTTGCCCACTGGCTTATACTGGGGGAAAATCCATTACTTTTAATAGTTACATTTATTTTCTTTCACTGTTTTTAAGTGCCTTATGGCAAAGAGAAGCCATGCAAAAGGTGGGTGGGGAGCTGCCACAATAGAAGTGTCAGGCCTTTTCATTTCCCACTCTAGAGAGGCAAGTCTCCAACTCTTCTTTTCCCCCTGGTGGGAACAGACCTTCATGTCCGTGCCCATTTGAGAACAGATGTCAGTATAGATATAGCAAGGGGAACAGAAATAATGAGGGCTCCAGTGGTGAGGGAAGGTGTGGGGGGGAGAGAAGAGAACCAGCAGTGTCCCTATTTGTTTTGATTTGACAGCTCAAAACGGTGCAAGCATTGGGGTTTTGGCTCAGAAACTTCAAACAGAGGCAATGCTTTAGATTAGCAGCTTCAGAACGTACTTCTGCTGCTTTCATCATTCTCCTCCCTCCATCCCTTCTTCATGGGAATGACCACTCCCAAAGGAGAGCTCTGTACAATACTGCCTTGACATAATGGAATACCAGTAAGCCCCAAAGAAAGGCTCTGTTCAGTATCTTATAGGATAAGAAGATAATTGAATACATAAAGTTTACACTAAACCTCACTGAATTACGGTTTACACCTTTGGGGTTCATTGTATTGCAAAATGTTTATGTGCTATTGTGGGGAATTTCTTTAGTAGAAAGGCAAGATGAATGGAGACTCTGGAAGATATGAGGAAGTTCAATGTTCTTTTCGGAACAATACACATGAAGAGGATTTCCTTCAGAAATACCTTGAAGGGCGGCAAATGCAAATTCTCCCCCTCCGAAGCCAATCTTTTGAAGCCATGCCTTGGTGAGAGAGACCCTTTATATACTACCTTCCTGCTGGAAACTCCAGTTCAAGGATCCCTGAACAGTATAAAAAGGAAACTGAACACATTATGGGTGCGTGTTCTGAGCTGAAGATCTCATGAACTTATAGCAAGGCTCCCCCAGGGTGGAGTATTAAAAGACTGGACTTGCAAAGGCCCATATAAAAGAGTTGGGATGAACTCTGGTAAGCTTATTAGTAGAAGTGTAAGTTCTTCTATTGTTTTTATAGTATGTGATAAGGTACACACAGCCCAGACTGGGCCCGAAGGGCAATAACGGAGCCAGGTAGCTCCACTCCTCTGGGTCTGTCTAGCACGCTGCAGCTGGAGAAGTGGGTTAAAGGACGCTCAGAACCCTACGCAAAGGGAGATGAATCTTTCTCCAGGAAGCTGGACAGAAGGTTGAGCCTGGAAGGAGACCCCAAAACAATACCTTTTGAGAACCAGCCAGTTGGACTCTTTTTTTTTGTTAAGTGATTCACTGTTTGGACCACAGGGATCATGTCCCAGACTGAAGGGGCATATAGGTATAAAGTAGCCCAGGGCAGCAGACAGACTTTCTGCCAGTAGGACCCTGCCAATATTGCACCCCATAGGGCACCGCACTTGGACCTGGTGGAGAGGGAGAGCCTGGATCCCCTTAAGGGCTGAGGCTAGATAATTCTCAATTTAGGGTCAGGAACCAGCCATGTCTACCCTCCTGACAAAGGGGCAATAAGCCAGAGGTCAGGTGCACTAACCCCTAAGCCACCCAGCCCTCCAAGCACCCTATCACAATATGATTTCTCTGTAACGTTTTTCTCTTTAGGATAAATTAAACTTGCTTCAAAAGAAATGTGTAGTAACTTATATCTGTAGCAATTACACAGTTATCTGTCTCTGAAGAGAAAGCAAGCCAGAATCCTAGGGCAACCTGTCCGTGCTGTCAAGAACACACTGAAAGCAGGAGACTGTCCAGCCTGGGAATAACGCATTCAGAGGAGGGAGAGGGAAATGTGTGTCTCCACTAAAAAGAGACAATGGCTAGGGAGCAAAAAGCAAAGAGTGCCCTTGCTGAACCACTGAGAGGTAACAGGTGCAGTTGCCCTGAACTGTGACAGTGGCTTTCTGCACTGGGATTATTTCTGGGAAGGGGTGGGGGCTGATGGGGTCCCTTTTGCCTGCCCTGTGGCAAAGATGAACTGGGCCCTCCACACCTCAGAGCCCCAGCTGTATCAGGAAGATCACACATCCCTGTCTCTTGCAGTGTCATGAGGGAGAATTAGAGTTCATTATCTGAATTAATCAATCAGTGATTGAAGGGAGACAAAACAGTATCTCTCCCCATCACAGGACTCCAGAGTATAGCACCAAAGCTTAGCTAGCTGTTTATTATATTAAGATCTAAAATCAGTTGAGTGTCTGTGTAGTTCTGTCCTTGATTGATGGGAAAAAGGCCCTGAGGGAAAGGAAACCGTTTTCCGAGAAAGAAGCTTTTAACATCAGAAAGTAGAAACTAAATAGCATTTCCTGTCTTTGCGACTTACCTGGAACTAGTTCAACCCACCACCAACCCACAGGATGGAATTGCTGAGGGAATAATGCAATAAAGAGTGATGCTGGACACTGCCTTCCTCTCTAGATAGAACTACATGGTGAATAATGGTGGTGGAGGGAGGGGTGGATGAAGGTGGGCTTCATGGAGAAATCATGCCTCACCAATCTACTAGAATTGTTTGAGGGGGGGCATATGGGTAAGGGTGATCCAGTGGATGTAGTGCACGTGGAATGTCAGAAGGCATTTAACAATACCCCTCACCAAAGACTCCTAAGCAAAATATATGGTCATGAAATAAGGAAGGAAGGTCCTCTCCTGGATCAGTAACTAGTTAAAAAACAGGAAGCTCCATCCTTATAGGTCTTTAAGGCTCTGCTTGGTAAAGCTTTGACTGGTATGATTAGGTTGGGAGTTAATCCTGCTTTGAGCAGAGGGTTGGACTAGATGACCTCCTGAGGTCCCTTCCAACCCTAATATTCTATGATAAACAAAGGGTGGGAATAAATGGGCAGTTTTCACAGCAGAGAGAGGTAAATAGTGGGGTCCCCAAGGATCTGTGTTGTTGAACAGATGAATAAATGATTCAGAAGAGGGGGTAGGTAAACAGGGAGGTGGCAAAGGATGTAGATGACACAAAATTACTCATGATAGTTAAGTCCAAAGTTCACTGCAAAGAGTTACAAGGGGATCTCACAAAACTGGGTGACTGGGCAACAAAAGAGCAGATGAAACTCAATGTTGCTAAGTGCAAAGTAATGCAGATTGTGGTCTAAATGAACTGTTATCACTCAAGAAAGAGAACTTGGAGTCATCATGGATAGTTCTCTGAAAACTTCTGCTCATTGTGCAGTGGCAGTCAATGCTAACGCAATGATAGGAACTATTAGGAAAGAAAAATATAATGCCACAATGTAAATCCATGGTATGCCCACACCTTGAATACCGTGTGTAGTTCTATTCGTCCTATCTCAAAAAACGTATTAGAATTGGAAAAGGTACAGAAAAGGGCAACAAAAAGGATTAGGGTTATGGAACAGCTTCCATATTAGGAAAGATGAAAAACACTGGGACTGTCCAGCTTAGGAAAAAAATCGAATAAGAGAGGATATCATACAGGCCTATAAAATCATGAATGGTGTGGAAAAAGTGAATAGGGAAGTGTTATTTACCCCCTTCATATACACCACACAAACCAGGGGTCACCCAATGAAAGTAATAGTCAGCAGATTTAAAAATTTAAGGAAGTACTTCACACAATGCACAGTCAACCCATGGAACTTGCTGCCAGGGTATCTTGGGAAGGCTAAAAAGCATACCTGGTTCAAAAAATAAATAAATAAATAAATAAATATTGGATAAATTCATGGAGGACAGGTCCATCAACGGCTGTTTGCCAGGATGGTCAGGGACACACCGCCATGCACTGGTGTCCCTAAGTCTCTGACTGCCAGAACCCAGGACTGGACGACATGGGAGAGATCACTCGATAATTGCCCTGTTCTGTTCATTCCTTCCGAAGCATCTGGCACTGGCCACTACCGGAAGACAGGATACTGGGCTAGATGGACAATTGGTCTCCCCAGCATGGGCTTTCTTGTGTTCAACCCTCCCCCTCCGCCCCAACTACTTGAATCACCTGAACATTTTCTCCTTTACCCCCTTCTCCAAATGTAACTATGCCAGGCACAAGACAGTAAAGAATCCAGCCACTTATGTGGAGATCCACAGCTGGGTTGCGAAAACTCCATGACCAATTTATAAACACTCTGAAAACACCAGCCAACTCTAGAGGTTCTAACTACTTCCTTTACAAATGCTTCCCCATTTCACTCCTCTCCTTACTTTTATCCTTTGGTGTCACACAATTCCAAAACAAGGGCTGAAAGTAGCTATTTTTAATCCACTTTTAACATGTAGGAAGCCTGTGTCATTAGCAATAACTGATGCAATTGCAATAAGAGATTTTTTATGGAGCACGCACAGAGGCCAGTACTACATGCTGAGGCCTATGTTTGCCTGCCTGCATTCCTGAGGTCCAAGTGTCACATCAAACTAGACCCCACCTGAAACCTGACCCTCTTTTTCCACTCCTACTCATCAGTGGCGACCACCAAAGTTGGTATTAACTCTCTCCCTTGTCAACAGTCTCACATAGGCCAAGGACTGATGGGCCATGGTGAACGAACTCCTCTCTCACCTCCAGAGATAGGTCGGCTAGGGACGAAGCACGATGGCGTGGCAGGTGTGCATGCGTGCACAGTAGGAAGGCCACTCAAATTTAAACTGGATAGTGCTCTTTTTGGGTGGTTATCCTCCATCTGGTACAGAGACAAAAATCAGAGGTGGTTGTATCTGGCATTGGATGGGGGATGCCATTTTGAAGAGTGTGTCGCTCCACCCCCACTGGCGTGATCTCGCATGCACATATACTGGCAGGGGTGGGGTGATGCACTTTTCAAAATGGCACCCTCCATGTGGTGTGATCTTGCAAGCACAATGCTTGCTAGCTCATAGCAGCCGGGGGGAGGTCACAGCAGCAGGGGCAGGTCCAAGGCATTCCTGGAAGTACATAAATGTCTGGTATTCCAGGAACACGAGTGGCCACCCTAGTGCGTTGATGGAAAGGGAGATGTTTGAATAGTCCAGCCGTCATTGTGTGTGACAGCTGTCTCTGTGCTGATCTACAGACTTTAAAGGTCAGAAGGAACCACTATGACCTAGTCTGAGCTCCTGCACAACACAGACCACAGAACCTCACTCACCCACTGCTATAAGAGACCCCTAACCTATGACTGAGTTATTGAAGTCCTTAAATCATGGTTTAAAGACTTCAAGGTACAAAGAATCCACCAGTGAGTGACCCAGGCCCCATGCTGCAGAGGAAGGCAAAACAAACCCAGGGCCTCTGCCAATCTGCCCGGGGGAAAAATTCCTTCCTGATCCCAAATATGGCAATCAGCTAAACACTGAACATGTGGGCAAGACTCACCAGGCCAGAAAGAATTATCTGTGGTAACCCAGAGCCCATCCCATCTAACATCCCACCACAGGCCATTGGGCCTCTTTACTGCTAGTAGTAAAAGATCAGTTAACTGCCAAATTAGGCTGTCCCATCACGCCACCCCCTCCATAAACTTATCAAGCTCAGTCTTGAAGCCAGCTAGGTTTTTTCCCTCACTGACCCCCTTGGAAGGCTGTTCCAGAACTTCGCTCCTCTTATGGTGAGAAACCTTCAACTAATTTCAAGTCTGAACTTCCTGATGGCCAGGACAATATGAGAGGTTACATCCCCTAATAAGGCGCTTTATCTCAAGATCTAACAGCTTGTGCTTTCAGCTCTGGAGGAGCCCAGTTCAATCCCCAGTCCAGTCAGCCAAGAAGGCAGGCATCACCCTTGCGTAGGCGCCAACGGTGCTTTGCCTGCCCTGCACACAGAGGCTTTCAGTCTGGTACCATTCACCAGTCCTAATTCACCTATAGAACAGAAAGACCAAACTGTGGAGACTAAGGGCCTGATCTTGAGAAGTGCCGAGTGCCCTCTTCTCCTGCGGTGATCCAAGGGGCTTGCGGCTACTCTGTGACACTCTAGAGTCTTGGGGTAGAGAAGAGACAGCGCTGTAATTAATATAAAGGAGATTCTTCAGTGAGGCAATTGGATGGATGGACAGACAGACCCTGTGCTTCGCTCTAGCTCCCAGACTGACTGACTGACAGCCTGTGCTGTCCAGTGACACTGCACACGGTCTCCCTCATGCCTGGCCTGGCCTCAGTCCCAGAAAGGACTCTTGACTATGCTACAACTTCCTCTCAGGATCAGATCCCAAGGTTTGGGTGAAAGCATCGCTCAATTCCATGGCTACATCAAGGAAGGCAAGGGGAACACTTTCCTATAGTGGGCCGAGGTGATGGAAAACCTAGGCAGAAATAAGATCATCCCCATTCTAAGGAGTAATCCAACAGAATGTGGCTGTGATATGCCCAGCAGGAGACCTAAGGCAGAGGGGAATACAGGAGCAGGAAGGATTCCATCCCAATCCTTGCCTCAGTGTGTATGAAAGAGGGCAGTTCTCATCTATATTCTCCTTTGGTCCTTGCTCACATCTCTTCAGATGGTAGATCTAATGAAAAAACATAGGAGAATCTGTTCTTTGTAACCATGAGGTGAATAAGAGTGAGACTCAGCAGCAGGGGCTGCAGAATGACACATTCCCTTTAAAGCCAGAGATAGGAAGGCTATAGGAGGAAAGTGTGACGTTTCAGCACTGAAGAATTCAACTTAATTACCTGCAATTCAACATAGGAAGTTACACATTAAGGCAGAAAAGGGGGAAGCTTTGAATACTCAGGAGGATTTAACATTATAACAGCTCTCTGGCAGTGCACTTTCACTGGCCAAATATCGGGATATCTACAGTTTCGCCAGTAGTTTCAATCAGATACCGGAGATTTCTCAGGCCTGGTCTATACTTACGGGGAAAATCGGTGACAGTCGACGGGAGTTACGCAAGTTACATAGAGTAGCTTGTGTAACTTATGCAGACTTCCTAAATCCTCTTCTGCTCGCCATCTCCACTACGCTACGCCTTTTGAGGAGGTGGTTTAGTTGAATCGACTTCCAGATCAATTGAGTGGGTCTTCACTGCCGCTCAATTGAGCCAGATTGATCGATCAGTGAAGACATACACTATACTTCAGGGGAGACAGTGAGGGTAACAGGGTGTAGGATCACCAAATAGCTGTCCCCTAGCACTCTAGCTGCACTTTAGTGGTAGGTAAACCAATTCCAGCATGTATTAGAATTGGCTAAATAGGATATTCAGATGGTATTAGCGTTTGCAGTTGCTGTTGTTCAAATGACATTTTGGCACCTGGATCCACACGTGTTAATCAACTGAAAATTATTTGGCAGAGTTCAGATGACTGAGTTTTGTTGATATTCATGTTGTTATCTGGCAAATTTAATATCTGAGTCATCTGTGTGTGTATTAAAGACAGACATATGGTTTCCAGAGTGAACTGGGAATGTTGGAGGAGAGTCACCATCAAACATTTGTTCATCTATCTCAGGATCTTCTCGGGCGTTCTTTGCACAGATGAGCCCAAGCCAAAACTCCCAGGACAAGCACTCTGAACTATCGAGGTGCTACAAACCTACCCCCAAATTCTGTGGCTTAAACAGATTGATATTGCTGTGGACTGACAAAGTGAGAACATGGTGCAATCCAGGAGTTAATATGCTCCCAATTTCAGATGGTTTTAAAATTGCTGCATCTCCTTCTTTCCATCTCTCTCAGCCCACCCTACCAGGAATTAACCTAATCACAGAATCAGTAAAGTAGTTTCATCTCACACGCTACAGAAGCGGAGTATAAAGAGGAAGGAGGAACCTCACTTACAGGTGTTTCTCTGCAAAGGGTGCAAGGATCAAGAAGGAAAATCTAAGCAGTAGAAATTATATGAAGTGCTGCAAAGTTCTTCAGGGCTGCAACTTGCCAAACTTGCTACACAAGCACCTTCTACGCCCGCATAAATCAATGGGAAGTGAGTTCACTCAATATCTTGGAGGATAAGACCCATTGTTTGGGAAGCAAACACTCAACTCTTGTTGGTGTCTACAATCCCTGGACTTCAACATACAGAGTCACCATCTGCAAGCTGCCAAGAGAGCTGAAGGTTGCCTCCATCACTTCAGCAGCGTCAGTAAAAGGGCTCTCACGTTGGTTGTGTCCACACTGTTATTCCCCTCACTGTTGCACTAGTATTCATGAAGCTCCACTTGTGCTAATGCAGAATGACCACCGGCATTTTTCCCCACCATATCATCTAATCCTATGACTGCTAACAACACCTGCGGCTGGTGTACAGTAGTGCACCACTGCACCCAACTATGCACCAGTGCTAGTGCAACAGTGGAAAAATAAGGAAAAGCTCAGTGTAGACAAAACCGTAGTGCTTAGTTAACATCACTAAAGAGATTATCATCCTTCTGCCCAGGAAGTGAGCAAGCAGTCATACCCATTGTACCCCACAGCTGCCAGCTTGACTTAAAGAAATCTTCGGTGATCTTAAACACGAAAGGGAAGTGTACAAGAAGTGGAAGCTTGGAAAGTTGAGTAGGGAGGAGTACAAAAATATTGTTCAAGCATGCAGGAGTGAAATCAGGAAGGCCAAAGCACAATTGGAGTTACAGCTAGCAAAGGACGCAAAGGGTGACAAGAAGAGTTTCTACAGGTATGTTAGTAAATAGAAGGTGGTCAGAAAAAGCATGGGTCCCTTACAGAATGGGGGAGGCAACTTAGTATGATGTGGAAAAAAGCTGAAGTACTCTGTCTTCACTGACAAGGTCAGCTCCCAGACTGCAGCACTGGGCAGCAGAGAATAGGGAGCAGGTGAGCAGCCCTCAATGCTGAAAGAACAGGTTCAGGACTGCTTAGAAAAGCTGGACATGCACAAGCCCATGGGGCCGGATGCAATGCATCCGAGTTAGTGGCTGATGTGATTGCAGAGCCATTGGCCATTATCTTTGAAAACTTGTGGCAATTGGGGGAGGTCCCAGATGATTGGAAAAAGGCAAATATAGTGCCCATCTTCAAAAAAGGGAAGGAGAAGGATCTGGGGAACTACAGACCGGTCAGCCTCACCTCAGTCCCTGGAAAAATCATGGAGCGGCTCCTCAAGGAATTCATTTTAAGGCACTCGGAAGAGAGGAAGGTGATCAGGAACAGTCAACATGGATTCACCAAGGGCAAGTCATGCCTGACCAACATGATTGCTTTCTATGAAGAGATGACTGGCTCTGTGGATGTGGGGAAAGCAGTGGATGTGATATGCCTTGACTTTAGCAAAGCTTTTGATACGGTCTCCCACAGTATTCTTGCCAGCAAGTTGAAGTATGGGTTGGATGAATGGACTATAAGGTGGATAGAAAACTGGCTAGATCATCGAGCTTAACGGGTAGTGATCAACGGCTCGATGTCTAGTTGGCAGCTGGTATCAAGTGGAGTGCCCCAGGGGTCAGTGCTGGGGCTGGTTTTCTTCAACATCTTCATTAATGATGGGGTGGATTGCACCCTCAACAAGTTTGCGGATGACACTAAAGCTGGGAGTGGTAGATATCCTGGAGGGCAGGGATAGGATACAGAGTTACCTAGACAAATTGGAGGATTGGGCCAAAAGAAATCTGATGAGGTTCAACAAGTGCAGAAGAATTGCATGCACTGCTACAGACTGGGGACCGACCAGCTAGGCAGCAGTTCTGCAGAAGAGACCTGGAGGTTACAGTGGACAAGAAGCTGCATAGGAGTCAACAGTGTACCCTTGTTGCCAAGAAGGCTAATGGCATATGGGGCTGCATTAGTAGAAGCATTGCCAGCAGATTGAGGGAAGTGATTATTTCCCTCTATTCGGCACTGGTGAGGCCACATTTGGAGTATTGTGTCCAGTTTTGGGCCCCCCACTACAAAAAGGATGTGGACAAGTTGGAAAGAGTCGAGCATAGGGCAACTAAAATGATTAGGGGGCTGGAGAACATAACTTATGAGGAGAGGCTGAGGGAACTAGGCTTATTTAGTCTACAGGAGAGAAGAGTGAGGGGAGATTTGATAGCAGCCTTCAACTACCTGAAGGAGGGTTCCAGGGAAGATGGAGCTAGGCAGTTCTTAGTGGTAGTAGATGACAAAACAAGGAGCAATGGTCTCAAGTTGCAGTGGAGGAGGTCTAGGTTGGTTATTAGGAAAAACGTTTTCACTAGGAGGGTGGTGAAGCACTGGAATGGGTTAGCTAGGGAGCGTGGAATCTCCATCCTTAGAGGTTTTTAAGCTGCGGCTTGACAAAGGTGGCTGGGATGATTTATTTGGAGTTGGTCCTGCTCTGAGCAGGGAGTTGGACTAGATGATCTCCTGAGATCCCTTCCAACCCTAATCTTCTATGATTATATTAACACATTTTCTTTCCTTTAAAGACTTATTCGCATCTTCAAGTGGAGTGGAAGATTTTAGAAAAAGAGAAGAGGCGGTTAGAGGATTTATGAAAAATCCATAAGCGGAAATCTCCAGAAGTTGAAGTCTTAAAGTCAATTGGGGATTGGAATCTCTGCCATCTGAACACCCTCTACCTGCCACATTAATCAGCTGTGACCAACGACTAGCACAAAGTGTCATGCAGCGTATCTAGAGGGCAAAACCTTCAAACACAATTACATTACAATTTATTATCGAGAGACTATAGTTTCTCCATAACTAAGACTGCAGTCGGTTTCCACTAAAAGCTAGGATAGATACACATCTCTCTTCCCCCTCCTGCCCCCCCATCCCCGCCCTACCTTTTGACTAACTAAGGCCTGGTCTACATTACAGAGTTTTGTCCACAAAAGTCAGTTTTTGTTGACAAAAACAGTGGAGGTGTACACACTGAAAAGCTCCCCCTGCCGATTTAACTCTCCTGCTGGGCCAGCATAATAAAACCATCCCAGTTAGAGGCATGGGGCTTATGTTGGTGTAGTTAGAGCGATGCTGTGTCCGTGTAGACACTGCGTTCCTTACATCAACTGTTGGCTGTCATTCTTGTCAATTTCCCCGCTACGCTGGAGCCATTGAATTGACAAGAAAGCCAGGCAGCTAGAGCCCAGCTTCCCTCCCTACCCGCCCGCGCCCAGCTAGAAGCTGGGGTGAGAACCCTGGCTGGCTGGACCTTGTGCGCCTGGCTGGGAGCTGAGAAACAAGGGAGCGGGGGAGGCCTGTGCGGCAGCCTGGCTCCAGGCAGGGAGCGGCCAGTCGAACTGATAGACCGGGCTCTCAGACCCCACACTGCCCCACTTAGGTTTGTGGAAGAGCTCCTGGGGGGACGTGCACCACTGACCCAAGGGGGGTATTGTGGACATCCACCACTGCAAGAATTAATGCAGTGGCTGTAAGTCGACCTACCATAGGTCAACTTATCTTTGTAGTTTAGACTAGGCCTAACTTCGGTTTGGAAAAACCTGGAGCAGCTGATAAATGGCTAGTTTGTTCTTAAAGCTAAGGAGAACTTTTTCCATGATGTTCGGGGAAAATTGATCAAATCCTTCTTAAGGATAGGTCTACACTAGCATTTTTGTCAGTAACATTTTGTCGGTCAGGGATGTGAAAAAATACACATCCCTAACGGATATAAGTTTTACTGACAGAAGCGGCGGTCTGGACAGCACTAGGACAATGGGAGACGCTTTCCTGCTGACACAGCTACCACCACTCGTTTGGGGTGGTTTAATATTCTGATGGGAGAGCTCTCTTCCATCAGCATAGAGCAGCTACACAGGAGACAGAGCAGCGCAGCTGCAGTGGTACAGCTGTACCATTTTAAGGTCTCTAGTGTAGGCATAGCCTAATACAAATCATTATCTGGATTGAAATTTTGACTTGTCCCTAATGCTTCTTTGTGCCCATTTGGCTCAAAAACAGGCTTGTTTCTGCCCTCACCCCTAAAACATCCGAAGTTAAATCTCCTTGAAAACTCACACATGGGTCATATCTGCAAAAAATAAGTTGCAATTCAGCAAAAGTATTAATGATTATTACAGCTAGAAAAAAGTGTGTGCAGAGGGGGGTGTACTCTGGCACAAGAGCAGATTGAAAAAAAGTATTTTCTGCAAAAGAATTCAAACAAAATGAAAATAATTCGTTTTGTTTGAAGTTTTTCAGGTTATAATAATAATTTCATTTTGCTCTATTTGGGGTGGGGAGGAGGGATGGAAGGAGGTAAATAAACCAGTTATCCCAAACTGAAGATTTATCAAAACATTTTCAGCCAACTCTACTGGTGACTAATTGCAGCTGAGAGTGAACACACGGGTCCTTCTATGCTTCACCAAAGAAGCAGACGATTTCCTTTAATTTAAGTGGTAGAAGCCTATATTTATGTAGCTAAAGGTTCTAGTCTCAGCTTTGCATGGAATCTAATATCTATGCTGTTTGTTTGCACCAGTGGATTTGTAGTTGAAAGACATCCAGTTCCTTTGCAAAGTACAACAAAAATTGGTCTCTTAGTGAGCTACAAGTCATTAAAAATTACCCTGAACATAGAGCTGGCCTGGAGCAGCACCACAGTTAGATTTGCAACCAGAGTTCCAGTAGATGACCTATATCTCATTCCCTTAAAGCTGGGCACAGGAAGAACATTTTTGTGATTAGCATTCCTTGAAATCAACTAGTTTTGGGGTGGGTAAGAATAATTGTCACAGCATGTTTAAGTGATAGAGGCTTTATGCTCAATGTAATTTTTTTGAGGGACCCGACTTATAAAAACTAGTTGGATTGTAAGACTTCAGCTTCTATACAAATTTAACTAACCTACTTTAGGCACAAGCTAACTAATATAAAATGGCATAAATAAATTTTAAAACCCCATAAAAAGGCTTATGTCCAAAAATCTGCTTTGTTGAGTGGGGTGGAAATGAGATCGGCATCTTTGAAGTCTTCATGGTCCAAAAGAAACTTAATAAAGGCTGCATGGCCCAACAGATGCTTCATGCCAATGCAGGGCAAAGAGAGATAAGAAATTGGAAACCCTGCAGATTGGTCCCTGACTTGCAGGGCATAAGAGCTAGAGACCCACAGAACTTGAGACCTAGAGTTGTCCAAGCCAAGGAGAGGCAAGACATGGCCCCATGGAGCTCATGAGTTAGTAGGACCAAGGAAGGCCCGAGCCTTATAGAGTTCCTAAAGGCTACACTAAATGGAAAGACAGAAGAACTGGTGTCCCTGTGAAATCCTAGGCCCAAATGTCAAGGAGAAGAAAAAGCTGATGATCCTGAGGAACTACTTAGCTCAAAAATAGTCCCTTAGTTTGATAAAGAAAAACCATCACATGGAAGCAAACAAACAACCCACTTTGCGAACTTTAAGTTAAGGTTGTTATTATGGCCCTGATCCTGTAAATATTTATGCACATGCTTAATGTTAAGCACACAAGTAGTTCCATTGAAGCCCCTGGGCCGATTCACAAGCTTAGAGTCAAGTATGTTTGAGTTTTATCAGGATCAAGACCTAAGTATGTATACTAGTGAATGCTCCACCAAAAAAAAAAAACCTAAACATTTTTAAGTATGGAAACACACAGATAAGGAAAGATAATCAATCAAATAAACTCAGTTCATACAGCGTCCGTCTCTCTCTGCCTGTGTGTGTGTCTCCCGCACATACACTACATCCCATTGCATATTCCAAAAATAACCTTAACTCTGCCCTCATATGCCCACCAACCAGCTATTTAAGGACACACAACCACAACTTCAGAAAGTTTTGAAATCATTGTGTACATGGAAATATTCCATAGATTTACTGACATCCTTCTCTCCTCTGTACAATTTAATCTGGCAAGTAAATAATGAATTCTGACCCTCTTTACACCCAAAGATAATTGTTCAGGTACTATCAGTCTGTGTGTTAGCTGACACCCACTCAAAAAGAATAATAAACCCTTGGCTGCAACATTGAGTTCCTCCTAGCAACTTTCCACAGCTATTACTTCTCTGTTTACTCAAAGAACCTTATATTTTGCTTTGTGGACTGCTGTATTTTTATATTTTCATTTCTATATCTTGTTGGTAAAAATATTTGTTCATTAATTAAAATGCTAACATCTAATTCCATTGATTTCTTCCAAGATGAAACTATCTACTAAAAAGAACATTTCCTCTTACAGATAATACTAATGACTTCTTAAATTATTAAAAAAGGAAGGAGATTTTTAAATTCAATTTATTTTTCCATCATTCTTGCGGTTTATTAGCTTTTTGCATTCCTCTCAGTTTGGACAGTGAAAAAAATAAATGAAAATCAGTTTAACTTTTGCTTTCAGTCAATTTCACTATCAGTTAAGAAGGGAATTTTTGTTTGTTTTAAGGCAACTGTTTGCACCAGAGTGTTTGAAAATAACTACATAGGTGTATTTCTATTTGGTTGTTGGTTTTGTGATTTATTTATTTTTTAAACCAAAATAAAGGTCACATTTGAGTTGGCACCATACCTTTAAGAAGTAAACTGAACCTAGTGCATCTCCTTGATATATCTATATGAGCACATGGCACCATTGACACTCATGATTCTTATCAAGAACAACCAGGACAGCACCACCATATGTCTGTTCCTTCAAGTACTGTACTGAATACATGCTGTCTCCATTCAAAGATGAAGGGAGAGAACTGATCAGGGAACTGGTGTTCTCTCTTGGGGCTCAATTCAGTTCAACTCACACTGATGTTAACAGGAGTTCTCATTTACATACAGCTTCTCCAAGAGCATTAGGGGGGTAAGGGGGGGGGGGGAGAAAGAACGGGAATGGGGGAAATCCTCTCTTCACTGATAAATCTCCCTAGCGATTGGTTTGCAGTTTCAGGACCATCAAAAGGGCCAGAAAATTAAAAACCAAAAACAAGTGAACCAAGACCCATAGACCCAAGACCCAGACATCTGACTCCCTATTTTAAGCTTTTTGGAGCAGACATGGTCCTCTGACATTACGTTTTATAATTTCAGTAGCTTTTGACATTAGAATTCAATAACCTAACTTTTTGGTACTGCTGTACACTAGCTCTCAACTATACGAGTCCAATAAACTAGATTCTCTCTCTCTCGCCTGCTTTCTGTTCTTTTGCTACAGAAGTTAAAAGCAAAATGTAAAGTCACTAACAGCTCTTTGATTCTCCAAATTGATTACTCAATCTGAATATGCAGCAACTGAAGAAGTGACCAAGAGACAGTCTGAATGTGGCTGTCACCAATAAGTTCATCAGACCAGAACTCCAAGAGCAGTGCTATCTAACTTTAGTGAGTTTTATGAGCAAATGTGAATACAAAGACTCCCTGAAGTTCACACCAAAGGAACCAGGACCAAGAAACCAAAAGGCCAGGGCAAACAAAGCGAATAACCTCCCACCTCCCATCAGAAGGGCAGCTACCCAACAGCTCTGCTTCCCAGTACCTAAGCTACTTGACATAGAAGGAAAGAAAGTTTTTTTTTTCCCTGAAGAGTCCATTAGCCATTGCTGCTCTGCTGGAAGAAATCACCCATACTCTGCCATCTGAGCATCAGGTGGTAAGAGAGAGTTCTGCCAGGGTTTAGGCTGCTATAAATACAGAAATTGGTTTTCCTTGAAAATATTGAAGCATTTCAACTTAAGGCTGGTTAACGCTTTCTCCTGTGCAACCCTAAGCATCTTTGTAATATATTCCTAGAGAGAAGACGTATGCTGATTGAGGGAAACAAGAGAGACTGTATAGGATTTAGATTTAAAATGAGATCCTTGATTTCTATTGTGCAGACTGCCTCAAACTACTCTTCAAGTGAGTTGGTGGGTTAAAACATGCTGAAATCTTTAGGGAGTACTTTGAAGCACTTTCTTTAAGTAATTGAATTAAATCACACCTCCACAAGCTGAATTTCTGGAGGAAAAGTTGGCAATGATATGCTCATTGGGCTTTATTAAGATCACTTACAATCAGACTTGAACTTCTTTTGGCCATCTCTAAATTCTACATATGGTCTATGACATGCAGACTTTGGTTGTGATCAGCTTTCGATCCTGCTTGTCCAGACAGTAGTGCCCTCAAACAGGAAGAAGGCCTCACCTCTGTGGGAAGTTCTCCACAGGAGTTTAGTTTAGCCTGGAAATTAGACAAAAGTTTCTAACCATTAGAAAGAAGAGTGAAGCTCTGGAATAGCCTACCAAGAGCTGGGGGGTGGGGAGAGGAAAAGGCAAAAACCTAACTGGCTTCAAGATTGAGCTTGATACATTTATGGAGGAGATGGTATGATGAGATGCCTACAGTGGCATGTAGCTGATCTGTGTTTATTAGTAGCAAATATCCCCAACAGCCAGTGATCAGACACTAAATGGGGAGGGTTCTGAGCTACTATGGAGAATTCTTCCCCAGGTATCCGGCTGGTGGGTCTTGCCGACATGCTGAGGGGTCAATTGAGCTCCATATTTGAGGTTGGGAAGGAATTTTCCCCCAGGTCAGATTGACAGAGACCATGGGGCTTTTTGTCTTCCTTTGCAGCATGGGACATGGGTCTCTTGAAGTCTTTAATTCATGACTGAGGGTTTCAGTAACTCAGCCAGAGGTTAGGGATCTATTACAGGAGTAGGTGGGCAAGATGATCAGGATGGTCCCTTCTGGCCTTAAACTCTATGAGCATCAACAGAAGAGACTGAGGGAGCCCCAAAACAGTGCTCTGTGTTTAGAGCACTTACTTGACACGTGGGAGACCTAGATTCAACTCCTTTTTCCTTCTCACGCAGAGAGAGGGGATTTGAAGCTGGGTCTCCCTCATCCCAGGTGAGAGCTCTAGCCAGTGGGATAAGTTATAAGGTTGGCCACCAGCATTTTCCCGCTCCTGCGACCCTTTGTTTCCTGTGGTGTGAGGCAGGCAGTTGTTTCTTATGCAAAACAAGTTAGGCACTTAAGCTGCCAGACTCCAGGAGAGGCATTTCTGGTTGTGGATTGCCAGCAGAGAGAGAGAGGCCTCCCTGAAGCTCAGACTTAGGCACCTATCTCAATGAGAAAGGGGGGGTTAGGGCACCTCTCTCATGAGCATCTCCCATTGGCTAGCTCCGGCAGCTCTCTGCCTAGCATGCTGGCTTTCCGGATCCCATGCTGAGGCACTGGTCTCATCCCCGTTCACTGTATAGCAAGCCTAAGCACTTAGCTCCGGCTTTGTGGGTTGCAGTGTTGTTCCTGTGATTTTTTTTACGGCACCTAAAAGTTAGGCCTTGTGATGCTTCGTGTATTTATCCTCTCAACACTGACACTGTTCCCATTTTACAGATGCCAGGCTCCTGGTGGCTACTTGCTCTGAGTAGCCAGAACACCTCAGCCATTCCTCCCTATTTTCTTATGCCTCCAATACACTCCTCCCTCCCCCTGCCCTTCTCCCAGCCTACCTCAGTGCTCGGGGTTATTCCATCGGGGCTGATACACTGGCTTCGCTACCACGAGTGAGCCTCAGAGAAGCCTGGAACCAGGCCCAGCATTCTTCACCCACCCACCTACAAACCCAGCTGTGTCACGTTGCTGGTGTGGAACGGCTGCCAGTCTCAATGGAACAGGTAGCTGTGTTTCAAGGCATGGAGAATGACTCTTGTATACATTGGGCAGAGCACTTTGGGACCTGGGAGGAAGAGAGGCACTGGAGAGGTTTAAGGGAGTAGCAGCCATTAGGCCTCAGGGAGTCCTGCCAAACTCTTGAACGTACATAAATCACTGAAAAGTGTGTGTTTGCACCTGAACTATATCGTTGGAGACAGGGCAGAAACTACGGGGCAACTCTTCCCCACCATGTCAATCAAGAGGAAAACAAACATCTCAGGGTAAAGCATGCTGAGCTGCTACTAATCCCTTGATATCTGTGCATCACCCACTCACCTCACAATGCCGCCGTCTCACTCCTTCTGCAACATCCTCCCCGCCCCCATTGTGCACAACCGTCCCCCCAATTCACCAACATCTGTGCTAGCTCCTAGTGTCCTAACTCAGACCTCTCAAAGGAGAGACTAGACCTCCCTCTGCGTGAGGTCACTGCCGCAGGGCATCACTGCCATCCTCTAGGTTAAATTATTCAATGGCTGCCATTTTGTGATGTGAGCTGTGCTCTGCTTGTGGCCAGGCTGGGGACCAAGCAGCAGTAAGGAGCCATATAGCATTACCACACCCATTCCCTTGAGGAAACAACAGAGCTTGTATGTGGATAAAAACCCCACAAATAGAAAGGATGGTCCAACGGTTAGAGCATTAGCCTGAGATTTGGGAAATGCAGGGTCAGTCCCCTGTTCTGCTGCAGACTTCCTGTGTGACCTTGGGCAAGTCACTTGAGCTCTGTGCCTCAGTTTCCCCATCTGTAAAATGGGAACAATGTTTCCCACAATCTCACAAAGGTGTTGTGAGGGTAACTGCATGAAAATCGGTGAGATGCTCAGATACTATGGTGACAGGTGTCCTAAATAATACAGAACTTACTGGGAGTTTTTGCTTTCTTTTTTTTAAAAATGGTGATGACCAGAGTTGGGCACTTTCTTTGCAGCACACAATTAGCATCCTCTTCTCTCGGTAAATTTTCTGCACACAGACAGTGGGATTTTTGGGTTAAACAAATTTGTTCTTTATTCCAGGTTCTTCAGCACACCTTTGATGGGAACATCTTTCAGTCTATGGGTTGCACATAAACTACTCACCATGACTAGAGCAGATTCAACCTTTTAGATTTTGATTTCAAACATGTTTGATAAGAACAGGATAAGTTTTTCAACAAAAATGTGTCATTTTTTTGGACCAGGTCAAACCGTGACTCCTTCAAGTAGTCATCTATTCACGTGACTGGCCAATTAAGTCACAGGGCACTGTTACTGCTCCCTGACTGAGGTCTCCTAGAGCTTTCCAGATGACCACATAAACTGCTTTCACTGCATATTTGTATGAGGATCCACATTTCCGTGACCCACAAACCAAATTTCACTCACAGGATAACTTGTGTAAAGTGAGTAATAGGGGCCGTGAATCCTAGCACAGCAAGTTTGCAGTTCCTATTGGAACAAGTATTAGCAACTGCCTTTTTTTTTTTTTTTTTAAATAAAGAAAGCAACGAAAGTTCATTTACCATTATTCTTTCTGATAACAAGCTGTTGGGGAGCAGAGTTATGACATCCAGAAACTGACAACAAGAGCAATAAAAACTGACATATTTCAGGAAAGCCAAGGTATGGTACCACATGTAATTAACAAAGTGTAATTATTCATCTCCAGAAGGACTTCGATCCATGCCTCCTAGGTAATTCTCTTTTCATGCTTCTCATGGGCTCTCTGTTTCACGGCAGTGTGGCAGGTCGAGTTGGAACTCTCATTTATTTAGCCCACTCCATGTCTCAAGACATATCATCATGACTAAAGCCAAGTTTGAGCCACCCTCAGGGCCTGAACACTCCCAAATTTGGGAGGAGTTCAGTTCCAGACCCAAACTGTGGAGCTTTGAACCAAAGCTCTGTAATGGGCTAAACCAAGACCTAGGAGCCAAACACCTCTGAACTATGGCAGCAGTAGAATCCAGATATGGGCCCTATAAGGATGGGAGAATGACTACGCAAATGAGACAGTCTAATCCAAGTGCGGCAGTGACTATGTTAATAGTCATGTTGAGACTTTCAGAAGGTCTAACGTGAATCACGTGTTTCCAAAAACCTGAGCAGAGTCAGACTAAGATAAGCGCTTATGCACGTAATAAAAATCCTGTGCCTTCTCTCCCTAGTGCTTACCGAACAATGCCAGGAGTTACATTGAACCAAAAAGTGAGCAATTACTTGCCTCCAAGCCACTGGCTCTTCAAGAAAATGTCACAGAAAAAAAATGTCATCAGTTTCAGCAGTGGTTAGGACATTTTGCAATGACTACTAGACTGCACCTCTGCCAATGCTGTGTCTTTAGTGTCTCAATGCTGTCTCTGATTGGCAATGTGGGTTTGGTGGGGGAGAGAGGGTTGGTAGGAAGACTGAATCCTGCTTGTGTGTGCTGGAGTTGTTATGTGCGGAGTTCCAATAAAACCCTTGTGTGTATTACAATTTTCTCGTTACCCTGGGGGTGACACAGGGTCCCATATCTGGTATTATTCAACATTCCTACTAATGACTTGACAATGAAGTGGAGAGTAGGTGTATACAATGTGTAGAGGCTACCAAGCTGGGAGGGATTGCAAGCACTTTAGAGGACAGGATTAGAATTCAAAATTACATTACTGAACTGGAGAATTGGTCTGAAATCAACAAGATGAAATTCAATAAAGGACAAGTGTAAAGCACTCCCCTTAGGAAGGTAAAAAAACAAAAAAACAAAACTACAAGATGAGGAATAACTGGCTAGGTGGTAGTACTGCTGGAAAGGATCTGGGGGAATATAGTGAATCACAAATGGAATGAGCCAGCAGTGTGACACCTGCAAAAAAAAAAAAAAAAGGCTGATATTCTGGGATGTATTAGCAGGAATATTATACGTAAGACACAGGAAGTAGTTGTCCCACTGTACTCAGTGCAGGTGAGGCCTCATCTGGAGGACTGTATCCAATTTTGGATGTCACATCTTAGGAAAGATGTGGACAGAGTGGAGAATGGCCAGAGGAGTGTAACAAAAATTATCAAAGGTTTACAGAACCTGAGCTATGAGGAAAGGTTAAAAAAACTGGGCATATTTAGTTTTGAGAAAAGACAACTGAGGGGAGACCTGATAACAGTTTTCAAATATGTTAAGAGCATTATAAAGAGATTAGGATCAATTGTTCTCCATGTCCACAGAGGGAAGGACAAGAAGTACTGGGTTTAATCTGCAGCAAGTGAGATTTAGGTTAGATATTAGGGGAAAAAAACCTTTCTAAATATAAATGTAGTTAAACTCTGGAAAAGGCTATGGAATCCCCATCATTGGATGTTTTAAGAACAGGTGGGACAAACAGTTGTCAGGGAAGATCTAGGGCAGCTGACTTGTTCCTGCCTCAGCGCAAGGGGTTGGACTTGATGACTTCTCAAGGTCCCTTCCAGCCCTACATTTCTATGATTGTACAGGGTTCTAGAGGAAGCACCTGAAATGCCATCAATCCAATTCATGCAATGGGCTTAGCAGTGCTGCTGGCATATATTGCTTTTGCACAGGAGGAGGAGAAAATAAAGGAGGATTTGGCACAGACTTTAGATAATCTAAGAGAAACTGTCACCCCATAAAAATGCCACTTGTGAAAGCTATTTGCTTTTTAAAATTCATAAACAAGGGCAATCTGAGCCAGGTGATGCATTTGTAATTGTAATAATGATGTGAATTTGAGGAGATTGGATCAGGCCTAGGTCAATTTGTTCTCTCACACACATATTAACCTAAGCCCACTGAAGTCAATGAGAGTCTTTCCATGGACTTCAGTGGGCTTTGGATCAGGCCCAAGCAGGTGCAGATTGCTGCAGGAAGCTGTTTAATCTTAACCCACAGATACAGGCATTTGAAGAGCCACTGAAATATACATCTGGGCTTTAAGTGATCTAATAGTAAATGAGCATCTAGTCCATGGAGAATCATTTCCAAAGGAGAAAACTGGAAATCAAGGGTAAGAAGGAGGAAAAAAAAATCAGTCAGAATAGAAAAATATTTTCTTACAGCCAAAAATTCCTAGGCTCTTGATGAAGTTGAGAACATGAGCCAAGAAATAGCCGGGCACTCAGCTCATGAAAAAAAAAAAAAATCATTTTCCAAAGATGTGTCACACAGCTAAAGCCAAGACAGACCACGTGCTTCGAAGAACAGAAAGGCAGTGAGCTAGACCTCTGTGTCTGTACAAGAAGGAGAAAGTAAATGGATCACACTGGGAAATATAGTTAAAGATAAATGGTCTAGTTATACCTTTTAAACTGGGTAACTGCAATGTATCACAAGGAAAACATTAGGATTAAAAGCCAGCCGATCCATTAAATTAGTAAAAACTCAGATGTGCTGCAATGCTAAGGGATCTTAGGGATAGTAAGAGAATCCTTAGATGATTGCAAAGGCCTAGGATGTTTGGAAGGAGAATTCCACTTTAGAGTAATCATCAGTAATTCCAATGACCCATTCACCAAGAAAAAGTCCATTGGTCCTAAAAGAATGAAAAAAATATGGAATAATTGATATGGAACACCTGGGAGTTATTGATATAGGAGAACAATTACAGCTTGCGTGAATTCAATGTTTGTAACTGAAAAAGCCCCAAATGGATATGTATTGAGTCCCATGATTAAAATAAAGCCATAGAATGTAAACAGCACCTCATCAAAAGTGTTGAAGGAGGGACAGCTAACTTGTCAGAAGGAAAAACAAGTAGTCCCAATACTAGATGTAGGACATGCAATTTTTGGAAGAAAAATTGTTGAGACAAGCACTACGCTAGTGATTTTTAATACACCATTTGGCTATTATGCAGTGAATTTAACCAATGACCATTTGGTACTAGTTCTGCTCCTGAGGTATTACCAAGAGTAATTGCACAGATCTTTGAGCAATTACTAGGTGTCAAAATTATAATGAATGATGTTTTAATTTGGGTTTAAGGAAGTCATCACAAAGAAAGGCTTTGGCAAGTTTTGTAGGAAGAGACACCCCTGACATTCCACAACGTCGAAATCTGAGCTAGTACAACTTAGCTGTAAGTTGAGAAAAAGCGGCGTAAATGACGTTCAAGATAAAATAAAAATAACTGAGGTGCCCCCTTCACAATGTAAAAAGGATATACAGAGATTTTTGCGGTTGATAAATTATGCCATAATTGAGACCCAATCCATCTATGGTCAACAAGCCCATAAGGGAATTGCTGGAAAGTTACATTGCTTGGCCTTGGGGAGAGAACTATAAACAAGCATTTGAGCAGTTAAAAAAAAAAAAAAAAAAAAAAAATGAACAACACTGATCACCCTTCCACTAGGTTTAATATTATGATTCAACTAAGCCAGTTGCATTGTCACTAAGTCCATCTTATGAAAGGCCATCATAGGTGCAAATCTTATTTAGGAAGAGCACCCATTTATAGTGAGACATCTAAGCAAGACAGAAAGATAACCATGCCCAGGTTGAAAAGTAGGCTTTGGTTTAGTTGTCTTAAATGCCCTCAATATACAAACATGGAAAAGAAAAAGAGAAGACATACAAAAGCATCACAAACCACAGAAAACCTTTGGCCTAATTTTCAGAGGTGCTGACTATTGACCTCAAATGAAATGTGCAGATTCAGCACATTTGAAAAAAAGGAGGAGGAAAAAGAAAAAAAAAAAAAAAGACAGACTTTCTGCATTTAAACACCATCTAGAATCACATGGATGAAGCTGAAGCTATTCTGAAATGGAGGGTGATTTTCAAAGGCACAAATTGCAGTTAGGTGCCTAAGACCCATCACAAAGTTAAGCATCTAGCTGCAATTTGTGCATTTGAAAATCGCCCCCATGATCTTCCTATGGAATATAAATTGGATTAGGAATGGCACATCAAACACCTTTATCTGAGCAGCGAACACATCTCCACCATCTAAAAACAATGCTGATGACTATTGATGGGCTGTAGGAAGGTAAATGTCTATTACTGCTACAAAATGACTAGGGTTTCAAATTGAGAAACAAAAAGAGATCCAGATTTGTATAATCTGCAATTTACAATGATGATCAAAAGAAAACCCCTAAAATAAGACCACACTGACCATTTGGCAAAGAAATTAGTGACATGAACAACATTTTGTTAAAAAGCCAGTCTGCTGTTGCCACAAACACTCAGAAAAATGCTCCCTAAAATACAAAGCAGGCATGTAAGTATTGACAAAGGACAAGGAATAGTTTGCTCTGACATGGATGAGTGCTCCAACAACATCAGCTACAATAGCTTGTTGTGAATCATTTCTAGATGCTGGGTCATGAAACCCCAGACATGTGTAAGAGGGGCTGTATTTGAATTTAATGGGGAAAAAAAGTCTATTTGCTACTAAAATAGATCAGTATGCTAAATTCATGACGATTTCAAAGCCAGCTAGTACAAACAGTAGAATGATACTAATCACCTTTACCTGATTGCCATTTTTGTCCAAGCCCTCATCATTTCCCATTTGGAGAATTCTCTGGTCTCCTCCTCTGTCCTTGAAGCCTGCAACCTCACCCCCTAAAACCCACTCAAAATTGTGCTGCCAAGGTTGTCCTCTTGGCTTCCCCTCTTCCAAGGCACCAAACTTAAAACTTCTTGTCCTTAATTACAAATCCTTCCATCATTCAACTCCCACCCTTCCTATTTTATCACAAGGTCAACACCCACCTTTGCCCTGCCTCTGCCAATGATGCCAGCCTCAAGGGCTGGATTCTGTTCTTCTCCCTCCCAAGCACTTTTATTTTCTCCCTTACAACCGCTGAAAAGTGGGAAAAATCTCAATCAAAATCCATAAAGCCACCACTTTCTCCTCCTCCAGTGCCCGCATCAAAACCCACCTCTTCCAGAGCACATACAGGAAGCTGTAGCCTGATAATGGCTAGGCAGGTGGAGAATTGTGGTCACTGCTCCAGACTGGCTAAGAATGTGGCAGAGGTGCCCAAGGATACACTTACCAGGCAGAGTGTCCTGTCATCCTAGGATACGGTGTTGAGGGGTTCTTCCACTTTAGCACCCCTGTGCCCATCCTCTTGGTACCACAAGAGAGTCAGCAGCTTCCATGGGACTAGCCTTCCATCCAGGTCGCCTCTCAGTCCAGGCACCCTTCGGAGTTTACAGCAAGTCCAAAACGGAAAAGACCAAAGTCTAATGGTCTCTATGCCAGGCCCTCAGCCCGCCATCAGGGACTTGCCAATTTTGGCTTCTTTTAGTGCTGACACCTGTACATCCCCGCTGGCAGGAGGAATGGAAGGGGGACCCAGGCTTGGCCTTTCCTCTGGGTTCCAACTTAGGGACCTTACGTTAGACAGCTAAGGACTGTTCTTTGCAATCTCTTACCGCTGTCCCTGGGCTACTCTGACATTTTCTCTGCTTGTCAGCATCTTCCACAGGTCTGTGAAGTCCATTACACTCCGGCCCTGGATACGTGGTTTCTCCCCAGCCGCTGCAGAGCTCCTGCAAAGCCAGTCCTAGCCTCTCTGACAGCAGTTGGGGCTGCATTTCAAACAGTCCTTCCAGTTTCCTACCTTCAGACAGGAGTCTTTCCCCAGCCCTCCTCCTGTGGCTGGGCTTGTGTGTCAGGCAGTGCTTCTGTCTCTCCTTCAGACAGACGTCCCCAGCTCTGCTCCTGGAGCTGGGGGAGGGGGGGTAATTTTGGCCAGCTGTAGGGCCTTAGCCTGTTTCTTCCTCAGCTGCTCCTTTTCTTCTAATTAGCCCTCTGGTGCAGAGGCTACAGCAGCCAGCCTTCTGCTGTTGGAGTAGTGTCTGCCTGCTATGAGGGAGAGCCAGCATACATACATGTGGGTCCCCTTCCTAAAGCTCAGCCCAACTAGCTGGGAGATGGGGAGCCCTTGCTCAGTCCTCTTTGAAAGACTCCTGATTCTGGGCCCTTAAAGGAACAGTAATAGGGTTTCCTCCGAAACATTACTCATGCCAGGGATCACTTCTGCTCTGCCAATATCATTGTATATCTCAGACTTTCCAAAATCCTAAAGGACCACATCCCATGATGGTGCTGGACTGACCCCTAGGTCTGACAGGTTGACTACTTCTCTTAGGGGGACAGAATATCCCATCACAGCCTCCTATTACATTTCTTTGTTACCCAGTCTTACCCACCCCACCCCACTCGTTTGTCTCATCCTCTAGTTACCCCTTGTCTTTTAGGCTGTAAGCTTTCTGGGGTAGGGTCTGTAATTTATTATATGTCTGTGAAGCATCTAGCACAATAGGGCTTAACCTGGTTGTGGCCGTTAGCTGCCATTACAGTATAAATGTTAAATACTGATCATTTAAACTCTGAGAAATGCAGAGCTGGGACATTATAAAGAAATAAAAACTAGAAAACCAAGGTTAATGCATAAGCCAAACAGATCTCGGAAATGTGTATTATTAGCCTGATTTGTATAAAATGTATGCATATGACTTGCATAAAAGATACATTATCAAAAGAAAATGTTGATTGCCCATTTGAAAGAACAATTTCCAAATGCATGGAATATGTGAGGTTTTGATTACCAATCCCAATTCTCAAGTGTAGTATTCTCAGTAATTCACTAAAGCTTACTAAATGTCACAGTTTCTATAATACCTAGCAGCAATGAGTTCCACAGCTCAATTTTACTATAACATCCACATTGAGTATCACTGCCTGAGATCCTACCAGCTAAAGATCTTTCTTGGCACACCCACAGGAGGGCTGCTAACAAAGAGAATCCAGCACTAAAGATATATACATGGTACTTACATATCATACCATGCATTTGAGGATCTCAATGCATTTTGCAAATATTCATTAATTAATTAAGCCTTATAGTTAGAGCTGGTCAGGAATTTTTTGTTGAAATATCTGGCATATCAAAACAAAAGATTTTGTTTCAGATCAGTTCGTCCCGATTTGGAACATATTGTTTTGGGGTTTTGTTTTTTTGGGAACATTTTGAGACAATTTCACATTGACCTGCTGCTGCCTAAAGTGACGAAGTACCTCCTGTGAGTTCGTAGTTCAGCTGCATCATGCATGCTCCCATTCTGTCCTATGGCCTGGGCTTCTTGACTGGACTACATCTCCCATGAGGCACTGTGGTGTCGGCCTAATCAGTGTGGTGCATTATGAGAGTGTCACCATTGCAGTGCATTATGGGAAATATAGGCTGAGGAGCACACCCAACCAATAGGGATGAGGCTATGAGACACCTGCCCTACAACTCCTATGATGCACTGCAGCACTTTAAGCAGATGAAATGTAATGCCAAAGTGACTCTCAACAATGCATTTTTATCTGGTTAAACATAACGAAATTAAATGTTTCCGTTCAGGAATCTCAAATATTTCACTGTGATAGAAAATGCTGGAACAAAATGTTTCAATATTTCCAAACAGAAAATTTATCAACATATTTATTCCTCAAAAACTTTCAATATTTTGACTTTTTGTTCCAATTTGGGATGGAACCAGAAGGTGAAATATCAGAGTTTCAAATAAGTCTGAAATGTTGATTTTCAACCAGCTCTACTTACAATATTATCATCAGGTAGTAAACACATGTACAGTAGTGAGATCATGCCACCAAAAACCAAAGTGCAGACCCCTCTGGTGTGGGATGCAGAACTGTTTAACAGTGTACTGCAAACCATTTGGGAAGAGGACATGAAGAATATTCCAACTGAAAACACAAGAGGAATTTAAGCAGCCGAATGCAATTACCTGGGTTGGAATTTAGTCAGGACACTGATGTTTAAACATCCCTTCTCTCGTGAAAAGAACCCATGTGATCTTTAGTGACAACAAAATGATCCGAGCCTCCTCCAGCTTCTCAAGGCCTCCTAGCACCACAGTAGAGCATTAGATTAATTCTGATTCAGCAGGAGATGTTCTTCCCTCTGAATTAACAACACCACTTAGGTGTTCCTTGAGCTTCTCCAAATAGCTAGCTCAGCCTTAACCGGCTTAGCTTGAGAGACCCGTCAGGATCACAACAGAAGGTGATATGGCTGCAGGCCATAATACAGCCACCTATGGGGGAAGGGAGGCAGTGACCAAGGTTCAAAGTTGGCAGTGGTCACAAAAAAACATGAGTTTAGCAGTTTGCAACAAATGTCCAGAACATAACACAGACAAATACAGTATCTGTTCATCAGGTATCAATAACAGGGAGTACTGCAGGTCAGGACTGAGATGTGTTGGCAGAGCTGTGTGGGGAGCCCAGGACTGGAATGACGACGTGGAAGGGTGCAGGTCGACACGAAATCAGCAGAGCTATGGAGAGTCCAGATTGAAACAGCAAGGGGCACCGCAGCTTTGGATTGAAACACATTGGCAGAGCTGTCTGAGCATGGAAGCAGGACTGGAAAGGATGTGGGGGGAATGCCGGTCAGGAGTGAGGGGCATTGACAGAGCTGTGGGACGGGAGGAGCCCAGGACTGGAATAGCAGGTGCTGGTAGAGGTCAGCACTGAGACACACTGGTGGAATTGCGTGTAGACAGCCACCAGCCTTGGGCCGGGATCTAGCCAGTCGCTCACCTCTCACTTTCATAAGCACCAAACTTTGCCGCATGTAGAAAAAGAACAGACATGAGCCCCACAGCTTCAATTATTCTGCTGTTCTTATTAAGGGGCTTTATGGAGGACAAGTCGATGCCTCTTGCATAAGTCATCCCCCTCCGTTCTAAAACAGAAAACACCCCGCAACTCTTAGGATGCATGAATGAGTGGGTGGGGAACTCACTGCCGGGAGCACTGGAATAACGGGGACGGAGGTGTGCTGTGTGTACATACTTAGTTTTGCTGAGGCATAGCAGCAGTCGTCAGCTCCTTTGTAGGTTACAAGTATTTCACACATTGTCTAAGTCGCCCACTCCCTCCCTGCTCCTGAGTCACAGGCTCCTGAGGCTTTTCTGAGCCGTATTCAAAGTGCAATGCAATAGCACACAGGTTCAAACACTCTTTCTCCTGGCTTTGTTTATCTCCATCTACTCATTACTGTGGCGAGAAAAGGAAAGAAAACACTTCAGAAATGAAAGATTAGTTTGCTGTATCATAAAGATGAGCTTTGTAATCACTTTCCTTAAAGCATAGAATTAAAAGATAATAAAATCCCTAATTAAGGACCTCGTTAGCTTAACTAGATTTTCATATGCAAAGTGATGTTCCCCGTGTGCTGTAGCCATCTGAAAATGCCGCCTGGCCCTCCACGTAGCACCTGTGCCAGCTCCCTATAGTATCCCCCTCCTTCCTTTTCCTTCTCACCTTTCTTTCTTTCCCCTTGTATTCCGTATTTCGGTATATCTCAGGCTGGGCTGAGGGCATGTTGCACTGACCTGACCGAAGGGCATGTGAGAGAGAGATGGTGCATCTCAGATCAACCTGAGCCCAGGGCATATGGAGCTAACCTGAGCCAAGGAGAGGATAGAAGACAGTGCCGAATGCAAGGAATGTCTTAGGTTAACCTAGGCCAAGAGTTCTTGGTCATACATGGGCCAGTGATGTATCTCAGGCCAGCTTGAGGGCTGATGGAGCTGGCCCTGGGCTGAGGAGAAGACATGAGACAAAGATGAAGTGAGGGTACATCTCTAGCCAACCTAGACCATGGTTGTTTGGAACAGAAGTAGGCCAAGGATGTATCTGAGGCCAACCTGAGCAAAGGGCACCCAGGTTGAGTGTGCGTGGAGCAGACCTGGGCTGAGGGCTCTTGGGTCAGCAGTAGGCCAAATCTTAGTTCTGGGTAGAAAATAGGGTGACCAGATAGCAAGTGTGAAAAATCAGGACAGGAAGTGTGGGATAACAGGCGCCTATATAAGAAAAAGCCCCAGATATCAGGACTGTCCCTATAAAATCAGGACATCTGGTCATCCTAGTAGAAAGACAGTAAAATTCACTAGTTTGGGTGGGGTTTTGCTTGGCGGCGTTGGTTACATCTAAACCTGAAGCAAGCGAAACTTGCACAGAGTCTGCAGGGATCCCTGCAAACCCAGGCTGGGAGCTTCCCCCAGCTCAGTTCTTTGGCACCTCAGAGTGTTGCAGGGAATAAGGGGCACTTTCAGAATGTCCATAAAACTTCCCATCTGAAGAAGGGCCACGTCTCCACAGAAGCAATTAGGAAGCCATAAAAGCTAAGGTGGGTGAGCAGGTGAGGGAACAAAATAGCTGCGCCTCAGAGTGCTCCAGCCTTCGGTGCAAAACACTGCCCAGCGGAGCAATGGCATAGAGAGTGCAAAGCATCAGCTCGGTTTTAACTGACAAATTCCTACAGCTGGGAACTCAGCAAGAGGTGGGAATCAGGGCTTTCATCCTCGTTAAATCTGTAATCGAGGCCTCATTCTACTTCACTTAAATCCTGCTGTGAACGTAAGCAAAAGCCTCTGCAGTGCTGAGCAGGGAGGTCACCCAGGGGTGATAGCGCATGATAAACCAAGCTGAGGGGAGGCACTGAACTGGAGGCTGGTGGGGGCAGGCGGGGGCTTCTGTGGGTCTACAAAGCCATCAGTTGAGAGCTCCCAGTTTCAAACAAGCCCTTCTTTCCAGGCAAGGGAAATAAGCTTATTTCCGTCTATAGGAAAACTCCTGTGTAGAAGACATTCTAATCCTCACCAGAGATGGTCTCAAGATGAGCCTCAGGTCTGGATCTTAACCCATAACTTGACCCCATTTCTATAATGGACTGAATCTCAACACCCTGAAATGTGGGAGAGCCCATCCAGATCCAGATTCTGAACCCCCTTGTGGTTCTGCCAGCAAGTCCCTTCCATGACTTACTGTCCTTTCCATGCCTTATTGTCCAGGCCAGGATTTAGGGAGGCCCTGGGTAATAGCACTAGCTTCACCAGCTACCTTGAGCAATCTATTAGCTGGAGAGAATGCCCATTGTACTTCTTACAATGGCTCCTGGCTCTTATCCACCAAGTTAAGGAGTGCTTGGAGCTGAGAGTTTGGTTCCGCTCTGCACGGAAATAGGAAATTCTGATCCGGATCCAGTGTTTGTACCCAGCTTTCAGACACAGGGCTTCTGGTTGGATCCATCTCTAATCGTTACAGGCAATCACGGAGAAGAGGAAATCGCCATGGTATCTTACGTACCACTTCAAAAAATAATTAACGTCCGAGTGCTTTTACTACATTAGGGGTTCAAAGTGAGGCCTTTTGTCGCTACGACTCCTACACACAGCCTTAATGCTGCCCCTCTGACCACTGCTACTGGGGCGAGAAGTGTACCATAACGATCAGAGCAGCTTCACAAATGGTCACAATTATTCACATCAAATGAAAATGCCAACGTTTAACACACACGCTGGCTTGCTGCTGCTGATTATTATTACTATTCGCGTATGGCCCATTCCGCACAGGGCGTGGGTAAGCATTCGTTCAAATACAAACAGCAGATTTCCGTGGACAGCCTTCGTGGCCTGTTTTACTAGCTCGCTGCAAACACAAACGGCTCTGGTTGGAAAGAGAAAGAGCCCCAGGACTACCCGTTTGATGAAGATGTGTTGGCAGGAACGTTTTGCACTGGAAGTGTTTGCACAGCCATCTTGAAAGCTCTTAGTGAATGTGGGAATCATCCAATCAGGGAACTGAATCGACACCATGTGACTCAGGTGGCCAACCGCACAGCACAAACAACAAGTGCTCGGGACGACAGGCATGGCCAATTCTGGGCTGGAAGGTGTTCCAATAAACCATTTGTCAAACGACTGGGAATAACAAGCACATAATAAACCTGTGCCTGGATCATTCATAACGGGCCCGATCCAAAGCCCACTGAAGATAATGGAAACCTTTCCATTGACGTCAGTGGCTTCTGCATCAAGCCCTAACAGAAGAAGGGGCTAAATTAACTGAATACATTGTTTGCTGTGAATAGATTGCCTAGCTCTGATGATTAATTATTATTATTACTCTCATTTCTAAGGTGCCCTTCACTGGAGTATCTTCCGTCTATAATTGCTTCCTATCATGGGAGCTGCGGTAGCCTCCCCCTCTCAGTCTGAGCTGCTTACTTAGGGCTAAATTCTACCCTCAAGTACACCTGTGTAAATCAGGGGTAACCCCACAGACTTCAGTGAAGTTACTCAGCTATACAGTGATGTAACTAACAGCAGAATCTGCCCTTTGCACAGGGAAGCAGATCCAAGCGGTGGTAATCCCAGGGACCTTGCACAGTTGATTTCCTAGCTGCACCAATCCATGGCCCTTGCCTGATGCCCTAACGGTGTATAGATCTCAATCAGATTTCCAACAGGAACAAATTCCACACTGCTAGACTCTCCACTGAGGAAAAGCTTTGTCCCTCAGATTCCACGGGCTCTAGCCTGGGGAACGGCTAGAGTGTCCCTGCTGACATTAAGTGTTGCGTTGGGATGTGGAGAGGCGCCTTAGCCCAGCAGGTTAAATGTAGTACCCTGGTGCATGCAGTCAGCATGTGCAGAGTAGGTGAAAGACAGGGGCACTGCAGGGCTGCCTCTGGAGAATGACACCTCCATACCCGTATCAGGAGGGTTGAATAAGGCAAACGCAGTGAGATTTCCAGCCCATGAACAGTGTGGAGTGGTTTCTCTAGCTCCCAGTGTAATGGCTGAAAGAGGAGGGTGCTCTCTGAGACTCTTTGTGCAGGGGTAGACACAGGATACTGGTATCTCTGCCATATAACAGGATGTGGACTGCAGGTGGGTGTTGGTTGAACGTGGTGCCTGGATGTCCACAGGTCAGTTTTCAGAGTGTAGGACAGAACGGTAGTACTACTCGATTATTTGACTTGATTACAATCTGTCAGTACCTGCATGGGAGAACAAATATTTACTAATGGGCTCTTCAATCTAGCAGAGAAAGGTATACCATGATCTGAGGGCTTGAAGGTGACGCTCGACAAATTCAGACCGGAAATAAAGCATAACTTACTAAGGGTCATGGCGGAGTCCCCATCACTGACCATTTGTAAATCAAGATCGGATGTGTTCGTAAAAGATCTGCTCTAGGAATTGTTTTGGGGAAGTTCTGTGACCTCTATTATACAGGAAGTCAGACTAAATGATCACAATGGTCCCTTCTGGTCTTAGAATCAATAAATGTAGTTATATGGGCATAGGATGCTTTAAGTGCCCTCTAGTGGTAATTCTAGTCCTAGTTCTCGGTACAGTAAAGGTTCCTGTGACTAGACTGCTCAGAACCCTTAACCAGAAGTTGGGTGTGTCTGTGTTCGGATAATGAGCAATAAAGCATGGTGGAGCGGGATGCAGAGTCACAGTTAGGTGACTTTTTGCCCACCAGTAAACAAGTCAATATCAGTCTACTTCCATACAAGTTGTGTTGCCATTGTCAACGTGACATTACCATTGCACGAAGGCCCATGTGTTGCTAACTTGAGAAAGCAGCAAAAAAGTGTGGAGTGTGGCAATCCATTTCTGAGGTGACCAGGAAATTCTCAGCATTAGTGCACCATGGGAGGATATTCTGAGGTGGGTCTTCACATGAGTATCTATGTGAGCATAGGAGAGTTCAGGAGCGCACAGTTGTGTACGTGTATGAGTGTGTGTGTACATGGGAGAGTGTGGTGTGCATGAATGTTTGTGTATGTGGAAGTGAGAGAGTGGTGTGTCCACGCTTGTATTTTACAATGTGCATATTCATGTATGTCGGGAACCACACATCTGTGCCCTGAACAGGAATGTGCATCCTGCATGGAAGTAGCTTGTAAGGAAGCCAGCTTGTGTGGATGTGTGTGGATGTGCGTGATCGTGGTGGGCATTTTCATGTATATCAAACTTCCTTGATGCAACAGCATTACAGGATCTTAGAATTTCCTTTTTACAAATGTTATTTTCCAACTGGGGCTAACCTCTTTGTGCTAGTGAAAAAAGGAACATTCACCCTAAGGAACGAAAGAAAAGAAATACAGAGACAGCGTGAGGCAAAGGGGATGCTGGAGGGGAGATACAGAGACAGCCCCTTCCAGTGTGGGGCAGAGGAAGCTTGTGGGAGGGGGCAAAAATAGAGAGATAGTTCCTCCCAGTGTGGGGCAGACAGAGCTCTGGGCAGGGCAGAAGTGCAGCTCCTCCAGTGAGAGGCAGAGGGGGCTCTGAGCGGAAAGGAACGGAGACAGCGCCTCCCAGGGTGGGGCAGAGGGGACTCTGGGGAGAATTAATAAGGCATGTTCTTCCCACACGGGCAGAGTGAGACGATATTAATCAGAGTGCTTTCTGTAAGTAAAGCGAGGCATCTCAGGAGCGTCAGAGAGGGAGGCATGTGTCCCACTCACAGATCAAAAAGCCTGAGCAGATGAAAATACTTATGTCAAATCCCCAATCAGGCATCTCTCTCTCTCTCTCTTTCCCTCGCTCTCTTTCCCGGTTCATTTCTCATTCTGCAGGCTCTTTAGCACTAGGGCCCTTCTTCTGATTAACATTTCAAACCCTTTGTTGGTTTGTGCTGGGCTAAAGGAACTAATCATCATTAGCACTTCAAAAACCTGTCCTCTTTTGCTCCTGGAGTCACAGGTGCCCCGTTAACTGCTTGCAGGAAAACAACTGGGGTAATGATGCTCCTTCATCAAATCACTAGGAGGCGGCGGGTCAGGGTTTGGGCAGGCAGGAAGATCACGGTTGTCCTGACGTTCCATCTTCCCAGGGCGCTTGGAGAAACGCTTCCAGTCTGCCTCCCCTGGACTCAGCTGGCAGCCTGCTCACCAGGCAAATCGTGGGATGTCCTCAGCAAGGGCAGAGTGCAGGACGTTCTGTCTCTGGTCCTAACAGACCCACCCTGAAAAGACTTTTAACACACTGGAGCCTCAGCTGATATCAACCCCTCTATTGCCTATACAACTAAAACCTTCATAGTAGAGAGGGACAGAACCAAAATGCCAGATTTAACTATTTCCTCTCTCTCCCCAAGAAACTTGGTGACGTTCCAGTCTGGGTCTGGCATTGAATTTGCTGGCTGAGGCCTCTCTGCTCCTGATACAATCTGCACCTGGAAGGTTGAGTGCTTTCCCCAGTGCCCCACACCTCTGGCATCTGTATGAAAGACTGAAACTGATGCAAGAACAGGCATCCTGGAGAGATGGCTGTGCCTGGCCTGCTCTAGCGCCAGGTGGTGTGCAGGACTCATGGAAATGTAAAATCATGGGAGAAAAGGAGGAATATGGTAAATGCTGGAAGAAGGTCTCGGGGGTCATTTGTCAGCAATCTGCCAGCAACCTGAAGGTAGGGTTGGGTGTGATACCTGTGATGGAGTCACCCCCTCTTGGGCTGCTGCAGGATCCTCTCTGCCAGACATGATGGATCCCTGGGGCTCCTAATCATACTTCGGAAGAGCAACACTTTCTGTCTTTCCAGTGGACCAGCTGGCACTAAGTGGTGGTTCAGGAGAGTTTCCAGGGACAAAGTATAATATTTTTCAGCAGAGTGTGGGTGAAAAGCAGTTGGTTTTCTGAGACGAGCAGCCTCCCAACCTGAGGGAGGGTAGAAATGAGCCTTTTATTTAAATGTGAAAACACAAATGGCTAGATATCCAGCCCCTCATCCCTCTTCTCTGCAGCACATGCACCCTGGGACAGTGGGATACTCACAGATTTAGGGGCAAATTTTAGTAGGATCCCTTTGTTAAAATAGGGACAGCACAATCACCAGAATAAAGAATGGTCTCCCCAAGACCTAATATTTTAGATTTATGGAATATGCTTTGACCAGAAGAATCCACAGCATTGTACAGGCTGAATATATATGGTTCATTTCACCCACCACTGTAATGCAGCCACCTCTGGTATAGAACATGGCAGCTGTTTAACAACAGACAGGGAGACTGCACAACAGTTTTGGAGAGGGAGAGAAGATTATTTACAAGGCAGCTATAACCTTGATACCGAAGGACTGATCAAAATGGTGAACAAGCAAAAGACTCTAGACAATAAACTACCAGATACCACTAGAATTAAGGTCTGGGGAAGGGAATTGCTGAAATGAGAATTACATGCTTAGGAGGCTGAGGAGAACACCCCAGCTCCTACAAAAGTTCTAGCTCCCAGATCCATCTGAAGCATTCTGTTCTCTGCGCGCTCCTCCCCACCTGTGTCGCTGACACACAAAGGCTCCCCCTCCATTATAACATTCTCAATGGGATGTTAAAAAGCCACTGACTGGTATCACTGCTGCCCTTAGGCTCCGCCCCTTAGTATGACACCATGGAGGAGGGATGAAGCCATCAGGGAAACATCCCTGCAGCTCCCAACCCCCTGACTCATGATGTCCGCAAGGTACACTGGGCCCTCCAAAGGGGTTCTCATTACCCCCTCCCCCCCTCATTTCTTGCCCGGGTGTCTAGCTGTGTGTGCATTAATGCATAGGAAGGGGCTGGGTGTGGTGCAAGATTTCACGCAGCTGTTGCAGGCCAGTGATTTCTATGGTTGTTTGCCAGTGAGCCATGGGGATATTCATATGCCTGCATATAGGAGGGGACTGCAAGCGTAAAAATAATTGTGGTGGCTCCACTGTGAGACTGACTCTTGTGGGCAAAAACCCACCTTAACATCTTCCTCTCCTCAGATCCCATCCTGTCTGTGGAGCCAGTGCTGGGCTCTCTCCAGCCACAGGACCCTCTAATTCCAGGAATCATCCCTCCCCGGCTTCCCCTCCCCTTCCTGACATTTCTTGACATGCAAAAATGCCATTGTCTATAGCACAAATAACTGACTTTACAAGGGGGGTTCCCCCCCGAGGCTCCAGCTGTAATCTCCAGCCTCTCCCTTCATAACTGATGGGAGATGGGGGAGGCAGGGGCGAGGGCAGGTTTGGCTGCATACAGAAACTGTGCAACCTACTGCGTCGAGGAAAGTCAATGCGGCGTGTGTCTGAGGCAGCCTAGCACTGGTGCACAATGTCGACAGAAGGGGGCAAAAATCCAACCGCAGCCAAAGCTTGTTCCATGCCTTTGCTTCAGTCGGTTTCTCTCTCTGCCTCGCTCTCCACAGGGTTTCAGTGCTGACCACTTTGATAGCCCACTGGGCACGCTAGCAGGGAATGTGCAGAGGAAATTTCCACTACACGCAAAATCTCCTGGGAGAGGTGGCTGCAAGATCAATCCATATCTCATGGAACTCAGATGTACTGCTCCCTTGGACAGAGATCCGGCTTTTTAAGCCTAGACGGAGCCTGATCTTGGGAGGTCCCAGAGGTCCCCCATTCCCAGTTACTTCCATGGGAATCGATGATCCTCAGCACCTTGCACAGTCCAGCTTCAGTACAGTTGGAGTAGCCTCCTGCCTGTGTCTTGGCGCTGACTGTGGAGTGCATCAGCGGGTTTCGTGCATTGCTGTAATGAGCCAGTGGGCAAGTGCAGAACCATGAGTGCTTGTGTGTGTCACATATGTATGTAAAGGAGCCCGGGGTAAGTCTACACTTTGAGCTGGAGGCATAAATTCCATCTCAAGGAGACACCCCCCATGCTAGCTATGATTGACCTAGTGTGCTAAAACCGGAGTATAGCGTCGGCAGCACCTGAATACGAACCGGTCTGAGACACTAGGCATGTACTCGGAGCCGCTAGCCCTCACGCTGCTTTAGTGACGCTTCATCTTTACTGCACCCGCTCAGTCAGCGCTACAGCACGTTTGTTTCATACATTCTGCTTGACGTGTAGACATACCCTCCGTGTCAGCAGGCACGTGTAGGAGCGGGGTGGCTATCTGGATCCCAGAGTGGGCCCTCGGGACGGGTGTGAGAGCTGAACCAATGGAAATAATTCCTCTGGCCCAGGTGTGTTAAACATGGGGCCTTGGACTTCTCCCAGTAAAGTCACTGGGCCTGATTCTCCATCAGGGCTGGTGCAACCACTAGGCAGTCGCCTAGAGAGGCAAAATTGGGGGGGCAGCAAAACACTGAATGAACAATTCATGAACTGCATAAGTGAACAAGCAGGGTTCAGCAGTGGGAATGGAAATTCAGTGAGAATGTACCATCAGTACCGTCATATTCTCTCTTTTTCATATACAATACATCTGTCATTTTTTTATTCATATTATGGTGCAATATTCATTTTGGAAAGTTAATTGGGAGGGGGCGCAAGGCAGAAGGTTCACCTCATGCGCCTAGAACTCTTGCGTCAGCTCTCTTCTCCGCTGCCTTGCACTTGTGTAGCCCAGTTCAAAGTGGGTGTAAAACGTGACCAGATCAGAACGGTGGCACTTCACACCCACTTGGCACTGGTGTGAGTGACTGCCCAAACTGCGGGGCGATGGAGAACCAGGGCTGTTGTGTTTCTCCAGCTGGGGGCAGGGAACATCAAAACCATTGGGACAGAGAGGAGCTTCCAACCAACGGGGTGTTCCTTTCAAGATGGCCTGCATCCTCTTCCCTCCACTTCGGGGATGGGAAGCCAGAGCCTGGGGATAGGGAGCCAGAGCCCAGAGCTTAAAAGGAGAGGTGGCTGTGGAATCCCAGCGGATATGATCACACGTCAATGCATCAGGAGTTTCCCTTCCCTGGGGTTGATAAACTAAAGATGTAGCCTATCAGTGAGGGTCTGGTAGTGAGGCGTGGGAGAGCAGGGGAGCAATCATTTGCTGGGAATGTGGGGCTTTCATCTCCTGAAACAAGATGACAAAGCTGTCTCTTAAATACCTTCTCCCCCTCTAAATATATACCGCGTTTGAGAAAAAGGCCCTTAGATCAGGTCTTTTTATTTCCCAGGGAATGGGCTGGAATGGAGGGATGGGTGGTTTTATGCAGCTCATCAGTGCAGAGAGCAATACACCAGTCCTGCATGCTGGCCATTACTAAGGTCTCACCATATAAGGGCAGCAGGGATGGAGAGCAGCTTCTGAGTTTGTGCCACAGGACAGCATGCTTAACGGTGCCCTTCCTGCAAAGAAGTGACTATAGAAACAGCTCCATATTTACTGTGTCTCAGTGATTCCAACTGAAATCTGCTCAAGGATTAATTTGCTGAGTTCTTTGTTCTGACTCACAGCCCTGCAAACCCAGTGAGGGCTCTGTGACTTAAGATGGGTTCCCTCTCTCCCCCCTATTGCCACCAATCATCACAACTCTGCAATTAGAACTTAGGGAACAGTCCTGTTGAGAGTCCCAGAGCTGGACTGGCTCTGCAGGGCTTAGGGGTCAAAAAGGCAGTACAAACTTCTTTCACGCACTAAAGTGAGCAAATCTGACCCAGAGACACAGGGAGCAGAGCTGCAGAGCAAGAGGCTATTTTTATCGAGTCAGTTTTCAGAGTAGATTGCCACATTTTAAACTACCACTTCCCATTTCTCTCTAACTCCTCGGAGGAGTTGGCAAAAGATGGCAGGGCATGACCCCTGAAGAGAAAGTGAGTGCAATTAATTCTGTAATAAATCCATGGCCAGCTAGGCATTTTGCCATTGTCGCTATGCAGCACATCAGGATCTTTCTGAACTCCACGGTGACAGCATAAAAAGGACTCACCTCATCATGCTCAAAACCACAGATACTGGCCATTTGAACAAAAAGAGACTCTCCATTCATGGTTAGCTGTATAGAGCTATGCATATCGTTAAGCAAGGTTTGGGATGCAGTAACCACATTCAAGAGATCATGACTCAAAAATGTGGGGAGGGTGTATTGTAGGTTGTAAGAACTGAATAAAATATGCCTAAAACATGTTAGAAAAATTAAAAGGAGGGAAAAAATTAGGAAATATTTTTAATTGTAAACAAGGGTCTGGAGAGGAAGGCTGGTCTTGTAGGCAAAGCGTAGAAGTGGGAGACAGAATATATGGGTTCTAGTCCTGGCTCTGCCATAGGCTTTTATAAGACCTTGGGATATCACATGGACTCACTGTTGTACCTCTGGGCAACTTCCAATCTCTCTGTGCCTCAATTTCCCCATCTGCAAAATGGAGAAATGGTACTGACCTCACAGAGGTCATTTTCAGTGAATGTTTTCAAACGTGAACTCTGATTTGAGTGCCCAAGCTGAGCCATCTGAAGTGACACCCAAAATCAGAGGCCCTCTTTTGTAAATCTAAGCCTTTAAATTTGAGATCCTTGAGTTGAATATCGAGAGGCGAGCAGAGGATTATTATGCTATTTGCTGAGATAGCAGGGAGCTAAAAATCAGTAGAGGCGCCCCAGATTAGATTGGAATAAAGGCTTTCATCTCTCTTCACACCATATTCCAAGATTCAGCCACTCAGAACCCAGGTTTGTGAAAGAGAGGTAATGGGAAATAGAGCCCTTTGCCTTGAGGTTTCAGACCAGGCAGTTGAGCTAAGTGAATTGCATTTGGTAAGTCTGACTGGCCTGTCCCTAGTGGCCAGGTGATCACATCACAAAAACACCAGCACCATTCACCCTAATTTGCTGTGTGATTGCCAGTCTGAAAGGAGGCACCAAGGACTGGATGGTCAATGAGGACCAAGCTAACAGCTATTAATGTTTATTAAGCACTAACAACGTGCTTAAGCCCTGTACAAGACACAAAATGAGGACAGTCCCTGACCTCACAAGCTTATAGTGCAAGAGGCAATACAGATGAGTTGACATGAACTGGGAGGCCATGAGGAAAGAATAACATTGAGGTCAGTATTTTCATCTCCAGCTTCTTGGGGCTATTGTGAAGGAAGTGAATATTTAGAAGGAGTTTGCATGAGAAGAGAGTGGTGGCTTACTGACCCTGGACGGGGTGCATGTTGCATTCACAGGGGGTCTGGAAAAAAGCACAAAGACTGGAAGAGGAGGAGGTGAATGGGGGTCACCAAAGCTAGCAAAGTGTGCAGAATAAAAGAGTTCATCAGCGGTGTAGCAGGAGCACAACCGTGCAGAGTGCGGTGGGGGAAGTTTGCTCTGCGGCTGTTAGTGTGGTAGCTGGTATAAACAGAGGCCTGTGGTCTGCAGCAAGGTGGGACACAGGCCTTTCAGAAAGCATTAAAGCCACTGTAGAATCAAATCTGACAGATGACCTGCCCTGAACCATGACACCCTCTAGCAAACAAAACAAGCTTCACATTAAAGGGCAGTTTGATCGGACTCACTTCCCAGCCCCCGTCAGATTAGAAGCAGAGCTTGGTTCCTCCTGCTGGTGCACTAGGACTTGGTTCAGAGCCAATAGGCTTTGGAGAGATAGCAGAAGAAGGGCTTCTTCTGCACTTGTTCATAGCGCAGAGTGAGCGACACAGTGCATACGGGGCCCTGCCTAAATGTAAAAAAGGACAGATTGATTTATCGATCAAGGGAAGACACAGTCTCCTTGATGGAGACACGCTGTCAAATGGCGGCAGGACATGATGCTAAAAGCCCTCCAGATTGATTACCCTACCTGTCACCTGATCCTTCATCGCCTTGGACTCTGGCAGGTGAAAAGCTCTGGGAGATTTACTCAAGGCTGCATCAGTCAGATGGGGTGAGGCAAAGGGAAAAAAAAGATTTGGGTCTGAAGTCCTGGCTCCGACTCAACAGACTTGGATTCTCCTCCAGATCTCTAGGAATTGAAATGGTACAAAGCACACGGGCAAGCAAATAAGACAAAACAGCAGAGCCAGCCAAAAAAACACATAGCCGCAAACGACACCTGTGAATCCTGAAATGCTGTGATTTCCATTCCCCATCTGTTCCCTGGTTTAAGATTAAACTACTCCTTTTTGGGTGGTTATATGATTGCAGTCTTCCTTGGGAATTGTTCTGAGAGCCAAGAGAGACACCTGGTATAATATACATGGCTTCCCTCCCCAGCACACACACAAGCCCTAGTAAACCAACCATTTGGGCTGTTATAAAGCAGGGATATGATAATGCACACTGCTCACACTGCTCACCATGAAAATGTAAGAGTCTTTGACCCTGTCTACACTACAAGCACAACTCTTGTATCCAGTTTGTGATGCTTCTCATCTGACCTGGTTACAACAAATACAAACGACTTGTGCCAAAACGACACGTCAGCTGTGTTTGTGTGATTGTGCTTTACTGCTCGACATAAGCATGTTTGTATGAGTGCACGCAGGCAAAAACTGGGAAGCTCTCCCGCAGTGCTCTAGCAATGGCTGTGTACACGGAACAGCCTGAGAAATGTATGGGGCAATGCACTTTGGAAGGGTTTACCACACAGAGGGCTAGGAGGAAGGTTGGCTGACCATCCTGGTTACACAGCAACAGTCACAGCTGTAATCTTCAATGTCCAATCTACCCAGGGTCCCCTCCTCTTTGGTTAGCAGCACTGAAAGGTAGGGTGGCCATAACCCCCGACACCAGTTAGGGAGGATTCTATCCACACAGCAAACTAACAGTGTTACGATATGGCTATAAAGTGACAGCGGTGTACCGGTCTGGGCTGCTGGCAGGAGTGAAGCACTAAATTGCCATGGTTCCCCACCAAATATTAACTGCATGGATATGATCCACAGTTCGAGCTCACCACAGCACAAAGTTGTTACAAGCTTGTTTAAGAACTGTAGCGTAAGACAGGCATTCGATGACAGACATAACAAAGCATCTTTTAAATGCTTCAGTGCTACATAAATTACCAAGTACCATATGGTGGGAAAATGCACCTCCAGGGCTGCTCTTATACCTGTTGGAGTGCTGACAGTCCAACTACAGGCAGCTTTGTCTTAATTCAACACACAGAAGGAATAACTCCAGCCCTACAGCAATCCTCCTACTTCCAAAACGCAGAAATAAACCAACACCATAATAACATTAAACACAGTAATCCAGGAAGGCAGGCTGTGACGCTGGCTGGATTAGGGGGGGCCTTGAGATGTATTCAGGAGCTCTGATTACTCCCTTCTACACCATCTTGCGTTGGGGGTGTCACGCTGGCTGGATTGGGGGGGCCCATTTATTATGTTGTTTAACATCAATACACCAGAATCATAATAATTCATGTGAGATATGCCGTGTCAGGTACTGTTAGAAAGGCTATAACATGCTAAGTAAGATGATAATGTTTATGTTCATGTGTTATATGTGTAATGGAAGTTATGGATATGGTTGCTATATCTGTATTTCAATTTGTGCTGTGTCTGGGCGACACCCCAGACAGGATGGCTGCAGAACTAGCCTGCTTAATGGCCCATTAAAGAAATTCACAGGTACAATGGGCCCAGGGGGAGAAGCCAGGGATATACCTGGTGAATCACCAGGACTTACTCATATGACTCTGGACTCCATCTTATTCCTGTAAATTTCCACAAGCAGCATGGCAAAGGCCAAAGGACATAAAAGGCAGCTGCACCACATCCATTTTGTCTTCAATCTCCAGTCTACCTCTGGATCAACTCTTCTACAACTGACCAGAAGCTGTGAAACAAAGGACTGTGACCTATCCGTGCCAAGGGTAGCCACCTGAAAATGCCAAGGTCAGGGCAGGCTGTAAAAGGAGAGCAGATTCTCCCAGCGCTGGTGGGTGACACTGAAGTCAGACTTCCCAACCAGCCACAAACTGTGGTTCTGATTCCCCACACTGGTTATCAAGAAGCCAAAACAAAAATATACACAGCCCCCTTTACTGCATTTCAGCCTCCGGCCCCCAATCAGCCACTAGGTCCAGTAAAGAGATCAGTTTTAAAACTCTATGCTCTTTACCAAAAAGGTTCCTCCTGACTCCTTACCCAAAATACCACGCTGCCAGCCAATCCTTTAGTAACTAAATCTAAAGGTTTATTATAAAAAGAAAGAAACAAACTATAAGAGCAATGTTAAAGGATTAAAGCAATCAGACACACAATTGATTTGAAAGTCCATATACATCAGGTTTCTAATAGCATTGTGGAGTTTGCAGGCTTGTATAGTCCCTCTGGTATACATCCAGTACCTGGATGGGTCTCAGTCCTTTGTTTCACAGCTTAAGTTCAGTTTAGTTGTAGATGAGTTCATCCAGACGTAGGCTGAAGACAATCTCACATGAATCTCACAAGTCATATCTCACATGAATTATGATGATTCTGATGTATTGATGTTAAACATAATAAATGGGCCCCCCCAATCCAGCCAGTGTGACACAGACACAAACCAAACACACCAATCTGGCTGTTTAACAAGCAATTAAATTAACATGGTACTAACATTTTATTTTCTGAATTATAACAAAACACTGAGGATGATCCAAGCAAATCCTCACCTAGATACCTTGATTCCTAGCCTACATACCAGGAGAGTTAAGTGTATGATAGAGGGGAACTAGTAAGGAACACCTCCCCACAAGAGAAGACAACTGAAGCAAGGAGTGTGTATTGCATAGACATCTAGTGCCAGAGTGACACCTGGGGTAATTTCACTGATTTAAATGGAGTTACACTGTCATACACCAGAGTCAAATTTGCTTCTGGAGATGGAGAGGAGTTAGCACAGTTGGGAATGGGGAAGGAGGAATGTTATATACGTTAATATCAATATTAACACTTGTAATATAATTTAATTTACTCATTTCATGGCAGTTCTGTTAGCACCTTGCAGTCAGAGATCTCAAAGCCCTGTACAAATAGTAATGAATTAATCCTCAAAACCCTAGCCTATGTCCTCAATAAAAGAGCAAAATTTTATCCTTGCTTTTCACATGAATAAGTTGACACAGGACAACATTTTCAAAAACTGGCACTGAATTCCTATGCCTCTATTTTGGGGGGCCTAAAACCTGGACCCAAAAATCACTGCACCCAAAATCAGAGGTCACTTCTGAAACCACGGGCATTGCATTGCTCACAGTCACACAGCATTATGTTGGCAGACTGGCAATTGGACCCAGGCCTCTTGACTGCCAGGCCCTTGCTCCAAACACTAGACCACTCTCTCTTGTTAAAGAGAGAAGAAAATCAAGCAGGACCAAAGGGTCTTTTCTTGAAAAAAAAAAAAAAATCATGTTCTAATGGTCTAATGTGTCCTCCTGTATCTTACATTTATTATCAATTATATAAAGAGAAGGAAATAAACGTTAGGTAGAAGACAACTGCCTACCATCATGAGGTTCATATAAGAAGAAAAAGTCATAGGGCAATTTTCGTAAGAGCATGCATACCCATTTATGATCTTGAGGCGCGGGGGAGATCTGTCATCATGTTTAATGGCATGTCTCATTCTATGGTTTCAATAATTAAAGGAGATTCACCCAAATAGAGACAGAGAGAGAGAGAGGAACAGAAAAAGAAAGGGAAAAATCCTAGACAGTTGTGTAATTATTTTTTCCTCTGGGCCCAGGAAATGTTTACACTGAGTAATTTGAGATACTGCTTAAGATTCATACTATCGCTTGCCTGGAAAAGGGAGGAGAATACAGCAACAGTGTTTGACTATAGCTGCTACCCAATTATTATTGTAACAGAGAGAAGTGGGGATAAATCTAACTGACTTCACCCAGGCTGCACGTGTGGGGGCTGCACTCAGCCCTTAGATTTTAAGGATGCTGTTACATCCTGGACATGTGGGGATACACATAGGTGGCATTCCCCAACTTCAAGGGGGCAGAGGAAGACTGCACAGAGCAGAATGCACTTAATAGCAATCCAGAGGTCAAGGCCCATGGTAGCCACCTTGACTTCTATAATCGGTGTGATTACTACTATTGTCACTTCAGCACCACAGCAAATCACTTTCTTAATTTAATTGTGTGTTAGTCTGGAAGTGAGGAGGGTATATAGAAGAAAACAAATCTTCATTCTGGTACAGCTGCCTTGAACTTTGGTAATGAAAAATGAGTGCAAGGAACCTGTGGGCGGAGGATGCAGCCCTGAGGATGGGTGTAGGGTTGGGTGCTTCTCTGCAGCAGCTGAACTGGAATCCAACATTCTGGGTTTGGCCTTTTTTTAAACAGTGCCCAAGATCCCTTTTGCTGCATTGAACGTAAAATTCTCACACAGCCCTAGCAAGAGTCAATGCCTTTCCATATGCACTAGAGAGACTATAAAGCCCCTGACTGAACCGCTGAGTACAGACAGAAAGGAATTTGCCTTGTAGGGCCCTCTGCTCTGAAATGCACTACCACCTGCAGCAGCAAAAGCCAGAGATCGGTAGCTTTTGGGTTGCCATGTGAGATCACTTCGTTTTCTTCTGCTTTTTTATTTCTTTGCACCCCAGAGCAGCAATCCCCAAATACGAGGAAATCAAAGCAAGACACACAGATAGGTAGTCAGTCAAAACATGCAATATCCATGAACCCGTTTAAATCAGCAACAGTCTGAACAACACATCGCAGTCCATACGGCAGGTATGTAGCCTCAGGCCCTAACTGCACACACCCAGCGCTATGTGTGCACACATATATACAGAGGAAGAGGAACTGGAACACTGAGTTCAGGGAGCAGGAACCAAATGGAGGTAGGAAGGACGGACGGACGGACGGACGGACACACACACACAATCTGATTCAGCTCAGAGGGTGGATGCCGTTGCTGTGGCACAACCTCCCCGGAGGGCCGCTTGACACCAACATAGACTGAAAGAGTGTGCTCCTCCCTATCTATTCCCCTTTCAGTAGGCAGTATATCTCACTGGTTAAGAACATATTCTCTGTTGGGTAAACACATTCACCACGCTCTAGATCCTGCAGCCCACCGGATCACACCACAAGTTATCAAAAGTGCTTCCAGTCCCTCTCCTAACATACGCTGCTTGTCCAGGATAAAACACACAGAGTCTTGCACAGATACACTTGTTGAAACTTTGTCTGTTTCCTAGTCACATCAGTTGGCTTGGAGGATGGTGAAGGGGTGTGATGAACGTTTCCCATCAGCATAGATAATTTGGTCCTCATAGATCAGCTGAAGAGCTGATAGAACAGGGTTCCCCCCATAATTTCAGGAGGTGTATTCTGAATATCATCGAAAGCGTGACTCGATGGAATAGTGAAGGGTGTATCTTGACGTTCGTCCAGTATGTGAGCTACAACGCTTCTTCGGAGTCCTGTCCCATCTCTCCACTATCCCATTTTCTTGGGGATGGTACACAGCAGACTTGTAACATACTGTACCGATATTCATCAGAAAGCCTTCAAACTCTCATATGCAAAAGGTGTCCCATTATCTGAAACAGGTCTCTCTGGTAGGCCAAACATCACATATAGAGTGTTTGGGCAAGAAACGAGCGGCCAGTGATACACATCGCAACTCTCTGCAATGGTCTCTCTGTGACTACCGGTTTCAGAGGGGCTGGAGCAGCAATGGTTCTATGCATTATGCAGGCTGAGCATGCCTTCCCACAATGCTTAGTGTCTGAGCGCAGCCCTGGCCCCCAAGCAAAACTATACGGGAGTTCCTTCATCTTCCTAACTCCCAAATGTCCTTCTCGAGCCATATTCAGGACTGTTTGTAGCAATGCGGCTGGGACAATCACCTGGCCTCCTCTGCATATGGTATGCTGAGTAGCACGTCTTCACCAGGAGCTCAGAACGAACTTTGCAGAATGTAGACAAAGTTCTCTTAAGGTCTAGGCCCATCTAGTCTCCTTGGGCAGCATGTATCACCTTGCACAGTTCATCATTTTTAAGAGTGGAGTCAGCAGTCCACTCTACGTCAACTGACATACCTTTCAGTAAACAGCATACAGTGTTCTCTGCCATTTCTGCATGCAATGGTGCCAATCAAGCAGAATTTCTTGAAAGAGCATTGGCAAATAAATTATATCTTCCTCTGATACCTACCAAATTAAAGTCATACTGCAGCAAATAAATAATCTACCGCTGTGGCCTCACACTCTGCAGGTCAATGGCTTTGTGATGGAGGCCCAAAATAGGCAAATGAGCAGTTTCTAATGTGAAATGTCTTCCCACTAAGTAGACTTTGAAGTATACAATAGCAAAAACCATCACAAAGAATTCTAGCTCTATCTGGAAATACTTTGCTTCTGTCGGGGTAGAGTAGAAGATGCAAATATAACTGGCTGTTCCCCCAGGAGCAGAACTGCACCCAGGCCCAAACTGCATGCATCAGTTTGCAGCACTACAGGATTCCTTGGATCAAAAGAAGCATGTGATTGGATCTCAGAGAGGGCTTGATACAGGATTTCAAAACCCTGATTTTCCTCTTTAGTCCAAACCAACTGTCTCTGGCCCTGGGTTAAATCCCACAGCAGATCGGTAAGGCTTCTAAAATGGGGCAGAGCAAGTCCACCTATGTACTGAACGAGGGCAAGGAACAAACGTAAACAGCTATGATCAGTAATGGTAGCAAAGCAAAAGCTTGTAGCTGTTCAGGTGTTGGCTGCACACCACTGACGGGCCTAGAAACTCTACAGCATCTTTTGCAAAATTGCACTTGGCCACATTCAACTTTATGCCAGCTTGTTGGATTCAGTTCAGCACCTAGTCCAGAACAGCATTATGTGCAGGAAGGGTCTTAGCAAAGGTGGAAATGCCATCCAAATAATAACATGCCCCCTGGATATTTTCAAGATGCTGAGAGACCACTCTCTGAAATATCTCAGGAACAGAAACTAAAACAAAAGGGAGTCATTGATAGCAATACCTCCCAAATAGCATCAAAACAGCTGTGAACTTTCAGCCACAGGTATTTGCCAATAACCGGATCGGTAATCCAACACAGAGAAAACCTGGGATCCACTCACGCCGTGTGCCAGCTCTTCAAAGATTGGCCATTGAAATTGCTCACATTTCACATATTTATTAAGTGCCCTAAAAGCTGTGCACAGTGGAATGTTGCCTTTCTTGTTGCACATGATCATCGCGGGTGAGCTCCATCTATCTTCCGAATGATACCATTATCTTTCATGTTCTGCTTGGATCTTGTCAACAAGTGCAGGTGGTACACGATATGCAGGCAGTGAAAAGGGCTTGGCATTTGAATCCAACCGTAGAGAGTACACACATCCTGTGGACAGAATGCCATCACGATTAAATAAATCACAGTGTGCCTGAAGGATACATTGGGAATCCCCTTCCATTCGAGTTGACATAACTACACTTGAGGTGTCCGGTGTGAGTTCATTCATAATACCAAGGTGTACACCCAGATCATAGGACAAAAATGTCCAGATTATGAACGAACCCAGAGGGAAGAATATTAACTTCAGCACCCATCTCCTCTTCAGACATATACCACTAATTTCTACGATATGGAATACCAGCTCCAGCGCCTTGCCACATGAGAAGATCGCACTAAATAGAACATCAGGGTCGCTGGTAACGGTGGTCTCATGCCGTTCCACTTTTACTGAATGCACATCAGGCCTCCCATCATTGTGAACCAGCGTACTTCCTTTCCACAAACCCAGCACACAGCAGTTCTAGCCAGGTGGGCAGTCAGGGAAATTGGCCAAGTGACCTGTACTACCACACAGAAACAGTGAGGATCTGCCAACTTTTGCTGTCAAGGCCATGGCACAGGAGTAGGTATTATCATATGATTCTAGGCAATGGAAGGAGGAGGAAGCTGATAGTTTAAGTGTAGACACAAAGGTAGCAGCAGTCTGAGACAGCCAATCCCTTTCAGCCCAAGCCCTCACAAATGCCTCCCTCTTAGCAACCGTGGAACCAAGAGTTAGAGTTCTAGCATCTACAGCCAGTAACTGTTCATGCAGGCAATCATTGGTTATTCCAATCACAAAAATATCCCCCAGCATGATCACCATAAGGTCCCCAAATTCAATGTCCTGGGCCCACCGTTGCAAATGAGACGGAAACTTACATGTGGTTGCGTTGGGATGCTGGCAAGCTGCAAAAAACGTTTTCCTCTTTTGCAGAACAGATTCACCAGCCCCAAAATACTCACTGAAGCCCTGCACAGCTGCATCAAAGAAGCACTTGAGCTCTGGGAGTCCATCATAAATATCAAGGCCAGCACAGCTTAAGTAGTTCTACCGCAAGGGTAACCTAGCGGCACTGGAGAGTTGCAGGAGAGTGCATAGTTCCAAAAGTTCCAAATAAAGCACTGCCAGCCAACAGTCAAAGAATGTGCTGGGTTGCAGAATAGAAGCACTCATCGCCACAGTGTTACACTCTGATGCATCCCAGAACAGCAACCCCAAAACACAAGGAAACTGAAGGAAGACACACAGGTAGGTGGGGAATGAAAACACGTAATAACCATGAACCAGTTAAGTTAGCAACAGTCTGAACGGAACAGAGCAACAGTTCAAATGGCAGGTATGTAGCAGCGGGCCCTGAGTCACTGTACCTACCCAACACTATGTACGTGTGTACACACACACACACACACACACACACACAGAGAGAGAGAGACAGAGGAACTGGAATACTGAGTTCAGGGAGCAGGAACCAGGAAACAAATGGGAACAAAAGCAATAAGCAGGAAGGCAACACCCACGGACATATGATCACAGTAGCTGAGGGGACGTATCAGCAGAGCCCACTGAGATCTGAAATCAGGGAAGCAAATCTAACACAATGTTATGAGTTCTCTAGGTCGGGGTCCTAAACCTCCCTTGCTTCCTTAATGCCTCCCTCGGAGGTTTATGCAGAACCCACAAAAATACAAGGCAGGCCCCACCCATCTTGTCCACTCTGGCTCTGTTGTCCACCCTGGCTCAGCCTCCTCTTTAAAACTCACCTGTTTTCAGGTGTTGCTAGAAACCTGAAACTCATATCAGGTTCTCTGAAAGGGTCACACCCGTATGGGCTGATTTCCAGTTCTGCTCCAAATAATGAAACATGCACCATGTGGTGTTCTTGACTAGATATGGGCTCACGCCAGAATCTCATATTTGAAACCCCTCAGCCAAACTGCTGAGACGTGGTACCCTCAGTACAAACACTTACCAACTTTGGGCGACATCAGGTCAAGATCCAAACATTGTGACTCATGCCCATCTCCTCTTCTGATCTGAAACTGGGCAAATCTTTTCTATGAGGGTTTGAACTCACACCAGCTGAAATTACTCTGGATTAACTGGACATGAAACGCTCAGATCTCTACCAACAAAATTATATAAAGTACGATGCAATGTTGTTGTAGCCATGTTGGTCCCAGGATATTAGAGACCTGAAGAAGAGCTCTGTGTAAGCTCGAAAGCTTGTCTCTCTCATCAATAGAAGTTGGCCCAATAGAAGATATTACCTCGCCCACCTTGTCTCTCTAATATACAGTATGAAAAACAGCATGGAGTTGGCAACTTTCATTGGCATAAGTAGATGTCAAAACTCACCGTGTAAGCAGGGAAGCATTAACCCTGATGGGAAAACTGAGGTGCAGAGAGGTGAAGTGTCTTGCCCAAGAGCACAACAAATTATTGGCAGAGCTGGGAACATGACTCAGGACTCTTGTCTCCTATATTCAGTACTCAGCTATTCTCCATAACTTACTGTTCCCCTTGGCCCTAGCAGTTAGCCAGTATTCACAACCTTATAGGGTTGTTTCTTTTAGAAGGGAAAACTGATGAGACCAGACTGGAAGTTTTTTGGTGCAATCCTGTTCATTTACAAAGAATGCACACCTTGTCCTTTTTCTTTAAATGCAGTAGAAGCAAACAGCAGGAGGCAGTTTCCTTATTCAGAAACCCAAGTCTACCTTCCCAGTGAGCACTCTGCCCAAAAGAAGCTCTCTCTCTTGGTTTTCTCCTAAAGACACCCCTATACTGTGTCACTGCTGTCTGCTCACTTTCCCTCTGCATTCTGGTTCCTTTCATACACACATGGGCGCACACAGGCACAACCAGATCTTTGTCCATCTCCCTACATTTGTAATCAGTCTTCAGGGAAAGCCCAGGACCGCATGACTTAGTTTCTACTTAGGTCTTATGATGCTGGCTCATGCCTTGGGTGGTGGCTTCCATTGTTTTGGCTATCACTACACAAATGGGCATTTAATCACTCCCTCATTTATCCTGAATGAAGGGTGCATAGAATCCCCATCGACTTTTACCAGGTCACTTACTTACAACCACCTTCAATACCTTCCAGCATAACATTATTAAGGACCAAATTCTGCAAGTCTGTATTACAAGACTGGCACTGCTCACTCCAGTGGGACTGCTCATGTGAGTAAGGCAAATGGGATTTGGGGCTAAAAGTGAACAGTAACAACTTTGGGTATTACCATGCCTCTAACCCTGAAATGATCTTATTTTTATTCTCTAAGTTACCTTTAGCTGGCACAGAGAGTGAGTGAAAGGGAAGAAACTCTAGCACAACATGATCTCTTCAATAATATACATCTCCCCTACAGCTGCATAAAAATAAAATATTAACTTATCTGATTTGAAAGAAAAAGAAGAAAGGAGGGGAAATTTGAGTGGAGTAATGGGATGTTTTCCATCATATATTTATGCTTATATTCATATATAATGTTTCCATGTATCATCTGTTAGCTTCCCCCACTGCCCATTCTAGTCACTACGTTTTCTTTCTCCAGAAAGGAGCAGCCGACTTCATCTGTGGTCTGCACTGTGGAAGGATGCAGGTGGTCAAAATGATTTTTTACCGGACTCTTTGGTTGTATTTTCACAGATTCCATCTGAGCTCTTAGCTCTTCTAGTGTCACATCACAGCCTCTCTCAATCCACAGATTTAAGCTTCTGAGAACATTGCATGTGATGATATATGGGATTTCATTCACACTGACGGAGGGAATGATGAGTTTTGGAAAATAAGCTACATTCAGGCCATTCCAGCTGAAGGAAAAATGTTAATACGTCTTGATGGGATACTAAAGTCTTTATGATGGTATAAAAGCACTAGGAGGAGAGGTAAGTATGAAGTAGTGTCTTTCTGATCAAATTTGGGAAATGGGTCTTCAGTAACGCTAGTATTTCAGTTGGGAAATGTGCAAATACAGGCCCATATATCATCTTCTGAATTTTTCACACTGTCCAAATAGATGTCTATATAAAGTGAAACATACTCTAAACTCCACATCTCCAATAGGAAAACCCCTTTCAGCCATTTTAGATTATCCCCAAGGTTTTGGTATAATTGTATTCACTTTTTATTTATTTAACTGAATTTTGAAATAAGAAAACAATGTCTGTCTGGAACTCGTGGCGTCCTCACCATTATACTAACAGTACAATGCACAAATAGCCAAAACCAATGCAGCAGCACTTTTCTCAACCGCTCCCTTCACGCCCCCACCTGTCACATATCACAATCATTAGCCAGCATATCTATTTCCATCAGACAGAATTCCACCCCAGCTGCATCAGCTCCCCACAAACGTTCTCTCAAACAGACAGGCTTTGCAACAAGTCTGCCAGATCTTTCTAGTTAAAGACTTTTCAGTACCAGATAACTGAATGATGCTTTTCTCCTGCATGACTGCTGAAGATACAAACACACACACACACACAGTATATAAAATGCAAAAATCCTAGCGTACTACAACATTAACGCTGAGAAATCAAGCACTTAAAAGTTAAGACATTCCAGAAGTTAAAGTCTCTCCTGCAACATTAACTCAGCCACACTGCATATCCTATTTATCACATACTTATCTATAAAACTGTGTATTTCACAAGTAAAAGAGGAGTAGAGAACATATATATCCTGGAATGTGCTGAGGCTAAGATAATGTTGCAGAAAAAACTTGAGTCTTTAGTATATTCTGAATTCCAGTTCGGATTTACATTCTAAATATTATATTACATTGTTATCTTACGCTCCACATCTGTTTGTTGGACCCACTTCTTGTCTCTCTTTTTATTTTATAGTTGGGCTTTGTCGACACCACTGTTTCCCAAACAGTGGGTGGGTTTCGTGAAATGGTTGTAGATGGGTCGCAGGCCCAATGTGGATAGGAGGCCTGGGGGGGAGGGGAGGAGCAGGAGAGCAAACCCACCCCACAATCACCTCACAGCAGGGGCTCCTGTCCTATGAGAGCGGGCCTGGCTTCCCACTCTGGGTTTTGCAACCCACTGCACATGGCCACCGTGCCACTCAAATTTACTCCATCCTCTTGAGGGAGGGGCAGCTGGGCCAAACCTGAGTGGTGCTGCGAATCCGTGTGTGCCAGGTCACAACACCACTCACTCAAGTTTGGCCTGGCTGCCCCTCCATCACGACAAAGATGCTGGGTCAGATCACCCATAGGCCCAGCCCTGTGGGACAGGAGCGGCCGCTGTAGGGTGAATGCAGAGTGGATTTGCTCACCAACCCTCTCCGGTGCACCACGCTGGGATTAGGGTTGCATTGATGGGGTGGAGGGTGTTACTGTGGGTAGCCGGTACCCCTTCAGTGAGGTGAGGAGGCAGTGGCAGAGGAGAAAGACGTTGATCTCTGCTTTTTTGGCCTCCCCCAAAATTTGGACAGTGGATGCGCTGCAGAAAAAGCCAAAATGCAGGTGGTGGGTTGCCTTAGTACTAAGTTTTGGAACCGTTGGTTGACGCAACAAATGCTTTGTAGGCATTGCCCTACAGTGGAAGCACAGGTTATACCCACAAAAACATTCTTGCCGGGGTAACTGCATCTACACTGGGGCTGTTGCTGACATAGGCATGTCGACTAGGGGGTGTGACTGTTCTCACTTTCCCAGCCGGCATAGTTATGCCAGCAAAACTTTGTCGTGTAGACTTAGCCCTAGGCTCCGACCCTGTAAAGACATACACATGCTTTACTTTGTACACCGCCAATAGTCCCATTGAGGGTCAACACTGGATTGTCAGTTCTTTGGTGCTGGGACTGTCTGTTCGGGGCTTGGGCCTAGCACAATGAAGCCCTTATCCAATGCCAGGGCCTTTATGTACCGGATAATAGATAATAATCATTCTGAATCATCCCAGTGTGTAAAGTGAAGCACATTCATAAGTTTTTGCAGGACCTGGGCCATAGATTGTAAACTCTACAGAGTAGAGACTATCTCTGTGTAACACCTTTGTACTGTGCTTTGCATAATGGAGTCAGGGCCTCTCTGTGCTATTCCAGTACAAATACACACTAATATTAATTCTTGGGGTTTTGCATTTTTTTGTTTCCATTTAGTTTTTTTGGGTGGGAGGAAATACTCAAAGCTATTTGGTTTGTGCAGTTTACAAGCTTTACAGGCTTTGTCACTAGAGCTTTGAAGTTCCAGTTACAGCATCTACCCTGATTTTTTTGAACACCAGTGGTGAAGGGGGGGGGGGGGGGAGACTCAGGCCAACCCATTACTATGGTTCCCACCCAAGGACCCTGTAGATAGCAGCCTCCTGCTGCATCTCTTTAACTTTGTTCAATACTGCTATGATTTCCTGGGTCACTTTCCCAGGCTCCAGCACCTTCTTCGCCCTCTTCTCAGATCTTTCCGCCAGCAAGTCCCAGCAGGCAGCTAGGAACTCCCTGTTGCTCCCCTGGTCCCTGTCAGCACCTGCTCTGTCCAATGTGCTACCCTTGCTGCAGCCTGCTAGGAACACAGTCCTCACTCCTTGGGCTCCCCGCAGCAACTGATCATGCTCTGCCCTGCAGCTCCTTTTGTACTAACCCGCTGGACCCTGATTAGCTCCTTCCTGCACAGCTTTCCTAAGCTGCTAGGAGCACTCATCTCCCCTGTGCCTTTCTGGGATGGGGTACGGCAGGCCTCTATTAACCCCTTCCACTTTTTACACTGATGTTTCTGAGCACCAATGAGCCATGAGCCAAAACTCATGATTATCTGAAGGTCAGATATGGCCTTCAAAGTGCGACTGAAGCTCAGATATTGTGGATTTCCTAAGATTTGGTGGAACGGAACAACACGGCATGCAGTTCTGAGGAACAGGTCAATATACTCTGCTCCAGCAAACACAGCCAACTGGCCTGAGCTTCCGAGATCCAGCACCCGCTCCATACACAGCAATTTGGTCTAACAAGTCCTGCTAGCGTCAGCAGTGGAGCTTGCCAGTTGTCTGCATGGCTAACAGCTTGGCAGTTAGAAGTTCAAGATCTTCACCTGTGCCTGTGCTTAGGTGTCTAACTCAGTCAAGTTTCAACACAATGGGGTGGCTCCTCTATTATTTCTGAATAATAAAAATTCAGGTAGGCACATTTTTGGAGGTGCCTTGAGTCACAAGTAAAATGCTCAAATTGCAAACCCTTGCAAAATGGAACTATCTGTGTGGATAACTCACTGGATGTACCATGAAGATTAGCTAAAGAAACACCATGCAGTGGGATCCCATCTCATCAGAAAACATAACACATCCCCACATCGAAGCACTGAGTGATAACCATGGTGGCAGTTTCCCATAGTGAGACCAATACTGCTACATTTCTCACACGCAAAGAGCACACCTGGCATTTTGCAATCTACCTGACTTTCATTTCAAATTGAGGAAAACAACCAAGAAATAAAGAACCAACATAAAGTCTTTATGAGAGAGAGTGCACAGTGCCCCGCTCCTTAACAAGTCTGCATTTGAAGTCCGTCACAAAGTAGCAGCTGTGCATACTAAAGAGAGACTCCTCTGTATTTAAACGTGCGGCACACAGAAGACAGAATGAAAACGTTCACAGGTCTGACTCAGCGCAGTGACAGGTGCCTTATAGAAACCTATAATAATGATGGATAGATAGAAAGATTATACATTTAATCTCCTTCCAATTACATAGCAACATAAAACACAAATGCCACCTACCAGGGCATGTGGAGATCAGAAATCTAGCAATTACTGTACCCTTTGCAGTTAACATTCTTGAATTCTCTGCTCTGAAACAGATACCAAGTTTGGCTACCTACGTGGACCCACTGACTTGAAGAATAAGACTGATTATTCTGATTTCTCCCCTCTGCCCCCAAGCATGGCACTGCAGCAAGCTGTCCATGTCAGTCTCTGGTAATAAGTGCTATACTGGACATATCTTTAGGCTTTCCTTGCCCCTGCCGAGTTTTCAGTTTACCAGAGGTGGGGCAAAACAGCTCCAATAAAAAAAGAATCAACTGTGACCATGCTGCAAAATGTAAAGTCTGAAAAGAAAATGTTTAGTTTTGGGGTTTTGTGCGATACGCCCACTCTCATTTTCAAGCATCTCTGCACTTGGATTTTGGCGGAGTGCAAAGCACACCCTTGTGGTAGTTCTGCAGCCTGGCCAAATATGGGAACTCTTGGATATCCCCTGGGTAGGCTGCTCTCAACAGATTTCCAAACCAAAGAGATGTCCTGAGAAACCGGAAACGCTCCCTGATGCTTGTCAGAGCTGAAGCAAACCTCTGAACTTTGAGGGCAGCTGTCACAACTCTGACAATTCTTTAGAGCTACACAGTGCCCAGAACTGAATCTTCTGTTCAAACCCTAAAGTTTATCCACTCACAGATATCTTTGCAAAAGAGTGGCTTGGAAGCTTGTCTCTCTCACCAACAGAAGCTGGTCCAATAAAAGACATTACCTCACCCACCTTGTCTCTCTAGTAACCTGGGACCAAAACGACTGCCACTACACTGAAGATTATATCAGTATCATTTACTTCATTTCCACCACTGTCTTCTGTATCAAAGCACCAGAGGTAAAGAAAAGAACGGCATGCTTGGCAGTCAGCGAAGTAAAGGGTTGGCCACTTTGCACCCCAGTGGCCAATGCTGGTCCCAGGAGTTAGAAAAAGCAGCTTATAGCTACCCTGGACCCAAACTCTTTGATATCATAAGTGGGACAGCTTCACTTAGTCAAGTTCTACTCATTTACACTAGCAGTGATTTTGGTCCCTATTTTTTTTACGCAAGGGGTGGAGGCCAGTGGAAACTACAGATCCCACCATGCGTTGCCCCATCACTGCCTGAGTCACTGGGCTGCATTATGTGGTGAGATTGGTAGTTCCCTTGCGTTCATGGTGAGGGCTACTCCCCTATCGTTGGACCTAGCCCATGAGCTCACGGAAAGAGGCCAGTGCACCACTCAGCTGGTCAAAACCGGCATGTCCCTGGCTGTAGCAGAATCTATTCAATCTAAGCAGCACAAGAAAAGAAAAAGCTCCTCAATCCCGTACAGCCAAGCCCCGCACTGCACCCTCAACGCTCCCCTGCAACTCAGCGCAAACTCCTGCACACCGTACAGATGTAATCAAGTTTTAGGGATTGAAAGGCCTTTGGCAGCATCTTAATGAATTTCTCCTTCTGCCTCTCTCTCCCCCATTCCAGTCTTCTCTCTCTCGGGCAATAATGTGCTTTTGGATTTTGTGGGCATCTTTTCTCGCCTCCCCTCTCCTCAAAGCTGATGCGGCTTACTGGCAAATCCTGTCTCCTGAGACCAGGGTAGTGGCAAGAAGGCAGAGGCGCCCATATGAACTGAACTTGTCAGACAGGAAATTTGATAAATGTCACTGGAAAGAAAGACGCTAGAAATTAAAGAGGTTTCCCTTTCTCGCTCTCTTGTCTCAGTCACTGTGCCCGAACAGCCACGCCGCCTGCAGCACATCTGACGAGCTAAGCAGAGCCAAGGGATAGTCTCAGTCACTACTCGGACGGGCTTCCCCCCCCCCTGCAAGGAAAACCCTGGTGCTGTAAACAGTGGCGTTAGCAATTCAGCAGATGGCACTCTTTCTTCCCTCTGAGTCAGGAGTGAACCAATGCTCTGACATACTACGAGGCGGCTCTGTGTGGCTGCAGTTCTGGGCAACGTTTCATAAAAGCACCCAGGTGACTTGGGGCTTTTCTGCACTAGGGGTGCTACCGCACTGGAGCTAAGCCGCTGCGGCGCCAAAGCATAGACCATTTCCTCCAGCAACAGAAGGGGGGTTGCTCTCGCTGGCAGTAATCCACTTTCCCAAGCAGCAGTGGTGAAACTGATGGAAGAATTCTTCTATCACACTAGACGCGTCTGCTCCAGATATTAGGTTGGCATGGCTATGGCACCCCTGGGGTGTGAATCTTTCACACCCCTGAGCACCATAGCTTCGTCGGTCTAATTTTTAAGTGTATACCAGGCCTTAGGAGCCTATGTCTCATTTTCAATAGTTGCTTAGGCCATGCCCAGGTTTTGAGAACTGTAGCTGCATAGCTGCATAGCTGCATAGCTACAGTGCCAGCATAACCCCAGATTGTAGACACAGCCGATAGCAATGGAAGGAATTTTCCCTTTGCTATAAACCGCACCTCCCTGAGCAATGGTAGCTAGATCAAAGCATTCTATGTCTAAACTGGGGGTTATTTTGGCCTAGCTACACCATTCAGGGATGTGGATTTTTTTTAACACCCCCAAGCATCATAACTATGTCATAAATTCTAAGTATGGACCAGGCGTTAGGCACATAGAAACGTAAATTGTCCTGCACTGTTAAACATCTGCTTTATTCCCACCCCTCCCCAAAGGTGGCTGTGTTTCAGTGCGTGCATCTTGTATCTGTCTTTTGTAAAGGGCTTTGGGATCAATGGAATTAGAAGAGCTATAGAAATGTAGATCACCAAATACAAGAAGCAGAAGACTGGGTGTTTTGAAATGTGAATATGCAACCCTAGTTAAAAATTGAACCGCTCCACAGATGCAAAGGAAATTTGGGGACAGGCTCAGTTTGGTTCTCCTGTTTAATTTCCCTTCATTTTTATTTATCAGCAGCATGGTTTTAAAACTGTACAGTAAAACAATGTATTTTTCCAGGAGACTTTTCATAAATTTAAAAATGGATTTGCTTTGCTCATCATGCCGACACCCTCTTTGCATTTGCTTTCCGTCAACATTTGGGCAACTGCATTCTGCTCACATAATGTTTGTGGAAAGCCAATTTTAAGCTTGCAAACTCAAGTAATGGCAGATAGCTATCTGTAAACTCACACATAAATATTTGCAATGGAAGTAGCATATTACATGACACTAGACATGGTCTGACACAGGCAACAAGGACTGAGTTACCATAACCCCTTGCCAGAACCTTGGTACAGAAGCAATTAAATGAACCAGATGACTGCAGGTAATACCTAGTTCTTATACAGTGCTTTTCATCAGCAGATCACAAAGTATTTTACCAAGCAGAGCAGGTCAGTATCATTGTCCGCATTTTTACAGATGGGGAAACAGAGAGGTGGAATGACTTGTCCACAGTAAAGTCTGGTCTACACTACAGACCTAGACTGGTATAACTGTAGCCGTGTTATGTTGCCAGGAGAGAGTTCTCCCACCGACAATAAAAATCACCAAAATGAGCGGTGGTAGCTATGTTGGCAGGAGAGCGTCTCCCACCGATATGGAGCTGTCCACACAAGCACTTATGCCGGCAAAACGTATGTCACTTAAGGGGGTGCTTTTTTCACTCCCCAGAGCGACGTAAGTTTTACCGGCGTAAGTGTTAGTGTATACAAGGCCTCAGCTGATGGGAGAAGCTTTCTCCCATTGGTTTACAGTGTCTTCATGAAAGTGCTACAGCATGCCAATGCAGTGTTTTATGTGTCAACCTGCCCTAATCTTGTAGTACAGCCAGGAACAGAACTGAGGTTTCCTAAATCCCAGCCCAGCGTTCTAGTCACTAGGTCACAGACAATTACTTTGCCTAGATGCGGTAAGTGAAAATTACCTTTAAACTCTACACCCATCCAGAATTGGCCTCAGGCAAGGAAAAGGACATTTGAAAACATTCTACTTTATTCTATTTCTTATCTGTTCCCTCTCCCTAAACTGCTTCCTCTTCCAAAAAGAGTCTAAAGCCCCGTGGCTGCTTCAGACCTTCCTCCTCCAAGAGTTAGACTCATCCAATCAGAGAAACAAAACAAGAAAATATGGCCAAATACAATTAACACAGTTCATATTGGGAGCATCAGATCCGTGCAGCTGAACTGCTTGTAATGATAAAGAACTGTGAAGAACAACATTCATAGAGTAAAATCAAGGCCACCTACTCATTGTCATTCCACAAAAGAAGCAGCAGCAAAATAGATGGACTAGGTTACTCACCGTGAACTATTCACAGGGTCTAACAACACACTTGATGCCTTTGCAAAAGCAGACAACGCCTCGTTCACAAGGACTAGGACATGGCAGTGTGGGTGGAGGGGCGATGGGTGTATTATTTTGAACCCCTTCAGTTCTAATCGTGCCTTCAGCTTTGCCGCTGCAGTTGGAATTAGAACAGGTGAATGCAATGGTCCCTGGCCTGGGGCTGCTCAAGACGTAGCTCTTGCCGTGTTACCATGCTTCAGCAGATCATTTTTACAGTGTGCTGGTTTGATCTGTTTGATTCTTCCACCTGTTTAGCTTCCACTTAGCCCCAACCTCTGTGGAGCTCGATCTGGGACACATGAAACCACATGATGAATGGTCTTGTGGTGAAGGCACTGGGATGTGAGTCAAGAGACTTGGATTCTATTTCCAGCCCGGCGATAGATGCACCGTGTGAGCTTAAGCAACTCACCTCACTGTGCTCATCTGTAACAATTATAATTACCCAACTCATCTCTCTGTGTGAAAAAATTCCCTGATGTTATGAGGTGCTCCGAATGCCACAGGAAAGAGCCTAAAAACATAGCTATGCTTATGCATACAGTTATCTGTGTCCCTTGGAGCTGATCTAGTGCAGCAATGGTACCGAGTAACAATGCTGGGCTGCAACACTATGCTAGGTGAAATCAACTGGGGACCCTCTGTTACCTTACCATCTGCATTTGCAAGATGCCGGCCAGGCTGGGGAGAAGGGTACCATCCTCTGGATGAGCTTGGTCATTTGAGAGATCCTGGGTGCCATGATGGGTATTAGGGGAACACAGTCAAACACTGAAGGTTTGAAATTTCCAGAGAAGGGCCAACATGGTTCAGTGTAGCACAGATTTCCTCTTTGCTGAGATGGCAACTGCATGCAATTCTAACATTTAAGCCACGACTGGCCTTGCCTGTCATTTGCTGCCTTCCTTTGGTTGCAAATGCCAGTAATTAGCAGAGGTATTTGTATGTCCCGTGGGCCTGCCTCCCTCCCAGCTCAGCTACCCCTTCTGCCTGACAATCTTACAGTTGTCTTTGGTTTATGATATCACAGTCTGTTTCCTTGAAGAGGATTGTGAGGTCAGAAAGGGAATTTGTATCCATTACAAAGCTGTTAAAGCATCAATGAATATGTGTTATTAGCCTATTTTAACTTAATTTATTGTTTAACATACAATAACTGTCTGAGTAAATCACTTGCAAAGGCCAACACAGCTCCTCTGTATCCCTGAGAACCGTATCTGGTAACGGCTGCCGAAAAACATGGGAAATCTTGGGTATTGGTAGTGTTTAATATTAAGTCCCAAAACTTCTAGGAACCCAACAAGTTCTTGGAATCTCCCCTAGCTAACTTCTCTCTCATTCTGTACTTCCAGCTGTGCACCTTTCCATGTGCTCTTCCCTATCCCATTACCAAATACTATATAATCCAGTGTGCACCCCAGAACTTCTCCAGATACTCACCCTCTCCCCTTATCCATTCCTGATACAGAAGAGTCTCTAAGCGAGTCCCATGTCTTCTCTGGATTATCTCCACAACCCTTCTAACATTCCACTCTTGAGACCGTAGGACCCACTATGAGTCCTTCTTTAGATCTCTGGGTCTTCTCCCGCCTGCCCCACTCCAGCTCTTTCCCATTTCGGATACTGCCCAACCCGCTCCCCAACTTCTTCAAATCCTGGCTCCCTTTTCTTCCACACCACCACATATTCATCCCTGATATTATACTGCCCTCTCCCCTTAACAATGCTCTAGATAGCCACTTCCTGAGAGGAGCATCCGACCTTGTAAATGACAGGTGAATAGCACAGAGAATTCATTGTGCCTCCCACATGCACAGCAACTTGCATTCCTGTTCACTGAGCAGAACACCTGCGGCTGGATCAGTGCCCACTAGTTGGAGTTTACTCTCCAATGCACATAAATTGCTGCCAGAAGACAGTGCATTTCCCTAGCCTCGCCTATGTTTTCTGTTGCAGACGCTGGGATAGAGCAGGTTAGACAGGAAAAGCAGGGAGGGGTAGAACAAGGAAGGAAGAAGACCAAAAGGAGCAGCATTTGGGCTGGAAGCCAGGCAAATCAGAAGATTAGAGATAAAAGCTTTAAAAGAAGTCTCTAATCTTTCTTTTTTTAATCGGGTGGGTTTTCCTTTTCCATGTCAATCTTCCTTTCTTTTTATATCTGCATCAACATGGCAGAGATCTCATGCCTAGCCAGCTGCTCAGCCCAGCAAACGCGCGGTGGGGTTGAGGACACGAGCATATGGGAGATGACACACTTTTGAGTCTGCTAAATGTTATCTCCTGAACTCCCAGCTGCTGGGTTGAAAAGGTACTGAGCAAAGGGTTACTTTGTCCAATGGGAAGCCTTCCTTCTCTGCAGATGCAATTTTCTGCCCCCATTTGACTTCTTTACTGATTCAGATGCTTATGAAGGCGCCCAAGTCTGTCAGTCTCCCAAAACGATGTCATCTCCAAAAGACTTACTGTTCAAAGGAGCAGACTGTACATTTCCACTGCCTTGGATTATGTTCAAGTTATTGTTAAAGCTTCAGGGCAAAGCTGGCATCCATCAAAAGCTGGAGCTGGGTATATGGGATCTGATCCAATACCTGTTCAAGTCAATGAGAATCTTTCCATTGACTTCTGTGGATTTTGGATCAGCCCTTTTATGGATCTGACAACACTGCTCAATCCTAAATGTTCCCCTGCCCATTATTCCAGTACTTCCCTCCCCTCTTGCTTTACAGCCACAACTAAATCCTGACCTGCAGTAGCCCTGCTGCTGTGAGGGTGTATTAAGCAGCAAAATATACACTCGTTTCAGTCCCCAAGCCCCCATACTCAGGGAGAGACATATGCCAGGAGAAACAACAATATGGGACATTTATGTATGTATTCATGTGTCATTACTGCTATCTTTGTGTCTTGTACTGCTCCAAGCACACTATAGGTGCTTTATAAATAAAAGGACTTTTCAAAAAGGAATGTTGACAGATCATATTTGACTCAAAAGTTAGGTGTTGTAAAAGTAAAGCTTTTAGAAAGTACTATTATTACTATTTATTAATGTAGTAACAACTAGCAGCCTGTCATGAACCAGGCGCCCCTTGTGCTAGGCACTGTACAAACACAGAACAAAAAGACACGTGCATAACTATTAAGATTTTGTTTTCCGAGTGCTGCATCTTTACATTTCTAGGCCCCTGCTGCCGACAGGAGCAGCTGTCACTGTGTGAAGCAGAGTGAAGCAGTATGTTATGGAAGATACACACACAGAGCTCTCTCTCCTGGAGACTTTGCTTTTGTTCTTTGTTGTTTCAGTGTCTTTCTTTAATCTAAAGAAGTCAGACTAGAAGTACAGGTCTGCATTTTGTGTCTGGAAAACAGAACACCTAAGACAAACAGCAACGTTGCCATGGATTTTTTTTTAAACACCAAATAAAAATAAACAAACTGTCCTTGGCAGTGTTTTCAATAGAACCTAGTGAATAATTCACAATAAATAATGATTTGTTGAATTTAGCCTGGTTTTCTGCTTGTGTAATATGCACAACCAGATGGCGATTTCCTTGAATGTATTTGTTTTTCAAATGTATTTGATGGGCTCCTTTTCATCTCCCCTCCCCCATTTTTCCTTCTGTGGTTTGAGCGTGAAATTTGAAATTCCAGCTGGGTTGAGTACTGGTCAGATAAGTCAGATGATACTGTTTCTGGTCTCTAATTAGAAGGGTGGCAAGAATGATTGGGGGCATGGAAAAGCTCTTATATGAAGAGAACCTGAAAAGATTCGGACTGTTTATCTTAGAAAAGAGACAGATAAGAGGGGACCTGATGAAACTCTATAAAATAATGAATAGTCTAGAGAAAGTAGATTTGGTCCTTCCATTCTCCCTGTCTCATGATACAAAAATAAGGGAACTGTCAATGAAATTGAAAGGTACCAAATTCAAAACTGTTAAAAGGAAATATTTTTTTTCACACAACATGTAATTAGACTGTGGAACTCATCACCACAATGTGTTGTTAAGGCCAAAACCTTAGTGAGATTCAAAGAGCGACTGGATATTTATATGGATAACAAGAATATCCACAGTTATAATAGTTATTGCTCAAAAAAAGGATGAGAGGAAACAGAAGACCTTCTGCTTCAGGGCTTAAACCAATCACTAACTATTAGGGATCAAGATGAGACTTTATGGAGGACGGATAATCCCACATCCACCAACAGTGGACTTTCTTGCACCTTCCTCTGAAATATCTGGTTCTTGTTGCTGTGAAAGACAGTATACTGGCCTAGATGGATCATGGGGCTGATTGTGTGTGACAATTCCTATGTTCCTCTGATTGAGTGAGTGCACAACTCCTTCTGGCTGAATATTCACATGCATCAATGCAAAATTCCATTTCAGAGAATCCTCACAGCTGCAACTTTGAAATTAACTTTCTTCCAATGTTTTTTGAGATATGCACAGAGAGAGAATGCTAAGTAGCATTCAGTGCAGCCAGCGCATGTTCACGGAGAACTTTCAACCATCAGTCACAGAAATTCTGTTTGCCTTATTTGCCCGAGCCTGTGAATGCTGGGGTAGCATTATTATACACAGTGATTAGTCCCACTGACCAATCCCATTGATTTCAATAGTAGCCAGTATCCTGAGTGTAAAGCTCACTACCATCAGTGTTCACAGGCTCCGGCTTCCAGTGCAGAGCCAAAATCTAGCAGTAAGGAGCTAGTGCGTGAGGATCTGAAAGTGAAAAGGTCTAGAAACTGAAAAGAAAAGGAAAGCTGAGAATCCTATGGCAGCTGTAAGAAATGCAAACCACCACCAAACACAGCACAAGAGGGAAAAGTAAATCAGATTTGAAACAAATATTTCAGGATTAGTTTATCAGGAGGCCTGATCCTGCTCCAATTGAAATGAATGGGAGTTTTGCTATTGACATGAATGGGTGCAAGATCAGGCTATGAATGGTTCACAGAATGAAAAGCCTACGATCTAAGGAGTTGTTGGGATCCCAGAACCATGCTGTGTGCTCTGCAAAGGGGCAGGGGGATTAAACTGGATCCTTTATCCAAGCAACCTCACAACTGGCTTGCAAAGCTCCCATCAGTCAATGGTGCAGGATCCAGGCCTAAATAAATCATTGCTGGCTTTCTTCTCCCTTCTCCTGATGACTCAAACTCCCTCCAATGTTCTCAAGTGGGTATTGCATTTGGTCACTTTTGCTCATTCCATTTACATTAGATGCAACATTCAAGAAATTGAGTTTTTAAAATATAGGCTCATAGACGTTAAGGTCAGAAGAGACCATCATGATCATCTAGTCTGACCTCCTGCACATTGCAGGCCACAGAACCTCACCCGCCCACCCCTGTAATAGATCCCTAAGCACTGGATGAGTTATTGAAATCTTCAAATCATGGCTTAAAGACTTCAAGTTACAGAGAATCTACCATTTGCATTGTTTAAACATGCCAGGGAGGAAAACAAACAAAAAAAAACCCATGGAGTCTTTGCCAATCTGACTCAAGGAAAAAGTCCTTCCTGACCTCAAATATGGCAATCTGTTAGATCCTGAGCAGGTGGGCAAGACCCACCAGCCAGAGACCTGGGAAAGAATTATCTTGAGTAACTCAGAGCCCTCCCCATCTAGTGTCCCATCACTAGCTGTTGGAGATATTTGCTACTGGCAATCACAGATCAGCTACAGGCCATTGTAGGCAGTCTCATCACACCATCTCCACCATAAACTTATCAAGCTCAGTCCTGAAGCCAGTTAGGATTTTTGCCCCCACTGCTCCCCCTGCAACACTGTTCCAGAAACATATATGATTTTTAACCTGACAAAACCCCTCCAAATGTACCAAGTGGCCCAGTGATCATTAAGGGCACAACTGCAATAGATAAGAGGGACAGGGAGATTGTACAGGCTGCACTGATTCCACCCATCAGTATCCCCCAAAGTCCCAGCCACCAGTGCGGCCGACAGTCCCAAGCATGGCTCAAGTGAGCCCCTCACGTTTCTGCCTGTCTGCCAGGTCCCTGTATCAGCAAAAGGCAGAGAACAAGCTGTGACCGCGGGCAATCAAAAAACTGCCGAACCATTGAAACCTGGCATGGCGAATCGGTGTCGGAACACCAGTGAGCTTGAGGAGGTGAAGAGGATGCCCAGGGGAGTAGGGCAAGGCAGAAGATAGTGTGACGGGGTCTAAACTTTACAGCTCTTCTCTGCATGATAAATTTTGCAGCCGCTCAGAAAGCTGCCCCTCTGTGCAATCTCTCTCTCTTTACCCTCTGCTTCCTTCCCTCCCTCCCTTTCCCAGTCTCCATCTCCCTTTCATTCCCTCCCCCTTCTCCAGTTTGCTACCCTTTGTAAAAGCAGGCTGGCTGAGTGCATGAGAGCGGGATATGGGATAGAGTTAGTGGAGATTTATTCCTTGCTGTTTTATGTGTCACGAGCTCTAACTTCATAACAAGAGTCTGATGCTTTGAAAGCAGGCGCGTGCTGTAAAAAGGTCCACTTAGTCCTATCTGCAGGGAGGGTGATATGACAGCGCAGGGAACTCACATGCCAGCCTTTCCCCTCCAGAGATCTGGGCTCAGACAAACAGTCGGCTAACCAGTGAACTGAGTCTTCTGGGCTCAGCCACCTTTCTGATGGATATTTTAATGTTCTAAAACCACGACGGTTTGGTACCTTTATGCACTGAGTCGCTGCAGGGCAGGAGTGAGGGGCATTGGCAGAGCTGTGGGTGGGAAGCCCCAGACTGGAATAGTGGAGTGGGTGCGTTGGGGGATGAGAGAGAGGCTGATTCGGGCCCCGAGCAGGTCACTGTCAGGACTTTTGGTTTTTTTTTATCTTCTATCCTGTGCATTTATCCCCTCCAACCTGGCACCAGTCCTCTGAACTGGCTGTGTCAGTCACTCACATTTCGCTAGTAGCTTTGTGTGTTGGCTCCGATGTTAGAGGCGCGGGTACACTCTGCAGTCCTTTGCCCAACGCCCCATTCTTTTCCCCAGCACCTGCTCCCCTGGCCACCAACACACACCCCGGGCGGCTCTGGAAAGAGCCCAGACACACAGCGCAGAAAGCCCTTCAAAAACACGCAGGCACGAGCAGCCCAGGCGTCTGGGGACCCTCTGCACTCGCTCATTCGCTCTTCCCCTCCCTTCCCTTTTAGTTCCCTTCCCCCAAGTGGATTGCGTGGCAGGCCTGGAACAAACCCGACAAGGTCACACTGTTTGATTCCGATGTCAGTTTCAATTACGTTGCAGCTTTTATAACCAAATCAAAATACAGAAGACGAAAAAAAGAAAAAGAGAGAGACAGAGAGAGAGACAGTGAGGAGACAAAGCAGGATCCAGCTGCAGGCTGGGAAATGACATTTCAATTTGTCAATCGATCCATTCCCCCCCCCACACACACACACTTTCCCCTCTTTCTGTCCTATAAATTAATTAGCATGTTTATAATGTGGGCCTGAGTGGGGGATGGTCCAGCACTGGAGTGGGGGGAAGGGGCCAGACCCACCTTTTCATTAGGGATAGGCACATTGGTTCCATAAGCAATGGGCACATAAAGCACAAATCAGACGCACGCTGCGGACACCCTGATGCGTTCAGATTCCAGATTTTGGCTTGGCCTGATACTGCCCTTGGTACACCTTCCAGATCCTCTCTCCCAGGAAAGCAACTTCCTGACTGAAAGATCTGTACTCAGCCTTTGTTTAATCAGCTTTGATTTTTGTCCTATAACACCATCTGGTAACGCAAAGACAAGGGGGGAGTCAATGAAATTAAAAGGTGGCAAATTCAAAAGTAATACAAGAAAAGATTTTTTTCACAAAATGGGCAATTGACTGTGGAACTCACTGCCATAAGAAGTTATTGATGCTAAGACATTAGCAAGATTAGAAAGGGACTGAATATTTATATGGATATCAACAATATTCAGAATTGTTATAATGAATGACAACGTAAATGTTGGAAGGAATATTAAATCTCCGGCTTCAGGGCTTAAATTGATCTCTAGCTATCAGGATCAGGAGGAGATCTAATGTGAGAGGCAGAGTAACTCACATCTGCTGGCTGTGGGGTTGTTACACCTTCCTGTGAAACATCTGGTGCCAGTCAAAGACTTGGATATGGGGCTAATCCACTCGGCCAATCCCTATAATCTACTGGGTTCCAGCCACAACACAAAGCCCCAAAATGGTCTGAAGAGAGAATGTTTTCAGCATATTTTCAGCTGAATTGGAACAAGAAGTACCCAAAAGACAATGGCAAAGCCTGTGCCCATGAGGTTTCTAGATCAGTTTTTAAAAGCCCAAAGATTCAGAGACTTCAGAGTAGATATGGGTCCATGCTACAAAGTTTGGATTTGGATCCATCCTCCCTGAACTTCGGGAAGGTTTGGAAGCAGAGTTGTGATTTAGTCCATCAGACATGAGACCAGCTGTGAAGTTCAGAACTGAATTTCCCCAAACTCTCTCACACACACATGCAAACACAAAGACTTAATTATTTCAAGCATTTTACTGATTCTTGCATCCTGGAAAAAAAGAGATTATTGTTGCCTTTTTTAACAAAAGGCTTGGGAGGCGCTAAGGTATTTCCATAATGAGCACACACAAAAGAACCTAGGTAGAGCGATCTAATGAACCCATCCCCATAACATCCCATCTGTGCGTGAACAAGGAGATGGTTGGTTGTTAAGACCCCATGTGAGAACTCTTGCAGAGGAGGGATATGGTGGCAGAAAACTACCTGCTGCACACAAGGCTGACAATAATTCCAGTAGGTACAAATAAGCCACATGCTTCCCACATGATCATCTCCCCATCTCCAGAAGAAAACACCTATACCTGCAGTTCCTGCTGACATACCACAACTGACTTTGAGACATCCTTTTGCACCAGCCATTTATGTCCAGCACTGCAGGTCATTGACAATCTTGGATGGGCAACGGCGTACCAAGACCTACAGTTTTGTCCTTGCAGGATGGAAGCAACTCTAGGATACTGAGACAGACGAGAACTTGGGAAGCCCTAATTTACACCCACCTGTTTGCAACCTAGGATGCAGCTCCTGAACTAGGCTTAACAGGCTGCTGACTGGAGTGGCTGCTCCAAATGCAGAAATTTGGCTTTGCCCAGTCTTCGCAATGTGACTGCGGGGCAGCAATGCAGACCTTCAGACGCATGGTGGAGGACTGCACACTTAGAAGAATGGAGAGCGGTCTGCAACATCTTGCTACCCTTCATGATGCGGCAGTTGGATGGCTGAACAATCTAGATATCAACTTGTGACATACACAAAAGAAGAAAACTAGCAATGGAGTGCTGTGTTTGTCCACTGATGCTGAAACTACACAATGGTCACTTCCCATACACAGGATCCCCTGGGAGGCAGTAATTTTTTATTATTATTTTTATCTATCTATTTTGTGGTAGCCTTAATCAAGGTCCAGAGCCCCTGTTGTGCTAGGCACTGTGCATGCATGTAGCAAAAAGACTGACCTGCCCAAAAGAGCTTAGGGTCCTAGCATGTGATGGGAGACCACAGATGGACAAACGAGACAGAGAGAGGATGGATGGAGGGAGAGAAAGGACATGCATGGTACAGCACACAACTGCCTAGCCGTGCTCCAGTGTTCTTCCGGTAGGAATCATGAGGGAGGTGAGTTCTGAGGAGGGATGGGGGATTTATGGATATTTATAGAGAGCAAAAAGTCAATTGTGACGGAAACAGCCGACATGCACATTCTAGTGCTGTAACCGTGCAATGGGCGGTTGTCACACAGCTCCCCTCTGGTGCTGTAACCGTGCAATGGGCGGTTGTCACACAGCCCCCCTCTGGTGCTGTAACCATTCATTCATGATTTTGAATCCCAATATTACCACTGACTTGCCATTGTATGTAGTCTTGGGAAAGTCCCTCTGTGACTCAGTTCCCCATCTATAAAATGGAGATAAATGATACTTACCTGACTCAGTGGGGGGTTGTGAGGATTATGCATTGATCATACAGCAGACTGACAACATAAATACAAATGACTGAGCATCCTGATGTTTCCCCACCACCACATTTGAACTAGCAACCTATCTGCAGTCACACAGGTGCTATGTCATAGCACCTCACAATCTGCAGCACATTTATCCTCACAACACCCCTGTGGGGCAGGGCAGATTCTATTATCCCCACGTTAGAGATGAGGAAGAGAGAGACTAAGGCTGAGATCCTCAAAGATACTCAGGCGCCTAACTTCCATTGAAATGACTGACTTGCCAAAGTTCAGACAGGAAATCTGTGGCAGAGCAGGAAATGGAACCCAGGTCTCCGATGTTCAAGGCTAATACCCTAACCACTGGACCACCCTTCCTCCCATCACTGCCACTGCAACTTCATACCAACCCTGGAGCCATCCAATGATTAAAGAGTATGTCATGTTCTCAAAAACTATCACAAGATAAATTGGTGGAAGCCAGACATTCATGACAAAATGGAAAATAAATAAGAGTTTCTTCACCTTTTGGTTCAAATGGAGACTTTCACTATGTTCATCATACTGGCCTCAAAAGAGTGGGACCATTTTGAAAGCAGAGAGGTCATTTTCTTTGCAAAAACAGGCTGGTTCACAGACCTGGATAGTTCAGCAACCAAAAAGCTACCCTTTTTGTATTTGTGTCTTTGCTGCCAAAATACCCAATTTACCAAAGGTTGTAGAAAAGCAAAACTCCCATGTTCCAAAATTGCCTCAAGCTAGAGGGTGAACATTTTCATGTGAATTCTTCATGGGGAAGAAAAAAGTGTCACCATCTGAACGTGGCTCAACAAACGAGTCCTCCTGACCTTTCAAAGAAGAGGAGGGAAAGGGGACTTGCAGTGTGAGTCCAAACTGGTTCTTTTCAACCAGACAGTGCTAGGCCTTTAAAATCTTTCCTGCTTTACAGGGTGCAACCCACTAAAGAAAATGAGTTCTGGCATTGAAAATAAAAAAAATGAAAAAACAAAGCCAGGCATCCTATTCCCCATCCCAGAAACACATCTTGCAGGACGGGTGAACCTGAAGGTTCTAGGACTGTAGGTGGCTGCTTTCTGGACCAAAGAAGGTTGTGATGCTTTAATCCACTAGCCACTGATTTCCTTTGTACTGCTTTATTCTAATTTCTGTGCTTCTTTCTCCTTCTCCCTCGGAACTTCAACGACCAAGAAATACAAAACTGCAAGATGAGCCATTTCATCGAATACCACTGAATGCCAAACACACTACTTCCCAGTTTTACTGGGTGAAAAGCCCTATTAATTAGAAATAACTGGGAATATGAACTGCACTGCAAGGCAAATGGTGCACATGTTGAAGGACTGCTCAAGGTCACCTGTTAGGCACAGCAAACGTCCTAGGATGAGGGGTGAGAGAATCAGAAAATGAAACCAAGATACCTTGTCTCTAGGTTCCCATCCCAATCAGAGCCGGGAATGTGCCGGGAATGGGGTTTGTGTGGTGAATCTTTTGCTGACCAAAGTACCGTGGCTTGGAAAAGTGGCAGTAATTCCACTCCTGTCTCTCTCTCACACACATGCACAATGCTCCCTCCATTTTAAAACAATCAGAAAAAAAAATGGAAAGGGTGGGCACTTCCTAGTGGGAGGTGGGGAAATGGAAGAAACTGGCACTTCCTATAGTTGGCTCTTGGCATTTCTGCTCATTATATTTAATCCCATTTGCAGACCTGGGGAGCCAAATTAAGAATGCATTCATAAAATGGTTCAAGCGAAACACCCTTATGCTTGCTTAGCACCAGCCAGATCTACTTACTCCCACTCTGCCAAGGTGTAAGGGAGCCTAAGTAGGTTTAAATTATACATCAAGAGGCCAGAACAAAGTAAATGCTAATGTCTTCCCCCAGCATTCATTAACATTTGCTTTCTTACACAGTTACACTGCTTGGCATGTGAGGTCTACCAGGTCAGATGCCCTGACACATGGGAAAGCAGGTTAAAGGTATCTAAGCTGCAGCACACTAAGCATCACTTCTGAATTTGACTCAAGAAGTACAGTCCCGATAGCTAAAGGTCACACTGTAGGATCATACAGGCGTGCAAACTTTTGGTTGCTGAGCTGAGCTTCCAAACTTTTTAAGGTTGGTCCAGGTCTGGTAATAGCAGACTTATCACGCTGCCTTGAAAACCACAGCCAGGTTTGTCACGCCTTCCACCCCCTGTGAAAAAGAGACTTATTTTTTCATTTAAAGTTTCTGCTTATTACCCTCTGCTGCTTCCTTTAGTCTGGAGCAGTCCTAAACCACACCAGAAAAATAATGAAAGTAAATGTTCTCTCTGCCCACACAGGAACTCCTAACCATCAAAGATGCATTCACAAGGGGCGGGGTGGCAGGGGAGAAGAGGAAAAACCTGCTTCTTCCTCAGAATTCAAGAAAGAGTCAAGTTGGGGATTGTTACAAAGGAAAAAGAACGCTGCTTTCAACTTTAACGATTTATCCTTCCATCCGAGGACCTCAGAGCACTTCATACAAACACTAATGAATTCACCCCCACAATGCCTTCTGGGGAGTAGATCTGTATCATTGTTCCTTAGTGTAGAAGCACAGAGGAAACTAAGGCACAGTGAGGTGATATCACCTGCACTGTGAGTCTGTGGTAGAGCCAAGTACAGAACCCAGGACTCCTGCTGCCTCATCCTGTGCTTTAGCGACAAGACCATCCTTCCTCCCATAAAGGGAGGCTATGGAGCTATGATAGGGGCGCTTCCAGGACAGAGGTAACATGCATTAGTAGGGAAAAGATGATAGGGACGTTTGCCCCTCTGCATGTGTGACCTCAGAGCTGGGGTTAAAGAGTCATGTTGAGCAGTGTGTAATAGCACAAAGATAAAAAAGGAGGAGGAAAAATTGCACATCAAATGCTAGGGAGCAGTGGTCATGGCTCCATGACATAAAACATTTGCTCCACCACTGGACAAGCTGTAAATCCTAGCTAGACATACAGACAGATTAAAAGACCCTAAATGATTCAATATTTTATGCATACTCCATATACGTCAGCTGTGAAGAGGATGTCGCAGCATGACAAGTTTTAGAGACTTTATCTTGCTGCAGGATCTGAAAAATGGTGATTTTAACAATGACACCATAGTTGTGTGTGTGTGTGTCTGCTGGTGGGTGTGTGCACCAGTGGATATGTATACCAGTGCACCCGCCAGTGTGTGTATGTTGGTAAGTGTGTTTTTGGCAGGTGTGCATGGTTTTATTTTGGTGGGTGTGTACTGTGTGTGGGTACTGTCCAGTGTGTGTGTGTGTGTGTGTCATTTGCGTATAGGTTTGCTCTTTTTAGTGGGCATGCATGTCTGTGCTGGAGCACGTGTGCGCCTTTTGGTGTGTGCTGTCTGTGTGCGCTTCTCAGTGTGTATTAGTTTGGGTGTATGTGCATGCTGGTATGGGTGAATACGTGGGCTCGTGGGTGTGTGTATAGGGAGAGTGTGTGTGCGCGCATGTTTGGGGGTGTGCAAGTTTATACTTTTCCTCCAGCACTCTGGCAGCTGCAGCTGTAACACCAGATTCACCCCCCTGCCTTTCACACACAGTCTCTGGTCTTTGTTCCACATGGAAGAGGAAGCTGCGGAGACTTGGGACCTCTCCCTTCCCCCACCCAGCCATGCCTCCTTTCAAACACAGTCCCCAGTGCTCCTTTAGGAGGCAGGGAGGCCGCCTCCTCCTTTGCAAAGGCAGCTCCTTCAGCAGCAGAGAAGAGGACGGGGTGGGAGCAGCTGACAGGCATGCAGCACCTGTAAAGCTCAAATGCTCTCCAAGAGCGAGCAAGCAAGCGGCCTGCCCCCTCCCCAGGAAATAGCGAAAGCCCGCAGAGCTACAGCTGCATCGGGCACTGCTCCTCCATCCAGCTGTCCACTCTCGGCTGCGCTGCCGGGGTGCGTGCCATTTGGCAGATGGGTTTGCTGGGAGGCAGCTGCCCATGCCCTGGGGAGCCCACCGTTGTCAGGTGCCCAGAGCATTCACCGGGAGAGCCACTTTCCAACAACGCCAGACAAGGCGTTAATTCAAGTAAGGACCATACCAGAAGGTACAGCGTCTGTCTCGGCTGAGCTTCTGCCTAGAACCTCCCCCAGCCCCTTCCTGCTACAAGTTTAAAGAAACAAGGCATCCATCTCCTCACAGCCGCTTCCACCAAGGGGCAACTCCTGCCAGGAGAGGCCCTAGGCTTGAGTTCTCTGCTAACAAGACAGATGGATGGAGCTCTGACCAGAGGAGAGGGTAGGGCAGCAGTGCAAGCCACGTGAGCTTTGCAGGGGGACCAATGAGTCAGGCAAACAGACCCAGCCCCTTCCCTAAAACTCCAGCTCAACAGGTTTTGATGCTCAGGTAAGTTCCCTTAACTATATCCACCCCTTCCCCCGACTTGGAAACTACTCCACAGTCCCGGAGTCCGGCAGGCACCAGGAGACAAAGGGCAGGCAGACATGGATACTGCTCATAGACCACCGGACTTGGATCACTCCTCTCAGGTGCTATGGATTTCCACGGCCAAGTATTGACCAGCCACTCCCCCCATGGCAAGCCCAGGCTGACTGGTGCTGTCAGGTGGGACCCATGTCCCAAACCAGGGAGGAGTTGACAGTTCCAGCTGAGACTTGCCTGGAGATTTGGGGTATTCTGATCAGAGCTCTGAGGCCGTGAACCTGGGACAACCTGAAACAAAACGGGTTGGCACGCAGCCGGTGGGGAGCCAAAGTGCTATGCAGGCACCTCTGTCATGCACACCAACTCAGGTCCCTTCGTTTCCCAGGGGTGACTCAGGGAGCGTGTAACCCAGACAGACTCATTGCCAGTCAGCAGGGAGGTTACAGTGCAGGCCCTGCTCACAGGGGGACCAGCTGAGCGAGGCACATGACAGTGCAGTTGAAGGGAATTACGGTAGCCCTGGCTGGACGCTCCAAGGCATGGATTCAGCCTCTTAATACCTCTCAATGCTGGTGACCTACGGGGGGCACTTGTCCCTTCCGGCACCTGAATTCTGCCACCATGCCCTGCTGTCTTCCCCCCACAGACACACAGGAGCACCTGGCACCTTAAAATCCCACTTGCAGGGTGAACTCCACTAAACAGCACACAGCTCCTGAAGAGAGAGGGGAAAAAAGACACAACTGCTTTCCTAACGGGCTTGTGATGCTCCAGGACAGCAGCACTTCAGTCCTTTCCTCAGATCCACCCCTAGCGATGTGCAAACGAGGTGCTCACACATTTCTCCATTCTCCAAAGCACCAGTGCTGGGAGCATGCTGAAAATCTCTGTCCTTCCTTCCGGCCAAGGAGCAGCCACGGCAGGAAGGATTCCCACGTCTCCGCCACGGTGGTGAGATAAATAATCTGAAAGGATTAATTGAAGATCACAGCTGCTAAACCAATGGGGCTCTCGGCCTCATGTCTCAGCAGCAGAGCTTCCTCCCCACCCAGCCCCGCCACACACATTGTGATCGCTGCGGTAGGCCGAGTCAGACACCGACCAGAGTCCTTTCTCCAGGCGGCACCGTGCCATTTCCGGTGGCTCCACTCAAATAATCCTGCCTTGCGCCTAAAGAGAATGAGTGAGGATGTATAGATACAGAACAGACACACCCCTGCACTGAGCCCGCACTGGGGTGCGGCTGGGACGGGCACACCTGGGGAAATAGGGGAAGGAGAATCACAGGCAGGGCAGAATGGAGGGGGAGGGACATTTACATATAGGTCATGGAGGGGAGAGTGGGGGGTGTCACACACACCTACAAGGTGGGGCAGAGAGAGGCATAATCTCACACACCCACAGGGCAAGGGGGAACAAGGAGAAGGGAGAATTTGAGATACAGGGCATAGGGGACAGAAAGAAGGGGGATGAGGCCCACCCACAGGGAGAAGAGGGAGAGGGAATCAGACACAAATGGGGGGCAAAGACAGGGGGGAGCTCACCCACATGCCTCTCTGCATGGCTGCCTGCACTGGTGTTTTTTCTGCCTAACTGGCCCACAGGTGGTGAGTGAAATCTGAGAGCAGGCAGTTAGCTTGCACAGAGGCCTGGAAACCTAAGAGCGCTGAGCATCAGTCGCATTAGCAAAGCTCGTATATGAAGGACACCCTGCACCTGCACCTGCCCCCCCTCCCCACGGGCACCCTCTGCCTACACCTCCCCAATACACCTTACTGGTTGCTACACCATGTGAAAGACTTTGCCCCAAAGCCATGGGAGAGTAGAACCTCCCTCCTCCCGCCATCCACCCCTAACTCTGCCTCTTGAATTTGGGTGGTGATCTGGAACGCACGCCTGAGTGGAATCAGAGAGAGTGCCACAGCCCCAGTGGGCCTGGCAGAATGGAATGGGGTGTGGACACTTTCCTAGCTAGGTCACCGGTTCAACTCTAACCCAAATCAGCAGTGACTGAGAGTTGTTCTTATCTCATGGGTGTCCAGTGGCCTATGTGAAACGTAATCCAGTGCACAAGGGTCTGCAACACAACTGGCACTCACTGGCCCTTGAGAGTTGAAGGGCTGAATAGCCCACAAGACTGTTTACCCACTAACCCCGAGATGTGACCCTAAATAAGCTCCACTAATGCCAATTGCATCTTTCCTTCTCCGCACTTGGGGTTTGCACCAGTGCAGCCACAGCGGGAACTCTGATTGCTGGAACTACGGCAAATTCACAGTGCAGACAAGGCCCAGGACACGATCTGTCAACTGATGCCACCTTAAAAGGCATCTATAGCATTAACCCTCCCCTATTGGGCAACTTCTAAACATGACAGACTCTTCCCTCCATCTTTAATTCTGGGGCCCATAACTTTTCTCCGGGATCATCTTCCTTGCGTGTGCCAAGAGGGAGAAATCTTACAAGCATCCCCATAGAAGTGATTCCATGGAAGTGAGGTCCAGGTTGAGGACTCCAAGAGTCTGTCTACACTTTGAGCTGGAGGTGCTTGACAAGACACACCCGTGCTACCTCTGATCGAGCCAACACACTGAAAAATAGAGCAGCTGCGATAGCATGAAAGGCAGGAGGGGGTTTGTCTCCCAGAGTGCCTACCCGTCTGAGACACTAGGCACATACTCGGACAGCTAGCCCCTCCCGTGGCTCACGCTGCCACGGCTACACTCTATTTTTAGCATGCTCGCTTGATCAGAGCTAGAGTTGGTATGTCTCCTCAAGATGGGAATTAAGTCTCTAGCTCACAGTTTAGAGATACCCTCTGCCTAGGGCAGTTGATATCCAGCTGCAGTGAGCATCTCTGCCTGATTAAAGGGAAGGATTTAGATCCAGATTTTGAGAGGAGCTGAACATGGACATCTCCCACTGACTTCAGCTGAAGCAATGCGTCCAGCGAGTTGGGAATTTTTCCACAAACCTTTTCTTGCCAAAAAAAATACCAAATATCATCAAAACTGAAACTGTTAGTAAAACAGGGTCAGTTTTGAAGAATGTTTAGGGAGAAAAGTATTGAAATATCTCGTTTCAACCTTTCTGAACTGGAAAGTTTCTGGTTTTTAGTTGAAATGACTTTTCATTTTGAAATGTTAGTAGATTTAGATGACAATTAGGTTAATAAAAAAAAAGATCAAAATCGAAACAAAACGTTTTGATTGACCCGACCCAATCTTTTTCAGATTTCCAGTTGGCAAAAAATGTTAAGAGATTTCAACTTGGGCCAATTTGAGATAGGAAAATGTCTCAATATCTCACCATGTTTGGTGGGACGGGAAAACCATTTCTTGCCCACCTCTAGCAGTGGGTGCTCAGCACTTCTGAGAACCAGGCCCTTGGGTTCCCCGGGCAGAGAGGGAATAGCCTAGAGCTGGGCTCACCACTCTGTCCACTTTGTAAGTGCCCCATATGGGCCAAATTGTGAGATAATTGATTAGGTCTGGGTGATTAACCAGTGAACAAAGGGATTCAGCTCATCAGCAGGGGGCTATTAAATGGCAGAGAGGAAAGGCGAAAGGAGAGCTGGAAGGAAGGACAAAGAAGCCCAAGATCTTAGAGAGGTGACACCTCTCTTCACATCCTCTCACCCTGTGCCTAGGGGGTACCTTGAAACTTGGGAAAAAACCTTATGGTGCTGGGACATGAAGCTGCATAAGACACTGTAAATAAAGTACCCTGTGGTGAACGTAAGTATACATGTGTGAGGACGGCTTGCAAGGAGAAATCCAGAGTAAGGGAGCACAGCCTGTGACAACGTCCAAGGCTCAGATTCAGACTCCATAGGCATTCACAAAACCACTGTAGGCATCTAAATTCCAGCCCACTTCACGGCTAAATTCTTTTGTGAATGTAGCCCTTAGTCTCCAGCCAAATTAAATTATTCGAGTTCAAGCTCCAATCAAAATCCTGGATCCAAATATCCCCGGGACCCAGACTGAACATTACGCTCTCTGTCTAATGGAAATCCCATCTTTGAAACATCGTCAATAACAAGAGTGATCTGTCGTCTTTGTGCTGCCAACAAAAAAACAGCCCGGAGGCCTGAGCAACACCCCTTTCTCCAGGAGGTACTCTTTGTGCACAGCAGTGTCTGCCATCTAACCTCACTTCTTCGTGTGCACCCTCCTCCCTTTGCTTCTCCTTCCTTTGCTCAGCAGGGCTGGCATTTAAGAAACACTTACTCCAATCCATTTCTACCCATGTACAGCAATTGGATGTCATTTAGTTTGATTTAACTAATTTAGTCCTATGAATTAATTGGTTAATAAGCCATCTGTATGCATCAGTCACACTCACACACACAGACACGTTCACACACTTGCCCTGGTTTAATAACAGGCTCTGGGGCGTGATGGGGTGTGGAGAGAGAGGGTTAATTTAACTCCCCAGGGGACAGCTAACAAAGGACCTTTTCTAGCATTACACCGACCTTGACCTCTGAGTGGAGCAATGGAATTGGGTGGCTGGGGTAAGTCAGAAATAATCAACACCATTATTGGAAAGGCCTGTGAACTGCAGAATTGAGATCAAGAACCTCAAATATCCCAACACGTTTCTTGGGGGGAGAAGAGATGGGGAGAAATATGGGGTTTGAGTTCAGGCATATTGGAGAGGGTGTGAGGCACCTCTCCTAGACCCCCAGCTGTTTAACTTTAAACATAACCCACCAAATCCACAAGCCATTCAAAACACCAATAAAGCAACCAAAATGGATATCCAGCAACATATCTCACTCAACGGCAAAACATCAACCAGCTGACAGAAAAAACAACACCTTGCTTTCCCTGGTTACCCATAGATCTCAATCACTCCCAGAAACTCAAGCAAACAGATAACCTTCCAGGCACACTGAGAAGCCTACCACATTTGGGCTATTTCAGAGCAAGGGGGAACTGAATTCCAAACCAAGGGGCCCTCGTGAAAAACATCCTGCCAGCCGTTCTCACTTTTCTGTCCTTAGGGAGCTGCAGCACAAATACCTCAGCTGTTTGCAGCAACATAGCATGAAGAGAGGGGGCAGCCTCTTGAGTCGGAAGCTCCCAAGCCATTTAAGACATCATAGACCAGAAATAGCACTTGAAACTACTTGGAAACTAATAGGCAGCCAGTGCAGGCCATGGAGCTTCTGCTTCACGTGTCCCTGGCAAGAAACCTACTCAATAAAGAGGCTGCTGCATTCTGCGTCCACCAACACCGGCTTCTGAATGGATGTGAGATGCAGCCCCATGCAAATTGTACAGGCTACTAGTCTCAAGGCAACTCAGGAATGGATCAGGGGAGCCAGGTCCACACCCAAAAGCAACGTGATGGGTGGCCCAGTCTGGGAGAGCTGAGGAAGCATCATGCTTAGCCCTTAGGATTGGGGAGATGGGGCACCTCATTGCTGAGCATGGTTGGGCAGTAGCCCATTCTAGCTGCCTCTGGGGTTGTTCCCCCCCCCCACCCCACACACACACACACTCCCACCAGGGTCTCCCAGTCTTCTGAGAGGCAAGTAATTGGAATTCAGGTTCTGGCCGGGTGGGGCAAGGTAAGTAGTAGGGATGCAGTTCCAAAGCACAAGTACTTGTTCCACCAGGAAAATAAAATTACAAGAGAGTTCACTTAAATGGGTCCCATTAAAGCAACACACACTGCTCAAAGAATAACACTCTCGATGCACTGAAGCAAAACGCCTACAGAAACACAGTGAGGCTGTTTGAAATGTATCCCCTGAGACAGGAAAGGGGATCGACCTGCCTACAACAAGCTCAGTGCACCCAACAGGGAGAAGGCGAGTGGAAAAAAATGGCGTGGTTAAACAAAGGAGGGAGCCTGTTGGCCAACAACCCCAGATTATGTGCATGTGTGGAGTCCTGATAGACTGTATAAGAGAAGAAGGAGGTCTTTGTAACTGGTTATGTGGTGTGTGCTTGTGTGGCATACCAGGGGCTAATCCTTGGACGACTCCACATTATATAAAGAAAACTCTGTGAAGGCGAAGTTTAAGGTTGCAGGCACATCTCAGTGGTCTGAGTGCATGCTGATCTCAAGAACACTAGTAACCTGTGAAATGCAGAGTTAAGGCAGCGCTCTTCAAACAAACAAACAAACAAACAAACAAAAAAGCACCAAACGACCATAACTCTGCCCCCCACAGTGATGCCCCGAAAAAAAAAAAAATCAGAAACACATGCTAACCTACCCATCCATAACCAACAGCTTCACATGATCGGTGACCAGAGACTCGAATGTGTCGGTCGGAACCCTGTAAGCAATTGTGCTGTTGGATTGCTTTTTTTATGGCCGTGCGCGGCAGGCATACAAGAATGTGACAGATTCCTGAGTAGACAGCTAGCATGCTGAAGGCATTTGCATCCCACTCGCCTTTAAGGGCCTTGTTCCACCAGGTGCTAAGGCACACAGGGCCAGATTTCAAAGGTATCTATAAGGCAAATAGACACCTAGTGGGATTTTCTAAAGTTAGTCAGAGCTAGTTCATCTCCATATACAAACTTCCTATATCCAGATCATAACATAAAAAAAGGCAAAGATCAGGGTGTTGGCAAATTATCCCACCCTATGTATGTCATGCTATGCAATAAATTATTGTTATTATACAGTTGTATTGCAGTAATGCCCAATCAGGAATGTGGTCCCACTGTGTTAGGTGCTGTGCAAATGAAGAGACAGATGCAGTTCCTGCTTTGAAGAGCTGATGGGGGAAAGGTGGATCACATCAGGCGGAGATGGGGGTTGGGGCGGCTGGGGAGTGAGTCGGGACTTGATCCAGTTTTGAGTTCTGTCTCCGTCCCGTCTACCAGTTGCTAGAAATGTTCTTTTGTCTGTCCAAACATCCAGGAAATGGGCCAGTTCCCAGGAGACATCACTGAGGATTTAGCTACGCATGAAAAATATGAGCAAGTGCAAAAAAAAAAATCAACTTTCTGTTCTCCCAAAGTTAAAATAACACATGAATGAACTGAAGAAAATCCACAATAGCCCATTGTCACTGTGAACTTCATGGCACCAAAAGCACATTCTTTGAACCGGCCTATGTCTTTGTCAGGGCTGCATTTTCAAAAAGCTTCCCTCTATTTCTGATAGTGATGGGTGAAGCTCAAAAGATCCAGAGGATCAGTTGAGTTTGACTAAGTGCTCATCATTTCCCATCCAAACCATCCAAATCTCCTGGGCCTGTGTTTCCTTTCCCTCCCCCCACCTCTTTCTCTGCCTGTGAACAGCTCCCTGCCATTTTTCTTCTCTTTTTCCTGATGACAAAACCTTAAATGATCTAACAGTGTCTCCAACGAGAACAAGAGCTGGGGAACGCAAATGCGTTAGCAAATGTGCATTTGAGCTCCGCATGCTCCCAGGGTTTTCGGAGTACTAAAAACCAATTAGGTAACACTCAGCAGCTACAGTGAGAGGGAGTGGTACAATCTCGCCACGACTAATGGGGGTTTTAATAATAGATGGGCCTCTCTCTGCGATGTTGGAGGGGGATGCTGAAGTGGTTTCAGTAGCAGTGCATCTTCTGGCTGCTGCTCAATGAAAGGAGAATGAATGATACATGAAAGTGGGGATTAACTTGCCCTTCAAGCCTATTATTACTACAAGGGAGATCCCTGCAGGTCATGGGTGAGGTTATTCTGATGGAGCAAGGTGAGGGAATCCCAGTGTGCAGTGCACACGGACAATTCCCCTGTTATCTCATGAAAAGATTGGCCACATCATGTCAGTGCTGAGGCCTAGTGGCAGCAATGGTAAAAGTCCAGGAATGAGTCAACCTGGAAAAGCTCTCTCTCCCTACAGGAGAGGAGAGTCCGGGTTCAGGACTGATGATGGAGCAAGATTAGAGGGAAACTAGGCACTGAATAAACCAGAAGAATTTCTTTCTCTTTCCAAAAGAGGGTGGTCCTTCAAGGTCAGGACTGGAACCATTGACAGAGCATCACGAAGAAGTCTAGTGGAGTGGAGAACGTAGCCCAACCCCACCTCCCCTGTGTTTACAAAACCCTCCTTGCCTTTATGCCTCCTTGCTCAAAACACAAATAAAAGCTGTGGATGGTATTTGCCTTGTTGCCATAGAAACAGATATTATAATCTCACCAAACTGTACTTAAGCATTGCTCCCCCCCCCCCAACACTGAGCAAGAGCCTGCTATTCAATGAGAAGGCTACGCTGTCCATGCAGGAAGAGGTGGGCATGCAAAGCAGCTTCAACAGTAATTTTTCACTCTGCACTCAGAAGCAAGAGTTCTGGAACAGTCCAGACTTTCATTCTTTCTTTCTTTCTTCTGTTCTTTTGAGTGCCACATCATTTACATTTATGAAAAGAATTTCCTGGGGGGTGCATGTATAGCGCAAATTGTGTATGATCAGATCAACCTTGTGCATAATACATTTGTCTGTGAATAAAGTCCCCGGGGCCCTCCCTCCTGACTGAATGTCTCTGTAATGAAGTATTTGACTGTAATTTAGTTAAAGATGCTAGAGATAGGAGCATGTGGAGAAGAGGGGAAGGGAGAAAACAGAGAATGCCACAAAAAGCTGCCTCTAATTATGAGATTTAATGACTGCTAAGATGCTACTGAAATAACTGATGGTCGCAAAGAAGATGATTCCTCCGTCCATTCCTTCTGAAAAGAAGGAAATAGGCCTATCCTATGGTGCAAATAGCTTCTTGGAAGCTTGATTTGGATGGTTTGTGTGTTTAGCCTAAGTGAGGACTAAGTGGATTGACTTCAGGAGGCTTTGGTTCAGACCCTACACGTGGTCATGTGGGTTAAAGCAGGGAGCGTGAGAGGGGGGACTTCTGGGTTGTATCCCATTCTGACTCAATACCATGCCTTGGAATAATCACTTCCTCTCTTTACGCTTCAATGCCCTATCTATTTCATGAGGACAATAACACTTTCCTGCCTCGCAGGGCCGTTGTGAGCATTCATTCACAGACCTTCCCCTTTGCTGGCATGAACAGAGGGGACCTAGATGTAGCAGATCTCACCTGCATGACAAAGAAAGGGGCACCAGTTGAGCAGCATTATTTCCCCCCAATGCAACAAATGCTGTGCTCTCAGCCCTTGTCATGACACCGACAAAACCCCTTCAACTTCTGTGCTCCATTCTTGTGAACTTACTATCTTCCCAGCTTTCTCCTCGGACATCCACTCACCTATTAATTGTACATTCACATTCCAAGCCCTTAGTATGTGCCGTTGTCCTGTGCCCAGCCAGTCCACAGGGTAAGTAATAAGGTGAGCTCTGAGACATGGTAAAAGAAGGAGCTTGACGCAAAGCAAGCAATTGTCCCCTGAGTATTTTGAAGAACACCTTCAGCTGGCTCATTACGAAAAGGATCTGGGTCGTGTCACGTTACAAAGGTCTCTCAATCAAGGAGAAGTTGGCTCTGCAGTCACTGTCAGAGCTTCCACCCCCAACCTCTCTCTTCACCTCTCCCTCTCCTCCTCCATCAAAAAGCATGAAAGCCAGAGCCAAGGAGAACTGAGAGGCTCTTCTAGCCCACAAAAGGTTTGAAGACATGGATGATGATGTGGGAGAAAGTGGGAGCTGGTAAAGGATGGGGGGATAGTGTGGAATGAGAAGATCGGGAAGCTCTGGTAATATTGGAAGCAACAAACAGCTCAGGTTGCCCAAGACGGATGGTACGGGGGAGTGGGAAAGAAGGAACTCCCCACTGGATCTGGTAATGCTTGGGTCCCAGATTGCTTTGGTTCTCCACAGGCCTGGTCAGGAGTACCGAAGGGCAGGGAAGGGGAAGGAGGGGTCTTTGTAGGACACCCACAAATAATGTGGAGATGGCAGTTTCTCCTGCGTCACTTTCTATGTTTGCATCCACTGAGAAAAAAAAATCATGTGTTCTCCCTACAGGAGCCTGGGATAGTCCTCTGCCTGTCAGGGGTTTTAATAAATCTGACCTTTCACACATGGTAAAACTGGAGCAATTGCTTCCTGAGAAGAAAAGACCTACGTGCACACACACCAGAGAAGCAAAGAGGGTGGAGTCCCCAGTGACAGGGCTGCATGTGGTGCAGTGAGAAGACAACAAGTAAATGCTGTAATACCCAGCCCTTCTAATAACATACGGCTGCTGCCTGCAAACATCAGGCGGGCTGTGCTCTCTCCAGCACCCAGAGACGTGCGCTTATCACCTTGTTCGCTGCTTCTCTCCTGAGCCATTTTGCAGGGTCGAAGGCTATCACGGGACTTTAATTAGAAAACCATTTTAACGAGCTGACGCTCACAACAGCTGCCATGCGCTACAGAAAATTAACCCAAGTGTCAAATGAGCTACAGCACTGAGACCCGGGGGCGAGTGTCACGAGGGGGTGGCTGTCTGTGGCAGAACACGGGGCTGACCTCACGTAGGCGCATGCAACTGAAAAGGGTGCTCTCTTTAAACCACGTTGTGTCCCTTGGAGGTTCCCGGCCCCCTCAATGCCCGAATACAACTACTTTCCCCTTCAAAAAGAACATACTCTGCTGAGTTTTGTACCAAACAAGTGTCACAGCTAGTCCAAAGAGAAATCAACTGGGCAGGGTGACCCAGGGACAACCGTATCATTTATGGAGTCCAGAAGAAAGGACAATGCCTCTCCGCTGTGTCCCGTGCTCTCTCACAAGCTCAGCTGACTGGCTGAGTGAGTTTTAAGCACTCTATGGCGGCTGTATCTAGGAAGATTTTTCTTAGTGTGTTGAAGGCTTCCAGTTACCCAGAGCACCCAACAGATGTGTGTTAGTCACAAATGCCAGAGTAGCAGTGGACGCCTGCTGCCTGGCTCAGTGCTGAACTTCCAGTGACAGTTTTCTACAGGCCCTGCTTTTCTGTGCCACTGATCTTTTTCTTTACACACCTTCACCTGACTTATACCATTTGCAACACCCAGGTAATTAGGAAATCTTTCCAATCCTGCCATCCTGCCAATGAATTCAGCACCGTTATAGGCAAAAAGTTAGAGGTGAGACTAGAACCTCCATCTCTTCAAGACCAATAGCTTTGCTGCTAACAAAGTGGTTCTGCTAATGCAATCTAGGGAAGAGGCTATCTAAATAGAAGTATACTAAGTCCACCATTCATTGCCATGAGTAGAAAACTTTACCCTGCATAATTTCTTCAGGACACCACGTCCCAGAGGCAACACCAGTTTTAAGCAACCTTTGAACCACCCCCATCCCCATCCTCTTTTCAGTGGAGTTATGATCAACCTTTAGTTAAAGGGACACTGTCAGATAACTCATGGGGGTAAATTGCATTCATGCCATTACACAGTTTAAATCTGGAGTAACTCCACTTGAGTCAATGGAGCTACATCAGATTTACACTAGTGCGACTAAGAGCAGAACTTACTTGACATATTTTCAAAAGCACAGGTTAGAAATTTACTTTGTAACATAGAAGCTGAAATCTTTTTCTCTCATTAAACCCTCCTATCCAACAACACCTTTGCTTATTTCACCTGAAAGAATGTTAACTAGCTACTTTACTTTACACTATTTATGCTCTTTTTTTACTTTGGGCATTTGAATCCACCCCAGATGCCTATTGCTCTGCTCCCTTACACTTGTGAAATCCTATTGAATTCAATGGTGTTTTTCCTGATTTACACCAGTGGGCGATCAGCAAATCAGTCCTACACTTTTGTTTCTAGTCAGTTCCACTGCCAGAGGCTGCTGATGCTGAGCTGCAAATGCAGCTTAGAATTTTTACATCTCTTCATTTATTTCAAATCATTCCCATTAGAATTTTTAAAAATGATATAATGAAAGCACGTTTCTCTTGCTTTTTGACTGTAAGTACACGTTTGTACTTTGCATCGATGTCAACTCTCATGATTTTAACATGAGTCTCACAAAATTAGATGTTTCCCTTAAAGCCCCAACTCCTGGGGTCAGGTGACTGCATAAGAATTTCAGCTTTAATTTAAATAAGAAAGTAAGTTGCTAATCCCCATGGATGTTGAGAAAAGATTGAAAAAATGACCTGAATGTACACTAAAGGCTATGAAACCAGGAGGCAAAGAAAATATATATATATATTTTTTTTTAGAAATCTCATTAGTTTTAAACAAATTTCAAGATCTGGGGGCATGTGGCAATAGCTCCTGATTTTTGGACATTTAACATGGCAATTCTGATTTTACAAAACCAACTTTTTGTATTGAACTTGACTTGGCATATAGATCCCTTTAAAGAGCAGCTTTGCTAAAGAACGATTTTATTTTTACCCCTTTGGTGGTTGCTTTAGAAAAGTTTTCACCTTACAATAAAGGATTCAACAGATATTGTCACTTCCTCATTCCTATCCCCCCTCATGTCAAAAACCATCCACTATTGCTGGGTTCACTTGGAGTAGACATGGATTCAGGAACAGGTGCCTCAAACCCTTAGGAATATGGAAAAATAAAGAGCTACCTCTGCATATAAATGGTGCAGTTTCACCCAGAAAAAACAACTTCTTCATGTTTGTCCTCTCAAAACAAGAAACATTGCAACCCCATCCCAATAACCCTAAGGCTAATGGGAAAAAACCAGACATTTTCTTTCAAGGGTTGTTAATTAAAACAACATTAAACATGCCACATTCAGTATTGTGTCAGGCACCGGGGTAGGCTACTAAAATGATCACTAAGGGGCCTATTAGATATCATAATGTTCTCCCAGAGTAGCTAATTATGGCAATTTTTAAAGGTTCTCACTCCACCATCTTGCAAAAATCTTTTTGCTTTTTTTATTTACACACATAAAATAATCAAATGTTAATAACCTACCATGGAGAAGGCTACGCCTGTGGCAAAAAAGACTGTGTCATAAGCCCAAGGGAGGGAGGGACTCTGCATAAGAACCTGGTGGAATCTGACAGTCATGAGGTGTTCCTTTTCCTCTGGGTCAGGGCCCTAACAGCCTGATGCCTCTGTGCCTCATTGTGTTTCACTTGTGCAAAGACCATAGAAAACATTATTATTTCTACAATGGGCCAGGACCAAAAGAGAGCCCCAACAACCCCGATCCAAACACCCTAAACCTTGGGGAAGTTCATAGATCTTTGGGAAAAAACTGTCTTTTTGCTCTGTGTCTGTACAGAGCCTAGCGGAATGGGCTCCCGTTCCGTGAGCAGGCTCTATGACAAATAATAATAGTAAATATCCAGATCTGAACGTCTGTCTCTAATAAAAGCCGATATGAATACATATGAATACATGATATAAAAAGCCGTAAGGAATACAAAGGAGATGCTTCATTGTGGCGGCTGCACACGGACAGGCTGTGGTTCTTTCTGGCTCTCTGGCTCCCGGACTAAGGGTATGACTGTACTGCAATCGCAGGGTGTGAATACACTTCATGTAGACACACCTGATGTAGCTTTCATATAGCTAGCTGAAGTAGAGGAGCAGTGAAGACATGGCAGTAAGTACGTGGGAAGGTTTGTCCAACTTCAGTGCTCCGGGACCCAAGCTAGGTATATTAAAACTAGCCTGGATGATGCAGTAATCATGTCCCTTGAATGTAGTGTAGACGTACCCCAACACCGTCGGTACTTTTTACTGCTATAGCACAGGCTCTTCTGAACTCCTGACCTGAACCACGCCATTGTGGAAAGGATTGCTCACTACACTACAGGGTTCCTACCCTGGCTCTGTTCAGCAGGAACTTGTAAGGAGTTCTGACCAGCAGATCGAATGACTGCTTTGTTTTCCTGCTGCATTAAGGGAACCAGTTTCCCCACAGTCCCCCCATTTGTGTGGGAGAGTGCACTGTCTCTCAGTGCCTGCCATCCACAAAGCAGCAACCTTGGCCTTCCACTCGAAGCTGTAGAAATTAGGTCAGTGGCTTTTGTTTCCCCCTCCCGCCCCCCCCTGCAAAGCACATTAGAGCTCAAATCCTCAAGACAAAACATTATTATTATTATTGTTATTTTTTACTGTGGAAGAAAATATTAATGTTACAAATAGCTGCCATTAGCATAAACAGAACCGCATATTAATCTGCACGCTGGTGTCTCCGCTGTCAGAAGGCAGAAAGACCCCAGAGGCCCTGCTTTCGCTAGGGAAAATAATGATGGCATTAGCTCTAGTGCTAATGATAAGAAAGCTGCTGTAAATGATATGCCAATTTCTTTTTTAATCCTGTTTGGGCAAGGACTTCTCCCCTGCTCTCCGTAATGTCAATAAATCACATTAATAAAGAGCAGCATTGCCAGTTCTCATGGTTTCATCACGTGTCTTGCAAGAGTTGGTGGTTTCTTAAGGACCCAGCTCCTGGAGTCATGTGATTTTGTGAGACTCTCACTTTTCATTTAGACATGACGTTTCTAGCCTTCATGGCTATGGAGAAAAAACTTGAAAACATGACCCAAGTGCAACCTAGATGCTGAGAAACCAGAATTAAAAAGACCCCCAAATGTATTGTTTTTTTAAAAATCTCATGATTTGTAAGGGGCCTGATTTCTGATTTTTTGAATTCTTGGGGTTGGCAATACTGAAATATTCACACACAGCTGATGGGGAAGGAGAATCCTGGCGCTGGTAATGAACATAACAATGGCCAACTAAAGATGGGTCGGAGATGCAAAGAGAAGAGCTGGACCCTAACTTCCCTCTTGCTCATGTGTATGCAGACCCAGCATTTGGTTCTGCCTAGGACAGAATTATGGATTAGATTCAAACTGTTCTAAAACCTGGGGGAGGGTTGGAACTGGGGTTGTGGTTTCTGCTCAACCACAAAGTTCAGATCTGGATTATATTATCCCTCAGGTTGGAAAAGTGACAGGTCTTGGCTGTGATGAATACAAAGGAGAGACGCTGCTGGGTACAGACAGATTCTGTGGTTCTCTCTGAATTCCTGGTTCCTAGACTAACTTAGTGCCTCAAGTCATTGCACAGGGCTCCCCCGGCCTGGAGTCAGCAGTCATTGGAAGTGCTGCTGGCTACATTACAAGACTACAGATCTGAACATTGTAAAAGATCGAGGCATGTTTGCATCCTGGCTTTTGGTGCCGCAACACCTGTATGGCAAAAACTCTCTGCTGAGCTCAGCTAAAAGCCACTGTCTGTCAGTTTTCCTTTATTCATTTGCTTTTCTGGTGCATATCCTGAAGTCATGTGATGGAGTTCACCATAGGCAAATTTAGGGTGAATATCTGGGGGGAAAAATGCTTAACAGTGAGACCTATCCAGAGGCAGCTGGTCCAGAATACACATGTGGACGGTACCTGTCCTAGAGGCCATTGATCCAGCACTGGCAAGGTGAGCAGGGGGAAAAAGCCTCAGATGTAGGAAGTTCCTAAGAGGACTGGCAATGATAGAGCCTACGAAGTAGTAGGAAATGGTGTGGTTTGTGAAGAACTCCTGCTGCCCACTGATGGCTTCCCTTGCCACCAGAGCTTCTAGAACACATGCAGGGGGAGCAAGCCAGCCTCGGGATTTGAAGGTTGGTAACTATAGGCTACAGAGGATGTGACAGCAACAGGACCACCTTCAGATCACCTGAACCCAAGTTAAAGCGAGGGGAGTGGCACAAACAGGATTTAATTCCAATGGCAGCCTTAAAATTCCACCTGTCCTGCAAGGAGGGCTTTTCTTTTTGTTAACCAGGAACTCGGTGCTATTCAATGGAACTCCTCTCGAAGAGCAGGACTTTTCCTGCGGGACCCACAAATTCAGCACCAGCAGCATCCCAGCAGGTCTTATTCCACCCAGTGAACACCCCTAGGATAGTGGGATGATAGGATAATGTCGACAACTGTTGTATGTAAGCAGGATTGTAATACTCCAGCAGGGGGCAGCAGCACACATATGCCGCCCACAGACAATGCTCACACCAGCCAATTCATCACAATACTTGTGTAATATGAGAGCATCCAGCCATTCGACACTATTTACTAAGGAAAAATAATGCGAGGCAAAAAGGAATGAAGCTATTCAACGAGGATGAATTCCTGACCCTGCTGGAGTCAATGGCAAAACTCCAACTGACTTCAATGGAGCCAGGACTTCAAAGTGCGAAAGGCCTGGTGCTGAGGGGAGATACTTTGGCACACACAGGATCCAGTCACACACTAAGATAACATGATAGCAAATGGCAGAGAGAGAAATCACCAGGCAAAATATTAATCAGCTTGCCTTTGTCTTCCTTAGGGTTGCCACCTGTCCCGATTTTCCCAGGATCATTCCTTTTTTGAGGTAACCGTCCGGGGAAATCTGTAAGGGTTCTCAGTACACACTGCCCGCTGGCCAGTTTTAGGGACTCAGGATTATTCCAGATTTCCCCTTTGTCTGTACCTCAGAGGTGGCAATCCTAGTCCTCCCAAGTAAATTGTCAGCGTGATTGCATGGGGATACCACAGTCATGTTCTAGTAACTGCATGCAACGGGCACAGGGTACAGAACTCAGGATTGTCTGCTCCAAAAACAGCACAAAACTATCACTTCAGCTAAAAGAGAGCCTTGGTGATGATAAGGCTTTGTAAATCAGCCACTAGAGGGTAACACACACACACGCACACACATTTGAGCAAGACTGACATTCCATTAGCAGAGGGCAGTTGTGAAAGTATATACTACACAGGTACCCAACATGGGCAACACATTACTGACAGGGTGTCAAGTGATTCAGATTAGTCAGTTTGAACCCCTGTCCAGGGATATTTAGTCTCTTTTGCAACCTGATCAACAAACCATGTTGGCAAAAACTCACAAACCGAAGAGGCATGAAGGTTTGAATTCAGACACTCTGCACCATGACCTCTGAGCCACATAGGAATCCGTTTCCATCTCAGTCCATCTAGATCCAGCCAACCAGTGCCTCTTGCAAAGGAAAACAGAGTTTCACTTACCTAGAAAAGACAAACAGAAGAGAGGGAGAGAAGACAGGGTTTGTGAATGTCACTGAAACATACAGATGCTGCGTTTCCCCATTTCCCAGAAGATTCCCGCATCCAAGCACATTGTTAGGAAATTCCTGACATGCTCTGGAACAGGAGTGATCTATGACTGCGCTATTAGCACATGGCCGCTATCTAACCTACTGTAATTGGTTTGTGGTGCCATTTAGTGTTATACAGATTATTCATTAAGAAAAGCAAGTATGAGCAGGTGTTTTCATCAACATCTTGTTCTGTTTAAAAAAAAAAAAAAGACACCATGACAACAATAACCACACGAAGGACACAAGTTATCCTGGCAACGAACAGCAGGGTTCAGGAAGCCTCACATTCCAGAGACAGATGCTAAAGTGAGAAAGGAAAGAAGCCCCCTTTAAAGGAAGCGATGGCTCAGGGGTCTGAATCTTTCACCTCTTGGTTGTGGTCCTAAATCAGCCAAAGTGACAGGGACTGAAATTTGTTATTGTTTAATGACTGAAAAGAGGTGGCGGGGGTCTTTGACCAGTTCCCAATCGATAAAATTTGTGTCCCTGTGACAAAACCCAGTGATACTTATCCCCTCGTTGGCAGTCTGCATGGAGGGGCTAAGGATTGCCTGGGCCATGGAAACGGAACTTTCCTCTCATTCTGTGAGCTGGTCCCCTCATGTACACATGTTATAATCAGGAGACGCTAGTCCTGGAGCTGCCAGTGCTGTGAATTATTCTGTGGATCCACAGATGCTTTGGTTTCCAGGGCTGTCACTCAAGAATTAAGGGTAGCATCTTCACAGCACTGGGATAACTCTGCTCCCTTTGTAGTTAACAGAAAAGTTTTACCATTGATTCCAATGGAAGCAGAGTCAAAAGTCAAAGCTGAGAGGTTTTGAAAATCCTGCCTTAAATTTGTTTGTCTGCATAGAGGAAGCTAAGAAGTCAAATAAATCTCCTAGAAATGAATAAATATCAAAACATAAAAGGATGATCATTATTTTATATCATTATTGTTATTTATTATTGTATTGTGGAAACACCCAGGGGCTCCGACAGAAATGGAGGCCTTTTTGTGCCAGGCACTGTACATATGTATAGTAAGAGACAATGGCTGCCCCAAAGAGCTTACAGTCAAAATAGACAAGACAGAGAAAGGGGGGCAGGAAGAATATTTGATATGAGGAAGAGTGAGTTAAGCAGATCAGATCTGAAATAGCATTTGGCCTTTCTATGCCTCTGATACGTGGGCTAGCTTAATGTTCAGAAACAGTGGTCTGTGGCACATTGCAGTCACAAGAGGAATACCTTGGCTCTCAGACACTGGTTTGTAAGGTCAGGGCCATACCTGTTGGGGAGTAAATTCCCATCAGCAAAATAAATTGCTGTATATTCCCAGGAATGAAAACATTTTGAAGGGGTCACTCCTCTAGCTGAGGCTATGGAACAATCTTCACTAGGAATTAAGTGAATATGGTAAAAGACTGGCAGCTGGAAGAAGAGACGATCTTCCTCTACTCTGGGTTTGAACAAGTGTTGGATTTTGAAGTAGGTGATCAAAACGGGAAATGACTACCTGGGAAGAAGTACAGTGGAAAGGGATCTGCCGGAGGTCCAAGTGGATCACAAGCTAAATATGAGTCAACAGTGTAACGCTGTTGCAAAAAAAGAAAACCTCATTCCGGGATGTAGTAGCAGGAATCTTGTAAGCAAGACGCAAGAAGTGATTCTTCCTCTCTACTCCGCACTGATAAGACCTCAGCTAGACTCTATTCTTTTTTTTTTTTTAAACATTCTCTTTTTAGAATGTTTAAACTGATTTTTAATTAAACTAATTTTTACATCCCTAAGACGGAGTACTGTGTTCAGTTCAGGGTACCACATTCCAGGAAAGATGTGGACAAAGTGGAGAAATTCCAGAGAAGAGCCACAAAAATGATTCAAGTTCTAGAAAACATGACCTATGAGAGAAGATTGAAAAAACTGAGTTTGTTTAGTCTAGAGAAGAGAAGACTGGGGAGGGAGGGGACATGATAACAGCTTTCAAGTACATAAAAGGCCGTTACAAGAAGGAGGGATTAAAATTGTTCTCTTTAAACTCTGAGGATAGGACAAGAAGCAACGAGCTTTAAGTTGTAGCAAGGGTTGTTTCGACTGAACGTTAGGAAAAACTTCCTAACTGTCAGGGTAGTTAAGCACTGGAATGAATTACCAAGGGTTGGTGTGGAATCTCCGTCACTGGAGATTTTTAAGAGCAGGTTAGACAAACACCTGTCAGGAATTGTCTAGATAATACTCAGGGGGCTGAACTAGATGATCTCTTGAGGTTCCTCCAGGCCTACACATCTATGATTCTATAAGCTCTCCCTAGCATTTGTATGTATATTGCATTTACTCCTGAAATGTTCCATGAGCACTTAGATACAACAGAGAGCAGCACTGAAGTATCCCATGTAGGCCTGGCCTACACCCAAAAGTTGTACCATTTTAACAATATCGGTATAGCCAAAGCAATACAGCCCTTCTTGTGGACACAGTTATGTTAGTATAAAAGTGCTTATACCACTATAGCTATTGCCATAAGGGAAGAGGAATAAGTTTTACCAGAATAAGGTATCTTTATAAAAGTGTAATTGTATGCACGCTAGGAGTTGTACAGGTAGAACTATTTCAGTAAGAAATCACACCCCGACCACCGTAGTTATAATAGTAACACAGCAGTGTACAGAATAGGCCTCAGTGTCACAATTCTAACATTCAGGCAAGCCACAAACAGCTGCTTCTGAATTTAAGTCAAGTTCACCAAGCGTATCAAGAGACAGCCACAGGGACAATAAATCCCAGAGGGCCGTCTGAATTGCATTGTTATGTGCAGCCCAGGAGTGGGGCGTGCTGCCTCAGACTTTGTAATCAAGTGCTAGTTCTGCTTGCTGCTCATACAATAATAATTAATAATAATGGGCTTCCATTGCACCTTGCTGCCTAGGATCTCCGAGGTCTTTACAAAGGGGGGTAAGGATCATGATTTTGATTTTGGCAGATGGAGGAGCTGAAGCAGAGAGAGAAGGGAAGTGACTTGTGCAAAGACACCCAGTGAATCAATCACACCGCCAGAAGCAGAACCTAGGAGACCTGGCTCCAGGCTTAGCCCCACACAAATAGACCCAGAAGCACGGCTTCCTCCAGGGCAACTCAGCACCAGCACAAGGCTTCCCTAGCACTCCGGCTGTCCCTCTCCTGCTGTCTCCTTGAAATGGCTCCCAGCGAAAGGCGGATTCCTTAATTGTGTTATTAGCTGAATTATTAATTGATATGAAAACAGCATTTTACTGGGCATAAAAAGTCATTTGGAAATGAGATAAAACATTCTCGGCGATGCCTGCCTCGGAGCAGAGCCGGAGCGAGGGCTCTGACAGCTTGATTATTATGCACATTAGTGCAATCTGGTGAGCTCCCAACACAGAGAGTGCGGAGTCCCCAAGTACTGTATCCATCAGGCTGCCGCTCCCCCCCCCCCACTCTCCTCATCGCCTGCTTTGCATTTATGTGGTAGACCTCAGGGGTACATTTTTCTTTCTGATCAATTCCAGCTGTCATCACTATAGAGTCGCTAATGGCGGCCGGGGGTGGGGAGAAATATTATTTTCCCCTCAGCCCCACACTAGGGAGGGGCTGTCTCTGTACCTCTTCCCAGAACCCCTTCTGCCCCACACTGGGAGGCTGTCTCTGTGCCTTTCAGTCTCGGACTAAGCCCATTCTATTCCACACCATCGGAGGAATTTATTTCCACTCTCCCTTCCCTCAGTGACCCCCTTGGCCTCACACGGAGGGTAGGGCTCCACCTCCTTTCATCGCTCAGGTTCCTCATGAGGCAGCATCCTTCTTCGCTTCATCCCCTGGAAATGTGTCCCCCTCTCACCCCCAGGCACACTTGGCCTCGGCCTCCCTCTTCTTTTCCCCTGGGACTGTCCAACCCTCACTCTCCCCAGAACTGCCGCAGAAGAAGAGCAGCCTGACAGACAGTACTAATAAATTCTGGATTTCCAGAGACTAGGAAAGGAAAACAACCCCAGAGCTAGCCCCACTCTGCTCCCCTAACCAATCATCGAATCAATAAGAATCTATCCCCGCTGTCCCAGAGCTCTAACATGCAATCACTGGCAAACGCTGGTGATCAATCCTGTCTCTTACATGCAAACCTTGTAATTTAGTAATAACTACTCAACCACCATTGACCTGCTAATTAATCCATGGATTTTTTGTTGTGCCTTTAATCGCTGGCCCCGATATGTGAGTTACTTTAGACTGCTCGCTCTCCGCTGAGCCTAACCAACTAAATGCAATTTCAGTTCTGTAGTAATAAAACACTGAAATATATTGACTCCCTGCCAGCAATCTCGCTCTTTCTCTGCCTCTCCACATGTTGGCTGAGTGCTGGCGTGTGAAGGGAATATAGAGAGGGGAAAGCTTCGGCCGTGAGATATGAAGTTTAGGACACAGGTGAGGGAAAGCAAGGATTAGTCACCAGTGAGAAGTCACAATAAAAAGCCTGGCTCCCTGACATATCACCTCGCTGGCAGCCTCAACTCTCTTTCCTCCTACCCCAATGGGATACTCTGCTTGTACTAAAATCTCCAGCTGCACTTTGGATCCTGTTTCCTTCTCCATCCTGCCTTCCCATCAAGAGATAACCCTCCTCTTTACCTCCATGGCCACATACACCATTTCTATGCTTGCAGTGGAAAAACCAGGCTGTATATTACGAGTCACCGTAGTCCAGTGGGCAGAGCACTGGACTGAGATTCAGGAGACCTAGGATTTGTTCCTAGCGCTGTCATGAGCTCATTGTGCAACCACAGACACGTCATTAAGGCCACTGTTTGGCTCCTGATTTTGAGTCTTTCAAGCTGAGATGACACTTCCATCAGGGCTGAGTAACCACGACACTCCTATTAACTTCAGTGGGCATTATGGGTGTTCAGCACTTGTGGAAATCAGGTGACACCCAAAACCATTCATCGTTTAAATGTTGACCTTCATGTATCTGTATCTCAGTCCCCACTCTGCAGAATGTAAATAAAACCTAGCTCTTACAAGATAATGCTTGCCCGCCTTTACAAAGTGCTCTGAGTTCTACAGCTGGAAAGTGGTATATATGTGTACTAAGCATCATCGTGATCCTTCCTCTCTCTTTCAGAAACCTTTGTAACTCTGCTGGGACAAGGGTTCAAGTTACCCAGCCAGTTGTGTAACTTAGCTTGGGAAAATTTGGTTCCAGCTGGCAAACAGTAGCCACCGTCAATTTCACCCTCCTGCCAAAAACGGCTGGGGAAAATAACTCCATCAGCTAGGGCAATATGAAATGATTCAGATGTTCTGAAAAATGTACAATATTCTTTTTGTTAAAAAAACAAAAACAACCCTTCAGAGAATAAACATCAGGGGCAGGATTTTCAAAAGTGCAGCTCTGTGCACAAACACACAGCGTCCAATCTGCAGGGTGAGGGGGCCTGTGCAGTGAAAGGACAGTGCAATGGGAGGGGTGGTGCGATGCAGATGAAGAGGTCCATGGTCAGAGATAGGAGCTGCTCCAGCTGGTCAGTGGAATTCTAAATCGACACGTGTGACACGTCACACAGTTCAAATCAAATGGGAGTCTGCCAGTGAGATCTGATATTTATCCTCCCACCTGGAAGTAGAATTAAATATTAACGCTTTTATTATTGGCTATTATAGTGATTGTTGCTATTGCGATGGTACCTTCAGGCCTTACCCCACTGTGCTAGATGCTGTACAGACACACAATCAGTGACAGTCCTCACCCTCCCAAAAGCTTACAGTCTGAAAGGCAAGACACAGCGATGAAACTAACGAAAGGGTGAGGGAAAGAGGGGGTGAATGGGGAAAACAGAAATAACAGGGAGTTTAACACAGCCTAGCGGTGTGAGCAGTTCACGGCCATTCACCAGCAGCAATCAGAATGGATCAATTGCCCAGCATTGGGACATGGCCTGCCGGAACAGCAGTACCTCCTGAGGCTCTCTTTGTTACTGAGCTTCCCTGGCGTTTATATCGGAGCGCACACCTTCAAAGAGCGTAGGTGGGGACAGGTACAACAGTGTGTCATGGCAAGGGTTAACGAGTCAGTGCAGTAGAGGTGTTTATCCAGCAACAAATACACTAAAATAGCAGGGTAATTCACTGATCCTGGAGAAACAGGCTAACCACCCTGCACAGGGTAATTCACTTGCCCTCCAGCGAGGATTTACTGGCTCTGCGCAGATAATGTAGTGCCGCTGCAATAGCAATTCCATGGCTAGCTAATGATGCTGCCTCACTAATGCAATTGCCACTGCTATATACTCATACCTTGGGACAAAGGTGCTACAAAGACATCTGCTATAATGGGAGCGGCTAGGAAAGCCATGGTACTGTGGCGCTGTCTTCCCTGTGCCTCACACTGCTGCTAGCATGCAGTAAATCGAACGTTTCCAGGTACATATTCTTTTCCAAGCCCGTGGCATTCCCCTGGCCTTTTCCTGTTTGTCTCTATTAATAGCCATGCCAGGGTGTGCCTGGGATACCAAGAGGAGTTTGAACAAGGTTTCCCAGCAGCAATGGATCATGCAGGGGACCCTGGGGCAGGCTTTGAAGCAACACTTCTGAAAGTTTCCTTGGGGATTCCCTGGAATCCCATTGTCCTGTGCTGGCTCCATCCTCTTCTTTTTCACAGCCATTAAGTTTTCTGCAGCTGCAAGTCACCCAGGATATTTTATGAGCTCCTCTGCTCCTAAAGAATTGGGGTGTCTGAATCACAGACCTCCCACTGCTTGAAGCTTCAGGGAGACATATGGGCAGATGGGATTTCTATGCATGTCCTGCTGCTTAGTTCTGCCCAGATCCTCAAAGATATTTAAGTTAGGAGCCTAAATCCGGATCAGGATCTGGGCCTTAGAGACTGCAGGACGGGTAGACGTGGCTTACAGAGAGTGTGTCTGGGTGGGGTGGCGTGGAGCTACCCACACAGGACACCCAGAATGTCACACAAAAAGGCAGATCTTCTCACCAGACATGGTTTAGCCTGCCGAATGGCTGTGCTCAGCACAATTGTTTCAGCTACTGGAGCATGGATTCCAAAATCATTTGAGAGACAAAAGCAAGAGGAAAGGTTCTTTTGCTTTAAATCGGGTCTATTCTGTCCAGGTTCTTATATACTGCTCCCATCAGCAGGGGATCTGAATGCTCTTTAAAAAACATCTCCATTACAAATATCTCGGCCAAGACCATGAGACAGAGGAGATAGTCCCTCCCTTGGACTTCAAACGAGAGGAAACCTCATACCAGTAAGAACCAGTAAGCAGGCTATCGTGGTCAAACTGCAGCTCGTGAGCCACATGCAGCTCTTTTATAGTTAAAGTGTGGCTCACGGAGCCCCCCCCCCCCTTCTCTACCTACAAAACTGGGGGAGGGGAGGTCAGGCAGCTTGGGGCTTCTGCAGTATGGCAGAATGGTGGGGCTAAGAGCTTCTGCCCAGAGAGGAGGGAGATCTTGGGGCTCCAGCCCCACTCCTACTGCAGCCCCGAGTCCCATCAGGCGAACCCCGCAGGGCTGGATCCCCAAGCCTCGGCAGGCGGGCCCCAGCTCTCGAACTTCTGAAGATTGTCGCGTGTAGTTCAGAGGGCTAGTAAGTTTGGCCACCCCTGCTATAGTGTCACTAGACTCCATGTACTTTAGCAGAGAATGACATCCTACTGGGAGGATATCACTTTATTATATTCCTCCAACAACATATCCTGGGCCACTCCAGTAACCAGAGGACCAAGAACTCTATGAGTTCAAATCAACTCGACATGCTTGTTTTAAACCTGTGCTACATAATATTCTGGCTATTGATCTAGTCAACAACCCAGTTCACAAATGCTTAATGTTACCAACTGAGTGCAGTGCAGGAGGATATAGGGTCATCCTCGCAGAACGAGGAATGCAACTCAAAGTATACTCCACAGGTCAGTGACGGGCTGTAGGAAGGGGAATGGCATTTCCTACCTCCTGTGGCAGGAGAAGGGGACAGTCCTGTTCACGGAAAACAGCCTGAATGACTGGCTGATTGCATCCAGGCCACTGAAGGATGCTGATGAAAAAAGCCCAGGCTCTTGCCTGTCATTTTCAAAGCCCCCAGCTGCTGGCTCAGAGCCTCGAGTTGTCGCTTTCCTTAAGTCTCTGTGGAGGAGAAAGAGTGAAGATCTCCGAGACAGTGTTTAGTGTCACAGACGGTTCAGTGAGAGACAATTTTTCACCCCGTTAAATCCCTCTGAGGAGTATTATTTGCTGGTGTTCTTTTTTTTTTTTTTTTTTATGATTTTCCTATGATTATCTCCTGCTGCATCTGTCTTCAGCAGCCAAATAAATAAATAGCAGTACGGTTGTCAGGTGCTTTAGCTGCACTAAGAATGCCCTGCTGACAGCTCTTGTGGGCTAACCCCTACCTAGTCCTCAGAATACCTGCCTACTTACACGCGTTCGGTTCCAGACAATATTATAGTGTGGAGGCAACGTGGTCTCGTGGTTAGAAGAAGAGATTGAGGGTGAGGACCTTGGGGAATTAGAAAGGGCAAGGCCCAAAACAAGACTAAACTAGCTAAAGACAGAAAGGGTAACAAGAAAACATTCTACAAATACATTAGAAAAAGAGAAAGACCAAGGACAGGGTAAGCCCATTACTCAGTGAGAAGAGAAACACAATAACAGAAAATGTGGAAATGGCAGAAGTGCTAAAGGTCTTTTTTTGTTTCAGCTTTCACCAGAAATGTTCACAGTGACTGGATGTCTAACATATTGAATGCCAGTAAAAATGAGGTCGGATGAGAGGCTAAATTAGGGAAAGAACAAGTTAAAAATTACTTAGACAAGTTAGATGTCTTCAAGTCGGCAGGGCCTGATGAAATATATCCTAGAATACTCTAAGAGCTGACTGAGGAGATATCTGAGCCATTAGCCATTATCTTTGAAAACTTGTGGAAGATGGGAGAGATTCCAGAGGACTGGAAAGGACAAATATAGTGCCAATCTGTGAAAAGAAGAATGAAGACAGCTTGGGGAATTACAGACCAGTCATCTTAACTTCAGTACCCAGAAAGATAATGGAGCAAATAATCAAGCAATTTGCAAGCATCTAGAAGATAATAAGGTGATAACAGTCAACATGGTTTTGACGAGAACAAATCATGTCAAACAAACCTAATAGCTTTCTTTGACAGGGTAAAAAGTCTTCTGGATGGAGGGAAGTGGTAGATGTGGTATATCCTGATTTTAGTAATGATTTTGATACTGCCTCACATGATCTTCTTGTAAACAAACTAAGGAAATACAGCTTAAATGGAGCTACTATAAAGTGGGTGCATAACTGGTTGGAAAACTGTTCCAGAGAGTAGTTATCGGTGGTTCACAGTCAAGGTGGAAGGGTCTATCGAGTGGGGTCCTGCAGGGATAGGTCCTAGATCTGGTTCTGTTCAATATCTTCAACAATGATTTATACAATAGCACAGAGAATACACTGATAAACTTTGCGAATGATCACAAGTGGGGAGGGGATGCAAGTGTTTTGGAGGATAGGATTAAAATTCAAAATGATCTGGACAAACTGGAGAAATAGAAGTAAATAGGATGAAATTCAGTAAGGACAAATGCAAAGTACTCCACTTAGGAAGGCACAATCAATTGCACACAAACAAAATGGGAAATGACTCCCTAGGAAGTAGTACAGTGGAAAGGGATCTGGGAGTTATAGTGGATCACAAGCTAAGTATGAGTCAATAGCATAACAGTGATGCAAAAAAAGCAAACATCATTCCGCGGTGTATTAACAGGAGTGCTGTAAGCAAGACATGAGACGTTATTCTTCCATTCTGCTCCACCCTGATAAGGCCTTAGCTGGAGTATTGTGTCCAGTTCTGGGCACCACATTTCAGGAAAGATGTGGACAAACTGCAGAAAGTCCAGAGAAGAGCAACAAAAATGATTAAAGGTCTTGAAAACATGACCTATGAGGGAAGTTTGAAAAAACTGAGTTTGTTTAGTCAGGAGAAGAAAAGACTGGGAAGCAGGGGGACATAACAGTTTTCAAGCACATAAAAGGTTGTTACAAGGAGGAGGGAGAAAAATTGTTCTCTTTAATCTCTGAGGATAGGACAAGAAGCAATGGGCTTAAATTACAGCAAGGGCGCTTTAGGTTGGACATTAGGAAAAACTTCCTAACTGTCAGGGTAGTTAAGCACTGGAATAAATTGCCTAGGGAGGTCGTGGAATCTCCATCATTGGAGGTTTTTATGAACAGGTTAGACAAACACCTGTCAGGGATGGTCTAGTTATTACATAGTCCTGCCTCAAGTGCAGGGGACTGGACTAGATGACCTCTCAAGGTCCCTTCCAGTCCTACACTGCTATGATTCACCTTCCTCACCTGTAAAAGTGAGGGTAATGATAGTGGTCTATTCAACAGGAGGGTCATGAATTAATTTAGCCTCACAACTCTTGTTTGGAGCAGGTCAGCGTCATTATCCCAGTTTACAAATGGGGAATTTGGCACAGAGAGTTGAAGGGACTTGCCCAAGGCCACAGGTCAAGCCTGTGGTGGAACCAAGAATGGAATCCAAGAGTGTTGACCCTCAGTCCCGGGCATTCACCACACAACCGTTTTACCACCTTAAAACAAATGCATCTCTCTGTGTTTTGTTTTTGTTCAGCCTTCCCTTTCCCGCTTCTAGTCATTAACACTATATTTGGCTTTTCCTGACTAAATTATCACAATGTATTATTTATATAGTTGCAGCATAGGCGCACCTGGGGCTTCACAGGCAAATAAAAATACAAGATCTCTGCCTTGGGGAATTTCGAATTGGGCTCTTTTTCTCTTCATCTTTTGTAGTCTACATTTCCCCCCCAGACTCATTTTCCCACACGGTTCAGGGATTCCTCCCCTTTTCCAGGATCACCCTACCTTCATCTCTCAGGACTCTTCCTGATCCTTTGTGAGCACCGAGTCTGTCTTTTTCCTCAGCTCATTGCCACCTTCTCTTCAGTATATTATTTTAATCCTTCCACTGTTTTCCCCCCAACTCTTCCCCCGTTGTAGCTCCTCCTCTCCTCTGCTCTCTTTTTTCCCTCTCTTTCCTAGTGCCCTTTTCATTCTCTTGAAAAAAAAATCTTCACTTTTCCTTCCCTTTTTTAGCTTCATCTCTTTGTCTTGCCTCTGTTTCTTTTCTCCTGACAATATTCTCTGCACTTTTTCCTCAGTCCCCCCCACCTGCTACTCTAGTCTTGGAGTCCCTACACACAGCTCGGCCAATGCCCCTGACTCCTGTAGTTCCCACTGCTATTCCAGTCCTGGATTCCCCACACAGCTGTGCCTATGCCCCTCAATCATGTCCTGCTGCACCCCCTATTATTAAAGTCTTGGACTTCTCCCAACTATAGTCTCAGAACCATGCTGGTCTGAGCCGTGCTTTTGTGACAAAGACAAATAACTCACTACAGACCAGTCCGACACTTACCAAACTCAGGATAATTTTTATCCTCAACATTTGAAACTAAGTCCCTAGGCAGAGGAAACCTGAACTAGAATTTCCTTCAGCTGCAAAAGATCTGGGTTTACTAATTTTTGTCAGTGTGATGCTGCCTGAGCACAACCGTTTTTATTTCCTCAATACGACACCTTGTCATCTGATTTGTTATACAAATTTAATATTTATCCCCCCCCCAACACACACACACACACAGGTTAATAAGACAGAGGAGGGGACAGTGGGACTCCATCCATCTGCAATGCTGTGAAAATGAAAGTTATTGTCTTGTCTCTCAGATTCAGAGCCCTTCTACCACCTCCTCTTCCTTCCCGTCCCCGCCCCATGTCGGGAGCTGCTGCACTGAAGGGAAAGCGTGCCAGAGAGGGAGATCGCCCTCAATTGCTGAGCAAAGCACCAGGAGAGATGGGCCCGAGCCATGACTTTCCAATCCAGAGCCAAACTTCCCCAGAGTCGGCGCTGGCTCAGATCTGGGATTTTGGTTTTGCCCACTTTAGTGACACCAGCAAGCTGTGAAATTGTTCCAGAGAGGGTGGGACGGTCAGGCACAGTGTTCACACAGAAAAGGGTCAGCCCTGCAATTTGGATCCAGCTTGGAACTTCTCCTGAGTTCAGGTAGGGGAGGTTCGGACCCAGAGTTTGGTTCCGACCTATCTCCAAGGTAGCCAAATAAAGGCAGACTAGCATGTAAACCCCAGATAGATCTGGATTGAAACCTTGGCAGGGAACTCTCCCGCTGTGCTCAGGAACTCCAGAGTGAGGTCAAAGGGCAGGGACAACATGGGAAGAAGGAGGTTCCCTGACCCCAGACTGATGGCCTGATTTCAGGAAGGAGGCTTGGGGTTTTTTCAGTCACCCCTTCCCCACGCACAGCTGTCATGGGTGTTGGCTTTTCCCTGAAGGCTCTTTGCGAGCTGAACTCCTGAAGGCGAGTGGATGGGACCTTCATTTCCAGTTTTCCTTCCCCACTGGATAAGCTCCCCTGAGCATCCCTGGCCCTGGGAATGAGGGTATGGTGAAGAGTGACTCGCTGCATTTCGACCAAAGTCAATGAGGATGAAATGGGATTCCCTGCGGCAACCTCGCAAAGCGCTAGCGTGTCAACCATTCTGATATTTCCCAGCTCTTGTTCGGCTGTTGCCTTCTGTCCGCTCACTCTAGTGTTTACAAGCATGTGTTGAATCTACTTACTCCCACTCTAGTCAGTTGTCCGTAGTCATCAACAGATCCAATTCACAGTTACGGCTGAGCAGTGTTTTAGGTCACCTCTGCATTCCCTAGATTCCTGGCCCAGCTGGAGACCACTTCAGCCCCCATGCAATTTACAGCAGCCTCAGAACTGCTCTAAAGTGCACCCAGCTGCTCTGGCCCCACCATGCTGTGATTAGCAGCTGGGAATCCCTGGAGTGCAGAGGGGTCACGCCCTGTGCCTGTGGGGCCAGAAGGGCTGGGGGCGTGAGGTGTAGTCACTACATCGCCCAGGGATTCCAGTGTCACCAACCCCAAAAGTTAAAAACAATCATGAGTCAGACCTGCCAGGAATCACAAGATGGGTCCCAAAAATCACACAAGATTTTTGAATACAGTGGTCCTGATCTATCTTCGGCTATCTGGCTGGAGCACAGGACTTATGAGGAGAGGCTAAGGGAACTGGGCTTGATTAGTCTGCAAAAGAGAAGAGTGAGGGGGGATTTGATAGCGGCCTTTAACTACCTGAAAGGGGGTTCCAGGGAGGATGGGGCTAGGCTGTTCTTGGTGGTGGCAGATGACAGAACAAGGAGCAACGGTCTCAAGTTGCAGGGGGGGAGGTCTAGGTTGGACATTAGGAATAAGTTTTTCACTAGGAGGGTGGTGAAGCACTGGAATAGGTTTCCTAGGAAGGTGGTGGAATCTCCATCTTTAAAGGTTTTTAAGCTGAGGCTTGACAAAGCCCTGGCTGGGATGATATAGCTGAGGTTAGTCCTGCTTTGAGCAGGGGGTTGGACTAGATGACCTCCTGAGGTCCCTTCCAACTCTAATATTCTATGATTCTATGACTCCCCCTGCCCACCCTGCTGCCATACCCTGGTGCCAGCTCTCCCAGCTGTACAAGGGGAGGTGATGCTAGCCCCTTCCCAGCCCTGATGTTGCAGGGATGGAGGGGAGGGAGGAGCAGGCTGACTCAGTGTTCACAGGTGGGGCAGCAGAAATGCCCTCAGCTGCTGGGCTCCTTCTGTTCCCCCTTCCCCTCCTGTGACAATGGTGCCACTGCTCCCTCTCCTGCTTCTCCCTCCTCCCCGCCACCTGGCTCCTGGAGGGAGAGGGGAGAGCTCTGCCTGCCTCCTGCAGAGCCCTGATTGGCTGCTTGTCCCTTGTCCCGATCCTAAAAGCCCAGTACCCATGGAGGGCTTGCAGAATTGGGTCCCCCAGGGATCCAGGGACCGTCACCAGTGTTATCCTCTGCTGAATTCTTGCTGTGCATGACTCAACCTGGTGTTAGGCTAAACCCTGGGCAACAGAGGGAAAACAAAAGAGGAAGGAAGCAAGAACAGGGAGCCCAAGCCAGCCCAAGAGGGGTTACGAGGGTGTCAGAGATCCATAGCTGGCCCCCAATGGTGGGGGGGGGAGTTTATGTCAGCAAAACAGGGCCAACCTTACAATTTGCAGGACTGCAAGCAAACGTGGGACTGCCCGAGGGCAGGGTGATGGCAGGAGCCCCTCCCCGTAGCGGTTGTGCTGCCAGAGAGAGGTGCCGATGGGTTGGTGATGGTGACCTCCTGGATTTCCTACCCCCCTGGGTCTGTGCCAGGAGGGGCAGTCAGGGTTGGTCTGAGCCTCGCAGAGCTTGTGTGGGGATCCAGGGGCTCTGAGTAGCTGCTTGCTTCGCTACTACTGGATGCCAGCCCTGGGCATGCCCAGCAGGTTGGCAAGAGGAATCAGAGAATCAGGCCAGCCCACAAGGACGACCAGGCATCAGGCAGCCAACTGGGCAACACAGAGCCAGGGAAAGCAGGAAGGTGGCAGGCACTAGAGAGCCACGGATGTCTAAATATCATTGTTAGGACCCTACCCATTGGCACTCAGAGCCAATCCTGCAGGAGGACAGCCCTGCAGAAAGCAACGGCATCTTCCCAGCCAGCCCATTGGCAAGAGGGCAGAGCTGAGCAATAGGATGGCGATGGCAGGGCGCAGAGCCAGGACCAGTGAAGCAGGGAGAAGCACCAGAGGAAGCATCGGCAGACCCAACAACCAGCCTACTGGCATGAGGCAGGGCAAGCTGGGCAGTAGCTCAACAGGCAAAGGAAACACGTCCAAGCTCCTAGGTGAGCCAAGCAATAGGGATAAAAAAGGAAAGCGTCTCAGGCAGCCTCCACCTCCTAGACTCCCGGCTATCAGCTGGAGAACAGCATCAAGGCCCAGCCAGGCACAAGGGCAGCCAGGAAGGTATCCTCGTACCAGGAAGCCTACCAAGGAAGATAATTACCGCAGACAGCTGGGACTGACCACGATGGGTATGTCTACAGCACAGTTAGACACCTGAAACTTGGGCTGTGGGGCTGTTTAAATGCAGTGCAGAGGTTCAGGCTGGGGCTGCAGCCCGAGTTTTGGAACACGCCCAGCTCGCAGGGTCCTAGAGCTCAGGCTCCCGCTCGAGCCCCAGCATCTGCACCACAATTAAACGAACACAAAACAGGCAGCTCCTGCTCCAAAGAGCTCACATCTAAGTGTAAGACAAGAGAGAAGAGGTGGAGACCAAAAGACAGACAGGGGAGCATAGGTGCATTATTATAAGCGTAGATCAAGGTTTCTAAGAGTTTGGAGGAATAGAAATCCCAGCCGGTTATCAGTGGGTTCCTGATTTCCCAGACCTATGCTTCCCAAGTGCTAAATGACTGACAGCTAGGAAGCTTTCCATCCACCCTGTTTCTGCAATGGATTCTCTCTGTGGTGTGGCTTGTCCCTAATTCTCCCCAGGCAGACTTTCAAGCTGAGGAGTCTTACTGGACATCTTAGCTATATTATAAGCAGGAAAAGCAGCACTAAAAATCTGCTGCGGCGCCTGGGCTCACTTCATTCACATCAAACCTCGACTTACTTCAGTGGGAGTCCAGTGAGCAGGACCTGTCCCCATGTGCTGGAATACAAAGGGTTATATTTGTGAATCTACAGGTAGAGCGGGAGTGTGCTGTTCCCTTCCATTGTCCTGGCTAGTCTGATTTACTGCCTACCACCATGTGACAAAGCAAAGCAAAAGCCCATTGCTGTGAAGGGCATCTAGATACTATGGTGACTGGCAGATTAGATGCACAGAGGACAGTCATGAAGAACCGTAACTTCACCCATCCAAGTTCTAAACAGGTCTTACTGTGACTCCAATTATTTAGAATTCTTTACTCCTCACAGGGTGCATGTAGACAGCTGCAGTGCTGTTCTCTGAGTTTGTTGCATCATTAACTCATAAGTGATATTTGCTGTGGCACAGGTGAAACATTACAAACTCCGGGACAGTCATAGCTATGGAAGAAGATTACCGTTGAGCTAGGACTGGTAGCGGAATGTAGATCCCGTCAGGCCTAGGTAAGTAGTTGGAATCGAACCTGGGTTAGTAGAGACTAAGGCCACATACGTCTACACTGAGGCAGGGGGTTGGGCCCTGAGCCACATTCATCCTAAGGGAGAGCTAGCGGTCTTGTTACTCACCCTCAGGGTTCTGGTGGAAGCAGCCTTAGTTTATGACTGGGGTCCCATAAGAGCTCCAATGGTAGCACTTGCTGAGGGAGTACTTCCCCAGCGACATCACAGACATTTCACTGCTATGGGCCCCCATCAGGGTCTGTACAGTGGACCAAGCTGTGAATCTGGGCCTGAATGTTCTTACCACCCAATGGCTTAGTCAGAGTCCTGTGAGCAACAACCCATGGGCCTCGGTCCTGTTCCCAGTGCACAGGAAAGTCACCAGCACAGTTAGCAATATTTTGTTCCTGGGATGTCAGTCTCCGAAGAGAGGCCACGGACTGCATGAGACATGGAGACAGAAGTAGCCCAGACACAGCAGCATGGAAGTGCATTGACTGAGTGGGGTGGGGGCAAGCTTATCTGACTGCTATCCATGCTGCCCCGGCTCTGTGGATATGCAGAGGATTTCACTCTGCAAGGCTGGAGTCTGGCATGTTGCAACCCCACTGAGATGTTTTAAAATAACAATGAAAAAGCCTGTTCCAAGGCAGTCTATGTGCCCTCACATTTCCTTGAAATGCTGAGCCTCATAGACCAGAAGATCTAGAGAGATGCTGCTTTGTACATAGATAGACTCAAGTCATAACCAAGGTCCAAACATCCATAACATTTGGGAAAGTTCAGATCCAGACCAGAACCATGCTCTCAGATCCATCCACAATCACCCCTGGTCTGTTGAACAAACCCTCTTCTGCAGAGCAAATGCACACCGTGACCAGAAAGACCACACATTCTCTCAACCCAACTTTGCATCTGAAGAAGGCAGGTGGGCAGCTCACAGATGGTTTATGCCAGCAACTGGATTTCATGCAACCCTTCAATGACACGGCGAAGTGGCACCAGGCACTTTGGTGCGCACGATAACACGGTGCTAAGCTGCTGTGTCTTTATGGAGTTAAATGTCATAGTTCTCCAAAGCAGATATGAATAGTGTGGTGGGAGATAGCATCCCATCTCCCAACGCTTGTGGTGTGAAAGGAGAGGCAGCCGTGGTCTCCTGCTCAAACTGGGGACATCAACATGCCAGTGAAGGCAGAATCCCAAGGCTTTCTCCTGAAGGAGTAAAAGCTGCTTAGAGCACCGTGTAAATTCTTGGCAAGAAGCAATAAAGGTGAGTTTTATATGTTCCCATTATTGCTTGTACGTCTTTGCAATAATGTTTATTGACATGTTTGAACGGAGCACAAGCTGCAGTTCAGTTCAACTGCCTGTGAAAATGGGACATTTGTCAAGAAACAAACCTCACCATTTTTAGTGACTCCTTTCTCAGTGCGTTGTAGAGGGGGATTCTTCTGAGGGAGGGAAGGCCTAGGAAACAGAGAGTCCCCAGGGGTGGCAGGTGTGCCCCAGCCACAGATCCCTGAGGAGCAGGAGAGGAAGGGGAACCTTTAGAAAGAGAGCGAGTGACTTCTGATTGCTTTACACGGATGTTTGTGCACCCGGTAGATGTATGTACATGTATGCATGTGCGCGCGCACACACAAACACACTTACTTATGTACAGGATCCCTAGGAGACATGATCAAATTAACCCTGCCATGGCTTGAGGAAGACAATCAGCACCTCCTTCACCTAGACATAGCATGACAATTACATTACGGTTTCCACTGGGACACTGAAATGTTTCCACCATCCCTCCCCTTACACACACACCTCAACCTCCCTGTTTCAGGGCTTGATCCTGCCAGATGATAAGTATCCTCCACTCTCATCGCCTTCAAAGCCATAGTCAAAGCCTCTGGCAATACTGGGCTCCAATACGTAGTTCCCATTGAGACAAAGGGGGTTGGTGGGAGAAGGAGAGGGGGAAGAATATGGGCTGCTATTGAGTACATAGCATTAATGGCCTTCTCCTTGGGGTGTTAATATAGAACTGTATTTCAAACATCCAGAAGTTAGGGTGATCTAATGTGAGATGTTTGCTTTACCCATTAGCGAGACAGAGACTATCTCTGGCTTTTGGATCTGGATTCCAACTTTGGGGTTTGCACAAATAAAAGTCAGGGCACATCTGGATCCGGGGCTCTGGTTCAAGTCTACCTCAGCTCCGATTCCCCCTTGTCTATTTCTGTGGAAGGAGGAAGAATTTCTACAGAAGACACTAAAATCCTTTTCTTGCACTTGCGTGGGCTAATTTGATACATTAGCCTTCATAAAGCATACAGACTCAGACTCCCACACAGCTCTACCAATTTCCCTCACTCTTCTCCTGACACCCCTCCTACTATTTCAGTCAGAGGCCCTCTTCACACACATTTCACTTATCACACAAACTGGGCTCAGCCCAACATATCCCTCCTTCCCCTGGGCTGTCAGTTTTCATCAGGCTTCATAAACCATTTGAGGAATGATTCCCTCTGCATTGGTTGTTGCACCAGCCCAAGGAACAGGATCCTTGCTAACATCACACCACTGCTATGTTTTTGTGCGCGTTGATCAGAAATTACCTGGCTTAGAGAAAGTAATTTAGTGATAAATGATTATCCGTTTGGAGGCAACCGATCTCAGCAAAAGCATCCTGGTATTAATCTACTTGTCAATTGGTTCACATCTCCCACGCAGGACAAGCTGCAGCAGCACGGAGTAGCTCATAAATTGTGGCAAACGGAGGCTCCCTCCTCCAAAGGCAGGTGATGTGCCAAACAATTCCCTTACTGAAACGATGGCTGGGGAAAGTGAGACCAGCTTGGAGGGGTAGGTGAGGGGCAGAGCTTCAGCCCTGACTCCCAGGTGAACATTTATCACAGCTCGAAGGTGAGGGCAGCACAGACTCAAATCACCAAAGCCAGCACATTCTGGTGTCAGCATATTCAGGCTACACGTCTCGACACCCTGACATGCCACCAAATCATCGCATCCTCTGGGGACTTCAGGCCTAGGAGCCAGCTATGCCATCTCGTCCCCTGCTGTTGACTCCCTGATGCTAGGTGAATCCAAAGTAGGGCAGACAGAGACAGATTCTGTTCCCTTGTGCTGCCAGGGTAGAGCAACAGGGACAGCGTGGGGCAGACAAAGTGAAGTGAAGTGTTGATACGGGATAAAATTGGAACCATTTATCCAACCCTGCCCAACTACAGAATGTTGGTGGCTCAGATAAAAGGGACACACACCCCCTTAGCAAGACACCTCTTCAGGCAAGAGAGTGGCACCCAGATACAACGGGGGTGGGCACATTGGAGCCGGGCCTGAACCAGAACTGCATCCAAACACACCTGAAATGTTGTGGGGGGACAATTCAAAACCTGGACCCAGATCTATGTTTATTTTTCTTCAGTAGGCTTCTTTCTTTAAAGGGCAGGACCAGAAGCCGGAACCCCTAGTCCAAAAGCTCTCCCACATGTCTAGAAGTGTGGAAGGATGTTCCAAATACATGACCCAGATGTGAATTCTGTCCCTCAGGCCCATGTCAGAATCAAACCAACCAGAACCCAAACCCTGGATCTGCTCACTAGAACCTGTTCTGAACTTTGCATCTCTGCCATGGGGCTCAACTCCTCCCCGACCCAAACGTTGCCCAGGTGGGGGTTTGGGATCCACATCCAAATCCAAACTTTCTCAAAGTTCAGAGAATACAGAGTCGATGTTTCCACTGAGGTTCAAGCTGTGAACACAGACGCCGGACCAGCCCAGACAAAGGGTTTGGTTTGAGCCCCTCTCTAATTGTAAGAAACTGAAGTGACCTAAAGGTGCTTCCTAATGTATTAGTAAGGGTCCCTGGTGAAGAATGCCCCTTTGTGGAGCAGGGGCCACCCCACTTTCCTTTGGGGTGAGGCAGAACACTTACATTTCCCGCCGTAGGATCTAACAGGGGTGCAGAGTGTAGCTGTCAGAATACAATGAAAAAAAAACCTCACACCTCACTGAGCAGCCCACAACAGTTTGTGACTGTACCCTTGCTGAAGGGAAGCACCCCACATTTGGGACTCTTCCCCTGCTCTCCCTTCAGACTCTAACTTCCCATCAATTCTCCCTCACTGCCCCCAGTACCTGCTCGGGACACTCCTCTCCCTCTCTTCCAAAACACAGATTAAAGCTAGCTCGGGTACGCCCACCCCCACTGCAGTCTCACCCCCCACCCCGGCTTGCAGTGCGGTGGCAGTGACCGAGGGAGAAGAGGTGGCCAGCTATTTGCAGGTGAACAGAACTCCCTCACCACTGGCAGGGGCAGAGCCAGGGCAGATGGACCCGCTTTGAGCGGAGCAAGGCAGATGAGATAATGGGGAAAAAATCATCATGCAGATGTCCTCAGGCTTTGGAACTTGGCGTGTCTGAAACGGAAGCTTCCCACAGCCACACGCATCCAGCAGGATCCAGCTGAGACCTTCCTGCAGGTGTGAGTGCATCAACCGGGGCTCAGGCAGCCCCTGTGCCCAGCGAGAGGCAAACAGAGCCGTCTTCATGCCACCCTCCTTTGAACCGGCAGGTTTACAAATCTCTAATTCCCAGCTACAAGTACCGTTCGTTTTGCCAAGGAGCCAATGGCGCGTGCTGTCATTCACGCCGCCGGAAGGCCGCTCCTGCCAGCCTTTACGGCGATCATGCCAGCTGCTCGGTGCTGGTAACAGATGGCTGGATGGCACACCTGACAGAAAGCAGCCCTTCCAAGGACGAAGAGGGAGGAAGGGTTCGCAAGCAGCATGGTGAGCTTGTTTCCAGCCAAGCACTAACAGAGACAACACACCCAGCCTCCCAGCCGTCAGACGGGATCGTCACATGAGGCCAAGCCTGGAAAGACGTCACGTACACCCCGTAAATCTGTGCACCGCTCATAATGAATTAACACAAATAACCAAGGACATGCATTATTTTCCAGGTTCAGCCTTTCCCAGAGAGAGACCTTGGAGGGGATGAGACAGGAAGGTGGGCTGCGAGAGTGCTCACAGCTATCCCAGCCTCAGCGTCTCCCAGCGCTATTGGGAATGAGGTAGGAGAACTAGCTCAACTCAACGCTATTCCAATCCAAGCCTTACCCCAGCAAAGGGCACTATGGGGAATGTTGAAAAGTTCCAGAGGGGTAGCCGTGTTACTCTGTATACAGCAAAAACAACGAGAGTCCTGTAACACCTTAAAGACTAACAAATTTCTGCGGGAATAAGCTTTCGTGGGCTGCAACCCACTTCGTCAGATGCATGAAATGGAAATTGCAGAGAGGGGAAATCACAGAGAGGGAATGTTGCAGGAGTGCCGGCTGTTGGGAGCTCACAGCTTCTGTAGCCTCAGCCTCTCCCAGCAGGAGGTGCTGTAGGGTACAGTGCAGGAATGCTGGCTATACAGGAGCTCATTCTACTCTAGTCTCAGCCTCTCCGAAAAGGATATGCTACAGGAGACGACACAGGAGCTCTGGCTGTGGAAGAGATTCCAGTTCCAGCTATGTTACTGTGGGGAATGGATCTAGCAGAACATCACAGAGCACAAGAGATATAAAGCAGTGATTATGTCACACACAATACATCCTGAAGAATTGATATTTGAATGCACATACATTTAAATATTTGAAAAGCATCTTTTACAATTAATATCAAAATTGAGATACAATCCAAGTGAGAGAAAAATACCCTTGCTTTTCCCTATCTCCCTTTTCTCATTACAAAGATAAATCCCGGATGTACCTCTCAGCAGTGCAGGGAGAGCAATATATACGTATGTATATGTATGTAATGGTAATAAAAGCAGTTTCAAGGGAAGCTGCTGCAGATACAGCTGGCCTGGGAGCACAGGAACTCTGGGAAGCAGCTCAAACCTTTTTCTTCAAGTCACTTGTAACATTAGGTGGGAGGAGCTTCTGAGCAGCAAATATATGTGTGTGGTTTAACTTTGCATGAATATGGTAGCTGTGAAAGGTGCTAGACTGGTGGTCCTGGCTATGCAGTACTGCCCACCCCATCTGTTCAAAAATCATGAGTCAGGCCCCTCAGAATCATGAGATTGACTTAAAAATCACGGTTTCATTTTCTCTGTCTTCTGATTTCTCGAGGATGCCCTCAGGTTATGTTTTAAAGCTTTTCTCTGCAACCATAAGGGCTAGAAACTTACTTTTTAGTTTAATGAAAACTGAGATAGTCAAGCAATCTCTTGATTCCAAAAGCCGGGGCTTTCTGAAAAACACCAGCTATCACGAGGACCTGAGATAAAATGTTGAGAGTCGACAACACTGGCAAGCATAGCATAGGAAAGACACTGGAGAGGGCAGGACAAGCTTCTCCCATGCGGGCCCTGCAGCATTCCTCAATCCTGAGATAAAGGGGCCCGCATGGGAGAAGCTTGTCTTGATGTGCACTTCTACAGCACCTTTAATGTGAGAGTCTCAGGTTTTTTAACTAACACGAATTAAACAAGCCTCATCTAATAAAGTATTACATTATCACCAACCCCAAGCATCTAAATATCATGAGTCAGGCCCCCCAAAATCATGCAGTGGGCTTAGACATCATGAGGACAACAAAACAATAACAAATCTGAGGTGCTTTTTCTCTGGCTTTTGGTTTTCGAGCCTTCAGGATGCACACAGGCCACATTTTCAAACTTTGGTCTGCCACTATGAGGGCTGGCCGCTTCCATTTTTTGTAGCGGAAGCCGAGAATCACGTCACCCCAGAACCCGAGGCTTCCAGTGAAACATGACATGTCACCAGATTCACAATAAAATCATGAGAGGTGCAACCCAGGCATCATCCTCAGTCTGCAGATGGAGAAGCCAAGGCACCGAGGTGTGAAATGACGGGCTCAAGGTCACACAATGAATCAGTGGTACGGTGGGGAAAACAACGGAGTCTCCTGACTCTCTTACCTCCAGATCATGCCGTATGCCGAGCTGTGCCCTCAAGGCCTGGCTTATATGAATGAATTTTTATTTTTTCTGCATGCACGTGCTTTGGATGTTGTGCTTCTGTGTGCAGTCTCTAAGTGTGGATTGGGAGCGAGTCCTTATATTCACATATCTGCATCTGTGTGCATGTAGAGTGCTTATATGGCTGTGCATGTATTTCCACCTGTGTATCGAGCTGTGTGGTGTAATGTCTGTATATTTAGGTGCATGTTTTGAATGCTGTGTGCACGAGCAGGTGTGATGCACCTGTGTGCTCTATCTGCGGCCTCGTCCAGGTACCCTGGATTAATAATCAGAGCCTCTGCCCTGAGTTTCTCTCTCACACTTTTGGTTTTGTAAAAATGACAGATGCAGGCATTTTTACTCAGCTTGTCTTCTGGGTATCGCTGTGTTTGCATGGATTTGGGTGTTGTACAAATGATCACACGGCTGTAATGTTACACAAACTCTCATTTGAAGTATCGGCTCTGGGAACGCACCTGAGAGACACAGATGAAACGAGCTCAGTCACTTTGAGTACAGGATCTGCATAAATCACTGTCCAGTGCATTCATTCTTATTGATGGACTAATTCCTTTCTCAGGTTTTGCTTAAGAGTGTACCACTGAATACTAATAACCATCCCCAGAGCTGGAGTAGGTGTTGTTAGAAATAACCAAACAGGTTGTCCCGGGGGTGGACTGGAGAGATGGAACCCTTTATCGCCTGCTCATTCCACCTCGAATCCGCGAGTGAGCAATGAGGGGGTTACTTTACAATTCTTTTATCCATAATGGTATGTAAATGTATACATTTTCAGCAACTCCCCATAGACCCTTATTTGGTTACACTGACACCTATAAAATGAATATTAACAACTACATAATGAATATAATTCTACCCGCCCCTGTTTGTTGTTTACAGGATTACCATACAGAGGTCAGGCACATCACCTTAAAACCTATACATTTTACACTAACATTCTTTGAAGTAAAGGCATGCCAGGGGGAGAAGGAAGATAATGCTTTCTTCCTATCAAAAGGCGTTGCACAGAAACAGCAATAGGTTCATCCCCTGTGCAGATGGCCAGGAAGGGAGGAGAAGAAGAGAGATACCAGACTAACTAAAATTCACACCAATTAACAGAAACAAGGTATGCCCTTGCCTTGACCCTGTTCACTGTAGCTTAGGCCTGACCACTGGTCCGCTTTTAACTCTTTATTCTCCTACAGGTGTCACTTAGAACATGGTAAGAGATGCTGGAAAGAATGATCTAGGAACACTTGGTGTGAGCAGCTCACAGTTACTCTAGTCCCAAACTTTCCCAGGGGGAGGCGCTGTAAGGAATAATGCACAGGCATTGGCTGTGGAAGAAAAGCATGTAGCTTGCCACCCTGCCAATTTTAAAGCAGTAGGGGAAACCCTCAGATTCCCTAAGTACAAACCAAGAGTGGAATACAGCCAGGGTATCGACAAATAAGTCAGGGGAGGGCAACAGAACATTGGAATGCCTCCCAGCACCAGCTCATTCCTTGGGTGTCTTTCACACTCTACACCTGAAAAATGAATGCCATGGTATTTTCACTTAATCAAGTCTTCCGGGCAGAGGTGTCAAGCGCAGAGAAATCGCTTGTCACTCCAACGTTTCCGAGTGTGTGCTCCCTGCGCCAAGGAACGGAGGGCAAAGGAATTACAGAAAGAAGCGGTGCTGGTACAGCAGCCGGAGAGCGGCCAAGATTTAGCTGTCACTTTGAAGAAAACTCCATTTCATTTTGTGATTTACTAACAGCGAAAGTTAAAGTGATGGGGCCGGCCCTGTCTGGGGATCTGGAAGCAGGGAACGGCAGGGCAGTCATCCTGGATGGGCTCATCAAGCATATTAACCCTTTGTACGTCAAGGTGAAGTGGTTGTGTCCCACCTCTGTGGATCAGACTTCCGAGCAGATGATGTAAGACTGATCTCAAACTTCACTGCTGCTTGTCAGGGCGCTCACCTTGCAGGCTGGAAGTCCTAGCTGTGGACTCGTCCTCAGAGGACCAAATGAAATGTTTCCCAGAAGGCTTACTGGGGCATTAAACTGATGCACTAGTCCTTATGTCTGGAAACTCAGCTTCTAATCTGTACATAGTTCGTCTATGAGTTTCATAGATCTCAGCACCATCTAAAGGGAATGTTTGCTCACATCACAAGGTACCCATCTGATTTGGCAGGACTGGCATTCACCACTGAAGAATGCAGCAGGGCTGAAGAATCGTAGGGGGGTCTGTACAGCTCAGGGGTGAGGGGCACAGGCAGAGCTGTGTGTGGGTAGCCCAGGATTGGAATAGAAGGTGGGGATGCAGGTCAGGAGTGAAGTGCTTCGACAGGGACTTAGAGAGGGCCCAATTTACACAATTTCTTCTCCTCTCTCCACTTTTAACGTAGGGTACGGTCACAGGGCCGTACTCATCACTAATGTGAGCCGGGACAAGTCCACTGAAGTCAACAGAATTGTGTCTGCCCAGCCAGCAGCAAACCAAGTGCCAAATTCTGCTCTCACTTGCATCTATGTAACTCCTGTAGCGAGTCTTGGTATGTATCCCTCCTCACTCTCTTCTGCACCTTCTGAAGTGAGGATACTGCAAACAGGCCAAGGGAAGCCCATCAAAACCCCATCCTCTTCTGTTATTTCCAGCTTGCCCCTCAGCCATATTTCACCCCACCAGACGTCCTGTCTTCCCATCTGAGACCACTTAGCTCCCTCTGTCTTCCTTCCCTTTCCCCTCCATCCTATCACATTCATCAATCTGTTGTCTGAACCCCCTTGCTTTCTTTGTCAATAATGGTAACCATTTCATGCTAATTTTGGCCATTTCTACCCATAACACTCCCTGCATCTTGAATCTTGCTAGCACAAGGGGCCCCTTTGGACGGACCTGAGTGCTACACTTCAGATCCAGATTCATATATTCAAACCCTGCTCCCCCGGAATTTAAAAAGGTTTTAGATCAAGAGCTTTGGTTCACCCCATTATACAAATAGGAGCCATTTTTAAGATCTGGTCAGGGACGGGGAACTGTGTTAGACTGGGACCTATCTCACTCCAAAAGTTCACGCATATTTGGGCCTGGGATTGTGGTCTGAACCCATCCCTACTGACAATTCCAAAACCAAGTCACCGCACCAGTGCCTGCTTTCGCCACCCCATTGTCCACCACGTCCATCCCATCATGAGAAGCTTGTCTCTCACCTGGAATATTTACCAGTGGAAAATACCACCTTGCTCTTATCTAGCGCTTTGCAACCACATATCTCAAAACCACTCCCTTTCTCACAAGAACATTGGAAATGCTATATTGAATCAAACCATTGATCCATCTAGGCCCAAGCCATGTCCCCTGCAGTGCTGACAATACTTCAGAGGAAGACAAAACCCCACTTTATAACATACCTGGCCATGTGTGCAATATCTTGGGGGAAAACCTTCCCTTCCTGCCCCCTCACCAGAGTTCAATAGAAAAACTTTTAATTTGGCCAGGACTGCAGGTAGCTTTAGCCATCAGATGTGGGACATGCAATCCATGAGAGGAACAAAGGTCCCCCTGCCTGTATAATCGATTATCTACACCCCTCATCTGGAGCCAACCCAGGCAAGAAGCTGTTTTGTGAGACAAATCCCATACCAAGGCAGCGGCCTTCATCAAACAAGATTCATCTTCAGTGAAAGCAGCAGCAGCAGCAGTGACATAAGCTCTTGCAGCAGCGACCTCTGTTATCAGTTAATATGGGGATTAAAACTGGTCCGAAAATGGAATTTCCATTCTGACAGAAAACAGGTCCATCAAAAAAATTTGTGAGTAGCTCTGTTTGTGATTTCCAGGCACCACGCTGTCCCATGGATGGTTGCAATGGCCATAATGTTTACTGACCATGTACCAAGTGAGAGCTCTTCGGTGCAGGGACTGTGGCTTCCTATATGCGCACCCAGTGGTCCAACAGGAGTTGAGCCGTGCTGGGGTTTTGATGATGAAGAGGGGGAGGAGGAGGAAGAGGAGATCACATGTTAGACAAGAACATTCTGAGGGTCTTCCCAATGAACATTCCCGTGCTGCATATTAGAAAATGTGAATGATGAGCCTACCGGGATATATCCTGCTTTGACATGGTTGTAATTAGAGCTGGGTGAATAAGGGGATTTTTTTGTTTGCTCCCAATTCCAAAAAAATTGTTTCAGGGCGAGCCAAAAACTGAGTATTTAGACTATGAGCACTTTTTAATGTTTTTTTTTTAAATTAAATTAAAGGATAGTTCTGAACAAAACGTCGTTTTAAATTGGAAAATTGAAATATTTGGTTTTGAAAATATCAAAACAAAATGTTTCCCTTTTTTTTTTTTTTTTTAAAGAATATTTGGGTTTCGTTTTTTCAGCTGAAACAATTAGGTGACATCAACATGAATTCAGAAATGTTTCACTGTTGCCAAATCTGCATTTTGTCTGGAAAAGAAAAGTTTCAGTTGAAAAATGTCATCCAGCTGTTATTGTAACAGTAGTATAGTAAGAACATGAATTACTCTGTGCCAGCATCTGTAAACACCAATGAAGGAGAAGAATTGTTCGTGTTAGGCCACAAATGGATAACTAGGATGACACTCAATGGTCTCAGATAGGGACCATCTATAAATAGGGAAGCATCACTGAGAAAGTCTGTTCCCAGTGGGATCTCCTGGGGATTGGTTCTTAGCCTTACGCTATTTAACTTATTTATCAATGACCTGGATGAAAACATAAAATCATCACTAATAAAGTTTGCAGTTGACACACAAATTGAGAGAGTGGTAAATAAGGAAGAGGAGAGGTCACTGATACAGAGTGATCTGGATCGCTTGGTAAACTGGGTGCAAGCAAACAGTATGCATTTTAATACAACCAAATGTAAACATACCTAGGAACAAAGAATGTAGGCCATACTTACAGGATAGGGGATTGTATCCTGGGAAGCAGGGACTCTTTAAAAGATTTGGGGGTCGTGCTGGATAATCATCTGATCATGAGATCTTGTGACTTTGTGGCTAAAAGAGCTAATGCAATCCTGGGATGCATAAACAGGGGAATTTCAAGGAGTTATTTTACCTCTGTTTTTGGCACTGGTGAGACAGCTGATGGAATATTGTGTCCAACTTTGGGGTTCACAATTCAAGCAAAATATTCATAAATTGGAGGGGGTTCAGAGAAGAGCCACGAGGATGATTAAAGGATTAGAAAACATGCCTTCTAGAGAGAGACTCCAGGAGCTCAATCTATTTATCTTAACAAAGAGAAGGTTAAGGGGCAACTTGATTAGTCTATAAGTACCTACATGGAGAACAAATATTTAACAATGGGCTCTTCAGTCTAGCAGAGAAAGGTATAACAGTCCAACGGCTGGAAGTTGAAGCTAGACAAATTCAGACAGGAAATAAGGAATAAATTATTGAAGGTGCAAGTAATTAACCATTGGAACAATTTACCAAAGGTTATGGTGGATTTTCCATCACTGACAATTTTTTAATCAAGAGTGGATGTTTTTCTAAAAGAGATGCCCTAGGAATTTTTTCAGGGAAGTTCTGTGGCCTGTGTTATACAGGAGGTCAGGCTAGATGACCATAATGGTCCTTTCTAGCCTTAGAATCTATGAATCTACACTGAGCAAAAGAAAACTGAGGATGAATTTCAGGGTATACTTCCTCAAAGTGAGATAATATGTTCGATCGTTCAATGTTCTCCCAAGCAAAGTGGTGGAAGCCCCATTGCTTGCAGCATGGAAACCTGATCTGGAAATTATACTGCAGCAAAGAAGCCTGATGTCCTGACAGGCCACTTCCAGCTCTGTGATTTCCTGGATATCCCTGCCCCCCACTCCCCACCCTTTCTGCAGTCCCTAGAAGTTCTCTATCTTTGGATGGATCATTGGAGCCCCAGAGGCATCACAGAAGTTCAGTGCTTAGCATCGCCATCACAGAAAAACAACTTTTACAATTCAATTTGATCTTTCACAGGGATTACCTAGGAGGACCTACTACCTGCTGTAGTGAAATGTTAGACTCTAATAAATGATTTCACTGTAAGAGGTTTTAACTGTCATAAGCATCAAAATGGCTTTGCAATGGTTATGAGCAGATTTAACTCAAAAGCTTGACAGTGCCAGGCACTCACCAGCACACAGACTAATTCAGTAATGTACATACCTCCCCAGGGGAGCCCAGAGAGGAGAGGCACAGACACTTAAAGCACATAGCCCCGTCCGCAGCATCAGGGCAGCATCTCACTTCCTCAGCTACATTTGGGCAGGGTACCAGGTTTTCTTTCAGAGCATATCAATAGCATCAATGAGCAAGGACACAGGGAGTGTTTACTGTTCATTCCTGGAGATCTCTGACAAGGCTCCCTCCATTCCTCTGATCTTACTCTCCTGGTTCCCTCCATTTCTCTGGTCTATCCTTTTTTAGGTTTTTATACCACAGCCAAAAAGTGTGGCAATTCTGATGAGGTCTTGGGAGAAGCAGGAACCATCATCAGGAAGTGGAGGCTACACGGCTCACATCTTGTATCGTGTTGGGGTGTGAACTAACTGGGTCACATCTACATTATGAAGAGCAGCATTTCTTTTTGCACAGAACTCATAATCCCATGCCAAGATGAGGGAACATATCCCAGTTGTTAAGGAAGGCACCCCTAGCAGAAAAGCGCCTCCTAACATCAAGCTTGGAGTGTTGGAAATGAAACATTCAGTTTTTGCAGGACGAAAGCTCTTCTGATGTTAAACAGGGATATTCTTACCGTGATAACTGGGGCAGAGGTAGATACAGTGCTCAGCCCGGGGCCAGATTTTCAAAAGACCTGAGCTCCCATTTAGGCAACAAAATAAATGTCCGGATTTTCCACTGAGCTCCCCATGATACCTGATATCCTGGGTCCTTCCAAGGCTTGCAGTGAGTGCTCTATATCCCAGAGGATGCTAGGAATCTCCCCTTTCCAGTGAGATACAGCTCCCATTTCTAGTCCTGCACAGTCATGAGATATCGGACTTTAAATCTGTCACTGGCCTAGGACTGAATTTTGCCAAGATAACCGCGGGGGGGAGCAGGGCAATGAGGTGTAAATGTATATTTGGGAAGAGAAAAACATTTCTCTGACAGGACTGAATTTATTTATTTATTTTTTTATAAGACGCAACTGTTTGAAGCAAGTCATGAGTTTAGAAAAAGCCGCAGGGAGATGAATTAGTGAGCAATGTCCAGGTGAGGCACTCAAAGGTACTTAATAAATGCATTTCGTCATATGGCTCTGCAACTTATTCCATGGATATACTTTCCACGTGGATGAGCGAGGGAGAAGGGGTCTATGTGTGTGCTTGTATTCTTTACACGTCTATATTCCAGTAGGGTACATTAGGATTTGTTTGGTTTTTTTCCCTCTTAAATTTTTGTACCTTCCACCATTCCAGTAAAGCACTTGCCAGCTGCCTATGAGAAAGGAAGAGGTTCCCTCCGGACTGAGTACTAGACTGTGTCATGTCTCCAGGGAGCTGTGAGAAACACATGGACAGCAATTCATTGTCCAAAAGTGCTTACGGTAGGAGGAAAGCCCACATAAGAGTGAGCAGGAGGAGGAGGGAGGAAGATAGAGGGAATGTGCAGAGACAGATCAAAGAAGGAGAGGGAAGCTAGTCTTAACCCTCCCAGAGCCAGATATTTGAGCTTTTTAAATATGTAACAAAGACACCAAATGAAAGAGACAAGAAAACATGGAGGTTCTATTCTTCCCCCTCCCACAAGGCTACAGCTGAAGCCAATGAGAATTATTCATATCTTGCCATAGGAGAACAGGCCTAGGGCTGTGATTTACAATAAGAAACAGTTAAGAGGCAAGTGGAGCAGGGAGGAAGAGAGAGGAGGGAGTCTGCAATAACACAGGTTTCCTCCCAGTATACACACCCCTGCAGTGCACTGATACAGTGGCTTGTCGGAAACCAACCTTTAAAGGTTTCTTACCTATGAATATGTAATAAATAGTATAGATGAGCCTGAACTGAACTCCCAGATACCCTGGAATCTTGGGAAAATTCAGACACTGAGCCAACTCTGCTTTCTAAGAAGAAAATAGTTCCACTGGAGCGGACTGGGGCAGGCAGGGCCACTTTCATTTCACACCTCCATACTGTTCTTCAGTTGCTGGTGCAAATCCTGGGCAATTTCCTCTGATCCACCCCCCACCCACTGGAAATCTCCTTTAAAGACAGTGTGTCTAGTGGTTACAGCAGGCGACTGGGAGTCAGGACTTCTGAGTCCCTATTATCCCACTGTAGGATAACAAGTAACTACCATTGGTGTCATAGTTTGATAGCCCTTATGTAGTGTGTGCATTTATCTACAGCCATCTGTATGAAGGTCAATGTCTTTGAAGGACAGATTCAAGCACTCAACTAAAGCTGCTAGTATTGCAGCTGCCACCCGGAAAATCCATCTATGCAGCTGACTGAACCAAAATGGAGAAATGGAGTCAGGAAGCAATGGTGCTTTTCCCAAGGGGTGAGACTTGAGCATCTCAGACTGCAAATAACTTACGATGCTAACACAGCTAGAGGAGTCCTCTTCGATCCACAGCCGCCCCCTTGGTGATCACATAAGGTGGAGGCCAAGAGCAACTATCACGTGCAATTAGCGAGAAGGACTCATCCTTTCCTTTCAGCTGCAAGGTTTCACCTTGGTTACCGAGGTCTGTGTGGCTTCAAGCTTGGATCACTGGCTCCTTCAAACCACTCAGAAATGGCAGCTAGAGCAGAATGCAAGGTCAAGGGGTGGGATTTCCAGGAGGATGCGGCTTATGCCTGTTCTCTGTGAGCCACAGTGGACACCAACTGATTTCCTGGTGACTGGAGACAGGTGCTGATTTTCACCTGTAATGATCTACCACCTTTGGGCACCAATGATTTAAAAAGCTCACTTCTCAACTGTAAGGCTTGAGATTGTTTTCAGATAAGAAGTTGTACATTAAAACTCATGTAAATGGCTAACGAACATAACTGATCCTCAAGGACGGTGGCTAGTGTAAACATCCGATGACTCAGGCAGCCAGATGTCCTCTTAGTGATTCTAATTCCAATGAGAACAGCACATTTGCTTTTAGAATTTCTGTCTGTCTGCCACCTATCTGTAAGGATTCCCCACCCCCTTCTTTCTCCACCCTACCCCCCACCGAGTATAACCCTAGCATCCTTGACGTAAGTAAAGTGATTAAAAGTGTCTCTGCATGTATGTAACGACCATTATCACTGTTGTTCTCTCCGGATGGGACAATGTCTGTATTTGTAAGTGAACAGATAAAGAATTTAAAACGTACTATGTAATCAATAAGAAAGGGTGTATAATTGACCACTGTAACACCATGAAGTTGAAGCTGATTTATCAGACTTCCCGGTATCGTGAATAAACCTCTCCAGTATTGTCTGTGCTGCCTGATTCTTGGAGAAAGAATCCTTCATGCTTTACACTCCCCATGAAATACTGTGGCAGCTGTGATCAACTGAGTCACTTAACTTGACAGCCAGTTTAAAAAGGAGGTGTTTATTAGCAGGACATTGTTATGAAAAGTTCATGAACTCACTTTGGTTCAACACAACCTGGCTTTGATGTCCTTGAGGACATGCTGAAAAGCCTGTCTGTTTTCTCAGACTTTTAGTACGGGGTGGAACACATGGCACTTGAGGGAAAGGAGTGTGAGAAGTTCACTTCAGTGGGTTGAAGTTCTTTTATGGTCATATGGTGACTACTACTTATCAAGCTGACCACTACGGTCTCATTGTTTTCTTCTACAGCCCTGTCTGTCTGTCTATCCACTTGTTGTCTCATCTTATACTTTGATTGTGAGCTCTTTGGGGCAGGGATTGTCTTTTTGTTCTGTGTTTGTGCAGCAACTAGCACAATCAGGCCCGCATCTGTCACTGGGGCCTCTACATGTGACTGCAATACAAATAATCAACACCAAGAAGACATTTGACTTGCTGTGTTCCGGGGATGCATGCATAACTTTTGTTCTGCACACTCATTTATAAGAATAAAATAAATACTGTTCATTAAGATAGCGTGCCTTTCCCATCAGCTTGACACTCTGCTGGGCGATGGAGAGATGTGTCTAATCAAAAGATTAAATAATGGTAGTTCAATAGGTAAACTATACATCCACAAACACTCCATGCACACAGAAAGGGTATTTAGAAAGCCACAGGCAGAGCTGAACTGCTCAGAATAGCTTAGAAGCAGCTGATACTGCAACAGAGAGAGTTATGTAATACTGAGTGAATCTATTCCCAAAACACTGACATTTCCATGCAGTTCACAACAGAAGCCCTGCTCAGAAAAGCATATGGCTGGAAGGGCTCATGCCCCTTCTTTTCAACTCTCCATTACCCTGATGGATCCTCTACCCTTTCACTGGCAAGCACGCTCTTCTTTTATTCCAGCTCTTTAAAAACCCTTTCTCATTTCCCCGGGAGGGATAGTGAAGAGAAGTCCATGAGGCATTTAGTAGAAAATGTGTTTATCAAATCACAAACATACACTCAGGCTTTGTCTAGACTTTGCACCTGTTTTAATTCAAGTTAATTGCTCACCAATTAGTTGGATTTAGCACACACATTTGTAAACACTAGTCTAGACAATCCTAGTTTGCCATCCAGTAAAATCACAAATGTTTGTGTTCGGGAACAAATGTGTGTGGAGTGCCCAGACTAGTGTTTACAAGTATGTTAGTTAGAGCTGAGCAAAATTCAGAATTTCAGTCCCCTGAGAAAATCCGACATCTCAGCATTAGGTTTTTGTCCCAAAATGGGACAAGAAGTTGAAATTTCAAAATTTTCGGTGGAACAGACAGTCCAAAATATTGAGATTTCAAAACGTCAGAAAGTTCTGTTTTGACATTTTTTATTGAAACAGAATATGTTGGCATTCCCAAAATCAAAATATTTCATTTTGCTTTGTTGAAATGACCTGACATGCTTCGTTTCGAGTCATTTCAACGTTGAATTTCATTTTCCCATGCCTTTATGGGAGATGAAGTTTGGTAGCCTGACTGTCTCCCGTCTCCCGGGATGGACTGCGTCTTCCATAATGCACCCAGGTTGTCATGATGCACCACAGAGCTCAGACAGAGGTGAATTAGCACACTGCCTCATACGAGACACAAGCCTCCAGGTAGCCCTGTCCATAGGAGAGAACAGGGGGCAGTCTTTTAGCTTATTGCAGATGGAGGCACTAGTTGATACTAAATGTTGCAGCTGTTCTTGCTGTGTTGGCACCCGCTGGCTGGGTGATGGTTGCCTTCACAGCTAAAAAATGGTGTGTGTTTTACCCCAGTAACCTGTTGCAGTTATCTCAAGGTAAAAACTATGGAGATCAGCACTACACCCCCATCTGGGATTTGACCTCACCACATGGTAAAACTGAAGTGCCTTGTGTTCATTGCTCTGACCTCAGAATACCTCACCTGCATCAGTTAGTGAGCGGAAAAAAAACACCTTTTTTTTTTTTTTTAAAGCAGTGAAGACATGGCCAAAGACTCACCAAACCCATTTCACATGTGCCAAAAAACATTCCTCAGATAATAACAACAGTCAGAACTGGCCTCTACCAGATTTGAACTTGTGACTAGAGTTGTCGCCTCTAAAATACAAAAACCAGGATATCAAGGATGATCTTGAGCCCATAAAACTGGACAGCTGGCAGCGTGTACTGAGCATCCTTACAGATTTCCTGGGACACCCACCTCAAAAAAGGTCAGTCCTGGGAAAATCTGGACAGATAGCAACCTTACCAGAGAGAGTTATGGAAGGCTCTATATTTTGTACCCAAAATATTATTTATAACATATTCATTAGACCAGTAAGGATATCATAACAGGTTCAACTCTGGTGGTCTCTCCAAAAGATGAATATGGCTACCAACATTTTCTGCATCTTCCACCACAAAAGCTATGTCCTGCCCCATGCAGACCACAGACTCACAAATTCTGACACGTGTAACAATTGGGACAAGGCTATTGAAGTGGGAGAGGTTACCTGGTTATAAATGAAGTCAAAATTTGACCCAAAAATCTCAGAAGAGAAGGAGAGCCATTCCTCTGAAAGTGTCCTTCAAGTAAAACTGGGGTTCTCTGTTTCTGGGATGAGATGGAAGCTGCGGTAGGGGTGCAGCCGCTTTATACCCTGGAATGCGCTGCCCCAGCCCACCCTGGATGTCTGGTGCAGGAGGACTATATGGTGCTTGTGGGGTCTAACAGGTTCTTCTGTTTACACACATTAATATATTGCTCTAAAGGGCGTGTTACCATTTGCCAGTCCGCTTGCACAATGAGATCTGAGAAGTAGAGATGGCCAACAATTTTCCAAGAGAACCGTTTTCCACCAGAACGTGATGAAATTGAAAAGTTCTGTGGGAACGTGTCAATTCAATCAAAACTTTCAAAGAAACCAGGCAAGGATGGCTGCACGGATCCACAGCTGCCTGCCTGGCAGGCTGCTGGTCTTCCAGGGTTCTTGGGCTCTCAGCTATGCCCTGGTGAGCTGCCCCAGAGCTGGGGCCTTCTAGGTAGGCAGCTTCTCAGCAGCCCATCTGGGGAAGAACTTGGGAGTCAGGGTGGCCTGGGCTTCCAGACTCCACAGCTCATTGAGCAGCTGCCTCCCCAGGCTGGCCAATTGTCTGGGCAACTGACTTCCCAGGCTGCCTGGCTCCCTGGGAAGCTGGCTTCCTGACTCACGGTCTCCCAGGGAGCCAGCTGTCCAGGGAGCAAGCCAAATTATTCTGTTGCAGTCCTCCCGAAATGCAGTTTTTGCACAATTTTCCCTCCCACAAGAAATTTTGAATGTTTGACCATTCACCCTGATTTGGGATGAAATTTATTTATCTTTTTTCCCCCATGGCAGGAAAATTTCCTCTTCCAGCAAGTTCTGTAGAAATCTCTCAGAGAAGTACTGCTTTTTGTGTGCGCTGCTGCCCCCCTGTTTCCATTAGCTGCTCTCCGAGATTTCTGCGCATGGTCCCTGGAACCTTCCCCTAAGAAACATTCACCTCCAACATTTTCAGAGAATCTTCCTGATCCAGCAGTGCCCCTCTCCCTCCCACCCCCCATACAACGCTGCTCAGCTAGTGAGATGCATTATTATAATGCCACTTATCCAGGCCTGATCTAGTACGGGTAAGTCTATATTCCTGGAAATCAATCATCCTCCCAATCAAAAGCAAAACGGGTTTGAAGCAGGGTGGGATGAGGGGGTCACGCTGGGCCAGAAGAAGGTCCACAATGTTGTGGGAGGGACTTAAACCATGTCCTGGTTTCATACATAAATGATCCGTACAATGCTTCAAACATGCAGAGGAGGAAGAAAAGTGGCAGGGAAGTGGGGAGAGAGAGAAAAACATTTTAAAGGAAGAAAAGAAACAGTGCAATTTCCCAGATACTGTTAAAGTCCCCTTTACCTGTGCGTGGCAACAAGCAAGGCGGGTGGAGCTGCTATGCTGCTGGGGATTTCCAAGGGGGAGCCGGTGATGTTACTATGACTGATAGTCAGCTTTCCTCTCCCAGGGGGGATGAAGTGAGTCCAGAGCTCTTTGAGAGTCAAGAGAGGGAGAGAGCCCGTGTTCTCCGACAGTCTAAATAATGGCCTCTAATGGGTTCAGCAATGTCAAGAGAGTCTGCAGTATAACACGGGAAGCCATTCCCTCCCATTTCCCGCTCTGCTGACGCAGATGTATTATCGGGGTCGGCCGTGCCAGCTTGCCTCCCCCACCGGGGCTGGCAGTACTGGCAAAGGAAGCCCCCTTGAGTGAGTCTCACCGGCTTCTCCATTTGTTTTCATTTTGTCACCAGCAGTTTCTATTTAAGCTGCTTGGAAGGATATCTCAATAACAACCCTAATGGACTCAAGGAGACCAAGGCTGACGATATGCCTGCCCTCCTCCTTTCTCCAGAACTTCACCGCTGTGTCGAAATAACCAGCAACCGCCAGGAAGAGAAAATCAGGCGGGTCCAGAGGGTCTGTTACTGTCTCCTTTCCCTGCCAGCCCGCCACCTTGCGCTGCGACGGGGGTCAGATCTAATGCGTTATCCAAGGATGAGCCAGGTCCATTGGTGGGGTGGGAGATTTCTAAGGAAAACCCAGGGTGCTGCAGGAATTCATGTGGACAATTCAAACTGAGTCACTGCTGAACCATTGCCCCAGCCCAGTGGTAGCGAGTGCGGTGCTAGAGGAGACACCGTCTTTCTCTTGTAGCTGTTAGGACTGCAGAATAATGACGTTTACACTAATGCAGAGGTTCCCCCGCAGGTTCTCCCTGAAATACTTGCCATCGATTCACAGAGACCTGGCAGGTTACATGGTTTTGGCTCCAGCTCCTTGCTTCCAAGTGCACTAGCAATGTTCAGGCTTTCTATCTGTAAGATAGGCGTAGGCCCTAGATGCTAGTAAGAGCAACTGGGAATAAATCATAGCTGTGTTAGCGGCCTCCATTGGTAGCCACTGCCACATATGAAGAGGACACAAGGAAATAGGAACCAACCCTCAGGGACTGAAAACACAGGCAGAACACTTATAAATAACTAAATATTTTCCTAATACATTATGTTTCCGTGGAAGGCGTCATCATTGCCACAAGGATGTTGCATGAGTATCGGTGGGAGTGGAGATGGTCCCTGCAAGCTGCAGGGGTCAGAGCTCAGAACTAGAAGTTATGAGATCTGATTTCTATTCCTGACTCGGCCAGTGGTTTGCTGTGAGAGTCCGGGCATGTTGTTTCCCTGTGCCTCAATTTCCCTGCATGTAAAATGGAGATTCTGCCCACCTTTGTGAAGTGCTTGGAGAAAAAGTGATATGTGAGTGCAAGGTGTTGCTACTACTGATGCTGACAGTCTGTGTGCATGCACAACTAAGTGTAAGTACGTTTAGGTCAGAATGGCTGCATGAGCTCTACAAGTGCCTGGGTGTTAGACGGGAATTCTCGCTATGTGCTAATCAAATGCAGTTTGTCCACAATTGTGTGTGACTGCCACATTGTTCATGGAGGACCATGTGTTTTATATGTATACACAATTATAGGTGTGTGTTTTCACGCTATGCGTCGGTGACTGCATGTACTCCTCGTAGGTACCTGGATCTGGCTTGTATGTGTACATGCGTGTCACTGGGTGTATCTGTGTATGTGATTGTCAGTGAACTGGGCCACTAGAGGATAAGACAAGAGGAAACCACATTATTTAAGAGTCCGTTTTCCTTTCACTTTTCCAAGCTGCTCATAAAACCCCTTAGATTTTGACCAAAGTCACCTTCACTAGATCACTGTGGAAGCCACAGATTTAAACATCTGACCCTCCCTACTCCTTGGCCCAGGGAACAGAGTGTTCATCAAAAGGAATGGCAGAGGCCATTAGCAAAGTCTCCAAAGAAGAACCCTTGAATGACTCAGGACAGCCTGTGCCAAGCGGAGGACACTGTGAAGCAAGCACAAGCCAAAGAGAGAGATCGATGGGGCCGCTCTACTCTAGCTCTCTGCTGCACTGTGCACTCATTATTCGCACGAGGTCTAATTTATAAACCCTGCTCGTGTTTATAAACTCTGCCACCCTAATGGAAATGAAAACATTAATACAACCCGAGGATTCTTCACTTTCCAGGTTTTAATTAAAATCATAGGCGTTAAGAAGCGAAAGTGTCTTCGTGGAATACAAGTCTAATGAAGTATTTCCTCACACAGCACAAATCTCCGTGTGCAGTCCCAGATCGCTGGCACCTGGTGCCTGAATAACCAATCCCCTTGTAATCGGGAGATTGCGCCACAAAAAATTAGAAAAACAAATTATCCTAAAATTTATTTCAAATAAATGTAGTTGCCAAGATGGAGCTAGGAAAATAATCTCAGGTTCAAGGATGGAGGGTGAGGGGAAGAGGAAAACCAGCACAGCCATGAACATGATATCTTAATCGACTAACTAGAGGCAAGGGTGACTGCATCACATGCCATCTAGTGGGAACTGGAAGGGAGAGGAAAGCATTGAGAGAAGGAAGCAGTGTGAAGAAAGAAAAAGAAAGAGAAAAAGAGAGAAAGAGAAAGAAAGAGAAAGAGAAAGAAAGAAAAAGAGGATTGCAGGGTTGAAGGGGAGGAAGTAATGAGATGTATGGAGAATAAAAGACCATAGGAATTGCTATGCTGGATCACATGAGATGCTGCAGAGCAAGCTGTGAACTCAGCAGTTATGGAATGACCCACCTGTGGGAACGTTTGTTTCTAACCTCAGTCAGTTGCAGTTTGGCTTGTGCTCTGACGCATGAGGGTTTACATCCCTGTATCAGGTGCAAAAAAGGAGCAAAGGAGATGGACGAAGGTTGGAAAGAACCAACCTGAAAATTATTATAAACCAGAGAGACAGGATGTTTTTGTGTTGGAATTGGTGGGGTGAATGCCACACCAGCTGCTTTGCCTGCCCTGTGCCATGCACACTGTACCTCTGGTGAAAGCCCCGAGAAGAGAGGAATGCTGGGCTATCAGAGTCCATGGTCACACAGTAGCGAGACAACTACTGTTTTCTGCACTATGTTATTCCCCCAGCGCTTCAAGCAGAATACACAAGAACTAGTGCTGGACCTCAGCCAACTCGTCTGGATCTACACCTGAATCTCTCCCAGGTTCTGGAGCTTTTTGGCTGCCAGGTTTTGGTTTGGGCTCTGGGCTTATTTCCAAGAGGAACATGTAATGTGTCAGACTGGATCAGGCCCTGGCCAGCTAGTCCAATATGCTGTCCTGCCAGTAGCCACCCCCAGCTGCTTCAGAGGCAGGGTGACAAGCTTTGAGACCCATTTGAGATAATGCATAGGATTCAAAATCAATGGAGACTCCCACTGACTTTAATGGACTTTGGACCAGTCTCCAAAGCAAGTGCCTCAAGAACCAGGGGGGAAACCTGTTCACTGATTCAATCCACTTTGATGACTGACCCCTAGTTCACAGACAACACCCCTCCTTCACTCTCCTCAGACTAGGGACAAGAGAAGAGCGTGCTGGCAGGTACAGAAGGAGCAATACTGTAAGATGTAATGTCTCAGATTGAGGAAACCTCTTGTACCATTGTCTGAGCTGTAAAGGTTCTGGACACAGAGACAGCCATGACTCAGGCGCCCAGGAACCAAAAGAGGGAGACAATCAAAGCAGCGGTGTCATTAAGAGGTAAACATGCTTTCTTGACCCTCACAGGATGCTGAACACAGCATTAATGAGGCCAAAAAAAAAAAAAAAAAAAAAAAAAAGGAACTAAAGCAACACAGAATTTCACAGATTTTGCCTCCTAGTTACTGGCCCAGTGGGGGCAACTTGTAGTTTTACTGGGCTAGTCCTTTGGTCAAGGTCTGCTTGTTTTGTATTATTTTTATCATGGCAACAAAGTGGAGGCCTTAGCATCATTCAGAAATGTAGCACTGCAGAATCAAATGGAGTGACCTTGCAAATCTGGGGTGTATAAATCAGACGGTGGAATGAACACAATTCAGCACTAAAAGCCATGTGCCCAAATATGTTGCACTCACATTCACTCTCCACTTACACCAAAAGAACCATTTGCATTTCTATAGCACCTTCCATTTGAGGAACCACTACAACCACTAGTAAAAATGCACACTGGGCTGCATTCTCCACTGCCTGGTACTGTATCATGGGGCCACAGCCTCAGCTGGGCTAGCTAATTTCAATGGGGATCCCCTGATGCACACCATCCGAGGATCTGGCCCATCCTTCAGACTTTGGCCGAGTGACTGTAAAACACTATCAAGCCGAAATTCTTCGCTTAAGCCATCATTTCCTTCACCGAATGGCAGCATTTTGCACTCAGTGTGGACAGGCATAAGTCCAAAAGGTGCAAAACTGTGGAGAATCAGACCCCAAACCCAAAGTCCTGACTCAGTCCTTTCTCAGGGAAAGTCCCATTGACTTCAGTGGCAAGGAGGTCAGACCCTTCAAAAGGGCTTCAAGATTTGACCCATTCCACTTGACGAAGCATGAATTCTTACAATACTACACCTGGTGGCAGGTAAGTATTCTATTCTATAGAGATTCTTTGACTGCACCCATACCTGCAGTAGCTGAGTGCCGAATAACTCTGCACCCACTTTACTGATAAGGAAGCAGAAGCAAAAAGAGATGGACCATTTTGTTCTGACTTATAACCATATAAATCCACTGTGATGAATGGAGTTCTTCCCATTTTACGTGAGTGTACCTGAGATCAGGATGTGCCATAAGTGACTAGCCCAACATCACAAAGTAAGTTGGTAGCAGTTCTGGGGATGGAGCCCAGGAGTCCTATTTCCCACACTTCCATGTCAACTACAAGACAGCACTCCATCCCGCTGGAAATGTTAAAAACATTTGGCAGACACAGAATAAATCATTAATATTTAGGCCACATTAGCTTATCTCAAGACAGCAACTGACTTTACATGTTTTTCCTACCAAACATTGGGCTTGGGCTCCTTCCAATTTACCAGGCTTTGAGAAATTTCTGGATGATTTTTTTCAAAGATAGTTTTGGATTTCCCCTTTTAATCTTTGAAACAAATCACCCGCCAGGTGCGTTGCTTTCCCTGTGCTAGGTAACAAAGGAATAAAAACAGAGACCTGATTTTTGACACCATCGCAGGCCAGCACTTGAGAGAGCTAATGAAGAGTGAACAGAATGCTAAAGGACCGAGCACTGACAGAAGAAGTTATTAAAAAGTCCGAAGAAGTCGCAAATGTATCTGGACTAGTGATTAGGGATTTGAACTTGCACCCACTGAAGTGAATGGCCAGACTTCCATGGAACTCTAGTAGGGAAGGATCTGACCCTTTGGGCAGTCAGGATCCACAGGACCCCAAATAATTCCAGGTTTATTGATAAGTATAGGTTTATTTGTACGTGTAGGTGTCTTTATATTTTGTATGGGCTCTTTTTGCCTCAAAGGACAATTTATGGAGACCAAATAAGGTGAGATCTAGTTGCTGTGCTGATGGACCTAATATAAAAATCTACATAGATAAAAGTTGGTCATGGCTGTGACAAAGTGGGAATTTTCTGTAATGTTTTTATGTCTGATGCATGCCTCAGTTTCCCTCTGTACTTTGTATGGCTACCGAGTGGGTGCAAAGGGGTTAAAAAGTTGCTCTTGGGGCAGAGCAGGAGGCATGAGGTGATGTGTCACCTAACTGTCTGGGGTGGAGCGAATGAGTCATGAAAGGACTGTCTGAAACTCATCCATATCCGTGAAGGATCCACCAAGACAATGACTGAACAATTGACACTTATCCAACTTATCCACGGGAATCGCTGGCAGACAGAACATGTGAACTTAGCATGGGGGTGGCTGTGAGTGTGGGTGTGAGAGAGATAACTTGGACAGACTCTGCAGCTCTCACCTGGGACTGACAGAGAGCAAGAAATGAATCCCAGAGCAGTTTGGCTGGCTGATTGCCCCGGCTTGGCGAGAATGGAGGACGTTTTAACCTTTATTTCTCTGGGCTAGCCTAAGGACTTTCCGAATCTGTAGGCCAGGTGACTAATCAGCTGTGGAAAGGCTGCTTGGTGTCACTGCAGATAGTCCCGGAGAGCATTGCGCCCTGGAGGAGTATAATACAAACCACCTGCAGGAATCTGGCATGTCTGTATTTGCTGTAGGGACCCATGGAGAGAGCCAGGGATTCTTGGTGCTCGCAGGCCCAGTTCTGGACACTTGTGGCCACAGGCCTGCCCCTGTGGAAGAGGGTGAGTCCTTGGGGCCCAGCACACCACACCGGTCACTCCAAAGACACTGGTTAGAGGTTGGGGCATAGTCCAAGCCCGCTGGATGTCTGGTAATGGTATTTCCACGTTGTATGTTGTGTGAGAGAGAGAGAGAGAGAGAGAATAAGACTGCTTCAGACTAGAAGACTGATATAAACAGCTTTGGGAATATACTTTTTTCAGTTTTCTATTTCACAGCTGGTTGATTTCAACACTTTAATGGACCTTCCCCACTCCAGTGCCCATCTGCCCACCCTAATAAATGCTCTTGGTAGAATCCACCTGTCTATTGTATCACCACTTACACAAAAACCCAGCTGCGCTACCCAGTTTCACCTTAAATCAGGGGCTGTGGGGCTGAGATCCATTGAAATGATACAATCCCTGCTCGGCCACAAATCAGACATGGGCAGAAGCTGACAGACAGACTGGATTACGAGGCGAATGGACTGGGTCTCTTCTCTCTCTCCTTTGCTCTTTGGCTAGCACGGAGTGGGTGGCTATAATGCCAGAGTGCCCTATCCAGCCACCAAGCCCCCTTTGGATGGCAAATGGAGCGTGAAGAAGACTCAGCAGCCACCGCAGAGATGCTGTGCGGTAACTGATTTGCTGAAGGTGCCAGACGACAAAGCCCTGCCTCTCTTGGAGATCCATTTGTTAATTCCGATCGGCTGGTGTCTCTAGAGCTAATCAGTGGTGATGGATGTGGACACTTGTTCCTTCCTGCGGGCATCCAATTGCAGTGTCTCTCGTTTGTCACTGGGTCTCCTATCTATTTCCCACTGCATCCTTAATTCAAATGAGCAGGAGCCAGGCCGGGAAGAGCGTGCACTCATTCAGATTACCCTCTGTCAGGTTGCCAGCTGGTGAGGCAGTTAAACAGGGTTGATGAGCATACTAAGAATGCGAACACCAATCTCCCTACTACTAGGATAACTGGTTACTCAAAACCCTTGCCTCTGTTTCCACCTCTATTCTAGAAACAGAGCTGCCGGCTGCAGATAACATTGTCCAGATAGCCTGAAGGCAGAGGTAGAGCGGAAGTGCTCAGAACCTCTACTTTGCTCCATCTCAAATCGAACAAGCACCTGGGCTTTACGGCCCTGAGTTATCACGCTGCTCCCTCCGTCTCATGCAATCAGTAATTATTAGGCCCAAACCTTCTCAGGGCCAAAGAGAGGTCGGCATGTCGGTGAAGCTTTGTCTCCACTGACCCAGGGAGTGGAGAGCTTCTCCATCTGCTTCTGAATTTGGGACATCCTGCCCATAACTGTTCACTTACCTTCCCTCAATGCCCACCCCTATGGCTGGATCTCCCAATCCCACCTTCCCTCCTCTGGCCCTATTCATCCTTCTTTGTCAGATGAAGGAAGAAATAGGAAGACAGACTGCAAGAGGTGCCAATAAGTCATGCAAAGGACAGTGAAGAAATCTTACCCATGCAGAGCAGTGGTGCAGTCCATCAGCAGGGGCAGTAGGGCCTTAAAAAAAAAACCAGAGAAAGAGACTGCCCTTCTACCCATTCCTCTCACCACAAGGGAAGTTGAGCTTTCCATTTCCATGCCCAGTGGCGGAGCAGTGTGGGAGGAAATTCAGGACACAGGGTTCAATTCCAGCCCTGCTGAAAGTTGGGTAGCCCTGTTAGTTTCACCCGCTTATGCCAGGGCTGAATTTGGCCCAAAGATCAGATCCTCTCCTTCACCCTGAGAGACAGAGCATCTCCACCATGGCCTTCTCAGAAAGGCAGCAGCAGCCTGTGCTAACACCATGCTTCTGTGATTGCCCTGAGGACCTGAATGTTTGGTTAAGTCTCGGCATTTCACCCTTCATCAATACTTAAAATTTAGCACAAAATGTGCACAATAAAGGCTTATGTCTTAGGCCTTTTTCTTATTAATCCTATTACACTTGTCTTTATGAGCTCTCCAAGTTCCCTTTCACTCCCTCCGGGGCTTGGCAGCAAATTAGATTTTGCATCTCAGTGTAAAATAACCCGGACATTTTTCTATAAAATTAAATAAAAATCCTCCATCCTGGCAGTACATGCTCGGAATCCAATTTCTGGAGCTTGTGTCTTTCAAGAAGCTCATTGTCTTCCCAACTTCTCTTAGCTTTGGAAAGATGCTTCTTTTCTTTCATTCAGACAATGTATCGATTAATATAGAGGCAAGTGAGAAGCAAAACTTTGAACGGCTCAGAAGATCAGTATGGTGAAAGCATGTGATTAAAACACAGAATTGGGAGCTGAGTGAATAATTGATCGGTTGGTTGAGTGGCTGAACTGAAAAATCTGGGGGAAAAATGTGGTTTTTCTCTAACCGAAACTGGAGGTTTTTCTTGACAAAAAGGAAAATCAAAACATTTAATTTTGGGTTGAACAAAATGTCAAATCAAAATGATATTTCAAAATGAAAATGCTGATTTGAAATGAAACGTCAAAATGGTTCATTTCAACATAGCCAAAATTTTTGTTTTCAGTTTTTTTCAGCTGGAACTCTTTGCAGACTTTCGACCAAATTTGCAGTGTTGGTGCCACACACACACACACACAAAAAATGCATTTTTCAGCCTGTTTACTATTCACCAAAAATATTTTGCCCACCTCCAGTCAGGACACCATGGTTCCATTCCCAGTTATGCCAGTAACTATTGCTCTGACATTGGGCAAGTCACTTCACTGCTCCGTGCCTCAGTTTCCCTATCAGTAAAGTGGAGATAACGATAATTCCCTCCCACCTGGTGAATTGTGAGGCTTGATTCACAAATGTTCAAAAGGCCTCTGAGATCCTAGTTCAAAAGTGGTATGAAGCATTCATTTATTATTATTATAACATCTAAATGTTCAGATCTTTTCTGATCCTCTTGTCTCTGCAATACTGAACTGGGAAGCATGCCAAAACAGGTTCTCGCTTTCAATTCCTGGTATCTACAGTCTCCAGTCAGGCAAAACATATTCTCGCTCCGTATTATTTATATTACGGCAGCACCTAGAGGTCCAAATCATAGGTCAGGGCCTCACTGTGCTAGGTGCTGTGCAAATATCAAATAAAAAGACAGTCCCTACCTCAAAGAGCTTGCCATGAGACCAGTGTTTCTTGCAGTATTTGGACATTACTGAGCCAGAACTATCAAGGTAGAGGGGAATGACCAGAAATGAACAATACAGATCTGAGACGTTAATGGACCATTTTCAAGACCTCAAGATGGTTTGGAGTTCCTATTTTAGAATTCTTATTACACTCTATGTTTATCACTCACTAATACTGATACAAGATATGTTCTTGAGCCACACATTTTGGAGCTGTGTAGCAATTTCCCACTGTTGGTTCCAGGTTTTAATTCAAGCCATTCTCTGCTTGATACAGCAGAGCAAGTTGGACACAAGAAAAAAGCAAAACAATTCACAGATTCATAAGTGTAAAAAGAAGCCATTGTGATCACGCCTGACCCCCTTTGTAACCCAGGAGCTCACCCAGTAATCCCCACATAAGCATATAGCGCTCCTGTTCAACCCTTCCAATATACTGTTGTTTACTGTAAAAGCTGACATTTAAAGGTGAAAAATCCAGGAAGGAAAGGGATGATTTAAAAATAAAATGTAATTTACACTAATTATCTAGTTACATAGGATACTCTGTGAAAACATCAGCAAGTAAGATGAATCAGAAAAGCACAAAATGTGCCATACAGATGATTTTCACTTTTTACAGTAAAAAAATCTATGGCCACCTACCACTCGTCATTAGACTATATATCACAGCCAGTCAAGTCATCATTGACAGGAGGGATCTATCTGAAGTACTTATATGGCCCTAAACACCAAGTGCTATCCGAGCACGTCACTATTTATGTATTTAATGTATTTATCCCCAAAACAGCCCTGTGAGGGAGGGAAGTGCTGTTATCCTTATTGCACAGAGGGGAATTGAAGCACAGAGAGAATAAGGGCTTGTCTACACCATGGGGTAATGAGCACTGTGCTGCACATTAATTGGCCTATGGAGACCGTGCTGGTGTGCACTAAATGTTCCCTCGTGTGCGTTAAGACAGTACAGTGAATTACAATAAGTGTACCACTGCACATCTTTAATGCACACCACCAGGGTCTACACGGACCAATCAATGTGCATCACGTTAGTGTGCTTTAGAAATGACACCCTTGTAGTGTGCATTACTCCACTGCGTACACCAGCACTACATGACTTGGCCAAGGTCAAACAGGAAAGTTCTGACAGAGGAGAAAATCAGACCCATGGCTCCCAAGTCCCAACTGAGTGCCCTAACAACTACACTATTCTTTAGAAAAGTCAGTGCCTTCAGCTCCAAAAGCCACATGTCCCTATCACTAGAACTGCAATGGAGTTAGCTAATGGGCCACTTCACCTTGAATGGTTCCTTAAATGTGCTAATTACTTATGCTACACAATCTGTTCCATCTTGTATTTAGCTGTGACACTCTAAGGCCAGGTCTACACTACAGACCTATACCGGTATGACTATAAAAAGCCACATTCCCAAGCGACATAGTTATACTGACCTAAGCCCTATGTCCGCAGCGCTATGTCAACAGGAGGGCTTCTCCCATCAACATAGCTACTGCCTCTTGGGGAGCTGGATTAACTACGCCAAAAGGAGAAGCTCTCCCCTTGACATGGTAGCCTCTTTACTAAAGCGCTGCAGCAGCACAGTTGCACTGGTGCAGCTATGCCACGGTAGTGCTGTATGTGAAGACAAGCAGACAAGCCTAAGTACTTTTCCCAGACCTGAAGAAGAGCTCTGTGTAGCACGAAACCTTGTCTCTGTCACCGACAGTAGCTGATCTAATAAAAGATATTACCTCACCCACTGTCTCTCTTTAACTACTGATTGATGGTATAGGACCAACTGAAGTTGAGCAGTTTGGATTCTTTGTGGTATATGGCAGTACCTCTCTCTCTCTCTCTCTCTCTCTCTCTCACACACACACACACACACACACCCCCTTCCCCCCCCCCCCCATTCAATACAGGATATAGATGTTCTACACATACTAAAAGCCACCATTAGTGATTTTTTTTTTTTAAAGGAAAGGTCAATTTCACAAATATTTGCTAGGATGCAGAAAAGTGACTCTGAAAATAGCAGAATGGGATGCTTAGTGTCTCTCAAGGACGCTAGAGAAAAGTCAATAATCTTCCGCTTGTTCTCCTGTATTGTCTCTCTGGAAGACTAACAAGAGTAAGAACTTGTTTTTGTCACTATTGTCAGCAGGCCCAACTCAAAGACACTCACAGGAGTGTATGCTGGGAGCAGATACATTGAACATAAAGGATTGTTCTGACAGACAGGGTGTTTTAAGTTAACAGTGCTTTAATGTAACCCTCTCTCTCTCTCTCTCACGCACACACGACCAACTCTGTTTTATGCAAAGTAATCCTGAAGACAGACACTTTAGTAACTTGGTGATCAAGAATACAATATTAGGTTAAGTCATTTAAACTAGGGTGACCAGCTACCAACTGTGAAAAATCAGGACAGGAGGTGGAGGGTTAATAGGTGCCTATATAAGATAAAGCCCCGGGACTGTCCCTATAAAATCAGGACATCTGGTCACCCTAATTTAAACTCACTTATTTTAGAGGCACATAAACCCTCTCAAGAAAGAATTTGGCACATTCATGTGAACAGCTTCTATCCCTTATCTTCCACCAGGTTTTTCCAACATCTACACTCAAATCTGTATGACAAGATGTTACCTCAGAAGGAGTAGGTAGCATTGGAAAAAATCCTTACGTGCTGCATTAACAAATCTGGCATTTATATTTTACCTTTCAGGCCATAAGAACTCAAAGTGTTTTTGTAAACTTAAAAGTTTAAAACTACTTATTGTATATCTATCTATCTATCTATCTGAATCACTTCATTGATCACTGGGATAGGGCATGTGAGGGAAAAATTATTTTCAAGCCTTTTATTTGAAAAACCTTGTGAAATATGTTCAGCAAATTATTTGACAAATACATTTGAGAATTGTTCAGCCAGCTCTGTTTAACAGATTAAGTATGGAAAATGATATAAATTGAATAATTCATTCCAAAATATGGCAAAATTAATTGAATAAATTATTGAATTAATATTATTTGATAAATACCACCCTTCACTCACGTACAGCTTTCTCTGTGATGAAACAGAGCAGCTGTTAAAGTACACAATAATCTAGGACAGCAAATGAAGGGAAAAAATATGCCAAATTGTGTCAATTGAATTTGATATTAGGCAGAATGTAATTACCCAGATTGGGATTTAGTTAAAATCAGAGATAACAACCTTCTTCTGTAAAATATACAACATTAAAATGACCACAAATGGGAAACAACACATTATTCTTTTGGATGAAATCAGACTCCCCAAAAATATAGTTTCCCTTTATCATCATGCTGGTTCCAAACAGACTCAGAAAGGCACTCCCTCCTGATTCACCAACACCACTTCTTATAATACAGCGCCCTCTAGGATCACACTGAGGCATTAGTGGTCAGAATTTATGGAAGCAGGAAGCATTAATTAAAGAAAATAGCTACAATCATGGACAAACAAAACAGGTTTCCTACACAGCTTGAGTTCCAGCTTTATGCCCTGTGTTTACTACTGTCTGAAATCCTATACAGCGCATAGAGGCATCTAGAGGCTGAATTATACCCTGCAAATGAACGTATCATTACATTGGCTTCTGTACAGCTTCAGAAAAAACGAGCACTTGATGCTGAATCACCAAAACTGCCTCCTGCAGTATGTCAGTGTTCTTCCAGAGTCTCCTGACCAAGTAGTAACCCCACCCAGCTGTGATTAATTTGTAAGATCTGTTGGGATCACAGCAGGAGTGGCTGCAAATTTAACATCTTACTAGACAACTCTCATTTTGGCTGACTATAGGGAATTGCAGCCTCACGAATACTCCAGTGTTCAGAACTCAGCTGTATGTACTTTTTGCTTATGGTTTTTGTGTCAACTGTGATAAGTTAGGAATGAAAGAAACCCTCTTTTTCTTCAAGTATATTTCTTTCATCAGTCTTGCGGCCAGCAGGACGTGCTCACTCAATGCCACAGAGAAGTACTCAATATGGCTATTAGCGTACCTGCAGGGGTTGTTACTTTAAAATCACTGCCAGTTCCTTTCAAAGGGGGAAATCATAAGAACGACATCTCAGAAAGATTTGCTTCCAGTATCTGAAGCAGGATCTGAGTTCATTTTAAGCATTTCAAGAATTATTTCAGGAATTTACACTCCTGAGTCCTCACTCTCGGTTACCGGTAGGGAAACACGACACTGCATGGAAAATGAAATTTACAAACATCTGTCACCCTTGGGAACATGATGGTATTCTCCAATTTATACGCACACACACACACCTTGAATGTGTAAATACTTCAGAGTCACAGTTTAAGGGCACCAGTGATTTGCACAGCAACATAAATCACAGTTTCCCCCGTGAGCAGAAAGCTGCTGTGAACTAGTGCTAATGTCAGATGTGGATTAACATTAACATCTCAGCCAGTATGCTGGAAGTTTAATTGTTTACATACGTTATGTGAACGGATTTAAAATCTATTATTTACACTCATTTAGATGGCACACACTCATTAATAAATTAGACACTTGCAAAACAAGTGTAAATCACTGGAGCTGTGACTTGACTTTCTGATTTACCAGCATCCTCAGGGCCAGGCAGTCTCCCAGTCCTTGCAAAACTCATGCACGGGGCCAGAACCTAAAAACATCACAAGGCTCTCCATGCTGAGGTTATGCTTTCCATACACAATTTGCATTGCCGCTGCCCATGCCATGCTTCTCCTATGGCTATGTAAAGGTTTTCAATCATTCAGGCTTTCAATCTGGCACCTTTTCCCAGCACTGAATTCAATCATTTAAAATATTGTAATAATAAATGCCGGGTCTTCCAAGGAAAAGCTTTGACCTACCTGGGGGCTGAAGTGGGATAGTTGCCACCCCAGACCATTGCACTAGCCTTTTTCCTAAATCAGCTCTCCAAGCTCCGATCCCCCCTCCCTCGATGGGAAAGCCAACGATTAAATATTAGAGGCTCTGATCTCTGCCTCATTAAATAGAGAATATTCTCACTCTGTCCTGACCTGCAGTGGGGCCAGCTTAAGGAGCAATCCGTCATGAGATCATTAATGCAGAGACTGGCTCAGAGGGTGAGAATATTCATCCAAAATTAATTTCGTAACCTTTTCTGGGAAGGCCTCGCAGAGGGTATTTTACCTTTCATAACTGGGGGATCAGTTATATATTTCCCGGCTGCAGTAATTACAGAAGCAAGCCAAGAAGGCAGATCCACACTGAGGCAATGCTCATTGCAACATTGCAACGCTACCTATGCGTGGTCCTGCCTGGAGGAGGGGGCTGAAACAGTAGAGTGTGCGGTAAAGGATAGACTGACACCAGTATGGTTTGGGCAGGCAAGAGACATGAATCCAAAAATTGCTTCCTTGGGAGCAACGGGGAAAATATACCTTGGGAACTGGCGTTTACCAGAAAAACATTGACCTGTCTCCATCATGCTTTCAGAGTACAAGTCCAGACCAGCAGACCGGTGAGAGCACTTTGCAGGCTGTATGAGTGACAAGTCTGTCTAAAAAAGGAGTATTCTGGTTTTGCTAACTGGTCAACACAACCAGTGTTTTTGTAAGCTCTCTAGGGTAAGGACTGTCTTTTTTAATGTGTGTGTGTCCAGTGCCTAGAGCAATGCAACCCTGATTCCTGACTGGGGCATCTCAGTGCCATAATAAATAATAAAATAATTATAATCATAATCTCCCCTTAAGAAGCGATTGTCCTGGACTCAGGCTTCCTTCTCTCCTCTTTTCTGTCTCTTTCCTTCCTTGCTGGTGGTTAGTGACAGGATGCACACATAGCCTGGTATAGACAGAGAGAGATCAAACTTAGGTAGATAGATTGTGGAATCCTCCAGCATGCATACACGCTATCTTGACAGTGTGCAATCTGCAGAGACCCGTTGCAGAATTGGGATGAATAATAGAATAATGGAAATTTCTCATCCCTTGTCACTGTCACATTCCGTTAAACTCACTGCAGGTAAAAGGTGCATTGTCGATGCTGCTAAACTGGGTTACCATAAACAAGCGAAAGAGGATACAAACAAATGGTCGTTTCCCCAACAAGCCTGGGGGAGGAAGGGAATAGGTGCTATTCCAGAGGGAGTGTGTAGGCTCTCTCAGATTAGAACTGATGCCTAATATTAACCCTTTCATTGCTGGTTCTCCCAGGAAAACCAGCTGTGCTGTCTCCTGTAATGTTAATGGGTATTTATACCAAATAAGATAACTGGATTAGTATGGAACTTCTGGAGCAAGGTCTGTACCATGTGATGTGATATCCAGTAACTGAATTAAAGATGGCATCTTGGTCCATAATGCATTATATTCCAGGAGGAGTGTAAAACCTAGGCGGGATCTAGTGTAAGCATGGGCTGCATTCAGGAAATGACATGGGTCTGTGGGTAAGAAGGTGACATTTTTACAATCACTTTCTGACAGTAACTACACATTACGTGACTTCAGTGCACACAAAATTTTGTTACAGAAAAATATGGCTCCTTTTACAAATCAACCTGATCCAAAACACAAGATATGAAGACATAATACTACTTACCCCTTTTCACTCATGCTCTAAAAGTTCTTTACAAAGGCAATTGCAGGAAGTCCAGCGTCTACACTACAGAGAGCAGGAAACAGACTATCCTCTTGTCCAAAGCCCCCAGAGGTAGCTCACCAGAGATGAAGCAGGCTTCCACAACATTGACCTTCCCAGTGGGTAACTGACAGGATTGTGGGGAGTGTGGAACTAATCTTTCCTGACACTTAAAAAAGGGTTGTATAAGGAGTGAACATTTGAGTTATTTTTTATTTTGCTCAGACAGATTTGCCTTTAAATACCACTGGCTTGATCAAACCATCTTCCTGGAGCTTTGGCAGCTTTGAGAGGTACTGTAAACGCAGCTGTTACCATAGCCATGGAGAGACCTTTTTAGAAATGGGTTTCATAATCATTTGGAATTCATTTAACATACGGAGCAACATTCTGGGTGTCATGTCTCCCAGCTGGTGGCCAGACACTAAAGTGGACTCAACCAACTGGCGGGTCCTTCAGCCTGGTGGTCCAGCATACTGCCTGTGCATGCCCTGCGTGTTTCCACAGCGGAGCAGAGACTGCAGAGTCCCTGAGATCTGCAAGCAAAAGCACGGTCAGCTGAACCAAAGAGGAAGCCATTCCCTGGCCAAGCTGGGAGGAGCTGCGCCAAGTTCATCTCAGCTGTCCTAGCTTACACTGGAAAGAGAAGGAACCAGTTATCGCCTATCAGTTTTACTGCCCAGATAGGTCGCAGGCGGAAAGGATGTAGTTATGGCACAGCCCTGGGGCTCTGGAGAACAGGGTCTAGTCTCAGTTCTGCAGCCATTTCATTGTGCGATCTTGGGCCTGTCACCTCTCCATGCTTCAGTTTCCTGTACAATAGGGGTAATGAATGATACTGACCAGCTTTTGTAAACTGCTTTGACAGCCCTGAAAGGAGAGGGAGGGGTTTCTATTACATCTGTAATCCAGGAATATCAATGCTCACAGGGAGACCAGGGTGGTTAATATCTGCACAGTACTCAGGACTTATCAGGTAGAAGGTGCTCTGTAAGTGCCAAGTGCTATTGCTTATGCAGCCTGTAGGGTGGATTTCTGTAATTGGTTTGCTCATTTGCAATTGTATGGCTAATTTGTAGCTATTTGCTGTCCAAAGTGCAGCTGTGCTATCACTCCTACAGTATTACAGTAAAAGACACGATTGCATTTCCAGCTAGACTTGTCACTCAGCAAACACTAATGCCCCACTTTTGCAAGGTGATTATTAAGGGGTACTCTGACTTTATAATATAAAAAATGGCTGTATGGTTACAGACTGATAACACCCAACCAGCAGCAGCATTGATTAAATGCCACTGGCAATCTCGCTGCTGGAATACCAATAGTACAGGTCGCCAGCAGCTGTAATACTGGTGTAATTAACAACAATGCTTAATCTTTCCCTCTGCTGAACAGTAGCAGAATTCTCTCTCTGCACCCCCCAAATAAATCCTCCTGCCGAAGGGGGAGTGGAAAGCTGCAGTCACAGTGTGAAGGGGAACACAGAGAACATTCCCCCCACCCACCCCTGCCAAGTTTGGAAGAGACAAGAGCTTTTCCAGATGGAGGTCGGGTCAGCCGCCCTTGCCAACTACCGTATGTATGCTCTAGTGTAGAAACCTCAGAGCTGAGCTCTGATCATGAAGGGAGGAATCGCTAATCTACTGTCCAGCTACCCTCTGTTGCTCAGATCAGCACTGACATCCTGTGAAGGGAGCCCTATCCAACCACCGCAGTGCCTTTGAAGAAGCAGATTAAAAGGGGTGGGAAAAGGAGACTCTCAGAGTAACGTCTTCCCCCCGTGGTGTATGCATCTATTCAAACATGATGCCTTTGTTTTCCATACACTGCACTTTTGCATTTCTGCTATTGCCAACCCCAAGCAACCAAAAATCATGAGACAACCCCCACCCCAAATCATGAGATCTAAAAACTATACTAAATGTCTGGTTCTTTTTATTTGTCTTTTAGATTTTGAATGTTCAGAGGGCACTCGGGTCACATTTTCAAACTTTCCTCTGGAACCAAGGGGGCTAAAAAGTTACGATGTTTAAATGAAAGCTGAGATTCTCACCTCCTCACACACCTCCAGGAGTCGAGGCTTTAAGGTCAGCACCGAATGTTGCAAGATTCCTAGTAAAATTGCAAAAGTTAGCAACACTGGAAGAACTCTGCCTGTGTGCAAAGACTGCGGGCATTTTGTGCACTGAGCTGATGCAGCTCATTACAGAGCAGACGCATATGTTCTGCTCTTGGTTACTTGTGTTCTTTGTTGGTATTTGCTTTCATCTAAAATCAAAGGCACGCCCATGGAAAGTCTATGGCTGCTCTTTGGATAGGGGGGAAACATAGTATCTGTCTCCCAAAATAGGACACCATCAAGGTTAAAAGGCCCAAAATAACAGGGATTCTCCATTCATATAGTCCCCATGAGCTTGCAAGATCTATTTGCCCCCCAGATTAAATCAAAATGAACATCCCAACACACACACACACACTCCATAGCTCTAAGGAGAGGGGGTCTATTTAACCCGTGGAATGCCCTGCCACAGAAGATCATTAAGCCAAATGAACAGTGGCCAGGTTTTTAAAGAGGTTGGAAAGGAGTGGTGTCCACTAATCATGTGTGCAGCTAGGGGAGCCATGCGAATTACCAAGGCAAACGAGTCTCATGCTTCAGGAGGTCAGATGATTCTTGTAGAGAAGGATTTCCACTCTCCTGTATTGCATTAATAGGTGTGTAGAGTGCATTGTGTGCCTTCTAGTGGTAGTTTGAGTACATAGTGTAGGATACCTGTTGACAGACTCTATCCAGATTCATTAGGAGGAAGCTGGACCCTCAGATACATTGTGGGTTGGCAGGTTATTGCTTTCCTCTGAAGCATCAGGTACTGGCTATTGTAGAAGGTACAGTCTGATCTTGTATGTCAAATCCTATGTTCTTTTGAAAGGGAAGGAGACAGATACATTCTGTTCCTCTCTTCTGCCAGCCAGGCAGCTGTGTTGTCATGAATCCGATTTGTTTGGTAGGCTACATATTGCCGTGGTATCACTTGAGGAGGGGATTAGAGAGAGGAAAGAGGGTAGAAGGTATACCTGCTTGCCTGGCCACCAGAACAGCTGGGAATTTTATTTTTAGGCCTCTCATTAGGCTTGACAGAGAAATTGTAGCATCACTTAAATCAGAGCGAGGGAATGGTGCACTGGATGTTTACAGGTTGTAGCTTAGAAGCAAGAGTGCAGGACTTTGTGATAGTCATTGGATACTTTTGCACAAATGAGCCCACGGTGCAGCGTTTGGATCCAGGGCTCAGCTTCAGGGCCACTAGAGAGACAGACAGGTGGAAACACTGGGTCGCCTCGTGTGTCACAAGGCACGAGAGCATGTAATAAATAACTCCAGACCAAAGAGCTTCAACGTGAAACAAGAATGCTCAGGGATCCGGTAATAGGTGTGGCAAACGACTGGCTTCACCCTAGTGGTCTCATGCTTTTGCCTCTTGTAGTGGGCCAGGTCATCACCCATTACCCCATCTCCCCAGGGAGGGGGTTAGGGACCCAGGCCCGCCCGCTCCTCCGGGTCCCAGCCCACGGGCCCTATGAGTAGCACCTATGTGCTGCTGGCACCGTACTCACTGCTGCAGTCTTTTCCCCAGTCTAATTTCCCCCTTCTGGCTTCTTGAGCCCGGTACCTTCCTCAGCACTCTTTCCTATTCCTTCGCTTTGCACCGCACCGCACCGCACCGCTACTCCTCCAGTGCATGCCCTGTCTGTCTCGAGCAGAGGGTTTTTATCAAGCACCTGTCTGGGCCTTAATTGGCCTCAGCTGCTCCAAATTGCACCCTCATGACTTCTAGCTAGTCTGCAGGGAACAGAGCCCTGAGCATTCTGGGCCTTCCAGACCTCCAGTCGAGCACTCTCCTACTGTTCTCTGCCCGGGCTATATCACAAAGGATAGAAAACTTTAGTCCTGTAGGATGAGCTGGTTTGTATCCAGCCCAGGTAGCAGTGAGTGAAAGTCATTACCCTTAAATGACTCTGTGAAATTAGTTGGTGGGTCTCAGTCTAGTTTCCTGTGGACAGATGATTTCCATATCTCAAAAACCTCTGCTATCATTGTCACTAATTATCTCCCTTGTCAACAGTCCCAGCAGAGGGGCCAAGGACTGAACGGGCCCTGGAGACTGGACATGTACTTCTCTCACCCTCAGAGGTAGGGAGAGCCGTGAAGGTTAGAAAAGAAAGAAGCCAATGCAGAGTACACACAGGTTTCAGACTCAAAATCTGGATATTGAATGGCCAGGGCCCAATTCTGCTGTAGGATTCCAATAATTACAACGAACTTCAACATGAATTACTCTACCTGCTGCTGGGAGACTCAGGCCCCCGTTTCAAGGAGGCTTGGGGGCTTTGGTTCAGCCCTTTACAAATACAGAAGGGCTAGCCATAAAATTTGTCTCAGGATGGGGTCTGGGCTTCCAAAAGCTTCCCTGATTCCCCAGAGTTGGGGATTTGGCACAGATCCATCTCTAAGATGGAGAAGAGATTCCTGGATGTCATGCACGGAAAATCTGCTTGTTCAGAGAGTCAGGGGTTTATACAGCAACCCATCTCAAGGATATGACAATCAGTATTACAATATTAGTAATACTGAGCATTACAGCTGAGCCTGCATCAGGCAGAGTGTAGATTCTATGGAGGTGGGCACTCAGACATCCATAGGCAGGGAGACAAACAGAGAGAGACAAATAGGATGAGCTTAGATTGAACTAATAGATGCTCAGTGTCCTGATACTGAAAGAAACCTTTCTCCACCCCTCCTCAGCCTCCTTCCTCCTGGCTGGTTTCATCACAACTCCAAATTGCTTGAACAAGCTGCCTGATAAGCGCCACAGATGCCAACAGGAAGCGACGATGTTACAATAAGTGTCACAGGGAAAATGTCAACTGTATCATTATAATGAAGGTCATGTCTCCCTCACCGAGAGAGGAGCAGAGAGCTTAGGGCTTTGCACAATTCACATGTTGTTATTAGGAAGATGTTGACACGTGTAACTTCTACCTTACACAAGTCACGGCATAATGAATGTGGTGAAAGCGCTGGCTGGGGGGAGGGCGGGGATGGGGGGCGTGCTGCTATTCCTGCCCCAGCCTCTCCCAGCAGGGGGCGTTGTAGGAAGCAGGGCAACAATATCGCACCCGCGTCCGGCTCTCCTAGTGGAAGGCGCCGTAGGGAATGAAGCAGGCATGCTATCAGTGAGTTCCCTCCCAAAGTTCCCTCCGGAAAATGATGCTGTTTTACATGGCGCACACGAGCTCGCTGCCTCTCTAATGTAGGGAATCTCCTCCTTTTAAACCCAGCGATAAAAACGATAAAAAGTGGCTTATAAAATATAAAAGCCTTGAATTAGTGCTCTAATGAAGTTTACCAAAAAAAAAAAAAAAAGATTTTGTTCTGTGATGAGGAAATATATACTCTCCTTGGCTCCAGATCTGTGTCTGTGTGTGTGTAGGCTATTTTAATTCACCAGAGCAAGACAGCAGACAGTAGAAAGTGTTCTTTTCTGTCTCCTCTCCATCTTCAAACCTGTCAATATTCTGCTCAATACGGGATGATTTGCTGGCGAGAACTTGCACGCACACACACACACACTCGCTCATGCATCTATATTAACAAAATGTTATTTACCCAAGACCTGCTACAGCCAGAGGGAGAGAGGAGAAATCTAAGAGACCTGACTAATGGATCACCTGACTGGACAGTCAGTGATCCACCATATGGCCTCCTGCTTGCTCCTCCGGGGCGGGTAGATGTCTAGGGACGTGTACTTTTCATGAGGGTCATGTAACAGTCCCACAATGTATGTGTAAAGGTGGGTGGAGGGCAGCCAAGAAAAGAAAGTGCAGTCATGTATGTTCAGGTTAATGGCTCACCAGGGGCAAGACAGCATTTAGCCGGGTGTCAGCACGTACAGGGAAAGGAGAGGAAGAGGCGGGGATGTGGGGAAGGAGCAGACGGCTGTTGAAGGGTGTTCAAGTCACTGCTGCGGGTCGCAGAGCTTGCTGCTGGCAGACGTGGGTTTCTCTTCAGCTTCCTATTCCAATACTGCCCCAGTATAAACGTTCCTGTCACTTGCTCCCCTTCGCACTCCCGGGCTGGGCGTTTGAAGGACTTCCTCAGTAGAGTCCTTTTTACTGCAGACTTCATCCACTTTGATGACTGGAATGGGATGGGACGGTCTTACCCAGGCCACCCAACTCAGAGCCCTAGAGGGCCTGAGAGCTACATCTGAAGGGCTTTTAGGGGAAAGGGAGGGTGTAGTTTGCTCTTCCCATCTGTAGGGACCACTCTTCTATGTCTCTGGAACTGCGAGCGGAAAATGTAAATGTGTGCATCTGATGGGCAATCCGGTGCGCTGGCGGGATAGGCATAGAGACTGCTCCCATTTAGTCTGAATTCACCCAGCTGCATGAAATGAAGTCAAGAGTTCAGGGAAGGCCCCTGGTTCATTCCATCCCTGCTTCTGTTGTCAGCCCCTGAAAAGATTCCCCTTCCCCCTTCCTGCCCCGGACTTTCGAACAGCGGAAGCAGGGAACGCCCCTTAAGAATCCAGCCCAGCGTTCCTATGGGACCCATTGCAAGGACACGCAGACCTCTGGGCAGGCTGGGTTCAGTAAAGCTGGTAGTTCTTTGCCTTCATACTGAGTCTCACTGAGTTAATTCAAGGCTCCCTGTCATGGAGGGATGCAGCAGCCACCACCTCTACCACAAATGCTCCATGATGGACAGGTGTCTGGGCAGCCTGGCCAGAGAGGGAAATATTCTACCACTGTACGGAAGGCGTGAAAGTTGCACATCCGTGCCCCGTGACTGCAGACAAAGCTGTGAGCTGACACGCACAGTGCCCCCCGCCTGCTGGTTTAGCAACAAGAGCACCGTCCACATTAGCAGCTCTGTGTGGAAAGGGGGGAGAGGTCTATGTTAGGGAAAGTGGAGAGTGGAAGACGCACAAAAAACAAAGGAAAGAGGTCACGGAAAACAACCCTTCTAGGCAGGAAGTGCCCTCACATGCATAATCTGGCCGCCAGCTCATGGGGAAACTTCAGATAGAGTGCCCCAAAGCGAACATGCTTCCTTGGATTTCTGACATTCAGCTGACTCAGCCTGGGGAATGGCGAATAGATTTATTTAGCCAATCCTGGTTTTAAACTGAGATTTAAAAAAAAAAACTGGGGGTCCTGCCCTTTGTGCCTGCCCTACTTACTTTCTAAGTCCTTGCACTGTGCCCCACACCCTAAATCCCCCCCCCCCCCACAGATTCAGCTGGGTGCAATACTCTCCTTCACTTTCCGTCCGACGCTATTGTGCAATGCTTCTGCACATTGTAAAACAACTGCTGCATTCCACCCCAGAAGAGGCTGCATCTCAGGAATGGGGCTGCTGTAACGTGGTTTGTTTGATATTGGTGAGAGGGGCTTAATAACTGAAAGCAGATGTGGGGAATTTAGTTTGGCAGACAACGGGTTGCCACCTTCCCTACATTTGCATCCTGGTGTTGCATCATTATGTCAACGTGACACACAGATTAGTCTATGGCTTTGAACTGCCCTGAATTCTGGGAGCCAATCTGGTATACATGAATGGCAAGAGGAAGCAGCGGGGTTCCCTTAGCATGGGTGGACAGGGAAAGGCGGAAGAGGAAGCACTGATATTTACCAACATCCATGTTCAACAAAGGAACTTCCTCTCGGTTCCTCTACCCCCAACAAGTGAATTCTGTATTCCGAGTGAGATGCTCATTCTTAGCACCAAGCCTTCGCTAGCGCAGAATCCTAGAAAGACAGTGCCATAGGGCTGAATCCATGATCACTGCATGCAGCCCGGTTAGGTACCACTGAAATAAGTAGGTCAGCAACAGAGGCTCACAGGCTTCTCCCTGGGCTCCAGAACTGCAATGTAGTGCAAAATTGACTGGTTTCTGCATTTCAGTCTCCACTTATTTATTTATTCACTTATTTTAATTTGCCTGGGGATTTAATGCTCATGCAAGTAAGGGATCAATATCACTAGCTTGAGCCAGGCACAGCTCTGAGCAACTCTCCCACCCCCGATTCTGCCAATGACAGTACACTTCAATCCCGACCTCAGCACCACCACCAGCTATCAGAGGTTTGGAACCCCCTCCCCCCACCAGCCCTGCCATTGCACTTCAATCCTGACCTGCAGGTCCCACTCCTGAAACCCTTTGCCGTCCTGGGTTCTCCACACAGCTCTGCCAATACACCTCTCGTCTGACCTGGCCTTTCTTGAGCTGAGGTTACAAAATACTGCCAGATGGCAAGGCTGTGATTTTGACATGGGCCACAAATGAAAGAATGAAGATTAAATTAATCAAGTTCATTTTTATTTGCAATTCTAACCCACTCTTCAATTTATAGGACAAAATATAAAATAAAATAAAATAAATGAGAGCAGGAGACAGAGAGAACAAGTTCAAGTGTATCAGTTGCAGATTGTTCATACGAACAATGTATTTTGTGCTATTTATCTTTTATGTGGTTCTCTTTTGAGAGGGTTTTGTACAATGGCCATTACAATAAGTGATGCGCCACGCCAGTAAAGGATCCAGGAAATTGATCTGAATTCATCTCTTAGAGCAACAAAGATCATGAAGTGTTTAGGTTTCTTGACTTCCCACCCCTCGACTCCTTTAAAAAAAGAAACAAAAAACACCTTTCTTTAAAGAAGAATCACCACCACAAGGCTCCTTTCCAGTTTTCAAAAGCTACATCCAGGATCACTAGTTATTTCCATGTGGCAGGAAAGGGGGCTACCTCCTAGAACTGGCCAGAAAATGATAAAGTCTTTTACAAACAAGTTAGTTTGTTTGTTTGTTTTTAAAATAAAAAGCTTTCCAAATTTTCAACAAAAGCTAGTTTTCAGAAACCAAACAAAGCCAAAAAAGAGGCCTGGTCTAAGCAGGTGACTGAGTATGCAGGGGGACATACGGAGGTGAGTTGAAGTGTGATTTTAAACAGACTACGTTAAATCAGTGCATAAGTCTGCTTAGAGGTACTTATCTCAGTTTAAAATAAATGAATCCGAAATAAGCCTAAGTCATTTAGGAACAGGTTTTACCTAAAGCAATGTGAATGTGTGTGTAGACAGCCAGAGATCACCTGGTTTCTGTCAGCTGGTGTGCAGGTGACTTTTTCATTTCATTGGCACCTGCTCACTCCCTGTGTGGTTGCTTCAGTCAGCTATTGAATCTGAAGGTGTCCGAAGGAGGGAATACTAGCCAGAGTCCAATATTAAGGAGAGCTGATCAGGCAGCAAGAAAACCCATTAAGGCAGGGACTGGAACCGAGAGCATTTACTGTTACTGTTTTGGGGCAGTTAGCTCCAGTCTGTCACTCTCAATAAGACTTATTGATTAGCATCTGGGCCCAAGCATAATTTTTTCAGGCCCGTACAAACTTGTAACATGAGCTCTCCCCCCCCCCCACACCCATGGGGTTGCAGCCTGGGCCGGGCCCCCCAGGGCCTCTGGGACGTGGTAAAGCGTACCCTTCTCCCCCCATCCCCCATGTGGGGGCCCTGATTAGCATGCAACTTTATTGTAGGGAGCTGGCTCAGCGCCAAGGTGGAAGGATTCCAGAGGGAAAAGGAAGGTGAATGGGTGGGGGTGAGGGAGAAGAGAAGGGAAGCCTGGAAACATCACGTCTTCAAAAGAGTAATGGATTCCCCTTGTTGTGGCCATCTCCGCAGATTTTCAAGAATATGATAACTCAGTTGGCCACATCCATCCTATTAGCATTCGTTCTGGGAATGGGTCCCAGCAGGAATTGATCAGCTGAACCCCATTGCTGCTGTATGGCAGAGCTCAAACCTAGCGGAAGGGGAATCATTTTGGGAGCTCATTGCAGGACCTGCATGTTCCCAACCCCATGGAAAACCACGTGAGAGGGAAGCACAGACCTTGGGATGTGGACAGTCATTTCAGAGCCGCCCATATCCACTGCTGTCCCTTGCGGCTATGCAAAGAGGTGAGGGTAGGTGGGCTGCAAATCCTACACATAGGTATACAGTAAATGCCAAGGAACATCCTTCCACAGCTCAGTCAGCGTGAGGGATCCCCTTTGGCCTCCTCCTCTTCCAGCAATGCCAATCTGGCCACTCGGGGTGCCTACACAAATCCAAAGTCTCCAACAACCACAGCGGGGGAGTTAGGGTCCCCTCCCAAGCCTAAGCTGCTAGACTGAGCTGCTTTTCCTTCCCCCTGCACTACTCCACCAGCTTGGTCACGGTGAGGAGCTGCAGAAGGGAAAGAGTTGGCTACATAGTGCCGTTGTTTGCCTTTTCCTTATCTGAGGGTCCCTGGAGGATTTGGGCACTTCTGGTTCTCTTTGCGCTGCCTAAGTGGAGGGGAACCTATGGCCCTTTAGCCAGAGATACTAGTGAGATGAATTGCTTTGTTCTATAGCTGGTGAAAACTGGTAAAACTGGCCTCCCCCCATTAAGGAAAATATTTTTGCCTGACATTTTTGTGATTTTTTTTTAAATGCAAAATTTCTAAATGAAATGTTTTCATTAGAAATTTTTCATTTCGTTTTGGTGAGGGAAATCCCTCTCTCTTTTTGTACATTTTATATTCCCACCCATCCAGCCAATCTTTTTTCCCCCATTGGAAAATGGGGGCAAAGTAAGAGTGAGACAAGGAGCAGGGGGAGATCCACTTTCTCTCACTTTTTTCCATTTGAAAGAAAGTCAGTTATTTTATGTTACCTTCTCTCGCTTCTTAACTCCCCATCCCCTGCTCCTTTTCTATAGGGGGGAAGGGAGGGAAAAGTGAAAGAAACTGACACAACGTGGGCATTTATCCACAATTTAGAAATAAGAGATTTTGAAAATCCCCCCCAAAATTGTCTATCCTTTAACTAGAGTTTATAAGCATAATCAGCCTGTCTGACAGTCAGCCTCACTGACACAAAACACCGTACCCTAAATTTACAAGTCCCACTCCCAGCAAACAGAACTCCTTCAGATGTAAACAGTGATCTATAAATATTTCATTTTGAATTTAAAAAAAAAATGCAAAAACAGAAAAAAAAAAAAAAAATCACAACATTTTGTTTTCTGTAGAATCCTAGTTTTCAACAACATCTTTTCACGGAAACAATTTTGATACACCAACAGATAACTCCACCTCCACGGAAGGTGTAGGGCTTATGTGGGGGTAGTTAGGGTGAGGCAATGTCCCTATAAACACTGCCTTACTTACATCTGCTGTTGGCTGTAATTATCATCAATTCCACATTGGAGCTGTGAAATTGACAAGAAAGGCTCCCTGATGTGAACCCCACACCCAGCTCACAGCTCGTCACCCGCGGGTGGTAGGGGGGCTCCCAGATCCGAGCCAGGCTGCCAGCAGGGGGCTCCACTCAGACCTTTGAGCCCAGGCTCTCAGCCCCCCACACTGCCCCTCGGAAGTTGGTGCAAGCGTTCCTGGTGAGGACACACTCCACCAACAGGAGGAGGACAGTGTGGACATGAAAAAAATGCAGTAATTAACGGGGTGGCTGTATGTCAACTTACGTCACCTTCCATTTGTAATGCAGACAAGCCCGTTTTTCTCATTGCCACAGACACTGTACCCTAAATTTACAAGTCCCGCTCCCAGCAAACAGAACTCCTTCAGATATAAACCGTGATCTATAAAGGCAGCATAGTTAAAACATTCCACAGCAGCTTTCATCTACCAAACCCTCATCCACACAATCCTTGCACTAGGAGGGTTTTTTCATTGCTAAACGTTAATTTTGTGCGCTTGTCCCGGGTCCCCTTCTTCCTTTTTGGAAAGCTCTTCAGATTACCACCCTTCCCCCCCCCCCCCACACACACACACACACACACAGTCTCAGGTCCCAGCTGCACTGTAATGGTACTGAAAGGTAAATACCACAGCAGGCTCGTTGGGTAATGACTAGGTTCCTGTGCCAATTACTCTGGAGTGTTCTAGTGATGACACCATTAGCTGTGCTCCACTCTGCTGCTATGAAGTTATAGCCATGAAACCTGCACTCTGCACTGAGATAACAGCCTTAGCTTTACTGTGCTATAGCAAGAGGTTTCAGGCAGAGTAAGAAAGCATTAACTCTGCCATGGCATCAACATGATCCGTGGAAACCTATATTATCAAGGCCTGACATTAACGACTTGCTGTCAGAATAGCAGCTGGAACTTTGAGCGGCACAATAGCCTTATGCGTTCCCATTGTTACATCTTTCTTTCTCTTCCTCCTCCCCCTGACCTGCTCCTTGTCATTCCCTACCCTCAGACTTGCCGCCTCCCTCCTTTCACTCTCCATCAAATATTCTGGGGAAAGCGTGTGTGTGTGTGTGATTGAGGGGAGGTCACCCCCTCTCTGGATGCTGCTGAATCCTCCCTGCCAGAGGCCATGCATCCCTGAGGCTCCTTAATATTCTTTGGAGGAGCAAATTGTTCTCTTTTGGTGCCCCCTAATCCACTCCAATGGCCTGTGTTAAAAACTTTCCGCTGGGAGAGAAGCCCCCTCCCCTAAATCCCCTACAGAGTCTTCACCTCACTTCAGATGACCCCCAACTGGACTCTGTGCTTCCCGAGCAGGAGGCCCAGGAAAGTTCCCAGGGACAAATCATAAACCTCACTAGCACAGTGCAAGTGAAGCACACCTCCCGGCCTGTGTGTATGGGGGTGGAGGAGGAGTTAGGAGAGAGAGCTCATTTCTTCTTTCAGCAGGAAAACACATCACTAGACCTCCAGCCCCTCATCACTGTCAGCAGCACACACCTCCCCAGAGCAAAGACTTTAGCACAGGCTATGCAGTGTGGAGGGACAATTTTTGAAGAAGGCCTTTTTGTTAAAAATACTGTCTGGAGTGGATCCCTCTCTGGCTCGACCCTCCTCCTTGTACATCTGCTTTTTTCCTTCCCTTTCTATGTCCCTCTTCAACGTCTCTTTCATTTAGCACCAGCTTTCATTCTACACACCGTTTTTCTCCCACCACTCCCCTACCCTTGGCCTGTGTCCCTCACTTTCTCTCCCCCTTCCACAGCTGCCTCCACCCCCTTTGTTATTTGTAATTAGCTATTTGATTAGCACCAGCAAGGTGTCCCCTCTCAGAGGGCTGACTCCTGCTGTTTCTCTCTGCCAGAAAAAAAAAGTAACCATGTGCTTTTGCTCTGAACGGTTTTCACTTTCAATGACAGGAAAACAAAAACACAACAAGAAGGAACAAGAGTAAGTCCCCATGAGAGAAAAGTGGTGTGTGTGTGTGTGTGTGTGTGTTCCCTCTGTAATAGGCAACAGCCTGTTAATCAGGTTGAATCAGCTAAATAGCTGATGACAAAATGGCAGACTGAATGGATGATTATGCAACAGGAAATAAAAAGGTGCAGTGCACACAAAAACAGCCATATAGCTATATACCCAGCTTCCCCTCTCTACTCTATGCAGGGCTATCAGCGTCCAGCTCTGTAGCAGGACACAGGAACGCAATTTTCCAGCAAAAAAGTCAGCTGTCTCTTTAACGTGCAGCGTCCTTCGGGTCCTGCGAGCTGCAGAGCCAGAGAAATGTATTGACTTACATTCTCAGCCCTGCAACTGGTGAGTTGTGCTGAATCCTTGGGACGTGCTGTGGAATAGGTCTTAATTAACAGCAGAATTAAAAGATCAGTACGAGCCAACACAGAGAAACACACACAGGGCAAGTGGGCGCCAATGGACTGAAACAACCAGTTCCTCACACACTCTCAGCAAAATTGAACACAGAGAAAGCTGGGATTTCAGGAGGAGGGGTGCAGCAAACTAAAAAAGTCATGCTCATTTTCCCTAAGTATTGCTTTCAGGTGGTGCCCCTGGGCATTTCTATTACCTGACCAGGGTTGACTTCCCAGGCATGCCACACACAGCAAGCACTGGCTTTCCACACATGGCACCTGTCAAAGAAAGCATTGGAGGGCATATTGCAAAGTGTGCTGAGAGAGACTAGTTTTGTTGGTGGCACTGTGTAACAGCCTTGCAAAATCATCATAAAATATGACCAATCCTGGCCTAAAATCGACTTGTCCACTCGGAGGATGATGGCAACTTGTTCTTGTATTCCTGAGAATGTGTTCATTATTTGAAAGTAATTTATGTGTCAAAGAACTTATTGTGAACAATTGTGCGCCTACAAGTTATTCCCAAAAATTATTCACTTTCACTAGTCTCAGTTAGCTTCTTATTATACATAGCATGTGACAGATCACCCAAGTCACATGATATTGTCACGGTCCCAACTGGATGACAAACATTTTAAAAAGGAGAATAGCAAATAACCCCCTTATGGGCATACATTTTTTTGTAAATCAATAATTAGTGTTAAAGTTCATGAAGGTTTCCGGAGCCACAAACACTTTCATAGCTACCCAGCAGCCATCTGAATATTCACAAACACCACATAATATGACCCCCGAATTAACAGCCAACTGAACTTTTACCATTTGCAGTCACAAAAATACTTGAGAGTCACTTTTTGTATTCATTTGACCAGCTGTGCTGGCTGGCTGGCATCAGGAATTGCAGAGATGCTAAAATGAGTCATTGGGAGAAAGACATGTGGGTTTTGACAAAACCAGTTGAGAGTTAGCTCAGTCCTTGTTTTCCTTATACAGGTTTGTGGTCTGTGGGTGAAATCTGCTCCTTTTCTATCTGGGAATGTTTTTCTTCTCCTGGGCTGCAGATCCCTATATGTAGGATTTTCCAAAGCACTCATCATTGGGCTAACTTTGACTTCAGTGGGAGAAGAGATAAGCCAACACCAGGTGTTGTTGAAGATTCCACCCAACATGCATTTGGACCACATCTCTCCGAATCGTTTAGCAAAGGCAGGAGAGAACCAAACTGCCAGCCCTTCTATTTTTGTTGAATCCACAAACTAGAGCATCCAGACCAAACACGGCCAGAAGGAGATGTAAGCAGCCACGCAGGGTTCAGGGAAGTTCTTATATTTCTGAATTCAGTTAGTTGGAAAAGCTTCTGGAAACAATAAGAGAATGGGATTGGGCCTCAGCTGGTAACGGATGGCTTGAAGATTGGCCCATGCTTCATTTGTTGTCCTAGCAGCTGATCCACCTATCACAAGTGGTCCATGGACCACAGAACTAAATGGACAATTGGAATGAAAAAAAAATTGATAAAAAGGCTTACAATAGGCTGGAGTGTGGGGAAGTTATGGATAAGGAACAGTGTTAAAATGGCCTTCACCCTGATGTGAAATGGAGCAATGCTGAGGAGAAGGCCTCTCCTTTGTAATGAGCAGAGAACTACTTACATGGATGGACGGATGGACAGACATTTGCATTTTGGGGGCCTTTCTGAATGTCTGATAGGGCCGATGAGAGGAAAGATTTCATGGAGACAGACAACAAGCTCTGTAATTTTCAAAATCAAGGTTGTAACATTTATTATAGTTATTTTTAGGGAAGCTAAACATTTAAATACAGTCTCCGTTCACTTAGCTAACCTGAGGTCCACAGACAAAGAGAGGAATTAGATTATTCTTTGCATGAGATGAACCTGCCTAGAATTTTGGCCTCTACCCCAAAACTGACTTTGGCCAAGACTTTCAAAAGCGGATGCCTACAGTCCTAAGTCCATATTTAGATACTCGAATAAGTAAGTGCAGGGCATTCAAGCAGCTCCTCCTAAAACTGATGGGATTTTTTGGGTGCTCAACACTTAAACTAGGCCACTTACTTCGATGCCTAAAATAGGAACCTAGGTGCCTAACTTTAGAAAGCCAGGTTTGAAACTCTTGGCATCCTGACACATCCCCTGGAAGGAGAAGAATCAGAAATGAGAATCTAGTGGGTAGCTCTCCTGACCTCCATTACCATCTGGGGACACAAACAGGGCATCTGTCAGGTGACTGATTGACGGGGGGTTCAGCGCTGCAGCAGTAGCAGCAGCTTCTAGCGCTGGGACCAGCTGGCATCTCAAAGGCCATCTCAATCTGGCTTTTATCAGAAGGAACTGAACAAGCTTATCTGGGAGAGAGGCAGAGGTTAAGAAATCCATCACATTTTTATGGTTTCTGATGAGTTATGACGTGCCATCTTTCATCTCTTTGTAATGGAGAGTGCTGGCACGTTGGCTCACATTATTTTCTCAGCTCCACTTTCACTCCCGCCTCCCCCTGCCCTATTCAGACTTTTGCTACTAAAAATGACAAAGATTCATGTCTGCGAAGGAGAGGTGGGCGCCACAGAGAAAGAGACTAATAGACTCATGACTATCAAACTCACGACAACCTTGCCTCCCACACCCATCTTTTCCTCCTGTTACAGCTGTAGGTACTTCTGTTCAGACAGGTTCGTTTCTGATTCTGGAAAGCAGGAGAAACTGGTTTAAAGATTAAGGAGATCCTCCAATCTTTAGGATATTTTCGGCACAACACAGTCTCCCCTGGTACTGCAGAGAGATAAAGCTCAGGATCCAGACAACACGGTATCAGATCTACTGGACCACTATCTTAACATTTGGGTGGGGAGCATCAATGGGAAGGGGAATTGGGCCGATTTATCCTATCTGATCAGAATTTGCAGAAAAGTTTTGGTAGCATTTGCCGAATGGGTGAGATTGGGTCAGTTCTTAAACTTTGCCTGACCTTGATGGTATTTCCCTGTTTGAAATGATTGACAATTTTCCTTTTGGGGAGATCTAGAGCAATTTCTTGGATATTTTTTTTTAAAAAGACCTTCTAGGAAAGCTAAGAAAGGGACGTTGTTGATACAGGAGGTGATGTTCTGCCCTCAGAATCAGTAGTGAACTGAAGCCGCACTAAAGGATCAGGTTGGAGGCCTGTTGCTGGAGATGTCGTCTTTCAGATGAGATCTGAGTTCTTGATCACTTGTGGTGGTGAAAGATCCCCTGGCACTTAAAATCTGATAACGCCCCAGCTTTTAAATATGGATAATTACTGTATATTCTGCCTACCTAAAATCCCCCTTCCAGTTCCAGTTAGAGACAGCATCCTTCTCTTCTTGGGCTAAATTCACTGGATAGCATGGTTGTCCACTGTTCAGCAGCTACTGTGTTTTATCCCAAAGGTGCGATTCAGGGCTGGGGGGAGGAACTCCTGTCTGTAAGAGAGCTTGGTGCCATCTGGGATGAAAGCTGCTCTCTAGCTGTGAAGCACTTGTGCTGTTTATTATTAATTATCATTACCTTTATTCTGTAGTTGGAGAAACAGGTTTAAAACAGGGAAGTTCTGAGACCACTGCTTATCATGCTAACCAGTACTGACTCATTGTTCCCTAGATCTCCCCCACTGGCCTGCTGATCTCCATCTCTTATCTCTTATCTTATACTTAGACTGTAAGCTCTTTGGGGCAGGGATCATCTTTTTGTTCTGTGGTTTCTGCAGTGCCTAGCACACTGGAGTCCTGGTCCATGACTGGAGTGACTAGATGTTACCACAATACAAATAAATATTAAGAAGAAGTTGTTCTCTGAGAGTTGAGGGTGTGGAGTGGGGATCTAAACCAGACGATATTTATTAACTTTAAGGTCATTCCCTGCTCTGTTCCAGGACAAGGAAGGGAGAAAGAGGCTGAGAAATTGTGGAGACTGAGGAGGTGGACTTGGAAAATAGAGAAGTGTAGTGATGCTATGGCGGGGGGAGGAAGGGAGCAAGGTGTGCGTGGAGGGAGGGGGGTGAGCAGGAGAGGGAAAGACGCTTCTATAGAACAGCCTGTCATGTAAACAAGTTGTCCCTTTGACATGCTCCCCTCCAGGGCACCAAAGCATGAAGCAGGCGATGTATCTCAAGCCGAACAGGTGATTTGTAGGTGCTAAGTGTTCATAAAGACAAGATTAAAGAGCTTTCCCACAACAGGGCAGTAAATCATTCCCCCCTGCAGAGCTCAGCGCCAGGCGGGCAAGGCTGCTCCGCCGATCCTGATTAAATTAAAGGATGGCTCAGCGAGACCGGGCTAAAGTTAGCTGACAGCTTCTGAGTGAACTGCTGCTGCTGATGGCTAATTTTCTCCCTAGGGAACCTATGTAAAGGTTTGTAATTAAAAGCGGTAAAAGGCAATCAAGCTCATGAAGAGCCAGTCTTATCTGTCCTCCTTCCCCAACCGTATCCTCTCCCCGGCCTGTAGGTCAAAGCGAGAGACCCTTCTGAAGGGCTACGGTTACGGTAAGGTGGCTACCTGGCTAGAGATGCTAGCCATAGTACCTTTCCTGTGTGCAGAGGAAGGAAGATACCTCCAGCCTCACCGCTGGGACTAGAGAATGCCAGACAGGTTGGGATCGTTGTTGCAAATCTTCAGATGCTAGACCAGTTTCAGGTTAAAAAAGTTTGTGTAATAATAATTAAACTTTGTCCTCCAGTTCTTCCCGGTGTGCTTTCCAAGTAATAATGAATTCAGCCTCACACTGTTGGCCTTAGATGGGTGGGGAAACTGAGGCACAGAGAAACAAAGTGACTTACCAAGGTCACACAGTTCATCCATTGCAGAGTGGGTGATGGAATCCAGGAGACCTGACTCCCAGTCCCTTCCCCTAACCAAGCACATGCTAAGGCTAGGAAAATAGGTTGTATTTTGAACGTGACCTATTTTACTAGTCTAGACAGGATCCAAAAAACTTAATGGAAGGGAAATTAATGAGACTATCAGATTTTAATAGCATTTTCCTACGCTGTATTATTAACTCTTCGGATTATTAGAGCAAAGAATTTTAAGGATCTAAGTCATTTATGACAACCCATTGTACTTTGCTTGCATTCTTTCTTTTGGGTTTCACAGTTTGGGCAGTGAGACCAGATTGGTCAGTTTCTTTCACTTTCTGGTTCTCCCGCACTAGTGCAGTGTGGGCATCTCTGACCGTCCCAGCAGAGAACGGAGTTCTTTAAATCAGAGTTGTTTAAATCTAAGCAACAAAATCATTTGAATGGAAATAAGAACTCTGCAAATATTTGTATTCATATTATCTTCTGTAATTTGTAACAAATACATGACACCCAAAACAAGCCAACCACAACAAAACTTTAAATTTTGGCCCTATACTACCTGACAGTTTCTAGTTCTTTGGTTTGGAGATTTAAAAAGTTGTTTTAAATGTATGTATTTATTTTGAGTACCTCTTCCCCTCTGCACTCTATTTTGGGACTAGAAGCAGAAGTGTTCAAAAGCCCAGATCGTGTAAACAGATTCTCCAGATCTCTGAAGTTAGACTATCACTAGCATGGTAGAGAAATGCTTTCATTTCACAGTCTGATATTCTAGCAAGGGAGTTCACTGGCACGAACACTAATAGAAACAATGAATTTTAAGCAAAAGTCGCAGAAAATTCATGGAAGGAGAATTCTGAACTCAAAACACCACCATTCACACTGGCAAACTCTCCCCCAAACAGGAAACAGAAACAAAGTATGCAACCTATCTAGCACCAGAGGCCTACCAAGGCGGGGGCAGGAAGGGGCCATGTCCCTGGGCGCTGGCCTCGAGCGGGGCACCAGCCGGACCCAAGTGGGAGGGGGGTGGATGGGGCAGCCGCCATGCTGCTTGGGCAGGAGTTGCTCCTGGCCAGGCACTGGGCCCACATGGAAGAGGGGCGGGGAAGGGATGGGGCCAGGAGGGGGGAACGCCTCCCCGTGCTGCTTAAGGGTGGTGCCGGTGCCAAAGCAGCTCCTGGCCAGCCTCTGTGAGTGTATGGGGGGGGGCAGGGGGGAACAGAAAGGACGGGCTACCCTAGGCGCTGGAGGCCGCTGCACTCTGCCCCTGCGTGGCCAAGCACCACTGGAGGCTCCGCAGCCCCCCCCAGCATCACAAGCCCCCACCCCCCACCACGATGAGGGGGGTGCAAATGCCAGAATTGGCCCCAGGCGCCAGAGACCAACGCTATGCCACTGTCTAGCGCCGTCAGCTCTTGTCAGGACTGCAGGGATCAAGGGTGGGAACTTAATTAGTATTATACTCGGAGCAGATATAGAGCCCTATTCTCAGGTTGCTTAAGGCCTGATCTACACTTATTCGTTTTGCTGGCATAACTATGTCTGTTAAGAGTATGTGAATAAACAAATACCCCTTACTGACATAGCTATGCCAACAAAAGCCCGAGCGCAGAAGCAGTTATAGCAGTTAAAAAAGAAAACAAGACAGTCCTTTGTCCAGTATACTTTATTTCTTTCAAGGAACTGGTATAAGCTACACCAGCAAAAGCAATATTGCTGGTATAAGCTGTGTGTCCACTTGGACGGTTTGCTGGTATAGCTATTCTGGCAAACTAGTCTAGTGTAGACAAGGCCTCCCCCTTTCCATTATAAAGGATTCTTGTGATCTTTCCCTTGACAAATTCTCACACCTTCCCGGTTTGCAGCAGGCCTTTGATACTTTGCAAGGAGAACGCCCGCAGGCTAGAGAACTGCCTTTTCTTTGTACCGGGAAATTCCAATCAACTTTTGCTGAGATGTCAGCTGTTAAAAATGGTCATTTCCCTGCTCTCACTTACCTGCTCTGGAAAACACTGGCAGCCGACCAGAATAAAAGCTGAATACACAAACGTTGTATGGCCGGGCTCACGCCACCACCAAAGCGGCGGCAGTAACTAGTAAACTGGGAATGCCTAGGAACTACTATAGTAGCTGTGGGAGGAGAGAAAGAAGAAAAGGAGAGAGCTGGGCTGGACTCCCTTGGACTCAGCTTACGGCCTCGGTAGCCAGTTCCCCTGCTGGGGGCCATGACATGGGGCAGGGGTTCACTTCACCCAATCAACGAAGCCCTGGACATAGCAACTATTTCCTCCCCCCAACTCAAAGCACCATGCAGGACGGGAGCATGCCCAGTTCCCATGCATGAGGAGGGGACAAGAGACTCAGACCGGACCTGGGCTTCCCTGCACTGACCAATCTCCAGCCCCACTACATTGACCCAGCGGTCCTTTTCCGAGATAACAGCTTTCTACTGTTACTACCTGACAAAGCCAGTCCTATCACTCAAGTGTTACAATATGGAAAGGTCAGGGCTCAAGCTCTGATGATGTCTGAATCAGGACACAATTCTGTCACGGAGGGCACGGATTTCGTGACCTCCCTGACTTCTCCTGGGGTAGGGCTGCCCGAGCAGCAGTTGCTGGCACCTGATCAGGACAGGTTGCAGGTGAATTTTTGTTTGTTGCCAACAACCTGTCTCTGACAGAATCTTAACCTCATGCATGATGGTGGGAGCATTACAGCTGCACATCATGCAATTTGTCCTTACCTTTTTTTCCATTTAAAAAAAAAAAAAAGAAAGAAAGAAAACACTAGGCATTATGTTAAAAAAGAACCATTATTTCCATTGCAAAGTTAAGCATGCAAAATTAGGAAATGCCAAAGAGTTAGTTACCCATGCAACTTTGATTTGGCCCCTGTTGTGCATGCATCATGATATAATCTTTACTTATGTGATCACATATTGCTTTTTCCACAGGACCCCTGCCTCGTTAGTGCATCAGATGCACGCACGATTAAGATCGTATGGGCAACTGTAAAACTGGTACTTCCTAATTTTGGAGTGCTTGACTCTGCAACCAAATGTTCTTTTAATACCATTTCAAAATGTAATTTAACACTGATAGTGCAGTAGCACCTAGAGGGCCCAGTTTATTTGATCTTTTAGCAACATACTGAGCTAGAAGTACTTAGAGATAGTCCAAGTGGCAGAGTTTGAGTCCAAAATTGGATTTGAATGGGAAGGTTTCCAAAATCTGGGTGTGTTTGCACTTGGCTCACTACAGAGATGGATTGGAGCCTTGAAGTTAGAATCTGGCGTTCAGAGGTGGTTCTGATTTGATTTCAGTTCCAATCCATCCCTAAGTATACTGGGTGCCCAAGCTTTTTAAGACACAAAAGGACTGGCTGTCTGGTTGCCTTTGGGGCAGTAATTCATGTTGATTCTTCTTGCACCTGAACTGGTTCACCTGTCTTTAAGGATAATCCAAAGAGAACATCAAATAAAGCTTGGAAGTGAGCGGAATAAGCATCTAGGGGAGTTAAAGACCACAAAGTCCCAAGTGGCTGGCTTTTCTAAAGCATCTCTCTCCCTGGTGAAACCGTCTTCAAACTACTTCATTACCTACATTGAAAGAACAGTAAAGTCAACTGATGCTCCACAGTCCTGGGCATCTTTTCATTTTCTTGTGTCCATACTCTGCTGTGGTGTAACAAGAGCAGAACTGGGAGGACTAACTGGTTTTCTTCTCATCAGTATCTGCTGTGCTCCAGTAGCACTGGCCTACCTCACACTCCCAAACAATTGCATCTCCCCTTTCCTCGTGTGAGTAGTGGGCAACATGGTGACTATGTATCTTCCATGCCAGCTTCTCTCAACACTGCTCCACCAGCAGAACCTTGAGCTAGGTAACATGGTCTCTCCAAGGCAAGAGAAGAATTCAGTCAACACGTCCATTCAGCTTTGCTCTCCCACACCCACCCCACACCACCAAGCACCCACTGGGAAAAAAACCCTCTTTAGGAAAGCAGAGGAACATAATTTGCTCCATGTGAAAGCAGCCATGGGCTTTGTCCCGCTGCCCTCACTCCCCACCCACACCCTCCTCTACCAAATGAAATGAAAACACATGGCTTGAAAGGGCATGGTTTTGAAATCAATGGGAGTTAGGCACCTAAATACTTTGGAGGATCTGCGCCTTAGCTTCCATTTACCTCTGCGTAATGCCAGTGAGAAACTCTCCCAAGAGGGTCAAATGAGGGTATGTCTACACTGCAAATAGACATCCACGGCTGGCCTGTGTCAGCTGACTTTGGCTCGTGGGGCTCAGGCAGCGGGGCTGTAAAATTGCAACAAAGACACTTGGGCTTGCGCTCCCAGGCTCTGGCACCTAGTGGGGGAAAGGGTCCTGAAGAAGAGCTCTGTGTGGCTTGAAAGCTGGTCTCTAGACACTACACAGATGTTTGTTCCAGGCCACAAATGTTTGTGGTTTACCATAGGCAGACCCCTGGAACAAATATCTGTCTAGTGTCTAGACTAGCATTTATAAGCATGTTAGCGGACTTTAAATTAAATGGCAATCGTTTTACTGGAGTTAAAACAAAAGCAGAAATGTAGTCTAGATATGCCCACAAAGGGCAGCAGAAAGGCATGGCGAAGACATCTCTATGAGAGGGGGATCATTAGGATAGAGAATCCCTGAAGCATAAACAAGATGGTGAAACACAGGCAGCCCTAGCTCAAGATGTACTCCCTGCTCAGTGCCACGCCAACAACGTTCTAGTTCTACTGGGGACCAATCTTGGCCCCACTGAAGTCAATTGACGCACATCCAGTGACTTCACTCATGCACGATCAAACCCCTAGAGAGCTGCATGACTTCAATACGCAATCTGCTGAGAAACTGATACTCGCTTGCCCTAGGAGGAAACATAGTCCAATGGTTAGGGCACAATCCTGGGCTTTGACACTTGGGTTCAATTCCTGGCTCTGACACACAGTTCCTGTGTAACCTGGAGCAAGTCACTTCAGTCTCTGTTCAGTTCCCCAGCTGTAAAATGGGAATAACATCATTGCCCTAGCTCACAGGGCATAGCACAGATTAGCTACCCCCTTCAGATGCCTTACTTTTGACCCTTTGACTTCCACGCTTTTTCCTGGTTTTTTTCCATTAGTTGTCCCCTGTAATTAGTTGTGTCCTGGGTTCAGTGACTCTTCCCATTAGGCCGGAGAAGGGGCCTTCAGCTGCAGGTGGGCGGGCTTGCGACTGCCCAGATCCCGGCACCCAACAGAATACCAAACTAGCCCATTGCTGCAGCTGAGTGTGACAAGAACATCACAGCTCTCATCTAGGCTGCCTGAATAGTGCCAGTTCCTCAGCCCTGCTTAATTCCCTGCATCTTTCCCCCTGATTTATGCATCACTGCAACGTTATTTATCAAGGGCTCCATCATTAATCAGACACAGAACTTGGAATGGCAACATTAAATGAGGAGCCTGGCTCAAATGCTCTCATGGCCACCTCCCGGTCCTCCAGCTTCACGCTTTCTCACACACCACAATTCTGCAGTCTGCATTCGGTTTCTCCTCCTAACAGCAACCCGGGGGCTTTTGAAATGATCTCATCTCACTAGGACAACAGGAGCTCTTTCTGCCAGACTGGTGGGAAGAGAAGAATTAGGATCCAGGTAAATACCAGATCCCTGCCAGTCATCCCACTTGGCCACCTGGCAAAAAAGATGCATCTGCTCCTCAATTAACAGACTCTGTTTTCCTGTCCCTGGCATCCCCCACAACAACAAACACTCACCTTGTTCACCTTTCCTTCCTCCCCTAGTCCTGTCCCTCCCAGCCCTCCTCACCATCACACTCCCCCACTTTCCCTCCCTTCGTTTCCATGCACTGCTTTTCCACATCTGCTCTGTATGTCCATGTCTCTCTTTCACTCAATAGTCGGCTCTCTTTCTGACACCTGGTACCAAAACACTGTGTGCAAATAAATTGCACAGTACTGTATTCTTGAACACGGCAGGATAGTGAGAGTGACTGTGAAATGCTCAGGGGAATTAGAGAGGCTATAAAAATAAAAAACTCAATAATAATGGGGGATTTCAACTATCCTCATATTGACTGGGTACATGTCACCTCAGGATGGGATGGAGAGAGAAAGTTTCTTGACACTTTACATGACTTTTTTGGAGCAGCTCTTTTTTGGAACCTACAAGAGGAGAGGCAATTCTTGATTTAGTCCTGAGTAGAGAACAGGATCTCTTCCAAGAGCTGAATAGAGCTGAACTGCTTGGTAATAGTGACCATAAGGTCATAAAATGTAACATCCCTGGGGGGGAGAAAACATCAAAACAGCCACCATGGTAGCATTTAATTTTTTTTTTTTTTAAAAGGAGAACTACAAAACAATGATGAAGTTAATTAAACAGGAATTAAAAGGTACAGTGCCAAAAGTGAAATCCCTGCAAGCTGCATGGAAACTTTTTTAAAGACACCATCATAGAGGCTCGATTTAAAATGTATACCCCCCAAAAAAAATAGTAAGAGGACCAAAAAAGTGCCATCTTGCTAACCAACAAAATAAAAGAAACAGAGGCAAAAAGGAATCCTTTAAAAAATGAAAGATAAATACTATTGAGGAAAATAGAAAGGAGCATAAACTCTGACAAGTAAGGTGTAAAAATATATTTAGGAAGGCCAAAAAAGAATTTGAAGAGCAGCTAGCCAAAGACTCAAAAAGTAACAGCAAAAAATTGGAAGTACATCAGAAGCAGCAAGCCTGCTAAACAACCAGTGGGGCTACTGGATGATTGAGGTGCTAAAGGAGCGCTAAAGGAAGAGAAGGCTATTGTGGAGAAACTAAATGAATTATTTGCATCCATCTTCATGGCTGAGATGTGAGGGAGATTCCTAAACCTGAGGCATTCTTTTTAGGTGACAAATCTGAGGAACTGTCCCAGACTGAGGTGACGTTAGAGGAGGTTTTGGAACAAATAGATAAATTTAACAGTAATAAGTCACCAGAACCAGATGGTATCCACCCAAGAGTTCTGAAGGAACTCAAATGTGAAATTGCAGAACTACTAACTGTGGTATGTAAATTATCATTTAAATCAGCTTCTGTACCAAATGACTGGAGGATAGCTAATGTGATGCCAAGTTTTAAAAAAAGGCTCCAGAGGCAATCCTGGCAATTACAGACCGGTAAGACTAACTTCAGTACCAAGCAAATTGGTTGAAACTATGGAAAAGAGCAGAATTATCAGACACATAGATGACTATGATTTGTTGCAGTAGAGTCAACATGTTTCTTGTACAGGGAAATCATGACTCATCAATCTACTAGAATTCTTTGAGGGGGTCAACAGCAATGTGGGCAAGGGTGATCCCATGGATATAGCGTACTTAGATTTTCAAAGGCTCTGAAGCAAAGTAAGCTGTCATGGAATAAGAGAGAAGGTCCTTTCCTGGATCAGTAACTGGTTAAAAGATAGTAAACAAAGAGGATGAATAAATGGTCAGTTTTCAGAATGGGGAGAGGTAAATAGTACCGGTCCGAGTACAGATCCCTGGGGGACACTACTGTTCCACATATTCATAAATGATCTAGTAAAAGGGGTAAACAGTGAGGAGGCAAAATTTGCAGATGATACAAAACTACTCAAGATAGGTAAATCCAAAGCAGACTGAAGAGTTACAAAGGGATCTCACAAAACTAAGTGACTGAGCAACATAATGGCAGATGAAATTGAATGTTGATTACTTTGCATTTATGCACATTGGAAAACAATCCCAACTATACGCGTAAAATGATGGGGTCTAAATTAGCTTCAAAAAAAGATCTTGGAGTCATTATGGATAGTTTTCTGAAAATATCCCCTCAATGTGTAGTGTCAGTCAAAGAAAGCTAACAGAATGTTAGGAATCATTAGGAAAGGGATAGATAAGATAGAAAATATCATATTGCCTGTTCATAAATCGATGGCACACCCATATCTTGAATACTGCGTGCAGATCTGGTCGCCTCCATCACAGAAAAGATATATTGGAATTGTAAAAGATACAGAAAAGGGCAACAAAAATTATTAGGGGAATGGGAAAACTTCCATATGAGGAGAAATTAATAAGACTGGGACTTTTCAGTTTGGAAAAGTGACATCAAAGAGGGGATATGATAGAGGTCTATAAAATCATGACTGGTATGAAGAAAATAAATAAGGAAGTGTTATTTACTCCTCCTAACACAAAAACTTAGGGGTCACCAAATGAAATTAATAGGCAGCAGATTTAAAAACAAAAAAAAAAGGAAGAATTTCTTCACACAATGCACAGTCAACCTGTGGAACTCCTTGCCAGAGTATGTTGTGAAGGGCAAAACTATAATGGGATTCAAAAATGAACTAGCTAAATTCATGGAGGATAGGTCCATCAATTGCTGTTAGCCAGATGGGCAGGGATTGCTGTTTGCCAGAAGCTGGGAATGGGATGGATCATTTGATGATTACCTGTTCTATTCATTCCCTCTGAAGCACCTGGCATTAGCCACTGTTGGAAAACAGAATACTGGGATAAATGGACCATTGGTCTGACCCAGTATGGCCATTCTCATGTTCTTATGGCTGTCAGAGGAATGTAGAATCCAGAGTCCTCAGATCCTAACCTGCCAATAGAGTATCGGCTTCATGTTGAACTAATATGGAAGCCTGAGGAGGCCTGGGTTCTATTCCCAACTCTGCCATGCACTTGCTGTGTGGCCTCAGCCAATGCACTGTGACTTAGTTTCCCTATCAGTAAAATAGGGGCAAGGATATTGACCCACCCCACAAGTGGATTTTGAGGACAAATCTATGAATATGTGTGAGATGTTCAGATACTGGAGCAGTGACAGGAGCCCTAGAGAAGAATCTACAATTAACAGTCTCTGTTTTCCTCTCAATATGCATGTCACTATCAGCTCATCCCCTTTTTCTTCCACTCTAGAAGGCACAGGCCTGTGACAGGAGGAAACGGGGAGCTCAAGACTTTGGCTTTACTCCCACCCTTTTCATTCTTGACCCTCTTTTCCCCAAGCATATTCCCTAGTCCCCTGCATAGGCAAACACCTATTTCTCTCAGTGTTGGCAGCTGCTTGATATTACCAGCCCTTGCTGACTCACTGGCAGGAGATAAGAGCCCTAAACTCTTCCCAGAGCCCAGCTCACCTACACAATGTTCTACATGAGGAGCCACCAGCAGTGATAAGGAATCTCAGAAAGTCCGACACTGGGTGATTTGGTTCATATCAATGCCCACAAGTTTGGATGCTTTGCTGCACCTCATCTGAACTATCCAGACCTCTTGGGTCTGCCAAACTGCCCTGAAAATTCAGCAGTAGTGAACATCTAATGAGGTACTCAGTTGTTCTCCCCTGGTTGTCCTGTGAAAACAGTCCCTTTCATGGTAACACTGCACAGCTGTTTCCTACCCTTTAGGAACCAAGAAGCCCAGAAAGAAACATGAAAATAATGTAGGGTGAGGGGAATTAACTCAACATTTTTGAAGGCTGGGAAGTCTGGGATGTGGACAAGGGTTTACAATGGATTTTATTTTCTCCAAACTGATTCACCCATCTGTTGCCATAAGAACATTAGCCTGGAATCTGCTCCAGGACCTGAGAGCTGATTACCTTCTGTTAAAATGAACAAATGCCCCTGTCCCCTGGGGAGCCTCCCAGAGGAGAGGGAACACACATGAAAGCTAAGGGCTTGTCTACACTTGGAAATTTACCAAAATAGCTATTCTGGAATAACTGTCCTAATAAATTTCCTAGCATAGACAAGCTTTAACATAGAGAAGAATATACACTGTTCCCATACAGAATGAATAGACAGAACCTTCAACATCCTTCCAGGTGAGAATACAGGCTCGGGGAAAGTGAGAGGGGGTTAAGAAGAGTTCGCATTTGTCCAGATTAGGGATTTTTGCACTAGTGTAGACATAACTCTGTAGCTACACTAATGCAAGTGCTTCACATAGACACATTCTACCACGGTAAAACAGGGCTTGTATCAGATATTAAATGCAGCTTTGGAGAAGGAGCTGGAGATACAGATTTGAGGAAAGTTATGCCAGGACAGAATTTTGCCTGTGTTATTCACCAAGACACTCAGTGCTGGGAATGTGTTACATTTACCATGACTGCAGAAAGGAAGAATGAAGACAGACAGACAGACAAGAACAAAAAGTGTAAAAGGAAAGAGAGAGAGAGACACAATATGAAATAAGGAGGCAGATAGCAAAAAAAAAAAGAAAAAGAGGAAAGGATTCCAGTGAGAAGAGACTGAACGAGGAAAGAAGAAAGGAAATTTAATGATGAGAGATGAAGCAGCAGAAAACACAGAAGGAAAAAAGAGAGAGGCAGAGGAAGAGATGTAGAAAGCTCTGGCCCTTGGATTTAAATAAAGACAATCAAATCTCTGCAGAGCACCAATGATGGGATGTTTCTGCCTCTAATGGATTTCCAGCCACCAGCTCTAACCTTCTCCCTTCAGTTTAGGGCATTGGGCCTCTGGAATAAACTCCAGCCAGCATGAGAAATGCCAGCATTGCCTCCTTCCAGGTACAAATCCCTGTCTCTGTGTAACTCTTGCCATTTCATAGGAGGAGACAGGAACAGCAGTGACACACTCCAATTTTGTTCTGAGAGATCCCGAGAAATAGAGATGAAGCCTGACGGTCTCAGGTGGAGGGAACATTATCCAAAACTGAACTAATTATTTGGTGGATTGAAGCCGCTGGCTGGATCTGCGGAGTTACCAGATGGACAGGAACGCATCAGAGCCCTTTTTCAGAGTGGGCTACATGGCGTGAACATCTGTCCGCTACACACAGGAATATGTTCAAGGCCCACTTGGTCCTGAAAGCATAAGCATCACACCCTGCCTGGATCTGATTCTCAGAAACCAAAGCTTCCTCAAAAACATTTGCACTATGCCAAGAGCAAACAGCCAGGATTTCAATGACCGTAGAAGGGTGGGACTAGCTGATTGGCTCAGGCAATGGGGTTGGACAGTGGCTTATAGCACCTTTCGCTCGTAGGTCATGGGGTTGAATCCAGTTCATATCACCGGGGAATGAAAGTCATTATCTGGCAGTGCGAAGCAAGTGTTGAGAGTTTCAGTCAGCCATCCTCATCACAAAACTCACCAGTGGCATTAAACGTAGGGATGGATGAACAGATTCTGGCAAACAAGAATTAGAGCAACAGCAAAGCAAGTTGGCATGAATGGGGAAACTCCCACATAATGAGCTCTGGGGAAGAAGCCATCAGAAAAAAATTCTGAGTCCTTTGACAAAGTAAATTAAACAGCTCTGGACACACATCCTGGTAGAAGTTTGCAACACCTAGTGGTGAAGCAAATCTTCCTCATAGTCCTGTAAGCAGGACATCAGATATTCCTAGTGGGGCAGATCCTGCAGTCTTTATATGACAAATACATGGCTGCTTGCATAGCGACAACAGATCCTCAGTGGGGAATATCACATGGTTTCCAAGAGCACACACAGAGGCCTCTACCACCTGAGTTAATGGCATTCTCCCTTTTACCTTTAATAGCAGGCTGTTATAGTGGCAGGGGACACCACTAGAGGGAGACCAAGATCACACGGACTACAGTGGTGTGTTAAACTTGCTCAGGCACTTGCTCTTAAAGTCAAGAGTTTTACCTGAGCAGGAACTGCAGAATTTGGCCCAACGTCAGGGAGACTCTAGTCTGAATGAGATCCCTCTCCAAACAAAGCTGATGGGTGCAGGAGCAACAAGATGCTACATCGGCTGCTGACACTATTCAAGGAACACAGGGTTTTAAACTCAGTTTGATCCTTCAGTCATAAATAAAGAGAGGACTATCTTCTCCTTGCAGGAGGCTGGGACACTGGGCTAGACTGGAGGATGGGCAGAAGGAGTCTATCTGGTCAACTTCAGCATGCACAGAAGTGGCAGTGTTCCGTTTTCAGCACCTCCTGTCACCTAGCTGTCCTCTGGCTCCCGGTATATCTCCTTCTCCCTGAATTCCAGGATCAGCCATTTCCCCAGAGGGCCCAGACACATCACTAAGTTTTAGCAGCCCAAACGGCAAGGCAGAAAGGGAGTGTCTGAAAATGACAAATGGAATTAGCCTGGTGTTATTACCCTGGTAGGGCAGCACCGAAGCCAGCGCCGCTATTTACAAGGGGCTTGGCTTATAAAAGACATTCCAGGGGTCTCCTCTCTAACCAGGATGCAGTATCACATCAAAAGGTGGGTAAATTAATCCGCCATCACACCACCTGTCTGCACTGCATGCTGAAGGCTGAGCAGAGCTTAGTGCTGCCACTATTGGTGTTTATCTTGCCTTGCTGGGCCCTTGGAAATTGGTATCACCACCCTCCATTGTAATGGCTCCATGCAAAAATGCAGCCATTATGAGCCCTGAAGTCAGTTCAAAGCTCTCTGGCCATGTACCGTAAACAAGGCTTTGTAGAGTACAAGAGGTTTAGGTGAAATTAACTTGATTTGTGATCTTTGTGGATTAATGGAAACTTTCCACTGGGGCAAAGGGGCACTTCTCTCCCTGTGAACTGTAACATATATGGAGATACATTGCAGGAAGTGCTTGAGGTTTTCCTACTTCCTACTTGGAAGCTCAAAATGTCAGGACAGAGGTGGGTGTTGAGGGCAGGCCTGGAATAACAGGGTGTGGGGGGGCTGCAAATCAAGAGAGAGGGGCACTAACAGAACTGTGCACAAGTTGTTTGCACAGCCCTTGCCTGCAGTCACTGATATAACTCCCTCACTTCAGTAAACATCAAAACCCTGCCCTGATAAAAGCTAAAAAACAAGTCATCCTTTGTTCTTTAAAGCTGACCTTTCCCTCTCCCCAGCACAGTTAGATCCCTTACAAGATTTGGTATGTTCAAGAAATTTAATTTTTTTTTTTTTTAAACAAACACGCTCTGCATCACTGCTTCCACTAATCGTACCGACAGTGGCGATCAATGCCTTTAAAGGAGATTTGTGGAAACCACAAAGATCCAAATGCTGCCACTATGGAGATAAATGCCCCATCAGCTCCCCAGCTGCAGCTCACCACAACACGTTTCCTCGGGGAAGGTTTTATTTCATATCTAGGTTATTACTCTTACGGGGCACAGGTTCAATACAGATTCAGGGGAAAGTGCTTCAGACCCGGGCTTTATGACTCAGCTAAAGGAGTGCACTTCCAGCATTACCCTCTAGCATCATGCTCGGGTATGAATTCAGCACTCAGGGAGAACACCAACACCACTTCCCGTAGCACTCCGCATTTGCAGCTCACCCATTCCAAGTACCAAATAGGTTCAACCCTGCTTAGTTAATGAGATCAGATGAGCTCACACCCTGTGCTCCCATGGCTAAGGAACCTGGAAAATATGTAATTTAGTGTATTTCGTGATCAAAGATTCAGAATGGCTCTCTCATTTCAAATGTGAAATGCTTCACCCATCCCTCTTTGTGACTCAATCTAGCCAGTAGTCACACTGAGTAAAAGCTCCCAAACTCACCACAAACAGATAATGAGTCTAGCCACACAGGATTAAATAAATTACCCTGCCCCACACATATTTTAAAGGATTTAGATCTATATTTTAATTAGGAAAACCACCACCTAGGTTTTATCCAGTTCTTCTCATCAGTAGATCTCAAAGTGCTTTACAAAGGAGGCAGGACAAGAACCCAGGTTACCCATGACCCAGGCCAGTGCTCTATCCACTTTCTCCAAGCAAGCGCGCGCGCGCGCGTCTCTCTCTCTCTCTCTCTCAGTTGTAGGACCCTGCATGGGACTTGGAGGAAGGAGCACAGGGTACTGGAGGGGAGAGTTTGGTGGAAGCACCAGGAGCTCATGTGCGCACACATGCTGGAATACTAACCGCAGTTGCAGAACCTCTATAAGTAGTTCTCTTAATAGAGAGCCGTTTTAGTTTTAAAAACATGGAGTCCTTTCATGTTATTACCCAGTGTGAAGCATATGAAACATGGAAGCAGTCAGTCAGTCTGGGAGACCTGCAGCAAGGAAGAGAGCGTGATTAAAAGGCAAACAAAACAGCACCCAGAAAAAGAGCAAATAAGCAGCATGCAGGGACTCACACGACCAGGAATAATGGATTTCCAGATAAAAAGCCTTCCACATGCCTGGAAGCAGTGGTAGGAAGAATTCAGTCTGTATAAAGAGTTGATCATGGGGGATAAAGATGAGGAGGGAGGAAATGTAGATAGATCTTTTCTATTAATTCATTGGGAAAAAAGGACGAGAAATGAGTGAGAGACTATTGCCAGAAACAGTGCTTGAACCACTGGAACAGCTGAGAAAAATGTCTGCTGAGTACCATGACCCCAGACAGAATGAGAATGTAGAGAGAGACTAGCTTTTTAACTGAAGTCACAAAGGAGAAGAGGGAATAAATACTTATGTTGCAGAGGTGAGAACTCTAGAATCCATATGTAACTTTGGAGACAAAGATTCCTTCATTAAAGATAGGATTGTCTGTAAGACCCATGATTCCAGCTTACAGTAAAAACTGTCGAAAGATCCAGATCTAACCCTAGATAAATGCCTCTAAAATAGTAAGGGGAGCTGAACTTCCCAGGTAAGGATCAGAAACAATGACAGTCACTAGCACAAAAAAAGTACATAGGATCAAACTAAAGGAGCCGAGGAAGCAGAGCGGAGACAGATGGACTGAGAACACAGGTAGCGTGGTCAACATACTGTGGAAAGCACAAAAAGCAGGGGGAAAAAAGTGTCCAGCCTACGAACGAGGAGTGTGCAAGGAGTATGGAATCACTTTATTCCCCAAGTCACAGAGACCCGAGGAACTAAAAAGCAGCAATACCTGCAACGATTATGGATGTAGAGATCTCCATTGAAGGAGGAGGATGACTGCAGTGTGACATTAACAGATTCAAAGACTCTCAATATACATGCAGCACAGAAGGCTGCCAGCCATTCAATTGCCGTATTTGCAACTCTGCTCTTAGATCAAACACAAATCTGAGTCCAGCCGGACTGTGGAGCCAGCGCTAATGTAATCTAGCAACACTAATAAGCAGCAATATTAGACTAGAGGAATGCGTCCAGGTGCTAGTGATGTACAATAAAATCATTCGGAGGCCAGTAGGCAAATGCAGGCTGTCAATAAAAATCCCACAAACCAAGAGGCCTCTTGCTTGGAGTTTATAGTAGTTCAAACACAAGAGTACCAACCACTGCTGGACAGCAGAGCAATGCAAGCCACGGATTTGATCACAGTACAACACCTGAGTATCCTTAGCGTGAGAAAGGAGGGAGAACAGTCACCATGGCCCCTGTCCAGCATTCTAACTGAATAGAAGGACATATTTCAAGGAGATTGATGGACATTGAGAGAGCACACTGAAGCTAGAAATAGACCCCCATACGTGCAGCCCGGGATACAAGGAAACATGGAATTCCATTAGCCCTGGTGGAGTCACTGAAGAAGGGACAGGCAAGTTTGCAAAGCTGTCATCATTACACCCATTGAGACTAGCCCACAGTGGATCAGTAATAGTGGTGAGAAACCTTCAGGTAAACGGAGGGTCTGCATTGAGCCAAAACCACTGAACAGAGCGTTGAAAAGAAGTCACAACCCATTACCAACAACTGAGGACTTACTCCCTGATTTATCCAGCGTAAAGTGATCACTGGTTGATGTCAAGCATGAGTTCTGGCATATTCAGCTAGATGAGCCATCCAGCCACCTCACCGTCTTTGTCGCACCTCCTGGGAGGCATTGTTTCAGACCAACACTGAAGGGCATCAGCCAGGCCCCAGGTGTGTTCCACTGTAAATGGAACAAGGCACTAGAGAGACTTGCAGGCAGCAAGATTGTAGCTGAAGATGTCAAGAAAAAAGGGAGTCCAGGACCATGATACCAAGCTGGTATCTAATGCAGTCTATTAGACTGAATGCCGACAAGCTGAAGCTGAGGAGAACTGAGGTCCCCTACATCGGACACCTGCTGATTTCCAAGGGTCTCCAATGGGACCCTGAGAAACCGAGTGCCATTAAAAGAAATGCCCAGACCAAAGGGTGCAAAGAGCTTCGTGATTTATAGGGATAGCCAACTATCTTTCTAGATTTTGTGCCTACCGGTCAGAAGCCTCTGAACCCTCGAGACAGTCAACGCACAACAACGCGGCCTACAAATGGTCAGAGACCCAAGAACAGGCATTGAAAGTAAAGAAAATCATAAGCCAAGCACCAGTTCTAAAGTACTACAACCCTGCAGAGCAGCTGGCGCTGCAGCCTGATGCCTCAAGAAGAGCATAGGAGCAACGCCCTTGCAAAGCCGGCAGTCGATAGCATTTGGTAGCACAGACCACAAAGAGAGCATGGTCAGAGAGCAAAGGAGCTACTGGCTGTGCTCTTTGGAATGGATCCATCCATCAGTTCTCCTTTGGGCACAAAGCGGACGTGAAGACTGATCACAGACATTAGCAAGCATTAAGAAGAAGCCACTGCTGAATGCACCCAAGTGACTACAATGGATGTTACTGAGACTCCAGCACTGTGATGTGAGGATAAGGTACCGCCTAGGAAAGTCACCGCTGGTGGCAGATCCGCTGAGCAGGACACACCTTCCAGAGCATGGCTCTGTGGAACAGAAGTAGCAGCATGCTGATAGACTACTATCTTTGCATCTCGGAGGAGACGCCCCAAGCAATCCAACAGAGCACTGAACAGGATCGGCTGCTTTAGGCAGTCAAATGATTCATACTCTGAAGTTGGAGTAAATTCCACAGGAGGTTGCCCCCTACTAGCTGGTGAGGGATGAGCTGTGTGTGCAAGACGGAGTTTTGTTGAAAGGAGGCTAAGCAGTAATCCCAGTAGATTTCAGAGGTGACATCTTGAGGTAGATGCATGTTTCACCTCAGGAATACTGGCATGCCTGAGATGAGCCAGGGAGTGTCCTGTAACGCAGTGGTGCACATAGTGGGGGGCAAAAGAAGTTCCCGGGAGGGGGGGGAAGGGGGTTGCAAAGAAACTAGGATCCTATGGGTCCTCCACTCTGAAGGCTGCAGCATCACGCTGCCAACAGCTGCGCAGAAGTAAGGGAGCTCACTTCTGTGCAGCTGCTGGCAGAGGGGCAGCCTTCAGAGCCGGGCAGCCAGAGCAGTGGCTGCTGGCTGGGGAATTCTCCGGCTGAGTTGGGTCAAGGGAAGATGGTGGTGCTCTCCTCCCAACACCCCGGGCTGGCCCAAGCCCCCTGGCGTTGTCGCTCGCTCCCCTGGGATGTCTCTCTGTGCCCCCCCAGGGATCCCAGCGCCAGGGGATGGTTCAACAAATGGCAAGGGGGGGGGACATGACTGTAAAGTTTGCACACCACTGCTCTAATGGCCAGGTGCGAATGCCCAGTTGAGAGCATACATGGAACAGCGCAAGGTGTGCCCAGAGTACAGTGACAGGCAACAGAATGAGACTGTACAGCCGCATGCAATCCCGGGGAAAGGTCGGAACAGGCCCGTTCACTTTTAATTAGAGGAACTGCATCACTACTCTGATTGGTGGGAGGTGGGTTAACTAGAGGACACTCAAGCAAGAACTGATCCGGTAACTGAAGGTACATTTTATATGACATGGCATACCTGAAACGCTGAACTCAGGTAACGGCCACAGAATTCAAATGATTCAACGCCACAGGGGATTTTGAGCACAAGACGTCTTCCCCTGGGTACCACAAAGCAACAGGGAGGCAGAATTGGCAGTAAAGGCAGCCAAGAGACTGATGGCAAAGACAAACCACAGACAGGAAGTGATCCCTAACTGACAGTGTTAGACATCACGATACACCCTCCCAAGGACTAGACAGTAGACCAGCAGAGAGACTGATGGGCCAGCGGACAAAGACTCTGCTTGTCATGAGGAACAACAGACAGTACACAGAAGCAGTTCAGAGAAAGCCATACTATGGAGGCAGCCCGCTACAATATAGAAGCCAAGATCCTGATTCCGCTACACACAGGGGTATAACCATTAAATAGCCACACAAAGCAATGGCAAAAGGCAACAGTCCAAGCTGCAGTGGGACACAGGTCCCATAAGCACGTCTTAGAAAGAGCAGCAGACATCAGGAGGGAAGAATTTGAGCGAGGCACCAGGAATTCAGTCTGTGAGCACATGGCTAGAACATGCTAGCTGCAAGTGCAGCATCTCTGTCAATATTTCTCTTAATAAAGATCCTCCTTTAATTGTTTTACAGTCATGCAGTCCTTTCTTTTTGTCCCTAGTACAGGAAACAAGTGATAAATTGAAAAGCCATGGGATAAATGCATTTATTATGCAACTTCGACTGCCTCACCTGTACTCTGTTCACTAATATCTGCCCCGGGCTCATTTGAACCTTCCAAAACCCTTAGCGGCTTCAGACAGTTGTCATTTTTGTAAAAACAAATGGTTTGAGAAATATTTCCTCCTCCTTCTCTGACAAATTCTTCTTGCTTCAGATTATCCCTCCATGGCTAGGGTAAGATTCAGCCATGGCCTGCAACAGCTAAGCCTGATAACTCATGACTCTGAAAGGCTAGAAACGAGAGCTTATAACCACTGGGGAGATTTTCACATTCCTCGGGAGATACGCAGTATTCACTTCCACTCCTGCAAGGTTCTGAGACTTTAGACTTTAAAATCCATGATATTTTTTCTGTACAGAAAAACTATTTTAAGTCGTTTGTAGAGAGTTTTATGGCTTCTTTTAAGCCCTGCACATTTGGACTCATGAAAAGCAAGATGACTGGCTTTAAAGGCAGAACGATTCTTCCAGGGCTGGCTCCAGCACACGTGGGGCCCCTGCAGACACTTTCAATTGAATGGTTTTACTTTAGAGGATGTACCCATGGCTATAAACAAAATATCTGAGGGGATGCAGAGACATGGGGAATGAAGAGGGTATTTAGAGGAGTGAGGGTTCTTCAGGGCAGAGATTATCTTCATATACAAGTGGAAAGCATCTAGCACCTAAGGGCACTACCATAATCCAGACAATGACAATAGTAAAGAAATAGGAGGCATGCAGCATTCAAGGGTCCCTGAAACAGCCTAAATCAGGGCAGTATTGGAATCAAAATGGCAGTAGCTGAGTCCCTGAAGCATGGGTTGTAGCCAGCCTGTAAGACAGCTAGAGACAAGCAGATCATAACCCCCCCACAATCCAAATCCAAGTCTTAGCAAGTAACATCTGGCAGCTGGCAGCTCTGAAATGTCTGGGCTGAGCCTGAGAATGGGCAGGAGTTGGGGGACTCAGTTGTTCATGGGATGCAGCTTGTTTGCCCACTCCCTCTGAGGCCTGGAGGGAGACCAAGCAGTAGGACTTGAAAGTTTGCCCTATCACTTACTTGCCTAAGGACTAAATTTATCAGACCAGCTGAAAAATGCATGCACCACATGCCCTCTAAAAGCCATGCTCACAGAGCCATACAGATTTAATTTCCATTGGCCCATCTACATCTTGCCCCACCCAAAATCAAGTCCCTCCAGAAGGAACTGATTCTGTCCCTCAGTCGTTTCTTTCTCCATCATAATAGGTTTGTTAGCTCCCCAATCACTGTGCTCTCACCAAATCCAGTCATTCGCTCTCGACACGCAAACATCCATTTTGTCCTCCCCGCAGAATAAATCAGTTCTGTGCCCAGTCCATTCTGCTCCCTTCCTGTCAGTGCTGGTCTTCCTTGAAAAGCAATCCTGTCCCTCAATCAGTTCTGCCTTCCCAAAACACGTCACTATTATGTCTCCTCAGCAAAACCAATCCTAGCCATCCCAATCAGTTCTGGCCCCCCAAAGTTTTGTTCCTCCAGCCAAATCATTTCCTTCACCTTGCTGCTCTGCTGTTGCCCCTCCTGCCAGTTCACATGAGGTCCTCAGCCTCCTCTCCTCTTTGAGTCTCTGCTTCTGGCTCCAACTTCTATCCACTCAAAGAAGCCATGACTCAGCACTCCACTGCTTCCCCTTCCACACCTTAAAAAGTAGCAGCAGCAGCTGGGCTGTTCTGCTTTCTGTCTCCCTCTCCCAGCCAGAGAAAAAGCCAGCAGCTGCCTGGCCAAAATTCCTACTGGTATAACTCAACGTTCTAGTGAGTGCCCCCTTCTGAACCCGGAGTCCCTGCCACCAGAGGTTTTGCAGCCTGTGTGAATCTGACCTCGATACAACAAATGACTGCAGTAAAAATGTTAAAGACTGTCTAAAACATTCCTAAAATAGTGTTTGTCTGCCTGTGCCATATGGAGAATACATGGTGGTATGATGCAGTATCAATTTTTTATTGGCTGTAGAATTCCACTCATCCCTAGCTCATGCTGATGAAGTATTTATATACTAAAGTTGAGGAGGAAGTTTTGAAAAGTTTGAGGGGCAAAAGGAAAAGAAGATAAAATGACAAATGAACAAGCGGGGGGAAACCCGCCTCTATGCATTCATTCTGTTGCATTCAGTGGTAAAAATAAAAGAGTAGGGGCAACGGGTGGAGAACCCCTCCAAATAAATCAAAAGTTTGGTTCTGTTTCAATGAAAAAATGGAAGGGAAATTTCACAAAAGTTATTTTTTAAAAGTCCATTTTTGTATGAAAAGGTTTTGAGCAAAAACATTCAACCAGCTCTAGATTTTTGCCTTCCACATGGGAAGACAAGCTTGAACGTCTTTGCATCTTCATATTTTCCTCAGGCCTCAGTTAACTGGAAATGTAGGTACCTATCCTTCTCTCTTCCTTCCACCAACTTTGTTGCCCCCTGTGTTTGTCACTTATTTCTGATTTCTCCTGTCCTCTGTGGTCCCTCATCAGTAATTGTAAACAAAGTAGGAATATGTTTTCACGCACACATGCACGTATGCACACATACATTTTTGGAAATCTAAAATGGGCCCTATGGAGATTTCTCTTTAAGGAAGACCAAGATTTTACCCCTTCTGTCAGGTGGTGTCTCCTGTTGAGTGCAATTGAGAGATATTGGTAATAACTGAAGATAGGATGGAAGATGCAAAATCTGAATCCAGATTTCACACAACCCAAAGTTTGGGGCTTTAATTTATTCTATCGTAAAGATAAAAGCCATTTTGGAAAATTTTTGATCAGCTCTATTTACTACCTGGAATCCATCCTAATTGTTGTAGGGAAATAGCAGAAAGTGAGGGAGCTGAGGAAAGAGAGCAGCTGACAGAGCCTTCTCTTTCTCGGTCTTTCTTTGTTGATTGCTTACAAGTGTAACACAATTTACTTATTCTTTTCTCTTCAGCAGCCTAGGTCCACCCACTCATTCCCCTATGTGAGTTCTCTATTGCTCATTATAACCCATCTACACTATAATTCACAGCAGGTGCTTGCCTCTTCCGTTAGCACTGTGTAATCTGTCCTGACTCGATGGGTTAACCTTGAGCGCACCTCAGCTCTGCAGTATTAATTCATGCAGCAGCCAGAAGTTGTGGGCAAAGGTCACAAGAAGAATTTAAAGGGGTCCCACTTGCCAAAGGCTAAGGGGCACTGGCTCCCACCTTCAACTGTAATCACTAGGGCAGAGAAGAGGAACACAATTGATCTTTCCTTCCTATCAATAGAGAGATCAAGGCACTGGAACAGGCCTCCCCTTTTCCCTATGGATGGGCCAGTGGTGATCTATAGCATGTCTCAGTTTCACCTCTAACTGCTGTGTCTATGATCCTCTTTCCATTCTGGTACTAATAATGCTTCTCTTTTCAGCCTTGAGAGGATACCATTCCAAGATCTTCCTCTTGCCTGACCGAGCTTCTCCTTCCACTTGATTATGGAGCAGAGTCACCATTTACCTGTGTTTACAACAAAACAATGTGCAGGAAGGGGCATGTGTAGGACAGAACAAGTGCAGTATTATGACCAGGCAGCGGGTGGAGAACCCATGTTTATAAACAGTGATATTTTAGTAATAAAACATATAGGGATAAAGATATTGGCAAGGCAAATAGATGTTTTTATACCTACGGAAAACTTTCAAATGCATTAAGTATGAAAGTCACTCTAAAGCTTAGCTAATTTACGCCTTTTCTTTCTCTCGCCTTTCTTTCTATATTCCCTTTTCTCTCTGCTCCTCCCTCTAGCCCTTTACTCCAGAGTTCTGGTTGTGGGAACCCCAGGAGAGCAGGATTGAAGCTTGACTGGTTCTCCTTGAATTCAGAGAAGCACTTTAAGAGACTGGCTCCCCTCTCCCACAGCAGACCAAGACAGGAGAGAAGGAGACCCTGAGATTCAACAACTAGTTAACAGCTCCTGATTCTCTGCCCCAGCGCCGCTGCTGTTTAGAGCAACCTGAAAGCTGGTCTAACTTGCACCAGCTACTTACTGTCCCCCAGCCAGAGCAACACAAAGGGAGCAGAAAAAGGCAGGAAATCTGCCTCCAAAATATGGACTATGGCCCCTTGATCTTTTTGAAATAATATGTTCAGCCCTCTGGCTAAAAATGTCGGACATCACTGGCTCAGTCTAGCAACACTCCAGCCTCAGTCGGCTTCTCTAAGCACCTCTGTAATAGAACCATAAATACAAATATATATCTAATCTGCACATTAAATTACCGTGATTAGACATGTGAATCTGGTAGATGGATAACTGGCTATCAGCATAGAAAAATAAGCAGTTGCTATACTTACATGTGCAAACACATTGTACAATTGCACACATGCTTGTTAGAAAAGTCAGACCTTCTGTATGCCAACAGAATGCAAACCTGCAACCTCTCTGCATTTAGGAATTAGGAACTACTGATGGAAGTCTCTAAGATTGAACCCTAGAACTCATATCCCAGCCCCAGACTTTTCATGACTTTTATGTCTTTTTTCTCTTTCCTTCTTTCATTTAATAACAAAATTAATAAGTGTAATATTCTGTGGCAGCTTTGAAAGAAGCAATTTAAATAAAAAATCAGAGTGCCTCAAGTTAATTTAATTCAGTCCTGGGTTTGCACTGCTGCCAAATTGCACACTTTAGAACCGCACAGCCAGAGAACTTTAGGTGCCCTCTGTGAATGCCTGAGGAGAAGGGTGGGAAGAAAAAAAGACCCATGAAAGCAAATAAAGGCAGTCTTGTTTGTTGAGTGGAGGGGAGCAAGAAGGAATAGGAAGTTTCAATTAATCTGTGATTGATTTAACACTTAAGCACAATAGTTAGTTGGAAAGGTTATTATCATTTATTTAATTATTTAGAAGCCTTTCAAGGGAATATAGAATAGGTCAGCAGAGCCAAGATGAACAAGGCATTGATGCCCATCAATAAAGAATAGCTAGCTTGAAGAATGGAAGGATAGAACACCACGAGGGTCCTGAGGGTCAAGACTTCAAGGGAGGGAAATCAAAGCGCATAAGGCAAAAAAATGCCCTTGGATATGTGCACACAGCATCTATTGACTTCAATAGGTGCCCTGCAGATAGATATCCAAGGGCAGAATTTGGCCTGTAGGAAGGGAACAGAGATGATGCATCTGATCCTGACCCCATTGAAGCAAAACTTCCGTGCACACGGGATTGATTCCTACATTTGTATTAGATGAAATTTGAAATACCTAGGCAGCTATGTTCGACAGAGGATGTGTGTGTGTCGGAATTAGGTTTTAGTAATGTTCTTCAAACAGATTTAACTTCTTAATGTCATAGGATGACATCCATGTCACAGGACAGTCCGGAAGAGAGGAGGTAGGCTAGAGAATTTAGGCCAGATCTTATAGCCTGTTTTGTGTGTGTGTGTGGGTGTGTGTGTGTGGGGGGGGGGGGAGTTGTCTATTATCTATTACTATTATTCATCATCATGTTTATTACATGAAGTAAGAGCTAAGCAAGAGTGGGGCCCCATTGTGCTAGTCCATGCACACAGTGTAGCACGCAATCCTTGCCCCTGATAATTACTAGGCAGATAGCAAATTCTGCTACTAATGATTGGCTTACTATATTTAGCAATTGTATACATAGTTAGTATATACACTTAATGTTCCTTTATTCTCCCTAGCCTTTGCCCACTTGTTTGTTTCACCATCATTCAGTTCTAAGCTCTTTGTGGCAGGAACTGTCTTTTACTGTGTGTTTGTTGAACTTCTCCCAGTCTAGGAGGGGTTTGCCTTCAAAGGTCGCACTGCATGTCATTGGAAATGTAACACATCCTAAATTTACAATAAAGTCTTGTCCTTGGACATCTTAGGTTTGGCCTATAGTCTTGAATGGTCTGATCTCCTCTGAGATTGTTAGGAGCTGAAGGTTGGGCTGGCTGTCATTGGAAGGTCCTATCTATTAGATTTGCAATAAAGTCTTAGATTTGACCAACAACCTTGATGTTATAATGGTTTGGGCCCCTCCTTCTTGAAACGACACGTTGGCTAGCACATGAGATCAGATTGGCCAGAATCCTGGATTATATGCGGGGATTTCAATGTTCTTCGGTCTCCTTTTTCCACCATTTATTTCTCAGCTTCCATCCTTGTGCTCTGTGTTTAGGACAGTCACCTTTTACTGCCTCCAAAGCCTATTAGCGCTACTCCAAGTGTTGGCCAGAGGGGACAGCCAGATTGTGACCTATGGCCCTATAAAACTTCAGAGGATGATCTTATTGACTTCATATAGTTTCCAGCTCTGGGAACAAGGGACTTGATCTTGACTCTAGCCTTGGCCACCTTTTGTAGCACTGAGTTCCAGAGGGGTAGCCCTGTTAGTCTGTTTTTAGCAAAACAGCAAGAGTCCTGCAGCATCTTAAAAGAAACACATTTCTTTGGGCATAAGCTTTCGTGGGCAGAAACCCACTTCGTCGGATGCACGAAGTGGGTTTCTGCCCACGAAAGCTTATGCCCAAAGAAATGTGTTAGTCTTTAAGGTGCCGCAGGACTCTTGCTGTTTTGTAGCTCTGGTGCAAGCCAGTGTAGTCAGCAGTCCTTCCTTGATGGCTTAGTTCAGAGTAAAACTTAGGGAGACCCTGCATAGTGACACTGGACAATGTAGGCTGTGTTGGTCAGTCAGGATACCAGAGAGCCAAGAGAACCACAGGGTCTGTCTATGTCCAGCAGCCTCAATGAGCAGTTCACTTTATATTCATTACAACCCAGACCAGTGTCTTCTCCTCTACAAAGAACGCTACAGTTTCCATGACGTTCAAAACACTGTCTATGACTAAAGAGCTAATTGTACTGAAATTCATTTACAATGTGTATGTGTCATTATCTACAGGCTTTTCTATGGCATTCGTTAGAGTGGTATCCAAATGGCTCATAAACATACATGAAGTTATCCCCCAAACACCTCTGCAAGTTAATGTTATCCCCATTGTACAGATGGGGAGTAGAGACACAGAAAGATTAAGTGACTTGCCCAATATCACAGGCAATTTGTGGTGGAGTCCAGGAAAGAACCGAAATCTCCTAAACCCCTGTGCTTTGCCTTCAATCCTAGACCATCCTCAATCCTTATGAATGACATTGTTAAATAATGTAATTAGGGGAAAAGTAGCAAGTTCTATTCTAGGAACTTCTAATCAGCAACAAGGACTGCACTCCTAACACTCTCCAATTAGCATAGAAACACATCATTGTGCTCTAGCACCACCTAGCAGACTCCCAAGATGGTGCACATCACCACACATTCCAGATAATTAATGAAATATCTAACCCAGAGACACTGTCTCATTGCAGGTAGATAAGGCCTCTGGAATGCTCAGTCAACCAACCAAGAAGTGCTAAGGATCTGGTCTCTTTTAAAAGAGAGGTAAAGGCTTATTTTTAAATTTTCTTGGCACTGCAATGTTTTTGGCAGTTTTGTCTATGTGAAGTAGTAAGTAGGTGCTTTGTTGCAGCACCTAGGATGCTATGGCAAATAGATTAGGTGCTGTTATGTAATTAAAACATATCATCAGTAGAGCTGGGCACAGACACTTCTGAACTCAGGGAGAGATCAGATCTTTGCAGCCCAGCCCCATCTCCAATGATCAATGCTAGTATTTTATTTGCTTATTCTGAAGTTTATTGCACCTACCTCCTGCTGGAGGCATGTCACACACATTTAATAGCACACACTTTAGAAGAGTGCATTAAACAAAAACACTAGTCCTTCATCATATATTACTGATGTCAATATATGGCCACCACCACAGAAATCTTCATGTCTCTCTATCCTTACCCATCCTACCCAGAAGAAAAAGGTTTCCATGGTGAGGTACCAAGCACTTAGACAGACACATGCTATTTTCATCAGCAGATGTTGCAACAGCAACATTTGGATCTGGATCTAAAGTTCCTTACAGTCTGGGAATGTTTGAGCTGGGCTTTTGGTTTGGACCATTGCTAGGTAATGCCTGCTTTCCTTAAGAGGCCCATGTAAGATAGGAAAGTAACAGATATACTGGCAGAGATTACAACTACAGCTGGAGAGATGTGTGAAGAAGGCCAGTGCTCCCTGTTGCACCAACACAACTAAGATCCTGCTTAGTACCTTGAGCAGCATGTGGGCTCGGCATGCTCTCGGCATGGACATGGGATCCTGGGTCTCTTGAATGCCATTGCCAGTCGTGTCAGCGATTCCAGTGTGATACCTTGGGCACATCCCTTCACCTTTCTCAGCCTCCATTTCCCCATCTGTAAAAGGGGAATGAATCTGACCTACTTTGGGGGGGGGGGGGGGGGGAGAACAGGAGGGAAGGGGAGTCAGATTTAATTTTTGCTCTGAATGTGTAAAGCACTAAATGTATTGTATTATTGGTCTCCACAGAATCATAGAAAAGTAGGGCTGGAAGGGACTTCAAGAAGTCATCTAGTCCAGCATCCAGTCCATCTAGTCCAGCATCTAGTCCATCTAGTCCAGCATCCAGCCCTCTGCGCTGAGGCAGGACCAAGTAAACCTAGACCATCCCTGACAGGTGTTTGTCCAACCTGTTCTTAAAAACCTGCAATGACGGGGATTCCATCATGTTAGACCACAGCCCAGAGTCTGAAAAGGGTCAGTGAAAAAGGAGCAAAAAAGGATTGAACAAAGAGCTCTAAAATAGGGAAAGAGCGTAAAAATTACAAACCGAAATGCTTCAGCCTCACATGGCAAGGACAAGAAGCAGTTAAGAAGGGATTTCTCTTAAGCACAGAGAAGAAAATCTTCAGAGATACAAATCATGACTACTGATTATTCTGTTTTCCTTCTCACACAGATAATGGGATAAGTGGGCAGGCATGGAAATCACAAAGGAGACATTCTGAAGAGATGAAAGCCTTTCACACAGCCGCTCCATTAGACCATTTCCAACAGTGCCTCCTGCTGGGTGAAGCTGGGAGCACACCATAGCCCGTCCTCAGTGTAACGGAGGTTGGAAATGGAATAGCTGTGAGTTCCCCCCCCCCAGCTAGTATCCCCTACATTTGCTCCTTCTGGAAGAGGCTGGGACTGGAGAAGCAGTGAGCATCTCCTGCTCTCTCCCACAAGAGAAAGCATGGGCTGAATAAAGCAGCACATCACTGCACTGGATTAGCCAGCGTCAAAAGCTCATTCACTGATGTGCAAAACCGAAATCTCTGTAAGGCTCCCTTTTTATTCTCCCCTCCCCTCCCCCCCCCCCCCACACACACACACACAGTCACACACACTCACTCTCTCTCTCTCTTTTTGGATGTTGCCATGGAAACTGCATCTGGTTTCCATTCTCTCTGTTTCCCTCATGTCCCTGCTCAGAAGCAGAGGAGAGAGACATTGATCAGTGATGCAATGAGACAGCCCCTAGGGAGCAAGGGAGGCCTGCAGCAGGGAGCACGCAGCCCCAGGACACCGGCATCACAAGCCACTTTCTCGGTGGAGATGGGTCGATGTTCCCATCCTTTGGGCGAGTTTAATTAAAAACCCAGTGGGGACCAGCCCCTTTGAGGCACTGTGCCTCTGTGGGACCTTGGCATTCCCCCCTCGGGCAGCTCCTGGGGAGTCTGGGGCTACCTGGCAATGACCCTGGATGCACGGAAGGCTAATTCTCCTGAAAAGCAGGAGATTCATTTAGATGCTGTTTCTCTTTTAGAGACAGATGTTCAAAAGCTGGTGCCATTCCCTGCTCGTGCTATTAGTAAGGTCTTAAAGGGACAACGGGCACCTCTCTTTGGGGAGTTACCCTCACCCCAGTGCCATATTCCCCAGAGCATCTTCTGCTGAGAGCGACTGGGACAGTGGCAACTGTGAGCTGCGCCCACACACCCAGCACTCCTTCCCCATGCTCTGCAGCTCTTCCTCCTCTTAAAGCTCAGACTGGAGTAGCCGGGAGCTGTTTATCCCTGCGTTATTGCTACCTGACGGAAGCGATTATCCCTACTGACGTGTGTGTTTCCATTCTGAAGAGTAGCGAGGGCAGAAGAAAATTTCAGACTGCAAACAAATGTAGGGTAGCCAAAGGAAAACACAGAGCGTCTGCGGGGACAAGGCAGTCTCTAGGGAAGGGGTAAAGCGGCTGGGAGGGTCTGACTGCTGGTTTATTTATGCTGATCGCTGGCAGATTTCCCCCCCCCCCCCCATTCCCCAGGAAGCATCACCTCTGAGCACACTGATGTGCCAAGGAGCCCTCTGACAGCTCTCTATTAATTAACTTCATGCCAATACAAATTTTATTTAAAGTTACAAAAATCCAATTCACATTGATCCACCTTCATCGCTCCAGCTGGATAAAGCCATGGGCTGCCACTCAATGGCTGCTCAGCTTTACCTGATGGGGCCACATCTCCTCATGGCCCAGGAAGGCAACGCTCCTGAAGTGGGAATGGAGAAGGCCATCTCTATACCTCTGCTTCCCCCCCTTCAGAGCCTCCACCACCCAGCACTGGGAGGAGCTGTCCCTGTACCTCTGCCCCCCCCAGTATCCCTCCGCCCCACATTGGCAGAGGCTGTCTCTATACCCCCCCCCCCCAAGAGCTCTCTGTCCCACACTAGGAAGGAAACATCTTTGCAGTTCTCACTAGAGCAGACTGGGTTAAATTAAACTGTAGGATCTCTCTATTGAGTTCAGTGGAGACACACCAACAATGAATGAACCCTCTGCGTGCAGCCCTTTGACAAGATTTTCTGGATTCCTCACTCACAATTGTCAGTTCTTTCTCTGTGGGAAAAGCTTTGTCTCTTCGCCTCCCCTTGGCTCCAGTAATCGATAGCGCCTCTATAGAGAAGAGCCTTTCCTACACAGTGCTAGGTCCCTGAGGCCTCATCTGCCCCAAGAAAATTGGTCAGCACTTTATGCGCTAGAAGTAGCAGTGACAGAAGCTGTAGCATAGACAGTGCACCAGCATCATCACGCCTGAGTTAGACAACATGGGGCGAGCGGCTCTGACTACACAGCTGCTTCCTTTTGCGTTGCGGCCACTAGAGGAGCTGCACGGATGGAGAATCAGGCAGCTGATTTTTCCCAGGGTAGCTGCATCCTTTGGCATCTGCTGGGAGAGACTAGGGCGGGAAGAATCTTGACTAGAAAAAGGGGCTGAGTTTCGGTTACGCTTAGCTAAGGTGTGCTGGCTAAACCGGATCTTTTTCTCAGTGCTGATGCAGGGTAACACCTTTAGCTCAATGTTGGTTGGTGGAATGTAGCTCAGGCAGGAGCCACAGGTTAGTTACCCTGTATCTCCCTTAGGAAAAAGGACAACTGGCAGTTGGTTTTTGGGAGCAGGTGTTCGCTCAGCCCAACTGAAACGTGACCCCGTTTCCTAGTCAAGACAAAACCTTCAGCTCATCAGTATTGAAGGCAAGGGCACCGGCGAATCCAAGCACTGTGCAGTGCAGGGTTAGATAAGGTGCTTAAAACACTGTTCCCTGGAGCCCTCTATAGCAGTGGTTTTCAACCTTTTTTCGTTTGCAGACCTCTAAAATATTTCAAATGGCGGTGCAGACTCCTTCGGAAATCTTAGGCATAGTCCGCAGACCCCTGTGGGTCCGCAGACCACAGGTGGAAAACCACTGCTCTATTGCTATTACAGGTGGTGCTGAAATGGTGGGAAGTTTTCACAAGTATATCCGTAGAGAGAGCAGTGGAGTGGCAGGCAGTTTGGGAACACCTGGGAGAACCTTGTTTAAAGTCTACCACCAAACTGCTTGGTGATGTCCCTGTCTGATGAGTCTCACATTTGCCGGCTACCAATAAATCCTCTTGGCCAGAGAGATCACATCCTTATGGCCCCCTGTTTTTGGCATAGACCAGACGGAGTAACAGATTCTGATGGCTCTCTGGAGTTTACAGCACACTTTCCTTTGGAGCCAATGAGGGCTGATTGGCACTGAAGGGCATCATCTCACTCCAGCTACTAAATGGGAGATCCAGTCTCCAGGTGTGATGCTCCATTGTGCACATGTTCATATGTGTACATGTCAGCATCTACGACAGGGCAGTTATATACCTGCTCGCATAGAACAATTCCAGGTGGTGGTTGAGCAGGAAGAGCTTTGCAAGGGAGGGGAAGGGAAGGAGATCCAGCCTTCTTGTAGCAAAAGGCTTCCCAGGTTCAGGACTTCCATCCAGCTTATCTGATTAAGGTGTCATTTATATGCTGTGCACACAGTGGTCGTCACACACACGTCTCGTGCAAGGGGTAAGGCAGAAGCTTGCACGCCTCCTGCAATGGAAGAGAAGTGTCCCTGGGACACTAACTATACACCTGGCTTGCGCTGCTTTTTAGTGCTTAGTTGTTGCACCTGGGCCTGACTCAGGCAAGAGTGAGGGGATGGAAGAGGCACTTGGGAACCCTAGAGGGAGCTAATGAGTTAGTAGGAAAAGGAAGGCAACAAATGCACTGAGTAATGGAACTGCTGCATCATTGTGTGAGTGCAGGATAAAATCCAGGTGGATTCTCTTGAAGTCTTTAAATCATGAGCTGAGGACTTCCATAACTCAGTTAGAGATTATAGGTCTCTCGCAGGAGTGGGTGGATGAAGTTCTGTGGCCTGCAATGTGCAGGAGGTCAGACTAGATGACCATGATCGCCCCTTTGGGCCTTAAAATCTAGGAGTGCTGCCAGACCCCTGACTTCAGCCAGTAACAAACCATCTTCTTGTGACCAAGCAGTTTTGATGCAGGCAGGCGCTCTGGACAAGCTCCTGAGTAGGTTGCTCAGAATCCCTGCCGGCTGAGCAGACCTCAGACTGGCAGCACAGAGCCTGGCACACATGGTGGCTGTCAGGTCACCTCCCATGCGAGGTGAGATGTAAGGCAGAGCTGGGAAGTAACGCAGCTGTGAGTACAATAAATAGCACCCACAGTTTGTACTGGGGCCAGCCACCAGAGGGAGACAATCACAGTTAGCCAATGTATTCCAGAGTTTCCCTGCTAGACAAACTCATCCCAAGCCTCTAGGGTCATGTTGGGTGCCATTTTGTTTAAAAACGCAAGGCTGCAAGCTATTTATTTGGCCCCCCATCACCATAGGATGAGAGCAGCTCAGTCTGTAATATATTTATCCTCACAACACCCCTGTGAGGTAGGGCAGCGCTATTATCTCCATGTTACAGATGGGAACTGAAGCACAGAGAGAGAGAGCAGGGAACTGAACGAACATCTCTGAAGTTCTAGGCGAGCACCCCAACAACTGAACCATCCTTCCTGCATCAGAGTCGTTAGCAAGGATCGGACACAGGACCTGCAGCACCTAAACCCTATGTCCCTACTACTTGAGATATTGGTTACTACTAGGTGCAAGTTAGTAGTGGGGTCTCAGCCTTGCTCAGGACAGCCACTAGGGGGAGCTATATATGACCTGCCCACCACCCCATCCTTCACTGGCTCTTCCCCATTTCGTTTCATTGCTCCTTCTATGCTTTCCTATTGTCTTGGGTTTCTCCCCCTCTTCCTAGCCCTGCAGGGAGGGAGGTGTGCATTGCTCCTCCAGAAGCAGAAGAGAAATTGCCACAAGCCACTGAGTTCGCTCTTTGGAAGTGAATGACACTGGCTCTCGCAAACCTGGCTTCAGACAATAAATCCAAAGCACTTAAGCTGGCATTAAACCACCTTGGGCTTTTGGAGCTCGCTGACAGAAAGAGGAAAAAAAAAGGGGAGCGAGGTAGGAAAAAACCCAAACTCCACACCACTGCTAAAGTAGGACTAGTCTGAGAGATGGCTCACTGTTGGCTTGGATAATCATAGCTCTCCACCTGACCACTGGACCTTACGAGTGGGCACCTGCTGCCTCAACCCCAGCCTCTCCCATCTTCCTCCCACTTTCTCTCTCTCACATTTTCCACTCATTCTCTGCCCTTCCCTCCTTTATAGCCTCCCTTTCTCCCTTCCCCTCTTTTCTCTCGCCACTCCCTGCTCCTCGTTTCCTTTGTCTCTCTCTATTCTTCTTTCACGCTTTCCGCTCCTCTTTTAATGCATCCTCTCTCACACTTTTTCCCTTCAGAGTATCCTCATCCCTCTCTCTCTATCTCAGCTGCCCTTATTTTCAACCTTTGGCAGGCCCTCTACACAATCTGGCTTTTAGGGATGGGGAGAAAGAAATTGTAAGCTCTTTAAGAGAGGGACTGTCTTTTTATTACATGTCTGTACAGTGCCTAGCATTGGGGGGCCCTGATTACCGACTGGAGATGCTAGATGTTACTGTAACACACAACAAAAAGCATTCATAGATGTTAAGGTCAGAAGGAAACACTATGATCATCTAGTCTGTGCAGAGACCCTCAGTCAGTAGTTCTTGCATTGAACCCATAGCTATTTGAGCTATGCCTCTTAGAAACACATCCAGTCTTGATTTAAAGACTTCAGGTGATGGAGAATCCACCATAACCCTTGATAAATTGCTCCTGTGTTTAATTGCCCTCATTGTTAAAAATGCGCACCTTATTACTTGTCTGAATTTGTCTAACTTCAGCTTCCAGCCTTTGGAGCTCATTAAGCCTTTTTCAACTAGATTAAAAGAGCTGTCTTATTTATTTATTATTATTATTAGAGCTGGCTGAAACACAGCGTTTCTGTTCCGTGGGAAATCCCAGCATTTCAGAAGAGCCTTTCATCGCAGGTCGGAACAAAAAGTCAAAATTTCCCGCCCAACGAAAATTCTGAAACATTTCATTTCAGAGCACGTGGGTTCCAGTTTATCATTTTGACTTTTACATTGTAATGAAATACACGATATAAGTGTCTAAATGAAGTGCTTTGGCCATATTGAAACTAAACATGGATCATTTTTTTTTGTCCAAAATTTCAAGGCAATCAATGAAGTCCCACTGTCAGGAATGAGGGCCTGTAGCACAGCCAGGCCCTGAGTAATCTAACAAGCGCAGATGACCTGTAGTAGGCGGTGATTGGCTGCACTGCCTGATAGGTTGGCACCACCTGATTGATTGGAAGAGTCAACAGACCAGCTCTTAAACCCAGCCGCAGCACCAGCTGCTCAAAGTATTAGCCCATGGCCGCAATGGGTCCTGCTCCTGTCTTGCCTCACTCTGGAGAGCACCATTCTGATCTTCAACTCCAGTTCCTGCCTTCGGCTCGGATTCCTGGCTACCAACACCTGCTCCAACCACTAGCCTCGACCACCCACGTCCCAGTCCCCAACACCCATGAAACATTTCAATTTTGTGGAATCTGTGTTTTCCAATGGAAAACTGTTCCTTTGCAACGTTTACAACCAGCTCTGATTCTTACTAATAACCTTCACTCAGTCCTTGATCCAAAGCTTGTCTCAAATCCAAAGGAGTTTGTTTAGCTCAGTATTTGATTTCATGCTGATCTGTGCTGCACAAGTAGATAGGGAAGCAGAAATGTTGAAATAGCAGTTGGGGGAGGGAGGATGGGAAAGTGTAGCCCATTCCCCTACTGTATTTTCTGCCCTCAAGCAGCGAACATTGGAAAGGTTACAGGGAAGCCCACTCACTCTAGAGTTCCACACTGAAAGAGTTTGGAGCCACCTCCTGTAGACACCCATTCATAGATGCCAAAGCTGGTTGGGACCCTTGTGGTCTTCTAGTCTGACCACCTGTATAACACAGGCCATAGAATGTCCCCAAAATTCCTAGAGCAGAGCTTTTAGAAAAACATCCATTTTTTATTTTAAAAAGGAATCAGTGATGAAAATCCACCCTGGACTATTTTCCAGGCTGTGTTGGATTATTTATATTAGAGTCGGAGGGAGAAACCAACGTTTTTCTTGCCAGAAATTTAAAAATGAAAAACCTCAGATTTTTTTCAGTCAAAAAATTGGTTTTCCCACAGGAAGTTTTGAACTGATTGGAACCACCCATTTTTTGACTTACGATATCATTCGGTTTGGTTTTCTGGAAGTAAATGAAGATGGCTCATGTCAAAGCCACATTTCCACTTGTCATTTTGTTTCACCTTTTTTTTAAACTGAGAAACCAAACCCAAATATTTTCTGTCAAACCGTCAATTCAAAACAAACATCTTCACTCAGAAATTTCCCCATAGAAAACCAAGGTTTTTCCCTCATCAGAAATGAAATATTCTTGAGCAACAAACAAAACAAAAACAACTAAACCTCACTTTCAATAAAACCATCCTTTTAAGCATGAAAAATTTCTACTCTAGCATAACTTTGCCTGCATGCCAGAGATGGTTCTCATGGGGTTAAAATGGAGGAATAGACAGTCAGTCACTGAGAGATACCCCCAGCACAAGGCCAACTGAGTGAGATACAGATGAAGTGTGCTTCCCAACCCAAGGGTGTTTGGGAGGAGCCCAACCTCCTGGTTCTACATATGGGTGACCACTTTACTTGTTAGATTGCAAGTTCTTTGGGGCAGGGACTGTCTTGTTATTTGTGTTTGTACAGCACCTAGCACAATGGGGTTTTGGTCCAGGGCTAGCTACCACTATACAAATACTAATAATAGGTCCAATGGAGTGAGCCTAATTCCCTCATTCCTTGGCATCAAGTACTGGCAGCTGGCATCTCAGGGAAGAGTGGGGCTGGAGTGTCCATCTCAGGCTGGAAATATTGAGGTAGCTGGAGCTGCAGTGACACCCATGTTCTTTTGTTACTGGGGAGAGATTGAGGCTTAGAGCTGTAGTGACACATTTGGGCTTTGGCTACACCTGAGGGAAAGTCCCTGCATTATGAAGTCCTGGTTCTTGGGGATCTGTGTCCAGTTGCTGATTTACGGTGGGCTGCTCGCTCTCTCCCGCTGTCAGAGACAGCACCTGTTGCCTCCCAGAACACTAAGCTATTTCTGCCACAGCGTACAGCAAAAAGAGCAAGACATGCAGAATTTAATCGGAGATGTCATGTCACATGAGCATGGTTCCCTCCTTCCGATTGCCAATGAGGAGCAGGGACCTGTGTGTATCCTGCCCCACATCGGGAGTTTGTATTTAATACATGGCTTTGTCAGCACTGACTGCTCTTTGAAGAGTTCTCTTTTGAATACAGACGTATCTGATGGATTCCCAAGCCTCCAGTGGATGCAACATTCAGGCCACTGGCAAGCCTGCACAGCAGGAATCCCCCACGGCCTAAGCCTGGGTTTTCCCCCAGAAGCTGGTGTGGAAGCTCCCAGTATTGGCAATGTAGTCAAATCCCTGGCTCTGCAGCGGCTGTGTGGAGGGGAAGCCCTGCTCATCGGTGGGCCCAGTCCCATGTCCCCACCTGACCCATCTTACCTTAACCTCCACCAAGAGAGGTCGCCCTGACCCATCTCGCCCCGCAGCTGGGCTCGTGTCAGAGGGATGTTTACTCAGCTATCTAGCCCCTAGTATTGGCATCATCCTCTGCATTTAAAATACCAGGGTTATGAACATTTGTAAGCAAGGATCTGAGCATGCAGAAGAGAAAGTCTGCAGTGCTGAATTATCAGCTGGGCTGTTAAAGATGGATGCTGGGCACATGCAGTTGGCACATGCCTGTTTCCAGGCCTCATGCAGGTTTTGCCTCTTGCCTTGGACTCTCCTGCTTTGTGCCTCCTCCTCCTATCCCACCCAAATGTGGGATTCTTGGATCACACATCCAGTTCCAGTTTCTTGCACCCCAGGGAGGACGTAGGTCCAGATCCTGCTTCTGCTGACTAGCAAAGAGGTTTCCAGACATCCTCCAAGCCCTCCCTCCTCTAATTAGGAGAAGCAGATAAGCCCTAATTCCACAGAAGGTGCTTGGATGTGATCCCTGTAAACCCAGCAAAAGTCCCTCTGTTAAGTGAGGCCTCCTTGATGTACATGTATATTAAATGGTGAAGTTCAAGGAGCGTGCATTTCCTAGAGACAGAACGTTACTGCCACTTTCAGGGTATAAGCCCCATGGCATCCCGGGGGGAGGTGTTCAGGGGATTTAGGAGCACAAATCTCACTGAACAATAGGACTGTGTTCCTAAGTCACATGCATGCTTTTCAAACTTCCACCCTTCATTTCTAAAAACCTAGGAAATAAAATGCCAAAAATCTACACCAACACACTATTACGATCACGAAAAGTCAGGAAACGGAAAGGCTAAGAAGCCCAGAGCCGCTTTTACTCACGTGTAATATTGTCTATTGCCCATTTCTCTTCTTAAAGGTGTATCTTAACAGGTTGCTGCTGATAGGACAGTCCTACCAATAACCAAAACCAGAGGAGTGCAAAAACATGCATGTACAGGACACACTACATGATATTAGTGCTCGTACCCATCCTGGGCATAGACAGCTCCTCACCATCTTCCCTGAGTGCATGAATGCCAGTACTTGTATGCAGGAGTTAACTATTTCCTGACCTTGGCCGGCTGGCCACTATAAACTGGAGTTTTGGTTCCAGGATTGGGAATATGCAAATGTGTACCTTGCCACACCTGCTCTCCTCCGATTTTACACCCCCTTTTCACTTCACACAGGGTAAGTGGATGTGTGACTGTGCTTGCCTGTGCAAGGGGATACTGTGGTCTCTACAGCCACACAACACTGCAACATGCTGCCTTGTGGTTTACCCAACCCCGTGCTCCGTAGCAGGATCTACCGCCAAGCTGCTCAGTGTACATGCTGGATACAGACCACAGATAGGTTAATGGAGCAGCGGGAGCCTTCCCAGGCACATTTCCCCTGGTTGTTTGTGAATTTAACTGCACAGCTTTAGGGCCAAAACACAGCTGATTCTGCGTGGGTGCATTTCTGGGCAGGGGTAAGAAGGGAGCAGAGAGATCCTCACTCCTACACTCCAAAGTGCAGGAAGCTGTGGTGGCCAGGGGTTTCTTTAACACAAGGATGGGCCAGATAGATCCCACAGGGGTCTGAGGTGCTACCAGTGGAGCTATCTGGATAGACTGGGGCAAGGTTATTGGCATCACACCCTGTGCCCTTACCCTTAAAACGCCTTCTGCAGCCATAATGTCTCCCTGCTGAGGTATTTAGACTTCCTAGTGCTTCACTGGTACATCAAATGGCCCTCCATGCTGCCTTTCCATAGCTTTTTCACATGCCATCTATATATTTACACTCTGGCTTTCTTTACATGATTGCAATTTCCTATATTAAATTAGTACCAGCAATTCTGAGCCCCAGCTCTGTAAGACAGGGAGTGGATGGCAAGTGGCTGCGGGGTGGAGGGAAAGCTGTCACAGCTTATAGATCTGTCTCAGACCCAGCTCTATTCCCATATGGAGACACCTGTTCTTTTAACCTTGTTCTTGTTTATCTGAGGAGCTAGCTTAACAAAAAGAGTACAGGTTAGAGCTCTGCTGGTTGCAGTTTTACTCCGTAGCCTTCCCCTTTCCTTTTAATTTAGCATCAAATTCTCGCTAAGTCTCATTTCTTTCCCATCAGTCGGTGTGATCTTCTGGCCCACGCCACTGAACCTTCACCTGGCTGAAAGGAGAGACAGCTTCATTAAGTGTTTGAGAGAGCTGTGCGTGAAATCTAAATTAGGTGCGCCTGGCCCTTTAAGCCTGGGGAAAGAAAGTCGGGGGAGGATGTGTGCACTCAAGCAAAAATCTGAAATCAGGAGTCCCAGGACACTGGATGCAGGATTAGGAGGAATTAGGTGTGAGAGATGAGTACCAGGGACCTGACTCTCACACTGCAGGTTGGAGATAATGCCTACTGAAGTCAGCGGGAATTGTTCACATCCTGCAGGGGGATAATCAGAGTCCTAGGGCCTTACATGTGAAGGGAGAGAGATCAGTGTGAAATCTAACCCAAGAGTCCCAAAAGGATGTCCAATGCTCAGGAGCCTTAACTCTGCAGAGGCAGGAGGAGGAAGGACCTGGCCTACATGTGTTGCAACAAACTTGGCTGGGACACTGACCTTGTGACACCTGTAACAGCCTGTGTGTTCTTACCCAACAGCCAACTCGCATGTTTTACAAGCATTGATGTGACCACGCAGCTGCAACAGCCTGCACCAGGTTTCCAGTGCACGTCTGGCGGAGTAGATGCACCCTAGAGCCCCTTCTTTCTGGAGCAGTGAGGAAGATGCAAGCACTGCACCCACCCTGGCTGAATGGCTCCTTCTATCCCTCTCACTTGTGTCAGGAAATCACTGCCCAAAGGGTGTACCAGGAGTCCAGGACAACTCGCTAACCTGTAACAGGCAGACAAGGAAGCCAGACACTTTATGCAGTGATGTCCCACAATGGCTGCCTGGCTTGGACACAGACACAGCCCTGGAGCTACAGCACCCTACACTATAGGGACCTACATATGAAACCCTGTGCCCGATTGTCCCATTTGGTGTATACTGATCACACATGGCATGTAGCTTTCGGTAAGGAAAGACAGAGGCTCACTGCTAACAAGCTTCAGTCTCATTCCCCGCACGCTGTCACACCCTGTTAAGGAGTCTGGGTACATGCATCATGTACTAAGTAATACAATAACTAGAACTACCACTAGAGGGAATGCAAGACACCAGGTGACACATTTTGCTTTCATTGACTTCTGATGACCCCACTGAAGTTAAAGGGGCTACAGGGGCGAATCTGAGGGCAGAGCCTGGGCCTGCAGGCATGTTTTGTTAAATTAGACTGCAGAGGACAAGAAAATTCACGAGTCCAAAGTATGCATCAAACACGAGAACACATCTTGCCCCAGACCATCCCCAGGACAATAGAAAGAAAAGCAGGTGCAATAGAGTAGTCATGTCAGACACACCCATGCCAGGTGATGGGTAGCAATTACCCTCCCCCCCCCAACACCCACCAAAACAAAGACATGGATACCAGGGAAGCTGTTCAGTGGAGGATAAAACAAACCTGGCAAGTAGGTCAAAACAAGATGAATGGCAACCATAGGCTGTAATTCATCGTGGTTATTGTCAGTCTAACAAGCCAGACTGAGAAAGACAAATCAAGAATCATGATATCTAATGAGCGCTGGAGTGAGAAAATGCAATACACATCGTGCACACTAGAGGGAGCTCAGAAGTGGAAAGGAAAAAAGATTGCAAGATGGAGGCATGTTACTTTTTGCGAGTTGGCAGGAAAGGAAGAATTGAATTTAACTGACTCCTCCTACCTACTCACTGATTGCAGAGCAAATACAACTGGAGTAAACGGGCGGATGGGAAAAAGGAGGAGCCCAGCATACAAACCTGTGTGACAGCACAGAGGTGTGGGAAAGGTGCGAGCAACTCAGAGACCCTAACTCTTGCTCTTGCAGAAGCGAGAACCCACGGGCATTTATTGCTTGCTCGTTAATGGCAGCCCATCCAACGGGAATGGTACTGGCCTGTGTTATGACTCAGTCGTCATAATGGTCCCTTCTGGCCTTGTAATGTGAGGCAATCACACCCCAGTCACTCCTGGTACGTACCCAGCAATAAGCAAAGGTCCGTTTGAGGTTCCTGATCTCTGGCTGGCTTTTGCCTTTGGCCGCATTATCGGATGCTCCTGAAAAGTTACAAACAGGAAGCATGCTGTGCAGCCATCGGTGTTTTGGCCTGGCCCGTTAGGGTTTCCTCACCCACTTCCTTACGATGTGTCATTGCCACCTGCAGCTGCTACCACACTCACCTGGGCGTATTCTCCTTCAGTCAGCGGGAGGCTACCAGTGCGACCCTGCTTGCAGCAGATGTTGCTGGGCAGCTGAGCGGATGCATAAAGGTGCCCTCTTACAGCAGGTCATAATGTATCCGATTCAGAATAAAGGCAGGTGAGGTGACCCAGTCTGTTTTGGGGAAGCCACCCCGACTCCTTGGAGGCCTACATAGCACTTTCCTGCTTGCACAAAGTGTGACTCTAGGAGGCAGCTGGGTGCCTGCCATAAGAGGCTGAAGCTTGGACAGACTGTGGGCATTAGGCTAGTCAAATCTGCTCCTCATCCCTTACGAGACAGAGAAGAGACAAGACTCAAGTATAATGATATCAAGGGGATTATTTATTGATGCAGCTGTACACAGACAGACCCTGCAATTCTCTCCAGCGCTCTCACCCCTAGCCCGGCTGTCTAATGTTGTGACACAGTTTCCCTGAAGTCCTGGCCTGGATTTGGCAGCAGTGGAAACGACTGCGGAGTACGCTGCAATCCCCTACCCCAACCCCCGTTGCTCCAGGTGAGAGGCAGGAGAGTGAGGTGCCAAGTTGGGCCAGTCATTAGAAGACTTTTTTAATCAGACCTTCATGAAGATCACAAAGTCATCATCTGGCGGTGACGGATTGCCCGGGACTCTATGATGAATGCATTTGCAAATATTGCTGCAGAATAATTTTCTTCCATCGCTGGAGCACTCCAAACAAATTAGATTCCCTCTAATCACATCTCCTGTCCGTGTAGGAGGAAAGATGGGCCCGTCAGCACAAATGCATTTAGGGGGCAGATGGGAGAAGGGAGGAAGCGGGGTAGGGGGCTAGATGCAGTATGCAGTCAGATGAGGAGCTGGAAAGCAGCCAAGCATTGAGAAATCACCAAGTGGTGGAATAGATACATGGTGTAAATCGACACCACAGCCAGGAGCAAGCCTCCCAGTCCGGCTAGCCAGACCCATGCTAGCGGGGCTGGAACCAGCATGCTAAAAATATTCATGTCGACATTGTGGCTCAGGCTGCAGCTCGGTCTTTAAGCCCACCCAACTCCCGCAGCTTGAAAGCCTAAAACGCAAAACCCACACTGCTCTTTTTAGCACACTGGCGCAAGTCTGTTTAGCTGGGCTGGGGGCTTGCTGCCAGCTGCAGTTTAGACATACCCCCAGCTGACCCTTCACCTTCCAAAACGTGCCCATACAAAGCAGTGTGAATTCTACAATAGGTGGGATGGGCACCTATGAGAAACAGTGCAGGACGGAGAAAGAACTGCAGGCATCTCTGCTGGAATTTCCTAGGAGGGTACAGATTACAGGGGAGGGGGCTAATGCGTTAATGTGTCTCTTGATCCTATTTATCAAAGGGTGCTGCGGCCACACATCCATTATTCATTGGTATTAACCCCTTCACCCGCTTCCCCCTCCCCAGACTCAGATGCTTTATTGAGGTAAGGGTTAGACTGTGCTTTGTAGCGCCTTTCCTGATCTTTATTTCTGACCAGAACATTGGAACAACTGGAAGAGAGGCAGCCACCCCCAAAGAACCCAGAGGAGGGATTATACAAGACAGCACACTGCGCTAGGGACACCGGTTAGTTAGTGGTGCATGGCCAGAAAGCCAAGCTGGATGCATTCAATAAAGCCACTAGTTTTTCCCATTCATACTGAGCCTCAGCATATTAATTCAAGGCTCTCCGGAACCGGGAGCACAACAGGACATGATTTCAGGTAAATCAATAATGAGTGGCCATGTGTGTTTAAACACAGGTCAGAGATTTACAGGGCTCTCTGTGTGAAAGAAGGGAATGTCTAGGATGCTGGTCCGCAAACGTTTTACATTGTGCCCCGCCTTTCCCCTAACATAATCTACCCGCACCATCCCAACAGAAGAGCACTGTTTACCCTCGGCCAATCAAGGTTTAGTCCCACTACCTGTCAAGGAGGAAGGAGAGCTCTGTAAGATGGACCAGGCATGAACATCTTGGGGATGTTACCCCAGTGAAGACCCACAAGACAGAAAACAAAGAGAGACAAATTTAGCCCTCATGCAAGCTGGTAGAACTCTGCTGCAGACTGTGGGAGTTGAACTTCCTTACCCCAGAGCAAAACTTGACCCATAGAAGTGTAGGAGTGGAAGGGACATCAAGAGGGCATCTAGTTCATCCCCCTGCACTCAAGGCAGGACTAAGTATTATCTAGACCATCCCTGACAGGTGTTTGTCTAACCTGCTCTTAAACATCTGCAATAACGGAGATTCCACGACCTCCCTAGGCAATTTGTTCCAGTGCTTAACTGCCCTGACAGTTAGGAAGTTTTTCCTCATGTCCAACCTAAACCGTCCTTGCTGCAATTTAAGCCATTGCTTCTTGTCCTATCCTCAGAGGTTGAAGAGAAGAATTTTTCTCCCTCCTCCTGGAATAAGCAGCATCTATCCTGGCCCCTCTATTTACATCAGTTGGGGAAAAAGAAAAAGTGCCAGATGAGTGGACCAATGGGGTTATAGCAAAGATACCAAAGAAAGGCGCTCTGAGTGATTGTAATAACTGACGTGGTATCACACTTTTATCTGTGCCAAGTAAGTATAGTGTAAGATCATAGTCCAGCGTATAGCAGAGGCAGTTGGTAGTGTTCTCCAAAAAAAGCAAGCCGGTTTTCAGAAAGGGCATGGATGCACAGATCAGATCTTTACTCTACGAAATAGAACAGAACAATGCTTAGAATGGCAACGACAACTTTACATCAATTTTATAGACTCTGAGAAGGCTTTCGACAGCATTCACAGGATCAGCCCATGGTGTATTCTGCGGGCCTAGGGAATCCCTCGTCATATAATTAACATCATTAAAAAGCTTCTATTCCAACTTTACATGTAGTGTGGGTCACAGTGAGCTCAGTTTTGAAGTCAAAACAGGAGTACGGCAGGGGTGTGTTAGGTTTTCAATCCTCTTTAACATTCCCATTGATTGGGTAATGTGGTGTACAATAGAAGATATTCCAAGAGGTGTTAGATGGACACCCTTCTCATCCCTTGAAATCTTGCTCTCTTATCACATATCCATCACCATATAGAAGAGAAGTCAACCTGACTCAACAAATTCAGCCAGCAAATTGGACTGAAAGTCAACCGCAATAAGACAGATATCATGACTTTTAATAATGCCTCACCATTACCAGTAAAACAGAGGATTATGTTCTCACTAATGTAGAAATGTTCACATACCTGGGCAGTACCATCAGCCAGGATGGTGGAACAAGTCAGGACATTCGGAATAAAATCAATAAAGTGAGGAACACCTTTAGGAGCTTAAATACATCCTGGAAATAATCAAAATATAAACATCAAAACTAAACTTAAGATTGATCAGAGTTGTGTACTTTCAACACTACTTTATAGTGCAGGATTCTGGGGAATGGCAAAGTATGACATGTCCAAGCTGTCCTCATTTCATACAACCAGCCTCAGAAAAATTCTCTGTATTTTTTTTTAAATAAAGCATCATCAGCATGGAAGCATGTCTAAAATTTTACATTGTTTTGTTCTTCAGTGAAGTTATGTAACAAAAAAATTTCTACACTTGTAAGTTGCACTTGCAAAATAAAAAGATTGCACTACTGTACAGTACTTGTATGAGGTAAATTGAAAACTACTATTTCTCATCTTTTTTACAGTGCAAATTTTTGTAATAAAAATATAAAGTGAGCACTGTACACTTTGTATTCTGTGTTGTAATTGAAATAAATATTTGAAAATGTAGAAAAACATCCAAAAATATTTATAATAAATTTAAAATAAAATTGCGATTAATTTTTTTTAATCGAGTTCATTTGTTTTGAGTTAATCGCTTGAGTTAACGGCGATTAATTGAAAGCCCTAAATTTTAATCCCTTCCTCCAAAGCATTTGCAACCCCTCCCAGCTTGGGATCATCCACAAAGTTTATATGTGCACTTTCTACGCCATTATCAATATCTTCATCAATGATTTCGAACCTTCATGCAAGCAGGTGCAACTCTGCTGCTGACACTAGGATTTGAACCTTCTTACCCCAGGGCTGAGTTTGGCCCAGGAAGTTGCTGGGATAAGATGTCTGGTTCTAAGTGCAACAGGTTCCTGCAAACAGTGCTGACAGCGTTCCCGCCCCTGGGTTCTGGCCAACCCAGAACGGTCGCAGTGAAGGTCACAAGCAATGTTCCCTAAGTGTCCCCCACCCACCACTGCCAGTTGGCCCATGAAAGGATGATTTAGGGGGTAATTCTTCATCTGATCCCTTCCCTGAGCCACCCCAGTTGGCGTCAAGGTCAACGCTAAAAACAGATTCAATAGCTTAAGGAAAATGTCACTGGCATGGTCAAAGGGCTGGTGAGGAATCAAAGCAGCTCTATGATTCCCCGTCCCCAAAGATTAAACAGCTCCCCCCATAGGTTTTTCATGGCTGTTAAAAAGCCCCTGTTTATGGTCTGCAGGAGTTCCCTTCCCCACCCTGCACTCTCCAGGAATGGCTAGTCCAACTACGAACACCACCCCCTTTCCCAAGAGCTGGCCATACCCCTGGCTCGCCCATCGCCTGTGCTGTGCACAACACCAGCCCTGTCTGCTCTCCAACACATGCAATTTCCCTAGAAGCCAAGTTTCTCATCTCTACATCTTATTTAGAAGCAGCCAGGCCACTGTAGCTGTGTGAATGTATCAGAACATATATCATCCAGTGTTCTGAGCCAATTTAATCTCTTTGTCTGCCATTTTCTCAAATGTTTTTGTTAATTAGACAAAAACTCTCTCCCTCAAATTCTGCTTACTCCGTTTGAAAGCCAAGCTGTGTTGCTTAGTCAACGCTAGTCATCTAAACCACATGGTACTGCTACCATTGCCTGATTGGATGAGCATAATCCTTAGAATCAGGTTGCTGGTGCTTACTCACGTTTAGGACTTCAAAATTTGCTTTCCACAAAGAGTTTCTAACATTCACTTACACGAACAGTTTTGCCAGGAAACTGGAGCGTCTCAATAGACCCAGGAAGGAGACACGGCAGGGCTGGGAGAGCGGGCAAAGTGAATTCATTCTACCATTCAGACGCTTTGCAGCGGAAAAGTGTTTGCGATATTCGCCAATTGCCATTGAGTAGGGTGCGAGTGTGCCTTCCCCTGTGTACTGGACAGAAAGCCATAAGTAAGCAAAGGGGGAGCCCAGGAGACGTGTGTGGAGTGGGGTATCGGAGATTGTGGGTGTGAGCAGAAGGCACGAGGAGGAGAAAAAGAGTGAATGTAGGAGCGAGGCAAGCTGGGAGCAATGGACATACAGCTATAGGAGTGAGAAAAACACGTGTGTGTGTGTGTGTGTGTGTGTGTGTGTGTGTGTGTGTGTGTGTGAGAGAGAGAGAGAGAGAGATTTGAGACTTACAATTATCCTTTATTCGGTCTCGTGGTCACAACAACAGTAGCCTTGGCTCCTCACCCTCCACTCCGTACTAACTTGCTTTTCAGAGACTGCATCCTGGCAGCTTGGAAACCCTGCCAACAGCTCGCTACTGAAGGAAAAATGTGAGCCCCGTCCGTGCCCCTTTTAATTAGCTCCGAGAACTGGCAAAGACAAACCGACATGGAGGAGACAAAGTAAAGAAAAAAATCTGGTTTAAGACACGATGCTGAGCTCGCTGTCGAATTCTGAGCAGGACCACAGGGTGGGGGCAGGGGCGTCACAGCAAGGAGCAATGGGCCTTGGTTGTTCTCCTGGAAGCCTCAGTGTGCAATTCCTCCAACGTGCCCTGGTTTTATATAGGGGGCAAACCCTTGCAGGCTAGCGGGTTCAGACTGAGACTTGAGCTGAGGAGCAGGCACGGCCAACTTCCTCTCGCTCGCTCTTTTTCACAGCAGGGTCTTCTTATCGGATATGATAAGCAGCACTCCTGGGCGAGGCTGGCAGGCGGCCAGCTCACATACCCAGAGTGTGGCCGGGCTGCTGTGTGAGCACACTTTAATAACAGTCTGATTTTTATCTGAACATTTTATTAATCCAGGCTCAGCTGTTTGCCAAAAAAGCCAATGCATTGAATACGCCCACGTGTTTTCTCTCCATCTTCCAGTCCCAAAGCCCCTCAGGCTCTACTTCACACCCAGAGGGGCTGTCTCTGTGCAGTCCCACCCACCCCCAAGTCCCCTCTGCCTCAGAGCAGCAGGGACTGTCTCTGTACCTTTTCCTGCCCACCCCAGAGCCCCCTCTGCCCCACACTGGGACAGGCTGTCTCTCTACTAGAGACAATCTTTTGAACAGGTTCCTTTCACTGTAGCATTGCCCTCCTGCTAACATACTTCTTGTTTTTGCTACAGAGGGCACATGGAAAGCTCTGGTGGCTGCAAACTTGTCCTGAAAAAACAAACTCCCGTCTGCCTCTGTTACCCCAATGGGCCGATCACCACACCGTACACACAGGGACCGCAGCCCTTCCACGGAGATGCTGAGACCTCATTTGGCTCCCTTTGCTGCCAACCACCAACCTGCCTGGTAGGGTGTGATGGGCTGGCTGGGATGCTGAGCCCAGCAGGGGAAGGCGGCTGTTCTGGGGCATCCCTGCCTGATGTTGATTTCTGTGCCCGGCCATTGGACTGAGTGCTGATCAACATGGATCCCCTGACGTTCTGTGGCTGTGTCCCTATTTTTGTTCCTCTAACAGGATTTCCCTTTTTTGCTGCGCTGCTTCAGGGGAGAGACCCTCCCTCCCTGATAACGTGCGGCGTGCTCTGGCCCCAGACCGGGCAAAGCACTTCATGTGATGAATTTGAAGCGCAAGAATAGCTCTGTTCACATCAGTGACCCTGTTCACATGCTGGCAGTTCAGCACAGAAGGGCTTTGCTGGATCTGGGCCAGAGTGCTCAGCATCTGATACCTTCAAGTACAATGCTACGTCCGCCAAGCTCCTGCCAAAGGTTGCTCTCTACTCCTAGCCCAGCTTCGGGCTGGTCCAGAGTCACTTTAAGTTCAGGCCCATTCCCTTTTAAGCTCTTCCCATGAATCAGCTCAACCATCGGGATTTCCACCCTGGAAGCCAGATATCTCCCCCCATCCTTTTGGGTTGGTGTTTTGCACTGCAGAACATCCCAGGAGTTCAGAAAGAAACACCACGTGACTGGGAATTTAAGCATTTATCTCCTCAGGCCAGAAGAGAGAAACCCGGGGGATACCCCAACGGTTTCTCCTCAACCATCCAGTGGCCTTACACATCACTTCCTGCCTGGCTGTGTTGGCAGAAAGGACTGACGTACAACTGATACAGAGATCCCGTGACAAGCTATTGAGGCAGCCTGTAAGCTCTTTCTTCTCTGCTTATTTATCCGGGTCTTGGTTAGGCACAAATGTGTGTTGAAATCAAGAACACAAAATCAGAGAGGAAGGATGGTCTTGTGGCTAAGGCACTGGCTGGCAACTGAAGGGCCAGTTAATCAATTCCCAGCTCTGCCACAGACTTCCTGTGACATCTTGGGTGAGTAACATGATCTCTGTACCTCCGTTCCCTATTGTACATTTGACGAGAATGGGGCTTACTTTCTCTTCCCTCGTTTTTGAGCTCCTCAAGGCTGTGACTGACTTACTATATGTCAGAACAATGCCGAGAATTAATGGGGCCCTAATCTCAGCTGGATCCTGTAGCAGAGGCTCCAATATCGATCATAGCAATGAGAATTAAAACCAGAATAAACCAAATTATCTAAAGAGTGAGCAAAACCGCTAAGGGTAGAACAGAAGTGCGGCCAAACTATCTGAACACTGGCCGGGGAACTAGATGCTTCTGAGCATTATTCCTGCCTATGACACTGCGGTGGCTCTGTAGAAACCGGTTCGCCTCCCCACGCCGTTTCCCCAGCTGTAAAATTGGGCAAGCTGCTTGCATGCTAGTCAAGCGATTTATTAAACAAGTTATTTTGCCTCAAATGATTTATTTAGGAATACACTTTTTGCATTACTCAACCACACCTACAAGTAGGGGGGAAGGACCCAATTTACCTATCTCCAAAGGGCTCCAAGGTTCAGCTGCTGCTGTTTGTCTCCCAAATGCTATGAAGATGAAACAGGCTAAGTATTACCATGAATGGGATGAAGTTTAGCTTGACTTTTGTTATGAATATGATTAGTTGTATTGCCTAGAGGCCAGGGCCCCACTGTGCTAGGCGCTGTATAAACACAGAAGAGAAAAAGTACTGGTCACTGCCATGAAGAGCCTGCAGCCTTCACAGTCAGCAGACCTTCCCCCGACAGTGATTGTTTTACGTTTAAAAAGGGATTGCACACTTATGTCATGACTATCCAGAGCTATCCTAGTGAATGAGAACAAAGAGGAGGTGAGATGTTAAATTTCATGTTTCAGGTATTAAGCCAATCTCTACTTATTAAGAACTCAGAGACCTAATTTTGGGGAGAAGTTATCCCAAATCTGCCTTAATGCAAAGTTCTTCCCTTCCTCTTCCAAAGCATCAATTTACTGTGATCCCTTTGTAACTCTTTGCAGTCAGCTTTGGACTTAATTATCTTGAGTAATTTTCTTTCGTTATTTACCTCTTTTTCCAGATCATTTATGAATCTGTTGAACAGCACTGGTCCCGTACAGATCCTTGGTAGACCCCCCTCTATTTACTTCTCTCCATTGTGAAAACTGACCATTTATTCCCACGCTTTGTTTCCTGTCTTTTAACCAGTTACTGATCCATGAGAGGACCTTCCCTCTTATCCTAGTGATTGCCTACTTTGTCTAAAGCTCCTTTGGTGAGGATACCTTGTCAAAGACTTTCTGAAAATCCAAGTACGCTATAACCACTAGATAACCCTTGTCCACATGGTTTTTGACCCCTTCAATGAATTCTAGTAGATTGGTGAGGCAGGATTTCCCTTTACAAAGCTGTGTTCTCTCTTTCCCAACACACTGTGTTCATCTAGGTGTCTGATAATTCTGTTCTTTACTATAGTTTCAACCAATTTGCCTCGTGCTGAAGGTATGGTTACCAGCCTTTAATTGCCAGGATTGCCTCTGAAGCCATTTAAAAAAAATAAAATTAAATTAAAAAAAAAAAATCACAAAGTACCAGAGGACTGACAGGTACCTAAAGTGATAGGTTACATACGAGAGTGAATAGATTTTCAATTTCATATTTGAATTCCTTCAGAACTCTTGGGTGGATGCCATCTGGTCCTGGTGACCTATTACTCTTCAATGTATTGATTTGCTCCAAAACCTCCTCTACTGACACCTCAGTCTGGGACAGTTCCTCAGGTTTGTCACCTAAAAAGGATGACTCAAGTGTGGGAATCTCCCGCACACCCTCTGCAGTGAAGACCAATGCAGAGAATTCACTTAGCTTCTGCACAAACAGCCTCATCTTGCTTGAGTGCTCCGTTAACAGCTCAAATCATCCAATGGCCCCACTGATTGTTTGGCAGGATTCCTGCTTCTGATGTACTTACAATTTTTGCTGTTAGCTTTTGTGTCTGGTGCTAGTTGCTCTTCAAATTCTTTTGGGGCCACTTTTATCATACTGATAATATCTTTGCTTTGAATTAGCTTGCTGCTGTAAATCAAGGAGGTACTGTCACAGATATTGCAACCCTACATAATATCTTTGGGGACCACGCTATTTGGTTCATGTATGACTGTGGGCCAGCATTTGTATGCAATGCCAGGAAGAGGGTTACCTCAGCTCCTACAGGAACTAAAAACCAGTGGGGGGGTTATTAAGATGAATCACTTCAGTCAAACACCTCCAGAGATGTACCACTCCCTGGGGTGGCTTGCACATACTGATTCACACTGGGTTTCGGAGAGACCAACAGACAAAGAAAGGGCTTTTGATATAAAAAAGCTGAGTTTAAACCGACTCAGGGCCTTCTTTCTGGTCCAACAAATGGACAGGACCTTCTCGCCAATGGGGGCTGGAAAGACTTTGGCCTACTGGGGCCCTATAAGGCTGAGGGCTGAGTGATTCATGGTATGTTTACATCTTTCTGTTGTTTTACGTGTGTTCTCTGGAATGCTTTTACCTCCACAACAAAGGTGCTGGCTTAGAAAGAGCTGTGCGGTAACTCATAACTGCTGGCAATGCACTGTTCATAGCCCTTGGAGAGAAAGAAAAAGCTCAGGCAAAGGCATTAGGCAGACTGGCTGGCTGGGGATATCACTGTGTGTGGCAGGGAGCTGTGCAGCCTTAAAACTCCCGGTCATGAGGAAACGGCACATGGGTCCCAGCCCAGAGACTGCTGGCAGCTGTAGACTTACCTGGGCACTCCTGGAGTGGACCACGGACCGGGTGGACACAGGTGCAGTAACTCCGTAACATTGACAAGTGCTAGAGAGAAGGGAGGGGTTCCAACCTGCTCACTAGCACGTTAGATATCACCGTGATGGGCACTAGAGAAACTAAGTGAGCGATAGCACTACTGTTCCAGGCATGCCGCTCAGTGCACTTGTGTGCTATTTGTACAGAGCAATACCATCCTAACGGTTTTCTAATCATTCCTCCGGATTAACGAAAACATGTTATATTATTGACGGATCTTTTGCAATATTTATAAAACACGGATAGGATTAAGGAGGAATAAATAAATATGTAGCGGTTGCCTAACGTAAATAATAAATATTCAGTCATCTATTTTTCGCGAGAAGGTTTAAATATACAGCATTTTCAATAAATCTTTAATAACTCAGCAAATATTTATTTATTTGCTTCTGAAATGTAAGGGAATTGCAAGCAGGCTCTGCAGACTCCACAAAGGGCAAGCAGATGGAACGTAGACCCTACAGCAAAGCAAACTTTTCCTTGCTGTTGATCTACTCCCAGGCCGGTACTAGACAGAGAAAGGTGGGGATGATCATCAGGAACAGGGCTGAGGTCTCCCAATTTGTCTCACAAATGACCTCACCACATATATACACCATTGCCCCCCACACTATGCACCACTTCCTCCCAACCTCCTACACCCACACATCGTACCCCACACAAACTCACACCTTCACATGTAGCAACCCACCTACATCCCCACAACGTGCACCACTCACACACTCATCCCCTCACTATCCTAGCACACACACTGCAGACAACATACAACCCCACACAGGACACCCACGCAATCTTTCGCCTTCAGTCATGACATCCCACCACACACAAGGAGCTCCAACGGTCTCAAATCCCCACGCCCTGGCCAAGTATTTAACTGTATTGAGTGTGGGCAAGTCTTTTACCAGCTGCCATTACAGAGTTGCACAACATGCTTTTGTTTCCACGCAGTCAAAAACTAAGCAACAAATAAACCCACCTGCCTGGTTATTCACTGCAAAACAAAACAAAAAACCCACAAAACAAAAACAACTTGTGCATCTACAGAGGGCATTTACCTGCCATTTGTCAAGATCCCTATGAAACACCCGCTTCCCCCAGCTCCGCTCTCTTTGTTCATCTTTAAGTAGCTGGGTACAGTTCTCAACCTTGGCTTCTCAGCTTGGGACTCTGGATTTCCCTGTCCTCGAATAGTGTTCACGTGTTGCTCCTTCCCATAGAAAAGGGAGTCAGGAAGCAGGTCCCTGGCTACTCGGTCCCAATTTTCATAGAACATTCCCAATTCCCATAGACTTGCAAGACATTAAGAGACCTTGATCCAGCAAGGTGCTCACCCCCTCTTTACTTCCAGCGAAGGCAGTGGTAGCTGAAAGCATTTAACCCCTTCAAGACAACCAAGCCATAGGCGTTTAAAATCCTAACTGGCAGCTGATGAGACCTCATTGCACTGTGAAAGCTCCATCGCACTCAGGACACCATGATGTTGCATCCATCCCTCCTGGCCCCAGATAACATCACAGTAGGAGACATGACTACGGCTCCTTCCCCACAACTGCTTCTTTGCAGCATCAAACATGTGCAGAGACCATGGCTTTTTCTAGTCACTTGGTATTATAGTAAGGAAAGCTTTTCAAAATTAAAATGCCTAAACCAGAAGTAACACATTTAGTTTAAATGGGATTGGATGGTCATTGCATGTTAAATAAATATTGATTGCAAAAAAGCAAAGTAGAGTCACCGAGTTCTAACAGCCAGGCAGTAAATAATGGTGTGTGCGTCTCTTATGTGGATTTGGAAACCTCAGCAAATATGCTTTTAATAATCAATTGATATTTAACATATAATAACTGTCTGATTAAGTCAAAGGAGATGAATCTAGCTGCAGTAGTTACTGCACATTGCAACTGGGCCATTGGATTAAAGAACATATTTATTGAGGTTGAAAATCTGACACAGATACATATCTCACCGCCGGAGTCCTTTACTGCAGCCTCTGGGGCTGTCATCTCATTGATCACCTAAGATAAGCAATGCTCAGCCTGGTCAATACTAGGATACCACCAAGAGAAAGCCAGAATGTTGGAGGAAGTGTAATTCAGCAAAGCACACTCTTCCCTGTCACTCAGTGTGGAACCCAATGCCCCAGTGTAATGTTGGGGGGACTGTGCCCCTGTCTATAAACCACAGTCTGGACCATATATGGTCACTGAAGATCTCATGGCACTTTTCACAGGAATATCGATCCTAGTGTCCAGGCAAACTTTATCATGGCTAGGCTATCAAATTCTGCTTCTCTGAACTATTCGCTGGTTCATCTGGATACAGCATTGTTCCTCATTTCCTGTCAGAGGGAAACTCCCCTCTGAAGTGGCCCTAATGAATACCACTCCAGTATTCTCTTTGCTGTTCACTCTCCTTTTCACAGCCCAAATACCCCCAAAGCAAATCCCCAGCTAGACTAACCCTCTAACTACTGAAAAAAAAAATGTGGATGATTGCAATTCACTTAATGTAATTTATGGTAACTGCAGTCTGCATCCAGCCTCAGGACCGGCAAAATTGTCAAGGTGGCTTAGAAGCATCTTTGTTCACCTGTTCCGTCACTGGGGCTGTGAAGAACATAACTCAGGGAAAGCTGAAGATCTAACTCAGGGTCTAATCTAAGGCTCTTGTCACTTGGGACATCATATACACCGCCCCACGAATAGCTGGGATAAGACCACCAGCTCATTTCACTCAAGTGCTAAGATAGCAAGTACCCAGTGTAGCATTTATTTCTTTAAAACAAAACCACACACAAATGCAGGTGTCCGATATATGTAATTGCCGTCCTTAAAGAGGAGGAGACGGCCCCTCAGATTGTATACATTATCATAGTTCCAATGAAGTCAATAGAGTGGTGATGTTTTACATCAGCTTACGATTTGCTCTAAGGTATTTAGTAAAGAAAACAACCACAATTACAGAGAAACAAAAACTTCCATCCACATAGCTTGAGTCACACCTTTTTAATCAGGGACCACAATCCTGTGTGAAACTCCGCAACACAAGGACATTCAGTGGTTAAAACATACTGCAAAGAACTATCAGAACCTCAAATGGTTAAGAGATTGAGGCCAGATAAGTATCTAAAAAGTTAGGAAGCTTATGTAAACTTCTAACCCTACGCGGGCTGGTGATCCTGCAGCCAAGGATTTCCCAGAGGGCTTCCAGTAATCCCTGTCTCTGGTCTCATTGGAAATACCCAGACAGAACTGCCTCCTTTGTCCCAAGCAGCACAGAGATGCACGAGAATCAACAAAAGCAAACGATGTTAGCCCAAGCTGTGGCTCGGTTCTTATTTTATCTGAACAGGTGGTTGGCTGACTCCATCCCTCGTTGGTTGCCATGACCCTTCCTGCCTGCAATACACAGCCCTGCAATAAGAGGGCTATCCCATGAAGCTGAAAAGGCTGGTAAGTTTCAAAACTAATGCAGAGGAGCATTCAGTGTGAGTCTGAAGTTCAAACTGCTACAGAGCGTCAAATATTGTGACGGGATTTTTAACAGAGATGGAAAATGTCATGCCTGTTAATAATATTCAGAGATCACAGTAATAATAATTAGACTTTGCACTCCTAGAGCACCTTCCATTCAGGAGTCTCTCTAAAGTACTTTGCAAAAGATGGTGAAGTATCACGACCCCCGTTTTACTGATGGGGAAGTGGAAACATGGAGAGGTCCAAAGGCGCACACTGAGTCATTGGCAGAGCTGGCTGGAATACCTAAGCATCCCAAATGCCAGTCCTGTGCTCTACCTATAGCACCTTGCTGCCTTCCCACCTGTGGACAAGCTAGGATAAGGCAGCAATCAAATCCCAGCTGTCATGAATCTGAGTGGAGTTTTAAAGAATTGCTCTGCTCTCACCCACAGCAGTGCATCCTTCAGCAGGTGTACTGTGGGATATTCTTCACTTTCCTCTAAAGCACCAGGGCCAAGATAAAGACAGGATGCAGGCCTAGAGGGACCAATGACTCTATACAGCAAGTTCCACATTCCTAAGATAAACAGGGCTGCCAGAAACATTAGAAACAGGGGCAATGCTAGCAGAAAGGGTTCACCGGAGGGGAGGGAATTAACTCAGGTAAGGAAGAGCTTTATGTAAATAGTCCCACTGAGATCAATGGAACTACTCAATGAGTAAGGGCTGCAAGGTCACATTTACAGCAAGTTCTCTCTGCCTGAGCCCTTCACTTTGCTGGGATGATTCAGCCTAACTCATCACCAACGATTAGATTAACATGGTACAGAAGGAGCATTGAGAGGGCTCCATGCCAGTCGCAGTGCTGGCTGGGGGGGGAACAAGCCAGCTCTCCAGTTTAAGGCACACGCATCAGCACGTACCTGGGAGAGGAACGGGAGAACATAAATCTCTAAGGAGGACTCATTCACCCAGAGACAATTAAATAGAGGTGTTGGCTTCCCCATCGTATAGCCTGAACGGGAGGAGACTTGGAACCATAAATAAGAGACAGCAAAAGAGCGGCTGGGAGCTGCACCGTTCCTCCCTCCTCCCCAAACACACACACTTATTTATGAAATGCGCTAGGAGCCTGGATATGGATCAGCTTTCCCTGCTCAATATTTATTACCATCTCACCTGCCTTGCTGAAATAGGAACTGCAGGCGCCTTTGATTAATGGATTGAAAAAGAATTGTATAGTTTCCCTGTCACCCTGTAAGCGCCTCTCTGTATCTTGTGTTCAGGGCCTATTTTAGAACATCATAGTCCTCAGTGAATCTCTGCAGATTGCTTGGTGCCTCCTACAAAAAGGACTGTGCTAAGAGACAGGGCTGGTTTTATCCTCTGGTTGCTGGTGGAGGTACACTGTAGTGCTAAGTCGGGGGGACTAGGCCCTCTCTATAGAAATAAAAGCACAGACCTAAAATGCTATCCAAAGGCAAGAGCAGAGGAGGGGGGGGGTTACAAAATTTGATCCTTTTTCTGCACCCAGGAAACTGGACTAAAGAAGTCATTGTGCCATAACTGGTCCCAGGGATTACAGGGGGAAGATGGATGGCCAGCCACTTCCCTGTCCCTGCTCCATATGCCACATGTCCCATGATCCAGTTCAGCAATCCACACAGCACCTCCTGTGAAGCACTTCAGAATCCAAACAGAGGCTCTGAAGAGGACAGGTTGGAATCAGCCAAATGTGGAGTTCACAAGAGGAACTGAAGAAGAAGAAAAGAGAACTGAAAATGGGGTCACATCATCACTAACCCCAAGTGTTTAATATTCATGAGTCTGTCCTCCCAAAAATCATGAGGTTAAAAAAAATCCCTCCATTTCTAAGGCAAAGGGGTTCTTTATTTGTCTTTTTACTTCCACCCTTTTAGGTTACGCTCATTTCACATGTTCATGGTCGGGGAGAAAAAGCTAGAAATTCCCTTTATTTTTTAGAAAGCAAGCCAAGATTCTCACCTGACTCTAGCAGCTAGGGCTTTAAGAAAACACCAGTCATCATGAGACTCACAATAAAGTTGTGAGAGTTAGCAGCCTTGGGGACGCCAGGGTTGCGCAAAACCGACAGACTTTTTTCCACCACAAAACATGCACTTTCATTCCAGGCTAATCCACAGTCCCAAAATTTCAATCTGCACAAAATTTGCACCCAAGGGCTCTTTTACTTATGTGCAAATCTACAGTGTGAAATCTTCCTGTGGCTCAGGAGGACAATCATAATCCCATCATTAGATGGGCAGGGGAGGAAATCTTTAGCAGTGTGGAGATGTGCCCAACCATCAAAACTCAGATCTAAATTGTCTCAAGCTTCAGGGATGTGTGGATCTAGAGTGGTTGGTTCAGGCCCGTCTCTAATACATAGAGGCCAAGGGTGCAGTTAAGTCCCCTTCTCTGGCCTTCAGTGCAGAGTTTATAAGGTTCACAGGAGTTGAATCAACTCTCCAGTACCAATTTTTTTTTAAGAGTCCATGAACACATACATCATATACTGCACTGCCTGCATGGCTGAAACTAGTACCCACAACCATCAGTCCAAAGAACAGAGCAATGAACTAAGGAAGTAGAGATGCTGCCAAGAATACAAGAGCAGATCCAATTTCATCTAGGAAGAGGGCAGTCTCTCACCTCCCTCCAACCTATTCGTTCCACACACTGAAGGTGAAACACAGAAGTTAATCATGAAAAAGCCCGCCACCAGTCGATCAGCCAGTCCATCTTCCCTTGACTGGATCAGGATTGTTCCCTGCAGGTGCCTGGAATCCATGAAGTTATTTAATCCCCCAGACAGTATTCTTTTATCTTCACAATTTGACTAATGATTTTTTGTTCTTGTGGAAATGAATGACAAATGACATGGGCACACAGAGGGCAGACACTGAAAGCGTCTCTCAACAGCTCTGTCAATGCACCTCACTCCTGCCCCATTGCACCTTCACTCTTCCAGTCTACAGACGTCCCCGAGGAGAGACTTCAAGCATGTAGTACAGCAGGGAACACCTTTGGGGATGCAAGCTAATACCACTCAACTCTTTCCACATGTGACCTTTAAGATTTGACCCCACCTGCTGCCCCCCCCTCCGGAAAAGGCTAATGCTCTAATCTACTGTGCCACCAAAACTCCAGCTAAGATTTCTTGCATACCATCCCCACCATGATTTTCACCTGCAATCCCAATAGCTTTCAAGGGAAGCCGTGGCTGCTCGGCACTTCTGATGCCAGTCAGGCCCTATTCCATTTGTCCCAATGGTGGAATGAACGACACCATACGCTATTATTGTTTTAAAGATCTACATGTTGATTGAACAATTGGCAGTGTCCCCCGGCAGGATAAAAAAAAAGGGCCTTCTGCCGTCCGACACCTTTCTCCATTCCCTGCTTCTCCCATTCTTTAGCATTCAGTGCGGGCCTTTGAGAGAATCTGGAGGAATTCATTTTCTTCACAGCCCCCTCCAAACAAAACTACCGCTGGTTTCTCCAAGTGGGATTCACAGGAGAAATATGAAAGCTAAAGACACACCATATAAATAAACATAGAATGGGAACACGAGAGGTGAACACAGAAGCCCAGTGCAGACTAGAGAGACAATACAGCATAACAAATAGTACCTTATGCTTTGCCTGTGGCATTTTCCAGCTACATCAATAATTATATAAAACGGTTGCTGATTTCTCAGCTGCTGATCGATACGGGCTTTGGTGCCGCCCCGCTCCCTGGCTGGTTGTTGACCAAGGTGCTCTTTGAAGGCTTCCACCCTGACCGCAGCTAGGATCGATTCCTGCATAATGCAATGCTTGCATGTGCTGTCAGGAGCCAAGGGCTAGCAAAATGGGGGGGGAGGGGTACATTAACCTGGGAACCTGGTATCCACTCGCCATGTGCACAGGATAGCCGGTGATGACTGCCAACAGTCAGTCACCGCTTCACCTGACCAGCGATAGAGTGAGGGTCAGGAGTCAGCAGGCTCTCATGCTGCAAACTCACACTGCTAGGGCCATTCTGCTGCAGTCTTTCACGGCATGGGCGTGTCCTGCCATTCTGCACCCCAGCACGGCATTAGGGGGCCCTGTGCTGCTGAAGACGCCAGTAGTCTTTATGACACGGACGCACCCCACCACCCAAGGGGCGGTGTTGCTCCTAGATTCCTGTTCTTCTGGAGAGCAGCATTGGAAGCCACGTTGCTGTAAAGAGCAGAGTTCTGCTCTCATTGCTTTCCTTCCCGCCCTGTCTTAAGTGCCCCATCGCCAGAAGTAGCACTAAAGAGGAAGAAAATAGGAAAGCAGATGAAGCAAACTGATTGAGGTCACATAAATAAAAATCGCTCCTGTTGGCTGGTGTTGGATCCCAGCAGAGAGCTGGCTTCTAGCATAGATTGCAAACTATTAATACCATTATTTAAATGCTAGCCAGAGAGAGGGGTAGCGAGAGCTGCGTCTGACCCACGCGACTCCCCACAAATGGCAATTACCTCTAAAAGCTTCCCAAGTCAAATCTAATTAAACAGAGAGACATTTGGAGGCTGAACGGATGGCTTTTCTTCCTGGAAACGGGGGCTGCTGCTGCGTTAGAATTGACCAAGAAAAACAGCCAGAAGCCACTTGTGGCGTCTCCTCCACGCAGTTGTGCAATGGGGGGTGTGGGGGGGGGACTGGCTCCCAGCGTGTTTTTTCTAATTAGATTGCAAGCTGTCTGTGGCTGGGCTGTGTTTGATTTGTTAGCCAACATCATTCCATCGCTGTATAAAATGTCAAGGAATAGAGCTGGGTCCAGTCCTTACTTCGAGCAGAACTCCCACAGCTGTCAAGAGGAGTTTCAACTGATTCAATGGTATTGGAGGACAAAAGGAGTTTCCATTACAAGAACAGCCTTCACAATACTGATGCCCCCGCCATCCCCAACCACCATAATAAAACAGCAATAAGTGATCCAGAAACAACTGAAACCACCACCAAATCAATCACTGCTAAAAACTCCAAACCAAAATCCCTACCTCCAAATAGAGTTTTGGCTCCAAAACTGGAGAGGTGACAAAGACTCCATGAAAGCCGCTGGGCGTTGCACTGTTGCTATTGATTATACATGGAAGATGCTCAGATACTATGCTTATGTGCTGCTGCCCAAACCACTAAGATAAGTAGGGGTATCATCTCCAGAGCCCATGCGGCACTGGTAACTTCTTGCAGCCAGAAACACCAGTTTGATACACACTTTTGTCACCTCTACCTGGGGCTGAACACAACCACAGTTATTATTTGTGTTACAGCACCTAGAGCCCCAACTGAGATGGGGGCCCCAGCGTGCTAGGGGCTGCACATCTATGTAGGAAGATACAGTTGTGACAGAATACACCCCTAGATTAATACAGTGGTGTTCAGCAAGTTACTAGTCTTCAAATGATACCTCACAAGACATATTTTGCACGTACATTCACACGCTGGTCGATAATATCGTGATGAAATGTATAGCACAAGATTATGTCAAGTTATGAATTCCCCCTGAATGATGTTGGTGGCACATGTTCAACACCCTCCAACACCCCCCCTCCCCACCCGATTAGGCTGAACTTGTCAAGCAGGTCCTAAATAGTAGTGTGGGTTTACCTCAGTTTACATGTAAATTGTAAACAGGATCCTCAGACAGCAAGAGGGGGAATACGGAGACAAGGAAAAATCCGCATTTCAGCAAAACAGGTGAGAAGAAACAGAACAGAACTTTTCACCACCAGACACCATGTCACCTTCTTTACTGTTTGAATAAACTTTAACTAGGGATATCCTCAGGAAAATGCATTTCAAAGGGTAACTGAAATATAAAAGTGAGGGGCAAAAACAACCTAAGTTGTCTCTCTCTAGCAATCTCTCTTTTCCACCTAAGACGACAAAGAAAACAACATACGGACTTTGGGAGCAGATCTTGACCCATAAATTTGGTCACCTCCTATTACTGGGAACCTGCGGTAAGGACCTCACCTTAAAACACTTTCTAAACATAACAAACTAGACTTGGTTCATCTTTATTTTTCTTGTAACCATTCCTGACATTAATACCTCATTTCTTGTACTCACTTAAAAATCTCCTTGTAGGTAAATAAACTTGTTTTGTTCTCTAATTAAAATGAATCCCATGTTGTGAATTGTTTGGGGAATTCCATTTAAGGTAGCAGACTTGTATGTTGTTCCTCTTAGAAGGGCACCAGACCTAATATATAGACTGTCCAGGAGAAGGGCTAGACAGTGCAGAACACATGTTTTGGGGGGGAAATCCAGGACTCGGAGTATGATGGGGTCACCCTGCAACTGGTAACCAAGGCAGCTGGAAGCCAGAATGTGTGGCTGGTGTGTTGCTGACAGGCTGCTGGGGTCAGAGCTGCTGGACCAGGGCTGTGGCTACACACAGACACTCAGGGTATGACCTGCATGCTGTTTGTGTGGAGCCCAGGTTGGGAATAACAGCAGCAAAGCACCGTGAGGCACCCCAGGTGGCAGAGGTGACACAGCCCCTCACCGGTTTGAATTGCACCCCAGCTAGTCAGAACAGTCCTGCTGCAAACAGCTCAGACTTATCGACAAAGGGTACAAAGGGAGAGGCAGTAGATGAAGTGACTTGCTTAGGGTCACACAGTAGGTCAGTGACAGAGGCAGGATTAGGACGCAGCTGTCCTGATTCCCCATCCAGTGCCCTATCCACTACACCACACTGCCTCTCAGAATGACTCAACCATGCACCGGCACAAGTAATAAGTGACAAAGGCACATCACATCTGTGCTTTGACAGTACATTGCCACCCCCTCTGCTTCAGAATAGAATTCAAAGTCCTCATCTCACTTCATGAGGCCCTTGAAAAATCAGAACCCAGGAATCTTAGATGCCACCTCACCTTTCCCAGCCTCTGAGGCGAACTAGTTATCGATCCTGCTGGGAAGGGTCAGGTCTGCAATCCTGATGATGTGGAAAGGGGATGTGGGGATAGCTGGGAAGGGAGAATACTCCCAGCAAAGAACGTTGCATGAATGTTTTCGCCCATTAAAATGAATGAGCGCTGATGCCCAGCAGTAGAATTTTCCTCACACAAATGACCCCAGAAAGAGGATTTAAAAGTTTGCCTGGGCCAAGGCTTGACCACACATAGAATTTTATCTTTCCTACATATTTATATGTAAAAGGGAGGACTCACCACTGGCACTCCCTTGTCGCTGGAGTAGCATAGCAGCTCTTTCTTCTCTAGCACCCCCTGGCAATAGTAGTTCTGGTCCTGTGGTGTCCTTTCTTCCCAGGCCTTGGCCCTCCGGCCTGGTCACATTTTAGTTCCACTCCTTCCAGGGTAACAGAAACTTCAACAGAAAAATCCAGTGTCTTTGTATCTGGTCCTTGGCCCCAACACTTGACCTCACGATGTTTACCTGCTTTTCTCAAGGCTTTAAGTCGTTCTCAGCCCCTTACAACAGCCACCTTCCCCAGTGGCTGGCTGGGGAACCCAGACTGTCCCCCCACTGTGTTCCAGTCCAGGGACGCTATCATCACCTTGCTGCTGCTGCTGCCACCCTGGGTTTCTTCCTGCTTTCTGGCCTTTTCTCCAGCCCCTTGCTAGGCTCTGTGTAACGATCAGCTCTTCCCACAGCTTCCCCCCAGAAGTCTGCTTCCTTCCCTTATGTCGGGGTCAGTCACAGGAGCTTGCTGCAATCCTGGGTCTTCCAGGTATCATCTCTTTTCACCCCCTTTTGGTCTGCCTATTGCCCTCAGGTCTCTCCACTCTCTACCACCAAGAGAGTAACTGCAGAGTTCTTCCCCCTCTCCATGTAGCCCTTCAACCTTCACTCCCAATACCACTTCTGCTTTATCATCACTTCTGTTTAGGCTGCCCTACTTCCTGCTCTAGGCCCAAACCCAGTCTGGCCCCACTCTTATTCCTACCTCAAGACCCTCTGGTGCTGGCTTGAGGCCTCTATCTGCCTTTACCTCAAGAGAGAAAATTGCCACCTAATCTTCCAGCTGGGCTTCATCTTTAATTAGGCCTGGTCCACTCTCCAGGGGCAACCAAGTGTGTTAATTGGCTGCTCACATTAACCCTTTCACCACCTGTGGGGGACAGACACCCCATCACAGATCCCAATTAACACAGAATCTGAACACCACAAATACTTCATGTATTTATCCCCCGGAGGCAGGGAAGGGCTACTCTCCCTACTACAGATGGGGAACTGAGGCACAAAGGCCCAGCTCCTGAAAGGTATTTAGGCTCTTGACTACCAGAGATTTCAGTGGAAGCTAGGAGCTTAAATGCCTTTGTGGATCTGGGCCTAAGGATATGTCTACACTGCAACGGGAAGCATGCCTCCCAGCCTGAGCACACAGACAGTGTGGCCGTACTCTATGTGACTTGTACTATTTATAACCTGGGAAGTCTGTAGTAAAAGAGGAAATTAAACCCAGGACTGCTGAGTCCCAGCCTAGCGCCTAGCCCACTGGACTATCCCTTTGCTCTCCAAATTGCATCATTTTAACCCATGGCGTGTTTTTAAACTGGTTTACCAGGAGCAAAAGGGTGTGTGGACACTATTATTTCAGTTAAAGCCAGGCTTCAACTGGTTCAGCTCACACTGATTAGGAACTGATTTAATATAAACCAAAATAAGCCACTCTTAAATCAAAATCAGAGTGTACATATTACAGTTTGCTCTGGTTTAACTAAGCTGGTGAAAATGTGTGTGTGAACAGGGATTGAGTGCTTGGTGAATAGTAAAAGAAGTAGGTTATGATGACCCAGCTATACTGGTGGAATTGTTAGAAATGATCCGTTGCATCTCCCTGACATCTAAACAAGTCAATTTGGAAGACAAATTTCTCTCTTCGCTGCTGCTAGGGCAATCTCTCTTCATTGCGTGCTGAAGCTCAGTAAAGGCGGTTAGCCAGGGGCCTGGATCATTGAGGATCTGAGCACACCTTTCACAGCTAGGACCATTTAGTGTGCGTGTGCGTACATATATACTCACATGCATACACAATTTCTTTATGTTCTTGAGAATGTAACAAGAGAAAATGACATTTAAAATCTGCACCCAAGCAATCAGTATTATAACAGCCTATTTTTTCTTAGAATGATGCCGTAGGCAAGGCCTGTGAGACCCAGAAAGGGAAAAGTTTAATATATTTGGCATAGGGCTGCTTATCTGCTCCCTCTCCATACGCTTCACCTCTATGGAGAGAATCAAACTCTCAGTGGCTTCTTCACACCCCCTACAAGAGTTGTGCTCATCCACTCAGGGAACAGAAACAACAGCACGTGACTTATGTGACCAATCACAGCCAACCAACAAAGCTCAAATACCCAGTGAACGGGTTTTGATCTGTCCATAGAATTAGAACCATTCTCCTCATTCATGCAATAGGTCTGAGGAAATGGCCATCAGTTTTCAGGCATTACACACCACAGGCAATGAGGCTAAACCCATCAGCTCTGGTTTCCAAAGCTGCCTAACGGGACATGGACACCCAGTTTCCATTAAAATAAAGAGGAGCCCACTTCTCCCCTTCAAAAGCTGATTGAGTCGACGAAGGCTGCATAGCTCCAGACAGTTGTGCCAGGTTGGGAGAGGGCTTCCACTGTAGCAAGACACAGAAGAGTGATAAATCCCCTTGGGGAATCAGGTTCATGTGGAAGACAGATCCCATGGAAACTCAAAGGATTATGATTAGCTCCATTTGTGCCTTTAGCAAATGCTGAAAGGCTCAACGTGTGAGGTTTTCCTTCCCACTAATGGAAGGGGACACTCCCAGGCTTGTGAGTTGTAATTTGAGGTGGTTTCCTTGTATTGTGATTATGGGTTTATCGCCACAAAACACAGATTGCCAAAAGGCAATTAGCACCACTTGTCACAGTCATGGTGAATCTGTCATTACTGCTAGATAGCTCTATCTCTTCAATCACTCCCACCAGTGTGAAGCTGCAGACAAGCAAGACTACCTTGCAAATGGCTCCCCTGGCCTGGTGGGTAATCTAGACAAAGGAAGCCATGGTTAGACTGGCACATGAATGAGGAAAGAAGTAGTCAGCGGGCCTGAGCTGGATTCTTTTTCAAGCAAACCACTGGAACCTTAAAGCCCGGCCATCTTGTCCTTCTCTTTCCCCTCAGCTCCCTCTAGTGTTCTTAGGTACACACCGCAGCTCCTCACTCCCGCTCTAATCACTTACAGATACATTTTCAAAGGCACCTACCCAACTCCGGAGCCTAAGTCCTATTTTCAGAAGCATTGCCATAGCTATTCCAACATAACTCTTTAGTGTAGACACAGCCTATGCCAAGAGAAAGGGTTTTTCCATCAGTATGGGAACACCACTTTCCCAAGCAATGGTAGCTAGGTCAATGGAAGCATTCTTCTGTTGACAGAGCTGTGTTTACACTGAGGGTTAGGTTGGCATAGCCGTGTTGTTCAACCTAACTTAAGTGTAGACCAAGCCTTAGGCCTGGTTTACACTTAAAATTTAGCTTGACACAGCTACATTGGTCAGGGGTGTGAAAAATCCACACCCTGAATGCTGCAATTATGCTGACCTAACCCCCAGTGTAGGTAAAGCTGTGTTGATGGAAGGGTACTTCTGTTGACCTAGATACTATCTCTTGGGGAGGTGGTGTTCCTACACCGACTGGAACACCCCCTCTATTGGCGTATGCTACATCTACACTATGGAGTTATGCTGGCATAGCTATGGCAACACAACTATGCTGCTATACTCCCCCTAGTGTAGATATGGCCTAAGTCACTTTTGAAAATGGGACTGAGGGTTTTAAGGAACTGTCTACACGTGAAAGTTACTCTAGTTTAAATTAGTCTAGTTAAACTGGACTAACTTTACTATGTAAACTCTTTATAATTATTTTTAAACAGGTTATAGCAATTTAGCTTGCATATAAGCCAGGTTTAAAGTGATGAGTGTCCACATACAAAGTTGAACTGGTTTAACTACACTGGTATAAAAATAATACCTTTAATTATATCGGTACCACTTTGTTACCCACAGTCCTTATACCTTTAGAATTCCTCCTGTCCTGCAAGAAAGGAGTGTCTTTTCTAAGAAAGAACTAAATGTTATTCAATCTGCAGAACAGGATCTTCCATAAAGGGCAAGTGGAATTTTAAAGGGCCAGGATTGTAGCATGAGGAACAACATACTCTGAATACAATCTCCATGTGAACGCTTTTCTTCCCATCCTGTAAACAAACACACACACACACAAGCTTAAGGGCCAGGTTCTAACGTGCTGGTATTGCAGTTACTTTAGATGACTACCTGGAACTTATTAGGACATGCTGTGTTTCAAGACTGGGGTAAAAATAACCTAAAGAACACGACCACCAGTGCTTTTATTGCTGGAGAATGAATGGCAGGATTTGGGCTCATGTTTGTTCAAAAGGCAATAAAATGGTTCTTATTTAAAAGTCAACATTTACCAAAGTGGTGGTATCCTATTTACAGCAGTTATATTCTCTTCTACATGCTATATAGGGATATATTAATGTATTGCTATATAGTAGTTCCTGGTAAACACTGACTTCTTAATACAGGCTACTATGCTGCTCAAGATATTGGCATCCAAGGATGGAGTGCATCAAAAGGTCAGAGCAAGACAAAAGGAAGCTTAATACTTTGGAGAAAATTGCATGAGCATGTGCACTGCAAATGGTTTTGATCTGTCAAGTTCTGAAGTACCCAGGGCAGTAAGGGCCAGCTCCTCAGAAGTATTTAGGTTTCTAACTTTCACTAATGTCAATGAAAATTAGGAGCCTAAACAAGTTTGAGGATCTGGGCCTCAATGCTGAAATCATCAACATGTGACAACTTTGTTGAGCACAATTTATCAGAGTATAGTGGCCTTTCCTAAAAGCAAAATAGCAGACCAACGGTGTTGTGCATAGTCTTCAATCAGATGATCTTCTTTCTTGGTATTGAAGGCTTGGTGCAAAACCATATGGCTAGCCATTCAGTGAGAGTGTCAATGGAGTCAGCAATTAGAGGATGCACCAAATAATAAATGTCCACATTGTATACGTTGGGCAGAGATGGCACTGAACTAAAATCCCAGACCCAACCACCCTTCAGCTGTGGGAAGTTTGAATCCACATCTGAAATTTAGGGCTTGAGTCCATGGCTAATGCAGATCAATGATGAAGTCACAATACATTTTCTGGACATGTATTTGAGTGACTGATGCTGCAGGTATTTAGGGTAGTTGTAGCCATGTCGGTCCCGGGATATTAGAGAGACAAGGCGGGTGAGGTCATATCTTTTATTGGACCAATTTCTTTTTGTGAAAGAGACATGCTTTCGAGCCACAAAGAGCTCTTCTTCAGGTCATGCAGCAGGTGACGTTTCTTCAGCTACTGGTGGCATCCAAACAATGCATCGCCTCTTTTAGCTGAGGTTTTACCATTGAGCCGTGACAATGCATCTGTTAGCGTTCAAGGAAACAAGGTTTGTTTGTTTTTTGAGGGAAAAAGAAATACAGAAATACATGCACAGCGAACTAGCTAGCAAACAGGGGGGAGCTAGCGAACAGGGACAGTTAACAGGGGAGTTTTGCGAGGGAGTTCTCCAGATGAAGGAGGAGAAACTATGTGACCCTTGGCGTGAGTTTGTTGTCTGTAGAGTGTGTTTGTGGTATGCTTTCTGCTTGATGAAGTATATTGTGTGGTCTGTTTGTTTGGGAGACCATGTGCTGATCCTAGAAGCCTGTAAGGCTGAGAGCTTCTTAATGAGGCTTTGATCCCTGATCCCTTTAGCACCCATCAACCCTTAATCTTTCTTAACGGGGAGGGGGGGCGGTTAACAGGGAGAACCAGGGTTTAAAAAGTCAGCTCCTAGACAACCACAGAAGCTAGCAAACATGGGGAAGCTAATTGAGGAGTTTTGCAAGGGAATTTAGAGAGGGTGTGGGAGAACAGGGAGGTAGATACACTTCATGAAATGAAACTAAAGACAATAACACCCTCCTCCTCGGATAAAAAATAAACACCAATAAAAGAAAGAACTGCAGGAGTAAAAAGAGAACACAGGCAGAAGTCCAGCAACAGAGTGGGGGCTCTCCAGTTAATTACACTGAATGCAACATGTATGATTACCAGCTCTGTGGGTGAGTGGGTGGGATATGTGTGCATTCGGTGCAAGGAGCGCCTGGCCCTCAGAGACCGCATACGAGCTTTGGAGATCAGGGTTCCTGAACTGGAGGAGCTAAGGGTGACAGAGAGGTATGTAGATGAGACTTTCTGGGACACCGTAGAACGGTCCCACACACCCCGTCTGGCAGCCTCTGTACTGTTGAGGAGGAAGAAAGTCTCAGGGAAGGAGAACATCACACTGGAGTGGAAGGAAATGATCCCCTCGTTGGGACCCACCTTCCAGATGATGTCATGGTGTCCTCTGCACTGAGGCTACTTCTTCGGGGAAGAGAACTCCAGTTATTAGGAAAAGACAGGTAATAGCAATGGGGGACTTGATCATTAGAAACATAGATAGCTGGGTTTGTGGTGACCGGGAGAACCGCATGGTGACTTGCCTGCCGGCTGTGAAGGTCACGTCTCTCTCAAGACATCTAGACAGACTTATGTGCAGTGCTGGGGAGGAGCCAATGGTCATGGTACATGTAGGTACCAATGACATAGGGAAGGATAGGTAAGAGATTGAAGTCCAGGACCTCCACAGTAGCATTCTCTGAAATGTTTCCAGTTCCACGTGCTGGGTCAGTTAAGACAGGCAGAACTTCAGGGTCTCAATGTGTGGATGAGATGATGGTGTAGGGTGGAGGAGTTTAGATTTATTAGGAACTGGGGAAGCTTTTGGGGAAAAGGTTGAGCCTATACAGGATGGGCTCCACCTAAACTAGAATGGAACTGGATTGCTGGCACGTAAAATTAAAAAGGTCGCAGAGCAGTTTTTAAACTAAGGGCTGGGGGAAAGCCGACAAGTGCGGAGGAGCACGTGATTCAGACAGAGATATTCCTTAGGGGAGGATCTGTTAATGGAGATTCTCTATATCTTAGTAAGAAAGGATGGAAGATGATAAAGTATGGGTAGGATCTGATGAGAAACAGTCAAATGAAAAAGAGTCCCATTCAATTATATCACATAATAGCAGATAGCTAAAAAGTGACCTTTTTTAAAATGCATTTATACAAATGCTAGAAGTCTAAATACTAAGATGGATGAACTTGAGTGCCTTGTATTAAATGAGGATATTGATATAATAAGCATCACAGAAACAGGGTGGAATGTGGATAATCAATGGGACACAGTAATACCAAGGTACAAAATATATCGGAAGGACAGAATAGGTCGTGCTGGTGGGGGAGTGGCATTATATGTGAAAGAAAGCATAGAGTCAAATGAAATAAACATTTTCAATTAACCAAATCGTGCCATAGAAGCTCTATGGGTAGTAATTCCATGCTTGAATAATAAGAATATAGCAGTAGAGATATACTACTGACCACCTCACCAGGATGGTGATAGTTACTGTGAAACACTCAGGGAGATAAAAGAGGCTATAAATTTTTTTTAAAACCACTAATAATTGGGGATTTAAACTATCCCCATATTGACTGGATACATATCACCTCAAGATGGGATGCAGAGATAAAGTTTCTTGACACCTTAAATGGCTGCTTCTTGGAGCAGCTAGTCCTGAAACCCACAAGAGGAGAGGCAATTCTTGATTTAAACCTAAGTGGAGCACAGAATCTGGTCCAAGAGGTGAATATAGCTGAACTGCTTGGTAATAGTGACCATAACATAACATCCCATTGGGGAGAGAGGAACACCAAAACAGCCCACCATGGTAGCATTTAATTTCAGAAAGGGGAACTACCCCAAAATAATGAAGTTAGTTAATCAGAAATTAAAAAGTACAGTGCCAAAAGTGAAATCCCTGCAAGCTGCATGGAAACTTTTTAAAGACCCCATAACAGAGGCACAATGTAAATGTATACTCCCAATTAAAAAAAACATAGTAAGAGGACCCAAAAAGTGCCACTGTGGCTAAACAACGAAGTAAAAGAAGCAGTTAAAGGCAAAAAGGCATCCTTTAAAAAGTTGAAGTGAAATCCTATTGAGGAAAATAGAAAGGAGAAAAAACTCTGGCAAGTGAAGCGTAAATATATATTTAGGAAGGCCAAAAAAGAATTTGAAGAATAACCAGCCAAAGACTCAATAAGTAACAGCAAAAAAATGTAAGTTTATCTGAAGCAGGAAGTCTGCCAAACAACCAGTGGGGACACTGGACCATTGAAACGCTAAAGGACAACTCAAGGAAGATAAGGTTATTGCAGAAAACTAAATTAATACTTTGCATCGGTCTTCACGGCTGAGGACATGAGGGAGATTCTCAAACCTGAGCCATTCTTTCTAGGTGACAAATCTGAGGAACTGTCCCACACTGAGATGTCGTTAGAGGAGGCTTTAGAACAAACTGATAAACTAAACAGTAATAAGTCACCAGGACCAGATGGTATCCACCCAAGAGTTATGAAGGAACTCAAATGTGAAATTGCAGAACTACTAACTGTGGAATGTACCTATCATTTAAAGCAGCTTCAGTACTAGATGACTGGAGGATAGCTAATGTGACGCCATTTTTTTTAAAAGACTCCAGAGGTGATCCTAGAAACTACAGGCTGGTAAGCCTAACTTCAGTCACAGGCAAATTGGTTGAAACTATAGTACAGAACAGAATTATCAGACACTTAGATGAATATGATTTGTTGCGGACAAGTCAACATGTTTCTTGTAAAGGGAAAACATGCCTCATCAGTCTACTAGAATTCTTTGAGGGGGTCAACAGGCATATGGACAAGGGTGATCCCGTGGATATAGTGTACTTAGATTTTCAGAAAATCTTTGACAAATTCCCTCACCAAAGGCTCTTAAGCAAAGTAAGCTGTCATGGGATAAGAGGGACGGTCCTCTCGGGGATCAGTAACTAGCTAAAAGATAGGAAACAAAGAGTAGGAATAAATGGTCGGTTTTCAGAATGGAGAGAGGTAAATAGTGGCATCCCCCAGGGGTCTGTACTGGGAACACTACTGTTTAACGTATTCATAAATGATCTAGAAAAGGGTAAACGGTGAGGTAGCAAAATTTGCAGATGATACAAAACTACTCAAAATAGTTAAATACAAAGCAGACTGTGAAGAGTTACAAAAGGATCTCACAAAACTGGGTGACTGGGCAGATGAAATTCAATGTTGATAAATGCAAAGTAATACACAGTGGAAAACATAATCCCAACTATACATATAAAATGATGTGGTCTTAATTAGCTGTTACCACTCAAGAAAGAGATCTTGGAGTAATTGTGGATAGTGCTCTGAAGACATCCCCTCAATGAGCAGCGGCAATCAAAAAAGCTAATAGAGTGTTGGGAATCATTAGGAAAGGGATAGATAATAAGACAGAAAATATCATATTGCCTCTTTATAAATCCATGGTACACATCTTGAATACTGCATGCAAATCGAGTTGTCCCATGTCAAAAAAGTTAATTGGAGTTGGAAAAGGTACAGAAAAGGGCAACACAAATTATTAGGGGTATGGAAAAGCTTCCATATAAGGATAAATTGGTAAGACTGGGACTTCTGAGCTTGGAAAAGTGACAACTAAGGGGGATATGATAGAATAAAAATAATAATAACTTTATGATAGAATAAAATCATGACTGGTGTGGAGAAAGTAATAAGGAAGTGTTATTTACTCCTTCTCATAAAACAAAAACTAGGGCTCACCAAATGAAGTTAATAGGCAGCAGGTTTAAAATGAACAAAAGGAAGTATTTCTTCACACAACGCACAGTCTACCTGTGGAACTCCTTGCCAGAGGATGTTGTGAAGGCCAAGACTTTAACAGGGTTAAAAAAAGAACTGGATAAATTCATGAAGGATAGGTCCATCAATGGCTATTAGCCAGGATAGGCACAGATTGCTGTTTGTCAGAGGCTGGGAATGGGTGACGGGATGGATCATTGGCTGATGATCTGTTCTGTCCATTTCCTCTGAAGCACCTGGCATTGACCACTGTCAGAAGACAGGATACTGGGCTAGATGGACCATTGGTCTGACCCAGTATGACCGTTCTTCTGTTCTATGTTCTTATCCACTTGTTAGCTCTTAACATACGGTTCACAATGCTGGTAAAAACGGGCCTTGCTACTTTTAGCAAGCGTCTATGTAGATTTAAGTATTTTATTGAGTGTGGCATGCGATATTAAAAGAGAAACAGGGCTGTGCTATCATGAACACAGAGTGGACTCTTTTGCTGGACACCGACAGACCCTTTCTGGCTCTTTGGCTGTCAGATTGACTAACACAGTCTATGCCGCCTAGTGTCACCACTCAGGAGCTCCCTAACTCCTGGCCCAGATTAAGCAGCCACAGAATGAATAGCTAAATACATCAAGGAAGGTACAACTGAAAGGAATGTAGGATAATTCACATGAAAATCTTCTTTACTGAGCAGGGTAGAGAGAGACGGCTAAGCATGGAATATATTTATCAACAGCACATTAAAACTCCAGGGCTCCTGAAGGTTATTTCATTTCAAATGAGGACCTTCTTGCTCATTTTAAAAGGCTCCACAAGAAGCTCTCTGCATTAAAAAGGGATATCATGTTTTTTTTCCAATCTGCTCTCCCTATGTCCTCTCAATTCACTGAGACTTTATAACAGGAAAAGCCTTGCATTCACTTTTTGCATTACTATGGGAAAAGCTTAGCACGCAAAATGTTGCACTGGTTGGTCAGAAATGAGGGTTTGTGCCAGTGTAGAACATGTTTCTCAATACAACTTGCCAAAAGATGCCCAGCATGATAGCTCTATACCGTAGACTGGCTGTTCTGCTCTATATAACACTGGGAAGCGTAAGAGTTTGGGTTTCTTCCACACACATATAGGGCCAAATTCTCCTCTCAGGTACAGCGCTACGATCCCAGGAACAGAAGAGGAGAATTTTGCTACAAAGTTCTTCCATTCAAAGAGAGACTATCTACCTACTGATCCAGAAGTAGCCAGGATCTAGCAGCTACAGCATAGGTCTAGTACTCAGTAAGCTTGGGGTCATATCCTGCCACTAACTCTCTATGTGGGACTGTATGCCCACCGGGAGTTCTTCAATTTCCCCATCCATAAAATGGGTGTAATCATTCCCAGACAAAAAATGTAACTGAAGTCATAGCGAAATTACAAATGATTAACTTAAAAGTGAAAACACCCGTACAAGAATATTTATTTACAAGTCCCAGTGCATGAGAGACCAGGAAATTTAGCATTAAGAATAAAATGTCTGAAACCCCTAAATGTTTGAAAAAAATATTAAAATACACAGTTAAGGCAACCAAATAATCTTAGCTCTGCCCCTACATGATGTACTGGAGAAGGTGGGGGGAGAGAACATTGTCCATCCATCCCAATTTCATTTCACCATTTATAAACCCTAGAATGAGTTACTTTGTGTACTATGTTTGTACACACTTTGTACACCGGCCACAGAAAAAGATGCTGTCACCGCCCTGGCTTGAACACTGACCAGGAAGATGTATTTGGGCCTCACACACTGGGAACTATGTGCTCTGAGACAATGTTTCCCAAACACTGGGTCGTGGGAAGGTTCTAGATAGGTCACTGCATGTGGGTCTGAATTAACGCATCACTGGGCCCTGGCCTTGGCAAACCTTCATCTCTCTGTGCCTGATGCGAAGGGGAGACCTGCACATAGAATCACAGTGAGTGGTGCTGTCACCCCATATCCCAGGTTGCAAGGCCCGGGGTGGCATGACGCTTGAAGCACATAACTACATTAGCTAGTAGAAGTGATATACAGAACTAGACAAGACAAACACCTGGAAGCATTTCCCTGCCTCAGTGTCCTCACCACTCCTGAGCTTGCTTTGAGCCTAGATCACAGTCCTCAAGGGAGTCCAGCATTCACTTGGTCATGCAGCTGGAAAGGACCCCTTTGCTACAAAAAGAGGCCCCTCTGTTTCTCTCTCCTGTCCAACGTCCAAGCTTCCGTTTGTCTCTCTGAGTCCCTCTGATTTCCCAGTGTTAACAACCTCAAGAAATAAAAAATCATGAGTTTATTTTTTTAAGACTATATTTGGTCCTGCCCCGCCCCGGTGAAAGTAGCAAGCAGAGGAGGGACTCTGCCAGCTTTTGGTAGAGCTGAACTTGTGATGACATGAGCGGCTCCAGCCCCCTCTAAATCCCCACACTCAAAAAAAAAAATTATAAGACTTGGCTATAGTGATTTCCCCCCGCTCTGTAGGTTTTAAGACCCAGCACTAACACCCGATCTCTTTGCTCTCCTGTACTGACACTCTCCAAACCCCAGAGAGGTTGGAGAAAACCAACTTGAGTTAGGATGCAGTTACTCTTTTGTTCTTTCCAGGTGAGATCTATTCAGGTGCTGATAGTCTTTAAGGAGCCCCCTATTCATGGCCAGCTGTGCTGGCACCACTCCCCTGTCTCTTTAGCACAAGGAATACGAGGCAGTACACAGTAAAAGACAGTCATAAAATATAAGAATACAGACAATTCATAAAATCAAACTGGAATTCACAAGTTGTACATATACAAATCATCAGAGGTGCACTTTATAAAATCCTTATTAGGTCATAACTGAAGGCCATCTTTCCACATTCTTCATTACAACTCCTTGGATCATCTCAGGGAGCCTGCCTGCAGGTAGGAGGCAGCCCCGAATAAACAGGCGCTGGCATGAGTTAATGACCCAGCACCTCCCTCTGCCCCACGGTAACTGGACTTTTGGTGTGGGTGCTATTTAGGGTTGCCTGGTCTCTGAAAACTAGGTACCTGGCAACCTAAATGGCATTGGGACACAGAAGCCAAAATCAAACTTTCTGGGTAAAAACCAGACATGTGGCAACCCTAGGGACATTGCTTTTATAAATTGGCCTTAATTTGCAAACAGCTTCTCTGATTAATTTTTGGTGGCAATTGTCCCCTTTCTCCAGTGCAAAACCTCATTAGGAACCAGCGAGTACTGTGAGCTCTAGCTCTAAATGGAAACGAGATAGAGACAGTTACATTTTTTTAAGTAAATGCATATGCCTCCAGCAGTCATTTTCTGGAAAAAGCCAACAAACCATTCTGATCTCATTATTTAAAATCTTAACTTTTAAAATTAGAGCTTAATTTACTCATCTTTGGTCCAGTCACACTAAGCTGGACTCCGCAAATCTAGAAATCTAAAATGTAATTTTTTTTCTCTTCCCAGTTTTTTGCTACAAATAGCAAAGAAGTTAGAAGGATATCTGCACTCTGGTTAATGCCTGTTTATAGGGTGTCAGAAATCAAGAACCATTTGACTTCAAATTTGTCTGTCACAGATCTAAACAGTTTTGAGACCAATACGCCACTGGTTTTTCTGGGGGGAGGAGGCAATGACAAACATCAGGCTCATAATGAAAATTCAGTTGCATTGTTAACTATGGATTGGCTCCCACCATTCCATATATTACAGGAGGGAATAATCCTGCATTGGCAAGATGATGGACCAGATGGTCTAACAGGGCTAACTTCTGTGATTTTGCATGGCAGGGACTTTGGTCCACATCCTCAAGGGTATTTAGGCTCCTCGTTTCCATTGACTTCAGTGGAAGTTAGGCACGTTAAGTACCTTTGAGGATTGGGGCCCATGTCGCTCCTTAGATCTGGAAAGTGCCACACACCCCTATGGCGCTATGGAATTAAAATATTAAATAAATGAAACAATAGGTGTCTGGTGGAACTCCATTTTCCCTGATTTACTACAACAAAAATAGTTATTATTATTTGTATTACAGAAGCACCTAAAGGGCCAAGTGAAGAGTGGAGCACCATTGTGCCTGTTTATTGTCCCCATTTTATACATAGGGAAACAGAGGCTCAGACTGTTTAAATGACTTACTCTAGTCACACATGATGTCTATGGCAGAGCCAGAAATGTAACCCAGATCTCCTGCAGCTCAGCCTTGTACCTTCACCACATACCCATTCTTCTACTCTGGAATGTTATCAGTTTTCCTTAGCATGATTAACAGAGTGGATTTTAGGGAGCTAATTGTAACTGTGTTGTTGTTCTGATCAACTTTGCATTGGTCAAGTGGAGAGGAATGGCCTTTCCTCCCTAGAAGACCTTTCCCTTCATTCAGTTCCAGGCTTCCAGAAACTGAAAATACTGCATAAGTGACAGCACCGAACAATACTGAAGGCACCGTGAAAGAACGTTTTGTGCTATCCCATTTTAATGGCTGGTGCTTTTATTACATAGCTTGTATTGTTACAGAATAATGTGTGCAGGTTTAGTGCCTGGGAATTGTAATATCCAAGTGTCGGATACTGAAAATTCTGTTATAGTATAGTTTAGGACATCAGTCTATTTTAAGTATCAGCTTCCTCCTTGTCCCCTTTCCCCGTGTCCATGAGCTTTCCCTGATCCTTGAGGCTGGTAGCTATGCAAGGCCACCGCTTAAACATGAATCACTTGTCTTCTAGCACCTTTGAGCTGAGGGTTCAAAACACTTTACAAACATTAATGAAACCTCAATGAGACTTTATTATCATCATCCCTATTTTCCAAAGGGAAACTGAGGCACAGAGAAGGCAGTGGCATATCAGAGACAAAACTGGGACTAGAACCCAGGAGTTCAAGCGCTTAGCTTCCAGCTCTATTCACTAGGCAACATATACTGACTGTTTTTAACTGTGGGAGCCCTTTTTATCTGCAGTCAGAATGGGCCCATGGCTCATTTCACTGCATCACAACAAATTGCCTCCATCTCTCTCCACATACTGCTGATTTTACCAAATACAGCTTCTGTAGCCTTGCCATTCCTCTTCATTAATCTTCTCTGCCAGCTGCCTGAGGTTTCCTCTTCCTCCCAGCCCTGCTGCTATAAACTGCTGCGTGGTACAAAGGAGAAAACTCAGCCCCGACTGAGGGCACAGTCAAAGAGACACTAATGCGCAGAGGAGGTAAGTGAAGGGCCAAAGCCTCTTAGGAGTGGTCCAACTGTTGCCACGGGTTCTTCCTAATCATTGATAAACCCAGCATTGGATCATGTGGTGGTGCTGCCACTCAGCTTTCTCCTAGCTGAAGAAGAGCTCAGAATCACTGCAAATTGCCAACCAGAGAAACAACCTTGCTATCAGGCAGTGGCTGAACAGAGCAGATTAGCAATCCCGGTCCTGCCTCCTTTCTCTGACAATGGCCAGTGAAAGTTGCTTCTGCAAAGAGACTAAACCCAGCACAGTGCATCTTCTTGAGCTATACTATACGAAAGGAGACATTTCCTCCTGACCATATATCCTGAAGTATGATGATCCCTTGTTAATTTCATAGTCGGTAGTGTAGCTACGGCTGGTATTCTTGTTTATATAAGTGCCATATCAGCTGTTCCCCTCTTGCTAAACTATTTGCCACAGTGATATTCTAGCGCAACAAGTTCTACAGATTAATTAAGAAGTATTTTGCATATGATCCACTACAGACATACTGCTTTTTCACTGGCCTGGTGCCCTACTGTGTTTATGTTAAGGGGAAGGGTTAAAAACAACATGCTGGTCCAGTACTCAAGACAGTTACACAGCGGGTTCTTAGACTAGGTTTTACTGAGGCTTTTGCTGCACATCACAGTCAGTGGTCCCAGATGTATGTGTATCTTGGCACTTTTGGGCATCAAAAATAATACTTAAATAGCACTTTATAATTTTACCAACCTTAGCTTTAGTTAGCCCTCACAACCAGCCAGTGAGGGCGAGCCCATGACATCCATTTTACTGATGTGGACACTGAGGCACAGAGCGGTGACAGGATCAGGGTCAGGACTCATGATTCCCTGGCTTAGGCCATGAGACCATGGCACTCTTGCTCAGCATCACACGGAGAGATCCTGTGTGTTGCTGCATCTGGGTCCCTTTGAGTCATGCTATGCTCGGATACTGTGGTGAAAGGCACCAAACTAAGAACCTAGCTAGCTAGATATGGGGTTCGTAATCATCTTGGTAACTATAAGCCCCTTTGGACATCACACCTAGGGAGCCAGTCTTTACAGTAACTGAGCCTTCTGGGTATTATTTGGTAGGTGAACAGAAAGTGAAAGAGAGAATCTTTGGCAGGGCTAACAAGCGTCACACTTCAGCCACAGATTCTAAGACCGCAGGGACTCAGGTTTGATTAGAACAGGACCCTAGGCCAAGGCGTATGTGTTGGAGTCTGTGTCTAAAGGACAACAATGCATGGGACAAGAGGATGCATCCAGGGCTGGATTTAGGGGCAGGTGACCCAGGTGACCACCTGAGTTGCGAGGCTTGGGAGGTGCCAGGCTCAGGGTGCTGTTTGCGACTAAAGGGAAAATACAATGTTTGAAGTAAAATGTTTCAGGTATTCCGTACGTGGATTCATGTTTCACTAACCTCCTAGAAAGTTCTGGACCTTTGGAGAATCCTGTGGAACCTGCCAGACTTTCTGAGAACCGCCTTTTCCTCGAACCTCCTAAAACGTTGTCAGCCACGCCCTCGCGGGTATCTAAGGGGCGGGGCGTCGCCAGTCAGTCAGTGCAATATAAGAGTGAACTGAAGTGAAGCTGCGATGTTGTGAACCTTGTTTTATTGCGTAATTGTGAAAAGTGCACTTGTGTTTTAAGACTTGAAGCGTGTAAGTAGCAACTAATAAAGGATATATTTAATGAGATGCCAGAGATATTTATTGAACCTCTATCTATGCAACAATATAAAATAAATACTGTTACTTCCTTTGCCATGCTTATCATGTAATGTTTGATGACTTTCTAAGACTGCTATTTTATCACTTGAAAATGCCATTGGCCAGTCTTTGGATCTCTTTGACGCCGTGCTTCAGTTCGCGAGGACAAAGGCGAGAAAAGCGACCTTTTGAACTAAAGGACAAGGGTTCACATTCTCAGGCTGTCACCTCCTGTAACGTTATTTAGTTCTGGTCCACCTAATGTTGATGCACAGTTCAATTTCCTGATGCCAGGACATTTCAGTGATTCTTCAAATTAAAAAGTTTCTATAAACTTGGAGGAAACTAATTTTTTTTATTTGCTTATATATGGCATGAATAAGTACAGATTTACAGATCCTTTCGTGCAAATGTATCATCTTATCTGACAGGGATAAATCATGCATGCAAATTGTGCATCAAAGCCGTGAAATGGGCTACAAATGCAATAAAAAAATAAGATATTCACACGTTTAACAAATGGATGTGGGGGGACACACCGAAAATGCTCCTCGCCTGGGGTGCTATTTGGTCTAGGACCAGCCCTGGATGCATCTCTTTCTCAGAAAAGCCAACAATAGGAGTTTCTAGCCACCTTCTTCTAAGCTCTTGGACTCTCACAGCATGTAATTTTAAAATCTTAATTAATTAAGTTTTCTGGAAGCCATATGGAAGGAGAGGCAGAAGGGCCAGCATATTAATGCTAGAGAATAATGATAAATGCCTCCTGCGTTAGGTTTCTTTAGGGGTGAGTGTGAAGGTAATCTCCTAAGGGTTAGACGTTTATCTCCAGCGGCAATAGCGTGGGGAGCTGCAGTCTACGTGCACTCTGCTTCACACACCTCGCTGCTGATTAAAAGCAGCAGACATTTCTGCTAGGTGAGTGCCATTTGAATTGACAAACTGGGATTTCTGCTGTGCACTTCACACTTAACATGGCCCTTCCTAGACTTTGAAGGCAACGGCTTGTTGCCGTAGGGTGTGAAACTAACAAAGCCGAGCAACATAAGCCCAGGGCTCCCGTTGGATCCTTCATCAAAGACAATATTAAACAGCGCTGCTTTCATAACTACTATTCTGGGCCACTTGGGCGCTGAAACAGAGAAAAGGAAGTTAATTTCTGTTATTATAGCCTGCTGCAACTGACAGAGTCCTGGGAGAAGCCATCTTATTTTAATGGCTCACACTGCCTGTGCCTTTACAGAAGCTCCTATTAATTGGACTAGGTGTCTAATGCTCATCAAATGCACTCCTGCTCCTCCCCCCGTGGCTCTCCAGATGTCTCCCTGTGCGCATTAGAGAACGTTCCTTTCCTGGGCCGTTTACCCCACCTGCACAGCTGTTTCTCCACCTTTCCTGCCACCAGCTCTGGTGACCCACAGCGCATCACTTGAGAAGTACCATGCTTCCCAGTGTGGGTCTGTGGCTACAGTCCCAGGCTGGAGAGTCCTAGGATTTGAATTCTAGTCTCAGCTCTGCTTTTGACTTGCTGTGTGACTTTAGGGAAGTCATTTAGTCTCAGTTTCCCCATCTAGTAAATGGGGAAGTCAACAATGTTTATCCACCCATATTAAAGCCCTTAGAAATTAAAAGAATGCAAAGTGCTAAATATGAATGTTATTAGAGATGAACTGACAGGAAACTCACTGCAGAAAGAAGTGGAAGGGATTTCCTGCACCTTGCCTGTGTGTGTTGTGTGGAACATCTCACACAGCTGTAAAGGACCATGCCGCTACCCACAGTGCCAGGCCAGCAGGTTACTTTGATGAACTGACATAACTGCATCTGAGACCTTTTGCATTGTTCTCTCAGGACTGCAGGACTCCCTGATTTTTCCGAGTGCTCATCGTCAGCTGGTCAGAGGGGTTGTTTCAGAAGAGCAGGGAGGCACGTCAAAGGAGTTTGCACATTCAACTTAGAAGAAAGAGACAAAGAAGAGAGGAAGGAAGGAGCACATGCCCATGAGTCACTGTGAAATGGGAAGACGCAGAAGAAGAAAAGCTTCACAGAGCAGCAACAGTAGGGGATAACCTCAATGGAGGCCTAAATAAGCACACTGGATAATGTTCTTTCTTATTTCTTACTTTGAGGTCAGTGATATCTAGGGTGGGATCAGATTTTCACAGTGGAAGAAACAGGTCACTTCTTGGGATGGAAGGCAGGGATGCTCCGGGGACAGTTCTGGCAGCATCAAAGAGGTCTGACTGTGTGAAAGGAAGAGGAAGGATGCTCCATTTCTCCCTCTTCTCAAGCAGGCAACCATCTTCCCTCTTCCTCCTAGCCACCCTATGGATTTGATTTTTCATGCCAAGGAAGGCTGGTTTAAGGCCTTGAGTAGGGGAAGATTGGCAGGAAGCCTGATGAGGTGAAGCCAGGATATTAATATAGGACAGGACTTAGGGTGGAGGATGTGCACATGTACTCACCCAGCCTGTTGCCAGTTTCACCAGCTCAGCAAGCTAGCAGCATTATTTAGGTTTATTGAACATATGACACTGGGAATTGTGCAGCTCATGAAATGTTCAGTGAAGCTGGATGAATGAGACTTTTCCAATACATTTTTAAATGTGAAATTATCACCATTTGATGGCGTGTCGACTCTGGCCATGTATGACGCAGTTAACTGAATGCGCAGTTCTGTCTTGTAAAGTGACTCTGTGAATCACGGGTTCAATTTCTCTCACTGATTTGCCACTCACAGGTGCTCAGTTTACATGCAAAGAGGAGTTTTCTTTGTGCCAGTCCTGCAAACACAACCTGGGTTCTGAGACTCAAACGGGGCACTTTCCTTTTCACGCCCCATTGCCTGTGCGATCCCACTGCTTACATTAGGTCCTCCGGGGAAATTCACTCCATCAACAGGGTGGGTGGAAGTTCCTCCATTAGGAACACTTCTGGCCCCAAAACCCTCCCAATCAGGAGCCCCTGGTGCAGGGGGAGCATAAGGGGCATTTCAGTTTGGGCTGATGAGAGGTTAGGTGGAAGGAGTCATTCCCCTTCTTGGGGTGGGGGCATGAGTTAAGGCAGCCTTCAGGCTGCTCTAATCTGTTCCAGGGGCCCATCCAGACCCTGCTGGCTCGAACGCAGCCTCCACTCTGTGCTCGGCCCCAGTGCAGGGATGAATCTGGTCCTCAGTGAGTTTGCAGAGGTGTAACTGATTGGAACTCAATGAACAGTTCTATCGGTGGTGCATAAGAGCTAAACTCCAGCCCTCTCTCTCGGTTCTGGTGGCTCTGCCAGGGATGCGGTCTAGATATAAACCATATGTCACCATGGTTGCACCTGCCCTGTATTTCCAGTAACACCTTCGATTATTACAGTGGAAAGAATTTCTATTTGTAAACATGTATTTACTTCAGGAGGCAGCGTATGGTTCAGTGGGCTGAGCAGGGCCTGTGAGCCAGGACTCCCGGGTTCTACTCCTTTGTCTGGAAGGAAGTGTGGACTAGTGGCTAGAGCAGGGAGGCTGTCACTGAGCGATGTTTCACAAATGATTTCTCTCTCTCTCTGCTTCACTTTCCACAGCCATAAAACAGGGTTAAAAATTCTCACTTAGCACTTGTAAAATTCTTTGGATTAGGTGCTATTGAAATGCAAAAATATATACATTACTTTTCCCAGTCTGGGACTGTAGGCTTTTTGAGGAAGGAAACGCTTCTACCTGTGTGTACAGTCCTGGCACAATGGCCTGTGAGTGCTAATGCAATACAAAGCGATAATAAATCCATGCAGTTGGTTTACTTTTTGCATTTTATTCAGCAAGGACAGTGAAATTACCCTGGGCACTTTCACTTGTTATCTATGCTCAATTTCATTTTCTGCATCTCTTGCATCAGTACAGTGGTGGCACTTTTGGATTCCCAGTAGGTGGAGGTTTGAATCCAAAAGGACAACACAAAATTAAATCAAAGTTCTCATTTTTTAAAAAAGTAAAGCAATCTATGGAAGAAGAGTGGCTTCTAAAACCATTTTTTTTTTATAACGAAACTTCAATTTGAGGTTAAAGTAATTGATAGTGGTTAAGTTTGATGCTAATGAAAGCAGTGAGGATTGCCTGTGGTTCTGCCTTACATGACACAGCGCCACAAATTCGCCACTCATTTGTTCTTTCTTTTAGCGCTCCAATCTCTCCTTCTCCAATACAGTTGACATCATGCAGTTCATAGAGCAATCTCAGTTTCCATGGCTCTGTCCTGTGCATCCTGACTGCAAGAAAATTAAAGGGCCTTGAGTTTATTTCGAGGCCTTGTGATGCTATGACATTGCACCGGTACTTGATGGGGGATGCATCATCATACATTGATTCAACATCCCAGTGTGAAGTGGAAAACATTCTGATAGGGTTAGAATGAGATTAGCTAAATCCCACAGAACAATTGTTAAAAGGTGCTGTGATTAATCCATTTGCTGAATCCATTACTAGATAAATCACATTCCCCACCTCCGGTAGTCAGAACCAGAACCCTAGTCTTTCAGGCTCCAAAACACAGACCTCTGCCACTTAAGCTGAGGAGATCTACTGATAGCAGTAGTAGATCTTTTATCCTCTCTGTGGGCTCAGCCATTAGAGCACAACATGAACATGCACACACGCACGCACACTATTACAGTGAAAAAATTAAGCCTGTTTGACCTTGACCACATGTTTTAAGCTCTCCCACTCCCTGCCCAACCTATACAGAGTCATGGAGCAGGGATTACCCTTGGTTGTGTAGATTCTCCCTGCCTGCAGGCACCCCTAGTCCTCTCGCCTCTTCTTTTGCCAGTCATTGAGAAAAGCAAAACACTTGTCACCCTTGACTCCGTTTCTTCCCCCACCCCCTTCTCTCATTGGAAAACCATGTTTTTGCCACAAAAGCAGTGACCTCTGTGCCTGGCCGAAGCGAGGGGGGGATTTCTGATTCCTCTTCAGTGCAGAGCAGGGACAGGATTTTGCGGTTTCACCACAGCAAGGCAGGACTGGTGACGTTTCACCTCTGATCCAATCCACTGAGCCTCACGACATGAAGGACACGTCTTTCCACACACTTCCAGCAACATGGGCTCACTGACCAGCCATCCTGAGATCCTGTGCTGACACATGGGATCCATAGAGGGTGGCGCTATGAAGCCACAGCTACTCCAAAGGCATTCCCATTGTGCAGCTGTCACCTGCTGTTCAGTATGTGTTCAGTAGATTGCCCCTCTCCCCCCGTGCTGCTCCATAGAGAGGACATGAGTCTGTTACAGCCCCAGCTACAGAGCCTGGTTCTTTAGCTCAACTGTAGAGACTCATGCTTTTAGCTCTGGACAGTCTGGTGTCAGCCAACACAGCAGCTGTTACACGACTTCCCAGGCTGCTCTCACTGGACCAGTTCAGCCAAAGCTCTCCTGTTTAATTTCAATGGGTCACTAACTATCCAGTTACTTACCTGGGGGTGAGGGAGGCAAACACAACTGATTGGCATCCCACGGAGACCAATTCAACTTGTCTCCTTCATGCTTTGGCATGTGGAGGGTCCATTTTTGGCTCCCTCACCAGGGCAGCTATCTCCAGATTGCAGAGGGGCTGTTTTGATCTCAGCTGTTGTGCCACACAGAAAGTGTCTTTACACAAGTGAAGAGAACAGGGTGCTGGCCAGGATGTTCTTCTCCAAGATGTTGGGATTATCCTAACATCTCCTCCCCCCAACTACCTAGTAGACTGAGGACCAATGGCCCCTGACAGTCATTTTCAACTTCCACTAGATGAGGGGGAAGAGGGGGAATTGGAACTAAGCCCATGAAAACAAGTACCTTACTCTAGTGACTATAGTAAGAGAGTACCCAGGGGTTCTCAGACCCTCTCCAATGTCTTCCTCACAGCAGAATAATATAATACAAAAAAGAGAAATGAATTAAAGGACAAGCAATGCACTTATTTTCCAGACTGGTGGAAAATTTGCTCTGGTTCAGTAAACGCACAGAAATTAGTGATTTCATGAGAATCTATTAAGGCATGTAGACTGTCTCCCAAGGGACCTCGGCAGGATCGTTCTGCACAGATTATTCTCCAGGGCTTTGCCCAGTCTAGTTTTAAATGTCCCAAATGATGAGGCTTCCCTCATTTCCCTTGTGGAAACTATTCCACAGTCAACTACATCTCTCACTGCTAGGTAATTTTTCCTGCCCAAATTTTGCCTTTTCTTAATTTTGCACTGTGATTTCTAGTTCTATCCCTCAGGCCATCCAAAACAATCCCTCTTTCCCTCCTTGGGCTTCACACTCTCTGTTACACATAGATCATTAGCACGTCTCATCTTTAGTCACTTGGCCAAGCTAGCTGAGTGTTTAGCTCTTTAAAGCTTTCCTCGTAAGTCAGGCAGTCCCTCCAGCCCTTTAATCGTTTTTGTTGCTCTTCTCTGAATTTCCTCTAATTTTGTTTACATCTCTCCGGAATTGAAGTGCCCGGAACTGCACAGAGTAAACAACAGCTCATTATCTGGCTAGATGCTAATTCCAGCTATCAGAGCACAGGTGCTCCACGCACACACAGATGCTTTGTGGTACTAGGTGCCAATTTGCCCTCAAGGAAAAGTCAGAGCCTCCTCAGATGGATTAAGTCCCTAGCTGTCACTCAGGACCAGAAGTGAATCAAAACCCAAACCCTCTTTGGACATTTCAGAAAGTTCACAGGAGGTTTTTTGTTCTATTTTCACACAGCCCTACAGTCCCTGGTCCTGTCCAAGAGTGGAGGCATTCAAAACTGGATGAAGGCACTCCAGGCCCTAAGCACATGGGACCCCCATCGCTCCATTTCTCTAGTCCCAGTCCTCACTTGGAATGGCAGGGCCTCCCTGCCCTTCTAAAAAGGCAAGGGCAGCAGCACAGCATCACTAACTCTCGTCAGGAACAGGACATGGAACAGTACTTCTCCTCTTCCCACCCCTCCAGGCAAGGCAGGGACAGTAGCAGGGCTGTCTTTTCTAGTGTTTACCTCAACAGCCAGATGGATCTGCCTGACTGCAATAGACCCACTTTTTTCAGCCACACAAAAAGGCACCATCCAGGGTGGTATTGGGGGTGGGGAGGATCTGGGAGTTGGCACTCTTCTGAGATGAATGGAACAGTTTACGACTCCCAGAGCTGTTGTTGACGGCTGTCGGCAGATGCAAGCAGACAACCTTGGATCGATTACACTAAGTTCATGTTTTCAAGCTTCTTTTTATAACCATACAGGCCAGAAACGTATAGATATTTTTAAGTGAAAGTTGAGATTTGGATATAATCACATGACTCCAGGAGCTGAAATAGCTGTACTGGCAAAAGGGCAGTTTTGCTGGTATGAGCCATGTCCACACTAGGATCACTTTGGAAGTGTAGTATACAGGTATATCTATGCTGGCAAAGCACTTCTAGGGTAATTTTGGCCTTAATTGCATGCTAATATGAACCCATTGAGCTATACAGGAAGCACATTTCGACACACACAAACATACATCCTCTCCCTCCATCTCTCAAATCCATTGCCCTCTGCTTGTGGCATGCACCCTTCCAAACACAAGAGAAGACACATTCAAATGCACATAGCCACAACTTCAGACCCAGACGTATGCACAGACATGCACGCTCCTGGATCCATGCTCAGGAATACATGCAACCACATCATGCACCAATGTATCCTTACAAGACACAAATGCATGCGCCAACACCCACATGCCCAGAGGCAGATACACACTGACATGCCTTGGAACACACGTCTATACATGCAAAGAAATCACAAAGATTCCTTTGAATACACAAGAGATGAGCATATGTGAATCCTCCCCTGCAGACACGTTAACCAACACACCCACAAACATATGGCCACAAAAGCACTTTTACAAACACCCCTATGCCTGGAGGTTCTGTGCACCGGCAGACGGCTAGTACTCAGAGTCAGCACTGCCATTAACTCGTGGTGTGGCCTTATGCAAGTCACTTAGGGCCAGATTGTACCTAGCCCTCTGCAGGTGCATGAGCAGGAGGGCACAAGGAGGGATATTAACAGTTACTGTCCCAGGTTCTAAGGATTAAGTGGTTCCAACCTGCAACCCACTATATATAAGTGCTAACGGGCAGCGTGGGAAACCTGTGATTACTCATAAGCATTGCACACTCACACCCAGATGACTGTGCACTGATACACTATTGATTTCCTTGCTGGAACTCCAGGGCTGTTGCCAGTGCCTTCCATTTGTCTCTTAGTTCACCCCCCGCCTTCATCACTCACATTCTTTCTCTGCCATGCACCCTGCACAAAGCAATTCTTCATTTTTTATAGAAATGACAAAAAACTAAGGATCATTTTATTTAAGAGAGATTCCCTCCAGCCCTGAAAAGAATGAGGAAAGACTTCCCCAAGGTCAACCAACTCCCAGGCCCTGCAGAGAGGAGTTCATTTCAAGGACAGGCTGGTTTCAGACTTAGGAGTTAATTTAGGGTGGCTCTAATTGAACAGGAAACTCACAAACTCCAATTTTGGAGCCCAAACCTCCATCTACGTCCCCCTGATTTCAGCTCAAACCCTTAACCATTGACCAGATCCAAACTCCTTCTCCTAACCACCAGCCATAGCTCTGATCCCAACCCTCCAACCTTAACATGAATGTCCCCATTTACCTAACTCTTACCTTGAAATCCAGCAACAGCAGAATGACGAACCAGCACCCAATTGTCCCCTGGGCTCATGAATGAGTGGGAAAGAGGGGGCAGGAAGCCTCTTTTTCCAATGGAAACAGCAGGGTTGGATTCTTCCATAGGGCTTCAGAAAGCTCTGGGGTGAAGCCCCAGGAAGGGGGTGGGTCCAGGCCCATCAGCAAGCAGCCTGCTTATGCTATAAAACCTATGGAGTTTAAGGCCAGAAGGGACCTTCAGATCATCTAGTCTGGCCTCCTGCATATCACAGGCCACCAACACCATCCAGCACCCGCTCACTAAACCCAGAAACCAGACTTAAACCAAAGCATAACAGCCCACAGGAAGTGTGTGTCACAGGCAGAGAACAGGAGGGACCTAGGTGCAACAAAGCCAGAGGCCCCTGCAATGGTGGGGAAAGGATTAAATCAAATATATCCAGATACTCCTGACAAGTGACCCCCACCCACACACTGCAAACCCCTGACTTCCCTGCCAATCTGGTCTGGTGGAAAGTTCCTACCCGACCCCACATATGGCGATCAGTTAGATCTCAAGCACGTGGATAACAACCAGCCAGCCAAGCACCCGAGAGACAGAAGGCTTGGTGCTACCTCAGAGTCCTGCCCCACCTCTTCCCATGCTTCAGAGGAAGGACCATCAGCAAGCCCTACCAGGGCAAACACTGCTGTGGCTCAGGGAAGCCAATGTGTACCCTTCACAGTGCTTCCCCCCATCTTTCTGCATGAGTGAAATGGGGAACCTTGCCCAGGCTGACAGGAACCCCTCTGGGGAGGATACACTGGGCAGCATCTCAGCTTCCACATCTAGGCTCCAGCCAAGGCAGAAACATCCTCCTCAAATACCAGCTCTCCCCCTGGGCCAGTAGGTGACCAGATAGCAAAAAAAATGGGGAGGGGGGGACAGGGGTATAATAGGTGACTATATAAGAAAAAGCCCTGAATATCGGGACTGTCCCTGTAAAATCGGGACATCTGGTCACTCTAGCCATAACCCTAACAATTCACCATTCTCTGAGCTGCATTAAGGCGAATGGCATAGAACAAAATCAGGGCAGCACGTCTCTTTCTTCATGCATTTGCACTTGCATCACTCTAATTCCCAGAGTCCTCCCTGCCCCACACTAGGAGGGGCTGTCTCTGTGCCTCTCCACTTAGAACCTCCCCTGCCCCACACTGGGAGGTCCTGCTTCTGTGTCTCTTCCCCCAGAGTTCCCTCCCTTCTGCCCCACACTGGGAGGGAATGTCTCTTTACCTCTCTCTACCCCAAGTCCCCTCTACTCCACATTGAGCACAAACACTTAAGATTGGCCATACTGGGTCAGACCAATGGTCCACCTAGGCCAGTGTGCCGTCTTCTGACAGTGGCCAGTGCAGATGCTTCAGAGGGAATGAACAGAACAGGGCAATTATTGAGCAATGCATCCCATCATCCAGTTCCAGCATCTGGCAGTCAGAGGCCTACGGACACTCAGAGCATGGGGTTACATCCATGACCAGCTTGGCTACCAGCCATTGCTGGACCTATCCTCCATGAACTAATCTAATTATTTTTGGAACCCTGGTATACTTTTGCCTGTCACAAGGTCCCCTGCCAACCAGTTCCGGAGGTTGACTATGCATTGTGTGAAGAAGTACTTCCTTATGTTTGTTTAAACCTGCTGCCTATTCGTTTCATTGGGTGACCCCTGATTCTTGTGTTAGGTGAAGGGATAAATAACACGTCCTCTACACCAGTCATGATTTTATAGTCCTCTATCATATCCCCCCTTAGTCATCTCTTTTCTAAAATGAACAGTCCCAGTCTTTTTAATCTCTCCTCATATGGAAGCTCCTCCATACCCCTAATCAATGTGAGGGCTATTTCTGCATCTGTCCCTTCATAGCGTCCCCCTGCCCTACACTGGGAGGGATGTCTCTCCCTCCCACCCCCCCAGAGCCCAGCCCTGCCCCACACTGAGATGGGGGGAAGTTGGAAACTGTCTAGACTGCTCACCCCAAGTGCTATCCATTCTGCCCTCACCATTTTCTCTTCTCATTATCAGAGCTGGACAAGATGGTCTGTGCTGTGACTGATATTTTTTTCTCCTGGACAAAATGATCACAAGGAGAGCACTTCATCTGTCAAAGCAATTCCCTGGCTGAGTCTGAATAGCACATGAAATCACAGCACATTCTTCTTTCAGGAAAAGGGAAGCTCTTAAAAAGGGAAGATTTGCTATTCCAGATCAGACCCTATGGTCCAGTCACTGAACTCAGTATCCTGCCACTGGCAGTGTCTCCCAGAAAAAAGACACCACTAGTAAGGTACCTGGCCATTTTTGCAATGCTGTCTGTGGGTGGCTAGATAAATTCCACACCAATCCCTATGGCAATAACCTTATACTGCCCTGAAGCACACGTTTTCAGTGCCCTCTTCACTTTGCTCTACAGCTCGTTGTACTAATGATCATAAGATCATCCAGACCACTCCAACCTAGTCTCAGTAACTGATCCCAGTAACACTCCTCCAGCAGGGAGTTCTGCAGGTTTTCAATACATCCAGTAGAGGAGACTTCCCTTTCACTAGCTCTTAATCTCACTATACTACCCTTTGGTCTCATTTTCAAGCATAAAGAGGAGGGATGGACTGACCCCAGAAGTACCCTGCACCTGCCCAATAAGCACCCTCGTCATTCACTCACCAATCCCCCAGCACAGCCTGATTGCTCAGAGAACCGCATACCATAGAAAGGACCAGGCTTCCCTCCCTGTGGTTATACCTAGCCCCGGACTTTGAAGTCCACATCCGAGTGAGCCCACCTCTAATCCAATCCCCTCTGTGCGGAATCTCTTCTCCCCCGGTGAGGGTTAATCCCATCCCACTGGTGCCTGGATTGCAGAAGTCCAAGGGGACCTGCAGGAGGCGCCGCTGACAAAGGACATGGTGGCTCAGATTCTAAAGGGCTGCCTTTCCCATTGACCAATGACGGGAGGAGAAAGGGAGAAGTAGCAGGTGCTGGAAGGGAGTGTTTCAAGAAGCACCTGCTGTTTGTGGGGTGAAAGGAAATGCAGCTGGTGGCTCCTTTAAGTTGTTTGCTCTCTTGCCTGAACCCCCAAGATACAGGAATGCTCCCAAGATAGGAGGGGGACCAATCGCAGCATGACCCTACGCATGGGGACTGTGACCACCCCTAACCCCCGCGTAAGATGCAGGGAATGAGGAGGTCATAAACCCACGCTAGTGCCAGGGACCACCTGGCTCTTCGTTCCCAGCGGCAGTCTCAGAGCTCGCCTGAGGATACTTATCTCAGAACAGGAGGGGTGCATTAGCGGTTCAGAGCTGAAGCAGGTCTCTATTTATCATAGTAACGCCTTCAGATCACATGACTGAGAGTGGCGGCGTATAACTGGTGGAGGAAATGGGTCATTACTGGGGTGGTAGCTATTGTCTATACTGAGTTACAAAGGTCTGTGGGTGAAGGGGCGGGGCTAGAGCAAACCCATGGGGTTTGACTCTGAAACATCCTTGCTTTCAGTAGGCAAACATCCAGCTTTTTCTGCCTTCTCCCCCAGTCGGAGCCTGCAAGTAAACTCCGCTTCACCTTGGGCCTTGCCCGTCTTCACCACTTTTGGGACCGTAAGCCAACTGAGGGAGTCATGATCTCCTCAGCACAGCTGTGTGTGGGGAGTGCTCCCTGATTGCATTAGATACCCTGAAAACAACTAGGAAGAAAAGTATATCCCAGGAACCAGGGGAAGACTTTTCCCTCACCCCAGTGACGCACACATACTGCACAAACACATCGCATTCACCAGCACCCAGGCACCACAGACTCACACACACATGCCATGCGGTCGCCCCCTCCTCACATACACCCACCATCGCCTAATGAAATATCTATGGAAAAAGGACTTGAAGATAAAATGCTGGCAAACAAACCAATACACAGCAGGCTGTACAGCTCTGAGGGCACACTACGGTCCAGAAGGAAGCCAGGCAGAGATGCCGACCTGTGTGGGGCATGGGGAAGCATGGGAGCTGTATGCCTTCGGCTCAAGCAGGGCAGTGGGACCGAGGCAACATGTGGCAAGGTTTATAGGAGCCCATGTTGGAGCCCTGGGATGGCACCAGGGGAATGCGGAGGCATTGGCCCAGCTCAGGCTGAGGGGGAGGGCAGGGAAAAGGGGCGTCCTATCCTGCCACCAGGCAGAAGCAGGGAAGCACAGGAAACCTGAACTACCATGCTAAGCACAGGAGTGAGGTGAGCGAAACTCAGTGCCAGGCTGGAAGCCTCCAGCCCCGACAAGAGGAAGAAGAGCAAAGCCCCGTCTCCGTCCCCGTGCCTCTGAGCCCAGCCAGGCAGAGGGGACATACAACCCATGTCACGTACCCTGGCAAGAGCTCCAGAGGAAACAGCCTGCGTGAGTCACTTGGCACTGTGGAGACCTTAGGTCTCCTGCCAGCCTCAGCTGTGATTCTCTCTCCCTCCATTGCCTGCCATTCAGTCATAGCTCGGCTGCATCCCACACCACCAGCCCCGTTCCTTTTTGCTCTCGGCTCAGTTGCCAGTGGGATACTGGAACAAGGGAAATGTCCCCCCTCTGTATCCACATACACCCCCCGACAGGCCGAGGCGGGCAGCCTGCCTTCGAAAACGGTCAAGCCCAGCTCGCTAGCTAGCTGTGACGTGCAGTGTTTGGAAAAAGCTATACGAGGGGGCATATTCCCTATCCAAATCAATACTCCAGTACTCCAGAGTAATAGCCCCGAACAGTCACACTTGCCAGTGTTACTGACACATTGGAGGCTCATTACTGTTGAATACTGTGGAGTGCAGCATTTTTCCTTGTAACCCCTTCAGCACCTTTTGGTTTGCTTGCCACAGCACCCGGCCTCTCCCAGGCAGCTCCCACCCCATGCCTTCTATAGCCTCTCACTCTCTCAGGACGAGAGATGTAAACTCCACTGCTGGCTTTGAGTGGCTTCCATCTGGCTTCCAGTCTATCCAAAAGTTGGGAGGAACTGTAGATGCTGTCCCAGTGTTAGCATTGTTTTCTCCCCCTCTCCAGAGGATGCACAGTAGCTCAGCATTCAAAGGGTTAATGATCTCTGGAGGCGGCACGGGGAGACATCAGGGAAACACACAGTTGGGGGGTTTATGCAGTTATGCAACTAGTGTCTGGGAACAGGTTAGTCAATAGCAGCCCCGGAGCTTAGCATGGATTGTGGTGAGACCAGAGTCACTGTAAAAGGTTAAAGCCGCTCCAAACTACACCAGAACCGGGATCTCCTGGGTCACTCTTCACACCTGCTTGTGTATTGGAAGCACCGTATGGCTCAGACACCAGTGGCTTTAGTTGGAAAACAAACATCAGAGATAGCAGGAGGTGTTTGGAGCCTGTGAATTGGCAGCGTCCATTTTCCTTGAGGGGTCCCGTGCCAATTCTCCCAGAGCAGAGGGATGCTCACACCAACCCATTGGACTTCACGGCTCATAGCGGCTATGCGTTTACTGGTGGGGGGAGGAGGGGTGTGAGTAGGCATGGGTGGTGTTGAAGAATTCTCCCTCCTCCTTCAGAAATGGGCACATGGGGAGAAGAAAGTGCCAATTTCACCATCCAGAGCCGAGAGAGTGAGTGTGAGAGAGAGAAAATCTGTGAGCGAGAAGGGAGAGCATGTATGTGTGACACAGCGAGCGAGAGAGAGAGAGCAGTCCATGATGTGCGCAGCAGAGAGAGGGGAGGTGCACGAGAGAGAGGTCATGCAACAGCGGTGGGGAACGTGTGAGCCTGTGAGCTCAAGAGAGTGTGTTAGCAAGTCTGCATCGGAGAAAGTGTGCAGAAGGGAGGGAGCGGGTGTGTGGGTGCTGGATACAGTGTGCGACAAAGAGGGACAGTGTGTGTGTGAGCTAGGGAGAAAAGAGGGCTGTGTGACAGCGCGTATGTAAGCAGGACAGTGTGTCAGAGAGTGTGACGGAGAGCTTGTGTGTGTGTAAGAGAGACCTTGTGTGTTTGTGTGATCAAGTGTGCGTGAGGTGGCATATGATAGAGAGTAGGCCTGACACAGAAGATAAAGAGCACGTACGTACGTGTGCAGTAGGGGTGCTGCATGATAGATAAAGTGTGCGCGTGCAACCAACGGCGCTGGCGAGAGGGAGCAAGAGAATGTGTGTGCAAGTGAGAGAGGGGGCGAGAGGAAGTGAGCGTGTGCGTGACACTGTAGGGATTGTATGTGCCAGAGAGAGAAATGTGTTTCTGGCACAGTGAGCCGGAGCAAGTTTATGTACACGGTACGTTATATTTATGGCCGTGTGTGTGTGTGTGAGATTACTGGCATGTGGAATGAGTGTGTACCTTGTGTACGAGACGCAAGTCCGTGTATGGGGGGAGAGTATGTATGTGAGTGTTAGTTTGCACACGCTGTACAGTATGCATTAACCCTTCACCCTTGTTTACAGAAAACACCTATAAACCAACCAAAAATGTCTATCCTCTAACTACATCCTACTTACACTTAGCTCTATAAACATGAAACCCAGGTGACAATTCCCTACTTAGCTATTGCCAATACGCACAGCATTTCCTTCTTTGCCTCCTCCACTTTTTTTTTTTTTGCTGGGGGGAGGAAAAGAGGCAGTGTTTGTGTGGACACCCCAAAGAGCCACAAAGGCACCTTCTACAAACTTATCAGCCATTTCCACAGAAAGGTGAGGCGCATCGGCACTAGTAACACAAAGTGCCAAGCAATGCAGGCTGCGTATGGAAGTAGAACAGGGACACCCATCTCCATCCAGCCCCTTCCTTTGCCAATCCTCCTCCCCCAGCAGTCCCCTGCAAAGAACACATACCCAGCAGCAAGTCAGGCACAGGAGGTGTCCTCTAACCAGAGGATTCACCAGCAATAATCTCTCCTTGGCTCTTATTTCCTGAAGGAGGTGGAGGGGGAATTTAAATAGATACAGCTCCATGTTCCAACCCACCCTCAGTCCATCAGCCCCAAATCAAACAAGGGGGTTGGGGGAGGTAGTAGGAAAGAACTAGTCACCTACCTTGCAAGGAGAAGAGGGACAGGAAGAATCCCAGCACCCAGATGCTGTGCAGCCAGTAGGTCCTCATGCTTCTTTCTGTCTGTCTGTCTGTCCGTCCGTCCGTCTCTCTCTCTCTCTCTCTCTCTCTCTCTCTCGCTTTCTTGCTCTCTCACGCTCTTAAAAATAAGATGGGATTCTTGTCTCCCTTCTCTCTCCCCGGTCTCTGTTCGAACAGCTCAGACAATCCAGTGCAGAGAAAGCTGACCCACGGCGGCCAGATTCCCGAATAACCTCACACTCTCTCCTTCAAGTGCTGGAGAAAGGGGGCCAGGTTAGATGCTCGTCGTAGCCTGCGCTGGCTGTAAACACAGAGAATCTCTCTGTCTCTCTCTCCTGCAGCTCCAACTAAATGCGACTGTACTTAAACAAGCAATGCCTTATAGGACAGCACTCAGAGCAGAAAAGATCCCACCTCTGCCATCTAGTGTTGCCAGACAGACCATTTTATAGATATTATAGAAATATGGACATATCACCGAACGTACATCTCAGATCATGGGTGCACGGACTATGCGGGGCTCACTGCTGTTCCGGGCTCTTACCCCAGTTGGCGTGGGGGAAGTTACTGAGCAAAGGGGGAATCATTTCCCCATTGATACAACAAAAAGAGCAGTAGGGCTGATTGGATTTCTCATAGCAGACAGTAAAGTTCTGCATCCTGAACTCCAGTACAAGAGGCCCTACTCTGCTGATGTCAGTACACTGGAGGCCAGTGGGAGACTCAGGAATGCTGACTGTAATTACAGAGACGCTGATGCCCCCAGGAAAGATTTGAAACACTGGGCCACATTTATCCTTGCTGGAACTCCATTGCCTTCAGCATAATGTCACCAGAGACCGGCTGGGCCCGGTCTGCTAAGAAAATTCAGCTTGCAAACATATATTTTTTCAGGAGGTGTCCCACACTTCCCTGCCTCTTGTTTCTTTCGAAGGATATTTCCATAGTACCAGCAACTTTTTTCCTAGGAGTCTATTGGCTCCAATTGCTTATCCCCCACCTGACATTGTCACTTTCTGTGTGCGACATAATACATAAAAATAATGATAAAGTAGTAATTAACCAAAGGTATCATTTCACAGCTGAAGAAACAGAGGCAAAGTGATTGTGAGACCTTGAAGAAATAAGTTTGTGGTATAGCTAGGATCAGAACCCAGGAGTCCTGGTTCATCAGACCGATAGCCTGTCCTTTGGACCATGGTGTCCCCTTATAGTTGTCGCCACAGCAGTCCATTCTGAGGTCACAAACAGAGCTTAACAACCTTGTATGTATGTACTCTAGTGCCATCATTCCCCAAAGAACCTTCACAGTCCTTCAGAGACTTCAAAAGGTATGCCGCCAATACACAGAAATCACTTCTCCCACACCGAAATGCAGCCAGCTCTGTGATGGAATGAGGCACCTGTATAACCATGCACAGCAACAGTGCACAATAGTTTAGTAAGGAAGTGAATCCCTTTCACAACTGAAACTATGGGGGTGGGGCAGAAGGGATTTGGGAGGCAAAATGTAGTTACCCGTATTTGGATTTGGCCATAAGCCCAGGACTAACACCCCAACCTTTGCTTGAAGTGCTAAGGGTTCTTCAATGATCCCTGCATCTCCTACAAACAACAACAAGGCCTTCAGGTGGGGATCTAAAGCAGTAACTCTAAACAAAAGATTTTGTGTCAATGCAAACATCAGAGTAAAAGCAGCAAGAGGAAGAGAAATAACAGCCGGTATGACATGCTGTCGCAGCCACACTGTCTCTAAATAGAACGTTTCTTGAAGTCTTCTGGGAGGTGTCAATAATGCTTTAAAAATCCTTCATTTTAAATGCAACTAGATGTGTGCCTTGAGAAAAACAAAGCTCATCTCGGGACCCCTCTGCCCAGGATGTTATGCCAAGCCTGTGTGTGTGTGTGTGTGTGTGGGGGGGGGGGGGGGGGGGGTTCTTTCTAATAAAGGGAAAGCACCATTTAAAAATATTTTCCTAAAAAAAGGAAAGAAAAGTGGGTTAATATCAAGCAAGTTAATGGAGGAGCACATTTCCCATTCATTGCCTCCCCCTCTTAAATGCTGAGTAAACGCAAATACCCTAAGGGTATGCCCCAAAGATTTGCCATATGGACGTTAACATCACTCTCAGATTTCCTTGGGACTGTCCTATGTGTTCTCATGGGAGTTTATTGATGTAGGCTAAGAAAAAGAACCTGAACTGGATTTCTGTGCCCACCTAGAAATGGGTGCAGTAGCTAGGAGGAAGAGAACCTCGGTCATGGCCGGGACCATGTTGAACTATGGGTTTGTACAGCACCTAGCACAATGAAGCTTGAATCTCTACTGGAGCCTTTGAGGTCTACTGTAATAAAAGGTGTTGAAATAGTAATATTGGAAGTGAATTTCTGCGCCAATCTGGGGCGATTTGTAGCAACCTGCATGGAACTTGGAAGGAGGAGCACAAGTTGCAGGAGAGAAGCGTTTGGAGGAGGCACCTAGAAGCCTGTCTGGAATGCTAGCTCAGATACAGCACCTCTTTAAATAGCTCTTAATAAAGAGCCCGTTTAGTTTTACAAGCATGGAGTCCTTCCGTGTTATTACCCAGCACTTTTAACAGAAGAGATCCTGAACTGGACTCTATCCCAGCTGGAATGGATGCTTATGCTTACAGCCCCTGAGGGAAGTTGCAATGAAATTGGAATTCTGAGGTTACAGCATCTGTGCTTCCTTTGTGAAGCTAGTGTGACTGGGGAGATATATTGCTTCGTCTTGTATTAACATGCAAAAGAGCTACATCACAGCTCTTGCTTAGCAGCACCTGGTACGGGTATAAAATAGTTTCTTGTGTGCGATGATAACCCCATTTTTGACATGCTGCTAACTTTCAAAGAGATTTGGGGTCAGATTCTGGCACACTTACTCGTGCTGAATAGTATTACTACTCGAATCATCTAATTGAAACTAACGGGGCTACCCCTGGTGGCATGAATCAGCATGAATCAGGGTCTCAGAATCTGTGGGCTGAAATTCTCGATAGTTAATTCTGGCCAAAAACAATTTTTCCCCGAAAAAGATGAAGCAAAATCCCTTCAGCCCCTTGAAATTTGTGAGAGTGGGGGAAAAAAAAAAAAAACCCTCACTATTCCTTCTTTAAAAGATTACCACCACAGTTCCTCCACCCACCCAAGGACTCAAAAGCCAGATGATCCATGAAAGCTAGCATGAAAACACTAGTTATTGAAGAATACCTCCACAACAATTTTTGGAAAAAGAAATTAAAAGGTTGGACATTAATAAAGCTTAGAATGATTGAAAACTGGCTACTTTTAGTGCATAATAAACATATTTAATTAAGTCTAAGTGTACACATTCAGATGCACTGTGCATGTGTCCATTCTTTTATAAATGTGCCTTATGCCATTACTTGTTTAAGCACTTATGCCATCTATTCTATCTATGCATTAGCTATAGTGCTTTTCACCCATAACAAGGTTAACTTGGCTGTGCAGCACATATAGAGTATTTTCTGTCTCTAGTTTTTATGTTGGATCTGCTATAAAATTGTACCATATATAGCTAAAGTTAAAAGTTGATTCAGGAACTTTAACTTTTCCATTATCTGACTATTTTTAAATCATTCTTATTTTAACTGTGCGACTTTAATGTTGCATTAGCAAAGGGGGTCAGGTTGGGTTTGGCTGTTTTTTTTTTTTACTGTTATTAGAATAGCATTGAAGACATAAGTTGATCAGGCAAATTTCACAGGGTTTACAAATGAGTGATCCAGCAATTTAAAACCAGGAAAGCACGGTGAAGTGGGCAGGAAGTGAGATCTGTGCATTGTTGTGGTGTGTAATTTCTGTGAGGGTTTTAGTGTACTGTTCTCCATGTCTGTCTCTGCCACATGTGTAATGCTGTATGTTTTACGGAATTATGCGATGTGTCTTTGGGACTTGTGTATCTGTGATGAGTAAGGTATTTTGGTGCGATTCACAAGTGTGTCACAGGATATGCTGTGTGTGATAGGGAAAGTGTGTGTGTGTGTGTGTGTGTGTGTGTGTGTGTGTTGGGAGAGGGAATGGAAAGAATGCATTCTCCAGGAGAAATGATCATTTATCATATGGCTCGATGACACCTGGAACTGTCCAAGGTCAAGGACTGCAGAATGTCCAGAACTGAGAGTCCTCATGGATGGGATACACAGTGTATCAAGAGCTTGATAAATGGTCTCACACCTGGTCAAACTCAGCTATGTAGACTGAGAAAACAGCATTCAGGTCTCCCATTCACCCATGACCAGGACATCAGGCACAGCCAGCTCTACAGAACTTCAGTTCCCACCTTTCCATATTATCTTTCTTTTATCTCGTCCTAGTTCTCTTTCTGGATCCTTTTCTCCTCTCTCCCCCCAGCTCTCTTTTTGTGTTTCTGCCCCCTTCTTGCCTTTCTTTCCTCACTTCCCTCATCTCTGTCTTCCTTTGAACTCTCCCTGTAACATATCTTAGGGCCCGATCCAAACCCCTTCAAAGTCCGTGGAAAGACTCCTTGGATCCATTGACTTCAAGGAGCTGCTCATAAAGCAGCCCTGAGAGGGTGGGTGCCCTGAGTGGGCAGAGGTCTGGGTACAGCACCAGACACCGTCAGCGGGTGGTGTGCATGTATGTAGTGAGTCAGCAAGGTAAAAATATAATGTGTGGCATAGAAGTGGCCAGTCAGAGAGAGAGCAGGAAGCAGGTGGTGCCAGCGATACAGTAAGAAAGGTAACACGTTGTTAGAAGGTTCAGAGCCTTCACTTTTCATCAGTGTACGTGAGACAGCCACCACGTTGGCCGACACACCACAGACCTCCAGAGTTAAAACCATGAGCTGTTAGAGCTTCAGCTAAAGAGCCAGCCTCCCAGGGGGCACCGGTAACACACATTCACCACAGGGTCACATGCGCACCTGCATTGCCCAGTGACTAGCAAAATAAATAGAAATCAAGCCCTGCCAGCATGCCAAATGCGCAGTTTTCACTGACCTGCTGCCCTCTCTCATGGGAGCCTCATGCAGGTTCTTCCAAAAAAAAGGTCTGGGTCCCAGTGCCCGGTGCTTATCATCCTGAGCAGAGAACTCACCCTCTGTGCCGTTGAGAGCACACAACTAAACAAAACTTTTTGTGGAAAGTGTTGGTTTTCCTCGACAGTTTTTGATTTTTCACTTGAAAAGCAAAAACCTGAAAAATGAATTGTTTGGCTAAAGAGTGACCATTTTACCTTTGTTGACAGAAACATTTCAGTTTTCATATTTGCTACAAAAAGTTGACATTTTCAGCAGGAGGGAAAAAACCACCAATTTCTGACCGGCTGTAGGAATGTATTGATGGGTTCTCATTCCAATCAGATAGGCATACATCCCATAAAACCAACCTTACGCTCGGCACTATAACTGGACCGCTCATTGGCAGTCTTAGCAAGAAAGGCAATGGAAACAGTGTCCACCTCTTGAGATGATCCCTCCTACTTGGAGGTGAGGGATAGTTGCAGCATGGTGTGCATATGAAGTAGCCTGTACCAGACTGTCTCTCTCTAGACCTGGCAATCTTTCACCAGAATTGATTCATATGGGGGTGGGGGAAGTACCGAAATATACTTTGTCCATGAGACGTGTTATGTTTCTTTTTCTTTCTTTCCTGCCCCATTTCCCCCAAATGCTCTGTTCCCTGCACTGTGTGCTATCCTGATCTCACTGACTTTTAGATGCTGTCCAACAGCAGAAGTTGTATTTCGATTGCATAAGAGATTTGTTAATGGAAGAGAATATTTATAGACTAAACTTTTCCCTCAAGGCCAACTGATGCAAACTAGAGAGCAGGGATCCTTATGGGATACTTAAAACTCGAAATGGGACTAGATCAAAGCGCACTAATAAACCGTTAATGCACGTCAGCTGGATCCACAGGCACATAAGGTGTGCAGTAAGCTATTGTGGGGTAGCCATCTTGCCACAATCTAAAGCGTCATGTAGACAAGCCCTGAATCTAGGCTAGGTGCAACAGTTCTGGCTGAGACTGTGTGAGAATTCCCACTCTACAACTCCTGCTACCAATGGCTCATAACTTTCCAAACTCATGAACTCCTGGGCTGATACTTTGCAGACCTAGCCTCTTACCCAAGGGCAGATTTTTTATGCTTTTATTTTTGTATTTGAAAGCTTGCGTAAACAAGGTTTCAGCTGTTTTAGGTACTAGGACTGGGGGGGGGACACTTTATTAATTATTATTATTATTAATTAAAAGAAACAATGTATGCTTTTTTTGAACAGCTCTCGTGCTGATGTGGCTGAGGCTGGACAGTTGAAAGGGAAATGCGCACTCAGATTTTATGCAGAGGAGGGCCATTTGCCTACCCAGCTAGATAGAAATAGGTTACATAGAATAATGCCTTTGATCGTGCTGAGGTAAATTGCCATTTGATTTGGCTAAAGCATGTGTCTTTGAAAATAACACTTGGTCCACGCAGAGTCCAAGCAGTCAGTATTTTAGCACTGCACATGGGTTTTGAATGAGGCAAGGTTCCATAAAAGCCTTTATTTTACTGTATGCAGCATGCTCAGGTGCCATTGAGGGCCTGAGCCGAAGCTCATGAAAAGACTCTCCCTGAATTCAGTAGACTTCAGGACAGCCTCTTCATTAAGACAGTCTCTAAAAGAGCCCTTTCCCTCATTTACTATGTGGTTTGTATGTACATTTCTACCACTATTATTGTTAACCATTTGTATTGCAGTAGCGTCTCTACAGACCTCAGCTGAGAACAGGGTCTCATTTGTGCAAGGTGCTGTACAAATGGATAGAGAGAGATGGTGCTAGGTCTGAATAGCTTGGAATCAAAAAAGACAAAGAGTGGGAGAGATAACGTGATATGCCAACGGAGAAAGGAACAGAGCACAGGTTGTCTGAGTCCCTGGTCTATGCTGATCCACTAGACCAGTGGTTCTCAATCAGGGGTACTTGTACCCCTGGGATTACGCAGAGGTCTTCCAGGAGGTACATCAATTCATTAAGATATTTGCCTAGTTTTACAACAGGCTACATAAAAAGTCAGTACGAACTAAAATTTCACACGGACAATGACTTGTTTATACTGGTCTATATACTATACACTGCAATGTAAGTACGTTTATATTCCAATTCATTTATTTTATAATTATACAGTAAAAATGAGAAAGTGAGCAATTTTTCAGACAGTGTGCTGTGACACTTTTGTATTTTTAGGTCTGATTTTGTAAGCAAGTAGTTTTTAAGTGAGGTGAAACTTGGGGGGACTCAAGACAAATCAGACTCCTGAAAGGGGTACAGTCATCTGGAAAGGTTGAGAGCCACTGCACTAGATCACCCAAGCTCTCTGTAGACTCTGCCTTACACACAGTGTACTCGACAGTCGTAGAAGACACCACACATACATTTAAGGCTCTGAAGAAAATATTCTATGACATTCTGTTGTATTACTTGAACAATAAAGTAATGATGTAATTACACACCACGTCATAATGGTAGATATAAGAAAGCAGAATTAAGGATACATAGGCAACTTTAATTTGGGCATTTTGTGACTTTTGAGGGTAATCTTCATATTCTCTTCATGTCATTTCTTTTTAGGGGTAAATATTCTCTCTTGTATGTATTTTACTGGAGAAAGGAAGATCTTAGGGTTAAAGTATAGGACTCCTGGTGCCTATTTCTAGATCTGCCATAATAATAGTAATTAACAATAATAATATTATACTCTGATAGACCCAGTTGCTGTACAAAACAAATAAGATTGTAAACTCTTCTTAAGACAAGGAATGATAATAGGAGAGAAGAAGAGGGGACGAGGAGGGTAAGATTAATAAGATTAAGCCCAGGCTGATTCTGTGAACTTGGTAAAGACAAATTCTCTTTGGGCCTCTTTCCCCACCCACAAAATAGGGATACAGAATTGTTAGTTATTTACTACCACTTGCTTTCCACCAGTCTAGGAATTGTGACAATCACCCCTTAATCCTGGGTCCCTGCCTTCTAACAATGCATCCATTCCACTCACTCAGGAGTTCTATCATTCATTCTTCATTGGATGTATGGTTCTTATTCCAGAAGGCTTTCAAACACAGCACCAAGGGTTTGCATGGGAATTTGGCAGGGTTTCCTCTTGCTCTTTCACCCCATTTGCAGCTCTATTCCCAGCCCTGTACTGACCCGGACCACAGCCTGAGCCAACACTAAACAAGGGGCAGCATCCAGCAATCAAAAGAGAGAGCAGGAGGGTAGGCAGATGATTTCCCATTGTTTATTTGATTGGATTGTTCTGGGCCAGGGATACTCTCTTCTCATCTGACTGCATTCTTGAGGCCTGGTTTATACTGCCAGCGAAATTCAGCTGCAGTCGACAGGAGTTATGCAAGCTACATATGCATAGCTTCCATAATTCCTGTCGACTTCATAATTTCCATTTAGCGCGCTGTCTCCACTGTGCTGTGCTGTGCTGATGGGAAATGCGTACCCGTCAACACACCGCTATGCTTTTTTTTTTTTTGGAGGTAGTTTCAATAGATCGACTTCTGGATCAATTGAGAGGGTATTCACTTCCACTCAATTGATCTGGATAGATTGATCTGACGGTGGCAAATTTGCTGCTGTCAGTGTAGACGTACCCTGAGTGTACTTGAGATTTGCCTGACCGACAACTTTGGCGTCAGTACCCTAAAGGATTTCCAAACTGTGGCAGTTAGGAGGAGTGCATATGTGGGTGGGGGAAATGAGTGCATGGCACTAGAGCATAGAAGATCTGTATTCTGTTCCTAGTTCTGTTGGCGACCTTGGGAGAATCACTTTTTTGCCTCAGTTTTTTTGCCTCAGTCAATTGTGTGTCTCAATGCAGGGAAATGAAAGGTTAATTCACCAGTCCTAACATGTGCTAGAATCTGTGGAAACAATGGGAGCATTCCCTCTTAGCCAATTCTCTGGACCTATTATTCTTATTGGTGATTGTGACGAATGGCTTACGTGTGACCTGGACCACCCGAGAGACTCCCACAATTAGGCCCCATGGGACAGCTCCTGCACTGCCTTGGGGTCATTCTCCTCCCCACCCCACCCATCCTGCTCCCAAAGAAGAGGAACAGAGCGCCCAAGCAGAGTGGGAAGAGAATGAGACCCACTGCAAGAGGGAGCCAGTGATGTGGAATGCTGGAGTTTGTGAGGCATGGGTCAGAGGCACCAGTGTGATGATCCTGTGAGTGCAGGGCAGAATCCGAGTTGGCAGAATTTCAGACCTAGTGCTCCTCTACATTTCAGGGAGGGGATCACGAGAAGAGGAACAAAGGCCAGATCCAAAGCCCAGTGAAGTCCCCTTGACTTCAATGAGCTGTAAATCAGGCCCCAAGAGAGAAAACAGAGGGAAGGAAAGTAGGAGAGGAAGACAGTGGGGAGTTGATGCCCAGAATGAATTTGGAATAAAACTTCAGAGACCCGAGTAAAAGCCCAGCACCTCCGAGGGTTCCTTTCCTTTTTTAAAATTATGCCCATTTTCTAATGCTTTCCATTAGCAGCCTACAGTTCTCAACCGTCAGATTCCCCTCTCACCTGCCACACATCTGGGTGACTGTCATCTAACTGCACATCCCTTCAACAGCTTGCGAGATGAAGCTGCAGATGGCCACCCCCCCTACCCCCCGGGAGCTATTTTCAGATAACACTTTCACCAAATGCCAAGCAGGAAGTGGTAAAACGAGGTGCCCGGATCTCTGCAACCTCTACAAAGATATTTGTGACCCCAAAAATGTACCAAAGCGTACAGAGCTGGGGCATTACAAAGAGTTGGCAACCCCCGTCCCTGCAGAATGTCCCCTCTTTGCATCGGAAGGAGAGATCAGTAGGACGTGTACTGTGGTGTAATGAAGATGCAATGAGGTGGACACCATGTAGCATATTCAACTGGCCATTCTAGGTCATAGAAAGTCTATGCACTGACCCTGATTAATACTGCCCAACCAATCAGGGAGCTAGAGAACTATAGAGAATTACAATGTCTATCTGTGTCCAGCAACCTCATTAGAGAACCCCATTACATTAATTGCAGCCCACTTCTGTCTCTTCTCTACTAGAAGAATAATACACACTTCCACTCGCTAAGGCGTGCCTCTTACATACACCTCTATCCATTAGCTTCCAATGAATGGTCAGAACCTCTGGTCCAGTCAAACTATGACTGGTGCACAAGAAAAATGGGGAGGGAGCAACACTGGCTCTAAATTGGCTCCCAATGCAAGTTGGAGCAGCATTTTTTGACTCATAAACAGACCACTTGAGGCTAAATCAGAGACGAAGACCTGTGGGACAGCACAATGACATTTTTCAGCCACATTTCTGATTATAATCACAGTTAAGTACCTGACAAAGAATATATCTCTTATTGCGAAAACTAGAGATGAAGGAGCATAAAACATTCAGAAGTTTAACGAAGCATCTAAAAGTATCACAACCAATCAAACGGGTAACTGGAAACATCTCCGTTATGATAGCGTTACACAACGTAACAATTTAGAGACCTTCATGGACACAATGGGGATAGAATAGAGAACTTCCAGCTCTGAAGATGAAGTCCCCTGCCTGTTGAGTTATAGGAGAATCTTATCACCACTTTGCATTGTGGAGCCTATGACTATAGCTGAACTATTAACAGAGAAAACTCTTCAGAACAATTTTGGCAAAGCAGAAGTTCAATTTTGTTTAGATTTCAACCTTTTACTTAAAAAACCCCAAAACTTTAAGCTGTATATTGACTAAGATTTCAAACTCAAAAGTTCTTTCAAATAGAAAATTGAATAAACATTTCCATAGTATCTGAGTGCCTCACAAACTTTGACATATTTATTTTCATAGCGCCTCCATGGGGGGTGTATTCTTATCCCCATTTTTACAAAAAAATTATAGTGGCAAAAGCCCTAGTGTCGACTCAGTTACACTGGCAAAACAGCCCTTCTGCTGGCATAGCTTATTTTATTCAGGCAATAGCACATTTTTGCCAGTAGAAGTTGCATCTACATTACAGCTTTCATTGGTATAAAAATGTCATTACAAAAATCCCATTCCTAATTGACATTATTATACCAGCAAAAGTTTCTAGTGTAGACTAGAGCTAACACTAATTCCTGCAGCATCCTGAAGTCTCCTGTTCAAATGCCTCTCTACCCAACCCTGCTTACTTGGTAAGAGCTGGTCAAATTGGAACTCTTTTCCATGCCAAGGTTATCCTGACTGAAGGTCAAGTTCAATGGTCCCTTCAAGACGAGTGCATGCGCGCTAGCAGAGAGAAAACAAAGCAACATGTGTGAGCTCACTCATGCACCTAATTTCAAGGGAACAATGAAGCCTAATCTCTCTCCTGGCCTGGAAGGCATGGACAATTATAGGGGCAAATGAACAGTAGGATTCCCTGGTTGCCAACTTCCAGGGGACACCAGACTTCTGTGCTACTCTTTTTTTTTCCCCCAGCCATTCAGGGTGGATGGGCGCTGAAAATACTTTCTGGCTAGGGCCACTCCCAGTGGAGGGAGGGGCCTCCCTTGTGCCCCTGACCCCCCATCCCTTGGCCTATGATGCTCCTTTCCCCCAGAAGGGAGGGGGCGGGCCTTCAGAGCTCCCCTTCCCACTGCAGCTGATGCTCCTGCTTTCATCTTAGGGGAAAGGCAGAGGACACCAGTGCTACTCTTCCCCTGCTGCTGACTGCATCAGGTGCAGTCTCCACTGCTCTCCCTGGCCCTGCTACTACTCTTCAGGCCAGGAAAGATGGCTCCAGGGCTGGCAGGACTTATTGGATAGGGCACTGGACTGGGGCGGTCTGTGTTCTACTCCTGGCTGTGCCACTGGCCTGCTGGGTGACCTCAGTCAAGTCACTTCACCCCTCTGTGCCTCAGTGTCCCCATCAGTACAAAGGCCTGCTTTGTAAAATGCTTTGAGACCTCCTGACGAATGGAGCTAGGCATTGTTATTGTTCCCACTGCTGTTCTTTCAGGGGTGGGACAGGCCTGCTGTTCCTCCCACTATGAGGCACAACAAGCTCCATTCTTCTCCTTCCTACCCTCCCTCCCCCTCTCTTTCTCTGTGTGTCGAACAAATGGCTGCCCAGGCTCAAGTTGAAGATTGTGCTCATAGCCGTTACACGACACCCGGATAGTCCATCACCCTGCACACAGGAAAGAAGAAATTAGACAGGGCTCTGGTTGAATTATACTAACTCCGCTCATCTAATTCCATTCCACTTACTTAAAGGCCTCCAGGCTGCCAGACAAAGGGCGGGAACTGGCTTTTGGAATAAACCAACCAAACTGCTCTCTGGTGAACCAGAGGCCAGGTGAACCAGGATGCTGTAAAACAGTGTAGCATCTGACTGAAGCCTGATTCTGGATGGTATAAAGGAAGACCCTCCCTGGGGTGTAATAGAGTTGTTGTCTTCCCATCTGAATTAGATACCGAGCGGAAGATGAGGAGGGTATTAGCAGCAGCAGCCCAGCAGCTTGAGCCATTGTCATGGGTTGTTTTACTGTGACAGTCCCAAACAATAGAAGCAAGCAGACAAACATCTTTCTTATCCAGCAGTCAATGCTGAGGGATGCTGCGCTCCTGTCTCGTGGAGAGAGACAAAGAAAAATCTCAGGGAGAGTTTTTAAAAAAGAATTAGTATTTTATGGGAGTCGACAAATGAGATATTTTAAAAGTATATATGTGTAGAAAGGAAGAGCAATTTTCTTATATATATATTTTAATGCCAAAAACATTTTCCCCTGCCGAAGATCCAGAAGGCAGCAGAGGAACAAAATCGGATCAGTTACGTGCACAATATGACATTGAGTTATCAGCAGCAAACGGACCAGGAGGCCTCAGCTGTTAAGAGCCTGTACAGAGGAAAGGCTATTACAAGAGACTACTGTATGCAAAGGCACCCAATTAATTCAAGAGCACTGTTGTTAGTTATTTTATTTATATAGCACCATAGGGGAATGCAGCTCTTTACAGACAATTAGGGGCCATAAAAGATTGGGGAAAAAAGATTAGGAAGAATGCAAGAAACTGCCAACCTCTTGCAGTGTGAGCCCTGACTAAAATTCTCATCAGTCCATGATTTTATTGTTTAAAACAAAAACAAACAAAGGAATGGTTTTTCGCTCATATTTCCCCTTAGAGGGATGGACAGCCAGCATAATAGTCTGGGAGCAGAGTGTAGGAAAATCTCATTCCATGGGCAAGCTGGTGGTAGGAAAATAAGGGAGGTGTCATTTGATTTCTAAAAACCCACAGAATCATCATGTCAATGGTGTCACTCTCTGCGGTGTGGCAGAAGGGATTCGCTGCCCTCCCAACTCTCCTGGTTGGTGAAAATTTTGGTAATACGTGGCTGGAAATAGGCCGAGTCGGGTATTATTCAAAAGCCCATGAACACAATGGGTCCAAACTTGACAAACCGAGATGAATTATGTAGATATGTATTCAAGAAAAGGTTTAAAAATCAGCTTTTTTAAATGATACTTTAACACAGGGATGCATTGCTTACATAAAAAAGACAAAATTAGCTTTGACACATGGGACTGAAAACGAGTATTCAACAAAGTCATCATCAGTGTCGTCTCTATCTAGGGCACCACTGCTGACACATTGTCACACTGATCTTCATCTGTGCTGCATTCACACATCTCTGTAAAAGGCAGGCTCCTGGCCAAACATTTGCAGGGCGGTGAGCACCTGGCCTTTGCACACGAGCATTTGATTAGCTGACAGATTGATTCAGGAGCACATGGTATTTCACTCCACACATAACTGGTGTGATCAGTCCATCCTCCAGGACCCATGCATGCCCAAGAGGGGAGGGTAATTTTGGATGTGTCCAACCATCCTGGAGCCATTCCATTGCTTTGATCATTTGCCCTCTCATTAGCAGGTATAAATATACCCATTGTCAGTGGCAATTTTTTTCCATCTGCTTCCTGGAAAACAGTCACCAATGCAGCTCTGCAAGTGCCGTAATGCTAGTCTTTCAAATGCTAAACTCAGCATATGAATGCCTCTGGTGCATTTATGACCTCATCGGTGACAGTCTGAGCCATTCTGAGCACCTACAAAGCAAAAAGATGGTCAGATGGGCAGGATGCATACACAGAGGATTGCTCAGGCACCTCATGTAGTGCAGAATTAAAGGCTGACCATGTTGGAATGTCCCTTTCTCCTGAAAGGGTGTGGGCTGGTATACCCAGGGTGTCCAGATAACTGAGGGTATGTGTGATGGGATGTACAAACCCCACACTGGGCAACAGGAAAGTGAAGGAACTTCTCTGGGCCCAGCCAGCCCCATCCCGCCACACCTACAGCAAATGCTGCAAATGGAGGAGGAGTTCAAAGGCAGGGGAGCAGCTCATTTGGTGGCAGACCAGGCAAGAGGACAGACCTGCAAGCTGCAGCTCCATCAGAGAGCCTGAGGGAAGGCAGAAATCTCTCCCTAAGACAACTGCCCAAAAGGTCCCTCCCTGAGGTCCTTGTCATGCTTGCTGGTGCTGAAGTCGCTGTGCCCATCGATGTACCACTTAAAGTCGTACAGGTCACGTGGCATTATTTTTTTCAGGTTTGGCATCCGCTATGGATACCTGAAACTCCCATGTACTGCAGGACAAAACGCTTTTCCGTAAAAATTTAGCAGCTGCGAAGGAAGTCTTCATATTACTGTCGACATCCGCCTTTCTTACGCTTTTGATAGCGCCACATCTTCTGCAGTTTTAGGGATATGCACTGAGATTCACTTCTGCAGAGAGGATTGCTAAAAACGATGTCCATATCCCACAGTTCGTCTTCAGTGAGTGCTTTAAGAGCCTTTCTGCTAAGCATTTGTTCCTCTTCACTCCCATTCAAAACACATATTTCTCTGTACTTAGTCTCTGCATTGACCATCACCCACCACTTTCCCATCCATTTGAGCCTCTGAGCGGCAATTTATGAACTTCAGCTGAGTCACACTGTTGCTTCAGTTGATTTTACCTTTTTAACACAACACATTACATACATGTGTGTTGTAGCACTTGATGTGACACGCAATGGTGTATGCATGAATGTCTTTTGAATCAATGCACCCACTTACTTTCCATGCAACGTTCTCTCCACCTGTTGAAACTATACTTAATGGATGCCTTTGGGCTTCTGGCTTACCACAGAAGAAGCAAGTTTTCCTCTTGAAACACATGCCATGGGACTGGTATGAGGCAAATCACACATTGGCCCTGGTCTTGTCATTTTCAACATTTTTCTAATGCTTGATGTACTTCCTCTCCAACCTTGTCAAATTCAGTTTACGGGTACACTTCTTATAATATGTAAGATGCCACCAGCGTTGTGTTTAACCAGGTCCTCTGTGGTTGCATGCTGCAAAGATTCAGCTACTAGTTGATACTCTTTGTCTGTGCCACTGATGCCGAAAAATGATCAAGTAAAAACAAGGATTTTGTAATGAATTGCTTTGGGATTGTAATTAATGATGTCATGTAAAATATGTTATGTAACTATGTGCATACCATTTGCAGATGGGTTACAATCATTTCTGGCTGGATGCTGATATCTTAACTAGTGCATCATTACAATTGTTTTGGCATAATAAACAAAGCTGGTAATCAATAGCACTAAACCACTTCTTTTTTTTGCTGATGATGGCAAGTCAGCTTAAAGCACTCCTTCCATTTATAGTAATCTGTAACATTAATGAGCATTAATGGCTAACATGGTAGTGATAGTCAAGGGCCACAAGTGAACTTGGAGGAAAGCATGCTTCACACGCCTATGTTAAAGTATACATTTTTAAAAGTTGATTTTTAATAACATTTTGTCGAATATATGTCAGCATAGTTGTTCTAGGTTTGTCATGTTTGGTACCACTGGGTTTGTGGGAGAAAGGGGCTTTGAATGATTTCCAACTTGGCCCATTTCTGATGACATTGTATTATCAAAATTTCCACGAATCAGAGAACCTGGAGCCAGGATCCAGAGCAGCAACAAAACCCCCTGCCACGCCACAGAGAGTGATACCATTGAAATTACGATTCTTTAGATTTTCACAAATCAAATGACACCTCACTTATCTTCCTGTCATTAACTTGCCCATGGAATTTACACATGCTCCCAGACTATAAGGTGATTATTGGGCCATTTCCAATGATGCAAAATTACAAAATATGCCAGTTCAAATCAATCTGAAAAATAACCAGCAAACATGAATTAAAAGGAACAAAAGAAATGAAGACAGAGGGGCAGCAAAATAAGCTTAGGCTATACTATAACCACAGATGATTTCTTTGATACATTCATGTCTTGGTGAACATTTGAGGCATGGATGAGAAGCAGCAGCTCAACCTAGAGAAAACTGGAGTGATGATGGCAGTCTGAGGAAGGCACATGAGGGTGCATACCTGTCATTCATGACTTGTGTTCTCAATCTACAGGTACTGCTGGATCCTCAGCGGCTGTTAGATAGTTGTCTTGCAACAACGACCAGGAATGTATTTTTCCATATCCATCTGGTCAGGAGTGAGTGACTCATTCTTTCAGATACTTGCTTTTGTGGTCCATGCCTTTGTCACTTTGAGAACAGATTGTTGTTCTGTGTGTTCTACATGGGGCTGTCATTTAAATCAATCCAGAAATTTAAAATGGTGAAGAACATGGCAGGCCTCTGATGAAACAAGGGCATGACACCTGTGCTCCGTCTACTGCTCTGGCTGACTGCTGGGTTTGGCTGGAGTTTAAGATGTTGGTGGTGACCTATAAAATAGAGCTAGCTGAAAAGTTTTCAAGCTTCTTTTTTAAATCCAAAAATGGTCTTTTTATGAAACTGAAAAATCGTTGTTAAAACTTGACTTGTGTAAAATTGAGGGTTTTGCAAGTTTTTTCATGACATTTTTAGTCAAAACTTATCACTGACAATTTTAATCCACCAATATAAGATATTTTTCAATAAACCATTTACCGGAAACTTGCTTTTCGCTAAACAAAAAAAAAAAAGTTCTATTCAATAACATTTTGGATAAAAATGTCGACTAAAAATTTTCATTACAAAGTTTTATAACATGAAAAATGGGTCCATTTTGAATCCTCCAGAATGGGTTCAAACTGAAACTTCACAGTTTTTCCACATTTCTTTCCCATTTTGACCAGCTCTAGTATAAATCCTAAAATGGCTTAGCCACTTCCTATCTGATAGGCCACTTTTATCTCTTCGTGCCATTCTGCTATAGTTGCTGTCAATGGAGGAACTTGACCTTGAGTGATGGGACTAATACTAGAATATTTTCAGGGAGAGGCAATAAGGGTTGAGCAGATTTGGTCCAAAATAGATCAGTACTGTTGACCTGCAGAAAGTAGACAGACAGACGGACACTTACTATGGCCTGGTCTACACATAGATTTTGTACCAGTATAACTGTTGTGTGGGGTGTGATTTCTTACCACACAGGTGCCTTATATATATATATAGCTTATTGCCCCTCCTATCCTGGAACAGCTAAACCAGTATAAATCACCTTATCTATACAAGAGTCCAGGAATTTCTGTTGAGTCAGTGTGAAGCAATGGAAACAGCTAAAAGCATGGCTGAGAGCTTTTTGTTTAGAATATCACCAGGTTCAATCGTCACTGGGATTCATGGACTGTCACCACCCAATTTTTAAGTTCTCAGCCATTTTGATTTTACAAATTACACTCATGTGACAGCACGGTCTTTCAGCTACAAGTACTGCTAGACTCACATCCATGCTAGGAGGCTGTCCTGCTGTAACTAAAGTACAACTTGGGGGTGTGTAGACAAGGCCTCAGTCTTTCAGGGAGGGTGAAGTGTGCTGAAGTTTGCATAACAGGTGGGGAGTTTTGCAGGAGTTCTGTTGGGGTTGCTTGTTGTTAGAAGCTATCAGTAACGTTAAGCTGCTAGTTTCAGTTGGGTTTGGGTAATTTATGTGGATTGAATGTGCTTAGAATGCCAGCGAGGCATTTTTTTGTACCTTTGTATTAATCAACATAATAAGAGCAGCTACTACAACCACCCTCCAGGTATCTTAACCCAGCTTTAACCTAAAGAGTGCAAGATGTCACCCTTCAGCAGCTCTACGTAGTCAAACACGCAGCTTCGCCAGCCTTTCATTCCCTAGGAGGAACTCATCAGCCCTTTCAGGCTAGATACTCAGCCCTTCAGTCCACTCACCAGAGCAGTCTGGGGCTTCGCTTCCATTCTCACCGTACAGTTAGGGCAACTTCAGCTTTTCCATTCTCCCCAAAAGAGCTTCTAGAATTTGCATTCCAAGTTTCCTCGGCAACAGCATGCGATCAGCATAATGTTCCATGGCACCTGACCATTCAACTCCACAGTGGTTATAAAAATGTCATCATAAAAAAAAAAAAAAAAAAAATTCTTCACGCTTTCTACATCATTAAAAAGCCATAAACACCTGACCCTTCAACTCACCAATAAAACAAATGAGAAAATTGTTCATTAAAATAATTAGTCTAATTCTATTGTGTGTAGCAAGAAGCCTAACTCTAAATGTAGGCCCAAACACCCCTGACATTTCAGGACGGTGCAGGCTGTTGTATACGTAACACTAGTTTTGCCTGTGGGATGCCTGCTGTACCTTGTCCTCAGTACTCTAATCTTTTACATAGATGACTTTGGAATAAATGGAGCATATCTTGCACCACCAACTCTGGTGTAGTGCTCATTATGTTTCTCTCTCCAACCTCTGTGCTCAGGCACTGTTTCTTACATGCACCACACAAAACTGGATTCAAAGTCACTAGATGGAAGCATCATTGTCTTGGACACAGACAAATAGTGAATGCTTTTTTTCTTTTGCTTGCACTCAATGTTTTCTTTTCGGGAACTGCAATCATGGCAACAACTGGCCATGTAACAGAATATAATGAAAAGAAAGTGGGCAGTAGGAAGATTGTATCCATAGAACCAACTATTTTTACTGCAGATTATATTCCTCGCAAAAAATATGTGCCTGCATTGGCTAGGGCTGGGGCAATACTAGAGACCATTTCTCTCCTAAGCCACTTGTTATAGCAGGGAAGTTTTGATTTCATAATTGAGATCAAATCCACAGATTCTATTGGTCAATATGTGACTGTAATGAAGAAGCTGAGAATTTAGAGAACTTGGAGTAAATGTAAAGGAATCTTTAAAGGACCATCTCTTTACGGGTTATGAAGTGATAGCAACCAAAAGAAATTGTTGTCTAAAAAGGCATAAAACAGTTGCTATCGCTGAGTCAATAGACGCTAGAAAGGAGCTGATTGGGGGGGGGCCTATAGCCAATGTATAACGTGTAACCATGTATGAAGTGTGGTAAAATTAATCCCCATGAGATGGAATGTGAGTTCTGCTTGGAGGTATTACAGAAATGCAAAGGCCATATCCAGAGCACGTGTACAGCATGAGACCAGAAGGGAAGAGGCAAGATAAGTACTAAAGAGAGTCAGGAAGCCTCAGGGATACCAAAAGTATCTCTGGCCAGACAAGTTGCACTCTGATGAGTTCCTATGGCTTGATTCTGCACCATGTTACTCTAGTTTCACCTTCCTCTGCAGCATGGGGCAAGAGTCACTTGCTAGTTGATTCTCTGTACCGTGAAGTCTTTAAATCATTATTTGAGGACTTCAGTAACTCAGTCTTAGGTTAGGGGTCTAATTACAGGAGTGGGTGGGTAAAGTTCTGTGGCCTCTGTTGTGCAGGAGGTCAGACTAGATGATCATGATGGTCCCTTCTGACCTTATAGTTTATGAATCTATGAGTCTAGTTTTACACTGGGGTGGCTCCATTGATTCCAGTGGAAATGCACCAGGGTAAAACTGGAGTAATGCAGTGAAGAATTCAGTCCCCAATGTTTGGAATATGTGTCAAAGCAGAAAAATGAAAAGGACAATCCAGCCAATGTGGGTTCCAATGAGAAGTCAAGGAGTTCCTACAGTAATAACATGGAGTTGGATATAAGATCTGAGGTATCTTTCATTCCACAAAAGGTTTTACTCACTATTCAGTTCAAAATACAAATTGACTGGCTCTAGGTCTATGATAATGACATGCTGGAGAAGACCCGATATTCTGGAGTCTTTCCATACTGGGAGTGGTACAAAAAGGGCATATGAGAACTGGATTTTTATGCTGTGGAAAATGGAGGATCTCCCTTACTTGGTCCTGAGTTTCTGCATCATATCCAATTAGACTGATGCGAAATCCATGGGCCCTGTAGGCCAAATTTTCACAAAAGCGCAATACCCATTTAGCCATCAAAACTAATGGACAGATCTTACGACCATGTGTTCTGTTTTCAAAGTCTGGCCATGAATGTCACAATGGGAGCCGAGTACTTTTTAAAATCTGCAAAAGCATTTGCAAAGTCTTAAAAAAAAAAAAACCTATGCACAGCTGCAGACGTTCTTGTTCTTTTCAAATCTAAGCTACCAATCAGACTAACCTACAATGTAAGTGCATATGGCATCAGGGCTGTATCATCTGTATGACAAATGATGGTAGTGAGAAGCCCTTTGTGTCTGCACCAAGGATACTTCTGCAAGCTGAGAGAACTATGCCCATATTGTCTCAGAAGCACTGGAGCTGGTTTGGGGAATGTGACATCATCATTATCATCAATACATTTAGACAAAAAGTTACACTGACAACAGAATGTTAGTACACATCTTTCCCCTCCATCCAAAGCAATACCTCCCATGGTAGCAGATAGAATACAGAGATGGGCCTAGTTTCTCAGAGCCTATTCATATCAGCTCGAGTTCAAATACAGCTAAAAATGGTAACGCTGCTCAATTATCCTGTCTGCCACTGAATACATAGGACAATTTAGTCTCAACAAGAGGACCAGAAGTGTTTAATCTACACCATACAGAGCACCTTGTAGTAACAAATGCACAAGCAGCAATAGAAAGATAGAAAGAGATGATTTTAAATCAGGTATACTTGTTGGAGCAAAAGGGATGGCAAAGTAATTGCCTTAAACCTTTGTTTCAATGCTGTTAGGAACTGAGCTATATTGATGGATCTGAGCTGAAATTCAAAAAAGGTAGCAGGAAGCTACTTATGTGGGATTATTTGACACTCCTCCTGGAGGGGTGCAGATGAAAGCAACTGCTAGAAGCCATCTTTCATGGGATGACATTCGCATTGAAGATCCAGATCTGAACATTGCTCACTGAGCCCATCCCTAATTACAGGAAAGTAAAAAGCAAGGCCCAGCAATCGATATAAGTTATGGAGGATGGAACAAAGCGCTATTAGGTAAACCCAGAGCCAAAATTCATTCCTAGTCTATGTAGCTCTCTTGACTACTATCATCCAAACATAAATTCTCCAAATAATGGTTGTAGCACAGAGCTCCAAGGATTCCTCATGTTATCAGCATGAAGAAAAGATTCCAATGATAATTTTACCCATTCAAAGGGACAAAATGTTGTTCCATAATTGAGCATCAAATGGCCTGGGCGAAAAACACAGTACACTGCTCTTAGCTTCCTTTCTATGCCACCTAATCAGAGAGCAGCAGGTGGAGATGGAAAATGGCTTGTCTAAACTAGACTGGAAAATGTTATGACATACTGTTGCTTGTAACACTGTAGACTTGCTAACTCCTGTACAATGGCATGCATCGGTCAGTACACAGTCTGCCATCACAGGTGTTTTCAACTGTGGCATGCATTGGTTAGTTGCAATGTCTGGGATAAAAGTCTTTAGCTGAGATCAGCCACCTAAATTGGTGTCTCCAATATCCACCATGGAGGGGAAGCCACTGCTGCACCAGCACAATCAATGCTTCTGACCCACAATGCAGCACACATCATGTTTGGAAACTACTCCAAAAGCCCCTGTTCTCAGCCACATGGTTGAGCACTATGAGAGTCCCAGAATGCGCTGGTACAAGTGGGATCGTAAATGCCAGAGTGGTCAGAAATGTTGCTGCTGTGGAGATGAGCTGAACTACCACCAGGAGAAGGGAGAAGCCGCCATTTCATGCAATCAGCACCACTCTGATAGCTTCCTTGTTCAGTGTAGACACACCTTAATTAAACTAGAAAGCAAAAGAGGCCAGGCTTTGTAGGTAGGATAACAGCAGAGACATCAAAGCAGAGGCATTATGTTCTCCTTTGTGCAAGATACAAGGGGAGAGAAATGTTCTTTCACTCTATCAGGTATAATAAAAGATTCAGCTGTCTGTTAATTTAAGATGAAGGGGGAGGAAAAAGGCCTGATTCTCAGAGCAGCACAGCTCCTTTGATTTCAATTGGAGCTTTGGATGCTCAGCACCTCTGAAAATTAGACCAAAATATCTTTGGCATATATTGTACCTTGCCACTAGATCTGTGTCAATAATTAATTTTTTGGTTTGGTGGCACTTCCAAACAATAGAAAACAAATTCAGTGCAGGTTGTTCTATCTGTGAAAAATTTTGGTGAATCAAAAATGTCTAGTTTGGGTCTGTTCCAGAGGAAGGACTCACACCTGGGTTTATGATATCCCAGGTGAATGCCCCAACCTTGGGGTAATAGTTTGAGGGAAAAAGCAGTACCACTACTACCTCCTCCTCCTCCAGCCATTTTGTGAATGGCCAAAATTATTAGCACCAAATTTGTGACTAGTTGTGGGTTGACCAATACTTCATTTTTCATCTAATGAACTATTTTTCCAAAAAATTTTACCCAACTCTATTTACCAGATTAGAAGTGCATTGCAAACACTTCAACAAAATACGACTTGCAATTACTACTATGCTGTTTCAAGATGTCACAGATAGCAATCTTGTAGGGGCATAGAGTGTGTTGACTTCCCTCTAGTGGTCATATTTATTATAATATTTAGTAAAGGAAATGCCTTTTGGGACTACAAGATCCATAATCATCAATGGAACCTGAGGAGAGTCTGCGTTTGGTGATGGAAAATTAAGCCTGGTGGAGTGTGACCAGCAACCCTCGTGGTCACTTTGTTTTTTTGGGTTTTTTAAATCCTTGTCTTGACAAAACACCACAATAAGAGTGATGAGCCAAATCATCCTCTTCCACAGAATAACTCAGAGAGGAAAATCTAAAGCAAAACCTCCGTTTTCCTCTCATAGTAGTCTCCTTTTGGGGCTAGGGGACAGATTAATGGCAGCACAAGGGGGGTAGAAAACATGTGGAGTCTGAAATGCCACAGGGATAATCTCACAGGTCTGAAAGCACCTGTGGGACTTGGCCCAGGATTCAATGTGTCTGGAATTCCACTCTTCCCTGACGGCGGCCCCGTTCCTACCGCATACCAATATCCGTGCCCCGGGCCTGCCATATTGTAATTTAATTCCACCTTAAATTACACAACAATCTCTGCCCAGAATTAAAATGGCTTCGTAGGGGAGAAAAACCCATGGACAGTGGCTGCTCCCTACTTCTGCCACCAATGACTGGTAACCTCCCTACACACAGAGACACCAGATTTCTGCAGTGCCCCGAAACAGACAGGTTTCGCAGGTGAGGGCTTCCATCAGATTGATGAATAGGAGGGGAAACATAGCCCATTGGCTCCATTCAACTCAGTTCCCAGCTCTCATTCAACACCTTTACTTCCCTTTAGCTGCCTTCTGCATCGTGCAGCAGCAGCAGGGGCCCTTCAGCAACACTTCTGTAATTTTGTCTATAGTTATTTGAATTTGGAGGAGAAATGGGGGAGGGGGGGAGAGGGTGGAAAGACAAAACGAGGGGGGGGAGAGAAAGAGATCCAAGTCTCTGCGTGTTTTATTTCACTGATATATATGAGCAATAGTTGGTTTGATAGAGAGACTAAATCCCCACTGAGAATAAAATACATCAGGGACGCAAAACAATTCTTCATCCAGTTTGGCTATCACTCATTTTCCAGCCTAACTGGCTGCCTTGCAAGAGGCTTCATGATAGATCAGAGGCAGCGGTCCCTTGTCTGCAGGCCCTCCCCCCTCCCGCAACCTTTCCAGGACCGTCTTGCTAGTTCTGTTCCTGGTGGCTCTCTGAAAGAGGGAAGTGAAAGCAACAAACCTCTGGGGAAAGTGTGTGGTGAAGCTGCAAGGAGCTAGGATAAAGGAGAAGAGGCTGGTCTACGGAGAGAGCCTGAGGCAGTATGTCTATTCCTCATGCATTGTTCACAAACTCTCACAAGCTGTCTTACAGAGAGCAGCAGGAGAGATGGTCCCTGTGGAGAGACTAGAAGAAAGCAGAGGTTCAAAGCAAAGATGAGGCTGGAGCAATGCATTTGTAACCTCTGAGAGGAACAAAACAAACCTCATCTCCCCCTACAGCATGGGGGTTTGGTGCCCCAGTCAGGTATGAAGAGGGAATAACCCAAAATGGTTTTGGAGCTCTATCCCATAAGGACACAAAAGCAGAAGCCTACCTCCTTCCTGATGCAGACTTATCTTGGATGAGTGCAAGTTAAGCAGATTGCTAGATAGGAGAAAAATAAAAAAAACAAAAAACCAGGGAACTGTAAGAAGTGGTGTTGATTCAACTGTTCGCTTTCTTGTATGAGTTAGCACCAAATGTCCCCGTGTGGCATTGAGGGATGCTGTGCTTCTAGACGTCCTAGGTTTCAGATGACACATACAACTGGTGTCCTGACCACTTGCTGTCATTAAAGATCTTATTTTGCTAGAATAGAGTTGTTTGCTATGGTTACTAGCCAAATTCTAATTAAGCTAATTACTACAGGACAGAAACTGCAAATCATTTCCATTAGTTCTTTCTGGAATTTTTAACTGAGTTTGCTTTGGTTCCATTTGCACCCTTTCTGCATCTATTTTCTATGAACTTTAGAGTGGTTGAGTTTCATGGAAAGCACATTTCAAAGTTGCTTATTAAGATTGCCTGACACTTTCTATTATAAAACCCTTATAACTTTGCCGAACTTCAAACATTTGGGCTCTGTAATGATTTCTGGGATCTATCTGTTTAATGTATGAATTCTGTAGAAGATTAGGAACTCCCTGTATGTATCTTTATCAAGCTGCAAACTCCATTTTGAATTTACAGTGTCTTTGCCTTCTTGGTTGTCTTTTAACCTCCATGTTGGGCCGGAATTCTAAGAGGTAATTCTACACAGAGACAACAACAGCAGGTTATTCAATTGGGATATACAGATAGCCTATTGTCTAGAGTGCCTCTATCTCCTACCCAGGAGAACTCGTTTGTCAGGGGAGAGGTGGCCTGGAAACAAAGTCATCCGGTAAGGGTCTACGCTCACCTGTTGAGGCTGAGCGGGGAGTCATGTTACAGAGGAGACAGGAGTTTATGAAAGAGAAAGGGTGAGAAAGAGGGAAAACAGACAAGAGACTTTATGTTCTGGATGAGAAGCCTTGTGCAGGAGAGAGAGGAAGGCTGCTGGACTCCTTACAGGGCTCTGTCCAAATCCAAAGAATGTTCCAGAGGGGTGAGGAAACTGAGGCAGGGAAAAGTGTATAGATGTTTTTATTATTTTGTGTCGATCTATATACTTCTCATGCTACGTAAAGAGTATGGGTATTTTATAATCCTGTGCAAAGTCTGTCTGTTGGCTTTCATTATCACGTGACACTGAAGAGGTCAACTGCAAACCAGAAGTGCTCATACCTTTGGTAGAGCTGTGGGAAAGTGCAAGAACTGCTGGAGAGCCATGGGTTAGAGGTCACTAGTGTCAGGGTCTATTGGACCGTAAGATCCTCCAAAGCGAAGAGGGGTGTCAGACATGAGATCTGCAGCTGGAGTGTGAGCCTAAAAGGCCCAGAGCCAGGAAAGGTAATTAAAGACTATCATAATGTACATACACAAGGGGGCCAAATTTACATTGCACAGGCAACCTTAATTCTGGCATTTCCTGCCTTTTGAGTGCTTGATGATATGACCTTAGCAGGGGTCTTTTAATGCAGTTTTTTGTGTTTAATGTATATGTGTGGAAAACAAATTTTAAATCTGTACACACAAGTATGTGTTTGGGTCCTGCTACACTGATTATGGATACAACAATACCATGCAACTTACATAACCAATCACAACATAGCTTGAATACTTACAGAGAATTGCTCAATCGATCCACAGTTTTAAAAAAAATTAACGGAATAAATTTTAGCAATGATCTGAATTCATTCAAGGACAATATAATCCACTCAAAGATATTTTACAAATAGCAGAAGAGGCTAAATTCATTGGATAAATCCTTGTAACCCCTTTTCCATCCCAATCAGTTTGCTTTAGTTAGCTATAACCCACATCAAGGTAATTCAAAGGCGTCATTTAAAAAAAAATGTTCACCAGGAAAACCAGATGATCATAGAGGAGTAGATTCTGTGCTGCATCTCCCGGTAGACACGGCAGAACAACGGAGGGTGGTTGGAAGCTTTGGTCCATCATTGCACTGTGCTGTTGCACTGGCTGAAATGAACCCCGGCACAAATGATAGCTGTCTTAGGCTCTGCTGCTCTTACTTACAGCAGCTTGTCCATGATCACTGCCCAGAATCCCCCAAGCATTCAGCTCTTTGGGCACATCCTCTCCCGTCTCCAGCATGCCCCAAAGGCTGAGGGCATAGAAGGTTTTATGTCATTCCTCAACCAGAAGAATTCTTCCCTTACAGCCCCATACACTGCTCTGACAGCATGCAGGGGGAGTTAGGGCAAGAACGCCCCCATACATTTTACTTGAAGGAACTGAACGTTTTAGACATAATGTTCAAACCAGCCCTTTTTTATAGGCATAAATTTGTACTAGTCGTTCATTCATGCTTTCCCCTGGCAATTCATTGCAAACACACAATTACAGACACTCTTAATTGTTACTGAAGGCCTGGTTTGAAAACCAGCTCCTTCATATGAATATAAATACTGTGTAATTATAAATCTAAGTAGGGGGAAAAAATGCCCTCAGAGTAGCAATGGCCTCTGACAAGAAACACGACCCAGAATCCATTCACAAGATACACGTACCTATCCTACCCCCAAGAAAAGGAGCAGAAAAATGCAACTGCCACAAAAATTCAGCATTGTAGGCATCTCCACAAGAAAAGCTGGTCCACGTCCCCAGCAGATCAACTCTGCAGGTAGCCATCTGGGCTTCAGTTATCCCCAGGTTGAATCCATAAAGCCGTCTCAACAGCCCTCTCTCAAAGGGAAGGATTTCTATTAGTTTTTTTTGCAGGCAAATGCAGCAAACAATTCAGCTGAAGGCACCTCTTAAACACATTAACATAAATAAGCCTTAACTCTAAAATAGCAGCGTTAGCCAATTCACCTGGGGTTTTATCATCCACCTAAACTTAATTGCAAGCAATCTTCTCACTAAGAGCAATGCATTAAGCACCTTCTCTCTGTGCTCCTGCAGATTGACTTTTTACCTGTCTGGTTAAGTGACTTGGGTGCTGCTCCTTTCAAGTTTGGCCCAGGGGCTGGCTTTCCAAATGAGCTTTGTTAGTCCAAACTTGATTACGTTATTCATTATGTATTGTTTGCTCAGCTCTGTTAATTACATTCTCAATGTTAATATTTTCCCCTGCAGTCTCAGTTAAGTACAAGATTCTCTTGCACTTCCTATCCTAATGTGTTGTATTGGCTCTGCTCTTCAAATAGCTGCTGTGTTTTATCCCAGAGGTGGCAGCATTTCAGTGCTTGGGTGATTCAGGAGACAGAAATCAAGCCACACTCAGTTCCAAAGATATGGCAACATGTCTGTGTGATTTGCTGCATTTTCCACGAATCCATCTCCTCCCCTACCCACCACAAATGTGCTTTTTCCTCTTCAGAATTACCCAAGTCCAAAGTGCAGGAAGGACAATATTCCATCTGGAAGAGTGATCCATTCAACACCCAGTATTGCATGACCCATTACAACCCAGCACTCGTTAGCAGCTTGGCACATCACAAGATAGCAGCCCTTAAAATCACAACTCTGATTAAACAGAAAAGCAAGTTTAAGTCATTATCATAGATTTGCTAAAATGTGTTTGTTCTTAATTTCCTCTTTCTCTGAAGTGCGGGCAGTTGGATTAATAGATACTAGAGGAGTACGACTTAATGGGCAGAAAGGAACAAAAACCTTACCATTCACCCCTTTCCCCTCTTCTTCCCCCTGCTTCCCCTTCCCCCCCCCCCCAAATAACTCTCTCCAACATGTCTAAACTATTTTTCCAGTGAAATATGTAGCATATGCAGGATACGAGTGCGGTGAGATACAAAGGCTTTGCTGGCATTTGTTTGCGATACCTTGTGTTGCATGCATGGTGGTTCCACCATCCCTATGTAATGTGGCCATCCCCCAATCAGGCTGATGAAAACTGCATCCCAATGCTATATGTAAAGTGCTTTTGGAAACCTTCATGAGGAGCAGAGCTAATAATAAAGTATTAGTTATCTCTACAGGTTTTTATTCTCCAGGGTATCCTCTACCTCACACTGGAAGGCATTATCCCTGTACATCCCTCCCCCAGAGCTCCCACTGCCCCACCCCAGAAAGTGGCTGTCCCTGTATATCCTCTTTCCAGAGTCCCCTCTGCCCCACACTGGGAGGGGCTGTCTCTGTGCCTCTAGCCCACATTGGGTGATGGTGGAGGATTGCCTCTCGCAGATTCATAGAGTTTAAGTCCAGAAGGGACCATTAGATCTTCTAGTCTGACCTCCTGTGTATCACAGGCCAGAGAATTTCACCCAGTTACTCCTGTAATGACTTCAATAACTTGTCTTTGATGAAAGAACATCATTCCGTACCTCTCATTGTCAGAATCTCTTTTTTTTTTTTTTTCTTTGCTTAGTGGAAAATATATGTGTTTAACCCTCGCTTTTAAAATTTCCCTGCATTCCTACCATTGTAGTCCAGCCCAGTTTTGCGGTGAGCTTGTGCAGCACATATTGGTTTTATCCTAAACAGAACATTTTGGTGTACACAACATGGAGATGTCACAGGTGACTAGAAGCTTGGGAGAGTCACAGCATCTATCAGATGAAATAAGAAACATAGCGCAGCCCCAGGTCACTTATCTTCTCTGCTTGGATAATGGGATCCTGGCAGTCTGTCTCCTGTTCGTGAGGTTGCAGCTCTAAAACCTACTTTCCATGGAAATGCTCCAAGATAAAGTAAATGCTGAAAGAAAATGGGCGGAGGGAGGAATTCAGTGCTACTCAGTGGGTATGCATGCTGAAAAAACCAAACCATTCCTACAGAGGGTTCTGCAGCAGCTGTGGCATTAAGGCTGACGCTGTGTGGGGATGGCGATGCCCATGAATAGGGTTCTACTCTGAGCCATCCTCTGCACAGCCTTCTACACCTAGGACCCTTCTCCCTGACCTGTTCCACCTGGCCTCAGTCTGGAAAAACTGAAAACCTGGGGGTTGGGGGACAACCCCCCCCCCCCCCAAAAAAAAAAACCTCCTTAATACCCTAATTCAAAACCAAATGGAACATTTTCAATTCAAATGAAATGAAAACATTCAATTAGTTTGGTTCCAAACGTTTTCATCGATAAATTGGCAAATTTCAAACAAAATTAAACTTTCTTGTAAAAAAATTTCCTTTAGTTTGAAAAGCCTTTAAAAAAGAAAAGTCAAGACACACTTGTTGAAGAAAGTATTTTGACCAGTTTTAACCCTATGGTAGTCCCTGACATCAGTGAATTACACCAGTTTACATCAGGGTTGAATTTACTCTTCAATCTTTTATATAACCAATGGCGCACAACCTAAAATGAGGACACTAGGGGTCCAGTTAATTGCACCCAAATACTGGATGAGAGAAGCAAAATCCCAGATCCCTCTGGGTGTGTCTACACTACAAGTGCTACACCAGCACAGCAGTGGCACTGCAACTATGCCACTTCAGTGCAGGCACTTGCTACAGCAACAGAAGCAGCTTTTCCATCACTGTAGTAAATCCACCCCTTTGAGAAGCGTGGTAGCTAGACCAATGGAAAATGTCTTCCGTCAACCTAGCAGTGTCTTCACTAGGGCTTAGGTTGGCTTAACTTCCTCTCTCAGGGATGTGAATTTTTCACACCTCTGAGCCACGTAGCTAGATTGACTGAAGTTTTAGGTGCAGTACAGCAGGCCTAAGACCCAGCAGAAACCCAGGGAGGAGCAGGAAGGATCAAGTAATTCCTTGCCCCTGAGACTGTTACTGAAGCCAGGTCTACACTACACACTTCCTTTGGCTATAATGGGAGGAGAACCTCTTTGGAGCTGCTCCCCTAGGCCTTGGAGAGGGGGGTGAAGAACCTCTACAGCTATAGGAGCAGATGTGTGGGGGGGAGCGTGCTGGTAAAGGAGTGCATAATTAATAGCTTGCTTGTGAGCGGGCAGTGATGGAGTTGAGGGTCACAGGAGTAACAAAACAGACTCGTGAGGTTTGGGAAGGAAGCTGGCAACTCCTCTTCAGGCAGTATCTTATAACATCTGTGTAATTTGATCTCAGTTGAGTCCATCAGCAAGAGCTCCTGCAGCAGGGCCAGAGCCGCCTAACTCCCAGTCCTGATGTTTCAAGGAAGCAACACAGAGCAGGCTGACCCATTGTCCACAGGAGGTGCAAGGGATTGGGGCCTGTTTTGTAACACCCTCTCCGAGCTAGACTCTGGCTTGCTGTGGCTGAGCCAGAACCCTCCTGGGGTGGGGAGTTCTGCCTGGGACCTTCTCACAGAGTCCAGGGAAGACAGCAATGAAAGGTCAGAATCTGCTAAAACCCATTGTAGGCCTTGTCCTTTCTCCTTTTTCATTTACATTGAAAGCAACAGGAACACTGGAAAGCTAAGAGACTGGACCCAGGCTTGAGAGAACTGGAACATCCAAGTGGGGTGAGAAAACTGCTTAATCTAGATTCTGCCTAGTGTTAACGGTTTGAGATTCAGTTTGTGTGTTTGTCTTTATTTCCTTTGGTACTTATCTCTGGTCTCTTATGCCTGCCACTTATGCTCACTTAAAGTCCACTTTTCTGTAGTTACTAAATCTGTTTTATATTCTTAACTAAAACAGTGTGTTTCTGTGAAGTGTTTGCAATACACCAGCTTTTGTTAGCTGAGAGGGGGTATCTTCTCCACGCTGAGGGAGGGGTGAACTGGGTGATTAATTTACTGGTCAGACTTCTGACCATGGCAGGACAGGGTAACTTTGGAATGCAGGGCAGGGAACTGGGGCAGACTGGCGGTGATCTTTCTCTGTGAGATTTGTGAGTGGCTCTGAGAGCATTCATGCAATCTAGCTGGGTGTGGGGCTCTACCTCCTGTTGGGCTGAGTGACAACAGCGCCTGGAAGAGTTCGCTGCTTGTCACTAGCAAAGTAGTGTGGGAGACAACCCAATCTAGGGAGTAAAGGAGAAACAGCAGTATCCCAGTCCTAGGTGGCACCCCAGGGGGATTCCTCACACCTACCCTGTTGACTGCAGCGAGTTGGTTGAAACATTACTGGAGCATCAGGTCGTCACGTTGAGTTGTCACAACATCAAAAAGGTATCACTCAGGACACTGCAGGATGAAAGAGAGCTCTGCAATGTCCATGGGTGGGTGATAACCTGCCAACTGTTGGGATGTTCCCTCAGCAGGGTGTACCCATTGGGAAGATTCACTTGTAGGCTGTACAGAGATGTCTCCAGCACAGGCTTGTCCTCTCTTCTGAGACTTGTCGGGCCATCACTGTGAGCCCTGACACCTTTGTGAGATTTCAAAAAGATCAGATTGAGAGATGGGGAATAGGTCCCAGGCATCTGCAGAGGGGTTCTTTTCTTGCAACTGATGGGGGTATGGGCTGGAGGGAATTGATTCTTTTCCCAGGAGGTTCTAAATATGTTTCCATTCACATCTCAGGATCACTGGCTAAGATAGGCCATCAACTGCCCCTACCTGGAGGCACCCTATTTGATCTGTTACTTGCAAAACAATGGAAGCTGTTGGGTATGTACGGATTTCTCCATAGATGCAGGAAATCTGAATGGATTGTTCTGGATTCAAGGCTGTGGGTGAGACTAGGCCTCACTGAAGTAGAGTTTGCCCACTGTCTGAAGTCTATTAATCCCTCCACAGTGTTTGGCCCTATTTTTAATTGGGATCAGAATGCGCCTTGGGGTCAGTTCTGTGGGTTGGCTTGGATTCTCCCCTGCTTGGCCAAAGAGGCATCCTGAATAGTCACATTCCATTATGGGACATTCCCATTGGATGTGCTCAGGTTGCCTGAAGTGATAACATACCCCAGGCCCTTCTTCGGAGGGCAATGTTGGTCTATTGGAGGTCTGGGGCTTTGCGGCTCCTGTTCTTGGTGTGGGGTCCTATAGTGGAGGTAAAATTTCAGTCTCGAGGCAGACCTATACTGTGACTTTCACTGGGTTGGTAGGTTATTCTCTCTTACTGTCTTTCTAAGCGTGGTCTGCCAACTGAGAGACTGACCTTCCCTCTCCTAGGTAATTCAGCTTCCAAGAACCTCTCAGTTGTCCCAACTGCCTCTGCAGTGGATGTGGGCTGAAACCAGCAAACCCCCATTTATACTGTCATATGGAGAATGTGGAAGTATTGTTTTTAGACAATATTGTCGATGAGTTTCACCAACATCTTGGCCTCTGAGTTTAGCCATCATGTAGGCAAGTCCAGGAGCCATTGAGCTACCCCCTACGGGTGTGTCCCATTAGAGCATGGTCCTAAACAAAATTTATTCCAATAAGCTTCCATAGAAAGAACAAGGTAGTCCATGGCGGCTGCCTTTAGAGTTGTGTAAGATTGTGCCCCGTCCACACTCAAGGTCCGATAAGCTGCTCGGGCCTCTCCAGTGAGGTATGGGACCAGTCGTGTCATTCATGAACTTTTCTCCCAGCCCACTGTGGTGGTGACTCACTCAAAGGTGGTCAGGTAGGCCTCCGCGTCATCATTGCTGCCCATCTTGGTCAAGGTGAGACTGGGTGAAGCTTCAAGGCAGGTCTCCACTGTTCGGCTGCTCCCATTTCCCAGTGCCTGCTGTGAGAGTAAGTGGGCTTATTCTACTTGGAAATGTCTGTTCCTGTCATGCTTCGCCAGCTGAGCTTCCTGCAGGCATTGCATCTTCCTAGAAGAGGCGGTTCCTTTCAGTCTCCATTAGTTTGTTGATTCACCGTTAGTCAGAATATCTCCTCCATGGTCCTTCTTGATGGAACCGGTTCAGATCTACAGGTCGTTCAGGCACCTGTAAAGTATTGGGGCTTGTATTATAGCGCCCTCTTCTGGTTGGATCCCATCTTACTCTTGCTGAGCCAGCAGCCTCCCAGGGGGAATTCTGTCTGGCACCTTCTCATAGAGTCCAGGGAAGATAGTTTCCAGCAGCTTAGTTGTGGTTTCTTTTATTTCCAATCTCCTCAACAAAACAAGATAAGTTTCCCCGAGTCTGTCCCTCAACCCCGTAAATTCGTCAACCCAAAAGTTCCTGGCTCTTAACTCAGAGCCTTTGTGATAACAGGACTTCCCAAGGTCTCCCTTCTGTCCCTTTTGTTTCTGGAAGTCGTTCCTCCCAGCAGGTATTTCAGCTCTCTCTCTCTCCATTTTCTGCTCCTCTTTTTATGAGGATCAGGGCTAATCAGCCAGTCATCTGCTGGCCTCTGATCTCAGGGGTATAATGTCCCTTATACCTTCACAGGAGGGGAGAGGAGTGGAGCTGCCCTGAGCCGCTTGGCTCTTTCTGCTCCCCGGTCCCCTCCTCGGAGAATGGTGTCAGCAACTTCCTCCCCTCCTTGGCTCCAGCATGGGGACAGAGCACAGCCTGCCTCCTGCAGCAGCCCCGATTGGCTGTTTTTCCCAATTCACTGCCTCCTGGGGAAGAGCGGCCAATCAGAGGGGGGTCCCCCCGTCTCAGGCAGGGTTGACATTCAGGAGAGGCCTGGAGCTTCTGAGGTCATGGGGCCATAACTCCTGATGAAATGGGGAGAGTGGGAAATGCCAGTGGCATAGATGGCACAGCACTAAAATGACTCCACGCATCCCTCTCTGACAGGACACACGGGGGGATGCTGCTGCTCATCCCAGAAAGCCCCACACTGGAGAGGCTCCACAGGCGCCCTTTTAACTCTTGCCCTCATCGACATCTACATGAGACCATTCGTTGAGACAGCACGACGCTGTGGGCTCCACTGCCAATAGCACACAGCTAACACTCAATGGGATACCTCATCACGGGCCAAGGAGGAATTTAGGACAGATGGGCTGGGTCAACCACACTCTCATGGGCCCAACAATAATCTCAGGGGGAGAGGGGCTGCTGCTGGGATGACAAGCTCCATGATTGAGAGGTTTGAAAATAGATGGCTGAAAAAGTCTACAGGTCAATGGGACGGTGGGATACTGCGGGGGCGGGGTGGACATGCTGGAGTGAGGGGAGTGGGTGGGCAGCAAAATGCACCGGTGGGCACTGTGGACTGCTGTAAGGAAAGGAATTAAGGCGCCTCCCTCGCAGCCTAGGCTCAGTCTTCAATGAGTATGGGGTCCAAATTGGCTGATCCATTCATTCATGCCTTTGTCTACCCCAGACAGACAGGCTAGTCTGTTCCGAGAAGCAGACTGACTGCTGCTGCGTGTAAAAAAATATTCCTGCCTTTCCTACACTATGAAAAGCATCAGGTGCTAACAGTGTCTGTCAGCAGTGAGTGCAACTGAACTGCTGGGAACATGATTTAGCTGCCAGTGTTGACAAGGACCAACTGGGTTCAGCACCGCTTTGGAAACCATGCTTAACACCTACTGTGTGGCAGTGTAGGGGGTGTGAGAGTGCAGTACGCACCGCTGTGAAAAGGAAGCTGCAGGAATGAACTGTGCATGAGCAAATATGCATGTACTCATACTAATGTGCATGAGCATGTGAAGGCAGGTGCACACGTGTGTGAGAATTTGCATGCATGTAAGGCTGTTGGATTTAGAGTATTGACATGGATATTGGCCTTGGAACAGAATCTTATAAATGGATGATCTGATCTGAACTGTTAGTTTCAGCCTTGCTCCAACCAAAAAGACAACAAACACAAAGATGAAGAAGGGTCCCTGTAGTACTGGAATTGTGTGTGTATCTTCAAGACATAGGGAATATTTTCATTCCCTTATATAAAAATCATTTTGTCTGGCTTAATCAATCTGGATCAGTGCCCTTCCCACCCCCCATTCATGTGTGGGTGTTTGTAGGAGTCAGGGTCCTGGGGCGATATAGTTGTGGGTGTAGGGGCTGGTTGGTTTTGTGTGTGTGTGAGAGAGAGAGAGAGACACGAGCACTGGGGGCAATATAGTTATGGCTGCAAGGGCTTTTTCTCTGCATGTGTGATGTCCCTGTTCCCACAAGGAGTGCACTGGAGTGTAAAGACAGAAATTCAGAAGTAGAAATGAAATCATTTTTTTAAAAAAGTAGCAAACTTAAAACATTGTGAAAGGTTAGAATGATTTAGAACACCCAGTTTGAGTGGCCACGCTTGGCTGTTCTCAGAGTACGTGTGAGGTGACTGAAAGTACAGGGCTTTCGCAGTGGCTAGGAAAATTGCGCTGATCACAGCCTCTTCGCTTCCCCCGCTATCTCTCTGAGAGGCACACTGGAGAAATATACCTGCTTGCCATACAGGGAATCGGTACAGATCAGCTCATGCTTCACTCTCTGCCAGAATGGGAGCAGGTGAACTCCAGAAAGAACAGCTGCTCCCCTATCTTGGCAGTGGGGTGATGCTCCAGCCACGTGATCTTCTCCTGCATCTCTCTTTCCAGGGATTAATCTTATTTTTAAAATAAAAATTGTGGCCAGATTAATTCCAGATGACCTCACACACAATGTGTGCATACCTGAAAAGACCCAGGACAGGCAGTTACGTATGCAGATACCCACAACTAGATGCAATAATGTGGTACTTCCTTGAGTGGGTTCTGCAATTTTTTATTTGATCATTAGTATCATGCTGTACTATGCTAACACGCTGCCTGATAACATGCTATTATGATGCTGTAACATGGCCCAAACTTTTAAACATGGCATCATTGTATCAGCAAATGCTAACTGACTGGCTCCATGGTGTTACCCCCCCCCCCCAAGAGTGACATCATGGTATCAAAAACACTGATTGGCTGGCACTGTGAAAATAATTCCTGTGATGATACTTTCAGATGTGACAATACGCATGGCCCCCACTCATAGCTTAGTAGGAGATGAAACAACATGTAAAAGACCATCTTCCCATCTGTCCACGGGAGCAGCATTAGGATCACAGTCATGGGGAAGGGTATGTGACAGCTCTAATATTACAGTTACTAAGAAAGAAGGAAAATTAGGGTTAGATAGCTCCCAGCCAGCAAGAGGTTAAATACCTGTACTGAGAAGAGATCCTGTCCCATTACATTAGCTTGTCCTGCTTGGAGGGAAGGGACTTCAGCGGTGGCTCATTAAGATGGTGTGCGCACATGAAGCTGTCAAGGTTGGATGGACAATTCAGTTCTTAGATGCAAGTGTTTGAACTTCTGAGTGTTCCCTGAAGATCTCTGCAAACGTAGTAGGCTGGACATTAGAAGGCTTCTGGGGAGCCCGTACACTTTGTGAGCTAAAATGGCCAGGATGACGACAGTGAATTTCCATTCAGAGCTGAATTTTCAACTTCAGCTTTCTCAAAACCAACATTTCCTCCTGGGGTTTCTTGACAAAGGACAGTGTTTGGGGCAAGTGGCATGTAATTTGGAAAAAAGTATTTTGGGGAATACAAGAATTCAGAGAAAACTAAGAGTTTTCACTTTTTGAAAAGCTTTTTAATTTTTTTTCCCCTAGAGGTGGGGGTAGGGAGGAGACCACCAGCTTTGGTCTGTAATATCCACATTTACTTTATTCATGGTCTTTACTTCAGTGATATCTAGTGCAAAATTCATTTTGACAAGATCAGGTATGCCCTGTCTATATTAAAGAGGTTTGCGCTTTCGTAACTACATCCATGTAATTACACTAGTGCCAATTTTCTTAATGTAGACAAGGCCTTAATTAACCTTGGTGATATCTGCAATAAATAGCTAAACCTCAGAGATCTAGGAAGTCTCTGCAGAGTTTGTAAACTTTGTGAGTGGTCATGTGGAATTTATAAGCTCCACATACCAAGTTGCTCAGGTTCGAAATGTGTTCACTGAAGTAGCAGTGCTTTAACTGAGCTCATATTTCTTTATCTTATTGCCTGAGAGTCTTTAGGAATTTTATATCAAGATGAAGAACTTGCTGTCCCTTCCCTGAGAAATAGCGTACCAATTATATGTCCTCTCTCTGGCCCAGCATTCTCAAGTGAAAGAGAGGGGTGGAGAGAAAGGAAGAGACTTGCTGAAGGCGCCTCAGAGCTGCTCATCGGTATCAGGTTTAGGCCATTGGAAATCATTATAAGAGAAGCAGCCCTTTTTAGTAGTTCTCTTTATTTTATAGCCACTGCAAAATAAAGGCAGAAAAACTAACTCTGGAGGGCTTCTCTTTCCTCCCTTTTGTGCTTCTGTCATTGCAGTTGACTCTTCTGCTAAGCTGCCTGGGTGCTGTCACCATGGTGTATAGTCACCATGGGATCCACAGCAATCCAAAGTGACAAAAAAATAATATAGTGAGAAAATCCAAGAGGCAGATGAAAGGAAAGTGATGAGGCAAACAAAAAACAACAACAAAAAGCCAGTGACCAGGCTGGATTGGTTGTACTCATTGTTTGCATGCTCTGGAAATATCACTAATGATAAAGAAGAGGCAACAAATTGCTTTGAAGCCCTCTGTGATCCTCTCCCTATTCTCTGTCACCCTGGAGATGACCTGTGTGCATTGGTGTTTCTTTCTCTCTCGCCCCTCCGGGATTTAATAGACGTGGTAACCTTTGTGCTCTTTATTGTGCAACCAGGAAATAAAATTCCACTCAGTTAAGCCACATTGTGAGTGGAAATGCAACCGTCAGCTCAGGTGGACTTAAAATACTAAAGCTCTGAAAAGCCAAATCATCTGACCTCTAAATGCTGCCAGGAGCTGAAAAGCTGCTCCAGTGGGTTAATTCTTTTATCTGTACCCCATATCTTCCCTCAGCCTACTAAAACACCCAATCCTGCATCCATTTAAATAGACACAAAAACTCCTGGGCCCCCATTCTCCTCTACCCCGTACAAATAATTCCTAACAACTTCAGTGGCAGTGACTCAAATTCTGCACTGCAAGAATAGGACACAAGACCATATCAGCCACTGCACTATACTATGGTATTACCTAGAGGCTTGTTGTGCTTGGTGCCCAAAAAACAGAGATAGTCCCTACACTAAAAAGCTTACAGTCTAAAGGCAAACGAAGAGAACATGGACTGGAGTTTGGTAACTCCCTAGGTCTCCAGCAAGTGCAGGCAAGGGAGAAGTGCCTGCACTGAGATTCTGCACCCTGAGTTCATTCTTTTGGGAGTGCAGACGAGGAGAAACGAAGCTGGACTAGATTTCTGTGCTCTTTTGTAATAAGCACCGGCTGCAATCAAAAAAGCCTAAAACTGGCCATCTGTCCATACTGTGTATGGACTCTAACTGTCCCCACTATAAATCATTCATATTAGTCACATTAGTCTGATTTCTGGAGCGTGTTCCGTGGCAGCCAGAAAAGTCAGCAAGTCCCCAGTGAGAATCTAGGAGAGATGGATTCAGAACACTAACTTCAGTTTATAGGGGTTAGCAGTCCTGCCCATCTAGTCAACGTTCGCTTCTTCACTGAGTGGATGCAGGACTTGTCCAAGGTGATAAGAATCCTCAGGAAGGGACAATGGATAGCATGCACTGAGTAACTGGAATGCTGTCATCTGATCAGTTTCAGCCAAGCCCTAAATCTTGGTCTTAGATCAAGTCAAACTGGTATTAAATCTTCTCTTAAAGCTGTAAGACATAGTCCCAAATCCAGCCCTCTTATTAGCAGGTACAGTTCCATTGACTGCACACACTTGTTTGCACGTGGGGGAGGGCAGAACATGGCTCATCATACTCTGCTTATTCTAACCTCAACTTTTCTGCTCTTCCAACCTTTTTCATTCCCCCACCCCTCCCCGTCTGTGCCTTGTTTCTTTTCTTCCTCTACTTTGCCCAGCAGATCTTCCCATTGTCTGTCTGTCTCTCTCCCTCCTCCTCCTCCTCTTTCTAATCCCCTTCTGGTTTTATCTCCTCCACTATCTCGGTCTCTTCTTCTTTACTTTGTCTCCATTGCTCCTCCTCCCTCTGCCTGATCTTTTTCTAGTGCTCCTAACAGCACAGTGATAAGGTCACTAAGCAGTCTTTCTACCAGTTCAACAGCTGTATACTAGACAATAGGTCCCATATCTATCGTTGACAATGCTCTGGGTTGAAGAGGTCTAACCTTATTTCTCATTCTCCAGGTACAATTCTAATTCCCAGTGAACACACTGGAACAAGCCATTTCATCTTGTGCCAAATACATACATACATACTCTCTCTCTGGGATTGTTCACACCCTGTAATAGGTCAGATCTTGGAATATATTGCGTCACGAGTTTTTTCTAGATTTCCTTGGTGTTGGGCAACAGCGCTCACCTTCCTTCATCCTTCCTTCTTGGATTGTGTGATAAGTGACCACTGGCAGTGTATATAGAGCAGAGGGAAGGAATGAACTGGATAAGGCAGATTGGGGATGAGGTAGAGGGAAATGGTGTCTGTAGAGATCACATGTGAAAGACATCATGATACAGAGGGGAAGTAATACTCTCTCTTCATGGCTTGGTGCAACCACACCAGGAATATTTCATTCTCTTTTGGGCATCTCACAGCCAGGGTGATATTAATAAACCGGAGAGAGTGAAAGAAAGAGCAACAAAAATGATCAGGGAGCTGGGTGGCTTGAACCAGTGAGGAAAGTATAATATAGTCAAAATATACAGCTTGGTTTAGAGAGCAGGGCAAAGGGCATGATCACCTGCCAATATTCTGTGTTTATTGCTGTGCCGATCCAAAGACCTCTGAGCACCGCACGGTGTTGAAACAACAAGGATGAATAAGTCCTATTGAGGGAGATACACTTACAAGGGAGTGCAAGAAAATTTAGCATGAAGATCTGAGAAAACACCTGGACCCTGAAATACATTGGCCTGTGAGAGGGTCTCATTCTGCTAAGTCTCCTCCACTGCAGCTCCCCGACCATTGGAGAAAATAGGTTAGACGGTGAGGACTAACAAAGGCTAATCAGGAGTGAAGACTGCTCATTGAAAGCACAGGACTGCGTCAGAAGAGCTGAGTTTATTTGCAATGCAAACTCTGCCAAGCAAGGAAATCATAAATTAACGTAACATTCATGCCCAGTGTTTTCCAGATGGAGAAACTGAGGCACAGAGCTGTGAAAAGATTTGCCCAAAGTCATATACAGGAGGACTGTGGCCAACTTAGCTCTCCTGACTCTTAATTCTGTTCCTTAACGACAAGATTACTTCAACTCGCACATATCTATGCATTATGTGCGTGCATAGTTGTTACACATTCCGCTAAGGCTGCTTGCATGGGTTGCTCTGCTGCTTTTGTTGTAATAGAGAAGACTAATCTCCCGTGCAGGCACTACTGCACAAAAAACATCATTGAAGTGTGACTCATGCATACACGTACCGTGCACACAGACATCCAGTGCACACGAATACACTGCACATGCACAGATCTGCATGCATCCAAATGCTCACCTACTGCATCTGCAGACAACATATAAATAGGCATGTGAATATACACCGGTGTGCATATGTCATGTATATGGACGTAAGCACTGGTGCATATACATAGGATCAGATTTACAGATGGTAGAAACCAGTGTAGCACATACTCAACATTAGCATAAGGTATGCACATATCTATATATTCACAGGCATGTGTACTGCCCACACGTTCACAGGCACTGGGGCACTGCACTACAGCTGCTACTTTGGCCAACTCACAGCTCAGGTTTCAGATCCATCACTTTCCCTGTCAACAAGAACTTCTGGTTCATTTACAAGGTATTGATGGAACGGCTGCGCGTGGCAGAGTGTGATACAGCAGAGTCCTGTTGAACCAATTAGGGTTAACACATTTCTGGTTAATGAGAGGTGCCAGTCATGATTGTAAATTCATATTTTCCAGTGGCTACCCATGTACTCAAGTGTCAGTATTGATCAGACTTACCTCTGCCCAGTTAATGCTGATGGATTCAACAGTACCATACGCCCGCTTGTCTGTTAGCCAATCAAGATAAGCCCGGGACTTGTCCTAAGTTCTATTTATTGTCATCACGAATATTGATACATCTCAGTGCTAAATACCTGCCAACACTCATGGGGGATGTGACACTGCTCTGGGAATTGTCCCAGACTGGAGGACTCCCAGTGGAGAGCAGTGGCTTTTTTTCCTCCTCACTGCCTATCATTGGGGAAGGGGAAACTAAGGATCCTCCTCCTTTTGAAACTCAGGGTAGTTTTACTGAGATCCCCGCCGTGTGTCCCTGCCTCTGAGCAGCACCGGGGATGATGAACAGAAAGCTCCATTTAGTTGCTTGCAGCCGATCTCATAAGACAGTACAGATGAACTGACGCTGAAAAACTGGGAGCAGGATTTTGACCTCAACCCCTCCTCTTTTTGGAAGGAACTGTTTGGACCGCTGGCTCTCAGAGATCTAGGTGAATTTAAGCCTCCAGTCACATAGGGGTGTGGCACATAAGGAGCTGTGGACATGGGGGGAAACAGCCTACAAGAGGCACAGAGCAGGAATGGACTGGCACCTTGGGCTCCTCATATAGCTCTCTATGTTGCTAGCTTGTCTCTCTGAGCAGCAATCTGGTGCGTGGACACTGCGCCCTGTGGACAGGGTGTGGCGGTGGTGGCCAGTCAGAGGATACCCTGCTCCAAGTCGAACGTCCGCTTGGAAGTGCAGGAAGGACTTCGTTCCTGAGAAACCTGCCTACGAGGGCAGAGTTGACCCAAGTGTACTTGCTCCGTGTCAGAAACGCATGCCAGACCTCCGCCTCAGCCAGCAAGGGGAAACTGCATAAAGACTAAAACCCATTCTAAGCTGAAACAGAACCACATAAGTAGGTGGCAGAGGGGAGAGTATTTTGCCTTTAAGGCCAGAGTCCCACCTTGCCATTAGCAGACACAACTCCCATCCATTTCAGTTGGAATGGCACCTGTAGTGAGAGAAGCTGACCTCAAAAAAGAGGGTCAGAGGTTTCAGGCAGGGCCTGGTTTGGTGTGACACCAGGAGCTCAGAAGTTCCAGCTGGCCAGGCTGCTGCTGGACAAACACAGGCCCCTTTGCACGTAGCGCTGGCCTCAGTGCATGCTCAGTAAAGAAATCTTTCCTACAACTGTGTCTGCCTTCTGCACTGCTTATTACTAATGAAACAGTGCTTCCTTATGTGAAGGCTGAATCAGGTTCGAGGCAACCGGTGTGAATCAGAAGTTATCAGCAAAAGACACTGTGTACGTTGTGGCCTGAATCATGTTTCTAGGAGACAAAACAAAACACACCACCACCCCACTGCTACGGATGTACCTTATTAGCCTCTATGGCAATAGTCTCAGTGGACGGGCCAAGATCTGGGTCCTGGGAGTCCGAACTCCACCCTGATACCAGAGAGGTGGGGCTTCCAGGCAAGGTTTCCACACACTCTTGTTTGGCACCATGGGGAAGCTTGTAATGCTGCTGCCGCCCATTTCAGGTTTGTCCTTTGGATAAGTGAAGGACACCTGTCTCCAGAGCTCTTACCCTGATAATTTCCACCATTCACAAAATTAAAAAATAACCACTTGACAGCAGACCTTATTAAATGGCATGTCTCCTTCCCCCACAGTAATAGCCAGGGCTTAACAGCCACACATACTTTGCTGTTGTCTTTTTAATTTGATTTAAGTAAAACAAATAAAATGTAAAGCCATTTGGCCTCACGCCACGCAACACAGGACCGTAGAGCAAGTGTGAATTATAGGGCCCTATTTCACAACTTGTCGTGTCTTATTACTTAACTAATAACAATATTTACCCAGGGTTTTCCCCAAGCATCTGAGACAGGTTTAAAAGAAATCTTGATTAAAGAACGACAGCCAAAGTCTTGGATATTAAATATAAAGAAGAGTAATGTGAAGAGAGCGGAAGAGTTTACTGTTGTATCCTGGTAGTTTGCAGTAAATCAGTATGATGTGCAACTTTTCTCTGCTGTCCTCCCCAGTCGCTAGCTCTCCAGACAATACAGAACGTTTCCTGCCTTTTCACGTGGACAGAGAAGCACAGCTGAAGTGAACGGTGGCTACTCATTGCCAGATATAATGGTCAGCAGCAGAACTGAAGCTGGATTTCTGACCGTAATTATTAGCTAGGAGTAATTAGCAAGCTTTTACCCTTGCTGGGACTAATCACTAGAGGGAAACATGATCATACATACCAGTGTATCACACCACCTGTCCTCTAAGAATTCACTGGGTCCCCATTTATTTCAGGATCCAGCTCAAAATGGCTTGTATTGTTGCAGGGGCTATTCAGGGTTTGTGAAGCATTGGTAAATGCTAAATTCATCATGACGCTGCTGTCCAAAAGCTGTGGCCTTCGCAGCCCCCTGCCACCTGCAACTGCTTTTAACAACTGTCCTTGCCAATAATTTTAAAAGCATGCTGGCCACTCTGGGACCCCAGCACAAGCAGCGGGGCTACACTTCTCTTTCAGGAGAACGTGCCCTTCTCATCGACATCTACAAGCACACATGTAATTCAATACAGTAGAATTAAATTAAGTTTCGGTATGCGCAAAATATCAGGACATTTGTGATAAAACTGTGAGAACTGGAGTCTTGCAGTGCACTCGCCACTAGGGCACCTCCTCTTGGCTGCTGTGGGGATTAGCTCCTTTCAGGTCCAATGCTCCCTGCTGCTGCTGGGTCACAAACCCTGCTGCCTCTTTCTCCAAGACTTGGGTTCTCTCTCTTTGTGGCTTGGCCCTCCCGCCAGGTCACTCTATGTTTGCCCTTTCCAGGGTATCAAAGTCTCTACACACTGACTGTCTCAGGCAATCTTCCCATTCACTGCCCTGACTATGCCACTTCCCCAGTAGCTGGTAGGGGAACCTAGGTCCACCTTCTATTCCAGGTTCCAGTCCAGGGACGCCATGTCTAGCAACTATGATCTGCTTGCTCCCAGACCCTGTCGCTATTGCCCTGGACTACTTCCTGCATCTTCTGGCTGCCTCATCGCTGGATTTACTAACCCAAATTCCCTCTTCCCCAGGAGAACTGCAGACTACTTCCCCAGCAACCCCTTTCTGCTGCCAACTTTCTGACTTTATACCAGCCCCTTCTGTTCCTTCTCAGCTGGGCTCCATCATCAATCAGCCTTTCAATCCCTGGTTCATCCCCAGGTGCACCCTATTAGTTTAGACTATTTTAAATCACCCTTTGTTAACCTGATCTAGCTTGTGTGGGGTAGACACCTGGTTACAGTTGGCAATTGTCATATTAACGCTCTTAGCAGGCCCAGTGTGAACTAAATTTTTTTAGATGATTAAGCAGAATAAACAAGTTTAAAACACATACAAGGAAATAATTTTTACACAATGTACAGGTAACTGGTAGAACTCATTGCCACAAGATATCAGTGAGGCCAAGGGCTTAGTAGGATTCAAAAAAAGAGTTAGGTATTTAATTAATAGTAAGAACATCAATAGTTAGGTTAGACAGGATAAAGATTTGGAAAAGGATATAATCCACTATTCATCAGGGCATCAGTCACCTGGGGTGAGAAAGAAACTTCCTCTTTGGTAGGTCATTCCAAAATGCTTCATTATGAGGGTTTTGCACCTTCCTCTGAAGCATCCGGTACTGGTTATTGTTCAAAACAGAATGCTGGGCTAGACAGGTCCTCAGTCTTACAGTCCAACTCAAGAAGATGAGTCATGTGTTTATCCAGCTAATAAAACTGTTGTGACTTCCCTCCAGTCAGCCTGCCTTCTGAAAACTTTCTAAGTATTTTTAAAGGTAAAAAATAGGAACTTCCCAAAACAAGGAGTAAAAAAAGTAAATCAAATAGCATGAATGATGGAAAGTAAAATTAGAGTTTTAAATTGGCTCAATTTAAGCTGTTGTTTGCATAGTCTCTTTAAAATGATAGCACTCTACCAGTTAAATCACCAGCCCCATTTCCTGCAGCACCAGTTTGCCTCTTGAAGGTCTCCCATCAACAAACTGATCAATCCCAAAAGTGCTTAGTTTATAAAAGGAGCTAAGATCACAAGCCAAGCTGATATGTATGCAAGCCAGAATTGAGGACTCAAAATCACATCAATTATATGGTATTCCATTATCTGACTATTGGGCCAAATCCTGTAGTCCTTACTCAGACAAAACTCCACTGAGCTACAGGAGAATTTTGAATGAATAAAGGCTTCAGGATTTGGTCCAATGGCTGTAATTTTGAAGCAGGTTCCAATTTCCCACCAGGAACATCCTCTGAAGAGGACTTATGACCATGGCTGCTCTGAGGAGTCCTAGACATCACACCAGCCATTGGTCATCTGGTGGGTTCCAGAAGCAAGCATGATTGTTGCATATAGTGACTGCATATAGAGATGAGGCAATGCAACATTCACCCCCTTCAAATGGGGCTCTCTCATATTCCCTAAAAGAGCTGGCCTTTCCATCTGTAAGGAACTGAGCTTGCAGAATTCCCCCAAACCTGCCCCTTGCTGGGAGGGAAGGTGGCATTTTCTCAGCAGTTCGGAAAACACTTCCCCGGTGGAAAGCAGCATGTGTGCGTGTGTTTATACTGGAGGAGGAAACATGGGGAGGTGTCCCTGCAATTTTTGCCTTTGCAGCTTCTGTCCAGCCAGTGTGCTACTAGACACTGCTCGGAGGTGACAGTAAGATGAGGGGACGTAGGGAGGCTCTACACAGTCTGCCAGCCAGGTCTCCTCAACCACCAAGGAGATGCAGAGTGTAAATCACAAAGTGCAATACATGCTTGCCCTGGCTAGGTGAGCAAGGAAACAGTTGGACCAAGGCCCTGCTTCCTTTTGGATTATTAGCTCAGAGAATAGCTGATTTGAAGACACTCAGTTCTTTAAATTGGTCATTTCGTCATGGCTACCCCCGAGCCTGCCTTCATCCATGCCAGGCTGCACTATACCTTATCTCTGCTTTCCCAGTTTCACTCTATACAACTGCACTCTGCTTCAGACCCCCTGCATTCAATCCAGCTTTCCCCACACCCTGAAGAAGCTTGGTCCTGCACCCAGAAAGCCCCACCCTGGCCTCCTCCACAGCTTCCCTTCTCTTGGTCTAAACTCCTCTGTTCCCTATACAAGTTGCCCTTTCTTGACACTAAGAACACCTGCTGCTGCTCTCACATACGCCAGCCTGGAGTACCCGCAGGCCTGCCAGTTCTCTTTGGAATTAGACTCTCTGGCCATTCAAAGCAGGTCTATTTATTAACGCTGCCAGCTGTTTCATCACCCAGACTCTCTGCATGCCAGCTACAAAGGCCTTTGTTCTTCCGGATACTCCTCCCAACTGGTTCAAACTAGGTGGCTTATCACCCAGCTGCAGCAGATTTCACCATTGTGAATTCTCTCTCCTCCCTCATCTCTCTGTAGTCCAGAGAAAGAGCCTCCCTCCTTCTTCATCTGCCTCCTACCATTCCTCTTTAATTTTGTTTGGCTTTGTACCTTCCTTCTAGACCTAACCTTCTTTACTGACCTTTTTCTGTCCCTCTGTGTTGTTCAACAAGTTGTCACAGAGCTTATAAGGAAGGAAGACATGGCCTATGGATGGCAGAACACACTGGTAGGGGCTAACTTTCAACAGGCTATTCTGTTCAGTCTTGGTGCACAACCGTGTGTGTGTTTTTGTGTGAGAGAGAGTGTGTGTGCGTGCACTGGTTTAAACATGAGCATGGATCTCTAACCTTTGTAGTTATGGAAGATGTCATCAGCAGAGAGCCTGACCCATAGGGAAGAATTAGTGACAGAAGCACCCAAACTACAACACCCATAAGGCTCCACCGCACCATAAGCAAAAGCAGTTTAGTGTCTTGAAATGAAATGTTTTAAACTTACCTAACTGCATTTTTTGGGAACTTCTTGTTCTGTGAAAAGTTGTGCTATTTTGACTTTACATCCTGGTTTGAGTTGAAATTAATGTCAAAATACCAAACAGAAATTCCAGTTTTTGCTCAGCTCTAGTAGTTAACTCTCTAGAAATGCTGCAAGGCCTCCCACAAACAATCCCAACGGTTTTCTGGTTTCCAGCCCCTTCCCTTCTCCCTCTTTGCTGCTAGACTTCCTCTCCTAGCCTCTCACTGTGAAAGCATAACATGCTTAAGGATGGGCATAAATCATGGAGAAACAGCATGGTAGGGTTATCTTCTCCCTCTTTGGGAGCCAAGTGTCATGGTTCAGTACCGCCCAGAAATGAAACTGGGACAGAAGTGCTCACAGGGAAGAGGAAAACCCTTTGGTGAGCGAGCCCTGGGGCAGAGGCAGCTGCAGAGAACCAGATAACAGCTAAGTGGAGCAGTGGAAGGGACAATAGGACTGTGGGGGTGGGAAATCATGTAAATTACTCAGGAGAGCCCCAGCTGAAATGGCAGCAAAGCTGGTGGGGCGTGGGAAGGGGAGCAGAGAGTTTGGGCCCAGTAGTCAGAACAGCAGCTACAGAGGGGCAAGTGATCCATCAGAAGAACCCTGATCCCAGCGGGAGAAGGAAATCAGATAAATCTTGGCTCTGGAGTAAGTGGTTGGAGTAGAAGCCACAGAGGTGGGGCAGTGGGAGGATCTCAGAGGGAAAGACAGGCCCCATGGGGAGAAGGGAGTGGCGGGTTCTGGTGAACTGCTCAGAAAAGCCCTATCCTCAGATAAGGTTCACTCCTGCACACCCCATCTGACCTATTTGCACTCCTGAGTAGGGTACACGCATTTCTCTCTAATCCAGCATGTTTGTCTTCAGGCCAGAGAAGCTGTCAGTGATTGACTCAGTCTTGTGAGCAACATGGCAGGAGAGCTCTTCCCAGCAGGAAGTGATAACATCTGGCATTGAGAGAGGGCAGTGTGGGTTTATTAGACAGCGCAGACAGCTGGGATTCAGTGCGCTCTCAGGTGATGGAGAAGAAGGATCTTTCGGCTTCAGTCATCACCACAAGAAAGATTCCTGCAAATTCCTTACGCTGCACTTGATCAGACCTCTCCATTTGCATTGTAACCCTCTGCTTCCAGCTAGTCCATAGTGATCTTCTAAGCCAAGAAGTGACAATAAGGGTCATTTAGGGACCTGGCTGTCAATTATTGCAAGCAGTGATTCATAGAGTTTCACAAGATCATTGATCATAGTTCCTAGGATGGAGAGTTTTTTCAGATGGGGTGTTCTGGAAGCTCACAGGAGTTTCTGGGGGGCAGGATCATATGATCTGTTCAGTTTTTTGGTGGAAAGACCTGATTTCTCTTTGGAGGAGCTGGTGGTGACTGGGCCAAGCATCAGACAAGATGCTAATATCCCTGATGCCCTCCCCTGAATGAACGATCAATGTTAGTGTGTGCCCAGTTTAATATTCAGGACTGCTGACTTCTTGGGCAAGTTCTAAAGTTGCCACAGTGGAGATGAGATCATGAAGCAGCTTACTGGTCGCGTTTTCTACACAATAATTGAAGTCACCCAATATTTTAAGCTTAGGGCACTCCTGTAGCAGGCTCAATACTAATGTCATCAGATCAGGACTGTACGCCACTCACATTTCCATGTTGGAGATGTACCAGGATTGGCAAGCCAGGTGGGTTCACTCAAATGACTGGGATTTGGGGTTTCATTTTCATTATGACTTCAGGGTGGGAGTTTGATTTTGGGGCTTCCAGGTCCATTTGGGTTGCACAAAAGGTTTCATCACCAAAGTGCCAAGCACCAAATAGAAATAACTAGTTCTGCATTCATGGTACATGATTTATTAGGTAGCAGATTATGTCTTGAGAAAAAGGTCTGCAAGATACATACTCTAACATTCCCTGGGGTTCTGCAAGTTCACCATTCCCTCTTTTGGATTTTCAGAACTTGACATGGTTAGGACTATAGGGAAAAATGTGAAAACCTTAATTAAGCTCAGAACAGAAGCTATCTGCAAACAACTGGCTGTGACAGTTGTTATACAATAAATATGTCTCTTTCACTCTCTCACTTAAAGAATATCCGCAGCTATGAGAAATATGTGGATATTTTGAACAATAAACCATGGAGATGACCTATTTGGAAGTGAAGAATGCTGGTATAGAGAGACATAATCATCTTTGTCCATGAGGGTCTGGCCAGATTGAAGACTTACCCCTTTACTTACTGTCTTGTAACCTGTACGGTTTGTGACACTAACAGCCCCTCAGAGCCACTGGCAAAGGGTTCACTACCATGTAACAGCAACTCTCGTCAGGCCTGACAAACTGACTACCTAACACATTGCTGTTATGACATTTATCTATACAGAATGTCATGGAAGATATCCAATGAAAGTTAGTGATGCACTGGTCATTAATGTCATGGTGAAATGTACATATTAACACTATATGAGGAAGTATGGATACTTATTGATATTATGCTTTAAAGTCTGTAACCAAACAAAGGGGAAAAACAAGTCATCTTCCAAACAAGCGGGAGGGTAGTTATCTCTCTGTCTCAAATATAAATTGAGCATGGTGATGTCAGAAACAATGAGTAGTTTATTTGCATCTGAGGTAAATACCCAATTACCAGCGGTGTGAGGAAACAGCATAGCATCAGCACAGCAGAGTCTGAACACCTGTGGGTCATCCTGACATTCAAACAAAGACAGTGAAACTTTGGGAAATATAAGGAAAAACAAAGGAGCATCTTGTTACTCATCGCTGAGGGAACAAAGAGATCAGCACTCTTTATATCCATGAACGATGGATCCCCAGCCACACGGGCTGGTGAGGCTAAGGAGTGGCTGTAGGGGAGAAAACAGCCTTAAAACAAAGATTGTAACCTGTTGAGTTTTAATCATTAGAAAGCGTGATGAGACTTTTGTTTTACTTGCAGCTATTTCCTGTTTCTATTATCTCTGCTTAGTATCCGTGAAATCTCTGCTCTTTATTAATAAACTTAGGCTTGTTCTATTATGAATTCATTTCAGTTCTGATATATTAAAGTGAGGTGTGACCCTCAGCTGAGCCAGTCGACTGGTATGCATTCTGTCTCTGTGGAGACAGTGGACTTGGTCATAGCTGTGAGTGACCAGTGACAGGGGCTGGATACTGAAGAGGAACAGTTGGGGTCACCATGTGGTACCCACAAAGCAGTATAAGGACGGGCAGAGTCCTAAGGAGTTTGTTTGGCTGACTGACAGACTGGGGCAGTAGGCACAGTGTAGGACCAAAAAAAACCCCTCTTTTGCTAAGGCAGAAGGGGACCAAGGTCACTCATAGTTCTGGACACCCCAAGAAAACAACACACAACCATTTATTTCCTGCCTGGCAATTTCCATTCCTGGCCCAGATGCCTTTTACCACCTCAGCTCAGAAATTAGAATACTTGCTATGTAGTCAAAAATGTTTCCGTTATTCAGACTGCCGCCTTATTTATCCTGGTCGGCCATAAAAATAAGAAAAGGCGATGTGAAGGAGAGGCTACTTTTGACGGAAATGAAATAATGTACTCCTAATATTTTTTTAATCTTATTTTTGTATATTGTTTTAGGGGTGGAATTACAGGTTTTAGGGAAGGGTTAGTCTTGTGTTTTTAATTTGTTGCTATAATTTGTATCTGTTTTTTGAGTTGTGTTGATTTAAAAATTGTATTTATTTATTGTGCAATGGCCTACAGCTAAGACATTAAATTAATAAACTAGACCCTGCTTAGTACATGAGTGCCCCTGCCTCTGCACTTCTTGGTCCCAGCTGCAGAAGCAGAAGCACCATATTGAAACCCTCTTAATGACTGCTGGAAGACTTGTGAGAATAGCCTGCTTCTATACAGAAGCTTATACAGAGTCAAGAGATTTGGAAAAGCATTTCTTCTGGATCCCTAGCGCCTTGAGAAGTTGGCTCATCACTAACTCCACAGAGGGGCAGCGGAACGGGTGGGGTGAGGGGACCACGGCAAAAACTGTTTGACCAGATGAGCTTGTGCAGCAATGAAACAAAAGTATTTCACCAAGCAAAATTTTTGTCCAAGTCTTAATTAATGAGCCTTAGATGCCCATCTGCACTTCAAGAAGCACCACATCAGGGGACCCATTTACAACATCACTCCATCTGGTACTGTGGATGGGACCTGAGCCATGTTGCTGCCCATACCAAAGCCATGTCCAAGGTTAGTGCATGGTTTGGGGACACAGTTAATACCTCTGGGTCCCATCTATGATATCAGACTGAACTGTGCTGTAACTGGCTCCCCTGATACAGTGCTATTTGCATTGCAGACGGTGCTTTGGTGCAGCTCTGTTACAAGAAGCAAAACAAAATCTGGTTACTTAAACAAAGCAGCAAACCCAAAAGCCAAACCAAGCCATCCAACCACTGTTGTGAAGCTTTCTTTGACTACTAGGTAACCGCTGGAATAGCAGTACTCAGGTCTAGTCTGAAAACCTAACTGGGCCATTAGTTGCCAGCTCTGTCTTATTATACCACCCCACACCTCTGTGTGAGATCTCAGCAGGAGTTTACTCCCTGCTTGCCAGAAAGCAAGTAAGGTCTTTGGGCCCAGGTCAGGTCATCCAAAGTATTTAGATGCCCAACTCCCATTGAAAGGCACTTAAATACCTTGGGGGATCTGGGTGTTTGTGCTTTGTTGCAGGGTGCCACAAACTTTTTAGTGCCACTTATCTGGACTACTGTGAATAATTCACACCTCGCTCTGTCACCTGTGAGTAATGGAGGCATCCTAAACATATAGCAATCAGATCATTAGAGCATTCCACACCATCACATGTTCTGTAGAGCATTCCACACTATCCACTGAAGTCCACAGGAGTCTTGCCATCAATACCATTAGCAGCATAACCTGTCTTCTGTATGACATCTATGGGGCCTATTATCCCTCCCCATAGGACACAAGAAAAGAAAAGGATCTGTGATTATCAAAACATGCCCCAGTTTGCTAACACAAAAGCGTGAGGCCTCCAGAAGTTTTCCAGTATTGCTCTCCTATCTAGTGAACAGATATTAGAGCTCAACGTTGACTTGATAGACATTAGCTGAGACAGTCACATGAGCCTCTGTGACTTATATCAGAGAATCCTCAGCTCAAGGGAAGTGATACTTCAGCACATTTCAAGTAAAAGGACTCCCCTTTGAGACATATAAACTGATTTCATTTCATTGATTTATTTTTTTTTTACTTTTTAGATTTATTAAATGTGTCCTTTCCCTGGGCACATTTGAATAAAAACCCACATAAATCTTCCTCTTTTCAGAGAAAGGAAGCAGTGTATAATCCCTACTTTCCCTCCTTAAGTAACTATTTGAGCAAAGAGATGGATCTTGCACTGTGCCCTATAAACATCAGTAAGCTCTGACTTTATTGGACCAGCTGAGGAAGCCAATTCTAGAGCTTTCTAGTGAAAACACAGCCCTGATGTTTCCCTTTCGGGAAAGTGAACTCAAACAATTACCCAAGCTGAAGAAAACTGTGAGGGCACATTATGGGGATGTCTGATACTCAGACACAGCACCAAACATTTTAGGGCTCGGTACATCAGAGATCATATGATTATATAATGATCTCCATGATACAACACACTATCAAAGTTGTGCTTGACATAGACCAGGATCGCATGAAGCAAAGTGTAGAAGCAGAACTATCACCACAACAAGCTGGTTTCAGAAAGCGATGAGGCACATGGGATCAGATGCGAACGTCCGTCCCATCATTGAAAAACGCAAAGAGTACAATCATCCCTTGATCATGTGTTTTATTGACTGCTCAAAAGTGTTTGATACTGAACATCATTGGCAGAGATGGGGATTCCAAAGCAACTAACTAAACTCATTGCAAGTCTCTATCATCAACAACAAACCACAGTGCAAACAGCAGCAGGTGACAATGAGTAATTTTCCCCTGGAAAGATGTGAGAAAAGGGTGTATTCCATCCCCAAGTCTTTTCAACATGTATGCAGAATTTATTATAGGACAAGACCTGGAAGGTTCTGACAAAGTGGCAGGAGATGAGATTTCCATTGGTGGACTGGCCTCAGATAGGCTGATAACACAATATTCTTTGCTACAACCACAAATGCAATGCAATGAATGTCAGAGTCTGTAAAAACAGTTAGCGAGGAATATGGACTATCCTTAAATGTGGCGACACCACAATGCATGCATATTGATACAATTATATCTTGATGTTAATTAAGGCTTTTGCCACAGTCTCACATGACATTCTCATAAACAAACTAGAGAAATGTGGTCTAGATGAAATTACTATAAGATGAGTTCAAAACTGGTTGAAAGACCTACTCAAAGAGTAGTTATCAGCAGTTCCCTGCAATCTGGGAGGGTATATCTAAATGGGTCACTCAGGAGGTCAGTCCTTGGTCCGGTATTATTCAATATTTTCATTAATGACCTGGATAATGGAGTGGAGAATATGCTTATAAAATTTGCAGATGACACGAAGGTGGGAGGGACTGCTCGCACTTTAGAGGACAGGATTAGAATTCACAATAAATTTGACAAACTGGAGAATTGGTCTGAAATCACTAAGAAGAAATTCAGTAAAGATAAGTGCAAAGTACTGTACTTTGGAAGGAAAAATCAAATGCACAAGTACAAAATGGTAATAACTGACTAGACAGTAGTACTGCTGAAAAGGATCTGGGGGGGGGTCTAGTGAATCACAAATTGCATATGAGTTAACAATGTGATGCAGTTGCAAAAAAGGCTAATATCATACTGAGGTGTATTAACAGAAGTGTCACATGTAAGACAGGAGAAGTAATTGTCCCACTCTACTCGGCATTGGTGAGGCCTCAACTGGAGTACTACGTCCAGTTCTGGCCACTCCACTTTAAGAAAGATGAGGGAAAATTGGAGAGAGTCCAAAGGAAAGCAATAAAAATGATAAAAAGATTTAGAAAATTTTATATATGAGGAAAAGTAAAAAAATTGGTCACATATAATCTTGAGAAAAGATGACTAAGGGGGCCCCAATAACAGTCTTTATAACAGCCCTTAACATATTTGAAGGTGATGGCGTTCTATTGCTCTCCTGGTCCATTGAAGATAGGACAAGAAGTAATTGGCTTAATCTGTAGCAAGGGAATTTTAGATTAAATATTAGGAAAAACTGTCTAACTATAAGGATAATGAAACCACTAGAATAGGCTTCTGGAGGGGCAGGGAGGTACTGGAATGCCTGTCATTGGAGGTTTTTAAGAATAGATTCGAACAGACTTCCGAGGGGGTTTCTGGAATGCCTCTCCTTGGAGGTTTTTGAGAATAGGTTGGATAAACACTTTTCAGGGATACAGGGTTCTGCCTTGGCACAGGGGACTGGACGAGATGACTTCTCAAAGTCCATTCCAACCCTATATTTGTATGAATCTATGACTCTATATTAACAAAAACAGGATGCAAGTGGATATCATGACTGACCATCAGATTGCAGAGGCAGTAAATGACTTCAATTATCTGGAATCAAACATATCCAACGAAGAAGGCTGTTCTAAAGAAATAGGAAGAAGAGTAAATGGCTCACTCAGCCATGGCCTCCTTTACAGAAGTTTGGAAAAACCATGGCATCTCAAAATGTACAAAAGTTTAACTGGTGAAAAGCTTAATTTTTTTTTTTTTGCAATGACTTATGAATGTGAATCAAAGGAAATTAATGCTGCTGACAAGAAGAAAACTGAAGCCTTTCATATGTTCATATGCTGGGGAAGAATCTTAGTGCATTTCCTAATGGAAAAGAAGACGAATGTTTACATTAGAAATATTATTGGAGAGAAGCAGACCCTGCTGTCGGAAATCAACACACACAAACTTATGTACATCAATCACGTCAGACATAGACAGAAACTTTTACTTATGATGGGAAAACCTGGATGTGAGGAAGGCTTCCACCCACCCTTGGATGGCTGGCCAGTCCTGACGTCCCCCGGGAGGCACCCCATTTGGCCCTCCAAACTTCCCTACCAACTTAATATATTCCTTAACCATGGTGACTATAAAGGACCCATCCAACATACCCATATCCATGGCAAGGAGTGGTGATCAGGCACTTCTCTACCCTGTGATCCTGTTCATGACGCCACATGTTAGAAATAACCAAACAGGTTGTCCCGGGGGTGGATTGGGGAGACAGAACCCTTTATCGCCTGCTTGTTCCAATACCGCGAGTGAGCAACGAGGGGGTTACTTTACAATTCTTTCATCCATAACGGTATGTAAATGTATACATTTTCAGCAACTCCCCATAGTCCCTTATTTGGTTACGTTGACACCTATAAAATGAATATTAACAACTACATAATGAATATAATTCTACCTGCCCCTGTTGGTTGTTTACAGGATTACCATACAGAGGTCAGGAACATCACCTTAAAAACCTATAATTTTTACACTAACATTCTTTGAAGTAAAGGTATGCCAGGGGTAGAAGGAAGATAATGCTTTCTTCCCACCAAGGCCTTACTCAGGAGTGGTGATAGTGATTTTATTAGCCTCATTCCCAGCTCAGATGGCCAGGAAGGGAGGAAAAGAAGAAAAAAATAACAGACTCTAACTAAAATTCACACCAATTAACAGAAACAAGGTTTGCCCGTGCCTTGACCCCATTCCCTGTAGCTTAGGCCTGACCACTTACCCGGCTTTTAACTCTTTACTCTCCTACAGTTATCATGGAAGGAATGGTGATGGGTTATTGTAGTAGGAAACAACCACTGAGATGGATAGATGGTGCGTGGCAGCTCATTGGGAGGTCAGCAACTGAGTGGTCAAAGCTAGCATGGGATTGAGGAGACTTCTGAAAATTCTGCTAGGATGTCACCACTGTTCAGACATGAATAAATGGATTTTAATTTCTTTACTTCCATCAGAGGTTCTCAAACTGCTCTACCAAAGGTCTATGAAGCCCCGCCTGGTAATTCAATTAATGAAATATCTTGAGAATCAACTTTAGAGAAGTTAGAGAGCTAAGAGGGAAGATGGTCCAGGGATGGATCTTTGTCTTTTAAAGTGATCCAGAGGATGAAAGTTAGGGATAAGAGGTGGACGCCAATGCTACAGAGCAAAGTGGTCACCTGGCATTGCCACAGAAGTCAATTGGAGACCAATGCAGTGGTTGAAGGATTGGAGTATTGTGTTCCCATCAGCAGGTGGGCAAAACCATTTTACACCTATATATAATTAAAAATGCAGCACCTTTTAACTCATTCAAATGTGATGAGGGCTTATAGATGCTGCATTATTTATTTATTTAAATGCTTTTAATATATTACAGTAAGTTTAGGCCTTAATACAGGCTGCCATAATTATAAATTTAATGTTAAACAGGTGTATTTAAAAAAAAAGAAAAATGCAGTTAATTTAAATTTTAAAAATCCAATTTAAATGTAAACAGTCTGATTTTTTGGATTTTTTAAAATACTCTGTTTTTTGCCACCCTGATTGCAATTTTCTTGAATTCAGTGGAATTGCAGGCATATAACTGAGAGCACCATTTGGCACACAAGGTCAAATTCTGCCTTTTGTTATAAACGTGCTACTCCAACGACTTCCTTAAGAGCTGCTTCCATATTACAGAGAAAAAGACTTTGAACGTCACCTCTGAAATCCCTTGAAGACATGTGTGAATTAGTCCTGTATATTCTCTCTTCCTCAGATGGCCCGTTGTTAATTTGCTGAATAATATTTGCTTGCTTCTAGTTGGGTGCAACATATACTGCTGTCTGGCTGTAGAGCTGACTCTCCCCAGAGGAGGCTGAAATGCATTTGGCAGTTCTCTGCCATAGGAGCAGCCTAATACACTCATCCTAAAATCACCCTACTACACAGTTACTCAGAAATCAACACATCATCTCAGACATGATAGATACCCTTAGCTGTGGTTCAGCTGTTATAGCTTATTCAGATACCATGGTGATAAGGGTGGTATAAAAAATTAGCTAGCTCGCTAATTCCTTGACAGTCGCTTACTCATCCCATGGAGCAATAGGTTTCCACTCTAGATAATGCACTAGGTAGAAAGACAGACTAGTGTGTAATTGAGAAGTATTGCCTGTGTTGAATAAATGAATGATAATGGGATATAATGCCCCAAGGTATGGTATTTGCCCAGTCGGAGGGCATGTGATCAGATGACAGATAAATAGATTAGATTAGACAGCACGGATTGATATATATTGTGGGGCAAAGAGATTTTAATTGCTTCTCTTTTTGCATTTTCCCCAATTTCTTCACCCCCATTTTTTCTGTGATGCAGCACATCCCATCCCCCTGCTCCTGCCATCCCAACACACGCATGGCATTTTCTTATTGGCCGTATTTTTCTTTTATCAAAGGGACGTTGGTGTTGAGGGGGAGAGAGGCTAATGAAAAATACTAACACAGACTGAGTGCTTATCAAGACAGCCTGGGCTGGATGGAGCTACTGAGTGGAGCCACGTTGTAGCTTGTTCAAATGCGTGCAGTGCTTATGCGTCAGGGTCATAACCCTCCCACACTCTGGCCAAACGCTCTTGCATCTGCCTTCCCTCACAAGATCTTTAACTGCAAGAGTCCAAGACAGCAATAGGGAAGAGAGAGATGTGAGAATAACTGCAGAATAAGAAAGAAAGAAAGACACAGATGGAGTGAAGGAATGAGAGAGAGATTTATTCTGCATTCCCTTGTCCAGCTCCTCCACACACTGAATCACACAAGCATGAAAATAGATGTATTGAATCTCAAAGGAAATAAAAGAAGTGGAAAATTAACTACAAATGAAAAAAACTGGCTGTGTCCAGACATTCTTGCATATCAACACTGTGCGCTTTCTCTAACCAACCTCTGAAAGGAGTGGCCTGGGGTTAGAAGGGTCATACACAGAGGGAAGGAACAGGAAAGGAAGGAAAGAGAGGTAAAGAGAAAAGGAAAGAAGGAGGAGTGGAAATAGGGATCAAAGCAAAGGAGCAAGAAAGAAAAGAGATGATCCTATTATGGAGATTGTGCATGACCTACTGTGTGTGGTATCTCCAGCTGGGCTCCATTTTTAGCCTCATGAATGGGTGGGGCTTGCTAGAGTACCAGCACTTTTTGTTTTTCCCAGTCTGAGGCTTGGCTGGCAGCACATCAACGGACCAGGAACAGCTCAGGTACAATGACAGCTGTATCCATCTGAAACCATCTGCATCACCTTACAGACGAACCAATGGTGAGCAGCTGTGTTCCAGTGAAGTGCTGGCATCAGGAACTCTTTCCTGATAGTTACTAATGGCTTAGCCACATGGTGATGCATGTTGAATTGTAAGGCTTTGGCTGTGTACTCTGCCCTATCTTTCCCTTTATCTTCCCTTGTGAGCCTCATTTCCTCCTGGCTTGTTGTATTTGGTCCTATTCACTCTCCATGCTGGTTGCCAGAGATGCTGACTTAGATGGTCACAGGGGACACTATGTAGAGCTATGTGGAGTGGTGATTTTGTGACATTTACACCTCCCATTCTACAATCATATATGGGCTTGGTGCACTCCACCAACCCATGCTCACTTCTGCCTGCACTCAAAATGTGTGTCTCAAACTGAACGCCCAGAATGATTATGGCTATTTAGCACACCCTGTTTTCTGTGCAACTGGTTTCATTATGGAATTTCCCCTGCAGACTTGGACACATGGGCCTGCAGAGTCCAGGAGTTGTCAACCCTCACGTGAGAAAGACAGAGAGATTCCTCCATTGTGATAATCTTAAAGAGAACAATGATGAGATGTTGCTGTGAGAAGGAGTAAGGTGTATTTTAGGTGCATGGTTTTCTCAAGCTAGCTCAGCCATTTCCTCTGCAGGTTGACAGTGGAAGAGTAGGGAAAAGAATCCATAAGAAAAAGAAGGTATGGGCTCTGGCACAGTAGCAGTGCAGTGCATTCAATGGATACTGATCCCTGTCATGTGACAGAGGTATAATCTTCTGTAGCATTGTCCTGTATCTGGTGATAAAGGCCAGGAAATAAAAAACACTCTTATGTGACTCTCCTGTATGTCACACTTTTTTATGAAGTGTGAAAGGATTTCATGAAGAAAAGGATTTGAGCAGGTTTTTTATTATTATTATTGCTGCCCCTCTTCCAAGTGATAGCTATCTGGGGCCTTGCAGATTGGCTTCCCAGGAAGGAAAAATTAATGACATTGAGTCTTGGTGTAATCTAATTGTAACTTGCTGTAGCTACACACTTACACCGCACCTGTCCTGGAACAGAAATAGTACGAAGAGCAATCCCTTTTCAGGAATATCAGCTCAACTCTAATGCCTGGTTCCCAGGGAGCAACTTTGCCTCAAAAACTGATTCTAATAAAAAACCAAAGGAAAGAGAAGACTCTCTTGTTGTTCACACAGCTCCCTCTACACAGAACCTTGTGTAACAAAATCACCAACAACACAGAGAATGTCTTCCTAATACTGAACATTTGCTTGCACAATTTAACTAAAAGACTTTGGAAGATTATAAGTAACAGCACCATCTAGTGACACCTTCAATAACATCATCATTATTTATTATTATTATTAGGAGTAGTATCTGTACAAACAGAGTAAATGACAGCCTTGTCCCAAAGAGCTTACCCTCTAAAAGATCAAATTTCATAGGGGCAAGAAGATGAATATATGGGGTTTTGGGGAGATGCGTTAACAAAACTAATACAATGTGCACAATTCTCAGCCAATCAGGAGCAGTAATCACATCTCACCACCCAGCTGTTACCAGATGGCAGGTTTGCTTCTTCACAATCAAAAGACTTTCCTGTGTGTATCAGAGTCACATCTAGAGGCTTCAGTGAGTAACAAAGAGTTTTGACTAGTATCTACTCCCATTAGCCCTGCAGAGCCAGCTCAGATCTGGGAGAAGGAGCTGGAGTCTACTCCCTCCTATACAACAGAATTATTTCCTAAGTTCTGATCAATTACATCTATGCAAACCCACTGATGGACACAGAAGCATACAAGTGTCACTGAGGGTCTAATATTGTCTTGCAGAACTTTCATTACTCATGGGAGCTTGACTCAGATGGCAGGTTGAATCTGCAGGGCTGGCTGTTAGGAAAAAACGGTTTTCCTTGTAAACTGAGCCGATTGTGCTGTGATCATTGAGAAACAATAAACGTGGGCCCCCATATTGCCATCGTCACAGTCCCATTGCGGAGCAGAAGCACAGTTCAGATAGACTCTGAGACAAATAAAAGAGCAAACCCGCTGTGGAATTCATAGATTCCGGCTCACGACGGTGCAGCATATGGCAGGGTCTGCTGCAAATTCCACAGCTAGAGAATCCCAGACTACACAAGGCCCTAATCATAGCTGAATCCTTAGCAATAGTTTCTTGTCACACTAAAACTAATGGCTTTCAGGAGCCCTCATGCTGACTTGAACCTCCCAAGGAATGTTAAAAGGGAAGGTGATGGGTAGCACAGACCCTTATGGACCCCATAGGGGGGCCTCATGATAATGGTAGTCCTCCCACACGAAAGTTTCCCTAAATAAAAGGAAGCAACTGCTATCTGTGGTGGGGGTGGCTAGAATACGCAGGAGCTCTGCTCAAGGGAGTAAAAGCAGGACGATAATAGTATCACCTGATTATCAGGAAGGAACGTGTACAGAGGGCAGTTGCCTACATGAGGGCCTGCTGCCAGGAGGAAACAGCTCATCTCCTTAGGTGGGTGCAAGGTCTCTGTTGTTCTGTGGGAAGGACTTAGGAACTGGGCCCTGGCCACGTGAAGGCATTTTTCAGGTGGCGTTGCAAAGGCTTCATTTGGTAGCAAGTCCATGTGATTCATCAGCTGGCAGCATGATGCACACCACGTTGCACACATGATGCACACTGGAAAGGAGCGGGGTCAGGCAGGAACTGTCCCCCAGGCCAGATTGGGGATTTTTTTTTGCCTTCGTCTGCAGCATGGAACATGGTTCACTTGCAGGTTTCAACTAGTGTAAATGGTGGATTCTCTGTAATTTGAAGTCTTTAAACCGTGATCTGAGGACTTCAGTATCTCAGCCAGGGGTTAGGGGTCAATTGTAGGAATGGGTGGGTGAAGTTCTGTAGCCTGCAATTTACAGGAGGTCAGACTAGATGATCATGATGGTCCCTTCGGGCCTAAAGTCCATGAACGGGGCGGTGTACAATGTATAGTATACAGGAGCACAGACTAAAGCGAAGCTAAGAGGTGTTGGGGCTGCCTTGCCGCTCACTCACAAGCAGTTGGCGATTCCCATGCATCTACAGCCTGCAGGGGCCAGGTGTCATGCAAACATAGGGATTCCCATCCCACCTATCCCATCCCACTATCTGATGGGCTGCCACGCCCTGCGTCAAGAGGACAGCACCTCCTGCATGGCCAGAATCCAGTGGGCTATTATGCTTGAGGCTCCTAAACCAGGAACAGACATTGTCCAAAATTCCAGCAGCACCTCACGGGCCATATTTCTCCCTCATATAGTCAGTGGAATTACGCCAGGGATGGATTTGACCCCGCTGAGACATGAAGCAAACTGCCAATGGCCCAGCACTGCCTTGTCTGCCTGCTTTCCCTGCACTGGGCAGAGGGACAGGGCAGGGGTTTGTTTCAGACAGCACCGCTTGCTCCCCACTCAGCCGTAGCAGTTTCTTGTTATCATTGTCCATGAGCCCTGAGTCCCCCCCCCAAAAAATGAAGCAAGTGGAGGCTATTTGCTGCTGTTGTTTTGAATGTGAAGCCGAGCGGAGCCTGGATTTCATTCTCAGGGCAGTACAGGGTCACGGACCGCACGCAGACTTCTCTCTCCCCGAGGCATAGCTCAGAAGAAAGAGAAAAGATACGCAGCACGGGACAGGGTTCACTGCTCTTGGCAAAGTGCAGCCAGCACCGCAGAGGAGAAAGGCTCCCTCAGCCAGCCAGCCTAGTGACCTCGAGGTGAAAGACTCTGTAGCTTATTACCGTATCCAGAGCCGATCCCCTAACTTGGGGGCATATTATATCACCCAGTGGCCCAGAAGTGAGAGGCTCCGTGAGGACTGGTAATGGGATATGAGACTATCACCGCTAGGTCATGGACTTAAAGAATGCAACAGACAGGGATGGCCTTATGTATTTCAGCAGCAATACAAGCAACAAGTTTCTGTGCTTTGGGTCCTCACCTCGCCCACCATGGGTGCCAGCCACTCCTACCTCTTCGAGTTTTAATCGGTCCCATCCCATTGCTTTGGGCACCGGCAGACAGGCCACCTTAGGCAAGAAGTTATTGCTTGTGGCATCACTGCTGCACATCTCTAGGAGTAGGTCTGGCCACAGGGAAGATACCCAGTGAACGCGTGCCCGGCCTGCTGTAGAGGAACAGCGACAGCTACAGGTCACACTTGCAACCACACCAAAATGTATAGGCCAGTGAGATGCAGCCAACGTTTTATTTCCCAAAAGACCCCAAACCAACAGCTTTAAGGTAGGGAGGGGAAGTTGAATGAGAGCTTATCTGCTTATTTCCCCTAAGCCTAACCAGTCACGCTTCAAAATGGGCAGAGGGGGAGCAGATGGAACAGAATTGGGTGCAAAATGCTCTTGCATTGGCAGAGAGGCTGACGCTGTTTATGGCACAATAAAGATCTGGAGTGAGGACAGGAATTGGCTCAGGAAGCATGCCTGAGTCCAGGAGACCGAAGTAGGCTTGTAGGACAGAAGAGGACCAGGAAGAAATACATGAGGGTAGAGATAAACAGCAAGTCACAGAGGCAGCTCTGTAGTTGTCATGAAATATGGAATCACAGTTCTTCTGGATCACCGTTTATCAAACAAAACAAGTACAAATTACAGACCATCAGGCTTCCACACAAGTTGAGCCCCAGCTTTGTCTGCTTTGTTTACCAGGGACACACACTGTCTGGAATTCTACAGGATACAGAGACATATAGCGGCTGAATAATATACTACAAGTAAACATATCATTATAGTAGGGATAGAGCACAGCAAGCCAGAAGACAAGCCAGAAGGATTCGGTCCAGGTGCCGCACGTAAAAGACCTTAGAAGTCACAAAGCACAGCAGCTGGATGAGCGCTGATCCTCTGAAAGGGAAGTAAGCATAGATGGTGAAAAATGCCTTATTGCCAACTCCCATAGTCACCTTCAGCCGTGAACTGCATATAAGATCAGCTCCCAGGTAAAAACTGTTTGACAGGAGCCCTTCCCATATGCCCCTGCTTACCAACGGAAACTTAGATGATAGGTTGGCCACATCTTACAAGTTCTTTTCAAGACAGTTTCACTCTCCCAAAGCTTGCCCTCCCCTCCACCCTTAGCAGTGCCGACATTGGGAGGGGGGGAGACGCTACATTTTCCTGCCCTCATCTGTCTGCAGTTGGAAGGAAAGGAAGCTCACCCAGATGGATTTCAGCAGTTCTCATGAGTATTTTATGGTCTTTTACTGATTTACAGCCAGTTCAGCATTCTTGTAAACGGCCATAAATTGAATTGAAGTCATAAATCATAACCAGAGAGAGGAGAGTCTCTGAGTCCCGGCTCAGGCAAAACTAGCATCTATGAATATACCCAGAAAACATGTTCCCTCATTCCAGGCTCCTTCCAGTCTACACAAATAACACAGACTTCAGCCCTGTTCCTGAGGGGCCTTACTCCCTCACCCAGCCTCCCACTCCACAGGGATATACAGGAAGGCATTTGTGTAATACACAATACCCCCATTTCTTACAACTGGCTGGCACGTCTCGCTATTTAAGGTACTTTTATGGCCCCTGTTACCCTAGTATCTGAGCACCTCACACCCGTGGGAGGAAGGGCAGTGCTTATTATCCTCATTTTACAGAGGGGAAACTGAGGTACAGAGTGACCAATAGTGGGCTTTTCAAAAACACCTCACTCTCATTGAGGTCAGTGAGACCTAGGCACTTTTGAAAGCCCCACTGTATGTGACATACCCAAAAAGGAAGAGAACCCAGCTCTCAGCTACAGCCACTGGACCATCTTTCTTCTCTCTCCTCTTCCTCCTCCAGATGAACAGGCAGGAAATTCACAAAAAATCACCATGATTCAATCTAATGGATTGTGGTCTGCCGGTTAGAGCAGGCAGCTGGGAGTCAAGACTCCTGGACCCTTTCGCCATCACTGCCAAAGAACCGGTTTGACTTTGGCCAGGTCCTTTAATCTCTTTTTCCCTTCAGTTTAACCTCTATAAAATGTGAATAATGATACTGACCCATTCATGGAACTTGTCATTAATATTTGCGAAGTGCCTGGAGTTCTTGAATAAAGGATTATGGGTGAAATTTTCAAAAGCGCCTCAGTGATTTAGGGACATAAGTCTTAATTAAAAGTCAGTCTGATGTGTGTTCCTAAATCACATAGGCACCTTTGGAAATACCACCCTGTCAGAACAAGTGGGATATTTTTCTTGATTAGGGACAGGTGAAAAGCAACAATAAGGCTCAGACTGTGTTACAAAGACAGCGTGATGAAGTGCCATGCTTACCTATAGTAGTGACTCAAGCGTGGCTAGGCTTTGCATGTGTGCATGGGACCAACCTGAGTCATGAACAATGAAGGAACCATGATCGAGCCCCTTTAAAGTCCCAGCCTGTAACACAACTCCGCCGGGCAACTCAAACCCTTCAGGTTCACTTGGTTCAGTCTCACCTCTATTTATTATTTAGATCCATTTAGACTTACAGCCACATCCATTGAAAAGGAGAGGCTATGCCTCACTAGGCTCCTCCGGACCATTCTTAAATACAAGTACATGGTTAATTTTCACCCTGAAAGGAGGCTCATATAATAGTAGCGTGCCCCAAGGTTCTGAACCAGTAACAATGGCTTTATTTATAAATGATCTGGAAAAGGGGACGAATGACTGCTCATTAAGTTACACAGTCAGAGAGCTTCAGGCCATAATCATCTCACCACTACCTTGTGCTCCTGCTGCCTGCCTATTGGATCCATCTTCTCTCTCATTATTACGTATTTATTAATGTATTCCCCTGGTGCCTAGCAGGCACAGCTGTGGATCAGGACCTCCTTGTGCTAGGTGATGTGCAAATGCAGAACAGAAAGATGGTTACGCGCAGACTTGTAGCCTATAGAACTAGCCTGCTTGTTTGCATTATTATTATTAGAGATATTTTTCATATATATTTTGATATGATTGTGTGATTAAATAATACAATTATATATTTTATTCAGCTGTAATGCAAAGTGCCTTCCAGACCACATCCTGGATGACAGCTACCGTTAGTATTTATATATATATTTAACCTTTGGCTTAGATAAGTATCAATGTATTACAGGATAAGACATATATGGTCATAACCTTTACCTTAGACAAGTCAAGAGACATTAAAAGGGGAACGGGCTGTCCCCGTTACGCCCAAGAAACAACTTTAAAAGAACACCACACAACCCACAATAAGCTAGAAATAACAAAGGTGAGATAAAAGACCACCTGGAAAAGGATGTGGATACGTCAATAATACGTACAAACCTAGTAGCCAATAGATTAAATGTACCCCAAAAGTTTGGAGATGGAAAGGCCAAGTATGGGCAGGGAAGGAGGATCCATATTCTTGGGGGTATAAGAAAGATCAAATCCAGCTCATCAAGGAAGTTGACTGTCAGCTATCCCTGCTTGAAGTTTTATTTAGTGTTAAGATTCATTCTTTCATTTTATATTCTTAAAGTTGTCATGTTGTAATGTTAGTCTTAGCTTATAACTCTTAGCTTTGAAGCAGTGCTTATTCCACTCAACTCCAACTTGAGAAATTAGACATCTCTTTCAACCAAGTCCAGGAAGGGTGTGAGTATATTAGTTTAAAGCATATTATATATATATATATATATATATATATATCAGTCTTTAAATTTTGAGATTGTATTAATCCATTATCCATTTGATTATTCATTTTATTTTCTCTATATCAGTCATTTGTTTATTATTTTATGTTATCTTAATAAATTTATAAATTATACAAATATTGGTTATCACTGGAATTTTTCCTGTGTTGCACCCGGGGTCCTTATAAAATTCACCTGAAGCCTGTTTAAGGATACAAACCTCATAATCCTTTAATCAGATTAATTGGCAAACCTATTACCCTATTCAGTAAATTAATAACCATAAAATCAGGCTACAGACTGAAAGTTTTCTGGAGCAGGGATTGTCTTTCTGTATCTATACAGTGCCTGGCACAATGGGGCCCTGTTGAGGGCTTCTATGTACTACTGTAATTAATACTAATAAATCAGCTTTTTTCTATTTGTAAATTATCTGCAAATAGGCCGTGATTGTCTTCCTAATTCATTCTTTATTCACGTTTGACCGTTTTTGTAAAGAAACTGTAACCTATGGATCGTTCAAAGGCTGGTCAACATAGGTGTTCACTGATCACACTACACTCCGTAACGGGTTACCTAAATCATCAACAAAGCTATCCCACTGAGTAGACTAAGTTCCTTAGGACAGGGACCATCGTGTTGTTCTGCAGTTGTACAGCACCTAACGCAATGGGGGTCCTCCTGGCCCATGGCTAGGGCTCCTTGGCACGATGATGATGATGATTACTGAGCTTTTCAAAATGACGACCAGAGCATGTCAGTTGCAAACACGCTCCCTCTATTTACTGATTGGGTCTTGCTTTCCACAAACATTCCTGTGAATAAAAACTCATTCTTCTGAATGCTTGAGACCAGGGGACCATAAAAGTCCTCATATCCCAGTGACATCAATCAGCTGGTTCTGTCTGCAAGGAGAGTCACAAATTCTTTTTTTGCTGCATTCACCCAGGTATACAGTGAATGGAACAGGAGGCCGGTAACATTTACAAAATGATACAATATCATCATGATTAGACAATATCAGAAAGGATTGAAATGAGGTGCTAGTGCGGTGAGATCTCCTAGTTAAAATGTCTTCACCAAATTGAAGAGAGTCTTGGAATGAGTTCCCTGCCTTTGATGGAGTCTCCTCCCTTTGGATTACTGTTAAACTCTCCCTGCCAGAGAAGACATAACCCTGGGGATCATTACAAAATCATTTGGAAGAGCAGACTTTTTGCCTTTGGAGTGCATTAAATGGCACCAAATGACAGTTCTGTTTCAAAAATGCCCCAGGATAAGACACTCCTGGGCCCCCTACAGGGTCTCCATCCCAAATCTGCTCTCGCCACTTCAAATTACACACATCAACTCTTGTGCTGTGAAAGCAAGAGACCCTGCGTCCTTTTCAGAAATGATTTATAAACATTTCCAGCAAATTGTAGATCTGTGCATGTTCATTTGCTGTCCGGTGCTGCCTTCCTTTTGATTGTTTACATGGTAAAACAATTGACTGGATTCCCCAGTCCCACACCACTATGTTTCTGCAGCACTTGCACCCCTTCCACACAAGGTTGACAACAGAATAAGGAGGAACATTTTTATTTAGCTAGGAATTTGTCCTAGTATAGGTGGACACCCCGGTCTCACTTCTCTGTTGCCGGGTACTTTATGCAGTCATTTACACCTGCATAGAGGTGGATCAGTCCTGGACTCTGACACCAGCTTTTGAACTTTTTGGATGGCACAAAGCTAAAGGGGCAATTAAGGGTTCTCCCTGTCAAAGGGAAATCCTCAGGTGGCAGAAAGCTGGCAGAGTGAGTACTATGTTACCTATCCTCAGCCCCTCGCCACAGGGGGTGGATTGAGGGTAGGGCAGGAATGTAGCCATGCAAGTGGTGCTCTTCTAAACACTCAGCCACCACAGCCCATGGCTGCAGGTAACATAACTCACATTGCCCTCAAGACACCCTAAGGTATGTCAACGAGCCATTCTGCGTCCCAGTCAGTCCAGAATCAGGGGAGTGGAAAAAGAAATGTAAATTCTGTGCATCTAAGGATTGAGATGAGAGAGTACAAAGTAGATGTAAAATACTATGGCCCTGATACTCAGCTCAGACCATTTTACACCACTCTAGCAAGCTAAATGAGTTTTAAAGAGGCATTTTCACTCCCTTTAAGGACCCTTCACACTAAATAACTGGGACTTATGACCTACTGATCTCATATGTTAGCATTTTACATTCACACAGAACAATGGAGACTCAGGCCCACTAGCTGTGTGAAATGATACTCTTTGTCATAAGCAGTGGCACATGGCATCAGAATAATGACTAGTTGTCTAATTGGGTATTTGTAAAATAGGTTTTCTGTGTGGACAGTGCATGGTTGTAAAGAAGACCAGAGTCAGCACAAGCTGTATGCGATGCAGAGTTAGGCATTCTTGGTTTGGTGGCCATTGATCTGATAACACTGTTTGTAGTGGGTAGATAAGGTAATCTCAGAGTTTCTGATTTTCCTCAGATCATCGCTAGAGTCAGAGTTAAGGCTGATTCACAGTGCAATTATTCTGCACTTACAGAACCCTAACAACAGTAAGATTCACTTTGAATTTCTTGGGCTTTTAATAATTGTTTCCTTTTGAGGGTTGGTTTTCTTTCTTTCTTTTTTTGGCCCAATAAATCATTCTGATTAGATGTTTTTAAATTGTTTTTATATTTTTACCTTGAAGTTTCTGATCTGCCCTTTCAATCTCATGTCTAGTTTGCTGATGGGTTCATCTGGGATTGCATTCGCACTGTGAGAGTTTCAAGCTTTAGCAATGTTTGGGGCACGCACTGGGAGGCACGTGTAGGATTCCTTGTGACGCTGTGTTCAATAGGGTCTTTGGAGCAGGGGAGTCTTAGAAGAGGCAGCTCTGCAGGGGTGGGGAAGATAGGCCAATGCTGGAAGAAAGAGGGAAAACACTTCAAAGGACCTGTCTCTAACATTGACAACAAGTCCTGCATTGTTAAGTCTGTCTGCAGTTTTGGGGGTCGTTCTGGACTCCTTCGTGCTATTGGATGCCCACATAACCACATGTAAACCCACTGGGTTTAGAGTTATAATCCATAGGGATAGGACCTGCTAAAGCCTCCCTGGACTGAACCTTTAGGAGGTCCCACCCTTTCGACTGCAGCTGTCATGGCTACCAGAGCCCTCTGACCCTATTTCCCAGCATGCCTGGAGCCAGGAGTGGGGACAGAATGGACTAGAAATGCCTGCCGAGGCCAATAGAGAGTCTGCTGCGGGGGATGTTTCGGGCAGGCAGTTTGCTGGGCCAATGATGAGTCAGGGCTACTCAGTTCCTCAAGCACTGGCAGCATTGGCATGTAGGGTACGTGTAACCGTCCGTGCTGCGGTGTGCAGTCACATGCATCAGCGAACATTTCTGGCAGGGGGGAGGTGGCAGGGAAAAGCTCCTGCAGCAGCTACCAGAGACTTTCCCCTGCACTGTGGCAGGGAAAGGCTCCAGCAAGTCCCTGCGACAAGGAAAAGCTCCACTGGTGAAGAGACAGTGTAGCAGTGAAGTTAGGAGACTGCTTGGGCATGCAGAGAGCATGAAGGATACATGCCTACAGGGTTCCGGTGGGCCTTTCCTCTGCTCACCTATGGAGTGTCTCCTCCTCTACACTGTTATTTCTAACCCTGCAAGGGGGGTGGGTGCTATGTACTCTACATGCTGCCGTAAGAGCGCCGTGTGGACATACTCTCAGTGGGCGGGGACAGCCTGACTCGGAGACAGAGAGACTAGTTTTTGTTTCAGTTTGTGCTGTTTGAGGTTAGAGCCGAGAGAGAAGCAGAGCAGCTCAGGGAGTCTCTGATTAACTCTCCCTGCCCCAGGAAGGGAGTCTCTGAACTACTGCGGGATCTAGTGCATGGGTCAGGCAATTCCAGCCCTGCAGAGACTGGTGGCCAGAGTGGCAGAGATCCAACCTGGTGCTGGCTCCCGAGAGCCAGCCAACCCCTCCACAGGACTCCAGACCAGGAAGCCAGGATGACCCTGCCCCACTCATAGTGAAGAAACTGTCAGAAGGCTCTATTTGTGTAAGCCAGCCAGCATTCACAGGACTGCGACACTCGTCTCCGTACTCGTCCTTAGTGTGCACGTGCCTGGGAAGGTGCCAGGGAGGGGGATGGGGTTTAGGAAGAGCTGTAAGTGTGGGGAGGTTAGGGTTTGATTTGTTAATGTTTAGTACTTATTGGTTTAACCCTTACCCTTTCCATCCCCAGATCCTATTTTCCTGCTTCCAATAAAGTCCTCTTTTGTTGTACAGGTATTTGGGAGTGTATCATTTCTTTGCTGAGGTTTTTCTTTGATGTACTTCATTGTTCTTGTGCACTGGAGTTTTATGCTCCTTGCTCATTAGTAGCATTGTTCACTTTCCCAAGGAACAGAACCTCTTTTGTCTCAGGCACAGTGAAGAGTCACCTTGGGTGGAGGCACCAGGCATCAGAAAAAGGACCCAGGACTCAACCCACGTGACGAGCAGGGAGAAGACATTCCAAGTAGCAAGCCAGATGGAGGAGGCTTGAGCCACACCTCAAAGATGGGGTTACACACAACAGCAAAGCACTCCCACCTTCATCTGCAACTAGCGAGCTGGATGTGTCCCATCCTGTCAGACAGGTATCCAGGCATTCATGACTTCAGTTGGGCAATTTTTTTTCAGCGATAGTGAATTCACTGGAAAAAAAATGCATTTTGGAGAGAAACCTATTTGTGAACTCAGGTTGGATTTAGCAAATAGCTTTGGCTGCAGAATTCCGAAAATTTCTTTTTTTAAGGTTATGTCAGAACGCTTTTGATGGTTTCGAATTGATTCAAAAGGGAACATCAAAATGGTTCAACATTCAAATGACTTTTGAAAGGTTTTGTTTGACCCAAACAAGTTTTGGTGTTGTTTGCTCAATTCTACTCATGACTTCCACGACTGATTATTGCAGTTAACAACTATGAAGGAAGCTACATACCCTGGAAAAGCTCCAATTGGTACAACACACAGTTTCTGAGCTACTTAGCAACTCAGATGACTATGAACACATCACCTTAGTGCTCTCCTGTCTGTACTGGCTCTCTGTTGAATACAGATTCCAGTTTGAGTTCTATGCTCTGACACTCATAGCCCCCCATAGCATTGACCTTCACTATCTAGAGAGATTTTCTCTCTCTGCACAACCATAACCTGCCATGACCGCTACATTCTGCCGGGACAAGAGAACTGTGGGTCAATAGTGTGAGGCTCATGAGTGCAGGAGCCAGAATTTATGCAGGATCCGGACCACGAGGCTCACTCCCATGAGAGACAAGAATGACCATGGGTCTCCCCGCTTTCACAACAAGATGCAAAACACATTTTATTTGATTAGCCCTCTCTCAGTAAACTCTTCACATGCGCTCACACACAACACGCCCACACACCCACTCACTAACATGCACAAACAAACAAATTACCCTATAAACTAATCAAGCTCTTTCTCCTGCTGGCTGAGGAGGAAGAAAGAAGGAAACGTTATTTTTGTTTCTATTTTTAAACGCATGCGAGGCTCTTCGATACACTGGCAATAAGAGCCAAGTAAGCACCTAGACAGACAGGAACACTGTAGAACTCAGCAGCTATGTATGGTCCCTATCCCCCAGTCACCAAGAGTCAGCTCCCCCTTAATCCATGCTATATCTGCAGCAGTCCTAAACAAACGTCCCACCAGTCTTCTGCTGAATTTTTTAATGATTTCCTTTCCACCAAGTTCACTCCCCTTTTGTGTTGTCTTCCCGTAAACACTCTCTGGAGTGAGTTTACTGGCAGGAACGTTCATGGACACAGCAAACTGTAAGTCAGTGTTGCACGATATTTGCAGAAAGTGCATTTTGAGTTTGTAATTGCAAGTCTGCCCACCATCTCCTCTTCGAAAAAGCCTTTCCACCATAACAATGACACAACACTGATGCCACTTCTACCCCTAAACCCCTTCCAAACAAAACAAAAACAAAACAGGAAATTAATAACATCTTTTTTAAAAAAAAATCCTCCCAACCTCATCCAGAGTTTTGATGCTGAAAAGGGAGAAGTGGCAGAGACGCTACAAAATCCAACTAGGGACTTTTCTGTTGCTACTGTTTTTACATGGAAGGCACACAGACAGTAAGGTCAGGGGAGGCAGCATAAAACAGATACATAGATCATAAATTCTGAATAGAGAACATCAAATACGCCATGCAATTCTTCCAGTGAACAAGTTCACAAGCAACTCATAGAATGAAATATTTTGGCTGAAAATATTCATTAAACAAAAATGACCATAAATTATTGTGTACTGTGGTTTGCGCCCAGACAAATGGTGAACAGAAGAGAGGGCTACAGTTGATGAAGTCAGACAATTCAGGTTGGAAATAAGGCACGCGTTTTTAGCAGTGAGGATGATCAATTACCAGGCTACCAAGGGAAGGGTGGAGTCTCCATCTTGTGATGTCTTCAGATCACGACAGGGTGCCTTTCTGGATATTATGTTTTAGCCAAACTCATGTTGTTGGGGTCACTTCAGGGGTAACTGGGTGAAATGTAATGGCCTATAATACACAGACTAGATGATCTAATGGTCTCTTCTGACCTTAAGCTCCAAGAATCTACAAATATATGGTCACAGGGCTGCCACATCCCAAGTCCCCCCCGCCCATGGCCAGAGTTGGCCCTACAGCAGCTCTGCCTGGTTTCCTTCTCCACAGGACACTTTAAACACTCCACACCATAGTCCAATGCTATTCAAAACAAGGTTCCCCATCTGGGGTCCAATTTATTAAATCCTACCAACATGGTGGTATACAACAAATGGAACTCAAAAATAAAAGTCTTCACCCCAGTTTCAAACTAGCCCAGCCTTCCTCTCTGAGGATCTTCCTGCTCCCCCAGCAGTAACTCCCAGCCCTTCTGGCCTGGAGTTTGGCCTTATCACCCTGGAGAGGACCCAACACCTTCTCTGCCTCCTCCACAGGTCTTCTCCCTTAGCTTTCCACTGGCCACTATTTTACATACCCCAGGCCTGATTGGGTCACATGACCCACCACGCTCTTGACCTTCACCATTTTTTTCTTACCTGGGGAAGTGAGCTGATCTTGTCACAGGTGGGGATGAGGTCCATCTCTCCTTAAGGGTCCAGCCGTCCCCCGATGATCAGCATATTGTTCATTTCAAGTAGCAGTCAGGCCCACCAAGGTCCTCAGCTGAGATAAATAGACATAACTCCTTTGACTTCATGAGCTGCACCAACCTACATCAAACGAGGACCTAGCCCAGCTTACTCAGCTCTAGTCCCAGGTACGCAACATGCCCTGGAATAAAAATAACAAACAAAAGCAGCAATTAGACTCATGGGGCTAGATTAGGAGTGGTCCTTAAAAGGTAATGTTTGAATAGGGTGACCATGTGTCCTGTTTTGGCTGGGATAGTCCCTTTTTTAAGCTCTGTCCCAGTCATCCTGACTTTTTTTTTGGGGGGGGGGGGGGGAGGGGGGGAAATGGCTATTTGTCCCATTTTCTGTTGCCAACTTGATCAGTTGTCAAGAGCAAATGTGAAAAATGCCCACTTTTGTCAAAAAAGTGGGGTGCAGAGGAAAGCGCGGGATGCGAGCAGAGATGCCAGCCCCACGCAGGGGGCGGGGATACAGTGCTCGGGTAAGCAGCAATGCTGGCCCTGTGCGAGGAACAGGAGGCAGGGCTCCGGCCAGCAGCACGGGCCAGACCCGTGCGGGGAAGGAGGGCTCAGTTTAGCCCCACACCGTGTCCCATTTTCCCTTTGGGAAATATGGCCAGCCTATGTTTGAACCACTCCTCTGCCCACATCCTGGGCTACACATTGCACCGAAAGCCGGAAAGGAGGGACGATTCAAGGCCTGTGTACAAAAAAAAGACTCCCATGTACTTCAAAGCAGGCTTTATCTGAGGCCCCAAGTACACTGGAGAGAGTCACGCACTTCGTTGCCGATGCAGGCGGACTGCCACACCCTGTTAGAGAGAGCAGTATATTAAATTGCTGCCTGCGATATCTGTAGGCAGGAGCTGGGTGACGCCAGAGAATCCTCTGGTGCAGCACTAAATGTGTACTCTGTGGGAGGGGTCAACACAGGCCTGAATCTGACCCAAGAGGGTAGACTTGTTTTCATAACCAAATTGAACCGGGCACTTCTTGAACCTATCATGCTGTTGCTTTGTCCTGGGGCTCGGCCCGGTGTGAGCTTCTCACTCCCAATGCCCTGTGCCCAGGCTCTGTCTCTGGCTGCCACCTGCTTGTGGGGTCGGCATGGCAGCGGCGGCATGCCCCACTCTTGCCAGCCGTTGCTACCTCGTGGCACTGTGCAGGCTGCGGGGTGGGAGGCACTTTGACTCGTCAGCACACTCATACACAGCATGGCGAGACGGAGGTGGCTGACAGGAGCAGGCACACAGCTGCTTCTGTGCCTACCCTCTGGGGCAGGAGGAGGTGATCAGAGAGAACCTGACACCAGCCCCAGAGGATTGGATTGTTTTCACACTCGACCTGACTTGAGCCCCTTGCTTGTAGTCAGGTTCAGGTTGCAAGGTTCTATTCTGTGAGCTGATTTTCCTCTCAGGTACACCAGTGGCTTTTCCTATTTTCTCCAAAATCAATATGGTTCTGCCCGTTGATGCCTAGAACATGCCCTGGAATTTTGCAAGTGATCGGCTGCAATATTCAAAAGATACCGCATTACAACCAAACAGAGAAATGCCATCAAGATGACTATAGAGCGCTGCTTCACTTGTCCGCCAGAAACAGGAAACCTGTGGGAGGGTCAGCGAGGCCACAAGAGTGTAAAGAGATGCAGAGATGGCTGAATTTCTTTTCTTCAGTCTTCACCAGAGAGGGCGTTAAGGAAATACTTTCTTCGGGGTCACTCTATCCTTACTGTGAAGGTGATGTACTGCTGGCGACAGAAGTATGAAAAGAAAATGATGCAGCAAGTGAAGCAATTACATGAGGAGTGAATGGAAGGCATCTGAGAACGATGAAGGACCCAGAGAATGGAGTAGTTGAGCTATCAAACCGAACATGTCATGTATCATTAGAAACAGCCTTCTGTACCAGAGGACTTCAGGGGGGTCCAGCACTGTATCCATCTTTTATAAAAGAATTAAGGGTGATGCTGGAAATACAAAGTGATGAGCCGAACCTCAGTACATGGCAAAATAGGTGAGAAAAATCATTAATGACAGAGTTATAAGTAGGCTTGGCAGAATTTGATTTTTTTTTAAATAATTTTCATGTTTATTTTTAAGCATTTTTCCCAGTTTTTATGTATTTTAATTTCCACAGCTGTGGGAAATTGGGAGAGGGAGGGTTCAACAGCCGCTGCGGGATCAGATAATAATAATTATTATTTAATGACAGTAGATGTTGAGATTCAAACAGTTAAAACTTTATAATCATTAAAACACAAAATTGTCAACATTACATGCAAAATATACAAAGAAAATATCCTCAAAACAAACTCTAAAAAGTCCCCAGGCACCATTTTTCTTACTTTGCCTATCTGTAAATTTTAATTATTAGCAATAGAAATATTGTTTGGTTGGTTTGCATGTGTATGGTGAAATTGACAATTACTGACATTTAGCAATAGAAATCTAATCCTGCCAAGCTTAGGGATAAAGCACTTAGATGAGTATAACTTGATCGACATAAGTCAGGCTGCTGGCTTTTATAAGGGTTTTGTCAGGCCTCTTTAACTCTTAGATTCTGTGAAAGAGTTAACGGAATAGTGGATCAGATAGAACTGGGGTGGGGAACGGGAAAAGGCACACAAAGTTTTTAAACTTTTGAAAAAGCTTTTGATAAAGTCTTTCACAAGATTAAGACGCTATTAAAGAAATGTGTTACCCATGGGGTGAAGGTAAAGTCCTGACATGGATTAAAAACTAAATAAGTAGCAAGAAACAAGAGCAGGAATAAGCAGCCAATTCTCAGCATGAAAACAGGTTAATAGGGGGGTGCTCCAGGGATCAGCATCAGGACCAGTGATGTTCAATATGTTTATTAATGATCTCAAAGAAGGAGGTGGATAGCAAATAAGCATTATTTTGCTGATGGCACCTTCTGCTTGTTGCTGACTATTTACTGGCTGCATTTGGCTCTTTTCTCCCGCCCCTGTGTGAAATGTCAGCAAACAGATCACCTTTTTTACCAAATGTTGGACTACATAAGGCTCACCTGGGTCACATAGTATGGTTTATTTTCCTGAGTGAATGATCTAACCTTTCTAATCAGAAACGCCTGAAGAAATCATTGGGGCATAGACTCTCTCACGCAGCAGACCTGGGGGACTGTAGAACATATAAAATTATTTCTTGTCTTCTTTTGCACAAGAAAAGTCTCCATATCGGGATCCAAATTTTAAAACAGCCAGATTCCTTTCTGACAGATGGAGAGGGAAAGATTTAAGTTAGATCTATTGTCTCTCTAGTAATCTTTACTTTCAATTATTTTTGTCACACTAACAAAAAATAACTTCAGGTACATTCATGGTTTTATTCTCGAAGGTTGCAGCCAGATCCTCGCTGGCCCATGTAATTCCTAAAGTACCAGGCCTATGGCCAAGGGTATTCAGGAAGCTGCTGGTTATGTCTATATATGTATGAGATATATACCCCATTGCATGGATCGAATCCACTAGTGGCCATCTGATGTCATCTTGCCATTTGCCAACCATCCCCCCAACTCACTAATCACGTACCTCTGCAGTGCTATTTGTGAAGAGTTCACATATGCTTGTCATGTTAATTGTGTTGCAGCTGGTACCCTATGAGTCACAAACATTAGGACGTAAGCGTGTGTTTAAGATTAAGCATGTGCTTAATTGCTTCGCTGAATCAGGACTGTCATACTAACGTGTGATGCCCCTCCCTATGAAAAAACATTTTTCATAAGTTTTCTAAGACCAAGTACATTTTTGAATGTACTCGTCTTCCATTTTCTTCTACCTTTTACCATGCACCAGACTTGCTCTCTAACAACTCAGAGCAGAGCAGTAATTGAGGGTATGTTACTGATCCCACTTTACAATAGGTGCTGACATGTACCTTTGTCCTTCTTGTTATATAAACTCCATTAGTGGCAGGCAGAACTCTGGGGAAACGCTCTATTCAATGTGTGCCATCATCCCTCTAAATAACTGAAATACCACTGTCATCTTGTAGCTACCAAGTCCATTTAAATTCCTGTTTAGCAAAACGCTTCAGCACATGCTTAAAGTTGAGCATTTGTTTAGGTGCTTAGTTAAATGGTGGCTTCTACCAGTCATCTATCACTAATGATGACTAATGATGAACTGAGTCGATTCTCATTGTCTTCATCAGCTGCTCCATGTGAAGTGGCAGGAGAAAATCAGCAAAGAGGATATTCATACCTGAACCCACAACCCACCTCCAACAGCACTGGTTTGATTTGGTTGGCTTTCTTGGGGCAGCCATATTAGGATGGAAGACCAACAAATTACAGAGCAAGTTTACCAATGAATGCAGCTACATGGCCGGTAACCAAATGAAACACACACTCATACTTGGTGTGTCATGAACAAATGTAACCAATGTGACAAAGAATATGTAGAGAGGAAAGTTTCCAGTTCCTTATATGCCAGTGCTGGGAGTCTGGGTAACAAGCAAGAGAAGCTGGAAATTCTGATTATGAGAAGAAGTTGAATATAACTGTCATTACTGAAACCTGGTGGGACAATTCATACGACTGAAGTGTTAAAACCAATGGTTATAACATGTTTAGGAACGACAGGGTGGGTAAAAGCCAATGTGACAAAAAATATTGGCACACTACGTTAAAGACACTATTACCTGTTTTAGAGTTACTATTAACACAGAACAACAGGATATGCATGTGGTAGCTAATAAAACCCAGGATGGATGCTGGTGGCGGTCTGTACATACCACCTAATCAAAGTAGAGAACAGGATGAGTTACTCCTTAAGCATCTGTCTATAATGTGTGGAGAGAGAAACTGTTGTTAGAAGGGAATTCAGTTTAGGAGACATATGCTGGAGGTCTCATGCAGCCAATAGTAAAACATCAGTAACATTTCTAAAAATTATGGTAATAATTTTCTAATGCTAATGCATCCAGCAGGAAGTAAGTCTAGTCTGGACATCATCATGATGGATAAAGATGAATTAAATCACTGGACTGGAAGTTGGTGGTTACTAGGGACCAGTGATCATGACCTGATTACATTCAATAGGGCAAACAGAGAACAACCCAACCAAAGGAATAAGCTTTGTTAAATCAGCAGGACTGGATAACTTGTGCCTAAGATTCCTAAAAAAAAGAGTTGGTCAAGGAGATCTCTGGCCTACTGTGTTAATTTTTAGTAAATCCAGGGAAATTCCAGAAGACTGGAAGAGTGCTAATGTTGTGCCCATATTCAAAAAGAGTAAGCAAGATAACCCAAGAGACTATGAGCCAGTTAGCCTGACATCAGTCCTAGGCAAAATAATGGAACAGCTGATATGTGAGTCAAATCAATAAAGAACGAAAGGATAGGAATACAAGTAATGCCAGTCAACATGGTTTTATGAAAAATATGTCTTGTCAAACAAACATGATTTCATTCTTTGAGGACATTACAAGTTTGGTTGATAGAGGTAAGTGTGTAGATACACTTCCACTTTTGTAAGGTGTTTGAGTTAGTACCTCATTACATTCCAATTTAAAAATTAACACGATAACAATATCAACAAAGCACAGGTTAAATGGAATAAGAACTGGCTAACGGACAGATTTCCAAAAAGTAGTTGTCAATGGGGAATCTTTGAATGGGGATGTTGCCCAGGGATTGGTACTAGCCCTGATGATATTCATCACTTTCATCAATGATCTGAAAGTAAATATAAAATCACTGCTGACGACATTTGCAGATGACACAAAGATGGGAGAAGTGGCAAATAATGATGGGTAGAGGGCAGTCAGAGAGCAATCTGGATCGCTTGGTAAACTGGGACCATTCAAATAAAACATGTTTTAATAAAGCCAGGGTTATACATCTAGGAACAAGGAATGCAGGCCATACCTACAGAATGGGGACTGTATCCTGTAAAGCAATGTCTCTGAAAATGATCTAGGAGTCATAGTGAACAAGCAACTGAATATGAATTCCCAGTGCAATGCTGTGGCAAAAAAAAAAAAAGGTCAATGTGATCCTGGGATGTATTAAATAGGGGAGTATTGTGTAGGAGTTGGGAGATGATTTTACTTCTGTTCTGCATTGAGACTGAGACCCATGTTGGAACACTGCATACAATTCTGGGGTCCACATTTTAAAAGGATGTTGAAAAATTGGAGAGGCAGTGGAAAAGTGACACAAAAATGATTTGATGTCTGAAGAAAATGCCTTCCAGTGAGAGACTTAAATAGATCAATCTGCTTAGCTTATCCAAAAAAAAAAAAAAAAAAGTTTAGAGGTGACTTGATTACAGTATATAAGTACTTTCACAGGGAGAAAATACCAAGTACTACAGGTCTCTTTAATCTACAGGAGAAAGAAATAACAAGAACCAATGACTGAAAGCTTAAGCCAGACAAATGCAGAATAGAAACTAAGCACATAATTTCTACAGAAAAGGTGATTAACCATTGGAACAAACTACCAAGGGAAGTGATGAATCCTCTATCACTTAATATCAAGGCTTAATGCCTTTCTGGAAGATAAGCTATAGCCAAACACATTTTATTGGCCACAATAAAGGGGTAACTGGGTGAAAATTAATGGCCTTTGATATACATGAGGTCAAACTAGATGATCTAATGGGCCCTTCTGGCCTTACCCTCTATGAATCTATGAACCAGCATAATCAGTATCTGGTATAGCATGTAATTTCATGATTAATTCATTCATTTCATGGTATAGCATGTAATTCTAAGGCCTGAAGGGACCATTGTGATCATCTAGTCCAACCTCCTGCACAACACAGGCCATAGAACTATCACAAAATAATTCCTAGAGCATATATTTTAGAAAAACATTCAATCTTGATTTAAGAATTATCAAATATGAAGAATGCACCATGACCTTCAGTAAATTGTTCCAATGGTTAATTACTCTCACTGTCAAAAATGTATGCCTTATTTTCCTTCTGAATTTGTCTAGCTTCAACTTCCAGCCATTGGATGGTGTTATTCCTTTCTCTGATCAATTGAAGAGCCCATTGTTAAATATTTGTTCCCCATATAGATACTTATAGACTCTAATCAGGTCATCCCTTAACCATCTCTTTGTTAGGCTAAATAGATTGAGCTCTTTGAGTCTTTCACTGTAAGCCATGTTTTCTAATCCTTTAATCATTCTTGTGGCTCTTCCTTGAACCCTCTCCAATTTATCAACATCTTTTTGAATTGTGGGTGCTAGAACTGGACACAGTATTCCAACAGAAGTCTTACCAGTGCCGAACAGAGGTAAAATAATCTCTCCATTCCTACTCAAAATTCCCTGTTTATGCATCCCAGGATTGCATTAGCTCTTTCAACCCACAGAATCACACTGGGAGCTCATGTTCATCTGATTATCCATGATCCCCAAATCCTCTGAGGCTATGTCTTCACCGACGGCAGCAAATTCGCAGCCGTCAGATCAACTTATCTGGATCGACTGAGCGGTCAGTGAAGACCTGCTCAGTAGATCCAGAAATCGACATATTAAGACCGCCTTATCAAGTGGCATAGCGCTGTGTTGATGGGAACGCAGTTCCTGTCGGCGCAGTGCAGTGAAGATGGCGCGTAGAACAGAAACACAGAAGTCAATGGGAGTTACGCAACTTTTTTGCGTAGTTTGCATAACTCCGGTCGACTGCCGCCGGATCTGTGAGATAAGTGTAGACAAGCTATGAGTGTCTACTTCCCAAAATGGAATCCCCCATTCTGTAAGTATGGCCTACGTTCTTTGTTCCTAGATGTATACATTTACATTTAGCCATATTAAAATACATAGTTTGCTTGCACCCAGTTTACCAAGCAATCCAGATTGCTCTGAATCATATGCTTGAATCATGTATGTGGGATTATTTTTCCATTAGCAGCAGTGATCAAACCCATGTAATTTGCCTGATATGTTGCCATAGATTAAGGACAGCCATGAACCCTCCCAGGCAGGTCCCAGTTGTTAGGATTTAATATATATGTCTGTATGTATCTATAACAAAACTATAAACTCCTTTTTGTTTTGTGAGCACCATTTGATTATAAAAATGTCCTATGCTTTCCTTTTTGTCTTGTTGCCTCCATCTTGGACTGAAATTCCAAAAGGTATTGACAGAAGGCAAATAATACAAAGTGATATGGGGTTGTTAATGTGGAGAGTCTCCTATTTAAATGTAAGCAACCTTGGATAACAAGTTAGTTACTTTCCAGAGAAACCCATCCTTTCTATTGAGCTGGTAACCAAGTAATGGATCAGCTGATGGGATACCTTGATCACCTAAGGAGGGCTTAAGACTGACAAGGAGGGTTACATGACACAGGGGACAGGAAAGTCATAGAAGGTCAAGGTTTGCTCTTGGTAGCACTCTCTCACAAACCAAGAGAAGAAGGCAAGTCTGGCCAGGAGAAGGAAAGGAGGCTCTTGGGACCCCAAAAAGACTGACCAAAACCAAAAGGGCTCTGAGTGGTGAGGATACTGGAGGGAAGGATTTTGCATGCAGATGTTTATTATTTGTACATCGATCTGTAAGTCTCTTGTGCTTTTTCTATGAGTGAAGTGTGCATGTATTTAGAAATCCCTTTGCAAAGTCTCTGTACAACTTGCTTACACTGTCACATAGTCCCAAAGTGGGAAACAGTAAACTAGGATGTCAAACATGGGGTCTTCACCTGGAATATGTATTTACAGCCCAGGAGCCAGAGAGAACATGTCTAAAGTCTGACCAACTCCAGAAAGCCAAGAGCATGAGTCTTGAGGTTTGGGTCCAGCACTGGCACTTGACCTATTCCCCTTCTTACATCTGGAGAAGAGAGCTCTCTCCCCTCCCCAAAAATGGACTTTGCCAGTGGTTTGCTGAGCAGCTAAAGCACCAGTATGTCATACCCTCCAGAGCTAAGCAGGTGGATTAAACCACTGGTTACATGTCTATTAATGTATGCTTCTTCCATGCAAAATATACTAGGTGCTCTCACATTTCCATACAATTACTGAATGCCAGAGCACGTGATACTAGAAGCAGCAGGGAGGGAGAGAGATGAATGAGTACTCGAAGGAGACCCAGAGTACTAGCCTAAGGCTTAGCATTTGGCAGATAGTCAGCACACAAGACAACTGCAGTGCTATCATCAGTCAGCATCCTTCTCTCGCTTTCATCTTGGTTTCTGTCGTTGCCTTTAATGACACAACAGATGTATTAATTTGCATCTTTATACAGATATAGAAGATCTACAAATAGGTGGGTGGGCGTGACCCAATTTTGCAAATTATTCAGCACCTTTAGTTTAAGAATTTATGTTCTTTAGAAAAATATTTTGTAGCAAATGGGAGCTGCAGTGGGGGAAATCACTGTGCATCATTCCCTTGAACATCTGAAACCTGATCGCCTTGCCAGCTGCTTTTGCAGAACTCCCCTTGAAGATGACGGGAATTACTCAGATCCCAGGGTGGCAGAATCAGACCCTCGCACTCAGCTGTGGGGGAAATGGTGGCATGTTTGCCTTGTCAGAGGGTAGGTCTACACTACCATTAGACACATGGGGCTGGCCTGTCCCAGCTGACTCGGGCTAAGGGGCTGTTTCATTGCTGTGTAGACGTTCAGGCTGAGGCTGCAGCCTGAGCTCTGGGACCCCGAGAGGCCTTCAGCCCAAGCTTGAATGCCAATACTGCAATGAAACAGGCCCACAAGCCCCAGACAGCTGGCACGGGCCAGCCACAGGTGTCTGACTGCATTGTAGACATACCTTAAGAGTCCAGGCCACTAGGACTGCTGGTAAGGAGAAACTAGCTCTGGGAGAAATAGGGCCAGTGATACCCTATCTGTGAGAGGGGGGAATTCTGACAACGCTACTGTCAGAATGCTGTAGCTTCATTTATGGGCCGTGGGTTATTGAACAATATTTCTCTTCAGCGTCTAAACACGGTGTTTGTGAGCAGCTGCTGCCTGGGTGATGATGACTAAGGAAGATGCTGCTTCAGGCATGGAGGATCTCTGATTTAAATGTCTGGGCCTCAGTGGGTGTTACAGAATCTCTTCTGCCCTGACCCACAGCTGTGAGTAAGGGAAGGTGCAGACCCGCACTGAGCCGGGGGAGCTCTGGTAGCTGTTGTGCCTCAGAAGACAGGCCTCCAAGGGGTCCCAGGTGCACAAGGGAAACGAGCCCACTGCACTGTCCCTTTAGATGGTGCACCATGCTCCCACCTCTGTAGCTGGCCAGCCCTGCAGACTAGTGCGGCATCGGGGGAATGCCTTTACTTCTTCCCCATTTTTGGTTGTCTTGCACCCCGAAGGGTTCACAGAGGGAACAGACCCTGCATTCCCTGAGCACAGGAATTGCAACAGAGCAAGCCCTGGCATGTGAGAAAAGAGTGCAAAAGGGAGGAAGGTTCTTTGTGCTGTTTCCCCTGCACAACCACACCACCTCCAGGTATGATGTGGCCATATATTTGTGAGAAGCTGCTGATGTGACACCTTGTGAGTGCGATGACTGAAGATGCTGCTGTTGGTGGCAGAGATAATCTCCAGTTTAATTTATGGGCCTCAGTTTGTGTATAAAGATACAGTTGTAGATATGCTCCTGTCACTGTCTGTGTGCAAGCGCAGCTGTCAATCAGCTATGCTTTGCATCAGTACATTTTGATATAAATATGTATGCGCCTTCTCTACACAAATTATTATTTATGTTACAGTAGTGCCAAGAGGATACAACAGAGATCAGAGCCGCATTGTGCTAGGTGCTGAACAAATGCACAGTGAAGGGTAGTTGCTGCTGTGAAGAGCTTACAATCTAAATATCCAGGGCAAATAGTCACGGAGAGGTGAAGTGACTGGTCCAAGGTCAAAGTAGATCAGCAGCAGAGCTAGGAATACAACCAGGTTTCCTGCCTCCCTGTAAAGTGCCCTATATACTCGGCGTTCCAAGAAGCAAAGGATTTTGCAGAGGAGGAGAGTGGGGACGAGGACAAGTTCTCCCCACTTAAAGAGAATGGGAAAGGGGAGAATTTAATAAAAAAAAAAAAAAAAAGCCATGTTACGGGAAGGGAACTTCCTCTCACCCATCTCTATAAATTCTAATTTACGAGACTAATGCAGGCCAGAATCTGTGCATCTGAAGAGAAACAAGTTGAGCTGGGTTAAAGCAAAATTCCCCCTCTATGGCCATGATTCTCCTTACCCTCACATTGGTGTAAATCAGGAGTAACCCATTTGAAGTCTGTGGGATTGCACCTTTTGTAAATATGGCAATTGTCGACAAGTATCAGGATTTTTCCGTGAGTCTCGCAATATCTGGTGTTTGTCTTTTTAAAATCCCAGATGATGGAATCAAGAGATTCTATGAAAATCTCAGCTGTCATTGAAAAACAAAAACAAATGGCAAACCAGTAAGTTTCTAGTGTGCACAGCTGCAGAGAACGCTGGAAAGCAAGACCCAGGTGAACCATGAAGACTCAGAAACCAGAAGGCAAACAAAAAGAAACCCCACATTATTGTTATAGAAATCTCGTGATTTTTAAGCCTGTCTCATGATAGTGCGAGCAGTTGCATTTAACTCATGATTTTTGGATGCTTGGTATTGGCAATAGTGATGTGGGTGAGTGACAGGATTATCAAAGGTTTTATAGTTTATTTTTGTAGGATTCTTATGAACCTAACCAAAGAAAAACCAAATCTCATCATAATCTCTTGTCCACATTCTCTTCATGCAACTTGAATCCTTAAATGACCCACCCCAAGAAAACAGGACTATCTGTGTATGCAATAAAATACAGATAGAGTAACTCCTCTGTGTCTAGTGATCCCTGTCCTACCTGCTAGACAGGAAGGCCTCTGTCTTGTCTGAAACTAGCTCAGCCTCTAAAGGTTTGTCTACTCTACAGGTTATATTGGTATAATTTATGTTGCTCAGGGGTGTGAATAAGCCACCCCCGGAGCGACATAAGTTACACTGACCTAAGTGCTGGTATGGACAGCGCTATGTCCCACCCACAAAGCTACCGCCTCTCGGGGAGGTGGTTTTATTATGCCCACGGGAGAGCTCTCTCCCGTTAGCAGACAGCATCTTCACCAGACGCACTGCAGCAGTACAGCTGCAAGAGTGTAACTGCGTCGCTGTAATGCTTCTAGTGTAGACTAGCCCTAAGATGCCACGGCTAAGTCGGCTTATCTACCCTCTAGCCTTCCTGACGTGAATCTGAAAACTGCTGCTGGGACGTAACTCAGATAAAATCCCCACACCTCCGTCAAGCATCCTCTAGTGGTCCCCCCGCACACTCCAGCACATAGTCTCTCAGAGAACTGGTCTGAGAAATTTAACAGCAGCAACAGCAGTCCGGTTCCTGTAACTCTGACAAAAAATCAGTAAAGGTGGAGTCTCCAAAACAATTTTAAGAGAAAGACCCCATGCCATTGAAATGAAATGCAGATAACGGTGATGCTGTCTTTGCTTGTGAGTAGTTCTGCAAAGCTTTATTCATTTTAATTTGAACAGCAGTTGCCTTGATCTTGCTCCTGCTGTACTGAAAATACCATCATGAATAGTCGATCCTGTGTTTAGCAATCCGAGCCCTGTCTATTTTAATGTAAGCAGCTCTTGAATCTCAAGGTTTTGAGGGGTGACAGGTGGGAGACAAGATAGCTTATTTGTTAGCCCAGAAATCCTATGTGAGATAAGAATTGGTGCTAGATTCTTAAAGGAGCTTAGCTGTTGTGATACTCAGCATCACAATGCTGAAATTTTACGCACCTAGATAATCACTGGGATTCACAAAGCCCAAGTTAGGAGCTCAGGCTTCCTCTATGATGAATGGATAGTGACAGGCGCCTAATTATGAGATTCACAAAAGCCAGCATGCTAGGCTGCTCCCCACCTGAAGGAGTCAGTGGGAGATGGCGTGTGGGGGACGGTGTCCTAAACCTCATCTCTTAGAAGGAGGCACTTATCTCTGCTGCAGATTCTCAGCTGCAAATCCTCTTTAGGAGTTGGGCACTTCTGCCATTTTTACAGAAAGCCACGGGAGATTTTCCACACCCCTGAGTGACGCAGTTATACCGACATAAGTTTGTCGTGTAGACCAGGACTCATAGAGCTGACAGATAAGGTCCCATGGGAGGAAAATCTTAGAGATAAAGGAGTTCAGGAGATCTAGCAGTTTCTCAAGAGGACAATATGAAAGACACAACTGCACACTATCGCAATGCATAGTAGAGATAGGAAGAATAGCAAAAAGGCCAACATGGTCCCCATCAGGAGTTTTCAGTGACCTAAATTTATCTGCACAGCGTTCCTGTGAGGTAGGGCAGTGATAAAAATCAAAAAGGAACCCTACAAAAACTGGAAACATGGAGGAATTGCTAAGGAGGAGTACAACAAAATAGCTCAGGCATGTCAAAATCAGAAAGGCTAAGGCCCTAAATCAGGTAAAGGCAAAGGCAAAGAAAGATATTCTTTAAATATACTAGGAACAAGAGAAAGGTGAAATAAGGTGTAGGTCCTCGACTTAGCAGGGAAGGAGAGCTAATAACCGATGACATCAAGGAGGCTGAGGAGTTTAACGCCAATTTTGCTTCCGTCTTCATTCAAAAGGTTAATGATGGCCAGACAATCAATGAACACAAATAATATTAACAAGGGGGAAAGAACGCAAGTTAAAATAGGGAGAGAACAGGTTAAAGAATATTTAGACAAAAGAGATGTATTTAAGTCAGGAAGGCCTGATGCAATTCATCCTAGAGTACTTAAAGAACTACCTGACGCAATCTCAGAACCATTTTCAATTATCTTCAAGAATTCATGGAGGATAAGTGAGGTCCCACAGGACTGAAGAAAGGCAAACATAGTATCTATCTTTTAAATAGGGGAACAAAGAGTATCTGGTGAATTATAGACCAGTTGGCCTAACTTTGACAGCAGGAAAGATACTGGAACAAATAAACAATTCATTTGTAAGCACTTAGAGGATAAGGGGTTATAAGGAACACCCAGGATGCATTTGTCAAGAATAAAAAACGCCAAAGTAACCTAACTTCATTTTTTGATAGAATTACCAGCCAAGTGGGTGAATGGAGGAAACAGATGTGATATGTCTTGATTTTAGTAAAACTTTTGACACAGTCCAACACGACATTCTCATAAGCAAGCTAGAGAAATGTGGCTTAGATGAAATGACTATAAGGTATGTGCAAAACTGGTTGAAAGACTGAACTCAGAGAGTAGTTATCAAAGGTTTAATGTCAATCTGTGAGGACATATCCAGTCGTGTCCCACAGAGGTCAGTTCTGGTCAGGTACGATTCAATATTTTCATTAATGACTTGGATAATGCAATGAAGAATATGCTTATAAAATTTGTGGATGACACCAAACTTGGAGGGGTTGCTAACATTTTGAAAGACACGATTAGAACCTCGACAAATTGCAGAACGGGTCTGAAATCAACAAGATGAAACTGAATAGGGACAAGTGCAAAGTACTTCACTTAAGAAGGAAAAATCAAATGAGCAAGTACAAAATGGGGAATAACTGGCTACATAGTAGCAGTACTGAAGAGGATCATTATAAATAATAGTCTGTGGCTTTTTAAAAAAAAACGGATTATCCGTTTGCTGTCATACGGGATGTGAGCTGGCTGTAAGTGGTCATGGGGTGGGTAGGTGGTCTAGTCATCTCAGGGTCTCTTGCTCCACATCTCCCATCTCCTGGACAGTTTCAGGGTTCCCCTAGAGGAAGGATAAACTAGTAAGCTGTTTGCAGTCTGGAAACCCTAGACACAGAAGACTGGAGTGTGCAGGCAGCAGTGTTAGTACTGGGGAGCAGAGCTGGTTGAAATTTTTCAACTGAAACTTCTTTTTTAGGTGGCAAAAAAATTGCAGATTTGGCAACACCAAAACATTTCTTAAGTTCATGTCAATTTCATCGAATTGTTTCAGTAAAAATAAAAAACCCATAAAAAAATCCAAAAAACCCTCAAAGCATTCATTTTGACATTTGTTGATATGAAACGTTTTGGGTTTTTTGACTGGCAGTGACTGCGTTTTGACATTCCTTTTACATTTTAAAATGTATGTTAAAATAAAATTAAAGGGTGCTTGAAATCTAAGTCAAATGTTTAATTTCAGATCCAATGAAACATTTCATTGTATCTGAAATTCCTCCCCCAGTTTTGCAGAATTGTTAATGAACTGAAAAATCCATTATTCACCCAGCTCTACAGGGGAGGGGAGATAAACTAGTCACAGGCGAGTTTGAATACAGACTCCCTTAAAGAGACAGCTCACACCTGGTGACGTTTGTTTCCATTATTCAATCATTGCTAGTCCATTCCTAATTTACAGTACCTTCCACTGTCCCAATTCAGCAAAGTATTTGAACAGGTGCTCATATCCACCCCTAGTCAGCAAAGCGTCTAAACATATACTAACATTTAACTGGTACTTATGTCCCATTAAAGTCAATGGGTTTTACACACATACTTAAAGTGAAGCACACGTTTTAAGTTTTTTGCTGAATAGGGATGATTTGCTGACTCAAGTCCTTAGTCCCGGTAATTGGAAAATACAGGCAAAATATTTGATGGTAGTTAAGCAAAATCAGATTGTTTTAGACCCTTTCAGTATGTCTGGGGTTTCTTTAACAAATCTTGACGGAGGGAAGTGAATGCAACTGTTAAGTATTAATGATTACTAATGATGATTATGATTATTATTATCATGCAACCTCTCATTCTCGCCAGCTTTCTCATCAGAGTGATTTTGCTGCTATTATAGATCATTAAAATCCCTAGCCTAAGGTGCATGAGGAAGCAGCCCTTTCAGTGTAAATACTAAATACTTAGCATAACAAGAGAGCTCCCTGACACGGAGCACAGATAAGTGAAGTCGCAGGCTTCCATTCTTTTTAATTTACCATCTGTTCCCTATGACACAGCCTGCATCTCTTTAGGGTTTAGTACCAATTTATTATCCAAAAGCCACCTCTGCCTGCTATTAAAATCACGTTGGAGTGATTTAGAGAGGGAATCTGCCCATTTGCCCAAGTGGAAAGATGTGTCATCAGCATAAACCTAAATGCTATACAGCCATCCTGGACTCTAGGAATGGGAACTAGATCAACAAAATGCACCCTCCCCCATCTCCTCCTCCTCTGCAACACAGCCAGCCAGCATGGGCTAGTCCTCAGGCATACACACATCTCTCTCTCCATCTTCCCTTACCTGTCTGTTCTCCCTTGTCATGTGCCCCATACCCTACTCCCTCTCCTCCCTGATCCTCTCTCCCTGAATCCCAGCCCAGTTATTATGGTCTCTTTCATGTGTTTCCTTTCGATTTCTTTTCTTCTGCTGGTCCCTTTGTTCCCCTCTCCAGACAGCATTCTCATTACACTTCTGTCTCTGTTGCCCACCTCTTTCTTTCTCTTCCCCTCTCTCACTGACTTTTATTTTTCTCATCATTATCCCTTTCCTTCCCCTAATTCCCACCACCCCCATCCTGGTCTCATCTTCTTGCACTCAGTTTGAGTCCCCGCTTCTCTTGCCTGTCATTTCCTCTTCTCCAGCCCATTCAGTACTATTACTCACCCCATTATTTAATAAAACACAGATAAAGATAATTGCCATCACTTGCTGAAGCCCAGGGGACCACTTAGAAACCTCCTAGCAGATCCAGAACAAGAATCTCACCTTAATAATGGATGATTGTTAAACTAAGTGTGGGGTTTTCAATAGTCTCCACAAATTGATCCCCAACAATGCCACCTTCACCTCTACCGCCACCTCACGTGGCTTTAGCCACTTTCAATTAACGGAATAGCCCAAGCATCCTACAGGGACCTAGGACAAATAGAATCCAAATAGAAAACAAGCAGGGGACTCCAAAGCAATGAAACACAAGGTAGATTGGCTCCAGGGCATCTGGCAGCCTTACCAGAGGCCTGGGACACAGCTAGAAAATGTGCCATGGAACTCAGTCCCCAAGGGAGCCACCAGATGTGGAACAGGTGGCAAAGTTCACTTCGGGACAAAGCTAGAGCAGAATGGTGGTACAGGCAGTGATTCATGTAGGAGGGTATCTGTGAAAGTGACACTTTTGTTTTCAGTGTGCTGCATATTTAAGCCCTCTACCAGTTGGCAGTGACATCAGCCACTTTGTCCTCAGGTTTTGCTACAGCCTGTTTTAAAGGAGACACATGCACGATGCTCTCACTGAGAACGGAATTCTGGCCCCATTGAAGTCAATGGGAGGGGGATACATTGACTTCAGTGGGGCCAGGATTTTACCTGAATACTTTACTTTTGTTCTTTCTTGCTCAGATATTTGCTTAATCACAGCTCAAAGTAATCATAATTGGTTGGAAAGCTGAAACTTTTCACATGGAATGTTTCGAACAAATTCAAAAATCAAAGTTTTGGATTTGAATTGAGATTTTGAAATTAAACTGAGATTTTTATTTTGTTTTGACTTAGAGTGTCAGTTTATTTTGGTTTTTCAAAAAACTGCAATTAAACAAACAAGCTGAAACAAAACAAAACAAAACTGTTTTTTTCACAAACACTTTTTACTTAAAATGTCAGTTTCCTTTTTTTTTTTTTTGATGGGAAGACTGAAAAAGTGACATTTTAAATTGAAATTCAATGAAAAATTATTTAATTTCAAAATGTCAATTTGAAATGAATGCTCATTTGGAAATGTCCCATGGAAAGACCAGAATTTTTCTTCAGAACTGACATTTTCTGGTGAAAAAAATTGCTTTTGACAAAGATGTGCTTTTTGAAGGGAAAACTTTCAGCACAGTTTTTTTAACCAGTTCTGCTTTAGATTTAAGCTGCGGATTTCATTCTTTATGTAAAGAAACATCACAGTCTAAGGATTCTGGAATAGGGGAAGAAATTGTAAAATAAAAGGAGCTCAAAGTAAGTGAACTGTCTTTTGGGGGGGGAGAGGGAATCCGCACACACATACAAAAGAAACCAGAGGAGAAGGAATATAAGTACTTACAAGATGCTTAAAATTCACTATTAATCAAACCCAGATTTCTAGAAGAAAGATATAAGTTCCATCTAATAAACCAAATGGAAGGAGACAATCTCTTTGAATTTCTAGCCAATCGCCTAATTTTTTCCACTACTTACCATTACGGGTGCCCTTCCGTGCAGAACAGTTAGATATATTTGTGTCAGGCAGGAAGGAAATCGGAGTCCACAGGTGACAGAGGTAACATAGCTGAATATACCCCATACGACATCAGCAAAGCATTGGGATCCATGGAGCCGTTGCTTGGGGAGATAGGCCAGAGCAGCATTATTACAACAAGCTGTGATAAGAGGGGACATAGTGACTGGGTCTATCATGCACCACTGTAGCATGGAGAGGAAGTCAGTAACACCTCCAAGCATGACACATTGTGCTTTACTATTTGACTGCAGAGGAACTCAACTCAGAAGCTATGCCAGCCCATCAGGAGGCAGCTTGAGAGACCCCAGCATGGAAAACATCCTCCACATCTCCTGACTTTCTCTGTGTGGGATTGAGGCCTGTGCAGATCCCCGACCCAATTCTGCCGTTTCGTCCTACAGAGAGCAGAGTGGGAGGCCAGCCTGTGTTGTCTTTTTATCCCACCAGAGAAACTGGAATGACGAGGGTATGGAAAGCAAATAAAGGCCATGCTTCTCAACCATCTCCAGATTTAGCAGTATGGGACAGGCAGGTGACTAAAACCCGTAACATCTGTTCCTCATCTCCACAAGTCACAACCACAATCACCTCCAGGGTGAACTCATGCAGTGAGTGGTGGGACTTGAAACTAGGCCTGCAGGGCTACAAGGCAATCACGAACCCCCCTCTTACCCCCTCACCTGCCTACTCTCTGCCACCACAACCCATAGAGCTGGAACGCTACAAGGAAGTTCCACCTCAAGTGGTCTAACCAACTGAGTTTAATGATCCCTGATTGGCTCCTTGATCCTATATAAACTCGTGCAGCATACCAGGAAGAGTCCAGGGAGCAGTATGGATCCCTAGCTAGTTGCCATGACTGCCCCATTGGGAACAGTTCTCACTCAGGATTTGGTTGGGAAGCGTGGCCTAGTGGTCAAGGCTGCAACCTGTGACCAGCAGGGGGCTTGTTGGTAGGGGACCACAGGCCTCCCACTCCACCAGGCTCCTGCCTGGTACCTCCCTTTGGGCGACCCGTCGTCTGGCAACCAAGAGGCGCTGGGCCACTTCCTCTCTGCCCTTCCCCCTAGGTCATCTTAGTCCAAAGCTTTCCCCTGCGGAGAGAGTCCACATCAAGAAAATAAGAGGGAACTGCCAATGTCCAGAGCCCACATGAAGGGGAAAGGGAAATACTCCCTTCTCTGATTGTTTCTGGGGTGGGTCTTCCTTTTCCCTCAGGGAAGGGGCAGAGTGCTGTGCTGTGCTGTGCGGTGGGCCGCCCGTCTGAGCTGTGTTTCCCTGTTTTTTAATTCCTCCACCAGATGAAGCATTTGCTGCAGGTGTGGCGAGGCGGAACTGGCTGGATGCAAAATAATCCCTTAGCCCCCTTGTTGCCTGGTGTGGGGTTTGTAAACCCCATCACACTGTTCCTGAACTCCCGGTACTGACCTCGGCTCTGATAGGATTCTGACTTCTGATCCACCCCTGAAACCCCAACATGGACCCGATACCGGTTATTGACCCTCGGCCTGACTCTGATTCCAGCTCTGACGCTTGACCTGGGATATCGGCTCTGACCCCTGACTTCATTTCCTGGATCCCAAGCTCCTGCCTACCTTTGCTCGGGATCCTGACAATAGGGGACAAACAGGGTAGTCCTTGCTTGGGCGTCCAGGGCTGATGGAATGTGTAAGGAGCCTCCCATGCCTTCGACGGTGCAGTGATGGGCTGATGAAAGGATGAAGCACTGAAGCACTACTGTTCTAGTGTAAGCCCTTATTTGCTTGTTTCCCTCCCCCCAAATGGGGGAGGAGAGTGAACGGAAGGGGAGAAAGGGTCATGGCCCCAACTACTCAGTGCATTGGCCTGTGGAATGAGCTGGCACTCCCATCTGCACCACCCTAATGGATGGAACAGATCACACTGGTCGAGAAGATGACTGAGTGTGAAGAACCCCTGGGAGAGACTTTGTCTTAGCCAGGCACAGTCTCCCTGGTGCTTCTCACGAGGGATTGTAGATCCACACCATTCCCTGAGCAAGGCTGTGGCTCAATGCCACTATCTAGACAAAAGTGCAAAGCTCTGTTATTAAGCCAGAGGCAAGTTCACCATAAGCCAGTGAAGCTGGGCAGTTTCCCATGGCGCTGAAAGAGATGTTTCCATCTGTGCCCGATGCTGTTTTATCCTACGCAGATTGTTTTGCTTTGGCAACCTAAAACTGGGTAGCATTGTGCCATAACAGTGGGGGACAGTTTGCTTTGCAAAGCGCCTGCCTCAGCAAAAAACCAATCCGCTGAGTTCTGGAAAAGGAGAGTACCCTAAATGGCGTGACATGGAGAGTTGGAGGTTCAGATAGACAGCAGAGAGTCATCAGTGGAAATCAGAAACCATAGGGGAGAGAACCCACCATGCAAACATCCCACAAACACACCCAGGGCATCAATGATCCAAACAGATGAGCACATACAGCAACCAGCCAGCCCTACGCAGGAAGTCACCATGTGCATGGGTCAGATCACATCGGAAGCATTTTGGGAAAGGGAGAGCTAGAGGAAAGTCCCTGAGCCCAACATCCTCCCAGAGAGAGTTTCTATGTAGGGCCCTACCAAATTCATGGCCATGAAAAATGCATCATGGACCCTGAAATCTGGTCTCCCCCGGGAAATCTGGCTATTGTAGTGGGGTTGTGGGATTGCCATCCTTACTTCTGCGCTGCCTTCAGGAGTGGGTGGGTGGAGGGTGGCGGCTGCCAGCCAGGTGGCCAACTCTGAAGGCAGAGCTGCCGCTAGCAGCAGTGCAGAAGTAAGGGTGGCATGGAATATACCGTACGAACACAGCCGCAACATTTGCTATTTAGGCCCCGACCAACCCACGAAAACCGTGATTTCTCCATGATTTAAGCAGACCCCTATTTATATGAGATATCCTTCACTTGCGCTGTGTCGGATTGAGACCTGTGCTAACTCCAGGCCCAAGTCTCTCATTTCACCCTACAGAGAGCAGAGTGGGAGGCCAGGCTGTGCTGTTTTTGCAACCCAGCGGAGAAACTGGGATACATGGGATGGGAAAAATTGATGGGCTCTTAAGGAATGGACTGGCTGCTGAATTAAATCATTCCAAATGGTGAAGAGCCCCCGCCCTTATTCTGCTCCAGCACATCTGCCAGCACCTCTCACGCTAGCAAGTGGAGTACAGAAAAGTTAAGCAGGATTATCCTGACTTATTCCAAAACCAACACACATTAGCACAGAAATGCAGGCTAGTCTAACCAAGAACGCAAGCATCCAGTGTGCTGGCAGAGCTGCGGGTGCATAGAAGAGCGGAATAGCAGAGATGGTGCAGGGCAAGATTGAGGAGCACGGGCAGAGCTTCATGGGGAGCCCAGCACTGGAAAGGCAAGGCCAGGACTAAAGTGTCTTGTCAGACCTGTTTGCGGGGTACAGAACTGAAATAGCAGGGGGTTACTGCAGGTCAGCCCTGCGGTGTATTCATGGAGCAGCGAGCACTTGCATAGTGCTATGTTTAGCTCTCGGCACCACCATCAGTCTTTCACTTTCATGTGCACTAAAATTGACTGAAACCCGCTCAGAAGACATGCTTTAAAAAATGGGAAAGGAAGAAAAAAAATGTCCGGTTCCCATCGGATGATCAATAACAGCCAGTGCTAGAGATGACTTTTTCATCCACAGAGAAACAACTGTTATTGTTCAACTGCTTGGGAGCTTTGCCAGTGGACAAAGATAAACTAATAATGTCAAGGAGAGAAGGGGTGAAATTGCTGAAACCTTAGCTACGGTGAGAGGGTTGATGGAAACACTTCCAAGGGGCATGTGTCAGGCCTCCTGGAAAGCAATCAGTGCAAACCAGGCACAAGGGAAAGGGGAGAGGAAACGTGCAGTCACTGTGAGGCCACAATGCTGCTGCCCAGGAGGGAGAGGAAGAGGGCAGCACACAGGTTTCCCTCCGGAGCTGTCTAATCTGTGCCATGCCACCGCAACTACTCTGGAGAAACCGAGGACTTTCAGAACCGTCAATGCAGCACTTTCCTATAATCAGGACTGTATCCCTCCAACAGCAACAGGGTCCATGGACACCACCATTTTATCAATTCCTACACGACTCTATCAAGTGCAACATCAGGGGGCTGCAGGGCAGGAGTGATGCGCAGTGGCAGAGCTGTGTTTCAGGGCAGGACTATGTGGGGAAGCCCAGGACTGGAATTGGAAGGAAGGCGGCTGGGCTGGGCTCAGTGCATTGGCAGAACCGCATAGGGCTGTCATGAATAGGGGTTAGCAAGGGGTGCTGAAAGTCATGGGAGCTGTACACGCAAAGGAAGTTTGCTCATTGACAGTCTCAACTTAAAACAATCAGTCCTTCATCTTCTGAAGTGTGGTTAAAAGAATCTTTGCCTTGTGTTACGTTTATGCAGAACATTTTTGTGCCAACTACTCTAATCCAAAACCCCCATAACCCAGAATTAGATATATCCTCAGCTGTGCATCATTTACACTGAAAAGCTGCCACCACCGTTTATTTGAAACCGCATTTTTCCAAATAAATTCCCTGTCCCCTGTGACTCTGCAGTAATAGATGTGAACAACATGCATCACCTGAAATGTCCGGCCTCACTGGATCCATCTACTACATGGCAACAGTCCAATGGTACATTTATCTGGCAATTCTTAAAGGCCTGGATTCTTAAGGGGCAGTTCACAATTTCAATAGGTTGCTGTCAGTAATGGATTTGCCTCAGGAGTACTCCAGGGAAAACTGAAGCATGCACATGGTCATGTTTTCCTGAATTTCTGGCATTTCATCCTTGACAAATAGTTAAGCGACTCTTCTAAAATACCTGCCCCAGTATTTTGTCAAGCCCTTACACCGAGCAGTTATTCTCATGGGACCATATTAATCCCTGATGTAATTCCACTGACGTTAGCCAAAGTTACACCACGTATGAATTTTGCCCACGCTTCCCACTGCCTTTCCTGGGAACTACATGGACAGACTCCAGTGCTGTGCTTTGGAAAAGCAGATCACTGAAATAATTTGAACTTTTCAGTGTTAATTTCCAAATGTTCACTATCAAACAAACAACCCCCGAACATTTATTTTGTGTGGATTTTTTCAACACTACAAAATGAGAGATGATAAACAGAGAGTGAAAATGCCATGACAGGATTATGTTGCAGAGTGGGATGACCTGTCCAAGGTCAGAACTGGTCACTGAAGGAGTCAGGAGCAGAACCCAGGAATCCTGACTTCCAGTACCATCATCTAACTGCCAGATGCCATTGCCTAGATATTTATGCTCCAATCAGCAGTGGAGTGATTAATATTGTGTCACCAAACCCCAAGCTGCTTCTTTGTTTTTCAAGAGTACAGATTTGGAGGGGGTCTTTTGCTGGACTGGTAGCTCTACAGCCCATGTCATTCTCATGCTCTTCAGTGGGACTTATATCCGGCAGAGGGTGAACAGGACCTTGGTGACTAGTTGTCTGAGGACACAAGGGCAGATACAGAGACTGCAAAAATGTCTCACTCCACTGCTTCACCCCTGACATGCAGGAACCCTTCTCCTGTGAGACGGAACAATCTCTCTCCATGGCCCTCAGATCACTTGGCCTTTCTATCAACAAAGGGGCCAGTTGTGATGACGGCAGACACATCTATGAGGAGCTCCTCTGAGCCCCACCACCTCTTCATGTACACCACTGACGTCATGTAAACGGGACCGTCTTACTCCCTGGTGGCTAATGGCTTCCAGTTGCTGATGACCAGGGCTCCATCCCAAGCTGCTTCTGCCTGGATTGCAACAATGGCAAGAGGCCAGGTCTCCAGGAGGGCCCAAGTCCCTTCCCCATGTTTGTGTTGCTCTTTAAATGGCTTTGTTTTGCTTAAGCATCCCTCTTAAAGAAATGTTTAGTTTCCAGCTGGAATGAGCTCCAGGAAGCACAGCCGAGGTCCTGCCTGAGCGGCGGCCTGTAATTTACGGTGAGTTATGTTTCAATTACCTCAGTGTTATAGCGTCTCGGTGAGGGCAGGCATTATGTCATGTCAGGAATACAGGCGAGGAGAAAATACAGACGCTCCCATTACAGCTAGTGATGGAGCAGTTTTAATAATACTGCAGGGGGAAGAAAGGGAAGAAAGAAGAAGAAAAAAAAAAAAAAGAGGTGGAAAGCAAATGACTTTCCAGCCATCACATTACTGCACATTAGTAACACTGCACAACCCGGGGGTGGGGGGAGAGACGGAGCAGAGCGAAGGATGGGGAAAGTAAGGAGGTGGGTGGGAGAAGGAAGAGTGAGACATGGTGGCAGGCGGGGGATAGAACACGGGATGGGGGGGGGGGGAGAAGAAAGGGATGGAAGGATAAAGAAAGAGAGAGAGAGGGAAGCTTGTGATGGAGGAAAAGAGCAAGGAATGATGAGAAAGCGAGGGGGCGAGAGAGAAGGAGATGGAGGAAGGAGTAGAAGCTGCAAGGGACGGTAGATGGTGCCTGCTGATGCCTGTCACAGGATTCTCTACTCACTGCTAGGCCGTCCCCTTGTGGTTGAATTTGGTGTGACACCCCTTTCCATCAGTCCCTCCCGCTGCAGCCCCCTCTCACATTCCTGGAGTTGCCGTGCTTCCTCTTCGTGGCTAGGCTCCCCTCCGGCCAGGTCACTGTGGGGTTTCCCCCTTCTGGGTTCTCAAAGTCTCCCTGGACTGGCTGTTGTTTCCACCTGTCCTCTCACTTCAAGACTGTGCCACTTCCCCAGCGGCAAGTAGGAGAACCTGGGCTTGCCCTCTACGTCAGGTTCCAGCCCACGGGCCCTCTAATCCAAGGCCATGGTGTGCACCGTCCTAAACCTTGCTGCCATTGCCCGGGGCTTTTTCCTACTCCCGCTCTATTAGCCTTCTGCTCCTCTGAGTAAACCCTTCCTTCAGGGCCAGAATCTCACAGCTTCTACTCTCCCCTGGGTTTCTTCCCATCCCTCTCTAAGCCCAGAGAGTAATTGCAGGTGTCCACACTACAGATGCCTTCTGCCCTCACTTCCTGGCCTTATACCAGTCCCATCTGCTCCAGCCCAGCTGGGCTCCCTCCTCAGTCTTATCAAGCCTAATTCTCCCTCAGGGTGTGTGGCCTATCAGGTTACTTAACCCCTTAAGTTACTTAACCCCTTAAGTTACTTAGCCCCTACTTAACCCTCTCCAGGCTAGTGTGGGGTGAACATCCCAGGCCAATGCTAGAGGGCTGAGGGCAGGGCAGGGCAGGAAGTGGAGCATGGCTAGTGAATCCATGCCTATACAGAACCGCTGTCCATTCTCCCAGTGCGGACGGGAGTGCCAGGGAAGCATGGCCCAGTTCAACTCAGGCTGCAGGAATGGAGGGCTGCAGTGGAGGATTCACATGGAGTTACCCTTGTGCTACACTCAGGTTCACGTGGGGCAGAGTGTGCCCCTAACGACTGGGACGGGGGGAGTTTGTACTAACCTTACTGGTATCTACCAATCCCATGAATCAGAGTCTCTTGCTGGAGGAATAGAGCAGTCGACTTTCCAATCATCATAATTTTTTTTTTTTTTAATCTAATTTCTATTGGGTTTTTTTTTATTTCATTTGAGCAGGGTAAATCCATGACTTCGCTCTCTCTCTCTCAAAATTGCTCATGCCCAGTCACTCTGGTTCGCACTCTCGCTCTCCCTCCCCCCCCCCCTTTATTTTCTTGACACAAATAGCAGTCATTGCTCAGAGAATGTGCCGGGTTAGCCTGTTTTGTAATTCAAGCCTTTTATTCAGGTTACCATTATGTACTAAAGAGGAAAATATGTATTGGCTAAATGGCCTTGTTATGGATGTTCCCATTGTGGGAGGGAAGGTTGGGCTCACACACACACACAGACCTTTCCAGATCATTGCTCTATTTATCACCTACAATGGAATTCAGCTAATACTCAGTTCCACCTTTCTTTCTTTTTCCTGTGGGAGAAATAATTCCCTAAGTCTAAAGATTTGTTTATACGCCTTTCACAGGGTTCTTTCCATTCGAAACAAAGAGTGGCAAAAACCTAAGGAACTTTTGGAAGGCCCAGTGCTGGAAATTCAAGGGGTTTTCTACTCTGAGATGAGAGAAGAGATGCAGAGGGTCTCAGTGCTAGCGCTTCCAGGTTTTTGTGCTGTTTTACAGTTACAACTGGTTACTGATACTGATCTGCTGAAACGGAAACATTTCCCAGGACTGGATCAGTTTTGATTAAACTGTCTCAGGTCCAGGTTGGAATTTCTGGTCAAAATGAGAGAGATCCACCCCCTTCTATCCCAGAATATCCTATGACCCATTAGTTAGGGCACACACCTGTACTGAGGAAGACCCAGGTTCAAGTCCCTGCTCCAGATCAGGCAGAGTAAGGACTAGAATCTGAGCTCCTTCCTCTTAGGCAAGTGTCCCTATAGAATCAGGGTTTTGTTGTTGTTTTTGGCCCAATGAATATTTAATTATTGATACAAAGCAGAACAGCTCCAACAGGAGAGGTTGAACTGCCGCACCTCCACTTTTTTTTATGAGTTGGAATTCTGGTTTTCTTTGCCAGCCCTGGGTACAAAGGGGTGATGCAGTAGCCATTGACGGCTTGTCTAGGCGAGGGAAATGTAACCATATCACACCCCAGGCACTGAGAGTCAGCAAGAAGCAGATTTTTCTTTCACTACTGGGTGTAAGAAGGTTCAGGCGGACCAGGCAAGTTCCATAGGCAGTAACAGCGTAGACGCCTGCCGGTTGTGGAGCAGGGCTGGGTCTGCACCACTTCTTGGCTTGGGAGAGGAGGGGGATAAAGGGCAGATGCTTCTACTTATTGTAACAGAAGGCTGCTGCTGCTTGGCTACTTGGCCTTGAGGTCTCTAAATCATGATGCCAGAGGTGCCTGAAATCCCAGAATCTCATAGTGCCTTGTGGAGATAGATAGGAGGCTGTGCTGGTCTAATTAGCAATGACAAGTTGTAACCCGTGCTAATGCCGTGTGGCTCTTCGTCCCCCTCTAGTGACTACATGCTACATAATGGTGCGTTGGCCTGATGGTGAAAGTGAGTTTATGAACCTGGGCTGCTCAGCTGGTATTCACTGGCTGCTGTAGGCTCCCCACAGATAACCTAGCCATGCTGGTGTTATCTGACCAACTTAGAGCCCTTTGTTTCGGACCACATAGTGTTCAGGAACCGGTCCTGGTTGTGTGTCTGTGAAAGTATTCATTATTTGCAAGCATACCTCACATAGCTTATGCCAATACTTCCCAAACTGTGGTTAATGGAGCACTTACGGGTGGTCTGCAGAGAGGACACATGCTGCTGCGTTCTCTTGCTTGTTTCCAATACTAAATACATTACAATGTTCACTAAATACATTAAAAGAACCTACATGAAAGTCTCCTAATAGGACTTTTCCATGTTTGTCAATTGCTGAGTTGCTACAGGGGTATTATTTGTTGACCTTTACGATTCTGAATAGTAGGGGATGTGTTTATAAACCCATCTCTCAAATAAGATGTGGTCCACACCATGAAAATATTGAGGACCGCTGTTTTATGCCAATAAATTGCAGTCTATTAGGCACTGACAAACTGTTCACTGACTTCTTTACTCTTAGTTTACTTGGGAGGGTCACCTAAGTCACATGGTATTTTTTCTGCCTTCTGGTCGGATGATTGAAGCTTTTTAAAACAATAGAACAACAGTGAAAAACATCTTTTCTGGAATGAATTTTCGGCTAAAAATATTTCAAGCTAAAACTCATGATGCTTTTGGGATCTGTGAACATATTCAAACTTAAATATGCAGTAGCAGAGTCATTGCATTGCAAGTAACTAATGATATAACCCCAAAGATAATAGGAAAGCAGACTCATCCCGTTGGTTTGCGAAAACATATTGACAAATCTTTCTTTGTCCTATTCAACCCGCTATTGCAATGGTTTTCAACCTTTTTTCATTAAAAAATTTCCAGGGGAGGTGTGGACCTCTTTGGAAATCTTAGACATCATCTGCAGACCCCGAAGGAGTCCACAGACCACAGGTTAAAAACCACTGAGCTATAGTACAGAGGATTGTTACCCCTTTTTACAGATGGGGAAACAGAGATTAAAGGATTGGCCCAAGATTCCACCATCAGTGGGAGAGTCGGGCATAGAAACCAGAAACCCTGACTCCCAATTCCTGCTCCAGTAACTAGGCAACACTCCCTTGGAACTGCAACACCATTTGTCCGGTGGTCTTTGGTGCCTCTTGAGACCATCAGATGTGGGGTTTGTACGGTAAATGGGTTAGAGTACAACGCTCTCAGAGATAGCGCAGTCTTTGATACAGGTGTCATGTGGTGTCCCAGGTGTTATGTCGGTCAGACATGGTAGAAAAATTGAATAAATTACATTACATCCAACCTGCTGCATATATAGTTTAATATTCCAAGTTACAGTGGCAATAGATTTCAAGTCTCTTATTCTCTGAGAAATACAGAACAGAGGATACTGGAAAAGCCCTTTTGTTAGTGTCACCCTGCCTTACCACTTTCCTTTTGTGAAAGATCCTATTACAGGCCACATTATCAACTGAGCAGGACATATTACGGTCTAGTTACAGAGCCAAAATCTGCTAGGTTATGGAGATTGTGAAGCTTAATAAGGTATACAAAAACGGAAAACCTCTTTAGTGGTACCGAAGGGACGTGTGTTTGAAAGCATTTATTAACAGCACCTTTCTAAGTAAGCTGTCGTGGTTGAATCACCAAAGGCCTTTAACTTGAATACCACGTAGACGTACTAAAATCAAAACTATTCTTCAAAGGCTTGCTCTTAAATATTCATATTCCCTAGACAGATAACCCGTTCTTTATTTCAGTGTGCACACCCCATTGCCCGAACTCTAGCATTCACACTCCTAGCTGGGGAGCACAGTTGGGTGTACAGCCTAGTGCATTAGTGTCAGGGTTCACGCACACAACACCTACGTCCTATGTCACCCCAGGCTAAAATCTAAGCTGATGCCAGAACCTTTTAGGGTTCACCTCCCACTCCTGTATTTCTTTCATCCCAAATTCTCTCTGTTTTGCCCTCTAATTCCCCTGCCGACCACTGTGGCTTTGGAAGAGAAGATGGGGAGGTAAAGGAGATAGGAGTGGATAAATGAGTGACTTGTTAGAGGAAGCTATAGTTTGATCAGTCTGAGTCATTGAACCAGCTGCTCACAAAGAGATGCTTGCTGAGGATAATAAATTAATGCAGAGCTGCTGTCGGGGAACTGTCATTAGAAGCACCACGTTCAGATTCTTTTGGGTCAGACCTAAAATGGAAGTCCTGGTCATTCAAGATCCCATGTCACTTTACACAAAATTAAGGGTGTTTATCCCTGAAATCAACATGATTCCAATGTTGTTAAATACAAAGGGTTTTTCAAATGGTTTGATAATAGTGCTGGTCAAAAAATCTCCATTGAAATTATTTTTGACAGAAAACTGGGTTTGACTAAACACGTTTTTTCATGAAAAGTGTATGTTTTCTGTAGAATATTTTGATTTTTTGTCAAAAATCTGAATACCTAAAAAATGCAGTTGTACACTCCAAATTTGAATATTTTTGTTGAATACAGAAAAATTTTGATTCTCAAATGCTGCCACAGTGCCTTATGGGAGTTGTAGTTCAGGTGCTTCACGTTCCCATTCTCCTCTGCGGAAAGCTCCATGGGGTCATCATGGGAAATCGGATGAAGGAACCTGGCCTATAGATTGATATGGAAGCATGAGTCACACAAACTTCAGCTCTCATGTGACATTCAGGCAGCATTTCAGAATCAAATTATTTTGGCTTTCAATTTTTTTGCTGAGAACTTGAAATTGTCAGTGGAAAAATCTCAAAAAAAAAAAAAAATCTTCCTCCCCCTTTCCTATTTTAGTCAAAATTTTCTATGGAAACCTCTCCCCTCTGCCCCACTATATTCTGACCAGCTCTACTTCATAACTTTGATGAACAGGAACTGAACTGGAAACTGAGTTTTGAGTCAACCTGTTCATTCTCCTTTGTCATTCACAAATATTTGTCTGATGTTTTTTGTCCAAATAAGGCAAAATCAATTTAATCAAGAAATAAAATGAATTTCCATTTGGCCAGAAACAGAAGATGCGTGACAGCCATTTTAGAAATTCACTTGGATGGCTAGTGGGGAAAGGTAGGCGGCAGGCCGAGAATGGAGGAGGAGATAGATAGACAATGAAGGAGGATCAGGAGAATTATATGGAAGAAGAGAGAAGCCACTATACACCAGTGTCAACTCATTTCACAGACCTCTGCTGTATGCAATCTCTGCAAGAGGCAGGTGAGCCAGGGTGCCCAGGGAGAGCATCACCTGTCTCATATGGGTGACCCCAAACTTTCCAAGTAGGGATGCCCACAAACACGTGCTGCTGTGAGGAAAGGTTGGTGAATGAGAGTGGCACATACAGCTTGAAATAGCATGTGTTGCATACAGGCCCGGGGAGAACCCTGGTACTCTTTGCCTGACCGGTGCCTATGCTCTCAGGCAGTTACATGAGCCAGACAAGGATCTGGCTTCAACCTTGGCAAACAGGATTGTGCACAAACATGTACATTACGTGCAATTAACTAGTGTGTGAATATGACAAGACAAAAGGCAATGTAAAGTTCTTTAAACAGTTATTAAATCTGGCTTGCTTCGTTCTTTCTCCCCTAGTCAGTAATGACCCAGCTGTTTGTCAATCTGGGCTTGTGTGTGTGTAGCTAGTCACAGCGCTCTTTTTCAAAGCATGTCAGGAAAATATTTTAAAAGTTCAACAGGCCTAGTCCCTTACTTCACTCCCACTCCCTGAGAGTGTCAATGACTTGCCCCAGTGATTTGCTTAAAATGCTTAATTCCTGGTTATAAAGCCTAAATCATCCAGTCTGGGGGAAAAAAAAACAATGCCACATGACTTCAGTGACCAACATCACCTAACAAAAACCAAATAATCAAAGTATTCAATTCACACAGGGGCAGGGACCGTCTACAACCATCTGTTTGTACAGGGCCTAGCACAATGGGGCCATAATCTCAGTTGGTCCCTATGTACTACTGCAGTGATTCTCAATTTGTGGCCCAATCAGCACACAGCTGCAGCCCATGTGACATCCTCTGGCCACACAGGTAGTATATATATTTTTTGTGTGGACGAGGCCCACATAACACATAGCGAGCTGCATATATGGCCCACAATGGTAAATATGTTGAGAACCACCGCACTGCTTTAATAAATTGGATTAATATGCTGTAATTTGTCTGCACAAATATTCAATGAACAAATACATTTGAGCAAATAGAAATCAGATCTTGAATAGACGAAAGCAAATCCACTGACTAAATTATCAGCTCCTTCTCGTAATTACAGTCAGTCACCTTCAATGCCCCTGGTTTCTTTATTATTTACAATAGCACCCCAAAGTGTGCTGGGCACCTCACAGGGTAGCCCTATTCCATGAATTCCACGGCTAGAGTAACCCGTATCAGGCCAAATTACTTAATACTGGAATTTATGCTGATCTTTTTTGGGACCTCTTATGGCCTCAAGGGTGTCATATATGGGACTGAATTAAACCAGATCTGAACTTCTTAAATTATTTCCAACATGCAGTAACTGAAACATTGGGAACAGGCCAGATCTTGCAGTATTTCAGCTCCCTAAATGGCCCATTGGGGCATTACAACACAACACAACACAACATATAGACAGATGCTCTAGGCTATGCACACACCCTTACCACCCCACCAATTCTTCCCATCCCCTGATTTCTCTATGCCTAGCATTGCCCCTAGTTTCGGTCCTGATTGACACCCTCCCCCTCTTGATTTCTGCAGGCCAGCAGCACTGAGTTAGCTAGCCAGCTGCAGATTCCATGACAGCACAAGAGAAATGGGGGAACATGCACTGCAAGAGGGGTTTATTGGATGTGATGTTAAATGAATAAAACAATCAATGCTGTAATATTGAATTCAAAACAGACCTCTGACTGGGAACATTCCCTCTCCTTCACGCTCGCATGGCCAGGAAGGGGTGGGTTTGAAGAGATGGGATCTGGCTCCGGGGTCCTGGTACTCGAGGAGGCAATATTTGCTGCAGGGAGGGGGCTTTGGAGAAATACAAGTTGGGAGGGTAACACTGGGCCCCAATGCCTCCTCATGCACGCCTGAACTTTGCAGCTTGTGCCTGCCTCTGTGTCTGTCACACGCACACTCAGGAAGTGGATGGCTTGGGAATGCGAAGGCAGCCACCGACTCACACCTTGTGTCAGTCCTGCAAGGAAAACGGATGGGCACCAGACAGGGCAGTTGCACTCTGCCAACACACCGGTCCCATTCTTGGATCACACAGCATACTGCCCTGCCTGCTGGCAGGCTGCCCTGCCTTGCTCCAGACAGCTAAGAGCTCCCCCGACTCCAGTGCCTTGCCTCCAGCTCTTGCCAGCTGGCATGACACCCCCTCACTTGTGACAGGTTGCATGTTCTTTCTAAATCGTTCCGGCCATCCTGATGAGCACCATCTGGCACCCCGGCACCCCATTTACATCAGCCGCTTCTCTCGATCTCCAGCCATCTGGTGTATCCTCCCTAAAGCACGGTGAGGCTAACACAGCATCCCCAGCTCGTAGATCCCAAGTCCAGCTGTAACCACGGAGATCCTCGAGTGTGACCTCCTGTATAACATGGCCCAGAGAACTGCCCCCAAATAATTCCTAGAACATATTCCTAGAGCTGAGCTGGGCCATCCTCGCAAGCTTATCTTCCACGGCTTTAGAGAGGCGAGGTGGGTGAAATCATAACTTTTATTAGACCAACTTCTGTTGGTGAGAGAGACAAGCCTTATGCAGAACTCTTACACAAAGCTTCTCTCTCTCACCAACAGAGGTTGGTCCCGTAAAAGATATGACCTCATCTCTCTAATATCCTGGACCCAACATAGCTACCACAACGCTGCTTACCTGGCATGGCAGCCTACCTCACACCAGCTAACACCTGATTCCTGCCTCATGCTCCCTCCTCCTTGCCTCTCACTGGCATTACCTGCTTTTATCTTCCCAGCATCACTCTGTGGTTATTTTGTACCAGGATCTGAATGGTGTTTAAAGCCCAGTTTGTTGTCGGAGAATCTCCGAACGAAGCTTTGTCCTTTGAACTGGTTCACTCTTTTTCCCCAGAGATTCACTTGAAAGGAGCCTTTGGTAGCTAGACATTGATTTCCATACGACGTTTGGGGAACTCATTGATTCAGGCGAGTCTGAATACTTTCAGCAGGTGCTCTTCAAAGCCCACACCACTCTTGAATGCTGCCATTTATTTATTCATCCCTGCCTCAAAGTCCTTCTCCCTTTCTTCTATCTTTCTCTCTGCTGTCTCAAGCAAGTCCTTAATTATTCCCCAGAGTGTTACCCAGGTGAAGCAGTTGAAAGCTGTGCTTATCACATCCTCGGATTACCCTGCAGAGGGCTAATGAAATAAGAACAGATTTAGTCAATCTGGAGTTTCCTGTGTGTATTTTGGTTTTTTCTTCCCTTCACAAGGAAATCAAATCCCGCCTGCCCCAGTTTGCTTTTCCCCTGCTTGGCAGGGATACAACAAGGCAATAGATTTGTATCAAGCCTGAAATGTTACAGTGCTCTGGAGGCTTCTAATTCAGGGTAATTTATGGAGAGCTCTTTGGAAGGGAGCACATGGAACCTCCATTTTAACTTGGGGAGATATCCAGTGCACAGACAAGGATGTATGGATAGAAATATAAGCAGCCCCTGGCTCCCCTTTTCTACTTATCTTTCTTGCCCCTCTCCCTCCTCCTCTTTTTTCTTTTTTTTTTTGGAGTTGCAGAATAAATGTTTCATTCACATTTCAAAGGCTAGTGAGTAACTAGAACTTCGTTGGCATCTTCATCGTAAACTGAAAAAAAACCAAACACCACCGCCCTCTCCCAGTCTGTTCATGCCAGAAACATAGCAACCAGCACACACGGCTTTCTGCAGGCAGCCCAGTTTGCATTTAATTAGCGCTGTGATATCCTAAACTCGTTTCAACCTCCACCCCCAGAACATCACAGTAGAAATCCTCATACCAGGGAATGGCCAATAAAGTTGTCACAATCCCAGTGTCCATGCTGTCCAGCATTCAGAGAGCTTGGGTCCCAGACTCTGGACATTGCTTGCCCTGGATATTTCTTTCTTCCTTACGCTCTACTAGCAGCAGAGGGGAATATTAATATTCTGCAAATCCACAGCCTGCTTTACAAAGGTGAGAGGGTCTGATCATCCCCTTTTACAAATGGGGAAACTGAGGCAGAGGAGTAAAATAATTTGTTTGCCTAAGGTCACACTGAGGGTCAGTGGCAGTATCACACCTGGGCTCTGTTCTCCTCTGCAGGTAGTAGTTATATGTATCTTGGAGGGTGGGAATTAGGGTCTAAACAGGCCTGATACCCTTGCTTTAAGAACTACCCATCATGGCCTCAAATTTGTGAGCAGAACCTTGGACTTCTACTCCAAAAATCCCTCTTCTAACCACTTGGCCACACTACTCTCTCTAACGAGTCCTGACTATTAGTCCTCTGCCCTGTGTTGTTAGGTTTTGACCCCATCCAGAGCTAGGAATCATAGAAGATTAGGGTTGGAAGGGACCTCAGGAGGTCATCTAGTCCAACCCGCTGCTCAAAGCAGGGCCAACTCCAACTTAATCATAGGAGTAAAACCAGGGTCACTAATTCCACATGCCCTGCGCTAACCCCAGTACAGTACTCTCTCCTAGAGAACCTGGGAAGAGAACCCAGGTCTCTGGATTCCATCACCTCTGCTCTAAAACCAGATGCTGTTGAGAATGACAGTATGGCTAATTGAGGAGGTGCGGGGAGGGGGAGGGGTTTGGACGAGCCACCTGACAAACTGCCTGCAATAAATTCTCATTCATTCTGGTCTATCCCTGTTAGGGTGTCCAGATGCAGCGAAAGTGGTGGATCCAGTGATGCTGAGTTACCTGCCTGCTTCTTGCCCAGTCACTGCCTGCGCTAGTGTGCAAGATAACCTGCAATGTTCCCAGTCGCACAGCCCTCCAGCTTCTGGCCTTAGAGGTTCTGCAGACTGCATTGCCGGCTCATCTAGGTGCAATCTCAGCAGGATGTTTGCAAGCAGATGGCAAACAATCAGGGCCCAGCACAGAGGTAGTTGTGTCCCAGATTCTTTTAAAACAGGAAAGGGGCTGCTGCAGGGTGGAGAGCCTCAGTTTCTGTATAACGAGCCTGTTCACTATAGCCATGAAAAAAGAGACATGGTTGCCCAAGTCGTAATGGAAATCAAAGCTCTCCTGGACAGGTGGTGGGTAGGGACTTGCTGAGAATCGCAGACAGGAAGAGAAAATACAAGGCTTCTTTTTACTTTTTCATCTTCCTGATGCTTTCTAACACGTGTTCCCAGGATTGTAAAAAGTGTTGGGATGTTTATAAGACTTGAGGCTGTCCTTGGAAAGGCAAAACTGAAGGACTATGAAGTTAAGGATTACATGCCTCTGGACTGAGACAATGGAGACCACCTCGTTCATATTTACTTAAGTCTATCTCCCTATCTAGGTACTTAGATGGCCGCCTTTCCCTTAATATCTGGGAGTCCCCCAGTATTTAAAAATAAAAACAATAGCAATCTCTCCTCTCTTTTTTTCCTTTGCAGCCAGTAGGAGAAAAGCTTGATTAGTTTATTAGGTTGTGTGTTTGTTAGTGAGTGAGTGGGTAGGCGTGGTGTCTGTGTGCGAGCATGTGTGCAGAGCTTATTAAGGAAGGGCTAATGAATAAATGCATTTTGTTGTGAAAGTGGAGACGCCCCTGGTCATTCTTGTCTCTCATGGGAGTGAGCCCCACGGTCTGGGTCCTGCATAAGTTCGGTCTCCTGCACTCAGGAGCCGCACACTCTTGACCCACAGTTCTCTTGCCCTGGCGGAACGTAGGGGCCTTGGCAGGCTGTGGTCATGCAGAGAGAGGTGCTCTCTCTAGATAGTGAAGATCAGTGCCACGGGGGGCTTTCCTGCCAGTGCACCTGCTGGCAGCTAGGGAGCCTGGGCTTCCAGGGTCTGTGGCTTGAGGGCAACCTGCCATGCTGCCCCAGAGCTGGGGCCTCCAGGGCTTCCAGGCTCCCTTCTGAGGAGCCAGGAACCTGGAAGCCCTGGGATTGCTAACTCTAGGAGGGAATCTCCAAGTCCAATCTCCTACCTCTGCAGCAGGGAGCCTGGCTCAGGCTGGGGCCTGGCTCTGAGACGTATCCCCCTCCACCACCAGATTTCAGAGCCCAAGCGGGAACATCTACACTGCTAGTTTTTGCCCTGTAGCATGAACCCCCTGTGCCCAAGTCAGTTAACCCAGGCTCTGAGATTTGCTGACTCAGGTCTTTCATTTATTTATTTATTTTTTGCAGTGTAGACATACTCTCAGTGTTGCTAGGCTCAGTGATCTGCAATGGGGACTGCCCTGATTTCCAGAGACTCCAGTGACTGCTCGGGCTACCCCAGCTCTGGCAAACTCTCCGGGTTGCCTCAGGGGTTGAAAGCACTTGGCTGATCCACGTTCTCAGAACAATTGAAAAAACACATTTAGATTTTTCAAAGATCTCCCAGCAGGGCCACCCACAACAATGCTACTTCTGAAGACGGCCGGAGTCCTGGCATTTATGTCAAAGACCAGATTAGGCTGTGGGAGGGACTGGAGGACGGATAGAGCATAAATTTACATTGCATATCATGGATTGTTCATAACGGTGGAACCTGGTTCATGGCAGTGCTGATGGTAGGGCGCAGTCTGATCGTATCTGGGCCATGAGACGCGCCTAGGCAGAGTAGGATAGACATATTGATTGGGCGGGATAATTGGGGATGCTGTCTTTTCTCAGCACTGCTTGTTGTTCTCATCATATGCAGAGGACACTGACTCAGATCATCCCTCCACCTTTCACCTCCACAGTCCTGCTTTCCCACCCACAGGCAGCAAGCTCTGGGCTGGGTAAGTGCTCTCTTTCCTACTCCGCCTCTTCTTCTGGCAAATACACCCCTTCCACTCCCATCAGAGCCACTGACAGTGGCACTGACTTCATCTGAGGCAGCACATGAAGTGTGAGGACCCCCTCATCATCATCATCATCACCACCACCACCAGAGTGACACCTCTCTTTCCAAATTCCACTGACTTCCACCAGAGACTGATGAACCTCAGCCCACTGGTAGCTCCCCACTACTAGGAGCAATGGTGGGAGCGGACACGTAGGCAGGGCTCCCGCAAGCTCAGCCGTTGTTACTTCCCCGTCTAACGCTGCTCACTGCCCTGAATGGGCCTCACGGGGGTGTTATCCCCCAAGTCTTGTCTATACCACAGCTTCCATCACTGCTCAATGGCGGGTCCCCGTTGTGTCAGTGTGGACAGGCCAACTGCGTGGAAGTCAGGGATTCAGGATTAAAACGCAGGCAATGTTTGCCTGACTGACAGGCTCCCTCCCACCCCGCACCCACTGACATTCAGCTCCTGTTAAACTTGCTGCAGCTTCAGCTGCTTTATCATCTCATTTGCTTTCTGATCTGACACCGGCCTGCCATGCAGATGATCAAAGACAGATGCGAGAGCGCAGCCTAGCTGAGCAACCCTGGAATTCAAACAAATATGTCACTTCCGATCTCACTGGCTCCTGCAGCTTCTCTTTCTTTCCCACAACTTTGCTTTGTTTTTCATTCTTTTCCACTCACTTTTCCCCCCTCTCACTTTCTCTTTATTTCTCTCGCTCCCTACCTGATTTTCTCATTCTCTCTTTCTCTACTTTTTCCCAGCTTGGAAACCCTCTTCCTTTCCATTTTGCCATCCCTGGATTTCTTTTTCCTCCTTCCTTTTTCCCCTTCTTTTTCTGTTCTTCACTGTCTCTTTCTCAGGTGGCTGCTTCTCCTTTCTGTCTCTCCTCCTCGTTGGATATCATACCCTCCCTTGTATAAATCTGCATGCAGTGGCTTTTTTAGCCATGGACGTGGAATCCCAGAGAAGATACTGTCTCCTTCAGAGAGGTGGTTGTTCAACTCTTTGTCAGCAACATCTTACACCCATACATAAACTGAACGGAGCTGTCTCCTACGGTGTATTTCCTAGTGAACTACAGGCCCTTCTGCTCCAAGTCCCCTGTTCAAATCCAGCCTCGGGAGGGCATAAATATGCTGTCCCTTTTTTATTCATGCAAAACGTTTTGCTCTTATTAATTGTTGACAAGTAACAAATACAAATTGTATAAGCCAATCAGATTCCTTGTTTAATTGCTTGAGTAAAATAGAAATAAATGTAGATAGATTTCTTGTTTAAGTGTTATAATTCCTTCTATATATAAGGAATATTGTTTAATGAAGTTCTTTACTGCTTAGCGTAAGTGAATTCCATTTTGTTGTTTTTCTTCCACTTTGCTGTTTTTCTGAACCTTGTAATATCGAACTAAAAAGTATCTTGATTAAGTGATTTCTGGGTGTGAGTGAGGAATGTGCATGTAGGGTGCAAATAGATATGAAGAGAGGCGCCAGCCCAAACCATTTGGACAACAAAGAAGGGGAGTAAAGATGCCAGCTGCAACTGAAGAATGCAGATAAACATCCCTAATGCACGGGGGAATACACCCTGAGAATGGAACAAAGTGTGAAATAAGAAGAGGAGAGGTCATGCGTGCAATTGACTGGTGATTAACTACCATACAGAATCCAGAGGCTACATGACACAGCAAGACTCATAGGATTGTATGGAGACTAGCCACTATAAAAGATGGGGTGAGAACATGGGAACTTTGGGTTCATTCTGCAATCATGATGGAGCATCGGATCACGACCAGCAGAGGCCTGGCTCCCCCCCTCATGCTCAGCCTGTCTGGCCACTAGGCTGACTTGAGCAACGCACAGGACTGGTAACTATATCATACCAGCTGCAGAACTTGTGGGTGTGAATGGGTGTGTGAATGTGTGAATGCAATAGCTCCTTAAGATCCTTATATTTACAATACATGTGGCGTATTGCCTTGTCCCCTAAATAAGATTCTTCAAGTCTTTTCTTTTACAAGTATAACACCTGGCAACAAAATTGTGCAAGATCTGTGCAGTTTATTTGAGCACCATGATAAAAATCAATCTCCTGGTTCATACCAAACTGGCAATGCTGTCAATATCTATAGCAATTAATTTGGTTATTTCCATATAGAAATCTACTTTAAAACTACAAATTAGTCCCAAAATTGGAGGTGGACCTGAATATCAATATGTGGCTCTGGACCCAGATCTGGATCAGAACTTCCCCCACAGCTTTGAGTCTGATCAAGTCTGACTTTTTGGATTAGGAACATAGAAATTGCCAGGCTGGCTCAGACCCAAAGTCCATCTGGTCCAGTATCCTCTCTCCGACAGTGGCCATCACCAAATGCTTCTGAGGAAGGTGTAAGAGCCCCACAATAGGCAGATCTGGACAGTCTGCACCCCCCCGCCAATGTTAGGTCTCTCCTGATCTGTCATATAAACATTGTCTTTAACCCTGAAGTGCAATCTAGCTTCAGAATCTGCATGTAGATCTGAACTTTCCCACGGCGTGGGGGTGCTGGGATCAGGGGTTTGGGTTCACACTCAACTCTGTTGAAGCATTCTCTCCTTACTTAATCAAACTAAAATGGCATTATTTCACAAGACTGGATGCAATCTGAGTTTGTTACAGTAGTCTGAGCGGTCACTGATGACAAGGCACAAGTCCATACTGCTTCTTGACTCTGTCTTTAGACAGGCAAATGCCAACTGACTGCAGTGGCAATTTTCCTGAGGAAGGACTGAGCAAAAAGTGCTTGATTCAAAGCCCACTGAAGTCCCTGAGGTCTGGTCTACCCTACAGATCTATATCAGCATAACTACGTCACTCAGCGGTGTGAAAAGTCTCCATCCCTGAGCGATGGAGTTACACTGACCTAACCTCCCGTGTCGGCAGGAGAGTTCCTGTTTCTCATGGAGGTGGAGTAACTAAGCCGATGGGAGAAACTCTCTCAGTCACAGTAGACCGTCTTCATTCAAGCACTACACAGGTGTAGCTGCATCAGCCAATGCAGCATTTTAAGTGCAGGCATGCCCTGAGAGTCCTGAGTTCTAAGGTATGTACTCAGTGTGGGCCTGTACCAGTGCATTTGAAAAATCAGTGGAAAAATTCTCACTGACTTCAGTTAATTTTGGATCAGACCCAAACTGTCTCTCAAGTACCTATCTCAAGATTTTGCCCAGTCCAGAGCTAATCAGCCCATTGCACTTACAAGCATCACCACTTTCTTCAAAGTTATTAATTCTCTTGACTTTACAATCTTTCCGTTTCAGCATCCGAGGTTGTAAACTCCCGTGACCAAATATCCCTCTGCACATGCATATGCCCTTCAGCCACTCGAAGGCCTACGTTTTCAAACGAATCTGAGGCACCTTAGCTTTCACATGCTCAGTTTGAGATGCTTGGGTATCACAGGTTAGACTGCCCAAAATTGAGATAAGGCACCCAGAATTAGAGGCCACTTGTCCTGAACCCTCTTCATACATTTTTTGCTGTGCATTCTCAGTCCTGTAGTTCACAACATTCATAACTAGAGCTTAAAAAAGAAAATGTGCAGCAGTAATTTGTTCAGAGAATTTGGTCTCTCTCTTCTGGTCCCCGGACAAATCAAAATTTCCTTAACTGTATTTACTTTAGCCATCTAGACAGACTTATGTACAGTGTTAGGGAGGAGCCAGTGATCATGGTACATGTAGGTACCATTGACACAGGGAAAAGTAGAAGGGAGGTCTTGGAGGCCAAATTTAGGCTTCTAGATAAGAGACTAGAGTCCAGGACCTCCATGGTAGTATTCTCTGGAATGCTTTCAGTTCCACACACAGGGCCAGTTAGACAGACAGAACTGCAGCGTCTTACTGTGTGGATGAGACAATGGGATAGGGAGAAGGGTTTTAGGTTTATTAGAACTAGTGAACCTTTTGGGAAAAGAGGAGCATATGTAGGAAGGATGGGCTCCATCTAAACCAAAATGAGACCAGGTTCCTGGCATGTAAAATTAAAAAGGTTGTATAGAAGTTTTTAAATTAAGGCCTGGGAGAGAGCCAACAGGTGAGGAGGAGCACACAATCTGGGCAGACATGTCCCTTAGGGAAGGATTTGTAAAAGGATTCTCTATATCTTAGTAAAGAGGAGAGGATAGAAGTTGATAAAATATAGGTAAGAACTGAAGAGAAACAGTCAAAGGCAAGAGAGTCCCATTTAATTACATCACATGAAGACAGACAACTCAGATTTGCCAAATTTCAAATACTTCTACACAAATGCTAGAAGTCTAAATATTAAGATGGATGAACTTGAATGCTTGGTATTAAATGAGGATATTGATATAATAGGCATCACAGAACTTGGTGGAACAATGATAATCAATGGGATATGGTAATAACCAGGGTACAAAATACACAGGAATATAGGAATGACAAAATAGGTCATGCTGGTGGGGGAGTGGCAGTTTCACTAAGTGAAAGAAAGCATACAGTCAAATAGTAAAAATCTTAAATGAATCAAACAGTACCATAAAATCTCTATGGATCAAGAATGGAATTTTGAATAAGAGTTTAGCATTAGGTATACTACTGACCACCTGACCAAGGGGGTAACGGTGATGGTGAAATGCTCAGGGATATTAGAGAGGCTACAAAAACAGAAAAAACTCAGTAATAATGGGGGATTTCAACTAACCACATATTGACTGGCTACATGTCGTCAGCTCAGGATGGGATGCAGAGATAAAATTTCTAGACACCACTAATGACTGCTTCTTTAAGCAACTAATCCTGGAAGCCACAAGGGGAGATATAATTCTTGATTTAGACCTAAGTGACACACAGGGTCTGGTCCAAGAGGACAATATAACTGAACTGCTCAGTAATAGCGACCATAATGTAATTAAAATTAACAAGGGGGCAAAATACCAAAGAAATCCACCACAGTAGCATTTAACTTTAAAAAAGGGAAATACACAAAAATGAGGAAGCTAGTTTAATGGAAATTAAAAGGAACAGTCACAAGAATGAAACGCCTGCATCCTGGATGGAAACATTTAAAAAACACCATAATAGAGGTTCAAACTAAATGTATACCCCAAATTGAAAAACAAACGAACAGAGGACCAAAATAAAAATGCCATTATGGCTAACCAGCAAAGTTAAAGAGATGGTTAGAGACTAAAAGACATCCTTTAAAAATTGGAATTCAAATCCTATTAAGGAAAATAGAACAGAGTACAAACTCCAGTAAGTCAAGTTTAAAAGTATAATTAGTTAGGCCAAAAAAGAATTTGAAGAGCAACTAGCAAAGGACAAAAGCTAGCAGTGAAAAATTAAGTACTTCAGAGGGAGGAAGCCTGCTAAACAATCCATGGGGTCATTGGACACAAGAAAGACAAGGCTGTTGCAGAGAAGCTAAATGAATTCTTTGCATCAATCTTCAGAGTGTGGAAGGGAGATTGCCACACCTGCAGTCCTTGTAGGTGGCACGTTTGAGGAACTGTCCCAGACTGAGGTGTCAATAGAGGAGGTGTGGAAATAAATTGATAAAGAGTAATAACTCACCAGGACCAGATGGTATCCACCCAAAAGTTCAGAAGGAACTCAGATATGAAATTGCAGAACTAGTAACTGTGGCATTTAAGTCATCCTCTGTATCAAATAACTAAGGGCTAGCTAACGTAACATCAATTTTTAAAAATGGCTCCAGAGGAGATCCTGACACTTCGAGGCCGGTAAGCCTAACTTCAGTACCAGGCAAATTGATTTAAACTATAGTAAAGAAAAGAATTGTCAGACACACAATTTGTTGAGGAAGAGGCAATACGGCTTCTGTAAAGTGAAATCATGACTCGGCAATGTACTAGAATTATCTGCGAGGGTCAGCAAACATGTGGACAAGGGTGATCCAGTGGATATAGTGTACTCAGACATTCAGAAAGCCTTTGACAAGGTCCCTCATAAAGAGCTCTGAAGCAAAGTAGGCAGTCATGGGCTAAGAGGGAAGGTCCTCTCCTGGATCAGTAACTGGTTCAAAGACAGGAAACAAGGGGTCGGAATAAATGGTCAGTTCTCACAAAGGAAAGTAGTAAATAGTAGGGTCCTCAATGATCTAAACTGGAGCAAGTGATGTTCAACATATTCAGAATTGATCTGGAAAAAGGGGTAAAGAGTGAGGTGGCAAAATTTAGAGAGGATGCAAAATTGCTCAAAATAGTTAAGTCTAAAGCTGCTTGCTAAGAGTTAGAAAGGGATCTCACTAAACTGGGTGACTGGGCAACAAAATGGCAGATGAAATTCAATGTTGATAAATGCAAAGTAATGCACATTGGAAAACAATCCCAACGATACATACAAAATGATGGGGGTGGGGGGCTCTAAATGAGCTGTTACTACTCAGGAAAGAGATCACGGAGTCATTGTGGATAGTTCTCAGAAAACATCCACTCAATGTGCAGCAGCAGTCAAAAAAGCTAACAGAATTTAGCAACCATTAGGAAAGGGACAGAAAATATGATAATGCCACTATATAAATCCATCGTACGCCCACACCTTGAATACTATATGCAGTTCTGGTCATCCCCATCTCAAAAAAGATTATTCAAATTGGAAAAGTACAGTGAAAGGCAACAAAAATGAAGTAAGGTATGGAACAGCTTCCATATGAGGAAACATTAAAAAGACTGGGACGGTTCATCTTGGAAAAGAGAAGATGAAGGGGAGATTTGATAGAGGTCTATAAAACCATGGAATGATGTGGAGAAAGTGAATAAGGAAGTGTTATTTACCCCCTCTCATAACACAAGAATCAGTGAAAATAAGTAGGCAGCAGGTTTAAAACAAACAAAAGGAAGTACTTCTTCACACAGCACACCATCAGCCTGTGGAACTCGTTGCCTGGGGATGTTGTGAAGGTCAAAAGTATGACTGGGTTCAAGAGAGAATTAGATAAATTCACAGAGGACAGATCTATCAAAGGCTATTAGCCAAGATGGTCAGGGATGTGACCTTGCCTTGGGTGTCCCCTAAGCCTCTGCCTGCTACAACATGGGATTGATCCCTCAATAATTACCCTGCTCCGTTCATTCCCTCTGAAGCATCTGACAGTAGCCAGGTTGGAAGACAGGATACTGAGCTAGATGAACCTTTGGTCTGAGCCAGTGTTGGCCATTCTTACGGTCTTCTTTGAATTCACCTAACATTTTTCAGCAAGATTTCTTTAACTCTATGGACTGATCACACACATTTTGCTGAGAGTATTAGATACGCGACATTCTAAATGTGAACTGCTGGTTAGTTCGGATTAGTCACATTTCCATTCCCTGATTAGATAGCTGTAATGCTTAAAATCGGGAGGACATCCTGCAGGAACCCACTGGACGTCTGACTTTGCTGGGAAGAGGGAGCAGAGAGGACGCAAGTAAATTGGACTAGGGAATTTTAGAATATTTTAAACCCTTTACTCTCTAGGCCATACAGCGTTGCCTGAAACATTAGTGGTAGAAAGATGAGGCTACTGTAAAACTGATTAGCTGTCTCATAATGTTATACCCATTTTCGGTTTTCATGATCACACAAAGTAATTGCATATACATAACTGGCATACACATGGGTAGTCAAACCCATCTCTGTTGTTTAACTGCCTCTGTGCCAGGGCTCTGGCAAAAGGTTTAAGGAGCCCTGTTCCCTTGCAGACTCAGAAATTACAGATCCACCATCCTGTCATTCACCCATGAGTCTCAGCTGACTCCTTCCCTTGAGTTTTCTCAAGCAAGTATTGCATCTACTCACTTCTGCTCTATTCTATTTGCAGATATAGTGGGAACACTGCAGAATCCAACCAAGTCTCGATATACACTAGTGACCTGGAGCCAAAAGGATCCAGTGTAAACCCTCTGAGTAATCCAGTCCCTCCATCCATCTTCTCTTTTTGTGTTAGTGTGTGTTACTGATGCAGGTGCAGACAGAATCGTGGTGGTTTTTGCTGCTGCTTCAGGAAAGAAACACATGTACATTGCTAAATGCAGCTTTCCAGCAAAAATACTAAGTGAAGTCAGGAGACAACTTTTGATAAGGCAGAAAAAGACTTTAAAACAAATAACCCAAGTTCACTAACATGTATTCAAATAAAGACAAGAGGAATGGTGGTTAAAAAACCCCCAAAAGAAACCAAACCCTGACATTTCTGCTTCAAGCTGCCTTTATCACAGTTTTTATATTGGCTATTACCTTTCCGTTTGATAGTCCCTTCTGATTCGCTTATCAAAGGATATCTCCCGACTTCTCCATATACTCTTCTGTGTTCGGGGATGTTGCTTTTTGCAGATATACCCTGTGTCAGACTATCCCATTCATTACACACCTTTAGGGCTCCACATGGTTTTTCCTTTCTAGGAATATGTTCTGTTTCCATAGCAAAATTTACTCAAGACGTTGCTGGCTATAATCCACACGAGGGAATCGTACTGCCATGTCATAAACTAGACTTCAATTATGTGGCAAGGTGCACAGATTTCTGGGACACTCCAGTGTATAAGAATGAAAATTCTGTGATAGCTTCAGGTAAATTTGAAAAAAGGAGATTTTTCTTGAATTAAATGTGACAAAATCATTCAACGAGCACAATCTCTCTTCTGTTATTTCCTTTATTGAATGCACTAAGAGCTAGGTATTCATTATTATGGTGGTTTATTGTTTGGTTATTTTCCACTGCCCCTACATTTTCAGTTTACCATAGACTGTCCTACTGGAAATGCATAAACGTCCTGTAGAAGTTACCAGGGGGGAAAGCTAAAGAGTTTGGTGGTTCGTGCACATCTGGGGCTCTTGTCAACCAGGAAAGAGTGGAAGGGGATTTGGGATTGTGGGATAAACACACCCGGATGTTTCTGCTAAAATAAGCAGCAGTGAAACAGTTATCAAGGTTGATTCTTGTGTTGCCATTACAAGGTTTCACAGTTAATAAATCCACTGAGATGCCTCACACTTCTAAGAGCTATTGTTTCAGACTCTCTCTAGTTTCAGGAAAACACTACGTTTACACTCAGCTCACATTTGAATGGTTTGCTCTGCTACCATAACAGTTAGAAACATAAGATTTTTAAATGAAAAAAAGCACAAGTCAGAGACAAAGGTGGATTCTGGAGCAATTTTCAGGGCAGTGGATTCCACCCCCAGCTTTCCTGGAATATAATCTCAGCCCTCTCCAAACACTCTGGCTAACAGATGACTTTTGCGTTGGGCCAGGAAGGGCACCGAGTGGGTTATTTCAGACCAAGGAGGGGAAGCCAATTCCAGAGCACTCAGATAATGCCCTGCTGGCAACCTCTTTTATAACCAGCCTGAGTGCCCCTGCTGACCACAGATGTAGCAGGTGGCATGGAGAGAGAGGTGATTTCCCAAGTAGGCTAGTTGCAGACTATTTACATCTTTATAGCTCACCTGAAACTCCACCTGGAGCCCAATAGATAGCTAGGACACACCCCAGAGCCTGGTGCCATGTGCTCCCAGCAAGATACTCTACTGAATAAGCAAGCCTCTGGGTTCTGCACCAGTTTCCATCTCTGGCTTAGGGACTGCAAGATTTTTCCCTATACATTATTATTAATTGTTACCATTATTACTATTAAATTCTTCATTCTCTGCTCCACATGTCACCCTATTTTTTCATTGCATTTTCTCTCTCCCCTCTGCTCCTCTTTGCTGTCTTTCCCGTGCAGACTGAGGCCTGGTCTACATTACAGAGCTTTGTCGACACAAGTTATGCCAGCATACAGCCACCGCTGTAATTAAACCGCTGTTGCATGTCCTCACTATGCTCCCAGTGTCAGTGAAGTGAATTCACACTACTAGCTCTTGCATTGACACAGGGAGCAGTGCACTGGAGGTGGCTATCTCATTGTGCAACTGAAGGCAGGATGCCTTGGGACTGGCTTGCAACGCATCAGGGGGCAGGCAGAGCGTCACATGATGAAGGTTTCTCAATCCCATCTTCCACGGGCATCCTACTAGATTGACAGCTGCTTTTAAACTGCCGTCAGCCAAACTAACATTGCTGAGCACAAACACAAGAAGCCCACAGACGTGTGTGGGTGGGGGAAAATGTGTGTGACAGGAAGTGTATGTGAGAGAGAGTTGGGGGACAGTGAGTGTGTCCACACTGTCCCTAAGTTCACACAGCAGCTGGAAGCAACCAATCCCAAGGCAGAAGCTGGTGCACAGACAGCTGGTATCCTTCTGTCTCCCCATCCCAGCTCAGTGGAGACCTCTATACTGGGGGCTGGAGGGAGAACACCCTGACATCAGTCCCCATCTCCCTCCCTGGTTCTGCAGACCTCATCAGGAGTCTTTCCCCTCCTCCCTCAGCAGTAACCTGCACTGCCTGCATGCCTGCCATAGGGGAGCAAGATTGATTCCCTCAGAGCTCTCCCACAGCCTCATCTCCCCACAGGCCCAGGAGAATGATACATCCCCTCTCCTGCACTGCAGACAGGATGGTGTTTGCTGCCGGGATCCAGCCTGCTCAGCTGGGCAGTAGCTGTGCAAGTGCTCCAGGCTGAGCCATTTCAAAACTTCCTGGGGCTTTGAAAGGGGAGGGAGTGCATGCCTGTGCCGCTGGAACGCAGAGCAGTGCAGCAGAGTTCAAACCAGGGAGCAGAGCGGTCAGGGTGGGCATGGTGGGATAGCTCCGGAGCCCAGTTACAGCACACAGCGCCTACACCGACGCTTTGTCACTCTAACTTTGCCGCAAAAAGCTCTACGCCGCTCATCAAGGTGGTTTGATTGTGTCGCCAAAGCAGGGGAGTTTTGTCAGCAGGAGGAGCATTGTAGCGTGCACACCACCACCACCAGCTTTTGGTGACAAAACGGTGACTTTTGGCGACACACTCTGTAGCATAGAGCAGCTCTGAGAGCCAGATAACATTCAAACACTGGTCTGACTCTTGGGCCTACAGCGTTCGGGTGTGTTCAGCGTCAGGCAGGAGAGTTCATGTGCTTTGGTCGTTCTACTCCCTTGTGCTGTCAAGAGCAGCCTGCAGGCCTCACCTCTCCAGGAACCAAAATGAAGTGGATTCTTAGCATGTGTGCATCCACCTGCCATTTTCAGAAAAGCCTCGTTGGATGGCCCCAAATTCCATATGCGGGGGGCCCCTCACTTCACCTGGAAGTCTAGCAATACAATCCATGATCAGCCGCGCACACCAAGAACCCTACTTGTGTGATCCCTAAAGCAGAATTTGCCTTGTCCCATCTCTCAGAACCCAGCTGTATGCAACACAGTCTCCCCGTCACCTCATCTGAGACCCTGTCAAGCCCATCCTACCACCCAGAACCATAGTGAAGCACCTCCAATCCCTCCCACACTTGTGTTCCCCAGATCCAACCACTGCAGATGTGCCAATCAGCCACCCCAATGAAGCAGGCGCTGATCCCATCAACAACTTCCTCACCGTCATCTTGCTTAAAAGCCCAACTCGGCAGCTTTTGAGCTCCTGCACAGGTAGTGAAGTCACTGGTCCTCCACAGCCAACCCTGGTCTTACAGAAAGCAGTCTGCCTGAAATATTTAAAAGCCCTGGTCATATTCAGCAGCTTTCAGAAGAGGATATTATCCTCTGGCATAAATGTATAATAAAGACTGCAGCAGTTGCTTTGACACTGATTTTGTTCATTTGAGACCAAATCTCCAGGCAGCTCATTCCACTTTGCCACATCCTGATAGCAAAATCCTTTTCTTCCAGTTAATACGAAGAAAGCTGCAGAAAGCAGTAAAACCCTAATTTGCTCCCCAGAATGTGGTTCTGTGCTAAAGTTGGGGCTATCAGCTCTTCTCTTTCATGCCTACCAGTTTCACTGATGCATTCAACACAAACAAGACCAAGTTTATTCATTTGAAGGGAAATTGCCAGATCACACACGGGCCCAGATTTAGTATCTGTTGAAATAGACTTTTGCAAATGATAAATCTGTCGGCAGGCCTGATGTGAAACCCTAGATCTGAAACTCCCCAAACTTTGATGGCGTGTGGATCCAAATCTGAACTTTTCAGCTTGATGCCGTCTCTCCCTGTGACTCAGAAATGTTTCTATGAATGCATAATTGTTTCTTTTTATGTTCCAAAGGGAAAAAAAACTTAAATAGAAAAAAAAAACCCCAACAAATACCATAGCTGTCAACATCTTGTGACAGCAAGTCACTAGATTTCAAATTTGCATACAGTTAAATATATTTCCATAAAATCACTGACATTTGCATAAAATAATGGCAAATAGCAGGGACTCACAGCTCCTCCTAAAACCCACGAAGACGGGATTCTCCTGCAGGCCTGGCAGCATTTAATTCTGAGACCCTCACACATTGCAACACTGGGGCAAAGCTGAAAGTGATCCTGACTAGAAACAAAAGTCAAACTGACCAGTTTATTTTCATCGTCTAAGCTCAGCAAATGCAAAGAGCAGAAACAGCAAAAACCCACTGAGCTGAGGATGGACTCCACTTTGTATCAGCTTGTCAGTGTTTAACAAATAATAGGTCATAAATTCACAATAAGAATAATTTTAAAACAATTCTTTTTGTTGTAATAATCTCAGGTGTTCTCAGTAGCAGGTAGAGATTTTTTTTTAATATATGTTTTTTTAATGTGGCAGTTCCATTTTTGTCATTCGGTTCCTCTAACACGGCATCATTTAATCATGCACCACAAATGAGGATTCAGTCTAGGCCACAACAGAAGAAAGAGCATCCTACCACGTATACAAATCTGTTCCACATTTCCCCTCTCCCTCCTATTTCTCATATTTATTGTATACATTGGATGGCACTAGTCCTATTTCCCCTCCCCCCCACACAGTTGCGTAACAATGGATTGACAGCACTAGGCTCCTTTATCCGTGAAACAAGTACAGCGTGGATAGCAGCAATGCAGCTTCCCCCACACTATATGACTCAATCCTGAGCTCCAAGGGTTGACAGTAAAGTTTAGTTGCCATGAGTTCAGTCATTGGCCTCTCTGCTGAGAGGGGAGTCAGGCCGGTTATGGTGGTGGGTTTTGCCATGTTGACACTTTTCCGCTGGAAAAGGGACAGAGGCCCAACTCACTTTATCTTGGCCACTGAACAGCCAGCAGATGGGTCACTAATGACTTGGACCAGACTGGCACATTGTCTTAAAGAGGAAATTCTCTATATCCCCACTCCAATTCCCTAAGTCACCTAGTCTCGCTGCCTTTGAAATATATTCGGTAACACAGAGAGTGCATTTAAAAGGATTGTGGAACTGGCCAATTTTCACACTAATTAAAATGCGGGAGCTGGAAGGGAGTTGTTTGAAAGACCTTATAGCACCAAGGAAAAACATATTGTGCAGTATCACATATTTTCAAGAGCCCATATTCAAATCCAATTTCAGCCTGTGCACAGTGAATTTTCCCACATAGCGTGTTAGAGATGCACACACCGAGTCCGTGCTGGTCCCGGATGCAGTCAGTCCTCCAGGACTGAGAGAACTGGGTCAGTGGTTTGGAGGGAGACTGAGAGTCCGGCCTCCAACCAGAAGAAGGGAAAGGATTACTGCTATCTACAGACAGCATAGCCAAAGGGGAGAGGATTCAGGTTTCCCACAGTGGCTGCTTATAAAGGAGACAGCCCAGGCTGGGAACAGCTTCCAGTCACATTCCGAGTATCTCATGAAAGGGTTTGGTTTAAATAAAATGGCTTAGAGATGGGGCGAGCGGGCTCAGAGGAGCATTTCTAAGTGTGGCTGATACAACCTGGCCCTCTCTTTACCTCCACCTCTATCTGGCTACCTGGGTTGTTGATTCTCTCCTTTTTGACCGTCTCGCACACTGCATGCAGCTGTTACATCTTCTCAACTCAAAAGCCTAGACCTGATACCTTGGAACTACGGGGTATTTGAAACTCAGGTCCACATCTAAAATGTGCAGTTTGAGCACATCTCCAGCATGCAAGCAACGCAACTGTGTGCACGGGAGAGACGTGCAACTGATTTGCCCCATTTATGACTTGTCCTGTCCGTCTTTATGCATGCACTTGGGTATGGATATCGAGACAGTGTCTGCGCAGAACTTGCACCTGTACATGTTTGCGTGTCGCTGTTTGGTTGCGTAGCTGGAAAGGATTTCTCTCAGGGTGCAGTGAGCGTGGTGAATTTATTTATCCATGAGGATTCCTGTCCAGGTGGGGATGTGCCCTGCGACAGCATGCGTTCATATGCATCCATTAGCTTAGGAGTTCATAAAGGGGCAAGTTCAGCTGTAAACTACCGCCTGCTGCGTCCTAGGAAGACACAGTATGGAAGATTTGCCCTGTTGCTTGTGTGCATGCTGAATGATGGCTTTCCCATGTGTCGCCTTGCGTGTGATTGACTGCTGTGTGTGCATCCCATGCAGGTGGTGACTGGAAGAGTTGCTGTGTAATTCATCTTTGTGTATGAATGTGTTTCATCCCATATAGATGTGTATGGAAGGATTCCTCTCATTCTCTGTGTGTGTGTTTGTTTTCCAGGAAAAAGGGTGAATGGAAAGGTCCCTGTTTTTAGCGTGTGTGTTTGCATCCCATGTAGATCTGGCATGGCAGCAGGATTCTCAAGTGTGCATGAGTGCTTGTGTATGTACGAATTGCTCGGCTGTTTTCCTTCGGTCTGTGTTGTGCTCCCTTTCCCCATCCTGCCTTCTCTTCTTGTTCTTGGACACTGAGGTTGTGAGTGTACTTTGTCCCCAGGGCTGTGAGCTGCTAACCCCTGTCAAACCCTGAGCAATACCTCTTCGCCATAGGAGGAAACCAGATTTTTTATCTTTGTCCAGCTCCTGTCAGCTTTCTGACAGGCTCGCAAAGTAGCCTCATTCCAGACCACCAGCGGGAGAGATCGCTAGCAAGGACAAGGCTTTCTTTTGTCAGGAAACAGAGCTTCATCTGAAGCCACTGGACCTTCCTCCATTGTGTTATTTCAGCTCTGATAGTGGGTAACACTGGACACAGCTCCTTTTAAATCCTTCTTTTTCCAACCGGCCCGAACGTGAATAGGCAACTGCCCTAGGTCTGCTGCAAGCGTCACCTTGAAAAGACACAGGAGCAGCGTCAAGTTGGGTAGGAGAAGAGCGCTAAAGGGGTATCAGATTACTTATGCTAGGTCTATACTACGAAGTTTGGTTAGCATAGCTATGTCGTCATCATCGGACTTGAACTTTCGGTGTATAGGTGCATGTGATGAGGGAAATGAGTAGTCCCCTGTTGTTTCACAGGAACACATTTTAGGGGGACAACCCATGAAATCAGGAAAGAAAAGCCTCCTTATGGTTAGAGCTGGGCAAGAATTTTGTCTGAAACTTCTTTCCTTTTTTTGGTGAAAAATGCAGATTCGGGTCAACAAACATTTGTGCGAATTTGTGTTGAATTCACCAAATTGTTCCAGCTGGAAAACAAACCCTAAACCAAAAATTCCCCCAAAGTCAAAACACTTCATTTTGGAAATGAAATGTTTTGACTTTTTGATTTGAAATGACTTTTCATTTGGAATTTGACTTCTTTTAAAAAAATTAACATATAAAAACCCCTCAAAAATGAACCACCACATCTCGTTGCATGTGGAATGAAGTGTTTCGTATGACCCAAGATGAAATGTTTGGCCACCAAACTGAAAAAAATAAATCTGTTATTCACACACAGCTTTACCTATGCTGTCCTTCCGAGCCTGATGTACAAGGAGCAGGCATTAACCAGTGATGGTCTGAAATGCCCTGCAGCTCCAGACTGGTCATAACTCAGGGAAAGGGCTTCCTCTGCCAAGAAGTGACAAAATGATCCAGGGGAATGGGTTGAGAGTGGGTGGTGGAGGCAGATACCACCAGACAATGCCTGAGTTTTTAAGTATCTGACTTTAGGTCTGGCTGTGGCTTTTGGCTTCAGACCGTGATGCCACCATCATGTCAGTCCATTCGAGTGGTAACCCAATCAGGAGTCAGAGATAAGGCCGTGCGGCTGGAAGGTAAGTGTAGGAATGAGTTTGAAGGGGAGCTCTTGTGGACGACAGACCTCGCCCTGCTGGGGTGGGATTGTGAGAAGACTTCTTTGGCCAAGAGCATCCAAGTGTAGGAAGGGGCAAGTCAAACTTTTCAGCACAAAGAACAGCTGAGCTGAGAGGTCTTTGTCCTTCAGTAGACCGGGAACTACTGTTAGGGACAGAGAAAAGCAATACTGGCTAGAGAAACCTCTGCTCCACCAGGGGCTCGGAGTAGCTGAAGTGGATGGATGAATGGAAAATTCTTTGCAGGACCAAGCGGATTGATAGGAAGATGTTTTCCATGGGAACACAAGGCATGATGTGGTGGGACAGGAGAGAGAGCGCTCATTGTAGACAAGAGTGTGAGTGTATGGGCCAGATTCATCCATGGTGGCTCCTTTGAGGTCAGTGGAGTGAGACCAGGAATAAATTTGGCTTTGTATCTCTTCCACGTAAAGGACATCCCAAGCCTTGGGCTCATGCCTGGGGGAATTCTATATTTTCTATTCAGACGAACGGATGAGAAAAGCCCTTTTGTCAGTGTCTTGCTATTGTCTTCTGAGGCCCTCCAAACGTCAGAGACCTGATGCCATCAGTAAAACCAGGCTCAAAGGCTTACAACAGTTTTTCCTTGAGCACTGACCCTTGTGTGGAGCAGGAGACATCATTACTCACAGCCAGCACCTTGATAAAGCCTTGGCCCAAATCCCAAGGGAGGGTGTGCTCTCCTGGGATTTCTGGAAGATATTGATGTTGTTTGGAATGCAGGTGGCTGAGGAATTTAGCAGATGGCTGCAATGAGACAAGAACTAGGGAACAGAGCTGTCTGCAGATGGTGCACTTATTCCCTTTGAGATAGTTTGTGGGCTGCATGACAGCCCAATATGGTTGCAGACTTCAAAAGCCTGTGTTCCCACACACCTCTGATATCATCATGACATTTCCCTCCTTAGGGTAGGGACAGGGTTGTACGAGAGAGAGATAGACAGAGACAGAGAGAGCTCAGAGACACAGTGAAAGACAGCACAGATACAGAGCGAGAGAGAGAGAGGGAGACATATGAGTCAGATTCCATCCCTAACAACGCTTCACAAGAAACCAACCGCCCTGAGCCTCTTCCTTGAGAATGAGTTCAGTTTCCAAATAATGGCTAAACACAGCTTGAAATGATCCTCAACCTAGTCTCATATCAGAGTATCAGCAATTGGCTGTTAAAGTCTGCAGGCTTTTTAACTGGTGATTTTCCAGACAGGATGCAATAACTTCCCATGGATGAAAAGCAAGAAATGAGCATTGTTTTTAAATGCAAGACATATATATTACTGACCAGAGGCTTGATGCTGTGTAAGGGCCTGATCCAAAGCCCATGGAAAAGCCATCGGCACGGAGCATCCTACGTGCACATTGACTATAAGGGGAGCGAACAGCATTCTGCACCTTATTGCTTATATAACACCTGATTCTGTAACGTTCGTACACGTAAGTAATAGAAGCACCACACAAAGAGTGCCCAGCGGGTGCTGTCTTTGGGCAGCAATGCCCGCTTCAGTTGGGTGGGCATATGTGCATGAGCTCCTTCTCCCATGGAAGAAGGGCGATCTTCAGAGTCTGTGCCACCCTGGCCCACTTGGAATGCCAGGGCGTGGAGAGGCCTGATTCACCCTGAGCATGCCAGGAGCCTTTGTAGTCCGCATGAGGCAAACACTGAAGCTGGTTGGACATTTTTTGTCGAAACGGTTTTTCGACTAAAAAAAATGTTTTTTCATCAAAATCAAAAGGTTTCAAAACCATGCCGGTTTCAAGTAAATCGCACGTGGGAAAAAATGAAGCACTGTGATACTGTTGAAACATCCCATTTCAACGTTTTCAGAAGGGCATATTTTGATTATCAATTTTGAGATGACTTTTTCCAACACAACTCAATGGCTTTTTTTTTTTTTTTTTTTAATAGAAAAAGGTTTTAAAAGGTGCAAATCATTGTGAAACCTGTCCTTTCAAGGATACTAAATGTTTCAATCAACCTGAATTTTTTTTTTTTTTTAATTTGTTTTGCGGGAAATTTGGAATTTTTCTTTATTCCTTTTCAGAATGGAAAAAGTTTCACGATCTTGGAATTTCCATCAAAAAAAAAGGAAAATCTCGTTCTCTTCCAGACCTAGTTAACACCCTGGCTCATAACGAGAGATCTCCATTACATCAATTCCACAATTGCAATTTAACAGGCCAGGCTAGTGGTTAAAGGCTGGATTCTGGCATTAAGCCACCACCACAATTATTTTCTCAGATGATTTCATAGAAGTTGTCCCTATAAAATAGCAAAAGGAGGCATAGCACAATGTACTGCCCCAGGACGTGAGACACCTCCCAGAGAACCTGTCATGAAAGGAGAGTGGGCATGCAATGCCATCCCTTAGCATGGTGCAGCATATGCTCCTTATGTCACGACCTGCCAGATCCATGGGCCAGTGAATAGCTGATGGGGGAGTGAGGCATGGTTCTACCTCCTATCTGCCTCTCCTCACCCCCTTTGGAGTGATCTGCACCCCACGGAGGTGCATGGAAGGAGTAGATTTTGTATTCTACTGAACTCGGATCTACTGTCTTCGATCCTTACTTGAGGTACACAAAGAACGTTCTTTATACCCTCCCTACCCACTTGCTGTAGGACCAGGCACATTCTGTTAAAGCCCTGGTACCCTGCAATATCAAACTCACAACACACATACTAATGCCTCATGGGCAGGAAAAAAATCAGAGACTCGTAGGCCTGGTCTACACTTAGAATTTAAGTAGACATCATTGTGCCATTCAGGGGTGGGACAAATCCACACACCTTGAGCACCACAGCTGTGCTCATCAAACCCTGCTGTGGATGCAGCTGTGTCAGTGGAAGAATGGTGCCAGTAACCTAGCTACTGTTGCTCAGGGTAGCGGATTGCCTACAGCAATGGAAACCCCACTTCCTTTGCTGTAGGCTGTGTCTGTGGTATGGGGTCAGGCCGGTATAGCTACAGTGCAGTAGCTATGCTGCTATAGTCCCTGTAGCGTAGGCAAGCCCCAAGAAACTACATGCAGAGAAGATCTGTAAAGGCATGTTCCCCATGCCCCAGCCAGTGCAGTCCTGTTCCCTATAGCATATTCCCCAGTGCTTTGTCCATTCAAGTTCTAAGGGCTAGTCTATACTTAAAACTTACAGCAGCACAGCTGTATCTGTACAGCTGTGCCACTCTAAGAGCGCTTGGGGAGCCGTGTTAGGCTCTCCCACTGACATACGAAAACCACCTAAATGAACAGCCGTAGCTATGTCGGCAGGAGAGCATCCCTTGTCAACACAGCACTGTCCACATCCAGCGCTTACGCTGGCAAAATGTATGTCGCTCGGGGGAGGAAGGTGTTTTTTCACACCCCTAATTGATAAAAGTTTTGCCGGCATAAGTGCTAGTGTAGACAAGGCCTAAGGGATCCAAGCACTGCAGCTTCTTCTGCCACTAGTCAACCTCTCACGTGCAGGCACTTGGCCTACGCCCTTCCCAAGGGAAACCCCTCTCCCGGATTATTGCTTTGCTTATTTCATTTCCTCCCCCATCCTCGTCTCCCAGACTCAGGAGAATACAGCACAGATACATTAATGAGACAATTAGCTCTCAGTTAGCTGATTGAGTGGCTCTTTATTTCCCTAACCAGACAAACCAATTCTTAAGGTTGTGAGCACTTGACTTGATTTTTACAATGTGATTTGTCTTCCCGCTCATACACATATATACACACACCATGCAAAAACAGATGTTGAAAGAACACTATTCAAGTTGCAAAATCAAACACTTAAAAATTAGGAAATGCCAGAATTAAGGTTACTAGTGCAATCGGAACTTGGCTTCCTTGTTATGCGTTAGGATACGGTCTTTCCTGGCCTAATGCCCTACTGTTTGTACACAGGACCCTTCCCTCATTCAGTGCACAAGATGGGCGGGGCTCACTTAATAGGCAGCACCATCATTTCCTCCTCATTGTTCAGCGTGTGGCCCAAGGCCTTATTTACTGTAGATTATTCAAACCCTGTGTCTGTGCTTGCAAGTTAGATGGGGAATGTGTGTACATGGGTTTGTGCGCATAGGGCAAGTGAACATACCTGGTGCCTCTCCAGCCCCAAACATTTGAGTCCTTAGCCTTCTGTCATCATTCACTCCCTCCCCCAGCTATTTTAACACACGTTTGGAATCTTGACCTGACAGTGACGGTTTACAATCTACCCCTAAGCACGCCCAGTAATGGCATACATCAGGGATATACAAATCGGCTCTGCTTAGACTTGCAGGATTTCTCTTTGCCAGATCCCTGCAGGTAGCTAGAGCCCGACCTTACCGTTGACAGGACGGGAGTTGTATCCGGATTTATTTTTACGTTTTTCTTGACTGGACTTTGCACTGTTTGAACCAGCTGCCAGACACAAGAGTGCTATAACAGCCATGCCTGACTGGGACTAGTTTCCCCTCATTTCAAATGGTCAGTCCCAAATGATCATCCAGCACTTTTCTCACCTAGCCTCCCGCACATTCATTCACTTGCACCCACAGTCTCACTGAACCTCCTGATTCCTCTCTGCAGAGGCCAATGTCTTCTCTCCCTCTCCCCGCAGGTGGGGAGGAGATAAGGGGAGCAACAATGGGGCATAATTTCCCTATTAGCTACCTTGGGGCCAGTTGTTTCTTTTCTGCCTCCAGGCCAGCAGGAGAGAGTCAGCCGTGTTCTGCTCTTCTCCTCTCCCTACCCAGCTCTTTGTCTGTCTGGCAGTATTCAGTGCCAGCCTTGGTATGTCTGTCTGTCTGTCTCTCAGGGGGTCCAAGCTCCCGTCTGCCTGCTCAGATCATCTTAGGAGGGCTGAGGAGAGGCGGTGGGGAGGGACGGGAGGGTTGGATGCAGGATCCCCCTTGTGCTGCTGCATGAAGCTGCCAGCTATAGTTTTTAAAAACCTGCAGAGGCAGCTCAGCCGCAGACTCAGATGCCGCTGGAGCCCTTGTTTTGGGTCTCTGCACTGCAGCACCCCCATTCAGTGTCATAGAATCCTAGAAGATGAGGGTTGGAAGGGACCTCAGGAAGTCATCTAGTCCCACCCCCTGCTCAAAGCAGGACTAACCTCAGCTCAATCAGCTGCCCCCTATAATCAGTTCAGTTCTGGATTCTGTGCCTCCCCTCTTCTGAAGGGACGGGCCTTTTGTTGTTCTGATGGGCTCTGCCCACCATCCCCAGATTTAAAACAGTCCAGGAGTGCACGTCCCATCCGTCTGTCCTTCCTGGCAGCAGCAGCCCTGCCTGCCAGGCTGAGAGTAGTACCATGGTGTGGGAAGGAGGAGTGCCCAGCACGTAGCCATGCCCAGACCTTCATTCTTACCAGTTGGTTCAATAGTTGAAATCATCCATCAAGTGGCCACGTATCAGCCCATGAGATACTTGCCGACCACTCGCCATGGCTATTTTCCTGAGCATTCGCTGCTCGCCATTTGCGATTGTGTGCTTGGTCATCTCAGTCACATGGCATGGGTTCAGCTGGCTGGTTGACTGGCTCTCAAAACCCACCAAGAGCTGTCAAGGCGGCCTCATGTGAACACTCGTGGCAGGAGCATCTCTTTGTCTGAGCAGCCCCGACACTTCCCTTTCCCTGGAGGCTCCTGCCAGCAAAAGAAGAACTTGTGCAGGACGGCAAGGAAAGCGAATCAGATGGGTTGTAAACACCATCAAAGCAAACAAGTGGCTTACGTGTTTGCTAATACATTTTAGATGTATTTGCCCAGCTCTGACTACAGGGAATAAGCAGCAGAAGGTTGCAGAAGCAACCGTGTGGCTTTGAGTAAAGGCTTTTCACCCTCCCCTGGTTTAAGATGCGCAGTACAGAAAACAGAGTGTTAGGGGTTTCTCTGTTACACTGCAGCAACTGTGTCAGATACAAATAAGCTGAAAATGTAAATCCAACATTTACTCCATGGACAAACAGAGACAGAGTAGGAGGATGGATGGAGCATGGGATGTGCGAGAAGAGAGATACATCACACAGTATATGTATTAATATTCATACCACTTTTCTTCCCCCCCCTCCCCCCGGGTCTGTCTGCTGCTTCAGTTCATCCATCCAGCTCCAGGAGGGAGATGGATATCTCAGCCCTTTCCATTGTCACTCTTTAAACTAGCGACTAGGTGTCAAAGATGTGTATGAGTTCCTTTCTCAAGGGCTTAGCCACCTAGGACGTCTGGTCATGCCAGAGGTAGCCATGGAACTACATCCTTGGACAGGAAATGTCTCCCTATACCTTGAGGAAAGGCTGAGCAAAGACAAGCCCTCGACACAACATTTGGGAAAAAAGGTCAATGAGACCAGAGTCTCTAAGGGCCTGGGTCAGAGCAGACGCTGCTGTTTCTTGTTGAGGTACGTGGAGCTTTAAGAAGGATGGCAATCATGTGGATTCTCTACCTTGAAGGTCTGGAACATACCATGTGGCAAAATTTAAATAAAATCTTGCCCTTTGGCAGTCATTTGCAGCTGGATTGGGGTGAGAGATTAAACCTAAAGACAGCAGTGGAGTTGGATGTAGCTTGTGAATAAAATGTGCTAGCTCCATTTACTTTGGTGGTTATGTGGTTGTTCTTCTGCTCCAATGGAAGTCACTTGGGTTAATTAAAAAAAAGCACAATTGGCGTATATGGATCTGGAGACATAAAGAAAAAATCAGTGATGAAGAGGAGGTTGGAGTCATCTCGCTGGGCTCCAATAATGGCATCCTTTTGCAAACACTCAGGGTATGCCTGCAATTAGACACCCGCAGCCAGACCCACCTCAAAGGATCCCAGAGCTTGGGTTCTCCCCTGAGCCAGGTGGTCTACACAACGACAATTAAACAACCCCTTAGCCCAAGCCTCAGTCAGCTGGCATGAACCAGCTGCAGGTTTTTTAACTGAAATGTAGACATATCCTCAGATCAGTGACACAGCATAGGGGAAGGAACAGTAGGAAGAAAAATACAAATAGTCATAGGTGTAAAAACAAATGGTTTCCACTTTGACAATAAAGGTGAGGAGTCTGGAGTTTATGTGCAAAGGCTGCAGCAGTATTTTCAAGCCAATGACACTGAAAACATTCACAAGGAAAGATCCATTTCCCTAACTCTGCTTGGAAGAGAGACATTGGCTGTCCTGAAAGACTGATGTTTCCCTTTAGAACCAGGTGATATGAACTATGACAACTTGATGGAAGCAGTTAAAAAGCACGATGTACCTCAAACTTCACAGCCCAGGGAGATAAATTTCACTTAAGAAAGCAAAGAAAAGGGGGAAGTATATCAGCTTTCCTGGCTAGCCTGAAAAAAGCTGTCCAGCTGTCATTTTGGTCTCCATTAGTGAGGAACTCTCTGGGACTGCTTTGTATTTGGGATCAGAAATATGGACTGTAGTGAAAGGCTGCAGAGTATTGTTCACAGAAAAACAACTTAACCTAGAGGGAGCAGTGGATGTTGTATCTGAGTCCAACAGACAGGTGCAGCAGTTTGAGAGAACATCTGTGCCTACTTACCGCAAAGGAAGGAAGGGCCAGTCCACAGACCAGGTTGACAATTGAAGTCACTACAACCATGGGGACAATAACCGACTGGAGGGAACCAGATTTCCATTGTTTAGCAACATCACATGAACCACAGCAATGTTTCTCCAGCTGAAGTGTAGGAGCCAGAGACAGAGCGGACATATGGCATGGGTTTGACATATTCCACAACGGAATTCAATGAAGAACAATCATTTTCAGCTAGGTGACCAGGAAAGAGCCCATTACAAAATCTATGCCTGTCCATAATGGAACAGCATCTCAGAACTATGTGGAGTGCGGGATAAATGAGATTCAAGTGCTCCATTATGGCATTAATGTACATATAGCTGATGGGGTGATGAAGATGGAAATGGATGATACAGGTGCTGCAGTATCTAATTTTTGAAATGAGGTAAAGGGAAATGTTTGCTGTTGTTACGCCTAGAGAAAGTGATTCACAGTTGAAAAATTAGAGCTGAGGGGATAAAGGGCCAGACCCCTAGCTGGTGCAAATTGGTGTAGCTTCACTGAAGTCACATTGACCGGCAGGAATCCAAAAACCCCTGGACCAGCTGGTGTAAGTCAACGTACAGTACAAGGTTACATGCTGGCAATTACCACTACTTATTACAGAATGAAGATCTGCAGTTAACTGTAAGAAAATGGAATTATTATTCTGCTATTATTTGTATGACACTGAGGGCCCTGGACTGGGGCCTGATTTTACAGCATCAAGCACAAATACAGAGTGAGACAGTCCTTACCATCTATATAGACGGGTCCAAAGGGTGGGAGGAAAAACAGAGGCACAGGGAGGTGATCTGGTTGGCCCAATGGCACACAGCAGGTTAATGGCAGAGCTGGGGACAGAACTCATGCCCTTGGTCCAGTATACTATTCAATGGACCATCATGCCTCTAATAGAAGATGGTCTGAGAATAGCTATACCAAAAATCTTCTATACAAAGTCCTCTCCCCTCCTTTTAACCAGAGATCTCTTCCTTGTAACTGCTTCATTCATCACCTTGGTGCTTCCAAAGGCTCCCACCAAGGGAACCCCTCCCCCCTTATCACCTGTGACTTTCCTGCTATGGCTCCAGATTCACATCATTTTTAAAAAGCCACAATGAACTATCACGACTTGAATCGGAGCAGGAGATGTAACATACAACAGCAAGCTTGCTTTGGGAACTGGAAGTCGAGGGCTGGATCCATTGACAGGACACTTCCTTGCAGTCAATGAGTAAATATTGGAGCAGGGGAGTGTGATTGTAGTTATGTAAAGAGCATGTGTGTGTGTGTACGTGCGCTAGCAGCTTGATTGGGTGCGTTATGGGAGTCATGTGATGGAAACTGTTGGGGCTGTGCACGTTTGTAGAGGGTGAACATAAGTCTATGAGAGTGTAGAGTGTGAAGGGAAGGGTGAGGAGGTTGCTGTGTGTGAGAGATTGGGATAGTGGCACAGGGCTCAGTGCTGTGGCTGTGTGTTCAGGTGGTGTATGTGCTATGTAGGTGTGGGTTGGTGTACAGTCTGCTGAGGAGGGAGATGAATGACATTAAAGGAAAAACATTCATGGAATTAGGGTGGGATTTTTCAAAAGTGCCCAATTGGCTTAACTCTCTTCCTTGTGAAGTGAATGGGGAAACTCCCACTAATTCCTCTGGGAGCTAAGACCAGACCAATGCAGAGTGCTTTTGAAAGCTCATCCTGGGTATGGACAGAGGCTCATTTTCAATTGCTTGTTCCTTTTGCACTTGTGAACCAAGGGACAGATTTTCCATAGTGCTGATTGCTTGCAGTTCACCCTGAGTTCAGTGGTAGTTGTGGGTGATCAGCACCCGGGAAAACCAGTACACAAATTGCTTCACTGTTCTCAAAGATACTTGGCCTCTTTGTGGCCTACGCCCATAGCAAGACTGAACTTAAAATAGCAACTTGTTTTCAAACTGCACAAGGTCAGAGCAGCCGCTGGGCTTTTTGCAAGAGTGAAAATAGTTAGATCAAGTTAGTTGCAATTTTTTAAAAAGATCCTTTGAGCTGAAATTTCCTCCTAAAAGGAAAATTCCAGAAAGCTCACAGGCAACAAAAGTGAGGGCTAGAATGGAGTAGTTCTTTCAATCTCTGTTTATGGTGCTTGCGACGTTACTCACACTGACAGGAAGACAGAGGCCTGGTCCATACTTAAAACTTACACTGACCCAGCTATGTCAGCTAGATGTGTGAAAAAATTAACACCCCCCTAGTGACATTGCACTGCCAGCAAAATCCCTAGTGGAGTTGCAACTATGCCGACAAAACAGTGTTTTTGTTGGCTTAGTTAACGTCAGAGAGGTGGTGCATCGATGGCAGAAGAACTCTTCCTTGAGTTGGTGTACACTGCATCTACACCCCAGGGCTCTGCCCACATAGCTATGTTCCTATTTCTATGCCAGTCTAGGTTCTGTAAAGCACACATGGCCTAAGTCTGCAGCTCTGAGTCCTCCCAGTCTCAGGGACTGAGTTATTGTCTCCAATGTTGTTGTTCGTACAGCACCTAGCACAATAGTGTTCTGGTCCATGAGTAGGACACCCAGATGCGACAATGATAATTAATCCCAATATGGGGCTAACGACATTTTTAAACAATAGCTCTTTCCCCCTCTAGGATCTTACAAACATCTGCAAAGCTCATCTAAGCTTTTGCAGTTTCTCTTTGGGAGCAGGTAGCTGGCCATGGTCCTGATGTTAAAGCACTGGGAGTAGGGAGGGGACCTTAGAGCCTTAGGGTGATAGGAGAGTCTGCACAGAGGAAGCGGGACCACCGAGTTTGATACATTCCTTAAGCAGCTTTTATTATGCAGCCGGTGCTCAACAGTGGCTCTCTGCCCCTGTTACACAAAGTACGTCTCGGATGAAGGAGCCGACGCAGGTAGACAGAAAGCTGCTTTTCTATCATACCGGTTCCCCCAGACCAGAGCAGCTAAAAAACCGCAATAATGAATCTCTGCAGTTACTTCACTCCAAGAGAGAAATAAAACGTTATTTTTTCTAAGCACAAGATTCAATTTGGCATGACTCATCCACCATGCCTGGAAACAGAACACACTACAATACAATACAGCTTTATTTTGTATTTTATTGAATGTTTCTCATGTAAATCTTTATGGAGCAAAATAATGCAACCTGTATGGAGTAAGTGACAGAAATCAGTGAAACAGGGATGTATGGTGAATAAATTAAAGCATGCAGGCATTAGGCAAATAGCAGTGGCAGAGAAAGAGAAAGAACAAGGGAGGAAAGATGTTTCTAGATGAAATTTGAAATGAGATGGCAACTCAGACAGACTGTAAAGGAGGAGGCACTCGCACCAACGGTGGTGAGACCATGCAAACAGGACAAAGAGGAAACTTGTGCTAAGCAGGAAACAGAGATATGGTCCATCCAGTTGGCTCCAGCAAGTCCATGGAGCGTTTGAGAGGCTACAAGCATCCGGCTCATTGCAAAGTTGTTGAAGCTGCAAACTCTCTTTTGCGTGGATTTCTTCCTCTTATCTGAGCCATAGAGGACAGGAAAACTCCCCTAATCCTCCATACCAATGTCTCCTGAGTGTCAGAAACCTTTTGGCTCGCCTTTCAAATTATGCTCTTGGGCTTCAGCACCCCTATGCCAGCTGCTGGGCCAGAAGGAATGTTAGCCAGAGAAGCTATTCTCAGGCATCCCTGGCCCAGGCAAATCCAACAAGCTCTTAGCTTTGTAATGGGCTCAGCCAGATGATCTGAACACCATCCCCAAACCCTCATCACATCTGAAATCCAGATCCAGAGTTTACAGGTGGTCCCCGTTTTATAATGAACTAAACCAACCAACTCAGATCAGAGCATCCCTAGACACTGGAATGTTCAAAATGCGGATCTGGCTCTGCAATGGACAACGTGACACTTTCTGCATTTATCACAGGATGACTGCTTGCAAAAAGCTTTTTAGGGACCAACTGGGGGTGGGTGAGCAGGGACCTGAAGGAACAGCTTGGCTTTGAGTGAAAGGAAGGCGGTTTTTTTCCTTCCTTTTCCCACAGTGACTGCAGCCTGGGTGCCGCTGCTTCAAAGGCTTCGAGCAGATGGACTGGATCAGCTTGGATGGAAGCTGCCAGTTTCTCCAAAGGTTTCCATGGTCTTTGGCCCTCTGCTGTTCATTTCATTCAGCAATGAGTAATAATAATAATGCCTACCTCTTGTATAGCTCTTTCTATCAGTAGATCTCAGAGCACTTTATAAAGGTCAGTATCATTATCCCCATCTTACAGAGGAGTTTAATGAAAATGCAAAAAGGAAAAGGAGTTTAAAAAAAATAGCTAGGGGCAACAAATAATATTAATACAGGTCCATAACTCCCTGCATCCCAGAGTACTTTCCAGTCTATAGGCCTGATTTCATGGTCCTGACTCAGGCAAATTCTCATTGACATCATTCTACTGGAGCATCAAATTTGGCCACCCCTGAAGAAGTTCCAGGGGACTGCATGGACCATTAGATAGGGCATCAGGCATCTTGGGTTCCAGTCTCAGATCTGCCACTGCCTCAGTGCGTGACCTTGAGCTAGTCCCTTCCCTGCTGTCTCGATTTTCCATCTGTAAAACAGGGCTACTGATATCTATCTGTGATAGACATTGTGCTCTACCCAGGAACAGTGCAAGAGGAGCTGGGTAATATGTGGACATATAACCCAGGATCAGGTTCCTGTGAGTGCAGGTGCAGGGAAAGAAGAGGGCTAATGGTGGATGTTCACATTGTGCCACTCATGGAAATGTCTCTCACCCTCCCAGAGCAGCGTGAAGAGGGGGTGTGGAGAGAGTTGAGCTGGATTGGAGACGGAGCCTGTTTCTTTTGCTATTTGAACAGGGCTTTTCTAAAGCCCTTCTCCAATTTTGGTTGTTGAGGCACAGCGAGCGATATGCTGATTGTGAGCTCGGCTGCAGCCTAGTCCTGGGGGAGGAGCAGGACTAGGGAGGGGGTATTGAGAAGAGGACTGGATGGCTCTCTCTCCTTCTGTTTCTTCTCTGCAGCAGCTCAAAGGCTCCAGTCTCCTCTGATTACTTGCCAAAGAGCTGCATTCAGCGGCTGGGCTGACTATCTGCCTAAAAAACCTCTCTCTGCCTTTGTGATTTCTGAGCTGTGGGCTAAAGAGAGGAAAAGACTCATGGGTGGGGGAGGAGGGGGGAAGGGAAAGAATGGGTCTTGGGCTGGACTCTGCAAAACACCACCAGGACAAGAGAAGGTCAGGGCTGGCACGAGCACCTGGGAAGCAAGAAGGCCTGTTTTAAACTCCCCTCCACGAGGTTCACACCAGGGTTTGGGGGGGAGGCTCCCTTGAAAGCTCACACCTGCCTCCAGCCTGCATGTCTTTCATTAACCCCTTCGGAGAGAGGATTGGCCAAGGTACAGGAAGAGCTGAATGGGGTTGGAAGGCAGTGGGTTAGCACGCTCAGTCTGTAGCACGCCACAGAATTCACACTGAATTAGGATCAGTGGCAGACGGTGATGAGAGACCTGGACGCCCTATAAGTGCTCTTGCCTCGCCTTGGACCCACTCCGGGACCTGGGCTCATTAAAGCCCTGCACGCCGCAGTCAGTCACTGCAGATTACAGGCTAATGATTGACACTTGTGTGTTGTAGAGTAATTACCATCCAGCCTGCCCCTGGGCACAGGAGACAGACACGACCCTGTATGCATTTAGCAAGGACATGAGCTTTCCTCTGCTAGGGGACCACAACTGTCAGCCTAAATGGCCAAAGGAATTGGTCAAATCCCCTCGTCTCATTGCATTTGGATGGTTTTGTCTACACTGGGCTTCTTTACCCCCAACTTTCCCACAGCTCTGCCTGTGGTAGCAGCAATAGCAGCTCTGGTCCATAGTATTTATAGCGCCAGGGTGTTTAGACCTGCTCTGAGCAGGTTCAGGCTATTTGGCAGCCATGTCAGCATCCTAAGGACCCTTGTCTGCACTAGTGCTGCCTGCGTTTCCAGCACCGATGGAGCAGCACCAGTGTTGGTACCTGTAGGAAATCGGGGGCAAATAAGCCGAGGGTAGACCCAGCCCTAATGAATGTGGTGCTGATAAAACGTGATGAGCTGGCAGACCTGTGTGTATCTACCACCCAGGAAGCAGCAAGGTATATTTCCCCATCACTGCCTCTCCGCCAGCGTGCCTCACTCTGCCCCGGAGCGGCCATCTCTAGGGGCGAGCAGGGAGTTCTGTCTCCATGGCTCATTCAGTGCTTGGCCTCTCTGCTGGCTCTGCCAGCAAGGTGTGGATTGTGCTGTGATGACAAGGTCTGAGATACCTCTATTTCTACAGGGAACTGGTCTGAGACCCACAGCCTTCACGCCGTGTCTGACTTAGCTGAAATCTGTCGCAGGGTCTCAGCTGGTCTGCGAATCTCGCTGGGGATGCTACCGTCTTCCTGCTTTGTGAGTTCTGAGCATGTGAGCAGGGCAACGAATTCTGGGATGCTTCTGATCTAGAGAGACCTCAGAACATGTGGACTAGGAATAGAGTTCCGATATGCAGGGGGATGAGGAGAATCAGAGAGAGAGAGAGACCCCTCATTTGGAGGCAGGGAGCAGTGGAGATATTAGGTGCTTATTATTATCAGCATCAGAGATAGTAGCATCAGGGAAAAGGAACAGGAGATAAGGGAGCCTTTTTGAGGTCATTAAAAAGCATCTGTGGGAGCGGGGAGCAGCTGTAGCTGGAGAAGATTTGGGTGAAGGGAATGGAAGGATGGGGTCCTGGGAGAAAGGAGAAGAATGTGGTTGAGCTAAAGGAATGTCAAAACTCCCATGACTGAGAGGGGAACAGGAGAAGGTCTTTTGTGCCGCCAGCTCCATTAGGCCAGGAAGTACACAGCCTGTTCGTACATATCAACCTCCCAGAAGCATGTATAATACACTGGCTGGGGGTTCATGTCTTCCTCTTGCTGATAGCACTCATAGGAGAGAAGCCTGCTACCTACTTACTACGTGGTTATAAGGAGTGACTCTATTACAGTAAGTGTAAGGGCTGATGCTTTGGGGGCCTGATCCAAAACCCTCTGAAAACTTTGGAAAGACTCCCCTTGGCTCCAGTGGGCTTTGGCGTAGGGCCATGGTGCTGAAGTTTGTGGGTTTTATTCTGGTGATAGTTCTGGTGTCTGTAAGTATTTGACCATGGTGTCATCATAGATTAGCCCCTGACAGAGACATGACCACCAACACTTAGCCAGTGCGCTGCATACGCCCCTGAGTGTCTGAGCTCCACAGGAATGGAAGTCCCATCTAGGGTGCCAATCTACTTACATTGCAGAGAGTTATTTGTTTCTTTTTGTTATTGCTGTTGGTCCCAGAAGTCACAGGTTCACTCTTGCCTGATGACCGGGTGGTCTGTATGATGCAGCCAGGGATTAATTGCAGATGGATGCTGTACCATTCCTCTCTTCGGCCACCTCATATCCTCACCCTGATTTCCTAGCAGATTTTCAGTACACCCCACCGCTGTGTGTGAGACACAACAAAAGGGCATTTTTCCCAATTCTCTCATGGTTGTAGCCCTCAAAATAAAATGAGCATGGCTGGACTGAGTCAAAGGAATGACTGAATAGTAGAACTGGGAAGAGGATGTAATAGCATCCCACAGAGGGTAACCTCAGATAGAGCCATCTGAGTTACTGGCTGCAGTTTTCTGCTGTGAAGTATGCAACAGAATCCCAGAGGCAGAAGAAAGCTTCTGACAGTGCCAGCCAAATTCCTGGCTGCAGCTTCATTCTCTGGAAGAGGAAACTGAATCCTTGGGGGAGAAAGGAGTTTGGAAAGACTCAGCATAATATGGAGATGAAGCATTTATCTCCAGGAAAACACACCGTGGGATTTATCTTGTTCTGCTTGGTAGCAGAGAAAGTGAAGTGCGAACAGCTACGGCCGAGACCACTGAAGCCAATCCAGGAGGGTAATGACAATGGCTTGTGTGTCCCTATACAGTCATTATGGGGCTGTTGGCTGCCCCATGATGAACTGAAATTCTTACTAGTGTAGGACGTAACTTGTAAATATTCACGTGGCTTAGCTTGCTCAAATGAACCTCCTGCTTCATTCATGAGGCAGAATCAACACAGCTGGCATTTTAAATAAAGAAAAAGATTTATAGTGGGTACACACACTATTAACATTTGAAAACGGGCTCCTGCACATGAACATAGAAAGTTTATCAAAGTAATTTTAATTGCACAAGTGTGTATAATAGCTTTACGATATCTTTAGACTTTTCTACATCACTCATTCACTATAGGGCTGGAGAACCTTGTAAATGTTATTAATCCTCAAAAAACACCCTAATAAGGTGGGTTGGTTTCATTTTATTGATGGAGAACTGAGACAGAGATTAAGTGACTTGCCTACGGTCTCACAGGAAGCCAGTGGCAGAGCTTCATAGTCCCGTACCTTAACAGGTCATCTTGGAGATTGGTGTTGAACCAAGCCAAAACCCCCAGGTCCGCCCACCCCAGGTGGAAATTCATATTTGGGGGCATACTTCACCTAACAGGCTGAAATAAAAAAGGTTCCAAGCACTCCCATTCTCATGGGAAGTTCAGCTCTGGATCTGAATTGGTGTGTTGTGATGCAAGCAGGAACAAGGAGCACAGAGAGGCCCACATGGTTGCAGCTGAGATTTAGTGCTTTATTAGTGATAACCCGAATGAGAAAACAGCATTTCTTTTGGATGCAATGAGGCTTTAACTCTGCATGTGCCTTCCAGCACATGGATTTCACAACATGTCTCCTTTCTCTCTCTCACAGGCTAAACAAAAACTCTAGGTTCAAACACCCTCTGGTTTCCTGGAGACGTTCAGTGCTGAATCTGAATGACGTGACTTAGTGCCTCTCTAGCACAATAGCTCCACGATAAGGAGGCTAGAGTTAGCCACTTCAGTGCTGCTGAAACTACCGGGTTCAGTTTGTGAAGTATAAGCAACCCCAGTGCTGCCCCGTCAATCTGATATTCCCCCCCACTTTCTCCCCACACACACTTTAAAAATCACAAAAAAATACAAAGCAAACAGTGACATTAATGGAAGGTTATATGCGGGAGATGTCGGAAGGAAAAGGTTGACTCCCTACCCTGAAACACCAAGTAGGTAGGAGACTTGTATGGGGTACAGGAATATACTAGTGGAGATGGCATACAAGAGGATATGCAAAGTGAACAACAGGGAAGAGGGAGGAGAATTAGGCTGCGAAATAATCTCTCCAGGAGAAGGGGGAAGATAGAGCCAGTGCTAGGGCCCCTATGGGCTAAACAGGAATATCCTCCCCACACCCACAGTACTAAAACAGGCAAGTTCTTATAAAAAAGCAAGTGGGGGGCCCCTTGAGCTGCTCAGGGCCTTAATCAATTGCCTAGTCTGCTTATGCATAGCGCCAGGTCTGGTGTCAGAGCCACATTGCTCGGGATATGTGTTCCAGACCCAGACTAAACGCTAGTGATGTTTGGTAGGAGAAGGTCCTGCATTTGCTGGGAGGATGGACTGAATGGGGTCTACTGAAGATTTTCCATCTTTACACCAAATTCCCTCATAGCAAGAGCCAGGGCAGCTCTCCCTGGTGATAAGGGGAGGTACATCATCTTATACCAGGGCTGAATTTGACCCTGTGATTCTGAGTGCCATGATTGCTGGAAACTTCCCTCAGTCCAAAACATGCTGATTCACTAAAACTAGTTGAAAGGCAGCATGTTGGGAGCACATGGGAACTCTTGCTTTGCCATTAGACCCCTCACTTGTAGAATCCTACAAGGATGGATGCTCTCTCCACCCCATTCGACATCTGCATGCAGCCACTCAGCGACGTGGTATAACAATGCTGACACGAGTTCTAGCAATAGGCAGATGATACACAGCTCTATCCAGCTTTCGCCACATAGGACTACACCACCACCACCAAGATGGCCCAGTGCTTGGACAAGATCAGCTCATGGATGAAGAGGGGCTGGCAGAAAAATTGTGCAAATCCAAAAATTGTGCAATTCAGTCTGGAGTTTAGGAGTGCTCTCGGATTTCTCTCTGATGTTAAACTCCTACACACCAGCATCCATCAGTAATGCTTGCTACCATCTCTGGCTGGTCCATCTAGGTGGACGATGCCCTGGCCTCAGTTACACACATCTTGGTCACCTGCTATCTGGACTACAGCATGTGATACACCTGGGTATGAAGCCATCAGCCCCTGGGAAGCCCCAACTAGTACAGAATGCTGCAGCGTCTCTCCTCACCACCAAAGGCTACTGCGAGCACACCTAATCTGTCCTTCGCTCCCTACACTGGCTTTCCATAGGATATGGACTCAAATTCAAGGTACCAGTCCCCATCTTCATGGCCCTCAATGGCTTGTGCCCAGTGTGTCTAAAAGATTACTTAGAGCTCCAGGATGAAGACCGGGATTGACAAATCTGCTCCTCCGGCACAAAGGAATTTTCTACCACTAGGGTAAAACTTCTCAATGTGGGGATCAGAGCTGTCTAGGGGCCGATCCCAGTCTGTGGAATGAATTTTCCCAGGAATTAAGGACTATCATAAACCTCCTTCACCATCTGCTTCAAGTGCAAGGTGCATTTCTTCAACCGCCCTTCTCTAACAAACAGCAGTCTGTACATACATATAATATTGGATAAAAAACCCAAACCCTACCAAACCAAAATACTACACCGCACACAACAACAATTGTCTCCCAGGGGAGAGGATGAAACAAACCATACGTGACAGATGTTAGGCATATCACTTAATACTCTACAGTGATGAAGCCAGTATGAGAACCGGAATAGACTAGATTCTTGATACAAGGTTCAAGAAAAGGAGCACAAGGATTGCCACGTATTTCAGAACCAAAGTCTATCTTGGACAATTCATTCCTGGTGCAAAACAAGTTTATTACAAAAAAATCCTTTCATCCCCAGCCTTTTTTCATAGCACACAGCACACACTCATATTATCCACAGGATCACCCACCACCTTGATTAATAAATGCAAGGTGCATTTTTGCTCCCCAGCCTTCAGCAGCGCATCCACTCTCTTTGTCAGAGCTGAAACAAGCCCCAGACAAAGGACATGCATGGTATATGTCTGCTTGAAAGGAGTTCTCATTGCTGAAGAAGCACAAGGGTCTGTCTCCTTTTTCCTTCTGCTGTCTGCGTCCACCCTTCCGGCCACACATTTTTCCCCATACAGCCTGACCCTGCTCCACCATATAGCCTTTCTTCCCAACACAGCACAGGATTTTGTAGCAGTATCATTTTGCTGATTTTGGAAAGGAGACTTACAGAGTAGGGATTTAGAGGAGATACAACTGGGCGGTCTTTGCAAGCCTTCCAAAGGGGCCTAAGACGCAGGGAAAATGCAAAAATTTGAGGGGCCTTCTCTGACTTCTCTCCAATATATCATGGCTGTCCAGAGAGACAAAATACATTATGTATGAGGGATTAGGAGATCACAGCAGTGCTGAACATTGATGCCAGGAGAGTTAGGTACTCGCACTGCAGGAAAAGGATATATTGGCCTGAGGAAGCCCAGCAAGGAACAAACATGTAAAGTGAGGGCCTGTCTTAACAAGAAGGGTGTAGTGTCTTCAGGGATGGTGTATTTGAGCAGATCATTAAAGCTGGGAGAAGACTGAAGGCAAAATGTCCACAAAAACTCCCTTGAGTTTTTAAATTAATTTTCTTTTGTTCTGGGTTCCTTTTGTGTTCACTTCCCACAAATGTTGGCGTAATCAGCTCTTACTGGCATGAAGGCTTGTACGACCAAGTGAATTTCAAAGTCGAAGGCTTGACTCTTTGTGGAACTCATGCCTGCACATTCAGCCAATCAGAGAACAGAAGTAGCACCAGGGGATTAATCTGAACCATCACAAATAACTAACAGCTTGAATAGTGGATAGTAAATGCTCAAAAGACTGCTCATGATCAGTACATAGAGTTAAAAAAAATCTTGTGCCCCTCACAAAAAAAAAAAATAGAATAATTTTGAACAAATACATTATGGAAATTGCAGTCTGCTCACAGATATTCTGTAGGCAGTAACAGAGACTGGATTTGTTGCATAAATTATACAAGTTATTTGTTCATTGTGTGGATGGATCATGGCAAAGGAAAATGCCAAACAGAATGAGCAGACACACCAAGTTCTCCCCTCACTCAGAAATGGGCAGTCTCCAGAGATCAGGGAGGGTCTCCCTAGTACAGAGCACTGTGTGGTGTTAAAGGGAGCCGGGTTTTTGGATGAACACAGTGACAGAGTTTCTTTCTAACCCCAAGTGAAATGGGTTACATCAAGCTCACATTGGGTTCCACTGGGGGAAGAGGGTGGAGAAATAGAGGAATAAATAAGCATCTGTGACAGGATCACTCACCATCAGAGCACCACATCCTGGCTGCTCTGGGGATTAGATCCATCCAGCTCTCATGCCCCCCCTTCTTTCAGTGGCTCTCACCTCAGCCTGTGGGACTCAGCATCCTGCCTCTGCATGGCTTGGTCTTCCAGCCAGGTCACTATATGTTTCCCTTCAGGCTAGGAAAGTTTCTTCAGACCAACTGTCCAGCTGTCTTTCCAGGCCATCCTCTAGTCTAAGACTAGGCCACTTTCCCAGTGGTGGGTAGGGAAACATGGGTCCACTCACTACTCTGGTTCCTGCACAGAGACCAACAACCACAGTCCACTTACTTACTCCTTGGCCCTGTTGCTATGGGCAGGTGAGCTGGCCCAATGATGGGCTCCCCCTCAAGCTCCCAAGGAGTAACTACAGTTTGCTTCCTTTATAGTCCCTTCTGCTCCCAGCTTCCTAACTTTGTACCAGCCCAGCCCAGGCCTGCTCAGCTGAGCTTCATCTTCCATTAGGACTAATTCTCCCCCAGGTGCAACCTACTAGATTAATTAGCCCTTTCCAAGACACCTTAACCCCTTCAGATAAGGTGAGGAGTGAACACCCCAATCACAGCATCAACATAATGCTAATCAGCATTTACATTGCTTGCTGCCTGCTCAAACCCTGTGGGAGGACTCCATTATCACCCCACTTAACAGAGAGGGGAATGGCAGCACTGACAAATCATGTGACTTGCCCAATGCCACAGGGCGCGTGAGAAGCAGAGCTGAGATTAGAAATGAGGATTTCCTGATTCCCCACAGAGTGCTTGTTCCTCCAGCCCACGGAGACTGAATTTCTAAAGTCAGAAGAAGGTGGTTAACCAAGGTGTAGGTTGGGATGCCTTGATGGAGGAGGGTGGAGAAATCTAAGCGTGGATGAACATAAAAAGTGAATCTGCCTCTTGCACCACTCCTGGGGTAACATACCTTATTTCAGTGGAGCAGCATCAGAGCAAACACGACAGCCCTGTTCTTCCCTCCTGCGTCTGGCAGATGTTTGTGCCTCTTCACAATCAGCAGTGAGACGAAAGGGTAAACCCAGATTAGCTTTCACAGTGTTTTGTTGCAAAACTACTGTGTAAAAATGATTTTAAGTGACCTACATGATGTCTTTTCATATAATTGTTTAGCAATATCTGCTTCTGTAGATAATGTAGCTGTTAGTACTATTGGATCCCTGAGGACAAACTCCGGTTGTAACACATTTTCTCTGCACCAAAGCCTGCATAAATGTTAAATGAAGCCACTTTAAACAAATATAGGTAACAGAGGGGGAATAAGCCTGTTAACGGTATCAGCTCTGCAGTCACTAAGTCATAATATTTTATTTATTTATTATCTCATAATAGCTATAACAAAAGTAACTACATACAATAAAGTAATATTAACAGATGCAGACGTCAAAACGACTCACAATGTTCAGTCCTTCATAAAAATCTCCTCTGACTCAGAACATCTAATCCAATAAAAAACACAGCAAAATATGTAGCCCCTCTCCACTCCCCAAAAATGTTCAGTTGAAAGCCTGGGTGAGTCAGAAAGCATTTTTGCATGATCTATAGCTCCACAAACTCAGGCTCCAAAAGATAAACCTGCCAGTGCTGGCAAGCTGAGGCCAGGCCTACAGTACAGGAACTACAGTGGCACCGCTGTGGCACTGCAGCTATACGCTGTAGGGCCATAGTGTAGACGCGTCCTACAGTGATAAAAGGGGTTTTTCCATCACGGTGGGAACTCCACCTCCCAAGCAAAAGTAGCTTCGTTGATGGACGCATTCTTCCATGGACCTAGTTGAGTCTACACCGGTGGCTATGTCGGCATAGCTGCTGCACTCAGGAGTGTGAATTTTTCACATCCCTGAGCACCGTAGCAATGCTGACCTAACTTTTAAGTGTAGACCAGACCTGTGCCTTAGGTTCTGACAGCTGAGATGCCCTAAGCTACAGACCTCTACTCAGATGGTGAGAAGAGGGAAAGAAATGGGTTTTTTTTAGCTAACAGGTGCTCAGATTGTGGTCCACGGAGTACTAGTCATCTGCAGATCCTTCCCTGGTACTCCAAAGAATGAAAAAGTATGACAGCCAAGCAATAGGGGAGGGGGTTATGGAAAAGAAGATGGGAACTTGAGAGGGTATCTGTCTTACAAAGTGGTTCTTGGCATAAGAAATGACTGTAGGTCTTTAGGGGTGTCTCCAGCATAGCATCTTGAATAACATGAAGACTTGAGTGGGTGGCCAGGACAGGTGAAGAGGAAAGATGTTGTATACTCAAAGACCATGCTTACTAAGAAGTTGGGCAGTCATAAAGGCCGCTCCAGAGCAGCCCCAAGGACAGCACATGACAATCATCCAGTCTGGAGGTGACAAAGGTATGGATTACTTTGGCAAAGCTCACATCTGGCCGGGGGAGATAACCATCTCCTGATTGGACAGACAGAAGCTGCCAATGTTTTCTGGGCATCCAGAAACAGCAAAGGGATTCTAAAGGACCCAAAACTATCATCCAAAACTGCAGGTACAATCCTCTCTCCATTCCTCAACCCACTAGGATCATATCTGTCTTATCCAAATTCAGCCTCAGCCATTTTTCTAACTTCCAAGTCCTGTCCAAGACAGCAGGCAAACAGCAGGCTCTGAGTTCAATGAAAAGGAGGAGTTAAGTAACTGTGCTCCTACACCACTACCCTTTACTTCCTTCCCTTCAAGGGCATGGCATGACAACAGCACAATGCAGATGCAATCAGGGGACATTGCCAACATAGTGCATCGGAAAATGCTCTCTCCCCAGCTCTCTGATACCTCAGTGTTGGTTTAGTTTTAATTATAATGAACATTTATGCTTTAGCCAATGTTCCTCAGACCCGTCTAATCCAAAGGATTATTATGTGCATCGCAGAAAAAGCAGCACTGCCTCATAATAATAAGACTGGTAGCATGTCTAGCAGTGCTTTACATTTCATTTTTTAAGCCTCCAGCCAGCCTGGGATTTTGTCACATATTCTAAACGAGGTGAGGTCTGGCCGGGGGGCATTATTTGGGGTCAGAAACCCAGTGCTCTGCAGAAAGGTATGTGGCCGATTCAGTAGATGGCACTCTCCGTCTGCATCAGCCTTGAATCCTGGCTGGTGCTCTGTGCGACTGGAGGTGCCTTTTTTCAAATGAGATATATAACTGAGATAACTGTTCACTCATGGTCTTTAAAGGCACCCTTGGCAGCTTTCCCAAGAGAAAGGCTAGTCTTGAGGGTATAAAGCACAAAGTTAGGAGAGTTTAATTCCTGGCTCTGCCACTAACTTGCTATGAGACTTCAAACTTCTTTAATCTCTCTCTGTCTCAGTTTCTTCATCAGTAACACAGGGGTAACTAATGATTGTGAAAGTGCTTTGGGATTTGAAAGTAGAAGGTACTAGAAAAGGGCAAAAGAAGAAATAAGGTTTTTGCCCTGGTCTCCTGGCCCAAGGCCACCACAGGTCTCCACGCTCATCCTGGACTTTCAGCTGGCACTGCTATTCTTCACTTCCTCTCCTAACGTCTTTTGTGGTGCTGCTGGTACTGTAAAAGATACCATAAATCTCACCCCAGGTGCATGAAAAGATCTGTGGAGGGTTTTGAGGTTGTGTCCTTCTGGTTTCTGCTTTGGGACTGGCTATTCATGTTTTAGAGTCTCCTTCCTCTTGGTTTAATACCAGAAATTGTCTTTTCACCTTGTTTGAGTGCTGGGGAGTTAGCTGGTTCTTTTGTGTAACTCACTTCTTTAATATTTCATTATTTTCAACAATGGGAAAGAGTTCTCATTTGGCCTCTTTGGGGGATCTCCAAGCACAGCTGGAGGTGCCCAGAAGGGAGAAAGAGAAACACTGTTGAGATATCCATGGTGTCCAAAATAGAAAGCAATTTATATGGACAATTAAAAGGAGCCACCTGAGACCTTGGGGGCTGAGAGCTGGGATTCTGTAACCAGGCAATTTCTGGGACTTGAAAAAAAAATCATCTCAGGCCATTAAAAAAAAGAATAAAGAACAATTTGCCATTTAATTCACCAGGGCATTAGACCCCTGATTCATCACCAGGCATTATGTTGGAGAAGGAGAGCGGAGTCACCCATGGACAGGCTTTGAGGTATCACACTGGATGCCAGGTAAAGGTGAAGCATGTCAGAGTCTCTGCCTAATGTGAAAAAAATCATCTAAAAGTCTATGTCACCTGGGCCTTCTTCCTCCAATCCCCCATGTATTTGTCCCTCCGTCTCTGATTCTCTCTTCCCCTGACTCCTCTGCTTTGTTTCTGCTTCTGACTCATGCTATTACAAAGGATTAGGCCAGTTAAAAGGGCAGAACTGAGGTGACACTGAGTTAGCTGTTTGTCAGGTTTGTTTTGTTATCATCATTTTAGCTCCTTTAGCATTGGATGGACCAAGAGCTGTGGTCTTTTCTGTTTACCCAATATTTTTCTGCTGGCTCATCAGATAGGGAGTTCTGAGCCAGGCACAGAGGTGTTAAACCAGTCTGCTGCAGGACAACCCTAAGAAATATTTCAGCTGCTTAGTTTTTATGGCTTCTCACACGGCAAGCAAGTGTGACATGTGACCAATGGCAAGCAAGTGTGACCAATCCTGGATTTGCAAATGCAGTTGCGTGTCTTGCACGTGTACTCATTGCTGGGGGAAGGGACTGAGGCCTGAGCCTTATGACATGCTGTCTTCTTCTGCCGAGAACTCACATGCCATTCCTCAAAAGTGAATGCAGCCTCATCACAGTCCTCTCCATCCGGGTGTGTCCAGCACAACGAGTTCTCAGGTTTTAAAGTCTATCACGCATGCTTTGAGGTTGGCCTTCAAGGTGTCTTTATAGCTGAGGATAAGTTGATCCTTAAAGAGGGTTCCCAAGCTCAGGTGACTGTAGAGCACTGCTTTCAATATACGGGAAATCTCCATGTAAGCCACGTGTCTGACCCAGTGAAGTTGAGCCATGATGAGCACGATCTCGATGCCAGAGATTTGACACCTTTCAAGGACTTCAAAGTGTTGGTCAGGCAGACTTTCTATAAACAGATCTGTATTACCGCATGCCTAGAAAACTGACAGGCACCTGAGACTCTGCTTACATTTTACTGGCATCAGTGGCACCAATTGGGGAAGATTTATCAGACCAAAAGGTGAGTGTGGGAACACATAGTCCATGGCCATCATAAGGACTTGGCACGTGTAAGGCCCCCAGCTCCACCAACATGGAAGGCAACAGAGTAAAAGTGATGCAGGGCTGCTGCTACTTAGAACATCTTGGCACCAGCTCACTTACCAGGAGCTTCTGTGTCCTTTTTTGTCCCATGGTTGTTTTCAGCCAGGAGGAGAATTACACTTTATTGTCATCTGAGAGCTACTGAAACCGACGAGAAGGTCTAAGGAACCCCATGGTAGCACTATGGCATTCCTCCACTCAACACAGACACAAGTGAGTCTGTTCAGGCAAATCTCAAACTTAGAGGGGAAGGGAAAAAGATAGGGATCTCTTTCTACTGATCCCAGGGTGGGGGGAATAGCAAGAAATTCTTCACCTGATTGTGGGCCTGAGCCTAAAAGCAGGATTAAAGGAAGTAGGGTAATGTCTTGAAGTATCCCCTCCAGATTCCTGCTCCTGATTTTGGCACTAGCAAGGAAGAACCTGTTCCCAGAGAATCAGTTGTGGATTTTATATTAGCCCAGTGCATGCCGGGGAGTTAAACTGATGCTGTATGGATATGCACGCAGTGCAGACAAGTTTTGTAACTCACATGCTTATGTACCTAAACGTAAGGCGCTCCCAGTAATCAGGCACACAAGAGGGGAAAAGGAGAACTGAAATTGAAAGAGGAGGGAGAGAGTGATGAAGCAAGAGAAAAGAGGGAGGGGAGAAGGAATAGATTGCAGGCAAAGGAGGGAGAGATTTATAGAGAGGAGAAAAGAGGGATAGCAAGACAGACAGAAATTTTTAAAAGGGCCACACCAGAGCCATTCTTTTTACGTGAGAAATCTGAGGAACTGTCCCAGATTGAGGTGTCAGTAGACGAGATTTTGGAACAAATGGATAAATTAAAAAGTAATAAGACACCAGGCCCAGATGGTATTCACACAAGAGTTCTGAAGGAACTCAAATTAAATTACAGAAATACTAACTGTGGTACATAACCTATTGCTTAAATCATCGTCTGGACCAGATGACTGGAGGATAGCTAATGTGATGCCAATTTTTTTAAAAATGTTTCACAGGCAATTCTGGTAATTGCAGGCCAGTAAGTCTAACTTCAGTAGCAGGCAAATTGGTTGTAACTTTAGTGAAGAACAGAATTATCAGGCACATATATGAACAGGATATGTTGGGAAAGAATCAGCATGGCTTTTAGAAAGGGAAATCATGCCTTACCAATGTATTAGAATTCTTTGAAAGAGACAACAAGCATGTGGACAAGGATGATCCAATAGATACAGTGTACCTGGACTTTCAGAAAGTCTTTGACAAGGTGCATCACCAACAGCTCTTAAGGAAAGTAAGCTGTCATGGAATAAGAGGGAAGGTCCTCTCATGGACCAGTAACTGGTTAAAAGATAGGAAACAAGGAATAGGAATAAATGGTCAGTTTTCACAGTGGAGAGAGGTAAACAGTGGGTTCACCCAACGATCTGTACTGGAACCTGTGTTGTTCAACTTATTCATAAACGATCTGGAAAAGTGAGGTGGCAAAATCTGCAGAAGATACGATATTACGCAAGATAGTTATGTCCAAAGTTGACTGTGAAGAGTTACAAAGAGATCTCACTAAACTGCGTGACAGGGCAACAAAATGGCAAATGAAATTCAATATTGATAAGTGTAAAGTAATGCACATTGGAAAACATAATCCCAAATATCTATATACAAAATGATGAGGTCTAAATTAGCTGTTGCTACTCAAGACAGAGATCTTGGAGTCATTGTGGATATTTCCCGGAAAGCATTCATGCAATGTGCAGCAGCAGTCAACAGCTCAAAAAAGATGTATTAGAATTGGGAAAAGTACAGTGAAGGGCAATAAAAAATGATTACGGATATGAAACAACTTCCATATGAGGAGAGATTAAAAAGAGTGGGGCTGTTCAGCTTGAAAAAGAGATGACTAAGGGGGAATATGACAGAGGTCTATAAAACCTTGACTGGTGTGGAGAAAGGGAATAAAGAAGTGTTATTTACCCCTTCACATAACACAAGAACTAGGCATCACCCAATGAAATCAATAGGCAGCCATTTAAAAACAAACAGAAGGAAGTATTTCTTCACATAACACACAGGCAACCTGTGGAACTCGTTGCCGGGGATGTTGTGAAGGCCAAAAGTATAACCGGGTTCAAAAAAGAATTAGATAAGTTCATGGAAGATAGGTCCATTCTCCCCATGCTCCGGTGTCCTTAAACCTCTGACTGCCAGATGTGGGGACTGGACGACAAGCGATGGATCACTCGATAATTCCCCTGTTCTGTTCATTCTCTCTGAAGCACCTGGCAGAAGCCAATGTTGGAAGACAGGATACTGGGCTAGATGGACCTTTGGTCTGACCCAATATGGAAATCCTTATGATCTTATGTCTTTATTAATAATAAAATCATCCCGTTCAACTTCTGAGTGCATTTAATGTAAAGATCTCAAAGTATTTTACCAATATTTATAATGAAGCCCCATAGTATCCCATAAAGTCTATGTGTATGTATTTCATATGTATTATGGAAGAAAAGTCAGTGACTCTTATACTAAGTTGCCTCACACTTTCCATTGGAAAATAGTCTTGTGACCTTTTTTAAGAGCTTTGACACCGGCATGGTTTGCAGTAGGACTTGAAAATTTATAGGGGGAAAGCCCTAGGGTCAGGGATGTGCAATTTTGCTGGACCGTTTGATTCCGATCAGATTGGGCTGGTATAAGCTGATGAAAATCACCACTTGTCATTTGTAGTTTGCATAGTGCAGCTTGTTTCTGGCAGCATGAATGTGATGTGAACTTGCATAGAAATACACAAAATATGTCAATACATTGCCATGGTATCTGCACTGAGTAACACCACAAGACAGATGTATAAACCTATCTGATAGAATAAAAGCCAAGGTTTCTGCCTCACATACACAGGGGGTTTATCCTACGATTCAGGCAAGCATAACATTGTAAAATTCTTCTCCACTTTATTGTCGGTGTTTATCATAAAGCATCCTCTATCTGTTATGCGGTTATAGAGGAATCCTTAATGTATTATTTCAGAGTAAGAACTGAGAGTGAGTTAAATTACATTAACCTTTAAAGCCGGCATTATTGGGTAACATCAGGAGAGTGTATTACTGTACAATTTCCTCACCTATTCTTATCCCAGCAGTGCGCTTAGTGTATTTTTCCTAATAGTGCAAACCCTACATTAGAGTCTTTGAGCTCTCCACAAGGATTTTCTGTTCTCTTCCAGTTGAGTGCTCCTTCAAATGTGGGAATAGCTAGACGCTGAGTGGAAAGGGGCAGGTTCATGTGGCTGACGCAATGCATGCTGGTCCTTGAGCTGGTGCTGAGATAATCAGTAACGAACAGGAGAGATGGCTTGGCATGTGCTCTAGGTCCACGTTTGTCTGTTTTGTAAGAAGGAGACTTCAGGGCTACACTGCTTTGTTAAGGGTTTCTCAAGCTTGATGAAATGTACAGGCTATCTTTAGGGCTAGCACTGGCCATTGGGCAGGGCCAGATTTCCAATTAGGCACAGTAGGCACGTGCCTAGGGGCACCGGCATTCTAGGGCTGCCTAAATAGTGGCGGATTACCACATGGGCCAATGGGGCCTGTGCCCAAGGACCCCGGCCAATTTGGGGGCCTCGGACAAGTGACGTAACTCTGGCCCTGCCCCCTATTCCTCCTCCTCTCTCCTGGGGCCCCACTGCTTTGCTCCTCCTCTTCCTCCAGAGGCCCCAGCCCCTGGCAAGGCTGACAGCCAGAACCCAGCAGTATGCATACTCCCCCTGCCCGGAGCTGGCTGAGCTGGTCGCCCTAGCCCCTCTCCGCTCCCAACCCCGCACGAAGGTGGCCTGGCTAGCCCCTCTCTCCACCCACTGGACTTTGGATCAGGCTCCCATAATACAGAATTTTCAAAAGAAACCAGCAGCACCAACAACTGAGGACAGATTTTTCAAAAGAGCTTAGTTTCCATTTAGGTGCGAGTCCGGAATTCTTCAAAAACTGACCATGAGGTATTTTGAAAATCTGTCCCCTTGAAAATAAAGAGCCTGGCTTACCAGATAGGAGACTCCTTTCTCAGCAAGCGACAAGCACAGAGTTATATGTGGCTATCAGATATCAGAGGAGAACAGGATAGAACAGACTAGCGTTGTGTAATATCTGGAGACCTAGATAGGAGACATACCCTGGGCGATGCTGAGGAGGTGTGGGGGGCTCAAACGCCATAATGATACGCATGCTACACGAACAGAAGCAGACGAGAACATGTTTTGTTATGAAGGGTTGTTGGACGTGTGCATGTTAATAAAGAGCAGCTGCGTCATCTTGCCAAAAGCTAGCATTAATTGTGAAAATTAAAACTGTAATTAACATGAGAGGGGAAATAAATAAGTTGAAAAAAAAAATCAATGATTATTCTGAACAGGCCAAATCCCGAGCCTCGTTGCTCAGTTTTAACGCAGCCCTTAATCGGGCAAAGTTCCCGCTGATGTCAGTGAGGATTTTGTTTGATTAATGGCTAAGTACGAACCCCAGGATTTGTGCCATTGAATTCATCTAAAGTCTTATTTGCGTAAATAAAGACTGTGGGCAAGACAGGACCTTGTAGTGATAGCATTGTGTTGGGTGGGGTGAAAGACACCCTACCCCAATAATAGGAGGCATTGTAGCCCCGGGATACACAGGACCTCCTGGAATTCCCAGTGGGAGTCCAGATGCTGTGCCACTCTTTACCGGGCTCTCCTCTGTAGCTGATCAGTGGTGCTGACCAGTGCAAAGTGGGGAGCATGCCACGGCCCTGCCTCCACCTCCACTCTTTGGAGTGGCTCTACCAGCCATGTCCTCCACTGTACCTGAGCCATGGAGGTTACGAGTCTGTAATAGCCCTAGCTTCAGAGCCTGCCTCTTTAGCCCAAGCAGTAGAGATTTATGTGTTTAGCTCTGGAGGTCTCCAATTCAATCCCCAGTGTGTTGGCCAAGGTGCAGGCCCACATCTTTGTACTCTGATGAACTCCTTGCACATTCATATAAGGGCTAGACACAACCTAGCCCTAAGGAAGGGCTTTGGTGTTTGGTTCTATATCAACAGTTCCCAACCTGGAGTGCAGGACCTCTTTGGGGAGGGGAGGGAGGCACCAAAGATTACAGGGGGTCCATGAGGCTTCAGTAATATTGAGGTCATTTAACCCACCGAGCTTTATGCCAGGCTCAGCAGCCTTGAGCTCCGTGCCAGCCGGAGTGGAGGAGGAGCAGCCCCCCCCTGGTCCCGCAGCTGGTGGGGGACTGGAGCAGCCCCGGCCAACCTGCCAGGGCCTGCCTCCATTACTCTCAGTCCATAAGAGATGGGAAGAGGCAGGGCCATACGGGAGCATGCACTGGTGGCTGCGCCAGGGAAGGCTTAGCTTCTTATTCAGGTAAAGATAATGTATTATGTTGTTATTATTGTAATTTAATGTTTTATTAATTATTATTATGTGGTTATGTGTGTTTATGGCCAGTGAGGGGGCAGGGTGGGGGAGTTGAGGCGGCACGTGTTTTACCTAGTGTTAACCAGTGGGGCTTTCACTCAAAAAGGTTGGGAACCGCTGTTCTATATAATGATCTAATACAAATCCCTCTCTATATAGATATATGGAAAATAAAAATTATACTAATGGGCAGAAATACTGTTGGTTTTTCTTAATGATAAATGAAATGGAAATTTCTATTTGGGTGATGGATACAGTAAGTCAGAATTCTTCTTGCTAGTGTAGTTGATGCTTCTTTATATCCCCCATCTCATAAAAGTGTCAGGGATATTTAAAAAAGAAATATGCCAAAATTAAAATGGAGTAGAAAAAGGCTTTTCTCATATTTAATGGCATAATGAAGTCTTTTAAATGTAATTTTCTTTACTCTTCTGATTTCACATTCACAAAGAGGATCTCCTCTTCCATCTTTATTAGGCAGTGTGTTTGTCATCATTACAGGTCAAAGTACTTGCATAAACAGTTGATGAATATTAACCATTCAAAATTAAATAGTAATAGTTTGCACTCACTGTTGTGTATGGAAATAATTGTCCCTGAGTTAGAACCCCCGACTCTCTGCCATCCCACTGCTTTGTGCAAGGGACCCAGGCAGGGGTGGGGAGATGGAATTCTCCCCTGAACCCTGTGGCAGTACATCAGAGGCCCAAGAGGCTTTATCCTTCATAGTCCTACAGCCCATGGTCAGTGATGGTGTCCTGTTGTGCTAGTGGATATTTTATACAGGTCACAAACCCAGTGGCTTCTCCTCTGCCACTTTGCCAGTCTGACTGCAATCCCATGCCTATGTTCTCACGGGACCTGTCCAAACTAGGCGAAGAGGATGTGTCTGAAAATGTGGTAGCCCATGTTTTAACTAACAAATTGTCAAACACTTGAGTGAACACCTATGAAAATACATTAATTCATCATGGAGCCTAGAGGTGAGCCTTTTAAACCCAGTCTTTGCTTGGTGCTAAGTGATGTTTAAAAACATGCTAGCTAACATGTTTTTAAAAATGACCTATTCTCCTGGTGTAGGCCTAGCCTCGTGGCGAAAGCCGCTGCTGAAACAAAGGGGGCTGTGGGCCATCTCTGCGTCTGACCCCCTTTGCACACAGGGACCAGGGCATTTCAGCAGCATATGGGGCCTTCTGCAGCTGCAGAATCATTTCACCCAGAAAGTGCTGCTCTCTCCCTCTTCGCAACTCTCAGCCCCTTGGCATTTTAGTGCCAATGTCATCTTGTCGTCAGAGCAGCAAAGCCTTGTAGCGCATTTTTATAGAAAGCTCAGCCATGTGCAAAAAAATGGGGTGGGGGAAGAAATCCATCTGCAGAGCTTCTAATGTCCCTCTGGGCCTCCCGAAAGAGCAGAGCAATATTTACAATGTTGTCAGCCATTAAGAGACCAGTGGGTGTGGAAAGGGGCAGAGGGTTTTGGTTTTTTTGCCTTCCTAGCAATTCACTTTAATTAAGTCCTGTAAGCAGAGAGTCCAGAGTGGAGGCCTGAACAGCTCCAGGGCCCAATTCAAAAACCCCTGGCCCTGTCCTGACTAGGTAGGGTTAATAAAAGACTTGCTGTCAGATATTTAATTAGCATTGGAGGTACAGGGATTCAGCGTTAGGCTCAGGTTTGTTTAAGGCTCATGTGTGCTCAAGCAGCGAGATAATTTCACATTGTACTTTCCTGTGCCCTTCGCTGAGCTGTACCGCCTCAACCTAGAGTAAAAGCTCCATCTGGAGGCAGCACAATCCCGCGCTGGCTCCCTCACTGATCCCAGGTTCAACTCGGCACATATATCCGGACGGCCAGCAAGAGTGGCCACGTGGCGGTGGGGACGAGGGAAATATTTGCTGCATGTTTGCTTCGACCCCCCATCAATCAGCGTGGAACATTCTAATTATCAACCGAATTCCACTCCAACGCCTCCTCTCCCTCCAAACAGAATGGAACACGCCATTTATGTAGCCCCATTGGAGACTGTGCCGATAAAAAAAAAACAAAAAAAAACCCCTTCGCTTTAGGGTTTTACAAATGTCATGTGATCCCCCACCCCCTCCTCCCGACCCCCCGTAGCCCTTGCAGTCTGCGTTCTCGGGAAGGGTGAGAGTGTCATGTAGACAGCCGGGCCGTAAGATGGGACAGGATGAATCCCGTGGCTCCAAACTCCCCTCAGCTCTGGAGTGGGGTTTGAAACCTGGACCCAGCTATGGACTTCGTAGCTTGGACTCGTTGCTAGGAATACTATTTCAATGCCATTCCCGAGGCACAAAGTGGCACTGAGCCTCCCCCTTGCTTCCTGTTGTCCAGTCAACAGGCCCCATTCCCGGCTACGCGAAGGGGGCAGTTGACATCACGCTGGCCGTGGAAGACAGCCCCTGAGCAGGGGACAATTCCAGCCGGCGTAGAGCTGGGGTAAGGGTTTGAAACTGGTCTTCCTCTCAGTTTTGTCAGCGGGGCAGGGAGGCTTTCCTCAGCAGGAGGAGGAGTGGGAGTAGGTCCACGGGAGTAGTAGGGCTTGTCTACACAGCCCCATAGGTTGGACTACAGGGGCGTGCATTGCAGCACACACCGCAGTGCTGTGTTGTCTCTCTCCCATGTGCCTGGCGCGAGCATGAATAGGTACCTCGTTTGCATTAACTTAGTCCGCTTCACCCAGGCACGTTGGTGCATACTGCTGTTCACACCTCTGGAGTCCAAACTCCGGTTCCCTAAGTGTGTGTAATGGGGTTTAAATGAGTTTAAAGGGATCTACATTAGTATAAAGGGGTGTGGTTCTCCATTGCCCTGCACCTTGAGCAGTCATTTATGCCAGTGCACAGTGTGTGAGACATTCCACCGTTCTAATCCGGGAGCATTTTAGGGTACCTCTACACTGCGCATTGCCAGCAGCGGCATGTGGGGTATGTGTCACTACACACCTCGCTGAAAAGGTAGTTGCGTCCACGTTGAGGTGTGTAGCTACACCGGTCCGTGAAAGGCTCTAGTGAGGAGAGGCAGTGAGAAAATCTGAAATTTAAAAAAAAAATCCAAACGCTCTTGGAAGAGGCACCGACACCGGGGGGTGCGCTGGGAATCAAGCATCCCCAGAAAAAAAATAGGGGGATGCACAGCACCCATGAGCCACAGCATGAGCGACGGGATGCGGTGCAACTGCCTTTGGAGGTGCACCAGCCCAACACCTTCGGAGTGCCACCATCGGAAGCTCCTGAGAAGTGGGGGAACTGCCAGCACCTGGACTGTAGCCCCACTCTCGCTCCACCTCTCCCTCCGCCCCCCCCCCCCCCACCTCTTCCCAAGGCCCAGCCCTTGCTGTGCCTCTTCCCCCGCTGCCCCTCTGCCCGCTGGCTCTCACCGTCCAAAAAAAAAAAAAAAGTGAACTCCCACAAGTCTGAGCTGCTTGAGCGTGCGGTTAGGGGACCCTTTGAAATGGTGTTTTCCCTCCAGGGAAGCATTTTCTCCAATGTTTATAAAAGGCTCAGATAACACAGAGATAAATAAATAGGTATAAACGACATTGCCCCCCACTTTGGATTTAAAACCTCAAACAGGGAAAGCACATGGCCTTTGACAGAGAATGGGGGATAGTGGTGTATTGAAAACAGTGTTAAAACAACCAGACAGCATCAGGTTTTTGCGGTTTTAAATAACCCTGAGCAGGCTTTAAACATGATCTGAACCACCACATAGATGGGACAGATTATACAGTGCTTGCCACCGCAGAAAGTAGGGAGTAGTTCTTGTCTAGGAAGCCAGGTCACCTGAGGAGGTCTTGCTCCTTCAGTGCTGACTCTGCGGATCCTGGCAGGAAAAGGAATGTGCGAAATCATGCCACTCTCTCTGAACTCCCTGACACCTCCTGCAGAATGCATTTGTCTCCTGGTGACGCTATAGCCTTGACCTAGGGCAAGAAACCTTGTGCAGGATCCTATAAGTGCTTTGGGTGACTTACAGTGACAGGTCTTGCATGGCAGCATACTGATCGCTTACGTTGTGGGGCGTGTCATCCCCACGGTATCTGTGCAGAGTCCCTTCTAGTCAGCCTCAGATACAATTTTTTACTTTTCCCTTCACTGATGCTATTTGATTCCTTTCTCTGGCTTTTTTTTTTTTTTTGGTGGCAGCTTTTCAGCAGCTTAAGACTGGGTTCACTCCAGGCCCCTTTTTATTCTGGGAGTGAGATAGAGTAGTCATGAATGGTCCGTTTCCTGCCTGACCAATTTTTTACTGGCAATTTTGAAATCCCACAGGTACAGAGTGACGGTGATGGAAAGGCGTGCTGTGCTGTGGCTGTTTTGTGTGCTGATCATGGCCCAGCTGCAGATTGACTCTCTCTTTTATAAACTGATTCATACTCTGGCTGCTGTTTGGTTGAGCAGGTATGTTTAGTAAAGTTTTGGGTGAACTTGGTGATAGTGATGCTTTCGTGATTCAAATGTAATGTTTGCATAGGGGGGATTTATCTGTATTTATTCCTATCTCTGTGTATAGTGACATGCATAACATTCACTAGTTTCTAACACTTTTTAGTATGTTTTATATATGAATTTACAGTGAATAAAGATGTTCTCACATTGTCTCTCCTGTCAGAATAGGCCATTCCCCATCGCTCTGTCGCACTCTTTTTCTTTCATCACTATAATCTATTCCCCCATCTCTCTCTTTCTCATCATGGATTCGAAGGCCAGAAGGGACCATTGTGATCATCTAGTCTGATCTTCTGTATAACACAGCCTACAGAATTTTCCAAAATAATTGCTACAGCCTAGCTTTTAGGAAAAAACATCCAATCTTGATTTTAAAATTGTCAGTGATGGAGAATCCACCACGACCCTTTGTAAATTGTTCCAGTGGTTAATTATGCTCCTGGTTAAAAACGTATGCCTTGTTTCCAGTCTGAAGTTTTTTAGCTTCAACTTCCAGCCCTTGGATCCTGTTATATCTTTCTCTACTAGACTGAAGAGTGCATTATTAAATATTTGTTCCCCCTGCAGATACTTATAGACTAATCAAGTCACCTCTTAACCTTCTGTATGTGGGGCTAAGTAGATTGAGTTCTTTGAGTCTATCACTAGAAGGCAGGTTTTCTAATCCGTTAATCATTCTTATGGCTCTTCTCTGAACCCTCTCCAATCTATCAACATCCTTCTTCAGTTGTGGGTACCAGAGCTGGACACAGTATTCTAGCAGTGGTCGCACCAGTGCCAAATATTGAGACGGTAAAATAATCTCTCTACTCCGACTCAAGAGTCCCTTGTTTAAACATCCTAGGATTGCATTACCCCTTTTAGCCACAGCGTCATATTGGTGGATAATCAGCTGAACATGAGCTCCCATGACCCCCAAATCTTTTTCAGAGGCCCTGCTTCCCAGGATAGAGTCTCCCGTCCTGTAATTATGACCTGCATTCTTTGTTCTTAGATGCATACATTTACATTTAGCCCTATTAAAACACATATTGTTTGCTTGCGCCCTGTTTACCAAGGGATCCAGATCTCTCTGAATCAATGACATGCCCTCTTCATTATTACCACTCCCTGAATCTTTGTGTCATCTGCAACCTGCATCAGTGATGATATCAAGTTAGTTTGACAGTATCTATATGCCATAAACCCCTCTTGATTTGCACTAATTACATTACCCTCCTTTAATTCTTTATGAGTCCCGTATCAATCACTCCATTATCTCACTCGTGATTGATGTCAGACTGACACTGACAGACCTGTAATTATTCAGGTCATCTTGTTTACTCTTTTTTTAGAAGAGGCACAACAGTAGCTTTCTTCCAGTCTTTTGGAACTTCTCTAGTGCTACAAGACTTATTGAAAATCAACATTAATAGTCCAGGAAGCTTCTCATCCAGTTCTTTTAAAACTCTTGACAGTTATCTGGACCTGCTGATTTTAAAAATGTCTAACTTTAGTAACCTCTCTTTAACATCCACCTGGGATACTAGTGGAAAAGAAAGAGTGTTATCATCACCATATGATAATACTAGATCATCTATTTTTCCCCAAATACAGAACAGAAATATTTTGAACACTTCTGCCTTTCCTGTATTATTATTGATAATTCTATTATATCCATCTAGTAATGGATCAACATCATGGTCCGGATTCTTTTTGTTCCTAATATATTTCAATGATTCCTAATTATTGTCCTGATATCTGGTGGCCATAGAGTTCCCCTTGTGTCCCTTTGCTTCCCTTATCAATTTTCTACAATTCCTAACTTCTGATTTATATTCATTGCTATCAACTTCCCCTTTCTTCCATTTGTTGTATACTATTTTTTATTTTCACTTCCCCTCTAAACCAAGTCGTTTCTTTAACCAGTACAAATTTCTTCCTCAGTTGTGACTTTTGGGACATCTAGTAAGGCATTCTTAAATGATTCCCCACAATCATTCACATTTTTATGATTTAATTCTTCCTCCCACTTGATCTGACTAACAATTGTTTTCAGCTTTTTTAAATTGGTCCTATTAAAGCACTAAGTATATATATTACTGGACTGGACTTTATTCTGCTTGTATATTACAAATATGATCTAGTCATGATCAGTATAGGCTGTTTCCCCATCTCTCTCTCTCTTGCTCTCTCCCCCCCTCTTTGCCTCCCCCCAATCAGCAGATCAGTTTCTCAGCAGTTGCAGTCTCATCTACCAGTCTGATTCATCTTTCCCTGATGCCTTTGGGGAGAGTGAGAGGAAAAACCACAATCTACCTTTCTAAAGAAACTGATGGCAGCCACAGGCATTAATATGAGAAGCTGAGGAGAGTGTCATTTTTCACTGAAGCTGACATTCAAGCAGTTTCATAAATATGAAATCAAACCAAAGGGCTCAGATAGGCCACCACCCCCTCCTCCTCTAGCTGGGTATGACTGTGATATTCTCTTCTCCAGCTTCAAACAAGGGAATGACACAAGTAAGTAAATCTCCCAGGATGAGGGAGTGAATAACAGGATGTGCTGAGTGATGCACCAGTGATGTATCTACCCATGCCAGGGAAGAGTAATCAAATGATGCAGAGAGGTCACTGGCTGCTATTGGGTGTGGCAAATTTTCCTGAAGAGGGTTTCTTCTTTGACTACATTTGACAACTGGGCTGCCATTTCCCCATCATTGCATGGGATGATGGATCTGTGCCCAGTGGCAGCAGACACATGCACAAACACACACACCCTGCTCTTGGTGGTGAGTGCACGTCATTCAGTTTGCCTGGTTCACATCATGATTTCAGCAGGCTTGCACTAGCCTTATACCCTACAGTTGATGTGATACCCTGGGAGATCCCATAAAAATTCCTGGCCAAGCCTATGGAACAACTTAGAGAAGCATCCCAGGTTTTACAGAATGCGCACACCAGGCTCAAGCAAGGGGGCCTGGCCACAGCCAAGAAAGCATGGAGCAATAGATGTCATCAACCATGACTGCCCTCCTAGAACAGATGGCAATCAGGTGTTAGTTAGAGCAGCCCTGAAACTGCTCTAGTTTACGTCAGGGCCTGGACCTATTGTGGCTGGCCCCAGAATTGTGGAGCTGGAAAGGTGTTGTAAAGCCATCTTTCTTTCCATCTCGAGTTCTGTACCAAGTGCAGTGCTAAATAAAGCCCAGATGGTGACGCTGCACTGGAATCCTGGGTAGATGTGGAGGGCAAAGCTGTAGGAAAACTCGAGTGGGCAGTAATCAGTATGGGTTTCTTTGAAACCTCCCAGATCTGGGAAACCGAGAGTCGTTTAAACGTGATTATATTCATGCCTGGGATAAATGAATGTGTAGCCCTATAATGTACGAAAATAAAATTGTATTCTGGTGCAGGCAGGGTGCAGCGGGTTGCTGTGGCAAGCAGATCAATTAAGAGAGCCAAGTTCTATTCCTATAGTGGCTGGAAAATGATGTCCACTTCCAGGAAAAAATGGGATGGGAGCTGAGATAGGGATGGGGGTTGAGGATCCCAAAATTACTCCACTGGAGAGCAGGGTTAGAATCAGCATGGTCTCTAGTGTGCAATGGGGGATATAGGTCAATTAAATTGCTCCCATAAAAGAGGCCCTGGAATTTTCTAACATAACATCCACTGGGGCAACATAACACCAAAAGGTGAGGGGCCTGATTCCCCATGGCCATACACTGTAGCCATTTGCATTTCGCAAAGTGGGCGTAAAACCTTGCCACTCTGGACTTGGAACATTTTTGCATAAGCAGCAACTGTAACAAACTTACATACACTCATCAGTGGTTACTGAACCTGTAACCTTCACCACTGACAGCTCAAATTTAGCTGAAAGAGTAGTGCTCTAAGTATGAAATGGGTCTTGAATTACAGGGACTCTCTGCTCAAGGGAGTCATGGTCCTAAACACTAGGCTGTTATACAGGGCAGTGAAGAATCCAGTCTGACCTCTTGGTTGTAACACCAGAAGATACCCCACCTCTGGGTTGGGCAGGAGGAGGATTGGTCAGCCCTGATGACAAGAACTCGTTAGTGGTAGGGAAGTAGAAGTTCTGACTAACACCAGAAGGCGCACTCCTGCCTGTCTCTCCAAGGCATCTCTGAGGTTACCCTTTCCCTTTGATTTTCAAGCTACCCTTTCCTGTGTGGGTGAGGTTACTCCCCCGGCCATATTTCTGAAATTGCCCTTCCCCTTTTGCATGAGGTTACTCTCCCCTGTATTACTGGAGCAGGGTGAATGAATGCATTCACAAATGCAACTGTCTGTCAAACCCAGAGGTTGAGGAGCTACACAGTCAGGCCTGGTCTATACTCACCAGCAAATTCGGCGGCAGTCGATGGGAGTTTCGCACGCTACATAGAGTAGCTTGCATAACTTACGTCGACTTCCTAACGTCTCTTCTGTGCGCCGTCTCCACTGCACTGTGCAGATGGGAAATGCGTACCCGTCGAAGTGCCACGCTTTTTGTGGAGGTGGTTTTACTAAATCGACTTCTGGATCGATTGAGCAGGTCTTCACTTCCACTCAATCGATCCGGATAAACCGATCTGATGGCAGCGAATTTGCCACTGTCAGTGAAGACATACCACAGCAACAGTAGCAGCTCACCACTAACTCTGGCGGTGGAGATGCAGCTAGAAGCACTGAGAGCAGGATTTTGAGATAAAGAGGGTGGGGTGAATGGTTAAGGACCCACTGATGCATTTAGGTTTCTGCTGCCTTTTGTCTAGATCCCCAGTTCAAGAATTTTAGTTGTTGTCTAGGAAATTTTCACTAGGGGCCTGAATCAACAACCACTGAAGTCCGTGAGACCCTTTCTATTTATTTCAGTGGGCACTGAGTCAGGCCCATCGTGACTTGATGGGCAAGGGGATTGTTTATGCCTGGCACCTCTAGGCACAGGTTCAAGTTAGAACCTAGTGTCCATAGACAGTAAGTAGTGGCAGGATGCTGGTCGTTATCGGTTAGCTATTTGGCAGGTCTCAGACCAGTTCCTCAAGAATACATTGCAAAACGCCCTGCAATTGGTACTAATTCGCTTCCTCACGGGCAGTCTCAGAATAGAGACCAAGTGCTAAACAAAACATGGATGCTCAACTCCCCTGCTCATTCCTAGTGGAGGTCCCTCGAGGTCAAGGTTAGGTGCAGTGGCGAGGAAGCCTGCATTGTCTGTGCTCAACCTGTTCTGTGGAAAGTGGACTTCATGGCTGCAGCTTCTCTGCATTAATGGCCCTGCTCCATTACCTCCTAAAATTTAGGATGTGCAGCATAAATTCATTTGCCACTGAGCAAACAATGGGAGTGTGATGGGGTGAAACCCATCACAGGGAAGAAAGGTTTCGGAGACACTTAGTTACATCTGTTGCACCTGGGCCATAATTAACTGGCTACTTCTCAGCTGCAGGGGTGGGACAAAGAGGCATCAGGTGATAACCTAATAGGACACCTGGACCTCATAAAGGAAGGAGCATTCAGTCTGTGAAGGGACCTGAGCTAGAGTCTGTAGGAGAACGGACACCTCGGCGAGATGCCATCTGAAGGACCAGTGCTCAAGGCTGTAGCCGGATAGAAGATTCTGGAATAGCTAAGAAGGAGTGTGAAGACAGAGCCCAGAAGAAAGGCGGAGTGACTTGAAAGACTTTTGGACATTAGTTTGAGCTTTTATTGCCCAAAAGGGATTGGATCTAGATGCTTCTCAGTCAGAAGGCTGAGTTGTGCACAAAGGGAGGTGACCAGCAGAAGAAGACGAAGATCCCTGCAACATCATCCCCTGATGCCAGGGGGACGCCCTAGTGATGAATGCACACCATACAAGGGAGGAATTTACACTTCCTCTCAAATTCATTTCACTCACTTTTCTTTCAACACCAAAATAATTCAATTAGCATTCCCAACTTTTCTACAGGCATAAAGCAATATGAAAAAGACTGAATAAATGCTGGCTGCTTCCTTTCCTGCTCGCAGGAGGATGAGATTAATTATTCTCCTATTAAAACAAAAATTAAATATTTTCTAAGCTTTTATCCTGTTCCTGTTTTTGTCTTTAGTTCCTCAGCTCCTAAAAAAAACACAAAACGTTTCAAAATAACCCAAAATTGATGCAAACAGAATAATTGGCAAGGCGTGAAAATACCTCTCGTATCCTGGAGACAGGCTGTGTTGTTGGTCGTTTCTTAATTTTCACTCTATTAAGGTAATTTCCTGTGACTGTGGCTTTTCCTGCAGCCGTTCTCACACACTGCCATCTCTGGTTTCTTCACACAGGCTTTTTCTCTAGGCAGGAAAGAAAAACAAAATGTAAAGCCCCTTCTCCAGAATCCAAGAGGCAGAGATGCTGATCCCTGAGCAAAATGAAAACCCAGCATAAGCAGGAAAAGGGGAACTGTGAAATGATTTGGTGGGCTACTCAGTCCACTTTCCACATCACTGCACTGGTTGCTAACTAGTGCCCTTATTGTATGTAGTGATGTTGTAGCCATGTTGGTCCCACAATATTAGATAGATGAGGTGGGTGAGGCAATATCTTTTATTGACCCAACTTCCGTTGGTGAGAGAAAGAAGCTTGCGAGCTTACACAGAGTCCTTCTTCAGGCCTGACCTCTTTAGGCCAGTACCTTGACTCTCTACCGCTCTTATTGGCAATCTCATTAGAGAAGTCAAGGATTAAGGCGATTCACTAAAAATACAACTATGCCCAGACAATTGGCTGCAACTCAGTTGTCCCTTAAACTGGTCCCAGGTTGGATTTTAACAGTATTTTATAACCAGGCCAAGGTGTGGATCTAATGAAGCTTAAATGGGCCACCAAGAGTTTGGGGCCTTAGCCACACCCACATGTGGTTTTTTGTCTTTGGTTTAATCTCTTTCCTTGATGATGACATATGCTACATGCCCCTGATCAGAAGGTGATGCTGGAATGTCTATTGAAGTCAAACTAAAACCTCAGATCTGAACACTTCTAGGCTTTGGGGACGGCCAGATCCAATTCCAAATTTTGCAACTCAGGTCCATCCCTAATTGAAACGAATGGCACATTTTCAGATTTGTCAGTAATGGGGGAGACCCTGGTTAAATTTTAGAGACAGGGTGGATTGTTCAGATGAAATACAACCCAAAGCTTTGTCCACATCTCAAACTGACCCCGTGTCTGAAACCGTTTTACAGCGCTGGAGAAATCTGGCTAAGCTTCTTTTACTCCCCTTGTTTTTCCTTTTTTTTTTGGACCCACTTTGCTTCCTGCTTACAGTCAGGACTGAGGGTATGTCTACACTGGAGCTGGAGGTGTAATTTCCAGCGTGGTTAGACATGCTCAATCAGAACTAGAATGGGTAAGTGCACTAAATATAACAGTATAGCCACAGCGGCACAAGTGGCAGAAGGGCTAGATGCCCTGAGTACGTACCTAGGTTTTCAGACAGGATCATATTCAGGGTGGCTAGCCTGTCCTGCCACTCACACCACTGTGGATACTCTTCTCTTTTTTTAGCATGCTAGCTCAATCTGGAAATTACACCTCCAGCTACAGGGTAGACATACCCACAATGTGAAAGTGCTGGAATAAGAAGAGAAAGTGTCAACTGCAAACAGGAAGTACAGTAGATCCTCAGAGTTACGAGCACCAGAGTTACGAACTCACCAGTCAACCACCCGCCTCATTTGGAACCAGAAGCACGCAATCAGGCAGCAGCAGACACACACACACACACACACACACACACAAACCAGTGCTGTGTTAAATGTAAACTACTAAAACATAAAGGGAAAGCAGCATCTTTCCTCTGCATAGTAAAGTTTCAAAGCAGTATTAAGTCAATGTTCAGTTGGAAACTTTTGAAAGAACAACTGTAATGTTTTGTTCAGTGTTACAAATGTTTCAGTTATGAGCAACCTCCATTCCCGAGGTGTTCATAACTCTGAGGTTCTACTGTACTAGCAATCTTGGGATGCATCTTCAGTGCATGAGAGCAAGACGTGGTACATCAGAGGCCAGAGCAAGTTAACTTTCTGACACGTTTTGTCCTACCATCCTTGGGTGCTGGGAGCCAGTTCCTTAGTAGGCATTTGTGAGGGACTTCGACAAAGACTTTTTGAGAGTCCAATATGTTCTCCTCTACCCACTGTGGCTGATCAAGCTACAAGAATTCTTGTAGACTGGAGAGACATAATTTTCCTTTACCAAAGGTATGTTGGTTTGTCCCCCTCAGTTCATGTTTCTTTTGGTGTACAATAATTCTATATTCAGTTATCTTTTCAAGCAATTTTCCTAGCTGCAAATAAAGCTAGCTGGTCTGTAACTCCCAGGATCACCTCCCCGCACATTTGTGTGGACCCAGGATTATTGGGCAATTTTAGAAAAAGCATCTGAATCATTGGTGCTTATTTAATGCAAATCTTCCCCTATGCTTGATTTTTGCCAATCACGACGAACACATATTTCCACTATCTGAGATGGCCGACTGGCAACAATGTGTGGGAATCTGCTGCATCCCCCATCACAAAGTCAGTTGCAATTGGCTCCTCTTATGTCCTTTTAGTCTAGATTGTTTCATTTTGAGGGTGCTTTTTACATGCAGTGGGGATAATGCACAACACTTTCCTGACTGGTATCTGCAACTTTTGTTTTCCATTTACTTTCAGCTGTGCCTTATGTAGAAATGATTCACGTCCATTGACTTATGACTGACCTGAATCTTTCAGTCTTTGATTCTTAAATCAGTGGTTGATGTTATCCTTCCAGTGATGGACAGGCTGATTTTACTGGATGTAACCGCAGCTTTGGATGCCACTGGCTACAAGCTGTGTCTCTCGGTTTATCTGTGGAATCTCACCCACCTGTCACTCGTCTGGCAGGCAGTGTGGGCTGGTGAAGAGGCATAATGTGGAAGAAGGAAGAGTTGGGTTCCATTCTCACTTCTGTCATTGACCTTGGACAAGTCACTCCACCTGTCTACACCCTTTCAACAGCCTGCAAAATGGTGTGAATGAGAACTCATCACCTTTATACTGTGCTTTGCAATGTATAGGTGAAAAGTGCTAACTGTGAACATATGTATACTTGTATAAGGCACTAATTACTTTATTATCTGTTGTTCCTATCAGTACATTCACTCCTTCCTCTCTAAGAACTCCCAGGAATTAGTGCTAGGTGACTATTCTACCTCCCCAAGTTTTCTTCCATGTGGCATCCTTTAGGTTCCGTTGTCTCATTCGGTTTGTTCAATGAGCATGTAAAGCTGTTGGAGGAGATGATGAGATGTTTGGGGGAGCAACGTTATCAATATGCTGATGAGGCCAAACGCTCTCCTCCACTGAGCACAGATCACATTCTCATTCCTCTCCCTGTCTCATACAGAGATAAGCAGCAGCAAACTGGCTATGACTAAAGACATATAAGATGGAGGTTACGGGTGTTGGCAGAAGAAAATATTCAGAGATCCAGACAGAGAGCCTAGCTAAATCATCCATTGAGCCTGTTCACCTGATTTCCAACAGGATGCTCCACAGCCTCTTGGTCCTATTGGATCTAGTGCTGCTCCTGGATTTCCAGCTAGCATTGGTAACCTATGACACTTAGCTAACCACTGAGTTAGTGAAGAAGGCAACTTCCCACCTTCTGACACTTATGTTCTGTACTCACTTCCTCTTCCCTTCTAGGTGCAATTTCAAGGTACTGTTGACAGACTTCAAAGCCTTGAATGGTCTGGACCTCATGGCATGTGAGATTGGCTGTGATGCTCTTATTAGCAGGCCCTGGAGTTTTACCCTCCTGGTCCAAAGACAGAGTTCAGAGCCCTAAAAACCTCCTCATTGTTGGCACTCGCCCCTCTTGATGGTTCATCAGAGCCAGAATCTAGCAGAAAATAGTCTCCTTGATAGAAAGGGCTCTTTGGAGGAATAAAGGTGCCACCATCCCTCATATATCCTGGGGTTGTTTGGCTCTACAGATGTGCATAGTTAAAAAGCATCCTCATTGGGTCACACTTTGTGTTATTTTCTGGTGGGCCCCTCTTGTATGACTGGAGGAACTACATCTAGTCCTTCTGCTGCAGAGAACGGTCAGCCCTATTGTGGAATGGAAAGTGGAAGGATTAAAGAGGAAGAGAGGCAGATACACCAGAATCTGGAGATGGGAGGAGAGGGAATACCTCAGAGGCTTCACACAAACACAGTAGGTGAAAACAAAACAAACAGCAGTTCCCTGGAAGTAGTGAGTTGCCCACAGCTTTTAAATCAGTCCTGCTCACTCCTATTAACAACAGCAAAGCAGGGACCATTCAGAGGAACGTGCAGGAGGAGAGGGGAATGAGAAAGGAGACTGGGGGAAGGAGAACACAATGGAAGGGAGGGAAGAGTGGCCTTGGTTTTGTGGAGTTCTGGGTTTTGTTAATTTCACAGGGGTTTTAAGGTCATCATGAGCAAATGCTAATGTCTTCTCACTGACACTCAGTGGCCAGACTGGTCAAGGCTGGGTGTCTAAGGCTAGGCTCTTCATCTGCACTTTGGCACCTACGTGATCACCTTAATTTTCAAAGGAACCGAGCACCCAGCAACTCTCACTGGAGGCCAACAGGAGCTGCTGGGTACTCAGCACTTTCGCACAATCAGGCCTTTCTTGATTTTGAATCTGGATTTAGGTGCTTAGCTTTAGGCAGCCAGGTTTGAAAATTTTGGCCCAGGTGACCTTTTCCCTGCAAAAGTGAGTGCCACCATTACAAATAAAATAAAATACATTGCTACGGGGTCAGCTTGGGCTCAAACTTTCCTGCCCTCCCTGAAAAAGCTTGGTGGCCCCAAGACACTACAGAAGCTGTATCTCTATTTCCATTAGTATTTTACGTCTCCCCTTCTCTGCCCTTGATTTCTCATTCACTCTCTCTATTTGTTTTTCAGTCTGCCTTACTCTCTGCTGCATTTTCATCCTACTTGTTCAGTGGAGATTTTCTCTGTTTTCACACCCATCTCTGCTCCTTTTTTTAGGCTTTCCTAAGGGGAGCACAAACCTGGAAACATCTGAACTAAATTTGCTTACATCTGATGTTTGCAAGGATTTGACATTAGAAAAGACAAGTTTGCCCATCCCTAACTATTAGCTATTTGATTGCCCTCTTTCTAGCAGCAGGATTCTCCCGAGCCTAGGTGCACGGAGTAGTCAGCTCGGTGAAGGGAAATGAATCTGGGATTCATTCACACCCACACAATCAAGTGCTGAAAAGGTGAAGGGAGACATCCTTTTGTTACATGATTTAAATTCAAATTAGTTTTGCACGCCAGGCGTAAGAAGCATCCCATTTACAATGCAGAAAAACACCAGAGCCTGATGGCTGACACATCCTGGACAGATAACCTTTAAAGACAAGAATATGGGTTCAGAATTAGTGCAAAATGAAAGTGATTCTGTGATTTAATATAACGAGTTAATTACCTGTGTCAGAGAGTAGACCAAACAGCTTGGAAATTGTCTCCTTTATTGAAATTAATTGAAGTGAAAAAAGATTTTCCTCAAAAAATAGCTAATTTATGGAGTCCTGTAAATGGTAGATAAAGGGTCCAATTCTGCCCCCGTTACACCTGAGTAGCTGAGAGGATTGGGCCCAAAGGATTAAACAGACTTTTGGTAAGTCCCTGTAAAATGGAATCTTGTTGTCGCCTTATATTTCATGTGTAAACTCGAAAACTTGTCTCTCTCACCAACAGAAGTTAGTCCAATAAAAGATATGACCTCACCCACTTTGTCTCTCTAATATCCTGGAACTGACATGGCTGCCACCACTTCATCCCCCCAGGACAGAAATCCCCAACTCAGATTCATGACGTCAAGACCTTTGGCCATGACATCACAGTACAAACCCAACTGGGAGTTTTTTTAATGTCCTCATGGCACCTGTGTCAGATATAGATATTTTACATCAACTCTCAGGAGGATTAGACGTGTGTTGTTAAGTACACTCATGGTAATGTAACAGTACCACCAACCACTATTTTGTCTTTATCCAGCTGAGTTGACTTCTTCCTTCTGTTCCCTCGAGTGCTGTCAAGCATGTATTGCAATCACTCCTGCTCTATTCCATTCGCCCTGAAATAGTCTGATAGGTGACTGAGGAGATTCCACACTCTTCTTAGTCTTGTGGTGTCCCAGGGTCTCGAACTCAGGCTTGCGAGTTCCCAGACAGCCATCACACCCTGCCCTCCGCCCAATGTCTGCTGAAAGCTGGTGGGCAGTGGAGCTAGTAGGACTACAGCCTCAGCCAAGGCACCACCCCTGGGATCTCTGATTGGAGTATTGCCCAGCTCCACTGATTAGTCCAGCCATGCTATTTAAGCCAGAAGGAGGCACAGGAATTTGTCTGAGCAACTTGGTGATTTCCTGATTTCCTGTTGCTGGTGCTGCATTGGACCCTGATTGTGTCTGCTCCCAATCCTGTTCCTGATTCCTGCTCCACTCTTAACTCACCCTACCTTTGCTCCCGGTTCTCACTGTGCTCCTGCTCCATGCCAGATCCTTGCTGCTCTTCTGGTTCTTGCCCTTATGTCTTGCTTCCAACCATCAATTATGAATCATGGCTCCGACATCTTACTCAGGTGCCATCTTACCCTTGGCTCTGGTATTTAGTATCTGATCCTGGCTGCAATCCTCACTTTTGCTCAAGCCCTAGATTTGGTAATCAGCAATTGATTTGGAGCTGACCCTTGACTCCGTTCCCTGACCTGACTCCTGTTCTGACCATTAGGCCAGACCACTTACGTCCTGGTCCACAACAACTGTGTCTATCCCACCTCCCTGTCACTAGACGCTCATCTCAGACTGGGAATGGGTAAGCCACAGAAGGTTTGATCCAGTTTGCCTTAGATAAGCACCCAAAAGTCCATGAGCTAGATTTTCAAAAGAGCTCAGCATCCCACAGCTCCCATTTAGGCACCAAAACAAGTGGCCAGATTTTGGAAAAAGTTCATCTCCCATTTAGTCACCTTAAAGAAGTGGCCAAGCTACAATTCTGAATGCTGAGCACTTCGGAAAATCTGGCCCAGAGGCTTATCTTCAGTTTATTTGATCCATTTGAGTATGTGAAGGTTTTCCAGGAATCTCACGAGGACTATCTCATGGACTTTTCTAGCCCGAAATCCCACAGAAGCAGATGAGATTCTCATACACTGGCCCATTTCCAAATGCCACCTTCCATCGTTCCCTTGCCAATTCTCGACTCGGGTAACTGCAAGCCCAGTGGTGCAACTGCAGCTAAATGTGAGCCCAATTTAGGCCATTTAGGATCTGTCGACACAGCAAGTGGCAGCCTGCATCAGAGAACCTCAGCGACTGAGTTGACAGCTCAGGCTACAGCACTCAAAATAATAGTAAAGATGTTGCGCCTCGGGCTGGAGCTTGGGGAAGGGTGATATTTCATTTCAGTCCAGTAACTAATAGATTAATTATCTGAGAATGTCTGCATATGGCCTAAGTGCAGTCCATTTCATTTGCTGTGTTCCTACTGCCTGAAAAAAATTACCCTAGTACTGCCTCCCCTAACTTTCATGACATCTTTGCCCTGGTGTGAGTCCTGAAGGATGTCACTCTCAACACTACAGGTAAGAGAGTCTGCATGTATGACAGCATCTGCTGCATGACACCAGTCTGCTTGGCCAAATCAGTCTTTGAGGTTGGTCCACAATGAGCAAGACTCTTCATTGTCCCAAAGCAGAGAGAAGAGAAACACACTTGGAGTTACAGGCTCTTGGTCTTGGGATCTTTCTGCTTCCACTGATGTATTGTCTAAATCTGAAACTTATTTAAAAACCTGTCTGGATGCGACAGCTTTTAATTAATCTTCTCTTAGTTTTTATACCATATAGTACCTTGAAGATGCAAGATCAATCATCACAGTATTGTAATGCAGAGTTGTGAGACAGAAAGATAAATGAGCTATCAAGTTTAGCATTTTGATAGCGAAGTTTAATTTTAACTAGCTCAGGAACATACTGTAGATCTGCGGATAAAGTTGTGAAATGAAGCATTCATCTCTGGGGCACAGGCTAGAATCCATCAGAAAGGAATGAGTTTTCTAGTCTCTGCTCAGTCTCCTGTGGACCTGAATGAGTGATTTCTGGGCACAGATACAGCAGTCCAGTGGTACACCTACATTTCTTATCCTGCAGGTCTATTAACCTTCCAAAAGCCCATATAACCCCTTAAAATTAGAAACCCAGACAAATGGCAAAAATAAAAATTGTACTAGCCTGAGTAGTTGATGGGATCATACTGTCATTGTGTTGACTCATGGGCCCACCAAGCACTTTCATCCACAGTTCTCTAAGACCCCAATCCTGGAAGGGTTATGCATGTGCTAAACTTGCTGAAGGAAATAGGACAACTCATGGTGCATAAGTGTGTAAGGCTTTGCAGAATTGGGTCCTTAGCGCTTTATAAAAGAGAACAAGCACGGTGTCATTATCATAATGGGAAACAAGCATCGAGAGGGGAATTACCCAAGGTTTCAAAATGAGTCCGTGGCAGAGCCTGGAATAGAACCTAGGAATCCTGACTCATCATCTGTTCTAGCCACTAGACTAAACCCCATGCTATAGGTAGATAACATGATAGCCAGTCTCATAACTCATCATTTTGAAAATGACTATATTAGGATGAGCTATGTTCAGGTCCTTGTGCCTTTCGTGACTCATGGTGACTCAAATTCTGCTTTGTTTCACCCGGCTTATACTGGCAACTCTAATATTGATATTTTCTACTGGGTCCATTGTAATGGCTCTCATGCTAATGTATTCTGTGCATCCATCACAACAACCTGGTCTTACGACAATGACTAATTCTAACTCATTGCACCAAGTCTACAAGGAATTTCCATCCTGCATCATTTAAAAAAAAAAAAAAATCACATTCTTTTCATTAGAGCTGCCTGAATTTGAACAATCTTCTATGTCCTGCTGGTCTCAATCTTAACTCTGGCCTTTTTCTATTAGATCAATGTGGCACTCTGCACCCCCATGTCCACCCTGATGGTGTGATTGTATATCATTCACGTTCACCCTTACAGTGTAATCGTGTATTGTTTAATGCAAACTATGCCATGTACAATGTTTTTGGAAAATCCGTGACATACTGAACCTAATTGTTATAGTGATAAGTTTGTTGCAATGTTACATGTATGGTGATGAGGGTCTGCTATGTAACATTCCCAAACATGTGTCTCATGACTTGAGACAGATCCAGGCAAAACTCTCCCAGAGCAAAGAGGCAGTTCACACCTCACTAAGGTATGCATAAAACAAACCAGCTCTTCCAGGAACAATGGACTGGCCTAAGTATCAGTAAGGGAATACTCATTGACTCAAGTGGAAGAAACCATACAGGACATTGTCTGTCATCTGACCGTGAAGGAGGGGGACAAGGCCCAGAGGAGAGGTGAAGGGATATGTTGAAGAGAGGAGACATTTTGCAATCTCTCTCTTCCACTCCCATCTACAAACAACATCAAGCAACTGAAGCATTGATCAAAGGGGAGAGCCTGGTTGGAGGCTGAAAGCCAGCCTGTGGTGAGAATCATCTAAGACTGTAAGGTTGCTGAAAGTGTTAAAATTAATTTAGAATTCAATTGACCTTTTATTTACATATGATCAAATCTGACCTGCTTTCCTCTGACTTACAATCACTTAAAATCTTTCTGTACTTAATACATTTGTTTGTTTGTTTTATCTAGAGCAGTGCATGTGGCTTGGGTGTGTGTAGAGACTTCATTTAAAGTGACAAAGCTGGTGCTTGCAAAGTTCAGTGGGCAGCACTGAACATTGCAAGACAGAAGTTCCTAGGGTTGCATCTGGGACCAGGGGTGTTGCTGGAGTCATTCTATTTCATAATCCCCTGAGTGGCTGGCCAGAAGCACTCACTGAGTTGACAGCTGCTTGTGTGCACAAGGTTGTGCGTGGGCTGATCTAGGCGTGGGGGTTCACACATCGAGGCCAAACAAGACAGGCTCCAGGAGTGAGGGATTGGGATGACACAGATATCCACCAGTCCAGACTGCAGAGGGAAATATCACCCTCACCATGGCACAGTGAGCACAGGTATATGTACAGCTTGTTACTCTGAGTGAAGTTCACACTTTAAGCACTGATATTTGTGATTTTAAGTGAGCCTTAAGTGCTGTGGCTAAGAACAGTCAGGAGGAGGTCACAATTTTATTGTTTTCTGTTTGTTTATTTCGGGTGAAAGAAATAAGCACAGGAAAGGATAAACATGTCTACCAGTGAGGCCGTTGCAAAACTGGAACTTGCATGGCTGGAATCAGAGGAGAGAGAAAAAGCCTGGGAGTTTCAAAAGAGACAGGCAGACATGAGGCTTAAAGAAGCAGCTGAGGCCGGAGAAACTGAGGAAGCTGTACACTGCCATGCCTTAGAACTGAAGCAGCAAGAAGCCAAATGCAGCCAGGAAAGCTGAGAAGACTACTCACCGGCATGCCAGGGAAACTGAGGAAGCCACTCATAGACATGCTTTAGATCTAAAGCAGCAAGAAACAACTTTTATTACAGTCAGAGAAGCTGCAGACAAAGCCAAAGAATCTGAGCAGAAGACCAGGGCAGCTGAGGAGAGAGCCCACCAAGCTTGGAGGACAAGGAGCAGGAGAGAAAACACCAACTGGAGATGATGGACAAACATGGGAGCATCCCAGGTATTCCTACATTCCCAGCATCTCCTTCCATTCCTAAAACACTCAGCTTTGCTGAGCTGTGTCCTGCTTACAATGAGACAAACTGCACTAATGAGTACTTCATCACTTTGGAAAAGCTCTGTGAGGTGCAACAAGATTCCCGTGGAGCAGCAAGTCTACACCCTCATTGCAAAATTGTCTGGTAAAGCTTTGTCTGTGTTACATGAAATGTCAAGTGAGGAGGCTTTAAGGTAAGCTGTATGAATAGGGCTGTGTTGCAAAGGTTTCAGATTACACCTGAAGTGTATAGAATGAAATTTAGGAATCTTAAGAGGGATACAGGAATGACTCATAGCCAATATGCTTATAAATGGTGTGATTTGTTAAAGAAATGGGTGAAGGGAAACTGTGTTGAGACCCATGACCAATTCTTTGACGTGCTAGCACAAGAAAAGTTTTTAAGCATGTGTACAGATGATGTAAGGAATAGCCCATGCGATAAAGATTTGAAATCTGTGATAGAAATGGCTGCAATGGCAGATGCCTTTGAGCAAGCACAGATGTCTATGGGCCATAAACCTTAGAGGGAGGTGCATAAACCCAGTTTTAAAGAGGGATCCACAATCAGTTAAAAGGCTGAATTGGGGCTAGACATAAAACCACTCTCCTTCTGTTTAACTAGCCTGAGGTATGTATCTTTGAGCACCCATTGCCATAGTTTCTATGCACTAGACCAAAGCACTTTCTACCAATAAAGGGTAGCCGTGTTAGTCTATATACAGCAAAAACAACGAGAGTCCTACAGCATCTTAAAGACTAACAAATGGCTGTGGGCATAAGCTTTCGTGGGCTGCATCTGACGAAGTGGGCTGCAGCCCATGCAAGCTTATGCCCACAGAAATTTGTTAGTCTTTAAGGTGCTACAGGACTCTCGTTATTTTTTCTACCAATAATTTATTCTGACCAATTTGGGAGAGAATCTTGGGTGAAATTCACATAATCCAGAATAGATGCTACTTTTGATGAGTCATCCCTCTCTGTTCCGTCAGTCCAAGGGTAACATGCAAAGCTCTTCCAGTTATTCTGAGATTAACATAGTCTCACTTTCATGACACAGAAAGTGTGTGTTGTTCGGGTTTGAGGTAATGATTCCGTGACCATGGTGGTTTCCAGTTACTATACTGACATGCTATTGTGAGTATCGGAGTCTAGAGATAGAAAAGATTTATTTCATCGTAATTCAATCCATCTCCTTGCCAATCCAGGATTACTTGCTGCTATTGTACTGCTAGGGTTTTGGTCGGTTTTAAAATTTGCCATAAATGGGACTTCCACAACTTGCTACTGCAGGAACTGTTGTATACTGTAAAGGAGGTTTGGCATGACTAGACCAAGGAGGCTGGCAAGGGAGATTACCCACAACCATTTTGATTATTTCAAAATAGAATTTCACCCTGGCCTTTTTAAACACCCCTCCCCCCCATCTGTTTTTTCAGAGCATTCACACAAGCAAGACTTCTTTGTACAAAAGTTCATGGAAAGCAAATTTCCAGGCTGCAGGTGAGACCCATTTAATCACACAACAAACTTCATTTCTGGCAGAAGTAATTAACAAAGCTCAGTCATCTGGTCAGGGAACAGGAATTAGACTGTGTCACTTCAGTGACCAATCATACAGCTTGAATATGGACTACTCAAAGGAACACTTACAGCAAAGAGTTTGCAAGTGACCCACTGTCTGACCTATTTATTCACCAAACATTAGTCAGCCGATTTTCAATAGGAAACAAATATGTAAGAACTACAATCTGGGCACGGACAACTTGCAAACAGGAAGAAAATGTTAAACGCACCAAATAAATTGTTCATTATGAATTCTTTACTCGTTCTAAGTATAACACTGAGGCCTTGAAAAGAGTGATGGAAAAAATAGTGTGCTGACTGGATGATCCCTGGACAAAAGTACAATTCACACTAGGAACAGACACCAGGGAGACTTATAGCTTGTCTATGCTTAAAATGCTGCAGTGGTGCAGCTGCACCGCTGTAGTGCATCACTGAAGATGCTGCCTATACGGACAGGAGAGGTTCCCCCATCGGCATAGGTAATCCACCTCCCCAGGAGGTGGTAGCTAGTTCGACAGGAGAATTCTCCTATCAACCTAGGCTATGTCTTCACTGATGGCAGCAAAGTCGCCGCTGTCAGATCGACTTCTCTGGATCGACTGAGTGGTCAGTGAAGTCCCGCTCAGTCGATCCAGAAATCGACGTATTAAAACCACCTTCTCCAGTGGCATAGCACTGCATTGACGGGAACACAGTGCAGTGAAGGCAGCACGCAGAACAGAAGTCAACAGGAGTTGCGCAAGTTTTTTGCGTAACTCCGGTCGACTGCTGCCGAATCTCCAAAGTAAGTGAGGACAAACCCCTAGTGCATCAACACTAGGAGCGTTAGGTCGGTTTAACTGCATCACACAGGGTGTGGATTTTTCATACCCCTGAGCAACATAGTTATACCCACCTAATATCCTAGCATAATGCAGGCCTCAGAATCTACGAAATTAGCAGAGAGTCTGTTAATGATAGTGACCTTTGGCCTATACTCTTCCACTGCCTAACACCCCATCATTTGGGAAGTCCAGAGCGGGATCCAAACTGTGCAACTCAGGCCCATCTCGACTCCTAATATAGGGCCAATTCTACAAATGAATGGTTACTTTATTACTGTCTCAGAAGGGATTCATAGCCCAGAAAAACAATGATCACAAAAAAGCAGCAACAGAGTAGCCAGGGGCAGAGTGCAAGAGGGTTATTCTGGTTCAAGAAGATAGTGTGTAAGCAATGGGAAATTCCACCCTACAGATCACAATAGGACCTCATGGAAGCTGTGGCAGTCAAGAGGGAAGAATGAAGATTAAAGGACCAAAGAGGAAATTTATCCAAAATATCCTAATATCCAAATAGAAAATCTTATCACCTGCCGTGATATATCAGTAGCAGAAGGGACTTGCAGATAACGCACTGCACTGGCAATCTGGGTTCAGTTTCCACCTCCGTTTCAAATTTTTTGAGTGCTCTTGGCTAGGTCAGTTCACCTCTTTGTGCCTTGATTTCCCCTTCTGTAAGATGGGAACAATGACAGCGACCTTCCTCAGAGGGGGTAGGGAGGCTACATTCAGGGTCATGGTCCATGACAGGGACTCCTAGGTGGTATGGTAATACAAATAATAAATAATAATAAGAAGAAAATATTTGCAAGGTGCTCAAATACTATGCTGGTAGGGACCATGTAGGCAGATAGACAGAAAGCAAGAGACCCGTGGGAGAGTCCGTAGGTCTGATCCTGCTCTCACCATATTCTAAATCAACAGTTGCACTGTTGTCAGAGCAGAATCAAGCACAGCGGGGCTGCTACGCCAACCACATAAAGGGACCCACAAGGGCCAGTTGTGCAACAGCTGGGCCCAATTCAGTTACCGTTATCCCTACTGAATAGCACCTACTGAGGCATTGTGAGACTGCTCAATCAGGTCATTAAGAGGAAGTGACAGAATTGCCGAGGTTGAGAGCACCATTTTTTACTTTCCTTCTTCCCCATCTTGCAGAAAGCTCCTGCCATACACACCACTTACAAGTTCTCTCTCTTCAGAAAAGAATAGCCTGCTTTCTTTATTGCTGCTGTTCCCAGCCCCATCACTTCAGCTGCAGAGGACACACCCCCCAGCCATGTGCTGCCATGCAGTTTGCATGTCCCTGGGAGGAGCAGCTAAAGAGCACAAAGAGATTGCAAAGACGCTGGAAGATTCCTCCGAGCAGCTGCAATTGACTCATTGCAGGGACTCAGGCAAGTCACTCAGCTTCTTGTGCCTTGATCCAAAGTAAAACACAGCAAAATCAATAATAATTATTCCTTCAAAATGCATGAAAGAGTAGACTAGACTCAATGTAAATAGGAAGTAAAGAAGTGGGAAGTATCCATGTTATATTAAGAAAGGAAGGTGACCGGTGCAATCAAAAACACAAGAAACAGCAGATCACTGTATTCTTAAGAAGTGCTGTGGCAATCTCTATACTGGATCAAACCAATGGTCCATCTAATGCAGTATCCCATCTCCAACTGTGACCAGCATCAGAGGAAGACATAAAACACCCATAATGGACATTATCCATTAATATGCCCATAGGGGAAGTTTCCTAATAACGTCTGGCAGTTAGTGTTCGATTTATGCCCTGAACTGTAGAGGACTGATATTTCTTATAGATGTTTTATTTATCTAATGTAACTATGGATGTTCTAACTATCTGTAGAAATCACTACTCCTTTTTGGAAGCCTGCTATGCTCTTGATATCTGTGGCAGTGAGTTGCACCGATTACTAATATGCTGTATTTTCTTTTAAAAAAAAAAAAAAAAGTACTTCCTCTTGTCATTAATTTATATACTTCTAATATGTCACCAGCTATTCATCTTGAGTCTCAATTATATCCTAATCTTTGAAATCTGAAAATCCTTCCAGGCATCAAATCATTTTCATTGCCTGGCTCCAAATGCTTTCTATTTCTGCAATGTCCTTTTTAAGGAGAGAATTCCAGTAGGAGCTGCAGGGGCAAACAACCTAACTACTTTTAACATAGATCTTGATAAATATATGGATGGGATTATATGGTGGGGTTGTCTGCGATGGCAGGGGACTAGACTCCATGACTCAGGAGGTCCCTTCCTGTCCTATGTCCTCCCTTCCAATGGAGAAATTAAACAAAGTAGGAGACGTGAGAGCTTATCATTGATTATATAATGTTAATTTTTATCACATTCTTTAAGCATTTTTTTATGAATCTTTTTATGGTAAATGCTGATTTTTATTTGGTTGGTTGTTTATTTCTGTCTCTTTTTTTCTTTTTCTGTTTGGTTAGTCTGCATCTTTGCATCCTGCTACCATTTTCTAACTAAAAGGTATTGTAGCTATCTCCTGCTGTTCTTTGTGTCTCTGGGTGCAGCTCTGATCTTCCTGTCTTGATGTGTGTTCCCGGGCTGTGTTTCTTGTTGGGACCGTCATTAAAATGGTGACCCCCTGGAGCTACACAGCTGTCGGACTCATAGTAAAGGAGAATTTGAAACATTTTCCTTTGTTTTTAAATACTGCCTTGCAACTTCCCCCCTTTAACCTTCTTGTTGTGATTGAATGAATTTCTCTCTAGTCATCTAAAAAAAGGAGTGAAATTCTGCTCTGAATGCCAACAGGAGGATTGTTTAGTGATTAGGATACTAGCCCGAGACTTGGGGTAGCCAGGTTCAAGTCCCTGTTCCTTCCCAGGGCCTCAGAGAGGTTTTGGGGACCCTGGCGAAATCTGAAACGGAGGTCCCCCACCCTTCAAAAAATATCACCATGGAGATGAAATAATTTAAGAAGGGGAGGGCGGAGATGGGTGGCTCAGCCCTGCATGGAGAGTCTGCTTCTGGTCCTGCCCTCCCTGAATTCTGGCCCCACTGTCACTGGAAGAGATATCTCTGACCCCACTCCTAACTTCGGGCTGCTGGCTTGGTGGATCGCCTCACACCTGGCATGATGATGGGATCTGTGCCCAGCCCAGGAAGGTGCGTCACTCCTCGTGCTATCATTGGCAGGTGCCAAACCCGAGTGGCATGGTGACCCTACGCTCCGGGTTGCAATGCCACTCACTCAGATTTGACCTGGCCAGTCATTTTGGGAGCCCTCTCAAATGGGGGACTCCAGAAAAAGTGTCCCTGCCTCCCCTTCCCACGTGGCACTGTTCTCTCCCTTCTGTGCACCTGTGCCCAAGTCACTTCGGGCATGTCTAAACAGCAGCTATTTAGGCATATACGCACTAGCGCTGCTCAAGTTGGCACTTGAAAATCACAGCGTGGCCATGGCGGCTGAGGCTAGCCACCCAAGTATGAACCCAGGGGGTCAGGTGGGATTAGAGTCGGGCAGTGATTCCATGCCGTTGTGGCCAGCCTGCTGTTTTTAGCACGTGCGTGTCTACCTGTGCTGGGAATCGCACCTCATAGCTCGTGTGTGGACATATCCTTAGTGTCTCCATGCATTAGTTCCCCATCTGTAAAACAGGGGCGATTGCCCTACCTCACCAAGGCTAAATCCAGGAAAGACGGAGGTGCTCAGGTACTACAGTGATGGGGCCACGTAAGTACCGTAAAGAGCTTTTTACTCCTATGTGACGCCATTAAAGCCAACTTGTGGGAGGTTTGGGGTTCTGCTGCCGACATTTCATGCAGTTCCAGCTGTCGTGACGTGAGACAGGGCCTGTGTGAAGAACAAGTGCAGCCTTGACAGACAAAACCAAAAAAACCCTTTAAAAATTATATGAATTTAAAAAAAAAAAAAAAAAAACCAAAAAGACTTTCCTTCTTATTGCTCGATTATTTTCAGCTTTTTTGAGTTTGGAAATAAACCTGAGCTGTTTTGCAAACCTTTCATATTCAGCACAACATTTTATTTTATCTTCTGTGGTTTTGTTGTTGGTTTTTTCCTTTCTCCCCCCTCCTTTTTTTTTTTTTTTTAAATCCATTCAACTATTTATTGGATCTTCAGTTCTCTAGTTTCTCCTTTGCTACACTATCTCCTGCTTTTCACAGATAAACACTTCACACCTGGGAGACAAGCTCCTCTAATTAGTATTAAAACCTGAAGTTTTTCTGCCCTGCTTTGAAGCTTAATTCTAGAATGCCATTTTGCGAATAATAATGTCCTCCATTCAACGCAGTGCAATGCTCAATCAAAAGTAACTGTCACAAATACTCCCCTGCAAGACAATCTACCCTTCCCCCATCCCTCTGCATGCCTGATGTGATAAGGAGGCAGGTGAGACCGATGAGGTTGGATGACATCACCCGCCGCCACAACTTCTATTGCCTGGGAGTGGTTAAGGGGAATTGAAGCCTCCAGGCCAACTCTTACAAGTACCTATTCCTCCTCTGATAAAGCTGAATGAGTCAGGAGCAGGATAAACCTAAAACAGCAAAACCCAGCCTGCACACCCGGAGCTTCCGACTTCATAGGATCAGAGAAGTTAGGACTGGTCTACAATGGGAACTTATGTTGGCAGAGCGACGTTGCTCAGAGATGTGAAAAATCCACACCCCAGAGCGACACAGTTAAGTGGACCTAGCCCTTGGTGTAGACAACACTAAGTTGACGGAAGAATTCTTCTGTTGACCTAGCTCGCCTCTTGGGGTGGTGGATTACCTATGCCAATGAGAGAACCTGGCATAGGTAGTGTCTACACTGAAGTGCTGCAGCTGTGCTGCTATAGGAGGACAAGCCTTTAGAGATAGGAAATAGCTACAAGGTCGTAGTCCATCAGCAATGGACGACTGTTCCCTGGACTGTTTCAGTGCTTTAACATAATATTGAATTTCTCAGCCTTTTCATTTTTGTGCCAGAATAACCACAGTGTGACAAACACAGTTCGTTGGAATGGATCAACTTTTGGCACCCTTACTCAACCAGTCCTGCTAACCTTAGTCATGTTGGCTGGGATTTTCAAAAGCTTCAAAGCATCAGTTCCATTGAGTTTCACTGGCACTGGTGCTTTTAAGTCCCTTGTATGCTTCTGAAAATCTCATCCATTGAATAATACCTTACTTCATGAATACCACCACTGACATCAATGGAACTAGTCCTGCTGTAAGATGCTACTCATCAGGACTAAGACTATGCCTATATTGCAAGAACAGGTGTGTTTTACATGGAGGTAGCTAACTCAAGACAGCCATCTCAATGGAAAGTCCCACCGGAGACAAGGCACAGGTAGTTTTTTCTTTGATCGAGGTATTCGAGGTCAGCCCTATACCCACACGCACACCTGGTGTTTACCTTCACTAGCTACTCTGAGGTAAAATCTGGCTTTGTCTCCACTAGGATTTTGCAGAGATTGCAAGAAACTCTAACTTTTAGGTATTATGACAAACTCTGTGAGTGGCAGAATCCAGCTCTCAGTTTTTGCTTAATCCTTATTCAGCTAAATTCCCACTGATTTCAAAGTAAACAGCTGAGTACATTGCTCAGGATTGAACCCACTGGGAGTTTTCACTGAGTAAGGCCTTCAGGATTTTGGATATCCATACAGGAATCTGTACTGAGACAAGCTCTGATGTGTATCATGGTAGCTATTACATACTGCACACAAACATGAAATACAACACAACAGTTTAGGAACCTCTAACTGGGAGGGTTTAGGAGGAAATGTCACCTACTGGATGGCTATTCAGTAACTGTCCACTGTGGAGTTTCTTGCACCTTCCTCTGAGGCATCTGGTATTGGCCACTGTCAGCGACAGGCGACTGGATGGGATGGACTGCTAATCTAATTCAGTATAATGCTTCCTAAGTCCTGTAATTCTAATGCAGGGGTTTCCTATATCCAGTTTAAACTGCATGGGGAAATTGAGATGTGCAGAATGTAATTACTCTCCTTTGTATTTCATTAGGTGCTTCTTGCTACTTTTTTCAGAATAAAGGATTCTGAACGTTATCTAAATGCCCATCAGGCTGAGGGGTCAGTTAGTTTACTGAGTATATCAGATAAATGAAGACTATTACCCTTTAATTATTGCACATCTTAATCCTATATATCTAGTGAGCTGGCAGGTGGGTGATTTCGGTGTTCATCAAAGTTAAGCGCTCACAGCATTAACTAGGGCTAGGCGTAGTGCAGACACTTCCAATCCTGTGTCCCCCCTCTGCCCCCAGCTCTCCCAGTGACCGGCATTCCTGTCCTGCACACCTTCTTCCCCCGTGCCAGGCCTGGACTCCCCACATAGTTCTGCAATGCGCCTCGTTCTGTACCTGCAGCCCCCATCCGCTATTACTCCAATTCCTTCCTGAGTGGAACCAGCTAATCATGTTGAATTATGCCAAATTTTAACGTAGTCATCGAATGTTGATAAATGCCCAAAGGGATCTAGGCTGAGAGTACCAACCCCATTTCATTCTTAAACAAAGATACAGTAAAATATGAACCCATGTCCACACTTACAGCTAATGTATCAATCCTATACGCCAGCGAAGCAAACCTCCCTCCTTCGTGAGCTGCTATTATATGTCTAAGTCCACTCCATATGCATTGTCATTGTTTTTGTCATGGACAAATTAATAGTTGTCTTTGCATTATGCAATGGAGCTTCTATTTGAATGCTTAACACCAGTTTAAACGATTTTATTGCAATTAAGAATGATAAACATTTCTTGCTGTGTCTCATAATCAATATTCATAGAGTTGTTTCAATAGCCAGGCTCCAAAGGGAACTGACCAGCAGCCGTTTTGTAAATTGAGGGAAAATTTGTTCCACAGAAATTGTAATGTCTCTATTTTTGGAAATACCGGGTATTACGGCCTAAGAGGTGGAAACTTCCCTATGTCCTAGCAACCTTAACTCTGACCATAACTATAATACATCATTACATACACATAAGGCCTTCAAATCTCTAACATCTAAAAAGAAAAATTACAGAAATCAATCCTCAGATCACCCCATTTGCATTATTTTCCCTGAACGTTAGAGGGCAACTTATCCCACAGCCACCATTTGGAATCTAACATCAGACCTCACTCTCTTACACACACTAATAAAAAAAACCCACATATGGAGTTATATATCATGTAAATTATGGAAGCTACATTTCTCATCAAAATACATATCCCTCTAACGAATAAATGTGGTTGAAATGAAGGCTACCCACGGATTGTTGGTGAGTTTTGAGATATGTGGGTTGTGGGTGGTAGAAGGGAGGTAGCTAAGGGAAAATGAAGAGTTGACTATTGAATAATTTAAATGGTTATTTCCTTGCTTTTTATGGTTTGCACCAATGGGGTCTGCAGTCTGACGACCTTAACTCTGAGTCAGTGAACACTTTGTGGGATATATTATAAAGGCTTTGGCAGGAACTCCATAGCTAAGATTGCATTGAGATTTCCACTTAAAGCGGGACTAAAATCACTCTGTTTAATTATTGAATTCACTCTCCAAATTTGGCATAATGATACTTCAAGGGACAATTGGTTTTCCTATTTAATTGTTTCAACACAGGATTTATGGACTTTCACAAAATAAACATTTGAAAATGCCTGCTATTAAAATTCCGACCCGTTTTTCCTCACATTTCATTGGATTCCTACAACTTCAACCACAAACGTGACACATGCTTCACATTTCGCCCAGAATTTCATCTGTACAATCTTTCAGACACAGGGTAGGTATTGGGACTTAAAATGAAGACCTTTAAAAGCTATTTCTATCCTCTTTCATAACCCAATTAAGTCTTGCAAAGTAAGATAATGGACACGGGAGTTGTCATCAGTACCACACTCTGCTGGGCATCAAGATACGTCAGGAAAGGTGCAATTATGGGGTGAATGGACATGGGCAAACAAGCTGAGCTGGAATGGAAGAGTCCCTGATTGGAGTGAGTGAGGCTTTTTCACACACGGGTGTGGATGGACAAAACAGTTCACATAAAAAAGGGCTCTATTTTTTTCTCCCATTCAAAACAACGGAAAAGTTATGACGAATTTAAATGGGAGCAATTTAGGTCCCAGGTGTGTTCTTAACTCAAGATGAAATCCAAGTGAAGACAAGACTATAGTTTTCACTTGAGTTAGCAGGTCAAGTTGAAGACTAGTCTTGAATTCAACCTACTAATCGATGTCAAAATTAGAAACTGCCTTGACTTCACTCCAATTTTGCCTCCAATTAACTAAAGCCTGGTCTACACTGCAACCGGTGGTCAATGGGAGATATGCAAGCTAGGTATTGTAGCTTGCATATCTCCCGTTGACTTACTTATGTTGCCGTATCGCGGAGTCTTCACTGCGCAGTATTGACGGGAGACGCCCTCTGGTCGACACAACCTTACTCTTTTCGAGGAGGTGGGGGATTAATGGCATCGACCGGAAAGCACTTCTGGGATCGATTAAGCGGGTCTCCATAGCCCCCTCAATCGATCCTGCTGCATCGATCTCTGCAGCCCCAGCAGTGTAGGCATACCCTAAATCAAGGGTTCTCAAACTTTTTTTTCCTGGGACCCCCTTTGAAAATATTTCCTGCTGTGACGACCCCCCCTTGCCATGCCACCCTCCCATGCCATGCCATGCCATGCCATCCTTACTTCTGCACTTCTGCGGGGGGCAGTTCCGAAGGGCTCTGGCTGTCAGCCATGCATGGTGCTGACAGACACAGACATGGCACATGTGGGGACTGACATCTCACGACCCCTTCCCTCCTCATAATAAACTCCTGACCCCTTGAGGGGTCCCGACCTGCAATTTGAAAACCCCACCCTAAATTGAGTTAAGACCACACCTTTTTTCCTGGTGAAGACTCAGACAGGCTGTCCCTAAACTAGCATGTTAGGGCAGAAAATTATGACACTAGATGTTAGCCACATTTAACAAGAAACCAAAAGGCTTTCTAAGGCCTTGTTGACCAGGGATAGTTTTTACCCGTTATACAATTATAATGATAGACTCAGGTATAGCTCCCTGTGTGAACATACTGATTTTGATATGAGTGGGGTTTTTTTTCCCCCTAAATTTAGCTTAAACCCCTCCCCAAGTGACATAAGCTAAACCGAATAAAGGCTCTCTTATACCAGTAAGTGTGTCCACATCAGAGTTATACCAGCATAACTATATCAGTTTACATTCACACTTTAATTTATATCGGAACAAGGCCTAAAGAGGAGATACAATGTCAATTGAGGGGTGGGTCTGGGGGGATAACATGCCAAGTGTCTAGGGGAGAGGAGATGAAGCACCATTTGAGAGGAGGGCCAGGAAAGGGGGGGGAGGGTTAAACCACCAATGGGAAAGAGTGTGTGAGAAGATAAAATGCTGTTCAGGAGAGGGTTTTCAAGGATTACAGCACTACACCCTGAAGCACTCTGCTCTGTAGTAGCAATAGTAATAATTAATAATAAGGAAATGATTCTTGCCCCATTCTAGTCACCTTATTAAAGGAAGGATATTGTGGAAATGGAAAAGTCACAGCAGGACGAGACCTGGAATGATAGATGGATTTTAACAGAGCTCACTGCATTTCAGAAACCATGTTTTGTAGATGAATTCAGAGGATGGTTACTACAAGGCTGCTTCAGAGCATCTCTTCTCACTGACGTGCTCACCACACTCTTCCTGACTCTTCAATAACATGCTCTGCCATTGCCAGTAGCTGGGGCCAAAACCAAGAGATGTGCCCTAGCCAAATCCCCAGATCAGACCAGCACCAACCCTTGCAGAAATCCGGATCCAGATTACAATCTGAACTCCTCATCTCCGGTCTCTCTCTGCCAAATAATCCCACTGAATGTTTGCTTAATTCAGCACCCCACCTTGCTTATTTTTCTTTTTTCTCCCCTTTGCAGGTTGGGCTCTGGCCAAGACTAGAAGCAAGAAGGGCTAAAAATTCCATGAGCAATGATGCATTTGGAGTATATTGATGTGGGCCACACAATCTGGAGCCAAGACTCTGAATGCCCTAAAAGAGATTGGGGCAGTTTCAATACAGAGTTTTAGTTTTGGCCCATCTCTAGTTTCTAATCCATTCAAAAGCAGGAGATCCCTGAGAGTCTGGTAAGAAGTGACATTCTCATGAGGTCTCAATTCTGGAGGCACAAGAGGTCCACATAAACTTGGGTTAAGTATCCAAATGTTGCAGTGTTGAGCTGAGCACAAATTCAGGACTGTCTGGAGTTCACTGCACGCACAGAGAGGTAGACAGATCTAGCAAGTCTCTCCTAGCCTTTCAAGAGTAAACAATTCTGGAAAAAATCCATAATGTAGCTAAGTCACCCCCAACTAGTTGCTCACACAATTGCCTGAAAACCAAGCCATGTCCTACTGGAGAAGAGAGATCCACAACAACCCTCCCACAAGAGACCCAAACACACTCTGGTCCATCCCCTGAATATTTCCAATCATGCAGACCCTTTCAGTGTGCACAGACTGGCTACATGGAAATGGACCGTTTATCCGGGTTGCCCCAAGCTGCGGAAGAGAAGTCCTTTCGCAAGCAACTATAGTACAGTTTGGAAAGAAACAGCCCAAAAAAACCAACCAACCAACCAAAACCAACTAAAAAAATCCCAGCCCTCCAAAACTACTGAACAAAATCTCTCCCCCAGTTAACAAATAACAGGCTTGGCTGGGGAAAGAGTAATTGTGTGTGTAATGCATCTCACATCTAGGGTATAATTACATTCTGGAATCCACGGAGTAATAAAAGGCACCAGTCAAGGGAAAGGATGCCTTTTTGCCATGGGTTGACAGGCAAGCAACAAACAAGCGGCATTTTTTCACGTTTTATTCAATAAAAATCAGCATATTAAACGTGCAGGCAGAGCTCCTTCATTAAGCAATTCACTTTCTTTCTTTCTATTTTTTTTCTTCGGCTCTTTTTTTTTTTTTTTTTTGGGTCATCAAAACTAGAAAGGTTAAAAAAAAAAAACAACACACAACCCCCACCCCCAGCATTATGTGAGATGTGTTTTAATGAAGCTGCATTTCAGGCCCCCTGTTCTGTTAGACAAACATGCGCACGCATGCTGCCCATGGCTCTGCCTGAGTGGGTCTAGGGGAAGGGAATCTGGGGATGGTGGCTGACTTCTGTTTTTTAACTGTCTCCTCCCATGTAAAGCATTGGGTCATGGTTATAAGAGCAAAATAATACAACTATTCCCCTGCCACACAAAATGCAATCACGACTATGGAAGAAGGTAGAAGAGGGGCCCAACCAAAAACCTGCATCCATATGTCCCTTCAGCTAAATGTTGGAGAAGTTGGGTCTGGAGCTAAAATTGACAGCTGGCTTTTTGGCTCTGTCATGCTCTGAACCTAACTACCAGAACCTAATACCGCAAACTTTGGGGAAGTTTGGCTCAAGATCTCTATCCATTGCTGCAGCTAGCCTCAGTCTCTTTAACGGGTCAAAAGAAAATCCCAGTCCTGAACACTCACATGTGGTAGGTCAGGCATATCATTATCTTGATGGCAGCTGGTCTAGCACTGAGTGACTTTATGACATGTGGAATCCAGACCAGTGTATAAGGGTTTGAGTCCAAGGCTTAATTTGAGCACCTGAACCCTTGAGTCTGCAGAAAAGTGAATGGAAATACTGAGAAAAAGGCACTGTTTTCTACAGCAAGCTGGACCTAAATCCTTAGGCAAGATATGTGGTATTTGTGGCACTATAATGCTGCAGATAGAAGCTTAAAGATAAATTTAAAAACTTGAGATTTTGTATTGAATTAAATATGACCGTGAATAATGCAATCAGTACCGTGTCCCCGTGTTATTTATTTAGATATGAAATTCCATTCGGTTTGCTTTGCTCCCAGTTTTCAATAGCCCACAGATTATTTTTGTTGGCAACACATAGCTGCTTTGCAGGAATCCAGAGAGAAGATGGAGACTTAGGCAATTGGGTGGGGAACTGCTGCATCTTTGGGCCTTGAGGTGGAGGGTGTGGGAGACAGTTAGGATTGTGAGATAAACGCATGTTTCTGCTAAAATAAGCAACAGTGAAATGGTTAACAATGCTGGCATCTAAATTGTTCGGCCAGATCCCCACCTACTGTGAACTAGTAGAGTTTAATTGACTTAAAATGAAACTGCACCTGTTATACCATGGGAGGATATCAGCTGTCATCTTTAGACATCAGGGTTAACAATAAAAACAAGAATCCTGTAGCACTTTAAAGACTAACAAATTTAATTTCTGCAGGCATAAGCTTTCGTGGGCTGTAACCACTGATGAAGTGGGTTACAGCCCATGAAAACTTATGCCTCCAGAAATTACATTTGTTAGTCTTCAAAGTGCTACAGGACTCCCGTTGTTTTTGCTGTATACCGACTAACACGGCTACCCCTCTGGAACTTTTCACCAGGGTTAACAATGTGTCAAGATGAATGGAGCAGTTCACGCCTTTGAGAGCTATCATTCCAGGTGGTCTGCATAAACAAGACAATATTTCATTGGTTCCACTCAGTTCACATTTACAGAGTCGTCTTTGCAACCATAAGGAAATGGGGGGGTGGGAAGTTTGAATGAAAGCTTTGATTCTAGAGCAGAATTCTGTGCCAAGAGACAGAACCCGCAGCAAATTCTCTGTCTGCAGTTTCACAGAGTGCATGGGGCCTGGCCGTGAGATCAGGCTTTATCACACGTTTTACACAACTTCTGCTTCCAGCCTCAGCCAGTGACACTGTGAGAAAATAGGTGTCTTGTGATGTTCTGCCATGACGGGGGAACTGAAGTAAAAGGAAAAAGCATCTGAATATTTCTGAACCTCAAAATAGCTCTGGGGCAGCACCATGACTTTGAAGGCCCCAGGTGTGCTAAGAGGGACCGCACACCAGAGTTAGATGATGGAAGACACAAACTGCTGCACCAATTAAAACGAGGGGGGACACACTCCTTAAATCTTGAACCCACCCGGATGCGGAATGAGGCTGGACCATGGCCACACCTTGTTTCACTCACGTTTGATGGGTAGCGCCTCTGGTGGTGTTCTCGTCCCCCAGCACTTTGTGCTCAGAGTTCTGGCTGCTCCCAAACACAAGCACAAGGCCATGGATAAGGGCCCCTTGCTGCCTCCCCCCAGCCGCTATGTGCTCGCACATCAGGAATCAGACTCTGGCCCTTGCAATGGAAATGGTTCAGATTTGGGGTGAAAGATCAGGGAGCGTCAGTGTGTCTGATTCTCTGATTCTTGCTTCAGCCTCCCCAGATGAACATAGTGAAATGCGCATGCATGTTTGCTTTAAGTCTCTCACAGGGGCTAATGTAGTGTCCGAAACCACAACAGGAGCCCAGAGTAGCAAAGGGATGGATGAAAGAGAATTGCACCACCAGCAGAAGAGCTGGGCTCCAATTAAACTAAAAATGGACACACACACACACAAACACACACACACACACACACACAGTGCAGATGCAGCTAATTGAAAAGAGTTCAAGTCGGATCAGCAAGTGTTTCCTGCTTCAAATGCTTTTTGATCCAATTCTCGTTCTTCCCTGATTGGCCGAAGGTCCACTAAGGACCCTACACGGTCAGTGGATGTTAGACCCTCAAGATGCAGAGCCTGGCCTTGGAACAAGAAGAAGAGAGTGATTGGGCCACTTCGGCTGTCACTTACTCCCTTCTGGGGACTGGTGCGGGAGGGATGAAAGAGAAGTTGACTTGGGAAAGTTTCCTGACTCAGCAGTAGCGTGTTAGCAGAGGCGCTGCTGCTGCTAATAGGTTGTGGTAATGGAGAGGCATCTTACAGGCAGGACGGTGGGAGGCTGATCAGCTCCAGCAGAAGGAGTGAGGTCAGTGGTAATGAGCAACAGCGAAGAGGAATGCAAATTGCAGGAGGATTTATGGAGCAGTTTCTGCTCAGTGAGCAGATTCCAGATAAGTGGAGTGTTAATAAGGCAGGCAAGTTTTTCAGCTGTGCCAGCTGTTATGAAGATACTGGTACACTTTCCGACTGGTGTTTAGCAGAGGTTAGGCATAGGGTGTCACAACACAAACAAGTGCACGCATGTTCTGTCACAACACACACGCACACAGGCTGTCGTGCCATACACACATGCCACCACACACCAGCACCCTGTCACAGTGCGTACAGCATATTTGCTCACACGGGGCTAATGCAGACGAGAAGGAAAACAGGGGAGATACAGACAGGCTGCAGGGCAGGCGTGGCTGGGTAGCGAGCACAGGGGGAAATGGGAAAGGACTGAGCTCTATTGAGGAGGCCCAATCAGATCCCTGAATTATCTTGTCTGTTTCCCTCTCTCTCTTCCCAGACATTCATGCAATGAAGTCGTGTGGTGCATGCAATGTAAATCATTATCGTATTGTACAGCTGGGCACTGAGCGGCAATATGACCCCAAGTCACACACAGAGAGGGGACCTGTCTATGTGCAACTTAGGAATTTTGTTTGATCAAACAAACTCTGTGTATATCTAGAGCAAACTACAAACTCCATCTTGTTTTCTGAACACCATTTTGATTACAAGACTGTTCTTTGCCTTCCCCTTGGCTCTGTAGCTGCCATACTGAGCTAAAGGCCGTAGGAGGTACCTGGAGAAATGCTGGCACCTGGCAGAGGGCTAGCAATAGAGGGTCATTAAACCTCAATGGCCTTCTATTCAAATGGAAGCACCCTTACACAAAAACCTGGCTACCATCCAGGCCAAACTAGTTTTTCCATGTCTGGGTTCTGGAGGGGTGGTGATCAAGTAATGGATCACCAGATAGGAGATTTGAACACCTGAGAGGGGGCTCGAGGCTGATCAGAAGGTCTCATGACAAAGGGGACTAGAAGTTATGATAGGACCAGGCTGGCTTGGAGTAGATGTCTCTGACTGACCAGAACAGGAAGAGAAGCATGTGCTGGAGGAGTGACGCCCAGGAGAGGGGACTCTAACCAAATCCCAAAGAAGACCAAAGAGGGGCGAGGAAATGAGGCAGGCAATGGCATATAGGTGTTTCATATTTTGCATAGATCTGTCTCTCTCTTACGCTGCCTATAGTAGAGAAATTGCAGAAGGATTTCCAAGCAAAGTCTGTCTGTTTGCTTCAACTATCACGTGGTCCACGTGAACCGTAGACCAGGATGCCCACAAGCGTGGAGCTCTGGAAAAGGGTGTACCAAGCTATTGGAGTATCTTGGGGTCTTACAGCAGCTGGACCATGAGGTCCCACTTTCAGAAGGGGTATCAGACAGAGTGTGTTCCCTGGAATTACACCCGAGAATCTAGAAACAGATACGGTGACTGAAGCCTGCTCAGCCAAAGCAGAGTTTAAAAGCGCATGGCCCCAGTGTGCAGGTCCAAACACAGCTTGGTGAGTGTCAAGCAAAAGGACCTCTATACCAGGGCTGAGACACCTGTGTCCCCAAAGCCGGGCATGGTCCTGGCCCCAGAGGGGGGAAACCTGCCCTGCCTCTTTAAGAAAAGACTCAGTCAATGTGTCACCTGAAGGAATGAATGGCTGGAGGTGGCTGTCCTCTCTCAATAGAACTTAAAGTGTCTTGGCTCTGCTGGGGCTGTGAGATTCTGGGTCTGGGACTTATTGCTCCTCAAACATTCAGATCTGAGACATCTTATGCCCGCTGGGACTCTGTTAGCTTTGCCATGGCCCTAGCAGGAGAGTATTTATGTGGGTCATGTGGGGTCAGGCAGCATCCAGGAAGGAAAGGAATGGGTGAGCCCTACTGGGGTAGATAGCATCACCAAAAGAGGGGGTGAATCCCACTGAGCGGGGAGAGGATTGCCCACTCTTACTGAAATGCAATGAAGTCCTCCTTCCAGGTCAGAAGGATATTGCCCTGCTGAGGGGATGGCCGGTGTTCCCGGAGGTGAAGGCTCAGTGAATTGGTCAGGGCCTTCTGGCATCAGATCTTTCCCACACGCGAGTCTTCAGTCAAATTCTGACTCACATTTATTTCCTGGGCCCCCTTTTTTACATTTACTCTGGGCAGATTCCTGCTGCCAGCTGCCTTTTGGGGAAAGTCTCCTCCCATGTGGCCAGCTACTACAACCCATGTGAGGGCTGAAAGGGGTCACAGACGTTCCAGCGCCGTGTCTCGCAGCAGCAAACACAGACTAGCTCTGTAAGCGTCATCAAACCTGCTAAGAGAATGGAACGAGTCCTTCGTTAGAACCTCAGCCCTGAGGAATTAGGCCTGTTTACCATAGCGTAAAGGATTCAGAAAACAGCCCATTTCTTGAAGCAACTCTTTGACCTTTGCAGAAGAAACTACAAAGAATCCAGAGTACAAAGGAAAGAGGCAGCCTCCCCGTGAGTGCTCCTTTTCTTTTCTCTCAGACTTCTTTGTAAAGACTGTTAATTATGCTGCTTTTCCCTTGGAAAAAATGCAGTTACTACTCAGCTGGAGCCAGGTAATGGGAACTCCAGTGGAGCTACCACTTGCGTGATGGAAAGTCTGAGTGGAGCATGATAGCTGCAGGCGTGCAATGGTGAAAAAGTTGCACCCACTGCAGAATATTGCACCCATAGAATGGCTTAGGAGAAGGGGAAAAAACAGAGGGCCAGACTTGTCCCTGGTGTCAACCCACTGAAATCAGTGGAATTACACTAGGAATAAATTTGTCCTAGCATGCTAGGCACAGTTATTCAATCGATCCAGCTAGTCGGTAGCTAGGCAGGAACAAAGTGGCCAGTCTTTCTGCCTGTGAAGCCTATTAGAGTTCCCTGGGAATCAGTGTCCTATGTCAGCTGGTGTTCTGGAGACAGTCCCTGGATATACAGTGTCTGTTTTGTTTTAGCTCTTGCCAAACGTGGCCAAAGTGGACACAGATTATATCTGCCATGAAAATTTACAAGGTTAGGAAAAAACCCAGTGTCTCTGGGCAGGGTCTGTAGCAGGTTTAGACATAAACTGTGCACAGGCAGTATGTGGAATCTGCCTGCCTGGCGACAGTGTCAGTACAAGGACGAGCTGTGTACACATCCTACACACCCAGAGAAACGCAGAGACTAAGTACTGGGCAGATACAGGATACGGCCCAGATACAAGAACACCCAGCCATGTCTGCAAAGATACAGGCACACAGAGAAATGTACATCATGTACCCAGGCAGCTACAGGTAGAAACAGAAGTATGCAGAGACACTGCAGCACCGCTCAGGAGTACAGGGAGGCATACACACACACACAGAACATGCTGTACTCCCAGAGACACAGACATGCTCAAAGACAGGCATACAATTGTGTGCTGGCTCAGATACTCAGGTACAAAGACTCAGTGTGCACAGAGACCTATAGGTACATACAGTCACACCCACATGGTAATTCCCCTCCCATCTACGCACATACACACCCTATACCGAAACTGCTATGTGCTATGGGTACCCAGCTACACCCAAGCTGCTATGTGCATGTGCAGAGACACGCACAGTTGCACCACCCCGGTAACAAACATACAACCCCATGTACGCTCAGTGACAGACTCACCAGGTACACACCCCATCCACATGTCCACTCACTCATGCATCCACACATGTGCTCAGGAACACACATACATGTATCCACATACATGACTAATTAGAAATCCACAGAAACACACATGCATGTGCATACACGCTCAGTAATGCATAAAACTATACATGAGCAATCACACACACACACACACACACACACACACACACACACACACTTGTGACCTCCGTTCAGATGGAATAAACCAGTGTAATTCCAAGGATTTGTCCCCTCGTCTTCAAGCTTCACTTTTTTCACCATACACGGTTTGATATGTGTGTCTCTCTGCAAGCGTTTTTTCTCTGCTTTCTACAAAGGAGAATATACTGATATAGTAAATGGTAGAATGCAGCAGTCTAATGGCTTCCCCTCGCTCCCTCCCCTTCCCCACTTGGAGAAATTCACAACCAGCAACCAGGGCCAGTGCAATTAAAATATTAAGAAGGAAAAGGAAAGGAAAAAACTTCTGGGCCAAATCCTTCCCTGGTGTAACTCTACCAAATCCAACAGAAAACGCACCAGGGATGAAATTATCCCAACCTGTTGTTTTGACAAACTAAACAATTAATTAACAGCTATCTCTCCAGCAGATCTCTCCTCAAGGCTGAGTGTTTGAGGAACACACAGATCCACGTAAGGGCTCTATCGCCACCATTACATGCTGAAGAATAGCGTCTAATTAATTATAATGATGGCAAAGATTAGATCCAAATTCCTCTACACGATGTGTATGCAGCCCAACATAGACAAAATAAATCAAGAGAACCATATCCTAATCCACAAGCTTCAAAGAATTAAACAGGTGCATTCTAATCACAGGCTCAATGCAACCACATTCAATATGCATAGGAATGCACCCAAATGCAGTACAGCTTTGAGGGACTCTAAGAAAGGTATCACATCTCAGATGAAACACATACCTTAGGCCCTGACCATCTGTAGTCATTTAAGATCCCATTGTGGTTTTTTTTGCAAAATGTAGTGATATTAGCCTCTGTATCCCAGGCAATTCCAGTAGGAACAATTCCTTTCCGCTTCCCTAAATCCTTCCGGCAATTTCAAATGGAGATGGCATTCCTCTTCATTTGCTGTACTAACATGTTGCTATGCCCGTAGACAGCTGCCATCTTCCATCCAAAAGGTGGCTGCATTTCAGAGATGGGGGAAATTCCTCCAGTTTGTAAATCACTTTAGGAGTCTGTGGAATGAAAGAGGTTTTATACATGCAAGGTGTTGCTATTTATTAACTTAATTATTAGGGAAGATTGGGGTTTCATAGCACCTGACGTAGACAGCCTTTTTCTCCAAGCCACAGAGCTTGGTCTCCAGATTCTAGGTACCAGCCAGAGATCAAGCTTTTCAGAAAGAAAAAGGAAAAAAAAAAAAGCCTTATAAAAAACTTGGGTTAACTTCAGCCCTAACGTCACTCCACTGAAATCACTGGGCTACATTCATCCTTGGCATGACTGCTGAATCAATGTTGAATTTGTCCTATTACGTTAGCTGTGAGTAGAGATGAGTGAAAAATCAGAACTTCCATCTCATGGGAAATTTCCAATATTTTGACATTTGTTTTTGTCCTGAATCAGGATAAAAAGTTGAAATATTGAAATGTTTTGTAGAGCCACAATTTCCAAAATAGTTCATTTTGTTTTCCAATCAAAACAAAACATTCTAAAATTCCCAGATAAAAACATTTCATTTCAGAGTGTTGACTTGCACGCTTCAAGCTCCCATTCTCTCCTACAGTCCAAGCGCCTTTGCCAGAACACATCTTCTGTGATGTAATGCAGTCATGTGACTCCCATGATGCACTATGCTGTCCAGTCACAGGGCAGACCATGGTATATCAAGGGAGATATAGTCTGGCCAAGGAACCCAGCCCACAGAATGTGGGCAGGAAGCACCCAGACTACAACTCCCATGAGGCACCATGGCACTCACAGTTGAAATACAAACTGACTTGAAATGTTTTGGTTCAGTTCAACAAACTGAAATGTTTCAATTCAGGTTGAACCAACCGAAATGGAAATTCTTCATGTAGATTGTGAAAAAGTTTTTGGCAAAAAAAAAAAAAAAAAAAAAAAAAAAAATCAAAATTTTCCCACAGAAAAAAATGTTGATTTTGCAGAAAATGCATTTTCCTTTGAAAAATAATTTCAATAGAAAATTCCTCACCGACTCTAGTTGTGAGAGCAAGGAATAAAGAGGCTGGTTGAAAATTCCTCTTCTCTCCTGCATTGTTAAGCAGACCACAGCCAATGAAGAACCAGACGTTATACTAGGAACATCACATAGGGTTACCACAACGCATGGCCTTGGAGAAGAGTGTAATGGGAAAACAGAGTAGGGTGAAATATGGATCATTTGGGCTCCATAATGCACCCACAGGACTCCCACCCTGTCCAGGGGAAGGCAAGGAGGAGGAGCAGGAATCACAGTTTCACATCTTTGCATGGCTGTCTTTCGTCTTTTTGAGATATGATGCACTCGCTAGCCACTCTTTCCATCCCCCCTCTACCCCATCATTGGTTAATTATTTTAGCACTAGGTGAAAGCCTGTGCTGTCATATGGGTAACATTTGTAGTGTCAAAAAACTGAAATATTTTGAGCACTTACAAATTGGATGGTAACAGACCACAAATCCCAGTGATGATTGAGCACGGTGATATTCTAAACAAAGAGGTCTCAGGTTTGTAGTAGCTGTTGCCATTGCTTCACACTGACTCAACAGATGTTCTGCATTTCTGAGTGACACACAGAGTGACATTCCTGGTATCTTATTAGATATATTTTTTATTATTACCGTAGCACATAGGAGCCCCTGTCGTCGACCAGAACCCCATTGCGCTAAGCTTTGTACAAACACAGAATAAAAAAAAGACAGTCCTTACCCCAGAGAGCTCACACTCTAATTATGAGACAAGAGACAGAATAGGGATACAGACACGCTGGAGCATACAAGGAAACAATGAGACAGTATGTGTCAGTCGGAGAGGCAGTGGTGTCTGCACACCGGCAGTCTAACTGTGGTCAAGTCTTTTGTAGGCATCACAGCAGAGAGAGTTTTGAGGCGGGATTTGAAGGTAGATAATGAGGTAGCTTTGCAATTGTTCACAGGGAGCGCCCCAAACGTGAGACGCAGCATGGGAGAAAACATGAAGGTGCTTGTTTAAAAACTTAACATGCATGGGCCGATTGGAGATGAGGAATCAACAGATCAGTAGCGAAGGAGAAATGACAGACAGTGGTGGGGGTATGACTCTGAAGGGCCTTGAAAGTGACTCCAAGCATCTTATGTTTGATGCTATAGAGCAGTTGTTTTCAACCTGTGGTTCGCAGACCTCTGGCGGTCCACAGTCTAGGTCTAAGAATTCCAAAAGGGTCCACACACCTCCATTCAACATTTTTTAGGGGTCCGCAAATGAAAAAAAGGTTGAAAACAACTGCGATAGAGAACAGGGAGCCACTAGAGGAATTCAAAGGGAAGGGTGACATGGTCAAAGTGAAGGGTGGGAAAATTATCTTTGCAGCAGTGTCCTGAATGGGCCCGAGCAGGGCAAGATTGCTTTCGTCGAGGCCAGAGAGAAGGATGCTGCAATAACTGAGGTGTGGGATGACAAAAGATTTAGCTGTGTGGATGGATAGGCAAGGCCATATCCTAGCGATGTTATGCAGAAAGAATTGGCAAGATTTTGACATGACAGTTAAATGCTGCCCTCCACTCCAGAAGTCTCTACATCTTAATAAGGCCGGACCTGATCACTCAAATGGGGAGGTGCTGAAAATTCAAAGCTGGAGCTGAATTTTTGCAATGACCCCTGTCTTCATAAATGTCTAACCCCTGAATCCAACCCAGCCCACCATCCCTGAACTTTGGTGGCATTGAAATCTGGATGTGGAGTTCAAGCCCCCCTCTGTGATAAAGCTGAGAATTGGGAGAACAAGGAGGCTAGCCAGCGGGGCCTGTACACAGAGATCATGAAACAGCTTCTTCAATAAAAGTAGTTAGCAGGGCAGAAAGTGGTCAGGGAAACCGGCAGTTGACTCAACAGAGCATAGATAGCAGTAAGCACTGCTCAAGTCTAATATTGAATTGATAATCTTACCCTCCGGGTTGGGAAAGCGGAAGACCCCCCTGTAATTCAAAAAGCTGAAATGTCAATAAAATGCCAGCAAACATCCCTCTCGTCCTACTCTTAGCGCAAGGAGGAAATTTCTCCTCCTCACCTCAGGGGAGCAGAGTTCCAAAGGGCCTGGAGTGACAATCGGAAGGAGCCGAGATGATTTGCATCTTAGTCACTGGTGGACATTTGGCCACGTGGTAAAACTGCCCCACCAGTTCGACACAACTAGCTGTCTCCGCTCACAGAACCTGGGGAGCCAGGATAGAAATAGCGGTGGTGGTCCCGGGCAGCGGGGGAGGAGGGAAGTGCTGCGAGATAGGACTAAGGTGCATTGCTAGCGCTGGGTCTGCGCAGGGGACCCAGGGCTGGAATAGCAGAGGGGGCTGCAGCTCAGGAATGAGGGGCATTGGCAGGGCCGCGAGGGGAACCCGGGACAGGAATAGCCGGGAGTGCTGCAGGCCAGCATGGAAATGCAGTTATCTGACATACCTGAAAAGAGTGAGGGAATCCAGAACCAAAACAACGGGGCATGGTGCTACTCTGTATTAAAGCAGATGGTCAAGAGCCACGTAGGAGCCTGGGACTACACTAGAAGCAGGTGTGGCATGCCAGGATGCAATAGTACAGTGGCATTTCTTGGAAATGAAAGAGCTAGAGGTGATAGCTCAGAAGTGAGGTACAGTGGCAGAGTTGTGGCAAGAGGAAAGGTGCTGGGAATAGCAATTTTGCTGCAGGATCAGGACTGGAGTGCATCGCCAAAGCAAGGTACAATTGGAGGGGAACTCCAATTGTCTGGGCTGCATCCTGTCCGCCTCTGACCAGCATGCACTCAAATAAACCAAAATCCACAATGTGGAGGGTTCTTTTTCTTTCTTTTTTTTTTAAATTTAATTTAAATGCATTTTTAAAATCAACCCCAAAACATTCTTGGAGTGCTTTCCGATCCAAGCTGGGACACATTTTGCTGGTTTCTTGGCAAGGAAACGTTTAACCAAAGGGAACTTTGAGGCAGTGGGCCTGGCCAAGCGTGGGGCAGAATCTGCTCTTTCCAATTATCTGCCAGTCTAATCATAAAAAACATCACCGTGCACGCTCCATATGTCATTTTGATTGAATTCATCCAGGAGTTTCTCGATTAATCTTTTATTATTCCTTTTCAAATCCCAAGATGCGCATAACAGGAGCGGATCTAAAGTAATTCTTACACAGAGAGGCAACCACCAGAATCATTTCAGATCCTCCATCCCTGCCCGCCTAACAAGGGCTCCCACACCACTTCCTATGTACCTCCTGCCGGGAGAGTCGTCTCCCGCCAGCATTCTGGCCCCATTCCCGACAATGCCTCTTGCTGGGACAGCCGGTGACCTACCACACAGCTCTCTGGAGAAGCAGAGATCAGACTGTTGATGTGTATTTAGTTATACTAAGCTCATTCCATGTTGTCTGCTCATCCCTTCCTATGGTACCGCCTTCCGGGGGAGGCAGTGACTGCTGTGACTACAATTTCCCCAAGCCATGGCTCCTATACTAGTTCCTACTGAAAGAAGTGGGGAACCAAGAAGAGCTGTATTCCCCCACAGCTGGCACTCCTGCACCATTCCCTTCAGTGAATCCAGCTGGGAGGGATCATTGGATCCCTGTGAGCTTCCCCAGGCAATGGTCTTGCCATGTCAGAGGGAAACTGACACAGGAATAGAGATTGAAGAGTGTGTTATCCCTGGGGGAGATTTGCACTGCTCCAGTAACCTCTTGATATCTTGATCTGTGTAATGTCTCCACCTTATTAAAGCTCCAGTTCATTAATTAAATATTTAATGCATTCAATGGTCTCTTTTGTACCAAGGAGCGGAGTTCTGCTCAGGGTGTGTGTGATGCTGTGTATCCCCCTGAGAAGCTCCAATTTGCCATACTAATTGCACACAGTCTTCACAACCTGTGTCATTTCTGCAGCAGATGAGCAAAATCACACACTCCTCCCCCCAAAATGAGAGGAGCCGGACTGATGAGACTCCTGGAGGGCTAGTGACTGTTTTTAGCGTGAATAGGCCAGTTTGAAAGCTCCCTGCCTTTCCCCAGAATGGATCCCAATGCCATTTGCTGACAGGAATCAGAAGAAGTTAGATGTGAGTAACCCCCACAGGTAATCTTCAAACAAGGAAGGCAGCGTCGCTTAGTGGACAGAGCACTGGACTGGGACTTAGGAATTCTATTCCTTACTCCACCACTGGCCTGCTGGGGGACCTTGGGCAAGTCACTTCACCTCTCTGTGCCTCGGTTTCCCCATCTGTAAAATGGAGGTAAGAATGGTCCTTTGTAAAGTGCTTTGACATTGATAACAGTGATGTGTTGTTATTACTATTCTTCATTAGTTTTTGATGCAGACTGAGGTTATTGTGTTGCCCATTTTTGTTAAATCGGGGCTGAGTTGCTGCCATGCTCCCCACCCAGACGGCGTATGGATGCCACGTGAAAGTTACAGATGAGCCAACACGTCAGCTGCCCATCTCCTAAGCCAAACAGATAGAGGGAAACATGTCATTCCTGTGCTCCTCATGCAGCATCGGCTCCCTGTTCAATACCAGAGCCAATACAAAGCACTCCTGTTATGCATACATATGCTGCAGACACAGCTACTATGTAAATCTCATACAGGCTGGGGGAAACGGGACAAGAATCCCTGAGCATGCACCTGTAGTAGAGCCCTAATACACTAGAGTCCAGCCCCTGGAGGTCAACAAAGATGGGGAAGGGAAGGATGGGGGGCAGAGGGAGGCTGGCAGCTGAGCAGGAGAAAGAACCTGGAGGCTTGTTAGGGGAAGGATAATAGGCAGCTAGGTGAGTGGGTTTTCAATAGGAAGCACGTAGTCTGTGAAGAAGATTAGGTAAGGCAAAGGGACGCTTTAGAGGGGAGTGGGGTTTGGTTCTTCTGTGGATGGGGTGAAGGTTTCACAGTTCAGAGATCTATAAGTCCTGAGGCCAGAAGGGACCACTGCTTTATAAGACAGGCCATAAAACTCCCCCACAATAATTCATTGAGCAGATCTTTTAGAAAAAACATCCAATCCTGATTTTAAAAGTTGTCAATGATCAAAAATCCACCATGATCCTTGGTAAATGGTTCCAATGGTTAATTACGCTTGTTAACAATGTAGGCCTTATTTCCAGTCTGAATTTGCTTAGCTTCAACTTCCAGCCCTTGGATCATTTTAAACTTTTTTCTGCTAGACTGAAGAGCCTTTCATTAAGTATTTGTTCCCTTTGTGGGTCCTTATAAACTGCAGTCAAGTCACTCCTTAGCCTTCTTTGTCAAGCAAAACAGATGGAGCTCCTTGAATCTATTACTGTAAGGCATGTTTCTAATCCTTTAGCCATTCTTCTGGCTCTTCTATCAACCTTCTCCAATTTATCAGCATCTCTCTCAGATTGCGGGCACCAGAACTGACCTGGCCTTGCAGCAGCAGTCACATCACTGCCATGTACAGAGATTAAATAACCTCCCTACTTTTACCTGAGATTCCCCTCTATATGTATCCCAGGATCACATTAGCCCTTTTGGCCACAGCATTGCAGTGGGAGCTCACGTTCAGCTGATTATCCACCACGACGCCCAAACCTTTTCAGAATCACCTCTTCTCACGATAGTGCACCCCTTGCCCCCATGCTGTACATATGGCCTACATTCTTTGCTCCTCGATGTATACATTTATATTTAGCCGTTTTAAAACCTACTGTTTGCTTGTGCCCAGTTTACCAAGCGATCCAGAGCACTCTGAATCTGTGACCTGTCCTCTTCCTTATTTACCACTCCCCCAATTTTTGGGTCATTTGCAAACTTTATCAGTGATGATTTTATGGTTTTTTCCAGATCGTTGATAAAAAATGTTAAATAGTTTAGGGCCAAGAGCCAATTGCTGTGGGACTCCACTGGAAATACACCTGTTCAGTGATGATTACCTGTTTACAATTATATTTTGAGACCTATCACTTAGCCAGTTTTTAATTCACTTAATGTGTGCCATGTTCGTTTTGTATAGTTCCAGTTTTTTAATCAAAATACTGTGCAGTACCAAGTCAAATGCCTTACAGAAGAATATTTACATCAAGACTATTACCTTTATCAGCCAAACTTGTAATCTCATCAAAAGGAATATCAAGTTACTTTGACGAAATCTATTTTCCATAAACCCATGTTGATTTACATTAGTTACATTAACATCCTTTAATTCATTATTAATCTAACCTGACATCAGCCACTCTATTATCTTGCTCGGGATCTAGTTCAGGCTGACAGACCTATAATTACCCAGGTCATGCCCTTTACCCTTTTTAAAAATTGGCACAATATTAGCTTTCCTCCAGTCTTCAGGAACTTCTCCAGTGCTCCAAGACTTATTAAAAAAACAACATTAATGGTCCAGCAAGTAATCTGGACTTGCTGATTTAAAAACACTAAAAACTTTAGTGGCTGCTATTTTATATTCTCCTAATATATCGATGGAATGGAAAGAGTGTTATCACATGATGAGACCATATAATTGGTTTCTTCCCCACATACCGAACAGAAATATTTATTAAACATTTCTGCTTTTTCTGCATTATTGATAATTCTACCATTTCGATCCAGTAATGAATCAATACCATTGTCAGGATTCTTTTTGTTCTTAATATATTTAAAAAAAAAACCCCTCTTCTTATTGTCCTTCTCTCTGCTGGCCATAGACTTTCTTTGTGTCGCTTTGCTTCCTTTATCAGTTTTCTGCAATTCCTATCTTCTGATTTATATTTATTACCATCAAATTCCCCTTTCTTCCATTTGTTATAGAGTACTTACGTTTATTTTCACTTCCCCTCTAAACTAGGTTGTTGGGTTTTTTTAACCTGTACGGTCTCCTTCCTTGATTCTGGACTGTTCTGTTTTGGGCATCTAGTAAGGTGCTCTTAAATGATTCCCAATCAGTCACATTTTTCTGATTAAATTTTTCCTCCCAGCTGATTTGGCTCATAACTGTTTTCAGGTGTGTGAAATTGGCCCTATTAAAGCACCAACCATACATAGTACTTGTCAGGATTTTATTCTGCTTGCACATTATAAATGTGACCAAGTCTCAATCACTTGTACCTAAGCCACCATTAATTTTGAGTTGCGATCATTTCCTCTGTATCTGTTAAGACAAGGTCCAATAAAGAATTCCCACAGGTTAGCTGCAACACTTTTTTGAATAAGGAAATGGTCATCTATAATGTTTAGAAATTCCAAGCATGTTTTAGTACTGGCATTATGAAACCTCATGCATATTCAAGTCCCACATGATCACACCGCCTTTTCTCCTACCTGTTACAGATAGGTGCATAAGGAGGTGATCGTCCTGTTCTCTCATAGGATTTGGTGGTCTATAGAAGACACCAGCTAAGACCAAGAACACTGATACATAAGCATTCAAGATCATTTTCTTCTGAGTGATCATGACTTGGAAACATGTAACGCCATTTTTGACAGAGTGTCACTGTCCCTCTCCTTTTGCCCACTTGAATCTTCCTAGGTAGCTTAGAACCATTAATTTTAACATTCCAATTATGTGAATCTCACCACCAGCTTTTAGTAATACTAACTAGATCACATTTGTGCTCAGAGATGAGCAATTCCATTTCCTCTTTTCTGTTAGCCAGGCTCCTAGCACTGCTATAGAGGCTATTCAAGAACTTCTCCTCTTCATGTCCTTTGGTTCCTTGATTAATTTTGTTCTCAACGTCTCTGCTTGGTGCTGACTGCTCATATCTTCTCTCTTTTTACTCTCTCCTTTTGCTATTAGTTTAACACCCTCCTGACTACTCCAGCCAGCCTGTCCCCAAGAAGATTGGTTCCCCTACTGAGATAGAGGTGGACTGAGGCATGTATCTAGAGGTTTGCAGGTGTGTCTGCTAGTTGGCATTTGCCGGGAACTAAGGCGTTAATACAGGGCATTGTTTTGTTTATATATGGGCAGGCCACTGGCTAAAGAGTTAAACTGGTGCACCAGAGATCCGACTGCCCTCTTCTGTGTGTCTGCACCACTGCCTGACCAGGCAGCTGAGATGGGGTTGGCAAAGTATTACCTTGGAAGGCAGTGGGGGAGTGCTTCCTCACCGTAACTTCCCTCATGACCCTTTCTTTATTTGTTTGGCTAGCTACTGGCCGGACTGTCCCCAGGCTTAAAAAAAAAAAAAAATTCTCTCCCCCCCTCTGCTACTTAGCGATCTGTTCTCTTGTGTGTCACAGCAAGAGGTAGGTGACTGACAGCTGGCATATGCTTGGTCGGCTGCCAAGCAGAGCCAGCTGCCTCCCAATCTATCAGGGAGACTGAGCTACATTCAGAAAGAGCGATAAACACATTGCAAGGTGCATGCCATTGGGTAGGCCTCTGCAACCCACCTCCCCTGTTTGGACAACTGCATTGGGATGACCTGCTGGAACAATGCAGGGAAATTAGCTACTTGGTGGAAGGGGATTGTGCTACTAGTGGGGACAGGGGAGAGAAAAGGCTATTGCTGAACTCTCTCCACCCCTTGCACCTTTGTCTGGGGTGATAGAAAGAAGGTGGGTGTATAAAAACAAAAAGGAGAGAGAGAGGTGGAATATTAAAAGCTGCTCAAAGAGGGACTCGCTCTCCATTGGGACTGGGGATCCACAGAGCGGAATTCTATTCAGACAAGGAGCAAAAAGAAAACCTTCCTTCGAGGCTCCAGAAGAGGAGTGGATGGGAAAGAAGCTCCACATGGGACTCAACCACAGAAAGCCCCGGAGGAGAAAATCCTACAACAACATGGCATTCTGTACCTTGACATTGCTTCTTTCATCCTGGACATGCATCAGGGTCACAAAACCTACCATCACAACTGGTACATTTGTTGGCAGTCATGGGGGCATTAGATAGAGAAGTACTTATTAAATAATAATTAGCACTTAGGATACATAGCTCAGAGTACTTTCAAGATGTGACTACAGATGGAGAAAGCAAGGCACTCTGATCTTAAGTAGCTTGTCTAATGTCACATTGCACATCTGTGGTAGAGCCAGGAATCAAACCTAGGTCTATTGATATCCTGGCCCCATCCACTGGAAAGAAAGACATGCTAACAAATGACCCAGAGAGACTCAATGGCCAATTCTCCTCTCCCTTACTCAAGTGGGATACAGGAGTCACAACCACAGACTGCATCCCAGTGTTAGGAAAACGAAGCCCTAAATTGGCCCCTCCTAGTCAGAAGGTGGTAGCACATTGGCAGAGCTGTGCACAAGGGAGCTGGTCCTGCTGCTACACACATCAAACTTGTGTGGATAACGAGAGGGTCTCTCAGGGTTGCCAATCGGACATCTTTCACTAGGACACATGCACAGATACAAACAAAGAACAGAAACATTCACCCAGGGATCTTAAAATACTTCTCCAATATCCACTGAAGCTCCCAGCGAATCAGGAGTAGCAGTATTGTCTGAACCAGTACTGGAGCAAAAACTGGCCCAGTTTCAATGAACCTGGGGATGAGTTATGGTTATACATAGAAACCTATTGTGGTTTTACATAGTCTCAATGTTAAATCAGCTGATACTTAGCAAATTCAACTGAGTTGCACTTTGAGGCTGAATTTGTTTGACTCCATGAGTCAAAATAAAAATCGATGGCAGCAAATCCTTCCAGACAGAAACTGAAAGCAACAGCCAAATCCTAAAATGGCATAAAATAGTGCAGCTTCACTAAAGTCAAAGAAACCATGCTGATTTACACCACATAAGGAGCTATCCCAATGTTTGCACTAATCTGTGAAAAGTGAAACCAAAGGGTAATTTCTCTCTCTCAGTATTTCATGGCTTCAGTGAACAACTGGAAGCTGAATTGCAATTTGTTTTGTAACAAATTTTTAGTAAGAAATGTCAATTTTTGAAAACGGGGGCTAGGGGGAGGGGGGATTTTCACAGAAAAATTTTCATAGGGAATTTGGGAAAAGGAATTAAACAAATCGGCAAAAACTGATTGCCACAAAAGTTTTCATTTTGGCCAAAAATCCATTTTTCATTGGAAAAAAAAATTTTTTTCATTAAAAAATGACCTGCTGTTGTTGAAGTCATAATAAAGGCTTCACTTTGTCACCGTTTTGGATTGACAAATTATGTTTGCCCAGGTCTAACATTTTCCAAACCCTTTGCTGCTACTACACACTAAAGCAGTAACAAGTTAGATAAATCGTGGGACTACTTTTAAACAAACTCCAGCACGGGTCTGTGAACATTTCTCTCACTGCCCTTGGGGGAATTTTCCTCTGTTCTGAAGTTTCCTTGGTATTATAAAGAATTGTTTTGACAAACCCTCATCACTTTATCCACCTGCTTTTTCTTTTGACCTCCCCCTAACACACACACACCTGTCTCTTTCTAAATTCACTCTAAGTGGCTCTATCATAAGGGTGAAGACTCAGCCAACATTTCACATCCTCTGAGAACTGGAAAAGTTCTCACCATGAGTAACGCAGTAGAATTACATCAGCGGAGACTTTGATGCTGTGGGATTTTTAACCCATTAAATAAGAAATTCATAATCTTGACCGTTGTGACAAGTTATGCAGCTACTGCCTGGGTTTAAATGACAGTAACATTGCATATACATCACCCGTCCATATTGCAACATTTTGTTCTGTTCGAATACCAGCAAGTTAGCCGGTACAGTGCTGATCACGACTTAACAGCCACTGCAAAACATGCTCAGTATTATGTCAGCTAACAGTAATTAAACCACGTATCTTGAAAGGCCCAGCCTGATGTGATTGATCCCTCTATCATTGCAGATAGATATTCATTACCAACAGATGGAGACACGATGAGTGCATAGAAGTACTGACATACAAAAATAGAGCTCTTTTTATCTAGGTACTAAATATCACCATAGAATCAGAATACCTCACACAGACAAGAGGGGACGGGAGAACCTGACATTTACTTGTTTTCCTGAAACATTGTCTCTCAGGTGCAGAGATCCCACCGTATAGATATCTATAGAGACAACAGAGCTGAGTGAAGCTACTGGGGAATATTTCCCACATCCTGAATCAAAGTTTGGATGTCCAGGATCCCCATTTGTGTCAACTGGTCATTGTGACAAGGTTTACTCACCCCAGGTGGCATCTCCTTGTGACGGCTCTGGGGATCAGCTCTGACCCAGTCAGTACTCGCTTCCACTGGTGAGTCAAGCAGCAGCCCCTCTCTCTCTCTTTTCATGACTCAGCCCTCTGGCCAGGTCATTGTATAGCCCTCTCCTTCCGGGTAACTAAATATCTCTAGACCTGCTGTCCTCTCCAATGCTCCTGGGCCACTTCCCAGGGCTGGTAGGGGAATACCAGCCTGCCCTCTATGCTGGGTTCCAGCCCAGGAACACTATCACAAGAACCCAAAGTCTGTACACGGTCCAATGCCTTTCTGCTCTTTCCCTGGGATTCTTCCTACATAGACTCGCAGACTTTCTTTCCCTACAGCTTCCCTGGGGTCAACCCTCCCTTCAGGGCTAGAACCCGAGGGCTCATTCTCACTCTCAGATTTTCTCCTCCTACCCCATCTGCTCTGCTCCCAGAGAGTGGCTGCATACTCCCTCCCTGAAGCCTCCTTCAACTGCAAACTTCTGGGTTTGTAATCTAGCCTACTCCTGCCCAGCTGGGTTTCTTGTTCAGGCAGGCCTGGCTCTCCCTCCAGGTGGAGCCCAATAGCCTGATTGGCCCTTCAGGCCCACATTAACCCCTTCAGGGCCTGTGTATGGGGGTGGGGTGCACATCCCATTACAGCTGTGAACAGCTACAGCATGACTCTCTGCCAAGAACAAGCATAAGACCCCATTGCTACTAAATGAAATGTGTACATTAATAAATGGCTGAATTAAATGAGGGAAATATCTGAGAGTAGCAATGGTGGCATACTCTTCCTCCTCAAACAGGCAGGATGCATCCCAAGGCAGCCCAGATCTCAATAACTGCTGACACCATTGAAATCATGGGAAGTTACTTTGGATTGACATCTGTGTGACTGAGATCAGAATCTGATCCCTTGGGTGCTAGCAGGAAATTTAGCTCTATAAACTAAAATTGAAACATTCAATAATCAACTTCTCCCCCTCCCCACAGCAGCAGGAGGAGAGGTATTTTCACCCCGTGCATGAGCTGTCTAGTTTCCTGTTTCCCCCACTGCTCATTTCTCCTCAGGACTCCCAACATGGCCTGGTTTGTTAAACTATATGTTGGCCAAAGGCTCCCCCATTTCTGATCACCTGTTTTTCCACAACCAATGGGTCACATTGGGAGCAGACATACACCCACTACAACCCTGTTGACTTCATTTGGATTGCACACAACGTAAGCACAGACTTTGACCCACTGACTGCAAATTGATATCACCCATTGCTGTGGTCTGCTCCTACCATGAGGGCGAGGTCTGATAACTATGCTATGGTGTAGGGTCCACACTAGCATTCTCTTCTCTGCGAAGCCAAAATGTGTCTTTTTGCTCAACTCTTTCCTCCCTCCATATCAGCAAAACCCTGGAACAAAGACAACCACCTAAGCAAACAAGGATATATCAAAAACAAACTTTGCTGCTGGTACTGCACCTGCAGCCACCACTAACAATTACTTTCCATGAATGTGATGAGATAAAATGATTTGTAAATCTTTCCCTCCCCTATGCCAGTTCTAGAACTGATGTCTTATGTAAACCTGGATTCAAATAGCCAGACAAGGAAAGAAAAAAAAAAATCCTTAGAAATTCCCTCATCTTTCTTATTTAGCTCCTCCTAAACTCCACAAACCACTTTTAACCTTTCCCAAGAACAATCAAAGGCCAAATGACTTGATCACACCCTCTGCCCTTTGTTAATGACACTCATAAATCAGGCAACAGAAACAACACCATGTGACTAAGGTTGGCCAGTCCCACCGCGGCAATAACAAATAGCAAATAAACAGAGAAAATACAATTAGTGGACAACCCACAGGCTGTGATTTGTTCATGAGCAGAAAAAATGAGCTATCTTGGTTAAATAGTCCACTGCAGAAAGTTTGGCCATCTCTACTACTTTAGAAAAACAAAAGAATAGCTAGATAGCTAGACAGAGAGTCTGAAATTGTTCCCACAAAGTTGAGGGTTCCATTTTCAGGTAAATGTCTTGGGCAAAATCAATAATCCAATTTCCAGAAACAGCAATACCGCTGGCAATTAAAATTAGGCCTCTGTAGCCACCCCATGCTCAGCTGTGAGATCTCCCTTCATGGATTTCAATCAGAATGAAATTGAGGGACTTCAATAATTTCATGCCGGGTTATGGGCGGGAGGGGAGGAAGAGTGAGTTCCCAACTATCTAATAGGTCTCTAACAACTCAATAATTGGCCCATCCCGTGGGTGATTAAGGATGAAAATAACTAATTTCCTCTCATCTTGCACACTAATCAGATCACCTCACCCCCATCATTTGCTCTTCTGCTTAAACGGACAATCTGTCTCTTTCTTTCTCCCTCTAGCATCAAAGGGTAGCAGGATGTGTGATCAATTAGTTTAGACTATTATAAAAATACAGTTTCTGGTGGTGCTGGAATGAGTGGATCTGGGGTGCTAACTCCCCTCCTGTTTTCTTTTCCTAACAACACCTTTGCTGCTGAATGCGGCTGTGTTGTTCCAGGTACCATATTGAGCAGCAAGTCAAATCTGGAACTGTGCTTCCACCCCAATTTTTGGCTCTTCGTGAGACTCTCAGCCAGCTGCTCCTTTAAAATACTTTGGCAAGAGTTATCTGGTAGGCTGCTGGCCTCTTTTTGCCCCTCATCCAATGGGGGTCTGCTATGGGGCTGTAAAATGAGACCAAACACCCTACATAAAATCATAGAAGTGGAGGACTGGAAGGGACCTTGCGAGGTCATCTACTCCAGTCTCCTGCACTCAAGGCAGGACGTGCCTAGTACACTGGCAAAGATTTTGTCTCTGCACAGCTGGGGATCCTTCCCTTGGCTGGGTTGGGGGTTACATCACGCTCCCACACCTGCGGCTGGAGCCCTGACAGGATTCTCTTGAGACGTTAGCCAAGATTTTCAAAAATAGGCCCCTGAAGTTAGTCCGTTGGGTCCGCGTTTAGGTGCCTACAGAAGCGGCTGGATTTTCAAAAGTGCTCAGCACCTGCGAGGTCTCAGTGACTGACATAATATGCAGAGAAGGGACAGTTTAAACTGTTGGGCAGTAGGGTGAAGGCTTTGCTAGAATGTCTGATTCACACTCTCAAAATACAAGTGAGACTGAGCCTTCTTTAGGTGAGCTGGTAACTGCAGGCAGTTCGTGCCCGGACAGCTCCCTTACCAGAGCTCACTGAAGAACAAAAACCTCCCAGGAAAGTATAGTGACCTTCAGCAAGCGTGCACGGCTTGGTTTGAAGTCAAACAGATCCTGTTTGGTCCGCCTGTGCTGCACTGCCCTGGCTACTCTGGGAAATTCACCCTACAGAAATGGGGCTCCGGGCAGACCTACCTCAAGAAGTTAATGGCATGGTTTACCCCATGTTGTAGGAACTAAGCCCTTTCCTCAGGAGAAAAAGTACTCTGTGATACAAAGAGGCGGATCAGTCAGTGAGGTGGGGGGTGGAGTTGCTGTAGTATTACCTTGCCAGCATCCCTTCTTCTGATCATACCCTTCCTAAATGTCTGCAGACATCGTAATATGCTCCATACAGAAAACCTGCCAGTGATGGTTTTATTTACATGGTCTCTGTTATCTGGGATGGAGCGAACTGGGCCCCTGGGGTCTGTTGTTAAGTGGCAGGGGACCAGAGATGGAGAGAGTACTGAGTACTGATATAGAGAGTACTTAGAAGCCTTAGTGCTGTTGGCCCTTGTGACTGGAGCTGTACGCCAATGTTTGGAGCCTTGCAGGATTGCTTCTCCTAGGAGAAGAAACTGCTCATATGAGTCAGATCCATTCCGTAGTTCAATCCTGTTATTACACTGGATGCACACAAAATCCTCTTTCCCTGGATGCAGTAGGAACAAACAGCAGACCGTTGCCATGTTCACAATTTCCAAGTCTGCCCCTCCAGTCAGTTTTGTGCCCACGGAGCTCTATCCCTCCGCTCCCACTCAGGACCACGCTCACAACTCTTCTCTCGCTATCTGCTGGTTTCCTACTCTAACACACACATAGCTTGCCACACAACCCCCTAACCCTGTGTTTGCCATTGCCACCAGCAGAGAAACCTAGCACATGGCCTAGCTCCGCTCAGGATTTACCATGAGGCCTAATGCCTTGTGTGATTATTTCTATTGCTTCCAGCCACCACTATATAAAGGGGTATTTAATTACTCCTTCCATTTAGCACACCCATCTGCTTTCACATGGTCTGTGATTGTCAATAGATCAAAGATGGCAGCCATTAACACCTTCCAGAAGGACTGTACTGAGGAGTTTGCACCTGGCAGATCTATAGCACACAAGACAATTTGGCGCTGCCAGTCAGAATGCCAGAACTGTCTCAGAGCTAGGTGTTAATTATTATTAATAGTTATTATTATCATCTCACTTGTTCTCTTGTTCCCTTTGTCCGGTTGTTACATTTAATTACTCAGACAATATCTACAAATGGGTGGGTAGGAGTTTCCTTATTCTCCAAATTATTTATTGTCCTCAGTTTATTTTTACATACTTTGCAGCATGTTTAATCTGTAGTGCAGCGGCAAGCCATCGTCATATGCAAGGCATGCACGCCTGTGACTGGCTATGCCAGCATGACGATTCTGTCCGGCCCCCATATGCGCACACAAAATGGCATCCTCCTCACATGGTTACCTCGCATGCACCTTACAGGTGAGGTCACATTGTGCAGAGGATGCCATTTTGCATGCAAGTGTATGATTGCATGCCTGACTAAATCTGTCACAGCACACCACTGCTGAAGTGGGAAACCACTCTGCATGCCCTTGAGTAGCTACAATCGAAATCCTAGTTTAACAAGACAGGCCACGTTGGGACCGTGGCCAAGGAGAAACAAGTCAGTAAGAGTTACTTGCACCCTGCAAAGGAAGAACAAGAACCCAGCTCTGGCAGAAACATGGAACTGTATTACCCTGCACCTGTGACAAGACGGATACTGCTGCTGTTACACAGTTCTAACCTCTAATTTAAGGGCCTTTGGTTAGCTTCATACCTCATTTCTTCTGCTTGTGTCACAAAACAAATCCCCTTTTTCATGAACACAAATACAATACAAACAAAACTCTACTTGCACCTATGTTCACACAAGATAAACACAAAAGGGTGAAGATAACGTCATCATGGCAAATTGCAAAGGGATGTAGCCTCCTTGCATCTCAAGCACCACCCAGATCAATCCTTACAAGGGTCTATTATTTGTTCCTGTAGTTGCCCAACACTAGTCAAAACCCAGACACATTCAGTATGCTGCCGTCCTATAAAATGATTTCTTCCTGCTGCAACTACCTGATCACTAGTCAAAGGCTTTACATTTTCAGCCACTGTTTCTAGTTGGTGTTGTCCTTCAGCTGACTCTGCACGTTTGTGTTGCTCTGCAGACGTGGAATCGTCAATATGGAGCATGGCTGGTAGTTAACAGCAAATATGCAAGGACTTCTTCCATTGTCTTGAGCTTCAGTCTGGTCTCATATGTATTTACTAACACTTCCAGACAGCCCATCAACAAAAATGATGGAACACTAGTCATTTTCAAGCCAATGACTGAGGCTGGGTGCAGCTTTGCAAAGGATCTGGCGTGCGTTATAGTACACAAGTGCATTTGTGTTGACCCTCTGGACAGTTGTTTCTGGGATTTAAAGAACCATAAGTACAGGGCTGTGCACAGGAAAATTCCTCTGAAACAACAGCTCAGAGATGAGAACTGTCCCTAATCTTTTCAAGGGCTCCAGTCTCACAATATAAAGGCCAACATTGTCAACTATTTCACTGACGATCAATGCATAGAAGAAAGGAGAGGCACAATCACATAATGGAGGTCTACTATAACTGGGATTTCACGTTCGCATTTCAAGTCACTGGAGAATAGTTTTTAGATGGTGCTTTGCTTGTGGATAGGCTTTGGGAGACTCCCACTATTTTTTGCTTCCAGTTCAATCCCTGACTACCGTGTTTACACAAATTGGATATAAGACCATAAATGCGCCTTAGAGTCACTTGACAGGTTCATTCATGTTTTGACAAACCAGGCCCAATTAAGTTAATAATGGACAAATTAATCCATTAATGTTGCCTCTTTCTTTTTCCTGCTTATGAAATATCCATGAGCAAATGGAGATTTCTTCTCATTTACTTGTTGTTTGGCTTTATTTGACAAATCTCCTTCCATATATTTTACTCCACGGAGAGACCAGGAATATTGAAATTTCAAGTCTTTGTGGCTTACTTGTGATTGGTAGAAATTGTCACTTGTCTTCTTGCTCCTTGATTGGATGAGCACACAAGCACTTGCAAAGTGACAACTTGTTTGAGTGGATTTCAGCCAAAGACAGGTCTACACTTAAAATGCTGCATCTGTACAACTGCACCAATGCAGCTGTGCTGCTGTAGTGCTTAAGTGAAGACACTCCTACGCCGTCAGAAGAGCTTCTCCCATCGGTGTAGTTAATCCATGGGGATTAGGTTGGTATAACTATGTTGCTGAGGGGTGAGGATTTTTCCTACCCCTGAGTGACGTAGTTATACCGATATAGGTCTGTAGTGTAGACCAGGACTTAGGTTATGTCTACACTACAGACTTTACAGCAGTACAACTGCACCACTGTAAGATCTCCCATATAGCTGCTCTATACTGATAAGAGAGAGCTCACCCATCGACATAATGAAACCACCCCCAATGAGCAGCGGTAGCTCTGTCAGCAGGAGAGTGTCTCCCGTCGACATGGCGCTGTCCATACCAGTGCTTCTTTTGATACAACTTATGTCGGTCAGGGGGGTGTTTTTTCACCCCCCGACTGACAAAAATGCCAGTGTAGACAAAGCGTAAGTTTTCCAGGAGCATGCAGGGAAATGACTTAACAATTCACTCTAGGTGGGCACTTTTTACTAGGAAAAATCCAACACCTCAATTGTTCAGAGAAAGCAAACATAACGGAGGTGTGAGCACAATCCAAATTAATTCAGTTTATAAATGGGAAGGAATATTTTTAGATCTTTCTCTCTGATATTGCATTGTTCATCCAGCACTGGGTTTGGGTTAGTAATGAGACAGGACATTAGAGGAGTTTTGCATGGCTCAGGTTTCCCTGCAAACGTACAGCACAGCTCTAGCAAATTCAGCAAACCACTTAAGCACGTGCATTGTGGTGGTGAGAAGGTTTAGAGCCACTATTCAGAGGGCCCTTAGGGGGCATATAGCAAGGAGGTCGGAATCTGTATAAACAGGAAATAAAGACAGCCTTACATTCACCCCTACTGCAGTGTCCTGGTCTCTGTAAGCTCTACATCCCTATTGAGAAAATCGTGTAAGCATATGCTAAGTCCCACTGCGGTCAAAGATACTGACGCATGTGCCTAAAGCTTAGCGCATGTTTATGTCCTTTGCGGAATAGGAATGGATTGCAGAAACAGAGCCTTAATGACTACTACATTGTACAATGTGTGCACGAGCTGCACGCACAGTGCATGGAGCTGACCAGATTGCCTGCTACAGGTCCCCGTAGGATTCATCACTCAAGTCAGGTTGTGTCCCTCCTTCGGCAAAGCCCACCATGCTCACCTGCAGAATTGATCGTCTCTGCAATCCACTTTTGTCACATTTCTAAAACACCCAGCACAAAACTGATATTCTCTTGACATTAGGCTATTCAATATCTGTCACATTTCCCCCCCAAAACTGACTTCCCAGTGACATTATATGATAAGCAGTTATATACTGCGACTTCTAAGCAGATGGAGCCTTTCCATCACTCAGAAAGCACAGCACGCACGGGATAAATGCTTTCTGTCATGCAGTGCTTCTGTTCACTGTTTGGCGGCAGGATCTGCTCCCCACACCAGGGAGTCAGGGGCCTACAGCATGAGAGCTGCCCCACTCCTGTGTGCAACAAGGTCTCCACCTTGGGATTTGTGACAGCCCCTGGTGTTGGGAGGGGCTAGACAGCTGGATTTACTCACACACTCTCTCTCTCTGACAATCCCCTAGGAATGCACAGCTGGAGTCACACCCTCTGTCTCCGAGACAGTCCCCAAGGAAACAAACCATTGGATATTCTCTCTCTCTCTCTCTCTTTTTCTCTGCTTCCAGGAGTGGGTGGATGGAGACAGAAGTATATTTACACCCATTGATATTCCCTTGTAAGAAACCTTTGAGGCGGAGGCCCATGTACCGGGGAGCAGATGGCTATGTGGAGGCAGGCAAAATTCATTGAAAGGAGTTTACTTTCATAACAACAAAATAAAAAGACCCCCAAGAGGATCCCTGTATAAACGTACATTTCAGCAACCATGGTGGCCGGTGGGGTACCTGTTTTCATTCCTTTCTTGTCTCCCTTAGCTTCACCCCATCGTGTTACTCATCTCTTGACCATTACTGCTGTACACTGTGATCCCTCCAGCCATGCATGTCAGGCCAGAGCTCTGAGCGGATGTAGTAGGTAGTGAACCAAGGCAATCTTATGGCACTGCAGAATATTCTGAACCCTGGAACTGCATGAAAGATTTCCATAAGTGTATTTCATTCTGAAGCATCCCACTTTTCTTTTTGTATTCGGACCACTCATCCAACACAAAAATGCATATGGCTCTGGGGTGTGCTGAATAATAGCACTCAGCAACACTGCCCAAGGTTTTAGGACAGGAAGTGAAGAAGAACACGATAGCCAGTTGAAACTGCAAGGAGAATTTAGGGAGAAGAGCTGTGATATGGCCAGGATAGAAGGGCTAATACTGCTATCTTTATGAAAAGCACAGGAGGACTTTTTTAATGACACCAGCATGTCTAGACTTCCCTTTTTTCTTCCCAACTGACAGATAGCACCTCTAGCAGCCCCGTGCCCCCTACTACCATGCTGGGGCAATGGACTGAGAACCGACACAGAAGAACAGCTGATTCATATCACCATTCAACAATTCCTGCAGCTCCCTGTGTTGCTCTAGGACTCCCCTCAGCCACTCTGTAGTTAATAATAATAATAATCATGAGGGAGAAAAAAAATCCCGAAGAACCAACCCTTCCAGCATCTAAAAGTGGAGTTATCTGGGCTGTAAAAGCAGCCCAACCAGTCAGTCGTTTGTCATGCATCTTAATTCCACCATAAAATGCTAATCAGGCTGTGTAGCCACGTCCCCCTCACACCATATCTTTTTACAAGCACATTAACATGGTCGTTAGGGAGAGGGGACTTGTATGGACACAAACACATTCAGCACTCATTTCTTCCCATCCCCCCACGATCCCCCTCCAACTTCAGCCCTACTGACTCCAATTCATGACCCGGAAGCGGCTCCTCCTCCCCTTGGTTAGGGTGGTTGCCTATTTGTATTGGCCCAGCTGCCCCAAAATAATCCCACAGGGAAACTGGTGCCCGTGCGCCACGGTGTCATGGGGTTGTTTTCTTCCATCTCTCGCTGCATCAACCGCCACCTGACGATGCAGAGCTATTGATGCCACATCACGACATGAATAAATCCGGGATGGCTTTCTGGGCCTGCTAGCTGGGCCGGCAGGTTGCCAGGTGGGCTGAGAGAGCAGCCACCATGACCACGTCTTTCATCGCGACGGGGTTTTAACTAGACTAGGTGCTGTAGACAATGTGTAGGGTCACTAAATGCACGACGTAAGGAGGGAGCTGAGACTAGGACCGTGGTGCTTCTGCAACACAGGCCTCTGCCACCTGATGTAGCGGCTGGACTGAGCAGCGGTAAGCAGATGTTTTATCCTCTTTAGAGGGCAACCTCTCTCACACACAGGCAGTGCCTTACAAGGAGGGGAGAAAGCATAACCATGCAGCATTAGCCGCGGTGATGTCTGTCATGTGGAATGAGGGTGTGACCCACCACAAGGGGAGTGGGGGCAACTACTCCAGTAAGAGCGTCCACTGCCACAAAAGCAAACAGCATGTAATGCCAGCCCTGGGAGCTGCCGCATCACTTGTGCTTAGCATTCCTCCTGCCAAAGGTAGCAGCGGCTGCTTGGGTGAAACAGGAATAATGCAGCAATAGCTATAGTGCAAATGATTTTTTTTCTAATTCTTTTTCTTTTTCCCCCATCAGTGAACTGTCCCCTCCTTCTATCTCCTATTCATACTCTATCTCGCTGTATGCAAACCACAATCCCCCTTTTCTTCCTTCTGCTTTATTTTCCTGAACACTCATTAACTACTCACAAAGGACCATGCCTGGCGGATTGGAGCTGCAATTATCTCCTGGTTCTGACCCGTGTTCTCCGGTCAGAGATTAGCATCAGCAATAATAATAGAGCGCCGGATGCAGGCTGCTGAATGTTGGGGATTTGACACGTATCCAGACGGGCAGCACCAGTGCGAGAGGAAGGGAATCCAGACAGGGCACAAGGGGCTGTGTCTTCATGAAGATAGATGCTTCTGTCTCACACCAGTCAGGCTATAACCACTTGGAAATGGATCACAGAATCATAGACATCAGAGAGAAAAAACCTGCTAAATAGTTGAGTCCATCTCCTGCTGGTACAATATATAGTCCCTGCCTTTCCCGTTCCCCAGTAAAAAAATGTGTCAAGTGTTAAACTGATATTACTACCAGAAATACTTTGAACTTCTAGAGTGTCTTCCATCTGCAGCACACTTTTTATTCTATCTATGGGTCTAAGGGATAAGAATGGCAATACTGGATCAGACCAATGGTCCATTTTATAGACCAGTCAGCTTAACTTCAGCACCTGGAAAGATAATGGAGCAAATAATTAAGCAATCAATTTTCAAACACCTAGAAGATAAAAAGGTGATAAGTAACAGTCAGCCTGGATATGTTCAGAACAAATCATGTCAAAGCAACCTAATAGCTGTCTTTGACAGGGTAACAAGCCTTGTAGATGGGGGAAGCAGTATATGTGGTATAGCTTGACTTTAGTAAGGCTTTTGATACTGTCTCATATGATCTTCTCAGAAACAAACTAGGGAAATACAACCTAGGCTATGTATACACTACTGCATATGTTGGCAAAACATGTCGCTCAGGGGGATGGACTATTCCACCCCCCCTGAGCAAAATAAATTACACCGGCATAAGCATTCATGTGCACAGCGCTATGCTGGCGGGAGAGCTCTCCCTTGTCAGTATAGAATGTCTTCATTGTAGTGCTGTACGTATAGACTTGGCCCTAGATGGAGCTACTATAAGGTGAGTGTGTAACTGGTTGGAAAACTGTTCCCAGAGAGTAGCTATCAGTGGTTCACAGTCAAGCTGGAAGGGCATATTGAGTGGGGTCCCTCAGGATCAGGTCTGGGTCCAGTTCTGTTCAATATCTTCATCAGTGATTTAGATAATGGCATAGAGAGCACACTTATAAAGTTTGTGGATGATACCAAGCGGGGAGGGGTTGTAAGTGCTTTGGAGGATAAGATTAAAATTCAATATGATCCGGACAAACTGGAGAAATGGTCTGAAGTAAATAGGATGAAATTCAATAAGGACAAATGCAAAGTACTCCACTGAAGAAGGAACAATCAGTTCCACACATACAAAATGGGAAATGACTGCCTAGGAAGGACTACTGCAGAATGAGATCTGGGGGTCATAGTGGATCACAAGCTAACTATGAGTCAACACTGTAACACTGTTGCAAAATAAAGCAAACACCATTCTGAAATGTATTAGCAGGAGTGTTGTAAGCAAGACACAAGAAGTATTTCTTCCTCTCTACTCCGCACTGATTAGGTCTCAGCTGGAGTATTGTGTCCAAATCGAAGCATCACATTTCAGGAAAGATGTGGACAAACTGGAGACAGTCCAGAGAAGAGCAGAATATATGGTTAAAGGTCTAGAAAACATGACCTGTGAAGGAAGAAAAGACTGAGAGGGGACATGATAGCAGTTTTCAAATACATAAAAGGTTGCTACAAGGAGGAGGGAGAAAAAATGTTCTCTTTAATCTCTGAGGGTAGGAAAAGAAGCAATGGGCTTAAATTGCAGCAAGGGTGGTTTAGGTTGGACATTAGGAAAAACTTCCTAACTGTCAGGGTAGTTAAGCACTGGAATAAATTGCCTGGGGAGGTTGTGGAATCTCCATCATTGGCGATTTTTAAAAGCAGGTTGGCCAAACACCTGTCAGGGATGGTTTAGATATTATTTATTCCTGCCTTGAGTGCAGGGGGCTGGATTAGATGACCTCTCGAGGTCCCTTCATGTACTACACTTCTATGATTCTGTCTAGCCCAGTATCCTGTCTTCCAACAGTGGCCAGTGACAGATGCCTCAGGGAAAGAACAGAACAGGACAATTATCAAGTGATCCATCCCCTGTCCTCAAGTCCCAGTTTCTGGCAGTTGGAGGTTTAGTGACAGAACATGGAATTGCATCCCTTACCATCTTGGCTAATAGCCATTTATGGACTTATCCTCCATTAACTTATCTCATTCATTTTTTAACCCATTTATACGTTTGGCCTTCATGACATCCCATGGCAATGAGTTCCACAGGTTGAGTATGCATTCTGTGAATAGGTACTTCCTTATGTTTGTTTTAAACCTGTTGCCTATTAATTTCATTGGGTGATCATCCCTGGTTCTCCCTTAGTTCTCTTTTCTAAGATGAACAGTCCCAGTCTTTTTAATCTCTTCTTAAATGGGAGCTTTTCCATACCCCTAAACATTTTTGTTGCCTATACCTGCACCTTTTCTAATTCTACTTTTTTTTTTTTTTTGAGATGGGGCAACCAGAACTGCACACAGTATTCAGTGTGTGGGCATACCATGGATTGACAGTGGCATTGAGATATTTTCTGTTTTATTATCTATCCCTTTCCTAATGGTTCCTAACATTCTGCTAGCTTTTTTTGACTGCCACAACACACTGATTGGATGTTTTCAGAGAACTATTCACAATGACTCTAAGATCTCTTTCTTGAGTGGTAACAGCTCATTTAGACACCACCATTTTTTTGTATAGTTGGGATTATGTTTTCCAGCGTGTATTACTTTGCATTTATCAAGATTGAATTTCATCTGCCATTTTGTCACCCCAGTCACCACGTTTAGTGAGATCCCTTTGTAACTCTTCACAGTCTGCTTTGGACTTAACTATCTTGAGTAATTTTGTGTCTTCTGCAAATTTTGCCACCTCACTCTTCACCCCCCATCTCCATAGCATCTCAGCACCAAACAGTAATTAAGATCCCAGAGCAGGTACAGTGGATTCTGCTTTTCATTTCTCATAGGTTCCTAGGTTTGTTTGTTGGATTGCATTGTTTTGTTTGTTCGTAAGTCTATGATTTCTTGTCCTTGCTTATTACAAGAAAGTTTTGATACACAGGTGAGTCTTGCAACGTGCTTGGGAAATAGTCAGGCTTTGACTCAGTCTTATCTCCTCCATCCAACAACACGACTAGAACTGTGTCCGTGGCATGCCCTTGACAGAACCCTCATCATGAACGGCCCAGGATGGCAGAATTTTCCAGGCATTGCTGCAGTTTGGTTGTTACTCGTCCCTTCTCAATGATTTTTCTCAGGATGAGGATGTTGGAGATGCAGATCCAAGCTTTCCCCAAAGCTCAGGGGTGTTTGAATTCAAGGTTTTTGTGCAGCCTGTTATGGAGATAGGACCTAGATCCTCAACATTTACAAGAGTTTGGATCTGGAGTTTGGTTCAAGCCCATATCTAGTTAAGATGTCCGATCCATTCCCTGACCTTATTCAAAGCACCCATACCTCTGGGCTCTACAAAACTGGGCTGGAAATCCCATTCGAACACATTTTCTCACAGGGAGATTTCAAATACTTCCTGCTTCTGCCTAAGCTAGATATATCACAAAAGCAGACTCTCTTGGGCTATCTTAGGGCTTCCTGCTTCTGGGACCCACTGGCCTGAAGCACATTGGCAGAGCAGTGTGAAAGCCTGCAATACCACTGTGTTGGCTATACCCATTTGGTGCATACACAGGCGATCCTGCTCGGCCGGGTTGTCAATCCGGCCTGAAATTCACTCGAAAACAAATTATTTGAAAGAAAAGAAAATCTGCATGGGGAAAAAAAAAATCTCCCAGTGATTTTGTTCATTATTTAAAGCAACCATTATTTTCTCTCTCACTTTTGCTTTAGTATTGCATGTCCAAATTAGAAGGTTTCTTTTACCAGGGACCACTTGGGGAAATAAAACCTGTGATCAGAGTTTTCAGAGGATGTTTCATTCAGCCATCTCAAGTGGGATGAAGGTCCAGAGGCGATTGAACAAGACGCAATAGGAAAGCTGGAAAGCCTTTGAAAAATGGCTCTGATCTCTGCTGGTTCAACTCTCACAAAAGCCATCGCTGCGGGTGTCCGTGTATCTGTTCTAACAATGCTATTGAGTATGGAAACAAGGAAGAAAAATTAAAGTAGAATCCATTGGTGGGAGGTGTTGTACTGGATCATCCTGCTGCATGCCAGTGATTATGGAATAGTGGACATCTTAATGAACTTCCATACATGCAAGTTTTGATCCCTGCCCCACCATGTAGTACACTGTGCACTCTCCTCTGTCGTGCCTTGGAGTGGTTCTTCTCCGTCTGCATCAAAGGGAGACCACGCTGCCTTGCTATGCCACCTGAGGGCTGAGAGCCAATCCACAGGTTATTAGCACCAGTATCAGTTTGTAGCCAGCCCTCTGGCTGGGCAGGCAGCAATATCAAGCAGTCTGTGGTCCGGATCCCTGGCTGGGCAGACAACAAACAAACACAGGCCTTTCAGCCTAAGGTGGGGAGGATGCCAAATTGGCAGCAGGGAGGTAGGGGGACCCAGGCCCATCCTACTTCATCAGGTCCCGGCTCAGGGCCCTATCAGGGGCAGGGAATCCCACAAGTAGCTCAGCGGGGATCCTTCCGAAACACGCCAACCATAGTCTCAGCAACACAACCGGACTAACGTCTGGTTTCCCTGGGCTGCTTCCTACCTCTACCTCTTCATAGGGCTTCATCATTCATGGGACCTCAGGGTACTCAGCAGCCGGCAGTTCCAGCAGCTGCTGAGGGTATTCACCTGGCAGCAGCTCCTCCAGGTATTCCTCCAGAGGCAGGGGTTGATACAGCGCGGTCCCTGGTCCAAGGGCTGGCACCAGTGTCTGACTCCTTCCCTGGCTCTTTCTAAAGGAATTAAACTGCAGGCCCCACCTCTTATATTTCCTGTTCCGCCCCTCCACGTCACACACAAGGGACGGTCCTGGCCTGGCTCCGCCCACCAGGGGGAGAGGTTCCTCTCTGTCGGCATCAGACGGCGGCCACTCTGCCTTGCTAAACCCTCCATGATTGCTTCGTCAAAGTCAGAATTTAGGCACTGTGCAGTGAAACTTGGCAGACCAGGCTGAGACTAGAAGCCAGTGAGAATGACTAAGTTTGTCTGGATCAACCAGCCTCCCTAAATAATCCCCTTTATATTCCACAGGTCTGCTCGCCAGGTGTCTTCAAGTCACATTTGTTGTATTTACTGACAAAAATCATGGTTTTGCTAGAGACAGACCCAAACCTGAACTTTGAATCTGAAGTCCCAGAACATAACTTCGAGGAAGTCTGGGCCTGCTTCCTATCTGAATTTTGTAGCTGGTCGCATCTCAAACCCAGAATCCAAACCTCCCTAAACTTCGAGGAAGTACAGACCAAATAGAACTTCTTTGCTCGAGTCTGTTTCTTGCATTTACTCTTGTTGGACTTGCAATGAACTAAGGGATACCGCATGCCTCATCAACAAGGCTATATCAGATAAAATTGGATTGCATCATCATGTGTGTCTAGGAGATGCAGGAAAAACCCCTCAGTGGATTCATGTGGAGTTTATTCCATTTAGAAGTTGGAGTGGGGGGAATCTTTTGACTTATTAAGGAAGCACATTTGTTCAGACACTTGTCATGGTATTGGATTATTTTAGCTAGTGTATTACGGTGGATAGAGCATCAGCCTAGTACTCATGAGATATGAGTTCTGTTCCTGGCTTTGCTACTGACATCCTCTTTGGTAAATCATTTCTCTTCAGTGAGTCCATCTGTACAATAGGATTACCGTAACTTCCCTGGCTCTGTAAGCTGCTGTGAGATCTGCAGATGAAAGGCATTAAGTGCTGTTATTACTTCCCCAAAATTAAAACAATCTAAAACACTGTAAAGAGTCCAAATCTTAGTTCTTATAATGAGGATTGAGTTGGACTTGGATCTGAGTTTATCAGATTAAATAGAATTATGGCTTCTTCTGCTGTGCGTCTGATCTAGTTTTCTTTGACCCCCTTCCTCCTCCAGGTTTGTTTGTTATCTTAAGTTAATTTAATGCTGGTGTAAGGGACCAGATTGCCAGGCTTGAAGAGTGATGGGGTCCTTCATGCACAAAATGGGTAGAACAACAACAATATCAATGCCAATTTCTCTCCACACTGACAGGTCTCCAATGCCTATTCAGTTCTTGTCTTTCTCCTGAGATTGCCAATAAGGGGGCCATTTAAACCAGGGGGATTTTCCATGTGGTCCACTAGGAGCTGCCCTGAGAGTCACCAACTCATTTCATATGAGTCACTAACAGCCATCAAATAGTAATGACCTTAAGTCATTATCACTATGGAGTGGATTGGAATCTGTGACCTAAAGGGGAGAAGATTTCATGTGTCATTATCAACATTCACTCATTCCGCCACCCATATTATTCCACCCTGAAGGATACCAGGCTCATGCCCACCAGCTCTGGGAGGAGTATTACCAATGACATGTTTAAAGGTGGAGTGGCTTTTATTTTGGAGTGACTGGAAGGACTGAGGGCCAACTCATTCTCTCACATGGTGTTTGTTCCACAGGAGGTGAGCACATCTGGGCCGAGGAATGTGGATTCCTAAACAATGAGCTAGGAAGATGAAAAGGCCACAAACATTCCTAGCAGAGGAGATAAGGGTGAATGTATATCTTGCCTCCTTTAGAGTACTGTGCCAGCCAGGCCTCACTACAAAGCTTCAGAGCAATATGGACCAAAATTCTTCAGCAAGAGTCTAGATTCTATGTCACTGTCACAGAATGTCAGCATCATTTAAATCAATAGAGGGGCCCCTGCTGATATTTATCAAGGAGAAGGTGGAGATTGTGGCATCTGCAGAGAGTGTAGGTGAGGTTTTTGGAACTCAACAAGGGGAGGAAGACAGTTTGAGATTGCAGAATTAGCACTTTAACTGGACGTTTCCATTAAAATGATCAGCTATGAAATAGCTAATGTTGATATTTAAATTGAAGTAATTAGGTTTCAACATAAAGGCAATTAAGATGAATAGGTCAGTTCACACCTCTCAGAACTATTGTTGCAGATTGCCTTTAAACTCAGACAGTTTATGTTAGTTTATGATTTTTAGGCTTTCCTCAAAAGGGAGGGCTAAAAATATAAGCTTGTTTAAATGAAAGTTGAGGTTGTGGAGCAAGTTCTCCATAAAGGATGGATTCTATGGCCAATCCCACCTCCCTCCATTCTCCCCTTTTTCCCTTCTACCACCGTGCATCTGTGTCTTCTCCTGTGCTGCCCATTATGCCTGGACTGCCCTCCCCAATCTTGTATGTCACACAACCTTCCTCTCTTTCAAATCCTGTCCCAAAACCCACCTTTTCCCACAATCTCTCTCTCAAAAAAACACTTATAATTAATTCCCTTTAAATAACAAAATACAATAAAAATGCTGTTATGAAAACAACTTTAAAGACTCAGGAACCAATTTGATGGGCTTAGTACCACCCAAGCAGCTCCATAATCTTACTTTCTGTGTTCTTTCCTCCAACCTGCTTGTATGTCACAGCTCCCCTAGCATCCTGTCTGATTATCATTTGAGACTGTAAACTCTTCAGGATTTCACCCAGACTATTGGCGAATTTATAACTGGTTAAAATGGTCCATAAAATCTGTTTTTCATGGAAAAATATAAGATGTCTCCGGCAATTTAGGTATTTTTGACAAAAAAAGAAAAGCCAAAACCCAAAGTTTTCAGTTTTCAGCAAAAAAACAAAATATTTCAATTTGGATATGCCACCATGGTATCTCATGGGAGATATAGTTTGGTTGCCTCATACATCTTCATGCTCTCTATGGGCCAGGCTCCCCAGCCAGACTACATCTCCCATGATTCATCATGGTAGCTCACCAAGAGAGGCGAACATAGTGCATTATGGGAGATGTAGATCAACCATGGAGCACAACCTTATGGGGGAGAATGGCAATATTAATAACCAAATTACAACTCCCAGGAGGAATTGTAATGGTATTTCCAAATGAAACTATTTGGGGTTTCGGCTGAAATGTCAGTTTTCAGCCAAAATATTTCAGATTTTTATGGAAAAACTTATATTTTCCAGCCAGCTCTAGCTGAAATCCATGTCATTATTTTCAGTGGGGCCAGAATTTCACCCTATGTCTTTACTTATTATGTAAAGTGTTATGCATGCCTATGGTACTATACACATAATAAATATAATAATTAACAGTAGTTAAAGGAATAGAATTGACTTGGGGGCATGTTGCAGTCTTTGAGCTCTTACAAACCTTCTTTATAATTCTTTGGGGAGCCTCATTCTGGAGAATAAGGAATCAATGACCTGTGACTCATACACACACGTCTCTTCTCTTGCTATGATTTATAGCTTGATAATACAGTGGAATTCTGTTTTACCGAGCACCCTTTCAAGGGAACATTTGGCTCTAGAGATCAAAACTCACTTCCCAAAAAACAATCTCCGCATGTGTGCAGATGTCTTTGCCTCAGTGATCAGTGAGGCATCTGATGGAAAGTGATTTTCTTTTATGTTTTCCAAAGGTAGGAAAGAATTTCACACCTAATATTTAAGTGCCACTTGGCTGAAGGTAAAGAATGTCACAGTTTGTGGGAGTGCTAATTAGAGTCAATTATAACCTGAGAGACCCACCTTGGTATTAAAATGCCTAGCAGAACCGTCTGTGTCCTTGCAAAGTGAAGATTTTCCTCTTGTGCACATATCTGATTTGCAAGGTTTACTGTATCACGGGACTGCAACCCTTTGCTTATAATAACCCCAAAAGGGGGATGTGGCCCTAATTAATCTTTATAATAGAATTCCATTTTATATAGAGTTCCATTTTGTATGGAGCTATGCCTACTGCAACTGTTACAGACACAATGGACCATATTAGCTTGCTGCACCGCCATTTCATGAGCCGCATTACAGGAGTCGCTCTCAAGACATAATTTAAAAAAGGATATAATCAGATTTGCCTCCTGCTAATCTAGCTGTTTTAGTTATTTATATGCCCATCCTTACTGTAGTAGCTGAGCATCTCAAAAGCTTTAAAGAACTTATTCTCACACTACCCCTGTGAGGAAGGTAAGTGCTATTATTCCCATTTTACAAATGGGAAACCGAGGCACAGAGTGGCTAAGTGACTTGCCCAAGATGACATAGGAGATCTGTAGCAGAGCAGGGATTTGACTCGAGCTCTCAGGTGCTAAACTAGTTCCCAAGGCACCATAATACACTTTATTTCTACTTCCTACTCAAATCCCAAGTTTCTACATCTTTTGTACATTTGGGAAAATACTGCAACATAGTATTTGCAAACATTCATTCGAATAAGACCAACCTATCCTCTTTCATGGGCCCCTTTGTTTGCTTCCCATGATCATTCACGCCAGGGAATATTTCCTTGCCAGAATGTTTGTGGGAAGAGAAAATGTCATGAGAATATGTATTTGTATTCATGCCAGTAATGTTTGTGCAACGCCTTTAAATGCTTTTTGTGTGTATCAGAGCCCTTACATAACCACATACCTTTATGTTCATTCACACTTTTTGAAAAATTTTACCATTTTTTCTGTAAATTTAAATAACTTGCGTTAAAATTCCAAGTCTTCACTGCAACATTATGGTGGCAGATTAAAATTAGGGTACGGTGCAAATGCTGCATTCTACTCTATGAGTACATCCTAGAGCCAGTTCTCGAGTGTCCTCACCTCACAGCAAAGTCCAGAATTCTGCAAAACTCACCTGGTTTTGTTCCAAGATGGAAATTCAGAGACAGTTCAGAGTGATTCACCAACTTTCTGAGAGAGCTTGAGCCTGGTTTATGGCTTTGTGTCCAACCTGTGCTACTTTTATTTGAAGATTCAGGCTTCCTTCAAATAAAAGCTGAGTCTAGACCTCCATGAATCAATCCGAAGTGCGGAAGGGAGTTCAAATACAAACCTTAATTTTTCAGATGGATTTTCTGATAAAGGATCAAACCCCAGAAACTATAGCTCCAAAACATAGGGCAGAAGACAACATTCACTTATCCTCTTTGGGGCAGCCTCAGAGGAAGACACATACTACACTTTGCCAATGTGTTATACGTTTTACCCAGTGGCAGGTGGGCCAGAGCGGGCAGGTTGGGTGGGGCCTGTGATCTCTAAACCTCTAAAAGAGAGGCCAAGGAAAGTAGCAGAGGTTTAGGGCCTTTATGGAGAGCAAGCAATAACCATGGCTGGTTTGCCAAATGCTGCCATCTAACTGTATGACAGGCTGAACCTAGATCTGAGCACCTTGATTTATACATATCCTTGCACATTGTAACTGCTGAATTTTGTGACACTGCAGTGTATTTCCACTGCTCTTATATACACTATGTACCTGCTTCCGCTGCTCTCTTCCACTGCATTGCAAAAAGAGTTCCGTGTCCAGAGTCCCTTGGGTTTGTCCATTTGATCCCTCATTATGTTGCTCTCTCTCTCACATCCTGCTGCCTGCAGCATCCTGACTTTCTACCATTCCTTAAAGCAGAACGTCTTGCAAGGTATTCAGGTGTCTCAGCAGGTAGGCCCCTTTGTACTGATCATTACAACAAACCAGCCCCAGCATTTCCTGAGCAGAGCTGTTAGCTCCTTTCGGGCAATCCCTTGTAATACACGCTCTGGAGTCCCAATCATTTTGGCCTCCCACAAATTCTTCTAGAAATATTGAATCAGGGCTATGGCCATAACACATCCACCAGTGTACTACAGACTCCCTCCTCCATCACTGCCAGGCTCAGATAAGGTGTGGTGGTTTCAGAGCAGTACTTTATAACCTTGTAAGTCAAACCCCGCTATATCCCTTAATATTTGCTCTTAGCATGTAAGTGGTGCCTCCTGCCGGTTCTCTCTGTGACCTCAATATCCAATCCCCGTTCCTTTTTATTGCTTTGCTTGTAGGAATAATACCTTTTGCGGTGAAGATAATACCCTGCAGCACCTCATCGGTACATGAGATAGTCTTGTTCTCTTCCACCAACCACCCTTAGTCCGATACACAGAGATGCCTTGTATAACCCACAGGTTCATCTAACACAAAAGCCACAGCAGCAGATGTTTTAAAAATCTCTGATTAATCCTATTAATTCCTCACAGCTCGTGCTAAAGGGTTAATGCCCTTAGTCATATTCCTCTCAACAGCATGAAACATATGCACACAGCTCTCCCAGTCTCACATGTGTATACACACAGCTCATCCCCTTTCACACACAGAGAACTTCTCTCTCTCTCTCACACCCCCACACACACATGTTCTCTAAGACATAGATCAGCCCCCAAATGACATTCCCTCACACACAGTTCGGTTCAGTAATATTTCATTGGAATGATAAGCAATACATGTAATGCCATAGTGTAAAAGTGACTGTCAGAGGAAGGGACAGTCTTCTCAGAATAGGGCTTCAAACGGTGGTTGGGGTTTTATCGCCTGCGTCCCTTTCTCATGAGTGTCGATTCCTGATCCAATGGGCATGTCAATAGCATGATGCCATCTTGCGGTCACTCTCATTTCCCCCAGGGTTAGGCACCGCTGCTGGTCATTGCATTTTGTTGAAAAGTCTTTATCAATCCTTATAATCTGAGGACCTCTCTTTCTTGCATTTCCTTTTCTTTTGGTCACAGAAGTAGAACAGGTCTGTTTCATTTGCTCAGCTCACATTAGACAGTAGAGCTGGGCAAAAACCTGGGGGTTTTTTTTTGGTTCGCTAGCCGTTCTGCCTATTTTTTTTTTTTTTAATTGCAGTTGGAGTCAAGAGAAAACCGAATTATTATTTTTTAAATTTTTGGTGAATCAAAAAAGTCAGAAAAAATTCATTTCTGGTCAAACAAAACATTTTGTTTTGGTATTTTTAATCTCCTATAGGCTACTGTCCCTGGTGAGACTACATCTCCCATTAATGACCCAGAGTCACATACAGTTCAGTTCAGATGGGAATTAGTGCATTGACATATGGGGCTTGTAGTTCTCCAGGGACCCTGGCCCATAGGAGAGAACAGATGCTGGAATTACAATTCCCATAAGGCAGTGAGCCATGGAGAAATGCGGGGTTATTTTGTTTTTAAACTAATTCACACTGACACTCCATTTTCCATCACAAAATCATTCCAATGGAAAATTCCTGACAGGTATGAATATGTAATGTTGTGGGTATTTTTGAAGATATGGAGCTGTAGGGTTTCTTTCTACGGGGTTTTGTGACACTTCTGGTGTTAATGTCGGGCCACAGACTTCACTGTCATTTGGTATAGTAGATCTGTACACAGCTCAAATACACCTACCTACAGACATGGGCCTGCACTCAGCTCAGCCACATACATAGCTCTCCTCCATCTGCATGACTCACAAAGCCATATACACACACCTCAGTGACGTCACACATACCTCTCCCTCATACATGTACACAGGAAACCGCACACAACTCATTTACATAGACAGAAATAGGCTGAACTCAAACACACCTGGCTGTGGCAGGTGTGCTCTCTCTCTCCTTCAAAAGAGCCAGGGTGCCCTTGGGAGAGCGATCCCAGGAAGCCCCACCTCCAGCAGGCAGAGCTTTGATTTTGAGCCACCTCCGATAAAATCCAAACCAGGAGTGGGCTGGGCACCTTCACACTTGCCTGTGTGCCTGAGTAAAAAAAAAAATCCCCGCTGTAAATGTATTGACGCTCCCTCAAGAAGCTCTGGAGCAGTAAATTCCATTTTCATGGTACCTGCTAATTAGGCATTTATTTAACTCTGTTGCTGTTTTTTTAATGACTCTCTGCTGCTGTTTGAAGTTCTCCATCTATTATTTGTAATAAAAACCCCGTGTCACATTTCTGCCTCATTATTCCGAACAAACAGTGCATTTCCTGGCTCCCCTCACTCCCGTCCCCATTCCCCACCACCACCTCTCAGACGATGGCCCCCAGAGTTTCAAAGACCAGCTGTTATCATTTTGTTGATGGAGCGCTTTTGAGAAACTTCTGTTGTGGGCTCTGGCACAGCGGGGGCTGCTGAATAAAATATCCCTTCCAAAGGGAATTAACGCAGAGAACAAAAGCATCAGGGAGAAGAAGGAGATGAGAGGCCAGTACTGCAGTCCCCCCTCCTGCCCAGCAGTTTGAAAGAGGGACCCCCTTCAGTGTCATTCTGAGCCAGCAACCTGCAAACACAAGAGACAGATGCTGTGACCAGTTACTCAAATGATATTTGCCTTTGGCAGGCAGAGGGGATGGACTGTTTCTATTATTTCGATCCTATCAGTCCTCTGAATACAAACATTAACTGCTTCCAACTACGAGGCTACTTTGCTTCTCTAGTCTTCTCTAGTGCATAGACCTGGGCAGAAAACCATTTCCCGCCTGGGAAAACAATCAACATTTTGAAAAACGTTCCTGGCCCAAATCAGGATAGTCAAAATCTCAACAATGTTTGCGCAGACAAACCTGAAAACAAATGTGGTTTGGGTCAATCAAACAATTTCTTTTTTTGTTTGTTTGTTTGTTTTTGTTTTTAACCTTTTATTTTTTTTAAATACTTTTACGATAAATTAGCTCAAATTTCAAAATAAAACATTTTGAACCATTTTTGTTTTAAAAATGCCAAAATGAGATGTTTCAACAATTTCAAACCTTTTTTTCAAGTTGAGAAATTCATCAAAATCCCACCCTTTCTCACAAACACTTTTGGTTTCTACAAATTGACTTTTTTTCAGTGGAAAACCAGTTCACCAAACAATTCCCAACCAGATCTACTGCTGCTGCATTGCTCTCTCCGGGGGTACATAGAAGGAAGCACTCAGGAGCTTCAGACAATCCTTGCTGTTTCAAATGGAAAAGGAATTATTAGCTCACACAGTCTGGCTGCCCTTAGCCACTACAGGATTGTTTCCTACTGGATACATTTGTACTGGATAGTGCTTTGTCCAGTCTAGCTTGTAAAAGACTGGAAATAAAAGGGCATCAACTGCTTCCCCAGTGAGTTGATTGCACAGGGTAAGAGATCTCATGGTCAGGAAGTTTTTCTGGCATCCAGTTTAAAATTCCTCTCTCTCAGTTTCATCCCTTTACACACCGTTATAAACTTGAGACACCCTAAGTAATTCCTCTCCTTCCAATTAAGGTTTAGTAATGAACATTGCTAAATAAACCAATTCCCCACCTCCCCCTGCTCACACACTCCTCCAAACCACAGCTTCCCCCCGACACCTTCCTAACGTGGATGGCCTGGCCCATGCTGCATGTCCCAAGACGTAGTGTTGCAGCAGTGGGCCATCTGAAATCAAACACCCATCTTGTTTTTCTCCCCTGGGTGGTGCAGGATCCTCTCCTGACTTCAACCGGGCACACTGGTGTTCTGGTCTGTTATCGTCCTAGGATCTTGGCCAGCTCTCAGTTGCCGGTGCCAGGTCACATCTGTCTCTCTGAGTGGTGGAGTTGCCTGATTTATGCAGCAAAGCTCAGAGCAGTGCAAGAACTACTTTAGGGGCACTTTAGCAGGGACTCCCTGAGTTATGTTCTTCCCCCTCTTCCAAAGACTAGCTCTGTGCAAAGTCAGGTTGTCCCCTCCCCAGCTCACTAGTTGGTGGGGAGCTGGGCAGCCTGGCATGTCATCGGTCCAATGGTCTGCTTGTCCCGATCACCCCATGCAATAGCCTCTTTACTGGCCCCAGAGGAATGTCTAGTTCCTGCTCTAACCAGAAGACTTCAGACTCCTGAGCTGTCCAGATAGTTAAAACATTCATTAGCACTAGAGGTTCCCAATTAAAAAATTAAAATATACAGTCCTTATAAGCCCCTAAAAGTCAAATTCATTGCTGGTATAATGCCAAAGACTTCACTGGAGTTACACCAGGGAACGTAGCTTTTAAACTTAGTTTGGTTTTAAGACAGCACTGAACAGTTCATTAGTGAGAGGTGTGTTTCTGTATGCAGTTGTGAGAACAGAAGAAATTCATGCAATTATTTAGGTCTTTAAAATCCTATTGATTAACACTCAAAATGGCCTAAAATGCTCCCTTTTTGAGACACCCAAACTTTTGCCACATTACTTCCCTGGAATGGAATAGATCCTGCTAATGGTATCATAGCCATCAGAGAATTCATTCTGGTAATTGACAATGGAGCTTTTGCAAATCCACTGAATAAACATGAACAACAAATGAGGCACCATGACTTGTGGCTACAACAGGTGACTGGGACTCAGGAGACTTCAGTTCCAGCCAGTGACAAAGCTGGGGCTCACTGTGCAACTGGGGGTAAGCCATTTCACCTCTCTATGCCTCAGTTTCCTTAACTGTAGAATGGGGAAAATAGTACTCAGAGATTGTGAGGCTTAATCCATTAGAGTTTGTGAAGTGTTTTGCCCTTCTTTAGCAGCTGCTAGCTGAGGATCTCAAAGTATTACCACACCAAAAACTCTTTTTAGAGTTCCAGAGGGGTAAGCGTGTTAGTTTGTATCTAGCAAAAACAACGAGGGTCCTGTAGCACCTTAAAGACTAACACATTTCTGCGGGCATAAGCTTTCGCGGCCTGCAACCCACTTCGTCAGATGGCCCGCAGAAATGTGTTAGTCTTTAAGGTGTTACAGGACCCTCGTTATTGTTTTTTTTTAATTACTTTTAGAGTTTTTCAAGTGCATTTGCCCTTATATAAGAAGGAGGCAGCTCCTAATACATCTTCATTAGGCAAGTTTTCTCCTACCCCAGATGGATATTCTGCATCACAGCCACAGTCTGACTCATCATCTCAGACAGGTTGTTACTGACCAAGTAGTGTTAATGTTCACTGCATCGCAAGGTGCCTTTTTCAACATCTTACTAGAGCTGCTCTCAAACTACCCATTGGCGCTTTCAGGAGTTACATTAGACCGCAGCAGGACGGATCTAAAGGAAGTTGAATGCCATACTGGAAAGCACTAAAAGGCCCCCGGGCAGTCAGATAAGTGACAGAATATTGTGGATAAGGGTTAAGAGTAGGTATCTTGTGCTGCAGTCACAGCATGACAGGAGAGACCACCCGGAGTGGCTTTCGACACATAGGTAGCCTGCTCCTCCTCCCACTCCCCATAAAATGATGGCCAATGCTCGGAGCAGAGAGGATAGTTTCACCCACTGCATGGAAAGGGAGCTTGGGCCTGGAAGAGCTGCCTGAAGGTGTGGTAAGTGTCTCCACTAGGAGCCACCATGTATGGCATGAAATCCAAGATGGCAGCTTACTGCAGTAGAAGCCAACACTATCTGCTACCAGAGTCGCTTTTCACATCAGGATTATATTTCAGGCTGCCCAGCTCTGAACTGGCTGTTCCATTTTAATGGCCCAGGGGGAGGCAGGTAAGTGCATAATGAGCTATTCGCCCCCACTACAAGCATGGCCATTTGCGCCCCCACGGATTCTGTCTGTGCTGTACCCTGCCAACAGTCCAAGGCTGCTGTCTTGACCATATAAGCAGCCAGCAGCTGATGGTGCAGAAGGAAGGGAAAAGCCCAGAAGCACTATGGTTAAAGAAATGGATCATTTCCATAGGAGATTATGTCCTGAACCCCCTGCAGATGATCCATTTACATGGTGCAGCGTGAGCTCCACCCACGCTTCAGAGCTTGTGAAGTTACAGCTATTTACTTGTTAATCAGACTGTATTCAGCAGAAAGATAGGCCCCCTTTTCTCCCATGGTAGTGAGCTTTATCGGGCTGTTACATTGTTCGGTCGTATAGTTAGAGACTGAGAGGGAAGACCGGATTGACTGCCACTCGTGCATTGTTCACCCCTCCACCCTTTCTCCTAAACCAGCTAGTTGCAGAAAGGCCCTCTCCTTTGCTCCAAACAACTGAAAAGTTCAGATACTCAGCAACTACCACAGCTAGAGCACCTTCCATCCGGCATTCATACATTTGGGCTACTGCACAGGCTCTCTGCAAGACTACATGCTAGCTTCGTTCCTTACTGATGGGTAGGTTGAGTGAGTTGGGCCAGGCAATACAGAGTAGAGGTAAGAATAGAACGTGCAGCTCCTGGCACATGCAGATATGTCCTTTAAAAAGATAACTAAGAGCAAATACATTCTGAGAGCACAGGAGAGATGCTAGGAAATTGTAGCCAATCTTTTAGTTGAAAAAAGGCTGGTCTTTTCTTTAACTGTAGCAGTACACTAAGTTGACATCTTCCTTCAGCGATCTTTGATAAGTCTCCAGCATCTTCTCGGCTATTGGTTGACACGGTCTGAGGCTTTCCAGCGTGTGTATTACTGCATGAGTTTTATTCATCTGTTATAGCAACGGCAGGTGTCTCAGCCCAAATCATTTAGTTCCTTCAAAGCCCAAGTTGTTTACTAGCATCAATTTGCCCATTTCCACCTCTAGCACCTCCCTCTAACTCTTTGTGGAGAGCTTAAATGCAGAGCAGGAACAGAAAGCCTTCGCTCTGAACTGTGAGTGGCAGCAGGTCACCGAAAGGCAGAGTTACATTAAGACAAAAAGCTGAAGATGCATAAAAGTCTAAAACCTCCCACTGCATATGCCAAACCCCGCCGGGCACTGCTGCTGAGGCAACTGGTAAGGAAAAGCATGGATCAAATGTCCTGAAGATTGTGACTCAAGTCTCTAGAACCTCCACTTTCAGTCCGAAAATGACCCACGAGTTAGTGTTTTAAATATGATCTTGACACTTTGAACCAGACCAGAAATCAAGAATTGCAGTAGCATTTTAGTCTACAATCAGTCGGATACTACTGGGGTGAGTTAACTCAGTAGCATTAGACAGAGGGCTAATCCTGGAGTCAGTGTCATTAGCTACATCAGTGCTCAAGCCATCCAAGGGTAAAATGAAGATCTGCCTGATCTGCATCTCATTTTGGTGAGATATGGGTGGATCTTTGGCCATTAACATTCCCTTCCTATCTCTGAACTTATAGAGGGCAAGGTATGGGGTTGGGGGAGGAGGGAAAGTGCTTTACTTCTATTCAGAAAGAGAAACACCATCATCAACAGGAAGATTATAATAGCCATTGTGACAGCCATGATGAACACACCACATCTTCAAAGACCACTATCTTGAAGTGGGCCAGCTGTGAACTTGCAGAATATTCACAGCCCTTTGTATCAATATAGCATGCACATTTTTTTTTGTGGTCCTGGACTCACCAGGGGATGAGAATGCAAAAGTCTTAAGGCTGGCTATAGAAATGCCCAACCTTTGAAGACTGACCACCTAGGGGAAAGAAGTGGGATAGCAAGATTGGCTTCTCCAATCAGGTTGTTTTGCTCTATGACCCCATGTAGGTTTGAAAGCCCTCTGAGCATGTGGGCATTAAGGGCTAGAGAGTGCTGACAGCGTAGCATGCTGCACCCTAAACGACTCCATGAAGAGTTAGGTTCACTAGTAGAGTCCACAATTCAGTGGAAAGAGACCCACACCACTGCATGAAGGTACAGGTGTCCCTTACAGCAGGGCCAGAACATAAAGGACTCTCTTTCTGCACCCAGAAAGCACTAACCCCCAGCCACATAAAATACTTTTATTAAGGAGCTGTATTTTTTTGTTTAAGTGTTTGTCTTTGCCAATACTTCAATCCCACAAAACACAGAGCAATAGCACCAGCTCCCACTGCAACCACCATCACTCACTCCCATTCCTGGGACAGGAGACCTCCAGTCCAAGAGAAGCCTGGGAGAAGAAGGGGATGATCAAGCAGTAGTTCATGCAAGGGTGATGCTCTATCAACACTGCACAGCAGAATAGTCCTCCAAGAAGGTTAGTTTATCCACAACCACTTAATGGTGAGTATGTTCCTGCTTTATTCCCACTGCTGGAAGTGCCTGGGAACAGGACACACTGGTACATTTGTTGCGGTTAGTTTAGTTTTTACCCAAATCCATTACAGTCTGGAAGATGGAAGAGGCATTAATGCTCGGTACCATATAAGACAGAAGGGTGCTAATTGAACATTCGAGAGCTCAGCTTTTAAGCTCCTTAGCCATCGCTCTGCTCTCAACTCCTCCAAAGCGGAGTTTTAACAAAAGACTCACGTTGTCCCAGTTTGCTCATCCCACCCAAGGAGGGGCTTTTATTTGCTGATGTTAACCCTCAGATTTAAGGCCACAAGCTCCTGCCCTAGGACAAAGGGAGAGGATTCTACCCTTGCTGTAGAGAGGAGCCTCCATCAGCTGCCAGCTTCTGAAGCTCCTCCCCACCTTGCATCCACAGTCCCATTTCTTCTGTGCTATAAACATCCATCCATCCATCTTGCATCCATCCATCCATCCACCTTGCATCCACAGTCCCATTTCTTCTGTGCTATAAACATCCATCCATCCACCTTGCATCCATCCATCCATCCACCTGGCATCCACAGTCCCATTTCTTCTGTGCGATAAACACAGTCTGAGCTTTAGCAGAAAGGAAAGGAAAGCTTTGCTACTTCAGGAGGCCTACAGTCCATTGGTGCATCCCAAATCCTTTACCTGGCGGCTCCATGAAGAGACATGGGGGCTGTCTCATGGGACACAAGCAGTCAGGCTTTTGTTCTACCCTCCAGAGACAGCTAGGAGTGATAACCAGTTCTAAAAATAGAATCCAGGCCCTAACTTTTCCCTACAGCACGGGTGTGCTTCAAGCTGGATATCAGGCAGGTTCCTTTCAATTAAAAGCCTGCGGTGAGCATGGAAGGTCCAGTAATTTCCCCAAAGGGAGGGAGCATCACCATTTTAGCTCCACAGCTTCCACACATCTAGACAACTTCCATTCATCCCCAAAGACCATGCCCCGATTCTAGGCAAGTGTGGCACTACAGTAGAGCTCTTGAATAAGCCACTATTACACTGATGCTGGGGCAACCAGCACCACCACCATGTACTACCTTTCTGTTCAAGGGTCTGCTCTGCTTCTGTCCTCCAGAAGTCCACAGGTCCTTCTGTTGTCACCAAGTTCACTGGAGCATTCTCAGAGGCCTGCTTCTCAGGGATTATTCTTGCTGTTTGGAGACAAGGAGGAGTTGAACTCAACTCTTGGACACTTTCATCCTTTTTGGCAAGACCCTGTACACCCCAATCCTACTCTGTGTCTCAGACCTTGCTTCTCCCATCCTGTCTCTCACCTTATGCAGGTCCTCCATACTGTCCCTATTAGGGCATAGCTTTCACTGTTCGTTGAGACCATTACTCAGTCACATCCTCAAAACCCATCACTGGAACACCAAGAATGAGCCTCTAAAATCTTCCTATGGCCAAGCTTCCAAGTAGCTCTTCTTGTGATTGTTTTAGTGTCTCCAAAGGAGACTAGGGGAGATGTGCCTGTTTACTTGATGAAGTAACGACTGTTCTAGATGTTTAACATCACAGGGCTTTGAACTGCAAGGTATCTGGATCCAGATATAGTTCAATGTATGGAGTAAAGGGGACTGGCTGCTAAACAAAGAGTCCCAGATTCAGGCCCAGTTTGTTGCGAACTAGGACAACTGGATGGGTAGAAACTACCACAACCACTTGGAATTTCGTCTCAGAGCTTGGTAGACCTTGCACTGCTGGGAAGCAGGTGCAGAACACAAGACTCATGCTGCAGGGTCAGGCTCCTTCCTCAAGCAGAATCCTGTAGTGTTATCATGGGGGTGGGTATAGATTAGACCTGATTCTATCAAATTCTTAACTTCAGTATTAGGCTCTTTCCAAGCATGAGCTACAGGCCTTATGCAGACTATGAAACAAGGCACTTTGAAAGACTAAGTGCCTGCTGGGAGGCAAAATCCACAAAGGGAAAGGTGCCAATGATGTAGTGAGATGGGAACTGCAGCCCTGAAGCAGCTCCCACAGGGATAAGCTGGGTTTGGTAGCTGTCACCCATGTACGGACACCTGAGAAAGACAAGCAGTGGTGAAGCAGGTGCCCTCTAGGAGACTGCCACATTCCTTGAACCAGTCGCTTATCTGTCCACCCGAATGGGCCACTACATGAGAATGCCTAAGCAAGCCAATGGGAGTGTGAATTTGCTATGCCCTGCCCATTTCTCAGGAGATAGGCATTTAAGTCCAGGTTGCAGGGAGCCTAGATTTTCATTTATCCACAGTGGAACAACTTCAGCAGGAAAGACTGAGGGATCCCCATTAGAATATCCCATTGCTCAGTGGTTAAACCACTCAGAAGTCCGTGTCCGTGTTCAAATCCAGAACTTTGAATATTTTGAGCTGGTGGTTAGTTGTGATTGATAAGCAGTCACATGGTATTGGTCTCTCCACCCTCACCCCCCCTAGCACACAAACTTTCAGCTCAGCTACATGTGCCAGTTTTGTTTCTATGAGTTTTGGTATGCAACTTTGTAATTTTTCTTTTTTAAAAAACAGAGGCCCCTTCTTGACTGCTGCAGGAGTAGCTGTGAGCCAGCTTACATGTTTAGTCCAGTTCTCATCTGACTTCTGCCACTGAGACTCCATTGTGGAGCTCATCCAATTTTCACAGATGGGAAAGGATAATCAGGCCCTCTGTGTTAATTCAGTGTCACGGCTCACTCCCATAGACTTCAGATGCAATTCCAGTCTCATTTATACGGTGGTATTTAAGTCAGGAGTGACTGTTGACATTAACCAACACGTTAAACCAGAAACAGGTCATTTATGTTTATATTTTGAAGCACTCCTTAAACTGAAGGAAACTCATCCAAATGATTAGAGGTTTTTTATAAGCTAAAAAAACATTGCCACCAACTCTTACAAGTGAGGGAGTAAAATGTTAATTATGGTGACTTCACACTTGTTTCCTCATTGATTGCAGTAGTCTTTAGAGCGTGGATGATAGCATGGTACAGGGCCCCATAAGTGGGAAAATGAAGCATGTTAGGTCTTGGAGAAGCTTAAATCGAAGACACGAGCAGTCAGTGATGAAGTGAGAGAAAGCTCCCTCCTGCTCCAGTTGGGAAGGTTTGCCTTTGGTTTTAAGCCTCCATTTAGGATTGCTGAAGTGATTGCATCTGCATTCTTCCTCCCAAACCCACCACCCTTTTTTCGTCCCCAGGAAAGAACTAAGAATACTGGTTTCATTATCTGGAAAAAGGGATCTCCAGGTAATTGGAGGACATCCCTTTGATACTCCTTGCAGATGGAAGTAGCCCTACCTTCCTGATGAAGCAGCACCCGGAGTAGGAAGCAGTCACAATCATGGTGTACGGGAAGATTTTGATGGACCAGTAAAAGGGCCAAGGACCACTTGATAGTGTAATATTGATGATCATACTTGTTGCTAAAAGCAGCCAAAATCAGTAGACCTTTCTGCAGGCCTGTGCAGCCTTGGCATGACTAACACAGGAAGGGAGGGGAGCCTCTTGCTCAACCTTTGCCTGACCCTGCACCGCTCCCTGATGCTCTGATGGACGTACTGGGATCTGTGTTTCAGGAAAAGACCAAGAAGCTTATTTATGCATGTCCTCTGGGAGATGTTTGTCTGGGCCTCAAGTTATTCAGCTCCTGTAGGAGCACATCTGGTTAATTCGTACTAGCTTTTGAAACGGTCGGCCCAACAAGTGTTTTTCTTGACGTGATATTGTCTGCTAACAAGGATAAATGGGGGGAGAGTTTTGGACTCTGTGGGATCTCTTCTTGGACACAGCCTTGGGATCCTCCAATGACAGCTGGAAGACCAGGCCAGTTGGAAAGCCGTCACTATTTCCACTCGAAAGCCGCCCCAAACTTCGGTAATTATTGAGGGCTGGGGGTGTGATACTAACCTGTTGTGGACGTGTGTAAGTTCTTGAGCCTAAGTAAAGTATAGCTTTAAAGTAAGAGCACTCATCTTATACTGTTTGCACCCGTCCATCTATTGGCTGGACAGCCGTGTGATTTATTTCCTGACACCACCTTGCATAGAGTAAAGTTACTAAAAGCTTTGGGTTGGCAGAACCCCGGGTAACAATGGAACCATCCTGTTTCTAAGAGACCAGGACGCCACATATAGAGCTATGCAGAAGATTAGGTCATCCTTCTGAATCTAGGAAGGCAGGCTGGAAACCACAAGCAATAGAGAACCCTATGGGACAGACAAGTCCCAGCAGGTGAGCTACCCGTTACTGCTCAGTAATGAAACAGGAAGGATGGATTTATACATCCACTTTGGACCCAATTGTTGAAAGATAAGAAAGAGAGAAGGCACTGCCTCTCGCAGAGAGATGGCTCAGTAAGTAGTCCTGCAGAGTGAGAGAAAACTCTCTTCATTACTAACTCTAAACAGAGAAAGGGTTCAGTTCCCTTCTTCATGCCAGACCATAAACTCCAGAATAGCTACCGTTCCAGTCCATGAATACCAGACCTTCGGAGAGAGGCATGGCTTAGTGACTGAGCATGGCATGGAGCAAGAATCTGCAACTTCTTAATGCTCATGCTAGCTTGGATACACACAATCCAAAGTGTTACCTTGTCACACTTCATTTCCAGCTGCAGTGCATCCATCTCTAACATGGTGCGAATACCCTTGGATACAGAGTAGTAACAAGCTCAGCGTTGTAGAATCAGCTAACATAGGAGCACTACAGGAGTGTAAAGTGCTAAGAGTTTTGCTTATGCTATTTCAGGAGCAAGGTTCTCAATATTAAGAGTATTAAATCCCCCGGAAACACCTGGGTGGTAGGGACTGAGTACTACCCTTCAAAGGGAACAGAAGTAGGCCAAAATATTCCACAGCCCTATACCTGTGCAGTGTGGGCTTGAATGCTCCTTGCAGTGGAGGTAACATGACAACTGGACTCACAAGAAAGTCAGGGCAGGAAGTGTAAAATGCCACACTTTTGACTTTGTGGGCCAGAGTCTCAGCTGATATAAATCAGCTCATGAACCTTAGAATTACACCCATTTACACCAGCTGAGGAGCTGGCCTGCTTGTCTATTAGTTGTATTTTTACACCAACTTTGCACACGTATAAGCTCTTCTAAAAGGGGCCGGCACCTTGCGGACACAATAGACTGCACAAAGGTCAAAGAGAGAGGGAGTAAGAAAGTAAGGCTCCCTCAATTTTACACCTGATCACACAGCTGATATCAGCTGATATAAATCAGCTCATGAACCTTAGAATTACACCCATTTACACCAGCTGAGGAGCTGGCCTGCTTGTCTATTAGTTGTATTTTTACACCAACTTTGCACACGTATAAGCTCTTCTAAAAGGGGCCGGCACCTTGCGGACACAATAGACTGCACAAAGGTCAGAGAGGGAGTAAGAAAGTAAGGGTCCCTCAATTTTACACCTGATCACACAGCTTTATCTTCTAGCCAGACAAAAGGCTGTCTCATTCTATGCAATTCACTTCCCCAGAGCACTCAGAAGGGAGATCATCCCAGTGTGGTTTTCAGGAAGGGTGAACTACAAGCTCTTCTAGCCACAATCTAATAAACTATAGTCCACCAAGATTACTGCATCTTTAAAGACACTGGGAGCCCCTAGGCATAAAGAAAGGGAACAACAGAACATCCAAACTAGAATGTTCCCAAAGAGTTCCTTGCTGTTTTACTACTCCCATCCCATACTCTGCCCAGCAGCTCACAAAGCACCCTCTCCCACGGCACACTGCTATACTCTTAACTGAGCTGCAGCTGGACAGAACAAAGACATGTGTCCTGCTGACTCCAGGTGAGACTGTTACACAACACTGGGGAGGAGAGCTTGAAATCAATTCACACCCCTTGCACTAGCTCTCTTGTTTAAATTCTGACAGCACCTGCTCCACATTGAGCCACTTTTATTTGTTCTGAAATGACGCTTTGAAATGCAGCCATATTTGCTAAAGAAAAATAAACAGATTTCAAAATGGAAATGGAGGCAGCAGCCTCTGAAAAATCTCTCCCGCGCCTTAACTGGATGAGAATGGGTTACCCAACAAACTAGATGAATACAAGGGGAAGGCAAAGGGTTGAATAACAAAAGGATTATAACAAGGATTTCAGCAGCACTGAGCAATATAACATGCTACTTGGCAAATAATGCAGATGTATCCTATAGCCTTAAATGCACACATATTCAGCATTTTAATATTTCTATGTATACTGTATGTTTTGTAATCATCTCACAGAAGGAATCTATTGCAATACACAGATATGTGCACAAGGGGGATGAGAGACATCTGCTGTGGAAACGTGGGACCCAATCGTGCAACTACAGATCCACACAGATGAACTCCTGCATCTGCACAATGCCCTCTCAACTTCACAGGCAGAGGGGTGCAATGTCTTGGAAGCCGTCAACCCAACTTAGGCCCCAAATGTGGGATCTCTTACAAAACGCAGGGAAAGAAGGGTGGGGCGGGGACTATAAAACCACATCTCAATAGAAATGACATCAAAAAAGGTTATAAGAAACGGGTTTGTTTAATCTCATCACACCCACACTGATCTAGGGCATAATCACGTGAAAGGGAAAGTGACTGGAAAAAGGAGGTCAGATCCTGGCCTGGAGATAGCCCCTTTGCCCCTAACTAGGCAACTGATGACTCCCCCACAAAATCTCCAGGTGGTGTAAAGCTTGCATAGCTGGCTATGTGCCTCACCTCACTGCCCCTCACATCAGTGTTGGGAGTGTACTGGGGGAGAGTGGTGTTGTGCTCTGGCAATCCATAGGCAGCATAATGGCCTCTTGGGTGTACCAAACCTCGTGAGTTAGAGCAGCCCTTAGGCTGCTCTTGCATACTCCTGGAATTGAACTGACCCCTGGTTGGTCCCAGGATCAGGAGTATGTGGCAAAATGTCATATGGTCACTTCCTCTACCCTCCCCCTCCCGCCCCCCAGTTCCTACACTGAGAGCAGCTCAGCCAGATGCAAGGATTGGGCATACAGAATGACACTAGTGGTGTATGTAGCTGTTTAACTATTGGTTAATTGTGTTTTCTATCGCATGCTTTCAATTTCTAAGGCATCTGTCTGCAGTGACAGCTGCCATTTTGTAATGAAGAACAGTGCAGTATGTCAGGGAGGAGACATGCACTCTGCTCTCTCTCGTTGAGACTTTACCTTTGTGCTTTCTTATTTTGCTGTTTTCCTTAATGGATGCAATACTCCAGATGTGGCCTCACCAGTGCCGAACAGATGGGAATAATCACTTCCCTCGATCTGCTGGCAATGGTCCTACTAATGCAGCCCAATATGCTATTAGCCTTCTTGACAATAAGGGCACACTGTTGACTCATATGTAGCTTCTTGTCCACTGTAACCCCCAGGTCCTTTTCTGCAGAACTGCTGCCTAGCTCGTCAGTCCCCAGTCTGTAGCTGTGCATAGGATTCTTCCGTCCTAAGTGCAGGACTCTGAACTTGTCCTTGTTGAACCTCATCAGATTTCTTTTGGTCCAATCCTCCAAGTTGTCTAGGTCACTCTGTATCCTATCCCTACCCTCCAGCGTATCTACTACTCCTCCTGACTTAGTGTTATCTGCAAACTTCCTGAGGGTGCAATCCACCCCATCCTCTAATCATTAATGAAGATGTCGAACAAAACTGGCACCAGGACCAACCCCTGGGGCACTCCGCTTGTTACCAACTGCCAACTAGACATCAAGCTGTTGATCACTACCCATTGAGCCTGATGATCTAGCCAGCTTTCTATCCACCTTGTAGTCCATTTATCATATCCATACTCCTATAACTTGCTGGCAAGAATACTGTGGGAGACCGTATCAAAAGCTTTGCTAAAGTCAAGATGTTTCACGTCCACCACTTTCTCCACATCCACAGAGCCAGTCATCTCATCATAGAAGGCAATCAAATCGGTCAGGAATGACTTGTCCCTGGTGAATCCATGTTGACTGTTCCTGATCACCTTCCTCTCTTCCAAGTGCCTCAAAATGGATTCCTTAAGGACCTGCTCCATGATTTTAACAGGGACTGAGGTGAGGCTGACCGGTCTGTAGTTCCCCAGATCCTCCTCCTTCCCTTTTTAAAAGATGAGCACTATATTTGCCTTTTTCCAATCATTTGGAACCTCCTGCGATCATCACGAGTTTTCAAAGATAATGGCCAATGGCTCTGAAATCATATCAGCCAACTCCCTCAGCACCCTCGGGTGCATTGCATCCGGCCCCATGGATTTATGCATATCCAGCTTTTCTAAAGAGTCGTGACCCTGTTCTTTCAGCACTAAGGGTTGCTTGCCTCCTCCCCATTCTGTGCTGCTCAGTGCAGTAGTCTGGGAACTGACCTTGTCTGTGAAGAAAGCAGCAAAAAAAACATTGAGTTCTTCAGCTTTTTCCACATCACCTGTCACTAGGTTGCCTCCCCCATTCAGTAAGGCCCACATTTTCCCTGACCTTCTTCTTGTTACTAACATACTTCTAGAAACCCTTCTTCTTACCCTTTACCTCCCTTGCTAGCCACAACTCCAGTTGTGCTTTGGCCTTCCTGATTTCACCTCTGCATGCTCGAGCAATATTTTTATGCTCCTCCCTAGTCATCTGTCCAAGTTTCCACTTCTTGTAAGTTTCCTTTCAGTGTTTAAGCTCACTGAAGATTTCTCTGTTAAGCCAAGCTGGTTGCCTGCTATATTTTCTATTCTTTCTGCACATCAGGACGGTTTGTTCCTGCACCCTCAATAAGGTTTCTTTAAAATCCTGATGGTGCCTCTTTGTTCCTGAATTAAAACCAACACCTCAACAATTTGTTAATATGGATGTTTTGCAAATGGAATTTTCAAAAGGGCTCAACGTTGATCCAAATCTGCTTCTATTCAAGTTGATTGGAGTTTTACCATTTGTTTCAATTGGCACAAAATTAGGCCAATGCTAAGTGCTACTACAAATCCCACACAGAATGTTTTTCTTTGTGCATGCATGTGTATATATTAGTATAAAAGAGCTTGAACCAAAATCTTGGATCAAAATATGCCTAAATTTTGAGAAACTTTGGATCCGACACCAATTTCCATGGGCTCAGGGCCAGATTTATATTTCAAAGAAAAATACATGAAAAATAAGTAAATCAGAAGGTAGGGAAGAAAGCGCAATCAGAAATATGGAAAGAGGCTCCATAAGCGATGCAGCAGTAGTGAGAATCTTGTCCAAGAAAGTTAATTAAGGATAAGGAGATGAAATGAAACACAGCAACCTTTAAGCTGAATATCAGGTAAACTTTCCTGCCACTGAACTCTTTGAGACAGTCTTCCAAAGGCAGTTATGAGAACACCATGGCATAATCCCATATTTCCAAGAACCACTGCATACAAAATTGCTGTTTGCATGCCACAATCACCATAGCACACCAGCAAACACCCTCTTCCACCCCACCCCGCTGTAGTTTATGGCAGCCTCCATGCTATCAGCTGCCAAAGGCCCACAGGTAACAATGCTCTTCATGAATGGAGATTCAGCCTTGCAACCTCCATGCAAGGTTTGGGAGTAGTATATCCTCCTTGTCTTACCAGTAAAGAAACCGAGGCCCAGAGTGAGGAAATGATTTTGCCCACGTTCGCACAGTGAGTGTGCAGCAAAGCCTGGACTAGAATCCAGATCTTCTGCTTCCCTGTGTCCTGGGTTTTAACTGCAAGTCCACAGACCTTTTCCTTCTCCCTACAGGGGCAGGCCACGGACATAGAGCAATGCTTCTCCACAGCCTGGTACCATGGGCCTGACTGGCAGATACTCGAGGCAGGGGACTGTAACGTGGCCTTAAGCTCTGCGCTTCCTGTATTCTGAGGGCATGCTCCGTCCCCTATGGGAAGCAGAGGACAGCCTTAGGGCAGTGAACTCCAACTATGCGCCCTATCAGCCCCCGTGCCAGGGCTTCATGCCCTCACAGCTCTCCGCAGGCCAGGCATGCCCTCTGCACAGGCAGGATTCCCAGGAGCTTCTTTCTGTTCACATTAAGTCCCCTTTATGGTGCCTGAGCAGCTTATAGGGGCCTTAAGGTAACTAAGAATCAGGGCCCTCATGTATACCTGTGCGCTGTGAGTGTAAAACCCTGCCATTCTCACTGCACAGGACACAAAGCCATGGAGAATCAGGCCCCAAGAGACTGACATGTTGTTTCATGTGGTGGACTATGGCCATATGTCTCCGTAACAGAGATGGAGTAGGAGCCAGGCAGCTACGTCAAAACATGTTTGACGATGTGTTTCTGTGGTACAAGCTGTGACTCAGAATGGGAAACCTGGGCGGGGGACCGGGGTGGGAGGGGGGGTGGAAACACATCTTATTTGTGGTCTCCAAATCCCGAGCAGGGCCCCCCTGGGAATGAAAGCAAAGCTGTTTTGAGGTGAGCACGGCACCTTAAAGAAAGCATTGGGTGCACAGCTGATCAGATATGCCACAGCTGCCTCCAAAGAGCCTTCAAACAGGCTGTGAGGAAGCAAGGTGGGACCAGGGGGAAGGGAGGCTGGCGAGGCATTTGCTGATTTTTTAAAGAACTGCCTGTTTGTTTGTTTGCCTGACTCTCCACTGTGAGGGAGCGCAGCACATGCCCTGTCTCTCTCGGATCATGTAAAATTCATCAGCTTACTCCTCTCTTCCATCTGCGGATGTGTGTGGGCTCCAGCAGTGAGTCCTGCTGAATGCTCACTCATTAGCATATCTACAGGAGATGGAGTCAGAGGGAATTGGGAAAAACTCTGACTTCAAGGACAGCCTTCCTTTGGGGCACCCAGCATCAGCCTCTGTATGTACGCACTTTGAACCTCATCCTCAAACCGTTTACACCAGTGCAACGGGGGTGTACAACCCCACTGTTCTGACCTGTCGCTCTTCTATACCCATTTGCACAGGTGTGAGTCCATAAGGTACAAGACAGCGGAGAGTCAAACCCATGAGGTCTGATTATGTTTTGCTTTCACAGCTTTACACCAGTGTAACTCTAGAGCTCTGTGGAGATACGCCAGATTTTACGTGGATGGGAGGGAGATAAGAAGCAGGCCCATTAGGCTCATATACATATATATATAAGGGTCTGTTTCTGATCTCATTAATACCAGAGTCAACATGACTTCACTCTACAGATTTCAGTGGAGTTACTCTGAATTTACACACTGTGGGCTAAATCATCAGTCCCATTTCTTCCCTTTGTGATGCTCTGGCAGCACAAGGGAAAAGAAAAGCTGTCTTATACAGCTAGCTGGGGATTCCTCTTCTACAGGGGAATTAATGGATGGTGTAAAGCTAGACTAACCAGCTCTATTCCACTCACTTCTGCACTCGGCAGTGTAGGGGGAATCCCAATAGCGTGTCAGTGACATGTCCAGCTCACCTTGCACTTTGGCAGTCCTACACCAGCAGAATGGCCTCTAGGGAGCCATCACCAGGGGCTGGTAATTTACAGCAGCCCTGAGGCTGATCTAAGTTACACCAGGGCCAAACAACATAGCTGGCCCCAGGATTAGAGGGAAAGGAGGGAAAGGTTGACATAATACCACCTCTTTCCCCCTCATTATTTGAGTCCTGCACCAAGCATCGCCGTGTAACTGAGGTGTATTTGGCCTCTCTATGTGCAGTCATACGCATTGGTATCTAAATACTCTGGGAGGTTGGTTGCTCATCTTTTCCTGCTTCCTCCTCCCAATGGCATCTCTGTTTTCCCTCTTACCGAGGCAGGAGGATATTAATTTTTTGCTCTGCTAGTCAGAAGATTAGAAGTATTAAGATGTATGCAGCATAACAATGTTTGTTTAGGGCTTTTTTTTTTTTTTTAAATCTGGAGGCCAAAGAGAACTTAATTTAATTGGTGGGGAAATAAAATGGGGCTGCATTCACAAACAGTTTATCTTCCTGCAGTCAACTTGTCACACCTGCTCTGTCAATCACCTGATTTTAATTGTTCCAGGGTTTTTAGTTTTAATAGGCCCTACCCCTCCCTTCCTTCCCCATTACCCTGCTCTTGCAAAATATATTCCATTCACAGATGGCTGTGGTCTGTAGGGGAGGCTACAGGAGCCCCTGGTTGCAGAAATATGCATAAAGCAGTGCTAGAAGAGTCCAGGACAGAACAGTTGCATGAATTGTATTAACATTTATCTAGGGAGATGGTGGATTCTATAAATCAAGACTGGCTGTTGCTCTAAAGATATGCGCTAACTCACACGGTTATGAGCTTGATATAAAAATCATTGGGTGAGGTTCTCTGGGTTGGGTTATGCAGGAGGTGGGACTAGACTCTAGAGGAACAGAATGGTCCCTTCTGACTTTACCATGTAAGAGTCTATGAACATAGTAGCGTAGACCAGATACAGATCATGGGCCTATCAAGCAAAACTCATCCAGGAATAAGCCTGGGAAAAGCTGGGAAAAATGCCTTAAAAGCGTCTGGGCCTAACTGAGGTCACACTGGCCCTATGGATGATGTAACATGCACATGGGGCCTGATCCTCCATTGCCTCGCACCTTGTGTGTCACTTACACCTGTGTAAAGTGGGTGTAAAACGCGACCAAGTCCAAATGCACCCATGGTTAATTACAGCCACCGTGCAAAGCAGGGGAGAATCGGGCTGTGGCTACACTAAGAAAATGCCAGCTGGTGTACCAGCATTGACGGACTTGCAGCAGTACAAACCTCTCATGGAGGTGGGCTGCACTGGTGCAAAGAGGGTTTAGACGGGTGTAGCTCAGTCTGGCATTGTGGCTAAAGGGAAGGAGGGAGAAGGCCTTAAAAAGGCATTTTTAAATCAGGCGGAAGCTCCAGTGCTCTGCTGAAGCCAATATGATTACCTCTTATGGGCTCTGAGTACCTGCTTCTCTCCTCCCTCCTTTCGCAAGGCACCTCCTACCGCCGCTTCTCCAATACGTGGGTGTCACTCTCTTACCCCATCCAGTCTTCTCTTCCCGAGCACAGAGCCAAAAGGGGTTCCCAGGCTGGTCCCGGTCACTGCACAGGAAGAGCAAGGGAAATATTCAATATTTAAATGCCATCTGAGGCTAGGAGAGGCGCGAAAGCTGAAAAAATCCAATGTGTTTGTGCATGTCAAACGTGATAAATAGGCTGAACTAGTCAAAGCGGTTTCCAAGATCTCAGCAGCGTTCTGCTTTTGAGCACCCCTCGCCCTTCTAGCTAGCTTGCTCTACAGCCCTTCCCCTGCTCAGTCAGAGACGTGGGCGGAGCTATTTGCTTTGTGTTCCACCTGACTCAGGCCTGGTCTAACGGTAAAACGTAGGCTGACATAGGGCTCAGGGCTGTGAAAAATCCACACCCCTGAGCGCTGTATCCATGCCAGCCTACCGCCCCGCGCCTGCCCCAGGCAATAGACGCAGCTGTGTCAACAGAAGAATGCTTCCTAGCTACCATCGCTGTGGGAGGGGATGAAAAAAGCCCTCTGTTGCTGCAGGCTGCCTCTACATTAAGGGGTTATATGGGCAGAGCTGCAGAGCTGTAGCTATGCTGCTGTACTCCCCGTAGTATAGACATGGCCTTAGTCACTACTAGTCATGTAGCTGGAACTTGCTTTGACCACAAAACTTCTTTTCCTACTGTACACCAGTATGACTGAGACCAGAGAACCTGCCCATGGGACGACCTGCCCAGTTTGGTTATGTCACAAATGTGATGCAAATACTTGAGTCCAGTGGGACGTGAAAAGGAACAACTCAGCTGCCCCTCTGCTCATCACCCCTACGCCCTGGGGTCTTGCTTTGCCTGTACAGCAACATCAGTGGTCCTCTCAAGAAGGTCTGTCTGTCCATCCTTTCAGCGATAGAGTGGTTCTCCATTTGGGGGGGGGGGGGGTAGCAACGTGGCGGGAAGGTGGTGGCGAGATGAGTAGTGGGGAGAGGGCAGAAGAAGGAAAGCATATATTACTTTGTGGTAAAACAAAATCTTAACACACAAAACTGGGTCTACACTTATTAATAGTTACCTTTCCCTATCTAATCAAGTAGGTTTCTCACTCTCACCCCCCAAGTTCTGTCTGTTGCAGAGCTGGCTGGCCATATAGGAACCAGCATCCAATTTTTCATGAAAACACTTCGCTCCTCACCGTGTCTCCTCAGTGAAAGGATACAGAGCACCTACCATTCCTCTGTGTTACAGGGAACAGTACTTTGTTTCTAGTCGTAGACAGGGTGAACCCCCGTCTTGCTATAATGTTCCTTTTTTACCTTCAAGAGGTTTCGATTGTTTGCTGCTGTCTCTAATGGTTTTCCATTAAAAGTCTTGGGATGGAGCTAGGCTAGACAATTGAGCCTTTCACTGCATCATTGGCTAAGCAGGGCAGGGATGACAACTCCCTACTGCCAGAATGGACCATCGCTGAGACATATTATCCCCTTGTGACTAATTTTTACTCCAAGTCCATAAAACATACTTTCAATATATACATTATTCCTTAAATGTTACCTGTACGCGCATCTCACAATGATTATAAATCTTGACAAGCTCTGAGCTTTCTGTAGATAATTCACACATTACTCTTTATGAATAAATATTCTGCAAGATCTGTGTTTGGTGTGGTGAGTTTGTCAGGTCTGAAGAGACAGTTATCTGCAAAGAAGAGGGGACCCTTTGCCTAGGAACCTCTGCATCATACTCTGTCCCCAGTTTACAGAAGATGTTTACCCAAAGGCTAACGAAGTGCATATAATATAATTACATATGCACTCACCTGAGATTACTTTACAGCACTGTTAATCTGACACGGCTGTAAAACCAATGGAGTTTTACACATAAGTGTAGTTCGACTTCTGTATTTGAGGGGGGCAATCCCAGTCGGGCCAACGGGATGTGTGGGGAGCAAATTCCACACCTGCCTGAGGCTTGAAGTTTCGGGGGGGGGAGAAGGTTTCCCTGCCTTCCCCCAAACTATGGCCTTACACAGGTCATCTAGAGCAGACACACCCAAATGCACACCGAGAGAGCAGCTGGAGAGGGTCAGGAGTGTACTCTGTTGGTCGAACTGGGGGGCAGGTTATCTGCCGGTAGCAGGCATTTCAGTCTCCTGTGAGAGGAATGCAGGGAAGGACTCTATGTGAGCTAGCAGTCGGAGTGCCTCATGACTAATGACATCATCCCCAAAGGATGGTAGTCCACTTCCAGGTCAGACAGGGTGGATTCATAGGAGACCTGGAAAAAAAAAATCAATAGGCTTACCAGCTTTTCTGACACTTTGGATAGATCTCTTCACCCTGCTGCAGGGATGTGCTTGAAATCAGTTAAAGCAGCAGGCTGGACAAAGCAATACCGAACAGACTGTAGGGGATAACCACATACCAGCTGCTAGCAGATGACATATTCTAGGCCTTGGCTATTTCTAATATAGAGTGATTACCTTCTCCCAAGTACCAGTTTATGGCCAATTGTGCAATGTTCATTTTGGTGTGCACACACTCACCCCTGAAGGCAATATTACTGCTCAGGTGAGGAAGGATTGCAAAGTTAGCTTGTAGCGTCACCTATTTACACACGCCCATCGATTCTCAGGGCACAACTGAAACTGTAACCGGAACGATCTTATGGGCACTTTTCACAACAGAAGGGGTGTTGAAGGTGACCTGAACAGGAAATCAAACTGGGCTCATGTCCTGTTTGTTTCCCTCTAAAGATGTGAAATAGAATTTTAAAATAAATGTATTTTTGGCTTGGTTTTTTTATATTAGAAATACAGGTCTCTGGCCTAGAAGATGTTATGGTGACTGGGCATCTGGTATCATAAGTGTCACAAAAGTGAAGATTGAACAACTGAGAGGGCAAGGGATTTTTAGTTAGACAGTTCAAAACTTTTGGGTGAGATCCTCAACCCCAGGGAAAGGGCCAGAGCAATGTACAGGAGCTCTAAAAGCAGGGGCACAGAAACCAGGAGCACTGGGGGGGGGGGGGGGAGGGGGGAGGCATGGCAGCATCCCTGGCTTGGAGTACAGGGTCCATCATATACAGGATTTACAGTTTTGTCCAGTGTTTTTCAGCACCTCCACTAGAAAAATTGTTCCAGCACCCCTCTCCAAAAGCCCCACTTCTAGCTGGCGAAGAATTCCCCCAGTGCAGAAACTGAGGCAGGCGGTCATAAGGCTACTTCACAAGGATGCCCTCTGAAGCCCTGGTATAGGGGGTGTGTTGTGGGTGGACTGCACAACAACCCTATGGAGGTTCTGAGCAATGCTGCAGCCCAGAGGGCAGCCCTGAGAAGCTGTCATCATTTACGTCCCCTCCCCCCCCACACACACACACTCATGGGCCATCTAAATTACACCTAGGGCCACTCCAAGCTCCAGAGGAGCCCACAAAAGGCAGTTTAAAGGTACCTGAAGCCCCTTGCCCCCGTGTTCTGCCTGTAGCTAGAGCAAAGCCAGTTTTGATATGGCCGCATATGCTGTAATCGCACCTTTCAGCTGCTGTGTAGACAGACCTTTCAAGACTCAGCACAAAAAACCCACTCTTCAAGTTTCACACGTCCTGTCCACATGTATTTAATTGCAATAACTGATTTACATTTCAGGTAAAGGAAACCTTTGTTCAAGATTGCACAACCTCCTCTTCCATTAAGGTGTCAGAGCTCACAATAAACATCATTGCAACTAAAAAAACCAAGGGAGACTAAATTTGACACCCTCAATATTACTAAAAGCATGTCTACACCAGAAAGTTGTGTGCCTTTAACTATACTGTACAGTTAAAGCCATACAACTCCATAGTATGGATTCAGTTATATCTGTATAAAAGAGCTTAAATGAATATAGTTACTCCTGATACCAATATCAAGCATGTTTTATATCAGGATAATGGCATCCACTCTCAGGCTTTTACTAACGTAACTATTTATTTCTAAAATCACTCACCTCCCCCAAATTAAGTAGTTCAACTGGTACACAAATGGTAGGCAGGTCAGAAAGCAAGGCATAGAGCAGTGGGAGGGAGTCGCATGTAATCTTAAAAAAAAAAAAAAAAGACAACCCTTTCTCCAGACCTGCCTTATAGATCATAAAAAGAGCTAATGTTTGTTCAATGATTTGAGCATATAAAGTGCAATCAAATGCCAAGTATGATTATCAAAAGGGCACATAAATAAAAAAGCCTTTAAGTAAACCCATATTCTGAACAAATTCCAGTCTGATTTTTCTGGGTATTCAAATTCTCCTTCCAGTTTCACTTGGCTAATGGTGAGCGTGATTCTTGATTTCCTTGGGCCTTGTGTCATCCAGGGATGCTGAAACAATTTGTATAGGGGAGGTGCTGAGAGCCATTGAACAAAACAGTAAACCCTCTATAAGATGGAAACCACTTCAAGCCAGGGCTTGCTGCTTCACCCCCAGCACCAGCATTTATGGTGTCATCATTTATATATACACACCTATGCAAAGGCCTACCACTCTGATCTGGGAGCATTTTCCACAGGGGGTAAATGAGTCTACAAGGTACATGTCAGGCAATGAATTGAGCCCTCCATTTTTTTCCTCCTGGACTGGCCCGCATTGCCCCATCCTAAGTTAAGGGGCAGGGCCAATCTTGGAAGCACAGGGTCCGGGGAGGCATAGGGCCTGATTCTGCTCATGGCTGGCATAAAATAGGAGCAACTTGATGGAAGCCAATGTGACACTAGTGTAAATGAAATCAGAATCTGTCTCTGTGGTTGCCTGGTAAATTTCCTTCCCCATTCAGGGCAATTGCTTCCTCCTCCTATTTGCATAAGCGCTTTGCTCATTAAAATATTACAAAAGAGAAGTGGAAAGAAATGGTGACTGATAGAATAAGAAGCTTTAGCCTGGAAAGCAGGAAGGTCACATCAAGTCTAGGATGATAAGAGCGGAGGTCAGTGAAGAGGAGGGCGCTTGGTGCCAAAGTCACTTAGAGAAAGAAAATGGGATTGACTCTCATCTCTTGCTCTTCTAGATACATACTACTATCTCTCCTTTCCAGTCCTCCTTCTCTGCACTGCCTGCCTGCCCCCTCCCTACCACACACACACAGTCTAAGAAAGAGCACGCTCAACTGCTTGGGTCAATTTTCCTCTCACTCAGACTGATGCAACTCCACTGAGTTAATGCTGATCTACAACAGTACAAGTGAGGAAAATCAGGCCCCCAATCTCCTGCTAAAAGCAAGGAGCAAACCCTCAGCTGGTGTAGATTGTCATAGCTCCATCAGATCTGACCCCAAATAGCCTTCCTGGAGGAATGGGAAAGCCCGTTAAATGTGGAATAGCAGCTCCATAGTGTTTTTTGTTAAGATTAGCACTGCTTTCATGGCAGAGATAACAAATATACCAAGAAGGGATGGAAAAGAACAGAAGTTTCTGTCCCAGATGCTGCAGGCAGGACATACGGACAGCTTGCCCTCCAGATCCTGGTTCACACAATGGGAGAACATCTGTTTTTTTCATTCTGGTTTCTTCCTACTGGAGCTCTCTCATTCCAGGAGAGATGCTGCTCACGCTGCTTCAGCCTACCATGCCGAATACAGCCTATGATGGAGCTGAGTCAATGTTATGGCTGGCCAGACTTGGAACTGAACAGAGAAAGGGCCGGGGGGGGGGAAGGGGGAGGAAGAAGAGAAAAAGATAAGCGAGTATAAAGCCGTGGTGAAATGATACACCAAGAAAGAGGCAGCAGGAATCCAAAGTGTCAGCTCAGATGATATGATGATGGGCATCATCTGAGAACATAAAGGATCCCAGAGGTTTCTTAGGACCATAGGTCAACTATAAGGAGGTGCAGGACATTTCCCTATTTAAAGGAGTGTGTTTTTGGGGGGACCACAATTCAATTCCCCACACCACCAACTTTAAGCGTGTAGAGGAGGGTGGTCCCAGGCCCCCAAGTAGCAGCTGGCCACTACCCCATTCCCTTCCTGCCTGTGGGGCTAACAGCTGGTTAGCAGCGGTAGGAGATCTGCTCAGCAGTGGACATGAAGAGGTAGTAGCACTAGGCTCTGGCTCCCCTGGCTGGCAGAGGAAGGAATCCAACATCCCCATCTTGTGAGCACAAGGAAGGCCACACAAAAGGACTATCCTAAAATGGTCATCAAAGAGTTAACTGGGTTACCCAGAATATTATGGCAGGGTGACATCCCCTCCCCCATCCCTTCCATTTTGTTTAGTCAGTGGGGATTTGGTCCCTGCCCCTCTTGCAGTGCCCCCTACTGGTTTTGGGGGGTCTGCAGCACCCCTCCTCAGTTTCCCTCCTCCCCAGAGCTCCTTTAATACACAGCCAAGGCCTGAGTCATATCTTAGCACCTCTTCTCAGGTCCTAGTGTATTACATACAGCATCTCACTAGGGGCATTGCTCCTCCTCTCTGAAAGATAACTGCTTTACAATTTTAAAACACTTTTTCTCCTCCCCTTCTCCCAGCAGGCACCACATCTCCTTTCTGAGGGCTGTCTTCAATTGTCCCCAGCTAAACACAGAACCTCAACCTCTTTAGCTGTTCCTCCACACTCCCTCCTTTCAGGGCATGGAGTTACCCAGGCCTTGTAATCAATAACCTTTCACACTACTTCTTTAACACTCACTAGACTACTATATTGAGGCTTAATTCTCTAGCTATGTTCCTCTGCTACCCCCTCACTCCAGCTAGCCCTGTGAGTGCACTCAGCTCTGTATATATAGTCCTGCCTAAGTCCCTCCCCACAGCTGGGGTCAGTTATTATAATGAAACCTCCCCAACACTTTCAGTTAGGATCACTAATTATCGCTAGATTGCTGGGTCACAGACCAGGGTGGGCCCAGTTTGCCTTAAAGGGCAGCCAGCCTCTGAGACTACACTTGACTTTTTAGTTCTCTTCACATGTGTTCATTAACAAGCTTGCCACTTCTAATGTAGACAGAACACAACCAGCATTAATCACGTTAACATGATTAGGAGCCAACTTTTGTGTCCAGCAGGAAGTATTTGTGTAGTGTCTTCATTAGCACGTACAACTGGCTGTTATCATGCGCTCATCAGTACATGATAAAGCAGCGGTTTTCAACCTTTTTTCATGTGCAGACCCCTAAAACATTTTGAATGGAGGTACAGACCCTTTGAAAATCTGGGACAGGCTGTGACCCCCAGGTTCAGAACCACTGTGTAAAGGCACAAGTGAAATTCCAGTATGGTTTATCTTTTAGGAGCCCAGACACACTCGCTTTTTTAGTATGAATGTAGTACATGGTGCTAAAGACTCTGAAAGTCCACAGACAAATGCCTTCTGAAATCCAAAGGTCCATCAAAGCGTTTGATCAAAAATGACTTTGAAAGCCTATGAATATAGGCACCTTTCCATCGTCAAGACCATCCTTGGTCATTAGCTTGGCAATTTGTGACCTTATCAAGAACCCAGAAAACGTGTTTTCCATCACAAAGTGCGACACTTTTAGCCTAAACCCGGCCAATTAAGACATCTTCCCTGACCCCATTCGTGCTTGTGCTTGTGCTTGTGCTTGTGCTTACAAACAGCTTTGCATAATGAGTCAAAACATAATGTGCTCATGGGTCATAGTGACCTCGAACCCATCCTACCATCACAATTTAAAACTCTGAGCTGCTAGCTTTCAGCACTTTACACCCCATCTAGAGCCTTAACCTTTTAATCCCAAACAGCTCAGAGATCAAATGGTTGTAGACCAGGCTTCAGAGCCTTTTTTTGTCACAGCTTCTGTTCTACTGAGCTGCCTCTGCAGATCCACACCTGGACAAGCCATTCAAGCCCCTCACCCCTGCTGCCAGGCAGCGTGCTGCTTCTTCACTGTGCATCCACAGCACAGGAATGCATCTTCTCCCCCAGCCTGGATAGCTGCAGATGCTCAGAGTGTGCTAGCAGGCTGCTCCTGCTGGTTTCACTTCCCTTCCTCCCTTTGCTGCTGCTGCTTTTCTAAACAGTCTGCTTCGCTGCCTTTCCAATACAGCATCCCCAGCATTGCCAGGTTGGCGCAGGCCTCTTTTGGCTCTGCACTTTAAGTTAGCAAGGACTCATCATCCTTCTTTTCAGTGGAAAGCCATTATCCCCCTCATTCAGTCTTCATCTTCTTCACCCTCCATCTTCTTCACCCTCCTCCTTTACTGGGCTCGGGCATCATCTGCTCCCCCACCCCCAGGGCCCTTTAAAATGTCAAGATTTAAAACTACCACCATTTTCCAAAACAATTGATTTCAAAAATAAATAACAAGTCTATTTAATAATCCCATGGAGAATTTTGAAAACAAGAATAAATAGTTTCACGAGGAGGATGGAAACATTCTTGAAATGTTCAGGAAATGCCTAAGAGACAGCCCAGCTTTTAGACTAAGGACCATACTGTGAATCCCCCTCAGCACCTGACCAGGCCAGTAAGGAGATGGAAGGTGCCCCTGTAATCCCTTGCATAGGCTACCCATATCACATGCGATGGCCTCTTTGGGGCTGCTGCTTTCCCTCCTGCAAGGTGTGCAGGGGCGTGAGCGGAGAAGCCTTGATTCTGTTCTCCCCCAAACAGCACCACTAAGCCTGCATGGAGAGGGAAGCAATCTGCGCCTGTCACAGGGATGTTGCTGATGGCTTCCCCGTGGAGCAAGTTTCCTCACAGTGAGACTTGGATGTGCTGCCCTCTGCTCAGGTCTTGTGGGAAAGTCACAATCTGGCCCTATACTAGGAGTCTATACAGGCATCCACCATCTCTATAGTATAGCAACACCACCGCCTGCAGCAGTCACAGCTAGGGTTACTTAGGCCAAATTGCCCCTTCCTGGGGAAAACCCCCCAGAAGGGGGAAGGGAGATTTCAGTTGCTCCATGGACAGGGATTCAGTGGATGCCCTGCACAGCTGAAATGGGGAGATGTGCATAACAGACCCATTGTCTGGCCTCTCACACTGCTCGTGGATTGCACTCCGTGGTCTGGGGGAGCATGTTGGGATGCTGCTGATCTTCCACCCGGGGACAGATCTAGGTGGAATGATCGGCCTTTGGTCTTTAAACAAATTGGTGCCAAATCATGTGGGACCAAATCTTCATGTAGCTCCTTCCTCAACCTTCATTGCTAATTAAGGGTATGTCTATATTGACATTGCCGTAGCTATGCCAGCCCAATCCCATAGTGTAGACGTAGCCTACACCAACAAGAAGGTTTTTTTTCCATTGGTGTAGGAACATCACCTCCCCAAACATGAGCAGCTAGGCTGATGGAAGTTGCATCTATGCTTATGAAAGCATTCTTCTGTTGACATAGCTGCGCCTGCATCAGGAGCTAGGGCAACACAGCTTCGGCACATGGGTGTGGATTTTCACACCCCCGACTGACGTAGATATGTCAACCTAACTTTTAAGCACAGACCAGGTCTTCATGTGCAACCTAAACCAATACATGCCAGATTTAAACTGATGGAAGAGTGTCCACACATACAGCTGCACCTGTTCAACTACATTAGTTTAACATCTTACCTTTAGTGAAACTTTTGTGTGTGGACAAGCCTTTAGAGCCAGATTCTCGGTAGGTATAAATCAGCACAGCTGTCTTTAATGGAGTAACGCTCATTTACACCAGCTGAGAATCTGGTCCTTACTGTGTAACCAAATCTCATTCATTAGTTGTCCAACCTTTTATTAAACAACCTGGGCGAGGGCATCAAAAGCAACTGTGATAGGGTGTATCAATTCAGAGGCCCCCTGCTGGAGGGCTCAGGGTCCTACCACACCCTGTCCCAAAAAAGGAGCAGTGTATCTGAGTTCTCCAAGTGGCCTACAGAGGCTGCATGGGAAGCAGCCAGTCAGAAAGAGGCGGCAGGGAGCAGCCAATCAGGGCCCAGCAGGCCCATACAAAAAGAGCTGCAGTAGGCTTCAGGAGTTATTTGCTGCTGGGAGGTGGAAGATCAAGGATGGTGTTCCTGGCCGATAGAAGACACCATAGTGCTATGGCTAGAGCAGTTGCTGGCAGGGACCAGGAGAGGAAGAAGGAGCTCCTGGCTGGCTGGCTGGCTGCTAGCACTCGGTAGCTGAATGCCCTAAGGTAAGGGTGAAGCACTGGTGAAGGGGTTGTGGGCAAATGGCCAAGGGAAGAGTATCAGCAGCAGCAGCAGAGTTAAGGGGATGCAGCAGCATGTGGCTGCTAGTCATAGGGTCTCTGGACTGGGACCTGGAGTAGTGGGTGGCCTGGGTCTTCCTCCCCATCCCCATGTCCTCCAACAGCCACAGGTGGAGAAGCCTAACCCCAGAGAGGGGCGTTGAACGAGGCCCAGGAGAGGGGATTGAAGATCCTAAAGAGGATCAGTGGTATGGGTCTTTGATACATCCCTGGAAGGGGACCTGAACTGTTCAGTGGCTGAGCTGGGGCCAGACAGGGTGAAGACATTCCTCCTAGGGAGGCAGCCCTGGGGCTGGGAGTACAGCCCTGTACTGGGGCTGGGACTGTTTAAGGGATTGAGTTTTTGGGAGGGCTGCCTCAAGGGATATTCCAACTGTGGGGTACTTGGATAGGCTTCTGTTGGACTGTGTACCTTGGAAGGGGTTTGTTTTGCTTGTGTTGGGCATGCAGACTGTGTGACTTGGCTGGAGGGCTGAGTCCCTGGAGAATCTCTGCAACCAGAGAGAGAGAGTGTGGGTGCGCATGCGTGCAGGCTCACACGCTTGGCCAGGGGGTACTCAAGGGGTAAGAGAGCCCCACCCCGTTACAGCAACTAGAAGTTAAGTGCCCATGTCCCATTGAAAGCCAATGGGAGCTGGGCTCCTAAATCACTTAGATCAGTGGTTCCCAACCTTTTTGGCTTGAGGGCCACATATCATTTTTACAATCCTGAAGGGCCACCAGTCTGCATTGGGGGCAGGGGGGCCTGCTGGTGCAGCCAGATGGAAGGAGTCCTTGCTGATCTCCCGTCCCCTTGGCTGCAGCAGGGAAACCGCACATGTCTTGTAGCCCTGTGCGCTCCACCTGGGTCCCTAGGCAGTGGCTCCCTTCTGCAGCCAGGGGAACATGAGATCAGTGCTCCCCTCCCTCTGGCTCCAGCAGGGACCCCAGCGCCTAGGGACTCAGTGGAGCGCTTTGCCGTGCTCCCTGCTGCAGCCCAAGAAGAGGGGAGCGCTGATCTCCAGTCCCCTTAGCTGCAGCAAGGAGCTTGCCCTGGTCTTGTAGCCAGGTGGCAACACGCTCCGCCTGGGTCCTTAGGAAGCAGCTTCCTTCTGCAGCCTGCAGGAGGGAGAGATGAGCTGTTTTGAAAGACCACGCCAGCCACTTCTGGCCCAGGGATTGCAAATCTTCCCTGCAAGCTTCATCCTTCACGCGCTCTCTCTCTCTCTCTTTTTCGGTTGCCAGCATGCTCTGCTCACAGTGGCTGCTACCAAGCCGGCTGTTTCTGTGTGCAGAGCACTTCAAAGGTATTTCATGGTGTGTTAAGACCCAGAGCTCAGCAGCCCAGATGAGGTGTAGCAAATGAATTGACTGTTCTACAAGACGCTGCCAGTTCTGACAGACTGTGTCTAAATCTTCAGAAGAAATGTTCAATTTAGAAGAAATCTTATTTGTCATGTAGTCAATAGTACACTGAAAGATAGAGTGTTGTCCAGCAAGATCCCAGAGGTATTTGATTTGGCGTGTGTAACACAGGCCAGGGGAAAATCACCAGCTTGGATTTTCAGAATCCTAATCAGGATTTACATTTTGCTGGAGGACACAATAGCGCCCATTTGTGTGAGGCTTTTCCAAGGCTGGGAGTCAAGTGATTCTACATCAGCTGTCTACCCAACATGAGCAAATGCAGAGGAATGATACTGTCGAAGGGCTTCAGACGAATTGTGCCAGAAATGCCACTAACCCTTTTTACAACCTGGTAGGTGGAAACTTCCAGCTCTGCTAGCCCCCTGCGAATCAATGGACCTACAGTACACTGCATGCAATGCTTTAATTAGATAGCAAATTGGAAGCATCCTTGGAGACTGCCAGCCACTAGCAGCAGAGAAAAGCATCCAAGGGAGCTGAAGAGAAAGTAACAGAGCAGATGGGCAGTATGTCATGGGGAGAAGGGAAGCATGAGGGGGAGAAGGAAGCTGGACTGCAAGTTCGGGGAGGGACGGGGGGAGTGGGACAGGACAGATACAGTGGGGGACATGACACGAAAAAAGGAATTAGACAGTCTCTGCCCCCTTCTGTTTCTAAAAGGATTCCCCTGGTCTGGGGAGTCCCTGGTGGGGATAGAGCTGGCATGGCTGGCTCCTGCTCCACTGCCCATAGGGCCTAGGCAATGTGTAGGGAGCAGCAACAGGGAGGGAAGGAGGAATGTCTGGAGGGCAGCGCGCTCTGGCTACCCTCAGCTGACAGCTCTGCCTTGCACTGGGGCTGAGCAGAGAACCAGAGAGAGGGAACCATAACAGGTTCTCTTTTACCCAATGCCTGAAAAGAGGCAATGTACCAATTACCAATCACCCGGGATGCAGCAGTAGAAAGAGCTACCATGACCCAAGGCAGTTTAAAAATATCCCACTGGTTCCTTTTTAGCTCCCTGGAAGGATGGTCTCTCTTCTCGTTTGTGGTTGGCTTTGTTGCTGGCCAATGGAAGCCACAGGGAGGCCCAGTCACTAATTCTATTCTAATTCTATTCTAATAAATTCTAACAAATACAGTCACTATTCTATTCTAATAAAATACTTCCTTCCTTCTGGATACAGAGTGCTCCCGTGGTAAAAGAAGACATAGATCTCAAAATCTACTTGCAGCTGATAACAGAAAGGTCAAGTTCTTCTCTGCATACTTGATATTTAGTTTTGTACTCATGGATGGTTTCCTCACTCCAAGAGGAAGTAGAACTAGTATCATTGATAGGCAAGTTTCACAGGGTGCATTACTGATTATAGCACAGGACCAGGCGACAGGAGACTTGAGTTTTATGCTTGGCTCTGTCACTGACTCACTGTGTGACCAGAAAAAGGCCAAAATTATAACTGGGTTCAAAAAAAGAATGAAATTCATGGAGGCTATTAGTTGAGCTGATCAGGGATGCAACCCCATGCTCTCGGTGTCCCTAAACCTCGGACTGCTAGAAGCTGGAACAGGATGACGGGATGGATCACTTGATAATTGCCTTGTTCTGGTCATTCCCTCTGACACACCTGGCTTTGGCCACTGTCGGAAGACAGGATGCTGGGCTAGATGGACCATTGGTCTAACTCGGTATGGCTGTTCTTATGGTCTTTTGACCTCTAGGCAAGTCATTATGCATCAGTTTCCCAGTCTCCAAAATGAAAATAACTGAAGCTTTCCAACTTACTTGGGAAGAAGGCGGTGGGAAGATGATGCAGGCCAACCTTTTCAAAAGTAGTCATTACTTTGGGTGTCTCCTTTCTTGGGTCCCCACCTTTGCACACTGACTTTCCGACTGCAATCGGGGCCGTGGGTATCGACACTTCTGAAAGTCTGATCCAAGGCATCTCAGGCTACACACCACACCACACGCCCGTCACTGCCCCCGGTCACACTGTTTGGAATGGCTCAGGAGTGAGAATACCAGCCAATCCTATACTAAATGATCCAAGGATTTATTAACTAAGAAAGAAATAAGAGTTGTTTGAGGTTTCCATTGGTATCTTCACTCTTATCATTCTATATGAGTATTTTGGCCAGTAGTATGTGAGTGAGGGGAAACGAAAGCAGATTATATGGGGGTGCTGATGTTCAAGGGTGAGATGCATTGGCAGAAGCATGTGGGGTTGTGGATGGAGACACAGGACTGCAGTGTGGGGTACACTGGTAGTGTTACTGGAAAAGCTTCTAGAACTCAGATGCCATCTGCTGCTTCTCTTCTGGTTGTTTTTAGCCACTTAGCTTCCTAAGCATGAAATTGACTCACTCTTTTGAAAAGAAAGGAGAAAAGCCTAGAATAGGGCTTAACTTTGTTTAAACACTAGCAAATGTGGGACAATTTAAACCAGAAGGCTTTCAAACATCTTATTGAAGCACTTTCCAAAATTTCTTCCTCGCCTGAGGGGGAGACACTCTCAAAGCATGCGTCATTGTACTTCTACTTCCGAGGCCTTTTTGTCAGTGAGATAAGGAGGAAGTCTTTTCATGGGGTAAGGGAGGGGGCTCTGGATTTGCTAAAGGGATTTGTATCCTGTTCACTTAGAGTGATATGGTTTGGTAAATTCCAGGCAGATGGAAGTAGACAGTAGTATGAATAGGAACAGCTTCTGCAGTTATGCTTGTTACAATACATGCTGTTAGTATAATTAATCCTCCTGCTTCAGGGCTTTTGCTGTTCTCCAGCATTGGTCAGGAAGAAAGTGCCCTCCCCTCTCATAGTACAATCCTGTCTGATTGGGAGGTGGGGGTTAGGCCTCCCCCGGTGCATTTGACACTTTGAGAGAGGCTACAGAGCATTCTATATTTGTGTGATGGAGTTTTACTCACAGGAATTCTGTAGGGAAATGAATTTTACATTCACACATGCAAATACCTGTGTAGTGAATCGTAAATTCTCTTTCTGAGTATTCACACCAGAAACCTGACTGCCTTATGTGAAGGAAGGAGAAAACTCCTTGGGGCTTGTGTGACCAACTAAGCAATATGGCTCAACTTTCTATAGCAAGCCAAAGAACAAATGCATTTTGAGATAACGTTTGAAGGGACCGATTTGGGAAAATTCCAATCTATTTGCTCAGACAGAAAGGAAAATGAAATTCAGCCAAGAGATTATTGCTTGTGAATGATTTGCTCAGCTCTACTCAGCATTAAGCAAGCACTGCAGGATTTGGCCACAGGGCAGCTGCCTTTAGCAGAGTAGTCAGCCTACCAATCCTTTCATGAGCAGGACGTGTTAGTGCCACTGCCAATCAGTATGGAAACTAGAGAGAACCAGGGTCATTCCATGTCTAGCAGCCTCCATAAAGCTTCCCCAGTCCTGGCTCTTCTGTCCCATGAGAAGCACATCCTTCCCTGGGGATTCGCTGTATCTGTCCTGCCTTTGTCCTTCAGGGTCAGAGTTGCAGCCCGATGGTTTGATCCAGGCAATCCGCTGGGAGCTCTGACTTTCCCAGCCACATTCTGGTCCTGATTCCCTGAATGCTGGGCCAGAGGGGAGCTGTTCTCATGATGGCCCTAGATTACGTCCCTTGTCAAGTCTGTTATTGCAGAGTGCTCGTGGGGTAACAGCAGATGTCCTGTTACACGGAGAGAAGTAGGACACCTGGGTTTGTTACCACCTAATTAGGTTCTCCATGTGATTGACTGCTTGTGCTGCAGACAAAGATGCGAACCACCAGCGTGAATGCCAACAGAAGACAGGCTGGCATGGCAGCAGCAGGCATCCTGACAAGCATGCACAGTGCTGGAACTCCTGTGGGTTTCTGACCGAGCAGAAAGGGGGCGGGGGGAAGAGGGGACATTCCAGCGTGTTCTGTATTTGCTATCCCTAGGTCCTTTCTAATCCCTGAAGCCCACTCTACCTGAGACAGGGAGGGGCTGTCTCTGTATCCCTCCCCCAGGGAAGAGCTTTTCCTGCAGTGTGGGCCCTGTTTGAGTCATGGGGAAATGGCAAGCTCCATCCTGCTGCCAGCCTGGGGTCCGGGGGAATATGAAGTATATGCTCTTGGCTGACCACTTCCTAGCCTTTAAGTTTAATACTTTGCCTGCTAATTCTGAGTTCGCAGTGTTCTGGTGCCATTCAGCAGATCTGAAGGCACCAGGCTAGAGTTCCACTTGAATGCCTTGTCCAGCCTAAACACAAATCCACACTCAGAATGTCTGAAGCCTCTAATCAATCAGTGAATTGCACTGAATACCCTTAGGAAAAAGGATCATTGATAGGCTTCAATGTTAGCAACCAATCCAAATCCATTAACTTTCACATCTGGAGTTACAGCGAACAATGGAAATGAGCTCGATGGTCTCAATCTCTTCCTCATTTATCAGCATCACAATAACCTGACTCCACTAAACACAATTCTGCATGATTGGCTCTCTGTTCTGAGTGAGGGAATACTCAGAACTGGCATAGCTAGAAGGACCAAGGGTCAGGACTGAGGTGCATTGGCAGAGCTCTTCCTATGTGTGTTAACAGGAAAGGGTGAGACACTCTGATAACTGCAGGTCAGGACTGAGGGGCACTGGAAGAGCTGTAATGTGGGGAAGGCAGGCCTGGAAAAGCAGGGAGCTGCAGGTCAGGACACAGTGGCACAGGCAGAGCTGTGCGGTTTAAATCTGCTCAGCAACTGCCCACAGTGGGAAGGAACTCAAATGAAATTGCAGAACTACTAACTGTGGTATGTAACCTGTCATTAAATCAGCTTCTGTACCAGATGCCTGGAGGATAGCTAATGTGACATGACACCAATGTTTTTAAAAGGATCCAGAGCCAATCCTGGCAATTACAGGTGGGTAAGCCGAACTTCTGTATCAGGCAAATTGGCTGAAACTGAAGTAAAGAACAGGATTATCAGACACACAGATGACCACAATATGTGGGGGAAGAGTCAACACAGCTTTTGTAAACTCACCTATCAGAGTTATTTGAGGGTGACAAGGGTGATCCAGTGGCTATAGTGTACTTGGACTTTCAGAAAGCCTTGACAAGGTCCTACACCAAAGACTCTTAAGTAAAATAGGCAGTCATGGAATAAGAAGGAAGGTCCTCTCATGGATCAGTAACTGGTTAAAAGCTAGGAAACAAAGGATAGGCACAAATGTCCATTCTCACGGTGGAGAGAGGTAAATAGTGGGGGCTCTCCTGGGGATCTGTACTGGGACCAGTGCTGTTCAACATAATCATAAATGATCTGGAAAAAGGTGAACAGTGAGGTGGCAAAATTTTCAGATGACGCACAATTAGTCAAGATAGTGAAGTTAAAAGCTGACTGCCAAGCGTTACAAAGGGATCTCACTAACCTGGGTGACTCGGCAACCAAATGACAGATGAAATTCAATCTGGATAAATGCAAAGTAATGTACAATGGAAAACATAATCCCGTCTCAACAAGACATTCAAAGTTGAGGTCTAAATTAGCTGTTGCCACTCAAGAAAGACCTTGGAGTTATTGTGGATAATTCTCTGAAAACATCCACTCAATATGCAGCGGTAGTCAAAAAAGCTAACCATGTTGGGAACCATTAGGAAAGGGACAGAAAATATCATAATGCCAATGTATAAAACCATAGTATGCGCACACCTTGAATATGGTGTGCATTTTGAAAAAGAAATCCCAAAAAAGATTTAGAACTGGAAAAAGTACTGAGAAGAGCAATAAAAGTGATTAGGGATAAGGAACATTTTTCCATATGAGGAGAGATTAAAAAGACAGGGACTGGTCAGCTTGGAAAAGAGACAACTAAGGGGAGATATGACAGAAGCCTATAAAATTATGAATGGTGCAGAGAAAGGAAATGTTGTTTACCCCTTCTCGTAAAACAAGAACCAGGGTGTCACCCAAGGAAATTTAATAGGCGTCAGGTTTAAAGCCAACAAATGGAAGTACTTCACACAATGCATAGTCAACCTGTGGAACTCATTGCCAGGGGATGGTGTGAAGACCAAAACTATAACTGGGCTCAAAATAATTAGATAAGCTCATGGAAGAGTCATCCATCAATGGCTTTTAGCCAAGCTGGTCAGGGAGGCAACCCCATGCTCTGGGTGTCCCTAAACCTCTGACTGCCAGGGGTGGGGACTGGACAACAGGGGATGGATCACTAGATAACTTGCCCTGTTCTAGTCATTCTCTCTGAAGCATCTGGCACTGGCCACTCTCAGAAGATAGAATATTGGGCTAGTCTGGACCATTGGTCTGATTCAGTCTGGCTGTTCTTATTAGTATAAAAATATCTATGCAGACATAATAGTCTTCATAAAATTTAAATATCTTCCAATGCCTTTCCTTTTTTTATAAAACATAAAATTATTTGTTTTTAAAAATTCTTTTTTCCCCTTGCACTTATCACCGCTGCCCACTTGCCTTTCCCCCCAGCCCGGAGTTCCCTGCCCCTTAACAGTGCAACTTTGCCATTCAGCTATAGCTGAGAGGAAAGACGCTTGCATGGAGAATTTAGCAGTCCCTTCCAGGATTAGAGCAGAAAGGACAAGGCGAATTCCAGGTGATCTGAAATGCAAAGAGGCAATTTTACAGAGCAGAGAGAGGGTGGGGTGTGATTTGTGCTCCTGCTGCAAGCTGTTCCGGCGCTCGCCAGGGCTGCATGTGCCTGGGCCAGTCTCAGTGCTCCAAAAAGCACCGCATGTAGCGGCAAGTGCTGAACCAGTCGCCTGGCATCTCGCGAAGCCTCTAATACAGAGCACTGGCTCTTAAAAGCATCTGTTGCTTTTTGCCTGGCACTTCCTAGCCCAATAGTTGCTCTCTTTCCTTGAATTTTTTGCAGAGATTTTTCATGCAGATGGAGGGGCAGGACTGACAGCGCTGATTCACAGAACAGGACTGGAACAGTGTCTGGGAAAGCTGCTGGGTGGTTGGCGAACCCCCCTTTTTCCCTATCTGTTAGTTTCTTTCAAACTTGTCTCTTGCATCATCCCTTCCCCATCAGGGCAAGGATGTGAATACAAAGGCTCTTGCTTTGGCAATCTCTGGGGGAGCGCAGTAATGAAGGGTGACCTCTCTCCCTCTTTATTTCTCTGTCTCCACACTTCAGTGACTAGTCCAAGCTCTCCATCCTGCTCTCTTCCTCCTGCCCTAAGCAGAGAGAGAGAGAGAGAGCCCATGCTGAGGCCTCTGCAGGAAACTATCAACACTGCAGCTGCTAATGGGCAGTCTAATGGCCATTTAATGGGACTGGTAAAGCTAATAGATTTGTAAAGATAACACTTATAATAATAGCCAAAGTAGAGCTGCCACAGAGCCAGTGGGGCCTGGCCTCTTGGAGCGCGCTTGCTGAACCAACACCTGCACCCAGGCAGGAGGTGAACCGGTTTTTCTAACTCACAGCACATTCAGAATAATAAGGCTTTACCTGCAGTAGTATCTTTCATCCAAAGGGTCCCAAAGCTGTTCATAAACAACTCTGCTGAAATGCTGCTGCCTCTGGGGCAGAACACACCAGCCAAGCAGAACAGAATCCCACTCACTAGATGTCAAGGAGGAGAGGGAAATTTTGGCCAAAGACATCAGTGTAACCAACTCTCACATAAAGCATCAGAGAATCTTTTAAGTACCCCCCACAGTGCAGACAGGAGCTTGGGTTTTTTAAGGTCTCCTCCTCCAAAGACCCCCACACAGTGAACTGCTGAGCAGTTTGTCTACCAGAGAGGATGAACGGCTGAACTGACCATGCCAGAAATTGAACCTGTGAATGCAGCAACTCTGAAGCCAAAATTTTGTAATCTATTTTCTTTGCATGTAGTCAAAAACTTTACAAGACAGATATAACCCTCAGTCAGCAAATACTCAGTATTTTTGTCTTCCCCTGGCATCCTTCCCTGCTCTCCCAAACATAGACATTTTAGATATAGCAGCTTTCTGTTTCTATAAAGGTGCCCATCAGCATGGTAGCTGAACCTTCAGCTGGAAACGTGAGGCTGTTGTCAGTTTCCAGCATGATGGGGGTAAAGAGCTACAATCTTCATCGCAGTCACCAGGAAGCGTGCTTTATTTTGCTGGGTCTGTCCCACATGCTGGAAGCTTAACTTGGGGTCAGGAGAACGAAGGAGCCACAAATGTATGCAGAGTATGGAAAAGGCAAGCACTGTGAGATGCAGTGTCCCAGCATTGCAACAGGATTGTTTTGTTCTTCACAATAAATTACACAGACTTAAAGTACATGTGATTGTGTCTCCCTATAGCAGCTGAAGCTAGCAATTCTAACCACCAGCTACTTACTCATCATGGCTAAAGCAGGTCTCTGTTTTCAGTGCAGAAAGTCTTAGGTGTGACCTATGTTGCTGACCACAATGCTTGTATGTGTGCAGCATGTGACAGGCCAATCTGTACGTGCCTGGTATCAGAGTGAGAAGGCAAATGATTGCAGCATGCCAGGCATGAAGGGGTGACACAATGCTTCCAGGGACCTCTTGCCAGTTCGAGGGCAACCAGCTGTAGATACCAGAAAGCCTGGGCATGGCTGAGACTACCCAGATCTGTGAGCTGAGCCCAAAAGGAAGGACAGTGGTTGGTTTTGGGGGGGGAGCGCTAGCTGCAGGTGTGGAGTTGCAGCAGAGGACACTGTTCTTGAGTTGCTCTCTGCCACAGAGGACTTGAGAAGACCAACAGCCTGCTGAGCTGGAAAGGCTGCTGCTGAACTGGGAGATGAGGACGGCCAAGGCTTGTGACCACCACTGCCTCACTGCAGCTGAAAGGGAAGTGACACCCGCCCTTTTTGCAGCAAGCTCCAACTCTGCCACCTGGAGGATAAGGCCCGACTTTGGCGGGTTAGTTTTATTTTTTCCCTTTAGTTTTTGGAGAGAGAGGCCCAGATCCTCACAGGTATTTAAATTCCTAACTTCCATGGCTCTTCCAGTCCTGCGCTCCCCACACCGCGCTGCCAGTGCTCCTGAAGCCTGAGCTGCATCATAGCTGTGCTGGTGCAATCTTTTGTGTTAGAAAACTTGTTAAGTACGAACACGTTTTAGTGACCATGATCAATGTGATTTAGCACACCATATAGACAAGTTATGTTTCAATACAGTAGCTGGTCATGGCTAACCCTAATGTGCCCTGACAAGCGAACATGTTTTCAAGCGTAGCGGTCTTTGTGCACACCAAGGGCAAAATTGCATTTAGCATCACATTTAGTCAGGTTTTTCTAAGGGCGGAGCTACATTTAAAACACGGCGTTGATGCAGCTGCACCACTGTCGTGCTTTAATGAAGACACGCAAAGCCTATGGGGAGAGCTTCTCCCAGGGGTGTAGTTAGCTACTGCCTCTTGTGGAGGTGGACTATGTCGGCAGGAGAAGCTCTCCTGCCAACATAGCACTGCCTATGCTGGTACTGAGGTTGGTCTGACTACCGCCTGAAGGGGTGTGGATTATTCACATCCCTGGGCAAAGTAGTTATACCAAAGTAATTTTGGAGTGTCGCCCAGGGCTAATACGATATATTTTCCCAGCGTGGACAAGTCAATTGCAACTGGCCCAAACACCTACTAGAGCAGGGTTTCTTAATGAGTGGTCAGTGGCAGACTCCTGGCTAGCCTGATTTTCCTGACACAGTTGAGGAAGGCAGCCAGCCAGTCCCTGGTATCAAAAAGGCTGAGCAATGTTCTTCTAGACTCCAGAGGACTAGTTAGGTCATCAAACTCATTTCTCAGGTGAGTGGATTCCAGTGCGGATCTGGCGCTCAGACGAATGCACTAACTTACCCACTGTGCAACTGAGCCCTCTCTCCATGGCTCGCAGACAGGTTAGGGTGAAGCATCAACTGGGCTAGCAAGCTGAGAGGTGGATTATATCATCACCAATTACGGTCTTGAGCATAATTCAATTATAAATTAAATTGGGAAAAAACATCATAATAAAAGGGCGATGTGTGTGTTGATTAAAGTGAAAACATGCAGTCATTAGCCTGTGTTTAAATCTTATTAGCTGCAAGCTGAGCTGTGCGTTGCCATTAACCTGGTGTGTGCCTACTGCCAACATCGACTTCTTTGGCTACTTGAAGTGCCTGGAGAGGTTAGACAGGTGCTGTTCCTCGGGGACCCCGACAAGAGGGTGAGGGAGGGCGATGATCTGCATTTGCGGGTAATAATGATCCCCCATCACTTCACATTTTCAAAACACTTTGCACCCGTTCAATTTCACACCATGTCTTGTGAAGTATGTTTAGAGCTGTTCCTGGGGCAGCGGGCAAGGGAGGCTTCCCACCTACCTCCCCCTCAGAGCACCAGGCCTGAGTGAAACGCTCAGTTTAATCAGGCTGAGGTAGCACGTGTTCGATTCCTAATCAAACACACATTTTCTTCCTGCCACAGTCACCCGGGAGGGCCACAGGTAGACACCCTTGCCCCACTGACTCAGTAGCGGAGATCAAATGCAGATGCCTGCCTGCTGGGCCTTTGTCCAAAAACACACTAACAGCTGGGAGCTAGGTTACAGCTAGCTGACCGGTGGTGGGGGCTGGTACAGCTCACTGAGCTCAGAAGACCTAATACATCCCAGGACTCCCCAGCGCACAGGGATAGTGGGTCCATCACACCACCCTTTAAGAGGATGCAACAGGCTCTTCTTCCCTGTGCATTTGGCCAGCTTCAGGGGGGTCGTGGCTATACCTCCTGCCTGCCCATTTTGAGGAAGCATACACCGCAGGGACCATTAGCAAGAGAACATTTCCAGCTCACATGAGGAGCTCCTTGTGCCCTTCTCCCCCACACAGGAGCCAGATGCAATCTGTTCCAATCTAATGAGAGAATAATTGTTTTTTCCCCTATCCATGTCCACACTGCTTTTCGCTTTTGTTTTACAAACTAACTCCTCTCCCAGCAGAATATACGCCTGTGCAAGAGCATCAGATCAAATTTTTAGATCAAATTATCCTTCTGTTCTATAAAACCATCTGTAATTATTTCCTGTAACTGCAGTTTTAAATTGCTGGTGAACTCAACCAACAAGCAATTTTCATACATCTATCAAAGAAGATTCAAGTACATGCAAATATTAGGGGTTTGTGAGTTGATTTTTTATTTAGAAATTATTTAACTACATATTAAAATTAGATTCAGCCCTTGAGAGCTTGGCCTGTTGCCAACAGCATATAATTGTTGTGAAATTTGGGTGCCATTTTTTTGAGTGTCCAAACTACGAGATATGCTGAGTATATCTCTTTGGACTAGACAATAAAGGGAGTTGCAAGAAGTGTGACCTATTTCACACTACAGAGGTTTATGTGGAAGTTTACTAGGTGTTTGGGTCACTTGAATTCACTCCCTTAACATCCTGTGTTCAGAGTCAAACAAGTCCAAAATCTCAAAGTACAAATCACAACCAATGAGTTTCACCTGGCTTCATGTCTGTCGCCTGTTTCATATGGGTCCTCAGCAATTTCACCTGATTTTCTTGCAGTTTCTCCTGAGTTTCACCCCCTTTACGTCACTTGTTTTTGAATCAGTTTTACCTGAGTTTCTCCCAGTTTCATATCACTTTCACCAAAGTTTCACATTAGTTTTGCACAAGTATCAACTGGTTTGCATCAGTGCCATCTGAGTTTCACACTGAAGCTAAATCCTAAATTAGTCCACATTTGGTCAGAACTGGACCTGGGTTTGTGTAAAACAACAACAAAAAAACTTTGCTCTGAATGCCGACCTGAACTTTCCCAAACCAAACTTTACAGTGTAGGCCCATCTGCTGTGACTCTTAAACTTTCAGCTGGACATTGGGGTCTTGTTACAGATTTGAAAGCCAATCAGGGAATATTTCATGTGATTTCAATAGGAACATTTTGTTTATCTCTAAGGGTACATCTTTGTTAAAAAAAAAAAAAAGGTGTTCCTAACTCAGGTTAGCTAATCTGAGTTAAAAGTCAAGTGGCCGTGTCTTTAGTGCTATTTTAAATTGAGTTAGCTAATGTGTTAAGGGCACACCTTTTTATTTGCAGTGAAGACATGGAAATGTAGGAAGGGACTGTGAGAAGTCAAGTCCAGCCACCTGCACTGTGGCAGGACCAGGTAAACCTAGACCGTCCCTGACAGGTGTTTGTCCAACCTCTTCTGAAAACCCGCAGTGATGGGGCTTCCACAACCTCCTTCGGAAGCCTATTTCAGAGCTTAACTACCCGTATAGCTTTTCCTAATATCTAATCTAAATCACCCTTGCTGTAGATTAAGCCCATTACTTCTTGTCCTACCATCAGTGGACATGGAGAACAATTGATCACCATCCTCTTTATAACATCCTCCTTAACCTATGGGAAGACTGTCCCCCTCCCCCCAATCTTCTTTTCTCAAGACTAAACATGCCCAATTTCTTTCCTCACAGGTCATGTTTTCTAAACCTATTATCACTTTTGTTTCTCTACTCTGGGCTCTCTCCAGTTTGTCCACATTGTTCCTAAAGTGTGGTGCCCAGAACTGGACACAGTACTCCAGCTGAGGCCTCACCGTGGCTGTGTAGTGCAGGACAATTATCTCCCATGTCGGATATACAGCAGTCCTGTAATATGCCCCAGGATGATGATAGCCTCTTTCCTCAGCTGCTCCACATTGTTGGCTTATAGTCAGTTTAGAAGTGCCACAGCAGGCCTTCAAAGAGACGGCACTGCCTTACTCAGACAGAGAGGGGACCTTGGGCAAAAAGAAAAAAATAAACAAGACCATGGCATAAAGTGCCAGCCCAAGTTCTACGTTATTCTGAGCCTGATCTTCAAATCCCTAACTGGGCAAGTGTCTGGCTATCTTAAAGGGGCTCCTCTCTCAGTACCACAATATAACAGTTCCATTCAACCTGGGCATTACAGCTGATGGAAACCAGCTTTGAACTTGTGGGAATGGGAGGTAAGACATTCACATGGGGAGCCTTCAGCTAAGGACTTCATTCATGCTGGAGATCAGAGTGAGACCCACCCTAACCACCTTGAGGGTGAGATGTGTCTTCTGGAAAGTCACCTAACAACTGAGTTGCAATACAGCCCCAACATCATGGCAGTAAACCCCCTGGATATGCGTCTCTGTAAAACGGCAGCTTTCACATGAGGAGATAGGATGGAGCCTATGTTATCACCCAGACGTTATGGTGATAGGTAGAACGTAGAAGGATCTAGGGGGATTATTAGAAGGTTTAGTTCCATTTCTGGAGGGGAGTGCTGTGCAGATTGATTGATGGAATGGTATTACATTAGGCCGTAATCTCAAGGCAAGACCTTACCTTCCTTGGTATTTGTACAGCTCCTAGTACAATGGAACCCTAATCAGAGCCTATCTGACCCCCGCCACCACCAGTAATGAATGTACCCTCCACAACACTCCTATGAAGCTGGGCAGTGCTATTACCCCCATTTTACAGGAGGGGAACAGAGGCAGGGAAAAGCCGAGTGTCTACTGACACTGCAGCCCTCGGGTATGACTGCAGCTCATGAATCTATACCGAACTAGCTTTCACCTACTAGCCTGGGTGCTGCAACGGTGAAGCCATGAGAGCACAGGCTCCAATGCCGGCTGTACAAGCCTGCCCAGAACCCAGGGTAAATAACTGGGCAGCTAGTCCATGCGATCATGGCTTCACTGCTCCAGTACCTAAGATAGCGTGGGTAGGTCTGCTTGAGCGACAACCCCCTACGACTGTGGTCTTGACAGACCCTAAGAGACTTGCCCAAGGTGACACAGGATGTCTGTGCCAGATGTAGGAATTAAGTCCTAATCTGGTACCTTAACATTATCTTTCCTTTCCTTTTGGCAGCATTCCAGCATTAAAGAGTAATCATTAATAAATGTGCGTAGACAGTAAGAAGATCATCAACTTAATGCAGATAGGAACATCCAGCATTGGCACAATGCAGAATCAAAAGCGTTTAAAAAGGGGAACAGCAAGAGCTATCTGAGAATGTAAAAAGTAATTAAAATTTTCTGCCTAAGTTTCCTTTGCTTAATGTATTTCCAAAAAAGGTTAATCTGCTTGCAAATGTCTGATCCTAGGAACTCAGTTTCGAGGCAATGAGAAGGTGCACGCTTGGTAGAATGACAGTGACTGAACAGCATCTCATCTGGATCCAAAATGGTAAAGAAAGGGAAATACTCATTATTCTGGAGGCTCAAAGACATATTCAATCCATTTTAACTCTAACAGGTCCCCTTGTGGCCTCTTAAAACCCACTGAATTGGAGCAGAGTAGCATGAGCAACAGAGTCTCATCTTCAAAGGTGCAGAGAAAATATACAGGCTGACAAGACTGCTCAGTTCAAGAGGTTTTGCAGAGTCTCGTTCTGTTCTTTTATAATACTCTTCTGTAACACCTCTCATCTGAGGATCTCACAGTACTTTACAGAATAAATCACAATATCACTTGTGTGAGGTGGGTGTTGTTAGTCCCATTTAATAAATAGGAAAATTGAGGGACAAAGCGAGAAAACAAGGTTACTTACCAGTAACTGATGTTCTTCAAGATGTGTTGCTCATGTCCATTCCACTATAGGAATGTGCACACCTCCGTGCATGGTTCCCGGACCCTTTTTACCCCTTAGCAGATCCCGTAGGGCGCCATGCACATGCCACGGTATATGAGGCACTGCCAGCCCTACACCCCCTCGGTCCCTTCTTTCTGCCAACTCCAACAGTGGGGACAGGGGGTGGGGGTGGAATGGACATGAGCAACACATCTGGAAGAACGACAGTTATTGGTAAGTAACCTTGTTTTCTTCTTCGAGTGATTGCTCACATCCATTCCACTATAGGTGACTAACAAGCAATACCTTGGAGGTGGGTCGGAGTTACCGGTAGCTGCCCTCAGCATGACTCTGCCAATCCCACGTCCTCTCTCGCCTGCTGGACGATGGCGTAGTGGGATGTGAAGGTGTGGACCAACGACCAGGTCCCTGTCCACCACCAGGGAACCCAGGGCGGGGTGAGTGAACAAATACTCGAACCCTTCGGCCGGGACATAATACTTTTTCTCGGCCACGTTTGGTGTCCGGGCGACCGAGGAGGGGGTTTGCCACAGGGCCTTTACATCTTAAGGACCCTTTTGTGGACTGGGATGGCCACTCCCGTTGGGGCAGCTGCCGCCAGCACATTAAAGAGGCTATCTTTGGCTGCTTCTAACTGCTTCACCTCCAGCCCCAGGTTGGAGGCCACCCTCTTGAGCAGCTCCTGGTGCGCCTTGAAATCCTCCAATGGCGCCGAGTGGTCCTGGGAGACTGCCTCGTCCAGTGAGGAGGTAGAGGATTGCCAAGGTGCATCCTGCAGGTGCGCCCCCTCCTGGTGAAGGGTTGCACCCACTGGGGGTCCCTCCATGGGGTGTGACTCCTTGTCCAAGGAGTGGTGTCTATGGGCCTTCTCCTGTGCCTGAGGCACGGACTGCACCCCCCGATGACAGGATGGATTAGGGCCCCAACCCCATCTGGATACCCCATGGGGCCCAATAAGGCTTTTGCTATGGCCGTTGACTCTGGGCCAACCCAGGACGGACTGCATCACAGGCTGTGATGCTTTGTGGGGGCATCGGCTCTCCCATCGACTGTCCTCCCTAGGAGACCCCAAGTCACTGGACCGGCGGTGCTGTGCACATCCTCGGTCCCAGCCGCCCCTCCGCGCTGGGGACCGCCCCCTCGACGCCTCCAACCTGGAGAACGACGAGGACTACCTCCATCGCCGTGAACAGTGCCGAAGAGCTAGAGGTACCACAGGTGCACTCCAAAGAGCTAGAGGTACCGGAGGGCCATCTCAGTACCAAAGATTTCCGGTACCGCTTGCCTTGAGGTCCTGCAGACCCTTTTGGTGACCGAGGTTCGCACCATTCCGAACTCCTCGGTGCCGAGCCGGACTCCGGCGACCAGGTTCTGCATTGTGGACTGTGCGGGGCCGAGTCCTCCGACAGCAACCGGGTTCTGCACCGCCTCGGTGTGGGCGAACTCCTCGGTGCCGGGGATCTGGAACAGGAGCTGTCCAAGCGCCGCCTGGCAGACCTCAACCGGTGCTGCCTCCTGGCATGAGCTGCCTTCTAATAACTAACAGAAACCCTCTTTTAGCTCCAGTGGCAGAAACCTGTGCTCTTGGAACAAGAGGATCTGTGTTCTATCCCTGCTATTGCTATGAAGTTCTAAATGAGCATGGTGCCCCATGTAGTGACAATCATGAATTACTTGACCATGGTTTTGTTGCTTTACTTAACTACATCACAGGGCAGCTGAAGTTTAATTATGTTAACTGAACACTTTGAGATCCACATGTAGAAGGAGCTGGAGAGGGACAACCTATCATTTTCTCCCACCAATTATCTCAGGATCTCAAAGCACATTACAATCATTTACTAATTCTCTCTAAACAACCTCTGCGTCTGTATCACTAAAATCACATTTCAGTGAAGCACAGAGGGACTGATTCTTATCTTACTCACACTGGTTTGATAATGGTGTAATACCTGATGACACTAGTGTAAATGAGGACAGAATCAGGACCAGAAAGGGGGAGTGACTTGTCCACGGTCACACACTGAATAAGTAGCAGAGCTGGGAATTGAACCCATGAGTCCTGACTCCCAGTTCCCTGGTCTAACTGCTAGAGATTGCTTGCTTTATTGTAGTTTAGTATTACCAACACTATAATAGGCAGTATGGTCTAGTGCTTAGAGGAGAGGACTGGGAGTCAATGACAGAAATAGAAAGATAGCCCTGACTTATTTTGATGACCTTGCGCAAATAATTTCCCTATCTGAGCTTCAGTTTTCCTGTCTACAGAATGGGTATAATGACACTTACCCTTCTTTATAAAGTGCTCCGAGATCCTCAGATGACAAGCATTTCCTAAGAGCATAGTATCAGTAAGTAGTATTTTGTAGTATTGTTAATGATCCAGCCTTAATGGTAGCACGCAGAGATGCATTGTGCTCGGACTGCTATTGTACACTTAAGAGTGAAGCCTGCACTGGGCTCCCAATGAATCTCTACGTGAGAATTTCTTAGAGGGGGCTCATAGACTTCACTCCATCGCAATGTCAGGTGCCCATGGAGAGGCGGTATATTCTCTGGGCCATCTGGACTAGAGCTCTTGCAATGGGTGGTGTGTTAAAGCTGCATTTGCTGGTTCACAAGAACATGGTTGGAAAATGAGTCATCAGAGGAAGAATGAAATAGAAAAGAGATTTTTTTTTTTTGTTTTCATGCAAAATGACTAGGACTGCAGCAAATGCTGAGGGAGGAGAGAGACTGCAATTTCAGAGGCAAGTGAAATCTAACCCCTGTGTTGAGAGCTTTTTAGGACTTCATGTGGATTTGAATGCAGTGTAAACTCTAAAGAGAGCATGGGTGAGGGAGAGAGGAGGAGGAGGAAAGAAGTGGGCAAGTCAATGTGAAAGAAAGGGGGTGGGAGAACAACTGTGAAAGGAGAGAATGGGGAGAGAGAAAAACTAACATGAATGAGAGGGCATTTGAAAGGAGGAAGAGACAAAAAGTCAATAAGAAAGGGAAGATGAAGAAAAGGAGAAGAAAAAAATACCATCCTAGAGAAAGGGGACAAAAGAAAAGGACAGGGAAAATTTTTCCAAGAGCGCACAAGGATTCGCAATGTCACGGCCAAAATTGTGAAAGTGGCTTTTGATTATTGGGATCTCAGCTTAATACTGAGATCAGGTTGGGTTCCAAATAACAGAGTCACTCAAAATTAGTGGTCCCTTCTGAAGATGTGGCTGTGTTGAACATTATTGCAATTGAACAGTGTTACTGTGTCCAAGAGCACCACCCTGTGGTGTGCAGTAAAAGATGCTGCGGTGGCCACAAAGCTGCCTTTTGGTGCAGTAAGTGCAGCACAATGGAAATCTACACAGAACAATTCTTCATGTGGCATCCTTCACACATTGATCTTGAACCTCACTACCCTGAGAAGTAAAATAATACATATGGGCTACACTGGTAATTACAATTACTGTCTCTTTCACACAATAGGATGGCTCTACTCAAATGGGGGGGAATACAGAGTGACAGTGAGGGGGGATGGAAGGGGCAGGAAAGACGGCAGGGAAGGTGAGTGGGGTGGGGTCAGTGTGATAGGAAGGGGCAGGAATGGGGAAGGGGAAGCGTGGGGATGGAAGGGAGCTGTTGGTGGATATTCAGTCAATGCATTCAGAGAGGTAGAATGAACCCTGAGTGAGAGATTGGAGAACCAGAAAGACAGTTCGGAGCTGGACTCCTGGATGAAGATTTCCCACTCGCTGGAGTTAAACAGTCATCTGGCTGTAATATTCCTGACTCCCTGAGGTTTGCCTGGCATGGCTTTTTAAGAATACAATAGAGAAAATTGTGAACAGGTCAGGAAGCAATTACCATGTGAATACAGATTTCAGCAAAGGGAAGAATAAGGGGAGATTGATTTGTGCATGTGCTTTGGATTTGGGGCTTAGGAGTTTGACAGAGAATGTCCATCTGGGTGGAAAAGAAATGGTTAAGGTCAGCCATCTGGACCTATCAAGCAAATGTAAGGTCTTAGATAAGGGGACTGCAAAAGGAACCACAGCTGGTGATAATGCCCAGCAGTTGTCTATCAGTTTTCATTCAAAAATTTCAAAGCGGAAGGGGAAACAAAGGCACAGGGACACAAGTGACTTGCCCAAGACCACTGTGTCAGTGGCAGAGGCAAAAACATAACCCAGATCTCCTGGGTTGCAGGCTAGTGCCCTGTGTATGGCTCCACATTGCCTCTGTGAGAGGAGGAAGAACTTTTCACCCGGAAAGAAGAGTTCATCCTGTGATGTGCTGAGTAGCAGGAAGTTTGTCTGCCTGGACTCTGTCAACTCCTGGCTACACTAATAGATGTCAGATGGAGAGATGAAAGCGAGCGGAGGGAGATGTGGAGTTGGGCGTCACTTATACAAGTTGTGGCCCAAGGTGAAGCTACCAATGCAAGACACCAGGGTGGGAAGCTAGCAGCAGGAATGTGTTAATGACAGCCTTGTGGCAGCTACATAAAGGAAAGGACAAAGGGAACATGAAAAGGCTCTACCAAACTGCACCGAATAAACAGCAGCCAGCAAGGCATGATTCTCACCGGTAGGTGAGAGAGGTAGAGAAGTCTTGAGGAAGGCTGGAGTGATCAATAGCACTGGAGCCACAGTGAGGTCAAGCAGGATGAGAATGGGAAACAATAGTAAAAGTGAAGGGTAGATCACTAACCACAGGACAAAGATGAGTAGATGGATAGCGTTTTGCTGACATGTTTGTTCTTTACAAAATTGAGACTCTGATTTCCATTGGGCAGTATCTTAGGTTCAGCCTATTATTGCCAGAAAATAGCATTACCCCATTAAAATAGGTCTTTAGAGACAGGTCTGAACCAACACCCCTGTGAATTTTGGGGGTGGCTGAAATCCAAACCTCATCCCACCTCCATATTTTTCAAATGTCTCTACTTTATAGAGGTTTGAACCGGTCCAAAACTTTGGCTCTGAACACTCCTCAGAGTTTGGTAAGGAGAGCTCAAAATCCAGATGGAAAGTTTGCCACTTGAGCCCATCTGTAATGCCAAGGAGTTTTATGCCACAATGTTCTGGGTGATGTGGTAGTTTCCGAAGCATCATGGTATGCGTGGAGTGCTTATCTACATGTCCCATTAACCAGAATGCCCTTCCAGCTCCCAGATGCTTCAGAGCAGCACTGAGGTCTGAGCTCCAGGGACAAACACAGAACATTTCAGCATGTGCTTGCACAGTGGGGGTCCTTTCTCCAGTGGGCTTCAGAACCTGTTTAAAATGCAGAAATAAACCAACTAGCTTTTTCCTCTCATTGGAATGCATTCAAGCAAGCTGGGAAACAGTCTAAATTTCCCATCACACGATTTGCTGCCTCTTCCCATCATGTCTGTTCCATACACAGTACCAGTAACTCGCCTCCCTCCTCTTCTGTTATGATTAATTAATTATTAAAAGAGTGGCTGAGGAATCCTGGTTTGAGTTTTGCCACCAAAAGACCGACAGCAGGGTTGATTTTTGAGCTGAGTCCCATTTTATCTGAATGACTGAAGTATAGGTTCAGATAAAAGGTTCTGGGTTTGCTCTTGCTGTATCAGTGTCTAATGAAACAGAATAAGAGGGAGTAAATGCAATACATATTTGTGAACATTAGAGGGAGCTCACATGAGGAAATGTGGAAAAGAAAAAAATGTGGGTGTGGGTCTGGGGGGGGAGGAGAGAGAGAGAGGCTGTTACATGCATTGGGAATTTGCTGGCAAATCCAAAACCTGACTGTTTCTTACTCCTGTTAAAACCCAGCACCCATCTCTGATTCATAGTAATAAAAATCATATATACAGCACCACAAACTTTATACATGGTTCTCACACACACAGCAAAACACACGACTCTTGCTCTGAAGAGCTGGCCGGAGAGATGGGCAGAGAACAGTCATTCTGTTTGGTGGAGGATTTTGAAATTTGGCGTCTGTTCCAATTCAGAACAAAAACCAAACATTTCAAAATTCTCTGCTGAATGGGATTACTGTTTTTCACCCTGCTCTACCTGGACCCCTTGCTCCAGGGCATTACACCTGGAGGATTGCCCTCAGAGCCCCAGCTCCAGGGAAGCCAGGGAGACCAAGAACCCAGGCTGCTGAGAAGTAATGAGCAAGGACAGAGCCAGATTTAGGGGCAGGCAACCACCTGGGGTGCCGGGGTTGCGGGGCGCCGGTTTTGTTGTTAGTGACAAAAGGGAAAATAGAATGTTTGAAGGAAAATGTTTCGGGTATTCCATACATGGATTCTTTTTTCACTAACCTCCTAGAACGTTCTGGACCTTTGCAGAGTCTCGTGGAACCTTCCGGACTGTCCGAGAACTGCCTTTTCTTCAGACCTCCAAGAATGTTGCTAGCTAGCCCTCGCGGGTATATAAAGGGCAGGGCGGGGCGTCGCCAGTCAGTCAGTGTGACATAAGAACAAACTGAAGTGAGAGCCCAGCTGTGATATTGTGAAGCTACATATATATATTGTGTGATGCTCAAAAGTTTAACAAATGGGGGGGTGAAGACGCTTCTTGCCTGGGTGCTGTTTTGTCTAGGGTGGGCCATGGTTGAGGAGTCATGTGGGTGAGCTTCCAGAAGACCAGGCAAGTTTGGAATCCTGCCTGGTAACTTGATCGCAGTATATAAGTATCTACACTGGGAACAAGTATTCGATGATATGCTCTTCAGTCTAGCAGAGTAAGGGATAACCTAGTCCAATGGCTGGAAGTTGAAGCTAGACAAATTCATACCAGAGATAAGGCATCAATTTTTAACAGTGAGTAACTTAACCACTGGAGCAATTTGCCAAGGGTCTTGGTGGGTTCTCCATCACTGGCAATTTTTAAATCAAGATCAGTTTTTTTTTCCCCCTCTAAACTATCTGCTCTAGGCATGATTTTGAGGAAGTTCTATGGCCTATGTCATACAGCAAGTCAGACTGGTTGATCACAATGGTCCCTTCTGACCTTGGAATCTAGGAATACATAAATGCAGAGGTTATGTAAAGCCACCTTACCTCTTGCTCCTGGGAAGTGCTGATTCTTACCTTATATAGCCTCCTTCCTACATCTGTTTTTGTATGCCCTGGAATTGTGCTATTCTCTCCCATGGCTAGCAGGCTTTGGGGATACTTCTGCTAGCACATGGCTAACTCTAACCACTGGCTAGACACTGTCCCAGATCCAAATTGCTCCAAAGTTTGGGTGTGTTCAGAACTGGGAGTTGGTTCAGACCCATCTCTACTAGTGGCAGTACTATCCTGGCAGGATTATGGGTTTATACTATATTGTGCAAAAGGAACAAGAGACCAGCCCATGTGCTTGTGAATTTCAAATTGCTGTCTCCCTCTCAACCCTCTTCTTTCTGTCTCCTCCCCACACTCCTTTTTAAAGTCTCTTGTGCTCTGATTCAGAGTTTTTCCTCTTCGGAAACTCAAGGCCTTTCTGCCCCAGTCTGGTCTGCTTCAGTCTTTCTTTCTCATACCGACAATGCCAATGAGACCATCTTGGCCTAGCAACTGGTGCTAGGAGCTGCTGAATTCCATTCCTGCTTTAATCACAGATTCCCTTCTCTCCTCTCTGTCCTCTGTTTCCCCTTTCATACAGTGGGGACTATGGCACTTGCCTCTCCACAGAGGACATGGGGAGCTAAATGAGGCCAGGATTTTAAAGCAAGTTGAAAGACGAGATTATCATCATTAATTCATTAGATTGGGAGAGGTGCCACTCCAAAGTACCGTTTGTTCAGTGTCTGCCACTGCTCCAGAGAAAAGCCAGCAAATATTAACGAGAGAAAGGCCCAAATCACAACGTTAGGACCATGGTTTCAGATGAGAACTTCCCTTATGGCTTGGGATATGAGGATGCATGCCCAACGTGCTTTAGTGAGTAGACCATGGGAGGGAATCAGGAGACCTGAGTGTCACGGACATGCTAGGTGACCTGGGGCAAGTCACTTCACTTTCTGTGCTTCAGTTTCTCGATCTGTAAAATAAGAATAATGATACTGCCTTCATTTGTAAACTGCCTTCAGGGTTGCTGGGCGGCTGGCCGAGGCAGAAGCAGATGCAGGCTGGAGGACGGGCTGACTCACGTAGAAACAGGCATGGGCTAGAGACCGAGAAGGAGCATTCTGTTGAAACTACTATCCTAGCACTGGGAGTGTTCTCAGCCAGGTAGTGACACTGAGCACAATAGAGAGATGGCTTCTTTTAGGAGACTGGACAATGGGATCACCTGGGTGGGTCTTCACCTGTGGATTGGCTGAGGCCTGGGTGAATGGCCTGGGGCCTATCACAAGGCCTGCAGGTAATTGCCTCTGCTTCACAACATTCTGTGGCTCTGAGATGATGCTCCAACTTAAGCAGGCTCAGATTTGGCGGTAACTCGGGCTCACACGTGTTACATATTCTGAGATGAAAACGCTCTATAAACTCCAAGTAGTAAGACGAATGCTAATGAGCACAGTAATAATATAATACAGAGCTTGACAATCCCCCCCCCACTGAGGCGGATCTGTTCATCTGATACTCCTTTTCCAGGTGGCTGACCTGAGCCATTGAGCTGCTTCAGTTTGGGTTCAGAGTCCCTCTTGGACTTAAAGCTCTGGAAATTATTTAAAGTGTTCTTAAGCAAATCCATCGTGCGTATCAGATGGCTTCCCAGAGACCATGTAAACGGAAGGGGGGGGGGATCTGTCTGTGTAGCCTCAAGATAGGTAAGTCCAAAGCAGACTGCAAAGAATTACAAAGGGAGCTCACAAAATTGGGTGCCTGGGCAACAAAATGGCAGATGAAATTCGGTGTTGATAAATGCCAAGTAATGCCCATTGGAAGACATAATCCCAACTATACCTATAAAATGATGGGGTCTAAATTAGCTGTTGCCACTCAAGAAAGAGATCTTGGAGTCATCATGGATAGTTCTCTGAAAAACATCCACACGATGTGCAGTGGCAGTCAAAAAGCTAACAGAAGGTTGGGAACCATTAGGAAAGGGATAGATGATAAGACAGAAAATATCATAATGCCATTATATAAATCCATGGTGCACTCACATTTTGAATACTGCTTGTAGTTTGTGTCACCCCATCTCAAAAAAGATATATTGGAAAAGGTACAGAGAAGGGCAACAAAAATAATTAAGGGTATGGAGCAGCTTCCACATGAGGAGAGATTAAAAAGACTGGGACTATTCAGCTTGAAAAAGAGGCAACCAAGGGTGGATATGATAGAGGTCTATAAAATCATGAATGGTATGGCAAAAATGAATAAGGAAGTGTCATTTACCCCTTCACATAACACAAGAACAAGAGGTCACCCAATGAAGTTAATAGGCAGCAGATTTAAAACAAACAAAAGGAAATACTTCTTCACACAAGGCACAGTCAACCTGTAGAAATTGTCAGGGGATGCTTGAAGGCCAAAACTATAACTGGGCTCAAAAAAGAATTAGATAAGTTCATGGAGGATAGGTCCATCAATGGCTATTAGACAAGCTGATTAGGGATGCAACCTCATGCTCTGGGTGTCCCTAAACCTCTGACTGCCAGAAGCTGGAACTGGACGACACAGGATGATGGCTCTCTTGATGACTGCCCTGTTCTGTTCATTCCCTTTAAAGCATCTGGCATTGGCCACTGTTGGAAAACAAGATACTGGGCTAGATGGACCATTGGTCTGACTGAGTATGGCTATTCTGATGTTCATATGAGATGTGGGGGCTCTGACAGTGATCCTTAGATACCACTATGGGAAGAAAATATAATTCACCAAAACAACACTAGAGACCTTTATTTCCATTTTTCTGTTTCATAAATGGCTCTGTGCTGCTGTGAGTCTCAGTCCTTTTGCTTACTGTTTCCTGAAGAACTGTGGCAGAGATAGCATTGGAGGGAGGCATCACCTCACAGTGAACCTCTCCCCCAAGCCTTGCATAAACACTGTTGCATACAGAATAATTATATTCAACAGCCTAGAGGTGACTTGGATTGCCTACATGAGAAACTTGTGCGGATTTAACTGTCAGTTTAGAAACTGTTTGTATCCCTTTACCCTACATCAATTTCATTTACATAAGACATTCTTAACCCAATATAGGAATGTCTACACAAGGGGGTTATGCCAATTTAACCAAACAGTTTCTCAACTGGTTTCCTTCAATGGATACAAGTTTCTCATGTAGGCCAGGCCTTAGAAAAACATCCCCTGCTTTTCATTAGAAAAAAATTAATTCAACTTACATGAGCAGGTGAGCTTGAATCTAAGCTGGAGAGATCAGACCAGAAACTCCATACACAGCAGAAACACAAGATGGAAGAATGCCATGAAAGAATAATACTCACTAGCTCAACGTACCCTGAGGGCAGGATTCTGTTGCTTAGCAACCCTTGTATGGGTTGGATCTCTCATACACTCACAACCCAAGAAAGCAGGCCACAAAAAGCAGATTTTGCACTGGGTTTCAATAAGAAGGTAACGAACACAGGAAATGTCCCTTTCACCCTACTTGTACCACCTCTCTTCTGTACTTTTGTTTACAACTTCAAGGAATTCAAGAACCACTTGCCTGAGGATTTCCTTCCCAAAAGAAGACTGGCCATCTTTGGTAGGAAATGGTGTTGGGAGATAGTGGACCTGCTTCCCCACTGTGGAGCTGTTTACAGCTGTGCAAAGTGGAGGCAGTAGTACACTCCCCCTGGTGTAAATGAGTGGGACATGCTGACTTGGCGCCATTTTACATACACTTTGTAAATGACCACATCAGACACAGCAGTTGAGACTCAGACTCAGTGACTGGGTGTAGAGCTCATAAATAAAGCCAGCCGGAGAAGGGAATTTCTTTCCTAAGAAATAGTTCCAAATTTTTTAAAGAAAAAGAATTCCTGCCAAATCAGGACAGAAGGTCAAAAATTCAAATTTTTTTTGGCAGGAAGAAACGTCAAATTTCATTTCAGAACTGAAATGAAAATTTTCAATTTGCTCCCTGGGCAGCTGGCTGTCTGGCTTGCCAGGCAGTTGCCTCCCCAGGCCATCTGATTCCTGGGGCACGTGGCTCCCCCCCGGTGCATGAATTGCTGAGAAAGTGGTTGTCGAAAGAGTAGGGCAGCTGGCTGGCTGGCAAGAAACCAGCAGGGAAGTAGGCTGCTCAGGCAGCCGGCTTTCTTGCCTGGTTGCCATCTACATTTCTGACAGAATCACATGTTCTTGTGGAACAAACTTCAGTTCTGTAAAAATCAAATTTTTGACCAGCTCTACTCAGAAGCCTGATTCACCACAGTGTTATGCCAATTTTACCAGTGTGAGAATCTGGTCCATGTTTCCAGTGCAGTCTGTTGATTAGCCCAGATGAGGAATTCCTAAATTATAATTCAGCTCAAACTCTGACTCTGCCTGTGAACTTGAGCAAGTCATTTTCAAAAGTGGCCATTGATTTTGAGTGGCTCAGTATTTGGACACCCACCTTGAGACATTTGAGTCCTCCAAATAATGATTGCCCCAAATGACTGGCCACTTTTGAAAATTCAGCCATAACCACTTTGTGTCTCGGTTTCCCCATTGGTAGATGACAAATAATAACATTGACCTATGTCATAGAGGAGTTGTGAGGACAAAGGAATGTTCCTGGAGTCCTGTTAAATTGCTAAGTATTTTATTTTTATTAAATTCACATCCCTACTCCATTTCCTCCCCTCTGGGGAAACATCTGACAACTTACCTGACCTTTAAAGGTTTGTTTCAAGTTTGTTTTGAGGGAAGGATTTCCCCCTCCCCATTTTTATTGTCCAGTCACCAGTTTTCCCCATCCCTAGTGGGCAAATAACTGTCAGAACTACTGTCCTCAGCTGACTTCAACAGGAACCTTCCGAATTATGACAGGAAGTTCATTTCCAAGCTGATCTTTGGGTAATGGATGCCATCACCTCAGTCGCACTGAATACTGGGTAGAAAGATGAAGGCAGAAGCACAGATGGAGCTGGCATGCTGGCTCCTTCCTTTCACCTCAGCACCAGTTCTCATACCTCCAGTGATGGAGGGGAGACAGGAACTAATAAGCCACAGAGGTTTGTATTTTTAAATGTGTTATGGCTATTGCTGTGCATTCGATCACTATTTGGTTGCCATTATTATATGCAGTGCAGATAGGGATACTTATAGTTGAGGTTACACCACACTTTCCAGTATAAGACCTTATAATTTTGCCAAACTAATTTTTGGGGCTGAAATTTTCCATGCTGGGGGTACATGTCTAAGGCTGATTGCTTTGGAAAGTTTCAGCCAAAATGGTTCAGCCATTTCTGAGAATGAGATTAGGGGAAAACATATTTTTTTTGCCATGTTAAAAAAAATTCTGAGGACCAGTTATTTGAGAAGTTCTAGTACCTCCAGGATTTGGAGCAGGGAAAAAGAGTGTCACCCTGGTGTCAGTGATATGCCTTTTGCCTTTCCTATTAAAAATTCACCCCAGTTTGGCCAAGTCGTGACCTCTGAATCTCAGTTTGCACATTGTTCAGTGGAGAGTTGAAAGAATTTAGCAGCTAAATCCAAAGATTCGGTTTGGGTTTAGCATGCCACACTCCAGGGTTGCAGGGGCTGAGCTGGACTTTCCCTGCAAATGCTTCTCTTGGCAGCTGACGGCCCCTGTGGCACTGGAATTGAGAACAGGAAGACTGTCTCTCCTGTGCTCAGTCTCAGTGTCCATCTGTGGTGCTCTGGCAGTAAGAAAGAGAAGGGGTGAACAACTTAACGTCAATTGCAGTAGGGTGAGGCCTAAACTGGGATCAGTGCCCAAGGACAAGGGAATCTGGGATACAGAACCAAGAGGGAGGATGATGGGGGCAAGTGGAGAGATTGAGACTGGGGCAATACCAGGCTAGAGGGGCCTGACTTGTGGGGGGACTGATGCAGAAGAATCTGTAACCACTCCCCTGAGAATGTGGCATGGAATCCAGAATTCCAGTCTCTCAGCATTCCTCTGCTGTGAGCAAACAGCTGTAAAACCCACAGGCAGGTGTCCTATGTAAAGATAGCATGTGACTGTACAGTTGGACTACTATAATGCATACGCACAAAAGGGACAAATTAGAATTGCCCAAGAAATCTCAATTCTGGTATTTCCTAAGTTATAAGTGTTGCCACCTTAATGTAATGTAATATGTTTATATAATTATTATTTATATTACAGTAATGCCTAGAGGCCCAGACACTCTACAGATGCACCCTCAGAGACAGTCCCTGCCCCAAAGAGCTTACAGTTTAAACAGCCCCATTTTACAGCTGGACAACTGAGACATTAAACAACTTGCCCAAGGTCTTTCAGGAAGTCTTTGGAAGAACAGGGTACTGAACCTAGATTGCCTGAATCTGTCAGTCCTTTCCTCAGTTCACTTTGCCTGAATCTCAGCTCAATACTTTTTTCAGTGCAGTTCAAACCATGAGTTGGTAATCTGACTGCTTCACATTACAAAAAGCACCAGTTTTGGCCTCCATCTTGGCAGGGAAGACCAAGAATTGAATGAGCCAGGGAGAGTAACTCCCCTCTCATCCCTAAAGGTAGTCCCTTTGGGGCAGGATTGTAGCACACCAGTAGTACAACATGCCGGAAGCTTGTGCCTGTTTTGCAAACGAAGAACGTGTGCCTTCTGTCTCTCAGATGTCATTGTTTTTTAAATAAGGAAAGAAATTTCCTTCTGGAGAAGGAAAGAAAGACATATATAGAGAGAGATCAGGCTGTGGAGGGAGTGAAGAGAGATAGCAATAGGGAGGAATGATAGACAGTGTGTGTGTGTGTGTGCGCGTGTGTGTAACGGTGAATTATTTATGAGGACATATTCCACTGAAATGCATTCATCTCCGAGTGGGGAGGGTGGAGAGAGGAGATAGCGCTTGGCTATTTTTAGTGTGAACACTTATGTTTCCTTGTGTTGTTACCATCCAGATTTGAGTGCTCGATACTCTCCGCAAATAAACCAAAGATCAGGGCATCAGCCAACTGCAATTTGCACTGAGTGTTTTGTTTCCAGTTATGGGTCAAGACGAGCAAAGAAAACAAAACCCTCACATTCACACCACAGATCCTCAAGCAACCGCTATTGAGAGGGGCAGCAAGAGCGACTCTGAAACATTAGTAACAGAGTGGCGGAGAGGGGAAGGGAAAACTGTTAGGTGAAGTGGGGGTATTATTGAAGTCCAAAACCTCCTGCAGATCCCACTTCTTCTCTTGTATCTTAGGGAGAGGTAGGGATCCACTGAAGCTGCTGTCCGAACAGAAAGAGGCAAGATTCCTGGAAGCTAGGAAATGCCAGAAGAAGGCTGGCCATGCAACCTTAATTCAGTCTCCTTATGTATATGCATTATGATACAAATCTTTAATTACATGATCACATACTTTTTTTCCACTGGACCCCCGCCTCGTTCAGTGCACAGGATGGTGCTGCTTTGGGATGAATTAGGGTTGTGTAGTGAAGGAGACTGTTGTCTGTAGTACGTCTGCCTCATTTGTTGTAGAAGCTAGAAAGTGGGGAGGCTTAGAATAACCATTTGTTTAAGGTCCTGTAGAGAGTTTTCGTTCTACTTGACCCTACTCCTCTCTAAACCTGTTTGAATTAAAATATCAAGTCAGATTTTGTGACAGTATCAAGTGCTTTACTGAAATCCAAAATCTTATATCTGCCCTTCCCCCCCCATCCACCAAGTTTATAATCTTTTTTAAAAGCAGTTACATTTATCTAGCAAGATGTTTGTTTATGAACGCATGCTGCCGATTGCTTACGGTTCCATTATCTATGAGCTAGTTGGTGACTTTCCAAATATTTCTTCCATTATTTTATTAGGGAGAAACATTAGACTGAAAGGGTAGTGACCATCAAGTTCACTCTTCTTCCCTTTCTGGAAGGTCAGTGCTATGTTTGCTTTTCTTAAACCTCCCGCTATCTCCTCAGTTCTGCACATTTTTTTCAGAATTAACTGTCAGTGACTCTGTGAGGTTAATGACTTTTCTTTTAGTGTCCTCATATGCATCTCATGCATATCAACACTCATCTGTATACCTTCTTATGTTCCCTACCTGCTCTCTAAGTTGTTCTTCAGGGTCTTTTTCATTTTTTATGTTCAAATTTCTTTATTTTTCTTGTTCAGCACTTACAAAAAAATATCTGAATCTCAGATATTTTTGAGCCATCCCTAATTTCATGCCCACCCACATTTAATAATAAACCTACTTTTTGCCCTGATATATCTGTCAAGGCCATTCTTGTGCCTCTTAACCTCCTAAAGGGAGAGGGGAGTGTTCCCACAGCATGGATGGGCTCTGTTTCAAGATGTATTAACCCCTACAATACTGTCTTCCAGGGCTGGGGAATGATGTACATTGCTCAAGCGGTGGATGATATTGAAAAATATCGCTCCAGGAGGATTAATTGTGTGATTTGGAGCAAAGAAAATTGAGCAAAAATAGTGCTTGAAAGAATCACCACTACGCTGGTGTCCTCCCTCCCCTGCTCACTTTCCCATTTGGAAACCCTCTCTGGTTCCTCACTCTCAGGGCCTGATCAAAACATCCTTTCTTGTTGCTTTTCACCCCCAAGCGAGAGAGATTCGATTCTGCTTCCCTTCCCTTCCTCCCTGGATTGAGGTGTGCATCGATGGCTGGCTTCCATCTGTTCAAATCAATTTCCCTGTTTCTTCATTGTCTATGCAATTCTTTACACACCCTCCCTTCAGCCAAATGGATTTTTAAAAAAATAATCTACCTTGTATTTTTAAATCGTTTTGATACAGCCAGCTAGCCTTTGGGCTTTCTGGACTGAGTTTTCACTCCTGTCTTTTCCAGACCCCAGCTCCAGTTGCTACTACGAGAGGGCAACTTTACACTCCCCTGACAACTGGGTTTACTGAAACTGCAGCATTCTAATTAGAGATGGGTCAGACCCAATAGCGTGGGGCCTCATTCTCCGGCAGCAGGCTCTGAGTAACTCATTGACGTCAGTGGGAGTTACTCACCTCCCGGGGTGGAAGAATCAAGCCACTGTATCTGAAAAACCATCTGAACTTTGCAGTTGGCTTCATCTCTCTAACAGCGTGAGCCAAAACCCTTATAACAGACATTCCCTGAACAGTTGGGAAGGTCAGAGCCAGATCTGTACTTTGCCACATGGGCCTGTCTTGAGTTCTGATTAGTGAGGAGTGAAGCTCAATAGGCTTGGAGGTTAATTTGGATTTGGCAAAGCCCCCAGAAGTTCTGATGCTTCTGTCAAGTGGAACCATGTGTGATGTTGGCAGTGAGCCGCACACCAAGGAAAACCTCCATCCCCAGCTTCACCCAACTTTCAAACCCATGTCCCTGCCTCTCTTCTCTGTTGATTATCCACCCAGTCCAAAATTCCATTTCCCTTTATTATTTCCTTCACGTTTTGTAAAAAGCAGCTAACCTCCACTCAGTCTGAAAATGTCTTTGGGATATTTCTCTGCCAGGTGTTTTTTGCTAATACACTTCTCAGTAATCAAAATCCCCCATAATTCAATTTCTTTTCCATTTTGGTATTCTTTCCACTAGTTCCTGCCTTATATCTTGATCTGTTCTCTTTATTAGGTGGCATCTATCCTATCTCACTATCACAAACTCTTTGCTTTTTTCCCCCGTGGGGGCTACCTTTATAGAAATCTCATGTTTTGTTCTTGTTTTCAGCATTGGGTTTTTGTTACATTTCTGAACAATGGAGGCTGCATCCTTTGCTAACATAACAGCAATAAATCCCCATGGAGGTTAAACAAAGGTTATGCAGCTTAATGGCTAAAATATCTGCCTCAAGATATGGCTAAATTGTACAGTCCTGTCTATAAAAATGGCATTATGGAGTTCTGTTTTTGTGTCAGAGTTAATAAATTCACTCTGTTTACACTAAAGAATTGTTTTAACTGCCATCTCTGCTAACACAGCTTGGATCTGAGAGTCAAGCTGGTGCTTTCTGACTTGTTGGTAACAAAGATTCTGCAGTTGGTTCTTAATTCACGATGTTGCTGATGAGACATAAGGCCAAAAAGAATCCCAGCTCACTCACCCATACCTATTTTGGCTCGGGGAATGAATGAGTGTAACAGATTATTTGTCACTAATGTGTTGACTTGAATGGGGGCAGTTCATAACTCTCCCAGAGCTACAACTTCATGCTTAAGCAGCCATCACTACATATCAGTTACATTGGGTTCATACTTTGAAGGTTACCTTTACAGTCATACTAGACAGAGACTTGATTTTAAAAAAATGCAGCTTTGATTCTGGAACATACAACAACCACCAGAAAAGAGTATTGGGTTGCTAAGTTTTCACCCAGTTTGACTCTTGTTTGAAGGTACCATTCCTGCTTCCATTAGCTATTGAGATCATTTGGAATTCAGCTCTGTATCTGTTTGGTTCTCAACCCCTCCAGCCCTCTGAATTCAGGATCTTTGAATCTGGGCTTACATAAAATACTAAGAAGTGACCTATCCATATTAGCGGTCAAGTTAAGTTTTATACTTGTATAGCAATGATCATCTAAGGATCTTAAAGCATTTTACAAGCAATTCACTAATCCTCACAACCCCCTGTGAAGCTGCCCAGTATCATTAACACCATTTGACGGAGGGAGAAACTGAAGCAAAGAGAGAGGGGAAATTATTTGGCCTGGATCACACAATAAGTCAGCGTCAGAGCTTGAAAGAGAACCCCAGTGTCTTGAGAACTACTTATGCTGCTCCAGCCATTAGATCCTGTTTATTGGATCACTTAAATGGAGAACTCTTTTAATGAGTCTGGTTTTTATTTGGTTTTCTTCTTAACATAAATTGGCTCTAATTAATCTTTGGTATCAGAAGCCATAGATTTACACCAGGGATGAATTTGGCCTAAAATATTTTTGAATCAGCTTCTTGATCTAGCAATTATACAATTTCGTTTTCTCTTCTCCTACATGCTCTCCCTCCCCCCTACTGTTGATCATATCCTCCTGTATTGGTATTCTAGTCATGTATTTTATCCCAGCAGGGCTGTGTAATGCCAACTAAATCATTGTTTTCATGCATGAGAATCTCTAGCCCTTCCTGCTTATTTATTTCCCACACTCCTTGTGTTGCGACATCCAGAAAATACTTTTTGCTCACTTTTTCTGTCACACTTTAACATCACTTCTCTTGTTAATTGCATTACCCCTTTTCTCTTTCCTTCAAAAGTCAGAGACCTAATCAGATAAATATCACCCCACTCTTTCTGTTTAGATTGTCTCCCTGCCGCCCAGGTGAAGATTGTCCCATGCAGGCAGTAAAAGGGCTTATGTGCCTCTGACTCGTCCATGCCTAGGGTGGCCCACCTGAAAATGCGATTCCCCGACCAGTCGCAAACACTGCTTCTGATTTCCCACACTGGTTATCAAGAAGCTACAACAAAAAAATACATAGCCGCCTTTGAAGCCAGAGACTGAAATGCAAGAATCAGCAACTAGGTCTAGTAAAGAGAGAACTTATTTAAAACTGTATTCCCTTTTTAGCAAAATGTTCTCCCGATCCCCAAAGGGCCCGCCCCAGTACCAGATCAATATAAGTTTGGATCTTACTAAAGCAGCGTGGTATTTGGGGTAACTAAAACTAAAGGTTTATTATAAAAAGAAAAGAAAAACAAGAGACGTTAAATAGTTAAGGCAATCAGCTATATCTGGACTTGAGTCATTTGTACATATCAGATTCTTAGCAGAATTGTGAAGATTCCAGACTTGTACAGGTCCTCTGGCATACATGAACTTCCTTCTTCACCAGCTTGCTCTACCAGCAGCTTGTGTGGATAAATCACCAGTGCTGTGATCCTCCACATCAGCTCTCAGTCCAGCTCTGTTCTATGGCTTTCCAACATCTGCCCTCTTGCTGGCCATTCTGTTGAATCTAACATGGATACTAGTGAACAAGTTGTCCCTGGCTGCTTGTATTCCCCTTCAGTCCCTCTTTCCAATGCCATGGGTTCCTGAACCCAGACAATAGCAGAGAGCGTGACCATCCTGTGGAACATTCCATCAACTCTTCACAGCATAGTCTCCTACCAACAAGGGTTGTGGTTCCTTTGTCTCTTGCTTACCCTCCACTCTGAGGTCTCGTAACATCTGCCCTCATGCCTCCCCTCTGGTTCATTCTCCCTACCCTCTGATCTGCATTCTCCCTGTAAGTTTTACGTTACTAACTAATCAGTCTCTAGACTCAGTTTTCGGTCTTCCCCATGTTCTGCTCACTAGGATCCTGCTTCTGCTCCCTGTGAAAGCAATGGACAAACTCAATAGAAGCAAGAGCAGACCAAGGGACAAATCCTGCTACCTACACACTGAGGGCATCCTCTGAGCACAGCTCTTCCCCTGGCCATGCAATAAGTATGCACCTCATCCAAAGGACCGTTCTGTTCCCAGACTCCATGGGTGAAGAGCTGCATGTGAATTGGAGAAGACTGTGCATTTGTTCTGTCCCCCACACCTCAGCTACCAGCAGTGAAGTGGCTGAAAAATTAATGGAAACTGGTCAACAGCATCACTGTCACCCGAACCCACTATGATAACCACCTGCCTGGCCCTATCACTACCATCCTCATTCACCACTCTATAGTAGTCCTCAGCCCCTGCCCTGCAGTCACCCACTTACTGTTTCCTTTACTCATCCCATCTACCCAAAGAGAAAGTATTTACACCTGCATGAAGGTGGCAATTGACATTTAATAAAATAATTTAGTCCATACAACAAGTAATTTGTAGTAGTGGTCAATATTTTTAGCTACAGTGACAGCTTTATTATTACCCATTATTTTTATTAGCGAGTGTAATCAGATTCCCATGTTACAGAAGTCCTATGGGTATCCATGGCACGAAGTAATAAATAACCCACACAAACTTTTAAGGTGAAGTTAAGGTTGCAGGCACATATCAGTGGTTTGAGTGCATATTGCCTCTCAAGAACATTAGAGTTAAAATAAAATTAGAAACTTATGAAATGCAGTCAAGATTGCATTTATCAGACAAGGCACCTGAATTACTTTAAGGCTGCCTCCTTAGTGATACCAGCCTACCACTTCCCTTCTTTGCGTGTAGAATTTCCTAAATGTGCACAACAGAACACCAACTTTAGCATTTTTGCCTTCCATAAGTACATATCTCCAATACTATAGGTGCTGCTTTATCACCCCACTGACCCTTGTTCTTTTCAGGTAAGCACTCAGATTGCATGATCTGGGTGCATGAAGTTTATCTACAGCGACATGTTAGCACGGTGTCTCGTGACATTTAGATAACAGCCTGCACTATGGAATTGGAGAGCTGTATCCTGTAAGATGCTGAGCACCTTCTACGAGAAGCGGAGGGCACCCAGCACCTGACAAGAGTATGCCCTTTTTGAACCATGGAGAATGACTGCCTTCAGTATGCTATTTGTCTAAGAACCTATGAAGTCCTTTTGTATGTACCATTGTAAATAAAGCTAGAAGGCAATCCAGCCAATACAAGATTAGGATGAGGCATTCTAATTTGTTTGAGCCATAACCACAAAAACCTCATGGATGGGTAAATTAGTAGGCATTTCTGATTCTTTCATGGTTCACCACAGGGGTGGAGTTAAGGTCGTTTGGGTGACTTATTTGAGAAGTTTGACCTTAACTCAAATTTTTGTTTTTAAACACGGTCCTTCATGAAACGTAATGAGCACACAAACTGCTGATGCATGTCTACGATTAGAGTGGAGTGAAAATGAATTTCCATGCCACAGAGTTGCAGTTCAGAAGCCTGATGCCAGGCTCCCTGGTTGGACTACCTCTCCCACAATGCACCTGCAGTCATGTGACTCCTACCATGCAGCTTGGTCAGAGGGGAGCCCATAGTTCGTCATTGGAGAAGTGGTCCTGCCATGGATCCTGGCCCAGAGAGAATGGGGACCCAAACTTCAACTTTCATGAGGCAGTACAGCATAAAAGGAAGTGAAGTTTAATGTTGAACGAACTCAAAAGAGAACAGTTCAGACAGATGAACAAACCTAGCTCTCCCAAGTCAGGCTGAACCATTTGCCAAAATATTTTGTTTCTATTTTTCTGATTAAAAAAATAACTTTTGTGAAACTGAAATATTCCTGCATAAATTTTGATTTTATGGAAAAATGCATTTTCCGTCCAAAAATCATTTTGTTGAAAGATTCCCAGCCAGCTCTAGCTGCATCCTAAACTTCCCCTTCTTGAAGCTTTTTTAATGTAGATTCATTCATGGTCCTAAGGTCTGCTGGAAAAAAAGCTCCGTTCCTGCAAACCTCAGAAGCCAATCCCCAAGGAGAGGTCCAAACCAGCAGGCTTTAGGAAGCCTGGAAGGAGGCTGCTGACTGGCCATAGAGTCTCCTGCTAACCACAGTCCCCTTCCATTGTACTAGGAGGGAAGTTCTGCTGTGAATCTCTCTTGGTCCCAGGATCTGGGCTTCCCTTCTGCAGAGAGTTTGCAAAATATAGCTCGGGGATGGTGGTTTGGTCCATTGTAGAGCTAGGTGCCAGCACCAAAACTCAATTCTGAATCTAGGTTTAGATTTTGAACACACACCAAAAATGTGAGGGTGTTTCGAACTGGGGTTTTGGTTTGGGAAATAATATATCATGTAATTAAAGTCTGTATTAAAATGCATATGCACAAGGGGGTCAGAGTAAAGGCTGTACAGGCAACCTTAACTCTGGCATATTTTGACTCAAGTGCTTCATGTTACAGCCTTAATGCTCTTTTAATACATTTTTAATGAAGTGTATCATAGATGATGAAAAGAGAACAACCACCCAATGTATTTACCTTTGCAAGTCAGTTTTAACCCCTCTGAGACTCAGTTCCCTGTTATTAAACATATTTACCCATCTCATGAGGAGTTGGAGGCTGTAAAACAACTTGTTAGGGTATATGGTGGGATTTATAAAAACTCTGGGAATTAGGTACCCAGTACAATAGGATTTTGGTGCCTAGTTCCCTTAGGCTTCTTTGAAAATCCTAGCCATAAAGGGCTTTGTGATCTTTGCATGAAAGAAGCACACCCAGACATCACTGGCTACATAGGCAGGAATTTTCATCATCATCTCATTTGGCGATAGCAAAGTTCTATACAACAGGGCAGTGCACATTAGGCATGAACTGGAAGATTAAGTATTTTGTAAAACAGGAAGCTCTCTTTAATAAGGCACTGAAAATTGCTGAGCTGATGGGGAAATTCATATCTCCTTAATGCTTTCTGCATTAGATGTTTAGCCCAGTGGTAGAGTCTTATTTTTGTGAGTGGAATTAGAAACAGGTTTTGTGATAAAGAGCACTGGGGGGTGGTGTCTTTTTGTTCAGAAGCATTGTGTAAAACATTAGAACAGGTTCCAGAAGAAGACTGACTCATACCATGGATGGGGCAGAGATGGTGTTTCATCTGTTCCTCTCAGCATCTCTTTTCACAACTAGTGAAGCACATGAAGACAGTTGGAGCTGGGAGGGAGGAAGAGAAGCACTACAAGAGTGTGTGAGTGGAGGACATTTGAATTTCATAAGATGGGCTAACCCCGCAGGGCCGAGAGAAGCAAAAACAACCTACTTTGAATAAACATGATATGGAAATTGCAGACACAGAAGTGAGCATGAATTTATCTCAGAGAATGCAGCATGAGTGGGTGAGAGGAGCTGGGAGAGGAGAACAGTGATTGTATGAGTAGAGGATGAAGCCCAGGACCTGCAGCTCCAGAAGACACACACTTCCACTATTGGAGCTGGAAGACAGCTCCTGCAGCGGTCAGAAAATAGTTACTGTTTTATTCACCAGGACCAGCCACGACAGTGAAACTTGATCACACAAAGACAGTGTAGGGATGCTTACTACAGGGGATGATGCAGGAGACATAACTGATGCACCTATAAAGAAGGTGCTGTAAGAAAGACTCAGTGTTATAACAGGCCATGGTAAAGAATGTGGGAACACCTGGGATGCACTATAGCTGTAACTAATAGCAGACCTAGGGAGTCGTGTATTGTTTTAAAGCTAGACTCATGGACAGACGCCATTAGAGTGGGTATAGTCCTGGAATGAAGGGACATGTCACTGTTCTGAGGTTGCCCTCCCTGTTGTAGATGGCTGTTTTAGACATGATTCCAGGGTAGACTAGATGTCACTCAAGACTTACCTGGCAGTTTCAACAGCATATGCTGTGCGGTATATTAGGTGGAATAGACTCCCAAGGAAAGTGGTGGCGTTCCCATCACTTAGGGCCCCAGGGTGTATAAAGCACTGGAGAACTAAAAGTAATTGAATAGGTCTTCTTGACCTGTTAATCCTAGACACTGGGGTGTTATTCTCCTAGACAAAGGCTTCCCCTCCCTTCCCATACTAGTCAGAGTGAAAGTCTTTTGAACAGATGTTTGTTCTGCATGGTCATGTGCACAGTGGACTTTAGAGCAAACAGTTCTTTCAAGCATGTTTCCCCCCCAATCCTCTCCCTTCTCACAGCTACCATGCATGGTTTCACCCTACCAGAGCTCAGTGGCCTGGAGGAGGGTTCCTTGTGCATCATGCACCAGTATTAATTTTAAGGCGTGTGTTTTTAGTAGTGTGGCCACAAGCCTGCAAGGAATAGAGAGAAGGCTGACCCCTGTGATCTATAACTATAGTATAGTGCATTTGCAAGCTGCTAGATCAAACTTTGGCTTTGGAAAGCCAATAAGCCTCTAAATAACGAACACTAAGGAGAAAAACTATATATTGTAAAAATTCCACAGGGAGAAAAAAGCCAGAAGAACCTGGTCAATCGTCTAATATCCCCTGTCTACCCGTTGTGTCATTGTGATGCATGTTTATGCTAAAAGTCTCTCTCATCAACACAGAGCTTGGCTATTACAAGAACACCATTTGCCCCTTGGAAAAAGCCTGTAATGTGCTGATTTGCTTTGTGGTATGTGCACACTCTTGGCTGTATCACTGTGTATGGTGAAAATCCACTATGACTAGTTAGTAAACAAAGGGGAATTATTTGCTTTTAAACAGCAAATTTGCTATTAGCATATACAATTTTTTTTAAACTTACTAGTTTGTTGATGGATATGTCTGTGCTTAGCTGGTATTATGATGGGTGCTCATAAAAGCTCATCAATATCATGTGCTACAGTCTGTTTATGATCACTGCCTTGCCTTTGATCAAAAGGTAAACTAGTTGTTATTTTCATAAGTGAGACAAAGTTCTTCCCCCTCCACCAACCCAATGTAATTTAAGGTCTTGAAAATTTTATAAGTTAAAGAAGCCCTAATGGTTTATAACTCTAATATGTTGGGTTGTGAATTTGTTCTACTTCTCAGCTCAGTAGGAGCAGGCTGGGCCAGTGCTTGAATGGGGGACCACCAACAAAACAGCAAGGTATGGGTAATGTCAGTGTGTAGTACCCTTCCCGAAGCTGCTGCCTCAGTGTGGTATAAGTGAGTGCAGTGTCTGGGGTGGTAGATGTGGAACTGTGTCCCACAGTCGGGGGTGTTTGAATCGGATTAGGGTAATAGAACTCTGGGAGTAGTTAAATTCTGTCTCCTTCACTTTCCTTTAGTTTTAGCTAGGTACAGAATCCTTTCCTACCTCTTGAACTGCAGTGTTGATGATTCTGTCCCTAGCTCTGCTAATAACTCACTGTGGGATCTTAGGCAAGTCACTTAAGGCCAAATTAAAAAAAAAAAAAAAAAAAGGCCTCTAATTTTGCATTCCCACCTACAGAGTAGGTGGGCTCAACCTAAGTACCTAGAAACTGAGATACGCAAAAGCAGAAGCCATTGTTCAAATTACAGGGTATGTCTACGCTGCAGTTAAATGCCCATGCCAGCTGATTCAAGCTAAGGGGCTTGGGCTAAGGGGCTGTCTACACTGCAGTGTAGACTTCTGGGCTTGCGCTGCAGCCTGAGCCCTGGGACCCTCCCACCGCACAAGGTCCTAGAGGCCAGGTTCCAGCCTGAGCCCGGAAGTCTACACTGCAATTAAACAATGCCTTAAGCCCAAGTCAGCTGGCCCAGGCCAGCTGCAGGTGCCCAATTGCAGTGTAGACAGACCCACTTTGGCCTTAACCTCTGTCTTGTACTATCGGAATAATACTTACCTTCAGGACCTCACAAGGACGAGGTGAGGCCTTATTACTGTTTGAGATCCCCGGATATGAAGGAGATATGTTTGCAAACTGTAATTGTTGCTATTCCTGCTCGCTGAGCTCCACAAATGCTCTGTTTTAATCAATTTAGTCATCTTCCTGGATTTGGGAGCAAACACATGCAAACAGAGCGAGAGGAGAGGCTTACCATCACACAGCCTTTTAGCAAGAAGAATGCTGACACCTCTCGTATAGCCAGCCAAAAGAAGAATCTCCTGTGAAGCAAAGCAATATTTTTTCCTTTTGGATGAAAACAGTGCAAAGGCCTTGTTGGATTGGATTAGATGTACAGAGGATTTTGAGGCTATCCTAGGGGAATTCATGGGCAAAGGAACTGTAAAGCTATAGCGATCGCTTTAATTATTGTTTATTGCTGTGGTTATGTCGAGTGTTTTATTGCTAAGCAGTGCATTCTCCCCATGTCCCTTCCCCTTGAGCTGGTTAGCAGCAGACTTCAAAGCACTAGCCAGCAGAAATGTGTCACACTGTTTTCACTGTGCCTCCCACTCCACAAAAGGACTGAACTGAACATCGCCCACAGCTGACTTCTCTTGCTCAATGGAATATCATTTTAAAAAATTCTCTCCACTTTTATGCAAGTAAACACATTGGGTCACACTCAGAAGTGACTGACGTGATACTGCATGTTACTCCCATCAGTAAATGGATATAATTTACAGGCCAAGTGATTTGCACAGCTGGGAAAGCACCTACCAGGTAAAGCTATTTAAGATAAAGAACTTCTGACACTCACGTGGTCTCATACCTTCCAATGAGTTGTTTTCTCTGCTGCACCATCCATTTTCCAACTCTGGTTTTGTAAATAACTCCAGATTACTGGCAGGTAATACACACCTCCATTTAGATCACCTCTGAATTTGGCCCAATTAAACAGTGGGCAAGATACTTTACTCACTAATTCAATCACAATCAGACAAAAGCAGACTATTCAGTGAAGGCAGCCAAAAAGTTCTGTCCTGTGACAACCCCGTAGAATGCAGTCTCCAGTACAAGAGAGGAACCTGCAAAACACTGCAGGAATTGCTGATGTTTTAGACATTGATACATTACCTTTAATATTTGCCTTATCTAGGCTCTGTCAACCACTACTGTTCTGGGAGAGGCTCCAAATGCATCTAAAGGATCTGCATGCACTAGGTTTGAATATGTTTGATAGGGATTTTCTAAGATACATAGCGTATTTTAGAGTCACATTTGATGCGGTTTCTGCCATCAACTCACTGGATGTGGCTTTGGGTAAGTCACATCCTCTTTCAATGCTTCAGTTTCCCCCTCTGTAAAACAGGGATGTTACTACTTCCTGCCCCCACCTCACAGGGTTGTTGGGATGATTAACTAATTATTGTAGAGAGCTTTGAAAATACCAAGCTCCAAGTCTTTAAAGAGGCAAGTATCACTATCCTCTCTTCCTGAAGTCCAGATGCTTTTCCAGATTCAGTATATAGACACATCTTTAAGACTTCCTTAAAATGTGAACGCTAAAATAATAAGGGCTATTTATAATCGGTAGTGCTTAACGTTTGTAATTCATTCAGAAAACATTCACCACCCTCACCTCAGTAAGTGTCTATCCCCATGTCACCTTCCATCCAGGTTTTTATATTAGCACCTATCACTGTAGTATGTGAGCCTTCGCGAGAGCAAAAAAAACCACACCAATCAGCACCCTCCCCGCTTCCCCACACACACACTTCCCCCAGGCATTTGTACATCACGTGAAACAATGGGGAACTCACAGGGAGCAAGTGTGGAACTCACATTTTTGGGGGACAGCCAAAATGCAAATAGTTTCTATCAATAATAAATTATCTTGAAACCCAAGCCATGGAGTCAATGTTGTGTTTCCATAATCCACCGTGCAGTGATATTGCAGAGCAACAATTTGCACATTATCTGTTTGGAAACTTTCAGCCGGTTTGTAAGTGCAGCAGCGCCTTGCTGTGCAGTTGTATGATTGCTGTCCAAAGACGTTTAAAATTTAAAAATAAATGATAAAACTTTAATGTATATGAATCAAGCTTCATTAAATGATAAAAATCCATCAGGAGCCAAGGGCAGGGACAGGGAGTTGGTTAATTTGAGAGACTGAGAATTTTGAACTGTTGGAAAGATAACAGCAGGAATCTGTAATCAGTTCTAGTTGCAAGGTCGTTCTAAGGACATGAGGCCAAATAGCTATATGACCTACAGGAGAGGGTGGAGGGGAAACGTTCTACCTCTTCAGACAGTGTGATCCAAAGAGGTTTATGATCTTGAGCTGTAATGATTAAGGCACAGAGCTGTTCAAATAGGCTAGTAACCATCATTCTCACAGCAAGGAAGACCTCTGCCCAGGTTTTCCAGTCTATAAAGAAACCTAGCCAGCAAACCTGGACTATCCCTTATAGGACTCATTCTCTACTCTGCAAAGCCACCATAATGCAGTGCTTGAGATTTTAATTCCACAGCCAATCAGGATATTCAAAGTATGAGGCTCCTCCACTAGCCTTCTCTCTATCTAGCATGTGTATCCATTGCAATACAGTAGAGCAGCTGTCTAACTTTTTCCTATTGCTTATCCTAACCCTGTCACAGATTGAGAGATTTTAAGGCAAGAAGGGACCACTATGGTCTAGTCTAGCCTCCTGCATGACACAGGCCATGGTATTTCACCCAGTAATTCCTTTAATGGCAGGAATTTTTTCCCTCCTATGATGTGAATGAATGCAATCAAGTCTAATAACTTGTGGTTGAGCCAGAGACTCTTAAGACAGACATCCAAGATTAATTTAAGAAGTCCAGGTACAAATGAATCTGCCACATTCCTTGGTAAGCTGGTCTAGGATTTATTACTATTAAAAGGTTGCCTTTTATTTCCAATTTGAATTTTTTTTAACTTCAAGTTCCAGCGAGCATCTTGTTATGCCTTTGTCTACTAAATTAAAGGGTCTCTTATGGCTATCTAACCTCCCAATTCCACACCTACCTGCGGCAACCAACACAATAAATGACATGAAAAGTAGAGCTGTTAAATGATTTGAAAAATAGTCACAATTGTGGTTTTAATTGCACTGTTAATGCAATACCAATTTAAATTATGAATTTTGAAATCAATATATTTGAAAAGGTAAAAAATCAAATACCACAGACTACAAAGTATACCGTGCTCACTTTATATTTTTTATTACTATTATCTTTTTACAGTGCAAATATTTGTATTTTTTCAATTCACCTGATACAAGAACTGTAGTGCAACCTCTATCATGAAAGTAACTTACAAATGTAGGATTTTTTTTTTTTTTTTAAACACAGCTGCCTTCAAAAACAAAATAATGTAGAACCTTAGAGCCTAGACCTCAATGCAGGAAGGAGCATATGAATGTTTAGCATATCTGGCACAAATACCTCGCAACACCAGCTACCACAGTGCCATGCGAATGCCTGTTTGCTTTCAGGTGACATTGTAAATAAGTGGACAGCATTATCTCCCATAAATGTAAACAAATGTTTGTCTTAGCAATTGGCTGAACAAGAAGTAGTACTGAGTGGAGTTGTAGGCACTGAAGTTTTACATTTTGTTTTGTTTTTGAATGCGGTTATGTTAAAGAAAACTTCTACATTTCTAAGTTACACTTTCACAATAAAGAGATTGTACTACAGTTCTTGTATCAGGTGAATTGAAAAAATACTATATCTTTTACAGTGCAAATATTTGTAATCATTACACTTGGTATTCTGTGTGATAATTGAAATAAATATATTTGAAAATGGAGAAAGACATCCAAATATAAATTTAAATTGGTATTTTATTATTGTTTAAGAGGACAATTGAAACTGATCAAACTACTTTTTTAAATCTAGTTAATTTGTTTTGCATAAATTGCATACATTAACTGTGATTAATTGACAGCTCTAATAAAAAAAGAGCTCATAGGGCAGGAATAAAAAATGAAAACATCCACCCAGCTAGCTAAATCCCCTCATTCTGTATCCATGCTTTATATTTCTCCCTGGGTACAGGGCTTTATTAGATTAGACCTGGATGAAAAAATTGTCCAAACACAATTTTCCATTAGATTCTACTAAATCAAAATTTTAGATGGGAAATTTAAAAAAAAATTCCACTTCATCATGCAGACTTTCATAATCTATATATTCAAGATGTTTTTATTTTTATAGTATGTAAAAGTCCACACAATAAAGATGAAATAAAAGTGTTTTGATAAGGTTGAAACAAAGTATTTTAAGAATGTTTTACAGAAAATTCCAAGATTTTCAAATTTCATTGGCCCAATTGGGGTGGCAAAGTCAAAAAAATCTCTATTTTGCAAAATAAAATATTCTGTGAATATTTAGTTTCAACCATATCAAAACAATGTTCTGCAGATATTTGCAAAAACGATGTTTTGATATGGTTGAAGCATTTTAGAGGCATGACAGAAACAGCTGGAGATCCATTGTAGAGGGATTTCCAATACCTGATCATGCAACATACATGCACTAATGCAAAAAGTTACAATTATTGGAACTGTTAGCACTGAATGTATCAGAAGTAACATGACTGGGGCCCCTGCTTCCGGCAGCCTCATAAAGACATGAAAGCTCCAGCCAACACATGATTTTTGGGAAGCAAAAGCACAGAAAGTGAGAACTCCTAGTTGATGCTCTGCAGCCTAGTGAAAGATGTACTAAAAACAAACCCAGATGCCATGAGCTCTAGCCCCAGCTCTTCCACTGACTGTTGGTAATATTCCTTGCATACCTCAACCTTTATTATGGCTTGAGGATTCATACTTTAGGGTCAAATGATAGCAACTCCCCATCACAGATAAACTTAACATTGCATTAGCATAGGTTTTTTGTAGTTTGCGTTTGATTTAACTCTCCACATTAAATAAAGTTAAATGAAAGTGCCAACATTATTTTAGTCAAAGAGGGACTTGTGCAAACAGAGGAGCAGCAGATACCCCAGCTTCACCGAGTGGTCATATCAGCTACGTATATCTACAGCTATCAAATTTTAACCCACCACCACACATTAAATGTCAAATTAACCTCTTGCAGATCACCAACACAGACCTAAGTCCCATTTAAATCCTTTACCTAGTACCTGCAAATCGTTGTTCTTGCCCATAGATAAACAGAAAGGTGTGGTCTATGTTGAAATTCAATAAAGACAAGTGCAAAATACTTCACTTAGGAAGGGGGAAAAAAAAATCAAATGCACAACTACAAAATGGGGAATAACCATCTAGATGGTAGTAATGCTGAAAAGGATCTGGGGATTATAAGGGACGAGAAACAGAACATGAATTGTCAGAGTGATGCAGCCGCTAAAAAGGCAAATAGGATTCCGGGGTGTATTAACAGGTGTGGTGTACGTAAGACAGGAGGTAACTGTTCCACTTCACTTGGCCCTGGTGAGACCTCAGCGGGAGTACTGCATCCAATTCCAGCCATCACAATTTAGGAAGTATATGGACAGCATTGAAGGGAGAGGAAAGCAACTAAAACGGTAAAAGGTTTAGAAAACCTGACCTCTGAGGAAAGGTTGAAAAACCTGAGCATGTTTAGTCTTGAGAAAAGACGACTGAGGGACAACCTGATAAGTGTTCCAATATGTTAGGGCTGTTATAAAGAAGACTGATCAATTGTTCTCCATGTCCACTGAAGGTAAGACAAGAAGTACTGGGCTTAATCTGCAGCAAGGGAGATTTAGGTTAGGTATTAGGAAGAACTTTCTAACTTTAAGGGTAGTTAAGCTCTGGAATAGACTTTCAAGGGAGATTGTGGAATCCTTGTCATTGGAAGCTTTTAAAAACAAAGTTGGACCAACATCTGTCAGGGATGGTATGGGTTTACTTGCTCCTGCCACAGTGCAGGGGGTTGGACTTGACGACTTAAGGTCCCTTCCAGCTGCTACATTTCTATAGTTCTATTTACTTGTAAGCAATATTATTTAAAAAAAAAAAAAAAAAAAAAAAAAAAAGCTGGGGGGGTTTTCATTGTTTAAGGCTCTCTCCCTTCCAGTTCTTGTGTTTCTAGCTAAGTGAAATCTTGGTCCAGTTGAAGCCAATGAGAGTTTTGCTATCAGCCGCCGGATCAGGCCCTGCAGGTGAGGTAAATGGGGAATGACTTGCTTGAGAAGTCTACCAGGGCTTAGGCACTGAGGAACTCAGCAGCATCAGAACTTAGGTGCCTGTGTCCATGTGCACTGGCAGAAGTTTAGGGGACTTTATCCATGGAAGTGTGGGCACCTAGGCCATTTAGAGGCCTATACGGTTAGGCAGCAGCTGAGCATCTACATTTTGGATTTAGGCCCTTAAATCCCTTCATGGATCTAGCACCTAGGGTTTTGTCCAGTCTAGTTTGAGTCCCCAGCAATGAGGTTTCTACCCTTTCCCTTCCGAGACTATGCTACTGTCTAATGAAACTCTGTAAGGAAGTTTATCCTTGTTTTCATCCCATTACTCCTAGTTCTATCCCTGTGAAGTCCTCGCCACTTGGTGTTTACACACTTAAAATATTTGTAGATTGTTATGTTTCTTCACCCTTTTCCTACCACCAGATGCATTAACTGTCTTTGTTGCCAAGTGGAACCTGACCAAATTTCTAATCTGTGTCTTCATATTATTATTTAATTTTTGTTAAGTACTGACAGTGAGCCAGGGCCGTCAGTGCACCAGATGCTGCACAAGATGCAAAGACATTCCCTTTCCTAAGAAGTCTGCAGTCTAAAAGACAAAGATCAGAGATGACACACCGAGAAGCTCAGAGCATGGTGCCGAGTTAGAACGTTGGGTTGGGTATGTAGAGAAGGGAGTAGCGATGGGCCTACGTTGGGATTATCACTTTTTTTAAGACCTTGCAGAAGAAGTGGGTTTCCCAGAGGCAGCTAAATCAAGAGAGAGCACCTAGCCCATATGGATAGAGTTGTTGTTCCAAGCATAAAGGTGGCATGGAAGGCAGCACCATGGTAATAGTGGGAGAAAGACAAAGGCAATGAGGCATGCTGATGTGGGATATGATAAGAACCAAAAGAGCAGAGCTGTTGGCAGGGTGAAGTTGTGTAGAACCTTCAAGAGGAGGACAAGAATCCTAAATTTGATTTGGGAGGCAACTGGAGGGCGCCGATTCAGGGACTGGTGAGATAGGGGAGAAAAGTGATTTGGGCTGCTGCATTCCAGATGGACCAGAAGGGACTGAAATAGGAGAATGGAACACGTAGAAAGGAGGAGCGTGCAGCATCATAAACATATGAACAAGCTCTCTAGCTGAAGGGCCAGCCGGAGAGGAATGGATTTTAAAGATGTTGTACAGACAAGAGTCAGGATTTGGTGACAGGCTGGAGGAGAGAAGAATCAAAAACAATGGTAAGGACAGAGGGTGGTGGGAGCAACATTACTATTCTGTCCAGCCTAGTGTTTGTTTTCAGTTATTTTCTTCATTAGGATAGTCTGTGAATATCATTCATGTGCTAGTTACTCCCTTTCTTAGAAAAGCTGTATAGAAGTCTTGTATAGAAATTCTGGGTTAGAGCAGTATAAACGCCCACCCTTGAAACCATCACCCCAGAAACACCCAGTGCGTACCCAGAAAGCACCTTCACTGACATCAGCACCTCCAAAATTCTGACAGGGAATTAACAGTTAGGGTCACCTTTAAAAAATTTTGGTTTGTGGGTAACTTTAACCTTCTAATCCTGTTCTAAATTAATGTGTAGTTATTTAACTCTCTTAACCAACATATGCATGGTTATTTGTTATTTTATAACACCCACAAGCAGTAGGTGTTTCACAGGGAAAACAAACCCTGACCTAAGATTGCTTTATGCAGTCTTAATGATGGAAATAGACAAATGAGGATATAACAAAGGCTGCAGATACTCCACAGCACTAGAGAACCTAGTTCTGCTGAAACAAACCCTATGTTCTACAGCAATGTTAGTTCATTCTATTGCCATGAAATTCTCTTCATTCTTCTCCCCACTGTTGTAACTGGGCTTACAAATTTATTGTATCTGTAAGCTTAAATATCAAAAGCATGTCCACAGCATGTCAGCAACCCCCCTTTGCAAGATCACTCTAAACAAAGAGGCCTACTAATATAACTCAAGGACTGTTAAATCATGCCTAGTAAACGAGAAAAGTGGGATGGCCAGAAATTCCATTCAAATTGGTGTGCTGGAAGCTAGGCTTAACTGGTGGACAAAACACTGAGTGGAGGAGCTATGCCACCCATCACTCCCTTTTTGGGTCCTAAAAGAGAGACTGTTGGAGGAAAATAAGGAGGTGGCAACCAAAACACTGGCTGGTTAAAAGACAAGAGAAGGAGAAAGCTGTCACCACTTTTCACTAGCTGACTCAAACAAAGGGGAAGGAACAAGCATCACCATCTCTGCTGCCACCCCCACTGTCACCTGGGACTCCAGACCTTCTTCATCCTAATCCTGAGAGATGTTCTGACAAGACGGGACCCAGATGACATCAGCACCTCCATCAGCTCCAGCTAAATCCCAACCACCACCTGCGATGAGAAACTTTCTTCCCCATCTTATTTGTTCTCTTTCCTGCCTCTCTCCTTTTTTATTCTGTCTAATAGGAGCCAGGCAAGACTGCATATTTTTCAGCACTGCTGTACGCTGTGACGTAAAGAGACTGATGCTGGTACAAGTTCACCAGGTCTCAGAACGTTTGAGAAGATCACGTGTTGTATCCAAGTTTTTCCAGCAGTGAGGTTGAAAGCGAGAGTCAACACCAGAGAGAAACTGCATTTTCTGGCTTTGCTATTCTTTCCTCTCCCCCTTCACATGTTTGTCTTCCTAGAAGGCAAAACAATGCAACCTCTCTTTTCCTAAGAGATGATAATTATCTTTAATACTGTCTAAAAGACTGTCAAACAAGATTTTTCTCCCTCTTAAAGGGCTTTTTACAGCTAAAAAGGAAAGGAAATAAGGGATGTTGTTAAAATAAGTCCTACTTACGTCTCAATTGCTTTATCCCGCCCCCCCCCCCTTTTCTGCATCTTCAAAACGTTAAAAAGAACGTTTAATGTGTTTGCCATGGTACCAAGCAAGCTGAAGTCTCCATATACCAAACCTTTTTAACTGTTTAATGTTGGACAATTTCAGGGTCACGTTAAAACCTTTGACTCTTTGGGCTAATGTATTTCACCTAAATTAATACACCACCACTCCTATGGCTCATTAACGTAATATTCCCCAATGATTGTTTTCAACGATTATTTTCAGGTATGGGATTGTTCCTATACTTTCCAGCCAACCTGGCTTTGCTTCCCAGACTTCTGTTCCCATAACAAACTAGACAGCCCAGCTCAGAACCTCTTTCCCCACCATATGTGCCAGGGGCTGGGGAAAGCTTGTTGCTAGTTTTATCCCCCTGGCTCCATATCCTGAGCCTTATTGTGCTGCTCTCCAGGAAGTCCAGCTTAACAGTCTATGCCTCTGCCTCCCCTCCACTCACTGGCTACGAGCTGTTCTCCAACTCTGGTTCCCCAACCCTCTGTTGCTTGGCTGCATGGAACAGTGCAAGGGAACAAGCACCATAACCCAGTTAGCTTCCTCGTGTGAGGAAAGCAGATGCAGGTGCAGACAGGTCCCAGCAGGGCAGGGAGACACAAAAAGCATCAAGCCCCTGACTGCAGCAGAATGGCAATTTCTGTGGCTGCAGCTCCATGAAGGCAATGGCTATAATGTACATGAAGGGTACAAGGTGAGACAGGTTCCAGTAGTGATTACATGGTTATTCAGTGTTCACTAGCAGATTCCTAGATTCCAAGGCCAGCAGGGCCCCTTCTGCTCATCTGGTCTGACCTGAATAACACAGACCAGAGAATCTCACCCAGTGATTTCCACATCTAACTGAAAGCTTGGGGGAAGAGCTAGACTTGGTATCCTAAAACTCTCCACGTGATGGAGAATCTACCACTTCATTCAGTGAGTTGTGGCAATGGTTAATTGCTCGGTCACATTCTGTGGTGCAACCTGGACCAGAGGGGGTGTGTCACCACCTGTCCCACAACCTCAGCTGCCTCACAATGCTTTGATGAGGTAGCTCCCAGCATTCTCGGGTGAAAGCGATCGCTTGGGATTCTCTAGACTATAAAAGAAAGGGGTAGCACACCTTTGAAAGAGATTCTTCTGAAGGTTACCCTCTCCAAATAAAGTGTTTAGCCAAGCAGTAAAGAAGACAACATGGAGTCTGGTGGTGAAGGAGGCTCCAGGCTCTTTCTTCCCCCACTGGTGTTTGCTAAAATGCAAGTTGTTCTGTTTCCTCTATCTCCACCCCCTGCTGTTTTGAGGATCTTGTTTATTACTTATAGGTAAGTTGAGGTAAACACTTGTTTAGGATAGATCTTTTTAACAACTTTTGCCTACGCAGGGCAGTCAGCTTTTGAACATATGCTAATATACAGAAGGATTTAGCATTACATATAATGCTGCTACATACATGTCACCATGATATTATTGACTGGCAAGTTATTAATTTTTCAAATGACACTTTACAAGGCATATTTTGTACAATGATTACTACAATCGGGCATAGGGTGTTAAAGGAGTGGTTACAGTCACTCACTGCACCTTATTGCCAATCTGAATTCATCTCGCTTCAGCTTCAAGCCATTGGATCTCATTATAACTTTGTCTGCTAGATTAAAAAGCCATCTACTATCAGATGTCTTCTCCCTGCATAGGTACTTACAGGCTGATCAACTCATCTCTTAACCCTCTCTTTGATAAGCTAAATGGATAATTTCCTAAATCTCTCACTGTAAATCAGAATAAGCTAGAAGAATGATTCAAGGTCTGGAAAACCTGAATCCTTTTCAAAATTTTCCAACAACCTTTTTGATGTAACTGGCCACAGTATTCCTGTTATGATCTCACTAATGCTGCATAGAGATAATACCACCTTCCTACTCCAGGTAGTCCCTCCTCCCCCCACAAGGAGGATGTCTTTTAGCCACACCATTGCACCGGGAGCTTATGTTTGGTTGGTTAGATCTATCATGAACCCAGAGTCCTTTGCTGAGTCACTGCTTTCCAGGACACATTCCCCTGTCTGCAAGGATGCCCTACATTCTTCATTGCTAGATGTCTGACCTTGCATTCAGCTGTATTAAAAACCACTCATTCTTACCAAGAAATCCCAATTGCTCTACTTAACGGTCTTGTTCCGGTCGTTATTTGCCATGCCACCAGCTTGTAGTCGTCAGCAGACTTTGCCAGCAATGATTTTATATTTTCTTCCAGACATTCATCCTGATGTTTTTAGTGTCGGAGGGTAGGGTTTGTAGTTACTGCGGGGGTTCCAATCTGAATGAAGCGAGGCAGCATCCCGGCAAACCGGTTAGGAGGGGGATGCTAGCCTATGGGGGTGGCACAGAGCTGTCGGAAGGAAGAAGTTGCAAGAGATGGGTGAGGGCTAGCCAAGGGGTGAGAGGCGGGAAATGTGAAAGGACATCACATCAGAAATGTAAGCAGGGACTGAGACGTCAGGACTTGAAGGGCAAGAGATGGAATCTGAGGTGCAGCGCAACATAGTGAAGTGACTGAAGGGGGCACTTCTTGGAGGATTTGCCCGTGGCTCTCAATGATAGATGTTGCTACTTGTAGTCAGAATGAAATACCAGAAGAGCAATGCAAAGGCTACAGGTACACTCATCCCTTTGCCTTTTCATTTTGCTAGCATTCAGAGTTTATACTGCACTGGCAAATTTAGTAAAGAAAATGGGGGGGTCCCCACAATAGTCTTTTCTGTGTTATTCTTCCATAGTGTCCCAGTGAAAAGTTCAGTGGAAGGCTGAGTTGGAGGGATCCATTCTGACAACTGGAGAGCGAAAAGGCCCATTGGCTAGCAACTGTTTAAATATTTGATGGCTAATAAATTAAATGCTATTAAATACCACAATGGCTCTTCTCCCCATGACAGCACACAATTAACATTTAAATGGTTATAAAATATTTAAAATGATGAAAACCCAAGGGCAACAAAAATGTCTCCACCACCCAATTGTCACAGAACAATGTGTTGAGGGGATGAAAGGTCAGGCTGGTGTTAAAAACTCCTTGGATAACATGAGAAAGTTACATTTTGAAAGACTTTGGGGAAGACTGGATTTCAGTCCCGTTTTCCGAGAAGAGGTGCCCATGTCCAAACCCACCGTTGTATTTAGCATCAGTTGGCCTCCATGAGGTAAACAGCAAAAAGGGACTAAGAATCGAATGGAGACTGAACTCCTCTGTAGGCATTCCCTCCAGGACACGATTGACATTTACCGACCACTAACACTTAACCTTTCTTGCAACCCCTTTGTTAGGTTCCATTTCCATGTGCAACAGCTTTGCTTTATGCTACCATGCATGAAACTGCAGCATCAAGATGGCTGACCAAAAGTGAATCTATCCTCGGGGCGGTCAATCTAGTCCTTTTCACCATCATTACAACAAAAAACCCCTAAACCCACAAACCTGCTCACTTTTCTGAATGTCTTTTTCACGGCAGAGCTTTTGACGACTTCACTGGGAGCTTGCAGGGTCCAGACTCTGGAAAAAAAAAAATCAAAGCCAGGCCATTCATTTCAGTACTTAAACATGGATACGGATGTCTAACTAGAGGCACTCAAGTTTGAAAGTTCTGGCATTTATTTTTTGTTAGCTATATAACTCCAATGCCTAGGGAAGGCTTGGGCAAAAGGAAGTCTTTGTTAAAGATTCAACACATGATCCCTTTTAATTAAGGTGGGAACTCAACACATCTAATGATACCAAGACTCTTCCAGCAAGACCTGACTTGACATTTTTGATATTTCCAAGATAAAGAACAAGTAGGGGGTATGGGGAGAAATCCTTCAACCCATCAGAACTTCACTAAAGAATCAGAATTGTAGGACTGCACGGACTCTTGTTCGGTCATCTAGTCCACTCCCCAGCACTCAGGTAGGACTAAGTATTATCTAGACCATTCAGGAGCCATGTTTGTCAGCGGACAGGCACAAAAGAGGGCTCAAATCCAGGTTTTAAAAAAATTTGCAAGTCACCTTGAAAGAAAAAATGGTCCCAAAACAAAGCATGACGGTATTAACACCCCCAAGCTTTAGGGAATTTCAGGTCTTCAGTTCCCCTCTTCATGGGCTTGTGCTATCTTGACTCTAAAGAAAAACACATTTTAAAAGTTCCCTATTTAAGGGCAATTAGGGCACCTTTTTTATGTCTAGCTTTTTTTAGACTTAGTCATGTTGATTATATGCTTTCTAAAATTCTGTTTGTAAGAACAGACAGGCTGGGTCAGCTAAATAATCAATCAATCTAGCCCACTATCCTGTCTTCTGACAGTGGTCACGGCCAAGTGTTCCACAGAGAATGAACAGAAAAAGGGCAACTGAGAGATCCATCTCCCCTGTCCTCCATTCCCAGCTTGTCCATTAGGGTATTTGGACACCCAGACAATGGAGTTGCATCCCTGACCATCTTGGCTAATAGCCATTGATGGTCCTATCCTCCATGAACTTCATTCTTTTGAGCCCAGTTATATTTTTGGCCTTCACAACATCCCTTGGCAATGAGTTCCAAAGACTGACTGTGTATTGCGTGAAGTACTTTCTTATGTTTTAAACCTGATATTTATTAATTTCATTGGATGATCCCTGGTTCTTGTGTTATGAGAGGTAAATAACACTTCCTTATTCAATTTCTCTACATTCATGATTCTATAGACCTCTATCATATCCACTCTTAATCACCTCTTTTCCAAGCTAAGCAGTCCCAGTCATTTTAATCTCTCCTCATATGGAAGCTGTTCCATGCCCTTAATCATTTTTTGTTGCCCTTCTGTGTACCTTTTTCACTTTTTTTTTTTTTAGACAGGGCGACCAGAACTTCACCTTGAATACTGTGTGAGCGTGCAATGGATTTATATAGTGGCATTGTGATATTTTCGGTCATACTAGCGATCCCGTTCCTAACACTGTTAGCTTAACTGCCACATACATAGAGCAGATGTTTTCACAGAACTATCCACAATGACTCCAAGATCTTTTCTTAGAGGTAATAGCTAATTTAAACGGCATTATTTTATGTGTAGTTGGGATTATGATTTCCCATGTGCATTACTTTGCATTTATCAACCTTGAATTTCATCTGCCATTTTGTTGCCCGCTTTTGGGCGATCCCTTTGTAATGCGTCACACGCTGCTTTGGACTCAATGTTTGTGAAGGCCCTCATGTTTGTGAAGATGGATTGTTTTTTATCTAGGAGAGCTGAAACTCCAAGTTCCAGCTCCCCACGAAACACCTCTGTTCTAGTCTCCGGAAGCTTCAGCTCATGCAGAAGAGACACAGATTTGGTTCATAAGCCTGTGGACTTCAGTGGGCAAGGAGAAAGCCAGAAAGCATCTGCATTGGGCCCCCTTAGCTTCCACACTTCCACGCAGCTCCCTGCCTCTCCCCCCACCCCTTTGATGAGGGCCATGCAGCCCATTGATCCTCCAACCAGCAGAGAGTACCATGGCATGGAAGGGGAAACAGACCGAAGATACAGTAGACAGGATTTGCAGTAAATAGCTTGCATTTCACCTGTGGGTTTGAGGTGAGGTAGAAGCTGAAGCTATGGCCCTGGCAGAGGCAGGCACAGGTAGAGGAGAAAGGGGGAGAATTCTTCAGAGCATCAGGAAATTTGAAGTAATATCTATCATGGACAAGGGGAGGGAGGGTTGCAGAGTGAGAGGGCAGTAGCTATTAAATAGTCTCAGACCCTGTAGAAGAGTACTCACCTCTGGTGCACAGCGTCATGAGCATAGCAGCTGCCCTCATTTAGCACCCCTTGCTAACAGCTGTTTGGCCCTGCAGTGGTCAGCTCCATCTTGTGATTCAGTTCCCCAACCAGGTTACATTTAGTGCCACCCTTTCCACAGCATGTTTAAAGTCCAACAAACAGAAGTACCATATCTATCCATCCAGTCTGTCACCTTCAGTTCTGGGCTCAGTGGTCCAGCCGGCCTCTCCCACAGCCTCTCAAGAGTCCCCCTCCTTTCAAGGACAGGACTTACAGAATCCCAAACAAGCAGTGGAAACTTAATTTTTTGCTCTCTTCCAGCTCACCCTTTCATGGCACTTAAATTCCCTATGCCATTCCTCCATGGAACAACATCCATGGCATTCCCCCTACAAGTAAAGATCCTGGCCTTTTAATCAGGCTCCTCACCACTATAACCTGCTCCATGTCTCCCCTGGCCTCCTGCCAGACTTTTCTATTTAGGAAAGGATATCAGGGCCAGCTTTTCCCCTGTGCTGCCTCCTTGAGCTTCCCAATCCCTCCCCACAAGCTACAAAATTTCTCCCTCCTACCTCTTTCAGCTCAGACTTCCCTTCTTTATACTAACCACTCAGCTCCTCTCCCAGCTCAGACCGGTTCTTAATTGTGCTTGGCTCACCCTCCAGATGTAACCAGGTGGGTTAATTGGCCTCTCTCACTCCAGTTAACTCTTTCAGAGTCAGGATGGGATATGCACACCAGTACAGTTCATCGCAATCTTGTCGGGTGGAGCCCTGCGTCTCTCATTGGCACAGTGCAGCCCTGAGGATCTGCTGCAAGGGATGGTTCGGAAGAACGCAGGCTCCTCCCGGGGCTTCCAGCATTCGTGGGCCAGAAGAATAAACGTGCTAAGTAGCTGCCACCGCAGGCACCCACTGAATAGAAAGACTATGTAAGTCAGTGCTGAGAAGTCACAATTACAGGCTCCAGTAGACATCTTGAGTTCAGATATCCCAGAGTTAGGGGTGTTTGGATCTAGGGTTTTGGTTCTGGCCTGTGATAAAGACAGGGCCCTATGCAAAATCTCTTTCCTCGCTTCCACTCAGTGAGTCCAGTGCTGTGTTATGGCCTGTGGAGATTTTTGCATGGATTTTCCTCAGAGCGTCATCACTCCAGATGCAGTGCAGGCAGGATCAGGCCCAGCGAGTGGCATTTTGTACTTCCCTCCCTTCTGTTATTTGCAGGAGAAACTGCAACTTTTTGTTTCTGCAGAGTCCATCCACTCTTGTTGTTTATCTCCACACCCCTGTGAAGTCTCCAATCCACCACTCACTTCAGTGGGATTGGCAGATTTTGCTCAGGAGAGGACCAGCACCAAGATAATAGGGGGCAGAATCGAGGTTCATTTGCAGAGCTGAGCAGAGAGCCCAGGACAGGAATAGCAGAGGGTGCTGCAGGTCAGGATTGAAGGGTATTGGCAGAGTTTTGGATGGGGAAGGGAAGTTTGCATGGCCTTTCTCCAGACACCCTGGCCCTAGCTCATGCTGTCAGCAGAATAAGATTCAAATAATGCCCCATTTTTTCCTCAAGATGAGGGGAGTGCCTCCCCAGCCCCGATTGATGGGCAGATGAATATGGCCGGCCCTGTGAGGCCACATCACCAGCTGTTTCTTTTATGATTCAGGTTCCCTCCTCGCCCATTTCTCTGCTCACCTGATGTTTAATTGCCTGAGCATGGCCTGTTCTCCTGAAGTGACAGATTCCATCTCTGCCGCTCACCTGTCCATTGGGTCCAGCATGGTGGCGAGTTCCCATAACGGCACAGTACATCAGTGTCACACCTAATTACCATTCTCGAAGGAATGAGCCCATTAGCGAGCTGAGCTGAAACCAGATCTGCATACTAATTAGGGAGCTGCCTTGGAAGATATTAATGAGGGGTGACACTTTCAGGGCAAGTTCTACTTTCTTTCTTCCTGTCCCATTGGGGACACGCTGTGCGATGTGAGTATAATATAAACAGAGACTAGATGGGGAAGGACGAGGATGGCCCAGTGTTGCATCGAAAGACTAGGCCAGAAAAATTACAGCACTAGCCATCCCTTTTAGGAGCTGCTGATATCTCATGGGAAAACTTTGGAAAGCACTAAATTACTTTTTCACTTAATCTTTTCTTTAAAATAATGCAGAAGGATTGTGGGGAATCTTGGCTTTTTGTTTTTGCAGAGGCAGTCCACCTATTCCAGTCATTTATTCTCCCCTCGAACATCCATGAAGTCACCGCTCTGTTTTGGTGATGGCAAATCATTTTCATCAATGGAATGCAGCAATCCCCATGTCCAAATAGCAGTGTCAGCTAGTGGTTAGAGCACATGTCCAGGAACCTGGACTTCCTAGTCCCAGCTCTGACATTGACTCCCTTCTGTGACCTTGGGCAAGTCACTGCACTTCTCAGCTTTCCATTTCCCCCTTTGTAAATGGGGAGAATACTACCCTATCTCACATAACACTGAGGGAGGATGCGGGATCTAGGCATTGCATAACTGAGCATCATACGGTAGTGAACAGAGCAGGGGGACTATACCCTGCATCTTCTACCTCCCAGGGATTATCCTAACCCCCGGACTATAGAGTTGCTCTCCTGCTCGCTGTCTCTGTGGCCCAGTGACTATTAATTATTTAATCCACAGTGGAACAGCTTCAATAGGAGACATTGAAGGAGTTCTGCATTACAGTATACTATAGCTTAGTGGTTAGAGCGCTCTTTCTGAAAGGTAGGCGACTCCTTGTTCCAATCCTTTTTCCCTAGCTGGCAAAATCTGAATCTGCCCCCATCCCAGGCAAGTGTTCTAACCACTGGGCTAAAAGTTATAAGGTGGGTGTGACACTCCGTATCTGAGAACAACACCCCAGATACTCCATATTCACCAATGTCACGTAATTATGATATGTTCTCTACAAGGTATGCCTTGTGTGGTGTTGTATTAAAAGTCTTGATCTGCTAAACATTAATATGTTGTTGGATTGTATGTGCTATCATAGGATGTGAAGTTATGAAATGTTGTTGAACATGCTACTAGAACGTGTTGGAAGGTGGGAAATTCCCACAAATAGCCTTTCAGGCAGAACAGTGGATGGCCAGACAGTATTAATGGCTCTCTCTCACCCATTCAAGAATAGATTCCACTAACAGGGATTGTTTACAGTGGAACTTCACAAGAAAGCACTTACACAATGCAGTACTGACTGACCAATGAGGAAGACCCCCCAGGTCACAAGTACCACTGATCCAGCAAGCAGGAAAGGATGATAGAAGAGGGCGTGTGACATAATGACTTGGTCTCACTACTCTCATAACTCAACACCTAGAAACCTGGAAGACAAAGACTTGGACCAGAGGGAGGGAATCCCAGACTGTAGGAAAATTCCAGCCTGTGTATGGAAGAGCTATAGCCTGCTTGAACTGTGTAATAAAGCGAGACACCGTTTGATTCAAATCCAGTCTGGTTAATAGAACTCAGATTGCGATTTTACCTTTATTTCGTAGGTAACTTACTTTGATCTGTATGCTTATTACATAAAATCACTTAAAATCTATCTTTCTGTAGTTAATAAAGCTGTTTTATGTTGTACTTAAACCGGTGTGTTTTCCTTGAAGTGTTTGGAAAAAATCTTAGCTCAAGTTAACAAAAGCTGGTGCATGTCTCCTCCACTTTGATGGAGGGGTGGAGTGGGCAATAAACTTCACTGGGCAGGCTTCTGACCAGGGTAAGATGGTACAGTTCTGGGGTCCCCAGCTGGGGAGCCAGCTGAAGCTTCTCTGTTGTTGGTTCATGAGTGGCTGGGGAAGGCGTTCATTGAACTAAGGTGTGATCCCTGCCTGTGGATGGCTGGGTAAGTTCAGCACCTGCCAGAGGTTTGTGACTTGTCACTGCATCACAGTGTGAGAGGGAACCCAGGCTGGCCAGACGGAAGGCTCAGTGGTACCCCAGTTCCAGGTGGCATCCTGGGGAGATTCTGCATACCATCACAGTGGGCACAACCTCCTCCTCTGGATTTTGAATGGAACCCAATCTCGGAGGTGTGCTCAGAGGCCGCCTACTTGATTGGGCTCTGCACGTGACGTGGGCATCCAAATACCTGTCTGCCCCTGATTCGTGGGTCACTCTGAGGCTTAGGTGTGAGATAGGCTTGCAGATGTTCAGAGGCAGAAACCTAGGCACAGAAGGAATTTTTATCCTGAAAACTTCGTCATTGAGCAGGTTCAGGTGCCTACAGGGTTCAACAGGAATTTTGTGGATCACGGTGAAGCCAAAATTGGGACTTAGGTGCCTAAACCCCAGACTTAGGTGGTGAATCTGGGGTTTAGACACCTACGTACCTTTGTAGAGCCTTTGTGTTCTTCGCCAGCAAAGCTATGAACAGAGGGACAAATTCTATCTTCAGTTACATCAGCACAAATCTGCCAAGTCAGCAGAGCTGGAGTTATGCAGCTGACCCCCGAATCTGGATGTAGAGTTTAAAGCACTTTACAGATTGCTAAGTATTGTAAAAGCTAGAGGATGTTTTCCAGTGGGAAATAAGCAGTAGGAGCAATGGAACTCTAAAGAAACGAAGATCTTATTTACAAATTTATGTCACATCTTTCTCCCCTAAGGATCCTGAACAGCTTTATACATTATATATGTGTTTCTGTATGATTCACACATCTATATATATGAATCATTTCACCCACCACTAAATTGCAGTCACTCTACTTACTGTATTTCTACTGCATTCCTCCTAGTATTTTCTGGATACCCCACAAAACTAAAAGACATGCATAAAACTTGCCAGACTGAAAAATCAGGCTAATGGTCCATCTAGTCGGTATCCTGTGTCCAACTAAGATCAGTGACAGATGTTGCAGAGGAGGGTGTAAAATCCCTGTAATGGACAATTATGCAATTAATAACCTGGCTGTAGGGGAAGTTTCAGCCTAAATTCCATCAGTTAGTAATTGGCTGATGCCCTGAAGCATGAGGGTTTATATCCCTTATAAATTTTTATCTTGGCTAATGTAATTGTGGATGTTATTATCTTTTTAAATGTCTAATCCTCTTTTGACTTCTGCTAAGCTCTTGACCTCAGCTGTATCATGTGGCAATGAGTTCCACAGGTTAATTACACAGTGTGTAAAAAAAAAAAAATCTCTTACGAATTTTAAATATATTGCCCTTTGATGATCCCTTGCTAAACCATTATCCTTCTATAATACAGTTGGATTATGGATGATGCTGGTTGTATTGTCTATTCTGTACAGGTTCTTATATTGCTGTCATCACCATAGTATCTGAGTGCTTTCCAGGGGTGCATTAAGTGCACTAATATCTCATGTAGCTTGTTCTCTCCCTGCCTCTCCTCAGGGGGAGAACTGAGTGTCCGTCTTCACTGACAGCGGCAAATTCGCCATCATCAGCTTGATCTATCTGGACTGATTGAGCGGTCAGTGTAGACCCACTCAATCGATCCAGAAGTCGATGCACTAAAACCACCCCCTCAAGTGGCATAGTGCTGCATTGACGGGAACAGTGTTCCTGTCGGCGCAGTGCAGTGAAGACCCCCCACGTAGAAGAGGAGTTATGAAATCGACGGGAGTTACACAAGCTACTCTGTGTAGCTTGCATAACTCCTGTTGATTGCCGCTGAATTGGAAGGTAAGTGTAGACCAGGCCTGTGGGTAGTATTGTGCTCTGGTAGGGATTTGCTTTTGTTTGTTAACTGTCCATGCTATTCTGTGTGTGTGTTAGGGAAGGCAGAGCAAAGAAAACGCACCTTTCACTTGGAGCTGAAGGTGGCAAGGGTTGCAGTGGCCCTCAGTTCCTGTGGGAGTCTTGTACCAGCCCTTGTGTCTCCTGTACAGCCGAACTTCACCTTGGTGGTAGAAAGTTCCCTTGCACCTGAGGAACAGAGTCTGACTATTTACCTAACATTAGACAACATAAGCCTCAGTTCAGGGTTGCTATTGCCTTTATCACATGAGTACGGGGCAGTCATGTGCTTCCAGGTTTCCTCTGAAAAATTCTGCTCCCAAATTCATGGGTGGGCTGGGGTGATTTCCCATCTTTGGATGGAGTTGCCCCTTCTGTGGATGCTGTTAAACCACCTATGCTGCAGATCACCTATCCCAGCAGGGCTCCCACACATACGTTGGAAGTGCAAATTTTCTGTCTTTGGGTCAGCCCAGATGGCACCAGCTGATGTGTGTGTTTAGGAAAGAAATCCTTCCAGGAGCAGGAGACCCCCCTAGGTCCCCTACAGGTTCTTCACCCTTCCCCCACTTCAAATTACATAAGCTGATCCCTGCACAGAGTACCAAGCCCTGTGCTGTGCTATCAATTCACTTGACACATTTTGCAGAAACCAAGTATAAGCATTTCCAGCAAATGCTCTTAATGGAAGCTTGTTTGCCAAGTGATGCTGCTGCCCGCCTTGGTTTTGAAAGCAAGAAAACATCTTTGTTTAAATGGAAAAACAAACGATAGGTCTGCACAGTCCCTCACACCTTCACTCAGCAACTCCAGGGCTTGTCACATAGTCAGGGGAAGAATTGTAATGGAATTCCTCTTTCAAAGGCCGGGCGGCACCTCCCAGGGTTGGGCAAAGGTAGTAAAGGTGTGTTGTTGGTATCCTTTTACCCTGCCTCCTCATTGTTCTCCCCTTTGAAACAAGAGAGGCCATGACTCCTGTTTGCCTACTGTAATCCACAATGATATAATATGCTTTTTTGTCTCCTTCTAGTGGCTAGCCCACAGATAGAGGTTTCTGAATTCACTTGCGCCTCTGAGCTGGTCCATTAGCTAGTAGTAGAGGCTGACACTGTTAGACCCAGAGGGCCCAGGCTCAGTCCCTGCAAGAACACATCCAAGGTGCCCTTACGCCATACACAAAGAGGGATCATAGACCTGCAGCCCACATGACTGTTATTTTAAATTGAGGTAAACAACCAAGCCAGGACACAAGTCTTCTTCCCGAGAGAGCACAGTGTGTGCTTTCTCTGTAATGAGCTGCATCCCCCATGCCTCACAAAATAGCACCTTCTGCAAGAGCTGGGCTGGGGTAACATTCAGAAGCTATATCGCGACAGTACTTGTACCGCCGTGGGGTGTTGAGTTGGTGCCCTCTGGAAATATTTATCCTTCCAGTATGCTGGATGCCCTTAAAGGGTCCTCCTCCCCCGTCACCATCTGCCAGCTCGGTTCACCAAAAGCTGCGACCCTTGCAGCAAAGGCTGATGTGAGGAGAGGGAGCTGCGATGTGTTCATTAACCCCAGCTGGTGAGTGAGGGCCTTGTCTACTCCCATCACGTTGCAAACTGCTATCCCTCTCTGAGTGCAGTCAAACTAAATAGTCTGGTCTCAGCACTTATAGGAACGCAAGTGAACCATGGTTAATGGGATCTGCCCAGACTATGCAGTCTCGGACAGCTACAGGGAACAGCATCCTTTGAATGGTCATTGATTTTTTTTCAGTCGGGATCCAGAGTCTTCAGCAAACTAGGAAATTAAATACACATTGAAGAAAGTGTTAGGAGGGACATCTGAGTCTCACCCTCTGAGGGGCTGACTCTGTCCCCCCCCCCCTTCAAGTCCCTTCTGCTCTCCCCTGGGAAGGGCAGTCTCTGTAACTCCCCCCAAGTCCCTTCTACCCCACACTGGAAAGATCTGTCTCTGTATCCTCTCCCCTATTCCCATACTGGGACAGAATAACATGCCAGTCTTTGGAGAGTGATTTGCCCCACCTGCTTTTCCAGCTGGTGCTCAGACACGGGGGAGAGCTACACTGAATTTTATTTCTTATACCCTTGGTGGAAGTGAACACAAAACCACTCAGTAAAAATAATCTGCAAATTGAAACGATGCCTCCAGCTCGCTTCCAATGCCAGGGGATACTGAGATTTGCCTCCTTCTGCTGTCACTGCTTTCATGACCACCCAGGTTCCAAGCCTACATTTCTGAACCCAGATGCCAGGAAGCAGAGCTGGAACCCAAAGCCCCTGTTCCAAGCTGAGGCTTTTTATCAGACACCCCTGGCACCGGGGGCAGACATTTCTCCATGTAGCTGTCCAGAAAGGGATGTTGTTCCACAAGCGATTGACTGATCTACAGCACCCACTGCTAATCCTAAAGTGCTTTCCAGCATCATAAACTATACATATGACAGGGATTAGATCGGAGCAAATAATTCACACGGTATCATTTATTCAATAAGTTTCATCTGTTTTTCTATTCATGAACTGTCTGCAAACAGAAAGCCAAATGCCGGAATTTGTTCATTAGTCAAAATTGTCCATGAATTTCCTCTTGCCCTCCATGGACAGTTTGTTCTGAATAGCTTCAATTCAATGCTTGGTTGGCTTAACTGCAGCGGTCATGTGGGCTTGTCTCTGCTCCGGATGGAAATTGGCTTTCAAATGTGAACTAATATACACAGAGAATTTCTTCCTCGCTTCACTCAGCCCTGGTAGAATTTGGCACATTCCACCCATTGGTGTTGGCTAAACAGCTCACAGCCACACTAGGGGGCAGAAAACAAAAAGTACACCACATCCAGAGGTAATGTAGGAGACAGAATGGAATTACCCAAGGGGATTGGACCAAGACACCAAAATTAACATTCTGACCCTTGCAAACAATGTGGAGGAAAGCCCCAGTGAGCAGATGGAAGCATCTCTAGCCATACAGCACTCTGTAACATGGTGCGGGGGTATTTATTCAGTAGTGGTTCAGGGAAGGGGCTGCCTATTGAATTACCAATACCACTTTCTGTAAGAACCTGGGTTTTCCAGGGCAGTGTCCCATACAAGCCCTGAGCCAGACCAAGCCATCAAAGCTGGTGTGATCAGACACAATTATAATCCAAGTTAGTTCTCTCTCCTATGGTGGGGTCACTTCTCAGAGCCTCCAGGATGAAGAAACAGAGCTGAACTTCTAGCTGTTGTCTGGACTAGCTTCCCCTTTTGAGAGTGGCTTCCGGGGGTTAAATATCCAGCATGTTTCCTGCTGGGAGTTTGTTAGCCTCTTTACAGGGAAAGTAGATGAAGAAAAACATAACACATTGTAAACACTAGTTTGAAGTTTGAGCTCCTGTTGAACAAGCCTGCAGGCTTCTTTCTTCCCATTATCTGTCTCCAGCAGATGTTCTGCACATCAGTTCCCTGTGTGGTAGTCCCCGCTGCTTCAATCCAGCTGCTCCTCACACCGTGGCTCTGAACAGCAGAGTCACACCTGCTGCTACTGCCCTTCCAGCTTTCACTCTGCAGCCTGCCAGGGTGGTAGCACCCTGGAAACCTAGCTGAGGCATTGAGAAGAGCTATGTGCGTCTCATAACAGAGCTGCTTTGGCCAGAGTGATAGTTTTCACAGGCAGCTGTGGCACCACTGCTTCTGAGGCTCTGGGTTCTAGTACTTCAGCCCTCCCTCCTGGTCGCAGAGTATGTTAATTACTCCATATAACAGTTTCACTGAGGAGGTGAAAGTCCTGGTGGATCTTCCTTGTAAATATGATAAAGACGGACTGAGCTGTTGTACTCAGACAAACTCCTGGGCACGGAGGTGATGATGATTATAGCTGGGCCATATGTTTTGCCCAGCAATTGCTGAGCAACCCTTGTAATAATGAATGACCCATATATAGGGCCTTTCAGATCCCAGAGGGCTTAAGACCTATGGACAGGAGAGAGGTCTCCACAGTAGGTCTCAAACCCATCCACCGCTCGTCCTGCTCACTGCTAAAACCCTCATCCAGGCCCCCATCATCTCATGACTTGACAACTGCAACCTCTCTGACCTCCTAGCCTCTCACCCACCCCTCCCTTCAATCTATCCAAAATGCTGGTGGAAAAATCCTCTCCCTCACCTGCTGTTCTGACCACATCCAGCCCTTCTTCAGATTCTTTCATTGGTTCTCCTTCTGCTTTCACATCCAATTCAAGACCCTTGTCCTTATCTTGAATGCCCATCACCCACCTACCTCGCTGTTCTCATCTCTTTTCACTTACCCACCCTCACAGCCCCTCTGCTCTGTTCGGGGCCCACAGGTCAAGCAGCCTTTGACCCATCCCTTCCCAAGAGATCCCCATGCCCGAAACTTCTTCCTTGACTCCATCTGTCAGACCGGATGGCCTCCGTCTTTTCCTCCATCAAGTGTCTCCTGAATACATACGCCTGCCACAAGGTCTGCACCCACAAGCCCTCTCCTCAAAAGAGTGTGAACAAAAGCAAACACCGCTGACCCCAAATCATGGGACCAACAAGGCATATGGAAGACTTGTCTGCTCGCTCCCTGTACTTCCCATTGTCTCGCTTTCCCACACCCTTTAGCTGCACATTTCTGATTCAGGCTGTATGCGCCTTGAAGCAGCAATCTGGTCTTCAGCTATGTGTAAAAGCTCCAACCACACTTTTGGCACTACAAAAAGAATAACAACTTCACCAAGTCCTGAAATGCAGCCTCCTCGGGGGTGGAATACAGCGTCTGCTTAACAGTGTACAGCAACGCTACACAACAGTGTAGGGCAGGAAGTGAGGGCGACTCCTGTATCTACTTGAAATTGCCAGGGGTGTTTATGGAGGCAGAATAATTACCCTAACTGCAGTTTTTATTTTGCCGGGTCACTTTGGGGTCCTGGCCCTCTTCTTGTGAAAAGCATGGTGGGATTTTTTATAACCAGATTCAGACCAAACTTCACACCCAATGCAAACGACAGCGCTGCTACCAGCACAGCACCCGCTAGTACCACAGTGTGGGGTGGGAGAGCAGTGCTAACTCAGAAGAATATCACTTTCAGAAGCACCACTAGCCCGTTCTGCTGCACAGCGCCCCATACAGTGCACTGGGCTGTTGTATTCCATGCCATCTCAGATGGAGCAGTGCCCCCTACCGCATCTCCAGCACCACTTCCTGCAGCACCCTGGGTGGTTGTTTTCCGACCTTGTGAGATTTGAAGGTCACTGCCCAAGGTGATGTGAGCGCCGGGAGGTAGACCACACTTTCGTACACCGGGTAAGGGAATGATTGCAAAGCCATTGTACTGGAACAGCAGAAAAAAGGTGCGTTCCTGGCAACTCTTTTTCTTCATCGCTTTTCAAAATGATAAGAGTCGGGAGAGATTTAGCTTAAATTAGGTTTACAAATAGCCCAGTGAATAGGGAAATGAGCTGCATATGCTGCATGTTAAAGTGTCACCGCCACGTGGCTTGATGTGACTGGGATTTGGAACGGCGCCGGGGCCTGAAGATTAGGTGCAAAATGCTGTCAGTCAGGAGCAGGTTGGAAGGTAGCGCCGGCTGCTTTGGGGAGCCCGATTCCAAACTGCTTGACGAGGCTGCCCCCCAGTGGCAATGTCTGGCCTATGGTTTTGTTCGGCAAGGTAACCCGAGGATGGGGAGCATTAATCATAGCCCAGTGCGGCAGGGGCCTGAGCAGTGGAGCCGGGAACAGGATGCCCCTGGAGAGTCAGCGTGGCTCAGGCCACGGTGATGAAAGGCGTGTCTAGGTGACCATGAAAGAAATGGTGATTTTCAAGGTTTAAAGTGCGGTAACGGTCTGGGGGAAAAGTCTATTAAAATGACAACTCGGTGCTCTCTATTTATTCCCTGTCACAGAGATTTATTCTCTGTCCAAAGAAGATTTTTCCTAACCGCTGCCACTGCAGGCTTCTTCCGGCAGCTGAACATAAAGCTGTGAGTTTTAGTCCTTTTAATAAGCCAACGTGCTGGTCATGGAGGCTGCTGCACTGACAGCCCTGGAGACGGATGTCTTCTACCCACGGGACAGGCGCAGCGTCATGGCTGGGTGCCGCCATGCCTGCCTCTGCCAAAGTGCCTCACTCTGGGCTTGGAGGGATCTCCTGTAAGGCTCAGGATCATTTGATCTCCATGGCCCATTCAGTCCTTGGCCTCTTTGCTGAGTTTGCAAGCCATGGGGGTGCAGTTAGAGTCAGGGGGCTATTTTCATGATTTGTTACCATCCTCCACGGATGGTGTGTAAGATGAAAGCGGTTACTGTTCATTCCCATTTTAGGGAGGGATCGTTAGAACGAGGTATAATCTCCCCCACAGTTTGGAAAATCAAAGGCTGCCACTAGAACAGTCCTATTGCAAGTGATTGGGACTCAGATGTCTTAGCCTGTCCTGAAGTTCTGCCTGCTGGGGATGGGACAAAATACCCAGGGCTCAAGCCTAAGGGACAGCAGTGTCCCGATGGATGGGAATTTCAGCCAATGAAGATCATCTGGGACCATTCCATTCTGAAATAAGAGCCCCCCACATCCTCCGCAGTGGCTGGGTAGAAGGATTCAGCTTGTATACAGCCTCACTCCTGAAGCAGGGAATCCTGGAAATCAAAAGGGACTCAGTCCTGGAAGTGGTGGGGTGCCTTCCTAGTTCCTGCAAGAATCAAGCACCTGGAGATATGCAAGGTGGCATTTACGTATGGCCTCAGAGGCATGTATCCAAGGTGCATATTTTGTTGCTAAACTGAGAACTTTTGGCAAGCAAAACCTGAACAATTTTGAGATTTCAAAAATATAAAACCAAAAAAAAAAGTTCAGTTTGGCGGGGCGGGGGTTTGATGAAAACCAAAAGTATTCCATGAAAACAGAGTATATTTCTTTGACATTTTGTTTGGAAAATAAAATACGTTTTGCCTCACTCTAGAGCAAGGATGGCATCATCGTTACATTTGTGGACAGGGACTCCCGGGTTAAATGCTTGCGCTCCCACCAACTCTCTGTGTGACCAAAGGCCGGCCACTCAGTCTGTCTGTAACTCAGGTCCCCACCTGTACAAATGGGACAGAGGCACAGCCCTACCTTCGCGAGGCATTGTGAGGGGATGTATGTTGTTAATCATGAGGCAGAAGAGCCATGCAATTACTGTAGCTAGGCAGATAACATAGCTAGCTCCCAAACGGCTTAAGGCACCTTTCATCTTGTGGGCATGGCCTCAGAGCTAGCCCCGCCCCCCCCCCCCCATAACTAAACACTGTCAATGGCAGATGGCTGTTCAGGTCTGTGTGAACTGAGCTGATGGTTTCAGTTCTGGGAGCTTGCATCTACGCCCTGGAAACTACTGCCACTAATTAGGCCCCTCACTGCAGTTTAAGCCAAGAGGTCATGGACTGATTGGGCCAGGGAGAGCCAACCCTTTCCTGACCCTTAAAGAAGGTTTTTTCAGCAGTGGCGAGACTACAGGACCCAATTCCCTGAGCTGGTCACAGAGCCTGCCCCTCCAAACTGCCTTCTGACTGGTTCTAGGGAACAAGGGTTTTGTTACACCCCCCCAACATCTGGTCACCTCCCCACTCAGCCAAGGCCAGGGAGTGGGGCACTGATGCTTCAGTAGGAGGGTGGGTGCGGAGAGATAGCAGAATGGCCTTTGAGCCACTGTGTGAGGGGGGGTTCGCCCCACACTGGCCTGGAAGCGGTTCAGGTGGCCAGATAGGCCAATTAACTGCCCAGGCTACACCTGGAGGAGTGGCCAGGGAGCAGGGAATTGATTAAAGGCAGATCAGCTGGGCAGGAATAGCTGAGGTCTATGGAGCTGGGAGCAGGATGTGGGGTAAGGGCAATCACCCCCTGGGAAGAGGGAGTTGGTGCTCCCAGAAAAGAGGGGAATCAAGAAGAGTAGGAAGCAGTCCAGGGAAGGAGCTGAGAGGGAAGAGCTCAGGACTGCTGAGTGAGGGTCCCTGGCCTGGACCCCAGCTTAGAGGGCAGGCCTGGGTTCCCCTCCTGGCCACTGAGGAAGTGTGCACCATTGGGCAACCCAAGAGATGACTGGCTGGCATGGTCTGCATAGCAAGATGTCTGTTTAACCCCAGAGGGTGATCTGGCAGGAGGGCTCAGTCATGAAGAGGATGCTGGGATTCCTGGAGCGAGGTAGATCCACAGCGTGAGAGGATGACAGGAGAGAGACGCCACCTGAAGACGGCACAGCTACTGGCAGAGCTAATCCCCAAGATGGCCAGCAGGAGGTGCCGCGGAGGTGAGTGGACTCCCTTACACAAATGGTCCTTGACCTTCAAGAGGATGAATGGAGAGGGTGAGGGAGCAATGAGCCGGAGCTTGCACAGGATAGCGGAGGGGTGGAGGAGTGAGAGCAAGTGAGGGGCACGGCAGGAGGTTGAGGCTTCCTGGTACCCAGGGCAATGGCGGCAGAGCCCCACCAAGAGCACTTGATGGGATGAGGAGGGGCAGTCATAATGGATTTATTTGGGAGTGGGCAAAAACTGGTTGCTTTATTGATTTGAGGGCAGAATTGATTGATTGGCTCTTTTGGAGGAGCATCTTTCCAGGCTGGCATGCTGGTCTTTGCAGTTTTGGGGTGTGGGGAGATCATGCGCAGCTCTCACCGGGAGCCATTCTAATCCTAAAACCACCTCTGGGCTAGCACCCGACAGAGCTCCTGTGCGTCCAGAAGGCCTTTGGACACCATCATTCCCCAGCATCAGTGTGCCCTAGGGCCCAGTACTGGTGAGAGGGATCTTTGGGCTACTCTGGGCTCGGCACGGAGAAAGGAGAACTGGAGAAAAACAGGAAGCAGGGAACTGGGGCAGGGGAGAGGGAAAAAGAAGGGTCGGGGAAGCACACAGGAAGGAGGTTGACGCAAGTAGAACAAAGGAAAGTAAGAAGCGGAAGAGAAGAAATGCAGGGAATGAGGCAGAGACTGGGAGGAGGGGACTGGAGAAAGGCAAAAGAAATTGGGAGAGGAGGAAAGCAGCAGGGGAGCTGGTCCACACTAGGCTGAAGGGAGAAAAGGAGCACACTTGCGAAGGAGAAGGACAAAGGCAGGGGGAGAAAGGAGCCGAGAAAAAGACAATGGGACGGGGGGGACAAGCTGAGGGATGTTGGGAGGAGATGGAGACGAGAGCCTGAGGTGCCTAGGCAGGAGAGGGTTCGATTGATTGAGGATGGGGGAGCATAGGACAAGAGGTGCTATGCTGCAGAGATGGCTTTGGAAAGACAGTTGCCGTGGGGAGAGGCATGTGAGGCTGGTGCACGCTGCCCGTGATGGAGCAGTTCCGTGGAGAGGGGCCGTCAGGCTGGCACTGTTCGGTGGCACTAAACTCACTTAAAAAAATCTCCCCAGAAGTGGCTTGAAACTCACCTGAGAGGCAGTTTGCTCCGTAGCCAGCACTTTGAGGGCCAGTCTTGTTTAGTTCAATTGGCAGGGGGCCTGGGCAATGGAGCTGAGGGTCTTAGCTTGCGTTCCTGATGAAGACTGATGTCTGCATTGGAACAGATTGGGGTTGACCTTCAGTGTCAGCCTCGGAGGGAGGCCGCACCGCTTCGCTACACAGCCCCTCAGAGGTCTATACGCCCAGGCCCTCGGCAGGGCGGGGCAGTAAACTGCTTAGGGGTAGCCTGTGTCCAGGCAGTCCCTTCAGGAGCCTATGAGCCCAGGCCCTCCGGTAGGGTGGGGCGTGCAAGCAGTCTGGAGCCCAGGCCCTCAGGCAGGGCAGGGCAAGTAGTACATAGCCCAGTGAGGCTTCATAGGCCAGGTAAGGCTGTCATCCCAGGGTTGGGGTAGCAAGAGAGGGGGACGCGGGCCCTCCTGAGTCCACCGCGTCCCAGCCCAGGTCCCTAACAGTGGCACTGGGTCAGCAGGGCACCAGTCACAATGTGCGGAGAGCTGCTCAAGCTTCAGCACAGCCAGAGTGAGGTCAGCTATCCCTGAGCTACTTCCTCCACCCCTGCGCCCGTGTACCTGCGGCCTGGGTCGTCATCCACTCAGGATAAACCGCAAAGGGCAGCCCCTCAGCGACTCCGGCGTCAGGCCGCTCCCCTAGGCTCCCGTCGGTTGGCTGCTCCTTGGCGGTGCAGCAGTCGGGCTCATGTCCCAACCCTGGGGGGAACGACATCCTTCTTCTCCAGCGGCTCTCCCTTGACTGACCTACAAGGCCTTGCTTTTATACTTCCCCTTCCTGGCCCGCCCCTGCACTTCTGGTGGGTGGTGCCCTGCCTGGGCCTGCCCACCAGGTGGAATGGGTCAGCCCGTCAGTGCCCGTCTCGGAGGGAGGCCACACCGTTTCACTAAACTATGCACAGGATTTCATCAAAGATTGGCAAATCCTGTGGCTGCCTCGCAACAAATTTCCGTCTTGGTACTGCTGCATGAAACAGCCATTTGCCTTTCGCCCAAGTGACGGAGCACGTCGCTGCCACTTTGTCACTGAGCTAACGAGCATTGTTTTATGCACTGGTGTTGTAGCCATGCGGGGCCCAGGATATTGGAGCGATAAGATGGGCGAGGTAATAGCTTTTATTGGACCAACTTCTGTTGGCGATGCAGCACAGCCTAGTACTCATGACAACTGGCTTATTTACACACTTGATCTTCCCTGCGTGTCCTACTCCAGTAGTACAGCTTTGATGGTAATCAAAGGCCGATTGAGGAGAGAACAGAGTCACCTCTGTCTGGCTGTGGAAGTGACATAAACAAAGGTAATGCAGAGCCTCTCTCTCTCCAGCTGAATAGCTCCCTGGTCGTGTGTGGATTGTATCCCCACATATTGGGGTTCTGCTTCAGCCTATGGAGAGCTGACACACTTCGCTTATATGTGACACTGGTGCACTTGTTTTAATTCCTGCCTCGTTGGGGGCCCTTGCACAAGTACATCATCTTGGTGCTTCAATTTCCCCCACTGATAAAATGAAGATGGGTTGTTTTTTTTTCCTTAAAACCGTTTCAGCTCTGGAACTGAAAAGCAGTGCTAAGTCTGAGTGTTAATCCATGAGCCATTCTGACTGGCAGGGGTCTATAATCTCCTCCTAGATAAATGCATGTGGAATGCTTGTGAGGGTCTATATGAGAATATGGCTCCTTTCTAGCCCACTTTCCCCAAGAATGCAAGTGTTACTTGGACCAAAATTTAAGTTACTTCACCTTTCTACTGCAGCGAAGAAAGCTGCAACCCCCTCTTTAGTCTAAGGAGAGAGAGAGAGGATCAGCTTAGAGTGCATTCACTGCAAAGCCCAGCTGTGGCCATGCAGAGAACACATCACTCTCCTATGGTTCGGAGTCTGCTGCCTGAGCCTCATTTTGCCTCTTGTAGAATGTGAGCAGTTTGTGTTGATTTTACTGGAAGTTCCTTGTATCCTGTGGGGTAGCTCCCAGGGAGTATTTGACTGTATCTAATCTGTTCCTCTGTAAGGTATGTAACAAACAGCTGGGTTTGTTTTCTTTATAGGACATCTGAGTTTGGTACCATAACCTAAATGAGCGGTAGAACTTCTGTAAGCATGAAATGAGCGAGGGGAGTATATGATCCTTCAATGATTGGATGGTTCTGGGGGGAAAATCCTGGAGTTTGGTTAGATGTTAGTTCGGCTGCACTTGTGATGCACTAAGCGTCGCTACTGCTCCTATCACTGTGGTACCGAGGTGCTACTGCTAATCGCTACTACTGGGGTAGTCCTTTAAACACACTAGCTAATTAATCCTCTAAACACCACCTTGTGAAGTAGGTAGGTACGTAGTAATATCTTCATTTTACAGAAGGGAAAACGAAGCACAGAGAATAAGGCCAATAATTACTTAGGCACCTTAAAGAAAAGCAGCCTGCTTCTCAGAGGTGGTTTAGTTGCCTAACTGGGCACCAAGTTTGAGGGGGAGGAGCAGTGTGTTGGCCATAGGGACTTACCTAGGATCACCCAGCAGGTCAGTGGCAGAGATGAGGGTAAAAGCCAGGTCTCCTGATTGCCAGTTCAGTGACATCTCTGCAGGACAACACTCACCCAGTGTATCTGTCTTCATTTCATGTGCCTTTTTCCTCCCGTCTTGAGTAATTTCCCCCACCTCAAAGTGTCTGAATCACTTCCCTACATGGTAAGAAATTATTAAAGAACGCTTCCATTTAAGATCAATGAGTAGATTGAAACATCTGCAGATGAGCTCTGAAGAGGCTGGTGCAGAAATCATCTTTCTAAGTTTCTACATGAGAAAGTTGACCCGGTTTAACTAAAGGTGTGAGTTTTGTTTTGTTTTGTAAGCCATTTAGTTAAACTGACGCAAACCATCCTGCACATGCTCTCAATTCAGGTTTGTGTAAATCCCCGTAAAGCTCTCGACTTGCCTGTTGCACGGCCCAGCCTCACCGGCTCCTCCCGAAAAACCCTCCTGCCCCTGATAAGACTAGCAGGGCCCCACACATGTACTGCAGTGATGAGGGCAATAGATTGGAAAACAAGAGGGTGGTTGGTTCAAATCCCACCAGGATCCCAAGCAATGGTTTCCCAAGAAAGCTCACCTCCTTCTTTCAGATGGCCCCGCCTCACCAGCTCCTTCTTAGTTAAATAAATATAAACTATGCTTAACCCAAAATAAGTGCTCATTCTAGGGTTTGTAGCTGTCTAACAAAGTCAGGTTAAAAACAAATTTAAGTTAAACAGATACCTTTGTCAGTCTGTCTACAACGGAGAATTGTATCTGCTCATATACCTCAGCCCTTCAAGTTTCTTCAGCAGAGCCCTGATCCAACACCCACTAAAGCTCATGGGAATCTTTTCACTAATATAACAGATTTGGACAGTTAAAAATGTTGCAGACAATCTGTGAGCAGGAAAAGGGAACTCACCCTGTTGTTAACAAATACCTAGCACTTGTATAGAATTTTTCATCAGCACATGTCCAGGCATGTTACAAAGCAGGTCAGTATCATTATCTCTACTTTATAGCTGGGGAAACTGAGGCACAGAGCGGGGAAGTCATCCAAATCAGGAACAGAAACCATCTCAGGATATTTAGGTGAACAGTAATATGGTGTAAATAGGAAGTAATAAATTGGGAATATTCATAGTGCCTGTAACAGGACATGCCCTTCACGCTTGTCTTTCTCTGTGCATACAGATCACGTGGAGGCTCTTTGCTTGTGAACACCACGTGTAATTTATTTAAAGTGTCCCCCCCCCATCATCTCTGCAGCACCTTATCTACAATAACCTATAATCCTCAGCCCCTTAGACTAAGGATAGGAGACGTGGGAGATCTCTCCTTTACAGAGCTCTCTTGGGACTAACTGTGAGACCAACTCCCCACACTTCCTTACTGTATTTTTTCTACTTTCTGGACTAATGCGCTAATTAGCCTTGTAGCTCTCTCCAGTCCATCCCCAGTCTATCACTTAGGCACCGCTTTCATAGTCCAGTTTACTCCCAGGCCACTAACTGGAGCGGCCGTGACCAGAGTGCTAGTTCTGCTGCACTCTGTCACAGGGCCTGTTTTGTAAACAATCCAGCAACTAACATTTGTTCTCAGACTATTCATTGAACCCCTGCAGAAAACAAACGGATTAATACAGAACACGGCCTGTTTGTGAATAATTCATGAATAGCAAAAACTCTTTGGAAAAAAAAATCTTGGCAAAGGATAATATGACCAGCTCCTATTAACGCTGCATTTCATTAAAGCAAAGCCCTTGATGCTAATTTTCAGGCATGCAACATAACGGACAGGTGTTGCAAAACTACACAGTGGTGGGGGGTCATGTGGCTCACAAGTCAATTCATAGAGAGGGTTGGTTAGCTACACAAACTTTGGTAAGTCACTGAAGCTGTACACTAACTTATTGTAAAACACAGCTTAACTGCCATACCACCATGTGCATGTGTGTCATATGCCTCTGGCTTCACGAACACAAACTGAGGCACAAAGTCAGATCACAATTAACATTTCAAACACATGAGTTGGATCAGATTTTTTTGGTTTGGTCCATTATAAGATTGGTGCTATTGACAAATTCAGATCTAGAACCAAGCTCAGATTTCAAACACAGAGCGTGCACAGCTGAGAGTTTGGGTTGGCTCCTTATTCATAGATTCCAAGGCCAGAAGGGACCATTGTGATCATGTATAACACAGGTCACAGAACGTCTCCAAAATTCTTAGAGCATATCTTGTTTTAAAAAAAAAAAAAAAACATCTTATCATGATTTAAAAATTGTCAGTGGTGGAGAATCCACCAAAAGCCTTGATAAATTGTTCCAATGGCTAATTACTCTCACCGTTCAAAATTTACACCTGATTTTCAGTCTGAATTTGTTCCCCATGTAGTTACTTATAGACTGTAGTCAAGTCATCCCTTAACATTCTTTGTTAGACGCAAGGAGCGCAATCTATTTCGCTTATCACAATAAGGCATGTTTTCTAACCCTTTAATCATTCTCATGGCTTTTCTCTGAACTCTCTCCAATTTATCAACATCATTTTTTAATTCTGGGCACCAGAACTGGACACAGTATGCCCACAATGGGCGTATCAATGCCAAAAAGAAAGGTAAAATAATCTCTCTATTTCTACTCAAGATTTCCTTGTTTATGCATCCCAGGATTGCATTAGCTCTTTTGACCACAGCATCACACTGGAAGCTCATGATCAGCTGATTTTGCACCACGACTCACCAAATCTTTTCAGTGTTCTTTTTTCGCAGAACAGAATCCCCATCCTGGAAGTATGGCCTACATTCTTTGTTCCCAGATGGATACATTTATATTTAGCACTATTAAAATGCATATTGTTTGCTTGCATCCATTTTACCAAGTGATCCAGATCACTCTGTATCAGTGACCTGTCCTCTTCATTATTTATCACTACCCCCAATTTTTATGACATCTGCAAACTTTATCAGTGATGATTTTGTTTTCTTTCAGTCTTTGATAAAAATGTTAAATAGTGTAGCGACAAGAACCAATCTCTGTGGGACCCCACTGGAAAGACACCCTCTTGATGACACTTCCCTGTTTACAGTTACATTTTGAGACCTATCAGCCAGTTTTTAATCCATTTAATGTGTCATGTTAATTTTATATTCTATTTTTTTAATCAAAACATGGTGTGTTACCAAATCAAATGCCTTAGAGAAGTCAAAGAATAATACATCAACACTATTACCTTTATCAGCCAAACTTGTAATCTCAGCAAAAAAAAAGATAAAGCTAGTTTGACAGGATCTATTTTCCATAAAACCTTGTTGATTTGTATTACCCTCATTTAGTTCTGTATCAGTCGTTCCATTATCTTGCCCAGGATTGATGTCAGGCTGACAGGCCTATAATTACTTAGGTTATCCCGTTTACACTCTTTAAAAAATTGACACATTAGCTTTCTTCCAGGCTTCTGAATTTCCTCAATGCTTCAAGTCTTAGTGAAAATCAACATTAATAGTCCATCAAGCTACTCAGACAACTCACATCCAGAGTTTTAAAAAAGCTGTCTGAACCTGCTGATTTAAAAATATCTTACTTTAGTAGCCTCTGTTTTAAAATCCTCCTGAGACACTGTTGGAATGGAAAAAGTGTTATCACCATATGATGAAACTATAGCATCTGTTTTTCCACAAATTACAGAAAAAATATCTAATGAAAACTTCTGCCTTATTACTGATAATTCTACCATTTCCATCTAGTAATGGAGCAATTATTCTCAGGAATGTCTTTGTTCCTAGTATATTTTTAAAAATTCTTCTGGTTGTCCTTAACTCTGTTGGCCATAGATTTCTTCTTGTGTCCCTTTGCTGCCCTTATCAATTTTCTACAATTCCTAACTTCTGATTTATATTCATGACTATCAACTTCCCTTTTCTTCCATTTGTTATAGATTTTTTTTTTTTTTACAGATACCTTCATTTCCCCTGTAAACCAAGCTGTTTTTTGGGGGGTGTTTTGTTTTGTTTTTTTTTTTAAACCGGCACAACCTTCTTCCTCAGTTGTGACTTTTGGGGCATCCTAGTAAGCTGTTCTTAAATGATTGCCAATTATTGTTCATATATTTCTGATTAAATTCTTTCTCCCAGCTAATTTTGTTCATAATAGATTTCAGCTTTATAAAACTGGCCCTATTAAAGCACTAAGTATATTTATATTACTGGTCTAGATTTTATTCTGCTTGCACATTATAAATGCGATCAAGTCATGATCATGTGTACCTAAGCTACCATTAATTTTTTTTGTTCTGTGATCAGTTCCTCTTTATCTGTTAGGACAAGGTCTGATATAGAATCCCCTGTGTTGGTTGCAACACTTTTTGCATTAGGAAATTGTCCTCTATTATGAGTAGAAATTCAAATGACGTTTTAGTTCTGGCAGCATGAGACCTCTACATATGTCACTCAAATTTAAGTCCCCCATGATCATGCAGCTTTTTTTCCCCCTACACCATGTAGATCGGTGCAGAACGAGGTGGTCATCCTATTCCCTAGAGTGATTTGATGGGCTGTAGCAGACACCAACTAATACCCCTTATCTATTAGGAAATCAATCCACAAGCATTCAAGATCACACCTAGCAGGCCCAGGTTTGAGAAAGATATGAAATGTTGATTTCTGGTCTGAGTCAATACCTAAAGGAGTCTACTTTCTGATTTCATTTCAGATGCAGGTGAAATTGCTCTCAAGAGATTTCTGCCTTTGGGGACCAGCATCTCATAAGGAAAGTTTGAGACAGTCCGACTCTGTCAAATATGAACCATAACTCTAGCCCTGTTCTGGTATCCAGCTGATCTGAATCCAGTTCTGAGCACAGCCTCCTCAACAAGTCTCTTATGCCACCCTGACCTGGAACATCTGGGCAGGCAGGCAGGTTAGCCTCTTCAGTTGCACTGGATCCTCTACATCTCTCCCATGTCAGATGAGGAGGATTCACACAGAATGGGAGAGCAGAGAAAGCACCTGCCTCCCCAAACTAAAGGGGCAGGGCAGAAGGAGGGGGGGGGGGAAATCAACTCCCTTGAAGAAGCCAGAAACACTGGTTAGTAATACCTAGCTCTTATGTAGTGCTTTTCATCAGTAGAGACTCCAAGTGCTTTACAAAGGAGTTGAGTATCATTACCCCAATTTTACAGGTAGGGAAATTGAGGTACAGAGCGGGGACATGATTTACACAAGGTCACCCAGCAGGCCAGTGGCAGAGCCATGAAAAGAACCCTGTTCTCTTGAGTCCTAGTCCAGTGCTCTATCCACTAGGCCACATTTCCTCTCTATGTGGCACCTAAAACCAAGAGTCTCCTGCCAACACTGAGTGGTTTAGCTAGATGTGTATTGTAAAGTGGCTGGTTCCTGTCCTCTGTTTCTAAAACAGGCATTCCACACCCCACCCACTCTGTGCTTTCCCCCACCTGCGTATCACAGCCATGAATTGATATGTGATTGCTTATCAACACAGAGACTGAAGGGAATCCGTGCCAGCTAGGCTTCTTTTATCCAGTCCCTTAGAAACTGGTATCCTTAAAATTAGAGATCAAAGCCAAGCTGCGAAGTCCAGAACCTGCTCCAGGTCTGATCCTCAACAAGAGTCGGGGCTGTTCGGATCAGGGTTTTCAATTGTCCAATTACAGAGAAAAGGACCAGCTGTGAAGTTGAGATCAAACCATTGTTTGCTCTGGGGTGGGGGAACCAGGTACTCAATCTCCTGGGTAAACCACCAGGGCCCACAGCACTATGTGCAAGTGCTAAATAATAATTTGTGTAAAACTTTGGGCGTTCAGATTTGCACCACGACCTCCTCTCTGCTTACGATAGCCAGAGGAGGACGGGAAGTGAAACTGAGCCACATTCTGCAACCTTTTAAAATGAGCAGAAAAGCTGATAGTGACAATGAGCAAGTCTAGCACTGGTACAGAGACATTGAGCGGGTGGAGAATGTGCAGCTGATACAGTTCCTCATACTTCCAGCAGGTGTCATTATACAGCTGCCAAAAAGGCTAATCTGTGACCCAAATCCAGAAAGAGGGAGAATAAACCTTAATGAGCCAATGTTCCTCTGACCGCAGCACTCAAACCTTCCTTGTAACCAAGAAGGAACCACCTGTCCCAGACAAGCATACCGTGGAATGACAATACGGATGGAAGACAGGTAGCATCTGTCATGACAATTGATTTACAACAGGTTAGTTTGGAAAATAACCTACTATAGCTGACTGGACTTGGCAAATGCCCCATAAACTCATGTGAGTCACAGGTTTGCCTGCTTTCTTCCTGATCGCTATAGTGGTTCTGTGTACATACACTACACACACGCCTCTCCTCCAAACAAGCTTTGCACATTGGATACAGAAAGTGGACTGTAGCTTGTTTGTCTGCTGCCCTTTTCATGCTCTCGCCCTACCAATCCTGCATCGAACTTTCTCTGCCAGTTTTGTCCTTCATATGAGTTCACCCTCCTCGATAGTCCGGGAAGGGCCCACATTGTAGACTGAAAAGAAACCCAGTTGCTGATGAGCCAAACGAACACCAACCTCCAAACAGTCCCAATCTGTGGGTAGCTCAGATCCACATCTGATATCAGCATTGTTCACACTCAAAGCACTTTATGAAGCCTGTAGAATTAGTCCTCGCAGCCCCTCTGCGAGGTGTCATCTCACATTTGAGAGATGGAGAAACGACGGCACAGAGAAGTGACATGACTTGCCCAAGATCAACCAGTGACAGTGAGTCAATACATTAGACAGTAATAGGACCAAGGAGTCCTGACTCCCAAACTTGTGGTCAGCCCCACAAATAACACATCCCTGAAATGCTATAATGCCTTGCATTTCTGTAAGGCTGTTCATCCCAAAGCACTCTGGGATAGTTTCCCTCTCTGTGTGCGCCTGACCAGAAAGCTCCTTCCAGTGGCCAGATCAGCATTTTACTGAGCAAGAATACACGTTTTTGTTCTCCTGTGTATTACACTGCAGTCTTCGTTTGTCTGTCTGTCTGTCCTCAGTGTTACATCATGGGTGAAAGGAATAAGTCCAAGAATTCTCTTAGCACATTTCCAAGGTGCACAGCCCTAAAAGGGGGCTTCTGGACTGCTGGAAGTTAAAGCACTGCTACGGCTAATTCACTGAGCGCCCCAAGTCACGCTCGTGCTGTGTGCCTCAGTTTCCTTATTTGGATGAGGAGGATACCCAGCTCGGCATAGCGCTTTGAGATCCTCTGAGATAAAGTGCTCTGTAAGGGAAAATGTATAGTGTTGCTATCAGGGGAAGTCTGGCTCCAGCCTTGGCATCCCAGGTCCAGCTCTCTTAATCATACTAACTGAAATACATACATACAATCAAATTAAACAGCAGGGGCTCTTGGCTTTAATGTGGCAGGTTGGCCCTTTAGTGCATGTTTCCCAGGCTGTGCAACAACAGCTCTTTCATAAGACTGCATCAATTGGAAATGGGTTGTAAGCAAATGACATTCTTGTCCCTTAAGCATGATTTAATAAGTCATAAGAATGGCCATACTGGGTTAGGTCAAAGGTCCATCGAGCCCAGCATCCTGTCTTCCGACAGTGGCCAATGCCAGCTGCTTCAGAGGAAATGAACAGAACAAGTCACCATCAAGTGATTCATCCCATCGCCCATTCCCAGCTTCTGGCAAGCCGCAATCCCTGCCTATCCTAGCTAATAGCTATTGATGGACCTATCCTCCATGAATTGATCTAGTACTTTTTATTTTTGAGTCCAAATCCAAAAGCTGACCTGCCAATATAAAATGCTAAAGAATCCTCTGCCAGCTCTCCATACAAGCCATGTCTTAATCTCCTCTCCTCCATGCTCTTTGTTTTTTCAGGGTAGATTAAAATCCTGTCGACCCACTTTCTCATTCAAGCTGGTTATGGGGAGAAAACAAACCATGGGTCATTGTGGTTAGACATCTTAACATGGCCCCAATCCAGACACTCACAAGGGATCCCATACCTGTCAAGGATTCTAGTCATGTGAGCATTCAGAATCAGGCCCTACTATTAAACAAGACAATGGTTTTTCATTGTTACCAGGAGCTAACAAAAGCAGGATGTGTCAGAGCCTCAAAAGGAGTCTTTGGGCCCACCAAGAGCTCTGTCCTGCACGACCCTTGTTAGCAACACGTCCTAGGCTTTCAAGCAAGGGAACTTTCTTCCCACTCCTAGCCACTGCTGTGCAGTGTGACCTAAAGAAACCTTTTCCTAGGCTGGAGGAAAGCTAGAATTAGGCAGCAGCTTTGGATGATCGCAGTGCCAGTGAACGTTTTCCTTGTGAGAGCTTCCATTGCTACGAATGTGAGGAACGCATCTTGTCCTCTACGTAGGGAGTGACCGTCTGGGCCTGCCTTACATGAACAGGGTAAGAGGCACAGCTCATAACCTTTCACCGTGTCCTGCCCACATAAAAGTGCCTGCCACCAGAGTCATTATATGCGGAGATTGCAGGGGGGGATGCAGTTTGAAAATGGCACTAGAGTGCCAGGGTTTTGGCTTTCCATCTCATCTGTTCTGACTTTAAGTGCTTGCTCGGTCATTTACATTTCCTCTTTCATGCCCTGATCTCCATCCTAACCTGGGCAAAACTGAGCATTAACGAACACAGCATCAGACGTCTTGTTGGTACCAATCACCTTCGGTGCAGCACCCTCAGTGTAGGACCCTCCCTCCCCCAGCACACCAAGACTGGAGTGTTGCAGTCATGGAAAACCCTCACGCCTTCTGTTACATCCTCACTTTGATTTTTGAAGGTGGCTGGCTGGTTGGCTGGCTGGCAAGTAATGTGTGTAGCATGTCCATCTGGTTGGGCATTTTTCAACAAAATGTCTTTTCATAAAATAAATGCCGATTCATCAAAATCAAAACTTTTTGCCGAAAAGATTCGTTTCGACACATTTCTTGACTCAAAAAACAAATGCTGAAAAAAAATTGGAAATGTTTTGGATTTGGAAATTTGGCAATTTTTCTAAATGACAATTTTTCTAAATGAAAGCTTTCCATTTCCTGGTTTGAAATGACCTTTTTCATTTTGAAATGGAAGCTTATTTTAGTACAATATTTAAAAAAAAACCCACTCAAAAATAGTTAAAATTGGAACAAGAGAAATTACCAAAACAAAATGTTTTGATTGACCTGACATTAAAATGAAGTCAAGAACAGAAAATACTACACATAGTCAGTATGGCTGAGTTAACAGTGCTTTTGGACCCTCATACTGAATTCACAGGTTTTTTAAATTAATTTTTCTAAGGATTATTGAAGGAAAAAATAGGAAAGACAAAACAGAAAATAACGGGACATAGATGCTGAGAAAACTTGCTCAGTTCCTTAGTATAGCGTCCAGCCGCTGTAGCTACCAAGTGCCAGTTGACCACTATCAGCATGCATTGAAAGCAGAAAGGAAGTCAATGGGAGTCTTTGGATCAGGACCATAGTCCTTCTCAGTGAGGATTCTGAACATGCCACATTTCAGGTTACGAAGTTCAGCTGTGCTGCTATATGTGCAAGAAAAAGTGTGGCAAATTTTAATGCGCTTTCTTCCATCAACACGTAACTCAGAAATAGCAGGAGGAATTTCAGTCAAATCAGGAAGAAAACAAAACTCACCTTTGGGCAGAGGTGAAGCACACAGGGCTGGTAAATTACATCTCCAGGGAGAATTAGGCAGAGAGCTATGAGCGGGCAAAACTGGGCTTATAACTGAAGCCATTTTGCAACCTTAACTATAGCATTTGATACCAATGAATGCACTAATAAGGGGAAAGAATTGTCATGTGGTCATTGCAGGTCACCTTCAGGGGAAAGTGTCACCAACAATGGCAGACAGACATTTAAAGAAGTAGGTGGAAAGAAAGGAGCCAACAAAACACGTTCCATTTTTATACGAATAAAATTTTATTCAATTTTAGACAATTAGAAAGAACAAAGAAAGAGGCGTGAACAGTCTCATGAAGGGTATAACCAGAAGAGTTTTCCCAACACTGAAGCAGGGCTGCCAAAGAGCAGCATCCCTTTAAACCTCATGGAGTTATTGTTACAAAAGCCAAAAGAATTTGCTGGGAATTTTTTGTTTTCACATTGGGATTTTGAAAGCCATTCTCCCCCTCCAAACAGCCAAGGGAGAGACAGGCAGCACACTAGCAAAGAGATTGCTCCCTGGGAAAGTTGTGTAAACCAGGTAGCTGTCTGCCTGGTTTGCTGGGGAGGTTTGCAATCTCTGTGGACAGAATTGGGAGTACGGGAGGGCAATGGGGTGGTTGGTTTTCAGGGGGGTTTTTTTGAAGCAAAGAAGGCACAAAATCTCAGCCAAGCTTCAAACCAGTGCAGCAGAGGTAGCCCCCTGTGCAACATCCGTGCCCACACGGAGTCAAGGAGACAGACTCTCAGCAGTGTCTGTGTGAGCATGAAAGATATGGCTCCTGCAGCATCTGTGCCATGTGGAAGAGAAATGAGGATGAGAGTGGTTGAATTGTACAGCTCCCTTTTCCTTTGCAGGGATGGGGATAGTGACAGCCCCTGGGATAACAGCCTCCCTTTCTTAGTGCCAAGGGGCTGGTACTTGAGTGTGTATGTGTGCGAGGGGATGTTCCCTTTAAGTATAGCAGTGTCGGCATAATGAATGAGGCATGTGTGGACATCAGGATGTGGCTCCTTGGATCTGCCCGCCTTGAGCCATTGGGATCCAGCCTCCTTTTAGCAGCCGGACCCTCAAATGGTTTAGACCCTCAGCTTTGATTAAGGCTATTTAGTCGCAAGAGAAAAACCTGGCTATGTGAAAGTGTGTGGCATGGCGGCAAGAGACCACCAGGCACATCTGCCAACGTGAGGCGGCCCAGAGACCTGGCCACGCTGCCTGGAGGGAACGAGCAAAGGAAAGGGGCAGACAACTAGAACACAGGCCCCAGGGGACTGCCTCCTCCACGGGGCCCCTGCTTTTGCTCTTTCTAAAGAACGGTACTTAAAACCAAGCCCTGACAACCCCAGCATCCCGTAAGGAAGGAGTAAATGTGGTGCCCCCCGTGCGACACGCACCACGCTGGGACCATGCGAGGCAGCCCCAAACAGCCCAGGAGGGAGAACCTACCATGCAAAGGCCAAAACGAAGCCCAGCTCGTGGGGAATTGAAGCGACGTGCCCAGAAACGGAGCAGCTCTTCAGCTGTAGAGGCTTTGGGCCAGCCCGTCAGGAGCCGGCTTCTGCTTCCCACCCCACTTGACTCCTCTACGGCGCTGACAAACACCCTGCTGCAGCAGCCGCACGTCCCCTTTGCCGAGCTGCTTCTCGGAGAAGGAGGCCCCGATGGCAGCGGCTTCCAAGGACTCCGGAAGCATCCAGAACTAGGGCAGGAAACCGTCCCGTGTGAAGTGAGAAGGAAACCGAAATAAATAGAAGAAAGAAGAACTTCCAAGCCCTGCCCACGCTGGCTGGTCTGACCCTGCCTCGTCCCTTTGAAATCGGCCCGGCTTGGCCAACGTCCCCTTGTGGACCTCTTCGATTCCATCACCTGCTCTGGGGCCGGCAGTGGGGGCGTGAGCAGCAGAGCTGATGTCCTCCCTCGGCAGGTCCTTCCCTCCCCTGCCGGCTCTCCTCTCAAACCCCCCCACCTCTCAAAAATCAAGAAAACCCACATCAGGCAGAGATTAGAAACAAAAGCGCTGACCCCGTTGGGGCCCCGCCTATGGCCCTGGCCTGGTGCTGAGACCCATCTGGTGTGGAGGAGCCCCCTGAGATCCCGAGGGCGGAGTGGTGAGGAAAGGACCATCGCGTTGGTGGGTTACAGTCTAGTGGAGGGGGGCGGGCACCAGGGAGAAGCACGTCTCCCCGTTCCTCGCATTTCAGGGAGGAGAAGGAGGGTCTCTGGGCCAGATCTTTGCCCCATCTGGTACGATAGCTTCTCGCTTTCCTGACACCCGCTCTGGCCTCCTACACCAGGGAGCCTGCTCGGCTCTGGGCTGGCACCATAACAGGCACCGCCCCTATCCGCTCCAGCGTCGCCTGGCTCACGGCATAGGAGCGTGTGTGCTGAGGCCTCGGCTTCCTGCTGACTGAGCCATTGCTCCTGGCCACCTCCTGCGGGGATGGTGCCGTGCTGGCTGTCACCACCAGCATCTTAGGTGGCGCTGGGGAAGGGTGGCCTCCGTTGGCATAGACAGGGCGGGCATTGGTGCTCCCGGAGCGGGAGAAGGGCTGGCGCACCTCGTTGTTGTTGCTGAAGTGGGTGAAGGAGTCTGTGGCGTGATTGGCTTTGGGGTCGTTCCAGTAGCGGCTGTTGTAAGTGTTGGAGGAGGTGAGGGTGTCGTTCTCCGAGGAGGACGCGTCACCATGGAACGCTTTCGTGGACGAAGAGCATTTGGGTGGCAGGTCATCCTCCCTAAAGAGAGAGAGAGAGAGGGCCGGAGATCCGAATCCTGTCTGCAATCCCCTCCTGCCCCCGTCCTCCCTCCAGAGAGTGGCAGCCGGTTGTTAGAACCGGGCGCAGTTTTTCACACACAAAATATTTTGGCAAAAAATACAGAAACATTTTGCGAATTCATGTCAATTTCATTGAACTGTCTGTTTATAAAAAAACCCACAAAAGGAAGTTCAGGGGCGAGGGAGGAAACGGTTCCATTGTTCAGTTTGAAATGACTTCTTGTTTCGAAATTTCCCTAATTTTATTTTTAAAAATCAAAAAAACCTTTTACAATGCCCTAAATCAAAACAAAACGTTTTGTTTGACCCAAAATTAATTATTTTTTGGTTTTTGATTTGATGAAAATTTCAAATATTGTTGTGTTGGAGGTGGGGGGCCCTTAAACAAAGTGGTTTTGGGTTTTTTTTCATAATTGCTAATGAACCAAACACTCCGTTACTCACCCAGCTCTAGTGGCAGTGGTGATCAAAGGCGCCAGGGGACAGTCGCAGTAAACAAGGGCACTATCCTGGCCTGATCACACAGCACGATTCTCATCTTAGTTCTTGTTAATTATCCCACCTGCTAGCACCATGTGAGGGAGGCAAAGATCCCATGGGAAGCAGCCGTGTGTTTGTGGAGAGAGGGATCTAACCAGGGACAGGGCCATAGCTGTAACCTTGGACAAAGTCTTTCCTATATCCCGAGAGCCTTCCCCCATTGCTGTTTCGTACCCTGGACTAGGATGTCGCATTCGTCCTACACCCACATTCCTCCTTTCAGTTTTGAAGTCACTCTCCCCACATAGCCACTGCTGTCAGCCTCCAGCTACATCCCCCTTGTGTAAAGACAGGCTATGCAGAGATCTCCCCCCCACCCAGGGCCCCCACATGAAGGGGGAAAGGGGAGGCCCTGGGGACCTGAGGTTCCCTGCCATCTGTCTGCCCTTAGCCCAACCTTATCTCATTGGGGATCTCCTCCTCCTCTTCCTCCTTGTGTTTGTTCTTCCAGTAAACCAGGGCCACCGCCACCAAGACAATGCAGACAAAAAGCACGACTGCACCCGTGGCAACGGCTCCAGCAATCAGGCCGACGCTCCGGGGATGAGCTGTGTGGGACATGGAACAAAAAGGGAAGGAAGAAATCAGGGTTGGGGTGCCACCTGGAGCTAGAGTGTCTGGAGCTAGGGAAGAACATGGTGGCGCAGAAGGGTCTCCATCACCACAGTCGTGGGCACCAGGGTCCTAGACTGTAGAGGAGTGATTGCTCAGGATATACTTGGTTACACTGGTTATCAGAGCAGAGTCCAACTGCATGGCCAAACCTCCCACTGGAATGTACTTACGTGCAATGACTTGCAGGTCCAGAAGGCAGGTGCTGGTTCCGATGGCATTAGAAGCCACGCACTGGTAGAGACCTGAGGACCCAGTGCTGATATTCCGGAGGGTGACTGTGCCCTGGACTTGGTCTAGACAAGCAGGAAGAAAAGAAGGATTTATACATAACCCCCACACGAGAAAACCATGAAAAGGCAAATCCAGCAAATAGAGAATTCTGGTGAGACTCTTAAGAGAGAAATAAATTAGGAAATAACCTTGAGATGGAAGCATCTCTCTCTCTCTCTCTTTCACACACACAAGATTAGGTCTTAAGGAGCTTACAGTAGATGTTTCTTTTTCTTTTTATAGATGAATTTTCGTACGTGAAAACTTGGAACTGATATTGTGCAAGAGAAGAAAACCAGACAAAATACAAGCAAGGAATGTGCACCACACAATTCTTCCATAAAAATTAAATCCTGCCCTGCAGCCCCCCTTCTAGGCCAGGCCTGGGCTCCCCACACAGCTCTGCCAATGCCCCTCACTCCTGTATACAAAAAAAAATCAAAGGATCCCATACCAGTTGAAACGCTGGAGTAAGTGGGGGTAAAAGAATAGAAACAGGCGGGTTGCCATTTGGCCGGTACATCAAGATTAACTTTTAAGTCTCACAAGTGGTAACATGGGATTTTTTCATAATCAAAAAGATGGTCAGGGCCTTGGCTTTATTTCACATCTGGAGGACAGCTCCTCCAGAAGCACAGCACCCCTTGGCACCACGCTGGGACATAGGGGTAAGTCCTCAGAGTCAAGAGATTGTAGGGTTCTTTGGGTGATCCTAATGCTATTTTCCCACAATTTCCAGTCCTTGGCTCTTTTAAGGCTTGGTCTACACTTACCCCAGCGATTCGGCGGCAGTCAACGGGAGTTACGCAAAGTATGCAAAGAACTTGCGTAACTCTCGTTGACTGCTGTGCTTCTCTTCTGCGCGCCGTCTTCACTGCACTGCGCCACTTGAGGAGGTGGCTTTAGTACATCGACTTCTGGATCAACTGAGCTTCTTCACTGACCGTTCAGTCAATCCAGATAAGTCGATCTGACGGCAGCGAGTTTGCCGCTGTCAGTGTAGACATAGCCTTAGTTAGCTTTGAAATGCACTTTAATCTGTGAGGCCCCCAAAATCAATAGCAACCTGCAAACATTTTGACCACAACTTTTTTTGTTGAGCCGTTGTAGCCCAAGAGGCATTTCCTATATGAAGAAACACTACAGTGAGAACGGTCACTAGAGGGCACCCAAGACACTACGGCTGTCAAGTCACCCTTTTATTCCCACATGGTACCTTCTTTAGGAATAAGTGAGGGTGCAGTGACTCAGAGTAAACTCGATATGTTGTGTCATCACTGGCAGCACAGACAAAACCAAACCAAATTAGCTACCTAGGGAAGAGGAAGATAAACAACAGACCAAGCACCTTGTGTGGCAGTCGGGGGTAGCCTGGGGGCATTGTCCAACTTCTCCCAGAGGTATGTCGGCCGAGGGATGCCTTCTTCTGAGTTGCAGGTCAGGGTGATATCACTGCCGACATCCAGAGACCCCTGAATTCTGCAGAGCGGGGCAGACGGAGGAACTACAATGAGAGCAGAGGAGAAAGTGACAGCATGTCAGGAAGCATATCCAACAAAGGGGCTAGGTTCTTGCTGCTCACCCGTTACCTGTGAGTGTGCCCCCACATCCGGGAAAGCAGGGCCACCAGGATGGGCAACAGTACAGCTGAAAGGCAGTGAAAGGGCAGAATGGGGATGGTGAGAGATTGAAAGGGAAGCCACAGACACAGAAGCACAAAAAAAAAGGAAAGCACAACACTGCTGAATTTTTCATGGTCACTTTGCATTCGACCCATCCCTGGGAAGAAGAGCATCTGCAGTTCCCTAGCTGAGATAACATGATAAGGCCTTTCATTAAATCCTCCTGCTCCATAGCATATGCTGGTTATGGGCTGAGGACAGCAAAACATTTAAGTTATAGCACACTTGGCCAAGTGCATTACTGGGGGATCTACAACCTACTGTGAAGCACTCAATACAGGCCACTTTCAGGGGAAGGAAACCAGAGTCAAGGGACCACAGGTCTGTCCCAGTCTCCTGTGGCTATGTAGGAAACTCTCATGGCCCTGTTAATATATCTACCTCCCCCCCACCCGCCCCTGACACTCTCATCCCCTCAGTACATTTCCCAAACCACCTCACACTCCAGCCACAAGAGCCATTTGTCCCCCAAAACATACACACGCATAAGATACCCTCCCATACCCCCCAGTACAGCCATCATCCCCACTCACAACCTCCCCCAATGTTTCCCACCCCCAAAAGCCCCCAGGACTGTCTTGTTCCCCAGTACATACCCCACTATACCTAGAAAATTCCCTTGTCTCCCCACTCACAATACACACACCCAAGACGGTGAGTCCAATGACTCCAATGTTCCTGCCACCTCGGTCTGGAAGGTTGTTGACCAAACACTGGTACGTGCCAGTGTCTGACAGCTGGGTGTTGTTGATGAAGATGGAGGCACTGGTGGTTGGCATTGTTCCTGCAAACCCCACTCGCCCATAGAACTGGGGTGCACCACCAAAGATCTGCCCACCTTGGTAGAGAATAACCTAGAAGAGAAAAAAGGATTGGACATCTCTCAGTACCGGCTGGTGTGAAGAAGCCAGGTGTGTATTACAATGAGGGGTAAATCAGAAAAGGCCAGCTCCTAATGGACCTCAGTGAAACCAAATGCCAATTTACAAGTAGCTCCATGTGGAGGCACCTTGATAGAATTCCTCTAAGGGAGGATTGCCCTGTGATAAAATGGGAACTCAGCAGTAGCCTCAGAGGCAGACGGTGAGTGTCAGTAATACACTGTGATAGACTCTCTTCTCAGAGGCAACATGCCAAGTTCCCAAGTCTATTTCTATGATTGCATCTGGGATGTCAACCTCCTCCTCCTCATTCATGTGATGGTCAATTTAGTTCTCCTTTTGGTGGAGATGCCCTAAATTGATTTGAGACTGACCTTTCATAGAATCAAAGAAGATTAGGGATGGAAGGGACCTCAGGAGATCATCTCGTCCAACCCCTAGCTCAAAGCAGGGCCAACCCCAACTAAATAATCCCAGCCAGGGCTTTGTAAAGCCAGGCCTTAAAAACCTCTGAGGAAGGAGATTCCACCACCTCCCTAGCTAACCCATTCCAGTACATCACCACCCTCCTATTGAAAAAGTTTTTCCTAATATCCAACTTAGACCTCCCCACTGCAACTTGAGACCAGTGCTTCTTGTTCTGTCATCTGCCACCACTGAGAACAGCCTAGCTCCATCGTCCCTGGAATCCCCCCTTCAGGTAGTTGAAGGCTGTTAGCAAATCCCCCCTCACCCTTCTCTCCTGTAGACTAAATAAGCCTAGTTCCCTCAGCCTCTCCTCAGAAGTCATGTGCTCCAGCCCCCTAATCATTTTCGTTGCCCTCCGTTGGAGTTTCTCCAATTTGTCCACATCCTTCCTGTAGTGGGGGGTTCAAAACTGGACACAATACTCCAAATGAGGCCTCACCAATGCCGAATAGAGGGGAATAATCACTTCCCTCAATCTGCTAGCAATGTTCCTACTAATACAGCCATTGGCCTTCTTGACAATAAGGACACATGTTGACTCATATCCAGCTTTTTGTCCACTGTAACCCACAGATCCTTTTCTGCAGAACTGCTGCCTAGCCAGTGGGTCCCCGGTCTGTAGCAGTGCATGGGATTCTTCTGTCCTAAGTGCAGGACTCTGCATTTGTCCTTGTTGAACCTCATCCGATTTCTTTTCGCCCAATCTTCCAATTTGTCTTGGTCACTCTGTATCCTATCCCTACCCTCCAGTGTATCTACCACTCCCCCCAGCTTAGTGTCATCTGCAAATTTACTGAGGGTGCAATCCACCCCATCCTCCAGACAATTTAATGAAGATATTGAATAAAACTGGCCCCAGGACCAATGTCTGGGGCACTCTGCTTGTTACCGGCTGCCAATTAGACATCGAGCTGTTGCTCACTATCCATTGAGCCCGATGATCTTTATCCACTTTATAGTCCATTCATCCAACCCATACTTTTTTAACTTGCTGACAAGAATACTGTGGGAGACTGTATTAAAAGGTTTGCTAAAGTCAAGATATATCACATCCACTGCTTTCCCCACATCCACACAGCCAGTCACCTCATCATAGGAGTTTAATCATGTTGGTCAGGCATGACTTGCTCTTGGTGAATCCATGTTGACTGTTCCTGATCACCTTCTTCTCTTCCAAGTGCCTCAAAATGGATTCTTTGAGGACCTGCTCCATGATTTTTCCAGGGACTGATGTGAGGCTGACCGGTCTATAGTTCCCCGGATCCTCCTCCTTCCCTTTTTTGAACATGGGCACTATATTTGCCTTTTTCCAATCATCTGAGACTTCCCCGATCACCATGAGTTTTCAAAGATAATGTCCAATGACTCTGAAATTACATCAGCCAACTCCCTCAGCACCCTCGGGTGCAATGCATCCGGCCACATGGACTCGTGCATGTCCAGCTTTTCTAAGTAATCCTGAACCTGTTCTTTCACCACTGGAGGTTGCTCACCTCCTCTCCATACTGTGCTGCCCAGTGCAGTAGTCTGGGAGCTGACCTAGTCTGTGAAGACAGAGGCAAAAAAACATTGAGTACCTCAACGTTTTCCACATCACCTGTCACCAGATTGCCTCCTCCATTCAGGAAGAAGCCCACACTTTCCTTGACCTTCTTGTTGCTAACATACCTGTAGAAACCCTTCTTGTTACCCTTCATGTCCCTTGTTAGCTGCAACTCCAATTGTGCTTTTAGCCTTACTGATTTCACTCCTGCATACTCGAGCAGTATTTTTATACTTCTCCATAGTCATCTGTCCAACCTTCCACTTCTTGTACACTTCCTTTTTGTGTTTAAGCTCACCGAAGATTTCTTTGTTAAGCCAAGCTGGTCGCCTGCCATATTTGCTAGTCTTTCTACTCATCAGGATAGTTTGTTCCTGCGCCGTCAATAAGGTTTCTTTAAAATACAGCCAGTTCTCTTGGATTCCTTTCCCCCTCATATTAGCCTCCCAGGAGATCCTGCCCATCAGCTCCTTGAGGGAATCAAAGTCTGTTTTTCTGAAGTCCAGGATCCGTGTTCTGCTCTTCTCCTTTCTTCCTTTTGTCAGGATCCTGAACTCGACCATCTCATGGTCACTGCTGCCCAGGTTGCCATCCACTTCTATTTCCCCTATCAATTCTTCCCTCTTTGTGAGCTGCAGGTCAAGAGGACCATGGCTCCCAGTTGGTTCCTCCAGCACTTGCACCAGGAAGTTGTCCCCGACACACTCCAAAACATCTTGGATTGTCTGTGCCCTGCTGTATTGCTCTCCCAGCAGATTTAAGGGTGATTGAAGTCCCCCATGAGACCCAGGTCCTGTGATCTGGAAACTTCCATTAGTTATCTGAAGAAAGCCTCGTTGACCTCATCCTCCTGGTCTGGTGGTCTATGGTAGACGCCCACCACGACATCGCCCTTGTTGCTCTCGCCTCTAAACTTAACCTAGAGACTCTCAATAGGCTTTTCTCCAGTTTCACACTGGAGCACTGAGCAGTCATACTGCTCTCAATTCATTGCAATGATTCTCACCTCCATCACCTTTCAGCTCCGCTGCTGGGCCCTTCAAGAGTAGAGGCAACAGGATCGCTTTATCCTCTGGGGGGCCCTATCCTGAGTCATGAGCTGGTCACACTAGTGACAGAAGTCCAGCTACTGCACAGTTTTTCTGAACTATACTCCAGAAGGGTTATCAGCCAACCCACACCCAATACACATACCCATGCCCAAGTAGTGTTAATGGGAAAAGGGAAGAGAAAGACACAGACAGCTCCACATTCCAAGGAACCTGGGTACCTGTTCTGGCTGGTTGGCGTTGGAGAGCGGGATCACCATCCAGATGACGTTAAGGTTAGTGAGGGCAGCGCTAGTGGTGAAGGTACAAGGCAGGATTGCCGTTTGCCCCCGAGCAACCTGGATACTCCCCGAGCTCACTGACACCTCTAGGGGGCTCACCAGACCTGTAAAGACAAAGTTCAAGCATTCACCCCCTTGCCCATGCTCTGGCAATGCCACCCCTTTCATGCAGCACTGTACATGAGTGCAGCACGGCGCCAGCATTGAGCAATGGGCAGCCATCCTTGTCCAACTACCACAGGCCAAAAAGGGCTACATTATCCTGCAGTGCTTTGTAAAACGGAGCCATTCTCCCCAGAGTCATTGCAAAAGGCAAAGGTGAAATGGCAGCCATCTTCACTGAGGACATTCTGGCTTCAGTCCCTCTGAAAATAAGGGGGTCCATTTTGAAGACAGGGAAAAATCTGTAAGAAAAGCCAAGCTGTCCTAGAGCTAATGAGTAGCATTTTAAAAGCCACCTAACATCAAGATAGATGGCAGCTCTGAAGCCGTCCAACAAGACCTGGATACAAGAATTTTAACAAAGAGAGAAATAACTCATGTTATAGGAGATGTACAATTAGCCCTCCATATTTCCTAATAAAATCCAATATGACCCGGTAAGTTTTCATGATTGTTTTACATTTAAAGGGATAAAACCAATATATGTTTTTAAATTCCAATTTCTTTCGATGTGGTTATAATGACTCCTGACCCTGAAGGAACAGATCTAAGTGAAAGGACTTTCCATCGTTCACGCTGTTTCCTTTTTTTTTTGCATTTCACTCAGGCTGGATAGTGCAAGTACCTGGCAAGCCTCGCTTTGACTATCAACCGTTTTCAGCTCCCAGCTCTCATGCCCTGGCTCCGGGCTGCAGTGTTTGGGTTGCAAACCTTGCATGGAGATAGTTAAATCCATACAGCCAAACACTGCCCATATCAAATGTAACAAGAACATTCTGCAAAGATTTCTATTACGTTTTTTAAAGAGCTTTTTTTCTCCCACAAACTCTAAATATTGGATTAAAACCACCAACCTGCATCACTTTAAATGTCAATTAGTCCCTCTCTTGTTTTACATATATGTGTGGCCTCTTGAGGGAGGTGGGGGGCACTGTACGACATTACCAGCTATCAGATCATATCAGGACGCTGATAACACCCAGCTGTACATCTCCTGAGTGTGGATAGCCCTGCCATCTTCTGTCCTAATTAAAGATGGTCCAAAATATTCCAATGGAACATTTTGCTGTTGGAAAGTGCCAATGTGTGCTGAAATCAAAATGTGATGGGGGAAGCGTCGATTTCTACAAAATATCGACAGGAAACAGACAGGTTTCGAAACCTGCCTGGTTTCCTGCCATCTTGACCACTCAACCTTCTGGGCAACCTGCCTGGAAGGCTAATGGGGAACAAGGAGCTTGGAAGTCCTAGGAGCCTTGGCTTCCAGTTCCTTGACATCCCAGGCTTCTGTGGTCTCCAGGTCTGGGCAGCCCCCCAGGCAGCCGGTCCTGGAGCCAGAGGTCCTGGGGTTTCCAAGCTTCTAGTTCCTCAGTAGCCTGGAAGTCCCAGCTCCCAGATTCCCCAAACAGCCCAGCTCCCTGCTCCCTGGGCCTCCAGGCAGCTCTGGGCACCTCAGAAATGATCAAAATAAATGTGACCAAAATGAATCAGAAAGATCAAAATGAACTTTTGGAATTCCCTTTCCACAGGAATTTTCAAAATTTTATTTTTCTGCCTGTTTCAGAATGATGTCTTTTATTTTTAATTTGAGGATTTTCTGCTGAAACGTTTTGGCCAGTTCTGGTCCTGATATCTGAGAGAACTGGGAGCCGTGGGAAGAAACAGCTAACTTAAGTTCAAGCCAGTAAGCAACTATATGGGGATGCCAGTAGTAAGTGGAAGTAAATAGTTTGATGTGTTAGCAAGCATGACCTCCCCTCAATACAGGGCCTCTGCCTTCCAACTGCTAAGGTGAAAGGCAAACTTAGGATCCTTTTGGACTAAAGAAGGGGAGATGTATCTTTGCCCCAATAAAGTGTCTTAAGTGTCTTAAGAACCCAGCCACTGGCTGACAAATGCTCTCACCCTAACATGGGGAACCAGGGTCTTCGTTGATGCCCACTGTAGTCTGATGAGACAATCCTTATGAGCCTCGCAAATAGAGGGAAAAAGCTGTCCACAAATATTCATTTCAATTTGAAAGGGAATGTGGATTCTGTCATGTTCATGACACTTCCATGTTCACTGTCTGCAGACTCTCAAGAGCCTAAACTTGCTGGTGAAACTACTCAAGAAAAGGGAATTTTACACCTCTGTATTCGCCAACAGAAAATGTTGCTGGAAACCTTGCAGTTTGTGCTGCAGGATTAGTTACCTAAGTCATCCAATCAGGGAAATGAAATAAGATCATGTGGTTTATGTAACCAATGAGCATGGCGCAATTGCTAATATTTGCAACAAACTGCAGAATATTAAAACAAACAAGCTGCAGCATAATAAAAACACTACAATAATTCTAACAACCTACATCATTATTTCCTTCTGAAATGTGAAAATAATTTGGAATAAAAAATACATTGAAGAATTTCCCAATCGGTTTGTGAACAGGTCACAAAAAGAAAGAAAATTGGGATAATTCACCCAGCTCTGAATGTGAGCCTGACTTGCAATAATGACCATTCAAAAGGAAAGCAAAGCAACCACCACTCTAAGGGTTGCAAAGAAGAGGTGCTAACCTGGGTTAAAATAGCAGCAAAGACACAGCAACTCAGCTTTTAACTCTGATTGGCAGCACGCGTTCAACCCCAGGCTGCCCTAGAGGCTTTAACTCAAGCTGCTAATCGGAGTTAAAAGCTGAGTCACCAGGACTCCACTACTCCTTGAACCGAGTGGGTTAGCTAACTCGAGTTAAGAATATGCTTGTTTTTGCAGTGTAGACATACCCTGAGTTACCAAAGCAGCCATGGAACAGGTACCTGCTCTGTAGGAGGAAGGGGGCTCCTTGTTATCCCTGGCCTTGATTATCCCACACAGCTCTGCCAATGCCCCTCCTTCCTGACCTGCAATGCCCGCCCCTCTGGTATTCCAGTCCCCGAAGTGCAGCACTCCCTGCTATTCCAGGATACAGTCTATTGTGATACTGAACAGTGTGGAGTGGTTTTAGAAGAGGGCGTTCAGGGCTAGCGGAGACCCAGACACATTGCACTTACCCAGGGTATGTCTTTGAACCTGGATGTGCAGTATATGAATTCAATGCACTACCCGATACCTTCCCTCCTTGCTCAGCTGCCCAGGGTCCCACCTCCCACTCTCACTTTGCCACCTTGCCCCACATTTCGGGAGCTGCCATTGCCCTGAGTATCCCAACGCTGTCAGCTGCTCTTTGGCCCTGAGTGCCCATGATGCAGGAGACAGAAAAAAGACACAGCTTCATGTTGCTAAGCTAAGTGGCACCTGCAGGGCTACGGCTGGGGAAAACACACACGACAGCTTCTGACAAGCAAACATAACAAAAGTGACAAGGGAGCGGGAGACTGTGTGTATTGAGAGTTATCCCTGCACCAGTGTAAACAGAGAGATGTGCACACCCACAGCACCAGGGGGTCATTACTACAAAGTGACTCTTCTGCCAAGGAGACAGGCTAATGTGAAGAGGAAACAGCAAAGATCACATGCTCTTTACAGGCTTCTCATTCTAGCATAAGCCCCATTTATTTATATCCCAGATACATAAAAATTATTGCTATAAATAGCCCCACACAGAGACACACCCACACACTCCCATCTGCAGACACATCAACACAAAGACACATTCGGACACACGAATACAACTGTCCCAACACAGCCAGATGCACGTGTGCAAACAAACACACACAACCACAAAGAGACACGCAAGCAGATGTACACTGAAAAACACCCATTGCTATAATGTGAAGAGTTACAAGTTCAAGTGTTAGAAAATCCGGAGTTGCAAGTTCCCTATTCCCCCATTGACGTTAACTCGACCCGTTACCTAACCAGAGGGATAGAGGTTTTGCCCTTAACATAAATATGAAGGCTTGGATTTTCAAAGCAGCCTAAGGCGAATTAAGTGCCCCATGTGGGCAGCTAAACCCCTTTGGCTCCTTTGAAAATCCCAGCCTAATTTATCAAATTACACATCAGACCATAAAGCGACAGAGAACTCAGTGAAAGCTGTATTACAGCCCCACCTTTATTAAGTGAGTACCCCAAGCAGTCAGCAAAGTTAAACTACCCGTCAGAGGCAACCACCCCTCTCCTGTAAGCGACAATCACCTGCAATCGATTCCAGGTACAACAGTAGCTTCTCCTAGCTTTGGAATTCAGTGCCCATCAGGTGTACATTGGATATTCACACAGGTCTCCTGACTGACACTGGTACGAACTGGTGTAAGTGAGAGGTGGATCAGGCCCACAACCTGTACTCAGGAGACTGCGTTTTGCTTTCCATTTTGGTCCTGAAGCACCAGGGTGCAGCAGTTATGTAGAATAAATGTTCCATTTCTGCATCACCTACTTCTAGGGGAACCAGCTGGCAGAGTGATGTTTTGGCTACAAGGGGGTTGTTAGAAATGACAGCGCTGGTATTATTAAGCACTTGTGTTTCTAGGGCCTGGTTAACAAAATAATTGTTGTAATTGGGTCATTTTGATTTCATCTTTGTTGGGATCCCCTCAGCTTTCCAAGTGTTGTTCTCAGCTACCTTCTCTATCAGTTAAGGGGCCACTGTCCAACTTTCACGCCACATGGTTCATGCTTACACCTCTGGGGTCCAGTCTCACACACCTGGCCTCAGGCTCCCTGCTTCTCCTGGAGTAAGGAAGAAGCAGATGCCACTAGTCCGTTAGCTCCCACATATAGATTGTTAGCCAAGACTGGTTGGCTCAGAAACAGTCAGGGGCAAATGATGCCAGACAGATACGTGGGCACCTACACACATCTGAGAGGCTGTAGCAGAGTGTGTCTTTAAGAGAGCTGGCAGAGACCCCCACCAGGACCTGCAACTGGCTGGAACTGGGTGTGGTGCAGGCAAAATGATCTCTGAGTAAGCTGCAATCAGGGTCCCTTTTATTGGAACCTTGCATGGTACACAAAAGTGCAGCAGTTCAATGAATATCTAAAATGTTTGCTAGGAAGGGGAGAAGTTGAGCTAAGATTTGTGTGTGTTTGTAGTGCAGTCCATAATCACCTTTCGCCGTCAATTATAGAGATGACCCAAGTTAACTAATGTGGGTTAGTTAACCTGAGTTAAGACTATGCTTGTTTTTGTAGTACAGACATATCAAAGCAGCCATGGAACAGGTACCTGCTCTGTAGAAGGGATGGGGCTCCTGGTTATCCCTGACCTTGGTTATCCCACAAAGCTCTGCCAATGTTCCTCACTCCTGTCCTGGAGACCCCCTCCCCGGCTATTCCGGTCCTGGGCTCCCCACACAGCTCTGCCAGTGCCCCTCATTATTAAGTACTCCGATTTCTAGGATCTTGAACTTCTAGGACCTTGTGGCTGCGGCATTGCTTCCATGCTCAGTACCAAACCAGGGATGTGAAATAGTGTCAGAGAAGTCATCCTGTGCCTCCTTCAGTAGAGAAAGGAGGGTGGGGAGGGGACAGGAAAGGAAGGAAGCAAACAGAGAAACTGAATCAATCCAACACCACCCCATGAAAACTTTACAGTAAAGTGGAGATGGTGGGAGCAATACTTCAAGCCCCAGACAAGGCAGTGAACAATCCTGCTGCACAGTGGTGCAGAAGATGCCTTTATGGTGTATAACACTTTTGGTTTCACTAATAATGGGGGCCCAAAGGACACAGACAAGGGTACTGCCCAGTTCAGAAAATTCTATAACCCCAGATAGAAATGTGGGGTTCAAGTGGGATAGATTCTGGGATCCTAGCCAGAGAGAGAAACCACAGAACCATCTTTTACTGAGATTAAAGTAAAAACAAGTAGCTGTAAGTTTGGCCCCATGATAAGTGAAATGATCCAGACAAAACTGTCTTCAGTGCTAAGGAAGGCAGATTAAAAGAGAACACTTCTACTGGGCCAGAGCCATGGTCTCCCCATGCTATCCGCCCCAGGCGAGCTGTCGTGGCTGGCGGATACAATGCCAGAGCGATGGTAGGTCTGACTCCAAGAACAGGAGAATCGCACGCAGAGGAGAGAGTGATATATGCAATGAGCACTTTGGCTGCAGGACCTGCTAGCACAGCATCCATTTAAAGAGGCCACACGAAGAGACTCCTGGTTCTGAGTACTAATGACATTGATGCAGAAAGGACAGCCAAGACACAAGAGGGATGTTGTCACTGCCGCTAATCCCTTCTGGCCTAGGAAGGAGCAACTGCTTCGCCATGTAGTAATCCATTCCGTGGGGGGGAAGAGGGTTGCTCCCGAGTGCCAGAGAAAGAAAGCGTTGTTTCTGCTACAGGAGGATCACTACGGCCAGAGGAAGGGTGGCGATGTGCTGGCGAGCACACTCAGGAATAGAGAGAGGCTAACCGAGACTGCTCGGGGTGTGACCAGAACAGTCTCAGCATCCAAAAGAGCCACTGTAGCCGCATGAGAGCTCTGACGTGCCACGGACGAGGCAATTCGTTCGAATATTGATCTCACCCGTTCTCACTGGTGGACACTTTTTCTGCGTCTCCCAGTGAGCTCTGGCTCCCAGATGAGCCTGCCAGCTCAGTGACGGCCCAGCTACAAGCAGGACTGGCCCCCGCAAGGCATCCCGCAGCAACTCATGACTGACCGTGAGCCCTGAGAGCCAAGGAAGTGCAATGGAGTGGGGATTGGATCCAATGTCTGACGAGTCCAGCATACCCCAGCCCGATGGGGTGACCAAACGAGGAACACCGTCCTTGAAGTCATTGATCAGGAAGGCAGGGATGGGCCCACACGTGGTCACGACAGCACACGCCCCCAGCCACCAGCATGTCATACTCGCCGGCACAAACACTAGGGGGGAGGGTGCTGAGAGGCAGACGTCTAGTGGAGACAAGCACCGAGACATGGGATCACTAGTCAGATGAAAGAAGACCCGGGACACACAAAAGTGATTCTGGGTGTGCACGGCAAGACCCGAAGCAGGTTTTGGCCCAGAGCCATCCATGGGTGTTGCACCCGCTTACACCACATTGGCTCCATTCTCAGGGACACGCAGCGTAGGCAAGTGATCCTGCCAGAGAGTCTGCTGACCCCACAGGATCCATCCAAAGAAAAGCATCTACCAGTCAGTCTCATCCATCACACATGCAGAGCTCCAATCACTGCTGCACCTGGCCAGGTGTAACTAACCATCAGTCACACTGCCGACCCAGCTCCTTCCCTGCTCCCAGCCACAGACCCTTCCCAATCCCCTCCACTATACCCACTCCCAGCTGAGAATTCCCAGCTGACCATTCGTCACACAGGTCTGCAAACAAGGGCGGAAACAAGCCAGAAACTTGTGACTGAGTCACACATGACAAACTTACCCTGGGATCTGGGAATCAGGGACCCAATACAGGAAAAAACCTGAACACATGCTTAGTCCATCCCCATTTCATGAATAGGGATGCTGTCCTGTATCAGGGCCCCAGCTGGGTTCTTTCTGGCCCATGCATCCTCACCAGTAATGCCGCAGTTAGCAGGATCATCAGTGATGGACAAGAAGGCATGGACTCCAGCTCCCTCTCCACTAGCTTCTGCAGGGCTAATGGGAGTAAAGAGCCGGAAAAACTTAATACTGGTCCCAGAAATGCAAGATCTCAGTGACACGTGTATTAAAAATGTATATAGTAACAGACTAAATCTGTTTAAAAAATCAATATGTTTTCCCCCCCCTTCAGTTAAACACAGGTAAAAAAACAGAATTAACTTGTCAGCACCTTCACAGCTAGAGAAGTGGTCTGAAATCCATCTCTTTAGCACACAGCCGATTGAATAAACCGATTCATCTCCCCAGCAGGGGGAGCCATGTGCCCCATCGAATAAACACTCACCTGCTCCAGCAGGGCGTGTCCCCGTGCCATTAAACAAGAAGGCGGGACAATGAACACGCTAATTCACATAGAGCAATCAGAGGTTTGGGATCTTGAACCCTGGCCTGCAGCATTCCTTGTTGATTGCTCCGCCAGCTGATCAGAGACATCTATTACCCACAAATCTGGGCTGATCCCATCTGACCCTTCTCTACTATCATTTATAGCCCACATCTGGACTAGCCAGACAGAAAACAGAGTAACTCACTGATGAAAAACCCTCGCTGACCCACCCTGCCCTGCACTCAGCTGCTGGCCTCATGAACAGGGATAAGCCAGCACTCCTGCTTTCTCCTCCTGTGGAAATGAGTTTTTCCCCCACTGCTGGGAGGAGGCTTGGAACCAGCTGCCTGACCGCAATAACGTGAAGCGCTTCTCATTTCCCCTGCCCTCTCCACACCGCAGTGGGCATAAGGGATGGGAACCAGAGTTTAAGGCAAAAAGAAAAGAGGCAAGATTTCCACAGTCAGCTCTTGTGAGACGGCTTTCTTTCCCTCCCACTTGCTCGCCAGAGGAATTGTACTCGCTCAGTGATCTTACCTGCGTTGGAAAAAAAAAAAAAAACGAATGCAAGCTTCTGACTCGGGATAAAAGAGGATGGATATTTTTGTCTGATTTTCAGCCCATGTGTGAACTAGAAATGGATTCCAGGCATTAAATCGTGTTCCTTGTTTTGAGCACTCTCCAGCCAAGCTCGCGATCCTCCCTTCTCTCTCTCAGCTCCCCTCCCCACTCTATAGCGTCGGCTTCCTTTCTGCATCTCCACACAACTTGCCTATCGCTGCCACAAGAGCCTTATTCTTTGCAGCACGTGCTATCTGGAGCAGGTCTCCTTGTGCCTCACTACCGAGGATGCCACTGGCATGCAAGCCGGTGACACCAATCAAGTTGTATTGTATTATAGCAAGATTACAAAAATAGGAAGGGACATTGACAGGAATAAAAATAGCATCCACAATGACATTAGCTAGGATAAAACTAATCAATCCCCATGCTCTGGGGCATACGTTAATCCCCTTTCCGCGGTATAGTATTGCACAATTAGGTACATTATGGGAGGTTTAACACTTCCCTCTGATGCATGCGGCATTTGCCGATGTCAGAGACCGCTCTGTTCTGTTCTGACAGTCCTTGAATTCCCAGCGCTTGCATCTGGCTGCAGAGGAATTTGCTAGCAGCTGTACTGATGGGTTTCGGGGATTCTTTATCTTGTTTGCTGAGCAAGGGCAGAGGGTGTCCATGTGGGATCAGGTACCCATTCAGATATTCAATACTTGGCTTCTTTTGCCAATTGGGAAGACAACAAGGCATACCACAGCCCATGATCCCACTGTGTCATCCTTCGAGGTCACTGTCTCATCCCATCTCCTCCCCTCCCCTGGCAGGGTCAAATAGTGACAGGGGAAAAGGGGCAAACAAGGCACCAGTAGTAGCTCAGTAAGTGAGCCCCTCGAGTCTCTGAAGTCGACTTGACTCACTTGGGTGGGAAGCCTCTCTGCCAGGAAACGTCTAGCTACGGCAGGAAGTACGGCTGGTGATTCAGAAGGAGGCAGCCTCATGAAGAGGGCTAGTGCTGGGCAACTGTCCCAGGCTGGTGAGAGGGTGGCTCTGTGGCTGGATGCACAAGTTCCGAATCACAAGGAAAGCCAAGGCATTTCTACACGTATCCATTAAAGACCCCATTGCATAGGGGTGTCCTCCCTGTTACCCAAAGCTCAACTTGGGAAATCACAGGCGGTCTACCTAGATTTCCCCTGAAGTTTCAATTGCCTTCATGCCCTGTCCTTAATATTGTATCGTGTGGCAACAGCTACGTTCCACCTCAGAATGTGCCTTTTATTTCTAGCCTAATGTCATTTGCTTCTACAGAGGAGCTGCAGGACATAGGGATTTTGCTTCAGCTGGTGGTGCCTTTCCCCATTCCCTGTAGTGCACTAATACAAGAGGCAACCACAATCTGACTCCCAGCATTCCAGTGTGCAAAGACAGAGCAGGTGGGTGACTGGCCCGGAGGGGTGTCTGGGTGAGGAGGAGATGTGGCTCTAGGGAACCAGGACAGCTGCTGTCATGAATGGGAGTTGCAGAGCATGTAACCTGTTTTGGCAGGCCTCTCTCTCTCTTCTCTCCTCCCAAGTGTACACAGAGGCTCGTGGATAAATGCTTCTCAAGGTGTGGGGGGCACCCCTGGGGGAGAGCGAAGCACTAGCTGGACCCATGGACAAGCCTCTCACCTGCTCTCCAGAGTTTCAGCTTTCATTTCAAACAATGAAGTTATGGTTGTGAAGGAAACCCTGAAAATGTGACGGGAGTGTAACCGATGCAGAGATGTCTGCCTGTGTTTGCAGAGAGCCTGAAACAGTAGCTCTGAAGTGGGAACAGCCCCCATTCATTTCAGTTGGTGTTGACTCAGGTGCTAATGAGGATATTTTAAACATCGCTCTAGTTAACTATTTCACTGCTTGTCCCAGCATATCAGAGAGAGAAGGGGAAAGATTATTATTATTAGAAAGATATAGATCAGTGCTTCCTGAAGTGAGGGGGGGGTGTGTGAAAGACTAGCTGGGGGTGTGGGGGCAGCAGAATGGAAACTGTAAGATGTGCAGACTTTCAACAATGCATGATGGGGAGCAGCCGCAGTGTAATTGGTTTAATTTTTCTGAAGGGGGACTCAGTTCTCAAAAGTTGGGACAGACATAATCCCTAGTTTTGACAGACATAATCCCTGCCAGCGTCTCCATTCACAAGTGAGCCTCACCTCTTTGGAGAAACAGTTCAACCCACGGTGTGTTAAATATCCTGAGATTCTCCTACATGAGAACTGGGTAGGAATGCAGGACATTCTTACACCGAGCAGGAGCCTAATTAATGCTCCGCTTGGAATCTGGCGGTAGAGACATTGCCACTTAGTTTTTTCCCCCCATCTCCCTGTTAAAATTCTCTCTACAAAGCCAAGTCAGCAGAGATGCACCGCGCTGCGGATTGGTGCCAAGTGCAGTCAGCAGCATGTGCCATTGCTGACACAGCAGAGCGGCCCCTCCGGGGGAAGAAATCCACTCGTATCTCTGCAGTAGAACACATCCGCTCCCGGGATCAAGGAAGAGGGCTCGGAGTTAGGAACGGGAAATTGAAACAGGTTACCAAGGCTCTACAACAACACTTGTTCCTATTTACTGTTTGCCAAGCCATGAAAAATACATTAATGGCCCAGCAGCTTTGTAAATGATTTATGGTCAAAAGATAAATTTCTTTCTCCTCTCCTGAAAAAGGCGACACAATGATAAACTGCTTAATAAGGGAAAACAACACAAGGCTCAAACCTGATCAATAATATATCAGAGTGGGAAGGAAAGGGGCCAGCAGGGACAAGGAAAGGGTGCTGTGGGGAGAGGCGGTTCACATCTGGGGATGGGAGGTCGGGAGACAGAATAAATGGCTAGCATGTTGAAGCATATGGTGTGGGGGATTATGCATGTTGGGGAAAGGCACACTGGGTAGGGGGCAGATGGGTAGGAAAGTGGGGAAGGGGCGTGGATCATCAGCAATTTTTAACATTGCTAGAAAATGCCCCAAAGATCAGGAACAGAGTCTGAATGTATTGTCTCAACTTCATTCCCTTTCCCAACATGCAGAGATTGGCACCTCGCCTCTCATTGCTGGACTCTTTCATGCTGCAGAGGCTCCAGAAAGCCGGCAGAAACAGAGACCCTGAGACCATACACATCTTCAAGGAAGTCCCTCTGCCCCTCTCAAAATAAAAAGCCTTTCATCTCCTGCACCCCCTGTTCTCCCCAGGGACTCACAAGGACTGGAGCCGGATGCCACTGATTTTTAAACCAGCCGATCACAAAGTTCACCTTGAACACAAATGCTCGAGATCTATGGCTGCATTATCTTTACCCAAAGCAGAGAGATCTCTCTCTCAACCTGCCAAGCATCTTTCTGTCAGGAGTAGAGAAGGCAAACACAAGGCCTGGAACAAGCTAGCACCGATCAAGCACAAGCGGGGTGATAATGCACACGTGCTCCCCAGACATATGTAAAAGAGGGACACCCCTCACTTTGCTAGTCTCAAAACAATCCGGCCCCCTGCCCTGCCCCCTCACCAAGGTACCCCCTAAGGGGATCTGCAGGAGGCCTCAGGTGGTGCTGCTGTACGCCAGGGACAATCTGCCAGAAGTGGCAGCGAAGCCCAGGCGGTGTTCGTGCTGATGCAGATGCACGTTGCAGAAATAACGAGGCGACAAGCCAATTGAAACACACAACGTGTGCCTGCCTGAATGATGGTGTATTCTGTCACACACACGCAAACGTACTTCATACGGGGGGAGTCTGTGCATAGACAGTACAACGATTCACATGCATGGAAGGCTTAGTTTGAGAAACCAAGCTCTCTGGAGCTGGACCATTCCCCAGTGATCGCTGGAGACAAGTGTATCTGGAGCTGCAAGGCCAGTGTTCCAGTCTCAGCTCTACCGCTGCATGTTGTTTTAATGATGAGAGGCGATGGCCTTTGTATAGTTACCGTGGGAACCACGGTCCTGCTGGAAGGTGGATTTTGGTCCCCCTTCTAATGCCAAAAAGTGCTCGTGCTCTCAGATTTGTAGGGTTAAGTTTATTTAAGAACTAAGAGGCTGACACCTCACTCACACAGGGGCCATGCCACTGCAGTCAAGGGGTTTGTCGCCCTCCTAGGTGCTGTGCCACTCCAGCCTATGGGTCTGGCACCTCCCATAGGGATCATGTCACCCCAGCTTAGGGGTCTGGCACCTGCCACAGGAGCTGTGTCACCAGGCACATTCCGCATCTGAGCTCTGACTCCTTGGCCTACAGGCCTATGGCTCCCACCTCGGCAGGGATCACGCTGCTTATAGTGCACCACTCTAAAGGATCTCATTTAGGGGCTGAGCCAACTCCCTTCAAACTTAATAGGGATCTTTCCATTTACTTTGACGGCAGTTGGATCAGACCCTTAATACACACCTTAGCAGGCTCCCCAGGCCTCCTTCAACCTCCAAGTAATAATGATAATAAAAAAAAAAAAATACCAAGCTCTTTCCCTCCTCCCACTCTTTGCCTCAGCTTAATGGTTCCTATTTGAAACTCCTTTTCCTGTGGAGTTCTGGAGCCCTGCAAGACAAGGAATACCTTCTCCTGATCTTCAGCATTTTCTTTGTCTAAAAACCAGTTATCTTCTCAAAGAAGATCAGGTTGATCAAGCATGATCTACCTTTTGTAAAACCACATTGTATTTTATCCCAATTACCACTGACCTCTACATCCTTAACTATTTTCTCTTTCAAAATGTATTCCAAGACCTTGCATACAACTGAGGTCAAACTAACAGGCCTGTAGTTTCCTGGATCACTTTCTTTCCCTTTCTTTAAAATACGAATTATATTAGCAATTCTCCAATCATAGGGTACGACCCCCGAGTTTACAGATTCATTAAAAATCCTTGCTTTTGGGCTTACAGTTTCATGTGCCAGTTCCTTTAATATTCTTGGATGGAGATTATCCAAGCCCCCCAATTTAGTCCCGTTAAGGTGTTTGAGTTTGACTTCCACCTCATGTGTGGTCATTTCTACCTCCATATCCTCGCTCCCATTAGCCACCCTGCCACTATCTCTAAACGCTTCATTAGTCTCATTAAAAACTGAGGCAAATTATTTGTTTAGGTGTTGGGTCATGCCTAGATTCTCTTGAATCTCCATCCCACCCTCAATGCTTAGCTATCCCACTTCTTCTTTCCTTGTTTTCTTTTTATTTCTATGGCTATAGAACCATTTGCTATTGGTTTTAATTTCCTTTGCAAGGTCCAACTCTGCCTGGCTTTTGGCAGGTCTCACTTTATCCCTACACTTTCTGTCCTCCAAGAGGTAGCTTTCCTTGCTGATCCATCCCCTTTTCCATTACTTGTAGACTTTCTGTTTTCTCTTAATGACCTGTTTGAGATGCTTGCTCATCCAGCTCTCTCAGCAATTGAAGCATCTTGTTGCACAGTGATTCAGCAAGGAGTCATGCGTCACTTAATTTGCACCCCATGCACCAAGGTACTTAAGCACATGCTAACTTTCTGTGCTGTGCATAGTCCCATTGAAGGCAACAAAGTCAATGGGACTAATTTCTCATGTGTAAGGTTAAAGCATGTGCTTTAACTTGCTGAATAGGGGTCTAAGAGTTCGACTCTGGCCCCATACATTTCAGTTACAAAGCTCCCATTGATTTGAATGGTCAGGATGGAGCCCTAAGCGAACAGCACACTCATGCACAGCACAGCCTTCAGGCCTCTTGCTGAAAAACTGCTATTGCTGTTAAAAACATGACTGTGCAATCACAAAGTGCAGTTTTAAAAAAGGATCCCAATACAACCAAATCAAATCAGTTTTCACCAGGATACTCAAAGACTTTACTTCGCAGTAAGCAATGTAAACAAATTATATGATTTCTCTTTTATTGCCAGTTGATTTGAATCTAAGAACCCAAAGGCACACTGAACCGTTTTTACTGACATTTTAACACCCCACCCCCACAAAACTTAAAATTAAAAATAAAAAAATCAAACCTCAAATCTGTACCTCAAAAAAGCACCCTGTAATCCCCATATTCATCACTGGTATACGGTAGTGAAATTTCATACAAAGCATTCCTTGTAACATGTCATATGAAAAGGCATGATCTGCTGAAACTCACCGTTCTGTCAAAATATGTATATCATTAGTGTGTGTGAAGTTAGGAGATTTTGCTATATGGTTGTTATTGAAATATGTTGTGAGTTTGGGAGGCACCCACTGTTAGCTCTCCAGTGACAATGAAGGTAGTGACCCATACCCAAACAGGCCTTAATTGACCATCATGAGTCAATGACCAGCAGGGGAATTGTAAACAAGAGATTTACAATTCTGTAAGAGAGAGATGAGCAAGCACCACACAATGGGGATTGCTCAACTTTGTGACTCAGCAAGGCTCACCAGGATATATGTCTGGGCCAGTATCTTTTCTGGGTCATGAAATGAGAGTATAAAATAAGGGACAGTGGCATCATGAGACCATCTATCTCCTTACCCACCTACTCTGAAGGTAACTAGAATGCTGGGAAGACAAAAACTTTGAACTGGGGAGACTGGTCCCAGGCCAAGAAGGAAATTCAGCCTGTGTATCAAGACCTGTAACCAACCTGCAATACCCAGTGTGGTGAGAAAAGCTGTTTGTTTCAACTCTTGCTTATTCTGAAAGTAAGGATTTAGAATGCGTGTTTACTTTTCATTTTCTTAGGTAACTATCTCTGACCTTTATGCCTACCACTTATAATCACTTAAAATCTATCTTTCTGTCATTAATAAACTTATTTTAATGTTTTATCCTTACCAGTGTTCCAATTTACAGAAGGAGAAAATGGAGACAGAGACAAAATGTCTTATTTAATGTCATATGGCAGATGAACCACTAATGGAGAGAGGAATAGGATCAACTCACTTGAGAGCCAGTCTCATGCCCCGTCTACTCACCTCACCTCCTAGAGCAGTACAATGTCTTATTGCTAATGGTTTGCAATTAATACACAAATTTATTATCAAGGTAAAAATCAGCAGCTTTACTGAGTATGTTCACCTTTGCCAGAGATCTACACACTATAACACCAACAAAAATTCCGCCAAATGACTCATCTCCAAAACCCACTGAGCACCATTTAATACCTGGGATGTATTCATTGACGGGAAGGGATTCTGGAGCACAGAAGGGGGAAAAGTTGCAAATCCTCACAAGACTCAGAACCTTTTAGTGAAGTCTTGGAAAAATAGAAGCATTGTTACAGTCTGTCTGAGCTGTGGCAAGGGACCTTTAATTAACACTATCGCTGCCAGAAACAGTCACTAAAACATATAGCAATGTGTCTCCCTCTTTACTTGCCCCTTTCCTGTGAGTTGATCCCAGCTAACCAAACCTAACCGTGCTGTTGGATTGACAACCTGCCCTCTCCTTCTCTTCTCCTCCCTTTCTGGATATCTGAGAATTTCCTTTTACAGGAGTTGCTAATGCTATACAATTACATCTTCTACAGAAGAGGCTCCTGCCTTGTCTTTTACATCTGGGTGAGTGTTGTAAGTTTCCCCTACATGACACACTTGAGGAGCAGCTTATACCCAGACAATAAGGAACAGGGGAACTCTGCACCACTGGGAAGGGATTTTTTTTTCTGCACAGCTGGAGTAGCTTTTCAGATGTAATCACTCCTCAAACCCCAAACAGATACAGAGCAACATTAATATAAAAAAGCCAGATCAGACACGGGTTTAAACAACGGCTTGAAAATCTCCCATGTATAGTCTGGATACTAGGGTTTTTCTTTGTTTTGTTTTCCCTTTTACACATGCCACCAAAAAAAAATAAAAAATAAAAAGACCACTGAAGCAGACCTAAAATCCCCTGCTCCGTTTGGGGGTAAATTCCCTTTTGAAACTCAAGACACATTCGTTAAATTTTAATGTTAAACTTTGGATTAAAAATTAATTCAAAAAATTTTACAGTTTGGAACATTTACAAGTGCAATGCATTATTAAAAACTCAGATCGGCAGCACTTTGCAAGCTCAAGTCTCCCCAACTCCTTTACTTCTTCTGTGGCCAAAACACATGTGCTCACCATCATCAAAGCTCATCCATTTAACTCGAAGAAAGGGAACGAAAATAGAAGCCAGGCCACTGCCTCCAAAGAGCTCGAAAAGTCCACTTCTCTGGGCCTCCCTGTTTAAGATCTGTGTCTCCAAATTCAAAGTGAGCCCATCCCACTCTAATAGCAAAGATCAGAAGGCCATGAGGAGCATATCCTGACACAAAGCCCAGCCTGTTCTGATTGGAACAAGTGGCACATACAAAACAAAACCCCTGTGCTGCTATGCACATATGTTTAGGAGAGATGGAGCAGGGGTACTAGATGACTGGTTGACTCAACCTGTCACACAATGTGAATCATGCCTTTTTGAACCATCCCATTTGAGCCCCACTGTCCACACACATGGAAAACATATAGGCCCAAACCAAAGTGCTGAATCTGACTGCCTGCAAAGCTTAGAGAAGCTTGTAGCTAAACTCTGAAGTTCAGTCCCCTCTCTAACGTTGTGTTTGTTGATCCCAGCAAGAAAGAAACTGAGCTGACATTAAAAAGCACTGAGGGGTCTATGACCAAAGCACCCTGCATGGTGACAAATGGGCAGCCTCCCTCAATCAGCTGAGCTATTACAATAAGCTACACCTTTGTGATTACAGAACAGGGAAGGTTTCTGTACCAACAAACTGTGGCACCGTGACTCCATCATGAACCGGGGGAAGAGGGTGGTTCTTTTTAAATGTTCCATGGAAAACTTTTAAAGACATTGTATAGGGGACCCTGTAGCAATCACTAAACAGTTTCTATCCTAATCCTTTTTCATTTACATATGTTCATTACTTTCCAAAACTTTCACCTGAAACTGTCACCTCAGGGCTGCTCTGACCTATGCCAGCTAAAGTCCAAGAATAGCCATGGCGCAATAGCGCTGTACCTATGCTCTACGTGACCTCTGTTCTGGGCACTGTTGGGCTGGTGGATGAGGAAGAAACACAGAAGCCAGTTACACCTGCTCCCATGGAGTCCCCCAGCTGGGGTCTGGTTGCTATGTAAAGTGCTTTGTGATGACTAGAATACACAATATAAAATTAAATTCTACTGTGGCCTCTGTTGCACAATGCATAAGCCTGATTTTATTGAACTTTCAAAGAAAACAATGCAAATCGTCCCTAGTTTTAAAGAGGTACTTTCAGACTGGGAGAAAAAAATAGACAAGATTAAACACACACACACACACAAATCCCACTTATATCTCCCTTGTTTATCATAACTTTTCCTGCTGTATTTGCTAATGGTGGTAATAATTATCGCTAGTGAAATCAAAGCCTGGCTCCTTTCCCAGCTTTTCTCCTCCGCTGCTTCATCATGCAGTGAAGTCATAGTGCAGAATTTGTGATATCACATCTCACCCGGCCCAGGCACCCATATGAGAGTCTCCAGATGGAAGGCTGTGACAGCTTCACTGCATGATCAAATTGAAGAGAAAACAAGGAGAAAGCTCTTCTATTGAAAAAATAAAATCTGCAAATACCCAGTATAACTGCAAATTGAAGACAATTAAAATAGTGCCCGTTAGAAATGTACATGCAATCCAGTGTGCAATTTCCTCTTTAACATAAACTTACCTATTCAAGGTGCTGATATGCTGCCCCCCACACCTCCACATTAGTATCTGAGCATCTCCCATCACTGGTGTGAGCTAAGGGGGTACTATTATGCAGGAAACTGATAGCTTACCTGATTTGTCCAAGGTGCAGTGAGTATGGAGCTGAGAGTGTATCTATCCCAAGCGAGGGGTGGAAAAGGGAAAATGGTTACCTGACAGTGCTCAGATCCCTGCCAGGCACACTTTCCCCCTGGGGTGATGGAGAAGCAGTGTTCAGTGAGGCCAAGAAACCACATAACTCTGAGATTCAACATTTTACATCCTTCCAGATGCAAAAAACAGGAGGTGGCAAAGTAGTTTTCCCCCTGCTTTTCAGTAGCTTGGATTTGTGACAGACTTCTCTGCAAGGGGTTTCCCAAAAGTTGCATCAAGCTTTAGTGGCAAATGTTAACATTCAAGATTTAGTTTACGGTGCAAACCCTGTCAAACCCTATTGCCTCTCTTAGCCCCCCCACCCAAGACATCCCATCCCCTTTTTGCTTACATACAGGGCTGAGCCCTTAAGGGATGACCAGTTGTTTAAATGAGTGTTATGGCAGGATGTATAGCATACACTCCAGTGTCATGCGTGCGTCTATCTCTCTGCTGGATGGATGTATATACACAACACAGCCTGCGGGCAGGGTGGCTCAAAGGATTAATTAATGAACATTCCTGTAAGCCCCAGGCATCAGTGAGCTAGAGCACAAGTGAAAATGTCAGCATCTGAGCAGCGAGCTGTTTCAGGTTAGAAACAAGGTTGCTGGGGCCCAACGGTGCATGCTCTGACTGGCTAGCGAACACTCCAAAAGGATGGGTTAATCAACAGTCCACTCGACTCGGTCAAAGCCGCGATTGGTGAGCCATTAAAACCAGCAGAAAAGGAACAAGGAGGGAAGGGGCCTTTCAAAAAGAGGGGTCTGGGGCATGGAAGGGCAAATGGAGACCACAAGATATGGCAGGTAAGTCCTCAAGAGACTGATGAGCATTTATTTCCCTGTGAATGGAGAAAGTGACCACTAAGGAGGAAGGAAAGAGGGAATGAAATAAGCAGGACACAGGCAAATAGAGAAAAAGCAAAGAAAGAGAGTAGAAAGCGTAGCAGAAAACATTAGCTGGGAGAGGACTCGTGTGTGTGTGTGTGTGTGTGTGTGTGTGTGTGTGTGTGTGTGTGTGTGTGTGTGTGTGTGTGTGTGTGTGTGAGAGAGAAGCTAGAGCAGTGGTTCACAACCTTTTTGGCTCGAGGGCCACAGATATCATTTTTACAATCCTGAAGGGCCACCAGTCTCCACCAGCAGGCGCCCTCCCCCCCGTGCAGCCAGATGGAAGGAGTCCTCACTGATCTCCCATCTCCCTGGCTGCAGCAAGGAAACCACATGCATCCTGTAGCCCTGTGCGCTCCACCTGGGTCCCTAGACGTTGGCTCCATTTTGCAGCCAGGGGGACTGGAGATCAGTGCTCCCCTCCCTCTGGCTCCAGCAGGGACCCCAGTGCCTATGGATCCAGACGGAGCGCTTTGCCGTGCTCCCTGCTACAGCCAGAGGCAGGGGAGCGCTGATCTCCAGTCCCCATGGCTGTAGCAAGGAGCCTGTGCCAGTCTTGTAGCCCGGCAGCAACGCACTTCGCTTGGTGCTGTATCTGCTGCAGAGGTGGATCGAGGAGGGGGCGTTTGCATATATGCGATGATATCTCACCTGCAATGGTGAGGTCAGGCAGTTCAACTGGAGATGTGTCCTTCGGACATGTATGACCTGGCAACAACTGAGCTACATGGTGCCACCAGGTGAGATCATCTGCAGTCTGGACAGTGTAGGAAACAGGTCCTGTCTGGGCAATGAGAGTAGCTCCAGAAGCATGGCTCCAAGCTAGGACAGGCTGTCCAGGACTAAAGGTTCGGTCTTTTGCTCTGTGTGCACGTCTGATGACTTGGTTGTGCTGCTGATGTTGCACAACTTGTCGTGCTTTGGAGGGTTTCGGCAGGTCAAAGCAAGTGTGCAGCTGCCATCCCATCATTAGAAAGGCTGGGGACACTTTGGTTGTAGAATAAGGTGTGTTTCTGTAGGATAGTAAGGTGACCGGATGCTTTTGAATGGACGAACGTCCCCATGCAGACTTCAAAGCTTGCTTCATTGTCTGCACAAACCTTTCAGCTAATCCATTGGTGGACGGATGATACGGTGCCGAAGTGATGTGATGTATCCCATTTGCTTTCATAAAATGTTCAAACCCCTGAGAGACAAACTGCGGTCCGTCGTCACGCACAAGTCGTTCTGACAGACCAAAAGCGATCAGGGGACTGCAAACAGGAGAGTTTGAGAGGGGGAGAAGGAGATCCCTCTGCTGAACGAACAAGGTACGAGTATTGATCTCGGAGTGAGTGAGTGGGTGAGTGTGTATTGCCTGTTTGTATTTTCTTTCTCTTTCCAGTTATTTCAGTTACAGGGTCAATTGGTATTGTGTGTCTGGGGACTGTTTGAGCCGTTGTTCCCTGATCATCCTTGATCATCTTTGGTCAGCCTCAATCAGCTTTGTGATCACCCTCCCCGTTTAATTAATGAGGGGGTAGGGCTGACCTACGAGAGAAGGCCTTAAAAGCCGGAGGCTAAGCGACCAGGGGAGTTTGAGAGGGAGTTTGTAGGAGGGAGTTGTCAGGAAGGCCCGCATCACCAGTGTCAACGCTGCTCCCCTTTCCTCCATCTGTGCCTATATCCAGACAGAGTACCTAACCATGGGTGCCTCAACCCAAATCCCAGTGTGGATTTTCAGAGACTGTGGCCTGCATTTCCCACTTACAGAAAGCCAGGCTTGGGGGACCATCCAATGTGAAAGGTGCCTGCTGCAGCATCCAAGGTTTTAAGATGATCCTCCTCATTCTTGCCAGTGACCAGGATGTCGTCAAGATAGCATTGGACTCCTGGTAAGCCACTCAAGATCTGGTCCATAGTCCTCTGGAACAAAGCGGGAGCAGACGTTATTCCGAAGGGCAAGCGACAGTATCAGTATAGCCCTTTTTGCGTCACAATAGTCAAAAGCTCCTGGGACTTCTCATCGACGTGCATCTGTAAATACACCTGACTCAGATCAATCTTGCTGAATTTTTGTCCACCAGCTAAGCCAGCAAAGAAGTCATCAATGCGAGGAAGAGGGTATTGCTCTGCACACAACACTGGGTTAATTGTAACCTTAAAATCCCCACAAGTCCAAATGGAGCCATCTTTCTTCAATACTGGAACGACTGGTGTTGCCCATTGGCTGTGGTTAAGAGGTACTAGGACTCCATTTTTGACCAGACACTCCAGGTCCGCTTCAACTTTTGTCCTGATGGCATATGGCACAGTTCTGGCTTTCAGACATTTTGGTTGGCTGTCAGGCTGAATGTTCAATTTCACAGTGATTCCCTTCATACGTCCCAGGTCCTCTCCAAAAACAGCAGCATGTTTCTTTAATACAGCTGTCAAACCGGTTTCTTCTTTAGCCATCCAGTGCACTTCCGCCCAGTTCAGCTGGATCTTCCTAAACCATGACCTTCCTATTAAGGAAGGTAATTACTTTCCAGCACAAACAGTGGCAATTGAGCAGTCTGTCCATTGAGCTCCACTTTAACATCAGTAGTGCCCGACATGGGTACAGCTTCTCCAGTGTAAGTCTTCAGAACCGTTTTTGTCAGCTTAAGCGGGAGATTCTTTAGCTTCTCTTTATACACAGTGTCTGAGATCAGCGAAACTGCTGTGCCTGTGTCCAGTTCCATGAGTACAGGTTTACCTTCCAACGGCGGGGTTACCCAGTATTCATGTGAGCCAACTGCCATGGACAAGACATGGAGTGGCACGTCTTCTGACTGGGTGTCACTTCGATCATCCTGAGCCTGCTCTACCACATGCTATTTTTTCTTTTGGGGCCACCAGACAGCAGGCTTCTTTCTCTCCTCTTTGCCTGTTCTGTTTGATTCTTCTTTCTTTTGTTTGCAGGCATGCTCAATGTGTCCCATTTCGCCACACTATCGACACACTAGGTCTTTACATCAGCATTCTGATGCATGGTGACCCAGCTTCCCACAGCGGTAACATTCCTGCCTTCCCACTGTCTGGTGGTTGGTAGGTTCTTGTGACACCTTATGCACTCTGGTTGATGCACTTCATTGTTGTGCTTCCTTTGCAGCCAGTTCCATAGAAACCGCAATTTCAATGGCCTTCTGCAAGGTGAGCTTGACCTCTGTCCATAGGCACTTCTGTATTGCTTCACTGTGCAGACCACACACTAACCTATCACACAGGGTGTCATCTAATACATTCACAGTGCTCAGCAAGCTTCTTCAGAGCTACTACAAACTGCACAATTGTTTCACTTTCCTTTTGTGGAACCTCAATCTCTCTGCAATTACCAGTGATTTTGGAGAAAAATGTGCCCCCAGGATTTGCACAATCTCACTGTAAGATTTTGTGCCTGGTTTATCAGGGTGCACTAAGCTGCACGGTAGACTAAATGTTTTAGCTCCCATGACAGTTAAGAAGGTTACCACCTTCTTTTCATCTTGCAATCTGTTTGCCAGAAAAAATACCCTAAAAATATTCAGTATATGAGTTCCACTGCTCCACAGTTTCATCAAAATGCCCCTGGGGTCCTCTACGTGCAACCATTGCTGCCTTTTTCTTTCTCTCTCCCTTTAGAGTCTTTTATTCATGTGTGTTGGGGGATCATTCACACCCAATTGCTAGTAACTTCCTTTCACTAGCACTGCTTTTCTGCTTCTTAGCAATCTGTGTTCAATTTGCTTCTTCCCCCTGCCCAATCTGTTTCACTTTCGGTTTGCTCCATCAGCACAGCCAACCCCCCGTAACAGCAGAAGTTTTTTTTTTTTTCTTACGTTTTTGGTGCTTCCAGCAGCACAGGTCTGTCCTTCTTCGTCGCTACTTTTGTTATGTTTGAATCCTTGGAAATTACTTGTATTCAGAGGGAAATCAGCAGACTGGGACACAGAGATGTAAACACACACATAGAGTATATTTAACTACTCGAAAGACAAGCCAGAACTGGCTGAGCTACCCCATAATAATCTACTCTGTTGCTACGGCAACAAGCTAGGCTCTGTTGCTACGGCAACAAGCTAGGCAGGACCTAAAAACAACAGTTGAAACGGGGAAATTGCTTTGTTTTCTTAAAAATAATTCTGTAAAAATGGCAGGCGAGTCCTCAAGTGGCTGATGAGCCATTTATCTCTCCATGAAAGGGGCAAGTGACCGCTATGAAGGAAGGAAAGCGAGAAGGAGATAGGTAAATAAAGAGAAAGAGCAAAGGGAAGGAAAAGAAAATGGACTGGAAAAGAATAGCAAACAAGAGTTTTCCGCAAAAAAAAAAAAAAAGTTTTGGTTTCCATCTTGTTTCCCGTCTCTCCTAATTTACTACTCATCTCCTCCCTCTGCTCCTCGGTGCCCCTGCCATTTTCTGGTGGCAAAATGGGAAAAAGAAAATGGAAAAAAGGAAAATAAAATGGGAGAAAACACCAAAAAAAGAAACCACCCCCCTAAACCAGAAGATTTTTCAGTTTTTTATAGACAAATTGGAAAATTTTGATTGAAACAAAAATTTCTGTGAAAATTTTGTGTTAGCAAAAAAAGGCCCATTTTCATCAACAGATATTTTTGGAATGAAAAATTTGGACCAGATCAACCCAGCAAATGTCCCAGTTGCAATGTTGGCAAGGCACAGGCCTTTGTGAACTCACTGACTCAGCATGCTGATCTGATGTCAAAGCTCCATCCTGTGTGAGGTCAACGGCAGAGCAGTTTAGTACGCTGGGCTGGTATCAAGGCACATGTCCCTGGGGTTTATCGGCTCAGTCCTTCTAGCTTGCTGGGCTGAAGCCAAGATGCAGGGAATTTGTAAATTTGCTACCTCAGCATCTTGATCTTGCTGGAATAATGTCCGGACAGAGCTCCTGTGAGATCTTTTGCTCAGCACTTGTTGCTTGCTGGACTAACGCCAAAGCACAGGACTTTGTGACGTTATTGCCTCAGCACCTTTAGATTTCTAGGCTTATGTCACAGTGCAGGCCTTTGAGACAGAGACCCCACATGGGGGCAGGGGGAAGGGTACACTTTACCGGGGCCTGAAGGCCCTGGGGGGGCCCAGCCCAGGCTGCAACCCCATTACCACGAGGAAAAAAATGTTCATGGCTCATGAGAGCGTATGTATGGGATGAGGGATTGTGGTATGTGTGTGGGAGGGGGCCCGTGTTAGAAGTTTGTACTGGGCCTGAAAAAATGATGATTGGGCCCTGCTTTGAGAGGTCAGGGGGTCAGCACCTCTAGCTTGCTGGCATGATGAGGCCTGCGAAGTTCCTAGATCAGAATCAGTGGTTAAAGCAGAGCAATGTAGGAGAGCAATCTCATCCATTTGGGTGGTTATATGTTGTCATGGGTGTCGATGTCATGTGGTGAATTGACAGTGCATCATATTATCTGAGGGGAGATGATATGGGATAGAGAATGGAGATCAAGGAAATCATCTATCTGAAAGGAGTCCAAGTCAACAAGCAGGTACATGGCCAGCCAGGCAAGAGAAAGAGAGAGAGAGAGAGAGTGTGTGTGTGTACATGCAATGTGGAAGTATTCTGTTTTCATTCATTCTGACCAGGATAGAGGAAGCTGGTGGCAGGGTCTCCCATTTCCCCTGCAGGGGTGGGACAGCTGGAAGGAGCAGAAGAGGACAACCAAACACAAGGACATATCTTCCTGGAAAAGAAAGGATGAAGATGCAGGTAGGGGATTCCAGGTATGGGTGCTGATACCCCCATTGGCAGGAAACTTTGAGCCTTGTAAGCTTCATCACCCAGTGAAGACACGGGGGGATCTGAGGAAAGGAAGAGGAGGGTGAGCTCTCTCTCTGATTTAAGGAGAGATATCTTCCCCCTTGCTCTAGCCACTGCCTCCCTCAACACAATGTGAAATGTAATGACCCAATGGAACTCCAAATGAAGCCAGGGGGATTTTTTTATTAACTTCACTGGGATTTGGATTAAGCCTTAAATAAGCAAAAACAAATATGTTTAATGTGTGACTGAAGGGAACTAATATGGATGCAACTTTAACGTTACATCTAGGGCCAGGAGCGTCTTAGGGTTAAGTGCTCCCCTGCAACATTAACTCAGCTACACTATACATCCTGTATCATTTATAATTATACATTAATAACTGAGACTAAAACATGGAACTGTGCATTTAAATATAGAAAACAGGACTTCAAAATACCATCTGTTCAAAGAAAAACAACAATTAAAAGCAGAAAGCAATAGCTAGATATGTTTGCATTCCTTTGTCTGGATGTCAGTAATAAAGTCCTGCTCACTGTAGTACATTTTGCTGTTGTAGTTTTTGTGATAAATTAATAAAGAAAAACATTTAAGAAGAAGATAATACTGCACGCGTGCCACATGGCCAAGTTAAAACTGGGTAAGGAGCTTTCTCTCTTGGGATATCTTGAGTTTTGAGCATTTGATTTTGCAACCTTATCGTTGCATTAACCATAGTTTCAAAAATTCAGCTTGCCTGGGTTTTTTAAATAAAGGAACTACATTAAGAACCAGAGATCAAATATAGATCTGTTTGGCTTACACAGTTTACAAGCTCTGCAGACCATTGTAATTTCCATGAACCGACAACCAAATCTCAATTATTTGAACGCAAATTAACCATAGGTCTTGACTAGCTTCAGGACAACTATGATATCCACTCCAACCCTTCCCGCACACACGCCAAGATCTCCGTGAAGCTCAGATCCTGCAGACCTCCTAATGTCCACAGCAGCAAACCTATGACATAAGAGGCAGAAGGAACCTAGGATTTCTAATGGTCTCCAGATGGAAACCCTGCCAGACTAACGGACCTGCTGCTCAGAGCAGTGCTGAGATCACGCACTGGCTCCTGGAACCTGAGGAACTGACCTTTCCATTGCTCAAGGTCTGTCTCTGCCCTTCTCTCTTTCATTCACAAGGCAAAGAACAGGGTCTGGCCTCAGACTCCTGCTTGGGTGAAATGCTCCATGAGGCAGGGCCTCTTGAGGAGGCTGCTCAGCTTGCTTTCCTGGCACAGCAGTCAGTTCCAGATGTGAACCCAGGGATCTGAGATGCGGGCTCAGGGGAGCCTGTTCCCCTCCCAGGGAGCTGTCGGAATAATACTACAATGGGACCCGGAGGGGGCTTCTCATTTCCTAGGTACTAACTAGGCAGTAACTGCACTGCCTGCCATTGCTGTGGATTCCTGGGGATTCCCAGCACATGACTCATTAGCCCAAGATATAGTTATTAGCCAATGAGCGCTCAGGAGATTGAAATCTCTATTTTTCTTAGAGCTGAGGGGAGCAGAAGGAACAAATCGTTCCTCTGGGGAATTTCCCCTTTTCCTCTTCCCCAGTTGCCCTCCAGCATCTATGCAGCTCTGCCCCCCAGGTGACTGCAACTTCCAAGGATTCCCTGTGTTTGATCTCCTGCGCACCATGGTAATGATGGGTGTTTTGCAGGACTTCTCCAAGCCCACACACTTGTCTGGACACACACTACACCCCATCTTCAGCCGACAAATGGACTTTGAAAACATAACAAATCTTCTGTTCTCCTGGTCCTAACACCACCTCATCCATGTGAAGAGAATGGTCTTCCCTCCGTCCCACCAGAGAAGTGAAATGACAAAGCTGGCTTGCTCCTGAATTTATCCAGCTTTCTGCATGCTCTAGAAAAATTGGGAAATGCCCATTCACAAGGCCAATGTGTCAACAAGCTGGCAGAGTAGTATGGCTTGCTGGCCACAATCATCAAGGTCTTAGCCCCAATTTGCCTCCCTTCCTCTGTACCGATTGAGATGATGACCATGATTTACTGCCAAACTATCTCTGTCAGAGTACACAGACAGAAGACTAGGATGGCAATGCTCTAATCCATCTGTCAACAGCACAAAGAAATCCCGCATGACTGTGCCATCATAGTAGCAGAAGCAAAGAGAATCTTCTCCTTCTCCATCACCAGAGTCACAAAATCACAGCCATACCAAATAGCAAATCAGCTCACAAGCCAAACATTGGACCAGAGTATACGGAGAGCTCTCATCATTCTTTGCAGAAAAGATTAATCTAATACGAAGGCAACTAATTGAGGCAGAAAACTCTAAACGAGACCAGGTGACATTAATCGCCCACTGCTCCTGGTGGAGCTTGGCCTTGTCACAGAAGATGAAACTCTAGAAGCCCTGATAAACATTCAAGCCACCACCTACAAAACAGATCTGTGCCTCTCCTGGCGGATGAAAGCCAGTGAATAATATGAAGTGAAGAACAACTGTGCCCACTGCTAACAGGAATAATCAATCCCTTCTTCAGAGACGTGAGCCTGCCCACCTCCATAAAAATCATTGCCTGATCCACACAAAGCCAGCATTTGATGCAGAAAACCTCTCCAACCTTTTCACCATCTCCAACCTCCCATTCCTAGGCAAAACCATTGACAGAGCAGTGACAGGCAAAGCTTAAAGGATGTGCATTTGTCAGCCAGCATGCTGTTTGTTTCACCACTGGGCGTGGAATGAGAACAACCCAAGAAGAACTCATGCACAACCTCTTTCTGGAGATGGTAGAGGCCACGCTGCTAAACCTCTCTGCAGCTTCCCGCAAAAAGCACCACAATGATTATCGTCCCACTTCTCCCATATGGTTGGAGCAGGCACACACCACAGCGCCTCCAATCATTTTTTCCCCAAAAGGAACCAGAAAGCAGTGATGGACAACTGATCCTTTTCCTCCAAAACCCCTCAACTACACATTGCCACAGGAATCCATCCTGTCCCCCTCCTCCTCTTCCAGATCTGCCTGCGGCTCCCTGGAGACGTACTGAGATGCCATGGAATCTGCTGCTAATAACAAACACCACTGAAACTCAGCCACGTAGCTCATTCTCCACAGAGGCAACACTCCTGTGAACTAGCTCAGTGTCCTTATCCCCGTTGTACAGAGAGAGAAACTGAAGCAACAAGAGGCCAATGCCCAAATTTTCCAAAAACGTCTACTAAATTTGATTGTCTCAAATTTTGGGCGCCCAACTTTAAACCCCTCGGGCCTGGTTTTCTGAGCTGGTGAGCACCCATAATTCCAGTTGAAGTCAACGGGAGCGGTGGGTTTTGAGTGGACCCTTCTCTAGTAATGACACAATGTGGCTGCGTCACCACATTGTACCAGGACGAGGCTACGACCCAACACGGTGACACAAACAAGTCTGTTTTGCACTGCTGCCTTCAGTGGAGGAACAGGGTGGACGGCAGTTATATGATTATCTGCTCTGAACTCCCCATTATCCTGATGATTTCCAGGGAAATTCTTACTACATTCAATTTGGCTGAGGCTTGGCGCTATATTTAGAATCTTAAATAAACAGCCAAAGACCCATTTTTAATTTTCATTTAGATCCAGGATTTATATTTTAGTTGTTAATTTTGTTTTTAATCTCCTTGTGCTTCACTGACTCTCAGGGCCAGGGAGAGGCAGAGTGGGGTGAGGAGTAGGAACAGACGGATGGGGGACGATACAGAGGGAGGGAAAGACAGCAAGGGGGAAAGAGTATTGTTGACAGCATCTGATCCTCTGATTAATGTATTTCTAAGCAGATTAACTGAATCCCAACTGCTCTGTGCCAGGTTTCTTCGCTAAGCTTCTCTCCCCTATGTAAACAAAAACCCCACAGAAATACATTTCTGTGAGTAAATACCCCCAGCATGGATCAGGCCCAACGCTTTCCCATACCCAGTCAACAGAGAAGAATATGGCAAAGGGAATCAAGGAAGAGAGAGAAGGCAACATGAGCTTTTATGTCTTTTTTTTAAACACAGCATTGGGCCCTCCTGCCACCGCTCTGCAGGTTGCATGAGTCTGTTTTGGATTGTCCATCTTGGAGAGGAGAGGGATGAAGGGAGAAGAGGGGAGTGGGGGGGTTGTATTGTTTTGGTCTTAGATGAGCACGAGAATGTGTGACCTCATTATGCTTTACTTATCCATAACCCTCTGCATAGCAACAGCTACAACACAATGACAGGGGAGGGAGAAAGCGGATGAAAACAACCCATTAGAGAATCATGGAAATAACAGACTGAACAGAAAATAATGAATTGCTGAACGTTAGGCCTTGCCCCTTCTCAGCCTGCTCCAGCAAAGCGTTAGTACAGAATGCCTATAAAAAAGGTACATTGCTATTCTATTCCCAGATCTCAGAGCACTTCACAGCCATTCAGGAACCAACCTTAAGGTCCCTCTATGAGCATCATTATCTATATTTTAGAGATGGCGAAGCAAAGAGAAAAAGTGACTCACCTGAGGTCTCTCAGCAGGGCAGTGACAAAGCTGAGAACAGACCCCCCCCTCACCCCCGATAGGATGAGTCACAGGCATGTGCGTTGGCTACAAGACCATCATGTATTTAATGGCCAAATACCCCCCTCTTCTGATGATCATGCAGAATTCACTCTCCATATTTATTCATGTCTGGCATCTCCTCTTACAGACCCTTCTCAACCTTTCTCCTCCAAACAGGTTGTGGGAAGATGAGTGATGTTCTGGAACAGCCTTCCGAGGGCAGCAGTGGGGGCAAAAAAACCCCAACTTGTTTTAAGACTGAGCTTGATAAGTTTATGGAGGGGATGGTATGACGGGACTGCCTACAATGGCACGTGGCCCACCTGCAACTGCTAGTAGCAAATATCCCCAGTGGCCAGAGATGGGACATTAGATAGGGAGGGTTACTACAGAGAATTCTATCCCAGGTGTCTGGCTGGTGGGTCTCGCAGACATGCTCAGGGTCTAACTGATTACTATATTTAAGGTCAGGAAGGAATTTTACCCCAGGTCATATTGGCAGATACCTTGTGTGGAGGTTCGCCTTCTTCTGTAGCATGGGGAATGAGTCTCTTGCTGGTTTGAATTAGAGTAAATAGTGGATTCTCTGTAACTTGAAGTCTTTAAATCATGACCACGGAAGCCAGCCAGCCGACGCTCTGCGGTACCCACGTGAAACGTCAATATGCAATATTTGTTCTGCGCACGCCGTTAATTCCCAACAGAATAAATGCAGCAGTATGAAGAGCTGCTTCCTTAACACAGCTTCATGGTTATGTGCAGTGGTCAGTTAGTTAGGGATGACCTAAGTTCCCAACTCCATTCCCAATACTACATTTGGGGTAAACTGCAATTGCCCTACGAAGAGCTCAGAAGCAGGAATACAGGTTCATTGATGGTGGGGGCAACCAATCCCGATTCTTTCAACCCAGAGGAGGTGGTTTCAGAACATCAATATCTATTTTACAAAGCTTCAGCTCCCCCATGTAATCAAGGACACCAGTAAAAACGTTCTCTGGAATCTGGCTCAGATCTTCCAATCCCAACCGAACAGGATGTCAGTAACTCAGCCAGAGGTTAGGGGTCTATTACAAGACTGGGTGGGTGAGGTTCTATGACCTGTGATGTACAGGAGGTGAGACTAGGTGATCACAATGGTCCCTTTTGGCCTTAAAGTCCATGAGTCTATGAGAGGATTTGCCACCTGTTCTGATGTTGAACGTTGAATGTGTTGATCACAGCTTCCAAGCCACTTGAATGCTTGTGTCACACAATATAACAACATAGTGAATCTATCCCTAAAGAAAGTCTATAAGGAGAAAATCACTAGGGGAAGGAACTACCTCACACACCTATCCTGTATTCAGGGAATTCACTCAGTCAGTCCTGAGCGTCTCCCACATTATTCCCCCCCAACATTCAACCTTCCTCTGAACGACTGATTGAAACACTTAAGAGTGTCCCTTCTGATTCATTGGCATTCCAGCTACCCAGATAATGGGCTGAGCTTTGTAAATGGAGAGGACACTTTAGGCATGGAGCTACTCTAGCATTGCAGCTAGATGACTGTGGCTAATACAAATTGTCCCTGTGGAGACACCATCACACAAGACTTATGAATAACACACTTATACTTCATTGTACCGTACAGCAGTGTGCTCAGACCAATACCTTGTTATAAAAAATAATTTTAAAAAATCCTTACTGGAAATGGAAATTGAAAGGGAGAATGGGACCAAACAAGAATACACCAAGTCAGTTAAGGCTGCAGGGAAAAGATAAGGGCACCAAAAAAAAAAAAAGGAAATGAGTTTATGCTGCCCAAGGCACTAAAGGAAATAAGAAGGGATTTACAAATTCATTAGGGGGGAAAAGATGTGCCTGAAAGAAGATAGGTTCATTAATAAATGAGGGTGGGGATGAAACTAATGATTCAAAAATGGCTGAGCAGCTTTTTTAAATCTGTCTTTAGGAGAAAAACAAAGTAAGACGTTTGGACTAGAAAGGAAGAGAGGAAAATCTTGGCAGACATCGCTACTGAAAAACAGCAAATAAAGAAACACTTGGATTGTTTACCAACCAGTCAATCCAGATACAGTAAATAATGTCCTAGGACCTGATCTTGCAAAGATGGATGTACCTGGGTAACTTTATTCACTGTAAACAGTCTCTTTCACTTCGATATCCTACTCACAGCGCGTAAAGTTAAGAATGTGTTTAAGTATCTGCAGGAGTGGGGTTGTTGTTAAGGGAACTAGCTAACAAACTTATTATATCTCTGACAAATAAATCTGAAAAACTATGAAGAGGTAGGAAAGTTCCAGAAGACTGAAGAATAGCAGATGTAATACTGATTTTCAAAGAAAAGTGCTCCTGGCAATTATTTACTGTAAGTCTAGTTTCTATCCCTAGTAAAACAATAGAACACAGATTAAAGAGAAAAAAATCATTAAGCATCTAGAGAACAGAACCAGGTTTTCTGGCGCAATAACACAATTACTATATGAAGAGAATGTAGAAATGTTTTGGGATTTTAGGAAAGCATTTCATGCTGCATCCTCTTGGACAGAACACTGTCAGGTGCGTTGAAAACTGGTGGAAGGACTATAAATAAAGTATCTTTTGGGAGAGAGGTGTCTAATGGGGTACCACAGGTTTTCTCAGGTCCAGTTTATTAAACCAATGGAGGGAAGGAAAGTCAAAAGGAAGTCAACATCATGTCAATCAATTTGCAGATGACACCCAAGTGGAAGGCATAACAAATGCCAGAGCAGACAGAGAAACAGGCCCTCATGCTGCAAAGACATCTTTAACTGTAAGTGCAAATGCACATCTGTAACTTTAAGCACGTAAATAATGTGAGCATATGAGTAACCCCAATAAGCTAACTGAAAGTTAAGCACATATATAAATCTTTGCCGGAGAGGGGCCATAATGCAAAGGAAACTAGACATACTAGAAACATGGGCTGAACACAACAAAATGAGATTCATCTTGGAAAATGTAGCTGATACCCCTGGAGAACAATAATCCAAAACACAGATACTGAACAGGCAGGAGAAACCAGGGAAGCAATCATGTTAAGAGAGATATGGGTGAATAGAAAGCAGCAAATAAGAAATGAACTTGTGACACTGAAGCAAAAGAAGCTCACGCAGTTTGGGGCTCTGTACACAGAAGGATCACATCACAGCATAGGTAGGTAATAGACCATTCTACACCTCTCTGGTGCAATCACCCCAAGAATTCAGTTCTGCTCATTTCATTACCCAAAATGAATGGCAAATTGGAGGGAATTCACAGAACAGAAACAAACTTGATCAGGGAACTGGAGAGACTCACGAGGCAAGACAAAAAAGGTTAAATGTGCATAGTTTTACTAAGGAAGGACTCAGAGGAAAAAGGCATAATAACTCTTCAAAGATATCTGAAGCAAGTGAATATTAAGGAGTGGGAGGGATTGTTTTAGAGTGGTAGCTGGGTAAGAATGAGGAGTATGGGTTTTAACTAAGGAAAATCAGACTGCATATCAGGCAATATGCGGCCCTGATTCTGCTCTTACCTCCGTGTACATTAGCAGTAACTTCCCTGAAGTCAAAGGAGTTACACTGGTATAAAATTGATATGAGTGAGATCACAAACAGGAACTAGGTCATCTACGTCTCTCCAGTTTATCTGATTCTTTTGGACACCAAAATGAAGGCTTAGTGGTGGGGTTTGCGTTTGTTTGTTTGATTTGTTCCTTATTTTTAAGAAAAGCAGACCCTTCACTGAGCATGTAGGTCCCCCTGTGGAATCCATACTGCTGCAGAGGCAAACAGCCTGGCTGGATTTTCCAGCAGCTCTGGATAATCTTATAACCATTAACACACGTGTCTTTAATTAAGAGAAAACATTAAGAGTCATCAAGCACCATTTTTCAGCATCATCATCATTATTATAAATATTTATATTATGGTGGTGCCTAGAGGCCAACAAGATCAGGGACCCATGGTGCTTGGCACTGTACAGACATACAGTAAATGACAATCCCTGCCCAGAGCACTCATGCTTCCAGCTGTCCACTGATCATGTGTGGGATGGGAAGGCAGAAAGGAATCTCTGAATCCTGCCCCAGCAGATATAACATTGCACAAACTGGTCAGAGCACTTTCCTCCTAAACACAGAGGCAGGATACCAGATTAGATCCCCTGTGATGTATCTTGCTCTCTTCATATAGTTTGAGCAGGCCCAAAACTTTGTCTTACGTTCATATAATTAATAATCTGTTCAGAAAGATTCTTTGCCTTTAACATTTTAAAAAAACCAAAACAACCCCCACACTACACCTCCAGTTTTCACCACGGAGGTTTACAGAACCACCGATGCTAGAGATGGAAGAAACCTAGATAGTGAGCACTGCTGCAGAGAGAAACTCACTTTCCACTAAAGTACAGCCAGCGCAAGGGTGAAACATCAGCTCTTTAACAGCGCACAGCAATGCTGCATTTCATCCACAACACAGCAAAAGGAAAGAGAGGCTGGTGCAAACTAAACAACTCCAGGAGGAGGTAAAGAGCCAGAAAGCTATTCATAGGCATCAGAGGGTATCGTGTGCTTTTTAAAGCCTTGACCCAAAGCGGGTCAGAAAAGGAGGCTTTTATTTTAATTCAGAAAAGTCAAGCAGCAGTTCTTTGAATACATCAGTGAAAAACCTTCCAGGCTTTTGGCTTTTGACTTGCAATTACAATTGCAATCAACAGATGGTGATTATTTCACAGGCTAGGGCATCTGGTCAGCTCCTAGCTGAACGTTAATAAGAGACCTTTGCACAATTTTATCCAATGTTCTGCTCCAGAGGCATAAATGAGGCTGGTAGTAAAGCGGGTGCAGTAGAGGAGGAGAACGAGTGGTCAAATTCTCCCATTTATGGGAAGTGAAGTGAATTTAGGAGAAGGGACTTTGGGGGAAAGGGTGTGAGGTGGGGATTGAGTCTCTATAGAAATACAGCTGAATCAAATCCCCAAAGCCTAATATCCCTGGACTGTGGAGAGGTGCAGGGCCAGAGTTCACAGCTAGAAGCTCTCTGTAATGAGCTGAGCACAAACCCTGCCTTCAGGGCTTTGCGGCTCACCCACATCTTTATATCATTTTGCTCTTCTAGAGCATCCTTCATCCAAGGTTTGTGATGTGTTAACTACTCATGCTGAACAATCTTTTCCACCTTGTATTTAGCTGAGACACTCTGAGTTTGTTCCAGACCTGAAGAAGAGCTCTGTGTAAGATCGAAAGCTTGTCTCTCTCACCAACAGAAGTTGGTTCAATAAAAGATGTTACCTCACCCACCTTGTCTCTCTAATATCCTCAGAACAACATGGCTACAAAAACACTCCTTCCAAACAGTCAAGACACTCTCCTCTCCTCAGCTGGGGAGATAAGATTTGCTACACCCAAGAATAAGTGGAGCAACCTAAGATACATAACAAGCTGAGATTCCATCCTTGCTTTATAACAGGGTCCTTGTGGTTAGTGACAAATGAAAAGTTACTGGGGCAAAAATCTCCCCGTCCCCCCGAACCTGGTCCAGAAGAGCAGCAATGTTCACTGCTATTTTTAAAAAGCAATAGCAAAGAACACACCCCCTTTAATTTATTCCTCCAACAGACCCAACTCACCTTGAACCACTGATGTCAATTGACAGCTGTTGTAATGTAGCAGCTTTATGTGTATGAATGAGTCATGTTGCCCATTATAATGACTAGGCCCATATAAAGGTTAAAAGACTTACTTCTAATGACAGCAAAAGGTTTTGTTACACTTTCCATTTCAAGCTTAACTTGATGGATTAGCCAGGTTTTATCCCTGGGCAACACTCCTCTGCTAGCCTCTTGGAGGGTAAAGGAGATAGGGTGCTTCTGTATTACATCGAACACTATGAGGGACTATTTTACTATACATGAAGGACACTTTGGATCACCTCTCCAGTTCTCCAGTTCAATCACCTCTTCTCTAGTCCTGGCCCTGCAGGTCAGATTTGTTATTTATTGCCTTCTTACCCTAAACATTTCAAATTGACTGTTACAGTTCAGTACTCCAAGGCAATGGGTGCATTGTTGCTAGTAGCTGGGCAACTCCACCAGTCATTTTCCTTGGAAAGAGGGTCCTTTCTTTCCCTTTCTTATATAAGCTCTGGTCATAGAATCTTAGAAGATTAGGGTTGGAAGGGACCTCAGAAGGTCATCTAGTCCAACCCTTGCTCAAAGCTTGACCAACCCCAACTAAATCATCCCAGCCAGGGCTTTATCAATCCGGGCTGTAAGAACCTCCACCATCTCCCATTCCAGTGCTTCACTACCCTCCTAGTAGAAATCTTTTTCCTAATATCCAACCTAGAGCTCCCCCACTGCAACTTGAGACCATTGCTCCTTGTTCTGTCATCTGCCACCACTGAGAACAGCCTAGTCCCATCCTCCTTGGAACCCCCCTTCAGGTAGTTAAAGGCTGCTATCAATCCCCCCCACACACACACACTCTTCTCTTCTACAGACTAAACAATCTTTCCTCGTAAGTCATGTGCTCCAGCCCCTAATCATTTTTGTTGCCTCTGCTGCACTCTCTCCAATTTGTCCACATCCTTCCTGTAGTGGGGGGGAGGGGCCAAAACTGGACACAATACTCCAAATGTGCCCTCACCAATGCAAAATAGAGGGGAATCATCACTTCCCTCGATCTTCTGGCAATGCTCCTACTAATTATGCAGCCCAATATGCCATTAGCCTTCTTGGCAATCAGAGCACACTGTTGACTCATATCCAGCTTCTTGTCCACTGTAATCCCCAGGTCCTTTTCTGCAGAACTAAACGATTAGTCAATAAATCTTCAATAGCTGGGCTGGCCCTCTGATCAATGCTTATAACAAAATCATGGCCAACTATGATTTCATGTTTGTCATTGTGATGCATAACATGACCATTAGGAACTTCCCAGCAGCAGCAGTGGGAGTATAATTCAGATCATTCAGCTTCCAAAACACAAGTCCCTACTGCTGGAGCTAAATGAGAATCACCTTCAGCTTTAGCAGTATTAGAGCTTATTTTATGGTCCCAAAATGAGGAGTTCCGATTCCCCCCTGTGCAAAGGGTTGGAGCAATTTAGCCGTTTCATTACGTGCTCTGCATGACTACATAGGAGAACCGAATTAGATTCCTGATTTCTTGCTGCATGGGCTGCTAGTGCTGCTGAATGAGGGGCACCCTCTGGCCCAATTTACATGTCCTCAATCAGAAGGCAACTTCACTACAGGGCGTGAGAGTGTGTGTGTGTGGATGGTATACAAACAAAGGGATCCTCTACAGAGAAAACACACATCTTTGGAGTAGTAGAGGGGAAATTACATTACACTCTATGCATACAATGAACAAGCTGGCTCTGAAACAAAAGAACAGCACGCTACTCACTGTTGCCTATTAAACTGATGGACTACATAGTTATGCCCAAGGCTTCTGTAGATAAAAAAAGGTTCATTTCCTCCGAGATCAACATTTTGACCTTCTCGATCTTACTGGGCCTGTAAGCATTTACCCATTTTAATTTTAGATTAGCAGCTCGCATTTTCGGTACCTAGGGATTGCTGTTTCCGCCTGTGCTGCAACTCCACTTCATAAAAGTATCGGTTACCCTCCCCCTGTTCACGGAATCAAGTCAGATCTGAGACCAGATGGCACATGCTCCTATGCTCTGTGTCAGGCTGCATTAATTCAGGGGAAATGCATTCTCCTCCAAAACTATATTTATTTCAGACATTGCCATGCCCAGCCATGGAGTCGTCCTCAGAAAAGCCAAACATCACTTTGGGTGTATCTGAGGAGGAGGGATGGAAAAACCCCTGCTGGAGTTCTCAGATGCCAGGATCCAGGAACAGGGAGGGCCTACAGCCCCAAATTTGTCCAGATATAACTCTTCAGTGCCCACCGACTTAACCCACCCATTTCATCTGGGCTGTAACCATTTTCCCAACGCTTTGAGCAAGAGGAAGGCTGCTGCACACAGAACAAGGCCACTAACCGCTAAGGCTGTACTAATAAAGCAGCTCAGAATCCCTGGCCATTCCCTGTGTTCTGGTCTCCCAAGGAGCATAGATTAGCAGAAAAGGAGACTTTGCTGGATCATGGGGAACCCCGGCAGAAAGGCTACCCAACCATCCCCTTTATCATATCTGGGGAAGTCTCCTCTCCACATTTCTGACCAGGTCTGTCCCAGAGAATCCATCCTAGGTTTTAAACCAAATCCAATCCATGACACGTGGGATTCTGGGAGCTCTGTGTCTGGTCTGTGGATATCCATGTAGCTCAAGCAGAAGCAGTAAAGCCAGTGGTTTGGTACCTCAGTAGCAAGTTTCGGTGTCTCGATTCAAAATAATCTCAGACTCTGGCAAGAAAACCTTTCTGGGAATGTACACCTGAGGCTTTAAACATCAGAATGTAACTTTTAAAAATGCATGAAAACTGTGTATTTCAATACAGAAGAGTGATTGTGTAGGGAATGGATTGCCTTTCTCTTAAGTCATACGACAGGCGGCCTAGATCCCAGAATACATCCAGCTCTGTCACAGGCTCACTTTCTGACCTTCGGCCAGTTGCTTCACTTCTCTGTTGCTCTGAGCAGGTTATTCATTAATTGTCTGCTAGGAGATTTCTTGCATCTTTCTCCGAAGCATCTGGCACCATGCTTTGTGGGAGACAGAATACTGGCCAAGTTGGACCTCTGGTGTGATCTGTAATGGAAATGCCTTTGCTCTCAAATGTCATGTATTTATCATCTTATATAGTGCCTAGAACAACACCTTAGTGCTGTGATATAATTATCATGATCCTACAGAGAGACTCTTAATGTGGATAATAACACTTTGCGTCCTCCCAAGGGGGAAATGTAAGGCTGAATTAATTCATGTTTGTCCAGCTCTGGAAGATCCATGGATGCAAGACTGTTACAACACAAATAATTGTTATTAATTATTCTTTCTGCACAGTTCCCTGTCAAATTTGCTTGATTCACTGCTCAAAAGGTATTTTTTCCCTATTTGGAGACACACTGGGATCTGAAAACATTAATGTTTCTATAATGCACAGTAGCTGCTAACAATCAAAGGCTAATGATAGGAGGGTTAGGGGGCTGGACTGGCACTTAGAAGAGCTGGGTTCACTCTCCTTTTCTACCATGCACTTCCTGGGTGACCTTAGACAACTCTCTTAGCCTCTCTGTGCCTCAGATCCCCATCTGTACAATGGGGATAATAGCACTGCCTGGCCTCCCAGGGGTGTTGTGAGTGGCGATGAGGTGCTTAGATACTGAGACATAGAATGGGGTATAGAAGTACCAAAGATAGATACACAAACACCAGGGTCATCAATAGGATTCAAACCTGGAACCTACAGTATCAAAAGCCCAATCCCTCTGACAGGGGGTTAAAGGAGTGACAGCTCTGGAGCTGGCTGTTGTGATCTCCAGGACCAGCTCCGAGAAAGAGACAAGCATTATGCTAGTGAATGACATGCTAAGGTGCACAGGCATTCAAGTGCCATTTTGTGCTGCGTAACTTACAGATACAGCATTCAGCAGAAAGGCTCAAAATACACCGTTAGCTCAAGTGATGGTAGCTTCTGCTTTTGATACCAAAGACCCTGGGTTCCATCTCCAACGGCGACCATTACCTCTGCACGTACCTGGCCACACTTCAGTACATTTGCAAAGCATTCTGAAGATACAAAGTACTCAAGATTTATGTGAAAGCCAAGATGCCATTCTTTCTGCCTCTTCGACCACTGCTGCTATTCAAGAGTGTGCAATCAGAACCTAGCTAACCGTCATGTTAGGATGTATAAGGCAGAAGAGATTCCAGCTCATCCTCCCACAGCTGTATAGCTTGTATCAGTTAAGTGAACAGGTCTGACTTGAAGACATTGAGAGAACAGATCTGTTGAGGAAGAAGTTCTCACTCCCACACTCACTGTTTTTTACTGTAACCGCACTTTAATAATAGCTGTGATTAATAGATACTGATCATGGCCCATAGGAGTTCCGGCATTTGGCTGTGTGTCCTTCCCTGAGGCGCCTGTAAGACTGCACGTGGGTGTGTTTAGATGAGAAAAATAGTTCATTTTTATGGTTATTGCCTATACATTTTTTAAATCCATGGGGATAAAGTAGGAATACTTCTGATCATGTCCCAAGCCACCAAGAGCCTTTAAATGATGGTCCGAGTCTTTGTATTAAAGGAAAGTAATTTTATTGTATCTACCGGACACTAAAATGCCCAGAGCCCCTCCCTGCCCTAGGTCTAGTGTGAGACATGGAAGAGATTCCCTAGTTGTCCCAGAGTCCTGAAGTGAGGAACATTGAAACAAGCCTTCCCCAAACACAGCTAGCTAGACCTAAAACATCACAGTCTTTACACTTTAAAAAAATCTTTCCCTAACTTCCTCTATTTTTGCCCTGGTAATATAGATATCTAAGATTGCTGGATAGGATTTGCTACCGCCAGGAGCCATGGCTTAGTATTCCAGCAGGTTGGGATCCATTCAGCGTCGACTGAGCCTTTCATCTTTCGAAGGTAGAAGAGCAGCAGTGTTCACCGTGTGGGTGGTAACCGAACATGCTATTGCTAGACACATTGCTCTCATTAGTCCAATTACATATTGACTTTCACTCCCTCCTGAACAGCTTCTCACTAGGTAGTCCCTGTGAGTGGTTTCAGTGTTGCGATAGGCAGACAGACTAGAACACTTCGATTAGGAGAAGTGCCCCTTTGCTGATGCTTAGCATCTGCAGGGCTTTGGAGTTAGCCCTTAAAACCATGGGACTGTCTTCTCCATTTAGAGAAGAATCCTAGAAATCCTATGGCACTTTAGGATTTTTGGTCCATATTCTTGGCTAACATTTCTAGGAATCCAATTGAATCCTTTGTGCAACTAATAGCCTGGTGTATCTGCACAAGATACCTGCATAACCTCAAATCAATAACCTCAAGCCTTTAATCTGAAACTCAGGCTTTGCAGGATTTCATAGGCCCTCACAACCATGCTCAGCCTCTCAGGATTGTTAGTGATGGCACATAAGAGAATAGAGAGGGAACAGAAAGTCAAGGCAGGCCACAAAGAAGACAGTTTTGAGTCTCTGAGAACCACTTTTGTCTGGATTCACTTATCTGCAGCAAAGAGATTATTTTTCTGATGGACAAGAAAAAGTAAATATATTGATACTTATTTTTCAAATGTCAGCAAGGAACCCAGAGCCAGAACGGGTTCAGCCCACAGGTAAAGCTCAAATTTTACAATTTCCAATTGTCAGAAAATGTGGATATTAGCCGTCCTACGCTACATTTATAAATCACACACGTGCCTCAAGAGCTAGGAGCTCACCAAGAAGACTGTTATCTCCTAGTAGGCAGGTGAGGTGCTCCCTTTTCCCCCTAAGAGGCCAATGTCTCATGCAACAAGAAACTAAACAAGAAGACATGTTCTTCTTAATAAAAAATAAAGTAAAAACATAGACAGAAAAAGGATCTCTAATGGTTTCTATCACAAGAGAAGACTGAGCAACCACTCACAACCTCTAACACCAGAACTGAGCAGCATCCCCCTCATGACCACCACAATGTCCTATTCCAGCTCTTACAGATCATCTATGAATGACTGAACCTCAATGGCTTTCTGATCACATGGCCACTTCTTGTTCCTCCTGTCGGAACAGTTTCTTCTCCAGGGGCCTATCCAGCCACTAAGGTGGATCCATCACCTGGAGCCTACATTTGCTGCTCCTGGTGTTTTCCACAGTCAGTGAGTCTGTGGGCAGGTGCTTCTTCCATCAGCAGACACACACTGTCCGTAGTATTTTGGATGCCCTCAAGAAAAAGAGGCAATCTTTTCCGTGGATTTGTTTAAAGGTCTTCTGCTCCTCCTGCTGGGCTGACCCTCAGGGGTGGTCATGACAGATGACTGTGGGGCATATTGTGTAGCTGTTAACAAGGAAGGCCTAAATAAACCAAATCAAATGCAGTATTCCTGTTGGAGGCACTGGATGAAGTTTACAAACAGATATCCATTAAGTGAAGAAGCTCTAATTGCACAACATCCAGTAGCAGGCAACACAAAAGAGTCCCAGACACAGAGACAGGGCACTTCCCTTGTCTAGTCCCCTTGCTCTGATCCCAATCTTGGACTGAAGACGCAGTGATCTGTCTCAGCAGTCATTTACATCAGTTCCACTCTCAGCTGAGCACAGCCACGTGAACAGATTTGACAGACAATCATGGGCTGGGACTCGTGCGGGCTGCCTCACTCAGCAAGCTGACGGGGCAAAGATGTACACCGAGGACTGCCCTTTGAACCAGGTACAGCGCACCGAGATGGTGACGCTCCAGGTAGAATGTTGCCATGTTGTGCTGCAGCACAGATACAGTGGTGACAAGGTTAACGCCTTCCAGACTGCACTGGTTCAAAAATGTGAGAAGCAGACACTGCCTCATCGTGCTCACCACATGCCCAGGGGAACGTCTCTGCCATTCAGAATACAGAGCTACTCCACAGGGTTCAGTTATTTCCTCATCCATGTTCATCTGCACAACCCAATAAGCTGGAAATGGGAAAGACATAATAGATCCACCTAGTTCATTCCTGGAGTAGGTCCCTGCCGGGGGAGCTTACAATATCAGTCAGAAATACAGGACTAGTTTTTCAAAGTGAGGCCTGTGCAATTTCAGGTGCCTAGTTTCTGGACACAAACACCCTACACCTTTGCCTACGCAGAGGGTGAGGTAGGCAGATGCACCTCATGCAGGCAGTGGGATGGTGATGTGAGGCTTGCTAATCTGTTTTGCCACAATCTGTGCACTCTTATTTTGGTCTAGTAGGATGCACAGCACAAAAAACCTGGGAAAAAACTATTATCTCAATTTTACAGAAGGGGAAATTGAGGCACTGAGGGGCGACTCGCCTGGCTCAAGGTGACCCAGTGGTAGAGACAGAATTAGACCCCAGAAGTCCCAAGTCCCAGTCCTTACTGTTTTCTCACAGAGCCAAAAAGCAGGACTAGAGGAGATGCTATTGTTTCTTGCTGTTCTGCATTCTCCCTTTACAACCTTCCCTTCCATTCATGGGTCTGTGAGCTGCTCTGCCTTGATTCAACCCCTCCATCACAAACCATGAGTTTCAGGGTCGCGAGACACTTCTAATGTTTGCTTCATAGATAAATATTATTTTTAAGTGGTGGGGGACGGAGGAAGAGCCAGTGAGAAGTGAAGGCTGCCGCCGTGCTGAGTCTCTATGGAAATAATCCACACTGCTAATACTCCCTAAAATGGTAATAAAGTCTGTGTTCTCTTATGTAATCCCATCGTAAGAAAGAGCTGTCGGCTTGCCTGACAAATGATATCGCTGTAACCTTGGAGGGGATTATTACCCAAAAAATATATATATATATATATATATCACTACAGAGGATGAAAAACAAAACAACACACAAAAATCCAACAGATGCAACAAAAGAACAAACAGCTCCAGCAGGGCTTCTCTGCATCAGTCCCATTCTGTTCCGTCTCTGCCCTCAAATGGGCAAGAACCTACTGACAAACAGGCTTCTCCATCACAGCCCCCCTCCTGCATTCCTCCAACACCAGGGGCAAGGAGAAGGCAGATCCTCTCTCCCCACCTCCCCCCCGCCACGCACATTCAAAGACCCGGCATCTGGCCAGATACAGATTGTCTGCGTCACTGGTGCACGTTGAGTCACATCTGTCCTGCCCGGCAGTCAGGGAACCGAGTCTACGTGCATTTCTGAGAAGGATTCATGCCCCCAACGCTATCCAAGTTGCCTGCTGACACAGAGGAATCACACTCGTCTTTGCCAAGTTTACGTGGCACTCCAAGGTTACCTGGGTTTGTGTTAGAGAGGCAGGGAGCATATGTATGCATGCATGAATGGGGTGGACTCTCTTAGGAGCAGTGCAGGAAATCTGGCAGGTAATTCACAAAGCAAAGTCAGGCAACTCTTTCCAGATACCCAAAGTGAGGAGGGGAAACCACTAATGCTGATGGGACTGGCTGCCAAGCCCCAGATAAAGATAAGCCTTGGTAGGAAAATTACAATGTCATGTTTACACATGCAGTCCTACCCTTCCTTCCATCCATACCCACACCCCCTCCAGGAGAGTGGTGAAGCAACCATCAGTCAGCCTGGAAATCCCTTCACCATGCCATGGCAACAAAGCAGTCACTCCAGAAGCCACTCCCATATTTTCATGGAAGTCACTCAGTTTGGAATTCCCTCTTCAGAGTAGAGGCAATGGAACAGTCGGCCTGGAAATCAGCTCCGGGATAGTATTCACACACAATGGCACTAATATACTTAGCCTTATCTAGGTTCTTTCCATCTATAGATCTCAAAGTGCTTTAAAATGAAGGCAAGGATCACAATCTCCATTTTTCACAGATTAAGCATGGGAACATTGAGGCTGACTACAAGAAAAACCTTCCCAAGAATGAGATATGACATCAATGGAATTTCCATACATGGGTTGAGCTTTCACTCTTTCACAATGGGTGAGATAAAAGATAACCCCAAATTTGACATCTTCCCAGCCAGCCGAAGATTAGGAAGTAATCTCAAATTGAACAGTGTCTGTATCAGTGTGAGAAGATGGGGGAGCCAGGAAAGAAAAAATTAGCCTTAACACTTAAAAGATCATGCTGCCCCTTTAACAATCAGTGCATGCAGAGTTCCCTAAGTCTTACTGGATGTGTGCAATGTGGTTACATGGAAAATAGAGGGTTATATTCATTATAGGCATCAGTCACATTTTTTTAATTAATAGCCTTGTAATTGGTATTGACTTTAACAGACTGATGACAGTCTTATGATGAGCCATTCCCAGCCAAGCTTCCTACCCGACTGCCCTCAGGTCAGGAACACAGAGAACTACATTAGCTGGAACCAGCTGCCCTGCTACACCAATCTCCTTCCTGGACCATGAAGAGGTCATCATACACAAGAGAAAGACAGAGAGAATCTCAGCATCCACACTCCCTTCCCAACCTAAAAAACACCCCCACACACCCACCCCAACTTTTAACAATCACTAGCAGCAGTGCAATGCAGTGAATTTTTAGGACCGTCACTTTCTGCACGGCAGCCCAGATCTCAGCAGCAAAACTCACAAGCATGCCTTAAAGGGGAAGAGCATAGTGTTGTGCAGGGTTAGTTCCTGGTGGGGAAAAAAGAGCAATTGGGTTCCAGTTAAACAGGGGTGCCAAAAATGGGGCCTGCAGAGCTTTGAAGTCAAGCCCAAAAGTTTTCCTTGTGATCACAGAGAAAGGGCAAAGCTCATCAGACTTCAGGAATTTATTGATGAAGAACCAAACAAGAAGCAAATCTTCCCCATCTGGCAAGAAATGGACTCAAGCCACAGAATTCAAAACCAGGTCCTGATTTCTAATCCTCCCTTTACAGCTAAGAGGTTCAGGCTCATTTCTAATACAAGTACCAGTTAGCATTGAATCGCTCTTAGCCAACATTTAATTTTAAAAAAATGTGGCTAGAAATAAAGATGCAAGACTGGGCTCCAAGCAAGTTCCCAAGGTGGGATATTTGGGACACCCCTGAAATCAATGTGATGTTCAAATTAGTCATGTGTTTCTAAAGCATGGAGGGAGGAGGTGGAAAGGAAGCTATTGACACTGCAGCATCCCAAACTACTGGATCAAGCAAGAGAGAGTGCAGCTAAAGGGAAGGGTTTCGGGTATGATTTGTGGTCCCAAACTCTACCACTGCAAACTTCAGGAAAGGTTTTCTTCCAGTGAGGATGGTGTAAGTCATCCAAATGTACAAAGCATTACAACACCATATCCATAGGGCTCAGCAGCTTGAACAGTAACACTGCACTGTATGCACTACATGTTCACAGTATAAGGCACATCCGAGGAGCAGAGAGGCAAAAACATGTATTTGATCAGAAATATCTGTGAAACAGCCTTGAGGTCAGAATGCAGTGTGGGTCTCACACACCACAGCTTCTTGATCAGCTGAGTCACAGTGGCTTGGTTTACCAGTCACAAGACACTTTCTCTTCCTCTCACTACTTCATGCCTATAAAAAGACAAAAAAGGCCCCTTTTTTTCCCAGTGTACTGTCATTTTTCAACAGCACCTCAGGGCTTCAGGGGGCGCTCCACAGCTGCCCTCCATATTCTGGATGCTTTCCATTCACCGTCAGCACCGAACAGCATTCGGGGGCACTGTTCTGCTTTTCAAAATCTAAACACGCTCTGTCTCTCAGCCACCCTAATCTCACTGATGAACTGTACAGGAATCAATATGGGAAGTGGATATCATTCCCATGGGCCAAATGCTATCTAGGCTGAGTCCCAGTGAGTTCCTGATCCTGGTCGTCCTTCAATGGCACTGCTCTGGACAGTAAGCATTATTCCTGCTAGTACATGTTTGCAGGTTGGGCCCCAGTGTCCGAGCCCTGTGTCTCTTACAGCAAGCAGTTCTAGGGCCCGATTCCTAGTTTCTTTGACACCCTGAACCTGAAAACTGAAAATTCTGCAAGAGCTGCATTTTAATTATAAAATGTAGTTTTTTAATTAAATAAATGTGAAGCTGAATGAGGCAATCAGTAGAATTGCCTCTGTGTTATTTTACAATTCAATTTATTTTATGCTGTCCTCACACTTTTAGTTTTCACGTGCCAAAGATTTTTGCATTGATCACTTAGGACTGCATTACAGAAGTTGCCAAGGACAAATCTAGACGTTTTGGCTCTTGCGTTGAGGTGGTTGGAACTTCTAGCACCTGGGGATGCATTGGAGGCAGTTTGTGTTCGTATGGATCATCGGAGAGCTGATTTTCAGAGGTGCCGAGCCCCAGTAGCTCCCACTCACTATAATCAAAGTTGCAGCACTTCTGAAAAATCAGATCCACAGAGAATACACACAATCCAATGGGGCATCTTTATCCTACAACCCTGCATGCTCTTAAATGATTTGCTGAGCATGTAGAAGTTAATTTTAAAACAAACATGAAAAGATTGGTTTCAAAAGCCAGTTCTGGTTGCTAAGTGACTGCAGTATACTTACCTATCACATCACTTTCATAACCCACGCACAGGAAAGCAAGGAAATTGCTAGTTTAGGACATCAGGAATTTTACACAGCCCCAAAAATATGATACTGATTATATATTGTATTACAGTAGTGCTTACGGGCCTCCGCTGAGATCAGGGCACCACGGTGTTGGACATGGCAGCGAGTGAAAGACAATCTGTGCCCAGGAGATCTTACAATCTAATTTAAGACAGCACAACATTGGGGTGCAGCAGACAGTAGAAGGAAAGGGGGAGGGAGGATGAAGGAAATGGTTCTATAAAAAAGGGTAGATATGTGCTCAACCAGAGGGCTTCAGGAAAGCATAGAAGAGACTGTGAAGGTGCTTGTGGGTGGAGCAGACAAATAGCTAATGGAGGGTCTCATAGGCAGAGTAACAGATGGAGGAGGAAAACACAAGGAGATACAAGAGCAGGTGAGGTAGGAGGGGCTACCTTGTGAAAGGGTTAAAGTTTGACACCGTGGAGGAAGGCGAGCCAGTGGAGGAACTCAAAGAGCAGGCTGGCATGGTTGGAAAGATGATCTATTTTTGAATGGACCTGAGGGGAATGCACTGGGCAACAAGAAAGCCTGGGAGGAGGAAGTTGCAATAGTCAAGATGAGGGTCTAATATGCCTGAAGTTGGAGAGAAAAGACCAAAACTTGGACGTGTTACTGAGAGAAGAGGGGGGGATATATTGAATAACACTTTGCACTTAACTAACGCTTCATCGTCGATGGATGTCAAGGGGCTTTACAAGACCAGAGAAGTACAACTTTACATCTGGCCTAAGTATGTCGATCTGAGGCAACCTATGTAAGACGCACGGTCTAGTGGTCAGTAGGTCGTCTTCCTTGCTCTGTCACAAACTCCTTATATATCCTCTGGCAAGTCACTTAAACATGCTGATCCTCCATTTCCTCTCTGGAAAATGGATCTGTGCCCATTCCCATAGGCCAACAGGTCTTCCGAGTGGAGAAAGCAAAAGGAGGAGGTGTATGGATGGAAAGCTTTATATACCCTCCACCACCACCCTCCCACCTCCTATCACAAACTCTCTCTGATGTCCCACCTCTATTTCTCAGCAATTAGCACAGTAAAGAGCCGCTCCTGTAAAACTCAAGCCTGCAAACTGTTCCAGACACTCCTTCGCCTGCTGTTGAAGAGCCGCTGCCTCAGGGCTGGTTGCCCGTGTGAAGACTGGATTCTTTGTGCACTTTCATGAGTGCCCATGAAGCACCACCAAAGAGCATGGAGGAGATTGGGAAAACTCAGCGTTCAAGTGATCCAGGGAGTCATCTCCTTCCACGCCCTGCAATGGTCCCAGGATCCTCATCTGAAACAACTGAATGCTAATGCAGCATTGTAGGCCCTTCCTCCTGCATCTCTTCCCAGTCCCCTTTTAACCAGGCACACTGGGCAGGAGGTGGGAGGGGTTGGGGGTCCCTCTTACAGCTACTATTACCAGAGCGTCTTTGGAATGCTAAGGATTCGGACTAAGCAGGAGATGGTAACCAAACACTGCTCCTCAGAATAGACATGTTCCCCACCCCCTCTTGCCATCTTCGGTAATTCTATCCCCCTGAGACAAGGGCTGGGGGCAGAAAACCAGGCAGATCTTTAAAGAGGAGCAGCTCAAGACTCCAGGGATTAACTATGTACCTCGAGCCAACTGCTAAATGACCCCTTCTCCCAGGAGAGAATCTTCACAACAGGTGGAAATTGGGAGTAACCCACACTTGGAAGCATCTACAAATCCATGCCTAAGTGCTGAATATAAACAGGTACAGTGAGAGGAAGAGTGACTAGACAAGACCCTCGCCCAGGGATGAAGACAGAGAGCCATATAAAGACAGGGAATTCAGCAAGCACAGATAAAAATACATGGATTGCCCCCCAAGAGCAAAGAGGGTCGCTAGGGTTTAGAGAAATCACAGTTAACAGACACTACCCAAATTTCACCTCATGCTTCACAAATGCTTTTTAAGCTGTGGGAGGCTGAAGCAGGATTTTTGTAAAGACTGCCCTGAGTTCTGCCAGAAGCTCTTTAAAAGCATTTGCAGGTAGCAGTGTGCGTGTGCACACGGACTGGCGCTGGATTTGCCTGCACCGTACTCTGTCTTCAGCATCCCCACCAGTCCACTCCCTGACCCACTGGAGATCCAGTTTCTGTGAAGGTGTCACTCTTGGTCTCCAGGCCACTGGAAACAGAGTCTCTACGCTCCCAGCGTTGGACAAGGCGTGAAACCTCCGGAGTAGAGCAAAAGGTGGTGCTGTTTGTGGCCACACAGTGGAACAGGGCGGAGAGCTATGGGATGAATGACTGATCAGGACACTAGCCCCACGTCTGAATGCCCTGGAGTGGGAGAGGTTGTAGGGCAAATAAGGGGAGAGAAAAGAGATAGACAGAGCTACCAAATCGGGGGAAGAGAACCACAGCTTCTGTTTTTCTGTATCTCTGAGCGGAGGTCTTTGTGAGCCCAAATTTGCCCTTTAAAAAACAGCTTTAGCTGACAAGGCATTTCTAGTTCAGACCACATGAGAATAAAATACAGGGTGATTAACAGAAATCTCTCACAATGCTCCACGCGGCCATGAAGTACAGGTCACAAAGCAAGGGTGGGGTGTGGGCTGCACTCTACAAAAGAGAGACAGACCACAGACATTCTGGGAGGGTGGATGAATGGCTACGGAGCGGAAATCTATCCGGTTAGAACATTGAATCCGAACACCCCAGACTTTAGGAAAAGCTGGATTCAGAACTAGATTTTTAACCTTACATTGAAGGGGTGTTTGGGTCTGGGATTATGATCTGGCCCGCTATATAAAGTTCTCATCTGGGCCACTGTTTAATCTTTTCACTGGCGATGGGTCTCATCCAAACTGCAAAATCCTTTGGTCCAATAGTGCTGCGAACCGGCTGAATAGCTATTGGGGGCGAAACTTAATGAGACTGCCAACAGCTGAGTGTTAGAAAAGCCTGCCCTGGGGCCCACAAGAAAGAGACAATTCTAGATTTAGTCATATGTAACATGCCAGAGTCAGTGCAGCAGAGGAGTGTAGCTGCTCCGGAGTGCAGTAACCAATGCAGGTTTGGTATAGAGTAACAGAGGGCAATCGCCTTATCTGTACACGGTGAGAAAGGAATATGAGAAAAGTGATGAAACGGGAGACTGATGGGCAAAGCGAAAACCTTTCAAACCACAGAGAGAGCCCAGAGGCTACTTCAAACACCACGTTCAAGGTATAGGTTGTGCACCTCTGAAACAAGGGAAAGTGAAATGTGCATGATTCAGTAGAGATATGCACAACTGCATATAAGGCTTTGTTTAAAAACCTTTACAAATGTGGCAAGCCTCCCACCACAATATCACTAGGGAAGAACATAAACTATATCAGCTAAGCAGCACATCTGCAATAAGAAGGGTAAAGCGATGACAAGAGAAACAGGGACCTGAAGACATCCAGATCAATAATGCAGGATTGTTTAAATGCATTTCAAGCAGGAAGGCTGAATGAGTAGAATAAGCAGGATTTTCAGTTTCTCAGGATTATCCTGGTTTGAAGGACTAGGGCCCATGGCCCAGATGGTTTTCATTGAGACCAGGAGAATTATGGCCCATGTTTCAATAAGACTCTGAACATTATAGTCCTGAAAAAGTGCCTACACAAAACTCCCTCTAGTGTTTCCGCAAGCTCACAGCCAACAGGCAGTAAATTCCCATGTACTCCGCAGCAAACTCGGCCTAAATTCTGCAGCAATATGCCTGGATTCTGCTGCGGATGCTGCAGCAGTGCCAATTGAATTAAAGAATGGAGCTTTTTAGTGAGTTAAATAGGAACATGAATCATACATGCAGGACAGTGGCACCCCTGTTAGTTATTTCTGTTAAATCCAATTTATTTTATACTCACGCTCCTCATTTTCTGTTTTCAACCTGATTAGTGTGTGGACAACACACATCTGCATCACAGCAGTTGTCAGGGGGGAAATTGGAGGTTTTAGCAGCTGAATATGGGGCAATTGAGGCTTCTGGTCCCTTAGGGAAGTGTGGGAGGCAATAGGAACTGTGGGATTATCACAATAGCTGGTTGTTATTGCTCAAATGATCACCGGTGAAATAGTTAACAATGTTGACAATTAGATTCTTGATTTGAGATGAATGGGCCAGCTCACGCTTCCCTGAACTATTGTTTCAGGCTGTCTGCAGTGCATCTCTAATACTCAGGTCACATTTCTCAGGCATTCTTGGCAAATACAAGGGTGAGAAACATTTTTTTTTTTTAATGAATGCGGAGATTTTGGAACTGAATTGGATCTTTGGGACTTTGGCAGCAAGCAGGATTGCCCGGACAGCCACAGCCAAGCAAGGGGCTATGAAAAAAGAGCTCTGGAAGAGGAAAAGGAGAGATGGAAGTATAAGGAGGAGAAAACACCTACACAGAGAGGGAAGGGAAACAGAGGATATTTGGTGTGGTGAGACCAGAGGATATGTGTGCAGGAGATTACAATGATGGGTCCTGATTTTGAGTTTGGACAGGCAGTCGTTCTGTGTGCATGAGACTGTAGGCCTGCTTGGGTGCAACTGAGAAAGACACGCCCCAGGAATGATATGCATGAGTGTTTACTCTAAAGATCCAGCTTTATTCTCCACGGGCACGCCTAACAGAGGTTAGCATTGTGGGAGATTGACAGAAACCAAAGTCCCGAAGGAGGAAAGTGTTTACCATTTAGATCTATGGGGCAATTTGAGAGACTCGTGCCTAGCATCGGTAAATCACCCAAACATCCCCAACCCCACCAATAAAATCCTGTCCACCTTTAACCCATTGATACCGCAATCTAAGAAAAGAATGGGACAGCAGACAGGTCTTGCAGCGTGGTTTGGTAGGGTTGAGAATGGGAAAGATATTTTTGTGGAGTGGGGGATGTGGAGTGGTGATTTAATGGCACTACACCTGAGTGTCTCAAAAATCACTGCAGGGCTTACGAAGAAATCTTTCCTCTCCCATCCACAGCTCAGCTGGTGCATTATGGGGTGGAAAGGAAGCTCTCCTACAAGACAACAGAGACGTACGGCTCATATCAGTGGCTCACATTCGTCACTTTGCTGGAGGCAGGATGCTGAAATAGATGGCCCAATGGTTTCATCCAATATAACAAATCCACATTTCCATTCAGGTCAGGTCCCCAACACTTCCCAAACTACAATAACGGTAGCTTTCCTGGGAATTTCCCCCCTGAGTAAAACAAACTGCCTTGGCATGCGGCAAAGGGAGAAAAGCATTGGCTGTTTCTCTCTGAGGAGCACGGCATGCCAGGAGAGGGCCATGCAAGGGGGTCAGCTAAGCAGTGGGTCTCCTGGAGGGATGCCCACATTAGGACTGAGAGAGTCCAGCAGCCTATGCTACGTCTCCCTGCCTGCCACGCACAGCTTTAAACCTCAGCCTTATCTCCCTTTGTCTCTGTGAGCCTGTTAAATCCCTGGCCTGGGAGGAGCTGTGTGCTGCTGTCTCACATTCGCAGGGCTGAGAGCTCCTATGAGCGCAGACATGCTGCTCAACCGTATCACATGGCTGCAAACTGGACTCCTCGGTTTTCTGTTTCAGTGCATTAGGTGCACAAGTGGCAGCCTTTTAGAGCAGCGGGACAGGCTGAATTCCAGCACGACACTGGGACAAAGTTCCCACTAGCTGTGCTTCTGCCATTCCCTTTTTGTAAAAAACTAGATCCCTGTGAACCATAGTTTTGACAGCAAAATTTCACTAGTTTGCCCTGTGCACTCCCCTGAGTTACCACAGTCACCAGCAGAAATGTGAGACCCTCTCACCGTAGTCAGAACACAATTTGTCTTCTTTCCATCCCAGCAAGTGTATGTCTTCCCTGCTAAGTCAGCCTGGGGTTTTAGTCAGGTGTTGCCCCTAACCAGACTACCATTCACACAGAAAAATCTCTAACTTGGGCTATGAGGTGTTTTAAGCCCAGGCTAGCTGGCCTGGCTGGGGGTATGGGCTAAACCCCAGATGCCACTTTCAGTTGGGCTCATAACCTGCTCACTTTGCAGTGTGGACACACACTAATCAGCTTGGATGCCAATAGTCTTCCAATGCCATCCCACAAATCCCCCTGGGCTGTATTTTCTTGCCTTCAATCTACTCCCTTCTTCTGTACCAAAAGTCACCTACCAGTTTATATATACTGGGTTAGCATTTAAACCCCACTCTGCATGCAGCCTGCTATATTTCTGTTACACTTCCATAGCAGTTGAACAGACATGCTATCTGGGAAATCCTCCACCCAACATGCTGCCAGCTGGCCAGATGCCGACACCAAAGTTCGGGTGAACCTCTGTCTGGTGTGAGGTCAGTAAGACCCAAAATCTGGTGGACCCAAAATCATCAGTTCCACAAATACATCCCCAAGAAGCCGGCAGAGGAGAGGATTGTCCAGGTGAGACCTCAGTTCAGAGAGAAAATCAAAGCTCTCAAGACCACATACAGAAAGGACAAAGACCACAACTCCCAGTTCGGCATCTCCCAGAGAATGAGGCTATTCTACAATGAGCTGAACTGGGTGCTCAGCACTACCCCAAGCATGCAACACAGAGGCGTCAGGTTCCTTTAAGGGCTGAGGTTCGGCTGGAAAGGTGGGCGTGGGAGGAAAGACACAGTCAGACAGTGGTTTTGATGAGCAGCAGCCTAGATGAACAGAGTAACGACAAGTGGGCTGGAAGGTTTGTGGATCCCAAGAAATAGTGGGTCACTGGTGCAGAATTAACGTCCAACTGGGTGGCCTGCCAGCCACCTAATGGAGGAACAATGGGGACAAAGATACCTGAGAAGTCACCTGATGTAGTCAGCAGATTTGCAGCCATGTTCCTGAGCAAAACTCCCATTGACTTCAATGGGAGCAAAATTAGGCCAACGCCTTCACTCCCCTAATGTCCAAAAGGCTCCTCCTCACCTCCTGCAGGGGCCCGGAAGGATTATTCCCCCCCCCCGGGTGTATTCTGGGCTGGGTTTGTCTTTGTCCTTGGACGTATCAGAGAGAGCTGTGGCTGCGAACGGGTCACTGGGAGTGGACCGGTGGTCTGAAGTGGCATGGAGAATTCTCTCTCTGACATGCGGCTGGTGCTTGCTCACACGCCCAAGGTCTAACTAATCACCACATTTGGGGTGAGGAAAGAATTCCCCCCCCCCCTCCCCCAGGTGAGATTGGCGGAGACCAGGGGGGTTTTACATCTTCCTCTGTAGAATGTGGCGTGGGTCACTTGCCAGGTTCATCTGGGTATATCTCACTTAATCAGTTCCCTGTCACTGCTGGGGCCTCAGGCACTGGCACTGAGAATAGGGTCCCTCCTATTCTCTGCCTGAGGCATGTAACTGATTAGTCTCCTGAGCGTTGTAATACTTTGGTCTAATTTTGGTTTGGGAGCTTTAGTGTGCAGGTGACGGTGATGTCTGTGTCCTGTGCTATACAGGTCAGACTAGAATGATTGGATGGTCGCTTCTGGCCATAAACTCGATGATAGGGAGGATGCGTTTATTTCTGTTTTTAACTCAGAGTTCAGAAGTTTTTGCAAGTTTCATGGAGGAGTCTGGGGCTTGTTTGTGTTTTTTTTGTCTTTTAGGAAAGCAGGCAAGGTGGGTAACCCAACTTCACCTCCTTCCCTCTGCAAAGTCTGCACAACAAGAACTTTCTGGCTATTGATTTGAAACAGATTTCTCTAAAGCTTTTTGCAGCTACATCCTGCTCTGCTTTTACTTTCCACTGGCCATGCAACACTGCAGGATTGTTTGTGTTGCACTGCATATATAGACAGATATAGGGGGAACTTAACCTCTCTTGCTTTTCAACTTTCCTTCAATAAGATACAGCATTTTCCAGATGTCCACCCTCTCTCTAGAGACTGGGAAAATAGTAAGGCAATTGGTGGCAATCCAAGGAACATTGACTAATTGAGCAGATCTGCCCCTGTATGCTGCTACGTAGTGGCATTGATGCTGTAATAAAGGCTGTGGTGACAATTCTGTTTCAACTCCCATCACAGCTTCCAGCTATTCATAATTCTGAAATGTATCCTGCGAGTTTCGCAGTCCCATAGGTGATTTTGTTTTTGTGATAATTTTGCAGACTGTGCATTCATCTGGCTTGTGAGTTATGTAATCCTGGAGAAGCAATAGTTTTTGCTTTAAATAGAAATCATTTAATCATCTTAGGTTTAAGCTTTAACTCAAAACTGACTGTTTTAAAGCCCGATATGTCTGGAAGGAGGAAGATCCCATTTGCCTTGCTTGCCAAAAACCTGTTGCAATAAAGTTGGGAATGTTTGAAGACTGGTAAGTGCGATACCTCGTTTAATATTCTGCGTGCACAGGCATGTTCTCCCGTTGTTCCCACTATAGATCCCACCTAATGATTCCAGGGACCTTCACTTTAGGAGACTTTGGGTCAAGTCTGAGCTTTGCAACTTGGGTTCATCTTGATTTTTTTTTCATTTCCCCGTTATTCTTTAAGCTTTGGTTGCATCCAGATCACTCATTCCTCTCCCTGGAAATAGCTGATTCTGATGCCCAGCCAAGCTTTAGACCACAAGCTCATCCCATGCTTCTAGCCCTAAACTTTCCTGGCCTGGTTTTCAGCAATGCTCAGTACATGTAGCTCCCTTTGCTAGAATGGTGTATGCTCAATATAAATTCAGGCACTGGAACACCATAAAACTTGGAGCTGCTGGTGGAGTGAACGGCTCCTATCCCCAATTAATTTTCCTAGTAGCTAGAAGAGTCTTGAGGGCACACAAAGGGCTGGGTTGGAGGTAAAAGATTTACTAGCCTTCAAAAAGACTTCTGACTTGGATATTTTAACCCCTTTCCTTTCCCTCCTGGTAGCTGGAGTCTGCATACGCTGGAGACACAGCTGATGGGATACTGCCTCCCCGCACAGCAGGTTTAAATAAAGTACCACTAGCATCTAAAAATTAAACACTATGTGAATTCTACACAGATTTCAACAAAAGGTGATGAGGAAAAGGACAGGCAGGGCTCTCCCTTTGTCTAACCTTAACCACCTAATACCTAATGTGCAAACTACAAACTGCCTTGTCTTCATAAGCTGTTTGCAGTGAAGAAGAGCTCTGTGTAAGCTCAGAAACGTGTCTCTTTCATCAGCAGAAGTTGGTCCAATCAATATTACCTTACACTGTCTTCATACGGATATTAGCTCAAATGAATACCATGTGTTAGCTAACATGAGATAAGAACATAAGAACGGTCATACTGGGTCAGACCAATGATCCATCTAGCCCAATATCTTGTCTTCTGACAGTGACCATTGCCAGGTGCTCCACAGGGAATAAATAGAACAGGTCATCATCAAGTGATCCATCCCGTTAGCCATTCACAGCCTCTGGCAAACAGCGATCCCTGCCTATCCTGGCTAATAGCCATTGATGGATCTATCCTCCATGAATGTATCTAGTTTTTTTTAACCCTGTTATAGTCTTGGACTTCACAACATCCTCTGGCAAGGAGTTCCACAGGTTGACTGTGCATCATGTGAAGAAATAATTCCTTTTGTTCATTTTAAACCTGCTGCCTATTAATTTAATTTGGTGACCCCTAGTTTATGTGTTATGAGAGGGAGTAAATAACACTTCCTTATTTACTTTCTCCACACTAGTTATGATTTTATAAACCTCTATCATATTCCCCCTTAGTCATCTCTTTTCCAAGCTGAAAAGTCCCAGTCTTATTAATCTCACCTCAGATGGAAGCTTTTCCATACCCCTAATCATTTTAGTTGCCCTTTTTTGTACCTTCTCCAATTCCAATATATCTTTTTTGAGCTGGGGAGACCAGATCTGCACGCAGTACTCAAGATGTGGGCGTACCATGGATTTATAAAGAGGCAATACGATATTTTCTGTCTTGTTATCTATCCTTTCGTAATGATTCCCAATACTCTCTTAGCTTTTTTGCCTACCGCTGCACATTGAGTGGATGTTTTCAGAGAACTATCCACAATGACTCCAAGCTCTCTTTCTTGAGTGGTAACAGCTCATTTAGACCCCCATCATTTTATATGTATAGTTGGGATTATGTTTTCCAATGTGCATTACTTTGCATTTATCAACATTGAATTTCATTTGCCATTTTGTTGCCCAGTCACCCAGTTCTGTGAGATCCCTTTGTAACTCTTTGCTGTCTGCTTTGGATTTAACTATCCTTGAAGTAAGAACAGAAGATGCACTCAGTCACACAGGTTTAACATCACACCTTTAGTCGAACCAGTGAATTCTGTCTGTAGACCTCACCTAAGAGGAGCTTTCGGAGATTTAGCTTAAATCTGTGCCTAACTGATTTACACTAAACCAAAATAATACTGATTTAAATGGAAGTAAGAGAATCCACACAGACTTTTGCATCAGTTTGACTATGTGGATTTTTTTTAAATCTCTTTTAGGTAAAATCACTTCCACTTTCTTGTGTAGATCACCTTTTTTTTATGTAAACTAAACCAATAAAAGCCTAGTTTAAACCAATTTAAGAGTGTTGACAGACAAAGTTCCCCTGGTTTAACCAAAGCATGCCTTGAGTTAAATCAGTTCAGCTTTGTATGTGGATCAGGTCTTAACTATCTGAAATAAAATACACTTTCCCCATGACACCCATGCCCCCCCCCCCTCTCTCTCACATGGTAGTTTGTTTTAGAAATGGACTAGGACTGAAAAGCCAGGATCCGGATATCAAGCACCCCTGGGTTCCAGGGTGCTTGGATGTAGGAGGGGTTGAGGTTCAGACCATCACAGACACACAGCTTTGCTTCAGACTCCCCCAAAGTAGAGGGGTGTTTGCATCTGGGTTGTTGAGCCCCTAATCAGTTTTACTCCTTTCCTAGCAACTTGGATTTAGATGTGGCACTTCTTCTGAGGCAGAAAACGCCCATCATGTTGGTAGCAGGATTAAAATGGCATGTGAGCCAGCTAGGGTGAAAATCTCCCCATAAATTTTTCATCTTTCCTCAGGCAACTCTGCCTATGGAGCTGCACAGGTATTAAGAATGCGTTGTCAACTAAAGCCATTAGCTCATCTTCCTCCTGGATCCCATCTCCAGGGTGCACCGTCAGCAGAGTTTCCACCGCGTTATTCTGGGAAGTGACCTTTTGTGAAGTGACCCTAGCACTATCCCAGGGGGGCTGCAGGCAGACTGCCTCGCTCAGGTGTGTGTGTGGGAAGGGGGCACATTGCTGAAGGCTGAACACAAAAGTTCAGCGCTTCCCTTTCAGAGCATCTTTATTAAGTGCGGAGTCTAGGTCGACTTGAGGGAGGTCGTGAGAGGGGGAGGGCGAGGAGAGAATTTGGTGCCACAGCTCACAGCTTCCCTCAGGTGGGACAATAGCGATATGCCAGGGCAAACCGTCAGTTTGAATTAAACACACACACACATACACACACACACACACACACTGCCTACAGCATCCCATGCTGTGTATCCCAATCCCATTTCCCTGTTTACTGGAGCCCAGAGAGTTCAGACTGAGTTAAGGAAACGTTGTCTCGACTAATGGGCATGGCAAGAAGATGACCAGCCAGCATGGTTGAATTCTTGCACTGCTCTGCTCCCCCAGCTGCCCAGAGCTATTATCAAGACGATTAATTCTTTACTTGCGGAAGGCTTCCCATCGCCACAGCTACCCTCCATGCTCCCACTCTGCCTTGCAATCTCTCTCCCTTCTCTATCGTGCCGGCTCTCCTTATCCCTCCCTAAAACAGAAAGATACCAGAAGAGGGGCTTTTGTTTCTTTTTAATTGGCTATAAACACAAAACACCTGCTTCGGGTCCCCCGCCCCCCCACCTCAACCCTTGATAGAGTCAGGCTTCATACAGGGCCTGCTCCAAAGCCCATTGAAGTCAATGGACAGACTCTTTGATCTCTGTTGGTCTTTGGATCAGGCCTATAATAAGCTGGTAGGGCCTGGTCCGTACTTGGCTAGGAGACCGTCAAAGAAACAAAGGGGATGCTGCAGGAAGTGAGCCTGGTGATTCAGTAGGTGGCACTCTTCCCCAAGTCACCACTGAGCCCACAGCCTACCCACCAGGCGTCAGGGAGTGCGGAGCTGCCGTCTTTCAGATGAGAGGCAAAACTGTGGCCCTGCTCACTCGTGGTTGTTAAAGATCCCGTGGTACTTTCTAATAAGATTAAAGATGTTAAACCAGTCTCATGGCTACATTCCAACTCAGATGATTACATTTTCCCTAACGAAATTTCCCCTGCAGTTCTGACTGGATAGTGTAACACAGGTGGGACATACATGAAAGCAGCTATGAGACTAAACTTAACATACTAACCTCAGTCACGTGCCAGGGGTCAGGGTTACAAAAGGTTAATACCCTGCCACACGGCAGACATTAATATTAGCCACTCTCTCCAGCAGCTACAAGTTCTCTTAAAAAAATCAAATGCAAATAAAATATAATAACCTAAAAATAACACCCAGAGACTAATTAATAACACACACAAATGCAGACTTTGAGGATAGAGATCAGGGTATTGGACGTTTGTCAGTAACTACCATATCTAGACTCGAATGACTTTCTGTTCACATAATCACTCTTTGGTCTCAAAATAGCTCCTTTTGCTGTGACCTGTTCAGCCATGAAGATGGATCAGCCACTTGCAGATTCTGTTTGCTATTCCTGGTGTTTTCCACTGTGTGTGCAGGTTACTTTGGTCTGAAAAAGATTCTGGATGTCCTCCTCAAGGAACAGAGGAATCATAGAAGATTAGGGTTGGAAGGGACCTCAGGAAGTCATCTAGTCCAACCTCCCTGCTCAAAGCAGGACCAACCCCAACTAAATCATTGTCCTCCTTGCATTTGTTTAGTTGTCTTCTGTTCTTTCTGTAGGACAGACACTCAGAAATGGTCATGACTTTGGTGTGGATTATATAGTTGTTACCTTTAACAAAATCCCAACCCATTTGTTTGTAATCTAACGCTCTCGCCCACTTCCAATAAGGATAACTTTTTGGCATTCTTGTTGTAGGATTTCTTCTATTCTAGTTTCCTGGTGCATAGCTCTTTTGTAAATACTTCAGGCTTAATTGTCTTTGGCTCAAGAAGCTTGCTGGAAGTTGTCACTATGTCCTTTGTTCTTCTTCCTGAGACTCTCTGAACAAAATTGCCAAAATGCACTACTTATAGTTTGCAGTTCTTCACCTGTTATTAAAGCATCTGGTGCGCCCAACTACATCCTCAAAGATCTAGAAGAACAAACTTTGGCAGACCTCGGATGCAGAAGCAGTCATGAAGGAAAGTAACTTAAATCAATGTCTCTCAAAAGTGGAGCTGACCGTACAGAGAATCTGCAGCCTCTAATTGAGATGAACCTGCCAAAACCATTGGTTTGCACACAAAACTGAAAATATTTTAGTGTTTTTAAGTCCAAGCATGACCTCCTCAACTGTTCTCATGGGGTAGCACTCACATTTGAGGGCCTCACTCAAATTTTGTGGACTTACGCAAATCTTTAACTTTAGTGCCCCTGTTGATAATTCAATTGTGTTTATTTGCTCAATAACCTAAGTTTGCTTCATGTAACAGACATAAAATAAACCCATGTATTAAAGCTATACTGCCATGAGTGTATAAGTAGAGATACCACTCAAGCATTTGAAATAGTAGAACAGGAGTACCCACATGTGCTCAAGCTGAAGAGAGTTCTGCAAATGCAGATGGTCAAATGGTGCATAATTTGTCTGCAGAGCAGAAAACAAAAATATTCTTAAAGAATTTGATGAGAAAGATGTTTAACAGATTGTGATTCATTTGAGGATATATTAGCATACATCGCATGGACATCAATCCCAGCTTGCTGCCATAAAATGCATGCATTACAAGTACTAAGAAATAAAGTACAAGTGAACTTAACAAGATAGCAAAGAGATTTTTTTAAAATATTTTCTCATCAGAGAGTTACGGATATCTCTGTGCCATTATCATCAGAGTTTTTTCCTCCAGCTGTATGATCATGAATGTATTTTGCTTTTGTATCTCTTTGCAATTTGTGTTGAGCACGAGAACCAAAATGGTTGCTTTCATTGCATGCATGACACTGCATCCATTGTGCTGGACAGCTTTGTGTTGTTTTGTGATTACCTCCACATTTATTGCAAACAAATCTGGTCTCTACCATTTGTTTACCCTTTGAATCCGTCTTTATTCCTTGACATACATTTTTAATTAGATGCACTTCTCTTCTTTCACCGCCTGCTAACACTTTCATTTGGGAAGCACAGTTTTCACTATCCCTGCAAATATCCACTGTACCTTGCCAAGTCAAGTCTATTTCTCATGGTAACCTTGTTTTGACCTGGTTGTCAGTTACACCACAAAGAACTTGATTGGTGATTAATCCATCTGCATTCAAATTCACATGATTTAGGGTGATGGCAAAGGTCTGTAACATAATGGTCACTGGTCTCATGTGACAGCATGTTTCCTTTAAAGAAAGAGTGCCTTTCCCACATAACATTCCTGGTTAGATCATGGTACACTTCAAATTTTCAATGACCGTTTCATCAATTTGCAGTCCCCTTTATACTCACACTGGAAGCTAAGCTTGATCTCCAGTGCCTCTGAGCCTCCCACTTCTCTGGAGTAACACTTGTTTTCAGGAAAATTTGGAAGCACAGCAACCATCCCCTCCAATTCTCTGTCAGGATCTCCTTCTAGACTGAGGGACTCAGGAAGCATCACATGCTCCGCTTTTGCCAAGATTAAGTTTTCTTCTGACACCCTATAATAGAGGTGTGACACACAGGAGTGCTGGTAAGAGACTGGTGTTTATTTCCTGGCCCCTCACATGGGGCAGGGTTCCTAAAGGGCTATATTCTCACAGTAAACTCTGACTCCAGTAGCTTCTGCCACAGATAAGAGTTCTTCACTTCCTGACCTGAACTCTTTCTGTGTGGCTGTTTAAATGCTGCTGTGACACTCCACAGTGGTTGCATTTCAGTGATGTCAAAAAAAGAGCCCTGTATAATTTTGGCAGTTAGAAAAATGTATAAAGGTAAAAGAAAGTAAAATAAAAATAATGCTATTTTGCCCTTCCTCTATGCCTTCCATCCAGAAGCTTTACAAACAGTAATGAATCTTTGTATGACAGAGATAAGTATTATTCCTACTTTGAAGATGGAGAAACTGAGGCACAGAGAGACGACATGCCCCACCTAAGATCTCTCAGCAAGTCAGTGGAAGAGCAGGGAATAAAGCCCAAAAATCCTGACTCCCAGGATTTAATGAATAAGGCTGTATTTCCCTCAAGCTTATTGTAAGTGGAATGTTGTTAATCACAAGACAAATAACTGAACCACATCAACAACAAAAAATCAGGATCTGTTCAACAGTGCTTCAGTGAAATAATTAGTTTACTGCCCTTTCCCTCATTCCTCCTGGTATTAAGTCAGCAGATTCACTTCTATTCCAGTTATTGAGAGAGCATTTCTCTTCTTAGTAGTTTATCAGTTCTATTGGAGTGGACTGTCTTCTCTAGACTCCTTTCTGAAGCAAACATACAGTAGAGCAAATACTTGAGACCCTACGGGATAGACAGACCCAGAGAGCATGCATAAAAAAGAGAAAGTACCCTTAAGTGTAGAATCGTAGACTGTAGAGCCCTGTTTGATCTAGATCTTGATCTAGAAACTGCAGGATTGCTCTGGATCACATGCTTTGTCTCTTTGGTGTAGGAGGATGGATGTAATCAGCATTTCTCAGATTCACAGCCACATGACATAGGTTAATGATAAGTGGACAAGCCCCTGCCTTCAGTTATTCAGTGCACTGTATCTCTGAGGCATTCTCTCTGGAGCGAAACCCTTCCCGGAGAAACACAGGGCTTAAGAAGCTTACGGAGTAGCACTATAACAGGCACCATGTTTCTGCCACATCTCAGCTATTCAATCAGAGCAGTCACTCCTATACAAGTGAAACCAAGTTGCTCCAATGAAGCAATCGCCATGAAGGGGCCCTTGTATACCGACCCTCTCCACTTCCAAAAGTCCCCACCAATCTCACTGCTACCCTGCAGCTGATCATTTGCACTCCCCAGGGTATTACCTACAGATCTGTCTCTTAAAAACCTGCACAGCTTTCATGACGAGCTTCCTTCTGACTTATGCTGGTTTTCATCCGTATTATAGTTCATGTAGGTTGGAAGCTGCTTGTGTTTGGACCATATCCTCCTCTGTATTAGTAGAGTGCTACACACACAAAGCTGGAGCTCAGTACATAACAATAATAATAATTTATTAGTAATAGCCTTTCACTTAAGATCTACATTCAGATTTTTTCTTGGAGCGAAAATTGAATGAGATTGGTGATGTATTAATCTACATCAGACAATGACCCCACAATCTGGAAAGGCAGGCAAAGATTAAGATGCATCAGCAGAGCTTGGGGGAGGGGGATGGAGGAGCAGCACTGGAACAGCAGGGCGTGATGCAGGTCAGGAGTAAGGTGCATTGGGAGAGGTGTGTGGGGGGAGGCAAAACCCGGGAGCGGAACAGTAGTGAAGACTGCAGGTCAGAACTGAAGTGCTTTGGCAGAGCTGCACGGGGGCCAGAACTAGAAGAGCAAGCCGTGCTACCAGTCAAGATTGAGGTGGGATGGGAGCCCATGTCCAGAAGAATAGCAGGTGCTGCAGGTGAGGATTTGGGGTGTGCTGACCTAGTAATGAGGAGCTTGCGCAACACAAACCTGCTCCAAAAAGCCAACGGCTTGCTTTTCTGAAGACACACATTCAAGCTAACACTCACACATGAGCCTAGTATGTCCCTCGGCCAGCATCTGGTCCATCTGTGCAACACAGCACTTTACATGTCCAACAACACTGATCAAGATCTGCAGCATCTCTTCCCTGAAAGGCAAGCAGGAAAAAAAATATCCCTGCACTAGAGTAATTCTGATCTGGCCTCAGGGTATCTTATGATGAGACTTCACTCACTGGTACACTTCCACGAGTCTCAATTTCCTCGCTGTCACTTTCTTTCCAAAAAGGTTAGTCTATAGTGTTTACACTGCTGACAAGCAAATCAGAGCTGGCAGGAGACTGACAGCGGCTACCCCAATCTCACCAACTTCTCACAAACAACTCACGCTGCCTATCCACCTTCCACCATTTTGGTGGCATCCAACCATCAACATTCCTAGCCATCTACCCACACATGCAAAATTCTCTTCCCCCTTTCACTCCCTATTTTGGAAATTGCCTAGAGTGGAGAGAAAATGGGAGCACTGATGGGAAGACGACGACAATGATAAAGACATGTTGCTGATTGGGAGTTGCCCCACTTCCTGAGTGGACATGTAGGGGGTGATGAGTAAAGACTTTTCCTCAGGACCAGGATCACCGAGAGCATGTGTCTATCATAACTCCATGTGATCTTTCAGACAGGAATGAGTGGATCATGCAAACTCCTGCTCCATTTAGTCCTGCGAGACCTTGTACGTGTGTCATTAGCATCTTATGATCAAAAGCCACAGAGGAAGGAGGTTCATTTCCTGTGTCAGGCCAGGAGAACATCATTCATCAGTGTGAGCAGTGCCATTCTTATTCTCTGACCTTGCCAGAGACCTGAATGCAATGAACCTCCAGAGGATGGCAGAAGAGAAGATTTTCTGGAGTTTAGACACCACCACCTTTGCTAACCGAGGGAGTATTGGAAACTGGCCAGTAATTGGTAAGGTAGTTGGTATTAATCATAGACTTTTTCAGGTCTCTCTGTTCCTTAGGATATCTGGTAGCCTGACTTCTTTGAAGGATGGAAAATTGTTATCATACAAGCCATTTTTCACTAGACTTCATACAAATGGTGGTCCAGGCATTCCTCAACAGCTAACAGGTCTTCTAATGAGGTGACCCATTCACATTCTGTGAAGGCAGATGGAAGGATTGTCATTCCGGCACCAGAGTGGCTCCCTCCATGTCCCAGTGATTTTTCTCTGTGAAGTAGGCTCTTGGTGGCCGGAGGGCCTTGGTCCAGGGACAGATCAGGCAGTCCAGGCCTATTAACCAGCGAAGTCCACAATGCCTAGCTATTAGATTCCACAGAGCAGCTCTGCTGGCTGGGAATTAGCTGATGTAGTTCTATCAGAGAGGAAGATTCTCTTAACTTCCTTTGTGGCTGAAGCATATAGCCCTTGAACAGTTCATGGATGAGTAGGTTTTGCACCATAGACTCTCTAGTTTCCTCCCTTCTTGTGCTTCACTTTGTGTGCTTCATCAATGAGCCACAGTTACCTGTAAGGGGGCAGTACAGGGCCATGGGTCATTTGTGCCTAGTTTGTCAGTGGTTTCAATTGGCTGCAGTGTTCTGCTAGCTGGTGCCCTGGTCATTCGAATGGGTGGTTTCTGCTCCAGGAATTTCTAGAAATGTTCCAGTACAAGCACTTCTGTGACTGAATTAGTATTGCTGGTTCACTGAAAAGGCAAGGTGGCATCCCTTTAACATCTCTTTTAGAAGTGGACGTGGCCAGTCAAAAAAGAGGTCTAATCCCAGGCCTAAAAGAAGAGGTCCAGGGTGCATCTGGCTACATGAATGGGCTAGGAGACAACCTCAGAGAAGCCCATGGTCATCATGATGGGTAGGGTGCCTTGGACTATTTTATCAGATGAGGCATTCTACATGGACACTGAAATGTCCCCCGACAGTGAAACTGCCACCCCATCAGATTTGGTAGGAGCTTTGTTAGTTATCTAAATAATTATTTTTAAGGTAAATTCATCTTGGGGCCTATTAACCATGACAGCATCTCCTTCAGAAATAAAACCCACAACGCGTGCACACACACACACACACCAAAAGGAACATTTCTGTGCAAGAAAGAAAATAAAGTTAAAGGCAAATCTTTAGCTGTAAACATCTCCAATTTACAGTAAGGTAGGTTATTGCAGAGGCATCAGAGCAGAGTCATTCTCTGTTAAGTTGATGGGGATGGCTGCCTCAGGTGAGAGAACGGGCAGAGCACAGCCAGCGCATCACAGCTTTAGCAGCACTGGTACCCCACGCCATGGCTTTCATACATCTGATGTACAAAACAGAAACATGTTACAGCAAGGACGGGGGAAGGGAAGAGAGAAAAGGAGAGGGAAGCACAGAAAGACATGGGAACAGAACAGGGAGGGTAAGATACAAAATGAGAAAGTTGTATATGGACTTCCAAGGGCAGAGTTAAATGCATTAAGCTTCAGGGAGTAATAAAGTGAGATTCTTACATGGGAACCCCCTCCATGCAGTGCGTTCAGTCAGCCAGCACTCTGCAAGCTCTCTGGCAAATGAACAGAAAAGGAGGGAGAGGTAGGGAATTGGATTTAGACTACAGAGGGAATACAGAGATGACATATTTAGGGGACAAATATATTTGTAGGAGATAGAAGGAGGGGCAAAGAACGGTTGCAAAATGGCCATCACTGGGGGATTCAAGGCAGACAATTCATCCACCTGTCAGGACAGCGGATGTTGTACTTTGATGCACAGGAAGAATAGTAATAATAGTATGGTAACATACACACAGCCACCAAAGGCTTCCTGGCTGTCACTATACTGCATATTATGGCTACTCAGAACTCCACTGAGAGCAGAAACTGAATTCAGACCGTCCTGCTCCAAAAGCACAGATGCTGACCTCTTCAGCTAAAGGAGACTCTCCCTCTGACAGCATAGGGTCTATGACACATTGCTGAGTGGGACAATGTGGTCTTCAATAACCGCAAGGGGCTAGGACTGCAATTCTTAAAGTTCATTTCAAAGACGGCACCTACAGCAGCACAGTGTTCTGGCTACCTGCTGGGCACTGGCTGAGCACTGCCTCAGACGGAAAAGGACCACCCACCGAATTTCCAAAAAAAATATGCATTTTCCTTGGAGTTCTCCCAACAAGAGAAGAGGGTTCAAATGGTTCCAGTGGAACCCAGTCTGGGCCCATACAGGGCCTCATTTGGGGGGTTTGATTTTTGTTTTTACCTCTCACTCTTTTCTTTTGTTGGGGGACCCTAGTCTTCTCCATTTAGTGTCCCAAATGGTGTATTTGGGGAACCATTTACTGCCCCATAGGGACCATTGAGGGTCCCAGTTAGCACTTTATAGATTTCACTGATATCTACTCCAAAACAAAATAGGGAATTACAGAGGTTATTCTAGAGAGGCTGAAAAAGATGGTTTAGATTTGGCTGATTGCGGGGGGAAAGCTATGACGATGGAGGTAACATGGCTGCAGCATACAGAAGTATTCAAAAATCAAATTCAGCAGGTGAATTGGAATGCATATTTCAGTCAGCGCACTGCCCCTCTCACTGAATCTTGTTGGAGAAGTTGCTGCAACGGCTGTTCCCCAAATTGCTCTATATTTTGGAATCCTTCAGAGATTGTATATCCTGTTTTCCGCTTCTACTAGTTGTCGGGATGTGTTGAAAAAGCATTACATCAAGATGCCAAGGCACAACAAGGAGGTCATCAGGTTGAGGGCGTTCTTGATATTTTAGAGGAGATAAGGGCTTCACACAATCTTATGCCACAAAAGCTGATGGGGGCTTGCAAATGAACATTTCACAGTTTTCGTTTCTTGTTTTGGCCGTGATGTGATGTACTATCTTATCAAAAGTGAGCACAAAATTGCAGAGTCCATTCAGTCTTGACATTCAAATGGTTCGCTGTTTACTTGGTGGCCTTTGAGATGCTTTATCAGAATTAGAAGTCTTCTGGGTTCGTTACACGTAAGGATGCTGCTGCTTCACAGCTTGAAATATTAAGAATATTCATGCAGTTCAAAAAACACTTGAAGAAGTAGTAGTGGTGACACCAGGCAAATCTGCAAAAGGATGAAAGGTCAACAGATCCTACAACGATTCTGAATGTGAGGTTTTCAATCCCATCTTAGACAAACTATTAACACAACTGGATGAGAGGATGAATAAGTACCTTGGTGTCAGAGAAAAGTCTGCTTTTTTGATGGGCAAGAAACAGAAAAGTTTCAGCAGCAAAGACCTAAAGAGGCATGCCTACAACTTAACAAGCAGCTACCCTTAGGATTTAAATTCAGATTTTTGCAAATGAGATTGAGCTTTTTGCAAGTTTTTGCAGATGAATTTTGAAGGATGGCTGGAAATGAAGGCGCCCACTGATCTCCTTAGCTACATTTACAAAAAAGTCTTTAGTTGAGTTTTTCTCTAACACAGAAACAACACTGTATATTTTTTGGGTCGTCCTGTAACCATGGCCACTAATGAAAGGAGTTTCAGCAAGATAAAGTTATTCAAGACCTATCTAAGAATGTCCATGAAGCAGGAAAGGTTAAGCAGCTTGGTAGTTATTTCTATAGAAAACTCGGAAGCAAGGTGGATACACTGGGATGAGCTCATTTATGAGATTGCTTCATAGAAGCCTAGGAAAGTCCCTAGTGGTGATTGTGAGGTTTTTGCAGTGGGTGGGGAGCCATCTTTGAGTCTTTGAACCAGTCCCAAATCACTTTTAGTACAGCACGATCCCCCATCCTCTTACTGACCCAGCCTCACTCTGCTTAAGTTAGGAGACGTAGTAAGAGCACAATCCAACTCTCCTATAAACCTTGTCAATCTGACATTAAATGTGAAAGTAGATTAATTTCTGGAGACATTTCAGGGGCAAAGTGTTATCTGCACCAGAAATTATGTAATGTTTATTAAGTACTTCCAAGTGAACAGTGCTGTCAATTATCCCTTTACCTGACTCCACCTTGTTTTCTCATATATATATATATATATATATATATATATATATATATATATATATATAAATATATATAAGCTATATATAAAAAAAAACTTATTTGGGCATACGTAGTCAATCTTCTGGCTGTACAAAGTTGTTCCCCTCGGTGTTTTGCCCCATCTAATTTTGAATACCCCAAACAATGGGGTATCTACCACTTGCTTTCAGAGACTATTCCAAGAAATCTCGCCATTAGACATTTTTCTTTATATTCGGCCTGCATTTCTCTCTTAATTTCATCCCTTCAATCCTACTTATACTCCCGATCCCTTCCTAAACAGCTCCTCTCACTCACTGGCGGCGTTCTCACCCTTCAAATTACTTGTAGACAGTTACGTTCCCCCGTTAATCATCGTTTAGGCAACATACATGAATTTAGTTCTTTGAACCTTTCCTCCTACCTCAGCTCCTTACTCATTTTTGTTCTTCTTTGAACTCCTTCCAATTTGTCAATCTCTTTGTGACAGTGAACTGCCTACAGCTGAATGTAGTATGCTGGGTATGGTCTTCCCAAAGCTTGTATGCTAATTTAATCATAAACAGGATTAGATCTATCTAGCAAGAACTGTGCTTTAACAACTCATGCATCTCATCACTGCTGGTTCTGTTTTCTTCAAGATGACTGCCGATTCCTCTTTCCATTACTATCGGTGCCTTCACTTAAAGCGGGGTTCAAGTTCAAACTTTCTGGATGGTAACTGCAAGAACCATTCGGTTTCCAGTTTTGAATATCACTAGCACATTGGACTTTCCCCCACAACCTTCTGCAACCCACCTCCAACCCCTGCCCCCCAAGTTCCGCAGGACATATTCTTTGGCATATGAAGGTGTGATGCTGGCTGAATCAGGGGGGCCCTTGAGGTGTACTCAGAAGCTCCAATTACTCCCTTCTACACCAGTCTGGCATTGGGGGTGTCACGCTGGCTGGATTGGGGCGGGGAGGAGGGCATTTAGTATATTGTTTGACATCAGTGTGTCAAAATCATAATTCATGTGAGATATGCCATGCCAGGTACTGTTAGAAAGGCTATAATGTGCTAAGTACGATGATGATGTTTATGTTCATGTGTTAGATGTGTAATGGAAGTTATGGATATGTTTGATATATCAGCATGTCAAATTGTGCTGTCTGGGTAACGACTCAGACAGGATGGCTGCAGAACAAAAGCCTGCTTGATGGCCCATTAAGAAATTCACAGATGCAAGGGGCCCAGGGAGAGAAGCCAGGGATATACCTGATGAGTCACCAGGACTTGCTCATGTGACTCTGGACTCCATTTTGGTTCCTGTGAAATTCCACAAGCAGCATGGAAAGGGCCAGAGGACATAAAAGGCAGAGGCCTGGGATCCATTTTGTCTTCAGTCCTGTTCAGCTTTCAGCCACCTATCTACCTCTGGATCAATTCATCTGCAACTGAAGCTGTGAAACAAAGGACTGAGACCCATCCAGGAACTGGATGTATAACCAGAGGGACTATACAAGCCTGCAAACTCCACACTTCTCCTAGAAACCTGATATATAGGGACTTTCAAATCATTTGTATGTATGTGATTGCTTTAATCCTCTAACATTGCTCTTATAGTTTCTTTCTTTCTTTCTTTTTATAATAAACCTTTAGTTTTAGTTGCTAAAGGATTGGCTGGCAGCGTGGTATTTTGGGTAAGATCTAAACTCATGCTGATCTGGTACTGTGGCTGACCCTTTGGGGTCAGGAGGAACCTTTTTGGTAAAGAGCACAGAGTTTAAATAACTGATCTCTTTACTGGACCTATTGGCTGATTGGGGGCCGGAGGCTGAAATGCAGTAAAGGGGGCTGTGGGTATTTGTGTACTGGCTTCTTGATAACTGGTTTGGGGAATCAGAAGCAGTTTGTGGCTGGTTAGGAAGTCTGACTTCAGTGTCACCCACCAGTGTTGGGGGAATCTGCTCTCCCTTTGCAGCCTGCCCTGACCTTGGCATTTTCAGGGGCTACCCTGGGCACGGAAGGGTCACAGAAGGAAATGCAGCCAGGACTGGTTCGGACAATGCTGCCAGTCCTTTTGTCTCAGTGAATGAACTCCACCAGCAAGAGGATAGAATGGAATGCTAGTGCAATGCTTATTCCTTGTGCTGTAGGGCTGAAAACTGGGAGCTCTGCAGGGATAATACCCTGTGCTCGTTGAGGGATCAGGACAGCTATCTTTTGGCACACTCCTGCCTGGTCCACGCTGCAGCCTGTTTAACAGGAAATCTCCAGCCCTCATTTCTGGACGCATCATCCCCTCGTGATCTCTCGTGAGCTATGCTTCAAGGGCTCTGAGTTATTTCAGTCTTTAAAAGGATTTCCCCTCCATGAGCCACAGTTCCAACTGTTCATGCAGAGAACCCTCCCAATTTCACAGCATTTGGGATTCTTTTCATCGAGCAGGAAGAGGAGGGAAAAAGCAAAATAAAAAATAATGCCGCAGCCCTAGAGGAGAGATCTAGGCTAATTACAGTGATGAGTTAACCCTTCTACTAATCTTTAGCCCATTAATGTAAACAGATGGTCAGCTCCGCAGGGGACAGGAACAGGGATGGTGCAGCAGTCTCTCTCATCCAACTCCACACAAGACTAGACTCTGCCTGAATACGGCTGGCACTACAGGTCCTTCTCTTCCTACTCTGATCCTTTCCTCCCCACAGCATGACTGGCAAGGAAATACAGAAAGGGAAGCACTGAGCTACCAGGAGATGAGCGAAAGGGAATGCCGGGCAAAGATTTGTGAGTTAGGTCTAGCGTGTGTAATCATGTACAGACGTGCTAACGTGGGAGGGGGTGCGACTCATCCACAGGAAATGAAGGCTGACTTTAAATGGGGATGTTAAGCAAATTGCTTACATGCAATAAAAGGGGATATTGTATCAATAAGAAGGGCTAAACACAGAATGCCTTTGCCTATAAGGTGGGAAAGCATATACAGAAGTTACCATGCTGTCTCCTAATGTAAATAACCACAGAAATCTTCCAAGCTCAGTGTGGGGTCTGCCCCTTGCCCCAGATGATGGGGGTGTGGGAACAGAATGACCTTGGGGTTATAGCACAAGACTAGGAATGAGGGCTCCTGGATTCTATTCCCAGTTCTGTCACTGACTCACTGAATGACCATAAGCAAGTCACTCTCCCTATAAACTAGTTCTTTCCATGTCTCACGGAGGGCTTGAGAGGCTTAGATGTCTGTGAAGTGCTTGGAGAGCCTCACATGGAAGGGAAGAGAGAAGTGAAGTGTTATTTCCAATAATCTTATCACTTTTCAATAGGAAACAGGGAAGTGAGGCGAGCCGCTGACTCGCTGGAGGAGCCTCCCTGGGATTCACATAACCTGCTTCAGGAGCTTCTCTATTAGCTCATCCTCAGTAGGTTTGATGTATTCCAGTGGTGAACAGGGTAAATATAAGCCAGTGGGAAAATGTCTATGCGCTACATCAGGGGTCTAACCTTTCTATTTTGGGTACCATTTCATAAGGCAAAGGCCGGCTCCAGGACTCAGCCTCCCATTCTCCTCACTGGTACATTTCCAAACTATTTCAGCCTGCAGAGCACCAACCGGGGATTCACAGATCATAGCCTGAGATCTTCTGATCTACACAGGGGAACAGAAACCTGAGGCCATCCGGAACTAGGGACACCTCTTATTTCTGCTGCCAGACAAATAATTGTGTTGCAAGACTGGAATGCTGCACTGTGCTGCGGGTCACTGCATCCTGACGGCATGGTGCAGTGTCACAACACAAACCTGCCAAGTCGTCATACTGACATCGACCCGCAATTTTGTATCACAACATCTTCCGTATACACCATCATTCTGGGCTTGCAGGACACAGGACTGACCCATACAAACCAGCGCCATCCCACAAATTTCACTTTGGGTGGCAGGTCTCGTTAACCTCAGGGCTCAGTTCATTCCCTTAAACACCCATTTCTCCGAGTGAGCACTGATTTGGAAAGAGGGAGGGATAGAATAAGGGGATCAGACAATGAAACCACCTTGACCTGCCGGCAAGTTTCTATCTGAAACCCACGTTACCAAATTAACGCCCCTTTTTATTTGCCCCTTTGTCTCCAGTCCCTTCTTAAAAGGAAGAATCCAGAGAAGAGGAAATAAGTGCAACACAGTGTCAGTGCCAGTTGTCCAAGACGCCAAGTCACCATTAACGCACACAGAGAAGGAGGGTTCACAGAGATGGCATCTGCTACCCTGAACAACAAGTTTTCATCTTTCATAAACCTCCACTCCTTAAAATGCTTATTCACCGCTGCACCTCACAAGAGCAACAACAGGGTGACCAGATATCCTGATTTTATAGGGACAGTCCTGCTATTCGGGGCTTTTTCTTATACAGGCGCCTATTCTCTCCCACCCCCTGTCCTGATTTTTCACATTTGCTATGTGGTCACCCTAAGCAACAACAATGGACAGCTCTGGCTGGGAAAGGGACTAAGGTAAAAAGAGGGCCGATTCTCACCAAACAGCCCGGTCCCCTCTGAGAATGCTCAGTGAAAGATCTGCTCTCTCTACTGTCTACAACACAGAGTAACTGCTTCTTACTACCGTTAGCACCGCCGAACCAACACAGCTGCACAGCAGTGAGCTGGATTCTATTCTATCTCATGCACCAACTGAACTGTTAGAGAGTAAAAATAAAAAAAACAAACAGTCAAACACTGATACTAAAATACCACCAGCAGCAGCTAATGCCTACACAGCACTTTTCACCTGAAAAACGCAAAGCACTTTACACAGGTGAGTAAGTATCGTCCTAATTTTGCTAACTAGGAAATAAAGTTTCAATTGTAGGCCTCACATCTGCTGTCACTTACGCTTGTGTCGCCCCAGTGAAGGAAACAGGTGGACTTTGGCCTGCAGAATCTTTATAACGGGTGATGATGCCTGAGAAGGAAAGAATCCAGCTTGATTCTCAGATCCCAGGGTCTGTGGCCCAGGAAGTTAGAAAACACATCTTTGAACTGTAAATTGGCCGAGTTTGCCCTGGAATCAGTAAGACCCAAACATGGAGCCCCACAGTGCAGTTTTACAGTCAGTGGTCAGAGAAAAAACACACTTTGAACATCTTGGGTGGTGGAAGGAGAAGGCAGACAGGCAACTTTAAAGGCAAGGAAACAGAAAACAGCATCTCACTGTCACAGTAATAGCATGGATTGGGGGGGAAGGGGGAGAAGGTAGGATGTTGGAGGAGGGAGTAACTAGTGATTTCTCTACCGCTCAAAATGTTTGTCTTCTAAAAAGGCAGATATATTGGTTCCATTCTCCTATTGCTGAATCAAAGGTGAAGATCAAATCATTTCCAGGGAGTAAACCTACCACAGGTTAGGGCAGGGTCTTGGTCTTCTCTGTACCCTGTGCAGCAACAAACAGGTGGTCTGTGCTTATTAAACCAAAGGAGAAATAAGAGGGAGCCTTCCATGTATTCCCCCAATTCCCTTCTCATCCTCCGCCCTCCCCACACACACAGAGCACCCTTCTGCCCCACTGCACCTGAACAGAGCCTTAGGAAAGGAGTGTCTGGAATGAGCGGCAGAAACCTCTACTGAAATATCCAGACTGTTTAACTCTGATGAGGAAGGGTGTTTCAACTAGTCTTTCCCCTTCCTCGTCGGCCCTAAGAAGACACCCCGCTCTGGACTCAATCCAGCTCTCTCCAGTGCTAACTTCTAATCCAGCAGCAGGAGGATTACAGAAAGTTAGACGAGACAGATGGTGTTGTGAAGACCAAGATGTCTTATTGCTTGGCGATAGCCTGCACTTCCTGAGGTTATGGCCGGGATTTCAATTCACAGAGCTCCTTCCTTTTAAGCCCTCGCTTATCAAGGAGGTGAGTGAGGGGGAGGAAAATCAGACAATCCCTATGTACCATAAAGATGAAGGCTCAGGGAGGAATGGCAGAGGGTGTGTTCAGAACTGTTTGCAGATGTGCTGTGAGGAGGGTGGGTTTTCCGTCTTCCCTCCCAGGATTTTTGGTGGTGGCTACATGGAGGAGATGAATACTTAGCATTTATGCAGGACTTTACATATGCCAAGCTCTATACATTCACGACTTAACCCTCACACCATCTCTCTTTATGGTAGATAATTACCACTATCCCCATTTTATTGATGGGGAAAGTGGGGGCATTTGCCCAAGGCTATACAGTGAGTCAGTGGCAGAGCCATGGAATAGAACTCCCCCACACCATATATTCCAACAGACCATGCTTCCTTCAGTGAATGTCAGCAAGTCCCCTCCAGTCCCGTCTTGCTCCACAATTCATTTGAAGCACAAGGGCCCTATAGCAAAAGAAGTCTTAAAGGTAACCTGCAATTAAAAAATAAAATGGGGTTTATTCCCATTTTTGCTTCTTTGTGAGGTATACAGGTGGCCTGAAAGGGTCTGGTTTTTTTTAAAGAAATCTCCATTTTTTGCAAGCACATTAAATATATCAGTTCTTGACTTTTCTGGCAAAACCAGCAATTTCTCTGATGAACTAGTGATATTGTTTGATGAGACTGAAATCTGAGCAACTGACGGGAGGGAGGGGGGATTAGTAGTCAAAATGTTTAAAATGGCCTTTTTGGTTTGCGGTAATGCATAGTCAGCTCATTCGCCTGACAAAACATCTGCAAGAAATGCCCTCTTTGGCAAAGATTTAAGGCTTTCCCCCCTTCCAGGGCTGAGGAAGTTCCTGCTTTAGTTCTCCAGTCCTTCAAGGAAACCTCCAACAACAATTGGGAGACAAAAAACCCTGATATTTCCAGTGTAAAGAGAAAGCAAACCAAACCAAACCAAACAGCCTTCCAAGCCTCTTTTCTATGTCATAATGAAGCCCAAAATGGAACCACCATTATTATTATTATACATAATTTGCATGGTGGTAGCACCTAGGAGCTGCCAGCATAGACCAGGACCCCAATGTGCTAGGCACTGTACAAACACAGAACAGAAAGACAGTCCCTGCCCCAAAGAGCTGGTTTTCTCCTGTGAAGGGATACTTAAAAAAAAAGAAAAAAAAAGGAGAAAGAGAGACAGTATGAAGAGAACAGAGAATTGAGAATCAGGATTCCTGATTCTGTTCCTGGTCTACAAGTAACTTACTGTGTGATCTTGGACAAATCACTTTCCTTCTCTGTGCCTCAGTTTCACCAGCTGCAAAATGGGGATAACAGCACTTATCTGCATTTAGGCAAACTGCTCGGAGGGCTACAGATGAAAAGCATTAAGTAATATTAGTATCTAAAAGAAAAAAAATAAACCAGAAGGCCAAAATCAAAGTGAGTAATGCTGATCATGAACTGCAGGGGCAGACAGAGCTCTGGGTCTCTCTTCTTGCTTCCGAAGAAGGTGCCCAGGGCATTAGTTACAAAAGAGGCATTGTTACACACCAGCTATTCTTGAACTGTGGCTCTTTAGGAATAATGAGGCAATTATTCCCAGCAGCACTAGGAATAACATCTCTTCTGTCCTCTGCTCCAAACTGCACCCGCTTAGACGGCTTCATCCTGTCCGGAAAGACAACTTGCCGAGACTCCTGGTGTCATTTTGTTGTGTTAGCGTTTGGGTGGGGACTGGACAAAATGAGGACAGCAGGAGGAGAAGAATTTCAATGGGCACCACAAGTAGTTCCTTTAAGCCAGAAAGAGGCAAGCAGATGCAGGGTTCTCCCACCTCAACATTATGGCTGTGCTCAGAAAAGGAAAGCAGAGTGAACAGCATATTTCACTATTCAACTACCAATGCAAAACCTCGACCCCATCAACTTCACCTTTTTCCACCACCCAGAGGGCTCTGAGCACCAGGTAAGCACGTTCCTGAGCTTAGTTCATCCTTTAGGAGATGGTGCTAAAGGTGAAGTCAGCTGGGATACATAAAACTCTCAACCAGCCAGTCACTTTCCATCAGAAACCCCCACAGCACACCATTCAATTCTGGTGTTACCAAGAAAGAACTTGAGAGCCAAAATTCAGCCCCTAAGGCTACCATAGATAACCAGGGCTTTTCCCAATCCCTCCGTAGAGCACACAACACTTTGGAGCGTTCCTCTATTCACAGCCCCACAGTCCAGACTGCAGCTGTGTAGACAAACCCTTAGTCTACTCCAGGCCCCAATAACTGCTCCTTGAGCCCAAACAAGCTGTGCTAATTGAGCAAGGAAGAACATGAGCTGCGGAGAACAGATGGAGTGGAACTAAATCTGATTGAGGAGAGACACTTGATCTAACCCTCCCCAGAATTGAGACTTATTCCTGACAAGAAGAAGCTGAAAAAGCACTTAAATCTCAGCACTCCATGTTAATGCACCAGAGTTTTTTTTCCTGAGCTCCTCATCAGACTGTCATTCACTGTTATTAGAAGAGCCTGGCAATGAAACATTCTTTAATGACTGTGCTTGGTGTGACCACCCCTTGTACTGGATATAGCTCCCAAAGCCATCTGCCAGAAGACATTTCCCCTTGGTGCTGATCATTACATTATCACACAGCCTTTGAAGCCGAGGAGCAGATTGGAAAGCATTTCTTTGATGTTTTTATAAAACTAGATTCACACCTTTCTGGGCCACTTGGCTGCAGGTACAGAATGTCACAGCTTCTGGGAGTGCTAATTAGAGCCGATTATAACCTGAATGACCTGCTGCGGCACTGCAATGCCATGACTCGCTCTAGTCCCTGCGAAGTGGGGATTTTATATCTGTGCGTGTGATGTGAGAAGCTAACGGGTTTCTAGCTCTCGATGTGGCAATCGCTCTGACTGAACAATCAAACCAGAAGTTGTCCAGACTAGTTGTTATAACCTGATTCCACTACACATACAATGACTCCGCAGAAACTAAAGAAGTCTGCATTTCCCTGATTGCAAGAACAGTATGTTAGGTTGCCACCTTTTATGGGAAAATGTAGTTGAACATAATCCTACATATGAAAGTTATATTCTGTAGAGAGATGTAGGATTGTAACTGGGGGATAAGTTTATAGCTCAGACAACGATCAGCCTTTTGCAATATTCTTTATGCTGAATACAGGGAACACTGCAAGTGCTATTGAGTTATCTAATGCAACTGAAATGTGTAACTGCAAGCACTGTATCTACTGTATTACAAATAGCTAACAATAACATTTACAAAGAAATATCACCGTTAACCTCTTCCCCACGCCCTCGTCTTCTTGCTGCCAACGGGACATTGAGAAGTCGCTTAGTGGATGGAAGTGGTGATGTGAGCACACTGGCCTGTTATTAGAGAGTTGCACACAATCGTTTTATTTGTCATGGGAATGGCTGCTCGTGACTTGTAGATTTGGCCTGTTTCAGTCAGAAAACAAGAGCAGGGAAATTTTTTTTTTTAAATAGAACACACATGAGAATGACAGAGACTTTGCAAGCAGCTATGATGCAAGGACAACATACATAAGGCAGCAGGAGGCCTCCAGTTACTACAACTGCCCGTGGGACTGACACTTAGCCGCACTCACAGGACTCAGCCCCCAGCTGCCCTGAGGGAGGGAGTGGTCTGTGAGGGCTCTGGAATTGGAAAGAGAGGAGATGTCATGAACATGAGGATTCCTGTGTCTGGAACCAAGCGGGAGGCATGACAGACCCATCCAGAAATAGAGAAAGGGAACCCCAGGCTATTTTTAGAAAAAAGAATAGTCAGAAAAACCAGGCAAGGTGTGAGGAAGATGGAAGCCACTTCCACTAGCGCTAAATTATTCACCGCTGCGCACCTCCGTCCCCTCAAAAATGAAGAAAAAATAAAATCAGTTCCTTGTCAAACCAGAGGGGCAACTGCAGCACGAATGAAAGGTATGGCGCATACAGGTGTCCGGGACAGGCTCAAAGGTGAAATTCAGAGCCCAACTGCTTCCACTCCACTTCCCTCCTTCCTACATATCACATCAACATCACATGTTTGGATCGGGCAATGGGGGCATTCAGAAGCAGGGGGGGCATATGCTGCCCTTCCCCAGACAGACACAGGTGCGAACAAATGCAAAATAACGTGTGGCACAGAAAGGCACGTCTCCTCCTCCTGTTTCAGAATGCCACAGTAACAAGGAAAGATTCAATGATACTGAATGGAAGCACATTTAAAACCTGAATAAAGGAAAGACTTTTCCCACACAGTGCACAATTCACCTGTGGAACTCAATGCTTCATTATATAGAAGCCAAGAGCTTAGTAAGATTCAGTGAAGGATTATACATTTATATGACTATTTAGAGTTATACAGAAAGGGTTAAACAAAAACCTCAAGAGTTTTGGGAGGGATCATATAAACCATTCAATTTCAGGGCTTAAACCAACCTTTTACTAGGATGGTTTAGAAGGGAATTTCCCTGGGGATAGGTTATTCCATAATTGCAGTGTGCCTTGCATCTTCCTCTGAACGTCCAGTGCTGGCCACAGTCAGAGGCACGATCCTGGATATGGTAATGGCTCTGTTCCTACAGGCCCAGACCACCCTCCCTACCAAACATAGGCACCTGAACAGGTTTCCCCCAAACCACACACAAGGGGGCACACACACACACCAGAAGAACACAGAAGTTTCTCTCCGCTATGGTCTTTGGAAACTTTCCTGCAGATTCCCTAATCACAGTGCGTTAGTCCTATTGTCAATTAGCCGAGATTCTTCAGCTGTACTGCTTGACACGAGAGAGAAACATTCCCCCCTTTCAGAGGCCTGTCTGAGGTGCTTCCACGGCCCATCGAAGCAGTCTGTCTCCCAGGTCCAGCGCCACGCTGCCCATGTCAAGCTGGCCTGCTGACCTTTTCCAGCCACTAGCCTTCAGATCGTCTCAGAACATTTCATAACGGGATTGCTGTCTCCTTGTGGGTTATGCATTTAAGAACATTATATTTGGAACAGGGATATAAAGGATCTATTTAACCAGATCTCATAAGCTCTCTCTCTCTCTCTCTCTCTCTCTCTCTCTCACACAGGGCCCCCACATGGGGGGGGAAGGGTACACTTTACTGAGGCCTAGAGGGGCCCAGCCTAGCCATTACCATGAGGAAAAAATGTTCATGGCTCATGCGATTGTATGTATGGGATGAGGGATTGTGGTATGTGTGTAGGAGGGGGCCCGTGTTACAAGTTTGTACTGGGCCCGAAAGAATTATGCTTGGGCCCTGCTCTCTCTCTCTCTCTCACACACACACACACACACACACACACACACACCTGTGTCCCCTCTTGATTCCACTACAGCCAGCAAACTACATACACACACAAAGTGGGGCTCTTCCTGGTTGTGTCCATTGAGCTGGGTGTAATTAAACGTCCTAGAAGCTGGTTTCTAAACCCAGATTTTTTTTTTTTTTTCTTTTTTGTAATACCATGACCGCTGCAATTCACAACTAAATGCAGTGAACAAAAGAAATTGAATCAGCGGGCGGGGGGAAAGAGGTGCTTAAGTCTGACTAGCACTAGGGGATGGACATGGACACAGTTCAGAGCCAAGCATAGGAGATGTAATAGCAACTACCCTGGAACTCAGGCCTTCAGACCTCCTAGTGCAGTGGTTTTCAAACTGGGGTTACAAGCACCACTAGGCGTACATGAGCTCCCATCAGGGGGTATGCAAGAAAAATTCTGTAATGGCAGACAACGCACTTCATTTAGTAAGACTTGGCAATATAATCATAGGCATATTGTGACCCTATGGGGATCAGATGGGGGTATGCAGTAGGCTACATTATATGGAAAGGGGTATGCAGTCTAAAGTTTGAAAACCACTGTCCTAGTGTATAATCCAGCCTCGGCATCCCCAGTGCAGTCTAGGACCCAAGTCAGCATTTATGGGATGTGTTTAGAATACAGGATGCCCTGGTGAGCTGAGAACGCTGAAATCTGCTAAGGGAACTCCCTTATGCTGGAAAGATTCTTCTGTCTCTAACAGGTTTTGACTTCTCTCCTGCCTAAAAGAGTTCCCAGAGTCTCTGGTTTCCAGAGTCACCTAGCATAAGTGACATGACAAGATGAATTGGATGTATAATTTATTCCAAACTTACACAATATTTTGCTGGCAATTGGCCTCTGCATCGCATGCAATACCCGAGTCCAACGGCCTAATGTTCCCATCACTGAAACTGGACAATGGTTGTACTCAGCTGAATAACAGTAAAAAAAGAAATGACTGTAAATCAGATGCCACGTCTGAGCTTCTCTGGGAAAACTCTAGATACACCCTACAAAAAAAATCTACTCCAACTCAGAGGGACGGGGAGACAGGCTGAGTGAGAGACATGGGCTGCAGCCTAATCTTGGGGGCTGGATATCAGTGTGTCAGGGGAAGTGCTCCTCCTCATGCAGTTGCTGCACATGCCATGGAGGCAGGTGAGAAGGAGGCGGACTGACAGAAAAGGCAGCGCAAAATAGAAGAGTTGACACATCCCTGATGCCCACCCTGTAAGTGTGAATGCTCTAGAGAGGCGAGAACCCCTTTCCCTCCCTCTGCATACATTCCAGGCTGGTAAAGTTCCCACTGAACCTGACCCCTACCAGTCGTCAGTGCTGCCTTGGTGTATGTATGTGCTCACACAAAATCAACAGCGTATCAGCTGCCTCCTTCCTTTATTGTGACTTCTCCCTGGTGGCTATCCATAGAGCTGTAAAGTAAAGGGTAGACACCCACAGTACACTATCCACACACACAGATGCAGCACGAACACGCAAGGATTAACTGCTTTTTAATCAGGCAGAATTTAAGAGGTAACAAACCCACCTGAGATCCATCAATACATTGGATTTACTCAACCTGGTAGGAGTAGGGTGGGGAAGGGAGAAGAGTGATCTGAGCAGAGACTGGGCTCCTGGTTTCTATTTCCAGCTCTGAAGTGAGTGTGATCGGGGGGTTACAGCACGAGACTGCAAGACTCCTAGGTTTTATTACATGCTCTGTTACGGCCTCACCGTGTGACCTTGGGTATGTGACTTCAAATCTGTGCCTCTGTTCCCCAATTTATACCAGGCTGACCTATCCCCCGGGTTTCTCGCAAGGCTTAACTCATTAAAGTTTGTAACATCCTTGCACCGAAGTCTCTGGAGTATTAAAAACGGCATGATTTTATTAATAGTAGCCAGCGACAGGTGGGCAAAGGCTTCTCGCACATCGTACACGAACCAGGCACCCAACGAACATGGGGCGACCACTCTCTGGTGCACGATCATGTGTTTGGGAGTCAGATTTGATGCTGGCATTGAGGGTCATTTCAAACGGCAGGCTCGGGTTCGGATTGTACCGAGGAGGCTCAGAGGCTCTTTTCACATCAGCGAGAAGCCCACACCGAGGGCCTGCTGCTCCTTAGGTCCCCTGGGAAACATGCCTTTGCCGTGTAAAAAATGCACTCCTTAAAATAAACAGCAGACATCAACTGAGCCCAAGAGGCGTCAGCAGCAGAGTCATTCCTTGTCCCATGGTCAGGGCCTGCCTGCACCTGGAGGATCTCTGCTACAGGCCAAAGTGGGGCTCTCCTGTCACCCCTTAAAGGAGAGCAGATAATCACCAGGGCAGCCTCTGAGGCAGAAGGAGGTTAACCAACAGTTGTTTGCACATGATGGGAGAGTGAGACAGCCATATGGAACCCGCCTTTGTCCATTGCAGCCATTTGTCAAGCAAAGGACAGCGTGGACACCAAAGGAGAGGCTGGAAGGTGCTTGGCCTGAGCCAACCCAAACAGTAATTATAAAACCGGGTAAAACTCAGTTGGTTTGGAGTTTTGCTACCAATTTGAAACTAGAGCCAGTTTAATCCAAAACACTGCGAATCTGCAAGCCCAGGACGGAGTCAACCTGGGGCCAGTTATGCACCAGTTTGAAACCATGAGCTGCTAAATCAGAGGAAACTTGGTGGTTTTTGCTGAGTAGCACTTTGAGTTGTCTGGTGTTTTCGAACAAGACACTCAAAGCAAAATGCAAACCCAAACCAAACCCAACGTACCAGACCTGATTAGTCCTAACCCCCCAATGACGCAGACCTACAGCAGAGCTTGCCCCAAGGGAGTACGGTCTAGGGACAACGACGTGGAGCTGGGTAAAAAAACAGCTAAGCTACAGCAGCACTCCTGGAGAGGTGGAGGCCACGGCTACCTTGTCCTAATGGCCGTCTAGCAATTGCCTCGTCTAATTTTTACCACCCCTTATGAAGGATTATGGAGTAAGGGACTGGTGTGGGGATGAGAGTGAAGTTTAATTCTCTATTGAGGAAAGCAAAAAGCATCCACAGACACCTTCAAAACAAAAATTTCCACTGTAATTGACCCAGCATTGCAACGTCAGTTTCCATGTTGTCAACCCCAATAATAAATAAATAAATTAAATAAAGTGTCAGAGCCCCTCAAAAGTCACAAGACTGACCCCAAAATACACAGGTTTCTTTTAAAAGCATTTATAGCGGTTTTTGGTCTGCCCAGCCCCACAGCTGCTCCTCCTGCAGTTTTAGAGGGGTTATCCCCTTCCAGGCTCAATGTTGCAGGAATGGAGAGTGGAGAAGCAAACTTCCCCCCTCTCCTCTTCATCCCTGCAACATGAGGCGGGGAAGGGGGGATAAAAAAAACCCTGAAGTCTGAGGTATCAATGGCTCCATCTCACCCTCCCCATCCAAAAACTCCTCAGCTCCTGACGGGAAAGGGCAGAGCTCTGGCTGCCTCTTGCAGCAGCTGTGATTGGCTGCTCTTCTCCAGGTGGTGGGGAAGCGGGAAAGGCAGGTTTTCCCCCAGGCCGGGCTGAAATTTGCTGGAGCTTCTCACATCATGGCCCGGATGGCTCCCCCAGGGGCCAAAATCTCGGCGTTAACCCTGAAAATCACCAGAGGTGGCTGCACAGTGATTTAGCATAGACCTACAAGAGGCACATCTGCTCCTTGCTTACAGAAGCCTGACTCCGCTAAGGGAGAAGAAACCCTCCACTCACCTGCCATGAATAGGAGTCATCAGTACGGGTCAAGTGCCACTGTGTCATTTTTTAGCCCTAGCCACCTTGATCTGTCAAAACATTTCCAAGCCGTCTACCTAAGCAACCACCAACAGGGTTCACAGAGAGATCGAGTGACGTTACTCACCCTCTCATGTCCAGCTACTTTCCAAGAAGCTTATGCCTTGCATGCTGCCCTCCCAAAAGAACAATGCTAGAAAGGGAGGGCTCTGGGTGCAGCACAGAGAAAGCGTATAATATTCCAACACACACACACACACACACACACACACACACACACACACACACACACACACACACACACACACACACACACGAACTAATTATACTTAAGCCCCCCACAATAAGCCAAAACACCCACCACACAGCATGGCCAGAGCAGCCGAGAATGGTTTCTCCAGCCTTATTGCACCCTGCTGGACTGGAGTACTGGCGAGGTCTCTGAATAGCAGGTGGCTGCGTGTCCCACGTAAGCGCAATCCCGCAGCACAGCCGGGGGTCAAGAAGAGAACAGACGCCATTCCCGGGAACCGGGAAGTTCAGCCAGGAGCAATAAAACCCAGAACAGCATGGCTGCGTCTACACTGGAGTGCAGCTCCAGCTGGAGCAGCAATTGTGTGTGTCCTAATGTAGACCCAGCACCTTTCCACCTGACCCTTCTCGCAGCAGGTCTTGCTGATGTGGCGGGGAAATAGTGACGAACGCTGTCGTCCCGTCTTCATTAGAGTGCCTGACTGTTGTTATTTAAGATGGAGCTGCACTGGTGCTAGTGAAACACTGGGAGGCTCCCCAGAAATGCTGAACGCAGGCATGGCCTATGGGAATGTCCTGGCTCACTGTTTAACATGAAGCGTGGGCCAAGTGTTGCTCATTGCTGCACAGCTAAGGGGCAGTGAGGGAAGAGGACTTGGGCAGGACGGGAGCTCAAGGACAGATCAGGAGCTGTGGCCCAGCTGTTGTGCTTGCCAGAATACCACTGGAGAGTGGTGCTTTGATCTGGCTCCCAACTTCTCTATGCTTCAATGATCATCCTGTGCCGGGCTAGCTTTGTTGTGTACTCCATCACACATCCCCTTTTAGCCACTCTGAGCCACCCCACTGTACACTGGCAGGTTAGCCCAGGGAGCCACAGCTCGGGGGCACTGCTCCACTCCCCCCCCCCCCCCGCAGTCAGCAGCTGCTAGGACAATCCTACGCTGTCCACTAAATAAGCAATGAATGCAACATCCCCTTTTCGACACATGCAGCTTGTGGGATCCACGTGGGATATATTAGGAATTTGGGCCCCAAGGGCAGCAATTCCTACACAAAATACCTAGGTACTCTAGAAAGCCCATAATACAGAGTCTTAAAACTGCTGCTAATTTCCACACTATCAATCTGATGGTACCATTTTGCAGGCTCATCCAAATTTCAGTGGGGTGGCTATGCATCCTGTAAACAGGCCTGGCGGACTAGTGTGCAGAGCAAAAATGATTTGGGGCTGGCACTATGTGATCAGGTTGCAATATAAATGGATGACACAGAGTTTGCTCGTCAGGACAAACTGGGAAAAGGTGGCAACTTTCTCACCTAACAACAGTGAATGAGGAGCAGAAATCTTAGAGAGGAGACTCCACATAGCACCATTCAGTACTGGAGGTCATGTACCAAAGCATGTAGTCAAGAGTCCTTAACTGTACGTGCATGTCTGTGTGAACCAGAGAAGGCAGCAGCACAATCTATTTCAGGGTGTGTGACCCTGTCTCAATCAAATTGGATTCCCAAACACAATCCAATTGGCTGAGATGGGGTCACGTTGCTGAAAATAGCTTTGTACCATTGCCCTCTTAGCTAGTAAATGGCTTTCAGCCCCCAAAACTACTGAGCAGCTGGACACAGGCTGAAATGGCTCACACAAACCTGAATGTGGAGAAGCTTCCGTACAGGGTACTGAAACTATAGAGAATTCAAGATAAAGGAACATTTTTTAAAGGGATGGAAAAAAATCTAGAAATTGATTCAAACTGCAAAATTTGGTTCAGATTTCAAACACTCTCAAGTTTGATTCAGGGTTTTGATTGAGGCACTTCTCTAAATAAAATATGCACTATCAAAGGGAGATTAGATTGATTAGATGGGGGAAGGGGGGGGCCTAAATAGGCCAAGAGCAACTTCCAGTGGCCAAAGGAGAAGAGACAGAAGATTTTTACAAGACTTCTCCATTTATTTTGATTTTTGTGCCTTTCCCTGTGGACCGGGCTGGACAGATTTAAATCAAAATGATTTAAATCATCAATTTTAAATCATGATTTAAATCAGCAAGCAGGAAACCTGATTCAAATTATCAGTTTTAATCATGTTTTTGCATTTGTACTTTTAAATTATTTTCCTAAGGAAAGATTAATACTGATTGGTAGATACCATTAAAACATGCTGATTTGCAACTAAATATAGAATTTACACAAAATTTAGTGTGTCTTTTTGCTAACCAGCAGGATATAGTGTATCTAAATACATTTATTTAAGCAATTATATCACAACTTTTGACTAGATGATGATTAATTTTTTGTTTGCAATTTGTGTCAAACTATTTGGGTGGAAATTTAAATTCAATTAAAATGCACAAAATAAGCATTTTTTAAAATAAGCTATCTTAAATGTGCTGGATACATAAGAAATAAGTTGATAAAAACTTTTGCCTTTAAAACTAACTGATTTAGTAAACAAAGGAAGTATTATCTGTAGCTAGTGCATTTAACTGATTGTTTCTGATCAGTGTGTGTCCTTCAAGATTTTAGAACTAATAGATCTCATCCTCATCCACTTTGTTCTTATTCATGGTTTGGAAGGCAAAAAACAAGCTTTCTTGCTTTTTCATCTCCCAGTTGGTTTCTTAACTTGGAATGAACTAGTCATTCCACTGAACCATTATAATAAATCGTAATAAACTATTTTCTTTGCACCTACAGAAGACACTACTGCTGTTAAAAGCTGGTTTAGCACGTCAACCAACTCTGGCTCCAGGTGCTCAGCCAGTGATTTCCATGAGTTCAGTGGTCTGACTTTTCTTTTAAACCGGGCAGCAAACGTATTGCTTAATATTATATTTTGTATTTAATCTAAATGTTTTTAATAGATTATAAATTTAAACTGCAACATGGATGGTCAGTTTCAATTTTATTTTTTAAAAACAAAACCCCGTATTTAATAATAATTAAACCAATCCAATTTGGGGGGAAAAAAATCAGTGATTTGCATCCACCCTGCTGCAGACTTTTTGCTGTTCTCTGCTCTCTGGGATATTGCATCCTACTGGCCCTTTGGGTTTCTGCTCCCTGGGACACTGTCTTCAACACATTCTTACACATGCAAGCCATGTTTTGCCTGCATGCCAGATGCGGCGCCAATCTCCTAGGTGGCTGAGATGATTGAGGAGAAGGGGAAGACCTGGGGAAATTTAACATATTTTATTTTTTGCCGTTTGGCAGAATGGCTTGGAAGGAGGCAGCGTTTTTTAGCCTCAGCAGAGGGCACAAGAAAGGGCTCATCCATCACTCTGCACTGCACACAGAAGTTAAGATTATGGGAAAGAATTACCAGCTGGGTAGAAAAGGTGACCCCGGCGCACCATGAGGCCTAAGAATAGCATGTGATCTTAACTAAAGGAAGCAAGCAGGTAGAGGGAATACATTGGATTCTGTATCCCAACAAGGTACTTCCTCCTCTTCGCTCCCCCTAGTGCTCCCAACTATGCATTGCATTACTCACTCTTGCTCTATTTCCACCAGCACCGGATAAAACGGGTGTCTGTTGCAAGTCACTGAGCGTTGTTATATAAACGTATGAACCAGCATTTCAGCAGAGGATACGGGAAGCACTTTAGGAAAATGGCAGTGAAACCAGACAAGTTTCCACCACATTTATCAAAGTGCCCTTGATAAAAGACCCCATTGCAAGGCAGCAGAGAAACTTATAAATAATAAGCAGAGTTCCCCTGCCTCTGGAGCATTTTAATAAATAAAATTTTTAAAAAAAAGAAACCTAGACAGTGCAGTCACTTTAGCTTCTTCCACCTCTGAGGCTACAGTGGCATCGTTCAATGATTTCCCACTCTGCAATCATTAAAAGTGCAGTGTCCACCTTGCCGGTGTTACTTGAGCACAGAAGCATTCTCCTGTATCTACGTACCATGCTCGCGGGTCTGCTCAACGGCATAGAATTTTTGTGAGTGCGCACACATGCGCATACAGAGTTTGCTCAAACAGCTAAGGCTTCATGAATAAAGTTAAACCAATCCACTCCTTCCCTGGGCACGACGGCTTTGTGCAGACTCGATCCTCTATCCCGACTACTTTCTTAAGGGATGGTCTTGTGTTTTGAAATCATTTTCCATTTACCCCAGGCTCATGAAAATTGGCCAAGCAGAATGCAGGGAGGTGCTCTCTTAGACAGCTCTGCTTATGTTTCTGACTCCCGATCTGCAGCATGCCCTGCTATTCCAGTCCTGGGATACCCACACACGATCCTGCCCATGCCTCTCTTTCCTAACCTGCAGGGCCTGTTCTCCATCTTCCAACTAATCCAGTCCTGAGCTCCCCGCAGCTCTGCCAATGTCCCTCACTCCTGACATTCAGCACCTCCTGCTATGCTAGCCCTGGACCTATTTAGATAACAGACTGCAGCTGTATCATAAAATGCAGGGCTTCTTTCATATGGGCACGGGGGACTAGGTGGGGCCTCTTCATACTGTAGAAGCAACCATGCTAGTGTTGCTTACCTATAAATTAGACCATCGTTTTTCGCCATACACAGTTAAAACATGGCTCCATCTTGCAGAACTGGGGGAGGGAGACACCAAACTGTGTCCCTAATTATGCTAAAGCTTTGGGTTTACTCTGCCATAGGAACAGCCTTCCAGGAGATCCCACCTCATTCTAGCAGAGTCTTCTGTGGTCAAGCTGGAAGCAAGCTCACCAGCTCAAAGCTCTGTGCTTCATTCAGCACGGCTGAGACTCCGAGTGCAGTCCCTCGTCCTCAGCTCTGGAGTCTACACAGTCAGGCTGCTGTTTTCTCTGCTGCACGCCCTGCGGGGCCTGCCCCTGCGTGCCAGGCCTGAGTGATAGCCACCGTACGGCACAGTAAGCATGCCCTCGCCGCTGATGTGATTCGCAGTCTCATTAAACCCCTGCAGAAGGAAGACATTTAATCTGTGACCGGCTGCAAATTATCTTCACAGCCCTGACTTGTTGAGATGCTGCAGTGGCTGCCGGTTCTCGTGCCAGGCTATCCACCACGCTCTCGGGCCTGCGGTGCTCTCTTCTCAGGGACTGGTGGGTAGCACCGAGAACGGACACAGGGAAGTTGGGCTTCTGATCTCAGGCTGTCGGCCGTTTGTTTTTCACAAGTCAAGGTTTGACTGGTAGAGATCAATTTGAACAGAATGCCACGGTTCACTATGAGGAGAGTGCCCTGGAGGACTGGATGAACGGCTCAAGGGTTTGATAGGTTACTACTTTAACTCCAGCCTACGTCAGAAGTGACCCAAAGTTGGTACAATCCACTAGCAGATTGGTGGCTAACGTATAACGAATGGGTAGGTTCTCAGTCCAGTTCCCTGTGTACTGGAGACTTAACCACATCGCAGCTGGCAGTCTCAAGAGAGAGGATTGAAAGGGCTCTAAGAATGACCCACCTTTCTCCCCTTTCTCATGCTACCAGTGGCCCTTTCCAGGGCAGCATGGAGAGACCCTGGCCCCGCGGCTGCCCACACTGTGACTGCACTGAAAATAGGGATAGGATGCCAGTGTCATTAATGTGACACCCTTTAAAAAAACAAAACAAAAACCAACAGTGGATTCTCTCACTAGTCCCATAAAGACAAACGACACAGAGAAGCAGCTTTGCACATGGCAATGCTGGGAGCCCATTCGGGACTCCAGATTCAATTAAAACATTCTGGATGCTAATCCCAGTTGAAGAAGTAGCCAAGTACTCCTGTGCCTCTTCAGGAGAGGCGATTTCAGTGCGGCAGAAGAATCCATCACGACACCCAGGCCAGCCTCGTCTGAAGGACAAAACTCAAAAAATTACTAGAGGGCATGTCAGCCCTCATCCGCATCCGGCTGTGATAATGAGATTCCAGCACTTTCGAACCCAGCCAGCGAACTCCCAGGTCTTGTGTGACAGAGCGTTTAGCATGACCTAGCCAGGCTCATGGGGTCACCAGGGCATCTTAACCTCGCTGCCCTCTCCTTCCCAGTTCACACACAATCCTTTCAATGGGGAAGGCACAGCCACGCCTCTGGTTTCTCAGCCTCCAAGGACTCGGGAGATGGGGATGTTCCACTCCTTTGTCCTGCCTCTATTACTGAAACACTAGAGACACAGCTGTGTGGCTGACAACAAGAGCGAATAGAAAAAGCTGCTTCTGATACAGACACTGGGTGACAGGCGGTACAAATACATTTTTAGAAGAAAACATTAAGTATTCAATGCAGGTCTGTGCCTAACCTGAGGCATCACTGCAAGTCCACGAGGGGACACATCTTGCGTGTGCTGTATGCTCACCCCTGTCCACGCGCTCAAACTTCAGTCAAGCTTTTGGCAAATGACCTCTTATTTGCCTTTCCAATTTGACCCATCCCTTCTATGTTATTACCTATATTCTGACAAGTCACCCTGATAGTCCTCAGAGGTAGAGGGGTGTGAGAGACAGAAAGAAACAGGGGCAGGAGAAAAGCATGTGTGCACATGCATGTGAGAGTGAGAGAGAGAGAGACGTGAGACAGATGAAAGGGCACAATGAAAAGATGAGAGAAAAAGAGGTGCAGAAAGAGTGATAAAGAAATGAAAAAAAAAATAAGGGAGAAAGAGCATGAAAAACTAATGAAAGGGAAAGAACACAGGGTGAAAGAAAAGCAGATCCCTCTAAAGATTCATTGCAATTTCCTCACACACTTTACAGCTTGAAAATGAACACTGACAAATGCAGAGCAGAAAGCTGAAAGGAACCAACGCAGCGCCACATGAAAACCAGCTGCAAGTTAAACAAGCCTCTGAAACACCCTGCAATAAACCATAAAGCCCTAAGTGGAGACAGAAGGGGTTGCTTCACATTACTGCAGTGTTTGCATGGAGTGGGGAGTCTGTTTACCAGTAGCAAAGTCCCCCTCCCCTCGACAAGCCCCTCACCCTGGCCTGCACCACACACACAAGTTGTATTGAATAAGCTCCATTGACAATGGTGAGTACGTCAGGGCTGGCTGAACATTCAGTCTGCGGACAGTGGGCTCCTTGTGTGCTGGCCTGGACCACAGGGAAGTTTTAGCAGAAAGCTTGTTATTCAGATGGAAATCAGGGCCTGCACTGAGAAAGGACAAGCACCAATTCCTCCTAGTAGAACTGGGAGATTTCCAAGGGGGGAAATGAGGGTGGGGGGAGGAATGAGATGGAGGAGGAAGGGACACATTCAAGCATGCACATTCCAGGCCTGCATGCACGCTTCCAAAGTTGGAGAAAGGGTCTTAAAAGCTTTTGAGGGCGGAGGAACTAAAGCCCGTCCAGTGAGAGTTAAAGCCCATGCAACTAACATGAACTTGACTTTCCTGTTCCATAATAAAGTAATAATCATAGAAGCTTAGGGTTGGAAGGGACCTCAGGAGGTCATCTAGTCCCACCCCCTGCTCAAAGCAGGACCAACCCCAACTAATAATCTGCACCTAACAATGTGTTCTCATCCATGGATCTCAAAGCACACAGCAAATGCAGGTGAGCCGCATTAGCCCCTTTTCCAAATGGAGAAACAGAGGCACAGGGAAGCGAAGTGACTTGCTCACGGTGGCACAGGCTGTCAGTTGCAGAGATCCTTACCAAAGCTCGAGAAATCCCCTTGTCACTCCCCCCCAAAGAGCATGGCTTGTGAATTCAATTCACCTTTGTGTAAGTGTATTTAGAGCTCTGGCACTAGTCACCAATGACGAGTGTTTCCAGCCTGGGAAAATGCAGCGCTTTACACAGGGGCAGTTCAGGCAGGAGCTTTCACTGCATGAGATAAGATGGCCACAGAATAAACCAAGACAAGACCTAATTAAATACATCAAATTAAATAAACCAAGACAAGACATCAAAACGTCATTCCTGGGCAATTTTACAAGCCAACCTGAAGGCTTTGGTTTCACAGCTTTGTCTTTTGCTGCCATGTGGTATTGTCTACCGTAAGTAACCTCAGTACTCTCCCACTAGTCTTGGGGTGAGCATGTGCCCTGAAGAATGATTATGTCTGAGGCCCAGGAGGCAGATACAGGAGAAAGAGGAGCAGAGACAGACATCTCCCTGTCTTATTCTTCATCTACACTACCCCAAATGGACAGTTCAGAAGTGGCCTTTGCTTGATGAATAACATCTCACTCTTATCCTGATGACCAGAGACCATAAATGAGGCAGATGCTCTGAATGGTGGGACCAGAACCATGAGGGGGAGTTGAAACTGGATTCCCAATCAAGACAGACGGCCAAAGGGAGAGACTCAAATTCCTCCTGTAAGAACCTCACCTGTCTTTACCTCACAGATCACTTCCCCGATCAGGAGACTGAAGGAAGACAAGTTTAAAAACTATCTGGAATTCAGTCCACATGTTCTGTCTTGAGTTAGGGCCGGGAGAGAAGAGTTTTGGCTTGAGTTTGGGCAGGGAGATAATAGAGAGGCAGTTTTGGAGTAATCTTCTGGGACATATTTCAAAAGCTCAGTCACCATAAGAAATGAGCACAGGCCATGAGAGAAAAAAAAATGACAGTGAACTCTGCCCTTTGCTTGAGTGTGCTGTGAACCCACATGGTTCTGCATGCAAAGGGTGGTGAGAAGGAAGAGCAAGAGAAAAATGAGGTCAGCTACGCAGCTCCACCCCTCACTCTTGAAAGCAGCTTTTCCTGACATTTCTGATTGGCTCACTTTCACAGCTGCACAAGAGACAAGGGCAAAGATATCTGGAGAGAAACTCTAGGGGTGCAGACAGACAGCCACTATAAAGTCCTTTACTTGGCCAGAGACTTGGCCGTCACCCATTTGTAACTGAGAAAGTCTCACTCTAGACCACGAGGTTAAAGCACACAAAGAGAGACAGGCAGACAGCCTTCTTGTGTCTCTTCAAGGCTTAGGCTGGTGGGAAAGGGATGCTTTGATTGTAAAGCTTAACTTCCACATTTCAAGAGATGAATGTGTTGTGTAGGAGCACTGAGGCCACTCACTGGGTGTTCCTGACACTGTTCATACATTTCTCACAACACTGCCATTAATACTTTCCACAATAATTCCAACACAGCGAGAGGGGCTTAGGGGGCTCTCTTTCTCAGGACCACGGCTCTGGAGTTGGTAGAAGGCACTGGTTGAATCAGTCACTGTGAATGTGTGATGTTGATTTCAGCCCTTTTCCCTGCTTGTGATGCATTCAGAGTTTGATTTTTATTAATCAACTCACTAGTCACAACTATCTGACCAACAGTTTATGCAAAAACATTTCAATCCATGTGAAATTCACAAACTGTTTCAACTATTTGCTGTATGCAGCTGGTACTATAGGTAACGTGGTATTGTTTCTGCTCCATCCAGAGACTAAGGAACCACAAAAGTCAAACGGGAAATTCTCCCATTTGCACACAGATACCTTCGTGTACATGTGACTGCTATTACAGTGAGCAAAACCCATTTGCACAAACGTTTGCAAACAACAAGGGCAGAAGGAGTGTAAAACAGAACAGTCTTTCAGAATTCCAACAAGTATCTGCAAATAGTCTTCGGCAGTACTGGACCAGCTTGAGTAGGGGGGATGACCCGATAAAGCACCACACGTCACATATTTGTTTCTTCCTCCCAAGACGGAATTTGTCCGCAGAACGGAAGCAGAGAGAGGGATGGAGCAGAACACCAGGCCAGCCACTGCGGCAGACCTTTATCAGCGCTGTGTGGAAACAGCTTCCAATGCATTTCAAAATCAACCTGCTGCAGAGTCGCAAAATACTAAAGACGGCAAGTGATTAATAGGGGAATACACTCTGGGAACTCTGTTCTCCCTCCCACACGCTCATTCGGCCAATACTAACTGCTTTACTCCCAGCCACTGGAAAATAATACATCCAGTTTGGAGATTCATGGATGTGGGAAAGTATTTATGTGAGGAAAACCTGCTAAACTGGCAGATGTCGGGGAGCCAGACTTCTAGCAGGGAGGCATTTTTTCTTGTAACTTCGGGTGCATAAAGTTAGGCACCTAAATCCATGTTTAGGCACCTAAGTAAAAGCTGTCTGGTTTTCAGCAGGGCTCAGCACCTACAACTCCCACTGAATTCAATGCTCAGCTGCATTCAAATCAGGTGGCTTTTTTATTTAAGATGCCTAAATATGGATTTAAGCGTCCAGCTATAGGCACTTAAATGTAAAATATCTGACCCAACTGCACGGGGAGGATTGCCACTGAATGGCTTTGTGAGGTCCCTGGTCGGGATGGCATCAGCCATAATATAGATCATCTCAAAGCTGGATTTTGTCCTTCGCTTTTACTATCCCGAATAAAAACAAAAGTGAGAGGAACAAGGAACCCAAGCAGCATATTTCAGCCACGGCCAGCAAAAGCCATATCCCTATTACACTCAATCCTCAAGTACTGACGTGTAATGAGAGCAGATTAACAATGCAGGTAACAGAAGTGTGTAACCACGCCAAGTGGTTTTGGCAGCTAGCACTGCCTAAATCCCTGAGAGAGAGAGATCTCCTTGCACAGTGCAATGTACATATGCTGCTCAGTACATGGCGTTTGTTTTGGAGCTTGCTCTCCACTCCCCTTTCAAATCCAGTTCTGAATCCCTGCCTATTTAAGAGGAGATTCTTTCCCACACCTGATTCTTTATCTCCCCTTTCCCTTCCTTCTTCCCTCCCCACCACTTTTTTTTTTTGTTTGTTTTTATATAAAATGCATGCTAGCCTGGATTGGCTAACAATAATTACTTACTAACTTGCACTAGGGTAGCACCCAGTCACAGACCTGGACCCCATTTTGCTAGCCTTTGTACAAACATACAATAAAAAAAAAAAAAAGACAGTCCCTGTCCCCATCCATCTTAAGTGCGACACCAAGAATATTCATTCTGTACCTGTGATATGTAGCCACTTCCAAGTGACACCGTAGCAATCAGGCATTCTGCCTTGGGCATAAAAGTGGTGGGGACAAGAGTGAGAATAGGTGACATTCTGGAACTCGATTTATTTGCATTGGAAGGATGAAGGATTGACTCTACCATGCTGAGATTTAAACCTATTAGATTTTTAATTATTTAGTCATTTTTAATTTGGTTCCTTTTTAAACTGTACTGATTGTGCAGCATCCTGTGGCAGGGGTGGTTTGTAAGCAAAGCATGCAAGTATTGACAACTGTCAGTCATTGAGTAAAGATGTCTCTGCCATACAGGATTCCACTGTCACTGTTAAATACGCTTGGAAGGATTAGATTTTTATCTGTCTCAAAAAACATCAATTTCATCATAATCACAACCCAATAAAAATACTTCCACTGATAATCAAAATTTACAAAGAAAGAAAAATGCTGCTTGAGAACTTGATTTAAGGGTATTTACTTTATATATTTTGACATGTGGTGTTTGACTATTTGTGTTTCAATGGTTATAAAGATTTAACTTTTTGAATTTCAGCATTACTGTCATTAAATAATTACTGTCTGAGCCCTCTTACTGTCCGACCCACCCTCCCATAATTTCCCACAACTGCGAAAATTTAAATCAATAAAAATAAAAATGCTTAAAATAAACATTGATATTATCCATTGAAATTATTTTTAAAAAATTGAATTCTTCCTAACCTACTGTTAAACTGTAACTGATTCTTTTATTCACTAATTAAAAAAAAAAATATTCCCCAGTGAACATAGGACCTGCCGTCATGGGTCAGATATTGGTCCATCGGGTTCTGTATATTGCATCCCACAGAGGATTACTACTTGATGCTTTAGGGGGAAGATGAAGTCTCTCTTGCAACACACTCGGTCCTCCATGTAGTGCTGTGCAGTTGATGCACTCAACGTTGACATTTCTTTTCTGCAACAAGCATTTGCCCAATTTCACCCATTGTTTGCCCGCCATAAGTGTAGTTTTACTGGTGCAAATGCCAGGATGGGCGGGCAAACCTGCGATTTGCACTGCTGCAGTTTCTCTCTGTTTCAAGGAGGTTTAACCTCCCCCAGTGCAAATTGCAGTTTATAGATTATAGACTGGTTTCCCAGTCTACTCTATAGTTTTGTGCTGGTACAGACACACTGGAGGCTGGCCACCAAGCATTGAAATCCCCATTGTGAACAAGACCTTAAATTTCCCTACCAGGGCTGAGAAAAATTCAAGAAACTTCTCCAATTTTAATGTTGGCTGTTTCTATACCCCCCAAATTTAGCATTTCTGTAACGCAACTTGCAGGGACTCAAGAGCATGCGTGAATACCAACCTCAGGGTAGACTGTTAGGAACCAGGGCACCAACCCCAAATTGGCTGTGAGTTCTACACTTAGATTTCACAAATCAGTTATCAAGTGGAAATTCCTCAGGCACTATAACAGCCTTAACATGGAGTCACAGATGAAGCCCTTGGGTACTCCAACCCATCTTGCCAGCCATGTGAGTGTACCTTTCTGGCAGATGTTCCTTTACACCAAGAATCATAGCAATATTCAGGTTACTGCCTGTCCAAAAGGACCAGTCACTTACCCCAGGTCAATTCCACCTTAGGGAACTGTAGATAAAAAATGGATTAAATAGGAAAAGGAAACCAGAGAATTATTTATAAGATTAAAGCAAGCAGACACGTGAATGAGTTACAATCTTCAATTTCAAAAGGTGATAGAAGCTTCTATAATCAACAAGCTCTAGATGTCCTTTAGGCCACTGCTTAATTTGTAATGAAAGGGGTTCTGGGGCTCAAACAATGAAGTGCCGGGGCTCAAGCAATTCTTTTACTTTCATAACTGACGTGGCAAGCCTAGAGGTGCCAGGGCTAAGCCCCAGCACAAATTAAGCACTGCCTTCAGTGCTAACCCAGGCTAAGCAGCTGGGGATCTCTCGCTTATGCCTAGAAACGCTCCCTACCCCAAGTCCAAGCAGCACAGAGATAATCAATTCCTTCTTGCTGTGTTTTTGGAAGCCAATGGAAGCCAGCAGCAGGCACCAAGTGAGGACCATGAAGCCCCTGTTGCTGAAATCAGTCCCTTGGACAGGATCAGCAGCAAATTCTGAGTCCATACTCAAAAGAGCTGTTTGAAGCCCCCTCCTTTCTTCTCCCCAGGAGGAACAGCTGACTGCCAAGCCTGTGGCAAACACAGAAGCCGCCCCTGGACCCAGTCATTTTTTGGCTCCTATTTAGTGTTTATTGCCACAGTAACAGGAGGGATTTCCACTCTAAGAACGAAACCAAAAGTTCTGAGAAGCCCAGGCTAGCAGATTGTACCCCAGCACCTTGGCAGCCCCCCGTCCCCTAACCACGTGGTGCTCAAAACGGTGACTAGGAAATGCAAACAGTAAAGAACAACTTTTACAGAGTATTTTTAATGGAAAGGTGCAGATTTTTGCTAGGGCCATTCCTGGTCCTTAAAAGTAATAACATTACATTGCCGCGCATTTAAGTTTGCCACCCTGTAATTACAAAATGATCTGTCGAACCACCTGGACACAGTGTATTGTGCGTGTGGAGGGAAATGTGTTCTGTTTACAAATCGAGTCCATTTCAGTGACAGCTAGTCTATGCAGTCCACAGGTGACAAAATCGTGTGTCTCAAGTGTGACTGGGGTTTGAATTTTCGTTCAGAAACGTGCCCGGAGCGGGGAAGAGGAAGGCTGTGGAGTTCTGCATGTTTGCATGAAGTCACAACAGGGTGAGCTGTCTGGAAGCTAATGCAGCACCCCGTTGAGTCCCTCGTGAATTCTGACCCAATCCCCGGTGTTTATAGCTGCACATTTTTCCTGAAATAGGCACTCCAGATAGGTAGTCATGCGGTGGGAATAGTGTCCCAGCCTGTTCGTGAATGGAGACTCCCTATTGGCAACAAAGCCTGGCATCGTGAGCTTAGCTCTGTGGTCCATGAGGGCCTGCATAACAATGGAAAAAACCCTTTGCAGTTTGTGTACTCCTTGAGGAGGGCAAACTGTAGGCACATAAGTCCCATCAATGGCCCTGGAGCAGGTTGGAAACCCCTTTCCCCCAAAGCCAGCAATTACCTCAGGAATATCTTTTATGCCCGCCACCTTGGGGTAAACCATAAGCTGGATTGCCTCCAAAACCTCCACCACCACTTTACCCACAGTCAACTTGCCAACACCAATCTGGTCGGCAACGGACCTGTAGCAGCCTGGGGTAGCCAGCTTCCAGACAGGTATAGCAACCTGCTTCTGGACCAGCAGGGGTGACCTCATGCGTGTGTCTTTACGCTGAAGGGTTGGGGCAAACTGCTCACAAAACTCCAGAAATCTGGCTTTCTGCATGGAAAAGTTCTGGACCCACTGCTGGTCATCCCAGCTCTGCAGGATGACGTGGTCCCACCAGTCTGTGCTTGTGGACCTGCGCCAGAAGCACCGGTCTATGTAGGGGGCTTCAGTGACTGTACCAAGTGTACTGAGGAGCATCAGCCAGTGTGAATCTGCCATGCCTGGGTACTCCTCCACCACTGCCACTGCCACCTCTTCCAGCTGAAGCTCCGTCAGGTGCCTTTGGTGGGTCAGAAAACGCTGCTAAGGTGTCCACCAGTGCTTCACGGAAGCTCTGCCCATTTCCCGACACAGGAGTGAAATTTCCAGCAAGGGAAGTTCTACAAAAGGCTCCCTCTCCACATTGCTGGCTTCAGGAGCTGGGAGCACCCAGACCAAAATGACTGTCTGGCAGGCAGTGCTGGAGGGTTGTTCACACTTCCTGTAACGTGCAGGGTGGGCAGGAAAGCTTTCCCTCAGCACACTAGTGCTAGAGCAACTACGTTTTGGGAGGGTGCTAGGGATTCTGGGATACTATCAGTTTGACCTGGGTCCGCGGCGTGAACGCCAGTGCCGCAGGTTGGGAAGTCTTCACGTAGTGTTAAGAATCATCATAGATGCCCAAGCCCAGGGTTCTCTAACACAGGTCAATTGACTTGAGTCCCGCTAACCCTGGGCTTACACTGCAGTGTAGACATACCCTTAGGGGCTGAGTGGCATGCCGCAGAAAGACTGAACAGAGTGGGAATTAGAACCTCAGTCCTGTTCTCAGTCCACAAATCTCTGCATCTGGCACCTTGCTCTTCCCCTTCCTCCCCTCTTGGTCCTAGACCAGGGTAACCACAAAGCTGGAAACATTTATTAAGATCGGTCCTAATGCAATACATTGATGAAAAACATACGAAGCTAAACCCAAAGTGTTGCATGCCAGCCGGGAAGATTCCACTTTCCAGTCAGTGTTTCCCTAACTAAGCTCTCAGCCATGGCAGAAAAAGGAGAAAATTCCAAAAACAACGCACACACCCCAGTCTCTTTACTGGTGTCACACACTCCAGGACAAAGAGGACATGGGGGCTCAGGCAGAGCTGCAGCAGTCACCCAGCCACTGGCACTGTCTCTCTCTTGATCACTATGCAGTTGTATTATAATACCATCTGGGATTTAAGAGACAGTAAAACAATCCCTACACTGTTCTCTGCAGTGCCTCCTGCTGGGAGACGCTGGTAATGGAGTAGCTGCGTGCTTCCTCACAACCAGTGCTCCTGTGCTATTCTTCACAGTGTCTGCTGCTGGGAGAGGCCATGCCTGGAGTTACTGTGAACTGCCCTCAGCCAGCACTCCTGCCCCGTTCCCTTCAGCACCTCCTGCTGGGAGAGGCAAGAACATAAAAACCTTCCACCAATTTTCTTACTTATGTTTTACTGTGTGTGTGCAGCCATAGACATGATGCAATATGAAAGCCTGTTCTTACATATTTTACCTGTCTGGAGGGAAGAAGGCTTCAGCTGATGCTTGGTATATACATTCTCTAGCGGAGGAGCGTGCAGAGCAGAGAGAGAGCTAGAGTCATCAGCAGAGCCGGGCTCCGACTGTCAGCAGATGACTTCTATTTGCACTCGTTAGCACTGCCCTAGCGTGTGCTAACACCACCCCCTCGGGTAATTTAAATTTATATTAAAAAAAAAAAAAAAAAAAAAGCCAGTATTTCTATATTTAGGAGGTTAGAATAATCGAGGTGGAAGAGCCCATCTGTTTGATGTTCTCTCCAGCTGCTGTGGATGCAGAAATTTGTGTGTTTTTTCTTCCCCTTGCCTGTTTCCTCTTGTCCTGTTTGACTATGACAGAGGCACCGTGAGCTTGTTGTACAGTACCAGCAATTCAGGTCTGAAAAGGTCCATAATCCCACAGGACTCATGACCAAATACGTTAGCCCATATCACAACCAGGATTTATCCAGAGATTAAAACAATTTGTGTTTCCAACACTGGCCCAGTGAGGGGAATAGGGGAGGGTAGTCAAAACGTTAACCTGTACCACGTACCTCCTCTTCCAGGCTTTACGTTCAGGGAACGAGAACTCTCCCCATCCCGTTTTTAGAAATCCTCCTCTCCCCAGTTTAAAGGATGCTACTCCTCTTGTCAGAACCCTCTCGGAGGTGACTAGCATTTCTGCAGGACTCACAAACTTAGCAGCAGCTCCTGCTGCTGGATGGAGACATCACCACATTTCTTTTAAAAAACAAACCATTTCACCCTGTGCGGGTCTACGGGCAATAGGAAAACAAAGCGGAGTCACATTCAGAACCTGGCTCTGGCTGCCCAGAACACAGACACGGGGCCAAAGCCTGGCTTCCCCAAGTTAGAGAGGCTCAATTGCCAAAGACATGAGGATGCCATTTCCTCTTGATCCTGCTGTCTCCAAAGCTGTGCATTTTGGGGGAAGTCAGGAACTATGGGGCACTCAATGCAGCGCTTCCTACGCCCCTGTAGACGGGGTTGTGTAAAGTGAAGGGCACACGACCATTTTCTGTTTATTCTTCTTGCATATGAGTAATTTCCTATATACATTTCACAGTGTGCAATACTGGGGTTAAAAAAGGAGCCAGTTATCAGTGGTGAGCCTGGGCAAATTTAAATTATTAACGTGCCAAATGCTCCAGATGGACAGGGGAAGGGAGACGATTGATACAAAATGTCAAGGAAGTGAGAGTAATTGCAAAACCCTTTTACGGGTCCCCTTTTAAACCTTTTCATAGCCTAGAATGACGATACTTGGAGAACCCCTTGGGAAGGTCAGATGGGTTATACATACATATTAACGGCAATGGGTCTGGCCAGGGCTCCTGACCTGCAGCCCCCTGCTCTTCCAGTCCTAGGCTTCCCACACAGCTCTGTCAATGTCCCTCACTCCTGCCCCGCAGTCTCCCCCTCCTTGTCCTCCCCTTCTCCCGCTATTCTAGTCCTGTCTTTTGTGATGAAATGTCAGGTAATTTCTGTTGCTTTGTGTAGTCCATGCCTCCCAACAGGATGAAATGAAGCAGACTCTGGAGGAGACTGGGAGTTTGGAGCTGCAAGGAGAAATATTCAGGATGGTTTGAGAGCTGTATCTTACTAGAGTGTAATCAGTGAAGCACAATGTGATCAGACTGGTACGATCTTCCATCTATTGGAAAGAAGGAAATATTATGACGGTATAGGGCACCTTTAAAATAAGGAGGCGTTTTCCTGCCTGGCTGTTGGAAGGGTGGGGAGACCATTCAAGACACAGCATTACTTCTGCCATGCACTCTCTCACACAGACTTGACTTTTGTTCTTTCTTTCTTGTAATTGGAACACAGAATCGTTCGGTATGAAAGCGTATGGTTGCTCTGTGCGTGTGGTAAAAGGACTAGGGGGAACCTCTGCGGCTTGTGCTCCTAGCTCTTCCGGAGAAGTGCCCTCTTCCTTGTTGTATAGACCTAATGCAGGGCTCAGGCGGGGTGGAGTAGAAGCTGAAGCTGTATAGCGAGCAGGAGAGAGGACAACAGAACATCTGTGAGCCCATCTCACCTTGATGCAAAAATATAAATCAGACGCAGAAGAGCAGCAATCCGATCTGCTCAGGGCACACCAGCCACTTATTTGAAGCAGACCCAAGTGAAATGAGTTTGTTGTTTGTCCACCTCGTCCCAAGAGAGCTAGGACAGCACAAAATGATCATGCCACTCCAAGCATGTTCTTCAGAGTCAGTCTAGAAGGGGAACAGCAGGGAACGCCACAGGGCAGCGTTGTCATGCAGCAGCAGCCCTTGGGAGAAGGGGGTGGGTTTCCGGCCCGGAACAGCAGGGTGTGTTGGAGGTCAGATTAAAGTGATTTAACAGAGCTGTGAAGGGTCACCTTCCGGGGCACTAGGATGTCCCCAGTTTGATGGGTGATGTTGAAAAAAAACCCAAAAAACAGAAGAAAATGTGCAGTGAAGCCCTCCTAATAAAAAGCACACCATGCAAGCAGAGATTTCACACAAGCAGAACACCTCTGTTGAGCCTGATTCCAGAAACTATTACAAGGGGGAAAAACAAGTCTGTTTACTGCTGCTTGGATCCACACTGTGAAGCTCACCCAGCATACTGCATACCGTGAACATCACCCAGGGTAATGGGCAGATCTAGTGATGAGAGCAGGAGAGTAGGATTCTATTCCCCCTCGTTTCTGTTCCCACTTCTGCCACCAATTCACTGAAAGTCACTTTGCTGCTCTGTGCCTCAGTTTCCTCATTTGTAAAATAGGGTCAATGACACCTCCGAAGCCCTTGAATTAAAGGCTCTAGAGAAGGGAAATGTTATTTTTAGTGACCTGATGGGTCAAATGAGAAATACACACCAGCCACATTCTGCACCAAAAAGCAGAATAGAAAAAAAAGTTAAATTTATTACAAGAACAAGTCTGCAACAGGAAGCCATCTATCTACCTGTCCCTAGGGAAGGAGAAGGAAGGTGAGACAAGATAATGATGATCAACAGATGGCTCAGGCAGTGATGCTATAAGGAGAGCTTTGGGATGTTTGACCGTTGGGAGGCTCTCATGGACAGAGGACTGTTCTTTCGGGATGGACTCCACCTGAGTATGGAGGGAAATAGACTTCTGGGATGGAGGCTGGCACAACTGATTAAAAGCTTTAAACTAGGAACCTGGGGGACACGGTTGGGAGACGCTGATGTAATCTCCATGACGGGGAATTAAAAAACAAGTAAGAAAGGATAGAGCAGTGGAGAAAGGAACAGCAGTGGGAAGGAGAATGGCCATTAAGAGGAAAGAGAGTGATGATACCAATGAAGTTAACAGTCAGGTAGGCAATACTGCAGTAGAATAACTGTACCCAGTCAGATGAGGAATGTGGACAAAGCCAAGCAGGAACAACTAAGATGTTTTTACACCAATGCAAGGAGCCTGGGTAACAAAATGGAGTTACTAGAGCTACTGGTGCAGGAAGCGAAACCAGATATTATAGGGATAATAGAAAAATGGTGGAATAGTAGTCATGACTGGAATACAGGTATTGAAGGATATGTGCTGTTGAGGAAAGACAGATATAAAGGCAAAAGTGGTGGAGTAGCATTGTATAGTAATGATGAGGTAGACTGTAAAGACATTAGAAGCGATGGAATGGATAAAACAGAATCTGTTTGGGTCAAAAACACTTTGGGGAAGAAAGCTACTAGAAGCTCACCTGGGACAGTACTTGGGGTATGACACAGACCTCCAGGATCTGATCTGGATATGGACAGAGACCTCTTTAATGTTTTTAATGAAATAAATATTACTGGGAATTCTGTGATTATGGGAGACTTTAACTTCCCAGATACAGATTGGAGGACAAGTGCTACTAATAATAGTAGGGTCTAGATTGCCCTGGATGTGATAACTGACAGACTTCTCACCAAATAGTCACTGAACCAACAAGCGATGATGCCATTTTAGATTTGGTATTGATGAGTAGTGAGGACCTCATAGAGCTGGGTGTAGGGGACAACCTTGGTTCAAGTGTTCATGAGCTAATTCAGTTTAAACTAACTGGAAGGATAAACAAAAATAGATTTGGAACTAGGGTCTTTGATTTCAAAAGGGCAAACTTTAAAATGAAGGGAATTAGTCAGGGAAGTGGACTGTATTGAAGAGTTCAAGGATCTGAATGTGGAGGAGGCTTGGAATTACTTTAAGTCAAAGTTACAGAAACTATCTGAAACTGCATCTCAATCAAGGGGTAAAATTCATAGGGAAGAGTTGTAGATCAAGCTGGATGAGCAAGCATCTCAAACAGGTGATTAAGAAAAAGCAGAAAGCCTACAAGGAATGGAAGATAGGAGGGATCAGCAAGGAAAGCTACCTCTTGGAGGTCAGAAAGTGTAGGGCAAAAGTGAGAACTGCCAAAAGCCAAGCAGAGTTGGACCTTGCAAAGGGAATTAAAACCAATAGCAAATGGTTTGATAGCCATAGAAATTAAAAGAAAACAAGGAAAGAACAAGTGGAACAGCTAAGCACTGAAGGTGGAGATTCAAGATAATCTTGGCATGGTCCAACACCTAAACAAATATTTTGCCTCAGTTTTTAATAAGGCTAATGAAGATATTAGAGGCAGTGTCAGGATGGCTAATGGAAATGAGGATATTGAAGTAGAAATTACCACGTCCAAGGTGGAAGTCAAACTCAAGCATCTTAATGGGACTAAATTAGGGGGCTCAGATAATCTCCATCCAAGAATATTAAAGGAACTGGCACATGAAATAGCAAGCCAAATAGCAAGGATTTTTCATGAATCTGTATACTCGGGGGCCATACACCATGATTGGAGAATTGGTAAAATGGTTCCTATTTTTATGAAAGGGGGGGAAAAAGTGATCTGAGAAACTACAGGCCTGTTAGTTTTACCTCAGTTGTATGCAAGGTTTTAGAAGAAACGTAACAACACTAACATGAATTTTTGCTATAAGCTGGGGACTTATCAGCTGGAAGCGACAGAGGAGGAGAAAGCCCTGGGTGTATTTGTTGATCACAAGATGACTATGAGCCACCAATATGATGCGGCTGTAAAGAAGACAAATGCAATTCTAGGATGCATCAGGTGAGGTATTTCCAGTAGAGACAAGGAAGTGTTAGTACCATTATACAAGGCACTGGTGGGAACTCATCTGGAATAGTGTGAGCAATTCTGGTCTCCCACGTTTAAGAAAGATGAATTCAAACTGGAACAGGCAAAGAGAAGGGCTATGAGGATGATCAGAGAAATGGAAAAACTATCTTTATGAGAGGAGACTCAAAGAGCTTGACTTATTTAGCCTAACTAAAAGAAGGCTGAGGAGAGATATAATTGCTCTCTATAAATATATCAGGGGGATAAATATAAGTGAGAAAGAGGAATTATTTAAGTTTAGCACCAATGTGGACACAAGAACAAATGGATATAAACTGGCCATCAACAAGTTCAGGCTTAAAATTAGACAAAAGGTTTCTAACCATCAGAGGGAGTGAAGTTCTGGAACAGCCTTTCAAGGGGAGCAGAGAGGACAAAACACCTAAGTGGCTCCAAGACAGAGCTTGATAAGTTTATGGAGGGGACGGTATGATGGGACTGCCTGCAATGGCATGTAGCCAGGATCTGCAACTGCCAGTAGTAAATATTCCCAATAGCCAGTGATGGGACACTAGCTGGGGAGTGCTCTGAGTTACTACAGAGAATTCTTTGCCAGGTGTCTGGCTGGTGGGTCTTGCCCACATGCCCAGAGTTTAACTGATCACCATATTTGGGGTCAGGAAGGTATTTTTCCCCCGGGTCAGATTGTCATAGACCCTGGGTTTTTTTGCCTTCCTCTGCAGCATGGCGCACGAGTCACTTGCAGGTTTAAACTAGAGTAAATGGTGGAGTCTCTGTAACTTAAAATCTTTAAATCACTGAGCCAGAGGTTAGAGGTCTATTACCGGATTGGGCGGGTGAGGTTCTGTGGCCTGCAATGTGCAGGAGGTCAGACTAGATGGTCATTATGGTCCCTTCTGGCCTTAAAGTCTATCCTGCACTGACTCTGGGGCACACATGGCATGCACTGGAATAGGAGTCTCTCAGTAGGAATTTATCTGACTTCAGAATACACTTAGTGCCTACTTAAATGGCCCCTCAGATCCCAATCCTACACACACTGAAGTCAATGGCAGTACTCCTAGTAACCACAGTTGCACAAAATCAGCTTGTCATTTATGAACTATGAGCCTTACCCAAAGCCCCTGGAAGTCAATGTCAAAGAATGTTGAAAAACGGCTCAGTGACGGGACACCCCGCAGACCTTTCCAGCTGCAAAGGGACTTGTTTTGAACCTGGCTAGCCAAGCAGGTACAGACCCCGTTCCTTCCCCAAAAGTCGCCTTCCTGCACATGTGACTTGCTTCTTCCTTTCCTTTCCGCTTGACCCACATGTGGCTTTCCCTCTCCTGATCCTTCCGGACCATACTGATCTGCACCTAATGGGGTTCCCTGCCAATCACTCCCTCCCCCCCATCATACCCATCTCCATCCAGTCCATGCACTGTTTTTAAAAGGTACCTTTGAGCTAGACCTACTTTGCAACGCATACACCAGAATGATGCTGGGTTTATTAAACTGATATACTATATACAAGTCAAGATATATATTTATACCATGTACAGCCTCCAACAGATACACACAAACATTTGTACCTTTCTGGGGTTTGTATTCTTATAACATCACCCCTAAATGTTTCCATCATTCAAGTCCATCCTCCATAAAACTTTAAGGGGTCTGAATGCTAGGTATTCGATGTGCAGAGTCTCAAGATCCAAGTTCATGGTTATATGTTTAATTTGCAATAGTTGAGAATGCCATCAACCTCTACGCAGAGCCGGAGAACTGCTGCCCTCTCACTGCTTGGAATGTCATTAGGTATCACCTACTTGCAACTGTCCTTCAGGACAAAAGTCACATCTCAACCCTACAGCAACAGGGTGTCATCATGCCCTGATCTCCACATGGTGACAGTAATACCGCAGACCAAGAGAGAATTCAAAGAACTCTTTAATTGTCTAACTAGTTGGGCATGCAGGGCATGAGCCAAACTAGTGAAAATCAGAATTGTTACCCATTTTGAAATGCGTGGACCAGCAGCAGATGTTAGTTGTGCCCTCAAGAAAGGGAACACTGCATAGTGGATAATAGCAGGCCGGAAAGACAGGAGTTCTGGATTCTGTTCCTAGCCTGGCCCTGACTCACCCTGAACAAGTCACTTCTGTTTGCCTCAGTTTTCTTATTTCTGAAAGGAAGTTCACAGATTCATAGATGCCAAAGCAAAAAGGGACCATTGTGATCATCCAGTCTGACCTCCTGTATAGCACAGACCATAGAACTTCCCCCCCAAAAAATAATTCTCACAGCAGATCTTTTGGAAAAACATCCAATCTTGATTTAAAAATGGTCAGTGATGGAGAATCCACCACAACCCTTGGTAAATTGTTCCAATGGTTGATTACTCTCACTGTTAAAAATGTACACCTTATTTCCAGTCTGAATGTATCTAGCTTCTACTTCCAGCCATTGGATTGTGCTATACCTTTCTCTGCTAGACTAAAGAGCCCATCATTAAATATTTGTTCCCCATGTAGATACTTATAGACTGTAAAGTAATCCCTTAAACTTCTCTTTGCTAAGGTAAATAGATTGAGCTCCTTCAGTCTATCACTAGAAGGCAGGTTTTCTAATCCTTTAATCATTCATGTGGCTCTTCTCTGAACCCTCTCCAATTTATCAACATCCTTCTAAAATTGTTGGCACCAGAAATGGACACAATATTCCAGCAGCGGTCACTCTAGTGCCAAAAATAGCAATAAAATAACCTCTCTACTCCTACTCATGATTCTCCTCTTTATGCATCCCAGGATCACATTAGCTCTTTCGGCCACAGCATCACACTGGGAGCTCATGTTCAGCTGATTATTCACTATTACCCCCTATCTTTTTCAGAGTCACAGCTTTCCAGCATAAAGTCCCTCATCCTGTATGTATGGCTACATTCTTTGTTCCCAGATAGATACATTTACATTTTGCCTATTAGAACACTAAATTAAGAAAATTGACTTACTTCCCATGGAGAGAAGCAAAGCTTAAAACCATGAATATTTGTAATCTATATAGACAGCCAAAGGAAAGGCATTATAAAAGTAAAATGTAAAACACTAACTCCCTCCCACCCACCCACCCCATCTCTGTAAGGAAACACAACCTTGAGCCGGGATATTCATATATAACAAAAGATGGAAACGTTTTTCAACTCTTTTGTTTTAAAATGTATTTCTAAATGATAAACACAATGTTACTTGTCTGGCCTCTCAGCAGTTTTGGGGTTTTTTAAAGTATTTTTGTTCACTTTTAATGAAAAATTACAGTAATTACTGAGAGATGCAAAAATTCTAGATTTTCAGTAAAACAACGCATACACTATTTGTTTATGATGGGGAGGGTGGAAGAGAAGAAGTTTTACCAGCTCTCAGCACTGGTCTGATTCTGCCCCCATTGAAGCGAATGGGTGTTTCAGTTTTCCCTCATTGACTTCAATGACAGCGAAGTCAGGCTAACACTGAAAGCATTTTAATATACCACTTTGTCTGCCATTGCACCTATCAGGGCTTAAGAGATCCACCTGGCCACTCAGAGAGGGCATGTAGGAACCTTTCGCTGGCAAGTGTGTTCAACATCTGCACATCCTAAGCTTCCCTAAAAAGAAAAAGATTCTGGCCCCCATAGTTGTGAAAAATAACTTCCCAAATGTGACTTGAATGAATACCCACTGACGTGACAACCCTACAATTAAACACCATACACAACAAACACACAGCTGTTTGACTTCTTCAGAAATGACAGTAGGCGTGGTGTCACACGTCTGTCGCTCTAGCTAGTAGAGAGACACAGTAGGGGAGGTAATGGCTTTTATTGGACCAACTTCTGTTGGTGAAAGACCAGCTTTAAGCTACACAGAGCTCTTATGCACCCTGGCTAGTAGACATAGTCCTTGGGCAAGTCCCATACCAAGAATAACTGGTGGTATTAGTAGCATTATTACTACTATTAGTATTATGATCCTGTGATATTTCTAGAGTACTTCAGGTTTGCTGGGTTCTTAACAGACAAAAGATGCAGGTCAAAGTCTCTAAACAGCCTAAGTGGTTTAGGAGCCTACATCCCATTGACTTTCAATGAGAATTAAGGCCTCTACGGACCCGAGTTGCTTTTGAAAATGGGACTTTAGGAGTCAAAGCCATTTACGTGATTTTGAAAATGTTACCCATACGTTCTTTTGAAAATTCCATTCCCAGCCCCTGGCGCAAAGAGCTTAGCATCTAAATCAGATTTATCCCAGCAAAAAATTACAATACAGGCAGGGAGGGATGAAGGAGAGGAGAGTTATAATAGCACTAGCGTGAAAAATTATGAGATGGGCTTCGTGGTATTGACACTTGGTGCCTCTGCTGTTCATTTATTTTTACATTAATTTCAACTAAATTTTTCAAAGAAGATTAACAGAGCTAGGAAATCATGTCCTTTAGGTACCTTGGAAAACCCAGATTTACTAGGCTTGACAGACAGTTTTTGAAGGCAGGGATGGGGAGTGGATAGCACAGAAAGGCCTGGATCAGGGCATGGGGACCAGCTCACTGAAAGAGCCTTAAAAAGGGGATTTGGATGAAGAGCGGAAGGTTAGATGAAAAACAGGGCTAGGGAGGAGACCCTCCGGTACAATAACCATTGGCCATACAAGAGCCCCCATCCTCCATATCAATGTGCTGGCCTAAGACATCCAACTAACCAGCACAGCATTCAAACAGAAAAAAACAAAATGAGATCATCAACCACAGGGAGCAGGATCCTTCTGGTGTGCTCTAAAGCACACTTATGAACAGCATTGGGGAGAGAGCTCCAAAGCCAGGAGGGCCTCTCTCTAGACAGCATTGTGACCCACAGATGCTGAGCATCAGGTTCTGACAGCCCAGATACCCCAGCAGATCACAAACATCTCAGCAGAACATAGGAAAAACAGCTCTCTCTACAATATGTGTCTCAAGCAAAGTAGGGCTTTCCAGATTGCTTTAGCACCTTGCTTTGAGCAGGGGGTCGGACTACATGACCTCCTGAGGTCCCTTCCAACCCTAATCTTCTATGATTCTATGATTTGCTCCCAGAAGGCAAACAGGTAGTCAGCAGAGGGCAAGAAGCATGGCTGTCACACACTCACAGCTCCCCACTCAGAAGGCAGCCTCACGGAATACCTTGAATAAGGGTCACTGCAGTAATCCAGCCTGGAGGTGACAAAGGTATGACTGATATAAAGAAAATATCAAGATTTGATTTAGTAATTGCAGCTATTGTATAAATACCCCCCCAAAAAATCAATAACTATCCACTAGATTTTGCCACTAAAACTCAAGAGGGAAAGAATTAGATGTTCGCTGATTAAGCAAATCAATGGGAAGTTGGGATTAAAGCATAGAGCTAGGAGTCGAGAGATGCAAAATCTATTTTTGGCTCTGCCACACACATCCTGTGTGTCCTTGGGTAAGTCAGTTCCTCTCCTTCCTTGCCTCAGTTTCCCATATACAGAACAGGGATGACAATAATTGCTGACCTCACCAGGGTGTTGAAAGGAATATTTGATTGACATTTGTGAAAATGTTTTGGGGAGCAGGACCCAGACCTTACTGACTGAGGATAATACTTGACAAACAAACACTTCTGTATCTCTGTGTAAAGCAGGAAGATATTGCCGCAGGGTACAGATAGGGAGACAGACACAGAGGACCAAATTTAATCTGAACCAAGGTTTGTGTAAGTATCTTCCATGGAAGTCCCTGGGCCAAATTCAGCAGTGATATAAACCCTATTATTAGTCACACACCAGCAAGCCAATCCTGCACCCATTGAAGTAAATGGCGAAATTCCCATAATCTTCAATGAGAGTTCAGGTGCTAGCCATAAACTGGTCAGAAGATGGGAGAAAGATCTGTCTTTCTGTCTGTGAAAAGCACCCACAGTACATTTTGAATCTCAGGAAGGGTTAGAAAAAGCATCTGCCTGTTGCTTTCCTCACTGCCTCCCCACCTTAGGGTGACACCTGCATTTTTCACACCCACTGCATGCCATATGGTTGCCTGACACGCTCATTTGCCAGTTACACCCAACAGGTAGTTTACACCAGGCTTTCTGCCCTTGTGAAATTGGGCTCGGCGTGTAGATGGGGTAGCACAATGAGTGAGCAGTGGCAGCTGGGAAGACAGCTCAGACCCCCTGAGTCCCGGTCCTGTGCTTTAGCCAGCACACTCCTTGTCCCCTAATGCACAGCATAACTGCTGCGACAGCTCGTTTTCTGCAAAATTAGAGTAAAAGAGCCCAAAAGCAGCTAAGGAACCCACACTGCCCTGGCTTCCCTCTATCTGAGGCTCGCAACAGCCTCCTTCTGCTGCAGTCACTTGGCAAGCACACACCTCACTGATTCAGCAAGAATCCAGTGTCTCTTGTCAATTACTTGAAGAAACTGCTGATTCTGGAAGGGCTATTTCAACTAGGATGCAGCAAGAGTATGTGGAGACTGAACTCCCCTCCTGCCCCTTCAGAGCTGGGCTACAGCCCATTGGCAAGACAGTACTGGGGGATGAGGAGTCTGTGTGGCTGCTGCCCCCGTTGCACCTGTTCTGTGGATAAACGGAGAATTGCTATCAATCTGTCATGACAGAGGCTTAAAATGTGATTTAAATTGTAACTGGAAATAGGGACAAGAGAAGCCAGGACAGAAGAAAAAAGCAGAGACTAGGGAGGGGATGCACAAAAGACAGAGACGAAGTGTGTCCCAAGAGTCCCAGCAAAAGCCCTGTAAATACAGCATTACCACACCACCACCCAACTGAAAAAGACACACTTATGGTTTGTGCCATGGACGTTAGCAGCATGGGAATGGAAGGCCCGGATTGTGGATGGGGCCCCAGGCAGACCAGCTGTTTCAGGGGCAAAGGGAGCAGTTGCCCTTGACAAACCAAAGACAGGATGATTTGCACAGGGACTGAGGCTATTCTGTCCCTTTGCCAACTAGCCAAGCTCTCTTTGGTCTGTCCTGGCTACTAGCTCCGGACAACTAGCCAGAAGGTCAACTGCAGCCCCTCTGAAAGACCTTCTCATTGCTCCAGAACTAACAGAGAGGCTAATGCAGCTAGTGAGACAAAGGATACTTAGATTATTCAGGCAATCCGAGTTGCACATGCCCGGCAGCCCATTCCCGATGCCCTTGGCACAGCCTCTCACAAGTGGCTTCATTAAAACAACATATCGCAGTCTTTACCAGGGTAAAGAATCTTCCTCTCTTCCCAAAAGATCCCAGAGTAGCATCAGACACCACATACACATAGCAGCACTGAGATGCATCACTTCTGAGTCGAGAACAGCAGCCAAGCAGAGAGCATGCTGCACATCAGTAGGAGGGGACATTTTGGCCAAGAACACCAAGGTAAATCCATGGAATCTTTTGAATCCAAGCAGAGCAGTCGGGACCTTGGTTTTTACAACATCAGCCCAAGGACCAACAGACGGTATGCTGCATGAAACTCAGTCTATCTACTTCATGAGGCTGAAGATCTGTATAGACTGCCCTGGAGCCAGAACCCATGTTTCTGGGAAGTCTGAGTATTTAACATTTGATGCTTAGGATCTACTCCAAACCATCCCCTCTGGCATGATATAATTTCTGACTTCCACAGGGCAGAGTATTGTACAGCTGAATGCATAAGTTAGTCGCAGAGCATGAGGGTGCATATGACCAGGGCTCCATGTAGTTCAGGGTCCTGTGGCTGCAGAATTCGCCACAGAACGCAGCCATGTCTGAAAAGCCAACAGGTGCAGAGGGGCACTCAAGTCCAACAAAGACATCGGCTAGGGATGCCAGTGATACAGAACTAACTCTGCATCCCTTGTAGGATTAACTGATGAACAGCTCGACCGCTCACAGTTAAATTCTGTAAGAAGTAATAAGATACGTTAAAGCAAAATAGGCCCAGGGCTGATTAAAATAATAGCAGTACTAATCCAACATACCAATGCAAGAAACTCAAAGCCAACACTGGGTGAACTAGAATGCCTACTAGCTGAAGAGGACCTTGACTCGATAGATATTACTGAGAGGTGGTTGGCTGACAAAATAATAATAAAAACAAACAAACAATAAATCAGTGGAACAGTGCTATAGGATGGACTCACCGAGATGTAGAGGATGATATAGTAGCATTACACCTGAGAGATTCTATAGAATCTAATGAGCTGAAATTCCTGAGAAGAGAGGAACAGGGTAGAATCTTTATGGCTACAAAGCCCAAGCCACGAAACCCAGAAGTATACTACTAAAGTTCCTATTACTGACCTCCTGAACAGGAACAGGATATGGAGCGTACAGTGTTGAGGGAGATCAAAGAAGCAACAAAGCCTAACAAAAAACAGTAATAGTAGGTGACTTCAGCTACCTGCATGGAAAACTGGTTCAATACCACCACAGGACAAAGGTGAAAGAAACAATTTCTCAACATCTTAAACAGCGCTTCTCGGAACAGCTAGTTCTAAGGCAGACAAGAACAGAGGCGACTCTTGACTTCTTACTAAGTAGCACAGGAATTCATTCAAGAGGTAACCACATTTGAAATTATAGTAACCATAATACAATTAAGCTTTACATCCTTGTGAAAGGGATCATACCAAAAGGTAGCAGCTACGTGACACGAAACTTTAAAATGGGAGATTTTAAAAGTAATGAGGAAGCTGGTTCAAAAGAACCAGACTTCAAAGCAGAGAAATTAAAACCCTTAGAGTTAGCATGGAGGCTATGTAAGCAACCAGAACAGAATCACACAAGGGTACATACAACCCTAAACAAAAAATAGTGGGGGAGGGGCAAAATTGGCACATGATAAAATGGTTTAGGTTAATTGAGACAAAAGAAGGCTGTGAGGAACTTCAGAAGGATGTGACAAAGCTAGGTGAATGGATAGCGTGATGACGTAGGATGAAATTCAGTGTTAGCAAATGGAAGGTAATACAAACTTAAAGGAATCATTTGAACTACTCATACATATTAGTAGGTTCTAATTTAACTGGAATCCCTTGGGGAAATTACCTTGGTGTCACTGTGGACAGCTCAGTGAAAACATCTGTTCAACGCACAGCAGCAGTCAAACAAAATGTTAGACGGTCTAAAGAATGAGATAGAATATACTGAAAATATTAAAATGCCAGTATGAAAATGCATAGTTCACCCTCAGCTAGAACACGGTGTTTATTTCTGGATGCGCTTTAGCTAAAAAATATAGCAGAAACTGAAGAGTTTCAAAAATGGGTGACAAAAATGGTTATTGGAGGAACTTCCTTATGAAGTTAAAATTGGCACTGTTCAATTTAGAGAGGAGATACACAAGAAAAGGATAGGCTAGAGACAGATAAGATACTGAATGGTATGGAGAACATAAACCGAGTGCTTCTATGTACCCTCAGAACAGAAGGACAAGGGAATGTGTAATGAAACACTTCATTATTCGTTTTTTGGGGGGTTTTTTTGCACAGCACATAATTAACCTGTGGAACTTATTAGCACAAGTTATCACTAAGGCCAAGAGCGTAGCGGGATTCACAATGGATTAAACTTTTATAAGGATAATGAGAACACCACCAGTTATGTGCGGTAGAATATAAACATTCTATATATGCTATAAATCTCCATGCTTGAAAGCAGAATAAGTCAATCTCTAACTCACTCATGGGGGTCAGGAAGAAATCTCCCACGTGCAGGCCCGAAGCATAATTTTTTCAGGCCCAGTAAAAACTTGTAACACGAGCCCCCCTCCCACACACACAATGGGGGTTGCAGCCTGGGCCAGCCCCCTTTCCCCCCAGGGCCTGGTTAAGTGTACCCTTCCACCTCCATGTGGGGGCCCTGCCCACGTGTCATTTTGATATGGCACACCAGCCCCCTGATGTGGGGGCTAGGGGAAAGACTGGGTGCCTGAATGAGGGGAAGGTATTTCATGCCAACGGTCGAGATAATTGAAGAGTCTGCAAGTTTGTTTTCAGTTGCTGTAACTGAATCTTGCTTTTGAACAAGAGAGACTTGTGCTTCTTGTCTTCTGGATAGAAAGAGCTTCCCTGAGGGAAGAATGGGTTTTGGACTCCTTCGTCTCTTTCTTCTGTTAAAAGGAACATATAACTTACTTTATTTTGAGACATGAAAACCTCAAAATGCAGCTTGCCTGTATGACTCGGGAGAGCTTCTTTAAGTAACAGAGGGTTGAAGGGAATGTGGCCTTGACAAGGCAGAAGATTTTAGGAGCTACACCTGGAATGTTGTTTACCTTCAAGGCCCAGCTACTGGGCTGCCCTCAGTAATGAGACAGCACCAGGGAACTTCTTCACTAAATGCACATTATTAACTAACCGCCCACCGTGGAGTTTCTTGCACCTTTCTTTGAAGCATCTGGTATTGGCCACTGTCAGAGACAGGAAACTGCCCTCTGTGATCACGGCTCTGATCCTGTACAGCAATTCTTATGCTCACGGCTGCAGAATCGTGCCTCCAAATGTAAAACTTTCAGCTCTTTAAAGTTACACTTCTAGCCCTCCTGTTTTGAAGAAAACCTGTGCATGGATGTAACTGACCAGAACGTAGACATCAACTGGAAGATGTAGAACCTAACTCACACTCTTGTCACTCTGTTGTCTCAGGAAGACTAATGAGACAAGACACCATGAAGCTGCTTTTTATTCTTAAGTGAGTGATCTGATTCCTCTAATACACACACGGTTCAGATATATTGAGACAGAAGGGGACATTTTTACATAGTCATTTTTCAGAGCAGAAGCGCACTTTGATTTATCTGCATGCAAATGAGTATACGTGTGCAGAGGGGAGAGGTGTGACTCTGAATGTACATGAGTAATAAATGGCTGTGTCAAATCTACTAGTTCTGTTTTGATTCTCTTCCAACTGCTCCAGAAGGTGAAAAACAGGGGGAGGTTTAATTCAAAATTAATAGACTTCAGACTACACCATCCACTCATTTTGGGGAAGGAGGGCTGGACTCTATGTAGATATGAATAATGAAGGACACACACAACATGGCATGTGTGTATGAAGTATTTGCATGCAAGACTCTGTATAGAGGCAGGAAAGAAGGATGAGGAACGATGGGCCATTCGATATTAAAAAGGCAAGATTACTGCTTCCAAATACCACCAGTCATGAGGGGAGGGCAGGTTTCTTGGTGTATTTTTAAACTTCAACCCCCTTCAAAAAAAAAAAATCAACAGAAATAGCTAAGTAAACACTGGAGCCAGAATAGACATAACAGTGACCACCAAAACCAAGCAGATAAATCAGTTATGTAGAGAAATCATTCTACTGGACATAACTAATAATGATACATTTTTAACCATGGTCTTCAGGAGCATGAAACTTAGACAAGAGAGAAGTGGTCTGAAGGCAGTGTTGCCCAGTGGATACAGCACTGGACTGATACTCAGGAGACCTTGGGCCTACGCCCAGTTCTGCCACTGTCCTGCTGGGTGATCTCAGACAATCACTTTGCCTCTCTCTGTCTCAGTTTCCCTATCTGTAAAATAAGGATAATACTACTGGCTCCCGCCCCCCTTTGTAAAGTGCTTTGAGATCCACTGATGAAGAGATAGGTATTATTATTATATATTATTATTTTATTAACACTTGGCTGAGAACCAGGTACTCCTGAGTTCTAAGAAGCAGAGCTGGGAGGATGCACTATGTGATACTGAGCAAGTCACGTCCCTCCTCTGTGCCTCAGTTTCCCCATTTGTAAAATGGGTATAATGACCGTGCCCTCCCTTACCAAACAAAAGTGTTGGGAGCACTCATTGGATAATATTTATAATTTGCCATGTAAATCCTAGTCAGTGTTAACAACAAGGGAATTTTCTTCATTACACCTCTGTCTGTTGACCACCGAGAAGCTACATTTCACTCTGGACTGTCATAAAAGGAAAGTAGAATCATTGCTCAACAAGAAGAAAACTACAAAGGTTAGATTCTTAGTGTGTGCATTTCTCCTTGAAATACATTGTGTTAAAAGCACTTGATTTTAAAAAAGCACAATGATAGTTGCATCCTGCTAAATATAGATCAGTCACCGCAATTTAGTAGTTAAGAGTACCATTAGGAATTTGCTCATCCTGCCACATGCATTTAACGTTCTCTCATGGTTAGAACGTGGACCAAAGAGCCAGGAACATTGGCCTCTTCTCATGGCACTGCCACTGACCTTGAGTAAGACATCAAACCCTTTTGTGTCTCAATATTGCCATCTGTAATATTGGCATAGGGATACTTACTCACCTCTCAGGAGGGAGGGGAGAAATAATCTGCAAGTTTCTAAAGTTCTTTATGCAACACTGGAATATTCCAACTGTTACAGAAAAACTAAATATAGCTGGTCTTGAGGTGCTTTGAGATCCCACAATGACAGGCATCCCACAAAGGAAAACTGTTTGAAGAATAGTGAGGGAAAAGAGATGAAAAATTAATTATGCCCAAAAAAGGGGAGGAACCCTAATGGAGAAGACCAAGAGTGGGTTAATGCATTTGTGTTTACCTCTAGAGAACAGGTCAGGTCACAAGTGAAATAATTTATCTACATAATCAAGAAGCCACACACCTTGACACAAACTGTTCAGATGATACATAAAGATGGAAGAGCAAGGGGTACAGCCCTGTGGCCGGGAACCAGGATCTATAGCAGAGCTGGGAAGAAGAGGGAGAAGGCCTTCAATAGAAGAAGGTGCTTCATGGCAGGGCTGAAGTGCACTACCAGAGCTGCATAAAAAAGAGTCCACGACTGTAATAAAAAAGCAAACGGTGCTACAGATCAAGACTTAAAGGTGTGGAAAGTTGCTGGGACTCTGGCAGAATCTATGCAGTGCTGTCAGTCCTTCAATCTCGAGAGTTCCCATTGCACATGCAGTTAACACATTCACCAGTTGCAACACTACATCACATGATCGAAACCTCATTTAGTTTTAAAAAAAAAAAAAAAAAAAACCAACACAACTTCAATTTAGCTGTTCCCAATGTGTGATTTCTAACACATTTGAAAATTTGCAATGAGCTATTACTGGCAACATAGCGATTGATTTGCAAGCATAGGTTTGGTTTCAGCTTTAAACAGAATTTCCTCTATATTTTCCGTATACTCCTCTAAGGGGGCTGAATGTTCGTTAACATTTGTATAAATCCCCCTTAATGCTTTACAGGGAAAATACAGACCTTGTCCCTGCCCTGAGGAGCATGCAGTAGTGGATTATAAACCAAAACAAAGCAGCACAGTGGCTTCTATGACGACAGAATCACCTCGGTGCCACAAAAAAACATAAGTTAAAGAGGCTGTGACACCTGGTTCTCATCAGTCAATTCACTAAAAGGTGTGACTGTTCCTTGTCATAGGAGAAAAGTGACGGGGTGCGAGAAGACCGCTGGAGGTTCCACCCTCAGTCCAAATATCACCTCGAATGAGGTCCAATCTCCTCCCTCCACCCTCCCATCAAACCAAACACACATCTGACAGAAAGACCACACTTTGTACCCCAAAGTGAGATCCACATGTAGGTCTCCTTCAAACATTATTTGGATTTAAAAAAAAAAACCCACCATGGTACTCACTGGGTTTTAAATCAACGTAAGTAATGCTATATGCCTGACACTTACACCTACACCAGATTATTCTTCTATAAAGGACCAAAACAATTGTGTGTCTTCGCCTTCTGTGTAACATGCAGGTTACTATTCCACTGTTGCTTACAACTGTCACCCACTTCGAAGCATCTTCTGAAGGCAAAAAAAGAAACCACCAGCTTGAGAGAATGGGGGATCACTGATGCATCTTTAAAAATTAAAGAGGAAGGTGTACAGTAGTTACAGTACTGTAAATGAAATATTTTATTTAAAGGGAAATTTGTTATGTGCCAAGTAGTATCTATCAACATTGTACAATAAAATGAAAGCTCCAGAATAAATATTAGCCAGATCCTTTACTATGTAAAGAGACAGCAAAGTACAACTCAAATTTGTCCCCAAAATTGGAGTTTGTAATAAGCTTTTACAAAAATCTCACATCAATAGAAATGTTTTCATTATTCCCCCTCCCAGCTAATGGGGAGAGGGTCTGTTTAAACAAACATACCCTTGCATTGTTTGTAGCCCCAACACTGCAGCATTGAGAACCTAATTAGTGAAGTTGCTTTCACTTTCATCATTATCCAAGCTAAGAGAAAGGCAAAAAGTAGACCAATAGCATGATCAATAGTACCTATTTCAGGAGTAATCAATTTTTTTTTTCAAGATCCAAATTTTGTGATACAGATATAGTCAAGATATAGTCAAGGTCCAGACCCCAGAGAAAATAATACAAACAACAATAATAATGATAATAAGTAAATAAAAAGATTTCAGGGTCCATTCAAAAAGCATCTGGATTTGTCCCGCAGTCCACCTATTGACTATTCCTGTCTTATTTAATCTAAAGTGTTGTTAGTAAAATGGGTAAGGAAATATACTGTAAACAAATTATCTTTTTTAAGTTGAACATTTTACCTGTCAAAACAACCTAATTTAGGCTCCTAAATCACTTTTGAAAATGGGACTTTGGGATCCAAGTCACTTCAGCACGTTTGAAAATTGTACCCAGTATCTTAGAGGAATTATAGCTAAACTATGGAGAGGAAAAGGATCATAGCATAGCATATACAATGCAGACCCTCAAGTATGCTCTCTTTTCAGTAACAGGCATAACTAACTGATCAAAGGATGAGTCTGAAGATTCAACTCGAGACAGGCTTTTCTATTGCTCCCATCACCTTAGTACCTGAGCACTTTGCAGTGGTGCATTTAACTGACTAGCATGTAACTAACATCTTGTGTGTAGTCTGAACTCTCTCATGCCCTCCTCGAGAGGAGAACTATGAATGCAGGGCAGCGTTTTGTTTTGGTAGCGGCATGGGTTGAGGCTGGTGTGTTAACTGTACATGCGGCTGTGTGTGAACGTCAGAGAAGGCAGTTTGGAGAAATGCACTTTGCTCTCGCAGCTGAAGGCAGTGAGGTTTGGGATGATCCTGTGGGAGTTCATGCCATAGTCTTGGACCGGTCCCTGAGAAAGCTCTGTCTCGCTCACAGACAAGCTTTGCCCTACTGGCGGAAAGTTGCCTTGTGCTGAGAATCGAAGTTGTAAATCACGATCTCCCTCCTGGAGCGTGAAGCCATCTCGGAGATATGCTGGGGCCAGGCCAGTGAACATGAACTGAAATACGGTCCTTGTCAAAAGCAGGTTCAAGGGCTCAACAGAAAACGCCCATGGGAACACAGACTCCGGGAGAGGAAAGGAAACGCGCTCCTCTCCATGCCGGGTTGCAATGTAACAACTCCATCACACCCCTCTGCATGAAAAACTACTACACGAGCAACCCGCACACTTCCCGCTCCGTCAACGAGCCACGGCGCAGGCAGCTGCTCCTTAAAAGGTCACCGAGCCCGGTCCGGACACAAATCAAAACCTCTGCCGGCCCAGGCGCATCCATTGCCCCAGCCCCTCCAGGACCAGGCAGCTCGGGAGCCGGGCGAGCGGCGGATCAGACCGTCTCTGGGACTCCCGGCCGACTTGCTTTGGGTCCCCCCGCCCCATGCATTGGAGAAGCGCTCGGTGCCTGGGTGCCACCCTCCCCTCCCGGCCCGAGCCTGAGCCGCCTGGGGGGCGATCGCTTCCCCGGGCACCGGGAAAGTTGGGCGCTCACGTCCCGCCCCGGGGTCGGGGTGAAGGCGGAGGGCCGGTGCCCCCCCAGCCCGTGCCAGGCTCCCGAGCCTTCCCCCCCTCCTCCTCCGGAGCCCGCAGCTCGCCCAGCGGGCCACTCACCTCGCAGAGCCAGGAGCGCGGCCAAGGAGCCGACCAAGAGCCCCCAGCCGCCGGGTCCGCGGGGAGTCATGCCGGGCAGGGAGAGGGGCTCCGCGGGCACCTCGCTCCCCCTCCCCGGGCACCGGCGGCTCCGCGCCTCGCGGCCAGCTCCGAAGCCCCCCGGGGGGGGAAGCGCAGGCGGCTGCCCCTGCCCCAGCCTAGCGGAGTCCCCGCTGCAGCCGCCGCCGCCGCTCCGGCTCCGGCTCCGGCTCCGCTCCCGCCGCAGCCGCTGTCCCGGGACCGGCCGCCTGCACCTCCCGCTCCCCGGGAGGCTCTGGCGCTCCGGAGCCCCGCTAGCCCGGGGACGTCCGCCAGGCTCCGAACCGGCCCGCGAGCGCAGCCTGGCGGCCTGGCCGAGCTGCAGCAGCAGCAGCCGCCGCCGCCCGCTGCGCCGGGATGCCACCCCGCCCGGGCGACGCCTGCCCCGGCCCGCCCGCGGGCCCCGCCCCGCCCGCGCCCGAGCGCCTGCCTCCCAGCCCGCGGGCTCGGCTCCTGCTCCGGCCGGGCCTCCCCCACTACCCCCGACCTCTTCGCCCCCGCACGCCGGAGAGCGGCAGACACCCGCCCGCCGCCGACTCAAACTGCAGGGCGCGGCTCGGCCGAGAGGCGGGCACGCCTGTTCATCCCCGCCCTCATCCCCCGCCGCCAGCCCGGCCCAGCCAAGGGCTGCCCAAACGGCCGCCGGGCACTTGCCAGAAAACCCCCGGTCTGCATGACACGGCGCCGGGTTCCGCCCTGCCCTCCGGCCGCACCGCCCCAAGTCGGTCGCTGGCCCCCGCCGGCAGCCCCGTCCAGTGACTCAGCCAGCGACGGGGCCAGCTTCATGCCAAGCCCAGTTTCCTCCCTGCCGGTGATGCTCCCTCTTCAGCCAAGTCATCTCCCTGCCTGGCTCAACTAAAGGTGGAGCATCACCCCCCTAAAACCAGCACCCACGTACTCACCTCTTGTTTTAGTATGTAGAGACCAGGCATTCCCACATGGGAGGGTCCAAGCTAAGGTGCAACCCCTCACGAACCAGCCCTGCCCCTGCTTGCCATACTCAGTTTTTAATCCCTGCAGGTCTGTGGCCTCATGGGAGCAACAGGGCCCAGCTTGCATCCTGCCAGCAGAGGCTGTGGCTTGTGGGGTATGACACTCTGGGCTAGCCCTGTGCAATCTCCCTCTTAGCATCTGCAGCAGTTCTGGAAGGAAGAGGGCATTGAGGGACGTACAGCTTGCACCTCTATGAACGGCAGTTTGGGTTGTAGGCTTGGGTAAGCTACATTGGACCTGTCTGGACCCGTGGTCTCTGCACTACCCATCTTCAAGTGGCATGCATACCCACAGGCCTAATTTTCAGAGGTGTTGTACGCCAGCAATTCCACGTCAAGGGGACACACAAGAACCTGTGAAAATCACACCAAGATGTTATCAAAAATAAAGTTAACTGGAGTGTGGAGCCAGCAACGCGGTGTAACGTGAGAAACACCGAACACCACCAAGCAGGGTGGAGAGGCTGCGGGCTGCATGCAGGGGAGAGGGACACGGCTCTTATTCATGAATCTGGCATCTAGGTGTAAGAGGGATGAGGCCCTTAGAAATGGATAGACAAACCAAGCAAATAAAAACAAAGTTTCAGTTACTGGATGGTGGTGCTGAAGTGTCCTTTGCCTCTGCTGAGACCTGGGAGCTACCTTGGCCTCTTGAGAAATAAGTGTTTGATTGAAAACAGTCGCACAGCATTTAATACATACCAATTTCTCTCATGCCATGTCATCTACTAGCTGAGGGGCCAGACCACTCGAATCAAGTCAGTCAATGAGCAGGTCCCTCTGCAGTGGCTGATTGGATTCACTTCCAGCAGAGTACCCTAAGCATGACTTTTAATCACCATGGTAGGGGAGCACTTCTGCCAGCTGGCCTAAAATGAGCCAATTCCTCTTGGTCAGGTGGGGAGGAGCTGTGCCTATCAGTTAATGGTTTGCTAGCATCTGACCCTCACAACGTATCATGTCATATCAACAAAGGTGGCTTTCATTTATTTCTCCAGCCACTGAAATAACCTATTAATCGGTGGCTATGCTGAAAACTGGAATTGCAGCCACAGGCAACAAATGGCAAGAGATTTAGGAACACTCCTCACTCCACCACATGCCAACACCACCAAAACAGTTTGCAAATTGCTCAAAAAGGATTTTAGAGATGTCCCCTTGTTCCTGGAACTCTAGTGGATTTTTGGAAAGGAAATTTAGTCTTCCGCAAAATACTTAGTATGCTCCAGCTCCTTGTTTGACCATGAGAAAGTACACAAGTCAACACCTCTGCAGCTAGGTGCTCCAGACAAGGGGAAGGAGCAAGTGACTGTGAGGTTTATATTTACTGCTCCCTGGGGGTCCATTTGCCCATCAGGGGTTGCCTGTGTGACTCCCCACTAACACTGATGGAACAGTATACTTCTGTGAGTGGAGGAGAGTTACTCATACAAATTCTCCAGGCATCAGCAGCTAATTGGGGCAATTCTCCCTGTCATGTACGTATCATTTAGTGGCTAACATCTTTGCCAGACATAGCATGTAAGATCTTGGCAAAGACATAGGGCAAAAGAATCCACAATTATTACCTGCCTTACGCTTTTAAAGAATGTCTGTAAGTAAGGTAGTTCTCATATCAGGAAATAATATTTTCTGGGATAGTTTGGTGAAGAGCCTTTCCAGGATAGGGGCTACCTATTCCTGAATTGGTTTATAACAATCAGTTTGGAAGCCATCAGTTCCATGAACTCTGTCAGATGCCAAAGTCCTGAATTGCCTCTTCTGTCTCCTGAACAGTTATTGGGCTATCCATTGTCATATAGTAATTTATTAAAGGTGACATTGCTCAAGAATTGAACAAAATCAGCTTCATCAAAGTTTCCTTCTGACATATAAAGATGATAAAATTTACTGAACTGATCATTAATAACTGCAAAGTCTACAGAAACTTGGTTATCTCAATGCTATTGAGGAAATGGAGTTGGGCAACTCACTCTGTTTTAATTCTGTTTGGCAAGAAATGTGACAGAACATCAGAAATACATCCAGTTAATTATCTTTACAATTTTTCCAGATTTTACTGAACACCAACATCTATAGATTTAGCTAACCATAGCAAATGCTGGAGATGCCACTGACTATCAACTATGAATCCAACACACAATTTTTTCCTGCCAAGATTTACAAAAATATTGGAGCAAAATGTTCAAAGGCTTTTCCATAGCTCTGAATACAAAGTCCTATCCATCTCAAAAAGTCTGTAATACTGGAATTAGTGAATTATGTTTTTCAGTAAACATCAACAAAGAGTGGCAATGACATGTCTTATAGACTATAGTAGCATAACTCATAATGCTCAGAGAATGGAAATCTAATTTATTCATAATGGAAGAATGTAAGACACAACTCTGATTGATAAAACACATTACTGACAAAAAGGAGAAAACACACTAAAATTTGTTATATGCATGCACAACATAGCATGGTTCTTACAGGATGTCATAATATTTTTAAGTGCTTTGGCAATTAGTATACACTTATCTTATGATCATGCATTGGCCCCTTTCTGTATCAAAATTAAAAATAAAACAAATACCTGGAGAAAAATAGAAGCTACAAATATAAAGCAATAGACTTAACTGGATATTTTCATCTTGATCTTGGTAATGATTGGGTCATTTGAAATATCTTGCTTATTATGTTGGAGGTTTTTTTTTTTTATTAATTTTGAAAAATATTACTGGCCAAGGCTTATCATGTTGGTGCCCCCATTGTGCTAGGTGCTGTACATAGAGAGAAAGTGACAGTGCATTTTAAAAAAAAAAAAAGTTTGCAGTGGAGCCTGCTTCCCAGCACCCAATCCCACTCTGCCAGTCCAGTTCATGTGTGACTAGTGTTCAGAACCTACACCGCCTCTCTGTGCCTTTCTGCCATGTACAACATGATGATGCATAGAAACCGAGGGCCACATTCATCCTTGGTGTAACCCCATTAAATAGAGTTACAGTGGGAAGAAACTGAGCCTTTAATTCTAGGAATTAATTAAAAATAAGAGCCTTTAAATCCTAAATTAAATTTTAGCTAAAATATCAGGAGGCACAGGCTCCAATTAAAACTGGGGGTCAAACATTCAAGCCTGCCCCCTAAATTGTGCATTCAGATTTGGCTCTGGGGGCAAGAAACTGTCCTGAGATCATGCCAGGTCTGAGTCTCACAGGCCTTTCCACCCGCTTCAGAGTTAGTACACTCCATCACATAAATCGGAACAAACAGGGACCGTTAATCCTTAGGTTATAACTAACAGCATGGCATGTTGTTTTTTATTGATACCACAGACCATATATCATCTCTGACAGAGCCTAAACTCCACTGAGTTAGTAGCATTTTGGATATTTGAGAACACAGATCCGCTTAACATACTATTTAGTGACAAAAAAGATGTGTACCCAGGTACCTCACCTCTGTTAACACTATAATAAAACACAAGGACACAGTGGCAAGCAATAGCCTGTTGGCTGTTAGTCCATAAAGCAGAATGCCATATGTTCACATCCACAATCTTGTGATGGCATCTGATTAGGCAGGAAAGGGGTTAATTCCCTGCAAAGTGAGACAGGCAAAGGACCAGCCCTACCCTAGAGAACTATATTGTGCTTGCCCAGCACAGAGTTTACTCCTAGGTTCATCAAGGCAGGTATGTAACCAGAAGAGGAAATTATCTGGGGTAGTCAGAAAAGGAGGAAGTGTTCGTTCTTCCTCCTCTCCCCAGCCTAGGGAGACTCCTAGGACTGATACGAAACAGGTAGTCTGAAGGTTCTGAAACAAGAACTCCTTTGGTCTGTGTTTACACTTTCCACTCCAAGAGAAAGGGCAGCTGTAGCCTCTCTAGAGGGTGGAGCTGAGCCTGAGGGCTGGCCCACCAGAGGATAAAAGGGCTCAATTCAGCCGGCTAACGTGTTAAAGCTCAGCTTCCCCTTTCCACACTAGTTTTAAAACGGTTTAGCAAACAGGCCAGGCGGCCAACACACTTCCTCACCTCTAGAGTACCCTCTCACGCCCTGACACAGCGTTGCTGGGGACGTTGCCTCGCACTCCTCCAGATGGCCACTACTTTGGCTTCACAATGACCAGTCCCAGCTGTCTTCTTCTCCTGACTTTGGGTGTTCTGTGGCTCTGTCCTTTGGCCAGGTCAAACACCAGTTCACTCCGCTTCTAGAGAGACTAAAGAAACAACTTAAAGTTCACAAACAGTGTTCAAACTTATAGTTCTTTTGTCATTCTCAGGCTCGACTGAAATCCCCTGCTTCCTGGCCCCTGCAGAAATTCTCTTGCTAGCAGGATTCCCCCACTGCTTCCCTTCACCGGGGACTCCAGCAGTTTGTCTCAGAGAATCTCTCTGCTCTGTATAGGCCGTATGTCAGGGCTCCCACTCCACTCCCTGTGGATGACTTAGCCTCCTTCCCTCATGTTTTTCCCTGAAGGGAACTCCCCTTGTTCTTCCTTCCTTCCTCTCCTGCATTCCCAACTCTGTTCAGGTAGTCCCCTCCCTACCACAGCTGGGGTCAGTCTTTCTAATTAAGTCCCATTACATCCAGCTGGGGTCACTAATTAGTCCCTATGTTGCCCGCTCATCAGTGAGGCTGAAAGATAGCAGATAAGTCATGGGCAAGGCTGAGTTCAGCTTGCCTTAAAGGACCAGCCAGTTCATGACCTGTTTTAAACACACACTTTTTTCCTAGTACAGGCCACCCAGAGACTCTAGTCTAAACCAAAGACAGCTTTATCCCTATCAAGGGATTATGTTGCTGAATTGAGACTCTCAGCTACCTCGGTTATTTTGTTTTCCTTTATTTTCACTTCCCAGAGCTGCAATGAACCACTTTTTTCTCTACTTAATAGAACTATCGCTAGTGTTGGCAGTCAATGGATCCAGAGACTGTACCAACCTCTCACTCCTAGGAGTGGCTTCTTCAGGTCAGGTTTGAAAGACAGCTACGGCTGCCACTACTATGCCTGGGCAGATGAACGTAAGATTTCAGTCTCCAGAGTAGAGCTGTCAGTCCAGCATCTTTCACCACCACTAAGTTCATTTAGTGCTGCTTAAAAATGCGTACACTTAAAACGCAAAGTTCAGCTGAGTGCAAATGGAAATCTTCCATTTTAAAAATCAGCACTAAAATTTAAGGAAAAGCCTGAACTGTTTGTTTTTCCTCTCTTTCTTTTTTTGAATGTTTTAAGTCAATTCAGTCTCAGTGGCCCATTCGGTCCTTAGCCTTTCTAGGGAATAGCAAGTTTTGTGATATGAACATTTATCTACTAGGATCTGAATAGAGACTGCCACTTCACTACCCCCAGACCAAACTGGTTTATACCAATACTTGCTAAAGACTTAAGTCCTTCTCTGTCAAGTTTTTAGAGCTAAACCACAGCCCCCCTTAAAAACACAATTATGAACAAGAAACTTTCGCATGGATGTCTCTATGGTAACGCAATAAGAACATCTTGTTCTATCTAACAGTTTTGTCTGAATGTTTGAAAGCACAGTAAGACGTATTTTAAACTGGAAAGTTCAGACCAGCCAATTATAAAACAGTGCTAGAAAATTAATGATATAAAATGGATGCCTAGAAATGAAAGACAATGAATATTTCCAATAGCAGTATGGTTACTCTATGGAAAATGAGTGGGGAGGACTCAATGTAGTATCTAGTACAGTGGTTTTCAACCTGAGGTCCATGGACCCTTGACTACGTCTAAGGGGTTTGTGAAAGACTGAAAACTGACTGAACAGAATTCAACTATATATGCAGACAATAGATTTCCAAAGAGGTCCACACCTCCATTCAAATTTTTTTGGGGTCCACAAATGAAAGAAGGTTGAAGCCACTGATCTAGTCCAAAAGGGTCCACACTATAAAACCTACCTCTGCAATGGGCAACTTTCCTGTCAGTCTTAGCAAAAAGCTCAAGGACTGAATGGTCCATAGAGACACAACTCCTTTCTCATCCTCAAGAATGGTCCTTCCATAATAAAAGAACAGATGGGACAGGTATTCACCTCAATTCCAACATTGCCATAGCAAGTGTAGTTATTTCAAATAACCACTCCACTCCCATAACTTTAGAGTGAACTTTCCATCTTGCATTTTTCCTTTGCTCTGTTTGGCTCATACTTGGTGGGACTTCCAATTTTTAGAGATTCAAGCTGTGGCATCTGGCAATCCCTGATTACTCTAAAGAGTTTTACTGAATTCGGTCAATTGGAGCATTGAAGTTTAGGAAGAGAGAAAGACTGGCTTTGGGGTGTTCAGATACCATGATGACGGGCACTTATAAGAACTCAGTACATGAGGGGAAGCTCCTGCTTCTAGATGCTGTAGCCTTCTCCAACCATGACCTCCTTTTTATACTTCAGTGCCTGGTTTTTCTGAAGTTTTACATTCAGATTCCCATGCAGGAGTGTAGCAGATGCGATATCCAGGAAAGACTTATTTCCTAAAAGCTAGCTGTCCTCAGAAGATGTGAGGCAGCAGCATCCTAGCCTCAGGATATGATCAGCCAATGAGAATTTGTTCTGATGAGATAACATATTTAACTTGATACCCAGCTGAAGATCTATGAGGAAGCAATTTTTTTCAACCAATTGAAGCTCTCCATTTTGCTAGTGTAGATTCAATTAAATGTTAAATTAGCTGTTAAATTAGTCTCTAATAAATTCACTTGTTTCTCAGATTGTAAGCTCTTTGCCATTTGCACTGTGTCTTCCTATAGAAGTGTTTACAGTGACCCCAATCTCCACTGGGGCCTATGGGTGTTTCTGTCTGTCATAGGGCACGCCGCTCACCACTGGTCTAGCGCCTCCTCCTGGCCATTTTGGGGATTAGCTCCTGAGGTCAACACCCCTCCTTCCACAGTTTTCAGACTGTCGCTCTCTCTCTCCTGGTCTGCAGCCTCTCTCTCACCCCAAGAACCACAGCATCTTCTTCGTGACAGTCCTCTGGGTGTGTCGCTCAGTGTTTCCCCCCTTCTCCCTAGCAGTTCTAGGCAGTTTTCCCTTCCACTGCTTCGGGGCACTCTCTCAGTGACTGGCAGGGGAACCTGGGCCTGCCCCCTACTTCAGGTTCCAGTCCAGGGACCCTCAGTGCAGCAGTTCTGGGCTTTCCTCTCTTAGCCCTCCCTGCTCCTTCCCTGGACTGCTTCTTACCACACCTGGTTCCACTTCTCTCTCTGGGTTTGCCAGCTCCAAAACCCTCCTCCCACTTCCCAGGGAGTGACTGCTACCTGCCTTCCTGCAGCCTTCCCCAACAACCCCCTTCTATTGCCAGCTACTTGGCTTTATTCAGGCCCCACCTATTCCTGCACAGGTGAACCTGCTCTCAATTTGTTCCCTGCTCCCTAGCTCCTCCTCCAGGTGCAACCTGTGGAGTTAATTGGCCTACCTGGCCACCTTAGCCCCTTTTAGTCCTGGGTGGAGTGGTCATCCCATCACACTGTCACAGAGATTTTAAATAATAATTATTATTATTGGTAATTCACCTCAATTATTATTACCCCAAACATAACAGTCAGCTACCCCCAAACTCCCACTAAATAAGAGATGTTACTTAGAAATGGAACAGGCCAAAATTTTCAATTGATTTTTTGGGGGGAGGGGTGGTCAAAAGGTGCTCTTTTTGTTACTGAAAATGTTCATAGGAAAATTATTGTTTAGTGTTTTTGAAATAAGAAATTTCTGAAAATGTATTTTCCAAAACATATTATTTTTTTAAAAAACATCCCATTATGTAACTAAGCAGACCAAAAAATTAATTTTAAAAATATTTCTTGTTTCAAAAATGAAACTTTTTTTGATGAACAGTTACAATAGAAAATTTTCTTTAAAAAATGGTGACATTTTAAAATTTTTATTTGATCAGTTCCACTGAGGCCTTGTCTACACACCAAAGTTGCACCAGTTTAACTAAATTGGTTTATAAAGTGATTTCGTTAAATTAATATAACGCCCAGTATAGACACCCTTAAATGAGTTCACGGGTGCCTTCTATTGTTAATTTAAGTCAATAAAGAATTGACAAACTAAATCAATGGAGGGCACTCTTAAATCAATTAAGAGTCCTTACACAAGGGAGTTGCACCAATTTAGTTAAATCAGTATTCTGTGTGTGTGGACAAGGTCTAAATAACTTTCCTAGCAGTGAGGTGATATCTTTTATTGGACCAATTTCTGTTGGTGGAAGAGACAAGCTTTTGAGCTTCACAGACATCCTCAGATCAGTTCAATAAAAGATCTTACCTCACCCACATTGTCTCTCTCATATCCTGGGACCAACATGGCTACCACAACACTTCCATAATAGTGTCAGCAGAATGATACTGAATAAGAGAGCATTATAGTATAATGCAGGCATTGCTATGTGGTAAATAGGACCTTAATTGTGCAAAGACGTAAGCTGAAACATATGAGGATTGAGGTATAAAACTCACACATACCTTGTATCCACTGGAGTGCAACTCAGTACCCTGTTTTCCAGCATCGGCGCTCTCCTCCCTATCAACTCCTAATTTAAAATGTCACAAATTTCTTCTTTTAAGTATAGGAATGTAGTCATTTATGGTTCAACGGGAGACACTATGCTACATATAACAGTTTCAGGGAGGCGTAATCTCCAAGAATTGATCCTTCCAGTGCTAGCAACTCCCGTTTGGCTCCCTAGGTGGGCAACATCAATGAAGTACAAAAGAAGCTTTTAAAAAAGTATCTCACAAAGAGAAACTGACAGTGGAACGGGACCAGAGGCCTGATCTCAGTCACACCAGTGAGAGTCCAGGCGAACAGAGCAGACTCTGGCACTAGCCATACAAACATTAACTTGTCAACTCTCTCCCTTCCAACCCTGTTACGCATCTACTTTATCCTGTAGTCAAATCATAATCCTGCATGCAGGATCAGGCAGAAGCCTGCTGTGAATATGATGTCAGAAATTAAGCTCCAGGATTTCACTGCTGGGTTGAGTAGATGCCGTGATTGGGATGCAGAGACAATGGGCCAATGCCTGCCTTGATTTGCAAGCTCTATATAGCAACCCTTTTGAGGAGCCAGCATCCCACTTACACACAAAATAACACCGTGGCCTTCTGAGTTCAGAAGCAATCCAGTCTGAAATACAAGGAAAGCTGACAGGAAAACAAACACCTGATGGAGGCACAAAGTCATACTGATTTATGCAGTGAGACTTCCTAAGTATCTAACAAGGGGAGCACAAGCTGTTCAGTGAACAACAGCCCATGTACCCAGAGGTGAAATATGGAGATCCCAGTGGAACCATGGAAAAAATATACTTGCAAAGTGTTGTAGCTAAAAGTGTATTGTAAAGAGCTGCAGAGGGATGGCGTCAATGTTGATACACTCCCTTAGCTAGGGATGTTAGTCTGTTTGAGCATGGCAGTTTTCTTTGCAGGCAGATTCACTCTCTAACCCAGATTACCATGATTCCAATACGGGTTCACTAAGTGGAAGAAACTCAGAAATTTCTCATAGAATCATAGAAAATTAGGGTTGGAAGGGAGGTCATCGAATCCAACCCCCTGCTCAAACCAGTGAGCAGTTTTGCTCATGAACAAAACCAAGAGCATCTGGGAAACCCTGTCACCCAAGTGGCATGGAAGGAGTTTACTGTCTTTGGGAGCATCCTTGTATTGCTCGCCTCGCTGCTTTAAATTTGCTTCTTGGATTACTATTAGTTATTTTTGAAACCAGACTTTGTCTTCGCAAGGGACTGGCTCCAAAGATGTAAGATGGGGCACGCCTGGAAGGCTACAAAGTAAAGAAGCCTCTCAAGCATGAAGGATCCACTAATATTCCACACTAAAACTGCCCCATCATTCAAAATGATCTCAACATTCTTGAGAAGCTGAATGCCTGCTCTGGTGTCTATACAGCACCTAGCACAATGGGGCCCTGGTTCACAACTGGGGCTCCTAGGTGCTACAGCAGTACAAATAATCATCAACCAGTGACATACGTCTCACATAGGTGGAGGTGAGAGCCACGTGATCGACTGCAGAGTCATGTCAGAAATGAACATATCGTGAACTTTTTACCACCTCAGCTGCATTCTACCTAGCAATCCATCTTCCCTGGGATGCATTCTAACATTGCAAACGCCAGAGAAGCTTCAAACACTCACCATACAAAACAACAACTCTGTTTCCTTCTTCTCTCCCAAAGCAATCCCTGCCCAGGATGGACAAGATTCAGCCCTGGGCTAGTGATGCTTTTCTAGGCATAAAAAATGCTCTGACTTTACTGTCTGACATTTACATGGCCCTGAAGCAATAGAAATGGAAGCTTCATACCACTGGAGAAAGGAGCTTTTCAGCTGCACAGTGGGACACACAGCACTCACTTCTAGCCCTGGAAGGACCCAAGATAAACACACTTTAAAATCATGACATTTTTATACACAAGAGCCTTTTAAAGTCATATGTAGAGGGCTTTGCAGCTCTCTCTGAGCAGGGGCGTCATTTCAGAAAAATGTGGGTAGAGAAAAAGTTGTATCAGCATATAGAACATTCACTGTCTCAAACAGCATCAAGAATGAGAAGCAGGCAATGAGGCCCAGATCCTCAGAGGAATTGAAGTGTCTAATTCCCACTGATAAGCAATAAGGATCTGGGCCCTATTGCTTCCCTAATGACCGTGTCCAAGCGTCCAAGACAACAAAATCACTATCCCCTGAGGAGCTGGACAAAGATCATCTTATATCCTGAAAAGTCAGTGGGAGAGGCAACAACAGAAGTTGTAATGGAGTGTATAGACCTATGAAAAGTCTGGGGTGGGGGCACAAAGCAAGGGCTGAGGGGGTAACTGCCCATCTTGCCCCATAGCAAATGAGGCTCCTGCCTCTGAGCCCGGCACAGGTGGAATCACAGAAACTAAGGCACCTGGGTTCACAGACAGAGCAATGGAAAACATAACCCCCATAAATATTTGTTTTAAGTTTGCTAAAACATTGTTAAAATGTTTGGAGATAACTTATATGGCACATACAGATTAGATGGGATAAAGGTTTACCAGCACTCATTCAGGACAAGCTGCATAACTGATTCATAGTCTCGCTATGCATGAATAATGCGACCATCTCAAACTCACACCTATCATAATTCTATACCACGCCATCCCACCCACTAACCCAAAGGAATCACTTCATCCAGGCTGCAGCGCAGCCGCTTCTCTGGTGGAATGCAGCAGGCATTGAACAGGGCATGGTAAAGCTGGTTGGGAAACCAAGATATGATATTCAAGTACAACTTATTTATTGACATTTTTCTCTCCATCACTAGCATGGGCTAACAGGCTATGGCAAGAAGTGAAGGAAATTGAAAATGCTGGGAGAAATTTAAGAAGGCAGAATGTAAGTTGGAAGTTGGCCAGGATCCCAAAGTTAACACCCTATCTTTTACAGAGTGTGGAGATTTTGATGAATCAATGTTTCATCTGAAAGGTGACAATGCCCAGTGTCACCCGCTCCACACTGGGGGGCTTTGACAGAGCCCACGCAGAAGGAAGAGCAGCACTGTGATGGAATGCACACCTGTAGTCACATCCTACACACTATGGTAATAATCTTGGTGCAAAATATGCCTTGTAAAGTCTCACTGGAAAACAAATAACTTGCTGGCCAATAGTATCATGGTAGAATGTGTGTAGCAACATTATATGTAACGTTGTGAATTCCATAGTTCGAATGGTACTGACGGGCGGGGGAACCCAAGTCCTGGAGCCAAAAGGAGGGCTGTTTTAAGCTGCATTAAGAAGTGGTCATGCTCTGGTGACCAAGAGATGGGGTCCGAGGAGGCTTGGGCCCCTTTAAGAAGGGGTTGAGGGGTTGTGCTAAGGTGGAAAATGATGGGATATATTGTCTACAAAAGTTAAGGAGGCCCATTAACTTACGTAATTCTTGAACTGTTGTCGGCTGCGGGGCTGCAGCAATTGTGATCTGGCAGTCTGAAGTGAGGGCTTTGGAGACCTGGGAGACCGTGTAACCTTGAACTGTAGGTAGAGCTATCTGAGCTTTCCAAGGGATGGCCTTTAAGCCTGCATCGGCTAAGGCCTGGAGCAACATTTGAAGGGCACGTAAGTGGCCAGAAACAGTGGAGGAAGCAAGCAATAAATCATCAATATATTGCAAACAAGTAGAATTGGCAGAAGCCCAGTCTACCGACGAGAGGGCCTTTGCCATAACCCGGTGAAAGAGGGTGGGAGAATTTTGATGTCCTTGGGGCAAACGAGTCCAGCTGAACTGGGTGGGGCCAAAGGTAAACGCAAACCAGCGTTGTGACTCTGGATGCTCGGGGAGGCTCCAAAAGCTGTTTGCAATGCCTAACACAGTGAAGATGCAGTAAGAATGATCAAGGCCCGAAAGGGCGACTGATGGGTCAGCTACAATAGGGGCAAGTTTATCTGCATATTGATTAATGGTGCGGTAGTCGATGATAAGGCGCCATCAGGTTTTTTAACTGGCCAGATAGGAGAGTTGGTGGGAGAGGAACAGGGAACAAGTATGCGTCGTCGGTGTAAGGAATGAATAATGTCACCTACCGCGTTTAAGGCCTCAGGCTGGAGAGGATATTGTTTGGTAGGTGGGGGAAATTGACCGGTAACCTGGATGGGTGGGCAGAGATGAGCAGGCACCAAGTCGCAAGATAACTTGTCCTCAGCCCAGACAGAAGGAAACCTGGAACATAATTCTTGAAAAGGGTTAGAGGTATTCCAGGTGAGAGTTACAGAGTTAGCCGTGGCAATAGAAGAAAGAGATTTGTTGCTGCGAAGGGGAATGGTATGAGTGCGCATGAGTTTATCAGTAAATGTCACTGTGCTCTGAGCGAGATTAAAGGTAGCTGCAAGATCGCGGAGGGCCTCCATGCCCAAAATAGTTCCCTCAGCATTTGGAACTACATAAAAAGATTGAGTCCAGAAAAAGGGATTGGATTCTATAAGAAGGGGGTGGCTCCTGTAAGCAGTGATGCATGTGCCTCCTACTCCTGAAATAGTAATGTATTGTTTAATAATGGGGAGGGGGAGGTCAGTAAGGGAAACGGACGCTCCCGTGTCCACAAGAATTGTGCATGGCCGGCCCCTTATCCAGCTTGCAAGTGTGGTCTCGAGAGGTTTATATCCGCCTCCCTAGCACTGACGGATAAGGGGGCCGCTGAATCCTAGCGGGTCATGGAATTCAAAAGTCTAGCCTTTTCTTCCCTGCTCGGGTGTGAGTAGGGGTTGGCAGTGGGCTGAGCTGCCGGCTGGGGTTGGTTTCCTGGGGCCGTCCGGATTGGGCATCCAGCTGCCGAATGTCCAGTCCTCCCACAGATAAAACATGGCAAAGTAGGAGGAGCGGGGCCAGGACCAGCCTGAAAAGGCAGAGTACTGCGGGGGTTCAATTGGCCGTGGTCCCATCCCTGACTAGGGTTTTGGCTTTACGCCTACAGGTTTTCTGGGTATGCCCACCACCCCTGCAGTTATGACAAGTTATTTTACTTTTTGCTGTTACCACAGAAATGCGGGCAGGTTTTTCTTTCTTATTTTTGGCTTGTCTAGCTTCACATTCAGAAGCCCACAGGCAGATAGATTCATAATCGGAGCCTGGGTTTACTCCCAAATTAAGGGCGGTTTGCAGATGGGAGCTGAAACCTTCCGTCAACTTTTTTAAGAATGAGTGCTCGGTCTTTTTTGGGTCCGAGATGCCTGCATTACTTGAATACACTTCCCACTTTCACTCACAATACATGGCAGCAGGCTCATCTTTGTCTTGCACACATCACACTATCAATCCCCAGTTACCGGCTCCATTACCCAGAGCTTCTTGAACAGCTTCTTTAAAGCCAGCGCAGGCACAGGTCATGTCGATTTCTGATTCAAATTTAACAGAGGCCCAGGTGCCACTTCGATGTTCTTCTGAAGGGATTTTGGCCCATGAGAGGTCGGGGCATTTGGCTTTAGTTAGGATATGGAGATCCCTAGGATGTAACGTATATGTTGTAACCATCTGATTTATCTTTTTCCAAAATATCAAGTTTGGGTCTTTGGGCTTTAGATCCGGGAGATCCTTTAATAAGCCCCTCATTTCCTCGGTACTGAGAGGAGTATACTTATAAGTATGCTGAGCTGTTCTGTTATCTCCCTGTCCCGTCCATTGCGGGGTTACTTGGAACGGAGCGAAGGGAGCGCTGGCACCAGGTTCTGGGTTAAATGGAGGAGGAGGAAGAAGCCAATTATCCTGAGTTCTCTCCGTGTGTGCCAGCTTCCATTTTTGTATCTGTTTTGTGAGCTGTTCCCAATTAATTTCTTTTTGGTTATTTTCATTATCATTGTCTGAACCAAAATCGGTGCGATCCTCCTGTTGCATGATAGCAGTAATACGATGTGCAGAGGAGTTACATTCTTTCATTTTAACCTGCAAAGCACTGTTCTCCATTTGGAGTTCATTTAATTTATGGTTCAGATCTGCCTTTTAGCTCTGCACTGATGTGAAAGCCTTTTGAAGTTCCTCTAACTCTTTTACCTTTCTTTCCTCACAGTAAAGTATCACAACTCCTTTCTCTAGCTTTCCTTTCATCTGACCAGACCACCACAACAAACTGTCTTTCACACTTATACCCGTCCATCCATCTTTTACCATAGATTTCTGAACCTTTGCATGTTTTTCTTTTAGAAATTCAATGATTTTTCCTCCCGTTGAGGGAATCATTGAAGCACCCTGGGGCAATTTGTACGACATTGTCACCCAGCTTCCTTAAACCCACTTAAACGGTGTTTCAGGGGAATCAGCCGAGCACACCCTTGCACTCAGCACTACTAAAGCACACTCTGGTGCTCAGTACTTGGCAGTGCAGCCTTTGCCGAAGCGATCCCTGCACCCCGAAAACGTGGCCAAAACTACAACCCCAAAACACAATCCCTGTTCAGTCCTCTTGTCTATGTGCCTTATGCATGGTTCATTTTAATTTAAAAAAGGGTGCAAAGGGGTATCGCAGGGAGTCCCAGACCAAGGTGCACGCAGAGGTGGTAAGTATAAGAGGTACTCACCTCTGTCCTTAGTTGTGGGAAGCCCTTGAGGATCCCAGTTGCACCCTGCTCGCTGCGCCAAATTGTAAAGCATGAAGGATTCTTTCTCCAAGAATCAGGCAGCACAGACAATACCGAAGAGGTTTATTCATGATACCGGGAAGTCTGATAAATCAGCTTCAGCTTCATGGTGTTGCAAAGGTCACTTATATACGGTGTTTTATCACTTAAACAATCCATTTACATTTCTTCTATCTATTTACTTACAAATACAGACCCTGTTCCATCCAGAAAGAACCGGGGTGATAAAGACAGATTCAGAACATACATGCAGAGACACTCTAATCAAAGGATCTCTGACTACACTTGTTCTCAAGGAAAGGCAGAATCACTAGGTGGGCATCTGGTCTTCGAGTTATCAGGTATTCACACTAGCCATTGTCCTTGGGGTTCTGTTATGCACGCCTGTTAATTATTGTGGGTTTCAGTTGGGCTGAAAACTGCTTCAGGTCTAACACTCTGTTAGCGACATATCTTCCTTTAGCTCACACGAGTGTCCTAGCAAAGTCCTTGTGTACACACTAACACCTATAACTACTAGTAAAGTTACCTGTGGCCTACCCATCCAGGGTGAAATCTGCAAAAGCTGTGCTTCAGAGTTAGATTTTGGGAAACTGGCTTGGTAAAGGAATAAATCCCTTCTCTGCACCAATGAGTACAAAGACGTGTGTGGTTTCCTGCTTCCCTCTGTCTGTTTTAATGAAGATATACGGCTCTCGGTGAAGGAAGAATCTGCAGTGTCGGATTTTGCAAGAGGTTATATTTTGGAATGTCACTGACAGGGCTTCCTCCCAATGAGAAAACTTTAGCCCACCCTCTCCCGGTCTGCCCATCCCGCAACCTCTTTCTCTTCCCCTGGAAGGAAATTGAAAATGTGGTGCCCAGGATCACTCAATATCTGCAAGCTGCCCCGGTGGCTGTTGGCTGTTTAGGGGGCTGGTGCCAAATACAGCAACGAGGCCATATTTCAAATTGGTGCGCCTGTGTTGAACAGAGTTTAAGGAACCAGACAGCTGACCACCGGGCCCTGTTGGACACAGAATTCCCAGAGCTGAGAGCTGCCCAGAGGGGCCCAGTTGGACACAACATTCCAGGGAGCAAAGAGCAGCCTGGGGGGAAGGTGTCCTGTGGGACACAGCATCCCAGGGGGCAGGATGCAGCCAGGTAGGCACGTGGAACAGAGCATCCCAGGGGGCAGGGAGCAGCCGGGGGGGAGGCATGTTGGACAGGGTGTCCTATAGGGCAGGGAGAAGCCGGGGGGCGGGGGAACGTTGGACAGGGTGTTCCACAGGGCAGGGAGAATCCCTGGGGGAGCATGTTGGACAGGGCGTTCCAGGGGCCAGGGAGCAGCTGAGGAGGGGGGAAGTGCATTGGAGGAAATGTCGCAGAGAACAGTCAGCCAACCGTAGAGAAAACACATGACAGAGTCAAACCAAAGCAAAAATGGAAACATTATATGAAAAATCCTTCATCCCTCTCTCTCTCTTACCTGTCACTTTTAGAAGCTAGATGTCGCCTCTTGTATACTGCTGCCTGAGGCATTGCCTATGTGGCCCGTACCAGTAAATAAACATGGTGCTATTTTAACCCCTCCAGCCCAGCCTCTGCGATTGCCCAGGCGATTCCAGCTGGCAGGCACTGTAAATGTTCCAGCATGGTGTGTGTGTGCAAATTGTGCTGTTTGTGCACTGAGTGCATCTGCACAACAGGGAGAGAGGATCCACCAAGAGTCCAGAGCAAACATTCAGTAACCAGAATGACTGAGAAATGTTTCCTGTGAAAAGTCAGTACTGGTGGTGATGTATTGATAAAGCAACAGCACAGAAGGAAAAGTGACCCATTCAGCACTTTTCTAATGTATTCCATCAGGAAGAGACAGCTAGCACCTACCGCGCAAGGTACAATCAGCGGTGCTCACCTCCCGCTACCTCCCACACTAGCCCTGTTTATAGTATGCGCTAATAAAACAACACGGCAAGTAAAATTCACTAGCAATGAATTCACTTGGATGCTCCTATAGGAATGAGCAGTGGATGAGAACATAGATGGTCCTGTTAAGGCACAGGCCTGGATGTTACAAGACCTTGGATCTTCCCAGCCCTGTGACTGACTTGTTGCACACCCTTAGAAACCACCTTCCCACTATGTGCCACAGTTTTCCAATCTGTAAAATGAGGATCAGACTCATCTCCCACTTAGGGGTGATATGAACCTGAATTAGTTTGCAAAGTAGTGAGATTCCTGGATGGAGAGTGGTCTAGAGTGTACTAACATATTGAAGAGCATTACCATATCTCCCACTGAAAACAAATACACTGTGCAGATAAAGAGTTTGGGGCTTAGGGGCATGTTGTAAGCATCACGCTGCGTTTTAAGGCAAATGCTGTGCCCCCATTGTCTGTTATTTACACCGTGATTAATGAAGAACTCCTTGGTTCACCGCTGTTATTTCAAGTGGGTTTCTACAGCAGAAAGCAAGAGATCTAGGCCTGAAAACTCTTCCCAAGCAGAACTCCCATTAACTTCAGGGGGTGACCTTGCGGAACTGGCCCCCGTGGTTAGAAACTAGAGTGCAGCTCACAGCTGGAAATGTCTCCCTCTAATTACTGTTCTCAGCCTGCACATTAACAGAAGCAGCAAGAGAGTTTGTAATGCCTAAGCCTATTATCGTCATACTCCATGAAGGTCCCTGTCCAAAAAGCAGTGTAAATAAGTAAAATTTTACAAACTAACGAGCTCTCCTAATTGAAGTTTTCCTTGTAAATTAATAAAATTGCAGCAAGTAGGCAAACCCTGTGCAGGGTTTTGGAAGGCTAATACTAAGACAGGGGTTTTCAAAGGAACCTAAAGGAGTTGGGCACCCAAATATCATTAAAATTCAGTGGGATTTGGTTGCTTAACTCCCTACGTATCCTTTAAGAGTCCTCGTCTCCATGAATGGAGATCTTCAATACCTTCTGCCATCATCCAGGTCATTGATCAAACCTAAGACCTTGTGGCAAATCTAGGGGCGGTGATCTTGCCACTGACATCAGGACCCACCTTGATTTCATAAGTCAGAGGTGTAGCGGCATCTGCCTATTAATACATTCAGAATCCCCATGTTCTGTATAAAAGGGGCCAGCCCATACTCCATTCCAGACAAGTTCTATTCCAACTCACTCTTTCCTCTTTTGTCCTGTTCTCCCACAGTGGATGGGAGGAACATTTCATTCCTGCAGTGAGGTATCATGGCATACTAAAATTCCTATGGTATTCTTCACTGGCAAGGTGGGAAATTCCATGGGATTCCTGCAAGGCATTTCCACTAATCCTTGGCCTCCTGCCCTATGGAGACCACTGAGCAACTATGTTTACTAATTTAGTACCAATAAGGAAAATGTGGGGGAAAAACCTGGTCCCTTCCATTCTAGCCCTTCCTATTTATTTCATCTTACTTCATAAGGAAGCTACAGAAGAGCAAACAACATAGAACAAATACTTTGATGACTGTAGCCTCTCTCTGTACAAATAGATCGCAGTTTCTTCAAATGCATACATTATATGAATTTATTAGATAGTTTTTTCTGGGGTTTGTTTGTTTATTTGGGGGGGGTTGCTTTTGTTTTTTCATTCTTTAGTGATTGTGAATACCCAAAATCCAAGTTATGTTTCTTAGACCTTGTCCGCACACCAACTTGCTCCAGTTTAACTAAAGTGATGTAAACCCCTGCATGGATGCTCTTAAATCAGTGAAGAAATTGCTTAAATCCAAGTCAGTAAGGAACCAACTTAAGCTAAGTTGATCTAAGGCACTTCTAAACTGGTTTAAGAGTGCCCATAGAATCACAGAAGTGTTGGACCGGAAGGGACCTTAGTAGGTCATCTAGTACAGTCCCCTACATTCAAACAGGACTAAGTAATAACTAGACCCTCCCTGACAGGGTATTTGTCTAACCTGTTCTTAAAAACCTCCAATGATGGAGATTCCCTAGGCAATTCGTTCCAGTGCTTAACTACCCTGACAGTTAGAAAGTTCTTCCTAATGTCCAACCTAAACTACCCTTGCTGCAATTTAAGCCCATTGCTTCTTGTCTTCTCAGAGATTAAGGAGAATAATTTTTCACCATCTCCTCCTTGTAACAACCTTTGATGTACTGAAAACTTTTATTATGTCCCCCGCTCAGTCTTCTTTTCTCCAAACTAAACAAATCCATTTTTTTTCAATCTTTCCTCATAGGTCATCTTTTCTAGACTTTTAATCATTTTTGTTGCTCTCCTCTGGACTTTCTCCAATTTGTCCACATCTTTCCTGGAATGTGATGCCCAGAACTGGACACAATGCTCCAGCTGAGACCTTATCAGCACCGAGTAGAGAGGAAGAATTACTTCTCGTGTCTTCCTTACAACACTCCTGCTAATATATCCCAGAATGAGGTTTGCTTTTTTTTGCAACTGTGTGACACTGTTGACTCATATTTAGTTTGTGATGCACTCTGACCCCCAGATCCCTTTCCACAGTACTCCTTCCTAGGCAGTCATTTCCCATTTTGTATGTGTGCAACTGATTGTTCCTTCCTAAGTGGAGTACTTTGCAGTTGTCCTTATTGAATTTCATCCAATTTATTTCAGACCATTTCTCCAGTTTGTCCAAATCATTTTGAATTTTAATCCTAAACTCCAAAGCACTTGCAGCCCCTGTTAGCTTGCTTTCATTCACAAACTTTTTAAGTGTATTCTCTATGCCATTACGTAAATCACTGACGAAGATATTGAACAGAACCGGACCTAAACAAATCCCTGCAGGACCCCACTAACTATGCCTTTCAAGATATGCCACATCTACCCCTTTCCCCCAATCCACAAGGCTTGTTACCCTTTCAAAGAAAGCTATGAGGTTGGTTTGACATGATTTGTTCTTGACAAATCCATGCTGACTCTTATTTATTACCTTATTATCTTCTCGTGTTTGCAAATTGATTGCTTAATTATTTGCTTCTCTATCTTTCCGGGTACAGAAGTTAAGCTGACTGGTCAGTAATTCCCCATGGTGTCCTTATTCCCCTTTTTACAGATTGGCACTATATTTGCCCTCTTCCAGTCCTCTGAAATCTCCCCCATCTTCCACAACTTTTCAAAGATAATCTCTAAGGGCTCAGATATCTCCTCAGTCAGTTCCTAGAGTATTCTAGCATTATGTCATCAGGCCCTGCTGACTTGAAGACATCTAACTTGTCTAAGTAATTTTTAACATGTTCTTTCCCTTTTTAGCCTCAAATTCTATCTCATTTTCACTAGCATTCACTATGTTAGACGTCCGATTGCTACTAAATTTTTTGGTGAAAAGTGAAACAAAAAAGGCATTTAAGCACTTCCACCATTTCCACGTGTTCCGTTATTGGCTTTGCCCCCTCATTGAATAACAGGCCTACCCTGTCCTTGGTCTTCCCCTTGCTTCTAATGTATTTGTAGAATGTTTTCTTGTTACCCTTTATGTCTCTAGCTAGTTTAATTTCATTTTTGCCTTGGCCTTTTTAATTTTGTCTCTACATGCTTGTGTTTATGTTTTTATGCATCCTTCGTAATTTGACCTAGTTTCCACTTTTCCTAGGACTCTTTTTTGAGTCTCAGATCACTGAAGATCTCCTGGTAAATCCAGAGTGGTCTCTTGTCATACTTTATATCTTTCCTACAGCATGGGGTAGTTAGCTGTTGGGCCCTTAATAATATCTCTTTGAAAAACCACCAACTCTCTTGAACTGTTTTTCCCCTTAGACTTGCTTCCCATGGGATCTTACCTGCCAACTCCCTGCGTTTGCTAAAGTCTGCCTTCTTGGAATCAATTATCTTTATTGTATTGTTTTCCCTCCTACCATTCCTTAGAATCATAAACTATTCCTTATGATCACTTTCACCCAAGCTGCCTTCCGCTTTCAAATTCTCAGCCAGTTCCTCCTTATTTATCAAAATCAAATATAGAAAAGCCTCTCCCCTAGTAGCTTCCTCCACCTTCTGAAATAAAAAGGTCTCTAATGCATTCCAAGAACTTGTTGGATAATCTGTGCCCTGCTGTATTACTTTCCCAACAGATGGGGGTAGTTGAAGTCCCCCATCACCACCAAGTCAGGTACTTTGGATGATTTTGTTAGTTGTTTAAAAAAAGCCTCATCCACCTCTTCGTCCTGGTTGGGTGGTCTATAGTAGCCCCCTACCATGTCATCACCCTTGTTTTTTACTGCTTTTATCCTTACCCAGAGACTTTCAACAAGTCTGTCTCCTATTTCCATCTCAACCTCACTGCAAGTGTACACATCTTTGATATACAAGGCAACACCTCTTCCCTTTTTTTTTCATATCTGTCCTTCCTAAGCAAGCTGTACCCATCTATACCAATATTCCAGTCAAGTGTATTAACCCATCCAGTCTCTCTGATGCTAGCTATGTCATAGTTGTGATTATTCACTAGAATTTCTAGTTCTTACTGTTTATTCCCCATACTTTTTGCATTAGTATACAGACATCTAAGATATTGATTTGATTTCCCTTCTATGTTCCCTCTTGTCTCTCCTTTGTCCCTGCTATAATTGCCCATGATCCCCCCAGATTCCAACCCTTCACCCAAGTCTCCCTGTTCTTAACTTACCTGTGGGTTTTTGTCTTCTGCCTCCATTGAACCTAGTTTAAAACTAGTTTTAACCTTACTGGATCAGAGATGTATCTGCATCGCTTTCCTCATTAGGTGGATCCCATCTCTGCTCAGCAGTCCTTCTTCCTGGAATGGCGTCCCGTGGTCAAGGAAACCAAAGCCCTTCTGGTTACACCATCTGAGCAGCCAGACATTCACTTCCAGGATGCTTCTGTCTCTGCTTGGGCCCCTACCCTTGACTGGAAGGATTGAAGAAAATACCACCTGTGCCCCCAACTCACTTCTGATCTACTCAGGGTCGTGCCTCGCATATCATTAGTGCCCACGGGGATGAATAGCGTGGGATACTAGTCAGAGGGCCGGATGATGCTTGACGATCCCCCTCTAATGTCTCTGATAAAGGCCCCTGGCAGACAGCACACCTCCCACAGTGGACCGTGTCTCCTGCCTGGCTTTCTGTGAAAGAGAAATGCAGGCCACAGTCTCTGCAAGTCCACATCAGAATCTGGATAGAGGCATCCATGGTCAGGTTCTCTGTCTGGATACAAGTGCAAACTGAAGAGACAGGAGCAGAGTTGGCACTCGCAATGCAGCTTTTCCTAGCCATACTGATTCTATCATGTCTCCCCCGCACAGACTCCCTCTCAAATTCCCATTTGCTGTTCCCTGTTTGTTCAGGAGCACAGGAGGCGGGGGACACAGGAGGCTCTGAGGGGTGCCCCTCAGCACCTCCCCACCTGCGCATCATGAAGGGCCGGCCCGGCGCACCCCTCCCTAGGCTGGGGGTGTGTGGCCACCCCATCCAAGCCAGCGCCGGGCTGTGGGGCAGCAGTGGGAGAAGCGGGCGCCATATGGGGATAAGTGCGGGAAGGGGAGGCGATGGAGCCAAGCCTGCATTTGCATCCCTCCCAAGCCTCACCCCCCCCATGCAGGTACAGACCCTCTCTCCCCAGGGCAGCTGGGGGACAGCACCGGGACCCCTCCTGCCCTGCGCGGGAGGTGGGGCATGAGGCCTGCAGGAGGTGGAAATGTAGGCTTGGCCCCCATGCACTGGGTGGAGGGTGATCACAAGGCTGATCAAAGATGATCAAGAGTGATCAAGAGAACAAAAGCTCAAACCCCATGCAGGGGTTTGCACCAGTTTAACTAAAGCAGAGCAAGGGTGTGTATAGACAAGCTCTTAGCTGTGAATACTCACTGTAAGCAGATGGAATTCCTATCTTGATCCTACACAGTACACACAAGCACAAGTGTCCAAACTTATCCCCTTCCTGGAGTTTCATTTATTGACAACAAATAACAAACACACTTCAACCTGAACTTCTTTCTGACATTGGTTAATCCCTGCAGGATCCTCCTGGCTCCTTCTGCCTTAGAAAATCTCTTGAATTGGAATTAATATGATCTATCTCATCTGGTTTCCAGAATAAATCAGCAGAATAGTTCTGTATTGCTGTGTAGCACCCAACCACCTGCTTCTCTGTCACTGTCAGATATTGTTTATATTCTCACTTGAACATGCAAACTTATGTGTAAATTCTTCTGCATGCAAATTTTAAATCCAATTTCTATGAAAACCCCTGCAAGCCCACTTAAAATTAGTTCTTCATAAACGTTTTTTGTCACGAAAACTCAGTTGCTCACATGTTTGCAGAATGTGAGCAGGAAAGGGGTGCAAGCACATTCCAAAAGAATTCCCCTGAACATTTAAATAAAAATTCATGAAAAATTCAGTATTCGTGCCATTCTAGCAACACTTTTCAGTTTCTTGAAAGTTGCTGCAAGTTCTGGGCTCCTGCAGGGTCCTAAAGCTGGCCGTGTAATTCTAGCCTGTTAAAATAAACTAGAAAGGAAGAGATGGCTAGGGTGAATGTGCTGCATACTGCACTCACACAAAACATTTCCCCCTGCCTTTTCAAAGACATATTGGTACAAAGGAAATGTAATGTGGCTAAGCAGCTAAAACCCGTGATTAAAGATTTTCACACAGAACTTAGTGAGCGTTACTATCAAGTGGCTGGATGGCTCCATGATTCTCTAACTGTTTTAAGTAAAGAAGTGACCTGAAACAAAACTCTAGAGCCAAACTCCTTCACTAAAGTTTGGTGAAATTCAGATCTGGAAACAAAACATGCTAGTGGCTCCTTCCTCTATGATGAGCTGAGCCAAACTCTCTGCTTTACCCCTTATACATTTTAGAGCTGGATTCCAATGTTCCAAACCTTGAATCTCAAAGTTACCCACTGTCTCCACTACATGGCAGACTGACCAGGATTTCATAAGAGCTGATTGTCTAACTCTCCTGACATGTCAGTTTCAACAATAGAACCACCTGAAAATGCTTTCCAGCTCTCTCAGTACAATGGCAACAGTGGTCAACAAAGATCAGCCTCTCACTTTCACATTCTTTCCATTCCCTTCCATCTCTCTGCTGGGAAAGCAGCAGCAGCAAAGGTTGGCAATGTGAACTTCTTCAGGAAAGTGAAACACTGTACTGGTTTCTCTCTGCTTTTCATGCAACCACTTGGTCTAATTTCTCCTGACGTTTCTTCCTTAATAGCAACAGCAACATGTCAGGAATAATTAGACCAAATGGTGGTTGACTCCCAGAGAAGAACATACATCTGCCATGATCTGCTCCCACCTAAAAACTAGGGAGCCTTTCCCAGTCTGGGGGAGGGAGAAGAAAAGGGAGGGAGAATGGCGGAGTGACTTCCTGGGGAAGGAGCTCAGCCAACAGCCTGAAGCCGGCAGAGACACTATGGCAGTGAAATCAGACGGTTAGAATTGTGTTGTTGTTTTATTTAAATACTCAGATCTACTCAAGCAGTGATTAAAACACAATTAATGCATGGCTAGGGGGTGCTGTACACAGCTCAGATCTCCCCTGCAGACTGATAACAGGAGAGAAGACTACAGCGGAGTTTCCCTATGAAGTGTTGTTAGCTACACAAAATGGTCTTTTCAGGTAAAGATCCCCTACACATGGATTCCGATTTTTTTAAGATGATAATGATTCTTATTAACATAATGATCCCGAGTGTGATCTGTGGCTGAGGAGTGCACAGCACAACTCTGTTAGAAGAGCCCAAAAGTAGCTTTGGCATTCTTCTAATTCTGGGCTGGGGGCGGGGGGGGCATGAGGACAGGCCCCAAGTGTAATTTACAAGCTGCCAACATGGCAGCTGCAGATCATGGAGCCTTGAGATGTTCTAGCCACTTACCCTTTTCCCCAACCATATCCCCCATGCTGAAGGCTAGAGGGACAAGTGTTGATAGGAGCAAGTTTTATACTACTGAAAGATCCACATACACAAGATGATCCTCCAATGGCTGGCTAGACCAGGTTGACACACTGCAGCACAGAATCTAGCCTTTATCTCTGGACTTAAACACTTGGTTCTAGAAACAGGACACAATGTTCAACTGTGCACAAGCACAGAGTCACATTCATAGCTAGTGTAAGTGAGTGGGACTCCATGGAAGTCAAAGAAGTTGCACCTGCTGAAACAGAGGCTGAAGGGGGCTTACAGTGTTTTCAGGAAGGTAATAGTGCTTTCAAGACTGTGTTTTAATCAGTGACACAAAACCAACTCTATTTCCTTTATTGTCACCACCACTGCCCAAATTGTTAATAGTTCTCCTAGCAGTCACACAAACAGCCAGACAAAAACAGAAGTGTTCTCATATGTATCTTAAATTCAGCACTGACATAAGTATGTGAACTTCTAGCGATGTCAATGGGATTATGCTCACCATCACCAAGGCTAATTTTGGCCCCTGTATCTGTGAGCCAGAACAATTTGTGAAATTGTGTGTTAATATTTCAAGGTAAGGAAAGTATGTTTTGTTGGAAAAAATTGTCCTAAATAATTAGCAACCAGTGTTCTGTAGGCACATTTTACTCACTACATCCTGCACCAATTACCAAAAAAAAAAAGATAGTATTATCTAAATACTAGCATAGGTGGAATAGCAAAAGCCCTGCTTCAAGAATCAATTTGATTCTTGTATTTGATTTGCTTTAGTCATGACGTCTTATTGATATTTGCAGGTATTCGGACAATCACAGGATAGATAATCATGAAAAAATTCTTAATTTTAGCATTCATAACTATTTGTCCAGAAAATTTACAAGCAGAAGTTATTTGTCATTTTCCTGTTTTAAAAGTTCTTGTCATGCAGTCAGAAAGCAGAAATTCCACTCAGGAGGCCAACCACACATCACAAACAACAAACACTAAGTAGCTGACACAGTTTGCAAACAATCTACTGGTATAGCCTGAAAATCGTCAAAACTGTTTAGTGCATTCTTACGAACAGATACATTCAAAGAAATCATGACTGGGTCACAAACAATTAATGAACAGAAAACGGGGCTAATTCACAATGAATAACATTCACATTGACTAATCCATACAGCTCTGCTATGTATTAATATTACCACAAGAAGCCGTAACCTGCCGTGGATAGAAGTATGACATATGTTGTTAAAGTGCTTGAGTCTTCTTTGCCGCCTTTGTCATAGTCTGTATTCTTAAATCACAAAGACAATGTCCCAGTGGATACCAAGCGGAAGTATGGCTGCTCTTCTTGTGGAAGCATTCTTCTCCTCTCCTTGTGGAAGCATTGACTGCTGAACTGTTTTACAACAGTCTACTTGGGACTCCAGTCCGTCCGAATGGGGGTCCTGGAGTAGACAAGATGTGATCAAGTAGGTACTTCACAGAGAAGTTTTCAGCAGAGTCTAGAGGCACTTATGGATCTTTATTTTTCTTCTGAGCATGGCATTGTCACCGTCACATGAGCCAGGGCTTTCATTCCATGGCATGCTTATTATGTTAATAACTCAATCTCAGTAAAGCCGCTGCGAATCAGAGAGCTGTTTGCAAACAGCTCATGGAATTCAAGACTGAGTTCAAATCTGAGCCTTTGCTTGCCCCAGTGCGGATGAACATGGCCACGCCAGGAGCCTGGCTTAATGAACCATTTTTTTTCATTTCAGAGACAAAATCTGCAAACTGAAAAATATGGTTTTGGAACTCTGCTGGACTACCAATGACTTCCTCTCTCACAGCTGAGTGGGACATAGAGGGGTTATTGATCTCTTTGCTGAATGTCCCCCAAATGTCCCCTTTTTACCATATTCTCCTGTTAGTCCGGTTAATTTTCTTCCCATCCCTCAGGAAGTGATTCTCCCCTCAGAGCACTGATTGCAAAAGCAGCATGTTCTGACATGGTCCCAAGTGTTAGGTCATCCTTCTGCAGTTGCTTTTGGAGACTCGTGAACATGTACTGTGTGTGTCTGGTGCAATATGCATTAGCTGAAGTTTAGAGACACAAGATTTCCATTTGACTGCTGCTCAGAGGAGGATTCAAAGTGTGTGACAAAAGCATGCCCTGAGAGGAGAACGCTGTTCAGAAGATCGAAAGAAAATTCCAACCACCACACTTCAATCATCTGGGGGAAGTGAAATGCAGCAGATTCCTGAGGTATGGAAGCAGCACACCAAGCTGATCAAGTCCTGAAATAGATGAGACAGCATTCTGCCATGGAACTGCTGACTGCGAAGGGAGCTGTGATCTATGTGCCACATACCAAAACCTGCTCTGTGCCTTCTTCAAGGTTGGTTGCATTCTTGGACATTGCTTCCTCTAGGGTTTGTTAAAGTTCCTTTGGTTGCCCCTGATGTGATTCACAGCACCCATCCACATTTACACCCCCCCGGCTGGTGTAACACGTAGCTGTTGTGACAGGGGTTGACTCACCAAGCAAGGGGAATTCACACAAACAAACAGTCTATAGGAAATAGAGGCGCACGATTCCCTCTAAAGGCATGTCAGAATCTGGCCCTCTCTTCCCTCAGGGAGGGGCCAGGAGGCAGTGGTGGCTTGGAACGCTCCGACCATCATTCAGCCCTTTTGTCAGGAGCTGAGGATTGAGGGTCTGTTCTCTCCCCTGCCCTGCCAACAAGAGAGCTGCGCTGCTCCCCTTTTAAAACTCCTCCTCCAGCCTGTGCGTGCCTTGCACACGTTGCAGATGGGAGCCGCCTGAGCCCAGAGAAGCTCCTCAACCCCTTGTTGTCCAGTGTGGGGTTTGTGTACCCCGCAACACTGTGTCACTTGAGAGATATTCTGTCTTCTGTGTGCTGTACCTTTAAATATAGACCTGTCTCCACGTCTACATGCAGGTGCTGTTGGAGGTTTGGGTTCCAGTCTGGTTGCAGAATGGCGGGTGTTGAATCATTGTGCGTGCTCCCTCTCATGTTATTTTGTTTGCTAGTCTCTTTAGTCTGAGATTAAAATAATCTAGATGGAATGGAGCATAGTTTGTTGCCCCCTGTACACGGGATGACATAACAGGTGCCTTTATATAATACAACATTCCATTTTCACAATATTCTTAAGGCTCAGGTGTTCCCAAGAAAAGCAACACCTGGCCACCTCGCTTCAGAATTAAAGTTGGCAGAAACACAGATCTTGGGTAAAGTTTCTACTAATGCCCATGTGCCATTTTCAGAGGTGATTTAGGCACTTAGGAGCCCAAGTCTCATTGAATGTCCATGCGATTTAGGCTCCTAAATGAATTTTGAAAATAGTAGCGAGGTGTAAGTAAAATTTTTACCCCTGGTCAATTTGTATGCAATCTGTTGGACCACCAGCTCATATAGGGATGGTGATAGGCTGACAGGTCCCTCTGGAAGGCAGCAACACTACCCCACCGGTGCCAGGGAGAGATGGGTGTCACAACTCATTTTCTAAGTGTTGATTTCATGTCTGATGTTGAATTGTGTCAGCAGCATTCACCCGTCCCCATGTGACATTATCAGCTTGGAGGTGACTGAGTTACTTTCCATAAATAATTAATACATTAGACACTGTTCTGTGGGCTAATTTCTCATGAGCTTTGCGAACGGTGAGGTCCACTGGTGAAGGCTTCTCATTTGGAACAGAAGGCTTTGATGTAAGCTGTTTTGGCATCAGTTTGATCACTCCAGGATCAGATAACTGTTCGTGCGACACAGAGCACATTCTGTAGCAGCAATTAGAAGAGACTTATTTTGATTTCAGTAGTGTTACACAGGATCAGGATAGTCATGCCCTTTGCAGCACACAAAATGGATGAGAGCAGCCCAAGCCCTCACTTGTGCTGCTGGTCATAACCATTTCTGTGACATTATTTGTGGGAATCATAGAAGCTGGGGTGGCTTCCTGTAAGCGAACTTCTTGAAGGCCAAAGAGTAATATGCTAGGCTTCTGCATCTCACATCCTCAGGTTAAGGTTGCTTTGTCTGGGGAGACAAGAAGAATCTTTATGCAACAGCTTATGGTTGCATTGTTCAATTCTTGGTAGTAAAGCCTCTGACAAAGCTAGATTTTCCTAGGGGAAAGGTATGTGTGCGGGGTGGAAATCAAGACGGTCTTCTCTTGCTATTTGACATTCAGATGCTGCAATACTAGAACTGGTCACCTATTCTCTGTCTTAATTCCAATTTATTCTGAACTGACAAATACACAGAGTGTTTGCTTGTTTTAAGTTTCTTTCCTCTATTCTTGCTTGTCAGCCATTCTAGGCCAGATTCTCAGTAGTGTAAATTGGTGTAACACCACTAAGGATCTGGAATTTTATTTTTAAAGAGGGTCCAAGCCCCAAATATTCCCGGTAAATAATATTAACACACACTCCGTATATCTGCCTCAAGAAATGTGCGGTCCGTTGCAAGATCGCACCTGCAATCACATGATTTATACAAAGACTGGCAGGTGAATGTCATGGAGATTATTTTTCTTTGCATGTTGTTGGAAAGTGGAAAAATATGCTACCATTATTTAATATCTATACGATAATTGCAACCAGAGGCCCCAGTCAGGATTGGAGCCCCATTGTGCTAAGCACTAACAACACAAGACTGGATCGGGGACGCAACACTGCACAGCCAACCGGTGAACGCCAGAGCCTGGTTCTGCATTCCTAATGCACCCAGTGGGAGTTTTGGGGGTGCAGGATTAGGTTCTTGGAATTCATACACTAAGAAAATCTTAAAACCTCAGTGGAAAGAGAGCTCCATCCCATTTTTGTATTGCAAAAATCCTTAATGCTCAGTTCTGATACTTGATTCAATTAACCCTGTTAGTCACAGCAGAATTATACCTGGTAACTTTGATGTTACCAATATCTCCCCTGTAATCTCCCCTGCATTGTCAAGGAGTTGCTTCTTATTTATGGACACCTCTTGGTTTCTACCCATGAAGGAAGCACTGTAAACAGCCCTTTCTTAAATGCACAATCACCTTTAAATAACATTTATAATAATCATTTTCTTTCTCCACTCATTAATCCCCACCCTGCCTCTACCCAAATATCAACAGGATTACAATCCCGGGAAGCAATACCAGTGCATGAGTCCCTTGAGCAAGTGCTGTGCTTTGGGATGCTGTTACCCCACTATTTCTCCCTAGTCACAAGACCTATGATGACAGTAGCATTACATTCATCTTATGCCAAGGGCTGAACAGCTGGAATTGCACCTGCCCATATGGAAGTGGATCGTGAATGGAGTTTCTTGGTGCTGCCTGTGACATTCCCTTGTCCCTCTCACATCTGTCACAGCCAGTTGTCAACTCCTTGACATAATGGAAGGCGCAAGGAATCACCAGACAGGGCCTGGGAAGTTCGCTACAGATGCCACACCAGCTGTGGTCAAGTTTATTTAATGGGGAAAAGGGGGGTGCAGAGGAACCACACAGAAAGAAAGATACGGGAGGAGAAAAAGGGTCATTCAGTCCTCTATGCTGTTGGGAGAGTCCAGAAATTAGAGATGGGGTCAAGTTGACAAATTTGGATTCAGATGTTTAATCACAGTTTTGACCCATTCCTAACAAAAATGGGCTTGACCTGGTCAAACAGTGCAGCTAGCAACCTCATCGACAGTGCACAGGTTTTTGAGCAAGGAGCCATCCATTACTACTGAAAAGTCTACGTTTTCTGAAGTCATAAGAGTGCAATACCTCTCTGAGGAGTTAAAAAAAGAGAGAACGAGGGCAACCCGGGCTCCTAGGCACTATGATAATACAAATAATAAATAATGAACAATAGTTATCTATTTGTGACGCCAACACCTACAGTATCTGAACCAAAAAGTTATCCCTTCACACGTCCACCCAATTTCTCTTGGGGGAACGAGCTGCTATTACCAACTCTAGTTTGAATCATTTGGCGTCTCCCTGAGCAGCTGTAAAATGAGTTCAAAGAAATGGAGTGGTGTTTAGCTCAGAAGCTCAGAGTAACTGTGGCTTCTCCCGGCTGTCCAACATGGCAGTTCTAAGACATCCAGCCTCTCTTGCTGCTCAGGTTCTTAGCAGCACACAGCAGGTTAGGATGGGCAGTGAAGAAGACAGCATCTGGCAGGTTGTCTGGTATGTTAGAGTTTGTCCTTTCATCTCATTACCATCTTCTCCCTCAGCCCTCAGGAGTCTCTGAAAAAAAAAAAACCCTGAAGTTTCTCCCTAGAATGACACCACAAGCAAATGTCATGTGGATTAGACTATACAAGAGATGTTTGCTCAGAAATGCAGGCAGAGGTGACAGTCAAACTCCAGGCCCACCCAACCCAACATAATGAGTATCCAGAACCTCAGCCATTGCCGCTGGAGTGCCACATGCAGAATAATTCTGAGTATCCTCCTTCTGCTTCCCCAGTCACCTTGTCCAGCCACTCTGAAGACAGTAGGTTAGTAGTCATGCATGCATTAGTGCTACAGCATACCCATGGAGACCCCCCCTCCTCGCCTGCACTGTGACTCTGCATTGCCCATCAATCCATTGAGCACCTGTGTGTAATCTCAGACCTGCAGAAAGTGAGGGGTCTAGTTTGCCGTTGCCAAGACTACAGAACTACGAAAGTGAAAGTGTTCCTCCTGATAAAGTGAGGAATGCTGACAAGTAACACCTCTTTAATTGGTGACAAATATGCTGCTTCTCCAACCTCCCCCCCCCTCCCCACTGCTCAGTCCATCTTTACCATAGCATAGGGCAGGTGACTATGGGACCAAGAGCATTTTTCAGAGGACATTCATCTTATCAGTAATATAAAACTGAACACATCAGATCAGACCATTGCTCCTTCCTCAACACCTGATACCTCAGAGGAAAGCAAGGGGAGAGGCGGGGGTGGGGGGGAATCATCCCATTATGCAATACTGTGCATATCTGAGTCCCAATGCTCACTTACAGTGGAGTTACTCTGGATTTATACTATTGTGATTTGAACCCTTGTAATAAAAGGGTCTGAAAGTGAAGAATGCTGCAATACTCAAACCTACAGACATAGCAGCCTAGCAGAGGTGAAATATCTGCTGGTTGGAAGTAGAATTTCAGTCCATCAAACTTTTCCGGCTTGGCACATTTGTTTTGTTTTCTTTCCAGATATAAGGCCATTTTCCTTAATATTTACTATTTTTGGCTCTTCCCTTCCAACCCACATACTACTGTTGTCTAGCCCCAACCTGCCCTCCTATTCCTACACCCACTCTTCTCCTAATTGGAGTCCTAGAAGACTAAACACTTGTCTACACCAGAAAGTTACACCAGCTCATAAAAGCTACGGTGTGGATTTAAACCATTCTAGTTATACCAATATAACTCCCTGCATGGACACTTTTATTCTGGTATGAGAGTGTCTTTTTCCAGTTGGAAAGTGATATAAACCAAAAGAATCCATGCCAAAATAATGTCCACACAGGGAGTCATACCATTATAACTATATCAGTATGGTAAAACTTTCCCATGTAAACAAGCCCTAAGAACAATCTGGCTCATTCAGAAAAGCTGGAGTGTAGGATGTGGGTGATCCAGGTTGATCCTGCACCCTCAATAATAACTTGTTTTTACCATTCTGAAAATAAATCAAGCTCGTCAGCATCCTTTGTCATTATTGCTTGCTTCTTCTTCATCGACACTAAGGTGTAACATTTTGCATGACAAAGCTTTGGTGTTTCTAGTTTTAGATATAACCAGTTTGGGGAGCAAAAGTTTTATGTGCACGCCAGTTACCCAAAGGAAATCTTTAGCCATGAGCATTTTTGACTTCTTGGGAAGTCGGATGTGACACTTGATCCATCTTCAATGTGCATGTGGCAGGATGATAGAGCCTCTAGATTTTTAAAGAGTGTGTATAAACTTTAAGGATGGTCCCGTCTTTCTGTACATTACCTTAACTGATATATTCTGTACCTTAATATTTATTTTTTATCAACCACAACATCTTTGCTATGAAGTTTTGGTAATGGGCTATAGGACCTAAGAATGTTCCTTCTCTAGAAAATAAGACTAGAGATAGGAACATAAGAACCGCCATTCTGGATCAGACCAGGAATCTAGCTAGTTGAATATCCCATCTGCAGTAATGACCAGTATCAGCTGCTTCAGAAGAAAGTATAAGAAATTGTAGAGGACACATATGGAACAATCGTCCTATGGGAGATGTTTCTTTTTAATGCCAATAAGTTAGTGTATGACTTATGGTCTCAAGCATGAGGGTTCAGCTCCCTTACAAGACATTATATTAACAAAATAATATACCATAATTTATGTGTTAACATGTAATAAACACCTATATCATAGCTAATGTAATTATACAGTTGTAGTCAGAGCCATGTCAGTCCCAGGATATTAGAGAGACAAAGCAGGTGAGGTAATATCTTTCATTGGACCAATTTCTGTGGGTCCAAAAGACTCTCTCACCAACAGAAGTTGATCCAATGCAAGCGATCATCTCACACACCGTCTCTCTATAGAGATCCTGTTAGCCATATAAATGTCTAATTTTTAAAAAATGTTAAGCTCTTGACCTCTGTGCTATATTGTGGCAATGAATTCTACAGTTTAACAGGGAGAGAAAAGCTTTTACTACTGTTCTTTCTCATAGAAGCAGAGAGAAACCCAAAAAAATTCAGTGGAAATGGGCTATTCCAAGGGCCACCAGCATCCAGAGATAATTTACCCACTCCTAATTTAATAACTAAAACTGATGTTTTGCAAGTGAATGCAGCCTCAGTTAGTTGATACAAGAACTCCTGTTACATGTTTTTAAAAGACTGAAGATTTTGCTTCCCTAATCTTTCCCTTTACCCTCCTTGACAGAATGCACACTTGTATTCACACCCTACATGCTATTGTAATAATCTTTGTACAAAGTATGCCTTGTAAAATATCATTTGAAAACTTATAATTTGCTGATCAGTATCATCCTGATAAAATACATGTGGCAACATTGTGTGTGAAGTTATGATTCCATTATATGGTGTTACTAATACATGTTCCAAACTGAGGTTGGCAAACAGGTCTGTCCTAAACAAAGGAATGTGTGCTCTGCTTAATTTGCATTTAAGCAATAAACAGAGTCATCAGGCAGGAAGGGAAGACAAAAGGACACTCAAATAGGTGAGAAAAAACAGCAGGGAACATCCTTCCCATAGCCTTTTTGTCTCCTGAATCTCAACTGGAAATGTTTTACAAGATGGGGACTGAAACTATTGAAAAAAAGGAACAAACATCCCAAAACACCCTTCTCTCTCTCCCTGCCCATAGCATTCGCTGCACCTGAAGCAACAATGGAAGCCTTTGTTGGACTCTGGAATAAGAGGTTCTGACCCAAGAAGTTTGGTGAGTAAGACTGTTGAAAGCACGTGATGAAAAAAACTTTGCTTTGAATTTAACATAGTTTGTTAAGTTAGGCACCAGTAGCATTTTATCTTTATTTTTCTTGTAACCATTTCTGACTTGCATGCCTCATTACTTGTACTCACTTCAAAGCTCTCTCTTTGTAGTTAATAAACTTGTTTTCTTGTTTTATCTATTCCACTGTATCTAAATTGAAGAGTCTGGGAAATTCCATGTGGGGTGGCAAGTTGTGTACATATTATTTCTATGAAAGAAATAACAGACTTAATATAGCTTGTATTATCCAGAAGAGGGCTAGGCAGTACAGGACATACATTTTTGGGTGGGAAATGTAAGACTGTGGGTTCTTGGGGTCACCCTGCAGTATAAGCCAGGCTGGTGAGAGCCAGCGTGTAACCCAACGGTGGCTTGCAGGCTGCAGTTACACACAGACACTCAGAGTGTGGCTTGCATGCTGGAACGCTGCTTGTGAGTGGCCCAGATGGGAGCTCCTTCAGCAAGGCATTGTAAGGCACCCAACACTGCAGGGCAGGGGTGACACAGCTGCTCATTAGTCTGGATTATACCCTGGTATGTGACACCCTCCCTCTCCAGTTTACCAATGACCCTAAAATCCCTCTGGAGGGCTAGCATAGGCAGTAGAATGACAGCTAATGCCTCATGGCAGAGGGCCACCGCTTCCCTGACATCTGATTTTTATGAAGCAAGTTTATTACCTGTACAGTAAATCCCAGAAGGCATTCCTGCATTAACCCTCCAGTTCTGCATCCATTCCCCCACCCAAAATTGGGACTATTACAACCAAATACAAAATTTGATTTGTAATACACATAACTCTTATGGTTAAGGTTATGATTTGGGCATGGAAATTTTTAGCAACTTCAACAGCAGAGGTGCCGGGGGAAAAGATAGGTCATAGAAAGGGCGGGGAAGGGTTGGAGAATGAGTCCACTCCACATTCACGCTGCAGTGGCAGCTCCAGTGCCCTGGGGTTGGACCCAGCTCCCCGCTCCAGGTGATGGAACCTGGTGACCAGGTCACAAAGCCCTTCAGAAGGTTGGCACATCCACCCCTCCATAGATAGAGACAGGCCAACCTGCAACCCTGTGTGCCAGGTCCCAATGCCACTTAGGTTGTGGGCTTAATCAAATGTGTTTTACAGCCATTTCTAATATTTCATGGACTTTATTTGAAATTAACAATTTCCATGATCTCCATGACAAAATCATAGTCTTAGCCCTGGTCTACACTACCAACTTAGGCCAGTATAACTACGTCACTCAGGGCCGTGGAAATTCCATACCCCTGAGTAACACAGTGATACCAACTGAACTCCCGATGTAGACAGTGCTATGTCTGTGGGAGGGCTTCTCCTATCAACATAGCTACCACCTCTCAGGGAGGTATCCACGCCAACCAGGAGAAGCTCTGCTGTCAGCATAGGTAGCATCTCACTACTGCTGTAGCGCTGTAAGTGCAGACAAACCCTTCATTATGGTAATTTGGGCTGTAGGTGTAACAAAGGTCTCCCGGTACAGGCCCAGCTTAGTAACAGTATAATTTAGGTAATTTGTGTAACCAGCATAAGTTACAGTTACATATATTAGTTAAAAGAGTGACAGGACAAGTAGTTGTTTGCATATTTAACTGTGACATTCACAGTTCAAACAACCTACAGACCAAGAATTAGTCATGGAGCACATCTGTGAATAATTTTGAACAAAATTGAGAATTTTACAAATTTGTTCATGGCCAGTTTGTACACAAGAATATTTCCTGGTAAGCCCAGATGAACTGACCATCACAGACATGAGGAAAGGAGGAGGAGAGAAGAAAAGAAGCCTGATAATGTAGTAGTTCTTACAACAAAAGGGTAAAACTATTTTAACAAAGTTTTACATCCATTTTACTTTTAGATCCAAATGCTATACATTCTGAATGCTCCATGTTTCTCATGGGCAAATACCGTCTTTTTTTTCTCTTTCAAGAACCCAAAGTTCAAATCTCCAAAGAAGGAAGGCCTCATCCAAACTCTCCTTGACTCAATACCTTCCTTTCCAAGGGTCTGTCCTGGTCTCCAGTGCTCCATTCTTCCCTGCTCCTGGGCTCCACGCTAGCCTTCCTGGGTTATTTGTCACTCTCCACACTCCCAACTTTCATCCGCCCTTCCCTGCAGGAGCACGCCTACGTCTTGAAATTGACTCTAATCCCAAAGCAAATTGGACCAAATTATATAGGCCCCTGACTCCTCCCATTCCCAGCAGCCTCTGCAAGTCTTATTTGTTTTTTAGGGTTAGATGACCCACACCCTAGTTCTAATTTCCTTCTTCTCAGAGGTTTTTTTTCCACTCTACCCATGTGACAGTCCATTCATTCATAAAGGGAAATGTGTTGAATAAACTACTTGCTGTGAATCATTCACATGGATGTTCCTGTGGCAATATTTTCCTTGTGGTTTACTATAAAGCTCATTGCTGGTTCTAACCTTCTATCTAATTAGGTACTCACGTGGTCTTCCGCTCAGCACCTCACAGTTATTAATGGATTTTATCCTTACCACCAAAGTAAGGAATTATTATCCCCATTTTACAGAGGGAACCTGGAAGACGAGGTAGATTAAATGACTTGGTCACACAGCAAGTGTGGCTGAACCAGGAATTCAACCTCTTTAGTTGGAGCCTAAGGTAGGGTCCTAGCAACAAACCTCATACATGGTCACTGAGCTTCTTCAAACCACAGCTCATGACAGCTATGGGAGAAAGAAAAATAACAGCCATCTCCACAACTCCTGCATAGCGACAATTCTTTCTGCCTTTCACTCCTTCCTTCCCTCCCTCCTCCTTTTCTGAGCAGCAGGATAACTTACCATTAAGAAAGCAAACCCATCTCATTTTGGAGAGACAAAGCCAGAGCAAGAAGGGCAGTGATGGAGGCTGAGACAATGTATTTTTAGTCATTTCAATAAATTATGGAGCCGTGAAGTTGATAATTTATTGAAGAAGGGAATCGGGGGATTCTATGTAAATGTTTTCAGATGAATAATTAATGTGGCTTTCTAACATCAGGGGGTCTTTAATTAAAGCCTCTGTTAAACAAGGCAAGGCATCAGACAGGCCCAGCCTGCAGCAGCTAATTGCATCTTTCCCATGTACAGCAGCAATTCAGAGATGAAGCATCATTTGCATCCTTAGAGGAGGACAGATCCCTCCTGGAGTGAGTGATGTGATACTTTGTAGGTTAGCCCGGTGGCCCTGGGGCTGATCTGTTGGAGATCATGTGTTAAATTAGGGTTGGCATATATGCCAGCTGCCAGGTGCTGGGTGGGGGCTACTGGTGCAGGGCTTCTAAGCAATGCAGAAAGCAAAATGTAACCTTAAAAGACAAGAGGTGTCGGGGCCTTCCCACTCTATATCTGTCTGTCCCCATGGGCCCCTCCCACTCTGTCTGCCTGGATCCATCCCACTCCATGTCTGCCTATCCCCCATGGACCCTGCCTGCTCTGTGTCTGCCTACCTTGAGATAGATCCTGGTAGGTGTGGAGCACAGGGATAAGGGAGTATTCCCAGCAGTGGGGTGGGAGGGTAGGTCAGGATTTGTCTTACCCTCCAGCTGCTGAAAACCCTTTCTTATCCCCCACACAGCGCCCCTAATGGCTCCCTCAAGGAGATTAAAGCCCACCCAAACTCCTTCTGGGCTCTTTGTTCTTCAGGGATTTCAAATTAGGTGCCTCTACCCATTTTTATTTTAATTCAAACACCAGCAACGACCGAGGATGAGTTTATGGGGGAGAGTCCACCAAAGACAACAAGGGAGAACCTAGTAAAGGCCCCCTCCTGTACCTTCTGTCGCTGTAACAAACGGACGGGAAGAGTTGTGCTGGTGACTGAGTAAATTGCCCCTTCACCACCCTCTCCATCTCACATGCATTTGGGTCTGTGGCAGTCTCATGAGGGGAAACATAAAAGCCTCGTTGCTTTGGTCTTTGAGAACAAGAGTGGAAAATATATGGCATGACAGCAGCTGCTCCATAGTTAAGGTTGCAGCTGAGTTTCCAGTAATAAAACCAGTTATGACTCCCCCTCTTAAAATCAGCAGTAAAAGTCAGATGGGCCGCAAAATTGGTAAGTTAAGTCTGAGGCCAAGGTTGAATTTTTCTAGAAAATTTGAACTGAATTAGGTCTGGGGCTCATTAGCTTTATCATCTTGGGTCGGAGGAGGGGAAGAAAGAGCTGTTAAAGTATTCTAATTCCCCACACACACACACACACACTTCATAGCAAAAACAAAAAAAAAACAAACCCAGAAAAAAAGAAGACAGGTGAAACCTACTTTTACTGGCCTCCTCTAGCCGAGATCTAGCACCAGGACCAACATTTACTCGATGAATTTCAAAACACGAAAGTTATTAACATTTTCTTTAGTAATGTTGCTAGGGAACATTGGCTCTGATTAGCTATCATGAGATCAACAGAATCTACACTCACAAGCACAGATCAGGGTATCGCAGGACTAAGGCAGAAGGGAGTCGAGGGACTGTAATGTAGGAATGATGCACGTATGTCACACAATACTGTGCCACAACAAAGACCTGTTTGTGTGGTGAGGAGATGCTCAAGAGTTGCTCAGGGGTGCAGAAGGAGAGGGCAAGGAGAACCATTAGGGCTTCCCTACCTTCTCCATTCAACAAAGTTGGTGGAATTGATTGGAAAACATTCCCAATGCTGTGGGCTGCAGGATGGAGGCACCCATTTTTGATACCCTACATGCACAGCAACTGGGAAACTGGCACTGCTACAAGATCAGAACTCAGGTAATTGGGGTGCCTCCTCTGCACATTCCTACACTTCAAAGATTGGGGTGTTTTTGTCCAGTTTAGGTCTGCATTTCCTGGCTTTTTAGCATGCGTTTCCTGCTTATTTGTTCACATCAATGTTCTTGAGAGGAACAATATGTGTTATGTGCTTGCAACCTTAGCGAAGATTTTTTTGTGGGGTAATTGCACTGTAAAAACTATGGAATACACTGGCAGACCCAACCCTGCAGTTCTGAGCCTCTGCTGCTCTCTTGTGGGAAGAGTTGGGATGGATACTGCAAGTGAACATTTTTCTACTTGATGGAAGAGTTGATTTTCTCCCCACACTCATTCCCAAGCCTCATTCGCCCTGCCAACGAATAAAGTCACACCAGTGTATGAAAACTTACAGTTCAGTGCAAGCCCCCCCCCCCAGCACAATACTGTTTTAACCATGTTCTTATCACGTTACAGCCTTTCAAACGCTCAAGGGTGCAGCATGCATTAGGAACATGGTTCAGAATCAGCCTACCAGGGGATCTCTCATGTGATAACATCCCCAATCTAAATCTTTCCTTCCTCTTTCCCTGGCTTCAGCACTTTCCTCCCTATTCTCTTCCCCCTTGAATCTCTTCCCTCTCTAACACTAGTGCAGGCTCTTTCTCCCTTCATGAGTTCAGCATTGGTATCTATCTATAGTATTTATATTGCTCTGTCACATAGCATCTAAGCACCTCAGTCTGTAACCTGTGTATACTCCCAACACCCCTGTGAGGTCAGGAAGTGCTATTCTCCCCATTGTACAGACAGAGAATTGAGGCACCGAGGAATTAAGGCCCAGATCCACAAAGGCATTTAGGCATTGAACTCCCATGGAGCTAGGTGCCCAAATGATATGTGCTTGCACCCTTGTAGTGTTTTGAGGGCGAAAGTACTACAAAGGGTACAGGAGAATACAGTGTCAGACCCAATCACACTAGTGGTCCAATGGGACATAGGCACCCAAGGACCTTTGAGAATCTGGGTCTAAGTCACACAAGAAGTCTGGGGTAGAGCAGGGACTTGAACAGAGATCTCCCAAAGCCGAAGTTAGTACTCTAATCATTGAACCATCCTTCCTTTCACTGTTCTCGCTGACCCTCTATAAACAGACTGCAAAGTCACTCATTTTTTACCAGTATGTGGGAAGGGGTGGGATCGGGGCTGGATGGGGTTTTTAATGCCATGGATTAAGAATGTTTTCAGGCTGGATCTGACTAAGATTGTATAGTACTGAAAGTGGGTATAAGTGATTTAATGTCATTTTTTAAAAATCAATATTATGAATTTTAAGTTTTGTAAAGGGTGTCTGGAGTTTGGGATGGACACGTCTGGTATTTATGTTCTATACATCGCACTAAGTCAACCAAATAGATAAGTGAACAATTTGTGAAAATTATTTGTTCAAACTCTTCAGTGAATACTTACAAGGTAAGAAATACTTTCAAAGCAACAAGGGAGTGGTTTGTTCATAATTTGCTAACCAGAAAGGGATTACATTGCTAACCAATATGATTATAATATATAGTTCAACCAACTCTTCTAAATAACAACTGTGTGATCACACAAGGACAAATGCTAGCTGTGACTTAGTACACAGATAGGACAAAACCAGCAACAGATCTATGGTGCAGCTGTTAAAGAAGTGTCCCCTGGAGACAGAGACTGAATCTATAATGGTTATCTGATTTCTTTGACAATCTATTTATGTTTCAACTTAACAGTGAGAATGATGGCCATGGCTACACCATGACTCCATAGGGACACAATAAAGGAGAGTGTTGCTGATCTGCAGCTGGTGTTTTCTTATTTATTTCAAAGTGTTTAAGTTCCAGACCTAGCATATGGCATGATATAAATAATAATATAATAATACAGATTTGCTTTCTGAGTGCCTGAGTAGAAAAGCCATATGATTTATGTAACATGACCACTGTATTTAAGACATTATTTTAGTTAGAATTTTAATGCATTTAAAATGCATCTTGTTTTCTGTAATCCGGTCTTTTGAAAGAATGAACAGAGCAGTGATGTATATTTAATGGAGTAATTTATCATGCTTCCTTGTACAAAATCCTAGCTTTCCAGATCCAGCAGCCAGATCTCTGCAGTAGACGTAATGTTGCAAACAGAGAGATATGTTATTTATCAGTGAGACAGAGTTGAAGAGACATGCTAAAAGTGTCACATGGGGCTCGGGATTTACCTGAGGCAGGGCTCTGCTTGAGGCCACCAACAGGTGGTAGTGGTCTGCTCAGGACTGTGTAACAGTGGCTGGAGGAGTCTGACATTGGAGTTGTATTTTGGAGGAAACAGTGCTGGTATACTCCACCCACAATTACCCAATCCACCCACAAATCCCATGTAGCTGCATATTTCAACTAAAACAGTAACAGTAGTAAGTGCCCTAGATACTACTGCATGACGCAGCTATTATGATCGTCAACTTTATTACAAAAATGATCATTGTCATAGAAATGGTTAACAATGAGGACATCTGTGAGTACATCTACCCCATAAAAAAAACCCTGCAGCAGTGACTGTCAGAGTCTAGGTCTACAGGGCTCAAGCTATGGTGCTATAATCAGACTGGAGCTCTGGCTTTGAAACCCACATCATTCAACAGGTATCAGAGCCTGAGCAGGCATGTCTACACTGCTATTTTCAGCACTGTAGTATGAGCCCCATGAGCCTGTAGACCTGGGCTCTGAGGGCTGGTCTACATCAGAAAGTTAGGTCGACCCAGCTATGTCTCTCATGAGTGTGGAAAAATTCAAACCTCTGAGAGATGTAGTTAAGCTGACCTAAGGTTGTGTAAACAGCACTAGGTCAACAGAAGAATTCTTCCACGGACCTGGCTACCACCTCTCAAAGAGGTGGATTTAATACAGCGACTGAAGAAGCCCTTTCATTGCTGTGGTGTCTGCACTGAAGCGCTGCAGCTTTCCTGCTGTAGCTTTTCTAGTGTAGACTTAATTTGTGAGTTGGGTCACGGTTTTGATTTTGATTTTTTTTTTAGTTTTTGGTTTTTTGGGGTTGTTGTTTTTTTTTTTTTGTTTGTTTGTTTGTTTTTTTTGTAGTACAGACATCGTCAGCTGCAGGTTTCAGGGTTAATGTCCTATAGCAACAAAGGAAACATTTCACATCTCTCACAACTTTATTGTTTCATACTCTTTCCTCCTCTGCAGACTGAAAATGTGGCAGCAAATTGCATGTCAGGTTTCCTTTGCAATCAAAAGGGTTAGAAACTTAGTGTTTTTAAAAAATAAAAACACAAAAGGATCTGTAACATCCACATAGAGCAAACTAGACCTTGGATTTTAAGATCTATCTACCTGTGTAAATTCTTATACAGTACCCTTCAGTATCTGAGGATGGGATTTTCAAAGGAGATTAAAGAAGTTAGGCACCCTAATTTAATACAAACTGGGCACCTAATTCCTTTGTCAATTCCAGCCAAAGTGTCTTACAAATGTATTAAAGCAAACTCAAGAAGCTTGTTCCCTGTCTCCTTCCCTCGTTCTGTAAGGACTTTGATTTGCTGGTTTTCTTTTTAAATAGGTGACGTTAGTGGGTTTATTGAGAGAAAGCTCGGCTGAAGAAATGGGGTTTGCTTTTGCTCTGAAAAAGTGTTTAGTTCATGCTCATCCTGATGTCTTCCAGGAGCGAGTTTCAGATTCATAGGCCAGCCATTGAAAACACTATCTCCTGGACACAGTGCCATTGTTTCAGCGGAACATGACTGTCATGATCACACAGCGTGAGAGTCCCTCGGGTAACCTAGACTATTGACATGAAGGGTTTTGGAGATGAGGACCAAAACCTGGAATTTTAACTAGTACCCCTCCCACCTGGAGCCAGGGCAGACAGTGGAGCTGCCTGGTGATAGACTCTCAGTGGTCCGCAGAGCTGAGCAGATAGACTGCAATGTTCTGAATCAATTGCAGTTTTTTTGTTTTGTTTTGTTTTGTTTTCCAAGTCCACATTATCATCTAAAAACACACACAAACAGAACTGCACAGAACTTAACTACTGTTTCTTAGTTAAACACGCTTTATAAGTTTGGGGTCTTTCCCTCTCTCCCAGCACCGACTACTTCAGCCTCTTGTATTCCAATCCTGGCTCTGTCACGCTGGAGTATGAACTGAACTACTTCAGAAGGCTGGTTACTGTGGTAACACAGCACAGCTTTTATCTCCATTCCTTTCATCTGTTCTTTGGGGGAAATTGGCAATCTGTTTATTTGTGCTGTCTGAGGAGGTTCATAGAGCAATGAGCCAACTGTCAGGACTTGTATAGAGGGGAGGAGATATATGACAGAGACTTTATTTTTCACATAAATGTGCACTATATTATACATACACCTATATATTTGTCATATTGCTTTTCATCCCTTACCCGCGCCACTCGTGATGTTAACTTCATTTGCCCTTCTCTTACAAACACCTTTGTGCTTTCTTCCACACTGCTCTACTCAGAGAACACTCCTCTATCTTGATCTGTAAGAGCCCCCACTTCTGCCCCTTCAACTCTCTCCTCAAGACCCACTGCCACTGTGAAACTTGCAACTAATGATGTTGATAGACAATTTGAAAAACACTTGCTTGTATGTTTTATACCTCTTGTTTCAGAGCAGGGACTGGGTCTGAAACAATGAAAACATCAACAATGGAGAAGGCTCATGAATGTGGGAGCTTGAACCTTCACAGAAGACTACCAAAGTTACTGCTAGATGAAATACGAAGTGTCACTAAAGTCAACACAGTCAGAGTGGAATTCAAAGCCCACCTCTTCACCCAAGCTCTTCCATAATGCATCCCGCAGTCACACCAACACACTAACTCTCCTTAGTCAAAAAGAATAATAAAAGCTAATAATGATAAAATAAAAGAATAAAGAAATCCATACTTCCTATTGCTGGCAAGGAAGAGGTGAAGAAAGAGATTGTCATGTTTTTTTTACTACCAAGTGGTGCTTAGATACTAAGATGAGGGGTGCTATTATAGGAACCTGGTTGGATGAATATATAGAGCCATCTTTTAGGATTAAATTCTACCATTTCCTTGAGGGTTGCCTAGTAAAGTATTTTGCTTTTGCCTTGCCCTCTGCTGTCCAAAACAACATTAAAAATATCTACAGAATTATTCACAGTGAAGACAGTGAGCCAAGTTGTGCTCTTGGATACAATGGTATGAATCTGGAGGCAGCAGAGTTGCTGTGGATTTATGCAGGTATATCTGATCCACTAAATCAAGGTCTTCTCCAGACAGTATTACCTTAGATGTGGCTCAGAGCAGGCCTTTCCTAGTTAATTATCCCACAGGATACAGACAGCTATCCTAACAGTTTTGCGTTATAATTATTTGGGAGGAAAATCAGTACTGAAACACTTATATGGCAGAGGTGAGAAGTCTAGATCCACCCAATTACTTGAAAGTAGTGGAGCTCCCAAAGATGTAGATAAGTTGTGCAAGCAAACAAAGGGTCATTCTGGCAGGAGCTAGGGTGACCATATGTCCCGTGTTGGCCGGCACAGTCCGCTTTGTGTGCTCTGGTCCAGACATCACGACTTTTTTTCCTGCAAAATTGGGCATTTGTCCCGTTTGCAAAAAGTGGTGATGTCGGTGATGTTAGTGGCCAGCAGGGAGGCCAGACAGCTGGAGCCCCAGGCAGCAGGGCTCAGGCCATGGGCCCCCCACGAGCAGAGAGTGGCGACACCAGGCGGCTCGGGCCAGCCCCAGTGTCTGGTTCTCACTTTGGGGAGATAGGGTCACCCTAGCAGGCACCCCCGGGCCACAATCGATATACACACAACAGCGCACACTGGTAGCTGCTCTCCCCAGGCCGGCGCCTCTCGCGCAGACAGCTGCCAGCAGCACAGGGTGCAGTACTCCTGCAGAAGCAGGGCGCCTCGGGGTTCACCGAGCAAACCACAGAGCAATTTACACCGCCACGCTCCAGTGCCTGAGCCCGCCAAGCCCTACGCCCTGCCCCAGTTCTCTCGCCAGCCCACCCACCTCCTGCGTGGACACCGGCAGGGGCAGCGGCCCCACAGCGCTGGCTCCACCGGTTTTGCATTGGGCAGGGGGCCCACGGCCAGGACCAGCCCCGCCTGAGCGCTCGCTCCAGTGGTCGGAGGCGGGAATTGCCTAGCGGCGCTGATTCCCACTCGCGAGCCCTCCGCGCGCCCCGCCACCCACTCCCCCCGTTGCATGCTGCCTGCATGCTGCTGCAGCCGGCAGCGCAGGGACTCCCCCCCCCCCGGGCCACGCGCCCCGCGACCCGCGGCGGCACGAGCTCCCTTCCTCTGCCAGCACGTAGCCGGCGCGCCCAGCCGTAGAACTCTCAGGCAGGCACCCTCCGCTTCCGCCCGATTCCAAGATGGCCGGCAGGAGGCCACCCATCAAGGCCAGGCAGCCTCGTGACCGCTCGGAGCTTCGGCCCCGCCCCAGCTCCCGGAGGACAAAGGGGGCGGCGCTTGAGGCTGCTGTTCCCATGGCGACCGCCGCTAGCGTCTCTCGCTCTCTCTCTCTGCCGCGCCCCCCCCCAATCCCCGCTTACGGAGCGCGCAGAGAGACAGAAAAGGCCGGGGAGGCTGGGCGATGAAACGCGCTTCTGCTCCGGGATGGAGGGGCCGGGGCAGGTGAGACCCGTAGAGGGGGCAGCGGGCTTTGCCTTCCCAGACCCCCCCCCGCACTATAACACCCTGCCCCAGCTCCCCATACCACCCCTGGCACTGCCCCCTCCCCCACAGAAACCCCCTGCCCCCTCCACATCCTGCCCCCAGGCCCTGTGCCCGGCTCACCCTGTGCCCCCCTGGCATTGCCCCCCAGCATTGCCCCCCAGCACCCCTCCACATGCTGCTGATCCCTCCACGTCTCATCTTCCCTCCTCACCCCCCCCCTGCACCTTCTACGCAGCCTGAGCTCGCACCCTGCACCTGGGCCGGATCAAAGGCACCTCCTTTCTCTCTGTCCATTCATGTCTCTCCCCTCCCTGCAAGGGGCAGAGGGATATTCACTGCTGGGCATAATGCCTCGCCCTTATCTGGTGCTTTTCATCCATAGGCAGCTCACCCGGCTGTGCCAGCGAGGGCAGGATCATTGCGCCCATTTTACCCGTAGGATAACTGAGGCACAGAACGGTCACGTGACTTGCCTGACGTCTCCCAGCAAACCAGAGTAGTGAGCAGAACCCAGCGCTCCTGGCTCCCACCCCAGGGCTCTGTCCACTGACGCACACTGCCATCAGAGGATGAAAAGCACTCTAGCGCTATCTCAGCTCTGTGGATGGTTCTGTTTGCTGTAGAGTTTTAAAACAGATGCCTCTTAGAGAAGGTAGAATTGCAGAGTCAGATGTTGTTTAAACCTCTTTCTCAGCTGGAAGAGAAAGGCTGAAATCCCAGCCCTATGGAAGTCAATGAGAGTTTTGTCATTGACCCTCATGGAGCTGGATCTCACCCAGAAAGTAGCAGCTCTTATATGAGGAAGAGAAAATTCATATGCCCCTTTTCAGTCAGTCTAGACAGGGAGAGATGAGGCCCAACCAGTGCCAGCCTCTCCCAGAGAGATGTGTTTTAGCAAACGGTGGAGGAGTCCTTTCTGTAGGAGCTGTAATTACAAAGGAACCCTTGTTCCCCCTTTCATATAAAAGGATGCAGTAGTGTAATATGTCTAGTGCACAATTCTATGCAATTAAAACATCTTTAAAAAACTTGTTAAATGTTTTAGCCAGAGCCTGAAGAAGCTAGAATGACGGAAGTGCAGGAGCCTGTCAAATCACCGGCACCAGTGGTTGAATCACCAGTGGACCAGTCACCTAGAGATGAATTGCCAACTGCTGTGGACCAGTCATCCATAGTTGAATTGCCAGCATCAGTGGACCAGTCAACTACAGATGAATTGCCAGAGTCTATGGCCAAATTACTCGTGGTTGAATTGCCAGAGTCTGAGGCTGAATCATCCATAACTGAACTGCCAACAACTGTGGACAGATCACCTGTGTATGAATTGTCAGCGTTTGTGGCTGATCCAGCAAAGACTGTGGTCGAATCACGTGTGCCTGAAGCAGCAGTGGTCGAATCACCCCAGGCTGATGAGCCTCTGGTGTATGAAGACCCCTTTGAAGTTTCCCTTAGGTACATGGAGAAACATAACATCCTGCACATATTTCAGGTGAACTTTCCCTTTCCTCTTCTTCTCCCAGTGACACACTCGAGAAATAGGGCCTAAAGTTAGCTTGCCAACCTTGCACTGAGTCAACTGTCTGTCCTCAGGTTCCCTCCACTCCTTGCCTCGTATTTTTTTCATGGCCAAACCATGGAAATTGGAAGGCTGATCATTTCCAGGGGTTAAAAGTAGATCTAAGTAAGGGAGGGAACTTGACCTGTCAGGTGGCTATCACCCCAGGTCATGATCCTATTTGGTGATGCAGCATTATATCATCTTGTGACAGCGTGCAGCAAGGAAAAGAGAATGGGGACAAAAGAAAAAAATGTATCTGGCAGGCATTCCCATCCCCAAGCAGTACGACCATAGCTATCCAAGCGAAGTGGTGGATAGAGGCAGGATGGAAAACAGATGCTGTGTGCAGTTAGTGGAGCTAGGGCAGCACATCCTTGGAGCTTTCCATTTCCATTCCTGCAAATGGAATGTATGCAATTGACCACAATGGAGACCCTGTATTGATGTGAAAACAGAGGTGGGAGCAAGGGAGGGTTCTGTTTCTCCCCCCTCCCTTCCCATTCCCCTCAAAATCCCTGCCCTGATGCCATTCCAAAGTACTTTTATGCAGAATCTATTGTTATTTATTACTCCAATAGGAGCTGGAGGGCCCACACAAGATCAGAACCTTATCCTGTGATTGTCTATCTAGATTTGGGGCAGGGACTGTGAAAGGGTGAGAGAAATGAAGTATTATTCAATCCATGTTACAAATGGGGAACTGAGGCACAGCAAGTCTGCATGCCATTCGCAGGGTCAGAGAGGAAGTCTAGGCCAGAAGCACAAATTGAATCCATGTCTCCTAAATCACAGTCCAGAGCCGTAGCTCCAAGTCCAGCCTTCCTTTCTTTGGTGTTCCCTTCCCCACCGCCACTCAGCCAGGAGGGAGCATCTCCTTATTTCCCCATCTCGTGGGAGGCAAGGCAAGGTAGTGAGTATTTGAGGGTGCTGGAAGGGGAGGGGGGCAGGTTCTTCATTTCCTTTCGTTACCTGCAGAGGAAGGGAAGCTGGAAGTATTTTTCTTGTCTTTATCAGCACAGGTGCTGCTTTATTGCTCATGGTCCTGTTATGCGCCAATATGTTTACAGCGAGAAAAATAGAACAAATATTAAAATCCAGGAACAGAAGTTAGACTTAGGAGATGGTAGCTGCCAGGATCATTTCTTTCCTTTTCAGCAGAGCAATACCATATTAGCTTTATTCCAGCCCTTGGTGCCTCCCCCATTTCCCTGGGTTCTGAATAATAAGAGACAGTAATTGAGTAAATGTAATATCTGATTCCCATGACATATTGCCCAGTCCATTTGTATTTGCTCACATTTTCCAAATGCTCCTGTACCTGTTTCTATTGATACCAGTATTTACAAGCTCCTCATTACTTGTTCACAACCTCTTTATTTTCCATACATATAGTATCACACCCCAAATACTCACTAATCTTATCCCAAAAGACAGGGCATTCCTGCCCTCAGCAGAACTTTCCGCATCCTTGAACCTAGTACCTGCCTTCAGCAGGTAAATTTAATAATGCTCGCTCTCTCTCTCTCAGGAGATCACTGAAAACCTGGTGTATGAGAAGCCCGATGACCCCTTGCAGTTCATGTTGCTGCAGGTATGGAGTCTTTGCGGAGTGGGAGAGGGAGGAAGAGGGAGACACAGCCTGTCTTAGGTCTACAGCATAATCCCATTGTGGCTGAGCAGGCCAGAGCCGCAGCAAAGCCATGAATATTCCTCTCACCCTGGGCCTTGGCACATGGAAGGAGGAGGATATGGCAAGGGACGAGTGCTTCAGATGCAGAGTCTGAGTATTTTAAAGGGGCAGGACATGACAGGTTGGAGAAACCAGCCTGGAGTGGTAGGGTCAGTGTGTGGAAGGGAAGGATATAGCAGGAGACAGTGGGGCAGATGGATTCGACGAGACAGTATCTGGACTTGTGAGGAGAAGATCATGGGCAGAGAATGATCTATGGGCAATGGAAGGGTTTTAAAATACAGAAAACTAAAAGCTTGTGGAATGAGAGGCAATCGGGATGGGGAGGGAATGTGGGGGCCACAACAGGAGATGGGATGGGATTACAGTAAAGACAGAAGAGAAGGAAGATCAGAGGGAGGATCCTTTTCATCATTCCCCTCCCCCAGGTAGACAGCCCCCACTGCTTTTACAGGGGACCCAAGCCTTGTCCTGTACTTCAGTTTCCAGGGCTGGCAGAAGGGGTTGTGGGGCTCTCTGGGCTCTGGTGTTATGTATTGGAAGGTCACTTGACCACTTTCTTCTCCTGCCCAGGTGCAGTCCATGATGAACAAGCAGCTGGAAATGGAGGAGGAGGAGGAAGAAGAGGAGCTGGGTGGTGACAGCTTCTACACAGCAGAGAAGTTTCCTGGTGGCCATCAGTGACCTTGGCAACATGATTGTTAGCACAGGGCTTCTGGCTAGCACTGCGCTCTCACGCTTGGTGGAAATGGTTTTGAACAGGTCTGATGGTAACTGTGCATCCTGGCTTCTCTTGTTCTGGATGCTGTGCTTCCAACTGCTTGTAAGTCATCATGGACACACACAAGATCCATATACAGCAACCCCCTGTGTGTTCCTGCCAAACCACCACACAACTATGCATGCAAACACAAGTGTACAAATCCCACAGCTTGTCCATACACAGGTTATATTTCTGTGTACAGAGACCCTACAGCTCAAATCCCACATATGTACAAACAGCACAAACCCACAGCAACCAGACTTGAAGACTTACATATATCTTTACCTTCTCTGTTCTGCTTTGGTGGGTGATCTGTCCCAAGCGGTCATATAACAATCCACTATATAACAGTTTGGGATTCCAGTGTCCACATAGGGAGAGGCTATCTCTGTACTTCTCCCCCTCACCCCAGAACCCTCTGTGCTCGAAGAGGCTGTCTCCTGCTCAGCCATCCCTGCTGAATTCAGATCACTTTCTCCTTTTGTATCATTCTCTCTGTCATGGCACGTACAATTCCTATACATACAACTAGAAGATGATGTTAAGGTTGCAGGCACATGAGTGGCTTCAGAGCATATTACCTCTCAAAAATGCTAGTTGCATAAAAAACGCAAACAAGTGCTAGAAACCCAGGACATTTAAAGTGAAGGGGCATTTCTCAAACAAGTAACTCAACTAACTCGTATTCCTCATCACCATAGTATCTGAGTGCCTATCTCCACCCCCTGACAAACAGCTGCCTACGCTGCATGCAAAAAAAGATGGTATTGAAAATGTGCACTGTATTTGTTTAATACATACCTGTCTCCAGTATTAGTGTGCTGTTTTGGCACCACACTGACCTTTGTAGGTAAGTGCTTTAATTTCATGATCTAAGTCTTTGAGATTTGTGTATGGTCACATGCTAGTTCTGTGTCTAATGATATTTGAATAGTTACCTAACGCCTGTCCTTTCCAGTCAAGGATCTCTAAGCACTCAGAAATATTAGTTAATCTACTGTATTCCATTTTAGAGGCAGGTGAGTATCTTGATCTCTCATTTACAGATAGAGCATGATCCAGCAAGGCATGGAATGCCAAATTTTTGAAGGTCTCTAGGTGCCTGAAGATGCAAATAAGCACTTAGTGGGTTTTTGAAATGTCCTTAGCAAGTTAGGTACATAAGCGATTCAATGGGAGTTAGGTGCTTTTGAAAATCTCACTAGGTGCCTCTCTGGCCCTCAGCACTTGAAAGGATTGGTCCCTTAATGAAATATGGAGAATGATTATTTGGTATTTGTCTAATCAAGAATTTGTAAGACCCTTTGATGCACACTGTAAGGAAGGCTGTAAAGCAGCAGCATTAATGTCTGATTAAGACTGAGACATTTCGCTTTTTGTGGCCACCTGTCAAAGGAAACTATTTGAAATGGGTAAGTTCGTGTAGGTTTCGGATTCTTTTTTCAGGACATTTCTGTGAAACAGAGTTAAGATGCCTTGGGTGCCTTGTTTAAAAAGTGCAACTTTAACTCTGAATTTACTGGGTCTCTAACATTTAAGCATTGTGTTTTGTTGTTTGTTTTTTCATTTCTAACGTTCCTCAAAGGCTGTATGCACTCAAACCACAGATGTGTGCCTGCAGCCTTAACTTCACATTACTGAAGGGTTTTTTTGTTTTTGTTTGTTTTTTGGGGGGGGAAGAGATGGGGAATTTCCTCAGTTTTTCTTTTAAATGGCCCTAAGGTCAGCTGGAGAAGAGCCCTGTTCCAACAAATCCTATGCGGTTTCCAAAAGAGGAAGCCCAAACTTTGGCAGGCCTTAGGAAGCCCAGAGGAAGGAATACCTCTTTAGTCTGGTGACCACATCATCGCCTGCTACTAGAGTCTCCACCCACCATTCTTGGAGGGGAGTCTTCCTATGGGTGCACATGAAGAGAGCTGAACTGCACATTTCTATAAGTCCGCTGGAACAAGACTCCTCTCCTGCAGGGATCAAGAGGTTAACAGGAATACAGGTCCATTCCTTTCAACTGCATAATGTTTGAAGGACTGGAGCTGGCTGCCCATGGCTGACAGGAGAGTTTGGAGTGGGGCAGTAGGACTAAGAAAAACCTCCCTCCTGCTCCTATGGAGCTCAGGAGGAGAAAGGACTGGACGAGAACAGGGCTTTGATGGGGGAAGCCCTTACCCCATTCCCCTCAACCTCCTGCGATCCACAGAAATGGAGAGACCCACCTGTGAACCTTCCAATGGAAAAAATTCTCTTTTCCCCCTTTGATGAGGCTCCCTAGTTGACCAGATTATACTTTTAGCTCTGTCTCTGCAAGGAAAAGGGCTGGAGGAGACAATGTAACTAAGGTGTCCAGCAATTATGTGATGTCCTGTATTCAAATTGTCAGAACTGATGTTCCTGGCAACATTATGGAATGAAGTTTAAGTAATTCTTAAAAATCAGACTTTTTGAAAACCTACATTTTGGACCCGGGTATCTCAGCTAGGGGTGTCCAATAAAGCAGATTTTATCTTTGTCCTTTCTATTAGAAGAATTATGTGGTACCCTGGACATCTGTTTAGGATGTCAGAAATCAGAACCCGCTTGTCTGATTTGCTTCAAAGTTAGAAAAACAAATAAAAATCTACCTCAGCCCCAAATATAACCAGACCATTTTGAGGGTGATATACCTTGGGGGAGGGGGAGGCAGCAGCAGGGGCGAAGTATGGATTCTGTCAAGGGGAAGAGGGAGCAAAACTGAGTTTAAAATGGAAATTCAGTTTTAGTCTTACCTTTTGGAATGACTGTCCATATTTCTCCTAAGCCATGGTTTCCTGTTGAAAAGTGGAAACAGAGGCACAACGGTCTCCAATAGCAACCAGCAAACGTCTTGTTGTTGTCAATGCTCTGAAGGAACTCACAGTTCACTGTGGGACATGGTACCATCCCTCAGACTATTCCACATAAAATCTGACTGTTCTATATAGTTTCTTAAAGTGTGCTCATCACTGTAGTAGGAGTGCTTTCCAGTGGTATGTTAAGCAACATGACTAACATCTGTCACATGTTAGTTCTCCCCTTGCGGAGAGGATGAGAGAAGTGTGTACAGTGGAGTGTCTTGTTTGGGAAGGTTTTTTTTGGTTTTGTTTTATTAACGTACACACTGCCCTGTAGTTGGAGCAGAAGGTGGTGAGGTTTGTGATGGACCTCAAATCCTGGGTGGTGTTCATGCCACTGTCTCGGACAAGCAGCTAAGAAAATGTCTATCAGCTACATAAGCTTTATCTTTGTTGCAGAGAGGTCCATTGACTGACATACACAAGCATGACACTCAACACTGGCATGATACTCGGACCCACTGGTGGGTCTCATGGTCAAAGGAGTGGCTGCTCCATAGATCCTTGCTAATGACAGAATTATGACCTCTTGGGCAGAACTTGTAGGGACTACCCACAAAGAAATTATATCAGCTTCCAAATTGATTGTTAGATCGGCGGCCAAGAACAGAGATTTCTGCAACATCTCTGCATGGAACTTAAAATGGGCCAGGCTCCCTAAACAACATGAAAGTGTTGCCCGAGTACAGCCTCTGATCATGTGTATAGAAGGGTTATATTGCCGTTGATTAAAGTTCTTTTGCAACAATCAGCCATGCCCTCTGCTGTGCTTTTTACATCAGGCTAAATAGATAGATGGGATATCTTCTCAGTGATCAGTGGCTTCTGGCATGGGGCATTACTGCTTAACAAAGACTCTTTGGGCCTGAATAACTACTGCATGACACTTTTTAAAGTGGTGTAACTCCATTGATCTCAAAGGAGTTACACAGGTATAAGACTTCAGTTAGGCAGTGATGAATCAGATCTCTAGGATTTTGGGGCCAAAGTTAGGGCCCTGTCCAGTACCCTTCCACACGTGAATAGTACTCTTGGGATCTTGTGACAGGGCACTCTACTCACCGCTGGTAGCGCCTCCTCCTGGCTGTTCTGGGGATTAGCTCTGCTAGGGCAACACTCCTTCCCACAGTCACACTCCCTCACGGTCTCTCTCTCTCTGCAACCCTTCTGTTTCCCCAGTAGCTGCAGCTTCTTTGTGACTCAGCCCTCCAGCCAGGTCACTATGTGGCTCCGCTTCCAGGGTGTCTTTAAACATCTCCACAGGCAACATCAAGCAGTCCTCACACCCACTGCACTATATCACTCCTGCAGTGAGTACAGCAGTCTTTCTAGTCACTACCCTTAGCAACACCACTCACCCTCAGCTCTGGGTTCCAGTCCAGGGCTCTGTGGCAAGCAATGAAAGGCCACAGCCACCTTACTTTTCTCATCTCCAGACTCCTTCCTAACATGCTTACCTCAGGGAGAAGGAGCATAGGCTTCTTCCACACAGCTGGTGGCCTCCAGGCTTTATAGAAGTTCCGCTTGTTCCCTCACAGGTGAGCTTTCTTCTAATTAGCTCCCTCCACACAACCTAAATCTCCCGTTTGCAGCTTAATTGGCTGATTGAGCCCATTTGGCCTGATTCAGCTCGTGCAGGGCAGGTGGGAAGGTACACCCCATCACAGGTCTGAGCGTAGGTATGAGCGGTAGGTTCAAGCCATTAAGCAGGAAAGTGTGTGTGTGTCCACAACAGTAACATAACGAAACGGTAATAGAGGTGTTTGGTAGGTTGTCATGTTCTAGGACCTTGCAGAGCCTCTTCTGTTGAGTCACCCTGATGTCAGATGCTAGAACCCTGGACACTGATTATTTATGCTGACTCTCAGGCCATGTCTACACTAGAGAGCTTACAGCAGCACAGCTACACCGATGCAGCCGGGCCGCTGTAGGATCACTCATGTAGCAGCTCTATGCCGATGGGAGAGAGCTCGCCTGTCAACATAATAAAACCACCTCCACAAGTGGCGGTAGCTATGTCGGTGGGAGAAGCTCCATCCACACCGGCACTTCTAGCACTGTAACTTAGCATGAAGTGTAGACATGGCCTAATTCTGTTGTCAGATCAGTAGAGTCCTATTCATGTCAATTCCGGAGTAGGAATGCATTTGAAACAGAAGAAACTAAAACAGGGACAGAGAAGTCTTGCAGGGAAAAACCGTGGTAACAGCCAAGACTAGGAGAATGCTTAAGCTGAGTTTTGTGTTACCTTGCTATTAAAGTTAATGTTAAAGTCAAATTCAAGTAGAGAGAGTAAGTTTGGTGTGTATTCTCTATTGGGAGTGGAGTCAGAGCGTGTTAGCTTACAATGAAAATATAGCAGGTCAAAGGGCCCATGTCCCATCCATAATGCTGCTGAGATTCTCTATGCACATTGTTGTCCCTTTTACACCTTCATTTTAACCTGGGTGCAAAGCAAGAATGGCCCTGTCTGGACCATTTTCAGAGCAAGGTGCAAGACCCATCTTTTCTCAAAAGCCTTCTGTCACAATTCAAGCCAATTGTACCTGTATTCCTCCCGTGTGGTGCAGCCAGGGCAGCCACTCTAGGCTCCTGGCCCCTCAGCCGTCATCTCTTTTGGGAAGAGACCTGCGTCTGTTTCCCTCCTAACCAGGGTTTTTCCAGGCTGCACAGTTCCCTGCCTACACTGTGAGATCCCCAGCAAGCCAGACCACCTAAGCAGGCCAGTGTCTGCCCTTTGCTTTTCTTTAGAGGCTGTAAACAGTGTAATTGCCCACAGTTAGAAGTTACCACACAACTCTTTCTAAAGTGAAAGCATTACAGAAAAAACTTATTAAAACAATAACTGAACCTACACACATGCTAATAAGTTTACCAGAGATAGCCCCAACTCCAGCAAGGACTCTGGTAAGTGAGGAGTCCTTCATTTCCCTAGAGGTTGTTCTGTAGTTAGAAGTTCATGGGAGCTGTTAGCTCAGAGCAAGCACCCCCATGATTCTGTGAGTCCCTCTTTTATATAGTTTGAGCTTTTGATCTTGGGACTCTAGAAACAGGTTATCAGCAGACAATCGACCTCTCCTGAGGCACAGCTTCAAAGGCTGGGTTTTTGCATAACTGGGGGTGGGGGGGCAGAGAAGAATTTGCATTCACCTCCCACTAGCTATTTCACAAAAAATCCACTTCACGTATATTTTCCCAAAAGTTCATTCTTGTCTGCCACATTGCTCAATATAGTCCTTTGACTATCCAGGCCCACAATAAGACATACCCTTTGCATTTAATACAATGGACTCCAAAGATACTTAAACTTAATTCAGTAAGATTTCCCCAAGATATTGCAGGAAGTTGCCATATCCATCACACATTCTCTCAGTAACGAAGGCTGAAGAACGGCTTGTGGACAGAGTAGGAGGAATAAGAAAGGGCAGCCTTTTATGAGCAGTTTCAGTGCATTCTTCATTTTGAATCTGAAACTGATTGCAGACTGTGCAATGATGGGTGCATTAGAAATATTTTAGATGGATAGATAGCTGCTCCCATCCATCCCACTAAGAACTGGTTGTGGCTATGTTCAGGGCACCTAGTACCCTGCTTCTCCAGCTGGAGGGAGCACCAGCGATGGCACTTATAGTCCTTCAGGAGCTAAGAAGGCTACCTCACTGGTACTTCCAGCCAGGGTCCAGGAGAGCCTAGGATAAGCTATGTGACTTGGCAATGAAGAACATAAAAGGGCAGAGTAATTACTGGTGTAATTTCATTAACCGCGGTGGAATGACACCAAGGAAGACTCAAACAACATTTTGTGGTTGCTTTTGCCCTGCACTACTTCTGGGGAGATGTGAATTAATTTCCTGCCCCTAGTCACTCATTCCTCAAGGCAGCAGGAGATGGGAGATGCAGAGTCAACACACTTAGTTTCTGCATCACTCTGTAGCAGCCCTTCTGGGCAATTAAAGAGTGGGGCTGAGACACTCCAAATTATTATGAATGTGTTACTGGTATTGCAGTAAGGCCCAGGGGGCCTGGTTAGGGATCAGGGCCCCATTGTGCTAGGTGCTGTACAAACACAGAACAAAAAAAAAAACTTCCCCAGAGAGCTTACAATCTAAGTATAAAACAAGCGACACAGGTGGATACCGACAGATAGGGGAGCACATGGGAATTTTTAGAACTGTTTTGGGGTGCTAGTAATGTCCACAGAGTGCTAGATGCTCTCCAGACTGTCACGGATAGTCCCAGCTCTGAGGAGGTCACAGTCTAAGGGCAGGCAGACAGAGGTTAGGGAAGAGGAATAATACAAAGGGATTTTTTAAATACAAACCAACGACGTTCCCTGGAGGCAGCACGGCAGCCAGGGTTTTTCAAAATGAGACTTAAGAGTGGAGAGGGTCTTCAATACAAAGGGAGTCCCAGACACTCTCGCTGGGTTAGACAAATGGTGTCTGCAATAGGAACAAGCAGCCTATTAGACCGATTCTACTGCTTAAGTGACACCTGTTTCTGACAATATCCTATGCTAAGTGATTCAGAGGCAGGTATAAACCGCGCCAAAGCATGAGTCATTGTGACATGCTAGCCTATTTAAAACTATTTCTTCCTGGCCCCCAGGAGATCAGTTTATGCCCTGGAGCACTGAGAATCAATAACCCATGTAATTTTAATCCTCGTTAGGGTGACTGGGTTACTTTACATGAGACAACTAGGCCAAGAGAACAGTTACACTGTGCTGATAATATATCGCTGGTGTGAATTTGGCACCATAAACCAGCGGGTTGTGATGGTGAAAGCTCAGCTTTTTCTTTACAGTGGGCTGCACTGTGTCTCAGCGGTTTTTTAAAACTGTCCGCAAATGACAACAGGTGGAACTTTAGCTTTTCCATATGTATCCACTAGGGGCCAGTATAAATTTCTGGAGATTTTTTCAGATTGTGAAAGCAAGCAGTGAGCCTGGCTGCGAACCAAGTTGCATAGTCGTGTGGTGAGCACGTTCCGGGCCTTGCGGGCTAAACTGCTGTTCCATATGCCATCCACCTGGAATCAGAACGATATCTTTGGCTCGCCTAAAACCTGGCCCCAGGCTCACTCCAAGGTTTACAGACCTCATGAAATTCCCAGGGAACCCGGCCTGAGTTTCAGATTGGTTATCAAACTCCTTAAATGAGGCAGTTTCACCTGCTCTGTTGTGTCATTAAACGTATTTTGGACTGCCCGCAAACCTCTGGCTAATGACAGTGTGGAGATGAGATTTCAACCACACCCTCACCAATGTGGAAGGAGTCACGGAGGGAACATTATAGACTTGTCCCAGTCAGACCCATTCTTCAGCTCTCAGTTTATCACAATGCTCAGAGCTCCGCTTTCTGCTCAAGCCAACGCAGGCCCCATTCATTCTCTGAGGATTCGCGTTCTGCAATTATCTGAGCTGCTCAGCTCTTGTGGGATGAGCGTGGTGTAGAGATACTGAGACAGATTAGACAGATGCTCCTTACACTTGGCTTCCAATAAGTGCATCCGAAATTGGATGGTGACAGGCAACCATATGTAGCTGGCAATGGGCCCCTTCCATTCTGGCCCGTCTTTCTGGAAAAAAAGTCAGCTAATGCTAAGAGAGGCAAACTGGAAGGGTCTGAGGGGACTTCAAATGTTTATTTGCACAGAGCTGGTCAAGTCAGTGTGCAGTAAGCCAGGGGTGTGAATTTAAAGCACACGAGCTATCTTCATTCACTCCCTGTATGGGTACTCTAACTGTGTACTAAGGATGCCATCGGGTGGTTTTAGCTTAATACACTTCCAAAGTGCATTAAGCTAATACGCACAAAGTCATTCCTAGTGTATAGCAAAAGTGTCCACACAGGAGTTAATGTGGAATAGCTAGCATGCACTGCCGTGTGCACACCAGTTACAGCAGGCTTTTTCCCCACGTAGACCACTTCTAAGATAAAAAGACTCGATTGTGATGATTCACATGAATAAGAAACCCCTTTGTTCCCTTCAGAGCCAGAGGCAGAGGTGACACAAAAAGAGTCCAGTTTTCAGTGTGATGGTTCTGGGCAACACACTAGTAATTTTTGTGAACAGATTTTTTTTTTTTTTTTTTTTGCGCTGTAGCGGGACCATCACTAGATCCAAATGTCACAGCTTGGACCTAATCTGTAACATAGATCTCAATTGGAGTATCAGAGCTGAAACACCCTCCAGCCCTGGGGACATTTGAGCTCTGGAATCGCACCCTGGCTAGCTGTCTTCATCAAGGCATCTGCAATCCTTTCAGACCCTGCAGGTCAGCAGGCCAGAGTTTCGCAGTAACTTGTAATAAAGACCATCTGTGTCAGGAGATACCTTTTAGCAGCTCTACTGTATCCACTGCCACCCTTTGACATTGACTGTCTAAGGCATGGACACAAGACTTCTGTTCCCCTATCACCTATTTTCCATGCTCTGTGGTTTTCATCATATCTGGTAATGCTTTGCCGCATCCAGATGTATGTTTGGACAGGAGAAATTCTTAATCAAAGGCATGTTAGTTATCTTTACAGGAAAACAAACATGGTGGCATGGTTGAGTTCTAACCGTGCTGTGTATAACTGAGGCACGCTTAGCCACCATCTGGCTATCCATTAACATTCCCTTTGGTCTGGCTCCCATTCACAGGAAACTAACTTGTTTCCCAGAGGATCTTCTCCTGGCCAGTCTTCTGACAAGCATGTTCTCTTAGATGCTTTGGAGAACGATGACTTGTCAAGGCTTCCATAAGGTCTTTCTTGGACTTAGAAATTGTCTGAGACCCTCTGGGGTCTTGGTCCATGTTTATCAAGGAACAATCCTTTTCTCTGTTATGCCTTTTGGAGACACCCTCATCCAGGCTCACCAGTGCACTCCTTACTGCATTCTTTCTTAGGGATACCAGAACCCTGTGAACACACGTCAGACTCACATGTATTCTGCATCCAATTCACAACACAGACCATCTCAGCTTGTCCATCCAGATCATCCCATGGCATCACACACAGAGGGAGATCAACCACTGTGTTTATCCCTGGTACCTCTTGGCTGTCTATCTGAATTACAACGGCGCCAAGGGAACCTGCACTAACAGATCCTGTCTGCCCCGTTCAATAGAGGAGAAGCGATTACTCTGGTTTCATCCAGTTGCTGTGCTCCATGGATCTCCCAGCACTTTTGAGCCATAGTCCTTGGAAGCTAATTTCTGTTAATATGCACCAGTTTTAGTCTTATAGAGTGGGTTATGAGCACTGATTAATATTAGTGCAGCTCATCCCAAATCACATTGAGATCAAAAATGAAAGTACTGTTAACTGATATTGCTCCCTTCTGCTCAAGGCACTGCAAGAGGAGAACATTGGAAACTGACATGACTCTGTAGTCCATTCAAATAATAAAATACACTTCTATTTTAATACAGTCTCCTTCATCCAGAGCAGTGATCATTAGCTACACAAAAAGGTGAGATTTAAATAGAGGAAAGTGTATTCCATTTATTTCTTCTCTTCATTTTTATCCTCTGTATGGCAGATTTGGATACTAAGTTAATAATAATACAGGAATTAGGGCTTGATCCTGCTCCTATTCAAGTCAAAGGAAAATACCCCATTGGTTTTACTGGAGCAGGATCAAGCCCTTAATTTTAATGTCTGCTGCTGAGGTGTCCCTATCAATGGTTTTTTGGTCTTTTCCCCATTTTTTAATGACACCTGAGATTCTTGTGTAGTAACATGACTCCAGGAGCTGAAGTTTTCACAAGAACACCAAATATTGTGAGAGTTGGCAACCCTGAACCCATCATATTTATGAGCACAGCTGCATTGTCCATCTGTGAAACCAAGTTCATAAAATAAGGTTTTTAATTTTTTGAGAAAAAAACAAAACCTTGCAAGTCTCCATTATTCAGCTCTGCTGAGGAATGAAGATGCAGTGCCACATCCAGGAGATATTTTGTATCTCCAAGTCCAAAATATGTGGAATCATAAAGGTGTATCTATCTAGGCTTCATAAGCCCTCCTCCCCAGGGTATCTGAGGTCTTGGAACTAATTAATTGCATTCCATATTATTCTAAATATATACATACAGTTCTGCTTTTCAGAATATATTTTTGCAAACTTAAATAGATCCAGTAGGTTATTCCAGTTCAGTATAATTAGCCTCATAGTTATTGCTAATGGTATGCCATTTGTCTCTCTGCACTCAGTTGTGTTTGGTAAACATTTTAGTGATGGAGTCATGTTCCCCTGGTCTCCCTGGGTGGTGTTCATTCATATATCATCCATGCACTCTGGTTATTTCTCTGTCTCCAGTGCTAGAAGGTACAGAAGTGGTGATCTTTCCAAAAATAGGGGCAGCTCAAGTGAAGGTGTGACTCTGCCCACTATGGATATGAGCTCAGAGGATGTCCTGGAGCCAGGCCAGGGAGAGCTTGAACTCTATTTGGTTCAGTTAGCATCTGTCTCAGAAAAATCCACATCCTCACCTTCAACACTCAGATGCAATGAGAGAGGCAAAGACAGCTGTAAGAAATTCCTCTCTTCTCTGGAAAGAACTGGCACACAGCCATGATGCTTGGCTGGCATTAGCAGGACAGGCATGAGATGTAGCCTCGAAGTAAAATTGCGTTAGAGGAGAACAAGCGAGCACTGGGCTGAAAGCAGCTGTCCTCAATCCTCCTGGGAATGTGAGCACAGAGCTAGAGCCATTTGGGGAAAAGGAATTTGAGTCTGGAGGGGTCCCTTGTAATGCTACCTTTTGAGGAAAATGATTGAAATACTTAAGACAATGTTAACTCTGCTGGTGAAGTCTGCAGCTCCCAGATCTTTCAGAACATGATTAGGTTAGATGGAGACACAAACAATTGGTCTTATTCCAGATATGCTGAAGTCCTTCACCCTGCTGGAGCGTTGTAGGAGAGCCTTACTCTAAGATGATGAGAAGGCTCAATAGAGAGAACACAGCTCAGTTCATAACCTTCCCCAGTGAAATTTAGTTGGAGCATCATGTGATCCTAACAGGTGATTTCTGTTCAGTGCCCCAGAGGAGAGGAAAGCAAAACAAGCACATACACCCAGGAAAACTCAACCCTGGTGCCCAGTTTGACCTGTGTAAATGATCAATTATCACTGCAGTTACACACCTAGGAACATAGGATTTCCTTTACCCTATCAGATCGTTTGTCCATCAAGCCTGCCTTCTGAAGCCTGCCTTCTGAATCAGCCAGTACCTAAGGCTTCAGTATTTGGAGAAAAACCTATAATGTACCGGGCCAGGTGTGTGTGGGTTTGAGGCATAGGAGGTGCTCTCTGATCCCACATGTGACCAGCTGATGCTCTAAAGCACGAGATCTGATCATCCAAGCAGAGCTGCACATGTGATCAACACTACGAAGGTGAGCTGGTGGTACATCTTCTCTTCTTAACATGGAAACGAGGCAGTCACTGAAATGACTCATGACCTCTTGTTAGTTTGGCCAGTGGCCTCCATTCTCCTGATGTAAGGTCACTTTCTCAGGATGTTAAGCCACTACATGGCATGGAAGCAAAGGCGGCAGGAGGATGGATGAGAAGGGGTCCATCTGTCCACAGCTCAGTAGAAAGGCAGACTCATTGATCTTATCCATGAGCTCTAATAGGGTTTGTTTTTAATCTTCATTCCGCTGTAGATCATCATCATCATGACAAATCCCAAAGGGACATAGTCTCCTTGCAGATCGAGTGCCATCTGGGATGTTCTCTAGCAAGATTATAAAATAGTCTGGCTGGATATTCAGTTTATGACATCCTGTGATATCCCCTCCCAGCAAATTTTAGAAAACAAGGAAATACCAAGTTATTGGCCACCTCTTAGTCGTATCCTACAAACTTCACTTTCACAAGGAACTTCCTTCTGCTTCCACCTAATAAAGAAGCATGTTATGTGCACAGCACATTAATGTCCCATACACAAAACCTTAGGTAATAGAGCTGATTGAAGTTTTTTGTACAAAAAGATTGGGGGGGGGGGGCTGTTTTGTTTGATAAATAGCTTTTTTTAATTACTTTTTTGTGAAAAATGTTTGATATTTTTAACCTTTTAATTTTTTTAGATGAAAATCAGAAATGAAAACATTTAGACTATTAGTTGTCTTTTCAGTTTTTTAGATATTTTAGTTTTTCATTTTTCCCATTGTATTTTCTCTTTTCTTGTTTTAACTTTTCCCTTCTTTTCCTTTTTTCATTTTTTTCCTTCAATTTTCCTTTCAAAAATGACTGAACTCCTATTTTCTTTTCCTGTCTTTTTTTGAAAATTTTCAAAAATGGGGGGAAATATTGGAAAAAAGAAGAAAAGAAAAGAAAAGAAAAAAAAATTGGTCCATTTCAAACCTTACAAAATGAAAACAATTTCAAAATATTTCACAATTTTTTTTCCATTTTCAACAAGCACTGTTCATTCCAACCTCATGCTTCCCCCCCATGCAACACACCCTGCACCTAATCTGTATGCATATGCCAATCTTCACAATTTGCTAATATTACTGGCATCAGAAGAAAGTTATTTTCTGGTCAATTTTCAGCTTTTTGTCCTACCCATGTGAGCACTGAGAGCGGGGTTGTTGTTGTGGGTTTTTTTTTTTTTGAAAGGTTAAAGAAGAACTTTTTTGTAGTGAGAAAAGTGTATTTTTTTTCCTCTCTCTTTTCACTCAAAACGAGTTGAACTGTTTTGTGCAAACTTTCCACAAAACAAGTCAGCTTTGGATAGAGATTGGATGTTTTTCCTAAAGAAAATGCTGTAGGAATTACTTTGGGGGAAGTTCTATTGCCTGTGTTATGCAGGCGGTCAAGACTAGATGATTACAATATCCCTTCTGGCTTTGTAATCTGTGAACCTGGAAAATTTCATCCCAAAAGATGAGCAACTGAAAACAGGGTCTTAGAATGAGAACCCTCAAGCAGCCTTAACAAGCAAGGTCACATCCGGCTCTGCCTACAATCAATGGATTTTCAAACAAAGTGTTTAGAAATACCTGTCACTGCTTCACCTTTTTCAGTATTAGATGTAAATAAAATTTGCAGTTTTACTGACATTTCCCGCTGGGAGCGTTAATCTATGGACCTCATCAGGCAAAAGACCAAGCGTAGAAGCTAAGCACCTCACAGAAGATCAGCTGCTGGGGGAGGGGAAGTGGACAGTCAGCCAAAAAAAAAAAAAAAAACATTTTAAAGGGCAAAAAAATATGATAAAAAAGAAACAGTAAAAATATGGAGAAGAAAAACAAGACGAATGTAAAAAACAGACCAAAAAAAGGAGTGTGTCAGGACATGGTGCAAGGACACAAAGCATAGGGGCCTTTCCATCAGTCCATCCCATGTACAGAAGTGGGGGGCATGTCCCACAACAAAGAATTGTAGACCACTGCTTTATATACCACCACCGTTCATCATTTCACTGCTCACCTGTATCCGGCGTGCATGCTCGTCCAGTGCGTGTGATGCCTGCCATGGGCTGACCAACCACGCACAGCTGTGGGTTTCAAGCAGGAGCAGCTGAGGCAGCGAGGTATCAAATGGACTTCAAGAATCCACCCCGCTGATAGACTGACGGGTGGCTGACAACACAGCTGGCATTACGCAGGCCTCGCAGTGGCCATCTCGGATTCAACCCCGCAGCCACTTTTGAAGCTTTAAGGGTTGCATTTGACTTTTCAGATGCTTCACCGAATGTTTCCAATGACAGAGCAGTGAAACAAAATAGTATCCGGTAGGTGTGGGAGCAGGGCAGAAAAACTGGGACACTGAGGCAGACAATAATGGCAAAGTGGCCTAACAAGAAGAGATGGTTAAAGTGGCCCCAAGGGACTGAATGGGGACATTGAGAAATCTGGGGCTCAGTCACTGGCAGCTTTTCCAGTTTTAAAGTCAGTAAGTTTCCATGCCTATGAACACACCAGTGTGTGTATCACATGGGTGACCACGGCCATTTTAGCCAGCACACCAGAGATTCAACTAGGGATCTCCCACACTGAAAACACCAGTAACACCAGCTTGAGCTAAAGACCCATTTCTACGTACCTAGCCCTGTAACAGACTCATATCCTGTGTGTGCGAGGCACCGTGGGACATATGCAACACATTCACCTGTGGGTCACACAGGTATTAGTCCATGCAGCTGTACATGTCTGTGTGTGCACCTACCTCTGTGTGTGCATGCGCATGTATGGATCTGTATCGGTGCGTGTATGCTGTGTGTGTGTGTGTGTGTGTGCAGTTGCACATGTGTGGATGCATGGATCTGAGCAGGTGTGTGGGTCTGCCTGTGTGTATGGACAAGCATGCATTTCTATGTGTACTCACCTGTCTGTATGGGTTTGTATGTGCATGCCTGTGTCCGTGCATGTGCGCACACACAAACTGAGCTTTGCTTTAAAAAAGTGTTCTGTTTATTCTGTTACTCCTCTTTCGGACACCGAAATTCTGTCTTGATCTGATCTCAAAATTGTGTCTTGATCTGATCCAACAATCTCCCTCTCAGCCTGCTAAGCCAGTTTGGCAGCAAGCTGTCACTAGACAAACAACAGTGACAGCAAAGAAGTGAATTCCATCTGCCCCCCCTTCCAATTCAAGGAAGGATTAATGTTAAAGCCTGTCTGCAACCACTTGACTGGGGATTATATCAAGGAACAAACACTCAACGACACTTTTTTGACAGCTTCTCTTCATGTTTGTGACTGGCTGGCTTCACTCAGCACAATGCTGACCTCTCCTCCTTTTTTCCTAGGCAAGCGCTTTCCTTACCTGGTTTCCAAAGCCAGACATTCTACGCTCACTGCCTCATTCTGGAAAGAGATAAGGCTTCCGTTTCCCTTCTATCCTCACCATTGTCCCTCCTGCATTCCCTCCTGGGCTGTAGCAAACTGTATTACCACTGCAATCAAAGGATGGACACCTATGTTTAGCTGCTACTGCACATATAGGCTGGCTGGGGGCTCTATGAAGCCAAGTGGCATGCCTGTCACCCAGGGATCTTTAATGTCCAATAGAACAGGGGCAGACCCAATAAACTGCACACCATTCATTTTCTCTCTAGTACTTCAGAAGAACGAGGGGATGCATCAATCCTCCTGGGCTTGGAACCTGTGCTTCCAAGGAGTGCAAATACTTTAAATCTTGCAATGAATTGTTTGGTGACAGCACAAACCCCACTGCCACTTAAAGTGTCCTCTAATCAGGGAAACTTTCTCTGATGAAATGCAGACTTTGCCTCGTTCCTCTAGGGGACTGTTATCCTAACCGAAAACTCCCATCTTCTCACACTTTCATCACCTTAACAAGCCAAATGACAGACACTCCTGCCTAACACCTTCTTTTCCCCAGCTCCCCCTTGTCCTAATCTACCCCATGTGTCACAAGAACAGTGGTTGCATGGAACAACTAGTTCCTTCTTCACTTGTCCCTGTGACCATCTAATGTGGTCCTCCTGGCAGCAGTAGGTGGGCATCCACAGAGCCCAGGTTAAACTACCAAAGCCCTGTCCAGCATGCAGGGGGGTCTGTGAAATGCCTGGCCTACATTCTTCAGGAGCTGGGCTTTTCTTTGGTCATTTACAGATCCTGCTTAGATTCCTGGAGGGGAGGCCCCCAAACTGTTAGACTACTCCTTAAGGCACTTTAAAGGTGACTTACCGAGGATTTTTTTAAATTGAGTTTGTGCCCATTTATGCTCTTTTTTGATGTATAAATTGGTCCTGAAAGAATGGGACCCCGTCCACCCCTATCCCCAAGTTTGTTTGGTTTTTTTCCTGCTTGTTTGTTTAACATAAAATATGAAGAAGGTCAATTATAGTCTTATAGGATCTCAGAAATGTGAATCGTGCATTTTTCACAGACCGTAACTGAGTAGGATGGAAGGGGGTGATGAATCTTAAATAAAGACATCCTTTGTCTCAAGTGTTCCTTAGCTCTCCCCTCTCCGTGAACCAGCTTTCACTCCCTCACTGATCCTACAAAGACTTCCACACGTATTTAACTTTATGCGCAAAGTTAAGCATGTGCAAGATCAGTGCCCGAAGTGTGATATCATAATCCTACTAGTTCTCTAGTAATCCGTGGAGTATTCTAGGGTAGGTAAAACCTGAATTTCTAATGTAAAAAAAAAAAACAAAAATCAAAGAACAAAGTGGTAAAAAAAATCTAACAACCCCTCCCCAAACACACCTACCTTTCATGCCTTCTTTATGGAACATAAAGAAACAGAGCAGGGTGCAAGCCCCATTTGGTGTTTTTTTTCCTTTCAGGACAGTGAAGGCATTTGTTAAAAAAACCCTTCTCTCTTTTCCAGGCAGACCATTTGTGTGGGGATACTGACCAGTCATTAAAATAACAGTTCATCAGTCAGTCACATTCAATTTACGTACTTCTTATTTACCCATCCTTTTTAAAGTTCAGAGAGCTCACATGAATGAGTCATTTCTCCACCCCAATAGAGTACAATGATCAAAACACTTTGGTATATGTTTTCAGTACAACATTCCAGTATAATCAGAAAATCAAAGAGACACCTTCTGCTCCCATCCCAACCAAAGAACAGGTTTGGTTAGAAACAGGTTCCTCTCATGTGTTGAGCACCCCACCAATCAAAACCATCTTTCTCAAGCACTCAGGGCCCTTTAAAGACAGGTGGGGGGGGGGGAGAGGGGGGGTTGCTCTGCTTTACAGGTGGGGTAGTGTTTCTGTGGGATAGTAGTACAGTAAAGGTGAGTAAATGGCTGTATTCCTTTTAATGAGGTATTCAAACTACTACTGTGTGATACAAAGAATAAGGAGGCTTTCAGCGTTAATGGTTTATTTAAGTACTCTAGCATTATAAGTGAGTGGGTGTTTGGTAACTGGGTGGAATTAACTGCAGGTGCTTATTAAGTATCTTTCTTTAGTTTGCTGCATGAAGGGATATTAAGATTTGGAGGAAAAGAGTTATGTATTGCCAACATATCTGAGGGGCAGGCAGTAAGGGTTACAGATAAAAATGTGACCTCTACACTTGCTCCTCTTGTGAAAGAAGAAAAGGTGGGGAGGAAAAAACCCTATTCTGGTTTGGCTCAATAAAACTAATGACGGAAGGAGGGAGGAAAACAATTGTTCCTTACAATTTTATTTCCTAGGTGATTATTCCTGATAATTTAACTATCACTCCAGTGTTCTCATACACATCCTTGCATAGCAAACAATTTCTCTTTAAAGGAGACTTAATTAGTAAGGCACTTGGTTAGTGAAGCTGTTTTTATTACAGTGATCTGAAATAACTGGTTGGGGATTGTATCCTTCCTTTGCTAAACTATCTAGTGCCTGAATGCTGTTAAACAAGCTGTTCCATCTCAGAGGTGATAACATTTCAGTGGTGAATGATGTTTTTAGAAGAGTTTGTTGTAGTTTTTTGTTCAAAGAAAGCAAAGTTACTAATGGTGAATTAACACTTGTAAAATGTTCAGTTCCTATAGCATCTTTCATTCACAAAGTCCAAAGTATTCTATATGGTGGCTAAACTTATCCATAAGATCGCACATCTCTCCCTTTGTCTTTAGTCTCCAAAATTTAAGATACTAACTAACTTTCAAGTTCCTTGAAGTGTTAATTTTCCACTAACTGTCATTTTATCTAATGAAAACCTGTCTCTGCTACTGTTAGGACTCAGTTACCCTTATGGTTAAGATTTACAAGCTGTTAAGAGTGGGAACTTAAAGAGACAAGTTGGGAGAGATAATATTTCTTATTGAATTAACTTCTGTTGGTGAGAGAGACAAGCTTACATAGAGTTCTTCTTGACCTGAAGAAGAGCTCTTGTAAGTTCAGAAGCTTGTCTCTCTCACCAACAGAAGTTGGTCTAGTAAAAGATATTATCTCACCCACCTTGTCTCACTAATATCCTGGGACCCATGTAGCTACAACAAAGCTGGATACAAGAATGGGAACTTCTGTTTTGAATGTGTGAGGGAGGCAGTATGCAGTAACCCTCCATGGTTAAGCTGAGGAACGGCTTTAAGAGACACACCTTGGTATTTGGCTGTCAGTGCTCATTATCTGAACATGAGTAAAAACATTTTTCTAAGGTTACAAGAGACATACTCAGTAATCTGGGCTGGGTTACTTAGAGAAATGGAAGGTGTGGTCCTTGCACTTCTAAAATAAATCAGGTTAAAGGCAGGTTAGTGCTGAGTGGATAAACCCAACCTTTCTGCCGCTGCAGGGTTTGGTTTTAATTCTGCATGAACGGCTCTAAATGTGACTGATGACGCATTTGGAATCAACACCTTGGATTGAATGATGGGTAAACCCTACATTAGGCTGCCCAGTAAAACTACTGGGTCCCTTGTCTCTGGCTTCTTATTGCCCTCATTAAGAATGTGATGTACGAATCCCTCCATGAAACTGGGAGGGAGGGGATGTGAGGCGAGAACCTGGTAGTGTGCATTAGCGTGGTGGCTGTTCTGAGGGGAGCACTCATGCGCTGGCCAAGTTGGGGGAGGGAGGAGAAGAGAAAATATGTGCACTCCCCTCCCACACACCCACTTAAATGGTCTTCATTATACTTGTCTTGAGCTGGAATCTCCGGAGCTGCTGCTGGGTGGGAGATGTGGTTGCTCAGTTCCTCTAAAAAATCTACCTTCGGTTGGGCACCCAAAACTCTAAAGGGCTTAGTTCTCAGTGCATCTTTTCCACTTCCCCCTCTCCCTCCACTTGCATTTCGGGTCTATCACAGCCAGTTGCCCTTTGTGTGGGGAAGGGAGTATAGGCCAAACCGGTTCCTGGTGGAGCTCGTGGGGACATGAAAAGCACAGACCTGCCCATAGTTTACTGAAGAGCAGTGATGCTGCAACTCTTGAATTTGGACTAATTTATCTAATCCCACATGCTTTAGTGAGAGAGAGGAACTGGGTTGTGGCTGGATTTTGGGAGGGGTGGGGTGGAACAGCTGAGGGAAAACAGTCTACAGTGGGTCAGGTGGAAGCAGCAAAGAGGTTTCCATTGCCACTCAGTAAGGGTTTGAAGTGGTAGCTGTACTGAACAGTTATACCTCTGCAGGTGCCTTACTGGAGCAAGTGCTATGCTAGTTGCTCTCACTTGTAATACATTCCCCCTCTGAAGTGCTTGGAATGGGCTGATGTGGGACATGTGAACTCCTAAGGCATTCATAGTTCATCTCTTTGGGAGGAGAGGTTCTCTGGTCACCCAGGAGATCCAGTCACTGTCATGGCACCTGACATGGTTTTCAGTCTCTCCTCTAGGCCCAAGCAACTCAATCACTCCTGCAGCAGTATGAAGTTCTGGTTATGTCTTTGCCAGGAGACGGTGGCAGAGCTGGGCATACAACTCAGGGCTTTTTGACTCCTATTGGTGCTTGAGGCTTATGTTGTCGCATGTTACTGTACCTTCGGCCTTCTAGTGTACGCCTATCTCATTCTACTCAGCCCTTACCCGCCTTGTAACTGCATGTTCCCTCGGCTAAGGACTCTGTCGTGTTACTAGGAATCTGTCACTAGCCCAGCTCGCACATGGATGCTGGTGTATTGGATGACTGTATCCACCTGCGCTATCCCTCCTGTCAAAAGCAAGTATTTTGAAAGCTGACCCTTCCTTCCTTTCTGTGGAAGTCCTTGCCTTTCTCTCTCGGGATTGCATGCACGCAGTAGTAGCAGACTTGGGGCAGGCAAGATCTGGCCGGTAAAGGAGGCTCTGAGAACATGCAGCGTATCCAAAGTTTGCAGAAGGAATTTCATTCATAGAGGGTCAGGGTGTGGCTGAGAGGCGACATCCTAAGCAAGATTCTTCAAATAACTGGCTGGTCTGCAGTAACCTGGGGCTAGATCCAAAAGAGGACTTAAGCACGTAAGACCCACATTTAGGCACCACTGAAATCCTCAATCCCTTTGCTCTGCTGCTGCCTAACCCTGTTGGGACTTGAGGCACCCAAGTGCCTGAATTTTCATTGATAAAGTCTCCAGGTTGCCTACGTTTCTGCTAGGGAGTGTGCAGAGAGCCACCTCAATCTAGGTGCCTGTCTCACACCTAAGCCACAGCTGGATCCCCAAAGTAATCTCTCCCCTGGAGGCCTGATGCAGTAGGTGTTCTCAGAGCACCCTTAAATTCTCACCGTGGCTGACGGGAGAAGAGGTGGCTTTGCTTATAACCTTTAGCCGAGGGTTAGAGCACTCACTGGGGTTGTGGGAGACAAATGTTTAATGGCCCCTCCCCCCCCGCCTAATGTGGAGCAGGGAATTGAACATGGGTTTCCCACCTCTCAGGGCAAGGGCAACTGCACTCCCTATCTCTATAGAGTTATTCTGACTCCCTCTCTGGCCCAATACTTATTTCATACCCAGTGCAACAGTTTCAACAGGAGAGATGGAGGCAGCCCCTACATCAGAGTATCCCATAGCTCCAGGGTTGCAGCACACACCTGAGAGGTGGAAGACCCCAGTGTGAATGCCTTCTCCTCAGGCAGGTGGGGCACTTGAACCTGTGTGTCTCCCACATCTGGGGTGAGTTCAGGTTCTAGCAGGGCTGATTTCCCTACCTTGCATGGCATCTCCTGACCGGCAGCTGGCTAAGGAGATGCTGTGTGAGGCTTTTCTCAAACTACACTGTCCTCTGAGTTTGAAGCTCCCTAACGACATCTCTTCCTCTTACCATACCCAAATGCATACACCAGACAGTGGCTGAACAACCCTAGGAACCATATCCAATTAATGCCTGGGTGTCTACACTAGCCTATACATTATGGTAGGACTACAAGTGGAGTGTCCATAGACGACACGATGGTAAAAATGCCTGAGGTTTCTCTGCATGAGCAACTCAATCACTCCTGCAGCAGTATGAAGTTCTGGTTATGTCTTTGCCACTAGTACAGGCATGGCCTTAGAACAGTTGTTAGAGAAGGAGGGAACAGAAGCTCAGGTAACTCTTCTTTCCACTGGTGTTTCCATGCTTTGTTGGCCAGTGAACCTCCAGTAGCTTGCTGGTTGTCCCACTGCAGTTTAGAGTACCTAAGGAAGTCCCCAGGATGGGGGACCGGGGCTTAGTGGGGACGAAGAGCTCATAAGATGCTCCTTTCTTCTCTGCCCACCTTTCCTGTGTGGGGTAATGTTACATCTCTTTGATATTTGACAGTATGGCTTTGTCTATACTAAGTTCACTAAAATTTCCCCCTGGGGCTAGCAACAGTAGGGAAACTTGAAAGGGAAATTGCTAGTCTAGACATTCCAGGGGTGGAGGTGTTGCCTTATCAGCTCTTAAACTTTCACCTGTCCCCTTGGTATAGAAGCTGGTACAGATGAGGCCTAGGTTAGGCTCCTGTTGACAGCTTGGGTCTTCTGCAGCTCCCCACAATCACAGCTGTTTTTTTTCAACTCTGTCCCCTTTGAAGGAGGGGTCATCATCAACTTCCCAGCAGCTCCAGAATCTAGCCTTCTCTTTTTTTGAGAGTTCTTGAGCCTGTGGAGGATACCTGTATGCAGCTCACTGGAGGAGATTGAATCCCACATGGCGTGCCTGGGACTAGAACGCAGGGTAGAGAGTTTTCAAGAATGTCGCTGGAATGCTACTCAGCTAGTATCCCATGTTCTAGCGGCTCAGCTTCCTCCCGCAGACCTCCTCTGTAACAAGTGCTTTAGGGTACCTTCAGTTCCCAACCTGGGTGTGTCTCTCACTAGGAAGACACTGAGTCAGATTTTGCTGCAGGTTATCTACTGTGAAACCAAAGGAAATAGCACTGCTTCAAAGACAGAAGCCATAGCCTGAGGTACACAGTTGGAGAAGGAGCCCATGATCTCACAGGTAGGGATGAGTTGGGAAGAAAGAAATCACCAGGATGTATATACTAGCTATAGACCAAAGCCACAGAGTAGACAGCTGTGATTTGCTGGTATGAAAATGGGCCAGATATCTCTGACCTGGACACCAACTTCTGTAGGAAGGTGGGCATGGTGGGTGTTTATGACAGAGCAGAACTGGCCACCACAAAATTGTGGCTGACATAGTGCAATTGGTGGGAGTGGAGGGGGAGAGGGAGAGAACTAGGTTACAGAGTGAATAGCTGTCTGGGCTGGAGAAGATGTCTTCAGTGAAAAAGTGTGTAGGGTACATTCAACTCTTTAACTTTTATGCCTGGTCTATCATGGTATACACAGGGACTCTCGCCACGATGTAGCTGCATCAGTATAAATAGCACTCATGTTAGAGGCTCACATTGGTGGTGACTAAAATTCCCAGTGTAGGCAAGGGCCAAACCACCTGCCGCAGCCCACACAAATATTGCTGATCTCCTTGCCCCTAGGATGACTGGAGGAGCTCAGACTGCTAACAGGATACCTTTCACCAGCACTGACTTTTCCCTTCTAAAACTGGAAGCCTGCAGAGAAGAGCACATGTGGGGGCTTGTGGAGTTCTGTTTGGTTTTCCTCAGGGAAAACTTACAAGTCATACAGCTTTGTTCTAGAAATGGATGTCCTGAAAACCCTTTTCCCCTCCTCCCCCCAGGTAGTATTAAGAGCTGAAGATGGCGAAAGGTGATGATAATGGAGTGCGCTGTTTCCAAGGCCTGCTAATTCTTGGCAATGTGATTATTGGGGTAAGTCATCTGAGGCTGTGAGGGACAGGGATGGAGTGATAGTTTCTTCAGGGGCTCTTCACTCCTCATCAGATGCCTTCTTATAAAAGGCAAGTCCCAGCAATGGGGTCATTCTTTGTGTTACCACTACAACTAAATAAAATAAATACAATGCTAGGTGAGAGGTCAGGGTCCAGGCTGACTGATGCAAGCAAATGAATTCAGTAAGGGATTAGATGGGTGAGGGGCCGTGGCCTGGTGGGTCGTAGGGGCAGCGATATTATATCTAGAAGAACAAGCGTTGTGCCATGGGTTCTGGATGGAACAGCCCCTGTTCTTGAACTCCTCTTTCCAGCCAGGCTTCTTCCCACAGTGATGGAAAAGGTTATGTTAATGCCATTCTTAAAGGAATGCTCCAAATCTTGTTTGAAGACACACCCAGTGGGTATGTGCTATGCTGGCCTGGGGGAGAGAAGGCCCAAGCTCAGTGAGTTTTATGTCTCCAATTCCTGTTTGAGGACAGAACACAGTGAATTGTGGGCTTGTGGAGAGGGGGTGGTCTCTCTGGCCAATTCCTGCCTTGTGTGGGGGGCAGAAGGAGGAATGTGATTTAATAGACGCTCTCCTTGGACATAGCTGTGGTACTGCTTTGGGCTGACCTTATGGGAGTCTGACTTCTGGTTCTCAGATGTGCGGCATTGCACTGACCGCAGAGTGCATCTTCTTCGTGTCGGATCAGCAGACTCTGTATCCTCTGCTGGAAGCCACTAATAACGATGACATCTACGGTGCTGCCTGGATTGGCATCTTCGTTGGCTTTGCTCTCTTTAATCTGTCTGTCCTCGGCATCATTGGGGTCATTAAGTCAAACAGGACGATGCTGCTGGTGGTAAGTGTAGTGATATTAGTCCACAGGTCGTTAAGAGACTGAGAGCATGTCATCCTAGTATTCTGCTCACTAGCTGTTGAACGCAGCTAACTTCAAGATTTTGGTTGTAATTTTCTAGACCTTCAATGGCAGTAGGGCCCAATGAGACCTAAAGAGGCACCCTCCTCCCCTTTGACATCTAGGACAGCCCCATTGCCCAGGAACAAAGGAAGTCTAGACCAGGAAATAGGACGAGTGTGGGAGACTAGTTCCTTGGTAACTGATCCACAACTCGAACCCATGACCACAGGTGACTAGAATGACTGATTGAACCTTGTCCCCTTCAGAACAAGTTGGCACCTGCTACTTCAGCTTCACTTCCCCCCACTGAAACAACCTACCAATGGGGAAAGGGAAGGAAATTGGCTCCTTGTTAATGGAACTGAGCCCAGTAGAGGGTTCATATCATAACAGGCTTCCCTTCTCCCATTAGCTGGGTTGGTTTGAGAGAGAGCCTGGGGGACTAGGAATCAAAATGGTGGTCGTGTAGTGGGTTGTGCTGCCTGTCCTCTGGTCTAGAGGCGGCAAATACTGCAGTGCAAGGGCTGTAGCTGTATTATAGTTGTCTGGGTTTTTAGACAATATAGTCACACATCACTCCTTGGGATACCTTAATATGGCACCATATGGATACAGGTGTGGTACAAATGCCTTGATTGGTCTCTGAGTCTCCAGCAGAATCCTGAACAACATATTTGACATGGTCATACAGTGTAAATTCCTACTGAACACTCAAGCTTGTGTCCTCATTATTCACTGGTAGGTGGCATAAAATATTGATACCTCTACATAGGCTTCTGAAATTCATCAAAGTAAGACTGAATCCCTGCTGTGAGGAAACTTTGCCTTCCATAATATCTATGTGGTTGGAAAGTGTCTTGGAGTTGTTGGACTAGCCATAGACCATGCTAAAATGATGTACAGATGCTTGGTCAATAGATCATTGTGCAGCTTCTTATCTAATTCTTCAGAAGCTCTAATAACGAAGGAGAGTGGAGAAGTCTGATCTGTGTCTATACCATAAAAAGCAAAAATTCCATGAAACAAATTTTAAGACTGATAACTTTCTATAGCATGTAATAAACCTCAGACTCTCACTCTCAAGATACCATTGGGGCAAAGAACGTAGCTGCTTCCTAAGAAGGATAAAACCGTGATATTGATAATGAAAGCAGCCACAGTTCCATCAGGCAGAATACAAATAAAATGAGAATATGAACCCTTATGATTTAGGGAATAAAACAACCACCTCACTAATGACAGGGCTTCCCTTTAAATCCAGATTATGGAATATATCTGTTAATGACAGGGTAGAACTTGGATGAATGGGACTCTCAAGGTGGAGGGGGAAGAAACTTGATTCTGAGTCTCAAGGTTGTTCAGGTAGGGTACAGGTGGAGGCTAGGGCTCACAGGGTGGTGGTGGGGGGAAGGAACCCTGCTCCAAAATACCTTGAATCTGATGTTGAGAATAGATCCAGATCTGAGAGCTAACTCTGCCTTCTGCTCCGATTCGTTCCCAGTATATCATTCTGATGTTGATCACCTATGGATTTGAAGTGGCCTCATGCATCACAGCAGCAACGCACCGAGATTTTGTGAGTAGCGGTTTCCCATGCACGTTCTTTCAAGAGTAGGATGGAGGTGGAGTGTTTGAACCTGTTCACAAAATGCCAGAGCTCTATGCATACACTGCATCTAGGGCAGAGTGGAAAACTGAGGAGAGGGCTGGCTTAGAGTCTGGACAGTAATGGATACAGCCGAATCACTGAAGAGAAGGTTTAGCCTCCTAGAGGCATACGTAATTCCATAATCTCGGGTCAAGGAAAGAAGAATTTCTTCACGCAAACAGTCTGTCCATTAACTGAGGCTACTGGACCTTGGCATGTTTTTCAGCTGCAGATTGACAGTGCCATTGTAGGTGTTAGTGATGGAAGATCACTAGTAATGCTCAAATGGTAGGACTTGAGAAGGGGAGAGGCCATGTAGGTTCTTACAGCTGTTGGAAAAAGTTGTATGTTCAGTGCTCTAGCTCCAAACAAGCCTCCAGATGCTAACAAATAGCTTCTTTCCTTGCCTCCACACAGGCAAACCCGATCCGAGGACATGTTCAGCTGTCAGACTCTGGAATCTGTAGGTTTTCTGATGCTCTCAGAGTCTGGTTCTCTAATTCCTGGCATCTCAGGTTGAAGGAGAAAGACTTCCAAACTAATTTGTTTGCACAAAACTCTTTGCTGGTTCCCTACTCCTAATGGAGCAGAAAACATGCTCGATTCAGAAAGGCATCTAGTAACATGGTAAACTGGGCACAAGCAAACAATATGTGTTTTTAATATACTAAATGTATACATCTAAGAACAAAATATGTAGGCATACTTACAGCATGGAGGCCTCTAGCCTGAGAAGCAGGGACTTTGACAAAAATTTGGAGGTAATGGTGGAAATAGCTAGACATGAACTCCAGGTGTGATTCTACGGCTAAAAAGGCTAATGCAATTCTTGGATGCATAAAGAGGGAATGGTGAGTAGGAGTAGAGAGGTTATTTTACCTTTGTATTTGGCATTGTTGTGACCACTGGAACTGTGTGCCGTTCTGGTGTCTACTATTCAAGAAAAATGTGGATGACTTGGAGGGGGTTCAGAGACGAGCCAGGAGAATGATTAAAGGATTAGAACACATTCATTTATAGTGATAGCGTAACAAAGAAAAGGTTAAAGGGTGACTTGATTACATTCTATAAATATATACATGGAGAACAAATATTTAATGGTCTCTTCAATCTAGCAGAGAAAGGTTTAACATGAGCCAATGGTGGGAAGTTGAAGGTAGACAAATTCAGACTGGAAATAAGGCATAATTTTTGAACAAGTGGAACAATTTAGCAAGGGTCATGGTGGATTCTCCATCGCTAACAATTTTAAAATCAAGATTGGATTTTTCTTCTAAAAGATCTGTTCTAGGAATTCTTTTGGGGGCAGTTCTATGGCCTGTGTTATACAGGTGGTCAGATTAGATGATCACAGTGGTTACTTCTGACCTGGGAATCGATTCATCTTGTAACATCACGTGTGCTCTCTCTATCTCATTTGTCTTGTAGTTCACACCTAATCTCTTCCTGAAGCAAATGCTGGAAAAGTATCAGAACCCAGAACCAGCCAGCAATGATGATAAGTGGATGAGTGAAGGTGTCACCAGGACATGGGACCGCCTCATGCTGCAGGTGATCATGCTCTTTTAACTAAAGATAGCATCTAAACATTGCACAGCTCTGGAATTTCTCACACCCTGGAATCTTTCAGTAATAAAAGAAGGCTAGAATCTGGCTTAGAATCTTCAGCTGAGGCCTAGCCCAACCTCCAGCATCCCACTCCTGCTGGTGTATCGAATGATACTTCAGGCCCTTCAAATATCAGTCAATATGTTATGTTCCCCATACATCTGTTTATACCTGGTGTGATGCAAGCTAGTCACATGTGTGCATGGGCATGCACCTCCAAACTGGATGTCAGATCCTGTATAATGTTTGTACGTGGAATCTCAATTCTCTCTCTCCCAAATCCAGAACCAGTGCTGTGGTGTGAATGGCCCATCTGACTGGCAGAACTACATGTCTGTGTTCAGGAGCAGGAACAGTGATTCAGAGTTCCCTTGGCCACGCCAGTGCTGTGTCATGGATGTCCAAGGAATTCCAATCAACTTAGATGGCTGCAAACTGGGTGTCTCTGGCTACTATAATAATAAGGCAAGAATCTCTCTGCTTTTACTTTTTGACTTTACATTTATGAGTGGGATTATCTCATGGGGGTGGGGGAGAAGCATGGGGATTGGAAGCTTATGACATACTAGGGGTACAGGAGAGATCTGCTAGTTCCCAATGGCTTTCTGAGGAGGAGAAACTTCTGTAGCTTCCTGTCCACATCACTGGCCTAGGATAGAGTAAGATAGGAGCATTCCTGATGTTTGGGACACAGGACACAATAGAGGGGTGCTGTTCCAGTGGAACTGGTACAAGATGCCAGCCCAGGACAGTACCGCCCAAAGAACTTGCATTCTGAGGGTGGCTGACTTCATAACCGAGAGGGTTGGCATAGTTGACCGTGTTGGCTGAGCACCAGCCATTTGAATGGTGACTGATACTACATACATAGGGACTAAATTATCTTAACCTACCCAAAGGACCCAGTTCTAGAGATGGGAAGGGACAAAGCCATGTTGATAAGGCACCATGTGGGAAGCTTTTGCTGACTTCTGTGGCATAGAAGGGACTGTTGGTTTTCTGGTACCTTTCCCAAACACTAGTAACCTGCCGTAGTGCAGTGCCTGGTAAACTGTATGTTGCTGAGTTTTTTGGGAGCAGGGCGGGCAGCCTGAACGGCAGAATCCATTCAGTGAAGCATCCTGTTCACAGGGACAAACTACTGGTTGCATCGAAGGTGCATGTTTGGAGGTGGGGGCTGTGGGGGAATTCATATGACCAGTAGCTTCTAGCAATTTAGCAGAGGGCTGTCTTCTTCAGCTATATTCCCACTGGCAAAACAGAAAAGTCATGTTCTCCAGGCGATTTGATGCAAAAAGGCATAATTAATACAGTAACTTGGCCTGAAATATTTGAGGAGGATCTGTTTCCAGAGGGAATATAAAGCCCTAATCGGGATCTATTTCTTCCTCTTGTATCGGCGCATTGGCAGAGCCGTGGGGTGGGATTCCAACTATAAGCTATCTTCTGAGACCAAGCTGAACATTCGGACAGCAATGGTTGCAGTCCAACCACCACATGTTCTAGCTTACTTGTTAATGTAGTGCAAACTAGCTAGTTGTGCGCTTGTGCTTCCTGGAGAATGAGAACGCCACCTCTCTCCAAGAGAGATCTGAGCTTGTAACGCAGTTGGTAAAAGCTCAAACTCTGTTCTTGATTTGCTGCTTGTTGGCTCTGCTCCCACAGGGTTGCTATGACATTATCTCTGGTCCGATGAACAGACATGCATGGGGTGTTGCCTGGTTTGGCTTTGCCATTCTCTGCTGGACTGTGAGTATTTAATATCTGGGTATTTTTTCCCCTCTCTACTCAACATGAGTGAAATGGGGATTGGCACCAGTGAAAGGACTGATGCCTGGAGAACTAGTAGCTCCACATCCAACCGTAGGGCCATTCTGAGTTGGAAACACATTTGGGAGGTTAAGGGAGGTGGGCTGTCTTGAAGGACTGTCTCCAGATTAAGCTGTGTGAGCTCTGTTCCATTAAGTCAGGCTGTGTTCTGAAGATCACCAGTGCTGGTCTGACCTCTACATGCTCAGACATTAATGGCAACTGCGCTCAATTCCCATAAGTGCACCCTGCTGACATTCCAAAAAAAACCCTCTGTACTGTATAGCTAACTCGCTTTCTTTTGACCCTGCAAATCAGAAGCCTCTGCCAGTGGACTGATCCCAGGGCCCATAAAGTCAAACTAGTTATGTGAGCTAACCAATATGAACTCTCCCGCCTCAGCCCAGTGCAGTGATTCTCAGCCTATTTACCATTGTGGGCAACATCCACACAAAATATATATATATATATACTACCTGTATGCCCCTGAGGATGTCACATGTCAATTACCCTTGCTAATAGACTTTTGCTGGAAATGCTTATGTGGCCACTTCAAAGCTCTTTGGGCTTGAGTCTTCAAATGAAAAAAATACACCAGGACTTAAAGTATTTGCTATTCATGATGAGCAACTGATCACCTACGAAACAGTCATGGCAAAAAGTTCAAGGGCAACCTCTAGACTGAAATCAATACATAAGCACCTACAGCACTGGTTCTACAGCCTAACTGCAGATAACTCCCAAAGGCGCTAAACTCAGGCAAATTGAGCCGGAGCCGGGCAAGCCATTTGCAGTGAACAACTCTTGTATTGAAGAGTTGGCTCCTGTGTAAAGCTGCAACCGCCTGCAGCTACCTGGGGTGGATTCAGTGATGGAAATCCCTGACTTGATCCACTGAAAGGTTGAAATATCTGGGATTGTCATTCTTTTAAAAATTGACTTTCTTCACTAACAGCCTCTTTTCCTCTTTTTTCAGTTCTGTGTTCTTATCTGCACCATGTTCTACTGGAGCAGAATTGAATATTGAAGATCCAATATCCAATATCCTCCCAACAACCCCTCCTGATCTCTTGGTGCATGAAATTGCATTTGTTCATCTGTACTATTCCTCTTGTGCGCTGGAGGATTTGAGGCTCTCCCAGTCCCCCCATTACCATTCCTCCCCACATCTCCCTGAAAACCTGACAGACTGATACACTGAGCTGATCCTTCCAGGAAAGAACATTGTTTCCCTTAACCTTACTGGAGTTCTTTAGCTTTTATGCCTATTAACTGACCCAAATCCTTCACTGTTCTGAAGACGTCTTGAGTATGAGATAGATGCTCTAATCCTTCTGGAAATGGCATTGGAATGGGAAATGGCACGTAAATGTACTTACTCCAAAAAACAATTTCTTTAACCTAGGGTTAATATAAAGGATATGAGAACAAATCTGATGCATGAAGCTTTTGGTATATAGTACGTGTGAGAGATGCTGTCACGACATTACAGAGCCGCTGCTGGCATTCCTCTCTGCAAGGAAGGGGAAACTTAGACATGTAACTGCAGGAATCACCAAGTTTATTTACCATTCAGATTTAGTTCTGGCCTCTATTCAAGACATCTGTCTCCTATAAGAAGGAGGCAGACTCTTTGGGAAGTTAGGCATAGCAGAAGGTAGAAAACAGTCTTAAAGGATAAATGTAGGTTACTAGTCAACCCGAGTCAAAGGATAATTCACTACATCATAATATGCTTCCTTTGTTCAAGACTGCCTCTGGTTTTTGTCACTGGTAAGCTATAAGACACCCACCTCTCTGAAATGGTACCAATGCATGCAATATTTTGCCTCCTAAGACTGTGACCTAACAGTTTCCACAGCTCCTTGGATATCCTGAAAAAATACAATCTTGTACTCAAATGTGTTAACAGGACAAAATATTCCTCCTTTCCCACCCCCACCAGCCTACTCCACTTTCCACCTCTGGCTAACTCAGTGCATGTGACTGAGCCCTCTTGAACAAGTAGGGTAACTTGCTATCAAGGGCAACTATTAATTCTTACTCATATGTTCTTCTATAACCTCACTGAACCCAGTTGTGTCCTAGCATAAGCAGTTAAAACTCCCACTTAGGTCAATAGTAGTTGTCTGCTTAAGAGAGGCTCAAACTGGTTCACTCTGATCTGGTGTAACTCCTAACAAATGTTTTCTCAGTTACATGCATTGTGTGACATGTGTTCCTTGTACAGAATGTTTTATCAGAAACCTGTTTAAGTGTAGTGGGTCAGCTTCTAAGAACCTGCCAGTGGCCATGATTGTTAGTGTTTCTGTATATTCTGCAAATCTTTAATAATAAAAAAAAAAAGCTGAGTTAAGTTCTTACGGTCATGGGTCTTGAGTAAATCGAGGCTCCACCGCCTGCATCCAGACACCTGAATGTTGGGCTGTGTGGATCTGGGTTCAAAAAGTGCGTGGCTCCACACCTACCCCAGGTACTGAGTTGCCACTGTCTGTGCACCTAGAACGTTGTGCTGTAAGAAAAGTCTGGAGCTGACCAGCCTTGTCAGTCGAATCATGAAGGATGGATGGCTAGAACTCTTGAATTAGAGTTGGGTCACTGACACATGGTGGCTTTTGGAGCGGGGGTGGAAGGGAATCTGTTTTGGAGGGGGGTGGACACCAGAAGGCAGGCTGCCTTGGTGATATGATGGCTGCCTCCTTCAAGAGGATGGACTCTAAAACATCACCACAAGCAGTGTTTTAGTACCAAATCCTCCCCCAGGATTGGCTTGAGCAGACAGTTAGACCTCTCGTGAAGCTACACATTTAGTTTTAGCTACTATGGTTCCCACGTGCCTTAGTGACTTGTAAGGCAGAGTAGCAATAGCAAAGAGCTGCAGCTTTTATGTCACTTTTGAGGCCAAACACCTCTGGGGAGGAGGAAGAGCAGAAGTCAGTGCATCATTTTTACATGAGCATGCACACACATGCAGCTTCTCCTCGCTCGCCAAACACACGCCTATTGTGCTGGGGTGACAGCCAGCCCATCCCCCATGTGTCATGACAACACCTGCTTCTGTCTGGCTGCCCGATAGACACATACCCACTTTCAGCATGAAATCTTGAGCTCTTACTTGGTCTTAGGCGGCACTCAGGAGTTCTGCAGAGCCCCAAGCTTTGAATGATAGTCCGCACCGCCCTGTTGACACCTCCTCTGTACTGATGTGTCTGAAGAAGTGGCTTGCAAAAATGAAAATATCAAAACCACAGGGTTAGATGGCTGGGCTGACAGAAGATTATCTCCTTCTGGGATCTTCTGCTTTACTAGCTGTGGGTGAGAGGAGGCCATCTGGAGGGAAGAATAAAACTCTGAAATTAATCTGCCTTAGGCCAGTTAGTGAAATAGAGTGAATGAAGATGCCATCTCTCTTTGATAGGCAAATGGGGAATGAGAGCGTGCGAGAAAGTGTTGTCTTGATACTGCTGCCGCCGAGCACTGAAATCATGATTGATTTCAAGGATTATTTAAAAATCTCAAGTTGGGGTGGGTTGTTTTTTTTTGTGTTTTGCCTTTTGGTTCCTGAGCCTCTGGCTCCCTTGCTGGTCGTGGTTTTTAACTCTCTACAAGCATGAGGAATAGAAACATCCTTTCATTCTTTTCAAATGAGCTTGTGAAGTAACCACTTGACTCCAGGAGCTATGGCTTTAGGAGAAACATCATATAGCAGGAGAGCTGGCAGTGCTGTTGTCTGGAGTGGCCGTTTTGAGCATCTCCACTCAGGGGGCAAGAGCAGAATGGACGCAGGGTAGAATGCTGTCAAGCAGGCTCAGAGGAATCCTGCACCGCTCTTTCTGGTTTGCCTGCGTTGAGGGTCTTCATTCCAATCGCTGCAGCTCCCCACTGGGGTTGTCAGATTCCAAGGGTGGGTGGGGAAGTTCAGAGCAGTAGAGGTAAGGTAGCACAAGAGAGAAGGAATGGAAGCAAACAGGTTCATGTGCTAATGAATAGCTGTATAGGGACCCTCCTAGTTTTCCACATTCTGGACCACTGCTTCATGGAGGGCTATACCTTATCTCTGACGTGCCCATAGTGCTGGTCTAGGTGAATAAATAATGCATAACTCAGATAAGCTGACAATAAAACTCTTGAAAGTGCATTGAATGTCTTTCCCTCCACGCACGTACTTTGTAGCTGTGCTGTGTGATCTCCCTGGCTGAAGGGCTCTGAGGCTCAAGTCTTCGTACATGCCTTTGTAACGTTCATGTCTAGCTGTGAATTGTATATGCAGATCATGCCACCGCGTGTCACTTTTATCATAAAGCTCGAGCTGTGCGAAGGTCCTAATTCCATATTGCTAATAAAGTTCCATATGCTAAGTTCCTCTGTCACGTTACTGTTTAGTGCTGCCGTCCTCTTTCCGCTACCTGCCACAGCCCCTCAGCTTGACCCACCTGCCCCCTCACATGTGCGCACTGTCAAGCTCCCGTACCCTTCCTCAGAAAAGTACCTTCACTCTCACACATGTTCTTGTCTCCTGGTGCAGGCACTTGCCAGCAGGCTCTCGGGCACTCTCCTCTGCCAGAAGCTGGGCATGGGCGACGGGATGCATCACTTGCTGATTACCGGTTCTGTTCAGTCCCGCTGAAGCAGAAAAGACTTCCTGCTAACACATGAAGGGGTCATTGCCTTGGAAGCCCCTGGCATTGGCCAGTCAGAAGACAGACTACGGGGCTAGATGGTCGGCCCCAGTATGGCCATTCTTATGTTCTTCAGCCTGTTATTGACTAGTGTGTGGCAATGACGTCAGACAATGCTTGCACACCATGACAGGGTAGCAGCAAACGCCGTCCTGCTGCTGCAGCCAGCCGCCACCTAGCACTGTGGTGCCCGGTTACCCATGCCTCTGTACAAACCAACACACTGTGCCCATACAACCAGTGTCCAACATGCCTGCCACAGAAGCCCTGACCCACACCCCCCCCGGAAGCCTACTATTATCCTGAGCCATCCTGCATCAACAGCAGGTCTGGCAAGAGAAAACTGTGAGCTAAAATGTGCCAGCCAGCTGGTACCTGAATTCCTCGCACCCATAGCAGCGAGCGAGCAAAGCCTCTGAAATGCATGGGATGCTGCTCACAGAGGCAGCGTCCCAGGGGAACTCCCCCCTGCAATCGCAGGCCTCGCCTCCAGTTAGGGAAGAGGCTTTAGTGATCAAGGAGCCGGGACAGAATGCTGAGGCCTAGTTTTCACTAGGTTTTTACCACCTATTAGCGACCAGCTGAGGTGAATGAGGTGATATGGCCAGTGCAGGTTGTAATTCTCACAGGGTAGCTAGTTGAGGTGAACACTAGGGGGCAGCCTAGTGTTCCGCTATAAGGTGTCTTGTCTACACTCGGATGTTACTACGCACTTGTTTCCCTTGTGTGGGTGTACCTTCGTTAGGGTGTTGTGGCCAGTGGAGAGCATGCAGAGGTGGTGGCAGCAGCTCCCAACAGAGTCTCTGCCACTTGCAATGCTACAGTGAATGCAAAAAGGCCTCTAGCATCCCATTCCTGCTCCCAGCAAGGGCTACGCTTTCCCCGGCGTTTGGTTCATAACGTAAACCGTTTCATGGTAGAAAAATGAACAATCCTGGTTGCTGTGCATGACTATTAGCTGATTGCAAGACCCCTTTGTTGAAGGGTTTGGTGTATTTCAGGCTGCATCTATCAGGTTTAGGTTTTTTCCCTTCTCGTTGGACCGTGCCTGGCTGGAACCTTCCTTCATCAGATGCCTTATTTCCCCCATCCCCAGCTCTGGCCACACTTGTGCTGAATCCTTGTGGCTCATTCTTAAGCAGCAACTGAACGGTCATCGCCATAGTAAAGCCTCCTCCTCTTATTAGGTTTAAATATTTCCAGGTCCTTTAAGATGAAGGATTTAAACACCAGATATATATAGACACTGCCACAGATGTTCTGTGAATAAAAAACAGCTCACTTGTAAAGACAGGTCTGGACTAAGAGCCCGGATCTGAACGTCCATGGGCTTCGTAGGTGCTCAAAATCCAAACCTGGCTCCTGAACCACGTTTGGCAAAGAACATGCAGAACGTTAGTTCCTGTTTTTTATAATGGGCTGAACCAAAAGTCCTCATTTTAACACACGTGCTCTAGCTACTTCTGGGAGCCTGAACGCCAGCCCCAGAGCTGAATGTTGCAGCTCGAGTCCGTCTGTAATCCCCTGTGCCCTGAAACATTTCATCTTTAACCCCACAGAGAACTTCAGAGGAGTTAGCCTAGTGTGTCCTGTATTTGCGGACTGGCTCCTGCCCTGGCTAAGGATGGACTCAAAGATCTAACAGCCCTTTTCCATCTCTAGCTATTATCATCCTTGTTTTCATTTTTTTCTTTCACACTCCAACCACGTCTCCTCTCCCGCTTTCGTAGCCTGCCTGTCTCTCCTTTGCTACCAGTGTGCCTCCAGTTCTATGCTGGTTGCTAGCCAGAAAGTCAGGTCAAGAACTGGCAGCAGAGGTATGAATTGTTGACAGCACTAGGCTGCTGAGCTGGGTTGTGGAGACAGGGCAGGTTTCTACAGGAGCCTTCTTTGGTGCGAGGTTTAACACCCTGGCTCCTGGACAGAAATGGACAACAGCCACTTTGGAAACATGCTGAAACATGAAGCCATCATTGTTGTAAGACAAGGGCAGGAATCGGTCATGTTGTAACCAGTTCCTCCAGCACAGACACTGCTGGTTCACTCTGTGCTGTAATTTGCATTGAGTCAGCCTTTCAAACCCACAGTGATCTGCAGTCAGGCAAAAACGACAGGATGGAAAGTGTGTCTGAGCATTTCCATGTGTTTACAGATGGTGGCTGCTGGCACAGTTTAACTGTAGTAGGGCTTCCGTGTATAATTTGCTTGAGTTCTTTAATCATGGAAATCTTGGTAGTCGGTTGAGCGGTTCCTTGGGTGTTATGGACAGGTAATAAAATACTCTTGGTGGCAAGCAAAGAATAAGATGGGTATAACGAGAGAACCCTGTGAGCAATATTAGTCATCGGCTCTTGGTGACAAGTCGAGACAGAGTGTATGATGTTTAATGGCTATGTGAATGGTGTGCTGGTTATATGCTAGTTGCCAGAGAAATTTACAGGAAGCATATTTGAGTAATTTTCCTAAAGGGAAAGCAAAGTCAAGTAAGGCTGTCAGAGTGGAGGCTTTATTTGGAGTGGAAATAAAGTCCTATGCAAAGCTGGCCAGAAATAATTTTCCCATCCCCCAAGAATTTAAAGATTTTAACAAATTTTCCCATCCCAAATTGGGACAAAAAGTCAAATCTCAAATATTTGTGAACTGAACAAAAAAAAATTAGCTTTGGGTCACTCAAAAAGATTTGTTTGGATAATTTCAAAATGTTTTGCTTTTTGATCTTCTCCCTTTTTATATTGCACTATTTTAAAAAAGCATACATTAATTTAAATTTTGAAACTCAAAGTTGTTTCAAAACAAAACATGCAACTTTTTTGTTCTGAAAATGTCAAAACGAGGCATTTTGAAAGTTTAAAAAAAAATTTTTTTTAAATGGCACATTAGTTTAAACTAACCCTTTCCCATTAATAGTCTCAATTTTGATGAATTGGCATTTTCCACCAAAAAATGTTTAGTTGAAAAATTCCCAACCAATTCTAAGTCCCAGGCTCAGCTGGTGTGTGTGGACAGTTGTTACTTTTAGGAAGCAAACAGCAGGTCAGATTGCAGGGTTGGCTGCAGAGTTTACAAAGTAAAGTCACTTAATGCACTAATGGCAGGTCTCAGATGCTATGCCAGTAAGGATGGTATACCAGAGAAACCCAGTGTATGATTTTAGTTAGGTTCATAGTTTTCCTTTATAATTCATAATTATATGCAAGAAACAAACTAACATGAAGTTCTGGTTCTCTCAGTAATTTCTTGTGTTTTTTCTAGATGGTTTAGTTTTTCCTTTACTAGTGTTAGGTTGTCAATACATTTCTATTTTTTTATTGCTCCTGTTATTTTAAACAAAGCAGATGCCAGAATGTAATATACTAAATGAGGGAACACACAGTAACATCATGGAAATATCAGATATTCAATATTACAACAGGCTTCCAGGAATATGACCTTAAATACTTATAATAAGAGTAACTTTGTGAGAGCCAAAAACCTCTGGCCTGACTTTCAGAGTTGCTGACCGTGCACAACTCTCATTGACCTCAGGAGGGGTTGTGAGTGCTCGGCACCACTGAACATCAGGCCACTAACTTATTTTGCTCCCTTAATTGGGAGAAAAGCCCCAAACAAACCCAATTCCATGGTGCTTCTAGCTGGCAAATTAGGGATTAGAGGTAATAAGAGAGGGAGAGAGAAGCATTCATTCATCACATTCACCAAGATCATACGGGAGATTAAAAATAAAAGTTTCAAAACACCACCAGGGCACAGGTCTGTTTTATAAAGACTCCAGTTTAATCTCATGGCTGAGACCTGGCAAAACTTAATTTCTTAAAGCAATAAAAGGCACAAAGGCAGGCATTCCACCCGGGCAATAATGCTTAACAAAGATATGATCCATCGGGACTAGCAGAAGAAATAATCAATAGCCTGTAAACCACCTGACATCTCATTTCCAACCCTCCCCCGACTTGCATCAAGTCAGTATTTTGAAGGGGACCAACGGATGCAGGAGTGAGCTGCAAGCTTTCTGGGGTGCCTGCACTTACCACTGGGCCCTAAACAGGACTTGGCTATTGCTTGTCTTCTCCTTCCAGGCCCAGTCCAGCTCCCATTGAAGCCAATGGCAAGCTTTCCATTCACTACACTAGTCGTTGTGTGTTAGTCAGGAACAGGTTAAGATTAAACAGGGTCGGGATCAACCATAGGCTCTCACCCATCCATGTATATTTACTTTTGGGAGGGAAGACGGCAGAGAGGCAAAAATCAGGGACCCCCAGGGAAAATGTGGAGTTGAAACTCCACTGGGTATTTAAGGGAGAAATCGGTCATGGTATTTTGGGGCTTAGTGATCTATTCAGTCCTCTTCTAGGACCCAGGCCCACTCCCACTGATTTCAGGGGGAGTTTTACCATTGACTTCAATGGTGGTAGGATTTACCGTCGATCCACGACTGACAATAACCAGATCTATTTAGCTTCACCTTCCTGTGCTGGTTATAACCTGTTCCGGCTCACACTCTCAGCGCTAGAGAAATGTTAACGGCAAACAGTATCTGTACATCAGCCTGAGTTTCCCAGACATGATGCACCTGTGTAGACAATTCCTTTGCTTTTAATTACCCTTTTTAATATATTTCTATATAATGTTCTTTTATATATATAAATTTAACACAGTATTAATCAGTACAGGCGTTTTACAACTAAAGAAAGAAAGGCCTAAAAGATTTTGATTGCACTTTTTGGACTCTGGCTGGTGGAAAAAGTCGCAGGCTTTGCTGCTGGTGTCTGTTGCCGACCTAACCTCCCCCCCAGCTCGGATGTGTTGAAGTTCTGCAGCAAGGAAGTGCTTCAGCCTTTGTAAAATGATCGAATGGGACGGACAGTCTAGTTTACAATGTAAGGTTTAGTCCTAGCGCCTGCTTATCCCCAAGGACATGACTGCACCAGCCAGTCCCACACTCATCAACACCCCTGCCATGAAGCCAAGTAAACCCTCGCACTTCCAGCCACCAATGCCCATCCCCTTCAGCCAGGTGTCCCCCTACACCCATCTCCCCTTGATCCACACGACCACCACCATCCAACACCACTCCCATCCAGTCAGGTGACCCCCACGTCCACCAACAACCTGCAATTAATGGGAGCAACATGCATTCCTTCCCTCCTTGCACTCTATAGAATGGGAAGTGACCCCTCTGGGTCTGTTTTGTCCCCTCTTCTAGACCTCATAAACCAACAGAGGTGTGATGTACAACGTCAGGATTGCTCCTTAGGTCATAAGAGGCCATCTGCAAACCCCAGAAGAGAGGCCCTCACACTCTTCACAGGATGGTGGGAACTATAGCCCAGCAATCTAACTAGGAAAAGCATTTCCATGCTAATAAGAACAGGCAATAGGTATCTGCCCCTCACATAGGAAGACCCCAAATTCTGGGATACACCCGTCTTCCATAAATCTATTCTGCCCCTCACAGATACCTTGCAGAAACTCCCACCATCCAATGCTTTGAGGAGCTGTGCTGGAAACCATGGGTTAGGTACCCACAATGCAATGCTGCTTCAATGGGTGCAGGGTATGCTGCACATGGACACAGGGCAGAAGTACACCCAGAAATGGGATGGCTAATGTGAATGTGCTACGCCATTTCAACTTACCCCGATTCAGTTGCACTGGTGCAAGTTGCAGTGGTGCAGTTCTCTAGTGTAGACACGGTTCCACCAACGGCACCATGACCCTACAGCATGGCCTAGTCTAGTAGCAACAGGGCTGAAACCAATTTCCAGTTCCAAGCCCCATGAGCTCTGGGGAAGTTTGTCTCCAGAGGTGGACTTGGTGACTGAGGCCCAGCTCGACAATCAGCTGATGAGAAACACTGAATCTTAAATCTTCCCAACTGCAGAACTTTGAATTCCTGATCCAAACTTTGTGACGTAGGGGCCATCTTTGATTATAAGCACAGAAGTGTTTCTGCTAGACTTTCCCTAGGTTGCCACAAGAGATGTCACTCCCTGGGGCCTACCGTGGTACTTTCTGCACCAACGGAAGCCAGTTAGGTTTCAAGTAGAGATGGTCTCAAGCTGCAAAATTTGGATCAGACACCACTGGATTTGGGGGTGTTCAGGTCCAAGGTTTTACCCAGATCTGGGTGTGGGCTCAAATTTTGAAGACCCTCAAAGACCGTGGTGTTTGGATCCAGGATTCAGTAGTGTTTAGTCGCAAGATTAAAATTCTATATGTCTATATGGTGGCTTTGCCTCTGTTTTAGTAACAGGTTTGATTATATGACAAATGAAAGAATTTAAGGAGTCAGATTTTCATCTTTCTTCTTTTTTGTTTGTTTGTTTGTTTGTTTTTGACGGTTCACTTTATGAAAGTAACCTGGTCTATTTCTACTTTCACCTTTCCATTCTCAGTCACTAGCACAATGCCACAATGGTTGGGTTTCTAGCAGATCGGGGGGAGAAGATGTAAATCACCACACAAAATAATTGATTTCCCTGACATTGAAAAACCTGGGAAGAGAACCCTTTCTATTCACATTACATTTTGCAGCATTGTGTAATAAACCCAGGAATATTGCAGCTAACACAAGGAGGAGCTACACAAGGGTACTTGGCATATGTGGAACTCTAGTTCCATGCTGTATCATATTCAGCAAAAGCTGGAGGACTAGCTATGCTCCTAGTTTAGTGGGGGGCTGCGGAGGGTTTTCAGTAGGCAGGGGGCAGGAAGAGATCGCTGCTATGGGGCCGCCTGTTCAGGCCCAGCTCCCACACTCCTTACTCAAGTAAAACCCCTGCTGAAGTCTATGGGAAAGCCTGCATCGGGGTGAGGATACTAGGTTCTCTCCAGACTACTAGCCCCTCTGACTGAACGAACCCTCATGGGTTTCATTCTCCACTGCCTTGCCCTGTGTGTGGGCTTTTCTGTCCAGGCAAAGCAGGGGTCAAATGCTACAGGTGGTATAAAAGGGCACAGCATTCCGATTCGGTCATTTGTCCTCGCTTTGCACAGAGCTAACTGACGAAATCGGACGCCAGGCAGTGGGGAATCATCCCTGTGGTCTTGGAGCCTACACACCTCTAGTCCCGACCAGCCCCATGACACGGCAGTTTACTCTTCATCCGGACCAAGCAGCCCATTGGTTGGGTTTGCAAACCAGCAGCCCCTCCACCTGAGACGCCGAGAGTGCAGATGCCTTCAAATAAAGAGCTAAACACAGACAATTAACATGTTAATGGATTCATAACTTTGAAGGGGAGCGTCTCCTGATTGTCACTGGCTGTGGGAGCCATTGCTATTCAAACCACAGCCCATGCCAGCTGGCAGAGGAACTAGGACTAAGACTGGCTAATAATGACCCTGATGGACACCGTTACTAGGACTTTAGCAGTACTGGTGTCTCTCTCTGCTGCAGGGGCCCTAGTGACATTTTAACTGTAGAAGGCCATGCAATTGCCTTTAGTAACACACCTGGTAACAGACGAGCCTGCAGTTAACTCTAAGTTACAGACTTTGTAGCGGAAGCCTAAATCCCATTCATAGGGCAGCTGTCCCTGTTTGGCCACATATTGGCAGTAATAATAACAACCCCTCAGGATACAGTTTAATTCCAACCGAATTCCCTCTCGGGATATCAGGCATGTTGTTCCTCCATTCTGTGCACCAACAAAGCACTTTCTCTACAATGTTCCTAATCAATCGGAAGGCACCAACGGACAGGGAGGTGAAAGTCAGCCAGGTGCTCAGTGAGTTGGCCTCAACTCTCAGGAACATGAAGTGCAAAAGCAACCAAAGGCCAGTGGCTGGGAAGGTGCAAAGCAGGAGGGGAGGGCGTGCTGAGCTGAGGATGTGCTGACTTCAGGGTTCTCGTGATCTTGTCTAGCTGCTGGGACCCCAGGTGCGGAGATTGACTGGAGGATGCTGTGGACAGGTAACTAGCCTCTAAGTGATGGTGAAAACTGTTGATCTAAGTCTTTTGTTTGGACAGAACCTCCCTTTCACTAAAATAAACCAGGGTGACTACTAGCACCCTGGAATCAGGTACAAGCCATCCCCCAACAAACGAGGGACTGCAAGACAGCCAGGCAAGTGGGAATCACTAAGTTGAAAGAGAAACTGGGCTTAGGTTTTTCAGCCACCTTCATTCCAGCTATTGCACATTCTGGGGCAGCACGTCTGTGTTGCAAGAGAACAGCTATAGGCAAGGGTAGTGCCTTCAAGACAGAGCATTTGCCATTGGAAGCTGTTTAGGTTAACACCATCCCGTGTGATCTTTACAGGTCAGCTTCACCTTCTCACCTTCAGCTATCACGATCAGCTGGACAGTTGGTCCCGCGTCATCGCTTGGGGAGGGAAAGGAGAAGAATGTACCCGGCTGGTCTTATCTCCTTCACGTACATTGTACCCATGTCCATTAGACCAGGGCAGTTTTTTTCAGCCAGAGGGTGAGACTTTCACAGGGTGTGTTAGGAATCAAAACTGAAGAAAACAAACTTCCTTGGAATTTTTTTTTCAAAGAGCAGATAATTTGGGGTTGCAAAGAAAGGAGAGAGGGAATGAGAACCTCAGTAGCAAAATGCTTTGCAGGAGGAAATAAAGGATTTGTGTCCTTCTTGCATAGAATATTTATAATCATAATAATAAAATAATAATAACAACAACAACAACAACAGCACAGTTGGTCTCAAGGTGGGCACTCCCATCTCATCCACCAGGGAAGAGGGGTGAGGTGAGCTGGCGTTATTCTATCTGCCTCCCGCTTCTCCCATCCAGAATCACTGACCTCCTCTGGGGCTGGTAAAAGCAGCTGGTGGAGGTCTCCAATCTCTGGCCATTTTTGGGGATGGTCATTTTGTTCCGCAGAGTGACCCCCTCGGGCGTTGTCCGCGGGTTCCCAGACAGATCGCCACAAATGGGGTTATGAGAGTTGGTCTGAGAGGGGCTTCTTATGGGTGATAACAACACCCTAGAGTCGGCTGAGGAAGACGGATGGTCCATGATGGGGAAGGGTGGGCTGAAGAGAATAAGGCTCTGGGGCCTTCCTGGTCTGGATCTGTAGGAAGGCTTGGAAAACCCTGATGGCCTCTCCATTTTTGAGGATTGTGGGTTGTCTCCGGCGGTCTCCCCCTCTGAAATGCGCTTTCGGCGCAGCACTGGCGCCTCCTGGGTGGAATGACGACTGGAGAGGGAGAGATCGGGCAGGGGGATGAGGCTGCCATGCCTAGAAGATGTTGAATCCATGAGAGTTGGGTCACTGTTTTCTTTCTCCTCTTTGGCTTTCTTCTCGACCCGAGGGCTCTTTGGGAGCTCCAGCTGTCCCCAAGCTGTTCGGTGGGCCTGCCTGCTGGCTGAGTGGGCTTCCGCTTCCTTCCAGCCTGGCGACGCAGGGAGGTCGCAGTCAGCGTTCTGAGTCTGTAGCGGCTGTGGGACCTGTGTGTACTGGATCTTGGGTGCTATCACCGGCACAGCTCTGGCCTGGCACATCTTAATCATGAAGGAGGTCCTCACCGCCGACACGCTCACCGGGGCAGAGTTACGCCGGCCGGTGGCAGCGTGGGCCATTGCCATGTAATCCAGGTCTAACTCCTGGGGATCGAAGCGAGATGCCCAGGGGTCGCCTTTGTTCCTGGCAGGGCAGGCAGCGGGCAGCGATGGGACGGAATCGCTGCTCTTCCTTTCTTTCTGCACACAGAGGAGGTTTCCAGGTGAAATGGGCACCGCCAGGCTTTCAAACTTGAAGAAATCGGGGGCTGGGAGGAGTGAATCCAGGTTGAGAGACGACGGCCTGGTTCTCACTTTACGGGGTGCGTCTTCACCTTTGTCGTTACTCGGCTGTGGCTCGTTGGCGGAACACAGCCCCGTGGCGACAGCCACTCCGATGGTGGCAGCGTCTTGAGGCCTGGATGGATCCTCATCTCTTTTCTTTGCCTGTAAGAAACCATCTGGGGTGTTACCGTGTGGGAAAGGCAGCGCAGGTGTCAATTCCTGAGGGTTTTCTTTGCTGCCCTCCACTTCCTTCTCCTCCGGCTCTGAAAGAGAGGCAGCGTGCAGTGCCTCACGCCTGGCTGGCAGACCTCCTCCTGCATCGCTCAATCCCTCAGGCTCAAGAGAGCATTCTTGAGGACTCAGACAGGTCTCGGCTCGCTTGACGTGGCTCGGCCTGGGTGGTGAGGTTGGACGTGTTTCTAACAGCTCCCTGGGCCCCACGCCAAGGCTGCCCCGTGGGAGCTCTTCGGCTGCACCCGTGAAAGGTGGTTGGAGAGTCCACACACTCAGCACTATGTCTTTACTATCCAGGGAAAGGCTGCGGCTGAACCGTGGCCTGGCGGAAAGGCCCCTCTCCACTCCATAACTCGGCGGCTGAAAGTCGTGCATTGCCTTTTCCAGGGCGTTCTTGAAGGTGGGGGAATGGAGTGGGCTGGTGACCCACTGGTGATCCTCCCATGGCTCTACCAGCTCAAAGCCCTGGACATTGTCTGTCCACGCGTCCTCCTCTTCATGGTCCAAAGAGTCCCGGGCTCCATTAGACATGCCCCTCTCTTTGGGCTGCTGGGCTCCAGCACCACTTGCCCTCTTTGAGGAGAGTAGGCCATCTCCATGGGGAGTCACTCTCTCAGGCTCCTCCCTCCGGATCAGGGCTCCATCTTGGCCTACAAGGCCATCCTTTTCCTTCTGCAGCAGGCCCGGGTGGCCTTTCTCCTGGGCTTGATCTGAACACATCCCTTTGGGATCTGAGACCTCTTCTTTTAAACGAATCTCAGTGAGCGGCTGCTCATCGTAAAGCTTCCGGTCTTGGTGGGGAGGCGGAAGATCATTGCTGGCGTCCTCCGCCACTAGATGGTTCTGTGGAGCAGCTGCCCCAGGCAGGATGGTGTCCAGTTCAGGTGTGGTAGGAGAACAATCCCGATGTGCTACCAGTTCAGGTTTACAACTCTGGAGGCTGCCAGACTCCTTTGATCCTTCTTTGGAGGTGGCACTAAATAAAGGCAGCAGAGATGTGACCTGTGGGGTTCCGGCCGGAGTTTCCTGTTCAGCCAGGGTCAGGGCAAGCCCAGAACCGGAAGAGAAGCTGTCTGTTTGCTGTGAAGCAGGGAACTCAGGAGTTAGTGCTGCGTGCATTATTTGCTGGTGTGGGTCTGTCTCAGGGACAGCTGCAGGCAAGAATGAGAGCTCCTCTTCCGATTCAATAATTTTGAGTTCCTGTTGAATCTCCGGCCACAGTGGTTGCAGCAGGGCATTGGCAGTGTCATCTTCAGCCTGAAAAACACCAGAAATGTCAAAACCTGGCATCGAGCTCTCCCATCTCCACATGTCCATCTGCCTTCCGCCCACAATGCTGCCCATAGCAGCCCTCCAGGAATACAGTGGAAACCTACGCACTCATACACTTGCCACCAGAAATCTGTTCAAATAAAATAATAACAATACCGTGCTCTTATATAGCATTTTTCTATCAGTAGATGTCAAAGCACTTGACAAAGAAGGTCAGTGTCACTACCCCCAGTTTACAGATAGGGAAACTGAGGCATAGGATGGTGACGTGACTTGCCCATGGTTACCTAGCAGGCCATTGGCAGAACCAGGGATAGAATCAGATCTCCTGAGTTCCAGTCCAGTGTTCTATCCACTAGGTCACACTGCCTCCCTCGCATATGCCCGTAAACAAATGGGTTTACAGGGAAGATCATCAGAGGTGGGACGAGGACTCCGGTCTGGTGGCAAGTGCCCAAAGTGAGTTAGCAGAGAAACAATAGCTACAATTCCTCAGGCTCCATCCCAAACTGCCCCATTAAATAGAGTAGGGTGACCAGATGTCCCAATTTTATAGGGACAGTCCTGATATTCAGGGTTTTTTCTTATATAGGCCCCTATTACGTCCCCCTTCCCCCATCCTGATTTTTCACACTAGCTATCTGGTCACCCTAAAAGCGACTCCCCTGCCCCAGTAGAGGGGCGCTACACACCCCATTAAAGAAATGTTGCCAAATGCAAGGGCAGGCACGTTGGAAGGAATAACTGGAACTACTCATACACGTTGCTGGCTGTGACGCTGGCTGGTTTAGGGGGACCATTTATGATATTTAACATCAATATTTCAAAGTGACAATAATTTGCATGGGATAGGCCATGTCAGGTACCGCTAGAAAGGTTATCATTTGCTAAGTATGATGATATTGTTTGTGTGCCATATTTGCATTAGAAGTTATGGATATGTTTGATGTATCTGTATTTCACCTTGTGCTGTGTTTCTGGGTGACTCCCCAGACAGGATGGCAGCAACAATAAGCTGCTTAATCGCCCATTAAGAAAAGTCACAGGCACACAGGCCTAGGGAGAGAAGCCTGGGCTACACCTGATAAGTCACCAGGACTTGCCCATGTGACCCTGGACTCCATCTTATTTCTGTAAATTTCCACAAGCAACATGGCAAAGGCCAAGGGACATAAAAGGCAGCTGCACCACATCCATATTTCTTCAGTCAGTCTTTAGTCTTCACTCTTCAGCCTTCACCTACTTCTGGATCAACTCATCTACCACTGAAGCTGTGAAACAAAGGACTGAGACCCGATCCAGGTACTGGATGTACACCAGAGGGACTCTACAAGCCTGCAAACGCCATAATTCTAGTGAACACCTGATATATATGGACTTTCAAATCATTTGTATGTATCTGATTGCTTTAATCATTTAACATTTCTCTTATGGTTTGTTTCTTTCCTTTTATAATAAACCTTTAGTTTTATTTACTAAAGGATTGGCTGGCAGCGTGGTATTTTGGGTAAGATCCAAACTTATATTGATCTGGTACTGTGGCTGACCCTTTGGGGTCAGGAGAACTTTTTTGGTAGAGAACATACAGTTTTAAATAACTTATCTCTTTACTGGACCTAGTGGGTGTTTGGGAGACAGAGACTGAAATACAGTAAAGGGGGCTGTGTATATTTCGTTTTAGCTTCTTGATAACCAGTGTGGGGAATCAGAAGCACTGTTTGTGGCTGGTTGGGAAGTCTGACTTCAGTGTCACCCACCAGTGCTGGGAGAATCTGCTCTCCTTTTACAGCCTGCCCTGACTTTGGCATTTTCAGGTGATCTACCCTAGGCCCAGATGGGTCACACTGGATTCCAACTCATCTGTAAATACTCAGAGGAAAGCTCTGGGGTGGCTGTGAGTGACAAAGAAAAGCTCTGCTCAGTGTGCAGCAGTGGCCCAACAAAATGTTTGGATGGGTCAGGAAGAGAATAGAAAACAAGACTGAGAATATCAGTCCTGATAAGGGATATGGCAGAAATAGAAGGAGGGGGTCAGAGACGGCTGGTCAAAACATTTAGACATATGGAGAGACTTTCGGATGAAGAGAGAGAGAAACAACAGGAGGGTATAGTTAAGAGAATAAGAGGGGACATGACAGCTGTGTGCTGAATAGAGAAGGGCAACCAACACCTGGCCACGCCTGTATCACATGTCAAGGTCACAGCTTGAGGTTGCTGGGATGTAGACACACATGCTACCATCTCCCTCAGGTCCTTTGAGACAATGGGTATTGTTTCCTCCTTACCGGCTCACTCAGAAACAAAGCCTCCTCTGCTTTCACTGTTGGCGTCTCCGGCTGCTCCTGGCTGGCTGTCTCTGAGGGGTTTTCCTGCATCCTGAGCTGGCCTTGTTCGACCTCACCTGCCGAGTGCAGGCCTGCCGGGCCCTCTGGTGTTGGTGTCCGTTTCAAGCCGGGGTTCTGCTCTGGGGCTTGTCTGTCACTGGGGCTGCTGCCCCCGCCTAATATCTCCTGGTTTTCTGTCACTGGCTTTGGGGTTTCCGAGGACTCTGGCTTTAGCTCCTTGGCTGCCATCAGTTCCTCAGTGGCAGAACCTGGATTAGAAACACGGATCAGCAACATAAACCACTCACCACACAGGGCGTGCAGCTGGCCCAGGGCACCGAGAGAAAGGACGTGTGTAGGTCCCACTCATCCTAACTGATAAAAAACAACGTCCTTTATACACTGCTTAGGAGTCCCCTCTGGCATGGAAGCTCACACGATTTGAGTCCCATGTCCCCGTGGAGCAACCTCACTTCTCTGCATCAACCCAGTGCATCTCACCTCAATGCCCACCCGCCCCCCAAGCACACATGGGGGCCTCTAAGCTTCTCCCTGCCCCCAGGGTGCCACTGGGGGCCCCTATTCTCTCCACTGCCTTGCTGACTGCACTGGATGGAGTAGCCAGTGGAGCTGGGTCCCTACCAGGGGTGGTTCCTGTGCCCTGCTTTGGCCCGGCATTGCTCATTGCCGGGGCAGGGCTCTGCCCACTTCTACTAGTTTTACCTGCTGCAGCCTCAGTCCTGGGCTGCTTCTCCTCCCTGTCTGGGGCCTGCTCAGGCCTGGGCTGGCCATCCCCTTCCGGTGCCGCGGGAGCAGCGCTGTCTGGCCCAAGAGCAGACGATTCCTCCAGGCTGGAGAGGCCAGCTTTGTCCTTGGCCGGCACGCGGCACGGAGTGCTGTTGGTGCTGATGACGGCAGACACCCGAAGGGGCACAGAAACGGCAAAGGGCTCGGAGATGTTCAGGGCTTTGCGCTGGTGCCGGGGGGAGGCTTCCAGAGGGAAGAGGCTGCTGGGGAAGCCCGACTTGGCGGCAGCGTCAGAGGTGTAGAACATGCGGCACGTCTTTGGGGAGGTCTGCTCGTTCTCCGGGTCCTCCATGGCTCGGAACACCTTCAACTGCTCGGGGGGCGGCCTCGCCAGCGGGGCCCTGGGGACAGCTCGATCCCCGATGAGCTCTGAGCCTCCCTCGGCCCCCGCTGCGGCCCCCTCACAGTCCCACTCACCCTCCTTTCTGAGGTCACCTGAGCTGCCTGTGCCTCCCGTCTGCGTTTTCATCACCGGGATGAAAAACCCTCCAACAGCGACTGTGCGTTTGAACCGGCCTTTCTCCTCCTCCCCTGGGGAGAGGGGACAAACAGAGAATTGGCAAAGGGAAGCCTCCCTCCATACACCCAGGAGACAGGGCGGGTCCCACGGCACACCCCCAGCCCTTCAGAGTCTCTGATACAGGGCAGGGGACAGGACCCACTAAACTCCTCTGAGGCTCCTCCGCCAGGAGATGGCAGCTCTCACAGGTAGCTGGAGCTAGACAGGATCCCCTCCGCTGGAAACTGCCCAGGATTCTCACTGGCTCCGGGCATCCCCCCCATGCCCGTGCCAATCGCCCGTGTCTGGACTTTGCCGGCTGGTCACAGGCGCCAGGCACTGCCTCATCCTCCTCCCAGGCAGCCTTCCCACAAACAGGGACCTCATGCCCCCTGGAATAACGCAGAGCTGAATCAAGCCAATTGTACTGACGACAGAAATTCACACAGGCACATATATACCTGCCCAGAGGCACATGCCAACATACAAGTACATGGACAAGGGGAGAGGAGTGCATACACACAGGTATGGTCGTGCATGGACACATCTAAACATCCTGTGAACTGTGGAAGCACACAAGAACGTGCAACGTACAGAGAGAAGTAAACACAGACACATGTGGGTAAGCATGCATCGAAACAAGAACACCTGCCAACACATATGCGCACACACGAGAGCCAAGAGCTCACAGGCCTGTCCCGTAGCTCGGCGGCCTTAGGTACAGACTGTCATGTCTCACCTTCTACAGGCAGGGAACACAGTGAGTCCATGCTTTTAGCTGGTCGAATAGTTGCTTTTTCTGTGGAAAATTAAGTTTAGAAACCTACTTCAGATCCTGGCACCTCTCAGTCTACATCCCAACTGGAGAACATAGCGTAATGAAAGCCAGTGCAATGATCAGAGGGTGGGTTAATGCAGTGAAAAGGCATTTACAGTCCCATTATTAACAGGAAACAGCCTGACTTCACTCAGTGCACTATTTAGCATACAGCTGGGCCCAGAAAGGACCCCAGGCTCCAACACCGTCACATTTTGGGAAAGGCCAGGTCTGCAAACGAGTGCTGCAGCTCAGGTCCGTGACTGATGTGGGATGGTAGCATGCTGAAAGTATTCCTTATCAGAGAGGTAGGATGGTCTTGTGGTTAAAAGCGAGGGCTATTCTAAGAGCTGTGTGACCTCGGACTGCATATGCAAATCACACAGGATGGGTGTGATTGCAGGTGCGCAAGTACATTATCAGAGATGGGCCAGAGCCATAAAGTTTGAATCAGGATCTGAACTCCCACAAAATTCAATGGGGTTTGGCTCCAGGATTCTGATCCAAGCTCACCTCTAATTATTATACAGAACCAACCATACAAGTGATATGTAATGTTGCAACCTCTAGTGATTTTATTGATACTTTTGTGGTTTAAGGTTTTTTTTTAAAGCCCCAGCTCCTGGATTCATGAGATTATGCAAGAATCAATCCTACCTTTTTTTAAAAAGAAAGAAACAAAAAGTAAGTTTCTAGCCCTCATGATTGCAGAGAAAAGCATGAACATATGAACCCTAATGGCTCCAACACCAGGCAGCTAATTAAAAGAACCCCAAATGTATTTTTTGTTTAAATCTCCTTATTTTTAAGACAAACCCATGATTTTGCAGGACCTGACTCATGAATTTTGAACCCCTGGGCTTGGCAATGGTGGATGTGCGCCAAGGAAACAGAGCAATTGTTAGATTTCAACAAAGGAAAATCTAGAGTTTGGGATGCTGGCCATTAGGAAAAACCACTTTTTACCTTTGAACTCTGCAAACGTGATCCTTTTTTATCAAAGTACCCAGAGACAATAAACACGGGAATGCAGGGTACCAGCGTATACAAAGACACTTTGGTTCTTTAACACCCTGTGAGCGTAGAACAGCCTCTCGCTTAATACCACCCTAGAGTGTGTTGGGAAATGGCACACAGCCAGGTTATGAGCGATAATACTTTCAGGAGTGCAGCTCCCCCTAACCCCACTCTGGGGTGTTAAAACGTATCCAGGTTATCAGATACTTAAGGCCCAAATCCTCCATGGTATTTAGGCTCCTAGGCCCAGGCCAGGGTGCTGGGCAATATTCATCCCAACACCACGGTGGAGTGTTCTGGGTTGACGTTCCCTGGTTCTGACTGCCTGTCAGTGCCGTCCGTGCTGAAGTGAAAAGCCCATGATGCAATGGGCCAACTATGTGACCTCTCCACCCTTCCCCCCCACTCTAGAAGCCGAATCGGACTTTCACCCTGGATCTGAATTCTTGCAGCACTAGCATTAATGGGCTACACGCTGCACCATTTGCCATAGGAGAAAGGAGTGATTAGGGGAAGCTCGCTGGAGAGGGGATTAACTGCCACACTGCTTCTTACCAGAGAGTTTCTGCCCTCTCACAAACACGCTCCCATTTCGGCTCAGTTTTGACTTTGAATCTGATCCAGACCGGCCCAGGTTAAAGATGGACTTCCATTTCTTAGATTTGGTGGACAATTTTCTCCTGGAAGAGAAAATGCACAAGAGATTAGTGCCAGGTACCTGGGGCTGGACACGAGAGATCTTTGCCTTCTCGGTGTGTCACAGAAACCGCTGTCTCCCCCATCCACCCTCAACCTCCGCTCCTCTTGTAGTCTCGCTTTTTAATTCTGGGTCTGGCAAGGCAAACATTATAATAACCTTAAGGCAGAGGTTTTTAAAGGGTCCCAGAGGAGTTAGGCCCACAAATCCCTGTGCTTTTCAAGGGAGTTGGGCACTAACTGCCTTGGGCCCCTTTGAAAAGCTCAGTGTAAAACTGCAGGAGAAGCCCCACATCTCACGCATGTTCTCCCTTTACATGCATTATTGTGTGGATCTTTGTCTTCACCTCCTTGCCTCTCTCTGTTCTCTAGCATCAGCCTAGTTTTCTCTCCTCCCACACGCTCACGTCTCTTAGTGCAAGAACCTTCCCTGCAGCTCCTGCTGTTCGAAACAGGCTCCTGGCACCTCTGCCTCAACAACCCTGCTTGTCGATCAGTTTGGTACAGAGAAGAGCAGTGGTGCCCCGACTTTTCCTCTTGCACCCGCCTCACCAGTGATGGAATCTGTCCACCCCCGCCCCCACCGATCCCCCCCATTACTGCACAGTTGGCTACGCAGAGGAGCTGGGGGCAGCACTGGGGATAGGGGAGGAGCTAGGGCTAAAGGCAGAATTGGCCTGGGGGTGGAGAGAGAATGAGGGCAGAGCTGGGCAGGGGCTCGGCTCAGGCCAGGAGCAGGGCTGGAGCCAGGAGACGGGGTCAGGAACCAGGGCTGGGACTGGGAGTGAAGCCACAGCCAGGAGCAGAGCCAGAGCCATGGCCGGGGGCTCTACGGGGCCAGCAGGGGCTGGAGCTGTGGCTGTGGGCAGGCTTGGGCCAGAAAGGAGCTGCAGGTAGGGGTGGCACTCCCTCCCCGCCCCCCGTGGGGGCTGGCCCAGGCCCTGCCGTGCCCCCCTGAATGTTCCTCTGTACCCCCCCAGGGGGACGTGGCCAATTGTTTGGGGACCGCTGTGTTAGCAGTACAGAGTCCCCTCCCCTCGTGTTACGGAAGGATCAGGGGGTTTAGAGGTAGGCCCATTCTCCTGAAAGTGTGAGGAAAGGGACACTCCAGGGGGTGTGAGGTATCCTATTCGAGGAGTGGGCGTCCTCTCTACCTCCTCCTTCTGTTGGACTGTCCTTTGCTGTTACTATGTGAAATGGGTAGATACATCATTGAGGTTCCTTATGGGTCACTAGATTAACTAAATGTCCAGCTGTAGGGGGTCTTATGTCTGAGCCAGGGCAACGCAGTGCCCATAGACTACTTGAACAGATTCGATAATGCTATCCATCTATATCTGTCTAGCTGACAACTGCAGCAAACTCAGATGATTTCAGACTCTTCTTTTGAGAACGGGTGCCCTCTTCTAAATATATCTTAGGCTGTACCTACGCAGCAGCCGATTGGCAGAGCTGGTGCGCAGGGTACATATAGATACATGCTGCAGTGGAACGTAGGCTGTGATGCGTAGCTACACACGTCAGTGAAAGGCTCTGTCAGGGGAGAGGCAATGGGGAAAGGCTCCAGCAGCTCCCCACTGTCTCCCCCCGTCAGAGCCTTTCCCTGCCTCACCATCTGCACCGCTATTTATACCCGCCCTATACACGCCGCCCTAAGGAGTATGCAGTGTAATGACACAGCAGGAGTGATATTTGCCCCAGTGGCTCTGCTCTTTGCATGAAGGAACACCGCCAATTATAAAACAAGGCCAGTGAGTTTCAACCTTTTCTCGTTTGTGGACCCCTAAACAATGTCGACTGGAGGTGCGGACCCCCTTTGGAAACCTGAGACATAGTCTGCAGGGTCCACGACCACAGGTTGAAAACCACTGAGCTAGGCCGATGGATGCCTCACGCAGCAGTTCAGGCCAGCCACCAGCAGGTGGAGCTCTGAGAACACACGATTTCAAGATCGGTTTGAGGTTCAACCAGGTTGGCCAGATTCTTAGTTAGACCAGGGAAGCAAAGAGAGCTGCCTTCCTGCGTGGGAGCCTGCCGGGTTCTGTGCGGATGAAGGGTGGAAGGAAACACAAGAACACAGAGAGCTGAGGAAGCTCTGCAATCACATTTGCAATGCTTGCAAGGAGAGACTGATCTCTTCTCCTTGCAGACGGGCATACCGTACCCCGATGGTGGTGGTGCGTTCACGGATGGGTGGAGAAGGGGATCACGCCATCTCCCTGCTGAGCTCTGTCACGCTGTGGGGGATTCTGTCTCTCTTACACATAACATTTCAAATGGCTAAAGTGGAACGCAGCTGGTCACCCCCAATCCCTGGGAAGCCACCCCAGATGCAGGTGCTGGCCCCAGCGCTCGCCCGCTGAGTGTGGCCTGCCTTCCCGCCCAGCCCACCTGTAAGCAACATCAATCCCCATCCCCGTGCTCCCCTGCAGCCACTGAGCACGCCCACGGGGGCTGAGCATGCCCTGGTGTAGCTGAAGGCTCTGCTCTCCCTAGCTCTGCCCCCAGCCAATGGTGCGCACAGCGGCAGGCACCTCTGCATGCGGGAAACGTTCCACTTCAAACAAGACAGAAGGTTTAGAGGGAGAGGGGGGAATGTAAGCAGGACAGTCCCACCAAACCCATGGCTGTGGGGAGGTATGCGTCCATCGGTTTGTACTGCAGCTTTCTTTGGGCACGTACTTGCTGTCGGGCAGATCAACAACAGTGTGGAAGAGGGATCCGGTGACCGGGACAATTTCAGGCAAGCTGTTCTCTCGCCTCTCCTTCCGGGCAGGGTGGGAGGCTGACAGACTCCGGGCCTGAGCTTCTTCCAGGCTCACCAGTTTCATAGGCAGGGAGGCAGAGGGCAGGCTCAGACTCTTCACAAAGGACATATTCTCTGAAAAGGAAACAGAAGATTCCAGCCCTGAAGGGGGGGACTTAAGAAGGATTCTCATGCGTTTCCTCCACAGAATCACCTCTTGCAGGGGAAAAAGCATTTGTCCAATGAGTCCTCTGTCTCCACAGCAGGCTTTTTCATCGGACGGCAGTGCCTCCCAGCACGGCGCCGCTCACTAGCCAAGTTCTGTTTTGCGCTGGCTTGTTTCTTCTGCTGCTGAAGCCTGAGCATGAAAGATGTATCCCTACAAACCACCTGAATCCCAATTCCCTTGAACTTTTGGCACGTTCAGATCCAGATCCCAACTTTGTGGCTGGCCTTTGCCTCTAAACTCTATATCTTTCTCCCTGTTTGTTAAAAGGGGTTGGTCTTAAAAGTGACATTATTTTTGACTCCATAATGAATTTTAGTGCCGGCGAAGGGACAACCCTGGAGAATGAAGGCCTCTGTTTTACGTGAGCAGGGGCAAGATTAGCTTCTCACACACTGCCTCACCAACGGCCAACCTCCTCTAGGAGGGGGAGGGGAGCTCAGCCTCTGCGGTCTAGTCCATTCTTGGCCTTTCTGCTGAACAAGGGGACCAATTAGTGCCGGTGCTGGTGGGTTCTGTGATATGGGAACTTCCCCACTAAGAACTGGACTGAGCCTCTCTGTTTATTCCTCCCAGGACCCCACACAGCTGTTAGAAGGCAACAGTCACTACCCAAACAGGCTAGATTGGAACTGGTGACCAGAAGATCAAAGGCTCTGCAACACATCACCAACCCTTTAGGTTGACAAGACCTCCATCCTGACATTTGTACCAGTTTGAAACAATCCTAGTGCAGAACTCTTCACTCTGTGGCCTCCAACCTCCTTCATGGAAGAACAGAAGGCCACAGGAATTGCATTAGCGTGGGAAGAGCAGAGGTGTCTACAGGTCAGGGATGGAGCTCTGAGCAGGTGGTTTCTAGCAGTGGACTTGAAGGGGGCATTGCAGATCAGGACTGGTGTGTACTGGCAGAGCTGGGTGCCGGAAGGTAACATGCTCACTGCCCACACTCCATCTTTAGGCAACATGATTAAGTCCCTCACTTCCTTAAGTGCTAAAAATTCCCCCAAAGTTGAAATAAAAGGTGAAAAGAATTAAAAATATCACAGGGGGGTGCACATTTTCGAGGTTATGTGAGCCTACTCAGGACAAAGTGCCCCTATTAAAAGCAGTTTTATTACAAGCCTGTCTCTAAGTAACAAGAACAACCGTTCCCAGGACACATTCTCAGTTTATGAAATGCACCTGGCTATAAAGCATCAAATCATTAAGCATCTGATCGGAATGTCATGCAAAGCATAAGGTGTAGTTTTGGCCGCATTTTTTGATGGCAGGAAGGGCTGGGGTTCGAAAAGACAGTGAGAAGGGTGAGAAAGCCAGCGACAGAGGTAGGGAGATTGGTGTGAAAAGTGGCCATTGGAGAAGGAAGATTTAGACTGGGTCGGGCTGTCGGTGGGAAGGTTTAGGGTTCTAAATGTGAGTGAGAAGGATTAAGCTGGGCGTTCGTGGGAAAGGTTAGGGAGGGTTGGAATACTGCGGGTCTATTGGAAAGGTTAGCGTTGAGACTGGGAGTACTGTCACGCTGGGGAGCAGGGGGTTGCTGAGAAGTGTCAGGATTAGTGTGGGGTTGGACCCGGGTGAGAAGGCGCAGGGTGGGTTTGCGTTTCGGTGGGGACGATCAGGGATACTGATGAGAGGGATTTGGGGCATTGGCGAGAAGTGTCAGGCTCAGTGAGGGGTTGGGGCACTGGCCAAAAGACTTGGAAGTGTCTCGGAGAAGGGACAGGTTGAGATTGGGCTGTTGGTGGGACATGTGGCTCAGGTTAGAGCTGCCGGCAGTTAGCGTACGTGGCAAGGGAGGTAGTTACCATCATTCTCCATGGAGCTGGTCTTTATGTTGTTGTTGAAGATCTGATCCACGTGGTTCAAGATAAACTCAATCACCAGCTGCTGGACTCGCACTTCCAGGAAAGCTGCATCCCCATTACAGCCAACAGCCTCGATCTCCTTCGACCTGTACCACAGGAGGGAGCGGCCATAAACACAAGAAAACACTGCATCCCGAGATATAGTATGTGAGGGAGAGGATTGCTTTGACATCCCCCAGTGAGTCGTGTAGGAAACCTTTCCTTGGTTCAGCAGGGATGTCCTGGAAGAGGAATTTTTTGCCCACTGTTGCTCTGCGTCTCGCTCTTTTTCCTCTTCCAGTCATTTATTCTCTCTTTACTTTTCCATTCTTTCTTAATTCCTTTCCCATTTCCTCTCTCGCCTCTCCTTTTTCCTTCTGCGTTGCTTTCTCCATTTCCTCTCTCCCCTTTTTATTTTCATTGGCTTTATTCCTCAGAAACTCCCCCCACATTTCCACCATTCTATTTCCATTCTCGCCTTCTCTCTGTCCTCTTTCTCTATTCCTTTTAGAGACAGGCCTAAACCAGAACACTGGCCCAGCATCTCCTCAGACTCTGGATCCAGATCCAAACTTTGTGGTTTGAGTGTATCCCTGTAAGGTGAACTTGAACCCAAACCACCGGAACTGAATCCCATCAAATCTGAGGTAAGAGCAGGTCTGAATTTCATGACTCGGGTTCTTCTTTTCCCTGCTATTTTTTTGATGACTCTCTCTATGTCCCTGTCTCTTCCCTCACTCCCCCCAGCACTCTTGCATTCTCGCTCTCTCAGCAAAGAAACCTTCTTAATCTTGACATACCAAAGTGTTACTGAAGAAATTATCTCTGGGCAATGGATCATTTGTAAAGTTAATGAGTGGTTTGTTAGATAACGGTTTGGAGTACTGCCAAGGGGATAACCATCTAAGGAGACTGCAGTTGCATCTCCTGCCTCTTTCTTGTCCTCCTTGGGACATTCCTTAAAATTAACTGCAAAAGGAAACAGACTTCAGGTCATTTGACAGGAAGGACACAAATTGTAATGGAAATGTCTGGGCAGTAAATGTGCACTTTGAAATGTCCAATAGTTTCAACATTTGATCCGATCACAGGATTGGCTCTCAGCAGAAATTTTCAGGTATGGTAAATTATGAAAAACTACTTGGTGATTTTGTGATACTAGCAAATGTCCACTAGCAACTATCTTAAGACCCTCAAACTCATTTCACTTGTGACTGAAATGGATTTGAACTCAAGTCTTCTATAACAGACACCACCGTCTTACCTTCCCTAGTCACTCATTGCTCTGTTCCATCAAACTTAACCACTAATATTCTGAAAACAGTTGCTTCAACCCCATAGGGATGAGCAAACGCCTCGTTTTTAAATGGAATGTCAGAAAGAACACAGTTTTTAGAAATACATAGATTTCCTTCCCTGGATATTATTAGTAGAACCTCAGGTTATCCAACAGGGAGAATTTTTTAATCATATTTACTTTGCACTATTATTTATGCTGTTTATTTCTTTGCATTTTTCTCAGCGGGATCAGTCCGTGACTAATTCAGTTTCACTCTCAGGAGCACACTCAGCAGTGCTGCCCTCTGTGAAAAGAGGTCTTTACTGTACCTGAGGAGATTAGGTGCCCACACCAGGGCGAGGTTCCTGGTATGCATGTTGGTCATGTTGCTGAAGGAGGCAAGGTGAGTCAGGTGCTTGATCAGGTATTCCAGCGTCCTGCAAGCGTTTGGTTTGGATAAAGAAAAAGGCTTCAGCTCCCGTACATGCGATCAGGTCTCCTTTTAGTTGCTTGCCCGAGAGGCTATAGCAGTCTGCCATGTAAGATCTGCTAACAAAATTCTCTCCACAGGCAGAGGCCTGAGTTTTGGTACTGATGCTTCTGGTTTCAGTCTCCCCCAGTGACTGTAGTGTCTGTAGATATGAGATTGGCAAGAGGGGCACCGGAGCTCAAAGCCAGAGCAGCCATTTGTGAGGTCGGGGTTTCTGAGCAATGGCACCGAACGCTGTGGATGTTGTTACTGGGGATGGCTTCACGCGGCACAACCCAAATGAATTTGAGGAGGATGGATGGTAAGAAGCAGGAAGAAGGGGGCTACTGATGCATATGGTGGCTGTGGACGCTAAGATCACATTGTGTGCTCAAATTCATGTGCTCAATTGCCTTCTCCCCCCCACTCGGACAGCACTGCACGTTATGGCAGCGGGGAGGGACAGTCGGGTTGACGGAAGCTAGGCAGGGCTGGTTGCTCTCTCAGACAAGCAAAGCAATGACCTGTTTGATTTTATTTAAAGGACAGGTGAATTGCTCTTGAATTTGGTGGCAACGAATGAACCTACCTCGCAACTCCTCCCTGAAGCTGTTTCAGGGAATATTTCCCACGGCTAAGAGCCACCACACAGATCCCCACAGCCTCAATGGCTGAGTTCTTACCTGTAATGAGATGGCGGAAGCTCCTGGATGACATTTTGAATTCGGGCCAATTGCTCTTCCTCCGGGCAGTGAGATACTGCCTCCTGTGGAAAGACAGGAAATATTCCATCGAGGTGATGGATTTAGAGGGAGTGGGAGAGTGCCAGACAAAGACACGTACAGAGGGCTGGCAGGTGTCAGAGGGAGCATTGTCTCATTACATTACCGAGCTATGAGTAGGAAGTCCTGCCACTGACTTTCTGTGGGACCTTGGGCAAGTCACTTCACCTCCCTGTAAGGATAACCATACTTACCCACCTTGCTGTGGGGCGTAGAGGCCTAGTCTTGTTGAGCTGAAGGGCTGAAAGTCTGGTTCTTAATTCATTAAACACTTTGAGATCTTTAGCTGGGACATGTGTTTCCTTTTTCTTCTTTTTGATTCTTTCCCTGCCCCCCACTCATTTTTGAAAATTGGGTTAATTTTCCCCCTGTTGTTATTTTTTCATCTCTATAAGCCTCCGCTTCAGAGAGAGTCCCAAATAAAAAGACACTTCTGACAACTCTGACCTGGGGAAATCCACATCTGAACTTTGTGCCTGAACCCGTCTCTGCTACGGGCTGAGCTGAAAACTTCTGAATTGGGGGAAGTTTTGCACCAGATCTAAATCTTGTAACTCAGACCCATTTCTGCTGATTATTTTTTGTTTCAATCCACCAGTGGAAGTCCTGAAATATAAAAAAGCCTGTCTCCACCATTCTAGAGACAAGAAGCACAATAAATCCTACGCTTTTTGTGTGAGATTTCCCAGCTATTGAGTCTAACCAAAGATGAATCAAGAGAAGCATCCAAACATATAGGTGAAAATCTGAAACATTAGGCATCAGCTGGGTTGCATGGCTGTAAATCAGTGCAGATTTTGGCTCACACATTTCATTTCTAGATTCTAGAAAAGGAAGCTGAAACAGACAGCAAGCAAATGCTGATTAATGTGAGGTCATGACCGACTCAGACCCAACAGCCATACCTCTGAGTCAACGGAGCTAGAAACCTTGTATGGTTTACAAAACCAGAGACCATCTTCAAACTGTGGGATTATAGACTCAGAACATCAAGAAGGGATATAGAATCCCAGGAAAAGCCAACTGCTTGTATTTGATGTATTGTTTTTAAATATAGCATGAATTGCCTTCACCTTGTGAATGGGAAGAGAAAAATTGGAGTGAGATAGGGAGTTTCAGATGCACAATAAAGGACATCTATGATCTTTTGCCCTTCTGCTCCACTGACTGCACTGGGTGTGCTCAGCTGGTACCTTGTTCATCCCAGCCTCTGGCTAACAAGTGGAGTAAAACTGTTGTTGATCTGGTTTGATGGAGCAATCAGTCCCTTTAGACCAGGGTTAGAACGAGTCTGCCAGAGTCACCAACTCGATCAGAATAATCGTCCATCACTGGATTACAAGGCCCAGAGCAGGTGGGAGTATCACACTGCAAAGATAAATATCCAGCAATGCCATGGCTGGGTCATCAGGTATACAAACTTGAGACAGCTGAAGCCGAAAAGCTAATCCCTCGCTAGTCATTAAGAATTTGCCTATCCTAAGACACTAATGTCTGAACCACTGTGGTGACTCAAAACTGTGCCTGTCCCTCCTCAGACACAGTGGTGAGTGAGGCAGACAGGAAGGGATTAGCACACATCCCTGACTCCCCCCCCGCACCCTCTTGTGTAGGCTCAGCGGCACTCATCTTCTGTTCAACCAGACTCCCCAGCTGGAGGTTTTCACTAGACTTTGGGGGATTGTTTTTTCTGACTTCTGTTAGTATTTCTAGCCAAATGGGTTAAGCAGCAATGCTGATAGTTCAGGCTGCTCAACAGTTCCCATTATAAGAACTAGAGCTGTACAAATCATGGATTTTTCCGTGTGCTTGCAATTCTGACTTTTTTTTTTTTTTTTTCCAATTGGTATGGGTCAACCTGAAGCCAACGTTTTGCAAAATGTCCAGCAAATCAAAATGTTGGGGGGGAAAATTGTTTGGGGTCAAACAAAATATTTCATTTGACCCAAAACAAAATGTTTAGTTTTGATTTAGAGTGTTTTTCCAGATTTTATTATATTTTTTTAATAAACGTGAAGAAAACGTCCAAACAAAAAGTCATTTAGAGCTGAAAAAATGAAACATTACATTTAAAAAAATGAAACATTTTCACTTTTTGGGAATTTAAAAAAAATTATTTTACACAAACTATTTGGCAAAACCAACACAAATTCACAAAAGGCTTTGGTGTCACCCAATCCTACATTTTTTGCCAAAAACGTTGTGGCTGAACAACTTCACACAGCTGTAAGAAGAACCTGTTTTCAGTAACTTTTAACTTTGCCAAATCTCAATCATCCCAGTCCCCTGTGTTCTCCACTCGTTATCCCAGTCTCCTCTCTCACTACTCCCTGCTCCTCGCTCTTCTACATTCCCATCAGCCTTTTCCTCCTCCTTGTCCTCCTGCCTGGGCCAGTAGTGAAACCACAAGAGAGACCATCTCCCTGCTCTCAGTTCCTGTCTCTGGCACCACAGTTGTCCCAGGGCAGCCAAGAGCAGTAATTGCAGGGAAAGTCCTCTTCAGCCCCTGTAGCCCTTAGTTGGAGCATGCTCAGTACAGATGGTATCTCTGTAGAATTTAGCTGCCAAACTTTGACGAGTCTCTAGTGAGCAAGTGCAAACTGAGATTGTTCAAAGACTTGGCCAAGTTGCACGTATTTTCAGGGGGAAAACAAAAGGCTGTTCTATATAAATTCATATACCACGCTCATCGCCATAGTATCAGACACTCCTGACACCAGGGTGATCCCCCTGCCAAATTTCTAGTCCCTCCTCCAAAGTTTGAGGGCCTGGGGGAGGAGGCACCAGAGTTTCCCAACGAAACAATTGTAAGAATTTTTGAACATGGGCAACACAACATATTGTTTCCTAATATCGTTCTGAGAAATGGCTGAACCGTTTTATCTGAAACTTTTCAAAAATGTTCAACCTAAGTCAGACAGCCAGCGTGGAAAATTTCAGCCCAAATGGTTAAAGTTTGGCAAAGTTATAAGCAAATGAATACAGGGTTTTATAGTGGACAGTGTCAGGCAACCTTAACTATGGGTGTCGCTATCTGCACTGCCAATAATAAAATATTATCGGTCATCAAATTGTCCAGCCTTTTTAGAAATCCAGCTGTGATCCCCTACACAGACTTAGGAAGGCTCAGCAGCAGGGGTCATGGCCTATTTTTCTGCCCCCAGCAGTCTGCTCTCAGGCGCCTGCTTGTAGCCACACAATCTATATTCGCTTTGCAGAATGGAGTCATTACACTTAGAATTACAATCACTTTGAATGAGATTACAGATCTGTGCTTGAACAGTTGCCACTTCGCCTGCTCTTTGCGTTCACGACATGATCATTGTGGGCCTGATTTCCCATGGCCCTCTACCTAGTGTCATCATTTACATCAGTGCAAACGGAGTGAAAAACACTATCACATCCGCAAAATGTAGTGGTTTACACCCACTGTGAATAGGTGTAAATGACCGCACAGTGCATCAGAGGATCAGGCCCTGTGATTATAATAGTTATTCACACGTTGTTATAAAAATTGCACGCAAAGGACAGCAATGGGAGGAAAGACACAGAATTAAGGCGGGAGGGAGGAAAGGGGCAATGAGACAAAGAGAAAAAGGAAAGAAAAGTGAAGAAGAGAAAGAAGGCAGGGGAAAAACAGAATGAGAGAGGGCGATATGGAAGAGAAGGAGACAGTGCAACGCAAAGAGAGGGGGAAGGGAACAGCAAAGAGAGTGAAACAATGAATGAGAAACCAAGGAAGGGATAGAAGGAAACAGAGCAAGTGAGAAAAAGCGAGACAGCAGCAGGCAGAATGAAAAGAGAGTGCGAGTGAATGGGAAACATTGAGGGATGATCCCCCCCCTCCATACGCACACACACGCCTGACGCAGGGTCGCCAGAGTGAAACTAAAACACGGCCAACTCCCTGCGCCAAAACCCATCTGCATGGCCTGGCTGTGAAGGAGAAGGAAAGGCTCACCGTGAATTTCTTGTAGAGCTCATAAGTGAGGAGGGGGTTAGGCAGCTCCCTGAAGTACAGCTTGCAGAGTGACCCCACGCAGTGAATGTCCTGGAGGTAAACTTCTCTTGTCAGGTCTGGGCATTGATCAGAGCCAAACTCCTGCCTGAAACAACACAGACAGAGACATGACAGCCTGGAAGAACAGGAGCCGGAAACAGGCCATGCCTGGTTGTCTGTCACAGGTAGAGGGGACAGAGAAATACGTTCTAGGCTGGAGAGCAGAGAGCTGCCTCTTTTACCTGCCACCTGGCCAGATCCTCTCCGGAGCTCAGGCTCCAGGATCATTGGTCTCCGGTTACCCTCACACAGCTCCACTGATCATAGGTGCTGGAACGAGGGGTGCTGGGGCTGCTGCCGCCCCCTGGCTTGAAGCGGTTTCCATTCTACACAGGGTTTACAGTTGGGTTCAATGCTCTCAGCAACCCCACTGTACACATCGTGGGGGATGCTTTTTGGGGGACACAAGTTAGTCTCCATAAAGTGGTGTGTTTGGTCTTTACCGGACTTAGGAACTATGTGTGTCTCTAAACCTGGTTTCCTCCATACCAGGACTGGGCCCTGCTGCCCTCTCTACGCCACTGAGGGACCAGATTCAACACATCTATGCCTGGATTAGTCCCATACAATGGTACCAAGCAATGCCCCTGAATCCCCTTTGCCGTCAGAGGCCTGCCCTTACCTCAGCTTCTGTATGTTGGACGTCACTCCAGAAAGCCGGTAGATTCCATCCACAATGCCATGAGTCTCAATGAACTCAGCGCAGGACCTCAGCACGTAAGGGACTAATAAAGGAAAGGAAGACGAGGTCAGCAGTTTATTAGGCAGAGGGAAGATTTTTCATGAGGGACCCCCGAGGAAACAGTCCCATTAGGGTTGCCACCCATCCGGTTTTCACCTGGACAGTCCGGGTTTCGGCTCGTATGGACAAGCCCTGATGTCCAGTTTTTTTGAAGGTGGCAATAGCTGCTCGCTGCCGATTTAAATTTAACCCGCTGAGAGACGCTTAATCAGCAAACACTTGCCACCCTTGTGAGGAGTGGGTCAGGGACCAGCCCATCACAGCCCACTACCCTCTTCGCCCTGCCCGCTCCCGACTGCCCAACTGGGGAAAGAATCTCAGCTTGGAGTTTGGTGGGATGTGAGAACTGGCGGCTGTGCAACAAATGGGGGAGCACCTGTTTCTCTTCCTTCTGCACTCTCTTTGTGTGTGCGCAAGGGGGCGAGACCTTCTTCTCTTTTAGGTACAAGTGCAAATAAGGAGAGTCTCTTCCCCAATCTGGGCATCCGTATAAATGTAGGGGGGAGTCTCTCCTTTCATCCCAGCTGTACGTGCAAAAGGGGGAGCTTCCTTCCCCTGCTCCCCAGAACGGGTGTGCTAATGAAGCAAATCTTCGTGTGTGTCTGTGTGTGTGTAAATGGAGCAGTTCAAATGAGTGTCTATAAATGAAAATCCCCGTGTGTGCAAATCGTGCTTATTACCCCTAGAATGTGTGGGCAGATGTTACTGGCCCATGTGATATTGTTTTGTAAAACAGCACGTCTTTTCTCCTTGACTGATCGTGCTCCATAGTCTCCCGCCCTTCTTACTTTCAGAAGAATAGCATTTAAGGGAGGAGGGTAGAGTTGCCACCTGGCCAGGTTTTCCCAGGATTGGCCCTTTGTAGGGGTAGCTGTTCAGGAAATCTGTACGGGTGCTCAGTGTGCACCGCCAGCTGGACATTTTATAGTTCAGGATCAGCCTGGGATTTTTGTACTTTTGTGCTGGGTTTTTGTACTTCAGAGGGGGCACCCCTAGATCCAGCAAGCCACAGGGGGTGGGGAGGAGAGAAGTGAATGATGGGGGAGAGCGGTGGAGCAGGGGCAGGGACTTGGGGGAAGAGGCGGGGCAGGGAGCAGGGCCTCGGAGGAAGAGATGAAGCAGGGGCAGGGCCCTGGAGCGGGGTGGGGGGAAGAGGTGGAGCAGTGGGCAGGGTCTTGGAGGTCCATTTACCAGCAGTTAGAAAGATCGCAACCCATTAAGCAGTGGCAGAGCCTCTCTGCAGTGACCGGGAAAGGTATCATAAAGGGAGAGAGAAAGAATAGCAAAATAAAATGCTTGAAGTGGCCACAAATTGATTTCCAGAGCTAGACAGTAGGTTGCATGACAGCTTTGCAGTAGCCGTGATCATCATCTGCTGTGACAACAACTGCCTGAAGTCACAAAGGCTGCTCTAGCCAGACCTTGAAATGGAAAAAAAGGCTTTTTCCAGAGGGGAAAGTGATTCCATCCTAAGTGGGAGCATGATGTATCAGGAATCCTCCAGCCGAGCTGTGCTCTTGAGATCTCCAGCCTGGCTATGTTGTGCCCACTGGTCTGATTAGTCTGGTTGAAAATCAGAGAAGCATCTACTCTTCCGTGTGAACCTAGTGCCCAGCGACTAGATCTTATAAATACCTAGAGAGATTGGATTAGATGGAAATATAGGCCAGTTCCACCAAATCGACATCCCTCCATGGGCTTCAGAAGAGCTCCATCAATTGATACCAGCTAAGGATGTGGCCATGAGAAAAGAGCCCAAGCCACTAAATTGATATCTAGATCTGGAGTTCAAGAGTGTTTGAATCTGGGGTTTTGCTTTTTCCCATTACACAAGTATAGGAGCCAGTCATCCTTTTGGTTCAGCTCCATCCCTGCAGTCCCTAGTGCACTCAGCTGGCAGAGTCCTTCCCTATTAAATGCAAATAACTACTTTAATGCAGCACTAAGGCTGTACCATTATAATCACAAGACAGTCAGGAAATGCAGACGTTCATGTTCCTCACAGCAGCATTAACTCAGCCGCATTGTGCATCCTGTATGCTGTGCAGGACAAACACTAATAGATTAAGCTAGACATTTAATCAGAAAAAACAGGCATAGCAAATGACTGCAGTGCCACGTAGCTACGCTGCTGGCTGAGCCTTATAATAAGGACACACCAGCTCTGATTTGACATTTAGGTTCCCAGATCCAGCAGTCCAAGGAGGCTCCGAATGGAGCAGAACTGGTGCAGTGGAGAAGGTGTGCAGGAGCCTTTCCAGGGGGGGGCTGCACCTTGTATGTGCTAGAGCACAGCTCCACAGATGCCCTAACACAGAGCAGTATATTGAACAGAGATGTGACGGGGCTATTGGATCCATTTCCTACACCAATCCACCAGTGTCATTTTTTCTTGTCCCCTGGAGGATTTTGCTACTTAATGTAGCGTGACACTTACACGCCTCATGTCCACTCACAGCAGTAGCAGCAGTGGGACCCTGCTTGGGTCAGGCAGAGAGAATGTGTGGGTAGGTCACAAAGGGAGTGGACATCTTTGCATGCCACTAAAAGTCTTAGCAGATGCCATGAGGTCACTCAGAAGTGATTTTTCAACCTTTTATAACATTTTCATGCTTGCCCCTGCATGCCAAGCCAAGGCACCTGTCCTTAGTGAGGTCTCTGCCCATGCCATGCCAAACTTCAGCCACTGTCATTGTGCTCCCATTCAGAACACAGTGGGCCAGATGTGTATTGGAGACAACTTTTTGTTTCAGAACGTGGAGCACGTAAGCAGGGAGACAGCCATTTTAGGCTTGATTCTGACCAACGGGGAGGAATTGCTAGAAAATCCAAAGGTGGAAGACAATTTGGGTGAAAGTGAGCATGAAATGATAGATGTCATGATTCCAAGAAAAGGAAGCAGAATAAGGACCATGGACTTCAAAAAGCACACCTTAACAAACTCAGAGAACTGGTAGGTAGGGGACCCATACGAAGAAAATCTGAGGGAAAAAGGAATTCAGGGAGAGCTGGCAGTTTCTCAACTGGTCAATTTTAAAGGTGCAACAGCAAACGATCCCAGTGCAAAGGAAAGAGAGGAAGAATAGTGAGAAGCTAATACGACTCCCTCAGGAGCTCTTTAATGACCTGAAAATCGAAAAGGAAGCCTACAAGAAATGGAAACATGGACAAATTGCTAAGGATGAGAACCAAAAAATAGCTGAAGCATATAGGGACAACAGCAGAAAGGCTAAGGCACAAAATGAGTTATACATAGCAAGGGAGATCAAAGGCAAAAAGAAGCAGTTCTTTAAATAATTAGGAGCAAGAAAAAGATGAAGGAAAGTATAGATACTCTCCTTAGCAGGGAAGAAGAACTAATAACCGATATCAAGAAGGCTGAGGTGTTTAATGCCTATTTTACTTCAGTCTTCACTAAAAAGGTTCAAGGTGACCAGATACTCAACGTAATTAATATTAACAACAAGCAAGAAGGAATGCAACCAAGATAGGAAAAGAACAGGTTAAAGAATATTTAAATAATGTAGATCTATTTAAGTCAGCAAGGCCTGATGAAATGCACCCTAGAGTGTCTAAGGAGTTAGCTGAAACAATCTCACAATCAATAGTGATTATCTCTGAGAACTTATGGAGGACAGGTGAGGTCCCACAAGACTGGAGAAGGGCAAACATAGTACCTGTGTTTAAAAAGAGGAAAAAAGACAACCTGGGGAATTATAAACCAGTCAACCTAATTTCAATATCTGGAAAGATACTGGAACAAATTATTAAACAATCAAATTCGTAAACTTCTAGAGGACAATAATGCTATAAGTAATAGCCAACATGGATTTTTCAAGAACAGATCATGGCAACCCAACTTAATTTCCTTCTTTGACAGGGTTACTGGCTTAGTGGATGGGGGGGAAGCTGTAGATGTGAAATATCTTGATTTTAGTAAGGCTTCTGACACAGTCCCACGTGACATTCTCATAAGCAAACTAGGGAAATGTGGTCTAGATGAAATTACTATAAAGTGAATAGAAAACTGTTTTAAAGACTATATTCAAAGAGCAGTTATATCAATGGCTCACTGTCAAACTGGGGGGATATATCTACTGAGGTACTGCCGGGGTTTGTCCTGGATCCGGGACTATTCAATATTTTCATTAATGACTTGCATAATAGACTGGAAAGTATGCTTATGAAATTCACAGATGACACCAAGCTAGGTGGGGTTTCAAGCACTTTGGAGGACCAAATTATAATTCAATAAAGAGAAGCACAAATTCAATAAAGACAAGCAAAAAGTACTACACTTAGGAAGAAAAAATCAAATGCACAGCTACAAAATGGGAACTAACTGGTTAGGCAATAGTGCTGCTGAAAAGGATTTGGAGGTTATGGTGGATCACAAATTGAGTATGAGTCAACAATATGAGGCAGTTGCTAAAAGAGCTAATATTCTGGGGTGTATTAACAGGAATGTTGTACGTAAGACCCAGGAGGTAATTGTCCCCATTCTACTTGGCATTGCTGAGGCTTCAGCTGGAGGACCGTGTCCAGTTCTAGGCATCACACGTTAGGAAAGATGTGCACAAATTGGAGAGAGTCCAGAGGAGAGCAACAGAAATGATACAAGGTTTAGAAAACCTGATATATGAGGAAAGGTTTAAAAAAAAAACAGGGCATATTTAATCTTGAGAAAAGAAAACTGAGAGCGGGCCCAATACCAGTCTTCAAGTACATATAGGGCTGTTATACAGAGGACAGTGATCAAAGCAGGGCAAGAAGTCATTGGCATTATCTGCAGCAAGGGAGATTTAGGTTACACGTACGGAAAATCTTTCTAAACTGTAAAGATAGTTAAGCACTGGAACAGACTACCAAGGGAGGCTATGGAATCCCCACCATTGGAGGTTTTTAAAAACAGATCGGACAAACACCTGTCAAGGATGGTCTAAGTTTACTTTCAGCCCAAATGTTGAGTGTTCTGAAAGATTGCGAACATGCTGGAATAGAAATATCCCAGGAAATATATGTACTGGGTGCTCAAGGGCATCTCCTTTCATACGAGTTCATGTGGCTGTGTAAAAATGGCACCCAGCCTTCCAGTAGCACACAACCAAGTCGTGCACATTAAACCAATAAGACAGTGTGACCACTCGTTGCCCCTCCTACTGCCACATTTCACAAATCCCATCCTTCCTTAGCCTATTTACCGGTCTCCCTAAGTACTCCCTTGTCAAAAGACGGGGTACAGAACAGATTTGCAGCATGCCCTGATAGTCAACAGGTTTAGGCCATGTCAGAATTGTCTCTATTCTACTCAGCTGGGAAGTCCTCCCTATAGAATTATTTCTAGGCGTCGTTTCACCCTGGATGATTGCATCGATGACCTCTAATGATGACTCAGTCATTTTGGGAATTCTTGACCTTTAGTCTCCCTTGCCTTAGCTTAGGAAGACCCCCTTTGCACATCCCCACTGCTCTCTGCTTGCTTCCACACAAACCCACAGAGCCACAGCAGCTCGTAAATTTCACACATCTGCCAGAAATTACTCGGAAAGTCACATGATCCAAACAGAGTAATTCTCCTCTCTGGGATTTCAAGGGAGTTGCCCCAGGGTAACGGAGAGGAAAATTTGTCCTGTGTTTTTAGCGCACAGAGCTCACTATACCAGCTCACTACCTAATACTAGATCAAACTCAAAGACCTTGTGCTGATTTTCAAGACCCTCAAGAGAAGGGGTCAGAAATAACCCAGGAATGTGACCTCTGTCTCTGTGACCTCCACCTGCCATAACAGCTGTGTTCATTCGAAACCATGAAACTGTCTACGAAATCGGTAGGATGTATGGCAGCAAGAGATCGAGCTTTCTCAGCAGCAGCCCCTTGGCTACGGAACTTCACCCTGAAGGACTAGTTCCAACAGGAATTATTTCACAGAAGTTCTGTGACCTGTGCCATGCAGGAAGTCACACTAGATGGTCAGAGGGGTCCCTGCTGGCCTTCAAAACTATGAATCTATGGTTCTTCCATGATCTCACTGCCTTCAAGACGAAATGTGAGACTCATTCTTTCATAGTAACAGCACCCTCCTCCTGCAACGGCAACTACACTAATAAATTGTGGAAGGAGATGGATAGGGAGAGAGGAAAGAAGAAAACTTCTCCCACCCCTACCCCGAAAAGCCAAATGTTCCTTTAGGACATGCCCAGGAACAGGAGATAGAAACATTTCCATCCCTGAGTACAACCGATAGCTGCTTATCTGTAAGTTGCTTAAGCGCTCGGATACTGTGATGAGGAGCATGATATGAATGATCAGCTGGAAAGACAAACTAAACAGAACTCTCCCCTCTCCACACCCTGTGTCTGTTTAGATTGTAAGCTCTTTGTGGCAGGAACTGAGTGTCAACAGTGCCTAATGCAATGAGGCCTCAATCTTGGTTGAGACCTCTAGGAGCATTTCTGATATAAAATATAAATAATACTAACAAAGGTAGACAGATCCATGTTTATTTCAAGTTTATTTTGGTGGGAGGGTGAGTTGAATCACTGTTTCATCTTTTTCCTCTTTCCCACACCAGCAGGTGCATAATGAAGAAGTCAAACAGCACCTACTCTGGGCTCATTTTTCCAGGTCTTTTATATTCAGATGTTTTAATGCCACTTCCTCCACATTGTGCTACAGAGACCCAGCCTCTCCATCTCTTACAATGGGGTTGCCAAAGAAATGCTTGTTTAGGCAGCCGCTTATCGGACATTCTTAAAAGATGTCCCAAACATGTCCATCTCTTCTTTCATACTGCTTGTATTGTTGTAGGTAGTTGTGCCCATTCTAGGACCCCTTCATTACTTATTCTATCAGTCCATTTTACTTTGAGAATTCTATGCGGATACCTGCATTGACAGAAGTTTAGTTGGCATTGGATGGATGGATGCATTTTTCAAGGACTCTGCTCCATGCAGAAGGACACTTACGACATTGATTCTAAAGATCTTGAGTTTGGTGGTTTTGCTAATCACATTAGAATTCCATACGGTTACATTTTTTAAATACAGCACTGGAGTTCCACGTGGTTAAGTTTTTAAAATACAGCGCCTGCTTTACCTGTTCTGGACTTCATAACATGCAATCATCAGTATTATGAATGATGCTACCCAGATAAGTACATTCAGTGAGGATTTTCAAGGCTTCACCTTCCCAGTAGATAAAATCATCAGTAGGTAAATTCAGTTTCCTGATTTCCATCTTTGATTTATTGATAAGGCCTATTTGCTTGGCAGGATTTGCAAGGCCATCTGTCTTTCACTGCACATCTTCCACTGAATTATTTATAGGACAGATGCAATCTGCAAAGTCATAGTCTCCAAGCTCGCAATCTATCCATGCAATGCCAGTTTCCATACTGACAGCCTGTCGCATAACAAAGTCCATAATGATTGACACCAGTGTTGGCACTAAACTAGTCCGTGAGCGCCTGGTTTATCTTTGCTGCACATTTAGAGTTTTTATACACATTTTTAATAATCTGAAGGATTTTCTTGGGGACTCCATAGATTCATACTGTCTGCCACAGTGACTCAGTCGACTCTGTCAAATGCTTTTTGGAAATCCACAAAATTCAGAACTAGTGTTTGGCACGAGGAAAAAGACTAATCAATGAGACACATTTTATTTGAGTACACCGTAAAGAATGTTAAACACACACACACACACACACACACACACACACAAAACCCAGTTACTTGCATCTAGATGACTCAGTAATAAGGTCTGTGCTTTAAAACACCGTAGTTAGACAGTGTCAAGAACAAACATATATAAGAAAAAAAATAAAATTCCAGAGTCATTTACAGGTGACTAATCTGACCTCATGAAAAACAAAACTTGTTATAAAAAGCTCTCTTCATCTGCTGAGCCTGGGAGTAAATCAGGGCAAGAAGCCTCAGGCAGATGAGTGAACCTCTGACACATCAACTGAGGGAGGCTAGCCCAATTCACAGGCAAGCAACAGAAAGGACCTGAGGGAATACAGGTCAGCAGTAAACCGTCTCTATACTTTTACTGAGTTTAAACATTTGTCTGAATTTAGCAGTTATGAAAATGAGGGGCTGACAACTATGGAGACAGCCTAACATAGCATAAATAGGCAATACACAAACAGAGCCCCAGCTATTCCAGCGCTGGGCTCCACACACAGCTCTGCCAGTGCCCCTCAATCATCATGCACCATGATTTCCTTCTATTCCAGTCCTTAGACTCTTCTGAATAGAAACACCCAGTTGTGCCAAGTTGTGTGGTGGTTTTTGTGATGTCAAAAAAATTCAACAGGGGACTCATTTCACTTGTGACCAGAAATTACAGACTTGACCTCAGCTCTCTGGAGGTGAAAGGACTGCATCAATTTCCTGCAAAGCGAGCCTCTAAATGCAGCACTTGTATGAAACTGGAGCACAATAAATGTTCTGTTTCCGCAGAACCTGCTGCACTGAAATCCCTCAGCAGCTCTGATCTCTTCAAGAGCTGATTTATTAAGGCATTAGAAGGAGGGACGGGGAGAATGGTAGTGGGCAGATGACCCCTATTCCGTGCCACTCTGAGATAATTTCATTCTAGTTTGACTGTTTTTTTCTATTTCAGAGATGAGTCAAAAGCAAAACAATGGGTCTAATCATCCCTGAGCTTGGGGCAAGTTCAGGTCCACATGTGAACTTTACAACAGGATTCTAGGTCTGTAATGAGCCACGCAGAAATCTTGGATCGGAACATTCGGGGGTTCTGAGGCAGTTCAGATTTGCATCTGAATTTAACACCAATGTACGTGTGTGCGCGTGCATGCACACGCGCGTGCGTGCATGAGAGAGAGAAAGAGAGAGATGGGGGTGGATGTCCCAATCCTCATGAGTTTCTATAATTAAAAGCATGCTGGAGGGTTGGAAGAGGCAGCTGGTGTCATACAAACCCCCGCTTGTTCTGCCAGACAGCCCAACTATCTTCATTTGAAACTACAATAGAAACCAGATGGAGAAGAAGAGGAAAGTGTGGAACCAGGCATCAGTCAGAAGGGAAATTGAGTTATAAACATAACACAGAGAGAAAATGATGCTTCTCTTCCGCTTAGACAAAAATAAAACTAAAGACCAGTTGCAGTGATTAACACCACTCTCACTGAATGCCGACGGTGGGGCCCTATGATATGGCACGATGTACCTTTATCATAGCTTCATTCCATGAACGTGTGTCATGTCACATTCCTGTCCAAGTCACACTCCTCATACAGCAATCATATATCTATCTCCCTTCTATTCTGATCAATATCCCTCTGATGAAGGCCATGCATTCTTGCAGTTTTCCCTCCCGGCTATTTCAGGAACCTGGTGGGAATGATTTTCCATCCATGAACATTTCTAGATAGAGAACAATATTCCCATTCCAAATCAGCACAAAAAAATGAGATTTCAACTTTTGTCAACAAAATCTGGGGGAGGAAAATCAATTTGGGTCAATCAAAATGTTGTATTTTAATTTGACCTTTTTTTTTTTTTTAATTTAAAAAGGCACTATATCCCTTCTGAATTGTATAATCCTAGCTAATGTGGCTGTGGATGCTCAGATTATCCATGTCTAATCCTTCTTTGAATCCTACTAAACTCTTGGCTTCCGTGATATCTTGTGGCAGTGAGTTCTGCAGGTTATCTATACAACGTGTAAATTAATTATTCCCTTTGTCAGTTTTTGCTTGTTTTTCTATTTCATTTCACATCTCTTTGTCCTTATATTAGAAGAGATATTATTTTATACATTACACAGGTAGGGTACACATTTTACCACATAAACAGTAATATATTAATCTGCCTTCACAACCACAAAAAAAGAATAGCCATTACTACATATTGCAACACAACTGAGTTAATGTCACTGCTGGAACTTTTATTTTTGCATTTCCTTACGTTTAGTGACTTTAATTCTCCAATCTTAACACTGCATTAGCATTATTTTAGGTAAATAGAGAGCATGAGAAAAGAAAGATCAGCAGAATAATATTAGCACTGAAATATTATATATATAATATTAATACATCAATTCAATCAGTGATCCTTCACATTTACAGAACTGTTTTCAACTGAGGATTTCAAAGCACATGGCAACCGTGGGATTATTATTCCTGATTTACAGATGAGGAAACTGAGATCCAGAGGGGAAGTGACCCTCTCAGGTCACATAGCAAATCAGTGGCAAAGCAGGGAACAGAATCCACGTCCTGGTCTACACTCAGGTTTTTTTTTTTTACCAGTACACCTATTTCTGGAAGTAGTGTGATTCTTTACTGACATAGTTATACCATTAAAAGACCTATTGTGGATGCAGTTGTACCAGTATAAAGGTTGTACCAAAAAAGCTTCTTCCCCGGCCCCGCAAGAACAGCTATACCAGTATGAGCACGTTTATACCAGTTTAACTGCATTCACATGAGGGGAGTTGTATCACTTTAACTAGTACAGCTAAAGTGTTACAATGTTTGTGTGTAGACATAGCTACACGGACACAGCCAACATACTATGCCAGCAAAACCTCCAGTGTAGACACCACTATACTGACAGAAGAGTGCTTTTGTCAACATAGCTAATGTTCAGGGAGTTGGCGTAGCTATGACCGCAGAAAAATGCCATCTGTCAGCTTACTCTGCATCTCCACTAGGGGGCTCTGCTGGCACAGCTCTATTGGGCAATACTCAGTAGTGTAGACAAGACTGATTCTCCATTGCACTGCCTGGTGTGTAGTCATTTACACCTCTGCAAAGGGGTACACAGTGCTACCAAGCCAGATTGGTAGTGGTGTGCACTCACTTTGCGTTAGGGTGCAATGACAATGTCCCACTGACCCTCTCTGCTTTCCACTTGGCATGTGCTGAAATCTGGATTCCACGGAAGCTCTCTGCCCTCTCATTAAACTCAATTGTTAATGTTCCAACTTGCCTCCAGATTCTTAATTGCAGTTTGTGACTGCTGCAAACACAACCTGCATTCCCCCGCAAAAATCTCATCATACTGGCACTGAATGCACCCTCCTCCTCCCCCAGGAGGGCAGCCTCAGCAAAGAAGCCAAGGACTGAAAGGAGTTCAGCCATGATCCAGTCTCACCCCCAGAGAAATCCCTCCATCTCAAGGATGAGGCCCATTGGTGGAGCAGCATGGGAGAAAGCCTGCATAGGTATGGGGATAAACAGAGAGCTTCAGTCTCCAAGGCTGTCAATGCAACACCCTTTCACCAGCACTAGATTCACTTTACAGAAGAAGAAAAAATAAAACGGGCTTGCCATCAAATTCCACTGTTGATTTTAGCTGGGAGGGCTGCACTACCGGAACCCCCACACACCTGTGTTTAAATAGTAGGAGACAACTATACAGCGTCAAACAGGTTTAAAAATGAATCGTTTTATTGGAGCCCTCCTTCCCTCTTCCCCCTCAGCTGCCATCAAGTCAGTTAAAAAGATGAATCGTTGGCACGGCTCTGATCCTGTCTATGCAGGAGCCAGAGCAACTAAATCGTCAAACAACCCACACACTTTCTTTTTTTTTTTTTTTTTTTTTTTCCATTTGTGGGAATCGTTGCTGCACCGTCACTAGGGCTTCCACAAAAACGCCCTTAGCAATATATCCCAGGGATTAAAGCACAGTCCTGCGTTATAATTTTGACTGGCAAGACATACACAGAACGAACCTGATCCTGCAAGGTTCTGAGCATTCTCAGCTCTCACAGACTATGTTGGTTCTCGCAATCTAGCCCTTTGATTCTAAGCTGGTGCAATTCAACAAAGCATTGAATACGTTGGGCCAAATTAAGGTTCCATAAAAGTCAAAAGCAAAACACATTGAACTTCAAAAAGACCAGGATTTTGCTCCTTGATACTGCACACATCTTCTGTTCAGTACACTCTCTGAGGGAGCTAAAATGAGGCTTAGCAATTCGCCAGACTAGATCTGATCCATTAAATTCGGTAAGCATCCTGTCTCCTGTAATGGCCAATGATTGGCGCTCCAGCGAGTGATGAAGAGCCCCCTGCAGTGCACCTAACCAATTGGGCAACACTCTAGGGCATGGAAAGATCCTTTCTGATCAACTCACATCATCATCTTATGCCCTGAAGCCCAAGGTAAGTGTAAGAAGCTGACAGCATTCTTGCAGACTCTCAGGCCCTGCCCACAATGGTGAGTAACCATGTTTGAAACACCCCTTTGGAACATGATTATTGCCTAGAGATGGTCAAAAAACACCAACACGTGGGACTTTAAAAAAAAGAGATTAGACTAAACGCTAGAAAATGTCCTTTTGGAATAATCCTGCATTGGCCCCTGGGAAATGGACTGGCTAATCTAATAGGACCTCCTCCGTCTATAACTTTTATCAGTCTGTGTTATAGCCACATTGAGAAACTGGGGCTTGAGCGCTGTGGGACAGGGCACTGCCTCAAACGTGGTTTCAGCTAACAAGTTTGTTCATAAAGCCTGGTCCCCATAGGCCATCAAAGGTCCACAACAGAGTCATGTGAGCTACAACCATTTTTGGAGAAAGTTGCCAAGCATGGGTCTGCTTCCCACCGCACGGCCACACTTGACAATTCAATTTCAGGAAGGCTGTAGCTAGCACAGTTGATGCTCCTTGCCGGTAGGACTCAAACGTGAGCAAATGAGATACTTCTACGTGAACTTTCTGGGTAGACTTGAAATACCGTGCAATGTAATGATCTCCCTGGTAGTCAAGGCGTAGGTATAGGAGAATGAGTAGGGCTGGGATCCCGCCGTTGCAGCAGTTTCACCGCTAACCTTGCTTCTGATGACACCCGGTGAAAAGGCTGCCTAGTGTAAGTGCTGTATCGGAAGCTGATTGAATACAGAAGTGAGCAGATGCCACACACACGTGGGACACTCGAGGGAGCTGAGGGAAGGAGTCAGCAAGAGAATAACAAAAGTGCAAAGCTGTCATTGGAGAGTTTGCCATTGAGGATCAGCTAATGCCTCCCGAATGCTCACTGACCTCAGTCAAAACCAATAGACAGGTCCACAGCCTGTGGGTGTGACACTAGCTCTGGTTCTCTCTCTCTCTCTGCCCCGTCATCCTCTCAGTTACCTTCTCTTTCTCTGTTCTCTCCCTCTGCCACAAAGAATGGACAAGGACATAAGCAACGTCAGCTCATCTTCAGGTCATTAGGCAAGGAGGAAAATATACAGGTTTTGTGTATTTCTCACTCTCTCTCGGCGTGAGAATTACAACCCAAAGGGCAGCAGCAGCAGTTACATGGCGAACAGCAACGCTTCCATTTGCTGTCTCTACCCTCCTGCTGAAATAGATTTGCCCGGTCCCTTACAATCAGTCCTCCTGAGGTGCCAGCAGAGCCCTCTCAGCCATTACTTTCAGAGACTGTGAGAAACAGCATCTACCATAAAGAACGGGAACAGCTGCGAAGGATTCCTAGAATCATAGAATCCAGGAGTGGAGAAAAAGACATCGTGGTCCTTTCTAGTCCATCTCCCTGGTGACCAGAGCAGAGCTGTTCCTTGTTGTAGTGTTTTGTTCAGTCGAGTTTTAAATGTGTCAAGCAATAGGGCCTCTTCCATCAATTTCCTTGTAAGAAAGACTCATAGGTCTCACTGTTAGGAAATTACTCTAGGTGCAGAAGTTTTGGCGTACACCAGACCAGAAGCTAGCACAAGTTAGGCAGTTTTAGAACCCCAGTGGTATTCAAATTCAGACACATCTAGATCCAGGCCAAACTTTGGACCAGAACCAGCCGGGCATCCTGGAGGGAGCACGCTGGACCCTCCAGGTGTATAACAGCAGGTGTGCGCCCCCCCCCCCCCCCCATACACCAAAAGGCTCCCTGGAGCAGAGTCCCGCTTGGAGCATCCCTGGAGTGGTGCATCTCTACTCTGCCCCCAGTACCAATCAGGCACAATTGCGCCCTCTGCCCGGCCCATGACTGTCACAGGCCAAACCAAAACCTCAGACCTAAACATCCACAGACTCTGAGGAAAGTTAGAACTGGATCCGGATCTCAACTTTACAGCTCAGGCGCATCTTTAGGGAAGAATCATTTGGTCTCTCAAGCAGGCAGCAACTCCCTCGCACAGGCAGGGGAATTTTTTCACTATAAATGTTTTTCCAGTAGTCAAACAGATTGGTAGTCTGGAAAGCAGAGAGCTGAATCCTGGAAGGGACAGGTCTGATTCCCCACCGCGTGGCACCTGGCATCATTATTTACATCTGCACTAAGGGGGCATGAAAGGATTTGGAAGAATTTTACACCCACTTAGTGCAGATGTAAAGGACAAGATGGTGCAAGGCAGTGGAGAATCAGACCTGGTATCCCTGCTTCCCAGTGGACAGGGGACCCTCTGGCTGTACCCCAGGAAGTACATCTTGGGCTCTAGGTCATGGTATTCTTTTAAATGTTGCCCTTGGTCACGCGGATGCTGGGCTGATGCAAACTGATACTTTCACTCAGGCTTTTCACTGACCTGATGATAACGAGCGGGCAAAGCAATTTCCAAAGGTTACTCCAGTGGGCTAGTTTAAAGGTAGCCCATGATTCGGGGCAAACAGCTACAGGAGTTTTTAACAAGCACTATGCGCCATGGAAAGACAGCGGAAGAGCTCAAACTGCACCTCCTTAAAGGCTGCCAATGAGAACTGAAAAGTGAATGCAAATAGCAGCCAGGAGGAAAAAGGAAATAAGGGTTTAAGATGTCAAATCGGTAAGAGAAAATATGTGCAAGAGGCTTAGAAACAATAAATAATGAAACTTAAAACAAGTTCAGATCAGGTCAGTCTTTGCTTACTCACCAAGGCATGTATTTAAGGTCGGTATTACCCTTACAAGAATTGCTTATGCCAGGCCTGTTCCAGGAGACTTCACACATGCACGTTTCCCACCGACTTCAGCAGCTCTTTGTACACTAGGAAAATAACCCATTGGTGCCAATTCTCTGCTGCCTTACACTCTGTCATTTACAGCTGTGCAAAGTGAGTGTAAAACACTACCCAGTTCAGTACTCCGTCTGAGGGAAGAATTTACACTCATTCTCCACAGGTGTAATTGAAGACACAAGGTGCAAGGCAGAGTGGAGAGTCAGACTTATTGCTCACATTGGGGGTCTGCCACGAGTTCCTTCCAGCCTCATTCAGGTGAGGCTGAAAAGAGTTTAGCTACTACTATAAGAAGGCCAAGCCATTTTAACTCAGAAAGCCAATGCTTCCCTGGTGGAATGAGGTGCTAGCCCCTTGATGGAACATGCTCGTGTTAGACCAAAGTGGTAGACTTCTGGTGAAATTCCTGGTGCAACAAAGTAGTGCATTTCTGGTGCAACAAGTTGCTAGACCCCTGGGAGAAAACCTGTAGAAGCAACTTTCAGCCACATCCACGGTGGAAGCCCTTGTAGATCCAGGAGTTAGACATACTGTGGAAGCTCAGGCGGAACAAGTTGTCTAGTGACCAAAACATTTTCAACCTCAGTGGAGAAAAAGACCCCTGGGGTGCGTGGTTGCCACGTATTGTGAACAGATCATTTTCCTAATGTAGGCACATCCAATAGGCGTTACATACATGTAAGGGTTAAAAGATGGGGCCAGTCACAAGGATGCAAATCACCTGCACTAACATGGGAGGAGCTATCAGCACAGATCACGTATAGTTGTTTTTATCCTGAGGGTGTCCAACCCTGAGCAAGAACCTGTCCAGCTGAGAACATGGGATCTGTCTCTGGGCAGCACAGAGAAACCATTGCCAGTAAAAGCAGGGCAAATATCTCAAGCTTCAGATAAGTTCATAACTGAACTCAGCTTCACTCAATGACCTAGACTACAGCTGCAGTCTTTAGCTCATGGACACTTGGTCATCTCAGACATGTCTTTTAATCCACAGGGCTGCAGTCTTCTTGGGTGCACCAGCCCTGACCTCAGGGCTATCTTTAATGTTCTCTTTCCTCCCTATTAAATGGAAAGGATGGGGGCGGGGCATGTTCTATAAGATTCCTAACTGGCCGGGCTCCAACATCTGGATGCACGCCACGTACCCAGCGTCTCTTTCAAAATCAGCAGCACATACTGTTGTATGTCCATCGGCTGTCCTTGTCAGATCAATGCTCAGCACATGCTCAAAGAGACAGTTGTTTTCCACAGCACTCTGCAAGGGTCAGAGGGGACAGACAGGAAGGCACAAGTGCATTTGCAGTTAGCATTGTGCAGGAATACTGCTGGCAGCCACTGCTACAGCACAACCTCCAAGCATGTTCATCGCCTCCTTTCCTAAGGGGAGAATACGTGAGCTTTGCTGTACATGATGTTCTGAGCCTGCTCAACCAGAGGGCTCTCAAGATGGGACATTAAATTACTTCAGTGTAAAAGAGGAACTGGAAAGGGCAAAACATGGGTCCATTTTTAAGAGTTTAGAAACATATTGTTATGGCAATTGGCACTAGGTGTTATTTTAACACCGATTTCGAGGTCTTTGACTTGGTGTGTAAGCAAACATTCAGTCTTGGGAAAACATGCTCTGTGGTGTCAGGGGTTTTGTTATGCAATGTTCTGAGTATAGGGAGCCATGTAAGCAGCAGGAGAGTTTGCATCCTCCCTTAGTCTATTATTAGTGTCAATTCTTGGACAGAGTTGCTATCTGGGAACTGGACATTGGTACTGAGCTGAGATTCCAGGAAGAAGAGATTGCCTATGTGCTGTTCGTGACCACCTCTGTTCCAGGACTGGTGCATATGTATAAACAGAGCAGCGTATGCTTAAAATATACCCAGACTGCACATCACTGATTTCTCCTCCACTGGGAAGCTGACCTACCAGGCTCCAGCCATCTGCAACTGTTGGGTGGAGGATCAACACTGGTGTCAGAAGAGAAAACTGATGTTGGAAGAAGGTGAAAGGGAAACAATATAACAAGGCATAACATGTGGTCACCTTCAGAGTCAGTCATAAAGGGGTAGCCACTCTGAACTAGAACAGAGCTGAGCTGAACACAGCAGAATAACTCTGTTCCCTCATCCACTAAAAGAAACAACCTGTAAAGGAGGTATTACAGTCAGTATTTCTCTTAAGTTCCAGAGTTTCTTTTCCTCATCAGCAGCAGGGGTATCTATATTTCTGTACCCTCATTCCTCTTATCCCATGGTCTCTTCTGCCCCACACTAGGAGGAGCTGTCTCTGTGTCACTCCCTCCTCCCCACTCTCCTAGAGGCCCTTTCTTCCACCCACACCGGGAAGGAGGAGTTTTCATATCCCTTCAGTCTCTCAATAGATATGCATGTGCGGTCAAGTGCAGGGGCATCTTCAATGCTAGCACTGGGAAGAAGGCAGCACCCAACTGTTCCTGGAGTAGTAAATATCACTTCTTCCCAGTTGTAGCCCCTGGCTTCCATCCTCCCCAATGCATTTCTGATATATTCCATATTTTGTTTTCCATTTGGCAAGTGACCGGCTCAGAACGAACGTGAAGGAAAACAACCCTTTCCCCCCCGTGCTATCTCTCTTCCAAGTCAGACCAGGTAGCGCTTATCGTTTCCTCTCTACCACACACACCAGCATGCATTCATTTCCTGCCAGCTAGTCCTCAACTACAGGGCCGACATTGTTTTCGAGGCCTCTCGCACTTGGAAGCAGCAGTAGCTATGCTGCACAGGGCTTCCTGTTGATGTCAGGCCCCACTTCCTCCTAAAGTCAATGGACTTCCCGTCAGCATATGTAACCTTTTCCATGAGGACTGGTTGGAACCATTTTCCTATACAGGAGCTGAAAAAAAAAAATGGGGTTGAGAATAATGGAGAGGCTGCCAGGATTGTTTTTTTCTTGCATTTGTGTGTTCTGTCAGGATAAATCTAGAGCCCTTAATCACTAACAATAAGAAAGAAAGATGATAAGGGGCCAAGACAATAGAATGATATCTCAGTGACGCCAGTGTTTGTGAATACCAAAGAAATAATTTATTGCAGAGAACATCAGAGACTGATGAGGCTCCCAGATTTCCCACTGAGGAATTTAGTCTCAGCAAAGGCAAGCTACAGCAATAGCCACCGTGGCCTCCTACACAGCGAGTGAGTGCCAGCAAGCCAGGGTGTGAATCTACAGTACGCTAGGCTGCTGCCCAGTAGCTCACCCCACGTGGACATTGCTACCATGCAGCAAGAGTCCCACAGTGCAGCTTAGCGAACTGACCAAAGAAGTCAATAAAGTTGCTCTAGATTTACACAAATGTAACTAAAGGCAGATTTGGCCCCCATGTCTCCTCACTGTCAGCCCTGCAGAGTTAGCACTGGCGTGTGTGGATGAACTGGATTCTATTCTATGTAATGCTTCATCATCAGAATTGTCAGCTAAGGTGAAATTGCAAAATCTTTATCTTTGGTGAGGACATCGGGGCAGAAAGGGTTCAGCTTCAGCCTCACATGTGGGATAGCGGGAGGGGCCCTTGTGAAGTCTGCAGCACTGACGGTTAGAAAATCATTTGCCAACCAAAAAAAAACCTCAGCATATTGGATCTGAAATCACTGAGGGCCCAATCCTGCACAATTCAAGTCACACTTTAAATAATGAGCACTTTCTACCCGAAATGCATTAGAAATTCCACAGAAAGTCACATTTTCCTTTTGCACCCGCACTCTCTCTTTTAGGAGTTTTTTGTTCATGAATGAATTACTTCAATCCCTCTTAAGCAATGCACTGACCAGGAAAAGGGTGTGGGGATTATTAATGGAAAAATCCTTGAATCCTTTAGCCTAGCGCATGGCTGTAGTTACAAGTAAAAAGCAAACAGGATACCACCCTGCATACACAGAGGGAGAGAGAATAGAAACTCAAATGATCTACAGCAACTGACTTGAGGGAAGAACAAAATACCTATGGTAAATAGGCATAGCTGGACCAAATTATGATGAATGGGGAAATGGGCACATGATGAGCATCTGCAGAAGAGTGTAAACATGAAAAAGGGAAAGGGATTGTTTAGAGTGATCAAGGGGTGTAACTAGCAGTTATCAAATGAAATTATGAATTTAGACTGAACAGTAGGAAAAAAAGTCCTAACAGTGAAACATAGGATTACACTGTGGAAAAGTCTGCTCAAGGGAAGTGGTGGGAATGCCATCGCTTGGGATATTTAAAACTGGGCTGGAGAATAGACAATAACAAACAATCCCGCATTGGCCTCTGGGAGATGGACTCAATACTCCTGCTGGTCTTTTCTGTCTCTACTATCTATTATCTGGTGAGGCTTTCACACAAAAGCTTTGGCAAGTCCACATGGAGAGCAATAATAAATGAAAGCATATACAGCAAGTACTCCAGACAATAGAGTACAACCAAAGTCAGCTTGATTTTAAACTAGAGCCTGAGCTACAGGGGAAGCAGAGATGGTTGAAAGTTTTCTGACGGAAGTTTTCTTTTGGAAAATGGTGATTCAACTACATTAAAAATGTTACATGGGAAGATATGGATTTTACTGAATTTTTCAATGGAAAAATATTGAAACATTGTTTTGAAAATTTCCACCTTTTGTTCCAATTTGGGATGAAATTCCAAGTTTTGACCAGCTCTGGGGGGAAGCTGGTGAAGTTGCCTGAGCATGGGGATAATGCACTTATTTCTGCACATGTGAGAAGAGGAGCGGGAATGTTCTGCATGGGCGGGAGTCTAGACAACTGGGATACGATGTGTGTTTCTATTCTCTCTACGGGAACTAAGGATGTAACTGCCCTGGGGCTTGTATCTCACCCCACAGAATACATGTAACTCTCACTAAAGTCAATGAATTACTCAAATCCCACAGTGAGAGGGTCAGACTCCAGAGTCTTACAAAAATATGTTTCACTTCCATCCGAGGCACTCAGAGCTCTTGACAAACAATAGTGAATTCAGCCTCACAACATCCTGTAGGAAGGGCAACTATCTTCATTTCATAGATGGGGAAAGTTACTTTGTCCAAGGTTACATGGTAAAGTAGAGCTGGGCCTAGAACCCAGATCTCATGGCGTTCACGCCCTGACTCAAACCACAAGACCAGCCATCCTCCATAGCCAGGAGCTGAGCTCTGAAAGTTCAGAAAGCTGGTGACATACCCAGGCATTTAGATAAGCTTACTGGAATCGTTGGGTCTAGAACTCAGGCAGGAAATCTCACAAGGACAGGCTTTTCTGTGAGATATCCTGTACTTGCAAGGAAGAAATACCTTTCTTACCCCAGATTTCCATTTCTAGCTATAACCTAGGCACAAAAGAGGGATAGGAAATTTAAATAAATAAATAAAATGGAACCTCCTGAAAGGTTTTGGCCAGGATCAGCAGGTTCAAGTTTGGGGAAAAATTCTAGGCTGGTTCTTATGAGAGATGGACTTGAACCAAAACCTCAGACCAAAACACTCCCTTGGGAATGTTCACCATGGGATTCAAACTTTATTGCTTGTTCCCACTTCTAGTCCTTATTTTTTCCAGACTGGTTCTCCCATGACTAAATATCCACACAGTAATGGCAAGAACCTACCCAGAGACCCTCTAGTGAGAAGCTACATTTCTAATTTTCTCAGGAAATGCTAAAAGAAATGGGGGTTAAGTTTTCATTGGAAAAGAAGAACTTTCTGCCTGCTTCCCTGGCCACTCATGTCAGTCCCCAGGCATTCACCAAGGCGGCCACACCCATGTCTTTCTCTCGTCTGATCTCTTCCACCTCTTTTCCTTTTTCGTTTCCTCTTCTTCTTTTCACAGGGCACTCGGTTTCTTATATTTTTTTCTTCGCCCTCTAGGCCACGCAAAGCTAAACTATGGGAATTGTCCCAAGCCTCACTTTTTTTTTTTTTAAATCTGAATTCACATTTAAAATACATCAAAACTTAGGGGTGTTTGGATCTGGGGTTTTGGTTCAGGCCCACCTTTTCTGACTGGCACTCTAAATTGCACTGAAGACAACCCAGCCTTTGTTCAGCTCTCTCTCTTCCCTTGAAATGTCAGCAAACAGGATGGTTTTGCTGATGCCATCATCCGGGTGGTCTGAACATCTCCCACACTGCATGCTATGACGGGGTGGGTGTTCAACAGTCAGCAAGCCATAGGGATAGTGGCTTTAGGACGTTGTTCTTTTCACCCAGGCCGCAGCCTGAAGCGGCAACAGCGCCATGAAGTCAACCCAGACAAATCCACCTCCAGCTACCCCGGCTAGCAAGGGACACACACACACACACACTGTTTGGTTTTGAACCACTAGCTGATTGCGGTTTCCTGTGCTCCCAGCAGCACAATGGAATTCAGGACTCTCCTAGGACATTGGGATGGGTGGACAGACGATCGCTTCCCTTAACACATGCCCTTTTATCTACGTAGCCTGCTTCTGCGGGGAGAACGGGACGCTTCTCTGCTGTGCTCCATAGCTGTGAGGCAGTCAGAGCTCCTCACTGCTGCACTAGCACCACACTGCCCGGGTGCCCGTTCATCTGTTTTAATCTGTCTAGGGTGGGTACTTGGGGCGAGCTGGAGTGAGGTGTGCACCAGCCACGCCCCCCTTCCCAGCTGTCCCAAGACACCCCTCCAGCAGGGGCTGTGCGGAGGGAAGCCCAACCTAGCCCACAGCAAGGGAATCCCCAGCAGGGGACCTGTGAGTCCCTCCTTGTGAGTGGACTATCTGCGCTGCCTGAGAATCTGGCCCCGAGTATTGATTGTGACCTTGCTAAAATAATAGGTTGGGCCCTCCGTCGGAAAAGGCTGGGCCCCCCTGCTTTGTCATATGCCTAAGCTGTTCATCACGGTCATGCACGAGCACCACTGCCAGGACTCAAGAGTCACAGGAGGTTTCTCCTTCATCTCTGCTCTGCACCTCTCTCAAGTCCTGTAGGTTTGGCTACACTGCAGCGTTTTGTTCCGCGCTGGTCTGGTTCCTTGTCTCCCGTTATTGTGGGGTGGGTTTGGCCAAATGGGGAGGTTTGTTTCATGCACTGATCGATCTTATCCCCTCCTTTAGGACATTCCCCCGTCAACTGCTCTCAGCGGACAATGCCTGGTCTCTGACTTTACACAGCCTGGGCATTGTCAGCTCCAGTGTCACTCCGACACAGCCATATCCCAACTCACTGCGGGCTCTGAAGAAGTTTAAGACCAGGGGCTTGGGTTGTCTCCAGCAGTGGAAGGTACAGAGGATAGGTGTGATGTGTTCTCAGCTGTTTGTCCTGCTACGTAGATGTGCTGGTGCACGAGTTCTGCACATGCTACAGGTTGTGTTGCCTCCGTATGCAGTAATTCCTCATGAGTCGATTTGCACCCGTGTAACAGAGATCAGAGTCTTGACAAATGCCACACAGCCCATGCATTTAGAGTAACGTGGTGGTAAAAAGCTGCCTGTGAGAACACTCACATGCTGATACCAAAACCAGTGCTGCCTTTCATTGCACGCTCTCCTCTGTGGAAAAGAGCGAGGCATCACAGTGACACATGGTGCAAGGAAAGCCGTAAGCTTTGCAGAGCCAAGCACGGTAGCATGCTGAAGAGGCCTTTTCCCCACCAGCACTACAGACTGGGCTTGAAAGCAAACTGCAGTTCCAGTGCCTGATCCAGTATTCCTTGCACCGCCAAATCTCCTATCCGTTTCTGGGGCAGTCTTGGGTGTGCAAAGAATGCCGGATCAAGCACAAAGTTGGGGAGACTGGGGAATGAGTAATTCATTGTGGACTTAGGAGAGCGTGGGGTACAGTGCACCAGGGAACAGATGCCAGAGCAGCCATACTGACAAGGTGTTTGGCAAGCCCTGCCCAGACGGCATGGCAGAACGGTGCTACCAGTGCAAAAATATCCCACACCAGTGTGAAACAGGAAGAAGAATCAAGGGAAATCTTGTGAAAGATGATAAAATTCCAGAGGAAATCCAAGGAATTTATGAATCTGGCTCGCCTGCCAGTGACCTGAAACTACTTTATAAATCACCTCAGAGAGCCAGCACTGGTTGGTGGAACACAACAGCTAATCATAAATCCAAAAAACGTCCATTATGTACTCAGCAGGTGACATTTAAAGCCTGTAAACGTTTGCATCTGCTTTGCACATACACCATGTGCTCCTGGCCTGTGATTCCCCCCACAGCAAAGAGAACACTGGGCTCTGAACAAGAGATGGAGTCAGATGAAAACAATGGCCGTGAGCACCCCAAACGTTGGGGATATTCTGATCCAGAATTTCCTTCTCTGGCTCAACTCTCTTCAGAACCATTTGAAAAGAACGGACCTGGAATCATTAGGCAATCTTTCTCACACGCTACCTTAGCCTGATAAACAGCAAGGAGTTCTGTGCTGGGATTCCCAGAGATACAGCCCAAGTGGGTTTCAAGGATGGGAATCTGTATATATTCCCTCCCACTAGGTTAGGACCTGAAATAGCCCAGGACCTAGATAAAAACTTGTGAAACTGGCTTGAGTTGTAAGGCAAGACGGCACCATCCCTTGGTCTTTTTTCCTGCCCTTGGCTTCTCACTCGGATATCACAGCATTGAAGCCAGCGTTTTGGAGGTGAAGTTTTGTTTCTGAGTTTACTCTGAAATTCATGGAACCATAGAGTTAGAAGGAACGGAAAAGGGTCATCTAGTCCAGTGGTTCTCAAAGTGGGGGGTGGACCCCCTAAGGGGGCATGAGATGGATCGTGGGGGGCCCCCATGGGTGGAGTTTTGGGGGGAAGAGGGCAATGCCCCCAAAACTTATGATGACGGCGCCATCTCCCCCAATGGGTGAGGGGCGCTGGGCTGAGAGTGGGGCCAGGCGGCAGTGGGGACCCCAGCACCTCACACAGGCAGCCCCGGGCAGGTGTTGGGTGTGGGGAACCCTTAGGAGGGGAGCAGAGGTAGGGGGAGGCTGCAGCAGGCCCGGCCCTGCTGGCAGAGCTGGGGACAGAGCCGGTCCAGCTCCAAGCTCCGCACTCCACGCAGCTGCTTCCATCTCCAGTCGGACCACTGCTCCCGGCCTGCCTCCCACAGCGGCAGCAGCCCTCCTGCCACTGCCGCTCTGCAGGCTCCTGGAGGCAGCGGCTGCGTCTGCACTGCTGCCCGAGGATAATCCCGACGACGCGGTGTGATTCCCCGCCGCCATTTTCTCTGGCGGGTCACATCGGGCTCTGGAACTGCTGCTACCCATTGCCCCCCCCTAAATTAAGCAGTCAAACTCCACCTATGATATATAGGCCCTGGTTTTTTTCTGAAAATGGGGGAGGGTTCAGGGGAAGAGGGGGCGCAATTGTTACACAAAAGTCCACGGGGGGAGGGCTCCATTTAAAAGGTTTGAGAACGGCTGATCTAGTCTAACCCCCTGCCAAGAGGAAGGATTTGTTGTGTCTAAACCATCCAAGACAGATGTCTATCCAGCCTCCTTTTGAAAACCACCCGTGAAGGAGCTGCCACAACCTCTTGAGGCAGTCTGTTCCATTGTCCTACTCTTCTTCCAGTGAGGAAGTTTTTCCTGAGATTTAATCTAAACCTGTTGGCTGTCGTTTCAACCCTTTGCCTCTTGTCCTGCCCTCTGTGTCAAAAGAGAACGACTTTTCTCCATCTTTTTTATGGCAGCCTTTCCAGTATTTGAGGACCACTATCAGATCCCCTTTAAATCTCCTCTTTTCCAAATTAAACATACCCAATTCCTTCAGCCTTTGCCCCTATGGCTTGCATTGCATCCCTTTGATCATCTTCATTGCTCGCCTCTGGATTATTATTATACCTGTGTCTCTTATATTAAAGAGGAGCAGGGGAAAGCACCAATGCACCAGCTTTTCTGACATTAGCAGGCTGGTCCCAGCATCACTGGTCTGACCCCAGTGCCCTCTGAGCCTGGCTTACAGAACATTTAAACAGTTCTAGATTTATGTCCAATTTCAAGACAGCACACAGCAAGGTCAGGATGTCAAATGTTGCAATACTGTATGTGGTACAGTGTCAGACTGTGGCAATCCAGTGGCTGCAGTCTCATGATGCAGTGTCAAGCCGTGATGATGCGATTATATAGTGTTCCACGGGACAAATATATTCAGGTGGCCACTGTGACTGGGAAAGACATAGTGGTTTGGGGTCACAGGAAGCTTTTATTTCCAGTTCTTCTTCACACACCCACAACCTGACAGCAAAATTCAGCCAAGATTCCCAAGTCTCACCTGGTTTCCACTCATATGGCCCAGATTAAACCCAAAATGCCACCAAGGTTTGCCTCAAAACATACTCTAGATTTGACCAAAAGGTTTGCAAACTGAGCCCTGGGTTCAGTTTCTAACAAAACCTAAGTCCAGGCAGATTTCCCCTACTTCCAGACTTTGTTATGGAAATTTTACATTTTGACTGGCCACCTTAGTAGAACTTGTGCAACCTAACTCCCCTTTCACACTAAACAGCATGGGCACTCCTGATGGCAATCTTTCTATATGGCTTTAAAATGGAGGGTTGGGAAACAAGAACTCAGGGAACAGTACATTCATGACCCTAATACTCTGAGGGCAACAGTCACCCCAAACCCCTCTGCACCTGCATTGAAACTTGGAAGCAGCAACAGCAAAATCCTGTGAAGGAAAGCAGCAGTGATTTTCATTATTGCCTTAGAGGACTTCAGAAAAATTCAGTCAGTCAGAAAGTTAAACAAGGAAATTACAAAGTTGTATTTAAAAATACGTGAAAATGTTTCAAAATCTCCTTTGAGATGAATTGGGCATCTGTGTAATCCCGCGGGGATTGCCAAATCCATCAGGAAACACAGACTGATGGCATGTATCAAGACAGGAAGATTCAGGGCTGCAGTCGGAGAGACAGGGAACAGCAGGAGATTCCTACAGTTCCTTTCTGGTAAGAAGCATTAGTGCTATATGGATGTGGACACTAAAAACAAAACAAAACAAAACACAGAACTAAAAAGACCTCTTGGAATCTCCTGCTGGTGTCTGTGTCTCTTTCTTTGCTCTTATCTCCCCATCTTGATTCATGTAGCCAGGCTGACAATATGGCTGCTTCCTGCTTTAAGTCATATTTATATGCCTTTTCTATATAAAAATATTAAAAGGAGATAACTAATAGTGACTTGGCTGCATTGGATCAAGGGATTGGAAACTATTTTATTCCCCACTGCAATTTTTCTTTAAGAGATGGGTTGGCCACTTTCCTAAACACTTCCCAGGACCGGACTGTTCACAACTGGCATGAAAAGGGCAACCCAGCACTGGACCTAAATAAAGAGGCTCTCACATGGGCACCCTGGTTACTTGGGGTCACTAAAGGCAACGTGTTCCCAGCAGAGTTTTATTTCAGAGAAACTGCGGCTACATGAAAACGCCCGGGGTGCAGCAGATCTGTGTTCATTCCACAACAATCTGTGAAAGAAGCAACTGTTCTGTGCTCTGAATTCGGAGAAGCCCCTGGCCAAGTGTCCGCTGCAAGCACCCTGATTAAAGCCCCATTGTTACGCCATCTCCAGGGGTGCTACTAAATCTGTCCCGATGAAGACATCTGCCCAGTGGCTGGGGGAGGGAGAAGGGGAGAGAACTGGGTAGCTGCTGGGAATGAAGAGGAGCGAGGGAAGGAAGGAACAAGGAAGGAGAGAGAAGAAAGTGAAAGAGAGCACAAAGAACAAAGCAATATCCCCAGGTAGCCTAGAACACTGCAGTTCTCAACATCCCAATGCCAGAGGCTTGTTTTTCTGGGCCCTGTTCCCTTTGCCTGCGTGTCTTCTAGAGAGATCCCCAAATGCTTTGTCCTGAAAGTAGAGTTTGTTGTGCCCTTGGCTTCAAGATGTTAATTATGCAGCAGAAATCACAAGTTGCAATATAAGGTGGGTTGTTGCAGGAAAAGGGTGTTGAGTTCAAGCTGACTCAAACTTCCTGACATTCTGACGGCTTTAAGCATGGCTTGCTACATGGTCAATCAATTATCCCTCTCATTTCTAGGAGTCTATGACGTCTGAGCACTTCCAGATCATTGCACCATCGCGCATGCTTCCAGAGTTAAGGACGCTGATGCACGCTCAGAAGGCAAACTTTTAAATGTCCATAACTTTACTTCAAAGCCAAATTTCTTCAGGTGAGGCACAGTCACTGGTGATCACGGAGGACTGCATGGACACATCAAATTTGGTGCTGTACAGAGAATGAAGCTCATTTTTTGAATTATCCAGGCACTAAAAGAAGAGTAGGAAAATTTCTTGAACTGGTGAAAAGCTTGATTGCTCATGTTCCAGTCACACGGAAAACAGCTGAGAATGGCAATTTCTCAAATTTTCCAAAACCAAATTTGTTTCTTGGACTGAAAACAACCAGAAGCAGTTTCACCGCAAAGGTCAATGTTTTTAAGTGTCTGAAAACAGGGGATTAGGATAATAGTAAGAATTCTTTGCACTTCTATAGTATCTTCCTTCTCTCTCTGTTGCGCATTACACCTGTCATATATAAACAGGAGAGTCTTTCCAATGGCTCTATCTCTAGCATTAAATCTGCCATGACTAAGTCTTGTTCAGAAAGTTTTACACTTGCCCTTATTCTCCTGCCTATGGTAAATCAGTCCTTTCCCTTCTCCCACTGCTTCTCACTCTTCAGTTCTCCCTCCATGCCCTCCCCACGGCTATACACTCTCACTCAGCACCACTGAGTTTGCCTTGAAGATTCCCAATTTTTTCCCCAATCTTTTGTCTTCTTTCCAGTACAAACACACTGGAATTTCCTCACACGGTTTCTCTCTGTCACCTTCACCTCTTCCCTTTCCCTGTTCTTTTCCTCCATTCGGCTCCACAAGCGGGTTTTTTCATCTCTCACTCACACTCTGCCCCTTCCAGCCATTTCTTCTGCCAGCTGCTTTACTGGCTGTGATATCAGCTGCCACAAATTAATTGGGGCTGGACCTGGCCAGTTCTTGGATAGGAGACCTCCAGGATAAACCTAGGAATTGGTGGTGGTGGCACTCTAGCTATGAATCAATACTGCACCAACGCCCCAGCACGGGCTCAGAAAAGGCTGTGCTGCTGAAGATGCGGTCTTAGATGAGCTATAAAATGGAGATTCTGGTCTCTAATGCTCTCTGAACATCCTTGGCCAGAGTAGCATGGTTAAAGTCTGAGTCCTGGCCAAATCACTGTTCAGGTAATCCCGTCTGCTCTTTCATTTAGACACCAATGTTATTTATTTCCTGTCCTAAGGTCTTGGGCAGTGTTGCTGGGCGTATTAAATAGCTGCCATGTTCTCTTCAAGATATAAAGCCTCATGCTTCAGGACATAAGCTAGCCACTAACCCACGAGGGGGGGCAAGGCACACTTTACAGGCATATTATCTCAGAAGTGTCCACTGGGGCATTCCCTGCAGCTCCCTCTGGAGCAGCTGGTGCTGGCCACTCTCAGAGAGAGGATACGGTACCAGGCGAATCACTGGTCTGGTCCAGAAGGGCAGTTCCGATGTTCCCTCAGGTGACTGCACTTCAATAATGGGTGAAGTAATTCATAGAATCTGAGCGCCTTCAAACCGTAGAACAGTAACAATGAGCACAGGCAGAGCACTTTTCACCCCTGTCTTCACAAAGATGGGTATCATTGCTTCCATTTTACAAATGAGGAAACTCGGGGACAGAGCAGGCAAGTGACTTGCTCAAGATCACTCACTAAGGCAGCAGCAGCTCTGGATTAGAAGCCAGACCCTCTATTGCAGTGTCCTATTTATAGGACTATACTCCAGCATCTTCCTGTACTTTAGCTAGATCAATAGATTGAGAGATGGATGAAGCATTTTCAGATGAAAGGCGCTATAGGAAGCTAAGGTGGCGTTATTATTTTGCTATATCCGCACCAAGATACTTAATTGCTCACAGAACAAGAAAACAACTTGAGACTCCAAAGACTCGTTTCACATATGAATTTTGATGCCACTGAGCGTTTAAGTCATCAGTGGCTTCTTCCATTCTGTGCATTCCTCACTGGGCTGGTGGTGGGAGCGAAGACATTCCTAGTATGTCAGACAGCTACGTTGCTGGCCGTTGAAAAGTGCTCGGCTGAAACTGCTGACATGTCTCAAATTCCCTACGCGGTGTGACCGGCCCTAGCCAAGTGAGTTCAAGGAGCCATCTGGCTAGGGTTGTGACGTCCACGTGCCAGCAACCAGCCCCTCGCTCTCCGAGCTGGGATAATTGGACATTGTTCAGTCACTGAATCGCAGCTCTGTAGGGCTGCACGTTTGTCTTGTACAGATGAGCTAATGAACATGAAAACTGCCTGAGGATGGAGGGAGTCGCTCAGTGATGGCCCTTACCCCTTCCCTTCCCAGATAATAAACAGAAGGTTTGTCTGTAACCAGGACACTTAATGACACTGGGGAAGAGGAGGAGCCCCCTTCTTAATGTTTCTTATTTGAGCCCTACATGTAACAAACAACCTTCGGTTTGAGTGTGGGATTCTTCTGCGACCTTCTTCCCCTGTGAAAGTAAGGTTTCTGAACTCCCAAGTAAGGCCTCAAGCAGCCTGGAACACAACAGCATATGCTGCTGCACTTCCCACTTGATTTCTGGGGTTTGCTGTAGGATATAAATAACCCTTTGCCTTCTCCACACCCCCACCCCCGAGAACTCAAAGGGCTTAGCAAACAGGAATGAATTAATCTTCACAAGCTCCACATGCCCCCTTCTGCGAAGAACAGTCAGTCAGTATTATCAGCTGCCTCTTTTAACAGGTGGGGAAACTGAGGCACAAAGCGGCTAAAGTGATTTTTTTAAGGCACTGTGAAGGGAGTCAAGGGCACTATTAGTCTCCCCTAGGTTGCGAGTGAGTGATGTTCTTTTTATGTTCTACAGAGAGATGCTGGCAGCAGGCAAGGGCCCCCATGAATAAGAGGTTCACCTCAGGTTTTCCCCATTTCTGGCACAGATGTGTAGTGGAAAGATTATAACCAAGGGAGGACTAGGGGACAGGATGCTTTTGTGGAGATGCAAGGACCATTATTATTTGCAGAGATGGCCATGATCTACAAAGTAGTGGGATATCTGGAGCTAGGTTTCAGTTCAGGACCATGCCAGATTTTCCAAAGGCAAAAGGCAATAATTTTGAGATTGTTCTATCATCCCAAAATGCTTTAGAAACTACATAAAGAGGACTCATCCCACCCGCTTCTAGGCTGGCATGCGGCCACTCTTTAACACGGTACGGCAACACGGATCCAACTGAAACCGTTTGTAGAAAGGGAATTGAGGGATACAGAAAGTATACATGCAGATGAGAATTTGACCTGATAATCACCATACATTTCTCTACTCCTGGGAAAAAGAGAAAAACAGCATTTCCTAAGACGCTCAAGCAGTCAGGCCCTTTTTTTGTTTTACACCCTCACACCATGCTGGTGCATTCACTCTGCTGACTGAGAAGGAAGGCTGTGTCATCTACTGAATCACCAACACCACTTCCTGCAGCAGATTTCCTTGGAAGACTCCAATCCTGCTTCGGTTACATGAAAGTGCTGCGAGCACAGTTTAAGGCTGCAGGCTTATGTCTGCCATGTTTAGAAATCTAACATCCACTTAATCTTCTGCCCTATTGCAGCAGAATGACAGATGGGTATTTAACAAGGATACAATTGAGGGCTAATTGGAACTCGTCACCCTTCTCTGGGCTGATTAGATGCTTCCTCCTCTCCCTTTGAAGCAGGTTAATTAACAGTGCCAGAAACTAGGTCTCCACTAGAAACCTATCCTCACTGTGGGTATGTATAGTGCCCCAGAACGGAGCGTTACTCCAACAGTTCTAGTGACTGGGCTGGATCAGAGCTTCCCTGCTTACTCGTATTCCTGCAAGCCTAAACTGGGACCCAACATCCAAGCCATCATGAGCCCCCACGATCTTAGCTTCACAGCTCAGACCTCTCTTTCCTATGCACAGCAAAGCTCAAAGTAACAATACCGGGCAGGCTGCCACCACCAAGTCAGAAAGGAACAATGACAGACATCATATATCAAACACAGCTCTCCCGTTACTACTGTTAAACCTGCTCTGGGCACAGACACTTAATGTATTGACTTTGGCAACATGTGCATACCTTGCCGTGCCAATAGAGTTACTGAAATGGAAACAGAAGCAGCTAGGGATGGGTGAATGAACCAGTTCAGATAAAATCAGAATCCCTTGTCCCGTCCCCAAAGTCCCAAACCTTTGCCTCCAACCAAACCCCAAACCTTTCCTGAGGTTCCAAACCATTTGGTTTAACTTTTCTTTGTTTCATTCCTCTGCCCTGTTATACTTCTGGGGTCCAGCTGGGATTGAAAGGAAAAGTACTATCATATACAAGGGTGTTGCTCTGTATTTCTGGCCTGGTGAGAAGCAGGAGGTACAAGAAATTTCATGAGCGAGCCTGTTTTCATGTGCTCCCTAGCCCAGTTGGGAAGGAAGGTGTAGTTAAAGCTACTGAACACAGGAGTGAGAAGATAAAATACCCACTTGAGAGCACTAAGAGAGAGAATATAGGCAAAAGAAGAGTAATTTGGTGCAAAGTTGTTATCATCTGTGATTTTGCTTGTCCAAAGAAACCAATTTGATCCTGCTGGTTGTTTGTTTATTTCCTTCAAATTACAACACAGACCCAAGAGGTTTGGATACAAATCCAGAACCAACGATCATCCTCCCTGATCAAACCTCTGAAACTTTTGAGGTTTAACCATCATTACTACAAAGCAACCCAAAAAGGAGGAGGTTCAAAAAGGAAACCAGTGGAGGCGTCACACGAGAATCAGAGTCTCCCACATCTTAACAAACTTGCTCTGCCAGACTCTTGTGGTGCAAGCCAACAAGAAGATACTTAAACTTAATAGCACTCACTGCCAGAGACAGCACATGTGAACCATTATTGTTCTGAAACACAGATAGGCTCAAGCTGCCCAATTCAGATCCAGATTTCCAAACACCCACCGTCTAACGTTTTAGGGGTGCTCAGAACAGTGGTTTTGGTTAAGCCCGTTAGAAAGACAGGAATGCTGATCTGGATCTCAGGTCAGGTTTTGAAGACCTCCTTATTTAAAAAAAAAATAGCACTACGGTATCAATCCCAAACAATATACAGTATTGATATGGCAGCGTTTGGGGCAATCACTGTGGTATTTTTTTAAACAAGGATTGGATCCGAGAGTTTGGTTGGGGCTTATGTCTAATGGCCTGCTTTTACCAAAATCAGAAACAAGTCAGGGGACCCAATTACAATATGACTGTCCCCTATCCATTTGGACCATCCAGGTTTCTAACCCAGTTTCAGGGACCCATGGCATGCCATCATTTAGCTGTATCACAAATCATGTCCCAAAACCGTTATTATTGGGAGAATGTAGATTAGGGCCTAAAATGTAGCGTTTGGGAGGGTTTTTTTTTTAACTGTTCTGTATTTGTAGAAACAAACGGACTCCTGTTCCTAATGATAAATCTTTGAGCTGTTCCTGGACTTGGGGAGCAGATGGGAGAACAGCAACCCTGATCAGCTGCTCGGGCAGAATTCCAAGCACCACATTCCAGAATTCAAGCAGAATTCCAGCTGAGAATCCAGCAGGAGCAGGACGTGCACGCCCCAGCCTCCTGCCCATTCCTCACTCCAGAGAGGGGAGTGTAACAAAGCCTTTGTGAAAGAGTCTGGGTATGAGTCTCATGTCAGGTGCTGGTACACATGGGATTGTTTTACAGCAAGGCACACGGACCAAGAATCATAAGTGGGGAGAGGAGGGGCGGCTTCGCGGGCACCATGCATTGCCGCCCCAGAATTGTATTTGTAAGCTTTTATTTAGGCAAAGATCCTGCCCGGATTTCATAACAGGTCACATGTCTGTGAGTTAAGAAAGCACCCATTTGTTTTTTGTTCCAGATTGGCAGCAGTGGGACTGCAGAACTCACTGTGACACAGAGGCGCTAACTGCAGCGCCATCGGACTCTCAGCACTGGTGTGGTCTGAAGCTCTCGTTAACCAAACACCGAATCCCCCTGCTTTCCTGTTTAGTTACAAACTCAGAGTCCGACCCTAGGTTTGCAAACCTGGCCTGAATTTCGAGCAAACCTGGGGCCAATTTACAATAGGAATTGTCTCACACATACACTTAGTAATAATAATACACTAAGCTACTTCTGACAGTGTCTGCACACTGCCTATAAGTGTTCCTGAATTAGGGCACTGTTTGGAGCTTGTGCTATGGAGCTGAGACACAAAGCATTAACTGCTGGTGGCAGGGGGAAGATACAGGTTGGACACCTACTAAAGACAAGGGTGTTTTCTCCAAATAAAGTTTCATTTTTTCTCCTCACCCAGTGACTATTATTGAGGCATGGGTTCCCTTCTCCCCTCTGCAATCAGTACAGTAGCCTCTGTGTTATTTGACACTACATTCAATTTTTGCTACAATGTCCTCTGACTAGGTCAGTCTTTGATGGCTGTAGATTTGTGTGTTGACAATGTATAACTGGACTGCAGAAGTTGTCAAGGGAGAAGTTGAAGGTTTGGCAGCAGGATGGAGGACAGTTGGGGCTTTTGGTATGGGGAAGGCCTGTTTGGGATTGTAGAACAGATATGTTAGCTAGACATTTCTCCCCAATGATCAGCAGTGAACCAATTAGCAATGTTTACATTTATGTTATCTTTAGGTTTCAGAGTTAACACCCCAAATAAGATGAATCAAGCAGCTCACTCCTCTGTTAAAGATATTGTTTCAGGCAAGCTGCTGACTCAGCTAGACATCACTGCATCACTCACCCTCAACTCATATTTTCAAGATGTACTTCACAATTAAAGGGATTACAATTTTTTTTTAAATGAGAACTGAGATACTGAAGCAAAAATCCATGGCATAGTGTATACTCTCCAGCAAATATGGTGGCTGTAGAATTGCAAAATATACATAAGGCCCTACTTACAGATTAACCTTTCAGGTATTGTGTCTGAATCATGACAGCTCCAGACTAGAGCTGGGCCTGAACCAAAACCTGGGATCCAAAAACTCCTGAAATCTGGGAAAAGTCAAATCTACGTAAGAGCACTGCAGCATCTCTACTTCAGCTGTTGCCTTTGTATCATGCTAGCATCTCACCCTGTAAAGATATCTCCCTGTGCCTTTTAGAGCTGTGAAATCCTGTATATTGCAGCCCCCACCAATTTGTGACCAAGTCTAGATAAAATGTGCTGTTACCAATAAAGAGAAAATGTTTGCTCATTCAGAATGTGTCTTCTGTAAAATCTAGTTCAGATTACGCAGCCAGAACATGTGATTCATGCTATTTGCAAGGGAAATGCAGGATCAAAGCAGAGTGAGGCATGCAAACTACATGAGTTCCTCATGCAGTGTTTGCTAAGGTAAATGTAAAGCAGGATGCAGCCTGGATCCAGAATATGTGAGTCACGCAAGAGTTAGTCAGGGAAATGTAGATACAAAGCAAAGAAGGCTATGATTGCAACACACATGTTCAACTGCAGTTACACCAAGCCACAGGGATATGAAAACCCAGCTCCTAGAAATCAACAAACAGACTGAGGAAGTAATACAAACAACACGCAAAACAAGGAAGAACAGCAAAGTAACAAAAGCAAACAGACAGCTTCTGTTCCCATTGTTTCCAATGTTAACACCCAGCTCAGATTCACCATTCTTGTTGCTTTCACGCCGCTGCCATAAAGGTTGATGTCAGGGACCCATGATATGATGCACTGCTAGTGCAAGTGGGTGCAGGCAAAGCAACCTGGGGATTATTACAAATTCACACACACTATCCATTGTGGATGCACACATCTATGTAGGAGTCCACAGAAGCGCCCCTTGCACCGTGCAGAGTCAAGTGCTCCATGATACCATCCCTATTCTCCCTCCATACACCAGTATGTTCCCTGTAGTTCATATATTCATAAAAACGGCCATACTGGGTCAGACCAATGGTCCATCTAGCCCAGTATCCTGTCTTCCGACAGTGACCAATGCCAGGTGCTTCAGAGGGAGTGAATAGAACAGGTCATCATTAAGCGATCCATCCCATCCCACTCCCAACTTCTGGCAAACAGCAATCCCTGCCCATTGGGCTAAAAGCCATTGATGGACCTATCCTCCATGAACTTCTCTAGTTCTTTTTTGAACTAGTTTTGTCCTTCACAACATCCTCTGGCAAGGAGTTCCACAGGTTGACTGTGCGTTGTGTGAAGAAATACTTCCCTTTGTTCATTTTAAACCTGCTGCCTACTAATTTCATTTCATGACCCCTAGTTCTTGTGTTGTGAGAAGGAATAAATAACACTTCCTTATTTACTTTCTCCGTATCAGTCATGATTTTATAAATCTCTATCAGGTCCCCCCTTATCCCATATCAACCTTTGACTCCCTATGCAGCAATTATCATCTTTCAAAAAACATCCCCCCCGTTTGCCCTTTGGTCCCACTCTCACCAGGAAGGGTTCAAGTTACTAATCCATTCCTCAAACAGTCAAATCACAGCACCTTGCAACTGACTCCAGTTCTCGGAGTCTGCAGTCTCCGCCCACCACAAGACCATGGATACACACACCTGAGGAGATACTGCATACATACATACACCTACATACACACTGAGACAACAGCCTGCAACATGTTCCACACAGCACAATGAATGAATTTGCTTTCGTATTCTGGCGACGTGCATTTTAATATGTTCTCCAGCTGGTACCCAGCAAAGGAGATAGCTTAAAAGCCTGAACCTCAAGGTTGAAATTCTTGGCACTGCACGTTCAAATCACAGCGGGGTGAATCTACTCTTTCATCCTTCTGCAGTAGAGAAGATGTGCATTGGGCCTTTCCCATGAGTCCTTAAGATGTTTCCTCTTATCTCCTTTGCATGGGCATTAATGATTCTCAGTACTTTTCATAAAAGTGAAAGTTTGTGCATGCATTCTTACACACAAACATAGGCCTGTGAGTTCATACTCATAAAGGCAAACAAACACCCATGTACACACAATCGTTTGCAGATAAACATGCCTAAAAAGACACAGACCCCAGTGCACAAAAATATATCTTCGTGAACATACAAACACAAACTAGCTGACACAGACCTACTGGATATAATCACACCCATATGCCCCTGTGCACCGATACTCCCACGTGAGCATGCAAATACATTTGCACACACAGAACAATGCATTACAACATACCTCTCAAACAAGTGAACATACACATGTGCAAAGATACACACAACATATGCATGCATGCACACACACACGTTCATCCACGTTAGCAAGGCACACAGACATATAAATATATGCAGCCGCACACATAAGCGTGCACAAGCAAAGCCACGTCGCCTGGAGAAGTCAGCTTCACATCTGCCTGGCAGGTTTCAGACTTGGCTCCAACTGGAGCATCTCCTTAGAGCAAATCACATGCTGCCTACGAAGTAGGTCTCCTGGCTCATCAGCACAAAGGGCAGCAGTGTGACTGTAAAATAAATGGCATACAATTCATGTTTCCCTAGCACATGGTCCTGATGGCTGATCTGGTGACAAAATTCTGTTCCAGAATCAGGCGTCAGTGACTGGAGAACTGGATAGGGCTTTGTGCTTTCTTTCTTTTGTGCAAAGTATTTAGTATTTAATTATTATTACTTTACCTCCTTTCAAAAATACTGATGGTATCCTACAGTAATGCTTTGAAACATTACAATTCACAATAGCACAACTGCAGTGCTTTGGGACAGCTATTACTGTCCAAAATCGCAGTATTTTTTATTAGGGCCCTACCACTAAATGGGCCCTATTTAAATGCTCACTCAATGCAGTCATCCGAAGGCTTCTTCTATAGGCACAGTGAGTGTGAAAAGATGGGTGCTGAGGGAGGAATGTTGGAAGGGTGTGACTGGTTTTGGCAGAGAGGGTACGGGAGATGATGGGGACTGGGAATGGAAAGATGGTGGGTACTGGAGGATGGATACTGGAGACCTTGTGATTGGAGGAGGATTTATATTGGTAGAGCAATGACAGGCATTGGGGAGAGATTTTTAGGGTTGTATGATGGGATTGGGGAGAGCAATGAGGGATGAGTAATGGGGACAGGACTACTGGCTATGGCGAAAGCAGGTGATGCGTACTGGGAGACTGGAAAGGAGATCCATATTGAGGAAGTGGGTATTGGAAAGGGCAGGGGAGGGATATTAAGGAAGGGTGTTGGTGGGGTGATAAATACTGAGGACATAGGGAATGGCATTGCAGAGCCATCCCCACTCCCATGTCCTGGTGGGATAAGCATCCTCATCCGGTGCTTAATTTGTGCCAGGGCTGAGCCCTGGCACCTCTAGGCTTGGCAGTTCATAGCCCCAGCACCTCTGGGCTTGGCACGTCAGTTCTGAAAGTAAAACAATTGCTCGAGCCCCAGCACCTCTTTCATTACAAATTAAGCACCGTCCTCATCCTTTATTTGCATCCTTTCCATGCCTAGTTCGAGTTCTTAGATTCATAGATTCCAAGGCCAGAAGAGACCCTTGTGATCATCAAGGATAAGATTATGTCACGGAGATCACGGATTCCAGGACTTCCAGAGACCTCCGGGACATTTTCTGCTTCAGCCTTGGGGTTGTGGGGCCAAAGCTGTCAGCCACTTGGGGGTCCTGGAGTTCCGAGCCGCCATGGGCAGCGGGCGGCACCTGCAGCTCTCAGCCACTGCAGTCGGCGGGGAAGCCTACAGCTCCCAGCCGCTGGCCCCACAGCTCCGCACCACCACGGGCAGCAGGTCCTGGACATCCCTCCCCACAGCAGGACTCAGGCTCTCATCTCCCCCATCAGCCTCATTTTGTCAGAGTTATTTTTAGTAAAAGTCAGGGAAGGTCACGGGCTTCTGTGAATTTTTGTTTATTGCCCCTGACCTGTCTCTGACTTTTACTAAAAATAACCGTGACTTTCTTAACCTTAGTGATCATCTGGTCTGACCTCCTCTACAACACAGCCCATAGAACTTTCCCAAAATAACTCCTAGAGCGGATCTTTTAGAGAAACATCCAATCTTGATTTCAAAATGGTCAGTGATGGAGAATGCACAATGACCCCTGGTAAATTGTTCCAATGATTAATTACCCTCACTGTCACAAATACACAGCTTATTTCCAGTCTGAATTTATCTAACTTCAGCTTCAAGCCATTGGTTCGCGTTATAGCTTTCTCTGCTATATTGAAGAGCCCATTATCAAATATTTGTTCCCCATGCAGATACTCACAGACTGTAATCAAGTCACCCCTTTATCTTCTTTTTGTTTAACTAAATGGATTGAGTTCCTTGAGTCTATCACTGTAAGGCAGGTTTTCTAATCCTTTAATCATTCTTATGACTCTTCTCTGAATCCTCTCCAATTTATCATCATCCCTCTTGAATTGTGGGCACCAGAACTAGACACATTATTCCAGCAGTGGTCACACTAGTGGCAAATGCATACCTCTCTACTACTAAAATAACCTCTCTACTCCTACTAGTGTTTCCTCTGTTTATGCATCCCTGGTTTCTCATTAGCTCTTTTTGTCACAGTGTTCATCTAGCGCCCAGCAGTTGATTATCCACCATGACCCCCAAATCCTCTTCCGAGTCACAGCTTCCCAGGATAGGGACTCTATCCCGTAAGTATGGCCTACATTCTTTGCTCCAAAATGCCTACATTTACATTTAGCCGTACTAAATCACATATTGTTTGCTTGCGCCCAGTTTACCAAGTGACCCAGATCACTCTCAGACAGTGACCTCTTCATTATTTACCAGTCCCCCCCAATCTTTGTGTCATCTGCAAACTTTATCAAACATTTCATGTTTTAGATCATTAATAAAAATGTTAAATCATGTAAGGCCAAGAACCCTTCCCTGCAGGACTCCATTGGAAACAGACCCACATGATGATGATTTCCCATTTACAGTTACATTTTGAGGCCTATAAGTTAGCCATCTTTTAATACATATAATGTATGAAATGTTAACTTTACATCATTCTAGTTTTTTTAATCAAAACGTTGTGTGATACCAAGGTAAGCGCCTTACAAAAGTCTAAATATGTTACATTAACACTATTACCCTTATCAGCCAACCTTATATTTTCATTTAAAAAAAGGTATCAAGCTAGTTTGACAGATTAATTTTCCATAAACCCATGTTGATTTACATTAATTACATTACCCTCCTTTAATTCTTGATTAATCAAGTCCTGTATCAGCCACTCCATTATCTTGCCCAGGATCGATGTCAGACTCATAGGCCTATAGTTACCCGGGTCATCCCTTTTACCTGTTTTTAAATTGGCACAACATTAGCTTTCTCATAGTCTTCTGGAAGCACTGTTCAGTGCCCCAAGACTTATTGAAAATCAACATTATCAGTCCAGCAAGCTCCTCAGCCAACTCTTTTAAAACTCTTACACATAAGCTATCTGGACCTGCTGTTTTAAAAACAGCAAACTTCAGTAGCTTCTGTTTAACATCCTCGAGAGATGCTAGTGAAATGGAAAGAGTGTTTTTATAAACATATGATGAGGCTACATCCTTGTTTTTTCCACAAATATAGAACAGAAATATGTATTGAACACGTCTGCCTTTTCTGCATTATTGATAATTCCACCATTTCCATCTAGTAATGAACCAATATCATTCTCAGCATTCTTTTTCTTCCTATTATATTTTAAAAACTCCTTCTGATTGTCCTTAACTCTATTGGTCATAGATTTCTCCTTGTATCCCTTTGCTGCCCTCACGAATTTTCTACAAATTCCTAACTTCTGATGTATATGCATTACTATTAACTTCCCCTTTCTTCCACTTGTTATATATTATTTTTTAATTTTTGTATAGATACCTTCACTTCCCCTTTAAATCAACTCAGTTTTTTAACCCAGCATGGCCTTCTTCCTCAACTGTGGGATTGTGGCTTTTTGGGCAACTAGTAAAGTCCTCTTAAATGATTCCCATTTATCATTCACACTTGTCTGATTAAATTCTTCCTCCCAGCGGATTTGGCTCATAATTGTTTTCAGCTTTATGAAATTGGCCCTATAAAAGCACCAAGTATAGATAATATTGGTCTGGACCTTATTCTGCTTACAAATTATAAATGTGATCAATTCCTGATCACTTGTACATAAGCTGCCATTAATTCTTAGTTCTGTTTTCAGTTCCTCTTTACCCGTTAGGACAAGATCTAATATAGGATTTCCCCATGTTGGTGCAACACTTTTTGAGTTAAGAAATTGTCATCTATAAAGTTTAGAAATTCCAGGGAAGTTTTAGTACTGGCAGTACTAATCATAGGACTGGAAGGGACCTCGAGAGGTCTTCTAGTCCAGTCCCCTGCACTCAAGACAGGACCAAGCATTATCTAGACCATCCTTGACCAATGTCTGCTCAACCTGCTCTTAAAAATCTCCAATGATGGAGATTCCACCACTTCCTTAGGCAATGTATTCCAGTGCTTAACCACCCTGACAGCTAGGAAGTTTTTCCTAACATCCAACCTAAACCGCCATAACTGCAATTTAAGCCCATTTTCTCTCGTCCTATCCTCAGAGATTAAGAACAACTTTTCTCCCTCCTCCTTGTAACAACTTTTATGTACTTGAAAACTACTATCATGTTGCCCCCCCCCCCCCCCCCCCCCAGTCTTCTCTTCTTCAGACTAAACAAACTCAGTTTTTTCAATTTTCTCTCACAGGTCATGTTTTCTAGACCTTTAATCATTGTTGTTACTCTTCTCTGGACTTTCTCCAAGTTGTCCACAACTTTCCTGAAATGTGGCACCCAGAACTGGACACAATACTCCAGCTGACACCTTATCAGCAGGGAGGAGAGGAGAAGAATGACTTCTCCTGTCTTGCTTACAACACTCCTAACTAATACATCCCAGAATGACGTTTGCTTTTCTTGCAACAGTGTTACACTGTTGACCCCTAGATCCCTTTCCGCAGTACTCCTTCCTGGTCATTTCCCCTTTTGTATGTGTGCAGCTGATTGTTCCTTCCTAAGTGGAGGACTTTGCATTTGTCTTTATTGAATTTCATCCTATTTTCTTCAGACCATTTCGAATTTTAATCTGGTCCTCCGAAACACTTGCAACTCTTCCCACAAACTTGATAAGTGTGCTCTCTGTGCCATTATCTAAATCACTGATGAAGCATAAGACCTCCAGCATATGTCATTCAAAATGAAGTCTCCATGATCATCCAGGGTTTTTTTCCTAACACACTGGGTTGAATTAGGACACAGGCATTTTATATGTGTCTGGTGTCCCGTAGCAGAGTCAGGTGATTATGTCAGAATCACAGATTTCATTTTATTTCAAGTAAATCTTCAGCCCTCACGGTTATATAGAAAAGACTGAAAATGTGATCTGAGTGTGACCACTGCAGCAACATCTGCCTGAGTCTGCAGACAGCCTGAGACAATAGCTGTGGGAGGTGCAAACAGCCCCATTAAACTCAGTGGGGAGTTAGTGCCCAGACCCACAGCTCTAGGAGGCTGTGTGTAGCAGGATAAGGGGCAGTGGGCTTCACACACCCAAGCAGATACATCTGGCTGTGAGGGTATATCCCAGGGAGCCCTCTTCTGCCATCCTTGTCTCTCCAAGAGAAGAAACCCATGTTGCTGCCTCTGCTGCTCTTCCAAGGGGAGGGGACACCCTACTGCTACTCTCGGGGAGGGAGGACCCCATGCCACTGCCCTTCTCTCTCTGGGAAAGGAGGATACTCCCCTGCCACTGTCACGTCAGGGGAGGGCTGTGCCACAGTGAAGAAGAGGGGCTTCTGGGGCAGAACTACAAAGGGCACCATGTCATAGTGTGCTTAGGGCACTGGACTGCCCTACTCCAACCCTGCTCTGGCCCATCTCCCGCTCACCCTGCCCGCTCTGGACAGCCCCCTCTGGGGCAGGCCCTGCTCACCTTGGCCCACGCCCAACACCCACCACGACTAAACTCGATAGTTGTCTCCCCGCAGTTCCGTTCTCACCAGAATACTATTCCTGGGCGTGCGAGAGGGTGAGCAGAGTGTCACTTCTGCAGCACTCACAGAAACACTGACCCTTTTTTCCTTTCCAGAGGACACCGCCATCAGGCCCCTCCTGGAGAGAAGGAGCCTCAACTGCTAAGCACAAGAGGCTGTTTGTTTCAAAGGCCGTTAACAAAGCAGCTCCACTTTTTCAGCCCGAGAACAAAGCCAATAACTGGAGTCAAACAAAGGCATTTAAAGAGCTGTGGGTGCTACAGGCAAAGGACTTCAGCCATTGAGGGAACTGCAGAGAGTGGGTGGGGGGCGGTAGGGGGGAAAAGTTGAGGTCACTGCATCCCAATCAGACAGCATCATGCAGGAAACAGATGTGCAACAAACCACAGAAGGGTACAGCGGCAGTAGACAAGCTGGGACACAGAGCTGCTGCTGCAGTCTAGGAACAAGGGGTTTATCTGGGCTTTTCTGTTTGTTTTTTTTTAAAAGAGAGAGTTTCTGCTTCTCCCACTTGTAGAGAAAAGCTTGACAACGTGAACTGAGTGCATCCCAAAGGCTCAGAAACCAGGAGGCAAAGAAAAACAAAAAACATGTTTGTTATTTTAGAAAATCTCATGAATTTTAAACCAATCTGGTGATTTTGGGGGGGCCTGACTCATTATTATTGAATGCTTGGGACTGGCCAAACTGAGTTACCCCCACAAAAGGTACAACCCCCTTTCTCCTGCCCTCCATTCAACTAACACGCTTCAGTTCTGCTCCAGAGGGATCACCTCTAAGGGTAAGAGGCAAGTTCAGATTTCCAACAAGGAAGCCAGTGAGGGTCAGTTGCGGTGATGACAGGAACTGGATTGAGACCCGGCAAAGGCATTTCACACAAGCCACTAACCAGCCATCAGACAAGCAACAACTTTCAGCCTCTGCTAACCCAGGGTGGATTTGAAAAATCATCCAAGAAGTGAAAGGTTATGTGTCCCATTATCAATGCCCTGGGCCATCCATTGTACCTGCTAACATATTTTGACTATCCACCCCTATTTAATAATGACACGTTGTACTTCTACACTAACTTTCATCCTATGATCTTAAAGCACTTTACAAGAATTTGTTAATTAAGCCTTAGGTACAGTAGGTAAGGAATGAAGAAGAATCTTTTCACCCACCCGTAAAATACAGCCATCTCTGGGGTGGAACGTGGTAACTGTTTAACAGTTAAAGACAAAAAAACTACAGAAGTAGAAAAGTTAATACCTTAGGCAGAATATAATTCTCTCCACTGGAATTTGGCAAGCAAACCAGGACTAAAGCCTTTATAAAAAAAAACACCACAAGTTCTGAAATGAATTGACCACAAGCATTCAGGAGCTCAGCTTTATATCTCAACTGAAAAGAAGCACCCCAGGATTTGAGGACTTCAGTAACTCAGTCAGAGGTTAGGGGTCTATTACAGGAGGGGGTGGGCAAGGGTCTGTGGCCTGTAATGTAATGATCAGACTAGATGATCCCAACGGTCCCTTCTGTCGTTAAAGTCTATGAGCACAGCACCCCCAAACAGCATGCTGAGTTCATGATTACGTACTGACTCAGAGGGAAGAAAGCCGTAAAGAAACGCCAGCACTACATCCTGCAGCACCCAGCTGTTCCTCAGATATCTCCCTCCCAAGCACAGAGCGGGTCTGACACTCACTAGTTTATGAGAACTTGTGGAACCACCGCACAAGGCAGCTTTGGAAGCTGGGATAAAGCCGCTCTGTGCATGAAGGAGAACCAGTTTGACTTGGCTCCAGTCCCTTCTACACCCTTGCAGGCTATTCCAGTTAATCCTTCTGAGTGCATTTGAAAATCTGCTTTCACAAGTTCCACATGAGAAAATCTTTTCTGGACATTAAAGTGCTCGATCCCCATGTCATGACTACCAGCCGCTCTGAACCGGTACCTCAGGCTGATATTGCTTCTGAATAGGCAATAGCTAGAGCCAGCATCAATCCCCCACAAACTCATTCACACCCCCAAGGATCCTGCCTGCTCAGGAGAGAAAGTTATCTCCTATTACCTCTACAAAGCCCTTGCCTGCAGGGATATTGGCTTGTCCCTGCAGCCAGTTGATTTTTGGATAAATTGTCCCACTGACAATCATCTTCCATGCCTTAGCCGCCCTTTGAATTTCATCTCATAGCTCCAATTAGAGGAGAGCTGCAGGCTTGTAAACACATCAATGCCATTTGGCCCCTTCATTGCCCTCACAGTCCCTCTGATAGATCTGGTTTCATGATTATTGATCCTCAATGCACTTCTAACAGAGGAATCAATGCTCCCACTTCACTTCCATCCTCCCCATCCCTCTGATTTAACTTCTATCTTATGATCTAACTCATACCCTCCTAAATGAATATATAACAACTGAGTCTTTCATTTCTCGATCATACTGCACTGGGGAATGTGACGCGCTATTCAGCCATAACACAGTATTATATACGGGAAAGGAACATCACATTTTCCCACATTGCTCCTCAAGACAGACCGTGTACGTAGGTAGAATTGTGAACCATCCTACAAATGAGACCTAAGACAAGATCCTCACCACTCATTGTCTTTAAAAAAATCCACTGCTAGTCCTGCTGTCCTCGCCTAATATCAACTGGGATAAGTCTGTTCTTCCCCTCTAAATTGCCTCAGCAGTTTCAACTGGACATGTGATTTTGTTCCTTCCTATCCTAAACCATTGTGCAGAGTTGCTGTGAACTGCTAGAAAAGCTCCTCACCAGAGGTGGCTGCTGTGGTGATGGGTGGAATTCAGTGGCAAATGTAATTCATGCATCAGTGGGTTATGTTTGCAAAATGATGTCAGTGTGTTACATTTGTTTTAAAATGTGTTTTATCTGTTTGCTGCTTGGATCTTTGGGGATTAAGGCACTGTATACATGGAAGATATTGTAAGTACTTAATATTACTGCTGATTTACACTGTAAAGTGTGTCTTTTGCAGTAACCAGAGAGATGCACATGTGTATATGAATATCGGACACTTATATATACGTGCATCTTACCTGTGTGATGGAAAAGACATTAGATAATCTAGTCCAGTGGTTCTCAACCAGGGGTACGAGTACCCCTGGGGACACACAGAGTTCTTCCAAGGGGGAACATCAACTCATCTAGATCAGTGTTTCTTAACGGGGGAGGAGGGGACTGGTGTGGGGTGGGTTGCAAGTACAGGGCTGGTGTTAGAGGTTAACAAGCAGGGCTGTTGCCCTGGGCCCCACAACACAAGGGGCCATCTGAAGTTAAGTTACATGCTTCAGCCCTGGGCAGAGGGGCTCAGGTTTCAGACTCCGGAAAGGGGTACAGGAGTCTGGAAAGGTTGAGAACCACTGATCTAGCTCGTCTCTCTGCCAAGGCTGGGCTTGTTCCCTACAGCACAGCCTTAATCATCCTCAGCATCATCCTCCTCCAGTGAAAGGCCACGGAGCTTTGTCACTCCGCGTCCCTGCCTCTGGGGAGAGTAACTCGGCGCAGAGCAGGACGTTCACTCAGACGGGGGGTGGAGGCAGAGGCACATTGACTCTTTCCCCACCTACTCCGCGAGCAGGAACGCTGCCAGTGGGTGTCTCAGCTGCTTCTCCCCTCCCCTCTTGTAAGGAATCTGCTCTTTTCCGCTCCTCGTCCCCACCCAGCCGTTTCAAACACCAAAGCCCTCTGACCTCGCCGCGGCCGCCTCCAGTCTGCACCCCCCGATCCGCTGCTCGGGCAGCCCGGGAGGGGGGGCGGCGAGAGGCGGAGCAGGCAAAGGATGTGGAGACAGTCACTCCGCCGTCTCTTCTCCCCCCCCCCCCCAACATCCGCACACGTCCCTCCTCCGTCCCCCCCGCCCCGGCCCGGCCCGGCCCAGCGACCGGAGGAGGGGATGGGGGGGGGGAGCCGTGCGGGACCACAAGGGAGCGGCAGAGGCGGCATTCCCGGGGCGGGGTGCTCCGGACAGACGGCGCCGAGTCAGTCCGTGCGCCTCCATCCCCCCGCGGGCTGGGGAGATCGATCGGGCGCCGGGCAGGAGCGCAGACACACCCCGGCTCCCCGCCCGGCTCCCGGCCCATTCATTGCGAGCGGCGCAGCCCTGGCCCTGGCCCGGGACCCCTCCCCCGCTTACCATCCTGCCCGCAGCTCTCCAGGTGCTCGGCCAGGTCGCAGCCGAAGGCGCCCGCCGCGGCTCCCTTCCTCTTCGGCTTCGGCTTCGCTGCCTTGTTCTTCATGAGTTAGGCATGGGGGGGTCGGGGGGGGGGGAGGAGGAGGCTCTCTCCAGCCGCAGCGATCAGCCGGCACGGGCCCCCCCCCGGCAGCGGCGGCGGCGGCTCAGGGCGAGAGGCGGCTCCCGCGCATAGCCCGGGCCCGGCGCGGGTCTCATCAGCCGGGCGCCGGCGGAGCTCGGACGGACGGACGGACGGACTCGGGAGTTCGTGTCCCGGGGCCACTCCGCCAGCGAAACAAAAAACAAAAAAAAAAAACTCCCCCCGCTGGCCCCGCCGCCTGGTTGCTCTGCGCCGGCCGGGGGAAGACGGAGCCGCACCCCGGGCACAGGCCGAGCCAGCCCCGCTCTGCAGCGCGCACGGAGCCCGCTTCCTGCCCTGGCTCCGGCTGCCGCCTTCTTTCCCCCTCCCCGCTCGCTCCGCCGAGGCGGGGACGCCCCCCGCCCCGGCCAGGAAAGGCTGGCTGGAAGGAAGGAAGTTGGCCCGGGAGGGGGCGGCAGGGCTGCGGCAGGGGGGGTGGGGGGGTGTGTGCTGGAGAGAGCAGCCTGCCGGATAACGGGCCGGCCGGACGCAGGAGCCGCTCCCAGGCCAGGCGCTGCCTGCCGGGCCAGGCGAGCGCTCCGCTCCCGGCAGGAGGCGAGAGCAGAAATGGCTCCGGTTGATCCCTCCGGCCGGGGACATCTCCAGGCCGGGACGCTTCCCCTCTGCCCGCCTCTCCCCGCGTCGCTAAGAGCCAGCCGCTCCAGCTCCCTCCCAGAGAGCAGAAACATTTGCTGTTGGGTTCCTAAAGCCCCTGCCTGTCCGAGTCCATTGCCTGGGAAGAGGCTCCCTCTCGGGCTTCCCCGGTGAAGGGGGTGGGGGGCAAGACGCCGACATCTCCCCCGTGGCCGAGGAGCAGACAGCGAGGGGCCTGGATGGAGTTCAGCTCAGACTGCCCCCCAGCCCAGCCTCGGTCGGAGGGGGACACACGCTGTCTCTCTCGCCAACAGAAGTTGGGCCACTAAAAAATAGGACCTCAGCCACCGTGTCTCTCCCTCCACAAACACTCCTAGCGATTAGCTGCACCGCTGTTGCACTTTTCAACCCAGGATCTCAGAGGGTTTGACGCTGGAGTCGGCACACTGTTGCTTATGTCGGCTGTACACCCAGCGGCCCCACGCACCCACAGTCTGGGCAGAACCCTTTTGAGTTGGAGGAAAACTGTTGGAGAAAAAAACCCAATTTTTACCAAAATCAACAGGGCGTGAGCGGCTCAGCTGGAGTGAGACCTGGTGGGAGCTGGGGAATGGAGGGATTCAGCTGAGTGGGGTGAGGGGTTCACCTTCCGTAACCTAATGCTCACCCCAGTATTCAGTGTAACCCTGTTGTCCTCCCACAGGCTTCTGTGGATATGCCTACACTGAAATAAAACACTCAGGGCTGGCCCATGTCAGCTGATTTGGCCTCACAGCACTCAGGCAGGCTACCGGGCTATAAAATTGCAGTCTAGATGCAGGCTTGGGCTGGAGCCTAGGCTCTTGGAGTCTGAGGGGGGGAAAGGACCCAGAACCCAGGTTCCAACCTGACCCCCAAATGTCTATACTGCAGTTTTATAGCCCAATAGCCTCCCACAAGCCTGAATCAGCTGACACATGACAGCCAGGAGTATTTTATTTCAGTGTAGACATAGCCTGTAAGGCCACTGCCTCATATCTTATCCTGAGTGACCAACTGCTGATTTTAGTGGCAATCAGACTTTTCTGGTTTTCTCACTGTCACCAAAATCAATAGGGTTCTGCCCATTGATGCCTAGAATATTCTCTGAAATTTTAGAACTGATCAGGTTCAGCTTTCAAAAGTTATCCTGTTACTTACGGTTAGACAGAAACACCATCAAGTTGAACATAGAACCTCACTTTGCTCACCCAATTATTCTCATCCCCATTTCACAGATAGAGAAACTGAGGCACAAAGTGGAGACGTGACTGCTCCACAGTCACACAGGGAGTCAGTTTCAGAGCTGACAATGGTACTCAAATCTCTGGACTCCCAGTCCCCTGCTCTCACCATGAGATCACACTCTGCTTCCAAAGCCAGAATCTGGAACTCCTGACTTTCCACTTCCTGCTCTCACTACTAGTCTCCTCTCTGATCCCAGGGATCCTTAGTGCTAGCTTGACTTGCAGAACATTTAAAACATCCTGAATTTATTTTGGGCTTCTTGCAACACCCTGATGTTGAGTCAATACATGAGGATCTGCTCTATAACATAATGCCGCACACTCATCACATGCCACAGCAACATCTCGCTGCAAAAACTCATATGCTGTGAACGACGAAGGGCAAACTTCAAAAGGGTCCAATGGCTGGTTCAGACAAAAAGACACTAAAATACAGATGTTTATCTGAATCTCATTCAAACCAGCTGCTGGCTGGCTTCTATAGGAAGAGAAAACTCATGTGGGTGGCTTCAAAGGAAGCATTTCCTTCCACACAAAACAGCTTCTTCTTGACGGGCTGAGGAGCCCCGACACTGTTCCAGAAAGCTGAATTTACGCACATGTTTCACTTGTTTGTATCTTACACCAAAGTCCATTGATCCAGTTATGACAGGTATCACCACCTGCCTTCATTCAAGACCTTTGCTAGTCTCTTCTGCCAGTGTTAGAGGATGTCCAAATCAGGACATCTTCAAAATTAGATTGATGACCTTCATCTAATATCAACCCCCATATCTTAGACATATCTTATTCCCTCCTACCAGCTAATCTGTCACCCAGAAGATGGCTACGTCCCCTACGCAAACAGAGGGAAGAATTCTTGGGCTTCCTTACAGAGGGCCAGATCCTGAAGGTCTGAATTGTTACTGAGTTCTTATTCTGGCTCAAATCTCAGTGGACACATTAGGGGTTCAAGCTGAGTAATCACTGAGTAAAAACTAAGTAAGGTCACCAGAATTTGGACCAGAGGGAGGAGCTCCTCTGAGCACTCAGATTTTGATACCTTTGCTCTTATTCAGTTATTCTTGAATAGTACCTTACTCCACACCCTAGCCCCAGTGAAGTCAAAGTACTACTCAGTGTCAGCAAGGTTATCATACTTTGGTACTCATTGATTATGGTAACCAGCAGAAACCCCCTCCCCAATAGAAACATCTCTATTTTAAGCAAGAAGTGGGGGAAGAGGGGCAGGGAGGCCTGTAGTGGCCAGGAAAGGAGTCCAGGTTACTTGCTATTTTTAGTAGTTTCAAGATACTGCTGATTTCTCTCTCCCCTACACACAAAGCAGTCACAGTGCATGTTCTGCATTCATAGAGCTTGCAGAATTGAGTCCTCCATCTATCATTCTGATTCTCTCCGTCTATCTTTCTATTCTCTAATGTACTTTCCTTCTTTCCATTATGTAAGGGCTTCCTGGAGCTTCTTCCCCTTGTTCCTAAGTAGCCCTGCTGCTCTTTCCCCTACTAGAATCCAATACAACACAACTGTAGTTTTAACAAAACAAAGAAAGGAGTAGAGAAGGAGAGGAATGAAGAGGTATAACATGCAAGGAGGAAAGTCCTGTTTTCAGATGAGACTTGGTAAGTGGTGGAGCACTGAGCGGAGCAAAGCAGATCACTGATTTTTCAGTTTGCTGACCAAAACAAAACCTGAAATTTTAAAAAAATTATCATTTTAGGTCAAATAAGACTTGAATTTTTCCGCGAACCGAAAAAGTTAAAAAAAAATTGTTTGGGGTCAAATAAAACATTTTCTTTGACCTGAAATTAAATGTTGCATTTTGCATTTGAGTTTTTTAAACTTTTTTAAAAAAAATAAAATTGAAGTAAAATTCTAAACAAATATTGAAACATTTCATTTAAAAAATGTCCAAACAAAATGTTGTGACTTCAGGGGGGGATTTGTTTTCAGTTGGTGGGTGGGTATGATTTTCTTCTTGAATCTGGTGAATTCAACACAAATTTCCTCCATGTTTCAGTCAACCTGGATCTGCAAGTTTCTATGAAAAACTTTTGTACAAAACATTTTTCCTGTCGAGGAGACAGATTGACACAGGATGGCTCTGCCAGGCAGCAGGAGCTTCACAGGAGAAGGCTTTCACACCATCAATGACAAGGTTCTGTGAAAGGACAGAAGGAGGCCATTGCTGGATCACCCGAAGCACTGGGGGGTGGGGGGAAAGGGAAGTATATAGAGACAGTCAAAGTCAGTGAGATAGACTAGAGCAGAGCAATAGAGACTGTTCAAAACTCAGACAATTTTGTATTGGAACCTGAAATAGCTATTGAGCCAGTGGAGCCCATTTCTTTGTATGTCTTAGTATGTCACTCTAATCTAAGCAGTGACACTGAGCAGTGTCCGTCTGCACATTTGCAGTCTGGAGGGGCTACAGATACGTGCTGGAATCTAGGATACCTGCTGGACTCAGGAGAGCACACAGAGAAAAGAGCTGCCATAGTTAAGCTTAGAGCAGGTGAAGGCAGGGATAAGGATTTCAAAAAGAGGTAGAGTCAAGCAAGTGTCATTCATGGAAGAGTTTGTGCAGATGAGGATGGGCGAAGTGGGAGGAAACAACGAGTTCCGGCTGTGACGCTGCCTGGATTAGGGGGATCATTTATGATATTATTTAACATCAACATTTCAAAATTACAATAATTCATATGAGATAGGCCATGTCAGGTACCATTAGAAAGATAATAATTTGCTAAGTATGGTGATATTGTTTATGTGCATGTGTCATATTTGCATTAGAAGTTATGGATATGTTTGATGTATCTGTATTTCACCTTGTGCTGTGTTTCTGGGTGACTCCCCAGACAGGATGGCTGCAGCACTAACTGCTTGATGGCCAATTAAGGGAACTCAAAGGTACAATAAGACCAGGGAAAGAACCCAGGGGCTACACCTTATGAGTCACCAGGATTTACTCATGTGACCTTGAACTCCATCTTATTTCTGTAAATTTCCACAAGCAGCACGGCAATGACAAAGGGACATAAAAAGCAGCTGCACCACCACAATCCACATCCATTTTGTCTTCAGTCAGTCTTCAACCTTCACCTTCCTGTCTGGATCCACTCATCTGCAACTGAAGCTGTGAAACAAAGAACTGTGTGAGACCCATCTAGGTACTGGATGTGCACCAGAGGGACTGTACAAGCGTGTAAACTCCACAATTTTACTGGAAACCTGATATATATGGACTTTGAAATCATTTGTATGTATCTGATTGCTTTAATCATTTAACATTTCTCTTATAGTTTGTTTCTTTCCTTTTTAAACCTTTAGTTTTATTTACTAAAGGATTGGCTGGCAGCATGGTATTTTGGGTAAGATCCAAACTTATATTGATCTGGTACTGTGGCTGACCCTTTGGGGTCAGTAGAACCTTTTTGGTAAAGAGTCCAGAGTTTTAAATAACTTATCTCTTTACTGGACCTAGTAGTTAATTGGGAGCCAGAGACTGAAATGCAGTAAAAGGGGCTGTGCATATTTTGTTTTAGCTTTTTGATAACCAGTGTGGGGAATCAGAAGCACTGTTTGTAGCTGGTTGGGAAGCCTGACTTCAGTGTTACCCACCAGTGCTAGGAGAATCTGCTTCCTTTTGCAGCCTGCCCTGCCCTTGGCATTTTCAGGTGGTCTACCCCAGGTACGGACAGGTCACACCGGCCAAAAGTACAGACACTGGAAGCAAGACAGAGTTCAAAGTTGAAGCTGGAGATGGAAGCTGAAGGAGGAAGAAAAAATCATCGCTCCTGAAAATGTGACTGCAGAATAAAAGCAGCTCAAAATCAGGCTGGCAACCTCACAGGAACAAGCTTTCTCAGGTGACTCCCATTGTTTCCTGGTCTTAGCTCGCATGGAAACACCATGAAAACAGCCTGTTCCTCGGAATTTCAGCCCAACCCAGGATGGAAGTCAAAGCCGGAACATTTATTTTAAAACCTTCACTTTTTACCTATAAAATGAGTCTGGATTTGGAGCTAGTGGAGATTTGGTTGGGTCAGTACGTTATGTAACCAGTTTGCCCGTGCGTGACTCTTTGTGCCGGACAATAGGCGGTTATGTTACAGTACATGTTGCAGGCTGTAATAGTAGAGTATTAGCCTGATGTACAATACGTGACAGAGGCTGGCCACAGCACAAGCTCATGCTGTCACAAGAGCTCCATTGTTAAAAGGGGCTGGCCCACTAGTACATGCCGTGAGGTGGGCTTCCTGACAGAAGGTTGGCCCAACACATCCAGCTTCTCCAGGGATTTAAGGTGCCTCACACGTTCGATGCTGCAGGCATGTTTGTGTGACTGAATATGGGGCAGTTAATGACCGTAATTTTTGCACAGATGGGACAGAGAAAGGACCTGGGGAAAAGCTTTGGCCACAATGCCTAGGTATGACGCCCTCCCCTTCTGAGACCCAGGGACTGTGGGGGAGGCGCTACTCTGGGGCTATTTCTGGGAGCTTGTCCCTGTCCACCCTGTTGTGTTTCCGTCATTGTATTGAACTCTTTCCCACCCGTGGCTTTTAAATCTCCAGCAATCTGCCAGGCGCTGTTCTGCACAAAAGGGAGAGTGAAGACAAGGGGGAGGGGAAGAGCTGAGGAAAAAAAACGAACCCCTAAAAATAGCCCTGCCAAGTAAGATTGTTTTCCTGACACAGACGGTTCATTGTTAGGGCCTGACACGTCAGTCCAACCTCCCTCCCCATCCTCGCTTTCTTCTCCCACCCCTCTCTAGCCCAGCTTCCTGTCTACTCCCATCTCAGAGTGGCCCAGGGCTGAAGCATATTGTGGAGTTGCATGGCTGTCTGGAGGTCTTTGTTTGTGTGGGTACACGATAGAATCAGGCCTTGGGGACAACTCTCATCCTGCCATGCGTCTCCCACCAGATCTGTCCCCTAGCTCCCCCCTCCACCAGAAGACCCCTCCCACTCTCATCTTCCTTGCTTTCTTCTGCCCACCATTCCCACCAACTCCTCTGCTATGGGACGCCCACCACCCTCACCTCCTTCCCCCCTCCCGCTATGGGACACCCACCTCCCACCACGGCAATCTCACCAGTCTTATCTTTTCCACCTTCTGCCTGTTAAAAAAATAAATAAAATCTCTACTTTATGGCACAGCTCAGAGCCCCAGTGCTTCAGACCCATAAGGGCACCACGGGCGAAGGGGACACCTCACGCTTACCCCTGCTGTTGGACAGCCCTGCTGATGGTCCCGTGCTAGGGACAGATTAAGCACTAGACACAACAGGCCCATGCCTAGAGCCCTGGCTGTGAGCTCATGTAATGACGTCACTGCTGTCATTGCGTGCTGCCGGAAGAGAGCCAGTGGAGCAGACTGCATGCCACATGAGATCCCCAGGCTATACCCCTTTCCCGATATGTGGATGGGGGGCGGGCAGGTCTGAGATGGTGCTGCCATTTCTCCTCTTTGAACAGCTGAGCAGGGGTGCAGCCTGGGCCTTCGCTGATGGTGATGGGTTTGTCTATGCTGCAGTTAGACATCCATGGCTAGCCCATGCCAGTTGACTTGGGCTCGCGGGGCTTGGACTAAGGGGCTGTTTAATTGTAGTGTAAGCATTCGGGCTCGGGCTACAGTCTGGGCTCTGGGACCAGAGCCACAGGAGAGTGACAGTATATTCTAATACAAGAAACCCAAAGGCAGGGAGCGGCATTCTGGGGAAGAGGCTGGCCCCAACCCACCTGACTGGGGAGCAATGGGCAGGAGTCCCCCTGCGCCCTCGCTGTATGTCAGGGAGAAGGGAGGCTAGGGACAGGTCCGGCTGAAATGACAGCAGAGGATTCTCCAACAATTGAGGGGGGCAGGGAAGCTAGGACCATATGGGAGTGTGGTCATCACATCGGGGAGAAGAAACAGTGGGGACCACTGTAGACTCCTCAGTTGCCTTGATCCAGCCCAGCCCAGCTCTGCACACCACCTCACTTCCATTTATGCCAACATTTTCCAACACACTTGCTTACAGTCAGGCACCACCATGTGAAAAGAGGCACATAACTTTAGGCAACTGAGTTAGAAGAATTTGGCTTCGGGCCAGCCTCCAACCCTGCCATCTGAGTAGTCCTGTCAATAGCAATGGGTCTGTACAAGTGCCGGCTCAGTCTCATGTCTTGATATCGACATACTTCTATGTCCCAAAGAGCTCACAAACGTACGTATAAGATAAGAGACAAGAGATGGGTACAGACAAAGGAGTACAAGAAGACAAATGGACAGTATTGGTCAGCACGATAGGCAGTGGTCTCAGCACAGCAGCAGCCTAACTGTTGTCAAGTTTTTTTATGGGCATCGTGGCAAAGGAGAGTTTTAAAGAGAGATTTGAAGGTGAATAATGAGGTAGCGTTGCAGATGTTTACAGGGAGCTCCTCCCAAGCATGAAGTTGCAACTTATTGGACGGAGTCTGAGAGGTTTGGGGTGCATCAGAGGATGGGGATAGATCGTGCCCTGTTACACAGCTGCAAGGATCATGTCCCTGGCTCATCATTTTGCCTCCCTCACACCCCTATTTGCCTCCCTCCACTGGCTCCCCATTCTCTGCCAAATCAAACACAAACTCCTGGTCTTCACTGTTAAGGCCCTTCACGACCTAGCCTCACCTTAACTAGCATTTCCTGTAGGCTACAATGTCATTGCCCCCACCTCTACTCCGCCAATGATGCCAGCCTTCGTTGCCCACCTGTGACATCTTTCAACAAGCGCCTTCACACTGTCTCCTTTATACATGGACGGAGTTCCCCATAAAAAGTTGCAAAGATACCTCTTGTCCTCCTTCAAACCCCTCTTAAAACTTACCTCTGCTGTGATGCCAACAAAGCACTCTACAATGGTGCAGCAGCTGGTGTGCTGCAACCACCGCTTATCACATTGTCCATAGTCATCTTGCTGACACTTTGTCCTCCCCCCGTATATTTGTGGTATGCCCCTCTTGTCTCATCTTATACTTGGCGTGTAAGCTCTTTTGAGTAAGGATCATCTTTTTTGTATTATGTTTCTACAGTGTCGAGCACAGTAGGGCCTTGACTCCTGACTGGGATCTCTAGGTGCTATTTAGTTAGGTGTAAATCATAGACACCTATATAAAGGCTCTAGGCACCCTAACGCTTAAGTAAATTTACAATATAATAATATCCCTTGCAGCATTAAAAAGAAAACATTCAGAGAGGAGCAATAACTCAGCCATCCCAGCAGCTACATAAAGCTCCTTTCTACCCCCATTGTTCCTGGGGCATACTCTCAGCCCTCCCTTGCAAGAGTCATCTACTTGAACTGAGCCAGGAAGGCCACTGAATTCAGGCTATTTCAGACCCACACGGGAAGCCAATTCCAGAGTCTCAGGGTGTTCTCACATCCCCTCCCTTTTATAACAAGGGGATCTAGCTCCAGTGCCCTTGCTGGCTGAAGCTGTCGCAGATGTCACAGGGAGAGAAGCAATTCCTCGGGTAGCTTCCGTAATACAAATAATAACATTCCTGCGAGGTAGAGAAATCTTATTACCTTCATCTCCTTGGCCAGAAACTGAAGTGGCACAAAGGAACAAAGTGATTTGCTGCGTCCATTGCAGACCTAGAAAACAAACTCACATCTCCAGACTCCTAGGTGTCTTTACCACAAGCGAATTTTTCCTCCTGCTTTTCTCCCGCTGCCTTCATTTATCCTCTGTAAATGAAGATGGTAAGCAGAGGTCAGCTGCAGAGGCATTACCTCCCTCTCACCGAGAGCTGAGGAGATTCAAATGCTGAGGAGTCCGAGTAGGGATGGAAACCCCAAGGGCACAGGGATAATGCTCTCCCATAGCTATAGTTAATCCTCTGTGCAACATCCCTCCACAGCATAGGGGAGGTCAGGAGAGCCGTCAGTACCAACTCCACTCCATTCACGCCTTTTTGCTCCACAGAACATCTTTCTCCTCTGCTCTAGCATGGCTGGTCTGAAATGAGATTTCTGGGTGGTTGAGGAACTGTGCTACTGAAAGGATGCTCTATTACCCTTATGATCTCAGCCAACAATGCTATCAAGTCACTCTGGAAAAGAAAATCCTGATATGGATGATTTTTAATTTGATGAGAACACTGCCATTCTAAGTTCCCCCGTGCAGAACTCCCCTGTCCCACCCTCATTGGCTGATATTGCCTCGGTCACACTGTCCAAGGTGAAAAGCATTCTGGGTTAACCGGCACTATGAAAATAGCAGTATGCCAATACAATAGAGTGACTCTGGTGGTAAGAGCATTGGTTAAGGGAATCATTTGGTTTGTGGGTGATGTTAGGCTGGTGGATGATGTGTGTTCTTTATACACGTGGGGACGAAGGAAGGACAGACAGTCAGTCTAACTAACTGGGATGTAGGGGTGTGTTGTTCTTCTGATGAGCAGGCTTGCCTGAAAGGGAGGAATGGGTATTATCCACTTATTCTCTCTTGCTCTCAGGATCACCTCCCAGGGAAGATGGGGACTGTTTTGGAAAGGTCCCCGTGAATTTTTGAATAAATACATTATTTAAAGAGATGTTCATTATTTCTGGGCCAGGGACTAATCGGTTGCCCGTTGTTCTAGGAGCTAAGAGGGATTTTTGTTTCACTCGTGAGTCTTCCACCAGTTACCTGTGGGGTGTTTTCTATGGGAGGCTTTTACCTTCTTCTGCATATATTTTAATTTAAATAGCTCTAAAAAAGCTGTTTCTAAACTGCCCTAAACCTCAGGACAGTGGCATTTGTTTTTGCTGCTGTGACTACTTAGTGCTTAGCCAGTGCTGCCCCCAGTCCTCACAAGCCCAGCTGCTATTTTCTCTCCCATACCAACACAAAACACTTAAACTGGATTAAAAAGAGTTGAACTCCTAAATACTCATCTTCCCTCCCTTCCCCCTCCATCAGCTGTGAGTGGTAGCACCGCCAGCAGCTGCAGCCATAGGCTGTAGCTGAGAGGACCAGGTGCTATTGCAACTGGCAGCTCCTGCTCTTGTTTATTGCCCTAACGTTGTACAAACTCTAAACAAAACCCTGGTTGGAAAAATCCCCTTGGCTCACTGTGAATGTCTCCCCCTCCTTCTTTCTAGAGGGGGCCAGCTCCTCTCCCCTCTGTGCTTTCTCTGCCTGCCTGGAAGGTACTTCCCTTGCCCTGGCCAGACCCATGCCTAGTTTGCTGGATAAATACCAATCCTTCTGCCCCTGCTCTCCAACCACCAAAGCCCGCATTGAACTCTCCCGGGTGTGGGGGGAGACTGAGCAGGGAAATTAACTCTAGCTCTGGGAGGCGGGGAAGGGTCTACCCCCTATGCTCTAGGGAGTCCATCTCTACCAGGATGGTGGTGCTCCAAATTGAGAAAATTCCTCCTCCTTCCCTTCCCCTCTTCCCCCCAAGAATCTTGGTCATGTACGTATCAAGTGCCAGGGCGTGGGGAGATGAGCTGCAGGTGATGCCACAGTCTGGCTGCCAGCTCAGCCGAGGCCATGCTACTTCAGCCTATTTAAACCACGTCTGAATCCCTTATAATATTAACTCCAAATAAAGTAACAAAGTCAAATGTCCCTAGTAGTGCATTGTTGTCTTCAGCGTTATCCAGAGTTAAGGGTCTACCCGCTGCAGTGACTAGGCAGTGGGGAATAGGGCCTAACATTTCCAAGCAAAAAGGGACAAAAGCATCTTCCTTTCATCATAAACTAGAGGGGCCAAGCCTGCTTTGGCTCTTTCACCCTGCTGTCTATCTGCTACAGGTTCAAATTCTTTCCTGACATACGGGAGGACTGTGAGTTACAGCAGGAGTTGGTCCAAAGACGTTGAGGCAGAGTCAGAAGTGCATCAAGCGGCTGTCAGCTCAGCTTACCTGGCTTCTTAGGCCAGGTTTTATGGCTACTCTGCATCCCAATAGCAGCGGAGAGCAGTCAGAGCATGCTGGTGAGCCTGGTCCTGTGGAGTAGTGCTGACAGTTGCAAACTAGCCTCCTGAAAAAGCAGAGGGTTTTGTTCCCTTTGGAATAGGTTATGACCAAGATGCCTGGCTCCCTGGAGCTGCCCTTCTATTTTTAGACCCTCTCATGTGCCCACCCAGTGCTGTTCCCCTTGTTTGTTTCCTACCAAACAATGAGATCTGAAAGAATTGCTTGGAAAGGGGCCAACACTTGCTAATGAAACTGTCAGGCAGCCAAGCCTCATGCAGCCCTTTGTAACCTACTAGAGGGGAAAAAGAAACAATTGCCCCTCTCAATTCAGGTTCTTCTGGAAAGAAACATTTTTACAGTGTTGCCAGACCTAGGAGGCAATCATCCTGGCCTGTCAGGTCTGCAGCACAGAAGGGATGAGTTGTGGTAATAGGGAACAGTGCATGCGGTTGGAGCTGCCTCCCTCTCTTTACCCTACACTGTACTGATACCACAAATAACACTTCTTGGAGCAGCTAGTCCTGGAACTCACTAGAGGAGAGGCAATTCTTGATTTGGAGCACAAGACTAGTCCAAGAGGTGAATTTAACTGAACCACTTGGTAATAGCGACCATAATATAATTAAATGTAACATCTTGTGGGGGGGGGGACACCAAAGAAGCCCACCACAGTAACCTTTAACTTCAGAAAGGGGAACTACACAAAAATGAGTAATCTAGTTAAAAGGAAATTAAAGGGTACAGTCACAAAAATAAAATCCCTGCAAGTTGCATGAAAACGTTTTTAAAACACCAAAATAGACACGCAAATTAAATGTATACCCCAAATTAAAAAACATAGTAAGGGGACAAAAAAGTGCCAGTATGGCTAAACAATAAAGCAAAAGAAGTAGTTAGAGGCAAAAAGGCATCCTTTAAAAATTGGAAGTTAAACCCTATTGAAGAAAATAGAAAGGAGCATAAACTCTGGCAAGTCAAGTATAAAAGTATAATTAGGCAGACCAAAAAACAATTTGAAGAGCAACAAACCAAAAACTCAAAAAATAACAGCAAAAAAAGTTTTAAGTACATCAAAAGCACGAAGCCTGCCAAACAATCAGTGAGGCCACTGGACAGTTGAGGTGCTAAAGGAGCACTCAAGGAAGACAAAGCCATTGCAGAGAAGCTAAATTAATTCTTTGCATCAGTCTTCACTGCAGAGGAAGTGAGGGAGATTCCCACACCTGAACTATTCCTTTTAGGTGTCAAATCTGAGGAACTGTCCCAGACTGAGGTGTCAAGAGGAGATTTTGGAACAAATTGGTAAATTAAACAGTAATAAATCACCAGGACCAGATGGTATTCTCCCAAGAGTTCTGAAGGAACTCACATATGAAATTGCAGAACTACCAACTGTGGTATGTAACCTATCATTTAAATCAGCTTCTGTACCAGATGACTGGAGGATAGCTAATGTGACACCAATTTTTAAAAAAGGCTTCAGAGGCAATCCTGGTAATTACAAGCCAGTAAGCCAAACTTCAGTACTAGGCAAAATGGTTTAAACGATAGTAAAGAACAGAATTATCAGACACATAGATGAACACAGTATGCTGAGGAAGAGTAAACCTGGCTTTTGTAAAAGGAAATCATGCTTCATCAATCTATTTGAGTTCTTTGAGGGGGTCAACAAACATGTGGACAAGGATGATCCAATGGATATATTGTACTTGGACTTTCAGAAAGCCTTTGACAAGGTCCGTAACCAAAGGCTCTTAAGCAAAGTAAGCAGTTATGGGATAAGAGGGAAGGTCCTCTCATTGATCAGTAACTGGTAAAAAAGACAGAAAACAAAGGGTAGGAATATATGTTCAGTTTTCAGAATGGAGAGAGGTAATTAGTGGTGTCCCCCAAGGATCTGTACTTGGACCAGTGCTGTTCAACATATTTATAAATGATCTGGAAAATAGGTAAGCAGTGAGATGGCAAAATTGGTAGATGATACAAAATTACTCAAGATAGTTAAATCCAAAGCAGACTGTGAAGAGTTACAAAAAGGGATTTCACAAAACTGGGTGACTGGGCAATAAACTGACAGGTGAAATTTAATGTTGATAAATGCAAAGTAATGCACATTGGAAAACATAACCCCAACTACACATATAAAATGATGGGATCTAAATTCGTTCACTCAAGAAAGAGATCTTGGAGGCACTGTTCTCTGAAAATCATCTAAAAAAAAAATATTAGAAATGGAAAAGATCCAGAGAAGGGCAACAAAAATGATTAAAGGTATGGAACAGCTTCTATATGAAGAGAGATTTAAAACACTGGGGCTTTTCATTTTAGAAACGAGACAAATAAGAGGGGATATGATAGAAATCATTAGAATCATGAACGGTGTGGAAAAAGTGAATAAGGAAGTGTTAGTTACTTCTTCATATAACACAAGAATCTCTTAATATGATAGGTAGCAGATTTAAAGCAAACAAAAGGAAGTATTTCTTCACACACCACATAGTCAACCTGTGAAACGCTTTGTCAGGGGATGTTGTGAAGACCAAAACTATATCAGGGTTCAAAAAAGAACTAGATAAGTTCATGGAGGACAGGTCCATCAGTGGCTATTAGCCAAGATGGTTAGGGATGCAATCACATGCTCTGGGTGTCCTTAGCCTCTGATTGACAGAAGCAGGAAGTGGATGACAAGGGATGGATCACTTGGTTGCCTGTTCTGCTCATTCCCTCTGAAGCGCCTGTCGGAAGACATGATACTGGGCTAGATGGACCATTGGGCTGAACCAATATGGCTGTACGCATGTTTTGATGTACTCCTGCCAGGACACATTTTAGCGGCCGGATGTTCCTTGGAAGATTTTCTCTCTTTCTGTGACAGCCCTTAACATAGCAGAAGCCACATACGCATATTTGGCTGCAGGTGGAGACGGCAACCCCCAACTTCTCCTTTGTGTTGCAGTTAGCACTCAGCCCAGCCCCCCCCCCCCCCCCGTGTCCCCAATGGACAACCACTTCCACAAGCCAAGCGGTGTGTCAGTGCAGCCTAAGACTTTTTGCAAGAGGAGCAAAAAAGCATAAAAGTAAAAAATACAGAACGCACAAAAAGGGGGGAAATCCAATAAAAAGGGGGAGAGAGAAAGAAAAGGAAAAAAGAGAGACTAGGCAGAAAAAGACATAGGTGGAGCTGTTTATCTGCCAATCCATCAGTCTCTACAGTGGAAGTTCGGAACCTCAGCAGCACACCATGAATACAGTGCAATTCCAACTCTGCTGCTTCCACTAGACCTGCCAAACTAACCCCTGTCTATACACAAGAGGGCTTGACCCTAGGGGATATTCCAGGAGCAGCCTTCACTTAGTCTGTGTTGGGTTCCACTGGAGGTCCAGAAGCTGAGGTGTCAATAACATCTGTTTCGAAACCTAGATGCCAGCTGGAGTTGGCATTTCCATTAGGGAAGAAAAAAGTGAGCAAAGGACTGGGCACAAGGAGGTAAGCATGTTATGCCTGTGACTTCTCAGAGAAATCTAATGCATTCTAGGTGAAATCCAGTGCAGTGAGCCATAGATACACAGGATCTGGTTTTCAAGAGATGCTGAGCACTTACAATGTCCATTGCTGTTTGAAAATCAGACCCACAGTATTCTGAGGGAGGGTATAAAAAGCAGCCCTGCATACTGGCCAGCTGAAACCCTGTAGGGAGGGAAATAATCCGTAGGTAACGAAAAAGGTTTCTGCTGCTATGGAGATGACAGGCACTGCAGAGCAATGGCCATGGGGCAGAAATCAGTGTGAGTGAGGGGCAGAGTTGGAGAAACAGTATGTACATTGCAAAATGCAGATGCTAAAGGGGAGGTAGAAATGAGACTGCACATTTCACACTGAACCACTGCAGGCAGTGTATGCAGGACACAGAGAACAGGGCCCTGCCCAGCTGCACTTTAACATGTTTTGGAAGGCAGTGGAGAGTTCAAACAATTTCAGCCGTTACTTACCTCGAACAGTAGCTGCTGGTGTCAGTGGTTACTGGCCCCTGCCATGGCAGAAGGGGCCAGGAACTAAAGAAGAATTTCCTGTGTATCACACTTGCTGTGTTGCCAACTACTCATGACATCTGTCATTGTTTTTAAAAGCCCTAGCTCCTGGAGGCAGGTGATTTTTGTGAGATTCTCAGCTTTCCTTGTAAAAGCAGAAGTTTCTAGACCTCCTGACTGTGGAGAAAAGCTTGAAAACACAAATGCTAAAGGCTCAAAAACCAGAAGAAAATGTTGAAACCCTGGACTTGGCAGTACTGAAGTCTCATTACATGGTCCCCAGTGATAACTGTAGCAATAACAAAGAGGTTTTTATTTCATACGTGCTGTTGCAGTAGAACACATAGGTCAGCTCTGCCCAGTGACTGAAGATCATTTGCAGAGCTTAAGAGTCAACAGGAAGTTATATTCTTAATTGACATTTCACTTTAGCACTATGCCTTTAAGTAAAGGCTGCTTATCTATTCTCATGATTACTTAGGATTGTCAGAAAGGAATTAGGTTGCAGCCACCTCCTTCCCCTGATCCCTTGAGACAATACTTCAGCCCTTTCTGTCCACTTTACCTGTGAAAGAAGGTCTTATGAGACATGTAGCTTCTAGCATTGGTGCTGTCCTGAATCACAAAGCATCTTCACTCCCTATCTTCTTTTCTGACCTTTTAAGACAGCAAGGCCTGGTGCCGGAAACCCTGAACTCCAGTGGAGAAGGAAACTGAATAACTCATAGGCTTTCTGTTCAACAAAGCCCAGCTCTGTCTCTTCTCTAGCCCAAGGGACACTGAACTGTTGGGAGAGTATTATAAGTGTACTTGGACTAGCTAGCTGAGCTCTAACATGCTGTTCTGTACCAAGGCAGTGTTGTTGTGGCCACGTCAGTCCTGGGATATTAGAGACAAGGTGGGTGAGGTAATATCTTTTATTGGACCAACTTCTGCTGGTGGAAGAGACAAGCTTACAGAGAGCTCTTCCTCAGGTCTGGGAAATGTACACAGAAGGTATATCTAAACTTTAATTAAAAACTTGTGACTGGTCTATGGCAGCTGACTTGGGTTCACGGGGCTCCGGCTAAGAAGCTGTTTAACTGTGGTACAGACACTGGGGCTTGGTTGGCAGCTGGGACAGGGGACGCAAGGCAGTGTGCAGTGGCCCAGGTGCCCCTCGAGGTCCAGGGCAGGTTTCTCTGGAAACGGGTCGGAGTAATAGAGGGCCTGCCGTACCCAGTGGTGGTGGCACTGCCCCCCAACTGCCCCAGGGAGGGAAGTCTGTACCTGCGGGGGGGAGGGCATGAAGAATGGGGGGGGCGCAAATGTAGGCTTGGCTCTGCCGCCTCCTCCTCCCCGCACTTACATGCCATGTGGTGCCCGTCCGCTGGCGCCGGCTCAGATGGGGCAGCCTCACCCCCCCCCCCCCCGACCTGAGGGGGATGCCAGGATGGCCCTTCACAATGGGTGGAGGGTGGGGGGCGCTGGAGGCTGAGGGGCAGCTGCTCCTGCTTCTGCGGCCCCCCCCTTGCACGTCGTGAAGGGCCGGCCCCAGGCCGGGGGGTCAGGCCACCCCATCTAAGCCAGCACCGGGCTGCGGGGCTGGAGCAGCAAATAAGTGCACTCCAGACCGGCCCTTCACAGAAGGCGGGGGGGGGGGGGGCACAGCAGACTCTGCACCCCTCAGAGCCTCCTGCGCCCCACGTCTCCTGCGCATGGTGAAGGGCTGGCCTGGCACCCTCTCGCAGGCTGGCACCCAGAGGCCTGGCCCCTCCTCGGTACGCTGCTGGACGAGACCCAGATCCTGCTTGACGGGTTTAGGGACCCTGAAACCCTGTGTGTCCAGGGGAGAGTGGGGCCCAACCCTGAGCCCCGGCCAGAAGTGAAGGGGGAAAAGAAAGGGGAACCCACCCGGAGATGCGAGTGGTGTGAGGACTTGTGGGTAGCGGTGGAGTTATGGGAACATCCACCCTCCACACAATGTAGTTTCTATGGGTGGGGGATAGATGAACCCCACAAGGAAGACCCCACGAGTCACCGGACCAGTGAGGGGGGACTCCCCTGTAGAGATCCACCCGGTAGAGGGAGAAGAGGACGTGGATGGGCAAACCTGGCGGTTAGAGAAGGGGGGCAGATGTGTGACAGGGGGCTGAGCAAGGACTGTCACGCCAGCTGCCAGTGAGGGAGGTAAATTGGAGCTGGCTGGAGAAAACCAGCAGCTAATTAGAGAACCAGAGACAGCTGCCAGCCCAATTAGCCTGGGGCTGCATAAAGGGCTGAGAGGAAGGCCACCAAAAGAGGGAGCCAGGGAGTGGAAGCAGAGTGGTGGCTGGTCCCTCCTGGGTGTAGGGGCTAAGAGGACAAGCTGTGTATGGGAAGAGGTGGTGGGAGCACAACCGGTAAATAAACCGGCACCAATGGTTACTGAACTCCAGGTTCTCCAGCTGACTTTGAGTGCTCAGTACTGCCCTGCTACAAGCATAAATCTCAGTATCTAAGAAACAATAAAGTAGATCAACACAAACTCTGACAAAGAAATGACACACCCACAACCAACAATGTGGCAAAGGGGTGACTTTACTGGGAGCAGGAAGATAGGATGTAGGGAAGAAAAGGTTTTGGGTTTAATAAGTACTAAACATTAACAAATCAACCCGTTTCTCCTCTCCCCACACGCACAGCTCTTCCCAGCCCCCGGCTCCCTCCCTCACACCTTCCCAGACACCTGGCGTGCTGAGGATGAGTGCTGCTGCACTGTGATCACTGGCTGGTTTACACAAACGCAATCCTCTGACAGCGTCTTCGCCCTGGGTGGGGCAGGGTCGGCTCCTGGTCTGGAGACCTGTAGAGGTCTCAGATGGCTCTTCGTAGCTGGCGCTGGGTTGGATCTCTGTTAGGGTCGCCAGTTTTGGTTGGACGTATTCCTGGCGGTTTCACCACATGACATAACCTTTAATTAAAGATTAATCTTTAATTCGTGGAGGCGCCAGGACAATCCTGGAGCACTGGCAACCCTAATCCCTGCCACTCTGGATGCTCTCCGCAGGGCTGCAACTATCTGACCCAAGCACTAGATCCCAGAGTAGTTCAAAGTCGGTGTGAGGAGGGTTGTTAATCAGGTGTGAGCTGTTCCGCTTGTCAGCTCCAACTTCAAACATCCCAAACGGAGACTAAACCTCCCCTCTTTGGACATGTCCACACTGCAAAGAATAACCCGTGACTGGCCCGTGCCGGCTGACTCAGGCTCTTGGGTTGCCGGGCTGCTTCACCGCAGTGCAGACTTCCAGACTCAGGCTGCCTCCTGAACTCTGAGACCCTCCCACCTCGCAAGGTCCTAGAACCAGCCCAACCCCAAAAGTCTACACTGTAGTTAAACAGCCCCTTTGCCTGAGCCCAAGTCAGCTTGCACAGGCGAGCCCCAGATATCTAATAGCTGTGTAGACATAGCCTCTCTTTCGGTGTCAGGCTGTCCCCTGTCACTGTTGGGCTGAACATCCCTGGCTCATCACTGACGCAGCAAACTGCCTGACCCTGTCACACCATGCAGAAACCTTCTGTCCGCAGCAGGCATTTCTAGTCCATTCTATCCCCACCCCTGACTCCAAGCATTCCGGGAAATGGTGTCAGAGGGCTCTGGTACCTTTATTGTTGCGGTCCATAAGGGAGTACCCACTAGAGGCCCAGTCCAGGAGTTGACAGACTCCAAGTGGGGGTTACAAAAACAAGAAATGGAAACAGCATCTCAGCACAAAGCTCATACACAGCCGCAATAGAAAGTAAAAATAAGATAATGATCTCTGGGCTGGAGATAAAAAGCTTCTTCTATTTTACTATAGCCTCATGTCTGAGTGACGTAGATAGGAAACTAGATCCTCCTACTATCATCACTCATGAGTAACAAAGGCATCTCCCGCTGATAAAATCGTTATACCCCATAGCGTCTCTCTCCCTGGGCCCTAGAACTTGGGAACTAATCTGCAGTGAATCATATCTTCAGCAAATTTAGCTCTTTTTCTGTTTGTGGATTATGCTGCAATGTCCTCAGATTTTTCATTATCTGATGTTATCAGGCAGGTTTTGTGGGTATGTTCATGTTTCCCAGCACTCTGTGGACTGATTGCAAACAGTTCTCAGATTTGGGATTTGGCTATTTCCTGTTGCAGCTTTATTAGTTAGTTGTGACTGATGAGATCACATGGTTTGGTTTTTATTGGATTAAGCAGGCAAGCACCAATATTACGGTGCAAATTTGCTGTTGGGTTTCTATAGATCCTCACACACACCACTTTGAAATTCACTTTACCCAGTTCTGATATTTCCCTGGGAGGAGGGAGACAACTGTTGATCAGGAAGTGCTGTTTGCAAGACTCCAAGAGCCACGTCATCATCCTGCTAACCTGCAGTGCCCTGCGGTCTTACATGTCCTCTCCCTAGCCCCTCATCCCTTTTGAATCTGCTGGAGATTGGTTGTTAGTTGCAGGAGGGAACTGTGGAGAGAAATTGATATGCTTGCTCTAAAGACTAGATAGGCCTTTGTTGCCATAGTGAGGATACCCAATGGGAGGGTGTCCTTGAGTGAATGTAGCGAGTGAGAGGGCCCTGTGGGGTAGGGCCTCGCTGCCATCCTGGGGCGGTGCTGTGACCACATCTCATTTTCGTGAGCGCGTTGGCAGGAAGCTCAGGTTCGCTGCGGTCTCCCATACTCCCCCGATCCCTCAGTTTACCATCCTGGGGCCTTTGCTCTGAACAGACTGGCAGGCAGGAGCCAAGGCGTTCTCGAAACAAAATATGAAGCAAGAGAACACCCCACTTTCACTAGAAATGTCCAGACCGCAGCCTGAGTCCGGCCACTGGCAGAATACTTGATTACATCCAGCAATAAAGCGGGAGAGTGGAAGGGAAGCCAAACGGGGTTGGGCACACAGGCACCCTCGAGCTGCTTTGAAACGTGTTCCTCGGCCTGTATTTGCTGGTACACACACTCCCCAGTACGGCCTGCTTAGTGGTGAGGAGGGGCTTCATTCTTCATTCATTCATTCATGAGCTATCCTGGCTGGCTTGTTGGTGTGGGGAGCAGTCACAGGCAACAGGGGTCCTCTCACAGACCCACTCCAGCCACCCCACTGCAAACTTTGCAAGCAGGGCCACCAGGAAAGGGCTCCGATGCTCACCGCTGGGCTATGCAGCCTCCTTTCACGTCTAGGTCCCAGACTGGCCTAAGCTACACAGCCTTACCCATCCACAAACTCTCCCAACCTGCCAGCCAAAGCCCCATCCCCCATTCCCGGCCCCTCTTCTTTGGGAGCCAGGGGGCAGCCCCAAAGACTGAATTCCATACTCCTCCCTCCCTATGGAAAGCTGTGCTTCAGCACCCCCTTCTAGCTGCCCAGTCCCTGTGAAGGGGTCACAGGAATGGGCCCGGTGCACACGTAGAAAAGGGAAGGCTGGCACTGCTCCGAGCGTCATGCTTTCTAGCCCGTCAAGGCGGTGGAGCGTAGCTTCCTCATGCGTGTGCCACAGCCTCTGCATTTCAGGAATCCAGAGTGAGAGCAGGGCTATAAAAGTGAAAGCACAACTCTCTGTATGAGATAGATGAGAGGAGGGGGTCTCAGCCTCTCAACCTGCAGACCCAGCGTGTGCCTGCCTCGTGTGACAGACCCCTTACACTGGTAGGCTCTTTGGTGATTAGAGACAGTTATGTTAGAAACAGCACCACAGTACACTACAATTAGAGGGGATGCAGGCAGACAAGAGGCCAGCCGCACCACGGGGACACAATGTGGTGCATGAGATGATGGGGGAGGAAGATGTGGTCACAGATGCAGAGGGAGCTGGATGAGGCCCCATAGATGTGTATTCACAGAGGGCCTGCCAGATCTATAGGGCCTATATCTTCCCTGGGATGGCAGTGAAGAAAGATGGTTCCCATCTGATGGCTGGGCAGTGATGGTGTGACATGAGCCGGCTCTCAGTGCTCATCGCTTTTGTTAATGATGTGGAGGTGAAAGGGTTCAGGAGTTCTAATGCCACCTGCCCCCTTGGGAGATGTAATGCAGGGATGTCAGGCTATGGGGCTGTCAGGAAGGCCAGGCTAAGGTGTCCAGCATCAAGCAGGTCAATGCAAGCCCAGGCTGGGGAGGGAGCACACGCTCAGCACTGGCCCTTTCATAGCTTCACCAGGTAGCAACTGATTCCACCGGAGAGGGAAGGGAGGCAGAGGGGACTGGCTACTTCCCACGCAACGGAGGCCTGTGCGGGTCTTGGCCTCTGTCATGCTGCGATGGTGCATCCTGTGGTGACCTGCTGTGTCAGGATGTCCAATGTGACAAACCCAGAAGAGACTGGAAGTGCCAGAGAAGAAAGACTTGAGTGTGTTATTTTTGGAGGGAATTGCCGTGCCCTCAGATAAGCTGTTTGTGAGGTAAAAACCGAAGTGGAACGCTCTCAGCCCATGAGTGTCAAACCGTGTACTTTCTTCTGCGCATTAACAGCAAGAACGTAGGTTTTACATAGCATCTTTCAGAGACTCATAGGCCTTAAGGCCAGAAGGGACCATTGGGATCATCTAATCTGACCTCCTGCACATCGCAGGCCACAGAACCTCATCCAGCCGTTCCTGTAATAGACCCTTCACCTCTGGCGGAGTTACTGAAGTCCTCAGAGCATGATTTAAAGACTTCCAATTACAGTAAATCCTCCATTTACACTAATTTCAACCTGCAAGTGGTGCAGAGGAAGGCAAAAAAACGCCCAAGGTTTCTGCCAATCTGACCCGCCTGGGGGATAATTCCTTCCCAACCCCAAATATGGTGATCAGTTGACCCCTCATCATGTTGGCAAGACCCCCCAGCCAGACACCTGGGAAAGAATTCCCTGTGGTAACTGAGAGTTCTGCACATCTAGTGCCCCCTTTTCTGACCATTGGGGATATTTGCTACTAGCCATCGCAGATGGGCTATATGCCATTGTAGTCTGTCTCATCATACCATCCCCTCCATAAATTCATCCAGCTCAGTCTTGAAGCCAGTTAGGTTTTTTTGCCCTCACTGCTCCCCTTGCTGCCAGAGTTTCTTACACCGTGGACTCACTTCTCCCACCACTGAAATGCAATCCCTTCTAGGGCGGAACACTGCATCTGTTTAACATCACAGGGCACAGAATGAAGAAGAAGCATATCCGAGAACCCAGACAGACAGAATGTGCTGAGTTGGATTTTGGCCAGCGCGCTGGAGCTGCACACCTACCCTCAGAATGTGTCAGAGGATTTTTAATAACCACAGGTCTTTAATTTCACAGTTCATCCAAAAGACAGTCAGTGCCTCACCGACTAAGAACAAACAAAGCCGTCTAATGAATCACCAGCAGCACTTATGGGGCTTTATTTTATTTTATTTTATTTTATTTTTGTATGCAAGGAAATCTCTCATTCAAGTATTGACCAATCCCAACTCCACTTAGCTTATGCAAGCTGCCAAGCCCACAGTCAGGCTGCTCAGTGCTGGCTTTTCGTCACGTCCCCTGGTTTTGTTTTGGGGAGAGGGGTTGCAGCAGTTGACAAATATCTGCTTGCTCCCACTCAGTCATTAGGAGGTGCTATGGAGCACAGGCTCCAGTATTTCCTGCCTCTTCCACAATTGGTGGGAAGGTGGATGGATTTATTTTTTGGAGGAGGTCAACGAGGTTAACTGGCATCAATAACGCCTGACAGTGGCTATGGGGGAAAGCAGTGAGGTCTGCTGGTGGGGGAAAGCGGACGCTTCTCCTGCTTGGAAAGGCAGGAGTCAGGAAGTCTGAAGTAACCATGTCAGTCATTTTCCACTGAGAAAAAGAAAATCAAGCCTGTTACTGAGATGGCTGTAGCAGTGGCATGATGCACTCCTGGCTTGGTTCCAGGGCCCTTCTCGATATTGGGACACAGGTTGACATCTAATGGTAAAACGTGGTATAACATCACGACCCACACTGGCAAAACTGCAAGTGTCACACACATGGATGATGCAAGATGTGTTGGATCCATTATTCATGTATCGGATCATGCCTGTTGAAGGACCCATTGGCATCTTGTATGCACAATCAATGCACTTCAGTATTATAGGAACTCTGCACTGTGCCCATATCAGCTTATGGCAGGAAGATCACTGAGGGATGGGCCAGATGGAGTTTCTTAGATATGATCCCATTCAGAAAAGTAACATCAGCACAGCGTTTGTTGCTGGTATGCTTCCTTAAATGTGTTGCATCTTTAATGTACGTTTGACCCATTAAATCGGGTGATGTTGCTTGGGGTGCTGTGTCTTGAGAAATGGGGCTGAGTTTTGTAAAGATCTGATGAATGAACTCATCACCATAGCTATCAGTATTAAAAACTAGGGAAAAGTCACTTACTAACGTATCAGTTTGGTCCGCATGACCTAAGACTGCCAGAGAGCTACTGGGAACCTTGGAAATGCTTCATATCTCCCCCCTCCCCTGCCCCATGTCCACTGTGTATGCTTTACTAAAGAAGAGGAACTTCAGCGGTCTGGAGTTTGTTGTGAAAGTGTGGGAAGGGGAGTTATCACAGTCCCTAAAAGAACCCCAATGGCAGAACACATTATGGAATGTTAAAAATGCTTCTGCGGATCTCAGACAGCAAAAGATTCTGTCCAAAATGTATTGGACGCCACAGAGGTTGTGCAAGTCGGAGCCCTTGTCCTCTGAAGCTTGCTGATACTGTAATAAAGAAAAAGGAACCCTGATGCATATGTTATGGGACTGTCCGGTGTCAGGAAGCTGTGGAAAGAGGTGGACACAAGAGTGAAAATAGTGCTTGGCTTCTGCAACCAAACCTCAACTGAAAACTATATCCTAGGTTATGTACCTACTACGGTGGGCTAACTCCATCACAAAGACTTTGATTCTTGAGGCTACCAGGGCATGATTTTACAAAAATGGAGGCGTAGGCTTATGCCCAGAATAGAGCAGTGATAGTCACACCAGTCTGAGTGAGCAGTGAAGGAAAGAATAGCTTATCAACACAGAGAGGACAATGATATGAATTCAGAGACACTTGGACCCCATTTCTTGATACATTTGGATAAAGAATGCTGAGATAGCTCTAATTATGCCCAGCGTCCATTCCACCTGACCGTCCCACTTTTTCTCTTCCTATTCCCACCCCCTGCAGTCTGGTCCTCTCCTTCCCTTCCTTTTCCTGTCCCCGACAGTCCACTGCCTGGGGAAAGGAGGCCTAGATTTGTAAGTTTGCTGTCAGGTATATAGTGGGATACCCATCTGAGTCCGTTTGTCAGCATATTTCCAAGCAGATAGGCTGTTTGCTGGCTCAGTCTGACGGGGCCTTTGGTGGTTGGCCTGATAGACAGGGCAGGTGAACACTGCAAGGTGTCATTGCATGTGGGATGAGAAGTGGGGGGTTCCCATATTTCAAATGGGTCTGTGGGTTGCAGGGAGGTATTGGGGGGGAAGGGAGAACAAGAGGAATCAGTGAACACCAGGTTACAGCACCAGCTGGCAGGGTCCAGTGCTTGGAATTTCATTCTGACTCTCTTTTATGGTCCTGCCACATACCACGGTGAGACAGTAGAGCACATGGAAACCTGCCTGAAGCTTCATGCAACTTTTTTCTTTCTGGCTGGTATTCGTGGCTCTGTCATGCACCCCTCCTAGCTGCTTTCTCCTCACTCACCCTCACGCTGGACTATATGGAGGGCATTAAGGGGAGCTCCTCCTGGAAGGGGACTCTGGGGACAGAGACTGCCCCTCCTAGTGTGAGAGAGGGGGAATTGGGGAGTGGGCATACAGAGACAGCCCCTCCCAGTGTGGAGGAGAGGGAAGTCTGAGTGGGAGGCCCAGAGACAGCCCACTCTACAACGCTGGGATTGGTTCTTATATTTTGTGGTGCTCTTGACCTAATTGCAATTGGAAGCTCCTCAGGGCAGAGACCGGATCTTTTTATCTGCCAGTAAAGTGCCAGGCACAGCTGGCACAACTTAAACCATGCAGTAATGTTACCCCCGGGCAGTGAGTTCTGCTGATAGAGAATGAGAACCCTGGCAGGAACAGAAACATCAGGGTGAAAGAGGCAGGATCTCAGCTTCCAGGGCAGGGAACAAACCAGATTTTCCACACTACTCAGCAGGCTCCCTGTGCCTCCCACTCTTCTCACCTATAAATGCTGAGATGACAGGAGCCATATAAATATCAATAGACAGACTGATCCCTCTGCTTCCCAGAAGCTGGTGCTGAGACACTCCTTCTGTGTCAATGTAGAGCAGATACAGAGCTGTGCTCCCCCAGCAACAGGCCCATGAGGGTTTCCAGGGTCAAAATATAAACCTTTCCAACAAAGTGTGGATGAAGAGCAGTTGGTTTGCCCATTGGAGCTGCCTCCCTGCCTGGTGGGGGGTAGGAGAGAGAGAGATTTGTGTTGAAACTGGATAGCAAATGAACAGATCGCCAGCCCCTCACTCCTGCTACCTGCTACACATAGAGCTCATCATAATCTAAGGGGAGGATTTTTATGGGAGCCTCTTGTTAAAATATTGGCTGCACAGTTAGTCTCCCCTTCTCCCGCTGCTTCGTCATGCCCCTGATAATCTCCATAGCATACCACTGTGGTTTAGAGGAAAGGATCCTTTGGCTGCTATTCCAAGATATTGCAAACTGGGAATGGGTTCCCAAGGCAGAAGCGAGCACTGAAGATATAATGGGCACCGCTGAGGTGAGCTCAGCACAGCTCCTGCTGGTTGGGTCAGGCAGGGATTGGCTTTTCAACCCATAGTAGAGGGTTTGGTTTCTGACAACAGATCCCAGGAGGGTCCTGGTTCTAGTCACATTTGCGTTGATATGCCGAACTCATGGGCACAGCATATCTGACCAAGATAAGGGACTTGGTCAACAAATAGACCCAGCTCTGGCCACCAGGTGGCAGACACAGTCCAAAGGGACGTCAGCACCTTTGCCATCACTATGAAGGTAGGGGTGTTTAGGAATGAGCACAAGGCAAATGTCAGCCACATTTTCCAAGACAGGATTGGACCAGATTTTGCAGGTCTCTTCATGAAGTAGCAAGGGGTGGAGTGGCCCCAGCTTCCTCCTCTCCACCTCCAGATAGTCATGACCACACAGCCCCCTGCCCAACCTGGTGGTCTCCTGCTTGCCTGTGACCTTCTCCCTCCCCTGTCGTCAAGGCTCTGTGTCCTCTGCTGACCCCACCTGCACAAGGAAGCCAGGAGATGAAGCAAAAACCCAACTGCCCAAGGAAGTGGACAGTGCAGAAGTTCAGCTTTGTCACTGGTATCGGAGTCAAACGGAAGAGCAGATGGCTGGTGACTCAGAGGTGACAGGCTAGCTGGCAAGTAAAGTGAGTGGTGTTGGGATCCCTCTAAATGCAGGCCCTATATGTCCATATAAGTTCAGCATGGTTGTCAGTGGTCCCAGAAGGTAGCGTTTAAACAGCAGCATCCCTGCAGCAACATCTGAAGAGCTGGAGCTGGGAGCTCCAAACTGCGGGAAGCCTCTTCCAGGGTAGAAATAATGTCCCCTTATGTTTCATTAATGACTCGTTTTCTCACCACAGGAACAGTATCTTTCTTTAAAATGAAGCAAGTAGCTGCTCTAGTTCCAGTGCTCCCTGCTCAGCTCGCAAGCGATTTCAGCATCCCTTTGATCTGCACCGGAGGACCACTGGGAATAGCCTCGGCTGTGATCAAACAGACCCAGCCAAGAGAGACAGCAGTTCCTGCACCAATGAAGGCATTGTGCTTCCTGGGCCTGCACCCAGGTAAGTTCCTCCTCTTTTGGGAAAGTATTTCCACTGGCAGTGCCAGTATAGCACACAGGGTTTAGTATTGGCATGAACATTTTTCCTCCCTTCAGAGAATCCTGTAGGCAGCCTCTCATTAGAGCTGGCTGAATTATTTTTACAAATAAAATTATCTGACTAATTTAGCCCTTTATCCTGGCCATGAATCAGTCCCAAAGAGACTGATTTTTATTCAGTATTTGTAATTGTTTGGTGAATGGTTCATGCAAATGAACTGCAGCCCGTGGGGTTGTTTGCAGTCTGGTCTTGGTGTGTAATTGGTCACCTGTGTCACATGGTATTATTTCTGCTCTTGGATTTGAAGATTGATTTCTTTTATTTAGAAGAATCACAAATGATGAATGCCAAAATGCTCTTCCTCATACACAAATACCCTGGTAACATCTGTGCCCCAAACATCCCTGCCAAACAAAAACCCATTCACACAAACGTTCATGAATAAGAAATTAAAATGGGATGAAGAAGAGGGAGCTGAACAGCTGTGCAGAATTTGAACCAATATTCGCAAACACTGTTTTTGTAGCATCTGACCAGCTCTGCTGTCAATTTATGATGCTCTCTCGTGCTCCCTCATTCATAAGTGCAAACCAAACATAGAGTGCATGAGAGAGAGAGTGGTTTGTTATCCCATCCTAGTGGCTGGTCCACATAAATAATATCTAGTTCTTACCTTGCACTTGTCATCAGTAGATCTCAAAGCGTTTCATAATCTTTAATGTCTTTATCCTCACAACAGCTCTGTGAATTAGGAGAGTGCTATTATCTCCATTATACGGATGGGGAATGGAGACATGGAGTAGCTAAGTGACTTGCCCAAGATCACAAAGGAAGTCTGTGGTAGAGCAGGGAACTGAACCTGGGTATTCTAACTCCTAAATTAGTCCTAGGCCATCCTTCCCCTTAGAGGTTTATGTCTGCTATTTGCAAATAGATAGATATCCCTGTACTTGCTATTTCCCCCATTGCTGGGTCAGAGCCCATTTATACAAATAGTCATAATATAGTCCCTTAGGCGGTGTTGATTAGCAAAGTTGAGTGCTGTAATTCTACTCTCACAGGAACATGGGTTTGACAAACCAACATAGGACCACAGGAATGGTAGGATCTGTTCTTCATCTATTACAGTATCCAATAACAATGAACAAGGCCAGATGCTTCCTGGGGAAGCAGTAAAACCCCCATGATGCATCTACATATTCAACAATACACCTTGGGAGAAAATTCCTTCCTGGCCCCAGTTGGTGATCAGTTTATGCACTGAAGCATGAGGATTGATGTCCAGGGTTATTTTTATCCAAGGTAGGAGCTCTGCAGGTCCTATTCTGATTTGTATCTTTTTCTGAAATTTCCCATTTAATCCTTGTTGCCCATTTCCTTCTACTGAGTTCCCAACCTTTCTGCCTGCTCTCTGAGGTTATCACACGTAGCCCTAGTGCAAAATAAAACATTTTCTGCCCTTTTAAAAAATATAGAATGTCCTCAATTCATGCTTAGCCTGAGTGATTTGCAAGGTGGTATTTGCCAGATGCCTGAGACAGAAGACTCAGAGTTCTCTGATCAATGGCTCCAGCAGCTCTCTCTCATGATCTTTGTGATGCCGCTTGCATTATGAAATATGCTCTACTAAGGTGTCCTCTAGTCCCTGCTTCATCAACAGCCCATATGTGCTGGAAAGATGTGGAAGGCTGATTAGCATTTGTGCCCTGGAGACATGGGTGGCTGAGGAGATTGCAATGAGGATGTGGTGTCTCTGACTTTTAAATAGCTATTTTAAATCCCACTCAGCTCAGCAGCAGCTAAAAGGCATTACTATCCAACAGCTTTTGAGTGGAATGAGTTGATGAATCTCAGTTCAGTTCCTTGTGGACAGTGATTCACCTCACATAAACCATTGTCACAATTAGCCCCCTTCATCATAGAAGTGTAGGAGTGGAATAGACCTCAATCGGTCATCTTGTCCAGTCCTTGCACTCAAGGCAGGACAATAACTAGACCATCCCTGACAGGTGTTTGTCTAACCGGTTCTTAAAAACCTCCAATGACGGAGATTCCACAGACTCCCTAGGCAATTTATTCCAGTGCTTAACTACCCTGACAGGTAGGAAGTTTTTCCTAATGTCCAACCTTGCTGCAATTTAAGACCATTAAAGCTTTTTGTTCTATCCTCAGAGATTAAGGAGAACAATTTTTATAACAATCTTAATGTATTTGAAAGCTGTTGTGTCCCCTCTCAATCTTCTCTTCTCCAGACTAAACAAACCCAATTTTTTCAGTCTTCCCTGACAGGTCATGTTTTCTAGACCTTTAATCATTTTTGTTGCTCTTCTCCAGATTTTCTCCAGTTCGTTCACATCTTTCCTGAAATGTGGTGCCCAGAACGGGACACAATACTCCAGTGGAGGCCTAATCAGTGTGGAGTAGAGCGAAAGAATTACTTCTCGTGTCTTACTTACAACACTCCTGCTAATACATCCCTTTGTTAGCAGTCTCAGCAGAAAGGCCATGGAGACTGACCTGCATTTAGAGGCAGTCTCCCCAGGGAAGGTTTGAGGTACATCGTGGGAGGGAGGGACATTTGCCCTGCAGCTATCTGTCCCGTGGGTAGATAATGGATTTCAATCTCCAGGCTTGTCAGGCTGACATCTTTCATCAGCAATAAACTCACAAGCAAAATTAAAGGAAATAGACAGAGAACTATGGCCCTAACTCAGAGGCCGTTGCTGAAGCTCCTGTATAGCTCTACCAATGTGCAAGGGCTGCAGAGTTCCTCACTAGGAATTCCCCCAGCATAAAAGATTTCCAGGTGGCATAGGGCTGGCATAATTGCCCTGCACAAGCCCCCCTGCTGGAGGAGAGGGCGTAGGTGGTGTTGGAGTAAAGGGGTGTGGCTGGTGCACTGTACACTCCGGCTATTCTGGGCTGCCACATGAGTCTATAGAAGGCCATGACTGGTAGCAGTAAATGTTAAGAGATACCCTTCGATATTTGAATCTGGCCCTTTTTGTTGCTGACCACACCTGGCAGAAGGGTTACATTTATTCCCCCAGATAGAGTTGGTTGCAAATTTTTCATCAAAAGCTTTTTTCAACAAAAATTAGTTTTTTCAAAGGACACAAAACGTTCATGAAAAGCGTTTGTTCCCTTGCAGCTATTTCAACGTTTTGATTAAACGAACAAAACAAAAAAGGTCATTTTGCTTCATATTAAAAAAAGTTATTTGGGGGGGGGCGGGGGGGAATTAAAAACTAACATTTTCTATCCAAACAGAAACTGAATGAGAAGGGTTTTGATTCCACGCAAACAAAATTAATTCTCTCCACTCAAAACTATGGAGAAATTTTTGTGTCAATTGCTTTAACTAAAAAAATCAAAACATTCCGTGAGTGTTTTTGAATGAAATGAAACATTATTTCGTTTGAAATTTTTCAGGGGAAACTGCTGCCATTTTTAAACCAACCCTAAGAGTTGAAGTCTTGGGGGGAAAAGATGAAGTTTTCACATGATCTAAAAATGCCCAGTTTATTCTGACTTTTTGCCATCAGTTTCATAGCCCCGGGCTACCTGCTGACAATGCTCTACTTTCAGCACCTGTGTTGTGTCCCTGCAGCGTGCATCTGCCCCTATGGGTTGCAAAGGCTGAGACTGACTCTAAGACAGCAAGGCCCTAGCCAGCCAAGAAAAAGGACCAGGACATTGAAAATGCTCTGGAATCAAATGGGAAGCATGCACAGCACTGGCACGATTGGGTCTGTAGATCTTTCTTTCTTAAAAAGTGGGTTGCTGAATTTTGTATTGACAGGAGCAGAATGATTAAAGAACCTCTGTTCGGCAATGGGACAGGACAGCCAGGGAAGATGAAATAACTTTACCCAAAACTTAACCACAAGACAGAACCAGCTTCCGAAGACTGACAAAGATCAGTTCAGTTCCTTCCACCTCCAATTAACTCTCCTTTTGGGAAAAGCTGTGCTGATGGACCATGACTGAGACTCTTCTGTGGGTAGTACTGGACCAGAAAGCACTCGGAAGCCTCTTCCAGTAGGATTCCAGCACATTTTGAAGGTTAGAATGTTTACTGCTGCAATAAGCTGAAGCACCTAACCATGTGTGCGTTTCACTCATCACCACTTCCTAATCATTAGTCTCTGCTCCTTTGTCCTCAGCGCCATAGAACCAGCAACCAGTACATCCTCTTTTTAACTTCTCAGCTTCTCTGCCTCCTATAAAAGTAATGATACCAAGTTGTCTGTTTCCAAGAACTGCCAGAAGGTCTCTCTACCTTAATCGTGATGGGACCACACTGGCCTCTTGCATTCCCACAATGAGAGGCTATATTAGTCATTTTTAACAAAAGAAAAGTCAAAGATCTAAAAAACATTGGTGATGAGCGATGTTCTGGCATCATTCACCTTACTATCCAAATCCCTCATTCAGACCAATGACATGAGTTCCCAGGCTCCTTGCAGATCTCAAGTTTGTTCTGAGAGGTCCCCTCCACGCAGCTATAACAGTGAGTCTGGCTATAGTGGAGGATGGTGGAACGGAAAGACTTGATCAGAGAAGAACTTTCACTGTCTGGCAACCACCCTACTGGGCTACTCAACTTTCCATTTCTATATTGCCGCAGTAACAGGATTTATATGATTTCCCTCTTAGACAATCTGACACTAGGGTGAGAAGCATGAGACTAGACAAAACAATAGATCATCCCCCCTCTGATAAAAATTTGGCATTTGACAGCAAACTATTGAAGGTAACTATTTAAAATAATCCACAAAATTATCAATAATTTAATAATAATAATTTAAAATAATCCACAAAATACTCACATGGAACCATAATCTCCTAACACACCAGTTGTATTAAATCTGTCTGTCAGTCATTTATGGCATTTATTTATGATATGTGCAAGCACCAAACAGTAGTGCCGTAAGCACCATGAGATTCAGGGGAGTGACACTGATGTATTGATAGTTAAATGGTTAAGGGCTCAGATTTCACACTTGGGGATGCATGATGACATCCAGTTCCACATTGAGGCATCCAAATGCCTGTTGTATGGTGTCTGTACACAGTAGGCCCACCTATCTCCTGTGATGTCACACACAGGTCAAAGGCTAAGTTCTGCAAACTACTCAGTCTCATTTCTACAGGATTTGTCAAAAGAAGGGTCCTGAATGTTGCCCAAGACTGGATTAATTCTCCCTCCACATCCATAGTGGCAGATAGCCTCTGATAATCTGAGTGAGTTTAGTGCAAGTCCCGTCATTCATATGAATGCCTGTTTAGTGGGACAAAAACCGAGTCCTGAATTTACTAGTGGCATCACAATGCACTATAACCACATTTAGATACTATAGTAATGGGCACTATGGAAACTCAGAGAGAGATGCAAAGTCCATGCAACGCCAAATGAGTTGTGTTTGGGGTGGGGGTCTCGCTAAGACTAACTTCCCAATTCCTAAAGACAGCCCTTATTGTTTCCACCCCATCGGTGTTTTCCAAGCAACGGTTACCATTTTCATTTATGTCTTGTCCACTGGCCACAGCAGCAAGCTTCAGCACATAGCCAGACGCTGTCTTATCTGCCCTGGCATATGCCAAGATGGATAGCGTCGAAGCCTCTTTATGTCAAAAGCTTTAGTCTCAAGTCCCCACAGGAGCAGAAAAATCCCAGAGTCAGCAAGAAGGCTGCCAGCATTTGGCCAAAAGATGTTACTAGGGTATCTGCATTGCAGCTGTTGTGACAGAAGAAACCCTCTCCTGAGTTTCTTAAAGACCAACAGCACCTTTTTGGAAGCCAAATGCTGATCTGCCCGTGAGCCTCTCTCCTGGTGAAAGAACTCAGTCCTCCATACTAGGAGATGAGCAGGAGGTCAGAATGAATCCGTACTTTTGCCTACCTAAAATTCCTCCTTTAGTTTCAACAGGATACAATATTCTTCACTTCCTCTGCTAAAGTGATTCATAGGGGCACAACGAGTTCTTGCTGGGTGCGGTGCTTCACCCTTCCAATATGGTAGGGGAAGTTATCCATACATATCGTTTGTGGCCAATATTTTCAAAACTGAGTTCCTAAAGTTAGGGTTCTGAATCCAAACCTGGGATGTCTACATCTGGGTTTAGGAGCTTAACTACAGGAACTCAGCTTTAAAATTTTTTACCTATATATTTATCCCACAAACAAACATTCTGTTAAAAACCAGCTAAGGTTGCTTAAGGCCAAAACCCATCCACATACACCCTTAAAGTCCAAGAAATGCCCATCTAAGTTCTATTTCTTTCACATGGCTCAGCCTCAACATATCCCATAAACTGTTTTAACTGACAGACTCCCCCACTCTATAAAGAAGCCCCAGGCACCTCCACAATGTATGGTAACATAGTAAACACCACATTCCTAGCAATCACACTGTAACACAAAACCTCAGCTCTGATCTCAGCAGTGCTGACATGTATGTTTGTTAGACATCCATGCACCAGTGAGGTGTAAGACACGTTATTTTTCCACAGGGAAGTCTGAGGTTGGAGCTGCGGCTTTCCACGTTAGTTCACTTGAGAGGTTGCTTTTTATCCACTTACTCTCCTAGCACTGGGGACCAGAAAGTGGCTAGAAGTGACTGGAAATGTTATAAAGACATTCAATACTTCACTAGTATCCCTTCACTTGGAAGATGGTGTTCAGTTCTGGACACCCCATCTCAAAAAGGATAAAACAGAAATGAAGGAGGGTCAGAGATGGTGATAAGAATGACTAGCTGCTGGAGAGACTTCTGTATAAAGAGAGATTTAAATGACTAAGCCTATTTAGTTAAAGAGGAAAAAAATAAGAGGGGACAGGCTAGAGAATACAAAATAATGAATGGGATAAAGAAGGTAGATTTGCCTTGTCCTTTTCCATAATACAATTATCTCAAAACTTTCAAATTGGATTGATTATACAATGAATATGTTATCACCAGTGTAACAATAGCTATCATTATTATTTTAGTAGTCATAGTATTTGCGAATAGAGCATTAACTGGTGTTATGTGTTTTACAGATAAATATCAAGACAAGAAATAACTATGGTACATGCAAACTTTAAAAGTCTGCAGAATGTCAAATGCAACCTCTTTCAATGGAAAATAAAAGCCATCAAACAATAAAACATGGAGCTGTTTACCAAAAAATATTGCAAGTTTCACCATAATTGCTGCTATCTCTATGCAGATGTGCAGGAAAATCCTAGTTTTCCATCTCATTCCTTATGCATCCTAACGTTTTGTTTGTTTTTTTGACCACTGCCATGCCCTGAGCAGAGATTGTAATTGACCAGATCTTTTCCTTGACTGGTTACAGTTAATTTAGCACCAGCTATATATATATATATATATATATCTGAGTAGTTTAAATTACTCTTTCCCATGGACATTATCCTGCTTTAATCAACAACTGAACTTTTCCCTGCCACTGTGCTGTCCATTCACCCAGCTTTGTTAGATCCCTCAGAAGTTCTTCATGGCCTTCTCTAGTCTTCACTTACCTAAACAACTGCGTGTCATCTGAAAATTTTGCAAGCTCACCAATCACCTCCTCTTCTTTTAGCAAATATATTGAGTACTACTGATGTTAACATGCAAACTTGTGGTATTTTGCCACATTGCAAACTGACTCTTTGTTCCTCTTCCTTGTCTTCTGTCTCTTAGAGGATTTCTGATCCACGAGAGAACTTTACCTTTATCCCAAGTCTATTTAGTTTCCTTCAGGCCAGATTCTGCTGCCTTTTCTCATGTTGAGTAATACCTCACTCCATGAGCGAACCAGTTGAACTGAATGGGAATACTCGCACAGTGAGGGACTACTCAGTGTGAGTAAGGGGGGTGGAATTTGGCCTCTGGTGAGGGACTCTGTAAAAGCCTTTTTAGAAGCCTAAATAAATTATGTCAACTCAGTGCCTGGCATAGTGAATCCTGTCCTTAGTGCCCTGAGGCTTGGGTCACATTGCACTCAGAGGCTAAGGATGTGAATTCTGCTTCACGCAGGGCCTAGCAGTGTGAATCCTGCCATTCGTGCCCTGAGGCAGGAATTCTGCTGCACTATCACTCCCTCAGCTCCATAAGACAAAAAACCATTCCTTTTTCTTCATGCTTCAATGAGGTATAAAGTTCCCATTCACCACCTCTTGGGGCCAGGAGCCCGGGCTCCAGCCCAAGCCTGAACAACTACACTGCAATTAAACAGTCCCATTGCCCAAGCCCCTCGAGCCTGAGTCAGCTGACACGGGCCAGCCACAGGTGTTTAATTGCAGTGTAGACATACCCTTTTCCATCAGCACCGAGCCATCCTTCCTGCTGTGATGACTCCAGAAATCACTGCCATCATCAGTGACACCCAAGGAGCCCTGAGGACTCCTTAGAAAGGTGTTCTCCTCAGCCATGCTGTTAAATCTTTTGCCTCTGGTGCAGCTGACAAGCCAGCTGTGATTAATGCTGTTCAGCTGGAGCCCCGCTCCTCTTCCCTCTGAGGGAGCAGACAGCGGTATGAAAGGCTGGAGAAACAGCTGATGTGTCACTTCCTTTGATGTGCTCCTTTTAAGTGCTTGACTCAGCTGAGAGGTGACCAAGCGTCTCTTGAGTGATTTGCATTGGAGCTGACACGTGAGTTTCCCCCCCCCCCCCCCGCCTGCTGGAGTGACACACAAGCTGGGGCTCAGCAAAAATATGCTGTATAAAGTGCTCCAAATTGGCAATGGGAGACAGAAGCTGGGACAGAAAGACAGAAAAAGCTGCTGCAGTCAGGGGCAAAGGAAGAGAAAGCCCACTTTCCCCCGCTTCTCCCCTCCTGTTCTGCCCCATACTGGCAGTGCGGAGTGTGTGGCTATTAGTTATGACTGGGTAACAACATCCCAAATCCTCTTGCTCAGATCTGTGGTTAATCTGCTTCTGTTTCGGTTTTGGACTAATCATGTTATGCTCCATGCACTACATATTGATCTCTAGTTTTGTGCCATTTACAACATATAAAAGAAACCCACTACTTTCTGGTGAATAAGAGACACATCTACAGTTACACAAGTTGGGATAAAAATAACAAGGACCATCTACCCCCATGGTTCAGGATCTAAAGTGATCACAAGTTTTAGTCAGGAGCAAATGTCCCCCAGGGGATATTGTAGTGAGGGGGCGTGGCCTCCCTCAGAGATGGACAGGGAGGGACAGCCCAGACCCCCCGGTGGGCGGAGCCAAAATAACCCTGTGGGGGAGGGGGAAACGGGACAGGAAGTATAAAAGCTGAGCCAGCTAGCTCAGTTTGGAGGAAGTTGCCAGAGAGGAAGGATGTTGCTTTCCACACCATTGCTGGGGTGGTTGCCTCATCTTGGCCTGTGAAGACTCTGAGGCCCATAGACTATTTGCCTGGCCTGCCCTGTCTGAAGGGCCTGGGCTATAGACTGCTGACTTGCCCTGCCTCGGGCTAGAAGCAGCTTATTCACCCTGTCTGGCGTGAGGGCCAGGGGCTATAGACTGAACAGATGCCTGTAACGTGCAGGAGGGGCCAGGACTTCTTCCCTGAATGCTAATTCCCCCTTTTAGTGCCTGCACGCACAGGAGCATAGTAATGAGAGGGTGTGGCCTCCCTCCCAGATGGATGGGAGGGATGGCCTGATGCCTTGCAGCTATATAACATGTGTTGCATTATAGAGACTTTTTGCCTTCCTTTGAATCACTCACCATTCTCCATAGTTGGAGACATAATGCCACACAGGATGGCCAACTGGTCTCTCCCAATGCTGATGGGGAGAGAGGATATTGATCTGGACGGACAACTGCTCTGTCCAAGTATGGCAAGAAAGGTAGCCAAAATGAAAATCATAACATGACCAGCCAGGAGCTTCTGCTCTCTGCTCATGAAGGCACTGCACAGATTCAACCTCCTTCTGGAATCTTCATTTCACCATCTTTAGATCAATCCCATTCCTTCACATTAACTTCCCACAAACACCTCTCGGAGACACAAGAACAATTCTATGCTGCATGTATTTTGGTGTGATTTGTGGTTAGTTACCATGATCATGAGCTTGTTAAAGACACAGACCAATCAACGAAGAATGAGTCTGTTTGATACAGCAGTTCTCATGCTCTCATGTAAATGAGCAAATGAAGCAGGAGAGGCTCCCATCCATTATTGTGGAATATTACTGACAATTATCAGAGCTCTTGGTAGCTAAGCCTCACTTGGAGGCTAAACCCAGTGGTAAGTGTTTCATCACCATCGGAAGTCAATCAACATACAGATGTTTGGGGTCATGGTCCGGTTTTAGCCAGAAGGTCTGGCAAGTCCAAACCTGGCCCCCAATTCTGTTATAACATGATGCTGCTGTTTGCACATCCTCATTGCAAGATCACGAAGACCTCATACTGAGACCCCATCCTCACCGCGCAGGAGACAAGAGTGGCCTCAAATGCCTCATGTCACGAACAAATAGAACCAATGTGACAGAATATGAAGAGAAGAGTTTCCAGTTGCTTATATGCCAGTGCTAGGAATCTGGGTAACAAGCAAGAGAAACTGGAAACTAGTATTGAGGAGAAATTTGATATAACTGGCATTACTAAAACCTGGTGGGACAACGTGTATAACTGGAATGTTAAAACCACTGGTTATAACCTGTTTAGGAAGGACAGAGCAGGTACAAGAGGAGGGGGGTGGCACTCTACATTAAAGACACTACTACCTGTTTGAGAGTTATTGATGGTGTGGAACAGCAGGGCCTTGAGTGTACATGGATCAATGTGGCTGCTAACAAAGCCCGGTGGGGATGTTGGTGGGGATCTGTTGCAGACCAGAGAAGAAGATGAGTCACTCCTTAAATACCTGTCTGTAATGTGTGGAAAATAAAATTGTGGTGTTATGGGGGACTTCAGTTAAGGATACATGAGCTGTAGGTCTCGTGAAACAACTAGTAAAATATCAATAGTTTCAAAAAATTATAGAAACTTTTCTAACACCAAAGGTATTGCACCCAGCTGGAGGTAACTATTTTAGACCTCATTCTGATGAATCAAGATGAATTAACAGCTGGACTGGAAGTTGGTGGTTGCCTAGGGACCAGTGATCATGACTTGATCCCACTCATTATGGGCAAACAGAGGACAGTCCCAACCAGTAATATATACTTGGTGCTTCAAAAGACTATTTCCCAAACATGAGGAAAACTGAGTAAAGTTATTTGGAAGGAAAAATGTGAAGGAAAATGCGAGTGTTCTTTCTGAAGCATTTATTAGATGGCTACAAAAGCACAATTCCACAATCAAGGAAGACCACTTTGGCTACCTTCCCAGCCTGATTCATTGGTGAAGCGAAGTCAGCAATTGGAAATAAAGCAATATCTAACAAAGGGAAAATAGATAACTTCTAATTGATATTGATTGCTATGAAGTGCAGAAAATAAATATGGGAAGCTGAAGACATCAGGGAAAAAATCATGGCTGGCAGAGAGAAGGCCAATAAGGAGTTTTTAAAGTATATTAGGAATAAAAAATCCTAGAAATGGGCAGGCCCATTACTAGATGAAGATAGTAAAATTGTTAATAAGGCAGAAATATTTCTGTTCTGTATTTGAAAAGAAGCAGGATCATGTACCCATATAACATGAGGTTGACAAAGTACTTGCCAGTCTACTAGCAACTGAGAAGGATGTTAGACAACCTCTGCTAGGGATCAACATTTTTAAATGATCAGGCTTGAATATGTTGCTCCCAAGAGTCCTAAAGAGCTTGCCAAGGAGATCTCTGACCCACTGATGTTAGGAATACCAAGGAAATTCCATACGACTGGGAGAGTGGTAATGTGTCAATATACAAAAAGGGCAACCAGGATGACACAGTAACTATAAACCAGTTAGCCTGACATCAATCCTGGGCAAAATAATGGAACAGTGATACAAGAGTCAATTAATGAAAAATTAAAGGAGAAGAATTGAATTCTCCCAAGAATAATTCAATTTTTATATATAGATAATTTTGTCATATCAATATTTCAGTTTTTATTGATTTAAATTTTCATAGTTGTGGGAAATTATGGGGGGGGGGTCAGGCAATTATTTACTGACAGAGACACTGGAATTCAAAAAGTTCAACTTTATAAATCATAAATATACAAAATAAATATCCTTAAATAAACAACTCGTGCCTGTTTTTTACTGTTCATTCACTAGTCCGTTTGTAACAAGCTTAATTCAGAAGTCTAAAACACTAGATTTTGAGTAAGTTTTCGAGCAGCATTTTTCTTTCTTTGCCTATCTGTAAATTTTGATCATTATCGATGATTTCCCTGTACATACACACAAACAGTCAACGTTTCCTGACACTTACTGACAAAAGTCTAATCCTTCCATCCCTAAATATAATTAATGCCAGTCAACATGGTGTGAAACAGCCCAGCCATCCCCACACAGGTATATTACACCGGTGTCTGATCACCTTCTCCATGTTTCACTGAAGGGGGTTATGAGTGGGCTCACTAAGAACTAGGTGATTGTCGTGGTTATTGCGCAAAGGTAGTATAGGAAATAATTTTAGAGCTATGTAGGATATTGGGTTTCAAAACTGAAGTGCAACTTGCCCTCTGAGGCGAGGGGGATCTCAGGGCTAACCTCAATCTCCACTGAGAACGATGGACATTGGCCGAGCCAGAACTAAGTGTACAGTCTGAACAAGGTTCAGGTTTGAGGATTTATAAAGGCAAAAGAACCCAAAAACAATCTCTGAAAAGGGGTTCCCCCTGGGATAAGAGGCAATAGTCCGTAACTGTATAAGGGATGAAGAAAGAGCACAAGCTGTTGTCCAATACAGGGGAGAGATTCTGCCAGCAGGAGTGTCTCCTGAAAGGTGGATCCCAGTTTACTAAGCCAGACAACTGCTGTCAGAATTGACCATTGGGTGAGATACTTTCCTGTCTAATAAGATAATTTGTTATTAAGTATAGTCTATAGATTACATTCTGTTTCTTTAACTTGTAATCTGTTTCCAAACCTTTACCCTTGCTTTTCTTTGAATCTCTATCTCAAGTTCTGTTCAATTAACTTTAATTCGGTTTTATTGTCTTGTGCTAAGAAGAGTGGTGAGCTGGGGTACATGCTTCCACAGAGGCAGTGGATTGGTGTACATTGCACGAGTCCATATGATAAGTGTAACAAAGTGTGTGAGGGAGGGTTTTTGCTAGTTTGCACAGGGAAAAAGCAGGGCTCGCAGAGCACCTGTGTTACCAGTTGATGGGGAGAATTTCCTCTGAAAGGCACAGGCAGGGCTCCCTCCCAGTATGAGCAGGTGATAACGATTCACCCCAGACACCTTGGCTAACCCCAGAAAGTGTCTCTCATAGTTTTATTAAAAAATAGATTTGTCAACCCTGACTTCCTCCTTTGAGCATACTTTTATCAACCAAACTTGTAACTGCGTAGATGTAATATGCTTAGCCTTCTGTAAAGTATTTGACGTGGTGCTGCACAACATTCTAATTAAAAATGAGCACTATACAATATCAATAAAGTACATGTTAAATGGATTAAGAATTAGCTAACTGACAGATCTCAAGAAGCAGCTGTCAGAGGGGAATCGTTGAATGGGAGTGTTGCTAGGGGGATTTCACAGGGATCAGTACTAAGACTTTTTCATCAATGATCTGGAAATAAACATAAAATCACTGTTGTCAGGTGACAACGATTGCTGAGTGGTAAATAATGATGGGCAGAGGGCAGTCATACAGAGCAATCTGGATTGCTTTCTAAACTGGGCCATTCCAACAAAATGTGTTTTTAATACAGCCAAATGCAGCTTGGAACAAGGAATGCAGGCCACACCTACATCCTGGGAAGCAGGGACTCTGAAAACAACTTAAGGGTTGTGACACAGGCAGCCCAGGTATCAGTTTAGGCCGAGGGCCCTCGGCCTCCCTGAACACTCTCAAACACACAGCTGGAAACCAGTCTAGCTCTTCTGTGTGTTAGCACTGTTAAAATAGTTCTTAAGTTTATAAGAATATGTTTAGTGTTTAGGCTTGATGAAATGCTTGTGAGATGCTGCATGTATTGATCTCCTGTGTGACAGCTGTATCCCACGGTATAAAATTACATTGTGTTTGCATTGTAGACCTCTGTAACCGTGTTCCTCACCAAACAGCAAAGAAGCATTAATGTGAAGAGCTGGTCACTCACACAAGAAGCTGATTGAAACCAAATGAGCCATTGTGAAACATCAAAGGACAAAGACTTTTCTGATTGCCCCCCAACACACACACCCACGCAGAGGAGACAGGCACCAACACTTGAACTCTGTAGGAAGGGAATAAAAATCGCTGACCAGAAGGAACTTTATCATTATGCTGCTTGGCCTTTGGAGAGGGCAATATTTCTAAGCATAAGCAAAGGATCCTCGAGCTTCTTAGCTTGGGTTAGCCCTAAAGGACATATAGAACTTGCACACTACAGCAGCTTCATTTACTTTTTAGAACTTAAGACTGTAACTCATTTGTGTGTGTGTTTACCTGCTTTAACCTTGTCAATAACTATCATTTCTTTTTCCTACTTAATCTTTAGTTAATTATAGGATTGACTACAACCATTGTCTTTAGTATGAGATCTGGGGTACAGCTGACCTGGGGTAAGTGACTGGTCCTTGTGGGACCTGAATATTGTGATTTTTGGTTTAAGGGACTATCTCTCACAAAGGCAAGCTTGTCTGGGTGTCAAGACAGACTGGAGTGCCCCAGGGGATTGTCTGTGACTTCATGTTAAGGCTGTTATAGTGCCTGAGGAGTTCCAACCTGTTGGTTGGTGAAATCGAAGTATAGAACTCAGAACCAGTTTGGGGTTGGTGGCCTGCTTCTTGACAGTCTACCCTAAGACGGGCACTCACAGTAATGAACCACTCCAGACAGCTTGACAGGGATCATAGTGGACAAGCAACTGAACATGAGCAGCACAGAGTGGTGCTGTGGCAGAAAGGGCTAACATGATCCTTGGCTATATAAGCAGGGGAATAGGAGCAGGGAGGTGATTTTTATCTCTGTATACCACACTGGTGAGACCACTACTAGACCATTGCGTACCGTTCTGGTGTCCACCTTTTTAAAAAGCATGTTGAAAAATTGGAGAGGGAGCAGAAAGACACTCAAATGATTTGAAGGTGGAAGAAAACATCTTTTAGTGAGAGACTTAAATAGATCAATCTGTTTAGTTTATCAGAAAGAAGGTTCAGAGGTGCCTTGATTACTGTCTAAATACCTTCACAGGGAGAAAATACCAGGTATGAAAGGGTTCTTTAACCTTGCGAAGAAAAGCATAACAAACAAGGGCTGGCAGCTGGAGTCAGACAAACTCAAATTAGAAAGAAGGCCCAGATTTTTAACAGTGAGGATGATTAACTATTGGTACAAACTGTGACCCATCCATGCCTATGGGAGACTACCTGAAAATGCCAAGGTCAAGGCAGGCTGCAAAAGGAAAATGGATTTTCCCAGTACTGGTGCGTAACACTGAGGTCAGACTTCCTAACCAGCCCCAAAGAGTGCTTCTGACTCCCCACACTGGTTATCAAGAAGATAAAACAAAGTACACAGCCCCCTTATTGCATTTCAGTCTCAGGTTCCCAATCAGCCACTATGTCCAGTAAAGAGAAGTTATTTAAACTCTATGGTCTTTACCAAAAAAGGTTCTCCTGACCCCCAAAAAGTCAGCCAAATTACCAGATCAATAGAAGTTTGGATCTTACCCCAAAATACCACGCTGCCAGCCAATCCTCTAGTAACTAAAACTAAAGGCTTATTATAAAAGGAAAGAAACTATAAGAGAAATGTTAAATGATTAAAGCAATCAGATACATACAAGTGATTTTGAAAGTCTTTCTCTTTCATATATAAAAGAGTCTCAGCAGAATTGTGGAGTTTGCAGGCTTGTACAGTGCCTCTGGTCTACATCCAGTACCTGGATGGGTCTCAGTCCTTTGTTTCACAGCTTCAGTTTCGATGTGTGGATCCAGAGGTAGGGAAGCAGGCATGAAGACTGACTGAAGACAATATGGATGTGGTGCAGCTGCCTTTTATGTCCCTTTGCCATGCTGCTTGTGAAAATCTACAGAACTAAGATGGAGTCCAGGGTCACATGAGTAAATTCTAGTGATTCGTAAGGTGTAGGCCCTGGGTTCTGTCCCTGGGCTTATTATACCTTTTGAGTTCCCTTAATCGGCCATTAAGCAGCTGGTGCTGCAGTCATCCTGTGGAGTGCGGTCCAGAAACATAGCACAAGTTGTAAAACAGCTATGCCTTACTTACAACCTGCATTACAAATATGAGACATACACATAAACCATATCATCACACTTAGCAAATTATAACCTTTCTAAGGGTACCTGACATGGTATCTCATCTAAACTATTGTAACTTTGACATACTGATGTTAATATCCCAAATGGTCCCCCTAATCTAGCCCGTCTCACACAAACTACCCAAGGAAGTGATGGATTCACCATGTCTTGATGTCTTTGATCAAGGCTCGTTGCCTTTCTGGAAGATGTGCTTTAGCCAAACACCAGTGATTGGGCTCACTAGAGGGGTAATTGGGTGAAATGTAATGGCCTGCAGACAGGATCAGACGAGATGAGCCAATTGTCCCTTCTGATCTAAAACTCTGTGAAGCTATGAATTACACCTAGATGCATTAAGCAAAATCACCCATTCCTCAAAATAGGAGGAAGCCCTTTCCTGCCACCTGCAATCTATATATCCTCTTTCATGGAGGCTGAAATTGAGAAAGCAGACACGAGACAGTGTTCCCACTCCATGTGGGAATCATTTGGTTCCCATTAAGGGTAGGGCAGAAGCCACTGAAAAACAAGCAAAACTCAGATACAGAGAGGCTAAGTGACTTGCCCAACATTACACAAGAAGTCCGTGGCACAGCAGAGAATTGAATCCAGTCCCCCAATTCCCAACCTAGCATCCTAACTACTGCACAATCCTTCCTCTCCTACTACTCAGCCTTCTCTTCTTCACGTTGTATTCTGTAGCTGGGGAAGTGGGGGCATGTATGTACAGTAAGGGACCATCAAAAGTCAGCTGCTTAGGAGAGAAAAGTCTTTTACTCAAGGTCAAATGAAACTGCACTTCAATTCTCTTTGATGATAGTTCCACATATTCATGGATTTTAAGGCCAGAAGGGACCATTCCAATCATCTAGTCTGACCTGCTGCATAACACAGGCCATTGGATTTCATCCATTGATTTAAATCAATTGCTCAAGATAGGTATCATCTATTATAGTGGAATCCCAACTGCACATTTTACTCTCTCTAGCAGTTCCAAATCATGCCATATCACAGCCTGGAGTCCAGCTGGTGAGGGATGCTATGTCTCAGATGCAGGGTGAGGTGAGAACTTTGCGTCTAATGTAGTAGTTCCCAAACTTTGTTCTCCACGAACTCCTTTGGCACCAGAGTAGATGTCCCAGACCCCATTTATGGCCGATACGGCGAGAATGCCTCTCCCCAGTGTGGGAATGCCCCCGCCACTGTGATCTCGCATGCACAGTGAGTGAGAGGTCACGCGCTGCAGAGGAAGCTGTTTTGCGAACAAAATGGTGTCTTCCCTGTAGCAAAAGCACCAGAACAACATTCCAGCATGCTCCAGCCTGGCTGAAGGGACAGACTCCCACAGAACCCACAGCACATCCCCAGAGGTCCGGGGATCCCGCCTTGGAAACAAAAGATCTAATACCTATCAGTAAGCCTGGCAGGAACTGGGCTCCAGACATTGAGCTTGCCACCTTCTCACTGCATTCTGGGTAAAGTTGTGAAAGAAAGGAGGGTGGGGAGAAGCCAGAGAAAGAACGACTCTCTTGTGCAGTTGAGTCTAAATCAAACTTGGTGTCTCAGCATTTCCAGTGAGGTTACAGGCTCCCCACAGACAATGCCTCAGTCTTATGAATCAGCAACAGACTTTTCTCACTCGCCCCGTTTCTCTCTGCCTTCGCCTCCCTTCCCCCTCTCTTTCTCTGCACCATCCTGTCTTTCTCTAAGCTTTCTTTCTCTTCAGTTCCTGTCTCTCAGTTTCTCTATTCTTCCAACCCTCTCTTCACTGCTTCCCTTTCTTTTTCTTCCCTCCCTCTTCCCATTCCCTCAGACTATCACTCTCTCTCTCTCCAGCCCTCTCTCCCACCTTCCCTCTTTCTCTCTCCTTTTTTGCCTGCCTGTCTCCTTCCATCCTGCTCCCTATAGCTCTCCCTGCCTTCCCTCCTTGTTTATCTTTTTCTTGTCTCTCTCCCATCTCCCTTATTCCATCCTGCTCTGTCTGTCTGTCTCTGTCTGTGTGTGTGTGTCTCTCTCTCTCACACACACACACACACACACACACTCTCTCTCTCTCTCTCTCACTCACATTCACTCTCTTCCTCTTTCTCTGCAGTACCGAATGCCCTGACACAGAAAAAGTGATCTCTTCTTGGAAAATAATAGAATTGTAGCCCCCAGCTGTTTAATGGCAGCCTGGAGTACACTGTAAGAATGATTGGTGAGTCCCTGAGGAAGAAGTAATATTTTGTATTAATATTTGATACCTTATTTAGGATGCTAAATCAGACGCATGAAATCTACAGGGAAGGAGCAAACACAAAGCTCAGTTAAATAATAATCCACTACATCAGGCCACTGCAAGATCTCTTGTTCTCTTGCTGCCTGACCTCTCTTGATGGCCTACATTTCAGACATAATGTTACCTCTGCCCCATACAACTTTACGCCCCTTATAAAGTATTAACATCAGAAAATGGTCTGTCATGAATCAGAGGACCTAGAAGATGATATTTATGCTACAGAAATGAACTCTTGCAGTGGAACTCCCTGCAGCTTTCTCTTTCCATGCCCCGATCCTTCCAGCTGTTTGTCCTTCGCAGTGTCGCCAGCCCCCAAAGTTAAAAAATCACGAGTCAGGCGGCCCACCCCAAAACCCACAAGATTGTCCAAAACTCATGAGATTTTCTTTGAAGTTTATATAGTGTTTCTGGTCTGCCTTTGGCTGTCTGACTCCCTGGCCTACCCAAATGTTGCAGCTCTCCCAGCTGTACAGAGTGAGGTGATTCTGGCCCTGCTGTGGGAGCTCTCGCAGCTGCTGATGAAGCAGAGCTGCCGGCTTCCCCCCCCCCCCCGCAACCCAACAGTTTAATTAGCTAAGTCTGGGTCTCTCCACCTGCACACACACCTGCCCCTTCTCCCCCAGCCAAGCAATGCATTATGCACATCAATTGGGCCCATTGCCTCTCCTCCTTCCCTGTATCTCCTGGGGTTGTTCTCCCCCTTCTACCAGGCCTGGGGGAGCAGCTGGATCTCTGTCTCCCCCTTCCCAAGACTGGGTGGGGAGCAGCTGCAGGAGTTCTCCATCGCCCTGCCCCTTGCCAGGCTTGTGGGGAAGGGATAAAGAGACTAATCCATTGTTCATGAGGGTGGTAGGAGGGAGTGGAACCCCCCTGAGCTGCTCCCTCCTCCCCTCCAGTGAGAATCGTATCACCGCTCCGGCTCCTCCCACCACCCAAAACTCAGCTCCTGAAGGGAGGTGGCAGAACTCAACCTGCCTCTTGCAGCAGCCCTGATTGGCTCCTCTTCCCCAAAAGGCAGGGAAATAGGGAAAGCAGCCAATCGGAAGGGGTTTCCCCCTCGCCAGGCACAGCTGAAATTCCCACCAGAGCGGAGGCATAGACTGGCTCCAGCCCCAGCCAAAATCACGTAAGGTTGGAAGAGCTGGCAGCACTGCTTACGGACCCACCTTTGGGTCTCGGGAGGTCAGGACTTGGAATAACGCTCCTCTAATGCACTGTAAGGAGCTGTTGAGTTTCTCATATCATTTCATAGAAATGACAGCCCCTGGCTAGCCTGCCCTCCAAGGAGCCAATGCACAATATTTCCTCACTGAGCATCTGCTAGAGTTCTGTCCAGCCAAGTTTTAAATGCCCGCAGTGATTGGACTCCATCCCTGCCCATTGGGGATTTAATTTCACAGCCTACTAGAGCTCAGTATTGGGAACATTTCAGTAGAAAGAGCAGACACACAGAGAAGCAGGAGGGAAAGAGGTTGCCTGGTCTCTAGTGCCGAGAATACCCCAAGAGGCCTGAAAGAGGAATCGTAGGGGAAGCCACGCTTCTTCCTTCTTTGTCTTAGGCAGAGTGACAGCACGATAGAATGCGTGGTTGTCACTTGGCAGGTGTGAATCATTTAGCCAAACTACAGTACTCATATTTAGTTGTTTTAAACTGTCTTCATACATCAGACTTTAACACCCCTTAATCAGCTTCCCTGCTGCAATCTTTCACTGAAAGGATTCATGTCCTCTAGACTGGGTTGCTTCTGCCATTTGTTTCAGTGCTCCCAGCCTCCCAGGATGACAGCTGACAATGTCTTTTTTATTATTATTATTTATCATTTTTATTAATTTTGCCAAATACAAAAAATATACCAAAAATACCAGAGTCATGATAATACAGAAAGTAAATACAGAAAGCTAGGCTAAAGGGAAGGGAGAGGATGCAACATACCTATCTTCTGGGTCTACGTTAATCATAGCCCTCTAAAAAGTCAGCCCAAATTGCTTTGAATTTTTCGGGCATTCCCTTCCTGCACAATGCAAATTGTTCATTAGCTGCTAAGTCAGCTACTGAGCCAGGCATCAATATCTGGTGGGGATCGACTTCCATTTTTGCAGGATGAATTTTTTAGCAACCCCAGTTGCACACGGGAACCATGCTGCCTTGTTACCAGGTAATCTTCAGCTATCAGGAATATATCCAAGAATGAAGCTTAAGGGGGATGGCTCCAACTTGGCATCCAATATCAAATTGGTGCTTTGACCCACCTCAGACCAGAAATTCTTGTTACACGGGCAATCCCAAAACATATGAGCTATTGTAGCACCAAGGGCATTACATTTCCAACAGCAGTCAGTCTTTATAAAGCTCATTGCCATTAGCCTATATGGGGACCAGTATACTCAAAAAAAGGGTTTTTGGTGAATAAGCTGTAATCTCAGGTCTATAGCTGCTTTTTTAACATTAGATACAATTGTATTCCACTGAGTCAGAGAGAGCTGTGTATCCAAAATGCTATTCCAAGCAAATCTCAAATTATCAGTCTTTGGCAGAGTTTTTTGAGCTAGAAAATGATAAAAGGATACTGCTGGCTGAGTAAATCCAGAAAAGTTTCCTCCAAAGTAATTAAAGTTCTGGAGGCTCCAGAGCGACCAATGCATGCAGGCCTAATACATGCGTAAGTAAATGCTTTAACTGGAGTTATTTCCATGCTCCAGAGCAGAGCAAGCCAAATTGTTGGTGAAGATCTACAAATGGTTTAAATGTATCATTGTCACACAGCTGCGACTCAGTCAGAATTCCTCCATCCATCCAATCCCTCCACATCGAGGTTTTGCCATCAATTTTAAGGCTAGGATTGCTCCGTAGCACTGCTTCTACATGGAAGAATGGGTGGAAGCAGAACTTTCTAGCCACGTGTGACCAGGCTTGTCTCACAGCCATTATTGTGGGAGCTCTAAAGCAATCACATCTATAACTTGATCCTATAATACCTGAAAAGAGGAGCAGGTATACTAATTCTCTTTCAATCTGAATCCAAGGTGGCATGTGGATGTTCATAGCTAACAGCCACAACGATGCCTGGCTTAACAAAAAGGAGATATGATAATTTTCCAAGTTAGGAAAATAAAATCCTCCCAGAGATCAGGGCGATGGTAATTTCTTCAGAGCCAATCTAGGTTTCTTACCTGCATCACAGAGGAATGTTCTCAAAATAGTATTGAATGTCTTACAATAAATTTGAGGAATAGAAATAAGGAGACCTCTTCAGGACATACAAAGTTCTGGGAAGGACATTCATTTTCCATATATTAATTTACTCCACAAACTGAGGGTTAACAAACTCCATCTCCCCACATCATTAGCCACTTGGGCAATAATAGGTTCTATATTTATCTTAAGGATGTCCTGAATATTTTTGGGAATCACTGTTCTTAAATATTTCATATAAGAGGGTTGCCATTAAAAGTCACAATTTGAGAAAAGGCCTTTGTGGGCATATGTGTTAATACTTAAGATTTCTGGTTTACCCCAATACATCTTATAGCCTGAGAGGAGTCCAGACTTATTAATAGTGGCAAGAAGGTTAGGGATGGTAACCTCAGGTTTAAATACAAATACAAGAGCATCATCCACATAGAACATAATTTTGTGCTCTGTTTGGCCCACCCTGTATCATAAATAGGTTGATTTGCTCTGATGGCGATGGCTAAAGGTTCTAGAGGTAAATCAGACAGAAGAGAAGAAAGAGGGCATCCCTGCCTCATACCTTTCTGTAACGGGAAATAATACCATTGGTAACTGTGCGGAAATCAGGTTAGGTTGGATTATAAAAACTTAATCCAAGCAATACATTGTTTACCAAATCCAAATTTTCCTAACGTATGAAAAAGATTATCCCAGGCTATGCGGTCAAAGGCTTTTTGGCATCTAAAGAAATGACAGCTAAGGATTCTTTAGAATCTCTCAGAGTGGCAATAACATCAATCATTTGACACAAATTATCTGTGCCATGTCTATTACAGAGGAAATCTACCTGATTTATGTGTATAATGTGGGAGAGAATTTTGTCCAGTCACATAGCAAGAGCTTTAGCTAAAATCTTAGTGTCACAATTGAGTAAAGAAATTGGCCTGTAATTACTACATCGTCCAAGATCTTTCCCAGGTTTAGGAATAACTGAAATTACAGTTTCTCTTACAGTAGGTGGGAGAGTTTGTTCATTTTTGGCCTCAGTGAACACATTCAATAATCTAAGTGTTAAAGTTTCAGATAACTTCTTGTAAAATTCAGTTGGGAACCCGTCTGCACCAGGAGTCTTTCCAACCTTCATTTATTTTATAGCCTGAGTCAGTTCCACAATTTCTAAAGGGGCATCTAAAAGTTCCTTCTGAGAGTCAGAGATCTGTTGCAGAGATAATCCACTAAACCTGTTATCTAGGGCATCTTTACTGATTCCCTCTTCAGCTAAATATAGTTTTGAATAAATCTGTTGAAACTGTTTATTAATATCTGACTGGGTTGTATATAATTGATTGCTATTATCGCAAATATCAGCAATCTTATTTCTGTTAGCCTTTTGCTTAAGTCTGTATGCCAACAGCTTGCCAGCTCTCTCACCAGATTCCCTATAGTTTTGCTTCAACCAAAATAAAGCAAACTCCTCTTTATGGGACAGAAGTTTGCTGATTTCATACCTTAGGTTGAAGAGAGTTTGGAGTTTCTCTGGAGAGGGGGCAGAAGTATAGTCTACAGCCAAAGCCTTAATTTCTTTTGCAGGGGGTATCATAGAATCATAGAATCATAGAGTTGGAAGGGACCTCAGGAGGTCATCTAGTCCAACCCCCTGCTCAAAGCAGGACTGACCTCAGCTAAATAATCCCAGTGAGGGTTTTCTCAAGCAGCAGTTTAAAAACCTCTAAAGATGGAGATTCCACTACCTCCCTAGGTAACCCATTCCAGTGCTTCACCACCCTCCTAGTGAAAAACTTTTTCCTAATGTCCAACCTAGACCTCCCCAACTGCAACTTGAGACCGTTGCTCCTTGTTCTGTCATCTGCCACCATTGAGAACAGCCTAGCTCCATCCTCCCTGGAACCCCCTTTCAGGTAGTTAAAGGCTGCTATCAAATCCCCCCTCATTCTTCTCTTCTGCAGACTAAACAAGCCCAGTTTCCTCAGCCTCTCCTCATAAGTCCTGTGCTCCAGCCCCCTAATCATTTTTGTTGCTCTCCGCTGGACTCTCTCCAACTTCTCCACATCCTTTTTGTAGTGGGGGGCCCAAAACTGGACACAATACTCCAAATGCGGCCTCACCAATGCCAAATAGAGGGGAAGGATCACTTCCCTCCATCTGCTGGCAATGCTCCTACTAATGCAGCCCAATATGCTATTAGCCTTCTTGGCAACCAGGGCACACTGCTGACTCATATCCAGCTTCTTATCCACTGTTACCCCCAGGTCCTTTTCTGCAGAACTGCTGCCTAGCTCGTCGGTCCCCAGTCTGTAGCTGTGCCTGGGATTATTCCGTCCTAAGTGCAGGACTCTGCACTTGTCCTTGTTGAACCTCATCAGATTTCTTTTGGCCCAATTCTCCAGTTTGTTTAGGTTTTTCTGTATCCTATCCCTACCTTCCAGGGTATCTACCACTCCCCCTAGCTTAGTGTCATCTGCAAACTTGCTGAGGGTGCAATCTACCCCATCCTCCAGATCATTAATGAAGATGTTGAACAAAACCGGCCCCAGGACCGACCCCCACTCCGCTTGTGACCGGTTGCCAGCTAGACATGGAGCCATTGATCACTACTCGTTGAGCCCTATGCTCTAGCCAGTTCTCTATCCATTTTATAGTCCATTCATCCAACCCATACTTCTTTAACTTGCTGATAAGAATACTGTGAGAGACCGTATCAAAAGCTTTGCTAAAGTCAAGGTATATCATGTCCACCGCTTTCCCCACATCCACAGAGCCAGTCACCTCTTCATAGAAAGCAATCAGGTTGGTCAGGCATGACTTTCCCTTGGTGAACCCATGTTGACAGTTCCTGATCACCTTCCTCTCTTCCAAGTGCCTTAAAATGGATTCCTTGAGGACCTGCTCCATGATTTTTCCAGGGATTGAGGTGAGGCTGACCGGTCTGTAGTTCCCTTGATCCTCTTTCCTCCCTTTCTTGAAGATGGGCACTATATTTGCTTTTTTCCAATCATCAGGAACCTCCCCCAATTGCCACGAGCTTTCAAAGATAATAGCCAATGGCTCTGAAATCACATCAGCCAACTCCCTCAGCACCCTCGGGTGCATTGCATCTGGCCCCATGGACTTGTGTATGTCCAATCTTTCTAAATAGTCATGGACCTGTTCCTTCAGCACTGCGGGATGTTCACCTCCTTCCCATTCTGTGCCGCCCGGTGCAGTAGTCTGGGAGCTGACCTTGTCTGTGAAGACAGAGGCAAAAAAGGCATTGAGTACCTCAGGTTTCTCCATTCTCAATTCTGTATTCTCTCCATGTCTTTTGAAAGGTGGCATAAGAGATGATACAGCTTTTGATGAAGGCTTTAAAGGCTTCCTGAAGTGTGTCAGCTGATGAGGTGGTGGGGACATTTGTTTTAAAAGAAGTTCTAACCCCTGCTGTTAGAGTTAACAAGTGATGTTTCAAACAACAGAGAGAGATTTAATCTCCACATTTTAGTGGAGATTAGCATACCCCAGAGGCCTAAAAGACATATGTATAGGAGTATGGTCAGATATATCAATAATAACTATGCCACAATCAGTGACAGAATTGATCAAGTCTTGTGATACTAAGAACATGTTGAATGAGCTGTAGGGGAAAAATAGTCTCTGGCTGTAGGATTATGCAGTCTCCAGACATTGTGTAAACCTAAATCAGCCATGTATGTATGACGTATCTAAGGAGTATTTGTGTTTTTATATGGAGATAGAGAAGATTTTTCCAGGCCTGGGTCTAGAGTATAGTTAACGTCTCCAACTATAATAATAAGATAGTGGCCCATGTCATTTATACTCATAAAAAATTATGAAAAAGATTGGGATCATCGTGGTTTGGCTTGTAGAGATTGGCAAAGATGATTAAAGGATTGCCAGTTTCAGCCTTGAGAATAGTAAATCTGCCCTCACAGTCAGACCTTATGCTCAGAATATTAACATTCAACTTTTTATGTATTAATATCGCAACATCCCTCCCTTTAGAATTAAAGCAACTAGAAATTGAGAAGACAACCCAGTCTCTATTCAGTTTCCTAGCTTCAAGTTGTGCCAGATGTGTCACCTGGAGCATGGCAATGGCAATGTTCTCTTTTTTATGCACTGAATATATATTTTTTTCTTTTAATAGGGTTATTAAAACCCTTTATATTCCAGGAGACACATTTAATTATCGGAGCCGCCATTGTTAAAATATACCAGATAAAATATAAAGTCACTTTGTGAATAAATGAGAAATTGCAGATTTTCCTGAGCAGCATACAGTTCTTGCATATCTAAACTGCAAGAGTTATATAATACAAGGGTAGTGTGTCACTTCCCAGCATGGGCAGGTAATAGGAGGGGGGCAGAAAGAGGAATTAAGTAAGTGGAAAAACAAAACAGAAAAGATAAGAGAGAGAGAAAAATACACATTAGTACCATGAAATCAAAAAGAAGAATCTGTTTAAATAGCTCAAAAATATACACTTGACACCCAGAGGGTTTGGCCGGATCAGGTGAAACTTAGAGATCTCCACAGCTCCTGGGACCCCAAACATTACAAGTATAGCAATCACCTATTACCAGTAGAACCTTGACACATTAGTCCCTAAGAAAGTACCATCTAATAAAGCAATTACGTATATATATAATTACTAATCAAATGATAGATTTTTTACATTGATGTGCTTTTCCTGTGAGTTAAGACAATAGGAAGTAAATTGATGACAACCCTTTAACTCTTCAAACCCAATGAGTGAGGGGAAAAAAGAAAAGGAACTAACATATCAATATCAACTAGCATCCATCAGCTTGTTTAAAGCAATCTTGTCAGATCTCAGAGAGCAATACATAAATTCCACATGGCTGAATCATTCCATAGATGTCTCCTCTTGCCAGGGAGGAGTTTGCAGATTTCTAAGGTATTTTTCTGTTTCCTCAGGGGAACTGAATCATACTATCTTCTTGCCATTCTTAATATGGGATGTTGCCAGGTATTTAATAAAATTCTTCAAGTCCATCATCCTGGCCAATTATTTTGCTTGGTTAAAAGCTGTCCTCATTGCAACCATATCGGAGGCATAATCTTGAAAGAGCATTATTTTAATTGCTGGTTCTCCCATTTTTTGCTCTGGATTTCTGCAGTATAAACTCCTTGGTGGTAAACTTCAGAAACTTCACAATCAGTGCTCTAGACTGACCTCCTGGAGCTGGCTTGGGGGCCCGATTCTATATCAAAACAAAAATCTACTGGCAGAACCAGAACTTAGTAGCAGTTTAGGGACAAATCCAGACGGCTTACCTTTCTCTGTTCCCTCACGGATACCCACAATCCCTGATTTTGCATCGTCGTGAGCAGCTTCCTAGATCAATTAGTTTGGTCTTAATAGTCTTGATATCATTACTGTTCTGGATAGGGCAGACCTTGGCTGCTGATGAGAGAGCCCCTGTGCTGGAACCCAGAGCAGAGGGCAGGACCGGGTACCCTTCCCAGTCACTGGGGGAATGGCACAGAACAGGCAGAGGAGAGCAGACTCCTGGGACAGTTCACCTTGAAAGACTTTGATACCCTGGAAGGGAAGGACCACAGTGATCTGGCCAGAAGGTCAGAAGTGGAACTCGTGCAGTTCCACTATGTAGGTGGCATGTCACGCTGTCTGGAGTGGCTCAGGACCATGCGTGCCAACCTCAGGGCAGGCTGTCAAGAAGCAAGGCAGAGACCCCAAACTGATCGTACGTTCTATAATTAGATTGCACCCACGCAGTAACAACTGTGAACTCCGAAAGCACCATAACAGTCTGAACATGGAGTCACAGGCAGTCCATCTGGGCATTCCAGTCTATCTTTCCACCCAGGCAAGCTGAACTAAGTAACAGGTGGTTGCTACACCAAAGAACGCAAAATATTCAGGTTGCTCTGAGTCCCAAAGGACCAATCTCTTACCCAGGTCAACTGCATTTTAGATCCTACACCAAAGATAACACCTGTAGCCAATCCCATCATAAATTAACTAAAGATTTATGGGCTAAGAGAAAGAAATGAGCTATTTATAAGGCTAAAGCGGGTAGTATATATACACACAAATGAGTTACAGCCTATGGTTTCCAGAAAGTGCCGGAGTCGTAGTAGCTCAGTTCTGAATTTCTTTTAGGGCTAACTCAGATTGACTGTGGGGATCTCTGCTTCTGCTTCATCGCTCTGGCCCTGTGAGAGTCCAAACAGCAAAGAGATGAAAAATTTTCTTGTCAGTTATTTTTGTTTCCTTTTTCCAGAATTGAAGCGGACGGGCCGAGCCCTTTTGCAGGTAGCCTCTGTGTGCGTGTGAAGGGGCGATTAACAACGTCTTTTTATGGTGATGTTCCACAATGGCACATTTAATTTTGAAAGCCTTCTTGATGAGCAAGTGGGAGCCCTCCTGCTAGGCTTACAGTTTCAAAGCAAACATGTTTTACAATTGTAACGCAAAACGTAAATATTACCTTACAGCAGGTGACACAGATATTACCAGGGAGGTTACTGCATGCGGCAATTTACAAGCATTTCATAAAGTTCAGTCCCCATCTTCACCACACTAGCAGACAGGTGAAACAGACTGGTTTCCAGCAATGAATTTGTCAGTGCTTGGTTGAAACCTAAAGCCTTGGTGAGAGCTGATACCTGGTGGGCCAGTGCCACAGGGAGCATAAGGAGAAGGGGCAGCACAGAGCTGGCTAGGCCCTGTGAGCCTGGAGTTAGCTCAAGGGCAGGAGGGCCTCACATGCAAGACAGTCGGAGCAGGACGGGTGAACCAAGGGCCGGTTGGGGGTGAGGCTGGATGATACACGGTATATCGATGCCCACATCTTTCTCCATGCCCCCTGCAGAGGAGATTAGCGACTACCCTTCCATTCACCCACACATTGCCAAAGCACCCAGCTCACTCCTCAGGCTGGACACTGAGGTGGAGGATTAGGCACTCAGGTACCCAAGACCCACTGAAATCAGTCAGTTAGGTGCCTAAATACCTTTGAGTCTCTGGGCCTTACTACACACCCTCATTCCAGACAAGTGACTTTTGTGGCTAACTGCAGTTTGGGTAATTGAAGTCTCACTGGCTGTAGTTAAGGCAGAGTAAGGATCGGCCACAGCCAGATCACACTCTCCACCCGCTGACTTAGTGCCGCGCCGCCTGGAGAGGAATCCTTCGCTCCCTTTTGACAGCCCGCCGAGCACTTAGAGAGAAGAACACTCGGAAATGATGTGAGTGTGCTTTGCTCTGCCAATGTCAAGAACTGTCCCCCTCCTTTTCTTGCGCCTTCCTCCTCTCCACTCTATTTTTGTCCATGCGGTCTGCAAGGGTCATCCTTCAAGCCCTGTGCTCATTCTCTGATGCAGTGCTGGCTTGCAGGATCTCCTGGAACTTTGGATGGGATGAAATGTAACAGTGCAAGGTGCAAGGTCATGCATTTAGGGACTAACAACGAGAATTTTTGCTATAAGCTGGGGACTTATCAGTTGGACGCGACAGAGGTGGAGAAAGACCTGGGCATATAGGTTGACCACAGGATGACTATGAGCCGCCAACATGAGGCAGCCGTGAAAAAGGCTAAAGCAGTCCTAGGATGCATCAGGTGAGGTATCTCTAGCAGAGAGGGAAGTGTTAGTACCATTATACAAGGCACGGGTGAGACCACATCTGGAGTACTGTCTGCAATTTTGGTCTCCCAAGCTCAGCTGTTGGGGCTGGTTGGACTGCGGTGGAGCTGGTTGGACTGTGCAGCTGGATCCCCCGGTTGCCTGTCCCCCATCCTCCTCCTCTTCCTCGTCCACCTCCTCCCCCTTGCTGTTCACAGCCAGGGCCTGTGACTTGGGCTCCTGGTAAGTATCCACAGTGCTCTTGCAGATAGTGGTGGGATCTCCGTCAGGGATGGCATGTAGCTCTTTGTTAAAGCGGCCGGTCTGCAGCTCCACACAAGACTGATTGTTGGCCTCCCTGGCTTTCTGGTATGCCTGTTGGAGCTCCTGGGCTTTGATGCACCACTGCTGCTAGTCCCTGCTGTAGCCCTTCTCCTGCACCCCCGAGCAATCTGCCCATAGATGTCCGCATTTCTACAGCTGAATCGGAGCAATGCCTATACAGCCTCATCTCCGCACAGGCCCAGGAGATCCAATGCCTCCTGTGTACTACAGACAGGAACCTGTCTGCAGCGTGTAGCCAACATGGTCAGCTGGGCCGTTAAACTCAACAATGGAGAGCTGCGAGGTGTGCTCGCCACTTTAAAGGGGAAGGGGGCGTCCTGTCCACCGGGCCCCTGGGCAGCGGATTTCACTCCGGTGACCAAACCGGTCAGTGTGGGGCTTTGGGAGACAGCTCCTGAAGCCCAGTAACAGTCAACGTAAGTAACCGAGTTACGTCGACCGTCACTCTACGCCACTTGGGGAGGTGGTGTTACTAAATCAGCGTAAAGAGGCACTTTCATCGACAGCAGCCAAATTTAAGTGAAGACACTTCCACAGCTAGGTCCATGTAAGCTGCCTTGCATCGACTTATCCATGTTGTGTAGACAAGGCCTTAATCGAGGGCAGGAGCATGAAAGTGTGGGGGAACTGCTGTTGCGATACAGAGACTTTCCCTTCAAGGTCACCAGCCACCATACAGCACAGGATGCTAGCGAGTTCAAGGTGCTGCAGATTAGGAGTGAATAGTGGCAGGGCCTGGAATGGAAATAGCAAGGGGTTCTGTAGTGTGGGACTACGGAGTATTGTTGAAACCATGTAGAGATCCAGGACTGGAATGGCAGAGGGTCTGCAGCGCGGGAGCATGGTGCTATAGCAGAAGTACAGGGGTCGGGGCCCTGCAGGACTGAAATAATAGGAAGAACTTCAGGGTCAGAAATGAGGCATTGCAGTGCAGGGGAGACGCGTGCCCACTGCCTGCCCTGCACTTATGCCTGAAAAGTGAATTTCTGCTCCAGAAATGCTATAGCGGAATAATGACATGCCTATAGCTATGCCGGTAAAGCACCCTGTCAAAGAATGGACTCACCACGGGGCGCACCCCCTCATGGTGGGGTATAGCATAACAGCTTTTCCCTCCATAGCCTCTCCTGCCAACACTCACTCCAGGCCCACAGTGGTCTACTTTTTTCTCATGACATGACCTTCTGGGCAGGTCATATATGGTTCCACCTATTTGGAGGCAAACAGAATCCTGTATGTCTGTCACCCAGCAGCTTCATGCTAGGTCTTAAGTCCAGCTACAGACTTAAATGTCTTCCAGCCCTTGTCTCCAGGGCCTCCATATCACCTTTGGCAATAGGCAGGTAGGGGAACCCAGGCCCTCCCTCTACTCTGGGTTCCAGGCTCGGCACCTTGTAATAAACAGCTACAGTCTGCCTATTCAGACCTGCTGCTTCCTTCCTGGGTGCTTCCTTCCACAGCCTGCCTCTAGCCCTTTCCACCAGCCCCTTCCTCTTGCACTCCTTCACAGATCCTGAAAGGGAAACCCCCGTAGTCCCTGAGAACAAAGTACATGTAAAAGTCCCATGCCAGGCCCACCCATTCCTAGGGAGGCTCTGATGTCTAGCAGTGTCTGGTCATCTTTCGGCCCCAGCCAGTCCTTCCTCCAGGCAGTCCCACGATAGGTCCTGGACTCAGCCAGGCCTTCTTTCCAGGGCCCCTCTCATCCTCCTGGTCAGCCCCCATTGAGCTGGGCTTTCCCCCCTTTTTACCACTCTCTCCAGGCTTGGTGCCTCTCGCAGGTGAAACAGGGCAGGTCTAACCGAGTCCACAGGCTCTCATCAACCTCCTCTCACCTAGTGTGTGGTCTGTACACCCCATCACACTCCCCAGTGCGGACACTGTCTTCTAGAGCAAAGTGACTTTATGCTGGAATAATTATTCCACCTATTCTGGAATAAGGTCATCTTTATTCTGGAATAGGGTCCATATGGGGAGAGAGCGCAGCATAGCTATAGTGTCATAATTATTCCACTGTAACGATGCCAGTTAATTTCCATGTGCAGGCAAGCCCTAAAGGATAAAAGCAAAGAGCCTTTTTTTTTTTTTGCTGTGGATTTTAGCTCCCCTCATGTCACCGTTACGTATGTGATAAACGTCCTCCTACCGAGAGAAGGCCCTCTGACAAAAGCCTTTGTGCAGAGGAAGGTGGAGGACAGATCTCGAGATGTTAATGTCTACTTGTTGTGCTGCGAATTCACACACGGCCCTTCCAGATCCATACTGCTGTCACGTCACTGTTCTGGATCTCCTCCAATTCGCGGTGGCGCAGGGCAGAGCAGGTGCAGCAGCAGCAGGGTGGCCTTTCACAGCAGACTTCATGGCTCAGGCTGGAAAAGGTGGGGGCTGGGATGTATGTGTGGTGTCAGCACATCACATCCACCCTCCCTGCATTGCTCCCTGACAGTAGCTCCGAAGCCAGCACAATGACAACCATTGGCAGGGTCCGTGTGAGTCAGGTCCCTGGCATCGAACAAGGCCAAAGACTGAATGGCTGTTTTAATCGCCTACACAGAGTGGCCTTTTGAGGCCCAGGCAGAGGTCACTGGTGGGGCAGCAGGGATGGGGAAGGGAGCTCACCTACTGACTGCCAGGAATTCATGCTTTACACTGATCCTTTGCAAAGAAAGGCTGTCCAGGTGTGTCACCCATTTCAGCGTGTAATGAACTGTCTTGATTTTCAGTGCACCCCAGCAGCATGAGGATCACCCCCGCACAATCTGCTTGGAGGCTGTTCCAGGGTCCTCTGAACGTTCAGGGCTCACACAATGGCATCCCAACCACACGACATCCCAGTGGTGACACTGCATCTCAACACGCAGCCACAATGTCACAGCGCAGGGAGGCATATGTTGGCCATGCAGGACAGCTGCTTACACGGGCGCCTAGGACTGAAAGGAACCTCCTGGGTCATCAAATCTAGTCCTGCTGATGTCACAGGCAACCCCATCCTATAATCCCATTCATAAATGTATCAAACTCCATCTTAAACCCAGCTAGGTTGTTTGCTCCCACTTAACGCTTCATGACGGCAGCTTTAAGGTTGAGATCCTTCTAATAATATTCACTTACTCTGTGTATCCTTCCATCGAGTGATCTGTCTGTAATGTGCCCATCGCTGTGGTTCCTCAGCACTGACAGAGCAAGTTATATTTTCAGCTCATTTACATCTAACTAATCCCTGTGTGCCAGCAGTCTCCTTGCCTGCGCTATCGAAGGACACGGGTTAACTTCTGCACTGCAGACCAGAGCTCAGCATCAGGTCCTTTCTCCAGTGACCCCCGGCATCGCAGTGACCATCTTGGCCCAACCAGCGACTTGGAGCTCTCCAGAGAGTCACTGCGTAGCGTGAATAAATAGAAACAACAACTCCCAGACTGCCTTGCCAGGTAGGAATCTGAGCCCACCTGAACCAGACAGGGGAAAGCTCAGACATCAAAGGGTTCGTTTGGCAGACAACATCATCACACAGACAGCACCGCTGCCTGCTGACTCTGGCCCAGCTGCCTCTAGGGCAGGCCCCATGCACCTGCCTTTTCTCACCCAGGCTTTTTCTGGGGCAGGCCCATCCAGGCCCAGCCACCTGCCCTGGAAATACTCTACCAGCATCAGCAGCTGATCCAGAGAGCACCCATGGACTGGATGAATTCCTGGAGCTAATGACTGCATGCATAAAACCAGTGCAATTGGCCAGCTCTCAGGGGCATGCACAGGAATTTAACTTTGACCCCTTTTGGAGGGGCATGTTTTGTGCCCACCACACCCTGGCCCCAGAGGGGCTCACTCTTCCTCCGCCTCCCGGCCCCAGCAGGAGCTCATCTTCCCCCATACTCCTGTGGCCCTGGGAGGAGCTTGCTGTCCCGCCCCTCTGCCACCGCAGGTGTGGCTGAGTTCTGCGCCCCTCATGATTACTGGGGGAGGGAGGTGCCCCTGCTTGCCCCCCCTTGCACACACTCCTGCCAGCTCTCTGGATGTTTCTGTAACTCCATGTTGGAGGGAAGATTTTTGTAGCAGTGCATGTTTAAACTCACCCAGCACATGCGTTTAAGATTTCTTCACGTGCTTATGTTGTAGTATCAGCCATGGGATCAGTAAAATCCACAAGGATTAATGGTTGGCTGTGACGCTTCCAGATTAAGTCTGCAGCTCAGAACTACAGCCATAACACAAACCCTACATAGCCAAATTTGGAGAAAGTCCAGATCCAGATCCAAAGTTGGGGGGTTGGGTGTAACTCTGTAATGGGATGAACCAAAGCCACGGATCCACACACAACCCAAACTTCAGGAAAGTTCAGGTCCAGATCAAAAGCCAAACTTGAGGATTGGGGCCCACCTCTAACCCAAGCAAATTAAAACTCAGCTCAGACATCAGAAGACTCCTGGATGTTGCTGGAGGGTAGTATTTGTTTTGCCACCTTTACATCTATCTGCCTGTTCACCCTCCTGGACATATGGACTCTGCCCCCGGGGGTCCAGTGTGAGGCGAGGAGTGAGATCTTTGAGCATGCACATGACTGACAATCATCATGCTTCAAGGACAATCCAGTGCTGTGCGAGGCAGGTTTCAGTCTTTGCATGCAGCACTATTTGACCCTTACTCAGACCATTTGTTCCTTCTGTACGAAAGCAAGTCTCATTTAATTCCATTTTGATGAAAGATGCGGAGCAGAGAGAGACTGGAAAACAGAAACTACTTTCTCATATCACAGTGTAGCTGGCTGACAACCGCCTTCTGTTCTCTTTCCCCTCCCTTCACCTGAAGAAACAGACAAAGGACACACCGGTGCCTGAACTAGAGTGAAAGAAGAGTTTGACATCTGTGATTGTAAAGTTGTGCATGAGAAGCAGCACAGTTCGCGTAACTTCTTCTATGAGATTTCCATAATACTTGAATAGGTCTGCTCTGGTCAGTCACTAGTGAGTGTCTGCAAGCTTTCTAGTAAAGTGGCTAAATATAGGGCCTGATTGACTACTCTCTCACACCACTTTTTATGCCATTGAGGTCTGCAGAGTTACACCGGTGTAAAACTGGTGCCATGGAGTCAAGGAGCTGACCTGTATTCTTGATTGACAGCCCATTTAGGTAGTCATTTTATAAAGGCACAGTACTAATAGCAATCTGCCCTTATGGAGTAGTCGTATAGGATTTAATAGGGATGAAATTGATATAGAAATTATTCTTTAAAAGCACAGAATTTAATAGAAAATTATTTCCTTTCCACAGGGTGTTTCTTTTATCTGGCCTTTAGAACTCTATAGCAGGGATGTAATGCGCTAGTCAATCTGAAAGGATGGCTCAGAAATCTATAGAAAGGACATTAAATATTTTCTTACTGTAGGACTTTTCCTTAAGGGTGGAATATGACGGTGCTAATCCACATACAGTACTAGTTCAGGGGAACCTGAGGGTGTCCAGCACAGCACCATGGGATGATAATATTCTGGTGCTGAACTGTGCTCATTTTTCACATGCTACCTGGACTAGGAAAATTTAGTCTGTAATCATTCAGTCTGGGGCTTCTTTGAACTTTCCCATTAATACAACATGGTTCACTCCGTCTCTCATCCGGGATGAGCAGAAGCCAATCTCTAGCTCCCTCTAGTGCTGGGTTCCCCCACACATGCCCCCTAAAGAACCCCAAACTCTAGAGTGGCAATTTTTCCCTCCCCATCTGAGAAGGGTTTATTGAGCCTCTGTGTTCATTCAGCGCCAAACTACCCCTCTCATCGTGAATGGACCTTAGCCATAAGCTGCATACACATATTGGGGTCCTATATGCTTGCACACATACAAGTGTGGGCACTTCTGTGCACACACCACATGAAGACCTAAGTACATGCGCACACACAGGCTCCAGCATGCACGCACCTACACATTCAGATTCCTATGTGCACCCCGGCACACAGACCTCTACTTGCATGCATATAGACACAGGAACCATACGTGAATTTATGCTTTGGTTGCAAACCCAGATTCCCTCTGCAGTGTCTGTGTCCCATGGGTGGCTAAGAACTGCAGGAGAACACTGGGAATACAGAGCAAAACTCTGTAACTGAATCTCCCAAGCAAACCAGTCCTTTGCATTGTGTGACCAAGACGAGCTGCCTTCAAGCTCAAGAATAACAGACGCATTTACCACACAACGATCTGTCTGTCTATCTAGTTTCTTACGTGGGCCCTGTTATTATAATATCTGAGAGCCTCCCAAGTATTTAAAAATAGAACTAACACTCAGCTCTCTCTTTCTTCCTTTCCAGCCTGTAGCAGAAATAGTTTGACGAGTGTATAGTTCTATTGCTGCTAGGAGGAGAGAAATTAAACTGCAGAGCAGCTTTCCAGCCTTCTTCAGGCTGCAACTGCTGGCTGCTTCACTGATGCCTCTCTGAAGAACATGCTTTTCAAAGGACGGCAGGTTTAGCTCAAGGACTAGTTGTTCAAACATGCATCTTCTGAGCCTGATTCACAGTAAGGAGAGCAATGCTGACACAACTGGAACCTTGGGAAATAAACGCCTGACCCCCTCACGTGACGCTGTCTGGCATGTGGGTGACCATTTATACCATTACTGATACCAATATTACAGAATTGCAGTATATATCATATAGGATATGCCATGCAAGGTATGGATGGAAAAGTCATGATTCACTAAGATTGATAAGCACGTTTATGTGTATGTATCAGTTTTGTATCATAAGTTCTAAATATGTCTGGTATATTTTGTGTTTCAAACTTGTGCTGTGTTTCTGGGTGACACCTCCAGACAGGACGGCAGCAGCACTAAGCCTGCTGAATGGCCCGCTGAAGGAACTCAAATGTACAACGAATCCAGTGAAAGAACCCAGGGGCTGAAAATTATGATTCACCAGGACATGTCAGAACATGCCTAGGGACAGGGGACTCTGAGGCTTTTCCAGCACATGTGCTGTGTGGCTGTGTTTGGGACAAGCCATATGACAAAGGAACATAAAAGGCAGCTGCACCATCTCCATCTTGTTTTCATTCCTGCTTTGGATCAACTCATCGACAAATGAAGCTGTTAACCAAAGGACTGAGACCCATCCAGGTAGTGAATGTACACCAGAGGGACTGTACAAGCCTGTAAACTCCACAATTCCACTGAGAATCTGGTAGATATTAACTTTAAAGACATTTGCATGTATCTGATTGCTTGGACCATTTAACATCTCTTTTCTTATTCATTTCTTTCCTTTATAATAAATGTTTAATTTAGTTACTCTGACAGCGTGGTATTTTGGATAAGATCCAAACTCATATTGGTCTGATAATGTGGCTGACCCTTTGGGGATCAGGAGAACCTTTTTAGTAAAGGGAATAGAGTTTTACTAACTTATCTCTTTATTGGACCTAGTTGCTAACTGGGGGCCAGAGACTGAAATGCAATAAAGGGAGTTGTCTAATTTCTTGTTTTTAGCCTCTTGATGACCAGTGTGGGGGATCAGGAGCACTGTTTGTGATTGGTTGGTGAATCTAACAGCAGTGTTAGCCACCAGTGCTGGGAGAATCTGCTCTTTTTTTGCAGCCTGCTCTGACCTTGGCATTTTCAGGTGGGCTACCCTAGGCACGGATGGGTCAGAGCTCAATCTTGTGTTCATCAAGCCCTAAAGGCAGGAAGCCTGGGAAGAACTGAAGCTGTTAGGAAATGGCTTTCTATACAGAAGATAAAGGGAACCAGATGGCTCAACAGACTATCTGGTTCCTGGAAGGAGGAGAATTGTCTAGTGGTTAAAGCAGGGGACTAGTAGTCAGGAAGCTTGTGTTATATTCTTACCTTTGACACTGACTCACTACATGACCTTGAGAAAGCCACTCCCTTCTCTGTGCCTTAGTTTCCCCACCTGTAAATTAGGGATAATAATACTTGCCTGCCTCCATAGTGAAGTTTAACTCACTGTTTGTAAGGCAGTTTTATAAATCCCTGCATAAAAGAGGCTATAGAGGGGCCATGTAATGTTCTCAATAATACTATTAATTAGTAATGCTTAATGACTCTAGCCCATGTAGGTAGTATCTGAAAGTTATTAACGTCTGATGGCTCTTCAGTGACCTAAATGGACTGAGTTGGTGAGTTCTCAGTCTAGCTGCTAGTAACGAGGTGTCCACAGCATAGAATCACCCCTTCACCTGGGCCCTTTGTTGATTGTCTTAGCTGAGGCTAAGGACTAAATGGGCCCTGGAGACTGAAGTGGGATTGAGTCATCTCGCTGGGCCGGTAGGGGCAAGCTGCCTATGCTAGACCTGTTCTGTGGACAAGCAGAGACCCAGTCTCTGAGCGGCTCCTTCTGGAAGTTTGTCTGGGGTTCTCTGCTGGCTTTCCTGTCACTTTGGTAGGCTCCACCCACCATCCCAAGATTTCAATAGGCTGGCACAAGTGATGCTCAACTTGCGCTGCCCCTCAAACATCCTGCTTGTCTCGGTGACTCCCCGCAACGGCACGGCCCAAGGAGGGGGATGACTAGGAATGGATGAGCTACCCCTAGCCCTAAAGAATGCCTCAGAAGTGCCATGCGAAGTCTGCAAGCAGCAGCCCAGGGAAGCCAGGGCAGCAGGCAGCAGCATTGGCCCAGACGCATCAAGACTTGGGAGGCTCAGAAATGGTGCTCAGCTCATTCCTTTAAAGCACAGTCAGTAAACCTTTCCCATCACTTCGGCTTCAGGATTTACCCTTTCAGGCATCAATTACGTGACCATGAGTCTGCCCCCAATGCTGGCACATGCCAAGTCCAGCAGAGCGTTCCGAAGAAAAATAAAGTGAATAATGATAACTCAGGAATAAAACACATACAAACACACGGAGGATTGGTCCGTGTCTGCCAAGAGGGTCAGAGATGCAAACCCATCCTCCGGGTGTCCCTAGCCTCTGACTGCCAGATGCTGGGGGTGGACGACAGGGGATGGACCACTCGATAATTACCCTGTTCTGTTCATACCCTCTGAAGGATCTGGCACCTGCCACTGTCTGAAGACAGGATACTGGGCTAGAAGAACCATTGGTCTGGCCCAGGATGGCCATTCTCATGTTCTTACATGATAATAATTCCCCCATCTTTAGCACCTCTCATTTGAGGCTCTCTAAGCTCTTTATACCCTCGTAATATCCCTGTGAGCAAGGTCAGAATTTTCATTCCCATTCCACAGATGAGGAAACTGTGGCACTGACAGTCACACAGCAAATCAGTGGGAGAGCCATGAACAGAATCTAGGAGCACAAACTGCCAGTCCTGTGCTCTAACAACTACAGATGCTACCCCTGCCCCAATGACAAACTAGAATCAAGAGTCTTGACTTACAACGAATTCTGCTCTAACAATAGACAATACTCCCTTCCCCAAGCAAGAAATACAATGTGACTCCACCACCTCCTGCTCTAACTCCCAGAACATGAAGTGCTTCTTAAGTGGCTTCTACTTAGAGAGGAAGGATTGTCCATTGGTTTGGGCACTAGCAGAAAATTTAAGAGACTCTGGTACAAGTTCCTTTTCTGCTAGAGACTTCCTCTGTGATCTTGAGCAAATCACTTAGTCTCTCTGTGCCTCATTTCCCCATCTATAGAATAGGGATAATAGCACCGCCCTACCTCACAGGCTGTTGTGAAGATTCAGATACTAGGCTAATGCTTGTCATATCATTACTTGAGATTGAAATTCCTTGTGAAGCTGCCCCTCTCCTGCTAATTAATTCCCAGGTCACCGGGCTATTACAGAATTAATTCAGGAAGATAGGCTTCTTCTGAGCCATCTGTTGGGGAAACATCTGGCCATTTCGTGACACCCCCATATAGGGTGAAGGCACATCTGGCTCTTCTGGCCAGCAGCATAACTTGCAATGATTGTATCTAAACTTGTAGCTGAAACATCCCTAACTTTGAATAACCTTTAGTCTGGGGAATGGCACTTGTGCGGCTGGGGCTGGATTGATTACACTTGAGCACAGTTGGTTCAGCTGGACTGAGATTTCTGATCGAGCCTGAGAGGGGAGCAAATATAGAGAGGCCAGGGCACCTACAGATGCTCAGTACATCTGGTGCACACCACAGAGAGGCCTGCCTATTAATGAATACGCACACTGCCAAGCACCCTTTGGGTATGTGCACTGAGCAAACGTCTGGCCGCACATATTGATCTGCCAGGTTTTAGTCCTCCTGAGTGTTTTTGTTTTGTAAATGTCATTTTGGCTGTAAATTCCATTTGATGTCTTTCTACGAAGGTGCTTTCAGTCATTCGTGTTCCCAGAACAGCAGGGACTTGTAGGCTCATGCAGGAAGCTAGAATAACTCATTGCCCTTCTGTGGCATCTTCCAGCCAAGGATCTCAAAGCTTTTTGCAAGCTGATCTCTTCACACTGCACAAGCCAGGTTACCTGAGGGTGCTCTTGCTGCTACTGAAGTCCAGGCCACCTCAGCTCATTCAACTGTTCAGTCCCTGCTGAGGGTGAGCCAGCTGCTGCTTGCTCAGGCAGCTGCTACAGCACAGGTTGTGGTCACTGAGGTTGCTGAGGCTCGTGGCAATTTCTGCAAGAGGAACTCCCATGCTGTGTCCTCCCTCAGAACCTCCAGGAGCATGTGGAGGACACACTGTGCGGTCCCTGCCCCCGCCAACCACTCCAGCAGCCTATGAGGAGGAGAGAAGTTAGGACTGAGCTGCTGCTGGACTGGACTGAAGTCCTGTAGCTATTACAGCCTCTCTCTTCCCCTGCTGGTACATGCCTGCCCAGCCCCATCCTAGCTTGAATGGCCGCTAAAGGAAGAGAACTAAGCCCTGGTCCGTGCTGCAAACTTATGTCAGTATAACTACGTCCACATCCCAGAGCGACGCTGTTATACGGACATAACTCCCAGTGTAGCCAGCGCTACGTCGATGGGAGCGCTTCTCCCATCCACATGAGTACTGACTCTCAGGGAGGTGGAGTACCTATGCCCATGGGAGAAGCTCACCCTTTACCGTAGGCAGCGTCTTCACTAAGCGCTGTAAGTGTAGACAAGCCATAAGGACTTCTTCCGCAACATCCCCTGGGAGACTTGAACTCCTGCTTTCCCCTTCTACCCTGAAACACACCAGTGAAGGGAGGCAGCCAGCCTGGGGAGAGGAGATCCACCCATTCCTCCCCTGATCCACCACCACTCCAACGGAGGGAATCTGTCCCCGCTCCCGGCTGGAGGCCAGTGGACAAACTGCTAGCCACCACTGCTACTGTTGTCAGTTCAAGGAGCTCTATGGTGGAACCTCCATGAGGCACTGAGGAAGGGAAAGTGAGCTGGGTCTAACTAACCCTCCCAAGTCCCCTAAAAAGGTAGTGTTTTCACAGACCACTGTACAAGCAGGGAAACCGAGGCACAGAGAGAGCAAGGTCTCATAGTCTGAGTCCAGGGGTTTTGTGGCTCCCACACTTGCACTCAGTGGGCTAGACTGTGCTCAGTGTTGACAACTCTCATGCATCTCTCATGACATTTGGTGTTTTCTTAAACCCCTCACTGCTGCAATTCAGAGCAGGCAGGTCTCAGCTTTCATTTAAAAAAAAAAAAAGATTCTTGTCCTGGTGGTTAGAGAGAAAAGTTGGAAGCCATGAGCCAAGTGGAGCCTAATGGCTCAGAAACCAGAAAGCAAATGCAACCTACCCCCCACCCATTGTTTGATAGGAAAGGATGGACCAGCTTAGGATTTGGGAGAAATAGGTTCAGTTCCCTTCTCTAATGCAGACTTCTAGTGCAAGTCCCTTCCTTACTCTGTTCCCTGTCTGTATAATGGGAATAATAGCGCTGCCCTATACCACAGGGCTGTTGTGAGCATAATAATACCTAGCCCTTATCAAGTGCATTTCATCAGTTGATTTTAAAGCATTTTACAAAGGAGGTTGGTATCATTGGCTTCATTTTACTGATGGAGAAACCGAGGCACAGAGTGGCGCTGTGACTTGACCAAGGTCAGCCAGCATGCATAAAGGCTGTGATGTGCTCAGGTTTTATGTGAACAGGGACACCTAAGTACCATAGATTGAAATATATTATCTCGTAAGTTGAAGACTCCTGATTTTTGAACAGTTGAGACTGGCAACTCTGCCTCTCCTGTGACACGAGCCTACACAGGGGGCTTTGCTGCCCCCTGCAGGTGGAGCTGATAGAGGGTGATGTACAGGAGAGTTACTCCTGCCCTTGGTGTGAGGAGCTGAATGGACGGAGGAGCAGATTTGGATGGGGTATAGTAAAAACTACTGCAGCCCTGAGTCCCAAAAGATGACACTCTACTGTATCTCTGACTGTCTACATGACATTGTAAACTGGGTATCAGGCTTTTGGATTCGGTGTTTCCAAGCCAGGGTTTGAGCATCCATGATGCACTGTAAACCTGGGCTTACAACTGCTGGACCTAGGTATCATAGCCATGCTAATGTGTCCACACTGCACCATGCAGAGCAACTGACCCAGGTCTGTGGCTTGAACCCCGTCCACACTACAAAAGAGCTGGGCTTGGACCCAAGTCAGAGCGGGCTCTGATCCACCCCCCGAGCAGGGTCTAGGACTCAAGTCCTGAGTGCTTGCTGACCTGAGTCTGTCAGACTGATGTGTGCCTGGACGGAAGGGAGGCTTGGGCTCACACCTGGCTTAGTGTGCCGTGTAGACACACCCTGTGTGGCTCTGCACCCCCTGACGGGGGAGTACGTACGGGATGGTGTTCAGCGGAGTTACCCCCTTCCTCGGTGGAGGGGCGAGGCCGGGCGAGATGGGGCTGGGACCGGCTGCAGTGGACTGCCTGTGCAGGGGCAGCCCGGCCCCTCGCGCAGCAGGGAGCTTTGCAAAGCGAGGGAAGCAGCGGGGCAGAGCATTAGCCAGCCCTGACGGACGGACGGGACCCCCGCTGCCGGCGCAGCGCAGAGCGCGGCACGGGCTCTTCTGCCAGCCCGACGGGCTGAGACACACCTGCGGGCAGGGGCGCGCGGCGGGGCGCGCGGGGTCCCCGCGTTCCATAGCAGGCAAGACGCGCTCGCGCGCCCCCCTTCAGCTCCTCTTCTCCCCCCCCCCCTCTCTTAAGGTGGCCCGCCGGGATGCACGGCCCGCGCCTTCCCGCTCCGCAGCCCGCGCCTTCGGCAGGGTGGCCTTAAGGAAGGCGCCTCCGCGCAGCCCCGCGCGGAGCCTGCGTTCCCGCCGCTGCCTATAAAGGGGCTCGAGCCAGCCAGCCTCAGAGTGGGCGGCTGAGCAGGAGCCGCAGCCGGTTGGAGTGGCTGACGGGCGGCCGGGGGCACCTGCCGGAGTGGAAGCCGGCGCGAGCCCGTCGCCTGGGCGGCCCCGTTTCCTCCGGGCTCCGCCGCCGGGCAGGCTGAGGTGCGGGATTGCTCCGGGTTCTCCCAGCGCCTCACGGCGACCGGCTGAGCCAGCGCGGCGCCCCAGGTGAGAGAGAGCGCGAGCGGGAGCGCGGTTCCCTTCCCTTCCCGGGCCAGGGCTGGCTGGGCTGAGGGGAGCGGAGATGACCTTGCAGCGCTCGGAGGCGCCGCGGTCGGGTTAATAACCCCTCCTCGGGGAGAGGCGGGCTGCGGCAGCCGCCTGCGTCCAGGCAGCCCGAACTTCGGTGCAGCTGGCGCCGCAAACCGGGCTCTGCCTGGGGGGGAGCAACCCCCGGCTTTGTCACCGGGCCAAAGGAAAACCGCAGCTCGGAACACCTCCGTCCCCCCCCACACCCCGCCCCCCCAAACACACACACACCCCCTCCCCCTACACCCCCCCTAAACACACACACACACATGGGGTGCTCAACATTGGCATTGTCCACCTTCGTGTGCACGGCTTCCCTCGCTCCGATTTAGCTCTCGCTGTAGCATCTGAGTGTGCACATCTGAGTGTGCAAATCCGGTGCCCACCGTTCACCAGCTCCGCTTCCCGGCCCGGCCTTCAGGTACTTGTTCCTGTTGTACAGCTGGGGCACGCCAAGGTGACATGACTGGCCCGAGAGCGCCCAGCAGAGCTGGGGACAGGACCCAGGTGTCCTTTCTTCCCGTCTTCTGGCTGGCCTGCCAGGCAACAGTCCCTCTCCTGCCCGCTTGGCTAGAGATTACAGCCCCCTGGTGAAGACGGTCCGGTGACGCGGAGGGTCCACATTGCAAAGAAAAACCTGCAACACTGAGTCTCGGACCCCAGGTCAATTGACTCATGGGGCTTGGGCTCCGGGCTAAAAATATTAGTGTAGATGTTTGGGCTCAGGCTGGAGCCTGGCCCCTGAGACCCTCCCCCCAGTCGGGTTTCAGACCAGGAATGTCTATACTACAGTTTTTAGCCACATAGCCCAAGCCCCATGAGCCCAAATCCGTTGACTCAGGGTCTGAGACTCAGTGCTGTGAGTCTTTTATTGCAGTGTAAACATACCCAGAGGCACCCCAGATGCTGCAAATGCCAGATGCCCAATTCCTTCATATTGGGTCCAAATTCTTATTTGAACAAGACCATGAAGAGACAAAGGGTCTTCCAGGTGGGAGAAGGGGGATAGGGAGGTGTTAAGTGGAAGAAAAACATCCAGCTCTTTTCACCTCTGCTCCTAGACAGGTGTGTTCTTGCAGGGAGCAAATTTGCTGGTTCTCAGGAGCAATTTTGTTTGGGATGGGGCCTCCAAGTGAGGATGGAAAGCACTTGGCTCTCCTGCCTAGCCCTGCCAATCACTCCATCTAACCAGGAGCTGGGGAAGGTGGGAAAGCAGTGTTAGCAGCAAATGTATAAGAATTGGGGGAGGGAATCCCCAGGGTGGTGCAAATGTGGGAAGAGGCAGCTGTTCCCTGAGTAACTCCGTGGAAGGGGCTAGTCTCTGAGTACAGGGGGAAATGGGCAGATCCGCAGGGCAGAACCAAGCACAGCAGCACAGCAATCGTGACTGGGAACATACGTACCACTGGCAATATGGAGCTTGCACAGCTTAGCGAACCAGTGAGAAGGAATGATGCAGCTTCTGGAGGCACTTCCTACCCTGTGGCGGGATAGTGGTAGGAAAAAGGCCTCTGCATGCGGGCAGGAGTACAGCAGCTTCCTGCACTAGCTTGGCTTTACATCCACTTGGGTTCAAACCCTGTTTGGCTGTAACGTGAAAAACAGCTTGGAAGGCCTCTGCCTCCTTTCTGCTGGTCACCAAGCAGCAGTCTGTCTGCAAGAGGCCCTAGCGCAGGTGGGTGTTACAGGTCAGGAGACAGGTGCATTGAGAGAGCTGCATGGCATTCCAGCAGAGGATAGGCCATTGTAATTCAGGAGATAAGTGCGCTGACGAGGGGCTAGGGGAAGGCAGACCTGCCGTAATGGAGGAGATTACAAAGCAGAAGTGAAGTGCGTCGGCAGAGTTGTCTGTGGAGTCCAGGAGCGGAGTAGCTTGATAGGAGGAACTGCAAGGCAGGAGTGAGGGGCATTAGCAGAGCTGTGTGGAGAAAAGCTTGCACAGAACCTATTTCTAGCCACCTATTGCTGCTTCTCTTCTCCATTCCAAGTCTAGGAGCAAGACATTGTATTAGACAGCTTTTGTTTGGTTTCTTATCCCTGAATTACAAGGAAGCATTTGTTAATGGTCACACATGTGACAGACGCAATACCTGTGTGCTGTTTACAGAGTAGCTGCTGCATGTGCCCTGTGAGGGGCAAAGGAGCCCAACGAGTCTTGTTTCCATCCTGGTCTCTCGGGAACAGCAGCAGCCACTTTCGGTGCACTTAACCATTCTGTGGAGCCTTTATTCAATGCAGAGTTAAGTCTATGCGGTGGGTATGCACAGCAGCAAGCGCTCAATAGATTCAGAAATCAATTGATATTGAGTGAAAGCACAGTAGCTACATTTGAAATGGCAAAGGAGCCAAGTAATAACAATTTAATAAATCCTTTACACTTGAATATAATGGGCTGTGGGGCCAGAGTCTACACAAGCCACTTACACAGAGCACCAGTGAAATGCAGCCACCTCTGGAGTGAAGGGCAGCAACCAGCCTCGCAACGTGCTGCACAGCAGTGGGGCAGAAGGTAAAGAAGTTGGACCACGGACACTGAGGCAAATGCCTACTCTTATGAAAAGGGTCAGGGGATTTTTAAGGTGCAAACAATGCACGCAGACTTTTGGTTTTTAAGGTATTGTTTGAAAGATACAGTGAGCTGTACAGGACTCGAGAACAACTACTTCTTCCTAAAAGAGACAGAGAGAAACACCTCCACTGCATGCAGCCTTGGTGCCCTTACATTCCACTCCTCCTGCAGGTGGGAATGTCTTTGTATACCGGGACTCAGAGTTAGGGCAATTGCTGCTAACTAACGGGCAGGGGAGTTTTAAGGACTCTACCAAAGTAGATGCTGTTTTTAAATTATTTGGTATATGTTAAATATACAAAATCCATCTACTCTGCATACACATTAAAACTTCTTGCCACTAGCCCCCATTGCATGCGTACACGTGGAGGTTTTGAAAGGACATTCTCTTCAAAAAGCATGTCAGCGTGTGCCAGGAACTCCTGACAGCACAGGCATACCCAGTATGTTGCCTTTCGAGGTACATCCACACCACAGTCAGAGGTGTGATTTTTAGCTGGGGTAGGTACACCCACACTATCTGTAATGGAGCAAGCACACTGCAAATAGCAGTGAAGATGTAGCAGCACAGATCCTGGTGCAGGCTAGCAGCATGAGTGAGTATGTACCGAGGGGGCTGGTATAGCCCATGCAGACACTCACACTGCTGCATCCATCTGTAGCTGGGAAGGGTGGTCCCCCTCGGAGAAGGACCCAGAGGGGGAGCCAGACCCACCCTGGCTGGTAGAGCCCTGAAGGAAAACCCCTGACTGGAAGCAGGTGGGCGGGTCCTGGCCTTTAGAAGCCCCCGGGACACCACCTGACCGGAAGCAGGGGGGCAGAGCCAGGCCTTTAAAACCCCGGCCTGCAAGCCCAGTCAGGGGAAGACGGCTGAGGGAGAAGGACGCCTCTTCCTTGAGGCTCCCAGCTGAGACCCGGCCAGAGACTCATGCCGACAGGGAGTGGCCGGTCTTACCCCACTGCCTGGGAGCCGGAGGAGGGCCCACCGGAGTCACCCGCTGCCTGGGAGCCGGAGGAGGGCTGACCTGAGCAGTACAGAGCCTGGGACCCAGAGAACCTACCAGCCCTGCCTGGGGGCCGGAGGACCTGGAAGAGCTGCCCTCCATCGAGGAACCCATGGAGTTGCCAGAGCTGCCACCTGTTGATGAGGAGGGCCTTGTAGGACTACCACACCCCAGCGACCCAAAGGAGGCAGGTACCAGGGGTTTCGGGGAGGAAGAAGCCCAGGGACAGCCATAAGACCGTGGCTGAGTCGGGGGCAACCCAGGCGGCGTGTTGCGGCAGGAGCCTCGCCGACCCCGTGGCAAACGCCTTTTGCCACTGCGAGGGCCCTGGGCTAGGACGCAATGGAGACGGGTGGGCCTGTGTCCCCCTTCCCTAGCAGCCCGGAGAGAGCCTCACCCTCCATACCGCTCCAGAGAGCGGGCCTGCTTATCTGCCGGCCCTGCCTGAGGGCCCGGCGCTAGACTGCTTGCCCGGGAAAGGGGCTTGAGACTGCTCCCGGCAGGAAATAGCCGGGAGGGGTGGTCCCCCTCTGAGAAGGACCCAGAGGGAGAACCCCGGACACTGCCCCCCTCTCACAGGGGCCCGTCCACACCATCTTTATGGCTATTTTTTTTTAGACCAGCTAGGTAGACTAAAGCTAGCGTGGGTATGCCTACCCCAGCTGCAGCCACACATCCGATTGCAGCGTAGACGTATCTGTGGTGGGAATGTCATATGGATTAATTCCAGCAGCACTCACTGCAAGACTTCCATTCCCTACTTACCACAGCACCTCCGGCTCCTACACCCAGCAGCATCCCTACCGTTCAGCAGCGCTTAGTGTGCCGCCCCCCCCCCCCCCCCCCCCACTTCATATTTCACGTCATCTGCTGCAGGCCGATTCCACCATCTGCTTCAACCCTACTTCCGGCAACATCAAATGCACTCTTGCTAGGATCGAGTTTGAGCCTGCTATGGGACCCCTGCACAGCTATAGCCAGCACTCGGAATACTCCTACTTTTAATCCCACTGTGCCTCCTGTGGCCAGGTTACCCCCTGCTTCTAACCCCCCTGTCAACAAGTCCACTGATTCCAGCCCCACTTCCCCACTATCATCAGCACCTGCACTATGACTACTTCCAGTCCCTCTGGCTTATGATCCTACCCCTCCATAGCAGGTTCTCTTTTGTTTCCCAGCTCGGACTTTCTGTTCCAAGGCATGTGTCTCTATGGGGAGGTAGGATAAATCCTTCCCTGCATTGTGAAAGTCACTAATGCTTGTGAGAAACATGCTACACACTCACCTTCCCTTACATGGGGCATCCAGAATTGCTCAGACAGCTCTGGAGTTAGTCTTGCAAGTTTATTCGGGGAAGATCACGCAGGTCCTTATCCCCGTTGTGTCCACTGGTCATGTTATGATGTTAGAAGAATCCCAATGTATGTTGAGATGGGCCAGACCCAATTTCAAGCTCCCAACCGCCCTGAACCATGAGAGCATTAAAACCCAAGTCTACCCTTGGGGACTGGCCCCTAAGTCTAATAATGCTACTTTGCCTGTCTCTGTCTCCCATCAGGATCACAGAGTGCTTTATGCACATGACAGAGTTAACCCTTGCAACCCCTCTCCCCAAATGAAGTGCTGCAGGTCATCATGACTAGCCCCATTTTACACATGGAGACACTGCTGCGAGTGTGACTAGAGAGCAAGTGTGAAAAATTGGGATGGGGGGGGGGAGATAATAGGCGCCTCTGTAAGACAAAGCCCCAAATATTGAGACTGTCCCTGTAAAATCAGGATATCTGGTCACCCTAACTGCCGTGCAGATTTGCCCCAAGTCTGACAGTGGCAGAGCTGGGAATATAACCGAGATCTTCAGACTCCCAGCCCAGGTGCAAGGCTGGAAAGTAGCAAAGCTCTGAACTCATCATGACTTTAACTAAAGGATCAGTTAAAAATTGCTGGTTCAATAGAAGAATAGTTCTATACGATGCCAAGGTGAGCCCCAGAGATCCTGGTCCATGACTAGGGCCCCTAATCACTCCAGTAATACAAAGGCATACTTTGCTTTATTATTAGTATTAACCCTACTCTCACCCATAGGTGTGTGATTGTATAAACCCCTTTCTTGTCTGGGAGGAAAGGTGGGCAGACCCCTCTATTCCCCATGTAAGGGATTGAGTCCACGCCAATAAAATGCCTCTAATTGTGACTGAATTGCTTATAATGAGCTCGATCCTATATCTTTCTAAGGCTTGGTCCACGCTACCAAATTATGTTGGTATAACTACGTCTCTCTGTAGATTTTCCACGCCCCTATGCGACGTAGTTGTACCAGCCTAACTGCTGGTGTAGTCAGCACTCTGTTGACAGGAGGGCTTCTCCTATTGGAGGTGGTGGAGTACTTCCGCCGAGGGGAGAAGCTCTCCTGTCGGTATAGGTTGTGTCTTCACTAACCAACCACTACAGTGGTGCTGCTGCAGCGCTGTAATTACAGACAAGCCCCAAGTTATATCAAGTGAGAGCCATGTAATTTAATGTAGCATTGGGTCTAAATGACCCACATCTTCTCTGCAAGGACATTAAGGCTCCGTCATCCTTTTCTTAAGAGCTGGAATTTGTTCCACTCTTCTTGGCAAAGATTTCCCCTCCCCACTGTTCCTGACCATGCTGTACTGTTTAGTTGCCTGCCTTCCTCTCCCCACCCCACCCCCTGAAGTGGCTGCATCTTAGGGGTGCTGCCTGTGTCTAGTTTGTGAAGTGTTTGCGGATCCTTTGGGCGGAAATAAAAATAGCAGGATACAAACTTCTTGAGCTTGCAAGTTAGGACTAAAAATGTCCCGAGTAGAGAGGTAGAGTTTGGATCCAGATCCAAAGTTCTGGGTATTCAGATCCCTGATTTTTGGTTGAGCTCCAGCTCTTATAAGAACAGGCTGACTTGCTGGATTGGGACATTGCCTCATACATTGGGGGAGAGATTCAAAGATTGGAGGTGTTGTGTTCAGACAGAAGAATGAGAAGACCTAATAAAATATGGAAACCAATGGTACAGAGTAGATAGACTGGCATTTCTAGTCACCCTTTCTCTTAGTAAAAGAACAAGGGGAAATTTGATTAAACTGAAAGGCAGCTACTGTATTGATAGAAAATACTTGTACACAATTGAACCTGTAGAACCCACTGATTTCTTATGGCAGTGATTTCTAGGTCTACGCAGCAACTAGACGCCTACAGCTGGCCCACGCCTGCTGGCTTGCGCTCATGAGGCTCAGGCTGTTTCACTGCTGTGTAGACTTCCAGGCTCGGGCTGGAGCTGGGGCTCTAGGACCCAGTGTGGTGAGAGGGGTCTGAGAGCTCAGGCTCCAGCTGGAGTCTGGAAGCCTACTGAGTAATGAAGCAGCCCTGCAGCCTGAGCTTGAGTTGGCGGGCACAGGCCAGCTGCAGGTTTTTCTTTGCTGTGTCAACATATCCTGTGAGGTGAAGAGCTTAGTAAGATTCTGAAGAGCATGAGCCATTTAGGTGCCTAACAAAACATCCACTGTTACGTTCAATAGACTGCCAAGTGTAGAATGGATATAAATGGGGCTTAAGTCGGCCACTACCTGCCTAAGGTTAGGAAGAAGAACCTTCCATAATTGTCCCTTGTAGGATTTCTTGCTCTTTCCTCTGGAGCACCTGGTCAGAGGGAAGGACACTAGCTTAGATAGATCTCAGGACTGATCCAGTCTGGCAATTCCTGGGTTCACTTGAATGGAAAATAATTTAGTTCAACCTTATTCTCAAACCTCAGAACAGGTTCACTTTGGCTTCAGTTCATGCTTCGGGAGAAGGGTCAGGGTAGCTTTGATTTGGTCTGAACTGGTCCAGTGCTGCCCAGGCTGCAGCATCCACTGTCACTTGTCTACATGAAAAGGCTATCATCAGCCTTGAAGCATTTGGTTGTGTTGGTTTCTGAATGATACAAAACCAAACAGAATTATCCTGTTTTTCCATTCCCTCCCCCGCCGGCAATGATGTCATGGCAGTTATTTCAGCTACTCCCTGCCCCTCTAACAAGCCAAGTAATGAGATTTGGGGGTGTGACCCTTCCGTGCCTAGGGTAGCCACCTGAGAATGCCAAGGTCATGGCAGGTTGTAAAAAGGGAGCAGATTCTCCCAGCACTGGTGGGTGGCACTGAAGCCAGACTTCCCAACCAGCCACAAACAGTGCTTTTTATTCCCCCAAACCAGTTATCAAGAAGCCAGTAAACTAATACACACCGCCCCCTTTACTGCATTCCAGTCTCCGGCTTCCAATCAGCCACTAGGTCCAGTAAAGAGACCAGTTGTTTAAACTCTATGCTCTTTACTAAAAAGGTTCTCTCTGACCCCAAAGAGTCAGCCACTGTACCAGATCAATGTAAGTTTGGATCTTACCCAAAATACCATGCTGCCAGTCAATCCTTTAGTAACTAAAACTAAAGGCTTATTATAAAAGAGAGAAACAAACAATAAGAGAAATGTTAAAGGCTTAAAGCAATCAGATACATACAAATGATTAAAAGTCCATACACATCAGGTTTCAAGAAGAATTGTGGAGTTTGCAGGCTTGTACAGTTCCTCTGGCATACATCCAGTATCAGGATGGGTCTTAGTCCTTCGGTTCAGTTGCAAGAGGTAGTTGCAGAGGTAGGTATGGGTCTGTAGCTGAACAGGAACAAAAGACAAAATGGTTTCCCAGGCCACCGCCTTATATTCCCCCTTGCCCTAGCCATGCTGTCTTGTGGAATTTTACAGGAACTAAGATGGAGTCCAGAGTCACATGGGTAAGTCCTGGTGACTTATCAGGTATATCCCTGGCTTCTCCCCCTGGGCCTGTTGCATCTGGGAATGTCTTAATGGGCCATTAAGCAGGCTATTGTTTTGCAGCCATCCTGTCTGAGTCGTTACCCAGACAGCACAATTTGAAATGCTGATATATCAAACATATCCATGACTTCCATCTCACATGTAGCACGTGAACATAAACATCATCATCGTACTTAGCACATTATAGCCTTTTTAACAGTACCTGACATGGCATATCTCACATGAATTATGATTTTGACACACTGATGTCAAACAGTATACTAAATGCCCCCCCAATCCAGCCAGCGTGACACCCCCAATGCGAGACTGGTGTAGAAGGGCGTAATCAGAGCTCCTGAATACACCTCAAGGGCCCCCCTGATCCAGCCAGTGTGATGGGGTGGGGTAGAATTAAAATTCAAACAATTTAAACTCGTGTTAAAATATTTTTTTTAAAATGAATGTCGTCTTAGTCTGAACGTTTAAGGTGGGTATGGAGAGCAGTTGAGTTTGCAGGGATATTTGCATGTGAGTTTATGTAGCATGTCTGAGTACTGTGCATCCCTTTTGCAAACTAAGCAGGGTTGATCCTGGCCAATATAAATATGGGAGACCTCCAAAGAAAACCCAAACACCAGTGGCAGGGGTTTTGCAAGCACTTTTCTCACAAACAATGCTGAACCAACCCTCAGTTTGGTGTTAGGAGACCATGTACTTCTGGAGGTACCATTCTTCAGAGCATATGTACACATGATGTCTTCTTAACCCCTTGTGTGTGCTAGAAATCCCATGACACCTTTTGCTGGAGCAGAGCTGGGTTCTATGCCAGCATCTGCCCACTGGGTAGCTTTGGACAAGTCACTTTGCTGATCCTCATCTGTAAAATAGACAGGGATAATAACACTAACCTGCCTCAGGGGGTTTGTGAGGTATAATTCCTATTCACAAAATGATCAAAGATCTCAGGTGAAAGAGGCTATAGATTAGTAACCAATCAAAGTTTAAGATGATGATTTCTTTATAGATTTTTGTGAATAGATAGCCCATACTTCACAAAAATCTATCTGACTTTCCTTGCATCTGTCTAATGGTAGGTCACAATGCTGAGCTCTCTGGGACAGGTGCTTCAGGGCTGGAAGGTGCCAGGGTTGCAAGGAGTGCTGTGCATGGGTGTGGCAGAACAGTTCTATCCAAAACATTGTCCCCTGGGGGCCAAGCTAAGCCACCGCAAGGGAACCAGCCTCTCAGGCAACCACCCTCCCTGTCTTGGCTCCCTTACAGATGCAGCTAAGCCCCAGGTGGCTGCTGTCACTGAGAAGCCCATACTGACTGTCCCTGCTGGTGATCTTGTTTTTCCTCACTCCTGATACATCACAGTTTGTTGCCTTTCATCTCAATGGGTTGTTTTTTTTTTCCCCAATCCACACAAAGGTGAAAAGGAGCGAGGCACTGATGACTTTCCTGTATCTGCTGGCTTCTCTCTCCAGCTCCGACATGAATAAGGCCCTTCATGTGCTCCTCTTGAGCAAACACAGATGCTTTTGTTCTGTAGGCTGGTGGGATGGAATGGAATTAATAAATCAGAGAGCTGATGTTGTGCTGCCACATTCCTGCAATTTTAAGGCAAGATCATGAACGAAAGAGGGCAAGTTAACTCTTCTCTAGAGAGACTGCTTGGATGCCAACTCCTGTGTCTCTCTCACTCCTCTGCTTTCCTTACCACTTAATCTCTTGCTCCTTCTCCCTTTATTTGTTCCTCCTCCTCCTTCCCCCTGCCCCACTCACTGCGTTGAAGTGAATGGGGGTGAGTGTTTCTCTCCTCTTCTGCCTCCCTCTCACTCAGACGCCTCTCTCTGTTATACTCTGTCTCTTTCACGCACTCTTCCTCTCCACTGTCCCATCCCTCCTTATTTCTGTCCTTTCCCCCACCCTCACACCTGTGCATAAAGGGAACACACAAAGCCCAGGCATATGAGTGTTGTCTAGTGGTCTGAATATAGGGCTCAGAGTCCGGAATTCCCAGGTGCTAGTCTTGATTCTGACTGACTCCCTCTATAACTTCAGGCAAATCAATCCCCTTCTCTGCCTCAGTTTCCCCTTCCCTAAAATGAGGATAATGATGCTCCCATCCCACGTGGGGCAGGTAGTGCCTGTGGGGGTTAATGAATGCCTTTTTGAAGATGAAAAGCACTGAATGTTGTTGTTCTCATGCCACAGATATGGCATTTATCTGTGTGTCTGTGAGTGGAATAAGATCCTGCCGCCCACAGCCCCAGAACTGGCAAGGCCTTCTCCTCCTTGAAGTCTGACTAAAAAACCTTTACAAGCTGTGCTTAAAATTAAGTGAATGATTTTTGATCAAACTAAAGAGTCCTTAACATCTCCGTGTCCCAGATCTTGGGGAATGAGGTGCTATTAAAAGAGCCTATTCTTCCGCAATCTGACTGCACGCTGATCTTCATGGGTGACACCTGTACCCTTTGGCTTAGGTGTCAAGGTGTGAAGATAATACATTTAGTAGTAATAATAACACTACTGTTTTACAGCCTTAGCTCTCAAAAATCATTTCACAAAGGTGCATAAGCACTATTCCCCCATTTTAGAGATGGGGGAAACTGAGGCACAGAGGGACGAGAAATGATTTGCCCAAAGTTGCACAAGAAGTCACAGGTGAAAAGAGAACCCAGGAATCCGGACTCCCAGTGGTACACTACCTAGTGGCCCCAGAGAGGAAGGAATAGACAATGATGACCTCTCTTTTTTTTTTTTAAGATTAGTGGATATATTCAGTCCAGGCCTACACTAAAAAGTTAGGTGGACTCAGCTATGTTGCTCAGGGGTATGAAAAAATCCACAACCCCGAGCAATGTAGTTAAGTTAATTTAACCTTTCCCCTAGCATAGACAGTGCTAGGTCAACAGAAGAATTCTTCCAGCAAAGTAGTTACTGCCTCTCAAGAAGGTGGATTACTTATGCTGATGGGAGAACCCCTCCAAGTGAAATAGGTAGTGTCTGCACTGTAGCATTTCTAGGATGGAAAAACCCTGGTTGGAGGACTTTGGGACAAAGGTATCCTCATGTACTCTGATACATGTCCTAGCAGTTTCTTTTTTCCGATCTTCTTCTCCTGATCAGTTATTGATTGATTTGTACGTCACCTCTGCTAAATGTTTATATAAAGTGGAATGGGGGAGGGTGTTTAAATCAAGCTAATGTACTATTGGGGTTCTCCTGAGACCTCTTCTATTCAGTTCTTCAAGAGCTCAGTTTAGCTTCAATTTTGTCACTCAAGTTCCTTTATTTGGCATCCAGCAAAGCTATGTTGAGTTGATCAGATTTAAGCATAGCAGATGGGTATAGGACACACCACCACGCTCCCAAAGTTACATAGAAATCTCTATCTTTGTATGCATTGACACATTGCATTGTGTTTACTATACGTTGCATCACACGTTTTGGGATTAGCTTGGTCACTTTGTAGGAAGGAATCCCTGTACATCACGCTCTGTCCATGCACGACTTACTCTTTACCTCCTCTTACATTCCAGGCTTATCTTATCCATTGTGGGGAACACACAGGGAACCACTTACAATCTTAGCTAACGCAGACATTCTTTTTCCAGCCTGCTGATTCATTTGCCTCCCAAATCCTGTTTCCCAAGAAATGACACCTCACCCATGTCAAGCCAGGCCTACATATAAAATCCTCAGATCTCTCAGCTGGGGCTCAAGTGACCAAAACCAGAGACTCGAGCAAATAGAAACTAGATCCTGACTATCCCTGAGCATCTTCTACACAGTCCACAGGGAGCAGCTGCCAAAACGAAGCAAGAGGCCATTCTGAGCTGTGACTCCGGGCCAGCCATGGCAGAATGGAGGAGCACTGACAACTTCTAAAGCTGCAAGTGAGTCAGCCGTGAGTTCCCCTCCATTTGCTGGGGCCTGCAGCTCCCTGTCAGCCTACGACACCAGGAAGAGGGGGGCTTACCCTTTGCAGCCAGTAAAAACATCCTCCAGTGAAGTACGAGGCAGGAGGAAGTGTTTGTGGTACAGCTGGTGCACCCTAGTGACAGATGGACCTCCAACAACGTCAGAATTCACTCCCTTTTCTCCTATCACCCTGCTTCCAACAAGCCCTCCCTACCTCCATCTGGGCTGGGTGCTTCCCCTCCACTGACAGTGTATCTCCTTGCCATTGACAGCATGACGGTCCATCCTGTAACACCTCTGGATGGTCCATCTCCTCTTCACCAGTGGGAGGTCTGCCCCTCACTCCATTGCAGCAGTTAGGAACCTGCCAGACTCTACAGTCCCTCTGGTAGTCCCCATTGTGTTGCCAGCTCTAGTGTTTTTCCTGAAAGGCCCAGATCTGGAATCTTGTTACATGAGCATCTCAGCTTCCTTCCTTCCTTTTTTTTTTTTTAAATGGAAGTTTCTAACCCTTGTGGATGTGGGAAAAAACTTGAAAATGTGAAGTGAGAGCACCCTAAAGGCTCCGACCAGAAGGCAAGTACAAAGAACCCAAAACATTATTTTAAAACCACCTCATGGCTTTCAAACCAATCTTGTAACTTTTTTGTTGAGGCAGGGGGACCTGACATAATTTTTTTTTTTTTTTTTTTTTTTGAAAAACAAGATCTTGCTTTTTAAAGTTTAGTGGCACGCTGGAAGCTCTGTATAATTATGCTGCAGAATGCCCCCATGGAACTGTAAAAACCTGGTGTTTGAGCACCTTCTTTCAACTCATTAAAGCCATTAGCTAGGCAGGTACAGAAGGAAAGAGACATCTCATGCTTTGTGGTGGTGCACTTGGGACATTACAACTGTGTTGCCAACCCCAAATATTAAAAATGATGTGATTAGCTTAAAATCCTGAAATTTTTGTGAACGGATATGTTTTGGGTTCTTTTTATTTGCCTTCTGTGAGGTGGTTTTTTTGTTTTTGTTTTTTTTTTTGGTTGGTTTGAGCCTAAAGGTTTCACATTTTCAGGCTTTGCTCTGCAACCAAGAGGGCTTGCATTTTACTTTATTTTTAAATGAAAGCTGAGATTCTCATGTAATAACATGACTCCAGGAACTAAAACACTAGGGAAGTTACAAAAGACTGGAAGAAAGATAATATTGTGCCAATATTTAAAAAGGATAAACAAGATGACCCAGGTAATTATTGACCTGTCAGTATGACGCCAATCCCAGGCAAGATAATGGAGCAACTGATATTGGACTCAATTAATAAAGAATTAAAGGACGGTAATGTAATTTAATGCTAATCAACATGGATTTATGGAAAATAGATCCTGTTAAACTAACTTGATATCCTTTTGGGTTATAAGTTTGGTTGATAAAGGTAATAGTGTTGATATTATATACTTAGACTACTGTAAGGCATGTGACTTGGTATCACATGACATTTTGATTAAAAAACTAGAAAGATATCAAATTAACATGGTATGTCTCTAACTGTAAACAGGGAATCCTCATCAAACAGGTATGTCTTCTAGTATGGTTCTGCATAGACTGGTTCTTGGCCCTATGCTATTTAACATTTTTTTTTTTTTTTTTTTTAAATCAATGACCTGGAAGAAAACATAGAATCATCATTGTTAAAGTTTGCAGATGACCCAAATTGGGGAAGTGTAAATAACAAAGAGGACTGGTTACTGTTTCAGAGCAATCTGAATTGCTTGGTAAACTGGTTGTAAGCAAACAGTATGCGTTTTAATATGGCTAAATGTAAATGTATCCATCTAGGAATAACGAATGTAGGCCATCCTTATAGGATGGGGGCCTGTAGCCTAGGAAGCAACCACTGGGGGGGGGAAATTGGGGATAGTGGTGGATAACCAGCTGAACATGAGCTCCCATTGCGACCCAAAGGGCTAACGTGATCCTTGAATGCATAAACGGGAAACTTGAGTAGGAATAGAGAGGTTATTTTACCTCTGTATTTCCCACTTGTATGACCATTGTGGGAACACTGTGTCCAGTTCTGGTGTCCACAATTCAAAAAGGATGTTAATAAATTGGAGAGGGGTCAGAGACGAGCCACGAGAAAGATTAAAGGATTAGAAATCATGGCTTAGAGTGATAGACTCACGGAGCTCCATCTATTTAGTGTAACAAAGAGAAGGTTAAGGGGTGACTTGATTACAGGCTATTAACGCCTACATGAGGAACAGATATTTAATAATGGGCTCTTCAATCTGGCAGAAAAAGGTATGATGTGATCCAATGGCTGGAAGTTGAAGCTAGACAAATTCAGACTGGAAATAAGGTGTACTTTTTTTTAATGGTGAGAGTAATTAACCATTGGAACAACTCACCAAAGATGGTGGTGTATTCTCAATTGCTGACAATTTCTAATTCAAGAGTGGATGTTTTTCTAAGAGATCTGCTTTAGGAATTATTGGGGCAGTTCTATGGCCTCTGTGATCTAGGAGGTCAGACTAGGTGATCATAATGGTCCCTTCTGGCCATGGAATCTGAGTAGATGGAAAAACACCAAATACTTAGGCTTCCCAAGACCCATCACTGGAGATGACTGATGGATCTTGGTGTGAGCATGCAGTCCCTCTCATACCCTCATTCTGCTAAACACAAATCTTTTGCCCCATAACCACATTGCAGGGAGGTGCCCTTCCCTCTGATATCCAGAGTCCCTGCAACAAGCCCCATAATGTCACTGTTCCCTTTCAGCATCGCCTTGCTAGCGGTACTCCACACACGGTACACGTTTCTCTCTCTCTCTCTCTCTCTCTCTCTGTAGGTGCTGCACATTGATCCAGTTGTTCGTTCTCTCTCTCTCTCTCTCACACACACACACACACACACACACACACACACACACACACACACACACACACACACACACACACACAGAGAGGACCATTAATGGGCCAAATTCATCTCCGACATAGCCCTATTGTAGGGGGTCACGGTATTGCTGGCAGCAGCACTGCCTTCAGTGTGGGTGACCAGAGAGCGGTGGCTGTTGGCACCCAGCTCTGAAAGCAGCGCTGCCAGCAGCAGCAGCGTAGAAGTAGGTGTGGCAATATCACAACCACCTACAATAGCCAGATCTCATGGTCTATGGTGTGTTTTTTTCACAGCTGTGAATTTGGCAGGGCCCTAGTTATAGCCACGGCTCTGAACAAGGTAGAGGCTAGAGAGTGTCTTTAAGGCACAGCCCTGTAGTAGTTGGATGCAGAGACACAGTAGGAGGCGTTCTGGCTGACTCACCCATAGTCCCTCCTGAGGCTCCTGTATAGTGTGTTTTGCGGTGAGAGCTTTGCAGGGTTCTGCATGCAGGGGGCCTTGAAACCAGGGTTCTCCTCATATGCTTTTTCCAGTCCCTTTAAGGAGCACCCTTTTCCCTTCCTTCCCCCTTCCATACCAGGTCTGGGCCCACTACAGTGTAGCCCTAAAATTCCTTTCCAGTGCCTGGCAGGATTTCCTGATATGGGAGTCAGATGACCACCAGGATCCTGAGGCCAGATTTCCCTTGAGCTGTGCCGTTCACATCCTGCTGGCATTCAGAGGTATTTCTGGGGAGATTGCACAGAAGGGGGGAGTCTCATTTGACTTAACGACTCAGACATTTCTACACAAGCAGCTGCTTCTGCTCTAGTCCTGCCTTTGCTTGGGGATAGGGAGACATCTGTCACACACAGTGAAGCACAGCATGCGAAGCACCACAATCACATCTGCAGAATGTGTGTACGGGGGAGGAAATGACCTCCAAGTAATTCTAATGTTGTACATTAGAACACCAGCTGTCCCACTGCAAGGAGAGACCTAATGAGATGAAGAGCACCCAGGAGGGATGCTTTACTGCAGACAAAACCATTCACCAGTCAAGAGGACATGCAGGCTCTGAATGCCTGTCCTAAGAGAGGAATATGAGGAGCCCTTCATTGCTTCTCTGTGTCTGTGGCACTGTCTGCTTACTTATCCAGATGGTCTTACCTCCCAAGATGCCAATCTGTCCTACATTCCCTACCTGGGACTTCATGCTTGCTCAAGGGGAAAGGTAGATGTGACCTTCTGAAACCAGAAATCTGCTCCAGGAAAAATGAGACTTAGAAAAATTAGTTTTATGCCTAGGTTGGATTGGGACAACAGGAGAAAGCTCTGGGGAAATCATCCAACCTGTTCCGGAGGAGGCTATGAAAAAAAGGGGCTGTGAGTGAGGAGAAGCAGGAGGTGGGCCAATGACGGGAGTAAGAGCTAGAGAGAATGTGCTGCAGCGAAGTCTGAGGAGAGGGGATCTCAGAGGAGACACGGTTTCCGGAGGTTAGGTTTTCATTTAGAGATGGGTTGCTGAAGCCAAAACCCTGCCTTCAAACATCCCCCTCCCAACCCTTGGTGACATTCTGGTCCAGAATGGATTTGGGCCAAACCAAAACTCCAGACTCAGACACCCCATAGCTTTAGGGGATTTGAGATCCAGATTCTAATTAGTGTTCCGAAGTAGCAAATGTTGTTACTAACCAGCAAGTCAAAAGCTGATTGGCACTTAAATAACGCCACTCTCTGACACAGACACACACAAACGGACAAATTAGACAGATCATGGGGGGAGTTCAAATCCAGATCTGAATTTTGCAGCTCTGGCCCATCTGTCATTTCCATAGAAGGCTGCTGTTTATCTTGCCTGAGATGTAAGACAGAACTGGTCTTTCTTCTTCAAGCAGTGTCTCTATGGGTGCCTGTGTCCCTGCATTGTTGACTGGAGAACTTTGATAGCAGTCCATCCCACCAGCACATGTGCTGCTCCTTGCCAGCCAGGAAGTAGCCAGCCAGTGTGTGTGGGCAATCCTACCTCAGTCTCCTTCTCAACTGCCCCTGGCTAGAGATGGAGCTAGAGCTGTCTGTTTGCGAATCGTTAACTCTCTTAGAATTGTTAATGTTAGCTTCTTTTGAAGCCCCTTTTTCTTTCTTTGCTTCATTTACATTTTATTTTGGCCATTGCCAAAAAAAAAGAAAAGAACTTTGTCTTCCATCAACTCCTTGTAAGGGGGAACCCTCTGGACAAGGGTCTGCCTGGCTCCCTGGGCTTCAAAAATTGCTTCAACTGCAAGGAATTTATCTCAGTGACTGACAGACACTTGCAAGACATTTGTTGCCTGGGAGAGATGCACATTCCACGGAAGTGGGGCTTGTGTCAGCAACTGAAGCCCAGGTCCAGGAAGGACAGAGAACTGAGCCTCGAACTCCAACTCATGGAGTCAGCCCTTCAACCTCTGGAATCCTGGTGGGATCCCTCACTGCAACCATCTACTTCAAAGGGAGGTGAGCTCAGAGACCTCCCTGTTAGCCACTCATGTAAGACCTCTAAGAAAAGGTCAGTGAGTCCCAGTAGTGAGCCCCAATTGAGCCGAAAATGATCCCTGGCTCTTTCAATATCATCAGTATCGACAGCACTGAAGCCATCTAAATCTGGTACCCAGGGCACGCGTGGTAGCGAACCAACAGGGCAAGTCAGAACGCCCAAAGACCCAATGGCTCAGGCAAAGAAGCATCAGTACCGCAGGGGTATAAAAAAATGAAAAGATCCTCCTTGGGGAAGGCGCCGTCAATATGGTCATCAATATCAGTACCGCCAACAATACTCGAGGCACCAACGGATCCTGCTGTCCAATCCGTGTCTCCAACACTGTTGGTAAAAGTCTCGTGGCACCAACAGCCTCTGCTGGCACTGACATCCTCCGCACAAACAGGATTTCCATTGCGTGACAGATCTGTTGGTGTCTGACGCACCAGACTCTCCTCTGCTCAGTAATGGGGCCCCGGTACCAAGTTCATCCAGAGCCCTTGGCTCACCAATGACCTCCTGCTGCCCACCGCCCTTTTCATTGTCAGAATCAGAAAGTGACCAAGAGGACCTAGCTTCCCAACACTCTTCTCACCCACCACCATATGGAGCCCAGCTCCACCTTGGCATAGCACCCCTCTGACCCACAGCCTCCTTCTTTGGGCAACCATGGTACCAACCACAAGGCCCTTTCCCACCACAATGGCCATATTGGGGCCCCCTGGCAGGCCCAAGGGCCCTTCCCCATCTGTCTTCAGGGACACTTCTCACGAGAGTCTGCTACGTCTGGAGATAAACCACTTCCTCAGCATAGAAGCCATAGAGCCAGTACCCACACATCTAATGGGCAGATGCTTCTACTCTTTTTAGTTCCTGATACCTAAAGAAAAAAAGGGGGTTGGAGACCCATACTGGACCTCAGAACACTCAACAAGTTTGTCAGTGCTCAGAAGTTTGATGGTCATGTTATCAATGATCAATCTAGTGTTAGAAAAAGGAGACTGGTTCTCGGCCCTCAATCTTCAAGATGCATATTTTCACATCTCAATCATACCAAACCACGGAAGTTACCTCAGGTTCACGCTAGGCCAAGACCACTACCAATACAGAGTACTCCCTTTTGGCCTCTCATCGGCCCCCAGAGTGTTCTCCAAGGTGCTTTCAGTAGTGGTGCCCCATTTACACTCTCAAGGCATTACGATGAATCCTTACCTGGATGACCTGCCTTCTCAGAGCACCGGCCTTCACAGAGGCCCAACGAGTCACTCAGCCCACACTGAATCTCTTTCAGAATCCGGGCCTACAGATCAACAAACAAAAGTCAACTTTAACACTGGTACAGAGGCTAGAATTCATAGGAGCCATGCTCGACTCCATGCAGGCAAAGGCACTCCTCCCACAGCACAGATTTCTCAATCTCTTTTCATTGATAGAAAGAATACAATTCAGCCCCCAAATTTCAGCCAGACATTGCATCCAGCTCCTGGGGCACACGGCCACAGGCACATCAGTTATTGCTCATGCTAGACTACACATGAGATGCCTCCAAGCATGGTTCAGTTCAATTTACAGACCAAACAGAGACCACATAAGTAAACTACTATCAATACCCACCAGAGTCAAGCATTCCTTGCACTGGTGGAAGAACCCAGTAAACATTTGTATGGGAATCCAGTTTGTTCAGTCTTTCCCATCTCTACTGCTGACCATTGAGGCATACCTCATAGGGAGGGATGCACATCTCAATGGTCACACAATACAGGGCAAATAGTCTCCAGCAGAGACATGCCTCCATATCAATCTGTTTGAACTCGGAACAGTCAAACACGTGTGCTCAGTTCGTTCTGCCGATCAAAAACATGCACCCTAGGGTCATTATGGACAATATGGCCTTTATGTATTACATAAATCATCAGGGAGGTGCCAGGTCTTGCTCCCTGGGCATAGATGCACTAAAACTATGGAACTGGTGTATCTCCCACAATATCCTAATATCAGCGGCCTACTTGCCAGGAATACACAACACGACTGCAGACAGTCTCAGCTGCAAATTCCCACATGATCACGAATCGGAGATAGATTCAGTGGTACTCCAGGACATATTCTGACAATGGGGGACACAATAATAGACCTATTTGCTACTTACTAGAACAAGAAATGTCCACAGTACTGCTCCAGAGCAGGAATCAGATAACACGCCATGGAAGATGGTCGTCTCCTTCCATGGGACAAGGGCCTTCTTTATGCCTTCACCCCATTCCCTATGATACTAAAAATCCTGTCAAAAGTGGGGGGAAAAAAGAGCAAACATCATACTGATTGCTCCTACCTGGCCCAGACAGACGTGCCAACTGTGACAGGTAAGGGTATCACTGTGTCCACCGATGACTCTTCCAATCACTCCTTTCCTTCTATCACAGAACAAGAGGCACACTCTCCATCCCAGCCTATGGATTCTACGGCTCAAATACTGGCTCCTTCATGGTTCCAGTGCACGGAGACATCGTGCTCTGAAGAGGTGCAAAAAGTGCTATTGCACCATAGGAGAGGAACTATTTGCCGTGCCCATCTACAAAAATGGAAGAGATTCCAGATCTGGTGCCAGCCCAAAGGTGTCATCCCGAATACATTCACCCTGTCCACAATCCTAGATTACCTGTTGACTCTCAAGAAATCGGGTCTGTCTATCAGTTCACCTAGCAGCAATTGCAACCTTCCATGGGCAGGTAGAAGGATATTCAATCTTTTCACATCTGACTATGAATAGATTTCTCAAAGGCATGGCGAACCTCTCCCCACAACCCAGACTTCCCACTTCCCAATGGGACCTGAACCTACTATTAAAAGGGCTGACTAGACCACCATTTGAACCCATGGCCACTTGTTCATTAATCATCTTTCCGTGAAGATGACATTCCTCTTTGCCATCACTTCTGCAAGGAGGAGTGGGGAAATAGTGGCTCTGATGGTGCATCCCCCTTTCATGGTGTTCTTCCTTGACAAGGTCACGCTTAGCCCACATCCAAAGTTTGTCCGAAGGTGACTTCTGCATTTCATATAAATTAGCTTATTCAGCTTCCAGCCTTTTATCCCAAACCCCATCAGGGTCGTAGAGAAGCCATCCTCCATACGCTTGACTTGAGGAGAGCCTTGGCCTCCTATTGGGATAGGATGAGAGCCTTCAGGTTATCTGACTCTTCCTCACCGTTACAGATAAGTCAAAAGGTTCAGTGATGTCAGCCCAGACACTCGCTAAGTGGATTTTGGGCTATATTAAACTCTATTACCAATTGTGTGACATAACACCCCCATTTTCAATACTCACAGATTCTATGAGGTCAGTACTCCTTGTCCGTCGCCTTCTCCAAGGGTATCCTTAGAACACAAAGTTGCAGAGCAGCTACCTGGGCATATGCACACATCTAGATAAGCCCCCCAAAAATACATCTCCTCTGAGGTTAGATAGTTCCAGTGAGTTTGCAGCACTGAGTTAGGACTCTCAGGGAGCTGGATCTATCATCAGACAGCTGGTCCCTCATGCGTCCCTTTGGTTTTGAACTGTCACTTTTTTTCCTCAGTGCATTTTGGCACTTCTGATTCCAGTTTTCTTTATGAATAAGAACCAAAGATGCATAAAAATTAGAACTGGCCTCAAACATTCCCAAAGTTCCAGGGGTTTTGGTTAGACCGGTTACAGAGCTATGCTTTGGATTTAGATCCAGTCCCAAATCTCCCTAATATTCAAACCAGAGATCACACACAATGGTAGGCCTCTCAGGGGAGTGTGGGAAAGTACTCAGGAGAACTGGATCAGGTGGCAGCCTTGGGGGACCAAAGCTAAAGGGTCGCTTTAGAGATGGCTACTCTGGCTTGAAAGTATAGCCAGAAGGCTAAGGCTAGGGAGAGCCAGACTGGGGAGTGACATATTGGAGGGCTGTTTTAGGGAGAGGCCCTAGGGGCTTGTGAGGCAGGGGCCTATGTTCAGAAACAGTGCTGGGAGACCTAGGTCTGGGACAGCCTTGTTGTTAATCTTCTTAATCCACCTTCTTTCTAATGACTCTAAACTCACACTAATCAGCGCAGGGCGGACGCTGGGTTGGCAGGAACAGTTGAAGGATGGAAAAAGAGGATGTGGAGGCAGCAGAACAAAGGAAAAGCGGGATCATAATAATGAATAAATAATAATAATACAGAACACGTTCCTAACACTTCTCGACTCCACAGCACTTTCCAGGCATTAATTAACCCTCCAAGCCCCCGCTCCTTCCATTCTACAGCTGGGGGAAACTGAGTCATGGAAAAGTGATGCAACTCCCTTAGGGCTCCGGTGCAGGGTTCTGTGTTCACCTGTATTCAGAGGGTCACACTCCCCAGTTCACTCGGATCACCTGCTCAAACTCTGAAACACTCATCACTTTTGTTGGAGCAGGAGCCATTCTCTGGCCCTCTCCCAGGAGGAGCAAGGGGCTGGGAATGAAATGGAGAAAAGAGGGATAAGAATTGAGGGAAGGCAGAGATAATGGTGGAGACAAACCGGAACAGAGAGGGAAATGGAGCAAAGGGGAAATACTAAGGGGGAGAAAGCCACACCAGAAAGGAAACAGTGACTTGAAAAGAGTCTGAGGAAATACTTGGGCTTTGCATTCTGCGCTCGAGATCAGTAAATATAGACTCTGGCACCCTGAAGGGGGCGTGGGTTTCCGGGATAAGGGCCATTTACCAGTAATATCCGACCACCTGCTGTATAAATCTAGAGTCGGCTAATGCGAATGCCCCGGTCTATCACTGCTGTCTTCATTTTTAGGTGTGCGTTTGCATGTGTCTGCGTGTGAGTACCTGAGCACAGCTGTTGGCAGGGCAGTACATGGGCTGTGCAGGTTCACTTTTTATATGCACAGGAACTTTCTGCAGTGTTGTTTGCTAGCCTGCATTCTGTCCTCTCTTCACTTCCCCTGAGCACCTTGAAGACGTCCATGCAGATTTCATGAATTCCCCAACTGCAGGGATGGTAGGGATGCAATGCTGAAGGCAGAGCAGTGAGCCTTCATTATTGATGAGGCCAACCTCTCTTCAAACAAGGAGTGCATAATTCATGGTGCTCAGCAACAGCTCTGTCTCTGCTTGCTGAAATCTACAGGAACTTTCTGTCCCCTCTCCCCCATTCTTTGGCATCTCATCCCAGTATCAGCAGCCAAAGCATCAATATGTGCTGCTTAATACCGCATACAGCTGAGGAGTTGCAGTATTTCCATTGACTTGACGGTGGCCAGACTATTTCAGATGCCCCAATAAAACAGGAAGGGGGTTTAAAGGAAGCGTGTAAGTGGTTGACATAGGCTTGGCAGCAGGTAGAGCACACACACCACCAGCCACCCAGCACAGGTATAAACAGCCAGGTAGCTAGTGAGGCACTACCCAGGAAAGTAGAGTCAAGACATGTCTGTGGGTATGTACCTGGACATGTACCCTACAGGCTCTACTCGCTCAAGCAGTGCCTCCCCCTTATACTTTTTTAGCAGTGTAGTGTCCCACTGCTGGAGCTTTTCCCCACCTCCGTGAAAGACTCTGGCAGTGGGGAAAGGCTCTGGCAGAGGGGAGGCAGTGGGGAGAGGTTCCAGCAGCTCCCCCACTGCCAGGGCGTTTGTCTGCTGCCCTTGCCAGAGCCTTTTACTGATGTGTGTCGCTACACACCACCGTGTGAACGTGGTGTGCTTCTCACTGAGGCATGTACTACACATACCATACATGCTGCTGCAAATGGGGTGCAGTGTAAACATAATCTAGGTTATTTGCCAGCCTGGGAATCCTTAGGCCGCTCCCAAAATCTGAGTTGCCTATTATTTTGCATTTCAGTAGCAAAAAGTTTTCTGATATATGAATATTCTGGTGATGGGCAACAGTGGTTGAGCCAATAGCACCAGATGCTCTGAGCTACCGCCAGGTATTACGTCTCTTGATCACTGCTCCAGTCACACACAATACAAGAAATAGTCAAAACCAGCTCCTGAGGGGTGCATGCATGCGTACGTGTGTAAAAACAGAAGATGGATGGAGGAAATTAAGTAGAGAGATGTGTAATTGCAAAACAGCTCAAGAAGGTTACAAGCAGTATATTGGAGGCATCCATCAACCACCTAGCTAATGTTGTTATGAGTGCGTAACACAAGCAGGGACTGCAGTAGGCGCTAGAAAAAGAGGAGGCGAGAGAGGGATGTCGGAGAGGAAAAAGAACAAGGGGGAGAGAGAGAACATAATAATTAATACAATTCGTATTACAGCAGTATCCATAGGTCCCTCTGAGGCTCAAAACAGAGCTGTGCAAACACATAGTAGGAGATAGTCCTTCCCTGTAGAGCTTACAGGGTAAAGTGTGTTATATAGCAGATCAGACTAGATGATTCTAATGATCCCTTCTGGCCTTATGATCTATGTAGCTCATTTAAGAAAATAACCTACTCCTGTCCCCATTTTCTCCTTTTTCTTTCTCTTTCCATTTTGTAGTGTAACAGCGATGGGAACACGCAGTTACATAGACTAGCTGTGTGCGCTAACTGATGACTCCAAGCCAATTAGAGGGTTTGTTTTTAATTATAAGATGTAAATAAACACATAAAATAGATCTCAGTAGGGCCCACTGGCCCTCGGTTTGGCCATTAGCCATCTCCCATAGGCAACATGGTATAACTGGGTCTCAGTGAGGTTTCTGAAGGAGGACACAGTGGTGGTTTTGTTGACTGGCTTGGGGAGGGTATTCCATGCATAAAGGGTGGCGTAAAAGAAAGTGCAAGAGCACTCCTGGGAGAAGTGGACATGCTGGTGATCAAGGCTACACTTACTGGCAGTATGGAGCTGGCAGAGGGCAACTCCAGTCCTGAAAGCAGAGGAGAACAGAGAAACATGCAAACTAGAGAAAGGGGAGTGAATGAAACAGAGAGATGGAGAAAAATGAAGGAGCGGGAAAGCCGTGAGAGAGGATATTACATGTAACCAAGCAGGGCTTGCTAGAACCCAGGAAGGGTGAAGAGCAGAATTCTCTGAGAAGCTCACTGGGGACCTGACTGTGCTGGTCTCATGCAGTGATTCGGTTGTGCAGTACTGGGCACTATAGAAAACCAATAAAGAGAGAATGAGCATGTAGAAGTAAAAGAACAAAGCACACCAGGGAAGCTGCATGCACAGACCGTGTCACGGTTTGTTTGTAGCATTTGGGGAGCAGGTACAGGGCTGGCTGTGAGGTTGTGTAACTAGAAACAGAATTTGTGCACTTTGATCCGCTCCCCACTTGGCTCTTGGGAACAAAGCTGCATCTTCCTCCTCCTGTCTTCTCCTTCCCTCCGGAACCAGTCTGTTTGTGGCAGTCATGAGGCTGCCTTGTGGAAATGGCTCCTGTACAATAAAGACCAGGTCTTTCTTTTATTTAAGGGGAAAACACAGACGGCCTGAGAAGACTCCAGTGCAGAGACCCTTGTAATTACAGGTAGCCCAAGTCGGGAGGTGAGGTGTGACTACCCCAGAACAGGTCAAGGGAGAGCTAGATACCTACAGCTGTAACAGGAGAACTGAGAGCCCTCACTCCATTTTAGGGCTTGAATGTTGGGTGTTCTTTTTGTGACTGTCTCCATTTTCATGTTTCCTAGTGTCAGGGAAGCTGCTCCATGCTGCTACTGTGATAAGCCTGTGATAAATTACAAGAACCTAGGGACAGGGATCATTGTGAAAAATCTACATATATATACAGGAATACTGGACATCAGCCAGCCTGACCCCATGCTGTGTCCAGGCTTGACGTTCAGCTCCAAACACAGAGGCCTCTGCCATTTGAATGAAGAGAAACGTCTCTTGGCTGGCACTTCTGTAAAGTCCCTTATCCTCCCTTAGGACCCAGCCACTAGAAGGCAACCTAGTCACATATACTGAGCCAGGAAGTTGCACTGTCTTCCTTCATATCCACAAAATGTTGCACTGGTTATCAGCGCTCCACAAAATGTGGAGGCCAGCCATGGATGCAGCACTGTCCCTGCTAGGTTTGCCCCTGAGCTCCTGCCTCCTGCCCCACACATCTGAGACCACCTGCTGGTCTGCCTTCATAATGTGAGGAAGGGAAACAATCCCCATCTCACCCCTGTTTGGGGGTTACTTATTAATAATAATAATTTAAAAGTAATGAAAAGGTGAAAGACTTGGTCCCAGGAGGACTCAACCCTACAATATTTACTGTCATGCCCCCGGCTCTCGATCTATGGTGCTTTCATGGACCCCATTACTGTAGAAGATAAGAACGGCCATACTGGGTCAGACCAATAGTCCAGCTAGCCAAGTATCCTGTCTTCTCACAGTAGCCAATGCCAGGTGCTTCAGAGGGAATTAATAGAACAGGCAATCATCAAGTGATCCATCCCCTGTCACCCATTCCCTGCTTCTGGCAAACAGAGGCTAGGGACACTGTAGTATCACGTGCTTTTCAGCCTTTAATATATTTATCCCCGCACCACCCCTGTGAGCTATGGCAGAGCCATTATCCCCATTTCACACACAGGGAACTGAGGCACAGAGAAATTGAGTGACTTGCCCAGGGTCACACATGAAATCTGTGGTAGAGAAGGGACTTGCACTCGGGTCTCTCAGCTAATGTGCTAAGTGCTGGACTATCCTTCCTCCCTCTCTTCCACCATACTGGCACCAGGGCACTGCCCGTCCACAGGCTCTGCGCCTGGAAGAGCAGGAAGGGGAGCTGAGAGTATTGGGAGTTCAGGTACCAGTCTGATGGCAACAGCTCTCCAGTTCTCAGGAAGTCAGAGTTGCTGCTTTTATTTCACAGGGTTTGTGACTAATCCTCAATCTTTGTGACTAATGAAAATTTTATTCCCTTAGGCCTCCAGGGGGAGCGCTGGTGCAGCCACTGTCTGGTAGAAAGGCATGAGGGAAGAGGCTCACAGGGAAGGGCTCAATACATGCATGCACTCAGCACCTGGGAAGAATCTCAGAGAAACCAGCCCACAGCGGTTACCACGAGGCCGAGCGAAGTAAAGTCTGGCAAAGGCTGGTCTCGAATCCGGACAACAGTGAGGCCCTCTGCTGACAGCAATAGTGGTGAGTTGCCAAGTGCTATACAACTTAGTGTGCCTACAGGGATTTGCTGTGCTGCAGAAGAATTAAATCACCATTATTACACCTGGCTTTTGCTGCCTGCGGCATGGCACAGGCAGCTTATTTAATAATAGACCTGGGAGCTCCTGCATCCATAGAGCTGAAAGCAGACGCTGAAGTTGTGTGGTGAATGAGGGGACTTCTGGAAGAAAAAGGATGGTCTTTTGGTTAGGACCCCAAACCGGTATCCAGATTGTGTCCTGGTTTCTGCCATAGACATTACTGTGGGATGGCGAACAAGTCAACATTTTCAGAAGGGGCTGCTAATTTTGGATACTTTGTTGAGTGGCTGCCCAACTTGAGACACCTAGGACCTGATTTTCAGACGTGTGGATCGCTCACAACCCATATTAAAACCCACGTGGACGGTAGGTACTCAGCAACTGTGAAGAATCAGGCCCAAGAGGTCTCAAGTTGGACACCCAATGAATGAAGCATCCCAAATTAGTGGCTCCTCCTGAAAATGTTGGCTTTAATAACTCTGTGCCTCAGTTCCCCTCATTTCATAGGGATGTTGTAAAGATAAATTCATTAAGATTTGTGAAGTGCTTGCGTTCTAAGGTGATGAGAGCCATAGGAAAGCCCATGAGGAGATTAATAATTCCATATGCAGTGCATGGTTTGGATAATGTGGAATAAATAATGCAGGAGTCAGACAGTGAATGAGGGGATAAAAGAGACATTGATTAACTATCGAAGCGGTGAATAACATCTTTGCTGTGCGCTGATTGAGGCAGATGTCCTGTGGAAAAAATAGGATGTGACTGTAAAGACTATATCAGAATTAATACATAGAAGGGGGCTGAATTAAAATTCTATGAGAAAAAAGGATGCTAGGCATCTTTAGGTCCACAGCTGTGTCCATCCTTTGTCCATTTGCGTCTGCAGTTATTCAGGTCTTGCACACAACTGCAGTAATGCTACAAATTCGGTACCTCAGCTATTTGAAAATTTGACTCTTGAAGTATTACTACTGGGCTCAGAAGTTACCACCACCTTGGGATGAATGGGTTAGCGAACAGCTCTCATTGGGCTGCTGTTTCACACTGCCTGCAGATTCAGGAAGGCAAACAACTGTGCATTGGGTACCCTAAGTTCACATTTGGAAGGTTTTCTACACAACCATAAAGACAAGAAACGTGTTCTTAAAAAAAAAATACGTGGAAGCTTGCACTCTATAGTATCTGAACCAGTTGTGGCAGCCAGATCAATACCTTAATGGCTCAGTTCTGAAGAGTGATGGGAGACTAGTCATGTGCTTATATTTAAACATGGGCTTAAATGCTTTGTTGAATTGAGGTCAGAGGTCTCAGCACCATTCAGGATCGAGCCATAGGTGAGCTGGACCTAGTCTGTTAGCTGCGTATCTGATACCACTGACCCAGTCTGTCTGTCATTCTCTGTATAAACTCCAGGTGGCTTACTCCATACTCTGTTCTGAAAGATAGGGAGATGCCTGGGCATTGGAAGCTCTTTGCAGCATGCTAAGGAGACGTAACCTTCTCACCACGCTCCTGATCGTCTTGCCATGGGCTCTTCTCCTAACCTTGTGGCATCAGTACCCAGCCACCCGCTACCTCATTCTGCTGAGAAGTAAGTGCAAGGACTCTGCTCTTCATATGATTACAGTTTGACCATAACAGTGTTATGGTAAAGGTGTTCATGACATGCATGCAAGGAATTATCGATAGGAAACTCTTCACAGAAAGGGTTAAACAAAGAGGAACTTGCCCAAGGGACCTTTCAGGGCCTGGCTTCTGCAATCACCCAGACAGTCCTTAAGGGCAGTTAAACACTTTCCATTGTGTGGAGGAAGCCTCAGAGAGAAGCCCACGCCAGTGGACTTTATGACTGAATGACCCAGATCCTCAAAAGTTTTTAGACACATAAGTCCCATTGATTTCAGTGGGCGTTAGGTGCCTAAATCACCTTTGAGGCTCTGGGCTAGCCTTCCTGAGGAGTTATTTTGTGCAGCAGAGCAACTAGACAAAAGGGGCTGGTCTATAGCGGGATTTTTCCATAAACCCTCCCCCCATGCCACTGCCCCTGTGTAGAGAAGCTGCTGATGTTTTGACCTCGTATCACAGAGACCTGCTCTGAGCAGAGTTAGATGGCATGGTGCTTTAAACACTGGTGGCCACCTGGAGTCCTGACTAGGCTATTACTTCCTTCTTTGCTACTTACTACCAGTGGTGTTGAACTGGTGGGGAAATTTAGGAAACAAATCTGTGAGAGTTGACACCCAGGCCCACCTGAACTAGCTCATGCTTAATATTGAGAATAATGGACTCCCTGCCGTCTTGCCACATAAGGGCTTTGGGCTAAGGGGCATGCCAGGTAAAATACAGGGAGCAGGCAGGACACAGGATCAGCCAGTAGACTGAGGGTGGGGGGGCTATGGGTGTAAGAGAGAGAGCTGCTCTCTGGTTACAGAACTGGACACGGTGCTGACTTGGCTGGTTTCTGCAAATGGAGTTGCTTGTGTGCGGTTTGCTGTTGTTTTTGCCATCTCTGTTCGAAGTAAACAGGACACGGGTCCATTTTGTGAATAAAGATAGACTAACACGAAATACCTGGAGTCTGTATTCCAAATTTCTCTTCCAAACGGAAGATGGTCCACTGCAAAGCTCCAAAATGCACTTCCACTCAACTGAGAGGTAACAACAACAACAATAATAATAACAACAATACTGGAGCTCCGGTTCTCACACCACTCTGCAGTTCATGGGTGGGCCACAGAGCTTTTCCATCTGTGCCCCATGGCTGATTCAGTCACAGCCATGAAGTGTCATCCTTCAACCAATAACATCATGTAACCCCCACTTGTTACGTCAGCACCCTGGGCAGGTCATCAGTGGGGGGAATTGAATTTGGGACCTCTGAATATTAATGCATGAGCCTCTATTGCTTAAGCTAAAAGATCTTATTAGCCAAGGCTCTGGCAGTCTCATTAATTTCTAAGTGGCTTAGTCTTTACTAGAGGGGGACAGAGCATCACAGTGAGTGCGTGTCGCTCATAATTAGTTGTAGATCCCATGAAAATTTTTCAACCTTCCTTTTTTTGGGCGAAAAATGGTCTTTTTTCTAATTTGGAAACTTGAATTAATTTTTTAAAAATGTTCTGTATTTTTGAAAAAATTGGAAAATGAACTTTTTTCTTGTTTTTCTGTTTGTTTGTTTGTTTGTTTGTTTGTTTTTCTCCCCTTTTTTTCTTTTCCCCCTTTCTTGTTTCAGTGGTAAAATGGGGGAAAGGGGAGAAAGGGAGAAAAAAAGAAAATGAAAAACAAAAAAATGCATTTTTAATAAAAAATTTCAAATAAACATAAAATCTTTTCCTTTTGAAACTTGCAGAAGGAAATTACTCTGAAATTTTTAAAATTGTCCACAAAAATGATTTTCCATTTTTTGACCTGCTATAATAACCTGCTATCATGACTGGGTTTAGCCCTGCACTTTCCAAAGACCTAATTAATTTTAAATCAGGGTGGGGAAATAAAGAGCACAGTTACAAAACGGAGGGTGACATTCAGCATATTAAATATGTTTATTTCCATGTAGTCTCTTCAGTAGAGAAAATGCAGGGTTTTTAAGTAATCAAGCACTATGGTTGCTATAGTATCAGAGGCTGGGAGTGGAGGCATGGGTGAGAATCTCTCCATCTGAAGAAACTCTGCTTTATAGCATATTTCCCTGAAACTCAGGGATGTTCAGATCTAAGGGTTTGGTTCAGGGCCCATCCCCTATACAAATTATTTCAGCTTTAGAAATGTAAGTTTAGCACTATGCCAATACACTTCTAGTATATCTATCATGCTTCATGTTTGTTGGCCTGTAGATTGCCTGTAAAGAGATCACTCTTACCTTGTACCATCAACACCGTAAGTGACGTCTAGGCAAAATTTCCTTTCCGCTGACATTTGATACATCTTCCAGCTCTTAACAGTCTAGATCAGGAGGAGCTCACCATTCAAACAATCCTACCATTCAAACATTCAAAAAGTTCCCACGTCTGTGGTTCTCAATCTATTCTCCATGGAGCACAAGTAATCTGCAGAGTGGAAACCTCTTGAGAACCAAGTAGCAGGGGGAGAGGAGAAATGGGTCTATGAGAGGAACATTCTCTTATAACATGGTTTGCAGGATGAAAGACCTGGTCTACAAAAGTAAGCTTTTATCGACAAAACAGTGCTGGTGTACACGCTGCAATCACACCCCACCCCTGCCGACAAAACTGCCCTGTTTTTTCAACAAAATAAAACCATCTCGACAAGGGGTGTGGGGCTTTTGTCGGCAGAGCTGGGGCAATGCAATGTCAATGTAGACATTGCGTCCCCTTACAGCGGTGGAGAGGCTGTCATTCTTCGGAGCACTGAAATGGACAAGAAAGCTGGATCGGCTGGTTCTCGCTCCCGGCTGCAAGCCCAGGGCGGTTGGTTCCCAACACAGGCAGCTGGAGCCCAGCTCCCAATTGGGACCAGAGACAGGAGAAGTCCCCGCATGGCTTCCCCTGGCTCCTGGCTGGGACTGGGATATGGAGGGGCAGCCCAAAGAAAGCCCAGGAGCCTGTGGGCTCCCAGCAGGGAGCTGAAAGACCAGGCTCTCAGCTCCCCACGCTGCCCCTTAGGTCGGTGGAAGAGCTCCTGCTGAGGACGCATTCCACCGACCCAAGGAGGGCAGCGCGGACGTCAGCCACCACTGCAATTATTGCCCTGGCTGCAAGTCAACATATCTTATGTTGACTTATTTTTTCAGTATAGACAAGGCCAAAACGTTGTCGAGCCAGGGCCCCTGTCGTAGATAAATCATAGATCATTATCGAATGTCATCTAACGCCGCAATGATCAGGCTGTGCTTTAGCCTCTAACTTCCATCTTCTTCTTTTTGCCTCAGAAGAGACAGATGAAAATGCAACGGCTAAAGCGCCCTTCAACGGCACGTCCCTGTTGAGAGAAGAAGGGCTCCCATCATGCAACTGGCAGCAGGCCTCGGGGGTGGCTCCTAAAGTCATCCAGAACTATGTGTATTCCAGGCCTCCCCCGTGGTCGGAGACTCTGCCGACCATCTTTGTAATCACGCCCACCTACACCCGGCCGGTGCAGAAGGCTGAGCTGACCCGGCTAGCCAACACCTTCCTGCATGTGCAGAACCTGCACTGGGTGGTGGTGGAGGACTCGCCCCGGAGGACCAACCTGGTATCCAACCTGCTGGAGAAGGCGGGACTCAATTTTACCCACCTGAATGTAGAGAGCCCCCAGAATCTGAAGATGGGCGGACACTGGATCCCATCCCACAAGCCAAGGGGGACACTGCAGAGGAACCTGGGGCTGCACTGGCTCAGAGACAGCTTCAACAGCACGCAGCCACCGGAAGGGGTGGTGTACTTTGCTGATGATGATAACACCTACAGCCTGGAACTCTTTGAGGAGGTATGAGCCATTGCATTTCATGAAAGAGAAGAACAAAATGTAGCTGTCGCCCATAAAGACCATATCCTACCCTGTGCTCTGCTGTTAGAGAGGACCCTGACCTAGTGGTAGCAGTGTGGTTCTCCTGCACCAAGGAGGAGGGGGATTTGAGAGCCCACTCAAGGCTCCACATCAGTTTGTTCCATGGAGCTCTGCTCCACAAGTGCTCCCTCTGCTTTCACACGCAGAGTGGTTGGGTGCAGGGCAGGTGAGGCCAGAGAGCTGACAGCTATGCCAATCTACCAGCCATTTTTCCCAGTGAGGGAAGGAGTGCTCCCAGCCATGGGATGCAGATGCAGGGCAACTCCACAGCTGCTCTGTGATCTGGATGGACAGTTCCATCCCTGCTAAGCTGCATGGCCAGGCAGTGTGCTGCATGCTGGTGCCAGGACATAGTGCTAAGCCTTTGCGCCCATGGCAAAGGGGTATTGATAACTGTCTGGAAGATAGCTAAAGAGATAGATAAGGCATAGAGAGGCTGAAGCTCCTGGTGGGTGGCTACCACTACACTGCAGACAGCATGTATTGGCCACACACATTAAATGGGTGCACCAGCAAAAGGCCCCTCTTACCCAGTCTGTTCTCGAAAGGGTTGTAGGGCAAATGCTGTAGACCAGTGGAGGGTCAGGGTGAACTGATTTGGTTCAAACAAACACCCAACAAAAACTTCACTCAAAACTCAAACCTGCCCTTGAGCTCTGTATGAAGGCTGGAAAAAGTTTGGTCAAGTTTCCAATCCCCGCATTGTTTCCCTTTCTTCATTCCTCTTTACTCTGGGTTCCAGCTGGGAGAAGACAACCAAGGATGCAATGAGAAAGATCTATCCTCATGGTATTTTCAGCCCAGCTAGAAGCAGGGATCCAAAAGAGAAATTTCATGGGAAAGCCAATTGTTCTGAGTCTTCCAGTCTACTGCAAACTCAAGGGGGTGATCATGCAGTAAGGTTCATCTGTCACTAATTTAAAACAAACCATAGGGCACCACCTGAAACACACATGCCCAGGTTATCCTATAGACCCTGTTTCCAGCCTTCAGAACTCTTTTTGGTCCCCTTGAGGAGGACAAGAAGCCTCATCATTCTTCATTAATTCATCCTTTCCTGCTTCCTCCATGGGTGGCACTCTTAGTGAGCCCCACACACTTTTAAGAGGTGGCCATGGATGGTGTGAGTGAGGGCACAGAGAAGGTTGCTGGGGATGAGGGCAAGGGAATGTCAAAAGAGGGTGGCTGGCTGTGGAGATTGCTTGAGTCAGGCATAGGATGGAGTCATTTGGAGTGAATAGTAGGAATCTGGAGGCCTGGTCAGGGTTATGTGGTTTAGCAGCACTGGGAATGTTCATATTTCTATGGAACAATAGGCCAAAGGCCAATAATAGGTTAGATAGGATCTGAAAATTCTGGGCAAAGGGTAGGAGTCTGTCTTTCCCCCTCTGTCTCTGGGGAGCAGTAGATGGTAGGTGACTGGAGGTTAAAGAGCTGTGGAGCTTGAACAGTCAGGTGTAGAGCAGTGGAGAATGTTTGGAAGGAACAGAAGAAGAGGGAGGTAAAACTGATCCCAGACTTCACGGTCATTGCAATGTCACCTCCTTGGCCCATGAAGTGAGAGTGTTGGTGGACAGAATATCCTGCCAAGAGCCACTTGGTTGCTGTGGTCATGAATAAGGATTTACCTCTAAGCGATGGGATGATGAAGGGGATGAATGAAAGTGGGGGCAACAGGAAGGCAGGGTGATGAGAACAAGGTTGTTTTGATTTCAGCATTGTGAAGAAGGGGTCGAAGGACGGGGGTGTGGGCACGTGAGCATCAGAGCAGGGGGTCGTGAGGATGTTGAAAAGGTACAAGTACAAAGTCAATAAAGCATTTTGATGGACAGGAGGGGTGGGGGTGATCATAAGGGTGAGGTGGAGAGGAAAGGATGGGGGGGAAAGCCTGGGGCAGTCTGGAGGGTGGAAGTGAGAAGGAAAAGAAGGAAAAGGATGCAAGGAGTTAAAAGCAGGGTGGTTTGCGCAGGTGATGCCGGGGGAAAGGAGCCAAAGGGTGATAGAGTAGTAGGGGCATGGTACACATAGGGAGGTTGGGGTGAAATGACAGCATTGAACCTTTCACTACACTGCTTCTCTCTGGTACACAGATGCGCTATACGAGGAGGGTATCCGTATGGCCAGTGGCCTTCGCTGGGGGTCTGAGGTACGAGTCCCCCAGAGTGAGCCCAGCGGGGAAAGTGGTGGGCTGGAAGGTGGTTTTTGACCCTAACCGGCCCTTTGCTATTGACATGGCTGGATTTGCAGTCAGCATCAGACTGATCTTGGAGAGGCCTCAAGCCACTTTCAAGCTGGAGGGAATTAAAGGAGGCTACCAGGAAAGCAGCTTGCTGAAGGATCTGGTGACTATGGATGGACTGGAGCCCAAAGCAGCCAACTGCACAAAGGTCAGCATGACAAGGGATTGCAAAGCACAGCTCCCCCTTCTGGGATCCACATTAAACCTCCCTTATACTCAGACCCTTCACCCTAGCATGTCAGCACCCTGCTCCTCCTGTCACATCCTTTTTCATCCTCGTTTGCACCCGACCTTCCACCAGAGCACATCAGCATGGAACACTATTTAGGCAAATCAGTTAATGTCTATGAAGTGCTTCACAGAGGAAAAGCCGAGTGAGTCATTATGGTTATGCATTAAAATTATATTCTTAGAGGTGAAATCAGATCCTGATTCCCTCCCCAAACTCGGGGCTTGTGGGGGAAGATTGATCTGTGGTCAGGCCCATCACTCTTCATTGTTATTGTTTATTTTTTTCATTTATATATTAATTTGTTGGGTATATGAGCTCTTGTAAACTCTGACCCCGGCTCTAACTCACGCCACTTTCACCCAGACACCTAACATATTTTGGAGCCCTAACTGTTCAGGAGATAACACGCTGGGAATGGTTTGTCTTGATTTATCCATGGAATCCAAAGCACCTGTGAACTCTCTCTGTGTTTCCCTGTAGGTTTTGGTCTGGCACACAAAGACCGAGAGGCCAATGCTAGCTAATGAAGGCAAACATGGATTTTCAGACCTAAGGATGGAGGTGTAAATGGAGAGACAGCCCCAGGCTGTGAGTATCCCTATGCCCTTGACCTTTGTACTGTTCTTGTTAATATCTCTCTCTGTAAATCTCTGAGCTCATTCCATTTCACAGACACACCACCCCAACCTGTTCTTGTGAGAATGGTTCTGTCAACAATGACTGAATGACCTCAGTGGCTTGCTCTTGCTACTGAATGTAGTTCCAGTGACTGGAAGGGTTTGCTGGAAGGGACAAAGTTACTGGAAGGGACAAAGTTAGAAATGTGAAAAAAAACAAATTTTCCAACACACTTTGGGTTTCCGGTGGGCTAGTGTTTGAATTCATAGATCTGAGGTTTTGGTTCCATGTCAAAACCAAATCCAGAAGAATTTTTTCTGGTTTTGGTTCTGATGTGACCAAAATCTTATGACACGACTGATCCGGCAAGATTTGCACCATTACAGCAAAAAAAACCCCCTGCAAATCTAGCTGGTCTTGTGAGATTTCCATCAATTGCAGGGTCCAGTGGCCAGTGCAGGGAGTGAGTGACACAGCAGCTGGAAGGGGTTGCTAGAACACAGGGGCTACAGTAGAAGGGCTACATAACCTCACTTCAGCCTACAGGAGAGGATTTTCCTCCCCCGATCACAGCAGAACCCCCTTCTGCCCAGCTGCTGTATTTGACACAGCACTTTCTGCCATGGTACACGCCTGTGGCAAGGCACAGTATGCTGAGTGACTTGAGTTCTGGTGCAGAGGCTCCCTTTCTCGGCAGCTTTGTCTCCTATTTTTTGTCTCCACCAGGCTTCTTTGTCAAAACTTTTCCCCCCCGTTCAGCGCTATCAGTGGTAACAATAATGGCAGCTCTAGTGTAGACAAGAAGTTGGCACCTGCCAGTGTCACTGTGTCATCTAGACCTGCTTTGAACTGGTGCTTATAATGCCAGGGCTGACTAGAGCCCTGCCCATCCTGTCACTCCCACCATTGCTGAACTGGTGGTAGCAACGCTGGGAAATGTAGAGGAAACTCAGCTTCTGCGCACAGCAGCAGCATACATCAGGGTTGTGCTTTTGTAAGCCCTTGGTGGTCAGTATGTTACATGTCCTTCTCTGTGCCCGAGCCACAGAGGACTGAGGCTGCTTCCGCCTGGCTCCAGTTCACGTTGTAGAGACTGTTGTGTTTGGGTGGGGGGTTCCCTAGATCGATCCCTGGTGGATCAGCTGAGATGGTGCTCGTCACTTACTTGTCATGGAAGACATGCAGATCTCCTGGTGATTGGCAGCCATATAAAAACCCCCATCCATAAACAGATTGATGGATTGATAGATACGGTGCGGCCTACACACTAAGGGTGAGGAGACATTCCATTGTACAGCGTACTCCATTGGGGTTGGCGGTCACGTTGGTTGTGCCTTTCCCCCTACTATGCACCGTGCACCAAAAGGGGCACTCTTCCTCTTCTGTATGCTGCTCTCTCCCTTTCATATTTCCCCTGGCCAAGCACTGAGTCATCTTCTGTAACAAACGCCATGCCCATGCCACATACTCTCTGAGGGATAGTCTCCTGCAGATCATTTGTTATGAGATAAGAAATGATTTGCAACCCAGACAGAGCTGAGATATTCATGCACCACCAGTGGCTTCACTACTGGAAAGAGTTTTGTCCCTTTCTGTGACTGTCCTGTCTAGCCCGGGTAGGGCAGATTCTCAGCTGGTACAAATGGGTGCAGTTCTTTTGACTTCAGTGCCCATTTGCAGCAGAAGAGAAATTGACCCCACATTTTCAGGGTCTATTCAAGGGCAGCTGCTCCAATATTCCAGGCTGTGTGTACCACCCATTCCAGTAGCGATCTCCAAAGCAGCAGGTAATCGGCGTGAAGACACTTCATTGAAAAGCCCAAGGGAGGCTGTGCTGGGGAGAACATGGGGAGGCGTGCCACGCTGCAGTGCCCCCACTTAAAATTTTAAACCAGCACCACCCGTGGTGACTATGCTAAACATCTGAGATCCCCCATCTGCATTCTTTGCCACTGTCCCTGACATCAGACCTGTTGAGTTTCAGCAGTGACCTAGACTCGGGTTTGTAGAGTCTGGTGTGAAGAAAACAAAGGTAAAATATTTCCCCTGATTTAATTCAGGCTTCTGCAGCAACAGTGCCAGGCATATTTCTGTCTCTTAGTAAGCATGTGGTGTCTTTCACCTGGGGATTTGTCCCTGGTGTGGGTTAGATCTGTCCGGTAAAAGTCCAGTGCCTCTCTGAATTCTCTCTCCCCTTCATTGTGGTAGCTTAGATCTTGGGGATAAAGACCAGGCAGACACTGCTTGCTGCTAGATTCAACATTTTATGAGCTCCCAGTCAGACTACTTGCAAAACTTCCTAGCACAGGCTGCAGCAGGGGTGCACTTCCCTTGGATACCACAGGCACAGTGCAAGGGGACATACCAGTCATGTAGACAGCAGAGTAGGTACAGCCGCAGATACCATCTACTTCCTCCTTATCATATGCTTCTGTACCATTGACAGTGCCTTACCAAATGAGTGCAGTGTGGTGTGAATCTGTGAGAAGCCATCGTATTATCCATGTTATAGGGGGCATAAAAAGAGGAGAACAATTAAACCCATGTCCTTGTTTTCCTTGATTATGAATGATAAAAAAGGCCTGAAAGTTTAAAAAGAAAAAAAGCTTTTTTTTCTGCTGGTTTCTGCACTAGAAATTCTGATTTTGTTCATCCTGCTGTATTCTGTGGAGGACTGAAGTTTCAAGAACTGATGGAATTAAGGACCATGAATGAGGTGCTTAGCCTCCACTCCAACCTTTTTAGGCCAGGCAAAAGAGCGGGCATGACATAAAGGCACCCTAAAAACCCCCTATCTGTCCAGTGAAGGATTCTCCCAGTGCAGGCGCTGCAGGAGATAGCTATAAAGCTGTTCCTTGATGACCACTTTGCAAAAGCCTGGGCTCAGGGAGTATGCTGGGGTGAGCTGGGGGAAGGAGGGGAGTGTCAGGGATGGGGGAGAGCCCTAGGGTTGTCTAAATTACACTGGAGGCCCCAGAGCAGCTCTAGATAAGGAACACTCAAAGATGGACCACTTAAACCTGTAAACACTTTAAGTGTTTAAGGAACACTTAAAGACACCATGGCACCTCCTCCTCTGAGGCTACATGTTGTGTATTGGATCTCGCAGAGGCAAAGCAGAGACTCTCGCCCTGTGTGATTAGCTGAGCGGGGATGTGGTTATCATTCAGCCTCCTTAAAGCTTTTTAAAAACTTGCTTTGGTTAATGCTTTGAGATCTACTTTTGAAAAGCAGGTTATGAGCGAGGTATATATTACATTCTGTTTCCAAACTCACTTCCGAGAAAAGCACTCTCTGTTAAACATTCAGTTCCTGCTGCCCTGTGAATTAAGAGCTTAAGAAAGCTCACAAGCCACATTTCTGAGATCCCCAACAAGTCCTCCAGAAAAACCAAAGATGCGCAGACTTGACCTTCCTTCTAGTCTAAAAAAAAAAAAAAACCAAGCAGGGAGGGGGGAAAACGTTATGCTATTTTACAAAACCCTTTAGGCCCCCTTTCTGCATCATAAAGGAGCAAACAAGAGCAAACCTTTTATTTTCTTTGCAGTAGGCATGTGTGTGAGACCTGCCTACGTATTCTGTGTAACCTACCATTACATTTTAATATCATCCATCTCCCTTCTGGGCCTGTGTATTGATTAGAGTCAACACTTCACCTGCTATATAAAATAACCATCCGTAAGCACAGGGCTGAAAGGGGTCGTTTCTCATGCTTGTTATACTTCTTCTTGCCTGTGTGGACAGGAAAAAAAATTACAGTGCTGCATTCGAGAACTTGTGATTTAACCCTGGTGCATACTCAGGCTAAGGTCCTGCCTATGCTTGAGTTACAGCCGTGTCAAAGACCCAGTTACAATACAATTGCCCCTTGGGCCAAGTACCACACTGTTTCACTTTATAGCATAAAGGGTACCCAACCATGCTTCAGCCATGCCCTCCAGCCCTTGGATTTGTCCCAGGCTATAGCATGTTTAAAGAACGCACCCATTGTCCCTTCTATCCCATGAAGTGGAACAGCATTGAACTGAGCCTAGGGGCACCATGCTCAGAACTGGGTCTCCTGGCACAGTGTATGTGATGCAGTCCCAAGGCGTTCTGTCTGCATCCGCACCTTCCTTACTCCATGTCTTGTTTGGTTCTGCAGGGGTGCAGGGGAGAGTTTACTTCGGAGATGTGTCAACAGCAGCCTCCCACATCACCAGTTCTGCTCAGCACTTTGTTGAAATCATGGAGGAGTGCCCAGGTTGTGGCCATGTCTACCAACACCCCGACTGCCCCAAACTCAGTATAAACCAGGGTCCGAGTTCCTGCGGTGCCCTGTGACCATACAGAATTTCACCTTTGACTTTATGCACTGGCCACCAATCCTTGGCTGCGAGAACTCTCCTGGGTCCTGTGTTTTCAACCATTTGTTGGAAGACGACTGAATCAGAAACAATCGAACATCCCTGCTGTACCATCTCTGCCCTGAAGCAACAACATCTGGGCTGTCCAGCGGACAGAATGTTTGGTGTGAATCCTGGGTCCCCTGAAATCATCTGTTGCGAGGACATGAAACTCGAGCCTCTGCCAAGCTGTCGCAAGCTGTGACAGTTCAGAGGAAGGAGATCATGCGAAAACACAGGGGGAAATCCATCAGCACAAGACAGGATTGTTTTCAAAACTGCTTGAAACCTGAGGAGGTGTCTCTTTGAAGATGCAATGCTTGGTAGGGCTGTCTTCTTCTGAGACTCTCTTGTCTGTTACACACGCTTGGGGAGAGATCTAAGCGAAAGCACTTAATTCTGCATTTGGGAGCCCAAGGAGGCACTTAGACACCTCGTCTATAAGGATTTGGTGCTAATTTGGGAACCTCAACAGAGAACTGGGCTCCATGTTTGAAACTGGGGCCACGCAGTGTCAAATCCTCACGTGCCATGTTCTTTGGATCAACACCTTCTCCCGTGCCAGGGAGAGACAGACCTTCCATTGCCTGTGCTCAGAGGCTGTCTCGCTGTGTGTTCTATGTGAGGCAGGGACAGTGCCTCAGTGGACTTTAAAGCCCTGTTCACAGCACTGGAATCCTTGTTGCACTAGCATGCGGCATTTGAGTTGATAAACAGTTTTGGGTCATCTACGTGGAATTCTTCTCCAGACTCCGACTTAGAAACAGATGTCTGAGGAGTGGACAGTGATCAGCAGTGAGGAACTGTAAGCCTCTGATCGCCCCCCTGTGAGAAGGGCAGAGGGACAGAGAACACTGCCACCAAGAAACAAACCTTGAGGAACTGAAAGCAGGAAGACAGTAAATGGCAACTCAACAGCAGTGAAAGTGACAAGGACCAAACTTTGAGAAGAATGTGCGACAGCGAGAGCAGAAAAGGGACTGTGTCCAGTCCAGAGCAACTCTCATTCTCCTGGTAGGGCAGGACACAGGCAGCCTGAAGAGAATTCAGAGGAAGAGAAAGCAATCGGAACAGAGGCTGAGCAGGATTTATAGCACAAGTGTTCGTTCAGTGTGGGAGGGTCTGTTACTCAAACTTATACAGGAAGAGTCCTTGAACAATGCTAAAAAAACCCTTGGATCACACCTTGAAAACAATCTTCCCTCGTGCCATAAAAAACAAAGCCCCTGGCTTTCACAGTGCACTTAAGTTTTCCATGGCTGGGGGAATCGAAGGAGGACATGTTCTGAGCAACTGAGCCACCCCCAAAAAAATTTGGGCAGGCAGGAGATTTATCTATTTGTTGGCTTATTTAAATTATGGTTCTTTACTGTCTATTTCCTGTTTTTTAGCTTGGATCATCTGACATGTTTATGAAGGAGATTTTTTTTCCATGTCTTCCCAAGCTCTTTTAGAACTCACTGAGGAATGGCAGATCTTGCATTCACTGCTGAAATGTCATTTGTTTCTTGTTCCCTGGGGTTTTTTTTTAACTAAGGTCTTTAATAACCAGAAGCACAGTAATGAGGGGAGTAAATTATAAGAGAAAGAAAGATGCTTTATGTGAGAGGTACAGGTGTAGTATATCAAGTTTCCCTGCTCTTCCAGCAGTCGCAGCGTGGGCAGAATGGGTGCCGGTGATTGCTTCCAGTCGGAACACACACCCCAGAGAATTTTGGGAAGCTTCTGAGAAAAGGACCACTAAAAAAACATTTGAGGTGTAGATATTGGCCTGGCCCCACTCTCCTTGAAGTCAGTGGCAGAACTCCCCATTCGCTTTGATGGGAGCAGGTGTAAAAAGGAACGCGGAAGAGAGATGAAACCTGTCTGAACAGAAGGCATGAGAAATAACGTAATGGGCGGCAAGCAGAGAAACAGGGAGAGGCCGCAGTTTGAGTGTGGAGGGCCTCGGACCAGTGCCGTATTGGGTCAGTGTCTTCATCACTAACAAGCCACTGGTTTGAGCCATCTCAGTTTGGAGGCAAAGAAATGACAAGGCCATGGAGACTGAACTCCCCTCTTGCTCCTAGAAAGAGTCCTTCCAGGGCAGAGGGGGGTGGCACATCGGCGGGGGGCATTGTGAGGAAAGCTTTGCTCTGCCATAGCCCAGGCTGAACCTGTCCCAGTCCCGGAGGTGGTCAGTCTGTAGGGTCGTCAGTTGTCTGGGCTCTGTGGTCCCTCCCTTACTTGAGTGAGTGAGCCTTTCATTCCGGTGGGCCCAATCCACCATCCCAGTCGTCATAGAGGCTGGCTCATTTCACCAGCACCTGACTGACACCAGCATTAAAAAGAGCTAGTGACCTCCTTTGTGCCTCCTTTATTTCTGGTATTAATGAACGAGCAAGAGACGGGAAATAAAGGGGACGATTTAAGATCTTTCATTTTCCCGTGAGGCCAGAGTGCCCTTCCACTAAGAGGGCAGGGTCGTTGCCGAGAGGAAAAGCAGGTGATGTTGTTCAGTAAAAGCTGTTAACTAAGGACAGTTGTTAGAATCTGCTTTAGAGTTGCTTTGAGTGTAGTGCCTAGTGGGTGTTTCTGTCTAGGTTCTTACATGGCCCTCATCACCATAGTAACTGAGCATCTGCCATGGATTGGTGGATTTTTTTTTATTCTCACAGAACCCCCGTGAGATAGCAAAGTATTATTTCCCCCATTTTACATATGGGGAACTGAGACAACTGTGCACTATACACTTCTTGCCAGCGTAGCTACGTTGGTCAGGGGTGAGACAATGTGTGGTCTCTGACTGACAGAACAGCGTTGGCCAAAGCCTCTAGTGTAGATGTAATTGTAGCTGCAAGACTGTGCTTCATCTGGTATAGCTTAGTTCACTCAGGAGGCTGGAATAAGCTATACCCGCAAAAGTACAATTTTGTCAGTATAAGCTGTGTCCACACTAGAAGCACTTTGCCAGTATAGTATTCAAGTGTAGCTATACCAGCAAAGCATTCCTCATGTAGACCTGGCCTGAGGACTTGTCTACACTTGAAAGATTTGCCATTATAGCTATACCAGTGAAGCTATGCCAGCAAACCCTCCTAGTGAAGACACAGCTTAGACCATGTCTACACTACAAGGGCTATAGTGGCATAGCTATAGTGCCAGTGTAACCCTGTAGGGTAGACCCAGCCTACAGCGATGGAAGGGGTTTTTCTGTTGCTGTAGGAACATCATCTCCTGGTGATGGTGGCTCAGTTGACGGAAGCATTCTTCATAGAATCATAGACTCATGGAAATGTAGGGCTAGAAGGGACCACAGGAGGTCATCAAGTCCAGCCCCCTGCACTGAGGCAGCACCAAGTAAATTTCCAAGTAAATTCTTCCATTGACCAAGCTGCATCTACACCGGGGGTTAGCCAGCATAGCTACAGGGGCGTGGATTTTTCAGACCGCTAAGTGACATAGCTATGCTGATCTAAATTTTAAGTGTAGACCAGGTCTTTTATGGCCAAAAAAAACCTTTTTGCTGGTATAACTTATACCAATCTCCCAAGCAAAATAAGCTGCACCAGCAAAAGGACTTTTCTACCATATAACTCAGTCCTATACGAGGGCTTTTGCCAGCACAGCTATGTTGGCAAAAATCAAACCCCAAACCAACATAGCTAGGCCTCAGTGGTAGAGCCAGTAATTGCATCAGGCTACAGTCCAGTCTGGGAGTCCATAATCACAAGACCATTCTTTCAGTCTGGTACCTAACAGACATTTTAAACTATCTGGTGCAATTGGTAGTTTCTTTGTAAAGCAAAAGGTAGCAGAGAGTGCTAGCAGGAACTTGGGAATTTGCAGAGCTATGAGGAGGTCAAGGACTGGAAGAGCAAGAGGTATGACATGGTAGGATTGCAGCTTTTGGGGAAGGTCCCAAGAGTGGAACAGCAGTGAGTGCTGCAGGTCAGGTTTGAGATGCATAGTTAGAGTTGGGAAGGGTGGATACAGGGCTAAAATAAGAGGAGAAACAGCGGGTCTGGCTTGCGGGGCTTACCTGTGTGGGGAAGGCATCACAGCACCTGGATTTAAGCAGCATATTAGTGTCTGATTTTCATGTTCTCTAAGATGCATTGGCAGCACCAAACAATGAATATTATTAACCTGTCCTGTTGTAATAGCAGAAAATAATGTTAACAAGAGAGAGAGAATGTCAAGGAAGTCATTTGTAATGGTGACTTGTTTATAATGAATGTTACGGGGGCGTTATTAAACCTGATGTGAAACAGTCAGTATAGAACTGTTGTCTCACTTACAGTGTAAGCAGCTGCCTCCTGCCAAGAAAAAGGCAGTGACTTTATAATAGAGAAGGTTGTGTGGAGACAACTTCAGTTCTTCTATGTCAGGTTTCTAAGGGACTTCTCTTGAGTTTAGTCTTCATCTGATGCTAGTCATGAGGGAGGGCAAGGACAGATAGTTACAATTTCCTTCCTCCGGGGCTGTGGAGACTGGAGGTGTGATGGGGATGCGGGATGAATGGAGGGGAATTTGGTTACATTGTCTAAATTCCTCAGATCCTGGCATCTCCACCCCAGCCTGGTCTTAAGACTTAAGGTGACATGGTTCTTAAGGCTGGTGACATCCAAAACTGAAAGTGACCCAGAGAGGAGCCGCTCAGAGATGCAAACCAGGGTTGGGGTTGCTTATCCCTGAGAAGCCATCACTGAGGAACTGAAGCCTGACTCTCTTCACTCAGGGAGGGGACAATACAATTAAGGAAGTGGATGAGTGGGATATGGGAGTGTAAGGACAGTCAGCTCCGAATCTCAAGGTGGAGCAGGAGGAACCAGGAAAGGATTCATAAAGCTGAAAACCTGGTTCTTCTCCATCTGAAATCTTTCTCCCTTGAGTTCTTCTACACACTGCATTTTGTGTATGTTTTGGTTTACTCCAATGACTGTTCTAGGAGGGAGTCCCAAACTGGACCACAGAGCACTTGCTGGTGGTCTGCAGTGAGCTGGCTTCTTGCATGGTTCTAACACTCCTCAATGTTTCCACCTGCTAAATCAGATTAAAATAAGTTAAAAATACATGAACCACTTTCCGAGTGTTACTTTTCCATGCAAGCAGTTGCTGTGATTTCCTCCGGAGTGTTTCACAGTTGTCAATTGGAGGGTTGGATCAAGGCAACTGCAAATGGGAGAGGAAGTCTAGCCTGTGCAGTTGTGAATGGGGGGCTAGAGGTGGGTCTGCATGATGACAAATAGGTGAGAAGGTGGGGGCTGTGGGATCACGAAAGTGATGGCGAATGGTAGAGCAGATGAGTCCACCTGTTGATGAATGAGAGATGCTCCACACAATTACAAGTGGAGAAGGAGGTGGTCACATAGACAAGGTCTGTATTAACTCGTGGCCTAGGAATCTGGTGGCGTTTGGGCCCTACTTTGACAGAAAGGCAAGGGCTACCTGAACCAATGGTAGAATCACTGATAACAGTGTCGCCCTCTCCTAGGAGTTCATCAGGAGTAACACGATGCAGCCAGTCTCAGGATGAATCCAGAGGTGCCTGGTGATGGGCTGGAGGAGGTAAAAATTCAAGACAGACCTAAACACAAGATAATCATTTTTTAAAACCTTGTGGCTTGGGGGCCAATCTCATGACCTTGAGGTATGGGAGAGGGCATCTGACGTGATTTTTGAACGTTTGGAGTTGCCAATAGAACTGGTGTCCCCTCCCCCCACATACCCCCCAAGAAAAGAAATTCCTTTTCACAAAAAAGTTCAAAATTTGTTTTCATTCCAAATCAGAACATGTTTGACCCGCTCTAGTTGGCAACATGATAATAATGATGAATAGTATCTTACATTATTCACGCTGCAGGTTCCCAGAGCACTTCCCAGGCCGTCTGAGGTGCAATTAAATATTTGAACGCAATACTGTTGATGCAAAGTCACACATAAGCAGGGCTAGAGGTGGTAAGGAAGGTCTCTGTATCAGCTCCTCCTACCAGGTACTGGAGGTTTCTTAGCAAATAGCCAAAGCTGCTTCCTCCTCCCGCGCCCAATGCTCCCTCAGTGACTCCTTCACTCCCACCATGCATCTCAGAGCAGCAAGTGAGGAAGAGAGCTGCTTCCTGGCCATGTGCAGCCGTCCATTCCAGATCCAGCCATGGTGTAGGGGAGACAGAACTGGAAACGTTACAAAGGGAATTTAGGCCAATCTAGAAAGAGGGTCTGTGGCAAATGCAGAGAAAATGGTGAAGAAAAAATGAGCTGGGAAAGAGATTGAGACCAAGCCATGGGAAGGAAAGAAAGAAAACACAGCTAAGTAGGGGAAGGATGATTTCATGGCTAATGCCCAGGGTGGGGAGTCAGGACGACCTGAGTTCTAGTCCCAGTTCTGTCACCAACTTGCTGTGTAACCTCAGGCAAATTAAGTCACATCCGCTCTCTGTGCCTCAGTGTTCCACATCTGTAAAATGAGGGGAATACTGACCTGCATCACAGGTGTGGGAGAACAACTTGAAGGCCCTCGTAAGGAAGTATCAGTAATAATTTATTAGCTAGAGGAGGACAGGCTGAAATCAGCAAAGGCCCACTTGGTTATGTCACATGCTCATATGTGCAGAAAGGTCACTTAAGGAGCAGCATGGGACTTGCCAGCTATGACTACAGGGTCTGTGTCGGCGGAAGCCAGCAAATACCCTGGTGAAGTGGAAAATCCTCTCAAAAGGGATATTGCAGCAGTGTAAGGCAGCCAAAACCTCCTTCGCACTGTGGAGCATGCAGCTCACAAACACAATCCCCAAAAGAGGATGGCACCACATGGGTCAGGCAGCTGAGGGCTTCCACAGTGCCTCTAGATGGAATTAAAGCTGCCCTCCACTCTCCCTGACACTATCCCTAGGGGGAGCAAGGTAGAAACACCAGCAGCCCTCACTGGCACTGCCATTTGCATCTCCTTGCACGAGTGGCCCCCCTATGCTTTCCCAGCAGAACTTAGAATTCACTGCAAAGAAACGCCTGTTTGGATCAGATCCAGCAACCAAACTAGACGTGAGGAATCCTCCTAGGGAGAGTTTTTTAAAGTCCTCAGGTACATAATTCACTCATAAAATCCAATGGACAGAAGCCCCTGCTCCTCACAGCATGTCAACAAGGGCCATCCCCTGAGAACACACCCCTAACCGAACCAGTTATCACATCCCTTTAACTAAGGAGCCAGACCTGGGCTATGGATTGAGTATACACCCCTGGGATTAAGTCAGACAACTGTTGTGCTGCTTTTCACAGGGCACGAGGCCTGGTATAGGTCCCACGGGAGAGAAGGAGAGAGAAAGTGAAAATGAATGAATCTCATTAAATGGTGTTGAGGTACTTTTCTCATTCTCATGTCACATTCGAGGTGAAATTACACTTGGAGGGAGGGAGAAGTGAAGCCCCCCTGGGACATCCACAGACCTTTGCACAAACTTAATTTCAGGCTCTGCTGAAGCTCTGCATTTTATATATAGGTAGATAGATAGATACACACACACACACACACACTTGTTTAATTTCTTAGGCAGATGCATGGAAATGAGAAAGACGGATCTTTGGCTGTAAAGATAGCCCTGCACCTGGTGCTTAACTATCCACTCCAGCATTGTACCCTCCTCCCCTCCCAGGCCACTGCAGCTCAGCTCTGGCAATTTTAAAATGCCTGCCATCTTCCCGGCATAGTTCAGTGGAGACAGTTAATTTTTTAAAGCAGTCGAGTTAATTTATAATTCCAGAAATCGCAGGTTTCTAAAGTGGCATTCAGAGTGGGAAATGGTGACCTTCAAAAGGCTCAGCGATTCAGTCTGGGATGGAGCCGTGAATTTCTGACCCAGATTCGGATTCCCTAATCCAGACTTCCTCACTATTTGGGGAATGTGTGGAGGAGAGATTCTGGTTCAGCCATTAAAGAGAGAACGGCGGATGGAAAAAATGGGTCTTGTTTCTGGTTTAATAGGAGCTTGGGGCAAAGGTTCAAAGCGACTCAAACATCTTAGCAGTATAGTGTTATAGTGCTGCCCCTTTTTGACCCAAGCAGTTAGCCAGTTTTCGGGGTCCTGTGTGTTGTTACCATTAGGAGCAGAAATATGAGTCAGGTATTTGTTTGATGCAATCATTTATTTACAAAGAACGTACAAAGTCCTGTTTTCTTGAACACAGGGAATCAAACAACAGGAGACAGTTTCTTTCCTCACAGTTCCAAGTCCCTTTCCAGCCAGCACTAGCCCAAAAGCTCTTTCTTAACTTTCTTTCAGGATCATGTTACTAGTGCATCTGTGGCTGTGTCCTTAGCTTTCTGCTACTTCTCTCTCAACTTGTCTGGTGTTTCTCACTGCTGCTCTCACACGTAGACCCACACAGCTCGGTCAGTCAATGCCCCAGCCTCTGCATTTGCTGTATCAGTCCCCAGGGAAGCCCATTGGTCCACATGATTTAGCTTCTGCTCAGACCTTGCCATGTGCCTGGGTTTTGGGTGATGTTTCCATTGTTTCAGCTACATGCTTCCATAAAGGAGCTCAGTTGCTTATCCTGAATGAAAGGCAATTGTTACACCCACCAGCTTCGACAAGATCTAACGCAACCCATAATAATATGCATAAGAGTGCAAGCAGGGTCTGAATAAGTTCTCTTCCCTGATATCTAGTGATGTGCTGGGGGAAAAGACTTCAGGAACAGACTGTATTTGCATAAACACACCTACTCTGCCTAGGTATTCAGCAGAGGCAGCTGCTTTGCCAAAGTGATCGATTTTGGATGGTGTTGGATTACAAATCACTTTAGTGTTGTTATCGTTATCGTATGGATAACATACTGTACTTAGCCTGTCCTGACTGAGGGGTTCCCCTCATCTGAACGTCACTGGTTAAGTTGGGATTGCCAAATCCCAGTGAAAAGGAGTGGTGGAGAGAGATGTTCCTATCTGCTGGTGTGGGTTTTGCCTGAGGAGTGTGAGACACAATCTGACTCTTCTCTCTCCACTGTTTAGACTGATTAGGCTCAATTGAGTGTCCTCCTTTTGTTCAATGATCACTGGAGCTGAAATCGCTGATAACCCAGCTGCTGAGCCTTAGATCTGCTGTGCGGCAGTGTTGCAGAGTAGGAGCCAGCACAGCCTGCACTAGCAGTGAGGTTCACCCCCACGCTCTGAAATCCCAGAGAGCTGGGCAAAGTGGTGGAACCTCAGACCATGATGTTGCAGCGGAGAGACAGCGGTAGCAGAGTGTGGCGGCGATGGGACAGCAGCAGCGGCGTGTATGATGGTGCAGCGGCTGATAGCACGGTAGCCATGGTGGTAGCAGAGCACTGGCCAGTGATGACGGAGTGAACAGCGGCCAGTTGCAGTGGCGGCGCAGTAACTGAGGCATTGCTCAAAGCTTTTCCTCCGGGCATGGGAGGTGAACTCACGTGAAAGCACCTCTGAACTCTGGATCGCCGCTGACCAAGGACAGCCACTGTGAGTGGGGTGTGGTAGTGGGAGAGCGGAATGGCGTGTTAAAGGAACATTGGTCGTCGGACTTTCCCACCACCAGGTGAGACACTGAGGCAAAGGACACTGCCCAGCGTACTCTGGCATGGGTGTTTGTTTATGGACATATGCTTTCTAATCCTGGGGGTGGTGTTTTTCCAAATGAATGCTGGGTTCCTTTTCCCTGTTTATTAAACCTCTTCTTTGCAATACACAGACATGGTGCTTGCGGGTGGGGAAGTATTGCCTCTTACAGATGCCCAGAGGCAATGTTTAATTTTCCCCGATTACTGGGTGGGAGCTTGAGCCAGTTCTGCTTTGTATTGCTAAGAGGAACCCCATGATATGGAACTTGGCCCTCTTTGCTGTCGACTTCACCTTGCAGAAGGGTTACAGGAGTCAGCATGTGCTATCTGGCCGCTTTGCCTGGTGTTAATCTAGCAACTAACGTGTTAAATTCCTCACAATGTATACACATGGGCTGAGGTGGAGACCAGGTGGGCTGCTGTCTTCCCCATTGGCGGGTAGTGCTTGAGAAGAGATCAAGAGTGATTATTACTGCAACCACTGAGTGTGCAATGGCCATTTTAGGCAAGCTGTGAGTCCCTGCTTTTAGGATGCGCCTCTAGCAAAGCCAGCGTATCTAGCACTCTGCTACCCTCCCTAGGATCCATTCCAAGGGGATGTACTATTTGAAGCACTTGGGATGGGCAGGTGTTGGCCTGCCTGACACTAAAGGCCCTCCCCATCAATTGAGGGGGAGGAGCCGCTGGGCCCAGGCCTCAGTTGAGTATGGGGGACAACAAATGAAAGAAATAGGAGTGAGAGTGAGGTCAGAGGTAAAGGAGAGAGATCCAAAGGGGGACATTGAGCAGAGAACCTCCTATAATGCCCATTGCACCTCAAAGGCATCCAGGGAATCAGTGGACACCACCCAGAGGAACTCTGCCTGGATACATGATTGGACAAGGGACCGGAAATAGGTCCCACAGTCGCAGAGCATCCCTCCTCCCACCCCCGTCCAGCTTCATCCTCCTGGTGTGATGAATGGCCACCTTGGCCAGCCCCAGGAGGAGGTTGTCAAGGAGGTCTCACAACTTGGTGGGGCCACGGATGGGGTGTGAGTGGATCAGGAGGTGCAAGGAGAAGTGCAGCAAGAACCTCAGTAAGAGGATTTGGAGAAGCCAGAAGAGGGGCTGCAATCTGATGCATTCCACATAGATGTGCACCAGGGTCTCCTTCTCATCATAAAAGGGACTGGTGTTAGGGGAATGCATAAACCACAGCAGGTACACGCCCATGCTCACAGCGCTGTGAAGACGCCACCAGCTAATATCTCTAGCAGGCTGTGGGACCAGAGTGGAGTATGGACTGGCCCACTGGCCCTCCTTCCAAGAGGGTGTGTGAAGGAGAGAGAGGGCAGGGCCAGCATGTTCCTATTCCCTGACTATTCCACAATGACCCATCAACATGAGGGCTATTGCATCCAAAGCATAAATATGGACAGTCCTCAAGTCTGCCCACCAGGTCCTGAGCCAGTCACCACCAACAGCCCCAGGACAGAGGAGACATAGGTCACCACCTCTTTCGTCTATGTGCTGGGTTCAGGACTGGTACAAAGAATAATTCCTTCCAGAGTTCACAACGGGGAGAATTGGGCAGTTGGAATTCCAATCATCTGGGGTTTCAAGAGCACAGTGAATGTCTTTTTGTTTTACTGACCACAGAACAAAATGTCATGCAGGACAGTGTGAGTTATTAGCAGGGAGAGTGGAATTCACAGGCAGGAAAAATCCAAGGCTGCCTATTTTGGGTCTCCTTGAGGATTTCCTGCAGCGTGTGTTGTCTCCTACAGCTTCTCAGCTTTCATTGAAAGTAAATTTGTAGCCCTTCTTGTTGAAAAGAAACCCTTCATCCTGTAATCACAGCAGTGTTATTGTTATGTATCATATCATAAGATACTATTGCCCAGACTCAGAGGGATCAAATAACATGGTGTGTGTGATATTGTGTTTGAAAGAGATATCTACATTCAACTCACCCTTTGGTGTCAATCAAGGGTAACTCCACTTGCTGTGCTGGTATAAAACTGTCACGAGATGGAAATGAGGCCTCAGACATATAAAACTAGGGAAATATATGACTGCACTCCTCAACAAACATGTCTTAATGTCACCAGGTTGTGGTGATAATCAGATACAGGTGAATCCTCTTGATGCCAGATGTGGGTGGATCAGTATTATTATTCCCCATTTACAGATGGGAACACTGAGCCACAGACATAGAAGATTATTTGGCTCAGGGTCACACACAGTGAGTCAGTGGCAGAATCAGAAAAAGAACCCAGGAGTCCTGAGTCCAATGTGAATGTACAATACCCTAGACCACATTATATCTCTAATTAAGGCAGTTACAGGATCCTATCCCTGCTGTAGAATTGTGTTCCAGGCTCTACACTTTCGGTTAAAAACAATTATGCTTGTAGCCATTACGATTGTGGAGAAAAACTTTGAAAACATGGCCTGAATTAACAAAAACAGAGATGTCTGCATGAATCAGTCTAAAACAAGAGCTCTGATAGAAGTGAAGTTTCCTGCTCACCCCAGCCCAAACATCATAGTTTTAAATATCAACGATTTCACTGCTCATCATTCTAGCATGAATATCCGGCAAATAGCCACTACTTTATCCTCCTTCAAATTCCCTCCTTAAGACTCACCTCTGCCATGATCTAGATGATGATATACGTTTTTGCTGGTAAAGTTTGCGGACGATATCAAGATTGGTGAGATAGTAAATAATGAGGAGGATGGGTGACTGTTCGGGTGATCTGAATTGTCTGGTTATACGGTCACAATCCAACAAAATGCATTTTAATACTTCCAGATGTGAGGTATTACTTTTGGGAATCAAGAACACAGATTATACCTACAGAATGGGAGCCTCTGTGCTGGAAAGCAGTGACTCAGAGAAGGATTTAGAGGTCATCGCAGATAACCACTCAAAATGAGCTTTCGGTGCAATACTGTGGCAAAAAGGGCTTATGCCATCAATCCTTGGATATATGAAAAGGGGACTATCAAGCAGTAGTGATCTTGCCTCTGTACACAGCATTGGTAAGACTGCTACTAGAATACTTTGTCCAGTTCTGGTGTCCGCACTTCAAGAAGAATGTAGAAATACTGCAGAGAGTTCAAGGAAGGGACACAAGGATGATCCAGGGCCTGAAAAACACACCTCATGAAGTGAGGCTTAAAGAGCTCAACCTATTTAGCTTATCAAAAAGAAGATTGAGAGGTATCTCACCGTGTATAGATACTTGCACGTGAAGAAGATATCTGAGAGTGCGGGCTTTTCAACCCTTCCGACAAACATAACCAGATCCAGTGGCTGGAAGTTGAAATTAGATAAATTCAACCTTGAAATAAGATGCAATATCCTAGTTGTGAAGGTAATTAAACACTGGAACATTTTAGCAAAGGAGATGGTGAACTCACCATTGCTGGAGTCTTCAAGACAAGATTAGATAGCTTTTTAAAATATAGGCTTTAATCCAGCTTCTGGGAGAAATTCTACAGCCTGTGGGGGTGCTGAGTTTAGGCTGAATGATCAATTTTGGCCTTAGAATCTTTGACTCTATGAATCCCCCTGTTCACCTCTTTCTTCATGGGCCATGGGGAATACAGGGCTACCATCCCTGCTTTCACCATGCTCATAACATTTGTATTAAGATTATGAATATAATCATATTTTATGCTTCAGTCAGTCACCTGCAGGAGCCTGTAAGGATTTTTTTTTGCCCTCCGTGCATAATTGGCTGTATGTATTCTGGGGCTTGGGGGAAGGGAGGTTCGCTTTTCTCGGAGGCATCAGAGATTGGCCACAGCTGGTGACAGGACACAGGATGAGGTGGGCTGGTGCTCTGAGATGGTAAAGAAAATCTTCTTTCTTAGGTGCCTGGCTGGTGTGTTTTGCACACACATGCTCAGGATCAAACTGATCACCAGAGCTGGGGATGTGAAGGAATTCTTCCCCTCACCCCCAGTCAGATTGACAGACACCTTTTGGATTTTTCACTTTTTTCTGGAGCATGGGGCAGTTTGCCTCCTGAGTCATCTGGGCATATCTCATCTAATCAATTCCTTGCCATTGCAGGGCCTCATGCATTGCTGGCAGCTTGCTATCTATCTCCTGTTCTCTGCCTATGGCACACTGGCTTGAGGGCTGAAATGCTTTGGTCTAACTAAAGTCTTTGGGCTCCGTATAGGGGTCTCTAGGTGAAATTTAATAGCCTGTCTCTAGGTGAAATTTAATAGCCTGTCTCTAGGTGAAATTTAATAGCCTGTCTGTAGTTCTCTAGGTGAAATTTAATAGCCTATGATACACAGGAGGTCAAACTAGCTGATTCAGTGGTCCCTTTTGGTCTTAAATTCTATACAACTATGATGCCTACAAAACGCAGCCCGCTGATCATAGAATAATAGAAGATTAGAGTTGGAAGGGACCTCAGGAGGTCATCTAGTCCCACGCCCTGCTCAAAGCAGGATAACTTCAGCTAAATCATCCCAGCCAGGGCTTTGTCAAGCCACAGTTTAAAAACCTCTAAAGATGAAGATTCCACCACCTCCCCAGGTAACCCATTCCAGTGCTTCACCACCCTCCTAGTGAAAAACTTTTTCCTAATACCCAACCTAGACCTCCCCCACTGCAACTTGAGACCATTGCTCCTTGTTCTGTCATCTGCCACCATTGAGAACAGCCTAGCTCCATACTCCCTGGAATCCCCTTTCAGATAGTTAAAGGCTGCCATCAAATCCCCCCTTATTCTTCTCTGTTGCAGACTAAACAAGCCTAGTTCCCTCAGCCACTCCTCATAAGTCTTGTGCTCCAGCCCCCTAATCATTTTTGTTGTCCTCCGCTGGACTCTCTCCAACTTGTCCATATCCTTTTTGTAGTGGAGGTCCCAAAACTGGACACAATACTCCAAATGCGGCCTGACCTATGCTGAATAGAGGGGAAGGATCACTTCCCTCCATCTGCTGGCAATGCTCCTACTAATGCAGCCCAATATGCTATTAGCCTTCTTGGCAACCAGGGCACACTGCTGACTCATATCCAGCTTCTTGTCCACTGTAACCCCCAGATCCTTTTCTGCAGAACTGCTGCCTAGCTCGTCAGTCCCCAGTCTGTAGCTGTGCATGGGATTTTTCCGTCCTACGTGCAGGACTCTGCACTTGTCCTTGTTGAACCTCATCAGATTTCTTTTGGTCCAATCCTCCAGTTTGTCTAGGTCACTCTGTATCCTATCCCTACCTTATAGGATATCTACCACTCCCCCTATCTTAGTGTCATCTGCAAACTTGCTGATGGTGCAATCTACCCCATACTCCAGATTATTAATGAAGATGTTGAACAAAATTGGCCCCAGGACCGACCCCTGGGGCACTCCGCTTGTTACTGGCTGCCAGCTAGACATGAAGCCACTGATCACTACCTGTTGAGCCCAATGATCTAGCCAGCTCTCTATCCATTTTATAGTCCATTCATCCAATCCATGGCTAGGCAGATGACAACCTGTGATTGTATATCTTCCCCTTGTTTCATTTTAGTTCTCCCTTCCCATCTTTACTCCCAATTAAAAAAACCCAAAACAAATAACTGCAATTCAAGTAACTAACAAAGCTGTGCCAATTATTCCCCATATTCATTTCCTTGTAGATTATATCCCCATACCCTACCCTTCATCTGTTTGTGTCTTTAGATTGTAAGCCATGAGAGCATGTACAGCACCCAGTATAATGTGGCCTCACTCCCAACTGGGACCTTAAGCCTAGTTCCATCTTCCAAAGGATTTAAACCATTAGACTGGAAATATCTGGACAGTCTTTGCCATAAATAGCTGTTGCATCAGGTGCTATAGTGTCCTTTTCACACTGAATGGATTGTAGAGAAAATGATAAAAATGAACCCACACTTTAGTGGGAGCAGTATTGCCAACTCAGGATTTTATCACGAGTCTTGTGATATTTGGTGTTTTTCGTAAAACTCCAGCTGTGGGAGTCATGTGATTGAGAGTCTCTCAGCTTTTTTTTCCCCCAGTAAGTCATTAGCCCTCATGATCACAGAGATAAGCTTGAAAACAAGAAGCTAGGGCACATGAAAGGCTCCAGAACCAAAAGGTAAATAAAATGAATCCTAAACCTTACTTTACGTTCAGCCAAGCTCATGATTTTTGGGGGCCCTAACTCTTGGTTTTGAATGCTGAGGATTGGCATCCCCGAGAGGGCTCAGGTGTTGTTACCACCTGCTCAGAGCAGGGTTAGACGATCTACCCTAGTGTTTATGTCCAAAATGTCCCTTCCCCACCCAGACCTCGTGGGAGCGGGGCTCATGAGGGGCTCCAGCATGATAGCTAGCAACCCTGCAATTCTGGGGGCCTTTCAGCCTGGGATAGCACCGCCCCTGTGTGATGGGTAGATGGTGCCTGGTACAAGCCCAGGGCCCACACAACTATAACCAAGCATTATTCCCGCCTTTCAATGTGGAGCCCTTAAAGACTACCATCCCTCCCAGCATGCACTGCTCCATATGAGTACAAGGGGAAAAGGGGCTTCAATATATACTGGGAATTCAGCACGCCCCTCCCACCCCCGCGGCTCGCGTTGCATGCTGGGAGCTGTAGTCCTCGCGGAGCTGCGTTGCATGCTGGGAATGTATCTCGCCTCGAGTTTGGAGCGGCGGGCGGATGGGGTCAGTTTTACGCAAATGACAAGAACGAGAGGGGGCGGGGCTGCCTTACGCGGAGTGCGCGTGGCCAGCGCGGCCCGGCGGGTGGCGGCGGTTTAACGGAAGCGCCCGCTCTGCTGCTGTCTCCTCGCTCAGGCAGAGGTGACTGAGGGCGGGTTTCGGCGGGGCCGGGCTCGCTCTGGCAGCGAGGGTGACGAGGGCGGAGAAGGCCCGGCCCGGCCCGGCCCGGTCCCCGCCGCTGCTCGAGGTGGGGGTGTGTCCCTGCGGCCCCTCCCACAGCCCGGCGCTGGGGGGGGGCTCCAAAGGAGCCGCTAGGGAGGCTGCCCCAGCCCCCGCAGGCCGCTCGCCTGCTCTGACTAGAGCCTGTGTCTACGTGCTCGCGCCGCCGCCTGTGTGGACGCTCCGACTCCGGTTCCCGCCCCCCCGAGCCCCACGTTCTCCTGGAGCCGGCGTGAAACCGGTTTGGGGGAGAATCCGAGCGTCCACACGGGGGAGCAGCCCGGCCTGGCGGCTGAGCCCGGACTGCCCTCGCCTCAGAGGGCGGCTGGCTCCGGGCTCTCTGCCTCCAGCCCATCCCGCCGGGCGGGGCGTGAAACGAGTCCTCTCCCGCGGCACGGCGAGGGTTAATGGCGGAGGGGCGGCGTCCCACTCCCGGCCCGGCCCTAGGCCGCCAGCGCTTGCTCGGGAAAGTTGCTGGAATCACTGTAACCCGTCGGCTCCCTCCCCTTGACTTTGCCTTGCAGATTGGCCGTGGGCGAGGAATGGAGAGCGACGCACGCCGGATCGCTAACGTTTAGCGTCTGGGGCTGAGCCTAACGAAGCCAGGAGCCGGACATGCACTGCGGTCGCCTTTTGCTGAGCCCTGCGCAGAGGACGAGCCGTTATTACACGCACAAATGTAGCCCTGCAGGAAAAATGGCCGGTGGTTGTAGAGCATTAAACGCCCGGCAGGACTAGTCCCGGGGGATAGCCTCAAACCATGTCCCTGTCTCGGGTTGAAAATCCTTGTTTTCTGCTCTTCCTAGCTGTCTTTCAAGCAATATTTATCCTGATTTTGTACCGAGGTGGCGCATCTAGTGTGTTTCGGGGATATTTAGATGCAGCTCAACCCTGGGATTACTCCAAAACACAGGATGTGTATACAAACCTCAGCTTGTTCACTCGAGCTTCTAATGAAGAAACGATGCCATATTGCACAGCCCAGTCACCAATCTTTGGTATGTATAAACTGCTAGTGCCTGAACTCCTGCCTCAGTGTACTGATACTTTTCACTTGACAAAAGTGAAACCCACGTTTGTCACTAATTTACCGTAGTGCCTGCTAGCATTGCCACTCTCTGGGCTAGACTAATCCCTTCCTTTCATCTTAAATCTAGATATTGGACATTTACTGATTCTTTCATAGCAGGTGAAGCCATCAAACCGTAGAGGTGGTTTTGTTTAGTGTAAGCTTAGGCCCTGTCTATGCTACAACTTCCTAGTGAGCTTGTAAGCCCTTAGAGCTAGCCCTGTGGCATGCAGTAAATATTGTTTTGTGTTTTGTCAACACATAAGGTGGTTAACACTCAGTAACCATGGCAGCTGAGTGCTTTGTGTTCCTAGAGGCCTTGACTGGCATGTATTCTTATTGTTGCCAGTTAGTTACACTCTTTGTTTGGGGGGGGTGTGTTTGTTTGTTTGTTTTTTTGTAATGCTGTTGGTTTGTTTGGACACAAGGAAATTCTGCGCTAGTTTTCCAGCGGGGATGTAGGTAGCACTGCAGCAGCCACAGTGTAGATTGGGCACTATGCTATAGTTACTGGTGTCATCTAGCCCTTCTCATAGCTCTGCCTGATAGGTGACTTGACAATGAATAATCAGACAGAGCTCTAAGCAGGGCTAGGTGACCCAGTGACTGACTGACTTTTTTTAAAAAAAGAACCACCTCAAAAACTAAACTGTGTTTAGACTACATTAGAGCTTGCACTGACGGTAGCTGATTTAGCTACATCACAACATGTACAAAATGTGCAGACTGAGACACTTCCTAACTGCCTGTGTAACCAGTTTAGCCAGCCCTCCTCCCATCTCCGTACAGTGGTAGGGCACCGCAGAGTCAATTGCCCCACATGTTGCAGATGCTGTCCTGTGTATGTCTTTCCTGTACAGTAGCCACTATATGACTGTCCAGATTTTCTGAGATGTAGTGATGCAAACACTGTCAGGCAGCATGGTAAGAGTGGATGTACAACTTTTGCTTCACAGGTAATTGTGTTTTTTTTAAAAAGCTAGTGTGTGGGCACAACACAGCTGTCTGGTGGAACAGGTGCTTGATTTAGTTAGAAAACATGGATTTACTTATCTGGATTGGCATTTAGACTATCTCTATGGGCTTGATAATCATGTTTGATCATCCTTTGTTTCTTTTTCTGTCACTGAGATAAACACAGGCAGTGTGGGGGCAATGTATGTGGTTCCTCCCTCATGCTGTCTTGCTTGTATGCCTCACTCCTCTCTTGGAATCAGCCACCTCTGTTGGTGAGTAACTCTCCTCATAGCCATTGAAATCTTTGTCTGTGAGCCTGTTGGCACAGATGCCAGTAATTGTTTCTTGAGGTATGGACTCAGTCTGGAGCAGACTAGAGCTCACCAATTAACGTAAGAACGCTTGGCTAGATGGTAAGAACTTTCAGTCGCTATGACCCAGGATGTAGATTAGTGAATGGATGCTTGTGCTCCCTTTCCGAAAACACTAACAAGAATCCCCCTCTTAAAAGGCTTTCTTGAAATAGGAGGCTTTACTTTATCTTTAACCTCCAAACAAACAAATTGTGAGCACTGTACAACTTGCCCTTCAGCCATCAGATAATCAGAGAATGATGCTTTATATGGAGCTGCCAAAATGAGAGCAAATTAAAGATGGCATTTAAGTAGATTAATTACTCTAGAGTAATTAACATTTATGGAAACCACTAGAGGAAACTAGAACTCTGCATTTGAAACAATGTCACACTGCAAAAGGCAACCTTAGTGGTATTGGAACATCTGCAGTTTGTGAAATAAGATTCTGCTTTAGTTTACTAACTTCCTAACCAATAACACTTTTTTCATTGCATAAAAAAATTCTTTTCTCCAGATACTCATGACCTATTGTGTACAGACCTCATAAATGAACCCTTTTAAACATATGCTACTGTAAAAGGCATTTATTCTTCTCCTTAGAAAGAACTAAATAGATATACAAATTATTTAGTAATAAAAACTCAGGAGTCTCATCACAATTAAAAACATCACATATGGAATGGAATACCTGTCCTTCCAATACTCATTTTGTGGTCTCCATTAAATCAGACTTCAAATGTAATTCTTCAAGTTCCAAGTTGGAGATGGGTAATTCGTCGCTTTGGATCAAGCCTTCTGTGAATTGCAGGCCTTTCTTCATTTGTGTGTGCGCTAAATGTCCGGTGTCGTCTTTACTATATGGAACAACTAACTTTATTTCCATCCTGAAGATTGTCTAAGCAAAAATCAGTTGTCTGCTGCTACTTTGTTTGTCAAAGGCAAATCTACAGTTAGTATGCTCAATCCACTGAAGCCATTTAACTTCAAAGTCCTGTGTTTTTGCACCTTGCTTGTAATATCTACAGAAGCAATGTGGTTCAGTGCATTCTCTCTCCTAATTCATCTTTTGCCTGTGCCAGAAGCTTGTTTTTGAAAGATTTTTTTTCAGCAAGGAATTTTTTTTGGCAGTATCCACTTTGTCCTCATGTGTGAATGATTAGATTTGGCTCTAGAATACTTGATAGGTCAGATTCTTCCCTTGTGTAATGCTGAATTAAATAGGGTTATACCAAGAGCAAACTTGGTCCAATGTCTTCTAAAATAGTCCCTCCCTCTTACTACCATCTGTCATAGCCTTCTTAGGAGCATGACCATCTGCTGTGGTAATAATGAGTGGTCCCTGTGGTCATGTCTAACTGATGCTTTTCTATTAGGGATCATGCTTTTGTTTGAATTAAAGGGAAAAAATAGGCAAGGGCATTTTTTGTGATGAGGGTTTAAGCCTTTAGGATTTACTTTAAGTGTTTTCATATGTAACTTTTATTTTAAATATAAAAACAGTATAATAGAAATGTACAGATAGGATAGCACTCGGGGAAAAGTGATATGGGAAGGGAAAAGAAGCCACTGAAATAAACTGTATGGTAGCAAGGATCTGATTTCCTGATTCCCCTGCTCACAACAGAATGGACTGGGAGCTGGCTGTGAACTCTGAAAGTAGGGAACAGCCCACCTACTGCTAAATACTATCAGATTGTCATTAGAACAGAAGGGGAATTGATCTTTGGGTGGCACGGGCTGCACTGAGGAGAAAGTACCCCTCCCTTTAAGTTCTGTTTTTCTCCAAAATAGTTTGAGTAGTCACCACAATTCCTCCAGATCATTTTGTCCCTGAAATGAGGCTTTGATACTGCCTTTTTCCATTTATGTGAAGAAGGCAGATGTGATTGTTTCTACAACTATCCTGCATTGGTAAATATCTTGCCTTTTATCAAGACACCCTTGTGGTCTACTTTCACAAGGAGCTTCCACAGGGGTCTGGGTTTTCTCTGCTAGTGTGAATGGAGAGCAGCAAATGTCAGAACAGGACTGTGGAGGAGCCCACTGAAAGGCCTCCCTCATGGGTTCCAACCCATAATGAGACAGATGCCCCAGTACATTGTTCTTAATAGCTCCCTGTTGGATACAGATCAAGTGTTTCCTGCAGTAGATCTGAGGTTTTATTATGATGGATCTGAATGGCAATTTGAATCAACCTTATATTCACCAAATTTTTCACTTTTTGTTTTGTTCCTTTCCTTCATTCTTACAGTTGGTCCATTAACCATCACCTTCAATGCATTCCCCAGTGAAAGAATGATCATTAAAAAAAATCCCTTTGTTCAGTTTGGAGGCTATTACAGCCCTCCTCACTGCCTGGCTCGTTACAAATCAGCCATCATTGTACCACACAAGAACCAGGAGAAGCACCTGCGACACCTTCTCTATTATCTTCATCCCTTCCTGCAGCGCCAGCAGCTTCACTATGGCATCTACTTGATTCAGCAGGTAAATCAAAACCATGTGTCTCTATCGCTGCAGTGCAGATTTCCAGTTAAGAAATGGTTTGGCTGTGAATGAAAAGCAGACACACAAGTACTCCATGACAAATATGGAGTTTGTGAATATAAACGTAGAATGGCACATAATTAACCTACTCTTTCTTATAGTTGTATCTTAGCACTGGATACTGTTCCACGTTTGGGGTTTTTTGAGGAGCCCAAAGAGGGCTGAATATGTCTTCTCTCGAGCTCATCAGAGCTGCTTCTGAGTCAGACAGAAAGCAGTGCCAGAGCGAAATTGCGTATCCTTACTATATGCCTGGAGTGAGATACAAACTGATTCGATCCTACTCTGGGTCAGACTTACATAGGCCAAACAGTTGGTGTTACTGATGGGGTCTGGTGTTGTGAAGGATCCCCAGAAGGGGGAAATTAACTAGTGGTGACAACTGATGGCTAGTTAGGAAGGGGAGTATCTTTTTCAGTTGTCTGTAACTAAGATGTGTGTTTTTTATTTCTGGCTTCTTTCTAAAGAGGGATAAGGGCAATATCTGTGTGCAGGGATGTATTGTTGAAGATCTATATTAATCAGGAAAAGAGGGTAGAATCCTTTTTCTCTTTATGCCCAGAGGCAAAAGACTTCTAACTTTCCAAAGTTCGTAGAGTTGCTTGATCATTTGATGATTACTTGTTCTATTCATTCCCTCTGCTCTGAAGCACCTGGCATTGGCCATTGTAGGAAGACAGGTTACTGGGTTAGATGGACCATTAATCTGACCCATATGGCCATTCTTATGCTAAGGTAGCAGATAAAACTTTCAAAAGCACCTAAAGGACTTAGGAGTGGGCCGTAGGCACTTCCGAAAATTTTACCCAGCATCACGTTCCAATCTCACTCACATTGAAATCCATGGGAATTTTGCCATTGACTTCAGTGTGAGCTGAATTAGACCCTGGAATGCTGCACTTCAGGATTTGGTGAGTAAACTGCATGTTCTATTTTCTAGGCTGGGAATGCTACTTTTAACCGAGCAAAGCTCCTTAATGTTGGTGTCCGGGAAGCCATGAAGGATGAGGACTGGGACTGCCTGCTCCTGCATGATGTGGACCTCATTCCTGAGAATGATTATAACCTCTACGTGTGTGATGAATACTACCCCAAACATATTGCCAGTGCCATAGACAAATTCCAGTACAGGTAAAGGCCTGCACTGGATTTGGGATGGACCGTTTTGATGGAACATCTAGCATAGTCTAGGCCTGGACGCTGAAGGACGTTACCTCAATGTTTTCCTGTTGCAGGAAGGGACATGCATCCGAGTTGTAATCAAAGGATTCCTGCCTCTCTACCATGCACCCATATTGAAACTGACAGGTTTTTGTGTTCTGTCCTTCCAAAAGATGCAGGATGGAGAACATTAGGCAGCACACATGTGACATGGTACTACTGCTGCGTAGGGATCTCAACATGGAGATGTTGATAATATCGTAACCTACATCACTTTCAACAGCTATGTAATTATCATCGATCATTTTATGACACACCAGGGCAAACCCAGTCCTTTGAGGCCCCTTTTTGCTTTCAGCAGCTACTCAAAGCAAACAAACTCATTATCCTGTGACTGATGGGTAATTAATTTTTCCTTCTTCTGTGAGCTGAGTACAGTATTTCCCTCACAATGGAGGAAAAAATGCATGTCAATTGCAAAACAGTTAGTCTCTGAATTTTGCTGGTTAGAAGGAATCTAAGTTGAATTTGCCAGTCTGATCTTCTGTGCTGAAGTCTTAATTTCCCACTTATTCAGTGACTAAAACTTTCTACAGGCTATATTTTATTTCATTTCAATATTTGCCACAGTAAATATGAAGCTTCTTGTGCAATATGAGTCCAATAAGCTGAAAGTGAGATGCATGTGACTCATCACTGTGGTGTAAGACCATTTGTAAAGGGACTGACACACTCTCAATTTTGACAATTTGTTGTTCTCTTCTCTTCTCTAGTTTGCCATATTGGTCCTTTTTTGGAGGGGTATCTGCGTTGACTCCAGAGCATTACATGAAGATAAATGGGTTTCCAAACACCTACTGGGGCAGTCCTGGGGAAGATGATGATATTGCTGCAAGGTACTCAGGGGTAGGACAGAGCCATTTAAAATAGAATGAAATGAAGTTCTAAAGTAACGTATTGCATGGTCCTGCATTAGCCCAGCAGGAGTAACTCAAGAAGAGCTAATCGGTTCTGGACATCTTTAACTTGGTGTGATTGATAGATTCCAAGGCCAGAAAGGACCATATGATCATCTAGTCTGACCTCCTGCCTAATACAGGCCACAGAACTTCCCCAAAATAATTTATAGACTATAATCTTTTTAAAAAAATCCTATCTTGATTTAAAAATTCAGTGATGTAGAATCCACCACAACCCTTAGTAAATTGTTCCAATGGTTAATTGCACTCTCTATTCAAATTTTACACCTTATTTCCAGACTGAATTAGTCAAATGGCTGGAAGTTGAAGCTAGCCTGTTAGCTATTCTCTATCTAGTAGAGAAAGATATATTTAATAATAGGTTCTTCCATGTAGATACTTATAGACTGTAATGAAGGCACCCCTTAAAGTTGAGCTATCAATAGACTTGAAGAACTCAATCTATGACTGTAAGGCATATTTTGTAATCCTTCAATGATTCTTGTGGCTCCTCTCTGAACCCTCTCCAATGTATGAACATCCTTCCAGAATTCAGTACTGGAGACATTACATTCAAAAGTGATAGGGTCAGGATATGTTAGCTCTAATAATTTTGTTTAAAGTATCACTTTTGTACAGTGAGAAGTTAGAAGCTTTCTTCAGCTAGCCTGGACTTCAGGTGCTAGAGAGAATGTGGTGTTGAATACCCTTGTGCTGTCTCTGGGGTTCTTCCAAGAGCTATATAAACCAACAGTGACTGATAGCTGACTCTCACTGAAATAATTGTTGTATAGGAGAGAATACTCAGCGGCCAAGGTAGAAAGGTGATTTTAATTGATGCTTTAGATTTAAAAATAGGAGGAGTTTCAGGATGTGGCATTTACCCCCTGAAAGACTGTTTCAGTAAGTACACGGTATTTGGGGAGCTAGTAACTTAAAGAATCCAGATTCCCATTTTTGAACCATCAGACATGTTGTGTGACATATCATAGAGGTTTAAGTACCATATGAGTCAGTGTGGCACAATGTGATCTTTTTGGTGCTAAAAAGGTGACGTACTGTGGGTGTGAATACAGGGAGTTTAATTACATCGGTTGTACCCAATGCAGCTCTGTAGAGTACAGAGTAAAGACCCCTTGGCCTTGCCTGCCTTAGCAACTATTGTAGCTGTAATTCACCAATGGTACAGCTCTATTAATGGACATTGAGTCAGACTGTTGAGGAGGTTATACTATTTAGCTGGCAGTAAAAAAAATCATATGTTTTCTGCTCTTGCACAGTATGACAGGTTATGTAATTTTCAGTGGAACATTCTGTTCGAGAACAGAGAGTCTTACCAAGCATTGTGCTCTTGAGAATGGAAAGTGAAGTATTTAACAAAGTTAGTTCCTTTGATCAGAGAAATCTTATTAAAGGAATGTAATTACTTTTAAAGGTAATCAAGGTACTGTTGGATGAATGGAAGAGCAGGGTACAGTTTCTTGAATTTCTAAAAACCAGGAAACTCACCCTGATGCTTTCTGCAGTGCTTCAGCTCTTAACATGGGTCTCAGCTGGGGTGCCAGGGGTGAGAAGTGCCATACTGGAATCCTGTGCACTAAAGTGCACTTTATTTTTAAGGAACCAAATCTGGCAAAGGGGCAGTGTTAGCCTGCATGGGCCCCAAACCATACTTTCCTTGGAGGAAAGTAAATCCCATGCAACATCCTGTGAGAATTACATGCTACAAATAACTGATAACCACCACATCCACCTGAGTGGCAGATTATCAGTGGTGGAGGCTAATAACGATTCTTTGTTAACCACCAAACAGTCCTACATTTTCAATACTTTGTAGTGATTTTGGGTGCTTTGATTTTTGAGTGACCAGCTTGACATCTAAAAGGGAGCTGTGTTTTAGAAAGGACTGAGCACTCATGCTGTAGAACAGTAAAACCAAATTTGAAATCTGGCATGAACCCTTGGCTTCTCTCTAGGTGTGTTCTAATATAATAAAGCTTTAAACAGCGGAGTTGTCCAACTCACTGCGGACCAGCGTTATCTAATGGGTATAGATGAAGCCAAGTTGGGTTCAACAGTGTCAGCTAGTCCTGTTTAAACATAGGTTCCTACTGAGACTAATCTCCTTCTCATTCACCTCCTATAAGACGTGAGCTTCAAAATGTAATTGGAACCATTTAAAAGTGACATTCTTGGGGGTGTTCTCGTTTAAAAAAAACCAACCCAATTGTTGCGTTAACACAACTTTTTGTATTTAAAGCTGCATTACAATTAATCTTGCAATGCCAGACTTCAAGTCCAACAGCAATGATGGCTCAGCTTTTTTGCAGTTCTCAGTTTTTATTTGAATGTGCAATGAAATGTTTTCTGAATGCAAACATACAAACTTTTTGCTACTGCCCAGGTTGAGATAATGGTACTTTACCAAATGCTAATACACACACTCACTGAATGAATACCTTTTGTGGGCTTATTTGATTCTAGTCTAATTATTTTTGGCACACTGGCCTTTCCCTAATGGTTTGGGAGCAGAAACCTTGCAGTACAGCTTGTTGCTATTTACCCCCAGCTCTTATCTCCAAAACAAAACTTTTATTGAAAGAAATTGACTAGAAAGAAGTTTCAAAGATGTTCATTTGCCAAACTAAACACCGTAGTAGGAATGGATCTGGCTGTAGGAGCCTTGGCTACACTTAAGATCTATCTAGAACTGCCAACGGTTCACTCCACTGGTACTATATATTTTTTTTTGACATAACCGTTGTTACTGCCTCTGGAATGCTCCCACCCTAGCTTACCTGAATGGTAGCATAATGCTCTGCTGCTGGCCCACTCATATTTAGGTAAAGTAAGTGGTCCAATCACAGTCTCTCCCAGCAGTGTTGGCCAAGTCAGTGGTGTGTTATGTTGTAAGTCAATGGGTATCACTGAGTACTATAATTGCACTCCTGCTTCTTGAATTTGAAGTAGTGTCTTTTCATCCCTGTTGTATATTTTGCTTTGGTTGTGTTTCTACCAGGAAACATATCTATTTGCACTTTCTGTAGCCTAAAGAGGAGTTTAAAAATGGCATCCTTGTTTAAACTGAGATTTTGCTCTGTTTTCATTTAAAAGGATTCAGTTAGCAGGAATGAAAATAGTCAGGACCCCTCTTCATCTTGGACGCTACAAAATAGTGGATCTTGAGCAACGCCCAGGGAGTGAAGAGCACCTGAGAAGGTAACTCTTGTAGGAGGGCTCTGTCCTCAAGTTGTCCGAATTCCAGCCTGACCAATCCCTTGTCTGTACAGCCTGCTGCCTGAGTGCTATCACCTTTCTCCTCATGCAGGGCAGAAGGCACAGTCCAAGAAGCTGCTTATCACCATCCTGCTTTTAAATGCTCCTATTTAAAGAAACTGTCTCTAGCTTTGTTCAGCACAGAGTTTAGGAAATTCACGGGGTAGAAACATTTGCTTGATTTGTTTTTATTATAACTTGAATTCCTGCAGACTTGCTGGCAGCCTCTGGCCTCACAGGGAAAAAAGAACGTTTGTGATATCAGCACAATCACATGTCTGGTCAAAAGCCAATTGCAACTGAACCTCACTTTCTATGATTAAATGTTTAGTGTAGATGCTTTAATACTAATTCACTTTGTTTGAAGGCTGTAGCAGTAAGCTTATTCTTTTGATAAGCAGTTGCGAGCAAGAGTTTTATATAAGTACCCAGCCCAATGGGGTCTTAGTCCATGATTAGGGCTCTAGACACTAATACTGTAGTTTTAAAAAATATGAATAAATAGTCAAATTATTCAAATGAAGAAACAAGCCAATTTAGTCATCTCTGGGTATCTTGGAATATTAAGAATCAAGCTTGATCTCCTGCCTCACCCCCAGATTTTTATGTACATCTCAGACAAACTAAATGCCTAAGATTTTGTCAATTATGCTAGCAGTAGTCAAACACTAAGATGTATGCAGACCTATTAAAAATGAGAAATCTGAGAGCTGACTTGAGGAAGGTGGATGCCTTTGTGCTAACTTAAATCCCCCAGGATGTATTTACGTACCAGGTGAAAAGTCTCCACCCAATATAAGTAACACCTGTCCCCTATTCAGTTCAGGCTCCAGTTCCAAATGATCCTTGTTTATAAATGCCATACAATTATTCCGGTTTCCTTTGGGCAAAGGGACATTCTCAGAGCCTGTGGGGGAAGACTTCACCTATAAAGCTTCTACCACCTGGAAGAGCTTCCCTATAGGCCTGTCTACATCTTACTTCAATGTTACCTGAAAGTGCCTCTCCTCCCTGCTTATGCCTCTTGATCATATTCACAAATTGTTGTGTATTTCTCAGTTTGTATTGTAATTGACTAGACAAAGATGGGAATGTGTCCCTGTGCTGTCCTTTTATCTAACTACAGTATTCTCCTCCCTTCAGGCCTGCTCCATTGCACAACACCAGAAAAACATGGAAGGATGATGGAATGAATTCTGTAGAGTTCAAACTCCTTTCAAGAAAGAAACACCTTCTTTATACCAACATCACTGTGGACATTGGGAATGCTCCCACATTGCCACCAAAGGACAAAACCAAAGACAATAGAGCTTGAGTAGGGGGCGTAGCACCTACAAATTGTGCCACACAGGAAGTGCCAGCCTACACTTGGTCACCTCTCCTCTAAACACACAAGGGGTCGTAGAGAAGTCTTCAGGAATCAGGCACAACAGCTCATACTGTTTGTTTGTTGTAAAGAGAATCCCTTAAAGCATTGTAAAATTGATGCTCACTGAGTCCTTTACATGTACTCACGGTTGCAGTTGAGGCTGGTGGATCATTATTCATCACAAGACATCCACTCTAACTTGCATACTCTTAAATCAACATGACCCATTAGCTGGATAGTTAGTTGAATGCCAGCTACATAACCTCTCCCCTATAAGTAAAATAGCTTACTATTTTAAATGGGTAATTGGGATTGAAGTCACTCTCCAATCAGTATGTTCTGTGTTTTGTTTGACAGAAACCTGTCCCACCGGAAAACATTCTCTCGTTGCAATCTTTAAGGAAAAACAAAACTTATTTCAAGAAAGTGTTATTGCCAACTGTTTTTTGTAAATATTATTCAGGAATTTTAAATAAAAGATTGAAAGTTAAGAGCCCTCTTAATTCCTGTTTTATGTGAGCCATTGCTCTATAAATGAGTTTCTCCACAAGTAGCTGAGGTTTGGTATGCCAGAAAGCTTTTTGTCTAGTCAGGGGTAGAGCAAGAACCTGGGCATTAACCTCCTGCATTTTGTCTCTGCCAGCACCGGTGATTAAATATTCCCTTAACACTCCTTAAACTCAGTGTGGGACTGATAGTAGAATAAAACCCTGCATGTATGTATAACAGCTAGGAAAGGGTTACCTTAACCATAAGATGACTGTCCATCATCACAGCCACCCCCTCCCCCCTTACACTGCTGGTAAGCTAAATCAATGACAAGAAGCCCAGAAAAAGAAATGGAAAAGTGGCAATGGAGCAGGTGAAGAGGCCATAGTGCTACCTGTAAAGCCTGAAGTTCTCATTCAGGCAGAAGGTATGGAGTGCTTCCCTAAATTCCTGCCACCACCTCACCTGTGCTCTGGAGAAATGTCTAAGGGAAGTTCAGTCCCCACAGCCCATTCAGTCCTTGGCCTAGCTCTTAGTGCAGTCAACAGGGAACCTGTTGCTTTTGTAATAGACACTTCTTCACTATGTACATTCTCAGCTAGTTCTTGAAACTTTAGTCACTAATCTTGGGCTAAGACTCTAGAGGTTAAAGGCCCTTGTCCTTTCAGCCAGCTGCTGTTTTCACAGATCATGTGAGACAGCGAATGAATTTGTCAGAATCCAGGAGAAAGGTAGCTAATGTCACAGACCAGCCATTCATTCTTAGCTGACTGTAACCACACCTTGCCATCAATCTAAAGTCCTTTCTCTCCCATTGTAGCCCTTAGAAGAGGTAATCTATGAAGAAAGTGGTCTGAAATCCTAATCAGTTGAAGATATTTAAATAATCCCCTTCTCCTTGTAGTTGTAGTCTAGAGGTCACTACTAAATGTGTTACTCATTTGTGGGGGAGAGGAAGAGAGGGACTGCAGCTGTGCTAGGCAATAAAGAAATCTTAATCAGACCAGTCTCTTGGGTTGTAGAATCTTTAACTGCCAGCTAAGGTTAAGCCCATTATCTTTCATTTTTCACACTACCTTTCTTTTTGGATCCTTTCTGTTGTAGGATAGGAAGAGATGTTGACAAGGAAAAACTACTTAACAATGGGAATAAAAACAGATTGTAGTACTGGTCTGTGCTTTTACCCAGACTGAAGGAGAAGTAGTTAGAGGTAGACATTGTAGATCACCCACAATTGATTGTCTATAAAAGACTCAATACATTTAGATACATTTGCAGTAGCATGACTTGAAGTGACCCTGTCCTGTTACTTAATGCAAATTGAATTTCTCACACCCCTTAAACCAGGCTGAAGTACACACAGGCTTCGTATTGTGTCCTGATAATCAACAGACTGGCTCTTTCAGGCCTGGCAGTCTCAGGGGAAGGACCTATTTAATTCCTTTCCCCTAGCAGGACATGATACATTTTAGGATTAAAAGCCTCAACATATCAGCTGATTTCAGATGTTTGCTTCTTTCTTTGTATCTTACCAAGCTGCTCTGGTTAACATCTTGTGCCTATTAAAACAGGATTTAATCATCACAACCAGCTTTGAGGATGGCATCTAGAAACCAACTAGAAAGTCGAAACTCTGGCAAATAGGACCAGCTGAGAAATACCATAAATAAAGGCTGCTGATTTCTGCACTCACTGTTCAGCAGAGACTGTTGGCATTCTGCGGGGTAGATAAATGAAAATACAGTTTATTCTCCTTTAATCATTAGGTGGCCCTACCAATTAGTCTGCTCCAAAAATATCACTTTTCCAGCACAACTACTTTGTTTTCAAGCTACAGTCTATATCATACTCCTCATGCAGTGTACCAGCCCCAACATGAGGTCTTTGTAATATTGCCACAACAGAAGTTGTGGTGGGATAGAGTTCCTCTGAGCTGCTGATCCCTCCTGCATGAAACAGATACTTTCGACAGCTGCAACTTCCTTATTAAAAGGAGCTGTTATCCCTGCAGTGTTCAGGAAGAAACAGCAGATGGCAGCTCATGACAGAATTTCCCTTTCAAAGTGTTCATGGTGGAGCAGTGTCTCATAGCTTGTAGAACATTGATAGCAAGCATCTATTTCAAATTATACAGCATTTGGAAATTACAAACATCTCTGTCAGGGAAATACCCCTTTACCTCAACGACTTCCCCATTCCTTACTGTCTGTCCATCCTCCTTATGCCATTCCCTCCCCTCACATCTCTCACTCTGGCAGAATTAAAAAAACAAAAATTCCCCAAGTAAAATCCTTGGTTTTGAGGAATAAGTTAGGAAAACGTTCCACGCTTTTCCCAATTTAAACCATTCTAAGCACACAACACAGATAGGGCAAGAATGACTGAAATGTAAAATCTGGCCTACGTGCTTGGTTTGAGGGAAAAGATTTTTTTACACTCATTTTTAAGATTGAAGAAGTGCCTGGAAGATGGCAGGACCAAGGGCCACTTTTGAGGTAGTTTTACATAGAGATAGACAGACAATGGGTGTCTCTTCCCTCTCCCCTCAAAACCGCCTGCCCATCAGCAGAAAAGAGCAGAAGTGAGAAATCTCAGACACTGTAGTTTTAAAGTCTCAGCAATTTTTGCTACATTCCAAAATATTAGTAATTTTAGAGCTAGTCTGAAGGTCAAATGGATACAGTTGGCAAATTCAGGGGCCAAGATGGACACTGCTCTTATAAGCAGTAAGCCTTAACAGCTTGAGTCTGTCCCGTGCAAGACAGAATGAATATGCTTAGTTACTAGCTAGAGGAAATAATTCTTTAGACTTCATGCTACCAGAAGCAGATTTTTTCACATTTACGTTTCTAGGTAATAAATTACTGCTTCCTAGAGAAATTAATATAACATACATAAGAATCAAAGCTTTTCTGCTTGTGAAAACTATGATTTTACATTTACAACACTCCCATGCATTTGCAATGGAAAACCTGCAATTTACTGTCACTGCTAACTGGTTTATCCACAAATCTCCCCCATTTTTCTAAAGCAACAACTACAGATAGTCAAATTGTTGTCTGTCTGGGTGTTTATACCACACTGAGCACCAGGCTAATAGTGTCTACAGGATGCAAGGAACAGTAGGTAACAGTCTTAATCCATTTGACACAGGACTGTTACTTGTGTGTATTCCCTCAATGCCCATCCCAGACTGGCACAGTAGGAAGGTTTTAACCATCCTATTGTCTATAACACGGGTTTGCTGCAGAATTAAGTGAGCCTTTTATATATCCACAGGACTCCTGAGCACTCCCCCTGGGTACTGAATTGAGCTGCTAAGGACAAGGGAATCCTTTGGAGTGAAATGGGTTGGATTTTATTGAGAGTTTTTACATTGTCTTCAACGTGGCTACAGTTAACAGGATTCCTTCCCTTCCACACCCAGGCTGAGAGGAAATCAGCCTTTTTTCAACAAGACATTCTATGAAACATTCTTGTACTTTGGATGAGCGCACAGTCTCACTCCTTTTGAAAACACAGCAGTGTTGGCTTGTGTCCTGCTCTCTTAAGGTAGAAGGTTTGGAAACAGCTACTGGAGTTGAAACTTTCACTGTATGTAGATCAAGCTCCCATCAGGGCCAGTGAAAAGCCTACAGCCCAAACAAGCGGACTTTCTAAATAGCCCAACGAAAACAAAAAACCGGGCATGGCAACACATCCACCAGGTCTCCAGCTTACCGCACAGCACTGCCACAAAACAAAATTCTTAGCCAAGGAATTAGAAAGAAGCTATTTCCTCTGCACTCTCTGTGCTGCTAGGGAGCCCCTTCAGTCAGAACCCTACGTTTCCAGGCGCTGCGGCAGCTACCACAAGTGGAAGATCTATTCCCGTCTCCTAGAATCTACAGGAAACAGTGTTACGAGATCTTGGGTGGCATGCTGAAATCCACTGTGATGTTGGTGTACAAAGGGTTGTGCTCCACTGACAGCAGTTTATAGGAACAGGAGTTTAGCCCATCTGTTTTCCACACTCGGGACACCTGCCGCAGGAGTTTCATCCTAAGGATATAATCAGAGAAAAAAATATTTATAGGACTGAAGTTGGGAAACCCGTACTTCAGAGCTAGAGATGCCATTAAAAGTCACAGCAGAGCAGCATCAAGCTCTATCGTGCACTCGTGTTATTGGTGGATCTGAAGAAGTGAGAGCACTTTAGAAGACTGCGTTCCTGTTACCAGTTTTACGTCTATTCTCTTGTGTGCGTGTGTATTGGGAACCACAAATTCCTGCTTTCCCTTCCCTCAGCAGGATCAGACACAGACACACAGGGAGCTTATCTATAATTTCATGAAAACGCCTGGCTTTCTAACCTTTGAGGCTTGAAAAATAATGTGCACCCAAATGATGGTATGTGCCCATAACTGTAACTCCATCTTAGTTTGCGTGGGGCCATTTATGCACACAATTTTAAGAGGTGCTCAGATACCATGCAAAGGTCTCCAGTAATGAGCCTAGTTAGTTAGCCTCTCTCTCCTGTATGGCTCACAGTGACATTAATGTTCAGTGGGAGGAGGACACCTCAGAAAGCACACTTTCCCAGACTGTGTTAGCAGGAGAGAGGCAGCGCAAACCTCTTGTACTGTGTCATCCGTCCTTTCTGTCTCCACCCTATGTGGGGAAAGGATGTGAAATGAGTTCTAGTCCTGACTCACCTCTCTCCATTCACCTCATTGCCTCTGTCTCTTGTGTGGAAGATCATAGTGTACCTGGCTACATCAGGGGATGGCCGCATCACCCTCATCTTCTGCATCTCAACCCTGGAAGTAGTAATATTGCAGGCGGTAAGCTCAGCACCAAGGCAAGAAGAAGGCTACAGACTTGTCTAGAGCATCTGGAAGATAACTGGGGAGCCAAAATATGTCTATAGACAGAGTGCCACACCCCAGAGAACTCAGACACACCCTCCCCTCTCCCCCACACCACAGTCCACCATAGAAATGGAGCCCGGCAAACTTCTATTTTCCCAAAGCAGACTCAGATAGGGCTCCCATTCCTTTTGACCACAGGCAATTAACTGTTAAACTAGTATGGGCTTATTTTGCAAGTTAAACACATTATACAACAGCATTCAAACAGCAATTCTCTCTAGCCTTGTGGCCTGTTTCATGTTGGCTATATTCATCCAGGGAGTCTATGGCATGGCCTCATACATTCTACAATGAACTTGGCCTAATTTCGGTGGCAAGGCCCTAGAGTGGCAGCTGGAGATTCTGGGGTATCATCAGGAAAATTAAAAACAACACTGTCTAGTCTGTCTTGATTGTATGATTGAATTGCATGTTTATTGCCATTATGATTTTGATATTAAATTCACATGATTTTACATTGCCCATTCCGTTTTCAATGAGCTACAGACTTTTATATAGAAACACAAAAATGGCATTGAAGAAGTTGTTGGAGGGAAACTAAAGGCTTCCAACTGAGGTAGGGGACAATTGTGGATTTTGGCAATGGGGAGGCAGTTTAGCATAGCAGGATAAACACATGAGCTGGTGTTGTTAGAAGGACCAAGACACATGGACAAGGAAATGATATTGATGCATTGAAGTCAATAGGTTCTCATTAATCAATGGGGTTCAGAGTGAACATCTTATTGCGATAACTGGGCAGTTGACACCTCTCTGAACTATTGTTTCAGGCTGTCAGCATACATCACATCAGTTTAACCTCTTTATATTTTGAAGGTTCTCTTTGCAATGAGTGCTGATACCTGAAGTGCCTAAAATACAACTGCAAGCACCCACTTTTGGGTGCTTTGTTTTTTTAAATAAAAGGTCATGGAGCAGAATTTTCCTGCAAATGGGGATTTTGAAAGCAAATTTCATGGCCACAGAACTGAATACTCGGGGCTATTTGAGCAACTAGCTGGCAGGTCAGAAAACTGAATAGGGTTTGAGGAGTTGAAGCCCTGAGACTTCTTGATGATTGAATACGGCAGTAAATTGTCGGTTTGTATCCTCAAACTCTCTTAATGAGACTTGCTTTAGAAGGAGGCTCAAAGAAGAGCAGTATGTTTAACACAGAGGCAAAGAGCAGAATACAGATGTAATTCCTTCCACTGTAGCCCTGAGAAGGATTCTAAAGGGATGCCCCTCTTCTGGATGCACAGAACAGCACTGAAAATCCTTCCCAGAATTAACACCTCTGCTCTCAATGAAATCAATTATTTCACTATCACCCTACAGAACACAGCAAGTACGCTAGTGCCAGACAAGCACAATGAAGTGTTATCTTGATTCCAGCACCCAGTAATGCTGGCTGATGAGCCAGTAATACCCTGCCATACACATTGCAAATTCCCTAACTCGTTTACTCTTCATATCTCAAGGACTTCCAGTGGTACATTCCCTTCACTATTCCATCTGCAGAGAAGTTCTCACGTTAAGTCACACATGGAGTATTATCCACAGATATCCGATTCATCCACACCTCATACTATACACACCCATTTCCCTCTAGCCATTTGGTTACCTGATTCGGAGGTCGTCGTCCTCTCCACCCCAGCCCCAGTAATTGTTAGAGAATCCATTCACCTTGGAAAACTGATCCCTTGTTAGAGCAGTTACTCCTCCAAAATATCCCTGGTAACGCAACCTAGAAATATACAAGAAGGTATAGTGAAAAATTGAAAAATAGAAGTGACATGAAATTTAAGAGCTAATACAAAAATACAGCCCTGAAACTTTGAGCCCAAGCTGCGAAGTCTGAACCAAGGTCTGAACTTTCTCCAAAATTCAAAGGTGTTCAGATCGGCCCATTTCTCTCCACAACACTATGATTCGCTTCAGAGTGCTAATCAGAACAATTCTCTCTCCAACTGGCAGCCTGGAGCAGTCTTTACTTTGTTTTTCAACTCTGGATATCTCCTTGCCAGTCAAAGATGGCTCTGTATCCCAAGGGCTCCAAATGAGAAGGGAGGTAGCAAGGCTACACAAGGATATGATTCTGTCACGGATTCTGTGACTTTTAGGGCAGGGCTGGAGCTGCTGTCAGCCCTGGAGCTGCTGAAGCAGTGGCCACAGGGCTGGAGCAGCAGCTGGGGTTGGGTCAGCTCCCTTGGGTCTTGAGCAGCAGCAATCACCCCTGCCACAGAAACAGGAGGGAGACTGTCTCCCCACCTCCCAGAGTGTTTTTAATAAAAGTCAGGGACAGGTCACGGGTTTCTGTGAATTTTTGTTTATTGCCCACAGCCTGTTGCTGACTTTTACTAAAAATACCTGTGACAGACTTTTAACCTTAACAATGACCTACTGAAAGGAAGGATAGCTATTTTCTAATCAGTGGATTAGTAGTATTACAATTTGATGGTAAAATCTTGAAGACTAGATATGAAAAACTGATTGCAACAGTACGGAGCTAGAGGCACTACAGGACAAATTCAGAGGTGATGTGTAATATACTGTAAAGTGTAAGGTAGTGTAAGTTACACATTGGTAAATTAGTGTAAGGAAGCTTGCCTCTAAAGGAGATTAATTTCAGCTTCCTCTAGCTCCTCTGTCCTGGAAATTACACCAATTAGGAGGTGACCCACATTACTGACCTTCTACTCTCTTACTAGTTGCTTTTCCTGACACTTCTCTCCTCTGGCCTTCAAAGCATTGATTACAAACACAACCTCTCAGGTGATATGCAAGTGGCTATAAATTATGTGTGTGTGTGTGAGTCTAAGTAGATGTAACGCATAAGCTGAGGAGACTAGAAGAAGGTGTCAATTACAGTATATACAGAAGATAAGCAAAGTAAATTCAGCCTAGAAGATCCTAGGGCTATTATTCATTTCTTTAATATGCCCAACATGGAAGTCTTCCACCAATGACCAATAAAAGGGCACCCACCTATTTTCCCATCCTTTTATTTTCTTTCTACGGTTAGATAAATGAAAACTAGCCATTCCTTCCCAGAGACAAAAAGAAGGCTTAGAAAATTAACTAAGAAAATCTCTAGTAAGAGCAAAAATTCATCTGTGATTCACTAGTCAAAACAGATGCAGTAACTAGGACATCTGAGGTCATTCAAGTGCCTCCAGGGTCATTCCATTGTTACTCTTCTAGAATCCAAATGTCTCCTGAACAACTGGGGTTATTGCTCCTGCTGTGTTCAGTGGACCGTCTTCAGGCCCTTGGTATTCTCTTTGCAAAGTGCAGTACTTCCAGAAATCTGTTCTGAGTCTGGTTTTCTTCTGGGTGGAATCCTGGGGTTAGACTGACTAAGTGGTGACAGAGACAAGGTGGATGAGGTGATATCTTTTATTGGATCAACTTCTGTTGGTGAAAGAGCCAAGCTTTGGAGCTCCACAGAACTCTTATTCAGGTCTGGGAAAGATATGGTAAGAGGCTTTTTATTCTGTTTAATGATTTGCACACCAAGTCTTCTCCCTGTCTCTTTGTAAAGGGTATAAGAGTTTTACTTTCACACACTGCAGCTCAGTTTTTGAATAGCACAATTTTTATCATTAATATTTGGATACAGCATTCCTACTTCAACTCCTCTAAGTGTTCATGCCAGATTTGATGGCCTCTTTTATTTGAGGTGAGTGGGACTTGATTTCCTATTTCACACTCTAGATATATTATTTGTATTACAGTAGCACCTAGAGGGCCCAATTCACATCAGAACCCTACTGTGTTATGAGCTGTATAAACAGCTAATGAGAGGCAGGATCATCCTCCCTAAAGTTGCTCTAATAAAGCTACCTCTTCTACAGAAGAAGGTCTGATATGGAGATCTTACAGAAGAAACTTTATTAGAGCAACTTTAGGGAGGATGATCCTGTTAAATCACAGGACCAGGAGACCTGAAATGAATTTCTGGTTCTGCCACAGTGTCTACGCATAACCACCAAAAACATCACTTAGCGCACTCAGAATCTCCATTTCCTCATGTGAGAAACAGGGCTAACAACAGTGACCTATCGCACCGGTGATTTGTGAAACTAAGTTAATTTATGTTTGTAAAGCTCCTTGGATAGAAGGCACGATAGAAGGGCACAGTACCATATCAGATGGCAGGGAATGCACCAAACTAAGGATCCTGTAGAAAGGGGAATGTTTCCAATAACCTGGCAATTACCAGTCAAAATATTCTCCAAGTTCTTCCATTCCTACCTGTACCCAGTGTTGTTCCTGCCAACTACAAGGTGCTTTGGTTGTTTGTCACACATGTATATATTAAAGTCATTCTCTGGCACGAGGTCCACATCATGGAAAATGAAACAATCCCACTCCACCTCTTTCAGGGCCTCCAGGTATCCTACGTTCAGCAGTTTAGCTCGGTTAAACTTGCTGTTGCCAGCCTGTGAAAAAAGAAAGGAAAACAAGACATACATCAACCCCATTAAACTTGATTTGCTACCTGCCTGGATTCCATCCTAATCACATAGTTTACAGTATTCTTCATGGCTCACAGCCTTTATATTGTATCAAGTTCTCACACCACACTATTCCTTGACATTACAAGTGGGCATCAAAGCAGCCAATATTGTGAAGTATTTCTTCATTCCCTACCTGTCATGAATCTACTCCTATTACTGATCTTAGAATTTCCATCAGACAAGGTAATGGAAGAGCTACGGCCATGTAGCTTAGGAAGCAGAAGAAAGTGCTGACTCTAAATGCAACTGTTATCATGAGTTACATAAAAATAAATGTATTATAAAACTTGGCACTTTTCTTCTATAGATTTTAGAGCACTTTATAAGGCAGGAACATATTACTATTTCCATATTGAGAAGCTGAAGCACAGAGAAGTTAAGTGACTTGCTTAAGGTTACACTATGTGGCAGAGCTGGGGGGAAAATGTGGTACTCCTAACATCCAGTCTGGTACTCTATTCACAATTTTCACACACTGTCTTATATACACAGTGCTGTACCAGACTACTGGCTTGGGATTTTTTTTTTAAACTGATTGTATGTGTTTACTTTTTGCTATAGTTTGGTGCCTCTTCCCTTCTCAGAAGTATCAGTTTCTATAGATTTATTTTAATTGTAGCTCAGTAATTTTAAGCTGTAGCCAGTTTCATAAGCTTTTGAGGGTGACAAAATTCACGTCAGAGTAACGATGCAGCCATCTGGTAAGCATGCATGCATTTGCGTACACAAGTACACACACCCACACACACTAGCTTGCCAAATGCATCCTGTATGAACAACAACCAGCAGTGCAAACAGAAAGAGAATGACAGTTAAAATTCCCTTTAAAAAGGAAGTAGCCTATTTTCCATCTTTATCAATATTTATTTTTATAAAATCATCTGCTAAGGAATTAGGATCAATATTATTTATCAGTTGCTATTGGATTTAACCCCAAGCTATTATATATTGCCTGGAGACAAAGCAGCGCGCGCACGCACACACACAAGATTCAGTTGTGACAGACAATAAGCTGCAATGTATTAATCTATGAATACTGACACACAATAATAGTACGAATATTGTAAATGACCTGGTCAGGGAGGTAAATGTATTGTGTAACTATGGTGAGTTAATAGAATTTCCTGTATGACTATACTGATCTAAATTAATAACAGGCTGTAGGGAGAACAAACAGGAAAGCAACCCAATAAGCCTAGGGTGAGCAGCCTCCAGCACACAATGCAGGACAAGCTGTTAGCTTCTAGGATCCTGTCTCCAGGTTGAAGTGTCAGAGTTGTTTTGTCAAAGCTGGGAGCTTGGAGGTCAAAACACTAAGAGTTTAAAAGCCCTTCTCCAGAGGAAGAAGGAGGGCTCACTTGCCAGAAGCCATCCAGGGAGACAGAGGTGCTCTGGGAAGGAGTCTGAAGAAGCTGGCTCTTCTCACATCCAGAGGATGGTAAGCCTGAGGGAAGATCAGGCATGCATATAGGCTGGGTATGGATATGGAGCCTCCCAAAATTCTGATGAGAACATTTCATCCTGGATGTGTAAGTTTAATATGCTGGGTAAGTTCATTTTCTCAGTAACAAACATTATTAGGATGGTCATTTCAAGCCCTAGCTCAGAAATGCTAAATAAGCTACAATACATTTCATTGTTTATTCAGGCTGGCAAGTGCTTCCTACCTATGATTTTGAAGGCACTAGCTACATCAAGGAAATTTTCTAAAAATAGTCCAGATTCCCCAGTATTAGCAATAGTGGGAGCACCAACACAGAAGGGCTGCCCGGCTGCTTGCTCCCACAGCCATTTTAGCACCATAACAACCAAACCTATTCTGAGCAGGCTTGGATGGCACTTAGTTTAAAGCACAAAAGGTAGCTGGCAGCCAGTCTGCCTTGAAACTTGCAACATTGTTAACGGGCAGAGAGCTGAACTGGTATTACCAAAGGTGGGACATTTTTAAAAAGTTTCTCTAATTCAGATGGGATTTCTGAGTGAAAGGGATGCTGTAGCCAATAAAGGAGACAACCAGCCCTGAGGCACCATTACAAAGCCAGAAGGAATATCTGTAGGGCAGAAGAATTTGGGATGCGTAGGAATTTAATTAATCTCCCATTCCTCTCAGGCAGGTAGTTCTCTGGCCTTCATGGTTGCCTCACCTGGTGGATGACATAGATACCATAGTCCAGTTGTTGTCTCTGTAGGAATGGGTGGAGGTGCTCCAGCAGGTACAACAGGTGTTTCTCTCGATTGCGGTGTGGGATCACGATGGCCACTCGTTGCAGTGCTGAGCAATCTGCAGGGCGATGCCGGCCTTTTGCCACCTCAGGGTTCTCCTTCTGTACCTCTTCCAACGTGAGAGATTCTTTGAACTTGAGCTTGCTGGTGCCCTCTGCAGGAGAAGCACAGGAGGCATTCTTAATTCATTTCTGGTTTCAGGCTAGCTCACTGCCGTCATGGGAGTGCTCTGCACTCCAGCTTTCATAGATTCCAAGGCCAGAAGGGACTATTATGATCATCTAGTCTGACCTGCTGTGTAACACAAACCATAGAACAGCACGAGAAGCTTGTGTTCAATCCCAAATTCTAATTTATCTTGCTTCCCAGATCAAATGGAATGGGAAGTGCAGTAAAGTCAGTACCTGGGTCCTGGAGGGAGAGGGTACTTGGAGTTGCTTAGCATTTACTCACTTACTGAAAGGAGCAATGCCAATGACATATAAAAGGAGTCGCACTCAATCAGAAGGATAGTGATGGCTTCAACATGGCCTTCAATGGGAGGGAAGGGGAGGAACAAGAGTTGAGAGATATGAGAATAGGAGTGCAGGGATTCATGATGGCTTTAACCATGGACGTAAACATTGTAGGGCCAGACATCAACTTAGAGCAGGAAATGGTTCTTACAAATCTTACATCCTCATGACCAAATGAGACCTTTTCAATGGCTGCTGTGCAGATCTTTCATCATACCCGCTTCTGACACAAAGAAAGCTCACTTGAAAGAGAAAAAATCCAACAACTGTGATTAGAAATGGTTGCAAAGTTTTGACTGGAAAAAAAAATTTCCCCAAGAAAAAATGACTTTTTTTTTCTAATTTTTGGGAAGGAAAAAAATTCAGCATCCCCCAACCAGCTTGCATGAGCACGGGCGTACACGGAAGACAACATGGTATCGAAGCTTTGTGCTGCTAACACAGAAGTCATCCAATGGCAGTAAAGGTGAAAAAGGTAGATAGGCCAATATGGTGAACCTCAAGGTTCCACATAGAGCTATTATACTAATAAAAAGGGCCAGGCTAAGGAAGCCTCTGGAGATGTCATTTTGACTCAAAGACAGCATTAGTCCCCAAAACAGTCACAGTCTTTGTCAAAGGAAGGTGCACTAATGAAATGGCATTTCATTTCTCACCGGGATTTTCAAATCTGTCATGGAGGTGGAAAGGGGAAGTGTATGGGTTTTGAGGAAGAGGGAAATCTCTTAAAACAAAAGCAGGATTCAGCATAAAAGAAAGAGTGAAGCAGTGGAACCAGCAAGCAAGACAGGTAGGGGCAGAGACCCATTTCCTTCTAAATTATCATTCTGGAGTTCAGTGTGTTGCAATATGCATTTTAGAGGATGAGCTGCACTCAAGTACTGCAGACTTCACAGATTAAACAGTGAAGAGCAGAGCATGGGACCCGTAATAAGCCCAGTAACAAGGTACCTACAGCTGCCAATGGAGCATAGCGTCCAGATTATCAGGCTGCTGCAGCTATTTCTGATGGGGTTTCCATTCCGGTCTAACTGGATGCCATAGCCAGAAGTACATATGGGCCAGACTAGTTTCAGAGGCAAGTATGAATGCCCTCACTCCTCTCTTTCCAGTGCTGGCATGTTGGGTTTCTGCTAGTCTTTCAGAATGGAGGCAGGGGGACAGCTATGTAGTAATGCATGAGCTACCACAGCTAGTTTGTTTAACTCACCTGGTCAAAGCACCATGGGGTATGGGGGGACCCAACAACCTCTCCCCACAATGTATTAAGTTGTCCTACACATCTCTTTATACCTCAAGTATTTCTAGGGTGAACTGATACCTAACTGTTGAGAGGGTGCTGTCTATAGGACATGGTATGCAACAGCTTTGAGTTTGAAAAGCACCTGGGTGAGAGGTGGCCAGAGGGGAACCAGAGAGACAGTAGCACAAAAGCAGATTTCATGTGTTACAGGTGCTGAAGATTGAGCCACTTACGCAGGTAGGGAGAGAGAGCAGGGCAGTGACTCATGGTGGACTTCACTGTGGAAACGTCTACAGTTGACAAGACCTTTTTCTGATTCTCCTCCTCCTTCAGCGTGGTTGCCTTTCTGAAATTCTCCACCGAGCTGTTTGCTTTGGGAGTCTCCTGCATAGCATCCACAAGGTAAGTGGAGGTGGCCCACCCCACCACCATCACACACAAGGCGAACAGCAGCAGCAGCTTGAACTTGTAGGAGAGGTGAAGGATGCCAGAGCTCAAGCCCATGGCCCTCCCTTGTTTGCAAGCTGCTCCCTCAGCAATGTTCCTGATGCAGCCCCTCTTCTGTACACCTCAGAAGGGTGAAAATAAAGAGCCCAGAAGGAATGTCACAATAAGGCAGGAAGCGGGGAGATATTACAGGCTGCCAAGCCTCCTGTTGCTTTGGAAATCATGGAGCTCTGGTGCAGTGATCGCTGGAAGGCAAACATTACGACTCACCCTGGTCCAAAACAGAAAAGAGGTTATTTTATATTCCCCCAGCACAGCTGCACTGCAGTGCCCTCCCCCACCCCCAAATTCACTAAAAGAACATGGGGCATAGCGGTGCTAATGGAGAGCAGAGAGCCAAAGCATTACAAGTAGAGGCAACATTATCTAGTTGGTAGGGCACCAGACAGGAAGTTGACAAAGCTGGTTTTGTTCCCAGCTTTGCCACTGACCTGCTGTGTGACATTAGTCAAATCTCTTCCACTCTGGGCCTCTGTTTCCCCTCCCACTCACTCTGTCTAGTCCTATTTAGATTATGAGCTTGGCAGGAACGGTCTCTTACTAGAGGTGTGCACAAGTGCCTAGCACAACAGGGCCCTGACCTTGGTTGGGGTCTCTAGAACTATTTCAGTACAAATAATTAACAGCAACTGCAAGGCAGTCTAGCCATACTCCTGAGAAGTGAGGCACAGTTGAAATGACCTCTGCGAAATGAAACTTGCTTTGCTTTAAGGAGGGAGATTCTCAGGGATGCACCCCAGGAGTGAGCTACACAATGCTTCCTTTGCGTCAGAATTCTTTCCTTCCCCATCAGCCACTTAGCACCTCTGCCCTCCACTTTCTTCTTATCTGCTCTCAGAAAGTTGAAGAACTAACTTGGAGGCAAGTTATCCTTTTTCTCCTGAGTGGGAGTTTCATTTTCAAGCAAGATTTTCCCCCAAGGATCCTGTGATACTGACAAACCAGCTGCCAGTTCATGCCAAGGCTTCAGCCCTCACTGAATCCTTACACATGCATAGCCGGAAACCTATGCATCATCATCAATATTATCAGCAATATCAACAGATATTAGATGGTAAGTAGATAAGAACGTGTTTAGACTTGATAAAATGTTTGTAGGATGCTGGATGAATTGATCTCACTTATAAGGTCTACAGCCTGTGGCACAAAGTTATATTGAGTGTTTGCATTATAAACCTCTGTTAACTGTAACTCAAACAGGAAATGAAGCACCGATAAGATAAAGCGCTGGCCCTGCATACAAGAATAGCCCATTCAAAGCAATTAATAGAATCATAGAAGATTAGGGTTGGTAGGGACCTCTGAAGGTCACCTAGTCCAACACCTGGCAATATATCTAGTCCAACCCCGTATTGACATATATTGTAGCTTCAAAGGACAGAGACTTTGTTGACTGCACTCCTAACTTCCTCCACGAAGAAGAGACCTATGCATTAACTCATTCCATCAGTATTGGACTCTGGAGTAGAAGGGATAAAAATCCCTGACAAGGAGAAACTGAATCTCTTTTATGCTGTCTGGACCATACTCACTGATCTCATGTGTACTTTGGTGGATTACTCAACAGCCCGCCTTTGTCTACATCTCACCATTACAGGGACACAGCTGAGTTTGCTTGGGCCCCAGAATTCCAAGAGGAAAACCACTAGAACATTTTGTGTCTGAACAGCACTAGTCTCTGCAATGACCTCTGAGAACGGGAGGAACCGGTTTGTTCTCTTTTGAGGTTCAGAGAGAAATAAAACTTGCACCAAGGAGAACAAATGACGTACAAATAATCCACTGAGTCACTCACTGCCGATCACCATAGGCGTGTGCACGGGGTGTGCCAGGCACACCCTAATGCAGGGGAGTCAAACCTTTGTTATCCGGCCTGCGAATCTTTTTGACGTGGGCCGGTAGAGCTGCCGCCCAAAGAGTAGAGGGCGCGCGCGATTTCTCGGCGGATGGCAATAGAAAGCGAGCTGCCGCTGAAAATGAAGTAGCCGCACGATGTTGCGGCAGACGGGAGCATGCCGCGATCTGCCGCCGAAATCCCGTTCGTCGTGAGATTTCTTGGCGGAGACTAGGACGCGGCGGGAAATTCAAATGTGGCTCGCTGGTGGAATTGAGTTTGACATGCCTGCCCCGATAAAGACCCTGGGTGCACACCCTAATGAAAATTCCCTGGGTGAACACCCTGATGAAATGTGCTGCACACGCCTATGCTGATCCCTTTCAGCCCCACACCTTGATCGTAGGCGAAACTTTACACACAGAAATATCGAGCTCATCTAAAAAAAAAAAGCTGTTGATGTCATTATGGTCATTATAGAGCACCAGATACCAACAGCAGTGCTGTAACCAACATGGGGCACTAGCACTAAGCTAGTGCACTTAAAATAGAATGAAGGCACAGATGGCAGGGTGGGCTCGCTGCCCAAGTATGCACCTAAGGTCTCGGATGAGCGTGTACTTGGGATGGGTAGCCTCTCCTGCTGCTGGCACCACCATAGCTATACTGCCATTTTTAGTGCACTCTCTCAATCAGATCTAGCAGGGTTGTCTCCTTGAGCTGGAAGTTGCAACTTCCACCTACACTGCAGAAGGAAAAGAAATATGAGGAGGCAGCTAAAGATCAGCCTGAGTAATAAGAACACTGGTAAAATGCAATGCAACTCAAAACACTTTACAAACAAATTAAACCTCTCAGCACCCTTGTGAGGTGTATATCATTTTACAGATTGGTAAACAGGAGCACAGAGGGAGAAATAATTTACTTTGGTCCCACAATCACTCACTAACTGTGTGGAAGAGAAATCAGGAGACCCAACTACCAGCCTCTGCACTATCCAGCAGAGAACACTCCCCTAACATTGAAGGCGCAAAGTCATAAAATAACTATATAATAATGGCATTTCAGCATCTCCTCCCTGTGCATGTTGATTCATGCATCTATAGGCTTTAGTGAGGAGCACACCGTTTTACAGCCTTTTACTCATACAGAGCAAACACAAGAGACACTGAGGTGGAGTTTATTTCTCCTGGTGTTTCCTCAGAGCTAACTAAATTCTAACTGCAGAATCCTTGTTACTGGTGATGAGACACATTCAGAGAAGAGAATGGCTTGGGGATGCCAACTGTGAAGCATGGGGACACCACCACAGAGGCCAAACTTTTAAAATGCAACTTGCATTCCTCCCCCACCCCCAGTGAGAGCGATGTGCTGCCAACATTTTAACGAGGATTCTCTGAAAAACAGTCTACCTCACTTAGCAACATATGGAACATTCTCTGGGGAAAACACTCTTCCGCAAAAACATCCATCAATTCCTTACTCTTCTCCCCTACAAATCATGAATTCTTCCAACCAACCAGCCCACATGCAAGGGTTGCACAGAGCTGGGGTGGTGTGGGAGTAGGTTCCTTCTGACAGAAAGGCTGAGTGATACAGTGAAGAAAGGATCCCTTTGGTTCTGAGGTAGGTGGGTCTCCCCTAACAGATCTTAGAGGATTAGGTGGGAGAAGAGGTTCTTAGTTGGTGGGGAAGGGGCTCCCTCTCAGTACCAACTCTTCAAAACAATGAGACAAGGTAGCTGAGGTAATATTTTGTATTGGATCAAGGTCTTCAAACTATAGATAGTTCATGAGAGGGACAGGCATTGGCATTGAGAGAGGCAGGCTGCAATGGTTACAAGACTCCTGCTCAATTCAGTAGCAACTTCTTCCCATCTCTTTCTTATTTGTGACTGAAGTAGCCTGTGCAGAGGGAGGGCACAAGAACTACGTGCTGCATCCCTCATTCACCATTGTCTCATCCAAAGTAGACACTTGAATTTGAACAGGTTGAAGCACAAACAGTTCAGCATGTCCTCACTAGCCTTGTTTGGCCCTGTGTCCCCACTGAGAGCATGTCCACACTACAAAGTTAAATTGACTTAAGTTGACATCCAGCCACCGCAGTAATTAAGTCGGTCGGGCGTGTCCACACCACGCTCATCGCGTCAGTGAAGTGAGTCCTCACTAGCAGCGCTTTCATTGATGCACAGATTACAGAGCAGTGTACTTGCTGTGGGTAGCTATCCCACAATGCAAATAGCCGCAGGGAATTTGGAGAGGGCTTGCAATGCCTCATAGCACCAAAACATTATCGCGGGGGAAAATGGGAACGTGGCTTCCACCTCCCATGATAGTTTCTTCCCTCCCTCCCCTGATATCAATGGCAAACAAACTGATACTTTTTCACGTCTTTTTTCAAAAGCCTTGCTCAGCAGTGCATACATGATAGCCTGAGAAGCATGGACCCTGCTCAGCTGTGCACTCGTGTTATGAGCATTACAAACACTTCGCGCCTTATCCTGCAGTATTTCCAGAGCTGAGACAGGAGCCGCTGTGTTGTCAGTCAAGCAGCTGTGCTGCAAGCCATCAAACCAACAATTCCCGGTTGCTTTTAGCAGTCGTGCTATAGCTTAACACAGTGGAGTGCTGTTTCTGGTCCCGGGAAACAAGCACTGACTGGTGGGATCGCATCATTATGCAGGTATGGGATGACGAGTAGTGGCTGCAAAACTTTTGAATGCAGAAGGCCATTTTCCATGAATTTTCTGCAAAGCTTTCCCCAACACTGATGTGCAGCAACACTAAAATGAGGGCTGCTCTGACAGTGGAGACGCGAGTGGCAATTGCTCTATGGAAGCTTACAGCACCAGACTGCTACCAGTCAGTGGGGAATCAATTTGGAGTTGGTAAATCCACCATGGGAGCGGTTGTGATCCAAGTATGCAGGGCCATTAATCGACTTCTGCTAAGAAGGGCAGTGACTCTAGGCAACATGTAGGACATAGTGGATGGTTCTGCAGTGATGGGGTTCCCTAACAGCAGTGGGCGATAGATGGCACGCATATCCCTACCTTAGCACCAGCCCTCCTTGTCAAAGAGTACATAAACCAAGAGGGATACTTTTCAATGGTATTGCAAGTGCTGGTGGATCACAGCGGGTGTTTCACCAACATCAATGTGGGATGGTCAGGAAAGGTGCATGACACACACATCTTTAGGAACACAGGTAATGTATGCCACTTATCTGTGTTGTGCTTTCCCACACCAATCCCTCTGTTGCATCAGTTTCACTGCACCTCCCTTCCCCCCCTTCTTCCAAAGTCCCCATGCTTGGAATAAATAGAGTTTTTCATTCTCAAAACCTTGACTTTTATTGCTCCCCCACTTTAGTGCTACCTCCAATCATGCTAAACCCAATCCCCTTCTGACTGTTGCCCCATCCAGAACTGACAGAGAAGCTGATCTTCATCAATGCAACACTTCTCTCCCTCTCCCCAGCAACTGGTTCTTCAAAACCCTTGACAAAAAAGTGACAAAGAAACATGGAACTCAAGAGAGTCAGAGAAATATCATTCTTGGCCTATCCAGACAGGGAACTGAGGGTCAGGTTGCTGAGAATTTTATAAATTACAGGTCTTTAATTATTAAGCATACTTAGGGAATGCAGATCTAAAAAGCAGTCTTCAGGTTAATAGATCCTTATATTTATTTTCTAAGTGTAGTGCTTTTTCTTTTACAAATTGGATTTTAAGATCTTATTCTCCAAATAAATATAGATTAAGTTCTTGAGCACTTTTTTTTTTTTTTTAGACTAATTAGTCTGTAGACAGGAAAGTGGGAAATTACGAATACACTTCACTGATTGGGCCCCCGTCTATTTCTGCCCTGCACTTTATGTGGCAATGTCAGAATTACAGACTCACTTCCTGCTGACAATGAATACAACACTGTTTTAATAGAAGGCAGACAGTACTAAAGATATGATGCCTGTGTCTCTGCTTCACTGCAGAGTTTCTGCTTAGAACCTCCCGCAGCCTCCGTATTATGGGAGTTGAAGAAACTTTTGTCTGCCACTCCTGGCACTGAAAATGGTATGAAATGATACTGACTGAATGATGAAAGGGCCACAATTACGGCAGGTCAGATGGCAAGTCACTGACACGCCTCTGACCCTGGTTCATGAAATACAAACACTGCTTGTGTGCTTTTGGGATTCCCATGAGACCCAAGAATCCAGCTGTTCTAGCGCTCCTCTTTAGTGTGGCTCCCAACCCCACTCTGGCTACGCTCTACTGCAGATCTGCAGCCATTATGTGCTGTGGCTCTGTTTAACTGGTGTCCAAGGTGGTGACCCTGCACACGGTTCTGTGGTGAAGGTGCCACTGCATTGTTTAGAGCATGAAGTATTACCTGCACTTAGCAATGTCAGGCCTGTTGGCAAGAGTATCTCCCTCTTGACACAGAATCATCAGACCATCTCTTGAGCCTGTAAATCTTGACAGACTCACTGATTTGAAATAAAATCAGACAAGGGGAATATTATGATAATCAAAGACAGAGAACACTTCCTGCTCACTTAGTCACCTGAAGCATGTGCCAAGTGAACAATACTTAAGTAGAGCCACTTTGAGCTTCCTGCTGGGAAATAGTTCAGCAGCTGCCTTTTCTAAGACTGGGATTCATAAGCTCCCTGCTAGGCATCCACTGAATTCTGGCTCAGAAATTCTGTCTAAGCAGCTCAGGACTCTTCATCCACACAATCAAGTGGCCTCAATGCCCAGCACAGGTTTTGAACAGAGAAAGCAATAGCTAAGATAGAGGAAAACTCAGTCAGGAAGAAACAAAGAGAGAGAGGCAACAGCAGATGAGAAGAAAAGTGGAGAGATCCCAAAACAAGAAGGGAATACTCCGGTTTGTAGAAAACAACAACAGCTAAGAAGAAAATATTTTTTTCAATTAAAAAGAAAAGGAATAAACAGAAAGGAGAAGACTAATACAGAATGAATTAGAAGTCAGCCCAAAACGGAACACAGATCAAAACCAGATTAGAATCTACCCCAAATCCTGGATCCAAATTTCATAACTCAATCCATCTCTGTAATGGGCTGGACCAAGCCCCCCAAATCTCAGAAAATACACATCCGGGTGAAAAAAAAAATCATGATTCAAGTCCACCTCTCTCTCAGAAAAAACAAGAAAAGGTACGGAAAGAAGGCAAGGAAGCAATGGAAAAAGAAAAGGGAAAACAAGGAGGAAACAAAAGGCTGAGATTTTAGAGCTGCAGTGAAATACTCAGTAACAAAGTCACTTCCCAAGTTTTGGTTAGTCTCACCAGAAGACATGCCATAGCAATAAATTTGCAGGAGGAGGGTAATAGGAGGCAAAGGCAAATATTGTGACTGATACAACTTGAGTCAAATCACTCCTCACAAAGTTAACAGGGTAGCATTTATTCTTTAATATTGCTTGCAGAAATATCACTGTGTTCCCTTCATACAAATTTCAAGTCCCATTCAGTTGTCATTTTAATAAGTTTTGCCTTATCTGATATTTCTATTCTTCTAGTGTTACTGTCATTCCTACTGTGCTACTCACCTAAGTAAAATTTCACGTGATATCCTGACTCCCAATGTGTCATCAAAAGTCATATGGCATTTCACACAGATGAGGGATTGTTAACCCTGGGGTTCAGGCCAAATTCAGGTTCACATATTTACATTTTGCCTACCTAAATCCTCCCTCTAGTTTCTACCGGATACAATATTCATGTTCACTATCCTTCATAAACTGTGTTGCAGTGCATCGTAAACAACTGATACATTTCTCCCAAGAGATAGTTTCCCTTAATTGATGGGTGACATCATCACTATATATAGAGTGGTTTGCAAAGAGGTCTGGGGAAACCTTGGAATGATAAGTTAAATAAAATAGTGATCTTTACATAACTCTTAACATACTGGAAATTTACTCTGTTTAAAGGCATTTGACCAAGACCAACTTACTACACTCATCTGTAATCTCTGGTTTCACTTCAGAAAATGTATTCCTTTAAACGAGGTAAAATAGCCACCCATTCCTGAAATGTGTGCGTGTCACAGTACGGAACCTCTGAGTCAACTTTACGGCCTCACTCAGGTCTCATGACTTAAGCCATCACCTTTCTCAGGGTGGTAACACCCATATCTCTCCCTCTAGACTGGGGATTTAGGCTACAATTCCATCCTGCAACTCACTGATTATCTTAGCAAGTCTGAATTTATTTCTGCAATTGCTCTCTCAGGGACAGTGACAGAGTTAACCAGTGACCAGCCAGCCTTCCAAAAGCAAAAGTATTTATTCAGAACAGAAACATTATAGAGCAATCCTATCTTAAAAACAATAAACAGTCTACACTCATGCCAAGCTTACGAGGGTGACACCCATTTTCCACACAGAGTCCTTCAAACTCCCCTAGCCCTCTTAGTTCAAGTCTCACATCGGTTCTTGGATGTGTGAGGGAGAACTCCTCCTCTACAGCAGGCTGCACACTTAATACAATTCTCAGTTCTTTGTCTGCTGAACCTCTTAAACCCACTCAAAATTAGTATACGCAGTCTCCCCTCCCCCCTTCTGCCAACTTGTTTATCTGTCTAGAGATTTGCAGTAATTACCCTCCTAGTGAACTTTGCTCTCTATAGTCCATTTGTGCTTAGTGACTTCTTCTCAGTGCTTGTCTTGTTTCAAGAAAGAGGTTAAACCCTTCCCACCTGGTAGGTAACAATATAAGATGAGAGGGGAAACAGTCACATATTCTTTCATAAAAATAAAGTTCCCCATTTCTCCACAGAGTGGACTAGCAAATGTGGAACAAATTAAAAAGAACATTACTTCTATATAAGTATGTTGTGATTCCCTCCAAGACCTCTTTCCATTCAGCTTCCCGACTCAGTTCAACTCCAGACTTCACCACTAAGGTATCTTTATTCAGCATACAGCAATGCTATGCTGAGATAATCAGACTGAAATGCAGGGGGGCGGATGCAAGGTACATAACAGCTCCAAAGTTACTCGGAAATCCTCTCCTTTTATATACATCTCATTACCTTTCCTATACATTGCATTACACATTTTTGGATTGGCTTAGTTACTTTGCAGGAACCAATCCCTGCACAACATGCTCTGTCCATGCAAGACTTACTCTCTACCTCATCTCTACATTCCTAACTTATCTTATTCATAGTAAATGGTTCCGTTGGTGTTCTCCCAATTATCTTAGGTCTGGTCTACGCTAGACTGATTTGTCGACCAAAGTCAGCTTTTTTCAACAAAACAGTGCTGGTGTACACGCTGCAATCACCACTCACCCACCCCCTGCTGACAAAATAAAACCACCTCGATGAGAGTCATAGAGCTTTTTGCGCTAAACCTTTAGCAACAAAGATACCGCACCTGGTTATGTCGTGGTAAACAGCCTGCAGAAGAGTCCCACAATGCCCATCCTGACCCCTCTGGCCATCAGTTAGAACTCCGCTGCTCTGCAGTCACCCACCACTCCCCTTTAAAGTCCCAGGAATTTTTGAAATTCCACTTCCTTCTTGCTTGGTCAGCGTGGAGGGCTTGCATTTCTTCTTCCCAGCTGACCACGATGGCTCCATCACCAACTGCTTGGAGCACACCAGAGCTTCTGGATATGATTGGCATTTGGGAAGAGTTGGCCGGGCAGTCCCAGCTCTGCTCCAGCTGAAGGAACTTTGATACCTATGGCCAGATTTCTCATGCCATGGTGGAAAAGGGCTATGAATGGAATACGCTGCAGTGCCGAGTGAAAAATCAAGGAGCTGCGGCAGAGCTACCAAAAGCAGGCAAACAGTCGATGTGGTACACAGCCAAACACCTGCCACTTCTATGAGGAGACGGAAGCCATCCTCAGCAGTGACCCCACCTCCACCCCCAAGACACCCGTGGATACTTCCTCATGCCTGAGTACAGAGGATACCGGAATCAACCCCGATGAAGTCATTGACAAGAAGGTGGAGTTGGATGAGTAACCGGAGCCGGTAACCGGGTCAGTTGGTGACATGGGGAGTCAGGATCTTTTTGCGACCCTGGAGGGTTCCAGCAGTCCCAGCATTGCAGCTCTGGCGTGCAGGATGCAGGAGAGGGGAGCTCTGGTAAATGTTTTTCAGAGCTGATGCTACTTGTTTACAGGAGGCATGGGGGTCCTTTGCTTTGGTAAATGATAGACGTAGTTGAAGGGCTAGAAGTGCATAAGAGTAGCTTTGTTTCCATGTGCTTCCCAATCCCTTCCATAGCTAGGCAGAGCGGCTTAGAAGCATGTTAATGCACACCAAGATTTCACAGGTATCCTCTGGTCAAATCTCTAGGAAACTTTCCTGGAGGTACTCACTGATCCTCTGTCTCAGATTCCTCAGCAGAGTGGCTTTGTTTCTTCCCCCATTATAGAGCACTTTCCTGCACCAATCAGCAATCACTTGCGCATGGACCAAAGCAGCGCACAGGCGAGCGGTATAGGGACCCAATACGAAGCTGTTCACAATGTCCCTTACTACTTTCTCCCCTCCAGCCCAGTGTTTTGTTTGAGTTGTGAACAGTTTTCATTTAATAAAGACAAACTATGAAAACAATAACCACTTTTTTTCTGTGTTCTTGGTACTTCCACCTGTCACTGATACACAGCTCAAGCTGGATAGCAGTCATAGCATGGCACAGTACTGTTCACAAAACACCTTACTAGTTCTCATTCTCAAAATGGGCACTCAATGCCTCCCTGATCCGAATGGCGCCCTGTTGCACCCCTCTAACACCCCTAGCATCTGGCTGTTCATATTTAGATGCAAGGCAAGCCTCCATCTGGGGGGCAAACTTTTCACCCTTAGCTTCACATAAATTATGGAGCACACACCGGACAGCAATAACCATGGGAATGTTGTCATTTAGATCTAGCCTGCCTTAAAGGCATTTCCAGCGAGCCTTTTATCTGTCAAACGTCAGCCAAGATAATCAGGCAGAGCCCTCTCCAGCCATCACACAGCCCAAAGGTCATTCTACCACTCAAACAAAAATTAATGGAGGTGATTACACTGCACCTTATAGTGCCTCATTAGATCAAAGTAAACCCCAGCTAATTACAGACTACACATCATTGGATGAGATTAAACAAGCCGTAGCTATTTTGATAAAAGACAAGGCCTATGGGTTAGATGGACCCACAACTTCAACAAGGCATTCAAAAATATTACAGGTCAGTTAATGTACTATCTTATAAATGTTAGAGAGAGAACTCATATCTCCAAGGCCCTGCAATTGCAGTTCTGCCTGCATCTATGTACTTGAACCCAGGACAATTATTCCTCATAAATATGGATACCAAGATATAACTGATGGCTTTATAGTTAAATAAACTCCCCCCACAACAGATATACCTGTATCTAGCTGGATTTGATTATAGGCAGCGATAATTGAGAAACGTATAGACTTAAAATTTTATTCATTTTGTACAACATCACCACAAACTATATGAAAAGGAATCACTTCCCATACCAGTGAAGTGTAACCACAACTGCGATAGAATGTGTAGTAGTGCAAAGCAAAAACACACTGCAGTTTAGTATAGCAAGCAAAAAACACCACTGTCCCCAACTGAAACACCATGGGAAAATACAAGGAAGTAGAACATAATTATTCAAAATTTGAATTTAGCCAGAACACCAAAATTTGAATTTAGCCAGAACACCAAAATTTGAATTTAGCCAGAACACCAACACGGCTTTACAGCATCATGGCATTTTTGATAACTGTAAGTGTCAGACCCTCTTTTTAAAGACAAAAAAGCAACAGTATATGTATTGCAAACCACATATATAAATCTGCAACCAACCATGACAAACCAAACAAATTAATTTGCCCAGCCTCCAAGAACAACACAAACAGTGTCACCCGCATACTGACACACTGATGCATGTATGCACAAGGAGCTCCTGCAAAGAAAAGATATGGGCCCAAGTAATGAGATTGTCCAGCCCAAGTAATTCAGATAAGCACTGGAGAGGGGAGAGAGTCCCACACAGCAACCCAGACATGGAGCAGCAGCAGAGCAACTCGGGTATTATCCAGCAGCAAATTCTCAGACTCAAATCACTTCTGCACAACCCAACCCCAGCCTTCCAACCTCTGTCTGCTTAGTGTCCTGCGTGACAGCATGCTGACAGCTCCATGAAGATGGGCTCCATGCTGTGCAGAGAATGTCAAACATATCCTGCTCAGTGGAAACATACCAGTTCCACTGAAAGAGGGTCCTCTACACCCGCAGAAGGAGGGGTAAAAGTCAACCCATACTGAAAAACACATTTAGTCCACACATGCTGTAGCAGGGACCAAAGAGTTCTTGGGACAGTATTTATTAGATCAGGATTGTGCAGTTTACAATTCAACAGCTAAACTCAAACTGGATCCCAAAGTAGAAACAGGATTATTGCTGGGGGCAGCACAGACAGATTAAATGATATTCTGGCTCACACCGTCCAAAGAGAAACTGATCTCTTACAGGCGACTCAGTAGAAATACTGACTTATGGCGTCTGCTTAGCATGCAGGACAGTCCAAGCTCCTGAATATTGTAAATGCTTATTCTTGCTCCTTCTCACAGGCTTTTTAGGTCAATTCATTTTTTAGCTTGCCTTTACACTACCCTAATCAGTGCCCTTTAGGAGCCTTCCTTACACACTAGGCTTAAATTTCCTCACCACCTTTTCCTAAAGAAAATCTTTTCAAACAGCCTTTTCAGCCTGCACCCAGAAAGGGAGAAGTGAATTCACTGATTATTAAGCTTCTAACAACCCCCACCAAACCAACACCCCCTCCTTTTATCTTTTAAAACCAAGAGGAAGCAAGCACATTAGATCTACTTACTGCTCTGCTTCCCGTAGAGGAGTCACTCTGCAGAGTTATGGAGATTCCTGTGTGAATGGCAGATGATTCTCGGCCATGAAACCCCACACCACAAAGAGACCTTTGTTCCTTCTTGCACACGGCAGAAAGAGTCAGCTCAACACTGCAGACACAACTGGGGAAAAAAAAAAGTCAACACTTTCAGCTTTTTTCCACCCCACAGGACACTCCCTTGTTCCTTCCTACACATTGCTCCTCCTCCCTGTTCCCCACCCCACCTTTTTTCTGAGTGTGCAGAGAGCTTCTCTCTCTATCTTCTAAAGCACACAGTGTAGTCTATCTTAGAGGCATTCAGACAGATCAAGGAGGGCAGCACGCCAAAGGCACTACCACAATACAAAACAATAATAATAGTAAGAGGTCTGAGTTACAAAAGATTTAAGAGCCTCAAAAACAAAAAGGATTTTCAACTGAGCCCCCATAGCCTCTGTCCTTACGGAAATTCTTCAGGTACTGCTTCTATCATCCTTACCTAGGTTAGTCTGCCTAGCACCATCTTCCAAGCCCTCCTTCCCAGACAAGCCCAAAGACCTCTCCTTCACACTGTCACTATGTCCTGAGAAGTGCACTCCTTACACCTCTCTCAGTATCAGCTAGTCAAAGTCAGTCAGTGGAGCATCATCAAGGACAGAGTTTTGTGCTCTCACCCCCCCCCCCCTTCCTACCAAAAGGCACATTTGATAATGCAGGAAATTGAACTGAAAGGTTCAATCCAGAATTCCAGTTTGTAATAAAAAATGGCAGTTGATATTAAACACTCTGTTAATAGCACAGGGTTTGATAGGTGCACAAATATTTACAATAAAAACTGCACTCCCCCAAAAAAGCATCACAAATTAAAGAATGTTTTTATCTGCATAGGATCTCTGCCAGGAATCAAAATAATAGACTAGGTTCTTGGTATTAGAAAGGGCCAGGTCTAAAAAAAAAAAAAAAAAAAAAAACACTCTGACACTTTTACCAACCACCTGCCTTCCCTTCCCCACACTGCAGTTACACTGCAGTGTCTGCCACTTCCATTGCAAAAACTTCTTGACATAAAAATGTGAAAGTAAGTTGTGCTCCTACCATGATAGCTGACACAGATAGATCATTCATATGCCATAATGATCAGCTAACGATTACATGGCCTGTTATTAAAGTTCACTGTTCCTATAGCAGATGACTTATGTGACCTTCAATTATGAAATTATAACTTGCCACATTAATATCACGGGACCTCCCGCAAGATCTTATGATGGGTAGGTATTAACACTTACTTCCATCCTGTAGGGGAATGTGAGCAACAAAGTAGGTGTACAGAGAAAGAATACTACAGCTTAGTCCAACCTCTTTTCGCCTCATTTGCCCCTTAGGTTAATTATGTTACAAACTGCAACCTGAGCCTGAAACTCCCACTAATTATCCCATAGGAGTCAACAGACCTATTAGCATTAGAGTTGCAGGATCAGGCCCTGAAAGTGACCCATTAGATAATTCCTTTTAGGATAAAACTAGAAAAGACATTTTACTACTTAGAACTGAGGTTCTGGTCTTAGGGTGAGATACATGAGGATACTTAGGCACCTAAATCCTGTTTTTAGGTGTCCCTGCATCCTACAGAACTCCCACACAGAGGGCACCTAACCTTGTAGGCATCAAAGTTTTTTAATGAAGTTCTCTCTGGTGCCTTAAATTTCTGCCTCTGGGCATGCACACTGCTGCCTCCCTTCAGGTGTCCAGTCACTTATCTCCTGCCTAAGTCCCAGATCAATCCATGAACCAGGGGAAGATGCAAGTTCCTTTGCCTAACTTGTATGTGGGACCTAATTCAATAGACATTGTAGGAGAGTAAAGAGTTAAAAGCTGGATAAGTGGTCAGGCCTAAGTTACAGGGAACGGGGTCAAGGCACGGGCAAACCTTGTTTCTGTTAATTGGTGTGAATTCTAGTTAGAGTTTATCATCTCTCTTCTTTTCCTCCCTTCTTGGCCATCTGTGCTGGGAATAAGGCTAATAAAATCACTTTCATCACTCCTGAGTAAGGCCTTGGTGGGAAGAAAGTATCTTCCTTCTTTCCCTGGCATACCTTTACTTCAAAGAATGTTAGTATAAAATTTATAAGTTTTAAGGTGATGTGCCTGACCTCTGTATGGTAATCCTGTAAACAACAAACAGGGGCGGGTAGAATTATATTCATTATGTAGTTGTTAATATTCATTTTATAGGTATCAACGTAACCAAATAAGGGTCAACGGGGAGTTGCTGGAAATGTATACATTTACATACCGTTATGGATAAAAGAATTGTAAAGTAACCCCCTCGTTGCTCACTCGCAGCGTCGAGGTGGAATGAGCAGGCAATAAAGGGTTCTGTCTCCCCAATCCACCCCTGGGACAACCAGTTTGGTTATTTCTAACAGACATGTTCAAAAGTCACTTAACTCCACACAAAACAGCAAGGCAGAAGGGGAGGTGGAGAAGGAAGAGAGGACCAACACCTCTCTTATAACCTTTAGCCCAGTGGTTAGAGCCCTCACACAGTACATAGGAGACCACTGGTGCAACTCTCCCCTCTGCCTGATGAGAAGGGATTTGAGCAAGAATTTGCTATTTTTCAGGTGAATGCTCTGACCGCTGAACTATGGGATATTCTGATGTAGAGTCCCCTCGGTCTGTCCTATTGAAGTTGTTCCACTTTAAATTAAATAAGTGTTTAATTATATATTAACTGAGCTAGAGAGTTTAGCAGGTGCAGATCCCTCAAACTCTTACTCCTCCTCAGGCCAGGGAAGGCACTTGAACCAGTAGTCTCCCACACCCCAGGGGTGTGCTCTAACTACTGGAGCTAAAGGTTGAAAGGGAGAAATTTTCTCCCCGATCTTGGTCCCTCCTCCCCTCACTGCTGTGTACAGATCTGGGTGGCCTCCTAGTATACCCATCAGACTGGGCCCCATGCATGAGGTAGGCAAAGGAGTGCCTATCTTCTCCCAGTTCCTGGATCAATAGGCAGAGACAGGCACTTCGCTGCACCCCAGACTTAGGTGCCTATCTCCGTGAGAGGGGCAAAGCTTAGCACACATCATTCTAGGCACTTAAAAGATAAGCATTGTAACGCTGAGCATCACAATGCCTAAGTCCCTTTGTGGATCTCACCCTTTATGATTAGCCATTCAAATGTGCTCAATATGTATATTTTTTCCCAACTATCAGCCCTGCCATCCAACTCAGGGGTCTCTCCATCTTGTGCAACTCCACAAAAGGCCAGCCATACTGGACTCTCAGTTAAATCTATGCAATGTCACCATCTTCTCATTATGATGCTGAGTCAGCACAGGTGTAACTGACTGAAAAACTCAGGTCTTATCTAAACAAGGAAACTGACTAGCACAGCTATAGTGGAATAATATACCACAGCAGCTATGGCAGTGTAACTTTCCATGAGGACATCCTGTTCCAGAATAAAGGTGACTATTCTGGTATCTTTACTCCACTTCTACAGTGGATAGTGTCCACAAAGGGAGTTATACTGGCATACCTGTAATAGTATAATTATTCCTCTATATCTACGCCAGTTTCTCCCTGTAGACAAGCCCTGAGTAATAATTCTGTTGATATGCAAGAAAAATAAGAAGACTTCAGTTCTCTCTCCATCTAGCTGGCTCTCCATTTTTGACACTTGAGAGTGCAAATATGACTGTGAACATACATCCATCAGCAAGAAGCAGCAGCCATTTTTGCATAGTCACATTTCACTTAGGTTATTAAGATTCCTGACAAGACAGAGGCCTAACTCTAGGCAAAATGATCCACTCCTGGAGTATCACATCAAGAATACCTCTGATTGTTAACAAAGACCCTATGACTTCTAGTATTAAGTATGCACAGTCTCTCTCCTGCAAATGACTCAACACCATCCTCTAGTACAGCCCAAGCAAGTAGGTGTCATTCCAATACTGCCCAGTACAGCATTCTCTTTAGTAAGAAATATACACTCTGATTTTATGGGCAGAAATGCAATCCAGTCTTTCAAGGCCAAGGAAAGTTGTTAGACAACTACGGCAGAGCCACTGACCTCACTGCTTCACCAGAGAACGTTGTCAGACAGTGTGCCTCCAAGCAGACAGAATAAGACAGAGAGAACTGAGGACACACCACACAACCATCTGCTTGCTATATAGAAGATGGATCACAAGTAAAAAACACACCCCATTTATTCTCAATGTAATGTTACAAAAATCCACATAAGTATTTCTGCTCATGTAAAAATCCTCATGTATACTGGAAAACAAAGTTTTAGATTCAACTTGACAATTCTGGGTCTCATTCAGGCAGTAGCTGTCTTGCTACAAAGTGACATCAGCCATTATGGGTGCCAGATGTCAAGACTGCAAGCCAGTTTCTAGCCAAAAAACAAATATTCAACACATTTCAGGTCAAATTTTTCTCTCGTACTTTTTCTAAGTGAGAAAACTTTACCTATTTAACTTAACTGGTTTAGAAACTGAAATTAGATTGGTGCAACCCCCTTTTGTAGATATTATTTTGGTTTAAGAGTGCCTTACATGCATTTATTTTAAGACAGTGAAGAAGTCTATATAGCACACCATTCCACTGAAATAAGAGCGTTCCCACTAGGGGATTGCATCCATTTAACTAAATCAGTCTCTAAATGTAATACAATTTCCTCATGTAGACAAGGCCTCTGCCACATCCATGTAATGTCATTAGTTTCTAATGTTTACAAGGTGTAATGGATGGGAGAATTTGGTTCTATTAGCTTTTTTTCTGATTTAAGTATTTCAATATGAATACTGTAAAAAAGCTGTTCTAACTAAATTAGGTTCCACCCAGGCGTACAAAGGGGTCTCACCATCTCTTATGTCTGGGGGGGCTCATCATATGGTTTTAGGGGAATGCCCTGGTGAGAAGCCCACCTTCCCAACTCAAGTCTGCTGGGAACAGGCGGCGATTCTGGGATTCCTAAAAGGGTGCTGTCACTGCATATGTCTCTATGCTGCAATAAAAACACCGGCAGCTGGCTTGGGCTGTGGGGCTATAAAATTGCAGTGTAGATAATCAGGTTGGGCTGAAGCCAGGGCTCTGGGACCCTCCACTGTACCCTACGGGGGGCCTCCACTTTACATCCCAGCGACTGGCTAGCAGGTGCCCAATAAGTGTCATGGCTGCCTGCTCCTCCTCCCCTACATGCTGGGGGAGGGGAAAGATATTTCTTCTTCCCACTCCCAACCCACATTAAAGAGGAACATTAAAAATAAGTGGCAAATTATAGAAAATTTACAAAGGAATCAATGTTCTCGTCTTTCAAGTTTGATCTAGAATAAAAATCTTGTAAGCAAGAAAAGTGAAGTGGGCAGCAAGGAATCAACCAGAATACAACTGAGGAACAAACCTCACCTCCTGGAAAAAATCAAATTGTAGATATTCCAGGTAAGCTGACTTTAACTTGGACAGCAAGGACACAAACCCAGAACAAAACCAACAGGTAACTAATTGGATACTCCATCCAGTCTAATTCTGAAAGTCAATGATACATTCCTCATTTAATACTCTCTCTGGCTTCTAGGATTCTTAGGGTGGATTCCAAGAGCCAAAAACGTTCCCAATTCTGTTATTTGATTTGAAGGAGACATAAAACTGAGGCCCCAGCAACCTGTAGTCATTAAAGATCCAAATGCACTTTCCACAAAAATAGAAGTGTTAAGGTTAGTGTCTTCACCAAATTCCAAGTTGGATAATTACATTCCTTCTCCTGTCATTTAATTTGACTATACATTCTTCACATCCTATCCTAAGACATCAGGCAGTGCTGCTGCCACGTTCCACCCCAGAAATGACTACATTTCAAGAAGTCAGCAGAGGGCAAAATTTATCAAAGCTGCTACCCCTCAGGGCATGATCCTTATACCTGCAGCAGCACTATGCCTGAAAAGAAAACACATTTCTGAGATGGAGAGAATCTAAGAGCACAGATCTGGTTTCAGCTATGGTCCAAAGTCTACTGATCTCATCATCTTATAGCGGGACAACATTCTCTGCTCTCAAATACGTGGCAAAGTCTTGTCTGTAGTTGGCAAAAAAAAGTATTGCAAACAACTGATACTTCAATTGATCCATGCTTATGAATTCTTGAATTCATTCGCAACAGCTGTCCTAGGAATTTTCGAGTGCTGGTTGCATTAGTTGGCTGCAACTCTTGGGACAAGGTACTTAGTTCAGGTCCTGCAAAAAAGGATGGAGTCTACAATAGCTTCTCCTCAGTGTGGGCAAGAAATCAAAAGTATTGTGGCTGCCCTACGTGGTGTTGCTGTGGCTTTAAGAGAATGAATAGAATCTCCAGGGTATGGGAGCTGACATCTGGAGATTTGAGGTTAGACAGATTGACATGAGTTAAGATGCTCTCTGTATATGTTAACTATGTATATAAATTAAAACATCTGAAAGATTTCAGTTTCACTTAAGAAATCAAACGGAGGAAGATACTTTTGAATCATTTTAACAGATCTAAAGATAAGTCAGACATGCAGTTTCCAGAATCTGAGTCAATGACAAGAGATCAAATTGTGATGGGTGTAAAAAGATATCAGTGTCAGAAAAAAACAGCTAGAGGAGACAAATCTAAATCTGGAAAGTGCAGTGAGAATTTGCCACACTGCTGAACTGAATCAACAATGATTGCTCAGTTTAGAAAGAAAGCTAAGGTGAATATAGACTTAAGAAAAAGAAATAAAACAGGTCTAAGGAGGAAAAAAGAGTGAAAGAATTAAAGTCAAAATATATGAGCATATGAAAGAATGTTCTAGATATAGAAGGAAGCACCAACCTAGATAACGTCAAGCATGTGGTCAAACCCATATATCTGCAAGAAAGAATCATTTTGCAAAAGTTTGTAAACAGAGAAGTCTGGAAAAACTTAAAAACATGTATGTAGTTCAAAATTTGAAAGCCTCAGAGAAAATACCGAATAAGGAATACATAACTGACGTTACAAATGAAGAAAATTTGTTTCTGGGTATTTTGAAATAATCTCACTCTGAACTACAAGGAGAATTGGACAGTTACACTGTCTACTAACAGAACTTTTATTTCATATGTAGTAGATACAGGTGCAAAAGCTAATGTAATTTCAGAAGAAATTATAAAATGTCTAATAGTAACACCTGTAGGACGAGAACAAACACAATAATTTACAACAATCTTACTGTGGTGAAAAAATTCCTGTCATGGGTATTTGCGAATTATAGGTCATAGTTAAGATTATTTAGAAAACATACAATTTGTAATAGTTAAGGACAAAGTATTTCTATTCTAGATTTAGAAACATGTTTAGCACCAAGTCTAATCCTTAGAATTCAGACTATTCAGGATTCTGAAACACTAGAAATAGCACATCAATTTACAGAGTTATTCACTGACATTGCTAATTGAATACAATGTATAAAATAGAGTTAAAGGAAACAAAGAAACCAGTTACACACCCAACTAGAAAAATGCCCTTGGCTTTAAGGAGCAAGAATTTTGAAAGGTTTATTAATTTAGATAAGATAGAGTGGAAGAGTTGACTGAATCGGTGAATTCACTAGTAAGAGTAGAAAAGAAAAATGAATCCTTACATTTATATTTAGATCCAAAAGACTTAAATAAGTACATTAAAAGGCAACATTTTAAAATATCTGAAGAACTACTTGGAGAAATGTCAGGAGCAAAATACTTTTCTTTAGATGCTTCAAATGGATTTTGGCAAATACCACTGGAGCAAGAAAGTCAATGTTATATACATTTAACACACCTTTTGGACATTACTGTTTTAAAGGATTACCTTTTGGATTATGTTCAGTTCCAGAGGTATTTTGTAGAGCAATATGAAATGAATTTTTGTAAATATAAATGGCACACAAGTGTACATAGATGATAGGATATATATCATGATCTTCTAAAGTTAACTAAAACTTTACCTACAGCAAAAAAACAAAAAAATGTAAATTTAGAGTGCAAGAATTAACAATTTTAGGAGAAAAACTGACCAGTAAAGAATTACAGATTGATCCACAAAGAATGCAAGGATTGATAACATCACTTTACCCAAAAGATAAGGAGTCACTACAGAAATTTTGGGATATTGTTAATTTTGTAGGAAAATATGTACCTAACCATGTAGAACAGAACAAAACAAATTTAAGGGCTTTACTTTCTAAAAATAATCAATGGACAGGAGACAGTCAACATCAACAAGAATTTATGCAGCATGAGCAACTAATAAAAACAGCTTCAATATTAAAACTATTTTATAGTAACAGACTTAAAAAACTGTCTTCAGATACATCCAAACAAGGCCTAGGAGCAGTTCTATTACACAAGTACGGAGATCTATGGAAACTGGTTGCTTATGCATCTAGAGCTATGTCAAAAACGGAACGTCAGTATGCTCAATTAGAAAGAAGCTTTGGCATTGGTTTTTGCATGCAAAAAATGTCACATCTATATATATATATATGGTATGATTTGTTTCTGACAATACAGATCTAAACCATTAGTTAATACTTCAAAAAGAAACATGACAGACATACCACCTCAGTTACAAAGATGATTTTTTTCAATTGTATTTATGTATTCTAAAATTAGAATATCAGCTACACAAATAGTTAATTGTTACTGATACTGCTTCTATAGCATATGATGTAACCAATGTATTTGAAGATGATAATGTGATACATGTAGATGTACTTAAATTGTTTCCTGTATCAGAAAGCGCATGAGAAGAAACTGTACAAGCAACCAGACAGGATGAGAATTTACAAAGGGTATTACAGCAATTGAAAGAGGATATAATAATAAAAAAAAAAAAGATACCAAAGCCATGTAATCAATTTATTCAAGACTTATCAGTAACTAAAGGACTTCTGTTTTTAAGGTAACAACAGTAATTCCTTTAGGGTTAAAAGCAGAGATGTTGAAATGCATACATGAGGGATATTTAGGCATCGAAAAATGCAGACAGAGCAAGAGAGGTTCTGTATTGGTCACAAATGAGCCAAACAGAGGATTTGTATAAAATAATGTGACATATGTCAAAAATATAGATATGTTCAGTCTAAGCAACCTATCACATTTATTTGAGAAAGCTTAAGACCTTAGTCTTTAAAGTAGGTTTAGCTCTGTTTGAATATAAAGGACATGCATTTTATAATCTTGATTATTTCTTGCATTTTTTTTTAAATATCTATACTAGAAAACAGATGTAATCAAAGGGATGGAATGCAAGCCATATGAGCAAAGACTGAAGGAACTGAGTGTGTTTAGTTTGGAAAAGAGGCAATGGGGGAAGGGACATGAGAGCAGTCTTCAAACACTTGAAAGGTTGCCATAAAAAAGATGGAGAAAAGATGTTCTCTCTTGCCATAGAGGGTAGAACAAGAAACAATAGGTTCAAACTACAGCATAGCAGATTTAGATTAAATCTCATTCTATTATTTTATGTACCAAACAAGTCATTAATAAAATTAAATCAATTTTTGCAAGGCATGGCATTCCCAGTACAGTATAATGGACCTTAATTTCATAGTCAATAGTTTAAAATGTTTACTACAGCATATAATTTCAAATATATTACATCAAGTCCACGTTACCCATAATCTAATGGGCTAGGTGAAAATGATAAAAAGATTACTAACAAAATCTGAAGAAATGAATACTGATTAATATTTGGCATTATTAAATTACAGAACATTGCCATTACAATAAGGTTTATCATCTGCACAAATGTTATTTAACTGAAAGATTAGAAACAGATTATGTATGTTTTTTTGAGAAGGATATAAGGAAAGTATAAATATCAGTCAAGTTTGTATCAAAAGAATTATTATGATAGAGGACCGCATAAACTGTCTTATTTGAAACCAAATGATAGAGTATGTACCTAAAATGGTAGAAATTGGGCTCAGAAAGCCACTATAACAAAAAAGGTAGCACCACAATCTTATGATGTCATGGCTAATAATGATTAAGTATATAGATGAAATTGGAGACATTTGCAATTGTTACCTGCGAGACTGAACTCAGCTGAAAAAAGAAACAATAGAGCACAGCAAGAAAATGAAATCATTCCTCTAAGTAATAAGAACTTCAATAATATAGCAGATATAGAAGACACACAGTCGTGTCAAAGGAAACCTGTTATAAGACTTAAAGAAAACTGTTATGGTAATTCTGATACACACACGACACATTTGTGCTAAAAAATTAAAAGACAGGAGATGTGGTGTTACTGTGGCTTTAAGAGAATTAATAGAATTCCAAGATGTTGAAGCTGACAGCTGGAAAAGGCAATTGGTCTAATGTTAGAGTGACCTGAGTTAAGACACTCTGTACATATGTTAACTAGGTATCTGTCTAATAAAGACTATTAAATTATTAGCAATTAATTATTACTAAGACTGGTGGATTACTTGAATATAAACCCTCACATTTAGTTCATCCAATCCTCCTCAATCCATTACCCAATGTAGTGCCTCATATCTGTGAATTCCCAAAAGTCCCTGCTCCTAGCAACAATACTGAGCATATGGGATAGGGATTTGAAGAGACCTAGAATACACCAGTACAAAAATGACTGAAGAGAATTGCGTATAGATGCACTGGAACAGCTCTGGTAGAAACAGAGTTGCCTTTATGGAGACACTGAACTGGTAGCAAGGGCAAGCAAAGGAACCAACCATTTCAGGTAATCAACAAACCCCCACTAAGCAAAGACATGTTCAAGAGGCAGTGTGCATAAAACAAGCTGTTTACAGAGGTTAAAAGGTATAAAGGAGGAAATGAGGGAGAGAAGTGGATCTGCACACAAATTAAACTCTCTCTTAATGCTTACAAACACTCCCAAGGTCCCACCTAGACACACTGTTCAAACCCTTGGTTAAACATGGTGCTCTAAGATGGAGTGAACACAGTTAAGAAGCATGCAGAGATCCGGCCTACAAAGACAGAACTGAACAAACAAAACAAGTCCTGTGCTGAACCCTTGCCACAGACAGTTAGATATCTGACTGAGCTTCAGAATCTGCAAGCTTATCACCTCCTAAATAGCAAAAACCCAAGTTCTCCAAACTCATGCATATCCTCTTTACAGTCTTTTGATAAGAACTAAGCACCCCGCTAGCTACAAACTTTGCTTCCACAATACTAGTAAAATAAAAAGGAACATGGCAACCGAAACCAGAAAGAAAAAAACCCTTCCTTCAACACACATATTGTGTTCCTAAAGCTGGGCAATTTGTTTATTCTTGCCCAACAGACTAAAGGGATATCGTGAAAGTTAAACTAAGACACATGCTAAGATTGGCAATAGGATGTCAGCATGAATCAGACATAACTGGCATTATGAGGGTGCAATATCTTATGAGATTCGCACGCAAATGTTGTCTATCAGGAATACTTTCCCCTTCTATCTGCATTTTATTCAGTGCACTCATAGCACTTTGCAGGTTTAATTAAATGAAGTTTCACAATATCCCTCCCCTTAGATACAGGAAAGTATTGTTGCCATCCTCTCTATTTTACAAATGGGGAACTGACGTTAGAGAAGTGAAGTGCTCAAAAATCACAGTGAGTCCGGGGCCTGATCTACATTTACAATTTAGGTCAACATAGCTATGACACACAAGAGTGTGAAAAACCCACACCCCTAAATGCCATAGCTATGCTGACTTAACCCCTGGTTTAGATATGGTAAGTCAATGGAGAAACGTTTCCATCAATTTAGCATCGCCGAAGGCAGTGGTGTTTCTACACCAACAGAAAAACCCCTTCCATTGCTGTATCTGCATTACAGGGTTATCCCATAGCTATGCTGCTATAGCCCCATAACTTAGACATGACCTGTAGATTCAAACACCTTGGTGGTGCATCCACAAACTACCAAAGTAACCACATAATCTCATAATTTTAGGCCCAAATCCTGCAGACATTTAAGCACATATGTCATTTACCATTTACCAAGTGAGGCCAATGACACTACACAGAGATAAAGTTATACAAGTATATAAGTGTTTGCTGGATCAGGGTCTAATTAATGCTAATGTTGAATTTATTGGGACTCTCTGAAGACTCAAGGGTCAACCTAGTCCAACTGCAAGAGAGGGACCAATGCTAATAAAGTGCTTTGAATATGCTGAACATTCCAGTGTTAATCATTTTTAAACAAGTTTCCCTACCTATTTTGCCAACAACTTAGAATAATTTTAAAGGGTACAGTTACATGTCATTATGTTATTGCTTTACTTTTTACATTTCTCCCAACTGAGGCAAGGAAATATCCATGAAATCCATTACTATTTTGTTTATAGTTTGTTTCCTTTTCCCATTGCTGCAACACATGAGTTTCCTTATACATACACTGCAGGGCATTGCTTATTTATCTCCACAGGAATTCATTCTTTCTTTAATTCATGGAAATATTTATATGAGTGATATTCAGACTGTGGCTCGGAGCCACAAGCGCCTCTTTAAAGTGTCTCCTGCTGCTCTTTGCAGCACGATATTAAAAGGTTGTGTGATTTAATTTTAACCAATCTAAGCTATTAACCAATCAGGAAGCTTTTACTATGTTATTAACCAATTAAGTTATGGACTTGCACTAAATTATTAACTTACTTGCTGTGAGAATAATGTTAGATAGATAGTATGAGAGGGGAAATACCTGTTTAAATATGAATTGTACTATAGTCAATGAAAGAATTAATTCACACCACTGTGGCTCTTTTGGGTAATGCTGATGGCTAATTTGGCTCCTGAAACACGATAGTTTGAGTATCACTGATTTATACTATTCTTAAGTTTCGAAGGAACTGTGTTTTCACAGAGTCTAAACTTTGGGCCAAATTTGCGTTGACAGCACCCTTTAAACACACAGGCCGTCTCTTTGCTGATTGACAAGCCAACCACCACCTTGGACTCTATCTTTCAACTTGGTTTGCTCACACACCCCAACTCCTGTCCTGATGATGAGCCAGGCGAAAACACCGCAATTCAGTTGGGGCCACGCACAGTCAAGTGCACGCGCACACACACACACACACACACACTAGGGCCCCAACTACTTCACAACGCCCAGCCAGTGGCCCATACACCGCGTTAGGTAGCCAGACTGACTGACGCCCCAAGACTTCCCTCCTCGCTGGGCGGGATCCTCTCGCCCCGCCACCTTGAGGACAGGAGCTCTAGCCTCCAAGTTCCCCCCGCCCCAGTCTGGCAGGCAGCGAAGGGGGCGTGCAAGAGGGGGCTCTGCACGCGGCTCACACGAGCCACAGCCTGGCCACCCCTCGCCTGCATTGGGCACATTCACAGCGCCGCGAACAGGGGAGCAGCAGCTCCCAGAGCAGGCAGCCGGCTGCGGGCCGCCACGTGCGCTGCTTGCTGGCTGGAAAAAAACTGCACGGCTCGGTGCTGAGCACGGCTCGGCTGAGCGCTGCAGGAAACCACCCCAGCTCCCTGGGCACGCGGCTGAGGCGAGGCGAGGCGAGCCCCACCCCAAGCTGGAGGAAGGCGGGGGAGCGCGCGCCCACGCGCGTGGCTCGCTTGCGTCACCGTGTTACGCCAGCAGCACTATTCCGGGGGGGGAGGGACCGGTATTACCGGTTGTCCTCCCCCCCGCCCGGCTCAGTAGTGGTATAGCTCGGAGGGGGGAGGGGCGGGCGGTTGGACGCTCCTCGGAGCCGTGGCGCGGCGGGGGGCACCCCTGGTCCGGGGCGGGGCCCCCGTGGCTGGTGACGGGCCGGCTAGGCTCAGTCCCCAGTTCCGGGGAGCTGCGCCACCCCCGGCCCCGCCTCAGAGCCCCGGAGGAAGGGGGCCCCGGCTGGGCCGCTCCTCACCTGCCTTCTCCGCGGCGGTGTCGGTACTAACCCGTACCCACCGCATCCCTCGGCGACCATAGAGAGGAGGGCAGGACGGAGCAAGAGCGGCCGCCTGCCTCCCACCACAGACCCCGGAGGAGGGAGGGATAGAGCGACCCTCCCTCTCCTCCACCCCCTTCCCCCCGCTAGGGGCCTGGCTCCGCCCCGCCTCGTGACAGCGCCGGGTGGAACCCCTGGTGTGCGTCCGCACGCGCCCCTGTGCCCCGCGTGCGGGGCCAGCCCAGGCCCCTCCCTCCGGCCGGGGCAGTGAGCCCCGCGCTTCAGGGTCACTTCCCCAGTCCCCGCCCGTGGGGCCGGCCGGCGGAGTCGAGGCCTGGTGCCCCGTGCGCCTCCCCCCATCTAGCACCAGCTGAACTGGCTCCGTTCGCTGTCACCCAGGGATCCTGGCTTCCCCAAGGGGGGCACCTACCCTGAAAGAGATTGCAGCAAGCCAACGGGGAGGCCTTTTCCTTGGCTGAGCCATGGGGCCCCCCAAAGCACAGGAAGGGAAGGAACTGGGTGCGGAATAGCCTGCTCACCTCCCCGAATTTATCTAGCGTGCACCAATTATTAATTATTTGGCCAACCAGCATCTTGTTTTGCCAGCGTGTAATTTTAGTCAAATAATCGTTAATAATAATATCCCTGTTGTGCTCATCGGGACATAACATGCCAATGTGTCATATGTTTCAAGAAACCACCATTGCATCACTGGGTCAATTGAAGCAAAAAATAGTGTATTCAAATGATTATCATTCTCTGATAACGAGGCCCCAATCTTGCAAAGATTTATGCATGTTAACTTTACTCGTGTGAGTAGTCCCATTGGGCGGCCCATTGCAACACTGGGGCCTAAGAACTTTCACCGATTCTCAGAGGAATCCATTATGTTTTGCTGTTTATATAATTAGTTTGTCCCTTGCTGAATTAGTTACACTTGACAGCTATTCTGACTCATTGTACTGTGTTTCATATATCAATATTGTTATATCGATGTTGTATTTGCTTTAGAAACATTTAATAAATTCATCATAAACTGATGCAATGCAGGTGTGGTCGATATCGGAATGCCTAAAAAGGGTTCTGTTTTTCTTGACGAGTCCCAGATACTATGCATGTTTCTATGGTTCCAGTACATGTGGAGAATATTTACTTCATTAGCTATGCGTCTAGCTGAGTTCTGAGTGCTGCTGATCGCAACAGTGATTTTGCACTGGTATATAGCACATTTTGTGTACTCCTTAAAAGTTATACAATTTCTTTTAAAACACTGCCCTCAAAATGTGAGCATTTGAGATGTTTAAAATTTTTAAGTGAAATTAAATGAGTGCTTCTTGGCAGATGTTTTGAAAATGTATGAAATCATAAAACTAAGACACTTGCTTCCAAAACATCAGTGTTTGCTAAAGGGAGATGGACTGTCTGCTCCTTTAGTTTTAATCAAAATCAAAGAAGGATCTTTTGTTTCTGGAATCACATTAGTAAAGAATAAACAAGTTCTGTGTGTATGTGTGAATTCACTGACAGCTAAAAAACAACCAAACCAATATTTCCAACTTCTGTTACTTATAACACTTTTTAACATTTTCAAAATCAAATTTACTTTTACCAATGTTAATTAAGACAGCTGCTTTTTGCGCCTTTTTCCAGCAGGGACAGTCAAACTAGTTCTTTCTGCTTCTCTTGCGCAGTTCAGCCATGTTTGGGTTCCCAAAACAACAGAGGAATAATTCACATTCCAAAAAGCTGGTTACATTTATATTTTTAAACTTGTAAAAATGTAAGGTTTTTTTAAATAAATTATTTCCATTTGTCAGAGACCCAACACCTTCCTGAGACTTGAATTTGTCTTGTCTGTGCATTCAAGCCTTTGGTATCATGTTTGTTTCTACATCTGTCAGCAAAGGTAGCCTTTTTAGTGACCATCACCTCTGCCAGGATGGTGGGAGAACTGAATGCATTGGTCACTGATCTACCATTGTTGTAAACCCTTCCACATACACATTCTTCCTCTCCTCCCTTCCCATATTTGGGAGCCTGTACTACTTGCCAAAATCCCTTTAAACAAGTTTATTCTGTCAGCCAAAGCCTGAACTCCTTATTTGGACAAAACTCTCATTGAATTCTGTAGGAACTGAGTAAACACCCAGAAAGCACCACAAGGATTGGCTCAGGCAAGATGAAAACATAGCACAGTATGACTCTAGTTTCCTTCTGAGCATGGGGCCTAGATCAACTGATCTATATTAAATGCATACCAGACAGAATCCAATTGCATCTTCTCTCACCTTAAAAATCAGTCTATCCAGGATTAGATCTTTTTCCATCCATACTAAGCCCCCCTGTGATGTATGACAAGAACTAGAACCTTGGATCTGAACAAGAACCTTGGCTTCAACCACTCCCAAACTTTGAGGAAATTTAGATCCTGGTCTCAACCTGTATTTTGCAGTTTAGGCCCATCTCCACTTGTGAATTGTTCATGTGAGTGCAAGCTAGCATCTATGTCTTTTTCCAACCATTCCAGGGAATCCAGTTGTTCAAACAGTAAAATCATAGTTAACAGTATCTAGTGTTTGGATGAGATCAAGGAACAGTTGCTCCAACAATAAGAGCCACTAATTTTAGCCCTCACGCTGTTGTCTATAAACTTAGGCTATGTCTACGCTACCATTTTTGCAATTTTTACATTGCAAAAATACACCCTTGAGCAACGTAAGTTACACCGACAGAAGTGTCAGTGTGGACAGCGCATGTCAGCAGGAGAACTGCTGACATAGCTACTGCCACTCATTGGTGTGTTTTAATTTTGTCAATGGGAGATCTCTCTCCCATAGGCATAGAGTGGCTACACAAGAGATTTTACAGTGGTGCAGCTACATTGATACAGCAGTACTGCTGTAAGCTCTCTAGTGTAGACATAGCCTAAGTAATAGCCATTTCAGGGGATGCAATTTTAAAAAGCCTTCCATTCTGCAGGGGGACATATAATACATAGCATGTGGAGTTATGTCATTGCATTGAGTTGGGGAACTGGGTTACTTTGCACAGCAGGAAGCAATGAAACTGGACAAAAAATATGATCACCTTCAACTTCCTTTATGAATCATAAAAATCTTCCCTCAGGTGCATAAATTCATAATGGAAGGTTTCTTATGCAAGGAAAAGACACTGATGAAGAAACCTGGGTTGTTACTGCATTCTGACCACATAAAAATATTGGAATTTTTGTCCAAGCAATATCAGAGTGTGGTTCATTTTAGTAAACTTATATTAATGTTGCATCTTTGCTGAGTGGTGGTAGTGTTAACAGCCTTGCAGGTTAGTTTTACATTGGAGAGGAAATCAGTGATGTAGTCAGGTATTTTCTGAGTGTGTATTGTTTATGTACAGAATTTATGCTTGTCTTGTTTCCTTGAACAGTGTTGGTCACAGACTGCCCGCAAGAAACTCTTTTTTTTTTCTTTTTTCCCCCCAGAAACTTCAGCTAAAGCACCACTGTCCTTTCACCAAGAGGCTGCTCTTGAGCCTCTGTCTGTCTTGGTCTCTCCTCTCCTGGAATCCCACAGTTTAAACACAGTCACTGTTCCTTGTTCTTCCCTCAGTCCCTGGACTTTTCAACTGATAAACCCTCAGCCCACCTAGGATCATGTGGTCTGGAAAGTTAAGCCTGGGCATCAACCCTCTTTTTGTGCAGCTGCTTTGCAATACAAATGAAACTCAAAAACGTCTGAATACCCAGACAAAGGGTGCTTTACACACAAAATCCTCTTAACCATTGTCTGGGTGCAATGATTCATAACATACTCATATACACTCCTGCATGCACACACTGATAATACACATGACATTAACACTTGGCACCATAACATTATTATTGGGACACATGCTCATTTTTTTACTCTGCTCTTATTCAAGCAAACTGCAATTTAAATCAATGGGCCAAACCCCAGAGTAAGCCCTGTGGCCTGACACCTAGGAGAGAAGGGAAGTAATTGAGTGAGCTCAGCTCTCTGATGGCATCCGCTGCATTGACTGAATGAGGAAGTACCTCATTTAAATATCAACTGTATTCTCTGCTGTCATCTACTGAAGAGCAAGGGGAGTAAACTGAGAGAGGCGGCACCTCATTTTCATATTAACTACATATATTAATTAACTGCTGGTTCAGTAGTTTGGAGACACTGGGGTATAACTTGACAAAGTTTTGTACTTGGGACCCATCTTTTTAAGATTACCCTGCTGGGAACCCACCTGGGCAAAGCCCGGACAATGACTGTGTATGGGATCATCCTGATGAGAGCTCATGTTTGCCAAGGTGGGATAAAAGACCCTGGACAACCCCAAAGAACAAGGAATGAGAGAGTGCAAATTTCTGCTTTGTTGTGCAGAGTACTTCTTTGAGTGGCAGGGATTCTGATGGGTTCTTTAAGATTATTGATCCCCCTTGTATTTAAGCAAGCTGAACTAAGAGCTGTAATTGCTTTATGGTGGGCTGAGCTCACCAGAGCTTTCAGTCATCTGGCCCAGGGGCAAATCTGGTTATCTGGGCAGCAGGCAGAGCAAAGCAGCAGTTGGATTCACCTAAAGATGACAGCTTCCAACTGGAGAGCAGTAGAGTCATTATTGCGTGCACTGCAGTGGGGATAGAGGAATTCATAGCAACACTGTATGTCAGCCTAGTGACTCTGGTGAAGCCTCTCTGTCCTAGCTGATCAACATAGCAAGGCAGGGGGGAGAGCCCCCAGAGCTGCCTACGATACAGGGATCCTGATATTCCTGGACTCTTGGAACAACAAACGGTGAGTGAGGAAGTTGGGGACCCACAAACTGAGAGTGAGAAGCTGGGAAGCAGAAGAAACTGCATCAGCCATTCAGGGTCCAATTGTTTGGGACTGTGACTTACGCACACTGAAATAAATGGTGATAGAAGATGTTAAATTACAAATATTTGTCCCAGTTCAACCTGGCCTTTCCGTTTTCTCCCCAAATAAAGTTTGTTTGTTTAAACCTCTGTGCTTGCAAGTGCGTACTGATTTGCCTAGCAATGGTGCCCAGAGAGCTTACAGGTTCTCAGATGATTGGATGGGGGCTTGAACCAAAAATTTAAGAAATTGTAGAGAATCGCTTAAAGTAAGAACCTGGCCCTTGTAGCTGTCGATGCTACTGGTAGAAGGTTAACACTAGGATATGCACCTTCTGAACAATCTGCAACTCTGCCGGAGTTTACCAGCATAAGGACTTGCTAAATAAAATCCATGTCAGGACCTCAGGATTTTGAACCACCATGATGAAATAACAATTATATCACAGTGTAAGTTTGCAGAGCTTTACAGAGTAAGACGTGTTCTCGCCCTATAGATCGTACAATCTAAGGGATATGAAGCAAACAACTATGAGTGGTGGGATAGCAGTTCAGGAGTGGGAGGGTGAAGGGATATTTGACGAGATGAAGGAGGGATTGAGGAGGGATTGGTGGATTTTAAGGAGATTTGAAGAAAAAGGTAGCTGGTACAAAGGGACAAGGGAATTGCTTCAGGCTTTTAAGGGGCAGAATGGAACAAAGACACAAAGCATGGAGGAAGGACAAAGGAGATGAAAGCAGGTAGAAGAGTGAAATGGAAATTAGGAGAAAATGGGAGCAGAGATGGATTTAGACAAATTACATAGAATCCTATCTGTAAGGATGAGGAGTCTGAATTTCCTACAATGGTTTATTTTGGATTATTGGCCACTAGTGAGCAGGGTGGCATGACCACTCTACATCTACATTTTAGGAGAGTCCTGGTAACCTCCCCGGAGGTAAACGTGTGCTCAGTAATGAAGAACCCTTTGAAAAATGCCCCTCATTGCTCTTCTGTGTCTGCTGGGCTGTTCATAGTTGCATGTGGATTATCCCTGATATGCTTCTCCTCCTGTCTTGAAGCCCCCTCCTGGAATATGATGAGCTACTCAACCCAGATTTGCATCAGGCCCTGGCTCCGGGTGAGACCAGTTGAAATGCAGTAATATCATTGGTCAGGAGCATTTCGGAGCTGGTGAGCCCATCAAGGGGGTGTCACAATGCTGATGACTTCATCTTTCCAGGATGGTCTGTCAGAGCCAGTCCCTGCACCTTAGTGTCAGTTTACCCAGCTCTGCCAGCGCTTTCCCAGCCAGGCTCTGTTGCTGTCAGAGAGGGCCCAAGCCAAAGGATTTGGATCTGGATCTGGATCTGGATTTCAACCTCTTCTTTCAAAGACTGGGGGGGTGCGGGGGCCAGGCGTTTGTTTCAGGCCCATCCCTAGTTGATACAGTGATAACAGATCATAGCCATGGGGACCATTAGCAAGCAGCTGATCTCCCAGTAAGAAAGTGCAATGGATCTCTGGACTGTACTTAGCAGGGGTTAGTGGAGACGGCTGCCCACTCCCTAGCTCTTCTGGGTTCTCTCCCTCTGCCTGTGAGTGTGAGAGAAAGAAAGACGAGGTCCCCAGGTCTCCCTGAGCACTCGCTGAATAATGTGCCCATTATAAACACCAGAGATGGGGCTGAGGTGCTAAATTCAGAACCAGATTTCACAGACCCCAGTGTCGCAGAGTGTCTGTATCCTGGGTTTTGGTTTGATCTTCACTAGGGATGGGGGACCGCTTTGAAAGTCAGATCTCTTGGTTCAAGTTCCAAACCTCCACAAAATTTGGGGTTGATAAGATTTTAAAAATTGGTTCAGGTCCCTCTCTAGCCGGCACACTTCAATACAGGCTGAAATTAGGCAACCTGAGAGAAAATGAGATGCGGGTAATGACTAAGGGCTTCATCCAAAACCCAGTTAAGTCAATGGGAATCTTTCCATTAACTTCAGTGGCCTCTGAATCAGGCCCTAAAAGTACTAAATCTATTGAATGGGTTGTGAGGGGAGACCCAGGGGATAAGGGAACATGATGAGTGTCAATAAATCTACTAGTGTAATGAGAGAATAAGAATTATTCACAGCCTCACAGGGGGACAGAATAAGGAGCAATGGCCGAAAGCCAGGGAGGGAAACACCGAGCTGAAACATTAAGGGAAATGTATTAGCAGTAAAAGCAATTGATTACTGGATTAAACTAGCAAGGGGAGGTACCATCAGTGCAGAGATTAAAGAACAGGTGAGATAAGGCTTTAGCACAAATGACAAGCAAGAGGCACTAGAGGACATGCGGTAGTCCCCATAAATCTTTATTAAACATTTTCTCTCCTTTCCCTATTATTTCTATTTTTATCTTCTTTTCACGAAGTCTGTTTCCAATCTGTCTCTTTTCTTGTCTTGTCTTTTCATTTGTCTCTTCATGCACTGTTCTTCTGATTCTCATCCATTTGCCCTTTTTAATAATTGCAAAGCATCTTAGTTAAAGACTTGAATAGTTTATTGTAAATAATAAAATAATGATCTGGGGGATTGTTTGTTTTTTGCCCCACTTGTGTTTGAGTCTAGGAAATTCACTCCTTTGAACTGAAGATGAGGTGGGAAAAGGATGAACAAAGATTCAAGTCAGATGGGAGTTCGGGAAGGGAACAGACAGATGCCAATGATGTACTGGGGAGAGATATCAGCCAAAACGCAGCAATGCACACTCATTGGCTAGCTGCAGTTTTAGTTCTAAGGGTTGGTAACAATGGTAACACTGGGGTGTCACAGGGGGAATGGCACCATCTTTCCATAATTTACTCTCTCTCATGCCCCTGTCGTATGGTAAGGCTGGGGTAGAGGAAGACTCAGCAAATTTTAATATTTTTGCTACAATAAAGAAACATTTTCCACAGGTCTCATAGTGCATAAGAATCTTGAACCTATACATACAGAGAAAGAGAGAAAGTGCTACAGTAGGAGATTGGAGCTCACCAATAAAATTCATGGGACTCTCAGGGCAGCTCTAAAAGCTTGCCTTGCAGTCACAGCTTATATATGTTTGTTGTTCTACATGTCTTCTTTAGTCTGTAAAGCCTTTGGAGCAAGGGCAAGATTTGTCTGTGGTTTGTAGAGTTTAGTGCATATTTATAGAGCTACAGATGTAAATATAACCATAATCCTGTCCTACATCTCTCGCTTCCGCACCAGGAAAAGAAGATAAACACCACCCTCCCAACATTTTTCACTTCCATGCCATGGAAAGAAATCAAACCTCTTTTTTGCTTCTACCTTCCTTACATTTGTAATTATGTTTGCTAAGATAATAAGGAGAATGAAGTGTCATGCTTCAGGGCTTCAGCTGTTCTCCGGCAGAGGTCAGGAAGGAACTCTCCTCCCCAATTCACAATTGGCTAGAACTGACCAGATGAAATCAGGGAGGTGAGGTGTGAATGCCCTTCAGAGCATCAAATCTTGGCCAGAACTGAAGGCAGGACATCAGCCACATAGACCAATGGTCTGAGGCAGGAACAGTAAATTATCTGAGTCTAAATGCTTATTTGTGTGCTCAGAGTTAAACTGACCACCAAGTTTGGGATCAGGGAGAAATTTTCCTCCAGATCAGATTGGCGCAGACTTTGAAGGGTTTATGCCTTCCTCTGCAGCATTGAGCGGGGTCATCTGCTAGGATCACCTGGGCCTATCACAAGCAACCAGCTTCCTGTCATTCCAGAGGCCTCAGGCATTGGTAGCACCTTGGCTCTGCCTGTTTTCTGGCTGTGACTAAGAACAGTTTAGTCTCCCGAAGCCTTCAAATTTTGCAGGATAATTGGCCCCAATTTGGATTTCATACTGAGGAGCTGATGCAATAAAATGGGTTGGGAAAGATTCTTGCATGAGGTGTTTTTATATATAGTCATCATTGCTGGCCACTGCTACAGGACTAGAGCCAGAGTCTGCAACCAGAGAGGAAATGGCATTGACCAGGGTAATAGCTACCCCTGGAAGGGGCTGGTGAAGCTAAGAGCACATAATAAATGGGTCAAGCTGGTGCAGGCCCCAGGCTCAAATACTGGGTGGCTGGGCCCCCTTACTACTTTTAGGATATACCTCACTTCTGTCTTATGGTTCCTTTCTTTTCACTACTGTTTCAAATCAAAGCAAGTCACCTGACATTCACGTCCCCCCTATTTCTTTCCCCGTGATTTGAGCTTGGTGCAGGCTGACACGCCACGGGGAAATGAAGAACTCACAGCCCATGGAGCTCTCCTGAAGGGAGTTGTGAAGGCTTCGGTGTGAATCCTTCCCTGCAGCTTCTTGACACCAAAAGAGAGGGAAGACAAAAATAAAGTTCCCTAAAAAAGCTCACGGTACCAGATTCATCAGGAACTGGAAACAGTGTGAGCACCTTGTCACGTGGGCAGGAGAGAGTATTGGCTAGAGGGAATCTTATACCACAGGTATAATTGTCCAATGTGCTAATCCTTAAACTCCGGCAATTTCTTTATTATGTATTGACTAGCAGCCAGTCCAGCAATAGGTCCGATTTCTACTGAGGATGGTGGAGGGACATCATGTGGTGATGTAGTTTTGGCTTATTTGATGGTGATAGGTGTTGTGACAATGGATATATAATCAGGAGATAGGATGCTATGTGGCGATGCTGCCTTGTTTCATCTGACGGTGCTGGGACACAGCAAGAGGAAAAGAATGGGGGGAAAGGGATGAATTTGACTGTAAAGTAACCCTGCCTTCAAAAGGTATGGTTTGAATTATTTTTCAGTGGGATAAGCTGGGAGGGGTTGTTAAAAAAAACAAAACAAGTGAAGGGATTGTGTGCAAACAATGAAAAAAATCACTAGCAAGCAGATGCTAGACCAGCTGAATTTCAGCCCAAAGAGTGAATGTTTTTGGTGCATGTGAAAACTAGTGGTCAGAATGCAAACTCTTTAGCAGATGTCTGCTAGCAGACCTCAACATTCCTTCCTTAGCATCAGAGCATTGCTCCTGTCCTGCTTCGTCTGGACCACAGACCTTTATGTTACCATAAAGGTAGTGATAGCCTGTGATTATGTCCCCAAGTCTCCTCTTTTCTAATTATATCAGTTTAGTTCCCTCTATCTCACTCATACATATTATGACAAAACCTTTTGAAATAGCGAAGGTGCTTGCTCTTTATGTTGCTGTGAGAGATGATCACCCAGAGGGATACTTTTTGCAACGGTATCCCTCTGGTTTGGGACAGCATGTACTAGGTGGCCCCCAAATCAGCCTATGCTTCCTGAGGCATTTCATTAATTCAATAGATTATGATAGTCAACATTAAATATTTGCTGCCACCCTGTGGCTAAACTGGGTCATTCCCTCTTCACTGAGAACTTTCATTTCCGAGGGGTATGTCTACACTGCAATAAAACACCATGGCTGACCCTCCCACCACGTGGTCCCAGAGCCTTGAAGACCCCACAGTCGAGTCAGTGTGGAGGAGGTGAATGGAATTAAGCCAAAAAACTAATATGTGAGCAAGTCACATTCAGCACATGGCGTGAGAGTTTTATGGTTTCTTTCATTTTACATTTTATTATTTTTGTAAGCATTTCCTAGGTGCAAGGGGTGAGGACCAGGACAGAAAGGCCTCCTGAAAGAAGGGTGTATTCAGGAATGAAGAGGAGAAAAGCCTAACGGTAATAGCCAGAGAAGGGATTTAAAGTATAGGCGAAGAAAAGGGGGTGGGAAAAGGACATGGGGTGTGTGTGTGGAGATGGTAAGCAATGCAGTTTGGCTGAAGCAAGGGAGGTAAGGTGGGAGTAAAATGTGTAGACAGTGGAAAGGTGGTGGGGAGTGGCTCTACTGGAGTTGCGTCCTCTCACACCAAAGCAGAAATTGACCAACAGTGAAAAATTTTGTGATCTATTTATCACAATTATGAGGCAAGCACAAGCCTGATCCCTCTTCCTCTTTTGCCATTCACTCCTCAGCAGGTGTAACACTCCCAGAGAGTGTGTGTATAACCATCTGTTCTTTCCATTCTCTGTCCAGCAGGTGCAAACCTTCCAGTGCCAAAGTACACAGAGGGACTCAGGGCTGGCTTACACTACAAAGCTAGGTTGGCTTAATTATGTTGCTGCGAAAAATTTCACATCCTGTGTGAGGTGAGTAAGCTGACCTAAGTCCTGGTGTAGATACTGCTAGGTCAATGGAAGAATTCTTTCATCAACCTAGTTACCCCCTCTCAGAGAGGTGGATTTACTACAGTGATGGAAGAACCCCTTCATTGCTGTAGTGAATGTCTATACTAAAGTGGTGCAGCTGTAGCATTTCTAGTGTAGTTTGCTTCCAGTGGCAGAGCTGGCATTAGAACTCTGGAGTCCCTTCCTCTCAGTGGCTCACGTGGGCCATTAAACCACGTTGTCTCTTATGTTATTGTGCTACTGCAACTGAAGTCCACAGGAAGCTGCTCAGTTTTAGGTGAGTAATTTTAAGAATGCAATTGATTTAAAAAATCAGCTTGTGTCATGAGGATCCAAAGTGGCCACTCTTCAGACATTTTTGTACCATTTACATCGATGGCAGCTTTGCCTGAGTAAGGATTCACTGATCAGGTCCTGTTTGACAGTGTCACCAACTCTCACGATTTTTTCACGACTCCTGCAATATTTGATGCAAACAGGGAGGTGGCAGGGAGTCCACACCAGCCAGCAGCAGCCTGGCCAGCATGATCCCATCCTCCCAGCCATGAAAAGATCTAGCTTCCTCCTAAAAAAAAAATGGAGGGACCTGTGGCATGGTTTTCATGTTGCCAATTCTCACCACTCTATGGCAATTGTCAGGATAATTGGTGTTCCTCTGAAAGCCCCGACTCCTGGAGGCACCGAATCCCACGGGAATCTCGGCTTTCATTTAAACAGACGTTTCCAGCCTCAATGGTTGCAATGGAAAGAGCTTGAAAACGTAAACTGAACACACGCCAAAGGCTCCACAGCCAGCGGGCACAGAAAAAGAACCCAGCCTGGACTGTTATTTTCCAATCTCAGGCTCTGTAAACCCCCATCTCAGAAGGGACTGGAGCCTGGGGCTCCATCTGCCTCCTTGGCCTGAGCAACCCTCTGGCTTTCGTAGATCGGGAAAGTGGCGGGTGGCTGGAGAGGGCAGGGGTATAACAGCCCCCCAAAACCAAACAGTCTCCAGCTCTCAGCTCCTAGAAGATCCGTTCCTAGAGCCTTTGGGAGGCTCTTTCCAGGGAGAGCAAGGCTGGAAAACTTCCTCTTCACCAGGGACAGGCCTGAGGGCCGCCCAGGCCAGCCCTGAGGGCCTAGGGGAGGGCTGCATGTGTGGGTCCTGGGACCCTCCCCCACCCCCTCACAGCAGGCTTCGCCACTCCCAACATGGCTCCTGGGACCCTCCCCCACCCCCTCACAGCAGGCTTCGCCACTCCCAACATGGCTCCTCGCCCCGGCCGCCCCCCCCCCCACTTTTTTTTTCCCTTCCTGGGCCGGCTGCCGCCGCCGTCGCCGGCTGATGAGAGCATCAGCCCTGACTGCCACGTCTCTGCTGGGCAGCGGCCGCCGCCGAGGGCCAGGGGCGCGCGGGCGAAAGCAGGGGGCGAGGCGGAGCCGAGGCGCGCGTGGGGCGTCGGGGGGGGGGGCCCGGGCGAGCGTCCCCCGCTTCCCGCCCCGGCTGCTCCCCGGGGGCGCTGCCCCGCAGCTCGGCCCTGCCCGGGGGCTGGCTGGGGGAGGTGGCCGCAGCCGCCCGCGCGGCCCGGCTGGGCGCTGGCACCGGGGGGGGGGGGCGCGAGGCGCGTCTCCCGGCGGGGCTGGGCTGCGTGGCACCCGGGTAGCGCCGGGGCTGGGCACGGGGGGACGGACGGACGACCCCCGGGCTCTGCAGCTGCAGCTGGTGGGGTTGGGGGAGGGGGCTGGAGGGCGGCTCTTTGTTGCTGCTGTGCCGAGGGGACCCTCCTCCTCCTCCTAGCCGATGTCTGAGCTGCACCACCACCACCACCTCCTCCGTCTGCACGTCGATGTGTGAGTACCCGCTCCTGCTGCCTCCTCCCCAGCCCCCGGGGCTCTCTCTGCCCTCCCCCCCACCACCACCACCGCCCAGCACACCGAGCCCCATCTCGCTCACACCCCCCCGAAGGCCCTGGCTCCCTTTCCCCTCTCCCTGTCCTGCCAGATCTCTGCCTAGGAAACTTTGCTTCCTTTAATGAACTGTGGGGGAGTTTTCAGTGCATTAAGCAGAATTGGGGGGGGTGGGGGTGGTTTTAGGGCTTCTGTGTGGGGCCTGCCTCCTCGCTCATGGGGTGCTTCTGGCTCGGGGAGGGTTGCTCCAAACCCAGACTGGGGCTGTGTGAAGATCCTGCACGGTTATCCCAGGGAGTTACTCTGTAGATGCCTCTGGGCTGCAGGGCGTGTGGGTCGAATTGCTGCCCCAGAGGAAAGGCTGCTGCTTCCCAGGGGCGCCAGGAATGCCAGCGTCGCCTCTCTTTCTGGCCCAAGTGTTCCTTGTCTAAAAGAAGCCTTGAAATGCACCGTTGCAGCCGGGCGTTGAGATGTGCTGAACTTTATTTCTGGCAGCTCGTCTGGAGATAGGCTTTAAAGTACACAATTGAGCTCCTGCTCTGGATTTCAGACACCCCAGAAATCAGGGATAGGGGTGTTTTGGAAGAATAATGTAGGCCTATGAAAGAGAGAGGTGCTCTTTGCAAAGTTAGGGTGTGGATTTAAAACACCGCCAAGTTCATTTGGGCTCATGTGTAGGTTTGGTGGTTTTGTTTTTTTAGAACATTGCCCAGCATTTTAAATGACCAATGAAAATAGGACAGATTGAGTAGGACATGAGATATGTAGAACTGATCGCAGCCACGTGTCACAAATATTGAAACATAATTAGCCTGGGCACATATAACCTGTGATAAGACCTTATTCTCCAGAAGGTGGGAAGTGTGCAGTGCATTTCCCTGTATGCCTAAGAAAGCCATGTATTGATTATCCTCCATTACGTGGAGTGGTAGTTAAAATGACGAGACTGCTCATTATATGAGGCTGCATGTTAACCATTCTGGGGTCACTTTCACACATGAACATTCAACTGAAACAGGGTTAGCTTTGTTTCCAATGTACGACAGCTCTTGTGCATGCTTTTTGGATGTGAACAACAGGCCCCTCATATCACTGCCATCTGTCATGACTATACATGAATGAATGGAGATGTCCATACTTCAAAGTGGTGGATTGTAAAGTTCTAGGAGAAAAAGCCTCATCTTAGCTGCCAGCCCAGAGGACTGTGTACCTGCTGCCCTCAGGTAGGGAAACTGATGTACAGAGATCGGAAAGGATGGGTGCAAGATCACACAGGGTGTCAGTGGCAGAACAGGAAATAGAAGCCAAGCCCCTTGATCCACATTCTGGTCCCCTAAAATTCTTGATGTTTATGTCCGTTCAAATTACTTTCTTTGTGCTTCTTAGTCCCCACTCTAGGAAGTTTCTTTGAGTGTTCTTCTAAAACACATCTTCACACAAAGCACCATGGTAGCCAGCCCTAACAAAACCCACTGGGTGAAATCCTGACCCTACTGATGTCAATGGGGTTTTGCCATTGACTTTTTTTGAAGCCGGGATTTCACCCAGTACTTGTGGGGCCCCGATCATACTGGGATTCCCTAAGAGGTGGGCATTTCTGCTCTGTGTCTTGTTCTCAAGCAGCTGTCAGTTTTCATCTTGCAGCACAAACCAGCATGTAGGTGCTGCCTCCTGGCGAGAGCTGGGGACTAGGATCAGCACTGATGGTTTTTATTCTTTGCTCTGACACCGACTCGCTGTGTAAATTTACGAAAACCAACTGGGTCGATTGTGAGTCGTGGCTCACAACACTGGGTGCCTAACTTGCGGCACTTTGGGAGGGATTCACAAAGTACTTATGTGCCTAAGTTTTGGTTTTGGCTCCACTGTAGTCTACAAAACTGCTGAGTGAAAATGGTAGGTGCCTAAAGTTTTCAGGGAAAAAGTTCTCTAGGAGCCTATGTTTCTGTCTTTGGACATGTGCATTGGTGCCTCTCTCTAGGTGTTCGGGCGCCTATCTCCTGCCTGAACACCCAAGCATTTCATAAACCAGGGGAAGACAGGCAGTCAGCGGCCTAAGTTGCCAGTGGAGTCTGATCCAGTAGGAATGCTCTGAGGCCACCTACTGGATAGGGTCCCATTAAAAAACTGTCTGGAGAAAGAGGGGGTACCATTGCTGTCCACCTTACCACTTTTAGCCCAGTGCGTAGAGCACTTGCCTGGGATGTGGGGGACTCAGGTTGGATTGCTGCCTCTCTGCCAGAGGGGGAGAATTCCCACCTCTCAGCAGAGTGCACTTACTACTGAGCCATGGGATAGGCTGGTGCGGGAGCTTCCTCACTCTCTCCTTTTGAAGCTGTTCCCCTGTGGATAAATAACGAAAGAGTGATTGGAGACCTGGGGTCTTCCACCTCCCAAATGGGTGCCCTAACCACTGGACTGCAGAGGCTTCTCTCTCTCTCTTGGCCAATGACTACAGAAATTTCTCACTGTCTGGGCCAGTGAGTGACACACTCTGTCAGCCAGAGAGAGAGGAGAATGACTCTGCAGCCTAGTGGTTAGGTTATCCTGGGAGGAAGAAGACCCCAGGTCTCCAATCACTGTTTCGTTATTTATCCACAGTGGATCATCATCAACAGGAAACACTGGGAGCCCCCATCAGACTATCCTATAGTTCAGTGCTCGGAGCAGCTCTCCTGAGATGAGGTTCAAATCCTTTCTCTCCTTCTGACGGGGGGGATTGAACCAGCATCTCCCACATCCCCAGCAAGTGCTCAAAGTACTAGACTACAAGTTATAAGTTGGATGGCAGCACACTACCTCCTCATCCTGCAGCTGTTGGGTGTGGAGTGAGGGAGGTGCCTAACTCATTCCTGCAAGAAATAGCTAAGCTGGCTTAGGCACCTGACCACAGGCAGTGGTTCTCATTTGTGGATCACTGGCACAGATAGACACCTCCCTGCAGCCTGCACCTAGGTACCCGTCTCAGAGAGGGGCAGGCTTAGCACACCCCTATCATCAGCATCTCCCGTTAGTTAGTTTAGGCAGCTCCACACCTAACGTCCTGGCTTTTGTGGATCCCATTGTGTGTTGCCTGTCTCTCCACATTCACTGTATAGGGAGGCTAGATGCTTAGTTTTGGCTTTGTGGATCCGAGTGGTGTTCCTGTGATTTTTCTTGGTGCCTAAAAGCTAGGCACCATGACACTCAGGGTTGCAATGCCAAAGTCCCTTTGTGGATGCCAGCCATAGGGCCTGATTTTTTCAGAAGGGCTGAGCCATCACAGCTCTCATTGACTTCAGCTGGAGTGGCAGATGCCCCATGTTTTTGAAAACAATGCCCATATTGTCTCAAGTTGAGAACCCAAAATGGATAGTTTTGCAAATTTGGGCCTTCCGTCTCTGTGCCTCAGTCTTCCCATCTGTAAAAAGGGGATAATATTTACTTTCCTCCTTGAGCAGGAGTTTTGTGAGGGTAAATTAGTTCTTGTAAAGAATCTTGAGTTCTTTAGATGAATAGCACTTGCAAGCTATCATTTCCCTAGTGATACTGATGGTTCACTGCTGTAGCTAAGGATGCAAAGTAGTTTTAATGTAGATAGGACCAGGGCTGGGCATTTGACTGTTCCAAAATAATTGGCCAATTGACTGGTCAAATATTGTCAAATAATGTCAAACGTACAAATATTTTAAAGCACTAATGTATTAGAATAGAAACAGCAGTAACAAAAACAAGGAAGACTTTATGGTCTCTAATAGGTTTAGCCTTAGATAGATACTTGTGTGTAATTACAAAACCCAAGTTACTAAACTGAGTTGTTTTAAGTCAGAAAAATGCAAAACACAATGAAATTAAGTTATACAAAATGAAGGAGTAATTATTTATTATTACCTCTTTTAGGTTAGCATTTAAATGTTAACATTACTCAAGATGAAACAGTTACAAAAGAAAAAAACGAAATTAAACAAACACACTGCAACTATAAAAGAAAAGAAGTCATTTTTAAATCCCCCTTTTTTCGGTAGGCTATAGGTCTTCAAGCAGCTTAATGACTGTGCCTCTTTTCTCTTTGTGCCGGGGGAAAAGGTTTAATGGCCATGAATCTTCCTCTCCCTCCCTTTTGAGTTAACTTCTAGAGGTTCGTCTAGTCAGTTTAGATTGTCGGCTCTTTGGGGCAGGGAACCTGTCTGAACTTGTTTCATGAACTGCCCTGTACATTGATGGCCCGGTATACGCACAAGGATATAGATACATACAATATTTGTTCTAGAAGAGTCTAGCCAATCAAGAGGTTCAACTTTCAATTAGCTTGCCTTTTCCCCCCAACAGGTGGCATTAGCATGCTAAAGTCGTACAACTAAGTAAAGGCTCCTAGTCTTGCCAGCAGATAGCAATCCTGGCCTACATTAGGGCATTCTTGCTGGAGTGTTTGATGGTGGGTCAAATAATAGGTCAATTGACTGGTCAGTTGATCAGCTTGCCAACCCGAGACAGGACATTCATAGAATCATAGGGCTGGAAGGGATCTTGAGAGATCATCTAGTCCAGTTCCCTGCACTCATGGCAGCACTAAGTAGTATCTAGACCATCCCTGACAGGTGTTTGTCTAACCTGCTCTTAAAAATCTCCAGTGATGGAGGTTCCACAAGCTCCCTAGGCAATTTATTCCAGTGATTAACCAACCTGAGAGCTAGGAAGCTTTTCCTAATGTCCAACCTAAATCTCCCTTGCTGAAGTTTAAGCCCATTGCTTCTTGTCCTGTCCTCAGAGATTAAGAAGAACAATTTTTCTCCCTCCTCCTTGTAACAACCTTTTATGTACTTGAAAGCTGTGATCATGTCCCCTCTCAGTCTTCTCTTCTCCAGACTAAACAAACCCAGTTCTTTCAGTCTTGCCTCATAGGTCATGTTTTCTAGACCTTTAATCATTTTTGTTGCTCTTCTCTGGACTTTCTCCAATCTGTCCACATCTTTCCTGAAATGTGGCACCCAGAACAGGACACAATACTCCAATTGAGGCCTAATCAGCACTAGGAAGGAATCAACATTAGGAACGAAATAATTGCACTGGTGTAAGGACATTGATGTACTGGTGCAAATTACTCTAATGCAGACAGGACCTCTCCCATTGTTTTCACCATCCTGTGTTTGTGGAAACTTTCACCTTCTGAGCTGCAATTTTTGTAAGATTGTTTGTTTGTTTTAATAAAATTTGAGCAAAATCCCATCCATTGTTTTGGATTTAGGAGAAGGTAAAAACAAACCGTGTGTGTGTGTGTGTGGGTGGGTGGGTGGGTGGGTGGGTGGGGATGTAAAACTCAAAACAGCTGAACTTTGAAACTTCAGACTTGCCCTAAATACTGGACTGTCTGGCCCAGTGATGGTTCCGCTGTGGATAAATACTTAAATAGTCATTGGACTACAGAGAGAGAGAATGGGAATGAGTCTGCAGTCCTGTGGTTAGGGCATCGAGGTGAGAGACCTTGGGTCTAGTCTCCCTGCTGCACTCACTCTTTCATTATTTATCCAGAGTGCAGCAGCTTCAACAAGAGAGAATGAGGGAGCCTCAAATCCGAATATCTCAGATCCCAGTGGTTGGAGTACTCTCTTGAGATGGGGAAAACCTGTCTTCAAATCCTTTCTCCCCTGCTGTCAAAGAGAGGAGAATTGTACCTGGGTCTCCCACATCCTGGGCAAGTGCTGTAATGGTAGACTAAAAGTTATATGATGGTTGCTGCCACTGCTGCTGCCTCCCGGATCGTGCCCCATATGTGACTTAGGTGGCTGAATGCTTGTCTTCCCCTGATTTGTGAATCGCTCTGGGGTGTGAGGTTCTGAATCCCTTGAGGCAGGCAGTAGTACGCATGCCCAGAGGCAGGAACGTAGATACTGTGGGAAATGTTTCTTTCTGAAAAACTTAGATGCCGAGTGAGTTTATGCAGCGCGTTCGGCAGTAGTTCTCTGGATCACAGTGTAGCCAAAACTAGGATGTAGGTGCTCAAACCCCAGACATCAGTACCTTCGTGGTTCCACACTGTATGCCCAGAAATCAGGGAATTCTGAAAACTAAGATCGCTCTGGCAATGCTAATCCAGCCAACATTACTGTGGTGTATTTATGGCCTAAGTTCAGTTTAGGCATCTAAATGCACACTGAGGGACCTAAATAAATGTAGTCTGCTATTCAAAGGGACGGACATTATGAGAAGCTGGGGGAGCTCAGCGCTTCTGAGAATCAATCCTCTTTTACTCAAGTTCCTAAATGTGGATTAAGGTGCCTATCTAGAACCAAATTTTAAAATTTTGGCCAATTTCCATCCTACTGCCCCTTTCCCTTGTTAAATGTGAACCTTAATGTTATGGAATTAGTGCAGACTATTAATATATGGGGGGTTTGAGTTAAGGTTGCAGGAACTACTTGAATGCTTGGAATCTGACTTTTTATTCCCTGGTCTTGCAACCTTAATTCTGCAGTAATAATTTTTTTCTTCATTGCTTTTGAATAAATTTCTTTTCACAGGCCCGAGTCCTGAGGCCTTGTTCTGGGTTCTGCGACAAAGGGGATGCAAAGCCAGGTTAGCTGGCCCCAGAGAAATACCTCTGGAAGAAGCCCTGGGTCCCCTTTCCTGCACAGCCCACCCACAGAGGGAGGGAGGGGGCGGCTTGAAGGATAGCTGGAATGCTATGCGCTGTGGTCAATCTGGGCTGCTCATGGAGAGCTGCCTTATATGAGAGCAGCCTCATCACCTACCTCTATGTCTGTAAAGTGGCTAGCATATTTGGGGCCCTACTGTAATATCTATAAAGATTAAATCATCATGCTCCATTGCTCCCAGCCAAGTAGAGGTTAGTATTTTTTAAGGGGAAATCATTACAATTTTAAAAGAGCGAATAGAAAACTCTTTTCCTAATGCTTTGAAAATTCTGTTAGTTTTAGTAAGCTGAGTGTTGTTTACATAGCACTATAAACTGCTCAGTGCTTAACGGAGAGAGACAAGACAGGGACCAAATTCTGCTCTCAGTTATAGCAGAAATTGGAGCGCCTCAGGCCCAACCCATCTCTGCAACTCGTGGAAGTTCCCCAATGGTCCACGTGTGTGGTGGGCCGGCCTGTCTTTCCACACTTCTCTGTGTCCCCACTTCCTTCTACCTCTTCACAAAGCACTGATACCATAGTCTTCCGGGCTACTTTCAAGATCTGCTTAGGGCTTCCAGAGTGTGATTGGGGAACTGGTACATTTTAATGCTGACCTCATGGTTTTGACTTGCTCACAGAGCTCCCACAGCCTTAAGAGGGTGATGATGCCACGTCGAGCAGCCTTCCTCCGATTAGCCCATTCAGAGACCTTACTCAAACCCCAGCACTACCCTTTTCTGAACAATACTCCCTACCACCAGATCTGTTGTTCTATGCTCCCCTCTGGTGGTGAGGGTTGGGGGGAGCATTTACACTTTTTTTCCCAACCATTTTACAGCATGAAACATTTTAACAGGTGATTTTTTTAATAGGTGAATCTTCAGTCCTTTGGTTAAATCATTCATTAGACATGACAATGCCTCGTGAAAGGTTTCCTGACATTTTTAATGGGACATACGCATTCTACAGAGTCATTTCCAGACTTGTTTGACTTTTTGGACTGACCATTTTGCAAGCGGAAGCAGAGACTTCTGGTGAGACGTCCGACAGTATGCATTATGCAACCTGGCTTGTAAAAGCCCGGCTGGCTGACTTGTACAATACATGCTGCTGCTGCTGCATTACCTGCGTGCCTGTGGAGGCAGGTTCAGAGTTCTTGATTTTAAAACAAAAGTGTCAGTGGTCCTCACGGTCTGGGAGTGTCTTTAAAAGTGCATGCAGATACACTTGGTAGACCAAATCAATCCCTGGGTATAACTAACCAATTCAGTGGAGTTACACTGAGAATGAATCAGTTTGGCCTGTTGTATTTTTCTTGGGTGAGATATTATGAGGGATGTAAATTTCATTTTAAAAAGGTAATCATTTAAACTATTAAAATTTATATCCGTTAACCGTTTAACCGATATAATTTTGTGTGTCCTCCCCCCAACCTGCCTACTCCTCTGCACCCCCAGCCTGGCTTTGTGGGGGATCCCCCCATCTGGAACCTGGGGTTCTGTGTTCTGCAACAGGGCGCTCCGCAACGCCTGCGCCAGGGCCTCGGCCTCCCATGGCCCAACGCTGTCACTATGGAGACCGAGAACCCACGCTACCAGTTAACTGATAAGTATTATTCTTAACAGTAAGACTAATACTTTTCAGTTAACCGTTTAATATTTTACATCCCTAGATGTTATCCCCTCCCTCCACATGATTTTTGTAGGATCCTGAATGCTTTAATTCCCACCAAAGTCAGTAAGAGTTGAAGGCATTTGTACCTGGCATGAAAGGATTCATAACCTCACAGGACAGGGTGGTTAGTTATAGCGTCCTACATAGTTAAGTATTTGCTATAGATATATAGTTGTAGCTATAGCTATATGGTATGTGTGACTGTGTATATACAGGCTCCCATACACACATTACATTTTCAGAAGAGTTTTTAAAAATATCTGTCACAATTTCACTGTCTCCATAAGTGAATGGACTGTCGCTAGAAGTTGCCATTGTACTGATACTTTCCGACATGAACTCTAGTCTGATGATTTGGAATAGGAGTCAAGCAATTCAACTCTCATTTAAATGCATGAGAAAGCAGGGACTTTGAAAGCTGCTGCAAGTTCAATTCTGATTTTATAGATATAGTAGAGGTAAATTTAACATTAACCACAATTTAAAAAAAAAAAAAAAAAGAATTTGAAACAATTTTGAAAGTCTCCAGCTTTCTGATAGGAATGGAATCCCCCGAGTTCGACTCCGTGTCATCAAACAGTAAAGGGGACAGCCTTCCCATCTGATTTATAATTATTCTTTATCATATTTAGAGCATATTAAAAAAAAAAATCCTAATGATTTCTACTTTGTAATTTGGCCCAGAGACATGAAGTGACTTGATCAAAATGCCACAGCAAGTCAGTGGAAGAGCTAGCACACAGGAAGTTCCTGATTCCCAGTCCTGTATGTGGGCCACTACTAAATCGTGTGTGTCTTTTGTGTGAGAGGAAAGAATTATGGGGCTTCTCAGAATTTGTAGTAAACCCTGATTTCAATAGTTAAATTGGCCATAAAAAATTTGCCACTGGCTGAAATTAGCACACAGGATCCTAGAAATCCTTTTTTGTCATACAAGTGTCTTTAAAAATAACTTTTTTTTTCTTCACTCACATAGCTAACAATATTTTAAATCCTCCTTGCTCCTAGCTAAAATTCCCTATTGTTATGCAATGGGCTGTCAATCAGAGGGATGCATGTCTATATTCAGAGGTGGCTGCATTTCACTGGTAGTGTGTGTATGTACAGTCGCTTGCTAAATTCTGTGGAATGAAGACAGCTCCAGAATTGTGTGTTTATTGCCACTGTATGTATATATAAATTGTCTCGTGCACTCTACTGCTAATTCATCTTCCCTGTGATTTATTCTAATAGTCCAACCTCTGAGCTGCTTCAGCAATGCCATCTATAAAACTGTTTTGGTTGGTTGGTTGGGTTTTTTTTTTTTTTAAATTTCCCCCAAAATGATTCTACCCTGAGGCCTAGGCTGGGCGACCATGGATTAGTCGCACATTTGGGGTCTAAGATCTTATAACTCATCAGGTGTACAAGCAGTTGTTTTATACCAGTGAGAGGAACAGGGGCTTACTCATTCCTATTAGTGTATAAGGCTTTTGTTTCTAGCTCTGGGAGGTTGTGAGATATCAGACTTTATAACTGTCATTATTATGTATAGAAATGCTATTTTGGGTATCAAGCTTAAACTGTTTCCAGCTCTCAGATGACAACACCAAGTGGCTTTCGGGTAATGTTCTTAGTTTAGTAATTCCTGCCAGCTTCTTTACTTTAAATCTCACATGCTGGATGAGACTTGGGTATTGCTCTCCCCTTCCCTTTATGATTTAGAAACATGGAAAGTGTAAGACCAAAATAGACCAATGATCCAACTAGTCAGGACTCTGTCTCCATCCTGTACTGGAGCAGACCATTTTTGCAATTTTTAATCTTTGTCCTACCAGAACAAACCAATGGTGTCTATATTACAAAGGAGGCTGAAGAAACCCACAGTGCTGCTGGATAATTGTGTAACACTGTATTCTGGGTGAGAAATTTCTTCCTGACTGCTGGCTGTTGATCAGTTTACACCCTGAGGCATGAAGACCAATGGCTCCAGTAATTTTTTTCCACCCTTGCTAGCATAACTGCAAATGTCCTCATTCATACAATTATTTAATCTTTCTTTATAATTTTACAGCATCCTGCAGCAAGAGTGCCACAGGATAATTATATGCTGCTGAAGTATTTTTTCTTATCACTTTTTTAAAGTTCTGCTTTGTTTTTCTATTAAAGGTATGGTTCGGTAAGAGTGCCTGACTGCCCCCTCACTCTCACACACACACGTTTTCCCCCGTACCCTAAAGATGGCCAACTCCCATCCCTGCTTCTGAAAGTCTCATCTTCACACCCTTCCATTAAGATGGTCTGAGGGAATGGCTGAGGGATCTAAAAATGAGGCTAGAAATTCCAAGACTTTTAAAAAAGACAGGTTCAATCTGTCATTCCTTTTTCTGCCGTACCTGTCCTAAACGTTTCCCGTTGCCGTGGTTTGTAAGTGCTGGTCAGTAACTAGAGATGTGTCCCAAACTTGCAAAGAATATACCCCCAAACATGTAGCTAAATAAAGCACCATGCACTTTACTGTGGATGGATCTTTCAGGTGAGACTTTGACAGCCAAGCTCCTGCTCCTGCATGGACATTCCAAGTGCCATGGAAGTTTTAAAGAGCAGGTGTTTGTCCCATTGTCTTTGGCCAATACTTTCCTCACGGGCCCTTCTTGCCTTCTGCCTTTCTCCCCAGAGAGGGCTGCATTTTGATGGTACTGTATATGTACAGCATCTGAGGCTTTGGCTGCCTTTCATTATAAATTTCTGTACTTCTCCGCATTGAGACCGGTTGACGGCTCCTTTCCATTTCCCGGTATTGTGCTTTATGGTGGAACCCTGCATTCGTCAGCTTGTCACTTCTGAATTTAAATTCTGAAGGAGAGAGGAATTTTCAGTCACTGAGCAAAAATTAATCCAATACTATTGATAACGCTGGATCTTGGAATGGATTTAAAGCCTTAACTCTGAATTTGTTGGATCAGTGGCTCTAGAGTTAAGCCTTAACTATGCTTTATCATTTCTCTCTCTGGGGTTTAATACTCTTTTTATCTGTTGCTTCTGAGTGTTCCTTATAGCATGGGAACATGGGAAATGTGCTGACTTCAGAGATCTGCTAACTGTTTTTGTCTCCCTGAATGGGGGGAGGAGCACAGGGTTCTGCTTCCAGGTGGCAGGTGTGTTCTTTTGTTACCCTGTGGGAGTTGGAAGGTTGTGTTGTAAGCTGGGGGCTTGCAAGCCAGATATTTAGTTTGCAGCCTGACAACCTGTCGGTTATTTCTTCATGACAATGAGTTTGAAAAAATGAAAGTACGACCTCTGAACTGGTGTAGTCTTAAAGGGTTTCTTGCCACTGTGTACTGGAAGCCATGAGCCTTGCAGCTGCCCTTGCCCTGCACCTCACCCCGTGCATGCATGTTTGAAAAGTACCCAAAAGCCCCTGTTCCCAGCAGCTGGGCGAGGCAATGTGGAGTAGGTAGTGGAGGGTTCCTAGAATGCACTGGTACAGGTGTGGCTATAAGATGTGCTGTGCCACAGGAATAAACGAGGGGACCTGCCACCTCATGGCGTTTTCCCCAAGTGAGGGAACTGTCGCAGGGATATTAGAAGTCCCCCTGGTCTTTCTCCTCTTCCTTCCCCAGCTGTTTCCAGTCCCATCTCCGCTCATTCCTTTTCCTTGCTGCTCACCTGTCTTCCCCCACCTTCCAGCACTTACGGATTTGCATACTGGCAGTGGTTGTAGTTGGGGTGACTAGCCTCCGGGTAGTGGAAATGCAAATAGCGTTCTGTCAGCTGTTGCTGATAGCTCCTTTTGTGCTTACTGCCAGCAACTGTTCTTCCTGATTCCAGCGGGACAGCCTGCAGTGCTCTCCTGCGGGAGGCAGGGGGAAAGGAAGTCAGGTCAGTAATGCACAACTTCACAGGCACAGCAGCAGCACCCTTGTCATCTCTGCTTAATCAGAAAGCAGTGGCGTGCAAGTGGAAAATCCCACTCTCCTCTGAGTTGTGTGTGTACTATAGCATACACTTGCCTGTAGGGATGGAGACAGGGATATCTATTTTAGGGGCTTAGAGGGAGGATACATTTTCTGTGCATGTGATCATGGTGCAGGAGGATAACAGGTGGCCTGTGAGGGACAATATGGTGTCAAATCTAGGTACCGAGCTGTCTCAGCAGAGAGGGCTGATATCTGCCATTTTGGTTCACTTCTTGTGACTGAGACTATACACACAAAGCACTAACATGCAGCCACCTCTGGGGTTCAGGGCCCAGCAGCACCAAAAATCAGGGGATCTTTCACATTTTTTCAGATCCTTAAGTTCAGGTCTCACTTTTCACCAACTAACAAGCTACAAGACATTCAGTTTATCTACCTTGGAAGGACAAGGGACTGGTTTGGACCTCTGGCTGTAGAGAGTGCATGGATTTCAGGCACGAGGACTAGACAATCCCAAAGCCATTCGTTTTGGTAATTGTTTTTTAAGCAACATCACAGCATAATTAAAATTGCTTAGTATTCTTATTTGAGAGAATATATGATAAGAATAGTAGACAACATTCTCTTTATTTGTACTTTTAAAATGCAGCTCTACTCCGAAAAATGACTGTAAAAATGGCATCTTGAGATGTCATGTTTGTCTCTCAGAGACTCCAGATCAAATTACTCTGTTTACAAGTAAAAGGCCCCCCCTCCCCAAACTGCCAGCCCTGCAAATTCAGACTGGGATCTGAGAGTCAAACTGGATGCTTTCAGCTTGCACATCATCACCAGCAGCAAAGATTGTGCCTGGCAAATTCTGCCTTCAGTGCAACCCCATTTTGCCTTGGATTTCAGAGCTGAAAGAAGGTTTTGGCTGTGCACCTGGAACAGTTCTGAGAAACAATTCTGCGGGTGATGCACAAGGCAAAACAGACGCCAGCTCACTTTCCAATAGCTGTGCTGGCACTACAGAGGTAACCAGTAATGAGTAGAACATAGTTATTTTCGTCTCTTAAATGAGCAGCTTGATACACACAGGGGTCAGGTCTGTTGGAGTAAGAGATTACAGGCACTGCTACATAATTGCTTTTCAGAGTAGAACCTCACCTTAAATGAAATAAATAATTAAAAACCTTAATGATAGTGTTTTCCTAAAGGGACACTGGGTTTAATGTAGATTTTTGGTCCAAATTAATTTCTGATATAACAGCAGGGGTGAATCTGGCCCTTTTGTGTTTATTAAAAAGAGCAGGTGATATGCAAGTTTGGCTTTTATTTACACCAATGTAATTTGAGACTGACTCCACTGAAGTTATATCAACTTAAATCATGAACAAGAGATCAGAGTTTAGTCCTGTGTGTGTGTGTCTGTAAGAAAGGTGTTTTTTAAAAAACCTAATTGAGTAGAATATGTTTTCAATTTAATTGAAAAGGGTTTTTATATACAGTCTTCTCTAACAATGGAAACCCTGCAGCAACTGTGCTGAGACCTAAAACCAGCCCGTGAAAGTGGCCACTCTACTTCCAGTGTGCAAGCTAAGTGCCTAAAGTAAATAAACCCCCTAAGTTGCCAGACACCAGTTAGATTTGTTAAATTCTTTGCATGAATTATCCAATGTGCAATGGATAACACAGGGAAGGAATTTTTAAGTGTCCCTTGAATACTTATAGTTAAATTACAGACCCCTGGGTATTATGTCCTCTACCATAAAGCATTCCTTTAGGGAGAATTAGATAAATTAGATTACAAAATAGTCTCATTTTGCTTAAAAATGTCTTTTAAAGTTATTCCTTTAATGTTTTAGTGTCTTCGATCCTTCCCTCTTGCACAGTTCATGATATAGTCTCTGGAAGCTACAAGTGAGTTCTACAGTATATTTTGTCCCTTCTGAAGGATACGTGCTGGTTTGCTATTGTACGAATAGATGCTCGTGACTGAAAGTAGCAAAAGGGAAGTCCCCTTACATGGTCAATACATCAATTGCACAGGACTCATTTATTAGTGAATCATGTTACCTTACATGTCACAAGCACAAGTCCTCCACTGAGGGCTAAGTCCATGGCAAGTTTGAGGTCTAAAAATCGTTTAAAAAAAACGCAAAAGACAACATTTTCTTTTTTAAGGTGACCTTCAAAGGATTTTTATTTACAATTGAGCTTGTACCCTCTTTTGCTTCATTACAATAGATTAAAAAAACCTAAACACCTATGGTTTCTTTTCTGCTTGTATTTTACTTTAAAAATACCAGGAATATCAAGTCTAGCCTTTTCTAATTTTGCTGGAGAACTTCTAAAAGATCTAAGGAAACTACTGCAAGGGTTTACTCATGAATTGAAAAGGCAAAGAGGCTTCCATTCTTCACAATGTTGATTGGTCATTGAAGTTCAATTGATATTAACCAAAAAAGTTTTAACCGGTCTGCCCAAGTAAATAAATTCATAGTAATTAAAAAAAATCCTCCTCCTCACACCACAGATTGCTCAACTTTCACTCTTTGTTCGAACCATGTCACCATTTCACTAGTTCTCCAGGCACCATAGTTTCTTCCACTCTAGGCTAAACTTGAAATTCTATGGTACAAACATAAACAGGTTTAAAAAAAAAAGGGGGGGGGGGAATGGGGTGGACTTATTCCATTTTTCCCTTCTTTGCATGTCATCTTTACAGGGGTACATGCAAAATAGTCCTCTAAAAAACAGCTCAACCCAATCGTGTTGAAGCTTTATGAGAATTGACCTTTGGCTGGAGAGTATACATGAGAAATTTTAGAACAAAATGGAAGTTCTTTGAGGAGGTTCTTATTACGGAATGGCTTTTTCCTAAGCTGTGTCCACGATAACAATGATGTGACTCATTCAACGTGCTTCCTGGCATCTCAGCGGCAGCTATGATTTTTTTAGGATTTTAAAGGAGGTTATAATTGGCTTATTATGAGAGATGGGGCCATCTGCAAATTTTAAAGCCAAATCCAAACTTTCCCAGAAGTTGGGGGTGTTCAGATGCAGGGCTTTGATTCAGGCTTGGTTCTTGCCCTAACATATTGGAAGGTGCACTCTTTTGGAAACTTGCGAACAGGTAAGTGTGTTTTTAGTCTGGGGTTCACCTTCAAGACCATGATCTTGGAAGGAGGGCCCATGTGGAGTGACTTGCAGGACTAAGGCTTCAATTTACAGCTGTTGCGCACATTTGTCTATCTGTTAACCATCAAATCCACTCAGCCACTAAAATTCTGTAAGGACAAGTCATAGATATATTTTTAAAAAACAATAACCATGGAACTGGCGACTGCTGTGCCAGAAGGTCCAGCTTTGTATTATTAATCTTCTGAGTTGCACAGTCTCTATGGATCAATTTTTTAAAAAGTAAACACATGCTAGTTTTCAGTTCAAAGAAATTAGGAAGTTCCCATGCATTAAAAAAGCTCGCTTTTATACAGGGCAGAATGTGATTGTAAGACGTTCACATCTCTGTGGGGTTAATGCCATTGGACTTTTGTTTCCTACCCCACAGTGCATGTGAGGTACACACACATGTATATTTTAACCTTATGATCCTGTCTGTCTGGGAAATCAAGCCATGTTAGTTAGAAACATGTTTAAACGTGGATCTTGCTATGGTTTTTTCTTTGCCAGTGTAGAGCGAGATGCTGCTTTGCTGAAACTAACTGTAGACCAATCAGTAGCTGGCATTGTTTGAACTCCAGTGTAGACAGGAGCCTCATTATTGATCCGCTTCAAAAACTTTTCCAACTGTAAAATTGTGTTTTAGAAAGTTATGGAGAGCAGCACATCTCACAATTTCTTCTGCTGAAGCAAAGAGAGGTTCATTTCATACTTGCTGTTACAGACGAACACATCTGCTTTGCTTAATAGTGACTGGAGATCATGTGTAGAACTTCCCAGCCAACAGGAGGTTATACTATTCATTGGCAGTTCATTTACACAAGCACTTCTTAAAGGTCTAGGGCTAATATGTGTTAATGTTTTCCTGTAAGCAGTGCTCCATCCCATATATGAAGATAGACAAGGGACCTAAGATTGTTTTAAAGGGCAGTGGCCCTGGGGTATTGGTAGAAGTCCCAGGTTTGCCACAAGTTTCTGTGCGAATAAGTGTGGCTTCTTTCTGGATGGGGTGACCTGGTCTCAACTGGATGCTGGGTCGCTGGAAGTTTTCAGCTTAATTAATTCCATTCTTCCCTCCCTTTCTCCGCTGCAGAGCTGAGAAGGCTTTGGGATTGTTGTCTGGGTCTCAGGGCAGAGCCTGCTGGAGGCACTGGAAGTGGATTGGTTCCTGGTCATGCCCGGTGGAAGGAGGGGACCCAGTCGGCAGCAGCTAAGCCGTTCAGCTTTGCCTTCTCTCCAGACTTTGGTTGGCGGGAGCTGTGGCAACGGTACCGGTCTGAGAAACAGGTGAGGACATAACAGTATGGCCAGCAAGACACGCTATGATACCATGAGGGCAATGTTATCTAATGGTGAGAGCAGAGACCTGGAAACAGGAATCCTGGGTTCTGTGCTAAGCTCTGCAAAGTGTTATCTAATGGCTAAAGCAGGGAGTTGGTAGATCAGAACCTTGAGTTCTGTTCGGTGGCCCTGGGAGGGTGCATGTCTAGTGGTCACAGCACAAGCTGGAGCCCAGGACTCCTGCATTCTATTCTTGCCTCTCAGAAGGAGTGTGATCTGGTGGTTAAGGGAAGGAATTCCTAGGTTGTCTCCCTGGCTGTGCCACTGATGGACCCATTTCCCCTGTATGTCTCCTCTCTGTTTTACATTTTAAAACCTGTCTCAAAGGGATAATTGTGACCCTGTTTGCAAGCATAGCAATTCTTCCCCCACCCGTGTCACTGGAAAGACAGAGTGATAGAAACTAGGAAGGCACAATTCTCATCTGTTTCCCCAGCAGCAAGACTGGGGGCCATGAATCCTAGAACTGTGCGATCCTAGCCTGTTTCACTCTGGTTTCTGCAGTGGGGAATCATTGTCAGGTCTCGGCACATAGGCGTGATCCCCCCCGCCTCAGGGTGGGAAGAACGCTGGAACAGAAGCGTGAGTAAGGCGAGATGCACTGCCACTCGACCACGGGGTGTGAGAATTTAGGGTCCAGCGCATCCCTGTTTTCTGGAGATGTTGGTAACTGAAGGAGTAGCACTTAGGGGCATTGGGAACAAGAATGGCACCCAGCCCTCCTAGGCAGCAATGCGGGCTGGTAGGACACAATCTTAGAGTGTAAAAGAAAATGGAGATGTATTACTACGAGGCCCCAGGGAAAAACCTTTCTTGATCCTGTCTGCACTGCTTTATAGCAATGAATGTGTTGGGGAAACCACCACACGGGTGTACTTGTGTACACGGGTGTACACCACACCGGATGTACTTGAAACATGGTTCAGTCTTGCAGTGTAGAGAGGACTGAACCATTTTACCGAGTTGTGCTAGAGCTTTGGCCTTTACAAGACTTTTTTTCCATTGGTGCAGCTAGCTAGGGACAGGTGACACCTTCCCAGGCACCTCGGAGACAAGTAGCTGTCCTGACAGTATTGAATCTTAGAACAGGCAGGGGCCATTGCTTGCTCTTCTTTCAGACATGTGCAGTGATTTTTTTTTTTTTTTAAACCTGCGGAGGTTTGTTTCAGTTTTGCCTACCAGCTTTCAGATGTCAGCAGACTCCACGGGATAGTGAAGGCTGGGGAAGGAGGAAGTGGGAGCTTGTAGCCCTCAGTAAGCACAGGTCTGTCCCTGGGAAAGGACTGAACACCCAGTTTTCATCAGTAGGTAGTCCTCCATCTGAGAGAGGAATTGCTCCCTCACCCAGGTTGTGGGTAGAAAGACCGACGATGGAGTGTGTGTCTCCGGTGTCTGAAGCAGGTTTTTTTTTTGCTTCACAGTGTGTAAAGCTGGGCACTAAGAGAATGGCCTAGTGGTTAATGCACAGCGCTGGGAGATCTGGGGTCCAGGCTTTGCTCAGACATTGACTCCCCTGTGACCTTGGGGAAGTCACTTTCTCTCTCTCTGCCCCAATTCTCTTCTGTAAAATGGTTATAATAATGCTGTTGTCTATGGGAGAGACCAGGGAAGGGAGTTGACTGTGTTAAGATAAGCAGGAAGCTTCCACTTGCCCTGTGCTAGATGTATGAACGATGCAAACTCTAGTCAGCGTTGTCCTGCTTTCCTTAATCCCTTGCTCCCATACCATTCAGGGGTGACCCTGAAACCTTAGGGAGGCAGTACAGGATGCTGACCCTACAATTAATGGTATCTGTCTGTTTCAGGAATGGTAGTGCCATCAGCCTCTCAGCTCCTCCCATCACGGCCCTGATCACCCCAGAGCCGGTGCGTCATTGCCGGATCCCTGACCTGCCACTGGACGGGAGCCTTCTCTTCGAATTCCTCTTCTTCATCTACCTGCTAGTGGCCCTTTTTATTCAGTACATCAACATCTACAAGACTGTCTGGTGGTATCCCTACAATCACCCTGCCTCCTGCACCTCTCTGGTGAGTTCCGAGAGCCCGTGTCTCATCATTACACAGCTTCTGGCTCCTTCAATCCAGGGATCACCAAGCATTTGACATAAATGAGTGAAAGAAGCCCTCAAGCAGCCAATATGGTAGGGCTATTGCACCCCCATTTTACAGACCAGGAAGTGGGATGTAGAAGAGGTTAAAAGACTTGGTCCCTTCGTGGAAATTCTAGATGAAAATGTTGATCTGATATTTTCCGGTTCTAGTTAGCACCTAGCTTTTGGAATGGAGCAAAGGGTGTTAAGGCTCCCGGCTCCCAGGGCAGCAGCTCCTGTAGCAGACCGACCTCCCCAGAATGCGCCTCGTCAGGTCCGCAGTACTGCACGGGGTGGGTGGCAATCCTCCTTTGAAACACGAGGTTTTGATTTGACTTCTTAGTATCCATACCTATAAACGTCATTGGCAATGACGTTATCTAGCTGTTTGTTTGAAATGCAGCTATAGTACAGGCCTGACCGCTCCTCTCTGTGAAGAAGGAACGTTCTGTCTTAGACTCTCTCTGTGAAATCCACCTTCGTTACCTCATCTCTATCAGAAGCCAAATGTTCTCGTTAACTTGGGGAACTTCCAGGTACCAGGCAGCGCGTTCAGAATCCCTTCTGCTCCGTGGCACCCAGGCGTACCCATTTGACAGCTGCATTGGCAGCTTCCCAACAGCTGTATCTAACTTGATGCTACTCCAGCTGCTCTTAACTTTAATACCGAGCTGTGGCCTGTGAAGATGACAGTTCTCAAATCAAGCCAGAGCATTGCCTGCTGGGACTTGTAGTCTCCACAGCCCACATTGTTGCCTGAAGAACAAGGCAGGTTGCCTTGCAGAACGCCGTGGACTGCATTTTGGAAACCCCTTTTGTGGCTGGTAATTTTATCTTTCCAAGAGAATTTGTGTGCAGTGCTCAGCGAGATGCTACTGACTATAGATCTGCCTTTGGCTCAGGGTTTCCTTTCTAAGCTGTGGAGGTTAAGGGAGGAAGGGCCTGTGTATGGCAAATTTTTTGTTTCCTCGCTCCCCAGGGCTCTCCAGTGTAACTAATTTGCTAGCTTCTCTTCCCCCACTACTGGCAGACTTGGTGCTTGCTCATCGGAGGTCCTGGTTCTCCCCCTCCAGCCAGCTGAGCAGCCCCACTCACAGCAGAGGGTTTCATTGGACCCTTCTGGTGAAAACCTTTTCTTTTCTTTTCCCTTCTCTAGAATTTTCACCTCATTGATTACCACCTGGCGGCGTTCATCACGGTGATGCTGGCGCGGAGGCTGGTGTGGGCCCTCATCTCTGAGGTAACGTTCTGCAACTGCTTCCCCTACCACACCTAGATACTGGTTGTAGAGAGCTGAGCGAATTCATGTATGGGAGCGGCACAGTCCAGATGTCCAACGCCTCAGTGGTGCTGTGAAGAGCTGAGCATACTGCTTTGATGATGCCGGTGGAGCTTCCCCTTCACCCCCGTGCACTGCTCCCTGGCTCGCATCTGCCCTGCCGCACTCAGGAGCAACCTCGCCTTTTTGTTCTCTCTCTCTGAGCATTGGAAGGAGGTGAAATGGTCTCACTTTCTCCGTGGGCGTCATCTGGCTGCAGCAGCTTAGCTGCAGACGTTTGGGAGGAGCAGCTAAGGGAATTGGAATAGTTGAGTCAGGAAGCCGTGAAGGAGAGAATAAGTTGTTCAGCCAAGGCTAAATTCTAATGAAGTTCTACAGGGGAAAAGGGGAGATCTCCAGACAAGGGAAATGTCAGCGAGTGAGGGGAGTTTAAGGTCATGGCTAACTCCAAGCTGGGTATAACATAAAGGCTGAGAAGTTAGTGAAATAGGAAGGGTGGGTAGCTGGTAGAACTGCTCTTCTTCAGCTCGCGTTGCTTTTCATAAGACTCACAGGGGCTATGTGAGTCTGCCCCCAGAGCACAGCACTCCTTGATTTCATTGAGAATTGTGTGTCTATCTGAGGGCAGAAGTGGGTCCAAGTTGGGGCTGGGAAACATCCCTTGGGCCACCAATAGTATTTGCAAGTGAAAAAACAAGAGGGAGAAGCTTTGTCCACTAGCATAGATACAACTAGATTAGACAGAGTAGATAAAGCACCAGAGAATGTACAGTAGGGAACAGCCTTGTTCAGCAGATGACTGGACTAAGTGGGACCTCAAAAGCTCTTCTCCTTCTCTGAGTTCTACCATTTCCACTTACTGTATCATCCTCAGTAATGCCTCCCCTAGCCCGTTCTTGAATGTCTATGATGACGGGGGCTTTGAAACCCCTTGCTCAGGCATCCCTTATATGGCCTACTCAGTTGCTGACTCCTAGGAATTTTTTCTTAATATAATCTGCCCTGACATCTTCGGAGACTGCAAATAATTTCCGTATTGTAACCCTGAATGCATCTTCTCCTTGAAAGGCTGCGGCCTGGTGGAGTAGGGGAGAGAACATTCGAGAAGCAACGTGTCTCTCATCCTCATGGAGCAACGAAGGGCTAACAAAATACTTTTTTCCTCTTTTGTTCAATTTTAAAAGGTCCTATTCCAGTAATAGCCTCGCACCCGTGACTTGCATTGGGTTAAGGTTGGCCTCTAAATAGTCACTGTTATTTTGGATTGTCCTGGCCAAAGAATGGGATCTAAGAGCTACCTCCCAGCACCCCTCACCATCGTTGATATAAGGGCATCTCTGTCCCTGGGGAAGAGGACAGCAGTCACTCCACCGCCTGCTGGAGCCCTGCAGACCCGCTCTCTCTCCCCCTCAAGTACCTGCCACACAGTCAGACCGTGGCATTAGCACGACGAGACTGGTCATTCTTCCTTCTGGGTTTTGAATTTGCAGGCCTCTCAGGTGGGGGCAACGTCCACAGTTCACTACATGGCTCTGATCATGGCACGCTTGGTGCTGCTGACGCTGTGCGGATGGGTGCTCTGCTGGACCCTGGTCAATCTCTTCCGCAGCCACTCTGTGCTCAACCTCCTCTTCTTGGGCTACCCGTGAGTATTGCCCTTACCGTGAGCCACAGGGAAAGGAGAGGGCCATGGGCCCCTGTGGGGGTGGGAGATGTGTGCCTCAGCCACGTCCGGATTTTGGTTCGGAGAAGAGCTACTGAGCAGTGACCCATGGTGTGTGGATAGAGGCGCTCCTGGGTCCTGAGCCCCAGTTGGGTAGGAGTGTGTGGGTGTGTGTGGAGGGGAAGTCGGGGGGTGTCTGAAGGAAAGGGGAGCCATTAGCTCTGGGGTCGTGGAAAGAAATGGTGGCTGTACTGTTAGCAGCAAGTGGGTTTATTGAACCTCTGAAGCCTGTGGGTGGCTCCTGGGTCTCTTAGCCAAGAATTTTAGAGCGGCAGCTCTGCACCACTCAGAAGGCAGGAGCCCGCTGGGTGCTGAACTATGAGTACCAACCAGGAAGTGCTGGCTTTTTCCCTGGAGCAGGCTTGTGTCTGGTCAGCGATTGCATTTGCTCTCACATGTGGATGGCAGCCATCTCTTTCCCTGCTTCCCCTCAGGTTTGGGGTCTACGTTCCCCTGTGCTGCTTCCACCAAGACAGCAGGGCACAGCCTCTCCCAGCAGACTGCAGCTACCTGGTGCAGGAACAGATGGCGGATGACGGGACCTCGAGTGTTGGCAGCCTGGTCAAACCCAAAGACTTCCTCTCGCTCCTGCGGGAGTCCCTGAAAGAACAGTTCAATAACCACACGGCCATCCCCACCCACAGTTGCCCCCTCTCCCCGGACCTCATCCGCAATGAGGTGGAGTGCCTGAAAGCGGACTTCAACCGCAGGATCAAGGAGGTTCTCTTCAACTCCCTCTTCAGTGCCTACTACGTGGCCTTCCTGCCGCTGTGCTTCGTGAAGGTAGCTGTTGTCCGGCTCCTACGCTCCCCCCGTTGCCACTGCCTCCTTCTCAATTTTGCACCAGTCGTTGACATGCCAGATGTCTGGTTAATCCCCTTTTCTCTGTCTCCCCTTTGGCAGCCTGGATGGTGGAGTGTGGCTGCATCTGGAGTGCCCTAGTACCGCTCCTGGTTGGCGGATAGGTATTGCCATACATGTGATGCACCTCTGGTCCCCCTGCCCCATTTACTAACCTCTCCTCTTCCCCAGGCAGACAGGGAACTGTGGGCAGCATGCCACAAGTGGGCACCAGCTGCCGTGTTCACCTCCAAGTTTTGCCAAAGTTGAGGTGTGCGCATTTGGATCTGGGGGTTTTGGTTCAGCCTGTTGTAGAACATGGCCAGCGGGGAAGTCTGGACCGGAACCAGAGATCCAAAGTGGTGGTGCCAGAGCTGCATTTTGGCTCTCTAATTTGTGCCAGGCTCAGTGTCTGTTAACTAGGAAATCTGGGACTTCCACAGCTAACCCAGTTTCTGTTGCCCATTGTTGTGTAACAGGAGCATCCTTGAGCTTGCTAAGATGCTGGATTGTCTGATCATTAATCTGCTGTAATGCAGGGAAAGGTGCTCCACAGTTCATGGAGCAGCCCTGCTTCTTGTACCCTCCTGGGACAGCTCCCTGGCTCACCTGCTGGGGGAGGAGATGCCGAAGTCCACCACAAGCTGCACCCTTTCTCCTCTAGGCCCAGGAGAAGAAACTCCGAGGTGTCTGCTAGGTGGTAACCCTTCGAACTCACGGGCCTGGCAGGGCATGCCTGTGAAGGCTGGAGCTGGCCTGGTGGTTGCACACACAACACCCTCCGGTGCTCCCTGCCGTGAATGCCGGTGGTACTAACTTCCCATCTGGTCTCTTGCAGAGCACCCAGTACTACGACATGCGCTGGTCCTGTGAGCACCTCATCATGGTGTGGATCAACGCCTTTGTTATGCTCACCACGCAGCTGCTGCCCCCCAAGTACTGCGACCTGCTGCACAGATCGGCCGCCCACCTGGGCAAGTGGCAGAAGCTAGAACACGGCTCCTACAGCAACGCCCCACAGCACATGTAAGTGCAGGCTGGGAGGGGCCGGTGCGTTCTCCCCAGGAAGCAAGGCTGTAATCTAAGATGCTGCTGTTCTTCTTCTGCTGGGTTTGCAGTGAGGAAGCTTCTCCATCCTTCCTAGCGTTACGTGGAAAGGTCATGGTTGTTCTGTGCTGCCAGAGCCAACACTGCGCACCCCGAGCACCGTGAGCTTCCTCCTGGCAGGGCCACGGCAGTGTGCTCACTCTTTCATCCCCTCCCAGCAGTGAGGAGTCTCTCTCAGGCTCTCACAAGCGGCAGGGCGGTTAGTTCACGCAGGGCGGTGGAAGGGTCCAGGTTTTCCTAACAGCCCCACTGAGACATACAAAGGGCACTTGGTTCTTGTGGTGGGAGCCATTTGGGCCTAGTTGTGTTAATGGGTCTCTGCTTGGTCTTATTCTTGACTTCATCTTAGACTCCCTCCGGGCCTGTTTCCCTGAAGGGAATAATGATACTCACCTGCTTTTGGCAGGGGCACTGAAATCCTCCCCTGAGACAAGCTCTTGCGCTGACTTAGAAAGCCTCCCCTGCCCCGTCCCCCACCTGCATCTCCTTTAGGCTAATGGCAGGGTCTCCTCCTTTTTCTCCTCAGCTGGTCGGAAAGTACGATATGGCCACAGGGCGTGCTGGTGCGACACAGTCGGTGCCTGTACAAGGCAGTCGGGCCTTATAACGTAGCAGTGCCTTCAGACGTCTCCCACGCCCGCTTTTATGCAAGTATCTCTTCTCCTGATGTGTCATCCTGGAGGTAGTCGTGGGGTGGAGCACAGCGGCAGCAGAGCAAATTGTGATTAGACTGAATTGAAAGTCAGGCAGAAGGAATAAAGTGCATTCTTTAACCCAGCAAAGCCAGAGCCTGGCCCCACCCTCTTCTTAATTTCCTCTTGCCCTCAGGGCCCCCTGATATTTTCTAGTGTGCACTAATGAGATACAGAGCTCAACTTCAGCCATAAACACATACTTCACAGATTTGTAGCACTTCTGGTTCTAAACCTCTGATTGAACCCACTGCAGGTTAACGTTCCAGAGGGGTAGCTGTGTTGGTCTGTATGTTTTCACTGCAGGTTAGTGACTAGTGAAGAATAAGATTTAAGGCTGTTGGACTGCATTTAGTTTGAGAGTTCCCAGAAGGCCCCACTTTCTTTCCTGCTGATTTATAGCCCCCTTTTCTTTCTCTGTTCAAGTAGTTTTGTTTTAAAGATTTGGCCCCCCGTCGTTTTTTGCAGACGTTTGATTCTAGATGTGGCCTGGGGCCAGCTGCTACTGCCCTGAAAGCTGAAAATGGCAATCATTGAAATGCAAAAAGTTGCTCTGGTACTTTGAGGGCTTGGCTGGGTTAGCGGAGTGGGACTGAGAGAGGGAGCCTCTACTGTCTGTTGCAGTTTCTGAATCTAGGCGAGGTCAGTGCGCACCTGTTCAGGGGCCTGTGTTTAATACACTGGCGAAGCTCAGTTCAGCTGCAGTGGCTGTGTCACAAATGGGCACTCTTGTTGGCAGTCACAACAAAAAGGCCCGGGACTGGCTGAGCCACAGAGAGCAACTTCTCCTGTCAGTCAGGGTTGGAAGGGGAAGGGATTTCAGCACTGGAAAATCTCCTCCTGCTTGTTCTGGGGAAAGGGGCTTTCCACTCACAGCACTCTGCTAACTGGAAAGCAGTCTGAAGGCCAGAGCAGCAGCACATACATGTCCATTAGCCGTTCTCCAGAAAGGCGTTAGCATTGCTGCCTAGCACAGCCACACGTTCCGAAGCAGCGAATCCCGACTGCCAGGGCATTTTCCTGGGCTGCCGGCTAGTTAGTGCATGATCTAGACATCACAGATTAGTTACCCCACTACCCCAGGTGCTACAAACGCTATGGAAATACTCCTTCGGCTCCTTTGCCAGTGCAAACCACAAATATGCTGACTTTTTTTCCCCTGCAGTTCCTCTTTCACCGTCCATTACGGCTGCTCAACCTGCTTATCCTCATCGAAGGCAGCGTGGTCTGCTACCAGCTGTACTCCCTGCTGCGCTCGGAGAAGTGGAACCACACCCTCTCCATGGCCCTTATCCTTTTCTGCAATTACTATGTCTTATTTAAACTCCTCCGGGACCGGATAGTATTGGGCAGGGCCTACTCCTACCCCCTCAACAGCTACGGACTCAAGGCACATTAACCTGCCCAACGCACCAAGGGGGAGAGGGAGGGGAGGGGAAGGGACCTCAGAAAAACTATTTTCGTACAGTTCTATTTTTTTCTTGCGCTGTTTATAAATATTTAAGATATTTTATATTTTGTATACTATTGTTTTGTGGGGCGGGAAGGGGGCAAGTGGCAATTAAATGTCGCTTTATAAACAAGGTGTTATTTTTTTATAGATATTATAGATATATATAATATCTATAAAAAATATCTGTGTGTGTATACCGTATATCTGTATCCATACATACAGCTGTGTGAAGCAACAGGATTGTTTGTGTGGTCACTGCGGCTGCTTTGCTCACACAGTCGCACCCTCACTGTCTCTTAAGCCCTGTCTTGGAGGGAAGGGGGACAGGGCAGGAGGAGTCTGTTACCAGACAGAGAACTTGTCTCCTGCCATGGAAGTGTGAACAAACCCGGTGGTGGAGACTAATCAACAAAGGGAACTAAAACCAGGGGATTTCCAGAGCTGTTGCTCTCCCTGTTTCGTATCAGGAGCCTTGCGTGCAGGCACACACTGCTCTGGGCCGTGCATGCCCCTCTGGTGACAGCTTAGAGAGAGGAAAAGCATTTTGCTCTAGCAGGCCAAGGTTGATGCCACGTCTTAGCATAGAAGCTAGGACTAAATCCACAAAGGGGACTTAGACTCAGCATTGCACTGCCTAATAGGTACTCACGCTGGTGCCTAGTACAATCCACAGCCCTGCATTAGGTGCCCCAGAAGGGGATCCGTGAGAGCCAGCAAGCTGAAAGGGGAGCCATTGCAAAGGAACTCAAGCGCCTAATTCCAGTTCAGAGGGAAACACCTCCCTCTCGTCAGGATTCGTAGCCATGACCCTTCTCCTGAGGTTAGGTGCCTAACTCCTCAAAAAAAGCGATAGTGGTGCCTTATCACTTTGAGCCCAGTGGCGCAAGCACTTGACTGGGAGGTGGGAGACCAGGTTCAGTATCTCCCCTACTAGGGAGCAGGGATTTGAACTCACCTCTCTCACAAGGGCATTCTGCCCCCGGAGCTCTAGCATCTTCTGAGGCAGGGCTCTCTCCACCTTCCCTGTTGATGCTAGTCCATTTGGTACAAATCTGAATAGTCTTTGAGCCAGAGAATGAGACTGACTCTTAGCACATAGGCTTGGCAGCATTTGATTTTTCTTTATTTATTCTTTTTACCATTTCAATGGATAATATCAATGTTTGTTTTTAAGCATTTTTATCTATTTGCAGAGTTGTGCAAAATTACGGGGGTGTCAGACTATTAGGAGTTGCTGTTGATTCAGAAAGGTAATGCTTTAACTGTTAACACAAACTGTCAACATCACCTCTCAAAAGATAGAGTAAACATCCTTCAATCAAACTACGTTCAAATGATTTTTCTTACTTTGCCTAGCTGTAAATTTGAATCATCCCTGGAACTTTTTTTCCCCATCAGTCGCTGTGGTCGGTGAAATCGACATTTACCAATAAAAAATCTAATCCTCCCAAAACTATCACTAAGTGAGGGCACTGACGTGAGAGGCCCAAATTCAAGTCCCTGTTCCTAGCCACCTACCGTCAGGTCCGTTGCTTGAGATAGGTTGAGTAATGCCTGGTTTGAGGATTCTCCTGGGGCGCAGGTGCCTTGATTGACTCAGCAGTGCATGTGCTCAGTTGCTGGTTTTTAGCTGTGGGAATCTGGGCACCTACAGGGTTAGGAGGCAGCTGAGGGGGGTGTGTCTTGAGGAGCTAAATTTTAGATTTTAATACCTAAAGTGGCAGTGAAGCCTTTAAGTTGCTTTGTGGCTCTAGCCCTCAGTCAGTGACAACTTGTGAAAGCTCCTGTACTTCCTTTTCTTTCAGAGGCTATGGGGATGGGAAATCCTCCATAGAGAAGGGTTTGATTTTTTTCTCTTCAGAGTAGAAGAGGGATTTCCCCACGTTTAGAGAATGGGCCAAACTCAGAACAGGGCTTAAGAGACTAGAACGCCCATGACACTGGAAGGGACTTTAAGCAGTTTGTTTTCCCCCAACCCCGTCTCCGGCTCGCTGCTGGCAGTTTATAACACTCCTTGAGACGGCTCCATCACTGAGGTCTCAGGACATACTTTACATGAATGAGAATCTGAGCAACTACGTTTCCAGCACACATCCCTCCCCCTTCACAGCAACCTCTTGAGGTCACATCCACTGGTATCACATCTGCCACCACTGCAAATAGGGACCCTCAGTCCCCTACAAGGAGCAGACTTAGCAGAGAAAGAGAGAACTTGTTTATTTGAATGAAAAATACAGCCTCTGTAACCATCTCAACCATTCTGGCAAAGTATCCCCCTGCCTTCAGGCAATACCCATACACTTATAACCCTGCCATAGGAATGTCCTTCACCAAACTATGTTACAACAGGGAAAATATACGTTCATCTGTTTTAAACAGGTTGGTCTTCAGCGGAAGATACCAGAGCCTAGTTGGCATTGCTTAACACTGTAAGTGTAGTAAAGAACAAACATTCAGAGACCCAAAACTGTTTGATTATCTTAGTAACGGCAACTGATGCGAGCAACTATGGGGGCAGTTGATCTTTCCCAAGCAGGAATTCAAAGTGGAAGAGAGAGAGAGCAGAGTCCCACGTGGTGTTTTTCTATTTGAATACCACGAAAGCAGCAATCATAACCCTCGCTGTAAGACCAGCTTCAGTTAGAAAGTGGAAATGGATTAAGAGGCTAATTATTTAACAAAAATTCCATCTGCTTTCCGCAGTGAAAGCTCCACCTTTCCTAGTCAGGTAAATGGGAGCATGGCTCTTGTCCTACTTCAGCACAGCAGTAGCTTTTGCAACAAGTTAAAGCCTTCTGGAAGTGAGAGTGCATGTAGAAAACAGGGTGCGACTCCAGGAATTTCCCCTTATTAAGTGCCTCTGTTAGGTGTGTTACTGAATAGGGTACATAAGCAGCCCCCTCTCTTTGATCACTCAACTGGAAGCCCTGCCACCCAATCAGATTTAGTGCTGTGCCTTTTCTTGCTCTGATAAAGTGACTAACCTGATTGCACTAGTGCAGGCAGGTTTTCCTGGAGTCTGGGATATTTAGACTGTCCTGGCCTTAGGGCCTCGCTCCTCCATGGAAACAGGAGCAGTGAGTGAATGTGGTTTGCTCTGCATGTGCTTTTGAAGCATGACAGGCTGTCTGGAGGGCCAGGGTGGAACAGTAAAAATCCCTCCTAGACAGCGACAGCTGCCCTGGCCTTGGTCCATAATTTAGGTCCCATTTCAGATCCTCAACCTCTCCTCATCAACAAATGTTTTAGCAGGAGGTGGTGGCTCTTACATCAGAAGGGGCAGGTGATTATAGCCCTTCTCTTACGTACTGTGGTGCTACGATTCGAGACGCTTGTTGGTCTTCTGGAGGTCTGGGCATCCCACCTCCAGGCTCTACAAAGGGCACAGCTGATACCGTTTCACAGGGAAAACCCCCACTAGCCATAAATGCTGAGTAAAATGCCACGTTGCCAGCTACAGAAGCATCACAGGTGATGGAAAAAGATGCCTGAATATTTTAGACCATCACTGACTGTGCTGCTTGAGAGATGGGAGAGGAGAAAACCTGTCAAGTTTAAGACTGTGCAGAAAAGCTTTTGTGCACGATCTCCAGTCAGTCAGTCCCTCCCATCTGCCATTTCTACCAGCTGAGCCAACGCTGGGAAGTGAGACATTTCACTCTGCTTTATGAACGGCTTAACCCACTCCCAGGCAGGGGCCAGACTCCTTTCAGTGCTCTTTCGGGAAGCTAACGGCCAGGTCCTAGCACAAAAGCTAGGCCGTTTACTCCTACTGGCCCTCGGGCAGAGGGATTTGTAAAGGTGACGTTGCAGGTAAGATGTCAGTCCTGGAGGCAAGCTGGGCACAGAATTCTGTGCACTGTCCCCTTCCTGTTAGGGGAGGGGGAGTGCAGAGATGTTCCTAAGTCTTAGTTGAGGGGCTAGTTTGTGGAGGAAGAGTGGACCGTGCCCAGCTCGTTCAGTGCTGGCACGGGAAGTGCTGTCTAAAGGAAAACCAAGCTCCCTTCAGCAGAGGTTGTGCATCAATGGGCCTGAGCCCCGCAGAGACAGATCCCACTGCCCGGACCTTGCGGAGTGGGGCTTCCGTATGCACAGCACGGTTAAAACACTCATAGCCCAGGTGGGGTTGCATACACAGTTCCTATAGTACAGCTCCTATCCTGTAAAATGGGTATACCAACCCCGGCTGCTGCCAGCAGGGAGGGGGAAACAGGAGAAATCAAAAAGCAACTTTAAAAAATTCCACTTTCCTATGCTCCAGCAGAATTTAGTTTAGTTTCTCTAGCCCCGTGTAGGTTATCACATTCACTTCGAGAGAGACTGGTCCTATGCCCTGGGCCAAGGATATGGTCCTATGATGACATTTCTTATGCTTGCTCCAGGAGGAGCCAAATCCTATTAAATTATCCTGAGTGTAAAACCTGTCCTGCTGCAGAAGGGACACTGCCTCCTGCCCAAAGATCTGCCCTCCCCCCGCTAAACACAGCAGAAAACAACAGCCAGGAAAGTGTAGTGTTTCATTTTCCCTTTCTGTAGCGTAACTGGGGCAAGGGAGTCTCAAGGACCAGGGGCTGTATTATGCCATGTATGTTCCCCCACCTCCCGTGGAAGGCCAGGGGAGCTGCGCACACATAGCTGAGAGCAGAATGTGGTTCCAAATATTTGAAAGCTCTGGTTTTTACTACTGCAGTCCAAGCGCAGAAGATCATCCTCAGAGCAGCCCTAACTGGTCCTATCAGTGTAACACCTAGAACCTGAGCTAACTACAAAAATAAATGGGTGTACCTGTGCCCGTCTATCAACCCCACATCCAGACAGACTGGTATCCTCTGACAACCCCTGCATCTGAGGGCAAAATTGACCTTGGATGGGAAGAAACATCACCCTAGAACAAGCTCTACTATTCTACTGTGTGAACAGCCCCGCTGCCGCCCCTCGTGCAGATCAATGTTAAAAGCAATAACTCCTTTCCCCAGAAACGCCCAGTAGGATCACGCCAGAACAATCATAGCATCTCCTTTCCTGGTCTCCCATCATGCAAGGATGTCATAATAAATGGCTGGCTTCCTGGTCTTGTCACGAAACTGCTCCAGCTTCAGGCCAACCCGGAAGAGAACCGCCTCGTCCCACCACTTTGCCATGACCTGCAAGAGGAAGACACAGTGGCAGCGCCGTTACCATCACCGCCAGGGCTTTAGGACACCCACCAGTCTGTAAGAAAGGTCCAAGCAGTGGCTTCTCCAGCAAGAACAGCTCAGACACGATGAATGATGCTGGAATCCTATCCGTAACGGGGTCAGGGTACGGCTGAAGCCAGATGGCACCCGAGCATCACAGATCCCAACACTGAAAGGTTACAACCACCAGGGACACATGGGGGAAAAAACAGGGACTTTGAAATCTACAGAGATGTGAGAGCTCTCTGGGGCCAAGCTGGAACAGTAAAAATCCCTCCTAGAGAGGGACAGCTGCCCTCTCCTAGGGGCTAGCTGGTTTCCTAAGACACTGTAGTCCCTGGAGGAAAGTAGGCTTGTGGATGCTGGGAGCAGGGCTGGCCCTAGATGATGCAGATGGCTGTTGGAGGTAACAATTACAGGACCCCCAGCCAGCACCCTCTCAAAGACTGTTCCCTCTCCTGGCCCCAGTTTCTGTGTACCAGTGAGGTCTTCCTCGCTGTCCCCATGCTTCTGGCCTTCCTCAGGATACAGCAATCCCCATCCCCCCTTGCGTGAGAGGCTCGGAAGCCTCCAAGGACCTTTTACGTGGATTTGCCAAGCAGAGAAGGGCAGTTCAGGACCTCAGCCTGTGCCTGAGTCCGATGCGACTGTGGCTGGGGAATTACAGATGATGCTCTGGGCGGCAGGCCAGGTGTGTAGCTTTTGGTGCGAGGCACCTGAAAGAAGGAGACCCTGTGCACACGAAGAAGAGTCAGGTAGGAACTCTCTCCAACTAGTCTTGCCTGGGACCTTCCAACCCCATCCCAAGAACCACTCTCTCTCTCCGGCCTGCCCCTCCTCAGAATAGCAGCAGCACGAGGCAGCACCTTCACACACAGGGCAGGGGGACGCTGGCATGGAGTTCACAGTAACAGGTGTCGAGGGGCCAGAAGCTAAGGAACCGAGAGGGATGGAAGCAAGTTAGAGGGTAACATCCCCGGGAGGAAGCACTTACTACAACATGAAACCACCACCCCAGGGTAAAAGCCCGCTGGTAGCGTGGGGTGGGAGTTAGACAGCAGTCCTGGCTGAGAACACCAGCTGGCGCTGCCAACTCACGAGGCTAAAAGGTGCTGAATTCCAGCTAACGTTCGCGGTCTACAGCCAGCGGCACGTCCGCCCGCTGCCGCCTCTGAATGGCTCCCCACTTGGTTCCGAATCCTAGATTCCTCCTGCCTACGGGAGCATTTTGAGGGTTGTGGGTCTTTGTTTTCTTCTGGGGGAGGGGGAGGAAAGATCTGTAGTCACAGACACCCAGCCAGTCAAAGCAGGGGGCTGAGACTGGAGGCTTCGGCAGTTTCTTGTTTGAGCAGCATGAGTTTGTACAGCACCCAGCATAATGGGGTCCTAGCTGCTACCCCAGTACAGTACAATGCAGCGTAATTCCAGTTACCCCAATGCCCTTTATCCCATATTCCTAGATATGTGAATGTGCAGGGTATCCCCCACGTAGCCCTAGGTTAGTTAACAGCACTTCTGTTTCTCCCCACCCCCAGTTATTTGGAAGTTTTGGATGACCTCCAGGCCATTCAGAGGAACAGGCATGTACCGTAATCACACGCAGAGCTGCTCCCTGCTCCGCGGAGGCAGATCCTTACTGTGTGGAATGGGGAGACGTATCCCGTACGGTTTCATGCCTGGACGAAGGTTTCGCTTCACTCACAACCCTCTCTGCTCCCTCGTGTCCTGGTCTTTCCCCCTCTCACCCAACCCAAGAACACAGAAACACAGCAGCACACTTGCTTCCAGAGATGGCCACAAATGCATCTGTCAAAGGTACTTATGTGGCCCGCTTTCACTGTAGTATCAATCTGTAATGGATGTATCCTCCTGACACCCCTGTGAGCTAAGGCAGTGCTATTAGCCCATTTTCACAGATGGGGGATTGAGGTACAGAGAGGCTAAGGGACTTGGCCAAGGTCACACAGGACGTCTGTGGCACAGCAGGGAAATAAACCCTGGTCTCCCAAGTCCTAGGCTAGAACCCTAACCAGTGGGCGGGCCATCCTTGTTCCGTCTTAGAAGGGCACCCCTATACATTCCAATGGGAAAGGAGCTAGAGACAAATAAAGGGAGCAACAAAGGTGGGAACAAGAGAGCGAAGGGAGAGGGAGCAACAGGAATGGGAGAGACCCCAGGAGAACAATCGAGGAGGACATGGGGGCACTGAAGCAGATCCAGTGTTTTCTGCTGGCCCCTGGGCTCTCATTCTCCTGGTGACCCACAATACATAGTTCTGTATTAAGTCTGTTGACAAGGGAGAGGAGAAGCTTAGACGTTCTGGTACCGAATTCCACCCACTTCATGAGCAGAACCAGTACTAGACACCCTTCTACCTGCAGAGCAGTGCGGTCCGGGCAGGTCTCATACTAGCATTAGCCAGGGGTTACAGTGTTTACCTGAAAGCTAATGGGAAGCCCGGTGGAAGTGTACCCAACTGGCACCACCAGGCCTGGGATGCCTGTGAAGTTTCCAAGCTGCATGTATCTGCAAGAGAATGGGGGGGAAAGTTACTTAACCACAGTCTAACAATGTGAGTGTAAGTCACTGCAATTAGAAGAGGCAGCAATGGGAGCAGCTGTGATTTCTCTTGCTCTACAGCTAGTGCTCCTATACCGTTGCCTGTAGCCACTGCAGGTGGGACAGGCAGGGACTGGAGCAGCTGTGAGTTTCCCCAGCTTTCCCCATACAGCCGGACCATAAATACATTTTACCCCCCAGGGCAAACAGGACAGTTCTCACCGCATGGTCTGGAGCATCGTTAGAACATCAGTGTTCCCGGTCAAAAGGTCAGAGTCATGGATTCTCGGGGCAGGGCAAGCAGTGCCTGCATGAGAGAAACAGGTAGTCAGCAATCACCATCTCCTGAAGAGACAAGTCAGCTCCCACTATGCCACCTTTACGGCATACGTTTGCGCTAACCCACCCTTGGAATCAAGCCAAGATCTTTTTCATTTGTGCATCAGCAGCAGCAACAACTTTGAACTGGAAAAGGAGTTTCCTGATGACACACAAAAGAGAAGAAAGAGATTCCAGCTCCCTCCCTCTTCGCGCTGCAGAACCAGCACAGCTCAGTTAACAGGAATGTGACAATTCCTATTTTAGTCAGCACAAGGAGCAGTTCCGACTGTGATACCGACAAGGAACAGGTCTGGGAGCAGAGAGGAGCAATTTTAGAGTCACATTTCCTTAGAGCAAAGGAAGGAAGTTTGACCCATGGAAGTCAGAAAAGGTATAATTCTGCCAGTTACAATGGATTAAAACGTGAATCCCAGAAGCAGGTGCATCACACACATGTGCACATTTATGCCATGAGTTTCACTCCAGGCCACAATAAACCCCCTTGGCCCACACTGCAGGTACCTGGGGTGAGGATACAGTTCACGTTGGCAAAGATCTCTCGCAGAAAGCTCATGCTCCGAGTCCTCTGCCGATTTGCCTGCAAATAGAAGGAGATGGTATCAGTGCCCAAGCTGGGATGTACCAGGAGGGCACCAAATTAAAGAACACACAGAGTCCTCCAGCACTGCCTATCCCCCTGGGATTGGGTTGGGGGTCACAGCATCCTTCACTGATAAACAGCCAGCACCGCCACCGACTCACTGATCAGACCCAACATCAGCGCACTAGGCCAAATGACGACTCCTTATCAGTGCCCCTCCCAGTCTGCCTTGGTTCTGATGCAGTGGGCGGCACAGCTGGGTAAAGTCTCTCCGTGGCTTTCTACTCAGGGTGCAGAGAGCTTCCAAGTCGGACGTCTCCTCCCCACCACCACGTCAGGCTGCAAGATGCCTCCTTCTGCGTCTGCCTCCTCCCACTCTTCCACAGAACACGCCTCACCTTAATGTAATCCAGAGCTGTGAACTGGGAAGCCAAGGCAAGGCTGAGCTGAGTCTCCAGATTCTGAAACACAAAGAAACTTCGGGTGATCCAGGGCAATGCTGCCTGCCACACATCAAGAGAAGGCTGAGAAACCCCCCGATTTCAAACCCCATGAGCCTGTCACAAGTGTAGCAGTGACTGACACAAATGGCCTGAGACGAGTAAGGCGGATGCTCATAATCCCTGCATCTGCCCCTTACCATGTCCTGGAGGTGGGTGTTGAAGTCGGGCTGCAGGAAATCCCTCAACTCGCAGAGAATGCAGATCACATGCGCCACCCGCACCTCCTCCATCTCCGGCAGGGACAAGTCAACCACAGAGGCACCTAAAGCCTGCAGGTGCTCTACAGCTGAGCACAAAGCAGGAGCAAAAGGAACACATGATTCCTGCTGTTCAGAAGGCTACAAAGAAACGGCTGATATTGAATCGCACCAGAGGCAGGGGTTCCCACAGCCACATTCCCACAGGCTCTTTGCTTGTGTGATCACACAGCATATGGACAGTAACACACTGGCTGCATCTAGTTATGGGGATGGGGGGAGGAGGACGGAGGGGAAGAGGACTCTTGCCTCTGCCACTGGCTCGCTACATCTTGGGTAAATCATTTCTAACTCAGTTACCCAGTCTGTAAAAAGAGAACAATGCTTCCCTGACTTTGCAAAGTGCTTCCAGATCTATTGGCATGAACAATGCTAGACTAGTGCGAGGTTGTTATTAACGTTACTGGTCTGAGGCTCTCATCCAAGCCATATTAAGAATGGCGAATGTGAAATGGAGGTCAAAGATGAAGTCAACACCATGCTGCAAATTAAGGGGCACTGCGTGGTTGCATGTCTGTTGGTTAAGGACATGGAGGGGGAGTTGGGACTCACGGGCTTTATCCCTGACCGCTGCAGACTCACTATGGGACCTTGACAAGTCACTGAACCTGTCTGAGCCTCAATTTTGCCATCTGTAAAATGGGAATAAGATGACTTACCTACCTCACTGGTGTGTGCACATTCAAATACGAATCAGGGTTCGTTCAATGGTATACAAGAACTGATTATTATTAAAAAATAATACATCTGACCTGCTTTCCAACCTGTAGCAATGTAGGTGGAGTTTGAGTCCCTCAAGCATTCAGACTGCATCAGCATGTGCATTTTAATTACTATACTGACAATTTGCCCCCAGTATATGATAGTAAAAGACATCCCAAGACTACACACAAGGGAGCAGACTTAAATCTGCTGTGGGAAACACAGCTCTGAATTTCCTGATCTCTGGGTAGCTAAAACTCAACTCTGATGCTGCATTTAATTAAGCAAAAACTCTCTTTGGTATTTTTAAAGAGCCTGTCCTCTTGGGATCCAAGTGCTGAATGCGAGTTATGAGGTAGAGGGGGGCCCTGAGGACTGCAGGGGGAATCTGAATTCAAAATTAACAGGGCGACAGTGCAATAACATTTATATATACACAATCGAAATAGGAGTTGGGAATAGGGAGGATAAATGCACCCAGGACAACAACAAAAACACCCGAGGAAATGGATCAGCAGCTAAAATCTGATGCATGTGTGATGCATGTTACATAGGCCATTGTGCAGTCTCTCATCCAAGTACTGACAAGGTCCATCCCTGCTTAATTTACCAGATCTGACAAGACCACCCCCCAAGATAGTATCCCTGCAGCATAGCTGATCTGGCTGTAATAAAGAAAGCCCCAAGAAATGGGTTAATTGGAGCAGGACTCAGGCCTGCATCTCCCACGCAACGGAGATGAACATTAACACTAGGCCAGCAGACAAGGCAAACCTAGAAAGGCTTTCAGAAGACATCTTTGTACAATTACATTGTAAATATGATGGCACGCAGGCTGGGTTATCTGACAGCAAAGAAACTACAAGCCTAGAACGCCAGGTTCAATGGTGGGCAGGGGAGAGGCAGGGAAGGAATGATCATTTGAACTAAACAAGCCCAGAGCTGCTCAGCTTTAAAACCCCAGCAAGATCAGGGTTATTCAGGGCACTGTGGCCACTGCCCTCATGCAGCCAGCCAGCGGGAACCACGTTAGCCAAGGTTACTATTCCAGAACTCAAACGCAAGCTCCAAGACTGAAGGCACCCCTTAGGTGAGTCACAAGAGAACACAACACGGTCTGAGTTACAGTCAGCGGCTCCGATGGACTCCACACACTTCTCCTCCACACTAAACAGGCTGCCACAGGTTGGAGAGTCCGGGGCCTTCCCAGCCTTTACCGCAGCTTTGTATAGGGACACGGGGGAGCAGCTGTCAGAAATGGAGTAATGGCAAGGTAAGAAACTCTTGCTCTACCTTTTTGGCAGATGGCCAGAATTTCTGCATCACAAGCCTGCAAGACAAGACAGAAAAATATCAATTAATTAAAGGCCTTTATCCGTTGTCATCCCCTCTTCCCCCAGGCTGAACCCAACACCAGCCTCCCACCCATCCTGAGAACCAAATTAAGGCCACGTGCTCCTCCCCTCCTTGCAGCACAGTCTGGGGCAGCGGATCCCACACATCCCACCGCTGCTATTTGTAGGGCCTCAGCACCAAGACCGCTGCAGTTGCTACTCTGGAAGAGTGGGAGGAAAACAGAGCCCCAGGGCAGCTAGCACAGCACACGAACCATGGGACATTTCCGTTTCTGCCATGGGATTTTAAGGTCCAATGTTCGACGTGAGGAAGGAAAACACTTTCAGTTCAGAACGCCGCTTCAGAAAAGTAAAAAAAAAAAAAAAAGTCACCCCATGTTTTCTTGTGGAAAATTTCAATTTCAACGGAACCCTGCTCTCCCTCGACAAAGGTTTTCATTGTGAAGTTTCCGACCAGGTCTAGCGCTAAGGGTAGCGAGGAGAAAGACCTCTGCAAGCCATCTTCAGCTGGCAGGCTAGGGGAGGGGGAAAGATGAATTGAAGGAACTCTGACAGCGGATACAGTGCACCATAAAAAAAGAGAAGAGACAAAAGGCACCTTAAAAAAAGTCCAGTCCACGCCCAATTTTAAGCCCTGGAGGTCAGGAGTGAGGATTTCGGACAGGGATAGTGCTGGCTGCTTTAGTCCTGCAAGGGACAAACAAAAAGATCCCGTCAGGCCCGGAGCTAACCACAGTGATTGATCAAACAGATCATTTGCAGGGGGTAGCCAAGGGGAGAGGGGGGATAACAGAGAGAACGAAGCTCACTCACCATATGGGTAGAGTGGATCTGGCCCAGCCAGGATGCTGAATGCAATGGCTGCATCCGTCACTGACGTACAAATGGGGCCTGTCCCGAACAAACGAAACGGTTACAATCATGACAAGTGACACACGCTCTCACACAGGTGCTTACAACTGCGGTGGGTCTTCCCGTGCGTGAGCACAGTGAATTCACAGAAGTGGACGGGAGCTCTCTTACCAAGGCTGACGGTGGAGTAGGAGAGTGGAAGGCTGCCGTGATCACTGACTCGCCCAAACGTACCTTCAAAGAAGCAGCAAACAGACACAGAGGTCAGACGGAGGTGCAAAGGAACAAACAGTATTAACAGGAGACGGACCAATGCCATGCAGCTCGGACTCCATGACTCAGTCTTCCTAAAGTTCCTTGTTTGGCATCTGGGTTTTGGTTCAGGCCCATCTCTAGTACTAGCCTACCAGGGGTCCAGGCTCACGTGCACTGCCTGTAGTCAGCAGGCATCAGTCCTGCAGAGACAGTGGCTCTGGACTGGATTTCTTTCATCGAACCCATCAGGCTCAGAACCCTTCACAGAGGAGATTCCAGGGAACGCACTGGGGGGAGGGGAAATAAGAGCATCCTTGGCTGAGGATCTGGTTCAGCTAGAAGCTAGCACTGATTACAGCACAGACATTCAAGAGATGGAAGAGAAACCTACAGTCTGAAATTCCATCCTGCCGCTCCCAGAGGGCCCACAGCAGGGCTGCTTCCCTACGTCTGTCCTCCAGTCCAATATCAAAGTTAGGGAGGCACCCTAACTTTAGGGGAGGCACCAGTAGCACATGTGCTCAGGAGGAAGAACATATAGTAGGAGAAACATTTTGGAAACTAAGCTCTCGATCTTCGTGGAGGCTTTACAGAGCAGAAGCGACTGTCCCCCACCTTTCCACCAGGAACCAAGACTCTGCTCCTCCAAACGTGCATCTGCTGAACTTTGAGCACATGTGCAGTTCCGCTGAGGTCAACAGGACTACCTGTGCACGAGCTTAACTTTAAGTTTGTGCATAAGGATCTGTGGGCTCGAGGCCAATCACATCACCTTCCTACTTAGCAGTATTTTCTCCCCTCTTCGGAGAAGGTCTGCCGTGACATGCTACATGCACCCGCCCAGAAAGGAGTACAAGTTCACTTGGTTTTACTAATCCAGTGGTAACTGGAGCCTTAACGTGAGATGCAGGGCTGGGCTGACCTCCTCATTCAGAAGGACAGAATGCCTAGGTTGAAGAAGATTATTTACAGGCTATAAAATCAATTCCTTGGATTTACAGAAGCTCTCCAACAGAGGCAGCTGGATTTACAATTGGGTGATTCCCCCATTGTTTCTCTGCCCCCTTAGTCCTCTCCACCCTGGAGGAATACAGTAAAGAAGGGTCACTTGCTGGACGGAGACAACTTTCCAATGGTGTGCATTCCAAACCCTTAGCTGGGTGGGGCTCAGCAGTACCATGTCGGAGATCCCTCTGGACTCAGGGCGAGTGGGGCTCCTGCTATAGCATCCTTCCCTTCCACTCCCCCAAAAAAACCCAAGTCCCCACTCTCCCCAAGGTTGGCGTGACATCTACTTATCCTGCTCCTTCAGCCAGGGCGAGTCGCTACGCCAGGCTTAGAAGACAGGAGGGGCTGGAATCCAGAACGCCCCAAGTGTCAGCTGGAGTCAGGGACGTACCAACTAAGCCGTCTCCATGCAAAGGATGGTTTTCATTTCAGTGACAATCCAGACGGCGCGCGCTGACACCCAAGCTCTAAGTTTCCTGCCAACAATCTGAAGTCACGAGTCCAAATACAACAGACCGCAGACAAGTCAAATCCTTGGCGTGGTTAGTTATAGCCACACGCTGAACTGGCACCAGCACCCCCACCCCGCAGAGGGCCGGGGAACAGCTTCACGCTTGGGAGGGTACTGGGAAGAAATGCAGGATCCCCAGCCAGGTAAAGGGGCATTCGTTACCTTTCAGGCCCACAACGCCGCAGAAAGAAGCAGGAATCCTCACAGAGCCACCTCCGTCAGTGCCAAGAGCCAATGGGCAAAGACCTACAGAGACAGTCGTATATGCGTGGGATCACAAAGACTGTTGACAGCCCTTCCCAGCATCTTTAACAGGAGAGGGGAGATGGTACACCTGACGCTCCCATCTCTACAAACAGCGATTCCCGCTGACTTCCAAATCCCCTCAGAGACCCACCCACAACCAGCAGCTTTTACACCAGAAAAAGCATGGCAGGGAAAGTCTGTTTACTCCAGCTGGTTTATCCTTGATCACTGGCCCCTCCCCGTGGATTCTGCCATCTCCTGTTCTCTGCCCTCTTCCCAAAATACCCCTGGTACATCTATCACCCACCCACCAAACTTCCACCATACCCTAGAAACGTTCCCAAAGGTGGGTGGGTTCAGTACACCTCACCTGCAGCCACGGCAGCCGCCGATCCGCTGGAGCTACCACCAGTGAAGTGCTGGGGATTGTACGGGTTCCTAGCGGTGCCATGGAATCTGACGTACATAAAACGAGAGTGCAGACTTTCAAAGAGGGCAGACACAGCTGAGGGCAGGGGAGGAACCAAAATCCTATCTCAGAAATAGCCTAGCTTTGTAGCGTAGGGACAGTCACTACTCTCGTGGCATCCTGCTGCCCTAATTCACAACCCACCCTCCCAGGCACTCCAGCCTTCACACAGCTCAGCCTCACCGCTGTGCAGGTTAGATGTGAGAACATTCAACAGCTGAGTTTCGTGATGGAGGGGGGCTTTAAATGTAACTGACCAAAAAAAAAAAAAAAAAAAAAAAAAAGAGGGAGCGGGGGGACTTGTTTACCTGTTGGGGTTACAGCCAGTGGTTCCCATCCCTAGTTCATGCATATTTGAGACCCCGATAATGATCGCTCCAGCCTCTCGCAGCTTCCTGGTCACTGTGGCATCTTCAGTCTCTGGCTCTGTCCCAAGATACGCTGTTCCTGTTCGGTGGTGGTAAGGTACCTTAATAAGAAACAGCAGAGTGCATTAGATGTCCTGAATCACTCAACACACAAGGTCCAGCTACTTCTTCTGCACAACAGAGGGACGGGATTCTCCCAGGAATCAGTGCCCATCTGTTCATGCATTATGGTGAAATTAGAGCAGGGCAACAAGGGCAGCTTTAGGGCAGGCAGGGTGCTGCCTTCCTTGTGCTGGAGTTCTCTCTGGATACTACTTGCAATCGGACAACCTAAAATCAGTATTTCCCTAGCTGCTCTGTACAGACGCTCGTTAGATACCATGATGGGGGAGCACTAACACTATGTAGATAGTCAGATAACAGTGACCCAGCTTTGTATGAGGCTTGGAGATCTTTGGATGGAAAGTGCTATAGACGTATCCATGATCATTCCAACCTGTTGGCCAGACGGCAAACGATGGCTTTTTTGTGCGGCTCCACTCTCCGCATTCACATATTAGAAGAGGGGCAGGTGTCAAACTTGGATACCTGAACTTAGGCACCTACACTGGTATTTAAGCACCCAAATAAGTAGCCTCGTTTTCAGAGTGCTGAGCACCTGGCCCTCAAATGCTCTGATGAGGAGAGTGAGACTGAATAGAACAGAACACAACCCCTACAGCTCCCACAGACATGTCTGTAATTCAATTCATCTAACTGCTGACATCGCTGTCAGGAGTCACTAAAGGTAAGTATTGTGAGGAGACAGGCAAAAAAGCGGTGGGTGGGATTTACAAAAGCACTCACTGTAGCCCTAACTGAAACTCAGGGCTTCAGTTCACAAGAAATTTTGGTATTTTGCAAGTTTGCTTTTGTAATGATTCAGAATAAAAGCCAATTTTACTGAAGTTTCTTGCAATCCAAAGACCTCTGAAAATTTCGTTTCAGCATCAGGGAACCAGGGTGTTCCCAAAAAGAAACATTCTTGTCAGTTTCATGACTGCTACAGAATGCCAGTTTCACTCAGCTGCTGCCTGGGCTCCCTGGGCATCTGCTGTGGACTTTGGAACACAGGCAGGTTTCCAATGGAAACATACTTGGGTTCCGGCAAAACATTTGGCGTCAGCAAATTGGCATTTGCCAACAAACTCTAACACCCTAACCCTAACACCACTCCCCCTGACGTCAATGGGAAGACTCCAACTGATGTGAGCGGGAACAGAGTTTGGCCAACACAGAGAACTTTTGGAAATCGCACCCTCCAACTCTATGACTAAGTTTACTGAATTTCTGCTTTGTCAGACTAAGAAGTACCTCTTTTCCCTCTCCAGCCCCCTCCTACCTTCTGGGTTCCCTGGGTTAAATGCTATTAGACGTTACGAATACCAGATATGGAATATGCTTTTTATTTGCTCATATTCCAGGGTTGGTCTTATTGTTTTAGCCTAGCTACTGTAACTGCAGTTTCTACTCTTATTCCTGTAAGTGCCTAGACCTTTTTTCAAATATCTTATTGAGAGGTTTGCCTTGACAACATCCTGAAGCAGTGAGTACCATAGGTCAATTGCATTTTTTTTTAAAAGGAACATTTCCTTTTATGCATTTTAAAGTGAGCTGCTTTTAAGTGCCTTTGAGTGTCCCTCAGCTAGAGAATACACAGCGAATGCTTATAACCTCACATAGCCTAAACAGGCAGCCACGCCGCACTCCAACCATGAAGAAAACTCACCACTTTAATCTCTTCTTTTAAGCAGACTGGGATTCCATCCAGAAGAGAAAGGGGACATTTATTCCTGTAACGAGTGGTGGAGGCTTCAGCCATCTGGAGAGAGAAAGGTTTTATCTTAGTTGGACAATGGGATAGGTCTGAGAAGATGGACATGATCAATACTGCAAACTAAATACAACCCAAAGAGATCTCCCCCCGAATGAGCCCAGAGCCCTTCTACCATGGGCAAGAGGAGAGAAGCTACTGCTCGTGATTGATTATTATCCAGGGCTGGAGGTCATGGAGCAAAAGAGCCACAGGGTGGGGAGAATAGTATGGACACCATAGAGAAACACGTCCTAGTTTAAGCAACATTCAGTAGGAATTCTTGGTGGACGTGGGCTCCCTCATCTCTAACACAGACATACCTTCTGTATCTGGGCCCGGTCCCATTGCACAATTGCTCGGAGAGGAGGGCTGGATTTCTCACAGTCCTCCAGCGAGGAGATAATATTCTTAGCAACCTGGGCCGGTGTCAGCTCCCCAGTCCTACAAAATAGAGGAGAGTTTAGAGACTGGGATCCTGTTACAATTCCCACCTTCCCTCCTCCTGGGACATTCTCCGCTTCTCATGCACAGTTCTGGAGGAATCCATCCTCTGGCACGAAGGTGTCATGCCATCACCCTTTCAGCTGAGAACTAGATAGGAATCAACCAGGAGCTGATTAACAACACTCCCTAGACAGCTAGCGCTACTGAGTAATATGAAATGCTTCCTTCCCTATGAGAGCTTGTCCCCCCAGCACTCCTGTCCCTAGAGAGTGAGATAGGATCTGGAAACCCAGTATGAAGCCTGGGAACACCAAGATCAACAAGAGTGTTGTAGATGACAGAACTACAGGCAGAACTATTACACTTTCTTGGCAAAGTATCCAAGGCTGTGGAACTCCCTTTGGTCAGACAGCAGGCTGAGCTCAGAGCACAACATGGAAGTCAACTTTTTGTGCAGGTCTCCCACTGACGACGAGGACTGCAAACAGCCTCCCAACATCGCCTTCGTAATCAACCCCCAAAAATGAGCCTTCAAAAAGTCAATATACCCTAGGAAGAAACAGGCTGCATTAACGCTTCCTGTAACTGTGGCTGCTAGATACCAGGTTGAGGTGTACACTTGAGATGCATAGAGAGGTTACATGAGGTAAGAGCATGCATGTGCATATACCCAAATGCACCATTAGACAGGGAGCTGGCCCCACCCTTCCATCTGTTCTGAGGATAATTTCTGTTAGCATCAGAGAGGGGCCTGAGGCATACAGTTCCTAGAAGTTTGGGAGAGGATTTTGTTTAGGCCAATCTCTGATCACGGCTTCCTAGAATTGTTTTAACCTTTGATTCCAGCTCCGTGCAGCAACAAAAGCCATTAGGTCTATGGAGCGTTCCAGCGACCTCCGGTCTGTTCACACTCACTGAGTGGAATGGCATCAAACTGGGAGGGCAAGCACCGTGGAGACTCAGTGGAGGTTCTCCAGGATCCTCAAAGACTTTGAAGTGTGGTGACCTTCCATCCACCCAACCAACAACTGGACACAGCTCCCCATCAGTTGGGGAACCAGTGACATATGGAATCTTCCCACTTCCCTGCCTCCCTGAGAAGACTACAGATAAGATCGAGTGCTAAGGACTCAGACTTAGGTTCCCTGCCTAACCACATTTTGCAAGAGCCTGCAAATACTGGAAAAGTGTAAATGCCAGCGAGGAAGAGGATATATTCAGCAGATGAAAGTGAAGAACTAGAAGTGATGGGATGAAATTAAGAGGTGGCACATTTAGGCCACATTTTGGGAGAGAAATTCCTAACAGAGATCCATTAGGACAGGTAAAGGGAACCACATCAACCCACGGAGGGGAAAACAGAAGACAAGATACCCTAATACTTATAGGTCCTTTCCACCAATCATTTAATCTCACCTACCGGTAGCAGTTCAGATAGTCCTGGATCCCTTTGAAACTGAACCCAGTACTGGCAGGGTGCGATCTGCAAAAAGAGAGAAATAAAGAAGTGACAGTCAGCAGCCAAAGAACCTGCCTCGAGACTCACAATGCCAACAAGGGTATGACGAGGTGCTGACCAGGAAAGCTCAACCTAGTACTTCAGATTCCAGCATAACAACTAGAATCTCTTTTCCACCCAGAAAACCTTCTTTGCCAAAATCCAACTTGCTCTTTTGAGCCCCTCTGAAAATCCCAACTGAGGTCTTTAGCTGTTAAGAAATTTGTCTATGTAAAATGGTACAATTGTCAAAAGTGTTTAAATGACTTAGCAGTCTGAGTCATGGAATTAAAGCTTTAAGTCATTTAGATGCACTTGAATATTTTTCCCTAAGTCTTTTTAAACGCAAAACTTAAATGCACGGATAAACAGACATCCATTAGAACGACCAAAAACTGAAGTCCAGGGTTTGTAGGAAGGTTTAAGGAACAACTTGCCACAGAAAAGAAAAAATGATTACTATTATTATTTGCATAACATTAACAGTATGCTCGGCACTTTTGAGACCACACCAAAATCACGTTCCTGCCCCAAAAAGCTCACACTCAAAGCACATCACAAAGAATAATTCAACATGCCATAAGCCTAAAAAGGATCTAATCTATAGCGGTCAGTATTTTCTGGCATAGGATATGTTGGAATATATAGGACAGACACATACAAATCAGTTCAAACAGGCTAACTGGTAAGACAGACAAATCTGCATTTGACCTATGGTGTTCTAAGCAAACATAAAGCTTTCCTAAGTATGTGGGTGATTAAGGGCTTGCCTTTAAACATGTTAGCTAGTAAGTTTGAATTACATGCTGTTTAAGAACCTTTCAAACACACCTTTCAAATACATGTTTCAATGGTCATGGTCAATACGGCTAATATAGTTGATGGGGGAAAGGAGGACAGCAGCCCAGGGTAGAGTGTAGAATTGACTATGAGCGGCTAGCATGTTTCTAAAGTTGCTGTAACTGGTCTGAAAACATTTAAGTACCTAGAACAAACAGTACTTAATTCAAATGTATCTTAATTCAAAACATTTTCCCCCCAGTCTAGCCAAGGGTTAATGAAGTAAGAGGAGCTTTTGGTATCAGAGGGTGCAGAGATAGTATGGGCAGATATCGAGTAAGGACACAAGCTGCAGAGGAAGAGAAGGGAAAGGATGCTGCACATAAGAATTCAGAAAGCATCCAGGGAGGGGGGAGGAATTCCTTATGACTTGGACCACTGTTTAAGACATACAGAAAGTCACTTTGTTTTGGGGAACCTGATTTTGTCCAGACTAGACAATGACATAACCCAATACTGCATGAATACACACACAGACACACAAATCCCCTACTCCTTGCATATCATTGCTGACCTTGTCTCCATCAACTGCTTGAGAATCTCCAAGGTGCTTTTAGTCTCAGACTTCTCCTTTCTTCCCTCAGCAGCAACCTCTGGAATAAATGTGGGGTCTTCATGGATATCGAGATACTGCATGAGAGTGAAGTTATTCATCCTGCAAGAGAGACGGAGAGTCACTGCTCGAACTTGTCAGCTCCACCCTAATGTTTTAATTAAAAAACAAACACTCGGTTAAAAGGAAAATGCTTCAGGGGAGTTCTCCTTTTGAACAATGTGCTACTCCCAGCGCTACTAGAAACTATTGCAGAACTACTAGAAAACAATTCTCTTTCTCTGACTCACTCACCATGGTCCTCTGCAGAGGCGGAGCAGGATTACTAGATTATTCATTAATTTGTACGTTGCAAGGCTAAAAGGGACCATTGTGATCATCTAGTCTGACATCCCTATGTAACACATACCTGGCCGAATCGCCAGGTAAGTGTAAACCAGGGCTTAGAAATGAACATCCCCAGTGATCAGAGTCTGCTTCTGTACTCAGTGGAACACAGTGTGATGACAAAGCAGTTAAGACGTCAGCTATAAGTAGCACCACAAAATTCTGCTAACCTGAGAAGAGATACATTTGTCTTTCTAGGTTGAATTAAGTATTTTTCCTTCCAGTGATCACTGTACTAAGACTGAGGAAGATTTTGTGCTTGGGCAAGTAAATATTCATGACTATTTGGCAAGGTCAGGTTAAAGCAGAAGAACAAGTCATGAATGACCACAGAACCATTTGGTCATCAAACAGGCTGCAGACAGCCATGCCCTGGCATCACCTAGTGACATTAAGTCTTTGCTACTGACCATCACATAACAATGCAAATTCAATACAGAGCTATCACAATGTGATGTCAGAATGATGCTCTGTAGTTGTTCTGTAGTTCTCCACAACTCTCCCCTTCTTCTATAACTTATTTCCTGATCCTTTCCTAGATGCCGGGATCCCACCTACCCCAATCCTCCTACTTTAGCAATTCCTCCCACTTCCTAGCATCTGTCAGGTCCATCAACCTGCAGACACCCAAATTGTAACACAGGGCAAAATCCTGGCCTCGTTAAGGTCAATGGGAGTTGTGTTCACTCATGCCAGGATTTCATCCCCAGGACAAAAATGAGGGTTAAAAAAACAAAAAAAAAGCATAAGCAGCTCTAAGTGCAGGGGAGTTAATTTTTTTTAAACATATATACTATGGCTAAGGATAAGATTACGTCACAGAGGTCATGGAACTCAGAGATTCTGTGACTTTCAGAGACTTCCATGACATTTTCCACTTCGGCCCTGAGCAACGGAGCCAGAGCTCCGAGCCGCCACAGGCAGCAAGGGAACCGTGGAGCACCAAGCCGCCATGGGGACCCCGGAACTCTGAACCATTATCACAGTAGGTGCTGGCCTCCACCACCTGCCCCGCACCCTCTCCCTGCCTTCCCCCCCACCCCAGAGCAGGGCTTAGGCTCCCATCCCCCATTTCTTTTTTACAATTTGAAGAGGCTTTTTCCCCACCACCACCAAACCTCAAACACTCCATATATTCCCAGCTGGCCACCTCATGTCCTTCTTTGTTAGGTACTTCTGTGATGTGAATTCAAATAAGGATTAAATCTGCAGGTAACACTGATATTGGAGGGGAAGCCAAACGTACAAGGAGAGCAGAACCAAATGGCAGAGTGACCTAGAGATATCAGAACATGGAGCCCTGCAGGCACGGAGAGGAGATTTGGTCCTAGAAAGCCCTACACTTCCAGAGAGAAAATAAGCAGCATAGATACAAAACGAGAGCATGTATTCATATTCAAGCAGTTGCACTCCTCCTATAAAAGGAAGCTTATTTTCATCTTGTCTCCATAACAGTGTCCTAATGTGACTTTCATGCAACCAATTACTGAAGGTGCCACAAGGAAGGTCTGAGGGCTGGGAATCAGGAGGAAAAGTAAGGAAATATCCATGAGCGTCTTGATTTTAAGAAGTGACCCACTGTACAAGAGCGTGACAGTTGCTGTCCTTGTTAATTTGCATTCTTTTTGGAGGTATGCAGTAGCAACAGAACACAATATAGATCCTACCTAAAAAAAAGTGTTCTTAGCATTACAGTGAAGAATATTAAAATGTATTGTAAGATATTGCCCACCAAATTATAAGCAGTACTTGTGCGCTGAGCTGTGAACCTGAATTACTAGGACCTCTTCAGATCAAAATGAACACAGTTAAGGGCATGTTCATGGCTACGTGCACTGAAAAAGCAACTGGGAAGTCTAGAATAAACTAAACCAAAACCTTCAATCTGAACATTTCAAAGAGAATTATGGATCTGGTTCTGAATCTCATGTGACCTCTACTGATCTCCTGCCCCTACTACAGGTGAATGAAAACATCAGATCGGCATACCCCAGAACTTTAAGAAAGATGAGATTGCTCTTTCGTAAGAACATCTGAGATGGCACAGAGGCAACCCAAAGGAAGTTTCCAAGCACAAGGTTGGCTGTGAAAAGAAAGGGTTAAACATTCTCCAACAGAAAATCCAAATGTTATCAAATTAGAGAAATTAAAGAAAAAGCCAGCAAACGCCAGGGCCTTTGCACAATAGTTCTGCCCACTCTCTTCCGGGCCCTAGCAAAATCCCAAATTATACAGCCTCTCTCTTTAAAGAGGTCATTGCAGATACTCCAGATCTGTTAACAATGCAAACCTTAGAGTGCAGATATGGAATATACTCTTACCTTAATAAAAGCGGCACTATACAAAACTGCCCGAAAGCCTAGAAGAGAACAGAAAAAAGGATGAAAAACAAGTAGAATTCATTGACAATGACTTTTACCATAGCCCCTCTCTCCCACAACTGGGAGCACTAGCTGTGGGGAGCTCTATGCTTTAAGGAAATTAAAATACAAGCCAAAAATAGGAGAAATCCATTCATGCAATCCTTAAAGGGAAACTGTCAAAATGTTTCAGGCCATAGATGCAGCCCACATTTATGGAATCCTGAAAATTCTTGATACATGTTCCTTCCTTTCTCTAGCCAAAATACATCGGTTCTCATCCCTCACAGACACACACAATCTCAAAAGTTATGCATACACAGACAGGTTAAGTTAGCCACAAGAAATCTGTAGGTTCCATCCACAATCCTTGTAGCTTTCCACAAAACATATGAACGAGTTAGGAAGTTTCTAGCTTATTGAATCCATTGCAAGGATATTTTACAATTAATACTCTGTTGCTCTGATACACCAGTGAACCTGCTCCCCTACCTCAATCTAGTCATCTCGGTAAAGCATCGGAAATGTAAACATTCCACATTAGGAACCAAGCCATTCAAACTCTATCTTTATGCGTTTGCTAATGCAGCAAAAGGATTCCAGAGATTGGTCACATTCTATCCTGATTTAATAGTGCAAAATCGTGCTTAAAAATTAATTAATGGCAGAATTCAGGGTAGGGGGAAATGTGCTGAAGTTTTCTGCAAGTGTCTCTTATTTCTGTACTTAGATAAAGAGATAGAAAAGATCAATGGACTAAATTATGAATTTGTATTTATAATAGCTCCTTTCTTCTGAGATCTCAACATGTTTTACAAAGGTAAATAAAGATTAAACCACTAAGACATCTCTGAGAGGTCTGGACATATTTTCATTCCCATTTTACATATGGAGAAACTGAAGCACAGAGAGGCAACGTGGCTAGCCCAAGGTCACACAGCTAAGCTGTAGCATGGGCTAGGAAATAGACTCCTTGCTCCCAGTCTTGTGCTTTAGCCACGAAGACAGCTCCATTAACAAAACTGGAAAAATTTCCAGTAGCTAGTTTTCACTCCCTCCCTCGCAGTTGTCAAGCTCAGGAACAAGTCATCCAATTAAATGGGGGAAGGGAGACATAATTTATGTAGCCCTGCCAATAGTTCTTTGTAAGTAGCTTTAAGAAGAAAACTGTGACATCAATATATTGTAAAGGCAAAACATTTTACAAAAACCTCTTTCGGAGCTGAGGGAACTACAAATGTGTGTTCTGTCTGATTACGTACAAAGATCACTTCCAACTGGGGGTCAATCACTTATCCCTATCAGCACTCTGCTGTGCATGAATCACATGGTGGTGCCAGGATCAGAGGAGAAGAGATCAGGGGCAGCCAGGGAAGCAGCAATAAATCAATGGACCAAGAAGAGCTTAAAAATCCTCAGAAAACTGGTGAGGTGAAATTTCACTGTTTGTATGGTGGACTCTCAGGTTCATTTGCTGACAGCAAAGTCATAAGCAGGCTGCAGCTGGTGTCATGATTCTTTTCCATGTGCAAAGGGTTTTTATACTTGGCCTCAGCTGCAGGGTTTTCCCCAATGAGTTCGGAATGTATTGTAAACAGGGTGGATTGATTTAAATAAAAAAAAAAATCCGATTTTTTTTTTTATTTAAATCAGATTTTAATTAAAAAACCCAATAAAATATTAAAACAACAGTTACAATTAAATCTCATCACAAACACGCTGAACCTATACTTAGTCTCATAAAAATGAATTAATGGCTCTAGTCTGTCCAGCTTAACTACCAGCTCTTGATTCTTGAAAGTTCTGGGCTTTCAGTTTCTCAGCAGACTAAAGTCACATGTGCAAAGAAAGACACAGGCTAGATAGGACTGTTGTTGTTCTGTGATCATGTGGTGATGAAGCTGGGCCAAACAAGGCAGAGGAGTTAGTTCAGGCACTATCTTAAAGGCACAGAGAGAATATTTTCATCGTCTGGTATTATTCACTCAATGTTGCAAACGTAGCAAAGATGAGAAGATACTTAGAAGAAGAAATGGAAGGATGCTCCTTAACAACATATGGCTGCAGTGCCCATTTAATGCATCTTTTAGCCAAAGACTTAAGTACGTCTTCTCCAGGAATAAAAGAAAATGTTGTTGAAGTTGCGAAATACTTCTGTAACAACCATTTTGCTTCAGCTTCACTAAAGAGAGAAAGAAGATCCAACCTAATTCTCCCTCAAGATGTTCAACGGAATTCTGTAGTTAGAATCATAGAAGATTAGAGCTGGAAGGGACCTCAGGAGGTCATCTAGTCCAACCCCCTGCTCAAAGCAGGACTAACCTCAGCTATATCATCCCAGCCAGGGCTTTGTCAAGCCTCCGCTTAAAAACCTCTAAAGATGGAGATTCCACCACCTCCCTAGGAAACCCATTCCAGTGCTTCACCACCCTCCTTAAAACTGTTTTAAACAATTTAAACTGGCCTATTCTCATAAAACTTTGTGAAGAAAACCCGTGATAAAATAGATGGAAGTATCTCATCCAAAATATCTAACATTGGATTAAAGAGGAATGTAGAGGATATGCTCAGTATACTGAAGCCTATATCCATAGCCTTAAACAAACTTCAGAGAAATCGTTGCTGCATTGCTGATGTCAAAATTTGGAAGGCACTTCAAGGGACACTGAAGAAAGAAATACCTAACCAGAAAGTTAAACTGCAGGCAATAAAGAAGCGAATGGATCAGCACTAACTCCACCTCATTTTCTTGCGAACATTCTCGACCCCAGATATAAAGGTAGATGCCTAACTTCTGAAATTGCTGCTGCTGCCATGGCATGGGCATCTCAAAATCACTCCTCAGTTATGCCAGTCATAATAAATTTCAGAGCTGGAACAGAACCATTTAAACAGTACATGTTTACTGATGATGTTTTGAACAAAGTCACTCCCCTGAATGGGTGGAAATCATTAGCCAGGCACTTTGAAACAGAGTTCTTTCAGTTGCTAAGCCAACTTTTCACAGCAGTAGCTTCCTCTGCAGGCACAGAGAAAATATTTTCTTCATTGGTATTATTCACTCAAAGCTAAGAAATCAACAGGGAATTGAAAAAGCAGTAAAACTCGTATTGCTGATTCAGTCTATGAATAAAAATGACAGGGGAGTGGGGAAGATGAGAGCTAGTTGTAAAAGTGTTAACGACAGCGTATGTTTAGTGTCATAATGACTTGTCTGTTAGAGTTAATAACATCTGAAAATTAAAAAAAAGAGTTTAAGGACAGCCATCAGCCAGCAACTCAGGAGACTGCTGCAATTGCAAATGTGAAACATTTATGTAACATTTAAGATTTAGTTTAATAAAATGTAAGTGCTATTGTGTTTGTGTGTGTGATTTAGTTCTTACCCATTCCTAATGTACTGCTGCTGCATCTGCAGCTTGACACAGGTAATGACTATTATGTACTATTTCCTAAATTAATAAAAATCACGATATCTAAAATATTACACAAAGTATACCCTCCTAGATTTTGTAAAATGCTCTACTGAGTTGTAAATTAACATGTTTAGTGATCAGATTTGCACCATTGTTTAAGAAATATGTGAAGACGTATCAGTGGGAAACTTGATTTAAATCAACGATTTTCTTGGTGATTTAAATAATGATTTTAAATCAGTGATTTAAATTCCCTTGATTTAAATCAATCCATCCTGATTGTAAAAGATTTCCCAGCCATGGGGCCCTAGAGAATGCCTGTCTCTGCACTGAGCTTTCTTAAAGTGTCCCACTATTGTATTAGTGTAGATCAGCCACTGGTGTTTTTAAATAACGGTGTCCTGTAAACCTGCTCAAAACAGGGAAATGCCCATTCTAAAGGGGTGAGAGTCATTTTATTTTAAAATGTTTTCACTCACAAACCGTAGATAGCCAGACTGTTGAACTTCCCAGTGCAAACTGATACTATTCACTGCTTTGTTTACTTAGCTGTATCTGCACTGGTGGAGCTAGATCAGAGTAATTCCCAGACAGGCAACTAGTCAGACTATCCAGTCTTGTTACAGGAGTCTGGGTCTGTGTGCTCTCTCACAGAATCACAATGAATGAGTTGCAGAAATGGACAAATCCCAGACACTTTACACATATTAATAGCCCCCCTGACTTCAACATAACTACTTGTGTGAGTGAAGCTAGCTGGATTTGCACCGACTCAACAGAGATCCCATTTTCCTTTTCCAGGCAGCACTTATGAACAGTGAGGGGAAAACACCGGATATTTACAGTTGTAAAACACAGCTCAACAGTCTCCTCCCACTGGTTAGCTTTAGAGTTAAAAGGTAGATGTTATTTTAGAAAGAAGGGACGTGCAGGAGTTTAAACAGTTTAAGAAACGGCTTTCTCACGAGGGGATTTTTATTCTTATTCCAATGAAAACTAACAAACAGCTCAGTAATTAAAACTTCCACTGCAGCTCTGTCCTGTCGGTGGAGGAGCATCCCTGCACCTGCTCTGCGGCAGCCTTTTAAGTGGAGCCCTGCCCCTTGCCCTCACTAGGACTTTGACAGAGATTAGCTTGACAGAGGTTTAAAATCAGACCTCTTCGCCCTAGCTTTGAAGGGCTCCTCCCCACGCTGTCTCCAGTGGGTTTGGTTCAGATCCGCCTCCCCAGGGAAGCGGAGGCTGGGAGTGGGCGCACACCCTAGGTGCCAAACCCCGATATCACTGGGGGCCCGGCAGTACTCACCGTGTTAGCCAGGTGGGCGAAGAGGCGCAGCGGGAAGCCGGACAGCCTGACAGACCGCTGGGGAGAGACAGAGAGACAGACAAGTGCTGCGGGTGGGGATGGGGACGGGACACCCGGGAGGCTGGCGCAGGGCGGGGATGGGTGGAGGGATGGAGACCCCCCCGGGGGGGAAAGGCAGCCCCCTTTACCCCACCCCAGCAGCCTCCCCCGGCCCGGCCCGGCCCGGCCCGGCGCTCACTGCGTCCCGCGGGGGCTGGGGACCGCTGTCCGCGGCCCGGCCCGCCTCTCGGCGGTGGAAGGTGGCGCGGGGGGTCCCGGTGCAGCGCCGCACGAAGCCCAAGTAGAAGAGCAGCAGGGCGGCCGCCAGCGAGAACAGCAGCAGCGGCGCCATCCTGCCAATCCGAATCGGCTCAGCAGCGCTCCGGAGCGGGACTAGGCCGGCTGACGTGACGCACCACGCAAGGAGGAGGCGCTGCGCAGTGGCACTAGCACAGGGCGAAAGGGAGGAAGTGCTAAAAGCGAGGTTTGCAGCAGGAGGAGGAGAAGCAATGCAATGCAATGCAGTGCAGTGCAATCATGCATGCAATGCAGTGTAGTGTAGTGTAATGCAATGCAATGCAATGCAATGCAGCTGGGACGTATTGCACGGGAACGCAGCAGGAGTATTTGCACCGAGGGGCGGGCTGTGGATAGGTCGGGGTTGCACAGATGGCTGAAGGGGGCGTGGTCACCCTGGAGTGGGGGCGGGGCTATTGCACGAAGGGCTTTGCACAGGAAAGGAAGCGCGGCGGGCGGTTGCGCATAGGAGGTTGAAGGGGACGCAGGGTGGGGGATCGCCCTGGCAGGTTGCAGGACCAGGGGAGAGGGAACGCATTTGAGGGTTTGCAGGGCGGTACGTGAATTCCTCTCCCCCCCGCCCTCTCCCAATGTCTCGCCTTCCTGCAGTAGGCAGCACTTAGTGCCCCGTCAATGTCACTGTTTTCCCTCTATAATCAATTATGCCCCAACCCTTTTAAGGGATACAGGTACTTGAGTGCAAATCTTTGCCGAGGTCCTAATCCTTCAGTTACCACCTAGTTACCAGTGTGGTGTGAAGAGCCGGTGATCTCAGTGGAACAATTCATGCCTATGAAGTTAAGCACGTACACCACTGTTAACAGAAGAAAGTGACTGAGCCTGGGCTCTGCTGTGTGTCTTTCCCATAGTAACAGGGGACAGAAAAAGCTACACAAACAGAAAAAGCCGCGATAGCACCGTAAACACGATTGCTCTAGAGATTCATGCTTTAAACTACTTTCCTTGTGCCTCTTTTTTTTTCTTTTTTCCCATGACTAGGTTTCTAGTCGATGTCCCTTTTAATATTTCAGGGCTTTGGGACGCGCTGATGGAAAGTGCCAGAGAAATACGGCCTGTAAATAAAGCTGGTTTAATTTTTTTATTTCAAAGCGGGAGCGGGTGAGAATGCAGAGCAAGCCCAGGGCTTTGCAAAGCCCCCTTCCTAGGCAGGAGCTGGGTGAGTCGAAGAGCGCCAGCCGCAGAAAAGAAGCTGTAACGCATCCCCGCAAAACCAGCTCGGGTGGAAAAAAGCAGCCTGCCGCGTGCATGCCAAGAAAAATCCCAGGGCAGCCCAGCGACTCGTCCAATCAACAGCGGGGAGCTGCGTCTGACCAATGAGGGAAGCCGTCTTGTGCGACCAGCCAATCGCAGGCCGCAGAGAGGATTGGGCTCGAGGCGCTGCTTCGGTCAGCCAATAACAGAACAGCGCTGGCCGGCCTTCCGGGGTCAATTCTGATAGGTCACAGGGGCGGGGGTTTCCATAGCAGCGGCGCTGTGGGGCCGGCCTGTTCTGGGCCTTGCAGGCCGGGGTGGGGGGTGAAGGCGGAGTCTCCGCAGCTCGCGATGTCTCGCTTCTCCCAGGCCCGGTGCAATGAGCCCCATAAAGCGGGGCCGGGCGTGGAGGAGAAGGACTTACAGCAGTGGGGCCTGACAGGTCAGTGGGGCTGGCGGGAGCCGTGGGGCGAAGCGCCTCGTGTGCAGGGTAGAGCGAGTGCGGGACTGGCTGGGCCCAGGGCAGGTGGGGTACGAGCAGAGAGGAGGCCGCAGGCGGCGCTCCTACCTATAGCCCTGCCAGGTGGTTTGGCATTGCCTGCCCAGTAACAACCCAGTGCCTGGGGCTGCTGTCAGTGGATCCAAACTCACACACTCCATCCCAGTGAATGGGGCTCCTGGCTCATCCCGGCCGTCAGCCAATGCAATAGTTCAGACAGGAATTGGGTCTGTCAGGGAACAAGAATGATCAGCTGAAGGTACAGAAATAGGTAACAGTGGAAAAGGAAGTCATGCATGGAAATGTCACGTGGTTAGAAAGTAGGAATGTCACGTGAGCAGAAAAACAACAGGGCAGGAACAGAGGGATGTATGGGAATGTCCTATAAGTAAAACTACCGGGAAGAAACAGGAAGTGTGCATTAGCTGGTTTAGAGATAAGGGTGCCCCACTCCCATATGGCTAGGGTATAAAAGTCTGCAGTGAAGAAGGAATCAACGCTTACTCTCTCTGTAAGCCTTCCGCTGAATAAATGATTCTTTTCATATGAACCTGTCTGCGTGTCTGTCCAGGCTTTTTTGTCGCAGCTGAAAAAGGACCCTGACTCAAATTAACTACATGAAAGGATGCAGGTTTTTTATCTGATTAAGGCCTGTATCTGTGACCCATGTGTCTGTAATGGTTCCCTAACAGGTTCTTTGGAGTTACTGGGGAATTGCACCGGGTAAACTAGATTAGAATGTGATTTACTCTGCCCAGTTCTGTGATGAAAGATTTTTTTTTTTTTTTAATGAAATAAGCTACTCTGTTGGGTTTTTTGGTTTTGTTTTAGGCCATGGAAACTGTCAGGCTGCCTGAAGCTGAGAGAAGGTAGATGTAAGCAAACAAAAGTTTGAAATTGTACATGTCCCACTGACACACAAAGGGTAAAATCCTTCCTCTCACATGGAGGTAGATTTAAAAAAGAAAACACTTATTTGTTTTGGCAGGGTGACTGGCTCTAAAAATAACAGCCATATGGTTTGTCTTTTAAAACAAGATCCTAGAAAACAACAACTCTTCTTCCACTATCAGCATTTCAAAAAAGAAGATTCCTGTAATGTTAGGAAATTGATTAAATGAAATAAATCTACATTTAACATTCAAGTTCTCTTAATGTTTCTAACAGTCACTCTCTCTGAAAAAAATACCATCTCTAACACAACACTATTTTAATTTTTTTTTCCCCTGGTCTCTCTCAACTGCAATCAGTTAATAAAGTCTTACAATAAAATGCTTTCTAGACGGAGCCCAGTTTGGATAGGAGACTTTACATGTGATCCTATTCTCTGTTCCTTCTATAGAAAATAGTTCCCCAACCCACTTGCTACATCTCTCTAACTCTCCAACATTGTAGTTCATCAACCTGCTCCTTTACTTTCTAGTTAAAGCACAGGAGTTGGAATTCCTGGATCTTCCACAACACTTCCTGTGGACAAGTCACTTCTCTTGTTGGTGCCTTAGGTTTCCTTATCTGTGAAATGGAGATAATTCTGACCAACATCAAAGTGGGCTGGGAAGTTTTGTTCAACATGTGTAAGGTGCTTTCTGCTCCTTTGATGGCAAGTGCTAGTGAAGGGAAACTACTATTTATCTTAATCCCCTGCAGAGCAATTCTCCAATCTGCTTGTTTGCACACTCTACATCACAGCTGGGAGTTGTGCTTCAATCCACTCTCTGGGACTTTCACCCAGACAATTTCACGCTTTACAGCAAGGGATTGAGGTGTGGGTCACAGTATCAAAAGTCAAGGTATTGAAGAGAACAATACAGGAATCCTTAATTTTGGTTTTTATATTGTGACTATAAACATAAATTGCCTTGCTGTGTGACTGCTACAATACAATACTTGACTTTACAGGGACGTTCCATGTTTGAAGTATAGAAAATTCAGCAAATAGCTTGTTTAGAAATGATTACCACATCATAGCAAATGCTGAGGCCAAGACTTTCAAGAGAGGGTGCTTGACATTAAATCCATATTTAAGCACCTAAATAAATGGCCTGAGTTGAAAATGAGGCTACATTTTAAGGAGTCTGAATATAGATTTGATGTCCACCTAAGACCCCACAATCCACATTTAGGCACTTAAATACATGGCCTGACTTTAGGCACGCAATTTTGAAAATTGGCCTAGATGTCTCAAGCTGGGGGAACAAATCAGTTGATGTTCCTGGAAATTGTGCTCGAAATCAGTGGTTCTCAACCAGAGGTATGCAGAGATCTTCCAGAAGGTACATCAGCTCATCTGGATATATTCCCTACCCAGAACCAACAGAAAACTTCAATGTGTTCCATCCCCAAATGCCAGAGAGAAAAGATGAGTTTGGTAGCATGTCTTGTAGCAAGCCACATGCTGGCAGCCAAGGAGGATGAGGGATGAGTTCCAAAGCTGAAGACCCATCATGGAAAATGCCACTCAAGAATTTCCCGTCTTTTTAATTTGAGGAGGTGCCAGTTCAGGCATCTCCACTGATCTCAGCTGCAGCAGTTTGACAGTTTTAGAGAAGTGATCTGCCTAGTAGACAGGTCCCAAATCATTTGGGGATTTATAAGTAAAAACCAGTGCCTTAAACTCCGCCTGAAAACTTATTGGCAGACAGTACAGATGATGAAGTACCATTGCTATGTGCTTTGAGTTGGCAGGCAGGCATGGTCTGCACCAGTTTCAGCTTCTGAATGGTCTCGGGATGTAGAGCACATTGCAGTAGGATGTAGCTTTACACCATTTGCTTTTATTTCTAGGTATCCAGCTACGTTCCTACCAAATGGAAGGAGTAAAATGGCTAGTACAGTGCTACGGAATTCAGCATGGCTGCATCCTGGGTGACGAGATGGGTCTCGGAAAGACCTGTCAGGTGCATTTTTTCATTACTATGTAGAAAAACAACTTGGCCCAATTTCTGTTTTCCCAGTCAATCCTACAAGAGGCAGAAAAATACCAGTGATCAAACCAATAATCAAATTCTGAAGTGCTTACAGAAAGGATTAAGGTCTAAATCTTGATTCCTTTAGTATTTACTCGTCAAAACCTTTACTGAAGTCAAAGGGAGTTTTGCCTGAGTAACACTCAGTGGGAGCTTTATTTATTTTATTTTAATTTTAAGGCAAAATGGTCTTCTGTCAAGAGACATTGCATTGAACATTGTGGACAAAAGTAATGATGGCCAAGCATGAAACATTCCTGTTAAGTTGTAAAAACAACATATTGTCAGTATAATGATGATGTCAGTTTGATGCAAGTCTGGGTAGATAGTTTTATAAAGTTCAGTTTCAGGGTCAGTGATAGATAAAAATTGTAGATTTTTCGTATTAATATTTTGAGACGTTTTTCAAAGTAAGTCTCTCAAATTTTGTTAAGAGTTTTGGAGAATGAGCCTGGCGTGCATGTTCAGCTGACAGTATTCCATGAATCTTAAATAACGAGTGAATTAATTGTTTTAAACATTGCCAGAGTAGATGCTCTTCAGTCGTTGTGGGAGAGAAGATTCTTGGGGGAGGGGATTCTTTGGGGCTGAGCTGCAGTATTCAGATCTAAACTTTTCCATAGTTTCGAGTGGTTTTGATTTGGGATGTTTTTTTTGTCCTGTTTTGTTGTAGAAGAGAACCTGCATGAGCTACCTGTGAAATAGGGAGGTTGTGTCCATTTCTAATTATTGAAAAAAAAAAATCTTTTTGTCTGTCCATGTGTGTTCTAGACTATTGCTCTGCTTGTTTATTTGACTGGAAAGTTAAACAAAAGGCCATTTCTGATTCTCTGTCCTCTGTCTGTGTTGAGCAACTGGAAGGAGGAGCTGGAAAGGTAAGCCTCAGCAATTATATCATCATCTCGTATGTGTTAGTTGCAAAGGTCCTCTTAAAATATGTATGCTCAGTCACCCACGTGTGTGAGGTTTTTTTGTTTTGTTTTGTGAAAGTGCAGCCACTGACACTTCAAAGGTGGATGACTGGATTTTTTTTTTTTTTAAAAGAAAGGCAATTTAAAACTCTGATTTTAATCATGATTAAATCAATAAGCGGGGCACCTTGATTTAAATCAACTATTTCAATCTTGTTTTGCATTTGTACTTTTTACTTACTTCCCTAAAGAAAGCTTCATTCCCATTGGTTGGTAAACATTAAAACATACTGACTTTCAATTAAACATAGTTTCTGTACTATATTCCTTTTCGCTAAGCAGAAGGATATGCTATATCTATACATATTTATTTAAGCAATGATATGGCTTACCCTACATTTATTCAGATTCTTAATATTTATATTTTTTATGTTAGAAAATGGTGAATAATACATTTCTTATTTACTAGAGGATAGTTAATTTCTTTCTTGTGATTTGTGTCTAGTGATATATAGATGGAAATTGGAATAAATTAAAAATCTACAAAAACGGCATTTTAAATTTGTTTTTATTAGCTAGATAAAGCTACCTTAAATGTGCTGAATACATAAGGAAAAAAAGGTAAATTTATCAAAACACGTTTTGCAATTAAAACTGATTATTTAAAAAAGGAAATATTATACCGTGGCTATGACTAAGTGCCACAGTAATACAAATAATAACAATAATCTGTAGTTAGTGAATTTAATTGGTTGTTTCTGGTCTCCATGTTCTTCAAGATTTTTGAACTAGTAGGTCTCATCCTCTCACACCTCATTTTTATTCATAGATTGGAAGATGAAAACCAGCTTTCCTGCTTTTTCAACTCCCAATCAGTTTTTTACCTTTCAATGAACTCGTAGTTATAGAACTAAACTAGTTGAATAAACGGAAATGAAGAAAATATTCTCTCTGTATTTACAGAAGAGATTACAGTTGTCAAAAGCACCTCAACAAACTCTGGTTCCAGCTGCTTAGCCAGTGACTTCTACCATTTCAGTGGTTTGATTTTCTTTAAAATTTCAGCGGCGAATATGTACTGCTTAATATTGTTATGTAATTTAAATGAATTTCATAGATCATAGTAAGTTTAGACCTTAACATATATTGCCATAATTTCAAATTTAAATTTAAGTAAGTTTATCCTGCTTTGAGCAGGGGGTTGGACTAGATGACCTCCTGAGGTCCCTTCCAACTCTAATATTCTATGATTCTTAAAAAATAAATTAATAAATTAATTTAATTTAAATTTTAAAAAATCCATTTTTTAATGTATTTTTTCCCCAAATCGTTGATTTTTACCCTCCTTTTCTCTTTCTAAAAGATATGCTCTAGTTCAAACAGGATTTATTTCAGAGCAGTCCTATGGCCTGTGTTATGCAAGGCAGCTGAGAGGATTGTAGTAGTCCCTTCTGGCTTTAGAATCTATCAGTCTATGAAAGCTATGGCACAAAACAGCACCATTCACAATTAAGAGATAGTATTCCTTACACCACTCTGGTTCATTGAGATGTCCCCTACATAAATGCTACCGATGATGATGATGGGTGATCTGTGACTCAACTCCAACCTGCACTTTCCTGCTTTTATTGTTTTGGATGGTCACCTCCATGCTCAACGTCCCTTAGAGAGAACCCCATTGAAGTTCATGAGATCTTCATTTGAGTAAAGGATACTGACCATACTATTAAGTCTGCACACAAAAGTGTGCACATCTGTGCATGCTCAAATTGGGCATGACAAACACCCTTACAGGTGCACTCACAATGCAGACATATGTGTGTGCATTGGATGACCTGAATGTGCAGCTACCATGCATAAACGTCTAAAAATTTGGGCCCTAAAGGTCTGACCCTAAGAGGAGGGGCAGAGGGTTAGGATCAGAAGGGGAAGAGAGGATTTCAGTGGGTTCATAGGAGGTCACAGTCTCTCAGGATCAGGGTCCGGAGTGAATAGATGCAGTTTAGACAGAATTTCTTTACATAGGGGATGGCTGGGTAAATATGGATCAATATGCTTAAGTTAATGATATAGACAAGTAGTGACTATCTGTTCAAGAGGGGGGAGCTAAGTAAATGTTTTTGGTGGGAAGTGGGAGAGAATTCCATTATCATGACTCCTCTAACTCTGCTTTCACAGTATTTCTTACCTTCTTCTCTCTCCATCTTATAAAGGCTATGGGGATATTTGTGCATTGTGCAGAGCTGGAGAGGGCTGGGTATTGCTGGATCTTATGAATAGGGGATTTTTGGGCTTTTACCCATACTACCTGCTGAGGGAAGGATTCCCACTGACTTCAGTGACAAGTAAAGAGCTCTGGACTGGGTGGTATGAACTTGACTTCAGTGGAAGATGAAGGGGGGCTTGGTCCATTGCAGGATTGTTCCCTGCAGGTAATGGGGGGTAAAGCCAGCTTCCTGCTGACACCCATGGGAACCTATCACTTTGTTACAGGAGTTCTATTTTGCTGATTGCAGGAGGGCCCCTTTGGATTTTAGATCTAGATTTGATCTCGAGGCTGAATCAGGCTCAGAAAAATCAGGGCTGTCTTTTTATGAGATTTTTCAGCTCAAAATGATGGAAATCCCAGGAGACAGGTTGCTATAACAAGATTTCCCATCTTGAGCATCAGGATGAGAGACTAGCCATGAGACTTTGGGCTCCTCCAGGCCAGAACCACAAAATAGGATCCAGCCTGGCTCCAAAACCATCTGGGTAGGTGTAGAGTCAGAGACTCGACTCCGAACTCCCTCCTCTAAAAGCTGTAAACTCTTGGATTCGACTTTGCAGTTTGGGCCTTTCTCTGGTTTATACACTAGGTTTGGTAGACTGAGTTCAAAGTAAACTATGTCCTTTACTTACATGAAAGACTCAGCCTAGCTCACTGCTTTTGTTTTTTATAATGAAAACAGATTTGCTCCAGGTCTTTCCTATGTGACATATGCAGGAGACAAGGAGGAAAGGGCCAAGCTGCAGAGGGACCTGAAAGCGCATTCTTATTTCCACGTGCTGTTAACTACATATGAGGTACCTGTCAGCAGACAGGAGCATTACCTGCGTGCGGAACACAGCTTCATTTCTAGCCAGAGCCTCTTCACGTAGAGGACAGTTCTGCTTGAAGTTACCCTCCCCTTCATCCTATTCATTGTTGCACTCCTTACTTAGACAGAACCCCTATTCCCAGGCCTTTCTCCAGTGAAACTCCCCTTGAAGGTAATTGGAGTTTGATCTGCATAAGGAGTGCTAAACGGAGGGACCTGTTACTTACCAGTCACTTACTGCTCTGACTGGTGCCAATGGGAACAGGATGGGAGCTAGCCAGAACATGATCGGGCTCTTAATCGCTGCTTTGGCCTCTTCTGCAGTTATTAAACCAGTGGTCTGTTGTTTAGTTATGCTTGAGGGAAAAATAAAAATCTTCTCCATTATAAATCACTCCTCGTGGGAGTGATTTAGCACCATTAACTCAATCGGCTTTTAAAATAAACCAACACATCTACTTGAATCTAGTAGCGGTTAAAGGTCTCCCTCTTAGCTCCCCATTAGCTTCCACCATCTGCTTTATCTGACCTTCCTTCATTGCATCAGCCTAGCTCACTGCTAGACCCCCTGTTTTGGGGTCTCTTGCTTTCTCTTCCCCCTTAGATTGTGTCTATCTGTCCCATGCTGCCCCCCCGACCCTGCCTATCTTTCCACTCTTGCTCCTCCTTGGTCCTGTCTGTGCTATGAGATTACTTGTCCTGAGGGCACTAAAGAGGGACTTTCACACTGGAGCAAGCTTGAGAAAGCCCCACCTATACATATAGAAATTCACTTGACTAATATTTCTCTTTTCCCTTTGCTGTTGCCAGTGATGAGCTCTGTGCTTTTAATAAGAGCTTTTCTCTTGACACAGCCCAGCTTCTCCTCCTTTTTGAAGGTCGACAGTGTGTGTGCTTATGACATTAGCAAGTAATTTTGATGCCACACATTATCACCTATTTTAAAGCAGGGTCAAAGAGGAGAGGAAATGGGACATGGAGGGGACAGATATCTTTACTAGTTCTCAAATGTGGGAAGAAGCATGACAGGAAAACATGACAAAGGTGAAAAGACTTGGCTGAGATATCTGAACATTTTCACCAGCTTGAGAGTCTCTCTCAATATTTCTTGGCTGAGCTTTACTGCTTGTGTTTTGTATTGTATTTCAGATGAGACATAAAACTAAGATCCTGGCAACATGTGATCAGCATAGATCCAGGACACTTTCCATAAGAACAATTAGGGTGTCTAGGCCAAATTGCTACTCCACTAATTACATTCCTTCCTCTAAATTTTCCCTGTAGTTTCAGTCCTCTCAGTTTTTCTCCTGTTGTGTAGCGTTGTTGTTTGCTGTTAAGCAGATGCCATATTCCACTCAAGAAGCAGCTGCAGTTCAAGGGTTGGTGAAGTGATCCTTGTCTGTGAACTGTTTATATATCAGTTTATGTTAGTAAATAGCTTTAGGATATCTCATGTTGAGCGGCGCTATATAAATGTAATGCATTGTGTGTAATGTTGATTTCGTTTAATTACAGATTTGCCTGAAAGATGGAGCATTTCTAAAATTGTGAGTTTATTTTTATTTTATTAGAATTTATACAGCAGGTCTGTCAACAGTTTCTCTAGACACATTTATATGAGATCACATCTCTGTTGTTTCATATAAGCCATTGTCACCCTTCTTTGATTATTAGAGTTTGCTTCTAGCAACTTTCAGTGAAGGATCTTTTCACTTTCAGCCACATTGTACATGAGCAATTCCCTCCCAGCTTCTAAAAGGACAATTTTCAAGCAGGTGACATAGGAAATGTGCACTGGTCACACACAACTGGCGTGAAATCACTGAGTGGGTTTTTTGCTCTCAGGGAGTAAACAATAGTGGCTGCACTGGTTTAGGTTATAGATACAAACTTTGACAAAAGTGAATTACATTATCATATGGTGGACACATGACAGATCATAACTTAAACTGTATCAAATCACATTGCCAGTCCAGCAGATCCTGCTATTGAGTAGTTATCTCACTTTCTAGCGAGATGTGTATTTTATTAGTATAACTAGTCAGTGGCAGATATTTATGTCATGATCACAGAAGATTTTATATAAGGTGGCACTTGAACTGGGAAGGGATTTGGATATCTTATACAAATAATGCTAATGCCTTACAATACAAACATTGTTCATTATGAATTCTGGAACCAATCAAAGTTAAGGAATGCTTCAGGGACTCGATAGTAAAAAAACAATTCCCCCGCCCCATCCCCTCAGCCTCAATTCACAACTAGTCAGGTGTACTTTGGTGACTCTGTTACTTTCCTCTGAAGCATCAGGTATTAGCCACTGCTAGAGGCAAGATACTGGACTTGATGAACACATCATGATAGAATCCATGTCTTGAGCTTGTAATTAACACACTGTGAAACATTTTTTGTGTATTGTAAAAAAAAAAAAATAATAAAACCACTGAGAATGCAATTCAGTCCTTTAGTTTCCAAATGATGTTCTGCTTAATTCCATATAATTTTGCATAGTTTACACCATCAGTGTAGTATTTAGAATAAAGAATGTCAGGGGGGTTAAGTGACCTGCCTGTTATCATGTAAATGTCAGCCTCAGGACCAGTCTCTTGGTTCTTGTTGTGCTTAACCCACTAGGCCTCAGTGCCTCCAAGAAACAGCATTCAAATTCTTTGAGCCTTAATTATTCCATCTGAAAAATATGGCTAATGACAATACAACTTTGCACTTTTTCATCTGTAGATCTCCGAGAACGTTACAAAGATGGATAGGAATTCAGTGTATCCTGCCTTCAGAGTGTTCTTTACAAGCTTAGCAAAACAAAAGATACACTAGATATGTATATCCTCGTCGCATGATTTTCAAAGGCTCACTTGGCCAAGTGAAAAGCCACCTTCCTCCATAACAAGGCTGTGATATACTTCTCAGTCAGGTCTATTTCCCTGCCAAATGGCTGGCTTCTACTCCAACTGTTCAAAACTAGCTCACAGGAATATTTGTTTATAATGGAAAAAAGTGTAATTTACTTTACTCTCTCAAAAGCAGCTGAACTGTTTCCCCATGTCCCCACCTTCTTTTTATCCCCAAAAGTTCATCTTTGGGCAGACACAGCCTGGGAAGCTTCAAGCTGAAAGACGACTGTTGCAGAGAGTTATAAATGATGGAAAACAAGAGGGTAGAATGGAAAAGGTTTTACCACCTTAAATATAGATTGCTCCAAGGCATCCATTACACCAAGCAATGCACCTGAGTGGCAAACTTTAAGTGAAGATCTGATTTTTTTTTCCTTTGAAATTCAGGGGATTTTAGATCCTGGGTCTCGGTTGAGGGCCATCTCCAGTACAAACATAAAGAGATGCTATTGATATGGACCTTTTCACATTGGCAAGAATGAGTTGAATTTTAAATGACAACAATATTTTCTATTTCTATTGTCTTTTCTTACAGTTTTAACTGGGCTGCTCTGGTTGTGGATGAAGCTCACAGACTGAAAAATCAGAACTCACTGCTGCACAAGACACTTTCAGAGGTAAAAGAGCCCAACAGCCTTTTAGCAATTAAAGGATTTTTTCCCCCTTTAAAGGATACAAATTCATTATTTATGTTATCACTATCCCTCAGCATGTTTGTTCATCTGTGGGCCTGATCCAGTTCCCATCAAAGTCAGTAGATAGACTCCCATTGTCTTCAGTGGCAGATGGATTGGGCCCTATGTTGTCAATGGATTGGGATGGGGAATCCTTGTCTGGAACTTGTCTCACATTCTGACTCACGTTTGGGCTTCAGAAGTTTGAAAGGAATGTGAGAAAAGGATTAATGCAAGGAAGCTTCAGATGACATGGAACTAAATCACAGCTATGTGAAAACAGTGTCAGGAGTCTGTATTTCTGATATAAATGATTAAAAATAACAAAGTGAGATAGCAGTGAATATGGGAGTCTTGTCCAGTGGTGAGTGCAGGGGGTCATGACTCTTGGGGGCTATTTCTGTGGTCTTGCTAGGTGATCTTGGTTAAGTCACTTCTCTTTATTGAAGTTGGTGGAGTTGCTCAGGATTTACCCAGCTGTCCCAGATCCAAACTTGCCCCAGTAGGAGCACGTCCAAGGACACAACATGGCCAGGGAAATATTTTTTATTAATTTGAACAGTGTTATTTCTAGGGCCAGGGTGTTCATTGTTAATGCTAAAATCCCACCTTCATTCTGCTCATTTTTGAACTTGGTAGGAATTTTATGTTGTATTAAATTTGCCATAGTAGTAGCTGTGTTCCCCAGTCTGAGTACAGCGAATACTGCAAATAGCACAGTGCAGATAAATATCAGCATTATCAGAGCTGGTCTGAAAACAAGGGAGCAGAGCATGGATTTTGTGTAATTTCATTCTGGTGTTTTGATTTTGTAGAAATTTTCCAACCAGCTATGGTTATTTAAAATTGTGCACATGGTATGTGCATATAGTGTGGGGGAGATTAATATTTTAATGGCACCATCTTTGGCCTTCATTCTTATCTTGATCATACATGTTTTGTGCTTTGGGGTAACTCTCTTAACTTCGGAGGAGTTGCACCTGATTTACACCAGAGTGTTTGAAAGGAGAATTAGGCCCTGTAAGTTTCTTTATTACTCCAAATCTTGTATTTGCTGCATTTCACTGACGTTGCAGAGTTCTGCAGGTGCCTCTCTACTAACTTTCAGATTTTGGTTGTGTGGGAGAGTAGTGAAAGGGGGTTTGTGTGTCAAATAACTTTTCATTCCAATTGCATGCTGCAGTTCATTTTACTTGGCCTTTGCTTATCTCAGTTTTCAGTGGACTTTAGTCTCCTGCTCACGGGCACCCCTGTTCAGAACAGTCTCCAGGAGCTGTATTCCCTCCTCAGTTTTATTGAGCCGGATATCTTTCCCAAAGAACAAGTGGAAGAGTTTGTTCAATGTTACCATGGGATTGAAAAGGAGAGCAAGCCAGGCAAGTAATGAGTCATAAAATGTACTGGAGAATTAGTGCTGTCATTTGGTTAGAGCAGGGGACTGGGTGTTGGGATTTCAGAGTTTGCTTTCTCTGACACTGATTAGCTATGAAAAGAAGCCGCTTATATCAGCATGTAGGAGCTTTAATATGTGTTTAGGTAGATATGTTTAGGAAGTCAAGTTTGCTTCAGTTTCCTCTTCTATAAAATAGGGAAAATACGTAATCATCTCACAAGATGGTGTGAGGTTTCCTTAATGTTTGTACAAAAATAAAATAAAGTGCTGGTGACTTTCCTTATGCTTAATTCACTGATTGCAACTTTTTTTTCCATGCAGCCAAAGAACTGCACAGTCTTCTACAGCCCTTCTTGCTTAGAAGGGTGAAGGCTGAGGTCGCGGCAGAGCTGCCTAAAAAGGTGGAAGTGGTACTGTATCATGGGATGTCAGCCCTGCAGAGAAAATATTACAAGGCCATTTTGATGAAAGATCTAGGTAATTAGGAGATGGGGGGGATGGGAGGGGAGGTTTGGACCAAATCAGTTTATTTAAAAGCAAAATAAGTTCACTTTTGTAAATCCATGCCCTCTTGTAGTGAAATATGAGATGCATTAGCATTCAGAAAATGCACTGAATGATTGTGCTGAGTTCAGTATTCTGAATGATCATTCAATAAGCAAGTAATAATACAATTGGAGATGAGTCTGAGCCTCAAAATTTAAATCTTGATGCAAACTTTCCCAGGGTTCAGGGCTCTTTGATTCTGGGCTTTTGGTTTGGTCCACTGGCATTTGGATCTGAACTTTCCCAAAGTCTGGGAGCAGTCTATCTCAGGATTCTGGTTTGGACCAGCCTCTAATTAAAATGCAGTTAAAGATCTTCAGAAATACCTTTTGTATCACCATTTAAAATGTCCTTCAGTTAACAGGTGTTAACACCCAACCAAACACTCTCATGGATTCTTCACCTGTACAACAAACTCCTTTGTATTTCTAATATATAACCAACCAAAATGAACACACCATTTAGGCTGAATTACACTCAGATGTTCACTCCCTGTTCTGACCTCATACTCTTTCCTGTGTGAACACTACTTTATACGGTAAGGGACCAGGGCGTAGGCGGTCTGGCCTAGCGGTCACGGCTGGGCTGAGGTCCGTCCACCAGGGATGGTAATCGCCGGGCAGGAATTGGAGGGATCGCACGACCCTGATTCCGTAAGCCCAGAGCCAGGGTGTGAGTCAGGCTGCCGTCAAAGGCCAGAGATGAGAGGCAGTACAGTGTTAGACTCGAGAGGCTGGAATCAGGGTCAGAGTCAGGCTAGAGTCGGAGGCTGGAGATCAGGAGATCAAGCAAAGTCTGGCATTGCAGTAGGCAGAAGTCTGTGTGGTTGCCCAGACAACTTCTGGGGGCGACCCCTGGCGTTAAATAGGGCGCTGGGCCAATCAGAGGGCCACAGGGTGCCATCACTGTGTGTCTCTGGGGCAGCACTTCCTGCGACGCCTGCTCTCCATAGTGCCCCCTGGCTGTGCCTCTGCTTGGCCTCCCAGTGACGCTGTGGGAATATCAGCTCTCCCATGCCCTGCAGACCTGGGATCTAGTCCCTGGATCCTTCATCTACCAACTACCAGCATGCACATGTCTATAGAGGCTATCTATTAATGTAGCACTGGAGAGCCCTTGCTATCCTAATGACCTTGCAGAGACACTCAGCTCATCCAGTGCTACTGCTTGGTGCACCAGAGAGCTGAGGCCATAGTGCCAGGGAAGCCCTTTAGGTGCGGATGCGTCAGTGCAGAGGGAATGTGTTTCCCCTAGCTCAGCTTCCCATACCCTCTCAGAGCCTTGCCTCTTTCCCCTCCTCCGACCGGACTGGCCCCTCAGAGTCACTGAGCAGAGCTTGGAAGTAAGTTTGGCAGCCCAAGGGAACACAGGTAGCAGCAGAGCAGATCTCAGCGGTGCCACCAGCCTTTCCTTCCAATACAAGTTATACCAAGTAACTTTATTTGTTGATTTGGAAAATGTTAAATCCCTGAGCTGTGTGAAGTAGTAGGGACCGTGGCTCTCTAACTAGAGTCTCAGGGAAAAATTTCCAACAAGGTATTGCTTTTTAATGTTTCCTCTGCCAAAGTGGGTAAATATTTGACTAAAAAAGAGAGAAGAAACTCAGTTGATGCATGAAGAGGGAATGTGTTATATTTGGAACCTAAATTTGAACATTAAAGTGTAACATAGAAAGATTTCCCTTCTCTGTACTAGACCTATAGAGCTATTTTGGGTGTCCAGATGAGTCCAGTCACTACATTTACAGTGTATCCGCAAAGCTCTTGCTGAATTGGTTTGCCATTTCATGTTTGTGTTTCAGATGCATTTGAAAATGAAGCAGGAAGGAAGGTTCAACTTCAGAATGTCTTAATTCAGCTTCGAAAGTGTGTAGCCCACCCGTACCTGTTCAGTGGTGAGAAAGAATTCTGTTTGAAAGAGACCAAAATCATCTTAGCATAGGAGCCAGTTTTCTTCAAACATGGCTTGTTTTGTAGATTTCTTTGACACTTAAAAATTGAGTCAAGCCTGAAGACTGTGTCAGATTGTATGATAAATTCCAATTTATATTATATAGTGATATATAAAGGGACTCTGTTTAAAGGATAAGCCTAAGTCAAGGCTGAGCTTTCAACATTAACTCTGTACTTGTTTTCTCTTGGGTCCTTGATTTCTCAGTCTAAGTAATGCATTAACACTAGTTTTTTGGCATGGAATCATTACTATAGTGTTCCTACTAGATAGCAAAGCACTGCCAGTCTTGAAACAGGAACCCACGTTATTACCTAGGTCTGCTTAGCCACAGCTGTTTATTGTATTCCCATAGATGACAGTGGGGTAACTTGGGGGTAACTTGGAGGCCCTCGCTGTCATTGGTATAATAGTAGTATTGCTTCTGAAACTTTCTGCCATTCCAGGTGTTGAACCAGAGCCCTTTGAAGTTGGAGACCACCTCATCGATGCCAGTGGGAAGCTGTGCTTGTTAGACAAACTCCTTTCTTTCTTGTATGCTGGGTATGTGGTGTTACTGAGCTTTACTTGGCGGGGGAGGAGGGGAACGGGTCTAGATAAGCCTGGCTGGGAAAAGCATACTAATTTATCCATGTCTGTTACTCACATACACCAAGAAACAAACATTGCAGTAGTCCAGTTAATTAATGCTGAATTATTGACATTTCTACAGAAGTGATTACAATGTTGCAGCTACATTAGGGACGACAGAGGAACCTTAAAAGGTTTGAAGCTTCCTTTTAAAGACCAGAAAACTGGCTGCTTCTCTTTATTTATTCAAACCTCGTCTGTCTTCCAAATTTGGACTGGAAATCCTGGAAGAACAAGTTGTCTTACATGATGTCTGATGCTTCTGGTTTGACTACAGATTCCAAGAGAACAGATTTTCATGCTGTGCTATATAGTTCCTCTGGGCTGAGGGAACACATATGCGCAGTCAAAATGAAAAATAGTCAGAATTGGAGGGGAAAAAACAAACGTAGGGATGGAGACGAATTAAAGCCTGGAATACAAACAAATAATACCAAACTTTGGGGATTTTAGATCTGGACCAGATTCTGGATCTTAATTTTGGTGGTTTCAGAATCTGGAATTGAAGTCCGAGGCCTGGTCTACACTGCTGGTGGCAGTATGTAGCATTTGTATCTCCCGTCGACTCACTTATGTTCCCTTGCTGCGGCGTCTCCACTGCACTGCATCGACAGGAACCACCCTCCAGTCGACGCGTTAGTCTTTTCTTCTTCGAGTGCTTCCTCATGTCGATTCCATTCTAAGTGCATACGCGCCTCTGTGCACGGTTACCGGAATTTTTTTCCCTTGGCGGTATCTGTAGGGCTGGCTCTCGCGCGCTCTAGAGCCCCACGCACATGGCATGGTATATCAGGCGCTGCCGACCCTACGCCCTCTCAGTTCCTTCTTTCCGCCCCAGTCGGTTGCTGAAACTGTGTTGCTTGCTATCGCAAGTGCTCTCATTGTTACCTTTAAGTAGTTGTTAGTTAGTTAGTCTTTTTAGTGTCATTATTGTTCGTTAAGTGCTGTAAATAGTTAGCAGTTAAGCTAAGTTTAGTCCCATTAGGGACCTTTGCCCTGGTCTCTGGGTTTCAAGCCCTGTGTCTCCTGCAGCAAACCTTAGTGACCCCTACGACCGTTGTCTAAAGTGCCTGTGGGGAAGCACACAGGAAGGAGAAGTATAAGATCTGTAAGGCATTCAGGCCACGGACTCAAAAAGAGAGGGAAATCCGCCTGAAGGCCTTACTGATGGAGGCAGTGCTGAGGGCAACCTCCGAGCCGTCCCGCTCTACCTTGGTGCCGAGCATCACGTTGGTGCAGAGCACCCCACCGAGGGGGGTCCCTTTGCCGGGAGGCGGTGTATCTGTGGAAGCTTGCAGCGAGCCATGACTTTCACCTCATAGGTTCCCACCTCCCGGACATCAAGAACAATGCAGCAGACAGCCTCAGCAGGCCCTTCTTACCCCGCCACGCGTGGTCACTCCAAGGTAGCCAGTATGATCTTCCAGAGGTGGGGGTCTCCCCAAGTGGACCTTTTTGCATCTAAGTTGAACAAGAAGTATCACCAGTTTTGTTCAATTCGCGGGCTCGATGAGGGGTCACTGTCTGACGCCTTTCTCTTACAGTGGACAGGCGTTCTGATGTACGCATTCCCACTCATCCCGTTAATACACAGAGTCCTGCTAAAGATCAAGAGGGACAGGGCAGATACTATACTGATTACACCAACATGGCCATGCCAACATTGGTTCAGCGCACTGCTGGAGCTGTCAATTGCCACCCCCTATTCCCCCGCTAGAGTTGCCCCGGTGGCACGATCTCCCCTCCCAGGACCAGGGCCGGCTCCTGCACCCAGATCTGGAGTCTCTGCATCTGATGCTGTGGAGACTGCATGGCTGAACCCTGAAGAACAGACATGTTCGTCTCAGGTTCAGCAGATCATGAGGGGCAGGAGGAAACCTTCCACTCAGGCTTCGTACCTGGCCAAGTGGAGAAGGTTCACCTGCTGGGCTGCATCCCAAGGAATTCTGTGCAAATGGTCGTTGATTCAGGCTATTCTATAAGATTACTTACTGCACCTTAAGCTTCAAGGCCTAGCCATTGCTTCGTTGAAGGGTCACCTGGCGGCCATCTCAGCCTTTCACCCTCCGATAGACGGGAAATTAATTTTTTTCCCATTCTATGACGGTTAGGTTCCTGAAAGGAGTAGAGAGGCTCTACCCTCAAATTTGTGACCCGCTACCCCTTTGGGATCTGAACCTAGTTCTATCCAGGCTAATGGGCCCTCCCTTCGAGCCTTTGCTACCCGTCCAATGTTGCTGCTCTTCTGGAAGGTATCCTTTTTAGTAGGAATTACCTCGTTCAGAAGGGTATCTGAGATTAAAGCACTTACCTCAGGACCACCGTACGTGATCTTCTATAAGGACAAGATCCAGTTGTGGCCTCATCCCGCTTTCTTACCCAAGGTAGTGTCTCATTTTCGTTATAACCAGGATATATTTCTTACAGTGTTCTTTCCCAGACCACACAGCTCGGAAGAAGAACGGAGGTGGCACACACTTGATGTTACGTGTGCCTTAGCATTCTACATTGAATGCACTAAGTCGTTCCAGAAGTCCACGCAACTCTTTGTTGCGATGGCAGATAGGATGAAAGGCTTACCTGTCTCCTCCCAGCGAATTTCCTCTTGGATAACTTCCTGCATCAAGTTTTGTTATGAGCAGGTGAAGGTGCCTCTGCTGGAGATCGTCACAGCCCACAGCCTACCAGAGCGCAAGCTTCCTCAGTGGCCTTTCTGGCACAGGTACCTGTACAGGACATTCGTAGGGCTGCTACTCATTCTTTGGTGCTCTCCTTCATATCCCACCACACCATCATTCAGCAGGCATGGGCTCATGGGACAATGCCAGCTTCGGCGGAGCGGTGCTGCAAACGGCTTATCTGTGAACTCCGGGCCCACCTCCAAGGTACTGCTTGTGGGTCACCTTGAATGGAATGGACATGAGCAAGCACTCGAAGAAAAAAAGACGGTTACTTACCTTGTAACTGTTGTTCTTCGAGTCATGTTGCTCGTGTCCATTCCGTTACCCGCCCCGCCCCGCCCCGCCCCGCTCCCCGCTGTCAGAGTTGACAGCAAGAAGGAACTGAGGGAGCGGAGGGCTGGTGCCTGATATACTGCGGTATGTGCATGGGGCTCCAGAGAGTGCCAGAGCCAGCCCTATGGATACTGGAAAAAAGTTCCAGTAACCGTGCATGGAGGCGCGCACCCACCTAGAATGGAATGGACATGAGCAACACATCTCAAAAAACAACAGTTACAAGGTAATAATCGTCTTTTCGGGAGCATGGGGGCAGTGGCTTTACTGTGTTGGCCGGAGATCACTTCCAAGATTGGTTGTGTGGGTCTCCACTGCCTGTTCAGTCAATCCCATTGCATCGGTCCATGGAGCCCGATGCAGCCTCGGCAGTGTAGACATACCCTTAGATACTCTCACCACCTCCCAGAAGAGAGCTAACCAAACCAGGACACACTTCAGATTGACTTTTGGTGCAGGATGTGGGACAGTTCCTCCTCTGTGATCCAGAGTGATACCAAACAAGATCATCTTAACTATCCTGCAGTTCCTTTCTGACAGTTTCCTTAGGCAGTCCTTAAACAGACATTTTAAAGCACAAATGAAGCTTCTAAAGTGGCTGGGATACTTTTGATTCTCTGTTGTACAGCAGTATTGAATGGAGAGAGTGTGTATATGTGTGTGTCTGTCTGTCTCCAGGTCCTATTCCACAAGAACTCTCAGGACCCACAGGTCTGTTGCACCTAAAAAATGATGCTAATCAGTATCAACTGGCTTAAATAGAGTGCTGTCACAGTACAGGGCATATGGCACAAGTCTGGAAGTCAGGAGACCTGAGCTCCAACTCCATCTCTGCCACTAACTCACTCTTATGATCTCAGCAAGTCATTTTATATTTGAGGAACCTGAAATCACATAGTGTTTGGATTAAATATACTCCTGTATGTTAAACTAAGCTAACCTTCTCTCTCCCTCTGTGAGATACTACAAAAGGCACATTAAAGTTATGGGATTTCACTTTATTTCTGCAGTGGTCATCGGGTCTTGCTGTTTTCTCAGATGACTCGAATGCTGGATATTCTGCAAGACTACATGGACTATAGAGGTGAAATACGTGTGCTCTTGAAGCAGTTGTCTTGTCATAATGGCCTTTGACAGCTACAGAGACGATGTGGCCACTGATCCTTGCGTGACAGAGATGGGACGTAATACTGGGGACTTATTTCTAGTAGACAGAAGGCGTTTCCTTAACGATTTCTGTCTGCTTCTGTGACCTTGGGCAAGTCTATTTAGTTCTCTCTGCCTCATAATTGCCATCTGTGAAAATGGGATAATAAACCAAGGTGTTCTGAGGTTCAATGAGATAATGTATCAGAGAGCTTTGAAATCCTTGAATGAAAGACAAGTGAAGGTCAAACCCTCTCCCTCATTCCCGCATCTTCTTTGCTATATGATCAGGATAAGAATCTGCTTTCTAATACTCACCAAATCTGAGATTTTTGTGAATGCAGGTGTAGTGGCCATAGGGTATGTGTCAGTGAGTGCAACGCGGTTAATTTCAGTGGAGTTGCAGCCAATTAATTACCCAAGGGCCTGAACATGGTTTATAACATCATGACATTTCCTGGTGATACAATGCTGTTTACATTGCACCGTGCCATGATGCAAAAGTCATCCTGTAATGGTGCTGGCTCAGAAGAGACCTGTGCTTGAGGTCTCACCCCTATGTTCTGACCTTAGCTGCGGAACTATAAATCCAAGTAACTCCAGTGAAGTCAATAGATCTATTCTTGGTTTATGCCAGTATGGAATTAAATAAAAATCAGGCCATGTAGCCTACACCAGGAAACCAACTTATTGCTGAAAATTGTTGTTAGCAGTATGTCCCCTTGGAAATTGTGTAAGTGCAAGTGTAGGCAGGATCCCACCATTTTTGGCAATGTCACCAGTAGTGTTCTTGAGACATGAGATGTTTTCTTTTATTTCAATCTGTGAGGCCAACTATTTACCATGAAAGAGGCTTTTATTTAGTGCTCGTCACCATAGACAGCTAATAACATACTCTAAAGCCGAACATGAGGCCAAATCATGCAGTCCTCACTCAGGCCATGTCTACACGAACATGTGAAAAAAACACACCCCATAGTGACACAAGTTTTGCCAACATAAGGGCTTGTGTGTACAGTGCTATGTCGGTGCAAGAGCGTCTCCCACCCGACTCAGCTACTGCTGCTCGTTCAGGTGGTTTTATTAGGTCAACAGGAGAACTCATAATGCAGCTACACAAGCGCTCTTACAGCAGCACAGCTGTACCGATACAGCTGTGCCACTGTAAGTTCTAAGTGTAGAGTAGCCCTCAGAAAAGCTCGCATTGAAGTCAGTGAGAAAGGACTGTATGCTTTGGCCCATAATGTGGGGCCAGTTGCCAAAGTGGTCTGATCTAAACCAGACCATTGTACCAGCGCTCTTCTGCTTTGGCTCTGAATTTTTCTACTCTGTTTCCAAGCAGCAAACGAAAACACCGCTGCAAATTCAGTTCTGTTAGCCCCTGTGTTCAGTAAATCTGGGGTAATTCCACTGACGTCAGTCTAATTTACTTAGATTTAAGCCAACTGGGACAGAATCTGGTTCTCCATTTCTGAAGTACTAGTGGAGCATGAGGGAGCAACAAAGCTAAAAAAAAACCTGAGAGTGGAATAGCAAGGAGGGAAAATAGGAGAATGTAGATGAAGGAGAGAAAGCCAAAGAGAGTCTATGGAGAATGGGAAGACGGTGGAGAATCTGAGATGTGTGGTGATGGTGGAGGAAGACTACAAATAGGGAAAGCAACTTAGATAGCAGGGGGAGGAATGGGAGAGTTGGGAAAGGAGAAACCAGCCTGGAGGGGGTAGGATCAGAATGGTGGCTTCTGGAATAGATGCCGTTTTGTCTCTTTGGAAAGGCTACAGCTATGAACGGCTGGATGGATCTGTCAGAGGGGAGGAGCGGCACCTTGCCATTAAGAACTTCGGTCAGCAGCCGATTTTTGTTTTCCTGCTGAGCACCAGGGCAGGTAAGGCAACAGTGGAAGAGACAAAACTACAACTACAAGCAACCCATTCCCCAACCTCTCATCTTTTTGCTGTCTTCAGGGATTGACCGGACTTTGGCAAGGTCTGAATTCTCTAATCAGAGAACTCCAGTTTAATATTCAAATAGGACTTTATAATGGAAAGGAAACAAAGCTTTTAAAGAAAATCAGTTAAATAAAAACAGTTTAGTCAGTGATAGAATTGATCTGGAGATTTTTTTTTTTAATTACAGTTTTAGATGATGTGCTTGAATATCAGCAACTGTTATGCTCAGACCGAGACCCAAGTTCAGGATTTTGTGCTCCCCTTTTAGCATCTGAGACCAACGCACAGTTTACAGTGCAGCCCATTGAGTTACTTATTTATCCTAAGCTCAAAATGATGGGATCTAAATGAGTCATCACCACGCGAGAAAGAGATCTTGGGGTCATTGCGGATCATTCTCTGAAAACATCTGCTCGGTGTGCAGTGGGGGACAACAAATCTAACAGAACATTAGGAACCATTAGGAAAGGGATAGATAATAAGACAGGAAATATCATAATGCCACGATATAAATCTGTGGTATGCCCACACCTTGAATACTGTGTGCAGTGCTGGTCACCCCATCTTAAAAAAACAATACTAGAAATGGCAGAGATACAGAGAAGGGCAACAAAAATGATTAGGGGTATGGAACGGCTTCTATGTGAGGAGAGGTTAATAAGACTGGGACTGTTTGGCTTGGAAAAGAGACAATGGGGGAGGGGTGGAATATGACAGAAGTCTATAAAATCATGAATGGTGAGGAGAAAGTGAATAGGGAAGTGTTATTTATCCCTTCACACAACACAAGAAGCTGGGCTCACTCAATGAAATGAATAGGCAGCAGGTTTAAAACAAACGTAAGGAAATACTTCTTCACGCAGTGCACAATCAACCTGTGGATCTTGTGGCCGGGGGATGTTGGGAAGGCCAAAACTATAATGGGGTTAACCAAACTTTTCTGATCCTCATAAATGATTCAGCATTGGTTTGCGGGATAGATGGAAGTTGGGTTTATTTTTATTTTATCTGAGGTGACCCACCCTTTCCTAGCCTGAAGACCGTTTCTCACTTTACTTCATGTCGCTAATGTGTGTTACTGACCATCCCCTTTGTTTGAAACTGGTTTTTAGGTGGAGTCGGCATGAACCTAACTGCAGCAGATACCGTGATTTTTGTTGATAGCGATTTTAACCCACAAAATGACTTGCAAGCAACAGCGAGAGCTCACAGGATTGGCCAGAACAAGTGAGAAATCGGAAGAGAACTGGTTCTTGTAGCGTCTCTTGCATTTGGGTGCTCACTCTCTCACTAAATGCCACAGCCCATTGCTCCCCTCCAGGTCTGCCAGCAGAGGAGAGCTAAGCAGAGTGGTTTGGAGAATGGGGGCAAAGAAGGAGGAGCCATGGTTCCACCCCTTCCCTTCCCTGATCCCACACAGTCCTGTCCTCCCCAGATCTCCAGAATCTGGAGCTCTGCAGTTAGGGAGGGGGACAGAATGGGAGGTTTGCTGCTCTCTGCAGCGTCCTCATGCCCGTGTTGATCGGGTCAGCATCACCTTCTACAGTTCCAGGTGTGCTTACTCTTACCTAACTGGGCGCCTCGGGGCCGGGTGAGGACTGACTGCAGGGTTTGGCCCCTGATTCAGGGAAACTGTTCTAATGCAATATAAACGATTAAACTGACTCTCTTGAATTTTGCCAGGCCTGTAAAAATTATCCGCTTGATTGGACGGGACACTGTAGAAGAAGTAATCTACCGCCGAGCTGCATCGAAGCTTCAGCTTACAAACACCATTATTGAAGGGGGGCAGTTTGCTCTTGGAGTACCCAAGTCCCAGGAAGCAGCAGACATGCAGGTAAGATGATCGCTGAGCATGATTCTAACAGCATCGGCCCTTAGAAACGTCAGTGTGTGTTCTGTGTGTGTATTCGAAATGGGCCTGTCCCAGACACACAATCTTTGAGGAGGATTGGAAAGAAAAACATGGCATCTGATTGCATCTCTTTTATGGAGCAAGCCAAAATCCCAGATCCAAACACCCCTGAAATTTGGGGACAATCAGATGCCAATTTTGAGGCTCAGGTCCTGTCTAATGAAGGTGTGTTTTCTGGAGGGGTTTCTTTCCTTGTTTTTTTAATATAAAAGATATTTATCTGGAGATTGCATTGTTGAGCTTACTTGTTTCTCCTGCTTCTCCCGCACAAACAGAACTTTCTCAATGAGCTTTTTGGTTACTAACCCACTACTTGGCCTAGGTTTTAAAACTTTCATACAAAACTTACACTGAGCTCCAGGCAATTTGAAATCCAGAGAGCGATTTGTGGTTAGCTGAGTTTTGCTTTGAGATTTTTGGGCTTAAGAGTCATAGAGTTTCTGGCCAAAAGGGACCACCAGATCACCTAGTCACACTCCAAACAAAGTGAAATGTAGGGGGACGTGAACTCCATGTGAAGTCAAACCAGGAAAAACTATGGCACAGCCCCACCTCTTCTTCTCCGCTCCCCCAACATGTCTGAGCAATGATGCCTTCCAGTTTGGGAAACTGGACTGAGCCCATGCTTGGTGATATGCAATGCTAGCACTTTTCTCTCCAATAATTTCTGCAGATATTTACGCATTCATGTAAAAGAAAAAAATCGTTTATGGCCTTTCTGATTGTGAAGAAAACCTCTTGAATGTGATGCAATTCATTGCTGTCTGCCTGAGTCTGCAGGCAGTCTGAGTAACTGTCGGTGAGCTACTAGTGAAAATGGATATTGCTGAGCATGATTCGTTTTATGGATCTGTTCAGTTAGGTGGTGCATAACTGATGAGGGCAGAGTGAGAATAACGGTTGTCAAAGCGTGAGTGTGACATTAAGTGTCTGATTTCCCTCTCCACAAACTACTTTCATTTAAACCTAGAGGTACAGTGTGCTGGAAGCAGCATGAAATATGATGGTGATGTTAAACTTCATCCTTTTGTTTGTTAAAGTTGACTGAGATCCTGAAGTTTGGTTTGGATAAGCTGCTCTCATCAGAGGGAAGCACCGTCCAGGATGTAGACCTGGAAAATATCCTTGGAGAGACAAAAGAAGGAATGTGGATAGCGGATGTTGTGCTACCAAGTGAAGAAGAAAGCGGAAAGCAAGATACAGAAAGTAAGTTCAAGGATCCTAAATGCAACAAAAGAGACTCAGGTCTGGATGTTGTCACAGGAGATTTCAACGGGTTGTACGGTGTTTTTCAGATAACTTTGGAAGGAAGAAAGATGGGTTTATGGTTAGAGTAGGGGACTTGAAATCAGGAAACATGAGTTTTATTCCTGGATCTGCCACAGACTTGATTTGTGACTGTTGAACACTCCCTTCCTCCTTTTGTCCCTCAGTTTCCCCATCTACAAAATGGAGATAATACTGATTTGCCTCACAGGTGGTTGTGAGGCTAAATTCAGTCATGTCTGTGAAATGCTTTGATATTCTTGGATGTACAACTCTAGGGAAAGGTCAAGTATTGTATTATAATTGACTTTATTCACAGAAAAAGATCAATCTTAAAATAGAGTTAAAGTTGTGAGTATATATCAGTAACTTAAGTGTAAAAAACATCATAGGGATGTTGTAATTATCCCCAAAACTAGTGTTACAAAAAATCAAAATGTTAGGGAAAGAAATGCAAAGTTAGGGCACCCAATTAACCTTAACTCTGTCCTGTGGTGACAACGTGCAATAACCATACAATTAGGATTAAACCATGTTAGTATGTGCGGTCCCCGACTGGATTAAACTGACTTTTCCCCTTGCAGTGTCACTCTGTGCACTGTATTTGATCCATAATCTTTGGTTTAAGTGCAAAACGAAACTCATCCTTGACTATGGAGTTGTGACACGGGCTTCCATAATATTACCAAAATGGGGTCCTATAAAATGGGCCTTCTGTCCTGTCCAGTGGCTGCTGGTAATAAGTCACCATTTACCAATGGTTACCACACAGTGGCATTTCCTATTGCAGACTGAGAGGAGAACTGTGGTATCTCAGATCCCAATGTGTGGTAGCTGTTGAAGAAATTGCTGACTTTCGGAGCCAGGATTCTATCTGTGCTTGGATAGCTCCAAACCGATTCCACTTGTAACTTCAAACTTGCCATGCGTGTAGTCCTCAATGAGGATTAATGCCTTGACAGAAATTTGGTTTAGTTGTCTCAAGGAGATGCTATCCTGACAGCTATCCCTGTTAGACTGTTAAGGCAATGGTGTCACAAAGAGAGTGTGATTTAATTCGATTTCATTGTAATTTTAGCAGATGCCATTGGGAGACCTTTATATGTTTTAATTTTTTTTTAAGATCATATGTACCTATATGAAGGCAAAGATTATTCAAAAGAACCCAGCAGAGAAGACAGAAGAGCATTTGATCAGCTGTTGGATCTTCAGAAAGTCCTTGAAGAGACCAATAAAGAAGGAAGAGCCCTCCGAAATAAAGCAAATGTAAGATGAAAGAAATGACTCATATGATGCAGTCAATGAGTCATTGAAAATGAGGCAGATTTTAATCTCCAATTCGTGGAGGAAATATTTAAAAACTCAATTACAAATGTGCTGAGATTAGACTCTGAGGACTGAATGACACAGTAGATTGAGGGCTGGATGACTCGGGGATTAGGAAGACGAGTTCAAATGCAGGTCTTACCAGCAAAGATCACTGACATTAGCTGGTGGTTTGGCGACCTACTTGAAATGAGTTGAGGAGTGTGAGTCAATGCAGACAAAGCCCTGGAGGAATAGACTATAGGGAACAGGTGTGGGACATTGAATAAGATGGGATCTGATAGGAATTTGAGATGAGAAATGTCTGTTTATCGGCAATTCCCTTTTCTTCACTAGGTACTGGTAATGGGTCTTCAGGAGGCGCCTACAAGGAGAAAGCATGCACTGAGCCCAGAAGAGCTGGAGGCCAGGAGGAAGAAGCGACAGGAGGCAGCAGCAAAGAGAGCAAAGCTCATGGAAGAAAAGAAACAGAAGAAAGCAGAAACTGAACACAAGAAAAAGTAGGATTGTGTTTTGCCTGCTGGAGCAGTGTGGTGTCAGTTACGGGGGAAATCGGCTGGATCAGACTGATAAAAACAAGTCAGAAAGCTGCAAATTCTGATTACTCCTGCAATAACAGGGCATTTGGGAAGGGGTGGAGGAGGAGACAGGGTTTGAAACATTGGTTGTAGGTCATGTACAAAAGGGGTCATAGCTGTACATTATTTTTTCAAGTGAGCGCTTAAATTGCAGGATGTCGAGGTGTAGGTGTAGAAACGGCTTTTGACACAGTGGTAGCGTTGTTTCTGCTAACTTTCATAGACTGCTTAGCCCTCTCTCACTGGAGCTCCCTTTGTAGCCCCAGGTGCAGCCCCTTCATGGGCCCATCTGGGAGCCCCTGCTTTGGCACTGGGGAGCTGGACCTATTGCAGTCACAGGGGCCAGCCACCCTGGGATATACCTCCCCCACTTTTCAGAAAACAACTGGTTCTTTCACAGACAAGTATGATTTCCAAACGGGGGATAGCTGTGGCTCTGGACCTTGAGCTGAGCTTTGTCTCGTGGGAATCCATCTCCAATGATTCATGATGATTTAAAGCGGGAGATGTTTGATTTCCCAGTTTTCATTTGGTCTGTTCTCCTTTTGCCTTGTTCGTTTCAGGATGGCCTGGTGGGAGGCAAATCACTACAGATCCCCCTGTCTGCCCTCCGAGGAGAGTGACACAGAGGAAGCCGTTGAGGAGGGGGAGGACGGGCAGGCTGTGGAGTTAGATGACATGGATCCGGAGCTGAACTCCATCAAGTATGTGATGGGTGACGTTACCCACCCCAAAGCGGAAGAGGAGGATGCGATCATCGTCCACTGCATAGGTAGGACTTGCAAGAGCAAAAAGACTTCCTGGGGATAGGGCTGAATTGTGCCTTCTGGTACAGCAGCCAGGTGGCTGAGTAGTAACAGCGGAGTGGCGCAGGATGGAGGTTGTCTGCCTGCGTGGTGCAGGCGCAGTTAGAATGCCGCAGGGAAGGGGTGGGGGTGGGGGTGGCACGCTCCCTAGCATGCAGCAGGTGAAGCATGCCCTCCATGCATCCCAGTTCCCCTGTAAGTGGGTGAACCCTGGAGCTGTGTGTCTGCAGATTCAGCAAGGCCGTTCGGCCTTGAGTCCCACCCAGAAGGTTTGCTTCCCATCCAGATGGGCTGGCAATATAATTTAGCAAAACGGTGACATTTGCATAACACACTGAAATCTGCAAAGCCCCCGACCCTGCCCCCACCATAAGTCTGTGCTGTGGAGTGGAATTTCTGCAGTGCATGCTTCCACTAATAAGGTCCATTGCCTATGGAGGAAGATGTGTGTAAGCACACCCTGATGGTCCAGCAGTGGTGGGGCCAGGCCCTGTGAGACAGTAGCAGGAAGTAGTGTCGGTTTGTCCTGCAGACAGCAGAAGGTGGGCAACTGCTTTGTCTAGCTAGGCAAAATGGAGCAATGGAGTGAGAATATTTTAGCTGAACTCAGCATCTGGGCATTCAGTGTTTTAGCAGCTGGGGGAGATGGGGAAATCATGGTGCTTCAGCATTCCTTTGTGCAGAAGTTGCTGAGGCGCTGTGGGAAGTGAAAACACAAATAGGTAATGGTCCTAGAAGGACTGCCCGACACTGCTCTGTATAATCTGCTTTATGCCGAGGGACAGAGCTGCCACAAAATTCTGCTGCATGGGATGCCCATGAAAGAGTTAACTGGTACAGGGCTACTGCTCTCATGGTCTGCATGCCCTCAGGGTCTGAACAGCCAATGATTAACCTAAGGTAATGTCTCTGACAGGATGTCCTGCTAGAGGGGACAGTGAGGGCTGTTGTGCATTCAGGTAGAATGAGGATTCCCCTGCCTGTGTGGTTTGCAGTCAGCTCCTCTGAACTAATCTCTTACTCTGAACAAAGATATTTTTCTAATTCTCCCCATACTCTGAAAAACTATGGGCCAGCCCATGATAGGCATTTGCAGGATGCAGAGGGAAGGAACCTTCAATCCCACCTGGTGCAACCTGCAGAAGTGCTGGGAACAGTTGGTCCCTGCAATCCATCCTGCCTCCTCTGTGAATTCCATGGGGAGCATTTAACTTCAGACCAGGAGGAGGCAGACTCTTGGATCTGGAAGGAGAACACAGTCCTCCCGTGCTATGTCTAGCTGTGGGGGGGGGGGCCAGAAGATTGTGCTTCATGAGACAGTATACTCTCCCGGAGCTCCCCATGGGGGGGTGTTACAGACGCACCACCAAGGTGGTGGCTGAATGACTAGATTGTGGCATTTATTTCAGACTCAGCCAACATGATTCTATGATTCTAACATGCTGTGTTTAAAAATAAAAACACGTGGTGGAGGGGGGGAATCCGATGCCTTCTGGAGGTGCAGGCATCATCTGAGGGGAAATAATGGATGACTGCAGTACCAGGATACCAAGATTCAAATAGGATTTGATGGCTGACTGCACATGAAGATCCACGTTTGGGTGAGGGAAAGAATTTCCCTTGGGTGGCTTGACAAGGATTTTGTGGAAGGTTTACTTTCCTGAAGTGCTGAGCAGGGATCATCTTTCAGGGTCATGTGTTCTGTTCCCTGCACAGAATGAGGGAGCTGGGGCATTGATGGACTTTGTTTCATCTTATCTTCCATGACTGTTTCTAATAAATCCGATGATGTGTAGTGAGAATGGCTCTGTTCCCTGCAGGAGCCATTATTAGCACAGTTATGCTTGGAAGCTTGTCTCTTTGGTTGTAGATCTCGATTTTAAAAAATAATCTAACCTTGTAATTCTGCTTTAGATGATTCTGGCCGCTGGGGAAGAGGAGGTTTATTTACAGCTCTGGAGGTTCGTTCTGATCAGCCCAGGAAAATATATGAGTTGGCAGGGAGGATGAAAGGTAAGAGAGAAAAATATAATCTTAATGCTTGAAGCTGATGGTCTCTCCTTTTAATCTTGAACTTCCTGTTTGTGGTATTGGAAATACATGAAGACATTTTGACCCTGACCTCTGCTCTGGAGCAAGAAGATTCTCCATAGATTCAGTTATTTTGATCTTTTCCTGGGGAAACAGATCTTGTTCTTTAGTCACAGAATTTTTTCTCCGCACAAGGCAGTGTGTTAAATCTGCAGTTCAAATGTTTTTAAGAGGAGGTGGGTTGGAGCAACTTCAGTGTGTGTCTAGCCAGGCCATGGGCTCTCTCTAGTATTCCTTGTTCTCCTATGTGCACATACACATTAATGATCTCAAACCATTAAGGAGCTAGTGAAAAACAGATTAGATCTTACCATAGACTGCAGTTTTATTCTCAGTCTTATGTCTTTTGGTCATTTTCTTTCTCTGCCTTCTCACGTCCCCCTCGGAAGAAAATGTCTTCTGTGGTGCACAGTGTGAAGGAGAATTAGAAAAGATGGTGTAGAAGCCTATAACAATCAGCATTTCAATGACTCACATTACTTCTTCAAGGGATTGAATGTTTTCTTACGTTTTTGGACAGACTTGACATTGGGAGGAACCCTCTTATTCCCCATTGACGATAAAGAATCCAGAAATAAAGGCCAGGACTTGGTAACTATAAGACACCCTTTGATGTTCTCTCTATTGAAGTATTTTTGAAACAACATGAAGTGAATGTCACGTCTTTCACAAAATAACAGTGACCCCAATACAGCACAGGACTGGGTTGAAACAAGTGTTAACAAAGACACGGAAAGGGAAAGGTTTTTTTTTCCCCAGTCTATAACATGTGTGTTTAATGTTATTTTCTAGCAGCCATCACTGCGACTGGCAGTGTACATACATCCCATGTTTTTCTTCCTAGTTAGCCCTGATTGTAGCACAGCACCGGGATCGGTCCAACAACTTGTCTGGCATTAAGCTGTCTGCTTTGGAAGAAGGCTTAAAGAAGATTTATTTAGCAGCCAAGAAAAGGAATGGTAAGTGTGCATGTGTCCATCTGTGTGCCTTTGAAATGAAAAGAATGATGTACCCTAGTGTGCATGTAATTCCACTTAGAGATTCTGGCAGGGTCATGGATTGGATGACCTAATTCTAATGGGTCTCTTCCATCTCTTCTGTGATTATCTTCTGAAATGAAACAGGAGACAGATTTACCCACAACAGCTAGAACATTATGTCACAGGTAATTCTTCTGCCATTGAGTGTAGCTTTAACGGCACATCCATTTATTTTTTAAATGCATTAGGCCCTAAAGAGCTTTTCTGCTCTCTCTTCCAGCAAGCGCCCATCTTCCACGTATCGGACATGCAACGAAGGGTTTTAATTGGTACGGCACTGAGCGTCTCATCCGAAAATATTTAGCAATGAGAGGAATCCCCACGTTTATGTATCCTTTGAAGCATTGTTGTTTTATTTTGTTCAAAATCAAAATAACTTGTCATCTCTTGCAAATACCTGAATGTTCACTGTAAGATCTTGGTGGATCCATTGTGGGTGCACAGACATCGTAGTAGGACAGTCTGGCTCAAAACTGTGTTGGGCTGATATCTAATCTCTCTCATCCAAGTACACATCACACATAGTGGGCACTAAGCATTCTAGATGATGATATTTATTTGCATGATGCTCTGTGCGCGAGTGTGTGTGCATGCACGTGCGTGCTATAAACTGGTCCCATTGACTCCTTGTGACATCCCAAGTTCGTTAGTGATGTGATTGACGTTTTAGAAACCATTTACAAAACTGACTTGGACACAATGAGCAGATTAGATTAGGAAAAAGCACAACAGTCTAAAGACCTGTGAATTGAGTGTGTGTGAGAGAGAGAGAGAGAGGGGAGGGAGGGTTTACTCACCACTGGGGTGTCCCCTTGTGGCTGTGTCTGGGAACTACTTGTGCCCAGTCTGATGCCCCCTTCCTTCAGTCACTCGTACCACCGTCCCTCTTGCTCTACAGGAGTCGCCGTGTTTCCTATTCGTGGGCTGACCCTCCAGCCAGGTCACTATATAGGTTTCCCCTTCCAGGATAATAAGTCTCCCCGGACCAGCTGCCCAGGTTCCATTCCAGGCAGTCTTCCCAAGATTATGCCAATTCCCCAGTAGCTGGTAGGGGAACCCAGGCCCACCCGCTAATCTGGGTTCCAGCCCAGGGACTCTGTAGTCAGCAGCCAAAGTCTGCAGTATCTCAACCTTTGCTGCGGTTTCTCTGGGCTTCTTCCTATTCTGCCCTCTGCAGGCTTCCTTCTCTACCACCCCTCTGGGTGAACCTCTGCCCTCAGAGTCCAGATCCCATGGCTTTTTCTCTCCCTTCCCTGGTTTCCTCCTTCTCTCCTCTCTAGACCTGGAGAATGACTGCAGACCTCTATCCTTCAGCCCCCTTCTGCTCTCACTTCCTGGCTTTATACAGTCCCGCACTTACTCCCGCCCAGATGGGCTCCATCTCTAATGAGTGCTTGTCAGTCAAGCCTAATTCTTCCCCCAGGTGCAGCCTACCAGGTTAAATAGCCCGTTCTGAGCCACTGTAACCCCTTCAGGGGTGGTGTGGAGTGAACAGCCCATCATGGCGTGGTGTGTATGAGAGAGAATACGCTCATGTAACAAAACGGTTTAGCACTGTCATAGAAAGTGAACAGCTTATATGGAAAAAAATCACTTTACGGGTTTTTTGGCCATATAACTTTCCCTCATATCAAAATGTAAAAAGTACAGCTTTGTTTACCATGCTGTCATGGCACTGAATTAGCTCACCAGTGCATGCAGTCATGTGACATACCATCACAGATCACACAAGATGGAATGGTCAGCAAGTCAGTAAACATCAAATAAAGGGTTGTCTTTGAGAGAGATGGGGGAAACCAGACCATTAGATCCAGTATAGTTCATTTTATGGAATATTGGATAGTTGAAAAGAAACTTACCAATTTCAAATGGATATATTTTAAACCAGTGTCCTTATCTACATTGCTACTAACAACTTCTGATTATTAAAACTGTGACAGAATCCTACAAATCCAATTTGATTTTCATTGTGTATGCAGTTTGTTCAGTTTCTCTCTATCTTGATGTGCAAAGCCGAATAGAATTCAGCTGAGTCTCCCAAAGCTGAGTTGGTTCTGTAGCGGTAGCAGGAGTGAGAAGTGTTAAAAGTATATTTTTGCCACTTCTCGGAAGCAATGCAGCTGTTGTATAATGCCATAGTTCGCAATGCTGTGAGAGAGATGGCAAATTAAGAACAAAGGTGTAGAGATACTGACCATTCTTCCTCCTTACTTCTTACATGGATGCCATTAGTAGGTATTTGGTTTGAAATTTTACAGTATTTCCTTAACCCTTTTCCTTAGATATTACTTCCCTAGGAATAAAGCCTCTTCCTCTTCTTCACAACTATCTACAACTTCAGTGACAACGTCAAACCCATGAAGATCCAGTGTTTAACTCAGAAGTGTAGTAAAAAAACCCATGATCTCTTCAAAATCACATCTACAGCCATCCTGTATTTATGCAGCATCTCTGGAGCAAATCCAAAGCCACTGTTGGTCTTCAGGTCTCTATACTGCTGTACTTTTGCATGGTTTTTATATTCATTATGAACCAGAGCTGTATTAAAACTTCTTCAAAGTTCAGGAGGTCCATGCATCTCGGGTGTTTGTTTGGGCCCATCTCTAGTTTTTAAGATGGAAAATTAAACCTTCACTAAAGACCAATCATAACCCTTTATTTTAAGCCACCATTTAAAATTATTCCCAGGGTTTGCAGTGCAGTTTTGTTTGACTTATCTCTTGTATTCAACACTGATTTTTCTGCCAGCCATTTGGTGGTTGTTTGACAGCTATAGCTGTCCCTAACAAATATATATAGACACACACATTATATATATACACAGGGAAAACTGTCTCAAACAACCACCAACGGGCCAGCAGAAAAACCAGTCTTGTAAACAAGAGATAAGGTTTAATGATAATGATGAAACTTCTCTCTTCAGTAAGGGAGGTGTCTGGAGCAAACACTCCACATAATGTAAACAGCCCCAACTTCAGAGAAACCGATCTTATAGATGTTTCTTCAAACAGAAAATTCTAAGTTAGCACTCATTGCCTAGTCACATGTTTACAACCAAGCAGCATCCATCTCATCAAAATCCTTGGCGAGGACACGCAAGTCTGACAAAATCTGAGGTGCTCTTTATGAGACACTTCTCTTCCTTCCACCACTGCTCTTTCTGGTTATCAGGGCTATGCTGTTCTAAAGCTTTTGTGATCCTTTGATCCAATTAAAAATAAAGTTTCTTAATGCAAAATTTTATTTTATTATTGGCTTTGCTCTGCGTGACACAGTAGAACCTTTGTAACTGTAGCATTTTGGGCACCATGTAACGTGCTTGCTGGGTATAGGCCTGTCAGCAGTAGCTGTCCCTAACAAATGACTCAGTCAGGGAGGCTGTGAACAACAAACCGGCATCACTGGTGATCTGTTCGGCTTCTAAAAGAAATGGCACTGCAGCCAGTAGAAAGCATGTGTTTAAATATGTTACTGCATATATTCCTTCTGTTCTGCTGAACTTGTAACACCGTCTGTAATAGCACCGTCTGGTGACTCTCAATAATACTGCTGAGCCTGATTCTGACACCCTTCTTTCCATTGACTAATGCTTTCCGTCACAAACACTCTCATTGAGATTTTACATGTGTGCAGCCACATACAGACGGTATTGCCAGACCCCCAGAGGTTCTGATTACTGTCAACTCCCATTAAAATCAACAGGAGTTGCAGGAACTCCGCACCTCTCAGGATCAGGACTTTAGGAACCAAAACTACAAACTCTTACGAGAACATCCCTTACTTAGGTGGGTAAGGGTTTGCAAGATCAGAGCCTTAGTTAACAGCTTGGGGTTTTTCTGCTGGCAAAAACATCTCGTGTTGGTCGGGTAAGGTTTCAAGGCCACAGAACCAACCTTCCGGCTTATATCACGGTCCTTGAGTGCTGGCAGCGAGCCACTGGGGCAATCGCTCGCTCACCCTGGCTCCAGAAGCCTAGCGAGCAGCTAGTTTTCTCTGGGAGGTGTGTGAGAAGAGCTTAAACTTGGGGCCTGTCATAGGAATCTGTGCTGAGTATTGGGATCCTGAAGCACCAGAAGGGGTGGGAACTGGCCAGTTGGTGGCACTGTTAACCAACTCAAGCAGCACGTGTTGCTGTTAGGCTAGTTTCAAAGAGCAGGAAAATGCCTTCCTCCAGCATGGAAAAATGTCTGTTCTGCCAGAAATAAAATATAAATCTTCTTTTTCATTTGTCTTTACCAATTTTACTCAACTCTTGAAGTGAAATTGCAGTTTAAAGGCACAAGACTGCTCCTCCACCCTTCTTTTTCCTTTACTTTGGTTACCCTTTAATTGGTTTCATTTCCAATTGTTTCTCCTTTCAACATGTGCCAACATAATTCCCAGCCTCACAAACACCTACAGCCAAATCCCTCCCAGCTATAAGTCCTCTGGCTTCAGTGCAGCTACACTGAAGATAAACTGGCCGTGGCAGGTATGTTGGTGGAGTGCTCCAAAATATATGTAAGTTTATTTTTTAATATTGAGTCAACCACTGGTGGCCAGACATGGGACTCAGCTTCAGACTCATGAGGCCAAATGCTGAAGTACTTACTTGGGGCCCTCATGCTGTCCTCTGCTTTTTTGAACAAAGAAGAGCATGCACCCACAGATCTGACAGGGAGGAAGGCTATCCCCGTAGCTTGCCCGTACCTCCTCCAAACCTCTGGGAGCTCCTCCAGGAGATCTCTGCAAGATCCACATACATAGTTTGGAAGTAAGGAGGGTGGCTGTTGCTTGCAGTATATTCCAAACCTCTAGGGCAGGGGTGTCAAACTCATTTGCTATGGCGGGCCAGATTTGAAGTAAATGTACTTCAAGTGGGCCATACATACCATAAATCGAAATACAAGGCACAACCATTTTATGTAGTATTATATTTTATTTGCTAGATATCAGCTATATAAAACTTCAGTAAATTCACTGCTACAACTACTATTTTACGATTAAAAGAATCGATCAATGATTAAGAATTATAGTACTTTATTTACTGCTACTGCTGCTTCCTGATGCCTGACACCTCTTACTTTGGACCACTGCATCAAAGTCTGGAGCAAGGCACTGGGCTGTGGCAAGCTTCAGTATTGCATTCAGGTGTGAATCAGTAAGTTGAGAACGAAATCCTGACTTGTTGACGTTCATTACAGAAAAGAGCTGTTCACAGACATACGTTGTCCCAAACATGGACAGAATTTTTGAAGCAAAAGACTTCAGCCTGGGGTAATTTGGTCCTACATACTGATAAAATGTTCCAACATCAACACTGGAAAACTTATCCCTCAGAACAGAATCACACTGCAGTTCGATTATTTCCATCTGAAGCTCCTCTGAGAGCTCATGCGCATTGACAGAAAATGGGTTACGGAAAATTGCAAAGTCTTTCTGAAGGTATTTGAAGTCAGAAAACCTTGCCTGGAATTCATTTCTTAAGTTGGAAATTTTGCTGCTGTACTTTTTTGTGAGAGCATCACAATGAAACTTAGCTGTGTTGCGTTGAGATTTTAAAGTTGGAAAGTGTGCGGGATTATTATCTGAAAGTTGCTTTTCCCAAAGCTGAAGTTTAATCTCGAAAGCAGTAATGCTGTCAAAAACATCTGTCACCAATTTGTTGCGTCCCTGCATCTTTGTGTTGAGACAGTTCAGGTGTTCCATGATGTCCACCATAAAAGCAAGATCTTGAAGCCATTCATTATCCTGCAGTTCAGGCATAACCTTTCCTTTCTGATTCAAAAACAATTGTATTTCACCACGCAATTCGTAAAAGCGTTTCAGTACAGCCCCCGACTTAGCCAACGAACATCAGTGTGGTATGGTAACCCATGGGGTCTCTCAGTTGCTTCCAGAAGGCAGTTGAACTGTCTGTGGTGAAGGCCTCTTGCTCGTATAAAATTAACTGTTTTTATAACCACATCCAAAACATTATCCAGTTTCAGTGTTTTACTGCACAGTGCTTCTTGGTGTAAAATGCAATGTAAATTACAAAACTGATTTTGCGGATTGAGAGCAAGCAATTTTTCCTTTAACTTTGCAGCAACTCCAGCTTTTCTACCCACCATTTATGGTGCTCCGTCTGTAGCCAGACTCACAGCTTGCATCCAGTCTACACCTAATCTGTCCAAAGTTTCCACCAAATTATTAAAGATATCATCACCTGTTGTTGTGTCTTTCATAGGAACCAATTCTACAAACTCTTCTGTTATGCACATGTTTTTATCAACACCACGAATGAAAATTGCAAGCTGTGCCACATCATTAACATCCATACTGTCATCAACTGCAATCGAAAATGCAACAAAGGACTTGACTCTGTCCTTTAGTTGATTGTTAAGGCTCTCTGACAGATCACTGATTCTCTCAGCCACTGTGTTTCTTGAGAGGCTTATATTTGCAAAGGCTTGCCGTTTTTCCGGACATATTAATTCTGCAGTCATTAACATACATTTCTTTATCATTTCCCCGTCTGAAAAAGGTTTTGATGACTGTGCTAGTTCATGCGCAATCATGTAGCTTGCCTTAACTGCAGCTTCGCTTACTTGATGGGCATTTGTAAATAGCGATTGCTGCTTTTTCAATAACTTCTCCAATTCAGAAACTTTGTCCTCACGCAACTTTCCAATATATTTATCATACTTCTCAGCATGCTTGGTATCATAGTGCCTCCGAACATTGTACTCTTTGGCAACAGCTACATGCTGCATACAAATCAAACATGTTGGCTTTCCGTTCAGTTCAGCAAAGAAATACAAATTTCTCCACCTCTCTTGAACCACACGATGTTCTTTCTCCAATTTTCTTTTCTTTGCTAACATAATTACAAGGCCCTACACAAGGCTGTGTATGTATGTACAAGGCCCAGCTTACACAAGGCTGCGTATGTATGTATGTACAAGGCCCAGCTTACACAAGGTTGTGTATGCAAGATATCATTATAACAGTCTGGCATACACAGCGTTCTGTGATGCCCCAAGACCACCCTGTCACTCTCCAGCCTTTTGGAGCGCAGTCTCCCACAGATAGCGCTCTGCGCAATGCCCCAAGACCACCCTGTCCTTCTCCAGCCTTTTGGAGTGCAGTCTCCCACAGATAGCGCTCTGCGCAATGCCCCAAGACCACCCTGTCCTTCTCCAGCCTTTTGGAGCACAGTCTCCCACAGATAGCGCTCTGCGCAATGCCCCAAGACCACCCTGTCCTTCTCCAGCCTTTGGCGCACTGCCGCCAGAGCACAATGCCACGACATCTCGCGAGATCTCGCGGCGTTGTGCTCTGGCGGATGCCGGCCCAGCACAACGCCGCGAGATATCGCGGCTGCCGGCCCAGCACAACGCCGTGAGATCTCGCGGCTGCTGGCCCCAGCAGAACGCCGCAACATCTCACCGCCACGCACACGGACCTCGCGGGCCAGACCAAAAAGGCTGGCGGGCCATTTCTGGCCCGCGGGCCGTATGTTTGACACCCCTGCTCTAGGGCAAAGCGGGCCAGCTTCTGAGCTCAGTTCCTCCTCCAGGTGGTAGACTTCGTACTCTTTGGAGGCAGCACCTACCTTAACTTTACTCCTTCAAACTTTACAGGAGAAAGGTTTATGTAGTGTTATTTTAAATATTATTATTGAAATCTGCATTAGAGATGGACCAAAATCAGGCATTTATCAAACATATACCTCCCACCTCCACATTTTAGGAAGTTAGGATAAATAGAAATCAGATCCCAACTAAACCCAAGTTTGGTGTAAAACCCAGTCAATGAGGTTTTGCAAAGCAAGAGCCCCCCACTCCTTATCTCTTCATTGCATAGAACTCTGTATCTAGATTATTTAACTCTTTAAAAGGCTTCAAGATATATTCTGTATGTAAGTTGCGCCTCTTTTCCCCTTTGCAAATAGCAGTCAAGACATAAGGGAAGGAATTCCCCATGTTCATATCCCTCCAGCCCTTCTTTCTCCACACAAGACCACCTGCAGTGGGTGAACTGAAACCAAGGTTCCTTCTGCTTATCTATGGACTAAATACACCTAAGCATCTGACATACCTCACTGAACAGAGGACCGAGGTGTGCATGCCCACACAAAAAAGCCACAGAGGGACTTGATAGTTTAAACAAGCAGCTCTGACATATACAGTCTAAGGGGGTAATAGTCTCTTTCACACACAAGCCAGTCCCCCTGAGCCCATGACAGTGGAGACCACAGGCTAGTGACATGGAAAAGCAACTAACAATTCAAACAAGGTGTTACTGGTTTCACTGGGCCAGCCCCCTTTATTTTATTACTTTTTGTTCTGGCTCAGGAGAAGAACTATGTACCCTGCCAGTTTTGGCCCAGCCACTTCTGACTCAGATGCACAATCCACCCAAAGCAATCCGGTGTTAGGCCAGGGAAACCCACGACTAATGAGGTTATTCATTATTATGCAGTCGTCGTCTTTCCTATGGAATTTGAAAAGTAATGGGCTGGGATTATAATTGAATCTTAAGCTTGGAAAGATGTTCTAATGCTTCTGGGGTTGCTAAGTGGATCCCTCTTGTGCCATCATCATAAGCATCAATGGGACAGTTGTCCATGATGTGTTGCATGGTTTGTACCTCACAAAAGTCTTTGATTTTCCATTTGTGGTGGAGCTACCCACACCTTTCGTGCGTTGTCTGACCGTGATTGAGTGTAGTCCACCTCCTACGGGGAAGGCAGAATCCCAAGACTTCTTTCGTTGGATCTTCAATCAGGTTTTTATTTGGGATGCCATGATTCGAGCCAACCAGTACTGGCATCCTTTCCGTTGACTTGTAGAGTTGACATGTGGATCCAGAAAGGCTTTCTGGATTTGAGTCGGGAACGTGACAGTGAATGAGATCTTGGGGTATCAGCAGGTCCGGAGCAGCCAGGATCTTATTGTACTCCCAGACCACAGCAATGGCTTGCCTGATGGCTGGTGTGATGCCTACCAAAACTAGGAGCAACAGTATTGGTGCTGATCTGAGAGAGCTGCTAACAATCCTGACTGTGGCACTGATGTCAGTGTCAATGAGATTGGTGTTGGAGCTGTTGCACCAAACGGGTGTGTAATACTCTGCTATTGACAAAACCAGGGCTTCTTGTACTGACGTTCCAAGTACGTGTGCATCGCATCCCCAGGATGTGCCAGGGAGCTTCTGAATGATGTTGACCCTTCTTTTTGGTGTCGGCAATAGCTCAGCATCTGATCGAGGGTAACTCCAATGTACCATGCATTGTGGTCATTGGATAAAGTTAGACCATAAAATTCCACTTTCAGAGGCACTTTGGCCTGGTGGTTGTTCAAGTGGAAGGCAGAGATGAGTGTTTTCAGATCATTGGGTTTCAGACACCAAGCTTTGGAATATGTCTCAAGTGTCCAGAGGTGGCTGTTAATGACCTTTTCTTTGGCCTGCAGAGAGGATGCTTGGGTTGCTAGTGCAGTATCATCTGCATAGAGGAATTTCCAGAATGATGTGACTAGAGTGTCTCTGGTATAGAGATTGAACAGTGCAGGTGCTAAAAATGGATTCCCGTGGGAAGCCATTGTTCAATCTCCATGATTTGCTAGCAGATTCACCAAGGTGTAGTGCGACTCTTCTATTACTCAGCGTCTCGGTGATGAGCCTGATGGCTGGTTGGCATTGGAAAGCTAATGATAACTTCAACAGGAGACCTTTTGTGCCATAGAGTATTATATGCGGAAGAAACGTCAATTAATGCTGCTGCTGTTTTTGATTTTCGCTGGTTGCCGGATTCTGTGTAGCTGGTTGAAGTCAGCACCAGTTCACAGCAATTGCAACTGGTTCTAAATCTGGCCTGCTCTTTGATACTGGAGTAACTGGTTCCCAGTTGTCACCTTTGAAGTAGGAGCCACTCCAACAGTTTATAGCAACAGCTCAGGAAGCAGATGGGCTGGTAGCTTTTTTGGGTCTCTTTTCTGGGCTTCAAAATGGCTATGATCTTAGCTACCTTCCACTCTTGGTATTATTCCAGAGGAGTGGACATTGATAAAGAAGTCTGCCAGCCACCTTCTTGCCTTCGGGCCAAGCTTCTTCAGGAATTCTGGATATATTCTGTCCATTCCTACCACGTCCCTGGATTTAATGTTGGAGAGACTTTTGTCCATTTCACATACTGTGTAGGGGGAAGAAAGAGGTGCAGACAACTGGCACCGGTTTAGTGCGCAGTAAAGCTGTTTGTGGATTTGCTGCCTTACGTTTTATCCATTGGCACGCGGGAGTTGGCAATTAACTGTGCGGAGATGGCATCTGTACTTGCTTGAGGTGGTTTGTAGGCTCCTGGAGCCTCACTGCCTACAAGACAGAGGAGCTTCCAGGCTTTGTGGCTTGACCTTGTGAAATCAAAAGTTGTCAGGGTTTCGCACCACCTTTTTGTCTTGCTGAGTTCAAAGACTTCAAGCAGTGCCGTTGCGGTTTCGGGGCTTTTGTCATCTTGATATTGCCAGAAGAGAGTCTGACTCTCTTCTGTCCAGCAAGGAGTGAATGCTTTTCTGTAGCCCCTTGCAAAGATCGATTTGGCGGCCAATAGTATGCCTACAAAGCGGTGGTAATTAGGGATGTAAAAATTCGGTTAATGAGCAATCGGTTTAAATGTTCTAAATATAGACTGTTTAAACGGTTAAACCAGGGGTTCTCAAACTTTTTTTGCTGGGACCGCCTTTAAAAATATTTTAGGCTGAGACAACCCCTCCCCAAAAAAAGTGATGACCCCCCATGCCATGCCACCCTTACCGGCATGTGCAGGGGCTGACAGCTCATGACCCTCCCCCCCTAATAACCTGGCGACCCCCTCAGGTGTCACGACCCCCAGTTTGAGAGTCCCTGGGTTAAACGCTGTGAGGTTCTTCCACTCTGATGTGGGGGAGTTAAAGAGTTAACGGGTTGAGGACAAGGAGAGAGAGAGTTAATTAGTTGATGACCGGGACAATTATTGACTGGGGGAGTTAATGATTTATGTGTTAAATGATGCGAGTTACTCAGTTAATGAATGAGTAACTCCTCCCCCCAGCACACGATCTCTGAGCCGCAGCAGCTGGGCGGCTTGGGCTCTCTCGTTTAAACGATTGATTAATTCGCTAACTGGTGAGCATGCTGCTCACCGTTTAAACGTTTATCCTGTTGCATCCCTAGTGGTAATGAACCAGATATAGTGGGATCTGGTTTATCAAGCTCCTTAAGATCTCCACATAGCAGGAACAGACTGTACATTTCAGCACAGTTTCAGAAGGGATCAAACGGATGGAACTTCTAGGCCTACGCAAATCACAGCCGGGCAATGATGTCTGTTGGGCATGTTACCAAGAACTGACCTTGTCGATGGGATTGGGTGTCTGCTAATATTGTGCAACACAAAGCAAAGGTCAGGAGCATAGCACTTCCTCTATTGGGCCATCCTGGACAAGCCATGGTCTTTAGCATCATAAAGCAGGTGCTGGTCTTCAGTGAACGCCCAGGATGTCGGATGTTCTCTAGCGTGGTCATTATTGTTATAGCCCAATAGGCCACGGTGGCTACTGAAATCGCCAATGTGCATGGTAGGATAGCTTGGTGTTGGTAGCACTGGATATGGCCATTCCATTGATGGTGGCTTGTATGTGTTTACACCTATTAGATTGCCTATCTTGATGGCGATTGAGTAAAGGTTCGTGATATGTATGACCTGAATGGAATCCTTAAGGTCATGTTTTACATACGTCATTAGTCCATATTTGGGGTGACGTCTTGCCAATACAAGGACGTATCCATTGATCTTTGATCAGTGGCCTTCGATCTGCACAGGTGTTTCTTGTAGTGCAGGGACACTGATGTTTTGAATCCACAGGATCACTGTGATATAATCATACTTTGCATTGGATAGGCTCTCAGTGTTGAGCTGCATCATCACAACAATGGGCCTGTTGGAAGAAAGATTTGTCCCTGACATGGACCATTATTGCCAATGCTTTTCTGATCGGGAGGTCCATTAAAGTCACTCTGCAACTGATTGTCCTACCGTATAATAAGCAATAGGAAAATGGGAAATCAGTCACGTTTATAGGCCCAGAAAGACCTTTGAGTTAGTCAGCTGGGAATACCTTTCCAGGTACTGGGAAAGATGAAGCCTGGGGTCAACTTTATTAACTGAATGAAAATTCCCAAAAGATTTTGGGGAGAGGGAGAGCAGGGGTAACAGTCTGACATGTCGGATACAACCTACAGCAGCTCCAAACTCAGTATCTGACAAAAAAGACCCAGGGATTCCCACGTCTGCCTCTTATTTTACCAGGATGGCAGAGAAGCCAAAATCTGACATGAAAATATAACAGAAACAAACAAAAATAAGTAGAAAAAGTTGGGTTTCTTTAAAATAAATCAGTAGCTCAGATGCTGCTGGAAGAATAAGAGCAGACTTCAGAGCAAAGAGACCACTTAGAAGGGAGCTTAATCTAAAGAGTTCATGAGAAATCTTCATCACCACTAAACAATTGATGTCCTAGAGGAGAACATTTAAAAAGTCTACTTAGCAAGCTTAATAAGCTAGCAAGTGAGTCACCTGGCATGAGCAGCTGCTCAGAGTGCGGGCACAATAACTCAAAATCCTGACGAGTTCAGTGCAGGAAGAAGAAATGTGCATGCTTCTCAACTGCCCCTCGTTCTAGGTCCAAATTTCCTAAATTCCCCACACACTGTTCACACTGAAGAATATTTACAACAGAAATGCAGAAGCATTTTAGACAGTTATTTACACCAAAGAAATGCATCCCCACAGCATTTCAAGTTCCGTGCGTGAATCATTCTTTGTGTCCCTCATTCTGGGTCTTTGTCACATGTTACGCCCCAAATTTGTGCCGGGGCAGCTTGAGCGGCACAGCGATGTGTACAGACACCAATCTACTGTATCTCTGGAAAGACACTTAGAGCAACTTGAAAGTCAAGTGAGGACAAGGAACATTAGAATCTATGGGATTCTACCAACGAGAGAATTGTCTGAGACAGATGTATTTGCTAAGCGCTTTCTGAATACATTTCTTAAAAGAGAAAACAATCCCCTTTTTACTGAGAATTGTGATAGGGTACCATCAAGGAACTTTACAGAGCGGGAAGCAAAGGTACGCTAAGGCCATCGCTATGCTAGAAATTGTGGTCAACCCAAGTTACATTGGCACATGACCACTGAAGTTTGTATATTGCTTGTGTGCATGTAACTTGGCTGCTTGCATTGGCATGGCATGTACCTACCAGGAAGGCTTGAGTCGATGCAAAGTGCAGCCTGTGTGGTGCAGCAGTGCACCACAGGCAGGTCTCTGAGCGTGCCACACGCTGACATGTGGTGCAACGCCTTTGGAAAATGTTTGCAATGTGTTGTGGGATATAAATGACTTGCCCAGCAATTTCTGAGAGCGAGGGGTCAAGTTCCCAGCATGCAACTTTCTCCATCCCAAAATGCCATCCATATCCCATAATTTTCATGCCTCTTTTTTTTTAAATCCCACGAACATGTGCAGCACTTTCTGCCACCTGTGACAGCAGCATGGCGCCTGCAATGCTCTGTGCTGTCCTCGTGAATGTTGCAAATACAGGACGCACAATTTTCCGGTATTTGCAGACCCTTGGGAAGTATTGCAACAATGGGGGACATGAGGCCGAGTGCTGCACGAGACTCGTGTAGAGTCCCGCAGCCAAGCTGGGATCCTGCGGGTCCCACAAGACCCACTGCCATAACAGTGGGAGCAGGACGGGGGTGGGATTAAAAAGAGTCCCATGCAGGGCTCTAACGCGAGGATTTCTTCAAGAACAGTTTGCTGAGGGACACAGTGAAAAACAATTCCGGATTGTTGGTGGCATGCGCAGAGCAGATGCAGTGGAGCACTGACTGGAAGGATTGTATCATAAAGCAGATTTGGGATGATGACCAGTAGCTGCAGAACTTTTGGATGCAAAAGGCCACATTTCTGTTTGCTTAGCTCACCTCAGCCCTCTAGCACATGGGCACCAGAATAAGAGCCGCATGGATAGTGGAGAAGTGAGTGGCAATTGCACTCTGAAATCTTACAATGCTGGATTGCTACTAGTCAGGGGGGAATAATTTTGGAGTGGGAAAATCCACAGTGGGGGCCATTGTCATGCAAACATGCAGGGCCATTAATCATCTGCTACACGGGTCTGTGACTCTCAGCAATGTGCAGGACATAGTGGATGGATTTGTAGCAGTGGGGTTCCCAAACTGCAGTGGGGCAATAGATGGCACGCATATCCCTATTTTGGCACCAGAGCACCTTGCCATAGACTACATCAACAGAAGGGGATACTTTTCTATGGTTCTGCAAGCATTGGAGGATCATTGGGGACTCTTCACCGCTATCAGTGTGGGCTGATCAGGAAAGGTGCATGACTGTTGCATCTTTAAGAACACAGGACAGTTCAGAAAGCCGCAAGCAGGGGTGTTCTTGTCCAACAGGTGGATTACAATTGGCAATGTTGAAATGCCAGTAGTGATTCTGGGAGACCCAGCCTGCCCCTTGGTCCCCTAGCTCATGAAGCTGTACACCGGCCCTCTCGATAGCATTAAGGAAAGAATCAGCTACAGGCTCAGCAGGTGCAGAATGACTCTTGAATGTGCTTTTGCTAGCTTGAAGGGACATTGCTGGTGGTTGCTCATTTAGACTGAATCTCAGTTAGAAAAATTTTTCCCAGGATTATAGTTGCCCGTTGTGTCTTACATTATGTGTGTGAGACCAAAGGGGAAAAGCTGCTGCTGGGGTGGAGGGCAGAGGTGGAGCAGCTGCCTGTTGACTTTGAACAACCCGACACATAGGCTGTTACGAGAGCCCCCAATCTGGAGCTATGTGGTTGAGCGAGGCTTCAAAAGAGCACTTTAACTTTTCAGCCAAAGTAGTGTTCTGTGCTGGAGTCTTTTACGGGCCTAGAGTTTTGAATGTTGCTAAGAGCTGTGTAGTGCTTCCTCTCCATTTATAAATGGGACATGGCGTTTTCCTGAACCTATCAACGCTCCGGTGCTTGGCGTGTATTTACAAGCACTGTGTGCTTTGACTATCATTCTGCATTCTGAAGTATGTGGTGTGAACTAAAATATGATTTCAGTCTCCAAAAACAGAACTTCATTGAGTGAGAAAGACCAGCGCAGAAAATCAACGGGCAACCCCACCCACAGGTAACGTTATAGAAAATGTTAACATACATTAACAGGCTGAAATCTAAAAATTAGTAAAGAGTTATGTCTATTAGACCACAGAAATGTCGTCTGCTGTGGCTACCTGTAGCCAAGCCATAGTTCTCTCAGGTCAGTATACGTGAAGCTGTGGTTTTCCTTGCTGTCCCCCCGTGTGGAGTGGTAGGGGTAAGGGTGTGGTCCATGATGCCTTGAGCAGTGTAGGGAACAGCAAGCACAGAGCTCGCCAAGTAACGAAAGGGTGGAGAATCTGGATTTGCAGGGCCTGTAGGTCAGCCAGGGTCTGCAGCATTTGGGTTTGCTGCCTGAGAAGACCCTTTATGTGCTGATGCATTTCCCTCTCCTTGTCCTGCTGGAACCCCTGGGCCCTTTTCCTGTCCGCTCTGTCTTTCTCCATGCTGCTGGTCATACCAGCCCATCCGATGCAGCACTGGCATGCAATATCTTGCAGAACATGTCCTTCCTAGTCCTCTTCGCCTCAGGGACAAAGTGGAGGGAGCACATCTCAAGGCCGCCACGCCAAAAGCTGCTGATAAACAGATAGACGTACCATTGAAATTATAGTCTCAATGGAAAGGGAAAAGGAAAGGCACGTTTCAAAACTCCCTTCCCTTATTCTCAAACACTTTTACTAAGAAATGCTTATTGACACGTCGGCTTTGGAGCACGTCTGCACAGCACTGCTCCTTCCTTTGTAGCTGGGCTTGTTTCTCTTATTGGTCCCAGCTGTGGGTGCATGTCTCCATGATTGGCAGTTCTGGCAGCTAGGCTGGGGTGTGGTCAACTTGGCTGGCTGTGAGCTGGGAAGACTGTCCTCTGCCTGTGTTCTGTATGGGGTTGGTAAACCTCATTATATGTACACTACCCTAGTCTGAGCTCAATCCTTCTGTAAGGCCATGATTCATCAGTGTGTCAGGCTGGGTGAAGTCCTCCCTGTCCTCTCTCTCCTGTAAATCCTTTCAGAGATTCCAAGGCCAGAAGGGACCACTGTGATCATCTAGTCTGATCTCCCCCCCCCCCTTTTATAACACAGGCCATAGAACTTCCCCCAAATAATTCCCAGAGCAGATCTTTTGGAAAAACATCCAATCTTGATTTAAGAATCATCAGAGCTGAAGAATCCACACCATGACCCTCCGTAAATTGTTCCAATGGCTAATTACCCTCCCTGTCAAAAATGTACACCTCATTTCCAGTCTGTTTGTCTATCTTCAGCTTCCAGCCGTTGGATTGTTATACCTTTCTCTGTTAGACTGAAGAACCCATTATTAAATATTTGATCCCCATGTAGACACAGACTGTAATCAAGTCATCTCTTAACCTTCACTTTGTTAAGCTAAATAGATTGAGCACTTTGAGGCTATGACATGACATAGGGTACAGTCTGGACTGATAAACAAATTCTCCAACCTGCGGTGCCTTTTACTCTGCTTTGCTGTGAGAGCCACCACTCCTGCTCTGCTTACATACCACCTCCAGCATGTGAATTACTTCCAGTTATATCACTGAGTGCTACAGCCAGCCAGTCCTGAATTGCACTGCGGAGCAACACCAGCAAATTCTCAATCCCAGTCTTTACCCCCAGAAATGTGCATCTTATACTGCCCAGTTTTCTCCTGGACAATACAAGTTTCATCCAAAGTCTGTCATTTTATTAATAGAAAATGATATGCACAAATCCTGTTATCCCAAATGGAGTTCCCCAAACACTTCAGTCTAAGCACACTGGTTTAGATAAAACAAATGTATTAACTACAGAAGATAGATTTACGTGATTGAGTAATGAGGCATAAAAGTCAGAATTGGTTATGAGAAAGTAAAAGTGAAACGCAATTAATTCCAAAGTCTCTCTCACTACATATTTTAATTGTCTTACTGGCTGAATCCTTTTCAGTCAGGATCTCTCCCCAGTCTGCTTCCTTTGTTCTTCAGGTATTGTTGATGCTATGAGTAGAGAGAGAGATGATTTTGGAGCATCTGCTCTCTCCTCTTTTAGTTTTTCCTCTTCTTTGAGAATCAACTCCAACTCTTTGAGAATCAGCTGAGGTTCAGGAGACAGAAAGCCTGAGTGGATGGGAACCTCAAGCTGTTTCTTTGTCAAGATGTAAATTTTTGCCCACACTTTCTTTCCTGGCCACTTAATTAAGTGATGGTCCCTTTGATTGTGTTGACACCTGGCTGAGGCATCGGCTTCCCTTTTGTCTCTGAGGAAATGGTTTGTGCCTCTTCCACAGACTTGAACATGTCTTAGTAATATCATATCGTATAATCTTATAACTTTACATACAATTTTACTCGGACAATAAGGATCAGCAAATTACAAGTTTTCAAATGATACCGCACAAGGCATACTTTGTACAAAATTGATCATAGTTCTACAAAAGGGTGGACATAGGGGTACAGACTGTCACAGAGTCCATCATGGTACGGCATTTTCTAATTGTTTAATAATTCTTGTGGCTGTTCTCTGAAACCCCTCCAATTTATCAACATCCTTCTTGAATTGTAGGCATCAGAACTGGACACAGTATTCTAGCAGCTGCTGCACTTGTGCCAAATACAGAGGTATGCTAATCTCTCTTCTCCTACTCAAGATTCCACTGTTTATACAGTACAGGATCATATTAGCACGTTGGCCACAGCATTGCACTAGAAGCTCGTGTTCAGCTGATTATCCACCATGATCCACAAATCTCTTTCAGACTCACTGCTTCCCAAGATAGAGTCCCTTATCCTATAAGTATGGCATACATTCTTTGTTCCTACATGAATACATTTACATTTAGCTGTATTAAAACACTTATTATTTGCTTGTGCCCACTTTACCAAACAATCCAGATTGGTTTGAATCAGTGACTTGTCCTCTTCATCATTCCTGCTCCCCTAATTTTTGTGTCATCTGCAAATTTTATCAGTGATGATTTTATGTTTTCTTCCAAGTCATTGATAAAAATGTTAAATAGCATAGGGACAAGAACCAGTCTCTGGGGAACCCCACTGAAAACAGACCCGCTCCATGACAATTCCCCGTTTGTAATTACATGAAGACCAATCAGTTAGCCAGTTTTTAATCCATTTAATGTGTGCCATGTTCATTTGATTGTACTAGCTTTTTAATCTAAATGTCATATGGTACCAAGACAAACACCTTACAGAAGTCTAAGTATATTATGTCAGCACTATTACTTTTATCAACCAAACATGTAATCTAATCAAAAAATGATTCAAGTTAGTTTGACAGGATCAATTTTCCATAAACCCATGCTGACTAGCATTAATTACATTATCCTCCTCTAATTCTTTATTAAACGAGTCCTCTATCAGCTGCTCCATTATCTTGCCCAGAATTGATGTAAGGCTGACAGGCCTATAATTACCTGGGTCATCCTGTTTACCCATTTTAAATATTGGCATAACATTAGCTTTCTTCCAGTATTCTGGAACTTTCCCAGTGCTCCAAAACTTATTGAAAATCAACATTAACAGTCCTGTGAGCCCCTCAGCCAGTTCTGTTAAAACTCTTGAATGCAAGCTATCTGGACCTGCTGATTTAAAAATGTCTAACTTTTAGTAGCTTCTGTTTAAAATCCTAGAGATAACTCTGTTTCCAGTCACTAATATCACCATAGGGTGAGGCTATATCATCTCTTTTCCCCTCAGATACAGAACAGAAATATTTATTGAACACTTCTGTCTTTTCTGCATTATTATTGATAATTCTACCATTTCCATCTAGTAATGGAATAATATCATTCTCAGGATTCTTTTTGCTCCTAATATATTTTAAAAACTCCTTCTTATTATTCTTAATTATACTGGCCATAGAGGTCTCCTTGTGTCCCGTTGCTTCCCTTATCAATTTTCTACAATTCCTAATTTCTGATTTATATTCATCACTATCAACTCCCCCTTTCTTCCATTTGTTGTATCTGCCTTCACTTCCCCTCTAAACCAGGTCAGTTTTTTTTTTTTTTAACCAGCACAGCTTTCTTTCTTCTTACAAGTGGTGGTGGTCAGGCACACACAGAGCAGAACCAGCTCTTAACCTGGGTCTCTCCTCTGTGCCATGTGCTTGAACTGGGAAGCTCCAGCCCTCTCGCCCCTTTGTTAAGCTTGCCCCACTTGCAAATCCCAGCATAGAAAAATCATTGTTCCATGGGAGTGGGCCAGTAGTTGAGTCATTCAGGCAGTGGCCTCATATTACTTTGTGATCGTCCTTCCACAAAGTGTCATTCCGGGACAGAGCAACTGTCTGGAATGCAATTCTCAGTATACTGCCCTCAGAAAAGTTAAGTGTTCCACACATCATACAAAATTGAGTTAATAATTTGATACTCCACTCCTTATACCTTTCATACACCAGTGCAATATGGGTATAACATGCTACCCAATCAAAGTGAAATGAAAGTTTAATCTAATTCTTAATCAGCTTTGTGATTTTGTTCTATTGTAACCCGGCATAAGATACATAGATCAAATATACAGATATTGCAAATACAATTGTGACATTGTTCAAGGGAGAGGGGAAAAGGGTGTGCAGAGAAAAAACACATAACCCACCATCCTCCAACTAACAACACAATAACCTGCTTACCATGTGGCAACATAACACAAAGAAACATTTAAAATATCTGCTTCCTTTAAAGGACAGAACCTTTTCTAGAAGTTAAAGCACAGGACAGGGAGTTAGGAGATCTAGATTCTGTTGCTTTCTCTGCCACTGAAAACTTTACAATCTAAATAAGACAAGACAGACAAAAAAGGGGGGAAGGAGGGGGAGAAACTGAGGCACAGAAAGGTGAAGTGACTTGCCTAAGGTCACACAGGAGGACAGCAGCAGAGCCAGGAACACAACCCAAGTCTCCTGACTCCCAGTCTAATGCCCTACCCACTAGACCACAATGACTGTCCATCAAACTAGGAGGAAAACACTTGAGGAGGAGAGCAAGGGACCTGCCCTGCAACTTCAGGGTCTATTTCTGGTCCTTGTCACTTCCACATCCAGGCAGCATCTACTGGCTCCTTGGCATCCTTTGGAGAGCCGTGGACACTCTCGGGGGTTCTCTCTGCAGCCCCCTGGGCTGGAGCATACTGCCTTATGCTGTAGACAGAGGGCTCCAGGCGGCACAGGGTGATACTGTAACCCCAGAGCACAGGCACTTGTGTACCTAGTGACTAATCCAGCCCTGGGGGGAGAGGGCTGGTCCTGCAGGAGTGAAGGCTGCAAGAGTCCTAGAGGGGGATGCAGCAGTGTGGGGGTGCAAGGGGCTGGGCTCGGGGGGGGGGGATCCAGTGTGGGAAGGGCTGATCCCAAAGAGCCTTGCGGTGGGAGTGAGGTGCAGGATATGGATGTTTGTAGGAGCTGGGTCCTGGGGGGTCATAGTTAGGGATGCAGGGGGGCTGGGCCCCTGAGAGGAGCTTGCAGTAGGGCAGGTCCCGGTGGGGGCTGCGGGAGCAGCCAGGGATAGTCCCAGCAGGTGGGGGGTCGTGGAGGGGGCAGCAGGTCCTGCAGCGGGGGCAGCAGGAGGGGACCGGTGGGGGGCGGCCCCAGCAGACCGGGCTCCCTGGAGGGGGCGGGCGGGCCGGGGCTGGTCCCTGCGGCGGGGCGGGCTGCAGGGGGGGGGGGGGCGGGGGGCACAGGAAGCGGAAAGCGGCGGCGGCGGCGGCGCTAGCGACGGCAGCGGGGCTGGTGCCGGGACGGAGCAGCATGGAGCCACCGTGAGAGGTGGGTGCGGGCGGCCCGGCTCGGCTCGGCTCGGCTCTTCCCGCCCCCGGCCCGGGGCTGTGCCCGGCTCCGCCGCGCTGGGTCGGGGCTGCCCCGGGGGACTCCGACCGCGCCCCGCCTGCCCCGGGCTGGCCCCCGATCCCCTCCCCGGGAGGCTGGAGCTTGCACCCCTCCGTGCTACCCCTGCCCGCTCCGGCAGCCCCCGCCCCGCCCTGCCGGGCCTGTCCAGCCCCGCGATCCCTGCCGGGCTGCCCCGCGGGGGCTCAGCCGGGCCGGGGGGGGCGGTGCCCGGGCACTGGCTGCCCGGAGTCCCTCTCCCGCGGGGTGCCGGCCTGGGAAGGGCTCTGCGCTGCGTCCCAGCCGCTGCTGGTCCCGAGGATCCCTCGGCTCCGCCTGGCCGGCACCTGGCTCCAGCTGTTAAACCTGGGGGGGAAGCAGTCACCGGCCTCCTGTAAGCCCTTCATAGCCGCCCGCCAGCTGGTACTTCACTGGCAGCTCCTGCCTGGTGGGTGCCCGAGTTATTTGGGCGCTCCAGGCTCCTCTTGCTGCTGGGAGGGAGAAGGAACTTTTTGTCTCTTCACCTTCCTCCCCCACCTCAAGCTGCATGGGTTGCCCAAGCCTCTCTTTTGGAGGTCTTCCACCTCTGCGCTGCGCAGAGCTTTCCCATGCGGCGGCATAAATCGGACCGGAGTCTCGTCCTTGGGCACTGCTGCGCCCGGAGTTCTGAATAACAGCAGCGCGCGGGACTGGAACTTTGCACACTCCAGGCAAAGCTCTGAGCAGCAGCGTAGGCACATCGGGGCTTGCCTGCAGACTGGGGAAGGCCACGCCACGCTGGCGAAATTCACACTTGCCGCGTTTGCTATCGGTGAGGGTTGGATGCCTAGGCCAACGCTTCCGAAGTAGGCGCCTGAAGTTCTTGGAAGTGAGGATGCTTGGGTTGTAAAAATGGACCTTGACGTTAGGCTCCTGGCATTTTATTTTTGAAAATCTTGGTCTTCCTTTTTAAATAGCAAAAGCTTTAATTCTGCAAAAATGATGGCTCAGCAGCCCCAGTGTGTATAATGTGATCTAGTTCCATAGAAGTCGGTTTGATCTCTGACTAATATGACAATTCACAGCTACACAGATCTGCATAGCTGTCTGTTCTTTAGACCATGGTGACTTACAACCTTGCAAGTGATCGAGATAAACCTGAAATCCTTCTGCTTCAAGAGAACGGACCTGTAGCAGTTGGGCTGCAGGGGACGCTCCTTATAGTTTTTAGCAATATTGGTTGTGATTGTGTCCCCAGGAAGGACAAAGTTATTACTTTTGCTGGTTTGTTGTAACAATTGTGAAATTTGAATGGTCACTTAAAAAAAAAGACAGTTTTCTTGTTAAGAATGTTACTTAATGGTTCAAAATAACATTCTTGTGCCAAAGACTCTTTAGTTACATATTTTACGAAGGTGCAAGTGACAGGGCATCGGCTTTCTTGGTCTAGGGAGGCAGAACTAACAATTGTACATAGTTTTAGAATATCAGTTGGGGAAATAGTTTTGATTAGTGGGAGAAGAATTTTATTCTGCTGCTTGGGTTAGTAATTCTTGCCTCATAGCTGCTGAGTACATAACCTAAGAATTTGATTTTAAACAGGCTTGGCTTTTTTCTCCTTTTGGGGTTTGCATATATAACTGGCTGCAATGCTGGGACTAATGTTGGTCACATAATAATTTAACTTGTTAATCTTAAAAATAAATGGTGAATACAGTTACAGAAGACCTCCTATATAAAAATTCGTTGCAAGTCAAAATTCTGGAAGGATTTCCAGCCCACGTTCAGCCACATAGAGAGGTAGCTAACAGCCAATGGCTGCCGGCCAGGAGCATGAAAGCTAAGCAGATAAACAGACTGTGTCGAAGTTAGGACACTGCTGCTAAATTCCCGTGTTTTGCTACTGTCCTTTCACCTCCACCACTGGTGAGTGCAGTCAGGGTTCCAGATAGCCACTGGCATTCTGAGCACCATGTCATCTGACCGTGCTCAGAGCATGTTTGCATGAAAACAGTGGTTAAAATGCTAGTGACTGCTGGTGCCTTGTGTATTTAGTGCTCCCAACAGAAGAGGGAAGGGCTGACAGTGCTACTGTCAAGGTAATACTATGTTTTGGAAATAATTCCTTACCTTCACTTCAGGCTTGCTGTCCCATTGAGATGAATAGAGGGAGTTCACACTTCTCTTTGGAGCAAATCCTGCCCCTTCCTCCATGGTTATTGAGGGCATTGCAAAGCCTGTGTGCAATTCCAGGTCCCAAAGTATGGGGAGCCCCTGCAAGAAATGCACGTTGGGTAGTTGAAGTGTAAGTGGCACAAAGGGTCCTAAAGAGTGGGGCAGACCCCCTCGGGGTACAAACAGACCTCTCAGTTGTTCTCCAGATCTCAGCTTTCATTTCACCCCTCCTCCCCCCAAATCTAGCTGTTGAGATTTCAGGGAGAACCTTGGAAACGTGACCTTAGTATAAACGGTGCAGATTAGTATGCCTCAGTTTGCAGAGGGCCTGAAACAATGGCTCTGAGGTTGAACTGCCCCGTCCATTTCAACCAACGCGAACTCCGAGGCCAAGATGCTTTAAATGCCAACGTCGTTCACAGTGTCACTGCTCCTGAAAGCATATATAATATAGTGAAGACTAACACCGGTGTTCCTTGACATGAGAGTTGTGGGCCCCCCGTGGGTCCCACAAAAGATTAGGGATGTGGAGTGTGTAGCAGATGTATAAACTAAGAGGTACAGGCTATTTCCCAAAAATGTGAGGAAGGCTGCTGTACCCTTGTGTCTGGAGGAGTCCCAGTGAAGCTCTGCTGTCGACTAGTAGCTTGTGGAGGCCCTAGAACAAGTCCTGTAGGAGCTTTTCAGGACAAAGACTAGTGGCTCCACGTGCTGTGGGCTGTAACTAGAATTTTTTGCTTGGCAAACGCTTCTGTTTGTTACAAAGCAAACAGCCCTGCTGCAGTTTTGGACGGTAGTACATATTCAGATGATTCACCCATATGTGTGTATCATCTATTTAAAACAAATTAATAAATCCTCCTATAGAAGTATATCCCCACCATATCATGTGAAAACCTTACTTTTTTATTTTAATATATAGGTTAACTGCCAGAGTGAAAGCTAAAACGTGACACAAACTCCAAGTGCAAAAAAGCATAGGTAACATAAAGGTTGCGCACTTAGAATAGAAGGCCCCAATCCTGCAATTGGATTCATGTGGGCAGGCCATTCTGTCCTTGTGAATCTGATTTCTGGACTGGGGCTCGAGTCAGGAAATGCTGAAGTTAAGGTTCTTGCAACATTAATTTGGCTACAGTGCTAATGCCTGGCTCTCTCTCTTTGTTCCTGTGTCATTTAATATATTAAACACCATGACTTTTACATTTAAGTAAAAGGAGAACAGAAAAATACTGCAGATGTACTGTGCAGCCAAGTTAATGCTGCTGTAGGAAATTTTAACTTGTAAATTTCCTGACTCTCTCGGTCTTTGACTAGGCAGCCCTAACATTGCCTTAATACAACTTTGTATTTAATTTCCAAGTCATTTTACTAAATTGTGAGAAATTTCCCTAGTTTGCTAGCTTACGGGCCTCCCTTGGCTAATAGACATTTAAAAATCAAGGCCAATTGCACACTTACCTGAACATGTGTGTACTTGTGGATGCTTTCTGCTGCTTATGCTCCAAATGGCATTTTGAAATGCACATAACTTCCTGAACTAACTGCCAAAGTCTTTCTAATTCAGTAGACGTTCTAGATCTGAATAAAGATGAATTCCTTCCTCAATCTGAAACTTCAAAGCTAAGCTGTTCTAGAGGTAGCTCTTCCCAAGCACTGCATGAGCAAACCTTGAGGGAATGGATGGGGCAGCATAGAAGGTAGGGTATTTTTGTTCACGTTTGTAAATCAAAAGGCTGAATGCAACCAACTCAATTTTGTTTTAATTGCCTTCCGCCGGGAACTTGCTCTTGAAATCAGTGACCAGACTGACTTCATCGGGAGTGGTATCGAGCACCAAGCAAGGAGAATGGCCGTTCAAAAGAAGACATTTTTGTGGGAGGTTTATGATCATGTCAAAATAGGGAGTTGCAATGAGTTACTTAACAACTTTAATTACAGAGATCTCCACTGTATCCTGTGGAGACTACCTTCTCTAATATGCAGTGCTTCATCTTGTTGTGAGGGGCTGGTGCTCGTTTTGAAAGGTGGTTAGCGGCACGAAGCAGGCCTTCGGGAGCATAATGAGGCTCTGTATCACCATATGGTCAGCAAGTGGATGAAGTTTGCAACACCTTTGTGGGCTTTGACAAGGACAAACACGGTAAAAGTACTTTCCAAGCCCTGCCCTGCCACGCGCTCGTGCCCAAAATGGCTTCCTTCAGTGCTAGCCCAAAGTGTCTCTGCTGACAGCGCATCCTTGAGTAGGGTCACACAAGATGACGGCCTTGTCTAAACACAGTTGCACCAGTTTAACTCAGATTGGATTTTAACCTGGTGCAAGCTTGTGACTAGATAAGGCTCCTGTCCGGTACAGTTACCCCTGTCCCAGGGCCAGGAGGAGATTTATTGTTAGTTAACATTTTTATTGTGATAGCATCTATAGGCCACAGCCAGGTTGGGTCCCATTGTGCTAGGCGCTATCACACGTCAGCTCTGTGCAGAACCTGAATGGCAGGAGCCTTCCCATTACTTTCTGGTCCTTCCAGTCGAGGACTACTGCTGCCTTATGCCTCCGCATCCGATGAGCCAGCTGGGGTTAGCCATTTCCTACTGCGGGCTACATGTCACACACCCTTCCCTGCCTGACTTGGGTGTAGGGTGTGCGCTCTCCACATCAATGGAGCGTTGTAGGGTCGTGGTCTCTGCAGGCCACACTTTTGTCTTCCAAAGGAGGGTGCCTGTGGTGTGCTCTGCGTCAATGGTTCTCAACCAGGAGTGTGTGTCCCTGGGGGTAGGCAGAGGTCTTCCAGGGGGTACATCAACTTATCTAGGCATTTGTCTAGTTTTACAACAGGCTACAGGAAAAGCACAAGCGAAGTCAGTACAAACTACAATTTCATACAGATTTTGACTTTGTTTATACTGCTCTGAGTACCGTACACTGAAATGTAAGTACAATATTTATATTCCAGTTGATTTATTTTGTAATTAGGTAGTAAAAAATGAGAAAAGAAGCCATTTTTCAGTACTAGTGGCCTGTGACACTTTTTTGTATTTCTGTGTCTGATTTTGTAAGCAAGTAGTTTTTAAGTGAGGTGAAAGTTGGGGGTACGCAATACAAATCAGACTCCTGAAAGGGGTACAGTAGTCTGGAAAGGTTGAGAGCCACCGCTGTGGGTTTCTCAAATTGGGTATGGTCTTCAGGCTACTGGGCAGCTGCCAGGGCAGCCCTTGATTGCCCGCAGTTGGGTGTCCTTAGATAGCTAATAGGCAAAGCCAGTGGTCTCCTTCCCAACTGAATTCAAACAGATATAATGCCCATTCATTACAGCCCTGCTGCCGGCTTTGGCAGGGCGCTCTGTTTAACCCTCAGTGTCAGGTGGCCAAGTCTGTGAGGTGCTGCAGAATTCTCACGTGAAGGGTATTGCTGTTGGTTGTGATCCAAGAGGTTGTACTTTTTGGGGCCCTCACATTGAGTTTTTGTGGAGCTGCATCAAAACTGTTGCTCTTGTTTACACAAAAAATGAGACTTGGCAGGATCCAGCCTGCCCGCCCTGGTGTTAATGAAAATACTTCCTGATATTGGTGCGTGTTCTCCACATGATCCTTCGTGTCGCTTCTCCCCACCTCAGAATGGGAACAGCCTGCTCTTGATTCATGTGTGGAAAGCCTGTGTACTTTTGCTGTAGCATCTGTCTGCTGAAATGCTATATTGACTCTCAACAGATCCTACTGCCTGTAAAGCAGCACACCATGTGTTGTCTCTCTGCTGCCAGCCCCGCAATAGAAGCTCCACTGCTAACACACAAGGAATTGCTGTATCACGGCACTGGTTACTCTTGTGGGGTTGTAATTGTTGAAGGGGACTGGGAATTAGCACTCCCGTTATTGGCTCTGCCACAGAATTGCTGTGTGCTCTTTGGACAGGCCACTTGCCCGCTATGCCTTAGTTTCTCCATCTGTAAAATGAGGATAATACCAACTTTCCAGGGAGGCTGAGAGACTTAGTAATTTATGTTTGCAAAGTGCATGGAGAACCTCTGAGAGGCATGACTGTTAGTTTCTGTAGTAGAAGCTAGTGTAATTCCTATCCTGGGGTGATTACCCCTCCTTGGATATACACAGAGCCCTGTCCTCCTCCCCACTTTGCTGTTCCCATCGTGGGGTACGTGTATTAGTGGAGAGGATAGCTGTCCTCATAAAGAATAGATTCGAATAAGGCCACAGACAATTTGTGATTGGATATAATGACTTTGAGCCCATACCTCTTAATGGCAACTTCTGTCTAATTCAGTATGTTCCTACTCTATTGCACAGAAGTCTTGCTGGTTTCTGAGCATTGCAGATTATGGCTGCAGCTGGTTGCTATTGATCATGTTCTGCCGATGGTGCTTTCTTCTCGTCACCATCCTTGTGCGCACACCTGCGCTAGCTTTCTATCTTCTCTCACAGTTCGAGCCTCTCCCACTCGCTCTCAGATCTATGCACGGCTCTGCTCTTGCCTGCGTCTCCACCCTCTTGCATCCCACCCAGCTTTGTGCCTCCTTTCATTAGGCGACGTTGTGCGTTGTGCCTGCAACATCCTCCCACAGCCACCTCCCTCTTCATTCAAATAACTCCTGCAAGCCCACCTATTTGGCAAAGGCCAGTAGCTCCCAATATTTATGTAACCTTTTTCAGTATTGTCCCCATTTGTTCTATCAGACTGTGAACGCTGGGGGGCCAGCACACTTTATACACTGTAATGTGGGGTGTGCTGTACACTTACATTGCTAATTAGAGCATGAGGTGCTAAGAAGATTAGCCCAGATGAGTTAAAGAGCTAACTTTTCTGCTCCTTTTGGAGGAGGTTGAATGTTTCTTGCAAGCAGCTTGAAAATTGCTGTGAGCAGAACATAAGTGAAGGATTTAATGAAAGCAAATTCTCTCGCTGTAGAACTTGTAAAGAAATGTAACACCAATGAAAGCAAAGGCCACGATACTGCTGGAGTCAGGAATAGCCTGGGCAGGAAATGTAGAAGATCTCTCTCCCCATCCTCCTGCCAGACACCAAGCTCTGCCAAGGGCCCACAGTCCTGCCACCTCCTGTTCTAGTGTCTGGGAATATGTGCAGTGACAACCCTGGTTTTGCACGTCTCAAAAACTGGCGAGTCTCTCCCCTCCTCTCTAATCAGTTTCACCTGTAACCTAATCCAGAGTATGAAAATGAGACAGGTTAATGTCCACCAGACCCTCCCGCAGAACTCCAAGACTCTACCTGACATGCTTGATTGTTGTTACAGTATCTTGTTCTTTCCAAAACATTGTTCCTTTTCCTCCTTGTTTACAAAGATGTCCTACAGTAGAAAACCCTACAAAATATACTGCATTGGCCAGGGAATGTGTAAAGTAGATGTGATCTACTAGTCTCTGATTTGACTCCTGTGAGGGTAGAGACTAAAAGCTGCAGTTCAGGGCCCAAATAGCATGTAGATAGTGAGGTATTAGGAGGCCTTGTCATCTATGGTATTTTATAGTAACTAATGCTAATAAAACGGGCACACCTTGTAATTATGCAAACAATACAAGTTCAGACACCGTGGGTCTGATGCTCTTCTGCCTTGCCCCTTGTGTACTCTCACATATACCTGTGCAGCGTGTGTGTAAAATGTTATCATTCTGACTTGGTAGCATTTTTATATCTACTTTGCACAGGTGTAAATGACATAAGGGGCAAGACGGTGGAGACTCAAACCCAGTGAATCTTTACGCATTTACCGGTAGTGAGTTACAGAAATCGACTGTGCTGTAAGCATTGGCTGTGTTGCCTTTTCCCTCACCATACCCTCTATTTATCCAAAGATGCTGCTGTCCCCTGGAGACCTTGAGATAAATGGGGCTGCATTGCATTGCATATAGCAGGAGCTGCTTATTTCCTAATTTATGACTCCACAAATACATGGACAGAACAAAAAAGATGTGGTATCTGTCCCCAAGAACTTGCACACTTAGATAGGGTGTGACAAATGTTGATAGATACTGCAGGTGGAGGAGGACAAGGTCTACCGTGGTAAGACCGTGATTGCTTTGCTTAGCAGAGCGTCAGTGTTGTACTCCCATCTGTTTTTCCCCTAGGTTGGTATTGAAGTTTAAGGCTCCTGTTCTTCTCTCCGTAGCGTTCTTTTAGGTTGAAAATCACTGACTCCCTGAAGTTTTGGAGCTGCTAATGATTACGACGCTGAGAGTGCATCCGCCTCAGGAGCAACGGCTGTTCACCCTCTAAGGAAGGAGATCAGTGCCCCTCCCAGTGGGGGGCAGGCGTCTGCTGCCATGGATACCGAATCGACATACTCGGGATATTCCCACTACTCAGGTCACTCCAAAAAAGCGAACAGACAAGGGTATGGAAACCATTCTTAATAAATTAGTGCTCTGAGCTGGGCAGCATCACGGGGAAAGATTCCCTTTTCCATAGATCATGTTAAAGCCCCTCTCAGACCAAAACACAGTGGCTCTGGAGGAGGCATAGCATGGGACAACTTTCTCTCTGAATAACTAGACGGGATACTATAGATAGGGCCATTGAAGACGGAGCTGGAAAAAGATTGGTTAGTTTAGTCATTAACTGAGAGGACTGGACAGAGTCCCCAGATGGAGGCTTGACCAATGTTTTTAAGCAGACACTTGCTATTTCTCCTACCTTTTACACTCCTATTCATCTTTCTCAGCTCGGGGCAGAGGTTCTCTTCCCGTCAGCTGCCATTTGAATACCTTGTGTGTGTAATTCAGGTGTTTAGAAAAACAGCTAAAAATAGGCGAAGTTTGCCTGAGTCTTTCATAATATTTATAATTTGTTTTTCTTTTTATATCATGGCAGCCACTAGCAGGCCCCATCCGAGATCAGGGCCCCATGGTTCTAGGTGCTGTATGGACCTGGACGTTCCCTGTCACGAAGAGCGTACGGTCTAAATATTGCTGTCAGTGCTCTCTTTAGTACTACCTCAGCCCCCTTGAGACAGTTTGATTACTGCAAACCCCCGCCCCCAAAATCTCCCACAGAAATCCTTGGGGGAAGGGAATATTCCCTGAGCTTTCATTGAGGGTGCAGGTGGGAGAGTTTCCCCTTCTACAAGCCTCTTCTGATGTTGCTGGGATAGGAGATGTTTGTGACCAGGTATTGAGAAGGCAAGAAATAGGTGCGAAGTTTCTAATTTAAGTCCGCTAGGCCAGCAGTTCCCAACCAAGGGTCCATGGCCCCCTGAGGGGTTGCAAGCCAGTTTCATGGGGCCACAGGGCCCTGCAGCTGAAGCCTGGTGCCCCCATGGGCCTGAAGCCAGAGCTGTGGGGCCGAAACCTGGCACCCCGAGCCCTGGCATCTCCCGTGGGGCTGAAGCTGGGAGCGGAGCCCTAAGCTCCGGCGCTCTCCCCGGGGGGCTGGAGCCCCAAGCTCCAGCACTCCACACCCAGTGGCTGAAGGTCCCCTTCTCCCCCCCGCTGGGCCCTGGAGTTTTTATAGCATGTTGTGGGGGGCCTCTGAAAGAAAATGGTCGAGAACCCCTGTCCTAAGCCAGGGACTGTCCTATACAGTGCCGAGCTCACTGTCAGCCCTGAACTAATGCCCCGTGCCCGTGGGGCCTGGCTAGTTGCATGTGAGATGGCACCTGGAATCAGGCTGTCCTTTAAAGTTTGGAAGGAGGGTCATGTTGTGAGGGCAGGCGCAGGCTCCTCAGTGCAGTGAGTCCTCTACACTCCTATTGCCAGAAACCATCTGCACACACAGGATCTACATTAGGCCCAAACCTTCTTGGAGGCATAATAGGTGCAGTTTGTTCTGAAAGGTTGGCATCACAAAGATAACTGGCAATGGGCTAGGGCACGTCTTGATTTACAGGAGGTTAATGAAAGTGGGTAAATCTCACTGGGAGGCCTGAGTCTGCCTTCTGGTGTATGAGTCACTTAACCTTCTTCTCTTCTTGCCTTTATGGGAAAGGAGTCGGGACAGGCACAAATCACCGCGGAGTAAAGATGGCAGTAGGTCAGAGAAATCGGTCACCATCCAGACACCTCCGGCAGAACCACTGCTGGGGAATGATGCCTCTCGGACAGAAGATGTTCAGGTAAGGAACAGGGAGCAAATGGAGATGTGGATGGGCGAAGCGTGGATTTGTGGGACAGAATTCTGCTTTGGTGACTGTCTTAGACTGCCTGCATGTTGATGGAAATGTGTTTGTTGCACTCTTGGTAACATGCAGGCATGGCTCTTGGGTTCCTTTTGATCACAGTTAATGCTGTTTTAAGGGTTTTTTTTTTTTTTTTTTTTTTTCCCAAGCCTCAAACTGCCTTGCAAAACTCTCTACCTATAAGGACTAAATCACTTCACCCACCACCAAAATGCAGTCACTTCTGTGGTGGGATGCAGTAGCAGTTTAACAGAGCACTACAACATGATTGAAGATAAAATATGAAAAACAAGGCTCCCTAATTGAAAGAGTCACAGGCTTTTAGGGAAGCAGATTGCCATGATCCTGTTATACCTCCACTCTTGTATAAAAAGGTGTGGGACCTTTAAGCTTACAAGTGGTTGAGACCTTGGTGTTGTCTCTTCTGAGAGCATCACCTTCAGTAGTACAGTGGCCTGTCTGACCACACTGAGGGCCTTAGTTCAGCATGGATTCCAAAGAGCTCCTGCTACTGAATCAGGAACACTTTGTGTCCTGCCAGACAATCTAAGCCAGCTGTTTTTACCACCTGATTAAGCATAGTTACCCAACCCAGCCTCCTCACCTTTCACCTGAGCAACATGCCATTTAAAAAAAAAAATCTAGCTTTTTAAAAGAGAACGCTTTCCAGAGGTAACAAAATTAAGCATTAGAAGAGGCAACCAAGATGATGAGTGTGGGAGAGGAGGAAGCAAGAGAATGTACAGCAAATATAAAAAACAGGAGTGACCGCAAAACCAAATTGAGTCATGCAGGAGATATATGGACACTAGGTCAGGCAAAGAATGGAAAGATACTGTTTCTATATTACATCTGTCTCAGAGCAGAGGCCCTTCTATACCTGAAGCTCCAAGGTTTGAAGCAGCCCTACTATGTGAATAGGAGCTGTAAAGAGCAGTGACACTTCAAGACAAACTTGGAATAGTTTCCAAGTAGAACGTATTTCAGTGCATCCTACGTTTCACTCTTCATCTGCATGCACTTTTTAAATTAGGACTGATGTCTTACACAAAACAAAGAACTGTCTCTTAAGAGTCAGAGCAGGTCTACACTTAAAACACCGTATCGGCACAGCTTCACCGCTGGAGTGCTTTAATGAAGATGTTTCTACACCAATGGGAGAGAGCTCTCCTGCTGATGCAGCACTATCTACACGGAGTATAACTACGTTCTTCAGAGGTGTAGATTTTTCGCATACATCCAAAGCGATGTAGTTAAACCGATGTAAGTCTGTAGTGTAGACGAGACCTCTGTCTGCTGCCTCTTCCCCCCTAGCAGTCTACGTGTTAATAGTTGTTAGAGCACCCAGATCCCACTGCAGAGGGTGCCAAATGAAGGTATATAAATAAACCTTCTTTGTTTATGAGACAATAGCTTTCGTAAACTGTCAAGCAGTTGTGAATGGGAGAGTGTATTGTGTCAGGTGGGACAAAATGTGCTGATGAGTTCTTAAGAAACAGGTCTTTATCTTCATGCAAATTTCAATAATAATGTAAACTAAAAAGTGAAGAAAAATACAGAAACAGTATGAGAAGGGCTGTCTCTTAGCAACTCAGACATTATGCTCCAGCAGCTTTTCAGCACAAATCTTTAGCCCAGTAACTCCATTTGACTGCATGAGCTTTCAATAATGCCATTTAAAATAGGAAGAACTGTTCGAGCACTGAGGCTGAGAACCAGAACTTGTGTGTTCTGCTATAGGCTTTGGCCCCGACTTGCTGTGATCTTGGCAAGTCAGTTCCCGTGTCTGTCACTGTTTCTTCATCTGTAAAATGGGGATAATTTATACTGGTCCACCTCACGGAGAGGGGTTGAGAGTCTAATGTATCTAAAATGCTTAGATCATAATATGGAAGGTGCTAGCAGAAAGCAGAGTACTATGGTGCTGCACTCCATTTCAGAACGAGTTCGGCCTGTCCAGGGCCTCTTTACAAAAAGTGTTAACATTTCTCAGACTAATTCAAGATGCTGGCTGTGGTTGGTCTCTCTCTTTTAAAACTTCAGTGCTTTAGGCCTGAGGTAGTAATGTCTCAAATTGCACCAGAAGTTACATTCTTGGAGCTGTTGTAATTAATTATCATGCCTCAGTCTGCTCCTGCTACAAGGATTCTTTAGACTTTTTTTTATAACTCTTTTGAGAAGCGAATATATTGATTTTATTAGATACCAGGCTGGTGGCCTGATTCAATGGAGGCCGTGCAACCATAGGACAAGAGCAGCACAACATCACCACCTCTGTTGACTTAAATTAAGCCTGTTCTTCGACGAGCACTTGCTCCCGTCCCTTCCAGTGTAGGAGTGTGTGTGCGCTCATCATCACAGGAAGCTTTTCCTAGTGGTATCTGCTGGGTCAGCTCTGGTGCCCCCTGGAGTGGCGCCCTCATGGTGCAGTATATAGGCAGAAGAAATCTGATCAGGCCCATTCCCCATCAAGGAAGGCCAGGGAAACAGTGAGATCCGTGCTGGGCCACTCTGATGGCCGTCAGCCAGTGGGCCCTGTTGACTCCAGCCCCAGAGAGGGATCTGTTGAATCCGGTGCATGTGGGCTCCCTGCTGAGGGTGAGCCATAAAGGAGATTCGGCCCTGGCAGTACCATCGACGCCAGAGGTGTATGAGGCAGCAAGGAGTCTTTTGACCCTCCCAGCACCTCCATCTCCTTCGGGCCGTGGTCCACCAGGGCCAGCTCTGGCACTGTAAGAGGCCGCCTCACGCAGACTGGTTCCAGCCTTGGGCAGGCCAGCGATGATGGCGCAACATCAACCCCCATCTCGCCTGACCTCAGGAGCCTCGACGCTGCGGTAGCGAACGCCAGTATGGCGCAGGTCGCATTCCCCGCACTGCTCATGGTCCCAACGCCGCTCTGGTTCACGGCACCATCCCTCACCATCACGGCACCGATATATGGCACCAAGGAGGACAGCATCTCCTTGGTTGCTCAGGAGTGAGTGCTCTGGCTCAGAATCCCAGGCTGAATCGGGTCACAAAGGAGCACGCATCGAGCAGGCCAAAAATATGTGGCTGCAACTCGGGGACCTGTCCTGCCACCATGGCCCCCCCCACCCAATGGCAGATGCCACCTCAGTGGCCAATGTGGGCACCGGGGGCAACTCAGGCCTTCCAAGGCTCCTACACAGGTTGCTCGCACTCAGCACTCTCTGAAGAAAGAGCGCCCTGGCCTTCCCCATCAGAGAGGGGTTCAGTTCCAAGGGTGGAGGTGGCAGATGCCCATGGTATACCCATGGGGAGTCTGCCAGCACCAGAGGACGTGCAGGACCTTGGGACGGTCCTGGCCACCTCGTCCTCTTCTCTGAATGAAGCCATAGCTAGTATGTTCATAGCACCGGTGCAGGATGATTACAAAGCTCACCACAGCTTTTACAGAGGATGGCCCAAAACCTTGGCCTTAAGGTAGAGGAGATTGCGGACTCAGCCCCAGCGTTGGTGGACATATTAACACCCCCCGGATCAGCCAGGGTGGCCTTTTTGAAACCTAGAAAGGCCCTGTGGCAAACTCCTGCATCCCTCCAGTCATGCTGAAGCGGGTCGAGAGGAAGTACTTCATAATCCCAAAGGGGTACGAGTATTTATACACGCACTCTCCTCCAGGATCCCTGGTCATGGCCGCAGCCAGTGAGTGAGAGGGGCAAGGACAGCAAAGTCCATCACCAAAGGCTAAAGAGGTCAGGAAATTGGACCTGTTAGAGAGGAAAGTGTATTCCACTGGGGGCCTCCAGTTGAGGATCTCAAACCACCAGGCTATCAAGTTGCTATGACTTTAATTCCTGGACAGCCATGTCAAAATTTAAGGAACTCTTGCCATCAGCGTCCCGAGTGGAGTTTGCAGCATTGGTGGAAGAAGGCAGGGCCATAGCCGAGGCTTCCCTCTGGGCCACCTTGGATGCTGCGGATGCGGCAGCCTGAGCTCTGGCCACAGCGGCAGTGATGAGACGCAGCTCTTGGCTTCAATCGTTAGGTCTGCTCTGTGAAATACAGCAAATGGTGCAGGACCTGCCGTTCGAGGTAGCTCCCTCTTCTCCGATCAGACGGACGCGCAGCATCGTCATTCAAAGGTCTCTTGTGCCACTCTAAAGTCTCTGGGCTTCCACACTCTGGCCCCCCCATCCCAAAGGTACTTTAAACCCCCGTCTTAGGGCCGTTTCTCCCTGCCACAGAACCAGCAGACGCAGGACTTTTGGCAATGGCAAAAGAAGGGTTTTAGAAGGAGGCACTCCGATCATTCTCTGTTGGTCCTCATGGCTGCAGCCGCCAGGCAACCTTTGGGCCCTAGGCAGAACTTTTGAAGGCGCGCCCAGGAGCGACGCAGCAGACCAGAATTTGGGTCTTACCCCGATGTTTGAGAACCGTTTATCCCACGTTTACTGGAAGTCGGTCAACATCACCTCGGACCACTGGGTGCTCCACACGGTAGAAGTGGAATACACTCTTCAGTTTATTTCTTCTCCCCCTTCTCACCTTCCCTCCCCATCCCTCTTCGGGAGCCCTTCTCACAAGAGACTTCTAACCCAGGAGGTACAGTTGTTCCTAAGAGTGAGAGCAGTGGTGGAGGTTCCCACAGAACTAAGAGGAATAGGGTTCTACTCTCTCTACTTCCTGATCCCAAAGTCCAGCAGGGACCTCAGAACTGTGCTAGACCTGCGAAACCGCAACAAGTTCATGAAGAAGCTGATGTTTTGCATGGTTTCCTTGTCCTTAATCACCTCTTCCCTAGATCCAGGGTACTGGTATGCTGCCCTCGATTTGAAGGATGCATGTTTTCACATAGTGATATTCTGGGGGCACAGGAAATACCTCTGATTCATCGTAGGCCACAAACATTATCAGTTTATGGTGCTACATTTTGGCCTGTTGGTGGCTTCACGGGTATTTATAAAGTGATTGCTGACAGCTTCCCTCAGGAAAGCAAGAGTGCAGGTTTTTCCATACCTAGATGATTGGCTGTTCCAGGGAACTGGTAGAAAGGCACGTAAGACTCGTTCAATCCACTTTCTCGAAACTAGGCCGGCAAAAGTCAATGCTCTTGCCAGTACAGAGAATAAAATTTATAGGGGCGGTTCTCAGCTCACCCCAGGCCAGAGCTTCTCTCCCAGAGAGTTTTTTCAGAGCCATCGAAGCCCTCATAAATTGTCTTAACCTTTCCCATCACCACAGCAAGGAGCTGCCTGAAACTTCTGAGTCACATGTCCTCTTGTACCTATGTGGTGCACCATTCGTGACTCAAACTAAGACCTCTCCAATCCTGGCTGGTGTTGGGGTATATATATCCGGCTGTCACCCATTAGACAAGGTTATTACAATCCCACCAGCGGTGATCCTCACCCTGCAATGGTGGCTGGACCCGGACACGGTGTGCGGAGGCGTCCCCTTTACGGGGCCAGTCCCTTCGATGTCACTGGTCACCGATGCCTCAGACATGGGATGGTGAGCCCACTTGGGACCCTTCAGGACTCAGGGCCTACGGTCATCACACAAACTGACCCTACACATCAATATCAGGGAGCTGAGAGCGGTACACTTAGCTTGCCAGGCGTTTCAATCCCATCTGCAAGGCAAATGTGTATCTGTTCTCATGGACAATACAATGGCAACGTTAATCTGTATAAACAAACAGAGCAGAGTTTACTCCTCCCCCGTGTGCCAGGAGGCGTTGAGTCTGTGGGATTACTGGGATTAGCCGAGTCCATTCACCTGGAGGCGTTTCACCTACCGGGCTTGCAGAACAAGCTGGTGGATCACTTGAGCAGATCCTTCGTCAGCCATCACGCGTGGTCTGTTCGCTCGGACGTCTTGAATGTCACTTTCCAGATGTGAGGATTTCCCCAAGTAGACTTGTTTGCAACCAGGCTCAACAGCAAATGTCTCCAGTGCTGCTTATGCTGGGGGCACATTCTGAGCTCCCTCTCGGATGCTTTTCTCCTTCCCTGGGGGGAGACTGTTTTATACTTTCCCTCCCATGGGCCTGATCCACAGGGTGTTGTTCAAGGTCAGAAGGGACAAAGCGAGGATGATCCTCAAAGCATGGCTGCGATAGCATTGGTTCTGGACCCTTCTGCACCTATCAGCGGACAAGCCTATTCAGCCTCCCGTTGCTCCCGGACCTGATCTTGCGGCCACCTGCTCCACCCAAACCTCACGTCACTGTATCTAACGGTGTGGAAGCTTCGTGGTTGGGTGAGGCGGAGCAGGGCTGCTCGGCGCGTGTGCAGACCGCCCTTATGAGTAGCAGGAAGCCCTCAACCAGATCAGCGTATCTGGCGAAAATGGAAGAGGTTCATGTTGTGGGCATCATGGAAAGAGGTTGTGCCAAATGAGACATCCTTGCCTCTTATCCTGGACAGTTTGCTCTGCCTGAAAGAGGAAGGTCTTGTGGTATTGTCCATATGAGTTCACTTGGCTGCGATTTTGGCTTTCCGTCCACCAGTAAATGGCCAGTCGTTTTTTAACCCAATTTGCTCTCGGTTCTTGAAGGGGCTGGTGTGTTTATACCGGCAGGTGAGTCAATCCCTGTATCCCTAGGTCCTCAATCTGGTGCTGTCAGGACTCATGGGGTCCCCGTTCAAGTCTATGGTGACATGCTTCTTGCTCCATCTATCTTGGAAATTAGTCTTAGTAGCCATTACTTAGACTAGGAGGGTCTCAGAAAGACCACTCAACTCTTCGTTGCAATTGTGGACAGAATGAAAGGGGACCTAGTCTCTGCCCAGAGAATCTCCTCATGGATTACATCATGCATATGCGTGTGCGTAACTGTTGTTCTTCAAGATGTGTTGCTCATGTCCATTCCAAATATACACCCACCTACCCCTCTGTTGGAGTAGCCGGTAAGAAGGAACTGAGGAAGTGGTGGGTTGGCAGCTGCCTATATACTGCTCCATGAGGGCGCCTCTCCAAGGGGCACCAGAGCTGACCTGGCAGATACTTCTAGGAAAAAGCTTCTGGAGGTGGTGCGCGCAGTGCATGCACCTCTACATTGGAATGGACATGAGCAATGCATCTTGAACAACAGTTATGGAAAGGTTAGTGACTGTTTTTCCTTTAAAAAAACAAAACAAAACAAAAAAACCACAAACGCTCCTGTCAGCATATTTGTGTGCAGAAGCCAAAAAGGTTTTCTCCAATCAGTCACGGACACACTTGCTCTGGGATATCTTTTTCTCTTCCAAAAATGTGTTGGGGTGCTAATGACTGATTTGGCAACTACAAAGGATTAAGGTGCCACTGTGTGGAATCTACCTACAAAGGGCACTGTCTGGAAGCTTTAATGCAGTTTGGAATGCACTGGTGTGAATTGTCAAGTCTTCAGAAGTCTGAGTCACTTCCTGAACAGCAGCTCCAAGTCAGATCCATACATATCAGATTAACTCTTTATCCTTGCCTTGTATAGGTGTGTCCGCGCAGATGCATCATGGAGTAGAAATAACCACTTGCAGGATCTCTCTGGCAGAAGTTCTCTAAAGTCAGAATCCTTTTATAGCTGACTTTCAGAAAACTATTGTAGACTGAAATTTGACTCTTTGGCAATTGTCCATACTTAGATATGCTGGCTTCAGGTTGAACAGCTTTTGGACACACCCTGTACTTTAATATAAGAGCTAACAGGTGTTGTAGACTCCCACAAATTCATGTGGTCCAGCATCTATAAATATCTACCTCAAACACTGCTGGGGAGAGTTGGATTGTTAGCTTAGCAAACATTGGCTAAAAGAATTCAGCAGAGGGGGTGTGTAATGTTTCTTCCATTAGTGAGGGAGACTGAAAAAATATGTAGTGGAACCCTCTGACAGTGAAGCAACTTATGTCACAACTTTTACTGTGGTTGAGGTTTCACTATAACCATAATTGCACTCGACTCATTGCTGACCATTGAAACAGAATTTCTCTTGCAGGTGGATTCTGCAGTGCACTTTTAAGTACTTGTGGGCTGGGGGAGCACTAGTTCCTGCATTTACAGACTGTTCTGTATCTGCAGGAGGTGGGCGCCTCTATTTTTAACTTCTAGGTATCTTTATCAGGGCTGGCTCTTCAGATCACTAAGCAGCAGTAGTAGATGCTCTCAATCTCTATCCCTTCATGAATCTCCTTCCTTCTACTCACAGTCGTACCGTAACATGTAATCTTTGCTGTCCCCACAGATTGGGCAGGGTATTTGATTTTCTTTCGGGGAACTGAAAGGAAAGACCCATGCACAGTAATCAGCATGGAGGGTTGAGTCACCTCTCCTGGGGCTGTAGTTGCAGGAAAAGATTCCAAACTTGGTTAGACCATTTACCCCTGCTTCCCCCCCCCCCCGCATTATTATCGTTGAATAAATTTTTGGGATTCTTCTGTTTAGCTATGTTGTTGGCTGGCAGTTTTCAGTTCTCTTTGGTGACCTTGTTGCTCTTTGGCTGCTAAACACAGAATGCCAGGACCTGATACAAACTGATAGTTCCTTATTCCCTTTCCCTTTCAGGATGACAACTGGGGTGAGACCACAACAGCTATCACCGGCACCTCGGAGCATAGCATCTCCCAGGAGGACATTGCCAGGATCAGTAAGGATCTGGAGGACAGTGTTGGCTTGGACTGCAAACGCTACCTTGGTTTAACAGTAGCTGCTGTCCTTGGACTCCTCGTCTTCCTTACCCCCATTGCCTTCATTCTCTTACCCCAGATCCTGTGGCGGAATGATCTGGAGCCATGTGGCACCGTCTGCGAGGGACTGTTCATCTCTGTGGCTTTTAAACTCCTGATTCTTCTGATTGGGACCTGGGCTCTGTTCTTCCGTCAGCCGAAGGCGGATATACCAAGAGTGTTCGTGTTCCGGGCCCTCCTGTTGGTCCTTATATTCCTGTTTGTTTTTTCCTACTGGCTCTTCTATGGCGTCCGCATCTTGGACTCCAAGGACACCAATTACCAGGGGATAGTGCAGTATGCGGTGTCTCTTGTAGATGCTCTTCTCTTCATTCACTATCTAGCCATTGTGCTGCTGGAGCTGAGGCAACTACAGCCCATGTTCACAGTCAAGGTGGTGCGGTCGACGGATGGAGAGTCGCGATATTATAGTTTGGGACACCTGAGGTAGGTTGAAAGTTCTTGGGGGCAGGGGAATGTCTGGAAATCTGTGTAAAGATCCAAGTGCAATGGCACAGAAGGCAATCCCATTTAGCATGTTTTTGTTAGTGTAATATCCATTGGGTTTCTCTGTCCTTCCCCATCTGAGGCTCTCGAAGTCCTTCATAAAGAGAAGATTAACAAATTAAACCTACTGGCTCCCCAGTGAGGTAGGAAAGGAATGTTCCAATTTTACGGATAGTGAAACTGAGGTACCGAGGCTGTGATTTCCCCAGGGTAAGAGCCAGTAGAGCTGGGGATTGAATTCAGATCTCCTCCGTCCCAGGCCTATAATCAACACACAGCTGCAGCTCATGTGACGTCCTCAGGGCCATACAGGTTGTATATGTATTGTGTGGCTGCGGCCCACAGAATACACCGAGAGCTACATATGCGGCCCACAATGGTCAATAGACTGAGAACCACTGCTCTAGTCCTTGCCTCCCTCTCTTCTCTTCATATGAAGAGGCAACATTGGGACTGCCAGAAGACTCCGTATATGCTCCTGCATTGGGTGGCAAAGGGAAAGGGTCCTTCTGCCAAGGGATCCGCAGCTGATGAGATTGGAATTTTTTCAAACAGATGATGTGGTTTCTCAAGCATGTGACCGAGATGGAGAGCAGGAAGGGGGCCCTATTCCAGGCCCTGTCCTGTTTGTGTGTCTGGACTCTGATGCTACTTGCTGTGAAGGAGTCCTGTCTCCACGCCCTAAGTATACAGATGAGCAAGTTTTTGGCCTGGCAGCTCCTAGGATGCAGCACTAGCTCCTCTTGAAAGAGCTGCCTCAGCTTGTCCCTCCCCTCTTAGGGTAATCGAAGACCCACACTGTGAAGTATTTATTTCAGCGGCTGTCAGCCGCATACATAAGGTCTGGCTGCCTTTTCAGTAATGCTACATTGTTGCTCCTTAATTTGGTTTCGGTATTCTTTGCTGCTGCAGTTGGTGGTGTGTTGTACGCTCTACTTTGTAGCTGTCTAGATGGAGCCAGGGTGCCTATAAATTATTAGACCTTCCTGAGCACTCTGGCATCTTTTAGATGTCATTTGATACCCTTAGGTGTAGGACTCATGCTTGACAGCTCCGCCCATCGTGCTGGGGTTCCTGCCTCTCTCAGGGAAAGGACGGGTGGCTAGAACTTTTCGGGGAGAGAAGGCTTGTTTCTGGGTCCCTTGCCCCATGAAACTGGTGGGTCAGAATCGGTGGTTGGCTCCTCAGGCTGGGGGAGGGAATGACCTCAAGCGTGAGAGGGAAGATGCTGTTAACTAGTGTGTGGATTAAACATCTGTCGAATTTATCCTGTCCAGAACCCTGTGGCATGCACAGATCTACACAGATGGGGAGATTAGTGTCTGCTGCTTTAAGTGGATATAGGAACTCAGGCTCATGCAGCCCGTTAGCGTAGCAATGGAATTGCTTTGAAGTAGTGGTTAGAGCAAGAGCCAGGGAGTTGGGACTCCTGGACTGTGTTCCTGGCTGTGCTGTTCACTCACGTGACTCTGAGTTAGTTCAACTCTTTGCCCCTGTAAAATGGGAGAAAACACCTACCTATCCTCATAGAGGGTGTAGGAGTAGTGGGGCGTAACTGGTTGTGTGTAAGGTACTTAGATCTGTCGGACACGCTGTTGTTAACAGCATAGTTGGTCTATTGCCTTTTGAGAGTTTTAGATCACACAATGCTAAGCTTCGTCAGCGATCAGTTCTAGTGGGTTTGTCAGGCGAAGGACCAAGAGCAGTCTTGCAGACTGGAGAAATCGAAGGGTAACCACCCAAGTGAGAATTAATCTGTACACTTGGGGCTTCACACACTGGGGTGTGAAGATGCCATTGTTACAAGAAGAAGAGTTCTGCATTTTTAAAACTTACTTTGGGTGTCTTTTTGCCCTTTTTTTAAGTGGAATTCTTGCTTTTGTGTGTTTTAGTACAAAAGGGTGGGAAATCATAGGTTTGTATTCATAGATAGTGGGGTGCCTCTCTCGCAAACATGCTTGAAACTAAGCATGTAGATGTGAATAGTCCCATTGATTTTGTGCTTAAGGTTAAGCACTTGCATAAGTCTCTGCATGATGAGTCCTAAAGTTGAAACAGGGCTTCTGTTAGAAGCCTGATATTTATTTATTTTTTTTTTGTTTTGTTTTGTTTGTTTTATGTGGCTTTTTTGGGGAAAACTTCTGGCTGCACCGAACTATTTGCAGTATCTTGCATGGTGGCAAAGGAGAATCTTCTAAAGTTCAGGGTAAATTGAACAAAGTCTGCGAGATATTTTCCAGGAGTAAGAAATCCCTGTCAGCTGCCTACAGTCCATTTTTTCCATATCCTATATCTAAATTAGTTTGATCTAGAAACTTAGCTAAATGTTTGGGTTGCAGAAGAATCTCACCAAACCCCACACTTCATCACAAATTACTATTCTCTCCACACTTGTTGGCAAATATTAGTATGCTAAAGTTGTACACACTTTACAGTGCGTTCCTTATCTTTGGTTTTTTTTATCATTGACTTAATTAAAGATGGAACCTTGTGCCTTTGGATTTGACTGCAGGATTAGGATGCAGATCAGCAACTTGTAGTAATAAAGTTTCTCATTAGTGTGACTAAGCAAGATTTCATTGTATTGTTTTTAAGTACAGGTGCCTTTTTACTGTTGATTAGTGACTTACTCTTTCCCCCCCACCCCCAAACGTATGGGACCTCTGGAATTCCATAACTTTGAACTCATATGGAGTTTATGATGCAAGACATCTTAAGTTGCAAAATCAAGTCCACAACTGAGCAAACAGTAAGTGTGCACTCTTTGTCCCTAATTTCAGTGACTACATCCACAGTCTCACAAATCAGTGTCTATAAAATGACTGTGTTAAACTTGGGAAAGTTGCCTTAAAAAAACCCTGAGAGCTAAAGTGGTGAAAATGACTAGTTTGTAATGCAGTGGCACCTTGAAGCCTCGATCTGTGTTCAGAACCCTATAGTGCTGGGCGCACTATACACACACATTGAAGAGAATCCCTGCCCCAAAGAGTTTATAATCTAATTTACAGCCATATTAGACCATTTCAGTTAGTTAAAAATAAGATGGAAACTCAGGAATTCAGAACCTCTTGCAATACAACTGTATTTTGCCGAGTCTTTCGTATAAACACAGCTCAAAATACACGATAAAGATATGTAATTGAAGCAGACGAGACAGTTGTCTCTGGATTGGGAGCTAGCATGGATAGACTTAGTGGATAGAGCACTGGACTAGTACTTGGGAGACCTGTGTTCTACTCCTGTCTCTGGCACTGGCCTGCTGGATGACCCTGGGCAAGTCACTTTGCCTCAGGTTCCCCATCTGTAAAATGGGTATAATGATATTTACCTCCTTTTGTTAAGTGTTTTGAGATTACTGATAGAAAGTGCTATGTAAGAGGTAGGTGGTGGTTTTGTGATTGTTTTAAATGTTTGGGCTGGCGAGAAAAGCCTATGGCTGCGATGACATAAGTATATATGTATTGTGACAGGGCCAGACCGCAGGGCTATGAAAGGGTACTGGAAGGCATGTATATTAGCCCCAGGCTCCATAAAGCCCTCTTCCCTGGGTAACCCAGCTGGGGCTAATTGAAGACAGTTGGGCCAATTAGGCCACCTGGAGCCTATCAAAGAAGCTGCCCCGGCAGTTAAAAGCCTCCATTTCAGGCAGGCCAGGTAGGCTGAAAGGGAGTTAACAGCCAGAGGAGAGGAGGCAGAGCAAAGCAAAGCAAAACAAAGCAAGCAAAGCAGAGCGAAGAGGAGTGAAGTGAAGCGAAGCAAAGCGGAGCGGAGCGGAGAGGAGCTGCCCTGCCCTGCCCTGCCCTGCTGCCACTATAGCTGCAGGGCTTGGGACTATCATCCACGGCCGCTACCATACCGAGACAGAGAGGCTCCAGCCGGGGAAGACACCACAACCCTTCACGCCGGTACGAGGGAGCAGTCTACAGGCCGGGGGGGCCACGGACAGGCGGCCCAGGGAAGGTAGTAGGTCTCCAGGACTAAGCAGGGTGAGACCACTCCTTACAGGGTCCCTGGGTCGGGGGCCCGGGGAAGAGGGCGGGACCGGGTCCCCCCCCCCCCTGCACTCCCCTCCCCGCCGCACCACTGGCACAGCCGCTGAAGCGCAGGATCCACAGGGCAGGACAGGCGCACCCTGCCACACTGGTGTCAGAAGTGGGATTCAGCATGCGCAGCGGCTAGAGAGAGGGAGAAGAAGAGAGGAAAAAAAAAAAAAAAAAAACCCCAGGAGGGTGGGGGACTTTTCCTTTCTTCCCCTCCTCACCACAATGGACGACGTGGTAAAGGCACTCATACAAGCCACGGCGGCCCAGCAGGAGGCCACCCGGGCCCAGATGGCCACCCAGCAAGAATCACTGCGGCTTCAGCAAGAGACTAATCAGTTGTTGATCAGCCAGGCCAACCAGGACCGGGCCCTTTTGCGAGAAGTAGTGGCCCAGCTGAGGACCCTGGCTTCTCAAACCACAGGGCCGGATGGGGCGCGAACACTACGTGCCACCGGCTATCTGCAGAAGATGACTGGGGAGGACGATTTGGAGGCGTACCTCCTTACTTTTGAGCGGGTCGCCGCACGTGAGGCTTGGCCCCAGGCTCAGTGGGCTGGTATTCTCGCCCCCTTCCTGAGTGGAGAAGCCCAGAAGGCCTATTATGACCTACCCGTGGCGGCGGCGGCGGACTATGCCCAGTTAAAAGCAGAAATCCTGGCTCGGTCGGGGGTAACGACAGCCGTGCGGGCCCAGAGGTACCACGACTGGAGATTCCAGGAGGGCAAGGCTCCGCGGTCGCAACTATTTGACCTCGTCCACCTCGCCCAGAAGTGGCTGCAACCAGAGGTCCACCGGCCGGAGAAGGTCCTGGAGATCCTGGTTATCGACCGGTATATGAGGGGGCTGCCGGCCGACCTCCGCGCTTGGGTAGGGCAGAATGACCCCTCATCTTATGACGACTTGGTTGCACTAGTAGAGAGGCAGGTAACGGCCAGGGGTCTCACCCGGCCAGTCGGAGGGGACTTGCCCCGGGTCAGACGACCCGCCCCAGTTCTGGGGGTCCGGACGCCCGAGAACCCGGCAGGGACCAGGTGGAAAGCGAAGGGGACTGAGGGCCCACCGGAGGCCACCAAGGGACGGGGTGATGCGGGCAAGGAGGACAGAGCTAGACCCCCTAGCCCAAAGAACAAAGGGGTGTCTAGAGCCCCCTACCGCTGCTATGCGTGTGGGGAGTGGGGACACATAGCTGCCCAATGTCCCAACACCGAAGAACCCATGCAGTGCAACCTGGGAACCTGGCCGGACTCCTGTAGCCTAATCCACCTCGTAGGGGTTGCCCTAACCCCCCACAGATACACGAGGCCGGTGAAGCTGAACGGAGTCAAGACCCTGGCACTGGTGGATTCTGGGAGTGCCATTACGCTCATCTCGGGAAGATTGGTGAAGCACAGCCAATTAGCACAAGCTAAACGCACGGGGGTGACATGTGTCCATGGGTCCGTAAGCTACTACCCCACCATCCCAGTGAACATTGAAGTTCAGGGGGTGTCACCAGAGTGACAGCAGGAGTGGTCCCTAGGCTCCCATACCCAGTTCTTATAGGAAGAGACTTTCCGGGCTTTGGGACCCTCCTTCCCCCAGAGGGGCCCGGGGGAGGGGAGGAACCTGAAACCCCCGGGCGGGCCCTCCCCTGTGAGGACCACCCCCCGATGTTCTCTGAGATCGCCCAGGATCTATTTCTAGCCCCAGGGAAGGGCCGAAAGACCCGGGCCGAAAGGAGGGCGGCTAAGGCTTTGGGCACAAGAATCCTGGCCCAGGGGCTAAAGCCCGCCATGGTAGGCAGACAGACCCGGGCGACAGCTAGAGAAACAGCCCAGAGCGAAGAAGGCCCTGAAGCGGACACTGAGCCGAGTCGCACAGAACCGGAAGCTGGGGTAGAAACCGGTCCCTTGGAGCTGGGACAACTAGGAACAGTGCGAGAGAACTTCGGTCGAGACCAGGCCGGTGACCCAAGATATGTCAACGCCAGGACAGAAGTGGCCGAGATCGATGGAGTCCCAGTGGAGGGAAGAGCTCGAGGCCCGGGGCCATACTTTCTGGTAAAGGGGGACCTGCTGTATAGGGCCACGGAGATAAGCGGGGAGCGGGTGTTACAGCTCCTGGTGCCGCGGAAGCATCAAAATGCCGTGCTGAGCTTAGCCCACAGCCACCTCTTTGGGGGGCACTTGGGTGTAGAAAAGACCCTGGCCCGAATCCTGAGGAGGTTCTTTTGGCCAGGTATACACGAGGAAGTTCGGCGCTATTGCGCCACCTGCCCCGAATGCCAATTACACAGCCCCCAGCCTCATTTGCGGGCCCCTTTAGTGCCCCTACCCATCATTGAAATCCCATTCGAGCGTATTGCTATGGACCTAGTGGGGCCCTTGGAGAAAACAGCCAGGGGGCACCAACACATACTCGTTGTCCTCGATTATGCTACCAGGTATCCAGAAGCCGTTCCCTTGCGGAATACCACTTCTAAAGCGATCGCAACAGAGTTAGTGAAGATTTTCGCCCGGGTGGGGCTGCCCAAAGAGATACTAACGGATCAAGGGACCCCATTTATGTCGAAGCTAATGAAGGACTTGTGCACTCTCCTACGGGTGCGGGCCCTACGGACCTCCGTCTATCACCCCCAGACGGATGGTCTGGTGGAGAGGTTTAATAGGACTCTCAAGGCCATGATCAAGAAGGTGGTGAGCCGAGATGGCAAGGACTGGGATACCCTGTTGCCGTACCTTATGTTCGCCATTCGCGAGGTTCCCCAGGCCTCCACGGGGTTCTCCCCCTTTGAACTACTGTACGGGCGTCACCCCCGGGGCATCTTGGACATAGCCAGAGAAACCTGGGAGGAGGAGCCCACCCCGGGAAGGAATGTTATTGATCATGTACTCCAGATGAGGGATCGGATAGCCCGAGTGACCCCCATTGTGCGGGAACATTTAGAGAAAGCCCAGAGGGCCCAACAGGTCCACTATAATCGCCACGCCATGGTTCGACGATTCCAGCCAGGAGACCAGGTGATGATCCTCGTACCTACCGCTGAGAGCAAACTGTTGGCCCAGTGGCAGGGGCCCTATGAGGTGGTCGAGCCTGTGGGAGAGACCAACTATAAAGTACGGCAACCAGGGCGCCGGAAGCAAGAGCAGATCTACCACATTAACTTATTAAAACCATGGAGGGCCCGAGAAGCATGTATGACCTTCACCCAGGAGGTAAGCGCGCCTGAACAAGTGAAGATATCCCCTGATCTAACGCCAAACCAAAAGGCCGAGGCAGCAGAGATGGTAGCCCGGAACCAAGATGTCTTCACGACTAGCCCAGGCCGAACAACGGAGGTCTTTCACCACATCGTCACCAGCCCTGGGGCGAGGGTTACGATGAGACCCTATCGAGTACCCGAGGCCAAAAGAAAGGAGATTAAGGCTGAGGTCAAAAAGATGTTGGAGATGGGGGTCATAGAAGAGTCCCATAGTCAGTGGTGTAGCCCAATTGTGCTAGTACCGAAGCCAGACGGCACTACGAGATTCTGCAACGACTTCCGCCGGCTAAACGAGGTATCTCGGTTCGACGCATACCCCATGCCTCGTATAGATGAGCTTGTGGACCAAGTGGGCAAGGCCCGATTTCTGACTACCCTAGATCTGACCAAGGGATACTGGCAAATCCCACTAGCTACAGAGGCAAAGGAAAAGACGGCATTTTCAACACCAGATGGATTGTTCCAGTATACGGTCCTTCCCTTCGGATTACATGGGGCCCCAGCCACCTTCCAGCGCCTAATGGACAAGCTGTTACGCCCTCATGCTGACTATGCCGCTGCGTATCTGGACGACATAGTCATTCATACCCCAGATTGGGAGACACATCTGAGGAAGGTGGAAGGGGTACTGCACACTTTGAGGCGGGCTGGCCTCACCGCAAATCCCGCCAAGTGTGCCATTGGTCTAGCCGAGGCTAGATACCTCGGATACATCGTAGGGCGGGGCACAGTAAGACCCCAGCTCAACAAACTGGAAGCCATCCAGGATTGGCCTCGGCCCAACCGAAAGAAGCAGGTCCGAGCATTTTTAGGGGTGGTAGGGTACTACCGACGGTTCATCCCCCATTTCGCCTCCAGAGCCAGCCCCCTGACGGACCTTATCAAGGCCCGGGGCCCGGACATGGTACGATGGACCGCAGGGGCAGAGGAAGCCTTCGCAGACTTACGGACGGCCCTCTGTAATAACCCCGTACTCCTTGCTCCTGACTTTACAAAGGAATTTATTCTGCAGACCGACGCCTCAGAAGTGGGGCTGGGGGCGGTCCTGTCGCAGATGGTAGGTGACGAAGAACATCCCATTATGTACCTCAGTAGGAAGCTCCTCCCAAGGGAGCAGAGGTATGCAGTAGTGGAGAGGGAGTGCCTCGCCGTCAAGTGGGCTATGGAGGCACTCCGTTACTACCTGCTGGGACGCCACTTTACGCTGGTGACCGATCACGCGCCCCTCCAGTGGATGCAGCGGAACAGGGAGAAAAATGCGCGGGTGACCCGGTGGTTCTTGTCCCTCCAACCTTTCCGGTTCACCATACAGCACAGGGCAGGACGTCGCCACGGGAATGCTGATGGTCTGTCCCGGGTCCACTGTCTGACGTCCCAAGTTGCCCAAACCTGGGGGCTTGAGCAGGGGGAGGATGTGTGACAGGGCCAGACCGCAGGGCTATGAAAGGGTACTGGAAGGCATGTATATTAGCCCCAGGCTCCATAAAGCCCTCTTCCCTGGGTAACCCAGCTGGGGCTAATTGAAGACAGTTGGGCCAATTAGGCCACCTGGAGCCTATCAAAGAAGCTGCCCCGGCAGTTAAAAGCCTCCATTTCAGGCAGGCCAGGTAGGCTGAAAGGGAGTTAACAGCCAGAGGAGAGGAGGCAGAGCAAAGCAAAGCAAAACAAAGCAAGCAAAGCAGAGCGAAGAGGAGTGAAGTGAAGCGAAGCAAAGCGGAGCGGAGCGGAGAGGAGCTGCCCTGCCCTGCCCTGCCCTGCTGCCACTATAGCTGCAGGGCTTGGGACTATCATCCACGGCCGCTACCATACCGAGACAGAGAGGCTCCAGCCGGGGAAGACACCACAACCCTTCACGCCGGTACGAGGGAGCAGTCTACAGGCCGGGGGGCCACGGACAGGCGGCCCAGGGAAGGTAGTAGGTCTCCAGGACTAAGCAGGGTGAGACCACTCCTTACAGGGTCCCTGGGTCGGGGGCCCGGGGAAGAGGGCGGGACCGGGCCCCCCCTCCCCCTGCACTCCCCTCCCCGCCGCACCACTGGCACAGCCGCTGAAGCGCAGGATCCACAGGGCAGGACAGGCGCACCCTGCCACAGTATATATAAGTATACTGACCTTCTGCATAACACAGACCATAGGACTTCCCTGAATTAATTCCTGTTTGAACTAGAGCATATCTATTAGAAAAAAAAACATACAATCTTGACTTAAAAATTTCCGGCGATGGAGAATCCACCACAAGCCCTTGATGAAGAGGTTAGGAGGAAGTGGTCTTCCAAACCTCCTGCAGTGATCAGCCTTTGCTGTGAAGCATGAGATCTGATTACTCTCAGCTTGGCCTATAACTACCAATTGTATTAGTAATTTAAAATATATTCAGCTATGGCATCCGAGACTCTGACCTCCTGTAGAAATAAGTTCTGCCGGCTGAGTATATGCTTGGTGAAGTAGCACAACCAACTCTGCAGTCAAACCCAGTAGCCCAAGAGGAATTGGACACCCCCTTGCTCATTCCCTGCTCAATTCCACCATCTCTAAAAGGTTCAGGTAGGCAGAATTTGAGGGTCTTCTCAACCGAAGCTAACCCTACCCACATCTGTATAATACAGCTTTTCTCTTCTGTTTTCATTCCCCACTGCATGACGCTAGCCAGCCCAGAACTTCCCAGGAAACCGAGTGTCAGTCTGCTAACGGGACGCTAATTGCCACCGAGGATGTAAAGCTCTCTTGGACCTAGGCAGCCAGCCCTAGTGTGGCCTTTCAGTGCTGGTGAAAGGTGCCAGACTGATGGCCCTGGAGGGTGAAATCCTCCTGACTACAGAACACGCCTAGCACAGAAAGTGACAGTGTAAGCTTCCCCGCCCCTGTGCTTGCCGCTAGACTGCAGCAGTGACTTGCGTGGGCCCTCTCCAGAGGTGAGGGGCTAGCTCCTCTGTCTCCATACCCGTTTGGTTCTTGGCCTCTGTGCGGATGTCAGCCGTAGTTTGTGATATCGGCGGTTGATCACTGGAGTTGCACTGAGAGCCAGACACACTTCACCCGCCAAATAACTATCTGACCCAACTGAGTTCTGATTGTTGTCTGCTGTTGGGTTTCCCAGACACTTGGCCCACTGGTCCTCCCTACCCCCTAGGTTCTTGTATACCCAAGGAACAGCAGCTGCCTGCTGCATCATCCAGCTGTGATGGTGTCAGCGGCCATAGAGGTATCATTGAAGTGGATGTGCCAGTGTTCCCTGAAAATCTTTGCTGTGTTCTCAGCAGCTTGTACTGTGGGCTCCTTCACGCCTGGAAATGAATGATGGTAGGAGCATTTTATTTCTTCATTCCCTTTTATGAGGGTTGGTCTGTCTGACAGCTTGCTCTGATGCATTCTGTATTGTGCGCTGTCAAAGGGAGCATCAGGATTTCTTATGGCAGTCGGAGCAGCGCCCACTGTCTAAGGGAGCATTTCTTGGTGACTGAATCTAACAGCAAAGTCTGGTGGTACAAGCGCTCTCTTGTTACAAATGAGCATTCAAGGAGATCTGATGGAGTGTGACCTGGCTATATGCTACAGTTTTCCCTAGGTTACCAGACTTAGAAATTCAACCCCCAAAGTCTGTTTGGTTGACTGGCTGGTTTTGTATTTGTGTGCGTGTGTTTGAAGGGAGTGCAGCTTCCCAGTGTAGTCCCTTACTGAACAGACTTCCCCAGCGGGCTTTTAAATACCAGTTTAAATCTGATTTGGCAGTGGGTGAGAGTAAGAGACTGGGAGCTGAGATGTCCAGTTCCTGCCTCTGCCCCGTCCACTGTGTGACCCTAGTCACATCATTTCACCTCTATGCCTCCGTTTCCCCAGCTACCTCACAAATATGGAGGCCAGGCTAGTGTAATGAAAGTTAGTGCGGTGTGATCCTCTCCTGAAATGTGCTGTTGTACAAAGCTGTTCTGGACACACACTGTTGAAATAGTAGTGAGAGAATGATGCAGCCCTGGGGCCTTACGAGCTCCTGGTCTACAGCCTTCCGATGGAGCCTGAGCTCTGGTTTTCGATTGCTTTGCATCCCAGTAACATCAGTGTGGGGTGGCATATGATGCACACCAGCCAACGCAACTGTTGCTCTCTGCTGCTTGGAGTTGCTGCAGTAGCAGAGATTGGGAAGTGACCTTTATTCCCTGCCGTGATGGTTTCACATTTTTGGAATACTTGTAACTTAATATTTTAACAGTTCCTAATTTGTACTTGCAGGTGAAGGGGCTAGAGTCAATTATTAATCTCTGGCTTTCTCTTCCTCTTACTGTGTGACCTCCTGAAGGGCAGACTGATGGGCTGTGTCTTTCAGATGGAGAAGTAGCAGAGAAATGCCATGGCTTAGTCTGCGGGGATTTTTGTCCTTGTTTTAGTTCTGCAAACTGACAACACACAGCAGTAGATGTACAAGCACTTCAGCTACCCTGTACTTATGGGTTTGTCATCTCCCTCTTCCATTGGTGTCCATGTTACCTAAAATGCCAGATGGCTCCCTCTGAACTGCCTACAGTGAATTTTGTGGCCACTATAGAAAAGGCCCAGGAATCTACAAACATTAAGAAAACAAAATCCCAAAGCTTTTAACACAGACTTTCTGTGACAAATCATGGTGTGCTAGGATTGTATCAAAGTAATAAAAATCCAGATCTAGTGTACAAAAAATTAAGTTTACAATAAATGTGTTAAAATATATCTAGGTAAAATGGCAGCTAATACCAGAGCCTCCCCTTAAGGAAAAGGGGAGAACAGCTAGGGAATTCAGTCTCTACCGCTGATCTTAAGTCAAACTGTGCAGGCTTGTCTTCACTGCAAAGTTAATTTGACTTATAACTCAAATGTTGTGTCTCATTTTAGTCCCCTATGGTGTGGATTGATTTAAATCAAGGCAATTTAAATCACCAAGTGGAAAGCCTTGATTTAAATTATCAGTGTTAATTAACTTTTCCATTTTTATTTTAGTTATTTTTCTAAAGAAAGGTACATTCTCATAGGTTGATGTAACCATGAAAACATGTTGATTTACAACTAAATAGAGCATTTACACTAGATTTGGCGCATCTTTTTGCTACCTAGGAGGTACACTATAACTATGTACATTTATTTAAGCAATTATATAGCTTAATATTTTAAAATTCCTGTTAATTTAGTATGATGTTAGAAAATGGTGAATGATATTTTGCTGCTTTATTAGAAAATTAACTTTTTGCTCACCATTTGTGTCAAGCGGCATTAGGAAAATAACTGAAATTCAACTCACAACAGCAAATACAATCTATTTTTATTAAACAAAACAAGCCCTTAATACAGTACATGACCCGTTGTGACATATTTATTAAGCTTGACCTCGGAAGTTAGATGTTTTTCCCCGATTCCTCCTTTTTATAGAAAAGCAGTCTTTAACACCGTTTTTGATAGAGGCTCAGGGATTCAGCATATTTATTTTTTATTTAAATGTTTAGAGAGATAATAGGTTTAGGCCTTAATACATTCTGTATTAAATTCAGATTTCATTTTAAACAGGTTTCTTTTTAAAAAGAAAACTTACAGTAATTTAAATAAAATAAAAAACCCAATTTAAAAAAATCAAACTTTTTTTTCCTCTCCCATTGTCCCCTCCGTACACACAACCCTTAATTCCAGTGTAGCGGTGCTTTTAACTCAAGGTGGCTGTCTTTTTGGGGGGCAGGGTATAAGCTAAAACTTGTACAAGCACAACTTGTCAGCTACTGACACAATTCTAGTACTGGATGCAGGGGAGCATCACTCAAGAACCACTTGTCCTCCAGTGCCCTTCCCCCAATTCCTCTGTGTGTTCAGAAAGGATTACACACAAGTATTCCCAGCAATTCCCTGGGAAAGAGTTCATAGAGCAGATCATCTTATTGCAGTACTAAGAACCCTGGGGCGTATTCCCGGAAGTCCCAGTGACACACAAGGGTGAATGCAGCACCACTGTGGACACTGAGGCCATATTACGCTTGGGGTGCATAACTAATGTGCTGTAGCTATACTGCTTTAATCCCACAGTGGAGATGCTTCCTATGGCAATGAAAGAGGTTTTTCCGTTGCAACAGGAACTCCACCTCCCCTTGCAATGGTAGCTTGATCGATGGAAGCATTCTTCTGTTGACTTAGCTGCGTCCACAACATGGGTTAGGTTGGCTTGACCACAGCTCTTAGCAGTGTGGATTGTTCGCACCTCTGAGTGCTGTAGCTATGTCGACCTAAGTTTTAAGTATGGACCAGGCCTGGGTCTTGCTTCACCGTGGGGCTGCTCTGACTTGAGCTGGGCTAACTTGAGAGGAGCAACACAAGTTCACACTGCAGTCAAGACGTGCCCAGCACGTGCCTTGCTTGGAAATGGTGTGTGTGAGAGGTGTGTGGGGTCCCTCAAACATGGGGCCTTATGCTGCATAGTCTCACAACAGCCTCTACGGGTTGGTCTGTGCACAGACATAACAAAAGGGGTGAATTTAACCAGTTTAGATATTTCCATGCCAATTTGTGTGGCCTTCCAGTTTGGAAGGAAGTGGCTAATGTCGGTTTTATTGAAGTCTAACTACTGACTTTAGCTGGTTCCCCACCTGAATGAGTGTCCTCATGCAGACTGAGACTGAAATAACTAACTAGTTTTGGGAAACAGAGTAGTTAAATCTCTGCAAGTGTGTGAACCAAGCCTAAAATGTAGTTCAGGTTATTGCCCCCCTACACCTGTATTCAACCCTGATCTTCACTGGGGAGTAGCTTCTTGGCATAATCTGGGCGGGGGGAGTGTTTAAGAGAGAATCATGAGAAATGTCCCCAAAAGAGATTAAAGCTGTTCTAGTTCAGGGACCTGGCAAACTGCCTTTGAATTCTGAATCTGATAATCCTGGGTCTTGCCAGGGATCAAGTAATGGGAGATCCTTTCCATGGGATAGCATTTGGTGAAGTTGCTGGCCAGTGTCTAGAATGAAACCAGCGTGCTTTTGCTTTGTTGCAACAAATGAGACCTTTTAAACAAAAATAATCTCTTACTGCATTGATGCATGAACTGAAAACTCTTCTAATGGTCCCCTAGAACGTTTCCTCCTGCTTATTTACATCAAAACTGAGCAAATACATTGAATATAATTTCCTTCTTAACTGTCAAAGCTATTAATGTGTGTGCGTGGGGGAGAATTTCCTAGCAGCGCTTGCAGAGGCTCTTTAACCAACTTACCCAGCATAAGAAAGATCATCAATTTAGCTTTAAACCCCTTTTAAAACGTGGACCCTCTATTACTCCGTGAACTGATTCGGTTTTTCATGATATGTACAAGAAATAGAATATGCTTTTCCATACTTAAAAAAAAAAAAAAGGGGTGGGGGGTGGGGGGAGGAACTGAGGGAAGCCAGAGTTTATATTTAGGGGTTTTGCATTTGTTCTTATTTTTACTGTGTGTTTTGAGATCTAAATTCACTGCAGGTATAAATTGGGACAAATCCAGTGATGTTAATTCAGACATTTGCTTAGGCGAGTGGTGAATTTGATGTAGGGGGATGAGTCTTTGTACCACTCCGTATCTCTTGAGCCATTGATGTAGGGGCCAGTGCTCCTTTACCCTGGCTATTTCCTGCGTGATGGTAGCTGTGGTGCATCTAGAAAAGGTGCAGAATGGACCCCTTGCAGCCCCAAGAGTGTTGGAGCCAAAGCCCCCAGCCCCTTCTGTTCCTGTGCCCAGCTCTGCACTGGCACAGAGTAATCTGACCCAGATGTACTTTCTGCTGTTCTTGGCAGATCACAACTTCTATTTTAGGAGCAAAAATGGCTTTTATTGATGTTGTCAAAACAAAACAAAATCTTTGAATAATAGAAAAAAATTGCTTCCCTCCTGTTTCTTTGAAGTCCTGAGATCCTAGGCACCAGTGTCTGTTGTGTCTGGGAGACTTTAGGGAAGCACTGAGCAGTCCCTATAGACAGCTTTCATCATTGGTAAAGGAGAAAATGGGTGGTGGTGGGGGTGATGGTGGTGGTGTTATATACTCAGTCAAGCACTGACAAAGCACTTTGCACTCTTTTGGTGTCTACCTTTGTTTTCCAACTTCTTATCCAAAGTGCATTAGAGGGAGATTAATCCAAAACTAGAAATTCTGTCTTATGCTAAAAGACTTTTTGGAAATTAAAGGCTTAGATGCCTCTTTTTTTTTTTTTTTTTTAAAAAAACACACACAGACAATCCTTGTTGATGTTCTTTGAGCTGGTGTCTTATTGTTAGTAAGAGACCTGAGAGAAATGGGTTGTGTCTGCAGCTCCTGTGGATTACTGAATGGTATTGAAATGAGCTTGTTAGTCTTATAGGTCTCCCTGCAGTTGCGTTTTTAAGTGCTACTGCACAGTGTGGACGCACGGGGTTGGACATGGCAGTCTATTTGTCTGCAGAATAAGAACAGCACTTGGTAGCACATGCTTCTCCAGCATGGTGCCAATGATCTGCCTCACCCCTGTCCTAAAGAAACCACCTCCAGAGTGAAAATGACATTCGCTTACCATGGCCTCGTCAGTCTTCGGCGCCTTTGCTGAGCCTGCCAGCAACAGGGACCATCTGTGGTTTGGACATCAGGAACAGAGACCACCAATTCACTTTTCTCGTAGGCCCCCAGATACTGTGTGATGACTTTGGTTCACTGCGGTCTTAGTATGGGTTGGAATCGTTGACCTAGAGATGAGACTGAATCTCACTTCTCTTCTCCGCAGCCCTCCAGGCCTCTTCCCCCTGCACTTCCTGGCACCTGCTGTTCCACGCTCTAATTGAAGCCTTTCAAGAATACTGACAGCTAAAGACGGGGGGGTTCCCTTCCTTGAAGGAAGCTGGAATGACCAGCTGACTTGTGCTGCTGCTTACTGCGGCTGTGTGTGCTATGCTTGGTGATGCTGTGCAGGTTCACAGGGCCTGTTGAGCTGTAATTTTAAGATGTAGTGGATCAACTTCCTGAAACCGTCCCTTCGTGTAAATTGCCACCTCTGTTCTTCGTCAGCCCTCCCCCAGCCAGGCTGATCAATTGAGAACGGAGGCCTTTCACTTTTTAGGCCTGCTTCAGCACTAGCAGTTGGTAGGTTGTTGTGGGGTGGTTGGTTTTTTTTAAATGAACAATTTAGTCCTCTCTCTCTCTCTCCCCTAGGGACACTAAACCACTTCACAAAACCGTGGTGTGGAGACAGTCTGCATGGCATGCTGGCAGCATGCTTGGCAGAAACCTAAATCTGAGCTAGCTCTGTGATCCAGTCCCCACCTCCTCCTAGGATTTGATCCAGCTACCATTAGCTTCAATGAGAATTGGCTCAAGCCTGTAATGGGCGTCTGGCCAGGCCTTGGTTCATTTCTCATTGGGTGTTCCTGGTTTGTGGTCATGGTATGGCTAGGGAGAGGCAGTGACTTATTCCTTCTTTCGGTTCTTTGTGCCAACCTCAAGTGTGAACTGGCAACAATAAGACGGGCTGGATCTCTGCTCTGTGAGCGTCAGCTCCTTATGTGTGTGTGTATACATATATTTTAAAATCTGTTCTAGGGGAATTAGTGCCTTAGGGTTTCTAGGTGTTACGGTAATACAAATAAATAATAATTGGACACGGAGCCGTTAGCATCGAAGGCTATGTCAGTACTGCAGCTGGGAGCATGCCTTATAGTCCAGCTAGACAGACATGCACTAGCTTTGCTCCAGCTAGCATACCAAAAGCAGCAGTTGTGGCATAGGCGAGCCATCCGAGCTGGGACCCACAGGGTGGGGCAGGCTTGTACCCAGGCCACAACATCCCCGCTGCTATTTTTAGTATGCCAACTTGAGCAGAGCTAGCTCGTGTCTGTCTACCTGGGCTGACTATACTCTGATACTCCTCTGTGTGTTGTCAATACCTTCCAACTTCGTATCCTCAGCAGATTTCATTGCACATTGCTACTCTTTTGTGCCAAGGTCATCAATACAAATATTGAATAAGATTGGTCCCAAGACCAGATTCTGAGGACTCTGCTAGTGACCTCCCTTCAGTATGACAGTTCAGTGGTTCTCAACCAGGTGTATGCATACCCCTGGGGGTACGTAGAGGTCTTCCAGAGGGTACATCAAATCATCTAGATCAGTATTTCTTAACCTTGGGGTTGTGACTTCCCAAAGGGGTAGGAGGACGGATTTAGGGGGGTGATATTGCCCCAGGGCTCATGCCACAGAGGCAATTGCAAAGCTGTTACATGCTTCAGCCCCAGGTGGCAAGGCTTGGGCTTCAGACAAGGCTCACAAGTGAAAAAACAGGCTCAAGTATCGCATTAAAATGTAAGTACAATATTTATATTCATTTTTTATAATTCTGTGGTAAAAATGAGAAAGTAAGCAAGTTTTCAATAATAGTGTGCTGTGAAACTTTTGTATTTTAGATCTGATTTTTGTATGCAAGTATTTAAGTGAGGTGAAACTTGGGATACTCAAGACATATCAAACTCCTGAAAGGGGTACAGCCGTCTGGAAAGGTTGAGAACCAGTGTGATAGGGAACGCATCAGTATCTGTTGCCTTCTTTCCTTTAGACACTTCTTTATCCACCTTACAATTCTCATACCAATCCCCATCTTCTCTAATTTAACAATTTCCCGTGTGGTACCGTGTCAAATGCTTTACCTGAAGTCAACTATATTAAATCTGCTGCAATTTCCTTCTTTAAAATAATCAGATATTTTTTCAAAGGAGGAAATGAAATTAATCTGGCATGATCTACCTTTGGTAAACCTATATTGCATTACATTCCTTTTACCTCCATGAACTTTAATGAGTCTTTTGTTTTAAAGTCTTGCATTCTCCTATGATCAGATTAACAGGTCTAATTGCCGGGATCTCTTTTTTGTTTTTGTTTTGTTTCCCTTTCCTAAATATAGGTATGACATTAACTATTCTCCAGACATATGGTACTACCCCCGAATAGATAGATTTATTAAAATCCTTGCTACTGGACTAGCAATCTCATCTGCCAATTATTTCAATATTCTGGGATGAAAATTATCAAATTCTCCAGATTTGAGCACCTTAAACTCTCTAAGTTTTTTTTCTTCCTCCTCAGATATGGTACCTTCTTTTCTATGCACTTCCATCAGCCATCCTGTCTTCCTGCCCATGTTCCATATTATCATCCTTATTGAAAACAGAGGCAAAGTATTCATTTAGTTTTTGGGCCATAGAGTATATTTAAACTCCTTCTCATTCACACTGTACAACAGCCCAATCTCATCCTTCTTTATTTTGTTTTATTTATATAACTTAAATTTTTTTTCAATTTCTTTGGCAAGAGCTAATTCAACTTGACTTTTAGCAATTCTCACTTTATTTTTGCATTTTCTAACTTCCATGATGTAACTTTCTTTGAGGATCAATCCCTTTTTTCCATTCCTGGTAGGCTCTCTGCTTACTCCTAATAACCTTTCTGAAGTGGTTATTCATCCAGCTGGGCCTGGAACCTTTCCCTACAAGTTTTGCCCCTTGCTTGGTATGCAAATGGTAGATATAGTATAGCATTTGTATAGCTGATTTTGAAGAAATTCCAAGTTTTCCCCCACTTTTAAGTCCTTGAGCTCTTCAGACCAGTTAACTTTAACTTTAATTCCTTTAAAACTCTTGAAATTTAAAACCATAGTTCTTACCTGGTTTTGGTTATTCTTTCATTTAATTTAAACAAAAGCAGCTTGTGCTCACTCCATCCAAGGTTATTTCCTATGACCAGCTCTTCTATGATGTTGTCACTAACTACTTACCAAAACAAGTCTAAAACTGCATCATCTCTTGTTGGTTTGCTGACAGTCTGATGGGAAAAAATGTCGTCTATCGTATCCAGAAAAAATTAGGCCCTACCTATATTAGTAGCATTTATTTTTCAGTCTATATCTGGGAAGTTAGTCTCCCATCATAAGACACAATTCCCAAGTGTATTTCTCTCTCTAATATTATTAAACAGATCTCTGTCCATATGAGTCTGACTGCTGGGGGTCTGGAGCACACCCAAACACTTGCCTAATACAGTCTGTCTTACAATCCTTCCCCAAAGTGATTTTGACCGAAACAGGTTGTTTTGTCCATACTGTCACTTCCTATTTCTTTGCAGTTTACTACTTCATTGATGTACAGTCCTACCTCACACCTTTACCTTTTTTCCTATCTTTCCTAAACAGCTCTTACCCGTCATACCTCTTTTGCATTCATAGGTGCTATTCCACCACGTTTATGTAATTCCTATAATATCTGGTTTAACCTCCTGCATCAGTAGTTCAAGTTCTTCCCTTTTATTGCCCAGACTCCTTGCATTCATGTACAAGCTCTTCAGGTGTTTTTGTTCAGACCTCATCCAGTTTTCTACCTGGATTAGGTATAGTCCTTTTCCCTAATTGTGACATTTACCTAACTACTACTCAAATCAGTATTTGTACTTTTTCACCTTGTTGTCCATACTCATACCTTCTGGTGTTCTTTTATCCCTTAGAGTATCTTCATTTAGCTGATTTTAGTGTTCTCTATATTGAATGTGTGAAGATTTCTCAAGGTCTCTCCCAACCTTCTCCCCTAGTCTCCTAGTTTAGAACGCTTCTTTATCAATCATGCCAGCCTTGATCCCAGAAGGTACTCAAGTGAAGTCCATCATTCAAGCGCAGTCTTCTTTCTATGAATGCTTCACAATGGTCGATCATCCCAAAACCTTCCCCTTAGCACCAGTCTTTGAACCACTTGTTCATCTTCATTAACTTGTCACCCTCTAGGGATTGGAAGTATTCCGCTGAAGCTCACCTGATCTTCCACTTTAAGCATCTTACTCAGCCTAGCAAAGTCGCTCTTGAGTCATTCTATTGAGAATCTAGCAGTGTCATTTGTTCCAACATGCATTATACTCCATAGATTTTTTTCCCCCTACTCCCCTCAGGATCCTTTTCAGCCTCATGTCCACATCTCATAATCTTGCTCCTGGCAGACAGCATACTCTTCTATTCTCTGGATGTGTTCCGGTGACAGGCCTGCTGATTCTTCTGTCTGTGGAGTCCTTGATCACATAAACCTGTCTTTTCCTGGTGTTGGTATGAATCTGTTATATTCTCTCTCGCAGTCCCCTGTACATCATCCTCAATTTTCCCACTAAGCTCCAGTCCCTGGATATCTCCATCTCTTCCTCTCTCCTGCAGGGATTGGCTTCTTCTTTTCTTCCTTTCCACCCCATCATCTGCCTGTTTCTTCCTCATTCCTCAGTGCAACAGAGAATTAATAGATTTGTAAGGGCTGAAAGAGACCTTTGTGGTTGTAGCCTTACCTCCTGCATGACATGCATCCCTAGAACTTCATCCAGTAACTCTAGCATCAAGCCTGCAACTTTTGGCTGAGCATATTTTTAGACATTGAATCTTGACTTAGACTTTAAGTGATGGAGAATCTACCACATCCTGAACTTTTTAATTAAGGTTGTACAAAATCCCTGTGGAACTGTTACCATGGACATTTTGTACAGATTATTTTTTAGTTACAGTTTTATTTTGTTAAATGAGTAACTTAATGTTTTGTGTGATGCATGCCCAAAAATATTTGGAATGTTCAAAGCAATTGAGAGAGCCCTGAAGTTGGAAACTTAACTAGGGCATTTCTTGACTAGTTGGATATTTTTTTTAAACATTGCAACATTAATGTTGCATTAGTATAGATGTCTTGTACTTAATTTCCTAGGCTGTCTTTAAAGGGAGAGAAGAAATTGACATAGGAAGTGATTCCTTGAGACAGTCAGACAAATCCTTGGTGCCTGTATGAAGTACATGATCCTTTAACTGCACTATTAGCATGCATTCAATTAATAGAGCCAGGGGTGAAGTGCTGAATGTTCTGTTGCTACCATGTAGTCAGCTGGGGAGCAGACTGGGGACTCCTTCCCTACAAGTCATGTGTTTAAAACAAACTTGCCAAATCCTGGCATTCCCAGCGCTATTTTCTGTGCTGGTTTGCGGGGTGGGGAATTCCGAGCACTTAGTTTTAATTGCCTGTAGACTTGGGTTGTGGTTGTCTGACAAGAAAATGTGGTTTTCCTATCGTTGGAGGGAGTGAGACCATAGCCCATGTAAACTAAAACAAAATACTGTTGCAGTTACGGTAGTCTGAGGACCTGTTTCTGCATTCTGCTTGTTCCGACACAGTCGTTGAACGGGGTTCTTCACTCGTTTTTAGTATGTGTGTGCGCTCAGATATAAAACTGAAATACTGCTGCTGCCGCCACCACCAGTTTGAGACAAGCTTAACCCTCTATCCTGACTGCCTCCTTACGACAAGGGTCAGTGGAAGAGCACGATACCATTCCCTTCCCTCCGCCTCTGCCAACCAGTAGCAAGTACTTCCTGGATCAGAGGTACTGCACCAAACACAGTGAGGGTGCACATGAATTGGACCATATGAATTGTGTTGGCTTGGACATTTGTTTAGAGAGGGCTAAGGTACTGTTATTTCTAATCCCTATTGCCATCCTCACATGGGCAGGGTTCAGTGACACTTTCCCACACTCATCTTCAGCTGGGGTTTCCAGGTTTTGCAATGCTTAAGTTTTGAGAGCTGTACGCTAATATTCTGGCAGGGCATGAGGAGCACTGAGTAGTGCTAAGTGACTTCAGACCTCCGTGCTTGCAAAGGGGTTCTGTGTGTGAATTTCCCCTTGCTTTTTGAGGAAAAAGGGAGTAATGAGAATAGCGCAAATGCAATTGAGGGACAATTCTGGGAAGCTTCCTGGGCACATATTCCTTGGCGCTGTCCCCAGCTGGTAGCTGAAGGGCTGTGAGAAGGGTAGTCCCGAACTGGATACCCTTATAAGTGCCCAGCAGATCTGTACATTTTAGATTGGCAGCTGATCGCCTACACTAGATGAGCTCAGGGCAGCCCAGTGATATGACATCCCTATAGAGTACTGGCTGTAGTTTTAGGCTGGGTGCAGAGCCCGTCTGCACAAAACTAATCACAGGAAACTGCCTCGTAGGGGACTTTGAACTCGGGGTCATTGGAAGTGCATATTGGTGCCATCCTCCCTAAGCCATCAGCTGAGTGGATGTGTTTCACTGAGCTTTTCCTTGAGGATTCAGAGCTCAGTTTCCCCAGTTTCTGCTGTCACCTGATCTCAGTATCATGTGACTGTTGTGCATGGAGCAGGTCTGTTCTCAGCTGCCCACCCCAGTTTTAGTGAACGGGGTTCTTAACTCATTGTGCCAGATTCTAGAGCACTAGAAAATTTAGAAGTAGGTCATTTGGTGGAGAAACTTTCTCTCTGGAACACTTTGACCAAACAACCCCAAATTTGCACCATTAACGCTACCCAGGGCTATCAACTAGCACAGGAATTGCCAGGCCCATCAGAGTATGCATGTGGATTTTAAATGTTTTGTTTAGAGCTGTCTCTTCAGAAACCTCTGCTCAACCTTACCCTTGGTGCTGCAGGGGCTGCCCTGTAACATATCTTGAAAGACAGGGACTCCAGTGGTTAAAAGTCTAGCGTAGCATGTCTGCGTACTGTTACTTGTTGTGGATTGGATTTGGACATGTGTGCCAGGATGGCCTTTCTCTGCTCTGAGCTTCATCATATCACTTCCTGTCTTCTGCAGCGCCTCAAAGAAGAATCTTCTTGAAAAGAGACTTGAGTCGGTGTGATTTAAATCCATCATGAAAGCCAAGATTAAGGCCATTTTGGCCTGCAAGTTTCAAAGTGTCTCATGATCTCTAAAACTGAAGTCACATTTAGCAACAACTTTGACCAGGTGCGGCTGCTCTTGAGTTACCTATGGTAGGAGGGGGAAGTATGGCAACAGTTTCACACACAGAAAAAACAAATCCCTCCTTCTCAGGGGGATTGTAAAACTTAATTCATCACTGTTTGTAAGAGGCTTTGCAATCCGCAGATGCAAGATGCTATTGAAGTACAGTGTTCTTCTGTTATCTGCTTATTGGCTTCCCCTACTAACAGCATGCTCTGACATGAGCCTCTTACTGATTTCACACCACAATGTCGAGGAATTTATCTACATTAGGAATATCCTGATTTTACTGGGGCTGCAGCCTAGACAAAGGGCAAGTGTCTTCTGCCTTGCCACAACAGTGATTTGAGGCTGATCTGATGTTGTAAAACACTTTGAAATTCTTGATAAAGGATGGTGCATCTCCTAGCCTATTATACTGGATGCTGTCATATGCAGGACACCAGCTGCAACCATCTGAGTGGGTAATTTAAGTTACAGTGCACTGAAATCTTCTTCCCAGCCCATCCCCTTGTTTTAATTTTAAATGGAAGGAAAGTTAACTTGCAGGATTGCCGAGTGAAGCATTACCAGCTAATATAGGGCTGAACTCCTTGTCAGACAGACTATCTGCCAGGAAAGCCTCAGAACCACAGCCTGGGAACCGAGCCAGTTTCCATCTGATCTGGAGTCCATTGAGCGTGGGAGGAGAGGCAAGAGCTTTCTGCAGCAGGCTCTCTGTGCATTACTAAAGAAGCAGCGTAACTGGCCTGCAGCAGAAAATCCCAGAGAATATAGAATCAGAGCTGAATTTTGTGTGTGTATTTAGCATTCTATTCTTGTCAGTTCACCCATTTTATAATCCCTCGAAGGCTTTTGATCTACTCAGGGCTGCACGGACACTGTACTACCCACCAAATACATCTGGCCACTTACCTGCCTTTTCACTTTCACAAATGGATTCCTTCTCTGTGCCCTTTTCTCCCAGCAGTGGGAAGGGCAGTGTGTGTGTTTGGGGGGTGGGGGATTCTTGTTGCTGTATAGCTCATAACACAGCAGAAATAGTTTTCCTACTGTACAGTTAAGGGCGGTGCTCCTTCTTGATGTGGGTAAGAAGGTTGAGCAATACAGCCTGGAGGCTCTGATTCAACCATTCATTCACTATTCTAATTTATTGTGACCCTTCTAATTTTCTTATCCATGCCATCAGTGCCTTGAAAAGATGAAAGAGAATTTAGCTTTAAAACAAAAAGTCCTGAAATGAAATTCTAGCTGTTTCCTAATTTGATGCCCATGTGACCATATGGGAGCCAGAGTTGAGCTGACAGAAGGATTTAGAAAACCTGGCGGCCATCTCAGCCTTTCACCCTCCAATAGACGGGAAATCGTTTTTTCCCATTCTATGATGGTTAGGTTCCTGAAAGGAGTAGAGAGACTCTACCCTCAAGTTCAAGACGTGGCGCCCCCTTGGGACCTAAACCTAGTTCTGTCTAGGCTCACGGGATCCCCTTTCGAGCCTTTCGTTACCTGCCCATTGCTGTTGCTCTTCTGGAAGGTATCCTTTCTAGTCGTGATTACCTCAGCATTTGTTAGTCTTTAAGGTGCTACAGAACTCTCGTTGTTTTTGCTGTATACAGACTAACACGGCTACCCCTCTGGAATGTCTCTACTTCAGCAAGAAAAGTCTCTGAGATTAGGGCACCATACACGACCTTCTATAAGGACAAGGTCCAGTTGTGGCCTCCTCCGGCTTTCTTACCCAAAGTAATCTCAATTTCATTGCAACCAGGATATGTTTCTTCCGGTGTTCTTTCCCCAACCGCATGCCTCGGAAGAAGAACAGAGGTGGCACATGCTTGATGTTAGGCATGCGTTAGCATTCTACATTGAACGCACTAAGTTGTTCCGGAAGACAACGCAACTTTTGTTTCGGTGGTGGATGGGATGAAAGGGTTACTTGCCTCCAGCCACCGAACTTCCTCTTGGATAACTTCCACATCAAGTTTTGTTATGAGCAGGCGAAGGTGCCTCTGCCAGGGATCGTCACAGCCCGCTGCACCAGGGTGCAAGCTTCCTCAGTGGCCTTTTTGGTGCAGGTACTTGTGCAGGACACCTGTAGGACTGCTATTTGGTCATTGGTGCTCACCTTCATGTCCCACTACGCCACCGTCCAACAGGCGTTGGATGATGCCAGCTTCGGCGGAGCGGTGCTGCAAACGGCTCATCTGTGAACTCTGGGTCCACCTCCAAGGTACTGCTTGTGAGTTACCTAGAATGGAATGGACATGAGCAAGCACTTGAAGAAGAAAAGACGGTTACTTACCTTGTAACTGTTGTTCTTCAAGACGTGTTGCTCATGTCCATTCCTTTACCTGCGCGCCCCCCCCCCCCCCTGCTGTCGGAGTTGACGGCAAGAAGGAACTGAGGGGGCGTAGGGCCGACGGCATCTGATATACTGCGGCATGTGCACTGGACTCCAGGGGGCACCGGAGCCAGCCCTACAGGTACCACTAAAGGGGAAAAAAATTCCAGTAACCGTGCACGGAGGTGCGCACCCACCTACACTGGAATGGACATGAGCAACACATCTGGAAGAACAACAGTTACAAGGTAAGTAACCGTCTCTTCCTATTCTTACGTATCCTACAACCTTCTTATTATAACACACGTCAGAATCCTCTGCTCTTTGTTTTCATGGGGGCATTTACTTGTTAATGGTAAATGTAACTTAACAATTAAAACTGGTTCGGTTGGTCCTGGCAGCTAATGTGCTAGCTGTTCAGTTCAGATCCTTGTGGGTTAAAAGTGAAACCAGCCTGGTCTTCTCAGCCAATTCCCTTGGCTTGTGACTTGGTGACATGACGAAATCTCTGCTGGTGGGTCTGCTGAAGGGGATGCTCGGGGGGCCAGCCTTACAATGGCAGAGCTGTACGATGGGAGCTGATCGGTAGAGCTTCTCCTTGCACCCTGCCTGATTTTAACCCTGGCCTTGGCTCATTTTGAAACATTTCAGTTTGTAACGTCTTTAAACGAAGCCTCTCTTTATATTTTGCTTGACAAACTGATAATGAGGAAAGGAAACCTTGTAGCCGAATCCTTAGTAGACCAGTGGTATGTGTTGGCTGTTCTGTTAGGAATAGAAGCCAACTCAAAGGGAGGAGGTGACACGCTTTCATTTCCCAGCCCTTGTGTGGGATGCAATCCGAAATTGGGAGTGTTGCTATAAAGCCGCCATCCTACCTCGGGCTGTGATCTTATCTGATCTCACAAGCTGTGAGGATTATGCCGTGTCAGCAGTCGGGTGAGCGTCCTCTCAGGAACCACGAGGTGCTGTAGAAGATTTGGAGGGGAAAGCATCAGTCAGTACTGAACTAGTGCCTGTACCTGAGTCAGGCTGGCGGGCTAATATGTGCTAATACTGCATCTTAACTTCTGGCCAGGCTGTCTGCAGATTTGAAGGTGATACTGTGTCCGTTTACACCCTGTTCCCATTTAAGAAGCTTTTCTTAGCACCTGTGTAAAGGCAGACTCTTTGCCCAAAAATGAATGCCTAAATCCTGGAACCCAGTTCCACAAGTGGTGGAGTCTGACCGATTTGTCAGCTGTCGAATTGCATGGTGCACGGAGCTGTGACAGTAATGATCGGTTTCCAGTGAATGTGGTTATCTGTGTTTCTCTTTCTAATGTTAAGTTGTCTGTTTTAAAAATGTTTTATTGCATTTTCTTTCTAGCATCCAGCGAGCTGCATTGGTGGTTCTGGAAAACTACTACCGAGATTTCACTGTCTATAACCCGTCCTTGTTAATGGCCTCCAAGTCCCGTGCGGCCAAACATATGGCTGGCCTGAAGGTCTACAATGTGGATGGTAGGTGAGATGGAGTAGTTTGCTGAGAATTGATGTGTGGGGTGGAGAAGAGCAGGATTTGTTACCCTTTGTTCCAGCCTACCTTCTCACCATCCAAAATTCTTGTCTCTTGTTAGAAATCCTCCTAACGCTGGTCCCAAATCCCTTCAGACTTACTTAGCACAACAGGACTTTTGTCTCGACTAGGAAAGGTAGCCAAGTTTAGGTTAGGTTTAGCTAGTATGTGTTCGCTAAGCCCAAGTTAAATTTCATTGTATTTCATAGTCAACACAAAGCCTAGATGGGTTTGGCCCTTCATAGGTAAATATAAGGACAGGGTCCCTGCCTGTAGGGCTTAGTGTCCTGCAAACTTTTGCGAGCTGGGGCCTTGTCTTCACAAATTGTACCAATTTAAAGGTCTATTTTTTTTCAATAGATTTTGTTAAACCCTTGGGAAGCCCCATGTGGCCACTGTGAACCTGATTTAAACCTAACTGGAATCAGTTCTTTTCAGATTTAAACTAAACAGATCACTGTTAAACAAGCCTGAGGTTGTGTCAGGACACCCACAGCCTTGATAAGATCAGGGGTTCCAGTCATTGGGTAACTTCCGTTCTATGGGGAAGCTTTTAAGCTCTACAGGGCTGAAACTAAAATACTGTGCGAAGGAGACAGGTTGTCCCAGGAAACACAGCCAACCTTAATTTACCAGGAGTTGGGAGAATCAGGGCTGCATTGTACATGACTGGATTAGCACTGAAAGGCTTTGCCGCAGGGCGTGTAAAGAGGGGATTTGACTTTGCAGAGGGTGGCTGTTTTGCACGCACAGCAGGAATGTGGGAGATGAATCTAAGATTTCCGCCCTGTCTTTCACACAATGTCTGTGGTTTATACCTTGTCTTGCATTGCTGGGTGCCCCAAAGGATTCAGAGGCTGTGTGGATGCTTCTCCATACCTCAGCTGAACCTCTTGAGACTGCAAAAATTGGACCTGGAAATGTTGCCAGAACAGCCCCTCTAGTGAGACCTATTTCTGAGGGGGAAGATGGGAGGGATCAGAAACCTGGGGATGGGCAGCCTTTTTTGAAGTACTTCTTCTCCCGACTAGTCCGGGGAGTGCAGAAGTGTGTGAAATAGCAAGTCACATTAGTGATAGGAGATGTAAACTAGCCTGTTCTGTTGTAGAAACAGGCAATGTTTGTGTGCATGTGGGAGGGGTCTTGGGAAAAATAAACCATTCTGACCAGGTGGAAACCATCCTCTTTGATTCCAGTCACTGGTCATAGGCTAGTGTCGGGGGGGTGGGGGTGGGGACGACTTACTGGTCCTGAAGGCATTTTCATTGATTCTGCCAAAGTGTTCCCAGCCTTGTCTGGTAGTGAGGTATTAGCCTCATTTAATATCACGTTGTTCCCGTGACTATCTTGCCTCTCCTCAGAACTGTAGGTGGCGGCAGGGCACAGATGCTACAGGAAGATGCTAATGATTTATACCACTGGAAAGCTGAGACGCCAGACTTTCAGAGTGAAAATCAATGATTTTTCCAGCACTGACATTTGTGAGCTAGCATAGCTTAAAATCCTGTCAGAACTCAAGCAGACAAAAGCAGCTAGGGATCTGGATGGGATGCTTTTTAAGTTCCAAAATCTTGCTGCCTGCCAGGGCTAGAAACAAGTGCTTCATGCCATTGGATAGTCGGGACTCCCAACTTTCCAGTGGCATAAAGCATTTATATCTGGCACTGGTGGCCTCTAACACAGGACCTTACAATTCTCGCCAGTTCCTTGGTCTCTCAGTACTTCTTGGCTTTATTGCTCTAATGAATATAGCAGGACTTTAGCTGTTGTAAGCTGCTATGCAATCCCAGAGTTTGCAAAGGTTTTGGATAGTTTCTCTTGCTGTGCAGCAGTTTTTTTTGTTTTGTTTTTTTTTAATGCACACTGAACTCTATGGCATAGAAGCATATCCTTTAGAAGAATTCCCATGGATTTACTAAGTGGACTGTGTATCTCTGGCCAGGACTCTCTTGGCAGTGGAACAATCTGTCTCGCATGCTCTCTGCGTGAGAGGACAGTAATGCCGTTAAGACCTCTAATTTGTTGGCAGCCTTTGAGTTTGGTGTTGCAGCAGCCAGGCTGGGGGGAAACGTCTTGCTTAAGTCCCTATTGTGCTGGCAAAATGGGAGCTTGCCCACAGGCTGTGTTTTCATCACCATGCATGATGAATCAGACAATTCATATCTCTAAACCAAACTGGGGCTGTGCTTCCCTTAAGCCGAACCTCTGCATATCGAGGCTGTCAAATGAAATCTGAAGTGTTTACTCTTGAGAAGCTGTTTGTTTGAGTTACAAGACTATCCACCATTAAGCTGCAAACTCATTTCTTGGAAACTCTGTTCTTTTTAGGGGGGAAAAAAACAACCCTTCTTGGGTGAACAGAGCATTCTTGGGCCTGTCTACCCTAAAAAGCTGATCATGCTTAAACGCTGCCAATTTAATAGTGTAGACTGGCTCTTCAAGCACAGTTACAATCAGAAAAGTGTCTCTTAAAAACGTATACATGTTGGGAGTTGTTTTGTATGTCTTCTCTCTGACTCCAGCTCTAATGTGCTCTGTTCTTCAAATGACAGTGCTTTTCCCTAACTGATTGCTCTGCAAACTGTATGTGGGATCACAGAATCTAGGTGGGCCCTTCCTGTATTTTAAAGGATCACAAGTAATCAAGATCCTGTGATAGATACTTACCTGATATTGACCTGCACTGTAGAGCAGACTCCAGCTTCCTCTCCTATAGCTGTGTGGGCTCTGCTAATAGGAATAAAAACTCTTGAGACAGATGTAACTTTCAGCCCCACTGAGAACCAGTACAGAGCCCAGAGTTGTATTCTGCAGAGTTGCTTCTCTGCCGGTAACTACATTTTTTGAAAGTGTCTGTCTGTCGTCTAAAGATGATGCCACTGCCCGGACATCCCAGCATAGCTCTGTATTTTCCTGTGTGTGGCTTTTGTCTCCGTGTCTCTTGATGTTTTTCTTTTCTGTCTGTCTTTCTCTCCCCCTCCCAACTTCTCTTGTGCACTCTCATTGTCTTGTTGCTGAAATGTGATGTGTTCCAGCTGCCCTTGTGGCCAAACTGAAAATGTATATAGCGGATGGTAAGTAACATGCTTAGCACTCCTGTCTCCTGGTTTGTGTAGTCAGCCACTTTAACTGTCTGGATACATCATTCCCTCTGAATTCTCTCTCCTATCCACCGACTGTAACACTTGGAGTGGACAGGAAATACTTCTCCACATGCACGCTTCCTCAGGGGTGGATCTGCAGGGACCTATGGGATGCAGGGAGGATTTTTGCCTCCCCAAGAGCATTGGGCAGGGACAGCCCCACTTGGCCCACCAGTTGCCTGTGACAGGCATTACTGGACTTTGAGCCTTTCCCGCTCCCCATCTGTAACAGTAAAGTCTTCCTCTTACTTCTGTTCCCCCTCGAAGGCCCAGGTAACAATGCTGCTGGCCAGTCCCGGGCCATGATCGCTGCTGCCGCCCGGCGCAGAGACTCCAGTCACAATGAGCTTTACTATGAAGAAGCTGACCACGACCGCAGAGTTAAGAAACGTCGATCAAGGTAATGCCGTCTCCTTCATGTTTTAGCTCCTGTTCACCCACCCCAGTCAGTTTGCTGGCATGCTGGACTCTCTAACCGTATCAGGACAACTCAGTGGGCCCAATAAAAAAGAGGAGAATTGGATTGAGAGGTTTTTGTTTAAGGGACTGAGTGTTTGATACAAATAAAATCCTTTAGATTAAAAAGTATAGGAAAAACCAGACACCCGGGGCGGCAATGGCCTGTGACAGGACGTGCTTACAGAAATATATAAGCAAAGAACATGTGTAATGTTCCATATCCGCTGACAGAACGTTACGGATTAGGGAAGGGTCCAGTGATTGACAAATCCATAATAGCTCAGTGCATGAAATCCCGTTATTTCCCCAAGTAATCATAGCGCTGTCAGTGCCACCCGAGCTCTGCAGGGAGGAATTCTCCCTCCTTGACAAGTAGGTGAGTGCAGCATTTGCTATGGCAATACAACCCTTCAGCTTAAAAGCTGTCGTCTTCCTGTCCGTCTGACCGGGTCTGATAGAGGTGGGGACGTGATCCCAGAGTAGCTGGATGCTTCTGCTGGAATGAGCCTCTGTGCAAACTAGTTCAGCGTGTTGATGAGCGGGTGCAATTAGCCTTCAGAATGAACACCCAACTGAAGCTAACTGGTAGGTAGCACCTCCAGGCTATTGCTTCAGGCAAGCTGACGTCCCTGAGTTGAGTCGCAGCTGGAAGGTTTCCATTGTAACCAGAGGGACTAAACAGGTTGGTCTAAACTGAGAGTTTAGAGTCAGCAATAAAGTGCTGGCATGATGCCTCTCTCAGTGCTGGCTCAGCCTGGCCCTGGTGTCTTAGCGTGCCGCTGGCCAGGCTTTCTCCAGTCTCTCAGCAACGAGGGAGGCACGTGCATCTGGGCTTCCACAGGCTTCCTTCTGTGTAATCCAGCAACTTGGGTCCTTTTCGTGTCCTTCCTGAACTCAGCAAGAGCAGCTGCTTGCTGACAGACAAACCGTCGTCCAGCAGAAGATGCAGCCTGCCGGTGTACACAGGGGAATCTTCCTGAAAACATCAAAACCGAACTAAAAAGAACTCTGGGGGCCTCCTGCTGTTTCTTGCACATCTCTGACTGCAGCTTCCCGTGCCTCTGGCTCTTCTCTGATACATCTGCTGTACATATGTGTTATCAGGCTGACAGCGCAGCTTCTCCAGGCTTCAATATCTACAGGTTTTATAGGCAGGGCATTGCAGAAGCGTTGTTCATTAGTGATTTAGTTTCATTCACTTAATCCGATGGGCACCACGAGTATTTTACAACCCAACAGCTCTCCTTTAACTGCACTGCTCTCTCTAATGGGTAAAACTCAGCGAGGATAGCTTGTGAACATCCTCTGGCATCTGTGTTGCTTTGCTCCAGTGTGGTCCGAGTTTGTTTGCACAGCTGTGCTGAAGCAGGGATGGTTTGCATAAGATGCGTTCTCGGCCGCGAGTGCCCTGAGCTGGGACAGGGAACCCGATCCTTGCCGAATAGGGGGGGCCACTTGGGCAACCTGCCAGGAGCCTGAGGGCTGCACCCCAGTTTGTATAAAACGGAGGAGAGTGCAGGTCATGAGCACAGAGAGGTCTGTGGAAACTGTAGAGCACTGCATACCATGGGATCCATCTCTCTAGATCAAGATTGGAGCACTGTGTGCTGGGTCTGCTACTCCGACCTCTATTCTCAATATGAGAGCAGCTGTGGGCCAGAGTTACTAGGGGCAGGATTGTCTAATGAACTGAACACAAGGCAGGGGCCGGGACCTCTTGGATTTTAATCCTGGCTTTGTCACTGATGAGCAAGAAAAAAAAAAAACTCCAATTCCCCTCTCTATGCCTCAGTTTCCCTCTGTGTAGAAGGGGTTAAGTGATTTGCATTATGCGTCACATAAGCCAATGGCAGAGCCAGGAATAGAGTCCAGATCTCGTGACTCCCAAGCAATCACAAAACTTCCTTCCTCCCTGGGGCTGACTCTGGCTTTCCTTGCCTTTTTGCAGGCTTGTGGTTGCAGTGGAAGAGGCTTTCACTCACATTAAACGTCTCCAGGCAGAGGAACAGCAGAAAGCTCCGGGTGAAGTGATGGACCCCCGTGAAGCAGCTCAGGCAATTTTCCCATCCATGGCGAGGGCGCTGCAGAAATACCTTCGCACCACCCGGCAGCAGCACTACCACAGCATGGAGAGCATCCTGCAGCACCTGTCCTTCTGTATCACCAACAACATGACGCCTAAGGTACCGCTGCCTTCAACACTAGAGCCGGAGAGCCGCGGGGAGTTTGCGTGTTACAGGAAACGGGGGACTGCGGGTTGAGGGCTGTTATCAATAACACAGTTGGTGCATTTCTGTCCTTTGCTTTGTATGAGTGCATTCTAAATTTCCCTGCAGATTCAGCTGAATGATTATTCTTCACTTCCTGCCCTAAGCTGCTGTGCACTCGTTAAACAGCTGCCATAATCCTTTCCAGAGGGGGCTGCATTTGAGTGTTGGGTGAAGTGAGCCTTATAAATAGCTTGGTGCTTTGCATGTAGTCCTCTTTGGGATGAAGGCTACTGCAGAAATGCTAAAGCACTTACTGTCTCACCCAGAATTAGCAGCCTTACGTGATCGTAGCAGAGACACTCTGGGGAGGGTGGGCATTTAGGCTGGCTTTCAGGAGGGGTCGTGTTATGACCTTTATACCCACATTTGAATCCCAGTGGATGCTTGGCATGATGTGCGTTGGCAGCAGAACGGGCCCCCTGAGTTTGCAACGGGAACTTTAAAATACAATGGTACAAAGTAAAATGCTTGAAGTGATGCTTGTTCTTCCAGGCGTCTGAGCTGAAGTACTTTCCTGCCAAGGACAGAGTGGGTCCTGGAGGCTGAAATCTCCTCCCACCAGACAGGGGGTTCCTTCAGGTCAAGGATGGGGCTTTTTGGCAGTGGGTTGTGTACATGGCGGAGGCGAGGGAAGTTGTGCTGTGCCCTTGCCCAGGCTGCTGCTTTCTGGGGGGAGAGGCCTTTACTCTCCAGTGCTGTCAGACCTTTCACCAGTGCTAAATTTCATATTTAAAAGGCAATTTTGAAACTAGAAGTTTGGAGCCGTGATTTTGTGAATTGGGATGGAGATGCAGATCTCTAGCTGACACCCACTTGTTCAGGTCCTGGAGGTGGGAAATGGCAGGAGGAGAGGAAGGTTTACCAAGTGCGCTATTGAAATAATTCACTACAGGGAATGCCTCTGAATACAGGGCTAAACCATGAGATTGAAAGAAAGTGTCAAAGCAGACCTGAGTCATGTGGGGTGGAGTTCCCCTGGCACCAGTTCATTCTTTCTCTCTCTCTCTCTCTGCGGCTAGGCATTCCTGGAGCGCTACATGAATCCAGGCCCAACCCTCCAGTATGACAGGGATCGCTGGTTCTCCAAGCAGTGGACGCTCGTCAGTGAAGAAGCGGTCACAAGTGGATTAAGGGATGGTGTTGTTTTTGTTCTCAAGTGCTTGGACTTCAGCCTTGTCATTAATGTGAAGAAAATCCCCTTCATCAAACTCTCGGAAGAATTCATAGACCCCAAATCTCACAAATTTGTCCTTCGCTTGCAGTCTGAGACGTCAGTTTAGGGTGTGGGGTGGTGTACTCTCCGTTTTGTGCTTTTGGGTTTTGTTTCCCCAATGCCGATTGAAACTGGCAGATGACAGACCAGTAATATTTGACCGTCTGCACTTTATTTAGAAGGAGGGTGGGGGGATGGGATATCTGTCTAGAAAGAAATATCTTAAAAGGTTGATTGAGTTGGTTGAGTTTAGCTCAGCCTTGAAGGCAGAATGGTCCTCCTTGTTTTTCCAGGCGTATTGTGGACTGCGTGAACAAACATGGTGTTTGTTTCCTTTGGAACCCTGCCTTACAGTGATCAGTGTGCGTGTATCTTCCTTACTCAGTCTTCACCTGGTCTCTGTGTCCTGCACATGTGGATTTCCGTGGGGGACAGCGTTCTCTCATGTACAGAAGTCTGCATATGAGGGAAAAGTTGTAGTTCCTCTCTGCGTATGGAGGACATTGTGGTAGGTGAGGAGAGAATTGATAGTTGTTTGTAAACCAGGCTGTCTTATGGTTGAAGAGACCTTCCCTCTGCAGGCCTGCTCTTCTCCATTAGCATTGGACCCGTATGAACCATGGACTTAACGGGTGGGTTTTGCCATCTGTTTCCTTCAGTTGCTTGTATTGTTGATCATTGTACGGGCACTGCCCATTTTGTAGCTGTTTGCATTATTACCAGTTGTCTTAATGAGACTTCAGGGGCTTTTTGCATGATGCAACTCTCCACCCTCAGCCCCTTGATCTCTAATACCCGCCCCACTTAATTTGACTGTCCCACGATCTGTCTCCCTTGCAGCTTTCTGAACGCATCTCTCTTGCCACAGCTCCTCTGGGGCCAGTCACGTTATCACCGTCTCCTCCCCACCTTCTCTCGCTATGTATTTGCACAGTTACAGCATGGTTGAGTGGACGTTTTCCTAAGGGGTGTGTGAAGTTTACCTAAGCCCGACAGCCTGCTCCCGAACAAGCGCAGGAATGTCTGTATCATACTCTAGAAGGCTTCAAGTGCATCTTGAAGGAGGGCGGGTGGGGAACACTTTTAACTCCTGTCCCCACAGGTTGAGTCTCTGAGCAGAGTGAGAGCTGACATGTGGTGGAGTGCCATAGTTCTTTAAGACAGTATATATAAGAGCACTACAGTATGTTTGTTTACCCTGCCCCCAGCTGTAGCTAAGAGAGACCAAACTGTGTCTGAATGTTGCAGTTGCTTTTTTTTAATTTCTTGACCGGTTACCCCGGTGTGACTGTTTGTTCTTCTAGGTATTATTCACCAAGCTGGCCTGGAATCTGTTTACTCTTGGGTGCAGGGCATTTAGTTCTCCAGAGAACTTCTTTGAGGTGCTTTTTTCTGTCTGTGTAGTTCCATTCTCAAGGTTTTTAAACAGGTTTATTTTAAAGCCAGGCCTAAACAGAACCTCTGGATCTGAACACTCGCCCCGCACTCTGAATTTAAGCACGTTTGGGTCCAGATCATCACTCCAGAGCCAGCTCCTACTTCTGTCATGAGCTAAACCAAAACCCCAGGTTCAGACGCCCTCTGAAGTGTGAGGAAGTTCAGATCCAGATCTGGAGCACGGTTTCATCTAGAGTGATTAATATCTCTAACTTTTTGATGAGCACACATGAACAGGAAAGTCTGGATCAGTCTGAAATCTGGGGGGTGGGCAGTCTCTTACAGTGTGAGTGTCCCTCTGTTCTGCTTGCCTGTCTTTGTTACAGATCGATGATGTTTAACACACTAAGGCCAGGTACTTAAGCCTGTATCTTTCTGTAAGCAAGGACCATTGAAGTCTACGGGGCCTGTCACATGCTCAAGCAGCTTGCTGAATCAAGGCCTAAAGTGGTGATTCTCAAGCCATGGACTGTCTCTGATCTGCCAGGCCCTTCCTGCTGGTCCTAGGTTTCTCCTATGGTATGTATAAAGCCCCTACCCCCTTTTTTATTTATGCACCAGTACCGACTGCAAAGAAGCCAGATTGCATCGGGGCGGGGTGGGATCTCTGTGGGAGGATCTCTTCTCACTGCCGCATGAGACATTTGTAGAATCCCCCCGCCCTAGAGCACACCCAGCTCTTTCGGTCAGGCTTTCTGGCAGTCTTTGCTGGTTTTTACCGGTCATGGCCTTCGCGGTGTTTTAATTTTTAAAACACTGATGGTTTTTTATCCTTTTTAAAATGAAAGCCGCGTAGTGTCATGTGTGACGCTTCATAACAAGTGAGTTTGGTTTTTTTAACCTTTTGTGTAACAAGCGTAACTGGGGAGGAGACTCGATCGGAATCTGGGGCAGGGACCGTGGGGTCAGTTGGATAAAGCCATGATCAGGGCCGAACTGGCTGTCTGAATTCAGGGCCCTGACCACGGCTCGGTGAATTTAGAACAAAAGCTACGTGGAGGAGAGCATGTTTCGAGCACCCCGTGAGAATTTCCTCCTTTGCGTGATTCCTGCTGTACCACCTCAGAACTGGAAGTTGTTGGACAGTCATTTTGCTCAGGAAACGTCTTTCTCTTTTTAGACGTGTGTGAGGATTTAACACAAAACCAAATAGAAGCCAAGTGTATTCACAGCTGCTACATAATCGACATGCTGCAGTTCGAAGTGCCACCGTTTGTGTCTGTCACTGGAAGGGACAGTCAGCATAAATCTCCTTTCAATGGACCGCCCTTACCTTTGTTACTGCTAACGCATGAGAAGGCTAAACCTGAATGAGAGAGAGAAGGTCATTTCCTCTTTGCCAGTTGCCTTTCTGCACTTGGCTGAGGTTGGAAGGAAAGGGTGAATGGTTGGAGTGGGGGACTGGGACCCAGGACTGCTGGGTTCTGTTCCCTGATTTGCCAGGAAATCACTGTGACCGTAGGCAGGTTACTTCACTTCCCTGGGCTTTCATCTCCCCAGTTGCAAAAGAGAGGGACCGTGATGATAACACCTACCTCACAGGGGAGTTGTGAGGCTAAGTTTAACCTTTGTGAAGTGATCTGAGATTTGCTATCAAAGTGCAAACTCTCTTCTAATTAAAAATTGAATAGTGAAACTAGATGGGCCTGTTTCGCTTGCCACTTATAGTCTGGCAGTGGATGAGAATCAGGTGGGGGGGACAGCCCTGTAGTGTTGGGATTTCCAGCCCACTCCCCCCCAGTCCTTGCTTTGCACTCATGTCCACGGGACGCATAGTGCCATGAAGGCTGGCAGGGTTTGCTCTGAAGGGGGCTGTTTCACTCCAACCCCCCCTTCCCCTCTTTCTCTTCTCTTTTACTGGGAAGTTCTTAAATAAATCTTACTTAAAGTGTTTAAGAAACCTAGCCTTTGGTCATAAGCTTGGTGACAAAGGAAATTCCTATTGAACGGTGTCAGGTGAAGTCTGTGCAAGACTGCGCCTTTCCCTAGGAAATTAGGTCTGCCTGTCGGTCAGGAGTGCATGATCTCCTTGCTCCTTTCCCTTTCCTCCGTTCCTCCCTATGTAGCGTGGCCTGCCAAAGACTTTATTTCATGTCTTTGCTCTCAGTCACCAGCATGGTGCAAATCCTGGAGGGGTCTCAGAGCACCTCCCAAGTGGGTGCAAGCAGAGCTGCTGTGATCCATTTGAGATCAATGGAGATGGTTGAAGCGTCCGGAAAAGGCTCCGCTTTTGGGGTGTGGGGTTTGTAGGGTGAAGCGGATAGATAGTGGGAAAACATTACGGTCTTTGGCCTTTTGTAGGAACGAAGGAGCATCTGCTTGTCTCCTGGTTCTTGCCAGTCCCGTAACTAGAGCCGAGGCCTGGGGAAAGGTCGCATGGACTGAACAGCCTGCCAGAAACCCAGCTGGGGCGTGACTGTTTTCACACCGCCGCCTGCGGGTTCAACACGCTGCCACTCTGCTCTGCGGGGTGAGGAAGGAATGGAAGTGGACTGTGCCTAGAGCAAGGGGCTTGGTGGTAGCGCTCCCACCCTGCAGAGGGGCAGAGAGTGGAGCAGGTATAATCCCCAACCGACCCTTGGGGCCAGGGCGACCGCTGCTATCAAACACCCTCAATCAACAGTGGAAGAATTGGCTTCTGCTGGTCATCTCGCTCCCCTTGGGGACAGGGTGCTTGAGGAGAATGCAGGCAGCATGCAGCGGGAAAGTGTGGCATGGCACAACTCTTGCAGAGCAGGATCTGAGCTAGAATACTCCTTGCCAGCAGCCCCTGGTCCTCCATAGCAGAGGAGTAACGTACGTCCTCAGTGGCTTTGGATGTGGGGGCAGTGGAGATAAACGTAAACTAGCTTTCAGCACCGCTGCCCAGGGCTGCTCCTGTCCTCTTCCCTCTCCCTCCATCTGCTGGGCTGACTGCCTCTGATGACCCGATGGCCAGGAACACACACACTCCCTCCTCAGTGGCTCCACCCTCCGCTCCTATCTCTCTCCTCTCTGTTTCCCAGGCCACCGGCCTGGTGAGGAACCAGCGGTCGGTGAGATGGGTGTCACCGGGAGCACAGGCTGGAGCTCGTGATGAGGCAGGGCTCTTGGGCGAATCCCATCCTAATCCCTATCTTGCCTCCCAGCTACAGGAAACACTTCCATTCCACCCTGCGCCCCCGCCCACCTGCCACAGACGCCACCAAAAACCCTATCAAATCACAACGCTGCCGGTTTCTTAAAAACTGGCCATTCCGTTTAGCCCACTGAACTGCTTTAAAGTCTTGTTGGCATAAATGTATTTATACAGTAACTGTACAGAAGCCTGAAAGATCAAGAACTTGTTTGTCCTGCTTCATACAGAGTTATTCAAGTCAATTAAGCTAACATAGCCATCAAAATGACTGCAAATCTGTCCTGCCCCCTTTAAAAAAAACAAAACAAAACATTGATTTTGTGTCTTTGGGGAGAACTGTATTTTGACTCCAGACTTTATCTTCAGAATGTCCTTAGAAGTTTTCTGTCTGCCACACAATAGATGTTTAGATTAATAGGAAATGAATGTGCAGAAGTCTCTTGTTTTTTCATATTCAGCTTGTGTTTGTACGTGCTGTCCCTCTGTAGGTGTGTGCATTATTTCTGTCCAGTGCCTGAAGCCAGGCGTGGTTGCTCAGTAAAGCCTGTTAGGACTGTATGGAGAAAGGAGGACTCTTGGGAGTTATAAAACTACTTCTGGAGGTGGGCAATGAGATACAGATCCTTTCGCCTCCAGTTTGCGGGCTCAGACTCCATTAAAGATGACCAAAAGTTACCATCTGACAGGTGTTCAGTAACCAGTGTGACTTTAGTGTTGATCTGTTTGGTTCCTCTTGGGCCAGGTCTTCACAGCATCATGACTGCCTCTAGTATTAACTGGCCCCTTTCTCTGAGAGGCCACAGAGACAGAATTTTCACCCCACGTGGCAGGGCAGTGTGTAGGGGAAGTTTTGTACCTCTGCCACCCGGGCCTGCTCTGTGCACAGAGGACTTCATTCTCTGGGAATCTGACACCTTTCACCAGCACTAAATAATTCACTTGGGAGCCGCGCGCACACAGGTTCATTTTGCTGTGGTTCGCTACCTGTACGGAGATCTCTCTCTGCAGGATTCTTACACTTTTCTGTGCCTGTATCTTGTAATTAATATAACGTTTTTGTGTACTGGGGGCAGGATCTCCTTGCTACCACACACCTCTTTTGATCACTGTGTAATGTACAGCCTGATACTTTTTTCTACACAAACTACATATAGTAAGGTGGGTTCTGCTGAGGTTTTCTAACGAATAGACACTAACCAGCCTCTCACTGCACATGGGACTTTAACTGCAGTGATACATGGTCTGAAATAAATTCTGAAATCTTTTTTTTCCCAATTGTGAACTTGAGTAGCAAACTTCTGTGATGTTAATGCACTGTGTGTCTGGCAGAGTAAATTGTTCTGTTCCAAGCTGGGTTCGCTTAAGTTATAGAGCTGGATGGTTTTGTTTTTAAACTGAAACATAAAACCATTTTACACTTTGCATATTTTGTACAGTAAAATTCTGAAAATAAACTGAAATCAGAAGTTCTGTGGCCCTACGTATTCTTCCTTTGATTATTTCAGCCTGGGAAACGTCTTCTCCTCTCTCTGAGCATTCTTTCAGCCTTGATAGAAGTACCCTATAAACAAGTGCTGTTGCTTTTTGAGGCTAAGCCTCCAATCACCCTCCTTGCCCTGTTCTAGGCCTCTTCAATCTGTCCTGCCACAATAGGGGACCTGCTCATTTATCACTTTTGAACAATGAGACCTGTAGATGGCTGTGCTGAATGCCTTAAATCTCAAATTGTGAGAGGAAATACCGGAGCTGGAGCTGGTTGGCAGTGGGGGAAAGGAGTTAGAATCCAATAGGTAAAACGTCTTGCTTCCTTCCATGTAGTCTGAGCTCTTCCATCCTGCGCACAGCCAAATCACAAAGTACCAGAGCTGTTCCTCGAACTGCTGCCACTCCTGATGGAATCTGACCTCCACAAGACACTGACATTGAGAAGGAGAGGGTGGATCAGGTGGAGCAGCAGTTCTATGGCGGTGCCCTTGGTGTGGGCAGAATTCAGGTCTCATTTGATTTAAGAAATGAAATAAAAATGTAGCGCTCGAGCACTTTTTCAGCAATGAAGGGAAAAGGTCTTGTTACCCTGCTTGCAAAGACTCAACTCCCTTCTGTTGCCAGATGAATACGGGTGGGGGTATAACCCTCCAGCAAGTCTTGTCACCAGCTGTACCTGTACAATGTGGTTGGCAGGCTGTAGGAAGAACTGTGGACTAATTCCATAGGCACTGCAAACGGCCGTGCCAATGTGCTTGGCCCCCCAGCTTCATCAGCTGTGCTCCCTCTGCAGGCCAAGCGTTTGCCGGTACTGCTGAAGAAAGGGCTGGAAAAATCCACAGGATGCTGCTGTGCTATGAAAAATACAATGCAACGGTTGCAGAGATAAGAGCAGTTAATGGATAAACATCAGTGCGGAGAGCCTCAAAAGGGGATTTCTCCTGGGACTACAAAACAAGGTTACAAAGCATTCATCTAAAACCAGTAGGAAACAGACAGGGTGGTGGGGGAGCACTTGGCGCTGCTCACGCCCCCCTCTTCCCTTTCCCCTTTGAGTTGTGTGCCCCTCTGGGAGCTGCCTGCCCTTGTCCTGCCGTGCCCGTTGTGGTACGCAGCACTGGGAGATCTGAAAGTGAAGTATAAGTTAGAGGCACCAACTAGGGAATCCGCTGAGTCTCTCCAATAAATTATAAACCTCACCCATAGCTGCTGGTGCCCTAGTCACGGCTGGCCTCTCCTTGTGCTCTGAGGAGGAATTGCCAGACTGGATCTATCCCAACGGCCATCTGCCATCCTGCCTCCGGCCCTTCCTAGCAGCAGGTGCTTGCGGAAGGGGTGAGAGAGCCCCACAGCAGGCCGAGGTGGGATGATCTACCCCTCATGTTCGGTCTCCTGGTCTCTGTAGTTTGGCTCAACCCCTGCAGCATGAGATTTAATGTTCCTTCCCCCCCTTATCATAACTCCACATGTTCTCGATGCCCATAGGAGTGTCTGGTCCCCTTGGAAATCCCTGCTCATGGCCCCTATACCTGCTCCCCAACTTCCTGGCTCCAGGAGCAGGGAGGTGGAAGGAACTGGCTTGGTTGGAGGTAACTTGCTCCTACTGGCCCCCGCCTGGATGTTTCCCATGTCTGCATCCTAGGGGGAAGCCAGGAACCCAGCAGAGGCTGAGGCTGCAGCTCCCATTTTGCCCTAACTGCAGGATCCGGCCCTGTGACTGGTAACTAATAAAGCTCAGTCATGCTTGTTTGTCACCAGTTTGTGGAATTTAAGTGCCTGACCTCCCAGGCAGAACTGCCAGCTGGGGTTGCTCAGGGAGCACAGACCTCTGGCCTCCCTTGTCCATGGTGCCCTCAGCACGGAGGTGTAGAGCTCCAGAGGTTGTCCTTGGGCAGGACAGAACTAGCTGTCGGCACAGACCCTCGACTCGGAAGGGGGCTCGTAGGTCCACTGATGCATTGGGACTGGACCCAAAATCTATTGCGGTCCAGAAAGCAGCTCCTCTGGAGAGCAGTGTGAAGGAGGGGTGGGGGGGTCAGGTCACTGATGGGGTGGGGGGGAGCCATGTGGGGGCATAGCCCACCGATTTTACATAAGCTAGGTGCATTTAGCGTGGATGCTGTGAAGCATGGCAGGGAGTGATGGTGCTAGCAAATGAAGCTGCCCCGTGTCCCTCTGTGGCAGGGTCTGTGAAGTTAACGGCTTGGGATTTTTCTGCTGGCAAAAACATCTCGTGTTGGTCGGGTAGAGGGGTAAGGTTTCAAGGCCACAGAACCAACCTTCCGGCTTATATCACGGTCCTTGAGTGCTGGCAGTGAGCCACTGGGGCAATCGCTCACTCACCCTGGCTCCAGAAGCCGAACGAGCAGCTAGTTTTCTCTGGGAGGTGGGTGGGAAGAGCCTAAACTTGGGGCCTGTCACAGGAATCTGTGCTGAAGCACCAGAAAAGGGGTTGGATACCGTGAGGCATAGGATCGCTCTGCAGGATGCTATGTCACACCATGTATGCAGGAAGGGCAGACGTGTTGGGATTGGCCAGCAGAGTTCCTAGGAGTGGTGTTGAAAGACTGATCTGAGTTTATTTTGGATTTAGGAAGGCACTGGGCTCAGGTTACAGCCCTTTCCGGTATGACAGATAATCCAACGTGTGTGTGTGTGTGTCCGTCTATCTCTCTCTCTCTCTCTCTCTGTCATGCACGCACCCACACCCTCCTGTGGTCTGCTACACAGGGGAGCACACATGCACAGCATGTTTGTGGGAGTGACGGAGGTGGGGAGAGAATGGTGTGCGTGTGTGTGTGTGCGTGTGAGAGAGAGAGAGAGAGAGAGAGAGAGAATGCACCAGCCGGATTATTAGTTACTTTCACAGAGGAATCCACGTCTATCTCAGCTCCCAGGCCCCATACCTGTTGGCTTGCAATAGTAGGTTATCAATAATGCTGAGATGTTGCCCTAGTGTGGTGGGGAGGGGAGGGTCTCCCGGGCTCCCAACCTTCTGAAAGGCATGGTACCCCATTACACAGTGGTCTCTAATCATGTGGGTCCACCAGCAAACACCACCCCCACCCTCCCACATGTGTATGCCACCATTGGGCCTAACTCATAATCCCTGATATGACTGCCCCACCCCCAGAAGTTTGGGGCTCTGACTCTGGTGGGGAAGTTTACACTTGGTGGGAGATCTGAACTGTGCAGCTCAGGGCCTGCTCAGATAATGCAGGAAAACCAAGGAACTGACATGACACAGTATGGGTCCCAGTCAGCACCACCTTCCTTCCACCTCTTGTATGCCCGTGAAAGAAGCACTGACGAGTAGGATCACGTTGTAATGCAGGCTTGGTATGGATGAGCCCTGGCTGCAGAACTTTTGGATGTGCACGGCCACGTTCCTGGATCTGTGGCCCGAGCTCACACCAGCCCACCTGCACAGGGACACAGGAAAGAGCTGCACTGCCCGTGGAGGAGCAAGTGGCATTCACACTGTGGAAACTTGCAGTGCTGGGTTGCTACCGGTCAATGGGAAATCATTTTGGATCTGGAAAATCCAGTGTGAGGGCTGTTGTCCTGCAGGTGTGCAGGGGCATTGATCGTCTCCAGCGATGCAGGACCGTGACCCTTGGCAATGTGCAAGACTTGATGACTGGATTTGCAACAACGGGGTTCCCAAACTGCGGTGGGGTAATAGATGGCACGTATATCCCTATTTTGGCACCAGCCCACCTTGCCAAAGAATACACCAACAAAAAAAACATGGTCATGCAAGCGCTGGTGGGTCACCAGAGACATTTCACTGACATCAGGGTGGGCTGGGCAGGGAAGGTGCATCTTTAAGAACACGGGACTGTTCAGAAAGCTACCAGCAGGGACTTTCTTTCCTGACTGGTAGATTACCATTGGCGATGTTGAGATGTCAGTTGTGACACTGGGGGACCCAGCCTGTCCCTTGCGTCCCTGGCTGATGAGGCTGTATACTGGCCAATTTGACAGCACCAAAGAGCGATTTCACCACCACCTCAGCAGGTGCAGGATGACCGTTGAATGTGCTTTTGGTAAATTGAAGGGCCGCTGACGTTGTTTACTCATTAGATTGGATCTCAGTGAGAAAAGCATCCCGATGGCTGTAGCTACCTGCTGTGTCTTGTATAACATCTGTGAAGCAAAGGGGGGAAAGTGGCCGCGAGGGTGGAGGTGGAGTGGCTGGCTGCTGAGTTTGAACGGCCAGACGCAAGGCCTAGCAGAAGAGCTCAATGCAGAGCTATACGGCTCAGGAAGGCTCTGAAAGCACTTTAACAACGAGCCACAGTAATGTGTTGTGGTGGACTGCGCGCTGCTTGGCCCTGTGCTGTGGGGCTCTGGTAGGAATTGTGTGATGGTTGGTGCACACTTATGAATGTAGCACAGACAATGGCACCGATTCATTTGGCAGTGTGTGCTGTCCATGAATGATTCACACCATGGCACCGATCCTCTGAGCTGTGCCAGGCTGATACCAATGCCAGTAAGTGGGAACCACCAGGCATTCTGACGCATATTCTGGTGGGAACTAAGAAAGAAGAATTATTTCCCAAGCAATACAGGTTTATTGAAAAATGAAAACATTTCAAAAACACCTGCTGGGCACATTTAAAAGCAAATATGTTAAAACCTTAATAAAATCATGAAAAATAGCTTAAAGAAAAGGACGGAACATTCATGTCCGTTTAGCTATGCATGCATCGACCATGGCTCTCACAGGTCAATGTGTGTGAAGCTGTGGTTGTCCTCACTGTCCCCTGGTGTGGAGTGGTAGGGTTGCAGCCCCTGATGCCACAGCTGATGCAAGGGCAGTAGCTGCAGCTGAAACACACAGAGGTACCATTGTCCGTATAGTCACATCAGAAAGCAAAAGTTAAGGTTCAGAGCTCCCTTCCTTTGCTCCCCTAAAGTTTTAAACAACACATGCTCATTCACACTTCTGCTTAGGGGTGCTTCTCCATGGCACCACTTGCAGAGCCAACCATGGTGAGTATGGGCTGTCAGGGCTGAGGGAAATGAGGATAGGAATTGCTCGCTTGCATGAAACTTGTGTCTAGGGCAATGGCACTGAATACTGGTGCTATTTTCCACAGGCTGATTTTCACTGATATCTCACTCCTGAAGGTATTGAAGGCAGAAAGAACACAGCTGCTGCTGGCATCTTAAAGCTGACCAGCCGGTATGCTGCTAACTTGTGTACTACAATGGTGTCTGCCAAAGTTATCGCCGCCTGGCATGGGAACGTGACCTGCCGCGGAGGAAGAAATAAGGCTGCTATCCCTAGAAACCTTTGGGAGAGGATTGCGGAGCACCTCAGTGGAAGTGTCATGGAAATCGCGCAGGAGGATTCATGGGACAGCCCTGTGTACGTAAACAAAGTGGTCCACGTGGCCCCCCGTCTAACTCTACTGAGAAATGAAAAGCCGGGAACGACGCTGCCTCTCTTTGTTGTACCGCTGCCTCTTCTAGTACGCGTCAGTCAATGAAGAGTTGATAGCTGTGTCCTGTTACGTTGAGAGGCTCCAGCAGCACATCATTGTGATGGGACATACATTTACACCCGTACCCAAGGTTCCTTCCTCTGCATCGGGCTCACCTATGCTCGATTGCTGGGACTGACTGGACTGTGGTGGAGTCTCAAACAGGTCCTGGTTCACGGCACAGCTGGACCTCCCCACAAGTCGCGTGTTCCCCCAACATCCTCCTCTTTCGCCGCCTCCTTGTTGTTCATGCCAGCGGCCTGTGACTCGGGCGCTTCGGAGGTATCCATGGTGACGGTGGGGTCTCCGCCAAGTATGGCATGCAGCTTCTTGTGAAAGCAGCTGGTCTGCAGCATGGCACCCAACTGGCCGTTGGCCTCCCCGGCCTTTGGAAATGTCTGCTGCGGTTCCTTCACTTTCACGCTGTGCTGCTGCTCTGTGTCACAGCCCTTCTCCTGCAGCCCCGTGCACTTGGCTCGGAGATGTCAATGTTTCTATGGCTGGTCCATAGCTCTGCCTGTGTCTGTCTGCTCCAGGTCGCAGCGCATCCGGAGCGTGTAGCCGGCGCAGTCGCCCGGGCAGTTGCGCACAACGGCGGAGAGTTGCTACGTGGGCTCGCCAAGCTGGGCAATCAGACAAAGGTATTGAAACAAATCACGAGGTTTTAAAGTGTGAGGGTGACTTCCAGTCGCCATGACCATGGGGCATTGGAGTTCACAACTGTGACCAGAGCGGTCAGTGTCGGGCACTATGGGACGGTTGCTGGAGGACTGTGGGGGTCGACATAAATAACCCAGTGTCTACACTCGCACTGCAACGAACTCAGTACATCAACTATGGGTCAGTGCCACATGGAGGGTGGGGGGCAGTTCCTGCATCTCTGTAACGGGGCGCTTACATCAGTGGGAAATACATGTAAGTGTAGACGCATGCACAAATCAGTCAGTTCAAGGTGGCTTACGTTGACCTAACTTTGTATGTCGACCAAGCCTGAGTCTCCTTAGAACCATAAAGGTGCAGAACACTGACAACAAAAACCTAACAGTTGTATAGTGCTGCACGCACAGCACTAGTCTTTAAGACATAATACTCTTCCTCCTTTTACAAGGCGATAATCTGACTCCTAAGTGGGTAGATGCTTGTGCTCTGATTGAATTTTAGTTTTTACTGCTAGTAAAAGTAACCTCAGTGAAACGAGGGCCGGGGGCTTCCCGGTAAAGGGCATTTAATCACAATCACAATCTTTCAGCTTTCTCAGAAGAAGTTTTATGATCAGCACAGAACTCATCATGGTGGACTAGCACGGGTATCACAGACATACGCTGGGGAGGGGTGGCTGTTGTGTGGTAGAGGGACAAGCTGGGGAATCTGTAAATCTTTTGGTTTGGTTTTTTGCAAAGGCCAAGCCAGGATTCCTGGGCACTGAAAACACCAGGCCCAACGTTTATACTGACTCTGTTGTTCTATAACTATTTAAGGTGGTCGCAATAACTAGTTTGTGGCTGCTTTGGAGAGCTGACAATAAGGTGGTTTTGTACGGGGTTTAAAAAAAAGAAATTCTGGCTAATACAATTATTTGTTGCAGCTCAGTAACCTGTCTGCCTAACTCCGTGTGTTTCTATGGAAATCATTGCGTGGGGGCTCTGACGTTTTGGATTCAAAGCTTAAAGCAAAACCTAGGAGCTGGTGGCAATGTGGTGTTTGGATTCAATCTCTGGCTACTGTTCAACCAAATACAAACACCCGGAGACTGACATGACGGGGAGTACAATCTGGCGCTGTGTCACGTCTTTAGCTGCGGCAGGGAGTAAGTTAGGAAGAGTCTCTACTTGCAACTGGCCGGGCCTGTGGGACAACTGGGAAAGCTCCTTCCCCATGCAACCCAGCCCAGATTTCACTCGCTGGGGCAGGACTGTGGGAGTTCAGTGGGTGTCCCCTGCAGTGCAGCCTGAAGCAGTGAAGCTCCCTCGGGGTGGAGCCTGTCGGGGCCTGATTCTGGTCCGCCAGAGGTGGTGAGTGAATGGAATTTCACGGCATGGGGAGCTCAGCCTGAACCTGCATGCCTGGCTCTAGGGAGCTGGGAAGCTGCCCTGCACCGTGGCTCAACCCGGTTCCCCGAAAGCAAAAGGAGATCCGAGCCCTGTTTGCCTGGGGCTCTCCCCGACGTGGGGGAAGCTCTGTTCTCGGCAGGCTGGCTCCCTGGAAGCAGCCGTCTCCCCACCTGGCTCTTGGCTGGGACTGAATAATAAGTGCCAGCCCCATTTAAGGGCAATCCCCCAGCTGGAAGGGGGTGGGGAGGCGATAGCAGCGGCTCTGTGGGTGCTTCCCAGATGGGTGGGTTGGTGAGCAGCCGTGAGGTCAACTGGCAGCGAGGGAGCACGGAGATGAGCTGAGGTAGTGGGGACAGTTTCTAGCCCTGGCCTTAAATGGCCTTTGACACTGGAGGGCGGGTGGGGGTGCAGGAGAGAGGGGAAAGGGCGGGGCAGGAGTAAATGGGCATAGGGAGAGCTCAGGAGAGAAGGAAAGGGACAGGGGGGCTGGATGGAGAGAGAGAGAGGAATAAGAGGTGGAAGGAGGCAAGGGATAGCCTGATTTCTCCCTCACACTGATTTTCCCCTGCTGTAAGTCCACTGACTTCCGTGGAGTTCCAGCTCATAGACACGGGTGTCAGCAAGAGCGGAGTCAGGGCCAGAGGCCACAGGAGGGACAGAGAGAGACCAGGGAAGACTCTCTGCTTTCTTCACAGCAGCTATGTGTAATCCGGCTCCACACACAGGTCCCCGAGCGGCAGGGAAGCTCCGTAGCTTTTTATAAAGTTTGTCCTCACCTCGTCCTCTGTGGGGGGACTTCTGTGGCGTGAGCTTCCAGAGATAGCCAGAGCTACTGTAATTCTAACATGAGCCTGGCCTAACTTCACAGGGCTGGAGGGGCGGGTGGCAGGATCAGACACATTCCAGTCTAGTTATTTTCCAGAAATAAGTGAAACCCTTTTGTTCGGTCCTGATAACAAACCAACGAATCATTTATTAGGCATGAAGTGCGGACAGACAGAAAAACACCCCGTATCCTGTGTGCGTGATTGGCTGAGCAGCTCTGGCGAGGAAATCCTCAAGAGTGTCTACAGTATTTTATCCAGACAGCAGAATCTCATGGCTGCCATCCTCGGAGCCATCCCCCCTGCACACCCAGAAGGCTGCTGAGTCTTAAAATACTAGATAAATCATGTGCTTCTCTCCCTTTCATGTTGGAGTTGTCACTTTAATGGTTTGATATCACCCAGCATCTGGCTCGCTCAGTCTTTTCTATCCCTTCTCTTACAGCCTCCTAAAGTGAACGGCAAAAGCTAACGCAGTGGGTTTGTGCCCTGTTTTGTTTCTTTCTGATGGATAAAGAGGGTCTGAACAGCATGTTGGTTTTAAAGGTGTTTTTGCTTGTTTGCTATAGTGACAATTCAGATCTGGCCTAGCCTGGAAGACTTTATGGGAGAACCAGTGAAATGATGAAAAGTTGAACGCTTGAGGAGGGATAGTTTTCTGAAAACAACTGGTCAGTGTGCAGTGGCAGTCAAAAAAGCTAACGGAACATTAGGAACCATTAGGAAAGAGATAGATAAGAAGACAGGAAATATTATAATGCCACTATATAAAGCCATGGTACTCCCACACCTTGAATACTGCATGCCGTTCTGGTTGCCCCATCTTAAAAAAAGATATATTAGAATTGGAAAAGGTACAGAGAAGGGCAACAAAAATGATTTGGGGTATGGAACAGCTTCCATATGAGGAGAGGTTATAAAGACTGGGACTGTTCAGCTTGGAAAAGAGACGACTAAGGGGGGATATGATAGAGGTCTATAAAATCATGAATGGTATGGTGAAAGTAATAAGGAGATGTTATCTACTTCTTCACATAACACAAGAACCGAGGTCACCCAATGAAGTTAATAGGCAGCAGGTTTAAAACAAACAAAAGGAAGTATTTCTTCACACAATCCACAGTCAACCTGTGGAACTCATTGCCAGAGGATGTTGTGAAGGCCAAAATTAAAATGTGGTTCAAAAAAGAGCTAGATAAGTTCATGGAGGATAGGTCCATCAATGGCTATTAGCCAAGATGGTCAGGGATGCAACCCTATGCTCTGGGTGTCCCTAAGTCTCTGACTGTCAGAAACTGGGAATGGGAGATGGGGAATGGATCACTTGATGGTTACCTGTTCTGTTCATTCCCTCTGAAGCACCTGGCATTGGCCACTGTTGGAAGAGAGGATACTGGGCTAGACAGACCATTGGTTTGACCCGGTATGGCCGTTTTTATGTTCTTAAATGACTTTTAGTCAGATGGTTTAAAACAATGTGGGCAGATGCTTGGGACTGGCTCTTCTGCACCCGGCACAGCTCAAGGGACAGAGGGGGGGAGCCATGAAAGTGGCTTTAACCCACTTTTATGTCTCTTCTATTCTGGAACTATCAGACTGGTCTTTGCGTGCAATTTAGAACTTCAGGTCTTTGCTAAGTTACACAGGCTGGTAACAAGCCTCAAGGGAGTGCTACGGCAGCCAGGGCTTGGTGAGATATAGCGGCCATCTGGACACATTCCTTTTCCCTGTCCATGGCCCCTGTATCTTGGGGGTGGGGGATGGGGTGGCATAGAAACAGCTGTGCTGGCCCTATGCCATCTGGGGAGTCCCCCACTATCATTGGGTAGCTGCAAGGTAGTTTTGTGCTTGCTGTGCACTGGCTGACGAGCACAAAGTAGTCATGGGTGGCGGGCAGGGTCTGGCCTTTCGTTTCTATTTATTTTTGTCACCGTCTGTTTAATGCAAATGTCTAATCAACATTTTGGAGAAAGGGGCTGAGATGAACGGAAAAAGGCTTTTGAACTAGCTTACCCTCCTGCTTTCTTCACTGCCAGAATTGCCTCCCTCTTCCCTCCCTTCAAATTGTACTTATTTTTTTTAAAAGGTTTAAAAAAAAAAAAAAAACCAAACAAACCTGAAGAGAATTAAACATCTGTAGCTTTTTAATTGAAAGGTAAAGATAAAAAGATCCCATCTGTGGGTGAAGAGAACCAGAGAAAGCCATGTTTGAGGAATGGAGGAGGGTGAAAGGACAGTACCGCAAGGAACTGCATGGGCTACAGGGATGACGGTTGCATATTTACGCTTTTATTTTCGAATACAAAGAAAAGCTTCATATTCCAATGTATAAAGCACTGAATCCCATCCTACCCGTCACAGCACTGGATACAAGTCACCTGCCAGTTTCTGCACGGAACACACCCATGTTCTAAGCATCCCTTTTTTCAAAAGAACTATTGCCTGATGCTTTAAAATGCCTTTTTTGCACCAGAGTAGTTTTAGCAGGATAGCTGCACCAGTGCAAGACTCATTGTAGAGGCTTACAGAAATGCAGCTCACCTCATTTTACACTGATACAGTGCGTCTACGGGAGAGGTTTGCACCAGGGTAGCTAGTGATGCAAATATCCTGAATGTAGACAAGTCTTTAGAGCAGGGGTTCTCAAACTGGGGATTGTGACCCCTCAGGGGGTTTCAAGATTATTGTGGGGTAGGTGTCATGAGCAATCCTCCCCCGTGCATGACAGTAAGGATGGCCTGGCATGGGGGGGGGGGTTCATCACAGCCTGAAATGTTTTCAAAGGGGGGTCCCAGCAAAAAAATTTGAGAACCCATGTCTTATAGAGCAAGCAGAAAAGGCATTGAAAAGAAGCATGCAGAAAGCTACTGAGCATTTGGGATGTCCCGTTCGTGGCAATGACCAGGAAAGGAATAAAATAATGAATTTGTTTATTCTTCATGTTCACAGAAATTAAGTATTCATTTCAGATTAGAAATCTGTGTCTGTGTTTCAGTGCTTACTTAATATCTTTATTAAGGATCCTCCCCTTTGGGGAATTAGCCTTCCATGAGCCAGTTCAGGCCATTCTAAGAACTACCCTCTGTAGCTGGTATCACCCAAACAGCTCCTGAGAGCAAGTCATAATTTCAGAGAGGACTAGCAGTTCAGGAAATTGTATAAATAACTAAAACGTGGTTTCTAAGAGAAATAATCCACAGGGGTTGCAGTTAGTGCTGTGAATGGTGAAGACAAAAATGCATGGGGTCTTTTATTCACTTGTAAATTGCAACCCCCCCCGATTAGCCAAGAAAGCTGAAATCCCGCTTGCCTTACTCATGTGAGTAGCTCCAAGGTAAAGTCAAAACAGGTAGTCTTCCTGCACGAATGATGCAATCAGGAGCTGTCCCTTAGCTATGAATTGACTGAAAAGTGTTGGCGTTACCCTTTCCTGCACTTTAAAATGCATAAAGATGGCCTCAAACTTAAAAGAACAATCCTGCTTGTTATTGACATGAGGCATCTCAGGTCCTTACATCCCCGGCAGTATATTGGGCAGACTCCGGAGAGCCTGAGCCATAAGATCATTACTGGTGGCTGTAGACAAATCTGTGACTCCCTCTCACCTCAACCAATGGGAAAAGGGTTAAGACTTAGCACACCCCCCTCCAGGAAGCAGTAACGAAGCAGGAGAAGCAGCTCATAGTACTGCCTAAAGTAACATCATCCTTCAAGTCCTCCAAGGATCTCACCAAGTCTAGAACAGAAAGGGAAGTGAGGGCTTCATGTTCCAAATGTAAATACATAGCGAATCCCGACCCCCCGTCAATGGACATATTTAAACCTTTGGGACAGAATCAGGAAAGGGCAGGTATATAGCTATATGGAGATATAGATGTCGCTATAAAATTTTGCTTTGCAGTTCACTTAGGCAGAGGCAGTTTCTGGAGTATAAACCTTCGCTCTCGTTGGGCTAATTAACATTAATACAGTGAACCACTGGAGTCCTTTTTCTCATCACACCTCCACCAGTTTTACCTCGGCGTTACTTCCATTGACTTCAATAGTTACGTCTGACTTGCCCCCCAGTGTAATCAAGATCAGAATGCTTTTTATCTTTAGTAAGAGAGAAGAAACAGACAGACCCTAACTAATCTAACAAGACAAGACAATTTGAGGATTAAAGTCTAGGGGTAAAAATGTCCCCAAATTGTCCAGCTGTTGCACTTTCGTAAGACCTAATAAAGCAGGACAATTGAAATCTGCAGGTGAGGGAAATCCATGAGACCTAAAAATGTCAAATTGGCTTGCGTGTGGCTTTCTCATGGATGGCCCTGCATTCTCCAAAATCAAGTTTCTGACCCATATTGTGTGGAACCCTTTGACTGCAAACTAATTCTCTGTCGTTCTTTAGAGTCTGCAGCCAAAAAAGGCCACACCCTTAGCACCAAGAAATGTGTGAACATTTATGCAGGTTAAAGCTTTTGAAAAACCAGTCAAGACCAGTTAGAAGCCAAACAATTTGATTCTTTCATTGCTGGTTGCCACACCAAAATTATTCAACTAAAGAGTTTGTCTAGTGAAGCTGGACAGACATGTCCCCACCTGACAGTTTGTGCACTGGAAAGGATGCCATGTAGGATTAAAATTCAACGGACTCTAGGATTGTACAGTCATGTGGAATTGGAGGATTTTAGGGTGGATTCCTATGAAGGTGTCTTCTGATTTCCCCTTGTGGAGAGGTGCGACCCCCCGCCCATGTAATTTCCAGTTACATATTTCATGTGATCTCAATGCACAAACCACAAATCAGCCAAGGATCTCTTAAAAGAAAAGATGGTCCTAATTCAGAGAGTTCCGATCCAGATTTAGATGTGGATGGAAACCTCCCCAGAATTCTGGTAGCTCATATATGGTGCTCTGGTTCCAGCCATCGTACACATGGAACAGAGGGGCAGAGTTCAGATCCAGATTATTTTAAAGCTCTGGGATCAGGAACCAGTGTTTCATTTCAGTCCATTGGGTCTAAGCCTCAGAGTTTGGATTCAGACCTGGATCTGAACTCCTCAAGAGCTTTCAGATCTGATGTTCTGGTTCTGGCCTACCTGTATTTCTACACTTTTACAAGCCTTGCCTGCGTTTGGAGCTTGTAGTGAGACACCAATCCAGGCAGGTTTCATGTTTTTGGGTGCAATTGTTTTGCACAGCTCTGCACAAAGGGAATATTCTTTCATTATAAGGATAATTGAGATTTTAACTACCATCTTTAAAAAATAAACCCAGGGCATTTATGGCTTCATCAGTGAAGAAGTACCAGACTTCCACAGTAGTCTGTGGATTGTGTGGTCTTTGCTGTGCTGCTTAGCTGAACTGCTGTGAAGTATGTTTTGATTAATAACATAGTCGGTATTTTTCAGTGACCTCCCTTGTGTCTTTCAATGAGATGAGGTCTTCAGATATGAGGCCAATTAGCAAGGAAATATAAATAGACTCCCCAAGCCTCATTGGCGGCATGGAGAAAGGCCCTCTACCATCTATCTATCCACTACCCATGTGTAAACTCACAAAAATTTCAGGAGAAATTCCCTGCAGATTTCTGGTGTCCGTATTGATGAGGCCTGATTTTCAGCAGTGCTTAGGCTCTGCAGCTGGTGTTGATTTCACGGAGAGTTGTGGGTGTTCAGCACCTCTGAAAATCAGGCCCATGAAGTTTTTGGCATTGGGAGCAGGAGGGATGAGAAAGGAGGAGGAGACGGGTGTTCAGTGACAGTTGGAAACAGTTTTCAGAAGTCCTATTCGGTGAGGCAGCTATTTATGAGGCACTGACATCCGTCCGCAAATGAAAACAATTCACCGTCCAGAAGACAAACCGTCCAGTCAAATCTAATCGTCGTCGTCATCGTCATTGTCGTCTTCGTCATCGTCATCGTCATCGTCGTCGTCGTCGTCGTCATTGTCGTCATCTTCAGTGTTTATCTTCCCAGAGAGTACGTCCTCTATCCAGTCTTCCAGCTCCTCAGCTGTGGGCAGATCATCATCATCCTTGATTTCCATCCAGACACTGTCAGCCTGAAAGAACAGATCCAGCGAGAGTTCAGCGCACCTCTCTACCAAGGGTGGCTGGTAGGATTAACTCACCCCTTTAAGGAGAGGGTAGGATTAGCTCGTGTCTTTAACTGTCTGTGGTGAAATCAGCACATGCGTGTAGCAGGGGTTTGGTAGGATTAGCCCCCCCATTTCTAACAGGGGGACTCAGTGTTGCTTTACTAAGGCCTGGGCTACTCTTAAAATGTAGGTCAGCATAGCGATGTCACTCCAGGGTGTGACAAACCCGCCAACCTAACCCTTGGTAGAGATGCAGCGAGGGTGAGGGAAGAATACTTCTGTTGACCTAGCTACTGTTGCTTGGGGCGGGGGTGGGCCTACACTAACAGAAAGACCCCTGCCATCGCCATCGGCTGTGCCTACGCTACGGGGTTATGCTGGTATAGTCCCTGTCGCGTGGATATGGCCGAAGACTGTAAGAGATGCACTCCATGGAACTGAGCCTGTTCTTAAATGGACTGTTAGGAGCTGGTCAGGTAATAGCATGCATTTTGATTGCATTTTCCCCGTTATTGGACCCACTCAGCTAATTATATTAGCCAGACGTCCCATTTCACAATACCGTTTCATATTCCCCTCTTTGTCTCCAACTCACTCCATGGATTTGTTCCACTGGACCTTCCAGGCCTTGTCATCTCTACTCCCCTCCCCAAGCCTTCCACTCTCCGGCACCCTGCCGGCCCTATCACACCGTCTGGAGGGACACTCTCGGTGTGGCAGCAGCTCCTGCTATTTGGAAGAGCTTTTTCCCATAATACTTCTTTTCCTCACTGACTTCACAGCTCATGCCAAATCTGCAGAAAACTCTGCCCATCCCCCTTGTCTGCATGTCTTAACTCTTCTCTCCCTCTGCTCATCTCATTTAAAGCTGCAAACCCACGGTGCATTTCTGTCAGTATGGAAGACTGTACAAAATAAAGATGTGGAGTAGCAAGGGGAAGCATGGTCGAGGAGTGGGGGGCTCAGGTGACCTGGGTCTGTTCCCTGTTTGGGCACAGATTCCTTGCATGACCATGGAGTTTGCTTGTCTGTCAAGTGGGGGTAATGACACTGTTCATTCATGCTTCGAAAGGCACTAGAGCAATGAAATCCCCCCAGCAAAGTCTTTCTTGCTTGAGGGACCTAATTTGCTTGGGGTCCTGATGTATGCTTTGATAAAATGCCTGGCTGCATTTCTGCCTCTAAGGAGGGCGTTGATCCCCAAGTATTTCCCTTATCAAGCATGAAGCTATCAAAAGAGATACAGAATGGCGAGCAATCCCATTGAATTCAACGGCACTGTTGGTGTGAACGCGGGCTCCTTGCGTGAGTAAGGACAGCTGGCTCCGACTCATCACTTGTGTGGAAAATAGAGCTGCAGTGTATTGTAATGTGCAGCAGCAGGGCTTTTACTCTGCCCCAGAGAGAATGGCCAGTGGGAACCTGGAACACAATGGTGTTATTATTGGCAGGTTTCTAGAGACGTGATGGGAACAAAGAGACTACTCCCACTGCAGTCAATGGAAACGTTTCTTTGTGTTCATCAGGCCTGATTCACCGCTGTGCTACTCCAGTTTTATAGCAGTATATCTCAGCTGATTTCGGTGGCTTTACATCGCAGTAAAACTGGAGCAATGTGGTGCTGAATAAAGCCCAACATTTTTATTTTCTTATGCCACTCTAAAAGGCATCTTTCTTAAACAGCCTTCCAGACAAATTGAAAACATCCTCAGGAGAAAGAAGTAAAACCCTTCTAAGCCCTACCGTCAACAATCTAGCATGTGTACAGAGAACACTGTAACAAAGCTATGGGATCCACCTCTTCTGAAAGGTCTCTAGATTGGTGACTCTCAATCTTTCCGGACTACTGTATCCCTTTCGGGGTTCTTATGTACTCCCAAGTTTCACCTCACTTAAAAACCACTTGCTTACAAAAATCAGACATACAAATGCAAAAGTGTCACAGCACACTATTCCTGAAAAATTGCTTACTTTCTCATTTTTACTATCTAATTACAGAATAAATCAATTGGCATATAAATATTGTACTTACATTTCAGTGTCTAGTATGTAGAGCAGAATAAGCAAGTCATTGTCTGTATGAAATTTTAGTTTGTCTTGACCTTCGCAAGTGCTTTTTATGTAGCCTGTTGTAAAACTAGGCACATATCTAGATGAGTTGATGTACCCCCAGGAAGACCTCTGCGTACCCTCAGGGGTATGCATACATCTGGTTGAGAACCATGCTCTAGATAACCCCTGGATAGTAATTAACACATTCCAATGGGTACCTACATTCCTGGTCAGTATCTCATTACACATCATGTTCTTGCTACTGATAGTTCTACTCCCATAAATTTCCACTGCTGTCTATTTGATGCAACTTTTAAATGATTTAAAATGCAAACAATGGCTGTAATATATTAACAAGACACATCATGGTCTAGACGCCAGGGCACTGCATCAGGAGACCTGGATTCTATTCCCAGCTTGGCCACTGACCTACAGGTGATCTTAGGTGAGACATTTCATTTCTCTCTGCTTCTGGTTTCCCTTCCAACCTTCCTTCACCTGACTTGTTTATTTAGGCCTGGTCCACACTAGAAAATTAGCTCAGTTTTAACTCCGTTGGTCAGGGGGTGAAAAAGCCACACTCCAGAGTGGCGTTTTTAAGCCGACCTAAGTCCCTGTGTAGACAGCGCGAGGTCGACCTAGCTACCGCCTCTTGGGGAGGTGGAGTAACAACGCTGACAAGAGAACCCCTCCTCTCAGTGTAGGTAGCGTCTACACTGAAGGGCTGCAGTGGCATAGCTGCAGGTGTGCTGCTGTAGTGTTTTAAGTGTAGACAAGCCCTTAGACTGTCATTTCTTCAGGGCAGGGTCTGTCCCTTAATAGGTGTACGTACAGGGCCTAGAACATCAGGGCTCCAGTCTTTGTCAGGGTCTCTAGCCACACCTTTAATATTGTTAAATGACTTGGATTAAACCTCATCAAAGCAGTTGTGGCCTCCAGCCCTCATTTAAGGTAGCTGACAGACAGCTAAAGAGTCCCATCCAAGACACAGGAGGTGTGCGAGCCCATCCAGTGATTTGGACTTTGTGGGTGGAGAGCTCCATAAGGCATAGTTTGTGCGTGTGTGTGGACTTGTCTACACTTAAAACAATACAGCAGCACCCTGCAGCGGTTCAGTGTAGACGCTACCTATGACAGGAGGGATTCTCCCTCTGGTGTAGATAACCCATCTCCTATTGACAGAAGACTTCTTCTGTTGACCTCACACGGTCTACACTGGGGGTTAGGTTGGTATAGCTACATTTCTCAGAGGTATGGATTATTCACACCCATGAGAGACATAGTTATGCTGATGTAAATTCCTAGTGTAGACCATGCCTCTGTACGGGTGGGGGTATGGGTGGCTGGGACAGAGAGAACACAAGCAGAGAGACAACAACAGAAGAGAGAGACAGAAGCATGACAGAAGGAAAGCGAGAAAGCCACACAGACACAGCTTGGATGCACCATAACATGGCCCTGAGACAAAGCTAAGAGAAAAAACTTTTTTGATAGCATATTGGCTGGAAAGGCGGGCTTGGAACAGCAAACTAAGAAACCATCTCCTGCTCTTAAATTCCTCCTGTGTTCAGAGAAACAGGACTTTGTCCATTTTTTTGTAAAGAAGCCACATGGCACCAAAGAAAATACCAGACTCTATTATCACCAATTTCTACTTCCGTGTGGAACACATGCAGGGCCTTGAACTTTGACTAGCCACTTGGGTCAGAAGGGGTAATAATAAAAATAATCCTAATAGTAAATCAGCCACATCTGGCACACTGTACATCAGCTTGATAACTTCTGACCCAAGCGTTGCTGGTTTTCTACACTTCCAACTTTTTCCACTGACACCAGTGGGAGCAGTTACTTAATAATTCTACTGTTTTGCCCTTCCATAGCCCCATCCATCCAGAGATCTCACAGCACTTGTCAAATATGAAGAAATGAAATCTCCTAGTATCCTTACAATATGTCTGGGTTTCACTAGCCCTGTTGTAGAGAAGAGGAAACTGAAGGGTGAACTGATTTGCTCAAGGTCACAGAGGAAGTAGGCAGTCGAGCCAGGAGTAGACCCCAAGGGGTATATCCTCAGCTGGTATAAATTGTCATAGCCCCATTGAAATCCCTCTCGACTCTCCCCTGAGGTCAAATTAACATTCAGATTTTTTATTAACCAAATTTCAAATACAAAAAGGGTCATTAAACCTGGACTCTGTGTTATGAGTATTTATATAGTTGAGGGAATTCTGATTCCCAAGCTTCTGTTTATCCAGACAGCTCCTTTTTATGGTTATAGAAGGTTACATTTTACAGAATCCACCCATTAAAAGAAGCCTGTAAATCTGGAGTGTGTGTTAGATGTTTTCAGATAATCTCCATGTTTATGTCAGAATGAGGAGAAAAAAATGTTTTTCTCCATTGTCTTGGCATTTGGCATGTCACGTATATTTTATTTTCCTGATTGTTCCTTATGATTGGTAGTTGATTTAGAAGCAGGCTTGGGTCCCTAACCTGACCGTCAATAAATGCACAAGGAGTTTGCAACCTGACATTAGGCCCACATATTCCTGGTACACACACACAATGGAAATAATAGCATTTTAATGGCAAGATTTAATGCTCATAAAACCCAGGCAGGTAGCACAATGGCAAAGTCTGAGTCACCCAAGGCTAGTTCTGGAAGGTGCTGAGCACCCTGGAGTCCAACAGAGTTAGGAGGACTCAGCACCGCTCAGCAACTGCAGTGGTGACAGAGGTATGTTTTGAGTTGCTTTGCACTCTCCATGGTAACACAGGAGCATGACTTAGAAACAGTTGCCAACCGGGGAGGAAAATTCCATGTGTTTGTGAAGTGCAATAGGACGGGGCCGCTTAGCTTTTGTTTTACTGGGCATGCACATGAAACAAAATAAGAGCTGAATTGTGCTCCCCCCAGATCCTTTACATAGGTGTGCTCATGTGCGGAGGGACTCAGGGAATCTCCCTCACTCCTCTGGTCTAGTGCCCCCTCCCAGAGGCTTCTTCACTAGGGAACATGAAGGTGGGGTGGCTGCCAGCAGTATGAGGGGCCCAGGCTGTTTTCTGGGCAGAGGGAAGCCACGGCTGTGTCTCTGCTGTTCTGGGATGGCTGCACGGTGGTGGAAGGTGTTGGGTATACCTGCTGAACAGGTATAACAAGGGCTCCTGTCCCTCCACCCCAGGCATTGAGAAGAATTATGGCTTTCCTCCTCCTCTTCCCCACTGCAGCTGGAGCCGTACGTGAGCCCTCAATGTGTTTGTGATGGAACGGTGTCATGGCCAGAAAAGGGCCTTTGGTGTGAGACTGCAGGAGGCGTGCAGCTGGAGAGGAACATCTGTACTCACAGTTTGTGTAAGGCCGGGGAGAAATTGAGGCTTCGTTACATTCCATTAAAAAAACTCAGCGAGAGTTACGCTAGCGTGGTTATCATCAGACAGGTGGCCATGTAAGACCGGCGTCTGCTTATGCAGCACATCTGCTCCCTGTGCATTAAACCCAGAGCTGTGCTCTAAGTACGTTATCAGTGTGTTCACTCTCATCTGCTTCACTCTTGTGAAGACCGATACATCCATGGTCACTACGGTTATGCCTCTGATCCAATTCTCCATAGTGCCACTGAGCGCAATGGCCTCACAGTGGACTGGGTGCCCTCATATACAATAATCTTTCCACGGAGATCCTACCCTTGTCAATTTATATTGCGTTCTTATGGCTTCTTACTGTATCTCTAATCTGTGCATCTGCCCACCGTTGTCCGCTAGTGACCATCTTTCCTTACACAGTCAAACCGTGTCCTTCTGTTTTTGCCACGCAACTAACCTCCTTCTTCTTTCAGTCCCTACGCTCTCTTTTGCCGCTCTGTTTCTCTGCTGAGACCTATAGAATTCCATGCAAACAAGACCCTACTGTGAGTGACTGATTCTGGAAGACTCCAGTGGAAGTGATGAAAACCTCATTGTATGAGTCATTTAAAATGAAGCTGGATAGCACGCTGAGGAACAGTCTGTAGGGAACAATCTCGCACTGGTCAGAGGTGTAGTCTACATGTGACTCAGCAGCAGAACTGCGTCCCCGTTGAAACCCTGGGTCTGGACATTCCTGAACTTTGAGATGTTCAGAATCCAGATCCAAAAGAAAATGATGTGGCTTGACATTTGCTTTGCTTAACAGGAGTGAAATTCTGGTTCCACTGAAGTCAATGGCAAAACTTCTACTGACTTCACGGGAGCCAGGATTTTGCCTTCGCTCTGGTCCTTCTTAGCATCTCTGGCTCTGTGACTACTGGATCAGCTGTGTTTGTGATACTCACATCTGTGACATTTACCACCCCAATCTGTGGCTTGAAGAGGTCGATCTTGAAGGTCTTCTCCCAATAGCTGATGAGCTGCACAAATGAAAAGAAAGGTAAGACAAAGGTGTTTAAACAACCACTCCATGTTAATACAGCCAGCTGGCTATTGGAGAAGAAATCATCCAGCGGTCAGTCTGGTCCTGGAAATCAGACATGGGATCTCTTGTGTGGCAGTATAAAGTGCTAACCAGTGGGATAGCCATTTGATCATGGAAACACCAGATCAGTTTCTTCTCCAGCACTGCCATGTAGATTTGACTGGGAGGTGGATCCTGGCTGGTTAGCTCCCAGTTTGATGTGCTATGCCTCAACTTCCCTCCCGTCATCTCATCTCTTCTCTTCCCCTATATTGTGTGTGTGCTCTGGTATAATGAGCATTCACATGCACAACAACAGTCAAGGAGGGAAATGATCCTCTGCCACTCACCAGAGGAAAGTCGTCAGGGTCAATCCACACAATACTTAGGTCAGGATTGTTGGTGTTCTCCTTGGCAACTTGCTTCAGAGTCTCCAGGAACTCAAAGCCATCTGAAATGATATAGATGAACCTCTAAGTTTCTCCAATGAGCACCCCAATACAAGCTCCTTGTGTTGTTACAATGTCCAGGCTAAGGATGGCATATACATCTTCTTTTTAAAGAACCTCTGTTCTTTATAATGGTTGCTACATAACAATGCTTTGCACTTCTTTAGCACCCTTCCATAAGATCAAAATGACTTAAATACTAATTAAGCCTCATAATAGCTCTGTGAAGTGGATCAGTAGCTTTTCCCCCATTTTACAGATAGGGAAACTGAGGAAACGAGAGTGAAAGGTGGGATTTTCAAAAATGTCTGAGTGATTTAGGACCACTAATCCCATTGACTTGTGCTCCTAAAACACTAAGATAGTTTTGAAAATCTCACCCTAAGTAATTCACCCAAGATCATACAGCAAGTCAGTGGCAGAATTGGGACAAGAACCTAAGGATCCTGAATCCCATCCTCTGCTAACTCAATCTGTGCAGTAGGATTCTAGGAACTGCCATCCAAAACAAACTAATAGTTCATGCAGAAAAATATTCTATTTCCAACAGGTGTCAGTCAAAAACTTCTGAGGAAAATGTAAGCTCCTCATGAATCTCCTATCTGTGCCATGCTGACTGGTAAATTTCTTCCTGACCTCAGCAGGTGACCAATTTAAGCCCTGAAGCATGAGGATTGATCATCCTTGCAATTTAACCCTAACTGGTGTAATTGCTGAAGCTATTCTTATTCCCTGGCTGAAAGTTCACACAAGCATCCTGGCTCCAGTTCCCTGCAGGATCTGTCTGCCTTCTCCCAGTTTGTGTGTGGGAGTCTCACTGCTTGATGGAGGCAGGGCTGCCGAGCAGGTCTGACAGGCTCGCCAACTGCCAGTCTGCATTCGCTTTGGAAACTTTATCATGCCAGGTAAGATTGTAACTGAACTGCCAAGCAACAGACACACACTTCTTTCTGTGTGACGCTTCCTTGTGGCTGCACTAGTGAAGGGGCGAGACTTCCCTTCACAATCAGCACAGATTCCAAGGCGCTCAATGCGAGGTGGGACCCAAGTAGAGGGCTGGAAGGGGACGAAGGTGCCTCCGAGATGTTGAGTGAGTTTAACAGCGCGCGAGCTGGCATCACACACACTTTGAGGCTGGGAAGGAGGAGCCTAGCAGGAAATTAACTAGCAAGAGAGGGGGTGAGGAGGTGTAAGTCCTTGGAGCTCAGAAGCGGGCCTATGTGTGAGGCTCCTACCAGATGACCGTAATGCAAGTCAAAGCTGATCCTAGTTACGGTAGATTTCCAGCTAGGTGAGGGGAGAGACGGGAATCGTGTAGGGGGAAAAAAAGGGCTTCCTACCTGGGTCGTCTTCTTCAGCAAAGGCCACAATGTGGATACCATCCAGGTCATCCTCCTGTGGACAAGACAGCTGTTTACGGACTGGTCAGGAGACGGGGAGAGAGCAGTGAGAGGGTGGGAGGGGCACTGGGTGACCAGATGTCCCGATTTTATAGGGACAGTCCCGATACTCGGGGCTTTGTCTTATATAGGCGCCCATTACCCCTCACTCTTTGTCCTGATTTATCACAGAGGGGCAGCTTGAGTGTGGGTTGCTGGTGGGGATGAGGAGAAACAGGGTGCGGTGAGGAGAAGGACCTAGATGAGGAAGAGAGGGGCACTGCGAAGCGCGGCTGAGACTGAGTCACAGTGTGACATGAGAGGCGGGGTTTGGGGGGGGTGGGTACCACAAGGAGGCGTTTGGGCTGGGGTTGCCGTGGAGTAATGCACGGCACTGGCTGGGATCTGTTGTTATAGATGAGGGGGAGGTCACCATGCCAAGGGATAGAGCTGGAAGGAGGGAGAGGAGGAAGAGAAGACCTTGCAGGGCGTGGACGCGGTTGCTGAGAGAGAGACGAGACAAAGGATGGCCCTGCGAGCCTGGCAGTGGTGCAGAGACATTGTTCCAGTAGCAGGCCTAGTGCCCCGTGGGGGGCTGTGGAGCGCCTGGTGAGTATAGGGTCCTTCTACACCAGCCAGAGCCTGAACACCCTGAAACGCTTTCCTGCTGCCAGGGGCCAGTGTGCATGGCCGTGGCCCATCCCCTCCAGACATGGCCCTTCTGGGCTGGTGAGAGATGCCAGGAGCATCATCTGGTGCCCCTCTTCCCCCAATCCTGGGAGAAATGAAGAGGCTCAAATGAGTCTCTGTAAGAGGGGAAGGGCCCCAGGTTTTGGGAGCGGGGGAGGTCTCTGTGAGTAGTGTGGGGGATTAGATGGGGGGGTTAGAGGTGAGGGAGTGCAGAGGAGTGTCTTTGTGAGATCTGACAGACTTAGATGAAGCTCATGTGAGGGGCTGGGGTGGTTTTCTCCACAAGCGCTGTGGAGGTGCGAATGGGACTTGGATAACAACATGGGCAAAAGCCAGTGGATCTGTCAGGCTGTTCATTGTGCACCTGCTATGAAAGTCGTCCCAGAATTATCCCATGGAAAAGCCGCCGGTTCTTCATCCTCTGCTGATCCCAGTTTCCATTTCAATTGATTTTAATGCAAGAAAAAATTCCCATCTAAATGCTAATTTCTTTTCCCCTTTGAGCCCAGAGGTGACAGAACCACTATCAAAAACTAAAAACAACCACAGCAAAATGAAACAAGCGAAAAAGATTAAGTGGAAAACATTATCTTTAAAAACAATAGCGGGGGTCTGGCCTGTGCTAGTTTCTTTGGGGAATCACATTTTCACAGGGACACTTAGGGCAGATTTGCCTGCAGTTTTGTTTTTCCTTGACATTTGCCAGCAGGATCGCTGCACAGCCGAATAAAATTCTACATCTGCTTAGACAAATGGGACCAGCTTCTGATCTCAGCTGCACTTCTGTAAACCTGGAGTAACTCCAATGAAGTTACTGGGGTTATTTTGAATTTACATCTGGGTAACTGAGGTTGGAATCTAGCCCATGATCTCTTGCATACAAAATCTCCTTACCTAAATGGATTTAAAGATTGTGTTTATTAAGCATAGTTACTTCCTCACAGCCGAGGTGCTCAGGTCATGTCACTTGAATGCCAGAACACCGGCTTCTGAAAATCCTCTTTTATGGCAAACTGAAGGCAGGCAAACGAGCTGGGGTGGTCAGAAGCTAAGCTACAAAGACATCCTTAGACATCTCAAGACAGTGGGCATCGATGTGGACACATGGGAGACACTGGCAGAAAACCGTAAACAGTGGAGAAATGCTGTCGCTAAGGCCGTTGAAAAGGTAGAAGAGAAATGATTAGCAACTTATCCGCATCAACATCAGCTAAGACACAACATGGCTCGAAACCAACAGAAAGACATCTCCTGCCCTCGATGTGCTTGGTGTTCCTGTGCGGGAAAGTGCTCACTGCCTCTCTACAGTCATCATCATTTGCAATGGACAGCGGAAGAAGAAATTTATTAAGCAAACTTTCCATCACTGACAATCCAGGCTTTCTTCAAGATTATATTATAGTGTATTAAGTATTAAATCAAAATCACTATGGGTGAAATCCTGGTCCCATTGAAGTCAATGGCAAAACTGCCATTAGTTTCACTGGAGCCAGGATTTCACCCAGTATATCAAAATCATATTTAAAAAATAATTGAAAACCCTGGATCCAACAAGACATCAAGCCTAAACAACTCAGTCTTCATGGTTTTGTTGCATCATCTCTTTCCTTATTGTCTCAAGGACTAATCCTGCAATAAGTCCTTTGGAAAATCAGGCCCGAGGTGTCTTAAGTCAGGCAGCCAAGCAGACACGGTTGAAAATATTGGCCCTGAGCTCTCTGGAGAAATAATCATATCTTCTTCAATGTCTGTGAAGCACCATGCATGGCCATATGATTAAAGAATAATATGAAACTGAAGTTTTCCGCATGAAGGAACAGGTTCAGGATTATGTAGAAAGATTGGACATACACAAGTCCATGGGGCCAGATGCAATGCACCCAAGGGTGCTGAGGGAGTTGGTTGCTGTGATTTCAGAGCCATTGGCTATTATCTTTGAAAGCTTGTGGCAATTGGGGGAGGTTCCTGATGATTGGAAAAAAGCAAATATACTGCCCATCTTCAAGAAAGGGAAGAAAGAGGATCCAGGGAACTACAGACCGGTCAGCCTCACCTCAATCCCTGGAAAAATCATGGAGCAGGTCCTCAAGGAATCCATTTTAAGGCACTTGGAAGAGAGGAAGGTGATCAGGAACAGTCAACATGGATTCACCAAGGGCAAGTCATGCCTGACCAACCTGATTGCCTTCTATGATGAGGTGACTGGCTCTGTGGATGTGGGGAAAGCAGTGGACATGATATACCTTGACTTTAGCCAAGCTTTTGATATAGTCTCCTGCAGTATTCTTATCAGCAAGTTAAAGAAGTATGGGTAGGATGAATAGACTATAAAATGGATAGAGAGCTGGCTAGATCACTGGGCTCAACAGGTAGTGATCAATGGCTCGATGTCTAGCTGGCAGCTAGTAACAAGCGGAGTGCCCCAGGGGTCGGTCCTGAGGGCAGTTTTATTCAACATCGTCATTAATGATCTGGAAGATGGGGTAGAGTGCACCCTCAGCAAGTTTGCAGATGACACTAAGCTAGGGGGAGTGGTAGATATCCTATAAGGTAGGGATAGGATACAGAGTGACATAGACAAATTGGAGGATTAAGCCAAAAGAAATCTGATGAGGTTCAACAAGGACAAGTGCAGAGTCCTCCACTTAGGACAGAAGAATCCCATGCACTGCTACAGACTGGGGACCGATGAGCTAGGCAGCAGTTCTGCAGAAAAGGACCTGGGGGTTACAGTGGACAAGAAGCTGGATATGAGTCAGCAGTGTGCCCTGGTTGCCAAGAAGGCTAATAGCATATTGGGCTGCATTAGTAGGAGCATTGCCAGCAGATGGAGGGAAGTGATTATTCCCCTCTATTCGGCATAGGTGAGGCCACATTTGGAGTATTGTGTCCAATTTTGGGCCCCCCACTACAAAAAGGATGTGGACAAGTTGGAGAGAGTCCAGGGGAGGGCAACAGAAATGATTAGGGGCTGGAGCACAAGACTTATGAGGAGGGGATAAGGGAACAAGGCTTGTTTAGTCTGCAAAAGAGAAAAATGAGATGGGATTTGATAGCAGTCTTTAACTACCTGAAGGGGGGTTCCAGGGAGGATGGAGCTAGGCTGTTCTCAATGGTAGTAGATGACAGAACAAGGAGCAACCGTCTCAAGCTGCAGTGGGGGAGTGGATATTAAGAAAAAAAATTTCACTAGGAGGTTGGTGAAACCCTGGAATGGGTTACCTAGGGAGGTGGTGGAATCTCCATCTTTAGAGGTTTTTAAGCTGTGGCTTGACAAAGCCCTGGCTGGGATGATTTAGCTGAGGTTAATCCTGCTTTGAGCAGGGGGTGGACTAGATGACTTCCTGAGGTCCCTTCCAGCTCTAATCTTCTATGATTCTATGACAGTCAGATCTCCTGGTTGGCTTTGAATGTCACACCCATGGCTATTAGAGCTGAGCACTTCGCAGCAAATAATTCATACTATGAATGTCACCACTTTTCCCGTATTCACAGAGCACAACATTCTTGCATATATTTTTTATTTCAAATTTTTGGTGAATTTCATCAGAACCTCCGAACTGCAGTTCAGTCAGACTGTGACTATTACAATGTACAATTTTCTCTGTAGCTCATGTGAATAAACCTAACTAGCCCAGCCTGAATTTTGAATGGGATATTCTATTGTGACAGTCACAATTCATGCTGTGTAAATTCCATGAGTCATCCAGAAACAATACCACATGGCTGATCTAGCTAAATAACACCGTGATTACTACAGGTGAAGAGATGATTCCTTATCCAAGGATGTTGAACACAATTATACTGTGGTCACCAGTGGAGGCTCAATAACAGTTACACCTTGAACCAGCTAGAGTGGTTGCTTAAAACTAAACTGAGAATAGTTTCTCCTGTTCTGTAATCTAGAACTAGCTTTTCCAAGAAGCAATTATTTAAGGTGCTGAGATATTGCTTCTCTAAACCTTGACCCACAATGGCATTTGACCAGTTGACGTGTGAGCAGATGAATTGTTACTGTTGTTACCTTTTGATTTCCCGCAGCACCGTGCACTCTGTACCATTTCCCCAGTTCAGCAATCCGTCCCCAAAGCACTTACGCAGGTGATTTAACTGTTCACACTGGAAGCTATGGACAAAGCTTTCCCTGCTGCAGAATCATCCAGTGTGCCTGGAATGCTGCAGAGGATGTTGTGATACTGCTGTCCAATCATCAGAGCGCGGAGCTTTTCTGTAGCAATTCAGTAGCCAGAGCAGATTTGTTTTTCATTCAGAGATCTCAGGGGACTAAAGGCTTCCCCACCCTCGTGTGCTTACCCAGGTCTCAAACATGTCTTCTGGACGTAGCTTCCGCAGGGTGGCTCTGAAAAGAACAAAGGCATCTTCTCTTAGAATGCAGGCAGGCTATCTGCATTACTGGTGTGAATGGAAAAAGCAATCATGGATCATGTACCTGCCAGTGCGGTTCACCAGCCTAGACCCCTTCTGTGGGCAGAAAGGTCATATTCTGCTCTTATTTCATAGGTTCATAGATGCCAAGGCCAGAAGGGACCATTGTGATCATCCAGTCTGACCTCCCGTATAGCACGGGCCATAGAATTTCCCCCAAATAACTCCTAGAGGAAAGCCCTTGAAGAGCCATAATAGCATATTAAACGGACTGGGTGCTTCTGTACCTTGGACAGCTTTCCACAATGCCATGGCACCAATACAAAAGAGTGATTCCTGGAACTGGCTAGTTCCCGAGTGGAGAACTCCAGACAACAAAATGGCTGAGGGACTGGTAGATGTCAGGTAGCTGGCACTAGCGTAACATGCTCTGTCTGTATAAATATCATGTCCTCTTCTGACCCCTCTATCCGTTGCCAAACTCCCTTTCTGAGCTCCGTGCAACCTGCCTCTCTGTTGCCAGTTGCTGACTTGACCACTGAGAAATGACCAAATGGGAGGTGGATTGGACGTGCATGAGTTGGAAGGAGACGTGTAGGGGACAAGGAGGAAAATGGCAGAACCTACAGGAGGCAGTAGCTGGGAGATGTAAGGAACCAGCAAAAGGGAGGAGGGGCTAGGTTAGGGTAGCCAACAGATTACTTACTAATGAGATGGTCTGGACTGGCACCGGCAACTCTGAGGTGACAGGTTCCCTAGGCCAGTCCCAACTGGCTATGTACCTTTTATGCTCCTTCACAAACTCAACCAGCTCCTCCTCCGTGTAAGGCTTGTCAGGGACATGAACTGGCTCGTCCATGAATGGCTCGTAGAAATCCACCTCGTTCAGCTTCAGGGCTAGTTTCTTTGCAACCTGTGGCAATCACAGAAGTTACAAGTGAACAGGCCTGACATTCCTCTTTGCCTACTGGAGTTAGCAAATGTCTTCCCTACTGCAGAGTGCTGGTGGGTGTGATGTCCTCGGAGCACACCTTGCCAGGGGGCATCTGTTGCACAGATAGCCCGATTCTTCCCTTGTAAATACTGCTTTCTACAGTAATGGCCCCAAACACTGTAGCAGAACTGGGCTCAAACTTTGGTTTTCAAATCCAAACCAGGATCCGCATCTCAGTTGCAGAAATGGCCTTTATCTTTACAATGGGGACAAATTAAAACCCCGGAGCACCCAAATTCCTGACCTGGAACCCAGCCAGCAGGAGGAGTCATTGCATGGGAAATGCCACTCAGTCCCTGCAGCCCTACTGAATGGGGAACATCATTCCAGCAGGGCTAAGGAATGCATGGCAGAGTGGGAGGGCAAGATACATGTTGTCATGTTCAATGTCTGACACTTGGCAGTGCTGAACAGAGGGCAATGGGGGTGTGGCTGCAAAGTCCACATGTTTGCTGTCCCAATCACCTGCAGATCCTACTGTGTGCATTTCTGGAATAGAAATCACTGGAGAAAAAGGATGGTCTATTTTTTTCACATACACTAGAATTAATCACCAAATGAGAGGTAAAGTGCTCACTTTACACAGGCAACCCAGAATCCAGCCCCCCAGTGAGTAAGTTACACTGGTTTTATACGTAGAAGAGATCCAGAGGGGTAGCTGTGTTAGTCTGTATACAGCAAAAACAACGAGAGTTCTGTAGCACTTTAAAGACTAACCAATTTAATTTCAGCAGGCATAAGCTTTCGTGAGCTTCAGCTCACTTCCTCAGATGCAGTGGGTAGAAATGATACAGATCTACCCACTGCATCTGAGGAAGTGAGCTGAAGCTCACAAAAGCTTATGCCTGCTGAAATTAAATTGGTTAGTCTTTAAAGTGCTACAGAACTCTCGTTGTTTTGGTTTTATACAGTCATTGAATGCCAATTTGCTTCAGGCTACATGACGTCACATCTGTTTTTTAACTAATTTACACATGACATGTAATTGACACCACTGTTTATGTCACCTCTGAATTTAGGCCAGCAATTTCTACCACTATTGTCTCTTTGGGACAAATTCATCTCTGGTCTAACTCCATTGAAGCCAACGGTCTCTGGAACCTGATGCTTTGTGTTTAGACATAGACCTAGATCAGAGCGGTCACTGCTTTGTTTGGCTGGGGACAGAAGCCCTTCTTGTTTTCCAGGAAGAAGGGAATTTTCTTTGCCAAGGCATCAGGGCTCAGGAGGGAATTTAAAGTCAGGTTTCTCAAAATCCTGAATCAAAACTCCAGATCTGCTGAGCTTCGGGAAAGTCCTGATCTTAACGTCACTGATTTCAGTCATCCTTAGCCTAAACCTGAACTCGGAGTTGAATGCACTTTGCCTATGCAGAAAGGAAACTGTGAGCTCTCCGGAGAGTATTTCTGGATACTTACCCCTTTGTCAAAGGTGGCAAAGAATTTGATGTATGGCTGGAAGTGTTCAGCTGCCTCTTCAAATGCCTTGTAATCTGAAAGGAGAAAAGACAGAAAAGGGCATTAAAGAGAAGATTCCCGAGGTGTCTGACCAAACTGTGCTCTACACACACGCAGGGCAACTTGTCAGTCGGGACCCTGATCATTCAAGCTAATATACAGCAGGGAAGGGAGGACAGTCTTATAGCTAAGGAATAGGCCTTGAGGTCAGGAAACGGGGGTCTATTCCTGGCTCAGCTGCTGACTTACTGTGTGGCCTTAACCCAGTCACTTGACTGCTCTGTGCCTCAGTTTCTCCATCTATCAAACAGGGATAATGGTGCTTACCCATCTCTCAGGCAGGTTGTGAAGCTAAGGTCACTGATGTTTGTGAGGCATTTTGAGATGCTTGGACGGAAGGAGCTGGGACAATGCAAAGTTCTGCTATTATAAAATGTTGCAGCTAACAGTACTGAGCCATTTTCATCTGTATCAGCCCAACCTCCACCTGTTGGCGGAGACTTCGACACGGCCCACCTTTGGGCACACCCTCCCTTCCTGATCAGGAATCCCCCACCCCCTTCTGAAAGCCCGTCCAGAGCAAGAAACACGCCCATCTCACGTTCAGAGTCTTCTCCTTTGAAGTAGCCAATGAGTTTGATCTCGTCCATGATGCGGTCGAAAGCCTGTAGCTCCATCTTGCTGTTGATGATCTCCACTGGGTCTTCCAACAACTGCCATGACAAATGGATTTGATAAGCAATCCGTCTGTTGCAGCACCAGCCTCCGATAGGCTACTTTTGTAGAGGGCCTATTGGGGGGGCGGTGTCTTATCTTGTTTCCCTGCTGCCAGAAGCCTCACCCAATCCCTATGGCAGGTTCCCAACCCAGCCCTGAGACAAGGAACCCCCAGAGTTGAGCTGGCTGAAAACATCCTGGAGGGGATCTGTCAGTGAGGAAGGCTGGGCCGTGGAAGGGACTGGCTGACAGAGGGGAGGTGGGCAGGGAGAGTGATGCACCTCCAGGGGGTTTGTGTGAGGGTCAGAGAGCTGGGTGGGGAGTAGGTCTGTTGCGGGACGACAGAAGGAGCAATCAAGCCCCCAAAGGATCGCAGAGAACCTGCTGGGAAGGGGGAATGAGTGTTATAGGGCAGGTGTCTTGTGTTGGGTGGGGGGGAGACGAGTGATCAGCAGCTGAGAGGGGCTGGACTGGTGGTTGGGTGAGTAGCTGTTGATGATGTTGGGGGTTGCCACTTAAGATAGGCCGAGAAAGATGTAAAGGCTTGCCTGGGAACAAGAATCCCATGATGCTTTGCAGGTAAGAGCACAATATCTAACACAGAATGGAATTTTACTGTGTAGTAACCCTAACCCTATTCTGAGTGCTATTTTAAAGATATTCTCTTACACTGTGCTGGCTGCAAGATGTATAACAGCTGAAATTATCCAAAAATGGGCATATACCCCGACTAGCCCTCAGGTGATGAGACAGTTGGATAGTTGCAATGGAAGAGGGAACTTTGGAAACAACTTAAGATAAGGAGATGTATGTACCAGAAGGAGGAATTGGAGAAAGGCCAGAATGACACACAATAAGGGTATGATTGCTCCTAAATCATAGGGGAAGGAAGGTCATCAGCAGGCTGGATGCAGGCTGTTAGAAACGACAGGTCTTTAACAGTTATTGGTAATTGTATGCCTCCCTGTGTATGTGCTAGCTTTATTAACTGTTTGATTAATAAATACAATCAAATCTGACTTATCAGAGGCCTGTTATAATTAAACTAATCAGAACTGGAGAGAACACCTCTCACTAAATATAGAATCGCAGGTAAAGTTCCTATCAATGATAGGGTATCGATTACTGACATTATTGATTATCAGCATGAGTATATTTAAGTTCCTTAGTGCCAGTTGTTGAGGTTAAAGGAGGAAGACATTGTAAAGAAATAAAAGATGGTGGGTGACACAATGTAATTTCAAAGGCAAACCCATTTGCGGCCAAACGCTCCCTGGGACTTTTGGAAAGTTTGGATCTGAATTTTGTGGCTGACCCTATCTGGAGAGTGGGTTACATCAAAACCGGGCATCCAAACACCTTAAAACTTGGGTGAGGAAGGTGTCCCAGACCTGTCTGCAGCTCAAACCCATGTCTAAGGCAGACCTCAGCCTTTGATTTCTTAAGCTGCCACAGACAAAGAAAGGATTTCGTCTGATTGCCCTCTCAGTGACACCGGTGTAAATCAGGAGTGACCAGACTGGAACTGGAGCTAGACCAGTGTGAGACCTGTATGAGGAGAATTGGGCCCATTTTCTCTAGGGACAATTCTCCTCACGCACCAGATATTTTCTGTCATTCTTTTCCCGTGTTTGAGATTTTCTTCAAGGCACCTCTTGAGAGAAGAGAAAATCTTTGTCCTCTTTCTTTTGTCACTGAATATGTTTTATGTGCACATGTCAAAACACGGCAAACAAAACATCACACCAAGTGACTTGTGCTGCATAATAAATGAGGCTCGGCTGTGCTTCATTGTGTCTTTGCTGCCTTCTGCTACGAGGAAAGCCAGCTCCAGTGTTTGTTACTGTAGTACCCTCTAGTGGTTGGCCTACGGAGGACACGAACCCTATAACAGCTATTGATAGCATAGAGCTAGAGGTCCTGGCATCTTTCCCTGGGGCCACATATATGTTGTTTAGCTGATGACCACACAGTCTGATGTGTGTTGCCACAGATTCATTACAGCACAAAAGCGGGGTCACTGCAGAGCCCCTCTCCCTACCCTGAGACCAGCCCCGAAGTAAGATCAGAAATAGCATCCTCCTGTGGGAAGCCAGTATGCATATTCTTCCCTGCAAGTTTGTACTGACCCAGTACCCCTGCATAATGCTGACGGATGTGCCATCCTACAGATGAGGATTGAGGACAAGCGGGATACACATATTGTGGGCCTGATTCTTGTCTTACACTAGTGTAGATTAAAAGTAGCCCCACTACCATCTATTCAGTAAACTGTTCTAACCAGGCCCTGCACCGTATCCCTTGTCACCAACTTCTGGTCGCCTGTAACTTACATTAGTTTTAGGTTGAGATGAAATGTTTTCTGCTAACCCAGAAAACTAGAGGCCAGACCCCATTACAGTTTTATCTTTAAACAGTCTAGCCAGGCCTGCTGCTCAACCATTTCCCCAGCTGAGGTCAGATCCCTCTTGACTGTGACATTACAGAGGAGGAGATGATAAAATCATGCATAAAAGGAGTCTCTCTTAAGGTGGGGTTAAAAACAGCAGGATTTGAAGCCCTCTTAGGAGAAAATGAATGGCCTAATGGTTACAACAATACACTGGGGGGCTGGAGATTTGAGTTACTGATGGGCTTAAGGCTGTCATGTCCCCTCTCTTTGCCTCAGTCTCCCCATCTGCAAAATGTAGATAGTAATAATCACAAGCTTTGATAAAGCCCACTGAGCAGTTCAGATTGAAGGGGCTATATAGATCAGGACAGAGATTTTTCGAGAGAACAAAGAGCTTGTTTCCATGCTGATGTCCCTCCTCGTAATAAAGAATAAGCGGAGAGAACTAGAGAAAAAATTGTCAGGCAGTAGCATCATTTCTGTGTTTTCAGCAGGCATGAGTACCACTTTGTGCATTGGCAGAAATGGATTACATGACCTGATAGGTCCACGTTCTACAGACTAAATTCTTCTCTCACTTACAGGGGTGCAATTGCATTGTTTTTATATGTGTAATCACGGCTAGTGAGGGGCAAACTGGTTATTGCACATCATTTAATAAATGGACTGAACTGTTTTTAGTACATTATTTATGAACACACTTTGATTATAACCAATTTGTTCTTTCTTCCAAATCAATAATCACTTTATGCAAATAGCTTCCCATTTGCAAGTTATTCACTGTTTGTGATGTGTGACTGATCACATGGCATTGTTTCTTGCTCCCTGATTGGATGACTGAACATCTTATAAGCAGGAGGAGGGAAATCACGGAGATTTCAAGACGGCCATGTGAACAATTTTGGTGTCAGCCTTCGTGGCAAGTCACAATCCCATGAGTGTTCATGACATTTTCAAACAAGAAAATCATGTATATGCATGGTTGCAGAAAACAGATAAGAAGAGGTCGCAAATTGGGCGGAAGCTCATTTGCGGTGAACATTTGCAAAAACGTTTTGGCAGCATTTGCCCAGTTCTGGTCTTATCTGTGCTTACGTCCAGGAGAAATTCCACCAAGACATCTGCAGCCAGTTCCCCGTCAAATTCAATCACGCGCTCCTCCTTAAAGATATAGAGGCTTCCTTCTTCATCCAAGCCTGGAAGAAGGCAATGAAGAGACACAACATGGTCAGTATGCTACAGAAAAGGTTAATCATGCAGTCTGGGAAAACATGGTTAGCAGCCCAGCTGTGTGTACCCACTTTCCAGTGAAAGCTCCCAGTGGGAAATAAATCTGAGCTAGCCACTGAAAGATGTCACAGCTAGGCCGGATCTGGAACTCTGGATCAGTTTTTTCTCAGACTTTGAGAAAGTTCAGAGTCTGACTCAGATGTGACTTGAGCCTCTTTCCCTTTAAATGGGAAGAATTTTGCTAAGCAAATCATAAAAATAAGTAATCTTGGGCTCTAACTGGCGTCCCAAAACCAAACACCCCAAAACTTTCAGAAAATTGGTTTGGATTCAGATCTGGGCTCTTGATTTCATGGTTGTGGTTGGGTCCCTGGAGATGGTTGTGCCAAGTCTGCATAAAATTAGACCTGACCAATAAGCCAAAGTAAGCCTCAAACTCTCTAAGGCTCACCTAGGCCTACCATATGTTTGTGTGGCACCATGTATATAGATAGATTCCAAAATGCTTCACAGGCAGTATATAAAGATATGACCCACAACTGAAAAGCAGCCACTTCTGGGGTGGAACGCAGCAGTCTTACACCTCTATAGTAGGTCATCAGATCTAATCCATTTTAGATGGGGGCAGTGTTTCACAACTGGAGGGCCAAGCGCCTCTGAAAACACTGGGGGGTGGAGGAAGTAGCATGACTCCAGATCTCCCATTCCCCATCTAAATATGCTCCCATAACCACGAAGTAATGCAATGACTGGCTTCCTGAGAGCCAGTCCAGTTCCCTCGCCCCCCATAGCAGTCCTTAATGTAGAGGAACACAGGCGTGCTCACCTGTGTGGAGCTGCAGGCTACGGAAGCAGGCTATGGGACTAAGCTACTTTTCTCTGCTCTTTCAGCACTCAGCTGAGCTGCAGCAACACATGCAACCTGCCATCCCAAGCAACTCCCACCCCAAGCAGCTTTTAGCCTCCTGCTAAGTGGGGTGCAGGAGGGAGCGCCCCAAAAAAACACCACCATGCCCAGAGGAAGAGACAAAAGAGTCCAAACAGAAAGAACAGGAGAGAGAAAACGGACAGGAAAAAGAAAAGCTGGTTTGTAACCATGCCTGAGCATAGTCATAAGGGTTGAGTACCTGTCTTCCTGAAGGGGATCCTCCAGGAAGAGGCTGGGATGTGTTAGGGGGCTGGATGATTTCCTGGGGATTGGTGGTGTGCTATGGAAAGTTTCAGCGCTACATCACGACTTCATATCTGGCTCAGTGCAGAACTGACTGTGCCACTGTGATGGAGTGGGGTACAGTCCAGACTCGTGGGGGGGGGAGGTGTATCAGCCCTGCCCTGCAACTTCGGGTGCTTTACAATGCCTTGCTGAAGTCGCTCCCACTTGGACTGCTCACTCACAGCCTTCCAGCTTGCAAGCCACACCCAGAGTGTCTGTGTGTAACTGCCTCCTGCCATCACCAGCCTCGGTTGTACTGCAGGGGGACCCCAACACACCCCCAGTCCTGCATTTCCCCCCAGAAATATACCATATTTCCCCATGTATAAGACGCTCCCATGTATAAGATGCACCTTAATTTTGGGGCCCGAAATTTGAAAAAACATGTATTACGGTAAAAAAATCTACAACCACTGTATAAGACGCACCCTGTTTTTAGACCCCAAATTTTTCGAAAAAAGGTGCGTCTTATACATGGGGAAATACGGTATGTTCTGTACGGCCCAGTCCTCTCCTGAACAGTAAAAATACGTTAAGTCCACTTTTCCTTTAAGGGAATTGAAGGGTTGTCACCTCTGACACCTTTCTGATGGCCTCTGTTAAATGAAGCGTGAGTCTCCATCCAGCCATCACAAATACCACAGACTAGCTTCTTTGCCGGCAGTCTCAGAAGGGAAGTTAAAGGCTTGCGAGGGCCGTGGATCCTGAACTCCCCTCTGGCCCTGACACAGTAGATGACTCCCTTAGACCTGGCTGGGGCAGCATGTATGTGGAAATCTGTCACTACCACTCTGTCCTATGGGTAATGATTTGGCTGCCCTCTCCAGGGCTGTCGCGCTGATGAAGTCCTCCGGCTCCCTGAGCATGTTTGCGGAGATTTTACCTGTGACACTTACCCAGCTTTTTGGCAAGTTTGGCATCTTTCTTGGCATCCACGAACCCGAAGCCGATCCCTTTGGTTTCCAGGACCTGGGCAGCAAGCTGTAGGAAGACCCAGACAGAGGCATAAATGACATGAACATGGGCCACCCAAATACCCCAACCAAACTTGCTTCAGTACAGAAACAGCCTCCCCTCCGACCGCACATCCTTGTTGTTACTCACCCCCCACACGGGAGCCCATACAAGATATCAGCAAATAACTACAACCCCTACTCGATGGGGACCCAAGCCTGAAAGAAATCTTTCCTGGACCCCCTCTTTTGGCCTTCAAACAACCCCCCCAACCTTGCCACGCTCATCATCATCATCAACAAGCTCCCCACAGACTAGGAGACATCATTTTAAAGTGGCACCAGACCAGAGGTCCCCAAACTGTGGGACGCACCCCCCCATCGGGGCACAGAAAAACGTTTGGGGGGGGGCATGGCAAGGCCCGGGCCAGCACCCATGGCAGGGAAGTGCCACCCAGACCTGCTCTGCGCCCAACTCTGCTCCAGCCCGCCTCCCAGCCACGGCCTCGATGCCTGGCTCCTGGCTCCTGGCTTGGCAGCGGGGCTGGGTCCCTGGCCGCGGCCTCCATGCCCAGCCCCTAGCTCGGCCTCGGCCCCCACCTCGGCGTCTGGTTGGGGTCTTGGCTCCCAGTTGCGACCTCGCTCCCACCATCAGCTCTCATCCCCCGGTCCCAAGCCCAGCCCCGCCGGGGGCAGGGCGGTGCAGGCAGGGGCAAGGAGGGGCGCAGAGTAAAAAGGTTGGGGACCACTGCACCAGACCCTGCCAGGACAACCGATTCAAAACCTGCAGCCATAGCTCCACCGCTACAATGATCAACGCTCCTTACAACACACCTTTTACGCTCCTAGGGGCCTACACATGCCAATGACAAGATGGGGTGTACCTCCTCCACTGCACTAACTGCACAGTGCCCAGCTGTCCTGATTTTATAGGGACAGTCCCGCCATCGGGGCTCTGTCTTAAATAGGCGCGTATTACCCCCACCCCCACCTTGATTTTTCACACTGGCTAGATGGTCACTCTAACTAAATGCTCCAGCAACCACCATAGGGGTGAAATAGACAATCACTACGCTCTTGAATGAGGAACTCACAAAGGAAAAGGATAACAGACAAAAACACCCAGAGAGCGATCACTCTGTGTCTGAACTAGCAGTCCTCAGCCTCAAAGGAAACCTGCACAAGACCTTCAAAAGACAAGCCCGGGCGCTTAACTTTAAAACTTTTCTAGACGCTTATTATAACAACCTGTAACCCACTAACACCCCCCTCCTCTTTTGTCCTATAACTACAGGGGTGTTAACAGGCCACTTCACTTTGAATGGTCCCTTAGAATATGTGTTAACTATTGATGCTAACCCAGTCTGTTCAATTTTGTATTTAGCCGTGACAATCGAAGTACCTTTCCCAGATGGGAGGACGAGCTCTGTGTAGCTCGCACGCTGGTCTCTCTCCCCAACAGACGTTGGTCCAATAAACGCTATGGCCTCACCCACCTGGTCTCGCTAATGAACCCCACAAGACAGTTAAAGGTCCAAGATGGCACCATAGAACCAGGTGATCCACATTCTGCTTTCTGGGCAGAGCTGACAGATGGAGCATAGCACATGCTAGTTGTTGGCTGAGGTATGTTTCCCATAGGTCACAGTGACTGGATTTCATCCCACTCGCTCACAGAGCTGGGTTAGCTTAAGATAGTGTGGGCTGCTAACCACGCTCAGATATTCAGGTGTTGGGAGAAGGCTCACAGCTCGCATCAGGGACAATGAAGTCGGAGCACAGTTGAAAAAAGATCCATTTGCATGAAACAAATAGTGCCCAGCCTATAGCCCCATGCAGAGAGGAACCTATTTATTTTAACCCATCGATTTCTACCCACAGTAAGCGGCAGACAACAACATCGGGAAATTTGGGGGCCAAACTCTCTGCAAGGACAAACTGTGCCCAACTCATTGTCTTACTTGGGACAAGTGTTGGGGAAACAGAGGGGTGATGCAGAGTGGTGAAGTGACTTGCCTAAGGTCACACAGTAGTCAGTGGCAGAGCCAAGGCAGGGCAGAACTCTGAAATAAAGGCCAGGGCTTTCTCTACTAGCGTAGCCTGTACGTCTGTCCGAGTCTTTCTGTCTTGCTGCTCCACTTGGTCAGTAGGTTTTCTTTGTCTCCACTCTCTGCCCCTTTTGTCAGTGTCTCTCCTGAATGAACCATGCGCCCACTGGTGTTCAGACCAAACATTCTCCAGCTATTCGGGAGAGCTCTGGTGCTGTGGGAAGCAAAGAACTGTGGTGTGGCCGGATCCAAATGAGCCAGGCAGACTGTTTCAATTAGCTGCAGAGACCAGCTGGATGCCAACAACAAGACAAACAAAATCCCAGTACAAATTGGCTGAGTTAACACAGGAAATGGGTCCTAATTACTAAGCACAGCTCGCTCCACTTCACGACCACTTCCTGTCCCAGCACTGAAGTGACAAGCCCTTTTAACTTTGCCACACAGAATGCGTCAGACCTTAAGGATGCCGTAATGACCAAAGCAGCTGGAAAGCCCTGCCCCAGGAAAATACTTCTGGTGCACAGGTCTCTTTGCCTCCACGAGAGCTGCGGCTTCAGGGTGCATGCTGAGGGCAGATCAGGGCGGGTGGCAGAACAGGGAAAGGAGAAGGGGAAGGCAAGGCCAGGACATTCCTACATCTCAGCTGCCACAGGGCAGCTCACCACCACAACACCCCACAGCTTTTTTCCCCCCTGCACGCTGATATTTGAGGAACATCATGACCCAAGGAATGGAGCCCCCTGGCCTGTTGGAAAGGGATGCCCCTATTAGGACACGGCTGCCTTCCCTGCCTTTGGATGCCGCTACAAGACTAGCTGGAGAAAGAAAACCTTCAGGCAGATTACGGCATGATCGGGGAGTGACGCAGACCCATTCCCCCGTATGCCCCACACCCTGCCTCCAGGCTGGTTTGAATGTCACACAATAGCTCTGAAATTCAGCATGCTAACCTCCCGCCTATAAATAGACTCTGTCTGAACCCAAGGGTGACAGGCGATTAACGAAGATAAACAGTAGCTACAGAACCGGAGTCTCTCTTTAGAGACGCACAGTTAAGTCACCACCCCTGGTCCCTGGCAGTAGGTCAGCCCTTTGTCAAAATTTTAGGGCAAAATGAGGGCGCTTTAATGGCTGGGCAGAGAGATGCTTTATGGGGTAATGGGAAATACAATTATTTGTGAAATCTTAGTTCTCCCCTTCCACAAAGTATGCGCTCCCAAGCCTGCACCCCACTTCCTTACACGTGTGTTCATCTTTCCCCCACAAAATATGCTCCAGACTACCACCCCACCCTTACAGTCAGACTCCCCTTTGCTCCAAAGGACATCCCCTCCTCCTCTTCACACTCCCTTCACCCTAACACTACGGCCTCAGGCCCTGAGTCCAGCACTCAAGCCCCTGCCTGTGCTGTGACCAGAGGAGCAAGCACTGAGATAACATATGTTCAGCCCAAGAAACTAAGACTATAGCTATTATCAGCCAGACACTCCTTGGCCCCACACTTGGGATCTGGGCTGGAGCATCTGAAGGCCTTTAACTGAGCTCTCAAATGTGTCCCCATCTTTTGAGGTTTAAACACCTGCGATGTGCACGTGTGAGCGTGTGTGGATGGGGTGTTTGTCTGACGGGGCTGTGAGCAGGCACATGTGTACATGAGCGTCTGAGAGTGTCTGGGTGAACGTGGGTGAGTTTTTGAGGGGGCAGGGAGTGGGCAGCGTGCTGAGTGTGTGACTGTGAGCGTGGGCGGTCAGGTGTAAGTGTGTGTAGAAAACTGCGAGGGATGGGCTAAGAGCCGCTGTGTACGATGTGGTAGGCCCGTGTGTGTGAGAGAGAGAGACAGTATGTGTATGTTAGAGTTTGTGTCGGGGAACGTATAGCACGTGGCTGCAGGTGTGTATGTGCGACAGGAAGCGTGGGTGCGGGTGTTTGGGCTGAGTGTGTTAGGGTAGGTGTGCGTGTGGAGTTCTGACGTGAGTGTGTGTTTGGCAGTGTTTCGGTGCAGGCGTGTGTTAACATGTCAGTGTGTGTGAGTCCTGGGCAGTGAGTTATGCCGGCTGCGCTGCCGGGACTGTCACACGAAGATAACGTCAGGCATGGAGTACAGTATGTGCCCGTGTGCAGCGCTCCGGAGTCCGCCCTGGGGAATCTCCTGGTAACGCCAGCTGCGCGGGAACCGGCCAGCATGACTGCCCTTGCCCTAATCCCCGCTGGTTGGGGGAATCTCACGCACTGCCTAGGTATGACCTTATTCGTGCCACCGCATTTGATCCGCCGTCAAATATCAGAGCACAGAATGCCAGAGCCACAGCCCCTTGGCTGGCTGCCCCTGCTTTATACAGTATCTGGCACTGGTGTATCCATTTACCATATTGTCTAATTCCAGTGGGATTTGTATACAGATAAGGTTTCTAATCTCGACAGGCCTCAGGACCGGGGGGCGGGAGGGGGCCGTAATGCAGGGACACCGCCATCTCTGCCCCGCCTTTTACATTCAAGTCCCTTGAAGGGTTGGCCCACCCGCCCCCTTGTCGTGGTGTCTGCTTCAAGGGCGAGAAATTTAGCTTTAACAGCTGCCTGGTGAGGGGAGGGGGAAGGCTGTCTTGGAAGAACTGGTCAGGCTAGATGCTCCTGAGGTGCAGCAGGAGTTCAAGGCAGGCGGGGGGAGATTTCAGCATGAGCAAAGCAATTGGGTTCTGCAGGCGCCACATGCCCTGCCCGTTTGGCAATGCACTGCCCATCTCTCTCTGCTCTGGACTATGGCTTCGTAATCTGCCCCTCCCCATAGGGTCTCAGTGCTACGTGCAGCATTCAGATTAGCAGCCTTGTGTCTGACAGGACTCTCATCTCCCTGGTAGTACAGCCCCCCCTTAAATGGGACGATCCTGTCGTTTGTTTCCATGGTCATTCTGCTCCTACTGTTGTCGTGGGAGGGCCTTATGCAAAGAGACAAGTCCTCCATTTTTCCCTGATGCTGGCAAAATTCAGGTTCGTCCTGCTTTACAGTGGCGGGGAGTTCCACAGCCAAGGGACTTCCACCATCAACTCCTTCACTGCCAGCCAAGAGTCTCGGCCTTCTCTCTGTCTAGCAGAACAACCCGATGGATCCCGGAAGCTGTGGTAGGGTGTGGATGAAGAGGTGGTCTCTGAGGTAGTCAGGACCCAGCACATGCAGGGTATCCAAGTGAGGGATGGCTGGTGATCAAAGGTCAGGGGCAGCCCCTGGATTAAGGGAAGTTGATAGAAGGTGTTTTTAAGTCTACCGTTGTTATCTGAGTGTCCAGGAGCACCCAGAAGTCCAGTACAACCTCAGCACACTGTCCTGACCCTGGGCACTGATGTCTTTTGTGGAGCATAGAATCATAGCTTCTTCCACTTCCTCAAGCATTTTGTGTTCCTATTAGCATCACCTCCATCTTCCCTGGGGTTAGCCTGAACCAGCTCCAACGTCCTGCAGGCTTTCGGACAACTAGGAGACAGCATGGTTGGCGCTGGATGCAGACGAGCTGTGGCGCAGGGTTTTCCTGGCCACACTGGCGGCAGAGGAGCTCATGGTGTCTCACAAACTGCCACAGAGGCCTTACCCAGAGGGTGGATAGCCAGAGGGTGGCTGACTAGACAAAGACCCATGGAGCTGCACTGGGGAGAGCTCAGGGAGGAGGGACATTGTCCATCATGGGCCTTGCATCTGTTGGAGAGGAACTAGTGGAGTCAGCCCAAAGCAATTCCTTCCACACATGCTAGTTCTTGTGGGCAAGTCAGCATGTGGTGTCAATGGTCACGGAATTCTTTGCCAGGTGTCTGGCTGGTGGGTCTTGCCCACATGCTCAGGGTCTGACTGATCACCATATATGGGGTCAGGAAGGAATTTTTCCCCAGGTCAGATCTGGCAGAGAACTGGGAGTTTTTCACCTTCCTCTGCAGCATGGGGCACGAGTCACTTGCTGGTTTAAACTAATGTAAATGGTGGAGTCTCTGTAACTTGAATCACGATTTGAGGACTTCAGTGACTCAGCCAGAGGCCGTGGGTCTATTCCAGGAGTGGGTGGGTGAGGTTCTCTGGCCTGCAATGTGCTGGAGGTCAGACTAGATGTCGTGATGGTCCCTTCTGGCCTTAAAGTCTATGAGTCTGTGACAGCTGGAATAACAGCAACATGAATCTCTGTCTCTGGCAGGGAGAGGAAACACCTCCCTTCCAGAGCCTCTCTGCTGGGGCCTAAGGGAGATCCCTCCATACCTACCTAACCCCAGGCTTTGGAAGCTTCGGGGTGATTAATAAGGCCTTCAAGGCAGTTTCCAAAATCTCAAGATGTATAACAGAGCTTGGAGAGACTAGATGAGGGGCAGAGAGAGGAGTCCTGTCTGGGCAGACCGTGAAGAAGCAAGTTCTTGAGATCTGCAGCCCAACCTTGGTTTAGCAGAGAGGGATGATTATAATTCTGATGTAAATACTAATGATCATGATAATGCTTGTATTTCATGTCAGTTTTTTTTTGCAATGGCAGAGAATCTGAGGGCTGGGGGTGCAGCCCTGGAGTAATCTCAGCTTTGTCTGCTTTCCATTGTAGGGCGGGCAGCTTGTTTTGTGGCCTGAACTTCCATTGGCCTCACCTGGCAGGGCCCCACTAAGTGTAATGCTAGCATTTCTCAGCTCAGCTCAGCTCAGCTCTCCGCACCCCCGGCAGGCAGGGGTGGGTGGGGTGATGAATTGGGTTCTCTGGGGAAGTGAGATGGGATGTTCATCCCACACTTACCCTGGCGTGGGTTAATGGAGGCCAGGTGGGCCAATTAGCCTATCAGGCTGCAAGCTGGGAGACTGAAGGCCCAGAGGAAAGCCCTAATTAGGGGAAGCTCACCTGTGTGGGAACAGGTCTGGCTTCTATAAAGCCAGGGAGCTGAGCTGGAACCTGGAGTAGTGGGCCTGGGTTCCCTGCCAGCCACTGGGGAAGTGGCATCGAAGGCAGTGGATGGGAAGGCTGCCTAGGATGGTGGGTAAGAAAAGACTTTGGTACCCCGGAATGGGGGGAACCCTCACCGTGACCTATCTGGAGGGCTAAGTCGAGAAGGAGGAGCACCCTGAGTTACAGAGAGAGCAGCAACAGAGTATGCAGCAAGCGGTGGAAGGGGGCCTCTGACCTGGAATGAGCTGATTCCCTAGAGCAGTCCGGAGGGTGAGTGGACCCTGGGACAGGGAGTTGCTGTTAATGGCTTTCTGTTAAGTAAGGCCAGCTTCTTTTCCAGTCTGCACAGTTGGAAGAACCAGAACCTGGGAAGGCAGGTGGGAGAATGAAGGAAAACCTCACCAAGGTGCTGCGTTCTCCCTTTGTGTCCGTCTTATCCCTACCCTTTCTGATGGCTCCTCTAAGCTAAAGCATATGTTGATGGTCAGGAACTGGCTGTCAGTTAGTGTTGAAAACCCTCGCGAAAGGCTGGGCAGCTTGGTTGGGAGCAGTGGCCAAAGACCTGGGTGTCTAGCTAAATGTCTTGTCCATGTGCAACCTTAATTGATAATTTGACCGTCTCCCTCTCTGCACCTCCACCCAGCAATTGCATCCTCCTGCCTTTAGCACTGGGGGGTCACCTGTCAGGCAGACGAGGAGAGCCTCTTTTCCCCTTCCAGCTGCAGCAGTAGCTGGGTGGCGGTGATCAGTTGCCTTTCTGTTGCATCTGTCACCGAGCTCTGGTAGTGGCGCTCTGGGGCTGCTGAGATGTTGTGCACCACAAAGCCCCACAGGCTTCTGAAATGTGAGTCTTGGAGTGTTGCTAGGGGGTGAACACAGGAGGGGGACCGGCTCAGGACCATACCTTTGGCACCGGGACCAGAGGGGAACCAGCTTATCACTCCGTCTCCCCTTTTCCCCATTAGAACCAGATGGAGAGGCCACCCACTACTGAGTCTCCCTCTCCAGATGGGCGCTGCCCCTCAAATCAAAGAGCAGGCCTCGAAAGACAGAACATCACTTTGGCAGAGCGCCTTCTCTGGCTGCCCCCTGCCCCCCACCGGTGGGTAGATTTCTCAGCTAGTGATCCCGGCATGCAGCTTTGTGGGCATTCGTTACACACAGTGGAGTATTTCTGCACAGTGGAAACTTGATCTGCTCTTTGGATGCCTCACAAAAGGTTGAACATTGCTAGATTTGTATTTTTATCTAAGCCAAGGCACAAGTTTCCAACCGGAGCTAAAAGGACACTGATCTGGGGTCCAATCCTGTCTCCGCAGGATTCCCACAGAGCACGTCTAGGCTACCTGGCACGTCATTGAACCCCTGCTCGTCAGCATCACCAGGAAGGCTATTTTGCTGACACACTCAACATCCCTGGGGAGATGGGCATGTCACTCTTCAATGCTGGCCTTGCCCCTCTGTTTGCAGTGTTTGAAACCAGAACTGCCCTGACACAGGGCAACTGGCCCGCAAGACTAAATTCCCCTCCCATGAGAACTGCGGCAAGAAGGCACAGAGGAATTCTGTGGAGATGAGGTGCTCGTATCTAATCTCCCCTGCCCTGCTTTGTCTAACCATAAGAGTCTCCTTTTTAACTTCAGGCCAGATTCTATCATTAAGGCACACGTCCATGCTGAGGGCAGTGCAGTCACACTGGTTCAGTGGGAGTTCAGGGAGCACAATCCCTCCTCCAGCACCTCTGTCCAGGTGCATAATGAGCCATCTCTTAGGTCAGTGCAGCTCACCCCTCTCTCTTCTCCATGCTTGGCTGGTACTGAGCAGGACTCGGGGTGTCACCCCATGTTGTTCCTGACAGGTACAATTGAGCTGTTTGTGTTGATACCTGAAATGGTTCTGAGCCAGATTCCTGGATCAGAGTCCCCTGCGGACTTGGGAGTATTCACATCTGGATCCGAGCTAAGGCTGATCTCTAGTTTATGCTAAAAACCACCAGTACCCTGAGTGCATTAGAAGAATTAATGAGGGGGGACCCTAAGGAATGGAACTGGTCTTGAAGAAAGGCCTTCTGACTCAGGAAGGAGCAACAGAAATGCTTAAGGCGCTGGGGGAAATGACCTGTGAGGGAAGATTAAGTCTGAGCAGGACTAGAGGTGTAAGAGACCTGTTAGCTCATTGACTCCATCTCCCTGCTGGGGCCGGGTAGAATTCTCCAAGAGGCCGTATCCAATATTACAGCTGATCTTAGCCAAAGCCCCCCCAAACACATGGGAGCAGGGAGTTATAAAACCTGCCTACAAGTATTAGAAGGTTGTTAGATTCCAGAGTGGGGAGAAGTAGGGTAGGGTGATCCGGGGGCATATAGTCAGGGGTAGCAAGATGAAATTAAGGAAAGGCTATTTCCAGCTGGATATGAGGAAACATCATGATGACTTTATGGACACGGTGACTACTGGGGAGGGGAGGAAGACACTTCCTTGAACTGTTCAGACTCCCCATCTGTGATGCAGGGATAGCGATGCTTCTCAAATGCTCTATTCTCACATGTCTGTGGGATGCTCTTTGTACTTTCATTCAGAATGATTTTTTTAATTTGTATTAAGGGGCTCAACAAAACAAGAAAGAACAAAAGTAAAGTCACTGTGCGAGCACAGGGCATGGCCTTGTGATACAAAGCCAGGCAGCATGTTACAAAGTGACAGCTGCCTCTGTGCCCGGGCAGACTCTTTAGAAATGTAAAGGTCCAGGGAAGAGGAAACACAATCATAAGTTACATAACTCTAAGCATCTCACTCATTCCTGGTAGAGGTGGAATAGCTGGGGCACCTCAGTTCACCAGTGTCTGCAAAGCCCTTTGAGATCCTTGCATTGGATGCACTAGGGATGGGTGAAGTTGTATAATTCCCTAAGAATGAGATCTCAGCCACTGTGGATTAGTCTGGCAGGGGAAGTGGTGGTAATACCATTTTTTGGAATCCATCTCATTGGAAACTAGAATAACTCTGGAGGATGTACTGCAGGGAACATTCCTGCACTGGCCCAGGGGGATGGATGGGGGAGTGGGTGGGACCTCACAGGTTTTTTCCTGTGTAATATCAATGACTAGTAGACATAAACCTGTGGTGTCGCATGGGTGTATTGGTTGGACCATCTGTACAGGGTCCCTCATACAACAGATGAAATTGTTGCATGCAAATTAGCTGGAGAATAGGAGTGGTGATTGGCTGAGTTATCTCTGTTATCACAATGGGCTAGACATCTTAGCGTGATGCAGATACATGTGTCTGACTTGCACACCGCGCCGATGAAATTAATACAATCAAAATGGCTGGGTACTTAAAAACCAGACGGTAACTGAATTCTGGTTAATTTTATGTAATTGCTGTATTACTGAATGCCTCAACGTGTAGTGACTCAAATATGGACTGACAGGATCTTTGACATGTATCAGCAGCAGGACCATGCCCTTGTTTTGGGCAAAGCTACCGAACAAACAGAAGAGATTGTTCATTGTGATGACTGTGTGCAGGTTGAAGGGTGAGTATGCTGAGCAGGGTGCATGAGCTGGGAAGTGGTCTGAAAGGTAGGTCTGGAGAGTGGGAAATTCCCCACCCAGGAAAACAAACTAGGTGGTAGTGCTAGCTTTCAAAACTCAGAATTCACAGAAAGAAAATCGGGCAGGGGAGAAGAACAGAGGAGGGTTTTTGTAGCAGAGGGGTCCTTTCCAACGGCATGACCAGTTGAGGAAGAAGGTAGCTGGCTGCAGATGTTAGTGTGAGATAGAAATGCCTTGATTTGGAGAAGCCAAGGGAGGAGGAGCAGATCCTGTCCTCTCTAGAGGACTTTGATCTAAGCCCAAAGAATGCTCAAGAATGGTGAGGAAACAAGCAGGGAAAAGCTTCCACACGTTTGTCTTGTCTAGATCTGTTATCTCTTGTGCTAGCTAATGTAAGGAATGATTGGCTCTGGAACCCTGTGCAAAGCCTCTGTATTATGTGCTTTCACTGTCGTGTGTCCCTGAAGAGATGAATTGTAAATCAAGGATGCCCAGAAGGTTGGGGTGCTATACTCTGGGAGTTCCTGGGGGGATCAGCCCTAGTCCTGAAGGCCAATAGCAGCAGGGCTGCAGAATCCATTTCCATGGAGAAGTAACACACAGTCTGTGTCCAGGAAGTGTGCCAAACGCCAAAGAAACAGTGCTGGAGCCTACCCAGCCGTGGGCAAGTTTAAAGGCACACAGGTCCAGTGTGCGAGGCCCAGACACAGCAGCCCGGTGAGTGTCCAGCAGAGAGAGCACTGCCAGGGCTATGACAGACCTATTTTCTATTTCTGATATGTCTGAGTTTCTGTACAAATCACCTGTTCTCAAGGGATTTCAGCCCAGGTTGATGGATCCATCCTGAGAATAGCTGATCTCCCAAAATTTCCACCATCCTGGGCCCCAATCTCATGAGAACAGCAGGTGAGATTTCAGCACCTTCAAACCTGAACACAAACTTTTCCCTTTTGGGCCTTAACCTGACCCCTGACTCCCATGTTAATCCTAATCCAGTGCTGGATTTAAAAACTGCCTTTTCCTCTCTAATAACATTGGTTCTTATGTGGTAGGAGAGAGGTGTAATTAGATCTCCGGAGCTGATCTCCCCAGATGCAAAGGAGGAATAGCCCATTATCCAGAGCGTTTCAGAACTGGCCAAGTATGTTATGAGCACAGGCATTGTTCTGAAGCAGCCTGTGTTGGCTGTTGTCTGAGGCAGAACACCAGCATGCTGCTATTCATGTTCTGGAATGGGAAGCACCATGTTCCTCTTCTATTACATTAAATAAAACTAGTTTGTGTCAGGGCAACACTTCATGAAACTTCAGCCTGAAGGTGCTGCTGCTTTGATACTTAAAATGGTCAGGCTAGATAAGCTTCTTTATTAGGAACCTTGGACATGCACAAACGGCTAGCAACAACGGAGGGGAGCAGGGATGGAGGACATGCTTGCTTGCAGGCTGCCTGCTCCGTATTTGAGAACCTGAATTCCTTCGCTAAAGCCTCCTATTTTAGAAGCAAAGCTCCTAATTCCACTTATTAATTATCCTTATTCTTCAGGACAGGTGCCGGCCTGCTGGAAGGAGGAATGATTCCATTGGCAATGATGGCACCAGAGGCAGGTGTCTCAAAGGGACAGTGAAAAGAGCCAGGGAGGAGACAGAGGGAGAAGAGGAGGCAATGGGGAAGGAGAAACAGGAGGAAGTGAGGTTGGGATGCCAAGGAGAAAGGGGGGAAGGGAGAGTGCCACAGGAGAGGGGCAGTAGAGGGGACAATTTTCCCCTCAGCTTCATTGTGCTGTGCCTCTTGCTTCCTGCACTTTGCCTATTTAAAGAGAGTTCTTCAGGACAGGGAACGTTTCTTCTGACTTCTCTGTTAAGCCCCTGATATAGCCCAGTCATCACTGTGTGTTGTGTCCCTAACCCACAGAGGACACAGATCTGTGACAGCCATAACTACAGAGCTTTGCTCTTTAGCTTAGTCTGTAGACATGAATGTTTTTAGCTCTGAAGGTCTCTGGTTCAATCCCCAGGGTCAGCGGAGATGGCGGTTGTTACCGTATCACACTGTGGGCCCTGTACAATAACTAGTTCATAAGGGGGGTGGGGAAGGAGAGAGCAGAGCCATTTAGCCAGGGCAGAGAAACAGCTGGCACCCACCCACACCATCACCGCTCTGCTGCCATTGTGCAACACCCCCTTCCAGCCGTTAGGGGCACCATTGACCAATCAGAGTGGCACAAAAGCAGAAGTTTGACCCCTCCACTGCTAATAAAACAAAAGGGAATTGTGGAGGCTCCAATAGACACTTGTCTTATTCCAGGCTCTGTCAGGCTCTTGGTCCCTTGGACCAGAGGCTGTTACCTGTGCACGTTCTACTCCCACAAGTCAATTGCTTGTTCACAAGGCGCAGCTTTTCACCACCCTGAAAATGCACACGGCCGAGTAGACACATGATCAGATTGTGCCGGTAGCTATGCAGGTAGACACACGGAGCTGTGCTGTGGCTTCCTTGGAAGTGTCGCTCTCCGGTCTGCTCAGTGTGGCCACGTTTCAGCAAAGCACATAAATCTGTGCTTCACTTTAATCAGCTGAGTGCTTGCTTTTCTGAGGCAGGGTCTGTCTCTGCCCATGCCGTCCCTGTGCCACTGTCTCATCTCCTTCCCCGTACCCTTCACCACCACTACATCACACTAGAACTTGTTCTCATGCCTCAGAGCGCTCTCCAGGAGGGGCCATGCACCGCCCCGCAGCCAGACACTGAGAACTAGAGCTGGCTGATCAGGGATTTTTCCATCTCACAAAAATTTGGCATTTAAAAAACAAAATAATCTTGACTAGGGACAAAAAGCCACATGGGGGGGGGGGGGGGGGAAAAGGAAGGGAATTCTTTAGCTAAACTCAGAACGTTTCATTTGATTTCAAGCTTTTTTATTTAATTTTATTATATAAAATTGAAACAAAGCCATTTTGAATTGAGAAATTGAAACTTTCCATCCTGAAAAGGTCAAACGGGATGCATTGGCATTTTTTATACATTTTTTCCCCTAAGTGTTTCAAAATGAAACTTTGTTGAAATGATCAGATTTCACAAAAATATTCCGTTTAGTCAAAATGGCATTTTCTGCTGGCAAAGTGTTTGAACAAAACTTTTTCCAAAAGCTCAGCTGAGAATGTCATCTCAGGGTGCTCCCAGCCCCCCATCAACCTGTCGATTGAGGGAGCCATGCTCCCAGCTCCTGTCTGACATCAAAATGGTCTCTGAACAGACAAATAGGGTGTGCCATTGAAACGTGTCCATTGACAGCCTGGTAGACTGAAGTCCTGTATCCCCAGCACAGGCAGCAGCAGTACACTCTGTCCTGGCGAGGTGCTACAGCTCCGTTCTACAGGAACCACCTCTAGGGGCGAGTGGAGAGATGTCTCATTCTGTTCTCCTTGGCCTCACTGCTGAGATTGCCAGCAAGGGGGGCAGATGTGATGGACAGGTGTCCACAGCACAAAACTGCCACTAGGAACTGAGACAAAGCCCACCAACAAACTTCAGTCAGGCCAACAGGCAGAGTCTTAAGAGTATATTTTAAGTGAGTTTTATTTTGGTTAAGGTAGCACTTTGAATGATAGATCTGTCTATAGTACTTATATGGCCCCATCACAATATGGCACCTCATAATCCTTAATGTAGTTATCTTCACAACATCCTTGAAGTGCTGTTATCCACATATTACAGATGGGGAAGTGAGGCACAGAGAGATTAAGTGACCTGCCCAAGGTCACACAGGAAGTCTGTGGCAGAGCCAGGGACTGAACCCAGGTCTCCAGAGTCCAAAGCTAATCATATCCTGACTATTGGACCGTCCCTACAAAAAAATGTTTCCATACACATTTAATAATAAGATATCTAGTGACCAACTCTCATGGACACATTTTTGGCAGGGAATAACACCTATAATATGTAATAGATACCTTCTGTCAACCTCCATAAATACTTGTTTAGTAATCAATTGCCATTTATGTAGCACAAAATAACTACCCTATTAAATAACAATACAATTAGAGCACGAATACAAACATTTCAGCTAGAGATTTCCAGCTATGTTATGCAATTGTTAATCCAGGTTTACAGAATTCTACCGCCTCATTCACCTGGGGCAAGTAATAGCTTTTAGTGGGTGAATAAAATCTTAGTTTTCTGTCCTCTTCATTGTTAAGTTGGAAGGGTACATTATGAATCTGGGTTAACACTGTCAGGCCAGTGAGCCCTCAGTGGGTATATTTTCTAGCTTTCAACTGCTATTCTATTAGGGTGCAACCCATTTAAACCCCCAATGTGGGGAGTAAAGTGCAGCTGTCTTTTCTTTATTCCTTTTTTTCCCAGCTGAGATTGGGGAACTCACTTCAAACAAGTTGGAAAATGACTATCTAAAGACTCTTATTTCCTCCTTGAATGCAAGTGTCTCCCTCTCCCAGGTATGACCCACTAGTATACAGGTGCCTGTATGACCAGAAGCCAGTGCTTCAAATTTACCATTTAATTTTTACTGAATTTCCCTTTACAAAGGATCGGTTAATTAGAACTGCTCCTCACTGGGTAATTAATTGCATAGTCTCCAACTCGGAAATGGATGGTTAGAGTGAAGAAACTAACAAGAAGCTACAGCGAGATGCCAAGCAGACAACGGAGGTTCAGTGGAGCTCAAAGGATTGAACATTGACAGGAACAGAAAGCTTGTAAAAACGGCAGCCGAGTATGGCCCTTTGGAGCAGTGTTTATAAGGGCTCCTCCGCTGAGCCCACCTAGGGGGCTAGAAAATTGGGTTCGAATCCAAAATATGGACAGGCGAAATGGCTTGGATAAAATACGAAGTGACCTGAAAATTTGCCCACTGTTCAAACAGGAGAAAAGCTCCATCTTGTTTTCTGTTTATGTAGAAAAAGGGGTCTTGGTTTTGGATGGCTGCAGAAATTCTAACAGTCAAGCCTCCTCATGGGATTTCCAGATCCAAAGGTTTTAGCTAATTCGGCACCCAAAATTTTGGGTGCCATCTGTCCCACCTGAACTTTGAGTCATGTCCCAAGGGCTCCAAACTGCACGGCCGGTGTAGACCCTGGCTGAACCAGGTGTGTAGCCGGACACATGCACACGCGCCCCAGCACTTACCTCCAGTACCATCTCTGTCATCTGGAACTGCTTCTGAGAGACTTTATCGGAACCCACGGGCTCGTGGAAGAGCAGGCAAAGCATGTCGTACTTCTTCAGGGCCTGCTTGTAGTTCTTCTCGTTCAGGTCAAACACCCGCTCCTTCCCATCGTAGGTGGGGAAGTCCAGTCCCTCCTCTGCCCTGAAGCAGAAGAACAGGTAAAAACCTGCCAGTAGCCAGCAAGTTACCTTCATGGGGAGACAGTAGAGGGGTGTCTTTTCTTGTATATCTGAAAAGGGAAGAGAAAAGAGCCAGCAGAAACCAAAGGCTCAGGGTGAAGTTTGAACTGAGTGTATGTTTCCTCTGCCTTCCTAATGATCATCCAAACTCCCCACGGCTGGGAGAAGCAGCAAACTTTGCAGTCCTGGGCTGAAGACAAAGAGACAGACAGGAGAAGCTGTGAGGCCAAGCCGTGGATACCTTACATAGCTCTGCCCAGCTCCTGTGTCATTAGGAACTCCAATTTTAGGAAGCAGTTGTTTCAGGCTAAAAATAAACCCTGCAATGAATAAAAAGGACAGATATGACACCATTGTGGGACTTGCTGGCGCTCCGCATCATCTGAGCGAGGGAGGGTAGGATATTGAGATTAGGAATGCAGGCAGGCAGGTTTTATCAAGGGAAAGGGTTCAGTAGTAGTGGGAATCAAGGCACAATCCACTTTATTAGGATTTTAAAAATAGACAGTTGCTGGGCCACTAAGGGTATCTTTCCTTCTCGATACTGTGGTTCATGCCTAGATATTACAGTAACTGGGCTTTAGGTCAAGGGATGTAAGGGGGGTTAAATGTTTCATGATCGTGATTCTCATTCAGCCTGCAAGGAAGAATCCCCCCCTCCCCCTGTCTCTGGGAGTAGAGACAATAAGAACCTTGGGAATTTTCTCCTTCTTCTGGGGTGTTAAGCAAGGACCACTGCTTGGTTCAGAGAGGCCACACACCTGACTTGTTCAGTTTCCTCCGATCTCAGTGGAGATCTGTGGGCATTGGGGGAAGCTTGGTCCTTCCCATCTTCTAGATACCTGTGATCCTGGAACACATGGAAACTTGCCTTGCCATTTCTGACACCCAGAGTGGTTAAAATGCACCCAGTCCCCAACATTACTGAGATGTGGCTAGAGCATTCCCATGTCAAAGGATATGAAGGGCAGGTCTTGCTGCGCACACTGTGTGTCCAGCAGCTGGGAGCTTTGTTCAGAGGTCAGTGATCTAGTCAGGACATTGGACAGAGGGCTGGATGCCTTTGCTGATTCTCCTCAACCTCTTGGAGGTTGTTGATCATCAGGGGTTGCTCACACAGCTACACAATCCAGCAGGAGTGGATGGAATCACGGTGGCATGGTTCCCCTTATCCCTTCTTCCTTGCCAGTAGGTGAGGCTGGCTAACTGTTCCTGCTCCCCAGGGACTCTGTTGTGGGGTCCCTCAGTCCCTTTTTCTCTTCCATCCACATGACGCCACTAAGAGAGAACACAAGAGGCCATGGGCTGCAATGTTGCCAGCACTGCTGATGCCACCTCTTTGTTTCTTCCTCTCCTCTGACCCGACACCACCACTGCCAGACTCCCCCAGTGTCTGGCAGTAATTGGGATGGGGTTGGAGCCAGCTGGCTGCAGCTCAGCCCAGACAGGATGCTGGTGATGCTGATCTACAGGAAGAAGTGTTTGAAAGGTCTGGCAAAATACAGTTCAACTGCAGACATCTGCCTGACCAGCAGCAGAGGGGGGTCTGCAACCCTTGGTTTTACTAGACTCCCCACTGCTCCTAGATTCCTAGACTCAGATTGCGTCAGTCACCCAGATAGCACTCAGTCTTTACCACGACAGAGGAAGATGTCGCTTCCTGTTAGATACAGATCTCACCTCCACCATCCATGCCTTCAGGGCCTCTTGGCTGCTCTATATCAAAAGGGTCCACATGAGGCTAAATGTGGAAGCCACCCACAGGCTCCATCTGATGAGCTGCCTGTCTTCTGAGTGACCCAGGATCCTCTCCCTGCATCGGCTCTGTATTGCCTGGCAGGTGAAATTCAAGGTGCTGGATACCAAAGATAGAAGGTAGAGGCCCATCTTATCTTAAAACCCTCCTCGCCATTTCCGCCCCCCATACGACTGAAATTTGTCTGGAATGTGGCATCTCAAGGCTGAAGCTTGAGGGAACTGAATACAAGGTGTTCTTTGTGACCGGCCTGAACCTCTGAAATTACCTTTCTACTGAAACATGCAAGCACAAACCTGGCCATTTTCAGAAGGAGCTGTAAGACTCCTCTCCTAACTGGTGACATTCCTAGCTGAGTGGACACGTTCAAATGATCATTCACTGGATGCTTAGGTGGTAAAATTAAAGCTTGGATTCTGAGCTCCTCCCGGTATGGAACCAGATTGTTTGTTTGTCTTTAACAAACTAGATGCATTTGGAGTGCTGTATAAATCCCCATCAGTAACAGCACGTGTTCTAAAGCACACGCAAACCAGACTGCATGGTAAAATGAAACACTTGCTGGAATTCGGGTGCCTGGACTTGTCAAAATCAGGTTCCCACATCCTGCTCTCCTTTTATTTCAGTAGGTCACAGATCTGTAGAGGCTGGTCCACTTTCATATTTCTTGTGGTGTTTTTAAGTTGCAGAACAACTTTCTGAGCTGTTTAAAATTAGACACAACCCCATTCTTTTTTGTTTTGTTCTTTTTTAAATGACTTCAGTTCTGATGAAAGGTGCTCGATTATTAGCCCTGGAGTCTGAAGACCTCCGTTTAGTGTGTGTGCATGCGTGTGTGTGTGTGCGTGCGCGCGTGCGTGCGGCATGGGTAGCAGCAGGGCAAGCTTCTCTGACAGGTGTGCTTCCCTTCTGTGGCAATGCCATTGTCAATGGTCTATTCATTTCTTAGCCTTTCCGCTAAGGGTGTCAGCTAGGCCATGGGATGATTTGTGCTATTTGTGATAGTCGTTTCTTGTGATTTTTTTTTTTTTTTTTTTTTTTTTTTTTTTAAATGTGCCCAACTAAAATTCTGGACACCTAGCCACTACTTTGGATTGTTTGGAATCAATATGTCTCCTTGGATGTAAAGTTTGTGTATTAGAACTAGCAACGAGTGAATCTCCAAAAGGTTTGGAGGATCAGACAAGCTCTCCAAATTCTGAATGAATGTCTGAACAATCTAAATCGGTTGGGCCTACAAAGAGGGGATGGAAATGTCAGCAGAACAGACTTTTCCTTGGTATTTTGTAGAGAGAGGCCTGTACCAAAACCCTGGATCCCAATATCCCTGAACTTTTGTGGAAGTTTGTAGAGACAAGGACTGGAGCCAATGAGTCGAACCAAAAATCCTGAATACGAATGGTCGTGTGAACTTTGGGATGTTCACAATCTACATCTGGATTCTGTGGTTTGACCCAATCTCTGTTGTTTTAAACTCTTCGACTTTTGCCCAGCTGGAAACAGGACAAAGCAATGCAAAAATGAAAAAGTTAAACTAACTGGGTTGAACTTCCAGAAAGGTTTGTTTCAGGTAACCTGGTTGGCTCAGGGTACTGGTAAAATGAGAGACAGAAGCAGAAGGCTAGTCTAGATGCTAGGTCACTTAGTGTGTCTTTCTGTTCCCCATCTGTAGAATGGGGATAACAGCACTGCCCCACCTCAGCGAAGTCCCCAGGCTGTGAAGAAATCAGATGCTATGGTATTAGAAGCCATATAAGTACCTGGTGCCATCATTTTACATACTGCATTACAGAGCTTAAACCACTATCCTTGCTCTGCTAATCATAACACCAGCCTTCCATCTGAAGACTGGCCAGGGACCCATGTAAAATGAGGTGCTAGGTCTCTGGTCCAGGTTCTTCTGAATGGGTGTCCATGTCACTCAGACCAACATCATAACTGGCACCAAAGCTTCATGGAACAAATCATAAAAGAAGACAGCAACCTGGGGGAGGAGACAGGTGGAGGAAGAAGGGTATTCACTGGGCCCAACCTACCAGAGTGCTTTTTGTGCATTTTGCAGTAGTTTAGGCTATGTTCTCTGGGTAACATTCTCTCTCGGTTGAAGTCAATGGCAAAACCCACATTGATTTCCAGGGAGCCAGGATTTCACCCTATGTCTTTTTTCCAGTTATTGGGCTATGGAATCTAGAGAGGCCAGCCTTCTTTTCCCATCCACTCTCCACCCTGCAAAGATACAGGGAAAGTATAATAAATGAGCACAAGTTGTGTCTTTTCTCACTGCATGGCTGTTAAGGAGACGTTTGAGAGAATTTTACATTCCAGCTTCGTCCCCGCTCCCCTTCATTTTCCTGGCTGGTCAGCACTGCAAATGAACTCTCCAGCTCCATCAGATCCAAATGGCTGCAACAAATCTGGCTGGCTTTTTCTGAAGCTTTGGGACTTAAGGTTCTGCCTTAGCTAATCTCTTTTCAAGCCTCTAAGACCTTGTATGTTTTCCAAGATAGGAGTATTCAGAAAATGTGCCTTTTGCCACACGCTGGCCTCATTACAGGGACTCTGGATAGTCGAGCAAGGTCATGGTTTGTAATAACTCACAGAATATGACTATTATTAGCACAGAAGCCTTAGAGAACCATTGAGACCATATGGGAAACTGAGAAGAACATTCTCGTTTCAAAGGCAATTTTGCAGCTTGCGTCTCCACTGTCTTGCCCCTTCCCCACATCATTAAGCCCTGTGCAAGCTGAATGTTAAAGGCTACCAATCTGAGCTGTTAGTATTTAATACCCACTCTGCACTGGTGTCAGTGATGACCAGTGCAATGCAGTGAAGAATCAGGCCTATTGTATTTGCTGTTTTTTTTCTCTTCCAGTTTTATGATGTTTGAGATATTGGCAACTTCCATCTGGTGATCTGAAGGCACTTTGTAAACTTGAATTATTTAAGCCTCAAACACCGGCTGGCTCCCATTTATTAATGGGGAAACTGATGCACTCAAAATGCACTTGTCCCGAATCAGACACACAAAGTAGTGGGAGAGCCAAGAAGAGAAGCTGTGTGAATAACTGATTTCTCAGTCACTGGCTGATCTGAAAAACGTAAATAAATGCATTTCAGGTAGACCTGAAACTAAAAAATTCTAATTTCCTCCTCCTCCCCCCAGCAAATCGAAGTAGGAAAAAATTTCATTTCAGGTCAAATGAAATGTTTGGCCCAAAATGAAATATTTCAATTCGTTTTTGACCCTTTAGAAAAAGTTAGTGAACTGGAAGTAAATTCTGAAATGCTCAGTCATTCCAGTTCAGAAACCTGAACTATTTCATGTAGAAAATGTCAAAATGAAACAGCCTGGTTTGTTTTGTTTGTTTTTTGGATTTATTTTTACTTTTTTTTAACAGACAATTTGGGCAAATTTAGCATGAATTCATGAAGTGTTTTGGTTAACCTGAATCGGTAATTTTTTTCGCAAAAGTTTATCAGAAAAATTTCCCCCAGCTCTACCAAGAAATCCTCCTTGCCTCTCTTGCTTGAGGCATTAGACCAGATACGGTCCTTGCTGCATAGGCATTTAATAAGTAATGTTGTCACTTTAGAAATCTTGTCCTCCAAGGCTAAATTACCGTGTCATATGACTGGGATGGCTGCATCTGCTTGCCCTTAACAGGTACTCTGGGATTGTTTCAATGCCCCACATAAATTGGGATACACTTCAAGGGACATCCCTGTCAAATCTGGGACTGCCCCCTTAGGGCAGAGTACTACCCTCAAGCCAGGAGAAGATGGCGACCCCCCAAAAGACCTCAGTGGCAGCACTGCTCCCTGCTGTGGTGGTGAGAGGCTGCTCTGTACTTTGTCATTGCTTAGTCAATATCACTGCAACCTTCACACACATACTTCCACCTTTGAATGGTCTGATGAAAATCTGAACTGAGAGTCCAGCTGCAGGCCTAGTCGCATCTTCCATGCAGTGAAGGACAGCGAGAGAATTACACTTTGCCACCTCTTGCTAACTAGGGGCAGGAGAACTGAAAAAATGGACCTGGAAATCTCAAAGGAAAGACCCTTTGACATTCCTTGGGTACAATCTGGATAGCTGTGCCCCTCAAATCTCCAACCTGGGTTGTCTTTTTGTGTAAGCAACCACTCCTGATCCTGCTCACACACAGCCCCTAGCATGCAAAATAACTAATAGCTGAATTGTCTGAGTGTTATAGCTAACCACTCATGAACTAGATTACAGGGCGACACAAGTAAATTCCTAATCCCAGATTTGTCCCCAGAAAACCATGTCTTGTACTGCCCAGATCTTTCCTTCTGTGGAGTACAAACTCATACAGTCCATTTCATTAACAGAAAATGATGTGCACAAATCTTGTCATTCCTAATAGAGGTTCCCAAACATTTCAATGCAAACACACCCTGGTTCAGATAAAACACAAGTTTATTAACTATAGAAAGCTAGATTTTAAGTGATTACAAGTAATGAAGCATACAAGTCAGAATTGGTTACAAAAACATAAAAGATAAAAATGCAAACTAATACCTAATTTAGCAACTTAAATGAATTTAAAGCAAAGGCTTTTCTCATCACGTACTTCTTACAGCCTTTACTGCTGAAAGCCTCCCACCCAGGACCCCTCCCTCAGTTCAGTATTTTTTCAGGCTTTGTTACTGCCGTGAGCAGAGAGGCATGGAGGAGAGAGGTAATTCGTGTTGAGTGTCCTCTTGAGGATTATCTCAAACTGGGGTACAGGCAAAAGCCAGTCTTACATGGAAAACAGCTGGGGGTTCCTATTTCCTATATGTAAAGTTCCTTGCTCACACCATCCTTTCTGTGAAAGAATGGCTGCTTAACTAGGTAATAGTCCACTTGATTTTGTTGGTCTGTCTTTTGTTTATGAGGAACTAGTTTGTGCCTGCTTTGCTGTAACATGCTCCAAGTTTGGAAATGTTATACTGTAGAATCTTAACTTTACATGCAATGTTGATACACGTTTTACCAGGACAATAATGTTCAGCAGATCATGAGTTTTCAAAGGATACCTCGTAAGGCATACCTTGTACACAATTTATCATGGTCTTATAAAAAGGGTGAACATAAGAGTGTGACAGGCTGTACTCTTCTTACAAGCTGTCCGGCCATAGAGATCTTTTCGAGTTACCAGTAATTACAGCACCCTATGTGCATAGGCCTGTGTTCAGACTTCCTGCCACTCCAGGTGCTGGTGCCTGCAAAGATTATCCTTGCTAGAGGAGTAATAATCTGCGCCAGACATGGTGGGTTGGCCTGGGGAGTACACGCTCGTCTGCAAAGATATCTCCTGAGTCCTGACTGCGGTGCATTGCTACAGTGTAACACCTACATTGTGTGACCACTCCACGCTTGTGCAGAGCTGGGAATGGTGCAAAGATTATGCCCCACAGTCTACTGGGCATCAGATTTTCAGGCACACATGAATTAGGCCTTGTTTTGGAAGATGGATGAGTTTTGGATAGCTTCGGAAAAGATCCTCAGGCAAGCATCTGGACTTTTGGCTCTTTAGTTAATCCAGAGCTGGGAAGGTTTCATTTACCCACATCCAGTCCTTGCAATCTCCTCCTCTGCTGGGAATCAGAGTGAGCCAGGTTCCTATGAACGCCCCATAGGCCGCCTCTGACCATATCACATTAAATTCAATGCCACGCATCACAAGATCAAAGCCAGTCTAATTCCAAGAAAGGTTTCTGACCGTATTTTGTTTGTTAGGGAGCTGGGAGCAAGAGGAGGCATTTCATTTATTTAGGGTGAATAACGCCTGGCTCTGAACAAAGCCTGTTCATCCCATGAAAACCCTTCCAGATTGCTTCTTACCAGATGGCGTGGAGGAGTGCACTACTTTGATTTACTTTGCTCTCTTCATAATCATCTCCCTCCTCCCCCATTTAAATCGCCTGGCTGTAGTGACAGGGTAGTGTGATTTAACCATCAAGTCATGCTGCTTTTGCACGTCACTTTACACTAGAGATGGGCACTGGCCATTGGGCCAGATTCTCTGCTGATGAAAATTGGTACCACTCCATTGACTTCAATGGCATTGCGCCAGTAGCTACCAGCAGAGGAAGCATGTTTCAGCTACTGGGGCACTAGCCTGACATTTGGGAGCTGTAGGTTCACGCCCCTTCTCTGCCACAGACTTCCTGTCTGACCTTCTCTGTGCTTAGTTCCCTCCATTTGTAAATTGGAGGTAATGGCCCTGCCCTACCTCACAGGGGTGCTGTGCGGATAAATACATTAAAGATTGTGAGGTGCTCAGATACCACAGTCATGGGGGCCACATAAGTAAGTAACAGAGAAGCCTGGATCCAGATTTCAAAATCCCTGAAAGAGGGGAGTGTTCGGATCCAGGTTTTCGGTTTGGCCTATTACAGAGGTAGTGGGGACAGCCACTGGTGGTGAAATTTTTCCAGACAGCTGTCTTCAAAATCTGGTCCGAAGTGTCCCCTGGGAGAGAGGCTGGGCTCTGCTGAAAATCTGGCACCAATTCTGGGGGCTAAGTGCTCAAAAAAGGCCAAGAGCTCTTTTTGGAAAACTTGACCCTAAGCTTCTCTTTTCAAAGCAAGGGAGAGGTGAGGACTCGGGGGTTTGATTTGGCCCTGAGACCCGAGGAACTTTTAAATGTGGGCTGGGCCAAACTCTAGGAAATAAACTGCAGGGAACAATCCTGCACGAAGAGGATTAGAGATGGACTAGATGATCTAATGGGTCATCCCATTCCATCGTTTCTATGCCCAGCATTATCCAACTGACAGGTTCCTTTGCAATGAAAGCTCCAGGGTAATTGACGAGGTTCTAATTTGTTTTGTCTGAATATGTGGCTTTACCTTGCTGATATAAATCAGCATAGCCCCTTCAGTGGGAGATCTGGCCCTAGTAGCTGTAATATTGGAATCACTGGTCCGCGCTTGTTTCCTCTCACTTCCTTTCCCCTCCCAATGCACAGCACTTCTGTGCTGTCTTTTGAAACTGACATTGTGCCGTGGGACATGATGTGTGTTAGATGCACCTGGCACATTTTGGCAAGCACAGTGAAGTGCTGGAGTGTCCTCACCTCATCAGAGACCATTCCATTCCCTTTTTCTGCTGATCTGGGCAAGCTTAGAACTCTTCTTTATTTTACACGGGGAACAAAAAGGATTTGCTGCTCTTGAGTTTCCCTTCTCTGTTAACCTCTCTCCCTCCTTCACCCGGACTTCTTAAAAAAATCAGGATTTTTGGTCAGCCTCATTGTTTTTTAATGTTTGGGGTTTGCAAGAACTGGGGCCATCCTTCCTGTTTGGGTGTGCTGGTTTGGGGCTGCTTTGTCCTGTTGGACTGCAGCATATATGAGAGGTGGGGCTACATTATAAGACCTTGTTTACAGCTGCTTATAACTTTGCCTGACTGTATCCACTGAATTTTTTTTTTTATGCTGGGTGTCTGCCTCAGGCTGAATGGGTTTGGCAAATTTCAGCCAAAATGGTTCAGCTGTTTCTGAGAAAGAGGCCAGGGGAAAATTCGTTTTGTCCATGGTTTAAAAAAAAAAAAAAAAATTAAAAAATTGAGACTTCTTTTAAAAATACGCTTGCACCCATATGCTTTGCAGCAGGGACTTCAAAGTTGGCAGTTGAGTGGCGTATGCACAAGGCAGCGGAGTTAGGGTTGCTGGCATTTCCTTTTGAGTGCTTTTTGAGGCTGCCAAGTCCATGTTCTCTTAGTGTGGGGTTTTTTTGTGTGCAGCATCACTGACGCCAAAATATGATTTCCAGCCCAGTGTGCGCAATCATTGCCTTGACCTGGGAGCAGTTCACCTAAGCTGAATCGGAGAGGTTATCATGTAAAAGAGTGAGAAGGGCAACTAAAATCAATAGTCACGGGGCCTGAGTCTCCTCTGTCGTGCACCTTGTACAATCGTTTATAAGTGTGCAAGGTGAACGTTACCAGTCAGAATTCTCCACTTGCTCAGAGCCACGGTCGTGTTTTACACTCCTCTCTTTGCACAGGGGGAAATGCCTACACACGGTGCTAAGCAGTGAAGGATCAGGATGTCTGGGCCAGAGGCTGGGGTAGGGATGAATTACACAGAGTATAGCCCTGGGGATGTTGTGGACAGGTGGCATAAAGCTCAAGTATGCTTTCCTCCCATCTTGCTCTGGCTTCTGTATTGTTGCTTTATCTTCTGCTGGCTGCAAATGGCTCCAAGGGACTGAAACCACAGCCAAGATCAGTATGGCTTGGAACGTCTTAACCACATTCCCTTTCCTTTGACCACCCTCCCTGGCAGCAGCCTGTACAGCCGCTCAATGTCGCTACAGAATTGCTTTTGCCCTGGGGTGATCCTCCCAGCTACTTAAGCCAGCCGTTGAGCTGGATTGCACAGATGGTGGTGCTGTAAAGGAGAGACACCTCACCAGAGAGTTGGCCCTGTCTTTTGCTAAGCCAAGATGCAAGAGAAAAGGAGGGGAAAAAAAAAAAAAAAAGAAGAAAGGGAGAACATAATAAAAGCTAATAGGAGTGCAGTGACGGGTGCTCGTTGCTGTAGTCCGCTATCCCTTTAGTGATGGCCAAATCCAGAACAGCATTTAGGTGCTCCTGAAAGCTCGAGCTGCTTTGGAGACAGACTGAATACAAGCGAGCCCCATGGGATCTGCCTGTGTCCAGCAATCTCCATTCTCTTTATATTCCTTGCAATCCAGTCCTGTGGCTTCTCTACCTAAGGGATGCTGCTGCCAAAGACCACAGGGGGGGGGGGGGGATGTGAAGCTGTAATGTATATTTGTTTTCCTTTCTCACGAGCCCCCTGTCACTAAACTCCCCGCAGGGTACCCCGAGCTTGCAGCCTTTTTGTGGCTTCCATAAAGGGTTCCTCGGTTTGTTCGTATTTATAACACTCGCCTGCCATGAACTTGTGCCAGCTGGGAGAGATCAGCTGTCTGCCGAACAAAGGGACGCCATGCCACGCGAAGGACAGCGTGTTCCACTCCTTCCAGCTGCATGTCACAAGTGGCCTCCCAGCTGTCAGCAGACCTGCCAATCGATCACTGGGGTGTGGGCTCCGGGGGGCACTGAAGAATTGTGCGGGAAGGCCCAGGACAGCAGGCTGCAGGGAAGGGAGGCTGTAATGTCTAGTGCACACTCCGGGAAGGCACAGCTCTCTTTCTAGTAGCCCAGGCAAACCTGGGTTTACTGAAGCTCCTGTTGTCAAATCTCTGGGTTAACCAGAGGCTAGTTCTGTTCCCTGGAGTTAGTCACAGAACTCCTAAGTTAAGATGCTTTGGTGGGTGGGGGATGAGTTGAGGGTGCCGCTCGTAGCTGGCTCAGACTCCTCTGGTCCACAGCACGCACCCAGAGCCTCACGGCCCAGCTCTGCAAATCCAACTGTCCCCTCGCCTTTCAGAGCCGAAGCTCTGCAGGGCTGAAACTAGGCTCCTGGGGAGCATCTCAAACTTCGCAGGAATGGGACCCCAGAGGAGGTATGAATCAATTCGCCCTTGAGTGAAAACCCTCTCCAACAAATGTTGGGTAAGAAGGTGGGTTAAGGATCTCAGAGGAGCTGGAATGTATAGGTCCTTGAGAATCCGTTTGTACTGAGTTATTAGCGGGAGGGGAAATAGATCATTTTGTTTTGCTAAGCAGAACTGAATCCCATTCGCTTTCGGCCGGCTTTGTGCTTTCTTTGTTTGGCACGTGAAAAACAGGTATCCTTTTTGTGTGCGTATGGGTGTATTTATTGCTTTGTGTAGATGACGTTTCTAGGGTAAGGGACAGAGAAGGAAATACAGATGAAGCACTGGGGAAGAATAGGTCTGTCCCTGTCCACTGACATACCTTCTTCAGGTGATAGCTCTAACTACAGGCTGTGAGAGGGGGGGAAAAATGACCTTTTACTGGTTCTGAATTTACTGATGATTAATTTTATGCAATCATGTGATGTCATGGCAGAGTGTAAAAAAAAAAAAAAAAAAAAAGGGACTGATCAGTTTTCACTGTGCCCTTCAGAATCTCTAATACTTTTGACCAGGTCCCTGCTAACTGTGCCCTTTGCTAAACTAAATAATCCTACACAGCACACATCTGCTGTGCATCTCTTGCTCCTGGAAACTGTTCTTTTCTTTAGCTATTGGTCTCCATCTGGTGGACAAATGAGAAAATCGCTTCTTCCTTTACAAGCTGCAGACAAAGCTGAGAGCAAAGCCTTGGAAGCTGTTTGCCAGTGGATGGGTGCCTTTCTTATAGCACTGCTTCTGCTTGTCACTAGATGGCAATACCGCACAATAATCTGAACTCAAACAAATCCTCTGCTAAACCACTAGACCCCTGCCAGAATTGTTAACATAAAAAAATGCCTCTGTTAATAAGTCAGGAAGAGTTCAATGAGAGCCAGTCGTTGCTCAGCGCTTTTGAAAATCAGACCACTCCTTTAAATGCCCCAATAGAGAATTAGCGGCCTAACTTTAGGCACCCAGCTGTGACTGTCTTGACCAGCATGTGAGTAGCCCCTTCTGTTATGCTGGAGCATTGGGATCAGTACGATCCCTGAGGGAAGAACACCCACTTCTGAGTTACCAATGCTATTTCTTTCAGCATTTGCATTTTCATAGGAAATCTCCCATTCCAGTAATGACCAGACACCACTTCTGCTTAATTTGTAATACCCAAGAAGATCACAGTCCAAGATAGTGAGGACACGGCCCTAAGAAACTCTTTAGCCAGGTTTAAAGTTATTTCACTTGTCTTTCCTCTGCTGTTGTGCTGTGCAGTGTAGATATAATAGTACTTTGTCATTCTCCATCTCCGAGCACTTTACAAACTTTCATGAATTTAGACGAAAAACATCCCTGTCTCCATGGATAAGAATACCCACAGTTATTATAGTCTATACTAACAAAAAGTAGTCAGTGTGGCTAACTCTTGAAATTTTATCACGAGTCTCAATAGTTGGTGGTGGTCTTATAGCCCCAGCTTCTGGAGACATGTGATTCATGAGAATGTCATGTTTTCCATTTTTAAAAAATCAAGTTTCTAGCCATTGTGGTTGCAGAGAAAAGCAGAAAATGTGACCCATTTGCATCCTAAGGGCTTGGAAACCAGAAGGCAAAGAAAAAGGAACCTCAAATGTATTATTTAAAAACAAAAATTTCTGACCTGACTCATGATTTTTAAACACTTGGGGTGAGTAATGCCAAGTTTTGGAAGGGTGATAAAACCTCATGTGTCATGGCCTAAACCAATCTCTATTAGATATTAGGACAAGACCTTCCTGGGGGTCAGATTATATCATATCTCCCTGCTGTGCAGTTTCTTGCACCCTACTCTGGTGCTCATCATCGTCTGAGACAAGACACTGGACTAGATAGATCTCGGGTCTGATCCGGTCCGGCAATTCCTGTGTTCCTATCCCTGGTTAGGCAGGTTAGTATCATTATCCCCAATTCACTGATGGGGAAACTGAGGGGCAAAAAGAAGTGAGGTAACTTGCCCAAGGCCACACAGCAAATCAGTGGCAGAGTTGGGAAAAGACTCCAGTTGTCCTGGCTCTGTGCTTTAATCACAAGCCCACCCTTCCTGCATGTTCACATTCACTGATGACATTGGCATTGTCTTAATTTGCCCCTAGCTACCCTGGTGTAAAGCCAGGCAAGTAACTGAATTTGCTGTGGTGTAATTGAGAGCAGAATCTGGCACCCGTCTCTGGCTATTTAAATAACAATAGACTTTGTGCTAGTATAGGTGCTGCAGTGCTGCTCTGTGAATCCATTGCTGTTAGCAGCTGCTGTGCAGTAGCCGTCTCCCCCTATCAATATCCTTTCCCCTGAGCTGGAAGGACTAAGGGATAATTTAGTCTTTATGCTAGTTTGGACTTTTCCTGATTACCAGCTGAGCCTGATTAGAGTCCATGTGGTCCTTCTGGGATACAGACTAGGCAGCACTGATGAGACATTGCTGCTGCTGCTGCTGAGACTACTTATTTCATTTTGGATTCTAAGATGAGTCATTCTTTATCTCCTGTCCTCTGATACATCTAACCTCAGATGGCTAAGGGCCTGGGTTCTCATGAATACTCCAAATTGGATTCTTGCAAGGCTTAAATGCAAAATTGCTGGTACAGATGTGACAGATCTGAACTTCTGTGACATGCATGCCTTGGTACGCTACTTAAGTGGGGCGAAGAACTTCCTTTCAGACAGAGATGGGCACAAGTGGCAAAGTCTAGATCTTAACTTCAGGGTGCTTGGCTCAGGCAGATGAGAATTCAGGTCTGGCTCTGGCATGGCACTTCCCTGGAGTTCAGGCTTGTTTGGATCCGGGCTTTGGTTTTGGGCTCAGGGTCAGTTTAAAGTCTAATTAACAAATGATGTTCTGCCTACTGTCTAGAGCCCCTTTGTATCAGGTTTCTAGCATGTCCAGGCAGCCAAGGGGGTCTTCCGTGTGAATACGCTGCAGCCTTTGTACGTCAGGAATCCAGGGTGAGAGCAGGGGTATAAAGTTTAAACCACAATTCCCTTTATTAGCTAGGGTGAGGTTTTTTTTCCTGCCTGGCTTCAGCCTTGTCTCGTAAACTGAATGCTGTCCTTACAGACTCACTGAGCTCAGTCAGGTTAGTGCAAATATCAGATAAGTAAAGCAGCCAGGAGTTGCCATCCAGGCTTATGGGCATCTCACTGGAGCGAAGGGCTGGGAAGATTTGCTTGTCCGACTGGAATACTTTCAGACCTATCAATGCTCACTCATGGGCGCTAATGAACTTTGTGCGGTGGAGGAAAATATCTGCCAAGGTGAGAGGCAGCTTAGAAATACGCAACTCACAAATAACGAGCTAAATAAACAGACATTGATGGTGCTCTCTGGGTAAATATCGCAACCCCATGTAGCACCTTTGGATCCATTGTTTTACATGAATGGTTTATATATGACTGTGTTCTACTCCCATGGGGGTGGGCTACCCCATCTCTTCCAGGACTAAAAACAGCAGGGGGTGATTAAGGCAAATCAGCCAGGTTGTAAGACACGCAGTGAGATACTAGCCTTCTGGGAAGGGTCACTTATACCAGTTCAAAACAGATTCTCCAGAAACCAACAAAGAAAGGACTTTTGAATAAATAGCCTGAATGTAAACTGACTCAGGGCTTTCTTACTGATCCAGCAAAAGGACAGGACCTTCTGTCCGGGGGTCCCCAATCCTTATGGAAGGGTTGATAAGACTTGACCTGCGAGGCCCCGTAAGCCTGTTGGGTGACCCCTGGTAATCTGTTATATGTACAGGAACTTTTTTGTTTTGGATACATTCTCTCTGTATTGCTTTCATCTTAAGAATAAAGGTGCTTGCTTAAAAAGAGCTGTGTGGTAACTTGTAACTGCTAGCAATCATTCTGTTCATAGCCCTTGGAGAGAAAGCAAAGCACAGCTGCTGTCCTGTTTAGGCAGTCTGGCTTGCTGGGAATATCACTGTGTAAGGCAGGGAACTGTGCCACCTGGAAAAACCTTGGTCAGGAGGGAGAGAGACAGGTCTCCACCTAAGAGAGCCAGAAACCTTTCAGTGGGTGCCCTTGGTGGACCATAGAGGGGAAACACGGGGGCAGTTACCCTGAAATTGTGACACTTCCTACCGATTTCATCACGTTACCTTCAAAGTAAAGTCCCGGTGTGAACTTCGATCACAATAAATACCTTTGCAGCAGCATCAGTAACAGCTCTCAACTGTGCTGGCATTTTCTTTATAGTTAGGGTTTCCCTGCGTATGCTGCCATGAACCCATGTAGCCATTGAGGTAGAAGAGCGAATACATGTCACTGGAGATGTTCCAGAACAGGAAACCCAAGTCTGAACTACCCTCTTGCTTGCTAAACTTTGGGGAAGTTTAGCTTTGTCCTTTTTCAGCTTAGACCCATCTCTCTGTTGAACCCAGCCCACTGTGCATCTTGATTATTGTTCATGCTCCATGCATGCTTACTCCAGCACAACTATTACCAGCGAACTCCACAAATCTGTCTACTCTTTGAGAAATAGCCTCCAAAGCTGTGTAGGTTGGCAAAGTCTGCGAAGAACAGCACTCTTCTCTTTGCCATTGGATTCACAACTAACACACGGGGATGCTTCGCAGTGGAAGACACATCAGTAGATTCATCAGACTAGTTCATAGCAGCTGTTTCTTTGCAATGTAGAGTCATGGTTTGTTCTTCTACTTTTGCAGTCCTGGCAGAGATTATTCCTGATACTGTCATTTGGCAAAAGTACCAAGTCCAGCTGTCTTTTTTTTTCTCATCACCAAATTGCTTTCAAACCATTTTGTGGGCTGCTGGAAGATCTAACCCTTTCCCACTATTATGAGCTTTGTCCAGGCTTTGCAATGCACAGACACACGGTAAGACACCTCAAAAGCTTTTGTGTTAAGGGCTGAGACTGACTGCACATTCTTTCTTTTCATTGGCCTCAAGCTTGCATGACAAAAAATCCACAAGACTTGTTTTTTAACATAAAAATAGTCTATCTCCAGGTGTTGCTGAAGATTTGTTAGTTTGAGGTTTTCGTTGGCCAGCACTTTATAACAGACGACTCGTTGGAGGAGAGGCTTACCTGGTGAATCAAGCAATGAAAAAGCCATTTCTTTGTGTTGACATACAGAGCCAGGCAAAAAATGTTGATGAAACATTTTTCCGTCAAATAATGTCATTTAATCTAAATCAAAACTTTTCCTGGGAACACGTTATGGTGTATTGAGGACTGTGTTGGAATTGCAAACCATCAATTTAAGAGTGAGGTGGAGGGAGGAGTTCTTGTACTCGCTTGCAGGCTGGGGGGGGGTCACTTTCTGAGAGGGTGGTGGCATATGATCAGACTCATTCTGGAAAGAACCAGCCTAGAAAATGGTGGGCTACGTTGTGCCACGCTGCCTTAAAGAGCAGCCTGCTTTGTTTCTCTCTGTTTTGCGGTTCTTGTGTGTTACTGTTCTGAATTCTAAGCAATAAAGTAGTGTTACGTTGCAATCTTCTAGCAAGAGTATTTGTGTTATCTGATTACTCTGTGTATGCCATGAACATAACAGCTGTCAATTTTCAATACATTTTGTTTTAAAAGTCAAAATGAAGCTTTTTGATAATGTCCAAAATGGAATGTTTTGTCAGTTTCCGAATGTTCCATTTCAAACGACTTTGCATTTTGAAATGTATTTTGTTATATTAATATGAAAACTTTTTAAAGTTGAAATTGAAGCTAAAGGTTTTCATTGACTCAAAATGAATTTTTCCCCCCAAACATTTCATGTCAGAAATTTTGAAATGGAATGTTTTGTTCTAATTTGGAATGGAAATACATTTCAAACTGGAATTTCCCACAAAATGGAAATGCTGGTTCCCACACAACTCTGTTGGCCTACTTTCTGACTAGTCCATTTCTTAGTCTTTTTCCCCTGTAACCAGATTCTGTTGTTCTGGCTAGTGTATTAGTGCAACATTGCCTTCTGTTGGACAGAGTCAGAACTGTTCAGCTGTGCATCATATGCCCTGTACTGCTAACAGCTAAAGGATTTTTTCCTTTCAAGATTTGGGATCTGTGCTGTTTTTGAAGAAGCTTCCATCTAAAATTGTTAGTGTTCATGGTGTGCAGTATAGCAACAACTGTGGACCTCTTACAGCCTATTACAAATGCTAGTATGTGACTTGATTGTTTACATGTACGCAGTTCAGAAAATCAAAGTATGTGTTGCAGCTCCCTCTGATGGTGCTAGTCCACACAAGCTAATTATAACCTACTACTGCTGTCTGCTGCTGAAGTACTCTTTTAGCTCAAGGTAGTGAGAGAAGTCTGCACTTTAGTAGTGAAAGTCCTGGGTTCTGGTTCAAAGCCAGCTGTTGACCACTGCGGGAGGGTTGTGACATTTGCAGACCAGGTAACTGCCTGTGGGAAAAATTACCAACTGGATACATAACTGGCCATTTGCCGGAGTAATTACCTGCCGTGCATGTGCAAGTGTGGTAACTTTTGCATGCAAATTAGGGGTGCAGTTATGAAATCTGTCTCTGTATCATGCCTGGAAAGTGCTCAGCAATCTGTGACCAGAGGCAGAGCTCCTTCTCCATGCACATGTGCTCCCCTACCCCAACCTGCATTCTTGCTCTGAACATCCCCCCTCACCCCTCCAGGGAAAAAGATTTCATTTTTTATTCTGCCTTCCCTACCCTCAGAATACCTGAGAAAGAAAACGTGACATTTCACTCCCTCAGCGACAGCATTTTGAATGCGTGGGGCTCTGAGGAAATAGATCTACCTGCTGCTGGACCTAGCTCTCAGGTTTTTCCTACACACCTGAGATGAAAAGCTTACCATGTCCAAGACTCACAGTAGCAGCCTAAGCCTGGCGAAGACCCATTTTCTGTCTTAGCTCACCTTTCCCCTCCAGCAGATATTAATACATTTCTTAGAGTAGACTGAGACTTCCAGGGATGTCTGATGAAATGCACTGGTCAGACATGAACCTTAATCAAGAGCCTGGTGGAAGAATCAGTTCCTGATTCCATTTATCTATGGTCACCCCTAATATTTCAGATCTGCCAACTGCTGCACTCATTTTGGGATTTCTATTTAGGCTGTTTTGAAAGTCTCTCTGGCTTGTTCGTCTCTCAGTTATGGCCCCAGTAAATATAGCAGGGCTGGGTGGATGTAACAGGGGCCGGAAATTGACCTCACTCCTAAAATGAAGAAAGTCGCTGTGACGCCTGCAAAGTCATACTTGGAATTGTTTGAAACCTCCTTCGTTGGTATGGATAATGAGAATATGCAGCCTGGCAGCAGCTAGGCGTGCATATTCGGGGTGGCTCACCATGCTTACATAGCACCCTGTTCTGCGGCCGTAGCAAACGCCGTCAGCATGTGAATCACGGGGCGTCCCCTTCTTAATACAAGAAGAAGTGAGTAAAATTGAGAGGTGGCAAATCTGAACCTGACCAAAGGAAAGATTTTTTTTTTTTTTTCATACAGTGCACATTTAGCCTGTGTCACTCACTGCCACAAGATATCACTGAAGCCAAGAGCATAGGAGGAGTCCAGCAGGGATTAGACCTTTGTGTGGACAGCAATATCCAGGGTCCTATTCGTATACATTAAAAATAAACAAGTTTTGTTGTGGACATTAACCCATATGCTTCAGGCATAAATTGGCCACTAAACAGTAGGATTAGGAGGAGATTTTCCTTAAAGGCAGTTTATCCCATACCTGCCTACTGTAGGGTTTCTAGTACCTTCCTCTGAAGCAGCTGTTCCTGGCCACTGCCAGAAAGAGGAGACGGGAGTGGATGAAACCCTCCCCCGCAGCCAGGCTGGGCCCTTCGGGCAAGTCCTATATTTGGACCAAAACCAAAAAACAAGAGTTCCGAAACACACACATCCTCATAGAATCATGGAAGAGCCCTCAGGAGGTCATCTAGTCCAACCCCCTGCTCAAAGCAGGACCAACACCAACTAAATCATCCCAGCCAGGGCTTTGTCAAGCCAGCCCTTAAAAACCTCTAAGGATGGAGATTCCACCACCTCCCTAGGTAACCCATTCCAGGGTTTCACCACCCTCCTAGTGAAAAACGTTTTCCTAATATATCCAACCTAGACCTCCCATACTGCAACCTGAGACCATTGCTCCTAGTTCTGTCATCTACTATCACTGAGAACAGCCTAGCTCCATCCTCCCTGGAACACCCCTTCAGGTATCAAATTCCCCCTCACTATTCTCTTCTGCAGACTAAACAAGCCCAGTTCCCTTAGCTTCTCCTCATAAGGCATGTGCTCCAGCCCCCTAAACATTTTCATTACCCTCCACTGGACTCTCTCCAACTTGTCCATATCTTTTCTGTAGTGGGGGGCCCAAAACTGGACATAATACTCCAGATGTGGCCTCACCAATGCCGAACAGATGGGAATAATCATTTATTTCGATCTGCTGGCAATGCTCCTACTAATGCAGCCCAATATGCTATTAGCCTTCTTGGCAACCAGGGCACACTGCTGACTCATATCCAGCTTCTTGTCCACTGTAACCCCCAGGTCCTTTTCTGCAGAACTGCTGCTTAGCCAGTGGGTCCCCAGTCTGTAGCGGTGCATGGGATTCTTTTGTCCTACGTGCAGGACTCTGCACTTGTCCTTGTTGAAACTCATCAGATTTCTTTTGGCCCAATCCTCCAATTTGTCTAGGTCACTCTGTATCCTGTTCCCTTCCCTCCAGCGTATCTACCACTCCCCCCCATCTTAGTGTCCTCTGCAAACTTGCTGAGGGTGCAATCCACCCCATCCTCCAGATCATTCATGTTAAATGTATGTTGAACAACCTCTAACTAAGGGACATAGGAAGGAGCAGATTACTATGTAGCTGGAGGATCTCAACCTTCTTCCTCTGAAGCATCTCATACTGGTCATTCTCAGATATTGGGCTAGGTGAACCACTGGTCTGGGTTTGCAATCCCCATGTTCTTTGTTCCTTCTGGCACATCCTGAGTCAGCTTTGAATATTACAAAAATCAGAGCAGAACCCTAGAAATCCTTAAAGTTCATGTTTTGTACCGATTTGTTGTTGTTCATTTGAGACTTGATTCAATTCAGCCTTCTTGCTGGCATTCTTAAACCACAGAGCTGCATGAAAATGAAATATTTTTATTACTAAAAAAATAAACTAAAATAAAGATGTGGGAGAACCCTCTTCAGTAGCTGTCAGGTTGATGTGTATATGGGCAAGAGTATCAAAAAAAAGTCACCATGGCTAAACAAAGGAGTAAATGAGATGGATAGAGACCAAACAACATCTTTTAAAAATTGAAAGTCGGATCCTGGGGAGGAAAATAAAAAGGAGCATAAATTCTGGCAAGTCGAATGTAGAAGTATAATTAGACAGGCTAAAAAAGAATTTGAAGAGCAGTTAGCAAAAAAGACACAAACTAAGAGCTAATTTTTCTTTAAGTCCGTCATAAGCAGGAAGCCTGCTAAGCAATCAGTGGATACACTGGCTAATCAAGGGGCTAATGATGCACTCAAGGGAAATAAGGCCGTTGTAGAGAAGCTAAATGAATTATTTGCATTGGTCTTCACTGCAGAGGATGTGAGTGAGATCCCCACACCTCAGCCATTCTTTTTAGGTGACAAATTTGAGGAATTGTCTCAGATTAAGGTGTCAATAGCAGAGGATTTGGAACAAATTGATCAATCGAACAGTAGTCAGTGACCAGACCATGACCAGACAGTATTCACCCAAGAGTTCTGAAGGGCCTCAGATATGAAATTGCAGAACTACTAACTGTGATATGTAATCTATCATTTAAATCAGCATCTGTACCGGATGACTGGAGGATAGCTAATGTGATACCAATTTTTTAAAAAGGCTCTAGAGGCGATCCTGGCAATTACAGGCCGGTAAGCCTAACTTCAGTACCAGGCAAATTGGTTGAAACTAAAGTAAAGAACAGAATTATCAGATACATGGATGAACATGACATGTTTGGGGAAGAGTCAACATGGATTTTGTAAAGGGAAATCATGCCTCACCAATCTATTAGAATTCTTTGAGGGAGTCAGCAAATATGGTCAAGAATGAGCCAGTGGATATAGTGTATTTGGACTTTCAGAAAGCCTTTGACAAGATTCCATACCAAAGGCTCTCAAACTAAGCCATCACGGGATAAAGGGAAGGTCCTCTCATGGATCAGTAATTGGTCAAAAGATAGGAAACAAAGGGTAGAAATAAATTGTCAGTTTTCACAGTGGCAAGAGATAAATAGCAGGGTCTGCTAAAGATCTGTACTGAGACCAGTGCTGTTCAACATATTCATAAATGATCTTGAAAAAGGGATGGACAGAGAAGTGGCAAATTTTGCAGAGGATACAAAATTACTCAAGATAGCGAAGTCCAAAGCTGACTGTGAAGAGTTACAAAGGGATCTCTCAAAATTGGGTGACTGGGCAACAAAACAGCAAATAAAATTCAGTGTTGATAAATGCAAAGTAATGCACAGTGGAAGACAAAATCCCAACGATATGTATAAAATGATGGGGTCTAAATTAGCTATTATCATTCAAGAAAGAGATTTTGGAGTTATTATGGGTAGTTCTCTGAAAACATCTGCTCAATGGGAGCCGCAGTCAAAAAAATCTAACAAATGTTAGGAACCATTAGGTAAGGAATAGATAATATACCAAAAATATCATCATGCCACTACATAAATACAGTACGCCCACACCTTGAATACCGGGTGTAGTTCTGATCTCAAAAAAGATATAGTAGAATTGGAAAACATACAGAGAAGGGCAATAAAAATTATTAGGGTTATGGAACAACTTCCATTAAAAAGATTGTGACTGTGCAGCTTAGAAAAGAGACAACTAAGGAGGAATATGATAGAAATCTATAAAATCATGAATGGCATGGAGAAAATGAATAAGAAAGTGTTGTTTGCCCCTTCACACAACACAAGAAGCAGGGGTCACCCAATGACATTAATAGCAAGTTTAAAACAAATATAAGGAAGTACTTCTTCACAAAATACAGTCAACTGTAGAACTTATTGCCAGGGGATGTTGTGACGGCCAAAAGTATAACCAAGTTAAAAAAAGAATTAGATAAGTTCATGGACGACAGGTCCAGCAATGGCCATTAGCCAAGCTGGTCAAGGATGCAATCCCATTCTCTGGGTATCCCTAAATCTCTGACTGCTGGAAGCTGGGACTGGACAACAGGGGATGGATTTGATAAATTGCCCTGTTCTGTTAATTCCCTCCGAAGCATCTGGCCCCAGCCACTGTCAGAAGACAGGACACTGGGCTAGATGGACTATTGGTCTGACCCAGTATAGCTGTTCTTATGTTCTTATGTTTTTATCTTCTGTCTTTCTTTGTGTCTCGGTACATATGGTCTGAATGGATATGGAGTGGAAGTGGTCATATTTTGTAGGTCCCCAGTGCTCAGGTTTGTATTTGTGTACTGGGAGAGTTAATGAGAACAGACTGCTTTTCTTTCCCTCCGCTCCCCAATCCCATCTGTTCAAACAAAAGGCTGAAAGGGAGAGAGAGCTGAGACCCTGCTGGTCAAGAGGGGAGGGATAATAACACATATCCTTGGGCTACATTTCAGCACATGCAACCCTTTCATACTGTGCTAACGCTTTTATTCAGGCAAGAGAAAGGACTGCTAATACAGAGTAAGTTGTGTTTTTGTTTTGGTTTGGTTTTTGTAAGGGCTGCATCAGGCCTGGAGGATGCTACATACCTTTCCATTCACATAACATTTATAAAGCTGGAATATCAAGCAAGACGTCTAAAAATCATTGACATAGAAAGAGCCATTGGGATAGAATGTGCAACACATGCAGAGGGGACAGGGATGGTTTAGAAAGTCAATTTTCACTGTGTTTGCACATGGTAACAGTTCCAGATCCATGTAATTAACAACACATCAAAAGGGTGTGAAGGAAGACATATTCTTCCCTACCTTAGGGATTCGGTGGGTACTTTGCGATTCATCATAACCCCCCCATTCACATATTTATCATCGCGGTCATGCCAAACAACTCATTTGAAGATCAAAACAGCTTTCCCTGGGACTGTTACAGCAAGAGCAATGAGAGAGGTGGCACCTAGAATCCCAAAGCGGAGATAGAGTGCAATGGAAGGAAATAACGCTGGGAGGGTTTGCCGGCTTTCATGTCTGTGCTAACAGTTACAGAGAAGTCGTAATGGTTTACGGGAGAAAAATGGTCTCAAGTGCCATTAGTTTAATGCTTCATAATGTTGTCGTATCTGTTTTAAATGCAATCACAGAACTCAGGGGACACCAAAGATTAAAATAAAAGGGAAGGAAAAGAGTTTCCAGAAATGTAATGATGGAGGGGGAAACTGAGGACCATTGTAGAACGGGGAAATGAGATTCAGTTATTTCTTTTGTTGAGCATGCAACATACAAGAAAATAACCTAATGATATCTAAAGGGACGCTCACTGTAAAAATGCTTACACCTTGATTGTAATAAATAAATAATAATAAAGCTAGGGGTGGGATGGGGTGTGTGTGGAGATTTACAAAACATAAGGGGCCTAACCCTGCTCATGTTAGAGGCAAAGAATTAAAAAAACAGGAGCCTAAAACTAGGCTCTTAAGCCCATATTTATGCCTCTATCTCATTTTCATGTGTTGAGCACCCAACTGCTCCCACGGACGTTAATGGGAGCTGCTGGATGCTCAGTGCTTTTAAGATCAAACAAGTGCATAAATATCAAAGTTAGGCTTCTAGTTCTGAAATCTTGGCCACAATCAACTGCAGCTCTCTCGCCCCATTGATTTTTCCATTGGGAGCAGGGTTGGAATCACAGAAGACAAAGAAATGTTCTCACAAAATTATTTTATAAAATGTAAATGAATAATAACTGGTTGTTGGTTTCAGCTAGAGAAATAGAGAGAGCCAGAGAGTGAAATTGACCAGAAACAGAAAATGACACTGTTGAGGTTGACCTGTCCATACCAAGTGTTGTGCAAAAAAACAAGCAAGCAAGCAACAAAAATGGTGAAATGCAAATGAGATATTTAGAATTCACTTTTAACCAATCGCAGGAGTTATTAACAACACAGGTGTAGGAATCTCCCACAAAGGAAATTCTCCAAAGTGGGTGTAAAATATTGCCAAACCAAAATTGTTCGCTCACTGTTTTATATGCCTAATTTTTCACAGCTGTAAAAATTAAACAATGTGTGAGACTCAGGCCCACCATATTTAATTTGACCATGTGCCTTTAATTTTAATCCTAATGCAAGAGAGTAAATTGGTTTTATCCCATAATTTCTTCAGATTGCAAAGGCTAATCTAATACAGGAGATTTGTTTTGCCAAATGCCTCCTCCTCTCTCTTTCCAAACATAATCAGATGGAGGATCCATCTAATATGGAAAGTGCACAGGATGGCACTTGTCTTGTATATCATTCAAATGCAGACCTCGTGAGCCTCGGCTTACCATGTGTGTGATTGATATATTATCCCTACATGCCTTAGCTGAATTCATCTGTCAAGCAACCAGGAGAGGTGACTTCTGGGGATTAATGACCTGGTGGGTGATGTGTGGGGGTGGAAAAGAGAAAGGATGGAAGTGGTGATGGTGGCAGTGAGGAATGCACTGAAGGGATAGAGGCCTGAATATTATGGTGAATAGCAATACTGAGAGAGAGAGATGCTAAAAAAATCCTCTATTGGCTTTCTGCAGCCGCTGTTTTTATAAAACAATAGCACAGAATTACAGGCGGCGCTGGTAGCGATGCCGATAGTTCTAGTTGCCTGAAACTTCCCATTATAAGACCCTGTTTCCAGTTTATCACTGTGCCAGACATTGATAGTTTGAACTGAAATTTTCCGTGCCTGGTGGAGGATCCGGGGCTCCCCACAGCGGCCCAGGCTCCCTGGGCAGCTCTTACTACGGCCTGGCTCCAGTTTCCAGCCTGGCCAGGGGCCGAGCCTTGGGGGAAGAGGAGGAGCAGGGGACAGGGCCACGGTTCTGCCGCCAGTGGCCCCTCTCTCCCCCCCCCCCTTCTACACCAGTTCCGGCACTACTGGGGCCCCCAAATTGGCCAGATGGGGAACTGAGGCATGGAGATAGGCCCTATTTGACTACAGGACCAAGGGGAGTTTGTGTTAGTAAAGTCAGAAGATGCGACTCGGGGAAGCACAGGGAGCAAGGATGCATAGTCGGGCTGTTCTTATATAGACACTTTCCTGATTGGAACATGGCTATAACTAACTTGGCAGCAATTCCCCTGCTGAAGGCGCTGTTGTTTTCAATGCAATTATCTTTTACAAGGTTCTTCCAATCCACCTAATCATTCTTATCTTAATGGGCTTTCCTTTTAGAAGAAGCATTTCTATATTGTCACGTAAACTCCATTTCCTTTCCGTTTGTTTCGTATGTACCCACATCCAGATTACTGCGTCTTGGAAGTACAGTATAATTAAATGTGCTTCAGCTGAGCAGGAAGGAGATGAATGCTCTTAACAACTTGTTTATGCTAAAATGGAGTGCCGGTTTCCCTATGCTGCTCCACCAATGTGTCTTAGCCCTGCCCGGGAGGAACCATGTGTAAAGGGAAACAGGGAAGCTCTGCCACGCATTTAGGTGGGGATGTGTCTGCTGAGATTTTCCGTGAGTGGAATGGTGGCTTTTATGCTGTGGACACCTGTCTCACTAGGAACTATAGCCCATCAATTCACTCCACGCCGGTCATCAGCCGTACTTTGAGGATAATACATTTCAGACAGTACCAACCGGGGCTGGATCGGAATCGGTTCCGTGTGCAGGCCTCTCGTGCCTTTCAGTGCTTGAATGCCATGCTCTGCTGTAATAACTGTACGGCTGGTGGGGCTTGGCCCATGAACCCAAACTATAAGTGCTCTGTCCTCTCATAATGCTACTTTATATAGGCGTGTGCCGTTAAATATTGTATTTTCCATGGGGATGTTCTGGGAGCCCATAAATGTTTAAGCCCTTCCTCAACCCCATTTCATAGGGCGCTGCTACAGTGTGGATGGCTTTTACTGATTCATAGATTCCAAGGCCAGAAGGGACCATTGTGATCATCTGACCACCTGTACGGCACAGGCCACAGAAATTCCCCAGAATAATTCCAGTTTGAACTACAGCAGATCTTTTAGAAAAACTTTCAATCTTGATTTAAAAATTGCCAGTGATGGAGAATCACCATCACGGTCAGAACGCTGTTCCAACGGTTAATTACCCTCACTGTTAAAAATGTGCACCTTACTTCCAGGCTGAATTTGTCTCTCTTCAACTTCCAGTCACCGGATCTTGTTATTCCTTTTGTCTGCTATATTGAAGAACCCATTATCAAATATTTATTCCCTGTGTAGGTACTTACAGATGTGATCAAATTACCCCTTAACCTTCTCTTTATTAAGCTAACTAGGTTGAGTTCCTTGATCTCATCACCACAGAGCACATGTTCCAATACTTTAATCCTTCTCCTGGCTCTTCTCTGCACGCTCTTCAGTTTATCAACTTATATCTTGAATTATGGACACCAGAACTGGACCCAAGATTCCAGCAGCAGTGCCAGCTAAAGAAGTAAAATAATCTCTCTACTCCTATTCAAGATCCTCCTGTTTATACATCCAAGGATCGCAGCTGCCCTTTTGGCCACGGTGTCACATTGAGAGCTCATGTTCAGCTGATTATCCACCACAACCCCCAAATCATTGTCAGAGTCCCTGCTTCCCAGGATACAATCCCCCATCCTGCAAGTATGGCCTACATTCTTTGCCCTTAGATATCTAACTTTCTATTTGGCTGTAATGAAATGCATATTGCTTGCTTGTGCCCAGCTAATCAAGTAGGCAAGTTATTAACAAATATGTCACTGACGGGCAGGTAGTCAGAGTCTGGGTGTCTCAAAATCATATAGAAAGGCGATTGAATGTCTGACGATCAAAAATGCATGGCAGTTCTGCCATTCATCAGTGTTTTAGCAGTAACACAAAAGACGATCGAGTGGGGTAAGGTTACCTCTAGAGTTCTGAGTTCAAATCCTGAGTTTTGTCACAAGGGAAACTGATTTGGGAAGCTCTGTACCAGTCTGCTGTGTGCATGTCACAAAAACATCACGAAGGTCAATGCATTCGGCAGTCTCTGCTCAAGAAAGGGTTGGGAACTGAATTCATAAGGGTGCTGAAGGTCTGATTGAGGTGTGTTGACAGAGCTGTGTTTGGGGGGCCCAAGACTGGCATCGCAGAGAGTTCTGAAGGTATGGTTGAGGTACATTGGCAGAGCTGTGTGAGGTGCTGAGGCACTACAAGGCAGAAATGAGGTGCATCAGCAGAGCTATGTAATGGGCTTCAGGACTGCAATATTGGGGGGGAAGGACTGTATTGGTCCCCAATATAAAGCTGAATAGGAGAGTGTGGGCTTTGAGGAAGAGGGTCCGATGTCCATGTACAGGAGGATGATTTTTGCCACCCTAGTTTATCTCTGAACCACTTGGCTCAGCTATTTGATTTATCTCCTTGTCAAAAAAGACCTGCCCCAAAACTGCCTCGGACAGACAACCCATAACTGTGCAGCAAGGATTGGCTCACACTAGAGATGGGCCATGGCCACATAACCTGGGCCTGGATTTCCCAAAGCCTGGGGTGTTCGTATTGGAAGTTCAGTTTAGGTCCAAGTACCTTAGCTCAGGCTAAGGCTAATGACGTGCAATGTCATCCTGACAGGCGCCTATCTCTCCAGTGAGGCTACCACAAAATAAAACATGGAAACATAAAGCAGCCCCAGTCTGAGAAGTTTGGAACATTGGACAGGCTTAGGAAGCGTAATTCAGTTCCCTCCATAGCATGGTGATATTTCATTTCATCTGTTCTTCACTTTCTCACGTCTTTTCTTTCACTCACATCTTCTTTTCCTTTCTCCATCTTGAGTTCAGTTGGGGCAAAAGTTTGGTAGTTTCTTCCTGGAAATGAGGCTGAATAAAAACCCTGACTCATCTCCCCATTCTGGAGAGTTCAAAATCCAGATAAAATTTTTTTAGCTTGAGCATATCCCCATCAGAACCAGTTTACCTGACCCTAGTTTTGTTTTGGACAATTCAGACAAGGTCAGAAACGTAAAGGTCAGACAATAAAAAATAGAATCTAGCCCTATAGAATGTAAGCTCTATTGGGAGTTCTGCCTGAGTAAAGACTGAATAAGAATGTCAGGACTGGATATTTAGGACCAGGTTCTGATCAGGCCCCAATCATGACTGGGGCCTTTGGGTGCTACTGCATCGTCGTCATCCTCTCAGTGACTCTGCTGTAAATCGCAGTAACGCTGATGACATCGGTGGAGCTTCTTTGGATTTACACCTGTGTAACTGGTATCAGAACCTGAACCTTAGTCTTTAGGGGAACAAAGCAGGGTTCCCTGGGTTAATTTAATCGATTAATGTTTGCTTCAGCCCCCATTACTGCATGACGGCAGCGAAGTCCCCACATCTAAAAAGTAAGGTCACATTTGGCTTTCCACATTGATTCCAATGGGAACTCCTCCCGCTCAGAGCTTTCATGCTTGGGCCTTAAGGCCGCAGCTTGAGGGAAACCAACATCTGCCAACGACGCCACCAACGCCGTCCAGTACAGATTTGTGGTTATTCCTGTCCGAACTGTTTCTGGGCAAGTTTTGAAGCTTGTGTTGAAACAGGGATAGTTCCTGCAGTCCTTTGCCAGGAAAACATCCAGTTGATGTCTATGGGAGTTTAGCTTGAGTAGGCACTAAAAGCGTGGCCCTGGGTTAAAGATTTGTCCTTCGCCCCTGGGTCTGCACAAGGAAATCCCTCCAAACTCAGGTCTTCTCACTGTCATAGCTCCATAGCCCACCCTGTTCTCTCTCCCATTCCTTCCCTCCCTCGCTTCTTTCTTTCTTTCTTTCTTTCTTTCTTTCTTTCTTTCTAACATCACTAAGCCAGGTTGTTTATCTGATTCATAAACCCTTGTTGTCCTTTGGCCCCAGAGGCCGCAGTCTTTCACCACTTGTTTGTGCAGGACGGTTTAGAAAGAGAGAGAAGACCGATAGACAGCTCATTGGAAGAGTAAACTGGGGGTAAATTCAAATTCCTTGTCCTTTGTACTCGGACAGAATGTCCCTGTCTGTATGGACACCATTAGTGTTGTCATCCACTCCCTTCAGCAGTCTTTAATGTCTAATTAATGACTCCCTGTGGCTCCTGTCCTACATGGCATCAGCCTCCTCCTGATTTGAATTTCCTATAATGACTGCTTGTAATTCCCAAGATGGCTGTTATCTGTGGCCATCCTGAGCATCTTCTCTCCCCTCTCACATACCCCCATCAAGACTCACCCACTCAAACCCTTCCCCTTCCTCATGCTTCACACTACTTTCCCTTCCAGTCTTCATCTCCTGCCCTCCTACACCTTCCTCCCCACATCCCTCCCTTCACACACGCAAACCTCTCCCCCCACACACCCCCCATCCTTCATTCACACACTTACCTTCCCACCCCCTACACCCCTCCCTTCACACACTTATACCTCTCCCACTCACAATGCACCCCTCACCCATATACTTACCCAACACTCATATATCCTTCTCTCCCTTCACATATACATACACAGACCTCTCCCTCTCACACATACTCCACCCCTCATTTTACAGAAGGGAAACTGACTGAGTTAAAGGACTTGCCCAAGCCCATGCAGGAGGTCAGTGGTAGATCCAGGAAGAGAATCCAGGAATCCTGATGCCCAGATGTGCATTCTTACTACTAGACAACAGTATTTAAATAAAGCACCCAATCTATGGCCACTTCATTTCGTCCTGGGATGATCCCTGTCTCTGCAGAACTTCTCCCACAGGCTATCAGAATCAAGCCCAAACCCAGTGTTTGGAGGGGAACCGGACGTAGACAAGATCTTCCCCCAAACTAAGTCCTGGAGAGAAGATTGGGGGAAGGGAAGTCACTAGGAAGAAGAGTCTATCATATGAAGGGCTGAGGGAAAGTTCAAAGAGATGGGGACTGAGCGAAGGGCCTGCGGAGTGGCCCAGATTTGTTTTTTTGTCTTTCTTGGGGGAGGGAGTGTGAAAGTTTGGTGAATGTGAATCAGCCCTGTTCAGTTTTAAGCTCCGTGTCTGAGTTCATTTCTGTCTCTAATACTGACGTTTCTCTCTCAGACGGCTGCTGCCTGTTTTTGGGTGGGGCTGAGGGCTGGTGTGACTCATGTTTCCAGGCTCTTATCGGCATCAGTATAATGTTCTGCCTTTCTTTTCTGTCATGTGGCATCCTGCCTCCCTCCCCTCCCTCTGCCATCTCCCAGAGGAGGCGACAGACGGGCCTGTAATTTGGTTCCATTCGCTCGACTGGAGCAACACCTGCCCCCCTCCCAGGGGACGGGAGGGTCTCATCCCAAACCATACAAGGAGCCAAAGACAAATCTGAGGCCCACATGCAAATAAAACACAGGGATAAAACAACATGGCAATTTTGGACAGAAAGGAGAAATCCAGCACCAGGGGAAATGGGAGGGGAAACGAAATCACCTCGGTAGGAAGAAATAAAAACAGGAGAGTGCCTTTTTCTTTTGGGGGTGATTGCTATTGATCTTTCCTCCCTTAGAGAATAAACCAAGAGCACTGAAAAATAATGGCTGATATCAGACTGTATCTAGTCACACTAAAAGAGCTCGGTTACTTGTGTTACTAGATAGATAGATTGATTCCAAGGCCAGAAGGGACCATTGTGATCATCCAGTCTGATCTCCTATATAACACAGACCATAGAACTTCCCCCAAATAATTCCCAGAGTAGATCTTTTAGAAAAACATCAAATTTTGATTTAAAAATAGTCAGTGATGCCGAATCCACCAGGACCCTTGGTAAATTGACTCCGTGGTTAATTACTCTCTCTCTCTCTCTCTCTCTTAAAAATGTGTGCCTTATTTCAAATCTGACTCAGATAGATAGATAGATGGATAATCTTAGGTATTTCTTCATAATACTGAAAAATACACTGAAAAAGTGCCATTTCTTTGTTGACGCTTGCACACAAAAAGAGAGAAAATAATTTCCTTCCCCCTTTGGTACGAACAACGCAAGGTATCAAATCACTTCAAACCCCTTCACTATTTCCCCACTCTGAGCATTGGCTACTTTATCCAACCTGAAGGCGCTATTTTTTGGTCGGTAACGAAGCTATTTATGAATAAACATAGCATGTACCATGCTTGAAGGTTAAAGGCATGTTCCATGTCTGGAACACAGTTTATCTCGTGTATGCCTGTCTGTTAGCAGCTTAACCCATGTCTGCGTGTTTTGTAGAATACTCTATGCTCCTGATCCTGCAATTTCTTGTGCATGTGAGCATTATACACTGCACGGTGCATATGTAAGTATCCCTCACTCATTCAACTTGGCTGTTTTGAAGTCAGTAAGGTTACCTATGTGAGTAAATTACACTCATGTGGATCAAGTGGTTTGTGCCCTGTATCTGTATGTTAGCCTAGTATCTGTGTTCAGTAGTTTGATCTGTGTCATTCTGTTAGTGGCAAGATCCATTTCTGGGTTGCAGCGGAATGCCTTGTGTGTGTATGTTTGCAGCACGCTGCTGCATGATGTTATTCATCTGCACTTGTCAGTACAGTAGCCCAGCAGTCTGTGGCATATGATGGACGTACCAGACCCCTTTACTGTATATTAGTGATATGTCTTATCTCTTTCTGTTAATGGCATGCTGGATAGCTGTTAGTGCAGTGGTTCCCCAAACGTGGCCCGGGGGGCCTTTCAAAACGGCCCGTGTTGCCCTCCCGCTGGCTGTGGAAGGAAGCTGCTGCTGCCTGAGGACCCAGGCGGAGCGCGTTGCCACAGGCTACAAGACCGATGCAAGATCCTTGCTGCAGCCAAAGGGACTGGAGATCAGAGCTCCTTTCCCTGGGCTGTAGCAGGGAGCACGGCAAAGCGCTCCACCGGGTCCCTAGGCGCTGGGGTCCCTGCTGGAGCCAGAGGGAGGGGAGCACTGATCTCCTGTCCCCCTGGCTGCAGAAGGGAGCTGCTGCCTAGGGACCCAGGTGGAGCGCAGGGTTCCCTGCTGCAGCCAGGGGACGGGAGATCCTCCTGGCTGGACTCCTTCCCTGATGGTTGCAGTGCGGGGGCGGGGAGATGCTGGCAGAGACTGGTGGCCCTTCAGGGTTATAAAAATCATATTTGTGGCCCTCGAGTCAGAAAGGTTGGGACCCACTGTGTGAGGGGAATGCTGCAAGTCTGTACATGAGAGCCGTTTCCCAGGTCTGTATGTGAGTGTCTTGTGCTTTATGTCAGTGTTAAGTAGAGAAGGAGCCGAGCCACGTTGTTCAGAGCCAGATTTGGGTCTGGATTCAGAACTTAAACTTTCCTAAGTTTTGAGCGTGTTCATTTCCCTGGTTGCATCGTGGGCTCATCTCTAACATTAAATGCCAAAAACCATCTTAGTGCAACACTAAGGTTGCAGGTTTAAGCATTAAAAAGTCAGCAATATGAATGTTAAGTTTGCGCTCTGCCTGCTGGTGGACTTGCACAAAATGATATGGTCCTTAACATGTGATCACATCCTGTAAGTCAAATGATGACATATTTATAACATGTTTTCCTGCTAACTTAGGTACATGTGTATCCAAGGTAACCTATGAGCTGAAGATAGTATCTGTCTCATAACGTATAAGCCCATGGGGGTAGAGGTAAGGCTGTTCTTTTGATCTTCATTTGGGCATTTCCTGGCTTTCGCATGCTTAACCATGCAGGCGTCACGTTGCACTAACTTTGTTTCTTGTGTTTATTTCCTTGATGATCATGTGGATTTTTATTTTTAAGGAAAAGAAAGAAATGGGGAGCAAAAAGCCCTAGTTTTATAATTAAATGGCATCAGCCATCAAATGACAACTGGAATTTACCCATGTCAGTAGAAAAAGATCATACTTAGGATTTGATCCTGTTATCACTAAAGTCAAAAGCAACCCCTCCCTCCACGCCATTGACTTCAGTTAAACCAGGAGCAGGCCCACACTGAGGCACCAGTCAGCCAAGGATTGATTTCTATATGTTCGCACTGCAGCCTATTTACACTGGTGGAGTTATTACTGATATACACCTGTGTAACTGAGAGTAGAATCTGGCCCTAATATGCATCATGGAGATGGACTCTTATATACCTTGTAGGTCTGTGTGAATTAAGGTTGTCCCAGGGCTTACTGAATATAAATGTGCATAACTTCAAACCTGCTAAGTTAATTGTCACCAGACTTGGCATAATGTATAAAACTCAGTGTGGTCTACGAAACAAGCCAGTTTTGAAGAAAACTGGGTCAAAAACTTTAAAGTTACATGATCATTTAAAGTTGTAACAGTTAGAAAAGTGTGCATCTGATTACAACAGCTCTCTACGCTGCACAGTGTATATGAAAGTGTGCACCTTTAGCATTAACATTTATTGCACCATCTCAGTGTGCAGTTTTTCAGCTGATCAGGACTGTGGTTAATCAAATGATTTTTTTTTTTTTCAAACTAAGCAAAGCCTCTACTCATTAGTGAAGACTGTGGGCCTGATGTTGCAAGCAGTTATGATGGACATGCTGCCTTCTACTGTGAATGTTAAAGATATGTCCTATAATCAATGGGACTATTCGCAGTGTAAATCACTGTGGGTAAAATTCATCCCAGGCAGAGGGCCAGACAAGGGCTTAATTGTGAGTTATTTGGTGCTCAGACTTTGTCTGGTCTTTTGCATGGTGTGAATTTCTCCCCAGTAATATACCTTCACAGGGTCAGGTCTATGTTAATGCCACATTTCATGTCGGTCATTTGAGCTGTCGTCTTGTCCAAATAAGTGTGGTTGGATTTCTTTATAAACAAGAAAAGTGTATTTTTATTTCACGTCATCCAAATCAGAAATGGTAGAAGGGATTTTAATTCAACTTAAACAAAAACTCAAAAAACGTCTTGCATTCAGGCAGGGACAAAGCATGTAAAATATCAGTCTCATAGGTGATCGTGTCAGAAATAATTTGTAAAAACAGGTGGTTCTAAAGATTTTATTTGACTTCACAGTCTGAACTTTAAAACGTGCTACCAGATGCTCAGTGGAATGAGCAGGGGGTGGAAGAAATGTCCTGCAGCTCATTCCCATTTAGGCCCTGATCCTGAAACTGAATCTGTTTGAGCCCAGTGGTAAGATCAGGGTCTTGTCTGAGGGATTATTTCATTATTATCATTATTTCATTATTATCAGATAATTTATTATCTTTAGTATCAGATAACAACTGTCCCTCTTTGAAAAGGTATGCAACCTGTTGAGGCTCTTTCAGAGACAACCTTAGACAGCTTCAAAAAACTTGTGCAAATACTGGCTGTGCATCCTTTCTAATTTCCATCTTATGGAAAGACCAAAGAAAAATAATTAGGAAAAACCAGCTTTATTTGATACTTTTATTTATATGCAAAACAGCGCACCATTCATGAGAGATATGAAAAACGCGTCAGATAGAAACCAGATTTATCTATTTTCACTACAAAATATTGCATTATATAAAGCAACAGAGACACACAAAAAAAACCCTGAAAAAGATTAAAATCTTTGGATCGCAGACTTTTTTCTTTTTTTCTTTTTTTTTTGTCTGTAAAACGCGCTCCTTGTTTTGAGAGATTCACAGCAGAGAACATGAAACATTTTCAGGTTACAGAATTTTTTTGGTTGTCACAAAGGAAAGTAGTCCTGGATTTTTTTATTTTTATTTTTATTATTTCTTTTTTTAGGAAAAAAGTCATTTCCTAAAAAAATACCACACACACACATACACGCACACGCACGCACGCGCACATGCATACGCACACACAGACAAAGAAACTACTTCCTTATAAACTGTTTGTAAAGTACTTTTCAGACATAACTATTGTTCAGAATAACAACAAGTATTTAAAAAAAAAAAAAACTCTAGTGAAGTGCTAGTGTTGATCCCACATGAAAAAGAAAAAAACGTTCAAGAACAAATGTCTTAATATATAAAATATACTTAGAAACAGGGCGGAAGGGAAGGTTGTCATATACAAGTGCAATATAATTGGAGCAAAACAAAAAAATCACTGTATTTTTCCCAACAAACACTTGAAAAGTTAGACATAATATTCCACAGGAGAAAGTGTAAACACTCGACTATAGAAACCAATTGGCACAAAGTATCCAAAGTAAAATTGCCACCACTCAGAAAAATAAATAGGTCTTGAAAAAAATAAATTGTCTACTCCTTCTAACATAAATAAAAAATAGTTATTTTTAACTGCACCCATGGGTCACATGTTTAAGGTCACAAGTAGATGTTTTTGGATATATAAAGGGGCACTTGACAGCCTGAAAAACAATCTGATTTTACATTTTCCTTCTAAAAATGGACTTTCCACATTTGTGTCACCAAACTGCTCTTCCACCTTGTGGTATTGGTGGGAAATGATTTTTAAAAAGAAAACCTTGCAAAATATTCAGTATATTTTTACATACACCCAGAAGACTTTGGAAATGCATCTGTCCTTCCCCTCTTTTATGTTCTTTACAGCTTCCTTTTTACCTTGTGTGTCTTTAATTTCCTCATTCAGCAAAGCACTTCAATGTGCGGAACTTTAGGCCTGTTTTCAAGTCCCCATTGACTTGGCAAGTGCTTTGCTGAAGGGGAGGCCAGTTGTAAAAGTTCTCTTGCGAAAAAACAAACACCCGCTCTCGGCGCTGGCGGGGGGCGATTTTCGTGGAGGAGATGTTTCAAAAAGTCTATAAGGTCGGAGCTTTTGTCCCCGGGAGCCATCGGCTCTCCCGGAGGGGAGGAGATGTTACCTGCGAGGGTGATTTAGCCCTGCAGGCGATAGCAAGTTGGTCTATTGATATGGATGATGGTGGGTGGTTATCACACCCTACAGCTGCCTTGGGGGGGAAAAACCCACCCACCCACACAGATGCATCTGCAAGGTCTGAGGGGGAAGATTCCGGGGCATCCCCTCCAGCTGTCCTGCCAGATTCAGCCGCACCCCGGGCGGAATATGTTGCAAGTGTCTCCCCTTGTCAGGATCCCCCGCCGCCGGGGTGCCCCTCTCTCTGCCCCCCCCGGCCCGGCCCCTAGACGTCCAGCACGTGGTTGAGATAGGAGATGTAGCAGATGGCCAGGCGCAGGATCTCGATCTTGGAGAGTTTCTTGTCCGGGGGCAGGGTGGGCAGCAGTTTCCGCAGCTCGGCGAAGGCCAGGTTGAAGGCTTCCACCCGGATCCGCTCGCGGGTGGCGTGGGCCGAGCGGTACTTGGCCGTGGCTCGCCTCCGGCGCCGCTTCTCCTCCCGGCTCAGCGGCGGGGGGTGCAGGGCCGCCCGGCCGCCCCCTTTGCCGCCCTCCTCCTCCTCCGCCGGCTCCGGATCCGAGCCGCAGCAGCCCAGCAGCCCCTTGGCGTCGGTCCCCGCCAGGGACTCCGGGTCGGAGGGAGCCGAGGAGGGCTGGTCGGAATCCGCCGCTTGGTCCGGGCTGAGCATCATCTTGGCGGGGCGGGGGATGGACCCTGGAGCGGGCCGGGGGAGGGAAGGCACAAAACAGAAGAGTTCACACGGTTAGGGTGCAAGCCGGCCGGCGAAGCGCGTTCCCCCTGGAGCGGGGCCCCGGGGGCGGGGGGATCAAGGGGGCTGAGAGCGCGGCCCAGCCCCTCCTCGCTATGGGGCGAGCAAGCCGGCAATCGCCGCCCAGGGCCACGTTCCGCTCCGGTGTGACTCCGGAGTCCTTCTAGCGAAGGCAAGGGAAGTGACTCCGGACTGACACCGTTGCAAGGGAGACCAGTTTGGCCCAGATCAAACCAGGGGAGCCACTGGAGATAGGGCCTCTGGGTAACAATGAGCCCGCGGTGTGTTTGGGCACAAAGACAGGATGACAGGCATACACCAGACTAGACTAGGGTACGATTCTGCCCTCACTTGCCCAGTTTTAGCCCGGGTCACTGACTTCCGTGGGTTACTCCTTTAGTCTCCCATTATATCTCCCCCCTTTTTTTTTTTAACCTGGCTGTGAATAATAACAAGAAATCATGATAATTAATAATGTACTGCCCCTTGTCTCCTCCCGACCTCTCCCAAGGGTTTGGAAATCCCAGACAACGGGTTCAAAACAAAACAACCCTCATCTCTGCAAAATAGAAACCATACAAAAGATTACGTCTTTCCTAGGTGATAACTGGGAGATTTCTATAGAGGAACCTCAAATCCATTTTTCAGAAGGGGAAAGGGTTACTAATGATTTTCGGAATAAAAATAGCAATAAATCCTACTGTGTAATGTAGTCTAATTTCTAACAGCTGTCTAATTTCGATCAACAGCTTTTACAGAATATTCTTTCTCAAATCATGTTCCTACTTTGCTTGTGGACACAGGCCCAGGGAACAATAACAAAATACAATAATAATAATTAAGCTACTCTCCAAATATTCACTCGATTTTTCATTTTTAAATCCAGTATTTCCCCTCTACTAACTGTCAGTTAAACTTTTTTTCTTAACACAGAAATGGAATGGAATATGGATTTGATGCCTTAAATAGAAATATAACTCAGGGCCCCTGAAATATAACAAGGCCAAGGCAAGTATGGGGGCGATACATTAGATCCCATAGGTTTTGATTATATCTCCTCTAGTCTGTTCTTCTTTTACAGCCAGGAGCTGTTTTCTCATGCTAATTTTCTTGAACCTATGGCGTCAGAGTAACTGATTGGATGGGGATATTTCTGGGTTCCAGGTTATTAAAGATGGTTTTAAAAAAAAAACTTTCACATTTCTTTTCATTCTCTCTCTCCCTCCTTCTAAAATATATAAATAAATGAATGCATTTAGACGTGCCTCTCAAAAGAAAATTGAATCGTATCTTCTTGCAGCTTCACAGAACACCATCTGTCATGTAGACAGCAATACAAATCCAGGAACTCATATGGACATGCCGGCATGTAATAAAACAATACATCAGGCAACTAGTGAATAACCTTGGACACAAATGTGGGGTGGGGAGGGAGGAGAGAATGCATCATCCTATCACAAAAATGAGGATTGCAAAGTATTTCAATGTGAAGTTTATGAATTTAACGACAGTGGGTATTTGATGATTTATTATTATTACTCAGAACCGGTTTGCAAAAATGCTTCCAAACGAAAGACTGTGTGATTCAGAGCGAATTAAGAATTCCAGATACAAGAATTATGACTAATAAAAGCTAAGGAGTAAATTAAGCTTTCCGCCTGTTTGAAAGGCTTTTCACATGGATGGGCTTCGTTTGAGGAAAGGCGGAGTGAGGAATTCAGAGTCTAAAATTCAGATCCCTCCGTAGCTAGTTGTTTTATTGCAACACAGCCACCCGGATTAAAAGTCTATCAATATGCCAGCGAATGTGTCAAGAAAACAAACAGTGGAGCTGCAGGAAGCTGTGTAGACAGTAAAGGAAACAAACATGAACGATTACAAAAAAGAAACCGGGGAAAGAAAACCCAGGGGCAGTTCTTCAGTCAGAAGAAAATCCGCGATTTTACTTACTAACACCTTCTGAAGTGCTTGCTGCTATTTTAAAATGATGCTTATTTTACTAAGAAGGGTCTTAAAGCAAGAATGCAAAACAAAATAAGAAGCCACTACGCAGGTTACATCGGAGTGATCGCCTGCAAAATATTAATACCGCCTTTCCGCTGAGAAGTGTATTTGCAAGAATTAAATAGTAATTTACAGCGTGGCAGCATTAAAATGGGAAATTATAGACTTAGTTAGAGGAGAAAGTTGCTATAAGATTTGTCCATACAGCGTGTTGAATGCCCTTTCTTTCTGATTTGGGTTGATCTCAAACAAGATCCACACACACACACACACATATGTATGTTCGCAATCTAAACAACAAAGAGATATTGCAAATAAAACGACTTCGATTTTACCTGCCAAGGAATATTAGTTAAAGGGAACTTACCTTTTCAACAAGCTTTCTTACAGCCCCCTCGCCCCCACCCTGAAGCTTTTACAGTTCGAAACTCCAGGAGAGGAACATTTAAAAAAAAAAATCCGAATAAAAAATAAATTAACAGCAGCAAGTTGTTCTGTTTAAACTGGAAAAGGCAGATCTCATTCCTTATGATGGCCTCGCAGGTCCAGAAATGGAAGATGTTAGCTAATTTTTGGAGAGGATAAATAACAACGCAGGTAATTTAAGACGTATTAGAAATAAATTTCTCCATCAGAGTCTTTTTTTTTTTTTTTCTCCCAGAGGATCTATAATATATCAGTAGCGGTTGTATTTTAGAGGGGAGGGGGGAGAAGAATGTGTTGAAAAGTGCTGTTTTCCTTTCTCTTCCTCCTCCCAGATCTCGATAAATAACAAAAGAGATGCAGAGATAAACACAATCAAGATATTTCCCCCCTCTCCTTCCTAATAGCAGCACAATCGATAAGGATGATGGTTGGGATAAGATTTAATTTATGTTGTACTCCTTGGCTTACCCCTGTAAAGAGAAAATGATATGCAGGTCTCTGATATGATCTGGCTCAGAAGTGAGATTGTTTGGTGGAGATCGGCTTTGTTCAGCTGATGTCTCTTCTATTCCCAGGCACACAGTACAGTAAATCAGGAATAACGATGCGTCCCCGTCTTCTTTTTGTGAATGTATTTATTTACTGGGGAGGAGGGAAATAAATGTTTAGTTTTCTTCCAGTCCTTGAAGATTGAATTTAAAATATACCCTGATGTCCCAACTCCTTCTTTATCTGTCATATATATATATATATATATTTTTTAAATTGCTAGTGGCTTGAAAATGCTGCACGAGATGATGTTGGTGAAAAAGTGCAAGTCCCCCTTGTAGTGACAATGAAAGAAAGAAAAGCTGGGGCAGGTGGCAGAGGGAGAGAGATGTGTATGGAGTCTCTCCTGGTACCAAAGGATTGAGCCTGGAGATGGTGGAAGAGATAAAGGCGTAGGGAAAGGGGGATGGCATTTTTTTCCCTCTTAAATTGATATTTAATGGGAAATCCTATTGGACAGAAACCTGGACACGAATCACTTAATTGGACTTGACATCTGTCACAGTGTGGGAGTTTTCACAGCCCAAATATTTTCAGCAGATCAGATTCTCACTGAATCTGTGCCACAAATTATATCAGTCGAAAGCAGCCTGTGATAGAAACCGTAGCCTCTGGATATACAGGCTCTGGCCATGTTCGCTCCCTCGCTCCCAAAATATTGGCTACCCACTCATCCTGAAAAACACCACTGGCATTTTGCATGGAAATTAATATAGAAGCTTTGGACACCCAGCTGCACCGTATATATGGAGCTCGGTGAGACGCCTCAGCCTGTTCTCCAGCACATTTCTTTGGTGCCAGCCCAAAAGTCCAACATAGCTGGAGCACCCAACCTGGCTGGACTGTGGGAGGAGGAAGGGACGTGATGGTCCAGGTTGTTCAACCAAGCGGCTGATGGTTTGGATCAGTGGGGCTCAACCTTTTTTCCTTTGCGGACCCCTACACAATTTTGAACGGAGGTGTGGACCCCCTGTGGAAATCGTAGACAGTGTCTGCGGCCTCCCCAGGGATCTGCGGACCACAGGGTGAAAACCACTGGTCTGGGAGGATGCTCAGTGCCCCAGCCTGACCTCCACAGCCAGGCGAGACAATGCGGTGTGCGGGGCCAACACGTTCTTCAGCGCTCAAGAAGTGAGCCAGAGCTTGGTTTTAGAGGGGTGCATGGCACCACCTGGCACAGGCGAGGACCCCCAAGGCAGGAGGCTCCCCCTGAGGAAGCCCCATTGGCGAGGTGATGCCCCCTGCGATAACCCTGACCGTATCCCTTCCGGGATTCAAGTCCTCATTCAAGTCCTGTTCCCCTGCCCCCGGGGAAGGAAGGGCTACAAGAACCCTCCTCCCTGGTACATTTTCTGCTGCCAGCATCCTGGGCTGAATCTATTGCTAAGAAGCATGTCTTTGGTTGCAGAGTGGGAGGGTGGGAAAGGGCTCTGTGGTTATGGAGCCAGGCCTTCTGGGGTCTGCCCCTGACTCTGCTGTTGACTGGCTGAGTGACCTGGGGCAAAGCACTCCCCCTCTCTGCCATTGGGGTTCCCCAGCTATGCAAGGGAGAGACAGTTGTATGGGGGTGTTGAGAGACTCGCGTCCTCACGGGTAGTAAAGCGCTTCAGGCTTAATTCAGGCCCCATGTAAAGTGCTTTGAGATCTTGGCCTGGAGGACACCAGCGCAGGGCAACGCCTCGGTAAAGCTTCTTAATAGTAATGACATTATCTTCGATTTTGTTGACTGGGCCTGACTAATTTGCTCGCTCTGAGGGGTTTCTAAGAAGAAGAGATACGCTGACAAGAAAATGCAAGGCCTCAGCCTCCGCGGGCATACACTGGCCCAGAGCCATTCCGGTCAATGGGGAGGAAATCTCCACACGGTGCTTCTTGCAGAGTTTTCTCTTCTATCATTCTTTGGAAAGGGGCATTGCTCCCCCTCCCACGTTGGGTCCTGGGGCATCAGCAGGCAGCCAGGGCCTTCCGTTTTGCTGCTCTAAAGCTCCGTAACAGCCCTGGATCCCTGGAGTGGGGCACTTCTCTTTGACCTCACCGTTGCAATACAACCTTCCTGCTAGGAGCTCCCCGGTGGTGGCTGCCCTTCAAGGGAAATCCTCACTGCGGAAGAAAGGCTGCAGAGATGCAATATAGCCTCTGGCTGGGAATCTCCCTCAAGCCCCGATCCTCACCCACTCACTTCTCTCCTGGCCCTTCGATTGCCAGTCCCACTACAAGGAGCCTGAGGTCTGTGGCAGCCCTCCGTAGAATCTGAGGAAAGGGGAGAGTGTTGCTATGAAGGCCACTTTCTACACAGGCAGAAGAGATACAAGTACAGATCTCAGGGACATGCTTGAGCTCCAGAATATCAGGACCGGGTCACCCTTTGTGCATCTGCAAGCAGAGGGAACCAAACTGCTCCATCGGGAGGGCATGGAAATGGATGGCTGCAGCTGTGTAGCAACACCCCCCATTCCTCACAGCTTGCAGATACGCCTGCACAGGGGCTCTGGAAAGACCAGGCTCCCCATGTGTGGAAGATCCCAGATCACTCTCCATGCGTTTGCTTCCTTCCAATGCAGCCAGATGCCCCAGAGCATATTAATGCTGCTCCAATCACTTATTCCTGTTTTGCCCCATGGATTTGGGGGGGTGAGAAGAATCTAGCATAGGGTGGCCAGTCCTGTTGCCTCAATCACATCCCTGCTTATCCGCTGCTCACGTGTGTACCTGGCGCCTCCTGCCCAGAGATTTCCTGCCCATGCTGTGGACGGAGGCAGCTTTCCCAAACTCCTTCTCCTTCCTGGCTCAGATCGAGGGGGGGAGGGGAGTTGGCTTTCTGTGCTCATGGAGATGTAAGGTAGCCCCTATAACACCGAGTTGGGGACAACAGACAAGGAAGCAGGAGGGAGTCGGTTTCCAAAAGCTAGGGCCATGAGGCTTGTCATTTGCACAGTGGAAATTTCCATTGCGGAAATTCTGCTTTTTGCTGCTGCCATTTTAAAAGAGGTTTTATTCTTAGTTTTAATCGTTCCTTTTTATGAGTTTGGTGCAGGAGGGTGGCTCAGGCATTTCATCTCCCGGGTCATTCGGCAGCTAGCAGACAAATTCTAGCACCACAGAAATTGCTGTTTATTACTGGATTGCCCCATCAATATAGCCCTTTTCATATCAAAATCTCTGTGGAGATTACAGACTAACGACCCAGTTGTGCAGCTCCTAATCCACCGGAACAACCCACTTGAAGTCAGTGGAACTCGTCACATCAATAAGGGCTGCAGGGTCTGGTCCTCTATATTTTCAGATTTCAGAACCTGGACTGATCCCCCTGGAGGCTAAAGTTTTCTGTTTATTCGCAGAACAGATACAGTCCAAGCAGCAAAGCAAGCTTCTCCTCCCTACACCCTGGCAATGCGCCTTGCCCCAGCCATAGAAGAAGCTGGTTCTAGAAATGGATGGGGAATCTCCATGGTCCATTCCCTCCTTGACTTTTCTGCTGACGTGGCCAACAAGGGGACACATTTTAGTACTATTTCTGATGACAGTTTCTGTAACATTTTTCTGCTGGGAAATGGGCTGACAGCCAACAACACGTTCACATTTTATTTCTTTGATTTGCTTAGATAGTTTTTGCTTAGATTCTATATGCCCATTAATAATTTCTGGGGACAACTGTGGTGTTAATACTTTTGTTTTAAAAAAAAAAGCCATTGTGATGGGGTGACAAAGTGGGTGAAGTATTATCTTTTATTGAATCAACTTCTGTTGGTGAGAGAGACAAGCTTTCGAGCTACACAGAGCTCTTCGTCAGGTCTGGGAAACGTACTCCGAGCATCACAGCTAAATGCAAAGTGGAACAGATTGCTTAGCATAAGTAGTTAGCACACATTCTGAGGGACAGAGCATGGCCCATCAGCACTTCTGCAGTCACAGGACAAAAAGAGTAGGTTACAGATTGTTGTAATAAGCCATAAATCCAGTGTCTCTGTTTGGTCTATGATTTTTAGTGTCTAGCAAAGTAATGAATTTAAGCTCCCCGGCTCATCTTTTGAAGGTGTTGTGCATCCCTTTGAGGATGAGGACTGACCGGTCTGACATAGAGTGATCGCTTTGTGAACAGTGTTCACCCGCAGGTGGTAGGGTATTTTTGTCTTTTATCGCTTTCCTGTGTGAGTTCATTCGAGAGCGTGGGGAATGTCTGCTTTCACCCACATAGTTGTTATTGGGGCATTTAGCGCCCGGGATGAGGTACACCCCATGTTGTGATAGGCATGTGTTGGACCCATAGCTTTTGAAAGGTGTGTTGTGGGGAGGGTTGATCATTGTAGCAGTGGAGATATGTCTGCAGGTTTTGCATGTGTTCTTCTGGCAGGATCTGGTGCTGCTTTGAGTTGGTGTGTCCTGGTCTGTGGGGAGTTGCTTTAGATGATGAGCTTGGTGGGGTTAGGGACTTGTTTGAAGGCCAGAAGAGGGGGTTTGGGAAAGATTTATTTCAGGATGAGATCCCCATTGACTATTTAATGATACCCCATATGGGTTCCAGTGTGGGGTGGTAGGTGCCAAGTAGGGGTGTGCGGTTGGAGGGTGTTTTATTTCTATATGGAAGCAGGTTCTCTTGGTGTATTTGGGTGGCCCATTCCATGATGTCTACCTTACACAGATGGTGAGATGGTTAATGTGGGCATGAGAAGCCAATTAACGCACCTTGTTACAGCTGGAGCAGGGCCAGGCCTAATTAAAGATGAAAGCCAGCTGGAGAGGAGCTGGGTGGTGCTATAAAGAGAGGAAATCTGGAGTGGGAAGAATGCTGTAGTCATTTACTTGGTAGTAGAGACCTGAGGGGTACAGGGCGAGGGGGAACCTGGAGTGTGGTGGGAAGGGAAGATACCTGAAAGACCTAGGATAGAAGCAAGTGCCTGTGGTTGATCCTGACACAAGAGAAGGAACTAGATCTCTGGGGAGAAGTCCTGAGAAGCGCTGGTCATTACACAGCACCCAGAAAGAGGGTGTGGAAAAGGCCTGAAGGTATGAAGAAGTCTGTGGAGGCAGTAGCAAGGCATTTAATGGAGCAGACCTTGGCTCTTCGTCCTAAGGTCCCTCGGCTCTGGAAATGATATCCCTATCTTATGGGTTTAGACAGTGGCCCCTCACCATAGTATCTGAGCACCTTCTGTGTATAATCAATAGCGCAGTGCCTAGAGGACTTCATGTAGTCTCCGTCACTTCTCCCTTTGTGGGGCCAAAGCTCTGCTGGGGTAGTGTTTTTGATTTGGAGTTTTTAGATGTTCTTGCTGTTGTTTTCGTTGATTTATTTCAAGGTCTCTCTCTCTCTCTGACCTTTAAACACCTCTTCCTGACTTGAAAAAAACCTCCTGGTTTTTTTTTTTTGAAAAGACATTTTGACACAGTTGCATTTTTGAAATATTTTCGTTTTGATCCAGCCAGGAAGGAAAAATTTCAAAACCTTGAAAATTGCCATGAATCAGAACTGTTCTCTTCCAGTCAGCTCCAGAAGTGACTCTGAGAGCAAAGTGCCCTCCACTGATGATAATCGGACGTTCAGCTCCCCAGAGTTCAAATCTAGGGACGACTGGCCAGGAAGCCACTTGATCTCAGCTGCTTGGCTGGCCCATAAGGAAGAGTTGACTTCCAAAGCAGACAAGATATACAGTGGTATAGATCAGAACCAACGTTATGAATTGTACCCAGAAATAAACTGACAGTGTAATCTACACAGCACAGTCGTTCTATGCTCCATTAAGTGAGCAGACTGTCATATTCTGCACTACAGAAGGTTCCAAGTTGCCTTTAAGAATAGCCAGATCAACTCACAAGACCTCCAAGGCCATCAGCCACCATTACATGGGAAAATGCAATGAATGTGCAGTGGGGATTCGTAACCCAGAGCACTGTGGGAACAGGCTTTGGAAAGGTCTAAGAAAATTCATTACACAGAATGTTCTGCAGCACTCAGTGAGAACAGGTGAGACGGACAACAAAGGTGCCAGCTGTGAAATTGTTTTTGTGATGTGGACACCTGTCACACTGGGAATTGGATTCAGACTCAAGCTCATTTCACACAGGCCATCTGTAATCTTTTTCAGCATTACCGACTTGAGTTGCCTTTGAACTGGCTAAGGTTTGTGAGGAAGCACAAGTTATAAGTGAGGGCAGAAATTTGCCTGTGGAAACTTCAACATGGATGCGGAGGCAAGAGAATGAAAGAGCCCAGCTTGACTCTCAGATTCCAGGTCAGCCATTGGGTGGGGGAGGAGAGGGAACCCAGTTTTCACTTGCAACATGAGCAAAACTGATCTGGAGTCATGGAAAGATTGAACCTGGAAACCCACAATGCCATTTTTATAGAATCGCTTGTCAGAGCAGAACCACATTTTCAGGCTTTCATTACCAACACCTTCGCTGTCTGTGGAAGGGGCAGCTTTTTTCTAGAATGGCTTAGAACGATCATTCTCTTGTATAGCATATGCCGTTCAATTTGCTGGCGTTTGCTGTCCATTGAAATGAAAGGAGTTTGCCACTCTGGGATGTGTTCCTTGGAAAATAAATGGTCAAACAAGTTAGAACACTGAGCCGTGAAAATCTGAGTTGTTTTTTTAAAAAAAAATCTGCAGTGGACATATATTATCGTAGCTGTGGTTTATTGAAGGTTTGGATGACTTTTTTTTTTTACTAGTCACAGGTCTCTGTTTGGTTATAGGGAATGAGGCTATTTTTATAGCTACCCAGGAGTTTTGGGGCTGGAAAGAAAATAAATCTTTTCCCTAGGTCAAAAAGAGAAGAGCCAAGGTTCACAGTCACACCCCTAGCTGTCACTGCCAAGTGCCAGGGCAACGTATTCATAACCATTAATAATATTAATTCTTATATTGCCTTTATATCATCAAGCACCCTGCAAACAAGAATTAACTAATCCACACAACAGTGCTGTGGGTGAAGTATCCTGGGAGATAGAGGATGACTGTTGTTGTTACAGATTCATCCATCTCTGTGGGAGGGCAGATGAAAGAGCTCCTTTGCCTCAGAAGGACCAAAACTAAGCTGTGACTTCACACTGCTTCTGGTCTGACCCAGGACAAAGGTATAATTTTCACCCCTCCAAAATGAGATTCGGAGTATGCCCACCTATCTGTGGGGAACCTTCCATGAGTTTGGTGATTGTCATGGTGGCCAGGAGGGCCTAATGAAACCTGGATGCTATTGTGATAAGCACATTAGGAATCTAGAGCGCGAGAGCTATTTACATTGGGAAAACACACAAAAGACTACTTGTAAAGATGTTTGCAGATAAACCTGGCAAGATCACTGGACAGCTCTTTGTGGGGCCTGTTGATCATCAGCATTTGGTTGGGTGATGTTTCAGTTAGTGTTGTCGCCCATTTTCGACGAGTACGATAGGTGGAACGCACGGCTGACCTGTAAAATATTTCTGTATTTAGAGAAAGGTGAGGGCACAATTAAGCCGTGCTAAGGCAGCCTCCAGAACCCAAAGCCAGAAGCCTGATACACTAAATGCAGTTAATAAACTAGACTGATAGGGGCATGGGACTGCACCCTCTGCTGATGGTCCTTACATTGCACACACATTTACTAAACTGGTTGGATGACTCACAGAGGTGGAGAAGAAAGTTGTGTAGAACTGGCATGACAGAGTTAATACAATGAGATGGGGGTAAGCAAATGTAACCTTTGCAAAGAGCAGTCGCTTATAGCAAATAGTTCATATAAACACTGTGAATAACTTGGGAATGGTTGGTATGTTAAGCACGACAAAAAGTGGAAATCAGTGGATTTTGACCCATGCACTTGGCAGACAGATGAAATAGTATGTGCTGGCATATATGGCTCCCAAATGCTCATGTCTGGCGGCCTGGCACTCAGGCAGTTAGATGGGGCACCCGTGAGCTATCTATAGTCTTTGTAATTAGGAACAGACATGTACACACACATGCAATTATGTGGTGTCAGTGTGACAAAGAAAATTGAAGGCACGAGTCTTCTAGGCAACCAATAAATCTGGCTTCTGTCTGTCACTCCCCCACAGTCAGGATGGAACTCGGCTACTTTTAAATCTGAAGTCTGTGTCTGTAGCCCAATGGATTGCTCTTTATTGTGCAAAAGAGAGTAAGAAAACTAAAATGTTCTTCAATTCCATAAGCCTCTATCTTTCTATTGCTTCCTCTCCCTGAAACGATTCCTTCCCTACTTCACCCTCACTGTGAAGAAATCGAGGCCGCAGTGAAAAGCACAACTGCTGTTTACAAATCTTCGGTCATCCAATCAGAGAACAGAAGCCATACCAAGTGACTTACATGATGTGAGAATTTCCAAACTGGATGAAACCAGTGTTCCATCCCATCCAACATTGGGTCTCCAACAACGACCTGATCTAGATGCTTCACAGGTAGGTAGGTGCAAGAAACCCCAAAGGAGGCAGTTTTGACAGGACTAACATGTGGCCTGAAATGAAAATCTGTATAGTAAGATTCCAGGATTGTCATCTGTCTGTGTGTCACTTTGGAGCCTAGAACGTCTATTGAATTAGTGTGAAGCGATGGAAACAGCTCCAAGCATGGTTGAGTGCTCTTTTTGTTCAGAATATCACCAGGTTCAATCAGCACTGGGATTCATGATCTGATACCATCCAATTTTTAAGTTCTCACCAATTTTGACTTTATGAATTACGTCCATGTGACAGCAAGGCATGTGTGTGTCTGCCATGCCACGAGTCCTAGGCCATTGTGATACCAGAGGTAACTCATCCAGTCGCCACCCTAACTCGATAGCTAATTTAAATGCAACAGTTTCTTTGGTTGTATGAGGCAGACTGCGCAGGTGATGGAGTACTTGATCCAAGTGCCACGGTTCCTCAAAACCATCAGCACACACAGTCCCTCACCACACACAAATCCCTCATTCACCACCTGCACAAATCCATACAGCTCTCCCAGGACATGCCCCAAGACACAAATCAGCACAACCCCCCCACATGACAGCACAACCAGCACACCCAATAACCACAGCACAACCTCCTAGACACAAATTAACACAACCACCCTCACAGTAACGCCGCTGATGCCCACACATCTTCCAGCACAGCAAGACAACCAGCACGTACAACAACCCCAAACACAGAGAGCCCCTCTTTCCCTACCTGCCCCAATCAACACAAAATCTCCCAGCACAACACCTCCTCTCCCTCAGACTTCTCATAAAACCACAAACTTGAGTTGCAAAGTGGAGGGTCATCACTAGTCGTGAATAACCACATCAGACAAAGAGTTCATAGGTCAGAATCTGTTTGCATAGAGGAGTCAGTGATCACCTCGCAATAGATTCACTCGTAAACATCCTGTCCCTGGATACTTCACAGAAAAAATGGCCCAAGGCAGGGGTTCCCAAACTGGGCTGCGGCCCAAAGGTGAGCTGCAACACAGTCCCAGGTGGCCCATCATGGGCGGAGTTTGGGGGGACGTTGCCTTCCCCAAACTGTATACCTTGGCAGAGTGGCAGCCAGCAACAGCCCCTGCCCAGGGACAGAGGAGCCCAGCATCCCCGGTGGGTGGCAGAGGGTGAAGAGGAGCTGTCGGGTGGTGGGTGAGGAGAAGGGGCTGGCCCTGAGAGGTGGCAGCTCCCAGGGCAGCTGGAGGATGCTGGTGGGTTCATGGCCGTTCCCTCTCCAAGCTGTTGCACCCTGTGATCTGTGGCTATTGGATCCCCTGGAGTATCGGCCTTGCGCCCCCTCATCCCCAGGGACCAGGGCTTGGTGGTGCCGCTCAGTGTCTGCCTGGACAGCACCATGATCGGGACCATCATTGGTAATGGCCGGGCCCGGCCTGAGCGTCTGCCTCTGCCCAGCATTGGTGGCCCCTGAGCCCTTCCCTTGTTCCCAGGCAGGGGGTGCCCATGAGGCATGCCAGGGTGCGGGGTGGGTGACTGGGCGCAGGGCTGCCAGGTGACGAGTTCAAGGCACGCTGCGGCCTGCCGAGGCGGAGGGTATCAGCAGGGACTAGTTGTGGCACCTGCCTGGCCTCTTTGCCCTCTGACTGGCCCTGGGCCCTGCTGGTCCCAGGCACACTCCACGGTGCCCCTCTCCCTGATGGCCATGTGTTAATTGTGGGCTGCAGTGCCTATTGCATCTGCCGGGTGGGCCTCGGGGGAAAAAAGTTTGGGAACCCCTGCCCTAGGATAATTGTGTAAACTGGTTGTTACGAATATTTTAACCAGCTGTGACAGACAGAGAGCTGGACAGGTAGAAGAGAGGTCACTGGTTGCCACATTCTGCTCCAGCGGCGGTAGCGTTTTCAGTCTGCTCCCTGTATCTACTGTCTGTAGGGCACGCTGGATGAAAGGGGGCTGAGGGGTTCAGTGGCTAGAAGAGGGAGGACAGTGAAGCAAGAACATGTGAATTCGACACCTGACTGTGACGCTGACTCAGAATGTGGTCCTGGGCAATTTATTTCACCGGTCTGAATCTCCATTTTGCTATCTGTAAAATGGGGATAATATCCACCTACCTTATTGGAGGTCTTGGGAGATCCACGTCCCAAAAGCTCTTTGAAATCCATGGATGAAAACTGCTATAGAAGGGCAACTTATTATTAATTATTATTGTTTCTAATTAAGTGACTGTAAAGGATGGTCTCATTCTCCTCCCCTCAGCGCTCCCTCGCTTGCCGTACTTCCATCCTTGCTCCCTGTGATTCAGTTGCAAACAGGAGACTAAAACTAATTGCTTGATTAATAATTAAAGAACATATAAAAATGCAAACAATTTTAATATGCCCAGATAGCAGACTGAGTTTTGCGGCAGCACAGAGCAGAAGGGGCCCAGACTGACCAATTTATTTCCACTTGTTTAGGTCTGACCAGATGTAATTGGCTTTGTTCTGCCTCTTGTGAGTTCTCTGGTCACTCCTGATACGCTCAGATAAATTGTTTCACACCCACTGCCCTACTCAAGATGATTGTAATGCACAGATGTCTCAGAACCATAATGAGAACATGAATGTTTCTTCACTCTCTCTGGAGCATGCAAGAGAAGAACAAAGGCGAGTCCAGTCCATCCCTCCATCCAGGAACACAGCAATGTGGTATGTGGCTTCCGGCAGTCTCTAGTCTGTTCTTGCCTGTGCTGGAAGTAGCTTATATCTCCTGAATCACTTTCTCCATCCACCCCTGCCCTAAAAGAAACTCTCCCAGCTGCCTGAAAAGCCACTCCCTTCTGAGATGGCTTTCCACCATTGCCTTGACTCCATTTCTGTCAAAAATCTTTGTCCAGGCCTTAACTGCCTTAGCTACTGCAACTCCCTCTTCCTCAGCCTCTCCAGCTTCCAGCACGTGCAGAAGGCAGATGCTCACATCTCTTACATCCCTCAGGCATCTCCACAGGCAGTCCATCCGTATCATTGTCAAAGACAAAGTTCCCCAAAGGCTCATCAGGTTGATGCGGTTAAGGCACATCATTTTCATAGCCAATGGTATCCGAAGGAGTGGTGTGGCCAGCATTATAAGAACATAAGAATGGCCATACTGGGTCAGACCAATGGTCCATCTAGCCCAGTATCCTGTCTTCCGACAGTGGCCAATGCCAGGTGCTTCAGAGGGAATGAACAGAACAGGTAATCATCAAGTGATCGATTCCCGGTCACCCATTCCCAGCTTCTGGCAAACAGAAGCTAAGACACTTCAGAGCATGGTTTTGCATCCCTGCCCATCATGGCTAATAGCCATTGATGAACCTATCCTCCAGGAACTTACCTAGTTCTTTTTTTGAACCCTGTTATAGTCTTAGCCTGCACAACGTCTTCTGGCAAAGATCCACAGGTTGACTGTGCGTTGTGTAGAAATACTTTCTTTTGTTTTAAACCTGCTACCTATTAATTTCTTTTGGTGACCCTAGTTCTTGTGTTATGAGAAGGAGTAACTAACACTTCCTTATTTACTTTCTCCACACCAGTCATGATTTTATAGACCTCTATCACATTCCCTCCCTCCCCCCCAGTCATCTCTTTTCCAAGATGAAAAGTCCCAGTCTTCTTAATCTCTCCTCATATGGAAGCTGTTCCATACCCTTAATCATTTTTGTTGCCCTTTTTTGTCCCTTTTCAAATTCCAATATATATTTTTTCATATAGGGCGACCAGATCTGCATGCAGTATTCAAGGTGTGAGCATACCATGGATCTATATAGAGGCAATGTATTTTCTGTCTTATTATCTATCCCTTTCCTAATGATTCCTAACATTCTGTAAGCTTTTTTGACTGCCGCTGCACACTGAGTGGATGTTTTCAGAAACCTATCCACAATGACTTCAAGATCTATTTATTGAGTGGTAATAGCTAATTTACACCTCATAATTTTATACATATCGTTGGGATTATGTTTTCCAGTGTGCATTACTTTACATTTATCAACATTTAATTTCATCTGCCATTTTGTCGCCCAGTCACCCAGATTTGTGAGATCCCTTTGTAACTTTTCACAGTCTGCTTTGGACTTAACTATCTTGAGTAGTTTTGTGTCATCTGCAAATTTTGTCACCAAACTGTTTATCCCTTTTTCCAGATCATTTATGAATATATTGAACAGTACTGGTCCCAGTACAGACCCCTAGGGGACACCACTACTTACCTCTCTCCATTCTGAAAACTGACCATTTATTCCTACCTTTTGTTTCCTATCTTTTAACCGGTTACTGATCCACAAGAGGACCTTCCCTCTTACCCCATGACTGCTTACTTTGCTTAAGAGTCTTTGGTAAGGGACCCTGTCCAAGGCTTTCTGTAAATCTAAGTATACTATATCTACTGGATTACCCTTGCCCACATACTTGTTCACCCTCTTAAAGAATTCTAGTAGATTGGTGAGGCATGATTTCCGTTTACAAAAACCATGTTGACTCTTCTCCAACAAATTGTGTTCACCTATGTGTCAGATAATCCTCTTCTTTATTATAGTTTCAACCGATTTGTCTGGTACTGAAGTTAGGCTTACTGGCCTGTAATTGCTGGGATCACCTCTGGAGCCTTTTTAAAAAATTGGCATCACATTAGCTATCCTCCAGTCATCTGGTACAGAAGCTGATTTAAATGATAGGTTACATACCGCAGTTACTAGTTCAGCAATTTCCTTTAGCATTTCGATTGCCCACTGGCCCCACTGATTGTTTAACAGACTTCCTGCTTCTGATGAACTTAAACAATTTTTTGCTGTTACTTTTTGAGTCTTTGGATAGTTGTTCTTCAAATTCTTTTTTGGCCTTCCTAATTATATTTTTACACTCCACTTGCTAGAGTTTATGCTCCTTTCTGTTTTCCTCAATAGTATTTAATTTCCTTTTTTGTCCATTATATCCACTCACTTTTGGCTGTCCTAACCCGATAGATCAGGTATGTATTTTTGCAGCTAGGTGAACTAGAAGTGGCTTTTCACTGTCAGACAGAGCAAGACCCAACCTCAGCGCCTTCAGTAGTGTTGTCAAGTACCTTAACCACTCAGCCACCGCACCTGCATGTCACAGGCCAACGCAAAATTGTCCTCCTGGTTTTTAAGAGTCTCTTTGGACTTAAACCAGCCAGTCTCATGGGCCTTTTATCTTTCCACTCCCTCTGCTTACACTGCAACAGCTTCTTCTCTGCCTCTGCACATCATCCCTTCGCCACAGGCTCCAGAGCTGCTGCCTCCTGCTCCCCACAGATCCCTCCATCTGCAACCACCTCCCCACATCTCTGGTACATCAACTTTCCATCAATTGAAACCTCAGCTGTAAATATCTATCTTCCTTCTTGCTTGTACTTCTTAAATAATAGCGTGGGAGTGGAAAGAGAGAGAGAGTGTTACTGATAATTAAGGAACTAATTGAGTGTTTCTCAACTTTTTCAGGTAGGTTTCCCTTTATTCGCAGCCAAAACTATTCACGACCCTCTCCTTATATTTACTGCAAATGTAAGATAAATCAATGTATCAGTGATAACAATGGTAAGCCTATATAATTTAGCCGTGTGCCTTTTTCTAGAGTTGACAAAGAATACTTGACCTTAAAGGGTAAGGACGTAGGGTGTTTGGGGAAATGAGATTTTGATTTGCTTCAGACTGTAATACAATTTACAATTCCTCCCGGCCTCACCGATTGCCTTCTTTGACCCCACTGTGGGTCATGACACACCAGTTGAGAAACACTGAACGAATGAATTCAGTATCATAGTAATTAATAATAATATAATGCTTCCATGGGTACATAGAGCTCAAAGCTTTTTTAAAAGGTGAATAATTATAATGACTTTCACTTGACAGATGGGAAGACATGTGCAGTTAACTGACTTGCCCAAGAGCACAGCGTAAGTCTGGTTGGTTGAATAGGGATGGGAGTATGACTCTCTTTTACCTGCCCCAACAACACTTGGATAACAGGAATCGCTCATATCCTGTGTGGGAGACTTCTTAAATCAGGCAGGTTGGGCTAGAGCTGTTATGTTAGGAAGGACCTGAGAGAGACAGTTGTGTTAGACTGCTAATTTGTGCAGCCACTGATTGGCTGGGGAATGCTCTTGTGGGATTTCAGGCCCCATGTGCACAGCTGGCCGTATTCTTCACAAGATGGACACCTGTCCCTCTGAGCCTGCGTTCACAGCTCAGCAAAAGTCAGACAGACACCCCAAGAAACCTGCAGAGCAGTCTCTAGATTTTAATGACCTTGATTTACTACTGGCCAGGACTGGATTCAAACCAGTGCTCCTGTAACAAAAGGCGGATCACAGGGCTGGCTGAAGCGGCCACATCCACTCCTCTCCCATTTTTAGATGTGTTTTCCCTCCCCCATGTGTCTCCTCCCTGTCATTCATTTAAATGAGTACATTGAACTCTGTGTGCTGTGCTCTGGCTGCTAGCTCCCTGGCAGACCACCGCGCCACAACAGCCACCGGAGTATGATACAGTCTGATTCTCTACTCACTTAAACCCAAATAAATCAGGAATATGTCCATGGACATCCATGGGGTTGCACCAGTGTAAAATCCATGTGCCTGAGAGGGAGTCCAGCTCCCAGGGTACAGATGTGGTAACACAATACGTGGTCCTGTAAGATCTAATGAGAAAACTCCCTGCTTTGGTGATGGATTTAGCTTTTCATGCCCGTATCCATACTTTATACCTTGTAAGTGAAACAGGCGTATGTTTTTCATTTGTAGCTTTTCATCTCAAGGAACATTACAGGATGGGTCACAGTCACCGGGACCGTGTGGGCTGCAGCTAATAAATGGCCACTTATCTGTATTGTATAGTCTTGAGGGGGTGGCGGGATGTATTCTAAGGCCATAATTTCACTGTAGGATTAACATCATTACATAACATTTGAGAAAAGTTTTATTCTTTTTTTCCCCCCACACAAGCCCTTTGAGATGAAAGCAATAGCCTTCTTCATCTGGGGGGCTGGGTATGAGCCGGAGCGAGATGGAGAGGGGAGGATGAGAGGAGATGCAAGGTGACAGGAGAAGATAGACTGGTGAGGGGTAAGGAGGGAAGGCAGAAGGGAGGTGAGGAGATGAAGAAGAAAGAGGGATTGAAAAAGAAAGAGATGTGGAGACAGGAGATGGGTGGGAGAGAGGAGCCCTTGAATCACACAATGATGGAAGGACTCTGAGGTACCTCCCTCGCTTGGTTCGTTAATGTTTGTAGAATGCTTTCAGAATTTAAGTATTAAAGTGAACTTCCATTTATACAGCAATTTTTATCTTGAAGGATACTCCCTTTTACTAACTGACTCTACAAGCTTCAATGTAGGAATAGGTTTGTCCACCACTGAAATGCAGCTACCTCTGGGGTGGAATGCAGCTGCTGTTTAACAGCACACAGTGACATTACACACCAGCTTAGGACAGGGACTGAAGTAAAAGACCTTATCCAGCTGAAAGTGCAAGGGAAATGTATGGAAGCAGAATGTAATTACCCAAAAGGATTTTGGCCGGGACACTGAGGTTAATAAGTGTGCTCTCCTGAAAAGTGCCAGGGGATCTTCAATGATCACATGTGGCCATGGCCTTAGTGGTGTCCCTCCCTCAAAAGCTGGTGAAGCCATTAGGAAAACACTGATGGTGGTGAGGTAGGTGAAGGGTGGGGTTTTCAAAGTGTGTAAGTGACTTAAGAGCACAAGTCTCATTGAAAGCCAGGGAGGCCACACTACAAAATTCAGTTGACCTCACTTACGGTGGCATACAGCTGCCACAGTAATTACATCGCTTGTGTGTGTCTCCGCTTGGCTCCTTGTGTCAGCGGGGGGCGTCCTCACCAGGAGCGCTTGTATCGATTGTACTGTCAGCGGGAGGCATTGTGGGGCAGCTCCTGCAAGCAAGGAGCAGTCGTCGTAAGCAACGCAGCGTCTACACTGACACTGCATCGGCTGAACTACATCAGCCTTGACTCTGCGCCACTCCGGGAGGTGGAGTTATGAAGTCAGTGTAGCAGAGCAGTTACGTCAGCGGGAGTGAAATTGAAGCGTAGACGCTTCCAGAGTTAGGTGGACGTAAGCTGCCTTGCATCAACCTAACTGTAGTGTAGACCAGACCTGAGACTTTCGCTACCAAGTCACTTAGGTGCACTGGAAAATCCCACCAGAAAAACCAATGTGTGGACTTCAATATGGCAATTGGGGTGCCGTGGACTCAGAGGCCTGCCTGCGGCCTCCTCTTACTGCTGTTCAGAAGCCTTTCCCATGGTGTAGTCCTGGCAGAGACAAAGGGGAATGTGGTCCAGCTGTGCCGAGGCTCCTCACCTCCCCTGCTTACACAAGGCACTAAGGAACCACAGGCCAGGCTGCCGTTCTATGACAGCTCTGGGATCAGCCTGTATCTACCGGGCTTTATGCATTCGTACAGCCATATCACTCACCCAGCCGCCAGGAAAAGCAATCGCTAGCAAATGTAATGACAATGTCAGGCAAACTATGTAAATATGGTTTGGGCTACAGTCATAATCCCGCACCGCAAACTGCATTTTCGTGGGAGCGGCTGCCAGGTTTCCTGGATAATCTTAATCACTTCTGACACAAAAGCGTCGTCTCCTGTTTCATGACTTATTCCCCCTGTATCATTTAAATGTATTAAAACACTGTTAGTGCAGAAAGAAGGCCTCATGTTAGCATAATATCTAATCAGAACTAGCCTGCCTGTCCCTGCAGGGTTTGTTTATTTATTTAGTTTTGAGTCTGTTTACTCTGTTTTCTTGCTAGAATGGAGGGCCCTTCTTTGACATACTAATTTGTTCTGCCGTGTAATGGAATAGGATGTTTCAGGGCTGCTGACATCTGCTTTGTTCCTGAGATCTGCGGAAGCCAGCCGGCAAAGCAATAATAATAATCATACTAGGAAGCAAGAAAACAAAGTTAAACATGACGAGGAGGAGGAGACAGAAGAAAATTGTGTGTCAAACAGTGTTTTGATCAGTTGCCTGTGTGTATCAAATGTATTTGTCTGGGCTTGATTCTCTTAGTCACACCTTTACAATGATGCAACTCCATTGCATTCAATTAATGTACTTCTGATTTACACTTGTCTAGTGTATAGTGAGAAGAGAAGTAGGCTTCATGGTGTGTACGTCACCTGTATTTGCACAGTACGGGGACTGAATTCTGTACTCACTGAAACACAATGTCATTTCTCTCGGCCTGATTCAGCAGTTTTCTCCAACTTTATCCTGGGGTAACTCCATTGAAATAAATGGAGATGAACGGATGTAAAAGTGAAGTAATGCAATGGTGAATCAGTCCCATTGACTTCAGTGGAGTTGTGCCATATTTACACTGGTGTAACCAAGAGGAAAAATCAGGCCCTCTGTGTGAATATATATCCCTGTGTGAATAATAATAACCCTCGTGTTTCTATAGCACCTGTAATCTGTAAAATAGGGATAATATTTCCTACCACTCAGAGGTGTTGTGAGGGTAAATACATTCATGTTGTGATACTGCAATGATGGAAGCCATACAAGTCCTAGATAGAGCTGATAACTACTTTATAATGGTGGGTAGCAGTAGCCCTATTTTACAGATGGGGAAGCTGGGGCGCAGAGAGGGAAAGCAGCCTGCCCAGGATCACACAATGAGCAAATTGGAGGAGGTGACTAGAACTCAGGAATCCTGCCTGTCTCCAGGTCTAACCACTGGACCACCGTGTGTGTGTGTCAGGAGGTGAGGCACCTCTGTTTATTTGTATAATTACATTGGTGTGGGGGAAAACACCAATCCTCCTGATCTTTATCCTCAGGCTCAGAAGCAGAGAGTGGAAGTGAGATGAACAAAGAGAGAGTTTCAGGGTGAGGGGACGGGGTAGCATTGCTTCTTTAGATACATGCATGGTATGTATGTATGAGGTGAAAATACACATCATCTGGGAAGTGAAACCTGCACTTTAGCTGCTGAATGCAGCTGGGAGGAAAGCATGATGCTGAGTCTTGGGGGAAGTAAACCCAGGTGGTGCACATGCAGGAACATGTTTTGTTGGTAGAACTTCAGCAGGCTGCTTCACACGCTACATCAGGGGTGCCCAAACTTTTCCTATCACGTCTTCATTACCTGGCCATGTGGCACTGATGTTTCATTTTCATTGGCAGTAATCAAGGGCAACAGAAACTGAGAATTGAAACGAGGCTATCTGGCAATAAGGATGACTGAGGAAAAACACTATTTCCTTATAGCGGGTGCATAAAATACTGATCTGTGCTATGGTCCTGTCTCCATTCTCAATGAAGTCAATGGCAAAACTTCCATTGACTTAAGTGGAAGCAGGATTGATCTCTATTTTGTTATGTTCCATCAGTGAGAGGTTGTATTCATTTTAAGGGAAATCCCTGTGAGCAGCTTTCGTTACCCAACTACATTTAATAGCCAAAATTTGCAAACCTGTGTGAATAAAGTTAAGCTCCTAAATTCATATTTAGGCACTTAAGTAAAAGGTTTGGTTTGGTTTCCAGAAGTGCAGAACACCTTCAGCTTCTAGTAAGATGTATGGGTGATCAGTACCTCTGAAAAAATCAGACCATCTTTATTTTGATGCCTAAATATGGATTTGGAAGGTTAACTGTGGGTTGGTTAGTTAGTTAGTTAGTCCCCCATTTTGCCTCTGGCGTTTAGGGCACGATGAAGCTCCTCTGCTCCTCTCTGTTTCTGGAAAGTCTTTTAATGGTCCCCAGCTGTGCTCCAGGGTTTTCAGCTCAGTTTCCACAGGTCTTTGTCATGTTGTTTTTGGGCAGCCTTGTTTTCACTTGCCTTCAGGTGTCCATCTTATTGCTATCCTGACGATGGAATCAACTTCCATCTGAAACACATGGCCGATCCATTTCCAATGCCTTCTGGTAATGATGGTTACACTGTATGAATAGATCTTGCTTTGAGATTGTTCTGGGCCAAAATATAGAGGATTTTTTTGAGGCTGGTTGTATGAAATGAGGACAGCTTGGATATGTCATACTTTGCCATTCCCCAGCATTCTGCATTATAAAGTAGTGTTGAATGTACACAACTCTGATAAATGTTAAGTTTAGTTTTGATGTTATATTTTGCTTATTTTCAGACTGTATTTAAGCTCCTAAAGGTGTTCCTGGCTTTATTGATTCTGTTCCGAATGTCCTGACTTGTTCTATCATCCTGGCTGATGGTACTGCCCAGGTATGGGAATGTTTCTACATCCACTATTCGTACTGGTAATGGTGAGGCAATATTAAAAGTCATGATATCTGTCTTATTGCGGTTGATTTTCGGTCCAATCTGCTGGCTGAATATGTTGAGTCAGGTTGTTTTCTCTTGTATATGGTAATGGGTATGTGATAAGAGGCAAGATCGTTTGCAAAATCCAGGTCTTCAAGGGATGAGAAAGGTGTCCATCTAATACCTCTTGGAATATCTTCTATTGTACGCTGCATTACCCAATCAATGGGAATGTTAAAGAGGATTGCAGACATAACACACCCCTGCGGTACTCCTGTTTTGACTTCAAAACTGAGCTCACTGTGACCCACACTGCATGTAAAGTTGGAATATAAGCTTTTAATGATGTTAATTATATGACGAAGGATTCCCTAGGCCTGCAGAATACATCTTAGGCTGATCCTGTGAATGCTGTTAAAAGCCTTCTCAGAGTCTATGAAATTGATGTACAGTTGTCGTTGCCATTCTAAGCATTGTTCTATCATATTTCATAGAGTAAAGATCTGATCTGTGCATCCATGCCCTTTCTGAAAACTGGCTTGCTCTTTTTGGAGAACACTACCAACTGCCTCTGCTATACGCTGGACTATGATCTTACACTATACTTACTTGGCACAGATAAAAGTGTAATACCACGCCAGTTATTACAATCACTCAGAGCGCCTTTCTTTGGTATCTTCGCTATAACCCCATTGGTCCACTCATCTGGCACTTTTTCCTTTTCCCATACTGATGTAAGTAAAGGGGCCAGGATAGATGTTGCTAATTCAGGATTAACCTTGAACAATTCTGCATTCAAGTTATCCTTGCCAGGAGCTTTCCCATATTTTAAAGATTTGATGGCTTGAATGATCTCTTCCTTTGTTGGGGTATCTGTGTTGCTATCAAGATCTTCTGCCTCTTGAATGTTTGCTTCCTCTTTAGGTGTTCAGCAATTCTTTGAAATACTCTATCCAACGCATTTCTTGTTCTTTTTCTGTTGTCAATAGGTGGCCTCATTTGTCCCTGATGAGAGTGTTTGTTGGTGTCTGCCATTTATCACTAATATGCTGTGTCATTTTGTAGATGGTTCCTTGTTCACGATGGAAAGCTGCATCCTCTGCTTGTATTGCCAGATTATCAATATAATGTCGTTTATCCACTCTCCCAAGACGTTTAACTTCCTGATGTGCCTTACTATACTGCTCATGGTATTAGTCCTTTAGCCTCTGAGATTTTGTGTCTACAACTTTTTTCTTCAAGGTTCATCTAGTTTCTATGGCATTCCATGTGCTGGGTGTAGTCCACTCCTGTCTTTTCTTCTGCCTGTAGCCTAGACAGGCTTCACTACTCTATTTATAAATTGTTGTTACTTTGTCCCACTTCTTGTTGATCTCCTCATCTGGGTTCCCCTCCTCTTCATCAAGATCTGCAAGTGCTTGAAACCTGTGTTTTAACTGAAGAACAAAGACTTTCTGTATTTCAGGTGACTTTAGCTTATCAACGTCATAATGTCTATACCTCATTGTTTGGACCCACACATCTGAGTAGTAGCTTGATGGGGGCTGTCACAAGGTAGTGGTCACTACCAACATCTGCTCTCCTTCTCACTTTCACATCTGTCAATGAGCGTCGCCATTTACCATTAATCATTATATGGTCAATCTGGTTCTTATCTCTGCCTCTGAGAACACCATGTCATCTTGTGAATTTCACTATGTTGAAATAGAGTTCCACCAATGACTAGATGGTTCATATTGCAGAGATCAACAAGCTTCTCTCCATTTTCATTCATAGTGCCACATCCATGTCTTCCCATTGCTTTGTCATTATTTGTGTTATCCTTACCAACCTTAGCGTTCAGGTCTCCCATGACGATAGTTAAGTCATGGCATGGTACTCTCTCTAACTCCTCCTGTAGTGTAACGCAGAATTTGTCCTTTGCTTCTTCATTGCTATCGTTTGTCGGAGCACAGCACTGAATCAAAGTAATATTATTGTGTTTCCTTTTCAGTCTAACTCTCATAAGACTGTTGCTGCTGGGCTTCCACTCAAGCAGGAACTGCTCCACTCCCTTCTTCAGAAGGATGGGGACACTCTTGTATTGTTGTTCATCATCCCGTCCAGAATACAGCAGAGTTTCTCCTAAGGCTGTTGTTAATCTTTCTGATCCCATCCATCTGCTCTCACTGACACCCAGGATGTGTAATCTATAGTGTCTTATCTCTGCTGTGACCTGAGCTAGCTTCCCTGTTTCATACATTATCCGTACATCTTTGGTTTTTGTCTTGGTGTTGAACACTTCAGTCTTCATGCCAGTGGCTTCCCTTTAGCTTTCACTAGTGGCAGTCATATGGGTCATTGACTCCGGAAGGCCATCACACACGGTAATGGTTGATTTCTCCACCGCTGTTTCCATAACATATTTTGTTTTTTTACAGGACAGGGCTGTTAGCTAACCCCCAGCCTGGGGATCAGGGTGTCTGTTTTTGTCTGGCCTCTCCCCCACAGACCAATCCAGCATGGTTGAACCTACCAGGAGGAAAAAAGCCCCTGCCGACACAGACTCTGGGGATTGTTAGGGTACGCAAGCTGTCCCGCCACAGCAAGGCACAGACACTGAGGGATAGTTAACTGAGGGTGCCCAGATTAAAAAATTTTGGATCATGTTGCTAGGCAACACAGGTGAGTACAATTTTGCTTCCATCCCTCAAACACACAAACAAACAAGTTTGCGCTTAACTGTCAGCAGCACCCAAAGGGCTGATTTGTTGTATATCGGCGTTGCATTGTTACAGGATATTGATTTCCACTGCTGTGTGTTTTAGAAAATTCCCAGTGTAACGCAACTATGAATTACTCAAAAATGGACGTTCGGACTCTATTTTACTGGGCAGGATAAAGCAAACTGGGTTTGTTAAACAAGCTACCAGTAAACCAAACAGGCCAAATTCTGTCCTAAGTCCTATGCAGCTCCTGTTGCTCCAGAGGTATCCTTGAAGGTGGAAATGGGCCCACAGTTATTCTTTCTCAGAAAGCAGGTTTTGCAATGGGATGTAGAACCAAGAAATGTCCTGTTTGGGGAAATCATATCATGACAGCCAGGTGACAAAACACAGCAGCATTGAAGTTGCCCTCCAGTGACATTTTCTCTTTCAGGATAATTCTAAGTTCTCCTGGGAGAGGAATGGTTCTATATTTACAAGCAATTTAAGGTGCATTCCAAAATGCCAAACGTATCCAATTTGATGACAACGTCAAAACCTGTCCACTCTTCCTAATAGGAAGTATAAATTCCCCTCTGCTGCCAGTGCAGTGTGCGTCTACACCTCCCACTACTAGGGGTGTGGAAGCTGGTCAATCCACAGCTTATCCCTTACGTTCCATCACTTGTACCAGAGATACAGTATGGAACCCTGTGTGGTTGTGTATGAGACCCTGAAAGAATCTTAATGGAACTATAGCTACCCAACCATTCCAACTTCCTGTGGAGCAAGGAACCAGGTTTCTGGGACACTCTTCAGGAAAAATTCTCACAAGAGTTAATCTTAATAGTTCAATGTATTGGATTATTAAAGTACCAAAAACTAACCAACCTCCACCTCCCAAACAGACTAGAAGGGCAAGGTGGTCAGACAGACTAGATTAACTCTTGAGGTCCCTTCCAGCCTTACCTTTCTATGTTTCTATGGCCATGCTTCTTTCTTCACGCTCTCTTCCCTCCAAATCAGCCATTTTGTCAGTCATATACAAAGGGGAAAAACACGGTGAGATTCTGGGACCACTAAACTCGGTGGCAAACTCCCAGTGGTTTCAGTGGGACCAGGTCTTCACCCATGGTTTTAAAGATTACAAGCGACCATTCTGATGATCTAGTCTGTCTTTCTGCATAACACAGGCCATAGAATTGCACCCAGTTATTCCTGCATTTAGCATAGTGACTTGTGGTAGAACTTGAGAAAACATTAATAAAACATCACACAGCAGAGGTGATAGGTTGAGGACCCTCGCTAGAAGTCAGCTCTTTCTGGACGCATCTATCACTTTTTAAGGAGCTGATCCAATTCTGTGGAGAAAACTTCTATTGAATTTAATGGGAGATGGTTTGGGCTCTAGATCAGCTATATAGTCTTTTAGCCTTACTGGACCAATTTCATCCCCAGTGTGACTCCTTGGTTGCTAATGGCTTTATGCTGGGAATGAATGTGGCCCATTATCTTCAAGACTACACTCAGATAAGTATAGTGACATTTCTCAACTTCTTCCTGCTGTCTGGAGAAGGGCTAAAGTGAAGTTGAGTGAACAACCTGGTGGGAAAGATTAGATCAGATTAAATTAGGTTAGATTGCTCTGATATGAAAAAACAAATTGTGGTCTCAGTTACACCAGTGAAAATCAGGATTAATTGAGAACGGAGTTTGGCCATCTTTTTTAACAGTCTTAGGAAAAAGATAGGAAATAATATTTTCACTGATTCAAATGATCCCTTATGTATTATCTTCCCTTTGGTGCTTTCCGATTCTTTCTCTCCTTAAACCTGTGGGCTCTTTGACATTTGTGTGTAAGCCTCTTTTCAATAAATATGATTAAAAACAGAAAACAGAAAGTCATTGTGTCAGGAACCTGACAGAGGCCTTCAGGATGACTAGTCCAGGCTCAAACCTGAGGCTGAGAGTAGTGGAGGAGTTCGTAGTTAAAATCCAGGCCGGGGTCAATACCGAGGATCAGTCTAAATTGGGTTTCAGCGTCCAAGCCCTAAGGCAAAGTCCAAATCAAGCCGAGGTTAAAGCCAGGAGTTCAAAAGTAAGAATGGTTGTGGCAGCTACAGAAGCTCCTGAGGCCCAGACCCACTGAGCCTCACAAATCCCCTCTCCCTCCCTGGGGATGCCCTTGGTTGGTCCAGGTTCGTGAGCCAAGTTGAAGAGGTCAGGGGCCTGGACTTAGGATGCTGGTGCCCAGGATCATTCTTTTGGTCCAGTCTACAAGGTACCAGAGGAATTTGAAAGCCAAATGTGGCTCCAATAGCTCGTGGACCTTGTACTTGTCATGTCCTTGTACTTGTCATGTCACTGGATGGTTGGGTCCAGAGAGCAAAGGGGTTGTTGAAGTAAGGTTTTAGCAAGGATACGTGGAACATCGGGTGAATTTTGAGGGATCCAGATTATTGAAGCCTCATGATTACTGGGTTTATTTCCTGGGTGATAGAATATAGCCCACGGTATTAGTAATCCAGTTTACAACATGGCCGGTCGGCATGAAGGTGTTGGGCTGAGAGCTCTTGGTCCTTGCCCCTGCCGGGGAGTACGCAAAGGGCCATCTCTGCCAAGTGGGCATGGTGGGGATCATTGAATATGGTGGAAAATGGCTGGAGGAAGGCATTCCAGTCGCTTGAGCATGTGTGAGGCCCAATCCAACGCACCTCCCATCAGGATGCTAATGAGTCCTACTTTTGTTTGGTTGGTGTGGTAGGACTGTGGGCAAAACAGAAACAACACAGAGGCAGCACTGGTTAAGAAACCCCCTGAATTTTGGCTATCTCTATTAAAACATTCTGGGAGGGAAACTGGTGGTCCTGAGTCCAGGTACATGGCTGCAGCACATGCCCAGAGTGCGGTGTTCTTGTCTTGTAGCCAGGCCACCTGTCCTTATAGCAGCTGGTTATTTGCAGCAGGCTGTGCCAGTTGGGCCCATAGTGTCACATTTTCATCAATGGGCTGGACTGGTTGCCTGTGCAGAGCTTGTTTTCTGTTGTCAACTGCATACTTGGGTTCGCAGTGTGGGGAGCTCCTCCTTGGAGAGGTCAGCCCATTCAGGAATCTGAAGTACCCTCTGGGGCATTCTGGGTAGGGAGTGGTCCACTGCCTCCATGCTCTGACAGGGTAGGCCTTCACCAGGAGCTAAGGTGGTAGAAGCAAACTATCAGGATTCTGAAAAAGGCAGTCAAAACCAGTGGTTGGAGCAGGGTCAAACCTGAGGCTGAGAGTAGCAGAGGAGTTTGTAGTCAAATTCCAGGCCAGGGTCAATATCAAGGGTCAGAGTCCAAGTCAGACTTCAGGATCTGGGTCTGGCGGCAAGAGCCAAATCTAGCTGAGGTCAAAGCCAGGAGTTCAATAGCAGAAAGCAGAAATGGTCACGGCCGCTATAGAAGATCACACAGTTGCCTGAATATTCCCCTGAAATGTCCTTGGGTTTATATGGGATGGGGAGCCAATCAGGACCCATGAGGCTGCCCCCTGTCAGACCCCTTGAGGTGGGACTTCCTGGGGTCTGTGTCTGCAGTGGGTTGGGTAGTGGAGTGTGAAGTGGTTTCTGTTGCTGAAGTGTGGAGGCTTTCACTGCCTAGCAGATCTACAGGCTTGAGTTTGAGACCTGCTAGGTCTTACACATCGACTCTGAAAGTAATATGTCAGGCGTTAAGACCTTGTGGAGAACTGCAGAGCTATTCTGCTGACTCTTCTTGGCAACCAAACCAGTTGGGTCTCTTTTACTCAAGACTGGGTGGCTCTCTGAGGAGGAGAGAGCTACAGAAAGGATCAGTCTGGCTACAAATGCCTTTATAGTCTGGGAGCATAAGAAAGTAAAATCTCATTCTGGGGGCTGATTAGCGATAGAATGGTAAGGGAGGTGTCATGTGAGTCATAAAAATCTACAGAATTATCATTTAAATAGCATGGTGGGAGGGACTCGCTGCCCTCCTCGCTCCAGGTTCTCTGATTGGTAGAAATTTTGATAATACAATGTTTTTGGAAATGGATCAAGTTGAGTATCATTCAAAAGCCCTTTCTCCCACGAGCACAATGGTAACAAACCTAGAACACTTCTGTAGATATGCATTCAAGAAAATGTTTAAAAATCAACTTTTTAAAATTACACTTAAACACATGGGTACGTTGCTTACATAAAAAAGACATTGAGCTTTGGTATCCTAGGGAAGTTAGTCTTGACATGTAGGACTGAAGACATTTATTTATCAAAATCATCAGTGTCATCTCCATCTAGGGCACCACTGCTGAAAACATTGTCACTCCGATTCTTATCTGCAACCACATTTGCACGTCTCCATGCAAGGCAGGCTGCTGGCCAAACATTTTGCAGGGCAGTGAACATGTGGTCTTTGCACATGAGTATTTGATTAGCTGAAGGACTGATTCAGGAGCACATGGTATTTCACACATAACTGGTACGCTCAATCCATCCTCCAAGACCCATGCATGCCTGAGAGAGGATGGTAGTTTTGGCGGTGCGTAATGATCCTTGAGCCATTCCATTACTTGATAATTTGCCTTCTTGATAGCAGGTATAAATTGCACCCCTTGTCACTGGCAGTTCTTCTCCATTGGTCTGCTTCTTGGAAAACAGCCCCCAATGTAGTGCTGCAAATGTCATAATGGTAAACTTGGCATACAAACACCTCCAGTGCATTTATGACCTCTTCAGTGACTGTCTCAGCCATTCTGAGCACCTCCAGAGTGAGGAGAGAGTCTTAGGAGACCGAATCAAAAGCCTTCCAGGAAGGTAATTTGGTCTTTTCAGCCAATCTTCCAGTAGTGTCACATCCTGAAAGGGACTGGAAACCTGGCAGTGCAGTGGCTTTTCATAGTCTGAGTAATGGGAACACATCTCTGAGGAATATACAGCTATTCTGTTCCCCAGTAGCAGGCACAAAAACAAAATCTTGCGGCAGTCTTGGTACCTTCTCAGAAAGAGCGCTAGAACATCTGGGTCTTGTGCAAAAAACCAGAGTTTAGTAGTGCCTCTCTCTGTGGCATTGATGACATGCAAGACAATTTTAACATCAGCCTCCTCATACGAATGATGAAGAAACTCCACTGAGCAGTGCGAGGCAGCAGCTTCATTACACCATGCGACAACAAAATTCTTTGAGCAGTTCTTCGCCTGCTGGATAGTTTTTCCTCCAAGGTATGTGGTTATCTCCTCCTTCATGGGCATATGAATGTGCATGTTATCTCCTCCTTCATGTACATCCAGTAGCTTCTTCACTGTGACATTGGAGATGTTCGTGGAGTCGATGATTTTGTATGGAATGGATGCAAATACCACGGAGTCTCTTCTTTCTGGTAATATTTTTAATTGATTCATCTGCATACATGTCAAGCATGAGGTGGACCTCATCGCAGAGCCAGTATTTTCTCTCTTGATGAAGTGTTCAGCCAAATCTTAGCGGGTGCTAACAGTTTCTGGTGTTTTGAGAATTTGTACTTCAGTCAGACCATCTATAATTGCTACACTGAAAGACCGCCGCTGGTATACGGTACCAGTCACATTATCAGTAGGTACTGGTTTAGGAAGACCATGGAATATGTGCATTAGTTTGCTTTTCACCTGGTGCCCATGCGTTGTTCTGTTGCATTTGAATATCAATCACAGTACCCCAGAGAACTCGTACTTTCCCAAAGTCTCATGTAGATCAGCACACTGAGATCTAGACACAACCGGGAGACAATGACCTGTCTGTGGTTAGCTCTGTAATACTCCCTGCCACCTTCACTCTGACTTTCTTCTTTGCATTTGTAAAGATAGGCATGGTCTTAGGATTCCGTTAAAAATAAAGGAAAACCTCTAGAAAGGGAGAGGTGGAGTGAAGCATGGGGGATGCTGTCTGTTCACATACTCCTTGCCTTTGTAAATTGCAGGTTACTCTGGCCCAGATACTCAAAGTTATTTAGCAATTGATTTACCATTGATGTCAACGGAAGTTGGGAGCTTAAATATCCTTGAGGAGCTGGGCCTTAGACAACTTCTTAGTAGTTGCGTTCAGTGAAGTCCACCTTAGACAGCAGTCATAAATCTTATAAATCTGGAAACCCACTTAATGTCAGAAGGGAGGAAAAGGGAAGGCGGGGTCCCTCTCTTCCACTTAGATGGGGATGGTCAACCTTGGGGAGGAGCCTAAGGGTGGCCACACCCAGTTAACACAGTTTAAAGTTGGTAAATCCTAGACCAGAGTTTAAAAACATGTTAGTTAACTCATATTACTTAACACATTTTTAAACATGACCTATTTTCCTAGTCTAGCCATGGCCTCAGAATACAATGCACCTCAGTCACCATCACGTATCCTAGATTTTCATTGGAGTATCTGCAGTATCCTAGGTTATCCTAGGTTTTCATTGGAGGTTTCCGATAGTGATCAGGCCCAGCCCTGCTCAGATGTGATTGCAATAAGAAGTAACAACAGATTTACCCTATCTTGGTATATGGGCTAATGAAAAACCTTCTGAATCAAAAAGTTAAGTAAAAACCTGTTAGAAGAAAGCTGAAAAGTCATTTTCCAGCTGTCTTAGTGCCACAAAGATAGCTGGATTCCAGCTGCCAGGGCATACATGCAGTTGGCACGCCTTGGGAAAACCTACAGCTCCTGGCTTTTTGTACCCTGGTGTCACTGCTTTGTGCCTACTCCTTTTACGAAATGAGAATCAGCTGCATTAAACAGGAAGTTCTGCTTTCTCCATATAGTCCTTCTTGCTCCCTTCTGTGTCTAGAAACTTGTTCTCCAGTCTGTTTGTGGTTTCATGCTTCCCAGTCTGCAATGGGGGGTACTGGCCCTTAAGCTCAAGGGATGCCCAGAAGACCCCATCCCAGGGGCACTGCTGCAAGCACAGGCTCAGAAACCAAAAGAGAGGAGGTGCTTCCGGGGAGTTAGCAGTGGGATGGGAAGATCCCATGACACTATCACTTTAAGGGCCCAGGATCAGAAGCTCTGTATGTAAGGTGGGGCAGGGCTCCCCTCTCTCCTGGCCAACTGGGAGGAGCTCTCAGAAGAAGGGTGATATATATGTCACATTCCCTCTCAGAACATGGAGCCAGAAGGCTAGGTTTCTGCTGAGCGGAATAAGGTCTCCGTGGAGGCAGGAGAGCTGGAGATGGGTATGAACCGTGGGGTTGCTATGATGGACCCTGAATTTGGGACACGGAGGATTATTTTGAATTACTTTGGGCTCCTGGTCCAGTTTCAGGGGAAGACTGGTGATAGCCTTGAGCAAGACTATATGGCACTCCCGAGAGGGCTGAGGGAGGGCAGGAGAGCACTATGGAAACACCTCTGGCCACATGGGGACGCTTGGCAAATGGTGACCCTGCTATACTGTCCAATATTATTTAACATTTATGCTGCGGTAGTGCCCAGAGGCCTCAACCAGGTCAAGACCCTCCTGTGCTAGGTGCTGTACAAACATAGAGAATAATGGGCCCTGCCCCAAAGAGCCTAGTTGTATTCCTTCCTGTCACTCGTATACGACAAGAAGATAGCAGGCCAGCTTCTCTGGTGCAGGGTGGCTGTCTTGCATGTCACCTCTGGAGCCACCTGACCCCAAAGCCCGCTAAACCAGCCTGAGGATCGCCAGAGTGTAATGGTGACCCTTCGGTGGCCCAGAGCAAGCGTAGGAGCTCTTCTAGAACTTTCCCTCCCTGCTGTGAAAAGGGGATATGGTGGGACACCCCTGTGCCAGGCTGACCCTCAGCTGCAGTTCTGGTTCCTTTTCACGGCTGGAGTAATGTAGAGCAGCTCCCAAACTACTCTGACAGCTTGTAGGAAGAGGCAGTGCAGACCAGTCGATTGGCCACTGAGCTAAAAATAATGAGAATTGGATTTGATGCCTGGCTCTGCCACCGACCTGCTGCGTGAGTCACCTCACCTCTCAGGTTCCCCCAGCTGTAAAATCGGGCTAATGACACTGATCTTTTTTTGAAAAGTGCTCTGATTATCTACAGATTAAAAGGGCTATAGAAGAGTTGAATGTGGTTACTAGAAGCTGCAGGAGAAAGCTTAAGGTGAGCTTAAGATACTTTTACACACCACCTCTTCCCTTTCAGTTCAGCCATACTCTAGGATTTGGCCCAAGATTTCTATACTAGTTTTCTCATCTTTCTTTCTCTCACTGTCTGCCTTGCTCCTTTCCTTCACAATAGGGCAGATCTTCAACTGGTGTAAATTGTTATAGGCCCATTTATTTCAGTGGAGCTCAGTCTCTTTCCTTTCTTTCCCTCTCCTGATTTCTCCCCCTCCACACCTTCTTTGTCTTTTTTCCTTTTCTCTGTCTTTTTTCCCCTTCCCTCATGATCCTTCTCTTTCTCTGTGTCTCTCTGTGTCTCTCAGTCCCTCTCCCCCACTCTCTCTCTCTCTCTCTCTCTCTGGAGACAGGTCTAGTGGCCTGGTTGCCATCTGCTGCCTGTTTGTGTGTGTGTGTGTGTGTGTGTGTGTGTGTGTGTGTTTTTATGAGGTTGAGATCAGATGGCATCTAATCGATCGTCATGGTCTCCATGGTTACCAGGGTGACAGAGCAGTTGGGAGAGACACATATTCCAGCCTGGGGCTGTCAGACCATTCCTGAGAGGAATAAAAGGGAAAAAAAAAATCAAACCTCTTCCATCACATTTTACACATTTACATCTTCCTCGGATCTGGGAAAACACAGCCCATGCCTCCAGGAGATACAGACTGACTTTCCCATATGCAATGCATAGGGAAAAAGGTGAAGCATATCTTCAATAATAGAACAGAATCTCCTTTTTCCCCTGTCATGCTCAGAAGGGCTGCATTTCGTGGTCGCCGTCACAACCATAACGATTATTTTTATTCCTCGAAATTGGGTGGTTAGTCTCTTGAAATGACTAATGACAACTATGTCCTCTGGGAAAAGTATTGCAACCAATTATTATTAGCAGAGACTTTTCCCAGTGCCCCCAACCCTAAAAATCCTTAGCCCTTATTGTGTCAGGTCAATCAATCTGGCTATGATTCATATTTGATAGAGAGCCGAATTAATGGTAAGGAAGAAACATGGCATTATATAAGTCCTTTATCTTTAAAAGCAGACTCAGCTGGTCAGGGTTTCACCTCTGTCCAAGACACCTAATGTGCCAACGGCTGGTTGTTGATGCCAGCACTAATGGCAGATAGTCTTGGAGGGGAGATTTGTGTTTGGAGTGAAATGATGCGAAGATGAAGTAGAACACCGGAACTGAAAATGTTTGGCCGTAGCACTGAATATGATCTGGACTGAATTTAGGGACTGATCCTAGGGACCACCCTTGAATAATATTAAGCCCGGCACATCAAAAACCTCGTTTATCATTTCTCATCATTACGGCTGCTGCTGATGCTCCGCTGGTGGCAGTGGAGGTGGAAGTGTTAGTGTAGGTAAAGTGCTCGTGGTCACTCTGTTATCTAGACTTGTGCTAGGCAGGGTTAGAAGACACGGTGGCTAAAATGCTGGCGGCCGGTCTACATGAGAACTTTCAGTGTTGTTATCATTGCTGAGTCTGCACCAGGGGTTAGCAGCAGTGGGAAATTTTAAGGAAAAAAAAGTCTAGTGTAAATGCAGCCAAAGGGATTGGAAAACCCAAGGTATGTACCTGTGATGGCCTGGGGGACTGAAAGCACCCAAGCAGAGAAAAAGGAGAAAGAGCTCTCTAGAGATTTAAAGCTCATTTTACTCTCAATAAACATAAGATGCACTAGCCATCTCCACCCTTGCCACATACAGAAGTAGATAAGTCATACAGCCTGTTTCCTTTGTATTACACTGATTTTCTCTCTCGGTTCTTCACATCGCTGGTTTTCATTTAGACCATTTGAGTCTCACATTGCTTTGAGACGCCACTGCTATAGTACTTCCTTGAAGGGAAGACAGCGTTTTGTCCAGGAGAAAATGGTCCCAATCGTGGACCAGTCTGTGTGAGTTACAAAGTATCACCCAGACACGGGCTGAGGTCAGTGGGGCCAGGGAAAGCAGATGGACCATGAGGAGTAGCAGGAAAAGGAGACAGAAGATTACTCGGGTAGGATGAGAACCTTGGCCCGAAGTGGTGCAAAGAGAACTTAAATCAGATCTCACTGAGGGATTCCCCCAGGATGACCCTCACCCCATGGCAGGAGGCAGTGGAGCTGGACGAATCAGCATTCCAAGGCAAAGAGCGGTGTGTGACGAGGCCAGAAGGGGCAAGGCTAGACTGTGATGTGCTCTGCTCAGACCTACCCAGGGGAACAGCCCGTGGAGACTGGAGCAAATCAGCGCAACTTTCTGGATGGCTCAGGATTGGAGGAGTCATAACAGTGGCTTAGTGTGACCTTTGCCGCCTCCTTCTCCCTCAGGTGCAGCGAGTGTAGCTGAGCGTTATGGTCCATATTAGAGCCGGGTGAAAACCAGCACCAGTTTTGTGAAAAATCTGTGCCTTTTTTTTTCCACTGAAAAATCTCAGAATTGGAACTATTTTGACCCTCTCTAATTCACACGCTGTCCTGCTGCAATCTCTCTTAATACTAAAAATGCGTCTCTGTTCTATTCTGTTTCGACTCTTATCCCACACCCATCAGTGTAGTGTTTCAGTACCTAAGCTGGCGGGTGAGACATCCTTAGCCCCTCTCCACTGTGGTACCTCACATCTCCCTAATACAAAAAAAATCCTGGGCCCTTCGACACCATTGCACTATACAAATGTCAACTGATTAAAGCCACACAAAGACAACCCATTAAGGGAATGAGACTCAGATCACATGAGGGTGCTTTGTTAGCACACCCATCCCAGAGAAAGATACCTAGTGGTTCATGTTGTTCTTTTGCAAGGGATTATTTACGTTAAAGCAGTTTTCCACTTGAATGGCAGCCGTGTGCATTGAAAAAAATGTAAACACAACAGCATCTTTTTGAATGCAGTGAGGTGCTGGTGCATGATTGTACGTGCTCCATAATATATTAATACACAGTGGCTAGCCAATCCCACTGGAGCATTCAATCATGCCAGATTATAATAGAATTTAATGGAGTTGACAGCTAAGACCTAGTTGCCAGAGACATGCGAAAGACCTTTGCAATGAGGATCTACAATTAATAAAAGAGGGGCTATAGATTTTTGGAGAACCTCATAAAAAAGTAAAATATAGACATTGATCATGGCATTCGAGAATATTAGACGCGTAAATCTAACAATCTCCTTTATTTATTTATTTGCACGTCTTTAATATTATAGGCACAGGTTTCCCTGAGGCCAAAATGCAATTTCTCTCTCCCTTTCTCAGCAGGGGCTTTTCATCTCCCGATTCACTGGATTTGGAATTGAACATTTAATAAGCAATAAAGAATCCCTGCCTCTTTTCCTCAGGACTGAAAACTCAGGTCTCCTTTTTATGTAGACAATGATGCCATTTGTCTGCAGAACAACTGGCTTGGAGGGTGATGCGGGGAAGAGCAGAACTCTGGAACCCCATGGGAGGGGTCTGTAGGCACCCCTCCCTTCCCTCAGAACACAGGTCTGCTGGATTTCCTCTGCCCCATTACACAGGGAAGGCTTAGGTGCAGGCTGGACCAGCACAGAAGCAGAGGAAGGGACAGAAGATCTCCAGGTATGCAACTCCATCAGCCATCCTTCCAAAAACCCTGTGGAGAGAGGAAGTGCAGGAGCCATTGGTTTGGCTGCCGAACGGCTCCACCACCAAAGAGTCTTTCCCAAGCCAGCTCTTGTGGTAATTCCTGGTGCAGAGCATCCTTGTTCAAGGTACGCATTGAGGCCAGGATTTGGCCCACGTTGAATATCTGAATTTATTTAAATAAATCACCTGGTGAAAATATACCCACCCACCTCCTAACCCCGGACGTGGACTGTGGAAGAGGGTACTAGGATTTTGGTGCTCAATTTATCACTGTGTTGCTCCACTTTTATGCTAGTGCCAGTCCATTAATTCCACTGGAATTGCACTGGTGTAAAACTGGAGTAACGCCGTGGTGAATCATACCTCGTATTTGGTCCCTAGTCCCATAGGATCTTAGGGCCAATTTTTCCAAGGTATAGAAGTGTCTAAAAATGCAGTTGGGCACCCAGTGGGATATTCAGCAGCATCTAGGACCCTAGCTCCCATTGATTTCAATGGAATTTAGGCACCTAGGAGCTTCTGACATCTCAATAGGTGCCTAGCTGCAGCTTTAGGTGCCTAAATACCTCTGAAAATCTGGCCTTTAAAATCTAATTCAGACTTGACGAGCCTGATTGGGTTTTCACTAACACACGTTTTACCCCACTGACTTCACTGTATTTACTCCTAATTTACATTGATGAGATCAGAATCAAGACCCAACTATTCTTTCACCTAGTAAACTAGGGTCTTGAGTTCTACCTCCGTGTGCAATCAAGAGCTGAATTATCCTGATGTAAAACTGGTGTGAGAGAAGAATCAGGCTCAGGGGGCGAAGTTCTTCTGTGGTATTCCATTACAGAATACAATGGAGTTACACCAGAGAGGAATTTAGCCCAGGGTCTCTAGGCGCACAACAGCTGAACAGAAATCTTGCTGATATTTTGAGCAGAGGCGATAGAATCACAAAAACAAAAATGAATTATTGGGTATTTAAGTTTTATGCCCAGCTGTGGAAGGTTACTTTCATGTCAGGTAAATCAACTCCGTTTGTCTTCCATTTACTCGTGTATAGACATGTTTCCCCAGGACAGTGATCTCTGGTTTGGAATTAAACAGGCCATTTGTCATGTCACAGCAGCTGTGACTGTATGGTGTCAGCTCACTCGCCTTCAGTAAATTGAGTTTGTCAGTGCTCAACCACACAGCTGAACGAAATGCTGTGTGATGCCTCATCTCTCCTGGGAGAAAGAAGTTGGCATAAGCCATATCATAATGGGATTCAGAAACAAAGAAGCGTGAATGAAGTGCTAATTGAATTCATAAAGACATTAACAAAGGAATTAAAATGGCAGAAGCTTCCTTTCCCCCTCAAGATTCATATAAATAATCACAAATATATTAATAAACATTGAAGTTTAAACTATCTTTAATCCAGCTTGAATGATTGTTCTAGCACTGGAACTTTGAAAGACCTTTCTACCAGGCCTTATCTTTTACTATCTATATTTGCAATGAGAAGCTGTAACCTATTGTATTCTTGCTTACCCATAGCTGCTCTCTTTCTTTCTTTGCAGAATTGTTGTAGCTGTCTTGGTCCCAGCGTCTGCGAGAGACAGGATGGGTGAGGTAAGTAATATCTTTTATTGGACCAACTTCTGTCGGTGAAAGAGACACGCTTTGGAGCTACACAACGCTCTTCTTCAGGTCTGTGCAGCTCAAAAGCTTGTCTCTTTTACCAAAAGCAATTGGTCCAATAAAAGATATAACTTTACCCATCTTGTTTCTCTCTTTCTTTCCGGCTTTTCTCCTAACCCTTTGTTTCCACTTAAGAACAAGAAGATAGAGTTTCATTTTAAATTGCAAGTTTTGAATGGAAAATGTATATCTTAACAGGGACAACGTCAGTTTAAAACTCATGCATGTTCTAAAAAACCTCCCTTCCTCACTAATATTGCTAATAACACCTCAGAATATTTAAATATGGAATAATTTTAAAACACTATTTTTTTCAGTTTATTTGCTTTTGCTTCATATCTTTCAGTTTGGACAAAGAAAATATACTCATCATCAGTTCCAGTTTTTCCCCTTGTCAGTTTCTCATTGATGTCATCTAGCACAATGCTGCAATGTTAATATTGAAGGGGGTTGTTTATTTGTTAAAAAGAAATCTGTTTCCAATGGATTCTTTTCATGGAAACATTACTGCTAGTCTTAGGTTTTAGTAAAAGGTTATTTTTACAAATCCTACATTTTGGGTCAAATTTGAAATGACTGTGTCCCTTAAATGCTATCTTTTTAGTTATATGGCTATTTGGATCTATTTATTACACTTCTCTCTCTTTGTCTTTCTATATGTGTGTGTAAGCATGTGTGAAGCCCTAGTAACAGCTATAGTTAATGTTGTCTAAGCATTTTCATTCCAGTTTTCTCTTTTCAATCACTCTCGACTTTCCAAAATGTCTACTTTTGGAGCTGAAGTATTCCTGGTCTCTGTTCAAAGGTGAATTTGTTTGGAAAATTTGAGCTGCAACCACTCAGCCTTTTTGGAGAACAGGGAGAATGAAAAATAAACAATTTTCCCATTATATAAAAAAAAAACCCATGAAGCTTTTTAATTTTTTTTTTAACAACTCTAGCACCAGTGCAGCGAGGGGATGAAAGCTGAAATTAGGCCAAGACACATTCGTCTCTGAGGAGAAGAGTCTTTGAGTTTTGTGGTGAAAATTGGCCTTGATTTGACCCATTGACAACCACACACTTTGCAAATGCACTGTACATTTTTAATGACTGAAGTCCCAGTCCTATTGCCGTTGAGGTCAACTCCCATTGACCTCAATGGTGCAGGATCAAGGCCTAAATTAATAAGGTACAGAGCGATGGAAGACTGAGCTGTGTATGTATGCACGGCCAACCTAGCTGCCTATTGAAACATTTACTGAGGGCACACATTGAGTGAGACAGGGCTCCTCACCTCATTCATTACTCACCATGAGCCTGACGCCTACTGATTTCAACAGGCTTTGGATCAGGCGTTTAATGCAATACCCCCCCACAAGCACTTCAGTCATTCATGGTGAAATTCTCTCCTGTGCAGAAGGCGGCCAGTCCAGCACAAGGCTTGTGTAATCACTGAACTCCACTTAAGTCCTCAAAAAAGGGGTTAAGTCGTGCACAGGCTTTGTGCTGGCCCTCAGCACCTCACTGTTCCACCTGTGCGACTTGACTGAAGTCAATGGGGGCAGTAGGGGTTTCTCACTGCCTTAGCCCTTCTATCATCATTTGCACGTGAACCACCCTGAGTGTAAAAATGGTCCTCTGGGTGTGAGTGAGTGGAGAACTCAGAACCATTTTGCACTCACTTTGCCTAGGGATAAATGATGACACAAGGTGTAAATCAGTGGGGAAATCAGGCTCAACTTCTGGAGCGCTAGCAAAAGCCAGGATTATATTTGTCTCCGTATTTCCTTTAGAACTCCATGGATTCAGCTGCTCAGAACTATCTAACATTTTGAACTGAAGTTTTCCAGGTGTGGTCTCTTAGAATCATAGAATATTAGAGTTGGAAGGGACCTCAGGAGGTCATCTAGTCCAACCCCCTGCTCAAAGCAGGATAACTTCAGCTAAATCATCCCAGCCAGGGCTTTGTCAAGCCTCAGCTTAAAAACCTCTAAAGAGGGAGATTCCACCACCTCTCTAGGTAACCCATTCCAGTGCTTCACCACCCTCCTAGTGAAAAACTTTTTCCTAATGTCCAACCTAGACCTCCCGCCCTGCAACTTGAGACCATTGCTCCTTGTTCTGTCATCTGCCACCACCGAGAACAGCCTAGCCCCATCCTCCCTGGAACCCCCTTTCAGGTAGTTAAAGGCCGCTATCAAATCCCCCAAAGGTATCTTTTTAAAAAAAAAATGTAAACAAAGCCATTCAGACTGTTGGAGTATGAAGAGAGTGAAGAAAAGCCATGTTTGTTTTCCTATTTAAAAGTGAATGTTTGCAGTCCTTTTTGGAATAGCTCTTGTGCTGAAGTGGCTGGGGGGAAGAAAGGTGCAGTTTGCCCAGATAATAACCTTTCCTGATGAGGATTGGCTTTGAGCCTTCCAGTAAAAGTTAGGTTTATTGTGTCCATGAGGATGAGAAAATTATAGCTCATGCATGCACAATCAATGGGGAGTGATAGTTTAGCACTTCTTACCAACGGTCTGCATAAGGGAAGGCCGCAGTGCCGATGCCTGTGTAGTTAACCTGCAGACATAGTGTGGAGAGAAGAAATATCTAATCCACTGCATGGTGTGTGAAAAAGCCATGTGCAGTCACCTGCTCACTGGGAGACCCTTACTCACAATGAGTAGTGCCTCACTCCATGATTAAATTGTCGCTGATAAATCCACATAGTTCCACAGTAGAGCTACGCTGACTGACACCGAGGGCGTGGCCCGTTGGCTCCAGTGGGACTGCTCATGGAGCCAGGTTCTATTCAGGGTGAGTAAAGATCTCAAGATCTGACCCAGAAGGAGGCGGAGCTCCCCAACCCTGTCTCACGCAGCAACTCAGGGGCTTATCCAATTGCCCACTTGAACTTGATTTCAATGGGAGTTTTGCATGTGCAAGCACTGCTGGGTCACAGCCATGAAACTTCATCCTCCCAAGATTTCTTTTTCTTTTGCTTCCCAGTCTCTCCTTTCCTCTGTTCAGGAAAATGAGATCAATAATTTCTAGCAGAAGGGAAACACGCCCTCTCTGTCACTAAAGTGCAGCTGAATGAGGTGTCGGAGCGGCCCCAGCTAAAGTCTTGTTTCTAAATAAATGAAATATGTATCCTCTGTGTGGTCAGCTGAGAGGGAGAAACCTATTTCAGAAGTGATGGCAGGTGCTGCTAAGATTTTTCCATTTTCCAGCTCTGCAACCTCAGGAACCTCTTTAATCCAAATCTGCAGCCAAGCTCCACTCACTGGCAGTGAGAATCGCTCAGTGGTTTGGATTCATTTTCAGGCAGGATTTTTAATTTTTTTGAAGTCTCTCTCTTTGTGGTCCCATGTGTGTTTCAATAAGACATTTGCAAATCTCTTTCTCACTTTTCAAAATATGCAGTCATTTCAAGGGTTGCTTAATGCCAAGAATTTAGGCCTTATTTTTAACGGGGGAAATAAATATCAAAAGAAAACTAATAATATTATAAATGCTTTGGTGGATTTTCTTATTGTACATGAAAATGTTCATTTGAGCTAAATATTCCCTCAGACAGTGCTGGAATACCTAATGCCAGACATGGAACTAGTGCATAAAAATCAGAGAGTGAAACTGACTAGAAACACAATGTGAAACCGACCTGTAAGCTCAGTGAAGTGCAAAATGTAAATCAACAACATAAAGAGTATGTGGGTTCAGGTAAACGATTTCAGTTACTATGCTGTAAGGTGCTAGTCGTAGTAATATAGTGGGAAAAAATTAAAAGATACGCGTATGTGTGTGTGTAATTTAAATTCCACAGTGATGGGTGCTATCGACAGATGTTAGACAGATATTATTTTTGTCTTGACAGGATCTCTTTGAATTGTCATGATTTGAGAACAACACACACAGTGAAAGGTCCCATTCCAACTGCTTTCTGGTGTCTATCTTGCTGAAACACTGTCAAGTAGAGTTTGGGAAAGGCTGATTCAGTCTGTGCCATGCTTGCCAAAGACAAAATTGGTTTCAGTCACTGCCGTTTTTCTTCCAAAAATACAAACACCCTCAATTTGCCTTTCCCTCTTCCCACGTATTAAGTAGAGAGTATTCTCAGATAGGTGGTTAGCTGATTTTTAATGTCACAGAAACTTCATTTGCAAATTCGTTAGAAACTCTTTAGTAAAGCAGCCTAGTAAAACAGATGATTAATATTGGGAAGGTCCTCATTTGCATATTAATTAGTCTCAGTACTCGACTAATTAAAACAGGGCTGCCTGTTTGTAGACTTTCTGAATTCCAGATTGTTGCTATTGCTGCTGTGTAAGTGCATTTAGCACAGCTAATGCAGGCCATTGATAGTACCACCCAGACATCCTAAGCAGCAATAGCAACATTCAAGGTACTTGAGGCTATAAAGGAGGCACTTGCGGAATTTAGTTTGAGAGACCAAGACTAATGTTTGAAATTGAAGGGTGTAATAACTAAGCAGTGCTCTTGATTCCCCTGTGATGTTCTCTGGTAGCAAGACTGTGACCAACTCAGAGGACACATGTGTGCATGGAAGGAGATGAGCTACTGGTAGACTCACCACGTTTGTAATATTTGTCTTTTCTAGAACTGCATGTTCAAATCCTAGAAAGATCAGCTGAGCCCTTCATCTTCTCCAGACAGATAATCTGAGATGAATTCTGATCTCATTTACACTGGTGGGACTCCATGCAATTACTCCTCACCTATAGGGCAAATCAGGACCGTTGAGTCCCATGCAATTCAGTGGATATTGCATTTTTGGATGAGACTTTACATACTGAATCCCTGTCTGTTCTTCACAGATGTTAAAGATCTCAGGTCACTTTTTGTTGGGCACAGAAGCTGTTCCTGTTAACGTCCCTCTGCTGGTGCTGGCTGTGTGTATGCAATGCAGTGGTGAAGTGATGCCTGCATTATTTATTCCTTTAGTTCTTGACACACCACTTTAATGCTCAGAGATTAAATAGTTTCAGAACTCTTAGCGTAATGAAGTCCATTCATAATATAGAGCCAGCAACTTCTGCAGCTCCTCCCACTATAACAAGGACCCGCCTCTTCACCCCTTTTCCCTGCTGATGACATGCAGTTTCCTCACCTTACATACTGTCCGACATGCAACTAACCATCTGTTTTTCAGCCAGCACAGCTGCTAATGGCAGACCAGCTGGCTAGCAACTCTTCTGTGTCTTCCTGCCTACTCTCCTACCCCCTCCTGCTGCTCTGGCTTCTGGGCCTGCTTCTTGGCTCCCCCCCCATCTTTTTTTTTTTTTCCTTCCTCTTCCCCTTCCCATGCAGCTGTTTCCCCCACCCACCAGCTGCTATTGGGTTCCTCTGTAGTGCGCCTGTTGCAGTAGAAGAGAGACAGGAATCAGATGTAATGATCATAAAGGAGATGCTTCAACGAAACTGCTGGACATAGACAGACCCTGTGGTTCTCTCTGGCTCTCTAGTTCTTGGCCTGATTAACACAGCCTGTGCGCCCTACAGTTGTCACACTGAATTTCCTAAAACCTAGCTTGGAGGACTCAGCAGTCATGGATGGGACCGCCAACTACCTTATTTACCCCACCTTCACTCCTGTAGAAATTTAGGAATGGAGAGGTTAAGTGCTTTGGGATGAAAAGTTCTCTGAATATACATTTGCTTACACAGAACACTTTGCACATCACTGACCAATAGGATTGCTACACACACGTACAATGCAAACAGTCGTTCGTTGCACCAAATGCCAAGAGCAGTTTGACAGATTTTATCATGCTCCATTATTCTCACCAGGCCAGGTCGCTATGCCATATGTCGACCTGTCCTGAGCATGTGCCCATGTTGGCTGCACACCCAGCCCGGCTAGACCCTGCTCCGATTCAAAAGCTGCTTATTTTGAGAGAGTTGGAGACAGGAATCCTGGGTCAAAACCACCAGAGCATTAGGGCAGCATCGAGCAACTCCACCAGCACAGAGCAACCCTAAGTCATCGTCACTGGAAGATCAGTGGTGTTAGGTGATGCTTGTGAGATGTAGTGCAGCTGAGGCAACCCCTAAATCACCCATCCCTATAGCTAGTGCAGGGGTCTGGCTAATGTCCAAGATATACCTGTGCTCAGCAATCCTTGACTGCTGCATTGGTCCCTCAGGCAGATGGCATAAGCTAATGTGCCCTTTAGACTGATTTATTTGCTGTGCGCTGGGTAATAAAATGAGAGGACTCCATGTTTCTACAAGGAAACAGGCTCTTTGTTAAGAAAACTAATTACAGACGTGCTGCAACTGCAACTAGCGTTCTAGCCATGTGCACCCGGACTAGCTTCCGGGTGCCTGCCTCCTCCGAACTGTTCCCTCCAGCAGCCTGTGCTCCTCCCTCCAAGTTCCACGCGGTAGTTACATCTTCCCTTTCAACAATTTTTGTTGTTGTGTCTTTATGCAAGTGTTTGCTTACTTACCGGGGCCAGAGGTTACGAGTACATAGCCCCACTCGTACACCCCCACTAGCACATAGCCCACCGTCAGCCCATGCAGCCTGATAGGCCTCAGATTCCAGGAAGCGTGCAGGTCTTCAAACCACTCTCCTGCTTCTTGTTTGTGTTATTGCTATAGGTGGGGGATTTGCTTCCACCCTGGTGCTGCCTCCATTCAGTTGAGTGGCGTCCTGTTGGTTCTCTGCGGTGTTCATATACCTCATTTCGTCTGACGTGTCTATATCAGGCCAACTGATGGCTGAGGTTCTTTTTAAGTCCTCCAAATCCTGGCCTTGGTCCTGGCTATGCAGGTAATCTTAGCTGTCTGCCGCTACTCCACGGTTGTTGTTGGTTCGTCTCCACCGCTGTCCTGAGTCTGTAGCTATTCCATGTGCTCTATGTCCCACGGCAGCTTGGATTGTTACCTTTTGGCATTGCTTTGTGTGGCTATTCAGTGCTTGGACCCAGACCTGCTCACCTGTGCATAGTGGCCTCAGGTTGTAGCAGGCTGTCTGCTTCGCGTGGCATCCTCTTTACTGGTTCTGTCCGTTGTTCCCCCACTGGGCTGCAACAAATTACAGGATCAGAATCAGAGGACCTTGAATGCTTATGGACTAAAGTTCTAACTAGTAAAACAAAGATGGGGAACTGGTGTGCATCTGTTACAGACCATCACATCTTGTTAGAGAACATGGTCCTTAAGCACGGGTCCATAATGTGTAAGAATTAGAGGCTAAATGTAGACCTAATGTCAATCAACATGGTTTCATGGAAGGCAGGTCTTGTCAAACCAACCTGTTTTCTTTTTTGTGACTAGATTACGGGTCTAGCTGATGAAGGCAATGGTGTCGATATTGTATACTTGCATTTCTCCAAGGCATTTGACTTTGTACCACATGACACTTTATTTAAAAACGTGCATTGCATGGAACTTCCATTATATGAAACTATTTGCAGAGGTGCTGCAAGTGCAGCCAACTCAAGCCATGTGCACACAGACTGACTTCCTGGTCCCTCCTCCAAACTCTTCCCTTTTGCAATCTGTGCTCCTCCTCCAAGTTCCATGCAGGTTGCTGCAGAGGCTGCTCTAATCTACACCAAGGGACAGGTCCAGTGTACAGCTGGCCCAAGACAGGGGAGTGCAAAAGCAGCTTAAAGTCACCTTTGTAATTTCCACAGTCTTCTGACCCAAGTGCCCCTTAGCTGGGCTGCAGAATCTGACCCTCTTAAACCAAAGAGGATATTTAGCGCTGTCCATTTGAACCTGAGTTCCCAGAATGCACTTACTGCCCACAGCTATTTCTTATCAGCATTAGAATTTGTGCTTTGGGAACAAACTAGGGTGACCAGATAGCAAGTGTGAAAAATCGGGACGGGGGTGGAGAATAATAGGCACCTAGATAAGAAAAGCCCCAAATATCGAGACTGTCCCTATAAAATCGGGACATCTGGTCACCCTAGAACAAACAAGAGTTCTGAACTTTAATTTTGGAGGATGTTCCCCAATGTTTCCCATGGACCCCGATTCTCCTCTCACTTACGCCAGTGTAAATCATAAGTAAGCCCCTGCAAGCCAGTGGAATTCCACTAGTATGAGTGAGAGAAAAATCAAGCACTTAGGCCTGAATTTTTAGAAATGTTCACTAACTTTGTGTGCGTTGACTTCTGGGTGCCCAACCTGAGGCTTTTTGTACCTGATTTTCAGAGCCACTTAGGACCCCTGGCTCCCACTGACTTCAGCTAAAATGCTGGGTCCTCGGCATGACCAAGAACAAGGCCCAATGGGTCTCATGTAGGGCTCCCAAAACTGTGAAGACACACAAAATCAGTGGATGCTTCTGAACATTTGGCTGCATGATTCCAGTGGCCTGGTTCCCCACTCCCTTGTTTGTTTAATCATTTACACCAGCGCCAACTGAGTGCAATGTGCTAAGGGTCCATCCAAGGGAAGGAGAGGTAGCATGGCACAGGCTACTGGAAAATGGAGACTTTCACCTCTAGATTGTGGCTTAACAACACCCAGTCAGTGATAACTAAAACTCATTACCATCTGACCACTGTTCTCTGGCCCCTGTGTGACATGAGTTTAGTCCAGCTCCTAGCAGACAGCTGTCCATATGAACAGAGACCAGCACAGCTACTGCATGATTGTCAGCAGCCTCAGCTGAGAGGGCCAAGGACTGAGTGGGCCATGAGGACTGAGCTCATCTCTAGCCACCAGAGTTGTCTCCCAAGGCGAAAGTTATGGCACGTTGTTGTGGCGGAGAGCGAAGAGGAGCGGGTTGAATAACTCATTGTGTGTTATGGCATCATGTGCCAGCAATGCCCCTCTGCCATGTACATTGGCCAAAAGAATAAATGGACACAAATCAGACATAAAAAATGGTAACATTCATAAACCAGTCGGAGAGCACTTCAATCCCCCAGGACACTCTGTGGCTGACTTGAAAGTTGCCATCCTTCAACAAAAAAACTTCAAAAACAGACTTCAGCGAGAAACTGCAGAGCTGGAACTCATCTGCAAACTTGACACAATCAGACTGGGTCTGAATAGGGACCTGGAATGATTCTCTCATTACAAGAAGTAATTGTCACTGTTCACACATTCTCACCTTCTGATCAATGGTTGTGAATAGGCCTCACATACCCTAACTGAACTGACTTTGTTAGCACTTGCCTTGCCCATTGTTATGTTTCTCACCCTTGGATATATATATACACACACGTCCTATCTGTGGTTTCCACTTCATGCGTCTGACGAAGTGGGTTGCAGCCCACGAAAGCTTATGCCCACAGAAATGTGTTAGTCTTTAAGGTGCTACAGAACTCTCGTTGTTTTCATTGTGAATAATATCCATTGTGAAATCTGGCAATTCCCAGGTAGTTATTTGGGAGTAAGTGTTTTCATTTTTCACGCAGCCCTGGCGTGATGGAAGGTGGGATGCAGCTCTGGAGAAATGGAGAACTTTACGTTCCAGGCCTATCATCCTGATACCTATTGCTGCATGAAATGCAGCTGCACAAGACCGTAGACAAAGCAGCAGATTAAGCAACTCTCTGCATGTAGCTTACCTCCTGTAGTCCAGAAAGAGAAACAAATGATGTTCACGGCTGGTGCAAGCTACATATCATTCAGATTCAGGGACTGCTATCTTTGTCCTGATTTGACTGGCATCATTACAGGGTATATTTCAAAGAGGTGTTATGTCTTGTATAGAGGTGAGTGCCTTTGTTTGGGTATTCAGAATATTTCTTCCCACTGCCTGGCAAGAGAAATATGTTTGGATGCGTAAAGAATTTTGATAATTTAAATGTTGCATGTTAACACACTGATCAAAACAGTGAGATTTTCCAGGGCGGGTCACATCTGTTCACCATGGAAGGATCTTGCCAAGATGTAAACCTTTAAAGCCTTGTTTATACAAAGGAAATTTTGCAGGATTTCCCATCATTGCTATGGTCTGGCTCCACCAGAGTTAGCAATCTCTAGAACCTTAGCACAGGGGGGCTATTGGCTGATGAACTTTATCAGTGGGATATTAAGCACTGTGTCAATAAGGTCTATGCAGAGCAGAGTTAGACAAGGTGGTGTTTAAGCGTGCATCAAACTAAGGTGTAACTGTTGCCTGGATAGGAAGGTAACACCAGGAGGGCAGCTATGACAGCATGAGCTTCAACGTGAGCTAGCTGCCATAGAGAAAGACTCTGGGTACGTACGCAGGTGGCTAGCCTGCACCAACGCACATTGTCATTACAATTGTTACCTGTGCGAGCTAGGTTAAAGATAGCATGGTTATGATGGCCTGCGCTCCAGTCACTTGTGGTGAAGACATATCCTAAAAGGGCCATCAGCCTGTTTGCGCTATGGCTCCTAATGCTGCTGTCATCCACGGAACTAAAAGAGCAGTAGCAGTTTAGATCAGGCTAAAGAGGGACCATGACTATGCGGTCAATGCACACGACTATGCTTTAGTGAGAGCTGGGCACACTTTCTGGATATACCTCTGGTCCATTAGATGGGCTGGGGCAGGTCACTTAAGGGCTGATCCTGCATTACAGAAGACATTTCGCAGTTGACTTCACTGAATGCAGGATCAAGCTCTTAATCTTTCTTGCTGCCTCACTTCTCCAATCCGTACAATCAGGAAAATACTGCTCAGAGGGACACTCTGCTGGTGGGGGCTGTATTTATGATGAAATGTCAAACCAAGGTCCTGATCTCGTGTGGTCATTGAAACTCCGCCGGCACTTTTCATAAGAGTGGGAGTGTTCACCTCAATGTCCTGCTGTAATTTGTCTATCAAGAAAATGCTTTGGGATCTTCAGGGAGGAAAGCCATTCTATAGGAGTTGGTATGTTAGGTTCAAAATGAAGCTCAGCAATATGTATTATGCAGCCACTGTTTTATTGGAAAATGGACCAACGCCTGAGCTCCTTTCTTGGTTTTTACTCGGTTCTTTCGCAATGGGAATTTTGCCTCAGTAGGACTGAGTTAAAAACTAAATCAGGTGCTCAGGATGTGACTCTTTAATAATATGTTGCACTTCTGCAGTGCTGTTCACCCAAAGACCCTAAAGCATTTTAACAACCTGATCCATTGCCCATTGAAATCAGTCTGCAACTGAAGTCTTTGCATTGATTTCAATAGTCTTTGGACTGGGCCCTAAAACATGAGTGTCTGAAGCTTCTCAAAACACCTAGAGGCAGGCAAGTATTAATATTAATCTCATTTTATGGCTGGGGAAAATGTGGCACAAAGGTGCAATGACTTGCCCAAGGACGCCAAGTTTGCTGCTAAGTACGTCTATTATTAACAAACAACAGTTAATTTGTTGAGTAATAAAAACCTTCTCACAAAATCAGTGTGTAATGTGCTAAACCTTATAGCTAAACTTCAGATAAGGAGTCCATAGAAAAAACTTTTCAATTTAACAAACAAACAAACAAGCAAACAAACACGGATTTGGTTTTACGTGAATTAATGATTGACCTATTTTAACTGAATCCAAAGAGTTCTTTAGACTATTCTCCCTCCCTCTCCCTCCTTTCCCTCCATGTTTGTGTAGCTGTTAGTCTTGATTTGCAGATAATTGGAAATAGAATGTAAACTCACTCAATGAGTCCAATTGAAACTCAGAAGAAATCAGTGACTAATGAGTGTTTATTTAAAGAAGTCTTGCTTTTCTGTGGTGATGATGATGGATGGATGACAGGTTCACACTGCCCGAAATCAGCAAAAGAGGATGGAAATCCCTTCTGGATTCAATCAAAAAACACCTTGGAACTTTGGGAATATTTGAAATCCAGGAACTGAATTCTCCCGCTGCTCCCTATCTCTGTATTGCAGTGATCCCAAAGCTTTTCCTCTCACCCTCTCCCCCCTTCCAATAATAGAATGTGTTCACGCCCGCAGGCTGGGAGCAGAGTCCTGGATGGGCTGGGGTCCGTGGCGCGGTCCATGGCGGAGGCTGGGAGTGGAGCGGGGCCCGGGAGTGGGGGCCAGGAACCGAGAGCAGGGGCCAGCGGCTGACCTGCAACCGGGAGCCATGGCCACAGCTAGGGGCCAGGAGTAGAGCCAGGGCCACAGCTGTGGCTGGTGTCTGGGGCTGCGACCAGGGGAGAGGCAAGGTCCAGAGCAAAGCTGAAAGCAGAGCAGGGCTGGGTGATGCTTTCTCCCTGCCCCCTCGTGGGGGCTGGCCCAAGCCCCTCCACACACCACTAGGGGGGCCTGCCCTACAGTTTGGGGACCACTGCTGTATTGAGATGAACCAAATGCCCAGATGTGAACACCATAGACTTCAAGACTAATCATAGACGATTAGAGTTGGAAGGGACCTCAGAAGGTATCTAGTCCAGCCCCCTGCTCAAAGCAGGACCAACCCCAGCTAAATCATCCCAGCCAGGGTTTTGTCAAGCCACACCTTAAAAACCTCTAAGGATGGAGATTCCACCATCTCCCTAGGTGTAACCCATTCAAGGGTTTCACCAACCTCCTAGTGAAAATTTTTTTCTTAACATCCAACCTAGACCTCCCCAACTGCAACTTGAGACCATTGCTCCTAGTTCTGTCATCTACCAATGACAGCTCCTAGTTCGTACATGATACGAATTCAAAATCTGAACTTGATCTGAATTGTGCAGCTTGGGTCCATCTGTAAATAATAGGAATAGACCTTTATCTATCTATCTGTGTGGATTTTTACACCATATTCATCACCTGTTAGCTATCTCTCTGTCCTTCTGCTGTGATTTATTATTTAACGTTGCAAGGGGGCTGGCATTTCATTAATAGAATATGGCAAAATAGTTACAGGGTATGGTATTGTGTTTTTGTTCCATCACTTCCAGTCTGTTTTCCATGCACAAGGAACAAACATTTAAAGCCGTGGCTACCCTAGCATTTTCCACAAAGTCTCCCACTATTTTACTTCCCATGGTGCAGCTTCAGTGGGGGAAGCACTAGTGTAGACTGTCCGATGTTTTTACCACTGTGTTCTCTAATCCTGCTCAGAGTGGGTCTAGAAGAGCTGCTGGCAAAAAATATCCATCCCTTCGCTACACAGTGCTCCCACCATTGCTAGTACTGGCAGAAGAGTGAAACAGTGGCCGAATTCCTCCCAAATTTAACTTAGTCTAATGTCAACAAGTCCTAAAAGCCTGACTGAACTTTTATATTTGATTAGGAAAAAAAAAAAAAGACAAAACAAAAAAGAACACGAGAAAAGTCTTGCGCAGAGAGCACAGGGTGTGTCGCTCTACTGGAACATGTTGCATGAACTCTGCCTCACAAAATAGCAGCTGCACTGCAGGCAGCAGGCTCCTGGCAATTTAATTGTGCAGTACATATAAATAAATGACACAACTCGGTTAGTTTCCTGTGTGATGTTTGTATTCTGTGCAGAAAACACACCAAATAAATCTGAGACCATCTTAAATGGGAAAGTCCTTGTCTGGGCAACCAATCTGTCAGTAAAGGGACACTGTCAAATGCTGTTCTAATTTACTAATGACATCGTGGATTATTAAAACCAAGCTTTTTCAGAGATCCAAATCCTGGGTCTCCTCTCACTTACTCTCCTTGCACCAGTGTAACTCCATGGGGCAGATCCCCAAGCCCCACTTTATGCTGCATAGGCTCTATGCCGCCTACTACTGGAGCCCCGGCTATCGGAAGAGTTCTGGCTGTTGGTGGGGACCTGACCAGAGGATGTTGTGCTCTCGCAATTCCTGACAGTGACATGGGATTATTTTTGCTGCTGTTTTCTAAACACCCACCAATTTGTCACTGTCTTTCTGACAATGTGGTGCCCAGGACTGATTGCAGTATTTCAAGTAGGATCACAGCAGAGCCACAGAGAAGGACTATTATTTCCACACTCTGCTGTAGCTGTGTGTATGTGTATACATATATATGTATATAATGTCACTGGCTCCAAGTTTCTCTATTATTTTTACATTCTCACCCAGTTCTTCCTTATGAGAAAGTAAGTGATCAAGGCTGAATCTCTGATTAAAATATCTACTCCCTGGATCCTAAAACGGTCTGTCAGGAAACAAGCAGGCTAACCTCTGCCAGTAAGCAGAGCTCTTCTTCTCCTACAAACTCTGCTAGATCAGGAGGAGTAGCCCCGCTACAGTGAACTCTGTTGCATCTCTTCAGCTTCTGTTCTCCGGCTGGATATGCCTTCATCCCTATGATCCTTTGTACCCTCAACACAATTCACTCCAATAACTGCAGTCATTAAAGGCGTCTGAGATACACTCTGAGACTTATGCAGACTCCTATTTTATCTATGCCTCAGGTGTCAAGGCCAATGAACCAGTCAGAAATGCCAAATCCTCTTAGAATGTCAGGCACTGAAGTCATACCCTATGGCAAATCTATGACATCGTCAGTTGCAAGGCATATTAATACGGTTAAAGCCCAGAGGTGCACTCATACCATCCAAACTCAGTGGAGCTGTTATCGTCCTATGGCTGTTCAGTGGCCTATATAAAATTAGTGAGCCGTCTTCATCTAGTTCCTAACAGATATTTAGTATTGCCACATCACGAAATAACCGCCGCCCACGAGTGCTACTTGACGCCTAGGTTGTCAGGCAGGCTCCAACGGTGACTGGAGGGGTGATGAGGAATGAACCATCTCGCGACTTGGTCAGGGACACTGCTGGGGGTGGTGGGAGCAGGGGAAGGACGCTCATGTCGCTGCGGTTCGAGTTGGATATTTTGGGGGAGTAAAGCGAGAACTTTATTCTCCAGGACGTTCTAGCTGATCCCTTCCACTGAAATCACTCAAAGTACAAACAGAGGCTCCCTCCCACCCTCCAGTGGTTCAGAGTGGTGGATTTTATGCCCATCTACGTTACTATCTAAAGGGGTGGTAGCCCAGCGTTATGGCACTTGCATATAACCCTGGTGGTCATGGGTTTGAGTCTCACTTGATCTCACACGGAAAGACGGCCTCAAGTTCATGCTGCTACAATATGGGTAACTGATTCAAAGTGTGCAATACTCCATTGGGTATTGTGGGCTATGGAAACGGAAGTGCCTTAAGCCTGATGAGCCATCTATGACGCCACAGACTTTGATGTTCCTCTTTATTGTGTACGTCCACTACTGAATTAAGACTCATGCCATCACCCCTTTCTCCTTAATTCCTCCCCCACCCCTAGCTGTATTGAGTTGTTTCAGACAGCTGTGCTGTGCTCACAGGCCTAGAGAAGGCCTAAATGGCACCTCTGCTCCCCCGTGTGGAAAGAAACAGAACTTCAGGAACTCTTTGTTCCAAAAGAATCCAGGATTTATAAATCAGGAGCAGAAACAAATTCAGTTCTTCCCCCCTGCGCAAAAGTAATTTAAACATTCAGTTGTGTAATTCTGTTTTTGCCAACCAAACCTACATTTCATGGGTCTGTGTTTTTCAGTGCCTCAGGGAAACATTCAAAAACAGTTTTTTTCCATCTAAACCACATCACAGACTGTTTTTTCCCTTCCATTTCCTTTTCCATCAGTGCAAATGTCAACATCTATGAGCATGAATATTTCTTTTATAATCATACTTCTCCTCCTGGCCAATTCATTCAGTTATACTGATTCCTGCAACATCACTATTGTTAACTTGGGAGCAATTTTAATAGTCACAAACACTTGACAGTGATGTCACTGGATGGGTTAGATTGGACATGATTGTAAACAAAGATGAATGAGCCTGAGCTGCACAGTTCAGATTTGGTTTTGTATTCTGACTTTCCTGAAGCTGAGTGATGCTCAGACCTGGGGGTTTTGATTTGGTCCAATATAGAGGTTCAGGCCTCAATCCAGATCTGAACTTCTCCAAAATTCTGGCGTAGACCAATTGTAGAAGTAGGGCCAGCTAGAAATTCTGAGTCAGATGGGATCGCCACCACGTTAGGGTGATTTGCAAGTTGTCTGCAACCCAGATGGAAAGTGAAGGTCTCAGCTGAGACTTCAAGGCCTCCTGAGGGTGTTTTGTAGAGAAGAGCTATGGGTAATAATAACCGTGTTCTGGCCATGATGCTCAAGGTCATTTTCCCAGCCCATTGCTCTAAACATGTCATCCCCATATCCACCCGCATTTTGAACCTCACTGTTGGCTCCCACTTCTTCACCACACCAAGTACAAGCTTTTTGCCCTTCCCGTTAAGGCCCTTCACAACCCACTTTTTCCTCTCCGGCCCCTTTAATCCATTGATGATGCCAGCAGTGGGTGTTTGTTCTCCTGCACATTTCCCTCAGGGCACAAGAGGAAATACTGAACTAGTTATAACACCACTACCCTGTTCTTATTCAAATCCTTCCCAACCGACTGCTACCGAAATGTTTATGGAAAACTACCAACCGGACACAGGGCTAGTAGCGACTTCTTAAATTCATCTAATTTACTTATGGATATTGTGAAATTTATCATAAATCAATTGATTCAAAACAATCTAATTGTGCACACAAGTAGTCTATATACCCATGTGTTTCATGTCACTGTTTGCCTTCTCCTCACTCCCCCATTCCTCTTGTTGATTAATGTCTTAAATTTGATTGTAAACTCTTCAGGGCCAGGCCTCTTCTATGTTTGTAAAACATCCAACACTACTGGGTCCTGATCTTCTGGATACTCCTGTGATAATAATTATCATTAATCATAACTAATATATTGGGTGGTTGAGACCAACCTGTGAAGGCATACAGGTGTCCAGGAGTTCCAGAGCACAGCCAATTGCTTTCTATGAGACGCATGATTGTTTCCAGAGAAAGGTTTTTGAAATTTTCTTTCACTACATAAAAGCTGAGATATCTGAGATCTAGGAGGGATGAAGCTTCCTGTTTCCTTGGGTATCGGAAGTACCCGAAATTCTCTTCTCTCTTTTTTCAGTGGTGCAGGATCGATTCAGTTTCTTTGCCAGGAGGGCTTGGATTTTGTGCAGCATCTCCTCCTGATACTGTAGTACGAGACCCTTTTCCTGAAGATGATTTTGTAGCCTCCCCCCACCCGCATACTGCTGGGAGATCTTGAATCTGAGATAACCGTGAGTCCTCAGGGATAAAAGGCCCCTAGTCTTCCTCTGACAGGGAGATCCTCCAAGACGCATACGATTGGATGGAGAAATGCTCTGCTACAAGCTGTGTACATGGCAGAGTAGTAACCCCTTTCTTCTGAAGAAGTCCCTGTGTCCCTGTTCCTCAGCTCATATGAGGAGAGCGTCCAGTGGAGTAGCATCTTCCACCATTAGGCTGATGTGGGGAGGGTGAGAGGATTATCCACTGGTAGCTTTTGTCCACAGTCAGAGTATCATCTGGGTATATCTCAAGCAGTTCCCTGTCATGGCAGGGGCCTCAGGCATTGGTGCATCTCAGTCTCTCCTGGTTTCTGCCTCTGACACACAAGAGTTTAGTCGCCTGAGGCTGCGCTGCTTTGATCTAATTCCAGGTGATGGCTTTAGTGTACAGATGGCTGAGTGGGGTCAGTGGCCTGAGGTAGACTGGTCAAACTACATGATCCCTTCTGGCCTTAAACTCAGCGATTCTATGACTATGAGCATGAGGATGCTGCCATCTGCCAGATCTACCTTCTTCACTTCCAAATCCAGAATGAAGTGAACAGGCCATGCCATCCCCGTCTGCTGGAGGAACCATGTCTAGGTATCTCAGTATGTCAGCTCTGAGATCCTGGGGTCTCCAAAATAAAAGGGTTGGCCTTACCCACTTTTTCTACAAACTGAGGAAAGGACAAACACATACGGGTTGTTAAGAGACAACGCCCGAACTATTAGCTTTTAAGATTGTACCTTCTGTCTCCAGACCAACTACAGAACTGGTTTAGACCATGAAAGGAAAAGGCCTGCAAACACAAAGTAATGCTGGCAGGTTTAAAACAGACTCTCCCAAGAAAGGTGGGCAGTAGCTGTTCGAGGGAACCGTACAGGAACCCGTTGGGGTGTCTGAAAAAGCTAGACCCGCCTGGATTAGCATCAGGGGATGGTAAGGCTGACATGCGTTTTAGGACTGTGTTGATTTTTAAAGATCTATAACTTTCTAAGGTACTTTGTTATGAGAAAAAGTGTCTGTGGATAAGAAATTGCTTTGCTAGGCCTGTATTTCTTGCTTGCCTACACCATGGTGTCCCCGAAAGGGTTAATTAGGAAACTAGCAGTCCCACAGCCAAGTGGACTCTGCGGGAGGGGGACTCAGGATGGCTGCGACACTGGCTCCAGGGTCTAAGGGCTCGTGGGGTCCTGGCACGGGCCAACTGTGGGTCTTAAGTTGCTGTGTAGACATACCCTAAGTTGGCTCGACTGTGTGGTCACACTGCTCAATGGGGTGTCAGACATGAACTTGGGTGTGTGCCCGAGTGATACAGAGCTAGGAATAGTGACTTTCCAGTCACTACCCAGATCTGGAAGGCTGGCTTAGAAACACATGGATCCATGATTTGGGTCCATTTACAAAATTGGTGTAAGTCCAGAAAGAGGACAAGGCCAGGCTGTAACACCATTCACACTCCAGCCAGAAATTCATCATCCTCGATCCACATTTAAAACTGAAAAGTACCTCCAAAGGAATTGTTTGCTGCACCGTCTGCAAAAAATGCAAATGGTACATCAGAGAAACAAAAAGGCCTTAGTGGCTTGTTTGGCTGAACACTCAGTGTATATTGTAATTAGCCATATGCTAGGCTTGCATAGTATTATGTATGGGGTAAGCCTGCTCCAACGCAGATAATTAGTCTGGTTAGAAAACCTACAGTAAGGGAAAACCAGCAAAGGAAGGTACCAGGACGGGTATCATTACTACCTCACTGATAACATTCCAGATTGCTGATGTTATGCTGCTGCAGAACACATACTACAAGGAAGCCAAAAGAACTCCAGCACTGTTTTTTCCATAAAGGACTAAAAGGACAGAACTTCAGAACTATTTAGAATGGATACTGTAAACTGAGAACCAAAATTCTGATGGTTTAGAATGGTCTGCCAGCTTCAATCAGGTGGCTTTATCTATTTTCTTAGAGAGATGTGAACTTGGAAAATGCATCTGGCAAGTTAGATATGTATGTGCCTATCTAGCAATAATTTATGGAACTAAGGTCTGAGCTTACAACCTTTCCCCAGAGGAGTTGTGCTAGTGAATCCAATGGATAGCTCACATGAATAAGGGTTGCAAAATTGGGCCTTCATGTGGGAACTCATGTTTAGCTGCCAGTACTGTAAATTTTTTTTCTGGGACAATTTTCCTAATAAGCCAGGAATGAGGGTGCTACTGGTCTTTCAGTTGGTAAAGGGTTTTGTGTGCATGCTAATTAATTTTTGGCAGTTTGTGGTAGCATGGTGAGCTGGTACTTATTATTCCTCAGTGGCTGCCTCCTTGCCTTGCACTCCTGAGCCTAAGCTTTCAATTATTAAAAAAAAAAAGTTTCTAGCCATTCTGGTTGTGAAGATTATTTTCCAAATGTGAAACAGATATAACCGTAAGTATAAACTGTTGTCAGTCAACTCAATGGGGGGGTTCACTATGAAATGTAATGGTGGCATTTTAAAAGTTAATATTTTTAACTATTCCACCGCTGATCAAAGCATGCAAGAAAGAAGAGGAGCAATCATATTATGGTTTGCCTGACCTGGTCAATCTCTATATTTCTTTCTGCTTCTTTGTTTTGGCATATAATGTTAATGTCTTGAGTGGTAGGAAATGGAAGTGTCTGTAGATATCCATACCCCTGCATGCTGCAGAAGTGTACTCCAGCCTTGCACACCAGACTAGACTGCAAGGCAAATATGGGGGCATTTCCATAGCCTCTGCTGTTATACAAACCCAGTAGTGAAAATGAGAGAGAGAGAGAGAGAGCAAGCAGTAGCAGCTATTTGAAATATTTTGGCTTTTGGCTGGCCATATGCCTGGCCCATGGACTGAGGTGCGTATGTGAATTTCATACGTATATCATCACTACAGGATAACAAAAGTGTGAGCATTAAATAGCATTAGACAAGGGTGTGGGAGGATGCAGTAACTATAATTCTATTTCTCTGTCTATCTGTATGTAACAAGGTACACTTTTGAAAACTGCATTGGATCAATTCCAAAATGTAAAAAATTGACTTTGATGAAAACCAGGAAACTAGAAAAGCCTGATTTCCTCTAAAATCACCATTGGATTACTCAGGATACAGGGTTCAGGCACTGACTTCACAGAGGCCGAAGGGAAGGGATCAGAGTCACTCCAGATATAGGGGCGAGATAGTGACTTCAGAGTTTGGGTTACAATGAGAGTGTCGGTTAGTGTGGTAGGGTGACCAGATGTCCTGATTTTATAGGAACAGTCCCGAGATTTGGGGCTTTGTCTTATATAGGATTCTATTATCCATCACCCCATCCCAATTTGTCACACTTGCTACCTTTCACCTTGGTTAGTGGCCCCTCACTCTTCTCTGGCCAGTCCACTCTCAAAAGGCCTTTGGCCCTGCACCCGTGCACACACTCTCTGGTTTTCATGACTATCAAAACACTGGAAAAGCCTGCTTTTAGTGGAAGTAAGGTTTTTCTGCTTTTCCAGTTTTCACCTAAATTAATAGGGTTTGTTTTCTTTTCCAGAAAAATTAATAAGGTTTTGACCAGAGTGCACGTGGGGAAGACAGAAAAGGAGGCAATCAGCCTGGCCGTAATGGGGTGAGGGCCTGGTTGGATGTCCAGCTTGGCTACGTAACAGCCAAGTGGAAGCTACTGTTGCTACCATGTAAAAAAAAAGTCTCACGGAATAACAAAAGCTAAAGCCTTGGTAGCCTCACGCTCTTGGAATTTTCTTGGGAAGTTCAGGGGAAAATAGATTGTAACAAATTCCTGGCCTCTGACCATTTATGGTTCTCTTGATGCTGCACCCTACACTACCCATAAGACCTGTCAGTCACCCGCCACTATCCCCCGTGCCCCCGCCCACTCTACTCCCTCGCTCAGCCCTTTTCCCCCTTAAGCCCCGCCCCTTCCTTCACCGCCAATGGCCACAAAGGAGCGCGTTCGTCAATTACAAGGACGGCCGCACTGCGCATGCACGGCCTCCTCTAGTCCATCGGTCGCAATGCGCCTGCGTCCCCCTGTCCGCCGAGATGCGCATGCGCGCCCAGTTTTCTTAACACGCATGCGCGTTGGGTCATCAGCCGGGTGCCGCCGCTGACTGCCAGCCGTTGTCGTCGCGCCTGTTGCCGTTGCCCTGTCAGAGCCGGTGGCGGCGGTTGCTGCTTCCCGCCCTGCCGGGGATGCGCTGCCCGCGGCCTTGGGGCAGGGGCTGGCCGGGCCCCCGGTGCTGCTGCTGCAGCTGCTTGGCGTGCGAGGGCCCGGCCCGGCATGGAGGTGGAGGAGGCCTTCGCGCTGGTGGGGCAGATGGGGCCCTACCAGGTGTACCTGTGCGCGCTGCTGGCCGTGCTACTGCAGGTGGGGCCCGGTCCGGCGTCCCCCCCCGTCCGTCCGTGCGGGGCAAGGCGGCCGGGCCAGCCCCGCCTTGAGGCGCGCCTTTTGTCTCGGTGCGCGCCCGCGTCTGCGGCCCATGACGTTGGGAGACTTGAGTCTCCAGCTCCCCCCGCCGCCCTGAACCCAACGGCAGCGCCGCCGCCGCCGCGGGACCCCCTGTGCTGCCGGCCCGCGAGAGCCTCGGGAGCGCTGCGAGAACGGAGGGGCGCTCCCTTCGCCGCAGCCGCCTTGCACGGGGGGAGCGTCCTGCGCTGCCAGCCGGGCTTGTGAGTCGAACTGTAGCTACCCACTGGCGTCCCAGCCCCACGGTCCCGGGTGTGTGTGTGTGTGTGCTGCTGACGTGGGTTTTTTCTGGATCTGTCTGAGTGTGTGTGTGTGTGCTGCTGACGTGGGTTTTTTCTGGATCTGTCTGGGTGTGTGTATGTGTGTGTGTTTGTCGTGTGGCCCAATGAAAGTGGTCATAGAAATTATAATCTGACTTTCAAATGTTTAATATTCTTTGCTGCGTCAATGTACATCTTTCTATCTATATTTGGTGTCTCTTATAGCCACTTAACTATTTTATAGGGTTTTTTATCTCATTAAACCTCAATTTAAAGGTATCAGACCTTAAAACATGAAAAGCTGGGTGCTAGTTTCTTCATGCACCTGCTTCTTATATTGATTTGCATGATATTGAACCTTTAAACTAGCTTTGGTTGCAGGACTGAGGATGTGGGTAAGTAATCCCCCAGATAGAGTGGGAGTCTGGTTCGAGTCTGCATTGGGAAAGAAGGAGACAGTGGGGTGGGAATTAACATTTCTGTGATGTTTTAGTTTTTTTCAAAGGGCAGTTAGTTGAAAGGTACTAGTCTTGGCTCAGGAAATAACAAGCAAAGTGCAAGGGAGTGTGGGTCAAAGGTATGATGATAAATGCAGTTTATTCTATGGTTGCAGAAAGTGTGGGGTCTTTTTTTTTCTTTTTTAAAATCCTATGGAGGTTATGGCTGTTTTCATTAACACCCTTTTCTCTCACTCATGCATGTTTTTTCAGAATGTAAATTCCTTAAAGTAACAAGCCACTGCATGACAGAGTTTTGAGATAAAGTTTTATCTTTTCCCTGCTTCACAGCCATTCCAAATCATCTGTACAACCAAATGAAACAAGCTTCTATTTTTTTAGAATCAGATCATAGGGTCAGTCTTAAACGCTTGAAGTTATTGATGCTTTTCAGGTTAGGGAAAGTGGAACATGCTTTGTTCAACACCTTCACTTTCCAAATCTCAAATACCGTCAGTCTTAAATCTAGAATATTATATTTTCACCTTTTCTCCTATCTCTGGGTGATTTATTCTGTGAAAGAATGTTTAGTATCCAAATGTTCATGCTTCCCAAGTGGAATAATTGGGTATGTTTCATCACATTATTACCCCCCCCACCACTGAGTCCTACTGTAGCAATGCCATTTATTACTCTTACTAAATTCATCTCTTCCCCAACACGCAGATTGAATCTTTTTTTACCTAGAAAAGTCAAAGTTTAGTGACTAATTTTGTTTGGCAGTACATGTTTCACTTGGTATTTGCTGAGAACAGCCAGGCTTTTGAATTGTGATTCAAATGGCATTGAAGCATTGTTGAAGGTGTTCTTATTTTCTCTCTCTAAAGACAGTTGAACTGGATCTCTTGGCTACAGTAATAGTCAAATGTATGAGATTATTTCATTCAAATCTAATGTAAATTCATGAATACTTCATTATAAGGGGTGGTTTCTGTGTTTTGAATTAATGAAATGAAGTTATGGTGAAAAGTGCTAACTGCTGGAATGGTGGGAGTCAGGGATGTAGAAGCATTCAGGATGACGTTCTTAGAAATAATTATAGTTGTTGGGGTATTGTATGGGTCACTTGCTGGGCCATTACAACTCTTTGAGCTTCCTTTGCATTACAGAGGAGCTGCACAAAAAGGGAACTAGTGGATAGACCACCTCTCAAGACTATATGGTCCAAGACCTTTCTAGGACCACGAAGGGGTTTATCATATGTAAAGGGCAGGGGCTGAGGTAGGAAAAGGGCAGAGTGTTTAGGCAGTTTCATTTTTTTGAGAGGCATGTACAGCCTGGAAATAGGTTGAGGCTCAAGCCAAATGCAGAAGCCTCAGGTCCACCTACTCTATCTCAAGAAGCAAGAAGTAGTTGCGTGTGTTTGTGACGTTACCCAGAGTACACTCTGGACTGATGGACAGCTGTGTCCCCTCAATTCCCCATCCTGGGGTGCCTTTTACATTGCTTCACTGTGAGAGCCACCACTCCTGGTCTTCACACACAGCTTCCGGCATGTAAATCACTCCCAGTTATACTGCATGAGTGCTATAGTCAACCACTCATGAATTACACATGCAGGGCAACACCAGCAAACTCCCAGTCCCAGACTTCTCCAAAAATGTATGTATTGTACTGCCCAGCACCCTCGTGGACAATACAAGCGCATATAAAGTCTGTCCTTTATTAATAGAAAATGATAGGCACAAATCTTGCTATATCCCAAATGGAGTTTCCCAAACACTTCAATTCAAGCAGTGGTTTAGATAAAACAACAAAACAAATTCATTAACTACAGAAATAGATTTTAAATGACTTCAAATAATGACACACATAAGTCAGAATTAATGACAAGGGGAAAAAAAGGTAGAATGCAACGAACATCTGACTTAACAAGCTACGTGAATACAAAGCAATGGTTTCTCACCACATGTTCCAGCAGTCTTACTGGCTAAACCTCTTTCAGTCAGGCTCTCCCCTTCATTTCTCCCTTCCCCCAGTACAATGCTGCTTTCTTGTTTTTGTGTGTTGATGCTATGGATAGAGAGCAAGGGAGAGATGATTTGGGGCATGTGTCCTCTCTTATAGTCCTTTCTCTTGTGCAAGAATCATCTCCAACTGATGCTCAGGAGACAGAAAATCTGTGGGGCCAGGAACCTTAAACTGTTTGGTCAAGATGTAGGTGTGGTTTTTTGGGGGGGTTTTTTGTTTTTGTTTTTGGGGGCTGCCCACAAGCAGTTATGTTGCTCAGCGGGGTGGAATATTCACAGCCCTGAGCAACATAAGTTTTGTCAACATAAGCTGTAGTCTGTGTCTAAGGCCTTGTCTACACTAGCACTTATGGCGCTAAAACTTTTGTTGCTCGGGTATGAAAAAAAACACAGCCCTGAGCGATACAAGTTTTGCCAGCATAAGCGCTTGTGTGGACGGCACTATGTCTGCGCACTGTTCTGTCGACATAATGTGGCTACACAAGTGCTCTTCAAGTGGCACAGCTGTATGCCACTGTAAGTTTTAAGTATAGACTACCCCTAAGTGTACAGTAGGGCTTTTGTCGGCACAGCCACTTCAGTCATGGGTGGGGGCGGGAAATGAAACCCCTACCTGACATAGCTGTTAGGAAAAGTTTAAATGCAGACCAGGCCTGAGAAAATACCTCATGTCAGCAGTTTTTGCTTCAAACTGGAAACTGACCTGTAAGACCATGAACTCTGCTCCTACCTAACAAAGGGGCCACTCAGTGCTTGAAAAATTTACCAGATAATTGGAGGCCTCCTGGGCCATCAAGGAGTTATGCTTTGAGAAGCCCTTTCTTCCCTCTTCCCCCCCCAAGTACTAAGAATGAGTAGGCAGAGGTGCTATTGCTGCACCCTGCTGTGAGGGCCCCAACTCTAATAATTTGGTAAACTTTGGTTTACAAAAGTCTGAAATTTTTGTCCCCAAAAATTTTCATTTGTTCTATTCATTTCTCTTCCGTCCCATCCAAGAAGAGTGAGACTTCCTAATTTCTTCTTCTCTCCTTGTCTACTGTGTTTTGTTTCTTCTCTGTTCCTCCTTGTCTATCATTCGCACTTCTGCTGCTATTCATAGGAGCATCACAGTGAAATCGCCAAGTATCATGCTAATTCACTAAACATGAAACTGACCCAAAAAATGTCAGTTTGGCTGTTGCTTTGGAAATATTCACCAACTTACCAGAGGTTTTCTGTGCACTCTGACCAACAGGCAGGTGCTTTTAAAACCAAAACAACAAAATCCACAGTTTAAAGGTAACTTGGAAAGAACTTGTTAAAGCAAACCAAAATATTGTGCTTGCTTCCTTTTTACTATATGAAGGATAAAGAAGGCGTACTTTTTTTTTTTTTTTTCTTAGAAGGGTTTTTTCTGAGTGTTCAGTTTACATCAGCAATATTAGAAATGCCAACTCTATTCTTTCCTGCTTTTCTTGGAGTATATCCAAGTTGTCTTGGAACTTGTTTATGATATCAGACACCTTTATATCAGGGGCAGAGGTGATGAGATATTTTTGTTAGATATTGACTTAACAAATTAACATTTTGGGAATTAACTGCAAACCTTTAACAAAATAGATTTCACTACCAATTATCAAGTGTAAACTCATCAGATAATATAACAGCCTTAGCATGGAATCAGTCTCCTTTCATACTCTGATTTATCTGGTCACCTTGGTGAATGTACTTTTGTGATAGTCCCTTATATCAAGTCTTATGTACATTAGCACTTATCCCGCAAAACTTTTTTGTCATTCAGGGTTGTGAAAAAAACCACACCCCCAAGCGACATAAGTTTTGTCGGCATAAGTATGTGTGTGGACAGCGTTATGTTTAGGTGGTTTTATTATGTCAGTTGGAGAGCTTTCTCCCGTCGACAACGCGACTTCACAAGCGCTCTTACAGCAGCATGGCTGTCCTGATACAGTTGTGCCACTGTACGTTTTAAGGATAGATTAGCCCCAAGAATCACAGCAATATTTAGGTTACTTCCAGTTCTAAAGGACCAGTTGCTTACCTCAGGTCAATTGCACTTAGATATCTCACCAAAGATAATGCTTGTAGCCAAAACTATATCAAGATTTATTAAATAGGAAAATGATCTTGGAATTATTTACAATGTTAAAGCAGGCTAAGCAGCTGAGGATTACTCACTTATGCCTAGAAACACTTTGCCCTCCAGTGTCCAAACAGCATAGGGATATCTAATTCCTTTTGTATGGGGTTCTTATCACTCTATTGCTATTTGCTCTGAGCTGCATGGGAGGAATCCACAGGCAGGGGAAAGTGGAGGGTGGGGAGCAGAATAACAAATGTCTTCTGTCCTCTTTAACGTCCCACAATAGTCCATGTGTTGTTAATTGTCAATGGACATTTCCTGTTGGGAAGGATGCAACACCTTCTGTTGAAGATCAGTCTTTCATGCTAATTAATGTCTCTTTCCTGTCTGGTGACTTAGTCACAGAAGCTCACAATACAACTGCTCAAATATTACCTTACAATATGGGATACAGATGTTATAAGTGAGATTATTGCATGCAGTAACTCACAAGCATTACATAAAGTCTAAACACTGAACATTCTTATAATTCTAATACTTATTTTAACAACACTAACACACAGGTGAGACTGATTCCAGCTGTGTATTTGTCAGGGTTCAATTGAGATATGGGAACTTTGGCATCAGCTGGCATTTGGTCTCACACCCTCAGTTGGTCAGCTTGCACTTTCTTGGCTCGTGTGGTGATGTCATTTCACAGGCAGTTATCAGAGTTTTCTGGACTAGACAGGACCTGAGTTTCTAATGTGCTTAAAACAAACAACTAAAAAATCACATCTTTAAGGCCAACGTATCCATCATCAAGAATTAAAAAGGACATAAGGCTGTTTTTTCCCTTTTGATGGTCACCTTTATTAATATAGAGCAGTGAAATCTGTGGGGCAACAATAGCATCAGTGTGGAGCCAGATCAAACGTTATAGGACTATAAGGCAATGTAAACTAAATGGCATAATTTTGACTTTATTTTATTGTACAGGGTATATACCAAAATGAAAATAAAAGGTTTGGTTCTCTACCACCTTGCAAAGTCATTTACACATTACTAATGTTTTACAATAATTTTGTGTTCTGATTGTGTAACATCATACCCACTGTGCCCTGATATAAATAACTACACAGCATTGAAAATTCAAGTGAGGTTCCCCCAAATCATCATCAAAACACAAATTTGGCTTTTATTTGCCTTCTGGATTTTTTACCTGTAGTGTTGACCTGGGTCATACATTCAAGCTTTTCTCTCTCAGGGCCAGAAACTATTATTAAATGAAAGATGAGGTTCTCATTTAATTTCAGAAGCTGAGGCTTCAGGAAAAACACTAAATGTCTCCAGACTTATGATAAAATTGAGTTGTTACATGAGGTACAGGAGAGGAGCTTTCGGTTAAAAGATTCTTATAACAAGTCCAATAAATTCTAATGCAGAAATATGTTCTTGCTTGAATAGCAGCAAGATATGTCCCCAATATTTCATATATTTTTTGACTTTTTAAAAAATAGGCTTTTAAAAATTGTTCTTCTGTGTATGCTGTAACCCATAGGAAGCTTGCAGCTGAAATCTTTCCACATCAAAATGTCTATCTCCTCCCATTGTACACTTACATCCATCTATTTTTGGATTTAGTGCCCTGTGGAGTGGATTTCCTTTAAAGGAAAAATGAGCATTGTGCTTCCGTTCCACAAACCAAATGCATCAAAATATTTCACTAATTCAAGTGTGCTGGTTGTTAACTTGATAACAAATGTATTTTGGGTTTATAAGAACCTCTCAATCCTCAGGTGTTGGTTAGATCAGGATAGGATTACTTGGTATTTGTTTAAATAAGATCACACAATCCAGCAGACCTAAGAGAGATATCAAGGAATGCCTCAAACAATTTTTTAATATCTTCCCTTATTTTTTCTGATTTCCTGTTGGGGGATTTCTATTGTTATAGAAGTCTTAGAACAGTAGTTTTCAACCTGGATTCTGAACGCCTTGGATTTGTAGACTGATGGTCTGTGGATCACTTCTTGGTGGTCCATGGGCCTCCTGTGAATGGGGAAGCAACGCAGGGCTATGTACATGCTACAGGTTATATAGGTATAAGTTTTGTCACTCAGGGTGTGAATAAGCCACCCCTCTGAGCAACATAAATTAGTAACACAAGTGCTGGTGTGGACAGCATTATGCTGACATCTGCGGGGGCTGGAGTAATTAAGTCGATGAGAGAGCTCTCTCCCGTCATCTTAGAGCGTCTGCACTAGCAGCACTGTAGGTGCTGTAGTGTAGCCATAGCCTCAGTCTTCAAACAGCAATGTTCCGTGCTGTAGGCCAGACTAGGACGCTTCAGATTTTCAGTTGGCTTTTTGACTAACTAAATAAAAAGTACCTGTCTAATCCCTGACTCATGTCTTTGTCAGGTGGTGTGTGTGTGTGTATTGGCATAAAGAAATCAACTGATCAGGTTTGCAGAAGACACCAGCTCTGGGTTTGTAGCATAGGAGGAGACAATCAAACTGCAATGAGATCTGGAGAGATTAGATTGATGATGGGGTGTGTGGGTGGGTGGGTCGGTCGGTCCCAAGAGGAGGAAGTGAATAGTACAGACATAAAATCAGGAGGTGGAAAGGAATGTAACTTAAGTCTATTAAAAGGTGTTTTCAGTTTGTTTCCTTGGTACTCTTCTAAATACTCTTTCATGTATCCAAGCACTGAATTTGCTATAGTTGTCACTGGAATCTTGAGTTTGGGGAGGAAGGAGATATCCACAAGAGGGTTTCTCAATAAGTGATCTACACTGTAAAAGCATGAGAACCACTCTTCTGGAATCATAGTACTTGAGCATGTGATGTTAGATATTGGGGACTAGTCCGAGCATCTTGTAATATAAGAGACTAAAAAGACAGGAATGACATTTTAATACTGACTTGAAATCTCTGTAGATGAAATGTTGCTTTTTTGATGTTGGTTTAGCATCTTTGATTTTTTTTGCCTGTTTTTTGTTTCAGCTGTATGTAGCCACTGAAGCAATCTTCATTGCGCTGGTAGGGGCAACACCTCCCTACCACTGGGACCTCGAAGAGCTCTCAGCTAATCAAAGCCATAGCAACCAGTCAACTAGTGAAGACAGAGCCTTTGGGGAATGGCTTCTGACAGCCAATGGGAGTGAAGTTCATAAGCATGTGCACTTCAGCAGCACCTTCACATCAATAGCTTCTGAGGTAATAAATAATGAAATGGGTTTTTCAGCCAAGTATGAGATTAATACATCTCATGGGAAAAAGGGGGAGGAGGAGAGGGTCTGGTTGTACAAACTTCTTGTCTTGGTTTCCCAATCAATGAGTGCTTTGATTATCAAATAGGTACTGTAGTCCAACTGAAGAACAAGTTATCTATTCAAATGTATGTATGGAAACAACAAACCAGCCTTGTTCTGCTACGTAGACCTTGATCATTTGGGTCTCCTCCAAAATTTTAATAACTCTTCCACATGGGAGTTTTACACTAAACTGTTGCATGTTTCTAGAACTAGATTGGAACTGAGAGGAAGTATCAGTGGCATTTGTGTTCAAAATCCTGCATGGTGGCTCTGTTCTTCCTGTGTAAATTATGAATCAAGCCCTAGAATGAGTGACAAAAAGAGTGCTATGTTTAATGCGCACCAGGCAGCCTGCATGAAGCATAAGAACCCATGATGAGGCTGCTCTGTGATGCCTCCATAGCAAGAGCTGCCTGGGGTGTTCCAGGGTGAGGTTTATGGGTGTAAACTGTTTTTGAAAGTATCACATTCCATGGTGCCTACATAATTCCCATATAAATTAATCCAGATTCAGTCTGCTTTGCGGTGGGGATTAGACAGAGATGCCTTGGCGCTGGGTTTTAGACGTACTTTAATGCTAAATTAAGATATGTAGATGCCCATTCTGAGCGCATTTACTATAAATGTCAGACTGAATTTAGACCTGTGCAGTTTAGTCAACTGTGTTTGACCATACATTTGTAAGCGCTGTGTCCAGAGATATTAATTTAGTTTGGACTTGCACTTTAAAAAACCTCAGACTTCGTTAGTTACAAGCATGTTAATAAAAACTGCCAGTTTTAGCACACTCCTGACCATCTGTATTCAGAGGCACTTTCTGTGGTGCTCCATCCTGTAGTAGAGGACAAAAAGTATGAAGAGTAAAAGAGAATATAATGGTCTTAACTCTAAATTTAAAATGTGATTGTGTATAATAACTTCTTCTTTAGTGCATAATTTAAGAAAATTTAAAGTAAATTGGCTATAACATTTTAAAATCTATAGACAACTTTTTCTTCAAATGTAACGCGTCCTCTTAAGGTTTTAAAAAAAAAAAAAAGAATTCAGGTATGTTCATATATGTGGCATCAGCCAATGTTTTAGGACTTATATTCTCCATAGAGTTTTTTACATGGCTTTGTTCTGTAGATAGGAGGTGTAAGCAAACAACAAATGAAAAATAATTAGGAAAGTATCTGTACAAAAACGTTGTCTGAAGAGCCTTGTGTGACATTCCCCTCTGCAATCTGGACTTGTGAATCATTACCCCAATCCCTCACTCTTGGAGCCCGTTTTACCCTGCTTTGCTATGGGAACCCCCACTTCTGGGCAGCTCAAGCACAGCCAATAGCATGTAAGTTGCTCCCAATTCAGTAAGTGAGTGCCTGTAGCCTGCCACTCATGGGATTATGGAATAGAATAACCCCAGCAAACACCCGCATTCTCAGATACAACACTAGGAACTATTAAGTAAAGAAAGATTTTAAGTGATTGTAAATCAGAGGAAAGCAGGTCAGATTTGATCAAGAGAAAATAAAAGGCAAATCACATTCTAAACTAATCTTAATGCTTTTAGCAATCTGTAATTACAAAGTCAGATGTTTCTCACCACAGGCTGGCTGGTCTGCATCCTCCTCTGATCAGCACTTCAGTTGCTTGGTGGTGGTTGTAGATTAACGTGGAAGAGAGAGTGAGCAGCAAAATGTCTCTCCTTTTTAAAATACTCCTTCTCCCCTCTGGGGCTTCGTCCCACCCCCTTCAGGGTCAGGTGACAAACAGCGTCCCTGTATGGTTCCCTCCATGCCCTGAGTCACTATGGTCCTTTGTGGATTCATTTGTTGACCCCTAGGCCAGTCCTTTGTTCCTGGCATGGTGAGCTGGGTTGTTCTGTACAAGTCCTAATGAGGTGTGAATTGCTCCTCAGCTCTGTAGAGTTTTGCCTAGATCTGTCTCAAGCCATGAGACACACATTTGGGAATATTACATAGCGAAGCCTTATAACCATACACATGACATTGCAGTAAATATATTACGATAACAATAACATTCAGTATGCCTTGAGCATTCCAAAAACATCTTATATGACATACTTTGCATTAAACAATACACGATAACACCATAAGTGTGTAAATGGGGGTGCAGTGTGTCACACCTTGAATTTTGGACAAGTTCAGAATTGGGTCTGAACTTTGCCACACAGGTCCATCTTTATAAAAATCCTGCATCCTACTAAGACAAACTACTGCATGTTCGGAGTCTGCTAGGGGGATGCAGCATGTGTTTGGAGAAAGATCACCTCACATGGTATTCTAAAGATTTTTTTTTTACCTAGATTTTTTTCAAAAGTGATGAGATTTTTGGGTGCCCAACTTACTACGTCTTAAAGAAGCCTGATTTATAGAAGTGCTGAACAACCTCTTTGTGAAAGTCATCCTTCTTTAGTCATGTCATATTGTGCACTGAAAATGTATTTTCTTCTCAAAATCTATACCCTTGTAGACAAGTTCTGAAAGATCATGTTTCTCATGAGATCTTGGACACTGTGCCATACTAGACATTGGAGCTTTGTACTTTTGCAATGGGGAAATTCCCAGACTTCATTGTGGGATGAAGTAGTTGCCCTATTGCATAGAAGGTTCTGATGTAGTAGACTTTAAAGTTGTGGTAACTAAAAGGTATTAGTTATCATTTTCCTTTTTAAGTCCCGTTCAGTTGAACTCCTGATAAATGTGGTACTTGGCTTTACAGGTGGAAAGAATAAAAACCACTTAACATACTTTCAAATGTACAAAAATATCATAATTTCTTTTTCTGTAAAAGTGGTGTTATAAATAATTCACTATGGAATGGTCTAAAGGCATTTTCTGCACTTATTTGGGGGTGATCTACACAACTCGTGGGACTTTGCAACTCATGAGTAATGTTAATGTGGCCATCACAAATTCATGCTGAAAAAAAATCTAATTCACAGACTGAGTATTTTATGAACTGCTGTGATGTGCATTATATAGATGAAAAGAGTAGTAAAAGTCTTGACTACATTAAAATGAAGTTCTTTTAACCACTGGGGTGAACTTAGAGAGCAAATTGCTGTCCACTGTACCTGAATTATTCCCTTAGCTATGACTGAGACTATCTACACTCGCAAAATTTGGTGGCAGTCGAAGAGATATGCAAGCTACATAGAGTAGCTTGCATATCTCCCATTGACTTCCTAACTTCTACTTACCACGGTGGCGTCACTTCACTGTGCCAATGGGAAATGCCCTCCTGTCAATGCAGCGTTGCTTTTCTTGGTGGGGGTGGATTAGCAGCGTCGATTTCCGGGTTGATTGAGTGGAAGTGGAGACCCACTCAATCGATCCCGGTGAATGATCTGGCAGCGCCGACTGTGCTGCTGTCAGTATAGACATAGCTTGATTCAGAAAGCATCAAGTATCACTCAGACACATGATTATCAGGCTTTATTAACTTATCAAGAATTAGAATATGATTCTTATATATGTTGCAGAAAGAAAACTGAATAGATAGTTAAGGGGTGGGTGTGTGTGTGTGTGTGTGTGTGTGTGTGTGTGTGTATTATCTGAGTCCTGTTCTCTAGATGTTTCTAGGTACAGTGGAAAATGCATTTAAAAAATGCATGGCAATAATTAACTTTAGAATTTAATTTTCTCAAGCATCTGGATTCCTTATGTCCATGTTACTAACTATAACAGCATGCATATCTCACCCATTAAGTGATAATTCAGAATGACACACTGTGTGAGACAAAACAAGTTATTTTCATGGTGTTCTTGAAATATTCTATAGGCTTTGATTACCTATTCTTGCTCCTTCATTGTCAGTCTTCCAAACAGTTTTTTTTTTTAAGCTCTGCCAGAGAAACCATATGTAACAGTGTTCGGGTCATCTGTGTAATAGAAAAGGGAATAGAATTCAAGGCCAGTGCAGGAATGTTTCATGGGTGGGGAAAATGGTACAGTCATACAGCCAACATGTCAGGGAAAGGCTCTGGATGTTATTGGGAAATGGACACAGCGGCAATGAAAATGGAAAGGTAAGCAAGATACTAGGTTGTATTAGAAAGAATATAAGGGAAGATAATACCTATTGAACAATATAGAACACTTGTTAGGTTCATTCTGGAATTCCTTTGTGTTGCAGATTATTGCCTTGTAGAGGCTGCAGTTTATAGCGCTATAACAAAAATGAAACTGGCTCTGATTTATGAGGACTGAGTTTCTCTTGGCATTGAAGAGACTTGGAAGTTATCTAGTAGAAATGTTCATAATTACAAAATAGATTGTAAAGTTGATTAAGGTAATTTTTTTACACACTAAGGAAGGGTGCAAGAACTACAGGACCTATGAGGTGAATATGGGCAGAACAATTTCTTGCTAAGGATAATAAAACTTCTCACCTTCATTTTCAAGACTCTGTACAACTCTCCCCCAGTGTTTCTCCTCTTAGCCATCGGTGTCAACCTTGATGCCACATTTGTTTCCTCCTCCCACTTCTTCATTAGTGCCTCTTTCCATGCTGCATCCTATTCTTGGAATAAACTCCTAATGCCACTGCTGTAGGTCCTCACCTTCTCATCCAGTTTCTTTCTAGAGTCTCACTTCTTGCATTGCTAACACTAAGAACTCAGTCATGAGTTAGCACACTCTCCCCATCATGAGATTTTTTTTATTTTTTTTTAATTGTGGGTTTTTCGTTTGTTACATGACTTCTGAGCTTTTAGGGTGCACTTGGGTCATGTTTTTGAGCTTTTTTTCCCCAGAAACATGAGGGCTAGAAACGTTTGTAAATGTGAGCTGAGATTCTTATTACATGATTTCACAAGCTGGGGCTTCAAGAAAAAACCACATATGGTGAGGTTCACGATAAAATCAAGAGTTGGTGACATTGCATTTCTATTGTAAGGCTCATAAATGCCAACCATAGCTGCTTATTGTTAGGTAGTGCCTAGACATCAGCCAAGAATAGGGTCCCATTTTGCAAGTCAACTGTAAGCATAGAAGAGCAGACAATCCCTGCCCCAAAGAAATTAATATTTCTATCTTTCCTCTGGGACTTTTGACTCATGAATAGCTCTTCTGTTCAATATTCATAAATATCCCAAAGTGAAAAGTACAGAAGCATTCCAGTGCTTCAGTAATTTCTGGTGTCCACTTCTTAAGATGTGCCAATAACACCAAATCTCAAATTTTCAGAAGTACATTATGACACTGAAGTATGGAAGGTAACTTATTGGTATGAGAATTATGATTATAAAATTAGTTTTTTAACTGTGACATTAAAAGGAAATCTAGAGCTATTGAAAAGGCCTGGATTAACCACTCTGGAGACTCATGTTATCCTCAGTACAGGTACAGTAGAGACAGTGGTAGGGAAAGATTCCCACACACACTGTCTGCTGTTTTTAAAAATTATCTGAAGTTAACAAAATGGATCTCACTCACAAGGTAGGTCATGATGAGGAGAGCCAGGGTCATATTTGGATCCGAATTGTGACCCATAAATCTGTGTAGGTTGCCTAGATACAATGGTCATGATTGTGTTAGATACATAGGTAAAAATCAACAAAGCCAATAAAAATGATTTTACCTTGAGGAACCTAACTTTGTGCTCAGATGTGAAAGGCATTGCTGTTTTGAGGGTGAGGGGGAATTGCACTATGGGCCACTGTCCATCGAGGGTTTGGAGGGCGGGGGATGGCCTTTTGATGACTGAAGTGGAGGTTGAGCTGAAGTTCTTAAAGGATTTTTTTCCTCCCGAAGCTGTTCGCTTCTTGTGAATCTCTCTTGGACTTTGCCTAACGCTGCTTTTTTTTTTTTTCTCTCTCCTTAGTGGTTTTTAATTGGCAATACGTCATATAAAGTTAGTGCTGCCAGTTCGTTTTTCTTCAGTGGTGTGTTTGTTGGAGTGATTTTGTTTGGCCAGCTCTCAGATCGCTTTGGAAGGAAAAAAGTCTATCTCACAGGTAACCCCCTGCAGCCCTAACAAAATGACGGGAGAAATGTCAGCGTCTTGTTAGTGCCTCTGTCTGTCTCAGGAGACACAATAGCAGTTATCCAAGTTCTGTGGAAAGCCAATGCATAGAGCTGAATTTTGCATCTTCCAGTACACACAAGAAACCCAGGCTGGGGGCAAATAATCCATGTGTGCACGCTCAGACCAGCACTTAAATGCCTGAAGTGTTTAAGCACCCAGTTGTGAAATTAGGACCCCCAACACAGGTGCTTAAACGTAATAGTTGGGCCCACCTTTTTTGCCATGATGTTCAGGACCCCTGAATGTTCCACAAACTGAAAGTAAAATTTCAGAATATCAGAAATTAACTATTCATTAATCTCTCACTTAATTATCAAGGGTCCTAAGAGTTATAGATGAGTCTGTCATCACTTCTTAAATCATGCATGCATTGCTGGATATTTGTGAACTTAGCAGAGTTTTAAAATTCATGGACTTCATGTACCATTTTCATATCATAAATTTGTTCTGGGGATTTCATGTACAGGACATATATAAACTTAGCACTTTCTTTTTAAAAAGCATGACATATTTTTAAGTCCTATATTAACTCAGTACTGGTAAAAAGTGTCTGACCCTGAACACTGAAACCCTGTAGTCACAGAACAGATACAAGACTACAGCAGTGCAGACTTCCTCCATGTTGTCTTCTGACAACAAGGAGGAGATATGACTGGGAGGGAAAACATCTAATGGTGAGAAGAAAATTCTGTTCATGGCCTCTTCGGTCCTGGGCTTCTATGTTGAAACTGCTAACAATGACCTAGTTACTGTCAAATGTGATGGTGGCTTTTGTGAAGTGAAAAGCTCCCACTGTGAACTGGAGTCAGGTAGTAGTGCAGTAAATCCTGTGCAGAAATCACCGTTCTTTGGCATCCTCCTTTAAGAGAGTGCTTCCATGTGCTTACTACAATTCTGCCCCATCACTGTGTTAAGCAACAGACTCTTGTAGGTCTTGAATATGATTTGATTAGGACAGATTTCACTGAATGTCAAGTAATGCTTATGCTAAATGCTGTCTCTCATTCAGGTATCTTTCTGAAACTAAATCTTATGCTTTGTCTTCCAGGTTTTGCCCTTGACATCCTGTTTGCCATTGCAAATGGATTCTCCCCCTCATACGAGTTCTTTGCAATCTCTCGCTTCTTGGTCGGGGTGATGAATGGAGGGATGTCTCTGGTGGCCTTTGTTCTACTGAATGAATGTGTGGGCACTGCCTATTGGGCACTGGCAGGTACAGCTTTAGTTGCAACACCTTTGTAGGAATCTGTTAAGATCTAGAGATCTCAGTTTAAGCATTAGTGTCAAGAAATGCCAAATTTAATCTTGCAAACTCTGTTCCTTTGTGCATATGCATGATCATAGAGTCTCTGAGCCCTGCCATATTTAATGTACACCTTAGATGAACACAGTAAATGACTTGGGCACAAATCTAAAATGCTCCACACTCAGACTGGACATAGGCGAATGCACATTGGTTGAGGCTCTCTCCTCTGCACACTACACAGCTAACAAGCCATACGTGTGTGTGATACTGGATTTCTTCACTTAAAACTTTGGACCCAGGAAGTCACTTTTCTCAAGGAGTGCTGTTTGCCTGCCAAATTTCAGTTCCTTCCTTCCTCATGCAATTTTGGTGTGGCAGCTCTAAGGACACAAGACTTTTTTTTTTTTTTTTTAAACTCTCCTTGTACTCAAAGGTGGCTGGACTACTTTTGCTTAAACTGATTCCTCTTCCATTCTCTCCCATCCCACCCCACTCCCTCCCAAAATCACCCTGTGATAAAAATCAACCTGAGAACTTAAAACAGAAGAGAGACCAGGTGGCTGAGATCATATCTTTTTATTAGACCAATATCTATTTGTGGAAAAGGCGAGTTTTTGAGCTTCACAAAGCTCTTCAGGTCTGGAAAAGGCAACAAGCGCCAGTGTATTTAGCTGAGCTGTATTCAACAGAAGTTGGTCCTACAAAAGATATTGCCTCACCCATCCACCTTGTCTCTCTCAGATCCAGGGACCAACATGTCTACAACACTGCAAAGAACATATAATGGAAACATTTGGACACCTTTAACTATAGCTGTTGCTAGCATGCAATGCATATACAGTGCATATAAATTACACTGCTCAAGGTCTGGAACTTGACACATTTACTCTTCAGCTAATGCCAGGAAAGTGGTTGGCTGAGGGATCAGTGACCGTTTTAAAGCTCAGTATTTCATGAACCATAAAGGTTACAAACTAATGTTTTATGTTGTGGGAGATGCCATCTTTCCAATAATTAGTAGGATTTATTTTGAGTGTGGAAGATTGCAACGTGCCAGGTGAGGGTTAAGATGTAATTGTTTATAGTGTTTTCAAATTGATGGGTGAAAAGTGATGTAGGAAGGCCAAATATTTATGTATTAATCTTTATTTTGTCCTGTTCTTTTTATGTTAATCTTTTGAATAGTTATTCCCTGTTTTCCCTGATTTTGAGTCAAGTAGCCTTTTTATCGCTACTTCCTGCCTTCCTAGTGATGTGCTGGTCTCTCTGATCGCACATTACGGGGATGAGCAATGTTGTGGAATGGTTTGTAATGTATCTTTTTTTTTTCCCCCTCCCCCCATATGTTTCCAATATGTTAGGATCGATTGGTGGCCTGTTCTTTGCAGTTGGAATTGCCCAGTATGCTATGTTAGGGTACTTCATTCGCTCCTGGAGGACTCTGGCAGTTGTGGTTAACCTGGAGGGAACAGTAGTCTTTCTCCTCTCTATGTAAGTTAATTGTTTTTAAAATTGTTTCATTGGCCTTCATCAAAAGAATAGGAATTGAGAAAGTAGGTCAAAGAGTTCTCCAAGGATCAAATGGAGTGGTAGGGGGAAGATAGTGGTCCTTCTCTTATACACCACACACAAATCCCATGTCTCCTTTTCAGTGAAGTGCTGACATATCTGCAAACTTAAGTGGTCTATATATGCCATATTTTTATTACTCTGTATTGTATTCTTTCTCTCTAGAATGATGTTTAAGAACAACTTACTCTGCACTTGTTGTATACCTTAGTGTCCTGGATTTACATATTTAATACAAGATGATGCATATATGTAACTACATGGTCATATGCTATTTCTCAGTTTCAAAGGCAGTATCATAATGGAACTCCATTGAGGCTGTGCATACAGTCTTAAAGTGACCTGCAAGAGGGAAAAATTTAGCTTGGTGCCATCTTTTTTTTTTTTTTTTTTTTTTTTTTTTTTTTAAACTAGGTAATGGGTAAAGATAGGCCTAAAAGATTTTTATCACAAGTAATGTTTTTTTCTGCTTGTTGTCATTAGTGTTTTTCCACTAGTTGTCCATTTGTCATAGCCTTCCAGCCAAGACATCACAAGCAAAAACTTAGCATTTGAAAGAGCAGGATTTTTAGTCACTGTTTAATTTCAGTGACATTATTAATAAAAGAAACATATATTAAAGATTCAACACATTGATCCCTTCAGTTGAGGTATAATAATATAAGTATTAAACTCCTCACTAAGGGAAGAGCAGACTTGATATTCCTGATATTTCTAAGTTAAAAAACTTAATTTAAAAAAACCCGTAAACTTTAAGGTTGTCTGTATGAAGCAAAAATAATTAGCTTTATTCTTGGTTCAAAACTCTGCTCAAAAGTACCTCTCTGCAGTAAGTGCAATTTCTGTACCAAATCTCAGTCCTCCCACTGTTTGACCCTTTTTTTGTCCAGAAAAAGGTGCAAAGATGTTCTATGTTAGATGGGAGAAAATATGTTCCTTTCCTAACTCTTTTTTATGCAAAAGTCGCTGGATCACTTTTGCTCACATTAGGGGGTGTGTATAAAAAATCAAATTTGGGTAGCGAGCACAACCTGGAAAGGTGAAAGCTTCTGAAACTTATAAGCTACTGAAAATGAGAGGCTAAGGATGATTATGTAGGCAGGAATCTCAGCTCTATTAAACCAGATTCTGCCAATAGGAAGTGATAGAGCTGTTTGGCAGTGGCTACTCCAGTGCCTACAGGAGAGAATTTGGGACAATGGTGCGGAGAAGATTTGAGACAACTAAATTAGTTTATCATAACCAGCAGCTGCCTGTGTACTGCAACTCCTTAATTCACAAATCCTTAATTCTGTATTTCCCTAATGCAGACTCCTAACATTTAGTGGAATTTTAATATATAGTGCAAAGTTGTTGCATGCTAGATAACCAGAAAATTGTGAAATAAAGGTGCTCCTCTTCTCCTTGCTCCATATTAAAGTGTAGTTTACTTGAAACTACAGATGAAGTCTAAACTTGTGTGAATTCTAAACAGGAGGTGAAATGCTGTTTGAAAAAAGTCTTCAAGAGTAGGGTCCTAAAGCCTCAAATGAAATCTCTGTTTCAGATTCATTCCTGAATCCCCCCGTTGGTTATACTCACAAGGCCGGCTGAGAGAAGCAGAAGATGCCCTCTATCTCATTGCAAAGAGGAATTGCAAGCAGAAATGCTCTTTTTCACTAAAGCTCCCTGCTGACAGGAACCACAGAGAGGCCGGCAGTTTCTTGGACCTGTTCCGATACAAGATCCTTTTGGGACGCACTCTGATCATGATGTTCATCTGGTACTTGCAATTCTTTTTTAGGTTCAGCTCTTGAACGTGTGACTGCTGTTTTTCCAAATACTTTAAAAAGCATGTTGTTGAGAGACAGCTTGTCATGCTTTGTCTCTTTATTATTAGGGGCATTGTGAATGAAACTGCATCTTTGCGTTCCTCAGCTCCTGGTGCTTATTCTTCATCTGATGTCATTTTAATAATCTAGGTGTGAGGTACTTCATCTTTGATGCTTTTCATCTAAAAATCTCAAAAGTAGTTGAGAACTCTTTCCCTACAGCTGAGATTTCCAAGGTTGCTGAGATTGGTCATGTCCTAATTCTTTGGCCCAAAGTTGTGGAGTTTTTGTCTGCTTCTTCTTTAGTGGCCAGATGGGTCCCTTTGGACAGTAAGCCAATTTTATTTTAGTATCCTCGATATTGACCTGTCCAGAGAGCTACTTTAAAAAATAAATATATAGCACTTTTCATAAAAGGCGCTTAAAGCTCTTTACAAAAGCCCTAGTCCTACAAAGATTTACACATTTAAGTTTGAATGTATGTATAAATCCTTTGCAGGATCTGGCTCAAATTTGGGTAAGATCCTGTTTTTCAAATGGAAAAGCTAGGGGGTTAAGTGACTATGGCACATTCAGGGATAAAATGCTAGCTACCCAGAAAATTATGAAATAAAGGTGCTCTTATTATCCCCACTCCTTATTAAAGTGTAGTTTACTTGAAACGACAGATGAATTCTAAACCTGTGTGTGAATTCTAAAACTGAGATGAAATGCTGTTTGAAAAAACACTGTTCTATTGAAATGTCCTTCAGCTTGAAATGTCTCCAATTCTCAGTCCCCTAGCTAATACTTTTTCTATTTTTTAAATAAATAGTCTTCCTTTTGTGATACTGCCATGACAGCAGCCAGTTGTAGTGTCCATCTTAGTGGTTTATATTGCTGCCCATCACCATAGTATCAGAGTGCCTTCCATGTAAAATCAAGTGGACTTCATGGAGTCTTTGGCACTTCTCCCTTTTCATGGTAGTAATTCTGCTTGGAGCTGGGTTTTGTTTTTGACTTCTTCGAATTCATTAACCTTTTTTAGGTTGACTTGTTTTAGGGTTTTTATTGGTTGGGGTTTTTTGGATAGAAATGTTGCCTATTCTAACTTCAGATGAGGAATAATCAGCAAAAGGCGACGTTATCTGTATATTTCAGATGTTGGAGATCCACTAACAAATATAGTTTCTAAGGCCAACTCTTTTTGTAAGCAGAAAAGAACAAAAGCCGACTCGCAGGAGTGGCTGTAGATCATGATTGAGGTGCTTCGGCAGCGCTTGGTATAGATCAAGATTGGAATTTCCAAAGTCACTGATCATGTTTGTGGATTGGCAGAACTGTAGGAACTTTACACAGCACCTGCCTCACCCAGCCTAGCATAAGACAGTGGTATTAGTCCCTCATACTCATGGAGGATCGCTTTCTCACTATGTTTGTAAAGAACAATGTGGCACTGGTAGGTGAGTGGCCTATCTACTGTAACCAATCTATATGTTAGGGGGAAAGTGAAACCCAGTATTGTTGTATGAAACACACACCTCTGCCTGCTAGATCTGTTCAGTACCAAAAACGTAACTTTCCAAAGATGCATGGTTTGGTTTATGTAGCTATGATTACTCTAGTCTTTCTGCTGCCATCTAGAAATAAGACTAATACATGGCATGTGTAGTAAATAAGGCTGCAAAATTATGAGTTATTACTCTTTAACAGCTGCCCAGGCATTAAGGATTTTAGAAAATATATGACAGGCCTGAGAGACTGAAAACTCAAGGTCTAACAGCAAGATTTCTTCAGATTTTCCAAATAGTCTGGGAAAACTCAGTCTCTGCAGCCTTTCACAAGAGTGTATGGTTGGTGCAGTTGAGGTAACTTCCCCTTTTTCCTTTTCTGTGAATGAATTAATTAAAAAATTGATATAAAATATTAAGATATATGATGTTGCCATAAAAAAAAATTAGGAAATTATTTAATTGATTGATTGCATCAATTATTAAACTTATGGGTAAAAGAACTTGACTACAAGTGATACAGCCTTGGGCTAAACTATTGTAAACTTTAATGACTGGATTTACCTGTGGATTGCCTATGTAGACGAAGGTGGTTGTGTTCATATTATTTATTTTTAGTTTAGTGAGAAAGTGAAGAGGTTTGCAATCAAGCATGCTTATGCTACCAAGTTAGTAATATTATATAGCCTGTGCTGAAAAGGCAGTAAACAAGAGGAGTTGAAACTAAATAGTATAAAGACACTCAATTATAAAGTGGAATAATCAGAAATGTAACTCTTTGATTGATAATGCATGCACACAGCTCAGCTATGCAAAACAAGGAAGATTTATACAGCTATTCTGGCTCTTGAAGTGACTTTGTGTTGTATAATGGACTGTTAGAACTAGTTGAAAGAGCATCAAAGAATATGGAGGGACTTAGTGTATACACTATGTGAACTTTAAGTGGACGTTTCAGGAGCTAGTGGAGTGTTGATGGAGAAACTGCAACTTCAGCAAGCATAAGTGCAAACTTGGCCATGGGAGGTAAATTGCTGACTGGCACAAAGCGGCTGATGTTCAGAGTATGTCCTAAGATAGGCTATAGCTGTGGGTACAACTAACTTGTCTTGCACACGCTAGTCTGATGTGATGTGTTGCACAAAAAGAGAGGAAAATTTCAGCCCCAGCTGCAAGAACTCAAAGGTGATGCCGCTTTTTCTGATCGGATAATGGAGCAGAAACAACTCTTTGTGTTTGGACATTTCGAATCGTCAGCAGATGTATGGATCACCATCTGATTGGTCCATACCAGCATCTCCAAAAAGAACAACCCACAAGGACCACCTAGCTGAAATAGGATAAAACAGCCTGTCTTCCTTCCACGCATCTTCAGCTTTCAGGAAGGAAAGACAGGTCCTGTACTGGCCACCTGGGAGTCCTTTTGGTGACCTCAACTACCTGTGTGGGATAGACACTTTTAACTGTCTTTCTATTTTTCAGCAATTCGGGTTGCCTGCTAGTGCACGTGGACAAGACTATTCATGTCCATCCTGAATTCCACCTGTTTGCAGTGTCAGCTCTGGCTGTGAACAGTAACTGAGCCGAAAACTAGCTGGCTGAGCAAAGTTTTAGTGATAAATAATATGCAGACTTTCTCTTCAGAGATGGCCAAATCCATTGATGACTAATTCCTGAAACTGGGAACTTAAGTAGTAGAAATTGTACATGCTTGTGCATGTACTTCAAAAATTGTCAGTATCCTTGTTTTGTAAAAGGTTCCAATAACGACTGTTCGGTTTCGAAGCTACTTTACAAGTTACTGTTGTTAACGCAGGGCTTGTCTTCGCTACTGCACTAAATTGGCACCGCTGTCATCGATGCAGCGGCATTGATTTAGCCGGTCTGGTTAAGACATGCTAAGTCAATGGGAGAATGTCTCCCGACGACATAGTGTAGTGGACGCCATAGGTGCTGACTTTTGGTTTTGCTGGGAGGTGCCCTACCCTGCCCCACTGAGGCTCTGCCCCTGAGGCTTTGCTCTGCCACCTCCTCCTAGACTCCCTCACCTGCTGGGGTCAGGAGGGTTGGGTTGGATCCGGCATCTCCCACCCCATGTGGCTTTCCCAGTCAGGCAGCAGTGGCAGCGGGACTTTTGCCCCTGCGCCTGTTCAGTTTCTGCCGGGGCCAGGAGGTTGGGTGGGGTCCCACCATCCCCTCCTGTGCCCCCCACATGGCTTCCCCAGCCAGTTGGCAGCGTTGGGGCTTTTGCTTCCGCCCGCTCGGATTCTGCTGGGGCTCCAGACCTCCCCATGTGGCGGGGGCTCCCACCCAGGCGGCGGTGGCTTTGCCGCTTGCCCACCTGGCTTCTGCCCAGGCGCCTGGCCAGAGAGGGCTACTACTACATCCCACCCTCCCTGGCTCTGCTGGGAATCAGAACTCATTCAACTGGTGCCCTGGGGTCAGACTCGTAGCCTGGCTGGGAGAAGGAGCTGTTGTAGCTCCATATGCAATGCAGTCACTCACCATCTGCTGCCCAGTGCCTACAGATGTAGTCGCCACTAGGGGACTCACTGGACTGGAGGGGAGAGAAGCACTGCAGGCAGGGTGGCCCCTGGTGAGCAGGGAGGGATAGAACAATGCCCTGCCCAGCTAGGGCCGGTGCTTCTTGACCAGTCTGCCTCCCTAACCCTAAGGCTTTTTGTTTGTTTGTTACATGGCCCGCCCTCCTTGTTAGCACCTGAAACCACCCTGCCTCTGACGGCCAGAGCAGCAGCCCCAGTCAGGACTGACTCAGCCCTTGCGGAGCAGGGAGGTGTGGTCGAAAAGCTGATGGCCCGCAGCAGGCTGAGCCAGCTGTTGTTCACAGCAGCCATTTGGAAGAAATTAGCTGATCAGTGTAGAACGCCAACAGCTAATCACCCTGCTGGGTGCTGAGCACCCGCTGTTTTTTTCCCCGTGGGTGCCTCAGCCACTCAGCATCCATGGAGTTGGCGCCTATGGTGGACACTGGCTAGTTGACCTAAGGTATGTCGATTTAAGCTAGGTTACTTACATAACTTAACTAGCGTAACTTTGACTGACATAGCACGATAGTGAAGACAAGCCCTAAGGGTCTGAAATACTGTACATGTCTTGCATAGTTCACTGTTTCATACTGCCTTTCAAGTTCTAGGTGTGTATACAGACCAAGTGTGCAAGCCTCTTGAACTAGACTCATTCTTTGTAGTTTGTCATAACTTGTTAGGCAGGTAGGAGTGGTAATCAGATCCTGGGGCTAATAAAATTTGCGGGTAAATGGGTTTACTATTATAGATGCATTGGGAAGGAGACATTGGTGGATTAGCATACACATAATGGACCACGTTGTCTTGTGTTTTAGCTTTGGATTGTTTTTCCTCTGTGTTAGCAACACTAGAATTGATAACCAGTTGGCACAAGTGAAGCCCCAATTCCGAGGGACCTTAGTCATAATTATAAACATAGTCCCCTTCCCAAGATAGTGATTAGAAAAATACATTTATGCTCATTGTGGGGGTGTTTAATTGATTCTGAAAACCTGGGTGGTTATATCAACTAATTGTGTTTAGCTTGTTAGTCTTGCACTAGGATTTGACTATTTTTTGTCTCCATATCCTACACTAGTAGTTGCTATTGTTAAGGTTAGCTAGTAAAATGCTCTAAAATTCAATTCAATTCAAGTTCTTCAGTTCAGCAATCACAATTCAGAGAATCCTGAGAGAGGTGATATGGGTAATCAGTTAAGCAGTTTGCTTAATTACGATTTATTTACGCTCCTCTTTCTTACATGTTTCAGTAAAGCCCTAGCATTGAGATTTATTCTAAACCTTTTATTTTGGTTTATTTCAGTTATATTAGTTGGGTTTTTTAAAAAAAGACACATGCAGTTTTCATATTAGTTAACCATGTGGAGCTGTGTTTATATCTTTATTCCAAACACTGACTACATAGCAGACTTCAACTGCTGAAATTCAAGGGCATAAGAACATCATGTTGATGTATTGCAGAAAGGATCAGAGGGGTATCACTTAATACTTGTCTTTCTGCAAAGAAACCCATAGGTCAGAACTGCAAGAGAACAATGAAGATCCCAAGGAACAGCTAGGGGGGATTAAGGATCATGGAAGGATTAATGAAATGGGAGCAGATTATAGAAATGAGAAGAGGGCAAAAGCAATTATAAAAGTTTGGGCAAGCAGGTTGTAAAGAATTAGTTCCGGAGTGGGTAAAAGTGGGAACTGTAAAGGCTGATGTCTATGCCTTTATCAAGCTATAATGTATTTATTTCGTATTCATAGTGTGTTTGGGGTTTTTTAAATTCTGGATAATTTTATTTTTGATTTATTCACAACAGATATAATCTAATTTCATTTTTAAAGTAAAATGTCAGGGGCTGGATCTCTGCAGAAAGGAATAATTTCCCTCCACTTACAGCATTGCTCAGGTGACTTTAAGAGCTTTTGCCTTTTTTTGAAATAGCAAGTAGTGACTGTGTTGGAGGTAGGAGATTGGAGTAGACGAACTAATTGCACCGACCTAACATTAAAAAAAAATCTTAGTCTTACATTTTTCTCTTCTCTTCCTCGGCCCCCTCCTGCAGGTTTGTGTGCAGCTTGGTATACTATGGTCTGACGCTCAATGCAGGTGATTTAGGTGGAAGTATATATGCCAACTTGGCTCTATCTGGGCTGATAGAGATACCTGCCTACCCAATCTGTATCTACTTGATTAACCAAAAGTGGTGAGTATTTAATAGAATGAAGCCCAGTATCTAACTTATTTTTTTCCAAAGGTAGTTTTCCTGGGTACCAGCTTGCCCTTAACTTGTTCTCAGTTTAGTCCTGTTACAGGAAGTATTAACAGTCCCAACACACTCTGTCCTCTTGGGGGGAATGAATTATGTAAAAAAACTAATTAATTTTTCAAGAAAGTGAAATGAATCTTTTCCAACCAACCTCCCCCTCCTTCCCCCCCATAGTAAATAATACTCCAGCTCTCGCACACAGATTAAACTGAAGCTCCTGAGGAGAGTTCTATAGTGTCTAGCTGCTCTGACTCTCTGCTAACACAAGATGGCATTCTTCACACTTTTGATCTTCTGACTCCACGGTTAAGAATCCCAAAACACTTTCTAAGCCACTCCAGGATTATTCAGCCAGTCTGCCTGGAGATCTTAGTGATTTACAATCTCCACTACATAGTGCATCCTTGGCAGTCTCATGCGCTGACCATACTATGAGACAACCAGAGGTTTCTGTTTTAAAATATAAAGAGCGAAATTTAAAGAATGAGAAAGCAAAGACTCTGCAGAAGATTGTTTTCAGTAATTTATACTATGTGAATAGAATGGTTTTGGGTGAATTTGGATTGCTCAGTGCGTTGAAGTCCTTGGATGAAAAGTGGAGTAGAAATGCTTAGTATTATCCTTTTTTGGGGCCTCCATCAGGTTTGGCCGAAAACGGACACTGGCAGCATTCTTGTTCCTGGGAGGATTGGCCTGTCTTATTGTCATGTTTCTTCCAGAAAAGAAAGGTAAATGTCTTCTGCTGGTTTTTTTGTTTGTTTTGTTTTGGTGGGATGGGGTGGGGTAGGGGGGTGAAGAGGGTTTGAAGTATTTCGTAATAGTATTGTGCATGTCTATAACATAAATACAACATCCACCAACCCAGGATTTTAGGATTTCTTAAACATTAGGTTCATGACTTTGACATGATGTAGGTGATGGTCATCTCTACTGTACAACTGGGGGAATTGCGGCATGGTAAGGGGAAGTGGTTTTCTGAATGCATTGTCATGAGTTGGGGAAAGAGTTTTGAATGGAACCAATGTCTCCAGCCTACCAATCCACAATATCAACATACTCCTGCCTCTGCTTTATACTAGACATTTCTTAGAATTGGGGAAAGATACCTTAAACCCTGCGCCTGCATTTTGTGAAATGGTCCAGTGATATCAGCTCATCACTGCATCCTTCAGAAATGGATAATTAGAGTATGATGCAACTTGTGTGTCTTTCCAGATGAGAGCTTAAAGCCAAAAGATCCCATGATTTATTTGAGACTTCCCTTGTATCCTTGGCTAAGCTTTGCTTTTCCTCTTGCTGCTTTGCAGCTTGTTCAAGTGGTGGTTGGTTGCATTTCAGTGGTCCCGTATGAGTTGCCCTAACTACACCTGACATAAGCCCTTTGCCTCTTGTGGAGGTAGAGTTGTTATGTTGGTGTGGTAGTGCATTTACATCAGTAGGAGCAAGGCTGTAGTGTGAACACTTAATTCTCAGATACATTTCACAGGGTGTTCAAAGGAAGAAGTTCTTTCTCTTTATACAATCTGACTGAATGGCTAAAGAAAATGGGTACGTTTTCCCGTCACATCTTACGAAATCAGATAGGTAACTTTTGCCACCGTTTCCTGAAAGATGGATTTCTTGAATTCTCTTGAGCTTTGAGAGCCCTACTGAAGCAACACATGATCAATGTGTCCACCTTTGACCGATATCGTCAGCATAACAAACTCTTCAGCAGATTACCTTCCATTCCATTTGTAACTGAAGTGATTACTGAAGGACATTTGTATATGCTACAGATGCTTACAAGGCTCACATTTTCTTTATCAGCCACAGGAGTGTTTGCAGTTGTGAACAGCCGTTCTTTGTCTTTACTGGGGAAACTGACAATCAGTGCAGCATTTAACATTGTTTATATCTACACATCAGAGCTTTATCCTACAGTGATCAGGTAATCTGAATTCACTTTGCGGTGGTAGTTTCTCTTGCCCCTTTCACTAATCCCTTCTTACTTCCATCTTATTTTTGACCTGTTAACTGCATCTGCTCATTGAGACTTTCCCTTAAAGTAAAACTGCTGTGATTAGTCATAGGACCTTTATAGCAGTAGCAGCCGAAATCCTCTAATTGCTGTGTAAACATAAGATAATCTTATTAATATTCATGCTAGTGTAGCCAGTGCTGTTGGGGTTTATACCTTCAATAGGCTGCAATTGCTAAGAGCAACTTGATCATTCACAAACCTATTTGAGCAGCCCGGATGCTTGATCCAATAGAGTGCAGTGGGGCCACATGCTCTTTGTGGGAGAGTGGACAGATGAATGTAGCATATAGATGCAGTTCATATGGGGGGGGGTTCCCCCAGGTACAGCCGTTGGTGGCCAATGCAACCTCTAGTGCGCACAACCAAATCTGCTACGAGATGAGATTTGGCTTAGTGCCGTTCATCTCCAGTTTCAAGAAAGGTTCATGTGTACTAGTCCAAATCACAGTTTACAGTGGTTTGTACTTCGACTGCGGTGGCTACACCAATGGCTGAAATTTCTGTTCAGCTGAACAGGGTCTTTGATTCTCTTCTTCAGCGCTGTATATAGTTCCACTGCTGGAATGCTTTCAGCAGCATTTCAATACCTCCCTTGCCAATGAACTTGTCATAGGCATAGTACCATGACCAAGAATTTTCTTATTGCTGACTTCTTCATTCCTCCCATGCAAATACCATTCATTAATACCTGTATTCTTCCTTAGGAATGTTGGAATGGGTTCCTGCTCCATGTTTTCCCGAGTTGGCGGGATTATTGCTCCCTTCGTCCCTTCACTGGTTCGTCTGCACTTATTTGTATTTCTGTCTTGCTTGCCTCCGATGTATCAGATAGCTTAAGCTATGTGTATAAATCAAGATCTGTAAAATATAATCAAAATGGAGGATTTGTCAACATAGTATCATGCTTCCTCATGCATGGTGAAGGACAGCAGGATGTAGCCTGTATGTAGGCAAAACTCCCACCACTAGTTTGAGTCTGTTTTATCATCCATGTAAGGATTTCAGGAACTGGCCTATACACTTCAACAGCATCACACTTTCGGATGCTCAGATTTTATGGTGATAAGTCTTGTATGAAACCCTAGATAGGCAAAGTAATCAGATGAGATTGTTGCACTGTCTTTAATAGTTATTATTCCCCCCCGTCTGTGGCTAATGCCAGAGATGAATCCCTTCATATAAATTGCCTCAACAAACATGTCCTTCTGAAAATGAATAGGGAAAGGGAAGGAACAATGTTTCCAGACCCCTGCAATGATCAGTTTATTCCTTGAAATGTGAGGTTTGCGGTTTAACCTTAATATGTTAATGGAGAAGAGAGGCAGCCTCACTAGATATATGGAAATTAAAATTTGTAGCTAAGGGTTGTATCTCCTAGATGTGGATATGGTTTAGAGACCTGAGATACTTAAAATCCCTGAGCCTGAACTTTGGAATAGGCCCTCAACAGAATGAGAAATTAGGGTGGGAGGGGTTCTATATACTGTGTATGGTATAGCGACCTGAGATACTTACATAAAAATAAATGGAAACATTTTCTAATGACACAAAGGAACTGGAAGCTGCCAAATCTGGCCAGGTGAAAATTTCCTTTGTGGAGTGGAGCTTCCTTGCTTCTGCATCGTCCTCCCATCTGACTCAGGAAAAGGGGTCTGACAGGTAGTCAGAGCATGTTGGGCATATTCTGACTATCTGGCCTTTGGGAGACAATTGCTAGCTGGTGTAGACTAGAGCAGCTCCCAGACTACTCAGGACAGGCTTAGGCCAGTGCAGATCTGCCTGCAGAAGTGTAATAGGCTCCCTGATACACGTGGTGGGGATCGGGTGAGGCTGTTGGGACCACTCTGTTCTGTTGTGTCTGGCAGGAACTAGGCACTGTAGTGAATCTGAGCCAGTGATCTTAAACAAATCATCAATTTGTGTCAGCTTTGTGTAAAAATGGGAACAAATAAATGTTGAATGGAGGGGGGAGAATGTTTGTTTGTTTGTTTTGGGAGTTCCCCCAACACCTTTATAAATAAGGTTTTTCTTTTTGGTGAGGAAGAAAATTAAGAGATGGTATATATTGGTGATAAAACATTGCACTTTTATGCCTGATCATAGTCTAATATTGTGTTAACTTTTCCTGTCTTGATTTAGAATTTTTTTGATTGAAAGTGAGTGAAATATTTAAAACAAAAATATTAATTAACAATTGCATTTAAGGGATCAAATTTTCGAAATGAACTTGCCTGGCTTCTCATTTGCCTGAAACTGTACATTCACGTTTCTGGAGATCCAGTTTAGGCACCTCACACTCTTGCTTCCCTAAACTTGGTTTGCATTCAACATCTACTCAATTTGTGTACATAGATCAGTGTTTGACTGTGTGAAGATTTCATAGCCAAAAGCTTGAATGCATGAATTTAGCAGGCACTAGTTTAAAATTCATTCCAAAACCTGTGTGGATCCAGAGGTTTTGATAAGATTGGTTCCCAGCTTTTGCTTTTCTGAAGTCTTCTGTTCCAATCTTTATGTATCATACCTACCTCACCAGATGGCTGAAAATTAAGTGCTTGACTATGTAAAATGCTATGTATGGGTCACCCTTTCTTTAACCATCTCTGCTCTTAATTTCCAGAAATCTGTGCAGTGGTCCCTGCCATATATCGTGTTTGGAGTGACTGGCCTGTTGTCGGGGCTCCTGAGTTTGTTATTGCCAGAAACACTGAACAGTCCTTTGCTAGAGACGATATCAGACCTGCAGGTGTGCTCATACTGGAGACTGGGGGACGAAGCTATGTCATTGCAAGCACTAGGTGGCTTACGGGTAATCACTTCTCCACTGTTGTAGTGCATTGATTACAGCTGTCAACTTTAGGAGTCCCAAACTAGATGGTGCTTAGTCTGTGGATGACAGGCCCCAAGGGGACATACGGGATAGTTTAGTGATCTTACCATCATATCTGAAATACTCTGCAAATACAGGCTCAGGTCCTTGCTAGGTTAACTCATCCCTTCATGGTATGCTTGGTGAGAAAGTTACATCCTTTTCCTTTAGGATAAACGACCTTAAGACAGTGATCTCTGCCTCTGTCACCTCTAGGCTGGTTTGCAGCAGCATGAGTCATGTAAGGTTGGTCCATAAGACTTTTCAAAAATTTCATCTGGCACAGGATGCAGCAGCTGGTTTGTGAGGGAGCGTTGTGACTGTTCTATAATCCGTGCAGGCTTCCACTTTGTTTTTGGGTACAATCTAAGGTGTTGGTTCTAACATAACATATATAAATGGATATATATAGATAAAAATCATATATAATAAATGTAAATAACATATATAAATTGGTTAGAACCTGATTAACTCTGAGATCTGTATCACACCTGACCGCAGTAGCTGAGATTAGTTGAGACGCGCGATCTAACAGCTCCCAGGCTTAATGAGGAGACATGGAGGCAAGGTGTTTTCAGTGAGGTTTACTTGACTACTGAGTTTGCTTCCTTTTGTTCGTTCATCAGGTTTTGTTGATCTTCCAGTTATGTCATGAGGTGTGAGAGTTCTTCCATCTATTTTTTTCCTCCTGGGGGGAGAGAAGTAAATGAAAGAGTGATTAAATTTGGGGAGGGATCTTAGCTTTTTGAATACTGGTCTAAAAACTATAAATATTGTAGGGTTTATAAAGATTCCCTTGGAGCACTAGAAGGGCACATCTTATCACATTAAATGAAAAGATGCGCACAGTCTTTAGAAATATCCCCAGATATACATCTGATCTGAATCCTGATAAAACAGAAGGAGCCAGATTCATGTCTGCAGTGATGCTGTCTGCTTAAATGAAGTTACATGCAGGATGGCCTCTGACGTTGTGTTTTTTTTTTTGTTTGTTTTTTTTTAAAGGCATACACAGATAAAACATGGAAAATTAAAAGCTGATAGGGTTAACGTTTATCTGATAAAGGTCATAGAAAGGTCTAATGGAACTGCCATAAGACTTATAATAAGCATTAGGATTTCTGGATGACAAACTCTGAATTACTCTAGTGGAATCCATTGTTTTTTCTGACCACCTTCAACATAGCGTACATTGTCTTCTCAAAATAGTGTCCCTCTAACTGCACTCAGGAATATGACACTCACCTTGGACAATATGCAGTTACAGCCCAACTCCTCGGGAATGATTTTTTTGGAATGCAAAAGGCAGTGTAACATGATTTCCTCAATGTCCCATCACTGACAGTTGTTACTGCTCAAACTGTTCAGAATTCCTTTGAATTTCTACCTTTGCCTTTAACACATTCTGCTGGGTACCTACTGATGCTTGGTGTACACTTAAGTTTTGCCAATATAGTTATGTCATAGAATCATAGACTTGATTAAGTGATTTTTTTTTTCCCCTGACATAGCAGTCAGCAAAAGCCCTGGCGTAGACACAGTTATAGCATCAAAGCCCTTTTGCTGGAATACTATTTTTCACCCTCCTGATATAGGTGTGACTTATAACAACTCTTTTGCTGGTGTGAACTGCATCTACACTAGGAGGTTTTGCTGTTAAAACTATACTGGCAAACCCCTTAAATATCGCCAAGGACTGGACGTAGCCATTTTATATGATCCATAAGAGCTGAAATGTTTGGATAATCTCCCCACTGTGCTAAAGATTTGTGGAGAAAATCTGACCGTGTCCAACATTATTGGTCTGAGTTGCACAAAATAAGATGTGTGTGATTCAATGATGATACACGTGTTAATGTTTCCCCACTTCTCTGGAGCATTTGTTTTGTGGGCTTAGAGGTCTGTAAGTTACATACACTGAGTGTGATAATTCTCCATGCTAAGGAAGAACTATAAATCATTCTGATGTTATAAAATTGTAATGCACTAGTTGGTTGCTTCCACTCCAAAGGGCTGTGTTTCAGGGCTGCTTTGTTTATTGGGTTCTAAAGCACTTTGGAATCTATGAAAGTCAGATATTGCGAGCTGAACAGGATTGGGCTGTGTCAGTACTTGGATGAGACATCCCGGGAAAGTCAAAGGATACTTCAGGAAGTGGTATTTGTGATTTTTTTTTTTGTTACACAATTTATCGCCCACTCCTTTAGTCAGTTGAAAGCACAGTTCCCTACCTTGATGTTAGTGAATGCTTGTTGCTGGAAATGCTGTGTCTGAAAGAATATGTTGTTACTCACATTTTACATTTTGTTTGGATTATTTTCACCCTTGCACCACTCTAAGCTTTTCTTGGGTGGGAGGCAATTTCCCTCGTACATGTAGTAAGTGTAAGTAGCGCAAATTCCGTTGCTCAGAGGATAAGAACGATCTTGTGGCCAAAGTACAGCCCTGGGAATAGGGAGATCTATCTAGCGTCAGCTCTCATTTCACAAATTGTCTCTGCAGTTCACTTCTCCACCCCTACATAGTCACATGACTTGGATCACAACCCACATAACTTTTCAAGTACTGAAAATAGCTTGTAGGTCTGTATATCGCTCACCCTTGTATTGTAGAATGCAAAGGGATAAATAGCCTTTTGTTCTATAGTTCCTCCCCTTTCAAACAGTTTCAGCATCAGCAAACCTCTTTCTCTTTGTGTCAGGGGGAAGTCAGTTTTTTGAAGTTTGGTTTTTTCTAGTAGTTATTAAAGTGAAGCCTGTGTAGGAAGATGCCCATGACACAGGCATGATAAATAAGGATGGAAAGGCATTTGTCCCCAAACTCTGCTTCCTAAGCCTCTGCTTCTAGTACATCACAGAGGGACAGGGACACTTATTGCTTTTCTTAACTCAGAAAGCTTTGTAAAATGTCAGATCAAGCATCCTAGTCAGTTGACTTGTCCTGCATCCTATCTTCTTAGTCTGCCACTAAAGGGAGTACAGGAGTGCATGTTGGATAGAAGCCCATCATTTTCTAAGAGGGTTTGAAGATGTATGAATCCAAAATCCTCAGATTCAAGTGAAAGTTTTCATTTAACCTCTCTGTACTTTAGTTTCCCCTATGTAAAATGGGGGAAGTCCTCCCCACCTCTCAGTAGGGTTATAATGCTTCATATTTGTAAAGCACTTTGAAATGCTCTGAAAGGTGCTGTGAAAGTGTATTTTTAAATTGTTTAAATGTTAACTGTTGAATGTGTTAACCAATGATTTCTCACTTTTTTTTTTCTCCCCTCCCCCTCTTAGTCTGCAGATAAAGATAGCTCTGCAGGGAGTGGAAGTGAAGATGAAGAGTTCTATGATGCAGATGAAGAGACTCAAATGATCAAGTAACAACAAGAGGAAGCTTTCATTTTTATGCCTTTTTATTTACTTGTCCAGCCAGGTCCACCCGTAAAAATAAAACTGGAACCATCTGCTGGTGAATTTATAGCAGGGCAAGTGCCTCTGCCTTCCCAGCTTTGGGAGAGGAATTCGAGTACTGTTCAGACGCATTACAGTAGTTTGACTGGTGACTGCTGCTGATTTTTTTTTCTCACCCTGAAAACTATTCAAATGTTTGTGTCTCAGAATTATGGGTTTGAGACCAAAGATGATGGCAAAGGGGAGGAATTTGAGGTATTTCTGAGACTTGAAGATCTTGAGAACTGATCCAAGTTGTGGACAGACTTCCACTACATGCATTTTTCCTTCAAGATGGGCTAATGTTGATTTTTCAAGCAGCTGAAATCCATAAACTTGAAAGGTTTCCCTAAGTTTTTTTTCCAGTGGATGAAATCTGATGCAAACAAATTCCTGAAATTCTGCATATTAAGATGCCTGCAGCACACTGGGAAGAATAAACTATGGAATCTCTGCCAGTTCTGCATACACTCACTGGAATGGAGTTTCATACCTCAGGGGATGTGGAGCAAGTTGGTAGGGAATACCAAAATCAGATAGAGCTGTACTCAGTGATGATGTTGGGTGGAAAGCTAGAGGGACCATCAGAGGTTCAAGGGACCAGCTAATAGGAGGGCAGATGGGCTTAAAACAGAAATCCCCATTATTGCTAATCTATTCCCCTCCACCCACACCCTCCCCCCCATTCCCCTACCTCTCCCAAAACAAGTGCCCTTTTTTGTCTTTTGTTTTGATTCTTTCTCACACAGGTTCACCAAGACAGTCTGTAAATCTTGAGCTGGCCATGAATTTTTGTTGCATGTTCTGTTTGATTTTGTTCCTCTCATCTTTTCTACACTTTGCTATGTAAACTGAGGGACTTGTCTTTTCATGGCACATAGCGAATGTCTTTTGTGGGGTCATTTTACTTAGCCAGGTTTTGCATTACTATGGGCTGTCCATGATTTTGGCTATGGAGAAAAATGAGATCTGCAGAGGTGTAAAACACTGAAATTGCCTCTGCAGGCTGCTGCTAGTGTCTTGGGGTTTATTGCAAGAGGATGCTAATATTTATTTTAAATTTCTGTGTATAGATAAAGTTCTTTGGAAGTTTCTTGAGCCAGTTGGTTACTTGACCTTGCTATGGGAGAACTGCATTCTTTTGTTTACACTAAACTTTTTAAAAGTACTGTAATAGAAGGTGGTTGAAGTGTTGCCAACTAATATATGAGGCCTTTGGGTACGGATTCAATATTCCTAGTTAGTGTCTTTATCCTAGCAGTGGCCTCCTATCTTACAGTGGACTTCTGTATATTCTTTGCCGTTTATGGGATCAAATTTCATATTAAGTGTAAAGGTAGCTGGTTATTGTACTGGAAAACGATACAGTGATCAAATGATTAGGGAAAAGGGAGTTTACTGAATGTATTCTGGAGTCAGAGCAAAAATCTCAATTCTTTTGGAAGGAAGCAGTATAAAATCTGGTCTGACACTTACAGCAGGTTATCTGAACTTTGTCCAGTCAAGAGCTGCATAGGCAACTTTCTAGGAGCCAAATATCTCTACTGCCTAGGTGGAACGTAGTTCTGCCATCCTCATCTTCAGTGCAGAGGGGAAGCCCACAAAGACTTCATGTTCTATCATGCAGTACTCCATCTTGATAGTGCTATGAGCATGGTGGGGATCAGTAGTGTGTGCAGGCAGCACTTCAGTATGGAGGACGAAGATGACTGCTGGCTGCACTGTAGGGACATATTTGACCAGCAGTCCGTGTGTTGGTCTCTCCTGACTCTAGTGCAGCACTTGTGGATGTGATAGCAAAATTAATAGAACGTTTAAAAACTAATATGGGTGTTTTTTCTGCCTTATTTATACATAGGAAAATAACTGAGTGGAGGTTCATGGAACTATAATTGTTTGTTTTTTATGGGTTTTTTTTCCTAATTTGTCATTTGCATTTTAAACTATTGGGATTATAAGAAACATGAGGAAAAGCTGCTTTTTTTTTTTTCTTTTCTTTTTCTTTTCATTAATTTCTTGATTTGCTTTCTGCTCAAAGGTTCCAAACGTGCAGTAGCTCTTACTGAAGTTAATGCTGCAGTACCTAGGAATTATATTGATGCTGTTACAAACACTATATTTTTTTAGTGGCTCAATCTCCACAATGGAATCAATTGCCTCTTTCTGGCTTTGGGTAGTGGAAATAGTTGACTCCCTTGTGAGACTGATTAGTGCTTTTGGATTTTTGGCTGTTTGGTTTTATCTTCCTTCTAGACTAAAGGTCCCAAACCTACAAAGGGATCCATCCATCTAGCTTTCCATTGTGTTACTCCGTGTGGTTGCAACGGTTCAGGTGGGTGGATTTCTTTTTAGGATCTAGGTCAAAATATGTGACTGTCTCTAATTTACAGTCAAATTTACCTCAGTTTTGTGCAAGCACTCTTATACATATAATTGCAAAACCAAGGATGAAGGAACTTTTATGCAAAAGAAACGAATTGCACTTTTTTTTTTTTTTTTTTTTTTTTTTTTTTTTTTTTTTGACCCATATTCTGAGTCTATCCTATGTTTGCACATTCAGAAGTTGAGGACCTCCTTCTCTGTCTACCACGGAGGCTGTTAATTTGCTATTTATTTATTTTTGGGCCAGTGAATTGCTAGAACAGGATCCTCCTAGGTGGAAACTCAGTGTTCACTGGTTTGGTTTGATTTTTTTGTTTTGGTTTTTTTACAGAAGGGTTCTGACAAATGACTAATTACGTTTCCCATCCATGTGCTCTAGTCTGGATCCTCTGGTGGCTGAGTTTGTGCTGAGGGGTTGAGGGTAGTCCAAACTGACCACCTGCTACAGAACAGTATGATTCCTGTTTTGTATAGCGAAGTCCTAAGTCATGGTCACATCAGATTCTTTACCCCAGTTAACATTTGTTGTGCACATACGATAAACAGCATGCCATGGTAAGTATGGACAGCATACACTGTATCTAAGCAGACCAATATTGCGAAACAAAACTGTTCAGATTGACAGCACGTGCTGTTCTGAACTCCACAACCAGTGCCTGTTTTAGTTAGAGACCCAAGTCACAAAATTTGTATGGCTACATCACTTCTAAGTATAAACTAATGGTTCAGTGCTGGCCTGATTCTAATTCACATATTGTACATCTGCTCAGGAAAGCTGTCAAGGAACATAGGCCATTTCAACAAGAAAAGTATCACTGTTAGTGACACTAAAATAGCATTAGTGATCTGACAGATCTAATCCTTGCAATTCTTGAAGTTTGACAAACCTCCCCATGCTTATCTTATTCCATTGTTGCTAGGTTAACTTTACATAAGTGATCTGCACTATTCAGGGTTCTTGGTCCTGTGTGGGCACAAGAATAAATCCAAGTGGTGGTTGTCAGTCTCTTACCTATATTTCCTTATTTTGTAGAAGTTGTTTTTCAGTCCAGTCACTTTCTGGGACTCTGCTGGAGAGAAATGAAACTTCCTCCTTCTTACCTATTCCCAACTATGTCATCTGGCCGTGGCAGGGGACATGCTCTAACTTCTAGACCACGTTGACTTGGTCAGCATGTTTCTGTGTTGGTTTTGCTTATGGAAGCTATGGTGTTTAGGATCTCCCTTCTCAATTCAGCTTCTTTTAATCATGCTTTTAAACTGTAATCAATCCATGTCAGTACATCAATATTATGGGCCCAATTCTGGCTGGCAGTGCTTATGCCAAAAAAAAGGGGTGGGGGGGGGCGATACAGGAGTGTATGGTGGGAGTTAGCATGATGTGCCCATCTACATGTGGACCAGCTAAGTCTTTATGTACAATTCTTCCTACATTAATTATTTCTAGTGCAGAATTGTGCATGTAACTTTAGAGTCTCATTACTCTACTCTATGAATTCATTGTAGGATATAAAAGATGGAGGAAAGGTTCTTAAATGGAGAAATCTCTACAATTATACAAATCATATGGAAAGGGCTTATTTGATATTGTAGCTCATTCACCTCTAAGGTCTGGTACAGGATTCTTCATTACCATATAGTCGCCAATGCCTAGTCTGGTCTACTGTAACCTTCAAATGACCCATGTGATGGGACTATTTCAGGTTACTAGATGTGTTTAAAAAGTTACCTTGATAGTCAGCCTAAATCTACTTAATTTCATCTCCTCTCTCCTACTGATAGCTTCGTGACTCAATCTAAAATAGCTTTGATTGTAAACCTAATGAAAAGTGTTAAGAAAATATAAACAGGGAATAGTTTTTTGTTTTACTTTGATTCATTTGAAGTGTCCATAGTGCTGAAGCTCTTTAAGTGTCCTCAATCAGTTTGGACTGGTGCTGTGTATAAATAATTCTGTGGAATTTGTCTAAAGTTGCCAGCTTTCTAAACTGGAATTAAGTAATGTCTAAAAGTAGTTCTATATGTTCGTTTGGAATTCTTCCATGTGACCTGATAAAATTAGTATTTACAAGCATCTCTCCATGGATCTTTAGGAAAGGAAAAGGAAGAATTACCTTTGTTCATGTCTTAGCGCTCTTTGCACTTTATGACCATTGTTTCTGAGATCCTTTTCACTGCTTGCAGAGACTGTAATTAGCCAACGAGATTAATAGATATTTAAAACAAAGTATAGAACTTAATTTGAAACAGTTGCTTGTCTCGTATCATATCATACACAAGCCTGCAGAGTCTTATTTTCACTTGTAAATATCAAAGCTCACTCTTCAAGATCAGGATAAACAAGATAAGACCACTTGGTAGAATTTGTAAATTCACTCATCAGGCTTTTAAGAAATGTTAATTGAAGGCCACATGGAGTTTATGGAATGGAAGTAGATGGTGAAACTGGCATGTTTGATTGAGGGCAGTGCTAAATATTGAAATGTCTAGAGTTCAGTTTCCTTTTGGAACTCAATTTAAATTGGCTGGCAGCATGTATGCCAGCAAAAATGCAGACGGCTGAGGGAAAGCACCGTAGGAGTTGGTTGCTTCCTGTATCCAAAAGATTGTAAGGAGATTCTGTATCTTGGGCAGGTAACTGGAATGGGACAGAGCTATGCAGTGGCATAATCCACAGGTTTAAGTGGATACACATAACACAGCTGCCTGGACCAATCACTGTTCCCTTTGTATATCTGTCCCTCAACTACAAAAGGTGCATGGGTCTCTAAAACAAAATATCACTGCTTCCCAGCCAATTTGTTATACTGCTCATATTGTTCATAGTCATTCAGGAGCCAGCCAAAGTATGCCAGTAATAGTGATCAGTAATTCTGATTCCAATATGGGGATAGATTGTATTTACAGAAATACTGCACTGTTCAAATACAGCTATTTAGTATCTCAGAAGCTTTCTAAATTCATGAAGTATTGTGCAGATTTTGGCCTTAAATGGTTTTAATGATCGATAAAAGTTGACAGGCTGCTAAGGATTTAGTTGAGAAGAAGCCAACATCTGTGTATAATCTGAAAAGAGCAGAACTTGATGGAAACATCTGATATTGTCAACACAGATTTAAAAAATGCAATTTACAGTATACCGAAGAATAGAATACTTTAGGGCAATGCTAATAATAAAGAACCTATTTTCTTCACCTAGAATTTCAATTGCGTCTCTAAATGGAATTCAAAGGAAAGATGAATGTAAAACCTTTGTGTTATTGCTGAAGATTGAATACAGTCATTGTGCAGGTATATTTTTTGTTTTCTGAACATTTTCATTGCACTATGTACTTAAATGGTAGCATCTTTTCCTCCCTTGAGTTAGTTACATTGGGGGGGTTTTAAGCTACCTCCTTCCATTAATTTTTATTTGGTACTGAATATTAGGTTAGAGATTTTTAGGAAACGATGGGAAAAATATTTTTTCCATTGTCTTGTTTGTATGCTGCGGTGATCCACTGATTAACCCAAAAGGGGGAAGAACTTGTGGCTTTCACGTTTTTTATAGTGAATGTAAGAACAAGGGTTGTTTTTGGGGGTAGTTTTTAGAAGGGCTGAACATCCATGGCTGTCATTGGCGATTCTCAGCTCTTCTGAAAACCAAGCCCTTACTGTGCTGAAAACCCTCTATTTGAGTAGAAGATTGTACTCTGTCACTGTCTTCTCTCCTTGCTCTTAGCCTTTCGTAAGCAGTTAAGTTCGCATAGGACAAGCAAATATAAATCCTGAACAAACTATCAAATTCTACCCTCAGTTACGTTTACACAACCCCACTGATTTCAATTTAAGGCAGAATTTGGACTTTACCCTGGCAGGGGAGCAACTAGCAGAATGAACTTTATTTTTTCAACATCATGAGATCAAGTTCAATCCCAGTGTAACTCCCATTGACTTTAGTACAGTTGCACCTGCTTACACCAGATGGAATTCGATCCTACATTCAGAAATGCTTGTGAACTGCAGGTTAAGCAAAAAGATGTCTGGTGGTGAGGGGGGTGGGTTTTTGCTTGGAACAATGTACCCAGGCAAAATGTTTTAGATGTTTTGTTTTATACAATGTGTGTGTCTGTTTTTAAATCCTTGATTTGGACTTCTTGAGCACTGCGTGTAGAAGGCCTTGCAGCATAAATATGTGGACTTGGGCCTGGTCTACACTGCCATTTTGACAAGATACGCAAGCTACATTTTGTAGCTTGTGTATCTCCCATCAGTTTACTTACGTTGCTGTACTGTGGTGTCTCCATTGCACTGCGTTGACCGGAGACACCCTCCAGTTGACTCAACCTTACTCCTTTCGGGATTAATGCCCGTTGACCGAGAGCGCTTCCGGGATCAATTGAGCAGGTCTCCACAGCCTGCTCAATCGATCCCGCTGCATCAATCTGTAGACATCTGTAGACATCAACTTCCAAATTCAGTAAGGGTTCCTTCTGCAACCATCCTCTGAGTGCCATTTCTAGTTCACAGCTGTACTATTAAAGCCTGTGGGTTTTTTTAGAACGCTCAGTCCAAGATGTCACCATTTGTTCAAGCCTAAACTAGTTTCCCTGATGTATGTCTTTTGTAGTGGTGGCATTCAATTATACAGTGTGACTAAGTGCTGGGTCCATCTCCTTTTAAGATGTGTTTGCCACAGATGACTATGCTGTTGTAACCAGTATAAAAATATTCAAAATAACTAAGATTCTCCTTTTCTCTCTGGGTTGTTTCTGTATCTGATGCACATTATTTGACCTATAGCTGCTATACTTCACTGGATCTCTGCAAGGTAAATCCAGCAAGTTGGTTCAAGTATGGAACCTTTTATTCTGAGATTTAAAAAAGAAAAACAAAAAGAATCCATTAAAATTTTACACATTTTACATCTACTTCACTTCCAAAATGGGGAAAATGTCTAGGTAATAACATTATTTAGCCAGAAATCAATATGGGATCTGCTTTGCTTTCTGGGAGATGTACTTATTTCTGAGTGACCTTTTGAGCATTTTTAAGATGTTCATATTTAAGATTTCTTAGACATTTGTCTGCCATTGCACAGTAACTTTTAAGTGATTTGTAAAAACTCTGAAATTGCCTCTGACTCATACATTTCATATGAATGTCTTTGTAGCTTGTTCTGTGCCTTTTCTTTACCTAATGCAAGCTCTCTCAATAAACATAAGCTGTTCTGGAACATTGCAAACCTATTTTAATGTACTGATTTTACTTGCCTGACCCTCTTTGTTGTTTTCTGGAGGATGAGAAGTGATCTCTTAATAAACAGATATTTATAACTGACTGCAGGAGGAAATTGACAAGGTGGAAAGCAGGTCATTTTCAGATGGCAATGCTGCAAAACGCCTGGGAAACTGGGACTGTCAGTACTAATCAATATATTCCACCATATCTATCATAAATCATTTCTAACAAAAACAAACTGGAGCCAGTGGAATGTGAGAATCAATTTACAACCAGCCTCAATCGTTGCTTGATGTTGAAAGACTGGAAATGCTCTTGGGGATTTAGCACAGTAAAATGTCAGTGCTGCTGCTGCTAATGTTTATCTTATGGTAGTGTCCACAGACATCGATTAGGAGTGGGATCCTGTTGTGTTGGGTGCTGTACGAACACATGAAAATACAGACCTTACCCTAAAGAGTTCAGTCTAAAATTACACCACTTTATGAAATACACTGACAGCTAATGGCAGTATTTTAACACTTGTTTTCATTAACTAAGAAGAAAGTAATGAATAGCTGAAGTGCACATCCTTCATCATGTCAAGAGTCTTTTTATATTCCTGAACAAATATGGCTTAGGGAAACTGGGGATAGTGGTCTTCTCTAAGTATTGGGCAACAGGTTTTTCCCTGTGATATATCCATCACTGCATAGAAATTGAAGGATTTTTTTTAAATGGCAGGTTCTTTGGGCATGTCTGTAAATAAGGCATCTTTGACTTAATTTTTTAACTTCCCCTTCAATAGCTCCTTTTGTGCAAGGATAAATCACTTCAGAGATCTATATTTTTGATTTATACAAACTAAATAGAAAAGAGCATGTTTCCAGTACTAAGTTATGTACACCACTGTCTGAGAGGTATGTTGCCATTTTCCCTTCTGCAAAGTGAGGCTAAGTGAAACTGACTATTAGCAAGACTCCTGGCTTATATTCCCTCCTCTGACATTGGGCACTGACCTAGATGGGAAGAAGTCAGTCTGCTCTCACATCACTTCATTGTTTAAAATAGTCCTCGATCTTTGGGTTCACCTCCTTTATATTCTTGCAGCATAAAGGAAATATCTCCAACTTAAAACAAAGTACTTCTAAAGCCGAGACTTTTTCCTCGGCAGTCATCTACAAGTGAATTGTTACAAATAGTTGAAGTGTCCATAACAACCAAATGACCAATTATTTCCTTTGTTTAGAATTACTAAACAAAACTTTGTTTCCTATTCCTGTGGACATTACATTTGTCTCCTCTATCTATAATGGTTTAACACTTTCTCCCTTTATTTTAATTTTCAGTATAGCGTTGGTGAAAGGTGTAGACCTAATAGCCCTGCTACTGAAGGTCTCTGGCTACAGAATCTGTACAATGCAGCTAACACCAGTAAAAACTTCCATATCCCTTACCACTAATTGCCTTAGTTATGCCCTGGAGGGAACAGCTGAGTTGAGAGAGTAGGGGCTTGTCTATACTTAACACTGTGCTGCTGTAGTACTTCCGTGCAGATGCTACATATGCTGACAGGTGGGGTTTTCCTGTCGCTGTAGGTAACCCATCTCCCTGAGAGGCAGTAGCTACATCGATGAAAGAATTCTTTGGTCGACCTAGCGCTGTCTACACAGGGATTTAAGTTGGCTCAGAGGTGAGGAGTTGGTAGTTGAACTGACCTTATTTTCTAAGGTAGACCAGGTCTAGGTCTGTCCTTGGGCAAATTCCCATGGTCAACAAGTTAGTCATCTGTAGCCAACCATTGGTTTATCTGCACTCATACAAACCCCTAGTGATAAAGCCGTGACTTTCACTGATGCATTCTTTTCTTACCTGGAACTGAGTAAGACCATGTCTACACCACCACTTATGTCACTCAGGGATATGAAAGAAACACACCTCTGAGTGATACAGGTTTCACAGGCATAAGTGCTCATGTGCACAGCGCTGTGTCAATGGGAGTGCTTCTCCCGTGGACATAGCTACCGCTGCTCGTTGAGGTTTTTTATATCTATTCCATCAGCATAGAGCAGCTACATGAGCAATGTTGCAGCAGCCAGGCTGCATCCGTACAGCTGTGCCACTGTAAGTTCACTAGTGTAGACATGGTCTAAAATGCCCTGCCGTGAACTGCGGCTTTAACACGAATGTCTGTAACTAGGACACATCCCTGCTGTGGTTGAGGGCTATTTAGTTACTGGCTCTCACACCTTTCAATCAGCCAGGCCCAAATGAGAAATGCAATTTTTAAAAGACCCGAAATGAGGGAGACAAACTCTTCATGTGGGAATTTGAAAGTATTGTGGTATTTGTTCCTTAGTGTGAATAACTGTCTACAAGACGTAAGCTGCTTTGTTCTCCATTTCTGATGTAAGTTATCAGTAATACAGGTAAGGATATCACCCTTGTGTGCGCAAGCTATGAGATGTTAGGACTAACATCAGTGTCATTGCTTGAAATCGGGGACACTGTGAGATGTATGCTTGCCCTCTGGGAAGGCTGCCAGCAATGGTGCTAATTGTGGTGACAGTAACACATTTCTCCATGGACAACTAAACAGCCATCAAACAGTAACAACTTTTAGTGATGTCTAACCTGGACTAGATTTAATCTGGTGTGGTAAAGGTGAAAAATCTCTCCCACTGCAGCCTCCTGGATTGATTTTTTTGTTTTTAAAAAAAGCAGATTTCTGAAGTAGACTCAACTCTGTCTTTTCCAGAATTATCCATTCACATCTTCCTTGGTGGTTGGAGATGAGACAAACGGGTGGCCAAATTACCTTTGAATTTCTGAAGGAAACAACCACAGTCTTGACCTGCTGCTGCGAAGAGCATCTTCACTGAGTGATAACTCCTCAACCCTTTTAGGGGAAAAACACAGCCTTGTGCAGAAATGACAGCGGTTCTCTCGTAGATCATGTGCCTAATTCCTCAAATTAAAAAAGCAAATCGCCTGTGTTGTCTGTCTAACCATATTTCTCTGCCAGGTGACAGTTGCAGTTGATGAGCCTTGTCCTCACCCTGAAGAGGAGAGGATAGATGTAAGGAGGTCTTGGGCTTCACTTTGGGCACCCCTCTCCCACTCTGTCCTAGTGTAGTGACATTGTAAGGGTCTTGTGATTATGTTGTGGGAGGGTCTCTTTGTGCAATTTCCTCCAGGCAGTTTCCTCTCTCCCTGATACACAGTGCTGCTCTCTCCTTGCACACCAAGTTCCTTCGCCAGCTGCTTGTACCCCTCACCCATTCCGTTACCCACTTACTCATGACAGTTGAGAACCCTCCAGCTACTCCAGCATCTTGCTCCTCACCTGGTAATCTCAACCTTCAAGATGTATCTACTTAGCACCTCCCTTGTCCTCTAGTACCCCTTGACGCTCACCCACCTACCCCAGCCCTCGCTTTCAACGTTGAGCAGCGCCGTGACTTACCCCTGCCACATCTGGGGGTAGGGTGTATTGACTACACATTGAAGTCTCTGGTTATGCAGACTTACTCATGACATAATTTACGTGAAATGTTAGCTACGGGGCTCCATGACACTTGGCAGATATGAACAGACATATCTATACAGTGTCTAGTGAGGTTGCAAGCTATTCAGGGAAGAAGCCTTATCTGTAAATTGCCTATGCACTAGATGAATAATTATCCACTATATAAAAAGCCTAACTTAGTTGCAGAAAACCCAATGCATATGAACCTAGACAAATATCTCTTTGGGCTTGCCTCCCAAGCCCTATGATCCAATTACTCTGTGCAGCTGAATATTAACTAGCGCATATCAAGCTCCAGTTAACATCTGCCACACATCTCTGCTCTTGCTATTATTCCCTTGGGGGAATAGCCCTTGACATTTCATACAGAAGGAAATCATGACAAAATCCTGCTCAAAGCAGTGGCACGTGTGGTTTCCCATTAAGCTGAAATCTGTGGGGTGCAAACATGCTGCCTCACAACCAGTTAGAGACCATGCATTGGGCTTCTTGCCAGCATCTGCTTAATCCTCTTGCTTATCCTTGAATCTTTGCAATAGCCAGGAGGAGAGATGAGCTGCCAGTGGTAATTCCTTGGTGATTAAGAGCAGAACACTCCATTTAACGCTGTTCTGCTGAGGCTTGGTGCATTCTGTTGCAGTCATTTAAGAGATCACCTAGTTTGTCTTAAACACCAAGTGTTCAGCATAACAGAAACATGTTCATATCCAGCAGATTGGCTCTAAAACTAGTGCATCCCGGGCTACCTCAGATCGTGTTTCAGTAAGATCCAATGCCATGACGTTTGGTTCGGACAACATTTAGGTAGGATGCTGAGTATTGCCAGCTGCAGGTGTTCAAAAATCATGAGACGTGTTAAAAATAAAGGGAGAGAGCTAATTTGCTTTCTGGTGTTTTGAGCTTTCGGGACGCCTGTTTACAAGCTTGTCTCTGCAGCTGTGGGTCTGTCTACACAGCAATGTAAGCCTAGGAATCAAGTCAGTGGACCTGCGTCAGGGAACCTGGGCTTGAGCGTCTACATTGCATTTTAACCCTAGGTTAAGAATTTTCTGACCCAGGCTTGTACCTAGGGCTCTGGAGTCCATACTGGAGTGCACAATCCTGAGTCAAAGTAAGCCTATCCCAGCGTGGCTGGGGCCCTCTCCGCCACCCCACGTTGACACTCTAGTCTAGGAACGTCTTGCACTGTGGGAAAACTCTACTGCCCATCCTGGTTCCTAACTATGATGGTGCTATTGATAGGACTCAGGTGTCCATAAGAAGCACCCGAGTACATAAACAGCATAATTCGCCCTCGGGTGGCTGTCTCAATACAATGACTGCAGTTTGAGAAGGCTTGATACCGAACAACCATCTAATCTGAGACCTGGGCTCTCCACCTCTAGGCTGAGTCACACTGGCAAGAAAATGCCCCTGTGCACATGTGCTGAGGATAATTAGGACATCCGTCTCCAGGGCTGTCAAACTATTACAGTGAAACTTTGCCATTCTTAATTTTTTAAATGGGACGTTCAATGAAGGTGTTTTTGTTTGGTTGGTTTTTTATTTCTTTTTGTCGGTTTGTTTCGACGTTCAACATAAAATGAAGGTATCCGAGAAAACACACGCACACACTGGCCTGGCTGCTGCCAGTAACAAGCAGAGTGCCCCAGGGGTTGGTCCTGGGGCCGGTTTTGTTTGACATCTTCATTAATGATCCAGAGAATGGTGTGAATGACACCCTCAGCAAGTTTGCAGATGACACTAAGCTAGGAGGAGTGGTAGATACGCTGGATAGGATACAGAGTGACCTAGACAACTTGGAGGATGGGGCCAAAAGAAATCTGATGAGGTTCAACAAGGACAAGTGCAGAGTCCTGCACTTAGACCGGAAGAATCCCATGCACAGCTACAGATGGGAGACCAACTGGCTAGGCAGCAGTTTGGCAAAAAAGGACCTAGGAATTACAGTGGACAAGAAGCTGGATATGAGTCAGCAGTGTGCCCTTATTACCAAGAAGGCTAACGACATATTGGGCTGCATTAGTAGAAGTATTGCCACATGTGGAGTAGTGTTTCAGTTTTGGGACCCCCACTACAGGAAGGATGTGGACAAATTGGAAAGAGTCCAGCAGATGGCAATAAAAATGATTAGGGGGCTGGAGCACATGACTTATGAGGAAAGGCTGCGGGAACTAGGCTTGTTTAGTCTGCAGAAGAGAAGAATGAGGGGGGATTTGATAGCAGCCTTTAACTACCTGAAAGGGGGTTCCAGGAAGGATGGAGTTAGGCTGTTCTCAGTGATAGTAGATGACAGAACAAGGAGCAATGGTCTCACGTTGCAGTGGGGGAGGTCTAGGTTGGACATTAGGAAAAGTTTTTCCCTAGGAGGGTGGTGAAGCACTGGAATGGGTTACCTGGGGAGGTGGTGGAATCTCCATCCTCAGAGGTTTTTAAGGCACAGCTTGACAAAGCCCTGGCTGGGATGATTTAGTGGGGGTTGGTCCTGCTTCGAGCAGGGGGTTGGACTAGATGATCTCCTGAGCTCCCTTCCAACCCTAATCTATGAGTCTATCAACCGGCAGTGTTCATCCCCAGGGCTTGGGGTGCAGAGTGCTCCAGCACCCACCAGGCTCACTCCCACTCACTGCCTTCCCAGTGCATGGTGCCCAGGTGCCTCTGCACCCTTAGCCCCAAGAAGGATGGGGGTAGGGAGGGTGGAGAACAAGGGCCATAGAGTGCAATGTGACCAAGCAGCTGTCCAGGGATGGGAGGCGGCAGAGCTCCCGGCTCAGCACAGCTGGGGGAGGGATGATCTGCAAAATCTAGCAGCTCCCTGCTCCGGGCAAGCTCCACACATAGAATTACCATACAGCCAGGTTTTCCTGGACCTCTTTTTTTTGGTCCTCTGATCTCCTTTTGGGTAGATTTTTGAAATATGAACAACTGTCCGTGATTTTTCCCTTGCTCATCCTTTTTCCACCATCAGTTCTGGTAGAACTGCAATTCCTGGCATGCCCTGATAGCGGTGTGCGTGTTGACTGGTTTGCCACCCTTCCTTCTGCTCTGCTGCTGGCGGTGGCACTGCCTTCAGCGCTAGGCAGCCGGAACGTGTCTGCTACTGGCCAACCATCCAGCTCTGAAGGCAGCGCCGTCGCTGGCAGCAGTGCAGAAGGAAGGGTGGCGTGGTATTGACTGGGTAGCTGAAAGGGCTCCTACAACTTTCAGGCATGCATCTTGCAAAGACATTCATGGCTACTTGGTGAACAATCAAGCACAGCTGAGAAAGAGACGTTCTTCAGACAAATATGCATGGGCACAACAGGAAGAATTGCACTAGGAAAGGACTGGCTACATGTCAAAAGGTACATTTAAGTTTGACCTTACATTTAATTTTCAGGCTTGTTTATACACGTTTAGCTATTCAAAGTAAAAAGAAACTATACAGTAAAAACAGTACCCCCAGCATCCCCTTCTAACTCCCTCTTTCCCCAGCAATATCCTCTATTGGGGAACTCGAAATATGGTCACCCTATCCACACAGCAGTGAGGAGAAGCTGGAGCCAGAGCAAGCACTGCTGTGAGAGGGGCAGGAACAGGGAGCGTGTTTGGCCAGGTACCAGGGTTTTCCGGCCACTGCCCTGGCTGTCTGTAGCACTGGTCCTCTGCCACTGGGAACTCTGGGACATACTCAGAGGACTTCTGGGACCTGAGTCAAGCTGGGGCCCCATGCACACAGGAAAGCAATAGGGCTTGGACCCTCCAGCCCTGCCGGGTCCTGGGACCCTGGGTTTAAGCCCTAGGTTAGCCCAATTGGTGTGTGGACACAAGGGGGTTAGGCTTGAGCCTGGGCTTTCATAGCCATACCCTCTGAGGACTAAAAACTCTTATAACAAAGGACACTAAGAGTCTCATGGAGTCACTTGATTTCAATGCCTGGGGCTTTAAGACAAACACCAGATATCAGGAGCCCTGGCAACATTTTGTCACCACCAAGCAAAAGCCAACCTGCTGTAGGAAGAGGTCTTGGCGACCGGGATAGGAGGTTGCCTTCCCTCTGCAGGGGTACTTGGCCTTTTGGGAAGCAATACTGAGCACTACCCACATGTGTTTCTAGTGTGAAAAGTAACTTTATAGAAACAGCCTTGTGGGATTGCCGGCTTGGCGCTGGTGCTGTGCTTTTACCCACGGCGAGTCTAGCCACATGCTCTGGGCTGGCCCAGTGCAGCTGAAGCAACTTGGGCTGGAGCTGGTGCCAGCCTCGTCATCCCCAAAGGTTCAAAAAACTAGAAGATTGACCCTTTCCCCCCCAAATCATAACATTTTGAAAGTTTAAATAGTGTTTTTGGTCTGTCTTTGACAGTTTGACCCCCCCCTGCCCATCTTCAAGAAAAGGACTGAGACCCATCCAGGCACTGGATGTAGACCAGAGAGACTGTACAAGCCTGCAAACTCCACAGTTCTACTGGAAACCTGATATATATTTGTCTTTCAAATCATTTGTAGGTAGGTATCTGATTGCTTTAATCATTTAACGCCTCTCACCTTGTTCATTTCTTTCCTTTTATAACAAACCGTTATTGTTTGTTACTAAAGGACTGACTGGCAGCGTGGTATTTTGGGTAAGATCCAAACATATTGATCTGGTAACTGACCCTTTGAGGAGAACGTTTTGGTAAAGGGAATAGAGTTTTAAATAACTTCTTTCTTTACTGGACTTAGTGGCTGATTGGGAGCCTGAGACTGAAATGCAATAAAGGGGGCTGTGTGTTTCTTGATTTTTAGCTTCTTGATAACCAGTGTGATCATAAGCACTGTTTGTGACTGGTTGGTAAATTTACTGGAGTGTCAGCCACCAGTGCTGGGAGAATCTGCTCTCCTTTTGCAGCCTGCCCTGACCTTGGCATTTTCAGGTGGCTACTCCAGACAGGGGTGGGTCACGCTAAACACTGTTGCCAGCTCTCCCAGTTGTACAGAGTGAGGTGATGACACACCTAGCCCCTATGTCAATTGTGTCCCTCCAGTTCCACATCTGCCTGTCCCTCCAGCCCTCAAACCTATGCTTTCTGAAGCTCTGGTGGTAATTCACCCCTTCTTCTAGGCCCTGGGGGCGGGGGGCAGCTGTAGTGGATTCTCTTCCCTTCCCAAGCCTGGTGTTTGGGAGGAAGCAGGGCTAGAGCACTGACCGGCTGTGGGAGATCCAAGTTCAGTTCCTGGTTCTGCCACAGACTTCCTGTGCGTGAGCTCTGAGCGGGTCACTTAATCTCTTTGTGCTTCAGTTTCCCGTCTGTGACATAGAGATAATGGCTCTGCCTAGCTCGGGGAGTTGAGGATGAATACATCACACACACACACTGCCCCGATACTAGGCTGATGGTAGTCATGTAAGTACCGGGGCAGGAGCAGAAGAGCCAGTTGTTCACGGGAGGTGGCAGCAGAGATGCTCTGAGCTGCTGGGCTTTTTCTGCTCTCCCCTCCCCTCCTGTGAGAATGGTCCCACTGCTCCCTCCCTGCCACTCTCCTCTGAGCCTAGGGGCGCCAGTTTGGGCTGGACGTATTCCTGGAGGTTGCATCACACGACATAATCTTTAACTCCTGGAGGGGTGGCAACCCTATCCCGGCCCCTGTGGGGAGGGGGAGAGCGCAGTGTGCTTCCTGCAGCCGCTCTGATTGGCTGCTCTTCCCCAGGAGGCGGGGCAGCGAGGCAGGCAGCCAATTGGAGAGGGGATTCCTTCCCCCAGGCATGGTTGAAATTTGCATCGGGGCTGCTCTGAGGGGGGGGAGGGCTGGCGAAGGATGACATCATCTGATGACATCATCATGCGGCGCCCGATCTCCTCCGCAGGAGGTGCTGGCTGAACCAGGCCCCCAGAGGCCTGTGGGCTCCCTGGTAAGGGGGAGGGGCAGGAGGAGGTTGGGGACAGGAAGTGGATGGGGGGGCTGAGGGCGGCAGCGAAGGGTGGAATTAAAATCAGGGCGGGAGGGGATGGGGTTACGGGTGGGGGCGGCGCAGGGGCGAGTCCCAGCCCCAGGCTGTCAGGGGGCGAGTCGGAAAGAAGTGGCACAAGAGGGGAAGATCGTCCCCCCTGGTTGGGGCAGAGGGGGCTGTGCTGGATTGTCAGGGCAGGGCTGTCGCCGGGTGCGCGGGGGCCCACGGGGATTGACTTGGAGAAGAACTGGTGTTACTCTGCCAAATGCCACCCACCAACCGTGGGCAGTCAGGCCTAGGGGTTGGAACGGTACTCGGGAACTGCAGAGAAGGAGCAGCGCTGGAGCCCGGCGTAAGCAGGGAATCAGGGCTGAAGCAAGGCAAGTACGGGGCTGATCACAGCTGCCTAAGAATCAAGCAACCCCTGACCTGACGCTGAGCTTAAATGCAAGCCTGCTGCCTTCCTTCAGCCTGTCAGGCGGTCCTGCCACAACCCGTCTGAGCTCATTCATTAGCCTCCAGGTTGGAGCTCACTCCTGACACAACCCACTTGAGAAGCTACGTGCAGTATCGTGAGCAGATCATCCCTTCTTTCTCGCACACTCTGCAAAGCATGCAGGAACATCAGCTGGCCATTGTCCCGCTCCTTTTGTGTGTGATTAGATCGTCAGTGACGTAAGTTAGCAATGTTACCATTTATGATTGTGATCAGTAAGCTTCAGAGTTAACGAGCTGTAAGTGGCAGCTCGAAGCTCTCAGAATTATTGTTTTAGGCTGTCTGCACACTCAAGCAGCAAACTCTGTTGGGACACAACTGAAGGGGTTAGCCTGCAATAAAGAACCAGCTCACTGAGATGCCATTAGCCAGCCTGATTCAACCACTCATGGGGCTAGAGCAGGGCTGCAGGGTCCTGAGTATTTCTTCTTGTCTTGGCCCTTGTAAATCCTGGCAGCAACACCAAATGAGAGCTGCACCGTCAGTGGAGAAGCAAGGGGCAATCGCTGTGTGGAAGGTGGCCATGACAGAGTGCTATGATCAGTTGGGAATCAATTTGGAGTTGGGAAATGCACTGTGAGGGTTGCTGTGATGCAAGTGTGCGGGGCCATTAATCGCATCCTCTACAACGGGCTGGGCAATGTGCAGGACATAATGGATGGTTTTGCAGCATTGGGGTTCCCAAACTGTGGTGGGGCAATACCACATATGTCCCTATTTTGGCACTAACCCACCTTGCCACAGAGTACATCTAACAGAAAGAGCTATTTTTCTATGATATTGCACGCACTGGTGGATCACTGGAATGTTTTACTGACACCAACTTGGGATGGTGCATGATGCATGCATCTTTAAGTACACAGCCCTCTGAGGCCTGTTCAGAAAGCTGCAAGCAGGGACTTTCTTTCCAGACCAGAGGATTACCATGAGAGTTGTTAAAATGCCAGTAGTGATCCTGGGAAACCCAGCCTACCCCTTACTCTCATGGCTCGTGAAGCCGTACACCAGTCACCTAGACAGCAAGGAGCTCTTCAACTACAGGCTCAGCAGGTTCAGAATGACAGTTCAATATGCTTTTGGCTGCTTGACAGGCCGCGGGCACTGTGTACTCCCGAGAGGTGCAATAGTGAGTGTACTCACAAGATCGATGGAAACTTGGTATACTGAACTCCCTCCCTTTGATCCAGACAGGTTACAAGCACTACATTCTCACTTCTGGGGATTCATAGAGCACAGTGTCAGTCCCAGCTGAGCAAACAGGAAATGGAATTTCAAAAATTTGTGGGGATTTAGAGGGGAGGGGCACGTACATGGCCGCCAGCATCAGAGTTCAAAATGGTGACCAGAGCGGTCAGGGTGAAGCATTGTAGGACACCTCCTAGAGGCTACTGAAGTTGACGTAAATAATACAGCGTCTACACTGACACTGAATCGACCTAAGTATATCAACTAAGTGCTATGCCTCTTGCGGAGGTGGACTTACTAAGTTGGAGTAGTGGGTGAGTTACATCGGCAGGAGTGATATTTTAGTGTAAAGGCTTACAGAGTTAGGTCGATGTAAGCCCGTTTATGTTGGCCTAACTCTGTAGCGTAGACCAAGCCTATGTCCACATGGGTTTTGGGAGGGGGAGGGGGGGCTTCTTCGAAAGCATCATACATAGGCCAAGCTTCCCTTTTGGTAACCCATACCAATATGTAACTATCTTTAGCGTTAGAAAGTTTTTCCTAATATGCAACCTAAATACCCCTTACTGCTGATTAAGCCAATTACTTCTCAACCTACCCTGGGTAGACATGGAAACATAGGATTAAAAAGGACCACAAGGCTCATCTAGTCTAACTCCCTGCCAAGATGCAGGATTTCTTGTAGCTTGCCATCCAAGACAGATGTCTATCCAGCCTCCTTTTGAAAACTGCCAATGAAGGAGCTGCCACAGCCTCCCGAGGCAGTCTGTTCCATTGTCCTATTGTTCTTACAGTTCGAAGCTTTTCCTGAGATTGAATCTAAACCTGTTGGCTGTAGTTTGAACCCATTGCCTCTTCTCCTGCCCTCTGTGTCAAAAGAGAATGACTTTTCTCCATCTTTTTATGGCAGCCTTTCAAGTATTTGAGGGCCCACCATCAGATCCCCTTTTCATCTCCTCTTTTCCAAACTAAACATACCCAGTTCCTTCAGCCTCTGCTCATATGATTTGCATTCCATCCCTCTGATCATTTTTGTCGCTTGCTTCTGGATCCTTTCCAGTTTCTCTACATCATTTCTATACATTGGTGACCAAAACTAAACACAGTACTCCAGCTGAGGCCTAACAAGGGCCGAGTAGAGTGGTATTATCACTTTCCGTGACTTGCATGCCATGCCTCTGTTAATGCAACCTAAAATTGTATTTGCTTTTTTTGCAACAGCATCACATTGCTGACTGATGTTGAGGTTGTGATTCACCACAACTCCCAGATCCTCTTAGTAATGCTGCTGCCAAGCCAATTTTCCCCCATTCTGTATTTGTCCATTTGGTTTTTCTTCCCTAAGCACAACACCTTACATTTGTCTTTGTTGAATTTCATTTTATTGTCTATAGCCCAGTTCTCCAGTTTATCAAGATCCCTCTGAATTTTAGCTTGATCCTTCAAAGTGCTGGCATTGCTGCCCCCCACCCCAGCTTTGTGACATCTTCAAACTTGATCAGTATGCTCTCTATTCCTACATCCAGGTCATTAATAAAGATGTTAAACAACAGCGGACCCAGAACAGATCCCTGTGAAACCCAGCTTGAGACCTCCCTCCAATCCGACATTGTTCTATGAATAGTTACTCATGGAGAACAATTGATCACCATCTCTTTATAACAATTTTTTATGTACGTGGAGACAGTTATCATGTCACTCCCTCAGCCTTCTCTTCTCTAGACTAAATGTGACCAACTCTTTCAACCTTTCCTCATAGGTCATGGTTTAGAAATCTCATTTAATTTTTGTTGCTATCCTGTGGACTCTCCTCAATTTGTTCACATCTTTTTAATCTTGTGTGTGTGAATTTAGTTCAGGTTTGACCTTCAGTCCACACAGCACAAGAAATAGCATCAGGAGCTTCTTTCACATTCCACCCTGCCTTGAGGGACCGCTCATTCATTAGTGGAATTGCTGCATGGTGTTGATGGCCGATTCAGTTCTTGCTCTCTCACTAAAACTACTCTTTAGGGCCTAGCAGTGGTATTTGTCGTGGTGTGGCACTAACCACGGGGATGCAGGCTGTCAAACTCATTTTACATGGATTGTGAAGCAGGCATCAGCTGGTACCGACTTGTCAGTGCCACGCAGTGCTGGATTTGAACTGGTAACCTAGCAGCCAAAGGCTACACCTCCTATTAACACTCTCCCGGGCCATCCCGGAAGCTGCCTGAGCTTAGACAATCAACAAAACTAGGTTTGGAGCACGGAAAGACTCCCTTGTAGAACAGCAATTGCAAAAGTCAGCTCATTTCATCTGAGAGTTTAGCAGAGGTGTGATTGAGGTATTTAACGTGACAAAGGGCACAAGGGCCAACGCTCTGTATCTCCTGTATACGCTGCTCCACAAAGCAAGAACAAGAGACCACTCCATGAAAATCAGTGCTAGGTAACTTGTGGACAAAGAAAAGGAAATGCTGGTTTACACAGGCCAAAGTTTTCAAAAACATGTCCTTCAAGTTAGGCTCTAATAGCCAGATTTGCAAAGGCAGGTGAAGGTCAGTTAGGTGCCTAACTTTCATTTGTGCCTTTGAAATCTCTCTCTCTGCACCCCCTCCCCAATCTGCAGCTAGGGGCCAAAATCAATGGCCTGATTTTCGAAAGTGCTGAAAATCCAATAGTTCCCTCAGATGGGGGGGACCGTGTAACCCCACACAGCTGGCCTGAGAGGCCAATTAACACACCTGCTTGCACCTGGAGGGTAGGCCAGGCCCAATTAAAGATGAAGCCCAGCTGGAGAAGGAGCTGGGTGGTGTTATAAAGCGAGGACTCCTAGAGTAGAGGGAGTGTTTAAGGATCACTGGGCCCAGAGTCAGGGCTAGAGGCCGGATTGAAGGTCTTGGAATTATTTATTGGACTTGGGACTTTGTCACCCTGGAGGGGGTGGGACTAAAACATGACATAGCTGGAGGACCAAGTCATGAAAAGGGGCAGACCGTCCCAGGACTAGACTGACTGTCGGCAGGGGGCCATTACTCCAGTGAGAGGAACTTGGTTGCTCACTCCCAGCCATCCTTAACTGAACTGTTTCAAAACAAAGCTCCAGCTCTCTGCCTGTCTTGCTCTCCTAGAGAATATTGGTATGAAATTAAGAAAGGGAAAATTTAGGCTGAACCTCAGGTACAACATGAGATCTTTTAAATTGTGGCATCCCAAAGGGAGTGGTGGAAGCTTTGTTGCGGGGGGAATTTAAAATGGGCACAGCCCCCGAGAATATTTGTAGGGCATGATCTTGCAGTGTCCAAGGTGAAGTGGCTTCGAAGTGAGATAAAAGGTCTCTTCCAACTGAAACATCTCAAATTTGTATATGTCTGGTTCCAGTTTGAGGCCTGGTACTGTGGGAACTCCCTCAGTTAAACTTAGTTTTCCCCATTATTTAAATAAAGGGGGGGCGTGGGGTGGAGCAGGGGTGGAGTGTGGGCGGGGCCTGGGGCAGAAGAGGCGGGACAGGGAGCTAGCCTTCTGTAGGGGCAGCTTCACCAGTTGCCCATGCCTCCCCACTTCTCTCTGATGTCCTGTGCCAGAGAGTTGCTCATAAGCTCAGGGGAAGCACTTTTGCGGGAGTTTGTTCTTACAATTTTGGCAGCACATCACTGTTACTTAGCCTGCTACTTCCATCAGTCCAGGTGCCTTTGTAGTTTGGTTCTCTTTTCCTCTCTCCTCACCCCCGGCCTGTTTGCTCCCTCTCCAATTTCATTTTCATTTACAAACGTGATCAGGGTTGAAGCAGCCCCAGAGAGGCCAGATGGGCGCTAAGGTGTGCTTTTTTATTTTAGCTGGTCGAAAAAGCCACTGGAAATCCTGAGTCTTGAACTTGGCTAACTCTGAGAGCAAGGTTCGCTGCTTGAAGACAGATGGAGGCTTCACCACTGTGACAAGCTGCTGTATAGCCCACCCAAAAGTGCTCATTGGTGGTCCCTGGACTATGTAGTCTCTTCCATTGATCTGTCCTCTTCCCACTCTCTGTATATACAAAGCTCTCTCTCTCCCCTGCTTTCTTTCCTTTCTCTATTCCACTTTCTAGTCTCCTCTCTGTTTAGACAGTTTTCTCTCCCCTCCCACCATGCCCTTTTTATTCTCTCCTCCTTTACAGTTCTCTTCCTGGCTCTCCCTCTCTCTCGTATTTTACAATCACAAGTTGGTGTGTTGCCTCAAACATGTTGTTCCTGACCTGAGCCCACATGCAGTAAGCAGAGCTAGGCACCTGCTGTCCATGCTGATTTGCTGCTTCTGGTCAAACCTGACACGTTCCCGTTCCAGAAGGGAGCTGCCAACACTCCTGTGCTTACTTTATTTTTACTGCCCGTGTCAGATGCTCGCCCTTTATTGTGCAGAGTATTTCCTAGCTGTACTACAGCAACACTATGATCGCAAAATAGGCGTGTCACAATCCACTGGAATCCCCCATGGAACAGTACACCGCAGTCTGCCATTGGCTGCTGGCTTCAGCTCTTGCACTGCCCTCTCCCCCCCTAATCTTTTCGTTCCCCATTGGAATGAACTAAAGTTGAGCAAATAAGCAGCAAAGCCTACTGGTTAGAGCAGAGGTCTGGGAGTTGAGAATTCCTGCAATCCAATCCTTGATCAGGCAATGTGCTTCGCCTTTCTCAGCCTTAGTTACCCTCAGCTGTAAAACGAGGGTAATAATCATCATGATTCTTTATTTACTATTATTTGCAAGGCGGTAGCACCTAGAGGCTGCCAATGACGGGTCACTGTGCTCAGTGCTGTACATGCACGTAACAAAAAGATGAGTCTGTGGCCCAAACTGCTTACCCTGGCCTCTCTCCTGCAAGAATTAAATTCCTCTTTGTGAAGTGCTTTCACACCAGAACGTGCTGTGGGTCCTTGTTTAATGTGAAATGACTGGGACCATCTGCCTTGATTCTTGTGTGTCCAACAGCCTCTATAGCGCCAGACAGTTGTAATCAGAGACCCATGGGTTTGGGAAAATGGGAATCCTAAACCCACCACACACATACAAGGCTTGTGGGTGTGTGAGGTGAAAAAAAAAGGACTTAGGCTGCAGGAAAGTCTAATGAGGCTCCCTCATACCTTCCTGGATTTGAAATCTCTAACTAGAAATAGTCAGGGTGGGACGGGGAAACGAGGACTCACTTTTTAACTCAAGCTGAATATTTAAAATACTCCCTAATTCCCTGTGCTCTGCCAGTGTGTCCAGTCCTGCCTCTTCTTCCACCCTGTCCCCCGTCCCTGGAATGCCCTCCTTAGCCCCCTGTTCCACACTCACTTCTAGAGTCTTCCTCAGATCTGACTTCTCCTGAAAAGCTCACAAGCATCGCTAACTCTTGGAGCCACCACCTTAAAGAAGGGCCGCAAGAGGAGTAGGGGAATGAGTGGTAGGAAAGTCATCAGGCTAATGCTTTACATAAACTGACAATACACTGGGAGACCCAGAGGAAGGTTTGATTTTTAGACTACCAGCTCCTAGAGGCAGGGATCATATTTTTGGCTGGGTCCTGTACAGCACCAAGCACATTGTCATCATTTGACTGATAATGAATAGGAATAATAAGTGCATTGTGGTAGCGTCAGGATTGGAGTGCCATTGTGTTAGGCACTGTACAAATAATAACACATAAAAGAGGGCTTGGAGAACAGAGTGGAAAAGGCCCAGATCCTCAAAGGTGTTTAATACCTTTGTGGATCTGGGCCAAATAACTATTTTGCTAAACAGTGGGCCCATCTTTCCTAATCAGGGACAGTTTGCAGCATAGACGTGTGTCTCAATAGGACCCTGTCACTGTCTCCTGGGATGACGTACCCTTTTTTAAAAAGCCACCAACTCTTATCGGATCAATAGGACCAATCAATGGCTTTCCTTTCCAACGACAGTGTTGGCTTTGTTATCTGGGTAAGCTGGCAGCTAACAAGAGGCAGCTTTATATCTGTTTACTGTAAAGAAGGCAAAGCAAACTGCAGGCTGGGGACAGGCGTTGGGACGTTTACTGTCAATACAGCAGGAGAGAGAAAAGAAATATAAGGAGCAGAGGCCGTGGACTGCAACCCAAATGAGTGATCTGAATGTAAAAATAGCAGTGCAGAAACAGAAGGAAAGTGGGTGGTTTGACCTCGACCAGGGAGTGTATCTCTGTGTTTTGAAAGGGTTTATAAATGATCTAGTTAAGATTTAGAAAACAGGGAAGTGTTTGTGGCAATCAGAAAATAATGCTAGGCAAGAGAGCTCTGAGTCCTCGACAGTGTCTGAAAGGTGCTTCAAATTCGGACCAAAGGCGAAGCAGGGTTTGGGATTTTTTATATATGTAGAGATGTTAGAATCACCATTTTAAAATAATAATAATTAATAATAAAAACAGAGCTTGAAAAAAATAATTGGACATGATTTTTCCTAGTAAATTGAAACACATTGTAACACAGAACAGAAAAAAAAAGCAAATATCCCAGCTTGTCTCCCCTCTTTTTTCCATCCACAGAAGAATTAGGTGTCTTGGATGTGCAAGGCAAGGAGGGCTGCAAGTCAAAAATTGGAAGTGGTTCTGAAACACTCAGACCCAAGTAAAAGAATAAGATTCAATTTTGAGGCACAAGGAAGAACATCCTACTATGAAATCATTCACAGAAGAAGATGTGGAATTTTACATCCAGAATAAGGTAAGAGTTTGTGTATATGTCTCTTCTTTGTCTCCAGAAGTAGGGATGATCTTGAAAAGTTCAAGGGTTGGATGCTTGCCTGCCTCTTGAGTCTTGGGACAAAATGGATTCAAGTATTATGATAATAAAATTTCTAGTGACATTTCCCATGCTTTCATTTCTGAACCGTAGCAAAGGGCCTCTTAGCTTTTCCCTACAGGATCATCCTGTCCCTCTTCAGAACCAATTTGTGTTTTGGGCTCTATTCCCCAAACTTGGAATTTCAGGTGTGGTTACAGCTGGAGTTGTTTGTGTTTAGACCTAGGATTGATTCTAGGGTCTATCTTTATCCATCCAAAGGCCCAGATTTGATAGAAGCAGGGCCAAAAATTATAGCAGCAAGGTTTGCCTCTTGGGAAGATAATGCATGTGTTCAATAATTAGGGAGAGGTGGATAAAACTAGAACTGAGCTAATCCTTCTCCTGAACCTTGGACGCTTATCTAAACTAAACCATCTAACCTTTTTAACGTTGACCCAGCTCTAGTTCCAGGAAAGTGAATTAGAATCAGCCTCGTTAGTAAAGGTGGGCAGGAACCAGGCTTTCATTTCATGGGACCTTCTGCAATTTTGAATTTTTTTTTCTGTTCTGAAATGGAACTAAACCAAAAAAAAAAAAATAAATAAAAATGAAATTGCCTACACAACAAACTTTCTGAAAAAACACTCGTTTCAGGTCGATCAAGACAGTTTGTTCCAATTTCAACTATTCTATTCTATTATTACCAAAATGCAACAACAAGTCATTTGAAACAGAAAATAGAGGCTTTTGTTTCAAAAAGCTGGAAATATTTTGATCCTATCCGGACTCTCTGTTCATTTTTTCTAAGCAAAATGTCGTTGAAATCAACACACGTCTGCAAAATGTTTCACTTTTGACAAACTGGTATTTGCCAATGGAAAAAAAGTTCCATCAGAAAATTTCCAGCCAACTCTGCCAATTAGTGCTTCTCAATGTAAAGATTTCTGTTGCAGGGTGACAGGGGAGCCGGAGGGTACAGTTGTGCATGGAGAGATTTGTGGTAGCATGCTGCCTCGTCTGCAACAGAGCAACAGAGGTGGCGTTTAAATGGGGCCCATAGCCACCAGAATTTTAGGTTCCACTAGGTGCTTCCCATCTCTCAGAGAGACTGTCCTTTCCAGCGACCTCCTAAATGAGAAAGAAAAGATTCCGTTTATTAATCTTTATTCTTATGTAATAAATCATCACGTTTCACAGCCTGTTTGTTAAAACTTATAATCATCTAGTAAACCTGCACAGATGTAAGAGTGTAATAATTTATGCATGTTAACTGAAACGGTTTTATACAGCTGTCTATTACGTGTACGGGTTCTTCTCTCCACTCCTCGGTCATTGATCTTCCTCCTAAGCGAGGCAGCAGAGCAGCCAGCCATCAGCCATGCTTGGAAGCTACTGCCCGCTTTTCAGAATCAGCGTTTGTTGCACCATCAGATCCACCTTCTGGCTGTGGTTCCTCGATCCTAAAGATCCTGCTTTAACCCACGCCTGCAGCAAAGCGAAAATCCAAATATGTGTTGGACAGAGATGGAGGGACAATAAGAACTTAATAAGAATAAGACCAACCCAAACTTGGTCCCAGATCCCAAACCAAACCCATTTTTGATATTCAAAATGTTAATACATTGTTGTTCAGCTTTTAACATTTGCTTTGATGCTCCCGAAGCAAGGAGCTGGAAAGGGAAACACCAATATACTGCAAAAGAACCTGTCCGATGCAGTGTTTATAGCTGTGACTGGAAGTGGCAAACGTCTGAGATTCTCGTGGGAAAGCCTGTTCTCCCAAGACATCCATCCTGTCTCTGCAGACCTAAGAGATTCTGGTGCCTGAGGTTCATCTGTTCCTAGATGTGGTAATAACCACCATGGCACGGGCGAGTTTTCAGTCACATAGTGCTCTAATGAAGAGTGAATCAGTGCCAAAGGCGTGCCCAGAAATGTAACGCCACGGGAGGAGCTCACTCTCCCCCCCTCCCATCTCTGTCCTAGGAGGAGATCTCTCTCCCTTTCCTCCCCACCCTAGCCCCAGCTGGAGCTAGCTTGTTCCTCCCCCCCGACCCCACCACTGCAGTCCTGGGGCCGGGGGAGTTCTCCTGGGGGGGGGAGGGGGCATGCCCCTGCTTGTTCCCCCTTGTGCAGGCCCCTGACTAGCGGCAACTCCTAATACAGAAGCTGTAGAGGTCAGAGTAGGTGACTGGGAGTAGACCTGGCTTTTATTCTTGCCTCTATCGGTGACTTACTGCATGACCTAAGGCCAGGCCATGTCTACACGTACAGTCTGCAGCAGCGCAGCTGCACCAATGCAGCGTGTCTGGTGAAGACGCTCTGTGCTGATGGAAGAGAGCTCTCCCATCGCCGTGATAAAACCACCTCTGCCAGCAGCGGAAGCTCTGTCAGTGAGAGAAGCCCTCTCGCCGACTTAGCCCTGTCCACACCGGCGCTTATGTCGATGTAACTTATGTCGCTCAGGGCAGGGGGTGGCTTATTCACACCTCTGAGCGACATAAGTTCTGCCCACATCAGCTGTTGTGTAGACGTAGCCCATATCACTTCCCCTCACTGAGCCTCAGTGCTGTTAGTTCGAAGTGTTATGATTTCAAATCTGGGATTTTGGCTGCGGTTCTGGCTGGTTTAATTTTCTCCCAGTTAGTTCAGCTAATGCTGGCTGTTGTGTTTCTGCTGGGTTTCTGCCTCGTGACTCTATTCTCAGTATATAAAATCAGGCATCAGGATGAAGGGAAGTGCAGTGAACTGTCCTCACCCATCATCTTGCATAGCGATCCCTGGATGGAGGGGTAATTAGGCATACTTAGCAGTAGCAATGAGCTAGCCACAGAAAGGTTTGGTTTGAATAAGCTGGCGTCCCACATTGAGGATCAGGTGTGCAATATGCCAGTATTCTTCACTAGGCATGATCCTTGCATGCTCCTTCTATTAAACCCTGAATAATTGACTCTTGCCTGTATCTTGTATCATTCCTGTATGAGCTTTGCACTTGTGCTGGTGTAGGAAGGTTCAGATTGGTTCTTATTTATCTGGTTTGCCCATCCTGCATCTCAGGTCATCCTCCCCTTCCTCCGTTCCACTGAAACATGTGATGATAAATATTTTGGCCGATACTGCTGGGTAGTCTTGAGCCAAAACCAAAGTGGGCCAAAGAATGAGAGTGTACCTGGCTGTTACCCAGGTGTAGCAGCTTCCAAGCTACTGAATTCTCTACCTTCCCTTCCATGCTCTAGGACATCCTGAGCCTCATCTGCTTTAGAGCCGCCAGTCAGAGCTCCATTATCACTAGATGGAGTAAGCTGGCAGTTATCAAGAAGAGAACTCTAAATCTTTATTGCCCAAAGTTCTGTATGCATACGCATGTGTGCACAGGGGCACACGCACATTTCAAGATGCCCCAAGTTCAGGTGATCTCTTGGCTGGAGACAGAGCTTGTTTGCGGTCAGCCATGATGTAAAGTGATTTGCTTGGTGTCTACAGGTGGAACGGCGACACTACCTGGTGTCTAAGACAGTGGAGGAGGTGCAGAAGATCATCCAACAGCTGACCACGGAAATCAGCTACAAGGACACGCGATTTCAGGCCATCTCCAACTCTGGTGTTCACAACGAGAATTTTAGGGTAAGGGAGAAAGGGTTAGTGTACCGTCTAGTGACCTGCATGCAATGAGTTGGTGGTTCACCCCTGTTCAGAGGTGGGCATATCACAAAAAACAAACACCATAGTTGGCGCATTGTCATCTTTACTGGCAGTCACAGCAGAAAGCCCAGGTCTGAAGGGACTATGGAGAATAAACTCCCTTGTTAATACTAGAGGAGGATCTGGCAGGGCAAGACAAGATTGGGAAGTTGGGTAGGTTGCCTTGCTACTGTTGCCACATGTAGTGTAGGTAACCAAAGGACTTCTGTCACCAGGGCAGGTTTCAGAGATTTTGCTCATAGACTGTAATTTCTCCATTTGCATCACAAGGATGTGAGTTTGCTGGTGGGAAAAGTGAAACTTCCCCCTGGATTAGACTGTCAGATACCCACCAAAGTAATAATATCCACTCTCAACTCTGCCAGTGTGAAGACTGGTTATTTCGTGTAGCTCTTGAGTTCATTTAATAATGAAAGAACAATAATAACAACTTAAATTTGAACAGACTCTTTCATCTCAAGAGTATTATGTACTATAGGTATGCATGATAGACCCCTTACTGAAATGCAGCCACTTCTTGGATGGAACACAGCAACTGAGTAAAAGCCCAGAGCAACCTTTGCAATAGTTTGGGGCAGACAGTGGAAAAAAATAGTGTCTGTGATTGAAGCTTCATTGAGTGTTTGGGGAGGCAGAACATTATTACCTGAGTTGGAATTTGGCTATTCTCTGGGGCACGCAGTCTTAGTCAGTTTCTGGTCTTTTTTTGAAATATGGCATCTCCAGCATACAGTAGCCCAGGACAACGGTATCGATTCACAGAGAAGAATGCCACATCCTGAACCACAAACACCACTTGGTGCATCACTTAAATGGTCCCCAATATTGACCTAGACCAATTCTGCTTAGTCTGAGATATGACAAGATCACAGTCCACGATAGAATGGCCGCTGAGGCCTGCAAAAAAAGCAAGATAATATTTTTGGGGGCATAATCAGAAATTACTATAGGTAAATATGATCTGAACAATCTCTGCCCAACTGAGACCCTGACAACTTAGCTATCTATAAAGTGGCCAGTGTATTATCCATATTTAACTACATCCAATGTTAAAAATCTGAATGTTAGTCAAGTTGTGGTGTGTGCGTTGGGGGGGGGGGGGGGGCAGTGTCTGTCTGTTAGCTATATTGGGTAGAAATGGAGTTGTAAGAGAGCTCAGGGCACCAGCTTCCTCCTGCTTCCAAAACAGAGTCCATAAAGTTATTGCTCTGACTGCCTATGTGAGAGTAATGTGGCTGAAAAAATGTCAGAGCATGTACCAGTCTGTTTGATGCTGGGAGTGAATGATGGGTTGGATCACTTGATGATTGCCTTCTGTTCATTCCCTCTGAAGCACCTGGCATTGGCCACTGTCGGAAGACAGGATATTGGACTAGATGGACCATGGGTTTGACCCTTTATGGTCGTTCTTATGTTCCTTGCCATATAACTTTTGGGGTGTTGCTTTTGGGAATAGAATTCATTTAACTTGGGATCCCAATTGTTGGGAAGATCCAGACATCCATGCTGTCCTTTAAGCATTCCTGACTATGTTCTTCAAGAAATAGAGCTGGACAGGAAATGATTTTCCCGTCCTGGGTAGATTTTTTGAGATTTCCCATCCTGAATCAGGACAAAAAGTCAACATTTTGAAAATGTTGACAAACCAAAAGTCTTAAAAAAATTTCAGTTTAGGTCAATTTAAACATTTTTTGTTTTGATAATTTGTAAGATTTGTTTTGACTTTGACCTTTTTATTTTAAAAACTCTTTTTAGTATACATTAACTTAAACTTTAGAATGAAAAGTCACCAGGATCCAAAAAAATGAACATTTTCATTTTGAAAATATCAAAATGGGATGTTTCGACAATTTCAAAGCTTTTTTAAAAATTGATCAAAAGGAGGAATTGTCAGAACTGACCTTTTCCCTTTCACAAAAAAGTTTTGGTCTCAACCAATTGGCATTTTTTGACAGAAAATCATTTTGCTGAAGAATTTCTAATCCGCTCTATCCAGAGTCAGAGCCGGGCAGCTTAGCTCCATCTCTAGAGTTGTCAGCACAGCACCTCCCACCAGCACTGATAAATACTGGATTGTTTTATCTCCGGGGACAATAGCTGGGCACCCTTTTCTTTATTATTAAGCTTGGAGGAAACTCCAAAATGCCACATGAACTAACTGTCGGGCACCTGCTTTCTCTCTGTGTTCTGTATACTTCTGATTTTCCTCTCTGCTTCTCTCAGGATCAGCCAGCTTTACTGGCCAAGTGGTCCGCTCTGCTTCGGGGGAAATGCCCATTCTACCCATCTGTCCAGGTACAAATACCTCCCACCGACTCCTCCAAATAGCTGCTGTGCCTGTTTCATTCTCACCCGCAAAGCCAGTCCCCATTGTGACCATCCCAGCCTCCTTGCAAGGGAGCTCAGAGCATGGGCCTCTTGTTTCTAACCTACTGCTTCCTTCTTGCTATCCTGCCGTACCCACCTGAGGAATGCTTTGCATTTTGCCAGGAAGCCAAGGGTTGGGCTTACACCTCATTTGCATAACATGGCACAAACTGTTTTTAATACAGAGGAATGGCCCACAGACTACAGATCCCAGCATACAGTCTTGTGGTTCCACGGTTGCAGAGAAAACCCTGGAAGTACGACTTGAGTGCACACCCAGGCTCAGAAACCACAAGGCAAATATAAAGAGCCCCCAGATCATTACTGCTTTGTTAAATCTCAGTATCTCTTATGGCTTGACACACATGATTTTTGAAAACTTGGGGATGGCAATGCGGTTGCTCAATACACTGGGGCTTGCTCACCCCATCTCCAGCCTTCTGAAAAGTCAGATTCATGTAGGGCTTTACCCGGCACCGATTCAACGATGTGTCATTCAGTGAGGCCCCGCTGTTATTTTAAGCCCACTTTTCAAGGCAGGAGTGATCACGTGGCTCAAAGCATGCTTGCCCAGAGGCCATGCACACACACAGTCTCTCACAAGCCAGGACAGCTTAAAGGGGTGAGATTTTAAAATATCGCTTTGAAACACATCGCAGGAAACTCTTTCATCATGAGAGGCCGTGCGACACTTTAAGTGTAATTTAAAGAGATGAGTGAATCTGTCTGATTAAGCTTAAGCAGTGGTTGAGTTCACATTAGGACCTGGGATCTTTGTCCTTGACTCTGATCACTGAACCAGTGTCATTTAGCCTGTGGATCACCGATAATTCACCAGGGGGGAGCATCTGTGGTTCCCAAGTGCATCAGAACCATTACATTACAACTAGGGTGAGCAGGTAAAAACAGAGGTCATGGAATGGAAAAAAGGTTGGGAAAGAATTGATTCTGTCCTGCATGATTTTTCCCGTGCAGATGTGATCAAGGAGATGCACTGTAAAATAAGCCAGGGATCCCATGAAAGCTGCTGTATTCTGTTCTTATGGATATGTACATCCTAGATTGGCTTTGCTTATTTCTCAGCACCAAGAAACAAAAATATTTCTTGTGGGGTCCATTTGTTCTGAAAGTTCCTGTGGTGAGTGTCCTTTTTTCCTCCTCCTGCCCTTATCTCAACGATTAACTGGATTTGCCATTTCTATGCATCCTGCTGGCAGTCCTTGTTTTAAAAAAATCCTACCCTGTTCAGCAGTAATACCCTAAAATCAGTGGAGCTACCAATAGTGTTACTACAGTGCTTTGGACCATTACTGAAGAATGGCATAGTGTTTTGTTTACCTTGGGGTAATCACCTTCCAGCAATTGTTGTCAGTTTAGATTCTGTTTTTCTAGTTGGTTTCCCCCTCCTAATGTCAGGGTGAGTTATGATTAGTGATAAGCAAAGCTGAAAAGCTTCAGAGTTCAGACTGGCAAAAATCTGGAGGTTTTAGCCACATTGTTTGGACCGAGAGAGCAGAGATGGCTAAACACTCCAAAAAGTGTTAAGAAATGTTTGTTCAAATTCTGAATAGCTAATTGGCTTGATTATGTTCATATCCCTGCTACTTCACTAGTCAAAAGGGTTTTTATTGGCGAATGGCTGTTCTTCAGACGAAGACCATTTTGATATGCAAGCAAGACTTGTGGCTATTGCTGTTTATCAACTTGTTTATTACACTTAAAGTTTTAAAAGTTTCTGTCACCCAGTCAAGGAGCAGAAACAATTCCGTGTGATGTATGTGACCGGACAACTGGATTCTCTTCTTGGCTCTGTCACTGGCTCACTGTGTGGCCTTGGGAAAGTCACTTCACTTTTCTCTGTCTCTGTTTCCCCATCTGTCAAATGGGGGACAATATTTCCCTACCACAAAGCAGGCTGTAAAAGCTTACTTTACTCATGTCTTTAAGGGCCTGGGGATTCTTGAGTGAAAGAGGCTAGAGAAATGAGCATTGACGTTATTATTATTACTAACAATCTCTAGGCCCATCTCTAGAAATAATACTAACATAATAACCTAGACTTATCTTGCCTTCCATCCTAGCATCTCAAAGTGTGCTCTCTCTCTCTCTCTCTCTCTCTCTGTGTAGCTACATCCTGTGCAATTGCAGATCTAGCCTTAGAAGATTATGGAACTAATGAGGGGTGAGGAGGGGAAGGTGGAGGGAGTGGTTAAAAAAAATCAGTCTTGTTTAGTCTACAGAAGAGAAGAGTGAGGGGGGATTTCATAGTCGCCTTCAACTACCTGAAGGGGGGTTCCAGGGAGGATGGAGCTAGGCTGTTCTCAATGGTAGTAGATGACAGAACAAGGAGCAATGGTCTCAAGTTGCAGGGTGGGAGGTCTAGGTTGGATATTAGGAAAAAGTTTGTCACTAGGAGAGTGGTGAAGCACTGGAATGGGTTACCTAGGGAGGTGATGGAGTCTCCATCCTTAGAAGTTTTTAAGGCCTGGCCTGACAAAACCCTGGCTGGGATGGTTTAGTGGGGGTTGGTCCTGTTTTGAGCAGGGGGTTGGACTAGATGACCTCCTGAGGTCCCTTCCAACCCTAATCTGCTATGATTCTATCAACTAGCAGTGTTCAGATTTCACATTGGTAACATTGCCCATGATTGTCACTTCAGGTTCCTTCTAATGACAATTTTCTCATTTTGTGAACCTAAATAGCACACCGCTGACACATTCTAGCCTCCAGCTTTATTCTAAGACAGCATCCTGGCCAGATAGGCTCAGCGTCAGACCTGCCTGCACTGAGCTGCTTCCATTCCAGCATGGCTTTTCCTTTCTCTCAGAAGCCCCAATGGTTCTACCTATTGTGACCATGTTCCCTCCATCCAGGTTGTAATTCTGCCCTCATTTCCTCTCTCTCAATCTCTCTGAACTCTACTAGGTCTTAGCGCCAAGCCAGTTCCTCATCACAGTCCCACTGCGCGGCCTGACAGGGTACAGGGAGCGCCAGGTACGGCACTGGCGGTATTACACCGTGCACGGGGCAAAGCTCCTTTCCCCAGTACGAGACCCAGAGGAGCTGCAGCAGTGGCTGGAAGTGGAGCAGTTCTCAAAGAGCCTGCAGCAGTGGCATGAGACAGAGGTGAACTTCGAAGGCGATCTCGTTCCAGCCAAGATCCTCAAGGTCTTCAGGGAGCTGATGGAGAAGTCAATCACCTTCTGTAACCTCTCCAGTGAGTTGAGCGGGAAAGACATGAAGGGAGTCAGCTCTCAAGGGCAGTCCTCTGACAGAGGACTGTGATCCCTACTCATAGCAGGGGTTGGGTCACTCGCTGTGAACAGAGATTAGTTCCGGCACCCTGGAGTTCAGAGGATGCTGGTCCATGATGAAGATGAGCTAGATCCACATGCACAAGTTAGATCTCTAGACCCAGGTTCAGGTTACAAACACTGATACTGCTTGCCTACAGATTTCTTTAAATAAAGGCAGTTGAGGTTAAAACCTATGTCCATGATGACCAGCTGGTATTTAAGTCCTGTCTAGCCCAAGATCAACCAGAAAGACACTCTGGGATGTTGCAGACGCAGGTTAGGACAGTGAATGGGGCGAGGATTTGGAAAGCAGGGGCACCTCTTGGTATTTTTCTCATGGTACTGCCCAGGCCACTGCCCTCTCCCGGCCAGCTTCCCCATGCGGGCACTCACCGCAGCTGTTGTGGAGTGCGTCCTGTGGGCAGAGCAGAGGGGATACGGGTTGCTAGAAATGGGGCAAGGCTGGGCAGGCCGCGGGGGGGTGGGGGGGGAGAGCCTGGTGCAGGAGCCAGCTCCGTGGCCATGGCGAGTAGGAGCAGTGCTGGCCACGCTACTGTCCCTTCAGCTTTGGCCCCACAACCTCTCAGTCATGGTGGGGCCTGGCAGGGAGGCAGCAGGGCCAAAATGGAGTGAGTGGCATTGCAACCTGGTGCACGGCACTTGCAGCTCTGCTCAGGGTTGGATGGAGGGGTTGTGGGGCCAAACCTGAGCAGCGCTGTAACCCCCATGCACCACGTCGCAACACCACTCACTCCATTTTGGCCCTGCCGCCCTCCCATCATGATGCAAGGACCGAATGGGCAGTGGGGCAGCCAGCCCAGCTCCTCCTCGCCACTGCCCATGGGAAGGGCCCAACGCTCATGACTTCTCCCCCAGCTTCTCCCCTATGCCCATGCTGCTCCCATCCCATCCTGCTTCCAGGTGATGCCAGCCGGGGTCACTCAGCAGCAGTGCTGCTCCCTCTCATAGGCAGCTCCAAAATGCATGGTTGCATCCCGGCCTTCCATACAAAAGAAATGGAACGTTTGACCACCGATGTGCTGTGCTTTGTTTAAACACTCCTTTAGAGCTCAGGCTGTAGTCACCTCTAACTGCTAGCTTATGGGATGCCACCTTAATAATCATCACCATACTTAGCAATTATCATCTTTGAAGCACTTGCCTGACTTCAACTAATTAACCCAAAGCTCCCTCGGCTGTGAGTAAGTATCATCTCTGTTTTTCAGGTAGGGAAACTGAGGCACAGAGGTTGTGTCTTGTCTAAGGCCAACCTCTGACTATCTTGCCTCTCTTCTAAAGACATCTTTACCCTTCAGCAGGATGACACTGCATGCTGGCATTGCAAATACACAGATACCCAGATGCAACTCTGGATTCTGGTCTTGCAAGATCCTGGAGAGACCTGTTAAAATCAAACTCAGTTCAACCAATTCATTTGGCAATTCATTCCTATAGAAAATATTTATTACTATTAAAGAGTGAGGAAAAAAATCCCCCCACTAAGCAGATGCTATAGCTTGGCAGAAAAGTCAAATGTTTTGGTTTCTTGCCTCCGTTATTTTACTTATGTGGAAGGCAACATGTAGGGTGAAAACCTGACATTCTTTAAAGCAACAGCTCCCGAACTGTTGGGTCCATAAGAGAGGTCTGGGCACATGGTGTTGACACCTCTGGAACACAACACACAGGAGAGGAGATGAGCTGATATAGGACAGTGGGATTAACTGTTTCAACTAGGACGAACTCTTCTCATGCCAAAGGCAGCTAAAAGTTACCTGGTTTCCCTGTTGCCTCTTTGCTGAGCAGTAGCAGATTTGGAGGATTTGCTGAGACTCAGTTTGCCATTGTCACTTGAGACAGGTCCACTGGAGTTGGCTTCCGTGTAAGTTGCCAGCCAGACCAGAGTATGCCTAACCCACATAATAGCCTTAAGAACTAACAGAGCCGAGACAGGCCTAACATCGAAGTTCAGGCCTGGATCTGGACATCCCCTAAGACAGCAGTTCCCAGACTGTGGGTCGTGACCCCCAGTAGAGTCACTTCAACAGCAGATGGGGTCATGGCAATCCTGAGCATGCAGGGGACACCATTTTACAAAACGGCCCCCTCCCCTCAGCGTGAGCTCGCACGCACCGTATGTGTGTCAGATCACGCAGTCCGGAGGACGATGCCATTTTATAAATCAAAATGGCATCCTCCTTGTGGCGTGACCTTGCACGTACGGTGCGTGTGAGGTCACACTGCAGGGAGGACACCATTTTTAAATGGCGACTTCCACGCTGTCTGGGGTAGTGGGAGACGACACATCTGAAAACGGGGTCATGCAGGGAAAATGGTTGGGAACCGCTGCCCTAGGAGTCTTTGGATCTGTGGTTTCAATTGGGATCCGTCTCTACTCAGACTCACCGGGCTCCCTTGCTGCCTCTCGTGTCGCTGTATTGCTGGAGAAGTTTAGGCTGCAGCAATTCTGCTCCTCTTTATCTTGGGCTGGTCTTATGATTTGCTTGGCTCCACACAGACAAAGGGTCGAGGGTGAAACTAGATACTCAGTTGCTGCCTCCTCCTCCTCCTCCTGTCCTGGTGCCCAAGGGGGATCTGGGTGAGGGTGAGTTGTTTTTTCCCTTCTGTGGTCCCACTGTTGGAAAGTGAGAGTTAAAGCAGGCCCGTGAGCTGCACGGCTCGCAAGGGACAGAGCCCCAAATAGACTATTGTTTGGCCTGTGCAGAAGGCCAGCCCTCTCTTTATCGCCTCCCCTTCCCCTTCCTTCACAGGTAAAGTCAGCCTTTTGGAGAGTGTCAGCTCGGTGGTCCGAGTTGCCGTGGAGACGTCAGACTCCCAAGTAGAGGTGGAGCTGGTCCCTACTGTGGAAATCCCAACCTGCTGGCCTGAGAAAGCCCAGTGGCCCCGTTGCTTCAAGCGCTGGCCTTCCCAGGAGAAAGTGCAATGCGTCAAGGTACAGAGCTGGGCGTGCAGGAAGGGCCCGTAACACCGGGAAAGGTCTGACCATATTGTCGGAAACATCTCACAAGAGGTGAACTGGGAAATTTGCTGGAACTCTCAGAAGAAATCCGTGCTCAATGGTTCTTGAGCCGCACGAAGGTTGAGGCGCACAGTTGTCAGGGTTGTTCGCCCCAGATGGGAATGGCAGCGTTTTATGCCCACTTGTCACTTCTTTGGCGCACAGGTTAAATAATAACACAAGGAGCAGGACAGTGGAGAATCACGCCCTTCATGGGGAGGATGAAATGCTATTTGCCATCATGCAGTGAGAGCTCTGTTGACTTCCATAGTCTGCAGCTAATGCTCCCGGAGGAGAACGAGAGCCAGGCAGTACTGGATTTCCAGTTAGTGGTGTCATTCTCTTTGCAGGAGGTCAGTCTTAAGGTTTCAGATCTCCCTGTTCTGGATCCGTCTAAACTGATCTTCCAGCCTGAAATCAGATCTAGAAAGAGTCATGCCCCTCCTTAAATGCCCAGAAGAGCTACTTTCTTTCATATAAGTGTTTCTAACAGTCAGATATTTTAAGTGTACTAGTTTTCTTAATATTCCTGTTTGTGAATCCTGTCCAGGTGAAAGTGGAGGTTTGATAACGTGTGGAAGAGCATAGACAGACATTGTGCAAGACTCCGCCTCCCTCCCCACCCCCGCCAACACCACTCAGTCCTCACCGGCACCACCCTGGCTGTTCCAGTCTTTATCGCTCTGCTCTTACTATCACGCACACCTCTCTTCACTCGCCCTTCAGTCTCGTCCTGCCCTGGACGTGGTGAATCCTGTCTCACACCACATACACCACGGGCAGAGCTCTGACCGCCTCGGTCCTGACCTATTGTGCCTTCTGCTCTTCTAGTCCAGGGATTTCCCATGTAACTCAGTTGCCTCTTCATCCTGACCTGCCGGGCACCCCGCTGTTCCATTACAGTCCTGCCAGGGCGGCACTACCTGCAGCACCCCTTGCTGCTCCAGAGCCGGGTCTCTCCGAAGTGAGGGAGGTCGGCTTGTGAAGCACTGAGATGGTTTTATGTGGACAGATGTTCACTGGGAATTAGGAAACCCAAACTTGCTGTCCCTTGTGACTCAAACCATAATGTGGTACCAGATCTCAAGAGGTAACAGGCAGGTGCAGTGGCTCCTTCCCTTATCCTCCCTCCATGCTGCTCTGAAGATAAGTTTGCATCTCACCCTCTGTAACTTCTCCCCCTTTCTTCTGCAGTCTTTTGGCTTTAACCTCCTGGCCCACTCCAATTACCACTGGCAGCTGGGCTTCTCCCGAGCTGAGCGCGTGCTCATAGAAGGTCTTGACGAGGACGGGGGCTGCCGCATGAAGTGCTTCCGGGTCATGAGACAGATGAAGGAGGATGTTTGGTGTACGGGAAATAAGCCAATCCTCACGACCTATCACCTTCAGGTGCGCATAGCAGGCAAGGGTGGTGAGATCAGTAGAGAGGAGTTCAGAGCAGGGCGGGGCAGTATACTGTCATCAGGGGAGGGCAGCCGCCAAACAGCGTCTTTGCTGCCTGACTGTCTAAGCAACAGTGGTAATACAATAATTGGCTCAGTGGCTATAGCCCCCCCCAGTGAACACCCAAGGTAACTACCGCCAACATATTACTCTCTCTTTTCCTTACATGGTGTAGGAAATGTTGTCCATACAAAAAATTGTTACAAGAACATTGTGGTTGCACAGTTACAGGTAAACATCCAAAAGTCAGGCAGTCTCAGAGTTAAGGCTGTCCATGCTACCTTATGTCCTCATATACATTACAATACAGTTTTCAACTGCGTAATCACATGCAGTTATTTATTGACTAATGTCATATATTATACTATTTTTCTCGGCAACAACCTAAAACGCTTTTCATTTCTATCGAGACTTCTGTCTGAGCAGCTCAAGGTGTTTGACCAGTTTTCATTCAGTCTTCCCCAGAATACCCTTTGTAGTAAGATAGGTGCAGAGGTAGGAAACAGGCACAGAAAGGGGAAGTGATTTGCCCAAGATCAAACATTGGATCAGTGGAGGTGGTCACTGGTTCCAGTCCCATCGAGTCAGTAGTGACTGAAAATTGCTCCCGATGGATGGCTGTTTGATGGCCTCTCTCTGAAATGAATTTGGTGGGTCTCACTCACCAGCCCCTGGTGAACTGGTGTCCACATCAAAAAACCAACATTGGTATCCTTGCTGGCACACTAATTAGAGAGGAGAGCAAGGATTGACTTAGCGTGATCCCTCTATGTCATGGCTGAGGTAAAGTGACAGGAGAAGCTTGCGTTGCCATTAACTTCAATCTCCAGGACAGGCACTGTAAAATTACCTTCACTGATTGTGTGAATCTTTGGCAGTCCCTGTACCCCACTCCTACCCTAACCCTCCCCTCATCTGCCTCTTGCAGACGGTGCTGTTCTGGACATGTGAGAAGTTCCCACGCACCAAGGACTGGCGCTGCTTCCGGGAAGGCTTCCTGCGGATGGTGCGGAAGCTGCACAAGTGCGCGAGCCAGCACTTCCTGAAGCATTATTTTGTCAGAGGCACCAACCTGCTCAAGTATGCCAACACCAGCGAGCTGGACCTGGTGGCAAGCAAGCTAGCTGTCTTCCTGGAGAACCCTGTGCTCTGCCTGGACTGAGGCAGGAAAAATCTCCTGTCCTGTTCTTGTTTAACACCCTAGCCCCTCTTGTTGTCTGTGGTTGTTCTTCTTGCCTTTCCAGTAGAGGCTGTGACCTTGAACATGAGACATGTAGCACGTGCAGTGTGGAAGAGAAGAATCAAACTAGGAGCAGTTAGAGGACAAAACTGTCTAGAGAGTTTTCTTGATGTTCAACCATTGCAATTTGCTGTCTACAACTTGAGCTGCCTGTCTTGGAGCCACTGCCATCCAGATCCCCAAAACCACCACTGTGTGCAAGCCAGAGCAGGTACTGCTCCATTTGTCACTAGTCCTATGGCTTGTAAGCCAAAAGGCAGTGTGGTGTAGTGGTAAGAGCAGGGGACTAGAAATAAGGAGACCTTACTCTGTCACCTACCTGTGAGACTTTGTGCTCATCAGTTGACTCCTCTATGCTGCCTCCTCCCTCATCCGTAAAATGGAATTAATACCTTCCTACCTCACAGCATTGTTGTGAGACTAAATGAATGTGTGTACAGCACATTGACATTCTCAGATGGAAACCTTGGTCCAATCACAAGGTATTATTATTAGAGCCAGTCTCAGATACCTCCCGCCACAATTAAACATGGCTTCCACCCTCACTGTGAAGAGAGCTTACCTGGTAAAAGTGTTGAATATTTCAGTTGCTGGTTTTTGCCTTTCCCTTGAGGTCTTTTTCCTCAAGTTTTTCTTGGGGCAGGCTCCCCATGTTTGCCTTTGCCACCCATGCTAGTGCCATACAGTCAGCTCCCTGGAGGTGTTTGCTGTTGCAGAGCTCTCTGGCACATCTGGCTCTGCCCAGCTGTCTGGGGGACGCACTGAGCTCTGACCTTTTAGCAACTGTGTATTTTTGTAAGAGACCGATGGAGAAAGGTTCTTAGTTGCAGAGGATTCCAGAACTTGAGAGATGTATATATAAATAAAGTGCTAGTGTTTTGAGAAAAGAAACAAAAAGAGTTCTAGAGTGAATGTTGTTTTAATGTTATTAAATGACTCAAATTACAATAAAGTGGGGGGTTTTTTTCTACTACCCTAACTTTCTGGATGGAGTAGAACATGGTCACATAATTTAAAAAGAAACATTCTCTTAGCCATCGTGGCCAGGGGATCATCATGATCTCTGCTCTAGTCCATTACACCGTTGCATGTGATTGTAAGACCTTTGGGGCAGGGACTGTCTTTCTGTAATGGGTGCAGACAGCACCCAACACAATGATCCTTGATTGGGGTGGCTAGACCCTACTGCAATATAGATAATAATATTTTGTTCCCAGTTCCCTCCTCTGTCTCTCTTTCCAGTCCCTCTTTCTCAGAGGCCCTCTCTGGCCCAGCTCACTCTCTCACATCCAAGGCTTCTTTTTGCCCATGTCTGGTCCTCTCACATTCTCTCCCCTTCAAACCCTCACTTCAGTTTTAACTTCAGTAATGTGACTGACATGTCAAGGCATACAAGTGTCGTCCAAGTTAACAGCCTGAGTGCCTGCCTTGAAGGAGGTCTTGTGAGTCTAGTGTGCAGCTGGATTGGATGTGCCCATTTTTGTACTGATATCCATCTCTGAGTTGGTAGCAGGATACTTTCTCTGTCCTCTAGTTCCATCCTCCTGCCCCACACCTCTCTTTCCTGCCTCCAGACCCTTTCCCCTCTCTCCTTCTTTCCCCAGAACTCACTCTGTCTTGTTTAAGGCAGTCCCTCTACAGAGCCTGTCTCATACTCCTCTGAGTGCTCATGCTGGGAAGGGAATTCAATAAGTATTGTAGAAACAAGGTCTCCGTTACCAGCACCAACGAAGACGGCTCTCCCTGATACGATCACGGTGTATCTGGCTTTATCTGCGCTGTCACTGCTCTCAGGGACAAATGTGTTTAATCTCCATGAAATCTCATTCTCTGGGGGATTTTTCAAACCTTCCCCACGCATGCGCCTACCTCTGCTGTATCCTTCAGCATGCATGGTGCGCGCATCTCATGCAGGCACACAACGCCTGCCCATCTCCACCTCCCCTTACAGTTTTGTAAAGCTGGAAGAGGGGTTATATTTAGTTAAAGAAACCCCTCATCTGCCCAATTCCCAGATGGAGAGAAGAAAGGAAACGGGGAGCTTCCAAAATGACTATAAAAAGATCCGTCCATTCACCATTCTGGCCTCTCCTCCATCCTATGGTCACCTGCAGAATGGCGATGACAGCAGAGCTGCAAAGAATTTGAAAAGCGATGGAAGGGGCTGGAAACATGGCTCCCCAAAGTGAAGGCAGCGTCCCTGGGAACAGACACCATCCAGGAGATATGAGGCAGGATGGAATAAGAAGAGTCCAAGAGTGAATGCAGATACTTGGTATAGACCCATTAAACAGGTTTCTAAGGTACTATCAAGCCAGTCAGCTCAAACAATAGTGGACTGGAGGGATGCTCTAACACAGCCAAACACTGGGTCTTTTTTGAACAAGAAAATTGTGGCAGTGTAAATATCATGAGGCTACCATGGATTAATAAAACAGCACGCCCTCCAGGAATTTACACCCATCCTTTAACAATGGCTACTCTAAAGGTTTGGGTAAAATTAAATATTAGATCAATTCTTTTCCCTCCCGAATGACACAGATTACAAATAATGCAAATCTTAACTCAAATTGTGAACCAGAGCGCTTCAAAGATTGGGAGAGCCATGAAATACACATGGTTGGCCAACTATCAAGTAAAGAAACTTTTCTAATTTAGAGATCAAAACTTTAACTGGCCCACTCTCCCCTGGTACCACTGCTTTCAAGTAAGGCATTGTGTTTCTCAATTTACTAGAAAATCTGTTCTATACAGCTAACTTTAATAGAAGCAATGGTATCTAGTCAACTGGGAAACGAAAAAATTATAACTAATTTATATCAATCTTTGCGGACAGCTTTCCTAACAAAAAAGTTTCCATATATGACATTCTGTGAAAAGGATGTGGCTAGACAGATTATCCCAGAGGACGGGTATGATCTGGAAAAGATGACCAGCAACCTCAGTCTGTAGCACAATAAAAGGAAGTTTCTTTAAGATACTGTTTCAGTGGTACCACACAGCGATCAGGTTAAAAAATATACATAGATTGAATGTGGATATATGGTGAAAGAAGAGATTTTTGTGCATATTTGGTGGACATGTCCAGTCAGAGAGTATTGGGATACAATACAGTAACAAAATATCACACTTTGTTGGATATTTATTACTAAATGATCCGTTGGTAATCCTCCTAGGGTTTCCTAGTGGAAATGGTCACATAAAAGGAAATTAAGAATTAATCTCCCATCTGCTAGTAGCTGTTGTCTATTGATAGCCCGCTCACTGCAAAAAGAAAAATAGTCCATACATAGACAAATGTTTAAACAAATATGGGAGGGTGTGTTTATGGAAAAATTAACACACCAAGAACATATCCAGGAAAATAGACAGAGGACAGGCAGATACTTAGATATCTGGTTGTCTTTTATTCAATAATCAAAGGAAGTACCTTCACCTACAAAAAAAACCAAAGCAAAACAAAACACCTGTCCAATTTTTTTTGTTTGTTTTTTAACATTTGTGATAGATATGCCTGGTCTGTTAAATCTGTGTATTTTGAGATTTCACTCAACTTAATAAATCACTAGAAATGACACACGCCTTGTAATGATGGTAATATGATGATACCGTGCCAAACAAAAAGATCTGATGACTATATTCCTGTGTAATGACTCTGTAAACAAAAGCTAATTGTTGTAATGATTGTTTTCTTTCCGATATTTACAAGGCAAGGATTTGTAAACTTGTTAAAACTTCTGAAATAAATAGTTTTTTAAAAAGTGTCCGGATATGTCTGATTTTCAAATGCCTTCAAGCAATATCCACTGCCTCATAAACACGTGCCGTGTGTGTCTGTCTAGTATATGTATGGATCTTGTTACTGACTTTCCACAAGGCCTCTTCTAGATCGATAACACGCAGGCGTCTTTCAAAGAGTGACACAATATATATGTTTATCACAAACACTTTTCTTTGCCAAAGATAAAGCACTGTAGTCACTGGGCTACAGCCGTGTATCTGGCCTTAGGGTGCACAACCAGGAAATACCCATGCTGTGATATTTGGATTGACATTCAGCTTTGACGTGATGGTTCATGACTAACTGGCAAAGGCTTCCCAGGAGTAAAACAGTGTCACGGAGAAGCTGTAAGTAGAGCTGGGCCCAGCTCCCCTGTGTCAGAGCCGGTGAGCCTAATCCAGTCAATTAAAGGGGCCTGGGCTGCACCAGGCCTATAAAGGGCAGGAAATGAGCAGTGGAGGGAGGAGTGATTAAGACAGGCTGCACTTGGAGTGAGGAGCCAGGCACGCAGGGAAGTGGCCCTGGGCCTGCTGCTCCGGCAGGCAATGGAGCTGACTAACACTGGGAAGCTGGCAGGAGCATCAGAAATGCTGAGGGGGCGACCCTGACGCCTGAGAGAAAAGGGATGAGTTAAAAGTCTGTTTTCTGTTTGCTCACTTGCCTGGTTTAAGACAATAAGTCTCCCTGAAGAAGACAGTGGGGGTGTGGCAATGATGTGCATGGAAGCCAGGGAGAAGCCCCTCTCGGTGACATATGGTGGCGCAACTGGCCCCGGTGTAAGAGGAAGTGGAAAGGAAAACTGAGCTGGCATCATCGAGTTTGGGAGGTAAGGGAAAGAATGAGTGGATAACGCACCTGTTAGTTACTGGGTAGCAGCAGCAGTGGCAGACAGCTGCACCAGAGGAGCAGCCGCCGATTTGGGGCCTTGCTTATGCTGGTAAGGGAGCACCAACAGAAGCAGAAAGCCCAATCTGCAGCACAACAGAGGTAGCAAGAAGTCCACTTCCACGGGTAAGAGTGGCTGCCGAAATGATTGGACTAATAGGTACTAGGACACGCGGTCGGAGAGGCGACTCCAGGCCAGCTAGCCCCAGGACTAGCAAAGGTCAGATCAGAAGACAACCCTGAGGCCTTCCTCTGACTGTTTGAGAGGGGGTGAAGGCAGTAGGCCAGGAGGATTCAACATGGGCAGCCTGCATCGCACCGTTCCTGACAGGCGGGGCACAGGCAGCTCAGTGGGCAGTACGTGATAATGGGTGGGCCTCCTCTCCTGTGGTGAAGGCTGCCATTTTGGACTGATTAGACATACAGACACGGGTTTCAGGCAGAACAACTCCCATAAAAGGGTGTGACTATGGGGAGTGGCTCAAAAATTATGGGATCTCGAGACACAGAGGCTCTGTCCTGAGACCTGTTTGATGGAGAAAGTCTTGGAGCAGTTCCTGAAGTTTCTACCCAGGGGAGCGCAGAGCTGGGTAAGGCACTTTCAGCCAGCCGCAGTGGGCGAAGCTGGGGACCAAGATGAGACCTTCTCTGAGGCTGAAGGAGACGAGCAGCTGTGGTGGCATGGGACTTTGAGGGGAGCTCAGCAAGGGATGACCCAGGTAAGCTCTCAAGTGGGAAAAACTTTGATTTAGCCAGAACTTGCGTGACACACAAGACCTACAAGGATTCTGGGTAGCCCCACAGTCTAGTGGAACCACTGGTGGGGGTGAACCAGAGGGCCCCGTGGTCTGCTTCAGGTGTGGCCAGCCTGGGCACGTGAAATGGAATTGTCCAGTGATGGAGTGTGATGACTTAGGCTTTTACTACAACAGAACCAGGCAGAGGGGGTCCATCTGGAAAAACAGCGGGGCCCGTCCGTGGGTGGTACCAGCTAGGTTGGGAACAGCAGTCATTAAGGGACTTGTAGTCTTGGGTTGTGGATGCACTCTTATCCGGGAAGGTTAGGCAGGGGTAAACCTAGACCAACATCTCCCAATACGTATCTTGTGTATCCATGATGAAACCCGTGTCTGCCCCGCAGTAGAAGTCAACCTGGAGGCTCAGGATCAGAGGGCTCAGCCGCATGTTGGGGTGATGCTTTGGCCAATAGTTTTGTGAAGAGAGTGGCTGGATTTTTCAGCCCTCAGATGGATGGGACTAAAACAACAGCCCAGGACTCGGGAATCCAGGGCCGACCAGAAAAGAAAATGAGAGCTAGGAGCCTGAGTAAAGATGTCAAAGGGAGGCTGAGAGGGAGATTGTGACTGTCCCCAAGGATTGAAGGATCATCTTAATATGTGCCAACAAGAATTAGATGATATAAGCACCTCAGAGGGGGAAACTATTCTCTAGCTAGTGGTGGTGGAATATGAGTTAGCCCAGGTTCAGGTGGAGGTGGAGAAAAAAAAGCAACAATGCTTGATCCTGCAGAAAGAATTAGCCTGGACCCAGGCAGAGAAAGGTTTCTTCAGTGAGGGAACAAGTTAATCAGGAAGTAAAGAAAACTGAGGGGAGAAGCTAGAGAATAGTTTTGCATTACTGCAGATGTAAATGGGTGGTTGAAATGGCCACATGAGGGCAGTAGAAGCTCAGCCCAATGACACTAGACTAGATCCCAGTTTTACAACAATCACTTTTTTTCTCCCTTATTCTCTCAACTAATTTATGTTCCCTGTAAACTATATTTGCAAATGTGCTCAAGGGCCTCCAGTCCTGGGGTGCTAGTGGAGTAGGGGTTAATATGGCTGTTTTGCAAGGAAATGATCAGAAATAAATTGCAACCCAATGCAAATAAGTCTCCTGAACCTCATCTCCCCCTGGCACCCTCCCACCATGGCCTGCCTGTTACTCAGTACTGCCAGCACCAAGGGTTCAAAAATCATGAGTCAGGCCCAAAACTCACAAGACTGACTTAGATGTCATGAGATTTAGGTGTTTTTTTCTTCTTCTTTGCCTTCTGCTTTTGGAGCATTTGGGTCCCATTTTTCAAGCATTTCTCTGAAACTATTAACATTAGAAACATTTTTAAACACTAAAAGCTGAGATTTGCATCGAATAACTTGACTCCAGGAGCTAGAGATTTAGGGGAAAATCACCAACTATCACAGGATTTGCAATAAAAGCATGAGACTTGGCACCAGTGCCTCCTACTATCTGGGATTTATATTCAGGATATATTGTACCCTAATCCATACATTAGGCACCATCTGCCGGATTCACATTGTTTTAATTATTTGCATCCTTAATTACAAACGTCCTCCCAGGGAGAAGCTCATGGAATTTCTTGATTCTAAGGGATAAACTTTAAGAAAAGTTTCAACTCCGCCTTCTTTAAAACCACAAAAATAAGCTACAGGTAGAAAGCTGCGTTCTTGCGCTACTCAAGTCATGCCTGAATGTGCACTCACAATCAGATAGCTCGTATGTGTGCCAGAAAATCAGCTGCAGGTGCAAAAAAATGCCATAAAGTTTTGTAGGCACAAGTGGTGCCTGTAGAAAGAGAACCACCCTTGGGAAAATGTAACCCCAGGCAGGCATCCTCTGCAAAGCTGCTTTTTCTGCCTGAGCCCCACCTGGATGGAAATTGCTGGGGAGCCCTATGGTTTTCTTGAACAGTTCTTTGGGGGGGGGGTTTTCTTCATGAAAAGATCACTATGTTCCAACCAGCTCGAACGTGAGCATGGCTTTTCTCTCCATTAGCCGAGCTCTGTCAGTTTGAGTGACGAGCCTTTTGTATTTGACTTGACCACACCTGTACCTGCCTCCCTTGTCACAGCAGGTGTAACGTCCATCGAGAACATACTGTACCAGCTCGTTAGTGACAGACAGCTGAACTTCCTTGGTCTGTTACATTCTTCTGACCAATGCCAGAGTCTCTCTCTTTTTTTTTTTTTTTAAACTAGCGTGTCACCAGGTTTATTATTCCAGCTAAGTTACATAGAAACGTTCCATAACAAGTAACCAGAGTTAACCAAGGGCTGGTGACATTCCTGGAGCCAGTTGAAGCTGGTCTGTGGCGCACACACGACCCAAGTGAGTCCCTGGGGACTGCAGAAAGACACTTTCCCTCCTTTTTCCCCTTCTAAACCAGCTCTTTCTTTCTAGCCATTTGAACCGCCTCCAGGTTTCTCAGAGCTGCAGCATCACTCAGGGCCAACTCCTGACTCCATTCGCTGCGGGCACGGTGCCCTGCCGCAGCTCTGCAGCCTGGTCTGGCTTCACACCTATGGAGGCAGGGTCTCTCCAAATGAGTGACCTCTGGCAAGGCAGCGAGGAGGCGGAGTAATCCCCCTTTCAACTGACAAGAAGGTCCAATGCCCTCCTTCCACAGAACTATTGGAGCACAAGGAAGCAGCGCTGTCCCACTCCTGCAGTGATACCCAGCCTCACAGTACTTAAACATACACCTCTTTTCTCCCTGCTGGCAGTTGTCTGCACTGCACCCAAGGGTGTAATTTGCAACGTGTGTAGACATACCTGCATTAGCTATAATCTAGCTAGCTCACTAAAAACAGCAGTGAGGATACAGAATCCTAGAAATGTTTGACTGGAAGGGACCTCTACAGGTCTTCTTCTAATCCAGTCCCCTGCACTTAAGGCTGGACCAAGCATTATCTAGACCATCTCTGTCTGTCCAACCTACTCTTAAAAATCTCCAGTGATGGAAATTCCACCACCTCCCTAGGTATTTTATTCCAGTGCTTAGCTACCCTGACAGCTAGGAAGTTTGGCTTCTCATACAACTTGTAAACCCATCTCATATGAGCTTCCCATTTGCATCACCCAGATCTGAGCACAGAAGATGTGAGCGAAGAAGAGCCAGGCTTGTCAGCAAGGTGGATAACAGGGTTTCTTTTTCCTCCAGCTTAAAAGGCTGAGGATCACTGAACGCGGGGACATCATGGCTGATGGAGTAAGAATAATCCAGATGTGCTGATGGGCAGCATTGACATCCATGCAACTTCAGGAGTCAGGAAACCTGAGGTATTGTATTGGCTCCACAACCAGACACTGATTTGAGTCAATATGTCCCATGGAATCCAGGCTGCTCTGTGAATAATGTCAAGCCAGAATGATGCTGAGTTGTTCTGATCCAAATGGAACATGAAAACATCAGGGAGCCATTGGACAATTTCAAATCCAGCACGGAGATCCCCTACACAGTGGGAGCTCCATCTTATTCAGATCCATCCTGCAGGGCTATGGGGGAGGAGGGGAAGGATTGGAGTTGAAAAACAGAGTCCAGTTGGGAGTCCTGTTCCTCATATAAGACTGACATTAAAAAAGACCCCTTCTGCTCATCCCTGCCGCAGACCTGGTAGAGCTGTTGGCCCTGACCGTAGATGTTTAACTAGGCTCTTGACTGCCCTTCCCTGGTGCTCCACCATTCGAAACGTCAACCTTCACATGAGAATTTAACCTGAGGTCTCGCATGTAGTTTTGCAGGAGCATGAGGTGTTAAGCCAAGCTCCTCTCTGCCTGGATCTGCTACCATGGATGCTCTTTGTTTACTTTTCTGCATTCCACTCGATTCGCACAGTGAAACTGACTGGTCTCGGAGCTGAAGTTCCTGGTGGTGGTATGTTTGGGTTACCTACAGGGAAACTTTTAAAATCCAAATAACTCCCCTCTACTCCCTGTTTGTATTGATATTTTTTTTCTCCAAAAGAGCCATCACAAAAACTTTTCCGTTCACACCAGATTTTGTAAAGCCATTTAAAAACTAAACTTCTATCAAGAATCCCAATTATTTGCAAATCCCCTTTAAGTTATTCTTATTATTTTTTTAGCATCTTGAGGCCTCAAGTAGAACATAATAGAACTTGTCTTTCATCTTAAGCTCTTAAATGTGATCTAGTTACAGTGATTACTGCATGGGTGGCTATACTACTTGGAACTGCTACTCCTCACAGTATTGGGTCTATTAAAGCCCCAGCTGCTGGAGTCATGTGGTTGCATGGGAATCTCAACTTTCTTGGAGGGAAAAAAAAGTACATTTCTAGCATCTAAACACAAACCAACATGTATGTAGCAAAAAGTTTGAAACACTAAGAGGCAAATTAAAAATTCCCAAAATGATTATTTTTAAAAATCTCATGAGTTTTAAGCCAGTCTCATGATATTTTGGGGCCTGATTGCTTGAGGCTGGTGACACTGACCACTACTTCACTTACATTAAGGAGTTCAAGTGTTAGTTTGCATCAAGGTAACCAGGACAGGGATCCTGTGTGGTTTATAAGGCCATTAGGGCCAGGTGATGTGTGTGGAGGGCGGGAGGGATGCAGGACCTTGGGTACAGTTTTCCTGTACTTGATTTTCTGTGTCTAAGGGGCTTACAGAGGATTTTTAGAAAAAAGTATGATTTATGATTGTGTTAATTAGAGACAAACTAACAAAACATTCAGTGCCCAGAAGCTGAATGCACTGGTAGTCGAAACAAAAACTTATTTGTATTACTGTTCTCCCAGCCTTCCTGCCTGCCCCTTTGTTTCACCCTCCTATTGTATTTTGTATAAGACTAAAATTGTGGGCTGTTTAGGTGTGGATTTTCTTATACATGCTCCTCAGGAAGGCAGTTCCTACAACATTTCTAGCTCAATCTCGCAAATTAAGAAAGTTCAGACAAGTTTCACATAAGCCTTCCCATTTTGGGGGATGGGTCCAATCGCTGATTTTGCTTTAAAATTACCCAGTTTTACCGGAAAAAAGCTGTCGAGTCTCAGCTAGTGGCTGAAACATCCAGTGCATGTATCACAGCCTACTGGGATGTTCGGAAAGGGTGGGGAATTTCCCATGGGAACACTCAAAGAGGATGAGTCGGGTCCAGCTGAGACCCTCCAATCTGTACGTTCAAAGGAGTTCAGGAGAGCAGCTGCTTCAAAATGCACTCCAACCCCAACCCAGCAGCAGTCTAGTAAACGCCAGTCCCACCAGACTTCTGTGACCTGGCGTTCCCCACAGGGAATGCCACTGCCCCCTTTTCATTGACAAAGCCCAGAGCGGTGTGTTATCTCCGTCTACCATCAATGAGTGGTGGCTGGGTGGCTCTGGTCACAAAGACCAGGGGCATGCACTGTTCCAGCTCAGTCCATTCATGTGAAGGACGCTGGGAGGACTAGGTCAGTGCTCAGGCAGTCTACATGCTTTCTGTTCCACTGGCTCCCTGCCAGGGAAAAACAAATTGCAACAGTCATGGGGGGGATAAGAGAAGGAATGTGTAGATGGGATGAAATCCAGCGAAGAAGCTGCCAGTGACCCATCTAATCCTGGCTCCCTGCCATGCTGGATCAGAGCAGTGATCCATCCAGTCTCCTATCATATTCCCCTGCTGTAGCAGAACAAACAAATGGTACGCCCTCTCCAGCAGGGGTGCGAGCAGGATGCTTTGGAAGGAAGGTTGACCTTTTCACAATGCGCCTACTGTAATCAGCTAGTGTTATCTCACAAGCAGATGAAAGAGTGAAACAAGAGTCCTCCTTGGACCGGGTGAGCACTTTATGCCTCGCAGCAGCTATTCCTTTCTCTGGATGAATGGAAATCCTTACCCAGCTGCCAGAGAGAGAGAAATGGTTTTGCATCAAATGCTTATTACACTTAATACCGTCAAGCTCTCACAGCTGGCCCACTGCTTGGTAATAATTCAGCATCTCTTCACAGGCAGATTAAACATTTGGATCCTTTTTATTTTCCTTTTAGATACTCATCCCTGTCTGAATTTCACAGCAGCTCTGGGTTGCCCTGTAAGAAAGAAGCATCTCTAGGGCAGGAAGCAGTGTCCATGCAGAGTGCAGCAGAGGGGCAGACAGGGATCACCTGGGCATTGGTACACCCCCTGGCCTGCTCCGCATTACCCAAGTGTTTTGCTTACATAAAGGAACCTCCAGGGAGCCAAGTGAGCTGGCATGCAGGCTGGAGTGGACCTGCCTGTGAGGCAAAGCAGCTGCAGTGCAGACGAGCCTCTAGATTTCAAGCTCACACTTAATGCAAAATTGGTAACTAATTAGCCTAAGGGAAATGAGCCAGACACAAACTGCTTTGCACCTGGTGTTCTCATTCACACCTGTGCAGAGCAGAAAGCTCCCCCACCTGTGTGTTGATTTGTGTAGCCTTTGACACTCACTCTTGGCAGGTGTAATTGGTGACACAAGGGGCCAGGCGATGAGGGAATCAGGCCCACTGTGTTGGCTGTTCCTTGTACCTAGCGGGACTGGATGATTTCATCTCCTGGGCTCTCTTTATCACGTGGTTGCTTCTTGTCCTGCAGCAGCACTGGAGGGAAAAGGAGGCAGGGTTCCTTGCTCTTCAGCCACCACGCCCAGCGAAAGGACCCATGGCTTCTAGTGAGGTAATGATGGGCCTGGTCCCACAGGGTGGTTAAGCCCCTCCGTTCCCATGATTTCAGTGGATGGTGAGAGAACTCAGCACTCTGCAGAATAAAGTTAGTTTGTCACTAAGGTAACAGGTATCAAGTGAGTTTAAAGACAGCAGATGTCCGGGCCAGAGGATTCCCCTTGGCATGGAGGAATTCCCAGATGGCTTCAGCTAGGGCCAGAGTATTGCTGTGCTCCACTGATCTCCAGCTGCTGAAATAGACGCGTGGGGGCCAGGAACAGCCAGCACAATTTATAGCAGCCCTGAGGCTGCTGTACATTTGCATTGGGACCAGATTGACACCCCTTTCCCCTCCCCCCCCCCAGTGGCCCCAGGATTGGATGAGAGGACAGGGACATAAAAGTTGCTTAAAGTCACCTTTGTACTCCCCCTCTTGAGCTGCACTGGGCATGGAAAGGGCCCAAAGATCAGGCCCTCAAAGGGCTTTTAAGGGTTCTTCAGCGGTTTTTATTTCACACAAGCCTTTTAAATAAGGGAAGGAAAGAGGTGGGATGAGCAAAAAGAGGTGGGGTGTTGCTGAGCTGCAGCATCACCCCATATAACACAACCAGAGCTGCAGTTCCGCCGGTACCTTCCTCTTCCAGGGGATTGTCACGCCGCTGGAGATTGAGGGAGGAAGGCCTGAGGTTTGTCATGGAGCAGGGGAGCCAATAATCCTTTTCTGACTGTAACTCCCTCCCTGATTTTGAATGCCCACACTGTGTTCTATGGGGATACTGCTTACCCCTTGGCGCCTTCGTTCCTAGCCTCCATTCCTAGCCTGTGCTGCCTCTGCAGTGTAGAATTCATCCTGGGTGTGTCCTGGGAACAATGCGCAGGCAGCATGTTGTTCTTAGCAAGCGAGCTTTCCAACTGCTTTGCAAACATTCCCACCCCTAGTTTATTCCAACTTTGCATCTGCATGCACGCTCCCCCACAATGTGCATTGGTACATACGTGAGGCAGCCCGATTTAGTGCGCTGAACTGGGGACATCCAAATGCTAATCCCGGCTGGTGCCACTGACTTGCTGTGTGACTTTGAGCGAGTCGCTTTTGTTGTGTCTCAGTTTCCCCGTCCGTGAAATGTAGTGAATAGTCTGAGCCCAACCCCCCTGACCGTTGAGAAAAGCATGCATGTGCATGGTATGTTCCCACACGTATCCACCTGCACCTATATACAAGCTCTCATGAGACATGCACCTACTGCCTTAGGATTTTGGCCTGAAATTTAGGCTTTTGAGGAATTTTGTGGGCTATCCATTTTATTTTCCAAGGGTAGCAAAGGGCCACTGTTGTGGGGGCGGGGGTAGATATGCAGAGAGGAGAGCGGGGAGAAGAAAAGGTCAGGCTTTTCAATCTTCCATTGTAGGTGGAAATGATTAAATGGCTTGTGAGCGGTCTCTGCTGCAATAGATCCTCAAGGAGGGCTCTTCTTCTGCTCTGCCGCCCACTGCAGAGGCCAGATCCCTCTCTCTCTCTCTCTCTCTCTCTCTCTCTCTCCTGGTTTGCTATTAATGTCTCTAGCCAAATAAACCATTAGGCACATGCAGGGGAAGAGGCGGAATAAATCAAGGCTGGATCAAATTGCCTGGCACGCTCCCTGCCTCGCACAAGAGCAAATGCAAAAGGGTTCTGATTTCAGGTTCCAAGTTTAGGCCCCAGTGAGTAGGGATTGTTGTTAGGGGTTTGTGAGGGAAAGCTGAGAGGACACTGCCACATGTGATGAAATGTAGGTTTAGTTTAGGAAGAAGAGGTGACTTTTAGGTTTTATTCCAAAGAGAATGGCAGCGTTTTCCTGAGGAACATAAGCAGAGAGACAGAAAATGACAAATTTCAAAAGTTTGTATCTTGGCAAAAGCTGAACGTAATTTTGTAGGACACAGAAAAGGCACTTCCAAGGCCCCAGGCCTTTCTCCCTACTACGTTTCAAAGGCAAACACAGGAGGTGCTCGACTGCCTCAGAAAGAGGCCGTAGGAATAAAAATAGTGTGTGATTTGAATTAAAGACGATCAGAATGCATAGACAGCAGGGGAGCAGAGTGAGATTGCACAGGTTGTGGTAATAACCCCCCGCACCAATATTGGTGCCTTTCATTCACCCTTCTCAAAGGAGAGTCAGTCTCATTAGCTTCATTTTACAGAGGGGGGCACAGAGCAAAGTGACGTGGCCAAGTTAATGGCAGAGCTAGGAATAGAGCCCAGCTCTACACCCGCCCCGGTCCACTGCCCTAGCCATTAGGCTATACTGCCTCTCCCCCAAGCTTCTGGCAGGACCCCACAGTGGTTCTCCCCAGCACTTCAGCATCGCTATTGTACGCTGAAGCGTTCGGGACCATTACTGTAGTAATTTTCCATGCAGGGGAGGAAGCCAGCTCTTTATGTGAGGGGAGACGGCAGCTTTGACATATGCCAGCACACCCCGGTCATCTGAATGATCACATCTCCTCTGAGAATTACACCTGCCTTTTCCCCTTCCTCTTCCAGCTTTCCTCACTAACAATGACTTCCCCTTGTGTGTGCTTTACTGCTGACACCTGGTGCTGAGAATCCCTCAGCGCAGCCTTTTAACTACTTGTATGCTGAACTGCACTGAGGAGCTGAGAGCAAACATACACCTCTTCCCCCTCCCCCCCAGAAAGCTCTTGCTCTCCCCACTTCCCCATATGTGCCTCAGTCCTCCCCCATTCCTTGTGTTTCCACTCTCCCCCCTTCAAGGTCTTTTGCTGCCCAAATTCCGACCCTCTCCCTTCCCCCTAATTTGTCCCAGCTCCCCCAGTGTACTTCTGTTTCCAGCTCCTGGTCCCTGCCCTCTACTCCCTTTGCAAATCCTAACCTTTCTCTCTCTCCTTAAGTACCCGATTCCCACCACTTCTAGCTCCTCCACTCCTTTACCTTGGCAGGCTCTCCTCAACCCGCCTCCTCCCCATTCATTATCTCCCTGCCCCTCATTCCTGTAAAATACCCACTGGCCGAGGGGCCAAGGTGGTACTTCGGCCCACACATGGTGAGACTTGCTGGAGAGAGGAGGACAAGTTCCCTTATAACTGTGGCATTAGGGTACTCATGGGATTTGAAGCGGGGATCTCCCCCCTCTCCTGAGGGGGAAAAGAGATTTGAACAGGGACCTGCCGAGTGCGCTGACCACTAGACTAGGCTCTTCTGATGTGGGGCTCCCTCAGTGTTTCCTATTGAAGTTGTTCCTCCTTAAGTAATTGAAAAATTAAATATTAATTGGGCCAGAGAGCATAAGAATCACTACACCAAGAGTCACAGCACTCCCCTGAGAAGTGGCAGCTCTCTGTTCAAACCCCTTCTTCTTATCAAGTTGAACCTGGGTCTCCTACCTTCCAGGAGAGTACCCTAAACACTAGGATAAAGACTATGAGATGAGGGTGGGCTTGGGCTGGGCTCCTCCTTCCTCCTCCACCCCACTTTGTGGCATTAGGCAACCTCTGATCACACTGCTGGATCGGACCCCACACATGATCAAATGCCTATCCTCTCCGGCCTGTGAATCGCAGAGATGGGTGGAAATCCGTGCCAGCTTAGCACATCCCTCTCGTTGGCATCACCCGTTGGCTGGTTTAGGGGATCTCTCCCTATTCATTGTATAGGCACCCAACTCAGGTTCTGTGGATCACGATGTTGTTCCTATAATTTGTCTAGGCACCCAAATGGAAGTGACTTGCCCTGTCTCGATCGCTGAGTCAGGGATGTTTCCCCTTGCCTAGTCAACAGTTTTCACCTCTCCGTTATCCTCCCTCTCACTGTCAGCTACAGAACACAGAATGTCAGGCTCAGAGCCCCCCCCTGCTCTAACCACTAGACGATGCTTCATTTAGATAGCTTCCGTGCAAATCCAGTCTGGGTCCATGTAGGAATAATGCTGTGTTTCTTTGAAATTTTGAGCATGGCCATGGCTGTGATTGCTTCAAGCCGCTGCTTTGACTAGAAGAGAGAAGGATTTTGTCCTGAGCTTTGGCAGTTCAGTGCTACCTGTGAACTCCATTTGCCTTTGAGACAAGGAGTGTGTGAGTGTGTGTCATGCTTTGTTTTCCCTTTCTCTTCCCATTGCCTTAATAAGTGGTTCTGCTGGAACACTCCAGCTCTCTGGCTTATGCTTACATAAATATCCAGATCATTATCTAAACAAGCATATTTATCTCCAGAATCTTTTCCATGAATGTAGGGAGCAGGAACCTTTACGGTCTCTCCTTTGGGTGTTTTCCAGTAGCTTTACACCCATTCCCCTGGCTATGGTTTCAGCCCACTTGGCTTCTTCCTGTTCCTCCCTTGCATGCAGCTTTGGATTTGTATGTTGGTTCTCTTGTTCTTTTCACTGTTTTAAAATGAGCGAATGAAATCTATCCTGAGAAAGAGAGAGACAGACGGGCAGAGAGACACACATGCAGAAGCACAGGGAGAGACGCACGCAAGTGCAGAGAGAGATGCACCAAGAGGATGTCTCTCACACACACACACAGATGGAGAGACCCACTCAGACTCAGACAGTGACACTAGCACAAACACAGACAGAGCCGGACTCACCGCCTCCTGCGGCCCCTTGCAAATGTTGAGGTTAGTTTCTGTGCTCTGAGAGCTCAGCTCCCAGTGATTTAGGAGCTGATGAAGCCTTCGTTTTTGCTGCTGGAGGCAGTGTGAGAGCTGCAGGAAGCAAGAGGGAAAAAAAGACCGTATCGTGTCTGGGAGGGAGCTTCTCTCAGCCCCTGTACTGAGCACCAAGGCCAAGAGTTTGAGCCAAACAGGGAAGGGGTGTGGAGATGAACTAGCCTCTGTGAGACAAATAAGGGAGGCAGTATGGAGTCTTTCATGGCCCCTTTAACCAAGAGAAGGGGAGAGTGGTTAGTGGAATACATCTTCCCCTGCTGGCTGAACCTAAACAGCCATTGCACTCAGCCTGGAGACCCACCCCATACAGTCCCATTCACTTTCAGCCAGCTTCCCAATCCCACCCTTGGCTGAGCTACAAAATAAAAAATCGGAGCAGCAGCAGCAGCCTCACACAAATGCATCTTTGTAAGTGTCCTCGTCTTCCTTTTGGAATCAGACTGCGAAGCCAAACCACCGTCATTTGCTGTAACCCATTAGTGCTGCCGCTGGTGGCTTCCTGAAAACATCGTCTCTTTCTTTCTTAGCAGGCAGCCTGAGGTTTTCTTGGCACAGAAGCCCAAGAAGTAAGTGGCAACACCCCCTCTGCAAACTACAGCAACATCCTCTCATTGTTGGCATCACTCAGCAGGATTATTCAGCTGCCCTGAACCGACTGGCGACTCCAGGACTCCATTGGTGAGTCAGTGTCGCCATCATGTACACAGGTTTCCTGCTATAGTGTTCAAGGAAAGACCATTCCCAAGTTTCTGACCAGGGACTTTAAAACAATTGATGAACAGACTGCTCCCAAGGAGTCCACTTTAATTTAGTGGCTGGGAGATGCATTACGTACTAATAATCACCATAAAATGGAATGCAGCCATTTTGATTGTATTAATATCTGGATGCAAATTCTATGCAGGCTACTGGGAGATGAGCCCCTATCCAAACCCTGGAAATAAAAATATCCCTCCCAAATTTCAGAGAAGTTGGGATCCAGATCCAAACTTTGTAACTGACCCTTAGATGTATAGTAGCTCGAAACAAACCCTGGATGCAAGCATCCCTGAAGTAGGGAGCTGGAGTGAAACAGGTTTGTCTAATTAGGAGCTGAAGGCTGGTTTATTGTAGGTGTTTGGAGAGGATTCAGGTTTAATGTATTGATTTGGCATCATTATAATTTGGGCATTCTGCTCATCTGACCAGTCCTTCCACAAAGAAGAAGAATTAATAGTAGCACTAGTTAGTATTTATATTCACCACCGTCCCAAATTAGAACCCCGAATCTGCTCCACTTTGGATTTTAGGGAGATTTGGATTTGAATCGCAGGATCTAAGCCTGCCTCAATGACTTTGAGTCAGATCCAAAACCTGTTGTCCGAGCTGGATAAGGATGAACTCTCAAGAGAACAGCTGTCCTCACGGCACTTTGGACCCAAGCTAATTATAAGGGTGAACCCAGCCTGTATAAAGTGGGGAAATTCTGTACAGTTCTGGCTCGCCAAGCCCCGAGGAAAATATTTGGTGCACTCATGAGCATTGTCATCTTGGAATCCACCCCCACTTCAATAGCTACCCATTATGGCAGAGCCGGACAAGGGAATCCTTGGAAATCTACTCAGATACCCTGGCGATGAGGCCATATAAAGACCTAAACAGAGAGAGGGAGTGAAGCCGGGGGGAGGCCGTATGTGGCTGACCATTTTATGCTTACAGCCTGCACTACCAGTTCATAGCTACCTCCTACAGTGGCCTCTCTGTGGACTGAGCTCTGGGAGCAGGCAAAAAGGTTTGGATGTTGTTTCCATAGTAACGGCTCAGATGTTTCTTTCTGCTGTACCTGGTTCACACCACTCTTCAGCTCCAGGTGCAGCGGACTGTACGTTCACAGATCCAGCGTGGCTCTGTGCTAACGCTAGAGAGCCCTTTATAGGCAAAAAGGCTACCCTAGGCCACAGGGATGCTCAAGGGTCTTGTACGCTGTATTTTTGAAAGAGAGGTCCCCTGAAAAGGCCCTTTCCCTGCCTGCAGGGCATATGCTGGCAGTTTTCATCACTCATCTTGCATTCCCTCGCTGGGAGCTGTGGTTCTGGATGTCACCCGTGTGGCTTTGGCAAGGGAAGAGGGAGCTGCCCTCTCCACAGAGGTAGTTAAGTCCCCGCCATGAGGAAGATGGCGCTGCCCCGCCACCCTGCGCAGGCACCACAGTAATGACAGTACTACCGACCCACAAAACCCACTGGGTCACCCGCAGGAGTCACTCTGGCCCAGTGTGTCTCCGCTGCAGCTGCACTAATGACCCCTTCTACAGCCACAGGATGGCTTGTGTGAGCGAGGAGGAATAAACAGAGCCTCAGTAGCCCGTCAGGCGAGGTTTCCTTCCCACTTGCCCAGGCATGGTCTCCTCTCACTTAAGAGTCACTTCTGTCAGTAGCAGGAACTCCGATTCTTTTCGTTGCATGGCTCTGATCTTCCAGGAGATGCTTCCCAAGGAGGTGGGAAGGCTGTCATTCCTTGCGCTGTTGTTGCAAAGGCTGGGATACCTAAGCAGGGCCGGGCGTAGGTGCTTTGTCACCAAGGAGAGAAAACGTTTTCGACACTCCTTCCCCAAAAGGCGCAAGCAAAAAAAATTTTTTTTTAATTGAGCGCCCCCCAAATGCTGTGATTGGGCACCCAGGATGCCTGCCTTGATCGTCCGGCCCTGTACTGAAAGGTTTGTCTACACCGGAGAAATATGCCACAATAAACAGCAATTGTTCCCCTACAGTCAATTGCGTAGACCATGCACTGAGACACAACAGTGTTTCACTTACTTGTCAGGGTGCAAACAGCTGGCGGAAGTTACCCCCAGAATTGGTAGGGGTAAACCCCAATTCCATCTTGGCTGACTGAGGCTCAATCCACTGAGTGCCAGTGTGGATGTATCCCTTGCTGGACATAATTGATGTGCTGTCAACTCCGGCTGCTGCCCTCTCTGGCTGTGTCTACACTAGAGTTTTAAGGTGTTTTTTTACAATGAGCCAGTGCTTTTGAACCACAGGTGGTTGCTCAGAGCCAGTGTCTCCAGGGAGTTTTCTGGCTGGGGCTGAAGCAGGCTGGAAATGACACCCCCTCCCCCATGACTTCTCAGCAATCAGCAGCTCCCCCATTGTTTAGAATGACCCACACCATTTCCTACAACAGCTGGGCACTTGCTGAAGACCTCCCATCTATCTGCAGCCCCAGCCCAGTGTGGTTTAGTTGTGAAAGCTGTCAGACACAGGAGCAGAGAGCTACACTAGTTACGCACGTCACCAGTGGAGAGACCATTATTGTAACTCCAAAAATAGCAGCAGAGAGCTGGATATTTGTAAATTCTGCTTTTCTGTATGTATCTAAGAGGACGAGGAACAGCAATGGCCGGTAACCAACGGGTAGTTTTTTTTCCCAGAAGGATTTTTCGTTCCGCAGATCATCTTTTCCACACACAAATAACACAGAAGGAATAAAAGAAACACTGTCCCACTTGAACCCAGAGAGCTCGTGACTGACACATACAGAAAGTGAAGCTGAGGGTCGGGCCGGTGAGGGTGCCAGCTGGGAACAGAGATGAACCGAAACCAGAATCCAGCCTCTTCTTTACAGGGAAAGTGTGTCTGAGATACAACAACCTGACACTCCTATTCCTCTTATTTCACATCAGTCATCTTCTGTTTGCTAAATTCATGTGTGAGCAACTACTCAGGCAACACAAAAAAAGGGTGTATAATCAACTGAGTGGAGCTGGGAGTCAGGATTCCTGGATTATTTTCCCCACCTCTTTCCCAGACTTCCCTTCTGACTTTAGACAAGTCGTGTCACTGCTCTGTGCCTCAGTTTCCCCAGCAGTGGAAAGTGGATAATAATGCCAAACCTTACAGGATCGGGCTTGATCACATGTTTTCAGATGAGTTAGTTATCTTCAGGTGAAAAAAATGAGAGCATCAAAAGTAGGAATACTATTCAATGAAAATGCCACCCAGCTGTTGTAATGACTCCAACCCCTCTCTCCCCCACACAAGTAGCCTGATTTTTTTTTCTGCTTCCTCTGTCTCCCTTTCCCCTGTATTTGATTATTATTTTATTTTATTGCAGTGCTGGGAGCCCTAGTGATGGAGGAGGACCCCATTGTGCTAGGTGCTGTACAAACAGAGAAAATGATGGTCCCTGCCCTAAAGAGCTTACAATCTATGTAACATGACAGACATAGGATGGAGGAAGGGGCAGAACACAAGGTAGAGTGAACAATTTGAGGGCAGCAAATGTCATGTTAGTTAAATTGCATTAAATCCTGCTGTGGTCTTTTATTCAGAATTTTAGTGGCCTTAATTTGTAATTAAACTAAACCCAATTAAAGCTACTTTAATTCTGAAGGAGTGTGTCCACACACAGATTTAATGTGGTTTAACTAATCCCCTTTGAATTCACACCTTTTGTAAATTTGGAGTAACTTTCATAAGTGTTCCTGTACAGCCAAGCTCTCCATGTATCGCCACTTCCCAATGTTCTTATCGGTTCCCTTTGGTACCTACCTGGCTTCCACTGGTTCGTGATCCAACAGTCAGGTTTGGGAGGCAGGTTGGCGGGGGATGTATATGTGTTGAGAATGGAGGAGTAGAAAATGAAGGAGCTGGCTGCAGGGAGGTTGGGTTGGGATGTTTTAGGGGCTAATAAGGGAGCTTAGAGAGGGCCCAGAGAATGTGTATACAGTTCATTGCTGTTCTAAGGGTTAACAGAAAGCCTGACTTGCAACATTTTGCTTCACTTCCAAATAGTCGACCTGTGCTGCTGAAAGCAAGTGGGGCTGTGCAGAAACTTCATTCCCACTCCCTGTGCCTCTCTGTCACTGGTGCAGCAGAAGCATCCTCAGCTGTACCAGGAACCTTATGCAAAGGAACCTCCGGGTGATTTGCCTAGCTGAGTTGTCACATGGGCAGGGGGGATTACAGTTAAAGGGCAGCTGCCAGTTACACTTTAGGACCTACCAGGCTCCAGTTCGGTGATCTCCAAACGGACGTTCCTTTGATTGTGCCACGAGAATAAAACACAAGTCCAAGAGCAGTTAGACATAGGGAAACAAGGCCCCATGAAACTCATGAGGTCAAAGTCACCCTTGGTATAACTCCATTGCTTTCAGTGAAGTGACACAAGCGATGAATTTTGCACATTTACCTCTGCAGCTCATGCTGCTGCTCTCACCCCCCACACCTCCTGGGCTTCCCCTACAGCCTGACTCCCCGGGGTTATGTGATTAAAAAGAATCACAACCAGCTAACATGGTTGTAAAAGTGCTAATCTGTGTCTGGACTAAAGGCTCAGTGATGTTTCAAATTGATGCAGCTAACTCCACTGAAAAACAAAGGCATGTTTTTTCCTTGTCTGGGCAAGGTCTTGATGGTTACAGCACTCACCATGACCAGCAAATTGGTTACTATGGGAATACGCTCCTTTGATTCTCTAGATTGGTCCAATGCCTTCAGCATTCACTCTTTGTGATATCTTATCAGATACTTATACTAACAATGATATTTGCTGCACTGTGCTTTTCAGGAACAAGGGGTTTTGCTCTCTTGCTCATACTGATGTAAATCAGGAGTATTTCCATCGCTGCAGTTACACTGGTGCAAAATCAGTATGAGAGGAGACAGTGAGTCTCAGTTTCTAAGAATAACATGTTTCTGTAGAACCCTTCCTCCAGCATGATCCCAAAAGGATTTTCAAATTGTACGTAGAGGGACCACTTCCTCCACCACTGAAATGCAACCACTGCTGGGGTGTGGAACAGCAGCTGTTTAACATCACACAACAATGCAGCATAAATATATAGGATACTAGCAACAGTGGATCTTTCAGGATGCAGAATAGAATTTCCCAGACTGGAAGCTAGCCAGGACAACAAAGCTAAATTCAACTGCACAAAGAACCATAAAATCTTAACTCCCACCACAGGACAGAACTGGTTTTACAACTCAGCCCACAGCTAGGAACTCCAGTAGCACAGCATCCTCTGCCACCGCTCTGAGGCAGTGAATTCAGTACCAGCTCAGAGGTAATGTCTTTTTGAATCTCTCACAGCATCTGTTGCCATTTCTTGACTAGGAAAAACGAGTTCAGGTCAGACTAGCACACAGTGAAGCGTTACCTAACTCAGCCTTTTTTCTGGTGCTTGCTGCAGCACAGGGGAAACACCTTTAGCTCAGTTTTAGTTAGGCTACAATTTGACCATGTGGAAGCTAATGGTTTTAACCTTGAATCTCTACTAGGAGAAAGTAGGGTGGTCTTAGCATGTTAGCTAAACCTAACCTAAACCTCACACTTTTTCCTAGTCAAGATAAGACCATTGTGTTTCTTGGAGGTATTTCATCCAAACAGTGTAATAGCCCAACCCTGCTTATCTTAACTTCACAGACTTAGGGCTTATCTACACTTGGAAATTTACCAAAATAGCTATTTTAGAGTGGATTAAACTAAATGGGAAGAAGGCACTCTTATTAATCAGTGTGTCCATGTGGGGTCTTATAATGAAATAACTATTCTAGAATCACTATTCTGGAATAGTTATTTTGGTCAATTTCCAAGTGCAGACAAGCCCTTAAGTATTATGGCTGCAGGCTAGTGATGATTTCTACTGGATGCAAGTATTAAGACTATTGGAAACCTTCCCATCACTTTTCTAGTCAGGAGGTCATATAAACAATACTGGATCCAACTGGCATTTAATGGCCTTCTACCAGGAGGAGTACTTATAAGGGAATTGCTACCGGATCGCTGACTGGTAACTCTGAGGACAACTTCTTCCAATCTGGATAAGGACAAAAATAGTCAGTTAATCGCTGGCAGGAGAGTGAACAAAGAGTCTGTGAGCCAAAATGAGAGTGCTTCAGTGGTGTGCTTCTGCAACACTCAGCAGCCGAGTTCAAGCTGTGATCTAAGCATCCATCCACTGCACCACTAGCAAGCAATTTGACTGCACCATGCAGACCTTTGCTCTCAGAGGCCCCAGGAGACACTAGTCCAGTCCAGCTGGAGGAGTAATAAAGGATGGTTATTTCAAGAGCAGAGAGAGGCTGGGAAACGTAAACAATATGAGTTTAAATGCAACTGGTGTCACATAGGGACAGCAGCATGGGATAGGATTTAAAGGGACATATATAAAATTTTTATTCTTTTTGCTACTCCGTGTCCTCCAAAGGGGGTAAAATCCCACCTGAATAATATATAGATTGATTAAACCTAAGATTACATAATTGCTGTGCAGTACTGGCCATTTTCAAAGGACGTTAGAGACATTAACTATTCAATCCCTACAACGCTACAGAATGTGTATTATCCCCATTTCACAGATGGGCCAAGTGAGGCAGAGAACTAAGATGCCCTCCCTAAGGCCACACAGCAATCAGTGGCAAAGACAAGGCTAGCATTCAGGAGTACGTGGCCTCCCAGTCATCCAGTCGCTGCAGTAGTATCTAACTAGAGTAAAACCTCCTAAACACTCTGATGTGATTCTGAGCAACCATCATGAGATCTAGTAAGATGCAGCATAAGATTTGTCCCCTGTGAAGCTAAGCCCCAATATGAATGGACCATCCATCTGCCCAAGCTGCTAGTGTCATTCACTTGTCCCAATTAATACTTTAAAGTCTTTTCTCCATAACTCCGGCTTCCTAACGCACTACAATCTCTCCGCTCATTAATGTATAAGTACAGGGCTGATTTAGAGGCGAGAGAAGATGGGAGTGAATATATGGAAGACACATGAGAATCTCTCTCTCTCTCTCTATTGGCCTACTCGAAGATCACAGTCTTTAGAAGAATGAGACTGTGAATTTTTCAGTTTGACCAGATGTAGATGAACTATTGGATACCTCTAATCTCAGCCTTTGGTGGGATTAGCATTCATCAGGTACCCTGAGACAACTCCCGCCACTCAAATAGCACTTGCCATCCCTTCCCAAAATGTTGCTGCTGCAGGGGACAGAGCATTCTCCTCTGTTGCTCCTGTATCTACGACAGCATTCCTGCATCGCTCTGCCTCATTGATTTTCCATCTCCCTCCAAATCTCAACTGACGATCTCTTCCCCATTGTCTAGATCTCTTAATTTTGACACCCCTCTGTTATGAGTTAGCACTCTAACAGTATTATTGAAACAGCGCTGTGGATCACAGTCAACCCCCAATGGTGTACGGAGAGGAAAAGTGCAGCACCTCCTACTGGTGAGTGTTGCTTTCACTGCTAACCTCTGGTCTGTGCACCATGTCACATTGGTCCTCAAGATTACAGTGCCTCCTGCTGGAGAATGGTGAGAGGGGCCTTATCTGGTTATGGTAGGGTCATGTAGAGAATTTACAATAGGTCCACTGTCCTGGAGAAGGGAATTCTTCTGCCCGAATTCCACCTGCCTCCGAATCAGGAAACAAGTGAGTTAGGCTGCTTTGCAGTGGGCTCTGTTTTATCTGCATACAATTTTCTGTCAGAGGAAAAGGTCAGTGAAAGAATAGGAAAACCATCCCCGCTTCAAGTGCAAGAGAAAGAAGCAAAGTTTCTGGGGAAGTCACAAGCCGATATCTTTCCAAACAGACCAGGACTGAAGAGCATGATGCTTCTTTATAAAGGTGAAGGATGGTCTAAATCTTAGGATGCCAAGACTTTGCAAGATCTGAGTTCAGTTGACAGTTCCGCCACAGACTTTCTGTGTGACCTTGGGCACATCGCTTTCTCTCTCGGCGCCTTGGTTCCCCACCTGTAAAATGGGAATAGTATCAGGAGTGTTGCGAGATTAAATACACTGAAGCCTGTGAGGTCCTCAGATACGCTATTAATATGTCATTTAGGACAGGGTCTGATTGCTCTGCAAAGGGAATAGTTCTAAAATGCTTCTCGTTCAGATCCTTTCCCACCAACAGACACTTCACAAAGCAATGAGTTACATGCCAGCAGCGCAGCGACTCTGTGAACAAACCCAGCAATCATTGTGCATGCAACATCTCTTAACACACAGGGATGTGTGTGTCTAACACTGACTGAATAGAGCAGGGGTGAGTGGTACAGAACATACTTGAAAACACTAGAGAGCATAAGTGCCGAAGAAGAGAAAAGCAACAACTTGCTGAAGTTATTGTTAGTTACTGCAAGCTGTTAAGGGGTGAGGGGAGGTGTTTAAAATCAGCTGCCTCGGACTCTGGTCTTGTTGCTAGGGTGACAAGGGAATATGGAGGTGTGTTACTGTGCTATTGGGTGGCCTGACTGCATAGCCCCAGTCTGTTACAGAGGCGGCGTGTATGGGCCACGGAGAAGGGAAAGGCGGCAGTTTGAATCAGGGGTGCTGGAACAGTGTGCACAGTGGGGGTACTGAGAACTATTGAACCGAACTGCAAACTCTGTATATGATGGAAACCACACCAAGCCAAGGAGTGCGACAGCACCCCTCGTTCCAGCACCGATGGTTTGTATGCCCATTCTTCCAGCCTTGGTGCCTTCTTTGCAGTATCAGGTAGTAGAAATCAGGGGGTTCTTTCTGATCAGCCGGTAATGCATAAACCATACCCGAGAGAAAGCAGCCTTTAAAAGGACCCTCCCATCCAAGTATTCTGCATAATTCTCCCCTGCCTTTTGAAGCGTAACCCAGAAGTCCATCCCATCAAACATTTTTTTTGTTTGTTTGTTATTGCAGGGCTGCGTGTGAATGCAGCAGCTTCATACACGGCTTTGTTATGCCCAGGGCTATCATTTGGTTTGCTTGTGACTGTGGAGGCTTTACACGCTGGTTTATTACTGGAGGGTCTCGCTCGTGAGTGCTATGCCACTCGTGCTGGCTTGTTGTTGTAGGTTTGTTTTTGAGCACAGGACTTCATGCAGGCGTTTGTTATTGTAGGACTGCTGGAGATCACGGAAAGGATTTTTTCTTATAGAGTTGCTTCCAGTTGCTGAATTGCATAAACTGACCTATTATTGAAAGGTTGCTCCTGAGCGTTGGCTTGTGTCTACAGGTTTGTTAGCGTAGGGTCTCTGATGAAGGCTGGGCCACTGGCACCAATTATTGGTTTTTGACCAGGCCACCCAAAGTCTCTTCTGAAAAAGAGAAACACAAAGGACTCTGCAAGCAAATGGGACAGAAGGACGGACCGCCCTGTGTTGGGCTCCATCTGATTTTGGCGTCATCCCCTTTAAATGAATCTTCACTGCGAGCAGTTGTCAGACGACTGCCCTTGTTGTGCCCCTTCACAAAGAACCAAGTGTCACCTCCTGCTCCACAGTTCAAGTACAGATTGAAACTGGCTCTTCCTCCTTCTACTGTAGTTGTAGCCATGTGAGAGGAAGAGGAGAAAACGATAACTGGGGACTCAAGAGAAAAGGGAACGCACCTGACTGGGCTCTGATCAAGCCTTCTCCTGTAGGTGGCAGGGAGACCATGACCAGTGCAGGAGGTCTAGGTTGGATATTAGGAAAAACTTTGTCATTAGGAGGGTGGTGAAGCACTGGAATGGGTTACCTAGGGAGGTGATGGAGTCTCCATCCTTAGAGGTTTTTAAGGCCTGGCTTGACAAAGCCCTGGCTGGGATGATTTAGTTGGGGTAGGTCCTGCTCTGAGCAGGGGGTGGGACTAGATATCTCCTGAGGTCCCGTCCAACCCTAATCGTCTATGATTCTATGACTATCCTCCATCTCTGTACCACACACAGACTATGGGGTAGCCCCAAGTGACTCATCCTCAGTTAAATCCTTCTCCCCCAGTTCAGCTTTGCACGTGTGTGGACAGCCTGCTACCCAGCTCCTACTTTCTACCAGTGCCCCTGTCCTTGCCTCCCTGTCTTTTCATCTATCTACCTTAGAGTTCTTTACTGCCACCTGTCACTGTAGGATCTGAGTGACCTGAGTGATTTGAACACGGAGACATCAATAACAAAGTACCTCGCTGAATTCCTGTCTGCTCCCGCTAGTTAAATGTACAGATCCAACATCAGTTTCTGTGTCGCTGTTCTCTAGGCTCTGCAAAGCCGATGTGCCTGGCTAGGGGATGCCCAACAATCGGAAAACTGCAGTATGTTTAGGCCTGGCCCCTCATGCATGCGGGTGGCTCCCTTGTAACTGTGTTCCTTTTGCAGCCATAACCTCTGCCACTGTGAATGTACTGTGACTCTGATGCTTCAGTCACTCTCTGACTTTCTGAATTCCAGTTATAAAAAGGCAAACTAAACGTGAAGTAAAATAGGGTGCAATTCAGTCCATTCCCTGGCTATGTAGTTAAGAGGGAGATTTAACTGGGCCTCAGCGAGCAGACTGAGCTCCAGTCTGTCTGTAATGACGCCGTGTTTGTAAACAACAAATATAATTAGAATCCTGGTTCTCCAGGTCTCTGCAACTCATGCTGCCTGCTGGCCTCACTAGAGGACAAGATTACTCACTCTCATACACACAAAGCAAGTAAAGGGTGAGAGTGGGGGATTAAAATGCGTTATTTATGCATCAGACTTCAGTCACATAACATAGACAATAGTGTCCAAACGTTGCTTTCCCTTTCGCCAGTATAAAATCAGCGTAACCTCTCAGAGGTCATTGGAAAAGTTCCAGATTTGTGCTGAAGTAAGTGTGACTCCGAGGTCTGTAGTAACAGCATAGGCACAGTGGAACTGAGTGCCAGAGGCTGCCCGCCCAAAGGATACAGTGTGCTGTAGGAGTATAAAGTGTGACACAATAACGTTAACTAAAGGAAACTGCTCTCCAGCTGCAGAATCATGGGACTGAACAACACAATAGCTGCAGGAGGACACGGGCTTCAGAGTTTGGGTAAATAATCCAATTCCACAGGAGGTTTATTGGATTCCCATAAAGCTGAAAAACAAAGCCAGTTCACAGTTATAGGGATAATAACTATTGTTTGCCAAGCAGTATAATTATTATTTGCCTGTAAGAAAACTGGGAGGGAAAGCCCAGACTTAATGTTTTCCTGCCTAGCTCACAGAGAGCAGTTTTGCTACCGTTAGAAACCCCGGCTGTTAAACAGTAAGTAAAATGCAATGTTAACTGTAGCAGAGCTGCTGTCAGAGCTTCTCACTCAAGTTTCTCCTGTCCCTGCCAAGGAGGTAGCCAATCAGGGAGCTGAAACCAATAACATGAGACTTAACCCATGTACCATTCCCAAGACAGCCCAGCTCCAAAGAAAAAATGAGTCACAAAAATCTGCCTGGAATTCACCACCACAGATGGTCGGATTATGGGGGAAATTTCTGCATTCAGTTTAAGACGGAAATTTTGACTTGTGTGGAACGTGCCCCGTTTCTGCGGAAGCTCTGGAAGTTCAGGAATGGGCAAATTTCTATTTGTTTTCAGTCTGGCTACAAATATTTTGCACGTTTTGAGCAGAGAGACGGGACAGTTGTTTTTCATTTGTAACCTACGTACTAGAATCCGAACCCAGATCTTTTTCTGGACGTGACCTATGACATTAGCCGCGCTGAGGTTTTTATAACCCACAGGCAGACATGTAGAGCAGGAATTTGAGCAGCTCAGTCAGGCCTGGGTGTTACAGTCAACCCGTTAGGTCATGCTTCTTGGCTACAAAGAACTTAATCTGCAGCACTAAGAAAAATGACGCTTTGGGCAAAATCCTGCCCTTGCAGGATTTTGTGCTGTTAGGGAGCAGCAGGTGGTAGGGCGGTGCCAGCCCTACGCATTACTCACGGGAGGGCAGGATGACTCAGGCCAGGCAGCCATGCTGCACAGTGGAGAACACACTGGTGATCTTTGAAAAGGGGCACTATGCTGATTAGCTAACATGCTGCTAGCAGGGGAGGGGGGGCTGCACTAGGCCTGGCCGTGTCTCCCCCTAGCCAGAAGTGTAAAGTCCCACTTTTGGGAGCTGTGGGTGCACCAGTTTGTGAGGTTGGCAGAACACCCATCCCCCTACCATGTCTTCAAGCACTGGGTTGCGTGGATGTGTCCTCTGCTCGTACACCCTTCCAGCAAAAGGCAGGATTTGGCCCTTAAGGAGGGGGACGTGGTAAAACTGAATGAACAGCTCTGGAGACTGAGGTCCTCTGCTTATCCTTTGAACAGATACCCAGCCTGGGTTGTGACAGCAAAAACTTTCCACACTGCCCCAACCGTGTGCCTCTGTCCTGGGGACTCCCTCCAGGGCTGAGACAAATCTGATTGTTGGGACGAGGGTGACCAGATAGCAAGTGTGAAAAATTGGGACAGGTGGGGGGGGGGTATTAGGCGCCTATAGGAGAAAAAGCCCCGAATACTGGGACTGTCCCTATAAAATCGGGACATCTGGTCGCCTTAGTTGGGACCCCCTCTAGCACAGAGAAGGTAGCTCACTTTCCCCACTTCCCAGCTATATGGTGTATAGGGCTGCCGGTCACCAATCCCCAATTTTTCTGATTCCGACAGGTGACCGTGCACCCTGAAGCATCTCCGGGACCTGCAGTGGTTTTTGTCACCTGAAATACATATTGGTATTTGAAAATAAATACATGAAAGATTGTGGATCACTTTGAGATCTACAGTTGGAAAGGGCTATCTAGGACCTAGGTGTTTTTTTTGCATAGGACTCAACCGCCGTTCGACTCTGCATTGCGACACAATAACGCTTTGGATGTCATGAGACAATACTGTGATGAAGTGCTGTTGGCATTACCTCCAAAATGGTATTGTGCCCTGCAGATTCATCCCTGTCTCCCGCTGGCAGGAGATGGGTTTGGAGAAAATCAGCCTGCAGGTGGAGAGTCATGTGAGCTCACTCCTCCATTTCCTCTTCCCTCACACCTTTAAGAACAGGCTGATATTTGCCTGTGCAGCTGAAGTTTCTCACCTGTATCCACTTTCGTATCCACTTACCGAAAGGGTTTTACTTCATTGACGTTGTGCAATACACTTCAAGTGCTGGCACCGATTTGTCTGCTCAGATTACTGTGCGTTTGCAGGATTAATTTACTTTAAGGAAGCAACATTTAAAGGGACAAAAGTTGCAGTCCAAAACCTTCCCCTTTACCATAAAAGTGGCATTTAGCACTTCACAAAATCCTGCTGATGCTTATTGATGTTGCTTTAATAGAAATACTTAGTGCTGATACAGAACGTCACCTCTGCAGAGAGCTGAGCATTAGTTAATGACTCCTCACAGGGAGCCAGTGCGATCAGAAAGTTTACCACTATCCCCTGTTTGGAGATGGGGACACTGAGCTACAGACAGTTAAGTACCTTGCCTATGGTCACGGAGGGTATCACTCTCAGGCCTGGCATTAGAACCCATTTGATCCTGACTGCCAGAACAATGCTCTGCCCACTAGGCCACTTTCTGGTTTTCAAAGCCACTTGATGGGAGCCAAGAAAAAATTGGGTCTTATTCCTCCTGGTTTGGGTAAACCCTTGTCTAGTTTTTAAAAGGCATATATTGTGGACGGACATGAGAATTCTTGAGCCTCTGGGAGTCTTGGTTTGGGTCATTTGCATATCATTACCCAGGGTGCACTTGCAGTTCACAGATACATCATCACTGTGCTGGCATCCGAGTTCTGGGACCAGATCAAGGGATCTGAGTGGTTCGGGTTGGCATATGGCGTTTTTGCCATCATTTCCCCCTTATTAAGAAAGCAAAGTGGCATAGCTCCGTGTGCCTGGCTGCAGCGCTGGGATACGTCAGTTACTGTGGGAGGTGCAGATCAGCTTCTGACCAAAGGGAGTTTTCTCCAAATCGACTCCGAGTCTTCTTCCCTGCACCACCCAGCTGCTCCCCTTCCTCTCTCACCTGCAGAGCACAGTACTGGCATGGACATGGGAAGCTAACCTTGCTGGCTAGACTACATGGAGGAAAGCATTGATAATTTATGTCCTGTGTCTCTCTTACTCTACAAACAAAGAAGAGTGTTGGCAGATGGTGACTGAGAACCACGCACCAGCCCTTGTACTGACGTCATTCGCTATAAAGGAAAGTTTCTTTCATTATATCACGTGAGCTTAGTGCTGGTGTGGGATGCTGGATTGATGGACCTGCAGAATGAAGGCCTATATTTATCCACAGTACAGGCAGAACCCTGACAGTGGCAGAACAAGCTTCCTACACAGGACCCTTTGTCAACATACCTCAGCCCTGACCTTCAGGGAGCTCAGTCTCCATGTCCCGTTTAGTCCTTGGCCTTTTTGTTGAGAGATTGCCAACTAGGGGCCCAGAGGAAGCCAAGTGTGATGGTGATATGAATGCCATGGATGTGTGTACCCTGGGAACCATACACAGAGCTGCTTACTCATTAGTCAGAGCAGTCATCCAGTCTAGGATGGCTTTGATTTAGCAATCTTGAGGGCAGAAGCTTTCTACCCAATTAGCGGTCTACCTACTCCACTGTTTAGGAAAGTGCCTAATCTATACTCCACCTGACAGAGCAGCCCTCTGATGGGAGCAATATGGGCCCCGTGATGCTCACACTGAAATAAGTAACAAAATCCCCATTGACTTCAGTGGGCACAGGATCAGAATCAATATTTCTGTTGACTCTATGCTTTTGCAGATGGACTGTAACTCTTTAAAATTCCTTCCCTGTGTACAGCTAGGCAACAAGGCGATATAATTGTTCAGCTCCTGTCTACATTAGAGCTCCCACCATTGTGCGCACCAATTCGGCTCCATCACTGGTAGCAATGTTGGGAGATTTTAGAGAAAAGAGGCCAGTGTAGACACAGCCAGAGAGCTAATGTGGCCTACCCCAGGGTCAAAGAGTGAGTCACCCAGGAATAAAACGCAGGTCTTCTGACCACCAGTCTGCTTTAACCACTAGACAATGCTCCCTCCCTGTGATGCACCTGTTAAGAGAACCTGTTATATTAGGCAGTCAGTTATATTTAGTTCCTGGTTATTCCTTATTGCTCTTTCTTTGTGTTTCAGACAAAAATGTAATGGATTAAAAGTGAAAACAGAAATGGTTCGGTATCATCCTCTGTCTCCGGTGTTTTTCCATTGTGTTTTCCAAGGCACCTCTAGTTCAGGCTCTGCAATGACGTTTCAAGATGCACTGAGGCATTTTCCAAACTCCTGTGGCATGAAGCACTCAGTGCAGGCTCCTGGGTGGTTGCCATTGTGTCCGAAGCTGTGTGTTCAAGAAATTTGTCAAGGCGTGGGTGCTTGTTCGTAATTGCATAGGAATGTGGCAGGTTCCATTGTTGAGCAAATGCCAAACCATACTTCTGTGTGTATGAGAATAGACATGGCGGTTGTGACGCAGGGCAGAGGACAAGGGTTTGAGGGTCGCATCCATGGGAAACAAAAGGCTAAACACAAGTGAGGAGGACGCAAGTACTAGAAAGCATGTCAGACGCCAACTCAGACTATCCTGGGAGGCAGTTTGTGAGACCAGCTCAGCCTAGTTTATTATAGAAACCCCGTCACCGTGATATATGAGGACCTAAGACATAGGATTTCAGACATACAATGTTTATGATTGAGAGCGAGGTGCAATTTGTGGGCGCCAGGAATGTGGTGTTTATGGTGTGAAATTCCTTCTCCTTCACAAGAGTAAGCCCAGCCGCATTTTGGAGCACACTGCAAGACATGCCTCCTGGCACAGCCTCTCTTCAAGAGGGATGGCTGCAGTACAGAATCAATAGATGGTGGCGGAAACTTTCCTTACCTTAATATCCACTTCCTCTTCAAATGACCTATAGAAAGAGGGCCTACCCACAAGAGAAGAAGAGACAGTTAGGGTCCCTTCAAAGATTTAAACTGCTGTATTTGGTGCCTAGATACTATGATGATGAAGGATAGATAGACAGACAGACAACTAATAATACTTTGCACTTGTACTAGTTAGGCTTGGTAGAATTCAATTTTTATTTTTGTATAATTTTGATAGATAATATTGATGTTTATTTTTAAGCATTTAAAAAAATTTTTACTACTGGAAATTCTCACGGTTGCAGGAGATTATGAAGAGAGCGAGGTCAGATAATAATTATTTAATGACACCAGACGTTGAGATCCAAAATGTTAAAGTTTTATAGCCATTACAACACAAACTCAACACCATATGTCAAAAGATACAAATAGCCTTAAATTTTAAAAGTTCTCAAGCAGCAGTTTTCTTCCTTTGCCCCTCTGTACATTTCGATTATCATTGATGGACATATTTTTTCATCAGTTTGTGTGTGTACAGTGAAATTGATCTTTATCGACATTTACTGATAAAAATCGAAGCCTATGCCTTCCAAGCCTATGCATCGTTGATCTGAGAGAAATTCAGGTGTTTCAGCACCCAGGAGTTTCTTGCAAACCTTGGGTCCAAGCTCCTAATGCACAGAATTCCTCTTGACTTCAGCATGAGTTCCAGGCATAGCCGGCTGGCAGGCTCTCATAGAAAAGGGCTAAAAGTTTCCTGGTCTCTGATGAGTTTTGTTGCAGTTTATATCCATCCCTTTACATGTAAAGAGGGAGAAGACAGACTCTTGAGTGCAGACATCACAGTGCTAAAATGGCATCATGGTTGCACAAGCAGCCTGGGAGATATTCAGCTGCAGAAAGTCAGGCCAGGTCTACACTAGAAAAGATCTGCCAGCACTATACCAGTAAATCCTCCTAATATAAAAGGGCTACCGTTTATACCCGTTTCCTGAGTAAAAGCAGAAGCACTTTTATGCCAGTATGACTGTGTCTACACTGGGGTTTTTGCTGGTATACAAAGTATATTAATTAATCATGTTCATTATGATAGAGCCAACCAAGAGTGGGGCCCCATTGTGCTGGGTGCTGTACAAACAGACTAGCAGACAATACCTGCCCCAAAGAGCTTACAGTCTAAATAGAAAAGGTGGACGCAGGGTGGGGGAAGGAGTAGAACAAACAAGCGGAGAGAACAGTGGGGTGGCAGCAAACAGCGTGTGAGCTGGGTGGGGGTCAGCTAAGTGGAAAGAAAAGGGAGGGGAAGGTGGTGAGGGGAACAGGGCAGGGGAGAAGAGGGGGATGGACTGATGAGACTGTGGGGGAGGGACAGAGCAAACAGGCGGTCAGCACAGGGCACAGAAAATCCAGTCAAAACTAGAAAATTCTCCTCTCTGCAGCGCAGTTGTCCCCCGAGGCCAGAGAGAGGGCAAAGGGAGGAGAACGGTGGCACCACCTGAGTTCCTAGTGCCCTCACCGTGGGGAAATCCCCCTGAATGGCTCTGAGTCCATGGGAGTGCTTGAGGGGTAGTTAGCCCTGGCTGGGCCACATGGCATGCCCCCCCACTCAGTGCAAAAGTCCCTGCTTGGCTGCTTCTGCTCCTACCAGGAGGTGTCTTTAGCTGGCTCCTCCCTGCTGTTTCCCTTCTCTGTTTTCCTAGCTGCAATTTTTAAATTCTCCCAGTAGCAAAGTCTCTGACCCGAATGCTAGACAAGAGCAGAATCAAAAGAGCTTCTGTGGAGGAGTCCAGCTGACATTGTCCTCAAAGGCAGCATATTACCCCAACAGCACGAGGACTAGGCAGAAACAGGAGCTGGCTTTTCTTCTTTCTGCTCCTCACCATGTTCACAGGGAACTGAATTTCTCCAGGGACACTACACAGGAAATGGATCTGGGCACTTTTGGGAGCCTCTCTGAACTTATTTCTCCTGATGCCCCTTTCAGTGTCTCTCCAGCCTTCTCTCTCCTTCCCCTACTCCCTGTCCCCTCCCTTCGGGCTGGGCGGCTCAGTTGCTGTCCTGTTCCCAGGAATGTCACAAAAAATGTAGCCAGGAAAATCACACCTCTGCCCCATGTGGCTATACCAACAAACATTTTTGCTGGGGGACGGGGGGAGAGAGAGAGAGAGAGAGAGTGTGTGTGTGTGTCCTGAGCTCAAGTGGGTGGATGAACATTCCCCACAATCACAATGGGTCTGTGCTACAGATCATGCTGGATTGAACACTGGTCAGCAAACACACCTCCTTCTCTAGCTCTCCTCAGCACAGTATCTCAACGTGGTTTAGTCACCGGCATGGACAGGGCCAAAATGTGCTCGACACCCAGTGCAGAAATGAGGTTTTGGCCATGCTGTTTTTATGAGCATTGAGTTGACTTTGTCTGCATCGGCAGACCAGCTGTTGTCAACGCTGGCCTGGGATGTGGGTTTGACATCCTGCATCAGTTGCCATAGCAAAGAAACAGTCTTGTTAGTATTTGTTATTTGTACTACCATAGCTCCGGGGAGCCCTAGTCATGGACCATCGTGTTAGGCACTGCACAAACTCACAAAACATCCTGCTTTGGGTTGAAGCTTCCTTGCTGAGTGTTTTTTGGTAGGATTAGGTCCAAATGCCGAAGTTCAGGCCCAGATCTGAACTTCTCCAAAGTTCAGGAGTATTCAGATCTGGGGGCTATCTGGGTCCATGCGTACAAATTCTGATTCTGAAGCCTTAGCCAGATTTGATTCTGGATTTGCATTTTGAAGAGAGGGAGACTGTTCCGGGTTTACCATTTTCAAGAAGTCAGGGAAGGTTTTCCGATCTTTTTGTTTGTTTAGCTGTTCTTCCCTTTTAGATCTTGCTGGTGTGCAGAGGGGTCATTAAGGTTAAGGGCTCAGAGCTAATTGCTGCTTGCTTAGGGCTTGTCCTCTTTGCTAAACGTGTTTTTTACCTCAGGGCAACTAATATGCACGAGCTATTCCGGGGTACAAGCACAGTGAAGAGTAGGCACTTCCCTTTTACCACCTCGTCCAACGGTTGACCTTGGCAAGTTTACTTCATGGTAAAACTAAAGTGCCTTGCCTTCACTGAGTTTTTCTCTCTGTATACCTCACACACGCGAGTTACCACCAGATTAATAAGAACACACCTTTTTTAACAGTGAAGGCGAGGCTTTAGTTGCTCCGACCATGTTGAAATGACAGGCAAAAAAGACACTGTTACGTGGTTGTCTGAAGAGTTATCTAGGGCTGATCTAAACAGCATAATGATACCAATACAGTTAATAAGAGGAAGAGTAATGATCAGAATGCTAAGTGTGTCCACACAGGGAGTTATACCGGTTTAACTATACTGGTATAATTAGGCCTATAAAATTCTCCAGGTAGATTTTACGTGAAACAATAGCCAGCGAAGGAGCCTGCCTAACTAGCAGCCTGAATTGCTGCCCCGACTGCGGTGTGCATAGGCAGAAAGGAATGTGAGAGATTTGCTTTTCAAATAGCACAGAGTTTTGAAGCACCAGGGCATAAAGGCAGTTACAAAAGGGTTGGAGTGCTATAAAGTCAAAGGAAGGTTCAAACCCCTCAGGGAAATTGTTTTAAAGCACAGCTTGTACTTTATAACATTGAAATTCCATTTGATCCTCCTTGACAATAAAGACTCACAGAAGAAGAAAGGCAGCGGAGAGACAGAAATAAAATACACCTAGCACACCAGGCTAACTGGCATCACTGGTAGTCGGCGTGTGGCCTAGATCCTGCAAGAACTTGTGGGCACACAGCAGAGGGTGGAAGCACACGTTGTGCTCCGGTGCCCATGTGTGCAGAGACTGAGGCTACATGTGGGCACAAGTAAAGTTAAATGCTAGGCATCGCTCACTGCAATACACAGACATGCCCTTTGCATGCCCACTCCCTTCCTCGCCAGTGGACTGGCTAGAAAAAAGGTGGGGGTAGGGCAGAGAATGGGTACATCCAAATAGACATGGGTGTCACCATCATGTTTATGATGCTTTGTTACACACTGCACCCATTTGTTACACATTTGTTTGGCCTCTGTCCTGCTACTCAGCTGGGCTGTGTTGGTGGTCACGAAACAACATCTTGTTAATGTGACACTGGTTTCCTCTGCTGCTCTCCGTATGCCACTTAGCACTTTTAACCTTCGCAGGCACACATGTAACACTCTGCACCTGTACTGAGAAGGATTCAAGCCTTTAATGTTACCATTTGTGATTCATTTCAGTACTGTAGTAAAACTTGGATCTAAAAAATCAACATCATAGTATAACAATAACACACAAGAGGCACATGGACACACACATTCAATGAACATTCTCTCTCTCTCTCAACACACAACACACACTCTCTGGCTCTCTAAAATATGCTGGCATGTGCTGGCTTGCTGATACACATCTCTCAAACACTGACACCAGGGCTCTCTGATGCACATAACGACACACTCAGAAACACACATCCTGCAAGACACATCTCTCACATGCAGAGATAAACACATACTCACAAGCACACACTCTTAAGCACATTCACACTCTGAAACACTCTTGCATACACACACATACACAATCTGGAGTCAAATGTAGGAACATCTTGCAGCCGTTTGTTCGCACCACAAACTCGACCAGAATATAAGGACCACAATGCTGCTTAGAGAACTGAGTGATTAGCATGAACTAGATTGACCAGTCAGTCTGGTGAGCAGCACTTGCAAAAGAAGAAGCATCAGCCTCCCCACTCACCCTCTCTTAACATCCAGTGGAGTCATGCTAGGTCAGGAGATGTGAAGTCTGAACAAGCTGCAGCTGCCTGGAACAGCTCTAGATGATCCTTGGCTTGGCTCTAGTTTCATAAAGCTTTAATAATGCAATGATGACAAGTTTTCGGCAGCACACACCGGCTCTGGGAAATCCACAGGTTAAACAGGGACTCAGCTTTGCCCAATGTGTAGGATATATAAACCTATGTGCAGCTTCCACAGAACTGGTCCTTTGTGTTTGCTTTCTGGAGATAACTATTTACAAAGAATCTTCAGGAATATTTGGCTCTGGGTTATTGTCTGGGATGAACAATACACAGAAGTAAAAGGTCAAATGCTGGAATTTTTCATCTGTGTAAAGGGAAAGAGAGAGAGAGTTTGATTGTGCCTGTGTGATTGTATACACTCTAGATGTGTGTATGATCGTGTGTTTTAAATGATGTGAATCACATTGCTAGATACTAGACAAATCAACATGAATTAATCCATTTGTTTGTTTTCTGTCCTGATTTACTTTGTACAGCAGCCAGTTTACAGTCCATGTGATAATACTGAACGAATTTAGGGCTTGTTCCTTACTAACTTTTATTACTGAGTGCAGGGCTTAATTGACTTCAATGGGACAATGGATGGCAGAAGAAATAGTACCTGGTACTGAATGTTTGCAAAGTTAGACCTTTATAGAACAAGATTCTGAGAGGAGCTGTATCCAGTGCTTCACTACAGTAAAATCTAGAGACCAGATCAAGCTGAAACCTGCATCGAGACAATTCACATATACAGCTTTGTGGATCAAGCATATCTCTACTAGAATCCAAATGGGTTACAATAACTACATTCCCTTATTCCAGTGACCTCGTAATGCCATCAAAAAAGGAATCAAGTTTGTCTCACCTGATTTATTCTTTGTCTTTTTCTTTCTTCTTCTTCTTTCTTGCTACTTCCCCATTTGGGATCGGCAACTTTTATAGCCTTCTTCTAAAACTCATGATTGTACATCTGGCTGTCGTGCAAATTGGTCTTTCTAAAGTCCACTGATATCTGGTTCATGTACTGAGTCTTTGGCCTCCCCTTCGGTCATCTTCCATCCACAATCATTGCAAGAGCCATCCTACTAATATAACTCTCAGGTCTCCACTGGACATGTACATACCAACATAGTCTCCCTCAACTTATCTTCAAATGGGGCACATGAACATATCTATTGGACAAGCTTCACAGGTCAGCTGTCCAAGCCTTACATCCTTGGTTTGAAATTGGGTTTCCATTCTTCTAGGTGAGTTGCCTACCAAGGTTACCAAATCCATAGCAAGACTTATTGTAAGGTGGTCTTCATTCACCTTGGTGTCCTCATCATAGAGATTATGTGGTATTTTATAGACGTAGCCACAACACCAGGTACCCCACCAGACCCAGATGACAGATGCCACCAGTTGGTTCACGACTGCTTATTGGATATATTCATAAATATCCTGAATCTGCAAGACATTGGTCTGTCTGCCACGCAGGGAGCTGCCTCATGGAAGTTGGTAGCTCCTTCACGGGTGATTTATTTTTTCTAATGTCTCAATATTGCTTCCATTATTTTACTGGAGCTAGAGATTGGACTACAGACTTGTCTACACTAGAAAGCTGTACCGCTTTAACTATAGCAGTGTAGTTAAAGCAGGCCAGCACCCCTAGTGTGGACATTGTTATATAAAGGCAATTTATACTGATACAGCTTTTCTTGTATGGGAAGAGCAATAATGATACTGGATAAAGCAACTTTATACTGGTTTAACTATGTCTACACTAGAGCCTTCATCAGTATTACTATTTCAATGTTTTTTTAAATCACACCCCTAACTGACATAGTTAAATGGTAAAACTTTTAAGTGTAGACAAAAGCCTCACAGGGTGATAATTGTTCATAATAATAATAGTAGAAAAAATAATACTAAGACCTAGCTTTTATACAGACCTTTTCATCAGTAGATCTCAAAGTGCTTCATAGTCTTGAATGTATTTATGCATTATCAGCAGCAGCACTTATTCCCGATTGTCACTCTTTTCTCCTTTTCATTAGGCCAACACTCCATTGACTCTACTTCACTCTTCCAGGGATCCCCCAGTTCACCATGATGTTCTGAAAGGTTCACAGTTGTGTAGGCGAAATGGGGTCCCAGAGCGCAGGCTCCAGCCCAAGCCCAAATGTCTACACTGCAATTTTTAACCTTGCAGGCTGAGTCCCGTGAGCCTCAGTCAGCTGACCTGGGCCAGCCATGGCCATGCTGTGGGTGTTTTATTGCAGTGTAGATGTACCCAACATGTCTTGTCTGAGGTTTCACAGAAAATCTGCGGCAGAGCCAGGATCCACACCCATGACTCTCGACTTTCAGTCCCAGGCTTAACCACCATCCTCTCCTTAGAAGGATACTGCGCCTGAACCATTTTCCCCAACACTGCTCACTATCTCCTTTAGAAAGGACTCTACTGAGTCGACACTACTTCTTTCAACAGCTCAGTTCCCCTGGGAGGTCTCCCACTGGAGGTAAGCTGTACCAGTGCAAGGAATTTTTTACACTGGTTTATGGGTCTACACTAGGGTTTTGCACCAGTGCATCTATGGTGATGAAACCACAGTGGAGCAAAATTCCTCCCACTACGTTGACTCCTGTGACCTTTGGTCTTCTCTAGGCATGGTGCATGTGAGCCCTCTTGCTCCGCACTTCCCTGGCCTGAGATAAGCGGTGATTGTCATTTCTTTTCCCCTCACTCTTTCCCACAGTTAGTTGCCTCAGGGTTGTTGTTTTTCAGCAGAGTTGAAACCTAGCATTTCAAGAAACAATGACAGAGGGGAACACAGATCAGAGGAGCAGTGTTCAAGTATAGTATGTCCCAGTCCAAAGTGCGTTGTTCCTTGAATGACATTGTCAGGGCAGTACACGGCTGTCTGCCAAGTACATGTCTCACCAACAGCCAAGAGTGATTTCCCTACTCCGCACCCCCATGGGGCTTTTTGTGATTGAGTAGTTTTTAGATATACGTAGGCTTGGCTTGCAGTGCACAGCTACTGTCCATATGAGAGTATCGTAGAGAGACAATGCAGAAGCACTGGATGCGTTGTTGTTAGAGATATGAACCATATAGTTTAGGCCTATTAGATCCACCCATAGTCTAGGGGTATTCAACTCCATTGGGTCTGTTTGTTGTAGATGGAAGGTGCCAGCCATGAAGTTTGGATACAGATAGGAGCTTTCCCACAGTTGTGCAGATCCAGGATTTTAGTTTGGCTCATCATAGAGGCAGAGCTCAGCCATGGAGTTTGGATCTAGATCTGAATATTAAAGTTCAGGGGTGTTTGGATCCACTTGGTAGAGTCAGGCCCCATCTCTAGTGATGAGGAGTACCCAGTGGGAAGGGATTGAATCAGCATTGAGTAAAGGAAAGTCTGTGGGGAAATTCAATCTGGGGCCAGGTCTACACTAGGAATTTTTGCCAGACTTGCAATGTTGGTTAGGGGGTGTGATTTTTTGCGACTTTTCTATACCCGTTAAAGTGCTAGTGTAGCCACAGTTATACAGGCATAAAAAGTGGTTGTGGCAGTATAGGCTATTTCACTTGTCAAACCTGTCCAGTGTAAGCTGCACCTACACAAGGTGTGGTCAGTATGGCTATACCAGAATAGCTATACCAGCAAACTTTCTCTAGCGTAAACCTGGCCTGAGTCAGAAATGTTTGCAAAGAATTAGTGAAAAGATTATTGGGATAATAGCCCTCAACTGCTCTCTCTCGTCCTCTGTCTTGCTCGCTGCACTCCACACAGAGATATGGTGAATCTTGGAGCCTGCCATGGGTGGCGCAAGCCATCTGTCCGGTATTTGCACTCAGACGACCAGCAGAGCAAAGAAAGGCAGGAATAACAAATAATGGTGCTGTCTTCATTCTTTTTACAATTCCGCTTTTTTTTGCTTTTTTTTCCCAGAAACCGTTCCCAGGCGCTGCTAAATTCAAACCTATCTCCCACAGGGATGTTCAGAATAGCGAAAGCATTTCATACCTAGATGAACTAAAATCCTCTCCCCCATATATCTCTGAGACCTGTGCTACACGACACAGTTCAGTCGATGCAAGGGGGCTTACGTCGAGCTGCGGAAGTGTCTTCACTTAAAGTTGGCTCCCTCTTCTATGCCTATTTAGTAACACCACGTCCCCGAGCGGCACAGAGTCACAGTCAACGCAATTAGGTCGCTGCAGTGTAGACACCGGGTCGCTTATGCCGACTGTTACTGGCTCTCAGGAGCCATCCCACAATGCCCCACGCTGACAATACAATTGATACAAGCGCGCCCAGTGAGGATGTGCACCCCCAACGTAAGGATTAAAATGTGCACGCACCCAAGCGATTTAAGAACTGTGGTGGCTGTATGCTGACGAAAGCTAGGTTGACATAATTTTGTAGTGTAGACATGTCCTGAGCTAGGCAGCAGGCTGCCATAAGCCAGCACAACATTAAAGTCAATGGGTCGTCATTGCCTAGGCACTGTACAAACACATAAAAGACACTTCCCTGGTCTGAAGAGCTTCGAATCTAGATAGATGAGACAAACAAAGGGTAAGGGGGAAACAGAAGCACAGAGCGGTGAAGTGACTTGCCCACAGTCACAGAACAAATCAATGACTGAACCAGGAATAGAGTCCAGGTCTCCTGAGTCTAGCGCCAGACCTATTGGGTCAAACCTTTTACTTTGCTTTACTTCCTCAAGGTTGACCCTTTGGTGGGGAAGTAACCAAGACTGCTTGTGAGAGAAAGTGCTACACCACGCTACAAAATTATGATGGCATATCTATGATGGCTAGGACTATGAAAAAAAATCACAGACGCTCAGCTGGTATAGCTATGCCAGCAAAACCCCCAGTGTAGATGTAGCTATGTTGACAGAAGAGTGCTGTTAATAGTTAATGTTGTTTGGGAAGGCGGCTTAGGTTTGCTGGCAGAACACCGGCTTCTTTCGGCATATGCTACACAAGGGGGTTATGTCAGCAGAGTTGGCGTAGGTTCTGTAGTGTAGACATGGCCTAAGTGTTACAAAACTGGACATGCTGTGGAGCTGTTACTGTCACGTCTTTCCTTTCCCCCCCCGTTACATGCTTTTTCTCCTGGCTTCACAGCTTGAGGAGATACCTTTCTCCTGGTCCTTTGTATTTTGTACAGCACCTTGCAGTTTCACTTCTAAACGGCAGTCGTGTAAACTCACATACTGCCGCATAGCAGACCCTGGTGTTCACTGAGAGCAGTAAGTCGGATGCTGACACTTCCAAAACAAGAATGCACCAGGAGAAAAAATATACATCATCTCTTTCCAACGAGCCAAGGCACAGAACACAGAGGGCTCTGCAACCCTATTCAGTCAGAGAAACCCTGGGGGGAAGCCAAGAGAGACGCTCTTGCTGAGCCAGAGCACTGAACGTGAAAGCAACAAATTGAGATGACTGTTAACAGAGAAAAACCTTTAACATCAGTAATGACTAAACCAGTTCAAGGGGGGGAGGATGTTATTTATTGTTGTAAATGTAGATAGCCTCAGTAAGAAGTTTGTGTGTGTTGAGAGCCACAGGATGTACAGTATTCTATGTCCAGTTGAGAAATGGATTTAGGCCTGGCCTGGGTGGATGACTATCTACAGCGCCACATTTCATGAGGGCACTGAGGCTCTGCGAGGAGTTCCACTGCAGGGAAGATACATAGGAGACTCTATGCTATGGGACACCATCCCCAGATCCCCGGGGAGAGGGGGGAGGGGAAGAGAGAGAGAGAGAAAGGGTAGACAAGGTGGCCAGAAGACACTTCTTTGGTTGAGAAAGGAATGGGGGAATTTAAGGGGAAGAGAGAGAAGGAGATCCAGGAAAAGTTAGGAAATAGGGGGCCTGCTTTCCTGAATTCAGAAGTGCTCTGAAAACATCATTTGCCTAGTCACCAACTTACCTACGGCCAGCCCTGCACCACTGCCAGATTTTCCAGGATCACCCCTAACAAAGCCGGGATGAGCCCACAACCAACCGTGACCGTCACGCTGTCTGGAGCGGCTCATGACTGAGAGTGCCAACCACCACACTGGGTGGTGTGTTCTGTAATTAGATTTCACCAACCCGTGAACTCCTGGGTCACTGTAACAGTCTTATCATGGGGTCACAGACAGTCCCCTTGGGCTCTCCAGTCTATCTTGCCACCCAGACAAGCTGGACTTAGTGATAAATGGCCACTTACACCAAAAATCACAAACCATTCAGGTCGCTCCCGGTCCCAAGAGACCAGTCACTTACCTCAGATCATTCGTACCTTCGATCTCAGTGCTGCTAGCCAATCCGATAGCAGACTAATTATGGATTTATTTACTAGGAAAAAGAAATGAGAAAGTTATTTACAGGTTAAAGCAGGTAATATATACACACAAATGAGTTCAGTCTATGGTTCCAAAAAGTGACAGAGATGTGGTAATCTGTCAGCACTGAATGTCTTTTCAGGGCTAACCCGGGCTGACCCTGGGGATCTCTGCTTTTTGTTTCTTAGCTCCAGCCCTTGTAAGAGTCCAAGCAGCAAAGAGCTGACATGAATGTTTTTCATCTATCTTTATTTCCCTCTTCCAGCATTCACACCGACGGGACGAGGCCTTCTTCACGTACTTCAACATGGGTGGATGGGGCAATCAGCAGAGCTTTCATTCAACAACAGCTCACTTCATTTTGGATGGGTGGGGAGAACCACTCTTCCCCTCTGAGTTCACACGTTCAGAGTAGGCATTTTTACAGTTATAAAACAAACATATTTGCTATATTACCTTATAGCATGGAATACAGAGGTTACAAGATTAACTCATACAGCAATTTACAAGCATTTTAAAGAGTCTAAACACTCAACACATCCTTACAAGTCTAACACTTATACTAAGCAATATTAACATATAGGTGAGCTGGTCGGGTTTCCAGCTATGAATTTGTCAGTGCTCAGCTGATGCCGACAGACTTGGCAAGAGCTGGCACCTGGTTTACCAGCACTGCAGTGACATCAGTGGATACTGAAATCACATTCTGGGCCTAGAAAGGGTAATTGCAATGGGACAACTTGACGTTTTGACCAGAGATGGAAATCCATGTGTGGTATCCTGAGGTAGATAGCACAGCGCCATGGCATACTGGGAAAATGGCAGCCCTCATCCCCTGTGGCCAGGTCTCCATGACTGCAGGGGGACCCAGGCCTAGCTGGCACTCCCTCCTCTACCTCTAACTAGCCTTTCTTTTTTCCTTCAGTTCAATTGCATGTGAAGAACCTTCATTTTTCCTGCCCTGCATTAGTTCAGCCCTGGCCCCAGGACACAAGAGGCCTGTTATAAATCCCTGGCCACTAGCAAGTGTATTGTTCAGAGAGGGCTGTGGCAGAAAATGAAGTATGTGTACTTAGCTGCAGTTTACACCTATTACTGTTACCAGATCTCTGCTGAATCAGGATCCTTCTGGTTTCATGTGGCTAAGGCAAGAAAGCCAAGTCCTGCACTGCCAGTCTACCTGAGGAGTGAGTTAATCAGCACATACTGCTGTCAAATCATTGTACAAAGGAATGCCTTGAAGGGAAAGGGTGGTGTAATATAAAAGGTAATCTAACCAACCAGCACATGCTTGGTGTGCTCACTGCATGGAAGAAGGCATGGACATGTGGGGTATGGGTTTTAACCAGGCCACTAGTCAAATTACCTCCAAGGTTCCCATCGGGAGACAGCCAGCGCACCCCATTGATCCTTTGCCAATTCTTGGGGGCTCCCACCTCAGGGGGGAGCCAATCATCACATTAGAAGGGTCTCTGGGCACCTCCACTCGCCCGCTAGCATCCCCTCCACCTTTTGGGGGTTGAGGCAAGAGGGAACCTCGACCCCTGAGCCAACACCGCCATCACGCGCACTGGCAGAGCAGTCCCCCTGGGTAACACCTGGGCCCCTGGTTCTGATGTGCCCCCAGTCGGTTAGACACGATACCTGCAGTTTGAAAGGAGATGCCCTCAGGGTGCCCACAATGCTACCTTTTGGGGTCTGGAGCCTAAATCAGTGAGTTCCTGCACTGGGCACCTGTCACAAGGAGGCACCAGCATCAGCTTGGCTGCCTGCCTCCCCACCCCACATGGGCTGCCTAGAATTTCAGCCAGCCCAATACAAAGTTCATCCAGGAGCAAATCAGTGCCTAGATCAGAGATGCACTTCGCCCTCTCTATAAAGCTCCGCTGCACTCTGGGTTATGTAGCCATGACTGATCACTCAGACACCCGTGGAGTCCAGCCCTGTCACTGTTTTCCAGCTGGCCTTCCTGCGGGCTCTATCTATCTTTAGCGGGTGTACTGCAGTCCACCAAACGCTGCGGGCCAGCCTCTCTGACCGTACCGTCCTCACGCCAGGGAGCATGTTTGTCAGCAGTCCAATATGCCACTTAGCCTTCAAAATCAGCGTGAGGCTGGAGCACGTTCCAAGGTCAGACGCCTCTAGTTGGATAAGAATGATGTCCCGTGCACTCTCCTGGGGCACCTGCCCAGGCAAGGGGGGGGCATGAGCTGGTCCAAGCATGTGCCCTGTCTGCCATGCCCAGGCAAAGTGGCATCCCTTCCAAGGCCCGGCTCTGAGCCTCTCGCCAAATCACATGCTCTCTTGTAAGCCCAATGCCGTGCCCGCAAAGCCATAGCCCCAGCCATGGGCATGCTGTGGTACATTCTATGGGATTGACAAGGGGAAGGAAACAGCCACGGTTACAACTCATGGTGCTTACCGCCCACCTCTTGCATTGGCTTCCCCTCAGGCAGTCACATGTAGGACTTGTAGGCTCTGGATCACCAGCATCCGATAACCTGGACCTCTGACGCACTCACATCCAACCAGGCATTCAATGTTACAGCCCCTGTGTGGAACGAGTGGAAGCCAGACTTTCCTGGTGACTCCAGAACCCAAGAATGACAGCCCCTTCCTACACATTACCACAAACTGATCTCAGTTACAGTGGTGTGACTCCAGAGTCACTCAAGCAAAGCCACTGGAGGGGTTCACTATGGATTTACACTGGTATAATGGAGAGAGCAGAAATTGCATTGTCAATAAAGAAAAAGTTAAAATCGAAGCTGAGCCAAGGATTGTGATCCAGAGTCTACTTAACCTGGAGCTTGGGTTTGGGGCTGAAGCAGGATGAAGGGTCTGGGTATACAGACTTGACAGCACCCAGACCTCATCCTCACTTTCCATAGGATTTTAGTACAAAACAGTGCGGCCAAAATCATTTCAAAACCTCGGGCTGAAAGTCCATGAGAAGTGGTTCTCCTAGGATTCCAGCTGCATCCTGACTGGAAAACAGGTCTTTTCTGGTTATGGAACTAACCCAGAATCAAATTGATAGTGGTTAGGTTCCAATCCAGAGATTCAAAGGGATTTGGATTGGAGATCTTTGTCCAGGGGACAAGGCTGGCAAAATGGGGCATGGTCATGGCACCTCTACACTTCAGCTTTACCTACCTGTCACAATTGGCAGAGCCCACCATAAATTAGAGCGACTCTTGGACTTGTCTAAGGGCTGGTCTACACTGGAAGATTAGATTCACCCACCTGCACCACTTAGGGTTGTGAAAAATCCACCCTCCTAAGTGATGTAGTTAAACTGACCTAAATCACTGTGTAGACAGAGCTAGGTTGATGGAAGAATTCTTCTGTCAACCTAGCTACCACCTTTTGTGGAGGTGGATTACCTACATCAATGGGAGAACCCCTCCCATTGGCATAGGCAGTGTTGACACTGAAGCGCTACAGCTACACCGCTGTAGCATTTCAGGTGTAGACAAGCCCTCATTTTCAGGGGGGATCAACTCCCCAAGGGCCTCAGAACCTGGTGATCAAAGATGGCATACAGCCATGTGCAGCTTGGGCACCACTTAGAATCCATGTCCATGGTATGAGCCTGAACCAAAATCCCTGGGTCCAATTTGCCACCTACACAGGAAAATTCCACGGACATCAAGAGGAGTGATTTGCATGTTGCAGGGAGACCATCAGTCTTCTGGATCTGAAAATCCCTAGTCTTGGGGGAAGCTTGTATCTGAATCCCAGCTTCATGGCTCACTGTAATTAACCTGACTTAAAACCCTGCTTCTAAACAACCCCAATCTTTGGGTAAGCTCCAGTCTGAACTTGGTGTCCTAGGACTTGTCTACACTTAAAAAATAAGTTAACCTAATATAGGTCGACTTACAGCCATCGCTGTAACTACAGTGCTGGCTGATGTCCACGCTGCCCTCCGTGGGTCGGTGGAATGTGTCCTCACCAGGAACACTTCCACCGACGTAAGGGGCAGTGTGGGGAGCTGAAAGCCCTGTCTCTCAGCTCCCTGCCAGGAGCCGCACAGACTCCTGGGCAACTCTGTGGGGTGCCCTCCCACCGCACCTCCTGGTCCCATCTGGGAGCTTGGGATAGCCACCAGGGACTTCTCCCTTTCCCTGCTGAGAGCCAGGGGGAGCTGCACCAGACGTCTCTGTTCCCTAGTCTGCTGCAGAATGGGCAGCCATGTCAATGTCACAGCTCCAGAAGGGGAGCAGGAGCAGAAGCACCTGGACTTCTGGCCCCAGCTCCCAACCAAGAGCGGAGACCAACAGTCCGGGCTTCTCACCCTGCTCCCAGCCGGGAGCGGGAACCAGCTGCCAGGGCTTGGGCTTTGAGTGGTGAAATTGACAAGAATGACAGCCTCACAACCAATGTAAGGGACACAGAGTCTACACTGACACCGCATCACTCCAGCTATGCTGACAAAAGCCCTACACCTCTCGTCGAGGTGATTTTATCTTGTCGAAAAAACAGGGCCGTTTTGTCAGGGGGGTTGATTGCAGTGTGTATACCACCCTGTTTTGCCCACCAAAACTGACTTTGATTGACAAAACTCTCTAGTGTAGACCAGACCTTTGGCGCACACACTTCCTATAACCACAGACAGAGCTGCGTGAAACATGAATAAAGTAGGGTATGAGAGACCTGAAAGACTCAGATCACATTCCCCATAACTTTTGTGAACCTGCACTGGGTTGCAAGCAATCTTGCCAAGATTACCCTAGAGACAGCAGCCAGGAGCAGAGAAGCCTTGTAATAAAACTCCTTCAGAGGTGGAATTCCTTCTCCATCTCTCTCCCAGAAAGATGAGCTGGGGAGGGCACAGCATTGTTAGTGATTTCTGTTCCAATGCCTTTACCTGCGTAACTAGAGAAGCCATAGCATGAAGAATTGGAAGGCGAACAGAAACTGATCTGGCCCACACCTGCCCCATCTACTTATCCTATTGCAGATCCTGCCATGAGGATGTTAGTGCAGCAGTATCAGAGATTATTACAGAATGAGTCTTGACTCTTTTATGTGTTATTAATTTAAAAACAAACAAACCACAGGCTGGTGTATCTGTATTTCAGGTGCCCAGAATTGGAGTGCTCAGATTAGTTCTGCAAGTAAGCAAAGGAAGGGGGGAGTAGGGGAAATGAAAGGGAGAGTAAGAGATCTGAATCTCACGGCTATCAGCTTGAGCTATGAAATTCAGTATCCAGGAAAGTGCATTATCTGGACTGTTAAATGACATAAGGGATAGTGCTACTCTTGGCAGATCCAAAGGTCTTGGTTCTTCACTGCACCCCAGCTCTACATTGTGTGGCTGGGTTTGTGTTCCACTCTCAGCAAGGGGAGGAAGGAGTTAATAAGATTCCTAAGGGAGGAAAATTACCTGCCACGTTTTGAAGGGAGAGTACCAGGTGTCAGTCCTGAAGGGAGGGGCTGACATTAACTAATCTCATTAAGGAACAGGCCAATAAAAGGAAGGGTTTGAGGCATAGGAGGTTTTTAGTCCTAGGGTAAACTGTGCTCCCCATCTGAATCCTAGGTCTCAGAGGATCTAATCTGCAGAGCTCAGTACTGAACAGCCAAAAGGGTGAGAGATTCTGTATCCTTTCCTCTCTCTAGAGAGGAGCCTCTGCAGGGGTAGAAAAATGTGCTGTGGGCATTGTAATGTGTTTTGTGCTCAGCACTTATGCATAGCAGTACTGAGGTGAGAAACCGATAGAAGGAAACTCCCCCCTGCATTATGTAGGGACTGTGTTCTTACTGTGGATGAGGGGAGGTCTGAGCTGTTCTCCACTGCTATACCCATCCAGTGCCCTTCAGAAACAAATACTTTAACTTTACCCCCCTCTGCCTCTGTAAATGCCAAGTCTGAACATCCCCTGTTGGGAACAGGAACAGAGTCCCAGGCACAGAATAGGAGTTGCTCACACAGTAGACTATGCCTCTTACAGCTGATGTAGGCTATAATCACGGAGTTGGGACAGGGAGGAAAGATGTTAGTGGTGAAAGCTTGAGGCAGGTAGGGAATCTGTATTCCTGCTTCAGTCCTAGATTTGCTGTATGACAGTGGGCAACTTGCTCCGCATCTCTGCATACCTTTGTCTTGCCCAGCCGTGAAACCAAGCTAATCCTCCCAAGGTGGTTGCAGGGTTCAGTTTGTGAATGCTTAGATAGTCCAGTGAGGTGTTTGGAGAATGGTGATGTGGTAACTGATGGCATTTCTCTAGCTGAAATACAATAGCCCCTTTAGCAGGCTGGGAGTTGAGCTGTACCCACCAACTATCAGATGCTGGGAAGGGGAGAAGATGAAGGTGCAAAGGGGGCAGCAGCTATTTAATGATCCCCCTCCCTCTCTGGGTCAATATAGCAACAACTGTGGGATGGCACCCCTCATCTTTTGCATTGGCCGAGGGGAGGGGCGACTGGGATGGATGTCATTAGTTGCTAGCAAGCCTGCTTTTGAGTTGCCCATATGCAATACTGGCCCCCCTAGTAAAATAACATGCTGGCTGCTGCTGTCATGGACCAGGCACGTGGCTATGCAGAGAATGGGATGCAAACTTCAAAACCACAGCTCTGCGTGTGTGTGTGTGGGGGGGGGATAATCAGGCCCTTTCGCTGGGGCGCATATCAAAACTGCATGGCAGCCTATGTCCAACACCCTAACAAACCCCCTGGGTAATGCTATCTGCAGGTGGCATAACTGGTATGTACTGCCCCTTATGTCACAATAAGCAGACCTCTGCGGTATATTTAAAGCACGGAAGACTGAAGTACACTCACAACTTTACTGTAAAATGCTAAATTCTATCCTCATTCATACTATAAATCCTGGGTAACTCCACTGAAGTTGGGGAGGTGGGAGGCAGGACATTACTCTGTATTTTCATTCATGTAACAAAGACTAGATTATAATCCTAAAATTTGGATTTAAATATAGAAAATATGCTTGTTGTATTTTTAGGGTCCAACATATAGCCCAAAGTCCTAAAGTAATTTTTTGGATATACAATAAATAAGTAAATCATACCTTTCTTTTAAGAGTCTGCAGCCATGTCACCTTGGGCTGTCGTCTGAACTCCACTTGCACTTACAGCTGAATATAAGACTCTTCACTCCCTTTTCTCACCTGTTGGTTAATATTGTTGAATGCTGTTAATCAGCTGTTGTGCTCTAGACCAGAAGTGGGTGTATTTTCAGTGGTGAGTGAAGTGATCAATGTATACTTAAAGTTCTTTGGGTTGAGAGATGGTGTATAAATATAAAATTATCATTGAACCTAAACCTCATCCTAAAACCCCCTCACAAATTAGAATTCGCATCTTCAAGAACAAGTCTACTATTGGTAGAGAAATGGATGTTAATCTTCATTGGCTCATTCTGGGATGGGGGTATTGTGAAAATGTAAAATAATGTAGTCTAATTTATAGTTTCTCTGTTGAATAACTTGCTGATGAATGTGGATGTTTATTATGCAGTGTTTGTTAGTGGGGTAATCTACAGCTCAAGACTGGCAGAAATGTATTCACAATATGAAATCAAACTCCTCATACCCATAGTTGTCTCACTTCATTCCCATGTGTTTTCAGCCCTTGTTATGGGAAGTGTATTTGTTAATAAGGCTTTTTTTTTTTTTTTTTTTGCATTACGTTTTGGGAAATAGAGGAGCTATTTTGTTGGGGTTTTTTTAAAGCATTTTATCTGTCACTTTTTCCAGTAATTAGTTGCCTAAAAATAGCACAGTACAAAAATATTTCATAGGCATGCGCTGAAATTGCTTTCATCATGGTCATTATTTCTGTTACAGAAGCCTCTAAAGGTCTCAGTCCAGACTGGGTGCCAATTGGCTTAACTCTGCACCCAGGTTAGCCTCGCTTGTGTGCGAGCAGTCACAGTGCAAAAAGCTTGATCTGAGTTACTAGGTCCTCCCTGGTGCTGCATTTACCCAGGTGTGTTGCTAGAATGTCTGGAGGCCGGCAATCTGTGCCGCAGGAAGCTGCCATGCTGTATGAATTCTTTCCCAGTGAATTGTGAGAGAACTTGTGTCCTTCTGGTCACATGGGGGGAGCTGTGGAAAGGCACCGGAATGCTATCAGCACTTGAGTGATTTAGCCTGCATTATCCCTGCAGAGCAGCCTAGTGAAAGAGGATTTTAGCCTATTGGCTCAGGCGAGCCAGGGAGCCCTAGTTGAAAGCACTGCTAAACTTGGGCAGTGATTTATTTTTTTGGTATATGTGGATGGGAGAAGGGCTAGGAGCAACACCCGAGTAAAAACCTGGGTGATCTCTGCCATGAAAAGCCATCCTAGGATTTTACATCAAGATAGCTATTTAGAGTTAAGCCTGGTCTACAGCAGAAAATTAGGTTGGTCTAACTACGTTGGTCAGGGTATGAACGCCACTCAGGGCTGTGGATTTTTAAGCCGACCTAAGTCCCCGCATAGATGGAGCTGGGTTGACAAAAGAATTCTTCCATCAACCTAGCTACTGCCTCTTGGGGAGGTGGATTACCTGCACCAATAGGAGAACTCCTCCCATCGGCGTAGGAAGTGTCTACACTGAAGTGCTACAGTAGCACAGCTGTGCCACTCTAGCATTTTAAGTGTCGACAAGCCCTTAACTATCTTGATGCAAAACCCCGACTTTCTTATGCAGTGAAGGCATAAACTCAACGGACAAGTCAGACAAAGTGGGAGGGAGGGAACAGAGAATGAGCAGTGAAATGATTTGCTCAAGGTCATGGAGCAGGTCAGCTGGAGAAGAGGGAATCGAATGCAATTTTTTTGCCTTTCCCATCCAAGCATCTCAAGATACTGTATAAATAGCAGTTTAGAGGTGCATTACTCCTGTAAAGAAGAGAAATAATATTAGTCCCTGAGGCACAGAGCAGTGAAGTGACTTAGCCTTACTGTGTGACCTGGATACGTCTACACAAGCACTTTTGTTGGCCACGGGTGAAAAAAAACAAGCCCCTGACCTACATAAGTTTCACCAAAGACGTGCCAGTGCGGACAGTGCTTTGTCAGACATAGCTACTGCCACTCGTTGGGGGTGGTTTACATGGGAGACCTTACAGAGGTGCAGCTGCAGCGGTACAGCTGTGCTGCTGTAAGATCTGTAGTATAAACATGGCCTGCATTACTGTAGGAGAGGAATAATGGTGCAGAAGTTAAGTTGCCAGGCGTGGGACATAGGCAACCCATGTTCAATTCCCTGCTCCACCACAGACTTCTTTGTGACCGTAGGCAAATCATTTCATGTCTGTTTCCCATCTATAAAAAAAAAAAAAAGATGATGGAACTGCCCGTACCTCATGGGTGTTGAGGATAAATAAATTAAGGATTGTGAGGCGCTCAGATACTACAGTAAGTACCATAGAAAGTTACTGGAGGGCTTGGGAGCCAAAAACAAGAGTTTTGCTTCCCAGACTCCTTCTATATCCACTAAACTACACTGCCTACTTCATTCATGTAACTTGTCATGCACTTAAGTGATTTCCCCTCTCGTTTTAGTTTCCATCTTACAACGTGTTGCTTTATGGGCAATTAAAATAGAGCAAATACAATATCTGATTTATAGCTGTTGCATTTACACCAAAACAACAATGCTGCTTTTGTGGCACTTTGCAATAATCCACTTCCCTCAATGTGAAAATCTACATCAAGTGGATTATCCCAAAGCGAAATAGCACAACTGTGTCCTTTTTGCTATGCAGCACTTTTAACCCTCACTTGATAAAGCTTGCTTGCTGAGAATGGAAAAGCCTTCCCCATATCTTATTTGCAAAGGATCCTGAAAACAATTCAATGCAACCACAAGCAAGAGACAAACAGCCTAGTCCTAGAGCTCAGACACCAATGCTACAGTGTAGTAGCTGCAAGCTAGTAACGTATCCCAGAGTAAGTAGGGCACAGGCCTGGGCATTGAGTTTTCTGTTCTGATCCTTAAAAAATCCTCTTCCTTTCTATATGGTCTACTAATGTGTGCGCTGACTACCCAAAAACTACCCACACAATGATGCAGGGCTATAACGTACTCACTGCCTTTTTGAGTGAAGTACCTGATCGATGAGTCCCTGATTCAGCAAAGTCCTAAGTGCTTTCCTGAATCGGGGCCAGAATGCACATTTTGTCCAGGACACAGCTGTCTAACCGATAGCTTCAAATATTTTATTGATGTCTTTAAATCTAAATGATTAAAAAGATGGCCATCCAAGACTCTAGATGCCCAAACACATCATTAATACAGTAAAACTCTAAGCATTGATCATTTTGGTAGGAACTCAGCCAGCCAGACACCTACAGACTCCTTTCCACCCCTTCGTCATTCTGGAAAGCATACTCTCAGCCCTCTCCAAACACCCCATCAAAGAGATGACTCTGGCATGGAGCCAGGATGGCCACTAAATTCGGGCTATTTCAGACCAAGGATCGAAAGCCAGTTCCAGGGTCTTGGGGAGCCCCCAGAGAACACTCTGCTGGCAGACCTCTCTTTTTTTATAACAAGGGGATCTGGCTTGAGGCAGGAGCTTTGAGTATGGATAGAGAGGAAATCCCTCTTGTAGGCCCATTTAGGACTTTGTTGGTCATGACCTATAGGCAGCCAGTGCAGATTGGTAGGATGTGCTCCAGCAAGATTCCCTGCTCAGTAAGTGGGGTGCTGTGCTCTGCACCAGCTTCAGTCTCTAAAAGGATTTAAGGTATATTGTGTACAGCGCAATAATCCTGTCTCTCGCTTATCAGTTTTCTTTTTTTAAAAGTGTAGGCAATGCTATTTAAATAAAAGGACATTCCAAGAGCACCAACTCTGCAAAATTAAGCATTTAAAAATCTGAAAATGCCCAGAGCTATGATTGCTCGTGGAACTATAACTCCACTTCCCTGTGCAGATGCAAATTCTCTGCTAGTGTACATGGGTGGTGGCTCCATTGAAGTCACTAGATTAGTACCCAACAGCAAATTTGCCCCACTGTCTTTATTTACAGGCTCACATGCTGTTGTTCCTGCCAAACTTCAGCCTTATGCAGTACAAAGGCTGTATGGTGCTTAGTGAATGAGGCATGATTTCAGAGAGAATGAGACAGGTTTCCCAGATCTGTGCTTGTCTTTGGTCAAAGTCTATTTATACTTTATGTAAATCTGGAGTAAAACCAAACACACACACAGACGTAACTGAAAGACCATATTTCTGCCCTCAATGGACAGAAAAGACTGAGTATAGTGTAGGAGGCAGGGGTTCATTTATTGAATGAGAATAAAATATTAATACTGAACATCTCCCAGCCTCATTCACAGGGCATCATTCAGCCTGCAAACTGAATGAAGCAGGTGTTGTGTGCCATCATTAGTTTGAGATCACGGAAATGAAGACTGTATCATAATGCATATGCATAAAGGGAAGAGTTACGGTCATACTGTGCCACTTTCTGACTTCTTCATGTTTCACTTCACAAGTTTAATGTTCTTTTAATGTAGTTTTTTTATATGGAATGCTCTTATAAATGTAATATTTTAGTAAAATGGAGATATGAAATTCTTCTAACTATATATTAGATAGCTAGAAAAAAGCTTTACGTGGGGGGAAAAATGCAAAAATTTCAACCAGCTCTAATATAAATGAACCACTCACCACTGAAATGCGGTCACCATAGTCAGGTAAGAGCATGTAGAAGACATGTTTTTGGCTGAGGATAGTGGGGTCAACCTCTACACTTACAAAGGGTGCCATGGGACAGTCAATGTAAACAAAGGACCAGGGGGTTAGGGGGGTCTGCTTCAAAAGAAGCAAGTACACAATATAAGCTACATGGTACTCCCCTTATCTGCCTTGGAATGTTGATGGGCTCAGACAACCCTGGAGCAATTTGAACCTGTGGTTCCAGGGAGTCTAGGGATTTCAAAGCTGCTTATCTTCCAGATAACTAATTGGCAAAAAGAGCAGCAACCGAAAGAGTCTGTCTGCAGCTAGAGAAGGGGATCACATAGTACAGGTTTTCCAAATGTCACAAAAATAGCTGTGGAGAGTGTCTAGTGGTTAGACCAGAGGCTGCAAGTCAGGACTCCTGGGTTCCAGTCTTAGCTCTGATTTGCTGTGTTAAGGCCACTTTTTGAAAAGAAATTTTTATTTGGAGTGCCTCCCTTGACACCTTGAGCTTGACATTCAGAAGTGCTGGGCAAGTGCAGCTCCCCTGTTCTTGAGTTGGAATTGCAGTTTGCTTAGGCCCCAAGACTCAGATACCCCAAAACCATTGGCCAGTTTTGAAATGTTTGTCTTGCCTTGTGTGCCTCAGATGCCCCAACTGTAAAAGTAAAAATACTTCCCCACACTGCAGGAGGGAGGAGCAGCGGGGAGGGAGTGGCACGAAGCTGAATTGTTAATGTTTCTAAAGGGATTTGAAGACCTTAGATGAAAGGCACTAGAGAAATGCAAAGTATTATGACAAATGCAAAAATTTCTAGATTCCTCACCCAGAGGGGAAAAAGCGCATGAAGAAAATTAGCAAAGAATGGCCAGTCGGTTTGTGTGTGTGTCTTTGTTTTAAAAGGTTTGGGTTAGTTTTCTGTTAATGGCATCAGGAGCTTATCTTCTAAGGCCATCTCATTAAAACTACAAGACAAGCCAGTAGGGGGTGCGAGAGCTGTAATTACAGCCGGGAGGTCGATGGAAATGCAGTTACATACAATCACCTTGTGTTCTCTCTGTCCTCCCTAAGTGAATTACCCTTTAAAAAACACAAATCTCTTTTGATTGCCTTTTTAACCTCGTTCATAGAGAGAGCTACTGGTCAAATGTGCATCTCATTTCATCTCCCCTGCTGCCTCTGCCTGGTTTGTGGGTTATAAGTAATTCCGTTCTTTGAAGACTTGAGAGAAGGGAGGGCTGGATGGAGAGAAAAGAGAAACAGCTTCTTAATGGGAGCGACAGGTGCTTGAGTCCTCTGATGTGAAGGTCATTCTACTGTCTAATGGTCAAAGATTACCCATCCACCCCAATGTGCATGTGCAATTCCCACTGCAGTCAAGAGGAGTTGTTCGTATATTTGAGGATCTTTATGCAGCATACACACAATACTCCTAGGTGCGTACGTTCCTGAGTTCAGGCTCTGTCAGATGAGTGGAAAAGCTGGCTTCTGTGTGTATGCCAATATACAGCACATTGTAGAAGCAGGTATATGTATGTGTGAAAGGCAGCATGTCTAGCAGTCAGAACAGGAGATTGGGTTCTTATCCTGAATTTGCTATAGATGTACTGCATGGCCTTGGGCAAATCTACCCTCTCTGTGTGTCAGTTTAATTAAATTCACCTTTGTTGAGCACTATGATAAAAAGTGCTATGTAGATATTAAATGTTACGCACGTGGTAAAAATAATAATACATACTTGCATTTTATCACCTGCTGAACCTCAAAGGGATTTACGCTGTAAACTCCATATGAGGTTCACTTCATCTGCCACTGAATGTATCCACTCATAGGGTGGAACTTGGTAGCTGTTTAACAGCTGAAATGTGATTGACATGGGAGTCCCTGAGAAGTTGCCTGATAGCAAGAACTTTCAGCCCAGTAAACCTGGTCTGAATTTAATCCACTGATCTAGAGGTGAAAGTCTCTGTATACCGTTACTGATCCTCCAAGCACCTAGCTCCCCCTACGAAACATGCTTTTTTTAACTTGCATAGCTAGATGCTGAGACAATAGGCTTCCTGATTCTCCCTGTGCGAACTGCTGTACCACTTTCCGCACAAAGGATGGGTAGAAGTTATTTTTTCTATTTTTGCCCTCAACAACAAAGCACTTATACACAGCTTTACACAGGAGTAACTCCATTGACTGCTCTCCGGTCACTCCTAATCTACAACAGCATGAGTAGAATAAGCCTGTTATTTCTGTGCGAGATGTTTTAGTGGTGAATTTGCAGTGCTGTGCTCTACAGTTTAATTACATATCACATTGGCAGTCACAACATGTGAGGAGTATGCCTCAATGTATAAAGCATCCCAAAGTGGCAGTATGACATTTTGGTCAGAACGGCTATGCTGCAAGAGGCTGAATGGCTCATGAGTTTGGAAAAAGGATTTGGTCTCTCTCACCTCCAAGTCACAACCGACAGTAACTGAAATTTGATACTATTGACAGCTGTTTAATAAGTGGAAAGAGCGGGTAGTTTTAGTCCAGTTCCTACTAGGCAGATGTCCACATCAGACACTTACCATCACAATGGACAAGCACTATCGCTTTCGCAGGCAGTTTAGCAGAGAGGTCAAGGATGAGTCATGTTTTCCCTAGATGAGACCTCCCTCTCCAGGTCAGGGGTAAAGTACCTGGGCAGTGCAACATGTAAGGGGAAAATGCTGCCAAGAAGTATGTCTTCTGGACTGATGGAGGACTGCAGTCTTGAGGACTGTGGATCCAGGCCCTTTCATCAGCACTTATTAAAAAAAGAATGGACATACTGAATTCTGAGGGCCCCTTCCTCAAGCGGAGCTAAAGTAGATGCTAGCAACACACACCTGCCCTGAAAACAGTTCAGTTTATCATTCTATAAATTGCATCTTAACAGTGTTGTGCATTGCCAGAGTGCCTTTCAAAGCAAAGACTCTCAAAGGGTTTTATGTACTCTGTGCACAACGTACAGGGATCACTTACTGCAATAGCCTTCTGTACAGTGGAACATAATTAGCTGTTTAGAAGCTCCTGGCACCATGCGATGGTTTTGGACAGCAAGGGAGAAAAAATCTGTATCCAGCTGAATTTTGGTAGGCAGAATGTAATGATGGGGACTGGAATCTGATGAGGGTTAGCACACCTACCTATTGAAAAGATGCTTCTTTGAAAGTCTGCACCTCTACCAGTATAGTGTTGCCAAGCAACAAGTTAGGGCATGATTCACTGTTGAATCCAGGGCCTTGTGGAGTCTGGGATTTAAGCTATAATGTTAGCAAGTGTTAGCTGACACGTTTTAAAAATCTAACATAGGCAAGGCACGCAGCCTTTAACACATGCTAACCTGGTTGAGCTGACACCTACAGGGGAAGATGGGCTTTAACGGGACCAGCGTAGAACATGTTAAAGTATGCACTGCCTGTCTCCACTAGCCTTTTAAATCATGTTACTTAGCGCGTATTAGCTATCACACCTTTTAAATCCTAGTCTGAACAAGGCCGAGCAGGCAGAGTGCTGCTTATGCCACTTTGTGAGCACCAGGGTTTGTCTTGGAGCTCTCCTATCCTAGTTCAACAGAATCCTTTTTTATTCATGTTGAATTGGAACCATGACATTTCTTCTGATGGATAAAAATGTTGAATAATGCTTTTCCTTTTCAAGGCACCTCACAAATAAGAGGGGGTCTTTTCATGCAAATGATGCAAAGTGAGTAACATAACTGAGTATAAGCGGAGGAGGAAGAGAGAGGCCGATAAGGAGTTCCACTGTACCAGCTTGGCATGACCGTAGTTACATAGTTGTTTGGCGTTTTGTACTTGTGTTGGTCCCAGGATATTAGCGAGACAAGGTGGGTGAGGTAATATCTTTGGTTGGACCAACTTCTGTTGGTGGAAGGGACACGCTTTTGAGCTACAATTAAGGCAGTTTGGAAGGAGGCAGAGATTGGAACCCAGGAGTTCAATGCCTTCTCCAGTGCTCTGACAGGTAGATACACTAGGAAGTATGCTGACAGTGTGGGTTACTAAATCAGGGCTAACTTGAGAGGATTTGAAACCAGAAACTGCATAGGCTGTTGAAGTGAAAGAATCTCTCATGCTCCCATCTTCTCCTTTTTAGTGACCTGCTCTTGCCTTGAACTAGAGTTCAATCCTTTAACCATGAAGCTATCCTTCCTCAATAAAATGAAGGTTCATCCACTTTGACCAACACTAAATCCAAGAAGAACTCTAGGTCTTCCAGTCCATTGAAAACAAAGCTTTACTTCTCTCTTTGGCTAGCACCGTTTCCTGCAATTGAGCTCTTTAAAGATCCACATTTCTGTAATGCTACCGTGCTTGCTTCTTGAAGAGGAAAAGCTACCTCTATACAAGCAGATATCTTTAAACATCAAGATACCTTTAGTCATGCTCAGCTCTGAAATGCAACTAGAGAGATGGAATGACGGGGTTCCCTATTTTTTGTCTAACTCTCACTTCCAGGACTGAATGGGGTCTACTAGGCTAATGAATAAAAAATAGTAAAGTATTTATTTGATTGTCTAAAATAGGATTTGTAAGCAAAGGGAGCAAACCTGCTGAGCAAGGAGAATTTGTACATAGTCCCTTTTCGTAGCTCTTTAAGACCAGAAGGGACCCCTGTGATCATCTGTCTGACTTCCTGCCTTGCACAGTACTGTTTGTGTCAAGCCCTCGTCACAACTTTCTGGTCATAACTATATTTGAAAGCACTAAAGTTGGCATGGTAAAGTCTGGCGCAACCTCTCAGTTGATTGCTATTCATCAGCTATTTTTTGCCAAATTAAAAAGAAATATACATGTTTACTGACCTTGAGAACTGGTTGTATCAGGGCTTTAACCCTGGGGTAGCAGGGCCACTGGCATTTTAAGCACCATGTCATGCAACCCTGCTCAGAGCTGGTCTTAATCAGCCTGGTGTCAGCAGCCAATGGCCCATCTATGTTAGAGCTCCCGGTATTGCACACACCAGTAGAGCTAAAGTAAAGTTACTGCTGACAAGGTTTGGTTGTAGAATGGTGCTAGTTACCATCTTTTAAAAACAGTCACTGCTTAACAGGGTTTCCCCTGCTGACACAGACAGGGACTCTTCTTCACTGAAGACAGTGACATTTCCAGTTGTGTGTTCTCAGCGTTTCCATTGTGTGCTCTCAAATGTGTTTGGACTACATTTACTTGGATGTTCTTAATGCCAAGCAAAATGAAGGATAGTGCAAACAGGCTTGACTGCTAAATGTGAGGAGCTGATACCTATATCTGTAAAGGTATGGTTTGGGTCAATATTTATTTAAGCAACGTAGCTGATATAGTACATCTGGTTCCCATTGTGCACTTGAAGACTGTTGCCACAGACGGGTTTGAATGAATGCAAATAATGATTGCTAGTGATAAATTGTGCATATCTGGCTTCAGATCCTGAAGTCTTGAAACAATCTGCTGTGATAAGGAGGAAGGGGTAACCCAGGCCTTCAATTACCAAATGGCTACAGCTCCTGGAAATTATTTGATTATAGAGCACATTTCATTCTTATTGCTCACAAGAGACTCATTCTTTTTTTTTTTTTTTTTTAAATACTAGAGTCCATACTCAGCTTGGAGACTTAAAGATTACTTGGTAGGTCAAGCCCCCAAAAGCGTGTGTGTGTGTGTGTGTACAGTAATAGTAACAAGATTTCATGCATCTTGTGTTAGAAGGTGAGCAGGTCTTGACACCATTTGATGTGGATGTCTATGACATGCATGTGTTCTGGGTATGTCCATGCACACCCATGGCAGTCAGGCCGGCAGGACTTGATTCTCCACTCCATGGCAGCTGGTGCCTTCCCAAAACGCTACCAAATCCGAAGTCTTCACTCATGCCCTGAGGTGTGTGTTGTGTTCACTTTGCCCAGCTATAAAATGATGGCCCCAGGAAAGCGCGTGTGAGACTGCCTGCTGTGAAGGGTTTTCTTCCTGGTAGGAGGGCGGGCTGGGTGTTGGGTGTCTGTCTCTCTCTCCCCCACAGGGGGATGGGTTAGGGTGTCCTGCTAGCAGGCAGTGTTCCCTCTGGGCAGGTGTAGCGACCGGGCTGTTGTTGCTATGGCCGAGGCGGCACAGGCCGGAGGGGTGGGGGATCACTCCGCTGCCAAGGCGCGCGCGGGGCTGAGGCAGGTGGGGGAGGGGAGGGGCCTAGGCCCGGCCCGGCCCTGCTGGGCGCGCACAGGCTGGGTCTGGCTGGCACCCAGGGCGGCTGCGGCTGAGGGACTGAGGCGGGCGGGCGCGCGCACTCTCTCTCTCTCTCTCTCTCTCACACACACACACACACCAGGGGCCCCTCTCAGTGGCGCGCTGGCGCACACGTGAAGCCGGCGGGGGGCGGGCCGGGGGGGCGGGGCCGCGCTCGCTGCCTTCTTTATGCGGCGGGAAGCGAAGCGGCGGGGCGGCCGGCGGCAGTGGCGGTGACACTCTGAGCGGAGCGCGGCAGCGGCAGTCTCTCTCTCTTAGGCGGGCGGGGAAGCGCCGGAGCCGGGCTCGTGTCACAACAACAGCAACAAACAGCAGCCGCCGCCGCCGCCGCACACGTGGCAGCCCCGCACCCAGCGCCCCGCACGCCCCGGCCCCGAGCGAGGAGCGAGCCCCGGCACCGCCACCATGGGCAAGGGGGTGAGTGAGTGAGCGAGCGAGGGAGGAAGGGCGGGGCTGGGCCCGGGCCCCCTTCAACGGGCAGAGCCGGGGCCCCTCAGCTCCCCGCGGGGACCGCCCAGCCCGGCCGCTGTTCCGGGAACGGGGGGAGCTTTGTCTAGGCCCGGCGGCGGGCGGGCGCTAGGGGTGGCTGGCTCCCGGCCCGGCGGGGCCGCTGCCCTGAGGCGGGGGAGGCCGGGCGCTGAGGAGGGGGGGCCCGCTGGGCCGGTGGCTGCTCCGACTAAGTAGTAACCCAGAGGAGCAGCTGCTCTTCCGCCCGGTGCCTGGCAGTGGCTACCCCCCCCCCCGGCTCCGGATTCAGCTGGGATGTGGCGCGGGGGGTGGAGCGTTTACACGAGGGTGCTGGCTCAGAACGAGCTCGCCGGCGAAGTTCTAAGGCCTGACACGGCGGGGCGGGAGGGTGACCTGGTTCCTGGAGGTCTGGGACCCAGGCCAGGCCATGGACACGCTGGCTGGCGGCTTAGTGGTCATCGGGGGGATCACGGAGCTGTAACTTGGCTGAATGAAGCGCTGTGAAGTGATGTCTCCGCACACAGGAGGAGAGTTTTTTGTTTTTTAAATGTTTTAAGGAGCTGCCGTGGTGCAGCTTTCTTCTTTGCAAGGCCTGAGATCATCCTAGGAATAAAGGGCTTTTTAATTCTCTTATTTTAAGTCATAACGCTTAAAAGAATTGAAATTTGCTCCAACACCAGTAGAAGTTGCATAGGGAAAAAAACCAGGAGGGACTTATTTAATGTCTGGGCTATCATAGAAATCTGATGAGCAGCTCAGTCTTCATCACTGTTAAAACGGAGTGCTTCATCTGACCAGGTTCTGTGAACGCTTCTGATCATGTTAACATATTCTTAGTGGCTGTGCAATGCTGTAGACTTTTCCCCCCCTCTCTCTTTCCCCTGCTTTTGCTCTGTGGCAAACATATTGGCTAAAATTTTCAGGTTAAAAAGGGCCTTTGCCTGTGGATGGTGTGGGTGAATGCGTGTTCCAGGTTGAAGGTTATACTAAGTCCCCAAGTCATCATGGAAACAGGAATCTGAGTTGTATGGTAACATTATCAGATGCCCTTCTGGAGCTAAACTTGAAAGTGTGGCCATTTAAAATATCTTCTGGCTATTATAAAAGTACTTTAGACTTCTTAAAGTACAAGGCCCCAAGGGGAAAGTTTGCATGGTAATAGGTACTATTTGTTTAGCAATAGCCGCCAGAGCGAGTGATAAAAGGTAGGATGGGGGAGGGAGGGAAGGAAGGTGTCCAGGATTGGGAAATTCATTGCGTCACACCAAACCTGCTAACTGCTGGCATAGTACAGTAAAACAGAATGCTTTGTGTGGTTCTTCCCTCTTGGATAAGGGGTCTCTATCAGCATTTTTTATTCCTTGCAGCTTGCCAGGTTGTAACTGGCAATGAAAGAGCTTCTTATGGCTGATTATGAATTTAAAAAAACAGCAACCCTGACTAAAAAATGTAAGGTTGAGTGAAGCCAAGAAAGCAAAAGCCAAAACTTTTTGAAGCAGACAGAGAAGAACTTTGTGTCCTAAAGCCAGCATAAGGAAAAAGAAAATATCCCCTCCTTAGTTGATCCCTTAGGCTCAGTTTTAAAAATAAAAAGCAGTGTGTGTTTTCATTCTGAATATTTCTAATTGCTTTTTAGGTGGTGTACAGGTAACTGTTATTTGGGGTGTAGGGAAGCTCTTTCTATTTAGGGACTTAAACATTTCCTGGAAGGTTCTCAAATTACTCTGCTTATTTAGTAATAATATTTAGCAGTTAACAGTGGTCTGTTTCCAAAGTGCTGTACGAACATTGAGTAAGGTAACACTGGCTTGATCAATGCCATTTAGCAGTCACAATGTTGACATAAATACGTGGATGGTAGGAGACCCATGAGAACACAAGACTCTGCAGACATTGCTGAAAAAAGAACTTTTTGAATTAGTGTTTGATATTTATTAGCCCAGAAGGTTGTTTATTTAAAGTGGTCCAAAAGAGTAGTTGGCACTGCAAACCAGATGTGGCCACTGTCACTAGGTATACTTAATCTACTGTATTATGTAAATTGGTTTTGTAAAGCTCCTGTCTCAAACACATTATCAGAACATCTGTAGAAACTATTTACTGCAGTTATGGCCCAAAGGCCTGAGTGGGGCGTGAGTTAAGGTGTTTTGAGTGGTGGGGATTGTGTTTTTATTGATAAAAGAGATTGTTGGTTATTTTAATGTCTTGTATTTATAAACAAGCATTAAAAATGTCAAGTGACATAGTTTATGCATAAAAAAGACAATTTGACCTAGTACCGAACCTAAAACAAAGGAGTGGGAGGGGTACTAATGGAAAATCTGAAACAGTTTGTGTGTGTGCGCTTAGTCAGAATGTGTACTATCTTGTGATTTTGCAACACTGTTCTTTCAAATGAGTTTAATCAGAGCCTGTTAAAGACAGGGATGTGAAATGGAACAGAGTTAGGAAAGACTGTGGTTTAACCACTTGAATATTGTTCACTCATCTTTGCTTGGCTTGTCCAAACTGGAAAAGCTTTTCTTTTAACCAGTCTCAGTTCATGGGAAGAGAGAACTGTGCTCCTTGTAACTACTATATATGGGGGAGGGAGGGGGGTATGAAAAGAAGCTGATAGAAGCAGCCAATCTACTTAAATGGTAGTGTGTAGGAGGAGGGACCAGATGACTGGCTGCCTAGCTGGGTTTTCAGCCCAAGTGGTACAGCTGTCGAGCTCAGGTCCTCTCCCCTCCAGACATACAGGAGTGTGAGAAGCAGAGGTAGTTAGGCAAGGTAAATATAGAGAATGAGACTTTCTACCAACTGCTTTTTGTATCATTTGCCTGAAAATTGCCTAAGGAGCAGCAGCTTACTTTTTGCTTATCCCCTCCACTTCCTTTTATTAAACTGGTACAGGGCACACTCACTGAGGGAGTACAGTTTCACCTCTGGAAGTGAGACTCAAAATTGAAGCCTGCTAAGCCTGGTCTAGGCTTCTCTTCTTGCCAGAAGCAAGGAAGGTTTGGGGGTGAACAGACTAGTCGAGAAAAGGGATTCAGGTGAACGTGTCCAATATCTGTGTACACTGAACTTCCTATTGGAATAACAACTTTTCCCCTTTTTCTGTTGTATGGCCAAGTGGCAGAATTCCTGCCCCCAAAAGCTTAGCTGACAAGTATTCCCTGTTTTTAGAGCAGTGCAGCAGACAATGGCAGTCTTTCAAAAGCAGCCACTGATTTGTGGGTGCCCAAATTGACCTCTTACAAAGGCCTGACTTTCAGAAGGCAAGTGGTTTGCACTTCCAGAAAATCAGGCCCCTTCAAGGTGTTGAGTTGGGCATCTAAAATCACTTGGCCAACTTTTTCAAAAGTGGTAACATGTTCATCTCCATTTTGCTGTATCTGTTTGACTCTTCATGGCTAGTAGCCTTGAATATTGGAGCCTATTTGTGCTGTCATGCAGCAACAGGAAATCATGATTCGCATTCAGGGCAGCCCCACAAATCAGAAAGGACTGCTCTGTCATGAGTTTTCTGGGTTTCAGAAACCAGCTCTGCTTATGGTTCTGATGAAAATAGTTTCATGGAGCACAGCTTATATAGCATTTATTGTCTCTTTATTCCATGAATGGGCCAGTGTTTGAACAGAGCTAGTGAAGTGTGGCTTCCAAATCTCCCTTTTCATAAAGGGAGACAGAGAAGTTGAGTACAGCCAGAGTATAGGATTGAAAACAGCAAGTCTGCTTACTGTGTCCAACTGGGGTGTAATGAGCATATCTAAGGTCTCACTAGCGCACTGCCACAGATGTGTCACTGAATGGCTAGTCATTGAGCATACCCATGTTGTGTAGTGTAAAGTCAGAAGCAGGAGGCTGAACACACTCAAACTTGGCTTTTTTGAGGGGGCAGAAAAGGGGAAGGCTAGCTGTGGCATTTCCTAAATTGATGAGGGGCAGTTTAGCTGTCTCACAAATCACAGGGAAAGTGGTCATTGCCCATGACTCATTTGGAGAATATAATTACTAGAAACTGTATTTGAGACAGCAGGATAGTAACTCATTCTGCTGTCTGTGCCATACTGTTCATAATGTAACTATCAAAGCAGGTCTCCAGTGACTTGTTTTATTTACTCTGGCTCTCATCATGCATCATTTCAATTAGAGTAGATTGAGACCTTATAGATGGGCACATCTGAACCCCTCTTCCACTGACTTTCTCCCCCTGCCAATAATTGCTTTTGTTATTTAAAGTGTCTACCATAGCCTGTTCTGTTAGGCTTCCTGCTCTCCTTTATTTTGGACACAACATAGTCACAGCTCTGGGATGTGTGACGTATATAAAGCTTTGGTGAAGAGGCTCTGACTGGCCAGTGGAAAAGAAAGCAGGGAAATTTCCCAACCTCTTGCAGAGACCGTTTCCTTTTGTAGCTCATTGAAGATCAGTCATTTGGCTTAAATCAGCAGTAGTCAATTATTTAAAGTCCAAATTTCTTAGTCAAAGTTCAGACTCCAGAGAGACATTTTTCACTCTGTGATAGGCTAGCAATAAAAAGATTTTGCGGTCTGTTCAAAAGTAAACGGTGCTCTGGATTTTGCCTGCTGTCCGCTTATTGACTGCTCCTGGGCTAAATGAAGTACCTGATGTGTTGTTGTTTCCTTAGCGCACCATGCCCTTTTCTGAGATCTGTACCATGTCTAGTATCTATTGAATTTCAAGGAGTAAGTGTAGGTCTTGGGCTTTGTCATTATCTGCAGATGTACGATACATCAGCAAGAATAAAGGCAAAGAGCCATTTGCTGTACCTGCGTTTAGCAACTGCTGCAGAGGAGGAGAGATTGGGGAATCAAAATGGAAAATTCCAAGATTGAAGAGGCGAGGCTAACCCCTAATCTCCTTCTCCCCAAAGCAGTGTGACACATGCCCCACAATTACCCAGAGCCTGTCATGCCAGAAAAGAGGCAGTGACCATAAAGACCGAGAAAAGGAGTGGTGCTTTGATTCTGATCAATGAGGTTTACATTATTCTAACTTGGGTCTGAATTTAATGGCTTTACTGCTGTAAGTGAAATGGTGCACAGCAGTTTGCCCCCCTGCTGCTATTGTTTGGCTGAAGTTTTCGGTAAGTTTTAGGTGCTAGTAATTTAGTAAGAGTCTCTGCTAGTGTAAAGGCTACACATTTCTTATGGCAGCTTTGATTCTTCATTAAACAACATACACAGCTATTTTACCTTCCCCATCTCCAGTCTCTCTCCTGGCTGTGGCTTATGAATATTTGCAGCAATAATGCTAGAGAAACACTGCACCTGTTCACTTGAATCCATATTTAGCTTTTCATTGCAACCATAAAGGCTAAAAAGTTTTCACTTTTGAAAAATGAAAACCTAAGTACCTGCAATTCTCACTGAAATTCTCAGCACACCTGAAAATTAAGCCAACTTTAATGCAGTCCTAACGTCTGTAGAACCTACTGGCATAGGCTAGGGGTCCATTTTCAATCCCTTAACCAGGTTATCACACTCAAAATAACTATTAGACCACTCTAGTAACTACTTAGCTGCTGTAGGTTTAGATTCAGGGTGAGAGCCGAATGGTGTTCATATTTAGACTGAAAATCTCAGTGACAAAACTAACATTCAGTAAACGGTAGAGTAGAAATGGGAAATGTGAGTGTCACAGCAGTATGAGCTTGGAATTATGCTTTCAGTTTAGACTACTAGACTGAAATGGCTTTTTGATATGTAGGCCTTGGAGCAACCACTCAGTATACTTTATTCATTCAACCAGGAACTTGGGCAGTGGGGTGGGTCAAAGTGCTCTCAGCATGTGACTTGGATGGGGGGGAGAGGATAAAAAGCTTAAAAGAGCAAGTTAACATCTAGCTACTTTCTGAACAGGCAGAATTACAAAAGTACTAGGGAGAGTAATGCGAAGCAGATGGATTTTACACAGTATGGTGCACCCCGCCCTATATGTACATTTGGAAATCACACTTTTTTTAAGCTTCAGGAAGACCATGAAATGTATGTACATTGTGCACCGTTGGGGGTGAATGCCTAATACCAATTCATAATTTAAAGTCAAATAAGTGTTAGACTGGAGGATGTGGAGTGAAATTATGGCTACTTTCTGTACTCTGAAAATGTCAAGTTGCCTTGTAGCAGATTCTTGTCAGTACTTAAAAGTTTGGTGCTGTCCTATGCCTGTGTAACACTGCTTTCACCCTTTTAAAAAAAAATGTGGTTTTAGTATGGTGAAGAGAATGTCAAGAATGCTGGCAATCTTTAGCTGTACTTCATTCTTTACAGATAAAACAGGAGGCAAAGGACAAGTTCCACTCCATTCATTAAAAATAGCCTGCAGTGTTCTTTTGACTGTTGCACAGCCTTCCTATGGCTGCATGCAGAAGTATGAAGAACATAAATGCTCATCTCTAGTGAAGAAGGGAACATGGAGCTTTATGAAATCTTTTCTGTCAGCTTGGGCAATGAAAGTAGACTACTCAGTTTCACTTGTTTAGTTAGTTTCACTTTCAGATGTATGGTGTAATTCAGTGGTTTTCAACCCTTTTCATTTGCAGACCCCTAAATATTTTCAAATGGAAAGGTGGACCCCTTAGGAAATCTTAAAAATAGTCTGCAGACCCCCAGGGGTTTGCGGGCAGACCAGACCACAGGTTGAAAACCACTGGTGTAATTAATATTTCTCTTCAACCTAAGTTTCGTAAAAGCTCATTCTTAATATTTGATTATTGGATCCTGTTAACAGGTTCTTGGCATGCATTGCTCTGACTTACCAGGAATCCAGTCTCTGACCTGAGTTGCACGCACAACATAGTGAAATAGATTATTGTATTAGTTTTATCTGAGAGCCATTATATCTTAAGCTTTTATCAGAGCCTGTCATTTTAATTGTGGTGGAAAATGAGCCATGGGAAAATGTTAGTGGTTGTTAGATGTTACGCAAAAGGGAGGTGGTGGGGGGGGAGAGTCACTTGAGGTTTGTGTAAGTCTGGAAATCTACCTTGCAGTCGGGTGGAGTCGAGGCAGATTGCATTTGCATTTCCATTTCATGGTCCCATTGCAGTAGGCAGGGACAGAAAGTGCCTAGGGCTACTAGTGCTTCATAGGGAAACTTCAGTTTTTTGATTTAGAGATGCTTATGCTTCTTAATTGTCCTGTACTTTCTCTTCCCTTGTTTCTTGATTGCCACAGACATTTGTATGAAAACAATCTGTTGCTTAGGTGCTGTTGCTTATTACCCTCCACTACCTGAACTAAGCATCAAAGATCACAATTTCATGCAAATATCCTATGTAATTGAGGGGAATAAGAGACGTCTGAAAACAGATTTATGTAAGCATGATCAGTTTGTTCCATGAGACATAAGCAGCACTAAGTAACTGGATTTTTTTTTTTTTGGTGAGATAACACACACGCCTTTTTTACATCCTGCTATATGCCAAAATATTTACAGGGCAATCTGCTGTATTAAAATAAAACCAGCCTTCAAAAATAAAATGTGCTGTTTGGGAGACTGTCAAAGAGCAAGCATGAAAGTGTCTTGAAATTAACTCTTGCCAAGTTTTTGGGATACATGAAAGGTCAAATCTGTTTTCAAATTGGATAAGCTATTGAATCTCTTCACTTCTTACTCCATCACCCCCACACTCACGTGTAGGTTAACATGAGAAACCAAAGAGTTAATACCTCTGAAGGAATTGTGTGTGCAGTCTGGAGCTGGTTTCTTACGATGTTGATCACTTCTGGTCGGACTGAGGCTCAGACCTCAAAACTGATCAGTGAGTAGTGTGCAGCTTGCTGTTTGTCTAGATACTTAAAACCGCACTTGTGCAATCCCTGGCAGTAATCTGTGCAGCATAGAGATGTTATTAAGCAGACTAGTCTTTTTACTGGCTTGTTTATAAGAAAGTAGCATAATTTACATTTAAGTAGCTGTCTGACATGAAATTCTGTTCACAGGGAATATAGAATCTATATCCACTACTTAAGTGGCTAAACATCAGCCATTTCTCAAAACACCTTATTTTCTCAGACTGGACGTGACAAGTATGAGCCTACTGCAACATCAGAACATGGTGCCAGGAAGAAAAAGGGGAAGAAAGAAAAAAAGGATATGGACGAACTGAAAAAGGAAGTCTCACTGGTAAGAACATGAGGAAGGGGAAGAATGGGTGGCTCTTTAACAACATGCACTGTCTTGAAAACCCTTTCTTTAGGTACCTACCTTTAAAAACGTGATATTGGTACAGAGATGAAACATCTAGTATGTTTTTGGTGCAGCCATAATATAAATGTATACCCAGAGTAAGTGCAGCCCAGGTAGCAGAAGCGCACTCTTCCCCATGTTGTCCTGCCAGTGAGAGTCTGGCCTGCTATGGAGAGACTGCCTTTAGCCAGTGCATTCAGTCTCTATGGCTACACTTAAACATTGGCCTCTGTGGAGACTGTCAACAGTGGTGTGCATTTGTGCTGATCAGTTTTAGTGCTATGGACACCTGTCCACAATGAGTGAATTGTGCATTTGGCTATTATCTGTATTTCAGCAGATTCTATTTTAGATCTTGTTTCCTTGGTGTGTAATGTACAATGTGAAAACAAGGTTGTATAAGCACTTAACCAGTTGCAAGCTTTTTGTGTATGTTAAGAAGGGGAGGTTGGATTGCTTACTGTATGTCTCTTACCTCTTTTTTAAAATAAAACAAAAAACCTTGTGGGATGCAGACCACTTGCATGATGATCTGCATCATTAGAAATGTAACCACCTCTTGGATGGAGCTTGACAGCTTTGTAATACACAGCAGTGCTGCATAGAATAAAGCTATTCTGAATGGTACTAAGCAGGGTGAGAGGAGTCCAATAGTGAGGTTACAACTTTGGAACTTTTTCAGCTTTAACTGTCCTTCCTTGCCATGAAAACCTCCATCTTATGAAACTATTATTGGCAAGGGAATAGAGTAAAAACCCAGTAGCATTTGTTCACTGTTATGTATGGACCGTTATTACACATTCCCACTCCAGTCTCTTTTCTTTCCTTCAGGATGATCATAAACTCAGCCTTGATGAACTTCATCGTAAATACGGAACAGACTTGAGTCGGGTAGGTAGATTTTGAGTGTCCTATTTATTGACATTTAAAAAGGAATAAATTCACCAATATGATAAACCTGCTGTGAAGAGAGACCTGGGTGCTGTCAAATTTGTTTACCACTACTCTTCCAGTTACGTTTTCTTCCAGTTACGCCTCTGAGTCTGTGCACTAACAATTCTAGCATTAGAGTTCACAAATATTTCTTTTCCTCCCTTTATAGTGACTGGCTCAAATATTTTAGTGACTGATTAACAACAAAGTTGGGATTTATTCATCTGACTCTTAAGTATTCCAAGGTTAGGTTGATTCTTAGGTTTTGCATTAGGAGCTCGTAATTTGCTTGCTTGTGTTCTCTTGTACATGTATGTGTCTGGTAATCCTCTGCTTTGAACCAGGATGTGGCCACAGATGTGACACTGACCATCAGTAGTTAAAATATTACTTTTATAACGGGGGTACTGGAATCTTAAAGAGGAGGCAGCCCCCCCCCCCCCACCGAGTTATTGTACTTGGTAACTAAAGGGATGGAGCACTATGAAATAGTCTTATTTACAAAGCAACTTAATGTCCTGATTATTAGGGGAATAAAAATAATGTACAAAACAAAAGGACCGCTCAGCAGGACAGAAGCTGACAGTATAGGGCGCCCACAATCTGGAAAGTAATTTTTTCAGCTTTCAGGCCAAAAAAAAATCTTGTAGGTAGGTCGTGTAACTAGTAGGTTTAAAAAAAAAAAAAAATCTTCAGACAAGACTTTTTTTTTTTTTTTTTTTTTTTTTTTTTTTTAATTTTCTACATCACTTGTCTCCCATTTAACGGTTTGGGTTCCTCCTCCTCCCCCCCCCCCCCCGAGGATTGCAGGAACTTGTAAAATGTGTTAGCATGTCAAGTTAATGTCGCATAAATGACTTGATCAGCACTTTGGGCAGGGTACAATGCTGGTTTCACACCTGGGTTGGTCCTGTTTAGTTGACAGCTGTTTCTTGCAAGTTTTGATGCAACAAGAGATCTTTTATTTTGGGTCTTGTAGCACAGTAGGGCGAGAAACTTAATTCTTATACAAATCAAACTTTGAAAACTTGAGAGATTTTTGGGAAAAGTAAAATCAAAATTGCCTTTTCTGTGGCTGTCTTAAGTTTTGCTTGTACTATAATTTCTGAGCCCCCTGACAGTCTGCTATAGACCTTTGGGGGTGGGGAGTGGTTATAACTTCCACAGTTGTGGCCCCATCACACCTGTGTTTGACACTGTGAAAGCCCATCATTATTGTGAATGCCTATATCATTCCCTTCACCTGACCATCTTGTATTTTTATCTGTGAGCTGGAAATAGAAGTTACTGGGGGGGGGGGGGTTTATTGCGCAGATTTGTAGTACTAATACTTTTACCTGGAGATACGAAAAGGCTACACAAGCTCCCATTGATTTTTCCCGCCTTATTGTAAGGAAAGCATCCTCTCCTTTAGCTTGTAGGTGCAGGAGGAAGCAAGGCAGAGGCAGGACTGTGCTTTCATTCTTGCAGCAGAGCAGGAATGAACTCAGAATGGCTTGCTCAGTCCACTGAGCAGTGGTTCCCAAACATCATTGCTCTGCAACCCCTTCTGACGACAACAAATTATTACATGACCCAGTGCACTGTTACTCTAGAATCCGGGCCAGCATTAGGGGGTAGCAAGCAGGGCAATTACCCGGGGCCCCACAAAGCTAAGTTGCTCAGGCTTCGGCTTTCTACCTTGGACCCGAGTGAGTCCAACGCAGCCCTGGTGATGCATTATAAAATAAAATAGCTGTAAGTTAATAGAACTGCTGCATTATTATTGCTGTTATGTCATTTGTCTCTGCCTAGGGGACCCCATTAAAACCAGCTTGCAACCCACTTTGGGGGTCATGACCCAGCTTGAGAACCACTGCTTTAGACCACCACACCTCAAACCGAGGAAGCCTGGTGGTTGTGACTGTACTGCACTTCTATAACTGAACTACTTTCCCATCCTGCGTTCTAGGGTTTGACACCTACGCGTGCTGCTGAGATTTTGGCGCGGGACGGCCCAAATGCCCTCACGCCTCCCCCTACCACTCCTGAATGGGTAAAGTTCTGCCGACAGCTGTTTGGAGGATTCTCCCTCCTGCTGTGGATTGGAGCTGTTCTTTGTTTTCTGGCTTATGGTATCCAAGCTGCCATGGAGGAGGAGCCAAATAATGATAATGTGAGTAAGTGTGTGCTAGGCTCGTCTGCAGTGAGTTAGACATGTTGTTTCTCTTGTATCTAAACCTTCAGTCCAGGAACTTTTCCTGAGGCTTTTAGTGAAATGGTAGTATTTCCATAACATAGTCTCACTCTGGTTTAATTCCTGCACTTCTGCATATGTGGCCTTCAATCCAGGCCTTCAGCTGCTGAATACCAGCTCAGCTCAGATCCCACTAATGAAAGTTTCAGCTGTTTCCCTGAACATTTAAATTGACTGTAGCTCTTGGCTGAACTTGTGCGCATACGCTGTGCGGAGACTGCAAGTAGCTGTGCAGTTTAGTGTAAGCATTAGACATTGGTAACTGAACCCTTCAGTCAGAATCGCCTCTCAATTGACTTTTTGCTCATTGCAGTTGTATCTGGGTGTTGTGTTGGCTGCTGTCGTTATCATAACTGGCTGCTTCTCTTACTACCAAGAAGCAAAGAGCTCGAAGATCATGGAATCCTTCAAAAACATGGTGCCTCAGGTATGTTATGTCTGTTCCCCCAGCGGTCGATCAAGCTTTAGGTAGCTCAGGATTGTTAACTGGATTAGAATCTTGCTGTCCTTGCAAAAGACCTGACTAGATTTAGGGAGCATTTACTAGTCTTTAGCAGACCAGATCTCTTTAATGCCAAGCTGTCAGTATGGGTTCTCAGCTGTTAAAAGTGGAAGTTTCAGATTTCTCTTGGCATGAGCAAAGTTACATAGAGCATAATAGCAAATGCTAGCTATATTCCCCACTGGATGAGTACCAGTTATTGGTGTCCAGTAAAGCACTTGACCGCAGCTTCTTGGTATTTTGGGGAACTTCTATTGGCCTGATTATAAAGTAATTAAAGAAATTTAGCTCTTTGATTGAATTAAAAAGTCTGTCTCACACAACCTCCATAGTGCCTGTCTGCATGGCAACAAGGAGCTTTTAATAACAGGAAAACAAACAATCTGTTTTCTTCAACCACACGCCCATCTGAGATAAATAAGTTGACTTACCCACATGAGAGGAAACTGGACTCTAGCACAGTATTTTTAAAGACCATCTAAACCCTTGAAGCCTTTTCTGTGTGTGGTTTAAAGTAGTGTATTCCTTGACTCTTTTATAGCAAGCCCTTGTGATCAGAAATGGTGAGAAGCTGAGCATAAATGCTGAAGGTGTTGTAATTGGAGATCTAGTGGAAGTGAAAGGAGGAGACAGAATTCCAGCTGATCTTCGAATCATAAGTGCTCATGGCTGTAAGGTGGGTGCATTATCGAATGTCTCTGAAAACCCCATGCCATACTAAGGGAATCACTTTTTTTAATTGATAAACTCAGTTCTGAACTTATGGGATGTTAGCTTTTCAGTGCCTTAGAAATTCGTGTTTCCTTACATTTATTTTCCTTCCTGTGTGTTTTGTCCTCTTGTGCAAGTAACAGTGTGATATATCTTTCATGTAGGTGGATAACTCCTCACTCACTGGTGAATCAGAGCCTCAGACCAGGTCTCCAGACTTCACAAACGACAACCCCCTGGAGACCAGGAATATTGCTTTCTTTTCCACCAACTGTGTGGAAGGTACATAGCTTTAATGCTCTATAAAGCATGCACTACTGGAACGCTGGGGGTTAAAACATTAAATCAAGAAACTGCTATAGCAGTATAAATGTTTAATGTGTAACTTCATATAGTTGGAAGCACCTGAACTCCACTTCCAACCCCCATGTAAACAACCAGGGTATAGACCCCTGAGAGAGGGATGTATCTGATAGGAAATTGACTCTGTGTAATTGGATGGTAAGCTTCTGCAGCAATACTAGTTTTGAATATCTGGTTTTCTCTGAGATGCTGCTTTACTGAACTTCTATTAATTTAACTAATTCAAATGTTTAACGAAAACAAGGAATGGGTGTTTGTACGGCTCCCCTGCACTGTTAGCACCCAAAGGCCCAACTGGGACTGGGGGCTACTGTAATATAATATTCAGACACCGATGTTGTGCTCAAAAGTAACACCGCTGCTTTAGAGAGCTTAGAATTCCAGGGCCCCTCAAATAGAACTAGTAGCCCTCCTGCAACACACTTCAGCAGGTTGAGTGGCTGTTGTTCCTTAGATGACATGTGGGGAGGGAGGACTGTGTGACGTGACATGACTCGGTAACCAGACAGAGTGCACTGAGGATTTACAGATAAAAAAGTACTATCTTTGGTAAACATGTGGTGCTCAGTTCTGCCCTCAGATATGCATGTACATTCCTTTGCTACAATGCCCATAATATGCCTAGGTCAGACTGTCACTCCTGTGTTGGAGCAGCAATGTTCTGCTTTGTAGCCGGCTAACACGTCCCATGTCCTACCTGAGGGATAGGCCCCAAAATAGGGACTGATGGGGATCCCCTTCTGCTATAATAAGTGTGCAGAAGTCTGTGCCTACTTATGTCATGTGATGCTTGGCTGACATTGCTGTAGTGGAAAACTATCTGCCCTCTTAAAAACCCTGTGGGTGTACTGCCATGCAACAGACACTAATCAGAATCCAGGGGAGGAAGTGTGTAGGAAGGCGGCATGGCAGTGGTGGTCTGTCTTACGCAAGAATCCCCGGGGCCAGGGCTGTATTAAGAGATTTGTCATCACATATGCTCAGTGTGGATGGGGGCATAAAGGCTATTGTGGTGTGAACAAATACTGATGTACGGAGATCTGGTCAAGCATCTCCAAACTTAACCAGAGCCAAGTAGCTTTCTGTGTCTGGCATTAGTTGGTAGTCAGTTAAAGCCTGTTGTCTCACTTTCAGGCACGGCCCGGGGTATTGTCATTAACACTGGAGACAATACTGTGATGGGCCGTATTGCCACTCTTGCGTCTGGACTGGAAGGGGGGAAAACTCCCATTGCAGCTGAGATAGAGCATTTTATTCACATCATCACTGGAGTGGCTGTGTTCCTGGGAGTCAGCTTCTTCATCCTCTCCCTGATCCTTGAGTACACCTGGCTGGAGGCAGTCATCTTCCTCATTGGAATCATTGTCGCTAACGTTCCCGAGGGTCTGCTTGCGACGGTCACGGTGAGCTGGTGGGGAATATCGAGATGGGTTAAAAGTGTAACTGATTTAAAACTTTCTCAGATTATACTTCAAGGCAAACTGCAGTGTGACAAAGCATATTCTCGTCACTGGATGGTTGTCTTGGCCAAGCTGTGATGGTAATTGTTCAGACTAAATTAATCATGTTTCTGCCTAGCACCAACTCATCCAGACTACTTTGGAAACCTTTTGCAAAATTACCCGCAGTTTTGAAACTCTTCAGCTAGTGGAGATGGGCCCCAAATGACTAAATCATAGAATAAGTTTGATATTGCAAGAGTGTTAACTCTTTAATCCAGCGGTTCTCAACCTTCTCTCCCCCCCCCCCCCCCCCCCCGAGTACCATTTGGGGGAAAAAAGGGGAGGGGAGGAGACTTTTGGTGGCGGCGGGTTACATGGGGGGGAACAATGCCCTCCGCCGAAACCCTTCTGCCATTTGCCCCTTTTCGGCAGCAGGGTTTCGCGGGGGTGGGTGGGTGGGCACTTCTGGTGGCGGATTCAGCGGAGCGGTACGGCTCGCGTACCTACCACCCAGCCTTCTTCGAAGTACCACCGGTGGTACGTGTACCACCAGTTGAGAACCACTGCTTTAATCAAAAAGTCAAGACTACAAATGCAATTCCCTTCCAGATACAATGGAAAGCAGGATGCTATCAAATGTGACATCCTCTTTACTTCCAAATAGAAATTTAAAAAAAAAAAGGGAAAAAAAAGCTACCTTCCATCTACAGGCTCATGTCTTTGAGTTCCCAACTGAAAAGGCCACTAGCACTTACTTCAGATGGTAAATCAGGGTCATGTCTGGCTAAATGGTTTTAAAAACGTCTTCTCATGTTCTTGAGTAGTTTCTATACTCTGTTTATTGGCATTTCACTTTAAGACCTGCTGATCCAGGATATGCTATCTTCAGAAATGTTTAAGGAGGTGAAAATACAGTATGGTCTAAATTTAAATGAGTTTTCTGTTCTTGTTGGGGGAGTGGTAACTGCAGCTTCTAAACACAACATTTAACTGCAAGCTAGTGCCAGTTGTGGGCCGCGTAGCACTACATTAGTATACAAGCACCAGTCTGATTTTTCCATCTTCCTCACTTCCTCTCCCAGGTATGTCTGACACTAACAGCCAAGCGTATGGCTCGTAAGAACTGTCTGGTAAAGAACTTGGAAGCCGTGGAAACCCTGGGCTCCACATCCACCATCTGCTCTGACAAAACTGGCACCCTAACTCAGAACCGCATGACAGTTGCCCACATGTGGTTTGATAATCAGATTCATGAAGCTGACACCACAGAGAACCAGAGTGGTAAGAGAAATCCTTTCTAATTAGAGTGTTGTGTTAGAGATGTCTTAGCTTACAGATCGTGTAAGAAGACTTGGTGTTTGGAATGCAGAGTCGAGAAGATTTAGAACTTGTCTGCTACAGTTCTTTGTTAATCCATATAAACCTTATTATGACTCCATGCTGTAAATTTATTCTTTATCCTGAATGCACAACTCATTGGACTTAGGAGTCCTAAACAGTGAGCATTGAAAAGATCACTTCTCCTAGGTCCAATTCAGGTTTTGGATTTGATCTAGGACCGTGATGTTACCTTTTGGCAAAATATCCAAGTCTTACCACCCAAAGTAGGATCTTACAAGAGTATTATGTAAAGTGCCTGTAAACAGCTTCAAAATCCGCACTCTGAGGGACATGCCTGCCAGAGCTATAGAATGTATGCATTCAGACAGAGCATTCCAGTTGTGCGTGGACAATGAGGAAACCAGGAATCTTTCTTGGCACATCAGTCATTTGAAGCAGTGTAGTTCATTGGCGTGAGCCTAGAACTGGGAGACAATCAGGAGTTTGTCCTAGCTCTGCCATTGTCTAATCTTTTCTAAACTAGAATGATGTACTAGTTATCAGGTGGACTTGCAATGGTGTGTAAGACTTGATTTCCCCAGGTCTGCTCAACGCTTGTCTGATCCAATTTTGAGAGTGGCGGTGTCTGGTCTACACTAGTACTTTAACGATTTTTAATACAGGGCAAAGTATCAAGTTATATAAATACAGAGCTTTATTGGAAGCACTTAGAAGAGTGCTGTATAAATCTTTGGCCTGACTACAGTAGGGATAAACCAGTGATTATTCCATGAAGGTAAATCTATGCTTAACTAGAATATGGCTTTTTAAAAGGCCCTTTCCTGATTTACTATTTCCAGGGAAAGCACTTCCCTAACGGTGAGTGGGAGAGCTGGAACAGAACCCTGGAGTTCTGATTCCTAGTGTCCCAATCTATGAAAGGAAGTCAGCCTGACCCTTGTCACTACTGAAAACATAATTAGTAGTATATAGAATCTAGACTCCAAAAGCCTACTCTTAAGATGTTTAGCTACTCACCATCTGCTCCCCAAATAACTGGTGACTAGATGAGTGGCTTAAATTCAGGAAAAATATAGTAGATGTAAAACTCCCAGTAGGACAGATATGAGCTTTCTTACACTCTGAGGTAGAAAAGACTTTACACTGAGCTGAACGAAGCCTTTTCACTGATCTATTTGGCAGCTTATTTCCCTTCTCCCCCTGCTTCCAGGTGCCTCCTTTGACAAGACGTCTCCCACCTGGAATGCTCTGTCCAGAGTTGCAGGTCTTTGCAACCGTGCTGTGTTCCAGGCTAACCAAGAAAATGTGCCTATTCTCAAGGTGAGTTCAGTAAAGGCATCCTAAACTATTCTGACAACCATTTTTGCTCTCATTTTAATGGCATTACAATCAAGCTGTCTAGAAGGGTGAAGGCAGTGCAATAACAACCTATGCCTTGTCTCCTTGTCAGTCCCAAGGTTACAGTGGAGGTGTGGGGAGGGAAGGCCAGCTGGGCTCCTGGCTTTTTCTGCAAACAGACCCGTAGATTGTTTCCCCAGCTTTCTTCTCCCTGTCTATGCTTCTGGTAGAGGAGGGAGGTGGTTCTGAAAACTGATGTATGGCTCTGCAGCACGATCTCTGCTGTCTGCTGATCCCCTGACATCTGCAAGTTAAGGGAGTAGAACACATTAGGGGCTGGGTATGTTCCAAAGGAAGGTTTCGTACACAGCTTGGTGGATTCTCTCCCTTCAAGTTATTCCTATATGGTATGTGGGGAGGGGCTTCCATGACAGTAAACTTTGCTTAAAGAAACTGGGAGAGGTGGGTGTAGGAGTAGAGGGAGCAGCTGTCAGTCTTTTAACTTCACAGTATACTTGTGCCTAATCTTCTGTCTGACTTTTTGATGACATTGTATGGTATGAAAGCAAATTCTACATGGAGAAAATTGTGGAGGAGAAATGCTAAGCTAATGTCTGCACAGGTGAAGCCCTGTTCTTGTATCCAGTTTCTTTGGAAGAGCTTAATCATGTCACTTAATGCATTACTGGAAAGTGCTTGAACACTATGCTGATGATAGCGTAGAACAAAATAACTGTCTTGACTATCCTTCAATACTGGTTCTGGAACTATCAATCCTATCTCTGTTTTTAATATCAATCTGCTACCATAACATCTTACATCTATTGTAATCCTGCTTCTTGCCTCTATTTCATAGCTTGAAGCTGTTAAAAAGAATTGCTTATTACTCTAATACCTGTCTGTCCTGTTGGTTACATAATTTTCTCCACACTTTAGAGGCCTGCTTGACTCTGGTTTCATCCTTGTTTGAAATGGTTGATCTCTTTTTCTGGAAGGAGTATAAACTTGCCTGTGTTCATTGTTTGAAATTTTATTTTAACAGAGGACGGTTGCAGGTGATGCGTCTGAATCTGCACTTTTAAAATGTATTGAAGTGTGCTGTGGTTCTGTTAAAGAGATGAGAGAAAGGAATGCCAAAGTAGTGGAAATACCATTCAACTCTACCAACAAATACCAGGTAAAAGCAAACAAGATTCTCTTGGGGGGAGGGGAGGGTTCCCAGCCCCTATATATTCGTTTACGCAAAGCGCATCACCTGCACTGTCTGCAGTGGGATTGCATTGGCAGCAAATAAAGGCATAAGATTTTTTGTTTGGGTGTTTCCTAGTGTAGCTTGTGTGGTGGAGACCTGGAGAAGTTGAATCTGGGGAACTAAATGAATTGCAAACGTGATTTTTAAAAATAAATAAAACATGCACACCAGAGAGTTCTTAACATCCCCATATAACCAAGGTTGTGGGAGGAGACTTGCTAGAATTCCTGTGTTTCCAGAGCACCTTAAAATGAACTGCCTTCATTTTCCAATTCACCACCGTTGAATACTTAGCGTGGGTGTTAAGCCCTTTCTGCTTATGCGACTCCTCCAAATCATCGTGGACACTAACCATTCTGGGTGGCATTTTTAATGGAAGCAGTCCCATTGATCTCATACCATGTACATATAAAGTTGTAAAAGCTCTTCTCTTACAACCTAGCTGTCCATCCATAAGAATGCCAATCCATCAGAGTCTCGCTACCTGCTGGTGATGAAGGGAGCCCCGGAGAGAATCCTGGACCGCTGCAGTTCCATTTTGATCCATGGAAAAGAACAGCCACTGGATGAGGAGGCAAAAGATGCTTTTCAAAATGCCTACCTGGAATTGGGAGGCCTTGGGGAGAGAGTATTAGGTAAGGAAACGGCAGTCATAGCTCACTGCCAGAGGCTTGGCCTCCATGCATAGTGCCACAGAAGCAGTGGATTAAGTACATGGGGTTGTGGTCTGTTCTGGCAATGTAATTGGGCACTTCAGCATTGATCTGGAAAGAATCTCTTCCTGGGGAGGGATATGCTCTTGTTCTAATATGGGTGCAGCCCACATAGACATCACAGGCTCCCAGGTAGCCAGACTGCTTGGATCAAAATGAAGCAATGCATGCTGGAACCTGTTATTTCCATAGACTGCATAAATTAAAAATTCTCTACTTCGTGTAAACTAAATAGCACGCAACCACCTAGTATTGGCAACTAGCCACGAGTCTAGAAAAACTTTTAAGCCAGCAGGAGCTGTGCTTACTCTGAATAACATTGACTGGACTCCTTAGCAGAAGACTTGGCGCTAACTTACAGAGCTCCTCCCCACTGTTGTTCACAATAAGGGAACCCACAACCAAACTTGCCTGCTTCCTAGCATGTAGAGGCACAAACTAATCATCAGTTTTGACTTGCTGCAGGCTTTTGCCATTTGGCTCTGCCAGATGATCTGTTCCCGGAAGACTTCCAGTTTGACACAGATGAGGTCAACTTTCCTGTAGAAAAACTCTGCTTTGTTGGGTTGATTTCTATGATTGACCCTCCTCGTGCTGCTGTGCCAGATGCTGTTGGCAAATGCAGAAGTGCTGGAATCAAGGTAAGTTAAAATACTAACGAACTGAGTGTTCGGACTTGGAAGAAACTGGGTTCTCCTCGGAGTGCTGCTCCCTATGTGTATTCCACATGTGGGTACATGTGTGCTGCATGCACCTGAGACTGGAGATTTGTAGCTAGTAGTAAATATGTCCCTGGGCCCAGTTCACTCCAAAAATCACTCTGATGCCATTCTTAAATGCTAAGACACTTAACATTGCTTTGGAAGTTGGTCATTTAATCTAATGATCCAGGATCCATGCTAGTCAAATAGCAGACTAAAAAAATAGTTTTTGGTAGAGAGTCCAGATTCTTAATATCCAATGGCTGAACTGCTCCAAGAGTCCGACAAAATAGGAGTTAATATTCTGTTTGTTACCTCTGTTTCTTAACTTGGTGCTAGTTTAAAAGTATTGCTGGCAGCTCTGTAGATGGAAGTTTTCTTCTTGACCAGGGAAATGCAAGCTTCCCCACACTGTTCTCTTTTCTCTTTCTAAGAGGAACCATCCAGGGATAGGGATGGGGAGCTCTAATTCTATGTCCCGTTCACTTCTTGGCCTCTGAGATCCCCAGCAAATGGGCCCATTGTAATGCAGTGGCCATTAAATATCTGGCTGAGCTCAGATTTGCTAATCATGGATGCCACTTTACTAACACTTTTGCAGTCTGAATTGACATGACGGGATTCAACAAGACCAGAGCAACTCTGGATACAAGAGTTAATCCTTACCATGATTTACTTGGGACGACATAAGGAAATGTTAACACTCCTTCAGCCTGTACTGTCTGCTACAGAGTCCTGCTTGACAGTACAGAGTTGGGCTTTCACAGCAGTCTGATGTTTGCATTGCAGGTTATCATGGTTACTGGAGACCATCCAATCACAGCCAAAGCTATTGCCAAGGGTGTCGGCATCATCTCTGAGGGCAATGAAACAGTAGAGGATATTGCTGCTCGTCTTAACATCCCTGTCAGCCAAGTCAACCCCAGGTACTGAATAGAAAAAACACTTAACATGGGGGGGGAAGGGCTGTCTTAGAATAAATACGGTCTCCCCCAGATAATCCCCTCTAACTTCTAGTCTCAGATACAGTAAAACTAACGTATCTAGCGCTGCATATTGTGTTTTGTTTGCACTTGTCATGTGCCCAGCAAGGTACTCAGTGGTTTCCAAAATGCTCCAGTAAATACTAGATTTTTGCATAAAAGCAAATAGCCTTGAAGCAAAACTGAAAAAAGCCTATTTGGATCTTTTTTTAAACAGACTTTTGTTTACAGACATTGTTCCATCCAGAAAGAACAGGAGTGATAATGACAGATACAGAACATCTGTACAGAGACACTTTAATTACATCAAAAGATCTCTGACTACATTTGGGGGCTGGGGAGCGGGGGGTGAAATGGGTGGAGAAGAATTCTTACAGATAGGAGGGTACATGACAGGGAGGGGTGTAAAGAATGTGCTGTTCTCAGTGTGAGGCAGAATCACTGAGTGGGCATCTGGCCTTCCAAGTTATTAGGTATTTACATATGCCATTGTCCTTGAAACTATGGTATGCCTGCCTGCAAGTTACTGTGGATTTCGGTTTAGCTGAAAACTGCTTCAGGCCTAACAGTTTGCTTAGACCAAAAGCAGGACACTCCTTCCTGATTTCATAGCTGCCAGCACTAACTGTGGCCTGAGTGGAGATTGTGGAATTATTAACTAGGAATTTAGCAGATGAACAACTGACCAATTCACCACCGAAGATGTTCCAGTGGCTTGAGTACTTAACTGGACTAAAACACCGCTCTTTGACCAACACTTATTTAAACTTTTTATATTAACAATATTGTAACATTATAGATAAGCTTGGAAGGATTAGAATTTTTTATTGGTAAATGTCAGAAAACATTGATTTCACCGTACACACACAACTGATGAAAATCCATCAGTCATTGATATGTAAAGGTAAAGAGAAAAGTGCTGCTTGAGAACTTGGTTTGATTTAAGGATATTTACTTCGTATATTTTGATGATTGGTGTCTTACTGATGATAAAGTTTTAACTTTTTGAATCTCAAATGCCTACTGTTGTTAAATTATAGACTGACCCTCCCCCCCAATAATTTCCCACAACTGTGAAAATTTAAATAGATAAAAATCTTAATGTGTGTAAAATCAATTTTAGCAGTTGAAATTATATTTAAAAAGCTTAATTAAAGAAAAGCTTAACTATAAATAAGTTGCATGTCAAAACTGGTCTAAAAGCACCCCGTTACGAACTAAAGACACTGAAACGTTGATTAAAGGTTCATGGAAAAACTCAAAGGAAAAGTAAAAAATGAGCAGTCTGTTTTAATTGTCTAAACTGAGTGTCCTGCAAAAATTCAAATAGAATAAATAGTTAAACTGAGTGTAAGGTTCCTTACTTGTAATGTAAGGAAACTTACCTGGAACTCTTTAAATTTGATCTCTCATTCAACTCTAAAGATAAATATTTTAATCAAACTATATGACTAAAACTCTCAAGTCAAAACAAGACCCTGTTTCCCCAAGCATTTTTTGGGTGGGCAGAGGAACTGTGGAGCTCTGGGGATAGCATTCAAAGCTGACCTTAAGGTCTATAGCACCAGTGTAAAGGTAGGTAAGTTTCCACAGTGAGAACAGACCTGTGGACAAATACTTAGTCTCTCTTCAGGACTGCCTTTCCCCTCACTGGTTAATACACAGCTCCTTCACTACCTGAGAGCACAGCATTTGAAATACTTATCAGGCAAAGTCACCCTGTTCATAAGCTGGCTTCTTGTACATTGCTAGACTGCCTGCATTGTTTAGCCTGACCAAGCCTTTGTTTTGCTTGGAAGATCTCACAAAGAGTTTATGAACTGTGAATAGACGGCCTGTGGAATGAATTGAGGAAGATGAAATATTGTGATTAAATTTTGAGAGGGTAACTTCATAATACTTATAAATAGTAATGCAGGCTAGGAGGATAATTGGACCACATGTTAGAGGGTCTTGGGGCTGGCAGTGAGGTCAGAAAGGAATTTTCCCCATGTTACATCATTAGTTGCGTGTATCATCCATTTAGCTAGTAATCGGTGGGATGCTGGACTAGATAAGAGCTGGTGTTCTAATGTAGTCTGGTAATCTAAACACGAAATATACACCCTACATGTAGAAAATACAAAATATTGTATATAAACACAGCTCATGTTCAAATATTTTGTAACAGTAAAACACGTAAGGAGCGGTCTTTCTTCCCTCTCCTCCTACACTAAGAGTTGGTCACACAAGATCTGACATCCCAAACCTCATAAAATTTGGAATTTCCTCCTCTGAAGGCAGTGGCTTTTAAGTATATTAAAAAATGAGGCTTCCCTTTTTGTAGTGTACATAAGAGTTGTGGGTTAATAGGAGGTGTGTGGGGTTTTTTGTTTTCCAGGGATGCCAAGGCCTGTGTTGTCCATGGCACAGATCTGAAGGACATGACCAGTGAACAACTAGATGACATTCTGACTTATCACACAGAGATTGTGTTTGCCAGGACATCTCCTCAGCAGAAGCTTATAATTGTGGAAGGTTGCCAGCGGCAGGTAAGGAGAAAGTGCCAGGCTATTTGATCATCCATAAAAGTATTCGCTTTAAACTACCAGCTCAAGCATGAAGCATATTCAAGAGTAGCAGCATGGCCTAAACATCTCTCACTGCTCTGGGGTATGTCTGCCCAGTCGTTGAGGGTTTTCGTTATAGTAGCAGCAATGGCTGCAGAAGCACCTTGTGATAGTGGTCTGAGCACAAGTAGGCATTCATTATAGACTTCATCTGTGAAGATGGACACTACAAGGAAAGGTGTATGGTGTGCATTTTCAAATCAGTGTTGTGCATCAATGCAGGCCTCTTAAAGTGACCTGCAAAGGGAAAAGTAGTTGCTCAAGTTGATTTTAAGGTCTAAACACTTGACAGTGTTTAGGGGCTTAAACATTCAACATTCTCACCCCACCTTAAGGCAGGAGGCATCCAATATATTCTCCAGAGAAAGCAGCAAGTCCAGATATGACATTCCTGAATGATTATAGGCTTCAGAGAGATGTACCAGGCCTCTTGACTTCAAAGGAGCAAAGAGGACACAGGCTCTTTTTTTCAAAATCCTTCACTGGTCACCTACAAGACCTTGATCGGGTCCCAAACATAGCACAAGAAGAGCTGTTTCCAGCTAGAGGTGCTGTTCAGGGCTGCAACAGACCCTTCGGGAAGAAGGGTTAATGGTAATACCCGTGGAAGATAGGGACACCCTCATCCAGTGTACTTGAGGCACTATACATACAAGTTTACACATTCCTATTATGGGAACTGAAATCTTCCTTTTCCCTTTCTCTGTGCGTAGGGAGCCATTGTAGCTGTTACTGGTGATGGTGTGAATGACTCCCCAGCTCTGAAGAAAGCAGACATTGGTGTTGCCATGGGTATTGCTGGCTCTGATGTCTCTAAACAGGCAGCTGACATGATTCTCCTGGATGACAACTTTGCTTCCATTGTAACTGGTGTAGAGGAAGGTGAGTTTCCAAGCCACTGCTGAACTTCAATTGGCACTCAGCGGGCACATTCTAGCCACTTCCTTGGTGATTCCCTCTGGGATAAACTAGATCTCTGGGTTTCCCTTAACTTGGGTTTATAATTCACTTCCATGGTAATGTCTTACAAAATCTACCCAAGCAGGGGATTCTACCCCTGAAAAAGTCACTTGCTGGACTTACTCTGGGTTAGGGCTCCCTTGGCTACAGTTAGGGTTACTAAGTGTAGGGATTTCTGGGTTAGGCCTGAGACCTGTTGGGGTCCTCCAGCTAATGTTAAAGGTAGAGGCTCCCCTGGCTAGGGTTAGGGTTACTAAGGGTATGCCTACACAGCAAAGAAAAACCTGCAGCTGGCCTGTGCTAGCTGACTCATGCTCTAACTCACTATCCCCCTTCAGTTCTCTAAGATCAGTGTTGGTTGCTGTAGAAATAAGGATCCTAAGTTTTTTATCGGGCTGTTCACCTCCAGCAAAAGTAAAATGGAAGGCAGTCTAGCAATAGGGCATGCCTCCCCCCGTGCCATCGCTGCTACCGATGGCTGTAAGGTGTCAGGTTTTGAGAGGGCATGGGCAGGTGGAAGCAGGGGCTCATGGGAACAGTTGTCTGAATCTCTCCAGTGAACTTGAAAATCAAGAGATTGTTTCCCTTCCACATACACAGTGGAACCTGCTGGTGATGAGCTAAGATAGTGAGACTGTCTTCATAATGTCTTACACAGAATACCTGAACTTCCACTGCACTACAGGTCTGCTTGTGACTGCCGCTCTGCTTAGAGAGAAAACTAGCATCTGGGCTCTCAACCACTAGCCTGTGTAACTTTAGGAATAAAGCCTTCTGTAAGCTGCAGCTGCCGTGTGGTAGTAAAGAGTCTGTATTTGTTCCTTCCTAGGTCGTCTGATCTTTGATAACCTGAAGAAGTCCATTGCTTACACCTTGACCAGCAACATCCCTGAGATCACACCTTTCCTGATCTTCATCATTGCTAACATCCCCCTGCCCCTGGGGACAGTCACTATTCTCTGCATTGACTTAGGCACTGACATGGTAAGTACCTTAGAATACCAGAGGCGCACATGGGTTCTACATATCCCTAAAGAACTCAGACAAGAGAATATGGAATCAGCTGGTTTCTTAGCCCTGTAACATAGCTGATCACTAGATGCTGTTTCCATCGCCCAGTTTACCTGTCTCCTGAGAATCGAAGCTTGATGGCTTAGAGTGCTTTGATCCTCTGTAAGGGCCAATATAAAGGCAAGGTCCTACATAGAGGCCTAACTATATTCCCTCCATCTAACTTCATTATTTGGCAACTGCCCTCTGTTTCTTGGTCACTATAATGGAACAAAGAGGAAGCTGTCCACTCTTTTTTTTAAAAATAGAAAAGCTTGTTGTCAGATCTTCTTTGTATGCTAACGGTCTCTCACCCCAAAGGTTCCTGCAATCTCCTTGGCATATGAGCAAGCCGAGAGCGATATCATGAAGAGACAGCCCAGAAACCCCAAAACGGACAAGCTAGTGAACGAGAGACTGATCAGTATGGCCTATGGGCAGATTGGTAAGCGGCCGCTTCGCTTGCACCACGGGGACTGTGCTCACCAATGATGGGGCTGGCCTGTGGTAGAAGGGATTGTAGGGCAGTAGCTGCTACTGTGTTTCTGCATGGTGCCGGTTCTTGGCCATGTAGGCCATGTTGTATTGGGGAGGCCAGAAATTCAGGCTTTTAAGAGAACTTGAGGTATCTTACTTCATCCACTTTCACAGTAATTTTGTTTAATTACAAGCACTGCAAAGTAGCTGACTGCTAACCAGTTCTTCTTGGGTTCAGACTTGTTTGGAGGAACACAGATCCCATTGTTAGTTTAATTAGAAGTAAGGATTCTCTCCAGCATAGCCCTAAACACACAGTATTAGAGACTTGATGAAAGGAAGAACAAAGATATGCCATAGTTCACGGGGTGGTTAATTGCAGCAGACCTTGAAGCTTCATTAATGTTTGTGGAGAGCATGGGATGAGGCTGAAAATAAGAATATAATGGGGTTTTATCCTGTTTCTCCAATGCAGAGTTTCATGCCTTCACAATAAGGTATGCAACATGGGTAGCTGTACAAAGTTGAGGACATCTCCCTTGGGCAGGGGAAGGAACAGATGGTGGTCAAAGGAGCATAATGTTATAGCTGTAGAAATGCAAAGTTTCCTATCATGGTTAAATGAAAAGAGAAGGACTTGATGTGCCTGGGTCTAGCAAACCACTTGTCTGTCATGACCACGTCTGTCATGACCACGCATAGCTTTATCTGTCACTTTCCAATCTTATCAGGTATGATCCAGGCCCTGGGAGGCTTCTTCACCTATTTCGTAATCCTAGCAGAAAATGGGTTCTTGCCCTACTCCTTGCTAGGGATCAGAATACAGTGGGATGACCGATGGGTGAATGATGTGGAGGACAGCTATGGGCAGCAGTGGGTAAGTTTGAGGACAGCATGGAGGCTGCAGGCCCAATGACTAATGCATGCATCGGGATAAAAGTAAATGTGCACATGGAATGGAGAAGGTGAATGTATGAGAACTAACGCTCTTCCTCATTTCCAGACCTATGAACAGAGGAAAATTGTGGAGTTCACTTGCCACACAGCCTTCTTTGTCAGCATCGTGGTGGTGCAGTGGGCGGACTTGGTCATCTGTAAGACCAGAAGGAATTCAGTCTTCCAGCAGGGAATGAAGTAAGTAGTGAAGGATGGAAAGGTTTTAAGGTGGAGTCGCTGGCAGGCAGTGGCATAGTATTCCTTTTCTCTTCAGTATAATGCTGTGCCTATCCCAGCAAGCACCAGAGAATTGAATGAGAAGCAGTAGTAGTAGCCTAGTGCTGAGCAATTAGGTTCATTAAGGGGTCAAGTGGAAAAGGTTTATGGCTTCTGGAGCATCCACCTTTCTCCAGACAGGATATGATTAGGTGGTTGTCTTCTCAGATGCCTCGGCTGTGAGAGCAGCCTAAGATAACCCAGTCTCAAATACTGACTGCAGGGGGAAGGTCATGCAAAGACAAGGATGAAATAAAGACCGTGTAATTCCATAACTGTTTTGTGCAAAGAATATTCTAAAGAATCAGATTCCCAAGTGAAAATCTGCATGTGTGGGAGAGGTGAGGAAAATGCCTTGGCACTAACTTCTCTCTCTTTCCTAGGAACAAGATCTTAATATTTGGTCTCTTTGAGGAGACTGCCCTGGCTGCCTTCCTCTCTTACTGTCCTGGCATGGATATCGCCTTAAGGATGTATCCTCTTAAGTAAGTCATGTCTTGATATTTCAGCTCATAATTACTCCACCAGTTGCAACAGAACCAACTTTTTGCAAAGATGTGATTACATAAATGAGCTCTCCAAGAGTTTGAGTAGCTTATAAAATGTAGTTTTGGATGTCCCCGCTGAGTGGAGACTGGAGAATGACCTTTGAAGTGACCCCCAGGAAGCTGAATTTGTCCAAAACAAAACAACCCCTACACTTAAAATGTGTGGTCTCAATGAGAAAATAAGTGGGACTTTTAAATGATACAAGATGGCATTCCTCGCATTACAGCCTCACCCAGCGTGATGCTGAGGCACCAGTGCCACTTCTGCAGCTCCTAGATGTGATTTGCTTGTGCTGTGATACAGTTTGGATTCAAAAGGCGAGTGGTACAAAGGTTATGTATATGTGGAAGGAAATCTTCCTGGATCAGTACAGTGGGATGGGAGGAGCTAGTATTCAATGGGACAAAGGTGTGGCAGCACACCTGTCATTGGAATCTTTAGCTGGAATCAGATTACCACCACATTTTTCCATGGAAAACTAATTCTTGGCCCTGGTGACTCTTGGTTCAGCAGAACCTCTTGCAGAAGTTGCTGTATGGGCGGGTCTAGGCTTGTCTCCATTCTGTGATCTACGAGATTCATAGCAGAAAGGTGAAGTGGCACTGCCAAATGCCTGTGAATGAGTCTGCAATGTACTGTCTGTACCCTGACTAGTGTCTTTTTCCCTAAACAGACCGACCTGGTGGTTCTGTGCCTTCCCATACTCTCTCCTTATCTTCGTGTATGATGAAGTCAGAAAGCTAATTATCAGACGCAGCCCTGGGGGTAAGAATGTGCTATTTCTAACCTGCATTGTTCCCTGCATGGTTTATCTGTATTACTGTGGCATCCAGAGGCCCCACTTAGGATGATATGCTTCCACTGAACTGAGCACTGTGTACATATGTAATGAGTCCCAGCCCTTTTGAGCAGAGTGTTCCTCGTCTCAGGGCATAATGCTGCAGTGTTGGAGAATGGGAGAGGGAAATCCTCAGTCGTCATTTTATATATATCCTATTGCTTATAGGGGTAGAAATTTTGGGGTTAAACGGTCACTTCATTTCTTTAAAGTGAGATTGTAGAAATTGTAAGATACTGAATGAAGTAAGGAATGTATGTGATCAAACTCAAATTAGGGACAAGACCAACTGAATAATGATACTTTATCCCTATGTGTGAACTTGCCTTAGGAATTGGCAAGATTCATCTGAACTCACCCCTTCCCACTCACTGGTCTGGTGTCATAACTAACAAATAGGGTTCTGATTTCCTTCTCAATATTTTGTTTTCCCCTCTTGCCACTACCTCCCCCACAAGATCCTGTTCTAGCTGAACAGCATGAAGGGGAAGAACTGCCCTGAGATTTGCTACTGTGGCGTTATTCTCTCAATCGCTTCAGATTATGAAATGCTCACAGGGAAAGGAAGGCAAGGGGAGAAGTATTTACACACGGTACTAGAAAATGGTTGGTTTGTCTAGTTTAGGGAAGCTAGAGCAATTTGAAAACTGCAAGTCGTCATGTATTTTGAAAGACTCCATTACAGCAAGGGCACTTAATTTTCTAGTGACGTTTGTGTGCTTCTGCGCCCTACGAGTTCAGAAAGACAATAGACAAGCTGCTTCATGAGACTGACGGAGTTCTTTCTTCCTCTTTTTGTAGGTTGGGTAGAAAAGGAAACCTACTACTAAACTTCTACTGTAAAACAACATTCCCTACACAGCACAGCCCACCACCTCCCCTGTGTATGTGTACTTCCAGCTTTTGACTGCAGAGCTGTACCCTGATAGGAATGAAATGAAGAGCAAAGTGAACCTGAAGCAATGGGGCCTGGCAGAGAAAGGGGGAGGGGAGTGAGTGACATATCAGTCCATGGAGTAGTTTTTATGTGCCTTTTTGTTTTTTTAAAAGGAGAGAAACCAATGAGATTTTATATCTGGATTTTTACAAATAAAGATGGATTATAACAGGATGCTGCTTGTATGTCTTCTACATATGCTGTCTCATAGTGCTAATAGCATGGCAACACATGGATATGAGTGTTCAAACCCATGGAGGTGCAGAGTGTGATCCAAGGCAGTGGTTTTCAATCTTCCCACACTACTGTACCCCCTTCAGGAGGCTGTAACTTAGCGTGGTGGGGCCGTGAGCAATTGCCCTGCATGCCATCTCCTGATGCCAGCCTGCACTTGTGACCCCTGCCCCCAAACTGTCTCAACCCCAGGTTGAGAAACCCTGACCTAACTGAGTCCCTGGAAGACCTCTGCATTCCTCCCCCCAATTCCAAATCACTGATCCAAGCAACTCAACCTCCCTACTGGAGCTTTACAAAAATGGGATGTCCTGTGCTCCATCCCCTTAACTTTGTCATAGGAAGATGAATTACAAACTTAAGTGGTTCATAAAACTCTGTGGGGATCCCATCACCTGAAAAGCCACCTTACACCCCCCCCCCCCCACTCCCTGGAGCAGCATGGCTGCTTTTTCTCAAGCTCTTCTTGCTCAACTTAGTGACAGCCGAGATATCACCCTTTCACAGTCACTGCAAGCTGCGCACTCAGCCCTGTGAGAACCTCCCTTCGTGGGTGAGGGGAAGGGTCCAGCTGAAGTTCAGTGGTCACGGCTGAGGAGTTCAACCTGGAGTTCTGTATGCTGCATTAAGAACTGGGAGGAAAACTGCCTACGGGGGAGGGATCTGGGTTCTGTGTATGGCTTGCTCTGTAACTGAGTCACTTAGCTGCACTGCCTACTGCCCATCTTTAAAAAGGGACCAGCAGCTTTGAAGTGGTTTGTGACCCTTTCAATGAAAGGTGGCCGAGAATTGCAAAGTATGCTTCAAGATAACTTACTGGAGCCCAGAGAAGGAGCGCACACCCAGCCATCGCAAACACGGGCTTTCACCTTCCTTTATGGAGGGAAAGTGACTACTTCAGGAGCTTGGATCCCAGAATTTTTCCTGGTCAGCTTTTTAATCTTTCCCTACAAACCAGGTAGCTAGAGCCCATATTTAAAGAAAACCATTCTGACGTTGAACCTAAAGTACAAATAACACACACTGCATTTACTTAATTTAGTTGGAATGAGCTGGTAAAGGTAGCCCTGGCTTGGCCTCACAGAATCGGGGGGGAGCTTGGTTTTGGGAGCTCGCTAGGGCAGAGATAGAGAATGGGAAAGAAAGCTCAGCAGAACAGGAAACAAGCACCCAGGCAAGAGTTGGATCAACGACTTCTCATGGTGGCTTTGCAAATGCCTCAGAATTCCAATCTGACCAATGCTTAAACTTGTAATGCTAACCCTCTGAACGGGAGGGAAGACAGTGCACAGATTTGCACCAAAAGTTAATGATACAGTTTTTAAAATCCAAACTCGTATGTTTCCCCCCTTCCAACATTGGAAAGGCTGAGAATTGAAAGTGTGGCACTGCACAGTTAAATCATGCAAAACCTTATCACTGACCTCCTATCTCTGGGACTGAGCAGAAGCTTGGAAAACACCAGGCAGCAAGTTCACTGCATCCAGTCCCCTCCCACAAACAAAGAGCACAGCCCAGTAAATACTTGTGCTGAGTAAGTGAGAGCATACCATGGTATTCTATTCCACTTGCTTGGCACCGAGCACCCTGTGATCACAGTCTCACTAGCCAGCTACTTGAAGGCTAACTCCAGGCAGAGCACATTGCAGTTGTGCAAACAAGGTTGCAAAAGTGAGTGAGGGACAAGCTCTGCATCAGCGAGGAAAGGATGCAATCTCTCACCCACCTGAAGATTAAAAGTGTTTCTGGTTGTTAGTTACCAGGGCAACTGTGCCTGTATTTCCCCTCCAAGGGTGCCCATTCTGAGCTGCCCACCTGTTGCCTTTGTGGGTGGAGACCCACATCTTTCCCTTCTGACCACCGTATTCCTAGACTGCACAGTTCCCTGCCTTCAGGATGTATTTCCAGCAGACAGTCTGGCTAAGCCGCCCTACTGGCTCTCTCTTCCGAGAGTGATTTACCACCCAGCACTTCCTATGCCAGTCTACTTTTGTATTACGTAAAAAGCATTATGAGGAACAAATATTAAAAACAATAAAAGCACCTACATGCCTGCTAATAAGCTTATCCGAGATCATCTTACCCTAGTGGTCACAAGTTCATCACACCTTCAGCCCAGGACAAGCATCCAATTTTATGAGGCCTCAGTAGACCAACCAAGTCCTTCCAATCCAGCCCCCAGGACTGGGCCCTCTGTGGACCAGGGCGTCTTGTCTGGTTGCTGGATCAAGAAAAAGACCCTGAGTTAGCCTAAACTCAAGCTTTTTATCCAAAATTCTTTTCTAGGGCTGTTGGAGAATCCCTTTGACACTAGTCCATTCCTCTCCAGCAGGCGTCAAAGGCTGATGATGGAGGAAAGTTCATTAGCACACCTCCCATCCGTGGTGGAGAAGGCGCACACATACATGGTTGCACGTTTAACTCAATGCCCCATAACTGTAGTAACTTGAATTCAAAAAGGAGTCTGTTAATTCAATACATTTTATCCTAATTCCATCGGGTTTGTTCAAGGTATTGGCACGTTGAGCAGTTGTTCTTTGGGCCTCCACACGGAGGAGAGCCCCACCAAACCCACTAGCCTGAGAACAGCTGTGACAATGAGCCGTCGATGCTCCCATTTGGAGCAGCTGTGATACGGGTTGGGGTAAGTCCGCACTGCCCCCGGCGGTGTGAGGGCAGCTCGTGTGGCCATACGTCCCCCAGCTTTATGCTAGCTAGCGCACTTAAACTAGCGAAGGGGCCAACCCTGTGCCTACATACCTGCACTGCTGTGCCTTCCCTGCTCTGCCTCGATTAAAGCGAGCAGGTGTCGGTGTAACCACGCCGCAATCACCCCTCCAGCTGCAGCGCAGTTATAGGGCCATGCCCTCCATCAGCATCACTTGAGTCCTACCCACAGGGAGCCTCGCTGGTTTTCATCCAGGTTCCGCACCCTGCCAGACCCTGGGACACAAAGATGACATCACGGGCCTGAGACAACACAATGTAGAGCTGAGGACCATCTGCATAATGAGGCTCCATTTCCCCCAGCTGCTTCACGTAAGTATTGAGTAGGACAAGGCCTGAGCCCTGTAGCGACACTTGGGTGGGGAAGGAAGTTGCCCAACACCCCACTGGAATGTCTCCCAAAGCAAAGAGGGGGGGGGGCACCACTGCAAAGGGAGTCGCTCTGCTCCTGCCAGGCACGGTGAGAGCACAACAACCTGGAAGCTCCAGTCAAAGAGCGCTAGCTGAGCTTTGTCTCGTGTCCGGCGAGAATCCCTGACCCCTGGGCCATGGCCAGCTCCTAGGTGCAAACAGTGGCAGTAGCTGTCACCCACCTGCTGCTAAAGCATCACAGAGGTAGGACTCAAAAAAGCTGGCGCAACTTCTCTGCACACAGCTGCCTTTGTCCTGTCCCTGCCTATTCCCGCACATAGCTGCCTTTGCACTTCTGTGCTAGACTGGGAGGGGATGTTCCCACATCCCAAATGAGCACCCCCCCCCCCCCCCAAAAGCTCATGACTAATTACTTCTACACACTGGCACAGCTGCAAGAGGGGTGACTCAGACGGCCTCTTCCGTTCTGGTTTTTTTTCATGAACAATTCCAAAAGCCCGTGGTGTTTTGTTCTGCTGTGGAATGGGAAACTTGTTGAGGGCTCAAAAAATGTTGCAGGCTGGGCACACCCATGTCCCACGCGGCTCAATTCTGTGCCTATTGGCTGAAGCCCACTTTCCATATTACCGAGGCAGAGGTGGTTGGGGCTCATGCTTGGCACGGCGAATAAACATGACATTGCAGAAATGTGATGGCAGAAAGAAGCCAAGGGTGTGGGGGGTGAGAGAGATGACAAACCCAGGGCAGCCTGGAAACACCTGAATATTTGAAGAACTGAGGGCTGAGAAATTTGGCCCGTGTCCATTACATCATCTGGCCTTCCGGCTTTTCTGCTTGGCCATGCTGCATCTTGCATAAAGAGCAAATATAAAGGTTGCAGCTTGCAGGGTACTTTACTCAGCCAGCGCTCTCTTGGCAACTAGCCCTTCCACAGACTCATTTTTTGGGCTTGGTTTCTTGGCTGCCCTTTTGCGAAAGATTATTTCAATGACAAAGGATGCCCCGGGAGCTGCGTGCTGCTTCCTTTGTACATACTGGAACCTGATGAATGCCTAGTCTTTGTCCTAATCAATGAATAGGACCCACTGTCGTCTTTAAACCTTTACAAACAAGAAGCTCTATGGGCAACATGCGTCTTATAGGAAGTGCGGACAGACTCGTGCCCTGTGAGAAAAGCAGACGGGGCCTTGGGCTTAGCGGGCCCGAGGTTTTGTGGGAATGGCAGCAAGGTTGTGTCTGTAGCAATTAAGCAGACAAGCCCTTGAGCAGCTAGTTGACTCGCATGCCCACGTTGCTAAACCACAAGGTTTGTTACTCCCACATCTCCTCCTGATAAATGCTACAGACAAGTAGCTCAAAAGGACAGATGTGGTTTTGTTCAGTCCCCTTTAATCCCATTTATCCTCACGGAAAAAGGTTTTTTTGTTTCAAGGTGAGGGCCTGGGAACATTGCAGAACATACCAGGAAGTTACTGTTCCCGAAAGGAGGGAGGGTGAGTTTAAAAAGAAGTGAGATCTTTATTAGAAAATATTTTGAAATGCTTTATCGCTGAGCCGTCTTTGTCAACGCTTTGACATTACAAAAATGTCAGACCCAGTTAAAACAACCCTAGTCCTTGTCGCTGCTGGGTGAAAAGACATTGCACCACATCTTTGCCTGGAAGGCCTTGAGTTCGGAACGCCCCTCCAACTCCTTGAGGCCACACAGAACAGACATCGCAGGCGTTTCACGGAGCTTGATTTCCCCTATTTCAACCACAGGGAAAAGGTCTTTAGTTCATCTCAAGCTGGCCCAGGGAAGTTGATAACAGCTTCTCTGCAGTGAGGAGAGGAAGCCATGAGGGTCGAGGCCGCACTGGTTCCACCAGCCCTCCTAACCCAGGGTGACCATACAGCCCGGTTTGGCCAGGACAGCCCCTTTATTAAGCCCTGTCTCAGCCATCCCGACTTTCTTGGTAGAAGTGTGTCCCATTTGCTCTTGCCAAGAAAGCGGGGTGAGGAGGAACATGTGGGGGGGGAAGTGAGCAGGCAAGCCAGGGCTATGCCAGTCCCATGGGGGGTGGGGCAGGCAGTGCTCAGCTGAACGGCTCAGGCCAACCCTGCACAGGGGGTGGAGTGGTGGCTCAGGATAGCCCCATGCGGTGTCCCATTTTCCCTTTGGGAAATACGGTCACCCTTTCCTGACCCCACCCTGCTATATTCTTCTTCGAGCAACAGTCCCTACTGTATTCCACCGAGGGTTGTACACATGCTTCCTGCCTCCAAAGGAGGAGAATTTGAAAGTAGCAGTGTCCACTGGTCCGCCAGCGTCCTAACGGTGGCATAGCGACACATGCTGCAGGCCTCCGCTGTACCGCATGGGTGCCTAGACTTGGAAGAGCAAGAGGTGGAGCGGGTCAGGGATAAGGTGCGCTAGCAGTGCTGGGGCAGGTCAGGATTTCAGAGCGTTGTAGATGGGAAGCCTGGCTCAAACCAGGGCTTTTAATCCTTCACTTTCATGAGCCTCATATTCATGTGAATTAAAGAGAAGAAAGAAAGTAATCGGCCCCAGAGATCTGTCGCCAATGCATAATTCCTCCAAGGAGAAAACGTTTTTCCCAGGCAAGACAACACTATCTACAACTGCTTTTCTTCTGCTCCACATTATTCTCTCAACTGGCTCTTTCACCTAAAATAATAAAAGCCCCTCCAATCCGGTAGGCTTCTGAAACAGCTGATTAGCTAAATCAGGAAGAGGATTACCAGGGATCAGGTGGGAATGTGTAAACAAACATATACTCAGCAAAAGGAGGTGATTAGCTGAGTGACAAATCTGATGGGACTTGCTCGGTGCATGCACACTGAGAAGTTTGAGGGACAATAATACAGCCCTGTATTGTATTTAGGGCCCATCCACCCTAAAAATACAACTGTATTTTGTAACCAGGTAATGACACACATCAGAAAAGACAGATGAGTTGTGTCTACACTACCTTCCCCCCCCAATGCAACCAGCTAGTCTGAGCATCCAACCCTACCACACTGCCTAACGATAGACTTTAAGGTCAGAAGGGACCATCGTGATCATCTAGTCTGGCTTCCTGCACATTGCAGGCCACAGAAACTCACCCACCCACTCCTGTAATAGACCCACAGCCTCTGGCTGCATTACTGACGTCCTCAAATCATGGTTTAAAGATTGCACGTTACAGAGAATTCACCATTTACACTGGTTTAAACTTGCAAATGACTGTGTTCCATGCTGCAGAGGAGGCGAAAAAAACCCAGGGTCTCGGCCAGTCTGACTAAGGTGAAAATTCCTTCCCTGCCCCAAATATGGCAAATCAGTTAGACCCTGAGCATGTGGGCAAGACCTGCCAGGCAGATACTACAGAGAATTCTTTCCCAAGTAACCCAGACCCCTCTCCATCTAGAGTCCCATCTCCAGCAGCTGGGGATTTTTACTAGATGGGCCACATGCCACTGTAGGCATCTCATCATACCATTCCCTTCATAAACTTATCAAGCCCAGTCTTGAAGCCAGCTAGGTTTTTTTGCCCCCACTGCTCCCCTTGGAAGACTGTTCCAGAATGTCACTCCTCTGATGGTTAGAAACCTTTGCCTCATTTCAAGTCTAAACTTCCTGATGGCCAGTTTATATCCATTTGTTCTTGTGTCCACACTGGTGCTGAACTTAAATAACTCCTCGCCCTCCCTGGTATTTATCGAGAGCAATCATATCTCCCCTCAGCCTTCTTTTGGTTAGGCTAAACAAGCCAAACTCTTCGAGTCTCCTCTCTTTAGGCAGGTTTTCCATTCCTCGGATCACTCTAGTAGCCCTTCTCTGCACCTGTTCCAGTTTGAATTCATCTTTCTTAAACATGGGAGACCAGAATTGCTCACACTAGTACAGACGGGGTCTCACCAGTGCCTTGTATAATGGAACTAACACCTCCCGGTCTCTCCTGGAAATACCTCGTCGGACACATCCTAGGACTGCCTTAGCCTTTTTCATGACCGCATCACACTGGCGGCTCATAGACATCCTCATAGATGGACCAGCGCACCTGGGTCTTGCTTCTCCTCTCTCGCTTCAAGTCCCCAGCTAAGCATGTATCAGCACATCCTGGGATATCTGGGCAACTCTGCCGTAGTGCCTCATCCTCAGGAGATGGAACGGCTCACAGTGGCACAAGCAGCTGATGGGACAACCTACTCTGGACTTGTTCTACTGCGCAGAGACCTGGAGGAGGACTGGCCAAACTGTGGCAGGCACAATGTGCCAGTGTGACCTGCCCCCCTCTAGTGGCAGCTGGGCCACATAGACAGGGCAGTGAGCCTGTTGCAGCCTGGGGACCTTCTAGATCTAGAGGTCCTCAGTTCAATCCCTGTTGCCTCTGACCCCTCCCACGGTATTACACCAGTCTAGACCACTTGCAAGGGGTGAAACACTGTTAGCTGGCATAGATACTGATGAATAGCGACCATGTTACGTGGGGACACAAACTAGCATTTCCAGCACCACTTTCCCGATCTGGATAATGGGCCAAACCTCAGACTACTTCCAGGCTCTCCACACTAGTTTACATTCATCATCCCCTCCCCGCCCCAGGTAATTTCTGCCTACCCCCCACAACCCTTTTTATAAGGGTTAGTCGATTTAAGAAGATGTTTCCTTAGCTGAGGGGTGGTAGGAAGCCTCTTCTCGGTATCACAGATCAACTCCTTACCCCAAAAGATAGCAAGAACATGGGGCGGGGGAGGGGAAGATGTCCCATGTGTTTCCTTCCCCATCTCGGCTTCTGTTCTCACAGTGGTGTGCTCTGTTTCTCCCTCTCTCCTCTTCTCTGCCCCAATTCCTTCAACTGGATTCTGCTGAGGCTCCTTGTATCAGCCTCTCTCAAACCCAATCGCATCTAAGTTTGTGGGAACTTTTGAACCCATGACCTTTAAGAGGGTTGGAAATGACAAAAATAAGTTTGCCCATCCCTAATAATAATAATAGCATCCTTCATTTCCATCCGTCTTTCACTTTAAAAAAGAAAACCCCATATTTTCAGCATCACACACACACACAGCCATCTCTGCAGGGTCACGCAGCAATCAGGCAAGGAGCCAGTACACAAGTTGGAGGGGAGATTTGGCCAGGACAGAGACAAACCTCCTGCTCTTTTTAAAAAAAAATCACAACCGGTCCTTGGATCTATACCCAGTGCACTGCACAGAACTCCATTCCATGGGCCTTGCAGGATGAAGGTTGGGTTGACCTCTGCTGGGGTTCACAACCTGGGCTTCCTGCAAGTCAACGTGTTCCAAACCTGATCCACTGAGCCAGCTTTCAAAAGTCTGTAAAACACAGTTGATACCTTGAACATGGCAGCAGTAAGTAATGGAAAATGTCATGACTTGGACGGAATAGGAAAATTCCTAGCCTCAGCCAGCCAAGGAGAGCTGTGTTATTAAGAGCAGGCAAAGTGAAGAAAATACACTTTTCCAGTGTAAAAACGATTCTTTACCCTGTATCGTAAAAATGGACGTGACCCAAAGCAAACTGAAGTCTATGGAAAAACTTTCACGGACTCCAGTGGGCTTTGGATCTGGCCTGATATGAATGAGTTCCAATACACTGTGCAAAGTTTGTTTTCTTTTTAGGGTTATTGAACTTAAATCATCATGGATTATGATGGTCATGTCAGCTTTCATAACTAAACAAGGGCAGGGCTGGGAAAGGAGACAGCCAAGGAGAAAGCCTATGGAAATATTACTGATTCAACAGGGGGTGCTCTTTTCTTCAAATGCGTACAGAATCTAGCACCAGGCTGGTGCTATGGGGTCTCAGAATTGATTTAGATTTTCCAAATGTTCCTTCAGCTGTCTTTTCAGTCTCAATTACTTCCTAATTGTCCCAATACTTTGTTCCTTAATTTTGTTTCTTAAAGACAGGGTTTTAAAAATGAAGGTCAGTATTTCAGTCAGTTTTCAGTCATCATTACTTCACTCCTCCTTTTCACTTATTTAAGGCCCTACATTTGAGCCCTAGTCTGGTCTGTCTGTCTGTCTTTCTTTCAGTTTAAGAGGCCCTGATTCTCAGAAGCATTAAGGCATCTAACGCCCACTGAAATCAATAGGTCTCTGAACACGTGAAGCTCTGGGGTTGAGTACATACATTTGTGTGTTCTCATTGGATTACCTCCTCAATTTTCCAGCATAGATTTTGTTTATTTTGTTTCGCCCTCAGACGTATTCAGAAAAACAAAAGTTTTCCCTTGGAGGTGAAGAAAATCAAAGTGAGTATTGGGCTTCAACCTCTGCAATGAGAAATCAGTTTAAAACGAGGGGATGCATTTGCCAAACTAAGAGGGGTCGTTGGCAGACTAAGCCTGGCTAGCCAGGGGCAAGATCAGGTCACCTGAGGCTGCTGCTGTACTCCAGAATAACAAAGCGGAATTAGCAGTGCTTAATTTGTGCCAAGGGTTAGCCCCGGCACCTCTGGGCTTGCTGCATGAATTATGAATATAAAAAAATTGCTTAAGCCCTGACCCTAGTTGCTTGATCCCCGGCACCTCTTTCATTACAAGTTAAAGCACTGGGAATTAGCATGATCTTCTGGAAATGTGGAATGATAGACTATAGACTTTAAGGTCAGAAGGGACCATCCTGATCATCTAGTCTGACCTCCAGCACGTCGCAGGCCACAGAACCTCACCCACCCACTCCTGCAATAGACCCCTATTTAGCTGTTTCCATAACCTACAACTAACAGGAAAATCTGGTGATAAACACCAATCACAGAAACAACTGAGGTTGACAAGCGAGCTGACTATGTATTATATCAACATGATATCATAGACATAACCACTCAAATACATAGCACTTTATACTGCACTTCTAGAAACCTCAAGCTGATGATATGAAACAAGACTGTTTTGTCTGTATCTGCTTGTTGATATCAGGATGAGCTCTGAGTTTTAAGTTGTGATTCAAATAACATGCAGGGGGCTGGATGACCTAGGGCACTGGGGCTGGGATTCACAGCCTGTCCTGTCCAGTTCAAGCCAGGCCCAGGCAGGTAGTGACTGAATTAGTTTACAAACAGTTAACTAAACCTTTCTCTGTCCTTGGGCTGCGAATACTACTACCGTCTAGACCTAACTCCCACGGACATCATACTAAGTCCACGCAGTGATGCAGATCAGTGTCATTATCCTCATCTCATAGATGAGGAAACTGAGGCAGGGCCATCAAATCACCGAGTCACTGACAGCTCAAGGAAGATGGCTGAAATCTCCCAATTCCTAGGCCCGTGCCTGAGCCATAAGTTCATCCTTCATCATTCCTGCTGCCAACCGCACCCTTGGGATGCCAGCCGTCCCACCTTCAGCCACACAGCCCATGTGTCCCTATAGCTCCGCCCTACCTGAGGGTCTGAGCCCCACAGACTGCTTATTTTCTCTCCCTGGCCTAAACGGTCAGAGCTACCCAGATTGCTTTGCTGCTCGCCCCTGCTAAGAGGGGCAACGCCTCAACATTTGATTGGCTAATTCCCCTTCCAACAGACTGTGATCGAGGTGATGCAGTGACATGCTGTGACCTCCCTCTGAGCCAGCGGGGGAGAGGCGACTGCCACTGCACTAGCGTGTTATTATCCCAGGCGACAGCTGGGGAACGCAGGCACAAAGAAACTGAGCGACTCCCGTTAGGATTTCGGTGAGGATCTGGGCCCAAGTGACTCGCCCACGCTTTCTGGCAGAGCAGAGAATTAAACCCACACCTCCTACGCCCCAGGTTAGTGCCCTAACCACTAGGCCATCCTTCCTCTATACTTACACAGCTCTAATCTGTATGGGAGCATCCCATCCTCAGCCAGCTATCGAATGTGTTACCACAGGGGTTAGGTGTGTGAGTGCAATAGAGAGCCAGCTCAAATCACTGTCCCACTCCTCCCACCAGCAAAGGGATCTCTGAGCAGGAAATGCAGAGGAAAGAGATCCTGGCAAGAATACAGCATGCTGACAGCGGGCAGCAGATCTAAGAGGCCTAAACAATTGGCGGTCACACCCTCCTCAAACACGTCCCATGGACCCTCCCACTTTGCATTGCCCGCAGGTCCCATGCCAAGTTCTTAACGGCATTGAGCTGAACAATCAGTCTATGACCTCTCCTGCTCCCCTGGGGGAGGCACTGTGTGGTTTCATTAAGCAGATTAAAAACCTCTTCCTTCTAATGTTTTGCACCTGTTTAGATCGGATGGTTTTTGTGAGAGCGAGGCAAATGGTGAGGCAACTGGCAGGGGAAATCAGCACCTTCTTAAGCACTCATGAGAAGGGAAGCTTGTTGACACCCAACCTAGGCCTGGTCTACACCTAAAACTTAAGTTGACCTAGCTACATCACTCAGGACAATGAAACTTAGGTCAACCTAACCCCCCAGTGTAGACATAACTCGGTTTATAGAAGAATTCTTCCATTGACTTAGCTACTGCCTCTTGACGGGGTGGATTTAGAATAGTAATGGAAAAACCCCTTCCCTCTCTGTAACAAGTGTCTATGCTACACCGGCACAGCTGAAGTGTCGCAGCTGTTTGTAGTGTAGACATAATCCTACTTCCCCATTTACAATGACAGTGAACATGAGGAGTCCTTTCTGGATTGAACTTTTCTAAATCTGTGCTGTTTAATCTGGGCCCCGCTCTGCAAGTCCTTCGTATTTGTTCAGCAGAGTCAGACCCTTATACCATATAAACACAATAGTGTCCACAGACACCGTGACTAATGTGCATTGTCTACGATATTACGTGGTTAGCTCCCGCATGCTGCCCTCTACCGTTGATGCAGGGCTGTGAGACTAAATTCATGTTGTAGGTCAGGATTGTGTCCGAGATTAAAGCCATGGCTCTTTACTTACACTGCGTAAAGAGAGGCTCCCTTGAGCACCCCGCAAAGAGCTCACTCTCGAAATGAGACAAAGACACAGCACGACAGCTCAGGAGAGGGAGAGTCTGGGGCTCCTGAAGATAAGGCAGAGACAGGAAGAAGATGCTTGGAGGAGGAAAGAGAGGGCTCTTGGTAGAGGAGAATGAATGACTTCAGATCATGGGCGGGCAGACAGTGAACAACGGAGGTACTTGATGTGGTTCCTACCAACACAGGCTCTAATTTAAATGAGGAGGATGCACCCTGCAATAGAGTCTGATGTGAGCCGAGCCATTTGCCCTCCTTACAATCCAGTCATTCAGTCTATAAGCCTAGCAGTGCTACACCGCAATGATCTAGGCAAGCCCCGCGGTTCTCCTGGCTCACCGTGTATTGCTGAATCCTCCTGGTACTTCCCAGGCACCTTGGACAGTGGCCAGCCTGCAGCAGTGAAAGCAGAGCCCATCTACACACCCAGACGGAGGAAGAAGGAAACTGACCAGGATCGCAGTGGGAGGAGCTTGAGCCAGGACTAGTCGCTTGTCTAAAGGCTTTGCGCTTTTTGTAGCACCTTTCATGGTCGAAGCGCTGCCGAGAGCCACACAGCGGGGATTGCTGGACTAGATCAGATTACTGACATCTTTACATGGATCCTCGACTTCTACCAGCCACGCTCACTCACCATTTGAGCTACCTGTGGAGAGAGCCACAGCACGGTTTTCCTCCAGGACTCAGATCCAACCAGCTGCAGAACGCTCCCCCAACAACTTTTAGCTAGCCCATTGCAGCCTCCTTCAGCAGCTGCTGGGTCCGTGCATTTTTCACACTTGGCTCCTCCCCTGCAACTCTTTTTGAAGGTGGTATCACTTCTGCTACGGGCTCCCACTGGCTTCTGGGCCCTCTGCTGTGTCTCACCCCACGGAACGCTTGAAAGCAGCGCCATGGGCTGCGTCCTTGCCCTACACGGCCTGGCCCTGCTATCACCTGAGTTCCCGCAGTGCCATGTGAGCCAGATGTCCGGTCATCATCCAAGGCTGCGCGTGGGGGGCTTGTGCAATCAGATAGGCTCTCACAGAGAAGCTCGGTAGCCATCGGAGGGCGATAAAGAAGGGACTGGTAGGAGGAGCATCGGACAGAAGGGGAGGCAGCTGACTGTTCTGTTACTAGTTTCCCCGACTGAGCTCCTGCCCTCTGGTGAAAGTGGTGGATGGCACAGAGTGTTCTAGGCATTCTGCTCTCGCGTGCGGCAGCTCGGCCCTTATCGGATCTCTCCATGGCAAATGATTTCCCCGCTGCAGAATGTTGCCACGCTGTACAGAAAAGGCTCATAAAAGGAACTAATGGGCAGCCAAGCGGAATGTTCCCTGCCTGGTACATGGGGCGTGGGTGTGTTTTTTAACATGTTTGCTGTCCTGTAGATTGGCTGATGTGACCTGCTGTGAACTTCATTCAGCACCTGAAGAGGAGTAAACTCAGGTCGGGTCCCTCTAAAGCTCCCCTTCCATGCATTGGAGCTCATTCTCAAGCCTTCTTGCAACCTGCCCCCTTTCTCCATGAAGAACCCAAGTCTGACCCCTTTGCCCTGTAGCTGAATCCTTCCTCCTCCTTGCCCACCTCGTATCTGCTTCAGTCAAACAAGTTACTAAAGTAAATACAGGAGTAACAGGGTGAAATGTAATGGCCTGTGATGTGCAGGAGATCAGACTAGATGATCCAATGGTCCTGTCTGTCCTAAACTCTATGAAGCTAGGAATTCTGCCTCGGGGGAGAACATCCACACTGCAGCCGGAGGTGTGATTGTAGCCTGGGTTGGCATACCCATGCTAGCTTTAATCCTGCTAGCATGGCTAAAAACAGGGGTGAAAATGTGGCAACACGGGCTTCAGTGCAGGCTGGGAATATGAGTACGTAACCCAGAGGAACTGGGCGGATTTGTACAGCCTAAATCTCTGTCTCTTCATTGTTATTTTTAGCCATGCTAGCTAGATTCAAGTGAGTGCAGGAATGCCTCCCCGGCTACAATCACACCTCCAATTGCAGTGTAGATGTACTCTTCCTCGACACTGCTGGTTCCCAGTCTAACACTCAGGTTAAACACCGGTAGTGGTAGGGAATGGGTTGCGTGGAGAGCATAGGGCTGAGAGCAAAGATTTCTGGCAGTTGGGAAGCAAGCAGGGATGGGACTAGTGCCAGACAAAGCTCTTGAGCAACCCTGAATCCTTATTGCAGGAACCCCCCACCCATGTAGGAAACCCTAACTGAGCACTAGGACCCCCAGATCTTCCTGAAAGCCCTAGAAAACAGCCAGCTCCCAGACGTTCTCGGTCTGTGACCTAGCACCAGTGCTCTAAGATGCAAATGTGCATGAACTCTTTGCTGTCATTTTGGACTTTGCTGAAGATCTCCTTGCAGTCAATGGAATCTGACTTCCCATCAGCAGTGGAGCCACAGATCCTTCTTGAAAAAGCTAGCAGATCTTGGCTAACTCCCAAAGCTGCCTTTGCCACTTCTCCTGCTCCATAGATTTCACATAACAGAGCAGGACTCTGACACACTCTCTTTATTAAATACAAAGACCCCTGCTGAGGCAGCACCATTAAGCACTCCAGTGGCAGGAAATAGAAAAGTTAAGGCTGAACATGCAACCTTAACACTTCCCGCAGGCATGCATACCTTGTGACTATCTTGCAGTATGTAATCACATACTTCAAAAAACCAATAAACCCTTGAATGCACATGGGTATCTAAAATAATTTGTGATCTCTTCATTAGAGCCAGCAGGCTACTGCCTGGTGGTCACCCACCGGCAGACACAACAAACGTCCCAGGGGAGATTTTGTCTGAGTGCCCCAGGATCAGTGCTGGCAGCTGGCCGCAGCTCCAATTCCACAAAGAAAATCTGATTAAAACTCCCTGTGCAGCACCAGCCACAGCCTGCTCCTTTAATCTCAGTGGGAGAGGGAAGGAGGGAATCCAGGTTTCACGCCCCTGCCAAAACTCCCTCTTTGGATCAGCATCCCCCAAGGCCCAGCGTCCCCCACAGATGCACTGAGCACTGGGGATGAAAGGACTGCAGACTGCATTTGGAGTGCGGACATCCATGACTGCTGACATCAGGCCAGGATTCAGGGTGACCTGGATGCCAACACCAGGCAGCACAGTTGTGTTAGACAATCTGGGAGCTAGAAAACCAGAGAGAACCACAGAGTCCCTCTTTGTCCAGTTGCCTCAGAGAAGAATCTCCTTCATATTCATCCCACCCAAGTTCTGCCTCTTCTCTACCCCGAAGGACACTGCCACACTTCACAACTGCTGCCTCCTGAAATGGGGCAGGTCAAACCCTTGAGGAGTTGGGGAGATGCTCCCTGGGAGATGGCTAGCAATTTTTGACCCCCCATCCCTTATTTCATTTTTGTACTAGCTTTTTTATGTATTTTTTGTAAAGAAAGTCTGTAAAAGAGGCAAAAAACAATGACGCACAGCTTGTGTATATTCACCCACCCTCACTGGTAAGCCAACGTGTGACAAGAACAATGCCCTTCTTTTTAACGATGCTCCCCCTCTCCTAAGCACTTGAGTGTTTTTATTTCCTCCTCCTCCTGCTTTCCATAGCTTGATCCTCTGGGGCAGTCAGACCAGATTAGGTTTGTGCCTTCCCTGAGCCTTTACAGCAAGCTGACCTAGGGGAGAGGGCTTCGCTGCTCCCTAGGCACTCCCTGGTTGGAGCATGGCAGTGCACCGTGCTGCTGTAGGCGGTTATGCAGCTAGCGCATGGTGAGAGGCAGACTAGGACTAGGCTGTGTGCTTCCCTCCTGGCCACATGGAAAACCCAGGGTACAGAGAGTGCAAGAGGTTAGGGGCCTATTACAGGAGTGGGTGGGTGAGGTTCGGTGCAGCAGGTCAGATTACATGATCACAGTGGTCCCTTCTGGCCTGTGAGTCTATGAAAAAGCAAGTCAGTGCAGCTTCAGAGAGCACCCTTTGCAGTTTGGGCACAGAGACTGTAGCTCCAGGAAGTCACGAAGGAGACAGCCTGTGATGTTATCTACAGAGTGGCTTGATGCTTCCGGGCAACAGTTCATATGTGTGCAGGTGCCGGATGGGATGTTTAAGCTTGGCACAGAGAATTACACAACCCTCATGCTATCTGTACAGAGAGGGGTGTTGGCGCTGGTGTCTCGCTTTGACCCAGCCTGATGGGGAGTGTCTCTTTCATTCAGCAAGTTACCCATTCACTCACCTATTGCAAACTGACCAGACCACCTCCAGCACAGCCGTTCTGTGGCCCACCATCTCAGACCAGAATTAGTGTTATGCCAACACCTAATTCATACTCCGCTCATTAGTAGCCACTGTCAACACCCTGCTCAGGCTGAGGTCACCTCTGCTCCCTCTCACCCCAGGCTCTGCCATCAAGGATCTGATTTGAGAGCTATTCCGTTCCTGCAGCCCAGTTCAGCTCCTCAGAGGAATTCAACGGAAAATTTTTCAGGCCCCCAACCCTTATTTGCCCCTGCAGGGTGCGCTGCTAACCGTAGGCAATGCAGCTCCTTCCTGAGTCTGCCCATAGCCTGAGACAACATCTCCAACAGTTGTGAACTTCCCCGTCCATCTTATTCACCAGGAAACCTTCTGCCACCACAACAGTCCAGGGAAGGGTCAGAATATGAGGGTGCAGCCATGGGGCCACCATCTGGGGTGCGCCTGGTGCCCCACATTGTCTTAGTTCAGCCCTGTGAGCAGCAGTTTTGGATGGGAATGGAGAACCGGCAGCAGAAACTACCTAATGCTGCTTTGCTGTTGCACACAGCGAGGTGCTCCTTGTTTCCTGTCCTGTTTTCAAGCCTAATGGGTGGAGAGACTGGAGATGCAACGTGCAGGCAGTTTTCTACTAGACCCGGAATTAAATCTTCTGGAAGTACCCCATACAGAGCTGTCTGCCCAAGTCTACAGATAGCCAATAGCACAGAGAGAGAGGCTGAAGGTGCCCCATTCATCTCAGTGGGCATTCCTTCTGAAGCTTAACAATGAACGTATGAATCATTGAATGTCAACATGGTTTGCATCTCTGCCGGTGATTCAGAGACAGCAGCTGGTGATGTGTTCAGGTTGAATAGAAGGAGAAACTGAGAGAGTGCGAGAGAGGATGAGGATGAGCCTAAGTGCAAAACAAAACGAAGCAAACAAAACGAAACACAAACATCAACGCCCTGGAATGGGACCTGAATGCAGCATCTCGGTTGCCATTTGTTGAGCGTATGGTGCCATTATATCCCATTCCCAGCTGGGGGAAAGAAGCCCTGTAACAGTGCATTGGGCCGGTGAAGGAGGACAAAAGGGCAGCTGATCCTGGTTGGGTCTCTATTGTCCAAATGCTCAGACAGACAGACCATTGATCCTGCCGCACAGACAAAGAACTCTGTTCTTTCCTTACCTCAGTCAAGTTGTTCATTGACATGCCATCACAGCTTATTTTCAGAGCATAAATCAATTACAGATCAGATGTCATGGCCTTTCCTCTCATGCCCCTACCTCAGCTCCTGCCCCCTTTGAAGCACACTCGTACTGTGTTGGAAAGTAATGGATACCAGCTCTGACCTCCCTGGAGTCACAGGCTAAGTTATCAGGGAGGAAGGCTGCCCTGTATTTGGAGCCCATCGTTACTAAATTACACACAAAGGCAGGTGGCAAACCCTGCACTGACACCGTATCTCCTAATGGGGTTTCATGTGCCAAGCCCATAGCATATGAAATGTTAATCCAGACAAGCGGCAATTTCTTAAGTGTTTCTCTGATTTCTCCTCTGATCTCCTACATCAGCTCCCCAGACAAGTGGATTTACTTGCCCCTGCCAACAGGTGGCTATAAAGAAGGAGTGTGTATGTTGGGCTGGGGGGAAATCACTGACTTCTGCTGATGTGACCCCTTCCTCCTATATAAGACTTTAGGAAGCTACACCATTGCCTCCCCCAATAAATGCCGCTATTTATTAACGCCAGCTCAAAGGGCTCGCCTTCCAAGACAGCATCAGAAGAGGCGGCTATGTCCAACCTTGGAAAGATGCCTGTGAATGAGTGTGAGGCAGACCCACTTGGCTGGCCCAGTTATCTCCAGCAGAAGCCCTCTGCCCACAAACTGGCTACCGCCCTGCTGAAATGTGCTTTCAACCACCGCACGGGCAAGCGTTAGGCTCATGGCTAAGATGTCTTGTGCCATGCAAATGCATTCTTCCAGCCAGAGAGAGGCCGTTCCCTTCCATGGTCACCGAGCCGGTCTTGGAAGTCCTCAAAGAGGACAAATGGGGGGTTCAGTCCTTCTTGAAGATGGCAGCATCATACCATGAATCCTCCAGGGCTTCTCAACATCAACTGCTTCTCCTCATTCCAGGGATCTGGGACGGACCACACTGGCGCTTGCTAAGTGGATCTTGTTAAGGTGGAACAAAGATTCCCTTACCCATGGAGAGAAGGATGGTTCTAATGGCCGGCTGGCCTTGTAACCCAGTTAAGGAAACTCCTGAAGGACAATGCCTGCATCTCCTCCCGCAGTCTGGCAGAAGAACATGCTATGAGGGAGGCAATATACTCCTATGGTCAAAGCACATGACTGAAAGTCAGGATTCAAGAGTCCTGGCTTGTTCTTTGGCCTTGGAAAAGTCACCTAACCTCTCATTGCCTCCGTTACCTCATCTATATTAAGGGACACCTATGTCACAGGCAGTGTGTTGAAGCTTATTTACATAAATGCTTGTAAGAAGTGCTTTGAGATCCCCAGAGGAGCGGCGCAATGCATTGCTGTCATTATTTCAGACTGGGGCCTGACGTGAACCCTGCACTGCAGGCTAGGTGAGCTCTCTACCTCCCTAAGCACCGCCTTCAAATCCTCTTTTGGCACATCTGCCAAAGGAGACTATCATAAAGTGAAAGCGGCTGTCCTGCTGCTTCAGTGCCATAACAACAAAGGGCCCGGCCTGAGAGCTCTTCATTTCCTTGTGGCTCACAGCTGAGATTTCGCTTCCTGTACTGTGAACCCTGCTGGGAGCTGCTGGCAGCAGACAAGCGTGAACACTGAATTTTGGTCATTTGCCAGCAGCTGAGTGGAGTGTTTTTGTCAGGAAGACACTAACAGAAGAGGGGAGCAAATGTTATTGCTGCACTATGGGGACCTTGCTGGGATCTGGTATGCAGACAAAATCTTGGAAAAGGGATATTTTACTGCCTGATTGAAGGTATGCAGCTAATGAATCCATCGCTGCACACTCAGTACATAGAGAACATGGGCCAAGTGTCAATACTGGACTAACTAAAGGAACACTTACAGACCTATTTTATATTTTCCCAACTATTTTATAAGTACCATTGCTTTGTACTTAGGAGAGGAAGGAAAACTACACAGTTCTGGTTCTTCTGAGGACAGACAGGGTTGTTCCACCCACATTTGCCATATTCTTTCATTTGGCAGATTGATGGAGTGGAATTAAAGAGGAAGGAGGAACAGAAGGATTTAAGCTATTCATTACACTTCTTACCTGCATGACACAGATCTGCAAACATGGGCCCCCAGAGACCAAAGTATCCACGCACTGAAAGAATGCTCAGAGACATACACAGGGGCACACAACACGTATGCACAGACGCATGCCCACACATACAAGTACACACACCCAGAGGCGCGCGCGCACACACACACACACAGACCCACCCCTACAGAGAAGCACTGGCACAAAAACACACACTTATAGAGACGGACTGACAGAGACAGACAGGTGCACATGATGCTCACTGATGTCAAAGAAGTCCTGGCTCTGTCGTTACTCCACAGTGGACTGTTAGGAGTGCAGATCAGAATGTTAGAGCTGAGGGCAGCTCATTTCAGTACATTGCCAAGACTTCCTGAGAGAGGGACAGCACCTTTTAAAATATTTGACAGCAGCAGAGGGACTGCTGTGGTGGAACGGTTTGAATGTGCCCTTTGGGAGGGGTCACGTGTTTGGATGGGCCTAGAGCAGACATATAACCTAGCCTGCTGTGGCCTTAATCCCTGGCCGGCACTAAACACCAAACACTAAAGACCATCAATCAAGACAAACCACAATCAATGCATGAAACTAATTTCCCCCCTGAAATGCACCCAGATCCATCCCTGGAACCTGCAACTCCCTGCCCCCGTCGGATACGTTATGGTGCCACTGCAAGGAGCCTCCTATCCCGAATACAACAGAAAGCTTAAGGGATGGAGGCAGGACAGGCCACAGTCCCTGGCTGCCAGCAGGAAACAGCTGCTGCCAACTTGACCACATCATATAGACCCAGGGCACTGAGCCCCTTCTCTCTTCAGACCTGCCTCAGAACCATCTTTTTTCTTGTGCTGTGTCTGTGATGCCAGAAGACCCAACACACTGTACGTCTTGCAGGAACATGCATGCACATAGCAGGATGGCTCAGCTTCTGTCCTGAAGCCTTTTCAGGAAAACCCAGCCCCCATGGTGCAATAGCTCCCTCTCTCCTTCTGGCCCCCACTATAACCCTTTGGGGCTTTGATCCCTGTCCTTTGAGTTGCCGGGCTGGGAATGGGCCAGGTATAGATGCACAGAGCATGTTGTCCAAAAAGCAAGCCTAGGAGAACACAGAGAGGAGGAAGAAAGGAGGGAGAGAAGGTATTTAGCAATAGCTCTTGCTCTGTCGGAAATTACCCAGACAGGTTCATTTCACCCATCCTTGTTGTGCTGCCAGCGCTTCATGAGAAACTGTAATAACATGTCCACTTGCCTCCAGGAATGCACAGATGTGCCTGCTGCAACTGGCGGTGCTGAAAGGACATGTTTCCTGAAGGGACCTGCAATAGCCTGCAGAATTCACTGATCTGGGAAGAACAAGAGAAGCTGTCATCTCTTGCTTACAGCTACTCTCCTTCTAGACATAGGTCTGACCCAAGCCAGAACTCCATGAACACTCAGACCAGGGTCTGTATTCTGCAGCACTATCTGCCATGGGCCGAACAAAAATCTGCAATCTGCCCTTCCCCGCCATATCTTGGAGAGTTTGGATCTGGAGCCTGTCTGGGGGTGGAGAAATCATCTACGGCATGGTTAGCGAACTTAGCTGTCCGCAAGGAACGTAGTAAATCTAGTTGTAATCTCAGAGAGGACAAGAGGTAAAAGCATGGGGGAAGGTATGGCGTGGGAGGGGAGGGGGGAGTTACTAGGAGATGAGCTGGAGGAGATAAAGATGTGTCCCAGAGAGGATATTTATAGCAACAGGCTGGGGAGAGTTTATGCAGTTCCACATCTTCCTCTTACTAGTGAAAAGGTGCAGAAAGGGAGAACTTAGTTGCCTGGCACTATTCTGCCATACTGTCCCCCCTCAGAGGCTGTGGCAGCGCAGATCTGAGATGGATCTTGGGCTGCCAAATGCACAGACACCAAGAATCTGTGGGATTAATGAGGCTAAAGCCTATGGATCTTGCCCCATCCAGATGCTAGGAGGATGGCTCCATGCATGCACCCTGGCATGGTAGAAGTGCCCACTAGCTGTGGCACATACAAGCCCACCTAGTCTCCTTAGCTATGGACTTGCATTCCTAGGCCATGCTGAACTCTGCGCCACCACAATTTCGCTGCTACTTTTAGCGGTGCTAGCTGGATTAAAGCTCGCGCGGGTTTGCCTCCCCATGCTGCAATCCCATCTCCAGCTGCAATGTAGAGATACCCAGAGACCAGGCTGGGACAAGAACCCAGGAGTGTTAGCTTCCAGTTTTCTGCCCTAACCTATTGACAAACATCCCACCCAGATCTAAGAGTAGAATCCTAATTCCCAGTGCCCTCCTCAAGCCACAAAAACACACACGCACAAAATCCATCCAAACATAGCAGTAACAGCTGGCATTAGATACTACTAAGGCCTGCTCGACACCTAAAATTTAAGTCAACCTAGCTGCATTGCTGAGAGACGTAGTTAAACTGACCCAAGCCCCTGTACAGGCACTGCTAGGTCGATAGAAGAGTTTTTCTGTTTGTGACGCTGGCAGACCAGGGACCAGCTCACACCAAAGCCACTGGGCCTCACTGAACACGAACAAATGCATAACTGGAAATCAGTCTGGCTTGCCTGGGTGTTAGTGTTGTTAGAATAGGTACTAGCGTTATAAGAATGTGTTTCGACTTTACGGAATGCTTCTGCATGTGTTGATCTTTCTTCCAATAGCTGCATCCCATGTTACAAGGTAATAGTTAAGGGTTTGCTCTGTAGCTATAAAAGCATTTTCTAAAACTCTACATGCCCCAGAGTCAGGGGAGAAGCATTACCAAGTGTGAAATACTAGCTTACCACAAAAGCTGTCATCTCTTTCCCAACAAAAGAAGATCTACAGACATCAGACAAACCATTAACATCAGTGGACAAAAGACTTTGCCGATTGCTTCCCCCACAACTAGGAAGAGGGTACATGCACAAGCGCTTGTCCCATCACAGCTTGAATGCTAGGGGAAGGGAACAAAAATCCCTGTTAAGGGGAAATTGTTATCCCTATGCGGCTTGAATTCTGCAGGATGAAGATTTCTAAGCATAAGCAAGGGGTTCCTAGAGATTTAGCTTGGATTAGCCCTAGAGGACATATAAAGCTTGCATATTATAGTAGCTATCATCATCTTTTGGAACCTAAGACTGTAACTCGTGTGTGTATGTTTACCTGCTTTAACCCTGTAAATAATTCTCATTTTTGTCATAGTTCATAAACCTTTCGTTAGTTTATTAGAAGATTGGCTATCGGTGTCGTCTTTGGTGAGAGATCTAGGCTGCACTTGACCTGGGGTAAGTGACTGGTACTTTGGGTCTGGGAGTAATCTGAAAATTGATGTCATTTTTGGTGTAAGGGACCATCCATCACAAAGACAGACTTGTCTGGGTGGCAAGACAGACCAGAGTGCCCAAGGGGAGTGTCTGTGACTCCATGTTAAGGCTGTTACGGTGCTTGAGGAGTTCACACACAATACTTGGTTGGTGAAATCTAAGTATAAAACCCATAGCCAGTTTCGGGTTCATGCCCTGTTTCTTGACAGTCTGCTCTGAGGTTGGCACTCAAGGTCATGCGCTGCTCCACACAGCAGCACTCCATTGACCTCTGGAGGGGGAGATTTACTACAGTGATGGAAACCCCCCTCCAGCCCTATAGCAGGCGTCTACACTACAGCAGCATAGCTGCAGCTGTGATGCTGTAGCACTTATAGTCTAGGCATTGTCCAAGCACAGGTTAACAGTCACACTAAAAATCTCAGCTAAACCTACGCTAGGCAACCCGAGATGCCAGCGGCACACATTGAAGCCCTGGGACATGCCATGCTGTAAATCTCAGAGTCCCATTCACGTGCTTTCCCCCTCCCTCAGTGTAAAACCATCAGTTCCTTTTGTTTAGTACAAATCACGGTAGAAGGGAATATGCTGCAGACAGGACTGTGTGCCAGCTACATCAAGAGAACAAAACCCAGCTACATGGACGGCGCCCAGATTGGATTATTACCCAACCCATTTATAAATGCTGTGACAAGCCCGTGTCTCTCTCTCTCTCGGTATGTTCTATGTATCTAGCACTGCTGAAATCTAGCAACTGTCCTATGATAGCCCTGAAGATTAGCAACCTGCCCTTATCCACAGAAAGGGGAGCTCACTCTACACAGCCCATTCAGTCCTGGGTCGGAGAGCCGATTCCTAGGGGGCAATGAGTGTTGGTTGTGGGGTGTGATGTGGATATCCAGCCACTGGGTATTTGAACTGATTTCATTTCAATTAATCCAGTGAAATGGGCTACAGTGCTGATGGCTACTACCCCCCTAATTAGAAATGCATCAGGGCACTCAATCAGTACCTGATCTCCCCTACTACCTGTATCGACAGAAGGTGCACTTCATCCCCAGAGAGGGCAAAGACTATTTAGCCTGTTGGTCCCTCAGCATTTATTTTTTATCCTCGCTGTTCAAGAGGCGTATCCGTGCCTTATTTGCGGCCCATGAGCCTCCCTGTCCCCTAGAGCTGGTCTGCATTTTTCATTTGAAAAAAAAAAAAAAAAAAGATGAAAAAGGGCTATTTTATGGAAATGATTTTTTTCCACAGAAAATTATTTTGCTCTACATTTTCCAGGTTTTGGAGAAAAAATAAAACAAACAAATTTTATCAGTTATCCAACAAGAATCCAGAAAATTTCCATGAAAACGTTTGGGATAAAAAAACCCACACATTTTAAAAATGTATAATTTCTTAGAGATAATTTCAAGGGAAACAGTTACCGTTTTCCAACCACCTTTATGATGCACTGAGGGCCCACATCTGCTCTGACTTTCACCAGTATAAATTCAGTGTCAAATGACTGACCCCTGTGGAGTTATAGGATGGTAATTACAAACAGAATTTGCCCCAAACCGATGCAGTGATCTACAGGGCCCCTGATGCTGTGTCAACAGGTATTGATGCCAGCAGAGAAGCTGTTTACCTATGCAGATTCCCATTGGAACTTATTTACAGTGTGCTACCAAGAGCCATCAAACTAGCTCTGGAGACCATTTGTATCCACCTCCCCAGACCAGCAATTAATGGATTATGGAGAGAACAATGCAGAGAATAATAATGAGCTTTCAAAACAAGAGCCTCTGATTTTGAGCTGAACAAACAATTCCTCTTGTCTAGGTCATCTGATTCTCTACTTTGATTTCTACTACGGGGCCAGAGACACCCACACTGCTGAATTGTCTTCCTGTTTGCCGGCCACCGTTCCCCAGTGCTCTCTGTCCTGCCCTCTCAGTCAGGTTACAAGGAGAGCTCCTCCTTTTGCAAGCAGTAAACGCAGAGAGAACTCAGGGACAGGTCTCCCAGCTCCGAGCCCAGTGGGAACAAGTTTCTGTGCTGAAAGGTTTTGACTTTGAACGGTGGAAGCTCACAATTCATCCTTACATACACACAATGATATGTCCCCATGGTGGGAACGTTGGATCAGAAGAAAGGGTGTTGGCCATCGAAGCAGCTGACTGGAGCTCAGTTGCATAACAGCAAGCCTGTCTCTTAAAACACTGCAGAAGCCAGAACAGGGGTTTTGCACAATTGTAAAGTGCCTGTGGATAGAGGTGGTTTAGTTGCATTTATCGGTACATGTTTTTCAGGCTTGTGCATGAGTGGACCATGCAGTCGCCCAGGCAAGCAGCACACAGGGATCTCATGATATCGCACCCGTAGGGAAAGCCTGTATGGCGGGCCCTCCAGTGATAGTTCTAATTACAGTGCTACTTAGTACAGGGCATGCCTACTGAAGTACGTCACCCAGAATCCTGGGCGTGCAACTGGGCGTGTCTGTAGAGTGAAAGCATAAAAGCACAGTGGATGGTTGGCTCGCATCAGAGTCTGTGTCTTTCTCCACTATACAAATGAAATCCCATCCGGAGGCAGTAGAGATCACTCCACGCAGCCCCCTCACGGCTCCATCCACAAGTGATGAAATCTTGCTGAAAACCCTCTCAGCGTTGCCCTATTCAGAATTAATTCGGGGACATTCTTTCCTAGCCGGGCTCACCAGAGCCCGTTTGCCATTCCAACGTATGCAGCGGCCGGTGTTTCATAAACTACCTGACACTAGGGGGCCCGGGTCCTGGGGAGTGGACATTGGCTCTCTCCTCCTTCGCTGACAGCAAGAGATCAGCAGAAACTAAACTTGGCAGCACTCCAGAAGCCAGCACGAGGCCGACACGGCGTTGTTGAGAATATAGCGCGCTGTTCACAACGAGATGAAGACATTCCTGATCATCTCACACTAACTTTTGTTCCTGCCCTTTCTGGCTGGTTGAAAGGAGCAGACACATTAGAGGTTCACTGGGCTGGATTCATCACTGCGGTGACACCACAGTTGTGAAGGGGTGGGTGGGGGAGGTAACGTAGTGGCAAAATGTGGCCCATTGCTTTTGGAAGGCAGAATAAGCCACTGTTCCTATTGCTCATTCTGGGTACGTCTACACTGTGACAAAACCCATGGCACAGAGTCTCAGAGCCTGGGTCAGCCGGTTCAGGCTCACGGGGCTTGGGCTTCAGGGCTATAAAGCTACTGTGTACATTTTTGGCTTTGGCTGGAGCCTGGGCTCTGGGACTCTCCCCCTTCGCAGGGTCAGCTGACCGGGGTCTTTTACTGCGGCGTAGACATATCCTCATCGTCTGTCTACTTGGGCTGAATCAACAGGACATATCTGGTGCCCAGAGCTAAAGAATTCTAGAGACTCTAAATAAAGAGGAAAGGGAGTCCAAGTGCACACGGTTTTATTCCATTCTGTGCCTTCTGCATGCCGAGTAGCATCCCTGCATCTCTATGCAATGTCCAGCATTTGCCACATGAAACCTTATGGGACACTCCTGGGTCCCCTACAGCTGGGGGGCTCAGAGGCCAAGGCTGTTAAGCTGCCCCCCGGGTACATCTACACTTGAAGCTGGGGCTGTAATTCCCAGCTCAAGGAGACATACCCTATCAAGCCAGCGCACTAAAAATAGAGCGTAGCCACGAGGAGCGAGCCATGGGAGGGGCTCACCATCCTATGTACCTAGTGGCTTGGAATTTATACCTCCCGTTTGAAATAGAAGCATACAATGGTTAGTGGACAGAGGTAATATTATTACTGGCTCGTCAACTCTCTGGACTCCACCACCGTGCAGCGTTCAGGAAAGGCAGGATCACTCACTCTCCTTTGCTTCTGTGCTTCCCACTCTTTGGCGAGATTCATCGCTCTGGTCAAAGGCACCGTGGTCTGATAAAGTGAAGAACTGGGCCCTGGCAAGCTGGGGAACAGGACATCTAGAGTGCTTTCTGCCCAGGCTCACTCCATCATACTGCCGGGAAAGGAGAGAAAAAAAAGGCGGAACAGATGAACAGACGACTGTAGAGCCTGAAAAAGCCTGTGTAGTCTGACATGCTCCAGGCCCTGTTCAATACCCTCCTACAACACTCTCCCCACCCGGTCTGTGACCCAGCATGTCCCATCCAGGCCAGACCACAGTCATCAGACTTGGTATCATCACAGTAGCCCTGTGCCACACCCTCTCCAAGGCAATAAGAAAGTAACCAGTCAAGTCCCCAGTATTGCAGATGGGCACCATTAACGCCATCAGCTAATTTGTTCTGTATACTCCCCTTCGCTAACATCATCTACTGTCTGCTCAGCCCTTTTCTCTGCGGCTGTGCAACGGGTTGGTAGTTTCAGTGATTTCCCCTCAGAGCCTTTTCCTCCTCAGGGTGCTGGACTCTGTCTGTCCACTCTGTAATAACTCTGTAAACCATTTTAGCATACCGCTTGTATGCACAGCATTACTCAACTTTGTGCCGTATTATAGTCATCACATATCCCCCAGATATTAATTCCCTGCCTACAGGCTATCTACTTACTATTGGTCTATGCTGAACTGTGTTTTTCATACGCTGCTTAATCAAACAGTCCAAATCCTTTGGAATCCGATTGTACTTTCTGTCCCTCATTATGTGCTTTGTCACCAAGTTTAGCATTACCCCCGGGCCTTGTTTCTCATACCTCTAGATACTTCCATTTCCAGCATGAATAATTTGCCTCTTTGGCTTTCCTTTGTCCTGTCCTCGTCCTCGCCAAACTAACACCCGTAACCTCATCTGATAATCTCATTTAACAAGCCCTATCACATGCTTGTGGAAATTGGAAGCATACAAAATTCACCAAATTGAGTTTATAATTTCAGAGCAGTTGTATCTTTGGAGAACTCCAGGAGAAGGTGCAGCCGGCCTTCCCTACACGGACTGCATTGTCAGACTGGACTTTTCCACATGCAGCTGTCACATTTACTAGTTACCTGGTTTCTCTTGGGCCTTTTATAAATCAGGGAGTTCCACTAACAGAACAAATTTTGCAACCATTCTTTGCACGAAGCTTGTTGGTTTGTTTATACAAGGCTCCCAAAGCCACTCAGTGCTGGAGAGAAACAAATAGACACTTCCTTTATGTTGGTCGGTCGCAGGTTTGGAATCAGAATGAACAGACGGAAGCTAGGGCTTGGTCTACACCACCAGTATCACTGCATCACTCAGAGTTATGGAAAATGCACAGCTCTGAGCGATGCAGTTATACCAGCCTAACCTCTGGTAGACAGCGCTATGTCAATGGGAGGGCTTCTCGCAACGACATGGCTACCGCTTCTCGGGGAGGTGGAGTACCTACACCGACAGGAGAAGCTCACTCAGGGCTGTAAGCATAGACAAGCCCTAAATCACAATTGTATCCTTCCAGTGTGCTTAAATCAAGACACAAAACAATACAGCTTCTTAGTTTCCCACCTGCTGGAATCTTTCCTGAATCCAGTGAACTTTCGGTCATGCTCATCACAACCGCCTGGCTCCAGAGGATCTCAAACCACTTTATAAACATTTACCTCAGAACCCGCCTACGAGCCCTGTAGAAACGTTACGTTGCACAGACGGGGAAACTGAATCAAAGCGTGACAGAACTGGGAACAGAACCCTGGGTGTGTCTACACAGCCACTGGGAGGTGCAATTCCCAGCTTGGGCAGACAAATACACGCTAGGCAATAGCTGGAGCGGGGCTAAAAATAGCAGTGTGTCTGCAGCCGCATGGGCAGTGGCTTGGGTTAGCGGCCGGAGTATAATCCTGCTCAGCTTCCTGGGTAAATACTCTGGTGGCTGGCCCAACCCACTACCGTGGCTGTCATGGCCACACAGCTATTATTAGGTGCTAGTTCGAGCAGAGGTAGAGTGTGTATATCTAGCCACGCTGGGAGTTATATCACTCCATACCCCTGGAGTCCTGGCCCTCCCATCTCTAACCACTAACCAGCTTTCCCTCCCTTTAGGCCCAGTTTGTTAACTCTCCATTAAAGATTAACCGATTCTGTTCTTCTCATTTGCGGATGGGTGTTCCCAGGACTTGGTGCTTTGTCCACTTTAAGTGCATTGAACCTGTTTAGAACCAGCTCGGGTGTTTGCTCACCGCTTAGCTTGCCAGTTACAGACTTGGAAACCGGATCTCTGAAGCAGGAAGCTCTCCTCTGCGGCCTCCTTAAAGACGGACACGAAGTAACTATTGAACAACTCCCCAATTTCCTCATCCCCCAGGATAAACCTTCTGCACTCATTTTTCAGGGGGCTCAATGGGCTTCTTTTGAAGCTTTGCTGGTTGATGCACGGCTATCAGAGTAGTGGGCCAGTACCTGCAAATTAGGTATGTATCCGACACGAGCTGCTGAAATACACACTGAACAAAGGCAGGTTCTACATGGCAGCTGTGGGGTACCAATGAATCAGTAAGGAACGCTTTCAATCAAGCTTGTACTGAAAACCCATTAGAGCCACCGCAAAAAAAAAAACCATTAGAGCCACCGCAAACACAGCCCAGGCTTAGTGTCCCCAGAACTCTGCATCCAGCTTCAAGAGCCATGGTGTGTATTGGCTGTTGACATAACATTCAGAGCAGCAGCAGGTATAGTGGTTAGATCAAGGGACCTGGGAGTCAGGACGCCTGGGTTCCTGGCTGAGCTCTGCCACTGGCTCACTGTGTGACCTTGCTCTTGGCATCATCTACCAAAAACCCACAGGAAGCCCAGCACAATAATTCGGCAGGTGCATCGAGCCGGTCATCCAAGGATCTCATAACGCAAGCCCTAAGGAATTACATCCTCCCAAGATCCCTAGCTGGGTATCACCCATCTGCGACCTCTTACCCCCTCTGACACTGAGAAAAGAAAACGTCCAAGACCTCAAACTGGACTGAAAGTTGCTGGCCCCTGTGCAGCCACTCCCTTTCTCCACCCCTGCAGCCAGTCTTCTCATTCTCCTTGCAAGGTTGCTGTTTTACAGCCTGCCAGGGCCTTTGTACCCAGTTCAGAAGTTAATATTTCATTTTAAGACTAGGAAAAATTGAGTTAGCCTTGAAACGGCAAAAGTAGGTTTCAAATGTTCCCTGGTTGGCTCATAAAGGCTCCTATTAAGAATGTACCTTCTGATAAGGAAATGGCTCTGTACCCAGAACAACAGCTGTGGGAGGCTATTTGTGGAAATCAATGTCATTTACATATCTGTATCATTTTCATCTGGCTTCCCCAGTCTCTGCTTTTATGGCGACTAATCTGGTTACTCAATCAACTCCAGGGAGTGGCAAAGTGCAAACAGTCCCAGCTGAAGGCAGCTTCCCAGCAGAAGGAAATCAAGTCACCATAAATGGACTTTCTTGTTTCTATTGCACAAGGATCTCTTCCCTGCTACACAGTAGATTTATGTGGAGATCCAAAAATAAGGATGTGATGAATAAATTAAATCTCCCTGTAAATAATTGAGCACAATTTGTACATTTATCTAGCAGCTTTCATTCAGGAGAACCCCAAAGGACGAATATTAGGCAGTGGGAGCTAGAGGGGTAAGCACAGAGCAGGATGTCCCCGCTTCTAATCTTGGCTCTTCTGCTGTCTGGCTGCATGCCCTTGGCCCAGTCACTTTGCCTCTGCCTTGTTTCTCCAGCAGTAACACTGGAATGATAATAACCGGAACCAGATGTAGAGGCAGGCGACCACCAGAGGTGCTGGGGGCGCCCGGCTTGGGGTGCTGTTTTTGTTGTTATTGGCAAAAGAGAAAATAGAATGTTTGAAGGAAAATGTTTCAGGTATTCTGCATGTTGATTCATGTTTCCCCTCCTAGAATGTTCTGGACCTTTGCAGAATTTCGTGGAATCTTCCAGACTTTGAGAACGACTTTTTCCTCAAACCTCCTCAAATGTTGTCAGCCACGCCTCCACGGGTATATAAAGGGTGGGGCGTTGCCAGTCGGTCAGTGCAATATAAGAAGAAACTGAAGTGACGTTAGAGTCCAGCTGCCATATTGCGAATCTTCTTTAATTGTGTAATTGTGAAAGTGCACTTGTGTTTAAGAGTTGAAGTGTGTGAGTAATGACTAACAAAGGACATATTTAATGAGATGCCAGAGAGATCTACCAAACCCCTATCAACGCCTTAGTATTTTACGTCTTAGTATCTGAATGAATGCACTCGGTAGCACCAGGGGCCATCGGTTTTGTACTGAATTAGAGCACAACTGAAGTGACAACCATCACTTCATGCAGTATATAGGTTTCCCTTGGGAAACTTCCAGTAAAGTATTAACTCGGCCCAGTCCTGTTCAGCTAACGAAGCCAGAGATGATTACACATCAAGATAAAGAGTGTGCAGGAACAAGCTAGCAGTAAGGTATTGTGCTATAAGAACTGCAGGCAATTCCTCCAGCTGCAGTGATGCTTTCAGGTTAAGGAGAGTGGAGATGTTTGATTTCTGTCAACTTCACATTTCCCCATCACCACCACAATAAAATCTTACAGCCCATCCTGCCAGGAATGTAATGCCATATGGAAACTGTCCATTCAGTCAAACAGATTTTCTACTGAGTTACCATCATTGGGAAACAAAGAACTAATCCAAGCAGATACCAACTGGCAACTGCCCACTCACCACAAAGGGGATACACTACAGTGTACATTGATCTTGCTGTGCAAAGAATTCTAAAACCACACAAATCCAGGTGCATTTGTGGTTCTGTTGCAACCTCAAAACTCAGACCAGATCAATGAATGTTGAAAGAATTTCAGCTGATGTTGCTCACACACACACCCTCCACCTGCTCCCATTCCCAAAACCCCAGTGCCCCCAGCCAACTCCTGCCACTTACATTTCTTTCCCTTTCATGGTGCCCTCTTAGCTAGATTCTCCTCCCTGCTCATTCCTTGGCCCTTGGATCCCTCTTACAGTTTGTCAGCATGCCGGATCGCCACTCCCTACATCTGAGGCTTCTGGGGTGCTGCCAGGTAAACATAACAGCCCTACCAAACAAAAAGGTCTGAAGTGACTTTCAAGAAGTCACCAGCAAGGTGAAAGCAGCTCAGTATATAATACACTGAAGCAGGTTATTCTGTGTGTAGGTTTGGGGGCCTGGTGGATGCACGGTAAAAAGTGAAAGTGAAATTGGGGTTGTTTGGGATTTATTCTGCAAAACCTCAGCTGGGGTTTCGTTTCGCACACCCCAAACCAGGAATGAGGTAGAGGCAGGGCCCAACCTAACCAAAATTCCAGTGTTTGGGGAGTTCAGAGAAATGATTCCAGTTTGAGTTCAAATATGGAGAGACAGAACCAAAGATCGGTTTGATTCTGTTACTGCAAAATGTCTTCAGTGGGTGTTTTGTTTTTGGAACAAATCTGGGTCCTATTTTATCAGCTTTTCCAAAATTCAGGAACCGGGCTTTGGGATAATTGTTTTCACTCAACCAAAGTGGGAGAGGTGGCAGCCGGAATGAGCAGAGAAGTGCGCGAAGGGGCCTGGAAAAGAAGGAGCCCTTTAAACCGCACCTTAACCCACTGCCCTAATTGCCTTTGAAAAGCTTGCTGCAGGTTTTATCCCCCAGGTGACTACTGAATATTGCCAAAGAGCTGTCTTTACTTATCAACCACAGATCCTTCCAAGGCCAGTCCATAAAGCTGACGCTGCAGGCCTACGCACAACTGGCACAGCATTAACGTTTTATGGCTAAAACTTTCCTGGTTAAGTCCTTGAACAAGCAAATGTTCCTGACCTGGACTTTTTCCTCCCAGGCCCGTCAAGTTCGGTGATGCACGTCTAACCCCCTCAGCCCACCCACATTCCTGCCTCCCTCACGAGACCTTACATAATATCCATCTATTTTGTTAATGAGTGGAGCTTGAGAAATTTCCACTGCCCGGAGCCCTGGGAAGAATGCATGAGCACAGCTGCCACCTCTCGTGTGCTGACGTGGGATTTTCCCGAGGCTTAGTGGAGCACAATGGAATATTTTTTGTTGCTTGAGAAGTTAAGAAATGTAAGTATGTTGAGGGAGCACAAAGAATAGAAGAGAGCCTGAGGGCACAGGAAAGTCACACCGGTGCCGAATTTCAGTGGAGGAGAGTGCAGACTGGAACGGTCAGGCTGTGCTCTCCTCAACTCCTACAAGCACGGCAGGCTCAGGCCCGCTCAGCCCTTGGATGTGAGACGACTCTGAAAAGCCCAGGATGTTACAAAAAGTGAAGCTGGTTGTGTCAGCAGTGAATCAAAGCCCCAGGGTACTGTGGGTAGGTCATTTGGGAGGTGGCAGTTTTCCCTCTGAAAAAGTCCAGCATCAGCACCCCTCGGCGACGCTGGGGTGTTGCTGAGTCCTGACACGGCAGGTAGAAGCACCTGTACCATGTCTACCTTGGGCTTCAGTGGAGCTCTGCTGGGGCCAGTGCAACGGTCAGAGATTTCCTGCATAAAGAGCTTGTGCACGCTCTGGTCTCAGAGAGGCTAGAAACGCCTGATTATTAGGAACACAGCACTTGCTGATGCTTGAAATACTCTCTGGAACCATGGTGTTTGCATGGCGGGCCAAGGTGCACTTTTTAAGGGGAGAACCAGAAACCTTATAGATTTGGGGCCAGCTCCTCAGGCGGTGTGAATTGGTGTTGTTCCAGAGAAGTAATGGGGCGATGCTGATTTGCACCAGCTGAGCATCTGGCCTTTGGACTAACCTGAGAGAGAGTGAATATTTAACCAGTGGAGGAACATTACCTTCCAAGAATGGAAGCTGCCAAGTTAATCAGTTTCCAGAATACATTAAAGATGCAGGTTCCAGGCGGATAAAAGTTCAAAACCTTGAGGATGTTCAAAGTCTTCCACAGCCTCCGGAGCAGTTATTGGTGTGACAGCTGAGTGCTAAACGAAGGCACAAGCCACTTGAATAGAAAAGATGACGCTTAACTTTCCCAAGGGCACATTTCCAGAATGGAGGGGCAGGAACAGGACTCACCCAATGGCCAGTTCAAAAGTCCTCCCTACCACCTTCACTGTCCACTCACTCACCACATCCCTCTGGATCCCCATGACAACCACGGAGGTTCTTTTTACCCCGTATCAGATCCAATGAGGGTTATGAACCATTGGAACAATTTACCAAGGGTTGGGGTGGATTTTCCGTCACTGGCAATTTTTTAAAAAGATATGCAGTTGTACAAAAGGAATTATTTTGGGAAGCTCCATGGCCTGTGTTATACAGGAGGTCAGACTAGATGACCACAATGGTTCCTTCTGGCCTGGGAATCTCTGAATCCTGGGGAGATTCTCTCTTTGGTTCCTCATCAGGACTTTGGACAATCTAAAGTAAAGCGAGATGCCGAAGAAGCAACAAGCTGGGATAGGGCACTTTAAAAGCACGTAGCCAGTTCTGTGTAGGCATCCAGTCAGGCAGTTCTCTACCTTAATATGTATTCAAGATCTCCTACAGGCATTGAGATCCTTGTGCAGAAGGTGTGATTGGCTGCCAATCTCTTTGCATGTCCAGGGGTGAAACAAACTTCTTTTGTTACACAATCGTGGTATTTCCACTATAAGTCTCTGGCTCTGATGTATTTATTGTATTTATTGATGTATTTATTGTTTAGATCTAATTTTATTAAATGGTCGGTGTCTTTCTTCAGCTCACAGAGCTGATCTAAGTCCCTTTAAACACCATGAAACAGATGGGAGCAGGGAGCGTGTCACATATTTATATTAAATCAAACTCCTCCAGGGAGACTTCCTGTACCCACATGAAGGCCTATAGCAAACTTCTGTGCCACAGACAGTGTACTCAGCGTACAGCATTTATAGAAATTAGTGTTGGGGTCTGCTCCCTAGCCTCTCCGGTTCGGACAAGCGTTATACCACTGCATATGAGAAGCACCACTTCAACTTGAGGAATGGCTTTACTTGCCAACCTGAAAAGGCCATCACTTAAATAATATTTGGATAGGAAACATGACATGATTTAGGAATTATGCTGACGATGGTCCCTTTGTCAAACCACATTCCATTCCCTAATGCACGTGCTCTTTGCAACAGGAAAAACTGAAGCATGGGAGAAACGTGCGGTCTCACTTAAGCATATTTGGATTGAGATTCTTCAATAATCAGCATCACTTAAATGTTTCAGCCTAGAACATGCCATTTACTGTAAGGCATTTTTACAGGTAGGAAGGTAACAATTTTACTGTACAATTTAACCTCCAGTGTGTTCTCCAAGGCTCAACACTTCCTATAGCAATGACAGATTAGAAGCTTTGGCTGCAAACCAATACCATAGACAAAAATCCCTGTTATTACTGTTTCTTCTTAAATTTAGGTGCATTAGATACTATGGACAGAACAATCCTAGGCTGGGTGACAGCAATATGATCAGGTGCTTGTAGAGCTTCACCCACACTAGTATACCAGTATAACTGTATCAGTAAAAAAAAAAATCATCCCCTTAGGGCACACAAATACACTGGTATAACTTTTAAGGACAGACCAGCCCTCAGAAATTACATCCAGCCTGCCTCAGATCAAAGGAACCCTGGATTCTGGTAACTCATTCAGAGGATTTATCTGGCATCTGCACTCAACTAGCGTCTGTGATTTTCACCTAAACACGCTTATTCAGTGGACAACAATTGCAATCTCACATTTGTCTGGATATAGCTAGTGACCTGAGAGCCCTGCCTCCAGCCTCCCGAGTCCTGCAGTGACACACAGCATGGTAAGAGTGCAGATCCACGGATGGAGGTACATTCCCCGACACTCCCAGTTTGAGTGAGAAAAGATGTTAACAGCACCACAAGCAAACACGCCCCGGACACATGGGAAGCACAGCTCATTCTACATAGCCATGTCTGCACTGGAATTTCTCAGGAAACCTGCAGGTGATGCAGCTGCACCAGTGGTAGCAATGGTGGAGGAGCTAACATCAGTAGGGTTCAGACATTTTTTACCATCATGTCACCAGAGTGGGGTTTGATGACATGGTGATAAAAACATCAGTGGCTGCCAACTTCTGATCTACAGTGAAGTTCTGGAACGGCCTTCCAAGGGGAGCAAAAACCTGAACTGTCTTCAAGACTGAGCTTGATAAGGTTATGGTGGGGATGGAATGATGAGACCGGCTACATGCCACTGTAGGCAATCCATGACTGCAAGCAGCAAATATCCCCAGCGGCTGGTGATGAGTTACTACAGAGAATTCGTTCCCAGGTGTCTGGCTGGTGGGTCTTGCTCACATGCTCAGTGTCCAACTGATTGCCATATTTGGGGCAGGGAAGGAATTTTCCCCCGGGTCAGATTGACAGAGACCCTGGGATTTTTCACCTTCCTCTGCAGCATGGGACACAGGTCATTTGCAGGTTTAAACTAGTGTAAATGGTGGATTCTCTGCAATTTGAAGCCATTAAATCATGATTTGAAGGCTTCAGTAACTCAGCCAGAGGTTAGGGGTCTATTACAGGAGTGGGTGGGTGAGGTTCTGTGGCCTGCAATATGCAGGAGGTCAGATTGATGATCATGATGGTCTTTTCTGGCCTTAAAAGCCTATGAGACCCTCCCAGCAATACAGTGAGGCTGCATCAGTCACAGCACAGTGGTGGAAGATTTCCTGAAAAACGCCAGTGCAGACAAGGCCCCTGGGACTTCCAGCTACTGACAGCAGAGATGCCCTACTCTGCCGGTAAGCAGGGGTGGGCAGACCTGAACGACTGGCACAGGCGATGGAAGTGTTTCTAAAAACGGCCATCGTATCGTCAGTGGAAAAGCACTCGCAGTTCCACAGCTAGCATATGTGGTTAGCTGGGGAGAGGAGACAAGGCTGGCATTGTTGACGTGTCCTTCCCCCTGTGCCAAAGCAACGGGAAAACAACGGAGTCAGCAGGTCCCACGGTCATCAGCTGTGCAGTGGTTAGTCTCCCCTCCAGTGCACCAGGCATTACTAACTCCCAGCTAAAGCCCCGCCCAGCTGAGGGTCTCAAGGCAGGACAGACTTTAATTAAGCTTCACAAGCCCCTGTAGAGGGAGATCACTACTGTTTCCTGTTTGCAGATGGGGAAACCAAAGCAGAGAGAAGTGATGCAGTGTGCTCAAAGCCACACAGCAAGGCAGTGGAGCTGGGGCAGCTGAAGAAAACACCAAGGAGCCTGGGATCCTCCTCCCTTTTCTCTAACTACTAGGGTGCACTCCTTCCTAGAACCAGAAAACAAGCTCAGGATTCCTAGTCTCTCAGATATTCTGAATGCACCTACCGCCACGGTGTCTACACTCCTTCTCTAACCACTAGACCATGTTTCCTTGTGCCAAGAGAAGGGAAAGACAAAAGCTTTGCTGAAAACTTCCCACTCTGTCCGGCCCTTTCGTTCATGATCCTCAGCTCCTGGTTGCAAGGTTAAACTGTAAAGTGATGAAAGGGACCATCAGCACAGAGGTGGGAGGGACGGTGGCGGCTCCAGCCCACTTTAATCTCACAGCCTCGATTTGTTTTTTCCCCTGATTCACTGATCGCCTCATGGGGGTGGAGAACATGTGACAGGGACTGGGCTCTGACTCAGTTGCTAATCTGGAAGGACAGAGATGGCATTGTTCAGACAAAGATTCAGGCAGCCAAGCACCCACGGTCAGGTCTGTGACTGGCTGATGGCTCTCTCCCACAAACTAACTAATGGGGTCATTTTACTACAAGACAAGCACAAAGGACAGGGCGAGAACCCAGACAATAGTCTAATAGTTAGGATTGGGAAGCAGAACTGGCTATTCCTAGCTCTGCCATTGACTCACAGTGACCTTAAGGGAGTCACTGTAACCTCTCTGTGCCTCAGTTTCCCCATCTGTAAGTGCTTTACCTATCCATGGAGATGAAGAAATTCTGTAATCAGACCGATAGGCCCTGCTCATCCACTCAGTGGTGTACCGTGGGTCTTTGGCACCCGGGGCCATACTTATATTGTCGTCCCCGCCCCCTGCCGTCAGCAGCGCCCCACGGGGGGGGAGGGGAGGGGGGAGGTGTCTGCAGGCCCATGTCCTGCTCTTCCCCACTCCCCCTTTCGGTGGCAGCGGCAGCGCTCTGTGGGGGGGTCTGCAGGTCCATTTCCCGCTCTCCCTCTGCTGTGGGGGTGGTGGAGGCTGTCTAGTGGCTGGGTGGGGGGGGGGGGGGGGGGGCAGAGGGGAAGGCGGAGGAAGGCAGTGAGGGGCCCTAGCTGCCTGCAACAGGGGGAGTGGTGGCTCTTCCTGCAAGGGCCTGGCCAGCACCCCTCCGCAGGCCGGCACCTGGCAGCATGGCCCCCCTTCAGTAAGCCACTGCATCCCCTGGAAAATTGGGTATGGCCTTGTCTTCACTGCAAGAGTTAGCTGGGAGTTAATGACACTTGAATTACTCCACTTGAGCTAATCTAGCTGGAGAGGGAATGAAAACACTTCACAGCAACTCTCCAGCATCACAGGGAGCCTGGGTGACTGGGTAAGAGGTCGACAGGTCCTTGTCATTTGAGCTGCTCCATCCTCACTGCATCAGGGCTAGCTCCAGCATCAACAACAGCTGAGCTGAGCTTCAACCGGCTCCCTCCTGACAGGCCAGAGAGTCTGAGTTCAAAGCACCACCTAATTCAGTTGTGGGAGTAGTTCTCCCCTGCAGCTGGGAGCGTGCTGCCTCGCGCAGACAGACAGACATGCACCAGATCTGCTCCAGCAAGTCTGCTAAAATGAACAGCGCAACTGGCGTGGCAAGAGCTGGGGCTCAGGCTAAATACCCAGGGGATCGGGGCTGTTTTGTACTCAGATGGCTACCACCTGTGCTTACGCTGCTATTTGCAATGCACTACCTCGAGCGGAGCTCACGCCTGTCCATCTACCCAAGCCGAGAAACTCCTCCCAGTTGCAGAAGTGCAGGTGAACAGGAGTCAAATTAGGGCCAACACCTGAGCTATAGCTCAAGCTAACACTGCAGCAAAGACACGCCTTAGAGGGATGGGCTGATGCAGTACTTAATTAATCGATGCCTGGTCTAAAAAGTGCTTTGAGATCTTTGCATCACCATAATGATAAATATTCCCGCAGGGTATTAAGCCTCATGCTTCAGCATTTAAGTATGTGGATACATACCTGGGCCACTGAGTGTGCATGACTCAATAGCTTGGTGGTTAGGGCACCTCGGTGGGAGACCTCTATTCAAATCCTCTCTCCACTGCAGGCACAGGGGGGAACTGAACCTGGATTTCCCACATCCCAGGCAAGTGCTCTAATATTCCAAGCACCACCCTCTCCTCCTCTAACCAGACTCTGAATGGGCCCAAGCCGGTAGGCAGCCTCAACACACCTACTGGCTCGGGCCCCGCAAACAAGATGGCTCACTGGGGTTAGGCGGGAGAGCGGTGTCCGAACACCTAGATGGAGACAGAAACGTGACCCCCCCCCCCCAGCAGCCCTCCGGGATGAGGCATCTCAACACCACCTGCCCTTAGCATGAGGGAAGTTTGTCTGTGCCTGCTGTGAATCAGCTCCCTGAAACCACCAGCCTCTGGCAGGACCAGCGCTGCCTTCCAGGCCTTGCTCTCTGTGCAAGTGGCGACAGGCACACACCAACCCGAGTCCTCAAAGCCTTCCCTGGACTGAATGAACATGACAGCAGGATGAGGCCTGCTGGTCCCAACGGAGCAGCACACACCAGTGTCAGAGCCAACTCAGATCCCCACTTTGCTCAACGCCACAACACTTGCACATGTTTATAGCGTAAACAAGAACAAATCGAACTTAACAGAAGAACACAGCCACACTGGGCTAGACCAATCTTCCAGCTAGTCGGGTAGCCCAGTCTCCTGTTTTCTGACACTGGCCCATGCCAGATGCTTCAAAAGAGCAGGGCAATCATCAAGTGACCCATTCCCTGCCATCTAGTTCGATATCAAAGAACAGATTCAAGGGGTAGTGAGTAAGAATCCTGGAAAGAAGTGGTTATATATAAAAGAATTATAACACACTTTCTAGAGACTAAACTCACAGGTTAACCTCCTTTCTAAAGGAGCTAATCTCAGCCAGACTGATCTCCAGTATTTTCAACCAACCCCGGTTGAGACGCCGTTTCAAAAAGCAAACCGGCTGTCCATTTACTTCCTCGGTAAAGGATGATGGAGTGTCTTCTTGGTCCCCCAGGTGTAGAACAGCCAGCCTTTCATGTGCACCTCAAGACAGGGTTCTCCCCTGCTGTTTGCTTCTTCCTGTTACTCCCCCGCCCACCCCTTTGAAGTTATCACAATCTTTCCTTAGAAGTCAGTGCAGACTGGTGAGAGGAGACCCACTGTGAACTATACAATACTTAATCTACATGGCAGCACCCAGCTAGATAAACATTTCTAGTCTGTCAGGAAACCTGTTTTTCACCTTTGCCCAGGCCCAGTCCCTAGAAACAGACTTTAAGAACATGATAATTTCCAGTGTAGACACACACAACCCATAACACGCGTTTTGCGAGGATACTGATGACCAGGGTGACAGCAGCTTTTATGTGAGACCTCTCGCGACACTTAGGTGAGCTAGAAAGGACATACTGAACGTGGGAGATCCCTGTAACCCCTCTGCACCCCCACACGGTTGAGGTCCTTGGGTCACAAGAGGCATAGGCACCTCGGGAACTTTTACCCTGAAAACGTAGCTGCCGAGTGAGTTTAAGTGCCCACAGGGTTTGGCAGGAGTTTTAAACTGGGATTTAGGCGCCTAGGTATGTTTGTGGATCTGACCAAAGAGACGTACCCAACATTGCACAGCTCGAAGCAGAGTTGGGACTAGAAGAATCCAGGAATCCTGACTCCCAGACCCGTTTTAATAAGATTATGCTTCCTCGTGGGTTAATGCACTAGTGTTTGTAGATCACCATAAAGTCCATGGAAGAAAAATATTATGGAAGTACAATAGCACCCAGTATCTCGTGAAGCATCGGTAGCTCTTTACTGCCTTTTCATGGCTGCACCCAGGCAGTTTCAAATTGCAGCTCACAGCCACCCTCATCACACAGACACGCAGACTGCAGAGATTGAAGACCCAGCATGCAATGCTCCATCTTCATATGAACTGCTGCTTATCACTTTGTTTTATGATAAAAAAGAAACTCCCAGGCTCCGGGCAAACGGCCAATGTACCCTTCAGTTGAGCAAAGTTTGTGCCTCATCCCAGAGCTCAAAGGAGTGGGAGATCTGGAGAGGGAACGTGGGAAGGGACTGAAGTGCTGTAGGATGAGATGGGAAGATGAGACAGAAGGCCAGTGTTCAGGGCTGGACTGGATTAAGTCTGATGACGGCCAGGGACGGTCTTAGGTTTTGTTTTGTTTTTTTTGTTTTTTGGGGTTTTTTTGGGGGTGGGGGGGGTGGGAAGAGGGGTCTTTGCACATTCCTTCCTTCCTTACCTTTACTATTTTACCACCACCCTTGCCCAATATACTGTTGTTAAATGATTGATTATATCCGTTCTGATTTTCAAAGGTGATACACTCATTGTAAAGCTGAATGCAAGTTAAAACAAAGAAAAGCATTTTAATTTTGGCACAATACTTGTAGTAATACACATAGTGATGCCATAGCTTTAATTACCTAATTACTTATAGCAGTGGTATTCAATTACATTTTCTGGCAGGCCAGACAAGGCACCCAGGGCTGACCCTAGAGCAAATGGCATCCCAGGCAAGAAGCATCTTCAGCACCCCCACCCTCCATTTGTTAAACTTTTGAATACCTTATTTTTTATTGCATTTGTAGCCCATTTCATGATTTTGATGCACGATTTGCATGCATGATGTATCCCTGTCATATAAGATGATAAAGTTGCATTCTAGGATCTGTAAATATGAGTTTATTCATGCCACACATAAGCAAATAAAAAAATCGTTTCCCCTACGCTTCTAGAAATTTTTTTAATTTTAAGAATGACTGAAATGTACTGACATCAGAGCTGGGCTCTAACATCACTCACTTCAGTTCATTATTATATCTCACTGACTGACTGGCGACACTCTGCCCCCGCCCCTTATATACCCGCGAGGGCATGACTGACAACATTCTAGGAGGTTCGAGGAAAAGACAGGTCTCAGAAAGTCTGGAAGGCTCCACAAGATTCTACAAAGGTCCAGAACATTCTAGGAGGTGAAAAATGAATCCACGTAGGGAATACCTGAAACATTTTCCTTCCTCTTTTGTCACTAACAACAAAAACAGCACCCCGAGCCCAGCACCCCCAACTGGTTGCCTGCCCCTCGAGCCAGCCCTGAAGGCAAGTCTTAGCCCTCCGTTGGGCACACTCTAGGGCCAAGAGGGTCTTTGTTCTCTAGCGAGCCTGCCAATGGTCAGAGCTCACAACCTTTCACGAGTGGTGTGCTGGATTATATTTATTAATCTAAAATCAGAAGTTAAGTGTGTCAGCAGACAATAGTCCAACATTTTGCAAACAAGTAATTATACAAATGCACTGCACCGCTATTAAAACAGCATGCTATTAATATTCATCTAATAAAACTATGACATTAAAACCAGAGGTTAAACTCAACAAAAAATTAACAGACATTTAATTTCCCTCTTTTGTCGCCTGAAATTTTGACATTTGCTTCCCCCCCCCCCACGGCGAAGTATTGCGCAGAACGCAATCAAGTTAACTAATGACATCACTTCGATTACTCATCGCTTTACATTGCGTAAGCGTCTGAGTAAGCGGCTGATTAAAAGGGTACCACTGTCAAATGAAATGTACCGACACAGTCAAGCTCCAGGGTATTTCAATGTAACTGAAAAGTTCCGAGGTTAAATACAGGGCCTGATGGTCAACAGAGGGCAAATAAACCGCAATGCATCTGCTCAGCCCCCATCAATTCAGCCCCCACCCCCATCTGCCCAGCCCCCCCAGGTCCCAGCCCACGTACACTGCCTAGGCTCACCTCTGCTCTGACAGGGGTTCTTCAGCCTCCCTCTGACAGATGAGGGGGAGTGCATCTAGGTCCCCTTCCTACTTCCAGGCAGGAGGGGGTGGGGGTACCTCCAGGGGCTCTTCACTCCCCACCCTGGTGTTACAGGCAGGCAGGGAGGGGGGAGGAGCCATCCCTGCTCACAGGAAGGGGGGGAGGTGGGAGTCACCCTGAGCTTTTAGGGCTCTTTCTGCTCCCTCTGAGAACAGGCTGGGCTCCGGAGGGGAAGGGAGAGGAGAAAGCGCTGCTGCCTTCCAGGAATCGTGATGGAAGAGCTGACGCCCAGCAGCGGGCCAAGGCCTTTGCATGGGACCTGGCCCGTGGGCCCCAACTGGAGAACCAAGTCAATTATACATATATGGGGCAAGGGGGGGTTCCTTCAAAATCCAAGCTGATTTGAGCTGCGGTCCCGCATGCACATGCATTAACGTGGTCCTGAGCAGGGCGAATGATAGCCTGCAGCCTTTCAGAGGCAGGCTGTGCCTTTGTGTCCAGGGTGGCGGTGCAGCTCTCAGAACTACAGGTGCAAGAGACAGGATTCTGAGCAGCCCGGCTGCATTGCATGCTGGGATCTGTAGTCTTTTCTAGCCCAACCTCTCTATTAAAGCGGCAGGGCTGCCACTTTATGAGGTTGCATGCAGCCTGCTGGCCATGCTCTGCGTGAGCACCTTTGCTCTAGCAAATCCCAGGGTCTGCTCTCAGTACAACCCCACTGCACTCAGGAGGCATTGCACAAGCGCAACCCAGGGCAGAGGGTGGACCTGCATCTGTCGCTGGCCTGCCTTGTCTTCCATGGTGAGCACAGCACCGTGCCAGCCTGCCATTTTGGAACCTCGTGCTCCATGCCTGCTAAATTCACCCCCGTCAGTGCTTTCCTTGTACTGTGAAACACTGTAATGCTGTCCCTTGGAAACAATGCCTATTTTGTTCAGCAGAGAAAACCTGGGGCCAATTAACTGTGCTATCAAGGGCAGGTGTCTCAGATGGCAACAAAAAAACCCAGCATTAATAATGGATAGGATGGAAGGAGATGCAATGAAGTGGGGAGAGGGAAGCCAATCAACTTAATGAAATTAGGAGCGTGGGTAGCAAAGGGCTATTTATAGAGTGTCCCTTGTTCAGCCACGTGCACTTGGATTCTGGCTCAAACCAGCTCCTTAACAGCAGTAATAATCATTAAAGAAAAGAAAGACAAAAAAAGGTGAAAGCTTGGAAAACTCACTGCCAGAGGTAAATCTTCAGAGCCAGGGCTGGCTGGAGTCAGAAGTAACTGCATTAGGGAGAGATTGAAAGGTTAATAGGAAACCAGCTGACACTGAAAGAGAACAATTAGAGAGGTTAAGGGGCTTAATATTAGATTAATGGCTGCCTGGAGGAGAAAAATCAGAGATTCCAGGAAACCGGAGTTTGCGCAGAGCAAGCTTTTCATAGACAGCCCCCTATCTGCTGCTGTCACCACTCCCCAGGGCCAGGCAGTTCTGTTCTTAATCAGTCTCTCCAATCCTCTCTCCTGCATACTCCCTCACTCTCTTCTTCGTATTTTCCCCCCCCCCCTCTCAGTTTCTCACTCTTTCTTAAACAGTAATAAATAACAGAGTAACGCTTAGCCCTTCTGTAGCCCTTTCCATTCAGAGACCTTAGCATGCCACTCTTCCAGGTGGGTCAGTATCACTCATCTCATCTTACAGAGGGGGGAAACTGAGGCACAGAGAGCAGGGGTGAATGGCCCGAGCTCACCCAGTGAGTCGGCGGAAGGGCCTGGTCTCACTTCCCAGTTCCGTGCCCTCGCCTCTGCCTCCCTCTGCCTGGGTGTGCAGTACTGACATCACGCAGGGTTCAGATGGGATATGCCCATAATAAAAAGGACAGAAAGGGTGGGTCTGTCTGTCTACACGCTGTCCCTGGGCCCTTGCCAAGACACAAAGGAGATAAGGTGATTAGAGAGGCCTCATGCAGGCAGGAAGCAACCTGAGGAGGGATTTTTATAAGGCTCCAAGATTTGCGCTGGATGCTTCTCTGAGACCCCCTCCTATCCCTTTGCTGCAGGAACCCTGGCTGACAAACTCGGGGTAGATTTTGGGGTCTCTCCAGCACAGCTGGTCATGGAGACAGCCTCTCTCCTGGTTTTGCATCTCTGATGCCCCAGGTATTGTCAGCACCCAGCTGACTGGTGTTTTTCTTGAAAAAGCTTTTTCTCATGTCAAAAAAAAGGTTCAGACTCAGTTAAGTTCCTCTTGCTAAACCCGTTTTCCCACCGTTCCTTTCTCTACCAAACTTCAAATAGCTCAGGGCCACTGCTCAGCTATTGCTGCCTGAAAAGTCAGGCCCACTCTCTTACTCTGGGCTCTGGCTGGATTTCACTCTCAGGGTCAACCCCTCGGGATGGAGCAAAGCCAAGAGAAAGGACTGTGGATGCATGTTTTGGAGCCAGGCTCTGGGCACTGCAACCAGTTGTAAGGGCTAAGGGTGGCAGATGGGCTTTGCAGCTCCCCCCACCCTATGCAAGGGTTTGGCCTGGCAGATCTGTATTGTTCAGAGACCCACCAACCATGCCCCTGGCTTGCCCATACTCTCTGCCTCAACAAGTAGCAATGGAGCATAACTGTGGCAATCTCCCCTTCAACTGCTGTTCCTTGCCCCCTCTGCCCATCCTGACATAGCTTTTAAGATATCACTGAGTCTGGGCAGGGCTTTGGGAGCTCAGCCAGGTGCTGGGAGGATGCCCCTGCAGTGCAGATAAGGCCAATAACGCTGATAGATCTGCTGTTCACTGGTGCGTCTCAGAGCCTGGGTTCTAGGAGGTCCCAATCACATGGCACACACCACCAGCTCCAACGTTTAAAGCACCAAAGCATGCTTTCCCTCTCCCTTTTCAACTCGAAGGAATTCCTGAAGGACACTGGGAGATTCTTTCCCACTGTGCCACCCCCACCCATTGTCTTTAAGAATCTCTCGGGTGGCTTGCGCTGCTCCCACACAGCGGAACACTATTGCCCAACTCCCCAGTGCTTCTGCCGCTAGCAGATTCAAACAAGCTCCAGCTGGCTGAATCCAGCTATTTCTTCAACAGATTCCTGCAGCCCAGCCTCACCTACAGAAAATCCGCTGTGCTGGTTAGAGTGCGGGACAGTGCAGGCAGCAAGTCCTTCCTTCACTGCTGAGGCCAGGCCATGATTTAGGTAACAACACTAGATTTTTCCCCCCTAAAATTTCCCACTTAGCAGGGAAATCAAGGTTCTAAGGCTCACTAGCATAAACAGGCTTCTGGTTATTGTTGGCATGTTAGCCACCACCTCATGTAAGGTTCCTGGGTGCAGGATTAAATGACATGGTGCTTAAAATGCTGCTGGCTGGCGTACCTGGGTGCTTCTATTGTGGCCACTAGGGATGGAGCTGTATAAGCGGTAGCAATGGTGAGCTATTTTAAGAGGAAAAGGCTAGATACAGCCAAGGAGACCCTATGTGGGACAGCAAAAGCCGTGTTAGTCAGTCTGGGAACTAGAGAGACAATAGATCTGTCTGTGTCCAGAGCCTCACTAAAGGAATCTCCTTTATATTTGTTACACCTGACTCATTTCTCTTTTCTACAACAGGCAACAATACAAGAAGAAATATTGTTGCTCCTCTCTCTCCAACATATGGGTTTTTCATGGATTCCCGCTTAGCCTCCACATCTTCTTAGAGCGAGAAGAAGCCATTTGAAAGGATATAATTTCCTCCATTTGTTATTTTCTATTTTACATAAAATCATTTCCCAATTCTAAGACCTGATGCCACACCGAAGGTTGTTTGCATTTATAATGTTAAATCATTGGCACTACACCTGGGTCAGAAATTTCAGATCCAGAGATGATCTTCACCAAAGCTTAGGAGGGTTGGGGTAGGGGGAGGCAGGAGGGCAGTTGGACTAGGGCAGTTGCTGCATCCCCATCCCGATTAATTAATAATGCTCTTGCCTTTCAGTGCACCTTTCACTTGAGGATCTCAGAGTGCTTTACAAACAACCATTAGTCCTCAAATCATCCCCAGGAGCCAGACAAATAAATATATTTCTTTCTTGTATTTATTTCACACATTATCCTGTGCACCCATCACACTGCCTTTGGGTGCAGATCCAAAATGTAAAACAGTTTCATAACATGGTAATATTAAAGAGACTCCAGCCCAACCATTAAGCATGTTACATTCCCTGTAGTCACCCCCTTTAGGCAAAAACCTGAGAAAATCCTAACAGCTATTGTTTTACCAATGGGGAAGTCATGGCCCTGAGAGGTTAAGTGACTTTTCCAAGGTCACACAGCAAATGACTGAACGGAACTGAGAACAGAACTCTGGAGTCCTGGCTCTTGCTGCTAGATATTCTCCCTCCCTTAAAGGTGGCCTCCAAAGACAAAGAAATTGAGCTTGTGCCCTTTTTTGTTTGTGTTTTAGACTGGATAAAGGGGTCTGAAGGGGTTTTATTCAAATACATTTTTAAAAGTATTTTTCTGCTTGCTTTCTTCCTAGAAATGCAGGTCTTAAATCTACCCTAGAGAACTACTGAAATGGTACCAAAATGAGAGACAAGTGAGTGAAAGCTGAGCAATGGAGAGGAGAGGGGATTTTTGTACACCGTAAAACACTATATTTGTTTTGTAAATGCCACTTTAATTCCAATGCCTAAGAAACACCTGTGAGAAAGGATGTCTTCATTAAAGACTTGACACCCTCTTCCTTTCAGGTAAGGTATGAGGGCTCCCAATACTTAAATCCTGAGAACACCAACAGATCTCCCAGTGAAACTTGGGCATGTCAGATATGACATCCCTGATATTTCTAATATAAAAATCAAGTGGACATCTCCCCTTTCCTCTCATGTAGTCTCCTTTTATCCACCCTACAGAAGCCAAAAAGGTCCCAAGCCATTTTTTTTTCAAACTCTTTGCAGATTACATTTAAGTCATTCTGAAGTCTGACCTGTGGAGAAAAGGGGACAGTTTTCAAGGTCCATTTCTTTGCTTATCATCACTCTGTTAATTGGGGCGCTGGCAGCACATTTGGTTTGCTGCTTTGGACAAAGCCATGCATTGGTTGCCTTTGTGATCCAGACAGTCAGTAATAATTCATCTGAAATATAAAGCCTGAAGCAGGTCTTTTCTTTATGTAATGGGGGATTTGGCAGAGTTCATTTCCATCATGTGCAATTAGTTTGTTTTTCACATGGACATTTTCCAGCCTGGCTGTGTGTGCAATTATCTAACTGAAAGCAGAGCCTAAAATGAAAGTGGTTGCAATGGCAAACAGTGAGCAGCCAGCGGTTAGAACAGGAAAGTAGGTGTTAGGACTCACGGGTGCTATCTCTGGTTGTACTTCAAATTAAGTGTGGGGCATTGGCCATGTCACTTAACCTTGATGTGCCTCAGTTTTTCCACCTGTAAAATGGGGATGATAACTGACTAAACTACAGAACAGGGAGATGATGATTATTATTATTTATTATGGCAATGTCTAGAGGCTAGCTCAGAATGAGATCCTATTGTGTGAGGCACAGCACACAGATATAGCAAGAAATAGTCCCAGCCCCGAAGAACTTATGATATATGTAGACCAGGCAGCCTCAGGGTGAGAGAAAGAGCTAGAATCTACAAGCCGAGTGAGCTGAGGGCTGATTTGCAAATGGCATGGTAGGGCCACAGTTTTATCTGTGTTGGCATTTCAATCCTTTGAGTGGGGTCTAGTGAGCAGGGGGGTTAGCTAAGCAAAAAGACAAAATGTATGTCTACAATGGAGCTAGAGGTGTGATTTCCAGCATAGGGAGACATACCCACACTAACTCTGGTCAAGCACAGAGCGTAACCATGGTAGCAAGAGCAGCTTGCTGCCTGGAGTAGGTGCCAAGGGCCTCAGATGGGACTGCGCTCAGGGTGGCTGGCCTGTGCTGCTGTCCATACTGCCGCAGCTACTTCTGGTTTTAACGCTCCCGCAAGTCTGTCTCCTTGAGCAGGAGGCAGGGAGAGGGGACAATGCATGGCGGGAGGGAATGATGGACAGGTATGGAGTGAGGCTGGGGTGATGAAGTAGTTAGGGGGTTGGTGCAAACAACCACTCAGCACAAGGCAGCGAATGTCTATTGAAAACTTTAGAAAGCAACCTAAGGACATCATCGGCGTCCCACAGTCCTTGCTGAGACTGCAACAGTTCTGCCCATCTCCGTCTCTGCCTGGCTCCTCCCTGCAGTTTCTCTCCTCAAAGCAATGTGGCAGTAGGATGCCCCATGGGTCCTGGTGCTCTCAGAGAAGGGGAGGTGTCCTGGGACAACTCTGGCTGGATCCCTTCTCCCCAGGGGAGCAGTGCCTGCTTAAACTGCTCTGCAGCTGTGAGATTTAATTCGGGCCCATTTACACACAGTTTGAGGGTCCTCATAACTATAGGGGTTTTGAAACAGATGTAGTTAAAGTGCTTCAGCCTCCTTGTGTGGATGCTGTTATACGGGTATAAGGGTGCTTAGTCCAGTGCAGCTTATTCCTGTAGATATACAATATAAAGTGGAACAGCGCCTGTGCCTAGACATGCCCTTAATGCCTGTAAAGCACTGAGGGAGTTTAGGCACTATAGAAGCACAAGCATTATTCTTTACATAAAAGAGCCTTCACCAGCAAATGAATTTTCAAGAGTTCTCTGAACAATCCAGTACCGGGGCCTTTTAGCAGGAAACCTTTAAAAACTGGTCTGTAAAATGAAATCCACCTCTCCTAAAAACCCAGTTGTTATTTTTGTTTACTGAAATACAAAAGTGCAGGAATCTTCAATGACATTTGTACTTAATCCCCACAAACACCTTTCTTCGGAACGGCCCTTGGTGGACAGGCCCCAGGTTTGCTTTGATTCTGAGGTAAGCAGCTTACCGCAATAGCAAATCAAAGCTTCTGTGGCCAAGTAATTATATGAAAACTAGCACCACAGCCTATCCTGAGAAACTGCAGCCTGAAGCCTGGTTTGGCTTTGTTTGTATTCTCATGTGGGATGTCTTTCGCAAGAGATGAGATGGCTGCCAAATAATCACTGATACTAGGGAGCCACCGCGTGGTCAGTTGTATTATAGTCATCACGCAACATATCCACACAGAAGTGCACAAAAACTCCTGGCTGAATTTATGAACAAATTCCATTTCACTTGGGGAAAAAGTTGCACGAGCTGCAGAGGCTGATTTCTAGCTGAGACCAGTGCAGTCCCTGCCCGAGATCATCTCATTATGCCTCCCACCTATTCAAAGGGAGGAGGATCCCCTCTCACACCAAGTCAGCATGGTTTCTATTTGCTCAGCCAAAGGGATGCCTTCAGCTCAAATCTCTGGTGACGGGCACACACAAGATCTAGTGACACCATTTATTGGTGACCTTTGTTCTAGGGTCTAGCTGGCAGACTTTGCATTGCCCAATCAGATGTTGTACTTAAGTATTATCCCTATTTTAGAGATGGGAACAGTGAGTAAGAGATGCTAAGTCCCTCACGCAGGGCTACAGAGGGCACTAGTATCAAAAGCAGAATCAGAACGGAGTTAGATTCAGAAGACCTGGATTCACTTCCCACCTCTGACACAAATACCCTGTGTGACCCGGGGCAACTCAATCTCTGTATCTCATTTGCACATCTAGGAGATGGGGATGATAATACTGCCTTTGTCCATTTATACTATATAGTCTTAAGGGTAGGGACAATCTCTTACAATACATATATACATCGTCTCCTGATAGGGCCCTGATCTTGTCTAGGACCTCCGGGTGCTTCTGTGAAACAAATAAGTAACAATTGGGAGTTCCCAGCATATGACTCTGTATTCAGATCCAGAGACCACACTTTCCTCTGGTCAAGAAACTGAGATATTTAGATTAATAAGGTTAAAGTTACAGTCTGCATGACTGGTTTATGCACAGGTCAGTTAAAGAAATGATGGTACCTACTTACAAAAGTCTGTACCTGCGATGAGGATTATGAAGCATTAGTGTATATTGTACACATGTGGGATTTTGGTTTTGTATAAGTAACCCCCCATAGATCTTGAGGTTTGCTGGTAACCATCCACCAGTCTTTATACCTTCAATCTCCTGACCCACCCACACACGCATGAGGCGCTCATTATTGCCAGTGGCCTGGTATTGGGTGTTTTTCTTAAAGCCCCAGCTGCTGGAGTCCTCTCATTAGATAAGGATCTCAGAAAAAAGGTTGAAAACAAACCCTAAAGGCTCAAACAGCAGAATGTAAATAGGCCCCATCCCCAACATTTAAAGAAAATCAAGTGATTTTTAAGCCAGTCCCATTATTTTTGGAGGCATTGGGACCACAACTCCCTGTGAAGGATTCCGTCGGCAGATAATTCAAATAAAGATTCCCTGGGTGCACACCCTAAGGAAATGTGCTGCACACGCCTATGATTTAGATACTGTTTTGAGTTCTTTTTTAAAGTTCTACAAGCCCAAACAGAACTGCAGCTGCTACTGCAGGGCGAGAGTTATGAAAATCAGAAAGTGAAACGGAGCCACTTCACTGTCCAAGCTGAGTGAAAACACACACACTAAAAACCAGCACAAATGGTGAAACGTACACTGCATTTTACAATACTTTAAATTTTAATTATTATGGATGTCACTACCAACAGAGAGACAGGAAGACTTTCCCCATTTGTAAAATGGAAAGAACATTTACCACGATTAATCAGGTAAAGATATATGGTACTATATAAAATGTTAAATAATTAATAGTACATTATTATTTTGCATTAGGTTATTCTTGCAGTCCCTTTACTAGCCCTTTGCAAAACCTCTTTGATCATTTTGTTTTGCTCTGGACCCATCCCTGCATGAGAAGCAGTGTAGGGCGGTCACTCCAGTGGAGAGGGCACTAGATGGGAAATCATGAGAGAGGAATTTTGTTCTTAGCTCACTCATTGCACGACCTTGGGAAAGTCACATTACGTCTCTGTGCATTAGTTTCCCCCTCTCCATTAATGCATGTTATGTGATTATATGCTATAAAACATCAAGTGCACAAGACACAAAGGAAATTGGCAAAAATCAGTGAAACTCTAAATACTGTCCCAAATGCTATATGCAGGCTGACACATCTTTCCGCTGCATACGGAATGTGGACATAACTGCAAATATGACCAAATTTTTTTAAAAATGACTAGGGATTTTGGGTGCACAGCTCAAGACACCTTTAAAGGGGCTTGATTTTTAGAGGGTTGGTGCTCAGCGGTTTCTGAAACTCAAGTCCCTTTAAAGAGTTTCAAGCTAGCACCCAAATCTTAAGGCACCCAGAATCACTAGTCACTTCTGAAAATCCTGACCACGGTTTTTGCCACATTAACACAAATGACAGGTGTTGAAACACCAGCCACACCAGAGCTATGTATATTAACCATGATGGGTGGAAAACGTTTGGGCGTTGGAGCTTTGTATCTCTCCCTCTGTTAATAACCAAATGAGGAGTTGCTATGCACCTGATGAGGTAAAATGGCTCCCTGACATAATGAAAACAAAATCCATGGAACAGGTGACATAGAAGAAAAGAACAAGTATGGGAAAAAACCCTCATATATTCACGAACCCCCAAATTCACGAACTATCTTAGGAGAAATAACAAAAATATCAATACGACAACTCTGGTATGGAGTATAACAATGGAGCCTGGCATGGGATTTAAACCACACTTGGTCTAAACCTGAGAACACAAGGATAATTTAAATATGGGCAACTGAAGAAACACATAACGGGTCATCTAATTCATGAAACTGCAGTATAAAAGAACAGGACAACGATGGATGAAGCTCAGTGTACAGTACAGTAGCACCAAGAGGTCCCAACACGCTGGGTGTTGTACAAATACAGAGATAGTCCCTGCCTCTGAAGAGCTTACAGCATAAAGAGACAAAACGGACACAAGGAGGAGGGAATCAGAAGCCTGTGAGGAACAGAACCAGTCCAGTGCCCAATCACTAAACTATGCCACCTCATTTGATATGTTATAGGCAGGGCAGGTAGCAATGCCTGTAGTAGAAGGTGCCTGACGCTTTCCATTATAAGACCTCGTTTTCAGTTGCTCACAATTTTAAAAACCTTTAACTTCATGCTGAAATTTTCAATGCTGGGCATCTGCCTCAGGCTGATTAGGGGCAGAGTAGGGCAGGAGGTGGGGAGGATAGGGGAACAGAGCCAGACTTTGGGGGAAGAAGGAGACCAGGGACAGAAGGATCAATAAACCACTTGAGCCCACTGCCCTATAGAACCTGGAACAGAATTCAGCAGTCCTGAGTCTCTACAATCCATTGCTGGCAGCAAATGGTTGTGAAACCCACTGGCAAAGAGTGCAGCTCATAGAATCATAGAATATTAGGGTTGAAGGGACCTCAGGAGGTCATCTAGTCCAAGTCCTGCTCAAAGCAGGACCAACCCCAACTAAATCATCCCAGCCAGGGCTTTGTCAAGCCAGGCCTTAAAAACCTCTAAGGACAGAGGTTCCACCACCTTCCTAGGTAACCCATTCCAGTGCTTCACCCTCGTGAAAAAGTTTGTCCTAATATCCAACCTAGACTTCCCCCACTGCAACTTGAGACCATTGCTCCTTGTTCTGTCATTTGCCACCACTAACAACAGCCTAGCTCCATCCTGCCTGGAATCCCCCTTCACCTTCTAGTGTCTGATCTGCACACACAGGCTACTGCTGCTACCAAATACGCTGACTGCTCAAGTGGGCAAGGTCTATGGTGTGGCTCTAAAGGTCCAAACCCTCCCGATGACCCAAACTGGGGGCCAACATGGTTCCATGTGATGGAATTTCTGTTTAGAAAAGCTTCAGAAATGACATCCTAAAGATACCTACACTACAAGAGCATTAAGGTTGCACCGTCAAAGAATCCAAAGTTAGGAAATGGCAGCAGTGAGATTGCCTGTGAAACTTGAATTCAGCACCCGTGTTTGCATGCATTATGATACAGTCTATTAATTGCATGGTCACAAACTATTTTTTTCTGAGGATCCCTTACTCATTCAGTGCACAGGCTGGACAGTGATTAGGGTTGGATAGCGAATGTCTGTAGAACTTGTTGTTTTAATTGAGATGGAATATAGTGACCCAAAACTGTTAACATAACCCAGTCACTGTCCAAAGGTGAAGTGTTAAACAAGGTTCGGAATTTTGTAAAAGCAGAAACCTCAGTCTGCTTCATACTACAGCAAACACATCGTTAAAGTTTTTTTTTAACTTTTTATTAAAGATAAAGAAAAGAAGGAACAAAGCATTGAAACATTTGAAATGTAGCATTTTAAATAAGGCTTTAAATAACACAGTCAACCTGTGGAACTATTTTCAAGAGGATGTTATGAAAGCCAAAGCTATAACAGGGTTCAAAAAAGAACTAGATGAGTTCTTGGAGGATAGGTCCATCAATGGCTATTAGCCAAGATGGGCAGGAATGCAAAACCATGCTCTGAAATGTGCCTAGCGTCTGTTTGCCAGAAGCAGGGAAGCATCTGGCATTGGCCACTGTCATAAGACAGGATACTGGGCTACATGGGACCATTGGTCTGACCCAGTATGGCCATTTTTATGTTCATTTTAACAGTGTCCTTTGTTCCCTTTCCCTTCAGCTGGAGAGAGATTTTAAAAGGAAAAAAAACCCAGTATCTTAGATGTATCAAAGATGGTAAAACTGTCCATTGGGGAAAAGAGAAGCAGCTAGTTGAGATAAGCTGGAACTGTTGTTATTAAAGTCCAATCCCATTTCATCTCAGGTGGCATTTGGGACTGAGCTGGCGGTGGTGATGTCTGTCTCTGTGGTAGATGTGTAAAACTCATGCACTGCACAAGAGGAGTTTCTGTGCAGTATACAAATAAATCAAAGCCACTGTAATTCAGCAAGCTCTTCGGCTGGGGTGCGAGTACTCATTTGTCTACTATCTCTGTGACATGGTGCATCGTACAATGCTTTCCCTTGCAAATGAAAAAGGGATGTGCTCCGTGGTGTTCATGTCTAGGTCAGGCTTTGGGCCATGAGAGCGTGGCAGAAAACTGGATAGTTTGTATAACTTTGGATGCCAAACAGTTTTGAAGCAAAGTTTCATACAAACGGGTAAAAGCTTTCCTCTCAGCTAGACAGAGCCCGCAAGTGACTGGAGGGCCTGGTAGTATTGGTTCTCACCCACAGGCTCAGATGAGCTTGGTTCAAATCCTGCACATGTTGAGCCTGGGGGATTGAAAATTCAGACACATTTGATTGGTCTCCAGGAAGTCCTCCCAGCAAAGTGAAGATGTTCCTTTGTAGACAGCTGTATGTTTCCAGCTTGGGAGATGGAGTGTTTTATTCCTTGCCCAAGTTTGTGTCTGCTGTGAAAATGAAAAGTGTCTGTCAAACTATCAACTGGCTTTCAAACGTCTAAAAAACAGTTCTCACTGCTTCCCAAAAGCAAGCAATAGTCCATGTCGTACACATGTAAATCAAATCCACTGCATTTCAACAAGCTGTTAGCTGGGGTGTGAACATTCACATGTCTTCTATTTCTGTGAAATAGTACATCATACACACCTTTCCTTGCAAAAGACAAAGCACCATGCTCCATGTATACAGGTCAAATTTAGGCTCTGGTGGTGTGAGAACCTGGCAGAATGTATTCCTATGCAGCCAAACTTGCGGTACTGCTCAGTTTTTAAAGGGCAGTTTCTACCTAACTGGTGAAGGCCTTCTCAGGAGTTATGAAGTCCAGCCATAAAATGTCCAGACGGCCCAGTGGATGACTGTCCCCTACAGTGCGATTTTCCATTCTTGATTTGTCACTCTATTTTTCACTGCATATTTTTTACATGCAAATTTCCATTCTTGATTTTTGACATTCAGATTTGTACATTCAGTTTTACATTCTCCATTTTGTCATTTAATTTTACATTTTTCATTTTCCGCATTCAGTTCTTAACATTTGATAATTCTTTCTCCATTTATAACACTCATTTTGGACATTCAATTTTCCACTCTACAGTTCTGACACTCCCTTTTCCACTCCATTTTCAACATTAGATTTTCCAGTCTCAGTTTTTGACAATCCATTTTCCATTCTTGATTTTTGACATTCCATCTGCACACATTGATTACAAGCTAAAGGTGATGATTCTGAAGAAGGCCCTTATTAAAATATCAACTGCACTTTGTTGGAGGCCCAGTACAATTTGAGTTGCTTGACCACTGTCCTAAGACCTAGCATAGCTTCAGTTGCTTGCTTGGCTATTCTGACCCCTGTGGCATGACATCTTCCAGTTGGCAGAGATTGAATAACCTTATAGATGTCTCAGTTTCTGCACACCACGGCACATAAGACAAAATACAGATACTGTATTGCTTGCAGCTGCACATAGATAACAGTGATGGGAACAAGAAGTTATCCTTGAACGTCTAGGGATACACTGTTTTATTGCCAAGGGGCATATTTTTACTCCGCCCCTCCTATCACCAGATGTTGTTTTGACGACCCCACTTATTATGGTGAGAATGGAATGTAGTTAAGGGTGGAAACCCAATGTAGGTAATTAGCATATATGATAATGAGAGAGAGAGAATTAGGTGAAGGTTGTTTATGGAAGGGTATAAGTAGTCACCACTTAGACAAAGGGGGGTGCTCCTTCAACACCTGACTCCGTGGGAGGTGCTGCCGGTTGGACCAGAGGATACACTGACTCCCTGGAGGGGGCCCTGAAGAAAGCCATTCCTGTTTACAGCCTTCTGAGTGACTGCTTAGCTCTCCAGGCTTAGTGAGTAGGATATATTGTAGTTAATTTTAGGCTTTGTATCCAACTAGTATATTTATAGAAAACCTTGCACATTAAACCTTATTGATCTGTAAATTGGTATCTCACTGGTATCCACACTGATCATAGTGTCCAGAATCAACAACTGGCGTCCCTGTTGGGCTCGATCAGCTGTGAGTGAGACAATTTTTGAGGCGCACGGTGCAAGGGTTTCTCTCACTGCTTGTCAGCAGGGTAGCAACCTGTCTGGCACAGTTCTCCAGAAAGCTGTATTTGTATTTGGCTTCAGGAGGAGGGCATGATGTCCTCTACAGGAATGTGTTGTGAGTCAGGCGGTTGAGGGGTTGCCACTCCCGTTCTCCTTTCGCTAGAACCAGTCTCGGATATGGAAGCTTTTGTGGATAACCTGGGTAAAAATCCATGGTCTAGAGAAGCATTTAAGGGTAAAATGGCCTATGCAGACTTGATGCTCCAGTGGGAACAATTTACAGAGACAAAGCCTGATTGTAAGAAAAAACTCTTGGCTGCTTTACATGGGCTGGTTTTAGTATCTAAAACCTTACTGAAGAGTTAGGGAAGTTAGCCAAAGAAAACAAGGAGCTGCATGAACAATTAATAGCATGCCAAGGTCAAGTACAGAAACTGAAAATAGAGTATGAATCTTCAGTGTCCCACTGTCTCACTCAGGCTAATTTGCTCTCTAACTCTCAGCGTGAAGCAGAGGGGTACAAAGAAGAAGCTAAACAGTTGGAGGAAATAGCTCATTTCTGGGAAGCGAAATGTAAGGACGAGCAAGCTGCGGTACGCGTTGTCCTGGAGGAGAAAAAGAGGGAAACTGAGGGCCAGTCCCATGCAATTTGTCGGCAGCAGTTGTCTCAGTGTACAAATTGATCGGCTACTGCTCAGGGAATTACTGCTGCCATGCAGGCAGACAGAGGTTGTGACGGTGCAGAGAGTGATGGTATGCAGGACTTTGATCTGTCAGCCCTCTGTTATGCAGAGGCTGTGTGGGATAAGAACCTGTCAGATCAGAACATAGAATGTTCTTCCCCCTGTGCTCCTCTCAGGCAGATAGTAAAACAGCTGGCTAAGGGAGATATGCGGCTGTGCCCATGGCTCCTGTGATAGTAGAGACCAAGGAAGAGACTATTGGAGGGGGGAGGAGGAAACCACCACTTACACTACCACCCAAGTGAATAAGATACTGAGACCTGAGCAAGCGCAGGCACTGAAAAAAACTTTAGGAAACATCACCCCTGAGAATGTAGTTGCCTGGTTTGCCTCGGTTAAATTATAGTGATTATGCTCTGCTCTTAAGGGAATGTCTCCCATTGGACACCTTCTTGCAACTTCCCGTGGATATACAGAAAGGAGAAAGAGCACAGAGGGGTACCCTTATGAAGGATGTCTTTGATGTAGTAGATTCTGGCAAGCACATTGAGGTACGTTTTCATTAGGAGCGGCAAGTCCTAGGAGAACGCCCTGATGCTTACTTACAACGTAAAAAGATCCTATGGCAAGCCATGGGGCATGAGGAGGAAGGTCAAGACCTTATGAACATAGACTTTGCAACTCACTTCATAGAAGGGCTACGTCTGCAAGTAAAAGTTGCCTTGGGTACTCTGAATTTAATAGCTCTGACGTGGGAGGCACTGTTACAGAGAGTTCGGCAAGCTCATTTACTAGTGAGCCAAGCCTTCCCTGATAAGCACAAAGTGAAAGTTGCTGCACAGACAGGGGAAAAATTGGCTTCTCAGATCACCTTTCAGAATCAAAGGAGCAAAGAAAGGTGATTTAGTCCCTGAGGGAGCTAACAGAGGGCGCGGGCGAGGCCGTGGGAGAATCGATCCCCTGTGCTGGGTACTGTGGAATCGAGCTCTCCGATATGCCCCTAAAGCTCTAATTGATGGCAAATCAAATAATCAGCTGGCTGGGCTGATTTGTCAGAAGGAAAGGGAGTCTCACACTCCGCAGAAACTTGTTGATGAGGGTCCATGGCCGATCCCACCTCCTGAGGGGAAGCCCTCAAAGGCATAGGGGGGCCAGGTGTCCCTGAATCCCCTGATATATGTGGCACCCTTAACATCTGATAAATTGGGAAGACCTACTATCTGGGTGGATTTTGAACAGGGGGCATTTGGACAGCATATGCTTGTAGATACTGGTGCCACTATTTTATTGATTGATGACCGCTTAGTTCCTGCAACAGTCAAGTTAAAGGGAAATCACCGGCAGAGGTTAGAGGGTTTTGAAGGTTCCAGCATAGATATGTCCCTCTCTCATCTCCTTACTCACACCATTGTAAGGAAAACATGGACAGGGATTTTTGGTTTGGCACATGCTGGAGAAGCAGCTATTTTGGGCATGAATTGTATGCTTAAGATGCAGGCTGTTGCTGATTTAGTTAATTGGGTGTTGTGGATTGGATTGGGAATTCCTGGAGTTGTTGCAGCTGCACACAGGGTGGCAGCTCTTAAAGCACCAGAGCCACTCTCAGTTACAGCAGAGCACGATTTCCTGGATGTTGCTAACATAGTACAAGCACACCCACAAGCATGGGCCAAAAATAAATTGGATTGTGGCCGGGTGAATGCCTGATCAGCAGAGAGCGGAATTAATTTGTGAACTGCCAGCACCCACTGATGTCTCTGCATTGCGTTCCTTCTTAGGTCTTACAGGATGGCTCTGCAACCATGTGGAGAATTTTGCCTTAAAGGCACAGCCACTGTATCAACTACTGAGGAAGGGAGTACCCTGGAAGTGGGGCCCAGAACAGGATCAGGCCCTATTAGAATTGAAGCAAGCGGTAATCTCTGCCCCTCCACTAGCATATCCGGATAACACTAAACCATTTGTGTTGCAGTTAGCTCATTTCCCAAAGGGAATAGGAGCTATTTTAAGCCAGGAGGGGAATTCTGGTCAAAAGCCAGTGGCATTTGCCTCTCAAGTACTGGAAGGAGCAGAGATCACCTTTACCCCTTGTGAAAAAGAAATGTTGGCATTGATATGGGCTTTGGGGCACTGGCAATACCTTACTGGTTCTGCCCCAATTATTTTGCGAACGGCCCACACCCCTCTTAAGTACATAGTGTCTGGGAAAATTAAAGAAGGGCATGTATCCAGCCCTAGCTTGGCTAAATGGACCACAGCTTTAATGAATAGAAATGTGGCAGTCCAACCACCTATGGCTTCCAACCAGGCCCCATATGCACTGATAATTGAGGGTTCTGAGTGTAATTGCCCTTTGTCTTTGATAGAGCCGGCCCTTCCTAATGCAAGACCAATAGAGTTTACAGGCAAAGGCAATTACAGAATATCACAGTATAATTCCTCTATTATGCCATATGATTTTGCAGGCCACTGGATAACAACAGACATGGAAATTAAACATATGCTGTAAATAATTGATACTAATTGGGGTCTATAGATCCCATTTTTGTTTTGTGTTTTGTTTGTAGATAGTTATTACAAAGATCCAAGATGGTACACAGAAATACAAGATCAAGACATTCAATAAGAAAAGTTGTATGGTGTTCTTGTTATTGTTTTGCTGTGTGTGTTTGCTGTGCTGTGTTGGTGTGAACGGGAAAGATGGTGCAATCTCAGACAGATGTTGTGGGATAGTACCCGTGCCCACTACCGGGTGGCTGGGGGAAGATGTTTTGGAGCTTAAGATAAAGACTTTTTGTAATTTTGAGGGGCAACTCACAATTAATGCCACCAAAGAAGAAGCTGGCCCAGATGATTTGGTTTATTTACACAGAGTGAATTGGACCAGAGAGGAACAGAGCAACACACTGTTATGGTGTAAAAAATGGTCTGAAGTAATTTACAACAAAGCCGATTTTAGCTATTACTACATGGGGATATTTCACCTAATAAAGGGAAAGACACCTGTCACTGAACTGAAGGTATACTATCCTCAATGGATTTTAGTGAATCTCTCTGCAAGTGTAGTGATGTACATAAACACCTATTTGAGTGTAGTTGTACATTGTGCTCCCAAGTCCAGAGAATACAATGTTGGGGACTTGGTGTTAAAAGAAAATTATAAGATCCAAGTACTGGAGACCCCAAAGGTACACCTTGTGAAAGTACACGTAGGCATACAAAATATTACCATATCCCACCTACATCCCCATTGTGCACCGTTTGTAACACCCCCTAGTACAAGAATGGCTGCTCTGGATGGACAGCTGGGTAACACACAATGCTAACATACATGCACGTTCCAAGCGAAACATTGGAGGAGATATTTTGGGAGGTATAGGAGCATCAGCAGGAGTGCTGAATTCAATTAATGAAGAAGTTTTGACAAACAACTTAAGGATCCTAGGCAGAAGCCTTGGAGCCCTATCAGATCCCATAGTACACACACATTCAGCTTTGGGATATGGAGAAAAGTTACTTGGAGATATATTAGTAACCTGGGAAATGAATAATGAAAAAGCACGCCTGAGCGTTTTAAACCTCACAAAAATTATGATAAATGCTATCTTCAAAGCTTTAGGTTGCATACAAGCACAGCTTTGGGCTCAAGAAATAGGCCAAGGTCTCATCTGACAAGGACTTAGTGGAGTCCTGCCTGATGAAATAAAGAAATTGATTTGGGATGATGCCACCACCCAAGAAAGAGCCTTAAGTCATTGGTGGAAAATGCTAAATTTCACAGTAGATGCCCAGGCTCAAGTGTTTACAGCATATGTAATGACAGCATCTGCTGCTCACCTCATAGACATACACAGAGTAGTCCCCCTAGGCCTCAATGTAAAAAGTGGAGTGTTATGGCCTATTGAACACCTGACATGGGGATTGAAAGAAGGAAATGAAACTCGATTGGTTAGTTTACAAAGCTGCACATGTGAAGCCATGTTGGGATCAGAATTGGGATATATTTGTGAAGAACCACTGGCACAATTTACATACCCTTGTAAGAAAGATTAATTGGATGTATGGAATTGACAATATGCTTTGTTACCTAATAATAGCATTAATTCTACCATTGTGTACATTGGACAAGGTTGCATTTGTGTTCGCATGCAATGTACCCAAGTTGTAATTAATGGAATTTATAAAAAAGATGTTAATCCTGCCCAAAACAAATGTTATTGCAATGTTGCTGTATTGGAATTGTGTGATGTAGTTTATGAAGTATCAAAGAATATATTTGAGTTATTAATTAATGTTGTAGAATATATTCAACCTGTGATATTGGGAGTCAATACTGATTTGGTACACTGCATGCTAACACATTCAAACATCATAATCCTGCTTACACACATTCAGGAACAATTGAAGACTGTAAATTTGACAGTCAAATATGATGGGACTAAAGTAGTCAAAGTCCCAGATGCTGCAAAAGCTGCCACAAAGCACAGTTGGTGGGAAACCCCCTATTGGGATGGTCCCCCACTGCCACTGGGATTTTATATCTAGCACTGCATCCCATTGTGCTCGTGTGTGTATTGCAGATAGTTTCTCTGATGGCTGCAGTGGGACTCTTTTGGTGGACTAGAAGCTCCCTAAAGCGACTCAATGGCCTAAAAGACCCCTGCATACGAGTGAGGCAGCGCTCTGTGATATACCCTGCCAACGAGAAGACACTAATCGTTTGGACCCCGGCTGGGGTGCCTTGAGCCATAGTCGGAGGGGTGTATCAAGGAGTCGTCGTGGTGGCCTATCAAGTTATGACAGCCACCAAGGAGGGGAATGTTGGAAGCCCAGTACAATTTGAGTTGCTTGACCACTGTCCTACAGGCCTAGCATAGCTTCAGTTGCTTGGCTATTCTGACCCCTGTAGCAAGACATCTTCCAGTTGGCAGAAACTGAATAACCTTATAGATGTCTCAGTTTCTGCACACCACGGCACATAATAAGACAAAATACAGATACTGTATGCTTGCAGCTGCACACACATAACAGTGATGGGAACAAGAAGTTATCCTTGAACATCTGGGGGTACACTATTTGATTGCCAAGGGGCATATTTTTACTCCGCCCCTCCTATCACCAGATGTTGTTTTGACGACCCCACTTATTATGGTGAGAATGGAATGTAGTTAAGGGTGGAAACCCAATGTAGGTAATTAGCATATATGATAATGAGAGAGAGAGAATTAGGTGAAGGTTGTTTATGGAAGGGTATAAGTAGTCACCACTTAGACAAAGGAGGACACTCCATCAACACCTGACTCCGTGGGAGGTGCTGCCAGTTGGACCAGAGGATCCACTGACTCCCTGGCGGGGGCCCTGAAGAAAGCCGTTCCTGTATACAGCCTTCTGAGTGACTGCTTAGCTCTCCAGGCTTAGTGAGTATGATATATTGTAGTTAGATACAAAGCCTAAAATTAACTAGTATATTTATAGAAAATCTTGCACATTAAACCTTATTGATCTGCAAATTGGGCGTACCGTGTCTCACTGGTATCCACACTGATCATAAAGTGTTCAGAATCAACACACTTCATAAAAAAAATTCAGTGGGTAAGGAAGAAATGTGGTGCAGTCTTACTGACTCCTAGGTTAGCACCATAAATCTGTGGCAGACCTGGGAACAGAACCCAGAACACATCTGTGTGATCCTTGTAAGACACTTGTGCAAAAATCCCCTAAGCTATATAGAGTTTTTGGGTGCCTAACTTTAGCCATCAAAGTTCTGACTTACAGAGATGCTAAACACACACAACTGCAGTGAGAACTATGGGTGCTCAGCACATCTGAAAAATTAAGCCCCATATATCTCAAAAGGGCATCCTAAATTTGGGGGGTTCTTTTGAAAATGTAGGGTTTTAACTTTTTGCCTTTCTTTCCCCATCTGTAAAAAGGGGATAATATCTAATTCCTGTATAGCATCTATAGATTTTAAAGTCTCTTGCAAAGATGAATGAGCATTAAGTAACCAGCTCTATAATCACAAAAGCGTGCATCAAATAATCTGGTTATTAAATCTGGGCATCCTAATGACATGAAAGGTAAGATGTGTACTCTTCCTAGAACGGTAGCAGCTGAAAGCCTTGCTCATAGGAAAGGACAATCTCGATTTGCAGTATGAGGTTGATTTTCTGTTACAACATCAATATCATATTAATTTGGGCATCATCATAGGTGTATTGTAAAGTTAAAGCTCACAGGCCACAATGCAAAGCAGCTGGAACAAATACATAAAATCCAGCCCTATTTTAAAAAAAATCTTTTTTGGTGTTACTAAAAACATTTTAGAGTAATACAATGAAACAAGATTTAAAATGGAATGCATTTCTCCCACTCAGTTGCTGTTTCTTTACTTTTTGCACAATATCCGATTTTGGGGGGGGCGGGGGGGGGCGCGGCGGCGCAGAGGGAGGCGGAGCGATACAAGTGGGTGCCAATATCTCTTAAGGAAATGATTGTTAGTCGTTTCCTTCTTTGGAAAGAAGATTACAGACGAAAAATGACGTTCAGTATCAGGAGTCCTCCAATTGCCTTGACCTTCATCACACCAATTTGAGACCTGGGTTTGGCACGGAGACTGTATTGGTCTCACTGGTTGATAAATCTCCTCTTGACAGAGAATGAAGCATCTGTGCTGATGCTTTTAGATCTATCAGCTGTTTGCCACCCACAGCTGTGTCAATAGATGCAGTTGCTCGAGACTCTGTTTGGCTAGAGTGAATGGCAGAGTTGATACCATCTCCACTGAGTCTTTTGCTACTCCAAAAAAAATAAAAAATAAAAAAAAAATCACAGTTTGGTGGTGGAGGGAGATGGTGATGCTCCCTGGAAGTACAGATAGAAAAGAGCCAGGAAAGCTGCTGCTCATCTATGCCTGGAGTGTAATTGTGGCATTTTCTTTCAGATAGGGAGAATGGAAAAACGAGAGTTTCCCTTCTGAATACTTTTATCTTCTGAATTTAAATAATGTGAGAGTGAAAGTTGTATGTCATGCTTATTAGTTTTGTCTACATTCACTTGTGTTAGTTAATGCCTGGAAATATTGGCATAAATAAAGCTGGCTCCTGTGTTTTATGTTAGATCACTTATAAAACAAAGGTACAAAAAGGAGCCTGGAGGCAAAGGGATTTGCTCCTGGACTGTCTATCCATTTTCAAAATTACTGACATTGAAGAACGAGGGCACCTGTCCTGGAAAGATAAAAGAGGGTGTTGGTGGAAGCTTGAGAACAAATCAATAACCTCGTCTTCAAAACACATCTGTTAGGGAGAACTCCAGCACTCATGGACGATGTCCAGAAGACAACTGTTCCATTTCTTCTCTCAATGTCTTTTGTGTCTCCACACTGGAGTTTAGTCCCTTGTGTTGTCAGTCTGCCTCCCTTTGTAGTTTAAGATCCTAGAATAAAAGATGAATTCATTATATTTTTTATTTTAGCTTGCAGTGTTTTACCAGTTTTCCAAGAACACTGCAGATTTTAAATACTAGCAAATAGTAGATATGAATTAATAAGATACTGTAGCATTTTGCTATGTTATCTTTGGTGTATGTTAGTAGTAACATCAACAGATGAGCTGTGACACTTATTTCGATTTAGTTTAAATCTGTTCCGTTAAATCCGTATTCAATTTAAGCTAAACTGAAATAAACCTGGTTCAAACCAAAATAAGAGTATCCATACAACTTTTTGCATGCTTTAGTAAGTAATTATGCATGCAGATCGTCCCAGAGTCAATAATTCTATTGATGATTCAGAAGAGGAAATAGACTCCAGCTCCTTCCCTTAGCTGTCCTGGCTCTGCAGGATTAGGAGGAGTTAAAAAGCAGCAAATCATGTTTTAAGTCAGATGCAGCAGCTCTTACGGATACACACAAGTGAGCAGATCTTTGGAGTAAAATGGATCATAGTGGAATCGCACAAAGACGACAACACTTGGATTTTTAAGGTTGCCTACAATATAGTGAAGAACAAGAACATATCTTCCTAGATATGTCTTTTCTGATGTTTCTCATGTTAATCCTTTGGTTTCATGCAATTTTCTTTACAGAATCAATTAACTCTGTGGGAGTAGAAAAGAGTGTTTTAATGTTGAGTGCCAGGTAATTTTATCCCTAAAATTACTAAAAATGTATGATCTAGACTGAAACAAAAATGGTAGGGGCCAAATCTTAATAAATTGTACCTCTTAATGCCAATTCAAGGATGTGACTCCCGCTATTTTAGTCATATGGGATTCTTGCCCTGCCTTAGGGGACACCCCAGTTGAAGACAGGAAAATAATCCCACTTATAAACAATGACTTTTATTATTAAAGAAAGATGGAAAAACCCAACAAAACAGACCACAAACACTAAGTTATTGTAACTGAAGTATCCATCTCTTCTGTATGCCACTCTGTGGAGAGCTTTAAAGTGATTATACTTTAAGAGTAAGTCTACCCTGTTGGGGGCATTCCTCTCTAGGTATGCTGCGATCAAAGTATTTTATTCCCAGCAAATCAGTAGCGAATCCGGTCTCAGTGTACCATAGATAAGAAAGACAGTTTATAGATGGCCAAGAAAATTTCCTTTAAGAATAGGCGAGTTCTGTGTAGTATATATGATGGATATCAGGTGAGTAATTTCTATGAAATCAAAGAAAGTATTTAACTTCAGCTACTTAAAAGAAGCCATTCAAGGAATGTTTTGAACCAAGCAATTCATGAATATTAAGAATTTTAAATCCAAATGTTTCTCTGTGTCTACCAAGGTTAGCTTATGTCTCCTCTCCAGAAATACTACCTGGTGTTTAACAGAAGTTTGCAATGCTATTGCAATTTAAGCTACCAACAATGTCCCATTAACATTATTACCCGAAAATATTAAAACTAATCCTTTTGGCAGTGCTTTTGCAAACTCCATCTCACCCATGATGAGTCTTTGCGAGATTATCATGGAGCAGAGGCAGTGCAAGGCAGTAAGTTGCCTCTTGATGCCACATTGTGGTTTCTCATCTTCTTAGCTGTCTTCGGCAGCTTGCTTGGAGAGACATCAACTGGAATAGGCAGAGCTGAGAGGAGCGCATTGCATTGAGCATTCAAGCTGAGAGTGCTGCTGGTTTGCTCTATTCAGAGACGTTTTTGTTCTTCTTGTTCCATAAACTTACCAAAGGAGGAAAAACACACCACTTTTGGGGTATGGCTGGATTAAAATATTAACTTCTGTCATTATTCCATTGGCTCAACGCCTTACTGGGTTGGTCTTAGTAAGATCTTCAGCTAATGAATCTGCGGTCTGCTACAGCATTTACAGCAAGGCTCTAATTGCCTCCACGGAAGGAAATTCTCAGAATATTTTTCAAGTTTAGAGCTTTACGCCTTTCTCTGAGATAGTCCATTTTCTGAAATATCCCTTTAGTTCCACCAGAGTTCAACAGGAGTTGAAATTCTGCTTCAGATGAGTCCAAACACCTTTCTGTCATGTATCGCTGTCTTTCAGCTCTCAAAATGGCATTTTTAATCTTAAATATTCTTAAAGAAAATCTTTAAATTTAACCAATCAATCCTTCTTAATCTTGAAGAGATGACTCTTGTCTTTCTGAATTCAGTAAGGAGTTGCTTAAGCATTAGAACATAAGAACGGGCATACTGAATCAGACCAATGATCCATCTAGCCCAGTATCCTGTCTTCTGATAGTGGCCAATGCAGGTGCTTCAGAGGGACTGAATAGAACAGGTAATCATCAAGCGATCCATCCCGCTGGCCATTACCAGCTCTGGCAAACAGCAATCCCTGCCCATCCTGGCTAATAGCCATTGATGGACCTGTCCCCATGAACTTATCTAGTTCTTTTTTGAACCCTGTTAAAGTCTTGGCCTTCACAACATCCTCTGGCAAGGAGTTCCACAAGTAGACTGTGCGTTGTGTGAAGAAATACTTCCTTTTCTTCATTTTAAACCTGCTGCTTATTAATTTCATTTGATGACCCCTAATTTGTGTGTTATGAGAAGCAGTAAATAACACTTCCCTATTTATTTTCTCCACACCAGTTATGATTTTATAGACCTTCTACATCATTCCCCCTTAGTCGTCTCTTTTCCAAGCTGAAAAGTCATGGTCTTATTAATCTCTCCTCATATGGAAGCCTTTTCATGTAATCATTTTAATTGCCCGTTTCTGTACCTTTTCTGATTCCAATATTACTTTTTTGAGATGGAGCGACCAGATCTGCACACAGTATTCACGACGTAGGCGTACCATGGACTTATAAAGAGGCAATATAATATTTTCTGTCTTATTATCTATCCATTTCCTAATTATTCCCAACATTCTGTTAGCCTTTTTTGACTGCTGCTGCACACTGAGTGGATGTTTTCAAAGATCTCTTTCTTGAGTAGTAACAGCTAATTTGACCCCATCATTTTATATGTATAGTTGGGATTATGTTCTCCAATGTGCATTACTTTGCATTTATCAACACTGAATTTCATCTGCCATTTTGTTGCCCAGTCACCCAGTTCTGTGAGATCCCTTTGTAATTCCTCACAGTGTGCTTTGGACTTAACTATCTTGAGTAGCTTTGTATCATCTGCAAATTTTGTAACCTCACTGTTTACCCCTTTTCCCAGATCATTTATGAACATGTTGAACAGTACTGGTCCCAGTACAGACACCTGGGGGGACACCACTATTTACGTATTTCCATTCTGAAAATTGACCATTTATTCCTACCTTTTGTTTCCTATCTTTTAACCAGTTACTGATCCCCAAGAGGATTTTCCCTCTTCTCCCATGACTGCTTACTTTGCTTTGAAGACTTTGGTGAGGGACCTTTCTGAAAATCTAAGCACACTATATCCACTGGATCACCCTTTTCCACATGCTTGTTGACCCTCTCAGAGAATTCCAGTAGATTGGTGAGGCATGATTTCTTTTTACAAAAACCATGACGACTCTTCCCCAACAAATCGTATTCATCTATGTGTCTGATCATTCTGTTCTTTACTATAGTTTCAACCAATTTGCCTGGTACTGAAGTTAGGCTTATTGCCAGGTACCTACTTAATTCCCCAATATCAATATTCTATACCCAAATGGCTTTAGTAACCAGTTCTAGCATCAGATGACCCTGCTTTATTATACATGAACATCTTTCCATTCACATAGCAATGATATTAGGAAGTTATTACATTAGATGCTTGTATTTAGATACAAAACATTTGCAATAAACCTTATAAAAGGAGCTTTGACCATCTTAAACATGTAAGGAATAAACAAAGGTTTTCATCTTTGAGTGGAAACATGAATTTAGAAGTAACAAAGGTCTTCTATAAAACGTTTCTCAACAGTAAATGTTCTCCTTAACTGTTGAAGGATGAAGACTTTGACTGCTTATAAAAAATAAATAGAAACTTTTCTAGAATCCTTTGGGAGAGTTTGAAACAAAGACTGCTCTTGCAAAGAAGGGTGGTTAAAAAAAAGCCCTCTTTGTGATGTAGTTTTTGACTCTCGGTAATACATCTGTGAACATTCTCTTTGAAGTATTCTGAATATAGCTTTTTTTTTTTTTTTTTTTTTTTTTTTTTTTTTTTTTTTTTTTTTTTTTTTTTTAAAGTCAGGATTCTTTTTAAAACAAATATCCTACAAAGTTTGTTCCTTCTGAGATAGTCTTATCTCTACGCCAGACTTGTAGCTCATAAGAGAGGGATGTGCCTTGGTCTTTGATAAGACAGTCTTGTTAAGTTGGTTTGCCTTTTTGACCAAATAGTCCTTAGATTTAAGATCTGCCATTAGTAGTACATTTACAACTTGAAATGTACTACTGGTCAGGTCAAGTTATGCCTGCTATCGTAACGAGAGCAGACAATACTACTTGCAGCTCACCAAACCCACTGCCTTGTGGGCCGTCTGGGAGGGTGAAAGGCTAAGCGATCAACCCATGACAGAAAAGCCCTACTGCCTTGCGAGTGAATTTGGGAGAACGTAAGGCTATGAGAGTAAACTCAGACAGAAAATCCAGAGTGGAGCCTCTAAGGCCGTCAGATACTAACATTTTAGTATCTTTCCGGCAACTCCTGCAGTAGATTGGATATCAGATGTACTAGTTCTTTCTCTCCTCTGGACTTTACCAGTGGCGTTGAGAGGGGGGCCCCTGATGCATGGGCAATTCAAGATCTTCATATTATCCGCGCAGGCTTTGCACCCTGGAGATGTACTCCAATATTTTACCTCTCAGGGGTGCATACCCATGATCTCTCGAGATTGAATGATGCCTATTACTACAACTTGAAGTTAAAGACTTCTATCAAATATTCTGCACAAAGCATGAAACACAACACATACACATCTCTTAAAAATAGTAGAAAAAAGTATAGAATGTTAAAACAAAATAAAAGTTGTAAGCTGCATTTCAGAGCTTGTGTACACACATTTGGGGTAATAAACGTGGTGTTATCTTCCCTTGACACTCTCGGAGTGTGTTACTAGTTGGCTGATTTCCTAAAAATCTCTTTAGCTTGAACATTTTACATAATTAAATAAGTAAAAACAAACATACATGCAGGTTATCACGTGTACAAAAATAATTGTAAATCGCTCTTAAAATTCAGGAAAGGTACTGAGACGTTTGTAATGACCTGACATAAGAATAAATTATAATTGTATGGTCTTCTCCCTACTGCCTCTAGAAAGCCTAAGCAGCCAATCTACTGCTGCTTTGCACCTTGTGCTACCACTTACCCCTGTGCACAGCAGGCGTAAAGTACTATTAGTTCTGACTGATTGTGCTTTACAGCCACTTTCCACAGCTGCAAATGAGTACACAAGGGCCAAGGCAGCAGAGAATCAAGCCCGCTGCCTTCCACACTACTCTGGGTCTGACAACAACCACATAGAAGAACTTCCTTTTCTGTAAAGATAAAATAGGCGAACTCCCTGCCTGGCAGCACAAACCAAGCAGCTTTTCCCTCCCCCATCCCAGCATTCTGGCTAGGGCACAGCAGGCTTTATCACTGCTCTGCAATTCCTAGTCCCCTTCCTGTATCCTCCACACTTCAGCCAGTGATAATGGGTCCCGGCCAACAGAGAAAGTTATAACGGGGCCATCAAGTAGCTGGAGAGTGCAGTGGTAAAGATAGTTGCCTTAAAACAGAGCAATTTTTATGCTGACATGACTGCTCAGATTCAGATGCCAGTGCATCTGTGGGGGCTGGTGAGTGTCCAGGGGAGACGCACACGACATCATCTCTTAGCACTTCAACCAGTCTGAGCTAATGAGCAGGCGCTGGGCTGCTGCCTGCTAACTGTACTCAGTACACCTCACGGATAGTAAAATCAAGTGGGAAGGTACTGATCTATTGTTGGTGCCTTCACCAAGGATGTAGGATGCCCAGATTCTCTCAAACACAACCTTGCTCAAAAAAAAAAATCTCACTTCATATTGATAATGCTGCTAATTTTCATCCTGTCTCTAACGTGGTGTTTGGGGCACGGTTACGTGAATCGTGATAGCCAGGCAGCTTTGGCGCCACCTGGAATTCTCTCACGGCTTTGGAAGGGTGCTGGTTTGGGATCTCCTCCCAGCAATAAAGAGAGCTCAGGTGTCTAATGCTGTAGCTTTGACGCTGTTGACTATAAGGTTTTGTCTCAACTGTTCAGTGTGGCTGGGGCAGACTATACGGGAACTCACATTGCCTTTAATCTGCGCACAACGTTCCCTTTAATTTGGTACTACTGCACATCTCATGTAGCTAGGAGCATAGCCAGCATCTGGATCCCTCAACCTACCGGAACCTAGGATAGCTCCTCTCGGTGCGGGGACAAGCAGGGAGCCTCAAGCCGGCAAGGAGGAGGGATAAGGAGAAGAGGTGGGGTAGTCACAGGCTCTGCAGAGAGTGTGTCTGCCAGGCCCTCCTGCTGGAACCTGTGGGCAGCTCCTCTTAGCGCTGCAGGAAGTTTCAAGCCAAAAGGGATGGGTAAGGAGTTGGGGAGGAGATGGGGTTAAGTAAGCAGAAGCAAGGGCTGCCATTTAGGTAGGCACAGGCAGTGGGGCGGCAGTTTATGATCCCCTCCTGGGGCTCATAGACCCAGCTGGAGAAGCTGTTCCCTGCCACAGGCAGCAGCATCCAGAGACTGGTGATGCTGAAAGGACCCGCTGGCAGCTCAGCCCAGCAGGGAACTGTGGTGCAGAGCGAGGGATGAGGAGAAGGAGAGCGTCTGCTGCTACTAGGGTGCCTGGTCCCTGTGCTCCAGGCTGCAATGGGGCAGAGAGGGAAAGATCCTAAAATCCCTTCCCCCAAGAAAGCTGTGAGCCACCAGAGAGTGGGTAAAAAGCAGTACGGAAGAGGCAGGGGCTGGTGGGAGGGAATGGCAGGGGGTCACCCTCAAAAGCTGAAGCTCCTGGAGTGGGTGGGTGTAGGGGCTCATGGGAGGAAACTTAACTTTGTGTGGTTTTTAAACTTTACAGATCTTGAAAGTTAATAGGTACTCAAAGCACTGATATTTATGCCTGTGTCCCCTATATACATATGTGCATACAGTGTAAGACGACTTGAAAAAGGAAGTAGAAGCTTGCCCAAGGACAAAACTGTCATGTTCAATGGAGTTTGAAGCCTGCTCAGAACAAGGAAAATTTAGAGGGAACATGAATGGTAACCCTCAAGTGCTTATGTTTCACATTCAAAAGATGGCGTTGGACGATTGGTCATTCACCATACAAAGGGCTCTCATCTTGGTATCACTTAGCTCTGATCTGACGTGTTTTTCCTCCAGAGATATAAGTGCTTTACAAATAGGGGCACACAGCTGTATCCCCCACAGAATAGATGTGCTCAAGATCATTCAGCGGGCCTGAAACTAAAATGCAGGTCTTCTGACTCCTGGTCCAATGTCTTAGTCCCTAGACTGCACAACCTCATTTTTAACAGACATGTTAAGCCACCAGAAGAATGGAGTTCTTCATCCTAAGAACATGCTGAAATTCTTTAGATTTTGACTCTCCAAGTGCAATACTGAAAGCCCGTGTTTCCTTCCTCTGTAGCAGTGGTTGTCAACCTTTTTGGACTCAGGACCCATTTGTAAATGTTTATGGCTTTTCACAACCCACTAAATAGCCTGGAGGTGGAGGCACTGAGGTGGTTTCTGTCAAGTCCTTCCCAGCACTCACCCCACAGTGGCAGCTCCTGCAGTCCCCCAGGCTGTGGAGCTGACTGGGCTTGGCTCTGGGCATTGCAACCAACTGGGCTGCAGTGCTGCTCAGGTTTGGCCCCGCCACTCTCACTGAACCAAATTTGAGAGAGTGGAGTTGTGACCTGGCTCATGGGGTTGCTGTGCCACTCACTCAGATTTGGCCTACCCAAGCTCCCGTAATCATGATGGCTGGGCCAAACTTGAATGGCGCAGGGACCTCAGAGGTTTCAGTGCCTGGAGCAGGGAGATGAACCCAGCCAGCCCCATGGGGCTGCCACACGACCCTTTGAAACATTCTGGCGACCCAATTTTGGTCCCGACCCTCAGGTTGAGAAGCCCTGCTCTATAGTACTGTCTCAGTACCTGTTTCAGTTCCAGCCATGTTTTCATTTTCAGAGACAAGAACTGCAGTTGCAGGACCCACACATAAAGACATCAATTTAATAGAGCCACAAAGAGTTAGAAATCCTTATCAAAAGTTAATATGGTCAGTTTCTGCAGAACTAGCTCAGTGACAGCTTCATTCATTATATGTAAGATATAGAATATTTTCCTTCTAGTTCTGCACACAGTACAACATAGTTAAGACTTTTCTGCAGGCCTTCAATTAGCTCCAATCTTGACTTACTACCAGCTGCTACTTAGGTTCACACCTCATTGTGACAGACAGGTACTACTGTGTTAGGATATCATTTTCAAGTAGATCAATTTAAAATAATTAAAGCTTCTGGACCCAGGAAGGTATCTGTGTTAACTTTATTCACCCATGAAAGATGCCAGATACACAGCCCTGGGAACTGATATTTCCAAATTAACCACAGAAATTTTCATAAAGGCTATTCAACTGATATCAGATGGCAACAGCTTTGGCCTACATCCACAAAGGAACTTAAGCACACACGACAAGGGCTCCTCCACCTCTTTTCAGATAACACTGGGGCTTAAATAGATGATAAAGCATCATTCTCACAGAATTTGGCACCTAAATCCAGGCTGCAGGGACACCGCCCATCCCTGCTTGCAGACCACACCACAGAATCTCTCCTCCAGTGTCAGATGGTTTAGCTGCAGGCAGAGGGGGGCACTGAACCACGATCTCCCACATCCAGGTTAGCACTCTAATCTGTGGGTGAAAGGAAGGACGCTGCCACTTCCTCCCCACATACATTTGTGCGGATCTAGGCAGGCTCAAAGGCAGTGGCACCTAAAAACAGGACATAGTTGTCTAAATGCTAGTGATAGGCACCTAAGCCCCTTCGTGGATCTAGCCCAAAGCCTCCCTTCCACTCTCCTCTGCAACAGCGTGAAAGGATGGCGGGGGGGGGATGCAAATGTCAAAAGTTGATGTTTCTATCTTTACAACTCTGTGCTTCTTTCTCCCTGAAAAACAGCTGGTCATTCCCTCACTTCCATGCCTCAATTCTGGCCTAAATTTGACAGCCTCACCCACCTTCATCAGCTTGACTTTGGTTACCACTGTGGGGGCTCTGTGCGACAAGTGGATTTCTCTCCTCTACCTTTGTAGCTTCATCTGAAAGAGAAAGAGAAGGATAAACACATCAGGAGTACAAAACAATAACAGTTTAAAGGGCAACCATGATTTCTACTCAGGCCACCTGCTGGGGACGGTTTTCCAGTTGGGATTAATGAACACAACAACCGCTCCTAGTTTTCAGTCTCCAGCAGATGCCCTTCATCATTGCTGCGTCTCTAGGACATTTTCTGCACAGTGTATATGAAATCATATGGACAAAGGGTTAGCATTTTACATTTACATTCAGAATTTCTATTTTTCAGGCCTGAAAGTTCCCCAAACACTTCACAAACTACATATATACTAAAATGCAGCTGCCTCTGGGGTGGACAGTGGCAACTAATTAGCACACAACATTTTGCACTAAGTTGTGAAGGTAGGGGAAATTTTGGCCTAGGACACCTGAACAAACCCCTGTTCTTAAAAGAAGCGGCAGGGGATCTTTTACAGTACGGTTCCATTCTACAGAACAGCTAACAATGGCATTTTGGCATTATAAAATATTGTGATATGGGTCTCTCTCTCCATCTCTTGTTGAAGTTGTTCAACTTTAATCAAATAATTAAATATGAATTGGGACAGAGAAAAAGAAAATAACTTTATAGCCCAGTGGTTCAGCACTCATGAGAGATAACAGATGCCTGTTCAAATCCCTTCACCTGCTACAGCAGAGGGTAAAACTTGAACCAGTGTCTCCCACATCCCAGGAGAGAACCTTAACACTAGGCTAAGGACCATGAAGTAGGGCCACAACCACTTCCTTCCCCCGGCCGTTCTCTGTGGAGTTAGGCACCATCAGAGCACAACGAATGGATCAGTAGAGACCCAGGAGACAGGGGCTCCTCCACCTCTCTTCAGATCGCACTGGGGCTTAGACAGGAGATAAGCATCCGGATGTCTACAGGGAGGCAGCAGTGCTCATGCCCAGAGGCAGAAGGAACTCAGGAGGAACTTTTACTGCTAAAACACTGAGGCACCAAGTGAGTTTAGGCACCTATACGGCTAGGCACAGTAGAGGGGGGTTTTGTGGATCACAATGGTTCCTAAATCTGGCATTTAGGCATCTAAAACTGGGGGTTTGGCACCTAAATCCTTTTGTCATTACCAATCTGGACTGGGTTTGGCCTAGTGACCTACAGGTGAAAGGATTTATATTCCTTGATCAATCCCCTTGACCACTAGTGTCCCATATTAGCAAACAGACCTTAGTGTACAATAACAGAAATAATTTTACTCTTCAGTACCTGGCCCTGACTTTGTATTTTCATCTCCCTTGCGGCTTTCTGTGGGGAAAAAGTAAAAATTAAATATAATTACAATTTAGTCCACTGAAGTTGCTGGTTGTCAGCTCCAGAGACATCCGTTTAATGAAACCAAAATGAGGATGTGATTTGGAAGGGGACACCCCTCAAATATTTGAGATGTTTCTGAGTGAAAGCTATGCACGTCTGTTTTTAGCCAGTCAGTGTTTCCACCGTTCGACCCATTTTCATGAGCCTTCATGGAGTATCCATCCACATGAGCAACAATTCAATGATCTTTCCACCCTCTTTTGGGGTAAAAGTGATTGAATTTTCTCCTTCATTCTCACATAAAAGAATTCTGTAAGCCCTACAAAACGGACGTGATTGGTAGGCCTGGTGCTACAGAGAACACTACATTTGGGACTTCGCTCAGCTTATCCCGTACTACTAGCAGCCCCCCAAAATCTCATGTGTTAACGGATACTACAGAGACACCCGTATCATCTCCCCATCTATAAATGGGGGATAACAATAATAATGAGCTCTTTCCAAGGGAAGTGATGGGCTCCTGAATTGGACCGGGCATTCAGGACATAAGTGCTGATTAGTTCTTTAGTTACCTCAGCAGAACTCATGGTGAAAAAACTCTTGGTGAAGGCTAGGGAGCAAGGTAGTAATGCTCCAGAAATGCCCTGTACACACAAAGCAGAAGCACATCAACAGATACCACCACAACAGAGCAGAGGGGAGCAGAGACAGGCTGAAGAAATAACGACTGCCAAACTGTAGGGTGGGTGCTTCTTGCAGAATTGCCTTTGTTTTTTCTCTTGCAAGAAACCTGCCCCCCCCAAACCTCCACTCTGAGTCCCCCCACAGAGCTTTACTATCACTGAGTTTCACCCTCCCTTTCCCTCATTCCCTTTGTGAGCAACGCACCACTCCTCTCTCTGAGCAATGAGAAACCCTCTCCCCTCCCCTCTTCTCCAGTCTCCAAGGGCTAGAGCTGGAAAGGGACTCAGGCATGGTAAAGCGCAGCATTGCAACATCAAACTTTTAGGTGTGTAGAAAAATCACTGAAACAAGAAAGGGATCAACAGAGCCTGAGGCACCCAAGAATGGGATCCACAAAAACCAGCATGCTAGGTGGGGAGCTGCCTAAGCTAGCTAATAGGAGCTGGCAAGAGAGGGCTGTATCCTACGCCACACCCTTCTCACAGAATTTGGCACCTAAATCCAGGCTGCAAGGAGGTCACTCGTGTCTGCTTGCAGTCCACAGCCAGGAACCTCTCCTCTAGTGTCAGATGGTTTAGCTGCCCAATAGGTTGCAGGCAGATGGGGGCACTGAACCCGGGAATCCCACATCCAACTTAGCAACCTAACCTCTGGGCGAAAGGAAGGACGCTGCCACTTCCTCCCCACATGTTGTCTGTGGAGCTAGGCATGCTCAGAAGCACTGGCACCTCAAAACAGGACATAGATGTCTAAACTATAATAAGCACCTAAACCCTTTGTGCAACTAGCCCAACGCCTCCCTTGCACTCTCCTTTGCAACAGCGTGAAAGGATGGCCGGGGGGGGGGATGCAAATGTCAAAAGATGATGTTTCTATCTTTACAACTCTGTGCTTCTTTCTCCCTGAAAAGCAGCTGGTCATTCCCTCACTTCCGTGCCTCCATTCTGGCCTAAATTTGACAGCCACACCCACCTTCAGCATCTTCACTTTGGTCACCGCTGGGGGGGCTCTGTGCGACAAGTGGTTGTTTCTCCTCCTTATTTGTTCCTTCATCTGAAAGGGGAAAGAGAAGGATATAAATGTCAGGAGTACAAAACATTAACAGGTCAAATAGCAACTATGATTTCTACTCAGGCCATCTGCTGGGGACCGTTTACCAGTTGGGCTTAACAAATACATCAACCCCTCCTAGTTTTCAGTGCCCAGCAGATGTTCTTAGTCATTGCCGCATCTCTAGGACATTTTCTGCACAGTGTATATGAAATACTTTGGACAAAGGGAGCGGTTAGTATTTTACATTTACATTCTGAATTTCTATTTTTCAGGCCTGAAAGATCCCCAAACACTTCACAAACTGCATATATACTAAAATGCAGCTGCCTCTGGGGTGGACAGTGGCAACTAATTAGCAAACAACATGTTGCACCAAGTTGTCAAGGGAGAGGAAATAATGGCCATGGGCACCTGAACAAACCCCTGTTCTTACCAGAAGCGGCAGAGGATCTTTTACAGTATGGTTCCATTCCACAGAACAGCTAACAATGGCATTTTGGGTTCCATGTTTCAGAGGGTGAGATCCTGATGCTTGCACCAGCCCCTTTATGGCAGAAGAAAGGGCTAACGTGGTGTAAAGGAGCCCTACAAGCCCCCGTCCTGAGTGGGAGAGGATTCTCTTGGCCTAGGCACTGTGGATCACAGCCTTTAGGCTCTCCTTCAGTGACGTCCTCTGAAGCCCCAGCAAAAGGAAGGAGGTGGTGGGATGGATGTGTTGGGACTGGCACAATTTTGGGCAGCGCTCTGGCACATCAGGCAGCCCGGGGAGTCAGCCGTAATGGATGGTCTGTCATTATGTCAGTTCCACTGAGCCATCTGCCCCAGAACGGGGGACTCCAGGCTTGTAGAGTCCATAACCCTGGGGTAGCTCCACAGTGCAAAGGTTTCCAGCCGGAGCTGGGAGTCTGAAAGCCCTGGGAGACTTGACTAACTGGGGCTTAGCTCCTAGCTCTCGAGCAGGGAGCATGGGAATCTTGTGGCCTCTCAGGGTTTCAGGCTCCTACCACACAGCTGGGAGCCTGGAGGTCCTTTCACAGCCTCCTAGGGTCTGTGGCTCCAGGACATCCCCACCCTGTGGGCTGCCCCAAGGCTGGAGACTTAGGGCTTCCAGACTCTTGGATCAGCTACTCCAGAGCATCAGGCCCTGAGAGTAGATCTACACAGGAATAAAACACCCACGGCTGGCCATGCTCAGCTGACTCTGGCTCTGGGCTGGGAAGTTGCTCTGTAGACATTTGGGCTGGGGCAGGAGACGATACTCTGGCACCCTGTGAAGGTGGACGGTGTCTGAGCTCAGGCTCCAACCTGCACCCGAATAAGAACATAGTAATTTGTTAGCCCTGCAGCCCAAACCCAGGGAGCCCGAGACAGCTGACTGGCCCGAGATGTGCTCCCAAGGATCTGGGAGCTGCTGAGCAAAACTGACCTTCTTGTCAGTTTCATAGCTGCCCTGAACCAAGTCAATTTCACTCAGCAGCTGCCATCTCCCAGAGCAAGTTTCATTTTGTATCAGAAATGAAATCATATCCAAATGTCTGATTCGTGAGAAACTTCAAAATGCTGAAATGTCTCGTGAACTGGAAATCCCAACTTTCAGCCAGCTCCAGTTTGGCATCTTGGGCCATGGGCTGGTGAGCCAACTTTGGAACCATCTGGAATCCTCAGATTTCCTCAACCACTTGGGGCTTTGGCCTGGGTCGAGCACAGAGACTTGTCTTCTTGGTTACGGATTCCCTCCTAGCAATGGACAAAGCTCAGGCCTCCACGGTCATTAGTTTAGCTTTGTCAGCAGTGGCTATAATAATGCCGACTACACAATTTTGTCATGACTGCATGGCTGGGCTGGGATAATTTGTGCAGAAACCGTTTTGAAAGCAGCTCTGTGCATTCCTCTCACAGTTTATAGAGGGTGGCAGTGGCCAATTGTTCATGTGTCATAAGGAGTTTCTCATATGGCATCCTAACTGTAATACTTTGATCTTACATAGCACTTCGTATCGATAGATCTTAAAACACCTTACAAAGAAGAGCAAGTCTCAATATCTTAAGGATAGGGAAATTGGTGCAGGAGAAGGGAAGGGATTTGACAGGGTCCAGTAGGTCATCAGTGGCAGAGCTAACAACAGAAGGCAAGTCTCCTGACTCCCACTCCAGACCACTATCTGCTGGATTACACTAACACATGTGTTCAACCACCAGAGGAAAAAAATTGAATTATTTATACTTTAAGCCTCCAGGTGCATCCCCCATCTTTCACTCCTCTATAGCACTACCTCAGTACCTGATCTATTAGCTGCATCTTCAGAAACACGTACATTTTCATATTCAGGTTCTGCAGGTATAATACATGGAGAAAAAAAAAATAAAAAGATACAACCATTAGGAAGCCTTGTCTATGTTAAAGATCTAGCCTGGTTCTGCAAAGTGAACTCTTTGGTTTGGAACACCAACAAATGATCTGCACAGTCTTAAAATGTCAGGTTCATCACTTTGGTGATTCCACCAAAACAACAGAAGGCCTGCCCCATAGAACATGCATATGTAATAACCATACAGCAATGTGCATATCTCTGCGTACCGATCCACAACCAGGGAGCCCTCTCCTGAAGTCAGATGGCATGGATGCCTAACTCAGTTCTTGTGAGAGTGAGTTAGGCATCTGCCTCCCTCTGCACAAAATGGCTGGGAGGATTGGGAGGGGGATCTGCTCCTTCATGACTGTTATGGTACTCACCCAGGATGTGGGAGTACCAGTGGTTATAGTACTCACCCAGGATGTGGAAGACCCTGGTTCAGATTCCCCGATGAGGAAAATAGGATTTGAACAGGAATCCCCCACCTCTCACATGCATGACTTAGCCATTAGGCTATAAAATATTGTCATGTGAGTCTCTCTCTCCATCTCTTGTTGAAGTTCTTCCACTTTAATCAAATAATTAAATATAAATTGGGCCAGAGAAAAAGAAAATAACTATAGCCTAGTGGTTCAGCACTCATATGAGAGATAACAGATGCCTGTTCAAATCCCTTCACCTGCTACAGCAGTAGTGTCTCCCACATCCCAGGACAGAACCTTAACCACTAGGCTAAGGACTATGAAGGAGGGCCACAATCACTTCCTTCCCCCGGCCGTTCTCTGTGGAGTTAGGCACCATCAGAGCACAACGAATGGATCAGTAGAGACCCAGGAGACAGGGGCTCCTCCACTTCTCTTCAGATCACACTGGGGCTTACACAGGAGATAGGCATCCGGATGTCTACAGGAAGGCAGCAGTGCTCATGCCCAGAGGCAGAAGGAACTCAGGAGGAACTTTTTACTGCTAAAACACTGAGGCACCAAGTGAGTTTAGGCACCTATATGGCTAGGCACAGTAGAGGGGGGTTTTGTGGATCACAATGGTTCCTAAATCTGGCATTTAGGCATCTAAAACTGGGGGTTTGGCACCTAAATCCTTTTGTCATTACCAATCTGGACTGGGTTTGGCCTAGTGACCTACAGGTGAAAGGATTTATATTCCTTGATCAATCCCCTTGACCACTAGTGTCCCATATTAGCAAACAGACCTTAGTGTACAATAACAGAAATAATTTTACTCTTCAGTACCTGGCCCTGACTTTGTATTTTCATCTCCCTTGCGGCTTTCTGTGGGGAAAAAGTAAAAATTAAATATAATTACAATTTATTCCACTGAAGTTGCTGGTTGTCAGCTCCAGAGACATCCGTTTAATGAAACCAAAATGAGGATGTGATTTGGAAGGGGACACCCCTCAAATATTTGAGATGTTTCTGAGTGAAAGCTATGCACGTCTGTTTTTAGCCAGTCACTGTTTCCACCGTTCGACCCATTTTCATGAGCCTTCATGGAGTATCCATCCACATGAGCAACAATTCAATGATCTTTCCACCCTCTTTTGGGGTAAAAGTGATTGAATTTTCTCCTTCATTCTCACATAAAAGAATTCTGTAAGCCCTACAAAACGGACGTGATTGGTAGGCCTGGTGCTACAGAGAACACTACATTTGGGACTTCGCTCAGCTTATCCCGTACTACTAGCAGCCCCCCAAAATCTCATGTGTTAACAGATGCTACAGAGACACCCGTGTCATCTCCCCCTCTATAAATGGGGGATAACAATAATAATAAGCTCTTTCCGAGGGAAGTGATGGGTTCCTGAATTAGACCGTGCATTCAGGACATAAGTGCTGATTAGTTCTTTAGTTACCTCAGCAGAACTCATGGTGAAAGAACTCTTGGTGAAGGCTAGGGAGCAAAGTAGTAATGGTCCAGAAATGCCGTGTACGCACAAAGCAGAAGCACATCAACAAATAACACCACAACAGAACAGAGGGGAGCAGAGACAGGCTGAAGAAATAATAGCAACTGGCAAACTGTAAGGTGGGTGCCTCTTGTAGAATTGCCTTTGTTTTTTCTTTTGCAAGAAATCTTCCACCCCCCCCCCCAACCTCCACTCCGAGTCCCCACACAGAGCTTCACTCTCCCTTCCACTCATTTCCTTTGTGAGCAACAGACCACTTCTCTCTCTGAGCAATGGGATACCCTCTCCCCTCCCCTCTTCTCCAGTCTCCAAGAGCTGGAGCCACAAAGGGACTGAGGCGTGGTAAAGCGCAGCATTGCTACATCGAACTTTTAGTGTGTAGAAAAAAATCACAGAAACAATGGAATCAACAGAGCCTGAGTTAAGCACCTAGGGTTCCTATAAAATGAATGGGGAGAATCAGGCGCCCAAGAATGGGATCCACAAAAACCAGCATGATAGATGGGGAGCTGCCTAACCTAGCCAATAGGAGCTGGCGAGAGAGGGCTGTATCCTACGCCACACCCTTCTCACAGAATGTGGCACCTAAATCCAGGCTGAATGGAGGCCACCCGTGCTTGCCTGCAGTCCACAGCCAGGAACTTCTCCTCTAATGTCAGATGGTTTAGTTGCCCAATAGCTGCAGGCAGAGGCGGACACTGAACCAAAGGCTCCCACATCCAGGTTAGCACTCTAACCTGTGGGTGAAAGGAAGGACATTGCCTCTTCCTCCCCACATACATTGTGTGTGGAACGAGGCATGCTCAGAAGCAGTGGCACCTAAAAACAGGACATAGTTGTCTAAATGCTAGTGATAGGCACCTAAGCCCCTTTGTGGATCTAGCCCAAAGCCTCCCTTCCACTGTCCTTTGCAACAGCGTGAAAGGATGGCAAGGTGGGGGATGCAAATGTCAAAATATGATATTTCTATCTTTACAACTCTGTGCTTCTTTCTCCCTGAAAAGCAGCTGGTCATTCCTTCACTTCCGTGCCTCAATTCTGGCCTAAATTTGACAGTCACACCCACCTTCATCAGCTTGACTTTGGTTACTGCTCTGGTGGCTCTGTGCGACAACTGTTTTTGTAGTTTCAACTGAAAGGGGAAAGAGAAGGATAAACACATCAGGAGTACATAAAATTAACAGTTTAAAGGGCAACTATGATTTCTACTCAGGCCACCTGCTGGGGACGATTTACCAGCTAGGATCAAGGAATACATCAATCTCTCCTAGCTTTCAGTCCCCAGCAGATGGCCTTCATCATTGCTGCGTCTCTAGGACATTTTCTGCACAGTGTATATTAAATAATTTGGACAAAGGGAGCGGTTAGCATTTTACATTTACATTCAGAATTTCTATTTTTCAGGCCTGAAAGATCCCCAAACACTTCACAAACTACATATATACTAAAATGCAGCTGCCTCTGGGGTGGACAGTGGCAATTAATTAGCACACAACATTTTGCACTAAGTTGTGAAGGTAGGGGAAATTTTGGCCTAGGACACCTGAACAAACCCCTGTTCTTAAAAGAAGCGGCAGGGGATCTTTTACAGTACGGTTCCATTCTACAGAACAGCTAACAATGGCATTTTGGCATTATAAAATATTGTGATATGGGTCTCTCTCTCCATCTCTTGTTGAAGTTGTTCCACTTTAATCAAATAATTAAATATGAATTGGGACAGAGAAAAAGAAAATAACTTTATAGCCCAGTGGTTCAGCACTCATATGAGAGATAACAGAAGCCTGTTCAAATCCCTTCACCTGCTACAGCAGAGGGTAAAACTTGAACCAGTGTCTCCCACATCCCAGGAGAGAACCTTAACACTAGGCTAAGGACCATGAAGTAGGGCCACAATCACTTCCTTCCCCTGGCCGTTCTCTGTGGAGTTAGGCACCATCAGAGCACAACGAATGGATCAGTAGAGACCCAGGAGACAGGGGCTCCTCCACCTCTCTTCAGATCGCACTGGGGCTTAGACAGGAGATAAGCATCCGGATGTCTACAGGAAAGCAGCAGTGCTCATGCCCAGAGGCAGAAGGAACTCAGGAGGAACTTTTACTGCTAAAACACTGAGGCACCAAGTGAGTTTAGGCACCTATACGGCTAGGCACAGTGGAGGGGGGTTTTGTGGATCACAATGGTTCCTAAATCTGGCATTTAGGCATCTAAAACTGGGGGTTTGACACCTAAATCCTTTTGTCATTACCAATCTGGACTGGGTTTGACCTAGTGACCTGCAGGTGAAAGGATTTATATTCCTTGATCAATCCCCTTGACTAGCTAGTGTCCCATATTAGCAAACAGACCTTAGTGTACAATAACAGAAATAATTTTACTCTACAATACCTGGTCCTGACTTTGTATTTTCATCTTCCTTGTGGCTTTCTGTGGGGAAAAAGTAAAAATTAAATATAATTACAATTTAGTCCACTGAAGTTGCTGGTTGTCAGCTTCAGAGACATCCGTTTAATGAAACCAAAACGAGGATGTGATTTGGAAGGGGACAACCCTCAAATATTTGAGATGTTTCTGAGTGAAAGCTATGCACGTCTGTTTTTAGCCAGTCACTGTTTCCACCGTTCGACCCATTTTCATGAGCCTTCATGGAGTATCCATCCACACGAGCAACAACTCAATGATCTTTCCACCCTCTTTTGGGGTAAAAGTGATTGAATTTTGTCCTCCATTATCACATAAAAGAATTCTGTAAGCCCTACAAAACGGACGTGATTGGTAGGCCTGGTGCTACAGAGAACACTACATTTGGGACTTCGCTCAGCTCATCCCGTGCTATCAGCAGCCCCCCAAAATCTCATGGGTTAATGAAAGCTACAGAGACACCCGTGTCATCTCCCCAATAATAATGAGCTCTTTCCGAGGGAAGTGATGGGCTCCTTAATTGGACCATGCATTCAGGACATAAGTGCTGATTAGTTCTTTAGTTACCTCAGCAGAACTCATGGTGAAAGAACTCTTGGTGAAGGCAAGGAAGCAAGGTAGTAATACTCCAGAAATGCCCTGCGCATACAAAGCAGAAGCACATCAACAAAATAACAACAACATAGCAGAGCAGAGCAGAGGAAAGGAGAGCAGAGCAGAGTCAGGCTGAAGAAATAATAGCAACTGCCTCATTGTATCATAAGGTGCCTCTTGTAGAATTGCCTTTGTTTTTTCTCTTGCAAGAAACCTGCCCCCCTGAACCTCCACTCCGAGTCCCCACACAGAGCTTTACTATCACTGAGTTTCATTCTCCCTTTCTCTCATTCCCTTTGTGAGCAACGGACCACTTCTCTCTCTGAACAATGAGAAACCCTCTCCCCTCCCCTCTTCTCCAGTCTCCAAGGGCTGGAGCCGCAAAGGGACTTAGGTGTGGTAAAGCGCAGCATTGCTACATCGAACTTTTAGTGTGTAGAAAAATCACTGAAACAATGGGATCAACAGAGCCTGAATTAAGCACCTAGGGTTCCTATAAAGTGAATGGGGAGAATTAGGCGCCCAAGAATGGGATCCACAAAAAACAGCATGCTAGGTGGCTACTGCCTAAGCTAACCAATAGGAGCTGGCGAGAGAGGGCTGTATCCTACACCACACCCTTCTCACAGAATTTGGCACCTAAATCCAGGCTCCAAGGCAGCCACCCGTGTCTGCTTGCAGTTCGCACCACAGAATCTCTCCTCTAGTGTCAGATGGTTTAGCTGCCCAATAGGTTGCAAGCTGATGGGGGCACTGAACCAGGTTCTCCCACATCCAGGTTAGCACCCTAACCTCTGGGCGAAAGGAAGGACGCTGCCACTTCCTCCCCACATAAATTGTGTGTGGAGCTAGGCATGCACAAAGGCAGTGGCACCTAAAAACAGGACATAGGTGCCTACATGCTAGTGATGGGCACTTAAACCCCTTTGTGGGTCTAGCCCAAAGCCTCCCTTCCACTCTCCTTTGCAACAGTGTGAAAGGATGGCGCGATGGGGGATGAAAATGTCAAAAGATGATGTTTCTATCTTTACAACTCTGTGCTTCTTTCTCCCTGAAAAGCGGCTGGTCATTCCCTCACTTCCGTGCCTCCATTCTGGCCTAAATTTGACAGTCACACCCACCTTCATCATTGTGACGTTGGTGACTGCTGTGGGGGCTCTCTGCGACAAGTGGTTGTTTCTCCTCCATATTTGTTCCTTCATCTGAAAGGGGAAAGAGAAGGATATAAACGTCAGGAGTACAAAACATTAACAGGTCAAACGGCAACTATGATTTCTACTCAGGCCACTTGCTGGAGACCGTTTACCAGTTGGGATTAACAAATACATCAACCTCTCTTAGTTTTTAGTCTCCAGCAGATGTCCTTAATCATTGCTGCGTCTCTAGGACATTTTCTGCACAGTTTATATGAAATACTTTGGACAAAGGGAGCGGTTAGTATTTTACATTTACATTCAGAATTTCTATTTTTCAGGCCTGAAAGATCCCCAAACACTTCACAAACTGCATATATACTAAAATGCAGCTGCCTCTGGGGTGGACAGTGGCAACTAATTAGCACACATGTTGCACCAAATTGTCAAGGGAGAGGAAATAATGGCCTAGGGCACCTGAACAAACTCCTGTTCTTACCAGAAGCGGCAGGGGATCTTTTACAGTATGGTTCCATTCCACAGAACAGCTAACAAGGGCATTTTGGGTTCCATGTTTCAGAGGGTGAGATCCTGATGCTCGCACCAGCCCCTTTATGGCAGGGGAAAGGGCTAACGTGGTGTAAAGGAGCCCTACAGGCCCCCGTCCTGAGTGGGAGAGGATTCTCTTCGCCTAGGCACTGTGGATCACAGCCTTTAGGCTCTCCTTCAGTGACGTCCAATGTAGCCACAGCATAAAAAAACCTCACAAATTGATCTGAACATCATTGTTGATCTGAATGTTGATCTGAACATCATTAAAAGATACATGGCTAGATTCAGGCTATTCTGAAACAGGTCAGCATACTGAGTCCAGAAATCACGAAGTCCCACTTCTCTGAATTTTGCCTTCATGACATCTGAGCTCTGAAAGGTACTTTCATCAGCTGAATCAAGGAAGTTTATTGCTTCAGAAGGGCAAGGTCCATTGACAGACAAACAAACGAATCATGAACAAATAAAAGCAAATCCTTTGGAATTTTAAAATTCTCCAATCACATTTTAAATTTTTGATTAGATTGTTTAGGAATTCTTGATTAGTCTTCATCAAAGTTTCATCTGTAGTAACAATACCCAATATGGTAAAGTGCAACATCTTTCCTGTTAAGTCTGTCTGAAAGATGTCAAGGTTCCTCTGAAAGGCGCTCACGTTTTCAGAAAGATCCCCAACACTGCTTGCATGGCCTTGGAGCTGCAAACTCAAGTGACCAGTAATATCACACAGAAAAGCTATATGTGATATAGAGGTGACATCATTCATAAATACCAGGAACTCACAAGCCTTGTTGGCCTTGTGGTTTGAAAGAAATTCTATTATTTCTTTTTGAAGCACTCAAAGCCCCTCTAACACGCACCCCCTACTTAACCAGCGAATGCTGTTGTGCTGCAACAGGTCATCGTATTTGGCTGAATCCTCTTGTAGAGTTTTAAAAAGATGACGTTGCAAACCAGAAGTTGAATTGTATGTGGTTCACTAAGCTCATCACAACGCCCATTTTTTACTTCAATTCCTCCGAGAACTAACAGCACAGGACAGTCTGGTGAATGATGCAGTGACGTGAAGCAAAGCCCTTCTCTTTCCCCTGTGATGGAGGAAACTTCATGTGTAACAAGCAAGTTTACTTTCCGCAGACCTAAACCATTTTTTCAAAAAAGCCTTTTACCTTTTCAAAAATGATCTCTCCTGTGTTGTAGGTAATGATATTAAGCACAAAAAATTCTTCCTTGAAAACTTCACCATAATAAAATCTAACAAACAGTGATAGCTGGGCAGTATCACTTAAAATTGCTTGATTCATCCATTGCAAGAGACATGCATTTTTTAAATCAGAAAGCAGTGCTGACAAACAATCCTTGTAAATTACCAACATTCTTCGCACTGCTGTGGAATCAGACATGGGCACTCGCTTCACAGGGTTCACGTCATCTTTGTTTTTACCTCCAGCAAAAAGCTCCTCCAGCATTTCCAATGTGCATCCCTTCACAAACTTGGCATCCAGGAAAAGATTCTTCTTCTTCGCTAGCACCCACATTACCTGAAGAAAAGCAGCTGGTGCTTTCTGCTGTACACTCGCTGATGTTGTGAGCATGACATGTGAAGTGTGATACAGAGACTTCACATTTTCAATTTTGTCACATTTTGCAACACTGCCAGGAGGATAGGCCGCATTGAAGTTACTGAGCTTGGATTCAAAGTGGCGCCTCATCACATTGATGGCCTTACAGATGGACACAGTGGTTTGGCATATTAAACACAAAGGTTTTCCATTTAAATGCGGTGGCTGAATAAAAAGAAAATCCGCTGTCCAGTTTGGGTTAAAAGTTCAGTTTTCACGGTCGACTTTGTGTCATTCACTCCCACTCAGATTCATTTTTTGCTCCATTTCCATCACTAATGAAAAAATGGGTAGCGTCCAGAGCCAGTCTGAGGGAAAATGGCACCCTGGGTGAACTTGTATTTTGATGCCCTTTGTTTGAGTTCGGCCCCTAGGTGGCTGGGGCTTGGGTTGTCAGCCCACAAGCAGCGAATTCAATCATCAACATTTTTTTAAAGTGAGCGGGTAGGCCACACAGGAAGCCTTAGCAGGTCACGTTTCGCCATGGGCCTCCTATTTAGTATCACTGACCTATAGTTTATTAATAGAAGTAGCAAGTATGTGGTAATGTTCTATATTATTTATGCTCCTGGTACAATTTTTGGGTATAGAGTTCTAAAAATTTTAAATGATCCCTTTTGCCTCGGTTTCCCTCTGCCTCTCCTCACAGTTACCATTGTCTACAGGTGTGGCTCTGACCCAGACACAAAGGACTCTGGACTTAGGAAGTAACTCTGGAGGAAAGGCAAGGGAGGGGGTGTTTCTCGCCTGGAGGAGGTAAAGTCAGCAGCAGCAGAGGATGGGAACTGCCTCTATACTCCGTTCCAGTAATCAATACACATTGTTCTTACTGAGCTTGTGCCAGTAGCATTGTTCCAGAGACTCGGCCTGCTTGTGTTCATTTACATGAAGGAGATCACAAGGTTACATAACAATCGTTTGAGCAGGTCATACAAACTATGTTGAATACTGAGCACATTTATAAAAATCCATGTCTGTTCACAAATAATGTGTCTGTACCCCTTTTAATCTTAGTTGTTTTAAATGTTTATGATAGCATCAACAGACTCTTGCTCATGTGAAGGAGAGAAACTGGCCTCTGGTTTAAACATTACTGGAGTTAAATTCTGTCCAATTATAGCATAAGCATTTCAGGAAAGGACAAAGCTCATTGTGGTCCTGTACTTTCATGCCGAGTCACCCAGTGTAGCCATAGATATTTTTCTTATCCAATATTTATAATTATTAGAATTCTCAAAAAAAGACAGTTTATATTTATATGAATAATGAGACCAACCCCACAGTTACATTAGGTAAGATAAAAATTAAAAAGGATATAAACTCTCATGCTTCAAGGCATGAGACCACCTCTGACTATGGGGTCAGGAAGTAACCGCACCTATGGGCAGTTTATTCTGTAATCATCCATTGTGGGCTTTCTTCGTGTGAAGCATCTAGTACCAGCCATTACCCAGAGACAGCATTCTGGACTAGATCAGCATCAAAGCTGGGTCTGACCCAGCCTGGCAATTCCTACGTCTACAATTCTTCTTTAGACCAATTTATAACTCAAAATTCCAGTGGAGCTGATTTGTAGGAATTTTTTTTTTAAACTTTATTTGCTCCTCAGCTGAGACATTGGGACTGAACTTGCTCACAATCACGTCAATTGTGACACAAGGCAGATGAGTCCCTTTGTATGCCAGGTTCCTGCCTGGAGCAGTTTTTACAGATTATGTATAAATCCCTAGACAGAAAGGTTTATACTAGAAATACTAACAGACCATTAACAATAGCAATGTAGCCTGTATAAATACATTCTACTCCAGCACTCACCTTCCTTTTGGCCATTTTTTCTCTGGACTGCTTCATCTTCTGGAGGTTCTTCAATCTTATATGCAGCTAAACAAGTGAAGTACAAACTCGCATGTATAAAAAAATCCAAAGGCACATCAGCATAAAATGTCTAAAACCTCAAATCAAGAATTATTTAATTTTCCTTTCACAAAATGAAACCAATCACATGACTCAAGGAGTAGATTCATAATTCCGTAAACACTATACCAATACAGAAGACAAAACCCTAAAACAAAACAGAACCACCACCTCCAACCCTCCTACCTCAATCTCAAGAAGCTTGAGTAAAAAAAAAAAAAAAAAAAAGGGTCTCGCACTAACAAACAGGCTCTGTCAGACCAGTTCAAGTGACTTCCAAAACTGAGGGCCCTTCACTGAGAATAAGCCATCCCCTCCCCAGATAATTAAAATCTATGGCCTGTTAACTCATGCGTATTAGCTGATCTCAACTGCCAAGATGGTTCACAGAAAGAGGAATGGATGTCCATTTAGTTATGTACTTATCACTGTAACAGTTGAGTGCCTCATAAACATGGCTTTATCCTTGCAACACCATTTCCCAGATGGGGAGCTGGGGCACAAACGATGTAAGCAACTTTCCTTCCAAACACAAGTCTGTTCTGTGAAAGCAACCCGCCCAGTTTGAATCCAAATCGAATTTGACTGTTCAGTAAAAAGAAGATTCTTCACAGCATCTTGGTGTAGGCAACCAAGAACCATCAGGCTGCGACCACCTTGGAACAGTTATGCCAGATGAATGCTATGGTTGGAAAAAACCTCTGTCTCCATTCCAGCCTCAACATGGCAGCTCAGAAATTCTCAGTGATGCAATGGAACAGTGTGCAATTTCTGTCCCTGATGCTCTAATACCCAAGTTACACATTTTATCTGGTGTAGATCATGTGCACACCAAGAAAGACGATGCTTAGGAGTCTCAATATTAATGGGTGAGGACAAAGTGATCATAATACCCTAGCGGCACATTGCTAGAGGACTGTTATACTGTAGAACAGCCTGAAACTTAGCTAGGTCCATCAGCCTTTGTTGGATCTGAAAGGAACATCGATCGGCCCTGACCTCAAACTGCAAGCGGTAATGGTTTGATCCTAACAAAGGACTAACTTTCACCCCTCAGTCACAAAATAGGATCCAAAGCGCCCAGCCCTGTGTGCAGAGCCAAAGTCTCATCATAGAGGCCAATGACTGACATGCCAACCATGAGACCCCAGGAAAGCCCACAAGAGTCATCACCAACGTGGACAGCAAAGTCACCTAAGACATGAGCCTTGTTAGCAGCTCTGTCAAATCAATGCCAATACCGTGGCTTTCAATTTTGGTGAGGTTTACACCAGTCAACATCACATAAGAGGCTGCTGTGGTTTGTGAGTACAAGACCCCGGCTACTCCAGATCTGCTGATACACCAACAACACCGCAATTCACTGCCACTCTCCTGACAACTCTAAGAAGCCCTTCTGGATCCACATGTCAACAGAAAGAATGCTAGCACTCACTGGCTTGAATCATGGGCTGCTTGTGACATTTCAAACGAAGACCTTATTGAAGATCTAACAAAAGAAGTCCTGGGATTCTGCCTTCCCCAAAGGATTCAGACAACACACGGAAGCTGTGGCTATCTCCTCCACAAATTAGGGACGAGGGGGGCGCAAAAATCAAAGAATCACCCAATTGTAACCCTGGTGAAGTACAAACCATACATATCATAACTGCCCCATTCATGCTTACAGTGGTGGCACAAGGGGATCTATCTAGCTACTCAGAAGCATTAGAATGGCTTTCGTATCTCAAGATTCATTTATAATTCCAGCCCATTGCTTCTCAAATGCAAAAGGAAAGCAGCAGCAGCCTGGGCAATTCCAGTGCCAACAAGAACTCTCTCAGCTCAGGAAAGAGTTCAGAAGTGCAGTGAGTTAGCCTGTATACCACACCTATTCCCAAATTAACCTCCTCTCACGTTTTACCCCAAACAACTCTCTCTCTCTCTTTCTCCCAAGTCAGTTAGGCCCACATCCATCGGTGACCCCTTCCAAACTTGAAACTCGATATAAATAAAACAGTGACACCCCTTCCTAACATTCACTCCTAGCAGGCACAGGAGAGCTGAGCTAACAAAGAGCTAAATGAATCATCCAGCCAGGGCTTGTGGAGGGTATTTATTAGCCACAGACCACACATTAAACAGCATCAACCAAAGGGTAGGGCTCCTGCCAGACAACGTCCTGTCCTCCCAAGATGAAACCCCTTGATAGGATGAACAAGGAAAATAAAAATTCTGTAACTATATGCCTATGTTTCAGGGATCTCTTAGTGTCTCTCTCCATGCTCTTCATAACAGGAACACAAGAGCCCATAAAGAATACCTTCAACAGCATATCAACACATTTGGTTCCCAGAAAGAATATTGTTGTGAACCCTCAGTTATACACTGTGTACAGCTCTTGTGAAACTTCATAATGAGCCCATAAATTTAACATAATATTTACCTGACTGATTTGTGGGTATCCAATTGTGAATGTTGTTAAACCAACCTAAAAAAAAAAAAAAAAAAAAGGGTCATTTCTAGCTGTTATCTGCATTACTATAGTGCTTACGAGCCCTAATCATGGACCAGGACCCCATCGTGCTAGACATTGTACAAACGGAACAAAAAGATAGTCCCTGCTCTAAAGAGATCATGATCTAACATGTTTGGTGGGAAGAATAGGCTGTAAATGAGACACATACAGTAGGGGCAAATTCTCACTCAACAAGTGCCAAATGCACACTAGTTTAAATATAATTGAACATAAATGAACAGAAGCGGGAGAGCAAAAAATAGCTGGAGCCAGAATTAAGGCAGTTAACAAATGTAGAGAGACCTCTTCAGGGGGGCTTTCACATCTGACTTGAGAAAGGGCCCAAAATGGGCAGTGACTGGGAGAGAGTGTGCAGGGTCCATAAGCAATATAGAAGCATAGAAGATTAGGGTTGGAAGGGACCCCAGGAGATCATCTCCAACCTCCTTCTTAAAGCAGGATTAACCCCTACAACTACATATTTGCAGATCTAGCACTGGTCCACACATAAAGCTTCTACTCCAAACATACTGATCATATGACTGAACTAGGAGTGAGTGGCATGGAGACTGTCCCTGTTCAGGCCATTGTCTGAGAGAATGAGAAAGGTGGTCTGTGCGGCTTTTGCACAGCTCAGCTGAACACTGGAACTCCTCTGCGTGCTGAAGTCCCACTGAAGCCAATGAGAGTTCTACACACAGAGCATCTCTAGGCTCAACACTAGGGGTATGTCTATACTGACGGCAGCAAAGTCATCGCTGCCAAATCAATCTTTCTGAATTGATTGAGTGGTCAATGTAGATCCGCTCAATCAATCAGGAAGTCAACACAGTAAAACCACCCCCTCAAGTGGCATAGCACCGCGTCGACGGGAACTGGCGCAGTGCAGTGAAGACAGCGCGCAGAAGGGAAGCCCAGCAGTCGATGGGAGTTACGCAAGCTACGCAGAGTAGCTTGCATAACTCCCGTCGACTGCCACCGAATTGCCAGGTAAGTGTAAACCAGGGCTATGTTTGTGCCCGCTTCTTGGGGGCAGGGGAAGATAGGCACCTCTCTTCCAAGCCAGAATTCAGCCCATAGTATTAATCTAAAAGTTGTTAGCAGAAAGAGATACACAGAGATAACCTGCAATTACTGCTTCTCCTTTACAGAGCTACAATTGTCAGAATTTCAGAGTAGCTGAACAGGTGGTCAATTCTCCATGCAGCCAGCATAGAAAAGAAGCAGGAGGCACACGGCAGAGACTTATAGGTTTTCCTTTTTATTGTCATTTGTATCACACTTGGGCTGCCCTAGGAGCAAATGGCAAATGGAGTCAGAGCTTTCTGCATTACTTTATGAAAAAGTGGGAGTTGAAAGGGGTGCAAGGGGGAAAAGGGGCGTGTAGCTAATGGTCAAATCCTGCCCTTCTTGCTACAGACATGTATATCTAATTGGCAGCAAAACTAGCACAGTCACTTTTCACAGGAGTGCAGAACTCAGTGAGTGTCTATGGAAAGGATATCTTCAACCCCCTGCATGCCAGGTTCATGCGCAAACACACAGGGGCAGAGGCATGACAGCTACATGGCTCCACAGGCTGACTCCCCAAACACACATGTAGAGTGGCCACAGATTCAGGTAAAGCAGCAGCTCCAAAACTCAGCCTGAGCAGGGATAACCTGCACACGCGTGCGCACACAGACATGCACAGCCCTGCAAGACTTTTTGTCAGGATGTGCCTGTTGTGAGATGTATATAGAGCCCAGGATTTAATCCTAAGGAAGTTAAAGTAAATTTGTTCTCAAGTCCTCTAGCTTATAGAGAAATAAGCTGTCCTTATTGATTACATAATTAAAATGCATTTTAATGCACAAACTTTTGTTCACCTTACTGAAACTTAGAATGCAGCAAACTCAGAACATTTGCAAACAACATGCTACATACCTTTTTTCCATGCAGTGCAGAGGAGTGCTATCATGATTAGCAGGAGAAAAACAATAACTACAAATGCTATTATACCAGCTCTACCTCTTGTAAGACTTTCAGAACCTAAAGACAAAAAATGAAAAATTAGCTAAAAAGTCATTTCAATTTGCTGTAAACAACCTCATTAGAGGTTCAGTGTATAGAGAAAATACATTAAAAAAAACAAATAAAAATGTAAAAAACTTTAAAATTATTGGACCAAATTCAGTCATTGGTGCCACCCCCACTAGCTCCAATGGAATTACATCAGGGATGACTTTGGCCCAATGATGATATGTTACATTATACCCAAGATATTTTAATGGCTTCCTATCTTTAGAAAGTTAACAAGAGTTTCAATTTTTTTTAATGTAGAAATTGCCATACCAGTCACAGTACATTGCCACACTGAGTCCAGCAAGTCCAGCCCGCTGTCTTTGACAATGGCTTGTTCCTAACTCAGCCAGAGGTTAGGGGTCTATTACAGGAGTGGGTGGGTGAGGTTCTGTGGCCTGCGATGTGCTGGAGGTCAGACTAGATGATCATAATGGACCCTTCTGACCTTAAAGTCTATGAGTCTAATGCTTCAGAGGAAAAGGCAAGAATCAATATGCTGGACAGCCATGGAATAATCTGCCCAAAGCAGAACTTTCTTCCTAACTCCTGTCAGTTAGTAATTGGCTTATGCCCCTAAAGCAGGAGTGGTTAGGTTCTGTATATTAGAACAAAAAATGTGTAGCTGTAGATATTCTTTTTAATCATATAAATGTCTAATCCTGGCCTACACCCCTGAAAGACCGACTTAGACCCCGGCTTAGACCCCGCTAGGCCAATGAAAGAATCCTCTTGTGGGGGGTGGATTTACGACAGCAACAGAAAACCCCCTTTCCATCACTGCAGCAAGTGTCTGCACTAGAGCAGCATAGCTGCAGCACTGTACCTATGCCTCTGTAGCACTGATTGCTTAGACATACCGTTTGACAATTTGTGGCCGTGAGTTCCACAAGTTAACTAAAACAATTCGCTGAGGTGGTGGTGACAGGAAACATTTCCATACCTACTCTTCCAAATCACCAGTTCAAATCCAGATCAGGCCAGTAGCGATTGAAATTAGCAGCATTTGATGGCTGGTTGGCGGGTTATGTGAAATGATTTCATAGATTCAGTCCAGTTCTTAGAGGACTGGTGTCCACAACACAAGACCACCATAATAACTGACATTAACAAACCCCCCATATTCAGCAGAGGCGCCAAGGTTTGCTCAGTCCACGGAGACGCAACTCTCTTCTCTCCCTTAGTAGTTCATTCCAAGTAACAGCTGACAGCTTACACTACTGCTATCCCTGCATTATATGTTCTGTGCAGTGGGCTTTCAACTATCAATCTAGCACCTTTCAACAGTTCTAAATTAGCTTTTAAGACCACATAGACTCTGCTATAGTGACTTAAGCATAGAGATTAAAAGGGAACAAAATGCAAGATTTCCTGAGACATCAAGAGGAACCCTGCAATCTGAACTAACATCTCATTTCCCAGCTCGGTCCCCGGTTCCCTTCTCACTGTTACATACACCTTTATATGCATATACTTACTCTCTTGGGGACATGCACTCAGAGAGATTGAGCTGCTGATTTTTGTTTTGGAGACTTCTATGGTGCACACAACTTGTTCCGGCAGGTCTGCATTTTTTTCAAATTGGACAACAGAACCATCAGCTTTAATAACTTCTCCCTTGCCAGCGTGATTCCAACTGTAGGTCACTTTTTTTGAGAAATGCGACTCACACGATATACTAATCTGATCATTAGTGACACTGCAATTTAATTCTAGTGATGGAGGATCTGGGGAGGGAAAAAAACTACATTAGTTTGACTATACTTTTTTTTGCATTTCAAGAGTTCTATTTCTAGTTATTATGAGTGTAAAATTTAAAACATAGTCCAGCTACATAGGGGATATCTGATTCAGACAACAAGCAGCAATAACAGTATTACAGTTCTATAACACACAAAACAACTTAAGTGTTTAGACTATATTGGGGGCCCATCTCTTTTAACAGGACACACACTTTCAAGGTAGCAGGTTCAAGTGCAGATGTCACTATTTTTTACTTCACAATAGGACAATCCTACAAGTATTCCCAACCTGTGGAAAGTGCAGTCTCCTGTACTGTGCAGAACACCCTAATGATTTCCATAGGAATTATTTTGCAAGGGAGGCCTTGATGGATCAAGCCTCCACACTTTAAAGGCCTAAACTGAGACTTTGCTTCTTTCCCTTATGAAAAGGTATGACAATATTCTATAGTAATGGTATACAGTATAGGGCCAAGACATCTTATGGTAGCAAGTACTATTATAAATTATTACCTTGATTGGCCTGGATTCTGCAAGTTGATCCTTGCCAATGGACCCCTGCATCTGCACAGCACATGCTAAAGTCAAGGGGCTTTGCAAAGCTACAGAGCACTGGCAGGGAAATTGTGGATCAGGGCCTCAGGGCTCAAGTGTGCTAAGTGTTTTACTAACAAATAAGCAGAAAACTCACCTGCTGACTCTGCAGTTTTGGGGTGATAACTGTCAAATACTATTTTTATATGCTTTTTTTTTTTTTTTTTTTTAAATGCTGGAGTAGCACCACCATTCCCAGCTCTCAACCAGAAGCTGGTAAACTGCACAATCAATTTAAAAGTAAAACACTGAAAAAAAAATTTTTTTTTTTTTTAAATTAAGACCAGCATTGTGTAAAAATAGAGAATATTTGCCATTAAATTTCTTCCTGGCCCAGGAGACAGCAATTTGAAACAGATTATTTTTGCAGCAAAAATTGTGACAGCAACAGATGGGAAAACTAGAAATGTAAAGCTTATGGGTCATATTCAGAGATAGTGTATGTTACACGCCAGGAAACAGGTGCAAGGAGGACTAAGGGCATTTGTGTAATTTACACACTTGTGGGAGAAGTGGACACGATATAAGTTAAGGGGAGGGGGGTGTTTGTTACTATTACATATATCTTCTGACACCGTCCTGTTGGTTGTTTTTCCTGCTCCCATGGAATGAGCATGCTTAGTAATAACTGCTGAAGCTGCTGACCTCACTCTGCTACCCCCCGTCCTCTCCATCAGCAGGTACAGGTCGCACATAGCCTCTGAATTTGTCCTACTGAATCTGCTCTGGGCAGGAAGCATCCTCTTGTGTCATCATGTTAACACAAAAGAGCACCTCTCCCTCTGACTCAGAAGCAACTTGGCTGCATAGAGCATGAAGGCTGCTTAGTCTTACTTAACTGTATCCCAGAAAATAAATACTAGTGAAATATCCCCCCATTGAACCCAAGCCTTACCAAACAACAGGGTTAGTTTTTCTTCAGAAAATGCCATGCACCTTGAATATGACCCATGTTTAGACTAGTTGGCTGAACTAACAGTCTTGCAACTAAATGTTGAACAAAAGGGGAGGCATTTGTTTTAAGTAAATTTCATTCCCTAGACCCATTGCTATATACTCCATTATAGCACAAAGACATGAAGCTTCTGAAGATAATGAACTGACACTTTCTGCTTTTCTATGAGATTTGAATCCTTAAAGTGTTTTTGCTACTGATAATTTTCTTGATTTTTTTAATTTTTTTTTTTTTTGATGTTTTGCTTTTCAGGCTTTCTGTTGTCATATTACAAGACAATGGGTGATTAATTTTGGAACAGATTACTAAGGATATGTCTTCACTGTGGCAGCAGCAGCAGGCATCGAGACAGTGGCATCGATTGAGTGGATCTGTGTAGACCTGCTCAGTCGATCAGAGAGCGTTCTCCAGTCGACTGAATTAATCCACCTCCGACGCAGCTCCATGAAGATGCTGCGCCACGTGAATGTAAGTATGTCAACGGGAGATATGCAAGCTACATTATGTGGATCCTTCATGGAGATTTATAAACATTAATCCTCAAAACCGCTGTCTGAGGTAGATGTTAAAGACCATTTTAAACAGGGGAAAACTGAAGCACAGAGAGATTAAGGGTTAAATTTCCAAAAGTGGCCTTGAATTTGTTTGCCTCCATTTACTAGTGCCCATTTCAAGACTCCTTGGGTCTGATTTTCAGTGGTGCTGAGCACTTACAGCTCCCAGTGAAGCCAATGGGAGCTGTGGTTCCTCAGGACCTCTAAAAATCAGACCCAAGGAATCTAGAAATGGGCACCCAAAAATTAAAACACATAAAATGAGGGTCTCTTTTTGGAAACTTGGGCCTCAGTGACAGGTATTTGTCCAACCTGTTCTTAAAAATCTCCACTGATGGGGATTCCACAGGCTCCCTTGGAAGCTTATTCCAGATCTTAACTATCCCTACAGTTAGAAAGCTTTTCCCAATATCGAACCTAAATCTCCCTTGCTGCAGATTAAGCCCATTACTTCTTGTCCTACCTTAAGCAAACATGGAAAATAATTGAACACCATCCTCTTTATAACAGCCCTTAACATATCTGAAGACTTATCAGGGCTCCCCTGAATCTCCTTTTCTCAAAACTAAGCATGCCCAGTCATTTTAACCTTTTCTCATAGGTCAGGTTTTCTAAACCTTTGATCATATTTGTTGCTATCCTGTGGACTCCCAATTTATCCACATCTTTCCCAAAGTGCAGTGCCCAGAACTGGACACAGTACGGTAGGTGAGGCCTCTCCAGCGACAAGTAGAGAGGCACAATTACCTCCCTTGTCTTACATACAACACTTTTCTTAATGCACCCCAGGAAGACATTAGCCTTTTTCATAATTGCATTACATTGACAATCAACTTGTGATCCCCAGATCCTTTTCAGCAACCCTATCCCCTAATCAGTTAGTCCCCAATTTGTTACTGTGCGTTTGATTTTTCCTTCCTAAGTGAAGTACTTTACACTTATCTTTATTGAATTTCATCTTGTTCAATTCAGAACAATTCTCCAATTTGTCAAGACCATTTTGAATTTTCAACCTGTCCTCCAAGGTGTTTGCAACCCCTTCCATCTTATCATCTTAAAGTTTTATAAGCACACTCTCCACTACATATCAAAGAGTATCAGACCTAGTACTGACCCCTGTGGGACCCCATTAGATAGGCCTTCCTAGTTGGACAGTGAACCATTGATTACTACTCTTTGAGTATGGTCTTTCAACCAGTCGTGTACCCACCTTATAGTAATTTTATCTAGACCAGCGGTTCTCAACCTTTTTTTCCCCGAGTACCACTCGGGGAAAAAAAGGGGGGGAACTTTCAGCGGCAGCAGCGGGGTTTTGCCGCTGCGGAGGCGGGGGGGGGAACTTTCAGCGGCGGATTCGGCGGTGCGGTACGGCTCGCGTACCACCCAGCCTTCTTCAAAGTACCACCGGTGGTACGCGTACCACCGGTTGAGAACTGCTGATCTAGACCATATTTCCCATTTGCTTATGGGAATATCACATGGGACGGAGTCAAAAGTCTTACTAAAATCAAGATATATCACTGCTTTCTCCCCCCCCCCAATCCACTAGGTCAGTAACCCTGTCAAAGAAGGAAATTAGGTTGGTTTGACATTATTTGGTCTTGACAAATCCATGCTGGCTATTTTTTATAACCCTATTATCCCCTAGGTGCTTACAAATTAAGAACATAAGAATGGCCATACTGGATCAGACCAGTATTTAGCCTAGTATCCTGTCTTCTCACAGTGGCCAGTGTCAGATACTTCAGAGGGAAAGAACAGAACAGGGCTTATTGAGTGATCTGTTCCCCGTTGTCCAGTCCCAGCTTCTGGAAGTTGGAGGTTTAGGGACACCCAAAGCATGGGACTGCATCCCTGACCATCTTGGCTAATAGCCACTGATGGACCTATCCTCCAGGAACTTATCTAGTTCTTTTTTTAAACACAATTATACTTTTGGTCTTCACAACATCCCATAGCAACAAGTTCCACAGGTTGATTTTGTGCTGTGTGAAGTACTTCCCCATGTTTGTTTTAAATGTGCTGCCTATTAATTTCTTAGGGAGACCCCTGGTTTTTGTATTATATGAAGGCGTAAATAACACTGCCCTATTCAATTTTTCCACACCTTTCATGATTTTATAGTCCTCCATCCCCCCTTCCATAGTTGTTTCTTTTTTAAGATGACCAGTCCCACTTTTTTCCAATCTCTTCTCCTATGGAAGCTGTTTCCATATCCCTAAACATTTTTGTTGCCCTTCTCTGAATCCTTTTCTATTCTAATACATCTTTTCTGAGATGAGGCAACCAGAACTACACACAGTATTCAAGGTGTGGATGGATTTATATAGTGGCATGATGATATTTTCTGTTTTATTACCTATCCCTTTCCTAATGGCTCTTAACATTCTGTTAGCTTTTTTGATTACTGCTGCATACTGAGCAGATGTTTTCAGGGAACTATCCACGATGACTCTAAGATCTCTTTCTTGAGTGATAGCAGCTGATTTAGACCTTATCATTATGTGTCGTTGAGATCCTTTCTTCCCGTGTGAATTTGCCACTTATCTGTTCACCCCTTTTTCCAGATCATTTATGAATATGTTGAACCGCACAGGTCCCATTACAAATCCTTAGGGGACCCGGCTGTTTACCTCTCTGTGAAGATCGACCATTTAGTCTTACCCTTTGTTTCCTGTCTTTTAACCAGTTACTGATCCATGAGAGGACCTTCCCTCTTATTCTATGACTGCTTAGTGGGTCTAAGAGCCCTTGGTGATGGACCGTCTCAAAAAGGCATTTTGAAAGTCCAAGTACACTATATATTGACTAGGTCACTCTTGCCCATCTTCTTGTTGACCCCCTCAGAAAATTCCAATAAATTGGTGAGGTATTATTCCCTTTACAAAAGCCATGTTGACTCTTTTCCAGCATATCGTGTTCATCTAGGTGTCTGATCATTTTGTTCTTTACTATAGTTTCAACCAATTTGCCTGGTCCTGAAGTTAGGCTTACTGGCCTGTAATTCCCAGGATTGCCTCTGAAGCCTTTTTTAAAAACAGACATTAGTTACCCTCTAATCATCTGGTACAGAGGCCGAATTGAGCAACAGGCTACATACCAGAATTGTTAGTTTTGCAATTTCATATCTGAGTTCCTTCAAAACTCTTGGATGAATCCCATCTGGTCCTGGTAACTCACTACTGTTTAATATACCAATTTGTTCCAAATCCTCTCTATTGACACCTCAATCTGGAACAGTTCCTCAGATTTGTCACCTAAAAAAAATCCCATGCAAACCAATCTCCCTCTCATCCTCAGTCATGAAGACCAATGCAAAGAATTCATTTAGCTTCTCTGCCACAGCCTTGCCTTCCTCGAATAGTTCTTTAGCACCTCGATCATCCACTTGCCCTACTGATGGTTTGGCAAGCTTCCCGCTTCTAATATACTTAATTTTTTTCTGTTAGTTTTTGTATCTTTAGCTAGTTGCTCTTCACATTCTTTCTAGGCTTGTCTTATTATACATTTTATTTGCCTGAGTTTATTCTCCTTTCTATTTTCCTCACTAAGATTTGACTTCTAATTTTTAAAGGATGCCTTTTTTTACTCTAGCTGCCTCTTTACTCTGTTGTTCAGCCATGGTGGCATTTTTTGGTCCTCCTACAACTTTTTTCATTAGGAATATCTATACATTTAGTTTGAACCTCTCTTAGGGTGTTTTTAAATATTCTCCAGGCAGTTTGCAGGCATTTCACACCTTGTGACTTTTCCTTTTAACTAGCTTCCTAATTTTTGTGTAGGTCCCCTTTTTGAACACGACTCTGGTGCGTTTCTTTGGCATTTTTCTCCCCTACAAGGATGTTAGATTTAAGTACATTATGGTCACTATTACTGAGCAGTTCAGCTATATTCACCTGTTAGATCAGATCCTGCATTCCAATTAGGATTAAATCAAGAATTGTCTCTCCCTTTGTGGGTTCCAGAACAAGCGTCTCCAAGAATGTGGCATTTAGTGTGTCTACAAAATTTCTCTTTGCATCCCTTCCTAAGGTGACATGCACCAGTCAACGAGGATAGTTGAAATCCCCCATTATTATTGAATATTCTGCCTTTGTAGCCTCTCTAACCCCCCAGAACATTTCACAATCACCATCACATCCTGGTCAGGTGGTCTGTAGTACATTCCTACTTCTATACACTTATCGTTCAAATATGGAATTTCTATCCATAGGCATTCTATAGTACAGTTTGAGTCACTGATTGATTATTCAACTGATTATTACCTGGAAAGATACGGGAACAAATTATTAAATAAAGTTAGGCCGACTGGTCTATAATTCCCCAGGTCCTCTTTGTTCCCCTTTTTAAAGATAGGCACTATGTTTGCTCTTCTTCAGTCCTCCACAACCTAATCAAGAGTTCTCAAAGATAATTGCTAATGGTTCCAAGATTGCTTCAGCTAGTTTCTTAAAGTACCTTAGGACAAATTTTGTCAGACCTGCTCTTGAATTCATTCATCTAACTTGTTCTTTCCCTATTTTGGCTTGCACTCCTTCCCCCTTACTGATCATCATCAAACTTCTTAGTGAAGACTGAAGCGAAATATGCATTAAACACCGCAGCTTTCTTGATGTCATTAATTATTAGCTCTCCTTCCCCAATAAGTAAAGGACCAACACTTCCCTTTGTCTTCCTCTTGCTCCTGATGTATTTCAAGAATCTCTTCTTATTGCCTTTCATGTCCCTTGATAGGTATAATTCATTTTGTGTCTTAGCCTTTCTGATTTTGTCCCTACATGCTTATGCTGTTCTTTAGTACTCCTCCTGAGTAGTTTATTCACGTTTCAACTTTTTGTAGGATTCCTTTTTGATTTTCAGGTCATTAAAGAGCTCCTGCTGGAGCCATCTGGCCTCTTACTACTTTTCCTATCTTTCCTTTGCACCGAGATGGTTTGCGGTTGTCGCTTTAAAAAGTGAAAAGAAGTTAACAGTTGCAAATTGTTTTTGCTGCTTATCCACTACTTACCCAATACTTCAAGTACAAATTTTGTAATTTGGAGCTGGTTACTTCCAGCAGCGAGAACTTGGGCCTCATACTCTGCAGCATCATTAACGTTTACGTTTCTGATGGTCAGATTGCCAGAAGACCCATCAAGCACTCCTCTGCCTTTGTCTAAGGGAGGAAAATACTCAGGCAATCTTCCACCTTCCAATTCAGCCACTTTGTTTTTTCCTTTCTTCCAAGTAATTTCTGTTATCGTTTTATTAACTTTTGGTGAAAAAGTAAAATCTTCTCCCACAATGGCAAATGCAGACTTTTGATCTTGAGACCGGATGCATACTATGTCAAAAAAGAAAATGTGTTTAGTCAGTTACCAGTTATCTAAACTGTTGAGTCATTCTGTAATCTATCATATATATTACACACAAAATCTAAATAAAAACAGTTACAAAAACAACAAAGAAAACAAAAAACATTTGCCAGCTGAGCCTTCAGCAATAGCTACATGTACCTCTTCCCCACCTGTGACAGTAGCACCAAGTACTAGGAGTACAGCAGCGTACATCTATAAAATGTATGTAAATACATGCCGATACTAAATTCAAGTCCTGCGTGCATCAAGGACTTGATCCTGCTCCACTGTAGTCAAGAGGAGTTTTGTCACTAACTTCAAGATCTAAAATGAGGATCTATTGCAATAAAGTACTATTTCTTTAAGACTCCCAGTGTGCACAGTGGAGACGTTTCTCCTTTAACTGTGATTGTGGTTAGAACAAGTGACTCAAAATCTTAGAATCCTATTTCTGATCCCCCAGCGATCAGCAATTCAACCCTGCTCATCTTACAAGTGAAAACTTTTTTTTTCCCCCCTCCTAACCGATATCACTTCAAGAGGGTGCTTATCTGTAAATTATTCTTTGTTCCTCCTGCTTCCCCTGTCCGCAACCCACCAGAGATTCTGGAATCAGAACGCAAATTTAATTTCGTTACTAAACCAGATCAGATGCAATACAGATAACACCTACCATAGGAACGAGGGCAGTAACAAGGTGGCCTTTTCAGAGACACTTGCACATAGGAACTGCCATACCAGAAAAGACAAATAGTCCATTTAGTCCAGTTTCCTGTCTCCCTGTTTTACCAAATCAGACCAATGGTTCACCAAGTCTGCCATCCTGCCCTCCCGCTATAACAGAACATGATCAGTGGCCCATGCAGCTTGATATCCTGTCTTCCCGCCATACAGAAACAGATAGTGGTCCGATGAGACTGATATCTGAGCTGTATTAGCCCCCTGCTCTGCAGAGGATAATGCTTCTGAGTGTAGCATGCCCCCTGCTCTTCCACCTTCTGCCCATGGCATTATTGCCAAAACTCCACAAGCCCTTTCCATGCCATGTCCCACAGGATGGCTACTGTGGAAGGCAAGGAATGGGAGACAGCCCACCTCACTTCCACGCACTTGGGTGGTGATCGATATGAAGAGGGCCCTCCCAATGGTCAGTTTGTGGCAGACAATTCAGCTTCCAGTAATTGGTTTCCCTGTGTATTTCTGTTTCCCTTCTCTATACCTCATACTTCCCCTATGGCCTTTTTAAGAAAGGTGACTAACTCTCGACACAGTGCTCGGTGAGGGTGGAGGCTATGCCATTGATTAATCCCATGCCATTATAACATTTCCCATTTTTATTCCACCCCCTTCATACGGTTTTAACATCCTATTTGCTTTAAGGACCAATGCTGCCCACTGAGTCAATATGTCCATTCAACCACCCATGCTAATTCCTAGATCCTTTTCCTGCAAGGATGTACCTAAATCAGAACTCAGTACTGCCAGTGGCAGAGACAGAAACAGAACCCAAGAGCCCTGCTTTAACCATGACACCGCACTGCCTCCATACCAGCTGTCACATAGGCAGTTCACTATAAATTGCTTTCCTACCTCTTAATTAGTTTTTAAATCTATGGCATAATTTTGTGACTCCCCCGTGGTTACCTGAATAGCCTCTGGAGAGGGACTTCATCAAAAGCCTTTTTAAAATTATTTACTATTATTAATCATCTTTAGGCAGGCCCTAAGGACCAAACAAACAACAGGGCCCCTTCTGTGCTAGACGCTGTACAATCGCAAAGTAGCAGTCACTCACTGCCCTGAAGAGTTTATGATTAAGTAGACAATACACTCAAAGGGTAGGGAATAGCTAAGTAAATTGTATTTGCCAGTTCTCCTTTTCTCTTGAGTCCACACCCCCATGAAGCTTTCTTCTCCTCCTTCAGACCCATTAAGTAAAAAGGGGGGAGGGGGAGTGAAAAGCAGAGGGACAGGTTCTCTCCATGGCCTTTCCTTGGCTTGGGGGAGCTCAGCTCTCCTCACAGCCACCTCTCCTCTTCAGCTGGTGAAAAGACGACTCATCAGGCAAGGCAATCTGAATGGGGAGAGGCAGAGGGAGATTCAGGGGCTCCCAACCTTTCCTGCCAGTGGCTGAATTAGCAATAGGACCAAGCTGGGGAAGAGATGGCATCCGAGCTGGGAAACCTCTATTTATCTCCTGTTCACTATCAGATCTCCCACTTCTGCTCCCCACCTCCATTGCCTCCTTCACCCCTAAAGAGACGGGGATGAGACCTGCCACTCACTCATGCCCCCTTTCCAAAGACAAACAACATATAATACACAGATGTTGCATAAAATCCCTTTAGAAAGTACTCACCTTCTAAAATGCAGGAAATTACATCAAGTATTTCAACATCTTCCACAGAAGAACACCCTCCCATTTCTATTTCTTTATACATCAGTAGACATTTTCTATTATGGTCAACTTCTCTATTATGGGTGAAGTGAAGCCATTAACTCTGTTTCAAGACCTTCTAATGTATTTTGTTTTGTTGTTGTTGTTGTGTTTTTGTTTTAACAGTCATAGATTTTTTCTAATGTATAATTTTGGGGGAATGTTACCTAGACACCACTGAAACATATTTTTGGCCTTGTCTCAAAAAAAGAAAAAAAAGAGAAGGTGGGTGATGTACTTTTATTAGACTAACTTCTGCTGGTGAGAGACAAAAGCATTCAAGCTTACCCAGAGCTTTTCTTCAGGTCTTTTTTTAAACAAAATTTAATTGGGAATTTCCCTTTCTAATGAGCACCAAAAGTTTAAATTGGATGGGTGTATAAGAGTATTAGGACGGGAGATTCCTGCTCTGCATATCTTATAAGATGCAAAAACTGGGCTTTTATGCTTAGCACAGAGGTGGGAGGGTGGTGGGCAGGTATGCCTTGTTGACAAAAGGCTCCACTGCAACCACAGAGGTCTACCTGCCAAAATTTGTCAAATCAGGGCCTAAGTGCTCAAAGTGTGCTAAATGCTTCAGTTAAAAAAAAAAAGGAGAAAAAGCCTCTCCTGACAATGCAGTTTTAAGGGAAACTTCTGTAGAATTGCATTTTATCAGCATTTTTAATGCCATAAATATCATCAGAGCAGCATCCCCACCCCAGCCTTCAACCAGGAGCTAGTAAAATGCAAAATCAATTTAAAAGAAAGCACAGAAAATAAATGTTGCTTTTTAAAAAAAAATTAGAACTAGGACTGTATAAGAAATATTGACTATTTTTCATGAAATCTCTTGTAAAGATATTTGCTGTTACATGATGGGCCATTTTCCAGCCCAAACTGTTTCAATTTCAGTGAAAGTGGGAGGGAGTGTGGCAGCAGGGATTTGTGCCTGGGTGAGGTGGAGCAGTGGATGGTAGCACAGAATGGAGAGAGGCAGAGAAAGCTTTTATCCAAAATGAGAACTTAATGTGCTTAAAGTTTTATGTCTAGACATTTTAAAAAATTTTAAGTTTTTAAACACAGATAAATGATGACTCCTTTTCCCTGTCCTCCATGTCTCCCCCAGCTTTCTGAACCACCCTGTCACCTCCAACTCCCCTCCAGATCCCATCCTGTTCTCCTACATGCTCCCATCCATTCCTCCTTCAGTCCCCTGACACCCTAGTGCATGTCATCTGGTTGCCTGTCCACACCTCCCTTTCTCCCAGCTACCCCCTTCCATGGCATTTGTTTCCATATGCCCACCATCCCCTGCCCCCTCCTATCACCCTCTGTCCCTTTTATGACCTATGTTCTCCTTAGTCCCCTGCACACTCTTCCATGCTCATCTCTGCTTTTTCTCATTACAGATAGGTTATTAAAGATGACCCATAACAACAAAGTCAGAAATCCTCTGCATCTCCACCTCCAAAACAAGGGACCAGTCTGATCCAAATTTTGCAGCTCAGGCCTACTGTCACAGTGACCCAAAACAGGATCTCTGAATCCAGGACTCTGAGGGAGTTTGGATGTAGCTTTGAACTTTGCAGCTCAGGCCATTTTCTCTTAGTCCTTATATTCTTGGCTTTTTGTTGCTTAAACCTTTTCTTAGCTTCCATCTTACATCTTCCTTTAACAAAGCTTATGTTCCATATTAGCAGTGTCCACTGGTCTGGATTTCCAGGTTTAAAAGGACATTTTTTAAGATTAACTCTTGTGCTTTTGCACTTCAACATTTACTTCCTAGTTGTTTTGAGCTACAAGTAGTTAAATGTCCTCATTTTAAAAATCCCCTTCCTGGTGCTCGGGGCTCTAGTCTACTCTCTGGGCAAAGCCACTGTTGGGTCCTGTGTACACCACAGATTTTTTAACCCTGAAATTTCTCACTGTTACCACGGCTTCTAGTCTGAAGAATGGCTCTGAAAAATTCACATCCTGGGGTCCCACTGTCTGTCAGGGTATGTCTACACTGCTGCAGCACAGCTGCAGTGCTGCAGCATAGACCATTGGTTCCCAACCTTTTTGGCTTGAGGGCCACAAATATAATTTTTATAACCCTGAAGGGCCACCAGTCTCTGTCTGCATCTCCCCACCCCTGCACTGCAGCTGGAGGGAAGGAGTCCAGCCAGGAGGATCTCCCATCCCCTGGCTGCAGCAGGGAACCCTGCGCTCCACCTGGGTCCCTAGGCAGTGGCCCCCTTCTGCAGCCAGGGAGATGGAAGTTCAGTGCTCTTCTCCTGCTCGGGATCCCAGGAGCACCTAGGATTCCAGGCAGAGTGCTTTGCTGTGCTCCCTGCTACACCGGGGGGAGGGCGGGGGCGAAGCACTGATCTCCCCTCCCCGTAGATACAGCAAGAAGCTTGCACTGTCTTTCAGCCCCACGCTCACCTGGGTCCTCAGGCAGCAGCTCCCTTCTGCAGCCAGCGGGAGGGGAGCACAGGCCATTTTGAAAGCCAGGGCCAACAGTTGGGAACCACTGGCATAAATGCTCTCTACATCAATAGAAGGGGTTTTCTCATCAATAGCATAGAAAGTATCCTTCCAGTAACCGAGCCACGTCTACACTAGGGGTTATGTCAACCTAACTACTGTGCTCAGGGAGTGAAACTTCTTAATAGCCCTGCGCCACATAGCTAAATTGACCTAGATTTTAAGTGTAGACAGGCCTCAGGGATTCATGATTAAATGTGCTCAGTTTACAGGTCAAACTATAGTTTTTTTTCTGAAGGTCGGCCCTGCAAAACCCCAGCTGGGTTCTTCCTGCCTCATTCACCATCACTAAAAACTCTGCGAGCCAAGGCAAGGCCCTGAATGTCTGTGTGATTCCCTTTTCCGCAGCGGGTTTACACAGGTGTAAATGAGAAGAAAGCCAGGCCTTCATCCTGCAATGGACTGACTCCAGGCCAGCACACCCCTGCACTGAGAGGCAGCAAAGCTGGAAAAGGCCTGGGTTTGCCCAGGTCGAGTCGGTTGCAGGTGTGAGATCTTAGCCAACAATCCTGGTCCTGCCAAACAAAGAGGCCTGGACTTCAGCTCTCAGTTGCATCATTCAAAGCTATAAATTGTGTGTGTGTGTGTGTGTTTGTTTTGCCCCGGGCACTAGATAAGACACTGGGCGAGGCCGGTGGCAGGCAGGCAAAGCAGGAAGAAGCCCTTCATGCCCTCACTTTTTCTGGGCCCATCCCCGCTCCCTGCCCGTAAGAGCTGGAGCAGGCCCGTCCCTTTGATTCAGATTGGAAAAAAAAAAAAAAAAAAACAACCTCTTTCCAGGAAGGAGAAGAGACTTTCTACAAACAACTGCAGGAAGACACCGCCGCCCTTTCCCTGAGTAACTGGCGCGGCCTCGGCCCAGGCTCGCTCCCCTGGGAGCCCGCCCCGCTATTCCCACTCCGGCCCCGGCTTCCCGCCCGGCCCCGGCCCGGCGCCCCGGGGGACAAACATGCGAGCCGCTCCGGGGTGGAAGGCAGCCGGGGCCAGCCCGCAGAGGAGCGGGGCGTGCCTCCAGGGGCCCGGCTCTACGGGGAGGGGCCCGGCCCGGGCAGGGACGAGGGAGAGACGCGGCCCTTACCCAAGAGCGCGCCCAGCAGCGGCAGCAGCGGGGCGAGGCGGCGGCGGAGCCCCATGGCGGGGCCCGGGCGCGGGGCGGCAGCGGCGGGCTCGGCTCCGGGGCTGCCCGCCGCGCTGGAAACCCAGAATCGGCTCCGCTCGAGCGACTCCGACCGACCGACCGACGTCCTGCTCAGGGGCCGCCCCCTCGGAAAAGGGAAAGCGAAAGTGGGCGGAAGCCAGAGCGCGCGGGAATCCTCTCAGCCGCCGACGGGCCGCCCCGGCCGCCCTGCTCTGCTCTGCTCTGCTCCGGCCGGCGTCGTGCCGCAGCCCGTGGCCTGACAGAGCCGGTGACTCGGGCTGAGCATGCTCAGTGCCAGTGGCTGAAGCCGTGGCCCGCCCCCTGCCCTCAGTGGGGCAGGAAGGGTTTGGATGCCCTGATGCGGGGGTCCCGGGTTGTGTGGGGTTTTGGCCTGGGGCAGGTAGTGTGACAGAAACACGGACAGGACAGGACAGGACAGGACCGGGGGCGGTACTGCCGCAGGGGGCACAGGGTTCGGCCTCGGGCATCTTGAATGCCAGAAACAGAGACGGGTCACCCCATCTGTCGGGCCACCGGCCTCAAAGCCAGCACGCCCGCCTGTCAGCGCCGGGCTGCCCCGGACACCCCACCACCCTCTGCTCCCCCACCCAGCCATCCCCCCTGCTCCCCATGCAGCCGCAGCTCCAGCACCCCAGTCTCCACCCTGCAATCCACACCCCCCTCTTCCCTCAGCCTCCGTCAACTGTCCCCTTCCTGCCCCTGGACCTCACGCCCCCTCCCCATCAACCCTCTACCCTCCTGTCTCCCCCACCAACCCTCTACTGTAGCCCATTAGCTCCTTGTGTCATTGGAGTGTGTTAACGGGGGTATGGTGAACGCCTGTGTCACCTGTAACCCATGAACGCCAAGGAGCTGCAGCAGGTGTACCAGAAGACAAGGGAGGCCAACACTCCCTCTGGGGCCGAGCCACGTAGCTGCCCCTTTTACAAAGAGCTGCAGGCCATCCTTGGCGGAAACACCACCACCAGCAGTCCGGGTCGACCATGCCTTTATAGGAGATTTCATCCGATACTCAAGTAATGGACACGCTGATCTCGCTTTTAAACGACATGAACTTGCTCCAGTGCATTGCTCGGAATGAAAACCATTATATCTTGCAAGAGGTGGTCTGTTTCTAGCCCTCCATCTACAAAACTGCAATGGAATTGACACACTCGGCAGACTCCAAAGCGATAGAAAAGCATGGTGAAGATGTAGAGCAGAATGCATTTTTACAAGGAGTGTTCAAGAAAACGGCGGACAAACAGAAGGAATACTACTGCAAAACTGAGGGGACTGGTGCCAGACCAGATCAATGAGGACTAAGGTTCATGCCGTCTGTCATTTATGAAAGCAGTTCAGGTATTTGTGATACAAGTGAACACATTATTGCCCTGTAGAGGCAATCCTTGTTTGGCCATGAAGCTAAAGCACAGCTTGCCCCATACAAATTTTTTGCACCTGAATGTGAATTAAATGATTTTGGAGAGTTTTGGAGAGTTTCACATGAGGTTTTTCAGAGATAGCAGAGACAGTAAAGTGATCACTATCAATCTTACCTAATTCTGTTGATGCCAAGCATGCGGTATTTCCCTACACAAAGCAAAGACAGGACATGAAGGAGAACCCTGGGGCGGGTGTACTGTACTAACATTCAATGTCTGTAAAATGTAAAAGGCTAAAATGACTGGACTCAGTTTCTACAGCAGTTGTGCTAAGACTTTTAGCATGGGCAATACGTGACTCCTGCTTTTGGGGAAGCTAAGCAGGGGGCACTGGCACCCAAATCATGACCCCAGCCCCTGCTCTGCCCCACTTGGCCTCCTCTGGGGCCCCAACCATGCTCTGGCCCTGCCCGCCGCTCACATCTCTTCAACCAAGGCCCCTCCCTGCCTGCCACTCATGCCTCTTTACCCCCTCCCCCCAGCCTCCTTCCTATCAACCGCTTGCACCTCTTCACCTCCGAGGCACAAGCAGCAGTGAGGGGACCTCAGAGGAAGAGGAGCAGCACACATGGGTGGGGCCATGGAGCAGGGTCAGGGGAGCTTCTGTGTTTAGGGAGGCTGACTCTCCCCAAGACTCTTATACCCACTTTTCATGACTGAGTCTTTTAAATTTTATATTTTACTGCTCACTTTTTTTTTTTTTTTTTTTTTTAAAGGAATGTAATGTAGTTGTAGAAAAATGTCTGGTTATAAAAAAAAAAATTAGCAGGCATAACATAATACTTGAATGTTTATATCATTCCAGCAAATTTTTCTTAAACAAATAGGTCTACTCTGGCTTTTCCACATTACTGTTACTAATAGAGGTCCATTATTTTTCTGTGATTTTCCCTGTCTTCACCACAACTCAGCCACAACTATTTGAAGATCGTACCATGATTCAACTGGTGCTTTATCTATAAGTATATACTCATGTCTGTGAGCTATCCCTCCTTATTTCCGCAACTCACCCCTTCCCTACCCAGGATGTACTCACCATGGCTGGGACTGCTGCCATATTCTATGAATCCCAAGGCGAAGTGAGAATGTAGTGCTTGCAATTTCTGTGGATCAAAAGGAGTGAATTCAGTATACCAAGTTTCCATTTATCTTGTGAATACACTCACAATTGGTACCTCTGGGCATTGTATCTTTTGCAGCTGGAAATGTCGCCTGGGGGAGGGGGGTGGGGGGGATCTCTCCATCTACAGCAGTGGAGTGTCTCAGCCAGATAAGATGATCATTTCTGACCTTAAAGTCAATGAGATGAGGAGAAGGAAGAGGACATGGGAGGACATGTTCCAAGAGATCCTGCAAGTCTCTTTGGCTACTGAGCAGAGTGCATGGAGGATCACCCTCAGACAGTGGAGGGGAGAAAAGCACATGAAAAGGAGAGAGACGTGAAACAGGAGATGCTAGCACATCTCAAGCAGCAAACAGACTTGCTACAGACTCTTGTTGACCTTCAGATTCTACAGTCCCATGCTTGCCTTGCTCTGCAGCCCACAGACAACTGCATTCCCGCAGGGACCTCCCTTCCCTACCCCCGCCCGCCCCCACACACACACACACACACACACACGTCCATGTGACGTCCAGGGCCACTGCACTGCCCCTACCATTCCACCCCAGGGGAAAGTACAGACAATCACAGCTGCACATACAGCAGTTGTGTCTTTCACACACCAGTGAATGCGTTTCTGAAATAGAAATGATGGTTCTTTCCCCCTTCAAAAATTCTTTTCCCTTTATTTATTAAGTTTTAGTCAGTTATAAATGTGTCATTTTCCATGGGTGTGAAATAAAGAAGTTTTTTTTTTTTTTTTTTAAACTTAATTCATCTTTATGAGTTCACAACATAGGCAGGCTGGAGCTGACATCATTCAGAGAGAACAGCAACTGGTGTGGTTGCAGTGTTATATTACCACACACATACAGCACTCGTTACACAGTTAATACCGGGGTGCAAAAGAGCAAGGTCAGATATAGTAATATATGTTGCTGTAGTGTGCGCTAACTCACTATTGAAATGGTCTATTGAAAGCCTATCTGAGCCAAATAGCTCCATGCTGAGCTCTCTTTATAGCCTTGTGTCCGGCTGCTCAAAATCAGCAGATTGCCGTTACGCCTCCGCCTTCCACATCCGTGGAAACTTTTCCTCCTTTGCTTTACAGATATGTTACCCCTGCTTGCTCGGAGTGGTGCTCTATTCCCTCCTCTAGTGGTGGCTAGGCTCTAAACCCCAAAGCAGTTACAGATTATAGCTGCCTGCTGTGTCTTGCATAACCATTGGGATATTTTTTTCCACTGAGGACCAACCTTGTGAGTAGACAGCACCAGTGACCTTTCAAATGGCCACAGGCACATTCATCTGTCATTCTGTATCTGCTGAGCCTGTAGTTGAAGCACTCCTCTATGCTGTAAAGGTGGCTGGCATACAGCTTCATGGGAGTGAGGAGTAGGCTGGATCTCCCAGGATCAGTATTGGCATTGCAACATCCCAATGGTAATCCACCAGTCTGCTGGAAAGAAAGTCCCTACTTGCAGCTTTCTGAACAGCCCTGTATCCTTAAAGATGCATGCATCATGCATCTTCCCTGACCAGCCCACACTGATGTCGGTAAAGCATCCCCAGTGATCCACCAGTGCTTGCAATACCATAGAAAAGTAGCCCTTTCTGTTGATGTATTCTGTGGCAAGGCGGTCTGGGGGCAAAATAGAGATGTGTGCGCCCTCTATCACCCCACTAGAGTTTGGGAATCCCATTGCTGGCAAATCCATCCATTATGTCCTGCACACTGCCCAGAGTCAGAGTTCTTCGTAGCAGTAGGCAATTAGTGGCCCTGTACACTTAACATCACAACAACCTCCCTGGTGGAATTCTCAATTCCAAATTGATTCCCGAGTGGTTGGTAGCAATTGGATGTTGCGAGTTCCCACAAAGTGATCACCACTCGCTTCTCCTCTGTCAGTGCAGATCTCATTGTGGTGTCCCTGCACTGGAGCAAGCTCTGCATACAGATCCGGGAATGTGACCTTGCACCTCTGAAAGTTTTGTAGCCACTGCTCCTCATCCCAGACCTGCATGACGATGTGATCCCACCTGTCACTGCTTGTTTCTCAGGCCCAGAACCAGCACTCCACCATCTGCAGCTGCTCCATGAATACCGCCAACAACTTTGAATTGTTTCTTTCTATGTCCCACAGCAGTCTAGTCCCCACAGAATCATCATGTTCCCCACGACTCCTCAGGTGGCTTGGCAAATGCAAGCACTGATTCTGCAGTAACACTCATTACAGCAGTTCAGAGCTGTGTGTGTGTGTGGGGGGGGTCCATATTTCTGTCAGACAGTAAGGATGGACAGGCACGTTTGCAGAGATTTTTTTTTTTTTTTTTTTTTTTTTTTGAAAAGAGGCACAAAACATTATAGGATACAGATTAAATTATGGGATGAAGAACACTGCATTACGGGATGTTGAAATTGTGTTTCCAGTCACCTGTGTATGACTTGTTTGGCCTCATGAAGCATTGCAAAACCTAGTCAAAACCCTGCACTAGATGGTGGTGAGTTGCATAGTAGGATAGCTATGCATGGTGCACTGCTCTCTGCAGTGATGCAAGCGCAGCTAGCGAGGACATGCACCACCAAACCAAGGAATGTACAGTGGACACGCAAAAGTGACATAATGTAGCAGTTGTATGCCAAGATAACTTAGGTCAACCTAATTTTGTAGTCGATACATGGCCTAAGATTGACCACGATTTAGGAGACAAGGTGGGTGAGGCAATATCTTTTATTGGACCAACTTCTGTTGTTAGAGAGAGACAAGCTTCCAAGCTACACAGTGCTCTTCTTCAGGTCTGGGAAGCTGTACTCAGTGTATCACAACCACAGCTAAATACAAGATCAAACCAATAACATATTTTAAAGTAAGGGACCATCCAAAGTGAAGTGGCCAGTTGACATGTTATTGTCCCATACTTCTCTGCCACCATCCCTGTAACAGTCCCTGACTCGCTGCCTTGGCACCTCCTGCTGGCTATCTGGGGAATCAGCTCTCAGCCAGGCAGACGCCCCCTCTCTGCAGTGTCTCACCCTCCACTCGATCACCACTGGACCCTCCTTCTCGTGACTCGGCCCTCCGGCTGAATCACAATCCATGTTCCCCCCATCCTGGGGATTCTACAGTTTGTTCTAGCCTCTTCCCACTGAGGCCACTGCAGTCCTGCCACCACTCCTATGGCAATCTGGAGGAGAAGGGGGAAGGACCCAGGCACACCCACTACTCCAGATCCCAGTCCAGGGACTCTGTATGTGGCAGCCTTCCACTGCATCTCCCCCAACTCCTCAGTGGATTTCCCTTGGCCACTTTGCTGCAGCCCCAGTACCTTCTCCACCCTTGCTTCAGGGCATTCAGCTCTGCTGAGTCCCAGCCAGTCACTGCTCTGTCCACAGTGCTGACCATCCTTCCTCTGTGAGCTCCTGGGAGGCACTCTCCTTGTTCTACTCTGCAGCTGCCTTTTATACTGGCCTCCTGAGCCCTGATTGGCTGCCACACAGCTCCTTCCTATTGGCTACTTTTCATGCACCATCGCCAAGGGCCCTCTTAACCCTTTCCTGACCCTCAAGCCTGCAACCCTCATGGGTAGGGATGCCTCATGCTCTGCACTACCCAGATATGGTCTTTCAGGGTCTCTCACTGCTGCTCAGTGTCCTTTAAGAATAGACACACATCCCCTTCTCCTTCATTGTGATCTGCAGCACTTGTTCAGTAGCTACCAGCTTCCCCTGTACCTCTTATCTGCCCCATTGAATCCTCCAGCACCCTTTCCTCCACGGTCTGGGTTCCTTCTTCAGCCTGTTCAGCTTCCATATGGGTTTCTTTATCTACCCGGGCCCTCTCTGTCCCAGTCATCCCCCTTTTGCCCCCTGCTGGGTGTGGGAGATGACTCTCAGCCAGGCCCTCAGTCCTCACTGACCCATCCCTCTGGTCAGTCTCTGACCTGACCTGGGCCCCAGGCATCCCTTTTCTAGCCCGCCTTTGTTTAAAGGGGCAATGCCTTTTTAAGTGGCCCTCCTCCTGGCACCAGAAACATATCTTTGGTTCCCCCGTGGCCCATGTCTCCCCATGTCCTTCCCTTGTTCAACCCCTTTGCTTGGGCTAGCCTGGTCTTTCCTGCCCTTGTCTGGGCATTCCCTCCATAGGTGCCTTTCTAGCCCACAGGCCCAGCACCCCCACCCCCACCCTGTTCTCCTCACAGGTGGGATTCTCTTGGGCTTCCATCCCCTCCCTCAGTAGGGGCAGCCCCTCTGCAGGTGACCCTGCTGGTCATTTAGGTAACAGTGCTTTGGTCAGGCTCTCTGCCTCCAGACCTTGGGTCTTCTCTCGTGTCTACAGCCCTTACGGCCTTTTTCTTCCTCTCCTCTGCAGATCCAAAATATGTACTGCTGCTGCTCTGCAATCTCAAGCAAGTACTCCTATAGGTGCTGGTTCGCCTCCCATAGTCTCGGCTGATTTTCCAGGACCTGCATCAGCAGAGCCTGGATTTGCTCTGACTGTCTGTCCCCTTCGTTGGGGTTGGTCAGTCCAGGGCCCAGCTGGGGAGGGCTTTTCTCCCCTCGGCAAAGAGGGCCTCTGCATATTGCAGCTCCATATTTCAGCACTCACTCTGTCTGTCAAATGCTATACCAGGCGATTTTCCCAACCGTCTTCTATGCCCCCCTTATATCAGGGGTGACCAGGTGCCCACATTTTCCATCACGTGTAACAAGGTCTGGCTCATCACCTTTGCACCTCCTGCTGGCTATCTGGGGAATCAGCCTCAGTCAGGCAGATGCCCCACTGGTGTCTCGCCCTCCGTCCTGTCTCCACCGGACCCTCCTTCTCATGACTCCACCTTCTGGCTGAGCCACAAGCCATGTTCCCCCCTCCCGCCATTCCGCAGGCCCTTTTATACCAGCCTCCTGGGCCCTGATTGGTTGCCACACAGCCCTTTCCTATTGGCCACTTCTCATGCAGCCTCTCCAAGGGCCCTCTTAACTCTTTCCTGGCCAGTAAGGGACAGGTGCCCTGTCATAATCACCTAATGGAGTGTTAACTGGCCACTTAACCTTGAATGGCCCCTTAGGATATGTGCTAACTACTTAAACTATCTGTTCCAACTTGTATTTAGCTTGACATTTTGTGTACCTTTCCCAGACCTGAAGATGATCTCTGTGTAGCTCGAAAGCTTGCCTCTCTCACCAACAGAAGTTGGTCCAATAAAAGATATTACTTCACGCATCTGGCCTCTCTAATATCCCAGGACTGACACAACTACAACAACACTGCATACAAATATTTACGAGTGATAAGTGTATATTAGATTTATAACTAAAGCATGGCTGTAATGCAAGGGCTACAGGTGAAGGCCTGTAAGATTTCAGCTTAGCCACTCTAGGCTTCAGGAAGTTGGCATAAATGGATGACCTAAGAATAACCCTAGGCCAGAAAAGTTACAAGATTACTGTAAAGAATTGCCAACAGGTGATGTTCTGGAAAAGTAGACCACAATGTACGGATCTAGACCACAAGGCACCTGATTGTAACATCATGGAAAGTTCTGCTCTTATCTCAGGTAACCCTGGAAATAGATTGATGCAAATGTTAATGAGATGCTAATGAGAATAAAGAAAACTAAGAGAACACTCTATGAAAAGCAGGGCACCCCAGCAGTTGCAGGGATCTGGAACTACAGATAAGGAAAAGGAGGGTTGTGGACCCTCATGCATATGCATAAGGTGTTAGGTGCATTTTTATATATGAAATATCTGCATAAAGTCTACAAGGGGGTTTGCATTTCATACACTCCTTGGCTTGATCTCAGGTGGTCAAATTTTGCACTGTGATGTTGCACTGTAAGGCCTTATCTATCATAGAAAGCTTTGCAAAAATAGTATAATGATAAAGTGGCAAAAAGTCTCTAGCATGGATGCAGTTCTATAGATATAAGGCACCTTTATACTGGTGTAATTGTGTCCACACTAGAGCTTTTACTGGTCTAGCTATGTTGGCAAAAAAACCCACATCTCTAACCAAAATAGTTATGCCAGTAGAATTTGTTAGTGTAGATCAGCCTGAAGGCTTTCTGTGATTGCCCAGGTTACCAGGATATCAATCAGGCTGACAAAATCAAAAATTGCCTGGAAAAGTTAAATTAGATTAAATTTAAGGCTATGACTGTCACAGCCCAAACTCAACCCAGACTGTCAAACTCTCCCTGCTGGCGTTCACCAGGCTGTTGTGTTTAGGTCCCACTAGGCTAGACCTGTGTCCTCTTCAGCTTTCCTGAACCTAGGTAGGCTCCAGCACTGTATCTTTTGGCCTTTCTGATACACTTACTGGGCACACAGACTGTTATCCCTTCATGGGAGTGAGGCCTTGTAGACCAACTGTCCTAGGATCCCAGGACCAGTGCTGACCCTCCTCACAACACCCTACTAGCTTATCACACATTTCCCGAGCGCCAACCTTGTGCGTACTCTGGTTTACAGTTACCTCTTCTGGGACACTTGATAGTTGAAGCAAATAGACACAGGGTTTGTAAGGGTTCCAAAAAACAATCACTCTTTACTGTAGACAGCACACGCAATATACAGATCCAGACAAAACAATAAGACATCTATATGCCATTTCCTGCTTCAGTGTTCAAGATTTGGGACAGCATCCTTTCAGGATTCCAAGTCTCCTCTCCTGGACCTCTTTCTTCCAGGCTTCCCCTCTGGAATTTGGAGTCTGCTGTTTCTCTCTGCTTCCTTTGACATGGGCTGCTTCTACATCTCCTGCCAAAAGCCTGTGCCCCTCTCTCACTCAAACTGATTTTTAAAAGTTAGCGCTATCATCTGGTTTTTGTTTTCCTGTTTGGGGATTTTCCAGTCTCCAAACACCTCTCCCATCAAACCACCTGGGTAGAACTTGCTGTTCCAGCTCAGGCCTAAATCCATCATTTAGCCACAGCCCAGTCCTTATGTTGACAACATTGTTTGTTTGTTCTGTAGTTTCTTCCAGACAGGCCAAGTGATGTGTGTCAGGGACTATATTAGTCCCTGGCAGATTCACTATACATCGAAGACTGGTCTACACTACAAACTTTCACTGGCATAGCTATGTCTGCTAGGAGTGTGTGTGGAAAAGATTCACACATACCCCCAGCTGACTTCGCTATACCAGCAAAAGCCCTAGGGTAGACACAACTATACTGAGAAAGCATGCTTCTGTTGGCTTAGCTAATATTATTCTAGGAGGTGGTATAGCTATGTTGGCAGAACACCTTTTATTGGCAGAACACTATACATCGAAGACTGCTCTACACTACAAACTGCTGCGTCGCCAGTAGGGGACTTTGCTGGCATAGCTATATTGGAAAAGGCTCTAGTGAAAACAAGCCCTTATACAAGTGCTGTGTCATCAAATTCCTAAAATGAACAAGAATTTGTAGTTTGTACACAGTGAAATTCCCAAAATTATCAGAATGACTTAAAAAAAACCTCTCAGAAACACGTCTGTTATTTTAAATTGATCCTTTAAAGTAACCTGGTTAGCATGTAATATCAGGTCTTTCCAGAGCTCTGAAAGTACATACAATGTGCATTTTACCTGCAGGTTTGCTTTAACATAATGTTGCAATACTAATGCTCAGCACTTATTATATAGTACTATATATTTTCAAAGCACTTGATAAATATTAATGAGTCCTGCTAAAAAGAAAGCTTAGTTATCTTAGTTTTGACTGAAAAAGGAAGGAAAAGTTCACTGGTTTCCTTTCAGTGGTCTGTTATGTTCTATTGTAAGAAATAAACACAGGGTTGCTACGCCCATACAGTTGCTAGGGAGGCTACATTTTTAATTTATGAGACTAGTTTAATAGTTTAGAGCATGATCCTGCAAACTTTATTCATATCCTTACTCATCCAAAGTCCCACTGAAGTCAATGGGGCTATGTGTGTAAGGCAAGCAGGAGTGGTCCCTTTAAAGTATAAACTTTGCCACTGCCTTATATTTTGAGAGGAGTACAGTCTAGTGATTGAAGTGAGGGTAGGCTGGGGAACCGGAAGCTCTGGTTTCTAATGCTGGTTGCATAGATTCATAGCATTTCAAACCAGAAGGGACTATTATATAACCTCACTTCATGTGTTTCACAGGCTATCAAATTTTACCCAGTTATCCCTGTACTGAGCCCATTAATGTTCTTCCTCTAATTTGCTGTGCGACCTTGGAAAGTCACTTAGACCGACATTTTTTAGTTTTAGGTGTCTGGTTGTAGATTATAGAATTCTAGGTAAGGGACCTGATTTTCAGAGGTTCTGAGCACCTGCATGTCCCATTGAAGCCAAAGGGACTATAGGTGCTCAGTCTGTCACTGTCAGACCCACACTTATGTGCACATCTGGCAGCATGCAAATGGAACATGGCTTCAGGGGCACTCCAGGCCAAGTCTGCCATCACCTGCATGACTTCCCTGGGGGGCCAAGAGGAGATTCTTTTGGGGATTCCTTGAAGAATAAGAGAAACTTCTGGCCTGAAACAATCCCCCAAATCCTCTGCGAAGAACTATCCAAAACATGAGTGTTGCATGGATGGATTTGGGCAGCTTGTGTGAAGGGAGTATTCAATCCACTGGTATCTTGGGCATTTGTAAAGGAACATGGTGGGAGAGTCATTCACTCCCATTAGACTGAGCCAGCTGCTCTCCCTAGGTTGTGCTCTTGCAGAGTGACGGTGTGATGGGTTGCTCTACTCCCCACTGGATGACGACACCTCATGGTGGTTCTGGGGTTTAGTTCAGTCAGGTCAACCTCCTTGCAGCAGTTACACCCTCTCAGTTTCTCCTCTGCAGCCCCTCTCTCGCTCCAAGAACTGCAGATCCCTCTGTGGGACTCAGCCCTCCAGCTAGGTCATTCTTGTGGTTTCCAGGGACCCAGTGGAGAGTATATCAAGGTTCCCGCTCTCCAGCAGTCTTCCACTTCATTACCTCACAGTGCCACTCCTGCAGTGGCTGGCAGGAGAACCTGGGCCCAGCCTGTATTCTGGGTTCCAGCTCAGGGACCCTCTACACAGCAACCAAGGCCTATTCCCTGCACCTTGCTGTCTTTCCCTGTGCTGTTTTCATATCTCCTGGCTCTCCCCACTTCCAGGGAGTAACTTTAGACAACTCATCTCTGCAGCGCTAGCACCCGCCCCATCTCCCAGGGAGTGACTGAAGACTTCTCCCTGCTGCCCTATCTGCTTCCAATTTCCTGCCTTTTGAAGAAGCTCCACCTGTCCCTCACAGGTGAGCTTCTGTCTAATTAGCTGACTCCGGCCTAAAGCTGCCTCCCCCTTCACAGCCTAATTAGCTGATTGGGCCCACCTGGCCCCATTCAGCTCTTGCAGGGGCAGTTTGGAGAGCACACTCCACCACAGATGGGGAGAGTCCAATGGGTTTAGAGTAATGCATGGGCATAAGCATCCTTGATTATCATCCCGCTGCCCTCCCATTTAACATAAACAGTGGCAGGATTTGGTTTGTTCTTCAGTGATGAGGACCCATCATGCACCAGTGAGACTTAGTGCACAGATGCGACATTATCAAAAAGGCTCATGTGGCCAGTCCACAAAGATGACCGGTGCCTGCCAATAGTGGCGGGGGGGGGGGGGGGGGGGGGGGTCAGAATGAGGGCAACCAGCTTCAGCAGTGTTACTGAGCATGCTCAGTCCGTGTGAGCATGCTCAGAACAAGCCAAGCAGCAAATCTGGGGGAGGGGCATGTGACCCCGCATGCCCCCTCCCACACATTGCCTCTGCCAGTCAGAATGTGGCTTTGATCTGTGTTCCCAATCTGACTCTAGTGGATGGAATATGTCAGATGTGCACATGGTCACGCGCTGATCTAGGATTGGTCATACCTTGCATACCTTTTCTCATCTGCTTAAAGCAGAAAAGGACAGGATGAACTGCTTTCATCTAGTTAAGCTCTTTGGGCTAAGGACCTGTTTGTACTATCCCACGCACGCTTATGGAACCGATAAATAATAAAATATCTTCTTATTTATTATTTAGCAGCTTGCCCATTGGGGCACCATGTCCATGCCAGGAGTATGCACTGCTGCAGCTACACTGGTGTGGAGGTATCAGTGGCTAAAACTTCAATGCAGAAAATGCATAAGGTGCAGGCAAGCATGGAAAATGCCTGCTGCCACAGAAAAGAACCAAGTATAAGGGGCAGAAGGTGATACTTGGACACAGAACTCCTGTGGTTTCTTTGCCACTCTTCCATTTGTGATGTAGTCTCATTGAGATGTATTCTCATACTGGGAATCAGGTGTACATTTTTAACAGAGAGGGTAATGAATCATTGAAACAATGTACCCGGGGATGTGGCGGGTTCTCCATCACCTGAAGAGCGTATATCAAGACTAGATATCTTTCTAGGACATAGACTTTCGCTCAACCAGAAGTTATAGGACTCAATGCAAGAATCAGCGGGTGAAATTCTATGCTCTGTGTTATACAGGACGTCAGACTAGATGATCAGAATGGTCTCTTCTTGCCTTAAAATTTATGAATCTATGAATCTTTGCTCTAGATAGTATGTGATCTTGGGCCATCAACCAATAATTAATTTTCATCGCGGTCCATAAGATGAGGATGACAGTACTTCCATGCCTCACCAGGGAGCTCTGAGGCTTTAATTCATGAAAGTTTATAAAGCACTTTGGTTGGAGGGGCTATAGAAGTGTATCATTATTACAGTAACTGTGTAATAGTAATTGAGCTACAGTTAATCATGCCAGTAACTAACTTCTGAGGCTGTTTGTTTGGAAAGGGGGTTGGTTCAATGTCCTTCAAGTGAGAATCAATAATGTTTTATGCCTGTTGCTGAAATTTGGCCAATAAACAAGCAAGGGCAGAAGTGAGTGCTCCCACTTTTTTTTCCAAAAAATGCAGACTGTGTTAAACATTAACAGAACCAACCTGCTCAGAAGGCTCTTGTTGCAGACGGCTTGTTTTCCCCTGACTTCTGGTGCTGGTCTTGTGGATTACTGCATGGGAGGATTGAACAGGAAGATGGTTGAGGATCCCAGGAAGAAGCCTCTCTTTGTTCTTGCCATAGTCCTGCTGCACAGCTCAGCATATGCAGGTAAGAAGGGACTGGAGGGGGCTAAAGCACCAGAGGTGGAGGGCAATGAATTAGAAGAGTTGACAGATGTAGATTCTGGTTGTGAATTCAGCTGATTAGGGTCCCTGTACAATCCAACAGGTGTATCAGGTCCCGGCTACAGTCAAGTGCAGGTTTGGTCAGAAAAGTGACTGTAGAAATGACCCTTTCTTACCCACATACTGGTTCCATGTGTGTCTGTGAGGCAGGTCCACCAGCTTGGCTTTACAAAAGCAATTACAGCAACCCAACTGTCAGCTAAGTTTACATTGCAAAATCTTTATTTGCAGTAGTTAAGTATGAGGGTAGAAAGTGCCAGAAGGGATGTTCCATTTGACAGTGTTGGTAAATTAGAAAACCAAATTCTGCCGTGAAGACTGAGCATGTCTGATCTGGAATAAGAAAGAAGATATGGGATCCTATGGTTTGTTTAAAAAAAATCACTGAAAAACTGTTCTCTTATGCTAAAATCCCATGTAACCTGCATTTCCTACAGAGTAACTCCCTGCCCCTTACCGCATTTGCCGCCTATTGCTGTTCATGGAATGCACAGGACTGTCACTGAATTTGTCCTTTCTAATCAGCCTTGCTCAGTCAATACCATTGACTAACTGCAGTCACAAATCCAACCCCTGGGCCCAATTCTCCCTTCTCCATCCACACCTATGGGTAAGTCCCAAAGAAACTTCAGTGGGTGATTCTCATGTCCTGCAGTGGGGGGCTTGGGCCCTCAGTCTCTTGACTCTCAGTTCCTTGCACTATTCAACAATGGTCCTTCCAGGATATTTTTAAAGTGTCCTCAATGGGTATAATGAGTGATTAGTAAGGGGATTTCCTGTTTCTGTTTTAAACATGGCTTTAAGGGGATTTCTTGTTTCTGTTTTAAACATGGTTTCAAGGTTGTTAGAAAGAAAGAAAGAAAGAAAGAAAGCAAGTTTAGGGTGTAGAGGAGAGAGAATGAGCATGAAGAAGAGTCAAACTTTTCAGTGAGGTTGTATCAAAGATGAAGATGACCTACAAGGCACATTTTCAAATCAGCACCTATGTCATTCCTGCAGAGTATGTGCATGCATGTAAAGGGGTCACTGAGCATATGAAAAATATAGCATTTCTATAATGTTCTCCATGCACAGATTTTAAAGCATCTTACAAGTAATAATACATACAATATGCCTGGCAGATTACATACTATGGTGGTGGACACTAAACAAAACACTGACTAAGGGCTTGTTTACATAGGATTACATACCAGCATAATTATATCAGTCTAATTAGACGCATATAACAGCCTGTATTGACACTCTTTTTCCAGAATAAGAGTGCCTTTTACCAGTTAGCTTATACTGTTTTCAGAATGACAAATGTAGTACACAAAATAAAAGAAGACAGCTTGGGACACAGTAGCAGATGTGGTGTCATGGGGGTGAGAGCTGGGAACTTTGCCTTAAGAAACTGCAGAGTGATCTTACATTGCTCTCTAGTGATCCTCTCTGGCTGGTGCTCAGTGTGCAATTGATAGGATCTGGAAAGAGCCATCTCTAGATGTCCAGTGATGAAGAGACAGTAGTCAGAATAGGCATGTGCTTCACAGAGGTATTTGAACAGTCTGAGCCTTTCTGAAGCCAGTCATTCATGATTAAGGCTTCATGGTGTCAGGTGCTCTACTAACACATAGCAAAAGATGGGCCCTGCCCCAAAAACTTTACAATGAATCTAAATAGTTATAACTGGAGCTGATCTATCTGTGGGGATTTCCAGAAAGGTGAATCCCTCCCAGCCTAAGAAAGGGAGAGCTTTGCTACCGCTAATTGTGTGTGTCATCACTCTGACACAATGGCTTGTCAGCAACCTCTTTATGACTCTGACAGCCCAAACCTTGCCTAGCAGATAACAATCAGTGAACCCCAATTCCCAAGTTCCCCAGAGATGTCTACCCCCCAGTGCTCAGTCCCTTTGGCTGTAACACTCACAGAATGTAATCTAGTTCACTTCTCCTTGTAAGAGACAGTACACAGCAGCTTACTAACGTAATTGGGGTTGATAAACCTTCCACTTCAACCAAAGCACAGAGATGATTTATAGTAAAAAAAATAAAGTAAGTTTATTAATAAAAGGGTATAGGCTTAAGTGATATCAAGTATAAGGAATACAGCTAGAAATGGTTACAAATAAACAAAAGTGAGAATCCACTTCTAAGACTTCAATCTAACTTAACAAACTAGAGTCATTTTGTTCAAAAGTTTTTCTCACCAGTCTTTCTTCCAGTCTGGCTAACCAGTTTTTAGCCAGGTCCCTTTACTGAACTCAAAGTGCTTGGTTTCTTTGTCTCCTCAGAAGGATAACTTAGTGGTTTTCTCCCCCTTTTATCATGGTCCAGTAAACCTTTGAAATGTGTTTTTGAAAAGTAATCCCAGACAAAAAGTTTCTTTTTCCTGCTGTAGATGCCATGCTGTCTTCTCCCCCACTGGTCAGCTCTGTTTATCTTTTATATAAATGTACCTTCATTGTCTCTGCCTGATGACCAGGCTGGTCAGAAAAGCAAATACACACTCTTTTGTCTAAGGTAGACTGGGTTTATGCATTGCTTCCAAACACATTTTAAGAACATAATTCCAGCATATATTTATAACTCTTTGAACACCCCTGTGTATACACCACACAATAATTTTTGGGATCAGAGTGTTATCAATTTGTATACGATTGATTATGACAACAGTGTATTAGGTGTAGTGAGTAGGTCAGGCCTGATGAGTTGCTGACACACAATAGTGAACCAGCAACAGGCCTCTGTGCCACAGGAGAACGATCCCCATTTTACAGATGGGAAACTGAGGAACAGAAAAATTAAGTGACTTGCTGAAGATCAAACAGGAGGGCTGTGGTAGAGTGGAGAACTGAACACCATTCTCTGTCAGTGCTGTGCCCTAACTACAAGCCCATCTTCCCCCATTTGCTCTGTCCCACTGGGCATACACAGACCAGCGGTGCTTGTTTTTCTTTATTTCTCACTGCAGGGCATGAGACCTATGTTCCAGAGCAGCCCTGCTCTGACTTTCACACTGCGAGCCTCTTACGGGGCCTAACACTTAATGTCCGGTTTCTTCTGTTCACCTCCTCAAACCCCAGCTGTGGACAGCTGATATCAGTTGGTGATGACATCAAGAACTCCACCTTCAATACTAGCCTGGAGACCAAAATAATAATCCATGGCTTCAGGTGAGCATAAACAAAGCTGGGCACCTTCAATCCCAGCTACCTCAGAGATCTCCTTCTCTCTACTCATGTCATACCTCAGCAATTTGTATTACCATAGCATTGTACCACTTATTTGTATTACCATAGCACCTAGGAGCCGTGGTCATGGACCAGAGCCCCAGGGTGCTAGGCATGGCACAAACCCAGAACAAAAATTATATTCCCTGCCCCAAAGAAATTACAATCCACAATCAGGCAAGGTGCTTCAGCGGGAGCTCACTGGTTTAAATCGGAGGGGAAGATATTCCATGTCAAAAGAGTTGATTTTCAAAATGTCAATGAAAAATCTGGTCAACATTTCTAATTCCATCAAAAAAAAAAAAATAGGGAGAAAATGTTAATACAGTTTTTGTGACTTTTTCACCCTCCTCTTGAGACCAACTGCAGAGCTGGTCACAATTCTTCAAATTTCAACATTTCAATTAAATGTTAAAATTTCAGATTTCCACAGGTTTAAAAAACAAGGAATATCCCTACCACCACCAAAAAAAACCCAGTCCTTTTCCCTGTTTTTTTACTAGTTTTCTTCCTGAAGGATCTTTGCTTTGGATTTTTCTCCTTCTGTCCCCCGAGCCAGTCAGTGCCTGGATTTCTTAATCTGCCAGGAAGCCTGCCAAACTCACCTTTCTTCTCATCCTGGAAGCAGGGGGTTTGAGCCGTGTTTTTTAAAGCTGTGGCCGTTTGGTGGGCTTCTTTTATTGCAGGAGCGCCAGCCATTCCATTATTGGTTTTAAATCATGTTGGTTTAATTTACGTGACGTGTGGGACATTATAAAATGAAATCAATAAATAAAATACATGCTGAGGTAAGTACCTATCATTTTACGTGGAAGAGGAATTGGGACAGAGATCAAAGCCCAGATTTTTCGAGGTTATTAGACACTGCTGCACTCAGGAGCCTAAATCTCATTTTTAAAGAGATTTAGGCACATGGCAGCCAAAATCCAAATGCCATTGATAGTTGATAAGATTTTAGCTTCTAAGTGCCTAAATCTCTTTTAAGAATGAGATTTAGGCTCCTAAATCAGTTTGGTGTTCCAGCACTAAATGCTTTTAAAAATCTGGGCCTATGTGACTTGCCCAAGGTCTCTTAGCCAGCTGGTAGCAGAGCGGGGACTAGGAGTTCCTGGTTCCTAGACCTCTAGTCAGTTCACTGGACTACACCATCTCTATGGAAGGAAATTTCTTCCTGACCTGAACTCGTGATCCGCTTAAGCACTATAGCAAGACTGATCCCTCTGACAATTCTTTGTAGCTATTGTCAGTGCAGTGCAGGGGTTAGTTTTGGTCATGTAATTGTCTGGTTTCTTTTTGAAACATAATGGGTAGGATGGCTACAAGTGAAAAGAATTAGCAAACTGTGGTCAAAGAAGGCTGTTTGGGGTTGTCTGATAGTAGACAAAACTTTCACCTACTGTATGGCAGTCCCTGCTGGGAGACTTTGAGACACCACCCCAGTGGGGAAGTCTGCATGTGTGTGTGCCCCATTTTGGAAGGCATCTAACATTTATTTCTGATGGCTTACCAGAACATTAGGCACAAAGCCCTCCTGGATCAATGGACTTATTGATGCATTATTACAAGCTGCCAAGGTGAATGTGGTCGCAGTTGACTGGATTCGTGGAGCTACAGGAGACTACCGTCGTGTTGTGGAAAATGTCATGAAGCTGGGCCTAGAGATCTTTCATTTCATCAACCATTTGCTGGTAGGTGGAAATGAATGTCTGGATGGGAAAAGCATGGCCAAGAGACAGAAGCAGGTGTGAATGCAAACCAACCCAGACAGTAGCTTCCACTCTGACCTCAGCAGGAAATGGTTTATTCCGTAATAATTCACTGCAGTTGCCAAACAGATTCCCTCTCTTTCAGCCCAGCCCCTCATCCCAGATACCCTGTTGTCTTCTTCTTCCTCCTCCTGAGTACCACAGCCCAGCTATGCACTGAGCTGTCATCTGCTGCTCCAACCCATCACTATGTGGGGTCTGTGTACTAAGAGTACTGCCTTTCTCATCCCCTTGCCCCCTCACTTACCCTGCTGTAGAGCACTGTCACATACTGCAGTGCCTTGCATGGTGTTTCACTATATTGCATTGTACCATACTGCATTGTCCTGTCTATACCCCAGGCGCTGCACAGTATTGTATCCTCACAGATTGCAGGCACAGGACTTGATCCTCCATTGCTTTCCCCTTGCGTCATCATTTACACCTGTGAAAAATGGGTCTCAAACACTATCAAAGCAGAGGTGGTTGGATAAATGTGTTGTGTCATGTCCCATTACAATTTTATTGCCTCGGAATGTGTCTCCCTGTATCTATTGCATCCCAGTGTATTTAACTGGGGTGCATGATTCATATCACATCACATTGACCCTGATTTAGAAAACACTTAAGCAAGAGTTTAAATCCCACTAAAGTCAACGTAATCTAATCTATGCAACTAAAACCAATGAAACAATGAGAGAACACAACATCAGCATGGGGTGCAGAAGTGACAAAGCCAGGAGAGACCTTATCCTTCTTCTTCATGCTGAAGGGACATTGGAGCAGTGTCACCCAACTAGGAGGTTCTGAGGGAAGTGCTCCAGTGTGAAGGTAGATCAAGAGGAGGGAGCATTACAGCTGGTTGGGGGCTGGAGGAGATGGCCGCTCTGGCCCTCAGGCAGGGCAGAGTTAGCAAGCACAGGCCATTCAGCCACAGGTTGGAAAGTTGCCACACCAGTGGTGGGGTGCCAGGAGGGAGTAGAGGGACTTGGGCCCATCCTGCTCCACCAGGTCCCTGTCCAGGGCCCTAACAATGGTGGAGCACTTCACCACTGGGTCAGCAGGGATCCCACTGAAACACACTGACACAAGCACCCACAGCAAGACCCAGACTAAAGTCTGGTTTACCTGGGCTATTTCCTACCACAATCCAGTGAGGGTCTCCATCATCCAGGGGTCCTCTGCCTCACGAGGGTATTTGGCCACAAGCAACTTCAGCAGCTCCTCTCCAGACTTGATCTTCTCCGGGGTCAGGGCACCACCCAGCTCAGTAGTAGAGCCGGAGGCCTACAGCCAGTAAGACATATCTGCTTCCTTCCTGCCTCTGTCTCAACTGAGTTGGAAGCCCCTAGCCCAGCCTTTTATACTTCCTATCCCACTTCTCAACTTCTGTTGGGAGGGGCAGTCCAGTCTTGACTCTGCCCACACGGCCGCTCCCCCTCTGGCTTGAAGGGAGGCTAAGAAAGAACTAAGTAAGAACAATATCCACCAGTCTTCACTTTTCTCTGGTTACCCATCCTATGTACTGAGAGAAGCAGTACAGTCCAAGAACAGTGCACTGGACTGGGGGTCAGCAGACCAGCAGATCTGGCTTTGCCACTGATCTGCTGTGTGATTGGGCAGATCACTTCTCCCTATGCCTCTGTTTTCCTATATGTGAAATGAGGATAATAATAGTGACACACCTCTGAAAAGTGCTTTGAGACCCTGGGATGAAAAGTACCGCAGAACCCCTTTTATCCAGTCTAATTGAGGCCGGGGCCAGATCAGATCATCAAAAATTTAGATAATCCAGAGACTGGGGAAGTGCGAGGCTGCAGTGTGATCTTGTGGCCACAGAAGAGATCGCCTGCTTCTAGACCTGGGTGCGCTCGTTGTTCAGTTAATATGGAGAATGAAGGGTCGAATAAATGGGGTTCTACTGTGCTGAGAAGTACTAACTGTTATTATCAACTCCTCAGGCACTCGGAGTGTCAGAGACATCTATCCACCTTATTGGGGTGAGCCTTGGAGCACATGTTGGGGGACTGGTGGGGCAGTTCTATGAAGGCCGGCTGGGACGAATTACAGGTATTGTAACATTGGGTCCAGGATTCTCCCAATGGCCCTGAATTGTCAAGGCAAAGAGAAAGAGCATGTCGAGGTTGATGGGAAGGGATTGGCTTGTGGGCACTTCTGAGCTACAGAGCAGTTCAGGAATGTCTTTCCTTGGAATAATGGCCGGCAACCGTCTGGTGAGCACAGGATTTCACTTGCAGGACTCACTGTTCAGACCATGAAGAGCCCATAACGTTTTCACACTCAGTCAAATAATAGAATTCATACCACTTACTGGGTGGATGGAGACTAGTTGCCATTGCACCACCAGTTAATGATGGGAAATCTAGACCCCATGGGAATCAAAGCTTTAATGCTTGAGAATAGTTTTGTATTTTCAGATCAATACCAAAGGATTGTGTGTGACTGAGAGCAATGGGGATGAGTTATAAAGAGCTGACCCTCTCAGTATTACAGCTTGTACCATCTTCAAGGCAAAATGTCTTGGCTGGAAAGCCTAAGTGGACCTGGTACCAGGGAAACCACAAAAAAACTTGAGTCCTGTAGCATCTTAAAGACTAACAAATTTCTGCGGACATAAGCTTTCGTGGGCTGCAACCCACTTCATCACATGCATGAAGTGGAAACCACAGATAGAGGATATATATATATACATCCAAGGGTAAGAAACATAACAATGGGGAGGGCAAGTGTTAACAAAGTCTATTCAGTTAGGGTAGATGAGGCCTATTCACAACCATTGATTAGAAGGTGAGAATGTGTGAACAGTGACAATTACTTCTTGTAATGAGAGAACCATCGACCCTACTGACACCATCACAGGTCCTAACCACATCAGCCACACCATAAGGAGCTCATTCACCTGCACCTCTACTAATGTAATATATGCCATCATGTGCCAGCAATGCCCCTCTGCCATGTACATTGGCCAAACCGGACTGTCACTACGCAAAAGAATAAATGGACACAAATCAGACATAAAAATGGTAACATTCATAAACCAGTCGGAGAGCACTTCAATCCCCCAGGACACTCTATAGCTGACTTGAAAGTTGTCATACTTCTACAAAAAAACTTCAAAAACAGACTTCAGCGAGAAACTGCAGAGCTGGAACTCATCTGCAAACTTGACACAATCAGACTGGGTCTGAATAGGGACTTGGAATGGTTATCTCATTACAAGCAGTAATTGTTGCTGTTCACACATTCTCACCTTCTGATCAACGGTTGAGAATAGGCCTCATCTACTCTAACTGAACTGACTTTGTTAGCACTTGCCTTCCCCATTGTTATGTTTCTTACCCTTGGATATACATATATATATATATCCCTTATCTGTGGTTTCCACTTCATGCATCTGACGAAGTGGGTTGCAGCCCACGAAAGCTTATGTCCGCAGAAATTTGTTAGTCTTTAAGGTGCTACAGTACTCTCGTTTTTGCTACATGCAGACTAACATGGCTACCCCTCTGGAACTTTTCACAAAAAAACCTGCGTCTGAGGGTCCTTGCTGCCCCTTCATCACAAAGATCGCTCCTGTATTTCCAAAACACAAAGAACAAAACACATACTTTCAAATAAAGAGCCTTCATTTCAGATTAAGGAAGAACAACAAAAATGAGGAACAACAGTACAGCCTCCAGGGGTGTGTGTGACTCACTCCGTACAGCTGCCATGTAGAGCTAATTCAATCACAAGGTGTTCTTTGCACTCAGAGGTGCAGAACATAGAAGACAGCCTGACAATGTCTAGCTACCTGCACCACAATCCTCCCCCTCCAAATTTTAAAAAAGTCATGCATTATTATGATTAGTTTAGTCTGATGTCAGCTCCGTGCACATGTTATGGCCCAAGGTATTCATCAGAAGGGGAAATTGGCATAGCTCTTCCTCTGTTTCCTCATAAGCATTTTGAGATTGACCTTCAACAGTAACATTTTCATTTACATCCTCTCCAGGTCTATAGAAGTAGCACTATTTTCCTCTCCAGTAATGACATGCTCACCAATCTCAAATTCAGGGCCTTCTGCCCTTTTTGACCCTTCAACTTGTAACAGTTGCTCAATATGTGTCTTCCTTCTCTCCCCTTTTACCTCTGCCAGGTAAATTACAGGCACCAATACCTTCTGGCAATACCCTTTCCCCATTCACTCCTGCCCTGTGATTTCCCACGTGTACTGGAAATTACATCCAATTTCCTGTTCTCATTTGCAACATGAAGATATTTGGATCAGCATCTAGATTTCTTGGTGCTAACCTAAACTCTTCCAACCCAAGGCTGATTCCAGAGTCTGCACTGGTTTTCTCAGGGGGAAGAAGGTTGCAGTGTGTCTGCTGTTCAGACTTTAGTTCTATTTTGGTACAGGGCTGGATCCTGTGGGGCCCAAGTACACAAAAGCCAGCCATGAGGAGCGCCTGGATCCTGGAGATGCCCTCTTTGTGGAAGCCATTCACACGGATACAGACTGTAATCTGGTTTTTATTCTTTTCAGCCCAATGCTTCCCCCCACCCTGCCATCATTAACGCCCAGAATGTGTTTAGGGTATAGCTGTCAGCATGGCCCAGCGGCTAACTCCAAGGCCAGATTCACACATAGGCAAACTAGGCACATGGGGAGGGAGAGAGGCAAATACTTTTTTTCTACCAATGTAAATTTGTGTGCAAACTGAAAGAACTTCACTCAGTTGAATGAGTGGCATTGTAACCTGGTGTGCAAGTCTGCTGTGCCACTGAGGTTTGGCCCAGCTGCCCCTCTGTCATGGTGAGCAGTGCCCGAAGCAGCAGCAAGATGAGCAGCTGGTCCTGGTGGATCTACAGCATGGCCACCCTGGCTGTGGTGAGTGGACTATAACACTGTATTATTAGAAGATAGGGGCCCAGAAGCATATGTTTGCCTAGGGCCCAGTTTTGGGTTAGTCTGGCCCAAAACTTGTAGGTTCAAGTCCCATAGTAAGATGTGGATGTGTCTTGATTAGATTTGCTTTGCTTAACTAAACTGATTAGTTAGTCTGGCCACGAGAACTTTGTCTATACTAGAAAACCCACCACCAACAGCACACATGAAAAGTACACTGTAAATTTCCTCAGGGTAAACACAGCCAATGTCAACAAATTGCTAAATACTGTTCTTCCCATGACCTCAGCATCTGAAAGCAGCACGATCAATGACTGGGCTGGAGGTCAGGTGGAGGAAGACAAAGAGAGAGCATCTGCTGGGACCAGCTCAGGATAGCTCCTGGTTTTGCCAGGAGAAGATTGTTTCTGCTGAAACCAGTCAGTCCAGCTGCTCCAAGTTCGGGCAGTGGGGAAGGTTCTCTTTCCATTTTCATGGAAGTGCAGCCATGATGATCCATGATAGAATTTCAGCTGTGGTAAAAATGCAACACAGACAGTACCTATGTCTGGCTTCTGGATATAGGACTCTGCTAATTGATTAACTCCAATCTAGCATTGCCCTGCAGTTGGTAAAGACACCGTCACAAGCAAAGTGGGCCGCATAGAAGTGATTCAGGGACAGGGTCACTTCACCCTATTCCCTCACTGGCTGGGGAAGAAGAGAGAGACACATTTTTCAGATGCTGGGGGCCAGATCCTCCATTCACTTCAATGGAACTATGCTGATTTACACCAACGGAAAATCTGATCTTACGCCTTTAACGATGAGCAAATTTCTTAGTGACACAGCCTGGGGTCAGCAGTTTACTGCAGTTAGACTTAATCTGTTTAAGAAAAGTCTCTCTCCATACAGAGAGAGAGTGAACGCTTAAAAAGAAATCAGACTTTAGCATAAATCTATTTACCTTTCACATCAGGGTCGGGGTTGTCCTTGTCACTTCTGCTCCCTATCGAAGATGCTACCCAGGAGGCCCTGACAATTAAAAATTCCCTGGCAGCTTTTGTAAGTCCCAGGGTCCTGTCAATACATACTGCTCCCAAAATGCCCCTGGCAATTTCAATTCAATAGTCTGCTTCACTTCCTGTCCTAAACTGCTATGCAGCACGGCTGGGCTCTATTAAACATTCCCAGTGATTCCTGGGAGTCTGTAGAGCCTTACACTCCTCTTACTTCCAATGACTTCAGGGGAGTTATTTCACATTTATTCTGGTGTAAGCAAGAGCAGAATCAGACCCAGAGATTGTACAATTACTTAGTAACCTTTGTAAAGCACTTAGGGGTCAATTTAGATGGAAGATGTTATAGAGCAATAATGCTTTAACTTTCTATAGCACCTTCCATCTGAAGACCACAAAGCTCTTTACAGAGATTTATGAATTAAGCTTAATAACTCTGGGAGGTAAGTCAGTATTATTCCCATTTTATAGAAGGAGAAAACTGAGGCACAGTGACAAGTCCAAAAATACAGAGCCAACTTCTGTGCTCTAACCATTACATCTCACTGCCTCTCACAGATAATGATGCAGGGCAAGAACATGGAAAAAGTCTTGCCCTTCATCACAGCCCATCGTCTTCTCCTGCAGTGAAGTCACCGTGGTGACTGATAACCTCTTAGTCATTTCCTGGGCAACACACTGTGATGTCACAAAGCCAGGACACTGACACTGCTGTGGGATTAGGCAGGGGAGACTGGGAGGGAGGGAGAAATAGCTCCTAATTCAGTTGCAGATCTCTGCAAGGAGGGTAAAGGAGAAACAGCAACTAGGTGATCAGGGAATCATTTCCTAAATGAAGGTTTCTCCCGTTCAGTTTCCTCCAGTATGAAAATCCCATTAAAACAAAGGCCCAGGTGAACCCCCTCCTCCATGCTGTAATACACAGGGATGGAGCAATCTGTACATTGAAAACAGATGGCAAGACACTGGAAATCCTCCCTTTAGACTGGTGAAGAAACCAGCATATTGCATGGGGGCCTGGGCCCAGCTTGGACACTGTTAGGTACATTCTGTTCTTAGGACGTTGGGACATGGAAGATAACAGCTTCCTCTAGAATGTTTCCCTGGGGAAGGAGGAGCAGGAATAACAACTCAGTGGGGTTTTCGCTCTTTTCAGCTTTTGGTATCCGGGTTCCTGTAGGCCATATTGATTACTTCATTAATGGAGGCAAAGACCAGCCTGGATGCCCCTGGCTACCCCTGAGTGAGTATCAACACCATTTTCTAGATCGGAAAACTCAGGCGCAGAAAGGCCGAGTGAATTGCTCACAGCCATCCAGTGAACTGGAGGCAGAACTGGGAGCTAAATACCTACGGCTCCTGAACTGCAGCCCTTTGCTTAGTCCACAGCTGCATTAGATCAGAGCTGCCCTGGAAAGGCAGAGTGGATGGGATTATGAATGAAATTTTCAAAAGCACCTAAGGACTTGTCTACATTACAGGCTACATCGGCATAATTTATGTCGCTCAGGGCTGTGAATAAGTCACACGCCCCCCTCCCCGAGCGACGTAAGTTACACCAACCTAAGAACAGTGCTATGAGCTATGCCACAGAACAGCTCTTCTGCCGACATAGCTACCATCTCTCACAGAGGTAGCCAACGGGAGAGCTCTCTCCCATCAGCATAGCACGTCTAAACCAGACGCACTATAGCGAAGCAGCTGCATCAGTACATTGAAAGTGACTTGACTTTCAGTGAGACTTGGAGTCCTAAATTACAGAGGCACTTTTGAAAATGTTACCTGATATGTCCTTCACAAAACAAATCAAGTGCATCTTATATTACTGTGCTGGCTCCTTAGAAATGCATAGAGAGTCCAGATCAGATCAAGAGGTCATTCCTGTGGGGACTGAATTGCATAGTGGCATCTGCAGCACCACATGCACTGCGCCCCCCCGTGGATAAAGAGGCAGCCTAGGGAGGGTTGACTCAGCAGCACGAGCTGCATGTACCTGTCTCCTTATAAGGAAATGAAGTGACCCCACCTGCTGGTGCATGGTCAGCAACTGCCCAGGATAATTGTAATCACCTGGTTGGCTGGTTCATACCTGCCCGGGAAATCAGGAGCACCTGGTTGGCTAAACTCCAAGCCATGACCTTAGAAGGTCATGCAGCAAATAGCAACCAATGGGGCTTAGCCTCTGCTGACGAGGGGAAACTATAAAAGTTCAAACCCAGGTGGCAGAAGGCAGAGAGGAATTGAATCTACCTGGCATCCCTTGGTTGTGTTGGCTTGGCGGGCTGATGCATCTTCACTAGCCCACTTCATTGTGAACTGATCACTCACAGTGGTTCTCTCCCGTCCGCAGTATCTAAAGCAAATGGCAACTGAATTTGACCAGCATAGTATACCTGTATATAATGTTTGTGAGTATGGATTAACTGTTTTCTGTTGTGTTTGTCTTGTAACTTCTTTGGGGAACTCCAAAACTGGGCACCCTAGTGTCACATGCTGGCAGCCACGCGTTGATCCAGGAGAGATCACAAAATGCTAAAGTCTTGGGTGGCACATTTTGTCCTTTCGTGCACGGAGTTCTCCTGCCCTTTGCTATCACTGTTTGCTGTGCAATTGCTTGCTGTGAAACTGTTTATTGTAGAAATAGAACTGTTTATTATAAGGATAGAATTGTTTGTTTATTATAAAATAAAGGGTTTATTAGTTAAGCAAACCCCCAGAATCATCACTGTCTCGCTTAACCCCCTGTATCCCAAACCTAACCTATCAGAGTTTTTCTCTCCGTTTCCACAATTCCCTTCATGGTCACCTTACTAGTGGTCTTGCTTTATCTTGCAGGCTATAACGATCTGATCTGTGATCATATGAGGGCAGTACATCTCTATGTCAGTGCCCTGAAGAATTCATGTCCTATGATGGCATTTCCATGCTCAAATCATGAAGATTTCCTTGCTGGACACTGCCTGGACTGTTTCAATCCTTTCCTGCGTTCCTGTCCTAGAATAGGTATGATACCAGCCTGGGAACTCCACAGGCAGATGAGAGTAGAAACCTGAAGCTCTCTGATGCGGGTTAAGACATTTGGATTAGATTTTTTTTGAGCTGGTCAGGAGCTACTGGGTTTCAGACCTTCCAAGGGAACCATTATAAGTGCATCTCTGCAGTGAGATGTGAAACCAAGAGTTTGAACACCTATGGCCATTAAACACTCTATGGCACGTTCCATAAGGGCAGGAACCGAATCTGAACAAAGACCCCAGATGTAGCTCCCTGCCGAAGTTTGGAGAAGGTCAGATTTGTAGCCAACCCCTCTCTCTTAATGGGCTGAATCAAAACCCTAAATCCAAATTGCTCTGAACACAGGGCAGGTTAGAAATCTGAGTTCAGATCGGGATACAGATTCTGTGGTGTGGGACCATCTCTGGTGTTAAACCTGGTCTCCAGGCCTAACTCCTATGTGAGTAATTCAATTCCTGCTCAGGGCTGGTCTATACAAGCATTTGGTTCCTGGCAAGCTGGGGTGTAAATGTAGCCTGCACTAGCCTGCTGCGTACTAAGTGTCCATGAGGATCCTGCTGATGTGGATCACCAGCTCTTTAGTGCACTTTGATCTACCCGGTTTTTAAAGGGGAGTAAAGCAAAGCACACGAAGGAACCACAGGCTCCACACGGACACTTAGTGCACAGTGGGCTAGTGCAAGGTAGATTTACACGCCAACTTGCTGCAGACCAAACGTCTGTATGGATAAGCCATTAGATTCCCCCTGCGGTTTCAATAGGAGCTGCTGGTATCGCCTTATGTGCCTAATAAACGTGCGCTCAGGTCAAAAAGTTTGGCTAGTTCAGAGAAGCAGCCAGAGCAGCCTCCACTGAGCTGAACCTGAACTTTGACCCTTTTGAGACTCGTCCATTGCTACTGCGGCACCGTGCTGCTCAACAGTGGCTCTGTCCGCCCCTAGAGCTGGCTGTGTTCCAGCGCTGGGCGAAGTGATCCTGCTCACAGAGGGCTCCCTGATGCTTCCCTGAGGCTGAGCTGTGCTGGGGGTGAGAGGAGGTATGCAGGTGGAAAGCCACTGGCTGGAAGCATTTTGCACCTGAAAAGCCTGGAACCTTCTTTGGTGCTGGGGGAATTTAGGGCAGTTTTTGTGACGCCCGCACAACAGGAGTCACTAGCCCTCCCCCGGCACAGCCAACCTGTTTTCACTTGCTACACACTCTACAAAGTGAGGGCGAAACTGTAGCACCCGGACGGGGGAGCCTTTTCACACTCACTTCCTACCGGTGCAAAGGATGGCACAAGCAGTGGGGAACCGGGCCCAGAGGTTACAGTGGTGTCATCGAGGAGCTGAAACAAATCCCGGGGCATGCCTGGGTGTCCCGGGGACTCTCCTGCCCTGGTAATCGCAGTGGTGTGACAGTGGGTGTGGTGGAACTCTCAGTTGGAGAGTAGCCGGGACACAGACGCCGTGAGCCCTGTTTCCGATCTCACTGATGCCAGGTGTAAGTAAAGACGATTCTGAGCCACAGCCAAATACTGGGATAGGTGAGAGGTGAATCAGGTGTTCCGGCCACCTGTCCCTCAGGGCCTTTGTTCCTCTGCCTTGGCTGCATTTCTTCTCGTAGGGCTGTTGCACCACGGGGGAGTCGGCGTGGAAAAGCTCCCCAGGGAAGTGAAGGTTTACCTGGTGACCGACTCCTCAGCCCCGTACTGCAGTAAGTAGCAAAGAGGGACGGACGCCAGGCGGGTGGCGCGAATGAATTGTGGAGACTTTCCATGTAGAGCAGTGCTCCTGAAAAGAGTCACGGTCGTTGCCTGGAACGTGTCATTCCTTCCCCTGCGCCCAATTCAAACTGCCGGCGCTTTGAGAAATGGATTGAGAGGGTGTCTAGTAGCTTCCTGGTAGCTTCTGTGAATCCCTCAGTGCCTGCTGCAGAAATGCTATCTTGTCATGTGCCCATTTTCCTCAGCCAGAGACCACAGACATCGCCATGCCCCGCACGGATGCTCCTCAGTGAGACTCGCTATCCCCCAGGCCTCCTTCAGCAACTTTGCACTGGGGAGGGGCTGCTTTCCTCAGCGGCAGAAAAATATTGCTATTGCAAATGCTGGAGTAACCCAAGCCACTGTCCGCTTCTGATTTATGGCCCAGCTTCTGCATCCACTCACACACCCATCGGCTCCTGGGGAGATGCTCCATTTTCCACAGGTGTACCTGTGAGCTGAACCTGCCCTAGAAGGTGTCTGAGATCTGGCCCTCAGACTCATTTCATGCCACGCTCGTGTAGACTATAGAAGAGAATGGGCCTGATTCGTCTCTCACTTCCACCAATGCTACCCTGGTCTCAGTGGAGTGACTCCTGATTCACACCAATATGAGAGGAGACACAGGCCCAATGGCTCTCCCCGACACCTTCGTTTTCTCTCTGCCCCCCCTCCCTGGTTCTGCCTGTGTCTGTCTGACTATCACTCTTAGAACACAGTGGTGTGGAATGAAGTCCTATCAGTAAACAAACACATGTCCAACACACCATGCAGATTGTTCCCTTTTTATGTCAAAGCTCTGCTTAATCTTCTCCCTGTGGTGCTGGGGAGGTGAGAGCGGGCAGCGGGTGCAGACTGACAGGCCTCCCATTGGGTTAATGCTGACGGCACACTCCAGCCAGGGACTCGTGCCCTCACTCTGGCTTGTGCTGTCTGTTGCCCAGTGTACCACAGTCTGGTGGAGTTTCACTTGCAGCAGAATAGAAGCTTGGTCACCAACGTTCAGATCACCTTCCGCAGCAGCAACGCTACAGCCACCGTGAAGATTGCCATGTGAGTGACAATGTGCACCTCTGACCTGTCTTTGCTCCCTCTTCTTCCTTGGTGCAGGTGCAAGGATGTCTTTCTAAGCCAAGTACATGCCTAGCGGTAGCACAAGTGACCAAGTGCAATCACCGCAAGGTGACCTGGTAATGTTACCAAGTAGTTAATCACCTAATTGCCCAGTCGCTGGCAAAGATGGAGACATCCAGCAAATACCCACCTCCCCTCCAGGATCTGGCCATACGTACCTGACTCATCAGGCAGTTGTCCTGATAACCCTGCGAGATGAGCTGAAAATGGCTGAGGAGACAGAAGCATTTCTAGGCAGCAGCACAGGGGTTAACACTGTAACGACAGTTACTCAGCAATGAACCTGGGAGAGGTGAATCCATTGAGGCTGGGGACAGAGAAAGGTCTGGGACAATGAGGACCATCTGGAACCTGCCATCTTCCCCCAAATTGCATCAGAATTAGAGGGCCAGATTCTCTGACCCCTTCCTGCCCCCTGTCCTAACGCCTCTAGGATTTCCCCACCAAAGGAGAGTGCCCCCCAGGCCCAGAGCCAGTCTTGCGGGCTCCTACAGCTCCTTTGTCTCTTCCCTCAGCCCCACGAACAACAAGCAAGGTGGGGCAAGGAGGAAGAGAGCAGAGCAATCAGGATGTGTGCGGGTGGCCCAGCTCAGAGCAGCACCAGAGCTAGCTTCTAGATGGCATGGGCCCTTCCTCGTGAGCTGAGCAGCAACGCCACTCCGCGCAAAGTCTGGTCCAGACCTTTGAACTGTGCTGCCTCTGTGCCTGAGATAGTCAGGGAAGGGCTGTTTCCATGGGATTTCCAGCCCGACCAGTAACAAGAAGCACTGTACATCTCCATTGATTTCCAACCTAACATTGCAGACCAAAGAAGTTGAGATCAATTCAGACAAGCAGCCAAATGTTTTGGAACTTGAATAGACACAAACCAAACCTCTGAGTCAGAGACAAGTTCAGCCCATGGAAGATTAAGGTCAGATCTACATTTCCCTACAACATGTGGGTGTTTAGATCTGGGCCCAGCTGTACTCGAAACCTTTGTGACTCAGTCATGGCTAGTAGAGGCAAACAACTATTCTGGTAATTTAGGTATGTCCACCAGGTGGCCTGTGAGCTCAAGGAGGAGAGCACAGATGGTTGGGTTACAGACCAACAATGTAAGGCCTTGTCTGCATGGGAAAGTTTTACCAATTATTCTGGGGTGGTTATACTGGTATAACACACACAAGCACTTTTATTCCAGAATAAGAGTGGCTTTTTTTGGTTTTGCTTAAACCTCTTCTCCAGGCAACATAATCTAACCTGAAAAAAGACCATCTCATATTGTATAGTAAGAGTGTCTACCTGGGGTGGGCTGGTGAAGCACTGGAATGGGTTACCTAGGGAGGTGGTGGAATCTCCATCTTTGGAGGTTTTTAAGCGGAGGCTTGACAAAGCCCTGGCTGGGATGATATAGCTGAGGTTAGTCCTGCTTTGAGCAGGGGGTTGGACTAGATGACCTCTGAGATCCCTTCCAACTCTAATATTCTATGATAATATAACTATATCAGCTTAAATTCACACCTTACGTTATACTGAAGAAGGTGCCCATGCAGTTAAGACGTAAGCTCCCTACATAATCAGGCCAAGAGTTTCAAACCTGGTTGCCTGCTTGCTTCCAAATCAATATTTAAACAGGCGACCTGACATTCAAGTGTGCTGAGCACAGGTGACTACAGTAGGATTTGTGGGTGCTCAACATTTCTGAAAACCTGTTGGGTTTTTTTCTGTTTGTTTTTTTTTCAAGCCTAAGTATGGAGTTAGGACCCTCACTGTCAGCACCCAGCTTTGAAATGTTTGGCCATTAATGTGCTCGGTCCCGCAGGGCCTCTGCACACAGCACTCCCATTAAAATCAACCAGAGATCCACACCCACAGGATCTCTGGCGATAAAATTAACCAACCCTCTTTGAAATCCAGTGACTCTCTTCCCTTTTGTGGGGGTATAGCCCACATACTGAGAACATGCTGCAGAAAAAAAGGACTTCCCTTGGTTTGTTTCACATTTTTCTATCATTCATTTCTCTTACGTTATTTTATGAGAACTGCAATGGGCACACCTTCCCATGGAACTCCACTAAAATCAATGGATTTTAGCAGGGATTAACAGGCCTCAATATTCTTTATAAGACAAGATTTGTCACAGTGGGTCAGATCATTAGTCCATGCAGTCCATTACCCTCTCTCTGGCAGTGGCCAGCACCTGTTGTTTCAGGGCATAGCCTCCCACCTTTCATGAAGTATCAGATTGCCATAGAAGGATCCTTAGACCTCACCACATTCTATCAGATGATAACCCTGCCATCTCCAGTGTTTCAGCAGACACCTGGGTCCTCCTCCCTCTTGCTCACATGATACTGTGGGTTAGCCCCTTGTTCTCATTCACATTCCTCCCTTTGCCTTGTAGACCTAAGCAGCAGCAGCTGGGCAAAGGGATACTGGCTCACCCATTCCCACTGTGCCAGATAAAGGAGGTGATGCTGACGTATGTCCCCAAGAGGTATATCTTGAAGAAAGAGGAGACCCTCATCACTGGCAACTTCTGTACAACCCCTCTGCCTGTCAGTAATCGGTAAGCAGCAGACATCCCCTCCAGCCAGACAGCCTTATTGGCTGGCTCAGCGCTTCAACTCTTCGCCCTTTGTGAGAGCACAACTCCTCTTGGAACCACACAGCAGCTAAGCATGTTAGTTTGAGCTTCTCCCCTTTCTCTTCTCTGGCCGTTGCTGGGTACCACATACAGCAGAAATGAAGGAGAAAAGGGGGAAGAGTTGAGGTGCCACAAAGGTGCCTGCGTTCAGCCCCCAACTCTTTCTTTGCATGCGCGCACACACGCACCCCCAGAGGGACAATTTCAGGAAACGAATTCCAGTCCGCGGGGTACACCCTCTGATCTTACCTGACGGGCCCCACTGCTTCTTGGGGAGGGAAACACCCTTGAAAAACTCTGTGCCTGGGGAAATTATTCTATACCCTTGTGTGTGAGAGAGAGAATCACCGGGAGGGGGCTAGGTTCTCAGCTTCATTTACAGCCGGAGATCTAACTGTGCTAGGCCCTGCTTCTGTGAGGGAAAAGGCTGCTGCTCCAGTCAGATCCCCACCAGGGGGCTTAGTGCCATAGTGAAGCGCTTTACCAAAGGAAACCTGCACTAGCCATTTCCTTAGGGTTCATTCTTTTGTGTCCTCATCCGCCCTCTCCACTCTACCCCGCTCACTTTGGGCCTCATTTGGAGATGAACCAAGCACCCACTGAGCATCTGTCAGCGGGGGGGCCTTTTGGCTTGAGAAGTCACTGGGTCAGAAGCATCCTTTGATTGTTCTGGAATCAGGGGGCGCGTCTGACACTCAGGCCCAGGGCAGCCATTTTGCTGCCAGGTGGCATTGTCTGTGCCAGAGACTGTAAACCAGTAATCATTAGAACTGGGCAATTTTTTTTGACAAATTTGTTTTTTCACCAAACAATGCATGGGGTTGGAGGGTTTCTGAAATTATTTGCCAAAGTTGGGTCATCAGATAGTTTTGGTTCGAAACAACAGTTTTCTGAGTTTTTTTCGATTTGACCGAAAAATTGAAAAAAATATGTTTCATTTCAAATTGGATTGGATTATTTTCCCTGGATTTTAAGTTCAGCCTCCGAACCAAAAACATCCTTTATTCACTGAGCTCTAGTTACCATCCAGCTCTAGTTAGCATCTCCAAAGTAGGAGAAACCAAAAGCAAACCCATCTAACCTGAAGGGGATGTGGTTCTCAGCCTAATGCGACATTCCCGATGACCAGTGTTATGTTCCCAGCATACACACAGAGAAGTTAGATAAAAACGTAAATAGTCTCAGTGGAAGGTTGCAACGTAACACTACTTTATTGCTTAGAATACAGAACAATAACACACAAGAACCCAAAAACAGAGAGACACAAAGCAGGCTGCCTACCTGAGGGAGAGAGGCACAACTCACCCCATCTTTTTCTAAGCGCTCTCTGTCCAGTCTGACTGATTGCACACTTTGCTAGAGAGTGCCCGAGCCTGCCTGCAGGACCAAGAAACCCCCACTCTTAAAGGGACAGCTTGCAATTCCAACACAGTCCTCAATATACCATAACCAGAGCCCTCAACTGCACCTCATGCCCCTCATTTTAGGCCTGGAGAGCCCACCTGAAGACAAAATAGAGCTAGACAGAGCTGGGCCTTTCTACAGGTGCCCAAGCAGGGGAGGACACAAGGAACCTCCCCACCCTCAGACCCCCAAATAGGGAGCAAGCACTACTGTTGCTCCTGAGTTCTTTTGGGACTCTTTCTTTCTAGTGTCCCCTGGAGGGCAAAAGGCCCCCGAAGGTGCTAAGGGGATGGCAGAGTCAGGACCTTACGTCCCCCACACCAGCTTCCAAGGATCAGTTGGACACACAGTGGAGCACATGCTGCACCTTCCTAAAGGTTGGCACAGCAGGTGTGATCCCCTTGCACATTGGAGTTCGCAGAAGCGTGCTGCCTCTTCTGCCGCGCCCCCTACTCAGAGTTGTGCCTAAATGGCGCAATCTGGCCCATCACCTCTGACTGTTTGGATGTTCTGTCACAGCCAAATCTGACCCTTTTGAGGCATCAGAGTGTGATGCCAATTCTTTGTGTCCTGACCTGGCACCATGTGAAAGCACATAATCCTCAACACATCATCGGAGGGAAACACAAAATCTGAGACTCCCCTAGCTAGTGCAGGAACTACTGAGAGGTGGAGAGCAGCCTGGGGTTTGTTCACTCCCTTCTTGAGCTGGTCCTTTGACACCAGCAGGTTCTCACCCTCAGATTTTTTTAAAGATTTGCCTAACTCCTGTGTGCTTCTCTCACAGTGAGAATATGTTTTGCCTATCTAAACTGTCCCTGACAAGGAACAAACCCTTTGCACATAATCTGACGGTAACCTGTGCATAGGAGATTCCCCTGCAGCATGCAGAGTGCACGGGCATAGTGATGGGCTCCAGAATTTATTTCCTCCCTCTGCTTACGGACGATACTTCCACCAAAAAGAACAGAACCAGTTGGATTTTTCATCTGCCCACCTTGGGGTGGAATGACGAACAGTTCCAGGAAAAGAAGTGCACCACATAAAGGAAAGACTCTGGTCAAGTGGTTAGAGCAGCTGATTGACAGGTAGGACTTGTGGGCTCCATCCCCAGCTCTACAAATGTGCTACTGCGTGACCTTGGACTAATCACTTAATCTTGGCTTCCCCCTCTGTAAAATGGGGGTAATAATGCTCATCTCTCAGGAAGATTGTGAGGGTTGGTTAATTCCTTAATGTTTCTAAAATGCTTTGAGATCTTCACATTAAACATTTCAGAAATGCAAAGTATTATTGTTATTACTGAGCGTGCAGCTGTATGACTCACGTTTTGTAAGGGAAGGGGTCATTCCCCTACCAACACACGTGCGCATATGAAAAGTACTAGTCCAGGACATTGGTGCCTACAGAATCTGAGGCTCTCTTGATTTCATATGAGTGGTTCTGCAGTGTAATCAGCATCGATACGTTTTCTCTTATCATGACAAGACTCCATCCAGCAGCTTTTCTGGCTATCTGATTGTAATTTTGTGATGTGTCCCTTTGGCAAAGTTGATGTGTCCTGCTCTTGGATATTCAGATTTATCAGAGCCAGGAATGTCACATATCAAAACAGATCACTTATTAGTCAGGAAAAAAAAAGCACATCAAAAACACTCTGAAAAATTAGGATAGGACCTAATTCAATAACCCGTCCTCATTTAGATGGTTGATAGCCCTGGCAGCTGGTGATCAAGTGATAACTTCTTCTGCAAGAGCTTTTCATTTAGCCTTGGGAGAGGGCCCTGCACCTGGACACACAGGCCTTTCCTGGCAGTATTCTCTCAGCCATAGCTCATCAGTGTCTTTCAGGGACAGTCCCTTTTGCAAACAAACATATTTTTAAAAAAAACCTCAGAACATCAGGGTTCTAATTCCTGAACAGGCCACCCCACCAGACAGACAGACAGACTGTGGTTGGAGAAGCCCCTTCTTGGCATGAAAGAAACAGAACACAGAAGTCAAGAGAACAGCTGGCCAGCTAAAACAAGCCAGGACCAGAACAAAGGAGAGACCTTCACCTGAAGCCAGGAGGCTTCCCCACCATGACAAGATTCAGAGCCCTGCAGATTGGTAATTGGGTTGTGGAGGAAAGGGAGTGAAGAAAGAACCGTACAAGACAGGGGTCCTGCCAGCATCCCTTGCCCGCTCTGGGACAGCACTTGCCCATCCACTTATAGGAATCTATCACTATAAGGCATGTTTTCTAATCTTTTAATCAGTCTCTTGGCTCTGCTCTGAACCCTCTCCAATTGATCAACATCCTTCTTGAATTGTGGACATCGGAACAGGACACAGTATTCCAGCAGTGTCACACGAGTGCCAAATATAGAGGTAAAATAACCTCTCTACTCCTACTCGAGATTTCCCTGTTTATGCCTCCCAGGATCGCATTAGCTCTTTTGGCCACATTGTTGAGTGGGAGCTCATAATTCAGCTGATTATCCACCATGACCCCCAAATCTTTTTCAGAGTTCCTGTGTCCCAGGATAGAGTCTCCCGTCCTGTAAGGATGGCTTACATTCTTTGTTCCTAAATGAATACATTTACATTTAGCCATATTAAAACACATATTGTTTGCTTGCACTCATTTTACCAAGCGATCCAGATCACTCTGTATCAGTGACCTGTCCTCTTCATTATTTACCACTCCCCCAATTTCTGTGTCATCTGCAAACTTTATCAGTGACGATTTTATGTAAGAATCATATGGGGGAGGCACAGCCTGGTGGGATGTTCACAAGGGAGAGTGCACCCACCTCTCTGATGGCTTCATGATGGGGCTCAGCAGAGCCCCCAGTCCTTTGAGGGTCAGATATATTTTCTATCTGGCTGCGGTGGCAGGAGGCAGAGTGGACAGCTCCTCTCCCGTCAGACATGCACTCTGGGCTTCATGTATCAGTTCTTGTGATAGCAGTTGCCTTCTGCGCAGATTCCTCGGGGTAGCAATATGCATTAACAGTGGTCTCAGGGTCCACCCTATAGCTCAGGGAGTCGTGACTACCTTGCAGTGTCGTTTTATGGCACTTAACGGAAACCTCCACGCCTTTGCTAAGGGGAAGCCAACAGCTCTCCCCTGGAGAAGCTTCCTAGCTGCAGTGCAACTAGGTCAGAGAGAAGCAGACGCGGTGAGTAGCTAGAGAGACACCTCTTTGAGGCAGCAGAGTTGTGAGAGAGGCTGCTAGAATCTGATTCTCCTGGGTTAGCGTAACAGAGAGGAGGCAGTTTGTGCCGCAGGGGCTGGCCTCGCCCCTGGCACTAGCCACTTGCATCCCTGCTTCAGTGACCCTTATAGAGCTTTGCGGGAGCATTCCCTAGCCCATCCCTGGCCTCCTGCACTTGGGCCCCACGTGAGCAGCACGGAGCTGCCTCTGTTCCTGGGCCGCCGGGGACCTCATGCCTGCCATGCGGCCCCTTGGCACCAGACAAAAGGGGGAGTGTAAAGGGGCCCTTGATGACTAATACTATTATCACACCATGTGAGCCCCCTTTGATGAAACCACTGGGTGAGCTTGCAGTAGAAATACCGTCACGACTGAATTTGCAAGTTACCTACCAACTCCATATTGTTTTTAACCAAAATATTGCATCTTCCATGCGTCCTTATCCTGATCTGCCAGATCCTTTTGTGAGGGATCATACCTGACTGGTCCTTCACTCCATCTCCATCTCAGTGGAGACATGCAGAGTCCACAAAAATCCAGTTCAGCTTCTTCTCCTTCCAAGGAGATGTTCCCATTATTCCCTTCCAAAGGGACACAGAAATGCAGGTTAAGTCTTTCCCCTTTCCCAGGGCTAGACCCAGAATCCATCCCAAATGGGCACAGAAATCCAGTCCTGGTTCTTCTCTTCCTTCTTATTCCAAGTGGATTGACCAAAAGACCTATGGAATTTTTTCCCAACATCAGAAACTGATATGTACTTCATTAGTTAGCCATGGTTATCAGAAATGAAAAGCGTTAAGTCCTGGACATGGAATTTTAAGCCTGATGGGAATGGATGCCATGTGTATCACTAGCACAAGTCCTAATTCCACTCTCCCCCATATACACAAACACTAAAGCTCTTAGCCTTTCCCATTTCTCTACTTCTAGAGATCATGTGAAAGTCTCTGAACATCATCTTCTCCCCTCCCAATCACTGAACCCTAGTGAATCAACACTCTCTTTAACAGGAGCCATCAAATCAAAAACTTTATGGACAGGCTAAAGCTGCTGCCTTTCCAACAAATTTAATGGGCCTGCTAACAAAGCTATTAACAGACCATTGTGGTGAAAGACTAGAATACAAAAATGAACACAGACATCCCTTGTGCCACAGCAGGTGACCAGAATGTGGTGTGGAAGGTGTCCAGCTATCACACCTCAGTCTCATGCATATACTTCATGTGCATGCAGGGGCGTTGTGTGGACATGTCGGTGCATGTTAATGAGTCGTCTTTCTGGTTAGAGGTGTGTCAGCATACATTCATGAGCGGGTCTTCCTGATCAAAACCGACTTCTGTTCCCTAGAGTTCTGGCGTCTGGGTGGGAGCCAGAGGGGCTCGTCCTTTGAAGAGTGCATAGGGGTAACTCTGGATAAGGCTTCCAGAAGCTGTGGGAGGAAAAGGGGATAAAAAAGAGGCTATTACTATTAAAGTCACAGCTCATCTCCATTTGCCAAACTCACCCAGGAGACAGTGTCAGGGCAGGTGGGGCCCACCAGGCACCCTACTGTTTTCCTTCTTATATCAGTTTGTAAAATCTGTGTAATTCTTAGTCACACAATAACAAACCAGTGTGCATAGCCCCAACTTTCATGAGCAACCCTACACTAACAAAACCATGGCTATCACGGGCAACTTTATGATCACACAATAGTGGGCCTGATTCTCCATTGCTTTGGCCCTTTGTGTCACTATTTACATTGGTGTGAAGTGGATCTAAAATGGTTGCTGGTCATTTCGACACCCACGTAGCCCAGGTGGAAACGATGGCATAAGCTGCAAGATGGAGAAGAATTGGGCTGAATGCATACAGCACAAAGCCCACTGAAGTAACCCTACAGTAACCTCACCAGCATCTTATAACAACAAATGGAAAGGGGGAAAACCATGTTTTAAGAAAGCAGAGTCCAGTTTCCCAGGGATTATTCTAAACAAATGCACATTTTTAAAATTACTTTAAAAATTATGTGGAATCTTTTGAGAGTGTCTCTTTCAAACATCCAACCTGAATGATATCAGAACCTCACAGCCTAATTCATACGAATAGTCAGAAAAAGGCTATTTTCACCATCAGGTCGTCATCTGGTTTATTTTCTGATTTGTCCTCGGGTGAATTATAACTCTTTCAGGAGGCAAGTGCTGAGCTAGCTAATACCATATGAGAATAACTTACCTCTCAGCAGCACTTTCTATCCCAAAGGATCCCAAAGTGTTTTGCAAACTCTGTGCACAAAAATCATTTCACACACTACAGAAAATCACTGCCTTTGTAATAGTGCACAGCCATACCACATCACAGTTTAGGAACAGAAAATGGCAAAGAACCTGGTACATGAATGAAACTGCAGGGGGAATTTAGGGAGGCAGAACGTAATTACCCAGGTTGGAATTTGGCCAGGAAAATGAGGTTAGCACCATGGATGGGAAAATACCAGCGGATCTTTACTTCCTATACCTGCTCAGGCCCCTCTCCCAGGCCCTATCCCAGGCCCCTTTGGCCTCCACGGATCCCAGAAATTCTTCCTTTGCAGAGTGAGCCATGGGTGTGGGGAAGGCGCTTAGGAAGAGCGTGTGTTATTCCCATGCACCAGTGGCAGAAGTGAGGCAGGAAAGCTCAGTGCATTTCTTTCCTGGGACTCATGCAAGGGGGATCCATGACATGCTGGCCCCCACACTCATCTCCTGTCAGTCACCCTGGGAATTGTTTTAGATAATGGCTAATGGAACCCGGGCGCCTTGGCCAAATCCTTTCAGTCTGGCTGAGTTGAGTCTTGGTAGAAACAAGGGGACAGATTCTGCCCTGCGCCTCACAGGCCGGGCAGCCCAGGAAGAGGAGGCACGGAGATGGCTTTGAGCTATCTTTGTGCCCCTCAGATCCCGTGCCAGCTGGGGCATGGTGCAGCTGCCTAGAGCAGACCTCGGGCTGTTCCAATTTACAGCAGCCTTACCCAGATTGCCTGTGGCCTGTTCTGCAGCCAGAAGCAGCCCAGAGTCTTTGTGGTGCACAGTGCTACGGATGCCCCCCCAGCCACCCACAACACACCCCTGTGGCTAGGGCTGCGAAAGGGACAGCATGAGGCTGATCCAACACTGTTCCTGCACAAAGGGGATACTCCGCTCCGCTGGTTGTGGTACCTTTACAGCACCTATATGACTTTATGGTGGCAATTGAGGAAACAGGGCAGGGGCCAGAATCAATCCCAAGAGGTTCTTGTAAACTGTCAGTCTCTCTATTCCAAAGCCTGAGCTGATGTTTCTTTAATTCACCTTGGTATGCAGCCCTGCCCTATAAATGGAAACGTTTCATTTCCCCATCCACCGGGCATGTATCTGAAGCCCTGGTGGGTGGCCTTAGCCTGTTCTCACTGACACCAATGTAAGTCAGGAATAACCCCACTGAAGTTAACAGTCACACCGGGGTAAGGCAGGGTCAGGACAGAATCAGGCACAATGGGCCAAAGCCTGCCATTGGTGACACCCAGACAGTCCCACCGAAGTCATGAATCTTACTGAATTCACTGGCATTGATCTCTTGTGACTGAGCACAGAATTTAGCCCTGTATGCTTCCTGAGAGCCCCAGTGAACACAAGGACTTCCCATGGAGAAAGCCAGTGTTTGCATTCCCTGAAATCTCCCAAGCTCCCTTTAATTCAAAAGCATCCATACTTCACTATCTGGCCCTCTCCTCTATATTGTTTATGGCTCTGACAGAGTCAGAAAATCTGTTTATTTACTGCCCTGTGTTTTTCCAGCTTGTTTTGTTCCATGCCACCTGCTTGGTTACCAAGGCAAATGACCTGCTACCTTCCAAATCCCTTATACATCTGTCTCCTTGTTGTGTTCCATCCCGCCTCAGCTTTACATCCTTATTCAATGTCATGTACCCTCCTCCCTAGACACTCCGCTTGTTCTGTAGCCTGGCTGAATAATGTTATGGTTAACTGAAGCTACCAGAGCCTGGAGTCAGACCTTTAGCCTGGGTTTCTCAGGAAGATTCTGTTATGAAATTCCCCGGAGGAAATACATCAGACACAGCACATCTCAAGCGATTCTGATGAGGAAGTGTCCTGAGAAGGCTGTAGTGTGGAAATTTCACAACAGTCTTTGTGACCTTTATTGGCAGCATTGTCTCATCTGATTTATTTTGGGTAAGTAAGAAGATAATCAGGTGATTTCCCTGAAACTGGGATTCCCCTCATGCCACAAAGCCCAGCTCTGCATGGACCAATATCTTGTACTGATGATGTTAACTTTGATAGGAAGCCACCCAGTGGGAGTCTTCTTCTTCGTATGGCTGATGACACTAGCAAGTCACCTCACTTTATTCTTACCTAGCAACTGGGTGTCTATCTACCCAGTGCCCACTCCCTCAAGACTGAGTGGAGGCTGCCAGGATTCATGCCATTTACCATGTTTGCAAGGTATCAAGGCATCCCCCCAGTGCAAACTGGCCAAGGATTGGGACACTTTAGCCCTCACCTCCGCGAGACAGAGTTAGCGCTAAGCTTTGTACAGTCAGACCCATCAGCCACAACCTCCAAGGCCCAGGCCCAGATGGAAGAGTTTCCTTCCGCAGGCAAGCAAGTACTTACACGGGGATCCCACACAGGGTGACGTGTGCCCATGTTAGAAGTGCCCTCACTTCATATACTCCCCTTCGCTCACATAGTCCATAAAAGACCCCGGCAACTCAGCAAAATCTTCCAACACAAGACTGGTAGAGTCCTCACCCAGCAGGTCACTGTCAGGCCGGGGCGCCTTGGGGTGGGCAGGCGGAGGAGGAGGGGCTGAGGCAGCTCTCTGGACAAAGGTGGGCATGTGATGGTGGGGCACAGCCCGCTCCTCACACTCTTCCAGCTCCTTCTCCACCTCAGTGTCTGAGGAGGTGGGTCCCAGGACGTGGTAGAGGCTGGGTAAGCGGATGTCAAAGCGCAGGCCGAACTTCGCGAAGAGCTTATCGTTGAGGGCGTACAGCTTCTCTGAGATGTCGTAGCCGAGGAAGGCCGAGAAGAGGCGGGCGATGTAGCGATCTTTGGCCAAGAGGAGGTAGAGCTTCCTCCTTGGCCAGGTGATATAATTGCAGTCGGTCTCTGCTGTCAATGTGACCTGCGGGGGGAAGAGGGGGAAGTGAGCACAATACCCTGCACTGATTGGATGTTTGGTTCCATCACTTTAAAGTGTGGTTCTACTCCGAAAAGGAACTGTGGTCTCTTTTCCACCACAGATCTGCACCCTGTGCAGAGGAAAATAAGAGCTGCTGAGTTAGAGATTAAATAGGGCTTCTATTGCTTATCAGTCCAGTTCTCCATGCAGAGCCAGTACAGCTTAGAAAGAGGAAGCTGGAGTCTTCCTTCCTGTGCATCATTAACACAATTGGTAAGTGAATTCCACTTGCAGAGCCAACCCTGCCACCCTCGAATCTTCAAATGATGTCCCCATTTATACCTATGCAATGCCACTGAAAAGAGTAGGGTAGCACAGGTGTCACTGGGGGCTTACTGTTCTGCAGACCCATCATGGTTGGGGAGAATGATTGCTTTCAATAGGGACAGCTACAGAAAAACCTATGGCTCAGTATTACCCTGCACAGCATTGTAATGGGCTTCCTTCGCTCATTAGCTGGACGGCAGATGTGCAGGGTTTCAGTGTGGCTGGGGAACAGAAAATGAAACAAAAGTTTTCTTTTGGAGGGTGGCCCCACCTATCACCAGCTGGAGGGAAGGCAGGTGCTTCAGGCGGCATTCAAGTTTGCTGGATTGTTTTAGACAATGTGGTCTCAGCTCATTCCACTGGACACCCCTCATGCCACCGCCTCTGGGATAGAACACAAGAGCTGTTTACCAGTGCACTGCAACACACCCCAGTTTAGGACAGAAGGGGAGGAAAGCCAGCATATGCATTTGATACTGCAGGAAGTATTGCAGGAAGCAGAGCAGAATTACCTGAGTTGGAAGTTGTCAGGCCATTAGAGGTTTAACTTGGTTATTTCTACAGAAAGTTTGGGTTTTTGTTTTTTTTTTAAATCTTGCCAAGTGGGAAACAGGCTCTTTTTCAGGCACGGGGATGGGGAAACATGTCAAAGGACCAAGCCTTCTTAGGCTGGAGCACAGCGTGGCACGTCGCAGTGTAACTGAGACACAGCTATGTGAACAAGTGTTACAGCCGGGCCAAAATATCCTGGGGCCTCCCTGTGTGCTGCATGAGCAGGGGTCTCCCTGGCCAGGAACCATGGCAGGGGCTGCTGGGAAGCCAAACAAGGCTGAGCCGCGGCATGTGTCCTTGAGTTTGATATTTAATGCCACTGCCCTGCACGCAGCTGCCTTATGAAATAGGGGAGCTAGAATGTGAGAACTTCTCTGAGATGGGCTGTGAGTGAGTCAGGGGCATGCTGAAACTTAAAGGGCCAGAGCCTCATTTTCCTAACAGTCTTTTACAAGCAATTGAATCCCACCTGCCACAGCACCTCTGTCTTTCTCTCACAATGCAGGAAGTGAAATCAGCCCCCCTCCCCGCCAGCTCCTTACCAGGGCAGCCAGAGAGACTCACTTACAATCTCTTTCTCTCTCTCACTGCACCATCAGGCCTCATAGTTCAATCTTCTAGGGAAATATTGTAACTCTGAAACCTGAGCCAGTTCAGACTGGGAGCCAGCAGCTGTCTGAGTGGAAGACATACCCAGGTCAGAATCCAGGCGGCAACCAGATCCTGTCACAGTTAATTAGTCTTCTGCTGTTCTCCATTCTGCACTGAAGTGAAACAATTGAGCCCAACAGCGGTAGGGGAACTTAAACGAGGAAATTTCTCCCCCATCTCAAGGAAGGCCCCAAGTAGAAATGTCTGCTTTTAGCCAAAATATTTTTGGAGTGATCAAATATATCTGGAGAAATGGGGTTGGGATCGTATGGGGAGTTACTGAGTGATTCACACCATGGGACTGAGCTGAGAGTCAGAGAGGAGGGACTGCCGGATTAAATGGATTCAAAAACTGCATGCTGCTGCTATATGTAGAGCTGGCTAAACAAAACTGTAAAAGTAACTTCCCCAGAAATTGCCAGACAAGCTTTTCAGACCAGAAAGCACCATCCACAGGCTGCTTTCTGGGGCTACTGTCATCAAACCTGTCTCTCCCGCCCCAAGGGAGACATGGCACTCAGAGCGGACGGCCTGGCCACTGTCTCCCCGGCTCAACTCACACACACTGTGCTAAGAGTTGCTGGTCATCTGCCACAGTGATCAGACGTTCAGCAATAATATGGAATGACTCCTCTTCAAATCTACTAGCCATCAGTTTGACAATGGTAACAGGTTCATTTTTCAAAGCAGCTTTAACAACCTTCTCACCCCCGGTATGGGGATCAAATTCAGATCTGATCTCAGCAAGAAGCTGGCTTCAGTAGAGCTGCACCCATTTACAGCAGGTCTGAATTTGGCTCTCTGTGGAAAAGTGTTACTCTCTGCTGACCCTCATTATACTCCCATGGAATTAGTAAAATCACTTCTGACATGTCCTTTCTGGTATAGTCTAGGTTCTAGCTATTCATCTACTGACTGGAATCAGCCTACCCCAGACTGCAGAGAGATGGACCTGTCCATCTACTTAATAACCTTCCTACAGAATGGGAAGGACTCAGATTCTATGGTGTTGATGGGATAGACAGATCAAAACAAAAATCAATAGGTTTAATTGCTACAAATAACAATGAGTGATATAATCCCAGGAGAACCCTCAATGAGGCTTGTTTGCATCTAAAGGTACTGTAGTCAGATTTGGGTATGAATCATCCCCTTTCTCTCGCCCCTCTTCCCCCCCCCGCCCACTTCCCTGCCTGAGCATCATCATCATCATCATCAAGATTCAGATCTTTGAAGCATCAGATAGTTAAATCACTATTGTCACTGTCACTCTTTCCCACAGCAGCAGCAGCACAAAGCTCTGCCGTTCTTGTAAGGTTTCCCTCTAATAGCTCGTTGTGCAACACATTAAAGCTGGTATTAAAATCTCCATAATGGAAGCAGACCAGTGATCCATCCAGTCTAACACGCTGTCTCCCTGCCGAATCAGAAACAGATCAATGGTCCTTCTACTCTGGCATCCTGTGGTTAACTGCAGCTAATGCTGGGTGATTCAAAGAAAGGCAGACATAAGATAAGGCATCTGATTCATGCAATGCTGTACTATAACGTGATGGGCTTGGGGGTAGGGGAGGAATGCCTTCCTGACCTATCTGCATGACCAGCTGAGAACTCAAAGCATGAGGATTGATAACACTTCTCTGGCCCCCTCCACTGCCTTCCATCTTCCCCTCTCCATTCGCTCCTGTACATGTACAAAGCAGCAAAGTCCAAGTCTGAGTAGTTGCAGAGCCACCAAGTGGTTGCTCTGAGTTACCTGGAACGTTCCCTCCTCGGAAGGTCGCAGTGACTCCCACTCTGGGGAGTCCAGGAACTGATAGGGGAAGACGTAGTGCAGGAACTGTCCATCCTGGCTCACTCTGACCCTAGACAGAGAACAGGAGAATGACAGGCTTAGGCCAGAAAAGGGCTGGTGGGTGAAGCAGTGTAACCTGTACAGGATCTGCTTAGAGAAGCAACAGATTCTCTATCCCCTGCGTCAGTGCAGGATTGTTCCCTACAGTAAATGTGTCTGGTGTGTTCTCCAGTCTACTTAGAAAAGTCCCAGTTAATGAGGCTTCTGTTCCTTCTCACATAGATTCCACAGCCTGTATGTCTTTCCTGATATTCTGCCAACATTTTCCCTTTCTTAATGTCATCCCATTACTCCTAGATACAACCCTTGGCCCTTTCTGAACCATTCCTCCTGTCCTGGGCCGTTACCTCTTGGTCCACTACTTGGAGACGGTTAGTATAACTACCCCTCAGCCATCATCAGGACAAACGCTTTGTACCTATTTCTTTTCACCTCTCCTTTCAGTCCACTGACCATTTTTGTTGTCCTTTCCTCATGAAGATTTCAGGACTTTCAAAGGCTTCAGGGCCATTTTCTTTATTGGTTCACTAGACTAGGCCCACGTACAATCAAACCATTCACACAACTTTCCATGATTTCTTCCTACTGGACTGGTACATGTGCTGGGGAAAGACCGTTCTTCCTTCTCTCTTGTTCATCACCTTCCTCCATCAAGAGCATAATGGGACCATCGGACAACAAATATAATAATTACTACTCTACTTTGCAAAGACCTTTCATTTCAGGATCTCAAAGCATATCACAAACACTAATTGTTAAAGCTTCCATAAGCAGGCAGTTGCTTGCCTGACCGAATATCATTGTGTGTTCAGAGGGTGCCGTATGCTGTGGTATTTGTTGTTCATAGGCTGATCTGTGCATAAAAATACTAGTGCTTATACAGTCCTCTTTTTTTTAAATTGCTTTGTAAACAACCTTCACAACCCTCTCCCATCGTGAGGTATTTATAATGTCCCCCCCACACTCCATTTTACACAGGAAACTGAGGCACGCAGTGGCGAAGCCCTAACTCATATAGGAGGTCAGTGGCTGAACCAGGATTAGAAGCCAGGAATCCTAATTCCCAGGGCTTTGCTCAGACCATGTCTCCTCCCATTTTAACTGCGAAACAGTTCTGGTTTAAGGTTACGCCGAGGGAGGGTTGGGGAGTGGTAGAAAACATGCTCTCCGAATAAAGAAAATGTCAGTGACTAAGGCCCATATGCTCCCTTCCCCCCACCCTGCTTGCACCCCTTCGCTGCGCAATGTGAAGGGGAGCAAATCTGCAGAGAAAATGCAGGGGGAGAAAGTGGCTAAGTGGAATACTGCCAAATATCTGTCCCCCTGCCAAATATCTGGATCATGCTTTAAAAATGAAAATTCTCCCCAAATATCCCCACCCAGGTCGACTAGGCAGATCCATTGTTGCTAGCTCAATTCTACAACCTGTCCCTACGTATTAAGATGGATCACCGCTCCAGGGCTGGGAAATGTCTGGTCAGGACAGGGTACAGCCTACCTGCCAGAGAGCAGTAGAGACAGGCGACTGATGGGCGTCTTGCCCTCCACAGCATAGGTCTGGTCTCTGGCCAGTGACAGGACCTGCTCTTCGCAGCATTTCACTATCTCTTTGTAGACCTCAAAGGGCACCTGCAAGGGCTGGCAGAGGGTCTTGTAGAGAAGCTCAAACTCTTCCAAGAAGGTGTCCTTGCGGAGCCGGTAAATCAGGTGAGCCAGCTGAAGCAAGCAGGCCATAACCAGTAGCATGTTCCAGATGAAGATGTCTAGTCCACAGGCATCCAGCCAGCCCCACAGAGCATAGCAGAAGTAGCCAGTGGCCAAAAGGCTGAAGATATAGATGGAGCCAAAGATCCCGCTTCCCCCCATGTAGCCTAGCAGGAGGATGCAATTGCCCAGGTGATAGGCTGCTCCCTCTAAGTTCTGCTTCCAGCCCTCGCACAGATGGGGCTGGAAAAGCATCTGGTCCCAACGGGTGGTGTTTCCACTCATTCTTCCCCTTTCCCCACCCTCCCGTCCGTCCTGCTTCACAAATGTAGCGTCATACAAAAAATTATAGACGGATCGCTGTAATCGGAGCCCCGTGGCGCCCCTCTCTCAGGAGCTCACCGGTCCCACCGGAACGCACTTCAGAGCAACATTTTTAAAATAACTTTTAACTTGTTTGTACCAAAAAAAAAAAAAAAATCTAAGCTGGAGAATCCAAATGGCTTATTTTATTCTTCGCTGCTGGTGAGGTGTGTGGTCCTGCCAGATGGCCTCCCGCACCAACCGCATTCAGGAGACAAAGGCCGAAGAGTTCAGTCAAAGAGTAAGCAGAGGGCTTCAGCTAGAGAACTCATCAGAGAATGGGACTGGAAAGAGCTGCTCCTGTTGCTCTCACTCTCCCCAGCTCTCCAGGAGTGAAAATAGAGACGGTGAGAGAGCAGCAGGGAGGCAGAGAGGGAGGGGGGAAGCAACGGGCACTTGTGTTGAATTTGGAATGTATATCACTTGGCAACGGAATGGAGAGAGACCCCAAATGGATAACCATGTTTGGAATTGAAATCCAAAGAGCAACGCCAGTGAGAGGAACAGAGAACAGATGAGCACAGGCCACTTAACATAACTCAGACAACTAGATAAGCCCAACACAGAGGTGAGAGAGGAGGAAAGTAGCTGATTTATCACAGTATGTGTGTGTGAGGGCTGCAGAGGCGCTTGCACACTATTGTTATATGGCAAAGGAATGTCCATCATATTACAAAACCAAAAAGTCTGCCTCCCTGCTGGGTGATAACTAATAGCTATGGGAGGAAGCTAACAAAGGAAAACAGACTGGATATCAGGAAATTTTTTTTTTTACTGAGGAGACCTGTCAAACTGTGGCATAGCCTCCTAGGGGAAGTGGTGGTGATTCCATCATGTGGGACATTTAAACTTAGACCTTGCAGAGTAATGGAACATATAGTGTGGGCAATGATTGTGCTCTGACCAGAGTGCAAACATGAATGTGTAAGGGGCGCATTACCATGGAAGAGCCAATAGGATTTTTTCACCTTTAACATTACGATACTACAGGGAAATGGGGAACGATAAAGGGATTGCTTAGAAATGTGCAAAAGGCAAATTCTACCCAGGCACAGAATCCTCCCTCCCATTTACAGAAGGCTCCTGGGAAGCTTTATTTCCATTCCACAAACAGGAGGAAGGCACTGTGAAATTTGGGAGCACTTGGCTGCTCTGGGAGCAGGTCTTCTGTTTGGATCTATGTGATGGCATAGACAAACCCCACACTGGCATGCAGGAGGGTAAGGAACAGCTCTGGGCCCAGGCAGCCCCTCCCAGACACACCTGCAAAGCCTGCACAAGCTGGAGGCAGGGTTTGAAGGAGGAGAGCACAGCAGCTCAGAGGGGGCAGTGGAAAAGAGCAGAGGGAGCTCTGAGGGGAAAATACTACCAAGAGCCCATTGCTCAAAACACAGACCTGTGCAAACCCACAAATGAAAAGCAGGGGACAGAGTGTGCAGGTCAGAGACCTGATCAGAGTGATTTAATCTGGGATGCTAAAGGAGGCTGGGGTAGGGAACTGGATTCACGGCAAGGTGCTGAGTGAAGCTGCCCACCATTCAGGCCCTGGACCGGAGCCTGGGGAATAGAGCTGGCCTGGCCTCCCATACCCACTCCGAAAGGACAATACAACAAGCACCTTCACCTCCAGTGAGAGGCCAGCTGAAGAAGACTGTGACTGTTCAAGGGCCCAGCCCTCAAAGTTCCCATGCAGAAGGGAAGGGCTAGAAACTCTTTGGGCAGGTGTGCTGAAGGACAGGAATGTGCTTCAGCAGGGAGATATCCTGCCAATCACAGCCTGACCACTGGGCAGTCCTGTCAGTGGGTGTGCACCTTCTACAATCTGTGCTACAACAGCAGCATCAGTACTGCTGATGCCAGCCAAGCAGCCCCAGCAATGGCAGGAATGCCCACTCCACAGGAAACATAACACCCTGCTAAATTTTTGTAGCTCTCTGCACACACATAGGGGTTTCATCCAATACAGAAAGAAAAACATACCATTATACATGTATGTGAAGTGCACTGACAGACAAGTGGCTGCTAACGTCACACAACAGTAGCAGTTACTCTCTCCCCATGATTCCAGATCCAACCCGCTGCAAAAAGATGTTTTCTCTAGTGATCACTACTACAAACTGCACTCAGGCTCTGAGGATCCAGCTGGGCTCTTCCTGTCCCTTACAACAGCAGCAATAGCCAGGATTGTAACATCTCCTTTTGTCAGTCCTATAGTATCAACAGAGCTCTGAGAGAACAAACCGGATTCTGTTCTTTCCTGGGCATCAGTAACACAATCATGAGCTGTGCTTTGATGGGAGAACTCACGGTTGTCAGGAAGCAGTCACTTTTCATGGTCAGTTTCATCCTTAGAGGTCAGAGTATGGATGCAAAGGATGACAGTATGAAGCAAGCCTGTATAGGGAATGGAATAGGCCTTTGTGTAAGATAGGATTACAAGGGTGGTTGTGTTTCAGGACAAACTTACAGCAGTCATGCCTTACATACCATTTCCATTGGCGCGAATCACTTAAAGCGACATGAGCAGCTCCTCTATGAGCACTGTATTCTGAATGAATATACATTGTATCAGAAAGGGCTTGAGTGAGACTTTCAGTCCCTTTTTTAAAGATGTCTTAAAGTGCCAATAATAATCACCATCATGGATGATTAAGTTTGACCCTGAGAAGACTAATATTAATGAGCGTTCCTTATGGAGCCCAAGTAAACAGTACCAGAACCTGGGCTCTCTTTGGCAGCTTACTGTAGGATGAAGAAACAATGTAAGTTCAGGCTGGCACAGACAGGAAAGAGTAACTTGAAAAAACACCTTCACCAGAGTCTGTTTGGGAGTGGAATAGGATAACAAAGTTAAAGACACTGAGCGTATCTTAGCATCCATAAGGACTAGAAACTTATGTTTAAAAGGTGTTGACTTAAGCCTCCTCAACTTGACTTGGAAAGTTCCTAACTCTCCATGAGCTAGTGAATTTTTCAAGCAATGGTAGAGAAGTGCCAATGATTATTAAAATTCTGTCTCAGGAGATGTGGTCAGCACAACATTTAAGGCAGCAGAAGCTGTTTCAACCCTAGAGAAAGTTCCTTGCAAAGAACAACAGGCTTACAAGAGCAGAGGCTCCGACTTATCTGTGATACTGGTTATCCCTGCACAACAGGCAACAGCTACAAGCTTCATCATATCTTTGCTTTTGTCCACAATAGGATAATTTTATAGGCTACATGATTTCCTCATCCATAGCAGTGGAGGGAAAATGTTGCTAGAAACCAGCATGTTTTAATATGGCTGCAGATTCCAAGGTTCTCAGTCTAATGTGGATAGGGATAAGGAAAGGAGAGTTGTTATCCAACTGCTGACCAACATACCACAGAAAATGGTTTGGGTTAGAAGGTGGGGGTGTCTTTGCTTTAAAAATGAAAGGGGAATGAGCATTTTAAAATCCTTTATTAAGAGGAAAATATATCTATATCATCGAGTCAAGATCAGATAATGGAGATGCCACAGAGGCATTATACGTATTTAGTTAGAAATTCCTTTTATACATAGATTCCTCATAAGTTTGTTCTTTGAAGTAGCTTGCAGAAATAACTTAATATTGTTCAGCCACGTGAGAAACCAGTCATCCCACAGCAAATCACCTAAGAGAGGAAGAAAAAAATTCAAAGAAGAGACAAGACTTCTACTGGACTTCACCAACAACAGTTCAATAGCCTCCAACCACTGAGGTCACTGTATGCAGCAATTTGAAGATCACACTAGTGACAGTTACTTCTAGAGTTTCTCTGTTGTAGCAAATTTAAGAGTATGTCTACACTAGAAATGTAAGTCAACCTGTATCAGGCCGACTTACAGTAATTACTGCAGTGGTTCATGTCCATACTACCCTCCTCGGGTCAGTGGTTCGTGTCCTCACCAGGAGCACTTCCACCAATCCAAGAGGGGCTGTGTGAGGAGCAGAGATCCCGATCTCCACTGGCTATCCCACCAGCTCCTCCAAATCCAAATCCATTACAGCACAGCTGTTCATAAGGGCCAGAATGTGCTCTGTCATTGTTGAATTACCTAACATAGACGCAGACTCCCAGGAGTCCTTTCATCACTGCAAAACCTCTAAGAGGCCAGCAACAGTTACTCTTTAGCCGCTGAGGACAGCAGCAGATACTTCCCTTCTCTTTTTCTAAGGTACCACCCTTCACACCTAAAGGAGGTGGTGTGCTGGTAGTCCATGCCTACCAGTGACACCTACTGAGTTCTCAGTGCCACTGCGGAGGCAGAGACCAAGTGATGAGTGTGGTCCCGCAGTCTATACTCACCATACATACAGTCCGGTGTCTCATCTCACTCATAGTTTAAACCCCAGGGCTCGCATGCACTCCTTGTGAGCCTCAATAAGGGGCCCACAGTGCTCCTCCCCTTTCTCAATGATGCTGAAAGGCAATGAGATTTCCCTGGTTAATTAGCAAAATTGACACCATGTAATACTCAGATCTGCAGGACCAAGGGAGTCTTGCAGGTGAAGGGTCCACGAAGGGAAGAAATTGTATAAGGGATTTCATAGTAAGCAGGCCATAACATCTCTTACATGAAAGAAACAATCTGATTTAATATAAGGCAGCCCTTAAACTCAGCTGTTTTTTTTTGTTTGACTTTCCCGGCTTGTTTTTAAATATTTAAAATAAAAATAAATTAAAAAAGGCAGTAGTTTCAAATTCATTTGCTGTACAGTTTAACTCAGAGAGAATTAACTGGCTTACTTCAGCAAGGTTATCCTCATCTAGTTGTTGCATGTAGAAATGAGATGGCACCTAGTAAAGATATGGACTGTCTCCCAGCCTACTGCATGGCAGTGAAGCCACAGGCTTACCTCAGTTAAGATTACTGCCATTTCCCTAAAGCCTTTTCAAATTAAAGGATTTGGAAATGGAAGAACCCTATTAAGTCATTGAGATTCTGTCTCCTCTATTCTTGTCCAGGGCAGAATTATGCCCTACAGTGAAAACAGTGCTTTATCTAAAGAGGACACCAGGCCTAAAAATTATGGGAAAGTTCAGAAATGAACTTCATATATCAGGCCCTTCTCTACTATGGCCAAGTATAACATGGGACTTCCCATACGGCTTCATTCAATCCAGGATTCTGTCTCTGTCTGTAGCCAGTATCAAATAATTCAGAAGGAGAAAGATACTCCTTAGGGGACAATTATGGAATAACTCTTAAGTTTCTCCTTAAATTCCTTCAGTTAGTCACTGGGTTATGTGCTGAAGCAATAGATTTTATATCCATTTTACAAAACAAAAACTTTTTATCCTGTCTAATGTAATAGTGAATGTTCTCATTATCTACATTAGTGTCTAATCATTTTTCAAATCCTAAGAATTTATCCTCAAGAATATCTAGTGGAAGTTAGTATTACTGGATAGTTACCTCTTGTGTAAAGTAGCCTAGTTTTAAAATGTCCAATGTTAAGGAGCATCTGCCCTTTCCCTTGAGGAAGTATTACATGGACTACCATGCCCCACACTCAGGAAGTTATCCTGATGTTTAGCCTACATTGTCCTTATTTTAATTTTAATTGCATAAGACAGAAAAACAAGTAGCAATGTATACCACTTTGTATCACCTTAAATAATTCTTGTCTCCTGTGTGGCGTTTACATTTTGCAATCATAGATGGTTATTAATTATTTAAGAGCCAATGTGTGCTTGCTGATTTGCAAACCGAGAGAGTCCTAGTCCCAAAGGAGAAGCAACCAGAACCATGCGATCAGCAGGCTCTCCATGGACCATTAGATATCTACTGCACTACTGTCAACTCAAAAAAATGTTAAAATATAAGCAGATTAAATTATGAAAAGTAAATTGGTTTCTGAAATTCTACTGCAATCTGAGTTGCTATTCGTATCAATTAAAGACATTACAAATTGTGTATATATTATTTTTAACCCCCCATCTAATTATTGTTGCTATTCTCTGACCTTTAAAGGGAAGAACACCATTTAGCAAGATTAAACTTCCCCAGTGAGGCCAAGGTTCATTATTAGATGTTAAACATTATTTCTACTCTACAAGTTTGCAGACAAATTGTAATCAAAGCTTCACAAATTAGGATTTAACTTGTATTAAAAGTCTTTAAAGTCTGAAGCAAAGAGAGCGCTGCGTGGGTCATAAGAATATGTAGAGAGACGCTTTTAAAAAAAATTATTAGCTTTTAAAAAGTTAATAGTTTCTGACACTACACCTGTCCCTGAAACCACTTACCAATTATGGTGTTTAAAAACTAAAAATTATAAAGTGTTTTCTCTGACTTTTTGTGTGCAAAACCCAGAAGCAAAAGAGAAACTGATGATATAGAAAGTGCAGTGAAATGTACACTGTAGAAGACAGAAAACAACTATAGGGAAACTGACGATACAGGAAGTGTTATCATAGGCATATATAAAACATAACATGGACAAGTATCCCTCTCTGTTACTTGTAATGACAGTAGGAAAACAATTTTCAGATGGATGTGTGATTTTTAATTTGATATATCCATTTAATATCCCCACTCAAACACACACTTCCTTGTCTTGTGTACTTGCAGTGTCTCAAAACTCTCAGTATATTAGATCCCAAGAGGGAGTGCTATGAGGCTGACAGAAAGGAGACAGTGCAAGTCATCTACAAGTAATTGACAAAGTGAAAATATTGAGGGAAAAAAGGAAATGTGTAGAGAAGTTCAAAGGGGTAAATAATGGGATAAAACCGAGTTAAGAAAAATTAGGATGCATATCAGGAAGAGTCCTTTATCGGTGTGATCTTTTAGACCATGGATTATTCTCTCACGGGAAGTAGAGCAAATCTCACTCAGCCTCTGAGTCATTTAAAACTAGAAAGAGCAAAACATACTACAGGGTGCACTCTGTGCCAGCTGAGAAGATGAGCTAAATTTGACCTAACAAGTCACTCCCCCTGCCCTCACCCCACTATGAATTTCTGATGATTGTGATACATGAAAACTAAAAAATGCTTAACAGATTGGGCCTTTCAGCTTCGCTCTCTGAAACTCCCTCCCCCATAAGATATTTATTTGGATGGAGTATCTCAAAAGGCAGAAAGCTAATTTATAATCAGAGTAAAACAATATGTAAGAAAAAAAAAAAGTAATGATTAGATCCCATAGACCTGAACACACACTACCTTTTTCTGGAGAGCTATTTTTGCACCACCACTGGTGCTGGAATTTTAAACATCAACACATTGGACTAGTTTCCTGACCATTTAAAGAGATCTTGTATCATTTGTACCAATTGGTGAGGCTGTCAAAACAAACCCCAAACAGTAAGTAATCACTGCCAGAAAAAGGCAGATGACCCCCTAGGAATTAAAATATCATCTACAGGGAGTGTGTTATTTGTTTTTGAGGGACTGGACTAATGTATAATTAAAATGATGAAAAGTTCCAGACAGAGTTCTGGCAACTGAAATCCCCTATTTGCAAAGCAGAGGCAATAAAGGCAATGACTTACAAAGCTCCCCAAGCACCACTTCTCCTTAGCTGTATCCTAGGAGCATTTCTAGGGATTAGAAGGCTGGATCACTCAATAATTACCCTTCATTCCCTCTGAACCAACTGGCACCAGCAACTGTTGGATGACTGGCCTAGATAATCCATTGATCTGATCCGGTATGGCCATTCTTACAAGGCTCTATTTCCATGCCCTATTCAGTTACTGGCCTACATGCAGACTGCTGAGAGGGGGAACTGACTAGTGAGATGGTGATTTGGTATGAGGTCATCTGTCCACTAGGAACCAACCTGAAGCTTGGGCTACACTTAAAACTTATATCAGTGGTTCTCAACCAGGGGTATGTGTGCCTCTGGGGGCAGGCAGAGGTCTTCCAAGGGGCATATCAAATCATCTAGATATGTTCCTAGTTTTACAATAGGCTACATGAAAAGCATTAGTGAAGTCAGTACAAAATTTCATACAGACAATGACTTGTTTATACTGCTCTATATACTATACACTGAAATGTAAGTACAATATTTATATTCCAATTGATTTTATAATTATATGGTAAAAATGAGAAAGTAAGCAATTTTTCAGCAATAATGGGCTGTGACACTTTTGGTATTTTTATGTCTGATTTTGTATGCAAGTCATTTTTAAGTGAGGTGAAACTTGGGGATACGCAAGACAAATCAGACTCCTGAAAGGGGCACAGTAGTCTGGAAAGGTTGAGCGCCACTGATTTATATGGACAGATATGTAACTCAGGAGTACGGGGGGATTATGGGGGAAAAAGACACATACCCTCGTGACATAGCTATGCTGACAAAACCCCATTTAGCCCCACCATGCTGAAAGAAGAGGGCTTCTGTTGACACAACAGCCCTGGACTACACTTCACATTAAGGCCTTGTCTCCACTAGCACTTACGCCGGCAAAGCATTTGTTGATCATAGGTGGGGAAAACAAAAACCACACCTAAGCGACAGACGTTTTGCCAGCATAAGCGTTTGTGGATGCTTGTGGGAGAGAGCTCTCCAGCCGACGTAACAAAACCACACAAGCGCTTATGCCACCGAAGTTTGTCGCTCGGGCTGTGGGTGTGTGTCTTTTTTTCACACCCGAGCGACAAGAGTTTTGCCGACATAAGGGCTAGTGTGGACTAGACCTTGGACCAGCCCAGCTGTGTCGCTCAAGGGTGTGAACAACCCACACCCCCGAGCGTTGCAGTTCAGGCGGCCTAACCCCTGGGGCAGACGCAGGCGGGTTGATGGGAGAATCCGTCTCCGGACGAAGACCCCTCCACCGGCTCCCACGGGGGATTAACCACAGCCAGGGGAAAGCCTCCTGTCGGGCGGCTGCAGGGAGGGAGGCGGCACCACAGGCTGCGGCCTGCGCCCTCACCAGGCCCGGCCTGAGCTGCGCCACAGGCGCTGGCGGCAGGACTCCCGTCCCCGGGCCCCGGGCCGGTCAGTTACCAGGCATCCCGCGCCTTCTTGGTCTCGGGGCAGGCGCAGCAGGCCTTCAGCGGCTTCTTCTCCGGCGGCTCGGGGCCCGGGGGCTCGCAGCTGGCGGACGCCAGGCTCGACATCTCCGGCGGCTGCCCACGATCCCTGCGGACACAACGAGAGGCCGGTGAGGGCCGGCCCGCGCGCCACCCGACGGGGCCGGTGCCCCGCCCCCTCCCCGCGCGGGACCCCACACGGGGGGGGGGGAGAGGGGAGGCTCTCCGGCAGCACAGACAGACCCGCCCCCTCCCCCAACTCACATGCGCAACAACCACCCTCGCCCGCCGCCTCTCCTACCTGGCCCGCGCACTTACGGCCAATGCGCATGCGCCCGCCGAGCCGGCGGCCTCCCGTGATTCGACACCGACGGCGCCGGCGCGCCCAGCTCGGAGCACGCCGGGAAATGTAGTTCTTCCGACTCCCCCCGGGCGAGCATAGACACCCGCGCGCGCCTCCCTCAATGACTCGTATCTACGCCTCAGCGCCCGCTGACCCCTCCCCCATTCCTGCCTCCCCACTGACCCCTCCCCTGGTGCCTATCCTTCCCCTCCCCCCACCATTACTTTCCCCTCGTCGCACCTGTCTGTGTCGTCCCTGTTTCGCCGCCCTCCCTGTGTCCGTTCCCCGCCGGGGCCGGCCGGGCAGGAGCCCCCATGGCGTGGCGAGGCCGCTGGGCCCGGCTGCTGGCCCCTGAGGAGACGCGTTTCACCGTGTTCGTGTTTGGCAGCGCGGCCGCCCTGAGGCGGGAGCAGTGGCGGGTGGCGCGTGCCCCCTACTGCGTGATCCACCCTTACAGCCCCTTCAGGTGCTGAGGCCACGGGAGGGGCGGGCCTGCGGCTGAGCCATCGGCCCCGTTACTACAGACCCATCTCACTACCGCAGAGAGGCTCTGCGGCCTCTTCCCATGTCTGGGCCTCTCTTCCCTGCCTCTGCCCCCACAGCTTGTTCTGGTAGCCCTGGGTGAGGAGGAGACAAGCTGCTGGGGCTACCCAGAGCTGCCAGGCAGCGTGTTACCTCTCTCCGCTTCCGCAAGTGGGAGCGTGGCTGCCCCGAAGCTGTGTGACAACTCCCTGACCCACCAGCTCAGCTGCCTTGCCGGTCAACGGCTCAGGGCTCTCCCAGCCCAAACCTGGCTTAGCAGGTAACCATCAGTGCAGCCCCTGAGCTCCGCAGAGATGGCTCTCTGCACCGCACAGCCCATGTCACTGTACCTTCACAGAAGAGGCTAAATTCGCTGCGCCTTTACAGACAGAAACAGCGGCGTTACCTTGACTGGCGTTAAGAGTCACCTCCGTTCAGTCAAAACACTGGGTTGATTTAGATGGAAAGCAAAACAAGGTTAATTCAAACAACAATAGGGTTTAAGTAAGTTTGACTCAAAGGGATAAAAGAAGGGTTACAAACAAACAAGTAAAAATATACTTTCTAATGGCTAAGACCTAACTTAATAAGTTAGTCTTTGGTGAGGAAACTACCTTGAACACACTTCCTTTTCCAGCAATAGTTGACTAGATTTTAGTCAGGATCCCCACTGTCCAAAAGATTGGTTTTCTTTGTCTCCTCGGGTGAAAGGATAACTTAGGGGTTCTTTGCCCCTCTCTTTATAGTCCAGTAAACCTTTGAAATGTATTTTGCTGAAATGTAGCCCCAGATAAAGTTCCTTAAAGATAAAGTTTTCTCTCAAGGGTACAAAATATGCCAGGAAACTGCCCCAAAACAAATTTGATAGACCCAAAAAACCTGCAAAAATTGTCCCAAAAAAGTAGGTGTTGAGGGTTGCATTTGGGCATCGTGATGCTAGGTGGGGATTTGCATCATGCTGCCAGGTGGCATTTGAGGCAAAATGTCTTGATGCTGGGCAGGATTTGAGGCAAAAAACACAGTGGGGTACTGTTCAAGAGAAAGGAAAGCCGACTTCACAGACAAGTGGAAAACCCACAGGCCATAATTGCCTGAAAACAGCCACCCAATGCCACACAAGCCAAAAGTAGCTTATAATAAGCTGATGTGGGCTGCTGGTGATTTTTATAATGCAAATGATCTGTTCCTGCAACCTCTGATACAAATGAATATCCCATTGAATTTGGCCAAACCTGATTTGAGGTGTTGGCCTTTCCTTTTTCTGAAAAAAACCTGTTTATCCCCCTGACATGCCTGGTTTAAACACATTTTAGTTATAATTGGAGCATATCTGTATAAGCCTTTGTGGGTTGACCATACATACATCATGCAAAATTATTTATGATCAGTGAGTTGTTAGTTTTCCAATGACATATTATGTGCCATCTTTTAGATACAGATTATAACAATAATGAATTGGGGTACACTGAGCTGGTCAGGCCAGCTGAAACTCACTGCTAGATACCAGGGAGCCCCTTGCCCTCTGACAGAAGAATGCTCTTAAGATCACACTGATATACACCGGCATCCACCCACACAGCCTCTTCAAGGGAGCCCATGCATACTCTCCTGGTTTTGTTTTCCATATGCACTCTTCATGCAATCACTATGATGCATTTAAACCTCATAAACTACACTGCTCCTCATGTAGAACCATACAATCTAAAACCTTTCACCAGTGTGAGACGTTTTTGATCAGTAATTGTAAGTTCTTAAGTAGAAACATACTGTGAACAATGATGAATCTGAAAGCACATAAAATCAGTGTTGCTGCTCACCTTAAGAGGACGAGTGGTTTTGAATGTCAGAAGAGCCAACTCCATGGTTTCTGGCTGTCTGGTTGGACACTACTGTTGGTTCACAGGCTATATAGTATGCTCTCAGCATAGTGGAGTCCTAAATTTGTAGTACAAATAAATGGAGTCCCAGTCTGGTGATATTAATAATTTAGCAAACACATAGCAAAAGATAAAGAATGGGAAAGGAAATGACTTGGTCAAAATCATCTACAGAACCAGGAATAGACCTCATGTCTCCTGACTCCCACACTAGGTCCCTATCAACTAGAGTAACTATGCTGGTTTTGGATTATAATTTGCCTTTTTTCTCCCTATTTGATTGCAGGAAATTCTATGTTGTGTTCATGTTTGGAGTTAGTGTACTTACCCTCTTGACCACTCCCATTGGCCTAGCTTTTGGAGAGGAACTAGACAATCTCTATGGAATGTTTATTTTCAATCTGGTCTCCGATGGACTCTTTCTCATCGACCTTATCTTGAATTTCAGATTGGGAGTTATTACTGGAGAAAGTGAGGTAAGAGCAAGCACTGGGGATAAGGACAGAGACTTACTGACACATAGCAAATGCTTTACACTATCCTGTAAGTTTGAGAAAATATTTGTATTCTTAGGGATTTCTTTCATCATTATTTTCTCTCCATTTTATTACTAGCTAGCAATCTTGGATCTAAAACTTATTCGGAAGGCCTATCTCAGATCCTGGTTTGTTCCTGATTTTCTATCTGCTCTTCCTACAGATTTCATTATAATCATCTTAAAGGTAAAAGACAGAGAGAAGTTTCTCCCCTTTTCCCTCTCCCATATATCCCTCCTTTTGAAGAAACAGCATAATAGAAGGTAACATAAGACACATCTACCCTCCATTTCATTGTCTTTTCATTCATTTTTAGATAGCATTTGAATATAAAACTTCATTCCTTCGTCTGTGCCATTTACTTTTTCCCTCCCTCTTGTTTAATTTGTATTTCTGCAAAGCATTTCAGAAAACAGCTTCTATGAAAGACTCTGGAAAATAAATACAATAGGTTTTGACAAGGAAATGTATTATAGCAGATATGTGTCTACAAAATACTGGTACATTTAGTAAAATTATATTACACTTATATATTGTTAACTATTTTTATGGACTGATCATTGGTATTTTGGCATTCCATTGTGCACATTCATTGTGGCTCCATGATATTTTGTTTATGCGCAATACTTTACCCTTCATTCTTTTGTGGGTGGGTTTTTGTAAATCTAGAAAACTTTGCAAATAAATACAGAGGGAAAATGAAAAAAAACCCTTCCAATTACTAACCACCACTTTTTTTTTTTTTAAACCTAGCCCTACATGTCTGGCTTTGCTCAAGAAGCAGGTGCTCAGATACTACAGTGATAGCCACAGTATGAAAGCGTGGGTAGATATACTGTGCTTGTTTGAGTTGAACAATATATAGTAAATGGTCCTTCCAGTAAGAAATTTGCATGATCTGTAGGTTATATCTTTTGTTACCATTTGAAAAACGAAAGGCGCATACAGATCATGAGCATTGATTGGTGTGTGCACATCCAGATCAGTTCAACAGGAAAAAGAATTTTTAGTGGTCAGCCAGATGATGGATAAGAATTTTAATATAAAGATTAGTATTATAGCGTTGCCACTTCTGTCATCTTGTTACATGCTTGTCCTGAGGTAGAGTTCAACGATTCAGCATACCTATGACAGACAAGTTATAATGCAGGTGATTCAAGTTGTCTTAATTGCCCGTGTTTTGAAGCTCTTACGCATCGTAAGAATGAAGAGGTACATTGAAGAGTGGGATCAGGTCAGTGCACTTGCTAACTTATTAGGATTTTTGTCTGATTTATAATTAAAATCAGGTCCCCAAAACTTTGCCCAACTGCTGGTCATGTTTGGCAACAGGAATTAGGTCATGTCTAGTTTGCATAGAATGGAGCTGTTTCAAGTTGCTCTCATTTTAATGAGTTCCAGAGGGGTAGCCGTGTTAGTCTGTTTTTAGCAAAACGGTGAGAGTTCTGTGGCGCCTTAAAGACTAACAAATTTATTTGGGCATAAGCTTTCGTGGGCAGAAAACCCACTTTGCGCATCCGATGAAGTGGGTTTCTGCTCACGAAAGCTTACACCCAAATACATTTGTTAGTCTTTAAAGTGCCACAGAACTCTTGCTGTTTTTCTCATTTTAATACAGCTTTGTGGTCATTCAAGACCAAGGGTCCTAGCAGATTATACTCCATCTTCACACAGACAGCTCAAGAGCATCCTATACTGGGACTTGTAGCCTCTGTTGTGTTGAAGATAAGCATGGTTTCTGGGAGCATTATAGAATACCATGTGCTGTACTTAACTATTCCAGAATAAAATAAAGGAGGAGTCAAAAAAACGTAGGTCATCCAGTAGCCTCAGATTTCTCTCTTTTTATCATTGTATCCATATTTTGTTCCTACAGTTTGACAGGTCAATGTCTGATGAAAATAACTGGCTACCACTGATATGCAAGAGCATAGCAATTGTCACACTGGATCCTTTCCTTGGAAATATAGCTTCAACAGCTGCACCTCCTCAGTAACCACTCCAGGGTGCCCGAAAGAGTTATGCAATTCAGCACCTTGAGCTGGATATCTGGAGATCTGAGGATCATTTTCAGGGGTTCGGGTTCTTTGACCTTGGTTGTGTTGAGCTTGGGATCATGATGGGAAGAGAACATCCAGGCAAAAACTGGATGATGCTCATCCCATCTGAGGTCTCACCTTGGGAACATACACTGTTCAGTCCAAGAATAGCAATTAAATAAATGATTCACCATCCATGATGTGATCCATGATTTGCTTGTATAACTGAGACCTGGCTGGTAATGCTGGTAACCCTGCAGGGCCCTTAGCCTATAGCATTTTTCAGCCAAGTATTTAATTCAGCATAAGCAGAGAAAGGATGTCGTAGATGTGTTATTAGCATCTGACGTCAAATGAGATCAAATGAGGTGCCTGACTCAAAAAATTGATTTGTTTGATCATATTTGTGACCCCTCCGTGCCTAGGGTAGACCACCTGAAAATGCCAAGATCAGGGCAGGCTGCAAAAGGAGAGCAGACTCTCCCAACACTGGTGTGTAACACTGAAGTTAGACTCCTCAACCAGTCACAAACAGTGCTTTTGATTCCCCACACTGGTTATCAAGAAGCTAAAACAAAAAATATACAGACCCCTTTACTGCATTTCAGTCTCTGGCTCCCAATCAGCCGCTAGGTCCAGTAAAGAGAGAAACTATTTAAAACACTTTTCCCTTTACCAAAATGTTCTCCTAACCCCAAATGGTTAGCCACATTGCTAGATCAATATAAGTTTGGATCTTATCCAAAATACCACGCTACCAGCCAATCCTTTAGTAACTAAAATTAAAGGTTTATTACAAAAGGAAAGAAACAAATGATAAGAGAAATGTTAAATGGTCAAAGCAGTCAGATACATACAAATGACTGTAAAGTCCATATATATCAGATTCTCAGTAGAATTGTGGAGCTTACAGGCTTGTACAGTCCCTCTGGTGTACATGTAGTATCTGGATGGGTCTCAGTCCTTTGTTTCACAGCTTCAGTTGCAGATGAGTTGATCCAGAGGTAGGAAGCAGGAATGAAGACAACATGGGACAGAACAGCTGCCTTTTATGTCCCTTTGCCATGCGGCTTGTGGAAATTCACAGAAATAAAATGGAGTCCAGGGTCACCTGGGCAAGTTCTGGTGACTTATAAGGTGTAGTCTTATGAGTTCTTTCCCTGGGTTTCATTGTACCTTTGAGTTCCCTTAATGGGACATGAAGCAGGCTTATTGCTAATGCCATCCTGTCTGGGATGTCACCCAGAAACACAGCACAAGTTGAAATACAGATACATCAAACATAAATATGACACATGCACATAAACACTATCATCATACTTAACAAATTATAACCTTTCTAATGGTACCTGACATGGCCTGTCCTGTATGAATTATTTTAAATTTGCAATATTGATATTAAATCATATTCTAAAAAAATCCCCCTAACCCAGACAGTATCTCAATATTCACCTGTGATTAAATTAGGACTAGCTGTGATGTACAGGCTTCTGCATTACATTTCGGACTCCCTAATACACTGATCATGTATTTATCTGGTTTGGTCTTGGGTTACCCAGGCTTCTTATTTTCAGTGACTTCTGTGTCCATATGGATAATGGTGCTTCAGAGTTAGCTCACAACCTCATGGCTGCTTTGACAATCATGAGCCTGTAGTGATTTCTGACACAGTGCATGTGGGAGGACACATTTTGGATCTTGATTTTGAACTGGGATGAGTGATTTGGGTAGAAAGTGTAACTAGTTCTGACCATTACCCCTTCTGTTTGAAGACAAGGCTCAATGTACTTTATGTGGGGCATGTAGACCTATTTTACAGGTGACTGGCCAAAGACCAGGGCTTGTAAAGAGACGAGTTAATTGAAGCTAAATCCAGGTAAGATGGAAGTAATAGTAGCTGTTTGGGAAAAGCATACAAAAATATGGCAGGTTAGCATCAGCCCCTAATATTGAAATGGCTCTTGTCTTCTTGTAAACTCATAGCTTTCATAGGAGGAGATATAACCATTGGCATTTGCTCCTTTAGTTAACAGATCTGATAGGGAACACTTCCTACATCATTTTTGAGATTGTACTCCAATTTGGGATACTCTATATGGTAGTTCACTGGAACGCCTGCATCCAGTTCTACACAGAAGACTTACTTCAATTTCCAGTTAACTCTTGGGTTTATCAGCAGAACCTCACAGTAAGTAGAAACCAGGGATAGGAGAATCTCAGAGGTTCATGAATGTTTTCAGGCATTTTAGAATATTTTTGTGTAAATGGTTTTGGCCTGTAACTACACCATCTTGTTCTGGGATTCCATCAGCTCTCACCAGCTAGACAGGGAAGAACTGAATCAGTACTTAGATAGACGACTTTGTAAGTAACACAATGGAGCTGCAAGCACTAGTGTTTGAATCAGTAGATGGTGACCTGCCCCACTCAGAAAAATAAGAAAATATAATCAGAGTAAAATAAATGTACTTTTATCCCAATTCTGTGAAACATTTACAGCTGCTAATTTAACAGATTAGATCCACCACCTGAAAAATAGCTGCTCCACTGACCCTGAGTGTATCACGCACATTCCAGTATGATGCAACAGCAGGATTTTGTTTGATGGGACTCATTTACAGTGCCCCACCTAAAATTGTGTCCTAGAACCACCACCACCACCCATGTTGAGGTATCTGCAGTTAACATTTGGCAGATAGTCTGTTATAAGCCTTAGCTATCTTTCTAATGAGTAATCAGCTAAACAGGAAATATCCTCTTCCTCAAAATCCAAAGACCACTTGTATTTCAAAAAAGAGAAGAGCTTTCATTGACCTTTGTCTGATCTCTGTCCCTAAATCAGCCAGAAAGACAAAATGGACAGGCAAAATATGGTGTAGAAGAAGCAGAAGAAAGCTGATTCTTTAGGGTCTTCAATTTTTTTTTGTGTTTTAGACTAGAAGGAGTTGAGTGGGACACCAACTATCTGCACTAAGACATGCTGAGGTGGAGTGAGGCATTACAGCAATTTTTCTATTGTCTATGGAGAAATTGTAAAATAAATAAATACGTAAATATTGAGTACTTAGGAAGCTATTAGTGTCAGCTAAGTAACATTTAATCTCCTCTGTTTGTGTTTGATATTAGAATGCCTGGTGGGTGGAACAGTATTCCTTTAGTGTCTTTCGTGCTCTGTCGCACATGCTCAGCATAGGTTATGGCTCTGCTAACCCGCCTACAGGTAACAAAGAATTGCTAGTTTCTCACTTACCAAATGTAATATTTCTTGAGGACGGTTGATGCTGTTGTTGTAGCCCATATAATTATTTTTCTGGCTTTACTTTGTTCCAGTTGAATACTGTGATGGTATCAAGATTCATGCAGTATTCAGGCCTGCAAGTGACAGGCACTCTTGTGACAATCCTAGCAGTAGTAACAATTCCAGGAATAGCTCTCAGTTGCTTTGTCTGGCAACTGCTTTAAGTGATGCGAGCGCTAAGGCTGGCCTATAGGATTGGGGAGCTGTAACCAACTACCTGACATCTTCCTTTCTCTCTTGCATTGAACAGAACTCAGACATAGGAGAGAATCTGGCCTCTAGTTTTTGGATCAATTGTGCAAATTATAGATAGCAATAGAGATAGATATATTAAAGGAGAGAGAGAATACATAAGCACTCAGATACGACGGTGATGAGAACCATATATGTACATTGTAGGATTAAGGCATTGCTTGCGTTGGTGAGTAGGGCTGCATGCCGGCAGGCACAACACCTGTGGGAACTCGGGAGAGAAGAAAAGAGTGCATGCGGTGTCAGCATCTGCTACATCTTTTAACAAGATGTAACCAGATTCAAAGATGGATTAGATGTTTATAAGGATAATAAAATACCCAGAGTTATAATAATTAGTGCTAAACAGAGTTTTGGAAGGGACAACAAGCCCTGGGCTTTTCAGGGCTTAAGCCAATCTCTAACTGCTAGGGATTAGGATGAGAACTTCACAGAAAGCAGATTATCCTACATCTACTTACTGTGGGTTTCTTCCATCTCCCTCACAGATGGATACTGGACTACATGGGTCTGATCCAGTATGGCAATTCTTATGTAAGGTGTAGCATGCTGGCATAGAGGAGGACAACAACACACCTTCACACTCCTATGGGGTTATAAAGCCATCATTGGGTTAGAGTCCCTCAGTCCTTGCCTGCTAAAAGTGCAGGGACCCTGCTTGTGTATAGCCACTGCACAGAGGTTTTAGGAATTGAAAGCTCTGTGTGACCCCTTCCCCAATCTCTCTGCACACCGAGGCAGGGCTACGCATAATCTAATCCACAATTTATTTAATAATTATTTATTTAACTTGCAAGAAATTTGTCTTAGAAGTATTAATTAGTACAGTTTTCTTTTAACTTTCCAGGAGTTGCAGAAGTGTGGGTTACAATCACCAGTGCTGTTTCTGGATATTTGCTGTATATGTCTGTAATAGCAAATGTAGCTACCCAACTATCCCATGCTGACCCCACAGCAAATGCCTACAGGGACAAGGTATGTTTATTGTGAGATATAAACCAACATGCTTTTATCGCACTTGATTTGTAATTAAGAGTAATTAGTAGTATCTGCTATAAAAGAGATTACCTACTCTCAGTCTCAGAGAGACCTGAGATCAGGGATGAACCTGGAAGAGGGCTGTCCACACCAGCCAGATGGAAGGCCTGAGAGAGAGATCTTTACGGGATAGGAAGTGCCAGGGGACTCTCTGAGGGCTGGCACCTTTGGATTAATAAATGGATTAATTTATGAAGCCCTGATGACTAAGGAAGGAATAGGTGAATCAAGTGAACCGTTTGTTTTCTTGGTTTTCACTTAAAGCAGGTCCCAATAGGGGGAATTTAATTGAATCATCTGTGGGGTGGTGTGTGAGTATCTCCAGGGCACATAATGAGGGAAACTGAGATACGCTGGTGTGGGAGTGATGCTGTGTCTCTCATATCAGCAAAAAGCAGAGTAAGGGTAGCAAATGGGAACATGAAGGATCTATTGTCAGAATTGCAACCCAGATTTGTGCAACTCATACCATGCTAGAAATACCCCATAGTAATTTCAATTGCCTTAAATTCCAGTTTCTGGAAAGGTACTGGTGCAGCAAATTCCCATTATCTGGTCTTATGCCTCCAGCACATAACAGATTGATTTGCTTTAACTGAGATTTCTATCACCAACAGGGAATTTGAGACAAACTGCCTCTCCCCAATTCCTTTCTCTCTGTGGCTCCTGCTACTGAAGTGCTGGCCACTTTAGCTGTGTGTGTGCTTGTTCTTTTATTGTATTCACCAGTGAAGTGCCTGACTTTATTTCCAACTTTTCTGGCTTGAAATCTTAAAACTAAGTTGAGCTTGGCCTGAGGACTGAGACTTTAACACATCTGGTTAATGTTGAAATTTGTGACACTCACACTGATTATTTTATATTGTTCTGTGATGTCTCTCTCTTTTTTCACATAAGGAGAGGTCTCCCACAGAATTTAATGTTCCAATGACTGCAACTGGAAAATATTTGCCATCAACAGACATAACCAGTGTCCCAGGAAATGTGGAGATATGATGCATATGCATCATGTCTCCTTGCAAGTGTGGGGTTGATTAGATGTGTTACATACGTATCATCATGTCAATGTGATTTTTTTGAATGTAGGGTTGAGCCCTCACCACCTGGCTGGTCTCTCCTGAAGTTCCCATGAAGTCAAGCTGGAAGCCTGCACAAGACTAATATGCAAGAAAGGCAGGGTCTTGCATAGTTTTGCTGGGGGCTACAGGTCAAAACTATGTAGGTTGAGGACTAGAACTATAGGGCAGGTCCAGCAAGATGGACTGAAAAGGAGTTTCAGCATTCTCACATTAGTCTGCCTCATTGCACCAGTATGAAACTGGATTTACATGGTGATGCTTTAGTGCATGCAGTATGCTATCCTATAGCAATTCATTCTAACTTGGACATCAAGGCACTGAATTGCCCTATGAATGCACATCAATACCCATGGCAGTGGCAAAATATCTCTCCTCCACTTGTGCCTCACATACCCTCGATGTCTGCACCCCATGTTTTTAGTGTTGGAAACAGGCATTGATGGGCCATCTCTACTGGGTTACTTACCCATCCTCGCCTACTCGAATAGGCTCTGTCACAGTTACAGGATTAGCTGCACCTCTGTCCCCTTCCTGGTCTCTGAACACATCGCTTCAAGTATTAGGTTTCATGCCTTTACCTCTTCTAGGGTGGAATCCTGCTGTGATTCTTCCAGTCCTTGATTAGGCCCTGGGCTACAGTACCCTGTGTATCCACTATGCTTACCCAGCACGTCTGACTGGTTTGGCACTTGCAGTTCTTCCCTTTAGGGACCAGTGGTGTGTATAGTAACAGAAAGCCTTCTTAAACCTGACTATTGTTTAGTCTCACAGTAGAAACAAAGCAGAAGAGAAAAAGGATTTAAAAAAAATAATCTACATGGCTGTATATTTTGTTTAAGATTTACCACCACCTGGTGTTAATCTAGGCAGGCCTAACTTCTTCAAACTCTCCAGTAGTTGCCTCTCACACCCTCATAGACACTGTTGCTTAAAAGCTTGTCTCTTTCACCCATAGAAGTTAATCCAATAAAAGATTATCTCAACCACCTTGTGTCTCTAATATCCCGGGACCAACATGGCTACAAGAACACTGCAATATTCATACAGTAAACATCCTAATAACCAAGTCAACACAAAGTATTAATAAATTATGACAGAGCAGCTCCATGTCCATCAATGTGAGAGGCACAGTTAGCATCAATCAGATAATGCTTCCTAGCTGTGTAGTGTAATGGGCATCAGTAATGTATAATCATCCTTGAGATCTTTAAAGGCTGTATCTGAGACATGACATACTTTGCATTAGACAATACACAGTTACACCATAAGGGTGAGCATGGATGATACACAAAACACACCATAAAGGTGTACATGGGGTACAGCGTGTCACAGGGTGACCTAGAACACCTGACATTAAATGTTATAATAGGCACGGTGGAAACTTGGTAGAATGAGTATAATTAAGGCTGTGAGTCTGTCACAAAAGTCACAGATTCCATGACTTTCCATGACCTCTGTGACTTCCACAGCTGCAGCGGCTAGTGTGGCTTACCTCAGGGCTGCCCCAAGGCCAGCCGCTCAGGCGGCCCCTAGGACAGCCACACCAGCCACTGCTGTAGCAGCCCCATGGCCAGCCACACCAACCGTCGGAAAGCGGTCCCCAGGGGCCTCAGAGCAACAATCAGTCCCTGCTACCAGACAAGTTAAGGGCCGTGAATTTTTGTTTATTGCCTGTGACCTATCCATGGCTTTTACTAAAGATACCCATGATTAAATCTTAGCTTTAAGTATAATCTATAGGACACAGTAATACCAAGGTACAAAATGTATAGGAATGACAAAATAGGTCACTCTGGTGGGGTAGTGGCACTATATTTGGAAGAGAGCATAGAGTCAAATAAAATAAAAATCTTAAATGACTCTAACTGAACCATAGAATCTATGGATAGAAATTCCATGCTTGAACAATAAGGGAATAAGCAGCTGGAATATACTACTGGTGACCTGACCACAATGGTGCCAGTGATTGTGAAATGCTCAGGGAGATTAGAGAAGCAACAAAGGCTGAAAAAGCAATAGTAATGGGGGATTTCAACTATCCCCATATTGACCGGGTACATATCATCTCAGGAAGGGATGAAGATATAAAATTTCTAGATACCATAAATGACTGCTGCTTGCATCTTGGAGCAGCTAGTCCTGAAAGCCATCAGGAGAGAGGTAGTTTTTGATTTAGTCCTAAGTGGAGCACAGGATCTATCCAAGAGGAAAACATAGCTGAATTGCTTGGTAATAGTGACCATAATATAACATCCTTCTGGGGGGATAATAAACCAACACAGTAATTTTTAACTTTAAAAACAGGAACTACACAACAATGAGGACACTTGTTGCATGGGAATTTAAAAGGAGCCACCGCAAGGGTTAAATGCCTGTAAGCAGCATGGCGACTATTTATAAACAGTAGGCGCAGACTAAATGTACCCAAGTCAGAAAAGATAATAAGAGGATGCCTCCATGGCTAAACAGCAGAGTGATGGAGGCTGTTAGAGGCAAATAGGCATCCTTCAAAATTTGGAAGTCAAATCCTAGTGGGGATAATAAGAAGGTGCACAAACTCTGATAGGTTAAGTGTAAAAGGATAAGGCAGGCCAAGAAAGAAGTTGAGAAGCAACTTGTTAAAGATGCAAAAACTAACAGTAAGAATTTTTGTTAAGTACATCAGAAATCAGGAAGCCTGCTAAACAGGCAGTGGGGCTTCAAGCTATCCTGCAGTGGTTCAAAAACATGAGTACCAACCTCAAAACAGACTGTTAAGAAGCAGGGCACAAACCCCAAACTGGCTGTGAGTTCTATAATTAGGTTTCACTAAACAAGTATCAAGGTAAACTCCTCAGGCACTATAACAGCGTAACCATAGAGTCACAGACAGTCCCCTTGGATACTCCCATCTGTCTTGTCACCTAGGCTAGCTTACCTTTGTGATAGATGGTCCCTTACACCAAAAATCGCAACAATGTTCAGGTTACTCCCAGTCCCAAAGGACCAGTCACTTACCTCAGGTCAGCTGCACCTTGGATCACACACCAAAGACAATGTTTGTAGCCAATTCTATAATAAGCCATCTAAAGTTTTATTAAATAGGAAAAGGAAACAAGAGAGTTATTGATAAGGTTAAAGCAGATAGACATGCACACAAAACGAGTTTCAGTTTTCAGTTTCAAAGGGTAATAGAAGCATCTATAATAAGCAAGCTCTATATGTCCCTAAGGGCTAACCCAGGCTAAACACTAGAGATCTCTTGCTTATGCCTAGGAAACCTTGCCCTTGAGAATCCAAGCAGTACAGAGATACAGGTTCTCCTTATCAGGGATTTTTATTCCATTTCCCCCTTCTCTGAGCTGCTAGTTTAGCTGATGGGATGAATTAATCTGCACATCTCCTCTTCATGGATATGTGGGGGGCAGAAGAGCAATCAACAAAATCTTTTGTTCGCTGATGTTCCACAATAGGTCATCTGGTGTCGATGTGCCTTCTCTGTTGGGCAGGACATAACATCCTTTGTTGTAGGCCAGCATTTCACACTATTTAATATCTCTCTCCTGTCTGGTGACTTGCACAGTTACAGAGGCTTACAATGTAAATACCCAAATATTATGTTACAATATGGGATATAGATGAGATTAATGCATGCAGCAATTTACAAGCATTCAGTAAAGTGTAAACACTAAAGCACATTTTTATCATTCTATTACCCGTTTTAACAATACTAATTCACAGGTGAGCCAGACTAATTCCAGTTTATGTATTTCTCAGTATCCAAATGAGGCATGGGGACCTTGGCATAAACTGGGACTTGGATTGCCTGCATCACAGGGGCCACTAAATGACCAATGTGTTAAAGGAGCACTCATGGAAGACATGGCCATTCCAGAGCAGCTAAATGAATTCTTTTCATCAATATTCACTGCAGAGGATATGGGATGAGATAAGATACACCACACCAGAGCTATCCTTTTGGGGCAACAAATCTGAAGTACTATCCCACATTGCTATGTCAGTAGAAGACATTTTAGAACAAACTGATAAATTAAATAAGAAGTCACCAGGACCAGATGGTATTCAACAAAGAGTTCTGAAACAACTTAGATATGAAATTGCAGAACTACTAGCAGTAGTATGTAGCCTGTCACTGAAACAGGTCTCTGTACCAGATGACTGGAAAGTAATTAATGTTAATTTTTTAAAAGGGCTACAGAGGTGATCCTGGTAATTACAGGGTGATAAGCCTAACTTCAGTACTGGGCAAACTTGCAGAAACTATAGTAAAGAACAAAATTAACACACACATAGATTAACATGATTTTGGGGGGAATAGTCAACACAGCTTTTGTACATGGAAGCTATACTTCACCAGTCTATTAGAATTTTTTGAGAGGGTCAACAAGCATGTGGATAAAGGTGGTCCAGACGATATAGTGTACTTGGATTTTCAGAAAGTCTTTAAAACATTCCCTCACCACAGTCTCTTAAGGAAACTAAGTATTCATTAATGATCTGGAAAAGGGAGTGAACAGTGAAGTGGCAAAGTTTGCCTATGATACAAAATTACTCAAGGTAAAGTTCAAAGCTGACTAAGGGAATTACAGGGGGTATCTCACAAAAGTGGGTGACTGGCAACAAAATGGCAGATGAAATTTAACATTGATAAATGCAAAGTAATTCAAAACAGAAAAAATAATCTCAGCTACACATATATAATGATGGATTCTAAATGAGCTGTTACCACTCAAGAAAAAGATCTTGACATCACTGTGGATAGTTCTCTGAAAACTTCAGCTCAGTGTGCGGAGCAGTCAAAAATGCTAGCAGAATGTTAGGAACCCCTGGGAAAGGGATAAAAAATAAGACATAAAATATCATAATGCCATGATATAAATCCATGGTGCACCCACATCTTGAATACTATCTCCAAAAGAATATAGTGGAACTGGAAAAGGTTCAAAGAAGAGCAACAAAGATAATCAGGGGTATGGAATGGCTTCCATATGAGGAGAGACTAAAAAGATTAGGGCTGTTCTGCTTAGAAAAGAGACAACTAAGTTGGGCTATGATAGAGGTCTATAAAATCATGAATGGTGTGGAAAAAGTAAATAGAGAAGTGTTATTTACCCTTCCCACAATACAAAAACCAGGGGTTACCTAATGAAATTAATAGGCAGCGGGTTTAACACAAACAAGAGGAAGTACTTTTTCACACAACACAAAATTAACCAGTGGGACTCATCATCATGGAATGTTGTAATGGCCAAAAGTATAAATGAGTTCAAAAGAAGAACTTAATAGGTCCATCAATGGCTATTAGCCAAGATGGTCAGGGATGCAATCCAATGCTTGAGGTGACCCTACACTGCTGACTGCCAGAAGCCAGGCGAGGACGATGGGGTTGATCACTCTATCTGCCCTATTCAGTACATTCCCCCTGAAGCTCTGGTACTGACCACTGTTGGAGACAGAATACGGCATTAGATGGACAATTGGTCTGACCCAATATGGCAGTTCTTATGTTCTTATGGATTTTACATTCTGTAAGTGAGTGAACAGAAGGCTTGAATGTATTTCATTTTAAAATACATGAGCTCAACTGTGACTAATTTGGATTGTATAAAGCAGGGAGAGCCCAAATTTTGATCAAATAATAACCACACTGGCATCTTGCCAGGAACCTGAAAGTTGCATCTAACTGAAGTAGTATGCAGCCATCTTCAATTTCTATACGGAGGTGCAGCCTGTGGAGACGATACATACCAGAATGCAATACTTTATCTTGAGTCCATCAGCTTTCCAATTGGATTAAGATGCAGCCCCGCAGTTTTGGCTATCCCTCATATTTATGGTTAATTTTAATTTATATAAAGTCACCTGAAAGCCTGAATTTTGAATTACATGGAGGTTTTGCAATAACCCAAATGTGCTTTTAACATGTTTCATTTACAACTGTTGACTGGAGTGCATAAGGGGTTGTAAGGTGGTATACTTACCACCCATAGTGTCCCCTTGTGTCAGGGTGAAATGCTGTAAAGGATGCTCATCTCCAGAACCTCCTGCTGGCCATCTGCCTCTCACTGGGTCTCCCATGGCTTAGCCCTCTGGTCAAATCACATAAATTTAATCTCCTTCTGGGGTAACAAAGGTCCAACTGGAAGTCCAAGCTAAATGTCCAAATAATAATTCTTCTGGCCCTCTCAGGCTCCAATGAAGTATTCTTACTGGCCTTCCCTCAGGGCATCCTTCCCAGGAGCCTCATCAGCTCTTGGAGTCACATTTGCTTGCCCCTTCTCAGGTAGGGGAACTCAGACCCACCCTCTACTGTGGGTTCCAGCCCAAGGCCCCAGTATTAAGCAGCTAGATCTGCTTCTTTAGATATAGTGCTATTTCCTTGGGCCACTTCGTACTTCTAAGTCCCCTTGTGCTGCTTCTTTCTGTGTTTAATATGGCCTCCCTTTGATTTTCAGGCCTCTGGTTTCTCTCTTCTCTGCTGAACTAGGAAGGCTTCATTTCTTCTTGGACTCTACTGAAGTGCTTTTACCAATCCTACTTCAGGGCCTCACCCACAGGAGCTGACCCTGTGGGTCCTTCTACCTGCATGAGGGTCCTGCCTTCTTTGCAATCTCTCTCTCTAACTGAGTTCCCCACTGCTCTCTTTGTATAATCTTTTCCTAACTCTTTCACAGCTGGGGTCACTCATTATTATTAAATTGCTATATCACCGCAGCTGGGGCTAACTGCTGGGTCACAGGCAAGGCTGAGCCTGGTTTACCTTAGAGGGCGAGCCAGCCTGTGACAGAGGTGGAAAGCATTTGTTCCAGCTGGCGTGAAAACTGCATTCCACTTTACTGGTATTCTATAACTCATTGCCTGCGTTTTCTCTAATGGCAGATGAATGACATTCAGGAATATATGTCATACCGAAAGCTACCACAGGATTTGTGCCAACGGATTTTCACCTACTATGATATCCGGTACCAGGGAAGGTGGTACAATGAAGAAGAAATCCTCAATGAGATGTCAGAGCCTCTTAAAGAGGTAAGAGAGAGAGCCTGCCTCAGACCTCTTAGGGAATGTCTACACTTCGAGCTGGGGATAAATGCCTGCTCGAGAAGGCATACCTGCACTAGCTGGACCAGAGCTAGCATGCAAAAATAGAGTGTAGCTGTTGTGGCAGAAGGGGCTAGCCAACCCGAGTGCATGCCTAGCATCTTGGACAGGTATGTACTGGATGCAGCTAGCCCCTTGCGCCAGGGCAGCTACACTGTATATTTAGCATGATAGTTCAATCAGAGTTAGTATGGGTATGTCTTCTCAAGCTGGGAATCACACACCCAGCTTGAAGTGTAGACGTATCCTTAGTCAGCATGAAGCAACTTATGGCAGTGGAGCATGGGCAGTAAACACGGGACTAGCATTTCAATCTGTCCTTAGGGGAGTGGTGTAATGAAATGCTAAACTGTATTATACTGTTCAGTAACACCATAGATATAACACATACCTTACATGAGCTGAGACCAGCCATACTTAGCAGTGTATTAAAGTAACTTAAAGGGAACACATCTCAAATCTGTCTGGGATGGAAGCTCAGTAGCCAGTCTATATCTGATACAAGCGACTGACCTGCTAGTAGCAGTCCTGCAACCTACCATGTAAAGAAGTACATGACATGGTGTCAGAAGTAAAGGCAACCTAACTTATGCCTGAGAAGAAAAGAAATGGAAGGAAGGCATCAACAAAAGGTTGCAAACAGAAGGGGGGAAAAGCAAGAAAGGCTGCAGGATGGATCTTATCAACATGCCTCTCTCCAATGCCCCAGAGAACTTCAGCTTTGGCAGACTTTCAGAATGGACAGACTGGAAGCAGCATTTTGCAAGGTTTTGTTTTGCAATTAAACTCCACCAGGAAACTGGAGACAAAGGTATCAACTTTAATTTATGCTATGGGGAAGCAGGCAGAGCATATCTTTAAATCCTATGCTTTTACTGACAACTGTTACTAAGATCACTGTGACAGAGTTCTGGCTATGTTTGATGCATACTTTATACCTCAGAGAAATGTGTTTTATGAAAAGGCAATTTCACCAGAGTATTCAGGAACCAGGGGAATCTGTGGAATCTTTTGTCAGGGCTTTGCAGGCATTGGCAGAAAACTGATTTTGGGAGTGTAAAAGATTAAAATATCAGAGATAAATTAATTATTGGCCTTACAGACAAAAGTCTCGCACAGCAGCTCCAATTAAAAACAGACAATTTATATGCAGCTATTCAAATAGCAAAGCGCTCTGAACTCAAGCAGATTCTGTCAAATTCATTTAGTCAAAGAGAGTGCTAAACTGACTACATTTATCGCATTCTTTGGGAGATTTTGGTTTTAAAGATTGCCTTTCAGGATTACCAGGGCAACTGGACATTTTCTAAAGAAAGATGGCAGAACTGTTAATGAACACAAATGGAGTTGTAGTCTTCATGGATATTTTGATATATCCAACCAATCAAGTTCTAAGTGTGTCAGTCAGTCTGGACTGAAGCTAAAAAGGAAAAAGAATATTTTTCACCTACCCCAAATCGAGTTTTGGGGACAGACAATAAACAAAGATGGAATCAGTCCTAGCCCTGAGAAAGTAAAAGCAATTCAAGAATTGAATGCACCAGCTAATGTACCAGAACTGATACACATATTGGGGATAATAGATTACCTTGGTTGTTACTTATAAGACCTTTCTACAGTGACAAAAACCACTAAATGAACTAGTTAAAGTCCAACACATCTTGGCTATGGGGACCAAATCAAGAAATTGCCTTCAAAAAGAGTAAAAGAAATTATCTCAACAACTCCAGTTCTCAAATACTATGATGTGAACAAACCCACAGTGGTCAGTGCAGACGCAAGCAGCTGTGGCCTAGGTGATGTATGGTTGCAACAGCACGACTCTGAGTGGAAGCCAGTTGCATTTTGCTCTCGCATACTCACAGAAGCAGAAAAACGACATGCACAGATTGAAAAGGAGTGGCTGGTAAGCACATGGGCATGTGAGAACTTATAGAGATATCCGTGATTCTTTTATACCGATAACAGCCCATAAACTGCTTGTGACCCTCATCAATGGAAAAGACCTGGATGAAACATTGCTGAGATGCCAGTGTCTACTGAAGATTAATGTAATTCAACCCAATTGCTAAATGTGTTCCAGGGGAAAATCTGGTAGTAGCAGACACTCTGTCATGCAGCCTAGCATCATACTTTACTACTCAAAGATGATGTACAGGCATACATGGATGCTGTGGACACATATAGACCAATGTCAGAAAAGAGACTACTCCAGCTACAAAAAGCAGACAGACATGTAACTTCAAGAAGTTCTAAGTTACATTAGGGCTGGCTTCCCCAAGTATCTAAAGGATACAATGAAAGTGGCAAGAGACTACTTTGCGGTATGTGGATAATTAAGTGAGTCAAATGGGCTCATGATTAAAGATGATCATGTAATAATTCCAAATGAAATGAGAGGAGAAATCCTAAACCTCATCCATGAAGGATATTAAGGACTAACTAAATGTCAAAAATGGGCCAACCAGTCAGTGTAATGGCCAGGTATCAGAAAGAATATAAAGAACAAAGCATCAACATATAACATTGCAGAACTAGCAGACCAACACAATGCAAAGCATCTGTAATAACAATATCTCTACCAGACAGATCTTGGAAGAGGTTAGCTGCAGGTTTATGCAAAGTCAGAGGACATCATTATCTGGTTGTAGTGAACTATTTTTCTAGGTATATAGAAATAATGTTATTGAAAGACATAATATGTTGCAGTGTTCTCAAGAAACTGAAGTGCACTTTTTTCATTTCGGTGTTCCGGAACAACTAGTGACAGACAACATACCACAGTTCACCGCAGTGGAATTTAAGTCATTCCCAACAAAATATGATTTTGATCATATTACTAGTAGCCCCTGCATTACCCACAAATGAGTGGAGAAGCTGAGAGAGTTGTATAAACAGCCAAGAAAATCTTCCAGAAGGAAGATCCATTCTTTGCTCTTCTGAACTATGGATCAACCTCAATAGCTATTGGTTATAGTCCAGCACAACTCCTGAGGGGAAGACAACTCGGAAGTACTGTTCAGACTTTGGAAACTGCCAGGTATGGTATCTCTAAAGTGGCCAGTAATTAATGAATTAGTCAAATCTGATAAAAAGGCAAAAAGAGCTTACAGACACTTTTATAACAAATGTGACTCAGTTAGAGGGCTGCTGTGTTCAGAACTGGTGACTATGTTTGTGTCAAACTGGATGGAGACAAAGGATGGACATCTCCAGCTGTTGTAAAGGAGAAGAATTAATCACTCAGATCATATGTGATTGAGATTAACAGTGGAGAGTTCAACATAAATCATCAGCATCTACAGTTTGTTCCTCAGAAGGAACAATCAATAGAGCAGACTCTACAGATGGCGGATGCAAAATGAGAAGAACATACAAAGATTCCAAACCGACCAGAGACAGCCAGACACCCAAGTTGTTACGCATTGGGTTGTGTAATTAGAAAACCAGTATGATTCAGAGACACTTAAAGTGATACGTATTGAACTTTAAAGCTGATAGTGTACATTTTGTAAAATTTTGTAAATGGTAGGAATGTAAAACTTGAAGGGGAGATGTAAAGGACTGTTAAGCGGTATTATACTGTCCAGCCACTAGATGGTGCTATGTGTAACATACCTTATCTGAGCTAAGAACAGCCATACCTGGCAGTTTATTTAAGTATCTTAAAGGGAACACATCTCATGTATCTCTCTGGGATGGAAGCTCTGTAGCCAGTCCATATCTAGTACAAGAGCCTGACCTACTAATAGCAGCCCTGCAACCTACCATGTACAAGAAATACATGATATGGTGTCAGAAGTAAAGGCAGCCTAACTTGTGCCAGATAACAGAAACAGAAGGAAGACAGCAACAAAGGTTGCAAACTAGAAGGTTGTGAAAGCCCCACTTATCATATATTCCTTGTACATGGAAATGTGTGTAAAATATATAGATTCAAAGAATCAGACTGTGACAATCAGGGTCCATTCACCTCAAGGGGAGAACAGAAGGTTTAAACCCCAAAAATGAGCAGTTGAACCAACTGATTGCATGCTATATTATTGTACTATAAAAGTGTGTCAAGTGAAATATTTTATGAAAGTTTGTAATCTTCTAAATGTAATGGTCATTATGATACATGTGTATAGACTATGGCTATGAATCTATGAGTTTATGTATATAGAAAACTGTGCTCATAACCGGTACTACAGTTCCAACTGCACCTCACAGCAGGGAGAGGAACCTCCCAAATCAGGTGTTTACATGAAACTGGTTCCAAGTAATGACCCATTGTCCAGCCAGGAAGAGACAGTGGTGAACCATTACAGTTAATGGAAAGACACTGAGACATCCCAGCTCTTAAGAGGGGATTTGCACACACTGAATAAACATGAGTCACCATGGACTGAAAGAAGGAAAAAAAGGTATGTCTATACTGCAAAGAAAAATCCACAACACCAAGTCTCAAAGCCTGGGTCAATTGACTCAGGTTCAGGCTGCGGGATGAAAAATAGCTATGTAGATGTTCCTGCTTGGACTGGAGCCGTGGCTCTAAGACCCTTCCCCCTCACCAGGTTTCAAGATGCTGGGCTAGATGGACCTTTGTCTGACCCAGCACGGCCATTCTTATATTCTTGATTGTTAGGTAAGAAATCAGCCTAGTTTAATCAGTGAGTTTCGCTGTAGAAATCCAGAGTTTGAATTATGGTTGAATGTACTTGGAAGTTTCTTCCTATGACCCTCTATTCTTGATACAGTAAATCCTTCCTTATAATATGGAAGCAAGGACACTTAAAGCAATTAATGTCAGATACACGTAAAAGAACTTCTTTATCTGACTCAGAGTAAACTCGTGGCATTCACTACTGCATGAGGTCAGACATTATCTGGATTTTTTAAAAGGGCTGGGTGCGTTTATGATCAATAGTATCTATAGTTATTCACACTAAGGAAAAAAGATTAAAAACCTCAAGCTTCAAGGAATAAGCTGATCACCACAGAAAGAATAGGCCTCTCCACCCTGAGTTCACCGTTGCATAATTGACCAGAAGCATTGTGGGGTTTTTTCCCTTTGTTCAAACCATTAGGCATAGGTTCCAACTAGGAGTAGGATACTATCCCAGTACTGTGATTTGACACTGCTGGGAAACAGAATACTTGGCTAGATGGATCATTGGTCTGATTAGTGTAACAGGTAGACATATAGGTTCCTTAAAGCCCAGTAGTGATAGCTGTTGGAATTATTATTAATATATAGGATACCACCACAACACCAATGTAACCATAAATCCCTTTATTAAATCTAAAGGCCAAATGGTATTTCTACATTTGTGCTAAACATGTCTAATAGCCTAAATAATAAGTAGTTTACTACATTCCAAACAATAACAAAACATTTATAGGCATTTGATTAAAATACTTACGAAAGGGCTAAAGCCAGAGGTTCTTAAACTCATATTGGTCGCCTCTAACTTAGTGAGGCAGGTATTAGCAATGAACCTTGCAAGAATTCACCCTTTTATACCTTTTAACAAACAAGTGATGTCATTGCTTCTTGCTAACCTGGCTAAAAATATAGGTTTTGGTCAGTTTGGAGCATTGCTGGCTCATGGTGCATAATGCTTTCTTATTATTAACTGTCTCTGACAATTGGGGCTGATTTCTCCTTCTATCTTATCAGTTACCTTTCAGGTCCAGCTTTTCCACTTAAGCCATTTTCTTTCAGATCGTTCCCACAACTGTTAACAGACTGCACTTTACATGACCTTACAAAAACATGGATTTTTTCTTTTTAAACTAACTTAACTCTTTATTTTTACAATAGCTCATCTGACCATCTGCTTTTGCATTATCTGTTCAGGAGGTGAAGCACCATCTCTGTGCCAGGCTGGTGAAGAAAGTGCCACTATTCCAGCACTGTGACCTGAACTTCCTGAATGCAGTGATTATGCATCTCAATATCGAACTGTTCCAGCCTGGAGAAGTTATCATAGTAGAAGGCTCCTATAGAGATAGGATGTACTTCCTTGAATATGGGAGAGTCCTAATGAAGAGCAAGTCCATGACAAAAGAACTGAAGGCTGGGGATTACTTTGGAGGTTTTTTTTGCCTGTTTTGATTATGGTCTTCCTAGTGTTATTCTAGAGCAGGGAAGACCCCTAAATTCTGCCCAAGCAGTGGCCACATTTTCAATTTGTCTGAAGTCCAACAGCAGCAACTAATATGCAGATACACCTTCATTTTAAAATAGAGATGCTGCCATCTGAGATTTCTGGTCCCAACCTACAGTGCTCCATTTCAGTCAGAAAGGCTTTATTCTTGGATCAAAATAGTGCATTGCAGTGCTGGGACCAATATGCCATGGCTGTGGCCCATAACGTAGGTCTCCTCATCAGCCTTTGGCCTGCAGTGGGACAGAGCTTGCTCAGCCTTATTACTTATTGACCCTAGAATCTTAAATAGATGCAGATAAGTCGCTACACTGTAGTCGGCACAGAAAACAATCTTGAGCTTAAAGGAGCAATGCCAACTTGAAACCTAGTAAATTACACAAAAAAAAAAAAAAAAAAAAAAAATTAGTTACAGGAAGTTTTAGGTTTTATCCCAGTCCCTGAATCCTTCTGGCAATGATCGTGGTTTTGGGTTTTTTTAGTTTCAGCAAAAATGGTTTCCAAGAATGGGATTTGGGAAAATATGTTGTTTTGCCCATGGTAACAAAATGATTGTTAAGAACTTTTTTTTTTTAGGACGCTGTAGCACCTCCATGCTTTGGAGCAGAGACTTGAAATTTGGCAGGAGAAGTCACCCTACTGTCAGGGATGTGCCTTTGCTGGTCTATGAAAAATTATCCAAATTTGGCCAAATCATTTTGAAAAACTGCAGTTTGCATATGCTGAGTAGAGACTTGTTAGAGTTTGGCTCCTACATTCACTGAAGATTCCCTCTCCACTGAGCATGCTTCAGCCTTTGACAGCCCCTAGTGCCTTCCTGACTTCACATGCACCATCCCCACAGAGCTACTCAGCATGCCCCATCCCAGGGCTGAGCAGGACTTTCCCTGCAGTTGCTGCTCCAGGCTGCTGTTGCACCAGTTACCAGAACTGAGAGCAGGGAGAACCTTAATGCCTTCCTCGCATTTTTCTGTGCAGAGATCTTCCTGTTCAAGGAGTGTGCTCGGAGTATGACTGTCACAGCTCTCACTGTATGCCGTTTGTTCTCACTGCCTGGTGATAAATTGAAGGAGTTGCTGGAGGCGTATCCAGAGATAGGAGAGGAGATTACGAAGTGTGCGATCCAAGACTGTGAAAGCCTGACAGGTGAGTCTTGTGTCTAAGCTCCTTATTAATAGAAGCAAGGGGAGGTAGCAGAGTGTTAGGACCCATCTGTCTGTGCTATTCTCCCCTGCATCTTTTGATGCAGAGTGACTCCTTTAGTATGCCAAATCTGAAGGATCGATACTTTTTACAAGGGTAAGCTCTGTAGCTTTGCTGCTCCAAGACTGGAACTTCAGGCTCCAGCACCTCTGTTTCTCACTGTGAGCTCTCACTGCAAGTCCATCTTAGATCAGTGTGATGGATCTGTTAAGTAGGGGACTATTGCTCCCATCAGCCCACTCTCCATTGCACTTCCCTTTCCCTTGGCCAGATAAGGGGAAAGGTCCTGAGCCAGAAGCGGCCAGGCTCTGTTTTGGGAGTGGCGGCACATGGCAACGGGAGCTGCAGGGAAGCTGAGGCAGCAATCACATGGGAGTAGGAGAGACTCTGGAGACAGGAATGGATGCAGAACCATGTGGAGAAGAGGCTGTGACTGCTGGACATCACAGCAAGGTGCAGCTCTGTGTGGAATTTATGGGGAAGCAGCAGTAGCTGGACAGGGAACCTGTGTAGTGGGGCCCAGTGAAAGACACTAACTGAGCCTGGCTTGGAAACCTGCAAATTCCTATTTGCTGTGAATAGAGACTGGACTGGAGAGGGCACCCCAGACACTAATTTTGAAGAGACCTGACTCTCAGTTGGACTGTCACAGGGGCCCAAACAGGAACTGCAGTTGCACAGTTTGAATGGTAACTGTTTAAGACTTGGTACCTAGGGTATCTGGAACCTTTCCCACAAGCCCTAGTAACATAACCTTTGCCTCAGATACATGGGACTCACAAGCCTACAAGGCCCAGCTGCTGAAGCATCTACAGTGCTTGCCTCTGAGTTGTGGTACACCTGGCAAGCTACTGGCACCATTGGTATTTGGTAGATTGAGGCACTGAGCATCAGCAATAATTACATGTGCTCCTGAGAGAGCCTTTACCTTCTCTGGGAGCAGTGCAACCCAGCAAGTATTTGCAGCAACACAGATAACCTAAGTTTTTCAAAACAAGGTAGGATTTATTAGTCAACTGAAAATCAGCACCAGAGAAAGCTTAGGTTTGCATGGAGAAACAAAGCTTAAGACAGAGTGCATGCTGGCAGAAGCAATCACCCCACTACTCCATGCCTTCCTCAAATCCATCTTGTCTCCCTGTCTGTGGGCTACAGGCGCTACAGCAGCCCAGCTGCACTGTGGCACTGTTGTATAGGTGCGTGGATGGATGGGGTTTTTCTGTTGAAGAATACTTCTGTCAACGTTGCTACTGTCACTCTGGGAGGTTGCGCTTCTATCTACAGCAACAGAAAAACCCTTCCGTCTTTGTACTCTGCATTTACACTGTGGGGTTACAGTGGTATAGCTAGGGCACTGTAGCTATGCTGCTATCGCCTCTGTAGAGTGTAGAAATGGTCTGAGATACACACATTGGTAATATTTTTATAATCTAAGATTCCCACATTCATCATGCTGTCCACACTACAAGTACAACTGTTTTCAGTAATCAGTGTATGACACACTCATTTGAGCCAGTTACAACAAACACAGCTGAATTTTGCCCCACACAGCAGCTTTCTCACAACACAAACATATGCCAGACAACTTTGGGCATCTCTCCCACTCCCAACCGTGGTACAAGGGTACATTTCTTTCAGTGCATTCTGGTATATCTGGACTGCTAGCATATAGTGGTTCATCAAGGGATAGAGTTACCAGAGGACATGCATGCAGAGCAGCACCACAGCACATTGGGCAATGTGTTCTTTGATGTTCGACTGCACAGTAGGCGGCAAGACCAAACTGTTGCTACAGGTATGGCTGGGGGGTCCCATCTACACTACAAAACAATGTGCTGAACAGGTTACATCTAGACAAATGTGTACCATCCTAGGCCAGTAGCAGGATAAAACACTTAGCTCCCATGTATTAACTGTGTTGTGACAGAGCTGAGTGGTTACAAATTCTGTTAAAAGCTGTCGTTCCAAAAGGGGCTTTGAATTTTTAAACTGAAGGCACTGGGTGTGACTCCAGTGGATGCAGCTGGCTGTACAGGGGAAATTTTTGCTGTCATCAGTAGTTTCTATAATTTAGCATTGGCTAAGTCAGCAGATGGTTCACAGTTCCTCTGAAATACAGAAATGGCCTCAGGAAATCAGTTGGTTTTTCACTTTAAGACTTGAAAGAGTAAAAGCTTCAGGCTTCTGCATCTCATCTGGTCAGAAGGGCAGGAGCTGTGAAGTGAATTAACCCCAAAGTGATCAGACAGATATGGTGTCTATTCATGTTACCATTGCTTTAAAAGAGCACATACCCCAGAAGACTGCTTTATTCCCCAGCTACAGTATTAACACAGCAACATTTTTTTCCTCTGGACTCTACACTAATTCTAAACTGAAGATTGGAGTGGGGGAAATGAGAAGATACCCTGCAGCTATAACATGTCTATCTGTGGCTGTTTTGTAAGATAAATGGAGTCAGACCTGATCAGCATTTGAAAAGGAGACTTCCATAGAAAACCTCAAGTAGCACAGAAATTGTTGCTGGTGATTCCATAGATGGCAACCTTCCTTCTGAGTACTAATCTTAAGTGTAGTGTAATGTATAGAGTAGACACAGCCTAGGAGGCAGAGGATAGCCTTATTCAAAAATGCAAAGGCAGACCCTCAAGATACCCTGAAGATATTCAGCGAGATGGTCACTGTGCAGGACGGGTCACCTCAAGTCCCCTCCAGACCCTGCTTCTGGTCCTTTATAATGTCTCCCCCGCAACTCGGTGAATGTCCAAGGGGGTTCTTTGTGCAAACAAACAACCGCAAAGTCCTTTCCTCTCTTTCTTCCCTTTTGGGAGAGGCAAATCCATAGGAAAATAATGCGAGGCAAGGGTGACCTGGATCTCAGGCAGTCTTCCTGGGCCAGCCCTTTGGGCTTAGTCTAAAATGGGGTCTACCTTCAGCCTCTCCTTCTGGGGCAGATTGCTTTAAGGCAGGGTCTTGTAGCTTCGGGAATGGTGAGGCTTACTGCTGTCTCCCTCTCACTGAGTCCGTCTCCGCTGTCTGAAGTGGGGCAGCCCCTTTCTGTAGCAGGTTTTCCCTTTTAAGCTCCCCCTTCCAGGCAGATATGCAGGTGTGTCTCGTTGGTGTTGAATGGGCCCAGCGGAACTCATAAGTCTCCTTTCTGCCAGAGTGAGGGTATGTCCCTTCATGGTCCTCCCACAAGTACTACAGGATGGAAGAGTGTTGCAAGCTATTCCCGGGGGATGACTGTGTATCTGTCCCCTGTAATGTCTGGACCAAAATCAAGCAATTCCTCAGTCTTAGATTCTGCTTTATCTCCCCTGCAGTCACAGAGAAAGTGCTGGGGAAAATAAATAGGGTTCTGCACTGATTATCTGAAGCATTCACTGTTCCCAGCCTTTCTCTGTGTAAGCCTGTGAAAAATCATTAAGAGCTTTGCTATTCCTAGGCTAAAGTTCTTGTCCTGTAAGAATGTGTGTTACAGGGCATTTATACCTCAGTAGGCAACTGTAGTCTTAATGCCTTTATGGGAATGCAGTGTTCATGTCCACCTCATATAACGCGAGCATACTAACCACATTTCTTTTCCTGTAACCACTGGCTTTATACACAGTTGAATTTTGCACAAATGAATGTTCTCATTATTCAAATCTACTACGGGAGAGGGTGGGGTGCAGACTGTGGCTGTGCCATGCTGCTGGCCAGCATTTTGAGCTGGCAAATGGAGTGAGGGTAGGGTATTCACCAGGGAGGCCAGATGTAGGAAGGGGAAAGGAAAGTAGGTAAATGGCCAGGTTCCTTTGGTGGCATGGGCTTGAAAATGGTTGATAGTCAAGGCTTTAGCATGAGACAGAGGCGATTGCCCGGCTGGAGCAGCCATCATTTTAAAACCATGTATGGGAATTTGCCAAATGGGCAACACTGGCTGAGGAAGGGAGCGAAGAAGGTGGGAGCTGGAGACTCAGAAAGACTCCTAGCTCACATCTGCCTAAAATGTCTGTGGCCATGGGGAACCCAGAACAGAAGCTAGCAAAGCAGCATAGTACAATAACAATAATAATAATAAATTGTAAAGATAGATACCTACATGCCACAGTTCCCTTGAGTCCCAGCCAGCCAGGCAGCTAGCTGGGTCCATAACCATCCAGGTTTGGGTGATAGGGTAATTGATCAAAATCCTATCCTGTGCCTCAAAAAATGGACAGATCACAGTTCCACTGCTTGACCTTTGCCTGGCATCCCTGGTTTTAATGTACATTCTCCTGAGCTTTTTGCTCTTTATCCTGCATTGGTCAGCACCTTGGTTGTGGCGCGTTGCAGACAGCTACTTAGCAATGGCCACAAAAAGGGCTTTATTCCATTGTCTGGCCACAGATGATGATGAGATCTAGGGTCTCAGCATGGCTCAAAGAGACTGCTTGAGGCATGTTGTAAGGCTTCAAGCTGTATGCAAGTGTTAGCCTAGTTACTAGTCTAATCGACTTTGTCGAGTTTAAACTCATTGTGTAGACAAACTCTTGGTTTGCTTGAGTTTCTTAAAATCTCTCTCTTGATCATGTTTTGCAGAACTTGAAGCTATGCAGCAGAATAAAATGTAACAGCACAACACATATGGTAAGACCTTAAGATGAAGAGAAGCCAAAAAGAAATAGTGTCTACAGATACAAGAGCCATTCCACTGATGAAATGTCACAGATTTCAGCTGCTGGGATGTGTGAAGGAATGAACCAGTGCATCTCACATCTCAGAAATTTTTGAGATCAAGTCAATCTCTGGAAAGAATTCTCTTCTGAGTTCAGCTCTGCAAGCTGTTTATCCATATACATCTCTGTTGTATTTCTGTATTCATTCAGTGCATGCAGATTTGTTATCCATTGGGCAGTTTGGAGAGGAGAATTAAGCAATGAGGCTGAAAACAGAGCTCTTTTTAGGCAGTTTCTTTCACCGCAACAGCCAGGTCAGGTTCTAACTTACTATCTTTAAAATACTTAATCACCTTGCATAATACCATCTTCTCTACTGATTTATTTATATGGATGGACCCTGTCATCCTTTCAGTATTAATACAATTTTCAGAAGTGCCTAAGGAAGTTGGGAACTTAACTCCCATTTTCAAAAGTGATGTAAGTATTTGAAAATCAATGGGACTTAAGTTCCTAAGGACCAGATTTTTATATGTATTTAGGCACCTAAAGATACAGATGGGTGCTTAATGAGACTTTGAATATTCCCAGGGAATTAGGTACCTAGGCACTTGTGAAAATCCACTAGATATCTATCTGTATCTTTAGGTGCATAAATGCCTTTACAAATCTGTCCCTAAGTCACTTTTGAAAATGGGACTTAAGTTCTTAAGTCACTTAGGCACTTTTGAAAAATTTACTCTAAATCTTCAACTCAGGCCCGTATCCAGATTATTGTGAGTTGGATTTTAAATACCAGTGCCTCGTGTAGCATTTCCTCCAGATACTGAGAGCTTGTTATATATTACATTTTAGAGAATTAATTCAAGTATCAACTTTACTGAACACATGCACTCTGGGCTTTTAGCCAGCGTTAACTAAAATTTCAACTGGGGATCACCGAAAACATTGGATTCTTCTAGGTTTGGTCTCTGTGGTAATTGTCCCAAAGTCCTAGTCAGGATCACAAATGGGATTTTTTCCAGGACAATATAACAGAGGCAGAGTTTTGTGATGCTCTCACACGATGCTATTTATACATCACCTCAGTGGTGTTCCTTTCTGTTTTGTTTTTCTTCCACCCTTCTGTAACATCTGTCTCAAACTACTTTTATAACAGAAACAGAGCTGAAGGACTGCAGGGCAAAGACAAAAAAGATCAAGATAGGTCGACTTCTTGAAATGTCTTTGAAAAGCTTGCATGTTTTGTTGATGTTAATATGACATTTTGATGGCTTTATTAGAGCTGGACCCAAACTGCAAATATATATAGATCAAGATTTCCAAGACCCCATTGTTTGTTGGTGAAGTTTGCTATTGGGTTTTACTTTGGACCCATTTCTAGCTTTAAGTTAAATATTATACAGTGGATCTGATGTAATTCCTGACAAGGAGGATACATTTCTGGAGCCCCCTTTCAGTATATTATATTTAGTCTTTATTGATACAGTGTTTCCAGCTTCCCCACTATTGTGCTGAGAACTGCAAGATCTTGACTCCAGTATTTGGTTTTCCCTGTGTACGGTCAACTCCACAAAGTTCATGTATGCAGGGGGGAATATCTTTTAGTCAAACTCGGCTATATGGACCAGAGAACACAGAATTTTGCTGGGAACTTGTGTGAAGCTCTCAGAGCCATAGAAATAACCTTTCTCAGTGCTCCAAGCCTTCCAGAGTGGTGGCCTGAGGGACTAGAATGCTTATTATCTCTGTGTGATGGAGGGTGATGTGACAGAGACTAGTGCAGCTTCTGAAATGGATGTTTCACAGCATGTTCTGTGTCATTGTATCTATAAGTGTTACTAGAAGCAAAAATATGTTTGGATTGACTATAACTAATTCAAATAAAATATAAAGTTTAAGTAAATATCAGAGTCCATCTAGTTCCCTGACAGATTAACAGTAAAAATTCGTTCTTTGTAACACATCACAAAAAGGACCTAGATGAATGGAAAGTGACTGGATGTCTCAAAGGGGATGCTGGTGACGGAGGGCAGAGTAGTGTCTATCTGAATGGTGAGTTAAAGTATTGTGGGCACCCTGTATTGAGGGGTCTTGAAACTTAATTGGGAGTTTTACAGTTGAGAAGATCCTGGGAGACTACAACTCCCATGATGCCTTGGAGAAAGAGGAGCAAGACTCTTCCTCTTCCAGGGAGCTCAGAAAAGAAAGCAGTGTGGACTCCATTTTGGTTTTTGGGGGGTGGAGCATGGCGGAGGCTGGAAGCTGCCCTTGACTGCTGCTGGGGTCAGGAAGCTGCTGCTGGGAGCCTCCTGGAGTTTTGATCGAGCCGCCAACTTCAGAGTTTGGTGGCATTGCCCAAGTGAGGCCAGGGACTGAGCATGGAGCTGCCTGAAGTGGGCCTGCGGTGAAGGTGGTGTGAGTGCTTCCCCCACCCCTTTTTGTTTTGGGGCAGGGCTTGTAAAGGAAGGAGCACAGCAGAGAGACTTTGACTGGGCCTGAGAAGAGGCAGAGAGATAGTCTCTTCGAGCCAGGGCCAAGATTGCTGACATTTGGTTGGGCCAACTCCAAATCTTCAGCTTGATACCTTGGCTGAACTGATTCATTGAACCAACAGAGAGCTATCTCCTTCAGATCTTCAGGCACGCCCATGCAAGCAAGGGGTTAGGGCTCTGAACTCTAGGGGAGTGTACACGCTGGAGGTGGGGTAAATAGTGGCAGTGTAAATGCCAGTTAGACAAGTTTCATTTATTACTGTATACTATATTTATTGATTTATTCAACTGCCCCTGTGGATTTAAAATAGCAGGGATGTTTAATTTCCGTCTGCTATGCCATATTTCCTTCATTTGTTAAGAAAAGGTGTGTTAACTCTAATTTAAGTATATTGGATGTTTAGTTTGCATAATTGGTATTTTTGAATTAGACTTATGTCACAGATTATTATAATGATTAGAATAGGTTTAGTCCTGGAAGCTCCGAAGGCACGCTATTGAGTATGTACAGAGGCTAGCCAGGTGGAGGCACTGCCAATTATAAACTCCTTTAGGAGTAAAGGGACTGCAGCAGAGGGGTAGATAGAGGATTCCCACTTATCCTACATCATCACAGGGATACTCAGGATCTCCTTTGTTGTCAGCAACCTTAGGCACCTGTGCACACAGGTGAGTGTTGCCTGCTCCCAAGTAACCCAGAAAAAAAAAGGGGTTACAGTCTGTATTGGGGTCTTGGGGCCTTAAAAATGAGTGACTTTAACATGGTTTGAAAGCACCAAGGAGAACCAGACCACTTTCTCCCTGGAGAGAGTGTCCCAGTGCAGGGAAGCCACATGGGCAAAGACGAGTACAAAAGGGATTGATAGGAAAACTTATAAGGCCTAGAGAAAACATAGGGACTGCGGTTGCACAGTAGTTTCACCCAGTAGTGTGTGCATGCTCACCCCAGAGCTCTGCCCTTGTGGGCACTCCAGTTTATAGTTTAACTCTTCAGGGACCATATGTCAATTCAAGCAATGAATACTAGCTTTACAAAGGAACATAAACACACATCCACTGTGATCTCAGAAAGCACACAAGAGAATTAAAGATCTATGGAAAAGCAACAAATATCTGAGTGCAATTCTTTTCATTCCTGAGAGTATTTTGGGTTTTGGTCAGTGTTCTTCAGGGAGATCAGGCCAGGCCCACTCTTCCTGCTGGGTCTTCTGACTCTGGCAATGATCTGGCTCTTCTTGCAAGTGACTATGTCACACTTAAAACCAGTTTGACACCTTTTCCTCCTCTTTTTACACTGGGATTTTCCACACTTCAGCCCTCAAGTGGGATTGCTGGCAGAGGGTCATTAAGAGTAAGTGGCTCTGCTGGCAGCCCCCCATGGTCCCACCAGGGAAGGCCTACTCAATCTCGATGACTCCTTGATGGCCCTATTTCAGTTTCCCGTATACAGTGTGCTTCTGTTATAAAAAAGGAACTTCTAATCCACACTGAAGGTTAAAATTTTAAGAATATAACATAAGAATGAGTCAAACCAGTGGTCTATCTAGATCAGTATCTGGTCCTCTGACAGTGGCCAGTGCGAGGTGCTTCAGAGGGAATGAACAGAACAGGACAATTTTGAGAGATCCATCCCTTGTTGTCCAGTCTCACCTTCTGGCAGTTGGCGATTTAGAGACACCCAGAGCATGGTTTTGCATCCCTGACCACTTGAGCTAATAACCAATGATGGACCTATCCTCCATGAACCTATTTATACTTATGGCCTTCGCAACATCCCATGGCAATGAGTTTCACAAGCTGACTGTGCAATGTGTGAAGTACTTCCTTATGTTAATTTTAATCCTGCTGCTAATTAACTTCATTGGGTGATCCCTAGTTTTTGTGTTATGTGAAGGGGGTAAATAACACTGCTCTATTCACTTTCTCCATACCATTCATGATTTTATAGACCTCTATCATATCCCCCCTTAGTTGTCTCTTTTCTAAGCTGAACAGTCTCAGTCTTTTTAATTTCTCCTCACACAGAAGCTGTTCCATACCCTTAATCATTTTTGTTGTCCTTCTCTATATGTTTTCCAGTCCAAATATCCTTTTTGAGATGGGGTAACAGCAATGACTGGGCCGAGGTTGGTCAGGCCTACTGGTCAGAGCAGGAGCCATGCCTAGTGGTCAGATCTAAAGGTCAGAGCTGGAGACAGCATCAGGGCTAAGACCGAGGAATGGGGACCTGAAGTAAGGCAAGAAAGCAGGAACTGGCAACAGACAGGGAGCTGGGATAGGGAAGACAGGAACCAGGAACAGGCAGGAATACAGGGTTCAGGAGTCAGGTTAATCAGGAAGGGTCCATAGTAGCAGCCAGCTGACAATTCCTCTAGGTGTTCAGACAGCTTCCTGTGTTACTTCCTGGTTTATATAGAGTTCCTCAGCCAGTCAGGGGTGCTGGATGTTTCCCCCAATCAGGAGCTTCAGGGTAGGGCCCCCCGGGAGCTAGCACTTGGCTGGTTCACTTCAGTGGTTGCTCAACTGAGCTGCTGGGTGGTGGCTGTGGCCTAAGCACTGCCATGGGCCCAACTTCAAGGCCTGCAATCCCTCACAACGACCAAACCTGCACACAGTATTCAAAGTGTGGCCCACAATGCATTTGTATAGCAGCATTATGATATTTTCTGGTTTGTCATCTATCCCTTTCCAAATGGTTCCTAAGATTCTGTTAGCTTTTTTGACTGCCGCTGCACATTGAATGGATGTTTTCAGAGAACTAACCATGATGACCCCAAGATCTCTTTCTTGAGTGGTAACAGCTAATTTAGACCCCATCATTTTGTATGTATAGTTAGGATTGTGTTTTCCAATGGGTGTTACTTTGCTCTTATCAACATTGAATATCATCTACCATTTTGTCAGCCAATCACCCAGTTTTGTGAGATCCCTTTGTAACTCTTCACAGTCTGCTTTGGACTTATCCATCTTGAGTAATTTTATATCATTTGCAAAATTTGCCACTTCACTGTTTACTCCCTTTTCCAGATCATTTATGAATAAGTTGAACAGCACAGGTCCCAGTACTGATCCTTGGGGGACCTGGTGTTTACCTCTCTCCATTGTGAAAACTGACCATTTATTCCTACCCTTTTTTTTTCTTCTGTCTTTTAACCAGTTACTGATCCAAGAGAGGACCTTCCCTCTTGTCCCATGACTGTTTAGTTTGCTTACAAGCATTTAGTGAGGGATCTTGTGAAAGGCTTTCTGAAAGTCCAAGTACACTATATCCACTGGATTAACCTTGTCCACATGCTAGTTGTTCCCCTCAGAGAATTCTAATAGATTGGTGAAGCATGGCTTCCCTTTACAAAAGCCGTGTTGACTCTTCCCCAACATAACATGTTAATCTATATGTCCGATAATTCTGTTCTTTACTATAATTTCAAACAATTTGCCTGAAGTTAGGCTTACTGGCATGTAATTGTCAGGATTGTCCCTGGAGCCTTTTAAAAATCTGCCGTACATTAGCTACCTTTCAGTCATCTAGTACAGAGGCTGATTTAAGCGATACAATACATATCAGTTAACAGTTCTGCAATTTCATATTTTAATTTCTTCCGAAATCTTGGGTGAATACTATCTGGTTCTGGTAACTTATAACTGTTTAATTTATCAATTTGTTCCAAAACCTCCTCTCCTGACACCTCAATCTGGAATGGTTCCTCAGATTAGTCACCAGAAAGAATGGCGTGGGTGTGGAGATCTCCCCCATATCCTTTGCAATGAAGGCCAATGCAAAGAATTCATTTAGCATCTCTGCAACAGCCATGTCTTCTATGACTAGTCCTTTAGAATCTTGGTTGTCCAGTGGCCCCACTGACTGTTTGACAGGCTTCCTGATTCTGACGTACTTTAAACCAATGTTGCTATTAATTTTTGTGTCTTTAGCTAGTTGCTCTTCAAATTCTCTCTTGTCTTAACTTATTATACTTTTACCTTGACTTGCCAGAGTTTATGTTCCTTTCTAATTTTCCTCACTAGGATTTGACTTCCAGTTTTTATAAAGGATGCCTTCTGCCTCTAACTGCCACTTTTATTCTGCTGTTTAGCCATGATGACATTTTTAGGTCCTCTTACCTTTTTTTAAGTATAAATTTAGTTTGAACTTCTCTTTTGATGTTTTTAAATAGTTTACATGCAGTTTGCAGAAATTTCCTTCTTGTGACTGTTCCTTTAAATTTCTGTTTAACTAGCTTCCTCATTTTTGTGTAGTTCTCCTTTTTGCAATTAAATGCTAGTGTGGGGCGTTTTGCTGGAATTTTCTCTCCGAAGAGGATGTCAAATTTAATTACATAATAGTCTCTATTACCAAATGGTTCAGTAATATGCACATCTTGGACGAGATCTTGTATTCCACTTAGGACTAAATCAAGAATTGCCTTTTCCTTTTGTGGGTTCCAGAACAAACTGCTCCAAGAAGCAGACATTTATGGTATCTAGAAATTTTATCTCCGCATTCCTTCCTGAAGTGACATTTACCCAGTCAATATGATGATAGTTGAAATCCCCCATTACATTTTCTGCCTTTGTAGCCTCTCTAATCTCTGAGCATTTCACAATTACCATCACATCCTGATCAGGTGATAGGTAGTATATGCCTACTTCTATACTCTTATTGTTCAAGCACAGAATTTCTATCCATAAAAACTCTATGATGCAGTTTGATTTATTTAAGCTTTTCACTTCATTTGACACTATGCTTTCTTTCACATATAGTGCTACTCCCCCACCAGTGTAACCTACTCTGTCATTCCTATTAATTTTGTTACCCGGTATTACCATGTCCTATTGATTATCCTCAGTCCACCAAGTTTCCACAGTGCCTATTATATCAATGTTCTAATTTAATGCCAGCCACTGTAGTTCACCCACCTTGGTACGTAGTCTCCTAGCATTTTAAAACAAGCACTTGTATAGTCTGTCAATATGCAGTTGCTTGTTTTCATTAGTTATATTTATATGGAACTCTATTTTGTTTGACTGTCCCTCCATAGCTACTACCTGTACTTTACCAACTTCTTTCCTATCTTCTTTACTAGGACATAGAGTTCCCCCTTAATAAATTCATCCCTGAGGGGTGTCTGTGCCTGAACCACGTGCTCCTCTACATCTGTCGGCTTTCCCCCAACCCTTAGTTTAAAAAATAGTCTACAACCTTTTTAAGTTTACATGCCACCAGTCTGGTTCTCTTTTGATTGAGGTGCAACCAGTCCTTACTGTATGGGATTCTCCTTTCCCAAGTGGTTCCCCAGTTCCTAATAAACCTAAAGCCCTCCTCCCTATACTATTGACCAGTTGAGACCCTGCAGTTCTGCCTGTCTTTCTGGCCCTGCATGTGGAACTGGAGGCATTTCAGAGAATGCTACCATGAAGTTTCTGGATTTTAATCTTTTACCTAGCAACCTAAATTTGGCCTTCAGGACCTCTTGCCTACCTTTTCCTGGGTCAATGGTACTTACATGTACCATGACCACTGGCTCCTCCCTAACACTGCACATATGTCTGTCTCCCTAGATAAACTTAAGTCTTGTGAGATTCACAACCTTTGCACCTCGCTGCAATTTACCATGCAGTTTTCCCGATCATCATAACTATATTTCTAATAATTGAATCCCACATCATAAACAGTGTTCATAATATCAAGTGTAATTCGTAAACTGATATAAACATATTCCCCAGCCTATCACACTACTTTTTCCACAGGGAGGGACTGTTTAGCTCAGGTGGAGATGACACTCTTGAGAAACTGAAAGAAATCAGCTTAACAGCATGTTCCTTGGGCATCTCTCAGCCTCATTAGAGGAAATATGATGTACCCTTCTTTAGGAACCAAAGGCAGTGCTGCCCTTCATCATCATCTTATCCTCCTGCAGCTCCTGGAAGTAAACCAGGAAGTAACACAGGAGATAAAGCAGGTTGAAGGTTTGGAAGGATTCAGACAGAAGAGAAGGATAGTACTGGCCATGTGTCTTGGTCACAAATGGCGGGGGTCACATGGCTTGCATATTTCATTCCAAACTTGAGTGCTGTGTTTTCTTGCCTGGAGTCTGCACATATACACCATTATGGGCACAATACAGAATTTGACTCCTTAACAAAAAGTATTTTTGAGGTAGCAGCTGGTCTTCCAGATATCAAGTCTGACCCAAGACTAGCTCAAGAAGAAGAGGATAGTGTAGGTTGGAAGGGAACCAGGGAAGCCTAGAAGCTAGCCTGGAGGCAATGGAACCACACACCCAAGAATGGGAGCAGAAGCCCTGCTGGAGCTATTTGTCCTTTTGCTGCATTTGTTGGATTTGTGTGTGTTTTGTTTTTCTGTCCTGTGCTTATTTTAGTTATAATCCTCTCCAAAGTTACAGCAATATCATTTGTCAGACAAGCTGACAGATCTCGTTCTTACTAGGAGATTAAGAGGAGCAGCCTTATGAAGATATAGCCAGCAGTTGGCTTAAAGCAGATCTGAGTGAGTGCATAGGCAGAACAGGCGTAAAAATCAGCTGATCAGCGAGGATTCAGGAAGGCATGGCAGGAATCTAACCTAGCAAACAAGGACTGAGTAACAGCAAAGAAGGACCCTGGACCCAAGAGCAGCTGCAGCACTTCACTCTAGCCTGTCGGGTTGATAGGCTCAGCACCTGCGAGTGGAAGTCCTGTCTAGCACATCAGTTATAAGGACAGACCCTTGATCTCAGTTCCTCATAGGTGTGCAGGCACCTAATGCTCATTAATTTCAGTGAAAGTTAGGTGTTTAAATACCTTTGATCATCTGGGCCTTGGTGACAGGTAAGACCAAGACTTTCCAGTACAAGCTCCCATCATAGGAAGGTATCACCCACATGTGCCAAGGGGAGGATTGTGGATCTGAATCGGGACTTGGAATGGTTCTCTCATTACAAGAAGTAGTTGTTACTTGATTTGCTCTCTTACCATAGTTGGCCCTTGTTGCTGCAATGGCTGCTTAGTAGAACAATGGGTAGAACAACTGTGCCACCCAGTGGCAAGACTGGAAAATGACATGTTCCTTCTGCCTTTCCCAGCTTATGGGTAGATTAATAGTGTACTGATTTTACACAATAATATTTAGCATTTGTATAGGACTTTAAATACTATTAATCACAAGAAAACTACATTAGGATGCTGGTGCATGGATACCACTTCCTATCAGGCTGACTAATATTGTCTTGTTGTTTCCTTGTACTCCCCTATCTTATACTTAGATGTGAGCTTCTTGGGGCAGGGACTGTCTTTTTAGTCTGTTTGTACAATGCCTAGCACAATGGGGTCCTGGTCCCTGACCAGGGTTCCTAGGCTCTATGGTAACACAGATATGTATAAATATTATTAATTATTAAAAGTGTTAAAAGAACACTATGAAGGCTGCAAAGTCAAGCACCCAAAAGGTAGGAAATGCCAGAAGTAAGATTGCTTGTCCATCCTCACTGAACCTCATTCTCAAAAACAACTGAACCAGGACTGAGGCAGACACCTGCCCTGTAAAATTTCAGCCTAAATGCAGAAAGTTTGGCAAAATTATAAGCAGCTGAAAAGAGGGTCTTATAACAGGAAGTGTTGGGCAACCTTAATAATAAACGGCATTATCAGCCCCAGCTGTAAGGGTTATAGGCTCTTTACATTAGATTAGATCTGTGTAGTGATAGATGAACAAATGATCTTCAAAGCACTTCACTAATCAATCCTCACAACACCTGAGAACTGAGTAATAACAATGGGTAACAAACAATGATGGTGAAACAGATTAGATTATAAACGCTTTGGGGTAGTGGCTATGTCTATTTTATTTGAATGTAAAACACTTTGCACAGTTTGGAGCACTATAAATTACAGCTAATAATAATAATAGAGTCAATTTCTGAGTATACAGACAGGTTTTCTTTTCAACAACCTTTACCAAAGAGTGCCATTGTAACATACTGCTTAGTGCCCCATTAATGCCTTGGGCTGTGCCCCTAGAGTTCTGTTCAACATAGGTTTGAAACACGGGGGCCCGTCTGGCCCCACAGTTGTGGCCCTTCTTCGGGCCCTGGCTCGGAGGAAGGCCACTGCACCTTCCAAAAAGGAGAATGTTTGCTGCGGATACGAGTCTGGTGCCCCAGCCCCCAAGGCAGGGCGGGCGAACAAGCAGTGGTTTCAAATCGAGAGTGCAGGGGACGGTGCTCACTCTCTGGGTGGCAAGGGTAAGGGGGAGGGGGACGCAGGCCCACCCAACTCCACTGTGTCCCAGCCCAGGGCCCTAGCAGTGGCAAAGGTGTGCCACTGTCGGCAGGGCTCCTGCCGCAACACGCCGACTGGGGCTTGCCCCTGTCTCAGCCATGGTTATGGCCACCTCTGGGCTACTTCCTCCCCGTATCCCCAGGTACCTGCATCTGTGGGTTCCTCAGAGTCACCGGGGTAGACCGCCCGCAACAGGCTCACCAGTCCCTTGGCATCCACAGGCGGTAAGGCGGGAAGCTCCTCGGCTAGGGGCACTTCCTCCAGGTCCCAGGGGATGGCTCGGCCTCGGGCAGCTCCTCTAGGTCAGGTCCGGCCTTGGGAGGTGTCTCCCAGCCCTCTGGCTCAGGGAACTCAGTCCAATAACTAGGGCCTATGGATTTGGCCCAGTCCAGAGGGCCCGGCCCGGCCCAACCCTTAGCAGTTGGTCACTTGGGGCGCTTGCTTCTGTCAGCGGCCCAGCCTGGTTCAGGCTTCAGCTGTAGCCAGCAGAGCCACACATCTGCCTCCAGCAGCAGCTTCCCTCCCTCAGAGCTGAGGGGCCTGCTTTTTGTATTCTCAGCCTTGGCTGAGACTCCGCCCCTCTGGTGCTGGATTGGTCAGCCAGCAGGCCCTATCGCGAGCCGGCCTCCCGGTTGCCAGGCAGACTGGGCTGTCGGCCCTTTCTCTGTCCAGACCCGCAGTTGTGGCCCTTCTTCGGGCCCTGGCTCGGAGGAAGGCCGCTGCACCTTTCTACAAGGATCTTATGCTGCACTCATCACTGTAATATCGGAGCACCTCTTTAGTTCTAATTCTTTTCTTGAGCCTTGTCTACACTAGCATTTTTCAGGAAGTCTCACAATTGCAATACCACTGTAGTAGCAACAGTGGGAGTGCTAGTGTCCACAGGGCAGAAATGTTTTTAGACATTGTGCCTAGACCAACTCTGATCAAAATTAAATGACAGAGTGATAAAAACACAGGTATCTAATCTAAACTAGCACTTCCACCATTGCTAGAACCAGTGCAGCTGCACCTGTGAGATGGCAACTCCCTATTACACCCTATTACTGAAAAATTGCTTATTTTCTCATTTTTCTCATATAATTATAAAATAAACTAGAATATAAATATTATACTTACATTTCAATGTATAGTATATAGAGCAGCATACATAAGTCACTGTCAGTATGAACTTTCAGTTTGTACTGACTTCGCTAATGCTTATTACGTAGCCCATTGTAAAACGAGGGAAAAATCTAGATGAGTTGATGTACCCCCCCGGAAGACCTCTGCGTACCCCCAGGGTACACATACCCCTGGTTGAGAAGCCCTGCTTTAAAGGGATGAAACACCTACATGGGGTTGGCCAGATGCTGTTCAGCTGCGGGTTGCATTGGTCATGTGCAGGAGTTTGATTGTGCAGCTTGATTGTGGTATAAAACAAAGCAGATTGGACAAAAAGGGGTTAGTGGGTTACAGATTGTTGTAACAAACTATAAATCCAGCGTCTGTTCAGTCCCTGACTTTTAATGTCTAGTAAAAGTAGGCATTTAAGCTCCCAGCAGGGGATGTGAGCGCTGACCTTGGCATTATCTCTGACTCTTACTGAAAAGAGCCAGGTGATGACCTTGGATAGCTGCCGCTCATGGAGCTGGGTCTCAGCCCAGAGCCTTGTCCCCCGTGCAGCCGCAGGCCCGCAGCACTGCACTTGAGGCGGCCCTGTCCCGTTTTCCCTGCTCCCACTCTCTTCCTGGGGGGGAATCCTCAATGTAATGGATGTTGGGGGTGCAGGATGGGGACGACATGAGGCAGAGGGGGTGTCACTGCTGTGCGGGTAAGGGCTAGGGGAGAGAGGGATGGAGTTGGGGGGGGGGACACTTGCTGCCTCCCCCACCCACGTGCCCAGAGCGAACCCCGCCCCCTTCCGCCTAGCCCCGCCCCTCAGGCCGGAAGCTCCGCCCGGCCCTGCTGGCGTCGTTGCCATGGGAACGGTACCCGACCGGCCCCAGCTCCGGGCACAGCAGCGGGCGGGATGAGCCGCAGCTACGCGGTCATCCGGCCGGCGGCCGGCGCGGGCCCGAGCCCCGGGGGCCGGTACCGCTCGGACATGGCCCCCAGCAGAGCCTTCGACTTCCTCTACGGTACCGGCGCGCGGGCGCGGGGGGGCGGAGCCGGCTTGGCCCTGAGACCGAGCAGCCCCTCAGCCCGGTCGGCGGCGGGGGGGGAGCGATGAGACCCCGCCCCCTCATGTCGGAGCCGGCCCCCCTCCCCCTGATGGGCTGGGCTCGCGCCGGCCCCCTCCCCCTCGCGTGCGGGGGGCGGGGTGGCTCGTGCAGTCCGGCCCCGCCGTCGCGAGGAGCCCGCGCGCTCGGCCGCCGTTCAGAGGGGGGGGTGGGGCTGGACTCACCTCACCTCAGATGGGGGCCACGACCGCGTGCGCCGCCCCGAGCCGCGTGTGACGGCCAGGGCCGGCCGCGACCCCGCGCCCAGCCCCGCGCGTGGGATGCAGCCGCCGGCGGCTGGGGGAGACGCGGCGCCCGGCAGGGCCGCGCTGAGGACGGAGCCGTCGGTCGGTGCTGGGAGCCTAGGCTGGAAGAGCAGCGCGGGAGGAGGAAAGGCGACCGGGGAGGCTCCCTCCCAGCAGGCGGGGGGCGGGGAGTCGAGGGCAGAGCATGGACTGAGTCCCCCAAGGTGATGCTGGGCGCTTCAGGCCCCGGGGAAGCAGCAAAGGCTCGCCGCTGCTTCCGTGCAGGGCTGCAGCCGCTGGTCAGTATTTTGAAGGGTTGCCAGCCAAGGACTTTCAAGACGAGGAGCCTTTTCTCCCCACCAGATCGCGTCCTTTACAGTAGCGACATTCACGCGTGGAGGCTGTGTGATGTGCGTGCGTGCGTGGCGGTTCAGACGTGCAAAAGCGTGTTTGCGCATTCATTATTTCTGTGTCTAGTTTATTCTGTGAAGTGGAAGAACTGACCTCCTGTAAAGAGGAGCCTGGCTAATGTTCCGCTCTTTGTCTTTGAATCTGTGACTAGCCCCCTGCGATTGTTTCTATTTCAGATCCCTTGTATGTGTTATCAAGTGAGAAGGACCACGCACAGGCAAATGTCCAGGCTCATCTCATTTCTGACAAGATGGTAGGTGGTTTCAGCCTGAGATGCCCTCAGGAGACGTTTTTTCCCCACACTCCTCCCTGTATAAGAATATGGATATATAGGTAATAAACTTAATTACACTTGAGCAATCTTAACCTTAAGCAACTTCCTTAGGACAGCACAAGCTCTGTAAAGAAAGGAAATCATTCATACTTAACACAAGAACAGCTTAATAACTGATGGTCATCACAGCCTTGGGTTGACTTTATACCAGTAGTCTAGAAGTAAACAGTTCAATGTTCTGTTCCCAAACCCCTAAATCATGCATCAGTGGTTGTGAATGGGACACCCCTGAATACCTCTTACATCAGCTGGTCTATGTCTCATTAAGGAAAGCCCTAGACATAAAAGAAGAGGAGGATTATTGTTAGTCTGTTGTTTGAACAGAGCACTTGAAATATAAGTACTGTTTCACACAATGCCCTTGCTTATCTTGATTGCTGCATGTGAACCTCTTAGGCAGAATGCCAAAGAAAAAAGGATGTGATACAATTCCAGTGAATCAAACTTTAACAAACAAGGAGCTTTAGCATTGTCCTCTTGGGTTTATTCAGACTGTGCACCTGAATGAGTAGGCTCGGAGCTCTGAAGCCCAGTCCTTGTAAGGCATGCTGACATCCTCCACGCAAGCATTCCAACAATGGAGCTAATAAAAAATATATTTTTCAAAGCCTGTTTCCTGTCTCCTCCCTCCCCACCCTGTTTCTCTGAAGTTTTTCAATGTCCTCTAAGGCTGGTCTACAATGGGAGGTAGGGGTGGGATTCACAGTTTGCCTGTACATACTCACAGAAGCTCAATGAGGGCTAGTTTGAGTATAAATAGTTTAGCCACCATAGCACAGGCTTAGCAGTATGGCTTAGCCGAGCCGAATATGTAACTATGGAATTCAGCTCGGTTTGTATGCAGGACAGCTAAGCCGTCTGCTGCCTACGCTACTGCAACTACGTTAATATTTATACTCATGCTAGCTCCTATTGATCTAGTGTACATATATGCCCTCATTACTGTAGTATCTGAATGTCTCCGTAATCTTTATTTATCCTCACAAAACTGCAATGAAATAGGGAAGTACTAGTATCCCTGTTTCACAGATGGGGAGCTAAGGCACAGAGAGATTAATGTCACATAGGACCCTGCAGCAGTGCAACTGCATAACATTTCAGGCCAGATACTGTTTATGGGTGTGTTTTCACTCAGGGCTTGTCTTCACTTACCTCGGAGAGTTGGCGGCGGTCGACCAGAGTTACGCAAGCTACGCAAAAAACTTGCGTAACTCCCATCGATTTTTCTGCTTCTGTTCTGCGCACCATCTTCACAGCACTGCGCCACTTGAGAAGGTGGTCTTAATATGTCGATTTCTGGATCGACTGGGCGGGTCTTCACTGACTGCTCAGTCGATCCAGAGAAGTCAATCTGACGGCAGCAAATTTGCCGCTGTCAGTGAAGACATAGCCTCCGTCCCTGTAGGTCAAGTGTGTAAATGGCATAATGAGAATCTATCAATTACACCAAGTTGTTGCCCCCATTAGACTCTGCTATTGCTACTGTTTCTGATGTGGCTTCCGTGAAGGTAGCAAAGAGCATGGAAATACCCCAAATCTTTCTAGCTCTGAGTGCGTTTTTTGTTTAAAGTGTCTGATGGTGCATCCTTCTGATACTGGCTACTCTCAGAAACACCAGATTTCTAAAAGGGAGCCCTTGTATATTGGTTGCTACATGTCCAGCCTATGTCTGATATATTCCCTCTTGTCTGAAAACCCCAGGATCCAAATTTAGGCCCGAAGTGCATCACTTATGTGAAAATCTCCCCTTTATGTCCAAATTCCTGTTCAGCAAAATAAATTCCATGTTCCACGGTCATATTTATGTTTTCCTTTTGATTTGTTTAAAATGTGCTTATCCACAGCTCTGACCATCAGAATAAACTTGTGTCTAGTGTATGATACAAAACAAGCTGATTTTGAATTCTGGGGCTATAATGTCATCTGGTGGAGCTGAGATAACTTTAACTTTGTGGTAGCATACCCCAAACTTTTGAAATCTGAGTCCTCCTTCAGTAAAATGAAACAAATAGTGCCCCCATTTAACCTTGTCATCTATTATTAATGGTTTATTCAGAATGAGCCATCACTTGGAGTAGATTGTGTAGACATTCATAGTAAGACACTTCCTTTCGTTTCTTACATACTTTGATGAATAGTGAAATAGCACAATGTTGAAATTTAGAGCATGTCTGTGCTGTAGCTGGGAAGTGATATTCCCAGCATAGGTAGACAAACTTGGGCTATTGCTACTCGCTAACTTGGTGAAAATAGCAGTGTGGATGTTGCAGCACAGGCAGTGGCTCAGGCTAATCATCTGAGCTCAGACTCCAGCAGTCAGATGGACTTGGACTCTGACAGCTAGGCCAAGTTGCTTTCAGTCCCGCAGGGTTTGTCTCCCTGGACTAGGAATCACACCCCGCAACTGCAGTGTAGGCATACCCTCACAGTACATTAACCGGGCATCTGAGTTAGCACCCACTGAAACAAGTTGGGGGCAATTTGTATCTCAAAGCTATGATTTCAAGCTTTCTGCCAACTTAGATAAATGTAGCTGCATCAGTTACACTTGGGCCCCGTTTTCAAGGATTTCTTTGCAACTATATAGGTAGATATTTGGCTTCTCCATGTCCCTGCTGTTCTTGTATGCTCCTCATTTTGGGAAGCATTGTCTTATGGTTTGATGTCATTAGAGCATGCCTTCATCCCTACCACCCAGGTTTATAGCTCTATAATTCACAGTAATTTGTTTAGTCTATATATATTTCTTGTGCTTTGTTTACATATATACTCAAAAATACTAATTTAAGCTTTCTTTAGTGCTGCATGGAATTGCTAAATAACAACTGCCATTTCTCTCGTCTACACATTAACACTAGAAAAAGATGCCAATTTTTAAAACCATGTTTAGCAACCTGATCCATTATCCCCGGTACAATCTGCATATGGAAGAAAAAAATCCTGTGCCTCCGTTTATTGATCGAAGATGGAGAGGCAGGGCCCAACAACACCTAGAGGCTCTTCAGAAGCTTGCTATGTAAGTATCCTACTATTGGACAATATTTTTTTAAAAACAATATCGGGTAGATGACTGCAGATTGCTCTTAGTTAGGTCTTCCTTGAAACTGATTCAGAGGTTGCAGCTGTTGTGGAAAATGGGAACCTATCTCCTATTTTGGGAGTGGGTGTTCCACATTCCTTCAACTCTATCCACACTGGTTGCCAGTAAACCAAGAGATTTATTTAAAGCTCTTTTTATCAATGTGAGAGGTAAAATCTTCAGTGATCCAGTTTGGAGCTACTTAAGTGATAGTCTTTCCCTTTGTCCCTCCCAGGTTGAGGCTTACTGGATTGTCCTTGCTGTGCATCCCCAGGTTTCATTTGCATTGGGCTAGAGCAGGGCCTTCTTAGTGCAGGAGACCTATTTGAGGAACTCTATCCTGGAATATGTTCATTAGGATCCCAATTCAGCAAAGTACTTCAGCAACTCTGGCAAGTGAACTGTAAAAATATAATTAGGAAAGCTAAAAAAGAATTTGAAGAACAGCTAGCCAAAGACTCCAATGGCAACAGCAAAAAAAATGTTAAGTACGTCAGAAGCAGGAACCCTGCTAAATAACTAGTGGGCCACTGGATGATCGAGATGTTAAAGGAACACTCCAGGAAGATAATGTTATTGTGGAGAACCTAAATGTATTCTTTGCATTGGTTTTCACGGATGAGGATGTGAGGGAGATTCCCAAACTGGAGCCATTTTTAGGAGAAAAATCTGAGGAACTGTTCCAGATTGAGATGTCATTAGAGGAAGTTTTGGAACTAATTGATAAATTTAACAGTAATAAGTCACCAAGACCAAATGCTATCAACCCAAGAGTTCTGAAGGAACTCAAATAGGAAATTACAGAACTACAAACTGTGGTATGTAACCTATAATTTAAATCAGCTTCTGTACCAGAGGACTGGAGAGTAACTGATGTGACGCCAATTTTTAAAAACATCTCCAGAGAAGATCCTGGCAATTACAGGCTGGTAAGCCTAACTTCAGTTCCAGGCAAATTGGTTGAATCTATAGTAAAGAACACAATTATCAGACACATAAATGAATACTGTTTGTTGGAGAAGAGTCAACATGGTTTTTGGTGAGGCATGATTTCCCTTTACAATCTATTAGAATTCTTTGAGGGGGTTAAAAAGACATGTAGACAAAGATGATCCAGTGGATATAGTGTACTTAGATTTTCAGAAAGCCTTTGACAAAGTTCCTCACCAAAGGCTCTTAAGCAAAGTAAATGGTCATGGGATAAGAGGGAAGGTTCTCTCTTGGATCAGTAACTGGTTAAAAGACAAGAAACAAAGGTTAGGAATAAATGGTCCATTCTCAGAATGGAGAGGTAAATAGTGATATCCCCCAGGGGTCTGTACTGGGACCAGTACTGTTCAACATATTCATAAATGATCTGGAAAAAGGGGTAAACAGTGAGGTGGCAAAATTTGCAGATGATACAAAGCCACTCAAGATAGTTAAGTCCAAAGCAGACTGTGAAGAGTTACAAAGGGATCTCACAAAACTTGGTGAATGGGCAACAAAATGGCAGATGAAATTCAATGTAAATAAATGCAAAGTAATGCACGTTGGAAAACATAATCCCAACTATAAATGCAAAATGATGGGGTCTAAGTTAGCTGTTACCTCTCAAGAAAGAGATCCTGGAGTCATTGTGGGTAGTTCTCTGAAAATATCCATTTAATGTGCAGCGGCAGTCAAAAAAGCTAACAGAATGTTGGGAATCATTAGACAAGGGATAACAAGACAGAAAATACCACATTGCCTCTTTATAAATCCATGGTATGCCCACATCTTGAATACTGTGTGCAGATCTGGTCACCCCATCTCAAAAAAGATAAATTGGAATTGTAAAAGTTACAGAAAAGGGCAACAAAAATAATTAGGGATATGGAACAGCTTTCAAATGAGAAAAAATTAATAAGACTGGGACTTTTCAGCTTGGAAAGAGACGACTAGGGGAATATGATAGAGGTCTGTAAAATCATGATTGGTGTGAAGAAAGTAAATAAGGAAGTGTTATTAATTCCTCATAACACAAACACTAGGGGTCACTAAATGAAATTAATAGGCAGCAGATTTATAATGAACAAAAGGAAGTATTTCTTCACACAATGCAGAGTCAACCTGTGGAACTCCTTGCCAGAGGATGTTGTGAAGACCAAGACTATAACAGAGTTCAAAAAAGAACTAGATAAATTCATGAAGGATAGGTGCATCAATGGCTATTAGCCACGATAAACAAGGATTGCTGTTTGCCAGAGACTGGGAATAGCTGATGGGATGGATCACTTGATGATTACCTGTTCTCTTAATTCCCTCTGAAGCACCTGGCATTGGCCACTGTTGGAAGACAGGATACTCGGCTAGATGGACCATGGGTCTAACCCAGTATAGCTGTTCTTATGTGTTTAAGTGCGTTAGTGAATCAAGGGCTGGAGTCCTCTGTAGCTGTATTCAAGATTCTGTGTGAAGCCTTCCTATTTAGGTCAGCCTAATTCTTCTTTACTGTTGGAGAATACAGAATGAAAGCTTTAGAGCCAGCCTGTCATTTCCTGGTTTGATCAAAATCTGTTTAGCCATTTTTGAGTTTGACAGGGTGACTCTTTCCCTTCATTTGCTTCATCCTCTCTCTCATATTTTATGCTAGACCAATATATTCATATTCTTTTGCACACACACACATACAAATAAAAGTAGCTGCATTTCACAAGTTCAGACTTTCCAGGTAGTTAATCTTCATTGAGGAATAGTCTCCAGGGCAATTTAACTGAATTTTATTTTAACAGAAGTAATAAATGACTGATTTTTGTCTACGCAAAGTATGACACTTCCATTATGTTTAGATTTGCAGTGCTACATGAGAAACTATAGAATAATGTACATAATCTTGATCTTACTTGCACAAGTGTAGGTGTTTGCTGCTACTTCATTATAAAGTTTGAGGTGTTTACGTTTTGATTATGCAACTGTGGAAGTCCAGAGTGAAATAATAAATATTGAAGTATAGTTTAAAAAAAAAAGTATTGTTTTAAAAAAAGAATCAGAACGGCTCCGAATATGCTCCCTGAAAATATTTTGATTTGTTTTGATCTTTTTTGGCTTTTTAGATCTCAACCGTCTCTTCAGATTCCTCAAATTGTGTATGAAGATCCTGAAATTAATGGAAGGAACCGCTACAAGTATTTTGAACGGTAAGGAATGAATTAATGATTACCATATATGTACTCATACTACAAAATTCCAATCTCTATCACTCTACCTCTTACACAGGTGTAACCCCAGTGACATCAATCGAGTTGCTCTGGATTTTACACTGGTGCCATTGAGATTAGAATCTAGCCCATTTTGTGATTGAACATTCACAAAATGTGAAATCCTTAACTTATGTAGGCAAGTGCGACAGCCAGTCTGTGCTCAGCAGTTGCTCACACAGAGCCTTTGGCATTAGACCCTATCATACAAAGGGAGAGATGCTGGCCAAGCTATTGTGGTTTTCCAGTCTCTTGGAAATATAAAAAAGGGATTTTTAACTTCAGTTTTGATACCTGCCACTGAGACATGCAGAGGGAACCTCAATTTAACTTTTCCTCGGAGGAACAATTCCTCTTTCAGAACCACACATCCCCCTAGAATTACACTGCAGCCCTGGTATTGGTCTCAAGATTTAGTATAGGACTTGAAACAAAAGCTAGATACAAGAGCTAGATACAAGAGTTCCCAATTTAGCCACACAGGTAGCTTGGCGGAAATTCATTGCTGGTGGTGTGTGCAGGCTCAATTACCTTTACTTCATGGGACTTGTGCTATGCTATTAAGGAACTTGGTCCTTTTAAAATCCAGTTTTCCAAAATTTCTCACATTTTGCTAGTCTGGTAAAAATGAATCCAAGATGTTTAGGGTTATTATAGCAATACAAAAACACAGACTGGCTTGTTCACTGCCACAATTTTAACTTAGCCTCTTTGAAAGACTTTTAAAAATTTATTAGGGAAGTTTGGTAATGAAATTAGGTGAATCACTAGTCTCCTCCGATATAGAAATTCCTATTGTATGTTTCTAAGCAGGAATTATTAATTAATAATAGTAATACTTAGGACTTCAAGCACATTTCACTTTAAAAATATTTTACTGCACTGAAGGAAACATATTAGATAAACTTAAAATATGGTTTACCTTAAAAGCTGATTTATGTCATAGGATTCCACTTCCAGATTCCCAAAGGGTTTTAAAAAAAATAAACATGTACGATGCTGAGAATACACTCAACACTAACCTTATTCTGGTAACTCTCTTGCTGTTCAACCCCAATTTGAATTACAGCAGGATTTTATCAGCTGCTATCTTGAGAGCTTGTAGCACTCACAACATTATTCTGCCACCTAAAAGCAGATTGGAATTCTGTCTGTCAAAGAATTAAAGTATTAGTTTCTAATGCTAAAAATTTCTGAGACATTGGCTGCTAAACTAGGCCAGTAAACTCTTCAAGCACTAATCTGGGGTAGTGGGACAAAATGGCCTGATAGGTATTCTCTAGCTCTAATTTCTGGGATAATATCTTTGTCTAGGAAAAAAAAAGAGAGCTAGAGAGGTGAGATGTGTATGAGCAATACTGAACATTACAATAAACCAGCGCATAACTTTATAATAGTGAATGTGCATTGCACTATGTCATCATACACACCTCATATTATGTGAAAGTTTTCAGGACAAGTGTTTTTTTGGGAAAAAATATATAGTGATGGACAAGGGGAGAACTTTGTAGTGGGACAGTATAGTAGACCCACATCTGGGTCAACCAGCCTACTAACCATGTTAGTCCTAATTCTTCTCTTCTCACCCCAGTGTAAATCAGTGGTGACTCGACTCCTTTTAAATTCATGGTGTTGGGCCAGCATAGGAAATTGTGTAAATGAAAAGGGAGTGGGCTCTTTGAATGAGGAAGAATTCTTCCACCTGGATAGAACCACAATTCTAACATGTCGCTTAAGAAGTAACAACAAGTTAATTACACATTAAAGAATTCCTAACGAATATGTGTCCTTAAGCATGCAGAAACAAATCCTCAACTGTTGTAAATCAGCACCGAAGTCAGTGGAGCTACACTGTTTTACAACATCTGAGGATCTGGTCCACAGTTTTGCTAGGCTGTAATATTCTGTTATTGTGCATCTTATTCCCAAGGTTGTTGACTTAAACATGTTTTCTCTCTTTGCAGACCTTTCATCCCATTTCATAAGCCATTTCCATTAAATGTTGCATATGCAGTGGCCAAGTAAGTAGTGAGGTTTAGAAAAACACTGTCATAACAGGTCAAACTCTAGCCATAAATGACTGTTTAGCTTTCTTACAGGAGACTAGTATTTTTAATAGTGAAGCAATAGTGAGAACTCATTAAAAGTTCAGAAAGACTCTGTCCACCATCATGAAATCCCAGAAGGAGCAAGTTAGGGCCAGATACCTACAGCTTGGTTCAGATATTACTTGGGATATGTAAGCAGCACCACATGACTAGGGACCAGATATGTGCATTCCTCAAGTGTGTTCTGATTATGCAAGAAACAGAGAGCCAAGTGTCTGAGTCTTAGAGGACAGGAAGTCTCTGATATAGCCACACTCTGACATGTTTGTTACTGATTTTATCAAATGGTTTTGCAATACTGTTTATTTGCATACAACATCTTTAAAGTAGTGTATCCTTGGTATTCTTGGGGGACCAAATTCAAACCTGACATTAACGAGTACAGCTCCCAGTGAAGTCACTGGAGTTGTGTCTACTTATGGAGGAATTGAATGATTTCCTGTGTGTGTTGAAATGACACAGGTATAAATTACATTACAGCAGTGCTACTTTATCTTGTATTCTTCTATTAGTTGCTTTTCAAGCTACACCCCTTTCCAACCAATTTATGCTGCACACCCACTGAATGCCAGATCAGTGCAAGTTATAGTACTTTTCCACTTAAACCTGACATGAAACTTACATCATTGGTTATCTCACTGATAACTTTGGTCCAGATACTTCCATCAAGCTGCAGCTGCTTACATCAGGCTACATTTGGCCCTTAATCCTTAAATACAATGCTGCAATATACATATGTATTAAAGACTTGCATGTAACAGTTTAACTTCTTGATGCAGAAGGTTCATAGATTATGTTCACATAGGGAGGGATTTTCAGAAATGTTCTGTGATGGCCTAGCTGCTCTCATTGAAGTCTACTCCATTGATTTCATTAGGAGCAGAGTTAAGCTAAAACTGAGCACTTTTGAAAATCACATCTATAACGAATATTCTCAAGTTTTTTAAAAAATTAATGCAACAGCATATAAAAAAACATGTTCTGGCTCATGTTTGTTTTTTAGAACAGAGCCATATGTTTACCCATCCATCACCAGTGACAGATCACACTCCCCCACATCACGAACTCTGGGTACGCAGACGGATTACCGGGATGGCGAAGCTCAGACTGACCCTTATTCCCCAGAATATGTAGTACCTCTGGGTTCAATCCCTGAACTGCTGACACTTGCTACTCTCACTTGGGGTGAGTTGGAAGAACCAGAAACATTTCTTTACAATAACAGTCTCTCTCCTTGAGAATTGCAGAAGAGGGGTATTGCGCTTTCTCTCTGTCAGATTTCAGTTCTCTCAGCTTTGAAATTACCTTGCTGTGTTTTTTGGGGTATATCAGTTTATCCAGCTTTAAAATGGATGTAATATTTTCCGATGTAATAGGCCAATTATGAGGCATTTTATAAGACATTTTGAGATATTTTTGTTAAAAGGCAATATATATTGTAAGTGCAAATTATTATTATTAATATGATTTTCATTTTTCTTTTAATTACTATGAGTGGCACCTGCCTTCAACAGTGGGGAATGCTGGATGCTTCAGAGGAAGGTGTCTAGCCTCAAAATGCATCTAAATGTGTATTGCTGTTCCATGGAAGGGAAATGTCTTTCTGCCCTCCCCTCCCCCCAACTGATCTCTTTATACTCTAGAGCAGGAGGAATGACAATCCCGTTTTTCATGTTACTATAACTATGATAACTGCAGGTGCTATTTTTACTCACATTTTAAAAACTCCCTGAGCTAGTTGCCTCAGAATTGTTAACTTCCATCTTTCAAGTGTTCCATCTCTGTTTACTTGTTTACTGTAGGGTTTTCTATTGTGCTCATCACTGTAATAACTTAGTATGTTACTCCTGGATATTATCCTGTCCCACAGTCTTTCTAAAGAACTATTGGTTTTTGTTCCTGTAAGGGCGGGGTCTTCCAGCAGGACAAGCTGAGGTGGAGATGATTGAACGTGCCCGGGAAAAACGTGCCTGGGAAGCAACTCTTCCACCACTTAGTGATCTCTCACAAACTGAGAAGAGGAGGAAGATGATGGATGACATGGAGAGGAAGGAATGGGCCTTTAGAGAACAGGAAATAGAAAAGTAGGTGCAAATTGTATGCAGTATTGCTCTTTCAGTTGTAAGTGGAGTTTGGAATCAGATAGGTCAGGGGATTGGCAGTAGGATACATGGACTTTTTTCTCTAGGTTACCAGTTCATTAGTGACTGAAGGTCATAATTTTTTGTAATTTGAGTCCAGTTCCTCAATTCATCTGAAAAACGACCACAACAAATGACACTCTTGTTGTGTATTCAAAAAAGACAAAATTCTGAATGAGATGGAGGAACCATATTGGAATTGAAGTACGCTGATTTTTGTGGAGTTTTTTGGTGAAACAGGCTATTACCCAATACCTTTTACCAGTGATAAACTCACTTTTAAAAATGAAAAGACTAAAATGTTAGATTTGCAGGTTGCATTTTACAGATGGGTCAATAAGTGTGTTGGGTTTAAATATAGCCAGGGCCTTCCCTAGGGGGGTGCGGGGTCCAGGGCGAAGCCATCTCTTGCTGGGTCTCGGCGTGCAGCTGGGGGGCAGGCTACAGCTGCTTCCTTCCCGCCCAGTCCTGGTGTGAAGCACAAGGCCCCCCAAAGCGTGGAGCCTAGGGCGGTCGCCCCGATTTGCTGTATCCTAGGGACGGCTCTGAATATAGCATTGCTGTTTGGGAACTCTGTGAGCACTTCAGTTTATGCCTTGCCTTTTATTCTCTTGAAGATTGCAAGAAGTACGACTAGAAGTTTTAAAGAAGCTGTTGAGGAGACGAGAGGAGGATCAGAGTGAGGTGGATGTCAATCGCTTGGATGCCCACTGGTTTAATCGTCAGCGAGACAAAGAAGAGAGAGTGAGAAAAATTAAACATGAACATATAAAAGGTAATTTGGAGGATGAGGAAAACCATAGGAGGAGGACTTAGTTTCCATACCAAGCCATCTCTCTCCATTCCATTTTCATAAGGCTGCAGCTCTGTTTTCAAGATGAGGACATCCACAGACCACACTGTAGAACTCCATGAGTTATATTTGGTCTGTCAGCCACACTTTGTACTAGAGGAATGACAGCTTGACTGAATTTCTTAAGATATGACTCTTTCAGAACTGTACATATCAGGGAGTGTCTCATGGTTGCAATTCCTTTTCAGCGATGAGAAAACTGATAGCTAAGGGGAAGAATGTGGAGGGGAAGTTGGAGAGACGAGATGTCATCAGAGACTATACTGATTATGCAGCACAGCCCTATGGACCTCTGTCCAGAATTGGTTATTTTCCGGACAACCATTCTGAATGCTATGTAGTGAAAAATCACTTTCTTAACACCTACGAGGGTAAGGCAGCTTGGAAAATCTTAATTTATAAGATATTGATTAAAATATTAGCATAAGCCTGTACAACAATTCAAATCTCTCTCTTCTTCCACCCTGTTCCATACTCCCACTCCCCCTTTCCTAGGATTGCTTGAACTGGAGGCATCTCTCCCAGACTCTGTCACCCAGCCCCGGATCAAGGCTCCAAAACCCAAGACCGCCACCACTAAAGAGGGGTTTATTAAGCGGACTGCTAGGCTAGATTTGGAGCTGGCACAGGTTCACCAGGTATGGCGTTGCAACCAAGAGCAAGCAAATTCATTCTAGATTTCAGAGGTACCTTATATGGAAATACTATTGGGAAGGCACATCTGTCAACTATCTGCAAATTCACTTCCTAAATTCCCCTCTTATTGCTCTTATAAAGACAAATAAGGCCATCTGCAGGAAGAGAATATATCAAGCATTAATAACTACTGAGTTGTCATTTGGTATGATGAGTACTGTTCTGAACTCAAGTAGTCTTCCTTTTTTTGTCTCCCTCACATTCTCCCTCTTATATGCCTATCCTATGAAAAGGCTCCTAGTTTGGTGGAAGGGATAGCTTTCTTTCTTTCTCATCCCCAGTCCTTCCCAGATGTCTATTTTTCCTCCTTCTCTTTTTTTTCTGCTGCCCTATGAAAATGTGATGAGATTGTGAAATCTGATGTAAATCAGTAATTCTCTTCCTCCCTATGCTTACCTACTTTTCTCCCATACCTTTTGAAACATTTTTAAAATCTGGCAAGTCTATTGGTTCCTCTTTGAGTGCTTGCTCATTCTATTCGAAGTAAATGGGCGTGCACCACGTGCACAGATCGCCGGAAAGTTTTCCCTCAGAAGTACCCATACGGTCAGCACTGGAACATCCTGGAGTTGCACCTTCATGGCACTCTATATAGGGCCTACCAACACTCCTTCCCCTCAGTTCCTTCTTACCGCCCGTGACAGTTGCTGGAACTCTGTTCTCTTGCTTAGCAAATGCTTCCCTCTCGAGTCGTTTGACTCAAGTACCTGTAAATAGTTGGTTTAATAGTTCTTTGTTGTTTTTCTGTAGGATAGTTAGATATTCTAGTTTATCGGATTGTTAAGCTCCCCTTCCCCTCCGGGGACGGGGTATGCCTGGCTTCAAGCCCTGTCAGTCCTGCCTGAAGCCTGTGCCGAGAGACGACCTGCACTCTGCCTGCTTTAGGTGTCTTGGGGAGTCTCATCAACGTGAGAAGTGCAAAATTTGCAGAGGATTCAAGCCCAACACTCAGAAGGAGCGCAGTCAAAGACTGACATTCCCCTTAATGGAGGCCGCCCTTCGTCTCACAGAACAGAGCTCCTCTGCATCGGTGCACTATGCCCTGGCCACCGTCAAAGAGCTGGCGAGAAAGGACTCAGCACCGAAAGACACTTGGTACCAGCATGCCTCCCTGGCACTGAAGGGCACAGCGCACGGAGGTCATTGGCACCGATTCCACTCTCCAGTGCCGCAGAAGAAGTCCAAGACAGGCAGGGGGTGTTCTCCAACACCTGAGGCTTCATCGGCAGAGGCCAGTATAGTGTGACCCATGCTGCACCACTCAAGCACTGAGCCGGCTTCATCGGTTCCGTTGACTCCAGCACAGAGAAGGGTCTCGTTGAGTCCGGAACCAATTGACTCTCCACATAGAGAGAGACAGGAGGAGGACATTCAACTTCCCTCCACCACTGAAACCTTTGAGGCGGACAGAAACATTATTGAAGAGACGTCACTGCCACTGGCCACTTGTCATAGTCGGGAGCCAGCACCAAAGAGATCAGCGGTACTGTCCAGGGGTAAGCCAGCCATGAGGACTAGGTCTAGGTCCCCTTGGCACCGCTCCCTGGCACCGCCCCCCCATGGTCGCCAAGAAATAAGCATTTTTCAATGGACTCGGAGACTGAGTTGTATGTCTCACGGGAGAGCCAGCACCGTGGCAGACAGTGACGTTGCACCAGCTATCCCATTTTCACACTGCATGGTCCCAGATCACCTCGGACCAGTGGGTTCTTCGCACTGTGAAACTGGGATACTCCCTCCAGTTCTCCACCTTCCCAACCCCCTTCCATTCCTTGTTCCTCTTCAGGGACCCTCTCACAAGCAGCTCCTTCAGTAGGAGGTGCAGGCACTCTTACAGGTCGGAGCAGTAGAGGAGGTTCCTCAGGATCTCTGGGGAAGGGGTGTTTATTTCTGTTACTTCCTAATCCCAAAAGCAAAAGGGGATCTCTGCCCTATTCTCGACCTGCGAAATCTCAATAGATACATGAAGAAGTTGAAGTTTTGCATTGGTATGCCGCCCTCAATTTGAAAGACACTTACTTCCATGTGGCTATCTTCCCAGCCCACAGGAGATTTCTCCATTTTGTTGTCAACCAAGTACATTACCAATTCACGGTCCTGCCCTTCAGCTTGTCAGCAACTCCCTGTGTTTTCACCAAGTGTATGGCGGTGGTAGTGGCTTTTCTGAGAAGGATGGGAGTCCAAGTGTTTCTCTACCTTGACGACTGGCTGGTTATTGATCGTACCAGGGACCAAGTGGAAAGGGACATGGGGTTCATAAAGATCACGTTCGACAAGTTGGGCCTTATCCTCAATGTGCAGAAGTCGACTATCACCCCCACCAGGCGAATGAATTCATTGGGGCTATACTGGATGCAGATCAAGCCAGAGCGTACCTTCTGGAGGCTCGCTTCCATACCATTCAGGGCATCATAGAGAATCTGTGTCTCTATCCACACACTACAGCCCGGAACTGGCTAAGGCTTCTGTGACACGTGCCGTCATGCACATATGTGGTGCAACATGCGAGACTGCACCTCAGGCCCTTCAAACTTGGTTAACTTCGGTGTACCGCCCAGCGTGCCACAGTTTAGACAGAATAGTTTCCCCCTCTTCCTCAAGGCTAGAAACCCTGAGTTGGAGGTGCAACCCAGACAATGTTTGTGTAGAAGTTCCCTTCTTGGCCCGCCCAGCCATCTATATTTCTGGTGACAGACGCCTCAGCAATGGGGTGGGGAGCACGCTTGGGGGACACGAGGACGCAGAGCCTTTGGTCCCAGTCGGAACTCCTGCTTCATATCAGTGTGAGAGAGCTGAGTGTGGTGTGTCTAGCCTGTCAGATTTTCCAAGATCGTCTGGAGGGCAAGGTGGTATCGGTTCTAACAGACAATACGACAGCAATATTTTATATAAACAGACGGGGGAGCTCGCTCCTCTCCACTGTGTCAGGAAGTCCTCAGGCTTTGGGATTTCTGCATTGATGAATACACCTGGAAGCATCGTACTTACCCGGGGCTCAGAACACACATGGCAGACAACTTATCCAAATTGGATCAGAACAGTGGAAGCAGATCACTGCTGTTATAGCAACTTAGACAAGTAGCATCTGATGTTCTGCATACACAAAATGTACATATCATCACCACAACTGTGCATGCAGATCTGTTGTCCACACATATAAATGACCAATGTCTAAGCAAATACTCTATCTGTATATGCAGTCATGGTATTTACAGTAGAAATTAGGTGGACTGTAAGGCATGCATCTTGAGTTGCAATTACGGACTTGCGTTTTTGAAAATCAGGTCTATAGTTATTGGATAAAGAATTCCTAAAGTAAATATTGTGTCTTATACATACAGCTTTGTCAGTTTAATTAGTTTTCTTCAAATCCAAGGCTTGTCTACACTTACCTCAGAGATTTGGTGGCAGTCGACCGGAGTTACGCAAACTGTGCAAAAAACTTGCACAACTCCCGTCGACTTCTGTGCTTCAGTTCTGCGCTCCGTCTTTATTGCATGCACCACAGCGCTACGCCACTTGAGGAGGTGGTCTTAATATGTCGATTTCTGGATCGACTGAGTCGGTTTTGACTGACCGCTCAGTTGATCCAGATAAGTCGATCTGACAGCGGCGAATTTGCCACCGTCAGTGAAGATATAGCCTCAGTTAAGAAATATTTAGTCATTCATTGTGTGTGTAATTTTTTTCTTGTTTTAGTGTAGCACAATAATATAGGCAGTAACTTTCTGTTAATAAAACTGAAAAGCTGCCTTAAAATAACTACCATACTACCTCAAATTCAGTCATCAGCTCTTATGAAAGACAGTGTTGGATTTGGTCACTACTTGGAAGGAAAATTTTCAAGAAAAAAACTTCAGCTGTGTAGGAAGTGCTAAGGAGCTGTCTGGAGTCAATACTGAACCAATGCCCCCATTTGGTGGTAGACTCTATGCTATTGGAGGTGTCATGTCTTTTGCATAAAACCAAGGTCCTGACCACTTGTGGTCATGATCAGATGGCAAGATACTCCTGACATTCTTCTAAGGGTTAGAGATGTTAGCTCATGGCTTTCTGGATAAATTCCAATTTCAACAATTGCATTCTGTCTGTCTACAGGATTTCTCATGGTTTTGACAGACTATAGTAAAGACTCTCAGATCATAGTCATGGATCACAAGTGGTCACCAGGACTGGCTGGTCAATAATGACGGCTCTTGTCCTTGTCGTCAGCTGAGAGAAATAGATGGAGAAGGGGAGACTTAATTCAGAGCAAAGATAGAGACAGTGGGCCAGATTCTTACTTGGTGTAATCAGAGTAGCTCCAGTAACTTAAATAGGATTTACACCAGCTGTGGATTTGGCCTGCTGTGACTGATTTTCCAGAAAGTGAAAAACACTTATTTATTGCATTAAAAACACTTAAATTCTCATTCTTTTTCACTGAGAAAGTCTGCATATCTATTACAATGGATCTTACTGCTGCCCATGGTTACTTGGAGGCAAAACCATACATGTCAATCAAGGGAAACTGGGGATGACACACTCCTGAAGACTCCGCCAGCCAGCTTGAACTGGCTGCATCAGCTGCAGGAAGGCGTAACCGGTTCTGCTCCTTGGAACAAGAAAATAAAACACTCAGAAAAGGGTTCTTTTTATCTTGGCTTATTGGATTCTAAGCATTGTTAGACTGTTATTTAGCTTTGTGGGGGGGCTCTGTAGCAAGATTACTGGAAACCACTTTCTAATACTGAAGTAGCTGGCTGCAGCAGCTTCTAGTGTAGCATGTCTGGGCAGCCTGTTCTGGCAGGAACACCTCACAAGTAGCCAGAGAGAAAAGTCAGCAGAAAAGAGTGCAAAAATGCCTGGACTAACATAACCCTACTTGCTGTGGGTTGACCAAGCCCACCTATATGGTCTCCTCTATATAGCCAGCCCTGAAGGGACGAGAGAGAGAGCAGCCCAGACATGAAGAAACAAGCAGGAAATAAGAGGCCTCTTGGCTTACCACTTATTTCTAACTATTTCCCCTGCCTTCTTTAACAAGGTGTGAGTCAGCCCTTTTGGAACTCTTCCTGGCTTTCTGTAGGATTCAGTGAGTCAATATGGCTGTGCCATGTGAAGGCCTCCCTTGCCCTTTCCTCAGGAAGGGGTTAAGAGAGCAGCTTTAAAGTTCAAGGAAACCTTGTAGGGATCATCTTAAGAGTGATCTTTTCCAGTGTTACACTTACTTCTCTAGCACAGCAGCAGTACAGTTCTCCATGGAGATCCCCTCTTTAGTGATAGTCTCCTTCTGCCCTACAAATAACAGAGAGAGAGGGGGGTCGAACCTTGTAAGATCAGAGTGTGCTCAGTGGTTGGGCCCTGTGAGGTTAATTAATCTTGTTCTCCCTCCCCCCCCCTTATAAATTTGAGAAACAGTGAAGGAAAGGTAAAGGTATCAGGAAAGAAGCTGCAGATTCTGAGCACAGGAGTCTCTCCTCCACAAAGGAAATTTTTAAGACTTGCTTTTCCCGGTAAAATGAGCAAGCCATTCAAGGACTCTCTGTTCCTCCTTCTTTTCCTTTTCTAATTTGCCACAATTCAAATTTTCCCAGGATAAAGGCTCTAAAGGGACAAAAAAGGGCCCAGGAAATGCAGAGGAACCTCATTAATCTTTCTGAGAGCTTGGGCAGCTTTTTTTTAGACTAGGGACTTAATATCTTAATATCAAGGAAGATAAGGCCATTGTGGAGAAACTAAACAAATTCTTTGCATCTGTCTTCATGGCTGAGGATGTGAGGAAGATTCCCAAACCTGAGCCATTCTTTTTAGGTGACAAATCTGAGGAAATGTTCCAGACTGAGATATCATTAGAGGAGGTTTTGGAACAAATTGATAAATTAAACAGTTATACATCACCAGGACCACATGGTATTCACCCAAGAGTTCTAAAGGAACTCAAATGTGAAATTGAAGAACTACTAACTGTGGTATGTAATCTATCATTTAAATCAGTTTCTATACCAGATGACTGGAGGATAGCTAATGCGATGCTAATTTTTTAAAAAGGCTCCAGAGGCGATCTCAGCTATTACAGGCCAGTAAGCCTAATTTCAGTACCAGACAAATTGGTTGAAACTATAATAAAGAACAGATACATAGATGAATATGATTTGTTGGGGAAGAATCAACATGGTTTTTGTAAAGGGAAATCATGCCTCACCAATCTACTAGAATTCTTTGAGGAGGTCAACAAAGGTGATTCAATGGATACAGTGTACTTGGATTTTCAGAAAGCCTTTGACAAGGTTCCTCTTAAGCAAAGTAAGCAGTCATGGGATAAGAGGGAAGGTCCTCTCGTGGATCAATAACTGGTTAAAAGATAGGAAACAAAGGGTAGGAATAAATTATCAGTTTTCAGAATGGAGAGAGGTAAATAGTGGTGTCTCCCAGGGGTCTGTACTGGGACCAGTACTGTTCAACATATTCATAAATGATCTGGAAAAAGGGGTAAACAGTGAGGTGGCAAAATTTGTAGATGATACAAAACTACTCAAGATAGTTAAGTCCAAAGCAGACAGTAAATAATTACAAAGGGATCTCACAAAACTTGATGACTGGGCAACAAAATGGCAGATGAAATTCAATATTGATAAATGCAAAGTAATGCACATTGGAAAACACAATCCCAACTATATATATAAAATGATGGGTTCTAAATTAGCTGTCCAATCAAGAGAGAGATCTTGCAGTCATTGTGGACAGTTCTCTGAAAACATCCATTCAGTGTGCAGTGGCAGTCAAAAAAGCTAACAGAATATTGCAAAACATTAGGAAAGGGATAGATAAGACAGAAAATACCATATTGCCTCTTTATAAATCCATGGTATACCCACATCTTGAATACTGCATGCAGATCTGGTCTCCCCATCTCAAAAAAGATATATTGGAATTGTAAAAGTTACAGAAAAGGGCAACAAAAATAATTAGGGATATGGAACAGCTTTCATATGAGAAAAAATTAATAAGACTGGGACTTTTCATCTTTGAAAAGAGACGACTAAGGGGGGATGTGATAGAGGTCTATAACACCATGACTCGTGTGAAGAATGTAAATAAGGAAGTGTTATTTACTCCTTCTCAAACACAAGAACTAGGGGTTACCAAATGAAATTAATAGACAGCAGGTTTAAAACAAACAAAAATTAGTATTTCTTCACACAATGCACAGTCAACCTGTGGAACTCTTTGCCAGAGGATGTTGTGAAGGCCAAGACTATAACAAGGTTCAAAAAAGAACTAAAATTCATGAAGAATAGGTCCATCAATGGCTATTAGTCAGGATGGGCAGGGATGCAAAACCATGCTCTGAAGTGTCCCTAGCCTCTGTTTGTCAGAAGCTCAGAATGGGCAACAAGGGATGGATCACTTGATGATTACCTGTTCTGTTCATTCCCTTTGAAGCACCTGGCATTGGCCACAGTTAGAAGACAGGATACTGGGCTAGATGGACCATTGGTCTGACCCACTATGGCCATTTTTATGTTCCTTTGTTCTTTTCGATCCCTTTTCACAAGTGCCTGTAGATTTTTTTCTGTCTTTAAGGGTTGTCATCCTGGTTGCCATCGCTTCAGGAAGGATTACAGTTCTGGAGACTTAAACTATTACACTCTCATAGACTGTAAGGCCAGAAGTGACCATCACGATCATCTAGTCTGACCTCCTACACCCTACAGGCCATAGAACCTCACTTACCCACTCCTGTGCTAGACGCATAATCTCTATCTGAGCTACCGAAGTCCTCAAATCACAATTTAAAGACTTCAAGTTACAGAGAACCAGTCGTTTACACTAGTTTAAACCTGCAATTCTATTTCTATTACTCCAGTTTTCAAGGTGGTCCAAATCTTGTATGATATTCCAGTCCTCCTCCATATTGGTAATACCTCCCAACTTTGTATCAGCCACAAATTTTATTAACACAGTACCATTTTTTGTGTCAAGGTCATTAATAAAAATGTTAAATAAAATTGGTTCCAAGTCTGATCCCTGAGGAACTCCATTAGAAACCTCCCTTCAGCCTGACAGGTCACCAGTCTGCATGACCCGTTATAGTCTCCCCTTTAACCAGCTCCTTATCCACTTTCAATTCTCATATTAATCCCCATCTTCTCCAATTTAACTAATAATTTCCCATGTGGAACTGTATTAAATGCCTTACTGAAATCCAGGCAGATTTGCTCTACTGCATTTCCTTTGTCTAAAAAATCAGTTTATTTTCTCAAAGAAGGAAATCAGGTTGGTCTGGCACAGTCTGCTTTTTGTAAAACTATGTTGTATTTTATCTCAATTGCCATTTACCTGTACCACCTCAATTATTTTCTCTTCCAAATTTGTTCCAAGACCTTGCATGCTATTGAGGTAAGAGTAACAGGCCTGTGGTTTCCTGGATCACTTTTTCCCCCTTTCTTAGCAATTATCCAGTCATAGGGTACGACCGGCAGTTTACAGATTCATTAAAAATCATTGCTGTTGGGATTACAATTTCATGTGCCAGTTCCTTTAATATTCTTGGATGGAGATTATCTGGGCCCCCTGATTTAGTCCCATTAAATAATTTGAATTTGACTTCCACTTCGGATGTGGTAATTTCTACTTCCATATCCTCGTTCTCATTAGCCACCCTGCCATTACCCCTAAGATCTTAATTGGCCTAATTAAACACTGAGGCAAAATATTTGTTTAGGTGTTGGGCCATGCCCAGATTATCTTGAATCTCCACCCCATCCTCAGTATTTAGCAGTCCCACTTCTTCTTTCCTTGTTTTATTTTTATTTATATACCAATAGAAACTTTTACTATTGGTTTTAATTTCATTTGCAAGCCAATCCTGCTTGGTTTTTTGCTGTTCTCACTTTATCCCTACACTTTCTGACCTCCAAGAAGTAACTTTCCTTGCTGATTCCTCCCATCTTCCATTCCTTGTAGGCTTTCCGCTTTCTCTTAATCACCTGTTTGAGATGCTTGGTCTGCAACCCTTCCCTACACATTTTTTCCCCTTGCTTGGGATGCAGGCTTCAGATGGTTTCTGCAGTTTTGACTTAAAGTAATTCCATGCCTCCTCCACATTCAGATCCTTGAGTTCTTCACTCCAGTTCTCTTCCCTAACTAATTCCCTTAATTTTTTTAAGTTTGTCCTTTTGAAATCAAGGACCCAATTGCAGATCTTTTTTTGTTTATCCTTCTATTTAGTTTAAACTGAATTAGCTCATGATCATTCTAACTGGGGTTGTCCCCTACAACCAGCTTTTCTATGAGGTCCTCATTATCACCAACTCTAAATCTAAAATGGCATCACCTCGTGGTTCAGCAACTATTTGGTGAAGAAATCTGTCAGCTATTATATCAAGGAAAAGCTGGGCCCTACTATTATTTGTAGCACTTGTCTTCCAATCTATATCTGGGAAGTTAAAATCTCCCATAATCACACAGTTCACAGTAGTATTTATTTCATTAAAAACATTAAAGAGGTCTCTATCCATAGTCAAATTGGATCCTGGGGTCTGTAGGAGACTCCACGGGGGAACCTCTAGTAGCTTTCTTTCCCAAAGTGATTTTGGCCCAAACATATTCTGTTTTATACATTCCATCACTTTTAATTTCTTTACAGTCTACCTTATCATTAATATACAATACCACTCCACCACCTTTACCTCTACTTCTGTCTTTCTTGAAAAATACATACTCTTCAATATCTGTACTTCAGTCATGACTACTATTCCACCATGTTTCTATTATCCCTATAATATCTGGTTTCATTTCCTGCACCAGTAGTTCTAGTTCCTCCATTGTGTTATCCAGAGTCCTTGCATTGGCGTACAAACATCTTAATTGTTTCTGCTTGGCTTCGTCCACATTCCTTATCCAATTGGGTAGTTATTCTACTGCAGTATCGCCTACCTGACTGCTAGCTTCATTGGTATTGGCACTATCTTTCCTTTTAATGTCCATTCTTTTTCCCACTGCTGTTCTTTTCTCCATTTCTATATCCTTTCTTACTTGATTTTCCTCTCTCTAAATGTTAGAATCAGGGTGTGAGATTAGTTGAGCATCTCTCAAGCGTCTCCCCTGAGGTCCTAATGTAAAGCTTTTTTAATCCGTTGTGCCAACCTCTCAGAAGTCTATTTCCCTCCCTACTTAGGAGGAGTCCATCCCATAAGAACAGTCTTCTGTCCATGAAAGCTTCCTATTGGTCAAACATCCCAAAGCCCTCCTCATAGCACCACTGTCTGAGCCATTTGTTGATTATCATAATCTTGTCTCACTTTCGTTCTCCTTCTCTAGAGACAGGTAGAATGCCACTGAAGATCACCTGAGCCTCCAGCGAGAATATGGTTGATCATTTGTTCCCATGTAAAGGACAATGAATGGATTCTTGCCTGCTCCCAGGTTTACATCCTGTATTTTAGCTCCTGGCAGATAGCACACCCTTTGGTTCTCTGGATCAGCTCTGGTGACAGGGCTGTCTGTTCTTCTTTGTAGGGAGTAACCAATCACATATACCTGTCTTTTCCTGGTGATGATGTGATTCTCCAGCCTTCCTCCTGTTCTGGCTGCAAGTCCTCTTGTCTTTTATTCTCCCTTGCAATCTTCTGCGAGTCATCCTGTGTCTTGCTGGGGCTCTGAACTCTGGGTATCTCCATTTACTCTTCCCTTTTTCTTATAGGACTAGCCGCACTTCTTTTCTTCCTTGCTTTCCCATCTTCAGTTACTGCCTGCTGGGCCACTTCTTCATTTTCTAACTCAGCAAAACAGTTCCTAAGCACTGTTTCTCGTTCACTAGCTGGTCTTTTCCTCAGCCTGGTTCTCATAGTCACATGCTTCCATAGGCTACTTTCCTCACCCAGCAGTCTCCCCTCAGACTTCTTCAGTCCAGCTTGCATCTGCAAGTCTTGACTTTTCCCTTTAGCCTCCTCTTCCCTTCCTTCCATCATCTGCTCGAATCCCCTTTGAAATTCAAACATAGTTTTCACCTGCATCGCCAAGCCTCAGATCTTCTCTTCTATCAGCTCTATCAGGTAGCACTTAATACAGACAAAGCTCTTTTCAGATACCCGCTCCAGGATCATGTACATCCCACAGCTTCCACATTGTCATCTTCATTGTCTCATCCATTCCCTGGGTCACTACAACTGCTGATTCTGTATCTGTCATAGCCTTCTTGCCTAAAGTTGTGTCAAGGAAAAAGAGAAAAAAACAAACAAAATCAAAACCCCAAACAAATACCAAAACAAAATGAGAGCATCACACACTTCCTCCCAAACTCCCTTTACAAACTCCCACTCATACTCTCCTGTTTACGCTCTGTTTGCTGGTTCCTGTGCTGCTCCTCCGTTTTCTTCACACTACATCTTTTTATGTTGGATATAAGCCTTCAGGCCAAGTTTCTGTGACTCTAAATAAATAAGCATGAACATTTGAGGAGAAAACAACTTCTACTTTTGAAAGTTGCTGAAATGTACCAGTTTAGTCATCTAATAACTGAAGCTATATCAGCAGCATTTACAAAAAATTATTATATGGCTTATAACCAATAGAGCTAGATATTTTCTGAACTGTATATTGCATTCAATATTGATTTTTAGAGCTCTTCTGGCATCAAGAATATAGAATTATGAAAGGGAGAAGTGTTCCACAACTTTATATAGAAGGAGATGTGTACAAGAGACTCTCAGATTTGATTTAGACTGAAGAAGTTTGGGATCCCTTGGAATATCATCTTTTGCTTTGTTCTCAAACATTGTGTTAGTGATGTTTTGTGCACTTTCTTGGCAGTTTTAACAAATGTGCCTAGAGAGATGGTCATATTCCAGTTGTAGAAGTGAATAATTTATAATTCGCTTATAAAGGCTGTTAACTGCTTTCAGTTTTTGCAAAGAAAGTTCTTCTTCGAGTGCTTGTTCATGTCGATTCCATTCTAGGTGTGTGCATGCCCCCGTGCACAATTGCCAGAATTTTTCCCCTTAGCATCATCCATAGGGCCAGCACCTCTGGAATCCTGTGCTCATGTCGTGGTATATGAGGCGCTGCTGGCCCTGTGTCCTTACAGTTCCTTCTTTCTGCCTGTGATGGTTGCTGGAACCCATATCACTATTGCTATCACAAGTACTCAGTTATCCTTTAGTAGTTCAAGTTTAAGTTTTAGGTTTTACTAGTGTTAGTAGTTTGTAGTTAATGTAATGTCCTGTTTAGGACTTTTACCCGTAGTGGGACATGCCCTGCTGCCCGGGGTTAAAGCCCTGTGTAACTTGTTCCAAGCCCTTTCCACTCAGTGACCCCCATGACAGCTGCTTGAAGTGTCTGGGGGAAGAGCACAGAAAGGACAAGTGTAAGATCTGTCAGGGCTTCAGACCCCAAACAAGAAAAGACAGGGAGATCCAGCTAAAAGCCCTGCTTATGGAGGTGGAGCTGAGACCAGCTTTGAACACTCCTGCGCCCACTTGGTGCGGAGTACGGCAGCCTTGGTGCAGAGTTCCCTGCTAGCACTGAACTCTTCATGGCGCCGTTCCTCTTCCCTGTCACTGAAGAGGGGTCAAACAAAACAGCGCACAAAGAGGGGCCGCTCCCTGACACTGAAGAGACTGACGAAGGGAGCACAGTGCCAGGACTCTTGTCAGGATAGTGGCCTGAGCAGAGACACCGTACTCGAGGGTCTCCACCTAGAGCACTGTGCCCTTTGAGGGAGCCACCCCGATGCTGTCGGGTGTAAGGGGGCCCCTCCAGTTAACATCCCAACGATGCCGGAGGCATTTCAGGATGGAAGGGACCTGATGGCCCTACCATTGCTGCAAACCCCGAGGCTCCCCCCCAGCACTGGATAGAGAGAGGGTCCTGTTGTCAAAGGGGAAGCTGGCGATAGTGGCCCCGAGACACTCGCAACGGTTGGCATCGCCAGGCCTATGTTCACCGGCATGGAGGAGGTCTTCACCCTCATGACGCCAGGCGCTGGGATCATGGTCGTGATCTCCAGTGTTAAGACGCTCTCCCCGATTCAAGCGATGCTTACATTCCACACGACACTGGTCCTCGACACTGCGGCACCAGTTCCCGCTGCCGTGTTACTGATCAAAGGGCTCCTGGCACCATTCTATGGTATCCTGCTCCCTGGCACTGCACCGGCATCTGTCTGGGCATCACCATGCCAACGGTTCAAGACATCAATTTCCATCTCCGCGACGCCACTCCCTGGTGCCACATTGCAGCAGGGAGGCACCTACAGGTTCCCCAAGGTCCCCTCGGGAGTCCTACTCTTCAAATTCCTAAGTGGACCGCTCCAGAGACAGCCGCTGCCAGCAACCCTCCCTCCCATAGGATGGCCTCAAGGGCAGTGGCCAGTACAATGGCCTTATTGGAGCCCCTGGGCATTCCTTATGGTGCCAGGCCCCCAGTTGTTTTGATCCTCGGGCAAAGTCTCCGGGGTACCAACAGCACAGGAGGAGGTTTGCGATTCAGCATTGGAACTTGACACCAAGCCCCAGCCGCCCGCCTTGGTCCGGGTGCAGGAGGAAGTAGTACCCCTTTCACCAGTTCTGCTATCCTCCTCCTCATCTCCAGATGAGGCGGTTGCCAGTGCAGAGCTATCAGCCCTGCTAGACAATTTCAGGACTCACCAAGACCTCCTGAAGAGGGTCGCTTCCAATTTGGGCCTGAAGGCTGAGGAGATCAAGGACACTTCGGAAACCCTCTTTGATGTTTTGACAGCTGTGGTACCGGCCCGGGTTGCTGTGCCAGTGCATGAGGGGGTGCTCAAAGTGGTTAGGGCCCTGTGGCACACACCATCTTCACTGCCACCAACATCTAAAAGGGCCAAAAAAAAGTACTATGTCCCGGCTAAAGGATTTGAGTACCTCTTTACTAACCTGCCCCTGGGATCTCTAGTGGTGGCGGCAGCCAATGAGAGGGACAGGCCAGGGCAACCGAGTTCCACTCCGAAAAATAAAGACTCAAGGAAACTGGACTTGTTCGACTGCAAAATTTATTCCACAGCCAGCCTCCAGTTTTGAATTGCCAACCAGTACACTCTTCTGGGTAGATACAATTTCAACCTCTGGAATTCGCTATCGAGTTCACCAAGGTGCTACTGGAGGAACACTCCCAGGTCGTTACCACCATTTGGGATGAGGGCAAGATGGTGGCCAGAGTGGCATTGCAAGTAGCGATGGACACAGCTGATTCGGCGGCAAGATATATGGCCTCAGAGGGCTCTACCCTTCAGTTTTCCTCACCTCCTCCCCACCACCCCCTTCCCTGTCCTTCTTCAGGGACCGCTCTCATGATCAGCTTCTCATCCAGGAGGTGGAAACCCTTCTGAGGGTTGGAGTCGTGGAGGAAGTACCTCCAGACATGCAAGGGAAGGGATTCTATTCCTGATACTTCCTTTTTCCCAAAGCAAAGGGGGGCCTCAGACCTATCCTGGAGCTGTGGTGTCTCAACAAGTATCTCAAAATACTGAAGTTCTGCCTGGTCTCTCTACCCTCTATCATTCCTTCTCTGAATCCAGGATACTGGTATGTCACTCTTGACCTAAAGGACGCGTACTTCCATATCTTGATTTTTCCCAGCCACAGAAGATTCCTCAGATTTGTGGTGGGTCATACCCATTACCAATTCACGGTGCTACCCTTTGGCCTCTCTTCCCCCCCAAGAGTATTTACGAAGTGCATGGCAGTGGTAGCCGCACACCTAAGGCGCCAAGAGGTGCAGATTTATCCCTACCTGGATGACTGTCTGATCAGAGGAAGGTCCCAGTCACAGGTATGCCTCAACATATATCTTGTAAAATCCACCTGTCATTAATTGGGCCTGTTGATAAACGAGCAAAAGTCGATTCTCGTGCCGGTTCAGCGGATTCAGTTCATGAGAGTGATTCTTGACTCCCCTTGAGCCAGGGGCTTTCTACCAAAGTCTCGTTTCCAGGCCATGTCCAGCTTCATTAACAGCATTCGTGCTGTCCCCCACACGACAGCCCACACTTGCCTGCAGCTGCTAGGTCACCTGGCAGCATACACTTACATGGTGAGATTTGCTCACCTAGAGCTCAGACCATTACAATCTTGGCTGGCCTCAGTGTACTCCCCGAGCAGGCATGACTTGGATCGAGTGGTTATAGTGCCCCAGTCAGTTTTGGCCTCTCTAAGCTGGTGGGACGACTGTCACTTGATGATGCAGGGCATGCCCTTCGAAAGCCTCACCCCCTTGGTTACACTGGTGTCCGATGTCTCAGACTTCAAATGGGGGCCTCACATCAATGGCAACCTCAGCATGCAGGGGACATGGTTGGCAGCAGACCACCATCTCCATATAAATATCAAAGAGCTCAAGGTGATATGCCTAGCCTGCCAGGTATTCCTCCCCTACATGGAGGGGCAAGTGGTACAGGTTCTAACAGAGACAATACCACTGCAGTGTTTTACATCAACAAGCAGAGAGGTGCACACTTGTTGAACCTTTATCAGGAGGCTATGCTTCTGTGGGACCCAGCCATTCAGAACAACTTCCACATCATGGCGTCACACCTACCAGTGGCCAGAAAGACCATTGCGGGTTGACTCAACAGATCCTTCTTACCTTGCCATGAGTGGTCTCTCCATCCTCAGGTGGCCAATATGATCTTCCAGAGATGGGGAACTCCCTGAGTGGACCTCTTTGCTTCCAAGCAGAACAAGAAATGCAACCTGTTCTGCTCACTTCTTAGGACCGACGAAGGGGCACTGTCCGATGCTTTCCTCCTCTCATGGACAGGGTCACTTACGTACGCCTTCCCGCCAACACCTCTGATCCACAGAATCCTGCTGAAGATCAAAAAGGACAATCAGATGTGATTTTGATAGCCCCCGTTTGGCCGAGACAACATTGGTTCAGCACATTGCTGGAATTCTCAACTGCGCCCCTACTAGAACTGCCCCGTTGACCAAATCTGTTGTTGCAGAACAACAGCTTGCTCCTACACCTGGATTTGGGATCCCTCCATCTGACAGCATGGAGGCTGAATGCAGACAAGTGGGCCTGCTCATCTCATGTCCAGCAGGTTTTAATGGGCAGCAGGAAACCCTCTACCAGAATGTCTTATGCAGCTAAATGGAAGAGGTTTTTCGGCTGGGCAACGGACTGGAATATCCTGCCAATGCAGGCCTCGATACAATCTATTCTGGACTACTTATGCCTCAAGGGACAGGGCCTAGCACTGTCGTCAATAAGGGTCCACCTCACAACCATTTCTGTTTTTCACCCACCAATTCAAGGAAAGTCAGTGTTCACCCATCATGTGATGGCCAAATTCCTCAAGGGTCTGGAAAGACTTTACTCTCATGTCCAGGACCTCCATGAGACCTAAACCTAGTTTTGTCAAAGCTAACGGGGCTCCCCTTTGAGCCCGTAGCAACATGCTCCTTATTGCTTCTTTTGTGGAAAGTGGCTTTCCTGGTAGCTATTACGACAATGTGTAGATTCTCTGAGATAAGGGCGCTCACCATGGGTCCTCCATACACAATATTCTACAAGGACAAAGTGCAGCTGCGGCCTCACCCAGCATTTCTGCCCAAGATAGTATCCCAATTCCACAACAACCAGGATATATTCCTGCCGGTGTTCTATCCCAAACCGCATAATTCTAGCGAGGAGCATAGATGGCATACCCTGGATGTCAGTAGGATGCTAACCTTCTACATCGAGAGGACCAAACCTTTTCGCAGATCCGCTCAACTCTTTGTTTCAGTGACAGAAAGGATGAAACGACTACCTGTCTCAGAGGATCTCTTCGTGGATATCATCCTGCATCAAGTTCTGCTATGAGCAGACGAACTTACTTCCACCGGAGATCGTTATGGCCCACTCCACCAGGGCTCAAGCCTCGTCAGCAGCATTCCTGGCACAGGTCCCTATACAGGACATTTGGCCCTACGGATACTGCTGAGGGAAAAATATTTTGGCGACCATGCACATAAGTGCGCGCACACCTAGAATGGAATGAACATGAGCAACACATCTCGAAGAACAACAGTTACAGAAGGTTAGTAACAGTCTTTTGTCTCTCTACTTGATATAAAGTAGTTACTTAAAGTGCAAAAATAATTCACAGAATTGTCCTCTGCCCTTGAAAGTTCAGCTCAGTGTTTAATTGATTCAGCAGAATTTCCATTTTTTAGAAATGTAAAATCTTTCTCCAAGTGTGCTTTTCTAGAATGTAGTGTGTTAGGGGTTAAGATCAAACACCCTCTGGACTCATTTCAAGAAAGAGTGTGTCAGTTTATGCACTTGACTGCAAGGTACTGTAAATATACACTCACTCCCCCCCTTAGTTGAAACTCCATCAAGGTCTTCTGATCACCCTACCCAATAATAATGTACAAAACCTGACTTTTGTGCTGAGCTGGAAGGAGTAGGTGAGAAAATTAAAGGTGCAATCCTGCAAGGTGCTGAATGGCCTCAACTCCCATTATAATCCCATAACAGCAGGAATGGGTCCTAGTGTTGTGTGCTATCTAGTACAGTTTTTGAACCCTGTATGGAGAGAGCCTAAATTATATGACTGTTTCAGGCACTGCTAGATAAGAAGAATAAAGTTAAGGAGCCAAAGAAGCCCCTTCGTTTCCTTCAGAAGATAACAAAACCTGTTCCTCGGCCCCTAACTCCAACGCTGCTAAGACCATCAACAGTAAGTTGGATGTTTTTTGAAGTTCTTGCTGTAAGTTATGTATTAATCACTATCAAGTTACTCAAGGAGTGTTCAGAAAAATATGGGAGCTACTTAGTTTTGTCTTCTATACTGTGTTTTCTGCTTAAAAATAAAACTGACAAGCAGCACAGCTTTAGACTTTCACCTACTTACGGCCTATGAGAACCTTGATAGGTACAGGAAATCAGTTTTAAGTACTACAAAATTCTCCAACATTAGGCTATAATATTAGTCCAAAATAGATCCAGGGTGGGTGGATTAGTGTTTAGTGCGTCCTCTTACATCCCTGTACCTTTCTAGGTAAGCCTTTCAGAGTCTTTCTTCCTTAACCCAGGAAATGCTCCCTAAGAGTTGTTAGGATTTTTTTTTAAAAGCAAGTTCCATGGTCCTTTTTTTTCATGAGAAACTTTTTTCCAAACACCAGTCATTCCTGGTTCTCTATGTAGATATTGTGTGGCTTCATTATAATAGTTCCAGTATCATTGAATTTCACCCAAATAAATCCTACCAGCTTCCTGTCCTATTCTTCCATTGACACCTCAAGTGGTCTGATTTAATAGGTCAGTGTTTCTCAATTAAATTTGGCCACGGAACCCTTTTGAACTCGATAAATAATTGCGGAACCCCCCAAACTCTTAACAGTATTTTTACATATGGGGCCCAAAAAAACGTCGAAATAAGCAAATTATATACAAACAACTAGGTCAGCATTTCTCAATTAAATTTCCCCACCGAACCCTTTAGGCTCTGTGGGGAAATTACACTCATACTCGATACCCTCTGCCAAAAAATCCGGGACATCTTCCCTTTTTCGGCGGCGCGGAGAACAGCAGCTCTCGGCGGCACAATGTCACTTTCTCGCGGAACCCTAACAGTGTTCCCGCGGAACCCCAGGGTTCCCCGGAACACCAATTGAGAAACACTGTAATAGGTAACACTTCAGGCTAGCTTTACCTTCTGATGCTTTCACATCCTCTACAGGACTACCAAGTATCTTGCATTGGGCATTGCACTCATGCATGCGGCAGTCTCATCAAGCCTCCCCTGCTAGAATCTCCCATCTTGCAGGGACTTAGTAGGGTTTCTTCTGCAATTACCCCTCCTGGATGCCAAGGCTTTCTGTGAACAAGATGGTGCTTCTGTCGCAACCACCATGGACATATTGGCTGAGAGAGATGAGCATCTCATGAGGCCAAATGTGGCAAGCTGGAGTGACAGGGACAGAAGGGAATGTAATGGAAGACTGAAGAATGGAATAGATTAATATTGGCCTCCACAACCCTTCCTGTTCCCTTCACAACAGCCTGACAAAGAGCAAAAAACTGAATCAAATGACCACCCTGAGACAGGGAGAGATTCAATTCTTGGCTTGGGTGAGAATGACCTGAGATTGTGACCCAGAGAGACGGGCCCTGTGTAAGGACCTGAAGTACTTGAAAACTGCCAGGTCTCCCTGGGGAAGATGGGTGACACCTGGTAAGGTAGGCAGGCATATAAACTGTTAGTTGTTTTGAGGATATGATTTCTGTGGTGCTTTTGTTCTAAGTCCCAGGTCTAGAAGAAGTGGATCATGGGATACTGCCCAAGAAAGATGATAGCTTGAGACTTAAGTGGGTGTGTCCCTGAGGCCATTAAGGGGTCAGAGGTATAGTTACCTTGGGAACTATGACATTCCCACAAGCCCACAGGCTGTCCCTTACTCGCCCCAATACAGTCCCCACTCCCTTCTCCAGGCTCCTCCAACCCCCATCCTGACTGTAAATCCTCCAGCCCGCTCCTGCTTCTGCAGGGTGCAAGTGATAGGTTTTTGCATCCCCTCATGCTTTATGCTAGGTAGGGGCAACCGGAAGGGAAAAGCAGTGACATTATCCTTACTGTCAAGAAAAATAACTCATGTAGCTACACAAAACTTGTCAGCTGTACAGCTTCAAATACAGGGAGTAACTCTGCATCTACCATCTCACGAGAATGTAAATAAACCCTGTAGGGGATTGTTTTTACCTCTCTGGCACTTGATGTGTGTTTGTAATAATTGGGCCTACAAATTTACTCTAAATGTGAGCCCAACTGTGAAAAGTGAGCAAAAGTTTATAAAGTGTCACAATTACCTATAACAATAAATGTTGATGGGGGGAGAGGGGAAATGTAAAGGTGAGAGGGAATGAAGCAGTCACAGACTGTTTTAAGACAATTCCTGGTAAACAAGAGAACTACGGGACTGGAAATTAATGAACCAAAATTGATAAATCAGAAATTAGGCCTAACTGGTAGACAAAACAATGAGAAGATAGGCTATTCAATCCGTCTTTCCCTTTCGGAGTCCTGAAAAAGAAACTTTGTGGGAAAAGCTAGGTACTGTGACTCTGGCTGACTGAAAGATGGCAGCCATCATGGCTACCATCCCCCACTGACCCCTGGGATTCTAGATCTTCTTCATTCTAATCCTGACCAGATTGAGCCAGAGAAAGGGAGCCAAATGATATCACCACCTTGACTGACTCTGGCTAAATCCCAGCCACCACTTGGGATGTAAGACTTTGTCACACACAACCCTCTTGTGTGTTCTTCCCCTTCTCCATCTTATTTCTTCTCTTTCCTATCCCTCTCCTTTTTCCTTCTGTCTAATATGAGTCTGGCTTAGCCGGCCAAGACTGTATTTTGCAACACTGCTCTAAGCCTGTGACCAGAGAGAGGCAGTTACATGCAATGCCTTCAGTAGCCCGATGCTGGTACAAGTTTGCCAGGTCTCAGAGTGGCTGATAAGATCATATGCTGTGTCTGTGTTTCCCTGGTGGTGCGGTGCAAAATAAGAGTCAACATCAGAGACAGAAGCTGCATTGTCTATCTCTGCTGTTCTTTTCTCACCCTGTTTTGTGTGTGTTCATCTTGTTTTGCCTTTTAGGAAAAAGGATTGGACTTTTAAAACACCAGCAACTACAACAATTCCAGTCCATCTCAACTAACTGTTTCTCTCCCCCACTCCCTGAAAGGACAGTTATTACTATCTAAGACTGTGAAACAAGAAGGCTTCTTTCTAACAAATCTCTCCAGCTAAAGGGAGAGGGAATAAGGCACATTATTAAAATAAGCCTTAATACTTTACATTTCAAATACTTAGAGCCGTGCGCAGATACAAAAATGTGGATCCACATCCAACTCACATCCGCGAACATCAACATCTATCCAATCCGCACTCCCTGCTTTACATCTACTCATATCTACACCCGCAGCCCCAGGTCGCCAATCAGTTGTTTTGGTGACCCCAACACTGCCACCCAGCTGCTCCTGCATGACCAGCTGGTTGCTTGACAGCTGACTGGCAGCCAGCTCTGGGGTCCCCATGGAACAGCTGATTGGGCTGCCTGGTGGGAGTAGAGAGGAAGGAGGACCGGGTTGCCTGGGGGGAACAGAAGGGAAGGGGGCTGGGCTGCCAGAGGGTTGCAGAGAAAAGTGAAGGAGGGGCGGGCTCTCCACTGGGGGGTCTCTGGGTCTGGACTAAGAGGGGGCTTAGCCTTCTGTGGTTCCAGAATTGGGCTCTTGCTTGCTGCTGCCCCCCTGACACCCCGATTGTGAAATTATCCCCTGCCGGTGGCGGAGTGACTCGGCCTAGGGGATCCTGGCCCCTCCTGCAGGGATGTAGCTCCAGGGGAACCGGAGCTTGCTCCAGGGGAACCGGAGCTTGCTCCAGGGGACTATCTTTCCTTCCCCAAGGCTGCTGGCTGGGGTAGGTGCTCTGGTCACCAACCCCAGGGGTTCTGTTGAAGAGCTGATCGGCTGCCAGCTCGTGCTCCGCCCGCCCCCCCAAACAGCTGATTGGCAGCTGGCCCCCAACCCCCAGATCTTGAAGGCAGGGAAGCAGCCTCAAAAGCTATGAGCTGTCGATAGCTTCCCTGCCTTTGAGATCCGCATCCAATCCATCATCTGTAAAAAATGATCCGCAGATATCTGTAAATTTGCAGAGCTCTACAACTATTGTTTTTCTCGCTTTTCCGTATCTTTAATCTAATCTAACGTTAAAAAGGATTTTTAATGGTGTTTGCAGAGGTGCTAAGCAGGCTGAGGTCTCTGTATACCAGACTGTGGGCCTTGTTTAAAACTGTTTAATGTTGGGTAGTTTCAGGGTCATGATAACATCTTTGACTTGGCCCATACATTCCATCCTAATTAATACAACATGTGGCAGCTGAGTTCGTTCCCCCTCTGGTTCACAGTCCCCTTCTACCAGTAAAGTATTTTATGCCTTAGTTTCTCCTCTGGCTAGCTGGGTGATTTGATATGGTTTAGTTTTCCAGCCAAACTATAAAGCTTTTCCTTTCTGAAGTAACAAAACTGTATAAACCACAGAAAAAGAAAATACAGTCCTTTGCTCTCCTTAGGCTAAACAGTCCTTTGCCTTGGGTCTGTTTTGGTTTCCCCTCATGATGCAGGGAAGGGAAAGGAGCTTTCTGGAAGCTCCAGGCTGGGACCTGTAAGTGAGACCAGTTGCACACACCAGGCCTCAAGCCCACTCCACTTCTCTCATCCCAGACCCTTTCCTTCTACTTTCCCCACAAGTCTGATGCTTTTCTTCTCAATGCAGGGCTCATAAGCTGTCTTCTCCACTGATCAACTTGCACCTCTCTGGGATTCTTTCCCCTTCTTCGCTCGAAGCTTCCTTTTCCGCAGCCCTCACCAAGCACTTTCACAGGCTTCTTGCCAGGCCTTCGAGCTCCTGAGCTGTCCCAGCCTGGCTCCTTCCAGGGCCCTTGGCAAGGAGAACCATGCCCTGATAGCTAATTTGCCTTACATAATCATGCCCCATTTCACACTAAAGCTTACCACCCTAGCCCTTCTTCTGGGCTGACATCAGAAACAAGCTGTGCTAAGCGTGTAGCCTCTCTTAAAGGGCCAGCACACCCTGTCACAAACCCCAAAATAATACAACTTGTTTACTTCCAATTTGTTAGTCACTGGGTCTTCAAACTCACTATGCTTTATTAATGAACTTCAGGGGAAATTTACTAAATATGCTCCTTCCTTAGTGGTGTTTAGAGCCATAAATACTTGTGAATGATAATAGTGTTCCCAGTTACCTCTCAGTCAAGCTATATGTATATATATATATAGTTCTTTTAACCCATATTGCAATTTTCTCCATCCCCCACTCCTCCCAATCATTTATATTACTTTTCTCTGAACTCCCTCTAGGAACCCCCAGCATAACTTCTTATATAGTCTGTCTGTCCTGTATCTTATAAAATATAGAAATACATATTTCTCTGACATCTTCCATTCCCTGGAAGTCAGAAGAGCAATGATCAAAATCCTGAGAAACTAGGCATATCAGTTGTACTCTGAGAAAGCTTGTTAGATGGAGTCAAGTTTTCTTCTGCTTCCCCTAAAACAAATAATAATTGTAACTGGATTATTGTTGTGTGTTGGCAGAGAGAAGAGGAGCTAGAACTGGCGGTGATCTTTTTGCAGAAATTAATCCGAGGCAGAGCTATTCAGAACATGGTATTCTGTGTCCCTTTGACTATTTCTGACTTCAAAATGCTGAAAGGGGTTATTGAGGGTATATTTAAAAAAAAATCTGTTCCTGATAGCACTGAACTAATCCAGGCCTGAGGTGGTTGAGCAACATGTCCTCCTGTCCTGATCCCATGTCCCTCCACAGCTGAAGTCCTTGCTCTACATCCCAAATTTCTGACAGGAACTTCTAGGTTCCTATCTGTGGAACTCTCTCCCTGAGGATGTCCACCGACATCCTTTATGGCCATAGTCTGAGCTTGGAGTTGGGCCTTTCTATTTAGGTCTGGTCGCTTTTGATCATTTTGCCTATCTTGGGGATCTGTTTTATAGACCTGCTGCTTCTCTCTGTACCATTGGGATTAGCTCTGTTTTACTTATTGTTTTAATTTTTGCACAGTGCCCAGGTGTGAGATGATAGACTCTATGTCAATAAGTAATGCAGTTTTGAAAATGATTTGCTGTGACACTTGGATTTCATGAGTCTTTCCCTCACCTGGAGTGGCTTGATAGGAATGATGTCTTTGACTCCATTGGAGGGATGTGGACTCCCACAAAAATTTTGAGAGTGTCCTTGCAAAGGTTTCCCATCATTTTTAGAGGCTTCTCCCCAACGACTGCAGTCAGCTCAGAATTTTCTGTCTGACTCAGGCGTGAGGCTTTTGGAGGCATGGATTGGTGGCTCAGACTACGTTTCCTACCTATCACCCCATAGTGTGCCACTCCTTGGCTTCCTGACTTCTTCAGAGCCTCCACTCCCCACTGCACACACAGTAGGACAGCAGTCACTGAGCCAAGTAGGGGAAACAGCAGGGGTTGGTTCAGGGGACACCACACAGGACAAAAGCAGCATCAACACCATGCTCACAAACTCACTGCTGACTGAATGGTGTTAAACAATCCGTGAACAATCCCTAATCCCTGTGGGAGGGGAAGAAGAGGCATCCTTATTTGTTTGTATTGCTGGGCTCATACATATGGACAGGCAGGGAGCGGTGGATACTGGAACGGGAGAAAAGAAAAGGACATGGTCCAGGGGAGTGGATAGGGAGCAGGGGTCATTGTGGGGAGAGAGCTGAGTAATGTTCAAGGAAGTACATTGTGGAGCTGGCAGAGGAGGGAGCAGGGAGAGTACCACTCCTCTTAGTCAAAGGGAAGAGAGGATTGGCTCTCCCCAGATTTTTTTTTTATATTTAGTGTGTACTTGAGATTAAATTATCTGCCTAAACAAGCCCACACACATACTCATAGGGGAGGGAACAGTGTCTTTCTCAGAGGTCAAATATCAGTAGACTGACTAAAGAAATGATATTTGGTTATTAAACAGCATAAGAAATCTTTTTTGGGGGAGACTTCTGATTTTTGAATTGATAGGATTGGCAATTCTGCTGGCACTGTAAAGTACCGTCGAGCATGTGTTTAACGCTAATCCCTTCTGGATGTACAAAGATCTGCTCAGTTTTTTTGTTGTGCCCTCCAGTGGCTGGTGGTCTGGGTAAATCCTAGTACAGGGGTCGACAACCTTTGGGAAGGGGCATACCAAGGCTTCCCCCCACCTGTCTCCCACATGCTGGCACCCAGAGGCCACTATTTGTATTTGCGCCCTCCCCCCCGGTCGGCGGCGGGAGGGAATCTGTGGGTCCATTTCCTGCTCTCCCCTTTTGCCCCCCCACCCGCTGCGGGGATGGCGGGGGCGCTGGCCTGGTGGGGTGGCATCGGCTAGGCCCTCCTCTGAGGAACCGTCCCTGCTGACATCCCCAGTGGCCCTCCAGCAGGAAGTGGGAGTGAGGGGGCAGAAGGCTCTGGGGGCAGGGAGAAGACTGCCTGGGGTTGCCTAGATGAGCCGAGCACAGGGGCAGAGCAGGGACCAGGAGGACGGGAGGCTGAGGGACTGGTTCCGGCCCCAAGCAGAGCCGCATGACGGCTGCCCCCCGCCTGCTTTGCGCTGGGAGCAGCACAGCTCTGGTGCCCCCGCTGGGCCCACGTGGGAGAGGGGCGGGACCAGAAGGGGGGAGCAACCGCTGTGTGGCGCGGCACTGCACTGCTTGGGGCCGTGAGCGGCACCGCATGCCGCTCAAAATCATCACACATGCCCCTTTGGCACGCGTGCCACAGGTTACCAACCCCTGTCCAAGTGCAACTGAAAGATAATGGAGGATCTCCTTTGAGTAAGTAGTAAAGACCCATCTGTTCTCTGGAGCAGAAGGGCCTGAGTTCTGTTCTTCATCCAGCACATATGAGGTTTAGCTGACAGCTATAGTGTGTGTCTGGATATGGCCTTAGTTTCATTACAGACAGTTTGGTTTCCTGTCAGTAGCACCAGGGATTTTCCTCAAATGTTCACTTATTAAAGGCAGAGAATTTGGTATCGGAAACAGATGTCTCCAACGGTTGAGGAAAAGGATATTTTCTGTTTGCAGAAATCTCAGATTTTATCTTCTGTTTAATTCCCATGTCTGTTCATTTTATTTGAAAGATGTTTGAAGGGAAGGAAAAGCGATTGGAATTGATCCGTGAACTGCGTACCACTCATGCGCTTCAGGAGGATGGGAAGCTGCTTAAGAAGGCAGAGAAGCAAGTAACACTGGCCTTACAGCGACAACGTGACTTGCATGAGCACAAGGTTTGGCTATTAAGATAGAGGATAACACAGACCCCACTCAGCCATTCCTCCCTTCCTCCCTTTTTAAATGTCTGTTTCTTTGTTGTAACAATACCAACATATCCCCTTGTAACTTCACACCCTCTCAGGTGCCTCTGCTGTGCAGAAATAGACATGAAAGAGGCAAGGCTGGGTTTACCTTCCAACTATTACTAGGTGAATGGCCTCTGGTACCCAGCAGTGGAGTCAGTTTGATAAAGCAGCCCTTGTCCCCCTTCCCCAGAGAGAAATAGGCCTGGACCTCTCCAGCTGGCCAGAATCTAATTGAGATTTGACACATTTCGTTTCTTCCTATTCACTTCCAACCTCTTGGAAGAGCAATGACATTTGAGGATTTCAGTATTTCTAGATGCTGCTTCATGAGCAGGGGGCAGAAGTGTATGACTCTAGGCATAAAACACACACATATTACAGGGGTGGAAGTGAACAATCCCTTTTATTGAACTAAAGAAAAATGAAAGTTGAAAGCCCTGAGATTTGAAATGTCTTTTCACCAAGCCCTGGGAAAACAGAGCAAAGGGGTAGGTAGAGAAGATACCAGCACCAGTTCAATTCAGTCTCAATGACATTCCGAGAGAAAGACATCAAAGGGTACAGATGGTGATCTGTTTGATCTCATATCTCAGAATCTCATTGTGGAATCTGAACTAACCCCTGCTGGCATTTCCTCCACCCCTTGCTTTGCTTTCTGATGGCCTGAGGAAGAGAAACTACAAGTCTCCCAATCTCAGGGCTTTTAACTTTTGTTTAACACATGCAGATGGTTCACCTACAACTTTGTGCTAAGTTTCATTTACTTTATGGGAAAATAGAACAAATCTACATGGGCAAAAATTTCTCTGAAACGTGCATTATGCAATACAATTTATGACAGCAGTACTATTTTGTGAATGTCCTTATTAAAGTGTACCTTCTTAAAGGGAAAATTCCCAAATCCCAACTAAAAGCCAGTTAAATATTTTTATATTTGTGTGCATGTTTCAGAGAGCTATTAGCAACTCTCAATTTTAGGAAGCTGTGGTGGCCATTTTATATGTCAGCAGATCACATGACCATTTGGACTTTGTAGTTTAAAATGGACTGTGTCAGGTAGTACTTCCCAAGGTATTCTACTGAGGGAGAATAAAACTACTTACGATTCTTCAGCTAGGAGGAGTGTGAAAAATTTGGACACGGGTACAATCAGAAATCGTGTTTTGGGGGAATGTTGACTGAAAGCAAAATTCTGATAGAACATTAATCTTGGAATGTATTCAGCAGTATCTCTTTCCTGCCCAAGAAATCATTACACACAAAAAAACAAAACAAGAATTAAGGAGAAGGGACTCATGGTGGTCCCATATCATCTGCGTTTGCTGGTATAGTGGGAAGATTAAATCTTCTTCTCTCTAATTTCACAGCCTCTGGGGCATGAGAGGAGCACTTTCAGTTCCAGCTCTGTATTGCGGTGACATTTTCACATTCCGTTGGATGCTGATTTGGCAATGTGTAGCGCCCTGGGAAATGGTACATAACTCGGAAAAGCCTGTTTGTTTGTTTTTGTTTACATTCAGGCACATTCCACTACCTGATAAGCCATTGCGACAATGGCAAAACATCTCAATCAGCTTCGGAAAATGGTTTTTGCTTTGGCTTATTGCTGCGTAGTCCATGCTGGAGATAATGAGCTTAGATAATATCATTACATTCCCAGAGCACAATCATCCACACAAATCCCATAAAACAATTGAGGTTAGAGGGGTGGAATGGATGGTCTTGTGGTTAAGGAGCCTTGGGTTCTATTCCCAGCTCTGTCACAAACTCCTGGATCTGAATTCCACTGCCTTGAACCTTTTGTTGTTGTCTGCTTCAGAGGTCAAGCGAGTGTAAATCACTACCATTTGGACCTGCAAGCATATTACGCTTATCTCGCACAGGTATAAATTAAAACACAATATATAAAACAGCAGAAAATCAGGTTCCCTGTGTGACCTCAGCAAGTCATTGTACCTTTGTGCCTCAGTGGGGGTAAGACCTACCTCGCTTCAAGGGACGTTGCAAGGCTTTATTAATTAACGTTTGTAAAGTACTTTGAGCTCCTTGGATGGAAGATGCCAATGAGGCCAAGTATAGTTGTTATATCTTGCTACGCTTCAGTGTTCAGAGGAGGGAGGAGGGGTCTTTGTCTGTGAGAGAAGAGCAAGAGAATAGTGCAAAGCAATACACATTTTGTATCTTCTGAAGCGTTGGAAATTTGGTTGCACTTGTGATTATGCAGCCCTCTAAACAACTTACTCCAACACACATCTGTCCTATAAAGGCTTACCTTTGACTTTCTGAATCCCAGGTAGAAGCTGCATTTGCAACTACTGACTCTGGTTCTTCATTCACTGATGAAGGTGAAGGTGTCTTTATGTCACTTATGTATCTCCCATGTTCTGACCCTGGGGACCTGAGCAATCCCTAACATAAGTCAGAGTAGCCTGAAAAGTTGCTGTAATTTACTCTCTGCTGTAACGGCAATCTATTAATTATCTCAGCAGTCCAGAATAGCTGAAGTACCATACACTCTGGCCCCCTCTCTAGACCAAGGGCTGCAAAGGGGGGCAGCAGATGGCTGTTCCAATGGTCCTTCATCAACAGGGAATTCCCTGGAAGTATTCCCAACTGATTAGTTCTGCAGAGTTTGCATACAGGGGCCATAGCAGAGCCCAGAGTCAAGTCCACTGTTTTTATAAGAAAAATGCAAAACACATAAATTAGCCTCGTCCTTGTGTGTAAGTGGGGTTTTGTGTTCTTTCATTTGCCTGTGCTGGTTCAATGACAAAAGGACTTTCATTCTTCAGGTTTTTTAATACAATTCTTGTTTGCTTTTGTTTTCAGCTGTCACTGGTTGAAAATCACTTAGCTCGGATAGAAGGGAGGGCATTAGTGAACATGTTCGATTTCCTGTCCAAAGAGCTGATAAGGCTTCAGGAAGAAAGGAAGATCCATGCTTTTGCCATGCTGGCTGAGAGGCAACGGCGCATCCGAGAAGCAGAGGAGAGTGGACACCGCCAGGTAGAAGAGAGGCGCCGGCGGGAAGAGGATGAGATCTTCAAACAGGCAAGTAGAGGAGACAGAATTCTTCCATTAAGCTAGCTCCTGCCTCTCAGGGAGGTGGATTACCTATATCAAAGGGCGAATCCCTCCCGTCTACCCTGTAGTGTTTTAAGTGTAGACAAGCCCTCAGTGTTTTGACCTTATGTCATGAATTAATCTAGGTCTCTAGACCCCTGCAACACATAGCTCCTCCATCCTTCTCCCAGTTGTGGACAGCAGTCTAGAAGCTCTACCTGGATCATCTCCAGGGCTAAATCTCTGTCCTAAGCCTACAGAGTCAAAGCATTGGGTCTGCTTGCTGAAAGGATTTTTAACCAGAGGTTCTCCAAGTGCTTTTGCACATGTCCATTTCACTATTGGTGCGTGTGCATTCAGTGCACTCAGGTCAGAGACTTTTGGTAGCTGTACTGGTAGGGTGGAAGTTGTGCCTTGCATATCCTTGTGCTGAGAGCCAAAGGCCTAAAGGGCAGAGCTGCTCCACCTCCCTCTCAGATCCTTCTTATCTTTTGTCTGTATTAATTATGCAGAAATCTGGATTCAAGCAGTGTAGCACTTGTGAAGTGGCTATGCCTGCTAATGACAGATCTTCTAGCTGCTTGTTTTGTTTGTGAGAGGGTCATTCCAATACGAGTGCTCTATTTGCTTATCCTTCCTCTCCCAAACAAAGAAATAGAGAGGGTGTTGCCTGGGGGAGCACCTTCTTAAGCAGGTGATGAGACTTTCCTCAGCTGCTCAGAAATCTGAGACACCTTCAACCAGAACTGCTCTTCCTCCTCAGCCTAAAACCTCTCACAAAAGCTCTGGTGAGAAGAGATGTGTATCTCCTTCCTCAGACCAGTTGGGGAAGAGTGGTTTTTCTGAGAAATCAGAAATAAAGATCCAGAAATCCTCTTCATCATCTGAAAAAGATTTGGGAATCAAGGTGGGTAATCAGCTGAACATGAGCTCCCAGTGCAACAATAAGGCCAAGAGGGCTAATGCAATCCTAGGATGCGTAAACAGAGGAATCTTGAGTAGGAGTAGAGAGTTATTTTACCGCTGTGTTTGGCACGCGTGTGACCGCTGCTGGAATACTGTGTCCAATTCAAGAAGGATGTTGATAAACTGGAGAGAGTTCAGAGAAGAGCCATGAGAATGACTAAAGGGTTAAAGAAAACGCCTCATAGTGACAGACGTGAGACACTCAGTTTATTTAGCTTAACAAAGAGATGGCTAAGGGGTGACTTGATTAAAGTCCATAAGTACCTACATGGGGAACAAATATTTAATAATGAGCTCTTCAGTCTAACTGAGAAAAGTATAACAATCCAATGGCTGGAAGATGAAGTTAGACAAATTCAGACTGGAAAAAAGGCATAATTTTTTAACTGTGTGAATAATTAACCATTGGAACAACTTACCACGGGTCGTGATGGATCCTCAATCATTGGCAACTTTTAAATCAAGACTGATTTTTTTTTTTTAAAGTATCTGCTCTATGCATTATTTTGGGGAAGCCTTGTGGCCTGTATTATACAGGAGGTTAGACTAGATGATCACAGTGGTCCCTTCTGGGCTTGGAATCTCTGAGTCTTCCACCCTGAAGAACAAGCATAAGTCCTCCAGTAGCAAATCGACAAGCTGCAAGTGGCAATCCCCAGTACTGTATGAGGCAGTGCTGTTGACTCTGGTACTGATAGTCTCAGCATCATTGAGATGGTACCCTCTTTATTGTTTCCTGAGGTATCAGCTGAAATGTTGCCTTCTCTCTTGGTGCCTGACATGCTGCAGACTCATCACTCTTAGAGCAACTGGGACCAGCTGTACAGTTCAGTACTCACTTTCAAAGAAGCTACCAGTACTGTCATCTTCATCAATACCTACTTTGGTACTGAGAAATCCATATGAACCTACAACTATTCATCAGCTGCTGCTTTGGTATCATCTGTGGTATTTGTTATGTTTAATCCTTGGAAAGTACTTGTATTCAGAGAGAAATCAGCACGGAACACAGAGAGATGCAAACCCATGAAAAGACTTTGTTGAACTACATTAAAACCAGCCAGGACTAGCTGAGCTATCCCCTAATAGTCTAACTCTATTGCTATGGCAACAACCTAAGCTCTGTTGCTACAGCAACCTAGGCAATAAGGCAAGATACAAAATACACAACATAAAGGCTGCTATCAAATCCCCCCTCATTCTTCTCTTTTGCAAACTAAACAAGTCCAGTTTCCTTAGCCTCTCCTCATAAGTCCTGTGCTCCAGCCCCCTAATCATTTTTGTTGCCCTCTGATGTACTCTCTCCAACTTGTCTACATCCTTTTTGTAGTGGGGAGCCCAAAACTGGACACAATACTCTAAATGCGGCCTCACCAATGCTGAATAGAGGGGAATAATCACTTCCCGTGACCTGCTGGCAATGCTCCTCCTAATGCAGCCCAGTATGCTATTAGCCTTCTTGACAACCAGGGCACACGGCTGACTCATATCCAGCTTTTTATCCACTGTTACCCCCAGCTCCTTTTCTGCAGAACTGCTGCCTAGCTCGTCAGTCCCCAGTCTATAGCTGTGCATGGGATTCTTCCTTCCTAAGTGGAGGACTCTGCACTTTTTTTTGTTGAACCTCATTAGATTTCTTTTGGCCCAATCCTCCAGTTTGTTTAGGTCCTTCTGTATCCTATCCCTACCTTCCAGAGTATCTACCACTCCTCCCAGCTTAGTGTCATCCGCAAACTTGCTGAGGGTGCAATCTACCCCATCTTCCAGATCATTAATGAAGATGTTGAACAAAACCGGCCCCAGGACCGACCCCTGGGGCACTCCGCTTGTGACCGGTTGCCAGCTAGACATGGAGCCATTGATCACTACTCGTTGAGCCCTATGCTCTAGCCAGTTCTCTATCCATTTTATAGTCCATTCATCCAACCCATACTACTTTAACTTGCTGATAAGAATACTGTGAGAGACAGTATCAAAAGCTTTGCTAAAGTCAAGGTATATCACATCTGCCGCCTTCCCTACATCCATGGGTACAGCTTCTCCAATGTAAGTCTTCAGAACAGTTTTTGTCAGCTGAAGCGGGAGATGCTTTAGCTTCTCCTTATACAGTGTCTGAGACAAGCAAAACTGCTGTGCCTGTGTCCAGTTCCATGAGTACAGGTTTACCTTCCAACAGTGGGGTTACCCAGTATTCATGTGAGCCAACTGCTGTGGACAAGATATGGAGTGGCACGTCTTCTGACCGGGTGTCACTTTGATCATCCTGAGTCTGCTCTACCACATGCAAATTTTCCTTTTTGGTCCGCCAGGCAGCAGGCTTCTTTTTCTCTGGTTTGCCTGTTCTCTTTGACTCTTCTTCCTTTTGTTTGCAGGCACACTCAGTGTGTCCCTTTTTGCCACATTGTCAACACACTAGGTCTTTACACCAGCATTTCGATGCATGGTGACCTGGCTTTCCAAAGCAGTGACATTCCCGGCTCCCCACTGTCTTGTGGGTAGGTTCTTGTGACACCTTATGCACTCTGGTCGATGCACTGAGCTGTTGGGCTTCCTTTGCAGCCAGCGCCATAGAGATTGCAATTTCAATGGCCTTCTGCCAGGTGAGCTGGGCCTCTGTCAATAGGCGCTTCTGTATTGCTTCATTGTGCAGCCCACACACTAACCTATCACGTAGGGTGTCATTTAACACATCATTAAATTCACGGTGCTCAGCAAGCTTCTTCAGAGCTGCTACAAATTGCACAATTGTTTTACCTTCTTTTTTATTCCTTTTGTGTAACTTAAATCTCTCTGCAGTTACCAGCGGTTTTGGAGAAGAATGTACCTCCAGGATTTTCACAATGTCACTGTAAGATTTTGTCTCTGGCTTATCAGGGTATAAGCTGTGCAATAAAGTGTAGGTTTTAGTTCCTACAACACTAAGAAAATGGGCACCTACCTTCTTTGCATCTGTAATTTCATTTGCAATAACAAAAAGCTGAAAACGCTCAGTATACGAGTTCCATTCCTCTAGAGTCTCATCAAAAGGTCCCAGGGGCCCTGTAAATGTAGCCATTGCTGCCCTCTTTTTTTTTTTTTTTTTTTTCCCCTCTCTCTTCTGTTTTAGTGTCTTTTAATCATGTGTTTTGGGGTCGTTCACACACAATTGCTTGTGATTTCCATTCACTAGCACTGCTTTTGTTTCTTCCCTGTTCCCAGTCTGTCTGCTTCACTTCGATCAGAGCAAAGCAGAGCCTGTTTTATTTTCAGTTTGAACCATCAGTGTAAACAGCCCAGCTCCCAAAACAGCAAAAAGGTTTTTTTCTTACATTGACTTTTACTTCTTTGCTGGTGCAGCACAGTTCGATCTCATATGCCATCACCACTTTTTTATGTTAAATCCTTGGAAAGTACTTGTATTCAGAGAGAAATCAGCACAGAACACAGAGAGCTGCAAACTCATGAAAAGACTCTATTGAACTACACTAAAACCAGCCAGGACTGGCTGAGCTATCCCCTAATAGTCTAACTCTATTGCTATGGCCACAGGCTAAACTCTGTTGCTATGGCAACCTAGGCAATAAGGCAAGACACAAAATACACAACGGTATTGGCTTTTGCACAGGACATAAGATTGTCCATGACCTCAGTACTGACATCACTGTAGCTGTCTTCTTCAGCTTCAGGACTACCTACCTTTACAGTACCAACTTCAATATTACCACTGGTACTGATATCAACAACGGCATCTCCTTCAATGTTCATAGAATCATAGAAGATTAGGGGTAGCAGGAACCTCAGGAAGTCATCTAGTACAACTCTGTGCTCAGAGTAGGACTAACTCCAACTAACTCATCCCATCCAGGGCTTTGTCAAGCCACACCTTAAAAATCCAGTGCTGACTGGATTTCATTGTCCATATTTGTACCACGGTACTCTTTCCTTAAGAAGACCTCTAACTCCTACTGGACTGGCTTCACGTTTCTCAAAAGAGGATTATTATATCTCCCATTTGGATTCAAATGGACGGACACCAAATTTGAAGGCATTCTGAGTAACCATGTGAATTTTAGGGCGCTTAGAGTCAAGCTGTAAAGAGAAAGCTGGTCTAGAACTTAACTGTAGTAGATTTGATGGTCCATTATGTCGTAAGAAAGCCCAGAGCCTTCCTAAATAAAGACTTGAGTGCGTAGTTCTTTGAGGCAGTTTATTTCGAGCAGCTCGGAGAAGTGTCGGTCACCCTAAAGCTCTCGAGGACTTCTACCTTACAGCTTCACATCAGTAGTTTTTATACAGGTAACAGACAAAGAGAACAAAGAAAAAGATGACGTATTCAGTACCACTACTTAACTTTACGCTACATTAGAACATAACTGAGGCACTGCTTCTTATCTCTAACTGACCAGGGCCCCTGGTTACTATAACAACTCTCTCTTTTAGCTAGCTAGCGATGTCCCGTTAGCTGCTGACTCTGCATACCTGCAGCACCTGCTCAGTGTAACTTACTTCAAGGCTACTTAAAATCCAAAATGGAATCTTTAGCATACAAGATGGAGCCTTCAAAGCTTAATACAAAATGGAATATATATATAACTTGATACAAAAGTAGAGTACAAAAAAGTGGAGTATATAAAACTTTTCCTTTCACAATTACAATGCTGAAAGTGGGACTTTTTAGTAAGGATAGAGCGAGAATGGAGAGAAGGGGCTCTACACATCCATCTGCAGCAAAGAATCCGAGGGTTGTGAAGTGGCCGATTCATCTCAGTGAAGTTTTCTCAGCTGAATGAGAACAGCCCATGCAAATGAATACAGCCTGAAACAACAGTTCTGAGATGAATGACCTGCTCCATTCATGTCAGAGAGCCCATGATATGCATCAAGCATGCCCATTCTCAACTCCTCTCCCCAGTGACAGCAGTGTTTCTTGGTGCATGCCCCTAATATGCCTATTCCAGCTTCATACTCAGGGGGGCAGGGTTTCCCCATATCCTTGTTCATATGGTGGGGGTTAAGGAGAGGGCCTCAGAGTGCCCCAGAAGGATAAGTCTGCCAGAACCCAGCTCGTACGAGGGAGACATGAATGGAGGGGGGTATGAAACCTTCCTGGAAGAATTGGGTCTCCCAGATCTTGACCCAAACACAAAGGTAGGGAGAGAGGCAGCCCCCCAGGATCCTGGCGCACACACACTGGAGAATGTGGGGCTGACAGGCGCCCCTGCTTCTGTTTTCCTTAGTCTCCCTGTCACTTGCCTCATGTCACCTTTCCCAGTGAGCTCAAAATGATGAAAGCCAACAGAGTATAATAAACCATCTCTCTGCAGACCACCAAGTAGTGCTGGGCAGATCACGGTCTGGGAACATCTGGACATAATATATTATAAGAAATCTAGTGTGTTCATCCCGTTTTTGTTCCACGTTGCTCTGATGGGTTTGATGAAGTATTTTGCTTCAGGATTCAAGTGACTACAAGAAGATTAATTTCTTGAAGCCATGGTAGTTTGAATCACATTTAAACTGTCCTGATACTGAAAGGTGTTATTTGCCAGCTGTTCAGAGAACTATGTAAATGAGTTGGTAGTTGGCATTCATTTAATAGAGCTAGCACATCGTATAGGAGATAGAAGAGTGAGTCCACAAACGGAATAGATCATGGTTTTGCTTTTGGCATGGGTCTTTTTCTGTATTTGTTTCTGTACAACTAGTTCCCCAGGAAAAAGCCATTAGAGAAGGAATCCTCACACTATGGATACGTCTACACTGCAGCTGGAATCGTGCTTCCCAGCTCAGGTAGACAGACATGTACTAGCTCTTCTCAAGCTAGTGTGCTAAAAATAGCAGCTTAGCAATTTGGGGATGGCTTGGGCTAGCTGCCTGAGTACATACGCTGGGGTCTGGGCAGGTTTGTACTCAGGCGGCTAGACTGAGCTGCTGCCTGTGCTACCCCTGGCTACACTACTATTTTTAGCATGCAAGCTCAAGCAGAGCTAGTGCGTGTCTGTCTATCTGAGCTGGAAAGCATGTTTCTAGCTGCAGACATACCCTAAGACAACTTCTCACAGACTGAACATGCCTTCTAAATCAAGGTGTCCTCAGCTAGCCCAGATGAAATGGTGATTCTCAGCTGAGACGCCATGGGCTTTGCCTCTCCCCACAGATGGTCCCAGCAAATGGGTACTACACCGCAATGAATATTTTGTAACTTGAGTAAGAGAGATATCTTGGTGCTTGTTTCAGGTGGTTAAAGTGCACCAGAGTACTGTTGATTCTTACCTGGAAGATGTTATCCTGAACAGCATGGAGAGCACAGCTGAAGAACAAGCCAGGGAAGAGATTCAGAGGGTGGCTGTGGAAATCAATGACATTGCTTATGAAATGGAAAGCCGGTATGTCTAGCGTGGACAAAGTACAGTTAGACATTGCTTCACACAGTTCAGACCTTGGCTGGCTAGCTAAGTTTCTAGCCTAGGGCTGGCACTGAGCATGGGGCAGTACTATTCATAACACTACATAGACATGCTGCAATTTTCATCCACTAGGGAGGGAGACTTAGTCAGGTGTGTAACAACAGCTCCTAAAAATGTGCTGATATGTTGATTCCCAGTCAAGTTCAGATGTGGCGAGGTAGGACCTATTCCTGGCAGGTGTGCTGATGTGCCCTGACCACAAGGTGAGTTTCCCAGTGTCCCCCACAAAACCTTTACACTGGGATTTTCAAAGGCATGTAAGTGAGTAAGACACCCATGTCTCACTGAGAGTCAATAGGATCTGTCCACCTAACTTCATTACACTGCTTTGAAAACCCCAGCCTTAGAAAACAGCTAGCATGCAGGTGTCTTTTTACCTGGAAACTGGCCTGCCCTCTAAGGGTTAAAAGTGTTTTTAGAGAAGATGTATTTCTTTCAAAGCCTAGCAGACAAAGGAACCGCCTAGAAATAAACCCACCTTCTGTTCAGAAGTCAAAACAATTTTTTTTTAAAAAAAACTGCTAATCTTAACAAGTCAGTAGGGGGTTCAGCTGTGTCTCACAAGTGCATATCATTTAGGAGCTGCCAAGCCTCCAGTTCAGTCTCTGACCTCTTTTGGAGTTTAGCCTTAAAAATCACAGTGACACAGAACCTGTCTTCATGGCAAAGCAGCTGTGTATTGTGTAGCCAGATGAGTTTTCCCACAGTGTTTAACATTCTGCTAGTGTAGATAATGCATTCAGTCTCTGAGCTGATTGGTAACCTGCCAAAGAGGAACACAGACCTGAGATGTGGCCCTAGGACTAGCTAAAAATCAAGTTACAGAAGGGAAGAAATTGGCAGATTCAGTAAGGACCCAAAGACTAAACTGAGCAATCGCCTCACTGTAGAGATGGTCTCTCCAGTGCAGAAGCAACACACTTCAGAAGGTCATTATAGGGGTACATAGCCAGTGCTGTTGTGATATTTGGGGGTTCAGCCCAGACCAATAAAGGGTTGTGTCCCCAACTGCCCTGCAATTCTGGGTACTAAAATGCTATGTTGCTTTGGCTCATAGCCCAGACACCAACAGCCAGCATACAAGCATCCAGGTCATACCCTTACTTCCATTGTTTTCAGAGTGATCCTAACCACCCCTCCTCCCAAATTTCCCTAAATCTGTTTCCCTGCTGTGTCCATAGCAGCCCTCTCTTAGAACACTCAAAAAAGTTAAGTTTGGTGCTCCTTTAAAGAGACAGAAAGAGCAGAAGTTATCTTGACTAAGTTAACAATCACTTCAGTTCAATCAAAGCACTGTATTTGTGTGGATAAAAAGTAAAAAGTTTATTCAGTCAAAAAGAGAGAGGTTTTAAGTGAGTTCAAGTATAAAGGATAAAGATAGAAAAAGTTACAAACAAACAAGTAAAATATGCTTTCTGATGGGTAAGGCCTAACTTAGCAAGCTACAGTCTTTGTTCAAGGTAGTTTCTTCACCAATCTTCCTTTTCCAGCAATGGCTGACTAGCTCTTAGTCAGGAAACCCACAGAGCCCAAGGCACTGATTTTCCTTGTCTCCTCAGGGGGAGGATAGCTTAGGGGTGCTTTGCCTCTCTCTTTATAGTCCAGTAAGTGTATGAAAAGTATATATCTCAAGTTCATTTACCCTGCCTCAAGAGGCAGGAAGACATCCTGGGAGTGCAGTCTCCATCCCCTGTTGACATTGTTAAATAAGCACTTTTCCCCTCTTGCTCTCCTAATGACTTTGTTTGCCTGGCATGTAAATGTGCTTTTCTGTGCCTTTGGTCACACTTTGCTCAGTTTAAAGGGGAGACACAGGCAGGCAGAACTGCATTCCTTGGTCTGGGAAAAATCCTGTTTATTAACTCCCCCTGACATACGTTGTTTAAACACATTTTAGTCTTAATTCCAGCACATTTGTGTAATCTTGTGTAGGTTGACCATACCTGCATCATGCAAGAATATTAATGATCAGTGAGTTATTAGTTTTCCTTCGAGTGCTTGCTCATGTCCATTCCAATATAGGTGAGTGCACGCCACCGTGCACGGGTTCCCGGAACTTTTTTCCCCTTAGCAGACCCCGTAGGGTCGGCTCTGGTGCCCCCTAGAGTACCGCGTGCATGCTGCAGTACATGAGGCACCGCCAACCCTACGGCCCCTCAGTTCCTTCTTTCCGCCCGTGACAGTTGCTAGAACGTCTCTTGCTTCTCGCAAGTACCATTCCCCTTGTTGAACTTTGTTGTTGTTGCACAATTAGTTAGGTGTTAAGTACTGTTACGTAGTGTAGTTTAGTAATAGAATTAGAAGTCCTCAAGGGCTTAGGGTGGCCGGGCCATGCCCGGGACACCTGGCTTTAAGCCTTGCACCTCGTGCGGGAAGGCTTTTCCGCTTAGGGACCCTCGCGATCGCTGTCTCAAGTGCCTGGGAGAGCAGCACCGGAGGGAAAAATGTAAAATTTGTAAGGCTTTTAAAGCCAAGGACCCAGAAACATCGGGACATTAGGCTAAAAGCCATCCTAATGGAAACGGCGCTCCGCCCGGCCTCCGAGCCGCCTCGATCCACCTTGGCACCGAGCATCTCCTCGGTGCAGAGTGCACCACCGACACTGGAGTCTACTCAGCACAGAGAGGCATCTCCGGTGCTGAGGAAGAGAAAGAAGCAGCGCACGGAGCACGCACACTCCCGTGCACCAGCCACGGCTTGTAGAGCTTGCTCTGGTGCCTGCATCTCTGGGCAGGGAGCCTCCCCTGACTCCTGGGAGTGGGGGAGTGCCCCTGCAGGTGCCGTCAACACTGGAGGCGTGTCACGCAGCAAGAGCCCTGATGGCCTTGCCTACGCCTCCGCCCCCTCCCTCCGCCAAGGGAGAGAGGGCCGGTGTCCTGGGGCAAGCCCGCGCTGGGTCCCCCCGAAGGCTGGTTGAGACCCCCGTCAGTGGTGGAAAAGTCTCCCGCCAGATGGCCACTGAGGGTAGAGCATGGAGCCTCCCCTCTCAGCAGCTCCAAGTGTAACTCGTCGAACCGATCCTCCCCGTGGCACTGAAGTCGGTCCCTGGTGCCGGAGGCAACACGGACAAGATGGCACCGCTTGAGGGCCGCATCGCGGCACAGGGACAGTTCGCGTTCTCAGTCCCCAGTACCGAGCCGTTCATCCATGACCAGGTAGCACCGGACCCGGTCACCGGTGGGAAGCACAGCACCAAAGAGCTTGCCCACTCTGGCATGATGCAGATCCTGGTCATCGGAGTTAGGTTTGGCACCACAAGGCTCCCAGTCCCCTAGAGGCAAACGGCATCAGAAGTCGTCTGTGCTGAGACGACAGGCATCCACATCAAGCTCCTCGGAGCGCGCCTCTGCTTGTCGGCACTGCTCGAGGAGGCGGAGGCGATCCTCATCCAGCACCTTGGGGTCATCGAGAGGACAATCCCTGGCACGGAGCGGCACCAAGGGCTGGAGACGAGCTCGGCGCTGCCGCTCCAACGACTCAGGATCCTGAAAGAGCAGGGACGCTTGGGAGATCAGTCGACGCCACCATCAGGCTTCTCAGCCGGAGCCGATGCCAGCCCCGGGTTGGCTTCAGGGTCAATGGTAATGGCCTTATGAGGTCCATGGGGAGTTCAAATGGGGCAGGGAACAGTGTCTGTCCCATCATCAGGGGTCCAGTCGGTGCCCCCCGCACCAGACAAATCCCGCAGAGGCCATTCCTCAGATGAGGAATTGGATCCAGGGGAGGGACCCTCCACAGGGGCACCCCGTCTCCAGGTGGACGAGCGACCGCAGTCTTCCTCCTCCTTCCCAGATGAAGCAGCCTCCAGGGACCACATGGAGCCATTGAGGGACTTCAGAATGCACCAGGAGCTCCTTAAGAGGGTGGCCTCTAACTTAAACCTTGAGATCAAGGAACTCGTAGAGGAAGAGGATACCCTCTTCAACGTGCTGGGGGCAGAGGGCCCATCAAGGGTAGCTCTGCCCATCCACAACAGGGTCCTTAAACTCGCCCAGGCCCTGTGGCAAACCTCTGCCTCGGTCGCTCCTACATGTAAGGGGGCCGAGAAAAAATACTACTTCCCAGCTGAGGGGTTTGAGTTCCTCTTCACCCACTTGGCCCTGGGAACCCTGGTGATGGATGCAGCCAATCAGCGGGACAGGCAGAGATGTCAGGGGTCCACTCCCAAAAACAAGGATAACAAAAAACTGGACTTGTTTGGGAGAAAGGTTTATTCAACTGTGGCGCTGCAGTTTTGAATCGCTAATCACCAGGCCCTGCTGGCCAGGTACAGTTTTAATCTCTGGGACTCCCTTAGGCGGTTTGCTGCAGACTTCGCCACAGTCCTTGACGAGGGGATCACAGGGGCTAGGGCGGTGCTTCGAACCGCCAGTGACACTGCAGACTCAGCCAGCCGGGCTATGGCCTCTGCCATCGCCATGAGGCGGTGCTCGTGGCTGCAATCCTCAGGGCTTTCCCAGGAGGTGCAGCAGGCCATCCAGGATCTCCCCTTTGACAGGTCGGGCTTGTTTTCAGATAAAACTGATGCGAAGTTTCACGGCCTGAAAGACTCAAGGGCCACACTTCGCTCCTTGGGCCTGTATACGCCTTAGGCTTCTAGGCGGCAGTCGCGGCCCCAGGTTCAGCAACAACCTAGGCCCTTTCAGCCCAATAGGGGTAGGGACAGAAATAGGGGGTTTGGAAGGCAAAATCGGCCCCCTAGCTCGTCCCCAGCCTCCCAGCAAGGGCCCCCCAAAGGCTCGGGCAATAAGAGGGGGCGATTTTGATGGCACGCCCGAGGGTGGTACCCCTACTGTCTCTCTGGATCCGCCCCGTCCTTTCTCAGACAGATTAAGGCCCTTCTACTGGGAATGGGCAAATATTACATCGGACCGTTGGGTCCTTGGAATAGTTCTCTGGGGATATGCCCTGCAAATCACGTCTCCCCCTCCCCCCCGTCCCTCTTCAGGGACCCCTCTCATGAGCAACTCCTCTTGCAGGAGGTAGTCACCCTCCTCGAGCTGCAGGCCATGGAAATGGTCCCCAAAAACGAGAAAGGGAAAGGATTCTATTCCAGGTATTTCCTCATCTCCAAGGCCCATATTAGACCTGCGCCGTCTAAACAAATACATCAGGCGACTCAGGTTTCACATGGTCTCCCTAGCCTCCGTTATCCCTGCTTTGGATCCAGGAGATTGGTATGCTGCCCTCGACCTGAAGGATGCATACTTCCATGTATCTATCCTTCCCAGTCACAGGCACTTCCTTCGATTTACGGTGGCTGGTTCTCATTACCAGTTTGTGGCCCTACCCTTTGGCCTCTCGTTGGCCCCCAGGGTATTCACCAAGTGCATGGCAGTAGTGCCTGCCCACCTGAGGCGCAGAGGTGTGCAGATTTTCCCCTACCTGGACGACTGGTTAATCAGGGGCAGGTCCAGGTCCCAAGTACAAGACAGTATGACCGTCACCTGTGCTGCATGCAGCAGGCTGGGTCTGCTCATAAACGAGCAGAAATCGACTCTAACCCCGGTGCAGCGTATAGAGTTCATTGGGGCCACCTGGATGCTTCTCTAGCCAGAGCCTTCCTGCTACAACCTCGGTTTGAGGCTATGACTGCGATTATTGCCCAGCTGTACCGGTGCCCCACGACAACAGCCAGGCACTGCCTACAGCTGTTAGGACACATGGCAGCCTGCACATATGTAGTGCAGCTAGCTCACCTCAAACTCAGACTGCTCCAGGCATGGTTGGCCTCGGTGTATGTGCCAAGCAGACACCCCTTGAACAGGGTGGCCACAGTCCCCCTGCACATCCTAGCCTCCCTGAACTGGTGGAGGACTCCCCGGGCAGTGTTGAGGGGCATCCCTTTCAGGGATCTGGCCCCGTCGGTCACCCTGATCTCCGATGCCTCAGATGTGGGGTGGGGAGCCCACATCAGCACCAACCAGGACACTCAGGGGCTCTGGACGGGGGAGAAGAGGCACCTGCACATCAATGTAAAAGAGCTCAGGGCCATCAGACTAGCGTGCAAGGTATTCCTCAGGTTCCTGATGGGCAGGGTGCTGCAGGTGCTGATGGACAACACCGCAGCCATGTTTTACATCAACAGGCAGGGGGGTGCGCGCTCCTCGGCCCTCTGCCAGGAGGCCATTCGCCTGTGGGACTTTGCAGTGAGGCACGATTTTCACATGTCTGCCTCTCACCTTCCGGGGGTGAGGAACAACGAGGCGAATCACCTCAGCAGGTCGTTTCTACCCCACCACGACTGGTCGTAGCTCCCGGAGGTAGTGACTTCCATCTTTCTCAAGTGGGGTGTTCCCCAACTAGACTTGTTCGCGTCGTCCTGGAACAAAAAGTGCCCGAGGTTTTGCTCGCTCCAGGGTCGTGTGCCAGGCTCGATATCCGACGTGTTCCTCATTGAATGGACAGGGACCCTCATGTGTGCGTTCCCCCCCATTCCTCTCCTGCCCAAGGTTCTCTTGAAAATCAAGAGGGACAGAACAGATATGATACTCATCTCCCTGACTTGGCCGAGACAGCATTGGTTCAGTATGCTGATGGACCTGTCGATTGCCCCACCCATGGAGCTCCCAAGACGGCACAACCTGCTTTCCCAGGACCGTGGTCGCCTGCCCCACCCGGACCTGGACTCCCTGCACCTCATGGTCTGGAGGCTCTGTGGCTGACAGAGGGAGAGAGAGCCTGCTTGGAGCAGGACCAACAAATTCTGCTGGGCAGCAGAAAACCTTCAGCACAGGTCGTGTATCAGGCTAAGTGGAAGTGGTTTACCTGCTGGGCGGAGTCCCGGGGTATTCCGCCATGCCTCTCTCCTATCCAGGTGATCCTGGAGTACCTGCTGCAGCTAAAACTCCAGGGTCTGGCATTGGCATCCCTGAAGGTCCACTGGGCGGCCATCTTGGCTTTCCATCAGCTGATGGAGGGGAGATCCCTGTTCTCCCACCCCATGTCAGTCAGGTTTCCTAAAGGGGTGGAGAGGCTCTATCCGCAGATCCGTGAGCCGGTGCCTCCATGGGATCTCAACCTGGTCCTCTCTAGACTTATGGGGTCCCCCTTTGAGCCCATGGCTTCATGCCGTCTGCTTATCCTTCCATGGAAGGTAGCCTTCCTGGTGGCCATTACCTCGGCTAGGAGGGTCTCCGAGATTAGAGCTTTGAACTCGGAGCCCCCCAATACCGTGTTCTATAAAGATAAGGTGCAGTTGAGACCTCACCCAGCCTTCCTGCCTAAGATGGTCTCCCAGTTTCATTATAACCAAGATATTTTCCTCCTCGTGTTTTTTCCCAACCACACGGTTCAGCGGAGGAGAGGAGATGGCACTCGCTGGACATGAGATGAGCCCTGGTCTACTACATCAACAGGACAAAGCCGTTCTGGAAATCGATGCAGCTCTTCGTCGCAGTGGTGGACTGGATGAAAGGATCACCTGTCTCCACCCAGCGCATCCCCCGTGGATCACCTCCTGCATCAAGTGCTGCTATGAGCAGGCAAAGGTGCCGCTTCCAGGTGTCGTCACAGCGCACTCAACCAGAGCTCAGGCCTCCTCTGCGGCCTTCCTGGAGAGGGTGCCCCTGAGGATATCTGCAAAGCCGCCACCTGGTCATCGGTGCACACTTTCACATCCCACTACACCATCGTCCAGCAGGCGAGAGAGGACGTGGGATTCAGCAGAGCCGTGCTGAGGTCAGCTCACCGGTAACTCCTACCCACCTCCAAGGTATTGCTTTTTAATCACCTATATTGGAATGGACATGAGCAAGCACTCAAAGGAGAAAACAGGTTTACTTACCAGTAACTGTTGTTTTTCGAGATGTGTTGCTCATGTCCATTCCACACCCACCCTCCGTCTCCGCTGTTGGAGTTGGCAGAAAGAAGGGACTGAGGGGCCATAGGGTCAGCAGTGCCTCATATATCGCGGCATGCGCGCAGTACTCCAGGAGGCACCAGAGCCGACCCTATGGGGTCTGCTAAGGGGAAAAAAGTTCCGGGAACCCATGCACGGTGGCATGCACTCACCTATATTGGAATGGACATGAGCAACACATTTCGAAGAATATCAGTTACTGGTAAGTAACCCTGTTTTTTCTGTTGACATATTACATGACACCTTTTAGATAAAGATTATAACAATGAGTTGGGGTACACTGAGCTGGTCAAGCCAACTGAAATTCAGTGCTAGATCCCAGGGAGTCCCTTGCCTTCTGGCATAAAGATGCTCTTAGGGTCATGGCTGCGTACCAATTTTTGTTGATAAATGGAGACCTTCATTTTCTCTGGCTGACAATTACTTTCATCAGCACTATAGTTAATAGTCCAAATAGTTAAACAATTTAAAAACATGATAAGAGAAGAGAGTATTTGGTAGTGAAGGGGTGGAAAGCAAAGTAACAAATACTAATTTCACTCTCCTTGTTTGTTCTGTAGCCGAACTCGTCTGCAATCAGAAGAGATTGTAGCAGAGCTGGTTTATGGTTTCCTGATACCAGAAGTCCAGAAAATCTCTGTCAAGGAGAAAGGTAAGGAGTCCAATAGCTTTGAAACTGATTCATTGGCTAAAAGATCCATCTGCCAGGAGTTTCTGTAGACTCTGAGGGTATGTCTACACAGCAAAAAAAGACCCTCAGCAGCGAGTTTCAGAGCCCAGGTCAACTGATTTGGGCTTACGGGGCTGCACTGTGGGGCTAAAAACAGCAGTGTAGTCATGTGGGCTCGGGCTGGAGCCTGGGCTCTGAAACCTGGTGAGGATGGAGGGTTCCAGCCTGAGCTCAACAATCTACACTGATATTTTTAGCCCCACAGTGTGAGCCCAAGTCAGTTGACCCAGCCTCTGAGACTTGCTGTCACAGGGTTTTGTTTTTTTGCTGTGTAGATGTACCCAAGGTTCATCTTCCTGGTCCTTCAAGGAATACCATGCTTTTTACTAGCTTTTCTTGTGGCTTGTTTAAGGACTGTGAAGTGTTTGAAAATGTTTTGGCACAGTGGCCCAAATTCAACTCGTATAAGCAGGTGTAACTACATTGAAATCAGTGGAACTACACCTATTTATGCTAGAGCTGAAATAGTGAATTGTTCCTTGAAAAATATACTGAAACAAGTGTTTGAATAGCACTGAATTAATCTGAATTATTGACTATGTGAAAATTTTCCACTGACTGTAAAAGTCACTAATATGTAATTAATTTATGCAAATGGAACATGTACAAGGGAGCTTGTAATATTTGTTTCTCTCTTTTTGCTTTCATTTCTTTCTAGTTTGTCCAAAACTAGGAACAGAAATAATGTTTTATGGTTGATTATGAGACGTGTTTGCAGTGGAAAATCTTACGCTGTTGTAGAGAGAGCATAGTTTTAATCAAGACTATTAGAAGAGAACAACAATTCTTGATCTGGAGACTTCTCTTGCCCGGCCCACTCAGAAGATTGCAGAATCAGTCTCACACTTATAGTCCCCATACAGCATGTATTTACTTTGAAAAGCAAATATAAAAAAATAGCATTATAGGGGTTCCATGTTTTATTATCTCTCTCTGACTCCAGAGCAAATGTGCTCCCAGTTTACCGATTAAAAATATAAATATTTGCTAACTACAAGCTCTGCAAACACATTCTGATATTTAAGTAGTTTTAGATTTAGTAGTTAAAGAAAATGTTTCAAAACTTTAAAAAAATCTCTCTCTCTCTTTTTTAGTTTCTCCCCTTCTGGGAGCTTTATGTTACTGCAGGAGCATGCTCGGTTCTCCCGGTTTCAAACACTGCCTATCATGGCTGGAGGCAATCCCAGTGAGTGACGGACACTCCCAGTGCATCCGTTGCCTTGGGGAATCTCATATTGCCCAAAAGTATAACTTTGTTCTGGCATTAAAATCTAGACCCAGGAAAAAGTCAGAAAGATTAAATTTAGACTATCCATGGTGGAGAGCTTGCTGCACCCAGCTTCTGACCTAGGCCAAGGGACTCCTCCATATGCCAGTCTCCAGTAAGTTGGCTACCTCTGCTGTTTCCGAAATGTACTCCTCGAGGGCCTCTAAGAGGAAGACCCAAGAGTCTTCTCTTAAGACTTCCAAAGACCATGCCTCAAGTTCTCCAGGTGTGGAATCTTCCTCAAAATCACAATTGCCAGTGACTCCAACCACTTTGGCACCCATCAGTCTTTGACCTGCGACCCACAAGGCTGCTGGTTCCTCAGGTACCAAGGGCACTGTAAAGCCTAAATGTGGGGCTCCAATAGGCCATTGATACCATCAGAGGAGCGAGGTGGCACGAAGAGCTCTACCTCTTTTCACTTGGTAAAGAAGTCCACCTGGGCTCCATTTGGACCTTCCTCTGAGCATTTGACGCTCAGTACTGTCAACTGTATCAGCCGCCGTTGCTTCAGCTCAGGCCATGAACATGGTATTCACAACATTCTCAGTATTGCAGAAGTTTTGTTTTCTCCAAGACCTCGCTGTGTCTAGGACACGCAGGTCACCATTGCTCAGCTCCAATCTCTTCTTGATACTGAGGACCTCCAGAGCGCAAGACATCTTTCTAGTACTGACGGTTTTACCTTCTGTTGCTTCCAATGCTCCACCACTCTATAGTGATATAGAAGAGGAGGATTCTAATGAACATCTTGCCTCAGTCTCTCAGTTATCTGTCCAAGGTTCTCTCCATCCATACAGAGGCTCTTTTCCAGAGGCCTCTGAGGAAATTGATCTCACTTGAGAGACATCCAGAGCCACCATCTTGCTGGTACAAGTGCCCATGGATATGTGCCATCCCCTTGGCCATACTGGGACCCTTGGGCAACCTATCACTAGCAATTCTCTTTGGCCTCAAGCACCACTCGTTACAGAGATGGACAACCTTTGTCATCCTCCCTCTCTAGGAGACCAGAGCCTCAGGAAGAAATCTTTGAGGAACAGGAAGCTAGCTAGGGTTGATGAAGAGGTCTGTCCACCATCCAACATCTCTCCTTCATCCCTGGATAAAGTAGTTATGCCATCTCCACCATCCCTGGCTGACAATTTCAAGGAGTTCCAGGACCTCGTCAGAAGAATTGTGGATTCTTTGCAGATCCCTCTTGAGAAGGTTAAAGAAACCACATCCTAAGCTGCTTGACATCTTTTATACAGCTTCATCTGCCCACATTGTCCTGCCTGTTAACCTTGACAGTGTCCAGAAGGGCCTCATTTTCTGGCACACTCAGCCACAATTCTGCCCACATGCAAGAGAGAGGATAAGAAATATTATGTCACCTCTAAGAACTCAGAATTTTTATTTTCTCATCCCTCTCCTAACTCCTTGGTGGATGATGTGGTTAACGAATGTGGAAGGTAGCACCATGTTAAATCTACACCCTATGATAAAGATCATAACTGCCTCAACTTGTTTGATAGAAAATCATATTCGTCAACTACTTTAAAATTCAGAATCGCCAGCCACTAGGCATTGAGAGATTTACAACCATATAGATTCAACCAAGCTAATCTCCTTTATTGAGCATGTACCACCAGAACATATAGAGCAATTCCAAGTAATTATTATAGAAGGCTAGCTGCTTGCCAGAACATCTCTGTTACTGCTACTCATTCAATTTCTATAGCAGTAGTTATGAGGAGGTCCGCCTGGCTTCAGCTCTCAGGATTTCTAAAGGACATCCAGAATACAGTCAACAAGACTGATAGTACAAAGTAATTGCTGCACACACTAAAGGACTGCAGGGCCTCTTTGCATTCTCTGGGGATCTATATGTCTGCCCACAAGAGAAGGTTTAGTAAGTCCCAAACAGTACAGAGATCCCATCCTGATCAATTGTTGTGCTCCCAGAGATCATATGAACCTCAGTGCAAGAGACAGGCTTCCAGAGAAGAAAACCACCCACTCCACAACCTTCAATCTTACAACCTTCTACCTCTGAGCACCGATTTTGATGGGGTGGGCAAGGTCCTGAGCTACCATCCCCATTCATACCAATTGCAACTATTCACCTGCCTGCCTTCTTTCAGCAACTACCATTAGCACTTCTAGCAGGCTTGGGAGTCTATCACTGTGGACAAGTGTGTTTTAGAGATCATCTCCATAGGGTACTCCATCCACTATACTTCTCTTCTATCTGCCAAGCTTCCTTATCCATCCCTCCTCAAGAACCCCTCTTCACGAGCACCTTCTAAGACAGTCTAAGACCTCTTTCCAATCTTGGGTGCTTTAGAACCAGTTTTCATGCAGCACAGGGGGAAGGGGTTTTATCCCAGGTACTTCCTGTTTCCAAAAAATAATAGCAGTTAGAGACCCATCCTAGATTTTAAGGCTACTCAACACCTCTGGGAAGGCACAAAAATTCAAAATAATGACCCTTGCAGCAATAGTTCCATCACTGGACCAAATGGATTGGTCCACAACCTTCAGAATGCATATTTCCATATTGCGATCCACGCATCTCACATCCTATCCACCCACCCATCTTTACTGTCAATCAGGATCTTTTTCAGTACAGGGTGCACCCTCCTCTCATCTGCCCCAAAAGCCTTTTCAAAGGTTATATCAGTAGTAGCGGCACACCACTGCAGACAAGGCATTCTGGTGTTCCCTTACCTAGATGATTGACTTCTGAAAGGTTGTTTCCAGCAGGAAACTCTGCTGGGAGCTTGCAAGGCCATAGACCTTTTTCTCAAACTGGGCCTATAACTTAACATTCAAAAATCCACCTTGTCACCTGTACAAAGGTTATAATTCATAGGAGCCTATCGTGATTCAATAGCAGCAAGAGTCTGTCTCCCAGTGCAAAATTTGTGGCTCTATCCAACAGTCAACACAATCCAGATCAGCCCTCCAACCCTGGTAAAGAACTGTCTTCAGCTGTTGGGACATACGGCAGCTGATACCTTCATTATAGACCATGCCAGACTGCAAATGCGTTGCCTTCAAAGGTGGCTCAGAACTGTTTATTCACTGAGTAGACAGTTTAACTACACTGTTTTCCATACCTACCTTCATAAAGGAATCTCTTGATGGAAATACCCTCACATCATCTGTGGAAGAGTCCTGTTCGTCTGCCCTTCTCCAATGGCTCCATCCTTGTTAGATTGGGGAGCACATCTAGACACCCACATGGCCCAGGGCAGATCAACACCTCAAGTGGCCACTCTTCCTTGTGTTTTAGGAGGTTGACATGCACTCAGATATACCTGTTCTCAATTTCTACCACTGATCAGGGACAAACACATAAATATCATGATGGACAAAATGTCATGCATGTTCTATATCAACTGACGAGGGGCAAAATCTCCGTTTGCTCTGAAGCTGGCAAGCTTTGGAATTGGTGCATATGCAATCAAATCCTTATCACAGCAGCTTATCTTCTGGAAACTCAGAATGTAACCACAGATATACTCAGCAGGCTCTCCTTTCAAGACCATGAGTGGGAACTCCATCATACTTCCTCACATATTTTAGCAATGGGGCATCCCTTAGATAGACCTGTTCACCATGGCTACAAACAAGAAATGTGCTCAGTTTTGCTCCAGAGGCTGATTGGGTCACTGATCCTTGGGATGCTTTTCACCTGCAGTGGTTTGTGTTCTACTCATTATAAAGAAGGACAAAGCCAAAGTTATTCTAATAGTTCCGACCGAGCCCAGACAGACATGGTTTCCTTACCTTATACAGTTGCGTATTTGTTCAACAGTCACTCTCCAGACCACTCCTCATCTACTCTGCCAGGAAGGCAGGAAGATCCTTCATCCCAATCTTGGAGTTCTTTGCTTCAAAGCTTGGCTGGTCGATGGTTCACCAGATTAGAGACAACCTGTTCAGGGAAATTAAAAAGCAGAAAACAGTCTACATGCTATACTTACTTGCAGAAATGGACAAGATTTGGCTAAAGATGTGACCTCAAACTCACTTCGCCATTAATCTCATCATTGTCTGATATACTGGACTACATCTTAGAACTGAAAGACTCAGCTCTGTCACTGAGCTCCATTAGGGTCCACCTGGCAGCCATCATGGTTTTCCACTCCCCAATGGAGGGTTATTCCATATTTGTTCACCCAATGACAGGGGTTCCTCTGGGGACCTGGAAATCTCTTCCCATCAGGCAAATGTACTACTCTGAATTGGGGCTTCGGCTGGTTCTTAAATGTCTTACAAGATCATCGTTGGAACTGATACCTGTTCACTCCTCTATTTATTGATGAAAACAACATCGTGGCCAGTTGGGGAAATAGGGACACAATATTTCTCAAAAGTAAAGTCACATTACAACTGCATCCCAAGTTTTTACCAAAAGTATCTTCAGAGTTCCATATTAACCAGTCCATTCACCTTCTGTTTTTTTTTTTTACCCTAACCCTGACTTGGGTAAGGAAGAAGTGCTGTTAATACTCAATGTCAGAAGAGTGCTGGCCTTCTACCTTGACAGGACTAAATCTTTTAGAAAGTCTCCCAAATTGTTTAACTCGATTGCAGACAGAACAAAAGGGTTTGCAATCACCAAACAAAGACTTTCCAAGTGGATATCTGATTGCATTAGTTGTTGCTATCAGTCTTGCAAGCTCCAAGCAACCTCGGATATAAGAACTCGCTGTACAAGGTCTATTTCGACTTCAACAGCTTTTCTGAAAAATGTTCCTCTTACTGAAGTATGTAGAACTGTGACTTGGACCTCTATACATACCTTTGCCGAACACTATGCAGTAACTCCCAACTCTGCTTCTTATGCTGCGTTTGGCTCAGCTATCCTGGCTTAAATATGGGACTCAACTCTGAAGCCCCCTCCTCCTTAAGGGGAACTGCTTGACGGTCACCTAGGGTGGAGCACCCATAGGGACACTACTCAGAGAAGAAGAAATGGTTATTCATCCTGTGCAATAACTGTGGTTCTTCAAGAGATGTCCATATGGGTGCCCCACTACCCTCCCTCCTTCCCTCCCCTCTGCTTCAGAGTTCTCTGCTATGGAACTTTACAGTTCGTCCGCACAGTGCTATGTAACAGCAATGTGGAGCACAAGACTGAGTAACACACATGTGTGGGCCAAACAGACACTGCTATGTGAAATCTCCGATCAAAGGCACAGGGAGCTTAAGTGCACCAAGAGTGAAGCACTCATAGCAGCACAGATCTTGAAGAACCACAGTTACTACACAGGGTGAATAACCATTTCTTTTCCCCTGTAAAACTGAAGGCAATAATATCACACACTGCTGGGTGAGTTAATAAGAACGCCACTGTATACAGAGTGTTGTGGTTTCTATGGCAGTTTAAAAAGCTTTACTGAGAGCAGTTTGGTAAAGCTAATTCACAGTAATTATCTGGATAACTAACCTGTTATATTCTTGAGCATATAAATAATTCTTGAAATTTGAAGGACTAATTCTTCATGTAAACTGTGGTGACTGGCCTGCCAGATGACGAAATCCATCTGTATCATAGATACCTGATGACACCCAAATTCCCTTCTTTCCTGCCTCTTTCCTTCCCTTTATAATCTTATATTTCTCTTGCTCATTCTTGCCTCTTTCTTTTGTCTCTCAGCCACACTCCCTCCACCAATTTATGCACAAAAGTGGGCATAATCCAATACTAGCTCACCCTAAGACACCTCTGTGACAGGTCCCTTGGGTGCATCCTGGAACTGGGGTACCGCTGTGCTCTCTCTCAACTCTCCAGCCTAGGCTGTCTCTCACAATGCTTTGCTAGTGACAAGCAGCAAATGCCTCCAGGCGCTGTTATCACCTAACACAACAGCATGTGGAGCCCCATGCGTGAATACTCCCTGAGCCACTCATGAGTCACAGAAAGAGCGGCACTGGTCAGTTTCCCCCAGCTCCGAGACTTGCACCCCAGAACTGCACCATCTTGCCCTGGTCAGAAGTCTGACCAGTGTAAGTTTAGTATCCAATCCACCTCTCTCTCAATGTGGAGAGGACACACACAAGCCTTTGTAACATGAGCTGAGATTTCCCAAGCACTTCAAGCAAAATACACTGTTTTAGGTAAAATATAAAACAGATTTATTAATTACAGAAAGATAGATTTTAAGTGATTTTAAGTGGTAGTTACCAAAGAAAATAAAAGGCAAACACACAGTATAAATCTTAAACCTCATTGCGCTAGGCATTATTTAGCTCAAGCAGTTTTCTCACCCCACTGGATGTTACAGTTCTTAATACACTGGCTTCTCACTCAAGCCTAGGACCAGTCTCCTCAGCTGAAGTCTTGATCTTTCCAGTGTCCTTGTTGCTTCCAGTGTAGGTGGGGAAAGAGACAGGCCAAAGCATGATGCCACTGTCCCCTATCTTATATCCTTAATCCATGTGCTGGAAAATACTAGCCTAGACATGTCCTGATGGGCTTTGCTGAGTCACAGAGCTGAACAATACTCATGGTATGTGCTTGGGTAACTCATTGAATTGTAAATCTCTTGTTTACAACTCCCCTGGGAGTGGTTCACCACCGAGCAGTAGAAACTCCCAAATTTACAACATATTTCAGTAACAACCATACAGCAAAGTCTCATAACTCCATACACACTACCTATATACGTATTTAGAAAGAACAATGGGTTTTCAGCAGGTTATGTATGACCTTTCATAAGATATCTCACATGGCATGCTTTGTATGAAATATCACAACCATATATGAAGGATGAATATGGGGTTTATGGGATGCTACTTTGAGGTATAGTGTGTCACAACCTCTTCAGCCTCATCCCAGAGACTCCAATGGGTAGGACCAGAAGTAGCCAAAACAGGGATTTCTGCATTGGGAGGTGAGGGGGGAACATGGAAGGAATGGGTTCTAATCGGAGCCATTCCTCTTTGAGTGATTGCATATGTCCATTCCACTGTAGGGGTGTGTGTGTGCGCCTCATGCACAGTTGTCAGAGGTTTTTCCCTTAGGAGTATCTGTAAGGGCAGTGTGAATGCCCTCTAGTGCCTTGTGCCACTGTATGTATATATAAAGGGCCACGCTGCCTCTTCCCCCCCCTCAGTTCCTTCCTACCACCAATGATGGTTGTTGTTGGAGCTATGATCTTCGCATCTGCAAATCTTCCCTCTTTTAGTGTATACAGTACCTATAGTGTTAGTTTTCAGTTTAGTGTAATGTACTTGTACACGGTTAGAATAAGAATAAGTTTACAATAGAGCAGGGTTACTGGTTCCCCACTGGGTACTGGGCTCAATACTGGACTGATGCCTTAGTCTCTTGACTTCAAGGTCTGTTGCTTATGTAGCAGGTCTGTGCCAGTGAGCAATCCACACCCAGCTGTCTTAAGTGGCTAGAAGAGCCACTTGTGAGCGACAAATGCCACATTTGTGGAGGGTTCAAACTCCGATCAAAAAAGGACATGGCTGCCAGACTCAAGTACCTGCTTATGGAGTCTGCACTTCACCTGCCATTGGAACCTTCCCACTTGGAACGAGTACTGAGCAGGTCTGAGTCTGTTAGGAGTGTTCCAAGAGCTGGAGCTAGGCATGAGCAAACTAAGCAATTCCTTAGTGTACTGAACCGCTCAAGAGGGCCCCCTATTAATTATCAGCATGTGTTATGGCGGGGGCCCAAAATATTCCTGCTTAGGCCCACAATGGACTAGCACTGAATGTTCCTCTCTTCTGGCTGAGTTCAGAGGCAGATCCTCATCCCTGGTACCTAAAAAGAGACTACATACGTCTCCCAAAGGCTCACTGATGGGGACTTCAAAGTCTATATTGACAGCACCAAGCAGTGGCAGGAACTCAGGTACTCAAAGAAGAGACACACTCAGACACAATCCACCTGCCAGGAGGGATTGCTGATTCCAGAGCCTAGGAAGGGTCTGTGGAGACTAATCCCCGAAGGACCAGCACACTTTTTGGTACCACAGGAGCCTTTCCTGAGGCTTTTGAGGCAGCCAGAGCGCTACTTACACTGTCAATGCCAACTTCCCCTGCAGTTCAGGCATTTCATTGGGTACCAGGTTTGAAAGTTCATACTCCTGCAGTCCTAACTCCAACTCCAGAGCACCATTTAGTATCAGTGATTTCTATAGTTGCAGCACCTCTCCATAGGTTTCCATCCAGAGGGAAGCCAGCAATGATCTCATTGGTATCCCTATCTCCATACTTGGGACTGGTCTTCCTGGTATCAGTGGGGTCAGCTACCCTGTGGTCTGAGGAAGTGTACTCCTCAGATTCTGTGGTCAGATCAGTTGGGTCTCCACCTGAACATACCCCAGCAGCCCCAATGGGAACTGCATGCTCAGGACTCTCCTGTGGAGGAATTGGAGGAGAGACTGCCTCAGCAACCCTTAGTCTCTTCTTCATCGCTAATGAGGCGGTAGTGAGTGAGTCTACTTCTCCTCCTGATGATTTCAGAGCTCATCAAGACTTGTTGAGGATGGTGGCTGCAACTAGAAGAGGTGCAGGAATGATTGTATAGGCTCTATCCCATAGGCTGTCGGGAGTGACTCATGAACATGAGTGTCAAACTCAGGGCAGACTGATATAAAACAGGGCACAGACTCCATACTGGTTGTGTGTTCTATAATTAGATTCACTAACCACATATGTGACAGGACCCCGGCACAACCTGTAACTGTGGGATGGCCGTGCCCCCTTAACTCTCCAGTCTGGTCAGTCTCTCACGATGCTTTGCCAATACAAGAAACAAACCCCTGTAGGTGCTCTTATCACTCAGCCACCAGCTTCCAGAGGCACACCCAGTTAAGTTGCACGAAGGCTCCCCAAGCCACTCATGAACCATACACAAACACCACCAAAAAGTCTCCCAAGCCCTCAGCTTTGCACCCCACAAATATACCATCTTACACTGCTCAACGACTTCTCTTGAACAGTGCATGCTTATTAATTAGTTCACCACTTCATCGAAGGAAAGTGGACATGCACCAGCCTTTGTAATCTGAGCAGTTTTCCTAAGCATGTTAGACAAAGTTATTATAATAGCCTTAACACAGAGTTACAGATAGTCCCTTTGAGTTTTACTCCAGTCCGTCTTGATACCCAGGCGCCTCTCTGATAGATGGTCCCTTTTACCACAAATCACAACAATATACTCAGGTTACTCCCAGTCCCAAAGGACTAGTCACTTACCCCAGGTCAATTGTACCTTGATCTCTCATACATGCTTGTAGGTAGTCTTAACTAGTAACTAGGAAGAATGAATTAGATTTATTTACAAGGTTAAAGCAGGTAAACATACACACACAAATGAGTTACAGTTTTAGGTTTCTAAAAGTAATAGAAGCTGCTATAATATACTAGCTCTGTGTGTCTTTTAGGGCTTTCCGAAGCTAAGCAACTTGTGGATCCCCTTGTTTATGCTTAGAAATATTGCTCTCACCAAACTCCAAGCATCATAGTGATACAGTTTCTTCTGGTCAGGGATTTTTATTCCTTCTCCTCAGAGTTCAAACTGTGATGGGACACGGGTTTGTGTACATCCCTTCTTCATGGGTGCGGGGGGAGCAATCAACAAAGTCCACTGATGTTGCACAATGGTTTGTCTGGTGTCATCTATAAGGCCTTCTTTTGTTGGGCAGGAGATGACACCTCTTGTGGTAAACTAGTATTTCACACTTGGCAATGCATCTCTCTGGATGGTGGGGATTTCCAGTTTCGAAGCAAACACTTTTATACAAAGGAAACACTTAACTATTACCTTATAACATGGGATACAGATATTATAAGTGAGATTAATGCATGCAGCAATTCACAAGCATTTCATGAAGTCTAAAACACATTCTTATAAACTTAACTTCTAATTTAACCATACATAGAGGTGAGCCAGACTGGTTTCCTGCTATGCATTTGTCAGTATTCAGTGAGGTCTAGGGGCCTTGGCATGAGTTGGCATTTGGTCTGCCAGCATCACATCTACTTTTCTGTAACTGTTGTTCTTTGAGATGTGATGCATATGTCCATTCCATGTCCTACCTTCCTTCACCTCTCTGTGACATCTTTCCATTAGGAAGGAACTGAGGGGGATCAGGGCAGCGCAGTCCTTTATACCTGTGTGTAGTGGCACTAGGCACCAGAGGGTGCTCACGCTGCCCCTTTGGGTACCACTGAGGGGAAAAATCTCTGACAAGTCCAACTGTGCAAGAGGCACGCACTCACCTACAGTGGAATGGACATGTGCAACACATAGCAAATAACAAGTTATGGAAAAGTAGGTGGCTGTTTTTTCCATACCTCCCAGACCAAGAACTGTCCAGGGGAGATCTTCACTCTGAGGACACTAGACCCTAGATGGTGCGCCCTTCACCCTCTTCCCCCCCGGCCCAATATGGCCATATGGAAAATGTGCAGAAAGACTCCAACTAGATACCCCAGCTATAGGGGCAGAAGTAGCCAAAGCAAAGCTTTTTTTGGGTAGTCAGAGAACTTTCTACAGTTTTTGACTGGACTTTCTCTGCCCTGCATTGACTGTTTGCTGTAACCATCTGTCTCAGTCTCTTCACCTCAGCTTCACTCCATACCTGTCCCTCTTACCCTCTTCATCTTCTTCCCTTTTCTTTCCATTTAGCTGATCCCTTCCTACCTAGCTCCACCACAAAAAAATTAGTATAACTAACATTTGCTGGTATCCCATTGTTCACTGTGCTTGCATGTTCTACCCCCAACCTGTGTCTCATAGACTCTATAGCCAGAAGGGACCATCATGATCATCTAGTCTGACTTCCTGCACGTTGCAGGCCACAGAACCTCATCCACCCACTCCTGTAATTGACCCATAACCTTTCGCTGAGTTACTGAAGTCCTCAGATGATGATATAAAGACTTCACATTACAGCAGATCCACCATTTACACTAGTTTAAAGCTGCAAGTGACTCATGCCACATGCTGCAGCGGAAGGCAAAACAATCACTAGGGTCTCTGTCAAGCTAACCAAGAGGAAAATTCCTTCCCGACCCCAAATATGGCAGTTATTTGGACCCTGAGGATTTCAGCAAGATCCAGTAGCCAGACACCTGGCAAAGCATTCTCTGTAGTAACTCAGTGTCCCATTTAGTGTCCCATCACCAGCCATTGGGAATATTTGCTACTAACAATCACAGATCAACTACATGCCAGAGTAGGCAGTTTCATCATACGATCCCCTCCATAAACTTATCAAGCTCAGTCTTGAAGCCAGTTAGGTTTTTTTGCCCCCACTTCTCCGCTTGAAAGGCTGTTCCAGAACTTCACTCCTCTGATGATTACAAACTTTGATCTCATCTCGCTTGTTGATGGCCAGTTTATATCCATTTGTTCTTGTGTCAGTATTGGCCCTTAACTTAAATGACTCCTCTTCCTCCCTTGTACTTATGCCTCTGATGTATTTATAGAGAGCAATTATCTCTCGCCTCAGCCTTTGTTTGGTTAGGCTAATCAAGCCAAACTCTTTGAGTTTCCTCTTATAAGGTACGTTTGCCATTCCTCAGATCATCCTAGTAGCCCTTCTCTGCACCTGTTCAATTTGAGTTCATCTTTCTTAAACATGGGAGACCAGACTTGCATGCAGTATTTCAGAGGAGGTCTCACCAGTGCCTTGTATCATGCTATTAACATTTCCTTGTCTCTACTGGAAATACCTCACCTGATGCATCCTAGGAGTGCATTAGCCTTTTTCACGCCTGTCTCACATTGGCAGCTCATCATCATCCTGTGGTCAACCAATACACCTAGGTCTTTCTTCTCCTCTATTGCTTCCAACTGTTACGTGCCCAGGTTATACGAAAAATTCTTGTTGTTAGTCCCTAAGTGCATGACCTTGCATTTTGCAGTATTAAATTTCATTCCATTTCTATTACTCCACTTTTCAAGGTCATCCAGCTCTTTTATTCCAGTTCTCCTCTGTATTAGCAATTCCTCCCAACTTTGTGTCAGGGGTAAATTTTATTAGCATACTTCCACTTCTTGTGCCAAGGTCATGAATGAAAACGTTAAATAAGATTGATCCCAAGACTGATTCCTGAGGAACTCCACTAGTGCCAGTCCTATATGTTTCGATTGTAAGCTCTCTGGGGCAGGGACTGTGTGTACTTGGTTCTTATAGTGCCTACAACAAGAAGGCTGTATTCTTGGTTGGACCATAGGCACTATCATCATAAACATGATTAACAATAATCATCTGACTACAACAACAAAGCAGTAGCCTACAGTAAGTTCAGCTTGGCTCTCATAAGGAATCCTATAATAACATAACTGTAAAAAGCCAGTGTGTGCACCAGTGCTAGAGTAAAAAAAAAACTTGTGTTGGAGAGAACAGATTTCAGGTGCGCTTTCAAAGATCTGTTTCAATAAACAAATAGTGATGGGGAAATGATTTTAAAGTTCAGGAGTATACCTTTTTCATCTTTCCCCTGAGTAAAAAACAAACACACTTGACGTGTTTTCCATTTCCACAGTTTGCCTTCAAAGCAAAGTGCAAGGTTGCTTGCTGCTATTAGATGGCTGTAGAACACTATCAACCAAAACCAGAAGGGTCTGATTTTTTCTGACAGGCTTTTTCACAGCTCCTGAAAGCTAAGAGCTGCCTTTTTTATTTTTTATATTTTTTGGTCTCTGAAGAGAGTTCATGCAGTACGGCTCCAGGTGAAAATCCTCTCTCTTTTTTGTGTATAGTGAGGCAGTCCCAGCGAAAACACATCAGTGCTGCTCATCAGATCATCCACAGGAGCACGGACATAGCAGTGGCTCAGAACTCTTCAGTGGTGGGACAACAGACATTGGAAAATGGAGAATCTGTGACCAAGATTACAGGGAGTTCTCCTGTGACAGCCAGTTCTGCTCTTAGCAGAGCAGCTGCTGAACAGAGTGCGGCAGAGGTTAGAGAAAGCCCTTATGCTGTCCTAACCAGCCAAGTACTGTATGAAACACTGCGGGAAGAGACCCAGGGAGGGACAGTGGTGAGCCATTTTGAAACATCGGACAGGCACTCACAGGCTGATGTAGCCCCCGCAAAGAGAGAAGATGAATCAGGTGAGTTTGTGATCTATTTCCCTGCCTCAGTCATTGGAGCTCAGCCTCTGGGGGAGGGAGGAAAGGAAGCTGCACCCACTTTGTTCAGGGCAGCATCCTGACTGTACACAGGATGGAGAAGCATCTCTCTCCATTAGAATGCCCCTCAAGAGCAGCAATGTCTGGATCTCTTGCAGACTGCCAGCATTGGAGCCTGGAAGCAGTCCTGAGAGTGTTATGCCATAGTAGCTCCTGTCTAAAGCAGTTTGTCACTGGCTTTGGTTTAACTCCCAGGAGATTTTTACTGTCTAAACCTTAAAGATGTGGTTTAACTATTAAACAGTGAAATTCCCCTTAGGATTGTCAAGGCATGGTAAGGTTAGTGCAGGTAACTGGGAGTTTGCCCTACTTACATATTTTCCTTATTCTGACACAGTTCATAGCATGTGGAAGTTGGGGTTGGGCTCTCAAGCTCATCTGACCCCCTGGGTCTGAGCTTGGGGGGCTGCCTGAGCCACAACATTTACACTGCTATTTTTAGCACGCTAGCTCACACTGAGCTAGCGCATGTCTGTCTATCTAGGCTGGGAGGCTCACTCCCAGCTGCACTGTAGACATATTCTGTGTGTTATTAACCCATATTCATGGCAGTGGTCCCACTGGCCACAGTGGGATTGTTCACATCAGCAAGTCAAGCAGTATCTGGCTCTAACATGCTAGGGCTGTGGTAGCAGAAATATGGCTATGGCTGATGTGACACATTCATTCAAAGACCCCATTTTCAAGTGCTTATAACTTTCCAGAAATGTTACCATTTGGTCTGACCTTCCTGATGAATGTTTTTGGAAAGGCTGTTCATTCTTTACAACACGGAGCATAAATTATATTTTGTTGCATGCTGGCTTTGCCTTGATTGAAAGTGCATGGCTGCTGAAGCTCAGAATGTTTGGAAGCAACATACCACAAATACATGTAGTGCATTTCTTTGATTATAGATCTGCAAGAGACTCACTGAACTCTTGGACTGCTCCTTTTCAAAATTCCTGTTTTTTGTAGATTTAGAAACTCCAACAAACTCAAATAAATGTCCACCCCAAATGCAACCAACACAGCATAGCCACACTAGACATCGGAAGTATTTACGCAAGTAAAAAGATGCTGCACCAAGTGCTCGCTACTTGTTTACAAATTGATTGACGGCACCAAGTACCAGCCTTACTTCATAACATGAATGTAACAATGAGTTTATAATATCACTAGGTACTTCCTCTTTACATCACTTATCTGTATAACCATCTGGCCATTCTGTGTGCTAGGTTATATTATTTGCCTGTAGAATCTCAGGTATACAGTGAATGAGTAACTGCTAATTCAGTGTTGTAATTCTATCCTTTTGAAATACAAATAAACTATTGTTTAGAAACTCAACAGTGCCTTACTATAGGATTTTTGCATTAAATTCCCTTTGTTTTGATTTTTTTTTTTTTAGGAGGAGAATAAAACAGAAATAAAAGAATGGTGAGTGAATGCACTATATGTATATATTCCTGTGAGCTATGAGTCAGATGGGGGGCTTGGGATAGGAGACAAATAAAAAACAAAGACATGTGACTATACACTGAAATAATCACTGGGCTGGAGGTGCTATGCCCATAGATGTATGCTGGCCAAGAGAATAGCTGGATTTTATTCAGCATTAGAAGGGGTTCAGAGCAGGGCAATGAGAATGATTAGGGACAAGAAAAGTATGAAGTAAGATGGAAAAGATTGAGATTATTTACCTTAGAAAGAAGATGAAAAAGAGAGGACATGATGAAAGCATACATAAAATAATTACTAGTTTAGAAAAGGTAGAGCAGGAGTTTCTGTTATCCCTGTCTTACAAATGAACAGAGAGTTAAAGAAATTGGAAAGCATTGAATGCAAAACTGATTAAAAAGCATTTTCACACAGTATATAATTAGATTCACTGACACAGGTTGTCCTTGAAGCCAAGAATTTTAGCAAGAATCAAAGAGGGATTGGACACTGTGATTGGACCCCAGGGTACAACCTGGAACTGTGGAACCACTTTAGCCCTTTAACTCTCCAGCCTATTCAGTCTCTCATAATGCTCTGCTAGTGACAAGCAGCGAATCTTTCCAGGTGCTGTGTTCACTCAGCCAACAATATGCAGCAACAGGAACACATCCAGCTAAATTGCATGAATGCTCTCTAAGCCACTCATGAACTATACAAAGGGAGACACCAAGAAATCCTTCCGTCCTTGCACCCCAGAAATGTACTTTCTTACACTGCTCAAGACCTTCTCTTGAACAATGCAAGCTCATTAATTAGTTCGCCACTTTGTTAAAGGATAGTGGATACACACCAGCCTTTGTAATCTGAGCAGATTCCCTAAGCACTTTAGACAAACTCACTAGTAAGGACAAAACATTAAAATAAGTTTATTAACTACAGAAAGATAGATTTTAAGTGATTGTAAATGTTAGGCATAGAGGTCAAAATTGGTTACATGAGAAATAAAAGGTAAAAATCGCAGTCCAAATGCTAAACTATATCAGACTAAGCAATATTTCAATCAAGCAGTTTTTCCTCACTCCAGTAGGCATTGAAAGCAGTCCATAGTTCTTAATACACAGATTGGATTCTTTGTTCAGCCTGGGACCAGTCTCCCCAGTTCAAAGTCTTTTCTTCCAAACATTCTTGTTGCCTTCGGAGTAAGTGGGGGAGGAGAGAGGTGTTCTCATGATGCCACTGTTCCTTATTTTATACTCTTCAGTTCATGTCTCTGAAAAAGTATTGGCTCAGACACGTCCTGGTGGGCCTTGCTGAGTCATAGAATTGAGCAATCCCCACTGTGTGGTGCTTGCACATCTGTCTCTTATTGAATTGCAAATCTCAGTTCCCCTGATGGTCAATGGCTGGTGATGATTGTTTAATGCCCACCTGAGTGCGCATCACCTCTTTGTTACCACTGGAGAGCTATGTGTGGGCATTACCCTGCCTGTCAACCTATTTCAACAACAACCATGTAGCAAAATCTCATAACTTCATACACACTAATGATATACATATTTTGACAGAACAGTGAGTTTCAGCAGATCATGACTTTTCATGAGATACCTTACAAAGTATGCTTTGTATGAACTATCACAACCATATACAAATAATGAATATGGGGTTTACAGGGTGCTACTTTGAGGTACAGTGCATCACAGACATTTACATGTATAATAAGCACAGCCAGACTTTCAAAAGTTAATAACTAGAATTTGGAAGAGAGATATAAGTGGTGCTTCAGGGTTTAAATCAATCTCTAACTATTATGGATTAGGATGAGGCCTTAATGGAGGGCAGATTATCCCACAGTCCGCCTGCCGTAGGGTTTCGTCCACCGTCCTCTCAAGCATCTGGTGCTGATCACTGTCAGACAGGAGACTGGACCAGATAGATCTTGGGTATGATCCAGTCTCACAAATCCTGTTCCTAAAATCACGTGTTGAAATAAACATGATGCCTGCATTTATTTCAATGTGTGTAATATGGTTTTTAATGGAGTAAGTGTTCAAGAACTTGTTCTGATCATAAAGGCATCTCCTGTACTGTATAACAGTAATGCAGTTACTATGTATATTCAGTAGGGGTATACTCCAGGGTGTAAGAACACTAATCTTTCAAAGTCCTAACTTTAGTTGTGTTTTAAGGGACACTGTCAGAGTGGTGTGCTTTTTTGCACTGATTATTGCATGTCATGTAAGCTAGGTCTATGGTAGGATGTGTAGTGGAAATGTCATTTTATAGATGGAAATTCCACTGTCAGTGATTTAGAAATTGCTTTCAATTGTCATTTGTGGTTTCTTTGTCAGACTTTGCTAAATGTACTTTGAAGAAGGAAAGCAGCTCAGCAACAAGGGGAATGAGAACACCATTCCCTCTCCTAGCGGGAAAAGAGAAGTGTTTGGGCTGACTTTTGTATCTGAAATATGCACAATGGATTCCTTCGGGTCTGCAGTAATAAAGATTGGGAACATTCTCTCTTGTTCATTGCTGTTTTTACAAACTTGCCACTGTAATTGACACTGTCAGTACTGTATAGGCATGTTCTATATTTTGATAGCTATGGTGATCTGTTGATGTGATGTAAGACGGTGAAATATGACCCCCCCCAGCCTGATGCAATAATGGGAGGCTAGGAATCTCATTCCTAAAAGCTAGGCTTTGCAGGCATGAGGCATTAATGCAAACTGTTTTAAGCCTTGTCTACATTAGAAAGGGTTTGCTGGTATAGCTATATGGGCAAACTCTCTAGTGGGAATACATACACTTGAGTTCTTCTGCTGGCTTACCCTGTTCTCTGAACAAATAAGCTATACTGCCAAAGCACATTTTATGATGGTAGAACTGCATCTGCACTAGAGCTTTTGCTGGGATAGAAATATGGTAAAAACACGCACCCCCCATGTGTCATTACTATACCAGCAAAAGTTTCTAGTGTAGACTTGGAATTAGTGTTCTTCGAGTGGTGTCCCCATGGGTGTCCACTGTAGGTGTGGCAGTGTCTGGAATCGGAGATCTTCAATAGCAGTACCCGTCGAACTGCACATGTGCACCTACCCTGCCTCGCGCAGCGTGTAGGAAGTATACATAGTGCTGTGCAGTCCGACTGCCCTCAGTTCCTTCTCTATCGCCTGTGGTCTGGAACAGAACCATTAGTAGGGCCTGTTTTTGTCTTCTCCTTAGATAGTTAATTCTTCATTTTTTCTTTTCTTTTTCCTCTTTCTTCAAAAAAAATATTCATTGGTATTAATTTTTCCTACTATTTTATTTTCTACGACTCTACAGTCTTTAGCATAGGGTAGGTTTCTATTTTCCACTTAGCTTCCTGATGAGGATGGGAGGGATTACCTTACCCTTATGCCCAGTTCTCCCAGGTTTAAGAGGGTGTGTCTCTTGCGGGGCCACTTTCCCGATAACGGATGACCATGCAGATTGCATTTGTTGTTTGGGAGAGGAACATGTTCCTCAGAAGTGCTCCCACTGCCTGGATTTGAAACCCAGAACAAGGAAGGACACGGATATCAGACTTAAATTGCTCCTGATGGAGAAGACCCTTCATCCAGCTTCCAACTCCAACTCACACTCCTCCCCGAAGAGTCCCTCACGCTTGTCAAGATCCTCTCTCTCCACGCCTGAGTAAGAGAAAAATATCCTCTGATTGGGCCAAGCGTAAGAAGAGAGTGGCCCCTTCTTCAACTCCTGAGGCACAAATCCTAAGAATGCTGTCCCTGGCTAGATCCGCGGCATCAATGGCTTCTGAGAAGGGGCAGGCACTGCAAATAAACTGAGTTCCTCAGTCCCTAAGACAAGGTCGAAAGACCATACTTAAGCACATCACCAGCTATCGGCACCACTCTCTATTTGTGGTGACGGAAGCAAGCCCTCACCCGCATCTGTGGCTCCGAGACCCTTTGTGGCTCTGAAACAGCCAACGGCACTGACATCAGCACTGAGAAAGCCGTCGGCACTGACCAAGATGTCGACATAGACTTTAACCGCCGCTATACCTTTGGCTCCGAAAAAGTCTCTGGCACCACCGGATGACCATGCTAAATACACACCATGGCACTGTGTACGACAGCGGCACCATTGATGTCATATGCACCACAGAAGTACAGATACATATCAGACTTAAGAGTATCTGATACTGATTATTGATTAGCTCTATTCCTATCATCTTGGAAGCTTATCACTTCAGACAAATGGGTCCTGGAAATAATTAAGAAAGGATATTCCATCCCCTTCTTAACTATGCCATCCCACCAATGACCTGCCCATCCTTATTCAGTTCTAAGTAAACCATTTTCTGCAAATGGGAGCCATAGAACCAGTCCCTGTACAACACAGGGGACAAGGAGTCTGCTCCCACTACTTCCTGGTTCAAAAGAAATCCGGCAGTTGGCTTCCCATTTTGGACCTTCACAACTTAAACAAGTTTGTCAAACTACAATGATTCCAGATGGTCACTCTTTCCATCAGTTGGCTCCATGATACTCCCCTTGGCCTGGGCACCCTCCCTCTTCTCCAAATCAATGTTGTGAATTCATATAGTGCTTAAAAAGTCCCCCTCTCACACACATCACACACACACACACACACACACACACACACACACACAAATTTAACAAATAAAGGACAGGGTCTCTTCCCAAGGGAAACAAACCTTGCTGGCCGCCATGGACAGAGCTCTCCACAGCTGCTGGTTCCTATGGAACGGCTCCTTAGCACTCACTTCTCACAACTAAGTACCAGACTATGCAACAGTGATTCCAGTTACTCCCTGGCACATCAGGTCATCTGCAACTACTGTATGCTATCACAGCTCCTCCTGGCAGCAGACCCAAAGTCGGTACCAGATGAACTGCAAAGCCCAGTGCCCACCGCTGAACCTTTTCTAGGATTTAGTTCTTCCGTTGACAGTACATCTTCATTTGAATGCTGAGCCTGTTACTCAGAATGGAGCCTCACAGAGGAGACTCTCTCTGGCAGCCTCATTAATTGAGGTGGTTTGCTGTGAGCAGGGACCATAACCCATGCCTCTGTGATGGATATTGAAAGCTCATCATGCTGACTGCAATGCAAACTAAACTGATATAACTGCAGTTGCAGTGGAAGGAGCAGATGCTAGTGCTGTTGGTGACAACACTGGCTTTGAGCACATTCTGTAAGTACAGATGCATTAACAAGCCTGAAGTATTGAACAAAAGCTTTGTGCAGCCCTTAAATCAGGAGCGTATTTAACCTTCTGCCCCACTAAATACCCAGCTGGGTCAACATCACTTCCCTGTTACCTTTCCATTTAGAAAACAACAGCTTGTCAATAGCATCACAAAATGCAGAGACTTCCCCTTAAGGCACTGCAGGATTATTCTCCAGACTGTAATCTTTTAAATGAACCAATAATAATTATCCTTAGCAATTAAAGCAACTTACAAACATTGTTGCATTGCTATAGCTCAGTTTCTCCATCTGACATCTTTCTATGTGCCTGTCTATATTTAATTTATGATATTTCTATAGTGCCATAGTCAAAGGTCAGGATATTCCATTATTTCACAACCACAGCATTCACCCCTTGCTGCAGAAGTGTGCTCCAGAATCTCAGCACTCATAAAAAAAAATCTGTTTCTACTTCTCGTTTAGGAAGAAAACTTTGAAAACAGGAATCAAGTGGAACTGATGCAGTGTTGGCTGCCTGTGTTTGCAGAAAACCTGAAAAATAGCTCAAAGAGGTGTCTCCTTCATCGCAGTAGGTTGTTACCTAGCGATGACAGCTTAAATACCAACATTAACTATTTCACTGCTGGCTGTTTTAGCAGAAACAGCAGCCAATATGCTTTTCCTACAAGCTCAAAGTGCCTCTTAATTTCAGTTGCCAAAGCCTCCAGCTCCCCTCTGACAATTTCTATGGGGCAGTTACATGTCGTCATTACAAAAAGCTGTAGCACACTGAAAACTAAAAACAGAGAAAAGGAATAAAATGGTTTAAATTTAACAACACACACACACACACACACACACACACACACAGGGGAGCCTGTAGTCAGTGCAGGATTAATTGCTCTTTTAATTCATGGAAAACCTCCACTTTAAAATTTAACTGAACCTGCTGTAGCTTTTCCACAATCCACACAGAATCGAGGGGCCTGCTGATTGTGGCATGCGGCAGGCCTCAATTCTATTTGCCTACACACTGCATACTGCATTAGAAAAAATCCAGAGAGGACTTTGTAGTAGGTTCTGCTCTACTTTGCTCTTCTCCTAGGAAGTGCTCTTTGGGTTTTGTGTGCTCATGTTAGTGTTTTCTTGTCATCAGTTAGGGCAAGAAAGTTTTGGCATAGGTGGGTTCTGCAGCCTGCTCTGAAGCTGGTCAGGCTCTGGCTCAGTCAGCTGTCTGGCTGCTCATGAGTACCCATAGGGACCACACATCTTGAAGAACTCCATTTACTATAAGGGAGGTAAGCAAAGGTCACTCACCCTCTATAGTAACTGTGGTTCTTCGTGATGTGTCCCTGTGGGTGCTCCACTTCAGGTGCACGTGCATATCATGCACCTGACATTGGAGATTTTTCATTAGCAGTGTCCATTTGGCCTCTGCATGCACCCCTTGCACTCCACACCGAGGCTAGGAGCTAACTGGGGAGATATTTGAGCCATTAGTGATTATCTTCAAATACTCATAAAAGACAGGAAAGATTCCAGAGGCCGGGAAGAGGGAAAATATAGTGCCAATCTATAAAAAGCGGAATAAGGACAATCCTGGGAATTACAGACCAGTCAGCTTAACTTCAGTGCCTGGAAAGATAATGGAGCAAATAATGAAGCAATCAGTTTGCAAACACCTAGAAGATAATAAATTGATAAGTAACAGTCAACATGGATTTGTCAAGAACAAATCCTGTCGAATGAATCTAATAGCTTTTTTTCTGACAAAGTACAAACCTTGTGGATGTGGGGGGAAGTAGTAGATGTGGTATATATTGACTTTAATAAAGCTTTTGATACTGTCTTGCAGGATCTTCTCATAAACAAACTAGGGAAATGTAGCCTACATGGAACTAGTATAAGATAGGTGCATAACTGGTTGGAAAACGGTCCCCCGAGAGTAGTTATCAGTGGTTCACAGTCAAGATGGAAGGGCATATCGATGAGGTCCTGCAGGGATCAGTCCTGGGTCTAGTTCTGCTCAATATCTTCATCAATGATTTAGATAATGGCATAGAGAGTACACTTAGACGATACCAAGCTGGGAGGGGTTGCTAGTATTTTGGAGGATAGGATTAAAATTCAAAATGATCTGGACAAACTGGAGAAATGGTCTGAAGTAAAAAGGATGAAATTCAATAAGGACAAATGCAAAGTACTTCACTTAGGAAGAAACCATCAATTGCACAAATATAAAATGGGAAATGACTGCCTAGGAAGTAGTACTGTGGAAAGGGATCTGGGGAGTAAAATGGATCACAGGCTAAATATGAATCAATGGTATCACGATGTTGCAAAAAAAGCAAACGTCCTGGGATGTATTAGCAGGAGTGTTGTAAAGCAAGACACAAGAAGTAACTCTTCCAGTTTACTCCGCACTGATAGGGCCCCTCACTTCAAGTAATTGTGTCCAGTTCTGGGTGCCACATTTCAGAAAGATGTGGATGAATTGGAAAAAGTCCAGAGAAGAGCAACAAAAATATTAAAGATCTAGAAAACATGACCTATGAGAAAAGTTTGAAAAAATGGGGTTTGTTTAGTCTGGAGAAGAGAAGACTGAGAAGGGACGTAATAACAGTTTTCAAGTACATAAATGGTTGTTAGAAGAAGGAGGGTGAAAATTTGTTCTCCTTAGCCTCTGAGGAAAGGACAGGAAGCAATGGACTTAAATTGCAGTAAGGGATGTTTAAATTGGACATTAGAAAAACTTCCTAATTGGCAGAGTAGTTAAGCACTGGAACAAATTACCCAGGGGGACTGTGCAATCTCCGTAATTCAAGGTTTTTAAGAACAAATTAGACAAAACACTTGTCAGGAATGGTCTAGTTATTATGTAGTCCTGCCTTGGGTGCAGGGAACTGGACTAGATGAACTATTTAGGTCCCGTCCAATCTTACACTTCTGTGATTCTATATAAGGCTCCATGGGTGAGCCTTCCTCAATTCTTTCTCTATGACTCAATGTCCCACAAAGGAAACACCAAAGCAGAGGGGAGATGGGGGGGCGGGTAGTAGAGTGCCCATTTGGACACACATCTCAAAGAACCAGTTACTGCACAGGGTAACCATTTCTTCTTTGAGGAGTGTCCCTATGGGTGTTCCATTCTAGATGAATCCAAGCAGTATTCACACAGGGAGAAGGGAGCTTTGATATTAAGTCCAGAACAGAAGATAGAACTGCATTGCCAACAGCCGCAATGGATCTGGAGGCGTGAGCCAAGGAATAGTGGTTGGAGAAGGTATGTATTGAAGATCACATAGTGGCTCTGCAGATCTAAGGTTCTGGATCATCTTTAAGTAATTCCATAGATGTTAATTGTGACCTTGTACAGTGTGCTAATACCCTGGAAGGAGATTGAATGCTAACCACATCATAACATATGATGATACACCCAAAGATTCACCTCAGTAGCTTCTGGGTGGAGATTGTGGATCTTTTAGTTCTGTCTACAGTGGAAACAAATAAACTAGACCTCCAAAGTGGTTTGGTCCTATCTTGATATAAGGCCAATGCTTTTCTCACATCTGAAATATGGAAGGAAGCCTCCTGTTGAGAATAATGTGTTTTCAGGAAACAACGGTAAATGACTGGACTGATCAAGATGAAACTCAAATGACACTTTAGTAAGTAATCTAGGATGTGGATGTAAGGAAAGCTTGTTCTGAAAGAATACCATGAAATGAGGGTCTACCATTAAGGCTCCAATTCCTCCAACTCTTCAGGTTGATGTGATGGCTACCAAAAAGATCATCTGTATAGACAGATTCAGTAAGAAGCAAGTCACCATAGGTTCAAAGGGAGGTCTAAGAACTAGATTTAGATCCCAAGTTGGAGTGGGGTCTTTCACTTGAGGAAAACGTTTCCCCAAGCTTTTGATGAACCTTGGAGTTGTTGGGTGAACAACACTGATAACCCTTCCACTGGGGAATGAAAGGCTTTTATGGTGGTCAAGTGAACACTGACCCAGCTGGTTAATAATGCTGTTTTCTTCAGTTCCAGTTGGTAATCCAGGGTAGCAGAGAATAAGGAAGATTCAGGTGCGAGTTATTTGAATTCACACCTTTGGCTAAATCTTCTCCACTTCTGAAGGTAAGAATTTCAGGTAGATTCTTTCCTACTCTTTAATAACACCTGTTGTACTTCTGAAGAAAAGTCAGACTCTAGCCCCACAAACCACTGAGGAGCCATGCCCTGAGGCAGAGAACTCCTAGGTTGGGATGAAATAACAGACTGGCATCTTGGGAGAGCAGATGAGGGATGATCAGAAGCTTGATTACTGGATAGTAAGGATGTCATGCTTACCGTGGCCACATTGGGGCTATTAGAATAACCCTGGATTTGTCCTGTCTGATTTTGTTAGTCAACCTCAGTATCAGAAACATTGGTGGAACATGTAGAACAGTCCCTTCATCCAAGGCAGGAGGCAGTCATTCCTCACAGAATGGTGACCTAAACCAGTGGTTCTCAACCTAGAGTCCGTGTACCCCTGGGGGTACGCAGAGGTCTTCCGGGGTACATCAACTAATTTAAATATTTACCTAGTTTTACAATGGGCTACATAAAAAGCACTAGCAAAGTGAGAACAAACTAAAATTTCATACAGACAATGACTTGTTTATACTGCTCTATATACTGGTGGTGGTGGGGGGGTTTGCAATTTATTTTATAATTATGTGGTAAAAATGAGAGAATTTTTTCTATTTTTCAGGAATAGTGTGCTGTGACACTTTTGTATTTTTGTCTGATTTTGTAAGCTAGTAGTTTTTGAGTGAGATGAAACTCAGGGTATGCAAGACAAATCAGGCTTCTGAAAGGGGTACAATAGCCTGGAAAGGTTGAGAACCTCTGGCCTAAACCTCCTCTTGAACAGAACAGATGACACTTCCTGTTTGTGGGGGGTGGCAAAGAGGACCACTTCTGGAAATCTCCAAGTTTGAAATATGCATGAAGGGTCTGGGAGTCCAGCTCCCATTCGTAGTCCTGTAAGAAGTGCCTGCTGAGAGCATCAGCCAGGGTGTTTTGAATGCCAGGGATAGCTTACCAAAATGTGTCTATAATGGATTATGCACCAATTCCACAACTTTATTGCTTCAGTGCACAAAGAGGAGGATCTCACTCTTCCCTGCTGGTTGATATACAACATGCAGGCCATATTGTCCATCATGATCCTAACTCACCTGTCCCTGATGAAAGGCAGAAAATAAAGGCAGGTGTTTCTGCCCTCCAAGTTCCAACAAGTTGATGTGGAGACTGGTTTCTTGAGGTGACCATCTGCCCCAGATTGTCTGAGCATTGAGATGAGCTCTCCATCCCAACAAAGATGCATCTATTGTTAGAATAACCATTGGGAGTGGTTAAGGAAATGAAATTCTTGCACTTACGTTGTGATGAGCTTTCCACCAGTCTATGGAAATCTTGGAATCTTTCACCTGGCAGGGAACTGAAACCTGTTTGTCTAAGCTGTGTGTGTTTGGTGAGTACTGCTCTGAGCCACTCCTAGACGCAACAAAGGTGTAACCGCGCATGATCTGTTACAAAAGTGCAAGCTGTCATGTCACCAAGGAGTTGGAGACAGTTTTTCACCCCCTACCAAGGAGATTTTGGGAGCTCCCTTGAATAGTCCTGACTAGATTTGATAATGTTATGAATCTGTCCATGGGAAGGTAGGCTCTGGTGGTCAGCAAATCCAAGGATGCCCCTATGAACTGTATTTTCAGAACAGGGGTCAATATGAAAATTTTTTTTTAATTGAGTTGAAGATCCAGTTCCAGGAAGAGAAAGGGCCTTCTGCATGGCTGACAGCACTCTTTTGTAAGACTGACCCTTGAAAAGGTTGAGTTACAAGGAATACTAAAAATCACCTCTCAATGAAGGTAATTGGCCACCATCACTAGAACCTTTTAAAACATTCTCAGAACTGAGATGACTCCATTTACCTGATTTTGAAAATGTTCCCAGCCTAACAAAATGCAGGTTTTCTGTGAGATGGATGTATTGCTATATGGAAATATGCTTCTTGTAGGTTGAGGGCTGAAAACCAATCTGCAGAATTTAGAAGAAGGAATTATAGCTGCCAGAGCCACCATCCTGAACTTCTGAGACTTTACAACTTTGTTTAGTAGTTTTAAATCTAAAATACGTCTCCATCTTCCAGTTTTATTTGGTACAAGGAAATAACTCAATTATAAACCCTTTTCCTCGTGTTGAGCTGGGACAGGGTCTATCACAAGCCTAAACAAAGAAGGGAGTTTATTTCCTGTCTGAATAAGAGTTTATGAGACAGGCTCCCTAAAGAGGAGTAGGGAAGAGTGAGTGGTAGAGAAGGGAAGGATGTAAAGTGGATGGTATAGCCAATGTTACAATATCAAAGTCCCATTTGTCTGTAATAATCCATGCCCATACATGCTGAAAATGGGAAAGTCAGGCTCCAGCTGCAGGAAGGTGAGCAAATTGTTGTGAGTGGTAAAGTAAAAAATGGAGAGGATTTGAACCCTCAACCAACCCATCAAAATTGGTGTTTTGATGCTGGCTGAGTATTTGGGCTAGGTGGATGAGTGGTTCTTTTCCTCTGGTGAGTTCTGTGGGTCCTTGGAACCCAAAGAACAGGATTGGATGGGATCTCTGGGCATTTTGTGACCTACTACATTTTCTTTTGTTCATAGGGATGTAAATTCCCAGAGATCATAAAGTGGTCATGGAGTCTTTCAGAGTGTGCAGGGACTCATCTGAAAACAAATTCAAACCATCAAAAGGGAAGTCCTCTTCAGGGATCTGGGTCTCTCTGGGAGAGCTGGACAGTTGGAGCCAGGATGCCCTGCGCATAACTACTGCTGTAGAGATGGAATGAGCCTCGCTGTCTGCCACATCTAGAGATGCATGAAAAGATGTCCTGAATAGTAAGTGTCCCTCAACAATGATGGCCTGAAATTGCTCTTTGCTCCGATAGAAAGTGCTCAATGAAAGCCGTACATTTTGTATACTTTTATTTTGCCATGATCACCTGATGATTTGTGATCCGGAATTGTAGGGTCGTAGATGAGTAGGACTTCTAGCCAAAAAGGTCCAGGCACTTGAAGTCTGTGTCATACAGGGTCGACTTGGTGTGATGTTGTTTTCCCCCATTGTTCACCGCATCCACCACACGAGAATTAGGTGGGAGGTGAGAGAATAAAAATTCAGAGTCCTTGGTTGGGCCATAATATTTTTTACCTCCCCATTTGCAAGTTGGCAGTACTGTTGCAGGGGTTTGCCAAACCATCTTTGCCTGATCCAAAAGTGCCTCATTGATTGATCATGCAATTCTGGTCAGTGTTGTTGACTGCAGAATGTCCAGCAACTTCTGTTGTGATTCCTTGACTGGTATCTGCAGAGCATCCACCACCTGTTTTGTGAGGTCCTGAAACTGCTGGAAATCATAGTCTGTGCCTCATCTGGTAATGACGAGGATATGGTAGTTTGAGAGGTAGCCTCCTTATCTGCTCTACTTCATGCTTCTCATGAGTTTCTTACTGAGGAGTGGGCTGGGGCGCAGGGATTTGTGTGTCTATTATCCTGGTCGGTGAGAGTTGATGCCTTAGAAAATTGTCAGTGTGTTGCACAGGAGTCCTAGTCTGGCCATCGTGAGAGGCCATACAGAAGAGGGGGTGGCATCCAGCGTTGTTTCCACCATACATGACGTTGTTCACAAAATTTTTCTCCCCCCCTGCGGGTGTCAAAGAATGGGTTCCTATATAGATGGGTAGGAGAGCCCTGCACTGAGAGAGAAAACTGAAGGGAGGTCTCCATCGCTGTCCTAGACATTGTCCAGTGGAGGAGCCCCAGCAGAAAAGGGTGTTGAATCAGGTGGCACTGTAGATAGATAGGAGTCCAGTGATCGAGTGGGTCTCAGAACCGAGAGGCTGTTGGTACACATAAGCAGTGAAGACTTCAGTTCATCTGGCACTGATAAATCCTTCCAGTATCTAAATTCTTGTGGCACCAAATGGAGCAGCGGCACTGAAATGATAGTAGAGGTAGATGTTACCGAAAATTTAGAGCACTCCAAAGTGGGTGCTGACGGGGTCAGACAGTTTGGGTTCCTTGGTGCTGTGCAACCCTATGAGGGAGATACTTGTGGTAAAGCTGAGTCTGACAGTACCAGTCTGGAGGAAGGTTTCTCCTTATCTATTTTGTCATATTCAGGTGGTACTGAGGATCGCTCAGAGCTGCGTTTGCTCTTGGAAGAGCTCTGGGGCTTTCCAGCACCGCCGATAGTAGAGGAATCGTTTGCCTCTATGGTTCTGGGCCAAGAGGTTGAAGCTTCTGAGATGGTTGACCTACTGAAAGACCAAGGGACATCTAGGAACAGGCTCCTTATGAAGGGAGTCAGAGCGAGTCTTCCTGGGACCTTTCAAGGAGGTCTCTGAAGTCTTTCCCTTTCTGGGGCAAGAGCTGAACTGAAGTGGCATTGGATCTTCCAAGAAACTGGTGTACAGGGGAGTTCTCCTGACCTGGATCTGTAGCAGAGTGAAGGGAACGCACCATCATTAATAGCCTCAACTTAATCTCCCAGTTCTTCCTGGTCCTGGATTTAAGGTCCAAACAGAAGTTACAATTCTGTGGGACATGCAATTCTCCTAAGTTGCGAACACACAGAGTGGCTGTCACTAACCAGAATAGCCTGATGGCAAATGACATAACATTTGAACCCCAGTGAGCCAGGCAAGCCTCCATTCCTGGAGCAAGAGGAGAGGAAGAAAACTAAACTAATCCTCTCAACTATTAAACTAAGATAATCTAACTAGCAAACTATCTAAAACTAAACTAGCAACTAGGAGAAATAAAACTTTTAGCCAAGACATGCTCAAGGCAGACACGTTCTGTCTCAAGCGTGCAGTCCTATATAGCCCCAGTATGAGGCTGTGTAGGATGCATGTGCAGGCCAAACAAACACTGCTAACAAAAATCTCAGATTGAAGGTATGTGGGGCCACACATACCCGAAGGAGAGCACCCATAGGAATGTTACTTGAAGAACCACCTTCCTTTTTTCTTTGAGTGCGGGTCCCTGTGGTTATTTACCATGCGTGAGTCCCAAACAGCGCTCATTGAAGAGGAGAGTGCAAGGAAGTGCTTTGTATTATTGAACACAGGATTGCTGAACCAAAGGAAGCATCCTAGGCAGAAGTTTGAGTTAGGCCATAATGCCTAATAAATATATCAATAGAGCCCCAAGGGCTTTGTCCTGTGCAAATAAAAGGCTAGAGCCTTGCATATGGCCAGATAGCAGAGCTGCCTGTCCTTGCTGTTAATATGAGTTTTTGGGTAGCAGACAGGCAGATGGACAGTCTGATTCAGGTGAAATTCAGACGGAACCTTAGTGATAAACTTGGGAATGCAACCCCAAGGATTTTTCACAGGGATAAAGTATGTAAGGCAGGTCCACCATTAGGGCCACAAGTTCACCCACTCTCCTAAAAGAGGTAATTGCTGTGAGGAAGGCAACAGGTGTAGGAGGGAGCAAGTGGCCAATGGCTCATAGGGCAGGTTCATAAGGGCTAGTCTACACTAGAAGCACTACATCGGCGCAGCTGCACCGCTGTAGCACATCTGTAAAGACGCTCTGTGCTGACGGGAGAGAGCTCTCTTGTCAGCATAATAAATCCACCTCTGCAAGAGGCAGTAGCTATGTTGGCAGGAGAAGCTCTCCCGCTGACATAGCATTGTCCACAGCACTTAGGTCAGTGTAATTTATGTCACTCGGTGGGGCTGCTTATTCACAGCCCTGAGTCACATAAGTTGTACCAAAGTAAGTGATAGTGTAGACCTGGCCTAAGTGCCAAGAGTACAAAAAGTTCAGGTGGGGCCAGGTTTTAATAGCAGAGGGAATGTTCCGCTAATTCCTTTTAGGAATTTCAAGGCCCATGCCTTCCAAGAGAGAGGGTAGTCCAGAATAAGAGGGAATTCCAGACTCCTCTGGTGTTAAGAGGTCATACTGACACCAAATGGAGAATTGCTTCTGCTTGGCAGCATGTAGAGGGTTCCTACTACTGATAAGGACGAACCTCGTCTGCACAAGATATCTATGTTTGTTGTCCACCCAAAAACAGGCCCTTTTTCTGTGACAGGAGGCCCAGAAATGGCTATAGATGTATGCAGGGAGAGAGGCTTGCTGTAGGACAGTGGTGAACCAGAACTACCTCAGCCACCATGGTGCTATCAGGATTACTGCTGCCTTGTCCTGCCTGATCTTGCTAAGGATGTGAAGTAGTAGAGAGATGGGAGAGAAGATGGACATCAGTGGCCCCAATTATTTCATTTAGCGTTTGCTAAGGAGCTCATAGGCCCTCTGATTATAGGACAGAGGTTGGTTGGTTCCTATGAAGGGGCCATTTAGAAAATTTCTTATAAGCTGCTGGGTTGTATGAGTGGCGTGTGATACGCGAAGTCCTTGAGGGCATGGAGCAACATCAGTTTTCTTGATAACCAGGTTATTACCCTTGAAGGAAAGATCTTCAGCTGTCCTGGACCTTCTTGGGGAACCCTGATGACTGCAACCAGGTCACAATACAGAGAAAAGCCATGGCTTCTGCATCAAGTGATGCCTGGCGGGATGATCTGGCAATCAGTTTCCTTCCGCTGAGGATCGCCGCGAATTGGAGCTTATGCTCCTATAGCAGTTTATTGGTGAATTCCAACAATTTATTTTAATTAATAAGTCATATTTGGACATTAATGCCTGGTAATTTGGAATACAGAATAATAAGCTGACTGATGGAACGTTCTTTCTGATGAAGAGATTTAGTTTCTTGTCATCCTTGTCCCAGAGAGTGGACCTGGGCTGATGCCTGTTTTGCTCTGCAACAACCTGCACAAGTATGGGAAGACAAATATTTAACCCCTTTGGCAGGCACAAAGTACTTTTTCCCAGCCCTCTTCAGGGTCAGGGCACAGGTGGCTGGTGTACGCCAAAGTGCTTTAGTTGGCTTCAAGATGGCCTCATTGATAGGGAGCATCACCTTAGAAGGAGCCATAGTCTGGAGAATATCCAGAAATGTATGGGTAGGATTCTGAACCTCTTCCTGTGGGATCTGGAAGATTTCCGCAATTCTCCTCACAATGGCTTGGTATTGTCTATAATCAGCCAGTGGCAAGGGAGAGACTGGTGCCATTGCCTGTTCTGGAGGAGATGACGAAAGCATGGCTGGTGGATTTGGTGGTACTGGATGTTCCTGCTCAAGAAAGCACTTCTGGGGGGACTGAGCCGTTCTAGGAGGTGTTCCTCGCTGAGAGCACTGCCGAGGAGCTGGAAGGCTGAGCGTGGGTGCACTGGCTGGACCCTAGAGAAGAATAGAGGTGCAATTGCCCTGAACTGTGACATTCCAAATGTCCTCCACAGAACTGGGGGGAGGAGGGGCCCAATCCCCAAACTATCTAAACTAAAACTGAAGCTGACTAAGATAAAACTATTCATCAGTGAATCACAGACTCGAAATTCAAGCAGAATGCTGGAAAGGCGATGGATGTAGCAGGGTTCAATCCCCAAACTGTTAGCAGTAGAAAGGCACTGCAGAGGCGGTTGGTTCACACTGCCCCTTATGCCCTTGGTTTGGCACATGAGGAGGTGAAGGGTACAGGTACAGACCAATGGCCACTGCTACTGAAGAGGCTCTGGTCTCAATGCATGTACCCCCCCCCCCCAGTGAATGCCCATAGGGACCAGCCCTCAAAGAAGAACAAGCAAAAGGCCATCCTCAGGAGAAAGCACAACGTGTGGTTCTCTTAGAACTGCCTGGAGAAACCTGCGGGACACAGTGGCCCCTGAAATGTAAAGGCGCACCGCACCAAGAGAAAGGATGTCCAAGTTACAGGGCCCTGCTCAGTCCAGCCAGTTGGTCACTGCTCCCATGGACCCATTGGATTGCAGCTGCAGCTACCATGCTGCCTTTCCCGAGGACTTGAAAGGGCCCAATGTGCAACACCCAGACCCCCTGCAAGCTCCCAGGTGTTGCTAGGCTGGTTTCTTGGCACTGTTCCTCAGGCCTGTGGTATCAAGGGCACATTGACATCCCCCATATGCCCTCCCACAGACCTTAATGGCAGCATCTTCTGGCCCAGGCCCACCACAATGCATCTGCTAAGGCCTTGCTGGCTCTTCCCAGCTGCTAATCTCCCTGATGGCTTCATACTTTATATTCCCCTGCTCACTGGAGCACTTTGTCAGGAGCAGCCTTCTCCTCCTGGCTCATGCTGTCCTCGGAGACTTTGCCACTAGCTTCTAGGCAGCTGATCTCAGCTCCCTGCTGTTTAGAACAGTGACAAGTCAGCTGTGTCACTTTCAGCTCAGCTCTCTGGCCATGCAGAGTCTTTCTTCCTAGCTGCAGCTGTAGGCTTGCATTCCCTATGGCCCTGCTCCCTCCCCTGGCACCAGCTGCAGCATTCCCATACTCCCCCACCCATCTTCCCAGGCCTAAGAGAAGAAAAAGGGTTAGAGGGATTTTGCCTTCCTGATAGCCATGGGCCATGCAGGCAGCTGTCTCCTAGGACAGTTCTTAAAATGCTGAAGCGCACCTGCCCTACATAATCCCGGTACTGACCTGGCCTTTCCTGACACTCAGTCCAACCTCAGCCCTCCTCGGTTACTGTGTCACTAACATGCTGGGTGGCTTGTATTAATCTAGCTGCTGGAACTGGCCTATTCCATCGGTCAGCATAGAAGACCACACTCACAAAGTGTTTGATGATAGGAATTCAGCTCTTAATGGCTGCAAATTATGCAAGATCAGAAAGGACCATGTGGGGTATGTGGTTCTTTCCCAAATCAACCCCCATGCCCTGGTGGGGGCTGCACATTGAAAACAGCATGATTGGGTCCTGGAGCATAATGAGGCTTGAAATAGGTGCCAGGATTTGAAAGTCAGTGGCCTGTCCAGCAACCATCTCCTTCCAGCTTCCTCTTTTCAACGAGGACATTAAACACGTGGATCTTCACTGCCTTTTCCCAGCCCTCCACCTCCTTCCTGCACTTTCATTCATTCCCTCCCTCTTCTGCATTCCACTAACAGGTCACCCGACTATCTTGGGACAGCCACAACTCAGAAATCCGTACATAGCCCTTGGCTAACTGACACAATGTGACTTTGTTGATGTAGTGATGGCTCCAGGGCTGGCTCCACCACACCCAACCCTGGCTCTGCAGTTCCAGTCTGCCCTTGGAACGTGCTGCATTCCCAGGTATTCTGCACCGTGTCTACCACCACGCAGACTTGTTACAGAGAAGGGAATTCTGCACCAAAAAATTAAAAATTCTGTGCACAATACCTTAAAATTCTGCACATTTTGTCAACATAACACTATACACCAGTTTCAATTATTTTGGTAATTTATTTCAAAATACCTGTCAGCAAGTATGTCTAACAATTCAGGCAACAACAAAAATTCACGTTTTTGGACAAACCACACCTGAGACCATGCCACCAGCACAGCCGCCAGGAGAGAAACTGTGGGTTTGGGTTGAGTTGTTCCGTCATGACTTAATATTGATTTAAACTGAAAAAACCTGAACACTGATGCTGCTTTCATACATCTCATCAGCCCTTTTGCCATCCAGAAATAACCAGGAAATACACACAGTTGCCTTTCGTGAATTTTTTTGGGGGGGGAAAAACCCTGTAAAGCCTCAAACTGGTCTTGGCAATTCAGGAGGTGATAATATACACTCCACTGAGCCAATGCTGAGTGGGTGCTGTTTTGTAGGACCCATAAAACACATTTGTGGTCATTAAAGATCACCCAACACTATTCATGGGGGGACAATGCTCCAAAGTCCTGGCCAAATTCCAGAACCAGGGGAACCATGTTCTACTTAACTGGATTCTCTTGAGAATTTCAGTTGGATGGTCCTGCACCGCCTCTCCTAACCCCATGTGTCATGGTACTGGGTGCTGTTCGGAAGCTCCCCCAGAGGTATCAGCATGTCAGCAGTGCATTTAATAATTCTTGTGTGACTTGTAACATAGTTTGGGATTCTTGGGAAGGAAAGGCACTACAGAAATGTAAGACTGGGACAACCTAGGTTTGTGCAGATCTGAGAGTTACTGTTCAGGCAGCTGTGAATGTAACATTTGTCTCTAGGAATAAACCAGGAGCCTCTTTGCAATATAAATTTGTTTTTATTGAAGCAGCGGTCACATGACCTTGCATCTAGCCTTTAGGATAGCAACAGAACGGATTTGGCCAGGTCAGCCAGCCCAAAAAGGATTTTTGTTGCACTAATAGACATGTCATGTTTAATACATACATTATCCAGTACTGGAAAACCCAACTCAGAGATAGCAACGTGCTGATTTGTTGGAGGAACAGCCCCACTGGATGTGGTCTTGACAAACTTTACAGATCACCACCAAATAACATTACTAAATGGGATCAAATAATAAAAAAGAAAGAGTGCAGTATTCAAAGCCAGCAATTTACACAGGTTCTTAGCTTGTCCTTATAGGTGGAGGGTAAAGTTTTTTAAATATACTGCTGCAGGGTTCCTCTCTCCATCAAACCAAATGGAATTGTAGACAGAAGCTGGCATCTCTTGGAAAAATATCATGGAATAACACAGATCATTTAAGAAAACATGCTTATTTCTCGTGTTTTAATTATTACAAAGTCATGTCCATCTATTTTTGGGGGGCTGGAAAGAGGTGTGGGATGAGGAATGGGGTGAAGGAGGAAGAGGAGGAGAGAAAGAGGCAGGGTTTTGAAATAAAGACCACACACTTTGTATTTTTAAATTTAATTTCCAGGCTAACCTACTTTTTATTTAATGCAAATTACAGTACCAGTTAACTATTTCCAAACTGAGTCACACAGAACAAAATGTATTTACAAGGGGGTAGGAGGGGTGGGGGAAATAATAAAACATTAAGCATACTTTCCACAAAAAAAGTTTATATTTAAAATGAAAAAAAATTCAGTCACAGAGGCATTCAAGTAGTAATAGTTAAACAGGTTTTGCTTTTCCTTTAAATCAAGACAAATTTGCACAAGTGTATGCAATAGTTTGTATACAACCCACAGTCCTTAGTATATCTACTTTTTTTAGAATTCTGTTTTTAAGATGGAAGTGGTCACGGTAATTTGTGTGTGTACAGGCCCAAGTGATCCATCAGCAACACATTAATGAACGCAAATTTTACAGGCAAGCCAATTATATATATATTAAAATAAACTGAGAAAAAACAACACAAGGAAGCTACTTTTCTCAAGCTAACCCCCTAGGGTACTGGTTTTTAGTTTTACTTTTTTGTTGTTTTGCTGTTATTGCAGTGTTGCAAAATGAAACAAACTCCATGAACAAAAAGCTAACTAAAATCCCCTGTGGAAATAATGGGAACACGAAGGATGCCTTTTTGTAGTCTCAAAAAAGAAGTTCCTGGGTCAAATACTCTACTGTGCTTTTATAGCTATTGGTTTTTTTTTTGTTTTTTTTTTTACCTTCAGTAGCTCAGATTTTTAATAGAGAAAAGTTTAGTGGTAATTTTAAAAAAAAGCATAACAAGTCTGGGAAAATTTAAAATGGCCACTAGTTGCAAATTGGCCATTATTTGGATAAAACTTGGTTTAAAACAACTAGAAAAGCGAACAGGGATCTTGGTTCAGCCAATTTTTTTAAATGTTTAATGAAATGAACATCATTAATTTTTTTCCTTAAAAAGGTAGGTAAATTTGAAATTAAAATACCAGTGTCTTGATTGATGTCCACCAGGGGACACAGAGAATGTAATTAATTCCATCTCAGAAACATATGCAATTGCAGAGTAGACAAAATGACAGATCAAGACCATACTTCATTAAAAACAATCCAAAAATAAAATGAAATTAAAAAATAAACTCATTAATAATTCTGAGTGGACTGTCAAAAACAAATTGACATCACTGACCTTCGTGTCACCAGAAAGAAAGTGCAGCCTCTGCCTCACTGGAATGGACACGAGATGGATCAAAATAAAAAGAGCAACCTTTGGTTTGGTAAAGAGTTAAGTGTTTTCCCATTCAAGACAATCTTATGTGGAATACTAACAAGGTAGGAAACACAAGTGAACTAGTTTTAAAAACAAGGCCTTCGTGCTGGGCACAAGAAATCAAGAAAAACATTAAACTTATCTTAAGAAAAACTAACTTTGGGGACGGGGTGAGGAAGAGCAGAAAAGGGAACAGGAAATTCCCTTATTTGAAAGATGCTATAGTGTTCTACAGTAATGGCCCCACAACTCACCACAGCTATTCTGCAGGCTGTCTGGTTATCAATGTAGAATACTAGGGGGATTTTTAAATACCTTTTTTTGTTTGCAAAAGCCAGATTTGTTCTCTCTTTAATACAGTGAAGGGAGAGACAAAAAACTAAGGCTCCTGGAGGCTGCTGTTCACAAGACCTCTGGACACAGGGATCGGGGAGAGACGAGCAAAGTCTAATCTAGCCGCTAGCCACTGGGCTAATAGATGCCAAGAGGGCAAGTGTAAAATGAAACCAGTCATTGCTATGGGGTGCGGTGGCGTGGGCAACTTTGAAACATCCAGAATAAAGCCATGGTTTGAATGAATGAGTTACAAACACAATTTCCTTTCGTTCCACTACTGACCATGTATCACTGAAACCTTACAGCACTCAAAAGGGTTAGAAAGCAGGGGAGCAAAGATGCCATTTTGTCTGGGAGACATCTGTTAAAAAGGACAAAAAAAAGGGAAATAAAATTAAAAAAATCATGGAAGCGAAGGCACTCCAAACTATATAGATACACTATACATCGCTAGAGTTATTGTTACAATAATACAGGCCGGTACCTACTGTACAGAGTTAAAACTATATGGCTTTAAAAAGCTCGTCTACATTTTGTCTGATTATTAAACAGAATCACTGCCCTGAACGGTAACTTTTTGCTCATTAATAACAGTTCCTGGGTCCACATATTTACATACAAAACAATAAAACTCAAAATTTAAAAACAACCAAAAATAATGTACAAGCTTGAATTTGGTGAGGAGCCCCCCCCTGCCCTTATTTACACACACGCCAAAAAAAAAAAAAAAAAAAAAAAAAGGAAAAAAGGTTATTCAAAGGCCTGGATCGAACATGTATAAAAGGGTTGGTGATCCTGCCATGATCTTTGAAAAAGAAAATCACTGAGACGCCAGCCTACACGCATAGAGACACACTTGCACTGCCACAAAGTAAAACTAAAAGAATGAGATCAAAGTTCTTAGCGCTCCTCCTCTACCAGCCTTGCATGAAAAAACCAACCAAACCACCTACCATGGCACCCTGAAACAAGCAGCAATTTTTAAATAAACTTGGTAATTTACTGTTCCCAGATCCAGAGTAAGTGTCTTTGCCCAACCTTCCAGCTGTCTTGTCCGTAAGGCAGATCCAGTCACTGCTCCTGGCCCCTGCTTTCCAAGTGCTCTAAAATCTCTCTGGACATTTGATCATCTAGGCTCCAGTCCATCATTCAGGGCACTCAACGGCTGATTTCTTGCATTAAACACTCCTTTCAGGCCTCAGTTATTTATTACAGGTGCTTCACTGTAAATATAGTGGGGGTGCTTCTGTTTAATTTAAAAATGTGGTTTCCCTTCTCTTTAGCTGGAATCTGTCTAGAGCTGCTTAAAAACCCTTTTTGTTGCCCACAGCTTCACTAAATGATGAGAGTATAACTAAGGTGGATTATCCTCTCTCTTTCCAGATATCCATTCATCTGTGCAAACTCCCCTCCCAGACATACACGGTTTATCACACAGGACAGAGGGAGCTCTACAGCTGCTAAGAAACAGTCTTTCCAAAAAACAAACAAACAAAAAAACAACCCCCACAAAGAGGCAAATATGAAGTGCAGGGATCCGAAATGTACTGAGTTCATGAACAAATCTCCTGCCATCCTGCAGTGACTGAGTTTACTTTGCCGCTACTGCTGGCTACTCCTGGGTCACACATAAAGGTCTGTAAATGTCAGAAACAATGCATTATGCCTTAAAGATCCATAGGTCAAGTAATAGCCCATAAGCACCATGCTGACTAAGGTTGCTCTGAATGTGTATAAGGCCCACATGGACACCAACCTCAAGGATAAGACAGACCAGGTCTCAAAAGTCTATTTCTACATTGCAGCTGCAACTTCCCACTGCTCACCTGACTCCTTCCAAAGAATATTGCTTTAACTTCAGAAACGGGGTCTCGGATTCTTACACCATTCACCACGACAGAAAAAAACCCCTTTAACTCAAACTGGAAACAAGCATTCATCTTATGCTTCAATCGGACCATTTAAAGACTGTAGATAAAATAAAACTCAAAAAGCAGTTACGGTATTTATGTATACATGTATCTATTTATATTATATACACACGCTTATATAGTCAGCTTTCCTGCAAGTCAGCAGGTACAAGTTACTGTTGATATCACTTCGATGTGTATTTTATTAATATTCTACCAATGTAAAAACATCATAATGGCAACTCTGTGTCATGCATCAATAAATAAAGATAAAAAAAAGCAGGAGGCTAAAAAAAGATGAACTTAAATACAGATTCTAGTTGTGGATTTAAAATTAGAACTATCTATAGAACGTGGCAATCTGCAAGCTCAAACTGCAGTATAAAAATATTACAAATAAACCAGTAGATAGTTACAGTTCACATTATAAACCCTGGTGTCCTTTTTTCCTGTATGCACCTTGGGAAAGGGCATGCCGTTCAGAGCAAAAACCGGAAAAAATGCTTTCACAGGGGCCACTTTCCAAAAGGCCCCTCAACTTTCTCTGCCTCCTCCTCCTGCAGGATTCCATCCATCATCTTCTCTCTGCGGGAGCTCAGAGCTGACTGGCCATTCTCTTGCACTACATGGCTCTTTGAAAACCCAGAAGTCCAAGACTTGGTGAAGGAACTCAGACTAGGCGAACAAACTGCTTCAATAAAGCTAACCGGGTGTGTTTGAGCATGCGTGTGTATATTATAAATAAATATATATATATATTCCACTTGATAGACTTTCCCCCATAATGAAGCTGCAGGTTTCTCTATTGCTAGCACTGATTTTTAAAATAAGTCTACCACTAGCAGTTTCAAGTGTAGACACACAGGAAGCATGTCCCCTCTCTTGGCTACTTATTGTCCTATCAGCTCCCCACCCCCAGACCATGCCAAAATCACTTCCTCAGATGGCCTAGATATGGATTCACTCACAAGAAACACTTAGCTCCATTGAATGACCCTGGCTAAGCTCCCAACCAAATTCAAGCTGTGCACTACGCCAAAGTCTGAAACGTCATTTAAAAAGAAAATAAAAAAAGAGGTTACCAAAAAAAAAAAAAAAAAAAAAAAAAACCTTCAGCAGAGAATGAGGTTTTTTTCCTTCTTTCTGTTGTGGGAGGGGCATGAGGCAAGAGTCCTGGTTCTGAAGTACACAACAGCAAACTTTCGATACAAAGAGATTGTCGAGGGACAAGACATTGTGTGTTCTATTGCTCCACTTTCCCTTCTCCCCCCACCTATTCCCCTGCCCTGGAGACCCCACAGAGTGAGAACACAATGAAACTGGTTTGTATTTATAGATATTTTACAAGGTTAAATAAGAACAACAATAATAAAAAAATTGAACACTAAAATGAACAGGGGTTTTTTTTGTTTGTTTTTTTTTCCTCTTTAATTTTCTTTCCAAATGTGACCAGTGTTGCTGAGCGAGACTCAAATTACTGGTGATTTTTCCTGTGCAGCTGGCTTCCTGGGACCACTTCAGGTGGAGTTGGAGGCTGATGCTGAAGCTGCGGTATTGGTCTGACCTTGCTCTCCTGCGCTAACATCTGCCAATGACAGAAAGGGGAGAGCAAAAAGCAAGGTTACTTCCGCGCAACAGGCACCTGGAGTTGACTTTTTCCGCACATACCAACCCACAGTCCCCACCAACTTAGTGCTGATGTTTTCCGTGTGTCCGGGCCATGCTGTGGGGTTAAGATGTTCTCCTGAACACAATCCTGGGTGAGGAGGGAGTGATTTAGTGGGGTATGATCTGCAAGCAGCACATCACGGACTCAAATGGAGCTGCAGAAAAGCCTTTTTCAAAGGCTGACGTCACCAGGGTACTAGCACTCAGCTAGAGTTCAGTGCACTTTAAGCTACCGGTGGGCATAGCTGCATGCCAGAGGCAGCCCAGTGGGAAAACCTGCTGCAACATTTTCACGCATGTTAAAATTCAGTACCTTTGCTGGCATGACAAGACAAACCTGCATTCCCCAAGTTCCTACCTGAAGCATGTGTGGCTACCACCAGCCTTCCCATCGGTGCTGGGGCTTTATATTGTGTGTCCGTTATGTAGTGAAGCCATCTGTTAAATGTGTGAATGAGCAGAGACAATGAAAGCAACAGGCCACTGTCTCTGGTAGAAACAGCTTGCGTATAAATGTGTAATTCATGCACTGGTTCCCTCGGTAAATGTCTTTATTTTGTGTTGCTCGGCACAAGTTAGATTTGTCATCGTCCTAACTGCTGAAGCAGATGCATGTCAAGGCCTGAAGCCGATAATGGGGTTTGCACAATCATGCTACCATTGTTGGAGGATCAGTGCCTGGTGCTAAATTATTTCAAACATCCTCTCTCCCCTAACGGAGACAACAGCATTCAGTGGAAAGAGTTTCAGGTGGGCATTTGTCAGGATGCTTTCTAAGGTATTTCTTTGGAAACTCAGTCATTTCAACTGCATTTACTGTACAAGGAGAAGCACAAATCATTTGTTTATAGCAAAATAGAAATCTGTTGGCAAGCAGGATCTTTGACTGTGACCAAAAAGTCCTTCCAGAGAGAATCTCAGTGTTTTAATGGTGCATTCTTGAACATTTGGGGAGAACGGGTGAGGTGCAAGAAGCCTGGACAAAGCAAATATTTTAAAAAGGATAAAACAAAAGCCATGCTGCTGCTAACTGACTACTTAGCTTCCAATACTGGGTAAATTATTACAGATGACAACACAGAAACCTAAATATAAAGAACAACATGACGACCAATTAGCCATGTGTTTTTATAGAAGCGGGTAAGTCTTTCTTGCACACAATTACAGCTCTGGTGAAAAAAGAAAACATATCTGGTATTGTCCCAGACAGAAAACTAAGGTGCTAGAAAGCTGTTGGCTGGTTAGTATGAATAATACAAAACTGGATGACACAGATCATGAAGAAAAGGAAATTTATGATCACCACAAATACTAAGCTGGAGAAAGGTAAAAAGTGAGGCAATAAATTAGCACAGAACACTGTTCCTTTTATTCCTCCCCCACCCACTAACAAACTGAAAAATAAAATTAATTGTAAACTAAGTGTTGCAGGTGGTACTACCCAAGAAGCTATCACAACCCAGCTGAGGTTAGATTGGATGAACAACAAACTGGAGATCTTGAGAGAAACAGGCTCATTAAAGAAGGGAAGCGATTGAATTTAGGTAAATATAACAACACAGTTGAAGGAAAGCATTGGGTAGCACAAGTACAAAATGGGAGGCTGTGCAGAAAAAAATTGGGGGTGACACCATGACCACATTAGTAAAGAGTTTATCATGTGATGCAGCTGCAATAAAAAATAAAACAGTAACTCTAGGGCTGTACCGTGTATCTGCATACAAATTGGTTGATGAAGCTCTTCCTTCTAGCCATACTTAATAGTGACCATAGTTGGGGGCACCACATTTGAAAAAGGACATTGATAAATAAGGCAGAGCGCCCAGAAACGCACAGTACTGGGTGACTGAAGGGTCAGACAATATACTGCAGGCGAGAGAAGGCGAACAGAACACTGCCGTCTAGAAGAAAAGGAGCCAAACAGAAAAAGAGGGTGTCCACCCACATCTGAGAAGCAATAACCAGGATCAGAAGGTGGGATTATCAAGTCTAGAAAGGAAAACCTACTCCGGGTTATGCCAGTTGACTGTTCTAGGAGATATTTTCCAGTCCTGGCTTCCTGCCCCCCAAAATGGTTTCTCAAATGCAGTAAAAATCACCCCCAACGTACTTAAGATAGCAATCCACTATTTTAACAGTATATTGTCGGCATTGTCGACAGCCCGTGGATTTAAAACACAGTCCCTGCTGTTCCGATAACTATCCTTTCATACTAAGTAGGTAACTCACCATTACATTGGGTTTGAGAGCATACGTAGAGCAGTCAGTGTGCGCATATACCCAGCGTGCCCGGTACACCACTTGTTAGAGTGTGCTGTGACTCCTGATTTATTACCCCTGAAGACAGTGGGGCTAAAAGCATTATTAAAATGTAACTACCAAATTGAGAGAGAGGAATGGGGAAAAATCTACCCAAGTGATGTATGTAAAATCTGCTTCTCTAATGGTCAGTTTGCTACCGTTAGTTCCTGCAGAGCATATCTGATCAACTGTTTGCACACATTAGAGGGAGGAGTAAGCAAGGAGACAAGATAGGTTCCCACACTTGTGGCTCTTTTACAACAACCTACACAAAGCCCTTCCAATTTGGGATCAGACTGTGCATGCCACTCAGGCAGCTGGAATATATGCCTGCACACAACACCGTGCTGTTTCCTAGCGTGCGCGATGTACATCACCTTGGCTTTCCTGCAGGTTGTGCGCTGCCACACCAACAGGGTGCAGGCTGGGAAGCAGGACAAGTGCAGCTATATGCTAGTTCCAATGCCTCCATACAAAGCTGTTGCACTGAAAGCACACAGCCACGCAGTATAAGAAAGGGGCCCTGCACACTCAGACTCCCCTCTCCATCAGGAAGTCAGCAGGTAAGCAAAGTACATGAGGAAATCTGTGCCTTTGGCAGCACCAGCCAAGAAGTCAGTCTCTTTCTGATTTGTGTGGTAGATTAGTGTTAGTGCCACTGTGAAGAGCACTTCTGGGTATAACGTTTACTGGGCTGGGCCACGCAAAGTCTCTCCAGGCTGCAGAGATGACTAGAGCAGCCACACCTCACTATGTTGTGGCATGGCATTGCAGCAGTGACTGGGGTGAGACTATTCTCAGCCACAAACCTCCTCTCACTATGAACGTGACAGCTCTGCACTTGATGGAAACACATACCATGTATTGGATTTAGGCCTCGTTCTTGTCTCCACAACCTCGTCAAGAGTGGTGGTTACCTATTGCTCTTCGAGGTAACATTTTCTGACGCCTCTTCTCCCAGTCCTACTTCGGGAAGTGCCTCTGCTTTCTGGTAGGGTACCTGGTGTCCCTCAGAAACCTTCCAGAAAGGTAGCTATATGGGCTAGAGCTGCAGTTCAGTGTATAACAACTCCCAGATGCTACTTGATTTACAAAAACTTGTCAAAGGTTACATACAGGTGGCATACCCAGTGGCTGCTGGGATTTTCATTCCTGGCACTGCAATGCTAACCTGGAAGGACACACAGAGGTAAGCCTGCCAATAGTTTGAGGGTCCTTAAAGGCCAATTTAGGACTCAAAGGGAAAGGTGGGGTCAGACAAAATTCATCAGAGAAATGTTGTTTTAAGACTAGAAATCCAGGGTCTTCTCGTACTTTTTTGCTCTCTATAGAGAGCTGTGATCGTGTGGTCTGAGCCCAAACCTGGGAGCCAAAAATTTCTGGGTTTCATTCCTAGCTGTCACTGACACACTGTGTGATCTGTTCACCTCTTCCAACCTCATTTTCCCTGTCTAAAAAAATCGAGGGAAAACTTGCCTCTCTCATGGGTGATGAGAATGAGAATGAAATGCTTTCCAAGTGCTTTCAAGGTGAAACAGCACATATGTGCGCTAAATAGTACTTTATTATGAGTGAAAAGTTCCAGAGGGCTAGCCGTGTTAGTCTATATACAGCAAAAACAACGAGAGTCACGTAGCACTTTAAAGACTAACAAATTTAATTTCCGCAGGCATAAGCTTTCATGAGCTGTAACCCACTTCATCAGATGTAAGGAATAGAAATCAAATAGGAGGTATATATACACATTATTGAAATCCTGGTGGAATTCTTGTGTGGACTGGTCCAGACTGAGATTGATGGTGGGGTGGAAATTATTGAAATCCCAGTGGAATTCTTCGAGGAACTCTTTCCCGTGGGTCCAGATGATGAAAATGTCATCAATGTAGCGTAGGTAAAGGAGAGGTGTTTGGGGACGAGTGTTGAGGAAGTGTTGTTCTAGGTCAGCCATAAAAATGTTGGCATACTGTGGGGCCATGCAGGTGCCCATAGCTGTGCCACTGACTTGAAGGTATAGATTGGCTCCAAATCTGAAGTAGTTGTGGGTCAGGACAAAGTCACAAAGTTCAGCTACCAGATGTGACATATCATCATCAGGGAAAATGTTCCTGATGGCTTGTAGTCCATCTTTCTGTGGAATGTTAGTGTAGAGAGCTTCTATATCCATAGTGGCTAGGATGGTGTTTTCTGGGAGATCACCGATGGATTGTAGTTTTCTCAGGAAGTCAGTGATATCACGAAGATAGCTAGGAGTGCTGGTGGCATAGGGCCTGAGGAGAGAGTCCATATAGCCTGACAGTCCTGCTGTGAGAGTGCCAATGCCTGAGATGATGGGGCGTCCAGGATTCCCAGGTTTGTGGATCTTGGGTAGCAGATAGAATAACCCTGGTCGGGACTATGGGAACCTGCATGGCCCCACAGTATACCAACATTTTTATGGCTGACCTAGAACAACGCTTCCTCAACACTCGTCCCCAAACACCTCTTCTTTACCTACGCTACATTGATGACATTTTCATCATCTGGACCCATTGGAAAGAGTCCCTCGAAGAATTCCACCGGGATTTCAATAATTTCCACCCCACCATCAACCTCAGCCTGGACCAGTCCACACAAGAAATCCACTTCTGGACACTACAATACAAATAAAGGATGGTCATATTAATACCACTCTATACCGAAAACCAACTGACCGCAATACCTATCTTCATGCCTCCAGTTTCCACCCTGGACACATTACACGATCCACTGTCTACAGCCCAACCCTAAGATACAATCGGATTTGCTCCGATTCCTCAGACAGAGACAAACACCTACAGGATCTCCATAAAAGATTCTTAAAACTAAATTAAATTTGTTAGTCTTTAAAGTGCTGCAGGACTCTCGTTTTTATTATGAGTGTGATCATGCTCTTGTGCAACTGCCTGGCGTAGGCACACAACTCTAGTTCCACTCTGTACCACCTTGCTGTTGAAGATGCAGGAACGTATCTCGTTTAGGATTAAAGGGATTAGCACAGCATAAGGCATCAGAAAATAATCCCTGCAGCTATGCTGGCAAGGTTTCTTTGCAGAATGGGAACCACACCCCTCTGGTAGAAATGCTGACTAACAGACCAGCTATCTACCAGCTCATTGATCCAGGAAGAAAAATGCATGATGTTGTGGCATAAGGGTTTTATTGGCACTTTTAGGATGACCTGCATAATTCACAAATTGAAAAGCACTTTGAGTGATAAAGCCATTCCGAACGCTATGCCAATACAATTTTTATCCCTCCCCAAACCATCATGCATTCAAACACGCTACTGTGTCAAAGAGATTTTATTTCAGGCATGTTTGAGTAACTTTACAAAATGGTATTGGAGCTAAATTTCATACCCACCTTTGTGTAAAGCCAACCCCTCTCAGTGAGCCCTGCCGCACAGGTCTCTGAAGAAGGAATTTGAGCATTTTAAACAGCAGCTGTTTAAAGCTATGATGCTAGAGATCCAGATACTCAGGTGGTGTGAATCATGGTGAAAATTAAATGCTTGTTGTTACTATACATATAGAGTTTCTCTCTCTCACTCTCTCTCTCTCACACACACACACACACACACACACACACACACACACACACAGCGTGTATTTAAGATGCTGGTTGTGACTCTATAGTCAAAGCTGAGTTGAGTTTTGCACTTAAAGCAGAGATTCAACCCATCTGCTCTTATATATTTTTACACACACACACACACACACACACACACACACACACACCTGTAGGTGTAAAGGCAATTTGCACAGGGCTTGTGACATCTTGCATGTCTGTACAGGACCTAGCACAATGGGGGTGACTGGATCTTCTAGATCAGGGGTGGCCAACCTGCGGCTCGGCTCTCCATAGAAGAGGGGGAGTGAAATTGACGAGCTGCCACCGAAATTGACAGATCAGTGTCAAGTGTTGGTGGTAGAGAGATGGAGGAGTGAAATTGACACGCTGCCTGAGGGCAAGGTAACTGCGGCTCTTTGTCTCTCATTGGTTGGCCACTCCTGTTCTAGATGCTATTGTAACAAATGTTAAATAAAGGTGCGCAATCATTCCCCACAAGAGTGCAGTTTACACGCTAACAGAATTTGGGAGAGAAAGTCTAACTCCCTGACCAGCATTGCCAGTGATTATGTAACAATGCTCTAAACTGCATTGTTTGTGGTGACTAAACCTGGAATCTCTGGATTTTAAAGCCTGAGTGGCTACTACTTGAGCTAACTGATCAGGTCCACTGGCTTGAAGGCACCAACAGACTCTTAAATCTCTATAACTGTTCTAGCCAACAGAGAAGGACAAAATGCCACACTGTATTACCATGCAATTATAACCCATACGACTTTGTGTAACTTTTTAAAATCTCCTAATATGTCCACAATCAGCTAACATCACCCCACTGTAAGAGAGGCTCTGAATAGTTTATTTACAAGGGCAAATATGTTGCTGAAAATTGTCATTGTTAGTGTGTGTGCTCTGTGTCAGATGGCAAATCCATCCCATGCTGGTTTGATATGGGTTTAATGATTAGAAGAACTTTGCTGCTCAGGGTCTAGACCAGTGGTTCTCAACTCGAGGGCTGCTTGCGGCCCAATCAGCACACAGCTGCAGCCCATGTGACATCCTCAGGGCCATAAAGGTAGTATATATAGTGTGTGGATGCACCCAGATAACACATAGAAAGCTGCATATGTGACTCACAAGGTAAATAGGTTGAGGACCACTGGTGTGGAATTCAGTGAATTCTATTGCAAAGACATCAGAGTTAAAGAAAATTGGGTTTGCACAATTTCCAACAGAGCCTAATCCTGAAATTTTAACTCAGGAGAAATTCTCAGGGGCACAAGAATTTTGTCTGAGTAAGGACTACACAGGTTTGGGAGCACGGTCATCAAAACAGCTGTGCATGCAAAAGACTACGAAGTTGGGACTGAAAGTTATCGAATATTGAACTATATCAAAATTCCTCTGTACCCGCAAAGGATTCTCATCCGGACCCAAGACATAGTCCCACCTCAGCAATAGAGTGGCTATTACAGTTCACATTTAGGACTTGATCTAAAATGCTTTTCCCCATGTGAGCTCTTCAAAAATTGTGCAAAGACACTGCTTTTTTAAACTCACACTAGTTAATTTCTCATCATCTCTAAAGAACCAGACCTTTTGTATCTATGGCATATTTTACAGTTCATCTAAAAGACAATGACTTCAGCCACCCAACCCCCCACCCCCAACAGCATACTGGGGGCATGGCTCAGAGTGAAGCATGCCCTCTACTGAATCATCAGCCCCATATCCTTCAGCATCCTGGGTTTTCCTTGTAGATCTCCTAGCCAAGTTCTACCACTGCTCAACTTGTCAGTTCTTATAGGATCACAACACACCACGGTGTCTCCCCAAGCCAGTAATGAGGTTTTGTAAGTTTCTGACAGCAAGAGAGAGATACAAAGAAGAAAACCACTCACAGAGTTGGGCAAAAAGCCAGAGCATTATTTGGTGCCCAAAGCTGGTCTAAGGGCATCCAAAGGTGGCCTATAGGCATCCACAATAAGAAGTGATTTCTGCTGAACCCAGGCAGTTACAAATACTCTAAAAGTGAATCCCTTTCTAATCCTTTTTGGAAATGCTAATGTATTTTGCGTTAGTGGGAAAATCTTGTTTATCCACATTCAGTCAAAATTTGATGGGAAATAAACCTTTCAGACGAGGCCGCATTTCCTGAGCTGGCCATTTCTCCGTTTCCTGGGCATCTCTCAAACTAGCTGAAGTTAGTGCTTATTTTGTTGAGCTCTAGAGTGGCTGTGGGTTCCAGAAAATAACTGACCAGGAGAATCTTTAGAAGTTGAGCTTATTCTGATTCTTCCACGTCTTCAGACTAGAAATTTGAATCAGAGAGACAGACACTAGAATGAGCTGGGTTAGGACTCAGGTGAGCCTGGCCCAAGTGCTCACAGCCAGCTAATCTAACAAAACTGACTTTAAGATGGGGTAGGAATTAAGTAATTCCTCATCCACCCCTGGGGTCTGTTACTCAAGCTTCTTAATGGAAGGAGTGAAGTTTGCGAGAGAAGGGAGGCGGGCAGCCAGACGCACGTTCTCACCTGAGGCTGTTGTAGTATTTGTAGGGGTTGAAGCAGCGGCTTGATTCCGAGCATGAGCAGGGATGAGGATCGAAGCCAAAGATGGGTTACTTGACAGTTCTGGAGGGGAGGTGGAACAAACAGAGTTAGCTTATAGTCCACACAGAACCTCTGCATGCAGGTTAACTCCTTGGGTTTCTCAGCAAATGTAATCATGAATGAAATGCATGCCCTAATAAACAAGGTCACCTTACACTTCCATATATGTCCATGAGCAAGAGGAAGCCACGGTGATATTCAGCATGGGAATTTCCGGAGCAAAGTGTCTCTGTGTCAGCTACAAGAAGGGATAATTTCCCAGGGAAAGCAGATGACCCTGGAGTTAACAAAGCACCAACCACGCCTGACCCTTGGAAAACAGCCTCTTAATACAACTTCATTCTGAGAATCGCCCTTTCCCTCCATGAACGCAGCCACTCACAGGCAGCCAAAAGGAGAAGGCTGGTGAGAACAGTGACTGTTCGAGGTTCTCCAACAGCCTGAGGTAGTCAGTACAGCGTCTGTCTAGCGGAGTTTGTGAGCCAGGCTGGGTGAGTTAATACTTTTCATTGGACCAAGCATTCGGGAGAGCTTGTCTCTCTCACCAACAGAAGTTGGTTCAATAAAATATTACCTCACTCCCCATGTCTCTCTAGTATCCTGGGACCGACAGGGCTACAACTACACTGCATGAAACTCCACTGCTCAGAGACCCGCAAGGCCAACATCAGTGTTATATCAGAGTCTCCTTAAATGCTGCTAAGCAACCTAGAGGGGCTGATACCTCCTTTAAGAGACACAGAGAGAAGAGAGGGCTTTGATTTTCAGGTCATTTAAATGGAACACGAAATAGCTACTACTGTCCTTTTTAAAAACAGAAATTAAGAACAACAGAACAGTCAAGTTGCTGCGGCCCCACATTTAAAATAGACTCAGTATGTATCAGAGTAACAAGCACCTTATAATGGCAACGAGTGGTAACACCATGTACTAGGTATGATGGGTGGAGCTGACTAGGTGATCAAGTGATAATGCTGCAGGCTGCCCTGCAGGGGAGCAATCCAGTACTACATGGAAGCAGGCAATGGAGCAGAGAGGAAGGAGAGTCCCTGCTATGGCTGTTTCAGGAGTGGAAAAGATTGCCTCTAAACAAAGCCACATCCAAATAAAGCAACAGGGCAGTCCCCTCAAGGAAGGAGGAGAAAGAGATCCCTTGGGACTACAAGAACTTGCTTCGGAGAGAAGCACATGCAGACAGTAGTTAATATAAACCCCCTAAAGAGAGAAAAATCTGTCCAGAAACCAAAGCCCAATCATCCTGCACGTTCACAGAGTGGTTTTGTGCATGACCTCTAATAGTTACTGCCTTTTATCTATGAGGCAGATTAAGCCTATTTCTTTTCTGAACATTACATTTAGTGCCTAAAAGGGCTGACTGTGTCCATTTGCTATTTTTCCCTTTCCTCAACAAATAATTTAAAAAGAAAAAGTAATTAACTGAGAAGCCAAGCTGCAGAGAGCACACTGTGACTGCTTACTGACTTCTTATCAATGTACTGTTCTGGGCTGGACTGTGCTTCCACAAAACACACAGACATTCTGACTGGCCAGAAGTAAACATGAGTTGCTGCAATAACTGAAACCAGCCGAAAACAATCAAACTATGAGCACGTGGCTACTAGCCCCTCCAAGAAAGTTACTCCACTATTATTTTCCCCAGAGTAATTTCTTAATCAGTTGGTACAGGGAACCTGCTGTGCATCTCACTCTTTCATACAGCTCCTAATGCAAACAAATGAACTTTTCTGTTAGTCACTGGCATGGAATCCAACAGGGAAATAAGGTGGAAATATGGACAGTTACTCAGGGAAGAGCACAGCAAAAACGTCATTCATCTTGCTTGACACAGTACCCCTTGATGTTGGTGTTTTAGAGATAGCACACTCAGTTAAAATGTATTGCTGCTAAGTGTCTAGACAAGACTCCTGGTGTCTAAAAGGTAAGGCTGATCCAGTACAACTACAATGTGTCAACACTGCTTCCATCCCACCATGATTCTTCCTTCATCCAGTCAGTAAAGAATTCAGCATCTTCCTATCTGTGGTTCAGGTAGAAACATTTACTAGAAATGGAGACGTTTGAAGCTATACTAGGGAGTAGAGATAACAGGCAGAAGAGGCCAACACCCTCCCCATTGTATCGAGGAATCTAAATCTGGATGCTGTGAGTACCACAGTATTTCAACTAGAGAGGGATGGATCAATTCAGAGAAAATAACTGACCCAATGCAAACTGAACTTTTTTGAAGTTTAATTAAAGGTTTGGTTAAAAACTGATTAAATCTTTGTTCTCCCATTTGTGCACCACATCCTGGTTCTGCCCAGTGCTAGACATGACAAAATACAGCAGGGAAAGGCTGGATTTATGTTATCTGCAGCCTGGAAAGCCTTGAAACTGCAAAGACTTCAGCACCTTGTGTCTACACACAACTGTCCAAGACACCTTACCTGGGACATGTCTTTAGTTTGATTCTGGCTGACTCAGTGCACTTTACAGAAGTATATTCCTATCAAGGAAAAGAAGTCAGACTACAGCTGTACCAGTTCAGCTTGTCCTCATAGCTCCATCCCAATGCAATGTCACGTGTTTAGAAATAGCTCAGAAGCCCCCGCTCCCAGTATCAACAGGTTAGTTACTTCAGGAATCCCAGAATGCACTGGTAACAATTCCAGTTTTAAGTCCTGTTTACTGTGTATGCAAACAGTGCTAAACAGTCACAAAGACAAATGAGGGGTCCAAACTTTTAATGCAGTTATGTCCCTGCAACAATTTCTTCTCAACACAGACAACCCTTAACAATTTCAGCCAACATTTATTCCAGATAATACCCCCCTCCTCCCATCCAAGCCAAACTATTTTGTCCAAAAGCAAACTGACCTACATAGTACTCAGCAAGTTATACTGTGAAGATTTTTAGTCATGTGGAGACAGAGTCAGGTTTCAAATGAAACTTTGATTTAAAAAGAAACCCTGAGACACTGGCAGAATGGCAGCTTTGTCTCAGAGGCAGAAAATCATTTTCTGATCTGCTGGTTCACCTACAGAAGAACTTCACACTAGTAATGCCTGCCACAGAACAATAGCAACAGGAATACCAGTTGCCTAGAATACTCATTGATTTGGTACAAATAATCATAGAAAATAAGAAATGATTTTCTCTCTGACTTTGGTTTTTCAAATGATGCCATTTAACTGCAGCATGGTGGCTGACTACAAGTGACTCCAGAGAACCTGTTTCGGAAAGAAACATTTTGAAAACCAATCCTCTGCATGAAGTGCTTCTCCGCAAGAGAACATCTACAGCAAGGTACATGATGGGGAGTGCCTGCAGGATGCCACAAAACAGGGAGGGCTGAGGGCAGGGAGAGGAAGGGGAGGCATTTTGGGGGGGATTAGGATTAGAGGGAAACATGAAGGGTTGGGTGAGGAATTGGAGAGAGGGAGGCAGGGCCTGCCCCTCCTGGGAACTGGTGGGCAGGGGAAGTGGGAGCCTGGAATGGGGATGAGGGGGTGGACGGACCAGCAGTGGTGCTGTTGGTGGGGTGGATTGGGCAGGAGATCCAGGTTACCTGTGAGTGCGGAACACTGGGGGAATGGTGAGGGGAGGGCATGGGGAGTGGCTGCTCTAGATAGCTGTGAGGGTCTTGTGGGAGCGGGAAAGAAAGATTTCAGGGAAGCAGAGATTTGGGACACTCCACTAAGACTGGTTTTGCCTAAGTCTCTAATGACCTCTGCCTAGGCAAAGTTCAGAACCGGTACTACATCCTCATCAACTGTCAGCTGCCTGTGACACTCCGGACTATGGTCATCTTCTTGACATTGTGTCTTCCTATCTCCTCTCCTACCTCCCTATTCACTCCTTCAACATGACCCTAGCAGGATTCTTCCCAACCCCACTCCAGCTTTATGGGGTCCCACAGGGTTCTATCCCTGGTACCCTTCCCTCCTTCCTCCATACCTTATCTCCAGGTAATCACATCTGCAAACACAAATTCAACTGCTGTCTCTGTGCTGGTGACTCACAGATCTACCTTTCCACTCCGGACCCATCTTCTTCTGTTCAATCTAAAATCTCAGCATGCCTCTCTGAAGTCTCCTCATGGATATCTACCCATCAGCTCAAGCTCAACAGCTAAAATGGCTAAAACAGAACATTTAATATTTCCTCCAAGTCCCCCCCGCAACCTTCTTTCTCTACCACTGTGAACAGCACCACCATCCTGCCAGTCATTCAAGCCCGTAAGATGGGCAACATCTTCAACATGGACTTCTCTCTATGTCTCACATCTGGGCTGTATCTATATCTTGCATTTTCTTTCTGCAGAGTGTCCTGAAGATACGGCCTTTCCTATCCATCCACACAGCTAAAACGGTTATCCAGGTTTTCATCTCCTGTCTCAGTTATTGCAACATTCTTTTCTCCAGTCTTGACAAATGCAATCTTGCACTGTTCATAACCATTTAGGATGATGCTGGAGAAGAAAACATTCACAAAGCTACCTCATTATTCTCAAACATGACCTATGAGGAAAGGTGGAAAGAATTCGGCATGTTTAGTCTTGAGAAAAGAAGACTGAGAGGGGGATCTGATAAGTCTTCAAATATGTTATGGGCTGTTATAAAGAGGATGGTGATCAATTGCTCTCTGTGTCTAATGGGGTTGGACAAGTAGTAATTGGCTTAATCTGCAGCAAGGGATATTCAGGATGGATATTAGGAAAAGCTTTATAACTATAAGCATAGATAAGTACTAGAATAGATTACGGAAGGAGTTGTGGAATCCCTTTATTTGGAGGTTTTTTAACACGTCAGGGATGATCTGGGTACACTTGGTCCTGCCTCTAACGAGGAAAGACTAGAATGACCTCTTGAGGTCCCCCTCCAGCCCTACATTTCTATGATTCTCAAATCTATTTTACACATATAAAAAAATTAAGCAGTTATAACATATTGTCTTAATACCCAAAACTAGAAAACAAAGAGTCCTAAAACTACCAGAATAGGTCTGATATAAATAAGGGCTTTATCATCCATAAACTCCTTATTCCTTGCAACTTATCTTCTGAAAATTCTGGTTGTTCAATACCATTCCCCATACTCAGTAGGGATGATGTGATGCTTAGTATTTTACAGAAAGCCAATCCTGTATGCAAAATGATTAAGAAAGATTTTTTAAAAGACATTACAAAACCCCATCTCCCACTTCCAGCCGTTATCCACTGCTTTAGGGGGTCTCAGACAATCAGTTGGAAACACTGCATTTCACAGAGTTAGACAGCATTTTTTAAGAACAAAACAGCAAAGTGCTTTTTAAAAAAACAATGCTATTTAAAACAAATGGAACTTTCTTTTAGCTGCATTCTATTAAATGCACAGGATGATTTTTAAGATGTGTTATTAGTAAGTTTGATTTCCTACAGCTTCAGCTTGCTCTGTAGTCCCAATGGCTTGTCCAGTGATTGGCTGTGCTCTGGCCAAGGATCTGTGCATGCAACCCAACATGTAGACCCCTCATGATGGCAAAGGAAGGAAAAGAAGGTCCCCATCTGCCTCTCGAGTGCTGCCACCCACAGGTGGTACTACAGTACGTTAATCATTCATAAATGTCTGGAATCTTGGCACTGAGTGTTTTATTCATTTCTTTTTTGGGCCTGGGCAGTGGCCTGCACTCAGGCACTATTGGTAGCTGTGCAGCTAGGCTCAGATTTCAAGGAACACTAATTTGCTTCTGCCTGGGTGATTCTGTCTGCCTGAGCCAGTTCCCCTCACCATCTATTCCAACACACTTAGGGAGTGGTCTACCGAGGAACTGCATCAGCTCTCCAGTGGACTACAGGGAGACAAGTGTTGACTGAAGGCCAGAAGATAGTAAATCAGAGGTTAAAGATTTATCTGGGGGTGGGGACAGCTTAACCTAATGGTTGTATTTTTAATTTTACTGTCAATTTCCTAAACATTCCTCCTCCTCTTTCAGATGTCTCAGCGACACTGCTTTGGCAGCTCCTTAGCCTGCGAGGGATACAGTGCAGGATATATATGTGTGTGATTGTTTTCCCCTATTTGTTTATAAAGGGTTCATTTGGTGTTTTCTAACCTTTTTATACCCCTGCTTTTACAAAGCAAAAGGAACCCTGTTGATGCAATTTTTAATAGTGATTTATAATAAATACATTTACATAATTAAATGCTGGAACGGGGATGGGGTAGAGGTGCATGATGGGGATGTACCAGAATCAAGTCTACCTTAACAACTTCTTAGCTCCTCTCAAGCCTGAAGAAAGGGTGAAGGCCAGGGGGCCTCACTTGCAATGAAAAGGGGTGACTCAAGATTGGGGAACAACACAGTGGCATGGTGCTGGTAGGTTCTATTACAACACTGGTGGTTCAGGTTGGCAAAAAGGTGTAAAACAACTATGGCTCTAGGTGATGTGGAAGGTTGCGCAATTTCAACAATACTAGCAACATCTGAACAATGTTGTGCATAGACAATGCTTTTTACAGATCTAACAGGACTAAACAGTACTATAAGTTTTCTCTGTTAATGTAAATCGGTCCTACATGTGTCACTAGAACTACATTCCAAACTGATTTAGCTTGTCCATTCTCTCTCTCTGGGAGGTGTTTTGGTACATCCAATGCATTGCACTTCCCACATGAGTAGCGATTCATGTTAAGTCAAAAAACCATGTTTGTGTTTACTCTCCCTGGCAGGGCTTGAACTGAAGTTGTAGCCTGGTGTAAAAATTACATTGTATGGACCCAAGCCTTGCTTCAGCTTCCTGGGTTACAACTGGGCACCATGTTTTAAAGCTGGGAGCATGGAACAGAGAAACTAAATGAATTGTTTGCATTCATCTTCATGGCTGAGGATGTGAGGAGATTCTCAAACTTGAGCCATTCTTTTTAGGTGACAAATCTGAGGAACTGTCCCAGATTGAGGTGTCAGAGGAGGTTTTGGAACAAATTGATAAATTAAACAGTAATAAGTCACCAGGACCAGATGGTATTCATCTATGAGTTCTGAAGGAACTCAGACGTGAAATTGCAGAACTACTAACTGTGGTATGTAACCGATCATTTAAATCAGCTTCTGTACCAGAAGACTGAAGTATAGCTAATGTGATGACAATTTTTAAAAAAAGGCTCCAGAGGTGATCCTGGCAATTACAGGCCAGTAAGCCTAACTGCAGTTCCAGGCAAATTGGTTGATCTATAGTAAAGAACAGAATTATCAGACACATAGATGAACACAATTTGTTGGGGAAGAGTCAATGTGGTTTTTGTAAAGGTAAATCATGCCTCACTAATCTACTAAAATTCTTTGAGGGGGTCAACATGCACATAGACAAGGGGGATCCAGCGGATATAGTGTACTTAGATTTCAGAAAGTCTTTGACAAGGTCCCTCACCAAAGGCTCTTAAGCAAAGTAAGCAGTAATTGGGTAAGAGGGAAGGTCCTCTCCTGGATCAGTAACTAGTTAAAAGATAGGAAACAAAGGACAGGAATAAATGGTCAGTTTTCAGAATGGAGAGAGATAAATAGTGGTCTGTACTGAGACCAGTGGTCTGTACTGAGACCAGTACTGTTCAACATATTCATGATATGGAAAAGGGGGTAAACAGTGAGGTGGCAAAATTTGCAGATGACAACGCTACTCAAGATAGATAAGTCCAAAGCAGACTGCGAAGAGTTACAAAGGGATCTCACAAAACTGGGTGACTGGGCAACAAAATGACAGATGAAATTCAATGTTGATAAATGCAAAGTAATGCACACTGGAAAACATAATCCCAACTATACATATAAAATGAGGGGGTCTATATTAGTTGTTACTTCTCAAGAAGGATATTGGAGTCACTGTGGACAGTTCTCTGAAAACATCCACTCAATGTGCCGCAGTAGTCCAAAAAGCAACAGAATGTTGGGAATCATTAGGAAAGCGACAGATAATAAGATGGAAAATATCATGTTGCTTCTTTATAAATCCATGGTATGCCCACATCTTGAATACTGTGTGCAGATCTGGTCACCCCATCTCAAAAATGATATATTGGAATTGTAAAAGTTACAGAAAAAGGGCAACAAAAATAATTAGGGGTATGGAACAGCTTTCAAATGAGAAAAAATTAGTAAGACTGGGACTTTTCATCTTTAAAAAGAGACGACTAAGGGGGGATGTCATAGAGGTCTATAAAATCAAGACTCCTGTGAAGAATGTAAATAAGGAAGTGTTAGTTATTCCTTCTCATAACACAAGAACTAAGGGTCACCAAATGAAATTAATAGGCAGCAGATTTAAAACAAACAAAAATTAGTATTTCTTCACACAACACAGTCAACCTGTGGAAGTCTTTGCCAGAGGATGTTGTGAAGGCCAAGACTATAACGAGGTTTAAAAAAAAGAACTAAAATTCATGAAGGATAGGTCCATCAATGGTTATTAGTCAGGATGGGCAGGGATGCAAAACCATGCCCTGAAGTGTCCCTAGCCTCTGTTTGTCAGAAGCTGGGAATGGGTGACAGGGGATGGATCACGCAATGATTACCTGTTCTGTTCATTCCCTCTGAAGCACCTGGCTTCAGGTGGACAGGACAGGATACTGAGGACAGGAGAGGACAGGTTACTGGGCTAGATGGATCATTGGTCTGACCCAGTATGGCCGTTCTTATGGACAGGACTATGTTTCAAGCTTAAAAGGGTGGATCTTGCACTTACTACAGACTAGCCATCAATGCCTAAACTACATGAGCTGAACTGGAATGGGAACGGATTCCTAGCAGGTAATAGTGCCTAGGGATGCTTCCCTGCCCTAATGCTACGAGCTTGCAGTTTATTATTTATTTTAAAAGATGACATTACAACACTAACACGCTTGGATGCCACATTTCTTGCACTCCAGGCTTAACCAGACCAACCCTGAATGGACAGAATAATCAAATGGGAATGGACAGAATAAATGATGTAGGGGATGTTAGTTTTTCACTTACACTTTTGTGGGGGGAATGAGGGCAAGGATGGCTAATTTGGTATTATTGTGGCCACAGACAGTTCAGCATGAAACATTCTGTGGTCATGCTGTGTAATGTAAAACATTTATTTCTCAAAAGTTCTTACTATATTTAATGCCGGATGTAGTGTTTACAGCCCTGGATAACTGAAGACTCCATATTTGCCCTTCCCCCCCAGAACAGACACAGCCTGCGCAGCAGCAGTTCAAGCTTTCCCGCATTGCTTCCCAACAACCTGCTTCAAATATGATAGAACAGGGTCATCTTTAGAAGGCAATTCAGTCTCCGTGGTCCACTGGGTCCTCAACCTCTGTGGTGAGACTCCAAACACAGGTGTCAATTGGACTGTGGACACTAGAAATTGGACTGAAGCTGCAAACTTACTTTATGCAATCAGACAGTAACGACTTTCAATCACATGGACTGAATTTGAGTCAATAATACAAGAGATTGAAGATTCCATAACCCTTTCTCCTCCCCTCGCCCTATTCGGATGCAAACCATTTTTGAGAAAGATCACTAGTTATATAACTGTTCAGTGTTCTTGCCCCACCTCTTGGTTTTACTACTGGGGGAATGGCATTTGTAGGACCGAACTTTTGGCACAGTGCTTCTTCCCAAGGGAAGGATCCTCAACGCTCACAGGCTACCTTGAGTGGTGAAGTTGAAGAGTGCAGGTTTCTCTCGCCCATTTGGTAGTTTGACATTTGGGTCCCGTAGTTCATCGAAGAAAGAGTGCGCACATGCTTCCAGGGGAGTCAGGCGAGCAGTGGGGGTGTACTCCAGCAGACGGCTACATAGTGCGATTGCTTCTGGTGGAGTGCGGGGTCGGAAGACCTACAGAAAAACAAGAGACAGATTGTTTGGGCTTGTTTCTTTTCTTATTATTACTGCAGCAAGTCTGAGCAATTAAACCTCTCAGTACCCAGTGAGTTGAAACTAAATGCTATTTGTGCTAATATAATGGGGTCTTCATGTGTCGGGGTAGGAGAATCCAGCATTGGGGGTGAAAGGGTTAAGTGCAAAGGGCTTTGCTGTGTGGGTAAAGGTGCAATGCTAGTGAAAGACTGCATGGGAGAGCTCAGAAAAACAACTAAGAATCAAAGGAAAATTCATTGATCTTATGACAACAAATACAGTGGTGAAATCAGCCATGCATATGGTGGGGAAAGGGGTGCAAATGAGCAGGATTCACTGAAAGTTAAAATTAAAAGTGTCTCCGCTGTTCATTTTGGCAGTAAACAAATGATTTTTTCCTTAATGTGGATTTTTACAGATTATTGCTATGGATGACACTGTTCAAGTTTGGCAATAAACAGGCTTGGTGCAGAAACTCTCTCTAGTTTAAGTTTGCAGGTGGCTCCTTCTTCTTGACCTTATTGTGCTAAGTGATTCCTATTAATTAATTGGGATAATTCCTGCACATTTGGAGTTTGTGAGAACAGCTAAAAGGTGGTAAGGTGAGCCATCTGTTTTACACTCTCAGAAGTTTACCTTGAAAGGTTATAAACCACAACATTTACAGCAGTTCTTCCTTGAAGTTGTAGTTCAGACCCTTTAAAAGAATGGTCCTGCACAGCCAGAATGTCACCCCAAATCTACCTTCCCCATCTCATTACATTCAAGGCAACATTGGACAGTCACATACGTGTCCTTAATACCCTGCTCAAGGAGTTTCCTTTCACTATGTTACACGTGGAATACAGGCCCTGGAGAAGTGGGGTGGGAGTGTTCAATTCTGATGCCAGAATTTTTGTTGTAATTGAGCTAATCCAAAATGCTTTTGCACCAATGCAGGTGAACCCAAACCACCGAGCACCAAGGAATGACCTATGCATCACATGCTAACTGATTGCAGACCCAGGCACTTGTACAGGCTCTGCTTAGGCAGATTTTAAAAGGAAGACATTGATGCTCACATGAATTAAAATGAATCAGTCACCGACACCCATTAATTTATTTGTTTAACCCCTTGGTGCCCAGCTGGGTCAGGAGCACCTGAGTTAGTTCTAATGCATTCTGTACTACCTCATCATGTCAGGGAATCCTGACCCATGGAGTCAAAGAGTTAAGGTATGGAAAGAACAGAATTTGTTCAGGTTGCTGGGAAAATACAAAACTACTGTGGGCTCTACGGTAATGTAAGTAGTTTGGCACTAAAGATCAAATGTTGCAGCTCCTGCAGTTACAGAGCTTCTGCTAACTTACAGGTTTGAAGTAGTTCTGTATATATTTTTAGGGGGAGGGCTGGATGTAGGTTATTTACATTCTGTGTCAAAACCCATTGCCTCCAGAGTTCGGATTACTGACCACAATACAAGGTGGGTGCAGTAGCATATGATTCCCAAATTACAGCTCAAACGAGAACATGACTCAGTCTCTCCTTTTATTAAATGAAGATAGAAAACAGAGAATCACTGAAATCTCCCCTTCACCAAAGGAATCCCTCTTTCTCCCCACTCCCTTAAATTCTTCATCTTTCAGGTCAGTGAACCTCTGTCAACATCTATTTATAGAATTTAAGAAACCACTGCACAACTTGTCTGGACTGAGAATGAATCACTCAAGGTAAATAATTACTACAATAATCTACACTAACCACTCAAACTGAAAAACCAAAAAAAACCCACACAAATACCCACCCTCTGCAATAAATAGTCATTAAAAAGTGAAACGTTTGCAGATCTATGCTTATCTAATCATTACCTTCTTGCATCACACGGGGAAATATTCACCTGGCTGCTATCTGATGTGTGGCTGTTTGAACCCAACTTTTCCACTTCTAGCTTTTCTCTCTCCTCTTTTCAAGACTAGCCCTAATAATTTGAAAAAATATTTAAGTACATACCCGCACTCCTGAGGTGAAATGTCCTGTTCCTGACGAGTCCTAAAGATGATAATGCAGTGAAATAATCCAAACAGGGGGAGTCAATCCAAAAGAGAATAGTCCAGCAAGGAAAAATATATCCAATATTATAAGAAATCCATGGCGTGGGGGACATAGAAAATGTTTATACAATTAGAAACTTTAAACATCAGTCTCCATAGCAGCAAGTCCAACTTGACCACAGTGTATGCCAAAAAAATTGATTGTGCAATGGTGAGGCATAGTATAGAAACATTTCTATGTTAATTTATGTTCCAATGCCAGTGCGTTTAGTAAAAAGAAATAACAAAAAAAGTTTAAATCAAAATTCTAAGTAGAAAGAAAAGGGTAACTGAGTTCCCATAAAGAATTTGCAGTCCTCTCTGTCCTGGATATAAATGTCCATAGACAATGGGGCTGAATTAGTTTGTCTCAATGTGTGCATCGCATCCCTCATGCACAGACTACTAATTTTTCCTCTGTAAATCTGTCCCAGACATAACGTGAAAAAATTTAAAAAAACCAAATTTATGATTTGTGCTGAAGAGAAAATAAGAAGCTTTAATTTGTCTTTCTAATTTGGCTGTTTTAAATTTATGTGAGCTATGAGTGTATCAGGCCGCCGCGGATTATTCTCCATTTTGGATTGACTTCCCCACCAATGGATTTGTTTTGATGATGTTATCTCTTTAGGATTCTTCAGGAACTGGACATGTCTCCTCAGGAGTGAGGGTAGGATTTAATTTTTTCACTTTATTGTGGGCTTTTCCCCCTCATACCCTATCACCCATTACTTAAAAAAAACTCAATTTGTTTCTTTTTTCTTTTGGAATAGCGAACTAAAAATAACTCAAAACCCTGCATCTTTTAGCTATAATAATTCAACACAGTTCCACCTGAAATTCTGCCTAATTCACCCACCAAGAACTACACGAAACATTAAACATTAAGAGCAAGGGACAGTCACAGTTACAGGTGAAGTGCACAACAATATGTATGCCAACACTTGAGCACAATGGGGCGCACCCAGAAAGCTGGGATGGTGTCAGTGCTCTATTGTGCACAAGTGCCTGGAGGACGGACGCGACTCACCATTAGCTGTGAACTCCCTCACTTTTATGTTCCAGTGAGACAGTTTAACACTCTTCATGTAGTTTTCAGTGAGGGAATTGATTTAGTAAATAATCCGCGGATTATTTTTTAGTCTGCGGACTAAAATTTAGTGCACGGACTAAAATCCGGCCCGTCAGAGTAAAATCTACTTCAGTCTACAATACATCTGGGTGAAGGGGGAAAAAAAACTAAGTTCACAAAGTAAAATGTAGTTGAGGAGACTAATATTTAGTATGCAGACTAAATATGGCTGGGCAAAATTCACAGCAATGCCACAAACAAAAACAAAACAAAAAAAAAAAAACACTGACAGGAACTTTTAAAGTGATTAAATACTACCCCACCTGCGCAGCAATTCATTTTTATAAAATGAAGTAACTCCTTTTCTCAAGGTGAGATGTCCACATTAGGGACCGTCTAGTAAATTTCATTTTAAAAAATGAATGTGTTTTGGAGATAAACAAATGCAAAAAAAAAAAAAAAAAAAAAAGTCTTTACATAGAACATTTCTCAAGCAGAATTTGCACTTGCATAACTCAAAAACTTTAAGTTTCCCAAAACAATCATTTTCAGGCTGAGACCTCGCTTGCCAAAGTTTCAGCCAGGATCTCATTTTTTTATGGCTGAGTTACTACCCACTGAAAATGCTTATGTAGAATGGACACGTTGATTCATCTGAATAGCCATATAAGTTTTTCCTTCTGCTCCCAATAACTCTATACTATATAAAAAAGCTGGAATATAATGCAAGTTCTTCCTTTTTCAAGTCTGTTGTCGATGCTCAACTGCCAATAAACCTTAATGACTAAAGAGGAAAACCAAGTCTACTGCCCCTTCCAAATGGCCCCTCCTTCCTAACATACACTGTGATCAATGTGCATTTTACTAATCACTTTCCAGAGACCGACAATCATCTTAGACCTTTCAAAAGCCATTGCCAAGTTAAATGCCTCTAGTATGCTACCCTATTCCATTCCTCAAAAGGTGAATTAAGAAAGAATTTATGTGACGTCTTTGTGCACAAGCAGCACATTCACTTTTCAACTTCTTAATTTAAACTAACTGCAGTTGGTTAGCAGTGCTCATGACCTGGCTGACTTTTAAAATCTTTGTGCAGTGAGAGTGGAAAGAAAGAGGACAGATGGGGCTTAGGACGCACACATCTTGCTTCACGCAATCAGCATTCAGCTCTCAAACCAGACCACCTGGGGTACTGGCAAAGTATTGTTTTAACAGAATGGCTAGTCTGATTTTCAGTCATTGACATTCTAATAACAGACTTTTTTCCATGCACAACATGGAACTCTCTCTTTGCCTAATTAAGCACCAAATCCAAGGCTTGCCAATGTTACCCCAAAGTGCTCTTCTATCCCAGATGTATAACAAGACATTATTTCATGCCGTCAGCCACTATGTGTTTTGCATGCATATTGTGGCAACTGATAGCATGCTGTGAGACACCTAAAAGAGCAGAGGCTTATTAAAAATTATTTTGTTGCAATTGCATCAAGTTAGTGACATCACCATTCAGAATTTATCTCCACCTTCAAGAGTCCGTAAATTTTCCCAAAAAACCACCACCCCAGATCCAGGCTCATATTTGGAGGATAAACATTTTATCTAAGTCTCTTTGGAAAGATTTTTATTTTAGATCAACAGAGCAAACTTCTTCTCTGTCCACTTCTTCCAAAAGTCTGAATGTTTTGCTAGTTGCTAATTTTCTTTTGCTAGATGTAATAAGTGCAAAAATAATCCCCAAAATCCTCCTGAAAAAGTGACATTTTGGCATGCATTTATTTGGGTTTTTACACTTTGGATGGGTACTGTGTTTGATTGGTTTAACAAGAAAGGAGGAGTGATAAATGTTTAGAGGAAAATCGCTTAATGCATGTAGCAGTTTTTTGTTTGTTTTTTAAATGCCAGGTTTACAGCTCTGGAGACTGTCGGCTTCTGTCCAAAGAACACTACAATTATCACTCTTACCCCTAACCAGGATGAATCACTTCTAAAGAGGTCAGTTCAATATCTTTCATCACTGCTTCTGTCAAGACTGTCTATGGGGATGTCAATTATGAAGTATTCAAGAGAGCAACTAATTTCACACAGGCTACCAGAGAAGCTTCAGCTGCTAGAGTTGGAGACCAGATTCAATCTGATGGCCTAAAAATGAAAGGGTTATCTATTCCCTGAGATATCTAGTCCCTATTTGATGAAGTCGTGTGAAGATTAAGGGTTCAGCACCATTGATCTCACTAGAAGGCAGGAAACTTATCAAGCCAAGGTTTCCCACACACTTCTATCACAGTTGGGAGAGAGAAGGTGGATGAGGTAATATCTTTTATCGGACCAACTTCTGTTGATGAGAGAGAGAGGCTTTCGAGCTACACAGAACAAATCTGAATGGAAAACCCCTTATTACACATTAGGGTTAACCATTCTTTTCCTTGAGGGTTTCTTATAAGACTTTGATGGATTCTAGGGCATTGACTTTAAATGCAATTTCATAGTGTAACTATCACAATTCTAGAACACGGAACACCTCTCAAGAGCTCCCACTAATATTCAAAACCAAAAAGTGTTTCAACAATAAATGAAGTATAATTTTAAATGACTTAGAATAAACAAGCCACATTCACAGAAAAAAATGAAAGTGGAAAAAAAAAAGATTTATAAAAGATGGTAATGTTAGAGTAATGATCTTCAGTCAACACAAGGAAATTCAAAGTTATACTGAAATTTTGTCCCCTGAATGAACCCGTTATTGTCTTGTGGTACTACAGAAGAATTTGAGAAGTACTCTAAAGCCAGTTTTCTGAAATACTGTTTCCAGGATGCCTCTGAGGTACATACTGCCCGTAACGTGAGGCAAATATTTTTAAAAAGGGTTAAAACAAGAAATCTTCTTAAGAGTGAGGGGGGGAAAAAATCTCCAAAAAAAACAAAACCAAAAAGAATTGCATTTTGAATGTATATTTTCAATATAAAAACATGAGTTATTTTCCCCTTTGTATTAAAAATTTAATATTTACTGCTTTGAGGTTCTTGGATGAAACATTATAAAAAATGCTTTGCAAGTCATAAAATCCCTGTGAGATACCATTCTTACACTCAGATAGGAAAAATGAGGTAGAGAGAGTGAGGGTTATGGGCCCGAGCCACAAAGGTACTTATGCTCACTCAGTTTTGCTTCCTCTGCAATTCACAACTCCTGCTGAACCCTGGATGTGCCTAAGGTCACTTAAGTTTCCAGAGTAAAAGTTCCCTCAGCATCTAAGCTTCCACAGTAAAAGTTCCCTCGGGCCCTAAGTTTCTGCCTCTGGGCATGCACCCTGCTGCCTCAACTCTAGGCACCAGACACACTTATTTCCTGCCCAAGACCCAGAGCGATTACAAAAGGGGACAGAGGTGGGAGATGGGCATTCGTCTGCCTGAGTGGGACCTGATTCCGCAGATGTGCTCAGGGGCCATCTACCAGATTGGATCCCATTTAAAACCCAGCCAGAGGAGTGGTGGAGATGGTGCCCACTTTATAACTTTTAGCCTACTGGTCAGAGCACTTGCCTGGGATTTCGGAGACCCAATGTCCTCCTCTGCCAAAAAGGAAGAGAGAATTTGAACAGGGATGCCCACCTCTCAGGGCAGTGACCTACGGGGACATTGTGGTATGCAGTTCCCTCAGTCTCTCCTGTTGAACCTGTTCCACTTTGGATAATAAGAGAGTGTTTGGAGCAGGGAGACTGGACCTTGGGTCTCCCATTCCCAGGTGGCTGCCTTAATCACTGGACTACTGAGTCATTGTCACCATCTCTGGCCAATGACTATTTAAATCTTTAACTCTAGTGGAACAGCCATTGAGTTCAGCACGTCAATGCCTAAATCTCTGAGAGGATCCAGGCTTAACTGACAAGTGAGTCACTACATTTCACACCAAACTTTACATTTCCTTGTTCATGAGGATGAACACATCTTTAATATCATAGTAATTTTTAAAAAAAAAAACAAAGTATTGGAGTTTTTTGTTATTCATAAACTGGCAATTTCTTTTTGACAGTACTGGGCAGGAACAGGATAATTTCTTATCCAACGATTTAATTTTTCTTACTTCACTAAAGGAATAGGTGGAAACAGAAGACTCACTGCCCCTACACACAGAATAGGGCAGCCTGAACTTGCCAGTAAAACTTAAGTGGTTTTTTACTTGTTTCAAATAGTTATTTTCACTCAGACTAAAAAGCAGGGACAAAATAACTCTGGGAATATGACACAACCACCACACAGAAAGTGAAAAATGGGAGAGTTCAACTGTTGAATAAGTATGAAAAACTACATTACTTGGGAAGAAATAATCAGTCTCCATTACTTTCTTACATCTGTACAGACAAGTGGGACTCTAACCACCAGAAGTATAGCATAATTTGCCTTTTTAAACTTATTGTAATGCAGGCCCATTTATATGATTATTGATAAAAGAATACAACAAAACATACAACTAAATTATTTATGTCTCACATTTTATATCAATTAGAATGAGAATGAACAGAATGAATAATCTATTTGATTGTCTGATAATCCCACCCCCCCAAACTATAATATGAGCATGAATTTTGGAAGCTGTAGAAGCAGAAGAGAATCTGCATAAATCATGGGAGAAAGAGAGGATAGCGACAGTGGGAAGGAAAGTTGGTAGCATTAGAGAAATAGCTAGTACCAGCAAGAGGAGAGAGAAAAGCTCACAGATGAGACTTTGCTATTTGATCTCAAGCTCAGACTGAGGGGAAGAGGACAGGGCTAGCCTGCAGCTAACACAAAAGATCCCAAATTCAGAATCTGTCATTAGCATATTATTTTAAATGTGTACATATATGGAGATGAAAGCTAGTAAGAAAATATGTTTACAATAATAAGGTATTTTGGCAAATACTTCATTCTGGTATTAGTTCTCCACTGTACTACATGAAGAACACATTCCTAAAGACAGCATCCACCAAAGCTAGTCTATAACGCTTCCTGAATATTTACACAAGATGGCCAGATTACTGTCCTGAACAACTGCAAAATGAAACCAGGATGTGCCAATAGGCTTGGAGAAATATCAGAAAGGCTCAATCTCAGCAATAGAAGATTCTTGAATGCGGTTCATCTTAAATGCTATCTTCTCCAGTCATATAAACGAATTATAAACTTATAATTAAACAAATTCATGGAGGATAGGTCCATCAATGGTTATTAACTGAGCTGGTCATGGATACAACCACAGGCTCCTGTGTCTCTAAAATCTCCAACTGCTAGAAGTGGGAACTGGATGAGAAGAATCACTAGAAATTGCCCTGTTCTGTTCATTCCTTCTGAAGCACCTGCAACTGGCCAATACTGAAAGACAGGATTCTGGGGTAGATGGACCATTGGTCTGAGTTAGTATGGCTGCATTTAGGTTCTTGCGCACAGGGAAGGAAAAACACTGCCCCCCAGGTTATGTGAAAATTAGAGAGCATCATAAGGGTATGGGAATGGACCCTAACCTGTGCCTGCTACTATTTTGTTGTGAAAGACGACAGTCCCCTGCAAAAAAAAAAAAAAAAAAGTTCTCTTGTACTCTTTTTCATTTCCACTGCCAAAATGACGCTTGTCCATTGTCATCACACCACTGGCCTGAAGATTCTGGAGACAGTTCATGAAATTCTTCTTCGGAGCACACCCAAATTTAACAGATTATTGTTATACAGTATGTGAGAAAATTGACTTCTTGTGAAAGTCTTGCAGGGGACAGATATCCCAAAACACTAGAAAGACTCTAGAAAGACTAGGACCACTGTAAATAACATCATGCGCCAAAAGATTATGTGCACATTCTGTTGAGTTTTATCACTTATATAGTCCCATATAAACATCAGCCATCCTCACAATACTCCTGTGTGGTAGAAAGCATTGTCTCCATTTTATAGATATAGAAGTACATCAGAGATGTTAAATGATTTGACTAAAGCAACAAAGACCACATCTCTCATGCTATTGTGCTGCCCTCATGGACAGAGATCACACTGGTAGCTCAGTAGAGAAGTGAGCTCTGCTGGAGGCAGCTGGCTGGGAAGAAGCTTCCAGTGATCCACCAGTAGCAACCTGGACAAGAGTCCCCACAACAACAAAATGATCAAGGGTCCATGCAGAATCAAGAGAGCTGTGACTATGGTCTACATGCACCCTAGGGATTTGCCTTCAACAACTGTTAAAGTGATTGTAAATAATCTATGATTCTCAGAAAATACTGAAGACAAGCTTTCAACTCTAGCAACTGGTTTACAATGGGGGAAAGGGCAAGACTTTTAAAAAATAAAAACTGAAACTGGCTCTGGCATTTGTGTGTTCCTCAGATCAGGAATGGGCAGATGACTCAAGCTTCATCAGCGCAAAGGTTAGCTACATACCTAACCATGTGAGTCATCTTCCCGACTTCTTGACTAATCCTTTCCCATTTTGATTTTTGTAATATTTGTTAATTTTCTTAAATTTCCCTATTTATGCTATTACCTACAGTTATAAATCCTTATCCAATACCTCTACCCTGCTCTCAAAAATTTCACACCCTTTCAGAAATCACAGATACCAGAAAAGACCATTATGATCACCCAGACTGTCTGTACAACACAGGCCATAGAACCTCCCTGAATTCATGTTTGAACTAGAGCATGTCTTTTAGAAAAACATCCCATCTTAATTTAAAAGTCACCAGTGATGCAGAATCCACCACACCCTTTGGTAAGGTTTTCCAGTGGTTATTCACTCTGTTAAAAATGTGTCTTATTTTTAGTCTGAATTTGTCTAGCTTCAACTTCAGCCATTGGAGCTTGTTATATCTTTGTCTGCAAGTTGGGAGAGCCCTTTATTATCAAATTTCTATTCCCCACATCGGTATTTACAGAATCTATTGCAGTCACCCCTTAAAACTTCTCTTTGTTATGCTGAACAGTTTGAGTTTCTTGAGTCTTAACTATAAGGCATTTAATCATTCTCCTGGCTCTTCTTTGAACACTCCAATTTATCAGCATCCTTCTTGAATCGTGGACCCCAGAACTGGACACAGTATTCCAGCAGTGATTGCACCACTGCCAAAAATAGAAGTAATATACAAGCTCCCTATTCCTACTCAAAATTCCCTTGTTTATACCTCCAAGAATCACATTAGCCCTTTTAGCCACAGCATTGCATTAGAAGCTCATGTTCAGCTGATTATCCTCCATAAGCTCCAAATCTTTTTCAGAATCCCTCCTTCCCAGGATAGAAGCCCCATCCTGTAAGTATGGCCTGCATTTTTTGTCCCTAGTGGAGTAACTTCTCATTTGGCCATATTAAAATGGTTATTGTTTTCTTGCACCCAGTCTATGAAGAGATCCAGATTGTTCTGTATCAGTGACCCGTGTTCGTTCTTATTTACCATTCCCTCAATCTTTGTATCATCTGCAAACTTTATCAATGATGATTTCATGTTTTCTTCCAAGTCATTGATAAAACTGTTAACTAGTGTAGGGCCAAAAACTGATCCTTGATGCCACCATGCTAGCCCTTCTACAACTTTGCCTATCCCTAACCCTATACAATCCATCCCAAGAACACAGATGGTTCGCCTGACCCGTTTGGTCTCATGAATATTTCTGAGTTTTTGATTAAATAAGGGGCAGTCCCAGAGCCACAGGCAGTGGAATATGGAGGCTAATGGGACCTTTCTACATTTTCTGTTTCAGAGGATAAACAGTTTTGAGCTATGTTTTACCTCCTATTGCTTCTAGATCTATTATTTGTATCTCTTCTGCAGGGAACTTAAGTTATGATTTTCCAAAGTAACTAATGACTGAATGCCCAACTGACAGGTCTCGCTGAAGTTTGCTACTCTTGACAAATCAACTGCAAGACATGCTGTGGCTGCAATATCTGATTTAGGTCTTTGCAAGTATAACAGTGCTTTCTACATTGTTACTGTCTACTCTGTTCATTAACATTTAATCTCCTGATACAACTATGTGCTTCTTTCTGCAGAGATAGTTGTCCATACTACCCATTCTTGTACTTCTAGGGAGATCTGCTTTTAATCTGTTTTTGTCCTCCCATTCACTGTCAAAAGAACATTCTGACTCTTGGCAGTGGTCTCAACTGGAAACCAAAATCTTGGGATGTTGCTGGCAATCATTAGATAAGGAACTCCTAATGTTCTCAGAACCAGACCTGGGTACTACATGAAGGCCACCATAGATCCCAGTGCCTTGATACAGAAAAGTTTTGAAGTTCTGCTTCTGATTTCAGCTTACGGTGGGACCAGGAGAAATTCTGCTCCTGAAATTGATCAGGGAAGACTCACAGCTACTGCAACAAACGAAGCAACATTAAAGTATTCTGCTCCCCATTCACCATCCGTCTATGGTTTCCCAGAAGGTCCAACATGGTTGACTGTAGGTTCCCATGGATGAGCCAATCATCTAGAGAAGAGGCTAGACAACATCTAGATAGCTAGGTGACTAAAGAGGCCTCTGTGCAAACTCATATTTGGATATTGGGAAATGTATTGGAAACAACTGCTAAACTGTGCTATTTGATCTCAAGCTCAGACTGAGGGGAAGAGGACAGGGCTGGCCTGCAGCTAACACAATTTAATGATTCTGCCCATACTAATTTTAATTTATTGTAGAAGGGAAGAATTTTTTTTCTGACTAGCCTAAGGCTTTGTCTACATGGAGACATTTCCCAGCATTACTACACTGGTATAGTTATACCGCTTTGATTATACCAGTATAACTTTCTGTGTGGACGCTCCTATTTGGAATAACAGTGGTTTTTCTTTGGTTTAGCTTATATCATAACTACAGCCGTATAATTATACTGGTATAGTAACGCCAGTAGCTCTTCCCATGTAGAGAGGCGCTAAGTTACACTGTAACCATAGCATTATCGTTAGACTGTTCCCCTTCCTCTGAGACAACTGAAGAGTGTGGGCTGAAGAAAGGCATTCTTCTCTGAAGTCTGAATCCTAGAAATAGCAGCAAGATATTAAGAATGCTGCTGCCTCTTCACACGGGCAAAGGATTGAGTCCTCAAGAATCCAGAAAGCAGTATTTGAGGAAGATCAGCGTCAAGGCCAGCTGTAAAGGGGCCATGATAAGTAATGACAATTGAATAGGAACTTTAGCATGTTTTCATACCCCCTTCCTCCCCATAGTTTATGGAAAACAGCCCCAAAATTTGAGCTTGAGAAGCCCTGTTTTGGAAAGGCTTAAATTTGATCTCACCCTTTTTTTGACTTCTGAGTCACACCATTGTGCAGATGAAGCTTAATGAGTGTGAGAGAAACAAGTTCAAACAAGGTCAATCATATATGGGAGGAGGCTCAAGGAATCCAGAGTAGTTGTGGTTTAAACACAATACTGAACTGACCTTGCAGAATTAGACAGATAAGCAGCAGGATGTATCTTCTTCAATACAGACTGTTGCACATACTTCTGAAAATAAGCCAATGATGTTAAAGTCCCTGTGGAGCAGGCAAAGGGGGAAGCAATTGAAAGTCTCTGGCTCCCCATAAAAACTTGCCTCTTCCAACTGCTGTTCTTTGAGATGTGTTGCACATGTCCATTACGCTAGGTGTGAGCAGGTGTCTCCCGTCCTGGTGGCAGAATCTTCCCTTGTGGTACCCCAGGCCTGTGCACAAATATCCCTCGTGTTACAAGCCAAGGGTAGAAAGGGGCAAAGCTACCCCACCCCTCCTTTAGTTCCTTCATATCAGACTTTGAGATGATAGACTGATTCAGGGGGAAAGGAGAGTGGGTCTTTTAATGGATATGTACAACACATCTCAAAGAGCAACAGTGACAAGAGATAAGCAACTTTTTTTTCTTGGAGTGATTCCGTATGTCCATTACACTAGATGATCCCAAGCAGTTTCCAATGGAGGTGGGGCTAGATATCTCATCAGAAGAGGGACTGCAGAACAGCTTTCCCTGCTTCACTTCTTTCCTTCATGTTCCAGTAATTGCTAAATGTGTTGCAAAAGCAGACTGAATACCATGTTGCCAGTCCACTCTGCAGATGTCCATGATAGAGATGTTTCCCACAAATGCAATAGAGATTGAGCACGCTCTGGTTGACTGTAAAGAGATTTTCAGGAGGCATGATGTCCTTGATCTTGTAGCATGTCGCAATACAGCCAATGATGCACTTGGAAAGCCACTGCATTGTTACAGGACACCTACTCATTTGTCCTCTAAAGAGACCCACTATCCAGATAGAAAGCCAGTGCTCTGTAAATATCCAAAGTGTGGAGTCTTTGTTTATATTTATGAGCATGAGGGTTTGGAAAGACCAGTAAATATACTGATTAGTTGAGGTGGAAATCAGATACTACTTTGGAAAAAAACTTAGGGTGAGGACTTAGCTGTACCTTGCTCTTGTAAAAGACAGCATACGGAGGATCCTTCACCAGGGCAAGTGTCACGCTGGCTGGATTAGGGGAGCCCCTGAGGTGTATTCAGGAGCTCTGATTACTCCCTTCTACACCAATCTCATGTTGGGGGTGTCACGCTGGCTGGATCGGGGTGGGGCATTTATTGTATTTTTTAACATCAATATGTCAGAATCATAATAATTCATGTGAGATATGCCATGTTAGCTACCGTTAGAAAGGCTATAATGTGCTAAGTAAGATGATGTTTATGTTCATGTTTTATGTGTGTAATGGAAGTTATGGATACGTTTGGTATATCTGTATTTCAAATTGTGCTATCTGGGGCAACACCGCAGACAAGATGGCTGCAGCACTAGCCTGCTTAATGGCCCATTAAGGAAGTTCACAGGTACAAGGGGCTCAGAGGGAGAAGCCAGGGATATACCTGATGAGTCACCAGGACTTACTCATGTGACTCTGGACTCCATCTGTGTCTTGCTGTGAGTGGAGTTGATGGCTCTGCTGTCTGTGCCAAGGAAGCAGCTGGCCTCAGCCTTGAAGCTCCATGAAATCAAACACCTGTCCCTAATGTAACCTTTATCGAAGCACTTCAAGGTCTCTCTCATGGACATTGGCTTGTGACACCCAGAGCAGGGTTTGAAGCCAGGGATCTTGGCATCGGCTCCCCTGGTATCAGGCAGAGCTGGAGCCCACTGACTATTGACAGCCGCAACAACAGTCTAATGTCACCTAACTATAACAGCACAGTTGTTGGAGGAATGAGCTGACAGCATGCTCCAACCACTGATGGTAAGAAGGAACTGAAGGATGTGAGAAGTGACTCCACCCCTTTATAGCCTCGGCTTGGAGAACAAGGAACAGCAGGTCAGCAGGTGTGGCTGCCCCTCTGGATACCTCTAGGGAAAACCCTTTCACACTGGTGCATGAGATGTACTCACACTAGTGCAATGGACATATCCAAGAACAAAAAAGTATAAAGATTGTAGTATAAATATTCCAAAGAGAAAAGCACTCCCCTTCTTGAAGGAAAGAACATTGGCAAATTTAAACTTCTCTGTTCCCTTTGTGGCAGAAGGGAAAATAACATTCAATTATCTTCTGTCTCTATCTCCTAGCAAGCGGGAACTTATCCATCTGTCTGAGTCTATACAGAGTAGTGTTGGAGAGTAGACATTCATACACTTTGAACTAGGTTTCAGGTTATTAAACAATAATGTCTAGAAGCTCCAGATCTGGTGTCACTCACAGCTTGTCTACACTAACCTCGGAGATTCGGTGGCAGTCGACCGGAGTTACGCAAACTATGCAAAAAACTTGTGTAACTCCCGTTGACTTCTGTGCTTCTCTTCTGCGCGCCGTCTTCACTGCACTGCGCCGACGGGAACCGCATTCCCATCACGCAGCGCTACGGCACTTGAAAAGGTGGTCTTAATACGTCGATTTATGGATTGACTGAGCGGGTCTTCACTGACCGCTCAGTTGATCCAGATAAGTCGATCTGACGGCGGCGAATTTGCCGCCATCAGTGAAGACATAGCTTCAGAGTTTTGTTCTCAAAGTAAGTAACTGAGTTTGTACTGGAATCACAACCCACCACCATAGTATGAACACATTTACTAGGAAAGCATTTTCTTGCTCTTAACAACTTAAAGAAAGACCCTTAAAAATTATTTTGGGTTTCACTTCTCATGAACAATCTTCATATTATATTATTAGTCATAGTTCTGTACATGACATCACCGCTGTATTTGTATTGACACTATGCCAGGTAATGTGAGCTCTAACTCTATGTACAGAGCAATGAAACTTAAGCTCAGGATCCTGATTTATGTCTAAAGTTGAATGCCAAAAGGAGGAATACATTCCTGCTGAGACTTGAACTCAGGACTCTCAAATATTAAAGCAGTTGCTCTATCTCCTATTAGATACCAAAAGTAGTAGCAGCAGCCACTCTCTTTTTGACCTACCAGCCATTAGTGAACAGAAACCATACTATGGGACATGCGGGATGAAAAGGCATATCCATGTGTGAGAGGAGTGGCTAATGTATGGCTCAGGAATAAAATGCAGACAATGGAGTTCTACACCATTACTCTCCAGCTGCCTTCGTTAGTATGGAATGTAGTAACATGTCTGTCATGTCCCTGTCATGGCTCTCACAGAACAGAACAGAGTTTATTAATGCTGCCAACTAACAAGTTACTCTTTTAGCTCAAGTAATAGATGTTTGTATTTGATGCTGACCGTTCTGGAGATCAAATCCTGCTGATAACCCATGATGGTTGTCAGTACACATGCATATGTCACTATAATCAAAACTCTACCAAATGCTTTTAATTTTCATTCTTTCCTTCCATTTGCTCAATGACAATAACTGCAATTTAACAAATTAATGTTTCTGCAACTCTAGTTTAAAAGAAGATGAAGATAACTATCAGGTGGGAAATCTGAAGGGCAGGAGAGGCATCCCTGTTTCCCCCCATCCCATCAGAGATGGCACAAGGATAGCTGAGAAACATCCAGTTGTGGATATTTTCCTCCATGCACTTACCAGAAAACTTTCATGGCTGAATGGCAAAATGGAGGAAAAGGGCGAGTCAGGAAAGATGATTGTTAGAAAGGTTATTCTAGAATGGTCTTTTTGCTACTTTAGACTTTAAATGGCAAGGAAAGAACAAAATTCATGATTGGATAATCACCCTCCCGAAATCCAATAAATGAATTTAGATGCTGTTCTGTACCCATCTGCTATAGGGAGGAGTTAGTTGTAGAACAAACTGAGAACGAAGAACTGTGTTGCAAGCACAGTTCTCAAAAAAAAACAAAACAAAAACAATGCTATGCTAATGCAAAAGAAAGTTCAACCTTCTGGCAAGCTTCCCTCTCACTGCTCTATGCTCACCTGATTTCACCTGTGGTCATTTAGAAGCCCAGAGAAGCACTCACTTGTGCATAAAAGGTAAAAATAGAAGGAACTCTCAATTTCACTTTCTGCATGAAGATCACATTATACTGTTTACTAACTTTACAGAAAGATCTCTGCTGTGGCCCAGGAGGCAGCCAAATGACACCTAAGGATCTACAGATGGAAGAGGAGATGTATAACCAGGTTAGCTATTCAACCCATGCTACTTATAATGTGTTCTGGTACCAAGACAGGTCATGGCTTCATTACATACTGCATTCAGTTAAAGCCCACCTCAACACTAAGTCATCGAGATGCAGCACTGGAGCTGTTTCCACTAAAACTTGACTGCTTTAATGTCTTAGGCTGATTTTTAACTTTTTCCATGATGTATTTTGAAATAGGCAAGGCTAATTTTCACAGAGTTTCATAAACTTAATGATCACAGACATTTTTCTGTTAACGTACGTTATAGACAGGTTTGCTGATTTAATGGCCTCTGAGTACTATAAATCGCTTGGTCTTGGAACCAACATGCAATAATGAACTAAGATCTGGAAATGCAACCCAGGGATTGTTGGGGAGAACAAACATATGTTTAGAACATTAGAGAAGAAATCACTGAAATATTTGATTTGACTTCCAGTAATTTGCAGAGCCCACAATCTGAAAGAGCCTGAAGTAGGTCATACCATCTGCTCGGAGCCTCTAGCACTGAGGAAGGCTTGGTCCAAAACGATTTTGAACTAGTCACTGACAGGACTGAGGTGACAGATATACTCTTTCACAAGCCAATCTATGCACTTCATTCCTCAGCATTTGAAAGCCCTCATATTTGTGTTGTTGGGTATCCTAACTTGCTATTGAGAAAGCTACAGAATTGGAGATTTTATAGCCGTATTCCCTCCTTTTAAAAGCCAAACTAAACCAAAAATATTTTAAAAATAACGTAAGAAAAAATGACTAGTACATATTACTGGAGGTTCCAAATCTAATGATCTCCACTATATTTATGAGATGGGACACAGGACTGATTTGCACCATCGGTCTCACCCCTATATTCAGAGATGATGTATTTGTATCATGAAGTGCATCACCCACCTCTAAAGAATTTATTTATTTATAGTAGATTCTTTCCACATGTCAAGAATTGTATTATGATGGAATATAAGTATATTGTAATCAGCCTGGAAAAAGTCTATGGGAAATCACAAAAAACAGAGCCTATGTACATTCCTACTTCTTCCCTATGTCAAGTTATTGGGTCCTGATTCAACTACAGGGTCCCAGTTTAGTTTGAAAGCAACCAAACACAGAAACCAAGGTCTGGACCTAAACTCTGCAATGTTACATTTATCTCACACACCATCATTATCCAACTCATACAGCCTCACCTTAGTCCATGGATGTGCCTTAATCTGAGGGAATTTGAATTCAGTGTAGTTTGGATTCATTTCTCTAATTTGTTCCCTTGTAGGCGTTCCCAGGACCTAGAAAGGGGAAAAAGAAATTGTTTACATATACCTCAGATCCACAAAATGATAAAGTTGCTAATAAAACTCGCTTGACCATGTGATCAACTTTGCAATAGGGAAAGTCATTTTTTGTAATGTGCAGTATGGTAGAGGAAGTAGACACAGAGTGTTTGGCAAAACCTAACTAGTCACTGGTACCAAGCAGTTTTTGCAATGCACTGAGACTTGGGGCACCACAGACTGGGTAGTTTAGATTTTGCAAATTTACTTAACTGAAGGTCTTTCATAAAATTCAGGCACCTCTCTCAAATTCAATGATACTTCAAAGGAAAACTGAGAGCATAATTTTACGAGATTAAGAATTTTATAAAAAAAATTTGATGAACATCTTTAAATGTAGTAGGCTGCAGCTTGCAATCATAATCCCCAATTAAGGTAATTAACAACAGCACACCCAAATGCATTTTAGTAGTCATGAGTGAGAGTTCTATGATGAGCTTAAAAGATCAGACAAGCATTGTTGAGAGAAGAAGAACAGATTTTATCAGTTGGAGATTAATTTTTTCAGACAGAGGGGTAACTTAATTGCACCTACCATACACGCATTACCTCTAATTCAGACATTTATTCTAGGAATTCAAATATAGGAGGATTTATATTTATATAAATAATCATCCGAATCAGTGTGATGTTATCTGTAGGTACATTTCCATAGAGAAATGTGCAATTGTATTATTTATGAAATAAATTTGGTGAGTTTTACACATCTATGAGTACATTAGTAGTTTTTGTTCAATTAACATTAATCTCAGAAAAATTTCAAATCCTTTAAGAGGGACACAAGTTCCTCAGCAAATTTGAAAGTCTACTGTTTTTTGTTTAAATTCAGTCACTCTGGGTTCTGCTCCTACAGAAGGCACTGTGGGAGAGGAAAGTTGAAACACAGGTGCCTCCTTCTGACAGATAACCTCACGGTCATGTTACAGTCTTGTGACAAATCTTTTGCCATGGAAATTAATGTCATGTTGCCAATTCATCACTAGGATTTCAATGCAAAGACAAGCAGGAACATGTCTAGATATTATGAAAAACCTCTTGCTGAATATTGTCAGTTGTATTCATGAAGTTTTGTATTATTTTACATCAATAGAATTTTTTTTTAAAGAAGAAAATGCAAAGAGGCTGGGGAAAGAAAAAGGCATGGGTTGAACACATCCTGAGTAATTAAAAACTGTGGCCAAAAATTATGAAAAGTGAATAATTGGGTTTTTTTTAAATCTCATATTTTGATTTTATTTTCTAATTTTGAGTGTGAATTTAGTAGTTGTGTAAGGTGCAGGACTGACAGCTTTGGCAAGTGAAATCCTCTAGTTAACCATATAAAAATCACAATTCAGGCTGCAGCAGTGTGAACTTCCATTACACCACCTCCTATCAATGTACATTAAGCAGAACCTGGTAAGCCAATCTCTAAAGGTGCTAACACAGCCTATGGCTTGATTTGAACCAGCATCCTAAGAGTGAAAGACCACACTCAGAGGGGGTTGGAAATTTTCCGACAGAACGCCTTTCCATCAGAAAACACCAATTAGTTGAAAGTGAAATGTTTCGCAGGAACTTATCGATTCCAACAAATCTTTTAAAGGAAACCAGGCAGGTTTCCTGTCAGTTTGCCTGCTTGCCTCCTGCGTAACCCACCTGCCAGGGAGCTTTGGACCCAGGTGCCCCAGCAGTCTGCCTGGTTGCTGAGATCCTAGAAGCCCAGGAGCCTCGGCTCCTCCATTGCTCGCCTAGCAGGCTGCCTTGTAGCCAGGGTTCCCAGGGCTTTCCAAAAAAAAAAAAAAAAAATACTATAGCATTTCACGTCTGCAAAAATTGACAAGGTTTAGGCTTTTTATTCTGATTCAGGACAACATCTCTCCCTGCTGCCCCCTCCCCCGCTTTATAAAAAAAACAAACGAACAAAAACATACAAAAACCTCAAAAATTTTCATGGAAGTGAAATTCACTTTCCCAGCTAGCTCCTGTTGCATTACACAATGCTAGCTCTCCATTCCCAAAGTCTAATATGTTTAAAAAGTTCCCCAGTGTAAAAGATTTGGTTAAAGGATAGCTATTTTTATTTTTCCAGAAAAGCATTTTTCATTGTCATGTGCTTTAACTCAAAAAGTTAAAAAAATGAATTCTTCAGATCTGCTGAATCCAGGAAGTGGGGCCAAACAAACATGAAAGCTTCTCAGAATAACCAAAGAGCCTACAATAAGCACAAACTCTTAAAGATCAGCATAACTACCACAATGGATTTTAATCCCGTCAGATCTCAAACTATGATGAACCATAACAATTTGATGGGGAAACCTCTATAAAACACCTATTGGTAAGTACTGCAAGCAATGGTGTGGACAAACCAGAGATGAGACAGAGGTAGGGTGCCTGGTCAAGTGTTAGGGGAGGAGAGATTGAAATTAAGTGTACTAGCCTTTAGCTATTTAGTTTGGAACTAAGAGTAGTGTATTCATCCTCAGTCCTTTAAAGATCAATTAAAGCATTATGGACAGGCAGAATTACAGATTTGCATTTTCACTGTGCCTACTGGAATTCCGCCTGTAGTTTCATTAAGACAGAACCATGTTGCCTAAACTTTTGGAAGCTGAGCCCCGATATGGGAAAAAGAAACCAACTGTAGCCCTCCACCAGAACTTTGCAACCCTGCCATGTGTTTTTAGAAGCCTACCCATCTTAATTTACGTGTCTTCCATGCCCCCTCCCTGACTAGATCTTCCTCTCCTTCCTTACATGCTATGAACAGTGAAACAGTTAACAAGGTTGACATTAAAGTACCACAGGCATCCTGAGATAGCACCCGTTGAAATGAATGAGGCAGTTCCCACCCCAGTGCTATGGTTTCAAGCTCTCTGCAGATTCAGGAAGATATAGCTGTATTAGTTATATTCTGAGTCACATTTTCAAGGTTTTCTTTGCCACTATAATAGTTAGACTTTTTTTAAAGAAGAGCTGACACTCTGGAGACCAGCGGAGGGGGTCTGTCCATACTCTCTAGCTAGTCCTTTATGACACTCCTGACCCAAGTCACCCACCGCACTTTGGGAAACACTAGGATACAGGATCTTTTTCTTCCGGTCCTACCAGGGTTTTTAAGTGCTTTTAAAATAGCTGCCGCATTTCCATGATCAAATGATGCCTGAACATTGTTTGAGTAAGTCTGCAAACTATTTGGGGATGATAAGCACTGTTTACTCACCAACCACCAGACCACCTGCATCTCCAGAGTTCAATACATTCACTCATTAGGAAATATTAGACACGCTGAGAGAATCTTGACACAAGACTTGTGATTCTGACCTATGCCCTCTTCCTGGCCTGTGCCTCTCCTGACCAAAATCAGCAACCCTCATCCAAGGAAGGAATCTTCCCCGTTTCCTCCACACATGCAGCAGTCTGAGCAATGCCAAAGAAACCCACTGGTTTCTACATTAGTTCTAACCAACTACCTCCCAGTATCAAGCCTCCATTACTGAGCAAACTCCCAGAGAAGCTAGCCAAAGGCCAACTACAAGCTCATCTTATTGAAGCAAACTTATTGAACTTGGCACAATCTGGATTCAGGGCAGGACGTGGAACTGAAACTGCTTTAGTGGTACTGATGAATGATCTCCTCCTGTCAACGGAAAGACAGCAGACATCCTTTCTCACCATCCTTGACTTCTCCTTTCTCATCCTCTCTCACCCTCCTTGACCATTAGTCACAGCTGACTATGAGATGTTGTTTTGCCTGAGAGTGGTGTGCTAAATTATGCCAGGATTATGTGCTAAAATGGTTTGAGTTTTTCATGGAGGGAGACACCTAACGAGTACTTATGGGAAAATGCAACTCTACCAGTAGACCCTTCGTTTATGGAGTCCTACAAGCATCAATTTTCTCTCCAGTCCTTTTCTAAGTCTACATACAACCACTAGGTGAATTGGTCAGAGGACATGGACTCAAGAGCCTGCAACACACAGGTGAGACACAGCTCTACTTACCCTTCACCACACACTAGCTGTGTGGAAGACTGTACTTTCTCAGTGGCTAGTTAGACACTGTGGAATGAACTCCGCCCAGGAGGTAAGGATCATCACAAACCTCACCACCTTCCACTCTAAGAGCAAGATGCATTTCTTTGATTTTGCCTTCTCTAACATATACATAGCAACATGTATATTAAAAACAAAACAAAAAACCCCCTACAAAACCAAGATACTCCACTGCACATACTTTCCCCCCTTTGGAGATAAGATAACAAACGTGATAGTTCTTAGCCATGTCACTTAATGCACCACAGGATGGCTCTCAGAAACTATGGTGAAGAACCTACATAGAATAGATCAACGCAGAGCATTTTGATTTAGCTTCCTCCTTCATTTCCAGAAAAATTATATTGTATCCAGAGTATATTCCAAAATCTCTCTTTCAAATTCAGTTTAGCACATCCTAGATGAAATTGGATTGCAGCAATATTTCTCTAAAAATATCAATATTAATTTGGAATACTAGAACTTCCATGGCTATATATCAGGTACTTTTTTTTGCTTCAAATCCTAGATAGCCTTGACAGTACTGAGGACAGTAAGTCTTTGCATACAAATCCAAAGATAGGCACTTTCTGATACTCCTGCACATGAAAAGCCTGGATAATATGTGTGTGTAAACCACAAGGAATTAGGACTTGTTTGAAGGATTTCTGCAGTTAAATACACAAAAAGATCTGTGCCCATATTGATTTTCCAGGTCTTTCCAGTCTCTCTCTGAAATATCTGAGGTTTGCTCATAAATCCAGTGTGGCAAGGTACATAAGGTCAGAGAAGTTTGGCTTACTTGTTTTCTAAGAAGCTTTGTTCCCAAAAAATAGGCCATAGCTCTTGAATGCTTAAGACAGAGAAAGTGTACGTGAGGGAATCTGTTTACTGAAAGGAGGTAAAAGCCTAACCCTTCAATTATACAGGCTTTGACACAACTGTATAACTGGAAGAGTGGTTTATTTACCACTGAATTTACTCCGTTCTCTCATGTGTACATAATGCAAGTATGAAAAAACCTGGTGCTGTTAACAGATTCAAGCTGCTTTCAGCTCATAGTGGAGAAAGAGATGAAAAGAAAAAGGAAATGGAAATAGGTAAGAAGAGTGAATGTTTTAACATTTTATTTCTACCAAATTATGTAATTCAATCCCAAAATCAGCAAAACGGTTGCTCCAAGTGTAAAATGGTAATTGTGTTGGTGTTCTACATATTCTGAACATGCCTCTAATAAATAAATACTAGACAAAGATCTGCTGAACATATCTATTACTCTTTGTTCTATTACATTTTGAGTCCTAGGTATAGCAGAATGCAAAATTCGTAAGTTTGCTACTATAAACAGGCATACTAGCACGAAAAGAGATAATGGGTAAAACTTTCAAAAGTGCCTAAGTGACTACCTAGTCTGTTTGAAAATGACAGCTGATAGAAGAAAGCAACTGCAGCTGGAGGTGAATTGGAGAGTGAACCTGAAAATAAATGAAATAGGACTGCATGTAATTTGCGAACAAGGGACAGTCTCAGGGTGGAAAACAATGGGCAAGACACCATTGTCCTTTGGGGCATCCTGATCTGAATAATCAGGAGGATCACCCATAAAAAATGTACAGGAAGAAATACTCATTGACAAAATAGATGGTTTCACAGCTCTCTTGGGAGAGGGATTGTTTCAGAGTCTTTACAGGAGACCTCCCTCTTGACAACTGAGCCACAGAAGGTGGAGCCCACCCAGGCCATTATTACAGGGCCCATGAGGGGAAGTGACTGAATCATGGACATATCTCAGGGAGCCTTTTGGGAACCTTTGTTCCAGAATACCCTATTCTCCAGAAAGAGGAAGAGGGGGAGGGGGAGAGTTGTCTCTCTCCCCTAGGCTCAGTCAGAAGGGACAGGTTTCTAATCTCAGAGTCCCCAGAATATACCTTGGACTCAGTCACAAGTGGTATTTAAACCCAATCTTGAGAATTATTGGATCCATGCTTTCAGTTGGAAAAAATGCATGAAAGCGACCTACTCAATTCCACCTTAGGAAGGTGGATAAGATAAACTGTGGCTGCTTCCCGAGAGGGAAGTATGACTGGCACTGCACAAAAAAACCAATGGAGGCATCAGTGCACTCTGCATGAAGAGAGGAGGCTGTACTTCTTTTGAAACAGAGGTATTTAACCTCAAGCTCCACACCAACCTCTTTCGGAATTGAATCCTCTTTGCTAACAAATAATACTATAGCTAAAACTTAGCTAAGAAGGAAAAATCAGTTGCATGGAAGGAAAGGAGACTAAAGGTGCTCAGAATTCTGGAACTGGTGACTGAAGGGAATCGGGGCAGCAGCTCTTTATATAAACTCACTGAAGTTAAATGTTAGGTTGTATGACAGGACATGCATGAGACCACCATAAGCTGAACTCAACACTAGGAGCGCACATGCTCCTGAAGGTGGGGATTTATATTGACAATACTTTCAAGGAAAAAACTTCTACTCTCGCTCTGGGGTTTGTTGAAAGGTGTAATTAATTATCTGTTTACAAACTGAACCCCAGAAGAAAGGTGTTAAAGATGTACCAAGTACTTATTAAAAGATTTTAGGGTGGAAGAATCTCAACCTACAACACAATCAACTTTGAAGTAAATAATTTGAGAACGTGATAGAGGAGAGAAAGCTAAAACTTTGACAGAATCCCATAAAATTAAACAAAAAGAAAAAAAAAAAGCTAGCCAGAAATATGAATTTCTTTTGTTAACAGAAACAAGCACAGCCATATACAAGCTTACTAAGATACCCCATTGCCATGGTTAACATGCACACAATTATTCATCTTCTTATGCTGCCAGCAAATGCTGAAAATGGGGAAATTACATTATGCAGAGAAAAAACTGAGCGTTTTGGCAAGAAAGAAATGCCAGAACACTTCCTCTATGAACAGAGAGAGATGATTAATTTAAAACCATGTCAGATACTAGCAGGTGTTCTGTAGCACAGACAGCGTATCCCAATGGCATATTTTCACTCCATTCAGGATCACATCCAAGAGAAAAACATTCTCCCCCATAACTTCTTTGGTAGAAGCAGCTCTTTTTTGTCATTTAGCTACTATAAACGAATTTATGTATTTTTTTCCTCCAAAAACTGGGCCCAAAATAGTACCTTGATATTTGAGTGTGAGCCATGTATTATATTTGCAATCTGTTTTTAGCACACAGCTCAGTAAAACTGTCACAGACTAGAAAATTACATACTGGTTAGATTCCTGACACTTTACAGCTCTCATGTTTTAACGTTTTCCTTCATGAATACCAGACAAAAATTATTCTTCCTATTCAAGCCTGAGAAGCATTGGGAGAAAGGGGACAGTTATTGTTAGTTTTTCTAAAATAGGTGTAATCCTGGTCTTTTTGCAAGGAGTCACTGTCCAGTTTGGGAACATAAGAAAACTTGCTGGCTTTGTCTCACTGTACATGGAGATAACTGTAGAGAAGCTCTATTAATACATTTTTTCAATCTTGGACTGCACAATTTGGAATGGATTTGTAGTAATTCTGGAAGAGGAAAACCACTTTGCCCTTCATTCTTTTTTTTTTTTAATGTAAGGGTTCTTCTTTAGTTACAAACTAACAGGTCCAGACCTGTCTATATCCAGGAGTGAATGGATTAGGTCATATTCTTTTGGAGATGAGGATCTCCCCTTTCTTTGGAAGATTTCTTAATGGTGATGTGGGAACTGCAGCAACAGACTTACTTTCAGTAGGATGAATTGCTCCTTTAAAAACACAAACAAACCATTTTAATGTTTCACAGGATGATTCTCACAGAAGAAGAAGAAGAAAGAACTGTTATTTGCCCTACAGTAACCATGGAACTTTGAGATGCTCTAGTCAGTGTGGATCCAACAGTAGGTATACATGTGCCTCATTCACTTGAGATTGGATTGTTTTGAATAGCAGTGTCCATTGGGACTGCACATATGCCATGAGCCACCTCATGCTCCCATGTGAGAACATAAAGGGCAGAGCAGTTGCAAACCTCACTCAGTTCCCTTGCCATGGTAGCGGAGGACTCCAAAAGCAGGGATGGAAGATACATAGCAGTGTGGATGTCCACACTGGTTGCAACAACTCAAAGAACTACAGCTACTATAAGTTAAGTTCAATTTTTAGTGTGTGTCAGTGTGGACCCCACTGTAGGCAAGTAGTAAACCGTACCTCCACTGGCTGGTGGGATGAAGAATTTCAGCTGTATCAAACAGACTATAGTACTTCACTCCCAAACTTGGCATCTGTCCTGACAGCTAAGTCCAATGCATAATGCTTGAGAAAAGTTAGTGGGTTTCTCCACATCTCCATCTTGCATATTTTGGAAAATGACACATTTCTGAAGGGGGCAAAGACCGTTGTTTGTGCTCTGTGAGAGTGAGCCTGGATGTTCACTGGGAAAGGAATATCAATCAACTGGTAACAGCGAGATTCAAAGTGGATATCACAGTGTTGTTCTTTTTGTGAGATGGCCCAAAGGTTGAATTGTCAGCTACAGTCAGAAACAACTGGGGAGACTGACAGAACCAAGCTGCACAGACTATGTAAAAGTAAAGTAAGGCCCTGGAAACATCCAATGAAATGTAACTTTTCTCCCGATATAGTGTGGGGCTTCAGGAAGAAGACAGGCAGGTTAACTGATTGACACAAACTGAACTCAGACTACCTTGGGAGGGAACTTAGGATGAGGTATTTATGAAATGTTGTATATAGGGAGGGTCAGCCATAAGTGGCTGGAGTCCACTCACTCTCCTGGCTCAGAGTCCCAGGTCTTCTGTGGACTAGGTCCCTTGTGTTTATAGGTGGTCCAGGCATTTCTTCCCCTCCTGTCCATGACGCATCCACAATTGAAGTCCTTGTCAGAGAGGGTGCTGAGAATGGTATGTCTCACTGCACACTCTCTAGCCACCATTCCAACTCTGCAAGGACATGAGGTGGCATCAAGACCTTCCTGTCCATCTGGTGACAGAGCGAAAAGTAGACTGACCTAAGCCAGAGTTTTAGGGGCTACAGGTGAAGACTGACAAGCAGTGTCATGTACATGCCAATCAACATATCATTTAATACTCCAAGCCAAGTCCATACTGTTATATAGCCAGGTTTGACTTTATCTTGAGTAGTAGTGACTGCTATGACAAGAACCTGTCCCCGGACAGATTCGTGCTCTCTGATCTGGAATCAAATCATAACTCCTATCTTCTATGATGGGATAAGAGGCCATTTTTTCATAGTTGAAGAAGGCCCAGTGAGGCAAACAGAGACTCTGCATATTTTAGGCTCACTGCTGCCTCCTGCAGAGACCTGCCCCAATCAGTCTATCTTCCATGTAAGGGTACACGTGGATGCCCTGTCTTCAAAGGCGTGCCATTACCACTGCTAGAATTTTTCGGTTTGGCAACAGAACAAAAAACAAAAAAAAAAAAAAAACCCCACAATTATTCGCTTTGCTCTACTTCAGGTGCCGTGGAGAATCTGAATGGCAGCCCCCGTACTGGTAGTGATTTGGCCAGAATGCAAACCTGAAGTACTTCCTGTGGGCTGGGAGGATGGCTATGTGGAAGTATGGATCCTGCAAGACATGAACCACGAACCAGTCTTGAACCTGCAGAGATAGAATAATGGAGGCAAGCGATACCATTCCAAATATGAGGTGGCATCTGCATTTGTTCAATCTCCTCAGGCCGGGGACAGGACAAAGACCCCTCTTTCTTCTTTGGGATGAGGAAATATCAGGAATAAAAGCCTCTTAAGACCCTTGTACTCCCGAGGTAGTTCTCCTATGGCTCCTAGACAGAGCAATGAGGTCACTTCTCTTTGTAACAGGCTCTCAGGACCTTCAGGGAAGAATCCTGGAAAGGGACAGGGAGGTGGTTTCTGTAAGAGTGTAAAGAGTTGACAGGAACAGGGTAGTCATGAGTAATGATGTCCAACACCCACTTGTCTGTTGTGACAGCAAACCAAGCCAGGTGGAAAGGGGCCAGGAGGCTCCTGACATAGCCTTCAAACCTGCTGCCTCAGTAGTGGTGCAGGGTGAATGACTGAGGACAACTATGACAGGCATTAATCCAGAATATCAGAGCTTTTTCTCTTTGGCAGGTACTCGGGCTATCTATTCAGAGTAGGACAGCATCCTACTGAGGCTGGTAATTGTATAACTTTTGGTAAAGAGATGGTGTATAGATATCCAAGGAACTTAATGTGGCCTACGAATCTTTCAGTGAATGGTGCACTTCATCTGTTTTGCTGCTGAAGAGCTCCATCCTCTCAAAGAGCAGATCCTCAATGGTGCTTTGTATCTCCTTCTGGATGCCTGATGCTAGCATGTGTGGACCTACTCATGTGACAGCCATGGGTACTGGCCACTGACCTTGCAGTTATGTTGGTTGTGTCCATGGTCACTTGCAGAATTTGGCCCTCTTATGATCTCCTTCAGTTCTTCCCTGTTTTCCCAAAGAATTTTGGATATTAAAATGATGACTCTCCCATCCCAGGTCACAAAGTTATATTTTGCAAACAGGGCCTAGTAATTCACAATGCAGATCTGTACTGAGATGAAGGAACATGCCCTGTGCCTAAAGAGGTCCAGTTTCTCGGGTCTTTTTCCTTTGAGGTGCCTTTTGTGGACCTGGGTTTCTTTGTAGGCACTTGGTACCCTTTTCCATAAATTTAGTTGTGGAGGAGAGTGGCCAGAATCTTCCACAGCCCCTTTGCTGATTCAATAAACCCTCGTTGATCAGGAGAGCAATACTGGTTAATTAAACTGAGCTTTACAAACCCAAACAGCTTCTGAGACCTTTCCTGGATTATTCTAGTTTTGATGCCCAGATCTCCATGATCTGGAGCAGAAGGCTCTGGAATCCTTACAGTCATCAGGTACCAGTGCCATTGCCATTTCTTCATCTAGCAAAGACGATTCTTTAGGTAGAGACTGATGTTGCTGTTCCTCTTTTGTTGTCTGCTCCTGGATGTCAACATTCATCACTGGAGTGAGTGGCTCTGCTTACAAACTTTATGTTCTTCACTGAGATCATCATACTACATGTGCCTTCTGAGCAAAGTTTGGAAAAAAGCTGTTTTTGAAATAAAGTTATCAATGTCTGAAAATACAGAGGGAGTGTTGTCTTGCGATTAGAGGAGCGAAGCTGGAGTCAGGATTACTGGAGTCTCTACTCTTGGCTCTGTCACTGATTCAGTGTAACTGGTAACTTTACAACTGTGTGTCTCAGTTTCCAAGTCTGCCTATGGTAATAATAATACTTTCCTCACTCACATGCATACAACAAAGATATGGGGAATAGTCTCAGATCCCGTCATCCCTGTTTTTTCTGTGTTGGGCAACAAGCACACACTCTCATTAAAGTGTCCATTTGCTTCTTCAGGCAGTTGTCTGGAAATGGTCTGGCTAAGGCACACTTTGCATGCTGCCCAGCCCATTCTGAGCTTGCCTCTTAAAAACTTTACACTATCCTCACCTTCATACCTTCAAGCATCTGTTGGTCTTATACTAATCTGCCAAGTCAGAAAACATAAAACAATTTAACAGGCTAACTGCTAGCCAAATTTTTCTGAGTAACCCTTAAATTATTCAAGGCAAAATAGGTTTAACTTATTCTTCTATCCACTTGTCAAAATTGCTTGCTATTGGAACAGGTGTATTTGTATAACCTTCATTTAGCTCCATTTTTAGGCTGATGGAAGTGCCTGAGTCATACTACCGCATTCATCTTGAATCTTGTTATCAGGATAGCTTTCACTTTAGCATACTCACTACACAATCCCTTCTGTTCGTTACAAGGGAATTACCATACTGGATCAGACTAGTGGTACATCTAATCAAATACCTTGTTCCTTATGTTGACCATTACCAAATGCTTCAGAAGAAAGCACAAAAAAAACCCATAATGGACAATTATGGTAAAACTAACCCACAGGAGAAACTTCTTCCCAATCCATCATTTAGCGGTTGGCTTATACCAGATCCATGTCTGTTCATATCCCTTCAATTTTAGTTCAATCTAATGTATGTATATTTTGTATGTAAATGTGGATTTTATAGTATAAGGCTCATTTACAGTAGTGACAAGAGGTGAAGTACACATTTTCTTTTTAACTTATTTATACTGCTCACACACACACTTTCCTGAAAGGCACAAACAAATGCATGACTCCATCAGCAGAGTATTTAGGGACTCGTCATATCTCACTGAAACTGTGGGTATTTCCCACATTTGTTCCCCCACTACTCTTGTGAATTCTACACTTAATTTCAGCATTTTTCTCACTCTAACTGAAGCTACATCTTCTGCTCTCACCCTTCACTACAATGCTTCAAATAGCGCTATTTTATCTGTAACTTCTCCAGTTCTCTGTTATGCTATATTATCTTTTCAGCAACAACTCTTTCTGTATTATCAGCCCACCATCAATACTCCTCTGAGTCTTTTGGACTCTCAATCCACCATTCGATTCAGACTCAGCTTGTCTTAAGGCCTTGATTACAAGGCCTTTTTCTGATATGCCTTTATTGATACAGTTCCTATAATGGAAAGAGAACTTAGGATATCTTGATTTCTATGCATCAATTCATTCACAATCAAACAATCAAACTGGTTGGCAGACAGCCTGTCAACCAGAGTACATCCTTCTTCTAAATACTATACTTCCACTTGCTCAGAACCAAGTCAATGGCAAGGCAAAGCATCCTCATTAACTCTAGGTAGAACTAATGGACACCCTACCTTCAGATTTCTATTGGAGATAGATGTGACTTTTTGGACTATGTCACTCTGATGTACAATAAATTATATTGACATAATATCTTTAATCCTGAAGAAATTATATTTTGATATACAGACAATAATCACTTCATTCATCTATGAAATAATGGAGTGGATCATATTAGTTGTTCATAAAACAAGGTTACTTAACAGTAAAACAAGGTTACTTACCAGTAACTGATGTTCTTCGAGATGTGTTGCTCATGTCCATTCCACTATACGTGTGTACACACCTCTGTGCAAGGTTACCTGGAACTTTTTCCCCCTTAGCAGATCCCATAGGGCCAGCTCCAGCGCCCTCTGGAGCCCCGTGCACATGCCGCAGCATATAAGGCGCTGACGGCCCTATGGTCCCTCAGTCCCTTCTTTCTGCCAACTCCGACAGCGGGGGCAGGGGGTGGGGTGTGGAATGGACATGAGCAACACATCTTGAAGAACATCAGTTACTGGTAAGTAACCTTGTTTTCTTCTTCGAGTGCTTGCTCATGTCCATTCCACTATAGGTGACTAACAAACAGTACCTTTGGAGGTGGGTCGGAGTTACTGGTGAGAGCTGCCCTCAGCACTGCTCTGCCGAATCCCACGTCCTCTCTTGCTTGCTGGACGATGGTGTAGTGGAACATGAAGGTATGCACTGACGAACAAGGGGCCAGATGTCCTACAGGGGCACTCTCTCCAGGAAGGCTGTAGATGAGGCTTGAGCTCTTGAGCGGAGATGCGCTGGGTGGAGACAGTGAGCCTTTCATCCGGTCGGACACTGCGACGAAGAGCTGCGTCGATTTCTGGAACGGCTTTGTATGCTCGATGTAGAAGGCCAGGGCTCGTCTCATGTTCAGCGAGTGCCATCTCCTCTCCTCCTCCGAACTGTGCGGTTTGGGAAAAAAAACACGGGGAGAAAAATATCTTGATTACAATGAAATTGGGAAACCACCTTGGGTAGGAAGCCCGGATGCGGCCTCAACTGTACATTGTCCTTATAGAATTCTGTCAAAGCCCTAATCTCGGAGACTCTCCTGGCTGAAGTAATGGCCACGAGAAAGACTACCTTCCATGAAAGGATGAGCGGGGGGCTCCGTAAGTGTCGAGAGGACCAGCTTGAGATCCCAGGGAGGCACCAGGTCACGGACCTATGGGTAAAGCCTCTCCACCCCCTTGAGGAACCTGACCGACATAGGATGGGAGAACAGCAATCTCCCCTCTAGTGGCTGATGGAAGGCCAAAATGGTTGAAATTATATCTGCCCAGGAGATATAACTGAACTGCAGGCTTGGCATGGAATAAATCTTTCTTCCAAACAAGTCCAGCTTCTTATTGTCCTTGTTCTTGGGAATGGACCCTGGCTGATCTTGCCAGTCTCGCTGGTTAGCCGCGTCTACTATCAGGGTTCCCAGGGCAGGGTGAGTGAACAAATACTCAAACCCCTCGGCCGGGACATAATATTTTTTCTCAGCCACCTTTGACGTAGGGGCGACCGAGGAAGGGGTTTGACACAGGGCCTTTACAATCTTAAGGACCCTTTTGTGGACTGGGAGGGCCACTCTTGCTGGGGCAGCCACCGCCAGCACATTAAAGAGGCTATCTTCGGCTGCTTCTAACTGCTTCACCTCCAGCCCCAAGTTGGAGGCCACCCTCTTGAGCAGCTCCTGGTATGCCCTGAAATCCTCCAGTGGCGCCGAGTAATGCCGGGAGACAGCCTCATCAGGTGAGGAGGAAGAAGACTGCTGAGGTGAATCCTGCAGGTGCGCCCCCTCCTAGCAAAGGGTTACACCCACTGAGGGTCCCTCCATGGGGTTTGACTCCTCGTCCGAGAAGTGGTATCTATGGGCCTTCTCTTGTGCCGGGGGCACGGACTGCACCCCGGATGACATAATGGATTGGGATCCCATCCCCACCATCATGGACTACACGGTGCTGTGTCCTCCGATGGTGACCGGGTTCTGTGCCATCTAGGTAAGGGCGAACTCCTCAGTGCCAGGGATCTGGGACGGGAGCTGTCCGAGGCCACCTGGCAGACCTTGACTGGTGCCGCTTCCTGGCATGCGCTGCCTCTGGTGCCGGGATCGACGTCGACGCCGAGAGGGAGACTCCACATCCTGTGCAGGAGCAGGTCGGCTCGACGACACTGACTTGGAGCAACTACTGGGGGAGCAGCTCTGCTCCACCCTCGGAGACCGTCCAGCAGGAGATTTTCCTCCCCATACCGGGGATCTCCACCACGGGTTTCCCCTGTGACACCGGCCCCTTCTCCCTTGGCAGAGGGAGGACGGAGGTGGCGTAGGCAAGGCCAACAAGATTCTTGCCGCCTGAAAAGCCTCCCGTGTCGACGGCATCGGCAGGAGCACTCTCTCACTCCCAGGAGTCGGGGGAGGCTCCCTGACCGGAGAAGACTCGACGGGCCGGGTCTGGTGCATCTCCGTACTTGACCCTGCCCGTTCCGACTGCACAGGGGAGTGTCTGTGCTCCACATGCTGCTTCTTCCTCTTCAGTGCCGGCGATGTTGCATGGTGCCGGCGGTGCGCTCTGTACCAAGGTCACGCTAGGTAGGGAGGTGGAGCGGGCTGGCTCAGACGCCGGGCGGAGCGCTACCTCCATCAACAGGACTTTCAACGGGATTTCTCAGTCCTTTTGAGTCCTCGGTTTAAAGCCCTGCACATCTTACACTTCTTTTTTCTGTGGGCTTTCCTCAAGCACTTAAGGCAGCGATCGTGGGGGTCACTGAGCGGGAAGGCCTTCCTGCAGGAGGCACACGGCTTGAATCCCGGCGACCGGGGCATAGCCACTTGAAGTCCCCGCAGGGACTTGCCTTATCTTTAACTACCCTTAACAACTACTTAACTAACTAAAACTAACTTAGAATATCAAACAAGTCCAAACAAGGGGAATAGAACTTGCTGAGAGCAAGGCTTGTTCCAGCAACCATCATGGGCGGAAAGAAGGAACTGAGGGGGCATAGGGCCTGCAGCGCCTCATATACTGCGGTATGTGCACGGGGCTCCAAGTGATGCCGGAGCCGGCCCTATGGGATCTGCTGAGGGAAAAATTGTTCCGGGTAACTGTGCACAGAGGCGTGCACACACCTATAGTGGAATGGACATGAGCAAGTACTCGAAGAAGAACAGTTTAGTTCAAGGTGTGAATACCTACTTATTTATGAAACTACAGGGGGAAATTTAGGGACTTAGCCAAACAGGGATACCAGAAAAAACACCACAACTTTTTGCAAGCAATACTTCGTACCTTCAATGATCAAAAATGTTTGGAACTGTAAATTTTACATCTCATCCAAAAGAACAGCATTGTGAAAAGCACCACACCACACTGGGACACTGTTTCAGTACAACTTAAAAGGAAACTATCACTTAAGGAATCACAAACACTTCCTCTCATAGCCTCCCAAGTTTTTCTTTGAGGTTTATTTGCAAGTGTTGACTCAGCGTGAACCTGTTTTGCTTGTGAGATATGACATGACCACAGGCTAAGGTGCTACAGGGCAGCAGACAAATCCATTCCTATCTAGGTTTTCACTTTTTTTAAATTGTATTATAGGCTGGGCTGGTAGCATCTCTTATTAAGATTGCCCAACTCCTTCCAGTAATGATCAATCCTGTTTTAAGTTGCTTATAACTTGCCAAAACTAATGGTTTGGGCTGAAACTTTCCATGCCAGGTGTGTGCTGCAGGCAGATCTTTTTTGGAAAATTTCAGCCCAAATGGTTCAACCATTTCCAAGAATGAGGCTAAGGAAAAACATGCTTTCTTCATGTTAAAAAATTGAAATCTTCTCCTTGAAATGCCCTCAGACTCCCATGCTTTGGAGGAATTACTTTTGCTGTCACCATGAAAATCCACCTAAATCTCACCAAGTTACAAGTCGTTGAAAAATTGCAGTTTACACATGCTCAGTAGAGACTTTGGTTTTAACAGCTAAAATATCTGAAGACTGAATCCTCTCTGAGCATGCTCACAGCTCCTCGTGCTGACTAGACTGCCCGTGTACCACCCCTATGGGCTGAATGACCATGCACCATGTCTTCCCAGCTGCGACCTATGTCCAGATTGTGCAATTGCCATCCCCACAGAGTGACTAAGCATGCTCCAGTGGAGGGCTAATTGGGGGTGGGGGGCAGAAGCACTTCCCCTGTAATTGCTGCTCTCAGTTGGGCCAGGCAGAGTGAAGAGACTGGGATAAAGAGCCACAGAGGGAGTGTTGGGGAGATTGGATGAAGAACCTGGAAGCCAGGAGGATGGAGAGATTAGATGAGGATCTAGAACCTTAATTCTAACTTTTGAGTGATTTACTTTGCAATCTTAATAATGCTCTTTTAACCTAGTTTTTGTGCAATATATCTATGTTCAAAGAGTGATGTGGTGACCCAAGAGCAACCTGAATTCCATACCTTGATTATTTCCACCAATTGATCCACACCACTGTCACCTGGAAAGATTGGTTGTCCAAGTAACAGTTCAGCCAATACACAGCCTGCTGACCACACATCTAAAGAGAAAAGAGAGGGGGGAAAAGTGTTACAGTGAAAGACTCGCTATATATCACATCAAATTTAACCCATTTAATATATTACTTTGTGCTTGGTTCTATACAAGATACAATTAATCGATAGCTTTTCTGTCTCAGACTTTATATCTAAAAAGACAAACAATCAAGACATTGAGAACCTCTGGTAGAATCAGATATAAAATGTATACCTCCCTTCAACCCCCCAATCTATCTGTACATATTAACTAATACACACACACACACACACACACACACACACACACACACACACACACACAGAGGGATCAGGAGCGTTTATCAATTGATAGATTACTAAAGAAACAAGATATTGAGTCATGTTTTACATACCGGGTTGTAAAGACATTTTCTATCAAAGGACAGATAAGGCTCTCTGTGTTTTTTTAATGTAGGAATACAGACTCACTTGTGTCATCAAGATATATATAGAAAATTTACATATATGAAAAGATGAATCAGAGCTGCAAATAGTGCTAGCATTTAATCAAAGGGAATTTGGGTTGTGCAAGGACAGCAGACTCAGACTCTACTGACACATAGCTCAAGCACTTTGAAATGGAACTATAAAACTCACATTATGAGAACTTTCAAAGTAATTTACGAACATTAGTTGAAGAATTGTGTTGGAAAATCTAGATTCTAAAAAATTCCCTCTTAAAATATTCACCTTTCCCTCTAAATCATTTAATTTAATCATAACTGTTAGACAACAAGACAATATGCTTTCTGCTGGTGTTCCCTCCAGAGCCAGAGTTCACTATTCAAACCCAGTTTCCAAAACTGCATTGACATTGATGCTCTTGCACAAAGAAGAATATAGACAAAAACCACAGCAACTTTAAGCTCAAGTAGAAAAGCAGTATGAAAATTAAATGGAAAAAACAGAGGAAGAGAACATACTGAAGGAAAAATCAATAAGGGAAGAATTTCTATTTTAAGCTTCTAAGACAGTATATACAATGGGGATTAAACACAGAGTTAAACTTAAAAATGTATTTGGTATCCCAATATTTTACATTAATGTTTTTATCCCACAAATAATATTTTCAAAAGTGCCTAAGTGACTCAGGCTCCTAGTCACAGTTGTAAATTTTACCCATACTGTACAAGTATCACACACCCAAGCCTGAAATGCACTTGCCTCTGGGGTAGAAGGTGACAGCAGTTTAGAAGCACACAGCAATGCCTCAACAATTTCAGAGATCAAGTGATGAAAACTTTCACATGCAGCATTTGAGGGACATAGGTAGATATAATGAAGTTAAAGATGGAACACAGCCATAACATCAAGATTAACCACTTCATCTTTCTGGAAAATAATGCCATGTGGTCTTCAATGGACAACAAGTGACCTGGAACATCTTACAGCTCAGCTGAAAGACAGCTATGTTATATAAATTTATAGTTTCTTCTCTTCCTACCTCCAAGCAGTGGGACTAGAAAAAGCAGCACTGAAGGTTTGATCCCCATCCTAATCCAAAGAGTGGAGCCCTACAAATTAAAGTCAGCTGGACTATGGAACTATAGGGTACATAGTAGAAGATGGTTTAATAAATTTAAACATCAACTCTCAATGACTAGTCACCAGTGTAACTTCAGTCATATACCAAGTGCTGCTACTACATTTTACCTGTATTCTGCATACACAGAATTATTTATGATCAGCAGATGTTTGCCATTGAGTTTTAAAACATTACTGTATCTAATTTGTATTTACTTACAAATAACCTCATTTGATCCTATGACAGCAAAAGGAGAAGTTATTTATCTGTACAGTAACTGGAGTTCTTTGAGACATTTTATCCTTACAGGTGCTGCAGTCAGGATGTGCCAGTGTACACTTGGAGATTTTTGTCAGCACTGTCTGTGGGTCTGTTCTTGTGCCCTACACACCCTTGTGCTCCAATACAAGAGTATATAGGTCAGACTTGCTGCTGTTTCTCCAGTTCCTTCTCAACCACAAAGTTCAAAGAGAATGACTCTGGAGCTGACAGAAAGATGGGCAAAGAGGATAGTGAAGAACAAAATATCAAGAAGAATGCCAATTAATGTGCAATGTAAGGAACCTCTCCTTCTCCCTATGAGTACTCCACAACAGGAGATTCAAAAGCAGTACCCCAATTATTGAGGAGGGTGCTGAGGCGGTAGATTTAGTATGGACTGTAGAACAGCATCACTGAAGGCCATGTCAGTTCTAGAAGCATGCACACTAACAAAATGGCTGGGACCAGAGATAGATCTCTTCATAGAATCATAGAATCATAGAATTTAGGGGCTCACATCAGAGATCAAAGATCTCTTCATGACATTGTCCAATGTGGAAATGCCCATTCCAGTGCTTCACCACCCTCCTAGAAAAAACTTTTTCCTGTCCAACCTAGACCTCCCGCCCTGCAACTTGAGACCGTTGCTCCTTGTTCTGTCATCTGCCACCACCGAGAACAGCCTCCCCATCCTCCCTAAACCCCCTTTCAGGTAGTTAAAGGGATCAAATCCCCCTCACTCTTCTCTTTTGCAGACTAAACAAGCCCAGTTCCCTCAGCCTCTCCTCATAAGTCCTGTGCTCCAGCCCCCTAATCATTTTGGTTGCCCTCCGCTGGACTCTCTCCAACTTGTCCACATCCTTTTTGTATTGGGGGGCCCAAAACTGGACACAATATTCTAAATGCGGCCTCACCAATGCCGAATAGAGGGGAATAATCACTTCCCGTGACCTGCTGGCAATGCCCCTCCTAATGCAGCCCAATATGCCATTGGCCTTCTTGACAACCAGGGCACACTGCTGACTCATATCCAGCTTTTTATCCACCGTTACCCCCAGGTCCTTTTCTGCAGAGCTGCTGCCCAGCTCGTCGGTCCCCAGTCTATAGCTGTGCATGGGATTCTTTCTTCCTAAGTGGAGGACTCTGCACTTTTCTTTGTTGAACCTCATTAGATTTCTTTTGGCCCAATCCTCCAGTTTGTTTAGGTCACTCTGTATCTATCCCTACCTTGCCTACCACTCCCCCAGCTTACCTTGCTGGGTCCACTCCCCCCAGCTTAGTGTCTCAGATCATTAATAAAGATGTTGAACAAAACCGGCCCCAGGACCGACCCCTGGGGAACTCCGCTTGTGATCGGTTGCCAGCTAGACATGGAGCCATTGATCACTACTCGTTGAGCCCTATGCTCTAGCCAGTTCACTATCCATTTTATAGTCCTTTCATCCAACCCATACTTCTTTAACTTGCTGATAAGAATACTGTGAGAAACCGTATCAAAAGCTTTGCTAAAGTCAAGGTATATCACATCCACCGCCTTCCCTACATCCACAGAGCCAGTCACCTCATCATAGAAAGCAATCAGGTTGGTCAGGCATGACTTTCCCTTGGTGAATCCGTGTTGACTGTTCCTGATCACCTTCCTCTCTTCCAAGTGCCTTAAAATGGATTCCTTAAGGACATTGTCCAATGTGAAATGCAGATGATTCTGCTCAAGGGGAGCGCAGTCTCAATTTGTTGGGAGATGCCCTCCTTACCCTCTTGATCTTGCCCTAAATCCCCCAAAACTGTTGTTCCTCAAGATCCTGAACAAGTTGAAAAGAGAGATTGATAGCCATCCTCATAGTACTGTCATGGCCAAGACAGATATGGTTCCCAGTTTTGGTTTGTCTGTCCCTGCAATCGCCATTTCACCTTCCTCTGACCACAGTTTGTCACCCAGGAATCAGGCACCATGACTCATTCCAACCTCTCGTCGTTCCACATCAAGGCTTGGCTCCTGGTGGCTTTTTTGAACAAGAGCTGAAAAGAGGCCTTGGTAATCATCTTGCCCTCTGTTATGAGAACCGGAAACCGCTCCCTCTGATCTTGTGGCAGATGTCCAATAAAATGACAAAACTGGAAAGAATGTGTAAAGTTAAAAATTTGCCATCAAGGCCTGATAGCTGGCCACTCTGAACTGTAGTACCAAAGGGCAGTGCATGCACTCTATACGATGGCCGGAGGAAGATAAAGTGTCATCATCTGTACTGAGACCTTGGTCTTGGAGGAGTCCTTGTGTTTAGAAGGATCCAATTCTGGTACTGATGCTGGTGCTACTCAAGATTGCTTGCCAGGAGGATTTTCGGTACACAGCCTGCTGGAGATTTTTTTTAGGTGACATTAGGACCTCTATACTGGAGGAGGAAGCCTCAGTAGCACGGATACCAGGATGTGAGGTCTCCTTGTTGCCAGGCTGAGAGGGTGACTTTCCCTTTTTTTGGGTCTCTTTTTCTGGAGAGTGTGGTCTCTTTTTTTTGATAATTGTGAAGACTCTGAAAGGTCTTTGATTACCAGAGCCAGTGCTCATGCGGTCACCAGAGTTTGAGCAGTTGAGGCTAAAGCATGTGGGTGGGGGGGACTTGGATCCTGCAGCTTTCAGAGAATGCTCCATAAGAAGCAGATTCAATCTGTCCTCCCTCTGTTTTCTGAATCTGTTTTTCCATCTGAAGCAAACCTTGCACTTGGAGGGAATATGAGCTCTCCAAGGCAGCTGGAATGCCCATTGCAAAGAAAGAAGGACCTGTGGAAGGTCCTGGCAGGATTTGAAGCCTGGGGTCTTATGCATAATCCAATAAGAAAGGTGGGGAAGATGAAGGCCAAGAGACACATAGGCACCAACTGGGTGAATAAAGATGGGGGGACACCCCCAAAAGCATACAATTGTGTCAAATGAAATAGTAAAAATAAAATAACTATATTAAAAAAATAAAAACAATTAAGAAAGAAAAGTCAGTAAGCTGTGTAGCTAGCTAGGGGACACCATAACACTCAGTCTCAAGCTACAGGTGGTTGAGAAGGAACTGAGTAATGGTGGTCCTTTCCCTCCTATATACTCTCACACCAAAGCATGAGGGTGCGTGATGCAAAGGTGCAGACCTGCACACAGCGCTGACAAAAATCTTCAATCAAGAGTGCATGGGTATAAGCACATGCTGATGTGGAGCATCCGTACAGATAACAAATCAAAGAAGAATCTTGGTACGTGCTGTAGTATTTTATGGTTACACAAAACAGTCTGTTCTCTCAAACACATTTAATCCAAAACAGAAACCATACTAAGCAATATACAGTAACTATTACACAACTCAAACCTCTGCAAGGGAACTTATGATGTAACCCCATATCAAATACTGAAATGCTGTTAAGACTTTGCAGCCACTTGTAAAGACAGATGCTCTCTTGGGAAAGGCTCCTTCTTTCACAGAAAGATTTCTACAAATCAATTATTTATTCAATGCAAATCTGCCTTGCTATATTGAAAGTCACCATAATCAATCAGTGCTAATAGGAGATTCAGAAAGCCTACCGTGGTGTTAATGCCAAGACAAAAAAACAAAGATTCTCTTCAGACTTCTGCATGGCTTTATAAATCAAGCTTCCTGCTGAAAAACAAGGAAACTAAAATTCTATACCCCTCTGGTGCGTTTAAATGAGGTCACTGGAAAACAATGTTTACACTATATTTTTTGTTGTTTTACATGCTCTTGTAAGGAAAGTGTCTCTTATCTGATAATTCTCTGGTCAGTTTATTACCATTCCAGATTGCAACAACTACTGACGTCTGATTCGGGAATATGAGAAACCTTAAAGAATTCAGGCTCAATACCAAGGAAACACTTCACTGATAAAAGCAGCATATGAATTTCTTACAATTTAGAACACAGATTTCTTCTCCCTGATTTCAAACTAAAAAGAGCAGGAGAGTGAGTGAAAACACTTCCTTTTCTCTTTAAACTAGAAATTTATCATAGAGGGATTTTCAATCCCCAACAACAAGCTGAACAATCTGAACATGGCACTAGTTACTGACAAAAGACAATGCTTTGGAAACCAAGTCAGATAAGTAGATTCTTAGCAAACATCCTAATCAAAATCTCATACAGAGTTTACCATGCAAAGGGGAAAATATCTAACCACTCATTGGTGACTGCACTGGTTTGAAAATTTCCAAAATCATGAATTTCAACAAGAAAAAAAAGACTAAGTTTTCATGAGTTGCTATATCTTGGCATTATATGATTGATATAATCTACATTCTTTGGGAATTTACATTTGCCTCCCTCCCCCACCCTCACCCAAGTATGGCTATACTGACATCCAAATAGAGGTTGAGCAATTTTCCTTGTTTAAGGAAATGCAGAAGTATTCTTATTGACAAAGCCATCTGGTCACAGAAATCTGATTAACTTCTGAACTCTGTTCAGACTTCTGAGCATCTATTGAGATCCCCACTTCACAATCTAATTTATGTATTTGCATAGCTCCTCCCCAATTTGATAATTAATATAAGCAGCAGCAAATATTCAGAGTGAAATCCTGGCTTTACTGAAGTCAATGGATCTTTTGTAAGTAAATGTAATGGGGGTAGAATCACACCCTTAATGTGTTTTGAATGTTTTGGTTCAGAGGTATTTACATGTATTTTCTGAGTTAGAGCAATATCCACATACAATTTCTTTAAAAGGAGAGAGCTTCCTACGTTTTATGAGGTGGTTAATGCCCTTAATATTTTACGTATATAATTTTAAGAACCAGAAGAGATGAGGTGAATTCTGTTTAATGTCTATACTCTAGGAATTCTTGGCTAAGAGGATATTTTGCTGACTTCTATAGTCTGAAGATATTCTACTGGAGACAAAGTGAGTAAAGTAACTAACTGCAGTGTTTTTGTGGACATGTTGGTTCCCAGAATATTAGAGGGACATGGTAAGTGAGCTAGTATCTTTTACTGGCCAAATCTCTGAGGAGAGAGACAAGCTTTCAAGCTACAAAAAGGCTATGTGTAGCTCAAAAGCTTGTCTCTTTAACCAACAAAAGCTGGTCCAATAAAAAACATCACCTTATAGACTCATACTTTAAGCCCAGAAAGGACTATCTTCATCATCTAATTTGACCTCCTACATAACACAGGCCACAGAACCTCACCCACCCAACTCCTGTAACAGACCCAAAATGCCTGGCTGAAATACTGAAGTCCTCAAATCATGATTTAAAGACTTCAAGTTTCAGAGAATTCATTTATTCTAATTCAAACCAGCAAGTGACCCATGCCGCAGAGAAAGGTGAAAACTTCTCAGGGTCTCTACCAGTCTGACCTGGGGGAAATTCCTTCCTGACCTGAGAAACAATAATAAGTTAGACCCTGGGCATGTCAGCAAGACCCAGCAGCCAGATACTACCGTGAATTCTTTCCAGGTAACTCAGAGCCCTACCCATCTAGTGTACCATCTCCAGCTATTGAAGATATTTGCTAAAAGCACCTGCAGATGGGCCACATGCCATTGAAGACTATAGAATCATAGAATCATAGAATATTAGAGTTGGAAGGGACCTCAGGAGGTCATCTAGTCCAACCCCCTGCTCAAAGCAGGACTAACCCCTGCTATATCATCCCAACCAGGGCTTTGTCAAGCCGCAGCTTAAAAACCTCTAAGGATGGAGATTCCACCACCTCCCTAGGTAACCCATTCCAGTGCTTCACCACCCTCCTAGTAAAAAACTTTTTCCTAATGTCCAACCTAGACCTCCCGCCCTGCAACTTGAGACCGTTGCTCCTTGTTCTGTCATCTGCCACCACCGAGAACAGCCTAGCCCCATCCTCCCTAGAACCCCCTTTCAGGTAGTTAAAGGCCGCTATCAAATCCCCCCTCACTCTTCTCTTTTGCAGACTAAACAAGCCCAGTTCCCTCAGCCTCTCCTCATAAGTCCTGTGCTCCAGCCCCTAATCATTTTGGTTGCCCTCCGCTGGACTCTCTCCAACTTGTCCACATCCTTTTTGTATTGGGGGGCCCAAAACTGGACACAATATTCTAAATGCGGCCTCACCAATGCCGAATAGAGGGGAATAATCACTTCCCGTGACCTGCTAGCAATGCCCCTCCTAATGCAGCCCAATATGCCATTGGCCTTCTTGACAACCAGGGCACACTGCTGACTCATATCCAGCTTTTTATCCACCGTTACCCCCAGGTCCTTTTCTGCAGAGCTGCTGCCCAGCTCGTCGGTCCCCAGTCTATAGCTGTGCATGGGATTCTTTCTTCCTAAGTGGAGGACTCTGCACTTTTCTTTGTTGAACCTCATTAGATTTCTTTTGGCCCAATCCTCCAGTTTGTTTAGGTCACTCTGTATCCTATCCCTACCTTGCAGGGTATCTACCACTCCCCCCAGCTTAGTGTCATCCGCAAACTTGCTGAGGGTGCAATCTACCCCATCCTCCAGATCATTAATAATATCTCCTCATATCACCCCCACCCTAAACTTATCAAGCTCAGTCTTGAAAACAGTTAGGTTTTCTGTTCCCACTGCTCCCTTTGGGACATTGTTCTAGAACTTCATTCCTCTGATGGTTAAAAACTTTCGTCTCATTTCAAGCCTAAACTTGTTAATGGCCAGTTTATATCCATTTGTTCTTGGGCCAACATCAGCTTTTAACTTAAATAACTCCTCTCCTTCCTCGGTGTTTTTTCCTCTGATGTATTTAGAGAGAGCAATTGTATCTCCCCTTAGCTTCTTTTGGTTAAACTAAACAAGCCAAGCTCTTTGAGTTTCCTCTCATAATGTAGGTTTGCCATTCCTCTGATCATCCTAGCAGTCCTTCTCTGCACCTGTTCCAGTTTGAGTTCATCTTTCTTAAACATGGGGGACCAGAACTGCACACAGTATTCCAGATGAGGTCTCACCAGCACCTTGTATAACAGTACTAACACATCCTTATCTCTACTGGAAATACCTCGTCTGATGCATCCGAGGACCACATTAGCTTTTTTTCACGGCCACATCACATTGGCGGCTCATAGTCATCCTGTGATCAACCAATACACCCAGGTTTTTCTCCTCCTTTGTCACTTCCAACTGACGCGTCCCCAGCTTATAGCAGAAATTCTTGTTATTAGTCCCTAAATTCATGACCTTGCACTTTCCACTATTAAATTTCATCCTATTTCTATTACTCCAGCTTACAAAGTCATCCAGATCTTCCTGTATAATATCCCGATTCTTCTCTGTATTGGCAATACCTCCCAACTTTGTGTCATCTGCAAACTTTATTATCACATTCCCACTTTTTGTGCCAAGTTCAGTAATAAAAAGGTTAAATAAGATTGGTCCCAAGACCAATCTCTCTGCATATATTCAATACTAGTTTTTCCTGCAGGGAAGCTGTAGAAGCATCTTATGCTCGCATGGATTGTGCCCTTACCTCATCAGGTATAGGGGTAGGCACTAATTGGTAGCACACAATGATGCACCCATAATTCCACTTAGTGTATGTCTACATTGCAATAATATACCCACAGCAGGCATGTGTCAGCTGACTGGCTGGCGGGGTTATAAAACTGCAGTGTAGACATTTGGGCTTGAGCTAGAGCCCCGGTTCTGGGACCACGCAAGGGGGGAGGTCCTAGACCCTGGCCTCCAGCCCGAGCCTGAAGATCTACACAGCAATTTTATAGCCCCACAGCCTGAGCCAGAGTCAACTGACATAGGACAGCCATGGATGTTTTCATGACCTTTTCATGTCTTCATGTCTTCCATATCTTCTCCTGTTTTCATGTCTTCATGACCTTTCTGCTATGGCAAGAAATAGCCTTGGTGGCTTTCTGATAGGCTTGTTTGGTCCTTTGCATGTAGAACACCAAGACACCACTGCTATTGAGGGAATGACATCTCCTCTGTTCAGCAGAGTCCTGCGTTTCAGGTAAGTGTATAGTTTGGTTAATGTGGAATTTCAGAAATAACCTTGGGGAGGATTTTAGGATGGAAGTGAAGGGAGACCTTTCTTGTGAAAAACAGCATATGGTGGGTCTGTCATGAGGGCTCCTATCTCACTCGCCTTTGTGGCTCATGTAATAGCAACTAAAAATGAAACTTTCATGGACAGTGGGACATGGAGCATATTGCCAAGTGTTCAGATGGTCATCTGGTGAGTTTTGACAAAACAAGATTGAAGTCCCATTGAGAAGTAGCTTTGACCATTGGCAGAAAAGTCCTAACTAGATTTATTTCATGAATCTCTCTGTTGGGTGAGTGAAAATGGAACATCCATCTACTGGAGAAAGAAAGGCACTGATCAGTCTGTGAGCTAATGGAGAGACTTTATCTTATCTCCTGGGTTTTAAAAAAAAAAAACTAATCTAAAATGACTAGGATATCTGCAGAGCTTGGCGAAGGTTGATTATACTAAGTCCAAGTAGAAAAATATCTCCACTTAGCTAGAAAGCAGGTCCTAGCTGAATCTTTCCTACTTTGAAGAAGAATAGTTTGGACAGGTGCCAAGCAAGAATGTTGTAGTTCTGATGCTCATCCAAATCCAGGCAGTGAGATGAGTGGGTCTGGACTGGGGTGTCTGATTCTTTCCCCTTCCTGAGAAAGGAGATCTGGGAAGGGGTAGATCATGGTGAGAGGCCAAACGGACATTCTCTGAAGCTCCAAAAATGAAAACCTTTGGCCAATAGGGCCCAAAGAGAATGATTCTGGCTCTGTTGTGATGGATCTCTCTCAATACTTGTGGGTAGCAGGGGAACAGGAGGAAAGGCAAATCTGAGTTCATCTGTCCATACCAACAGGAGACCATTGTCTTGGAAGCCATGACCCAGAGCTTTTCTGGGGCAATACAAGGGAAGTTTCCTGTTCCTTTGAGATGCAAAGAGATCCCATTGATGCATGCCCCAATGAGTGAGTATCTCACTCGGGACCAATCTGTGAATCTCTCACTTGTGGTCTTCAGAGAAGTGTCTGTTCGAGTTTTCTGTTAAAGAGTTTTGAGCACCTGATAGGTATGTGGCTTGGATGTTGATGTAGTTTCTGATGCACCAGTCCCAAAACCAGTGATTGCTTCTAGGCGAAAGGGAAGGGCTCTTGCTTTGCCCTGTTTATGTAAAAGATAGTGGTGATGTTGTCTGACATTACTTGGATATGAAGTGAATGCATAAGCAGGAGAAAAGCCTTGCATGCCAGGCGGCCTTCCCTCAGTTCCAGCAGATTGATGTGCATTCTGGCCTTCCGTGGGGGTACCTTGTACCATGTGGTCATTCAGGTGAACACTCCAACCCAGATGGAATGCATCTGTTATGACGGTAGCACTGGACACAGGAGTGTTGAAGGGGATGCTTACTCCAGCTCATTCTGGATTCAACCACCAGGTACGAAAGGCAATGACCCTGGTGGCATCACTCAGGGTGGTGTTGATGTGATCCTTGCCTGGTGAGTAAACCAACTGAAGCCAGGCCCATAGCCATTGTAGATGTAGTCTGGCAAACAGTGTCACAAGTGTCTATGAGGCACATTCCGACCACAGTCATTGGTCTGCAAGTAATCTGTGCTATTGGACTGCTCATTCATTGAAATCTTTCTGTGGGAAGGAAAGCTCTTGCTGAAATGTCCAGTGTCACTTGATAAGTTTATTGCCTGTGTAGGTGTTATCTCCACCCTCTGACTTTTGTGGGGATTCAAAAAGGCCAAAAGGAGGGATCAACCAGATAGAGGGACCCCATGGCACCGGATAGCAGCTGTTGCTGGGGAAGTCATATCTGGGAGGATGGCGTCCAGATCTCCCTTTGTCTGTTTATCAGGGCTCAGCTCTCTATGAGGAGATGAAAGATCGGCTGAGGTGTCCCACTTGTCTGAGAACTGCTCTCTCTCTGCACAGGTGGGGCTGATGGTATTGAAGGGTGGATGCTCCTGTCCGGGAAGTTGGAGAGGAAATGGTTCTTGTGCCATTGAAGCAGTTTCATCCTCCAGTGTGGCGATGTCCCTCAGGAGGAACGGGATTGAGAGAAGACTGAGGGTAAGAGAGGAAGAGATCCTCCCGCGTAGTGTAAGTGTTCATACATCCCAGTGTTCAGGGCATTCCAATGGTCGGGACTGACATCCCAGGAATTTGGAGAAGGGGTTTCCTTAATTGAAGCTGACAAGCGTTGCCTGTTCTTGGTGGAAACAAGTGACAGATGCTGCATTTTGCAGCAGTATGCATCATGCCCAAACACTGACGACAGTGTTGGTGATTGGTGCTCATAGAGAAATAGCGAGGGCAGGAGAGAGAGTTCTTGAACCCTAGGACTCTGGACATAGTCCCAACCACCGAGTGTTAGTCCCTGGTAAGGGGAAAGAATGAACTATAACTAATTATACTATAAAACTCTATAACTATACTAATACAAAACTATACAACTATTTACAATATTTATTTACAGGCTATCAAAGAGAAAAGCTGGAGAAATCTGTGGACACAGGGATCTCGATTCAGGCCGTGTGATGGTAAGAAGGAACTGGAGAGGTGTCAGCCCACACTACCTCTCATGCCCTTGGTCTGGCACACATGTGAACCAAGAGACACAGTTAGAATTTCCAGACAGGCACATGGCATGCATGCACTCCCATGTGTGCAATACACACAGGAACCAGCACTCAAAGAACTTGAAGGGTTTGAGAAGTCATAAGAACCATCACAGATCAGTTTATACTCATCTATCACAATATCCGTCTTTTCCAATTAACAAATAGATTAATCTAACATTACCAGTCCTTTCAATTGTAACAGGTTAGCACAAACTTATTTTCAGCACTGAAAATCATTGCTTGATGAAGTGTGGAGGGAAACATCTCATTAGTGTGGCATCTGGGATTCAATGCTTTACCTTGGGACTGCTCAGAGAAGTCTCCTTCGCATCCTTCCAAAGCAAGTTCTGTTCTAGCACAACCATAGAAGATATCCTCCAGAGTCTTTCTTTATAGATAGACTCTATCAATCAGTCTCCCTCACAACCTTAGTACTCTCTAGGAAAGACCGAATTACTCTGTGAGACTCCTTGGTTTTAGATAGGCACAACAGAAGTCTGTGATATTACCACACAGATCAATCTTCCCCTGCCAGTGGCTGTAGATGTCCAATCTGGAATGCTCCCAATCCCCTGCCAGCACAGTGAGGGAAAAACTGGACCAGAGACTTGAAGGCTCTGGCTACACTACATGTACAACTGTGTTTGTGTAACCAGTACATGATATCCTCATCCAACCTAGTTACAGAACACAAAGTCAAGTTGTGCCCACAGAGCAGCTTTTTTCACAATACTATCATGTGTTTGAACATTCACCCCACCATGCTTCCTGACTGTATCAGTTCATTCTGGGAAAATCTGGGCAGCTCTCCCATAATACCTCTGCAGGGGATAGAGAGCCCAGAGGACAAGCATACAGAGCACAACCAGGAGCATGTGGACACAATATACCCTGAGTTGCGCTATGACAGAGTTGGGAGGAAGGTGCAGCCGCCAAATTGCATACACAGTTAAGGGACTGCATTGCAAAGAGGGAAAAAAAACTCTTGGAAAATGGTTGTAAGACAACGACAACCACATGCCAGCTAAACTACTGGTAAGGACAAAACCCTGTTAGTTGCCATGGTTAGTAAGTATTGGCCATGTGCCCGTAGTAATAAGCCATGTTTACAGCTGACACAGATGCTATATGCTTAAAAATTCTGGCAAAAGTTGTAGTGTAGGCAGAGCCTAACTTCTTATCATCCACATAACACACAGCTCCATTACTAAGTTTCTTAAGTACCTTTATCCATGTTGGCAACAATTACTATTTTAAAGACTCGAATAAGTAATTGTCTAGTTTTTTATTTAAATTATATAATCAGGTTTGTTGGACGATTTACTGAGGCATCTAACTGTAATAAGGATCCGCACTAAAATAGTAATTATTTATACAGTATCATAAATTTGCATGGTGCATTACAAAACTGAAGCAGAGTCATAGGCCAGAGGAACTTACAACATAAAATAAGGACAAGAAGTGACAAACACAGGGAGGAAAAACTGAGGGAGACGATGATGATGAAGGTGATGACAATGTAACCATGTGGTCATTTACAGGATTCATGAAGATGTAGGACTTTTTAAAATATGTTATTTTTAGATTTGTAGTCCATCAACCTCTTTGAACTCACGCACTTTGAGAAAATTGTTTTTTTTAAGAGACTGTAGAGATTTTTAAGAGACCGTTTATATTGCTGTTGCTGATCCCTACAGTCAAAAAAGACCTATCTTGCACCCAAACTTAGGTTCTGATATGTCAATCATGATAAGTCAGTCATGATGACATTAAATAGCCAATAAGTAGACTACAACCTAGATACTGAAAAACAGGCAAACTAGAACATGTTAGTTATGTTGTTCTGCATTGTAACTAACCATTGAAGTGGGTGCACTGTACTGAGACTGTACTATTGCTCTTGTGCCACCATAGTGTCATTGTACATTTGTGTCTGCTCTTTAGGCACAGATTCACATGCAGAGCTGGGGGTTTGAGAAGCACATCTGGAACAGGAGAAATTCTAATGGTTGCTGTATTATATCGTATTACTATAGCAGCACTTGGGAGTATCACTATCATTCAAGAGCAGCTGATGCCTCATGGATAACCTTGAAAAAAAAATTCTACTTCTGAAACATACTTCTGGTTATATATTATTAAATGCAATAATATAGGTTAATATAATGTTAAACTGGAACAGTTAAAGTCAGAAAGTACAAAAATTAAGATTCTGATAGTGTTCACTTGGTTTTATTGCCCATCTTATATGCTTACAGGATCTATTCTATACTAGCAAAAAACAGGATTATGCTACACATTCAATTAAAAAAACAGAAAAACATGTACATACGTATAATGTGGCCTAGTTAATGCTGTTTTTGAAAGTGCTGGAATATTTCCTAACTTTTCTTTTATTTAAAGTGTGCAATGTTAATGACACTAATGACTTTTTAAAAAGATATGATTTAATTTTTTCCTCTTCCATTTAACAAAATGTATCTGTGCTTTTATGCTAGTATGTAAATAGTTGCAGTTGGCTTTGAAGGTCACTTCTCACTGAAGCCAACCAAGGAGGGGAGAATGAGTTCCCACTTTTGCCACTGCTGTTTGTCTAGCAAGAGTTTTTGGAGCTGTGGAGCAGTGTATCTATTTACTTTGTAAAGACTCTTCGCACTTGTTTAAAAAAAATGAAAGCCCAAAACGTGTAGTTGGTTATGTCACACACAGGTGGATCACTTCATTTGGAAGAAAAGTAGCAAGAAAATGTGCAGCCTTTAGAAACCAACGACTTGTCTACACTAGCACTTAGGACGATGAAACTTAAATTTTACCAGCATAAGTGAGCTTGTGTGGACAGCTCTCCTGCCAACATAGCTACCGCCGCTCATTTAGATGGTTTTATGATGTAGGCAGGAGAGCTCTCTCCCATTGACATAATGTGATTACACAAGTGCTCAGCTGAGCAGCTATAAGTTTTAAGTGTAGACAAGCCCTAAGTGCTTGTATTTCCAATGGGTTAATCACAGCACTCAGCATAAGTCAGGGGTGCTGCCTGTGACTGTCTAGACTAGGAAAAAGTTTTGTTTTTAAATTACATTAGTTAACAAGTTTTAATTAGTAAGTTTATAAACAACACTAAGCACTTGATGTATGACAGGGCTTTATACCTTTAAAATATGCTAATTGGTTATGGGCAATCCTAGACTCTTCGCAGGCTTGACTATGACCTACTAACATTTTAAAAGGTGTTAAGCCTTGCCTACACTAGGTACTAAGAAATATGTAAAAACGTATCAAAACATAATCACTAGCATATTTTTAAAAGCACCTCCTTTTCCTAGTGTAGACAAGGCACATAAGTAACGCAAACCACTCCATCACTTAGAACAGACATAGTAAGTCCCCAGACCAGGAAGCTTGAGATCTGAATTCCAATTCCTCTAATACCAGCCCAGAGACAGGGTCTCTGTGTATTCTGTGATTTGGATACCAAAACCACCAACATTGTTAGCTATTTCACTGATGTTCATTTGAGCAGAAAGCTCCTGCCTCCTATGCCTCCGCAGGTACCAGAAGCCCCAAGTCTTCACTATCTGGCTTACGGAAGTGCCAGTTTCCTTAACAGCGTCTATGATGCTCTTATGTGTTATCTACACACAAAAAAATCTTTGGCATTTTGAAAACTTAAAGTGTGGGGACAGCATAAAATAAGCTGAATATCAAAACAAACAAATAGGGTTATTACATGGAGTATATTATTCATTTTTATTTGATTTAAATTGTTCATATTTTTAATATCCTGTAAAGTACACTAAATCTTTGTCCACAGTTTTTCCAAGAGACTGTAAAGCCAACACCCAACTCCATTTTCATTCTTATTAAAAATACTTAACAAAATTCAACCAAACACATTAGCAAGAAAACAGCTTCAGTGAAATTGTTTGGACAGCTGGGGGAAAAAAACCTGAAGTTTGATTTTTAGCCGAACACAAACAACCTTCCAACCCACAGTGAAATCTAGAAGCTAGAAAATCACATGGTGATAACTTCAGGAAGATAAACAGATGTGCATTTCTTTCAAGAACCATCCCTGATCACCTACAACCAGATCCTCCCTTCATGGGTCACAGAGGCACTGGGCAGTTATAAATTTATTTATAAATCTATTTTGTCCACAATAAAAGCGATCAAAAATTGAACAGTCAGTACAGAGAGTGCAATACACAAAGATATACATACCTATACTGGAGGTATAATCGGTGGCTCCAAAGATCAACTCTGGTGCCCTGTAGTACCGAGAGCAGATGTAAGAGACATTAGGCTCTCCACGAACCAGCTGCTTTGCACTAGATAGAAGCAAAAGAGATCTCCTTCAGTGATCGAAGATTTTACCACACTTTAGGACAAGCAAACTTAGTTTTAAATTATTTCTCTCTCTCTCTCATTTCTAAACTACTTCTGTGCTGATGCATGTGACAAACTCAATTGTTTACTGTTAAACCAACTCAAACCAACAGCCAGTTACCTCAGGATATCACACCGGCCATGCCAAAGGACATCTTGAGCACAATCCAACAGACCAATAGGTTCAGATTCCTGGATAACACTGCACTTACTTTGCTGGATGCAAAGGTTTATTTACAGAAGATAGAGGCTTGACAGAGTATGGTTCAGTCATTCACTCAAACCCAAACATCACTTCTCTTCATTATCACATCAGCACTTGTTTGGTCCTATACAGCTTAGGAAGGCATGGTAGGTTATTTTCATTTTTTACAGTGGGAGGAAGAGGAGAAAGAGCAGGCTGCTTGAGGCTGCAGGCATTTGACAATGGACTCTGCCCTCACTTAACATTAAAGCTTTGTCTACATTGCACAGTGCCTGACTGGGCCCTAAACTACTGCAGAATTGCCTCTGCTGAATCAGCAATCACCTCAGGTAATATCACCCGTTTAACAACATAAAGGAACTCAAGAAGTTTCATTTGTAACATAAGCCAATGAACAAATCTACTGCCTACTATACTCCCACAGTTTCCGCTGATATAGATGGAAAACATTATATGGGCTGAGCAGTAGATGTAATGTGTGAATCACAGTAGCTTTTAGAAGACTATCTACACTAAAGAATAATCATGGTTCTGTAACCAACTTGTGCCACACAGCTGAAATTATTATAACACAAATGAGTTGTGACCACAGCGTCATTTTGCACAACATAACCATATATAAAATCAAGGGGCAATGGGACAAACTCAGATCCAAATAAAGATTCCCCCACATGGCAGGGCACCGAGTTACTACTACCATTGCGGTTGCTCTAAACGCACACCAACATAATTCAGACTAATCATTTAGATTTGATTACAAAATCAAAATAAAAGGGTTTTGCAAAATTCAGTAAGTAGAAACGTAAACTTCCAAAGCCATGTTTTCAATGTATTCTGAAACATTTTGTTTTTGACTGGATATTTGACCACTGCTGTGCTGGATGTACATTTAGGGATTTAGCTCCTCTTCCCTGCTGTCCCATCTTCTGTCAGACATTTTCTTCTCCCTTCCCAACTCATCCTCTAGTTCTCTCTCTAATTCCCCTTCTGTGGTCTCCTTGCCAGAATGAGTCCCTATGTGTATTTTTGAGAGAGGATCCACTCCAGGTTTCCCATTTTAGCCCCAATCTAACTTATTTTTTAAAAAGAACAAAGATCGTCTACTGAATGTTCCTGACTACTTTGCTTTTAAACAACAACAAAATGGGTTAATTTGGTGTGGGGCACGTTCAGGGGGTGAGAGGGAATGAACACTGGCAGACTCAAGAGACATTTGGTATCTGTCAAATTCAAAAAATAGCATTTTCCCTGTTTTGCCTTAAGGACATTGATTCCTTCTCCTCTGGTGTTAAGCTTCATATATTGTAATATTTTAGAAAGAGACTTTCATGTCTCAAACATGTGAGTTATACTTGAACATGCATTTTGGACTGGAACGTCATCATTCAAAAAAACAGTGCAGTTTAAGGAGTCGGTAATCTGGATGCTGTCCATACACTGAGAAAGCAATTCAAATCAAATGCTCAGTTACACTGACACACAAAAAACCCAGCATATTTTTTCTCTCTCTCATTTAATCTGATCTGGAACTCCTACTTTTTCTATGGAGCATCCTATGTAACTAAATAATGTCAGTTAAATTTTGCCTGTAAAACAAAGTCAAAATAGCAATATTTAATTGGCTGTTATTTGAAGGTTTACAGTCTGACATTCTTATTTTAACAGTCTTCTTCATGAGAAGATTCCTGAACCACCATGCATGAATATACCAAGCATCACCTGAGGTTCCAGTTTACAATGGTCAAGCTAGTTTAGCAACAACTGCTCTGGTGTCATCTCATACACACATACCCGCCAAGTTACTTTAGTCTACTATAGTTAAAGAACATTTTGGGTAAGGATTCTCAAAAGAAAGAAATGGATTTCTTACTTCTTAGGCTACGGCTACACTGATGGCGGCAAAGTTGCTGCCCTCGGATTGATTGCTCTGGATCGATTGAGCGGTCAATGAAGACCCACTCAGTCGATCCAGAAATCGATGTACTAAGACCACCTTAACAAGTGGCGTACCTCTGCGTCGACGGGAACTGTACTCCCGTCGGCACAGTGCAGTGAAGACGGCATGCAGAAAAGGAGCAGAGAAGTCGACGGGAATTACGCAAGTTTTTTGCGTAGCTTGCATAACTCCCGTCGACTGCCACCGAATCTCGGAGGTAAGTGTAGACAGAGTCTTAGATTTTCAGAACTTCTATACCAGTGATATTGCCCATGGGAAGAGAGTTAGAGCTTTAACTGTCTAGGGACAATTCTGCCCTATAGATATCAGAAAAAGAATGTGCCATTAGACAAAAGACTTGTAAATCCCAGTATCTAAGATCCTCAGTTATAAGTCTATTATCTCCTGCTAACTAAGACCTTTGGTATTTGAAATACTACACTAATTGGTATAAACATGGATTCAGAATATACATATCCAAGAAGTACTGGATTAGCATTGTATTTTTCTATTCAGGTTATTATATCACATCCATCACCCAATAAACAAACCTGGATAGCTGTTCTTCCCTAGACACTATATTTTTCCTACACATCTGCATACATTTATTTTTACATACCTTTACAATTTCTGGGTTTGAAGGAACCCTATCAAGATATGGTTCTATAGACTATAAAAAGACACTGTGTTGAACTGGATAGCACTTCGGACAAATTAATTGTAGTTATGTTTTGGTATACAAAGGCCTTGCCTACACTAGAAAAATTTTGCTGGCATAGCTACATTGGCAAGCCCTTCTAGTGTAGGCACAGCTTATGCTAGCATAAAAGTGCTTCTGTCAGTATAGCTTACACCAGTTCCGTAAAAGACGTAAGATATACTGGGAAAAGCACTTTTATACTGGTTTAAGTGTGTCTACATCATAGCCTATACTGACATACTATGTCAGTAATGAAAAAATCACACCTCTCAGTAATTTTGCTATGCCAGTGTAAGTGTTAAGTGTAGACCAGGCCAAAGAGACAGACTTACCTTCCAAAGTCACAGAGTTTTAGGACAGCTGTATCAGGGTCCAGCAAGAGATTCTGAGGTTTTATATCCCGATGGCAGATTCCAAAGGAATGGATATAAGCTAAACTCCGGAACAGCTGATACATGTACAACTGGAACACAAACAGACAAGGTATAATGTACAACTTCCTAGTCACAAAATGAGGGTTGGGGTGAAGAGTGTTAGAGAGATTAGCATACTAAAAACATGTATAAAAAACCAGAGTGATTTCTACAATTCACCAGTAAAAAAAGCTAGTCAGACATAATTTAAAGCAATGTTGGCAAGATGGGAAAGGCCTAAAAGTTGACCAACACTTTTCTTTGATTCCACGCCACTTTAACATTTTTTAAAGTCAGTGTAATTTGTTATGCAAGTATTCCTTGACCCTTCAAAAACAAATGTTTTATTCCTACAGAAAATTCAATGACGGCAGTCCAGCATTCACAAGCAACCCTACAAGGAATGATGGCTGACAGAGAGATAAAACACAGCAGATAAAAGTACTTCCATGTCAGGTTTCTAAAGTTCTGCCTATATTTGGTGAAGAGGCATTGTGACAAATTCCTGAGTGGAACCCTTGAGCTTGCGGCATCCACACACAACAGCCACAACAAGCAACTTTCAAGTATTGGTTGGCCTACCTGGTTGCACTGCCTGGGATGGTCTTCTGACCAAATTTAGAGGAACGAATAAAATCTAGATGTTTTGAAACTGTCCCAAAGTCCTTGCTCCCAGCAATGACGCCAAACAGTATGAAAATGAAGGTTGGTTACTTATAACTGAAGTAATTCAAGACAGACGCTGCATAATCACATACGTAAGATGCACTAGCTCAGATGTTGAACCTTCCTAGCAGTGCCCTTTGGAGTGCTCCGCCCCTGAATGGTCCTGAGCATTCTAAGGGTTAGGCTATAAAAGGGGGCAAAACTCTGACCATCTCAATTTCTTTCCACCACCTCCTCAGGCCCAGGTTATAATTAAGAGTCCAAAGAAGAAGGGAAGGTGAGTTGGAAGTGTGAATATGCAGAGTCCCACCTCAAGGAACTTTGGTTAAAGTAACTTTCATTTCTCCTTTGAGGGCCTCTGCATACTCCTTTATGAAGGGAATTCTCTGAGAAGGCTGTAACAGTGGCTTTTTTTTTCTGGTTTATCATGAAAGAGGAGGTTACTTATCTGTAACTAAATGTGAGATCCTTATTTGTATTCCAAATGCGGGTGTGCACATGCGCCATGTGCCGGAGCCAGATATTTTTCAGCAGCAGTGTCCGCTGACCCGCACGGTCAATTTACGTCACCACATGCTCCATGTGAGGTTATAAGAGGTCATGCAGGGTGACACGCCCTCAGTCCCCCTTATTGCTGCATAGAGAGTCCACAGCAGAGGGGAAGGTAGCCGGGTATTAGAATACAAATTGGACCACACGTCTTAGACAACCTCCAGTTACTGGTAAGTAACCTTCTCTGCTTTTTTGAGTGATGGCCCCTAGATGTAGTCCACCAAATGCAAGTGAGTATGGAGCAGTGATCAACTCAGAGGTGGGTGGGGCCAGGACAGGATGGGTAAGGCCTGCTGCAGGACGACACATCCTACAGTCGCAATTTGCAGTCGCCTACTGGTCGATAGTGTAGTGCACTGTGAAGGTGTGGATGGAGCACCATGGAGATACCAGGGAGATATTTGTGGTGAGGGTGGCAGTGGGATGAGTGACAAATGGGGAGCCTCGGAGCACTTTGGTAGGATTGGTTCACAAGGTAAGGGAGGAGCTTACCCAGCTGGGGATGGTCAGGGATTAGTCCAGGTGGGCTATATGGGGCCTGCAGACCAAGAGGAGCCACAGCTATAAACAGCTCATATGGAAGCATAGGTGCAGACTGCCATGTGGCCAAGGAGGCAGAGACGACAGTGCACAGTCACGTGCAGGTTGCAGCATAGGAGGATTGTATGGGTGACAAAGGATTGTAAGGACTGTAAGAGGTCCATTGGGAGTAAGGCTTGTGCCGAACCAAGTCCAAGTACGCACCGATGAAGTGGATTGCCTGTGTCAGGAGAAGCATAGATTTTTCCTTGTTGACACAGACATCTCAGTGAGGCGAGATGTGAGTGGAGGACTGTGACTGTTGTCGCCGCCTCAGCAAGGGACGGAGCCATCAACAGCCAATCATCCAAGTAGGAAAACACAAAGTGTCCGCACCGGCAGAGGTGGGCTGCTACTACCGCAAAGACCTCGATGAAGACCCTGGGGCTGTGGTGATGCCGAATGGAATGACCCTGATTTGATAGTAGTTGTCGCCTACATGGAAGAATTTGCAGTGGGCGGTGAATGTCAATATGGAAGTACGCATCTTCCATGTCGAGGGCAAAGCGGGCCCCCTGGGGAAGGGAGGAAATGATGGATGCAAGCATCACCATACGGAACTTGGTCTTTCTGATGAAGGCATTGAGTAAGCAGAGATTGCAAACAGGGCGACGCCCCCGGTCCTTCTTCAGGATGAGAAAGTATGGGGAATAAAAGCCCCTGCTGTTGAAGAGGTCGAGCATGGGTTTGATAGCACCCTTCCTGAGGAGGGTGTCCATTTTGTGTTGAAGAAGGGTGTCATGGGCGGGACTCCCCCGAAGAGAGCCGGGGCGGGGGATGAGATGGGAAGGTGAGGAATTATATTGAGTAGCCATATCGCATGACCTCCAATACCCATTGATCTGTGGTGATCTTACCCCCAATGGTGGGCGAATAGGGCAAGATGACCCCTGAAGGTGGCATCGGGGGGTCACAGTTAGTGACGTGGGGTGTTCGTAGCTCTCAACCATTGTATCAAAATTGGGCCTTCTGCTGATGGTAAGGCATGGAGGTGGAGGTGGTGGTAGCCAATGGCTGTGGGAGCTGGGATCAGGGGTGCCGGTGGGTCAGCTCCTGGTATCTGGTGTAGGTGGGTTGGTACAGTGGGTAAGGCCGTGGCCAGAACTATGGCTTAGATTGCTGATGGCAGGGGTGTAGTTCGCCAGAGACCAAAGGGGCACCCATGAGTTCTTCAATGAATTCAGTGCCTCATCTGTTTTCATGGAGAACAGCTTGTCCTCATCAAAGCGGAGGTCCTGGATAGTGGATTGGACCTCCCTGAGAAAACCAGATGAGTGGAGCCATGCATTAAGTCTCACTGCCATTCTTGTGGCCATGGAGCAGGAAGACATGTCAACCGCATCCTACTGTGGCCTGGAGGTGGACCTTGGCCACCAGGTGGCCCTTGTCCAGCTGGGCCTGGAAATGCTGCACTTCGCCTGCAGGATGTCCTCCAAGAAGTCTGCCAGCTTAGTATAGTTGTTAAATGCACATTTCGCCAGCAGAGCTTGATAATTAGAAATGCAGAATTGAAGGGCTGCAGAGGAATAGAGTTTGTGGCTGCCTTATCCCAGGAGTCCACACTACGCCTGGAGACTGAGACTTCCTATGAATACAAAGAAGCCTCCAAAAGTGGTGGAGCCATTAATGTGGGCGGTACTGTGACCGGTGGGTCACAGCTGAAAAGGAGTGGCTCATCTGCTGGTGTAGGTGGCCGAGAGAAGTAGCGAGGGCAGATATAGTAGTTTGACGTGGGAGGCGAGACCAGCAGACCCATCTGGCCCTATGTCAAGGGAACATCCTGTTGTCCGCCGAACCGAGGAGGGGTACGCAGACTGGAGACCAGAGAATCCTGTTGTGATGGAGGAGAGTGCACCGGCAGACTATTGTGGCCCCTGGTCATCGCAGGAGCTGGCAGGTCACTTCTGCTTCACCTTGGCCCCTGCCTTAGGGGTGGCTCTGCAGAGTCATCATGTGACATCTCATTCGGGGAAGGAATGCGATGAGTGGCAGAAGCCCATGACAAGGACCTGCTGTGGTGCTCATGAGAGCATTTGCGGCTCTCCTTATGTGCTTTTCCCCTCTTGGCAGTATTGATGGATCTGGGAGTGAAGCCAATGGTGGAGCACTCACCACCGGTGAAGGGCAATGAACATTGGCACCAATAGTCCAGGGTCAGACTCCACACAAGGCTAGAGTGCCTCTGCCATGAGGAACTGGCAGAGGTGTAGAAGTCGAGCATCACAGGTCCTGGACTGGAAGGACTTGCATATATCACAGAGGGTGAAAAGGTGTATCTCACTCAGGCAGTAAAGACAATGTGTGTGCTCATCACTCACAGAGAGTGTGCGAGGGCACGAGGCAAAGTTCTTGAACCTGGGACACGGGGCATAATCCCCTGAAGGAGTCAGGGGAGGCTCCATGTGGGTCTATTATATACACTAACTAACTAACGTATTTACAGAAGTAAAAAGAAAGCAGAACTATCTACAACGGATCATCATTCTCAGAGGATACGAGCACGGAGAGAGGATTCCAACTCCCACCATACGGTAGAAGAGAACTGAGGGCACATAGCCTCAAATGGTGTCTTACAGCCTCGCATGGAGCACGTGGCCACATAAGAGGGCCATGCGGGTCAACGGACACTGCTGCTGAAAAATTTCTGGTTCTGGCACATGGCATGCATGAGCACCCACATTTGGAATATATATATATAGGGACCACCATTTGAAGAAAAACCTAGACTTCTGAGGAGAATACACATGCAAAGGATAGCAATGACTGGATGATCCTTTAATGGGGCTTATTAACCAATCACCCAGACACAGGAATACATGGATTCCTCTTTTCTTAGGTGAGCTGCCACTGCCAATAGACATTTAATGAACACCCTGAGACAGGAGAAAATTCAAAGGGAAGGTCCTTGGATTGAAGATAGTCCTCACTCCACTGTGAACCAAGGGCACTTCTAATATACATGACTTATGGCAATATGAGAGTAGGCATCTTTCAAATCAAGGGCTAAAAACCAATCTTTTGGAGAAAGGGAGGGTATGATAGAAGTAGGGGTTAACATATGGAAATGAAACTTCCTGCGGAATGTATTGAGTTTCCTGAGGTCTAGAATCGGTCAAAGGCCTCCATCTTTCTTGGGATTATGAAATACCTTGAGTAAAATTCCCTGCACCTTGAATCTCCCTGGTACCTCATCTACAGCTCCTATTTTGAGTAGAGCCAGAACCTCTATTTTTAACAGGTTCTTGTGAAAGAGGTTCCTGAACAGGAACAGAAGGGTGGGTTGGAAGAGGCCAGGTATTCAAATTGAATTGAATACCCACTGCAGATGAGTTCTAAAATCCACCTGTCCATAGTGAGTCGTACAATAGTGAAAATATTGTACAATATTGAAAATATTGAAGGGGGAAATTGAGCTTCGATCAAGATTGGATTGCAGTCCTTATGAAATGGTTAATTTCCTCTGCTGGTAATATCTCCTCTGTACTGGAAAAAAAGGAAGGTGGCAATGAAGGAAGCTGTCTTTGGTACCTAAATACGGATAGTCCTGGTCTTTTCTTAGCTTGCCGATCAATCTCAAAAGGTGTTGCTGTATACTTTGTTTTCTTCATCTTCTCCAGAAAGTCATCAGTCTTGGTACTAAATAGACCTTCTCCTTCAAAAGGAAGGTCTTCTACATCAGCTTTAGTTTCTCAGAGTAGTCCAGAAAATTTGAGCCAGACATATCATTGAAGAAGAACTGCAGATACTACGGTTCTAGTTGTCTAATTTGAGGAATCAAAAGATGCTTGCAATGCATGCTTTGCTACTACCTGCTGTCTCTCTGTAATAATAGCATCAGCAAGTTTCTTTTGCTCATCTGGAACAGCCTTTTAGTAAAGATTGGCATTTTCTTCCAGAGATCGTATTGGTAATACACCATAACAACTTAGTAGTTCACAACCCTTATGCTCTACATGAAAGAGAAAACTCATCTTCCCAGTTCATCCATCATCATCATCTTATGTTTATCCAAAGGAGTAAAGTAAACTGAATCACTCTTAGATCTTGAAACAGCTGTTTCCACTACTAAGGAATCTGGCACTGGCAGACTATAAAATAAAAAAAATCCCTCCTGGGGTAAATGATATAAACTAACCTAATTCTTGAAATGCTACGTTCTCCTTCAATGGAGATGTGGCAGCAGAGACATCTATGTTCTCTTCAGAATGTAAATCTTCAAACTCCTGAAGGGCAATCTGTTTCTCCACCTCAGACAAAGAATCATGCATTAGAGCAGAAGACTGGTCTCCTTTCTTATGCGATATCAATGGATCCGGTATCTTCAGTTCTGTAGGGCATGATTTCAATGGTGCTGATGACTGAAGATGTCCACTATACCTTAGCGCTGGAGATCCAGTTAGTAAGATGGAGTTGACCAATAAGGCCATATCTGTGCCAAGGGGGCGTTCTCTAATCAGGCCAGTAGTCCATATTTGGGTCCAATTCATAATATGGTCCCACCACAAGAGTTCCCTAAGAAAGGCTGAGAGCCCCAAGCATTTTCTCTTTAATGGTGGATAGAATAAAGAAGGCACCTGCCACTCTGATCTGTCATCAGACCTCAGATACAATCAAGGAGTCAAGAAGAGATAGTAGTGGAACCAATATAGGAAAGAATCTTACTAGGGGAACCAAATGCTGTTTTAGGGAGGTTGAAAAGGAGGAGACATTTGTTGTTTCTCTACCCTTCCATTCTCTACTCCAGTCAAATCCTTCTCTTCAGTAGTTCTTCGCTCCCTAAATTTGATTGAGGAAGCAGCATTGGAGCCGAGTGATGGATTTGTGCCAGTACTGTAATAGAGGTTGGGTAAGGGAATCTGAGCAGATACACGGATCTGATACTATCTTTTGCTGCCTCTTTTTGTCTTGAGTGAATCTTTGGATCCTTTGATTTTCCTACTGGATCAAAGTTTCTGGCAACCAGAGTTACAGCTGGATCTGGTTTCACAGCTGGGTGTTTCTTAGCTCTACTCCCAGAGTCTTTATGCAATGGTCCTCTACTTGGCTCCAGTGTAGTAAGATTCAAAGAGCTTTTCATTTGTGGATTGCCTCTCCTAACAGAGGCTGTTTCCACTGATGGCGCTCCCTAGATTTCTCATCTGTAGGTTTATGACATTGACTCTTGTCCTTTGATGTGTCCACTGTCAACACTGGTGTATGTCACCTGAAGGAGTGTTACATACAGTCCATTCTGTCATCTTCTTTGTTCTCAGAGTAATGTTGTAGATGGAACACCTGGAGGGGTGAATGGCCTTCACTGAGGCAGGCAAGGCACAGTGTAAGAGCATCCAATGCTAGAAAGACTGAAGAGCAAAAGGCACTTTGTTTAAAATCCCCCCCCCCCGGATCTGCCATCAGGTCTTAGGACAGACCCAAAGCTTCTGAATATTACGCCATCTAATATTGAAAAGCTACTTACTAAACTAAAAAAATTCTATACTAGATAACTAAAACCAGTAACTATATCTAAAACTAGAATATAGTAACTAACTGGGCATTAGCTAAAAGAAAGATCCAGACTGAGGGCTGCGTAGGTCCTAATTCATCACAGTTGGATAGAGTTGAAAGGAAGTGAGAGAGAAAAGAGCACCACATCCCCCTTTACAGCCTCACCCGTAGAATGGGAAAAGAAGGGTAAGAGGAGCTCATGAGCACTCAAATAGACACTGCTAGCAAGATCCCACCATTTGAGCTGTGCATGGCTGGTGCATCATATGGGCATAAGTAGGGGCCACTGGAAGGAGAAAAGGTATTTCAGGAGTCCCAGAATGCACTGGTGCAATTGTGACTGTAGGATGTACTGTGTGAGGAAGTGCCAAAATGGTTCTGCTTAAAAACATACTGCTGAGAAAGAGCATTGGGCCACTGCAAAAAACAAGGAAGGAAAAACCCATCATTTCATGCAAAGAATGTTCCTCCTTCAATGGTCTCCTTGCTTTGCGTAGGCACACCCACAGGGGCTGTTACAAATACTGAGGACTGCACACACAAAGTCTGCAGAAATATGTTACCAAAATCTTGTTACACAGTCCTGTATGTGTCTTCATTTTATTACTCAGAGCTGATCACAAAGGTATCATGGTGTTTACAAACCAAAGCTTGCACTTCTTTAACCAACCACCTCTGACTCCATAGTTTTATTCAATGATGCCACAATTGCTAGTGTGGGGATGAATCACATCCACTAGACTGAGGCCACTCTACCTAAATAAGGCACGAACAAGAAAAACAACTGTAAGGGACAACATTTTTCTTTACACGTGTGTATCCTGGTGATCAGCAGCATTGGAAAAATAAAGAGCAGGAGAGTGTAACAGAGTGTTAGCAAAATATTCTTGTTGGTTAAAATTTGCATGACTGGAAGTGTGGTATTTTGAAGTTGAACTAAAATCTCATCATTATTGGGGGGGTTTGAGGGGGAGGAGACAAAATGGTGCAGGTAAAGGGTTTATTAAGGTTCAGATTGAATTTCACAATACAAATCCCCACCCAAAATTGATGCCTTTTGATTTCTACTCTCTAGCTTCCTGTGCCAATCCCAGTCCTGAGATTTGGTCCCTTATATCTAGAGTGTGAAGTTTCACAGGCCATCCCTCTTTGGTTTTACCTCCTCAACAATTCCCTGCTGTGTCCCACTTCCAGCGTTTCTTGTATGCTGTCTTTCCACCAATCACTTGAGCTGTGTCCTCCCACATCCCTCACTTTGAGCTACTAGAACAGCTTGGGTGGAGGGAGGTGAGCAGAGTCACTACTGCTTGGAGTGACTTCACATGGAGTGGGAACAACTAACCATGCTAAATGGAGGTATCCACTCTCCCCCGTACTCAGACTCTACCCAATCACATGGTAGCTACAAACATGGGAATGGGGAATTGCTCTGAACTGTTCACCTTCCTGAGAGCTCCACCTGGCAGGTTACCGGCCAAAGCAAGTATGGGCAGCTGCAAAGCACGATCCTTCTGCCTACAGCCCTATTCCTGCGCTGCAGTTAACTCCTCCATGGTATCGACAATCACAAAGCCATTGTGATATGGGCTGATAAGGACAGCTAGGTTATTCTTACTCTCTGGCCTTCGATTTCATTAAAATCAAGCCAGGACATTTTTGGTTCAGGAAATCATTTCTGGAACTCTTGGAGCACATCCTCCAAAGTCTACCTTTAGCAACCTTCAGTTGTGTCTAAGGTCTTATAATTAGGTGAGTACAGTTAGTTATAAGGTCGTATTTGTCTCAATTTTAGAACCAGCTATTCTTTGCGGCTCTCCCGCCACCACCATTTCTGTCAACTGCCTGAATCCTGTCTGGGCCCCAGTTCAGTTTAGTTGTTATTTTACAGCACCCCAGATGCACCATTAAGAGATGTTACTTCTAAAATGCAATAAATACGAAAAAATTCAAATGTGTTGTCTGAATTTTCTTTTATAAACTAAAGAGTATGTTGTAAGTTTTCTACAAAAAGTTTCAGAGTGCTTTTTATTACCAAGGAGTCAAAAACTGCTATATGCAGAATTTAGCATGGAATACAACTGGATGCAATTTGTATTTTTTTCGTCACTTTACATAGTTACTTTCTTGTCTTCCATATTACATAGGTGTTAGAAGCTGTATGTTGTACTTTATATATGAATAATTTTAATATATACCTCCACTTCCAGAATTTATACTATTGACAACTCCAAAGAGGCTTCTTTAACAATTTATTTGACTTATTGGGCAATAAACCTCTGACACTACCCTACCTTGCTAAGTTTTTGCCTCAAAAAACTTTTTTTTTTTAAATAAAATCAACAGATAGATGTAGTTTGGCTTTCTTCTTGCATTTTAGATGTCTTTGAGATAAATTAATGTCCTTCCTTACATCAAAACAATATGATCTAAATAGTAGGACGAAAAGAAAAGCCTGCTGTGTCAGGGGGGGAAAAAAAAAAAGAGTATAAAAACATCCCCTAGACAGTGCCCATTGCTCTCAAAATTCTCATATCCCCAGCAGGAGAATGTACAAAGGCCTTGATGCCACATCAATTCTCATATGTGGTTACAGTGAGTGGGTGAGTGAGAATGTGTAAGAAAGCCATGAGCATCTAAATCAGTAAGAACCTTTAAGCAAGATATGATCTTATTGTCACTGCAAACACCTGAAAATGGGTAACAGCATAAGACACAAATAACTGAGCAAATTCTGGAGAGCATGCAGTCAGACTGTAACCTACTACTTCAACAACAGCCCAGATACATTGATTTGTCTGTAAGACCATAAAAAAAAAATCGCTGCTGGATTCTACATTTTCACCAAAATGATAAGTCCTAAACAACTGCACAGAGTGTTGCTGAAACTTGCTACCTTAAATTTTTTATACACAAGTAGGTTGAAATAATCCTCTTGTAATCATTTCTTTTTATAGATTTCACTGTCTTGAAATAAACCTCACTGTTTAATCCATCCTGCAGTTCAGTGTGAGAATTTAAAGTTCAGTTGGGGAAAACTGATAACAATTAGAAAAGTTGTATTACAGCAAACTTCCTATTTCAATGTATAAATTAGGACAGAAGACCTGGGATGCTCATCAGTTAGGTTTTGGCTCCTGTCAAGCTAAACCCGCATTAGGAACTCAGGAGACAGCCTCTAATACTTTGCTTGTGTTCTGAGCAACAGGTAAGAGGAGCCACTAACAAAGCCACTTGAGTCTGATGCTTGACAGTAACAGAAATTTTATTTTATAAAATTAAGTTTGTGCAAATGGTTAAGATTACAATACAGGGGTCACCTACAGATCACTGTAAAAGTGACAGCTTTTTGTATAAACAGGGAATTCTTACAAGTACACAAGGAATACTACAAATTATGTCCTCAACCTGAGTGATAGCCATGTGACCGTACTAGCCCAACAAGCTCCGTGAAAGGGTGGCACAGCTACTGAGCTCCACTGGGGCAGTACAGTACCTCCAATGCAAGAGGCTATGCACAGTACACAAAAATTAGTCTTCACCTCTCCACTAGAGGCTCATAACTTCTCTTACTTGGCTCTTAATGGTCATCTTCCACTTCTCCCTATAGAAGGGTATTCTCACTCTCCCCCATACCTCTCCCAGTCCCTGGCCTTCATACTATGGTGCCCTCCCATTCACAGGAAGACACAGGCAAGTTGCTAGTTTGGTTAGTGTCCGTTTTTACAAGAATTGGTCAAAAACTAGGTTACATTTTCTTTAAATGTTTTAAGAAAAATCAGAAAGTGTTGAAGTTCTTTCCCCTCTCTTGATTTTTCCCAGTCTTTTATTCTAAAGCAACTACCATAACCATTCATCCTATTTTCCCTTGTGTGAAGATGCATGAGCTTCAAGAAGCTTAGAGATGCACAAGAGCAGCAACCCCCGTCCTTCGCTAGTGTTTCAGAGCAGAGAAGTGCAATCTTATTTTAAATAGGCAGGAGCTTTACTTTGGTCAGGTAACAGTATATTTCTGTGATGTCCCTCCTCATCTAATAAGCAGATCTATTGCTTATTTTACCTACCTTGACATAGATCATAGGGAGTGTCTGTTTGGCCCGACTATAATGTCTGGCAACTCTGTATACTGTTTCAGGAACATAATCCAGCACCAAGTTGAGGTACACCTCGTCTTTCTGGAAGAGAGAACAGAAGAAATAATTAGGAAGAGATTCAAAACAGGGAAATGCAACATTCAAGGCAGCTGAAAGCTTAAGAAATATGTCAACTTGCAAGGTTAAAAAGTTTTTAACTAAGGGTATGTGTACACCGGGAAAGTGCATTATGTTAGAAAATCGCTGACATTTTTAAAGCAAATGCAATGTTAAATGTGATTCGTCCATTACTGCTAAGTTACGTTTAACATCATGTTAGTTAAAACAGACTAGTTGACAGGTTTTCTAACATGAGCATTTTCCCAGTGCACATGAGGCCAAATGGGTCAATGACCACTCTGCCCATTCAAGTTTTCATAAAAGATGTTTGGGGGAATGATACCTTCTGTCTCACAATCTCACACACTTTTTACAAGAACTGCTAACTTCAAATTCCCTGACACACCCCCTAAATTGCATCCACCCCCCCCCCAAAAAAAAGGTTTTTTAAATATTTTTTTTTCTTAATTGTAAAAAAGGTTTTTTAAATTCCAGCGTATTTGAGAAATGATCATGTTGAAATGGTAACACTTGAAATGGTATTACTTGAAAACAAAATCATATATTATTATATTATATATTATATTATTTTATATATGATTTTGTTTTCAAGAATTTTGAGGACTAAATAAATTTTTCTTTTAACCCAACAAAAATCCTAAGCATAACACAAAACAAAGTTTGGAGCATGATGTTTAACATTTCCAGCTTGTCAGTTTCAGAGAGATCTGTAACCTAATTTCAAACCTTACGCTGAGGTGAGAGGGGGATGAAAATCTGTGACCTCACATAAGGGGTCTCTTGATTTTAGCTTTCTGCCTCCTCAAGTTATTTGTGTTAAAAGAGGAATTAAATGATACAAGATATCACATGCACATAGTGCCTAACTTAACCAGAAATAGAGCTGCTCATTTTCAGAGGTGAAATAGGCGTTATAGGAAGTCTCAAGTATTTTGATATATCCTCCTCACCCTATTCTGAAACTCGGAATTGTATATACATTTCCAACTATACAAATTTGGAATAATTAATATTCTTCATTTGCAAAAAATAAATAAATAAATAAATACCAAACAAAAGGGTAAGCAGCCAAGCTTTTCTATGTTTGGTACCCAAAAATATAAATATATCTATAGAAAAAGATGACAGATTTCTAGGACACTTAGAGATGCCTCATGTGGATGGAAATGGAGCACAGTACTTCCAGGACTTCAGCTGGGTCTCTTGTCACTAGTGGGTCCTCTCTCTATACTTTTTAATTAATACCTCCCAATTTGAAAGAAAACCTCCAGATGCATTTGCAGTAGTCATTTAATCACAGCTGTCCAAATCTTAAATGCTATGACTTAATTAACCAATTAGAGTGCAGACTGTTGTGCTTCTCTCATAGCTCACTGAATTATTTAAGATGTCTCTACTCTGCCCAAGCTAAGAGCAGTGACTTCCAGTGAGTAAAGAAAATACGGAGAATTTTGTACATGACATAACATATACACATCACGTGTACATGAAATATGTGGAGAATTTCTGGATTTTAGCATTTCACAAACTCAGAGGTGGAAGATTATCCTTCAGTATCATTACTTGAAGGCAAACCTCAATACTTTGAGGGGCATTTTGAGAGCATTTACTGGTACTACTTAATCTAAAGAGGAGCCACCTTGCAAATCACTATGGCCTTGTTTACATTAATCTTCTCCCCCAAAAATAAGTCTTATTTTTGCTACCATGGATTAAGCTTGACTTGTAGTGCCAGCATAAAAAAAGGCACCTACAGATTAAAAAAACAAAAAACATCACTGTATCCTTTATATCTGCTCAAACCAGAATTATTCAATATGAAGATAAGTATCAGTCACAACCTCAGAATGCCTGGCTACATTAGCACTCTCACCACTGATACCACAGGTGGAACTACGCCAGTGGTAGCAACAATGAGATTTTTTTGTTTTGGTCAGGAAAAATTCTCCATATAAATACAAAATTCAGTGTGGCATTCAAGTGTAGCCATACTTTATAAGAAGGCCTTGTACACCAAGAGAGAAATTTCATTCTCATAAGTAAATAATTCTAATAGTTTCAGTATAGACTTCTATATATCTATATAGATTAGATTTTTTTTTTGAATATGTAATAGGATTTTTTTTTGTGAACAGGTATGAGTAGTTATACAAGATACTTCACCTTGAAGAAAAAATTCATACTCGCAGTACGTTACAGCACAAAATACACTACTATCATCAGGGTTGATTACAATTATTTTACTCTGAAGACTCAAGAACTCAGTGTCCAAAAAAAAAAAATCTTAAAAGGGATAGATTAGAAAGATACACAAAATAATCAAAAGTATAGGAAAAAAAGAAACCTGGCACTTCCATTTATGCTCTCTCCCTATACAAGAATAAGGGAGAATAAAATGAAAAATTTAAAGATAGAGTTTAAAATAAACATTTTTCATACAGTATATAATTAACCTGTGGCACTCTCTGCCACAATACAAAGTCCAAACACTTTGTGATACAGGTCTAGTTTACAATCTTTCATTCGTGTTTTACTTTGTTTTCATTCTGATTTTATTTTCTGCTCTGCCAGATATAGGACTGTAATTCCATGGCAAGGATTCTATTGCCATGAGTATAAAGCTCAGATCATCAGAATCCAGAGAGAGTTTTAGACCCATAAGTCAATATTTGCATATTTTTTATTTTATTTACTACTTAGATCCCTGTCATAAATCCATGCCTGAGGACTTGCTTCTATTGTTACTCTCTCTCCTTTTCTCTGATGGCAACAGCCAGCTCTCTCTTTTCCCACACCTTCTTCCTTCATTGTCCAAGCAACTTCCCCACCTGTTCTGGCAGCCTTTTTTGCTGACAGAATGACTTGTATCTGTCCTGTGGCTCTTACCTCTTCCTGTAGTGGTGGGTTTTAAGAATGAGAAAGGATGCCCTAGCCTATCGGTCAAACCTCAATTCTCACAGGTGTAGCGTCATGCCTGAAAGTATATATGGTCCATTTTTATGGATTTTCCTGTCTTCTATCCCCCAAATAAGAAGTGTGATCAGCTTTATTCAAAATCTATATATTATATTTTATATACTACGGCTCCTATGTAAATATTTACACACATTCACATGTAGCATATACACATCTAGACTAATGGCAAGCAAACACTCAATCTGTACATGCATGAGCCTTTCTAGCCTTAATTTGCTGATGTGAAAGCAGCCCTGAAGTATACAACACTTTTTCATCTTCTACAGCCAACTACTCTCTCTTACCTCAACCAAGTGGCATTTAAAAAGTGCACTAAACTAGTAATTTTTTCATCAGCTAATGATGAGTCAACTATTCTGACCTAGCTCTCCCTGCAGGTACCATGATTTGAATCTCCTACATCACTCATTATACTGTTGTAATACTTTTCATTATCCCTTCTTTGCAAACATAAAAATAGGGCCAAAGAAATTCATGAGTTTTCTGAGTTCCCCCATAAGAGATTTGCTATGAGCTAGAAAGCAACATGACTGAAAAGCTCTCTTCCTCGATGATGTAACCTGGTTTACTTGTCTCTTGCATTCTCTAAACATACAAGTTACTGCGAGACTGGTGCATCACATCAGGGAACTATTTTAAAGTATTTGCCAAATGGAGGCAATTATTCAATGATCATGAATGGTTTCCAGCAATCAGGAGGCAGAAATCTTCCCTGGAGCTAGATCTGTCTTTCCATTGCCAGAAACCCTCTTCATTCCTCATCACGTATTCACCATGTGACTCACTTCCGTTCAACATCACTGGGCTGGGAAGGAGGAGAGAGAAAGCAGGTCATTTAGGAAAACGTGTTTGGGTCCAGAGCAGATGGCATCAAAGAAGTGGAGGGAATTAGAAGAAGGAAGAGGTGTCAGGGATGGATTAATGCACTTTTCCTTAGAGCTATTAGGATTGAATAAACCAAAAAGATAGCAGAGCTAGAGCTCCCTTAAATTAGGGCAAGTATGTGAGCATATCTTTCTGTATTTCTCACTAATATTCTGACTATTTTCTCTTTAATCATGGATCTCACCAGGGTTTAATTTTTTGTTGGTTTGTTTCTTTAAGAGGTCATCTTTGGACATCTAGCTTTGTTGCATTTGGATTCTGGGCTGTGAACCTCTAGTTGCCTCAAGTATTAAAGACCTTGCTTTCTGCTGCTTGGCAAATATTCCCCCCCAGACTAGTTTAAAACATTCACATCAGCCAACAAACCAAAACAACATTGGCCTTGTCACTGAATAAGTCTGCGATGCTCAAGAATAGTCAACAAAGGCAAAATCATGCCAGTCTGAAATGTTTCATGTAAAATTGTTTTTATACTCACTCCAAGTCTCCCCATTGTGGAAGTTTGGGAAAGAGAAAGATCTGAAAGCAAAACATTTTAACAGCTTTTTTTTTCTTTTCTTTTTTTTTTTTCTTTTCATTTTCTTTGTATCAGAAATCAGAGCTGAAACAGGCCTATAAGAATGAGCACTCTGGCATCTGTGCATGAGCTGCTGCATTATTTAAATGCTGCATGCATACAGAACTAGGGAAATGAAATGCTACCGCTTCTGACACACCCTAAAGATGCTAAGAGGTCACAAGCTAAACTCCCCATTCAAGTCTATTTGTCCTTCAGCATACAGAAAAAACTAGTATTGGAAACACCACCCAACTGGCCATCACTATTACTAATATGAGCCAACAAGTTGTGTGATGTAGGGATTCAATCCTCCTGGATTACTCTTGTACAGAATGAAGGTCACACATTTTCTGCCTGTCCCTCAACTGCCAAAACACCAAACAACATAGGGATTTTTGTATAACCATCTTTTTCAGAGGATAATGGGGAAGCAATTTCTTTTAAATACTACAACAACCAGGATAACGTGGTTAATTAAGCTCTACTGACACCACCATGGTACCACCATTTCCCTTATGCAGATAAAAACAAGATAATGGAAGTGCTAGAGTTCATGTGTCTAAGTGACTAAGACTCAGCACAAACTGGAAATGAACTACAAGGTTTGCTCCCCTGAGGAATACAACATCTTTCAGACTGGAAAGCTCCGGTGCTCTTTCAATTCTGTCAGTTTATCTAGTTCTCCGCAAGAATTTCTCCCAGTCACTAGTAGCACGATAGACAGCTACAGAAACTACTTTGCACAACTTCCCTTTCTTCTTTGGCTGATAGAGTATGCGCTGGTGACAGATATGGCACATTAGAGAAGAGAACACTGAACACACTTATTTGTACTTCCCCTTTTCAGACAATTCATGAAGTGAACATAACTTCCACCATGTCATCTGCTTGAGGAGGACGACTGCTAAAAACAACAGGTAAGAGAATGAAAGGCTAACGACACCAACTCTAGCAGTAAATGTAAAACCAAGAAGAGAATTTGTGTCTCCTACTGAAGTTATTACCAGTGTTTGTAAAGTGTAAAGCACTTTGGAACAAGGAAGTTTGGCTGTGTAGGAAAATGGAGCAGCTAGTGTGTTCAAGTAGTATATTTTCTGTGTTGTATTGAAGATGCATGAAGTTTATTCAAAGGTGTGTGATGTGCACAAACACATGTTATTGATAGAGGGGAGCTGGAACACTATACTATGTGTCAGGCTCTGTTCAGAATTTCCCAAAGGATATTTAACCTCATCTGAGAAGCTGGACACAGGCAGGAGGCTCAGTTCAACATTTCAGCTGGATTATGCCTTCTTTAAAAGTTCATCATCTCCCTGTAGCACCACATTGGGAGTATTAGGAAGAAGTCCCAACTATCCTGGTGTGACATTTGAACTACGGGAAATTCAAACCCAGAGGTAAAAGCTTTACTAGTTGGACCAATCTGACTTACCTAAAAACATACAGTTCAAAATCATAAGTTTACTGCTCTGGAAACAAGCAAAAAATATATAACATGTCCTTTTTCTGCAGCTTTGTTCCATTTTTGTATTTCCCACACCACATCCTATCAAGTTATAAGAGGCCCTGGCTTCCTCCTTTGTACCAAGATGCTGTACTACTGCCCAAGAAACAGCCATATATACTGCTACCAGGCATAACAAGTTTTGCATTGCTTTTAAGAAAAAGCAAATATTTCAGAAATGTAATTTCCCCACTCAACGCATCTAGTAGTCAATCTTCTAGCGGAGTTTGGGATTTGAAAAACGGTAGCTGGTTTTATTTGTATGAAGGAACGGTGACATCCAGTGGCCACATGAGTGTGCTTTTACTTGCAATTCAGCTACAAGTATTTCAAAGCAGAACTGGAACTGAGTTTTGGACCAAAGAAATATGGGGTGAGTGTGCGCATACACCACCGAGTTCTACAGTGTACTTAGTACAAATTCTCATTCATTTCTGAAATTATTTTAGGATCAACTAAGTAACTTTTAATGCTCAGGGAAATCTTCGCCTATACTAGTAGCACTGCATATTCTATACAAGCCTCTCCTCACCACTCTCCCAGAGCTCAATGCTGAACTGCGGAACTTCCAGCTATCACAGTGTTCATCTATACTGAAGGTGGCAAAGTCGCCGCTGTCAAACTGACCTATCTGGATCGATTGAGCAGTCAGCATAGACCCGCTCAATCGATCCAGAAGTCAGCGCTATTAATCCACCCCCTCAAGTGGCGTAGCACTGCGTTGATGGGAACACAGTTCCCGTCGATGCAGTGCAGTGAAGACAATGCACAGAAGAGAAGCACAGCAGTCGATGGGAGTTACACAAGCTACGCTGTGTAGCTTGCTTAACTCCCGTCGTGTGCTGCAAAATCGCCGGGTAAGTGTAAACCAAGCCACAGTCTTCCACTCCCACGTTACTCTACCAATCCTCCTCAATTTGACCTGTAACCCCCTTTATTTCAGTTCTAGACAACACCTGGTGTAGAAACTGCCTACTGGTAAATCTGAGATGATTTTGTAACAGGCTTATGTCCAGAGAGAGCTAAATCAAGTTCTCTAAATTAGTTTATGATGTAAAGCCAAGTTTGATGAAGGACTGGTCACTATGTCAAAAGTTCTTGTAGCTCGTAACTTTGAATGAGCCTGGGTTATTGGGGGTGTATTGAGTCAGGTCTCCATTCATAGATACAGCCTAGGATTTCATATTATTTTCCTCACACAATCCGTTTGCCACTAAAAACACAGTAAAGAAAAAACCTCATTCGCAAAGACAATCCATTAATTCCTGCCTGCTCTAAGAGTTTACCTTAAACCTGCAAAATTCTTTAATCCCTCAACTATTTGGGAGGGAGACATATCCCTGGGGTGATCAATCTTATCTGCGAAGCTGAAAGGACTTTGATTTTCCTAACCAAATCCCTAGTGAACATGACAAATTCATACAATTTAGCATGATGGGCAATCTATGGTCAGGAGACACAGGACTGCACTGAGCCATGTACGGTAGCTTAATCCACCAACTATCGAAACTGTGCCTGGCTTTAGCCAATGTTATTTGTCCTCCACTTTCACGAAAATCATTCTCCCTAGGAAAGAGGAAAGTGGCTGAAGGACAAAACCCCCCCCAAAAGTAGATTACAATGACCAACCCTACAGAATGGATGGCTCAGGAGACTAGGTATCGAAGAATATAGAAAGAATAGTTAATGGGGGTTTTGTGCTTTAAGATAGAATAGTAAAGTATATAGCTTGGGAAAAGGGCTGGAAGGACATGATAAGGGCTGTCCGGGCGCTAGCACAGCACAAATAGAGGGCAAACAAAAACAAAAGCTGACCAGAGCTGACCACACCCAGCTAAACAACACTTGAAAGTGCCTATAAGTCAGGATGCCTCAGCAGAAATGCTCACTGATCATGATACTGACCCAAAAGTGACACTGTTCACTGATTGGTTAAGCTGACCACAAAAGTGACACTGTTCACTAACTGGTTACATACTGATAGCAAAAGTGACACTGTTCACTAACTGGTTACATACTGATTAAGCTGATCAGTTTGGTGATCAGCCTGAGGGTATTTAAACCCCCAAAAGTCAGTGGCACTTTGGACTGCAGCCTGCTGGGATCCTTGGTAGCTGGACTGAGCCGTTCTATGAACCAGCAGCATCCAAGGGATGGCTAACACTTATCAGAGTCAACTCGGCATAAGGGCTTAAGGAGAGAAGCGCTTTTGGTAACGTATGAAAGTAGCACTTGCTTTAAGATAACAAACGAACATCTGTCTGTTTATCTGTCTGTGAAAAGTAATTAGGATTTTACAAACGACCATCTGTCTGTAAATAACTGAGAGTTTACAAGCGAATATCTGTCTGTAAACATAAAATGACCAATAATAGAATTGTATATTATGAGAAATGATTGCATGCATAGAAAAATATTAGACCTTTGTATCTTTCTTTGGTTTCATGTTTGTATTGTTTACATTTATGCTCTTTACTTAATATTAATGACTAAATAAATGAGCCATATTTCTTCAGTTAAAGCCCTATTCATATTCTTGTTCGGTCACCCCCGCCCCTCGGCTGAGGCAACTCCTCTGCTTCCAGAGACCCACACTCCTAAAGCTAAGGCCTTTCAGGCCACTCTGAGTCCACGGGTATAAGCTAGCTAAAAGTTATAAAGTTTTTCTCTTGTACAAGTGTCTAAGACACATTGCTTTGGGAAAGTTACCCAGCTGCTGCTCATGCTATATCTTTTCTGTGGATAGACACCTCAAGTCTCCAGGGCAGACAATCTGACACCATGCACCAGTGCTGCTGATTTTTAACAGTTTATTAAAAATCCTGAACAACTGATATGCAAGTTGGGGCCCCTCTCAATAGTTCCTATTTCTCCAGGACCTGCTGGAACTGGAAAGTTCCTTCATTTCCCCCCCATTTTATATCTCCATCCTTCAAACACTATATCATGACCACCATCCTTCCTTCCAAGGATGCCTGGACAAGTCCCCACCTGGAGCCAGTCAATACTGTTTTTTAATCAGATGGCTCAGCAATAATTATTCCCATCATTCCCTTTCCCCATCTTCTCCCAACAGACATAACACACGGCCCCAGAAGAATGCAAGTCCCTGCTGACCTGGAGTGTAAGCAAGATATGGAGAAACTTTACATTTAACCCCATCTGCTACATTGCAGTGCACAGCACTATCCTGACATTTACTTGACACTTAGAATGAGGTGTTGCCTGGAAGTAAATTTCTATCCTGAGCTGGATGGACTTCTGGCTGTGTGCCCTTTTAGGCAAGGCTAAAAGGACTAAAATCAATTACACCATGTAAGAAAACAGTCAGCATTTTGCATACTATTTATGCACTATCCAGGCTTCCATTTTGATGTTTTTAGATTATTGTGGATACCAAATACCTATTTGAAACAGATTAAAGGTTACATAATCAGAAGCATAACTATCAAACAAAACAATATCTGCTTTTAAGTTGGTGTACAAATCTCTCCAGTGTCTTGTCTCCCTGTTCTGAACATGGAAATTAAATACATGGAATGATCAAATTATTAAGTGTTCTAACACACCCATGTTAAAAACAAAGTTATGAAATACTACAATGAAACTAAACCAGAATGCAGATGATAAAATTTGGGATTGCAACCTCCATTATATCTGGTTTCACACAGTTGAATAGTTTAACTCAGCAGTCCCTGGTCAAGTAGGTTGCTTTGTGCAGAAAAATGCTTTAAAACATGAGAACATTCTGAAATAAGCATCACAAAAAAACCATTCAGCTTGCCCAAATTTCTTCTCACTTGGAATACAGTTCAAAAAGCTTTTTTCAGCAAAGTCCTGTCAAAAGGACAGCCAATACTTCAGTCAATTACAATTTGCATTTATGTGACAGGTTAAGTGCAAGATAGCAATCTTCATCCTTGTGGAATTATAGCAAAACAGAAATCAGAACATTAGAAAAGTATGCCTTCCTATTATGATTTGATCTTCCAGAACCAGGATGATAAGGCAAACAGGTTTCCTGTGCAGGACCTACTCAACAGAAGGGCCAAAAGGGCAAGATGATCGCTAAGTCCCACAGGCTAGGGTACCAAGATCCGGACCAGCCACAATGACTAGAATCCTGTCTGTGCTCCCTCTGAAGACCATTTAGAAACCTACATATGACAGATAAATTTGCCAAAGATTGGTATGGGAAACACTATTGCTTTCATCAAGAGAATATTGCACTTTCCAATCAATATTCCCCATACCATTCCCTGCTATTCGGCCTCTCTTTTTCTTTGAAAAAGTTACTCCTAGTTATTAGCTTTGCACCACCCTAAAAAAAATAAACTCCCCCTCCTGGGAATTTACATCTTTGAAATAACTGTAGACCGTTCTGTCCCTCTTAGTAGCCATCAGGTCCAGCTACTGAACACAAACGTATACATATAGTTTTTATTAAAAAAATTCTTTCCTCCTAACTCAAACCAGTAATGGTGATAACAGTTTATATGGGATGCATCCAATAACTCAAATTCCTAGGGACAGGAGAGGATATATATTCATGAATCCACTGAAAGCCTTCATCTTCTTGTTCAGGCATGAGATGTACCTATTGCAAAAATAAAGCATAGAGCCCCCTTTTCTTGGCTTTCTCAGCCATTGAAATCAATGATTCTCTAGGACCGAAATGGAAGTCTATTTCTGGTCCACTTGCCAAAACCCTTCTTCCACTTGGTGGCTGCTATGCCCTCTCTCCCTCTCCCTTTGTAGCTAATACTCCCTTCCACTAGTAGCTACTGCCCTCTTTCTCACTAGTTCACTTAGAGACTTGTAGAGTAACTATTAGTAATAGAAATTAAAGAAAGGAAAATGTAGGCTAGCAAATTTGGAGGGTGGGGAGGGGGAAAGAGGGCAGGAAGTGTCGTAGTTATAAGGGGAATACGGTCTTTCTAGCACTCCTCTTGCATGAGACTTTCCCTGTTTTGCTCGATCTGTCTTCTAAAGACCTAGAAGGAAATTGAGCTGTTGAAACTGATGGGGCACTATGGTCCAGGGGAGTCTCTGGGCCTGGATCTGAAGCTGGACAAAGAGACCACTGCATCATTACGAGCTGAAGTTTTATTTCTCTGTCCTATCTGGAGCGATTTTTGAAGCTTGTGCAGATCTTGCCCTATGAAGACACAGGCATATCCCTAAGGGGGTGGTGTCAGAGTCAGCAGGTGACTGAGGAAGGAGTAGACGCAGACTGGAGTAGGGGCTGGCTAGCGTGGAAAGAAGCAGGAGCAGATGCAAGGGCTGCCTAGAGCAGTCTGTTCAAATGATTAGCAATAGGAATGCTCCCAGCCAGATAGTGATGTTGAACAGACAGTAGAAACTGCTTCCCTTAGGAACCTATATACCTGCCTTGGCATCATCCGGGTTGGTCCTCGATTCTGGTTGAATGGTATGGAGCCTATCACAAGACCTACAGGTAACTGCCTCTGATAACTCATTCTCTGGCTCAGGGATGACTCATCAGGCTTCTGCAGGCTCAAAGATATCACATCACCCACACTTCAAAAGGCATTTACCAGGTATCTTCAAGCCTAGTTTGTCTGGGTATGACCAGCTACACCAGAACCCACCCAAACAATGAGGTACATGAGCTTCCCTTGGAGAACCTTAGAGTCCAAGACCTGCTTCACCAGGTATTCTTGCAACCTCTGGAACATGACGGGGGTGGGTGGGAAAAGTATGTGGCTCTAACTGTCCAGGAAAGGAGTTGTCAATGTACTTTTTCAGCAGGGAAACACGGAACACCAGGTGCACCTTCATCATATTGGCTAACTGGAATTTGAAGACTACCAGGTTAACATTTAGGATGACCTAGAATGGGCTGAGATATCTGTAGCTCAGCTTTCTTGAGGGCTGGGCAGCGTTCAAGTATTGCATCAAGAGTCATATTTGATCCCCGACCATGATGGGAGAGGTGTTCTGACGATGGAGGCTGGTATATCATTTGTAATTCCTCTTTCATTTGCTCATTCTCTCTCTGTCAGTTGGAGGATGATAAACTGAGGGGGCTCACAGATTAAGATCTCAGAGCCAGAAATGAGAAATAAACTGTGATCCTTGGTCAGACAAAACATGCAATGGCAACCCTCAGAGCTTGAAGACATGATTTAAAAAAATAAAATAGTTGGTAGGGATTTTCTAGCAGGGCACAAAATGAGACATCTTTGTGATGAGGTTGACAATGACTAGTATGGCCACATGGCCCTGGGAATCGGAGAGGTCAATGATAAAGACCATAGAGAAAGGAGAAGGATTGGGATAGAGTTGACAGAGAACGAAAGCACCAAGGGTTTCGGTACAGGGTTTTTTTGTTTTGTTTTGTTTTTTTAATCTGAGCACATGCATCGCAGGAATTGATGCAAGTCTTTACTGGCCACTGTATTTTTGGCCATGGGAAATTGCGAGAGACCGGCTTCATCATTTTTCAGTGACAGAAGTGATCAGCCAGGGATGAGTGGTGACACACCCGGAACACGGCCAGATGTGATTGACCACTGGGGACTTAGATCTGATCTTGGAATAAGAGAACCCTATTCTTCACCAATAAGTTTGAGTAGGGTCAGGATCTGTACTGGTGAACATGAATTTTACCACAAACAGATCGGGAGGCAGGGAGGACTTCACAAGGGACAATCAATCATTGTTCACTAGTACATTAACAAAATGGCAGGGCTTCAAGACCACAATGAGTTCTAGGGGGTCTATCTTTCTTGAACAGGTGTTGGTACTGGTAAGATAACATGTCAGGCTTACCAGTCCAGATACCAGGACGATAGATCAGGATGAAATCAAATCAGGATGGAAAAAGACGGACCAATGATCTGGCGTTGACTGAGAGCCTTTGCATGTCATAGGTACTCCAAATTCTTATGATCCATGAATACCGAAACCAGAAAACGTGCACCTTCTGAGGGATGACGCCATTCCTCAAAGGTAGCTTTAATGGCCCAGTTCCTGTCAGAGACTTCATAATTCTGTTCCACATGTGTCACCTTTCAGAAGTAGGACTTACAAAGATGGGAGATCCACGTTGCAAAGATAGCACTGTTCCGATCACATAATTGGAGGAGTCTGCTTTGAAAACAAAGGGTTTCTTTGAGTCCGATGAAATATGATGGGTGCTCATTGTAAATGCTTCTATAGGTTGATCAAAAGCAGACTGGGCTTCCTGATTTCAAACAGAGGCCATGTCCTTCAGGAGCAACTGGGTAACTGGGGTCACCACCGTTAAACACACTTTGATGAACCATGGATAGAAGATGGCAAACCTCAGGAAGCACTGGACGTCAGAGATGTTTCTCAGCACTGCCCGGTCAACTGCAGATACTTTTTGGGGATTCATGCTTATCCCATTGGGGGAAATGATATAGCCTAAAGTTAGAGATGCACTGAATTCATACTTCCTGGGTTTCCCATACAGGCCATTTGCTCCATAACACTTAAGTACCAAACATGCATGTTGGTCATGAAGGGCTTGGTTTTCCAAGAAGATGAGAATGTTGTCTAAGTAGATCACTACAGACTGGTCCAGAACATCCTTAAACATGTCACAGAGTGCTGGAATGTGGCTGGATTGTTGGAAAGACTGAAGGGCATGATCAGGTATTCGAAATGGCTATAGCTGGTGTGAAACACGAACTTCCACTCATGCCTTATACTTGTATTCACTTAAAATCTCTATGTAATTAAATAAACTTGCTTTATTCTTCAATCCAAACTAATCCAGTATTGTCTTTTAACTGAACTGTGTGGGTAACTCCATTTAAAGTGGCAAACTGCTGTACATTGACCCCTTACAGGGCAACAGATCTCCAGTATTTCAGGATGTTACCTGGAAGGCTGTTTGTGAGCGGCCCAGATGGAAGCCTAAGCAGCATTGTGAGGCGCACTCAGCTGGAGGGCAGGTGGTGACAAACTCTTACTGGTCTGGACTTCAGCCCAGAATGTCATACTAACGTCCAAAGTAATGGGACTCCTGAATTCCCCCCAAAAACAATCCTATCCCACCTCCCCTTCCACCATCCACTTCATGGCCAAAGGTTTAAGAAAGAGAGACTTTTTAATACAGAAAAACATGTTAACCTACTGCTGTAAGGTGACTTCTAATCAAAGGTGAAATAGTAATGAAAAAGAAAAAAATCTAACTCTCCTCATTAAACAAGGCATAATAGCACCATAATAATAATGGCACTCTACTTACATAACTCTTTCCATACATAGATCTCAAAGTGATTTGTAAAGGAGAAGCATCAACTCCATTTTTTTCAGATGGAGAAACCGACGCAGGGCACTATTTTATTCTGTATAACATCTTTCAGACAAACTGTAGCCAGAACATTTTGCAGAGTTAAATGCTGTTGAGCTAAATAGAACTTGATAGCTTAAAAGGGAAGAAATTGGAAGGCACGGACAAGGAAGAATAGATTTTCAGCTGAGATTTAAAATGATTTGGTATCACTGAGGTGAAGAGATACGCAAAGGTTGTGGCAAATGGCACAACTTCAGAGGAAACGGTTTTCAAATCAACTATACCCAGATTTTGTGAAAATGTGAAAAGACAGATACCCCATAAAGTGAAGGGGGAGTCCGTGAAGTGTGTGAAAGATGTGAGCAATGTGATCACACTTTGAGAGAGAGAAATTTAAAGCACATATTTGGGGACAGAAAAATGGACACAGATAATGCACTATTCACAAACACAGCAACTTTAGCATCAATTCATTGGCATGATGCTAAGCCCCTGACTTCTTACCAGGTTGTCACTGGACTCTGCTTAGAGAACCTTTGTATCAGGCTCTAGAGAGCTTTTCCCAGACCTGAAGAAGAGCTCTATGGAGCTTGAAAGCTTGTGTCTTTCATTCACAGAAGTTAGTACAATAAAAGATATTATCTCATCCATCTTGTGTGTCTCATATCCTAGGACCAATATGGCTACAACACTAGAAATGTAATTATTTTCATTCATTCTCACTACTGCCCACAGGGTTCTGAATGGCAACAGTAACACTGACCAAAATTATACTCTGCCTGGCAAAGCTCTGAGCAACAGTGATGTCCCAAGGAATGCCTGTCTGCAAGCTCAAAAGAATACTACATTGGGTCACATTAAGAAACTCACTTTTGCAAATATAAGAGTTAGAAACTTAATTTAATTAGAGTTTAAATTCTGCAGATACTGATGGCGTAGGACCTCACTTGTCAGGACAAGTTTTCTACTCACCAGTGACTGGGAGGGTTGGAGGAGTTGGCCTTGTTGTCTAAAAGCTTCCCAATGGCCCATCTTAGAAAATTATCATCTGTGCAGTTTGGAGGCTCAATGGGAGTCTCAGAAGCCATTAAAATGAAGGTGACTGAAATGGCAAACAACCTTCTACTTTTCAGTTTGGAAGCCTCTGGCTCTAGGGGTTTCATGCTAGAACTGCACTGTCAACCATTATTTATAGCCATTCTAATAATATTTTCAAACCTATATGGCAATGGTAGGTCAATGCTGTGGTTTAATGCTGGGAGGCCTTGCTTTTTTTTTTTTTACGTGAAGAACTCTACTTAAGCCTAGCACTGATGAATGTAATGATTATAGGTTATAGGCACAGAACAGCTTTTTTAAACTTACAAGAATAAATGAATGAAAAAGTAAATTTGAATTTTGCTGTTTTAGAGAAGTTCCCACACATTTTCATAGTGTGGACACATTTTATAACAAGAGTGTCTTGCAGATAATCTACCTACTCACTGGTGATTGCACAGACCTCCCTCACAAGTTCCCGATTCCTTAATATCCCTGATTCAACTACAGCAATTGCTGACCTAGATAAAGTAATATTAGGAAAGTATTTTTAGCCTCCTTTAATATAATTTAGCAGCTGGAAATGAGAAGCCAGCACCATGTGACCATCTAGCTGTCTGTAAACCACTATCAAGAAATATCCAAATAAAAAAAATTAATTTTAAAACATTTTGAAACAAAATTACAGTTTTTGTTTTGACAAATGCAATATTCAAATGAATGTCCACACCAAACAATTTTCATTTTGGTCAAAAGGTTTTGTTTTAACATTTCTCATTCAAAACGTTTTCAAAATTTTTCATTCCTTAAGAATTTTCTGATATTTTGACTTTCTGTTCTGATTTGAACGGGAAACTAATTTTAGAAGTACTGAAGCTTCCAGCAGGCCACTTTCTGCCCACCAATAATCGCAAGTCAGAGGTTTAGGGAGTTGTGGGAGTTACTTCTGTGTGTAAGTATAATTTTCAGGATTCACGATTTATTTTGTTTAAAAAGTTAGATTCGAAGCGAAGAATCTCTAAAGGCCTCGCCACTACCATTAGGAAGATTACAGTGGACATCACATGAGAGGTGGATTTTGCATACTGCAAAAGATTTCCTGTGTCATCCTCATAAATACAAACCCAGGTTTTTTTAGATATTTTAGATTCGTTTCCTAGATGGCAATACATCAAACTGCAAGGTAATCAACTACTTTAATCTTACAAACGGAGGAAGATTCCTGTACAACTACGAGCACCAGTGATTAGGCATCTCAAGGCCATATTTTCAGAAGTGTTCAGCACTCACATCTGGTACTGATTTTTATAACAGTTCAACACTGAACAGCAACTATTGAGAACAATGAGATGCCAGGGGCTGAGCACTTATGAAATGTGGCCCCTCAACTTCAAAATCAGTGCAAGTCTGAAATAAAGGCAGTAACTAGATATGGAAATATTTATTCTCCTTTATGCCAACTTTCCAAGTACCATTTTGCATAGCATCAGCAAAGATGGTTGTAACCTGCCCTATACCAAACAGAATAAACTACATTATTTAAGCTGTCATGGGTACCCCTTTTCCCTCCCCCACTGACAGGCTGGGATTTGTCCCATTTCTCAACAAGATAGTTAAAGACTCAAGCAAAGACAAAGAACAATTAAATTAGCTGTTCTTAATTGCATATACTAATATATTAAGAATACTATTTTATGTACCACCAACATGATTTTCACGGCCTGCCAACTTCAGGAAAAGTGCCACAAGCAACATCAAACCTCTGTACTTGGCCTTCATCGACCTCATGAAAGCATTCAATTCCACCAATCATGAGGCTGTGGTGAATTCTCCTAAAATCTGGATGTCCGCCAAAATGTGTTGCCGTCTTCAGACTCCTCCATGACAACGTCTGTGATGGCCACCAGCAATGGATTTGAAAAACGGACCCCCTTCTAGTCAAGACAGGAGTTAAGCAAGGCTGTGTCATCACTCCAACCCTTTTCTCCATCTTCCTTGCTATATCCTCCTCCTCATCACCGACAAGCTCTCCTCTGGACTTGAATACAGAATGAATAGTAAGTTCTTCAACCTCAACCATCTCTGATCCAATAGAAAGACTAACACTATATCAGTCAATGAACTCCAATATGCAGATGACTGTGCCCTGTGTGTCCACTTGGAAGAAGATCTTCAAAATACAGTAGACACTTTCTCTGAGGCCTACAACCAACTCAGCCTCACACTCAACACCAAGAAAACTAAAGTACTCCACCAACAGACTCTGAATCACCAGGATCCTGCTCCCATAATTCAGATCAATAAAGAGACCCTGGAGAATGTCGAGCACTTCCTTTACCTCAACAGCTACCTATCGCAGAAAGCAGACATTGATGAGGAAATTCAACACCGACTTCAACGCACCAGTGCAGCTTTCAGATGCTTCAGAAAACGTGCCTTCCAGGCCACTGTTATCCCTGCTCTCTTGTAAGGTGCGGAAACCTGAGTCACATACATTAGACACCTCAAGGTTCCTGAACGATACCATCAACAGTGCTGCCACAGGATCTTCTGAATCAAGTGGGATGACAAATGTACCAACATCAGTGTTCTGTCCCAAGCCAAAACCTGAAGCACTGAAGCTATGATCATCCACCACCAACTCCGTGGGGCTGGTCACATTATTCAAATGCCAGAAAACTGACTTACAAAACAGATCATGTTCTCACAATTGAGGCATGGCCAGTGGACAAGAAATGGTCAAAAAAAGCACTTCAAAGACACCCTCAAAGCCAATATGAAGAAGTGCAATATTAAAGAACTCATGGTAAACCAAAGCCCTCAATCAACCAAAATGGAAAAGGACTTTATGGCAAAGATACCAGTATTTTGAGATCCAATGGAGACAACAGGAAATGGAGAAAAAGAAAAGGAGGAAAGAACAGGCCACAACCCAACTCAACAATCCAGATCCACTCCTTCCATTGAGAAATGTCTGCCTCAATTGTGACAAGATCTGTGGATCCTGAATTGGTCCTGGATTAGACACCTGCAGATCCACCACTGATAAATGACTATCATTTTATGGAAGACAATCATCCTCGAACTCCAGTGGGACACCAACTACTATACTATTTTATGTTTCTTGCTCTTGAAAATTACAGTGGAGTATCACAATTTCAAAGAAAACTGCTCATCTCAGCATTTTGAATCACTTGCCATATACAAACATTGTAGCATAGTGAAAAAGCATCTCCACTAAAACTAACACTGCCAGTGATCTAGTTGTTCACACACTGCATTGCCATATGGAAAAACCTGGTAGCAACTCCTGTATTTATGCTGTCTAACACTTCCTGCTATAAAAGTCCTGTGATTTTTTTTTCCTGAGACGTTTTAACACCTATATTGTTTGCAGCAGGTTTTTGAAATTTTGCAGGGAGGAAGCCACAGTACATGTGCCTTTTGCTTGTGCCAAGAAATGCTATTCAAGCTTGGCTAAGTTATAAACTGTTAAACCACCACTTCCCTTCTCTTTCTTACACTGGTAAGGAAAATCCTGACAACATGCCAAATTGTAACTTAACAGAAACATGATAACAAGCTAAGCCTAAACGGCCACCCAAACAGCAGTGGCATACCTGTACTTAAAATACCAGGGAACTGCCAGAGCAGACTGGGGCAAGGGGAGAAAGAAAAGAACCAGATCAAGTTTCCCCCGACCACAATCTCTGCCATATGGCCTTATTGGTTCAGCTTGCCCTCTTGCGGCACTACATGGGGCAAGTGCTTCTCCAACTCATGGGAGAGGTGGGAAGACTCAGGCTAGACTCTCCACAATCCTCTGCTCCATCACCTTGGAAGAATAGAGAGCCAAAAAAAAGGGGGGGTGGGGGAATCACAAAACATACTTCTTGGACACTCTTCTGATGTCACTTTCTGACACCAATGCTGAATAGAAAGTTCTTCGTTTGTTTATTTTTAAGTTCTTCTTTCTACATTTTCCATTTATTACATCATTAGCTACAGCTTTTAGTATATGAGGGACAGTTCTGAGATGCTAATGGATTTCAGAATTGAAGATACTCCATTAGTCTTGTGTGACCCCTGTATAACACAGGGATGACCAAGTGTAACATATCAAGTTCTAAAAAGTGGCTGTTGGCCTCTCACATCTTTATTAAAGAGGTGAAGCATATAGAAACTACAGCTCCCAGCTATGCAATGCTTCATCTTGATCCAAACAGAAGGTTGCTGGAATCAAGACTGATCACTACATAGTAGAAGCCATGGTACCCACGCCTACACCTCAATATTCAGAAGATAAGATCACCTCTAATATGCTCTGCCTTGCATATTTGCTGCCTCTCAGTGGGGCAACATCTGAGCTTCTGGTATGCATATTTACAATTATTTTCTTATTCTGGAATTCACTATTCTATTTCAAATTGTTTTTAATACCTCTAAAAATTCAAAGAGTACAGTATTATTATAATACCAGTAAGTGGCCTTAATGAAGCTTAATGTCTCTGAGCCTCTCAATACTAACTTACCTTCTCTCCACTAGAGTAAAAGAAATATCGCAATCGGACAATGTTACAGTGATCCAACTTTCTCATGATCTGGAGCTCTCGGTTCTGAAAGAGAAAAAGCACCGTAAGGTTAGGAAAATTGTGGAATGTGGTTTAGTTTGTTGCTCATCATTCCCCTTCTTCCAATTGTTTTCACTATAGCATTTAAGAGTGTAGATTTTCTTAAACCAAAGAGCACTATAATTCAACAACCAATCCATGGTGTCAAGCACCAGAGCCTGACAAGCAAATGCAATAAATCTTGTATTCAAACTCAGAGTTGGTTTTCAGTTTGTATTTTCTAAGCTTTGAATGCTACGTATTCTAGTCTGAATGGTGAGCAGGCTTCAATTGTTCATAGAGGGGAATGGTGGTGCTTTCATAGTTAAGGCTGCAGCAGGTATGTTATTATGACAAGCATTTTAAATCTTGAAGATGCTGTAAAAACGACAAAAAACAGAACAGACATTAATGACAATATTTGACTCTTCATGTTTGTTTGGTGCAGACTGGGTAGATACAAATAAGCAATCAAAACAAAATACAAAAATCCAATTCAAAAATTTTAAAAAGGTGATCCTACCTTCTCTTGGATCCCTTTTGTCATTAGTGTCTAGAGCTCATGGATCTGATTTTTGCTTTGCAGGTTACTATATATGTGCAAAGTAGGACAATACTACATAGAAGCAAATACTCTGTTTTTCTTCACAATGTTTCTAAGCTGCTATTGCACAGCACAGAGATGGACAGGAGAACACATTTCCACACTACATACTCCTGCTGCCTAAGCTGGGAACCAGACAATCAAATCTCATGTCTACCGACTGAAGTTTAACTAGATTTATACAGAACAATCAGGAGGACACATGTTTTGCTTGGCAGCATAAAGACAATTGCTGTTAGTGACTAAACATTTCCACTTTGCAGCAATCTGAAAAAGCCTAATTTAAAATACATTTATACAACACGATAAATGTGCATTAGCTTATGACAGATGACAATGGTCCCTGCCTCAAAAAGCTTATGACACAAACTGAGATGGTGACAAACATAGGTGTGTAGGTGAATACACTGGGGCCCCACAGTGCTGAGCACTATACAAAGACAATCCATTTCCCAGAGAACTTGCACTCTAAAAAATCAAAAATAAATGAAGGACTGAAGTGTGGATGGGGATAGAGCACAAACGCAGATGAACTGGCATGGTTACATGTCTTGTTATTGGGACATTCCCCCCTCAACGCCATCCCCTAATCTCCCATGTTCACTTTTCCACATCTCTCTTTTACCTCTACCTAAACTTACTCATACACTGCAAGAGATAGTGTAGTGCACCAATAGCAAAAAATGTTCAAGCTTTATTATATAGAGACTAGTCTCTATAAAATAAGATCTGAAGCTAGCTTTTTATACACATCCAGTTTTGAATGTACTCCCATACCTTAACGTCGCCAGACTTCAACTGATATACCTAAAAGTTGGCATGCAGCGTCTTAGCCCAGGAAAGAAAATTTCTGGACGACTTGGGGCAAATGGGAAAAGAAATTTGAGAGCTGGGGGAGAGGATTAAATAATTCAGACAAGTTTCATTTTTGGGTCATTTTCTTAACTTTTTTTTTCCTTTTTTCTTTGTCACATGCCTGGCCAAAACAGCTTAATTTAGAACTCGATTTAGAATTATTAAACTTGTCCTGCTAACACTGTTACCTCTGATTAACTTCAGGAAGATTTAAGAGGGAGAGAATTTAATTAAGAAATGTTTCCATATACTTAAGTGCACATGGCTAATGTCTGCTTTATAAAGCAGCATTGTCATAATATGGACTCAAAAGCCATGCATCAGAGCGTCCCTCCCGCCCTCTCCCGTGCTCATCACTGCTACGCAAACTTTAGGAACTGCATGTATCATATGGTTCTGACAGAAAGATTACTTACTGTAACTGGTGGTTAATCAAGAGGTGTGGTCCCTACCTGGATTCCATATGTGGGTGCACATGCACGCCATGCAACGGAGTAAGAACTGTTTAGAGTAGTCTCAGCTGACCTGGGTGTGTCGGCCATGTGGTGTGTCCGAGGTCTTATGAGACCGCGCGGGTCGATGCCCCCTCAGTTCCCTCTTTCCGACAGGCACAGAGCCCATAGCAGAGGGGATGAGGGGTGAGATTGGAATCCAGATAGGGATCACATCTCTCAAAGAACCACCAGTTACAGTAAGCAACCTTTTTTCTTCTTCGAGTGCTGGTCCCTATGTGGATTCCATGCGTGGGCAGCAGAGCAAGCAGTATTCAGTTTGAAGGTGGGAGCGAAGACTCAGAAGTAAAAGTTTGTAGGACTGTGTGGCCAACTGCTGCTGAGTGAGCTATGACATAATGAGCGGTGAACGTGCGACTGGAGGACCACGTTGCTGCTTTACAGATGTCCTGCTATGGGACGTCTGTGAGAAGGGCCGAAATGGTGGCCTGTACTCTTGTGGCGTGGCAGTGATGCCAGGTGGTGCAGAGACTTAGGAAAGGGAGTAACACTCTGTGATGCAGCGAGAGATCCATTTAGAGAGGTGTCGGGAAGAGAGGGCGCAGACTTGGCAGTGTTCTGCTATATAGTGAGAAAGTCTTGGTGAGGCTCGGAAGCGTGGATGTGTTGGAGATAAAAGGTCAGCGCACAACAGACATTGAGGGCATATAGTGTGCGCTCCCTGGTGGAGGTGTGTGGTTTAGGGTAAAAGATTGGGAGACACTTGACTTAATTGAGGTGGAACAGTGAGGCCACCTTGGGGAGAAACTTGGAATGGAGTCATAGAGAGACTTTGTCCCTGTGGAACACAGTAAAGGGTGGGTCCACCATCATGGCTGCCAGTTCACTGACTCATCAGGCAGAAGTGATGGCCACTAAAAAGATCACCTTCAGGGATAGGTGGGTAAGGGAGCAATGTGCCAGGGGCTCAAGCAGGGAAGGGGTCTAGTGAGGGCTGCAAGGAGGAGGTTAAGGTCCCATGGGAGAGTAGTTTCCTGAGCGAAGGGAAGGTGTTGAGGAGACTGCGGAGGACTCAAACAGTGGTTGGGTGGCTGAAGGCACAGAAACTGTTTATAGGTGGGAGAAAGGTGCTGAGCGCCACCAGGTGAACTTGAATGGAGGAGTGGGCAAGGCCCGAAAGGCGTAGGTTAAGCAGATATTCAAGGATGGTTGGTATGGACACAGTCTATGGAGTGATGGTGGTTGGATGCCCACCCTGTGAAGTGTCTCTATTTGGCTTGGTAGCATGCCCTGATGGCCAGGCGTCGGCTATCTGTGAGGACGTCTCACACAGGAGTGGTGCATGAATTGTCTCTCCTTGAGCCCCATCCAAATACCAGACTGTGAGATGAAGAGGGTCCAGGTTGGGGTGGCAGATCTGGCCCCATTGTTGTGTGAGGAGATTTGGGAGAGGGGGGAGACGGACTGGAGGGCAAGGTGAAAGGTGAAGATCAGTGAAACAATACTGGCACAGCCAGAAGGGGCTATGAGGATGATGACTGCTTGGTCATGTTTCACTTTGCAGAGTACTTGTCAGAGAAATGGTATTGGTAGGAAGGCATAGCATAGTTCCAGTGTTAGGGGAGGAGAAGGGCATCCCTTTGAAAGCCTTGCCCGAGGGCACCACCGGAGTAGAAGAGGGAAGCTTGTGGTTGGTAGCAGTCACAAACATGTCCCAGCATGGTGTGCCCCATTGATGGAAGATGGAATGAAGAGTGGAGTCATGAAGCTCCCACTCGTGGTTGTGATGAAAGAAGCGGCTGAAAGTGTCCACCAGGTTGTTTTCTGTACCTGGTAGATGGGTTGCATGAAGAGTGACATTGTGCTGTAGGCGCTAGTTCCACAGATGGATTACGTCCTGACAAAGAGCTGGAGATCTGGCTCTACTTTGTCCATGTATACAACCAGTCATGTTGTCAGAGAGAAGTTGCACATATCTGCAGCGGATGTGAGGAAGAAGCACTTGACAGGCATGCTGAACTGCTCATAACTCTAGGATGCTGATGTGCATCCTTGCTTCTCTGGGAGACCAGAGGCCTTGGGCCATGTACCCCTGTATGTGGTCACCCCAGCCCACGAGTGAGGCATTTGTGGTGAGGAGCATAGGAGAGTTGAAGGGGGTGCCTTTGCCATGACCTTGGACGGGTCACACCACCATGAAAGGGAAGTTACTACCGAGGACGTGGTTGTTGAGGTGGTCCTTCTGTGGGTCATACACCAAGCGAAGCCACTGCTAAATGCATCTCATGTGAAGGCGGGCATGTGGAGTGACGGAGGTGCATGCCACCATGTGTCCCAGAAGTGAAAGGCAGTGACGGAGGTGTATGCAGGGACAACGCTGTAGCCTTGTAATGAGGAACGTGAGAGTGATGAAGTGGTCCCTGAGAAGGAAGGCCTTTTCCACAAGAGTCCAAGCACCTTCCTAAAAGATGAGTTCTGTGGTAGGTATCAGGGTAGATTTTTCCTCATTGATACAGATGCCCAGACCGGTGCAGAATCCCGTGGTGTACAGATGATAATGAGGTGGTGTACGCGGGATGACGCCACGTGGAAGTATGCATCCTTCATATTCAGGCCCCATGAGGGAGGAATGGGATTACTGGGGAAAACCATTCGGAAACCGAATTTGCGGATAAACTGGTTCAATGCCTACAGATCCAGAATGGGGCGAAGGCCCTCTCATATTTTTGGTATAAGGAAAAAGGGGAGTAGAAGCCATGGCCTTGATAGTGGCGTGGGACCCGTTCTATGGCACCTGTTTGGAAGAGGGTGCATGCCTCCTTCTGGAGAAGGTCTTGTTGCGATGGGTTTGCATGACTGCCGTGGGGAGGCTGACGAGGAGGAAAGGCAAGGAACTCTATCAGGTATCCCCAGTTTATGATGTCTAATACCCATTGATCAATGGTAATCTTGCTACAATTTTGTGCAAAGAGAGCAAAACAATCCTCCAAAGACAATTGGGGAAGCCAGAGGAGGAATAGGGAGGGGTTCATGGTTCTTGGGGTAAGAGTCAAAAGGGTTGTTTGGAGAGGAGTTATGGAAAGGTGGAGGAAGTACAGGTGAAGGAAGAGGAAAATCTGAGTAATTGGGAACGCTGGTGGTGGCGAGGATGTTTTTGCTGGTGTGGGGGGTATGGTTGCTAGGTGGGCCGGGTGGTGTATCAGGGTCAGAAGGAAGCCCGGTTTTGATGGCAGGCAGAAGTGGGAGTGTAGAGGCCCAAGGAACGAAATGTGGCCCAAGTGTCTTTTAGTGAGTGCAGACTCTCACTGGTCTTCTCATTGAAAAGGTTTTGATTGTTGAAAGGGACAGCCTTGAGTGTGGTTTGGACCTCCTTACGGAACCCTGACATCTGGAGCCAAGAGTCCCCGCGAAGAACCACCCCAGATGCCAGGGAGCATGATGCTGTATCCGCTGCATCTACAGCTTCTTGGAGGGAGAGTTTGGCCACCAATTTACCCTTCTCAATGAGTGACCTGAATTCCGCTTGTTTAGCATCTGGAAGTGAGGCTTGGACCGTCGCTAGTTTGGAATATGAACTGAAGTCTTACTTTTCCAATATGGTTTAGTAGCTGGCAATGTGGAATTGTAGGCCTGCCGAAGAATAGATTTTTCCGTCAATTAAGTAAAGCTTCTTGGCAGCTTGATTTGGAGAAGTGGCCATAAAATGTTGTTGCCTGGCATGTTGCATTGCTGTTTGCACTACAAGGGAACTGGGTAAAGGGGGTGTAAAAAGAAAGTCAGTGTCCTTGGTCAGAACAAAATAGCACCTCTCCACTTGTTTAGGTTTTGGGGTGCATGACGCCGGGGCATGCCAGACCACCTTGGCTATTTGGAGGCCTGCATTATGGATAGGGAGCACTGAGCATGAGGGGTCTGCCGGTTGCAGGATGTCCAGGAATTTGTCCTGGGGGTCTTGTACATCTTCAACTGGAAAGCTGAGGGCATCTTGCCATGCGACACAGGAAATCTTGGTACTGGCCCTGGTCATCAGGTTGGGAAAGGGTGGGAGGGATAAGTGCTTCATCTGGTGACGACGATGCTCTGGTTGGAATCAGCGGTTCCAGCAGTGCCAAATGGTGCCGGGGACCTGTCTGTACCCCGTGGCTCTTTGCAGACCGATGCAGAGTCTGTGCACTTGGGTGAAGGGCAATGAAATGGAGGCTGCAGTGCTCTGTGGCCACAACAGGGGTCCAAACAGTGCCAGCAGGGCCAGGCATATGGGTCTGATTGCATTGGTGGTCCGTGATGGTATCAGAACCATTGCTGCGTGAGCGGTGAGTACGCTGGCGTGTATCTAAGATGTTACAGCTGCGGACTATGGGAGTGTACTGGTGAAAATGCTGGACCTGGTTCCGAGGACCATTCCGAGTCTGACGGCTGGTCTGGGAAGGGTGGTGCGGTCAGGAATGGAAGCGGACCCGATGGAGCGGGCAGAGCTAGGTGTTCTGGTGGTGTCCTGGTGGCTGAGGCTGATGATGATTCTGGTTGATCCTGATGATGCTTGGACTTATTCTCCACTTTGGACTTTGATGGTAGAGCTGCCTGGTCTGCGTGTGACTTCTCACCTGGACTTTCATGGCTCGGGGAAGTAGTGCTACGCTTGGAGGCAGTCACTCTCAGGGATCCGTCCGTGTGCCCATGGCTGTGCTTCTTATGAGCATGATGGGTTTTTACCAGCACTACCGTGGCTGGGCGCTTTAGGGGGTCCATTAGTGCCATTTCCGAATGCACACATGGACACACTGCCTCCTCCATGAGGTGCTTGTGTAATCTAAGTTCTCTGGCCTTGCGGGTTCACAACGGAAAGGACTGGCAAATGGAGCAGCAAGCAACAATGTGGCTCTCAATGAGGCAATAAAGGCAGTGTTGGTGTTTGTTGCTCACTGAGAAGGAACTCAGGCATGACGCGCAGTTCTTAAACCCGGCTTTTCAGAGCATAGTCCCCCACAACGCATAGGATGTCCCGGATGAATAGAATGACGCTGAAGCTAACTTTATTAAGAATACTAACCATAACTACTATCAAGAGAAACTGTATACAAGCATTGTTTTTTTGGTGCTATGCAGATCGAAAAATGAAGAGGAAAGCTGTTTTGACTCTTGCCATGCAGAGATAAGAGGGAACTGAGGAGGTGTCGACCCGCACAGTCTCATAAGACCTCGGATGCACCACATGGCTGACACATGACGCACATGCAGGTCGACGGAGAATACTCTAAACAATTCCGGCATGATGTGCATGCGCACCCACATATGGAATCCACATGACTAGGACTCAAAGAAGAAGCTCAGTTCAAGAAGCTTCCTGCCTCCTGCTTCAAAATCCTCCACTATATAGCCTTAAGTACAAATGCTAGGTAGGAGACCTTGAGTTTTAATCCCATTACTTCCACTGACAGACTTTAAATAATGCTTTGTATTATATAGCACTTTACAATCATTTCACAAGACCATTATGAAACTGGCAATTGTCTTCGTTTATAGATAAGGAAACTGAGGCTCACAGAAATGATTGATCAAAAGCCCCATTGCAGATCCATGGAAACACCCCAGGTTTTGTGTATGATAGGCACATTCCTGATGCACTGGATCATAGGGCCACACACACATTAAAAAAGATGGGGGGGATGTTCATTGACTGAAGAGTGAAGGTATAAAGTACAGGAAAATGGAGGGGAAGTAATCTTTTGGGTTCCAAAAGGGATGATAAAGACCCAGAGAGGTAGGTTTCGTGAAGAGGAGCACTGCAAGCTTCCTCAAATTACCTCTCTAATATGCTTCATTTCTAACCTGGAGAAGCCTGCTCGAGAGAGGGAAAGGGCGTTCAAATCTTCACAGATCATTCTGTCCCTGACATCTATTAAAATTGCCAAAAAGGAAACAAATATTACCAGCAATGGTAGTATTTTCTGTGAGGCACACTTATTCACTGGGAAGAAGAATGAGTTCATCAACATTTCACACTAACCACTAAACATTCATCATATGGTATCAGCTTTTAGTCATGAGAGAAGCAGGTCAAATCTGAACCACTGATCTAAAATAAAAAAGGCTCCAAATCCCATCAGTCACTGAACTTTCTATTATGATAGGACATCTTAATACTTTGTGGAGCGTTTTCAAGGTGTTCACACTTCCACTGGCATACTGAACACATGATTAGAAGTCTGGAAGTTCTGAGATTGAAACCCAGCTCCACAACTGATTCATTACATGACCCGGGGCAAGTAATGCCCCTCTGCCTTTGCCGTCACACCTCAGAGGGATATTGGATGATAAGGCAATGTTTGTACAGTTCTTTGAATGTGTAAAGCACTACACAAGTATTACTATTATTTCAGCAGTATCTTTATGAACTCCTGAATAAGTGTGTGTACTCCAGTTCAGATTGTTGCTTCATATTCTTAGTGTTTGTATGTCTGATAGCATATAATACTACATTCTGGAAATCATAACAGTGTTAGAATAACAACTGCTAAATTCTAGTGTGTGTCAGTATCCCATCCCAGGACAAGTGCAATCTCTACTGCTCTGATGCCTCCCACTCCTTGCTCCATCTCCTTAGGTACTCTCCCTGACCATCTGTTGCAGCTCCATGAACAAATCATTAACGGGTGGTGGTGGCAGAATTAACTCAATCAATCACAAAGTAAAACTAACACTTCACATACTAGAATCTGACAGGATAAAATGACTTGACAAATTCAAGAACTTTATTTCTTTAAAGTAAATTCTAGCCAATTTTTGAGTCACAGATCACCTGACCCAATGACGTAAGAAATTCATATACAGTTGCAAAATTACAACAGCTATTGTGATGGGGAACACATACTAAAGTTAATAACAGTTAAAATAAGAAGTCAGATGCTAAAGTATGAAATGCAGTAAACTTCGAAGGACCCATTTTTCTCATGTTAGTACTTCAAGCATATTTATATTTTCTTGAACACAGTCTAAACACAACAGCCACTCACTTTACAACGTAGCATATTACCTAGTAATTCACAATTGCAGTAACTGTTCTTGTTTTTGAGATCACTCAGATCATAGCTTTTGAAATAAACTGAAAAGTTCCAAATAAAATGTTACAAGTAGATGAGAAAGTGTGAATGGAATACAGCATATAAAAATCAACTTAATTATTGCCAGAGAGCCTTATTACATAAATTAGTGATGGCTACCTTACACAAATTATAACAGATAAAATGCTTGTCTAAATATAGTGTAACTAAAAATATTTCAGACACAGGTGAGAAAGGCTGACAAAGCACATCCAAAATATAGGATGGATGAAAACACAAGACCTTTGCTCAAACCCAGTAAGAAGAAGTTACTCACCTTATGCAGTAACGATTGTTCTTTGAGATGTGTCCCCCCCATGGGTGCTTCATGGTAGGGATGCAAGTACACCTATGTCCTCATGGTTGCTCTATAGTAGGTGTACTTGTATCCCTTTGCAGCTAATTGGAGAACTTTGGTACAGTGTCTGTTAGGACTAAGCATGCGCTGTCTCCCCTCTCCCCGCCCGCCATGTTGCACCACAAGGCTAGCCAGCGCTCATGGGCTAACCCTCCTCAGTTCCTTCTCTACCATAGAGTCATAAATGAGAACTCCAAAGTAGAGGGGAGGAAGGTGAATTGTGGAGCACCCACATACATACATCTATCTTGAAGAACCACCATTACTACACAAGGTGAGTAACTTCTCCTTTGAGTAGTGTCCCTATGAGTGATCCATGGTAGGTGACTCCTGAGCAGTATCCCTACTAGTGGGTTGGGACTTTGGAGTCTGGTCAGTTACAGATGATGATAATGTGGAGCAGAAGATGGCATCGGAGGCAGAGTCCCCAGTAATCACATAATGTTCTGTGAAGGTATGGACCAAGTCACCACTCTACAGATCCCTGAGACAGGGCCATTCTTGAAGAAGGCGACGGATGAGGAAATCGACCTTGTGGAATGTGTATGAATCGAGTCTGGAGAGGTCATGTTGGAAGCACAATAACATTGCCTAATGCAGTTTGAGACCCACTTAGAAAGCCTTTGGGTTGATATTGCTGAGACCTTGGATCTGTCTGCAATGGAAAGGAAAAGTCTGAGACCTCCTGAAAGCTCCTTTCCCATCTAAATAAAAGAGCAGGGCTCTCCTGACATCTAGGTCATGTGATATAGCCTCCCTGTTGTCTTGGTGAGGGTTGGGGTAGAAAGTTGGGAGGTGAATCAACTGATTCATGTGAATCAGAGAGGTTACCTTAGGGATAAACTTTGGATGCAGCCTAAGTGTAACCCTGTCTGGGAAGAACACGTGTGTCTGTGTGTGTGGCGCCATCAGAGCTGCTCTTTCTCCTATTCCTCTGAATAGTGATTACCTCAGCCAGGAGACCATCTGCATAGATAGGTGCATCAGTGAACAGGTGGCCATGGGTTCAAAGGGCAGCTTCATCAGTCCTTAACAGCACCAGGTTTAGGTCCCATGTGGGGGTAGAAAGTCGAGGCTGCAGGAAAAGGTTTACTACACCTTTGGGGAACCTCTTAGTGGTTGGATGTGACAGCACTGAGCATCCCTCAGCAGGTTGGTGAAAGGCTGTTATGGCTGCTACATGGACCCTGAGAGAGCTTAGAGGTAGACCCAATTTCCTTAGAGTCAATGCATAGTCCAGGATATGTGGTAGAGGCATACCCCAGGCCTGGCAGGAGGAACCCATAGGGCGGAGAGCTAACTACTCTAATTACTATTATTTAGTACTATCTGAAGACATTAAACTATTTACAACTTATTTGCAGGTAACACTGAAGGGAAGTTCGCAGAGCGAGACGACAATAGCATTCCAGCAACTGCCACAGACGGAAAGAAGGAACTGAGGGTGTAGCGACTAGGCAGTTCTCTATACACCTCAGCCTGGACGCACCACTCCAGAGGGCACTAGAGCCGACCTGAACCATACCTGCCTTTGTTTAGCTGGGGGCATAGACCTGATCAAACAAGCTGCTAAACAAATTATATCTCTGTCCCCACCCTGGACATGATCAATAGAGGACTGGTTCATCTTATCATGGCTGAGCTGCTAATCAGTTGGTTCCTCCTGATAATCAAGTAGCCCTTCTTCCCCTCTGCCAGCTTTGTTCTATCAAGGTAATGGAATGCCAAGTAGAGCAGATTCTTGGTCTCCGCATCTGGGTTCCTCCATAGGAACTGGGGGGGGAGTACCGACTAAAGTTTCTGTTGTTAAAATGAAGCTACTACGGTCACAGCAGCTGCTTTGAACTTTCTCCACTGCCACCACATGGAAAAGAAGCAGATTATCTGGTGTCCTTTGAGTGCTACCAGTAGCAGGGCCCACAGGTGTGCTTCTGGAAGTTCAAGAGCCTGGTCTAGAAGACTTTGCTCTGTTACTCTAGCAGGATAGGAGGTTGTTCCTCTTCTGTCTTGGTCCTGAATGATGATAAAGTCTAGCAATGTAGAGAGCTGCCCCTGTATCTACTCTCCTCCCTCTCCATCTTGTTTTGCCTGGTAGCAGGAACCACCTTTGCCACAGTGGTTGAAAATAGCTGAATGGATCTTCTGGACCTATCCACGGGATGGATCCACCTCTGGGCACTCAGAGTGCTTCCACTAGAGAGCCTTGATAAGGTAAGGAGCCCTCCTCCCTCCTCGCCTCACCGCCACATTTGAAAAAGAAAGGTGCAATGCTAAGTTGTATTGGGACCTGGCAGCGAAGATGCATGCTGACCACAACTCCTTTTCCATGGTCAGCCATGTTGGATGCCAGATACAGGAGTTTGGAACACATGGGATCTAGGACACACAGGATGTGCTGTGCCACAATGTGACAGGGCATATTTGAGACCTCTAGGGCTGCTTCTCTTTCTAGCCACCTTCCTGCTAGAGAGCTAGATCCCTCCCCACATGCTGAAAAACAAACAAGTGGATGTTTGAAATGGCTAAACTTTTATTATATAGGGGTTTATGGCCATTGAGACCTGCTGGCAGAAAGGAACTATAATGCAAGCACCTGGATTGCTGTAAGATCAAAGAATACCACAGCTGCAGGGAAGGGAAAGTGACTTTAACAGTGTTTGGATGCAGCACTGTCAGACTAGATACTGAGCCATAGTGCTCCACAGGCCATAACAGAGGACACCACACTCCATACAACTGTCTATTTACACTAGCTGCAGCAGCAGAAGATAAAAAAACTAACAAGCAAAGTTGATCAAGATCAGATTGTTCTCCTTGAACTCCAGTAGCAGAGCCCAGCTCCTGCAATCTCACTAAAAGCCTAACCTAACAGATTATATAGAGGCAGATTGCAACAAAATCTTCCAATACTTTCAAATGTCCCCCTGAAATGTGACCCAAACATTCCTGTTCATTAGGTCTTTGAATGCTGTCCCTACTCCCTATAACAGGTTATGTTAACTGATTCCTAGAGGCAGAAGTAAATAAACAGGCACCAATTTAGGAATCAAGAACCTGGTTCTCTTTCACAGGCACGTGCCAGTCCATCATCTTGCAAAATAAGAGGCGAATCCTGCATTTCCTCATTTGCTCAAAACTGCCATTGAAATAGAATTTGGGAGGAGGAAGCAATGTAGAACTGGGTCCTAAGTGTTCAACTAGCATCCCTTAAAGTCTTCTCTAGGTTAGGAATTTGGCCCAAGCCCAGCAAATAGCTAGTCCCCAATGCAAACCTCAACTACAGACAAGTAGTTTCAAGCAGGGATAAATTACCATGTGAATCATAGCCTTCTTTGTCTATGCTTACGATTTGAACTGGTGCAGGCCATTGATTGCTGGAATTGGGGCAAACTTCCAATGCAGACGAGGCCTAAATCTGCGAGTCTCACTTTTTAGCATGGGGTTTTCAAGTCCTGGGGAATAACTGAATGACTAGTAAGAGCAAGCCTCTGAACAGAGGGTATGCAAGGTCAGTCAATGTTCATATCAATCATCATCTACTGTCTTGGCTAATACAGGACAATAGGGAAAAGAATAATAATTTTTATCAAAATAAAAAGGTAATCCACATCCATGACATTTTAAAAAGAAACAAAAAAAAACATAATAGCCATCATCCAGTTACTGCAGGCTAACTGGTGATTATTAAATACTTTTAGTCTAGTCTGGTTATAGCACAGGTCAGGAAGTCAGGATTCTGCTCTGAGCCCTGCCAATGAACAGCACATATCTCACAGAAGGGGTTTTGAGGATTAATTACTGTTCATAAAGCACTGAGATCCATCCTCAAAGGTACTGGAGACATATGAATTATATCAATTAGTATTTTGTTAACGTTCAAGATTCCCTAAGAAAAAATGCACTCCGCTGATGGAGATCAGTGGGATGTGGCATAACAACTATAAAGCAATGAGTTATGCATTGTTTTCTGGGACACCATCCCCCCCTAATCCCACAAACAAGGTCAATCCCAGAAGTTTAACATATTTAGAATAAAAATATCAATTTACACAGTATAACTAACACACAGATGTTCCCCTCGACATCAAGTAGTTCCAACAGAAAATAAGATGTTTTTGTACGTATACTTGCTTGTTTTACTCCCTTTAAACGTAGATAGTCGCAATAGCACTTTCTATATTTTATAACTAAAAGCAACATGAAGGCACCAGCTTCCCCCCTCATCCACAAACCAAGAGTACCCAAAAACTTCCCATGACCCGGATCCTATAATTCTGAAGGTACAAAAGATCATGGGATATGGTGGGTGATGGGATAATGTTTTAGGATGTTGGCCTAAAAACTACCATTGCAGAACATTCAAAAAGGTCAGACAAAGTAATGTATGTTAGCTACATTTTAGTCAAAGATTACCAGTGTGCACAGCAACCTTCAGCCCTGGCACACGTTCAGATTACAGAGGTGAGCAACAGTTCAGAATGATGCAACAGCCGCAGTCTGCCTCATGAGATCAGCATGCACAGCACACTTGGCAGTATCCCACGCCAAACCAACAGCCTCAGATGGCACAAGCAAGTGTAGGTGGAGCTAAGGGTGAACTGCCAGCCAGCAAACGAGTGTTTTATTAAAGCCTGACTGATATGAAAGTGTGAGACAGAACAGGGCTGAAATTAAACGTGCAGCAAAACAGTTATATGCTAACATTAAATACGGTTCTGGCAGCATTAATTCCCTGAACACTGGATGGATTTAAAATCCTATTCACACAGAAGGATAGTGCTAGTTGTCAGACCGGCATGTTGTATCCATGTACATTCTGGCTTTTTTTTTTTTTTTTTTTTTTTTTAAAAAGAGAAATTAATCCTACACAGTGATTTAATGTACAAATTCTTTTGAATGAAGCAATGAGAGGAGAACGTGCGCCTTATTTTATACTGCAAGTCTGCATGCCTTTATTCCCTTTTATTAATTTTCAGTCCCCTTAATTATAAATCCCGATATGAAAAGATTAGCTAGAGCCAGCCTGGCTGTCTGAACCCCAGCAAGACCAAAAACAACAACCTATTCTTGAATGGCGAAAGGGTTCGCTTCAGAGCGGCATAACCTCTTTATGGAGACTGAGAATACCACTTTTAAATTCCTGCTGACTCAGGGAGTGGGAGTCCAAATTTTGGACACAAACTCCAATTTGTTCTGCCATTAGACTACTAAATTGAAACATAACTCATTTTCAAATGGTTGTTTCACATTTGGTGGCTAGGTGAACAGCTCATTTCTAATCTCAGTTCTGCTGCTTTTATTATCCCCTGCCAATATGCACATGCATTCATAGATTTGCTGATTCCTCTAGATTAGAGTGATTGTTACTGTGTATCCAAGATAAAAATTAGGTTTTAAATTTGAGTAGTAAAACTGGAACAAAAACCCAAGGTCCTGATTTAAGTCCAGTATAACAACTACAATGAGCTCAGATGGCTATTCCTTGTTTCACAGATTACTATTAACAGGAAGAATATTTTCCAAAGGGCAACCCTTTGCTTTCTGAGAAAATGGCTGCTGCTGGGCAAGAGAGATGCTGCCATTGTAGAACCATTGTACTATATTAACTTTCCACTTCAGGGAAAACATACGAGGTGGTTCTAGTATTTAGATTCTTAACCTTCCAGACCACCTCCCCTCCAAAAAAAAAAAAGCAAGCCTAAAAATCCAGCCCTTATACAGAGGATCCACAAGATATCCACTGAAACCTCTTTCATCACAATAGGAGCAGGTTGTAATAATTCATTAATAAAACAAGCCCCAATCTCTTCTGGATACAATGTATTTTCTGAGTTGCTAATCACTGTATTTGATTAAACTTTAATGATATGTAAGAAGAGATGCCCAGTATACTAATAAAAAGCCTGATACAGTAGCCATCACACACAAACTGATTCCATCAGAGTTATGGGAAAAAAAAGATTTTTCACAGGGGGGAAAAAAACACAACACAACCACACACTTTGGGGCGGGGGGTTGTTAAATCCCCACCCTCACCTCCCAGTCTTCTTCATTCTTTGAAAGTCTGCACCATGCTAAAGTCTTTATATGAACAGATTTTAAAGATTTTTTGATACTAGAAATTGGGGGCTCCAATTTCAACCTCAATGAAAACTTCAACAATTCTAAAAAATTCAAAAGGAAAGTGAGGAGACAAGAAGGTTCTTGTTATGCCTATTATGACATAATAAAAAGTTATAGCAGGGAAGCAATATGGATGGAGTCACTGATATAACTGCAGAAGAAATGTGGTTAGTGAGTGGAATCAACTGTCATTGGGAGATTATTTATCCAGTAGAGCCAAAATTTTCAAAAGTCGGTTCCTATAATTAAGATCCAGAATGAATGACCTAATTTTCAAAAGGGTTAAGCACCTCTACTGAATTCACAGGGAGAGACTAGGTGTTCTGCCCTTTTGAAAATAAGGTCACTTATTCAGCAGTTTAAATACAGACTTGTACAGTAAGGAAGGTATAAAATATGGTAAGGTCTTGGGCCTATCTATTTAGTTGCCTTACATATAACATACTACTGGAGTTTTTCTTTAAAAATTCAATCTCCAAGCAAGCAATCAGCAATGCCAGTACTTACGGATGTAAAACAATAAATTTCTGATAAGATATAGCAAGTAAATCTCAGCAGATCTGTCTACTAAAATAATAAGTACTTTATTAAACTTCAGATCATAGACATATATGCCTCTATGGGCATTACAAACGTAGGTCTTTATGCATTTTATATATAATAAAAAGTTTCCCTAAGTATACATTTTTATATTAAAAGCTAAGCTGTCGCTTCATCCAGTTGTAGTAAAAGTACTTCATCAGCTGACCTCTTGCTAAACACTAGAGATTTTTCATCATGGGACTTTTACATAATAGGATTCCCCTCCTAATAGTACAAACACAGCATAAGCTACCAGAAAAGTTGCAGTTCGCTTTTGGGAACAGACGGGTTATCAGCTGTGCTGCTTTTGAGTTTTCTCCTTAGTCAGCACTGTTTCATACAACCATCATCCCCTCAAAAGCTCCGTCTATGCTAAATTGTGCTGCAGCATTGAAATATAAAAGAACAGGAACTCTTTGAAATAACCTTTAGCGCAGAATCCCAGAAACACAGTGACAAAGGCAAGCAACACAATACATATTGTTAATTGAATGAACAGCAAAATAGTTTTTTCCAGTACAATTTAAAAAAAAAAAGATTACAAATGGTCTAAAAAGTACAAAAGACAGACAGCATTCCTGTTACTCTACCCACTGACAGCTCCACTTACCAAAAAAAAGCAAGTACCTTTAAAGATGAAAGAAGTGGAGAGAGGAGATTTGATTTAGCAATCCAGTACTCTGGATTACCAGAAGTGGAATTCTATCATATTTTTTAAATAATTTAGCATCTGTTAAATGATGCTAAATTATAAAAAATAATGTTCACAAGACACAGATATGAACAACAGAATTAGGAACACCACAGGTAAATTACCATGCAATCCTCCTCCCGAAGCTCAACCCTATCTGTTATTTTATTCCTTGGCCTCTGCAGATAATGAGTCACATTATCTGGCATGTTTGCTAACATTCCTGGTATGGCTGGGACAGTCCTGAGTTTTTTAAACCTGCCCCAGGCAGCTTATGTCACAGCCAATATTCTGGGAATGTGTGGCAAGAGGAAGCAGATCCGAAAAAAGAGACTAAGTTGCTTCTCCTGCTCTTCCAGCTCAGTGGCCCTACCCTCACTCCCTACGCTAATCTCTCACCCTCTCCCTCCACCACCACCTTTTAGCACCCAGCTCCAGCTGCTCCCTCCTGCTGTCACCTTAACTGCTAACAGTAGGAGGAAGAACTAGAGCTGACTGCTGAGATGAGGTCCACTGAGTTGCTATTAGTACAGCAATTTTTATGGGACCCTGGGGGCAGGCAGCCATGAGGGTAAAGAGACAGCCATGATATCAGGAAGAGGTAACTGTGGGTCGTACGAAAGGATGGAGAAGCCAGGAGGAGATGGGACTGGCATAGAAACACACAGGAGGCATACTGGAGAGAACAAGAAGTGGGAGACCTAGGAAATCTAGGGAACTGAATGAGCATAGGAATTGCCATATTTGATCACACCAGTGGTCCACCAAGTCCAGTACCCTCCCCCCCATCTTCAACAGTGACCAGCACCAGCTCAATAGAGACTTGTTCAGAGTTCAGCAGCTAAATGCTCTGAAGATTTTGTCTGCACTGGGCATGCTCCATCCCTTCTCAGTTCTTATCTTTAACCAGACTACACAAGCGCTATATTTACAGAACTGAGCATCCCCAGGCTGCAGGGGTTGAGCAGGACTTTCCCTGGAATTGCTGTTCCTGGCTGCTGTGGTGCCAGGCATAGGAACTGAAAGCAGGGGTATACTTTCTCTCCAGAGTTTTCAATTATCCTGCTGCTGGTGCCTAGGCTGTGCTGATGAGGAGGAAGTTACCTGACTCAAATGCAGAGGGGGTAAAAAAATAAAGGGAAGGGAGAAAGAAATGGGGTATTAAGGGCAGGAACTCTGGAAGAGAAAAAACACATGGGCAGGCAGAAAGGGGAGATGGGAAGAATTGGACAAAAGGGGGCATGCAGAGGCAAACAGCAGCCTACTCTGCCACTCTGTTAGTTCAAATGGTGGAAGTCTGTGATGTGGATCTATGAATTCCAACCCTGCTCATAGCACATGTGGGGTTATTGGGGTACATGAGAAATTTTTTTTTTTTTAAATATGATTTCCTAAATTTTTAAAAACATTTAATAATCTTCAAGGATTAGGCAACTTAAATCTGGCTTTTCCTAATTTTTGAATGCTTGACTGTGCAACCTTAATGTTCTTTTAAACTCAGGCTTTTTTTAAAACTGACATTTTATATACTTTTATCATGTCCGGACATTTGCTACCCTCCACCAAACTTGATACAGTAGCTATTTTTAATGGCACTGCATATTTTTGCTAGCAGTTCAGCTGTTTCATCCTTGAGCTCCATCAGAATGCCTGGTTATATACCATCTGGCTTTGTGACTTATTAACTTTTTAGAGACTGTCAATTTGTTTCAACATCTATTCTTCAGACACCCTGATCTCCAACAGTACCTCATCTTTATTACCAAAAAAGAGCAGGTCTCTCCCCAGCATACTCTGTGTTGAAGACTGATGTACAGAAATCATGTATGTTCTCAGTAAGGTCAGAGGTTATTAAGTTACTATGGCTCACACAGTTCTTTGTCTCTCTTTGAGAGTCTGCAAAGTATCATGAAGTGTGGTCATGAGTTTGTGACATGGGAGATGAAACCAAGACCCGAACCATCAGCTTTCCTTTATACGGGAACAATTTTAAAACCCTACTGAGCTGATCTGAATTCAGATTGGTAATCTAAAGGTGAAAAGTGCCAGACTGACATTTCCCTGAGTTCGCACTTATTGGGGTGCAGGGTAATTTATAAGCAGACAAAAAGTAATAAAACAACGTTAAAAGATGTTAAGCTTGCAAAGTCAAGCACCCAAAAATTAGGAAGTGCCAAAATTAAGGTTACTTGCCCAACTTCAATTCTGCCCTCTCGTATATATGGTTTACTAGAATGATCACATACTATTTTTTCCCATATGCATCATCTCCTCATGCGCATATGTGCATATATAATACTTTACCTAAGGTGTAAGCAAGTGCAACCTGTCTGCCAAATGCATGATTAAACAGAAAACTTTCTCAAAGTGGGGGAAAATACTAATGTGTAGAGAAGACTTTTTGTCTTTGTGAAAGAATTTTAAGTAAACAGAATTTTTTTTAAAATAAAGATTTTCAGCAGAACTGTGGGTTCATTATGAGCAAATAAATCAAATTTAAGAGATCAGTTTAAATGTATTTAGAAAGGTCTGTTTGGAAGGTTTATTTATGAAGAATTTACAGCAAAATATTCCTTTTCAGTAGTTCTTTTGGATATAATCCTGAAAAATACAGATTTTTAAAAAATGATTAGTGTTAGAGTATATTGCTGAATGGGTAGACCAATGTAAAACCTGATTTTTTTATTTAATTTTTTTTTTAAAACTTTTTATATATGTTAAATTATGAGAGAAACTAAATGTTTATGGTGACAGTAGAAATGGCTGGTATAGAGATTTTGATTTTGAACACAGAATTTTTAAAACTGACTATAGAAACTAATTCCTGCTTCTAAGATTCATCAAAGCATCTCAGGAAGTTTTAACATTTGAAATCAGAATTTGAACCAACTCATTTATGTTATTTTGGGAATCTGGAGGCACCGAAGCCTATACTTTTTAATGTAATTTTGCTACTTTTTAATTAAATTGCTGCACTTTTATAATGAAAACTGTTACTTCCATACGCTGACTGTATTACTGCACAAAACTGTTCCTTGGCTATCTCATGTATATGAGATTTAAATTACAGTTAGCTAAGCAAAATTAGAAATGAAAAGAAGCAAATCAGGAAAAAAAAGTGTTAACATAGCCATAAACATGGTAAAAGTTAGTATACTGGTAACACTTCCAAAAAGATGTACAGAGATTTCAGTTTTATAATGCATTAAGAAACAAAAGAATGCATGTTTTTACTTCCAAAACTAAGGGTTCTGCTCTCATTTTTGTATTTAAATGCCCATAATTAATAACAGTTATATACCCACATGCCCAGAAGAGAAAATAGTCATTTAAAACACCATTAATTACACAAAACTACAACTTTCCAAGTTCATAGTTTGCAAATTAGAACACACTTCAAAAATGCATGCAGAGAGCACAAAACAGAGTAATAAAACAGTGCTAATCTAGTGCAGCCCATTTGAAAGTCAAATTTCCATCACAATTATTGTATCTTTATTTCCCCACCCAATTAGCAAATAAAATCCTTTACATTTCAATGTATACAAAAAGCTCTTACATTGTCTTACATTTTACCATTTAAAAAAAAAATATGCCTTGCAATTCAATAGCACAGGAGGAGGAGAAACTGGGTCCTTGTCGCTGTACTGCTTTTCTCAAGTACACTTCAAACTGATTACGTTTGCTCTCATTTATTATGTCACTCATGTAGTAAAGCAGCTAAAATTACTACTGCAGATCCCTCTTTCAGCTGCATTTCATGACTGAAATGGATTCACCTAGCAATTCATGTCACAAGTTTCAAATTAGGTTTGTAAGATGACTAGGACAATTCCCACAATTATTTAAAATGGAATAAGATGCATATTCAGCCAAAAAATCCAAACTTATCTTTTACGCCATGTATCTATCACCTGAACAGATGCAAACTAGTGTTTGCAATTTAGAAATTGTACAAGTAAACAGATCACTAAATAACTGATTCAGATAGGACACCTGTCCTGACAAGTCATTTTGTAAGCGAAAAAGGCAAGCTGATTAGACAGTCTTGTCTAGACAAGCCAACGAAAACCTACTTCGTGAAAGAGTTTCTTCACAATTAGCTTGCCCATTTTCATTATATCTGAAGTTCTGTTTGTACCAAATTCAAAATGTATGCAGTTGTGGTAAAAATATGTACCTTTGACCGGCTGAGTGAAATGAGAAGTATTTCTGCTCTGTAATCAACTAAAAAGGTTACATATATTTATGTACGTTACCACGGCAGAGTGCAGAAGAGCATGGGAAAGGCTGTCTTGTGACTTGGTTCTGCCAATCTAGACTGATGACTATCCCACCATATATTTCTGCAGCCAGGCTTTGACCAACAGATATACCCCTAACACTCCAGCAAAAAGATATTAGCCATCTCCTGAACACGTTAGGGCTTCCAGCCAATCAATCTTGACACTTCATGAACTGGTGGACCAACTACAAGGTCATAGTTGATATTTTTTAAGCTTTCCACAGGGCAGGGTGAACTTTCACTCCACAGCCAAGTCCTTCCCTGACTTTGCAGCTTTGACAAAGATATGCCTCAAACAAAACTACCCACAGGAACAGGACAATTTCTGAAATTAATTTTTAAAGCATCCAACTCACAATTATATAATCTCACTTCCGAAGATACCAGGATGATCACTAATCTCACAACTTTCAAATCCAAATGCAAATTCCGTCTCTGCATCCTAGCTTTCTTTTAGGTTATTTTCTTTGATTCATTACTACTAATACATACTACCTCTCACTACCATGGGAGAGGAGAAGAGACAACATGGCAAAAAGCCACTGGTTTTCTTGTAATGCTTTTCAGATACCATCGCTGATTACGGTGCCTGGTTACATCTAAAAGTTAGCTACATGAAAAACTGCGTACCCATTTAGGTCAACCTGCTGTAGCCTTGCCACTGTAGAGGCCATGATGTAAATATACACATAGATTAGATAAGAATGTCAGAGCAGAGTGCTTACTTCCCCTTTGAAAGTTCAGTGCAGTTTTAAAAGTGCGCTCTCCACCTGTATCAATTACATTATCTCAGATATAGTTTCCTGTAGCTATTATATTAATAAGAAAGTTATGGGTTACCCTGTTCTACAGAGCCTCTTAAAAGCACCACACACAGACGAATTGATGAAATGCACACCTGCACTGGAATTATGACAATTTGGTGGCTACAAATTCAGACAAAACAGCAGAGCATGGATAAAATGGTTACCGGGACCTGGATCTTCCCACTGAGGGTGAAATTATGTAAGGCTTTGTCTCAGGAACGGCACAGAAAGACTCAAATCCCAGTTGTGAGGAAGACCCGGAATAGTCAGACAGTGAAGACAAGGCAGAACCCCTCAGTGCTGGTGAACGGGATCTCCGATTTGAGGTAGTTGGTACCGGGGCAAAACACATGTGGTTTAACCCTTGACAGCACTAGATGGACAAGGGCTATCTGTGCCAAAACCTTGCCTGCCCTTGGTATCACAGGCTGCTGCTCTGCAGCCAGAGTGGAATGCCCCAGCTGATACAAATGATACTGGAGCCTCTGATGCGATTGGTAGCAATAAGCCTACATCCTGGAAAAGCAGCGAATCTGGTATCAAAATGCAGAGTAAATCTCTGGCTGCAGCATACACCTCCAGAGCTGTAAGAACCAAGATGCTTGTCAAAAGTTGCTTCTTTCCATTAGTTTCTCATGTCTTGCTGCTACTTCTCAGAGCACGGCTGGGAAGGTGATTTAACTTTTAGTGACCAAGAAAACATATAGCAATTATATAGCTTTTAATACTTTGAAAACCATAGTTCTCAGGAGCATGGAAGCTGACTTCTAAAACTTCATGTCCACATGAGATGGGAGAGAAGAAGGAAGCAATCTTAGAACTATAGAGCTGGACAAGATTTAAAGGTCATCTAGTTCATCCCTGCACTGAAGAAGGATTAATGTTTTACTGAAATAGCTCTTTAAAATTTTTTTTTTTTTTTATTTGTTGGTGATTTTTTTTAATGGTGACAAAATGTGAGACAGGCAAGACAAGCACACCTCACCTCAAATATCAATGAACCCTAGTGTTCAGTAACATCTTGCTCTTGTTCTTTCTGCCGACTTGATTGTGTTGCTGATTAGATAGGCTGTTACGGTTAATACACAAAAAAAGTCCAATGTGTTTTTAAAAAGAACTTCAACTAATCTGGGACAAAACCCACTAAATGCCTTAGCCATAATCATATGGCTATTGCATGGTGTCACTACAGGGCAGAGTTCTGGCTGTTTGGAACCTTATTTGTTCATTTCCATATCTTAACATGTTTGGATTTCTTTTGAAGTGTAGCCTTAACTCAGAACTTCCTGGTTTTGGAATAATTACAACATCCCCATAATGTTTGTTATCTTTACGTTACCAATATGTACTCTCAACATTAATGTAGAATTTCTGTCTGGAAATGTATATTAGAATTCATTATCTCATGAACAGTAGATACATATGAACACATGAAGATGGGGCCTGAGCTCAGCTGCTTTAACAAAAGTGGTTGTGAGGGGAAAACGCCTTGCTATATATTTCCCCATCAATGTACAGATTTCCACACTGCGGAGCCACTACCACACCTGCAGATTACAAACCCTTCCTTCTCTTCCCCCAGGCCAACTACAGTTGATTAATTTTGCATTCCAAAAGTAATTAGTTTCCGGTCCAACCTCACCAGCCATAAAAAAAAAAATTTAAATCACAATCTCCTCAGTACAAGCTCTATTCTGCATTCCCATATGCGAAACTGCTGAACTAGAAACACACTCCCTCCCCGCCCCCGCCTCCTCCCCGCTTTTGTTTTAACAACAGAGTCAGAACTGCATCACCCATTATATATCCATTCCTTCTGGCACATGGAGTAAGAGAATAAGAACACAGGTATTTAAACACAGCTTGGAACTCTGTTAACTGGAGTTGAGAAGCAAAACCTCTACACCAGAGACTGATGTTGTAAGACACAAATTGGAAGAACAGACCTTTTAAGGTCACATCTAGCCCATTCCTTGTCATGCCAGTAGCAAGAATGTTCCATTTTGTACATTTACTCATGCACTGTCCAGTTTAAAACCTGCCAAAAGTGGAAGCACAAACGGATCTGTTAGAATACTTCCTTTATCTCCATGTCAAGCTTCTGATCCGAGCACAGACTATCACATCAAACTAATTTTTAAGAAGCAGTGATGGAGTTCTGGAAACTGTTTACTGCTCTTTGGCAATAAAAGGAACACACCCTTTTGAAAAGTTGTTCCAGCCATTATGGTCTTTCCTACACACAGGCAACATCTGCTACCAATATGCTCACTTTTCGGAGTTCAGATATGTCTTTGTTCTGCAACCTTTTGTTCCACTGCAACCTCCAACTCAGCCAGAAGTGGCTAACGCAACTGTCCAAGGCAAGACTGTCTAATCTGCCTTTCAGAAGAGTACTCCTTTTCAAAGAAAGCAATGAAGAATGTCCAAAAATCAGCCCACCAAGTTCCACACATCCCATCTCACACAAAGATTAAGCTATCAAATACAGCAGTTCTCAGTTCAGTAAGAGCAGATTTGGAGACTAGCAAATCTTACCAGAAAAAAGATGATGGCTCAATTTAGGAGCAGTTGACTCAGTGTTACACTTCTTGGACTATGCTAAGATTTCAGATGCTAGCTGGAGGAGGGAGGTTACATCTATACAGCAGGGACAATACTGAGGCCTGGTCTACACTGACACTGGCGGTCAACTCATTGATTTTGATGTACTCACGTTGCCCTACCATGGCGTCTTCACCGTGATGTGTCAACAGGAGATGTCCTCCAGTCAATGCAGCCTTACTCTTTTTGGGGTGGGGGTGGGATTTATTACGTCGTCCAGAGAGCACTTCCGGGATCAATTGAGTGGGTCTTTACTGTCCGCTCAATCGATCCCGCTGCATCGATCCATGCAACCCCAGCAGTGTAGACATACCCTGAGTCTGCATAAGGCTCAACTCCCTATCTGAAGTGGGGTGCCATTTCTTTTGCTGCTGATTTTAGATACTCTATAGCAGTGGTTCTCAACCTATTTATCATTGTGGGCTGCATATGCAGCTCTGTGTTATGGGGGCTGCATCCACACAATATATATGTTCCCTGTATGCCACTGAGGATGTCACATTGACCACAGCTGTGTGTTGATCGGGCTGCAAGCAGCCCGGGGGTTGAGAACTACCATTCTACAGCCGAGCTCTAGCCTCTTACAGACAAATTCAGGCAAAATGAGTCAATATGGCACCTCCTGATCCAGACAGGAGGGTAACTGCCTCAGCTATAACGGTCTCCCTATGATGTGTGGGAATGTGTGCCTAAATATTGTTAGTGTAACAGGGTAGCTGAAAGCAAAGGTGCACCTCCCAATTCCTGGATGAAGTTGAGGCAAAGAAAGAAAAATAGTCTGACAAAGTTTATCAGTCAGATCAAAGAGGGCTTTTTGTATTTTTGGAGAAAAATCAACTGCAGATCCTCAACAAGCAGGCCCTTATATACAGGGGACTGATAATGGAAACTCTCCATTACGTCTTTAATCTGCTGCCAAAGAGAACTGTCTACATCCCAAGAACAAGACTAGTAGAAAGAAATGAGGAGAGACAGAACTATAAGGTCATCTGGTTCACCACTGTCAAATCAGGCTGGCTTCTCTGCAACAGAGAATGCAGTTCCTGGAAACCCAGCAGACTTTAAAAATGCATACGTTCCATCAGCCATCCATGTGAAACAGCTGAGAATGATGGACAAATACATCCACAGAGAATGAGAAAGAGGCCAGGGATGATCCACTGGAAGGGATTCCAGATCAACCTATTTTAAAGGCTCAGTCCACAACAGGGACTATTAGCCACCTTTCTTCTGGAAATCAAAGGTGGCAATAAGTCTGATTAGCCAAAGAAAAGCATTCTTTAAGTGCACAGATAGTGATAGTCATCAATCGCAAAAGGGAAGAAAACCTTTTTATGTAGAGAGCTGCTGACAGACATTTTTCAAAACTGCCTAAATGATTTAAAAGCCTAAAATCTCATTGAGAGTTAATAGAACTAAGTGCCTACAGCCAGGTTTACTCTCAAAAGTTAAGTCAACCCAGCTACGTTGCTCAGGTTGTGAAAAATCCACACCCCAAGAAATGTAGTTAAACTGACCTAACCACTGGTGTAAACAGTGCCAAGCGCCAGAATTCTTTTGTTGACCTAGCTACCACCTCTCAGGGAGATGGATTAACAACGCCAACAAGAGAACCCCTCCCATCACTGTGGTGAGCGACTACACTGAAGCAATACAGCAGAGCAGCTGCACGGCTGCTATAGCATATCAAGCCATAAGTCTCATTTTCAAGAGTGATTTAGATACTTTTGAAAATTTTACCCACCATCACGTAGATTGTTCTTCACAAATTGCAGTGATCAAAGTTGCTGTAATGAAATTAACACAAACAATGGATGCTGACTGTTCTGAAGAAGTCCTTTTATATTTAGCAGTTTGATATGAGCCAGGCAGGATCTGGAGTGGAGCATGCTTTTTTGGAGAAACATTTGAGACAGCTTACAAGAGAAAGGCAGGCACGCTGAATGCTCAACATGCTTATTTTACCTTCAGGTTGCTTTATTAGGTTATAACATTCAGCTATTCACAAAGACATTTTACAAATGCAGAAAGATATGTGCATAGAGACAGCAACTACTTCCCATTTCATAGGAAATAGGGAACAGCAAGATAGCATATAGTTTTCAGTGCATCCACTGTTGGATGGACTATATCAGCTGTATCATCACAGGTCCCATTCTTATGGCTGGGGCAACTTCAAATTAACATTAACATTTTACAGCAGTTGCAAAGACACAATAAACTCAGACAGTTTGCTGGGATACTCTGGCTGTCAGTTCCTGGAACTGAATCTTCCAAGGTGAAAGCTAGAAGGGTCCTCACCTATGGAACATGTGCACACTGGTGGCAAGTCAGGATTAGAGTGTTGCACTCTTTGCGACAGCATAAAAAATTCAGCTGTTTAATTCAGGCTTTTTAATTACCATTACAATCAGGCATGGGGCTAAATTCTCATTCTGAATCACTTACTGTTGAATCATTTGTTGATTAGAAACGGAATGTGTGGCATCCACGTTCCATGATAATAGATACCTTATGAGTAAAAATATACCAGTGGATCTAAGTTTTCCCCCATCTGAGGTCCACATCATCAGCTTCCTAAAAGCTTGACAGCAAATCTAATTAGCCTAAATACAAACTAGAACACAGCCACAATCACTGTTAAGATAGAAATGGCCTGCAGACTACAGATTCCAACATGCACCTTGACATGGTTACTGTCACTACTGGTAGTCACCTGGGAGATTATTCTAGAAACTGATTTATTCATCTCTGGAAAAATTCTTTAAAATACAGGTAGGAATATGAATATTCTTACTCTGAACGTCCATTATTTGCACCAATGTATTAATTAACATTTTAGTGTATTTCTCAAAACTAGAGAGAAACATGATTGAGCATAAATCCTCTGAAGAGTAATCACAAACTAATAAAAGTATAGTTTCACTTAAAATTCAGACTAGCAAAATAAAAATCACATAAATTAGGCTGCACCAGTTAAGGAGTTAACACAGGTATGGATGAAAATACATGAGAAGATGAAAACAAGCTGACAAATGTATTTGCACACTTTCAGAATTTGTTTTCTACTGACTATTACTCCTATGTGCCAATGGCGTTCAGCCAGCCTAGCCAGTACTCAAAGTACGGATGCAAGTGGCAGCATGGGAATGATTCTGCTAAATATGATATGCTCACAGTTTGCTCAACTAACACCTAATTTGCACGAACTGAAGTGACTGTGGTCATCCTTATCTTTAATGTGAAGACGAGACCCACAGAGACATCAGACCCTAGCCAACATGTTGTGCTCTAACTTGATCACAGGACTCAGAAACACTGTACAATGGGATTTTAATCTCCTTGCTCTGTGCATTCATATTAAAAAAGTGAAAGAAATTAGAGACTGCATTACAGAATTCAGTGGGATTATTCAATTGGAAAGCTGTCCTTATTACACCCTCCAGTAAACATCACCACTGCATTAATTCATTATTTCCCTACAAGACCAATTAACACTGATGTTCAATTCCACAATAAAGAAAAATCTTTAAAATGTGGTAGACGTCAATACAAGCTTCACTGACAATTTTAACCATGGAGCTTCTAATCTCAGTTGCCAAGTGAAACCCTTCATTTGCCCGTGTTGTCAATATATGACCTGCCTCATGCTTAAACAATGTAGTGCAGCTGCTTCAGTTATAGGAAGCATGGAGACCCAAAACAGATGGAAGGTAAAAAAGGATTTTCCATGTTTCCTAGAACAAGCCTAACAGATCAGTTTAAGAAAAATCATGTGCTGGTTTGGCAATTCCGACTACAGCTACTAACTTCTAGATTAAATTTAACACGAAAGATGGCATTTCTCAACTTCCTGTTCTGCACGGAACCACACATGGAAATATGCATGAACCTTGTCACTCTTCTCAATACACTTTTTCCCCTACACATACCCTTCCTTCTCTATTTGAGAGTAAGAGACTGGAAACTTTTCCCAAGATCACCTTCACTGTTGGCACTGATGTTTTTATGGGACATCTCAATTTTTTAATGAAATTAATCTTATACCTAAAACTATTTTAAGTCTAAAAAAAACTAACAAGAAGCCATTAAATAAATATTATATTAGAGAACACAAAGGATTCATCAAATTACAAGTATATATCAAAATATTTTTAAAGGTTGAACCTGACTGGCAAGGCGGGCTACCCCAGAAGACAAATCGCTGAAGACTGTGTCTACGATAGACATTTTAGGAAAATCTTCCACATATTGCATTACCACCAGTGCATCTCCATCACTGGGAGTCCCAGTACAGACACAACATCTATTTTTAACCATTGTCTTCTCCAGTCCTGCTCAGAGCAGAACTAGATGATACTGTGATAACTCCCATAGCCACCTGAGTCCTGCCCACGCTAGCACTTCCTGAGTTACTACCAACAGCGGAGCCATACCGGTAGTAGTGGAATGGTGGCAGATATCCAAGGAAATCCAGCACAGACAAGGCTCAGGACTTGAGCTTGGACCCTTCTTCCTGAGTCAACAATGCTGAGGATGCAACAGTTCAAGCAGCAGAGGGAAGGAACGCCCCCAATGCTCCTTTTGTGTCTTCCAAGAACAACAGAGTTACATGATGCCTTAGCTTCTTGGGTGGCCAGTGGCATTTAGCCTTTAGTTTCCTATATTAAACTACAATCTGAGTGTGTACATTCAATAGGTCTAGCATAACTGCACACCTTGTAGAGTTGACTGTGCTTGGTGCTGTATAAGATAAAGGAAAAACTTCGGTCCCACCCTGGGAAGCTTACAATCTAAATCATTGTTGCTTATTCTTAAAATCTCTTTGTATAAACTTACTATTACTTCCATCTAGTCAGGAGATATTAGGCCTTTGCAAACTGGACATATTTACTACTGATACACATCTTTCATGACCAATTAGTTAGGAGCCAATTAAGAGGAGTATAAAAATATTGTGCTTATTTCACTCAAGTGAACAGCAGGGACGTAGCCAGACGTGATCTTCTGGGCAGGGCCTCTGGCTGACAGGGGTATACTGGCCAAAAAACCCCGAAGTTCCTGCTTCCGGTCATGTGACCGGAAGCAGGAACTTCAGGAAGCCACCAGAGAAGACAGCTCCAGTTGCGTAGGTAATTTAAGCGGAGATTGGGTGGGCCTGCCCCTGGTGAGCAGTCCTGCTGAAATCAGGGGCCTTCCTGAATGAATAAGGAAAACACAGGTAATACAGATGTTAAGTTCAAAGCTGCAATTTATTTTCTCTTAATTGCCTAAAGGAAGTTGAAAAGTTGGGGGCTACAACCTGGGAACATTACTATACTGCATCACTGTTACTCCTTCAATAACAATTGCCTATATTTAAGTGCATCACCACAACCACCCATGATGATCTATAAAGAAAACAAGTTCAGGTAACTGTTACCACTGCTCATGTCTTAAGAGTTTGACCCACAGCAACAAGCACCAAATTCTGATTTTGAAGCCCAGTGAAACTCCAGTAAAGTCCATGGGAATGCACAAGCCGTAAAGCAGCACAGATTTTGGTCTGATATACTACCTTGCATCTTACAATTACGGCATTAGCAGTAGTAATCGTTAACTGGCCTCCTTTGAAAATGCATACTGAAAAAGGGATTGTAATAACTCCCTCCCAAGCCAGACTATCTCCACCATTTACCTAACCTCAATCCATAGAATTTTCTTTTCATTGCCCACACAATAGGATGCATGGCTTCCTATGCCAGCCATTACCACATGTGTAAAAGTTTCAGGAATGACACTCTGGTAGACGCAAGAACAATGCAAAAAGTTTCAAGTCTGGTTTCTCACTGAGAAGAGTTAAAACAAAATGCTTCAAAATGAGTGCAAGGTTCCATATATCTACATCTATCTATATCTCCTTCCACCCCCTTTTCTGTGTGCTTGCCTGACTTTGCCTACTCACTGCCATTCAGGTTTGCTGATGCCATTACTGATAAGAGTCTTGCAGGCCCTGAGGAAGAGAGTGTACGTGAGCTCTGGCAAAGCACTCCAGGAGAGTGATGTCATCATGCTAGCAAAGGAAACCAAGTACAACCATCAACATGCAAATGACTATACACAAAGTGCTGCCCAACACACAACGTTAGCAAACTGGAAAAAACAGAGAATGATTCCTCCTCACCCTTCTTTCCATCTTAGGTGTTACTACTTGTCAGAGGCATAGCTATGGGTGGGTTTGGGTGGGCCATGGCCCCATCCACTTTGAAAGCAGGCCCACCCAATTGGTTGCCCCTGCTGCAGATGTTCCGCTTAACTTGCTACCGTGGCAACTGGAGGGGCAGCTTAATTTCTCCGCCAGTCGCTTCCCTGAACTTCCTGCTTCCAGCCACATGGACGGAAGCAGGAAGTTCAGGAAGCGACTGGCCGAGAATCACTAAGCTTATTTTGCTGCCAACACTCCGCATAAGCTACCTTGGCAACTGGAGCGGCGGGCAGCTTAGTGATTCTTAGCCGGTCGCTTTCCTGAACTTCCAGTCACGTGGCTGGAAGCCGGAAGTGCTTGTTTTTCCACCAGGCCCACCTGAGTCAGCCACAGGCCCTGCCAAAACATAAGTCTTGGCTATGCTCCTGCTACTTGTTACAAATAGGTGCCAAACTTTAAGATGAAAATTTGATTTTCAAGTTAACTATTTCCCTTTAACTTGTACTTTTGCTTATATTTGGTCTTGGAAAACTTTGTATCCGGATAATGCCAACAAGTTTCACAGTGATCCTGTCCCTATATACCATCTCTAGATGCTCCTAATATCCAGCAACACTGGCAAGATGCTGTACTTGGATTCTGAGGGCCATGAGCAGCTTATTCCAGGTGTAGACATATACCACTTGACCACAAAGCAAGTAGTCTGTGCAGTATCAGAAGACCTGAAGAGAGCTCTGTGTAGCTTGAAAGTTTGTCTCTTTCACCAACAGAAGTTGATCAAATAAAAGATATTACCTCATCTACCTTGTCCCTCCAATATCCTGGGACCAACACGGCTGCAACCTGCAAACAATACCTTGAGTGGCACCGCCCTGATTAATCCACTGATCGCTTTCTACCTCCATAGTTAATTTAACTTTTTGTGTTTTCTTATTAATATTGAGATTTTGACAGACTGGTAGACTAAGTAATTAAATTTAGATGTCAACTTTCCTTTAGGGCAGGCCTACACTACCACTTAAGTCGATCTAATTTATGTCACTTAGGGGAGTGAAAAAAAGACTCCCCTTTGAGTGTTGCAAGATATAGCAACCTAAGCGCTGTCCACACCAGCGCTATGTCAGTGGGAGACACTCTCCCGCTGACATAGCTTCCGCCTCTTGTGGGGGTGGAGTTATTATGCGCTCTCCCATTGGCATACAGCATCTTCACCAGATGTTGTGCAGCTGCACTGATGCAGCACTTCTAGTGTAGACCTGCCCTTAGTGCCTAACTCCAACTGAGTCTCAATGCCCTTGTGCTCATTCTGTCTACTGCCTTCTTACTTGGTCTGGGGCCTCTCTTGAGGGAGGCCATTCACACAGCCTAGCCTCTGTAGATACAGCTAGATAGAACAAAGTTTGATGGCATTTGCCTCCCCACTTGCTTATTTATTAATGATCAGGGCATCTCCTCATGCCAAAAAATAATTTTAACAAACAGCTTTTCCCTATTTCCCCTGATTAATTGTTTGCCACTGGAACCCAACCTGGGACCACAAATACTTTGATACAAAAAATGGCATTACACCTTCAAATTAGGAATTCAAACATCTTCTTATGAACTTTGCACACAGCAAAATAATAAGAATGATGGTGATTCAAGTTACAACATTATGTCTATGTACTCCAATGAAAAGCAAGTCACCAAAGAATCTGCTATCAGAAAGAGCAGAAATACAGAAAGATTTTTTAAAGGACAATCTAAGTTTTATATAAACTCACCTTAAATCTTTTGTCCTGAAGAACTTTCTTAATGGCCACAAGCTCTCCTGAATCACAGAGTTTGGCTTGATACACAACACCAAAAGATCCGTTTCCAATCACCTTGGTGTCTGTGTACATAACTTCTTGCGGTCGGTCCGGACCCTGTCCAGGAGTTGCCACCACCGTAGTCACTTTGCTGCCATCTTTGTCTCCTGGAAAAGCAGAGAACATTGAGTTAAGATATGCGTGAGAGAAAGAATATCAGCCAGGTTACCACTGAAGATAGTATAAAACTAAGTAAAGTTATGCTACCTTAACGTGATAGGAAAGGGAAAGGAAACCATGCAAAGAAAAATGTAATATACTGTTTGGGACATATTTAGTGAAATATGTGCGTCAGACAGAGTATCGATTTCTAACGTCTTCCATGCAATACACTTTATTTATATTGCCTAATATATACCAATCCACTTCCCAATGTTTTATTGTAACTACAGCAACCAAATTGCCAGTTTAACCAGCAGAGCAAGAACTCTTTCCTTCAAACATATATGTCTAGCTACAAACAACAACTTTGGAAATGCTTGTCAAAACTCCATAGTTAAGACTGCAATCAGCAATCCATTAAGAGTCTAAAACCTTGTCTATACCAGGGAGTTCAGCCCTCAGCACCTGGACACGTAGTTAACTGCACCGGTGTAACCCCACTAATATAGACAACAAAAGCCACCTCAGCCACAATTTGCACAAATGCTGCTTAATATCATTTGAAACGAGGCTAAGCTGCATTGATACAAATTACAATTTATCGCAACTTGCCCTATGTCTACACTAGCATTTGCACTGATTCACTTATACTGATGGCCATAACTGAGAAATTCCCAATGCAAAGAAAGCCTTATTTGACAAAATGCTCCCTCTCACACACACACACCTAATAGGAACAAGCTAGCCCTATACTTTCTGTAGTCATTTTAGCTTAAGGAAATATTTTTGGGAGTTTCAGAAGTTTAGGATAAGTGTTTAAAGTGATTCATTTTCATTTTCAAATCCGTAAGATGTATTACAATTCTTTGATCCCCTTCTCTCAGAAACCGCACCATTTCTAAAACCCACAAATTTGCACAACATATGCATTAGAAAACTGGTTTTGAAATAGTAAATTTATTTATAGCGTTCATAGTTACTGACTGGATTATTTTCACCAAAGCGGCTGTGTAAAAATTTAGTTTTTTTACGCTCTCCAAATGTTCAGCTCTAAAGCGATTAAATCAAGTGCATAAACATATAACTGTCTCAGTTATGAGCCAGTTTATTTCAAGTCCCAGAAAACCTTGAAGTGGTGAATAGGCTTAGCTTCCTGTGTTCTGGGAAACTCCTAAACTCTCCAGGGTCCCTGAGCTACCTAGTTATCCCCTTCAGCTCTTGCAACCCCAAAGTTCCTAACTCTGCAGGATCCCCTAACTCCCCTTCCCTTACTTTGTAAGGTAGTGAGAGCTAAGAGGGAGGGGCAACCTCATAGCTCAAAGACCCAAGCAGTAAGAATGACTATTAAAATATGAGTTTGAAAAGTCCATTCACCTGTGGCAGTAACAATCTTTTCCAGGCAAGGACCACCAATGTCTGCAGAATCTAGCTGTCCTTTTTCACTGCTACTACTGAGAATCCTGTGAGCAGCAGCAAAACATACAGAACCAGGTCAATGTCACTGTCTTGGGAATTAATGTTCTTTCTCCCTTTCAGCAGTTGAAAGGGGCAGGGACACGCGTAAGGTTTCGAAATGATCAGCTCACCTACTAGCCAGAGGCCAGAAGAGATACAACCACAAAGCAAAGTCTTCAGACAGCACTCTGGTATGAATTCCTATTTTCTCCTTTTCCCAACAGCTGAGGAGAGTTGGAGAGCACCTTGGTTTCTCACTGAGGCATCACCCCTGGACAGTGGAATCACTGATTTAGTTTAACTTTCCAACTATTAGCTATCTGGTAACAATATGAAGGCTGGCTGGATGGGTTAAAAAGTTTCTTTTAAAAAGAGAACCTACTTAATTAAAGATACATAGAAGACAGTCCCCTATCCTGAGGAGCCTATAAGAAGGAGGGGAAGAAGTAGAAGAGGAAAAATTACAATAAAAGAGTTAGAACGCATATGGAAAAAAATATAGATAAAAGGATGCAGAAAAGAGAAAGCAGACAATGCAGAAAAAGGGCTTATCTACATAGGGGTTTAAATCAGATTGCTTTGATATGCCTTATTTAATATTCAATACACAAGCTGCACTGATAGCGTGCACATGGGATGGCTGTGCTTTCTTCCAGTTGCCACCCGAATTGCATGGCAGCAGCTTGCCACGTACAAAGTGCATGGCATCCTCTGAGGACAGCCCACGGTCCTCTGCTTTAACGTTGAGCAGTCTGCATTTTGAGATTTTTCACTGAGCATTGTGGGATGCATAGCAGAAGCCAGGAGGGTTCCAATTTTTTAAAAATCCCATGTTTCCACTGTCTCCATCCCATATGTCTTTTCTATGTGGGCCAGGGCCATTTTTTAATTGCTGTCAGCAATATGGACCCAACAATGCTCCACACCACTATGCCAGCAACTGCAACCTTTTGTGAGATATGTGCTGAACGAGCCCCGGACTTGCAGTGGCAGGGTACCAGTGTGGTGCCCCATGTTCATGGAGAAGTGAGTTGCCAGTACCACCTGGAAGCTGAACACTCCTGAACACTACTAGGCTGCGGCCAACCAATTTGTTTGAGACCATTTTCATGTAGGCGTGTGATGCCATGGATAAGGTACTGCTGCACCAGTTTATAAAAGCTTGGTAATGCACAGGAGATTATTGATGGCTTTGCACACATCGGATTCCCAAGTTGTACTGGGGCACCTGATAGAATCTATGAGCATATTTCTCTGCCGCCCCCCCCCCCCCGCCCCCTCCCACACTCCCCTTCCCTCTCGCCAATTAGGGCTCAGAATTTATAAACTGAAAGGGATATTTCTCCATGGTGCTCAAAGGACTGGTTTCTAAACATAAATGCAGGATACCCTAGAAGGGTCCATGATGCTAGGATCTTTCAGAAAATTCAGGTCTATTTACTTGGGTGGATAAAAGACAGTTTGCCCCCAGGATCACTATGTACATGAAAGGTGTGGAGATTGCTTTGGTTATCCTAGGAGACCTGGCTTATTCCTCTGCTTCCATGGTTAATGAAGCCATTCACAGGCTGCTTGGTCAGGAGGAAGGAACTGTTTAACTATCACCTCAGTAGTTGCAGAATGGCAGTGGAGTGTGCATTTGGCCATCTGAAGAAAAGATGGCGCTGTTTGTGGAATTGGTTGGAAACTATAGGGGAAAAAAAATGTGCCTAAGATTATAGCTGCATATTGTAAATGTGAGAGTAAGGAAGAAAACCTGCATGAGGGTGGGATGCTGAGGTGCAAAGACCTGCTCAGTGGTCTGAGCAGCCAGCAAGGCATACAATAGAAAACTGAAAAAACAGTGAAGGCAATACCGTCAGGGATGCCTACCGCTCTTAGTTTGAGTCTCAGGCCTGAAAACGTGCAGCTGGACATCCAGCCGTTAACCAGTAGAGGATGAGGGGAACAGAGGGGCTGAATTGTTAGTAGTTTCATTTAGAGAATCATAGAAATATAGGGCTGGAAGGCACCTTGAGAAGTCATCACGCTCAGCTCCCTATACTGTGGAATGACAAAGTAAAGCTAGACTGTGCAGGACAGGTGTTTGTTCATCCCATTTTTTAAAAATCTCCAATGACAGGGACTCCATAACTTCCCTTGGAAACTTTTTCCAGAGCTTAACTACCCTTACAGTTGCCAAGTTTTTCCTAATATTACTAAATCTCTCTTGCTGCAGATTAAGCCCATTACTTCTTGTCCTATCTTCAACACACCTGGAGAACAACTGATCACCATCCTCTTTATAACAGCTCTTAACATATTTGAAGGCTGTTATCAAGTCCCTGCTCAGTCATTTTTCCACAAGACTAAACATGCCCAGTTTTTTTTAAATCTTTCCTCACAGGTCAGGTTTTTTAAATAGCAAGTACCCCCTAACTTCTGAAAATTTTAATAAGTACCCAACACTCAATTTTCCACTCTGAGAAATACAATCTTTTTCCCCTTTACCGCTGGATGACTATTTCTCGTAAAGCAGGAGACTTCCAAGTTCTGCAATGCGGTGTCGCTGTGGCAGATCACAAAACCCTCTGCTGTTTCTCTCCTCCTTCCTCCATATAGGAGCAAAGATCAAGGCCAGCAAATCACTATGGCCTGATGGTGGGGTCACATGGTGTTCTCCTCACACAGGTGGGAACTTGTGAGGTATGAGCAGGCACTAGCAACCCACCAGAGTGGATAGCAGCGCTCCCCATGGCCATCCTTAGGGGGGTGCGGACCTGGGGCAAATCACACTGTGCGGGCCCCTCTTAACATTTTTATACTGGTAAAATCTGGGGCTGTCATAGTTGTCAATTTCACGGCTCAACTAGAGCCGTGAAATTGACAAGAAAGCCTGCAGGTAGAGCCCAGCTCCAGGACTGGGCAAGCCACTGGGCTCTCTGCCTGGCTCTCTGGGCACCGGGCTTTGAGCCGGGGAGGGGAGCTGCCACCTGGGCAAGTTGCAGTTGTCTGCTGTCTGGCTGCCAGCCCGGGAGGTGGGCGCCTGCCACCTGCTCTGAGCTGGGGTGGAGGAGGCTTCCGCGCAGACTGAGACCTGGGGATGTGGGCAGGCAGCAGGCAGCTGCTGCCCGTCTTCAAACTGAGGCACAGGAGGCTGCCTCTTGGCTCAGAGCCGGAGCGTGGGTGGCAGCCACCCAGCTGTGAACCCAGCTCGCAAGGCGCAGGAGGCTGCCACTGGGCTCCTACCTGGGAGCTGGGACCGGGCAGGACGTGGGTGGCTGCCACCTGGCTTCCCAAAAAGTCGGCAGCTGCCGCTCAGCTTCCCAGGACTGGGACGGCTGCTGTCTATCTCCCAGCTAGGAGGTGGGACTGGGCAGGAGGCCAGCGGCTGTCCCTTGCCTCCCCTAGAAGCCGGCAGCTGCCGCCTACCTCCCAGCTGGGACTCGGCGGGAAACAGGCGGCTGCAACCTGGCTTCCCCAGAAGTCGGCGGCCGCCGCTCACCTCCCTTCACTGGATTTTTTACTGTGTATCCCCTGCCTGTGTCTCACATACCCCCAGGGGTATGCATACCACAGGTTGAGAAACTATGTTCTAAACTTGTATCACTTTTGTTGCTCTCCTCTGGACTCTCTACAATTTGTTCCCATCTTTCCTAAAGTGTGGCACCCAGTATTTGACACAGTACTCCAGCAGAGGCCTCAACAGCGCCGAGTAGAGCAAGGCAACTACCACCCACATCCTACATATGACCCTAGAATGAAATCAGCATTTTTCACTTATGGGTAGAGGAAGTGAAACATTGTGGCAAGCCTTCATTTATCTTATATTTGTGCCTAGATTTTTGTAAAACCTTATGAATTATTTTAAATTTATGGATTTTCTGTAGGAAACAGACGACTCAATGAAGATTTAATAATAAAAACTTAAAAATTCAATTATATTATATTGTACCCAGAAATAAACATTTCATTAAAACAATAACGAAACACAAATTCAAAGTGACAGTGCAGTGCAGTGTAACACACAACAAGGGGAAGAGAGATCCAAATCAGAGGCAAGTATACGCCTTGCTGCTACTACTTGTTCTTTGGCCTTCTGTCGTTAAGGGGCTAGATTCAAAGTCTAGACTCATTCCATGCCTCAACAGAGCTAGGCTGCCAGGTGCAACTGTTTTCACTGGCTTGAACTTGGTTCTGTGACGGGAATGGCCTCTGTGAGCATGGCTGCAGGAAGCAGATGCTGGTGTTCTGTATTGTCCCAGAGCTGCAGAATATGGCTAGGTCCCCATTGACAGCACTGAATTGCTTGCTGTCCCTGGTCACTGAGATGCTGTCTTTGGCCACAACAATGATCTTTCTGGACTGCTCCATTTCTTTTCCCCTCCCCATTCTCAAGTACAGCCTCCACCTTCCTGCTGATTTCAGGGGGGTTTTAGGGACTCTGCAATGAGGTCTGTGAACTTTTCATCCTGAGTTTTCCATTTCTTCCCCCACTCAGATTGGTCGTCCACTCAGCTGTTGATAAAAGCCCAGTCCTTGAAGGTTTGGGCCACTGATGATGCTGTAGCTATGGGAACAAGGAAAAACTCAAGTGGTTATTCATATTCCAGAGAGGCTATGATGGCATTTTTATATGCCTTTCTGACTTTTCTTCCCAGTCATGGTGGAACCTTAGAGTTGGTAAGTGGTGTATGCATGAGGATGACTGTATCCCTAACATAAAGCTCTTTTCCTGGAAGAACACGTTATAGAGCATTTATACCTCAGCCACGAGCTGTAGTCTCAATACTTTTATGGATATGCAATGTCCATGTCTGCCTTATGTAAAGTTAGAATACTAACCAAACTTTTTTTCCTGTAACCACTGGTGCAAACTGTTGAATTTGGCACAATGTTTTTCATTATTCGAATCTGCTGTGGGAAGGAGTGTGGGGTGCAGACAGCATGCTGCTGCCTGCCATTTTGAGCTGGCAAACGGGGTTTGAGAAGGGTGTTCATTGGGCAAGACAGATATGGGAAACCAAAAGGAAAATAGACAGATGGGCACATGCCTTTGGTGGTGTGGGCTTGAATAATCGTTGGGGCGTTCGTACAGAGACAGGTCAACTGCCATTTCGAAAACATGTAATAGGGAGACCGTGTGGGCCCAAGGAGGTGGGGACTGGAGACTCAATAGTTTTAAACTTAGATATCTGTATGCGGAGGTTACATCCCGTACCGGCCTAAGTTTCTGGCAGGAATCAGGCTCACTTCCTACTTAGCCATCACGGTCCTGAGTCCCAAAAAGAGCCTGACTTTCCAGGGACAGCTCTTCACTGTTCATCCTGCCATGACTCTTTGTGCTCATCCTTGAGCAAGGTCTACAGCCTTCTAGGGTTCAGTAGTGGAATAACTGATCAAAATCCTGTGTAGTGTCTCAAAAAATCGGACTGGTCATATTTTCACTGCTGGACGGTTTCCTGGCATCGTTGGTTTTAGCGTACATTCTCCTCAGCTGTTTGCTCTTTATCCTGCACTGGTTGGCATCCAATTGTGACCCTTCATGGACCTCTATTTAGCAGTATCCACATAAAGTTTTATTCCATTATCTGGCCACAAGAGCTTCCGACACTGAAACTTCTCCTCAGATGGCGATAAGATCCAGGGTCCAAGCGTGGCTCCAAAAGGCTACTCAAGGCATGTTGTAAGGCTTCTCGAGTACTATTGCAGCAATGCAGATATACTCAAATCCATGAGCAAAAGGGCCAATTCAATGCCAGTTTTTAAATGGGGGAGGGGACATCCAGTGAACCTGACATCAGATCAGTGGAGGACACACAAACAAACAGACAGGTCAGTAACAATTGCCTGCAAAGCTGTGGGGGATAGCAGTTGGAGGACTGCTAAAGTAGGGCATAGCAGCAGTGTGTGCACACACACAATACACCAAATTAACTCAATTTTCATCAAACTTCGTTCATTTTGAAACAGGACTCCAGAATTCATTATAAATGCAGAGGTAGTGAACAATAATGAACTGTGCCATGGTGCACTTAATCTGGTTTAACACCCCCCCCCCCGCCATGTACCAAAGCCCTAGGATACCCTACAATCTATTACAAGAAAAGGGAAAAAGTGGAATGAAGCCAGGAAGGGAAAGAAAAATATAATAAAAATGAGAGTTAAGTCACTTTTTAAAAAAATTAATGAACAAAATGCTGATGGACAATATGTTGCAATCAAATACAACACAAACGTCACACAGTATATTGTGGGTTTTTTTTTAAAAGGTGGGGGAAGGGGGGAGAGAGGAGCACAAGTACTTTTCAACACGGCTAGTAGGCTGAAGTCCTCAGGCTACTGTGTATCTGGTAAATTTTTCAACCTTTGCTATTAAAATTTTGGAGAAGAAGGGAACGGGTTTGTAGGCAAGCCAGTTAAAAATTTAAGCACTTAAATGTTAGAGGCTGAAAGCAAAATGAGCAGGATTTAAATAAAGTTGCCAGGAGATCTGTCCTAATGCCTCTCCTTAGAGCTGGAGCCCACTTAGTCAGCAGGAACTCTCCTGGGGCACTCCTCCACCAGATACCTGGGCAACAAAAGCTGGATTTAAAGAGTATTACTCAGTGGTCCTGAGCTACCTGGCTAATCCCCACAGAGCTGAGAGGGCAGGTACTAGAACCTATTCAGCTCCTTGAAGTTCTCCTTGGACTACAAGAAAACTAACTCATGATTGTGCCCATTAAGCTCTATAGTGCTTAAAAATTTAAGCACTGAAGTATTTAATTAGCTCAGCTAAGAGCTACTGTGCCTTTACCAGCTAATATTTTAAGGAGCTCAAAGTAGCCTAGACTCCTTTTTCCTTGCATTTCTTTTTATAAAAATGTAGCAATTTCCTCCACAAAAACTCTGTAAATTTATAGTTAAGGTAGTTCCACTAGTTAACCTACAAATGCATCGTAAGAACTTTACAATTACAAGCGCTAAGGATCAATAAGTATGGATGTGACTGGTACAAGTAATTATAAACATTCCACTACCCTTACAGTTCATCAATGTTACCTACTTTTAAAAATTCACCTTACACATTTCACAACCTTGATTCTGACCATAATACATACTTACAAATTTTATATATACCACATTATTTATTTATATTGTGGTAGCACCAAGAGTCCCCAGTGCACAAGCCACTGTAATAATCAAACACTTTACATATTAGTTGAACAGTACATGCAGGCCCATACAATATTTGTATGTGTCCTAGTCTTAGTTAGGGCCTGAGAAGCAAGATTTGACTGTTTGCACTTGCCAGCTAATCAGCATTTAAACAAAGTTTACCTAAACCATCTGGCAAATGTTGGTTTTAGACCTAGCATAGATGGAGAGCTACTGAAGAGGGAATGGCTTTTAAAAGTACTAATTCTTCTCAGAAGTCTTCACCACTATGTGCGAGTTGTAACTTGTAGAGAAAAACAGAAGCATTATACCAAACTTGGACTTAATGAGAAACTAAGTACTTTAGTCTGTACTTCTCTTAGTGTTATACTCACTGGTCCCTGGAGGCATTTGTACTGGCACACAATTCTTCTCAAGGCCTTAGAATGCAAAATGTCTATAAGAAAACTAAAATACTTAAAATTATTTCTTCTGAAAACCTAAAGACGGACCAAAACACCAAATATCAAGTAATCTTCAAAGCATATCTCACAACCAGGCAAAGAGTCTACAACAATATGAAAGTGGTTGTTTTCTAGTACACTGAAGTGCTGGTGGCAGTATGTCCCAGCTTTATTATAGCTATGAGACTGGACAACTCCCTCCTTCATAAAATCAAACTCCAGCTAAACAAATAGCCTTTTTAATATCCATGCACGGATGGGAAACTGGTACCTCTCTCTGTTTATAAAACTTTGCACTTATGCTGCATCTTTTGTATGAAGACCACAAAGGATTTCTCAGAGATGTTGTAAGGTTTAGTACCTATGAAGCATTACAACACATTCTACCGATGTAGAAGTTATCCAAACATCAAATGCAGAACTGGAAATAGAATTCAGAAGTCTCATCTGCCAACTACTCTAATCTTTACACCTCACTCCCTATGTTTCAGGACATGCTTACTTATATTAATGTACCCTGCTTTCAAGATACCAGAGAGGATAAAAATCAATTACTTTCTTTTAAAAATAAAATTGGATTTTTTTAATTTAAATCAGATTTATTTAAATCAGATTTTTTTGATTTTTTAAAAAATCCGTCAATAAAATACTAAATTTCTCTCTCATTTAAAAAATAACAGTTACAATTAAATCTCATCACAAACATGCCAAGCCTACACTTATAGTCTCATAAAAATGAATTAATGGCTCTAGTCTGTCCAGCTTAACTACCAGCTCTTGATTCTTGGAAGTTCTGGGCTTTCAGTTTCTCAGCAGACTAAAGTCACATGTGCAAAGAAAGACACAGGTGGATAGAACTGTTGTTGTTCTGTGCTAGTGGAGCTGGGCCAAGCAAGGCAGAGATGTTAGTTAAGACAGAGAGGGCAAAGGACAGAGGCAGAGTAGAAAGAAACAGTGGAGTGGACTGGAAAGAAAAAGGGAAGGCATTATTCAGTATACACACAGCTTCCTATAACTAGGTTTAGAATTTATCACCCAAGTACATGGTACTGAAAGCTGCAGTAACAGAAATCTAGAGTTGCCAGTTGCCACTGGGTGTCATTTTCTTTTTATATTACATAATATATGCCCCTTATTTTGGAACATCATGGCCACAGACCAGAACGGTGATGCCATAAGTCTATTCCCTATTTTACTTCAGCATAACTCAGCTTTCCCAAGGGAACCCTATCTTATATTTGTTTTCTCAAAAAACAGAAGTGCCAGTGAGTTCTATGGGGCTTACTCCAAAATTAAGTGCACTCTAAGTGCAGTCAGTCTCAGCTTTTTTGGTAATTTGCAATCGGATCTGCATCCTTGCTGGAAAAAACCATAAATGATTAACTGAATAATAGAGTCAGAAGAACTGAGAACGACTATTCAAAATCATTTTTGCATTTTGTTTCAGGATCCATCCCATTTAAGCATAAGAGACTGTGACTCTGTCTGCAACAACTTCAAAGTCATCTGTTGGTACTTTTAGCAACAGTGCTGCAACTAAAGTATTTCAGTCAACAAAGTATCAGTAGCAAGCAAAATATTTCAATCATCCAGTAAAACCACCACCAGGGATGGGTTTGTAGTAAGGACCAGCAAATACCAACAAGACACCAAAGATTGCTCGGTTCATTTATGCCACAAATTCTCCTTTTCGCATTGTTAACAATAAACACTTCATTGACATGGTTGAGTCTTTATGACCAGGCTACACTTCACCTAGTAGAGCAGACATTGGTGGAAGGTTGCTAGATACAGTGTATGAGAAGGACAGCGTACATTTAGTGTTGTGATGACTTGTCTGTTAAAGTTAATAAAAATCTGAAAATTTTAAAAAAAAAAAGTTTATGGACAGCCATCAGCCAGCAACTCAGGAGACTGCTGCAACTGCAAATGTGAAACATTTATGTAACATTTAAGATTTAGTTTAATAAAATATAAGTGCTATTGTGTTTGTGTGTGAGATTTAGTTCTTACCCATTCCTAATGTACTGCTGCTGCATCTGCAGCTTGACGCAGGTAATGAGTATTATGTACTATTTCCTAAATTAATAAAAATCACGTTATCTAAAATATTACACAAAGTATACCCTCCTGGATGATGTAAAATGCTGTACTGAGTTGTAAATTAACGTGTTTTAGTGAGCAGATTTGCACCACTGTTTAAGAAATATGTGAAGAAGTATCAGTGGGAAACTTGATTTAAATTAGTAATTTTTCTCTTGGTGATTTAAATCAATTATTTAAATTGCCTTGATTTAAATCAATCAACCCTGAAAGATACTGATTGCAGATATCTTCTTCTGGTACCTTCTCCTGGGAAAAGAGAACACACTATACCAGCAAGCTACAGCTCTATTAAATACTATTTCAATCCATAAATCCATTTTGCAATGTGTCCTGACGAGAACTTAATGAGACTTATTTTACCTTTAATCTCATAGCAAAATTCTCTATCAAGACCCTTTCAAGGTGAATGTTAACCCAACTTCACACATACATAAAATCTAATATATTTGAGTGCCTACTCTGTTACACAACTCATGTAAATTGAGATAGCCATATATGGACAATTACTCCCAGTGAAACATTTCTGAGTTTTAGGAACAAAAGACAATCTTCTAGGAAGCTTACATTTTTGCAAATGCTTATCCAGATGAGAAACTAGATTCCAGCTACTGATGAAAGGCATTTCCTCACTCAATACTGCAGCTGCAGATTTCTATCAGTCACTCAGTTATAAAGAATTGAAAGGTAGTTTGTACACACCTTCCAATGGTGTCTAAACAAGTTAAAAGTTGTCAGTCAAGAGAAAATTTAATTCAGATTAAAGAGTCTATGAACAGTTTATTTGGTTGTTTTTCAGACTGCTCTCTCAAACTCTGCTGAATGACTCTGGAAGAAATCCGTAACTATTTGCCTTATGTTCTGTCAGCTGTTCTGTTTCTGACCAAACAATCTCACTGCACTTTCTGTATTCAGCTAGTTCACCACAGCCCTTCACCACCTTCAATTGTGTGTAAACCTGCCTCCTCCTTTCTCCATTGGAAGGCCAAAATGAGAGAAACCAGGAGGTTCTCTACACCTGTTATCTTCCTACTTTGTGTCCTCTGGACTCTTATGTACTACTCTGAAGCAACACAAGCAGAGGAGTTTGTGGATAGAAGCCTGAAGGTCTCACTTATTTCCTCTTTCATTCCTCTCATATTTCAAGTCTCTCACACACTCACACCTTCCTCTCTGTATTCAGTCAGGCTCATCTGTCCTAAAAGAAAACCTCACTCACCCCCACACTGCACCATCTCTATACTCCTTGAGAGGTTCATTTAAGTGCCTGGCACCTTCACTCTCTTTAATCTAATTCCCTGTTTGATCACCTCCAATCTAGCTTTCACCCTCCCCATTAAAACACATCCTCAGTAGAATCACTAATACCTGCTTCTTTTCTATATCTAAGTGCTTTTCTCCATACTCATGCACCTCAATCTGCTGGATGCTTGACAGTCAACAACCCACTTCTCCTGGATACCTCGGGCTTGACACTCCATCCTTTCCCTTCGGTGTTCTCCTGAGATTGCTCCTTTTTCTCTACAACTGTTCTGCATCTCCCATCAACCATATGGTGATCTAAAGTGAACAGACAAATTGGCATGCACACCCTTAGTTCTTGTTGGGATTAGAAATCCCATGCCCGGATAGGTCCTTTTCCAATCCTCTTGAATCCGGTTTACATCCCTCCTGATGAGCAATAGGGGTGGGAAAACTACCTTTTCACATCACAAGCACTTCTATACATCTCAGCTCAACTGCTTACACATGCAGCTATTTCTAATTTTGGTTCATTTGATCAAGCATTAGTCAGCACTTCAGAAGAAGAGATGTAACATTTAACTCCCTCAAATACCTTGACATGTATTTTTGGTTTTTTATTGCTTTTGATTAGCAAGATGTAGTCACAGGGGAAGCTTCCCAAGACATATTGGGTGAGACTTTCAAAAGTGCCTGTGTAATTGCCATTGACTTTCAAGAGGACTTTTGCTCTTAAGTCACTTAAACAATTTGGAAAACTGCCCTTGTTCTGCCTCTCCACTCCACTCCCCAGAGCGAAAGTGGAGGTGATGAGACAGACAGCCCTGGTGCTCTACTATGTTTTGACATTGAATCTGATAGATTCGTCAAAACATTTTGTTCAGCCAAATCGACGTTTTCCAATGGAACAGTTTTGTTGGAAAATTTCTGAGCAGCTCTAGTGAATATCCATTTTTCTTGAATGTCATGGCAAACATAGTAGAGGGGTGCACTAGAGCTAGAAGTTATCATCAAGAATTGCTGAGGTAGAAAACTAAGATTTCATAAAACACCTTCCTCTGAATTAAGAGTTATCCCTGCCCAAAACATGGACAGAAAGAGGATATATCCCTTCCCTGGCACCAAAATCCTAAAGATGCCCGCTAGATGCCAAAAACCAAACACAGAATTCCCATACCTTCGCAGGCTGCCAAAGCTGCAGCTAAGCCACCAACACCACCTCTAGCTTTCTCCTAACCACCTCTAAAGAGTAGTGCTATCCATTTTCAATACAAAAATCTACAACACACAGAAGAACTGAAAACCTGAGGGCTGCCTAAAATAAATTTTATGTAGAAATAAACACCACAATTATATTCTTAAAATTAGCTATAGTATCACACTGAAACAGTAAGGGGCTGCAGATCAAGGAGTCAGAACCTAGTTATGATATTAATAAGAAAGCAGCTCAACTGATTTTTGTGGTGTTTAAGTCTTTTCTCAATCACTATATGCCCTATGATGTAACAGTAAGCATGTGGATTGCCACATACTAATAAGCAAAACTGCAGGTAAGTGGATACTTGACTCTTATCTGCGATACTCATTAAAGTCAACATGCAGGCACTTTTCTTCTGTCCTATAAATTGAGCAGCTGAAAATACCTATCAAAAGACCATCCAGAAGTAGATCCAGGGATTCTATTACAGTCTCAGCTCCAGTCATTTCACTCAGTGCTGGAGTTCAGTTAGCCTTTTCAGTCATATAATTTACTCTTTTCAAGTTTAGTACTAGCAATATTGCTTGGGAAAGACTGGAAAAAAAAAAAGAGGGTTTTTGTATAGGTATAGCAACAGTCCAATAATAAGTTATTTAAATATACACTCCACAGTCACAATGAGGCTTAACCTCAGAATACAGTTTGCTTTTTTACCATACACACTGCCTCATTTTACACTATTAAGAAGCAATGACCAAGAGAAAAATCAACAGAACACCCATAATACAGTTGAGCCAGTTTATTCCATTCTTCCCAGCAAAAACTTCTCTGAACCATCTCTCAGAAAATGAATGCCATAGAAGGGAAAGTGTGGACAGATGTTCTTCCTAGCTAGTTTATCCTGCTGTCACTTAAGAGGAAAGTCACTTGAGATTTTAAGTTACAGTTTCAATTCAGAAAATACAGAAACATACAACTATAACACAAACACCAGCTCAGTCTATATAGCACTATCAACATCCAACACAACATTCATTGAAGAAAATATACTTGTACAATCTGTGGGGAATAACAAAAATGAGAGCCATAGTTTTATATCTGCTTTTGTACATATAGCTATGCTAAATTATTATTTATTTATATTATCATAGTGCCTATGAGCCCCACTCATGGACCAGGATCCCACTGTGCTTGGTGCTATACAAACACAGAACAAAGATGGTCCCTGCCCTGAACACTACTTGGATGCTCTGTCATCCTCCCACTAGACATTGCTTTTTCCTTACAAGTACCAATGTTTCAAAATCTGTGTAATGGGTCCTGTATAACTGGTACATGGAACTTTTGGGAATAGAGAGGAATCATTAGACAGCATACTGAAGACAATCAGGAGTTAAATAAGTATGCTTTATTGTGGGCCATCTCTCAATGACCAACACCAAGGCTAAGGAGTCTGTACAGCTATTGCACAATGAAGAGTAAAATATTCTAGTTGTGGTTACTGAGATTAACTGGTGTATATTTTTCATAAATAATCTAAACGTTTTGGCTGTTCTTAGGTAGCAGTACAGAGCAGAGTTAAGATTGTCTGGGTGACCTTAGAGTAATTTCCTTACTTTACTTTTTTTCAAATATTAAAAGTGAAAACATTAATTTCATTACCCTAGCACCCAGGAGTCCCCAGTTATGAACCAGGACCCCCTTGTGCTAAGACAGAGAACAAAAAGACAGTCCATGCCCCAAAGAGCTTACAGTCGAAGTATAAAACAAAAGACAACGAATGATTAGAGAGAGATAGGAGAGTACAAGGAAATAATGAGATAATATTGGTCAGAACGATAGGCAATGGTTTCAGCACACCATGGCCTAACCCATAATTTTGTAGCTTCCCAAAACATAACTGTTAGCTGGTAAATTCAACATTCAAAGTTTCCTCCATGCTCAACTTGTCTACCAAAGTAATATGTACTTTCAAATTTTAAATACTAGGAAATAAAGTTTGCTCGGAAATTTCCTTACTTTTCTTCAAATGTTTTTAAGTAATCAGAATCAGGAGTATACCGGGGGCTTGCAAGCTGGGCATGGATTTCAGCGGAGCTTAGAGCTTGTCCACAAAGGTAAGTTGCACTGGTGTAATTTACTTTCTGCCAAATCTGCTCAGAGTCTATACACAAAGGTGTTTGTTTATCTCACACTTACTCTGAAATAATTAATTTAATTTAACAATTTTTAAGAAACCACAGACTTTTTTAAAATGGCAATCTGACAGTATCCAATGTCTATTTTAAAAATCTGAAATAAATTAGAGGTAAGGCTACTTTTTGTAGAGATTTTTTGGTGAAATGGAGTTAATTTTTCCACCTTTCAGTTTCACAAGCGGAAAAGAAGAATGATGAACACCTATATTTGCACTCCCTTGAGACACTGCATCATCACCACAGAAGTAACCAGCTCAGTCCAGATCAGTCCAATTTTACCTGGAAAGTTAAACTGAAAATACTTCACAGCAAGAAAATATGTAACCAAGTGGCGGTAGCAGAGATTAGCCAGGCAGTCCATCGTCCAAAACCATTCCACTTGTGTGACAATGTTTTATTCTTTATGGGTTCTTACATTAGGGATGTAAAATATTAAATAGTTAACTGTTTAGTAGTATTAGTCTTACTGTTAACAAACCCCAGCCTTTTCCGCACTTTTGTTCAAATCCCAACTGCGAACAGCTGCCGGGTTGGGGGAAACAAAAGCAGAAGGGGCTGCTGGTCAGCCAGTCAGAGAGCAGTGTCCGGATACCGGCCTCAGCTGTGGAAGGTTGTGCACTGAGCCTGAGGAGCAGCTGCCCCTCCTACACAGACAGGTGAGGGCAGAGCGGTATCAGACAGCGAGTCCAGCCCTGAGGGGTAGCAGAGCTGTCCCACTGCCATGTGGGTTCGTGGCCCCTCCCTCCCCCAACACATCCACACCCACCCCATCAGGGAAGCACTGCCTGGGACGCTGCCCTCCCCCAGTCTGGCAGTCACCTGGCAGTCATGGGTGGATTGCAAATGTGGGGCATAGGGGCCTCACTCCAGACGCCACTCAAGACAGCCCAACTATTAAAATTACATTGGTTAAGCAGTTAACCGATATAATTTGAATAGTTTAAATGGGTACTTTTTTAAACGTTATTTACATCCTTATCTTACATAGCACTCACCACTGTAATATCCAAGTATCTTACATTGAGTAGTGCACTAAGCAATGTGACTAACACCTGCAGATACTATGGATGGACATTCTCCATCCCTGACAATTTTTCAATCAAGATAGGATGTTTTTCTCAAAGATCTGCTCTAGGAATAATTTTGGGCAAGTTCTATGGCCTGTGCTATACCAGAGGTCAGACTAGTTCATCACAATGGTCCCTTCTGGCCTTGGAATCTATTACTCTAGCACTCCTTTTCCAGGGTGTTGCCAGTCACAATCTGTCAGATTTAGCAAAAGACTGTCGTCACCAAGTCAATCCATAGGTCTTGGTGGTTCGTACATGCTGTATAAAAATTAGCACACAATGTTTTTCTACATTTTCTACCACTGGCCGAGGGATAAATAAGCCTCAAAACTTCAGGACACCCTTAACTCCCTGATCAAAAGGCTTCCATATCTGCAGATCATGCTCTTCAATATATTAAACCACCCTAACGATGATGAGCAGCACCTGGGTACTCAAATAAGAAATTCCCAAGAAGGCTGCAGAGTCCTTCTTTTTAAAAAGTCACACAGCCTGCTTTGTCCCATGGGATTCACATTCCCATGAAACTTAGCACATCAGCTACTGGAGCAGGCATGGTGAGCAAGCTTAAGAACAGATGTGAGGAGACATTTGTCACCAAACTAAAATAAGCCTCAAACCAATATGGATCTCTCACAGTTACCTGATACATCACTTCCAGGAACTGATAAGGCTTCTCTGCCTGTTCAAACTATACTACACTACTGAAAATACTTGGGCACTACAGCCAAGGAGCCTAATCCCCTTGGCACAGACTTTTGCAGTGTTGACCAACTTGCCTAGCTTTGAAGCCAAAGGAGACCTGCTTGTCTCTTCTCAGGGACTAGGTTTGTAAAGCCTCCTCAAGCCGCCTTACCTGCACAGATTCAGGGTGTGAAGGCCTTAAACATTAGCCAGAGATTCAGGAATGGGCTTTGGTAAGAGGGAACAAACCCTGGGAACATACATCTGCCTTGAGAAACATGGAAGAGCACACAGAAAACTTAAATCCACCTTGCTGCTTCAGAACCTTAGAGGCATGTTTGGCATGACCAAAGGACCCTGGATCCAGACTAAACCAAGTACACAATGGCAAGGTTGTTTACCACTAGTCAGTAATTCTATTTAACGAGAAGCATTAGAATAGTTTTACATAACAACCATGTGAAATTGCTCTGGATATGGAGAGGATGCCCCAACACCTGCCTCTAGCTAGGATAAAGAAGAAACTATGATAGCTGGAGCCACTTAGCCCCTTTAAACTTTAAACTCCAAATATCTGGTACAAGGAGAGGGTGCACATATAACTCCAACAAATACTGCTTTCCAGAAGGCTCTCAAGGTGGCACAACCCACAGATGGGAACACACACATCCCATTTTAAAGACCAATTTGGCACTGCACCACATTCCAAGCAAATTTTTATCTGACAAGGTGAAATGAAGTGCTTAATCACATTTTCCTTTAGCTAGGGATAGTTCAGCATACATGTGCTTATTGAATCATTTGTAACAAATGCCAGTGACAAGGCTGATCCCTGGTGCCACACCTCAGTTTTCAACCTGAAAACTTTGCTACAGCACCAGAACATAGTCATAGTGGCAAATAAAGAGTGGGCTGAACACATTTCAGTTTGCAAAGGTATGTCTCCTGCTATCCATTATTTTAGCATTAGTAATAACATGGACAATTTCAAAGGATTAGAAAAAGGCCAGTTCAAGCAGAAATGTAATTTGCTATTGACATTTATACTTCTTGCCAGGGCTCAACGAGTGACTTACTATCACAGTTGTGAGTCATTCCACAAATGTGAGCAATGCCAGTGCAGCAACATATTCTGTTGCCATTAAGCTTGTTAACAAGACAACACCCATCACTCATATGTTTGCCCATTCTATAATGGCATTGTAACCAACAGTGAGGCATGAGGACTTCAGCCACAGCAGCCAACACTTGAATGTATTTTGTTAAGAGAACAGTAGGAGATATACCACAGTTATGTCTCTTCTCCTTAGTGGCTTTCGTATAGTGCAAGGAGGTGGGCTGCAGAAAGAAGGAAGGGGTAAAGAGTTTTGTTCCTCATTATCTAGGGAACTGTTTTTACCTCAGAACGTATGTAAATATAATCCATATACCATGGTGGAGATTACATCCAGAAGAAAACATTTTTGTGGATTTATGCAGCACAAATAACTCGACAAAAAGGTAAATTATGCATCCATTTGCACTGCATTACACATGGCCTTGTGCATAATTTGGGTCCAATACACTGCATAGTGCAGTACTAGATGTGGGCTATGAAAGCTGCATGAGTATTTTCATTATAATCCAATTTTCACCTTCAGAGTTTTCAAAACCTTTGCTTTTCGGCATGCTCAATTTCAGCCTGTCCATTTTCTTTCAATATTTTTTATACCGGTCTTATGTGTCACCATACCCCCTAATATAAAAGATGTAGGAATCTCACAGACTCATTGAATTCTTTAAAAATAGTTCCACAGAAGTTAGACCATACAACTTTAGTGATAATTAGAATATCAACCAGAACCTTTTAATAAACTCTGATGTAGAAAAGAACAACACAAATAGGTGCTAAGCTAGACATGGGTGCCTTTTGACTAGTATAGAAGGATCTCAAAAAAAAGATCACCACCCCTTCTTGATACTCTGTGCCACTCCAGACATTTAGGACCTACTTAAGCAGTTCTTCTGCTTGAGTGTGGAAAAAATTTGCATCCAGCAGCTAAATACCTCTCTGCCAAAGATCACATCTGTGGAAATGAGTACATTAAGCTCTAGCATTCGGGTTAGGTATGGACTGATGCCCCCATGGGTGTCTTATAGATCTACAGTAAAGACACTTCCCTGATGTGATCCCAAGAGGATTCTACTGATCAAGTTGAATGTTCTTTAAAGGTCTGTGACACCTGTTAATCCATGAGAAAGTAGGCCTCTGATACAGACTTTAAAAAGGAAAGGATAGCAAATCTGGCTTTAGAAGAATGATCCACTGCCCAGTATTTTAGCTATCGAAATCTATTCAAGCAGACAAGGCTCAGGAACTTGCACCTGCCATGCATGTGGTATCACATACAAGCAAGAAAGCTAACTCCAGAAATGTCAGTGCTTCAGTAACTTTGGGGTTCTCTTTTGCCTCCAGGTATCTGCTGAGTTATTGCAACCATTAACCACTTCACCATAGTCTGGATATTAGTATAGTCTTTAACATGGAAACAAACTTTCCATATTATGCTTGGGGGTCTGGGATGTTCAGTGACATCTTGCTCCTGTCTCCCTCTCTTCGTGATCAGCTGCATCCTCCCATGGCTCCTCATCTTCTTCAGATGGAACATTAGTGATGACAATATTGTTGAATTCTGTTTCCTGTGAGAGTCTCAGTAAGTACTAAGGGTTGACATCTTATCACTGGCAAGGCAAGGTACAACGGTTTTCCTTCCTTCCTCCGGAAAGACTAGAAGGGTTGAGAAAGTTGCACTGATTTAACTAAAGGTGTTATTTTAAATAGAATTAGTTAAACCAATGCAAACCCCTGTTGAGGACACACTTATTTCAGTTTAACCAAGGCTTTAACAGACTCCAAGCTGACACAAGTCAAACAAATAAGCAACTCTTAAATGGAAATATGCATGTCCAACCACAAGTTTATACCAATTTACTCATATTGATTTAAATGAAGTCAAGTAACTCCAATGCAACTTTCTTGTATAGACAAGGCCGGTCAAAGAATCCAACCCAATCCTGGCTAAAATATCTAGACTGGTCATCAGGGCACCTGCATCTTCATGCATAGGAGGATGGAACTGAAGCTGAATCTGTCCCACAGTGACTAGAAAGATTTCTCCCTGGAGTATCTAGATCTGCAAACGGAGGAGAGCTACGTGATGTAGTTCTGTGGTTTTCCAGCTAAGGAGGGTACAGGGAAGGAGGGAACTTTCTGGCAATATATCTTCTGTTCTCTCTCCTCTTTCTTGGTGGAGAGGGGATAAGTGGAGCTCACAGTCTCCCCCCCTAGAGGTCTTCTTGATCCTGAATTTCACTAGGGATACTGGTCCAATCAGGTTTGTGACTTTTTGCCTGCCTCATAAACAATGCTAAGGCCCTCTCAGATACTCTCCATGCTGGGGTGGAAGGTTAGACTTGTGAGTAACAACTACTTGAGTGGCTCCTCCTCTCTTCTCTGAGCCTTGAGAGCTGACAACTGTAGGAGTCTCACTATTGCTTGAATAGCTCCTTCTCCTCATCTGAGCCACCCTGATACTGGAGCCCGGCAACCCACCAGGATCCAACTACAAACCCTCTCAGGCTTGCCTCCAGCCCCTGGGATTGGCGCAGTGGCAGCTGTGTACCCAACTCCTGCCAGCTGCTGCCACCTTACTGCACTGGGCACTCTAAGATGAGCATGCTGATGAATCCCAGTGCCTCTCACTCCACAAAAGCACATACCATGCAGCAGGGCAGCAGCTGGCAAAAGCAGGGCATGCAGCTGCCAGCGAACACAGCCACTGGCACATTAACTCCATGAGCAGAAGAGCTGGCCCTACAGGCAGGAGGTGGCAGCAAGCGGCACTGACTCAGGTTGGGAGGGAAGGGTTGAAGTCAAGTCAGGCCTGATTCTTTTGGGCTGGGATCAGGCAGGCTTGGGTCCAGTTTGGGTTGGGCCTAAAAATTAGGCCCAAGCAGACCACTACTGCTAGGGCAGGGAAGTGCTGTGGGTTCTGACTGGAACTTCTACTATTTGAACAGCTCCATGCCCTGCTGTCCTGAGGGCTTCCATGGGACAAGGTGTCCAACTGCCCAGCTGGCACAGCTCTTCCCACTGCTACTGCACCAGTGGAAAGTGAACGGCTTTGAAACAGAGCCACTCTCTTAGCAGATACTTCATTGCTTTTCTGATTCTGCCATTAGGAGTGTGGGGAGAGAAACAGGCAGGGTATTTTGCACATCTAAAGCAATGGCTTGGCACTGTTTGGGAGAGGGCCTCTGAAGCAAGGAGAAAGGAAGAGGGGGCCTAAGCTGCTCAATTCTGCATCTCACCCTCCATGGCTGGACGGAGCTGTGTCCCACTAGACTAGCCCGCTAGAGGGTCAGATTCCTTAAAAACACAGGGCTATGCCTGCATCTTCTCTTTCCTTCTTGCCACTCGTCTGGGAACAGGGGCTGCCTTTGGTATGGTGTGTGTGTGTGTGTGTCATAAAGGGGTTCAAGCTGCAGGTGCCGAGACTGGCAGATCTGTGCAAGAGCTAGAGCTGGGGCTGGTCTAGGCTTCTCAGATAATGTCCTCTTACCTTCGGATTGGCACTTCGTAAGAGAAAACTCCTCTTTGTCAACCAATTCCTCAGTATCTGAGGCACAACTGCAATTGAGGCAAAAGAGTCCAGCAATGCTCGGCTGATATGGGGCCTGGCAGCATTTGCAGCTCCTGACCCCAAACTGGCACCTGGCACTCTTGCTAGGGTCAGCCATCCTAGACGTTGAGACACAGGGTATCACAGCACGAGTGTGACCAAGTGCACTTAAGCAGTCACTATGTCACATGTGACGCAAATATAGTTGCACACAGTGGTGTGGCAAGGAGTTTTCTGGGCCTCTGGGCCTGCTTCAATCACCTCCTTCTAGGAGCCTCACTGCTAGGGAAAGAGGTCATCCACCTGCTGGAGTTAGAAACAACTTGAGAGGCTTAAGGAGGTATGTCATAGGACTTGGTGTATTGTCTCCATCTGCTGGCTGGGAGGAACTATAAACTAAGCAACTGCTATAAAAAAAATAGTGAGATGACTGAAGTTTGAAAAGGAAAAATACCTTAAGAAGGGTGGTAAGATACAGATTTTTCCCATATAGAAAAGTCCAAATGGACCTCTAAAACTTTGTGTGTGTCAAGTCTTTGGCAAGGACTAGTCAGTAGGAGAGTGGGGAAAAATTAAAGTTACAAAATTGTAAGCAATTGGTTTGTATAATACATATTACATACAGGGCTTTACATCTTCAGAGCACTGAAACATGGAGAGAGAAACTGCCAATGTCCCTCAATAGAAATGTTTCCATTATTTTAAATTTCGGTGGAAACAACTGCTTTTAATCACCTCCACCGCAGAGTCTACCGTAATGAGAATGTGAAGATGAAAGTGGCATCACCAACTTTTATTGATAAAGATGAGAGAAACTAAGTAGTATAACAGTGGAAAGTAAATGTGAATTTTAAAAATTTCACTACAGTTGTGACAGACCTTGAAAAAGTTACCAGTGGATTAAACCTGGCCAGAAGTAGATATATTAGAACAATGACGGAAAATAGAATGAAATTATTAGAAACACTGATTATGATAGTTCTCCAAACCCATATTGTTCACTGCAGAAATTAGGGAAAGAAGGAGTAAAAATCTCTCGTTTAATATTAATTTATATTTTCTGAAATTGTGAGCACCCAGCCCACGAGCAAAGCATCCGTGGTAAGGGTGGTTTCTGGCATGGAGAGGTTCAAAGGAGGTACTCACCATGACTTTGGATGGGTCGTGCCACCATGCCAGGGAAGTTATCACTGAGGGTGGGAGGCTGATTCATTTGTTTAGGTGGTCCTTCTATGGGTCGTATACCAGGTGTAGCACGTTCGTAAGCATCTCATATGAAGGTAGGGAAGTGGGGTAACAGAAATACACGCCGCCACATGTCCCAGAAATGACAGGCAGTAGCAGACGAGTATGCGGGGACAATGTTGTAGGTGTGTAATGAGGGCATTGAGATTGGCAAATTGGTCCTTTGGCAGAAAGGCTCATGATGCGCAAGAGTTCAGACAAGCCCCTATGAATATGAGCTCTCTGCTAGTTACGAGGATGGATTTTTCTCACTGATGCAGATGTCCAGACTGTTGAGAAGTTCCCGTAGTGTTCGGATGGTGATCAGGAGGCATTTGCAGGATGATGCCACCAGGAGTCAACTGTCTAGATATGGAAATAGCGAATATCCCAGGCGTTGCATGTAGGCCGCGACCACTCTGAAGACTCTTCTGAACACACAGGGTGCAGTGATTATGCCAAAAGGAAGGACTCGGGATTAGTAACTAGAGTGTACCACTGTAAATCAAAGGAATCTGTGATGGGCAGGGTGGATGTTCACATTAAAATATGCATCGTTCATATCGAGAGCTGCAAACCAGGATCTAAAGGGAAGAGGTGATAATCTGAGGAAGAGCGACCATGTGAAAATGGAATTTGCGGATATACTTGTTCAAAGCTCTTAGATCCAGGATGGGGTGGAGATCCCCTCCTTTTTTTGGTATAAGGAAATAGGGAGAGTAGAAACCATGGCCCCGATAATGGTGTGGGACCCTTTCTATAGCCTCCTTCTTAAGGAATGTGCTTGTTTCCTTCCATAGAAGGTCCAGTTGGGATGGATCCATAGATCTGTGCTGCAGGGGGAGGGGAGCAGGAGGACAGCAGGGAGGGAAGGCATAGAACTCTATAAGATATCCTCAGTGTATGATGTCCAATACCCATCAATAAATGATAATCTTGCTCCAATAGTGGGCAAATAGAGCAAGATGGCCTCTGAATACAAAGCGGGGAGGCCAAGGAAAGTGGGGGGAGAGGTTCATGGTTCTCTGATGAAGAGTCAAAAGGGTTGTCATGAGAGCGTTGATGGAAAAAGGAGGTAGTAGAGGTGGAAGTGGCAGAGAATCTAAGTCTTTGGGAGCATTGACGGCAGCGGGGTTGTTCCTGTTGATTTGCGGGGTATGGTAGGCAGGTGGGTCGGGCGGGGCATCAGGGTCAGAAGGCCAGTCGGTTCTGATAGCAGGCAGGGGCTGGGGTGTATAGACCCAATAATCTGAGTGTGGCTCTAGAGTCCTTCAGTGAATGAAGGCTCTCATTAGTCCTGTCACTAAATTATTTGTTATCAAATGGCAGGTCTTCCAAGGTCATTTGACTTCCCTGGGGAAGCCGGATGTCTGGAGCCAAGAGTCCCTCTGAAGCACCACTCCTGAGGCAAAGGAACATGCTGCTATATCTGTAGCATCTACCGCCACTTGCAGAGAAACCTTAGCCACTAACTTGCTTTCTTCTATGACATCTTTGAACTCTGTTTGTCCTCCGGCAAAGAGGCTTGGAATTCCGCTAATTTAGAATAAGATTTAAAGTCGTACTTCACCAGTATGGCCTGGTAGCTGGTGATGCGGAATTATAGGCACGCCAAAGAGTAGACCTTACGGCTGATCAAGTCCGAGTTTCTTAGCCATTTGATCCGGGGGGAGGGGATGGTTCTGGGATGATGTTGCCTTGCTCGCTGAATAGCCGTTTGCACCACTAAGGAATAAGGTGGTGGGTGCACAAAGAGGAAATCCATGTCTTTATCCAGGACAAAGTAACGCCTCTCTTCCCACTTGGGTTGGGGCACACTATACGTTGGATGTCCCCAGCAGAAGAACATTGATTCACTACTAACTGACTAATTCCTACAGCTACTAAAACTATTAATTATTTACAACTAACAGACTATTAGCTGATTTTTTTTTAATTTTTTTTTGCTAAGCAGCAGGAAAGGTGAAGAGGAGTGTTCCAACTCTGGCCATGCGGCATTAAGAGGGAACTGAGGGATGTCGACCCACGCAGTCCCATAAGACCGAGGATGCACCATGTGGACGATGCTCAACGAACACACGGGTTGATGAGGACTACTTTAAACAATTCTGGTTCCAGAGCATAGTGCATATATGCGTGGAATCCACACAGGGACCAGCACTCAAAGAAGAAGGGGAGCTTTTGAAACTAAGCTGGAATCCCTACCAAGTCTTCAGCCAGCTGTTAAGTTTCATATGCAAGGGGGAAAATTAAGGACTTGATAAAGTTTCCAAACAGAGGTCAACAGTACAATAGTAAGGGTCTAAAAGAAAAATTGAAAGAAATAAATTAGGAACAGTTAATCATTGTACTTGAGGTGACTGGGGAGTTAGAGGGATTGGAAAACACACTAATAAAAAGGTCTTTCAATGTCACATATCTAATGTGGCTAACAAAAACAAGAACTGTGAAGTTTAGTAAAGCTGAGTCTACCAGCCAAATAGCGGTGTTGTGGCTTACTCTAATGCTTTTCTCAAATTCTTAGCTTCTGGAACTATGAGATTACATGAGAAGCTCGGCTGTCATTTAAAACAAAACAAATACCCCCACCTCCGAAGTTTCTAGTCTTCATAGCTAAGAAAAAAAGTTGGAAAACCTGACCAGATGTACCCTAAAGGCTCAAATACCAAGAGGCAAATAAAAAACCCAGTTTAAAAAAAAAAAAAAAAAAAAGGCTTTTGAAGTTTTAAGCTAATGTTATGATTTTCTGGGAGGGGAGGGAGTTCCTGACTCACAATTTTTTTGACAGTTGGGGTTGGCAATACCAAGTACAACAGGTAGTTTACGAGAGCCATGCAAACAAGAAACTAAAGTTATTTGTCTTTTTCTTCACTGGAAGCAGGCAAAAGTATAATGTTTAAACAATTCACTGTGCTCATTTCAGAAATTCTATGGGACCGCAGGGGTCCAAAAATTTTGACTTTTCCAAAAACTGGTCTTTTGCACCAGCATCTTCTCCCATCTACAGACCCTGGTCCTATATCAACTCAGTTTTCACAGCATCTCTTCCATGCTTTGTCTTCCCATACATCTGTCCTCTTCTTCATTTACCCTCATTCCCCTTTCAGACACTCTTCACCCCTTAAATCTCCTTCTTCTGTTCTAGTTGTTCCTTATTCTTGGTTAAGCATTATGGCATATAAAGCCTTTGTTTGGTTGGATTCCCACAATTAATTGCATGAAGTCTGTACTTCAGATCCCCTTCTATAGAAATGAGAGAATACTTCCCTATCCCATAGGGGTGCCCGAAAGTGCTTTGAGATCTATTGATAAGAGCTAGGTAGGTGCTGTTATTAGTCACCGGTCATCCTCTACAGTTGACTTTAGTATCAATCGTGATGACAGTGGCTTCATCTCTGAATGGGTCCCAGGACACCTCTACTTCCCTGAGAGCCTTTCAGGCAGTCTCCTTGGCAAGAACAAATACAGACTTCAACACGGAAAGCTGGTTTTCACACTTCAAATAGCTACACTTTGAACTCCTGGCCTACAAACTGTTTATCAGGTAAATCAGCTGACAGAAGGCTCAGCCACAGCTGACATGCCACCTGTCTCAACAGAGAGGCATACAAGGCAGAGTGCTCTCTTTAGTGCAACCTACCCAAGAGCACCCAGCATTGCTAAAAAGAGGATAAAGCACACATGATCCACTGGCAAAGAGGCTACCGCTAAATGAGCCTTTCCCCATGAACTGTGGGGAGAGAAATGAAAGCAAAGCTACTCCCTGTAACGTAAATCGGCGTCAACATCTGTATAAAAGTACCATCCACTTTCCATCCATTCTTGAGGAAGCATTTTAATGCTCCCCAAAACAACTTTATTATTGGTCTCTAAAAATAAGAATTCTCACCTCTTGATAAGACTGCCACATTTCTATGTGCCCATTTGAAGGGGACAGGTCTTTTATTCACATAAGGGCAAGCAGTGGAGCTGGTTCTTGCATAGATTTTGGCACCCTCTATTGGTTTCAGAAGTCAGTCCCTTTCAACTGATTCTTCCACAGCTCACCGTGTTATAGGAAATATTAGCACCCAGACTGAAGAGTAACATGCTTCCTTTTTTATTAAAAAGATAATCCCTAAAATATTTCTAATTCCACCTCTAGAAATGAAGATCTAAACTGATGCCATGAAATGCAAAACAAAAACATCCAAGAATTCTCATTGCCTAATTTAGAATTAGTCAGCTCTGACTAGCAATCACTTGGAGGAAAAAAAGGGCTGAGACTCCTGGGTCTAACAGATACCACCTTTCCCTATAAAACCAAATCCCAAAAATGTTTTGCACTATTTCAACCAAAGAATACCATAACAATTTTTTGTGAGCTTACTGTGCCAAAAACACTAAAGAGCATTATAAATTTGACATTTTTTAAAAGTGAAACTATCAGAATTAAGTTATTATGCATAGTAATTTAAAGTCCTGAAGGAGGCAGATAAATTGAAGAGGGTTCAGAGAAGTGCCACAAGAATGATTAAAGAATTTGAAAACATGTCATAGTGATACTCAAGAAGCTTGATCTATTTATTTTACCAAAAAGAGACAATTAAGGGGTGACTATCAGAGTTTATAAATACAGGGGAACAAAAATTTGATAGTGGGCTCTTCAATCTAGCAAAGAGCTAACAAGCTCCGATGGCTGGTAGTAGAAGCTACACAAATTCACACTAGAAATAAGGCAAAAAATTTAGAAAGGTGAGGGTAATTAACCACTGGAACAATTTAACAAGGGTTGTGGTGATCTCCATCACTGGCAAATTAAAATCAAGACTGGGTGTTTTTCTAAAAGATATGCTCTAGTTCAAACAAAAATTAATTAAGGACATTCTGCTGTTTATGCTATGCAGAAGATCAAACCAGATGAACACAATGGTCCCTTCTAATCTTACTGAATGTTTACATTTGGAAGGTTGTCTCTGCAACCAAGAAGGATAGAATCCAATTTTTATTTATTTATTTTTAAATAGCTTAGATTGTGTAGAAAATTTCATGATCCTCATAACATCAGGGTAAATCACAAAATTTTTGTGATCTCAAGGTTGAAAACTATGTCTGCAAACTGAATTTTGACATACAGAAAAGCCCTATCAAGTGGATAGTGAGGAAAACAGACAGACAATCCAGCAGCTAAGTGGTAACAGCAGCATCATACAATAGCATCCAAAGTCAACCTCCAAACTAGCATTTAGAGACAACGTACAAGGATAAATCATGCTGCTGATTTACAAGATCACTGAATGGAAACTCCCTCTCTGTTCAGGAAGAAGTTTCAACCCTAGTCAGATGAACCTATAGTTCAAAGGGACACAGCAACCCTTCTTCCAAGTAAACTTCAATACATTTTCCATCTGCCATGGCTACTTTGAGGCTTGTTTAACTCATTCTGTGCCCTTCTCAAAAGTAATATTGGAAAACCAGCAGCTTAGCAGATAATGATATTCAGGGCTTGTCTACACTTATAGCACTGCAGCAGTTAGTGAACATGCTACCTATGCCAACAGGAGTGCTCCTCCCATCAGCGTAGGTACTCCACCTCTCCAAAAGGTAGTCAATGCATCTTCAGCACCCACTAACCTAGCCATTGAAACTCCTGTATATTTAATGCACACTTACCATCAGGCTAAGAGCTCTTCACAGTAAGTGAGACACAAGCATTTTGTCCTCTGCAACTTGGAAAGAATGCTTTTTTAAACAAAACTAAAAAATTAAATAAAAGTCAATCTAAACATAGTTTCTCAGAAGTACAATTGGGTAAAAAATCCTGCTGCTTTCGAGTCATGGACTACAAACTTTTACCTGCCAAGAGCAGTTTTTGGTTTGTTTTGTTTTAAAGATAGGGTGCGCAGCTAGAATAGTAGGAAGGTATTTTGATGAATGTTTCCACCAGCTCTTATGGTGAAACTCTGTTAGGAGCAAAATCAATCATCATCTAGACTACCCATTCCAAGAAATTAAGCCGCATTTGGAATTCAGAAGGACTGCCTAGAGAGCTACGTCTGAAAAAGCTGACTACAGTTTTCTATCCAAGGAAGGAAGTTGCCACTCAAGGAAGGATGTCTGCCAGTCATCCAGGATATGAACATGTGAACGCCTCTAGTCTCCAACCAGGTCAATAAGATAACACTAAATGAAACCAATTTAACCAGCACTAAGGAAAAAAAGACAAGATTTACCAAATCTGTGATTTTATCACAAGCTTCGTATTCTTAGGTGTTTTGTTTCTAATGAGCTCCTATTTTCTTATATTAAATTGGTGAATTTTGCTCTTATTCGAAATGGCCCAATCTCCTATTACTTTCAGTGGGGGAGGTGAAGGAGCACTCTTATCTAACTAGAGATGGCCCTCATCTCCTAAAGCTTTTGCATATGGAAGTGAGGCTTCACCCTAGTAGACAGTAACAATGGGACTAAAACTATATGGTTAGGAAACCAGATAGGCAACTGTTGAGAGATATTGTAGTAATATAGCGTGCAGGAGGGAGACTATGGGTGAGGCAGGGTAACATATGGAGCAGGAAGATGACTAAGGAGTGATACAAAATTATAGGGAGCAGGGAACATGATAAAAATTAAATGATTAAGGGGAAAGGGAAGTGTAGTCTATAGAGCCAGCTTTAGCAAGAATTGGGCTAATGAACGTAAATGTGGGGCAGGTTAATGTATGAGGTGGGTGGAAGACCAAGAAGGGATAATGTAGGGCAGAAGAATGGGTGGGGTAGGGAACAAGGCAAAATATTGAAGAGGGAAGGAGAGAGAGAGAAAAAGACTGGCAAGTTCCTCACCATAGCTTTAAGACAACTTAAGTGGAATCCCCCTCCAAGCAGCAAGTGGGGGAGGCTTGCATTTGTGCACACACATTTAAAGTTTAATTCTGAACAAGGCATTGCCTCAAAAAAACTCAAACACAAGTAGAAATTTTAAAAAAATTATCTAAGATCTCATGGATTTTTGAGGGGATTTATTCAAGATTTTGTATGCTTGGATTGGCAATCTAGAGATTCCACAAAGCATCTAAATTTCTGTCGCTGAAAGTCATCTTCTTTGGGAATATTGAGAAAGGTTAATGTGGCAGAAAGGAAGGATAAGAATAAGTCCACTAAGTAGCAGTACTGACAACCCCAAAGATTCAAAAATCATGAGTCAGACTGACCATCCATGTACCCCCTCCAAAAACCGAATATAAAAAAGATTATATTGTGGTTTGGTCCATCTTGATTTTTGAACTCCCTCTGCCCATCCCTAGAGAATGTGTGCCAACTTTTGTAGTGGTCCCAGTGCTCCCAAACATATTAAGGTGTAAGGTGATTTCGTCCCCTGCTTCAGGAATTCTCGCCCTCACATCTGCCCGTTTCCTGGCCAGCAATTAATTCACACCCTGCCACCACACACTTCGGCTCCTTCCGCAGCTCCTGGGGCTGTTTTTCCCCCATTCCCAAGGGCTGCAGCAGGACCCTTCCAGCTCTCGCAGGCTGGGAGAGGCCGCTCTAAAAGCTCTTCACTAGCTTTCCACCTTCCCAGGTCTGGTGTTATGGGGGAGGGAGAGCAGAGGTCCTATTGCTCACAGTTGGGGAGAGGGAAAGAGGGAGCACAGCTGCCCTGAAGTGCTGGACTCTTTTTGCTCCCTCTTCCCCACCTGTGAGAACTGTGTCAGCTGCTTCCTGCAGCAGCTGTTCCCCAAGAGGCAGTACTGGGGAGAAGGTGCCCAGAGGTTGTTCCCGCCACCAGACAGGGCTGAAATTTGCAAGACCTCATGTCACCATGAGACTGGGTCCAGCCCCAGCCAAACTCATGTGACTCACAAAGTCACAAGAGTTGGCACTTCAAGCCTAGCAACATGCAGATCTAGGAAGAAACATGGAAGGACCATTTGTCTTTAAGGCAATCACTGAGGTTTCACTGCATCCCCCTCCCCCCATACACACACCTAAATTCACAGGAAGTTCCTTCTCTCTGCTGATTGGATTACAGCTAATTAGTGACAGAGGAAAGGGAGAACATGGAATCTGACAATAGCTGACCCTAGGTGGTGCAGGACCAGGTTGTCTGCATGGGGCCCCACTGAGAGGGAGTTTTCCTCTCCTTACCTGATCTCGTTTGCAGGATTTATGCACAACGTTATGGTAAGAAGCAGACTGGTAACGGGGGCTCAAAAATGGCTCTACTGCTGTCCCCAAACTAATCACAAACTCTTTGCCAGCTAAGTGAATATCTTGAAAGAAAATCAGATTGGTAATGTGCTAAACCACCCTGATGAACCCCCTTCATCATTTCTCCAGTGCACTGTACAGCAAAGCCTGAGGCAGCTAAGTCGCTGACTGCAAGAGGATGAACCCTGGCATATCCCCATGGGGAGGTAAAATCTGGGAGAACCCATGGTGCAAAAGGAATCTGCCTTAGGTGCTGCATCCCATTCCAAATGCAAAACTACTTTCCTGAGCACTAAAGGAGTCCTTTGACACTGCCATTGCCCAACCACTTATAAAGGCTGGGAATGTACTGCTAGACTAGGCAAGTCCCCAGCCCTTCTCAAAGCACTTCTGCAAAGACTCTCTTCTGCTGAACAAAGCCAAGCAGAAGCAAGGGGGGAAAATTTGCTTTTGGAAAAAAAGGAAAGACTTGTTTCCCAGAAGAATGCAGACTGGTGCACAGAATTTAAAGAAACTGAACTAGACTGGGGCTATTTTCCATCTATTTAAGTACTTTTATGCCTCTCTCTCCCCCCATTAAAGTAGCATGTGAATGCCTCACAGCCTAACATATTTATCCTCATAACACCCCCAAGGTAGAGAAGTGCTATTGATTACATTTGGCAGATGGACAGTTAATACAGTAAAACTCTCTTTGTACGGATGCAATTCTATCAGCATGAAAGTAGTTCATACCAGTATAGCTATTCCCAATAAGAAAGGGAAATAACTAGTCTAGTATAAGGCTTTGTCTACACTAGCATTTTTGCCAATAAAACTTTTGTCCATCAGGTGGTGTGGGGGAGGAAGGAAAAAAACCCCCACATCCCTGACCAACATTATGTTTCACTGACAAAAGTGCCAGTGTGGACAGCACTATGTCAGCAGGAGATGTGCTAACTCCGCTCGTTGGGGGTGGTTTAATTATGCTGGTGGGACAGCTCTCTCCTGTCGGCCCATAGAGCAGCTACACAGGAGACCTTAGAGCAGCACAGCTGCAGTGGTACAACTGTGCCGCTGTAAAGTCCCTAGCGTAGTCATAGCCTAAGTCATCACTATACTAGTATAACTTCACCCACACTAGCACATAACAATATAACTATTTTGGTAAAAAAAAAGTCACACTCCTAATTGAAACAATTATACCTGAAAAACTTTTGAGTGTAGACCAGGCCTATATGATTTGCCCAAAGTCACAGAGGAACTTCGTGCTGGTGCAGAGAATTCAAAGCAGTTCTTGCAAGCCCCAAAGTAGGGCCCTAGCCGTTGGACCATCCTTTCCTCTTAAGATACTGTTGGGGTTCTGTTTCTCAGCAGAAGGAACTAAATTAAGTGTTTGACAGAGCTTTGCACTAAACAAAGCAAAATAAAGTTGCCTGACTCTTTGTTCTGTCCAATCTATAGATAATGAGGAAGAATGACCTTAGGGCTAAGGAAGCAAACTGCGGGCTAGTCTACACTAGAAGCGCTGATACAGCTACGCCACTACAGCATATCTGGTGAAGACGCTTTATGCCAGGGGTGGCCAAACCACAGCTCACGAGCCACATGCAGCTCTTTTACAGTTAAAGTGCATCTTGCAGAGCTCCCCACTCTTCCCTCTCCCATCCTCTGCCTAACAGACTGCGGGGGCACATCCCATGAGGCTGAAGCTGTGAACCCAGACTCTCAAGCTTCTGAAGATTGTTGTATGCAGCTTGCATGGTTAGTGAATTTGGCCACCCTTGCTCTATGCCAACAGAAGGGAGCTCTCCCATTGGCATAATAAAACCACCTCCATGAGAGGCAGTAGATATATTGGCAGGAGAACATAGCGCTGCCAACATAGCGCTGTCCACATCAGCGCTTATGTCAGTGTAACTTACATCGCTCAACAGGGTGGCTTATTCACACCCCTGAGCAACATAAATTATATCAACATAACCTGTAGCATAGACAAGCCTTGAGACTTCCAACTCTACCACAGCCTTTCTACATAACTCTGGGCAAATCACTTAGTCTTTCTGTGCCTGTTTCCTCTGTCTATAAACTGGGGATAATGCTTCTGTACCATACAGAGGTGATACGAGGATAATTTTGATAATCAATTAATGTGAGATACTCATTATGATGAGTGTCATAGCAAAACCTATGAAATAAGGACAGCTGCAAAATGAAGTATAGAAAGAAGTCAAAGAACCAAACTTTTATCTGAAGGCAAAGCTGAAAGCAAGGACACAGAAGTCTACATCTGACCTCATTTCTTTACACACTCACTCCTGTGCTGCTCCTTTGGTCTCTTCTGTCTACACCAGTGGCCCTCAACCTTTCCAGACTACTGTACACCTTTTAGGAGTCTGATTTCTCCTGCATACCCCCAAGGTTCACCACACTTCTAAACCACTTGCTTACAAAATCAGACAAAAATACAGTGTCACAGCACACTATTACTGAAAAAATGGTTATTTTCTCATTTTTACCATCTAATTATAAAATAATTCAACTGGAATATAAATACTGTACTTACATTTCAGTGTATAGTACAGAGCAGTATCAACAAGACATTGTCTGTATGAAATTTTGTTTGTACTGACTTTGCTAGTACTTTTTATGTAGCCTTTTGTAAAACTAGGCAAACACCTAGATGAGCTGAGGTACCCTCTGGAAGACCTCTATGTACCCCTGATTGAGAACCACTGGTCTACACCTCCTACTAAATTTGGACAAGCTTTTTAATCAACACTTGACAATATCTTCCCTCTACTTCAAATCTCTCTCTCAAAAAAAAAAAAAAAAAAAAAGCATGCTGCTCCAAATTCTGCTTAGATCCAAATCAGTTTCACCATACACAAGTTAGATAGATGATACAGTCAGTGTATTATGGAAATTCAAACAATAAGCTCTTTAAAAGTGTGACTTTTATGCATGTTTACTATTGCAACGTGCGAGTGTACACCTATGGCTATAAGTAGGTTTGCAAGGATTTGATTTTTATCAGTAAATGTCAGTAAACATCAATTTTGCTGTACGAACAAAGCAAAGAAAAAAATATTTTCATCAATAGTTGAAATTTGCACATAAGCAAAGTAAGAAAAATGCTGTTTGAAAACTTTAGAGTTTGATTTAAGTATATTTATTTCGTATATTTTGACATTTGATGTTGACAATTTATATTTAAATGGTTATAAAGCTTTAATTTTTTGAATCTCAACATCAGCTGTCACTGAATGTCTGACTCCCCATAATTTCCCACAACTATGAAAATTCAAATAGATAAAAATATTTAAAAAATGCTTAAAAATAAACACTGATATTACTCATTAAAATTATTGTTTTTAAAACAATTAAACTGAATTCTGCCAAGCCTAGCTATAAGTATTACATAGGCAGGTAATTTTTATGTCAGATTATTTAATAAAAATGGTGACTGAAAGCTGCTCAGCACTTTGGAATGTTAGAATAAATCCTGGGAGAGAGAGAGATTAGGGGGCACAGTGCCTGATGCTGGGGACAAAGGTATTAGGCAAATAATTTATGACACTGGTACCTATTTATTAACCACATCCTACATGTGGTATAAGTAATATTCGCTTTGACTTTTTTTAATATCTGGCAGCAAGAAGGTAACAGCTGAAGGTAAAGGGAACTTTACATTAATCAAGTACATGAGTCCTTATTCCACCTCCCATAAAGACAATTCAAAAGCAGTCCTCAACTGACAGTCATCCAACCCTCCGCAGAATACACAAGGTCCATTTTCTTCTGTGGCAGTCTGCCATCGTTTTAATGGTTAAGTCACTAACCTACCACCACCTGGGATGATTACTTCAGAGGCAAAACAAAAAACAACCCACTCATGAGTTGGGACATTAGTCATTTCATATATTTGCAGTACATGAATAGACTAGCAGACAGGAAGACACTCTAAATAAGGCAAAGAAACCTTTAACAATCTGTTAAACAAGAGATTCCCAAATTAAACAATCCAGCTGCCCTTCATCAACTGGGTCAGTTACATGACAAGGTAACAATTGTTTTCTAATCTTGGCATTTAAAATAAATTTGAACATGACTTCTGTTTTAAGTGGGTAAACATTTAACCAGCATTTGAAATACTGCTCTAAAGCTGGAGAAGGCAGCAATGAGGGGGAATAAAAAAAAAAGATTACAAAAATAGTAAAAAAAAAAAAATTAAAAAAAAATCAAATTTAAAATCAGCTTTTTATTTTCAATAAATTTATTTTTAAAAAATAATTTAAAATTTAATTTTATTTAACAATCTATGTTAAGGCTTAACTTACTATAATCTATTAAAATCATTTCAATTGAATACTAAAATAATATTAAGTAGACACGTTTGCTTGCAAATTTTAAAGAAACTAAAACCACTGAACTGGTGGAAGTCACTAACTAAGCATCTGGAATCAGCATTTACTGAAGTGCTAAGCCAGCTTTTGGGAGCAATAGCCTCTTCTGCATGTGCAAAGAGAATATTTTCTTCTTTTCACTTTATTCAACTGGTTCAGTTCAATGACAACTTGATTCAAAGTTAAGAAGCCAATTGGAAGCCGAAAAAGAAGGGGAAAGCTTATTATCCTCTTCCACGCTATGGATAAAAGCTAGGTGGTAAGAGGATGAGATCTATTCGTTCTAAAATCTAGAAGGACATGGTGACTAGGCATAATCAGTTAAATTCTCTAACTACAGATAACTCCATTGTTTAATAAATCAGTTTTTAACGCAAAAATTGCTTTGATAAACATTTTTCCTTATGTATCCAGCACATTTAAGGTAGTTTAATCTTTTAAATGCTGTTTTGTGCATTTAATTGTATTTGAATATTCATCCAACTAGAGCTTGAAACCAATCACAAGTAAAAAATTAATTTAGTAAATAAATGCATCATTCACCTTTTCCTAATGTAATAAAAATGTAAAACTTAAGAATCTAAATAAATGTAAGTTAAATAATGTAAAAATGCTTAAACAAACATGTATAGATACAGTGCATCCTCCTGGTTAGCAAGATGTACCAATTTAGTGTAAAAGGTATATTTATTTGCAAATCAACATGTTTTAAATGGTTAGCAACCAATGAGAAATAACTTTTCATTAGGAAAATAACTGATAAATACAAATGTAAAAATCCATGATTTAAATCAAGATTTCCCACTTGCTGATTTAAATCATGACTAAAATCAATTATTTAAATTGCTTTCCTCACATTTTTTCAGAGTTCGAAGAGTTGACATTGTACCTGCTCAGGAGCGCCTACTGATTGGTGACCCTGAGCTGAAGCACCCGTTGAACGGATCTTCCTCCCAAAAAGGGTCTAACTTTTTGGCCTCCTTGGCCTTGGCTGTTGACCCCTATTGGCCATGCCTTTCCTGCTCGTTGGCTGTGGACCACACTAAAGAGCCCAGTGGTAGGTGAGCAACTCAAATCCCTTAGCCAGGGCAAAGTATTTCTTTTCAGTTTTCTTTGCCATAGGCTGAAGAGATGGCGGGGTCTGCCATAATTCCTTGATGGGGTCCATGATGGCATCATTCCAAGGCAACACCACTCTCACACAGCCCGTTGCTGCCAAGATGTACACAAGAGAATCAGAGGACGCTCGGATTTCCTCCACCTGGATACCCAGGTTCTGAATTATCCTCAAGGAGCTCTTGATACGCCTTATAATCCTCGTATGGTGGCGCAATATCAGTTCCCACAACCGCTCCATCTGGGGAAAAGGAGGATGACGCCTGGACCGGCAACAGGCCCTGCTCTTTGCCTTTGTAAGCGGATGGGTCCCACAGTGCCATCTCTTGATGCACAGCACTGGCCTCAGTACTGGAGCCTAGATCCTGTTCTGGGGGTGGTTGGAGAGGTCTGGGCTCCAAAATCACCAAATACGACCTTCTGAAGTGGGACGCTGGTTGTGATGGGAAAGTCCAGGGGTTCCAGAAAAGTCACTGTATGGGGAACTGCTACTGTCCTCGTGGCCACAGCACAAGTGGGACTCCTTGGCCCAGATCTATAGCAGGATAGTGCTGGCTGGAATGGTGATGCCTGCTCCTATGCAAAACATAAGACTCTGCCTCCGAGTCCATCTCTGAGAATTCCTCTGGAGACCAAGGTGGAGCAGGACCAACCGGTGCCAGCAAACGGTGCCGGGAGAGATGGGACCGGGGTTGCACGATCATGGCCAGCGTCCCTTTGAAACTATCTGAGGCCTCGAGCCTGCAGAAGTCTTTCCCAAAGGTGCTACCACTGACCGCTCCCATATGGCTGGGGACAGCAGTACAGGTAGATTGAGTAAGTCTCTTGCTGCCACGAACACCTCTGGGGATGACGGCACTGGCAGAGTAGTGGGGCTCCATTGACTTTCATGCGGTGCAAGTCTACCAACACTGGACTCAATGGCTCCCGCTATGGAACCAGAGTCAACAGTGAGGCGAGGGCTGCCAGTGCCGCAGAGTGGCCCGACATGGATTGCACCCTGGCAGCGTCCCTCTGCCCCACCGACCTCAGGGTTGGCAATCAGCCTCTCTTTCTTTTCTCTCACCAGCACACCTTTCTGGAATGTTTGATGGTGCCGCGGTGCCTTAGACGCAGAGAGAGCGTCTCGTCTCAGTGCTGTAGATGGGGAATGACGTCAAGTATAGTATAGTATATATATAGTATAGTAAAGTATAGTCAGGGTGCTCCTTACTGAGGCCAAAGTATTCAGTGCTGAGTCCAAGTGACCCAACTCCAAGGGAGGTCAGTATGCTGCCTCCATGAGGAAAGACCAGAGTCTAGCATCTATCCTTTTTGGAGCAAGGCTTAAAGTCCCTACAGATCTTGCTCTGCTCCCACACGTGAGCTTCCCTCAGATACTTGAGGCAGCTGGAATGGGGGTCACTCAAAGGCACAGACTTGTGACAAGATTCACAAGGCTTAAATCCCAGAGACCAAGGCAGTGCCAGGCAGGGTTATCGCTTAGTCTAACTACTTAACTAATAACTGAAACTTAACTACTAAATTCAAGACAACTATATACAATAAAATAGTGAAAAGACCAAGGTAATTCCAGCACCCATGGGTGGTAAGGAGGAACAGAGGGGGCAGCAGGGCCCTTTACACCAGCATTATGAGCATGCGACTCCAGGGGGCATCAGAGCCAACGCGATGGGTACCACTGAGGAAAAATCTTTCCAGCAGCAGTGCTCAGGGCAAGCATACACCCTACACTGGAATGGACATGAGCAAACACTCGAAGATTATTATATTAGGAAGGACAATGAACATTCTTAGCCTATTTTTTTTTTAATGTGATTTACCATTTGGAGGAAAAGAGAAGGTATCCTGCCATAAGACAGCTTTCTGTAGACAAGAGGCCCAGGGTTTGAGAATGCTGTTTATTCTAAGATAGCCATTTCCAAGTCTCTAATCTAATAGGACTGAGCTGTAGGTATAGATAATCACTATTCAAGAAAATAAAAATGGACTTCAACCAAAAAAATTAAGTTATTAGAACCATTTTTTTTAAATTTAAGATTTAAAAAAAAAAATCAAGTTATTTCCATAGCCCAGAGAAAGGGTAGAACACTTTAAACAAATGGCTTCAATTTTAAAATAAGCTCTGCTTTTAATCTCACTAAATAAGTACTACTTTAGTGGCAGACAGTAATGTGATTTCTCTAAATTTGGCTCCACCAGTAGAAAGCACAAGGTAATTCTCCACTGTTGAGTCTTGTAATACATTGTACAGCAATTCCAGACTTGACAAAACAAACTTCCTGCACAGATTTTGCAAATCATTGTAATACAATAACAAGTCACCACACTGTGAGCAGTTGTCACGAGAGACCATCCATAACACATTTGGAACTGTCAACAAAATGAAAATGCAGCTAGGCAACATTTTTCTGGAACTAAGCAACAAAATAACATCTGGACCTGCATTCAGATATTTGTCAATCACCATATGACAACCTACCTACTAGTGAAGAAAACCATGTAGTCCTGTAGCTACACAGGATTAAAGTGTTTTTATATTTGCCACCACACAACAAGCAGCTAGTGAAAAAAACAGTTGCCCCAAGATGATATTGTCATACAAGAATCAAAGCAAAACGTTGCATGTACTTTAATACTCTACTTACTAAATTATAATAAAGTAACACTGGTAAAAAAATCACCTTATTTCAGAAATAAATCAGAATGCACTACTTTTACATACACTAACTGAAAATGCTACAGATGGGCATTTAAAGTTATGAAAGCACCACCTGATGTTCCTTAGTTAAGCTTGAGTTTTGTACTTAAAGCAGAGATTCACCACTTCGTTATATATGAAAAACAGTGTACCTTCCCAAAAATTACAGTACTTTGAGCTTCAAATGAATTTTTTTTTAGAATTTACAAGTAGACAGTTTGTGAATTTAAAAAACTGGTCTTTTACGAATTTAGTACCCAGTGTCAGACCTTTTTTGCTCCCAAATGATCGTAATGGAATAAGATCGTTCAAACATCCCATAAAATTGAAACATTCTGAAATCACAAGCATTGGCTAAAGCCGAAGAAATTTTCAGAATGGTCGTTTTTTGCTGTTATTTTACATAACTGAAAGTTTATTTTTCAATGGGAGCTGACAAATAGTGTTCTTCTACAAAAAGTTTCACAAAGATCTCTTCCCTTTCAAGACAGCATCATCCACCACCCCACGCCCCAGACTGACCCCAATAGAAGAGGAGCCATGGTGCTTGATTCAGGTAAGATAGTAGCTTCTGCTATTATAAGGAGCAGCTGACAGCAACTGGCATCACTATGCCTTTAGAAATAATTGGAAGCAGCAGCCACTTTGAAAAAGGGCATTTTTTAAGATCAGCCTTAACTTCACTCTTATTAAGAGCAAGAAATGGCAGTCATTATTCTTCATGGAATTCTTTGCAGAAGAACATTATTCTTCAGAATCTACTGATGGAGAAAAGTTTGGGTATTAACAGCCAATGATAAGCAATTTGTGGTGCGTAGGTAGAGAAATATGGGAGGCAAGATGGAGGGAAAACTAGTATTTGGTCATATGCAAGGGAATGTGGAGACCAGGAGCTGGAAGAAACTAGACAGTATATGCTTTGACTGCTTTGCACTGTTCTAAAGCAAGATAAAGCAGCCACAGCAAACTGGCAAATATGACTCAAAACACCTGAAGTTAAAGGTTGATCTCTATACTCAAATAATTAGAAATATGAAATAGTAACATCTTATGAGTTTTAAAGTTCTTATACAAGACTTTTCTAAAATGTGATTGCCACACAAAAACTATATTGAACCGGAGCTGAGGTCGAGTACATATCAATAACTCAAGGATGAAAAAAAAACATTACAAGGATGTTGTACTTATCCCCAAAATAATCATCAAACCCAAGAAATTAAGAGAATGTTAAATTTTTAAAAATCAAAACATGTTATGGTAAAGAAATGTACAGTTAAGACAACCTTAATTACACCCAGTAGTGACACCCAAAGGAAAAACTGACTTTTGAAGATTTTTTTTTTCCAGTTTCATCTAATCTGGGCTACAAACACTTATGTACCAATCATAACGGTTTGGTTATTGCATGGCGTCACTACAAGGTAGAGTGTTACTCAGTCAAGATTCATGTTGCAGTTTATACTTCTGAGAACTTAGTTTCAGGATGCCTGTTTACAGACTCAGTAAAACTAGCACAGCACCAGTTCACATCCAGATGGTTCCTCAACAACCAGAAGCACTAGATTTCTTTATTTAATTAGATGAAACGCTGAGACCAGAGCTTAGAAATGTAAGCATGTTTTATTGCCTGATTATACACCACTTAAGTCATTTGAAGAGTGACATCTACCCAAGCCAAAAAACTAGTATTCACCTGAGTTTTAAGAAGGGGACAAGGAACGATGCCAAGATTCTACTCGAGCACTACTTCTAAACCTTGAAGTTAACCAAGTGACTCAAAATAAAATAAAAGGTTGTTCTTATTTGTGAGAAAGCGGCTGATCTGGTTACTCAAATCAGGACAAACATACAATACAATCCTCAGGGACAAGATTATATCACTTTACAGACTGAGTACTACATTGACAAAAAGGCAAACCAGTAATGAAGTCTTTTAATGTAGAAGCACTGCTAATGAAAATGCTACCAACAAGACGATATTATGGAATCAAGAGATTAGCAACAGTATTCATAGGGGAATGCTGCAAGATGTTACTGGGCCATACATGGATTTATAGACTGACAGGGTCATGAAAAAAAATGCTGAAAACTAGAAAGAAAGTGCTTAAATAGCTAGCAGTTAGAGAAGAATCAAAATAGGCAGACACAGACATAGAAATCCAGCAGAAGATTTTAATAAAATTCAAATGAAGAAAAGGTTGGAGGATAGAGAGAACAATTATTTCTCTGAATGAAAGTTGATCCACTCTACTTTCCAGCACATGTCTGGAAATGTGGCACAAAGTACATGCTGATCACGTTTTACCGCTTAAATTAATTAGGTTTAATTCCTCTGAAAAAGGTTTTGTTCTGGTTTAAAGCACCCATGCTGCTGAGCCTCATCATTTAAATGAAACATTGGAAACCAACTTCAAACCAAACACTACTCAGAGTTTTAACAGTAAGTCCTGATTTTAGCTGATCTAAAATTGACCTTTTGTTCCATGATGCAGGAAATAAAAATAAACTTTGAAGAAAACATTTTTGTCCTGCTAGTGGGTCAAAAATATAAGAAGGGTTAGTGGAAATAGGTGGAGCATTTTGACTAGACATGTAGTTTCCTCTTTCTTTTTTAAAAATAAATCCTGTCCTGTCATCTCTTTGATGTTTTCATATAGGACAAGGAGGAAAATGGAGAGCTCCTTGATCTCCACACAGAACCCCACCTTCCAGGAATCAAAGATCAAAAACTATTTTGCTAAACATAAGCAATGCACTCAAAGGCAGAAACAGACATGCAGTTCTTAAAAGAAAAAAGAGTTTGGAGGGAGAGGGGAATATTCTGGTTCTTATATTTAACGTGCTAGTTTATGTGGCTTGTCTTGTTGATGAAGAGTAATGGTTTTGCCAAGGATATTTTGTGTAGAAGCTGAAGTGTGTACTATGACTAGTTATCCCACATTCTTTCAAAAAGTTTGTATGAAGTCTGCATCAACATGTAGTACATATGATTTAAAAGGAGCTCCTTTGGAAGCCCTAGTGCTGCTGGTTCTAGGGTGTTTCAATCTGCCACACTGACTATTTGATAAAAAGATTATTCTGATATCATAAACTACATCCAGTTATTGAGGCTATATATAAACCAGGTTATATTTTGTTCTAATTTTTGGAAATAATCTACATTTGGAGATTCTTCAGATCAACCTGGTATCCCCACCATCATCCGTTGTAATCTGAGTTCAGAATCTCCCATGATTTTACCATGCAACCACCACTATTTTGGCTAATCCTGTAACCAGTTCCATTCCAGAAGATCCTGAAATGGAAACTGTACAGACAGCTGCTACCAAAAGCAGATCAGTCTGGTGGATGAGCCACAGTAACTGGCTCCCCTCACCCTCAAGAGACTCAATCTATCAAATATTTAGGAGTTCAGGTGTAAATCACGCTGAACTCCAAGCACAACTGGAGAACAGGTAGAGATGGACTTGGTGAGGAGGTTCTCCTAAATCCATGCGCAAGAATACCCTAGTTCTAGAAGGAGACAACGAAAATACTTGGCTTGTTCTATAACAGACATCAAGAAATTGTTTGGCTGTGCAGGGTACTGAAGTGTCTAGTTCAGCTAGACTCTCCTTCCACAATTCCAGTCTCACAGTGGCAGCAGTGGGAGGAACTTCCTAATCCCTTCACTGAGAAAAAGCTGCTGGGATAAAACCAGTTTGTCCCTCTCTAAGAAAGCTGTGTCTGAGCTGGAGGCCATGAATATTTCCCACTACCAGGGTTAATTAACAGCTTACTGCTCCAGGACACAAGGCCCTAGGATGAAGAGGCTATTTCTTCTGCTTGTTTCAGTACAGGCACACTTTTTATATTCCGGTACAATGCATGTTTTAATTAAAAGCACCGTCAGAGTTTGATACAGAGCTGAAGATTAACAGACAAAGTCTTGTCAAGTTCTAGAAAATATTTCTGCCAACAAAATACAATTGCACCTTGATTGATACACTTGTAAAGAATTTTGGGAGCAATTTGTTAAAAGGTCTTAAAACAAACAGTACACAAAAAATACATTCAAACATCAGTAAGAACAAGAACATTAAGGCTAACGCCATTCTTAATTCACCTACTGTGACAAAGTCAGACCGAAAAGTTGTAAGAGTGTGGTCCTATTAGGTTCCAGGATGTGGCAGTCGCAAGCCCACCCACAGCTGAAGGCCTCTCCTCCAGCCTAAGGGGAGGAGCTACTGAGCCCAGGACTCAACTAATTACTGGGGGCAACAAACAAAAGAGAGGAACAGGTGTGGAGGTCAAAGGGTCAAAAATAGGGAACCTTAAGGGGATACTGAATAGAGAACCCTAGACGACGCCCACTGCTCCTCAAAGGTACCTAGGGAGCCAGCAGACGTGGCTCAGAACTCTCCCCAGATGCATGAATGACGAGAGGAACTGAAATAGCCCCACAGTCACAAAGCACCCCCTCAGCCAGGATCCTCTCCCTGGTGTTCTAGATGGCCACTCTGGCCAGCATCATGAGGAAGTTGACAAGGAGGTCTCACGATTTCATGGGGCCACAGATAAGGTGTGCGTAAATGAGACGGTGTGGGGAAAAGTTCAGCCAGAACCATAGAAGATTCTGCAGGAGCCGAAAAAAGGGCTGCAACCTGGCACACTCCAGACAGACCATGCATCAGAGTCTCCCTCACACCACAGAAGGGGCAGGTGTCAGGGAGAGGGGTGAATCGCACCAGGTACACGCCCGTGCTCATGGCTCTATGAAGGAGCCAACAACTTACGTCTCTGTTGGGCCGTGGGACCAAGGTGGAATAGAGATTGGCATATCAGCCCGAGAATGGGAATGGCCCTTCCCCGACCCCCAAATGAGCTGAAAAGAGGTTACCTTAGGTCAACTAGAGACACCTGAGCCCAATTAAGGGCTGCCTGTGACCTTTAAAAACCTCTTTTCTGGTGAGAGAGTAAGAGGAGAGATGGGAGGCAAAGCTGCAGTAGGGCTAGTGGCAGCAGGGGAAAAGGCTTTTCCTGACGGGAAGACTGCTCTCCTTCCTATAGGGGAAGCAACCACACTAACGGACTGTTTGGGGGAAGGACGAGCACACACACCATAACAAAGCAACACCACAGACTAGGGGCAGGGAAAAGTATTCTGTTTTTGGTGTTATGACCTTGTTTCATTTTGCTTAACTGAGAAATATTCCCTATAAATATGGAAGAATACAAACCCAAGTGAGGAACAACAACTCTCCAGAGTAGGCCTGATTTAATCTAGGCCCCTCAGTGAGGCGAAGGAGGTGCCTTGCCACACTACCAATATCCAGTTTTGGTGCACATTAGTATTCTTCAAACTAGACCTGAGGTGGAAAGGTAAGCTTAAATAAAGAATCATGATTCTAACTGAATGTCCTTGTTTTAAAATAAAGCTGAAGCCCAGAACAAAGCAATGATCTGAATTTAATTTTAATATGGTATATATAGTATATCACAGTGAAAATTTGTAATTACAAAAAGCAACCACTGAATTTTTTTCAGCAACCCATCCCACCAATTACAAGCTGTCCATCAAGAGAGTTGTGGTTCCATGTAATTCAAACTAACTGTGTTTTGGTTATCCTTAAGTTTCTAGTACATCAAGCTAATCTACAGTGAAGGCTAAAGGGATGGAATGTAGGGCACTGAAAATGGCCTTTTTTCATAGAAGTCTGAACAAGATTTCTTTTAAAAAACCCAAACATACATTACACACTTTCATTCTCTTTCCCCATTTCCATGGATTCTTTCTAGATGTCAATAAAGTTAACAAATTGTACTTTCTCTCAAGGAGGGGGTGAAAGTTGCTTCAAGATTGAGAACACTGTATTCTTTACAAGTTTCAGCTGGAACGCTATTTAATAAAAACTATCATATCTCCTTCACACCTTAGAACATAAAAATTAAAATTATATGAATGTATAGGTAAAGTTAAACATCACCTTTTACTCTCCATCTCTATCAGAAAATTGCACCCATCTGAAAGACTCAAATCAGAAAAAAAGCTAGTTTAAATCCTAAAGCAGTGGCTTACCCCTTTCAGGAGCCCAATTTGTCTTGCGTTCTCTCAAGTTTCACCTCACTTAAAAACTACTTGCTTACAAAAGTCAGACATAAAAATACAAAGTGTCACAGCACACTATTACTGAAAAATTGCTTACTTTCTCATTTTTTACCATACAATTACAAAACAAATCAACTGGAATATAAATATAGTATTTACATTTCAGTGTATAGTAAGTATATAGAGCAGTATAAGTCATTGCCTGTATGAAATTTTAGTTTGTACTGACTTAACTAGTGTTTTTTATGTAGCCCATTGTAAAATTAGGCAAATAACTAGATGAGTTGATATATCCCCTGGAAGACCACTACATACCCCTGGTTGAGAACCACTGTCCTAAAACTCTCACTGAAAGTTGACATACTCTGGCATCAAGCCTACTCCACTGAGAACTACACTGCTGCTAGCAACACAGAAGAATTCAACCTCAAAGAATGACAACAGAAGTTTCCCAACGAATTCTAACCATCACAAAAAGGACACTGGGAAAACACCCCAAAGTTAGTGTAAGTGTTCTCCAGGACAGGCAAGTTTAAGATTATTCTGGGCTTCAAACACCTTGCAATTACAACTGGAACCCACTGGGACCATACATTTGCCAGTCTACTCCACCTAAAAGGTGGGGAGTCATATTCTATACTAGCTAAAACAAGCAGACACTAAAGATAGTCTAAGCACAGCACAGCCTAGAAGTCACCTGTAAAGTCCTCCTCCCTCAGGCAAAACAGGCTGCAATCTCTTAATTGGCCAAAGATGAAAAAAGAGACACTTTGGGCCACTACTGCAAGTGGAACGGCAAGCCATTTTAACAAAAAGGCAGACAGAGCCTCATAATCCCTCTCATCACCTCAATCCACTATCACCTGCCAACCAGCATCATAACCATTTGTCTGTGTGGATCTTAACACCAACTGATTGTCATACCTGATCTTGGGCTAGGTGTGGGGAAAAGCACGGCAACTACAGAACTGCACTCCAATGAATGACCTGGAAGAAGTTATACTAAAAGTAACTCAAATTCTCAGTCTTTCACAATAGCACCACATATATATTGAATATGACGGAATACCTTAGGGATGGGGAGGAGGAGAGATGATTCACCCAATACAACCTTTTACAATCTTTGAACTAAGCAGAGGAAACCACCATAAAGACTCCACCCATCCCTACCATATTCAAACAAGCTGCAAAAACACCACTTTTATCAGTACATTATATCAGTTCTAGTGGTATGACAAACATCACTATTGCAGAACAACAATGTGCACATATTAAGGCTTCACAGGCTTGGAAAAAAAACATTTCTGGTACAAAAACTTGATGCCTGGGTTTTCCTCTTGATCTGTGAGGGAGTGAAGAAAATCACTACTTGCAAAAAGGCTTCAGAAACACAAAATCTGAAAAAACCTCAGTAGCTCATTCTTAAATGGAACAAGAGAGATTTCAAACCACCCCAGACTCGGTTCTATTAAAACTGTATATCTGTTTCCTGCACAAAGAACTCTAAACCAAGGCAATCTATTTGAATTGAGGACAAATCCAATCTCATAACTCACTTTCTGTAGCATTATGCTTCTGTTGCCTACAAAGAACTCTGCATTACATTAATTTGGCTAAAAAGAGGTGAAATATGGTACGTGTCAATCATACAAATGTTGCAAAGTTAAAGGATTTACAGAAGTTACATGAGGCTTCTGGGATACAATAAAAATTAGCAGAACGTGAAGGATAACGTTTCAGTAGTCAGGGTAAGAGGTTCAGCCTCCCACCTTCAAAACAGCATGTCTGATGAAAAGACACTCCACAGAAGCTGAGAGATGTGAACAACAAATCTTCTCTGACATCTCATCTGTATTCCCCCACCTTGTCTGTAGGAGGTTCTGTTTCAGAGTCTAAGCTGACCTCCTAAATGCTGCTCAGCACTTAGTTTTCATAAGAACCAAAATCAAACTGTGCTTTCCATAGAAAAGCTTCAGACAACATTAGCCCATTTATCAGACAAAACTGAATAAATGACAACAGTACAAAATGGTCAAGAGCCCTAATGGTTACTTTGAGGGAATTAGTGTGATACCTGTATTTGCTCTAAATTCAAAACAAAAAGCACATTACATAACATCCAACATAACAGTCTAGTATAATCAAGGGATGTAAACACTAAACCTTGGAAAACTAACTGGTTTTCAAATTCACTGCATCTCTTTTCAGATTATACACTGTTCCCTAATCCTCCTCCCAATTTTTGTGATTTTGCAATCACACTGTCCTATTTCCCTCTCTCCAGTTCCTGAACGAGTAAATTTCCTGCATTTGTGTAGTTCAACACAAAGTGCTCTCAATTACACAAAATAAACAGGAGTGAAAAAAAGAAATAATTACACTAGTATTTTAGTTTAGTAATCTTGGTTTTTCCCTTCTATTAAGAGTTACAGTTAAACAAGTTCAAGAACAAAGGAAGATGCCTAAGTTTATGGTTTCCCTTTAAGCACACTCTTTCAATTCTGTCCTGATGAATCCATTTGTTGGCAGTTTCATGGCAACCTCCTTTTAAAAGGAATCAGAGGTGAGGAAATCCCCCTTCCTGCCCCCACTGCTTCCTTCGCCTGCTGACATAAGTTCAAAATGCATGTTGGGGTGCTCATCCCTCCGTTCTGAATTTAATATAGCATACCTCCTGAAGGATTTTCAAACTAACTGTACCTAGGTAGGTGAAAAGTCCTTTCCCATAGTACAAAGCGAGAGGGTTTTTCTTATTACATGATGCAGAAGAAAGTCCGCAGTGAAAATGAATTTGCAATTCCACCAGCCTGCTTCACTACATTCTACAAACAGACACTCCTGACTCTCAGGCCTGGTCTACACCTAAAATTTAAATTGACCTAACTACATTGCTCAGGGGGTCAGACCCCTGAGAGATGTAGTTAAGCCAACCTAAGCCTTGGTGTAGACACTGCTAGGCTAAAAGGTGAATTCTTCCATTAACCTAGCTACTACTTCAAGGGGGTGGATTTACAACCACCCTTTCATCACTGTACTGACTACATTTCAGCAGTGTAGCTGCAGTTATGCCACTATAATGCTTGTAGTGGAAACACATCCTTAGGGTCTCTCTACACTTACACCTATGCAGGTGTACCACTGTAATGCATCAGTGTAAACATGACCTTTGCCAACAGGAGGGGCTCTCCCATCAGCATAGGTAATCCACCTCCCCAAGAGGCAGTAGCTAGGTTGACAAAAGAATTCTTACATCAAACCTAGTATGGTCTACAATGGGGGTGAGGGGAGATTAGATTGGCATAGCTATGTCTCTCAGGCCTGTGGATTTTTCCTGAGAGATGTTGGCTATGACAATGTAAATTGTCATTGTAGACCAACCTTTAAAAATACAACACAGATGCTACAGTCAGCATTACTTATCTTCAAAAGCATAATCCTGCTCCATTTTTCATAGCACCTGGGAAGTTAACAGACCACATCCCCCTCATTTTTAAACAACAGACCACTATCCTGTGGAAACTATAGAAGAGGTGATGCTTCTCATTCTATCGGTAGCAAACATGAAACCTGCTGATATGGAAAACATGGGATGAATCTCTAGTGATTACTAACCATCATTTAAGTCCAGTCAGTTGTTTCTCACCTCTTCCTTCAACTTCATGATTTTGATAACTCTACACTGTCTGGAAATTAGAACTACTTCATAAGATCAGCCCTTGAGTAGCCTGTTGTCCAGATACAGGAACACTAAAATTGCTTTTGACAAAGGTAAGTAGCCACTAGCACTAAAACCTTCAAGAACACCCTGTGGGCTGAAGAGAGCTGACAGAAGTACTCAGTATTGAAAGTGATCCCGGCCCCTGATGAAGCACAGGTATCTCCTGTGCGCAGGATGTATTGCTATATGGAACCAAAAGAGTCTCCTGCCTTTTGAGATGGGATTATAGCCAACAGAGTCACCATCTCAAACTTCAGAAATTTCACAAATTTGTTCAATTGTCTTAGATCCAAGATCGCTCTCCACCCACTACCCTTCTTTGGCTCAAGAAAATACTTTGCATAATACCAATTTCCTCTGAGGGGATAGGACCCATTATGTTGCTCCTAAACAAAGGAGGGAGTGTACTTCTTGACTTAATATAGTATCATGAAAGGGGTCTATGAGGGAACAGAGAAACTAATGTCTGGCATAGCAAGGGTTAAAGAAAATCTTTGGGTTCAGCAAGCCCTGCTCTGCTATACCTGCAGCCAATGCCAGGCCTGAAGGGGAAAAAAAAAAAAAGAAGGGACCCTGGCTCAGTTGGGGGCTGAGTGACGAGGAGGCAGGAGTTCTCTGTCTGCCTGTCTGAAGGGACAGATCAGCGACCTGTCAGCCAGTGCCGCCACTTGAGGCAAGTAAGGACTTCCCTGCCCAAGGGGAGCCTGCAAAATAAACCCCAGCCACAAGGCAACTGGATTAGCGGGACCGTACCCCAAACTAAAGAGACTTATAGGAAATAGCTAAGGGAAGCGGGTCTTGACCTCCCTACCCACTCACCAGAAGGGAAAGAGACCCATCTCCCCTGTTTAGGGGTTGACCTACGCAGAGCTATGGGCCGGGACCCAATGGAGAGGGAGAGCCCAGGTCTCCCTACCATCCACTCTGGCTTTACAGACTGAAAGAACAGCAATCTAGCCACTAGGCTGCATGGCCACAGAAGATCCTTTCACAGGGTCCCTGAGGAGGGTCAGGGGATGAGGGGGATCAGGGATGTGAAATCACTAGTGTAGCCTGATATACCCATGATCTACTTATCTGTTGCAATACACCACCAGGCCTGTTGGAAATGGGAAAGGAGATCTCCAAAAGAAGGGGGGCAAAAGGTTGCAGCTTGCAAACTAGGAGGTGAGGGAGGAGTTGAGCCCTTGACCAACCTGTCAAAATTGCTGTTCCAATGATGACTAGGTACTAGCTGACGGAGGGTGGAGAGCTCTTTTCCTATGGAATCTCTCTTTTCCTAGCAGGTTTTGTGGTTCTGTGAAAACCATGAGCCAGGCACAATCTCTGGGCAGTTTGAGACCTGCTTCATCTACTCTTGTTTGTAGGGCTGTATATACCCAAAGACCTCAGTGGGACTGAGGAGTCCTTCATCACATGCAGGAACTCATTCTTAGTTCCCAAGAAGAACTTCTGATCATCAAAACAGGAGGTCCTCAACTGTATTCTAAACCTTTCTCAAGTATGTGAACAACTGAAGCCATAACACCCTGCACATTACAACTGCTATGGAGATTGATCTAATGGCAGTGTCCACAGCATTCAAGGACACTTGGAGACAGGTTCTGGCTAATACCTGACCCCTTCTTTTAATGATGCAGTACAGAGTGGGTCAGTACCGACACAGCAATTGACTTGGGTGGTACCATTAGTTTGCTGCATGTAGGTGCCAGGGCTGAAGATGTGTGCTTCAATTCTGCAGTACTAATGGAGCTGAGCGGGAAGGTACCATTAAGTCCAAAACAGATAGTGCTGATCTAGACGTGGACAATACTGGGGCCTTGTCAGTGTCGTGTTTCTCCAAAACTCTCCAGGATTTCCCTGTTCCACCGATACCGTATGAGGAGTCTTTCACCTCCCTGGTACAGAATCTAGAGGTCAGTGCCTCCAACACCACAGACCTAGTGGGATATTGGGATTTCTTGGGAGCTGACTCCTTGTGGTGGGAGTCCACACACCTCTTCTTTGGAGCCTTCCCCAAGTCCTTCTTAGTCAAGACCTTAACTGAAGTAGAAGGGGCACTGGATCTGTCCGGAAACAGATGTACGGGCGGGTGGGATCTCCTAAGATGACTTGGAAGTAGGTCGAAGGGAGCACCCATCAGCAGTAGCTTCAATTTGACCTGCTGAATCTTCCAAGTGCAGGATTTTAGAACCAGGCAAAAGTTTCACTTTGGGGCTCTCCCAAGCAATGAATGCACATAGAGTGGCAGTCACGGATTGGGATAGCCACCCAACAAGAAAGGCAGAGTCTGAAGCCTGGAAAGCCAGGCATGTCCCACCAGATGAAATAAACTCCCCGGAAAAATGGGAGGGGGGAAAAAAGAAGGATAGGAAAAACTGAAACCGCTCACAGCTACATAACTCACTTTACACTCTCAACAATTAATACTAACTAGAACACAAAACTAAACAACAAACTACAAAACACACTGAGGCACGCACAAGGCAGACATGCTAGAGCTCCGTCTCAGGCCGAGATGCTAAAGAAGAAACTAAAGGCAGTTTGCCTGGGCAGCCCTATAAACACTCGAAGTGTGGCATGAGATCATATAGAGTGCATGAATAGCCAAACAGACACTGCTAATGGAAAATACGCGATCAAGGGTTTCAAAGGTGCATGTACACCTGAAGTGGAGCACCCCTAGGGGCACTACTTGAAGAAGCATAAGATTTCCATTTTGGAAAATACATATGCCTTGTTATGCATGAGAACAAGTATGCTTACGAAGTGAATTATGAAGTAAAATTTTTTATTAAATGAAATGTAAAGCAATGGGGTATTTTCCCCTATTCTATCTCTCCCCCTCTCCCCCAAGGGGAAGGGGAGGGAGGTTCCTTCAGACTAGAAAATTTGCAAGGGCAAAAGGGGATCATGTCTAGAGATAGGCTAGAATGGGGTTTACTGCACATACTAGCATTTAAATCTTGCATCAGAATTAAGTAACTCCACACACACCCCCAAATTAATTCCCAGCCTCAGGACATTAGATTGAGAGTAAATGGTATCTGAACACTTACAGCACAAGCAGTGTTTTTGAAAGTGGGATTGTCATTCGTCCTCCTCCCCCAAAAAAAGATAAGATAAACCTCATATTCCTCATGCAGCCAAAGACTTTAGTGCATTAGCGAGGGGGGAATTCTATGTGATAATTTAGTGTACTATTACAATAAACATTTTGGTTGCTTTCTTCTTTTTTTTTTATTTTTTGAGAAATAGATCAAATTTAAAAAAGATTCTGGAATGCTAGCATTAAGGCCACTGCCATTATTTCTCTCCTTTTGTCGTTTCCTCCACCCATCTTTGTCTCTTCCCTCTCCTTTGTCCTCAGTCTTCCCCCTCTCCTCTTCATCCTGTCCTTTTGCTCTGTCTCCATCTGCTTTTCTTTTGTTCTCAACAGGGTCAGCAACAGCCCTTGGAAGGACTGCACAAGAAAAGAGCAGAATCATAGGAAACCCTCCCCCCTCAGTTTCTCTTTACAGCTGGCTCCATTTTTATGCCAATGTGGCTGCTGCTAGACAGACAGTTATTTGTAGGTGTGAGTGAGCAACAAATTGGGAAGCACAGCTCCACACAACAACTTTGGGGAAAAAGTAAACCACCACCAACACCACAAAACACACACTACAATCCATCACAATCATTTTCATGGCCAGAATGAGGCAGGAAAGTAGTCTTATACACCAGTGTTTTAACCCCACAAATTGCAAACCTAGCTTTTAAGCTCCTCCTGGGAAGGATTCCCTGGGCTTGCTTGAAAATGAATATTTAATGGGAAAGTCTATATTAATGCAAAGTGAAGGATGCAAACCACCACACTCAAAAGTCAGGACAGGAAAGAGCTATTATGGCTTTGATTGAAATAATTCTACAACAATACTCGTATGATGTACGTCTCCTCCCTTCTCCCTCCCCCCCCCCCCCCCAAAAAAACCCCCACACCTTACAAGAGCTTAACTTACAAGTTGGTCATTATACCTCAGACCACACGGCTACGACAGGAAAATTAATATTGTAACGAGAACCTTTTAGCTTTTCCTTTCCTGACTCTTGGTGCTTGAACTGGTAAATGTCACATTCAATTAATGGAGGGTTTGCATTTCATTTTTTTTTAAATTAGAAAAACAGCCCCCTTTGCACTATGAAGTTATGCAAATACATCTTGAGAAACCTACAGTATTTAAACTATGTCTCCAGCAAATATACAATTATTGTTTGACTCCAAAGCGATTTAGGCAATAGTTTCATTTACAATTTTTTTAAACCCAAATACAGACAACTTTTTTTTAAAACCGATTATGACTTCAGTTGTGTGAGGTAATATCTTTTATTGGACCAACTTGTCTGTGAAAGAGATGTTTTCTAGCTTACGTTCTTCAGAACTGGAATAGGTACTCAGTGTCCAGCTAAATACAAGGTGGAATGAATGGTCAACATGTTATGTGAAACAATCTAAGATGAAGAGGGTAGTTAACATCTCTTCAGTCACAGAACAAAGGAGGATAGGGTTATAGATTGTTGTAATAAGGCATATATCGAACATCTTCATTAAGTCCATGATTTTTAATGTTTAACCAAGTTATGAACTTTAGTTTCCAGGCTCATCTTTTGTTCAGCTGATTTCTTTTGAGGACAAGGACTGAGAGATCAGTTCCTTTGAAAACGGGGATGGAGAGAGCAGATATGGAACAATCATTTTGTGAAAAGCGTTTACCTGCAGGTGATGTGATGTTTTTGTCTTATTTTTCCATGCAAGTTCATTCCATAGCACTGTAAGTGTTCTGTTTGACCCACGAAGTTGTTATTGGGCCATTTAGTGCACTGGATGAAGTACACCATATGTTGGGATAGGCATGTGTTGGAACTATGGATCTGAAAAGAGTACTTTTGGGAGTAATCAATCATCATAGCAGTAGAGCTATGTCTGCAAGTTTTACATTGATTGCTCTGGTAAGGTCTGATGCCGCCTTGCGTTGGTGTGTCCTGGTCTATGGAGAGCTGGCTTATGATGAGCTTGAAGGTTGTTCAAGGCCAGAAAAAGGGGCTTGGGAAACATTTCTTTCAGGATGTGATATCCATTGAGCATGGGTTGCAACTGTGGGGTGTAAATAACAACTAGAGATACACAGCTGGAGGGTATTCCCACTTCCCCCATGTTGAAACAGGTGTTCCCGGGTTATTGGATGGCCTGTTGCATAATACAATCTACTTCTCTGTGTTCTTGTTTGGTAAAAGTGGTTTTAAGCGTGTTCATGTGTGTAACCCAGACTTTCTCCTTGGAGCATATTCTGTGGTATGAGTGCCTGGCTGTAGACAACAGATTGTTTGGGGTGGTTGCTGGATCTGTGAAGGTAAATGTACTGATCCATGGGTTTCTTGTATATAGTTGTCCGTAGGTTCCACTGCAGAAGCTAATTGTGGTGTCCAGAAAGTTGATGCTGGTGTGGTAGTGTTCTACAGAAAGTCTGATAGATGGATGATGGTTGTTGAAATTGTGGTGGCAATCTATGAAGGAGTTTAGGTCATCTGTCCAGAAGACGAAAATATAATTGATGTATCTCAGGTCTATAATTGGTTTTGTGCTGCATTTCTCTAGAAATTCTTCCTCAAGGTGGCCCATGAAGATGCTGGCATATTGGGGAGCAATCCCAATACCCACAGCTGTCCTCATGGTTTGAACAAAGTGTTAAATATAAACTTGTTCCGTGAGGATGAAACGGATGAGTCTGATGTTGTGCGTGGGGCAGATTTCTAAGTGTTCTCCTTGTCTTGCAGATATTTTAGGCAGGCAATGATGCCATTATTGTAAGGATCATTGGTGTATAGAGAAGTCACATCCATGGTGGCGAGAACAGTGTTCTGAGGGAGGCTGTTAATGTTGTGACGTTTCTGGAGGAAGTTGATTGTGTCCTGGAGGAAACTGGTCCTTTGTGTGATGAGTGGTTTGAGGATGGTCCCAATATTCCTTCAGTAAAAGTACAGTGGCCAAATATGATGGGTCTGCAGGGGTGTGACAGGGCATGCTCTTACCACTCTGGCACCTCCTAGTGGTGCATCTGGGGATTAGCTCGCCACTTGGTCTGATGCCCCCTCCTGCATTTGCTCAGCCCATTCCACTGTCTCACTCCATGACCACTCTCATGCTCCCAAAGCTGAAGCACTTTCCTCTTTATAGCTTAGCCCTCCAGCCAAGTCACACTGAAGTCCCCCACCCCATTTCAAGATGTTATCAAAGTCTCTGTCCAAACAGTCCCTGGCAGGCCTTAAACAGTCAGCTCTTACCATGCCACTGCCATAGTGGCTTGTAGGGGAACCCAGGCCCGCCCTCTTCACTGGGTTCCAATCCAGGGACTCTCACCCAAGTAGCTCAGGTTTTTACTCTCCCAGTTCTTACTACTCCTTCCCTGGACTGCCTCCTACACAGCCTAATACAGGCTCCCACCAACTCTTCCCCCTTGTCTCAGCCCTGGTCTACACTGACCTGGCTATTCAGCAGCAGTTGACAGGAGTTATGCAAGCTACGCTTGTGTAACTCCCATCAACTGCTGTGCTTCCCTTCTGTGCAGTGTTCCCGTCGACGCAGCTTGAAGGGGTGGTTTTACTCAGTCGACTTCCTGACCGCTCAATCGATCCAGAAAGATTGATCTGGCGGTGGCAACTTTGCCGCCGTCAGTATAGACATACCCTCAGGGAGTGACTGCAGGCTTCCTCACTACAGGCCCCCTTTCTCTATTGCCAGCTCCTTGGCTTTACAGAAGCCCCACCTGTTTCCACCCAGGTGAGTTTCATCCCCAATTACACCTCATTGCATCCTGGCTCCCCTTCATGTGCAGCATATGGCTAACTGGCCTCTCTTGCCTAAATTAACCCTTCAAGGGCTAGTGAGGAGGTGAATACCCCTATAGTACTGGAACCCACTGTTTGTACATCTTGGAAAGCATGTTAAAGGTCCACAGGGTGGGTTCATGGGGAATGAGGTTGTAGAGTTTCTATTGGCGTTGTTTGTAGAGGATTTGAGGATACTCAAATTCCTGGGTGAACTGTGGTATGGGGGCTTTTGAGTTCTTTACTGAAGGTGATATCAGAAAGTAGTCAGTTGGTCCTCAACCATGATGACTACAAATCAGTGAGGCCAAGAGGACTCATTACAACAATCTATAACTGGCTAATCCTCTTTTATCCTACAACTGCAGAGGTATTAACAACTCATTCCACCTTGAATAGTCTTTTATAACATGTTAACTCCTTATGCTAAATATAAAGTGGAACAGATTGTTTAAGTGTGACACACTGAGTACCTTTCCCAGATCTGAGGAGGAGCTCTGTGTAAGCTCCAAAACTCCTCTCTCTCTCAACAAAAGTTGGTCCAACTAAAGATATTACTTCACCCACCTTGTGTTTCCAATATCCTGAGACAAACAGGGCTAAACCACCACCACTACAAACAATGACTTGTTTTAATTTCATCCATTTCTCCTCAAAACTCACTTAGTGAATATTCATTCTTACTCGAAAACTGATCACATGTGAATTTGAAAGTTACACTATTTTAAATGGTACACAAATTTTTTAGAAGCAGAAAATCTAGTTCTTAGTCATCTGATTCCAGAAGAATTTTCTTCATGGCTTTCCTACCCAAGATTTGATAAGTATTAGCCCAGATTTAGCAAAACAAATTGCCTAAATGTTGTTTACGTAAAACAGGGGTATAGGTGATAGCTATAAAGTCCAAAGTACCTGAGACTCTAGTTTTTCCTCCTATGCTAAAACTGCTGCAACTAATCAGCCACAGTTATCAAACTCTTTCAATGTAAAGATGAAAGGGCTGCCAACAGGGCATTTTCCATGAGGAGTCCTTATCTGGAATTCACTCCCTGTAACTTGGTTTGCCAGAATCAGATAGTTAACATTCTGGATTTGTTACAAGTTCTTTTCATAATGCTTTTAGGAAAGAAGTGGGTTTTTGTAAGTGCTTGTTTTTTAATTAAAGTTCATTATGAAAAAAATCGACATTCCACCACTATGGTTTTAATGAAAATGAGAACAGTACTTCCACCAAATAGCCATACATCCTGGAAAGCAGATGTCCTGGCGGTTAAGTGCTTGGTTAAAAAAGGGTATTGTGGGATGGATCTGAAGATATTTAAATGTAACTTGAGAGGCAACTACTGAGGTAGCAAGCAACCCAGGAAACATGGCAAACGCCTCCAAACAGATTCTAATTGCTACTTGCTTGTCACTTAAGTAGCAAAATTTGAAAATCTCAAAATAATTGCATGCTTTTGATAGTTTTTGAGATCCCAAATAGCAAGCTAAAGGTTGAATTCAATGTAGTCAACAATATTTTAGTTCTTCTCCACTGATTCTCACAACTCCCCCAAAGCTGTTTTTAATTCCACTGTGATACCATCAGATGTCTTAGATTCCAAGTCTACTATCTCAATCAAGAGTACAAACTTCCCCACACTGCAGACACCTCATGTACACACAGACTCTTGCTCAGGTATGCACCCCTCAGTGGATCCATCAGCAAGTAAAATAATAAACCTGGCTTTCTATATGCCTTTCTAAGGCATTTACCTACAACACTTTGTAATTGCCTCCCAAGTCTCTCACTCCATGAGTGTTTATCTATTTGATCCAAGATTAAGGCCATTTTTGATATTTTGAAGTCTCTAAAGCTGAAATTATAATTGATAATCGCAAATGTGATGTTCTATATGGCAGTGGTTCTCAACCAGGGGTACATGTACCCCTGTGGATTCGCAGAGGTCTTCCAGAGGATACATCAACTCATCTAGATATTTGCCTAGTTTTACAATAGGTTACATAAAAAGCACTAGCAAAGTCAGTACAAACTAAAATTTCATACAATGACTTGTTTATACTGCTCTATATACTAAACACTGAAATGTAAGTACAATATTTATGTCAATTGATTTATTTTATATTATACAGTAAGAAAGAAAGAAAGAAAGAAAGCGATTTTTTAGTAACAGTGTGCTGTGACACTTTTGTATTTTAGGTCTGATTTTGTAAGCAAGTAGTTTTTAAGTGAGGTAAAACCTGGGAGTACGCAAGACAAATCAGACTCCTGAAAGAGGTACAGTAGTCTGGAAAGGTTGAGAGCCACTGCTATATGGTAACAAATGTTGCTTCTCTTTGTGTTATGCTTTACAGAACAATCAACTAATAGAAATTTCTTGTGAACAAAATGATTTTCTGTTTCCACAAATTTCAGGTGAACAGCAACGTACACATAACAAAATCATACTAAAAGTCTTGCACTCACTTTCAAACGGATACCCTTAACAGAAGGCTTCCTATTCTTTCAGCAAGTTACAAAAAAAAAAAATTGTTTTCTTTCTGACATGGCTATATAGTTTTCCATAACATTTAGAAAGCGTGTTTATGACTAACTTTTTCTTTGACTAAGATACACAGCTGTGCCAGGTGATTTACATTTACTTAGTCCAGACCAAGTTCTCTGTAGTGATTTGGGCTGATGGATTCAAACCACCCCCATCCCACCAAAAACAAAAACAAACCACCACCACCACCACACAGGACGGTTTGATATGTTTCAGCCATTTTTCAATGTTTTGTTCTAGTTAAATCGACCAAGTCTATGTGTATATACAGATCGTATATAAGTGTGTTTAGAATAGTGTATAAGTCAAGGTAATTAAATGGAGTGGCTCTAGCAACAGCAATTAAGTATTAGAGAGAAGCCATCTCCCTCCTAAAAACAAACCAAATTATGCTTTGCAGCAGCAAATAATCAGATTGCTGTTTATTTTACCACAAGACAGTTGGCCTGGTTGGAAAATTAAATTATTGCTTGCTTTTCTGGCAAAACATACTGCCTTTGAACTATAGGGCCAAGGCCTACAACTTGTAAGCATTACACTCCCACTAAAAGTCAAAACAAACTATGTCCTGTAGTAGTAGCAGTTCTAAAAGTATCTACTCCATCTTTGTTGGAAAATTAAACTGTTGTTTTCCTTCTAGTTATAACTCCAAGCTCACACTTCAACTCTCCTCTCCCAAGTCACCACAGACATCTGATCAAAGAACAGACATATCCAGAGGCTCAGCTTCATGCATGCTCAGTAGTGCACTTCTTTCTGATCCCGTACCCTTTTCAAGACATTACTTGCATAGCTGATATTTACTAAGACCATTCCCCCTCACTGCTCACCAGCAGCTTAATAGTGATGTGCTCGATATCACTCAGCCTTCCCTAGCTTCCTCTGTTGTTGGTCTAGCAACCAGACAGAAAATCCAACACTTGTTCTTGCCCAGATAGCACTTCTACTAGTCCACAGCTTCTGAGAAGGCTTTCCCCAAATTTGCCTAAGTGACTGGGGACAAGCAGAGCATTTATTTATATACACCACTTAATTCTCTGAATTCTTAAGCCTAAGAACTGTTTCCCTGAAAAATGAACCCATAATATTTATCTATTTAAGTTCAAGTCACACTTTACAGTAACACTGGCAAGAAAGGCACAAGTTTCTTATATTCCATAGGATTACTATGGTTACTAAAGCCTGCAAAACAGAAGAGCTACAACTTTCTCATAATTACATTCAGACCTATTAAAAACTGAGGATGTGTCGACTCAAACACGGACTGTCAGGAAGTTAAACGGAGTGAGCAAACCATGTCTTGGCAACAAAGTACTTGTTTCTGCGACATTAGGGCCCAGAGTCAGCTTTCTATTGTAAAAACCAAACTGAATTCCACAGTAGAATTCCTTCAATTAAGCTGACTCCATGCTACCAGTGCAGAAACTTAAGAAAACATCTTTGAGAAACTGACACAGATTGAGTTCGCTGGGCCACTGCCCTTGGGTGAATTAAAACCTACAGTGCTAAGTCCTCAGTCAGGTTTAGGCCGAAGATGCTCACTGTGATACTAGAGATGTTGGGACTACTTCATCACACAGTCTGTCCTTTATACGTCTTCCCTTGGCTGATGGAGACCACTGGGGAAGTAATAGGTCCATTGTTGTGGAAGAATGTCAGTGCCTCCATTGGAAGTGTCAGGTCCTGTTTTCTCAAAGAAAATCAAGTGTTTTTGTGTGTGTGTTTTTAAGAATGGACAACAGTTGACACTAACAGTATGGCTAACCACCAATATTGTATCTTCTATTGTAGATAAGGCTGAGGGCAAGAAAACTCTGGTTGTCTCAAACCTTAACCCTTGTAAGGCTGGATACAGACCTAGGTATGGAATAGAAACTGCAGTGGTTGATGCTCTCTTCTTTGCAATGGATGGAGTTTAAGTGTCCATGCTAATATTGTTAGACCTGTCAACAATCTTTGACGCCACTGATCAAAAGTGCTGTTCTTGGATGGCTCTGTTCTTTCTTAACTGAGCCTTCTCAGAAGGAGGTGTATCTAAATTGATTCTTTTCCTTCAGGGCACTAACGTGGAGTTCTGGAAGGATCCATTTCACCTGCTCTCCTGTTCAATGCGTCTCAAACCATTTTAATGACACAACTCTATCATACACTATCCAAACAGCACCACTGAACACATGGCACAGTATCTGAGGGCAATGGGCATATAGAGGAGAGCTAATTGACTGATGTTCAAACCTGATAACACTGAAGTAATGCTGGTAGGCTGGGGAAAGCAACCAAAAGATATGGCAAGGATGATTTTCCCACCTATAACTGAGGTCATGCGCCTGCCATGTGTCTAGTTTGTAGTCTGGTGATAGTGCTGGATCCCCAGCTACTGTTAACTGATCATCCGTTAGCAAAGTCCAGAAACACTAACATTTGAGCCTATTTGAGAGATTACAACAATTTATTTCAAATGCAGACTTGCTACCATGACTCATGTCTTTGTCACTTCATGACTGGATTACTGCAATCCACTCTACATGGGGCTACATTTTAAATCAAACCAAAATCTTAAACTAGTGCAGAATATGGCATCCCACCTATTTAATTATGCTCCCTGGTGGCAGTACATGGAACCTGTGCTCCATGATCTGCACTGCCTGCCAGTGGGTTTCTGGATTGTAATTAAAGGTGCTAGTTTTGACCTATAAAGCTGGGTTTGGATATTTGTGGCTTGAGTGGCTGCCTCTTTCTTCATACCATACTGCCAAAGATGTGATCAGCAGAAGCACTTAAACTGGATCCCTTTGATTTAAAAAGGAAACTTGTGATAGACCATTATCCTAGAGACCCTCTTAGATTTGGAACCAGCTTCCCCTCAGTCCAAAACAGCCCATTTCTGTTAACCTTCAGGACATACCGCAAGTTTCTGTGGAAGGAGGAGTTCCATAGGACTAAGTCTACATGACATTTGTGTTTCACAGGGATTTAGTTTTGTGAGCTGTAAAGATGAGGGGGGTGTAAGCTGCTACATTGTTATTTGTTCTTGTAACTTACATCAGATGCCTCCAAGGTTTTGAATAGGCTCTCTTATTTTTGTGTAAATCCAAACACCTACAAAGCACTGAACAAGTTCCCTTAATGCTGTACTACTATTTCAAATATATGCTGAATTGGTGTTCATTATATTCAAGTGTTAAGTGGTGCAACTCCAACTGCTGTGGGATTTCAGCTGAAGGCTACTGCCAGCCTTTTAATGCTTTGCAGTGCCTCCCATTGTGGCTGACTTTAAGTGATAAAGTAGAGTTAAAGTATTAGGATGAAATTAAAAAAAAAATAAAAAAATCTATAGGCTCTCTCCTGACTTCAGTCTGCAGACTGGGAACAGCCATGGGTACTAGGACGGCTCCCCAACATGCCAACCTCTTCATGGACCACTGTGACACTTTCTGGATTAGAGGTGACCATTTATGTTATTGATATTAATATTTCAAAACTGAGACCTCAGGAAAAGATTCATATGATATACATCATGGTGTGTGTGTGTTTGGGGGGGGGGGGGGAGGGGGAGAGGGAGAGGAGAGACGGGACACACGAGGACACCAAGTGATGCCAGAAAGGGGAAAAAGTGCATCAGAAGCAGAAGATGTACTGAAAAAGTTGGTAATTCTGTTTGGCAATTATTTAACAAATCTCACTGGCATGCATGAAGATTTATCAATTTTTATTTTATTAATAAATATCTGTTCAACCAGCCATAGTAGCAATTTTTTTAAAAAGTATAAATAGGAAATTGATCAGTGATGTAAGAATTAGATACAGCTGTTTTATTCCCTTTTCAAAAATGCTGGTGTGTGGCTTTGCGGCATAACAGTATAAAACATTTTTCACCCTGGTATGGAGTCACATAATTTTTTCAAGTGTTGGATAAAAGAAACTCCCCCTCCCAGAAGTAGCCAAAAATCTGGACGAGCGGTAGAGTTGCTAAAACTAATATATAACTCTCAGGAGCCAGGAGGCTCTGGAGAAGGAAGAGCATTTCTTTTCAGCCAAGAGAGCTGGGGAAGGAAGGAGGCAGAGAATTTAGCTTAAGCTTAACTTTTCACCAAGTTATTGCCTCTTCCAAAGCCTACCCAACACAAAAACCCTTCTTGCAGATTTATTTTGGTCCCATTACTGTCCTAAACTAGTAGGCTATGCAACTGTCTAGCAGCTATTATGTTCCACTTCATAGGTGGCTGCATTTCAGCACTGGAGTAATATGTACTCGTACATGTTAGAGCTTCTTTTGCATTTTTGGATCCTTCCATATGAAAAAAACCACTAAGCTTAAGTAAGTAGCAGAAACAATCAACTTGAACAAAAGGCAAGTTTGATGTGGGTGCAGAATTCTTTCAGCAAGTCACAGAATGAATTGCTTACACAGTCTAAACTATAAAAATCAAAGAGGCCTTCAGCTTACACACATTATGCAGGAAGACAGTTAGATCTGGGCATTTCACCTAAGGTGAGTAGCTGTGCAGCATTCACTAAAATTGTTTTTATTAAAAATTACAAGTACTTCTATTACAAATATATGACATTTACACATGCAGTGAAAAATTTATTGTACCCCTTGAGAAGAATTAGCCTGTTATGAAGGGTTGTGGGCAATGACAAAGTAAAAATTTGAAGACAGCAGCATTTAAAGTATTTTTAACTGCATCAAGTCCAAAATGTTCCTTAAAACTATTTTATAAATCAACAGAAGTCAGTTTCACAGCCATTAAAAAGTTTACTATTTAAGTTTGCAAGTTTTCCCATTTATGACTTCTATATTTATGAAGAGGTCCTTTTTTTGTTACCTGTTGCAAGGCTACACCTCACTTTTCAGGACAATTTCATCCGATTGCTTCCAGTTGTACCTCACATCCCAGTATAAAAACTAGGTGCAGCACTAAGCGACGATAAACACCATACCTCCATTTCAGCAGAAGGATTTCACTGGCAAGCATCAATTTAAACAATCACCCAGAAGTTCTAAAATTGTAAAGTTTATATTTAAACATTCAACTAAACGCCAACATATTGATCTTTTAAATGTGATTAAGATCACAGCTAGAGCTTTCAAAATGACAAATATATCTAATATGCGTTACATTGCCCTTAATTCATTCCCAGTACAGGCCCAACCACCAGGTCTTTTTAAGGAACACAAAAAGTATTTTTGTTCAAAAGAAGTTTACAAACCCACTATTATAGAACTGTAAACACAGAGGAAGGCATTTGAAGTGAACTAAATTTTAAAATACACAATTGGGGGGAGCATAAGTACTCTCAAAACCAAGATAAAAAATCATCTAGTGGATCTCAGAATATGCTCTTAACAACGACAAGGCTTGAAAATGAAACCAACACCTACTATTTGTGCTATTAATCGAGAGGCAGCATCTTTTGCCCAGGGTGAAGGACAAATGACAAGTCCCCCTCACTGGGGCTAGGAAAGAAGAGATTGCTGGGAATCTTATGTCTGACCCTGGATCCAAGTTCAAGGCTCATCGTTTCATATCAGTCATTGGTGAGTAAGCAGCTGATAAATTTAGCGGAAACAAGCACACCCTCCCTGCTGTTGAACTGAAGGTGCATTCACTATGTTTCTGTCCCCAGTTTCCTGGATGCTGTGATGGTAGGTGAAGTCTCTGCTACTCTGCGGAGTCCCCCCTTCCTAGAGATTAGTTACAGTGTCAGACTGCTGTTGTTCCTCTTGGCTTTCCAGGGCAGCAACAGAGCGAGATTTATGTGATCATTCAGTTTCATTACTACCCACAGAACTATGAACAGAAGCAGCGAAACAGACCCAAAATAGGTCAGTTTTCATTCTGCTATACTTTGGGAAGCTCTGCTCACTGACAGAGGCACCAGAGCTGGCTGCAGACTTTGGAAATGGCACTGCATCAATATACACTTGGTCATATATAGCAAGTTTTTTCACAACCACAAGAGCTAGAAACTTCATTAAAAAAAATTAAAGCCTACTTTTCCAAGATCTGGATTCTGATTATTTGAATTATGCTTCATCATACCTTAAGAGGCCACCAAAAATTCTGATGTCCATTAGAAGTTATCCTTTTTGGCATATAGCAGTCTTGCTGTCTTCCAGAACAGACACTGTCTCCTACTCCACACAGTCCCTGCCTCTGGTTCTGTTGCTCTGTTTCCTTACATCCTTTTAAAGACACCAGAAGGATTTGGAACATGTGATCACAATGGTAGTGGGGGTTATCACCATTGTGGCCACTTTATGTTAAGGCCTTTGCTTCCCCATTGTGTTATACATTTGGAATTTAATATTTGCTACCTCGTTAGTCTGCACCAGTTAGCTCCTTCTTTATAGGTATGCATCTGCCTAGACTTTGACCTCAAATAGGAAGAAAGCATCAAATCAAATTTTCAAATATAAGAGGGAAAAGCTTGGGTAAGCCCATTTTAGTTTCTGGTCATGACAGCTCTAGATCTGGATCTGTTTAACACACAGCCACATGCAGAAATATTGATTCACACCTCCTGCTTTCTATGCTACTCTCAGATAAAGAAAAATGAATGGGAATAAAATGGAGTCATACAATATTCTCCACATAAATGGAGTGTAATGTTATTGCTATATCTAATCAATTGTACAGTCTTATGCTGCTAATATGGGCTAACTGTACTCAAAATTTTCATAAGTACTGCAGGTACTCTCATCATGCAAATATGACAGGGTACACTTCAGACCATAAACCCAATGTTTTCTTCAAAGCTCCAACCACAGTAGCATTTCAAACCAGAATATCCAAGAATTTCTGACAAATGTTTGAAATCTCACAATTACATAAAGCTTTGGAAACTAAAGCTACATATGTGCAATAAAGCAATATGATTTAAATACAGCTTGGCCAGGTGTAAGTATCAAAATAAATTGATCACTTTGAGACTTGCAAACAGTGATGTATATCAAATGTTCAAGGTCCTTTAATAAAGCCATCCAGATTTCTACAAAAGTAGAACTGAAGGGTCTTTGAATGAAATTATTCACATAGATGAGCAAGATCATTTTGTCTTTGCATATAAGTATATTTCAACCAAGAATCAACAAATTCCAGATTATAAATATGTAACTGATCTAGAGAGACACAATAGGGTCTTTTTCTTCCAACATTTTACCTTTTTGATTAATAAGATTTAAATATATATTTGTAAGTCACCTCAAAATCCCAATGCCATAAGCTGAGAGATCAAGGATGAGCACATATTAAACCACTTAGCCAATTTTCAACATACATGTAATACTACTGTTTAGAATGGAGCCACAGGCCTCATCCTTCAACGAAAAAAAAAAATTCCTCCTGTTCTGAAAGCTTGTGGAAAAAAAAGGCATTCCATATTTCCAACCATTTGATATGTTCACATACATCACATTAAAGAAATCCCCCCCTCCAACAGCATGTTTAACAGAGCCTGTAACACAAGATATTATGGGGACAGACCCTTTCTAAGCTTCCTGGTAAGCTTGCACAAAAAAAGTGCTCACACCCCAGTTGTGGGTGCATAGGTACACTGGTCACACACACACAAAAATGTTTAGACGCATATAGCTGTAACTAAATGTATGAAATGAGCACACATGTGCCTGTAATTCATTTCCTTCCCTCCACTGCTCCATAGCCAGAAATGCAGCACAGTTCTTTAAAACCAAATTCCAACAGAAATATTCCCTTCAACTAGCTGGTTAAACTGACAACAATATCGTTATAGATAAGAGGCAGAGAAGAGGACCAAACAAACATATTTTGTTAAACAGGCCCAAATGGAAACCACACTGTGTGCCTATTCAAGGTTAATGAGGAGGAGGGAAGAGGAGAGAAAGGGAGCTGCCTCATCCAGGGCTGGAGACAGCCTCGAATCCCTAGATGATCCTCCCCTGCCTCGCTGAGAATCCCTCGCACAATTACGTTTACCGACAAATTCTCTTTGCAAAACCTGCTGTTTAATCCGCACCGGGGGTGGGTGAGGAATCAATACTCACTGCTAACTTTCATGCTGCCAAACGCTGAAGGCTGGCACGGTTTGCAGCTCTCTGCAAAGGAGGTGGTTCTGGGCCGCCCGGACATGGTCTCTTGCTCTCTCCCTCTGATCACCTCTCCTTTCTTCCTGTCGCCTTCTTCTCGTCCTGGCGGTGGGTGTGTGTGTGTGTGTGCTCCTCTCTCTCAGGTAGAGAGGGATAAAAAATGCAACATTAAATTCCAGTTCCCCTTCCCCCCCCCCCGGGGGAACCCTCCCCCCCTCTCACTCTCTGGGTCTCTCTTCTCAGGGCTTCTTGACTCCTCGTTTATAAAACCATCCGTCCCGGCAGCACCACTGGGTCCAACAGCTGCCTCCACCCAGCACACGAGCTCCCCGCCCCCCCGAGGCTGCTCCTGCTCGGGGCTGGGAAGGAGTGGGGGGGGTTGCACTTGCCAGGCCTTGCTACCCCCACCCTGGGAGCCAGTCACATGGGGCGCAGGCTACGGCCGAGCTCCGGTCCTCGTCTTCCCTTGCGGGGTTTTCTCTCTCTCTCGCCTCTCAGGGAGGCAGGAGCGATGGGACTATTTTCTCCGGCGCAGGGATCTCCGGCTCTGCGCGTTCGTTGCCCCCGCGAGGCGCTGCTGCGACCTTGGAAGAGGATCCGGCAGGGGGGCGGCGGGATCCGCGGCGGGGGGAGTGGGGGAGTGAAGCGGCCCGGCCGGCGGCCTCGCTCAGGCACCCAGTCAGTCAGTGCGGGGATGAGGTGGCGGCTCCGGCGCGGCTCCTCCTCATAGCGCCCGCAGGGGCAGCTGGCGGCGGCTCACGCTGGGGCGGCTGCAGTGCGGACGGCGGCCGGAGGCGGCGGCACAGGCCATGGCGGTGGCGGCTCCCCGGCCCTAGCTCCTCCTCAGCCGGCTTCAGAGCCCCGGCGGCGGCTGCTGCTCCCCTGGGCGCCCAGGGCACATGGGACCCGCCGGCCCGGCCGGACCCTCCTGCCGGCGGCTGTTGCCTTCTGCCGGGAGCCTCCGCGGCCGCCGCCGATCAGTCCCTTTGTCCCCGCTGCTGCCTCCGCTCCGTGCCGGGCGCCTGCTGCTGCTGCTGCCACCGCCGCTGCTGCGCTCTAGTCTGTGCGTGCGCCAAAGCCGCGCGCAGCCGCCTATCCCCGTCGCCGCCCTGCGCTGCGCAACGGCCCTAAGCAGCCTCCGTGAATACCCCAGTCAAACAGCCCGACGCACTTGCCAGCCCCAGCCCGAGGCGAGGCCCCCGCACGCCAACACCCGAAGCACATCGGCGGCCAATCCGGCGGGGGTTACGGGAATAGCCTAACCAGCTTGGGGCCAATCACCAAGCAGGAACGGAAACATCCGGAATACATCGGAGCCAATCGCGGGGCCGTTACGGACATTTCCGAATTTACCCGAAGATAATCAGAGACCCAATCAAAAGCCGCTGCCGCCGCCCTAGCAGCCCCTTTTGGCGAAGCCAATGGAAAGAGCTTTCTCTTCCGGCGGTTGCCGAACGAATCCGAAGACAGACGAAGTGAGAAAGACCGAACGGCTTCTGATTGGCTATTTTACAGGGCTTCAAACCGAAGCCCGGGGCGCTGAGCTGCTGAAGCTGTGATTGGCGGTCCGGGTAGGGTGCTGTAACCGGTCATGTGATTGGCTGAGAAAGATAAGGCGGCCCGTGGACGCCAGCCAGAGCCAGTTCTCTGGGCGGCCGGCAGGACCAATCTCTCCCAGAGATGGACTGCCTGTAACGCGCCTCCCTATTGGAGCGGCGGGCTAGGGCCGCAGGGAAGGGGGAGAGGCAGTGACTGGGAGTGCAGCTCTCTGGCCCCCCGCAGGGGGCGGGGCAATGAGTCCATTCATGCCAGGGGCGGCCCCGACCCAGCCTGCGCCCGCTCCCTGCCCTCACCTGAGGGGGGGCGTAGCAGCGCAGGGGCTGGCCCGCTAGCGGGGCGGGGAGGGGGTGACCCCAGACACTGGCCACCCCAGGCTGCCGCAGTAGGCACCCCCAGGCCAGCCTCGCATGGCAAATGCCAGCCCAGCCTTAGCCCTGCCTAGGGCTGCCCCCCCCCCTCCAGTGGTGTCCTGGGGTCCCCCCCCCGAAATACAGCTGAATCTTTCATTTCAAGATGATGTCGTGTTGAAACCCCCAGGAACACGTCCGACCAAAACCGGCCCCCCTCGCCCTGCCTGTGGCCGCCCCACACTGGCGCCTGTTCGCCGCAGGCTCCCAGCTAGCGTCACCCCCCCGTGGGTCACAGCGGCCAGCAGCACCACTTGGGCCTACTGCATGTGCAGGGGGCACCCCTGACAAAGGTGTGAGGCTGTGCCTGTTCCATTCCCTTCACAGGGCTTGGCAGGGAATAGGGGGTGTAGGATGGGGGCTGGCAAACGTTCAGGGGGCACGGGGGGTGGTTGCATTCGGCTCGAGCAATGCCTACATTCTGCAGGCCAGTAAAGGCTGGCCATCAAAGCACACTCTGGTGCGTTGTGCGCTGTGTGCCGCAGATGGAACAGGCATGAATGTTTCAAAGCATTTAAAAATGGTGTTAGGGTTATTTTGATGCAGCTGTATGGCCAAATGCCTAAATTACCTTGAAGTTTGGCTCTACAGGGGTCAGAGAGATGTCCTGAAATGTCCAGAAAGAGTGGTGTTACAATGTCATGATTTAAGGTCTAGTATTTTGGGAATTTCCTAGAAGCAAGTGTTGGAGGAAGCTGTGAATCTCCTATGCCTAACTGTATGAAATTACCATTCCTATCTTTGCCAAGCCACAAAAGATCAGACTTTCAACCTTTCACTGCTGCTGCAGTGGATACTGCCTGTCCTGGGTCTTGGGCGATTTTTGTGGGGAAATTCCACATTTGGGGAAAGGAGACATTTCTGTGACAGGTTGTCTTTTAAAAAACAAGATGCCTATTTGAAACTGCTTAGACTGTAGGTTTGGAAAGTTGGAAGTAGCCTGGGATTATGGGGCAGAGGGGACTGAGGAGTTGGTAAATGGTATGTGTTAAATTGCAAAACCATGTGATAAAGTTTCAGACTAATTCAAAATGGTCCTGTTTAGCACTTTGCTCATCTCAGAGCACAGGGAAACCTAGTACAGTTTCTTTACCACATGACTATCAAACCATGTAAGCGTGGTACCCATCTATCAAATCTGTTTACTAAAAACTGAAAAAAGATAAGTGAGGCCTAGTTTATATTTTGCTGGTATACCTATACGGCAAAACCCTCCTTAATGCAGGTACAGTTACTAACCATCAACAAAAAAAAAAAGTGTTTTTGCCCATGTAGCTTATGCTGGTTTGTTGAACAAAACAAAAGCACCTTTTTATCAGTATAATTCTGTCTACTCTAGGATTGTTCTCAGCATGGAAATGTTGAGAAAAAAATCAACCCCTAACCAAAATCACTATACAAGCAAACATTTCTAGTGTAGACCTGGCTGAAAGTAACTAAACCCATATCTTTTACAACTTTATTTCTAATCAGGAATGCTGCTTTAAAAACAAAGTACAGTAGAACCTCAGAGTTACAAACACCTTGGGAATGGAGGTTGTTCATAGCTCTGAAATGTTCATAACTCTGAACAAAAATGTTTATGGTTGTTCTTTCAAAAGTTTATAACTGAACATTGACTTAATGCAGGTTTGAAACTTTACTATGCAGAAGAAAAATGCTGCTCATCCTTTTTTTTTTTTTTAAGTAATTTACATAGTACAGTACTATATTTGCTGGGGGGTTTTTTTTGTTTTGTTTTGGTTTTTTGTCCCTGCTGCTGCCTGATTACGTACTTCCAGCAAATGAGGTGTGTGGTTGACTGTTCAGTTCATAATTCTGATGTTCGTAACTCTGAGGTTCTACTGTAGCTAGTTAACTCAAAATAGTTCTATTCAGCACTTTGCTCACCCCAGGGCAATCCAGCCAAGGATGCTTGCTGAAAGCATTCTGGCCTTTCTGGGAAATGAACTATGTTTCTAAGTAGTCCAAGGGACCAGAGATTGTTTAAGGTCTGATATCTCATGAACTGTCAGGATAGAAACTATAATCCTCTACAACTGAAAAGCTAAAAGTTCCCTGACTGTAGAAGCCAGTTTGGAATCCCAATTTTTAAATGGTATCTCAGAAGAGCAGAAGTACCCTCTAGACCTATCATCCAAACTCTTCTCTTCTGGGGCACCCCCATATCTAGCCCCCCTAAGAATCCACCATTCGTAAATCAACCCTCTCAACAACTCATCAATCAGAAATTCACACTCTTGCCTTTTCTTGTGCTGTAAGCCCCTCTTAATAGCCCTACCTCAGCCAGGAACAGGGAGATTTATTTATATGATTTGGACTTCAGTTTGGTTTGGTTATGATCTTTTAAAACTAAAATAATTAAAACCTTATATTCAGTTATCCACTGCTCAGGTCTCTATTAAAGGAACTTCATCTTGAAATCTAGCCATTTGTTAAAAAATAAGTTAAAGATAGTTTCAGGTACTTCACTTGTCTTTTGCCTTGCCAATTTTGTGGTTTTTACAACCACATTTCTCTATTTTTATAAAGTTTTTCTCTTATTTTTATGAAGTTCTCATGTGGGAAGATCCACATGAACAACAGGGGAATCGACTAACTGACTATCCAGAGAAAACCGTGAAATTGACTGTTTGCCAAGCGTTGTCAATTGGCAAAGTAGACAAAAACATTTTTCTCTAATCTCTTTAAATTACAATACCCTTGGCTGTTACTTGTAACAGTAGATTAAAAACATCCATGCAGATGTGATATTTAATTTGACTGTATCCCTTTAAAGATAGCCCTTTAAAAACTGTTTTATACATTTGAAGCCTCATAGCACAAGCAAAACATCACTCTAATTGACAATGAAGTTTAAGGGTTGCTCTTAAAAAAATCTTTAGCCCATTTTACTCAAATCTCGACAACATCCACCCACTAGAAACCCCAGTCCTTCCTTCCAACCCAAATCCAAACATTTTCATCCACTCCAAATCTATTTACTGACTATCATGCCAAACTAAGAAGAATCGAATTGGAAGCTCTTTGGAGCAGGCACTGTCTTTTTGTCCTGTATTGTACAGCCCCTAGCACAATGGAGTCCTAGTTCATGACTAGGACTTCTAGGCACTATGGTAATACAAATAATAATAAATAAAGTAATAGCTTGTAACAGTGGCTGTAAATTTACTGACCTTCCCAGTAGTCAAGGATCCTATACCCTGACGAGATTTTGATTTTGTCCCAGAGCAAAATCTAAATGAACCTTTTGTAGAATGCAATATTTTCCAAGCTGCGAGAAGAAGTTCTGATCCTGAAAACCCTATATATTACAATAATTTCCTGTCAGGAAACATGTCATAATTAAAGGTTGTTTCACAACAGAGCAGACTTTCTGTAGGCCTGAAGTGTGGATCACTGGGCCCAACTTCTGTATGACTACAAAGAAATCTGTTAGGAATAGTAAGGTCAAGCAGTTTTATAGTCAGTACAGTTTAATCTGATGGGATCAACAGGCATTTACAGTATCTCTCTCAGTAATTCCTAGACACTGGGAAGGGGCATGGCCACAGAGTGAGAGTACATAGAAAATGTAGGAACAATTGGGAATATTTGTGACTCTGAGAGCTAGCAAACGTCCAGCTCTGGAGTTCCCCACTGGTGATGTAGCCTAGGAGGGAAGTTCTGATTCAAGATGCTTGTTTCCATCCATCCTGATCCCTGCAGAAGTCATCCAGTGTCACATTCTCTGCTCTGAGAACATGTTGGTCAGTTTTACTGTATTTCTTGCTCTGATATTTGTCAGACTGCAATAGGAAGGCCAACGCTTTGTCCCACAAGGGGGAATTTGCCAATGAGCCTAAGGAACCTGATAAAAAGCCACCCTACATTCTAGAACCACTTCACTTCCTTGGAGGATCATTGCTATCCAATTTATTCACAGCCATAAGTTCTGCTCTACTAAATGACCCCATCACGCAGACACTTCTAACTTCCAACTGTGAGCTCCGGGTAAACTCATACAAAAGGATGGACTCCACCTCATTCCCGGATATATCTACGTTCCTGAGGCATGCCCCTGTTTGGAGGCCCTACACATTGGTCATGACGTCTCTTGGGCCTGACGCTTCGGCCATGCAAAGACCACTCTCATAGCATACCAGTTGCGATAGTGGCCAAAGCTGCAATCTAATGTTCAGGCCCATGTCAGTTCTTGCGACATCTGTGGCCATATCAAGTATCCCAAACTAAACCCTTCGGATGTTGGTGCTTGCGGAGATCCCCTCGAGGCCTTGGTCCAATATTACAATGAACTTCATTGCTGAGTCACCCGAATCTGAGGGATACCATATTGGGCTGAGAGAAATGGATCAACTGACAAAGATGGTACACTTTGTTCCCTGCAGACATCTTCCCACCGCCAAGGACACCACTCATCTTACTGTACATTGTTTCATCTCTCAGACCACATTCCCTCAGACCTGGATTCCCAGGTCACCTCCCAGTTTTGACAGAAGGTGTTCTATTTACTAGAGATGCATCTCCATGCATCAACCACATAGCCACAAACTAATGACCAATCAGAAAGAGTGGAACCAGGTATTAGAACGATACCTGCTGTGCTTCACAAACTACCACCAAAATGACTGGGCCTCACTGATTCCATGTGCAAAATCCACATAGAACACTGCTGACCATGCCTCAAACAAGATGAGCCCATTTTTTGCCAGTTGTGGCTTCCACACTCATTTCCAAACTGCACTACCTACAGCACCTGCAGTTCCTGCAGCCTCAGATCTGGTTCATCAAATCCATCAAACACAGGAAGAATTAAAACTAACCTTAGATGTGGCGAAGGCAACATACAAACATCATGCTGTCCATTACCAGCAGGAGGGTCCTGCATCTGCAGTAGGACAGATGGTTTGACTGTCACCCAAAAACCTCAAAACAGGCCATCCCACATGTAAATTGGAGCACCAGTACCGAAGACCCTACCAGATCCACAGGCAAATTAACTCAGTAACTTTTTCAAACTTAACTTCCCCTCTCCCTTAATGGAATACAGGATGTACATGTCTCCTTCCTTAAACCCTTCTCTGACAATCCCTTTTCCTAGAGAAAACAATTTACCCCTCTATCAATCCTAGTCCAAGACCAGGAAGAGTACATTTTTTTCATGAGATCCTAGACTCTTAGCCACAAAGAGTGAAGATTTGGTACCTTGTCAATTGGGAAGGATATGGGCTGGAGGAGAGGTCCTTGGAACCAGACCATTATGTACATGTTCTTGAAAAAGTCAGAGCCTTTCACAGAGCCCATGTGGATAAGCCTGGTCCTTTGGTGCCCTGAGGTTGCCCCAAGGGATGAGAGTGAGGTGATATCAGGACCCCAATATTGAACCCTGATCCACCAGTTCCCTAGGCTCCATGCCAGGATGAACGGTCTTCCCAGACCCACAGTTTTAGTGCTCAAGACGTGTGGCCTCACAGCAATCACAACTCAGGTGCCTGATTGGCTGGACAGACAGCATTCTGATTGGATATCTGGATTACATAAAGACCCCACAGGAATGAGTTTCCCCCTTAGCAGTAATCCAAGATGGAAAGAGGGAGAAACAAAGCTTGAAGGGGTTTTGCAATATTTGACATCAACAAGTGTAATGGACCCATGTTTACAAACAAGATTGTTACTCTATAAATACCATTCTCTCTCTCTCACACACACACACGCGCAAACACGCTCGCTCTCTTGAACCCTGGTTCTTCATCTATGAAAACATCTCCCTCTTTAGCTAAAGAAAAGCTCCTTCAATCATTACTAGTAATAGGTCTCTTATGCTCTACATGGGCCCAGTTGCTGGGGGGCAGCATCACTACCAGAACTTTACAAAATGTACTACATGAACTTTTTAAAGTTGTTAGTTTTTCCTGACAGTTGTCTGCAGTACTGTGTGCACCATCCTGAAAAGGGGCAGGGGGACCAAATGGCTCAGGAAATTACTAAGAGGCCACATTCCTTCACCTCCAGGCAGCAGTCAACACTCAGCCCAGGTTGGATGATAATAGCTTTCAGTCACTAGCAACTTGACTACAATCCCACAGTATGAAAGGACTGGTTGGTGTCTGTCCAGTTCTTACCAGACAGCTGCGAACACCACAAAATTACCACCACAGTGACTATTAATAGATTATCTTTACCAAGCACTACAATGAAAAGGCTGATGATAGAGTGGAGTTGTGGAGATGGAAATCCCCTCTCATTCTGACAAATGGTCATTCCAGGCACAATGGCAGAGGTGCTAGAAGTGGCAGTGTTTTCCACTACTGTTGCTCCTGTTGTGGATAAACAGAGAGCTTCAATGTCCAGGGCTGAGACGCTGATGCTTCTCACCAGAATTAAGCTTATTTACAGTGTATATTACAAAGCAATGGGATGAGGAGAAGGTGAGTATATTAGAACACGCAACAATAACCCAGAAACAGTCAAAAACATAATGATGTTTGCATTTTGCTGGTCCAATTTTTGCCAAACATCCACTTTCGTGACCCCTCCGGAAAAAAATGTGGTAAAACTAAAATATCAAATACATGCACAGTGTCTACAGCTGCAGCGCTAGCACTCAAAGGAAAAGATGCAGGGCTGATGCTCAATATTTACGGTTGTAGTGCTGGATGCTCACCCTAACAAGCCCCTTGCTATTGGGAGAATCTTCTAGCATGAGTACAGAAGAGGAGCCTCTACATTTGATCAGATTCAGAACCCCTGCTGTCTCTGTCGGAGTCAATTAGAAGGACTAGGAAGTCTGTCCATTGGGTGGGACTTGGGATGGGGGAGAAGGATAAATAAGCTAAATAGACAACATCGCTAAAGAGCCTTGTGGGGGGAAAAAATCGGAAACAATTAGTTTATTTTTAAAAGGCATCTAAAGGGACATTGTCAATCTAAAAAAAACAAAAAACAAAAACATTTCCATCTGAACATTTTGTAACTACAGTTGTTACAAGTAACAGTAAAGTTTTCTGTTACTGAAAGATTGGAGACCAAGAGTATTTCTCTCTTTTGTCAGTGGGCTTGGTCTGTGCATTTGACAGATGTGCTATTCAGTGCATTTCTTGGTTTTGTTGATGGTCACTTGCGCTTCCTTTCTCATCACTCTCACGTACTGCTCAGTCAGACCTCAGCTGCACACTCTTTCAGTCCCTGCAAGATGATGTTTACTAAGGGCAGCAGCAAAGCTGAAACTGAGCAGGCAATAAGCAGGCATGGGTGAATATAGAGAGGAAAGGGCGAGGAAAGTGTTGCTGTACTTGGGTCCCTCCCTATAAACCTTCTTAAACATATTAAGGAAATAGATAAACCCTTGTAATTATTTTTATAAAGATTTTTTTTTTCATTTCAAGGCACTTGTTACTAAGAGGCCACATTCCTTCACCTCCAGGCAGCAGTCAACACTCAGCCCCTTATTTTCTGCAGTCCCAGTTTCACTCTCCTCACTTTTGTATTTCTGGTCTGAATTCTCATATAATGTCAAAGTCTGTGAGTGCCTCACTAACTGCAGTGGCTCCCAGGTCTGTGACGTGAAAATCTTAATGGGGGATTATGACATGGCACAGCCTCTTAAGGACACTCTGCCTCAGTTTCCTCCCCACATCTTGTGGCCTATCTGGCCATAATATCAGACTAGCCCTCTAACCGGTTGATATCAAAGTGTCCAGCCTCTTCTAGGGGAAAGCAGACCTTCAAAAACAAAGTCCCAAAACACAGGAATCTTTGACCTTGCCAGGCTATAGTTTATAGCAGTGAATATAAATCAGAAGCAAAGGCTTGTAGAAAATTGGTAAGGGAAGCCAAGGCACAAGAAAAAAATCTAGGCCCAGCAAAGTTAAGGACAATAAGGATTTTTTTAAAAAGTAGTTTGGGAACAAAAATAATTCTAACTGTATTGGTCCATCACTAGATGGAAATGATAGCATTATCAATAATAACACAAGCAGAAGTGTTCAGTAAATATTTCTGTTCTGTATGTGGGGAAAAAACAGATGATGTAGTCATATCATATAACATCTTTCCATTCTACTAGTATCTCAGGAGGATGTTAAACAGCAGCTACTAAAGTTAGACATTTTTAAATCAGCAGGTCCAGATAACTTGAGTCCAAGAGTTTTAAAAGGGCTGGCCTATTGTTGATTTTTCAAGAGATCTTAGAACACCAGGTAAGTTCCAGAAGCCTGGAAGAAAACTAATGTTGTGCCATATGTTAAAAGGGTAAATGGGATGACCCAGTTATTTATAGTGTTAGGCCTGATTCTTGGGGAAAGAATCCCTTTTGCTTCACAATAGGCCTGTCAATCTGACATCAGTCCTGGACAAGATAATGGAGCGGCTAATACAGGACTCAATTAATAAAGAATTAAAGAAGGTTAATATAATTAATGCCAATCAGCATGGATTTATGGATAATAGATCCTGTCAAACTAACTATCTTTTTTTTTTTTTAAATGAGATTACAAGCGTGGTTAATAAAGGTAACGTAAGTGTCGATGTACTTAGTACTTAGACTTCTGTAAAGCATTTGACTTGGTATTGTGTGACATTTTGATTAAAAAAATAGAAAGATATAAAATTAACATTGTACACAATAAATGAATTAAAAGCTGACTAGTTTATAGGTCTCAAAATATAAATATATAAACAGGGAATCATCATCAAATAGCTATGTTTCTAACTGGGTCCCGCAGAGATCAGTTCTCAGCCCTGTGCTATTTAACATATTTTTATTAATGACCTGGAAGAAGACACAAAATCATCACTAATAAAGTTTGCAAATGACACAAAAAATTGGGGGAGTGGTAAATAACAAAGAAGACAGGTCACATCTAGTGATCTAGATGTCTTGGTAAGCTGGGCACAAGCAAATAATACGCATTTTAATATGGCTAAATGTATGCATCTAGGAACAAAGAATGTAGGACACACTTACACTGGACTCTATCCTGTGAAGCAGGGTATCTGAAAAACATTTGGATCATAGTGGCTAATCAGCTAAACACGAGTTCCTAGTGTGACACTGTGGCCAAATGGATTAGGGGAATCTCAAATAGGAGTAAAACAGTTATTTTACCTCTATATTTGGCACTGGTGCGACCACTGCTGGAATACTGTGTCCACTTCTGGTGTAACAATTCAAAAAGGATGTTGAGAAGTTGGAGAAGGTTCAGAGAAAAGTCACGTGAATGATTAAAGATTAGAAAACATGCCTTATAACAGACTCAAAGAGCTCAATCTATTTAGCTTAACAAAGAGAAAATTAAGGAGTGACTACATTACAGTCTGTGAGTATCTACATGGGGAACAAATATTTAATGGGCTCTTCAAGCTAGCAGAGAAAGGTATAACAGAGTCCCACGGCTGGAAGTTGAAGCTAGATAAATTCAGACTGGAAATAAGGCATACATTTTTAACAGTGATGATACTTAACCATTGGAACAACTTACCAAGGGCTGTGGCAGATTCTCAATCGCTGGCAATTTTTAAATCAAGACTGGATGCTTTCCTAAAAGCTGTGCTCTAAGAATTATTTGGGGACAGTCCATGGCCTGTGTTATACAGGAGGTCAAATTACATGATCACAGTGGTCCCTTCTGGCCTTGGAATCTATGAATATACCAAGTCCTTATACATTATTGTCAGCCATTACACCCAGGCTCCACGCCTCTCATAAAGATAGCTCAGGTTCAGTCACTAACTTCTTGGCTTGAGCCTTCCTTCAGTGACCAAGTTGGGCAAGCCACAGACAGTACCTTGCTACCCAGCAAGGCTTCTAGTTTCCAACCACCACTAACTACCTGCACGCTTGCCCTTCCTGCCTCCACTGCTAGACTTCCCCCTTTTTAAGCCCAAACCCAGCGCAGGTGCAGCAGGTGTGGCTTCCTGGCCTTTAACCATCTCTAGCCCAGGATGGGATCTCAACCTGTCACAAGGACGTTCTTATTGGTGGAAAAATTCTGTAATGATTAGGGTACACAGCACAATTTCTTCTGATCGCTAGAGTCCTAAAATTGATTTGATCAATTGATTGGTCACAAATAGCCCACTCATAAAAATATTTATGTACTCCATGGTGGACTTGCATCATAGACAGTGACAAAAATACATGTTGTTTCAAATAAAGAAATATGTTGACTGACATCCATCCCAGTCAATGACTCCTTTGGGTCTCTCCCATCAAGCATCTCACTTGCTCTACTAAATACCTGTCTGATACTCTGATCTGGGGGCTGTGTCAGGCTTGCTGATTTTTGGGGGGAAGATCCACAATGTTTATGTTGCACATGGACAGTTCTGTGGTGGGTCCAGCAAGTTGTAGGAGCAACTGCTGGTGGCCAACTTCCATTTTTTAAGCCAACCCACTAAAACAACTACAGTCACCAAGCATTCCTGTTACTTCTATGAACCACAGGTAGGTTGCAAACCTGGAAAACACTGAGCAATTGCAAAATTTGCTATAATGAAAATATCGCTCTCAACAGTTCTGGACATGTTGCAGCAGAACGAAGCTGTGGCCTGTTCTTTCATCCATCACCCCTGAAGGAAGGAAGATCTTTGAAAGTCAGTGTCTCATTTCTGACTCTGCCCCAAAACAGCCCAGACTGATCCCAAAGGGGAATTATTTTATCATAATCCTGTAAAAGGAGAGGCAAAATCTCAGTTGGCCAGGTTTCAGATATACATAAGTTGGCAGTTACTGCCTATGCCCTATGAATTCTTTTTAAAATAATATTTTTTCTGGATTTCGAATACCTATGGTAGGGTTTGGTCACTGTGAAATCCAGCTTTCCCCTTGCTGCTGCAAGAGTATTGACTTTCTGGATTAGGTGGATTGTTCAGCGCCACAAAATAAACAGGACCCTGCTGCATCGAGCATAGCAGCATTTGTTTTATTTCCAGGACCATGGCCACATGCAGTCTGATTGCACAGTGAATCCCAGGGGCAGACAGAGATTTTGGACTACTTCACCACACCTCTCTGGCTTGCTCTTAGTGTTGTTTCAATGCTGGTGGCGGCTGCAAAAATCTTCATTTAGGTGTGTGCTAGAAATCCCAAATTTATGATAGCAGATACATTTCTGAATGTGAGAAGGGCTTTTGGCTCGTTAGCCTATGGTTACGTTCCAATTTGATCCAACAGTCAGGTGACCCTTAAAGCTGGAATTTTCTCTTTCTATATGTACAAATACATGATAAAACCACATAAAGAAGTAGGTTTGCATTCATTAAAACCAATCAGTATGAACAACTGAGCCTCACAGAAGTAAGTGGTGATTATCTAAAATCAAATTATTTTGGAACACTCCGGAGAGAAGACAGTGCTCGTCTCTGCTTTTTGTCCCCCTTCATTTCTCCCCCCAACTCATGCTCTTTTGGTTGCTTATTCATTTCCTGAGCAGAGATTTTTGATTTCTCATTTTGATCCCAGGCCCATTGTCTGTAATGAGCAGGAACGTGTCTTCTCATGCTGCTCTTATAATGTTTGGGACATCTTGCGCAGCCACCAGCTGAGGACCTCAAAATGCTTCGCAAATGTGTATTAAGTAAGCCTTGAAATAGGTCTGTGAGCTAGATAGCGTCATTATCCGCATTTCCCACAGACACTAACTGAAGGTCAGTGAGTATGTGATTTTTCCACGGTTACACAAGCCAGTAAGCAAAACCAAGATTCTTGACTGCCAGGTCTTTGCTTTAACCACGAGACCACACTTCTCCCCCAAAGACTGTTTTTATTGTTGTTTTTATTTTACTTTGAGGGCCAAATTCTGTCCTCAGATATGCTTATGTAGCTATAGTACAAGTTAATGAGAGCTGGGGGCTTTTGCAATGCAGGGCAGAATTTAACCCAAGTGCTTTATCCTATGGCACAGTAGTTAACCAGCTAATGCAGTTATAGGGACAAGATGAACTGCATAACTGATTTACTGGAGCACGTGGATATCACTGAGGGCTTGTCTTCACTTACCTCGGAGATTCGGCGGCAGTCAACCGGAGTTATGTAAGCTACGCAAAAAACTTGCGTAACTCCCGTCACCTTCTCTCTGTTTCTGTTCTGCACGCCGTCTTCACTGCACTGCGCCAACGGGAACCGCGTGCCCATCGACGCAGCACTACACCACTTGAGAGGGTGGTCTTAGTATGTCGATTTCTGGATCGACTGAGCGGGTCTCCACTGACCGCTCAGTTAATCCAGAGAAGTCGATCTGACAGCAACGAATTTGCCCCCATCAGTATAGACATAGCCTTATTATGAGCACTGGGAAATATATCCATCAGAGCAGCATGGGGAGTGGATTAAGAAGCCGGAGAGTACTTGTAAGATTGTTATTATTTGTATGACAAACATAGTAATGGGGCTAAAATGAGCTGATATTTACAACCATATAATCCACCAGAGAGAGAGATTTAACCTGTCAGAGGAAAATTAGTCTTTATCCAGCGTCTTTATTATTTGGGTAAGCAGTTCAAAAATAGCTAATAAGGGCTTTTCTTTATTGTAATCATTTATAGTGCATCCCCCTAGTCAAGGCCCTGCCCAGCATTGCTACAAATACATGGTGCAGTGGCATATTACTTCCTGTAACTTTCTGTTTTAAGTATCTTCCTTGCTTATTTGAATTAGATCATGTAGATCAGCGGTTCTCAACCTTTTCTTCCCAAGTACCACTCGGGTCAGGTACAGTCAGGTCAAGTACCATTGACCTGACTGTACCTGACCTGAGTACCACTTGGGAAAAAAAAAGGGGGGGGGGGACTTTCGGCGGCGGCGGGGTTTCGCGGCAGGGGGAGGACTTTTGGCGGCAGCGGGTTACATGGGGGCAACAATGCCCTCTGCCGAAACCCTTCCGCCGTTCTCTGCCCTGAACAGTTTGCTACCTGTGCTGCTATAACATATATATATACAGCTGCATTAAACAGAGTCACAGTAGGTTTCATTTCTTAGACATACGCTATCAAGAATCCAAGCAAGTGTCCTTAATGGTACTGTGTTAGTGCTGCCTGTCTGTCTCATCCAACTGGCCAAAATGGACATATAAAGTGAAACTTTACTGTCGTTCCCTGTGGGAGAATCTCCTGAATTCCCTTCCAATTAAATGTTGCTTTCTAGAAGGAAGGCTGATGACTCTGAGTTAACCTGGAGACTGTGTCCTTGTAATGGTGGCAAACTGCAGGATTTGAAGTAGTCAGGGCTCCTGGATTTTATCCCCAGGTCTGCCACTGATTCACTGTTTGGTCTTGGACAAGTCACTTTACCATTCAGTGCCTCAGTTTCCCCATTATTGTAGAGAGATAAAGCAACTGATCTACCACTGGCTGATAATAAGGGGACTGATTGTTTGTGACGTGCTGTGAAGATGCAGAGTGCTATGGACGTGCTAGTTATTGTTAATAATCTGCCCCATCTGAACAGCCCTTGCACCCCAATGAGCTTGCTTTGGGGACACTGCAGAGGACCCCATTACCCTAGAGATGCTCTGTCTCCCTTCTATCCTCTTGTCCACAAGTGGTAGCTGAGGGGGAGCTGTTGTTATCAGGCTGCTCTGGAAAATCCTTTTCAGCAGAAACACAGAGGAGTTGGCTGCCCTAAACAGCTCATCCTTCTAAAATATCTCAGCTGTACCCACTGCCTCACTGCACCGGATTGCCCAGTAGGGTTGGACAGTGCCATGCTGGGCTGGATATGGGCTTGTTAGCGCCAGACACAGCATGCTGGGAAAGAGGCAGGAACTCTGGGTCCAGCTGGGCTATGCAAAGTGTAATGGGGACTATAGAGAAGTGATTCATTCTCCACTAAGAGGCATATAATGAGACTACCGAGCAGGAAGAACTGTCTCCCCATATCCTTAGTCACCAGCTAAATCATAATCAAATAATAAATAAAATCAATAAATGACAAATATAAATGTTTAAATCACTAAATATAATAAAGCATGATACACACACCACTGAATTAGTCCTCCCAACACCTCACACCAAGAAAGTCAAAATTATCCCCATTTTACAGAATGAGAAACCGAGGCACAGTGAGTCAGGGATGACACGCAGTCCTCGGTTTAGGCCCCCAGCTATGCTCCTCGCCGCAGGAATGGGCACTGACCCCAGGACCTTCTGCTACTAAAACACAAGTCCTGTCTGCTTGAGCTACAGAGGATTCCTTTGCAAGGGCTAGTAGTATGGCTTTTAACTTCCATGGTCTACCACCGTTCAGGGGAGTAAGACACACAAAAGTCACTGCAAGAGACTATGATAAAAACACCTTTCATTTTATCAAAAACGTTTTGAACAAGCTAAGAGAAAGAGACACCATGGTAAGTACAAATCAGCCAAAGATAAAGTATAAATCAAGTTAATTGGACAAAATAAAGTAGTGAGACACCCTGTTCATGAGAGTCCTCTTCCCAGCTTGTTCCCAACCCCACAGACAAGTACAATACCTGGTGCATGCAAAAGCGTAGCAGCACATAAGGGATTCCATGGATCACGAGTTCCCAAACTGTGGTCTGTGAACCACTGGTGGCCTGCAGAGAGCTGGTGGACCAGAGAGCCCTGGCTCTCCTCATTTCCAGCTGCTAAATTGCATTACAAGAAGCTAAAAATACATTCAATACTTTCTTAATGTTACTTTTCAGCGTAAGCAAATGCTGTAGTTGCCAAGTGGTGTGAAGAAACAACCTCTCTATTAAAATGTTCTCCACCTTGTGAAAGACACATAGAACCCTGGCATGAAAAATAAGGGATTGCCACGCGTTACTCGGTAGATATTCAGGTAACAGAGAAACCAGAAAGCTCACACATAAGCACAGATATGCACACACCTGAAATACTGTGAACACAATGGACTTTGTGCTCAGCAGTCGGAACAATTAACATAGAGATCACCTGGCCACTAGCTGGGAGTAGGCAGCATATTTCCCCCATCACTCATCTTGCCTTTTGATCTCCATGTGATAGTTGGTTACATTCTTTGCTGCTGGCTCAGCGGACAGCAAGGAGACATATCTTTCCTAGGAGGACAGTCTTCGATTACAAGTTCTTTGGAGCAGGAATTATTCTTTTCAGAGTCTGTATAGTGTCCAGCACATGGACCCCATAATAATAAAAGGCTTTATACCGCCTCCTTTTCATCTGCAGCCAGCCTTGTCCATTGCACAGCGAAGCATCTTTGACTCTTCCTCACCTGCTCCAAATTCATATTCCTGACACAGAAAGAGGCTAAAACCAGATGTGTGGAGTTGCCAAAGGAGCAGATTGATCCTGTACTGTTACACATAGAGTATGTGCCTCTGGCCAGCCCTGTGTGGGTGTAGATAGTATGTGTGTCCATATGAAATATTCAGCTTTCAATTCATAGATCCCCATGTTGGGGGGGGTGGGGAGAATTCAGGGCCAAGCCACCAAACAAGCTCCGGCTCAGGAGACCTCTGAAGGAGTTTGTGCGCATGCTGGTGAATTTCAAGTTAATTTTTGTATCATCCACTTCAGTAGGGCTTAAACTTTGATAGTTTCCCAACCATTCTTAAACATCTGCTCTCTTGCGAGAGCTAAGCTCCACTAATTCCCAAGTTCTCTGTCCCGTCTTCTGTGCCATGAGGTTACATCAAAACATGGTGAGGTTTCCTCAGAGCAATATGAAGTTGTAAAATGATCAGGAGCAGGAAAACCCAATTGTCTCTCATAACAATAACTAAGAAACCAGTGATGGGAGGAACCAATGGAGGAGAGATCAGGGTCAGTTTAGAGAAGCATCCAAACCGGTGATGCCTCAAGGGTCTCCATCTCATGACCAACCAATGTTTTGCTTGGAAGAGGCCTGCTGGCCTGCTACTTCCTCCGCTGCATTCAGGGGATGATCAGTAGTCTGGTGTCTTCAGTGGGGTGGATGAAATGGGAATCATCCTTTCGGGCATTTTCACAGGGCATCACCATCTTCTCTTTCTCCTGATGTTCCCCCTTCTAATGCTGGCCCCAGTGAGGAGTGTCTTCTCTTCCTCTCACCATCCAACAGCGGTGGAGGCTGACCAAATTTTGGAAGTGAGAGACTGCTGCCTGCTACAAGCAGTGGGTGTTGCACAGAAAACGTTTTGGGTGGGTGTCAGCGAGGAGGGTGCAGCTGGTGAGGTGCTCCACCTGGCCTTTCGTTCCAAACCCTGACTCCCTTTGCCAAGTGCCTCCTCTGTCGCCCGCCCCATTTTCTGAATTTAGACTGCTCTCTCATTCTGCGAATGTCCCTCCCGTCGGGAGCTGTGAAAAGGGGTCTGGGAGTTGGGGCTAACGGGGCTTAAATGCATCCCCAGCCTGAGCAGCCACTGATGGCAACACAGCAAAGCTAGAAAGCATTCTTCTGGGGGGGGTCACAAAGCCATGCAAGCCCCTCCCTGACTTTTGTAAGAATGACTGACAGGCCAGGGCACTTCCTTACAATTGGGACATTTTCAGTTCTTCAGGGCATCTGGTCACCCAACAACAGTCCTGTCCATTGCTCTCCCTTCACGTCCCCCTTTGGTCCACACACACGGTTGGGGCATCCCTGCTCTGTTCCCAGCTCTGTTCCTTCCCCTTTCCTCGCTGGGTGCCACCTCTTTCTTTCTTCTTACTGCTTCCCCAACCAGGCTGCCGGCTGCCGTAGGTGTTGCGCACAAGGTGCGTCTTCACTGCCTAGTTCACTGGGGTGGCTGGCACTCCTGTTAGCCTAGCCTGGGTGTGAGCAGCCACACTACAAAGGCCTACCCCGTTACTGTGTCCTCACTGTTTCTGCACTTGCCTGTGTGTGCTGGGGGCAGAGCCCGCAGTTCTGTGTACTCAAATGCGCTGGGATTCTTTCCCAGTCAACTGCAGGAGAACTTGACTGTCCTTAAAGGGGAACAGTGGGATGGCACTGAGAGGCTCTCAGCACTCGAGTGATTTAGCCTGCGCCCTCACTACAAAGTTCTAAGGAAGGCCTCGGCTCTAACCACCCCCTCCTCTCCCGCGGGGTCAGCTAGCCGGGGCTTATAGCAACTACAACCCCGGGTCAGAGGTTAGTGGGTGTGGATGGCACGGGGGTTTGGGCTAAAACCCAGATTACAGCCAAGGTTAACTGTACAGTGAAGACATATCTAGGGGTAGCCTTTGCAGTCAGTAGACACCAACCCCTCCCACATTACAGGGCTACGGACCTTTTGTAACCCTGACCCTGGTCAGGTGATGGGGGGGCCAGGTGGTTCAGTTCAGTCTCTGAGCCAACCTCCCATGTGTGTCACACACTTGCTGCACGGAGGTGGGGGTGGGATGCATGCCGCTGCTGCCTCCCCGCTCTGGCTCTCCCTCCTGTATTCAGCCACCCAGCAAAGGGATGGAGAGCTGGGAAAGGAAGCAAGGCGGTGGCGGCAGCAGCCTCTCGTGGTCACAGTTTAGAACTACAGATACTTTTTCCAGACTCAGGGACCGTTTGCTCTATGCCTAAATAACGTTCCCTGTCTTGCCTCTTGTAAAATACCCACAAGAAGCTCAGGGACCTGTAAAACAGTAATTCAGAGTTGCCCCAATGTTACAACACTAAGGAACTCCCTGGCAATTTGCCCAGAGCTCTGACGGCTACCCCTGATTTGCATATACATGAGCATCCCCTGAGATTTGCTGGGACTTGACTGAGGAAAAAATGGTTACTAACCTTCCATAACTATTGTTCTTCCAGACGTGTTACTCATGTCCATTGCAGAGCAGGGTGTGTGCTCATCACGAGTTCTGCCGCAGGAAAGTTTTTCCCTTAGTGGTATCCATCAGGTTGGCTCTGGTGCACAATGGAGTCACGCCCGCATAGCACCACTATACAGGGCCCTGTCGCCCCCTCCGTTCCTTCTTGCTGGCTAACTTGGACAGAGGGGCAAGCTGGGTGGAAGGGGAGAGGGGAGTGGAAATGGATGTGAGCAACACAACTCGAAGAACAACAGTCACAGAAGCTCAGTAACCATTTTTTCTTCTTTGAGTGCTTGCTCATGTCCATTCCCATGTAGGTGATTCCCAAGCAGTTGCGCAGGTGGAGGGTTCGGAGTTCGTTGGCATGCTGATTGTAAAACCCGCATTGTCTCTAGCCTGCTGGGCGACGGCATAATGAGATGCAAAGGTGTGGACTGATGACTACATTGCCACTCTACAGACATCCTGGATAGGAACTTGAGCTACAAATGCCACTGAAGATGCTTGAGCCCTTGTAGAATGTGCTGTCAGGGCAGGAGAAGCAAGGACCTTTGTCAGGTCATAGCATGTGCGGATACAGGAAGAGATCCATGATGAAATTCTCTGGGCTGAGAGTGGAAGGTCTTTATGCTGTATGCAATGGTTACAAAGAGTTGTGCAGATTTTTGAAAAGACGTAATCCTTTCTATGTAAAAGGCTAGTGCACACCTAACATCCAGGCATGCAGCTTTGGAGAGAAGACTGGTAGGAAGATATCCTGGTTACTATGAAATTGTGAGACCACCTTTGGAAGAAAGACCAGGTGAGGCCGCAATTGAACCTTGTTCTTGAAGAAGACCATATAAGGTGGTTCCAAAGTATGGGCTTGGATCTCCGAGACCCTTCTGGCAGAAGTAATGGCCACCAGGAAGGTCACCTTCCAAGAGAGGTGGAGCAGAGGCCACGTTGCCAGCGGTTTAAATGGAGGTCCTGTTAGCCTCATTACCACCGAGCTGAGGTCCCAGGGAGGGAGTGGCTGCCTTACCTGGGGGTATAATAATTGCTCCAGGCCCTTGAGAAAACAACTAGAGATAGAATTGGAGAAAACAGACTGGCCACTCACTCATGGGTGAAAAGCTGAGATTGCAGCTAGATGGGCCCTAATAGATGCTACTGATAGGCCTTGCTGTTTCAAGTAAAGCAAGTAATCTAGAATGACAGGTAGTGTTGACTGCATAGGTCAAACCTCTTTCTGTGTGGAACCTTCTCCACTGCTCCCACCTCCAGGAGCGACTGCATCTCCTGGGCTAGAAGTTGCTCATGAGAAGGGTCCCTGAAAAGGGATGGGTAGTGGAAAGGAGGGGAACAAATGAACTGAAGGGTGTATACCAGTGATCTGAGATAATGAGGGCCCATGCCCAATGGAAGTGGGATAACGGTCCACAAAAATTGGGGAAATTGGATCCAAACATTGTCCTGGTACGTTGTCTCCAAGAGTCCCATCAAAAGGCTTGCTTAGATCCCACTGATTGTCTAGGTGGGGCAGGCACAGAGGTAGACGAGGACTGGGGTGGAGGTCTCCTCTTATAGCCTCTACTCCTTCTCTTACTATAGTCTTGTCTGGACTGTGGCGGGAAGAAGCGAGCTGTTGGTTGGGGCTTATAATGTGTCCTAGAAGGAGCCAATGTATGCAGCCCTAGGGATTCCAGGTGGCTCTTGAGTTCTTCAGGTTGTGCTGTCTGGCATCTGTTTGCTCCGAGAACAGCGATGTGCCTTCAAAGGGAAAATCCTGCAATGTGTAAGCCCAAGGGCTGCAGCCACGAGCTTCTCCTCATAACCACCGCCGAAGCCAGGGATCAGGCTGCAGAGTCCGCCATGTCCACGGCTGCCTGAAGGGATGCCCTCACCACCGATTTTCCTCCTCAGCTAGGGCTGAGAATTCACTCCTGTACTCCTTTGGCAACAGTTCCTTACATTTTGCCATTGAGTTCCAGGAATTAAAATCACAGTGGCTTTGGTTCACCATCCCGAGCTGGAGGCCACCAATTGAATAGAACTTCTGATCAAAAAGATCTAATTTTTTGGGATCTCTCTGGCCTTGGGAGTTGGACCCTGCTGACCTTGCCATTCCCGCTCATCAGCCACTGAAACCACCAGCAAATCTGGTGATGGATGGATGTAGAGGAATTCGAACCCTTTGTGTGGAACAAATTCTCCATTCTTTTCAGTGTTGGTTGCAGGGACGCTGGGTCTGCCATAATGCTTTGATGGAATCCAAAATGGCCTCATTTAAGGGCAAGGCTACTCACGATGGGCCTGATGCCTTTAGAATGTCTATCAGGGTCTGGGAGGATTCTGTGATCTCCTCTACCTGGATCCCCAGGTTTTGAGCCACCCTCTTGAGAAGCTCCTGGTCCGCCCCATAATCATCCTGGAAGGCTGCTATACTTGTTCCTGCCACCGCCTCATTGGAGGGGAGGAAAGAGAATCCTGTACAGGCAAATGGCACTGTTCCTCGCCCTCAGCACCGGATGGGTCTCACAGTGCCAGGTCTTGAAATTCGGCACCAGGCTCGATACCAGAACCTGGTCCCTGTTCCAAGGGAGGTGGTGGGAGAGCTCTAGACTCCGATACAGTGGAGTAGGACTGCCTGGACTGAGATCCCTGGACTGGTGGAAAAGCCCAGGGGTTCCAAAACGGCTATTGTAGTGACATCCGCCATTGTGCTGGTGGCTGGCGGGCCTTGAGGTTGGGGAATCGCTCACAGTCACTTTTCTTCTGTTTCTTCCTCGGCACTGGAGACGGAGAGCCGTGCTGAGAGCCCCATGCAGGACTTGTCTTCTTCAGCACCGGGGATGACTGTCAGCACCAGGCGTCCCGGGAAACAGAAGAAGAGTTCTTCGTTGGCACTGGAGAAGCAGAACGGCACTGCATTTCTCTCAGAGAAACCAGGGCACTTCTTACTGAGGCCGAAGTACTCCGTGCTAAATGGGCATGGCTCAGCTCTGAGGGGGGATGAAATGCTGCCTCGAAGAGGAGAAACTTAAGGCTGACGTCCCTGTCTGTCTTATTTTAGCGTCCCTTGCAGATTCTGCAGCACTCCCGCACGTGGGCTTTCCCCAAAGACTTGAGGCAGCTGGAATGGGAGTCGATAACAGGCATCGGCTTATGTCACGATACATATGGCTTGAACTCCGGGGACCAAGACATGCCAGGGAAGGGCAAGCCAGGTCTGCTAATCTAACCAACTTACTAACTAAATAATGGAAACTTAACCACTACAAATAACTATATACAAGTTATGGAAACAGAGTCCATGGAGAGAGGTACTCGCAGGAAACGCAAGGACGAGCTGAAGTTCCAGTGACCGTCACGGGCGGTAAGAAAGAACTGAGGGGGCAGCGGGTTGGCAGAGCCCTGTATACCAGCGCTATGAGCATGCAACACCAGGGGGCACCGGAGCCAACCCGACAGATACCGCTGAGGGAAAAACTTTCCGCCAGTGGTGCTCAGAGCGAGCACACGCCCTGCATTGGAATGGACACGAGCAAGCAATCGAAGAACAGACATTGTATGTTTTGAGTTCTTCAGATGCGTGCACTGTCTGCACTTGCAGGGAAAGGCCATCCAGAGGCCACTGCTTAGGTCTCTGCAGGCTTCACTTGTCCCTTAGGGCATCCCGGCTCTACAAGAGACAGAGCTATGCTGAGCTGAGCTTCAAGCCTGTCACAAAAACAATGGCTATAAATAAAAGATCAGCAAGCATGAACTCCTCTACAGGAAAATTCTGTCCAATGCACCATGCACTTACACAAGGCTCCAGCATCTGCACATCAGTCCAAGAGGTATGACTCGCCATGCAGAGCTCAGCTGGGGCTTGTCGCCACAGATCTGAATTAGCTCTGCCCCACTCCTGTGGAAGCACTGGGAGACCCTCTGCATTAATGCCTGCTGGGGCTCCCCAGCAAACAGGGGGAGAGTGAATATTGCTAGATCTGTTTCTAAACCCTGCTCCTGTCTCCCGCATCTTCCTTAGGGTGCCTTGTGTGCCAGAGGAGCTAGTGGCCAGCCCCACTGCTGAGGGGTGCACTGGGAGAAAGTCTTTTGTTCCGTCCCCACCTCGTGCACCTGGATATGTGGTTCATTCTGGGGAATTGCTTTGCGTCAGTAGGTTCCACCTATTCAATGCATTATATCAACAACAGAACTGTCGTACTGGGCAGCCCCAAACATTTGCTTAGAAAGCTGTGGAAGAGGTAACTTGGGAAGGAATACAGCTGGAGGGAAACTGGTTCCCTGGAACTGTTAGTTAGAGGTAACAAGTGAAGGAAAACAAAATTGGGATTGTGTCCTTGTTTGTTTCTTTATTATGGAAAGAAAGGCTGAAGGGGGGGGAGGGGAATTTTTCTCAAAAGATACATTTTTTGGATTGTTTTTACCTTAGAAATCCAGGCCTTGTTAAGTCTGGAAGATTCGATGTGGGCAAGAACACTAGCAGAATTCTGACGTGACAAGAGAGTAACTGAAAGGGGATTTTCGCTGCCTTTGTTTAAAGCTGTTTGATTTTTGTTAATGCCTGTATAACACAGCCCTCCGTTCAGCCAACATTTCAGCACCCCATCCTCTTACGTGAAGATGCGGCAGCTCACGATAATTATCTGAGATTGTCTCCCCAAGGAGGTCTTCCAGCAAAAACAGGGATACCAGATTTGATATTCCTGATACATTGAAGGTAAAGAGAAGCAAAAAATATTAAGAAACTCCACACCTTTCAAAAGCCTATTGTGTCCACCATAAAGAAGCACGAAAGGGCACAAACCCAATTTTAAAAAAAATCATCTGCAGCACCTTCAAGCTTTTTCAGCTTTCCCCCTTCATCTCTGACCAGTGTCTACCTGCTGCAGTAAATTTAAACGGAATGAAATGCAAAGTCAGATCTGGAGAAGTCAGCCTTGGGTTTCATTAGCTTGCTCAGAGACCACAAAACAAAAATAGAAAGTCTAGTGTTTTCTGCCACTCCCAGGTTCTTGCCGTGCTGGGAGACTAGTACATTAAGGATGAATCTCAAGGTGAAAATAATCCCAAATTTCTTTTTTATTTTCTAATTGAATGTCGTGGTGGTGAAAGGTTCCCGACTGATAGCCCTGGGGGACTGAAGGTCTCTGTTTGGCTGTGTGCTGTACAGAGCAAGGATGGTATGGGTACGAGCTATTCAAGATTCCCCAAACATTGCTCCCCACCTGTGCAAATTATGATGAGAGGGGAGTACAGTCTCCATGATCAATCCAAACCTTGACGTCTCTGCTCAGAGTGCTGGCAAGAAGGCCCATTAGTGTGATGAGTTTGTATGTGATGTGGGCACCTGTCCATAGCAACTGGACTACAACCACCAACTCATTTCACATTATATCACTAATCAGCGATCTGATGGTTGTGACCGTCAGTCATGCCCGACCTAGACAGGTAAAGCCTTTGGTCCAGATTCACAAATGTATTTGGGCACCTAACCCCCATTGCTTTCAATGAGAATTAGGCCCTTAAACAGCTTTGTGAATCTGGGCCTTTATAACCTATTCCCGCTTCCCTCAGATAGGGCATTCCTTCTGCACGGTTTAAAATGCAGCATGTCTGGGGGGGGATGCCCACCTTTGGAATAGGACGTCTTCATTTACATTTACACCAACGTGGGTTTCAGATCATCTTTGAAGTTGACAATGGGCTGAGGCCTGCCATAAAGCTTTGCCCAGTAGGCTAAGGACCCGTCAGGCTCGGGGTCTGTGTCAGTGGTGCAGCTGTCACTGGAGTCACAAGGGCTGTGGAAGCAGATTTCACAGTGAGGCCTCTGACAGCAGCCGAGCATCTCCTCAGAGCTGCTGCTGGAGTCAGAATCTGGATAAAAGGACAGGGAGGGCACAAGAGGTTGTTCCAAGTCCCTCCCAGCACCCCCTCGCTGCTGCTGGGGACTGAGAGGACTGTGGGGATAGAGCAGAGCATTGTGATTCTTCACCGGGGCAGAGCCTTGGTGTTGGTTTGAAACTTGGCCATTCCCTTCACTGCTTTGTTCTGCAGGCCAGTTCTTCCTGTTCTCCAGCTGGAAGCTGCACATACTGTTGACGACTGATGAGGAGGGCGATGGCTGGTAGAGGACATCGCTGATGTCACATGCTTTAACCTGAGAGGCTTGTGTTAATCCATCACGGCTCCAAGTGCCCTGTCCACTCTGTGTCCTGCTGACTGCCTTGTTCATGAGGTACCAAGCTGGTGGGGTCACGGACGCAGGAAAGTAGGTGGAAGGTGGATGGGTTGGGATTCTTCGTCGTCGTCGTCTTGTCCTGTAAGGACTAAGGTAAGTGCAGGTGGCTGTGTAACTCTCCCAGGGTCTCCATGCTGCCCTCTTTTCATGTTCTGCACCATGGCTGGGTTGCTTAGGCCCCCTGGGTGACGCCTGGGCACTAACCATGCTGCCAGTGCTTAGCTCTTGCAAGATTTCCCGCAACTTTTCGCTGCTCACATAGTTGACCTCTGAAGGCTGCTCCTTGGTTGCTGCTGAGTTGTCTGGTTGCTCTGCTCTCCCATCAACTGCTAAGAGATTCTGGCTCAACGGTACTGGCAGATTGTCCATATGTTTCTTGTTGCATGGAGGACTCCATTGCTCTTGGACATCTTTAGAGCTGCATTTGGAGATGTCTATAGGGTTACAAAGCGGTGCCTTATAGCAACCAAGATCTTCTGGAGGAGTGTTTTGGTGTTTTATATGTTTAAGGTTCTGGATGGTACTGACACAATCTTGTTTACTAGCAATCACTGGACTGCACTGTGTATCTGGGAGACAGGGATACTGCCAAGGGCTCTGTTCTTGACGAGGGGGAAAATAGTCTCCATGCAGCCCTTCAGCTTCCATGGCACAACCACTGGATTCAACATGGTTATCTGTGTTCTGAGGTAAGATGGAGATGGATGTGGAAGGAACCGGGAGGTCCATGGAATCACAGCTGCACTCTGCAGACATCAGCCTCATCAGCTTTTCCTTAGCACTGGTCACTTGCTCCTGGAGGCTTTCGATCACAGCATTTTTCTGTAACAAATCACAAATAAATAAATACATCACATTTGGTGCAGGAAACAATGCTAATGCTACATAAATGCTGAGGATTTAAAGGCAAACGGGTCAGGAAGTCAGTCTGGTTTTCAGAGGAAATGCTAGAGTGGCAGACTTCGCACTTGTCTACACCTGGAATGCTACAGTGGCACAGTTGCAATGCTGCAGCTATGCTGTGTTGTGCTTCAGTGTAGACACTCACTTCACTGACAGGAGAGGTTCTCCCATCTGCGTAGGTAATCCACCTCCCTGAGAGGTGGTAGCTGGTCAACAGAAGTATTCTTCCACTGACCTAGCACTAACTACACCGGGGGTTAGGTTGACTTAACTACATCACTCCGGAGTGTGGATTTTTCAGACCCCTGAGTGATGCAGCTAAGTCAACTTAATTTTTGAATGTAGGTCTGGTCTTTGAGCTGTCTATTTAGAATAGGTGAGTGTCTTAGAGACAAAAAAGTGGGACATTCAGAAAACCCAGCATGCAACAGGGAAAAATTGCTCTGCTGAGGCTTAATCACCGGGAAACAAACAATTACACTGCAGTATGAAAATTGCACTTGTTTGTACAGAGAGGAGAATCCAGGTGCAATCATTCAAAGGCCCATCTAGAACCATCCCCTCTCGATTCTAGAATTCCAGCCCTGCACACTTCCACCCCATTAGCTTCTAGAATTCAAAAAATTATACAAATTTGAAACAGCAGAACGATGAGACCTTTAAAAGGGAACATGAAGCATATACAGCCCGTTTCTTTCCTAGATGCACCTCAACACGTCCTTGAACATTTGCAAGATGTGGATGTTTGAGAGATTGCATACAGAAACATTTGAAGCAATTACATTCGATCATAATGGCGTTCTAACAGCCAAAGCATTTCTGGGTGTATAGTTTGGAGAAAACTGTAAAGGAGTGTGAAGACCTTTTGGGACAGGATACATCCCCTCTAAATTGGATCTTTGTGAGTGCACTGAAAAATCAGGCCAGTTTTCTGCCAGTTGCCCCAGTTTATACACCAAGTTTGATTAGCTGGTGAAAAGATGTAAAAAAAATCATTTTAAAAAATTCCTTTCCATGTAATATTTCTTGAGGGAAACTGATGCAATGGGCAATGTCAATTTTGATCAGTTTGTGACAGAGGGTATTGTAACCTACAGATCCTTCAGCAGACAAAGGAGGAGGCGGGGAGAAAGCACAGCAGAGAAAGGAAAACAGAAGCTGGCCACTGAGCCACAGGGAGATCAATAGCTAGGACTGCTCTTTCCACCAGCACGAGCTGCCTGTGAGAGCAGATTACCTCAGTAAGCAGCCGTTTCATGGAGTTCTTCTCCCCTATCAGCTGGCAGATCTGCTCTTCACTGTACATGGAGTGAAAGCTCTTGCTGGGGCTAGTAAAATATTTTGCCATGTGGATAATGGTTTGGTTCTGTTCTTCTTCAAAGGCTTTCCACTGCCTGAGCTGTTGAGTGCAAGCATCCATTATATACACATGAAATATATAAATTATATATACACACAGAGACAGACAGACAGATGCAGAGAGCGACACACACACACACAAAGAGCAGAGAGAGAGACAAAGAGAGGGCGTGACACAGACATGCAGAGAGACAGAGACAAAGGGGTAAATTCATACACATGGCTCCTGATCCTCCCCTGACCCCCACCCCGTGTAGCCTGCCAGAGATAACAGGAACACCACAGTTCAAAGATGTAGTGTAGATTGGACCTACCCACATCCACATGGCTGAAATAAAGCTTTGCGATGCCTTTGGTTTTAGCTGTTTATGTAGAGACTCTTAGATCCTGCCTATGCTACGGTCTTTAACCGTGTTGTAAACCAGGGCCCCTGTGACTCAGAAATAGTCAATGTCTCACACACACTTTCTTAATCTTGAGTCATAAATGAGATGTTGAAAACCAACATCGCTCAATATCTGCTTTTTTACTGGTGTCAGAATGAAAACCTAGTGCACCCAGGCTCCAGCTGTTCATCGGTTTCAGATGAGTGATGGAAGAGCAAAACTATCAGGAAAATCAAGCCGACAAGACAAAAGGTGAATTACAAAGCTTGAGTTAGATAAAATGCTCAAGCTCCTAGATCAGCAACAGAACAACTGTGCATGCAGGAACCCTGATGAATTGCATGGTGCAGCTAAATAGCTGGAAATCAGCTCCTCCTTCACTACTTGGAATATATATTAATTATTATTATTATTATTTGAATAGCACCAGGAGACTACTAAGCACTTTACAGAGAAGATCTGCTCCGTTTCAAAGAGTTTACATTTCAGCTAATCAGGATTCTGCAGTTTCACTGCAGCAACTGATCCCTGACACAGCTGATCTATCACAGAGCAACTTCCAGCCCTCTCTAGACAAAGTTATTGAGGACATAAATTCCGGAAGAAGAAGGGAAAAAAAGCACCTGGCCTGATCTCACAATGTCAGGAAGAAATAAAGGGGGGAATTATTCAGAAATATTTGGGTATAAATTGTAATTACTTGTTATGCTGCAGTCTGCACATGAATTCTGGTACTGAGAGAAACATAAGACTTGCCAGCCCAGATCAGCCCCAGTCCATCCAGTCCAGTATCTTGTCTCCAACAGTGGCAAGTACCAAGGCATTCACAGAAAGGGGCAAGAAACTTTGTAATGGACAATTATGCAATAATTTGCGTATTGCAAATGTTTCTGCCTAACCCTTGTCAGTGGTTGGCTTTTGCCTTGAAGCATGAGGGTTTATACATTTATGTATCACAGATAGCAAACGTGGATGTTTTCGTTATCAATTTAAATGCCAATCCTTTTTTAAATTCTGCTAAATTCTTGGCCTCTGTGATAACTAGTGGCAGTGAGTTCCATGGGGTTAGCATACAATGGGCAAAAGAACGTTTTTCTTTTAATCAGTTGCACTAACTCTGTATTATGAGAGAGTAAAGAGGAGCACCCGATTTACCCTTTCTCTGCACTTCATTATTTTGTGTACCGCTGTCATGAGACGGGATCCTAAACAGTTGTTTTAAAAAATTGCACTAACTTAAAAAAAAATTTTTTTTTAATATACATTATAGTGCTGATGAAAGGCAATGAATGGATCAACAAGCCTGGAGAATTGCCTTTAACCAGAGAACATGAACTACCCAGATGGCAGCAGGTCAACTTTCCTCTGTTCCACCCATACGCCTCAGCCCTAAACAAAAAATACCCTCCCTAGGGGTGAGAAGGGCACTCAGTGGTCCATTTAGTGCTTCCCCCTCTGAGACTGCAAGCGTCAGTTGTGATGGTGTCGTTTGTGATGTGGTCGGTTGTCCATTAATTCATTTCTAATGGACCCCCAGAGATGACCTTTGGCCCTACTAGCCTAATCCAGATTAAAACAAGTGACAAGGTCCGTTACCCCCTTAGTCAGATTTCCCCCTGTCCCAGGAATCTTGCTGCTATGTTCTTGTCTCCTCTCCACTGTCTTGATCATTGCTTTCGTGGGGCCCACGTGCACAGCAATATATTATCCTTCTCCTGTCCTTCCTCATCATTTGACCACCAGTGTCCTCATCAGAGCAGGTGCGAGGTAAGAGTGCAGCATGCACCGTACTGAACTGGCAGCCCAAGGAGACAGACTACACAATCTGGGGAAGGTAGAGAGAGGAGTGAAGGCAGGGTTCACTCAGGTGATTTTGTAGGGAAAACTGTCATCTAGTGGTAGAAGATGGAAACTGAAAATCAAGAGTTCCAGGTTATATTTCTAGCTCTGCCATGGTTTTGCTGTGTGGGCTCAGGCAAACTGCTTCCTCTCTCTCTGTGCCTCCGTTTCCTCCATCTGTAGAATGGGGCTCACAGACCGTCCTGACCTCCAGTGGGTTGTGAAGTTTATTCGTGTTTATGAAACTCCGTGAGTGAAGGTGCTAGAGGAGGGCAAAGCACTGTCTGGCTGGATTCTTTATGGAGTAGCAGATTTCAGTGTTTGAGACAGAACTGTGTTTGGGGAGTGATGCAAGTAGCAGAGGGAGGCATCATAATGCAGATCAGGAATGAGTGTACAGGTGGATGTACAGAAACAGCAGGAGATGCTGTAGGTTAGGACTGAGGTATTTTGATGGAGCTATATGGGGCTCACAGATGGAGTAGCAGGGGGGCGGCAGATCAGGATTGAGGGGTGCTTGCACAGAGCCACTCTCTCCTATGCTTGGTTTAAGGCAGTTCTATCAGCTTTTCCTCCCTCCCCTGGCTCATTTCCTTGAGCCCTAAATGTTCTAACAAATATAAAACCCAACAACCACCCATTTCTTCTTCTTCCTCTTAATATAGCAACACGGGGATTTCGCCTAGTAACACTGTCTGTGGCCTAGCACATTAGATTCCTCCTGAAATACACAGGAAGCAATGAACACAGCCCTGTCAATAGCTTTTCTTAAAATAGCTCCATCTCCTTTCCCTCCCCCACTGGAGGGCTGGGCTTTGCTATTGGAGTGTGGAGAAGGGCCGACGTCCCAGGGGACAGCAAAATCCACCGTCAGCCTAGGAAGCATCAGAGCCTGGTGAGGCTGCCTGCCTGCATTGCAGCACCCAGATTGCTCACTGCTGTGCTTCTCTGGAAGAGAAATACTATGAGAGAGAGAGAGAGAGACACGGAGGAGGGGAACAAGAGTGACGGAGCAGAGGCTGTCAGGTGCTGAGTACTAGGGTGATGGGCACAGTAGAAGAAACTCATCAGAACAGAATAGATTCACCAGCAGTACAAAACGGTTATTAGCCTTTCATAACTGCTGTTCTTCGAGATGTGCTGCTCGTGTCCATTTCAATGTAGGTGCGTGCGTACCAAATGCTCCAGCACTGGAAGGCTTTTCCTGTAGTGGCATTTATCAAGTCGGCTCTGGTGCCCCCTGGAATCGCGTCCTCGTGGTGATGTATATAGGGCCCGGCCAACCCTTCAGTTCCTTCTTGCCGGCTGACTCCAACAGAGAGGCAGGCAGGGGTCTTGGAATGGACATGAGCAACACATCTTGAAAAACAACAGTTACAAAAGGGTAATAACCATTTTTCTTCTTCGAGTGCTTGCTCATGTCAGTTCCAATGTAGGGGACTCGCAAGCAGTTGTGCAGGAGGAGGGATCGGAGTTCATTGGCATGCAGACTGCAGCACCGCTCTGCCAAATGCGGCATTGTCCCTGGCTCGCCGAGTAATGGCATAATGTGAAGCAAAGGTGTGGACTGAAGATCACGTTGCAGCCCTGCAGATATCCTGGATCGGGACCTGTGCCAGGAATGCAGCTGAATATGCTTGCGCCCTGGTGGAATGTGCTGTCAGAGCAGGAGCAGGGACCTTCTCCCGGTCATAGCATGCATGGATTCAGGATGTGATCCACAATGAAATTCTCTGGGATGAGACTGGCAGGCCTTTCATCTTGTCCGCTATTGCCACAAAGTTGCATGGTCTTTCCAAAAGATACTGTCCTTTCAATGTACAGGACAAGTGCACACCTGATGCCCAGGGAGTGAAGTCTCTGCTCTTAGCTGTTGGTAGGAGGCTTCGGGTGGAAAACCGGGAGGAGTATGTCCTGGTTCGTGTGGAATGAAGAGACCATCTTCAGATGGGAGGCTGGGTGAGGAGGAGTTGGACTTTGTTCTGGAAGATCATGTATGGCGGCTTGGAACTGAGGGCCTCGATCTCTGAGACCCTTCTGGCCAATGTGATGCTCCCAGAAAGGCCACCTTCCAGGACAAGTAGAACAGAAAGCATGTTGCTAAGGGCTCGAATGGGAAGCCCATGAGTCTTGACAGGACTAGGCTGAGATCCCAGAGAGAGAGATCAGTTGTCACATCTGAAGGTACAGCCTGTCCAGACCCTTGAGAAAATGGCTGACAACTGGGTTGGCGAAGACTGATCAGTTGTTGAACCAGGGATGGAACACCGAAATCGCAAGCAAGTGGACTTTGATTGATGACACCAATAGTCCTTGCTGTTTTGTGTGTAACAAGCAGTCCAGGATGAAAGGGGTTGGTGACTGTGTGAGTGAAACACCTTTCTGCATAGACCAAATTGAGACCCAATTCCACTTTGCCAGTATGTGGCTCTAGTGAATGGTTTTCTGCTCCCAAGAAGGACCCCTCTAACGGGTCTAGGACATGTTAACTCCAGGGGGTTTAGCCATGGAGCTTTCATGCTGTGAGGTCTAGAGTCTCAAGGTTCAGATGCTGAAGGCGACCATGATCATGGGTAATCAGATCAAGAGGCAGGCTGATTGGGAGTCTCCACCAAAAGATCCAGAAAGGTGGTGAACCAATGTTGATATGGCCAGGTTGGAGCTAACATGGTCATGGAAGTCCCCACCCTCCTGACCTTCAGCTGTACTCTATGTATGAGTGGAATGGGCAGGAATACATAGGAAAAGATGGCCTTTCCAAGGGAGAAGGGACTGAGCCCAGGCTGTGATTCATGGAGCAGAACTGAAGACACTTCCTGTTGTGTCTTGTTGCGAACAAGTTTGTATGAGGAACGCCTCACTGTTGGAAGATGCTCTTCATGATGTCTTGGTGAATGGATCACTCAGGGTTGTAGAAGGATCTACTGAGACAAACCGCCAACTCGTCCTGAGATCTTTGGAGATAGGAGACCTTGAGATGTACTGAGTGGGCTATACGGAATAACCACAAGTGCTGGGCTTCCTGGCACAGGGGAGAGGCGCGTGCTCCACCCTGTCTGTTTATATAAAACATTGCTGTCATGTTGTCCGTAATGATTGACACACAATTTGCCGTCCAGGTTAGACTGGAAGCTTTGGCAGACTAGCCGCACTACTCCGAGCTCTCTGACACTGATGTGCAGTGATAGCAATGCCTGGGACTAGAGACCTTGGGTCCTGAGTCTCCATAGATGAGCTCCCCACCCCATTGCCGATGCATCCATGACTAGGGACAGTGAGGGATATTGTCTGGAGAAAAGGACCTCTTCTCTGGATCTGGGAGACTGGTATTCCGCCCTTGACTTGAAGGATGCATACTTTCATATCTCAGTTCTCCAAGCCACAAAGAAGGGAGTGTGACCACCATTTCTAAACTGTCTTGGCCTAGCCAATACCCTGAGGCTAGCCATGATTGGAGAGGACTGAGCCTTAATCTTGCATGTTGCACGATGTATGTGCAGGCGGCCATATGCCCTAGAAGTTTCAGGCAACGTCATGCTGTGGTAGTAGGGTGGTTTCTGAGGCCCTCTATGATGGTGCCCATAGCCCTGAATCAAGACTCCAGCAGAAAGGCTCTGGTTTAGACCGAGTCGAGTACTATGAACAATATATATCCTCTGAACAGGTGAGAGAGTTGACTCCTGTACAATTATCAGAAGCCAAACCTGTGGAAAGTTGTCCATATCAAGTTTACCTCCGACTCCACCTGTGCCCTGGTGCGGCCCTTGATTATCCAGTCGTCGAGGTAAGAGTAAACCTGGACGCTTTGCTTCCTCAGGAAAGCCATGACAACTGCTGACAGGCCAAAGGAGAGGACAGTAAACTGGTAGTGGACCTGGTTCACTACAAACTGTAGGAATTTTCTGTCGCTCAGAAGCATTGAGATGTGAAAGGAAGTGTCATTCAAGTCAAGGACAGCATACCAGTCTCCCAGGTCCAGGGAGACCATGCAGAACTTTGGCTTCTTCATAAATCTGTTGAGGTTTCGCAGGTCCAGGATGGGTCTCAGACCACTATTGAACCTCCGCGACTGCTCCCATTTGAAAGAGCGTTCGCACCTCTTGGATTAGAAGTTGCTCATGAGAAGGATCCCTGAAGAGGGACGGGGAAGGAAGGTGGGAAGGAGGGGAATAACTGAACTGTAGGGAGTATCCCAGTTTTATCGTGTTAGTGCCCACCGATCTGAAGTAATCTGGGCCCATGCCCGATAGAAGTGGGATGAGTGGTCCAAAAAACATAAGGGGACAGAATCCAGACTCTGTGCTTAGGGGGTCACCCTCAGGTGCACCCTCAAAAGTTCTGCTTTGACCCAGATGATTGCCTCGCAGGCCCGGGACCCTGGGTAGATGAAGAGGGTGGCCTTTTCTTATCGCTCTTGCTGCATCTTCCGCTATAATCCTGCATAGGTTGTGACTGATAAAAATGAGGCATGGTTTGCGGCTTGTAGTGCTTCCTCTGAGGGGCCGGGATGTGAAGCCCTAGAGACTTGGTGGCCCTCGAGTCTTTCAATCTGTGACTTTTTTAATCCATTTGTTCGGAAAAGAGGGATGTTCCCTCAAAGGGGAGGTCCTGTAGAGTTCGCTGTAACCCTGTAGCTACGAATTCCTCCTCATTGCCACAGCTGAAGCCATGGGTCCATTCCACCAACTCCGCCACATCTGCTGCCTTCAGCGAGGCTTTTTTTCAGCTAGATCTGAAAATTTAGCCCTGGACTCTTGCAGGAGCAGTTCGGTGAACTTCACTAGAGCCCCGCAAGAGTTAAAATCGAGGGGTGCCTGATGGCTCAAAATTCAAAGCTGAAGCCCCCTGGTGGAATAGATATTTCTACCAAGGAGGTCTAGCCTCTTGGTGTCTCTGGCTTTAGGCATGGGTTCTTGCTGGCCCTGTGTCTCCCACTTGTTTGCTGCTGCGACTACCAACGAGTCCGGGGAGGGTGTGTATACAAGTACTCAAAGCCTTTTGAGGGCCCAAAATACTTTCTTTCCCCCCTCTTTGCTGTAAGGTGTAAAGAAGCTGGGGTCTGCCACAAGGTCCTAATTGGCTCTAATATGGCACTGTTTAATGGAAGGCCACTCAAGAAGGAACCATAGGGGCCAGGATGTTCACCGGGGCATGGGAGGTCTCTGACACTTCCTCCACCTGGATCCCCAGATTTTGAGCTCCTGAATAGCTCTTCGTGAGCCCTGCTGTCATCTTGGATGGGTGTCGTGGAGGTCCCTGCCACCGCTTCACCAGGGGAAGAGGATGAGGATGCCTGGCCTGCCCCTATGCTCCTAAGGCGTCCCTTAGCGCCAGCTCCTCCATCTCGGTGCCAGGTGTGGCCACGCTCCTGTAAGGAGGGAGGCAATGGAAGGGCTCTGCTCTCTGATGTCACGGAGAGTGACCTTGAGTAGGACTCTTGGGCCTGATGAAAAGCCCAGGAGGTCCAAAAGGGCCACTGAACTGGCACCTGCCACTGTGGAGGCCAGGGCATGGGTGGAAAAATCAGGCCCATCTCCACCCCCCAGTACCTCCATTTGGATTGGTGCCAGCTCCTCCGTGATGTGTATAATTCCCGCCCTGCATGCAAAGACTCGCTCCGTGGTGACCGCAGGAGAGCGGTATTGGACAGAACTGGAGAGCAGTGCTGGGAGAGGGGTGACCGGTGCAGTGTTATTATAGCCAGCTTCCCTCTTGATGGCACCTGGTGTCTTGGTGCCACAGCTGCTCTTGTATCCGGCACCCGTTCCCGCCTGGTGGGGGCCGGCAGTACCAGGAGGGATAGCAGCTCTCTAGCTGCCTCAAACACCTCCCGTGTGGAAGGCAGTGCCAGCGTTGATCCCGGGGGCTCTCTCTTGGAGGAGAATCCAATGGTACTAGACTTGACAGACCCCTCTCTAGGGCTGGAACAGACAGTACCGCGCTGGCCACCACAGAGTCTGAGTGTCCCGGCACAGGTCTCACTCTGCCGGAGATCTTGTGTCCACTGGCCTCAGTACAGGGGAATGTCCCCTGTCTGTCTTCTACTGTTTTTTTGCATGGTACCGGGGATTCGGATCAGTGCTGAGCACTGGAGAGCCCTGATGGTGCTGAGAGTCTCTAGTGGAAGAGTCCTTTCTTGGCGCGGGAGTCTTCCTAAGGGAAGCCAGTGTGCTCCACATCGAGGCAGAGATGCTAGAAGCGGGTCAGCCAGACTCGGCTCCAAGAGAAGGCGAAGAGCCACCTCCTTAAGGATGAACTTAAACCTCTGATCTCTTTCCTTCTTGGTTCGGGGATGGACTCCCTTGCAGATCCTGCAGCAGTCTCGTGATGGGATTCTCCCAAATACTTGAGGCAAGTCGACTAGGGGTCACTTATTGGCATAGGCTTATGGCAAGCCCCATACAGCTTAAATCCCGGAGACAGAGGCATGCCCCAGTTCCAGGGGTGGGAGTGTGGGAGGGAAGGGGAATGACCCTGGTAAGAGGGGTCCTATGCTATACTAACTTACTAAAAACTACTATATACACTAACAACTATTTACAGGTAATGACAGAAAAGTCCACTGGGGAAGTACTTGCACATGCAAGAACAACCAGACATTCCAGTGACCATCATGGGCAGTAAGAAGGAACTGAGCGGGTGGAAAGTCGGGGGGGCCATACATACGGTGCCATGAGGGCGCAACTCCAGAGGGCACTAGAGCCGACCCGACAGATACCACTGGGAGAAAAACCTTCCGGCGGCAGTGCACGCACCGCGCACACACCTACATTGGATTCAACATGAACGAAGAAGAACCAATCCCCTTGTCTGAGTCCATGTGTGCAACAGTCTATTGATGGATCCTCTGCACCCTTGTATAGTGCTGGGGTCACTCTCTCATAGGAGGGCCTCAAAGCATCACCAGTGAAACACCAGTATTCCCTGCATGGGTATCATATTGACCAAACAGTCCAGTGGTGGTTGATAGTCACAAGTCACTCACCCATCTGCCTGCTCTTCTCCCCCTCCACCAACTCCGCTGGTGGCTCCGAGAGCACCCTGGCTCTGCCATGGGAGCAATATGTGGGAAGGTGGTCACCTACCCTCGGGAGATGGCTGTGACCACTTCTTTTACCAAATGCCATAAAGAAGTGGCAGAGCCACGGAGAGGGAAGCGGGAAGAGGAGGAGATTAGCAGAGCCACCAAGCCTTGTGGGAAGTGGAGGAAGGGTCAGCACACCAGGAACATGGGGGAAAGAAGGAGCCATTAGGTACTGGGGAGAGATGCAGAGCTACTAGATTCTTGGGGTTGACCCAGGGGACAGAGCTACTGCGGGCTTGAGGATTAAGTAGATGGTGGTGTGAGTTCCCCTGGATATTCTGAGGAGTGGCAGAAGGAATTGGAAGGAAAGGGGCCCTGCAGATTTGCGCTTGCCCAGATTCCCTGGAACCACAGCTTCAAACCCCACTAGGGCTGCCTCTGTTCTCCAGCTTCTGACCCACGCTGGTCCAAAAATGAGAAGAGAGTGTCACTTTTGGGGGGTGATATTTTAGTCAACATTGATCCACATTTAATTGAAATAGTATTAAAAAACTGAAGTGCAAGGTTTTATTTACTGAAAAAAATTTCAGACTCGAGTTCCTGTGTGCTCTGCAGAGACACCACAGATCCCAAGGAACGTTTTGTAAGGACAGGGATATACCCGAACTTCTTCCCTTAGCCCCTTCTGTGATGCTGGGCAAACACATTCCAGTCTTGTATGTCCTGTAAGGGAGGGATTCCTATCCTGTTGGCAGGGCTCAGATTTGGAAGGAAGGAGCACTGCAACGCACCACCTCCTCCCACAAACCATCACTCTTGCTGCCAGATTCTCAGCTTTCAGTCAAGAAGGAGCCAAGCCCAAGGAGTCCAGTGGAAATGAGTGTAATATAAATGCTTAAAACCAGAGGCCTCAAAATTCATTTCACACAAGCCACTGAACAGCCAACAGCCTGGAATGACTTTTTAGTTGCTGCCCCCTTGCTTGGATTTGAACCGACAGCTAGCCATTAAAGATGAAAGACTCCGTATCACAACACCAGCTCCTGAGCCAGCCAGTGCTTCCTCCCAGACTTCGTGTGTTTGTAGTGGTGTGCTATTCCAGAAGCAAAAGAGCAAGCATTTCAGAACACATTGCCTACGTGTGCTCATAGCTGAGGAGTTTCAGGCATGGCCTTTGGTACAGAGTTGGTTTCATACCTGCGGAACAAAGATGAAGCAATTGATTGTGGTTGTACAGATGAAGATGCCTCCAGATGTAGAACCAAAGACCAGGTTGTGCCAAGTGTAGAAAAACCGGTTAACTAAAAAAACTGTCCCAGCAGCCAGGAAAATGAGGTTGACCCCAACGATGAGGATCAAGGACTGATTCACTGGTGGAGCGCTGACATTATCTGTCAGACCAGCCAGGTACGTACCATATATCAACAGGATGCCCTGGAATCAGAAAATAGGGATAAGGAGTTTGGTTTAGGAGAAGAGGTTTTACAGATTTCCAGAGTGTGGAAAATTACTGTATGTCGCAGTCTTTCCTTCACCCCATGCTGAGACCAATGACGCTCTAATACATTCTGTGCAATTCTAATTAACACTCTTTGATCTATAATGCAGAAATTCAGTTTGATATGGTAACTCAGCAGCAAATACGCAGCATGTTGCTGCAGGTCAGAATTAAGGTGCATAGGCAGAGCTGGATGGTGATGGGGCCAGGAATGGAATAGCCAGCGGTGCTGCAGGTCAGAATTGAGGAGTATTAGCAGAATTGTGAATGGGGAGCCTAGGATTAGATTGACAGCGGGTTCTGCTGATCAGAACCAAGGTGCATAGTAACAAGTGTAAAGGAGCCCAAAATGAAAAGGAGTCCTGGAAAAAGAACACCAGAGACAGACAGACAGAGACAGAAATTCCTTAAAGGAAGAAAAAGAAACAGAAGTAATTAGTTCTACCATCAAAGAATGACGAGGAAACAGATAGGAGCCATCTGTAAATTGAAAACAAAGTGGCAAGAGAGATAAGAAACAAGAAATAGTGGACTGAAGAAAGAGTGGGAAATGGTGCATATTTGAAGGAGAGATCCAGGAAACTATTGGCCTGTAAAGTACAATTCTTTTCTCTTCTCCTTGTGTAAAATTTCCTGGGTGAATGTTGGTGGAAGGTGCTGAACGGAGCACGCTGTCGATTGACATTGTCCATAGAACAGTGATGGCGGCAGTGCAAACTGCCCCCTCACAACGCCTTGTAATGAACATTAGTCTGGAGAATCCATCCTTATGGGCAAGAAGGGAGTTCAACCTCCATAGTCCATGACTCCTTGCGGCCTCTCTCTGCGATTGCTAGCTAGTTCAGTTCTGATGGTGCTTCTGTGATGTTGAGGTCTATCTCACTAGGGACTGGAATGAGACTCATACACACCATCAAGCAGACATTGGAAGCCACAAGCCACCTGTGAACGTGTAACCAAAAGATGAAAAGCTCTACAGTTGATTTCTAATCCCCTGAGCCAGAATAGGCAGCCATCTGTGTCCCATTAAAAACTCTATATCTGTCCTGGCTACACTATCCACAGGACAGATTAAAGTATCATCTTGTGGTAAACTGGGATTTTGCGTTAATGGAACAAGCACAGAACTAAAATTCAAAACTCCTGGGGTCTAGAAAGAGCTTTGCTACTGATTCAATGTGAAACCTTGGGCAAATCACTTCACTTATGTGACTGTAGAATGGGGATAGTATTCTGATCTGCCTCCCAAGGGGTTGAGAATGTTAGTGCCCTTGAAGATAAAGAGTGACATATGTACACAAATGGACTGACTCTGTTCTCACTTACATGGGTGTAAATCAGGCATAATCCCAGGAAAGACACTGGGATTACATGGGTGTGAAACCCTCCAGATGACCAGTGTCAGATTCACTGTATTATTAACGATGGGCAGCTGGCATCAGGAAAGAGAATATTTTATTCTTAAAGGCAAGAACAGTAAGAGTTTATAGAGGCTGCAGCTGTAAAGATAATCCCTCTGGATTTGGAGAAAATTTAATACAGAACAGGAGCAAAGCGGCTGATGTAGATGATCAACATGTAGGATATCAAGGTGAGCAGCCAGGTAATTTCTTATACATTGTATACTGAAAGGACTTGGAATAGAAGCCAATCAGACTGTCAATAGGATTTTGGATCATAAGTGCGTAAATACTTTTGAATATGAGATTAAGGCTTCTGGATACCTTTATCTAAATTCCTAAACACCTCAGTGATGCTTAAATACTTTCAAAAATCTGGGCCTTGGAATGCCTTAGTTTTCCTCATCTGTAAAATGGGGTTAATGGTATCTTAGTAAAACCCTTTGAGATCTACAGTTGAGAAGTGCTATGTAAGAACTAAGAGTTGGTCTATATGGGAAAATTTACCACTATAATTATACTGATATATCAGTACTACTCCCTGTGTGGCACTCCTATTCTGGAATAAGAATGGTCACACAGGAAGTCATACCAGTATAATTACAGCAGTATAATTAAACTGATATAATTATATTAGTAAGTTTCCCCAGATAGACAAACCCTAAATGTTGTTATTAATACAGTTCTGCCCACAAGCTCAGGGTCTCCTACCCCAGCTGTGTAGTTTATCTGTGTGCTGGCTTGTCATCCCTAGTTTCATTGAAGTAGTGAGTTTTCAGGAGAAATCTGAATGAGGTGAGAGAAGTTGTTTGGCAAACAAAGAGAGAGAAATAGTTCCAAGTACAAGGGGCAGCAAGGAAGAAGGCATGAAGATGAAACTGGGAGAAAGATACCAAGGGGACTTTTGTGAGGGAGGTTTGGCAGGGAGGGTGGGCAACAGGGGAGGAGAACACAGATGTGGGATGGGATGAGAATGGGAAGAACCTTCAAGATGAGCACGAGAACCTTGAATTTGGAGGTGAGAAGCAGCCAGGGAAAGGAGTGAAATGGCCAGAGTATTGGGGGAAGAAGAGAATTTTAGCAGCAGCAGCAGCATTTTGTTTCTAGCCTGGAGGGAGGTGAGATGAGGTGCAGGGATGACAAGAGAAGTTACATACCTTAAACCCTAAAATGAGAATGAGCCAAAGTTCAGAGTAGAGAGATGCGCAGAACTGCATCCTACTCACCAAACAGGTCATGCCCTTCTCAGTCACCTAGGAGGCAATCAGAATACAGAAATGAAGTCTCCTGCTCCTGCCCATCAGGATGGACAAACAGACAAGTGGATACATGGTTTAGGGGGTATCTAAGCACAAATTTCAAAGTGGAAAAGTGAAAGCTTGTCTGACCACTGGGAAAATGCTGTTGAGAGCAGAGAATTACAGAAAGAAAGGTAGCCAGCTTTAGTATTCATTAGCCAACAAGCTCATTAAGCCTCAGTTTTCAAAATTCTCTGCACCTGCCACAGAATCTCCAGTCTCCCATGCTGGAGAGCTGCAGAGGCCAGGTCATGCTCACTGCAGAATAGGAAGGGCATTGGTTAGAACTTATAATGATAGCAAATCAATGCTCTGAATCCAAATCCCTCTGTACAATTTCAGGCATGTTTGGCTGGAACTCTGCAAACAGCCTCTGTCTCTCTAAGGGCCCAAACCTAACCCCAGTTTACAACATCCCAAACCTTTGAGGAAGGTCAGCTCCAAACTTTGTGGCTTAGGAACTTCTCTATAACACAGCTATCCATCTTCCATGCCTACAGAGATCTATTGGGCAGAACCATAGCATGACATAGACACAAAGGTGCAGTGTTCAGCCTCCTGCCATTGACCTCTTACCCTCAGGGATGCACTGAGGCTTCGGAAACACTGAACTGGATCAGCAAAAATCCACGTTGTGAGCAGCATGGCATCTGCCAGCACCAGCACCAGCACCACCACCAGCAGCTGGAGGTCTTTGATAATCTGCAACACACAGAAGATCAATGTTATGGTTCACGCATAAGCTACACTTGTGACCTCTCTTTCTGTCTCTTCGTGGGCTCTTTCAAATGACAGGTCTAGAGTGGAATCCTGCGATTCACCTCACTTTAAACTGGACCATTTTTGACAGCACCTCCTGTTTCCCAACCATATTACGTGCAGCAGATCAAACTTGGTCCTCTGGGAGCAGTGACCAACCGATGAATGTAGTGACAGAGAACAACTTGTTCAAAACAGGGTATGGTTTATTTATCCATAGGAACAACAGAAGCAGAAAGAAAAAGGTTAAAAATAACAAAAGCCTGTACACTCATATTGTCTTACCGAAGCCTGACCTCCCTGCAAGTTTAGGTAGCGCCCCCCCCTCCCCCACTTATCTTGGGACGCCAGCATCTGGGGACCACGTTACAGTCAGTCTTCCTTGAGACCCTCTGTCTCCCTTTTCCTCTAAGACTCAGTTTTTTAACTGCTTCAAATCTTGTTGTTTGAAAGTTCCCACCTCAAAGCCCCTGGAATTTCAAGATGGAGACTAACCTCGGACTGCAGGCCTAGGCAAATCCCTATTTGTGGAGGTAAGCTTCAAAGGCATTATTTCCTCCATTGTATGTCTGAGTATGGCTGTCTACATCCAGTTGCTGTTGGTACCTGCAGTCCAAAGCTAGCTCAGATTGATTTAACCCCTTAGTTCCCCTTTAGCCAGAACAAAATAACCCCCATGTCCACACAGATCTATAAGTAACATTAATAAAAACCAATGTAGATAACTCCCACATTCTTCACAGTCAGCATGTCCCCTCTTCTCCTGTGCTGCACAGAGGTCTTCAGAACACATCCCCTGCAGAAAGAGGGTCTGCTCAGCCCTCCTTGAAGTTGCTGAGCTGGGGGTGTGGGAGAGTCAGGAATATTTGCTGACATTTGTTTCACTTGTTTTTATATTAAAAAAACAAAACAAAAACGGAAAAACCAGAAATGGCACTGAATAAAAACCCTGGTCCAAATAGCGCCGAACTACAGGTATGACTGGAAATCCAAACCCAGATCCAGAACAAAATCTCACAAAAGGCTTTCTCTCTTCAAGGGGCTGATCCAAATCCCTGGATCTGACTCTTTCTCTAGCCTCCCAAAAAATAAGGACTGTTCCAAATCCAAATTCTGAAGCTTGGATGCATCATCGTTAAAACAAAGTCTGGGAACAAGACCCAGGTGTTTCAGCTTAGGGCCTCCCCCCAGTGGTGCTGAAAACTAAGAGCCAGGCCACCAATCCCGAGTGTGAACTCCAGAAGCTGAACAGGGTTCAGGAGTTGACTGTGGCCTCCTGGTATCTTTTTCCAGAGCCTGCACTCCGGAAAAGACACATGACTTACATCCCCACCCCTAAAGGATACATCAACAATGCCTTGAAATAGGGCTGGTTGGAGAATTCTGTTGCAAAGAAACTTCAGTCACAGCCAGGGGAGCTAAGGCACCCAGAGATCTTTGCTTAAATGACAATTGAAAATATTTTTATTCTACCTACCATGAACTAAGCTTGAATTTGGGGTTTCCCCAGCAGTACAAGCTAGTAATTTCATAAGACACCTAATTCTGCAGAGGGTGTGCTGGAGAAAGCTGGTACTAGGTATCTGATGGCATTAGCGACTAAATCCAGAATTCAGGCCCTATCTGGTAAGTGAAAGATGAGATGATTCCAAGTATTTTTTTGTTTTGTAAGAGATGTATTTTCTTCTTTCTTTAACTACTTCTGTGTGAATTTAATGCTGGCAAAAGGAGCAAACCCAACACTTCTGGATACTGACGACCTCTGTTAATCCACAGGATGAGGAGAAAGCATGGGTATCAGCAAGGCAAACTTCCTTCATTCAATACTTCACTAAAGAAGACCCCTCTAGGAGTGAGAAGGGAGTTTTATCTCCATGGACTTATTGTTGAGACTACCAACAAGAAGACCAAATAATGGCAATGCTGTTGGTAGGTTTTGTGATGGGGAAACTTGGAGAGTGTAAGAAACCATCAACTCATTTCACAAAGGGACCAGTGATTATCATCAGATGGGAATGACCCACCTGGCAGAACGAATGCTCTAGACTGAAGGAACTTAAATGTGAAATTGCAGAACTACTAACTGTGGTATGTAACCTATCATTTAAATCAGCTTCTGTACCAGATGACTGGAGGATAGCTAATGTGATGCCAATTTTAAAAAAAGGCTCCAGAGGCAATCCTGGCAATTAAAGGCCAGTAAATCAAACTTCAGTACCAGGCAAACTGGTTGACACTGTAGTAAAGAACAGAATTGTCAGACACATAGATGAACACAATTTGTTGGGGAAGAGTCATCATGGTTTTTGTAAAGGGAAATCATGCCTCACCAGTCTACTAGAATTCTTTGAGGGATCAACGAGTATGTGGACAAAGGTGATCCAATGGATACAGCGTACTTAGATTTTCAGAAAGCCTTGGACAAGGTCCCTCACCAAAGGCTCTTAAGCAAAGTAAGTTGTCATGGGATAAAAGGAGAGATCCTCTCCTGGATCAGTAACTGGTTAAAATATAGGAAACAAAGGGTAAGAATAAATGGTCAGTTTTCAGAATGGAGAGAGGTAAATAGTGGTGTCCCTCAGGGGTCTGTACTGGAACAGTACTGTTCAACATATTCATAAATGATCTGGAAAAAGGGGAAAACCATGAGCTAGCAAAATTTGCAGATGACACAAAACTTCTCAAGATAGTTAAGTCCAAAGTAGACTGTGAAGAGTTATTAAGGGATCTCACAAAACTGGGTGACTGGGCAACAAAATGACAGATGAAATTCAATGTTGATAAATGCAAAGTAATGCACATTGGAAAACATAATCCTAACTATACATATAAAATGATGGGGTCTAAATTAGCTGTTACCACTCAAGAAAAAGATTCTGAAGTCATTGTGGATAGTTCTCTGAAAACATCCACTCAATGTGCAGCGGCAGTCAAAAAAGCAACAGAACGTTGGGAATCATTAGGAAAGGGATAGATAATAAGACAGAAAATATAAATCCATGGCACGCCCACATCTTGAATACTGCGTGCCGTTCTGGTCTCATTGGAAAAGATACAGAAAAGGGCAACAAAAATGATTACAAGTATGGAACAGCTCCTACATGAGAAGAGATTAATAAGACTGGGACTTTTCAACTTGGAAAAGAGATGACTAAGGTGGGCTATGACAGAAGTCTATAAAATCATGACTGGTGTGGAGAAAGTAAATAAGGAAGAGTTATTTACTCTTTCTCATAAGTACTAGGGGTCACCAAATGAAATTACTGGGCAACAAACAAAAACAAACAAACAAAATAAAATAAACAAAAGGCAGTATTTCTTCACACAATCCACAGTCAACCTGCGGAACTCTTTGCCAGAAGATGTTGTGAAGGCCAAGACTATAACAGGGTTCTAAAAAGAACTAGATAAGTTCATGGAGAATAGATCCATCACTGGCTATTAGCCAGGATGGGCAGGGATGCAAAATCACACTCTGAAGTATCCCTGGCCTCTGTTTGCCAGAAGCTGTGAATAGATGACAGGGGATGGATCACTGGATGATTACCTATTCTGTTCATTCCCTCTGTGTTTCCGTTTACGGCGCATGTGATGCAAGTACTCACCACCCTCTTCTCTGGGCTCCGCTGGGTAAACACTTTGTACAGCCGCCAGCTTTTCCCTAGGATGGGCCCGAAGACAAGGGAGCTCCCAACACACAGCAAGCAGAGCCTCACCTGCAGACAGGAGGCAGAGAGCGAGAGATGGAGATTGGAGGTCCCTGTGACCAGGCAATGAAACCCGGCGGCTACGAGTAGCACTTTCTGTGCTGGGCTTCCACATTGCTCCCAAGGGAGCTTCGACCCCTTCCCCGGCCAAATGGCGTTCCAAACACCCAAGGCAAGGCAAGGAAAACTAGTCAATAGGGACCCCAAATCTGTCAGGCTGCACCTGGTAGACAGAACGCTTTGGGCTGAAGAAGTCCAGTCAGACCTAGTACAGGATGCCTCCCGCTCAGGACACCGCAGTGGGCAGCGGCCTTCCATCTTCAGGAACAGGAATGCCCAATTAAAAAAAAAAGACATCGCTTTAATAGCAAAGTTGCTGCCCAAAGAGCTCATGTTATTGAATAGGGGCTGTGCCTGCGGGCTGCCCAGCGCCACCCTCAGGGGCAGCTGCCAGCCACCCAGCATGCGTATCCGAAGGCAGAACGAGCCAGGAGCAGGCTGTGGGGATGCAATCCCTGCCAGCCTGTGGAGGAACTGAAAGTAGCTGCTAGAGGAGCAAACAGACCAAAGCAGCACGAGAGTGACTGAAAGTCCTACATGATTTAAGCACCAATAAAGCCGTAGCTGGCACCTCAATGAATTCTCTTCATCCAGGTGGCTGAACATGAGCTCCCTGCCCCTTACTCTCTCTAGTGTTTGTCTCCTCCGAGAGCCGGATGTTCTTTCGCTTTGCAGTGCTCCCATCTCCACCACCCTCCCCCTCCTTGGCTCTGCACTGGGTCCCTGGCTGGTAAGGGAGATACCCAGGTCAGGAGTTCATCAGACAGAGTGTAGTTTTTATGAAGAGTTCCAAGTAATATTTGCTCCCAAGAAACCGTGCCCATTGTCTTACTGCCCATGGACCTTGTAGATAACTAACTGCCATGAGTTTTTTTCATGCCCTTTGTACTGCTCCTTTAAAAGTGCAGGAGTCTGCTTGCCTGTCTGCAGGGGCAGCTGCTGTGCTCTCTCCTGGAGACTTTACTTATGTTCTGTCTTGTTTAGTTGTTTTCTCTCGTCTAATGGTAAAGGCCATTCAGACTGGAAGACGCTGGTTGCTCTTTGCATATGTGAAAATACAAGCTCAGCATGGTGCCCAAGGCAGCCAGGCTGAGGAGACTATCACAGTTCAGTGGGGGCGGGTATACGTTAGCAACCTTTCCTGACAAATCAAGAATACAACAACCCTTCCTGGTTCACTTCACTCACCTGAACAAGCTTCGCCATCGAGGCTCCAGATAAGAAACTCTGCTCCTGAATCCCAAAGAGGTAAGCGCTAGCGTAAGTCAAGCCACTGCCCAGCAGTGTCACGATGTTCAGATTGGGGCTGGACATCTTCACAATCCTCCAGGAAACAAAGCAAGCAAGGGGGTGACAGTCAATGAAAGGGGAGTTTACGCAACAGATAGAGACTAGCATCCCACACAGCATTATTACATACCAGCTAAGGGCTAGGCCCACGTACCTTGCTGCTGATATCCACAGGGGATGCCTCCCAGAAACATCCTCCTATGCACCAGTTGAACTTCTGCACTAGGAACTCTGTCATCTATCAATCTATGGTTCTTATAGGGCTGCCATCACCATGGTGTCTGAGCGCCTCAAAATCTGTAATTATTCATCCTCACAACACCCTGCAAGGTAGGGCAGGGATATTATCCCCTTTTGATAGATGGGGAACTGAGGCACAGAGAGATTAAGGGACTTGCCCAAGGTCACACATGAAGTGTCTGGAGAGAAGGGAATTGAATCTAGGGCTTGGTCTACACTTACCCTGGCGATTCGGCGGCAGTTGACGGGAGTTATGCAAAGTATGCGGAGAACTTGCGCAACTCCTGTCGACTACTGTGCTTCTCTTCTGCGCGCCGTCTTCACTGCACTGCACCGACGGGAACCGCGTTCCCGTCAACACAGCGCTACGCCAGTTGCGGGGGTGGATTAACAGTGTCGACTTCTGGATCAACTGAGTGGGTCTCAACTGACCGCTCAGTCGATCCAGATAAGTCGATCTGACGGCGGCAAAGCCAGTGTAGACATAGCCTAGGCCTCCAAAGTTCTACACTAGTGCCGTAACCACTGGACAATCCTCTGTCTGTCATAGAATGACAGAAGTTGGAGATAGAAAATCCCTATTAGATCATCCAGTCCATCTCTAGGGGCAGTGCAGGACTGCCCCTGTTGAACATTTTCTGTTCTATTCTTTGCCAGATAGGTTCTTACACTGCACTCATCACCAGACTTTCTGAGCACGTCTAGCACTTTGTCCAGTCCAACTTTAACTCTCCCAATTGATGGCATTCCCACCCCTTCCCTAGAGGAGATTATTCCACAGCTGAATACATCTCATATTCAGAAAGTTCCCTTCAATATTTAGTCTATAATTCCTCTTCCTTAATTTCATCCCTTTACTCTTAGTTACACACAGGGATTGAACCATAAATAACTCCTCTCCATCCCTGGTGTTCCCACCTTTCAGATCTTTGCAGACTGTTAACAAGTTCCCCTCTTTAGTCAGCACAGCCTAAAACAGATTTAGCTCCTTTAATTTCACTTTATAACTCAGTCCCTTCAGCCCCCGGATCATTTTTACTGGTCTTCTCTGAACTCTCTCCGGTTTCTCACTACCTAGGAGGTAACATGGAGCCCAGAATTAAACATAATATTCTAGGTATTTCCACCTCACTCTCTTCCTCAGAGCTCCACACCAACAGGATTTAGGATATTAGCCAGGCCACCTCCTCTAGCTGCATATGGGATAGTATTTCCTCTGCTTTCCTAGCCTAACCAACCATACCAAAGTTTATTTTCTAGAGGGCAAATAAATATTGTGCATTTGTTCCAGTAAGAACATTCTTAGAAGGTTTGTAAGTAATTTTGTAATCAATTTAGATTGCTACAGAATTCAATACTGCTCTGCCATATAATCCCATGCCTGAGTCTTGGCTATACACTGGTCTAATACACTGCATAGTACACAGTGCCCCAGATAAAATGCAACCTATATCCAAACCACAAAAGGCCTGGTGTCATGAAGGAAACCTGGACGGGGAAAACCTGGATATAAAGGAAAATCATGTCTCACCAATCTATTAGAATTCTATCAATGTTGATAAATGCAAACTAATGCACACTGGAAAACATCATTCTAGCTATATATACAAAATGATGGGATCTAAGTTAGCTGTTAAAACTCAAGAAAGAGATCTAGGAGTCATTATGGATAGTTCTCTAAAAACGTGCAGCGGAGGTCAAAAAAGCTAACAGAATGTAGGAACCATTAGGAAGGGGATAGATAATAAGACAGGAAATATCATAATGCCACTATATAAATCCATGGTACACCCACATTTTGAATACTGCATGCAGTTCTGGTCACCCCATCTCAAAAAAGATATAATGGAAATGGTAGAGAAAAGTGCAACAAAAATGATTACGGATATGGAACAGCTTCCATATGAGGGCAGATTAAAAAGAGTGAGACTATTCAGCTGGGAAAAGAGATGACTAAGGGAGGATATGATAGGGGTCTATAAAATTATGCCAGGTGTGGAGAAAGTGACCAAGAAAGTGTTATTTACCCCTTCTCATAAAACAAGAACCAGGATCACACAATGGAATTAATAGGCAGCAAGTTTAAAACAAGCCAAAGGAAGTGCTTCATCACACAACACACAGTCAACCTGTGGAATTTGTTGCCAGGGCAAAACTATAACTGGGTTAAAAAAAAAGAGTTAGCGAAGTTCCTGGGGGACAGGTCCATCAATGGCTATTGGCCAAGATGGTCAGGGATGCAACCCCATGCTCTGGGTGTCCCTAGAGAACTCTGACTCTAGAGAACTCTGACTGCCAGATGCTGGGACTCGATGACACGGGCTGGATCAACTATTGCTGGCCCTTTTCTGTTCATTACCTTTGAAGCACCTGGCATTGGTCACTGTTGGAAGCCAGGATACTGGGCTAGATGGACCACTGGTCTGACCCAGTATGGCCATTCTTATGTTCTTATGGTTTGAAATCAGGATGTCTTCACTCCCTTAGCTGCATTTCTTGAAGTGATGCCCTCAGACTCTGGGGTGAAGGTCTGAGTCACCTTTCTCTTTCTGTCCACCTCTGCTGACTGCTGTGCTAAGTACCACCAAGGAGACCTCAGAGATAGTGATCACCTCAGTCAAAGGGAGAAATGGGATGGAGCCCCTTCACTCCTTGGCTGCCACTCACATCAGTAGTTAGAAACATAAGTAATGCAAAAGCCGATCAGGCCTATGGTCACCTTGTCCAGTGGCTCCTCTCCCTACCCTCCCAGGACAGACCCACGGTTCATGCTGTTCTGTCTCTAGCCATGTCCATGCTGGATGTTACAGAACTGCCTCTGGTATCCCAAAGGGGTAATGCCTTCTGCTCTCCAGCTGAGGATCAGCTTGTGGTCTGGAACAGGACGAATGAGAGCCCTGGACATTTTTTTCCTAGCTTGTGCGGAAATTCCATGATGGAGGATGGAAAGCAAACAATGCGTCTCTTACCTGTTCTTCCTGAAGTGAATTGTGAAGACAAGAAAGAAAAGAGCCAGCAGGACTCCACCAGTGAGGAAGGTCCACACAACTCCCAGGAGGACAGCTGAGGAGGAGGGGAAGGCCTTACTGCTGTTGTCATAAGCCGTCTGAGAGAAGGCAAAGGGTGGAGACTGTAGGTAAGGAGGGAAATCTTGGGGGTTCCCAGAAGAGAGGTGCCCGCCTTGTAAAAAATGCAACTACAACAACTACTGACTGACACCTTCTCGGCAGTCTCAGTACCGGTGCCAGAGACCAAACGGGCCACGGAAGCTGAATTCCCATCCCACCCTTACAAGTGGCCCACCAGGCACGCTGGCAGGGGAGGTGCATGGAGGGGAGATCCTTGCCCTGCTGCTACCTGCTCTGCGGATACAGACTTCATTCTGCAGGTCTCTCAGTCTGGCATCTTTCACCCCTCCCCCAACCGAGGTCTGCCACCTTTCACCATCCACTGAACTTGTCGACTCAGTCTGTGATTAAATACAGCAATGGAGGGAAAGCCCATCCCCAGCGGAACTCAGTTTTCACTGCAAAGTTCCCCTCACAGAGGCCTCCACGGCCCGTCCTTAGAACCTGTACAGATGCCTTGGGCCGATGCGACCAGTCTTTCATTTTCCCCACTATTGTTCAATGGACCTCAAGAGAGGGGCTTTGTGTTCCCTTATCCTCCCTCCCGCCCCTCCCCCCCCCCCCCCGGCACCATCACAAGAGGGCAAGACCCTGCACCCTCCTGCCAGCCATGCCTTCAAGAAGTATGACGCACACAGCCGGGCGTCCCGGGGGAGCTATCTTTCCACCATGTCCCTTTTGTAGAATCAGGTGGGTTGGTTTCATCATGAGCAAGGAGCAGAGCAGCCAGCGGGTGCAGAGAAGTTGCAGGGGAATGTGAATGCTTTTTCACCAGGGTTACACCCAGACAAAGAGCCACATGCACACCAGGGCTGCATCCCACACCCTGCCCAGTCGTTCTTAGATGACGAAAAGCTGAAAACCAGCTTTGAGGACTTGGGGACGCTAGCTGGGGCACAAAGGAGGGCTACCCATTGCAAGGAGCAAGTCCCATTCAGACCAACCCAAACTGTTGTGGGGAAACCCCGCCCTGATTCCCCAGCAGGCAGATGCCACATACATCATCTCCTCCAGTTCCTCCGCACACTGCTGAGTCAGGAGCCACTGGGGGGCAGAAGAGGTGAGTTAGGATCTCAACTCCTCGAGGTTCAGGCAAGGAAGTGATGGGAAGCCAGAGGAGGTGGCAGCGGGCAGCAGTCAGGAGCACCCATCAGGCAGGGAACGGCAGTGAGAAGGGATCAGGTTATAGTGCTTTTCAAGCAGGGAGAGGGGAGCTACATGGGGCGGGGTGGAGAAGGAAGGAGGGACAAAGAGCTGGGGATGAGTATTGATGGGGTATGTGCGTAAAAAAGCCAACCAAGCCAGTCACGGTAACGTCTGAGGACATGGGCAGGAGGAGCAGAATTGTGAAGCTGGATTAGCTACGGCCAGATTGGGACTTTTGGGCCCTGGTGTGCGCTGGATAGGGGGCGGGAGTGCTGGGGGGAACTGTGCAGTCAGGTAAGAGGGAAAGGCCTTGGCCTCACCTCCTCTTGCACCCCAAGGGGCACCTGCTGGGAGCAGTCCCTGAGCCCAGGAGACTAGATGGAGTGCAACTGCACTTGAGTCTGGCGCGTGGGGCACAAGGGGAGCGGGAGGCTTCATACTCTTCCCTCTTGTGCTCCCAGGCAAGCTTCGCAAAGTGCTTTGACCATTAGAAGTGCCAGCCCAGCGCCACGGGCCGTCACTAGTAACTGTCCGGGTCAGAAGCGCACACAAACACGGCGTCTCCCTCGCCACGTGCGACTAGCACCACCATCGCTCGTCAGGAGGGAACAAACGGACTTTTCACCACGGATGGATGCGGTTTGCTTCCTTTCTGTGCTTCGCTCAGTTTGAACAGTGCCACTGCATTGGCTAGCTCCACTTGCTGGTTCCCCTGAATACTACACACAAAGAAGTTTGGGTTTTTTAAAATCTGATTGCAAATTTAAAAAAAATAATTCATTAAAATAATCCCTATTTTAAATGTGTAAACTGACCCCCCACTTTAAAGCAAAAACAAAAAATCCTCCATGTTAAATGTAAGTTATGGTCCCAACTCCTTTAATGGAGTTATTTGTATATAACACACACATATATATATATATATATTCTGTTACTGACAGATCTCAAAACAGGTTTTACATTTATTTAAATGACACTTTAGTTTTCCTTTAAAAGATACAAGGGAAACACTGAAAAAATAGGACACAGCTAAGACAGGAAGCTCGGGGAGGCTACACCTTCTTGTGCATTACCAGCAGACTTGTTTACTAAATTCCTGTTAGTCACACATGTGCAAACTCGTTGAAGGCAACAGGACTGCAGAGATGTAACTAAGAACCTAATGTGGCCTGTAGAATCCTCATTCCTGGGGATAACGTGTGAGAAGGACAGAACCCAGCTTGACTCTCAGGCCTCAGAGTTTATTTGTGGTTAGGACAAAAATGCTTTTAATTTGAAACTTGGCACATTGGATCTGGAGTCATGAGGAGACAAACGTGAAGCCACAGGACATTTTTCCGGGGTCACTTTTGAGAGCGGAATCATACTTCGAAAGAAACTCCAAAAAAATGGCCTGGGGAGGGTCCCAGATTCCAGCTCGCATGTGCTTAGTTTACAAGGCAGAAGGCTATTTTTCCAGCTGCTGCTGTCACGAACTCTCCCACAGGGATCTGGGAATGAACCTGGGCTTTTTCTACCTCTTCCAGCATCACTAAAAATAAGAACGCTGGGCCGAGAACTTAGCCAACCAATTACACACAAGGCAGACGAGTTCAGGTCGCTTCTCAGTGGCTGGAGTCTATTCTGTCTCCCCGGGCTACCAGGAGCGAATGTGGGCTTAGATCAGTAAAACCAGCTTTCACTATTAAAATACCCAGGGGACAGATCTGTGAACTGAGAAGGAGCGAGCTTCACATAGTCACTTTCTGGGCCATAGCGGCACTTTGACCCCAATGGCTGGCTACAGCAGAGGGGCACACAGTGCAGCCTAGGAAGTTCAAAAAGTGACTTTATGTCACCCTTGCGCTCTCCTGATCCTAGGCCAGCTGTGCACAAAGCTGATCCCCCTACACAAAGCAGAGCACTCTGAAAGCTGCTCCAACTTGTGCTAGCTGCCAGAGGCCCCAAGAGGCTGATCTAGCAGCTGGGGATCAGTGGGAGGCTGTGACACTCAGTCCTTGCCATCTACGCTGACTGCAGGGATGAGGGGAGGGCAGAGTAGCCACGACACAGGCTTGATGCTATTGGCAGACGCTCCCACACTGGTGAGATCCTCCCATGGCCCTTTGTACCCGCTTTAGGACAGCTTTGTTCCAGCCGCATGGTGCAAAGGGACTTGCACCAATAATGTAGGGGGGAAAGATTCTGGTGCCACTCACCTCTTCACATTACTGTACTTCAAAGTTTCTTTCTGATGGAGATGTGCCCCCAGTCCAGCCAAGAGTCATCCCCTTTCCCCTCTGAACTGTGCCTGAAGCCAGAAGCCACTCTAGACACAGGCAAGCTAGGGAGCTGCCTAGAGTGGCAGATTTCTATAGGAACACTTAGATTAGTTCCTGGCACGCTGGGGTGTGAATCAGCAGGAGCCCACAGCCAGGTCCAGCTGCTGGCGGCCTCTCCCCGGGCAAGCTCAAGGACGAGCGGCCCCCGAGGGCAGGAGGCAGCCAGATATATCGCACCCCCTGTGCCCCATCTGTCCCCTGCCCCTCCTCCCTATCCTAGCCATTCCCCAGCTGCCCCTACCTCCCCATAGGGTCCTGCTCCCTACTTCCCTCCATGTCCTAATCCCGCCTGCCTAGTCTTTCTGGCCCTTCTCTCTCTCCGTGTCCTAGCCCCTATACCCCCCAGGGCCTTGTCCCCTCCTCTGTCTCCCACCTCATCTGCCCCCTTCCCCAGTCTTTCTACCACCCCGAGGTCCTGCCCCCCTGTGTCCTGCTGTCCACCCCAACCCTGTCTGCCCTGGGGTCCTCCCCTCCATGCCACTAGCCCCTTTCTCTAGCATCCCACCCCATATCTCCCCCATGTTCCCCCACACTATCTGCCCTGTGGGCTATTCCCTGGCCCCTTGTTTTCCTAGTCCCCCTGTCTTCCCCCCATGTCCCACTCCCTCACCCCATTTATCCCCCAGTATGTCCTGAACCTCATCCCATCTGTCCAGTGTCCGGATTTCCCCTTGTGTCCTGGTCCCCATCCCCACCCCTTGTCCAGACTCCAGTCCCCCCTGTCTTATCCCCCCCATCGTTCCCCATGGCCACTCTCCCCCAGCCTCACGTCAGGGACCTCCTCCCATCCTGGTGCAGCTCCCCCTGCACTCTAGGGTGCCCTTTGGATTGACACGCAGGTGGATTCACTCGAGATGGGGGGCCAGAGCCCAATGGGGACAGATGGAGCCCCACGCCATGAGTCCCAGCACATTGTGCTCTTGGGGCTAGATCCCTAATGCAGGGCAGGGCTGGCCAGGACTGCTGGCTCCTTGGAGTAGTGGACCCCAGTGGGGGGGGTCCTTTCAGAGGAGCCTGTTTACAGACGCGCACGGTGCTGTACGGAGGGCACACAGACGTTCTGCCTAGGGCAGCAGATTGTCTTGAGCAGCCTCTGCCTGAAGCATTGCTGCAAACTCTTCTCAGGAACCCCCCCGGGGAGGGCCAAGCATTTCTTCACATGTGCTATTCCTCTTCTCCCCCCCCCCCCAATAAAACAATCACTGTTCTGTTGGAGGCCGCGGGTCTCTGAACTCTGCGGCTGGGGGAGCGTTTCAGCGGCAGGTGAGTGGCGTATAAATCATAGCCCAGACAGGAGAAGATTAGCTGTAATAAAGCAGCCAGAGCTCGGGGAGCCAAAGGGTTTAATCTTCTCATTAAAGGTCAGCATGGAGGCCAGCACGGGATTCAGTAGACAGGCCGGCAGCAGCACCCATGCCCAGCTGTGCCCATCCAAACGCTGACAGGCCCCAGACTGGAAACGGGCTCACATTCTTCTTCCAAAACGATATCAAAATAGACTTGGCCAACTAAGATCCGTCCTGTGACATCCCCAAGGGTTCAGTGACTCGCGGGGTTGTGGGGGGAGGTTCCATCTATTATGGATGGTGGTTTTTAATTAAATCCCTCTTTATTAATATTTGAAAGGCACTTTGAAGTTCCAGGGAAGACGGGAGGTCAAGGGGAGGGAAGGTCATTTCAGTTCCATTTTAAAAGGGACTTTCACAGTAGCTCACTGGGAAGGATCCTTTAAAATTAGTTGGCTATTTTCCCCAGGCTGGTTCCTTACACTCTATCTGCCAGGCTTTTGTCCAGACAAATTTTAAAGACCTCAAGTACTAGGGCTTCCTCCCTTCCCCTGGGGAGATTGTTCCCCAAGCCAAGAGATCTCACTCACCCTGTGGAGACATTTCCCCGAGGAAGTTTTCTTGTGTGCTCCTCCTCCCCCATAGCCCCCCCCCCCAACTTATTCCTCTGCCTAGACTGCCTCATGCCTGGCAGTCATGGTCAGAGCAACTCAATCCCCATCTTGGTACGTACAATCGTTATCGTGCAGAGATCCTGCAGGGTCCTCTGTCTCTGCGCCTGGCTGTTCCCACTGGAGTAGTTGTCACACAGGTCAGAGCAGTTGAATCCAGACTCCATAGCACATTCTTAGCCTTCATTCAGCCATAATTTTGGGGGCAGTGGGAAAGATGGCGGTCAGTCCCACGGTGGCCAAACTGCGCCAGCAGCTCACGTTTTGTCAGTGTTGTGAATAACCTTGACATTCACCTCATTTTCCCCGCGTCTCAGGTGTGCAAGGAGGCTCGCAACCAGTGAAACTGTTACACTTAACCACTGCTGTGTGGCGGCATCCATTTAGCGAGCATTCTCCGTCACAGCAACTTCTCGTGTGCAAACCTCCACCTCCACACACCCATCCAGGGACGTGTCTTTGTGGCTGTCCATCCGGGCCCGAATAAATCAGTTTTATTGATCCTCTTCAAACAACAAGACAATCTTACTGTTCCATCACCAGGGGGCAGCCTCCTCCACGGTTATATGGGTATGGCCCCAGCTTCTCCCCCTCCCAAAATTGCTGTAGGGCCTGGAGAAGAAAGGCTGCCATTAACCCTGTAACGGACAAACAAGAAGAACAATTATTATAGGCTCTGGTTATTTGGAGTAAAATACACCGTCTCTAGGGTCCATAAGGTTTAAATGATTAATATGTAACATTTAAATATCAGAGGCCCGGATCAGGATTGGGGCCCCTTTATGCACAAGCTCATGCAAAAACACAGCCCCAAAGGACTGATTGTCTAGAAGCTATTAAATCATTCATAGTCCTGAGTATTGCCGAGCGAGGTGGAAATGGGGAATTTAGCAAGGCTGCAGAACTTTAGAAGGCTGTCCAGCAGCTTAGCGCAGCACCTGCCTCAAAATGCAGCGTAGGCACGAGAGGACCAGAGTGGGAACAAGAGGGAAATCCCCTTGAGGATTTCACTCCAGCGCTGCAAGAGGGAAAGAAGAGAGTCGTAGAGTTTAAGGGCGGCAGGGACCACTAGGTTATCTGGGCTGACCTCCAGTATAACATAGGCCACCAACACCACCCAGCACCCACACGCTAAAGTCAACAATGGAAATGAGACCAAAGAAAATAGGATCCATAGGAGATTAGATTATTACAGGCCTCAGGCAGAGAATAGGAGGGACTGAGATGCACCAGTGCCAGAGGCCCCTGAAACGGTGGGGAAATGATTAAATCAGATAATCCTGGCAAGTGACTCACACCCACACACTGTGGAAGAAGGTGAAACCCCTCCTCCCCGCTAGTCTGATCTGGGGGAAAATTCCTTCCCAACTCCACATGTGAGCAAGAACCAGCCGGCCAAGCACCTGAGTGCAGGAATGCCTGGGGCCATCCGAGCCCTGGCCCTCCCTGTCCACTGTCCTGTCTCTAGCTGGGTCCATCCCTCATGCAGCTGAGGAAGAATATACTGGGGGAAAACAATCCCCTGCTCACCCCAGCCAGTGGCCAGCTGGTACCCTGACGCATGAGATTTAGGAACATAGGACATAACTGGAAGTGAGCAGCGCTATTGAGCTCTGGCCCCCCGTCATACAACTGCACTCATAAATTTATCCAGCTGTCTCTTAAAACAAATGAAGTCATTTGCCCCCACAAATCCACCCCTCTGTGAGACACCTTTTTATTTCCACTCTAAATTTGTTCATCGCCAGCGTGTACGCATTTTTCCTTGTGCCAACATTGTCCTTTAGCTTAAATAGCTCCTCACCCTCCCTGGTATTTACCCCTAATGTATTTAGAGAGAGCAATCATATCTCCTCTCAGCCTTCTTTCTGCAAGTCTAGACAAGCCAAGCTCTTCCAATCTCCTCACATAAAATAGCTCCATCCATTCCCCTGATCAACCTAGTAGTTCTCCGCGCCACTGTTCCAATCTAAGCTCCTCTGTCTCATACATGGGTGACTAGAATTGCACTCTGTGTTCCCAATGAGGTCTTACCAGTGCTTTGAAGAGGTGCACCAGAAAGGGCCCTCAGGCCTTCTGCAGAGCCCATCCCTGCTCACATTCAGGGGCTCGGCGGTGCCATGCTGACCCTGCCACATGACTCCTCTTGCTCCCATGTGGAAGAGGTGACTCTCCAGGGACAGAGCTCTCCAGGTTCCATGGGCATGGCTACAATCAATGCAGCATCACGACCCGACTGCTGTCATCCATGATCTTATTATTTAGCAGCAGCAGAATTCCAGGGCTAATCTATGCTGGACACCCTCTGGGGGGGCTGCTGCTGACTTCGTGGTGATTCAGTTCATTCCAGCAAACAACAAATTCATTAAATAAATAAATGAGGAATACAAGCAGCAGCACAATCACCTGAATTGAATGTAATTTTTAAGCATGGGTTTAACAGGGAAGAGATTACTTGCATGTGTAAATTAAACATAATTTCAGTCTGGAAATAAGGTGTAAATTTTTGGCAGAGATTAATTAGCCACTAGAATAATTCTCCAGGGTAATGGTGGATTCTCCATTATGGACCATTTTTAAACTAAGATTCAATGTTTTTCCAAAAGCTCCGCTCTAGGAATTATTTTGGGGAAGTTCTATGGCCCGTGTTATACAGGAGGTCAGACTACATCAGTGGTCCCCAAACTTTTCCTCTCGCCAGTAACAGAATGTGTCCACACTCTCCCAGGCTGGGAGCGGAGTCACAGCTGGGAGCAGGGGCTGTGGCTGGGAGCAGGGGCCGGCGGCCAAAAGAGGGGACCAGAGGCCGAGAGTGGGGGCCAGGGACTGAGAGCAGGGGCCGCAACTGTGGCTGAGAGCAGAGACAGAGTGGAGCTGGGTGCAGAGTTGGGCTGTGGGGCAGAGCACTGTGGGTGGTGCTCCCTCCCTGCCGCTTTGTGGGGGCTGGTCTGGGCCCCGCCACACTCCCCGGCCCTCCCTGGATGTTCCTCTGTGCTCCCCTAAGGTCCCCATGGTTTGGAGACCACTGGACTAGATGTTCACAATGGTCCTTTCTGCCCTTGGCATCTATAGATCTATGAATATACTTAAGTGCTGTGCTGAATGGGGGTCTGAATGACAGCTTAGCTATTGCCATTTAATCCTACTTAATAAATAGACTGATCCAAAGTCCAATTTATCTACATTTAGTCTCTCTCGCAGCGCTCTGGCTGCCAGGTATTAGATTGTGTCACTCTACAATGCCTCTCTTCGTCACCTTAGTTTCTATTCCTTCTTTGATTTTTTGTTGTGGGGTTTTAACAGCCCTCATTACCATTTTAGACATGAGGTCATACCTCTATTCAAGCACTCTTATTCAATTAGCATGGGCAACATTTTTAATTGGCTTCCGTTACACAACCAGAAGTGAGTCCTGTATAGTTAGCAGCTGTAGAAGAGGGACAGAAGGGCAGCAATAGGTTTGGTGAGTACAAAATTCGGACTTTTCTCCTAGATGCTGTTTAACAGCTTTACGACTGTAGCCTAAATACAAATCAGGTACTGTAGGTGGCCTTTCATCCCACGACGTTCCTTTGTTGCCTCCACTGCATTGCTAGCTTCCCTGACACAAAAATTAATTCCCTTTGGTCAAAAATATGGCCAGATCCTGAGATCCTTCCTCAGGCAAAACTCTTACTGACTTCGATGTGTGAGGAAGAACTGGGTGAAAACTGAGAAAGGGTCTCATGATTTGGCTTACAAGTATTAAGATGTATTTGAGATGATCCAGGCTCATATTACCACAGCACCTAAAGGCAGATTCTCAGCTAGTGTAATTGGTGTAGATTCTGATTTACATCAGCTAAGAATCTGGCCCCCAGTAAATTAAAACATCTATACAGGATTAACTGTATTGGTGAAGTATCTATTCCAGCCGCACACCTCTGCATCCAAAAAGCAGATGGGGTATCTCTTCAGTGAAAAGAGAGGCCACTCTTTCAGTAGTTGTCCTATTTGAGCCTATTATTAACAGTCTTATGCAAAAAAGTTGTACATGTGACACAGTGTTTTTCCTTCTGAGATCTCCCATCCAAATACTGACACAATTCTGCTCTTTCAAGCACCCAGCGGTGATGTGGCAGACAAGGTGACAATTCATGCCAAGACCCTTAGGTCTCAACTGAACACTGACAAATACATAGCTGGAACTAGTCTGGCTCACTTGTGGGTTAGGATTGTTAAAATAGGTATTAGAATGACAAGAATGTGTTAAGCGTCTATGAAATGCTTGTAAGTTGCTGCATGTATTATTCTTACTTATATCCCATGTTAGAAAGTAATATTTAAGAGTTTGCTCTGTAACTGTAAATCACCTGACAGGAGAGAAGCATGAACAAGTATGAAATACTAATTTCTAACAGGGGATGTTATCTTCTGCCCAACAAAGGAGGCCCATCACAGCGGAACCATTGTTAACATCGAGGACAAAGGACTTTGCTGATTGCCCCTCCCCCCCATGCATAGGAGACAGTGAAAGCGAATTGCTCCCAATAGCTGAACTGGCAACTCAAAGCAGAAGAGGGCAAAGAATCAAAAGCTCAGGGAAGGAGGAGCTATACCTTTTATGCTGCTTGGACTCTGCGGGGCGAGGATTACTAAGCATAAGCAAAAGATCCCCAGTATGTGGTCTAGGTTAGCCCCAAAGGATATAGAGAACTTGCTTATTATAGAAACTTCTCTTACATTTTGAAATTTAAGATTGGAACTCACTTGTGTGTGTACGTTTACCTGCTTTAACTTTGTAAATAACTCTTTTATTTCCTTTCTCTATATAATAAATCTTTAGATAGTTTATTATTGGATCAGCTACAAGCATTGTCTTTGGTGAGAAATCTAAGATGCAACTGACCTGGGGTAAAGTGACTAGTCCTTTGGGACTGAATGTAACAATACTGTTGTGATTTTTGGTGTAAGGGATGATCTATTAATGACAATCTTGCCTATGTTACCAGATAGATCAGAGTACCCAAAGGGACTGTCTCTGACTTCATGTTAAGGCTGTTACAGTTCTTGAGGAGTTCACACTTGATAACTGGTTGGAGAAATCTAAGTATAGAACTCACAACCAGATTGGGATGTGTGCCCTGCTTCCTAACAGTCTGCCCTGAGGTTGGTACTCACGCTTTTGAGCCACCGTAGGACAGTTTGACACCAGCCATTGCTACTTCAACTGCAGATCACTGTGGCTTCTCCCACTTACATATCCCAGAGTCAGCTGTTGAGTTTTTTATGTAAATCAATGTAGAATTTCATAAACCAGTGCACAGATGAGAGGCTGAACAAATAAAAAGGGATATTGTTGCAGGAAAAGTTTGGTTTGGAATTAATCTATCCAATGCACAGTATGCCAGACCCCTGACAGGGATGGTATCAGGACCTAGAGAGCTAGAGGGAGATAGGCACACCCTTTGCAAACGATCCATGTAATACTAATAGCCCAGTTCATGCCTGGACATTCTCCCCTCTGGGGGTGGGTTTCTCCCTGTCCATGGAGCCGTGCTAATGGGAAGCCAGAGAAAGCAGGTAGGGGGCTCCTGAACTGGAGCAAACACAGGACTGCTGCATGGATGGCACTGGTCCTAACAGATCTCCCAGACACTAGTACTTTCATATCTTGGAAGATCTGTATGATCTGGAGGCCAAAGCCCCTGTTTCTACCACAGTGATGCAAAACCCCATCCCTCCCCACCACGAAAGAGTTCATAGGAATCTCTCAAATGAGAAGTTCATGGAGTTCCTGCACAGAGGGTTGGCATTTCCCTGGTTAGGGTATCATTCGGGCCACTAGCAGAGTACAGCCTGGCCTGAGTGACAGAGCCAAGCTGTTTAGAAAGGAAATAAGTTAGCTCTACGACTTCCCCCAAAGGGATCACCCCAGTAGTCATGCATACCCAATACCAGATGCCATGAGCTTCTGTCAGCAAGGAAAGCCAAAGGTTGCAAGGTGAATGCCTAACACTCACATCTCTATGCTAAGACCAAATTTCTTCCAACAAGGTGAACCTCACACTCTGAAAAGAGGGCCAAGTTGTGTGCTTTGCTCCCTGCCCTGCATAGGGACCTGTGGAGAGCTGCACCATCCCTGAGCTCTCCGGGCATCCGGGATTCTCTCGAGCAAGGGACTCTGATTGTGACAGGGCAGAAAGAGGAGGAGGCTCTCTGTACGCTTCCCCTGCCCATGGAAGCGCTGCCCAGAGCAGTACACGTGGGCCACACTATTAGCATCTGAATGTATAATAATATCTGAGAAATCCTCTGCAAAGGAACCCTTCTCACACAGGATACAGAGATGGGGGGAGAGCCTCGCAGGGGGCACCCATGTATCCATCCAGCCAGGTGTGGTAGATTCTCCATCACTGACAATTTTTAAATCAAATTGGATGTTTTTCTAAAAGATCTGCTCTGGGAATTATTTTGGGGGAGTTCTGTGCTACACAGGAGGTCAGACTAGATGATCACATTGGCCCCTTAGAATCTACGAATCTAGAAGTGAGCTTCAGGTTAAAAAAAAAAAAAAAAAAAAAAAGGCTAGGGAGCCCTGAGATCGAGCGAGAGCTCTGCTTGAGGGCACAACATAGAAAGCTGACAGGGAATCAGAGCCTTTGCCCAGGAAGCAGGGCAGGCTCTGCGTTCCAGTGCACTGCTGCCCCTTCGCAGGGGAAAGGGATTCTTTTACAAACTTTCCTCGGCCCCTGCCACTCAAAAACACTTTCATGCTATTATGCAAATGGAATCAGCGCTGTTTCCATAAGAGCTGGTCACCAAGGACAATTAGCACTCATTAGCATGCAATAAAGCGCTGGTGTGAATATTGCCAAGCGGCAACAGCCAGCTCATTTGCTCTACCCCCTCTAATTAGAGCTGGTGGAAATCACACGGCTTCCTTTCACGCACGCCCAGGAATGCAAGGAGCCTCCATTGAGCTTCAGAAAGCAGCCAGGCGAAGGGGAGATGACGGCTTCCTTCGAGAGGTCCAACACGGCAGCCCCCGGCAGCAGAGCAATACGGTCGACAGCTGGTGCTGCGGCGCGACGCTCCGCAGCAATAAGTAGGGCTGGGGCACTGACACTCGCAGGTCAGTGCTGCACTCGGCTCCAGTCAGGAAGCTCAGGCCGCCATCTTGTCAGCACTCAGACACAAAGCAGGGCCGTGTCAACGCCTCAGCTGGAAGCCCCCGCGTGTTGCAGGAAGTGGTGGTGGGGAAACAGCAGGCGGCGTCTCTCCCCCGAGTTGGTGTTGAACGAACGCCCACGGAGTGTCAGGTTAACAAGCATGGCCCAGGTTTATGTGCATGTGTCTGTGTTTTCTGAGGGGGACACAAAACTAAAGCACGTCAATTGTTTGCGAGTTGTCTTCACCTCTCATTTTCTGGGCTTCTGTCACTCGGACGTATTTACATGAATATAGCTGAAAGAGTTTTGATACTGGAAGCCAAGAGGCTCCAATTTCAGCCCAGGTCTGCACTACAGACCCGTATCGTTATAACTATGTCGCTCAGGGATGTGAAAAATCCAGTTATATCGACCTAACCCCCGGTGTAGACAGCGCTATGTTGACAGGAGGGTTTCTCTCCGCATCTCGGGGAGGTGGATTAACTACATCGGCAGGAGCAGCTCTGCCATTGGAGCAGGAGCATCTTCACCTAAACCTTGCTGCAGCTGCACCAACGTAGCATTTCAAGTTTAGACCTGCCCTCAATCTGTGAATTACAATTTCAGCTTCTAAGAAGTTACCAGAAAGTGATGAGAACATCCAGGTTTTTGTTATGTCTACGGGGCCTGCTAGGAAACACTAAGCTAGAGGAGAAGGGAAACCAGTGAAGTCATTACAGGTTGTTGGGTGGATTCAACAGGCACAGGATTTTATGATGGGGAATGGGAGGAGTCATGAATTGTTAGGAGGGCTCAGTCAGCTAGAATCTACACACTTCTAGAAGGTGGTCAGAGCATCTGATAATGTGGGTTTTATATTAATGCCGGTTAGCTCATCTTTTTTGTTTTTTCCTTGGTCTTCACAATATTGAGCTCACTAGACTGCTGTTTCTCATCCTAACTATAGTACATATGAATGCTGCTGATCAATCCAGTAACAGGGTTATTAGCATTTAGTTATTACCAAACCTCAGTGTCTGAACTGATCCGATTCAGCGTGCCTTAAGTTGATTGGAAACAAGTGATTAACTAGCTTGAAATAATGAACACCAAATTTCTTCTAAAGTAAAATGTAAAAGTTCATAAGTAGCAGATAGAAAAGAGTCATGCTCATCTCATGAAATCTGCCAGAAATGTTGCTTTGGATTCTTCAAGATCAAAGGTGTCATTGAACGAAACTTTGTCTACTGAAGTGGAAGAACAGAACAATGATGAATGTGAAAATTGTGCAAATAAGACATTTTCAGTGCCCTCAGTCTCATCAAAGGATAGCTGCAATGATCATTTAAATCCCTGTTCCAGGCTCTCTCAACTTCACTAAGGAGCAGTCTCTTTTTGCCATTAAAACCTCACGAAATGAAGGAACAATCATTAATTATATCGTGGAACTACACAAAGGGACAACAATCAAAATGCCATTTGGAAAAGTTATGGAACGGATACAAAATACACGAGTCACAGACAGAAAAGCTTGAATTCTGGCTGATTCCTTGCTCTTTTTTTGGCATTCAAAATAGAAGATCCAGATTTGTCGTGTTTGTGAAGAAGGCTATGTCACAGTTCAATGAGTCAAAAGGTGGAAAACTGAGGAAGTAAAATCTCGGAAGAGAGAACATCTGAATTCAGAATTGTGTCAATTTTTAAAAGACCTGCATTCCTGCTCAACTAGTTCAGCACCAAACAAGTTTTTACCACAGTCAAGATCGATTCTGCAGGATTGATTGAGCAGCAGTAGAGACCCGCTCAATCGAATCCGGAAGTCGACGCCGTTAATCCACCCCCACTAGAAGAGTAACGCTGCTTCAACTGGAGGGCATTTCCCGTCAACACAGCACAGTGGGGACACCACGGTAAGTAGAAGTTAGGACGTCGATGGGAGATACTCAAGCTACTCTATCCATATCTCCCGTCGACTACCGCCAAAATCCACTGGCAGTGTAGACCAAGCCTCAGACTGATGTAGTTAAAACTTTGTAACAGAGTGCTAAAAAAGCAAGTAAATTGGAAAGAGTGTATTAGTGTCTAAGGAAACAGGACAGAACAATAGTAGGTTGCACTAGGTAGTAGACTGGGACTCAGTTATTGTGTTCTTGGGTCTACTGACAGAACTGCAGAAGGACAGGCTTCTCATTTTTAATATGTGCCTCTTCATGTTTAAAGAGTAACTACACCCATAACATGAATCCCAGAGTATGGGTTTTACACATAATAAAACCTTCAGGGCAGGGTTCGGGTTTTTCACTGGGTTTTTGGTCTGGTGAAAATCCCAGCAAATCCAGAGGGGTCCCTTCTCTTTTTATCCCCAGGATCCAGGCAGTCTTTTCAAAGTCAAGGGTTCACCAGGCATGAGTCAGAGCCCCACAAAAGCCATGAGACTGGCATAAAAATCATGAGATGTGTTTTTAAATAATACAGTATAGTGGGGTTTTTTAAGTTTGCCTTCTGGTATTTAAACCTTCAAGGTTCATGTTTTCAAGCTCTCCTCTGCAACCGCTTACATTTTTTAAAAAAGAAAGCAGAGAATCTCATGCGGTTACGTGATTCCAGGAGCTGGGGCTGGAAGAAAAAAAAATCACCAAATAGCCTAAGAGTGGGCAACACCAGGTCTCATTCGCTGCCAATACCAGAGAGCTGCAAACCCTTCACCCTGACTGTACAGGAAATGCAGTGAGGGGAAGTCACTGAGTTATCTCCCACCAATGGGTATTTTCCATTTTTAGATGTCTTAACCATTTTGCTAATAACATCCAAGTTTATTAAAACAATTAACTTTAAAAATCTAATTTCTTGCCCCTGATGCTGTTTGTTTGTTCTTTGCATTTGCTTTAGCTTGGGACAGTGAAAGCAGGCTAGTGAATTTTATTCTGTTTTTAGCCAGTTTCACTTCCTGATTTTCATAGTGAGGGAAGCCCTGTTGTGTTTTGCTTCACTCACCGCAGCAGAAGGTGTTAATATACCCAAAAAAATCATGCTTTCATTAGTATTAAAATGTAAAATTATCACTATGTTAACGTTTTTAAGATACATAAAACCTTTATATATATCCTACATTAGGAGCCTTAATTATCCATCCAGGCCCTTTAATGCCATGATCTACTCTTTATGTTCAACAATAAAGGATATTTATATGCACCAAAAAAAAGCACTCAGCTTGGAAAAGAGACAACTAAGGGGGGATATGATAGGGGTCTATAAAATCTGGTGTGGAGAAAGCGATAAAGGAAATGTTATTTACCCCTTCACATAACACAAGAACCAGCGGTCACACAATGAATAGGCAGCAGGTTTAAAACAAACAAAAGGAAGTACTACATCACACAACACACAGTCAACCTGTGGAATTTGTTGCCAGAGGACAACCTGAAAGGCACTAAGCACCCACATCTCTCACTACGAAGTTTGCCCCTTGCAGGATATTTACCTAATCCTATTGGCAACACAGTGGTAGGCACATGAGAAATACACAGAGACGGATGGATAGATTCCGTAGATCCCCAAAGGAAAAAAGAATGCGAAACGAAATTTAGAGCAAAGGGAGATTTGGCAAACACTCGCTGAAGCTGCGAATGACATGACAAGAATGTATTGGATGTAGAGAAGAAGAGTCCCTAGTTCCGTAACTGACTCTAAGCAATTCCATACCATCTAAATAACCCTTCCCCATGGCGGACCCTCCTGTGGTGATTGCTGAATGGCATGTGTAAGTCCACAGCATGGACTAAATGAGGAAAACAAACTGTAAACAGCTCTGCCTCCCAAAAGCAACAGGGAAACAATGTGGCCCGCGTGTTTGGAGTCTCTTTCCCATCCTGCGGAGATAATCCACAGCTCCAGGCAACGGGCTTGGCAGAGCTCACAGTACTTTCCCTAAGGGTCAGGCAGGCTCTGCCCTTGCAGAGAGTGAAACAGCAGGACATCTTACCTGGAGGCTCCACAGAAAGGGCTGTTTAGTGTACTTAGAAATTACCCTTGGAGTCCCAGTCCAGAGGCCTGTTTTACTGCAGCATTCAGGCCAGGGGCTTGGGCTCACTGTTGATACAGACACTGGACCCTAAATGGCTGGGGGCAGGGAGAAATGCAGATTATTCAACTCCACAGCCAAGCTGGGTAATTAAAAAGCAGCCCGGACCAACAACTTTGGTTGAAAGGCTGCAGGCCATGACGCAAGACCTCAGTGATCACAGGGAGGGCTGTAGCCACATCCACAGAGACATCTCTGTTTTCAGCCGAACCACATGTGCCATGGAGAATGGGAATCGTGATCACTGCCCCCAAATCCAGGTCAATATCATTTGGGCAATGTTGGGGTTTGCTGCCTTTTTTCAGGCGTCAGCCAATAAAGTGAGACACCAAGAGCAATCTAACCCACCGAGATTACTACACATCCCAGAGCTAATGTGACTGTTCAAATTTTCTCACTATTCGCAGGATGCTTCTAATTCCCCAAATCACTGTCATGACCTTATCACATTGCAGCATGATGGCATGTTGCTGAAACACAATGTTGTGTCTAAAGGTTACATTATGCCAATGCAATGCCATGATGCTGGGACACTTACTGTCATGATGGATTCAGACTCAAAACCAACCTGAGCACACAGAACAGAGGACAAGGGTATGCACCCCCTACCTACCTATTCCCCAGCAGAGGGCATTGGGGAATGCACACATCAGTACATTACGCAGCATGGATGCAGAGGAACTTTGGGAGAAGGAAACACCCTTCCCTCCGCCCTGGAGAGCATCTTCCGTTGTAATGAAATAATGGAGGGAAATACAGCGCTTTTATTACTTTAAAAAAATCTGTAAGGGAACATAGCCTCTGTTTAGCCACAAAGATCAACAGGACAAACTACACCACACTACCACCTACCGATGTGTCTCACATCAGACCGCTGGGTACCACCATACGTTAGTCCCTATGCCTACAGGTCATTATCTTCTCTGCTGAGCACGCCTACAAAGGGAACAGCTGTTGTGGTGGTTTTGTGGGCACCTATCGACTGGGAACTGAACCAACACTCCCTTCCCCGAGACTCATTTCACAGAGGTCACCAAACACTCCTGAAAGGATCACCGCTTTTCAACGCTGCGGGCCCAGCGTGGATTCCAAGAGAGGTGACGGATGAGCTATTCTATCACCAGCCCCCGGAGACTGCCAGCCTTCTGAGATATTTAACTGTGGGTTTCTGCATCCTGCCACCTCCTCCCCTCTGCCTAATAGAGGAGACATGCCGTGCTGCTTCATGCTTCCTTACTCCAGTGTAAGATGAACATCACCGAGGCCAATAAATATTTCAGCAGATTCAGAGTCTGAAGCAGGCATCTCTCTTCTCCGCTCTCATGAATATTTAAACTTCTCCGTAGTACAAAGCCCTGCATACTCACAAGAATCATAGCTACCAAGGGCAGACACCTGTGCTCTATTGTCTTGCAGGACAAAGACATGTCATCGTGCTGTGGCAGGGCAGTTCGACATTTACACTTGTCCGCTGTGGCACTGAATCAACATGCTGTGCACCGTTAGCCTCATACTGGGATGCAACATCAGGAGCATGCTGGCGTATCATCATCATGCCTCAGTAACCTAGGTTTGAGGTCCCTGGACAAGCATTTTTCCTCTATAACCTTCCAAGACATTTGAGCTAGCTTGTGATGTCTTTTCCCACTGTCCTGAGATTTCCTCGGCATTGGCCCAGGGACAGGACTTGCTTGGCTGTTAAATGGTTGCCTGTCTCTGTGCCACTGGGCGCAGCTGTCAATTCCTGCTGTTTCATCCTTCGTCCAGTGCCCAGCTGTATGGTGATGGGCCACGCAAGGACAGGACAGAGTGTCAGACATTCAGAAAATGTAAGGCCAGATCCTCTTGTCAGACCTCCTGTACATCACAGGCCACCAATGCCACCCAGCACCCGGTGTGTCCAAGTGCAGTTCTGCCCTGAAACGCGTCTCCAAAAGAGCACTGTGGGGTTCCAGTGTATGGTCTCTGAGCGACAGCCACACCAAACGTGCGCAGTGTGCAAGTCAAAGGATGGGTTTTCTAAATATCGGCTCTGCCCACTGCCCCTGGGATCTGAGGGTCGTGCTGGGCTCTTTCCTTGTCACCTCCAGCAGCAGCCCTAAGGATTCTGCAGGGTAAATTATGCCTCCTCTGTGAAACCCATCACCATTGCCTTCAGTGAGCTGCACAGGTGTCACTGGAGCATGGCAAACAATTATGCGATGATGCACAAGGAGGGATAGTCTGCAGCTCGCCCTCGCTTAGTGATGCGAGTTCCATAGCGCTCACAGGAGTAAAGGCAGTAAAATCTGATTGTTTGTTTATTTGATTTATAAAACAACAAGAGGCAGCTATCGCACTGCAGGTGCCTCGGATGATTAATTAAAAATACAATGTAATCAATCATTAAAGTCAGCAGCTATGGCTCTGATACTCCCAAGAGAAAGAGCTGTGGAGAAAGAAGGGGTTGTTTTCAGATAAAACTTTTCAAAGCAAAACTGGCAGTCTAAGAATGCTCTAGCCAGACTTAAAGGTAGAGCCACTGTTTTCTAACAGTAACACCACAGCATTCAAAACATACATAAGTCTCCTTAATTACTCTCCCCCCCCGCCCCTCTGCAGGGAACCGGGAGGGGAGAAGCCCAGGTGGCTTCCCCTGGTAGGGAACGGGGAGGGGAGAAGCCCCTGGAGCTGAGCGGGGCAGGCCCTGCTACAAAATCAGATGCATGAATTTCAGGCTGGCTGGTAACCCTAGGAAGTGCCATATTTTCTTTCAGGGCAGGGTAGTTGTGGAACTTATTTGCTAGTTGTGTTGCTGATGCAGAAGGCAGAATGCAGCCCAGCTTGTTCCCCCATGGTTATCTTGGTTATGCTGGCCATTTTTTTTGTGACAGTAAAGTCAAATACATAGATTTAAAAGTCAGAAGGGGATGATAATCCTCGTCTAATCTGACCATCAGCATAACACAAGCCATAGAACTTCCCCCAGTGATTCCTGCATCAAATCCATATCTGCTTGTTGCGCTAGAGCATAAACACCCAGGCTCAAGTCCCGATCCTAAAAGGCATATAAACACCTAAGAACCTCTGTATAGTGTTGGGGGTATGTATGAAAGAAACACACAAAATGCAGTTATGCTGTGTACAAGGTGATGGAGGAGATACATGAAGGATGCATAAGAAATGCCAGCTATAATACAATACTTCCCGCTTCGAACAGACAGCTCCGCGTTACCTGGGAGCTAATTTCTGACAGGCAACAGATTCAGTGGCAGGCAACTCCTCCACCCCTCTGACAGGCCTTGTCTACACTACAAAGATAAGTTGACTTATGCTAGGTCGACTTACAGCCACGGCATTAATTACTGCGGTGGCTGATGTCCACACTGCCTTCCTTGGGTCGTTGGTGCGCGTTCTCACCAGGAGCACGTCCACCAACCTAAGAGGGGCAGTGTGGGGAGCGGAGAACCTGGTTTCTCAGCTCCGCTGGCAGCTCCGTGACTGTAGCCCGGCTGTCTCACAGGCTCCTTGGCTCTCGGTGGACTCCATTCCCCGCCAGGAGAAGCCACCTGGGGCTTCTCCCCTCCCCATTCCCCGCCAGGAGCAGGGTCCAGCTGCCTGGGCTTCACTTCCTCTTCCCAGCCTGGAGCAGGGTCCAGCCACTCAGCTCTCCAGGAGAGCAGGGGGCAGAGAGGGGGCAGCTGGGCTCTAATTGCCTGGCTTTGGAGGCGTGAAATTGACAAGAGAGACAGCCAAGAGCCAATGTAAGGAACGTAGTGTCTACACTGACACCGTCACCCTAACTACACCAACAGAGGCCCTACACCTCTCATCGAGGTGGTTTTATGATGTCGGCATAGCAAGGGAGTTACATCGGTAGGAGGAGCATTTCAGTGTGTACACCTCCACTGTTTTGCCAACAACAGCTGACTTTTGTCCACAAAAGTCTGTAGTGTAGACCAGCCCTTAGTCTGCAAGTTACCTTCAGTGGAAAATCCAGACCTAGGCAAAGGCACCTAGAAAAAAAAAATCAAACCACATTCCCTGAAATATGCAAAGGGCCCAGTGGTCTGAAGTGCTAAGCTCCCTTAACTCCCAAAGATGTCAACTAGAGATGAAGATGCTCAACCTTCTCAAGCTTTGGTCCCAAGTGCTTCAGAGTTCCCATTGCTTAGAACAATAATGATGGTCCAATACTGAGAGGCACATCAGCGTCTCTCTCTTCCCCCATGCTGATCGATTGTAGTGTAACTTTAACAGTAGGTTTGCTCACATCCCATCTCCTTTCCCCACCTTAGTCCATGAATAAAATATACAGTCCAACAGGCTTGCTGAGGACATAGCCTTCTGTGATACAAGTAGTTGAACAGCCTGGTAATTTTGCACCTTGCTTTCAAACCGTCTTGCAAGAAGTCCCTGCAATTGCACCAGTAAGATCCCACGACAAACAAGATCTTTCCAGAGGATAGTTTTTCATTTTTAAAAAATGTGCCACCACAAAATGCCAAATGAAGCAAAAATGCTTTTAATGCACTGCCTTTTAGAGTTCTAAGGTGTTTCCACAGTGCTGTCAACACGACTATAAAATAATCATCAGTTAAACACAGTAGCTTTTTCAGAAAATCTAACTGCAGCAAGAAATTTGCAAATTGTGGTTACACCTGCCTGTCACCTCAAAAAGTGCCGGCGGGGCCCCAAATGCAGGTTTAGTAATTTATATAGGAAATATTTCTATTAGCAAACTTTCACCTACAGTATTTGCAACCCAAACATTACAGCCTTGTGCTAATGCAGGAGAGTCGAGAAAGCACTGCTAATTCCTCTGTGAAAATGTATGGAGCACTGCAGTAGTGATAAAGAGAATTAGAGCCAAAAGTATAACTAGGTTTAAAAAAAATAAAGGAAGATAAGTTGATGGAGGACAATGCTATTAAGCCAATGGTCAGGGTTGCAACCCCATTCTCTGGGTGTCCCTAAACCTCTGACTGTCTGAAACTGAGTCTGGACAACAGGTGATGATGGATCACTCCGTAATTTCCCTGTTCTGTTCATTCCCTCTGAAGTATCTGATATTGGCCACTGTCAGAAGACAAACTACGGGGCTAGATCGAATTGCACTGACCCCGTATAGACATTCTTATGTTCTTACAACTGAGAAGTGGAGCTAATTATTCTAGCTTGATTGTCCCAACTGAGTGAAATGCAAGAAGTAAACACAGAGCATCAGTGTAGAAAAGTCAGATTTTCAATCTCTTTCCATTGTAATAAGCTACTACCTGAAGTTAACGACCTACCCTGTTAGTAACATAAGGAGGACATACATAAGGATCCCATAACTAGATCCCTGATCCAGCTAGATGCAAGATCGCAGCCTTACTTTTACCACTAGTTTTAACTCTTTAACCCAGATAAAGGAGTGCATTGAACTTCCCAGGAGCTCTGAAAAAATTACCAACCCTCCCTCATCTCTGCCTAGGGTGACCAGATAGCAAGTGTGAACAATGGGGGGGGGGGTGTTATGAAGGGTAATAGACACCTATATAAGACAAAGCCCCGAATATGGGGGCTGTCCCTACAAACTCAGGACACCTGGTCCCCCTCTCAGCAGGGTTTGCTGTTAAAACCCCCTGCCCCTCACACACACGCAGGCTACAAAAGGACCGCTTCTGTGCCTGTTCCAGGGGTGTGTGCCCGGCTGGGGGCAGGCTGACCGGCTCTCCAGCCCGCCCAGCGAGGGGCCCGGCGAAAACCAGAGGCAGCCCCCGCCCCAGGCACGTCTCGTCCGCAGCGCGGGGTGAAGAGGAACTAGAAACCCCCAGACTCACGCGTCGGAGCAGCTGCTCTCCTCGGCCAGGTGCCGCCGGGGGCGGCGGGGGGCCCGTCGGTCCGGCCCGGCGGGGGGATGCCACGCCCGCCCCGGGTCCCCCTCTGCGCACACAAGGGGGCGGGCTGGGGAGAGTCGCGGCGGGTGGATGGGGCTAGGGAGGCGGCAGACGAGGAGCCGCTCCCAGGCCGGCCGGCCCCGCGCCTCCAGGATCCCGGCCCCCCGGGAAGCGGGGGCAGCAAAGTCCCCGAGAGAAGCGCCGCGCCCGGGGATGCAACTCAGCGCGGAGCCGGATCCGGAGCCCGGCCGCCCGGGAGGGGAGGAGCCGGGCCGTCGGCGAGGGGAGGAGCCGAGCTCCAGGCAGGTTCCTCCTGCCCCAGCCCTGCCCCCAGCCCGGCTCCGCTCCTGCCCCCAGCCCGGCCGGAGGGAAAGGCTGGGGAGGAGGCGAGCAAAGAACGTGCCTCCCCCGGCGGCCCATGCCGGGCTCACAGCGCCGGGGGAATCCCTCCAGCCCCAGCCCACCAACAGCACCAGCCTTCCCGCGTGTCCAGGAGCAGGGGGCTTTGTCCAGTCCAGTTTCAAATGACCCAGCTTCCCCGGGGAGAGAATCTCACAGCTGACAGATCTGGCCCACTCTGGATCCCATTAGTGCTAGCTAGATCCTTCTTTCGCTCCACCACTTCCTCTTTTCTCCCCTTCCGCATTTCTGCAGGGGCTAAGGCCCGGTCTACACTACAGACCCTATATCAGTAACACTACCTCACTCAGGGGTGTAAAAAACCAACGCCCCAGGCTATGTAGTTATACTGACCTCACCCCGGTGTAGACAGCGCTCTGTCGACCGGACAGCTTCTGCCAACGCAGCTACCGCCTCTTGGGAAGCTCTCCCATCAGCGTAATAGCGTCTTCACTAAAGCGGTGCAGCGCTGCATGTGAAAAGAAGCCCGTAGGCCTGGTCTAAAGTATGGGATTAGGTCGACGTATGCTGCCTTGTGTCGCCTTAGCTATGTGAGGGTATGTCTATACTGACTCCCCCATCCACATTTTGACCCAATACAGCCCTATTTAACTGGGAAGAGCTAACAGAACCACAGCACAACCTGCTATAGCTGCAGACATGCTACAGCTAATATAGCACAATCAGCACTACTTCTAAGAAGTCATGAAAGCTGTCAGACGCACCCTTTTAGCATCATATTATTCAGCCTAGGCTCAGAGAGAGTTATTCCAGCAGATAAGGGACAGGGTTAGGACTCTAGAAATCTAGATGCTATTGCTAGTTCTGCCACACGTGTATTTTATGAACCTGGGTAAATCTCTATGCCTCCATTTCCTCTCTAGAACAGGGCCTATGCTTATACAGGTCCTAACACATACTGTAATATAATAATAATTCATTTACATTTGCTATTTTTAAACACATTTTTGTTGAAATTAGTGATGGGTCAGAACCTCACAGTTTGGGGGTTCTTGGGTCTCTGGTTTCACCCATTACAGAAAAAGGAAGGCAGCTATGTAGTTTGAATCTGGTTGGAACCACGCTTGCCCAGAATTCAGGGATTGGATCCAGGTTTCTCTCTAAATCAAATAATATCGAGACATACACATCCCAACAAAGGGCATTTACATCCGCATTACTGAAGGCAGCAGTCTGTAGCGTGGCCAACCCCTGACTACAGTGATTGTCTGGCAAACACCTCCTCTCCCATTCACAGCCTCACAACATCCCTGTGGCAACTACTTCCATAAGAAAGTGTGTTGGGTAGTATCCAGTCTTGATCCGAGACATCAAGAGCTGGAGAATTCACCACTTCCCTTGGTAGTCTGTTCCACTGGTGGATCATCCTCTCTGTTAAAAATTCGTGCCTTATTTCTAACTTGAATTTGTCTGGCTTCAGCTTCCAGCCATGGGCTCTTCTTCTGCTTTTCTCTGCTAGATTAAAGAGCCCTTCAACACCCAAAATTTTCTCTACTTACGCACCACGATCAAGTCACCTCTCAGTCTCCTGTTTGATAAGCTAAACCGAATGAGCTCTTTATGTCTCTCTCCGTAAGGCATTTTTTTCAGCCCTTGAATCATTTTTGTGGCTCTTCTTTGCACCCTCTCCAATATTTGACGATCCTTTTTTAAATGTGGATGCCAGAACTGGACACAGTATTCCAGTATTAGTCTCACCACTGACATATGCAGAGGTAAAATCACTTCTGAACTCCAATTCACTTCTCCTCTCATTATACATCCAAGGATTGCACTAACACTGGGAGCTAATGGTCATCTGTTTGTCCTAAATCCTTTTCAGAGTCCCTGCTTTCTAGAATACAATCCCCCATTTTGTAGGTGTGACCTACATTCCTTGCTCCAAGATCTACGACCTTGTACTTGGCTATATTAAAATACATTTTGTTTGAATGGGCCCAGTTTACCAAGCAACCCAGATCACTTAGTTCTCATCATTATTTACTTGCTTGCTAGTTTTTGTGTAATTCGCAGATTTTAATCAGCAGAGAGTTTATATTGACTTCCAGATCAGATCTAAACCAAAAGGGAACCAGACCACTGGCAAGTAAAATTAAAAAGGTGGTAGAGGAGTTTTCAAACTAAGGGCAGGGAAAAAGCTGACAGGTGCGGAGGAGCCCACAGTTCGGACAGAGACATCCGTTAGGGGAGGATTTATTAAAGGAGATTGATTATCATCTTCTGTCCTCTCCTCATTACTAGGATATAAAGTACAGGTAGGAACTCAAAAGAAACAGTCAAACACAAGAGACCCATTCAATTACATCACATGAAGGCAGACAACTAAATATTGACACATTTTATAAGTGCTTGTATACAAATGCTAGAAGTCTAAATACTAAGATGGGTGAATTTGAGGGCCTGGTATTAAATGAAGATATTGATATAACAGAAACTTGATGGAATGATGATAATCTATGGGACAGGGTAATACCAAGGCACAAAATATATAGGATTGACAGAGTAGGTCACGCTGGCGGTGAACTGGAACTATATGTGAAAGAAAGCATAGAGGCAAATATAGTATAAATATAGTATAAATAGTATAAATATAAGTATAAGTATAAGTATAAATAGTATAAATATAAGTATAGTATAAATCTTAAGTGAATCAAACCGTACCATCAAATCTCTGTGGATAGAAATTCCATGCTTAAATAGTAAGTGTATAGCAGTAGGAATATACTACTGCCTACCTCACCAGGATGGTGATGCTCTGAGAAATGCTCAGTGAGATTAGAGAAGCTACAAAAACAGAAAAACCCACTAATAATGGAGGATTTCAACTGTCCCCATATTGACTGGGAAAAGACACCTCAGGACGAGATGCAGAGATAAAATTTCTAGAGAATATTAATGACAGCTTCTTGGAGCAGCTAGTCCTGAACTCACAAGAGGAGAGGCAATTCTCAATTTAGTCCTATGTGGCACACAGGACCTGGTCTAAGAGGACAAGATAGCTGAACCACTCAGGAATAGCAACCATAATATAATTACATTTAACACCTTTGTAGGGGGGAAAATACCAAAGAAACCCACCACAGCAGCATTTAACTTCAAAAATGCCTTCAGTATATTTCATAAGAAGACTGTGAGGCCACAAAGCAACAGGAATTGTAACCAATTCAGTGTGTCTCACTCTTGCTGTTCACCTCTCTTTGAGATTAGACTCATTAAAACTATTTCTCCCATTTGACCTTCAGCGCAGCCAAAAACAGTCACTGTAGCAAAACTGTAGGCACATACTTGCCTTCTAAACACGCCCCTCCTCCTTAATTACTTCCTGAATTAGTGTCAGTCAAGTGAAAATTGCAATGCACAGTGCTGGCAGGAAGGATTGCACTGCTCCTGGAGATGACAAAGACCAAATGCTCAAAGATATTTAGGAGCATATCTCTGACTGGGCACGTTTTTGGATGAGCCTTGAGTTTTTTCTCCAGTGAAATTCCAAGTACATCCTAATGGCTTCTCATCATTGGGACCTCAGAGATGTTTCAGGTGTTTGCCATTTGCAGAGGTGGGATGCCAGGCTCAATGGACAAATAATTTGATCTAATACAGCAAATTCCCAGCATGGGTTTTGTTATGTTAAATCCTTGGAAAGTACTTGTATTCAGAGAGAAATCAGCATGGAACACAGAGAGCTGCAAACCCATGAAAAGTCTTTATTGAACTACACTAAAACCAGCCAAGACTGGCTGAGCTATCCCCTAATAGTCTAACTCAATTGCTATGGCAACAAACTAAGCTCTGTTGCTACGGCAACCTAGGCAATAAGGCAAGACACAAAATACACAACAGGTTTGGCAATAGCAATAGACTTCTCGGATGGGCGTAAGACAAGCAGACTGTTGGAGAAGCAGAAGCTTCCAAGCCTTCACATTTGATTATGAACTACTCGTGGAGCAACAGAGCCAGCACTTTTTTGCTACCTTGTCAAATTCTAATTAACCCTATGGTCTTATCCAGGGGAAAAAAGGGACCACACCCCTTTTCCTCTCCCCTAATATCCCTGCCTCCTGAAAGTGGTTTCCTTTGGGGTCAATTTCCAGCTGCGGTCTGTTGCCAGGTCTGCTCCCTGGCGCAGACAATCCCCTATTTACAGACAAACACTCAACAGTCTGCTGTGCTGAGAAGGGAACTGAAACTCTTGACATTCCTAAACGTTTCACTTCTCCCCCTTGTGTAATATTTGTTTCCTTTCATCATGCCTGCACATGCAAATTTGGGGAGTCTAGGGGGTGCGTAGCTCCCTCAGCAGCTGCTTCCTGGAAAGAAAGGAGTCTGGTAGTAGGCACTTTCTGTGGCTGTGTTGGAGAGGGGTTGGTGTTTTAGTATATAGGGGAGAGGCCAGGTGTGGGCACAGATGCATCTTCTGTACATGTATTTATTAGGAAAGCTCTGTAATTAAAGGTTATAGGAAAGGAAAAGCAGGAGGAGTTATGTTATTGGGCTCAGTGCTTAGCTCCAGGTTGAAGTACTCTCCCATCTTGCTACACTTAATTAGCTTCCTTTATGGGTCTTGCACTTTATTTCTTCTTTTATATCTTTAAAATGAACACAGTGATGGAGAAAAGTGGCAGATTGACAGCCCTAGAGACTAAAGTTGACACCAACACCTATGAATTGGACTGAGACATACCAATTCATTTCACATGGACCACAAACACCCATCAGATCTTAATGACCTTCAGCCACTCCTGAGCTAGCCTGGAGATCAACAGGTGACCTACCATAGAGATGAAAGGCTTTCTCTCCCACTGCCAATCTCCTAACTGCTCAGTTTTCTTCCTCTTCTAAAGTTTGTGTCTGAGCTACCCCTAAACCAGGTAACCCTTTAATAGGCCACAGTAAGGGTTATATTGTAATTAAATGTTGGTGTTAATAGGGAATGAAGACTAATAAAGCAGCTTCAGGTTTATCTCTGTGTGTTTTGGCAGCTGAGTAAAGCCACTGGTGTCACTGGAAGAATTGCTAGTTAGTTTGCAGCTTCCTCTTCGCAGTCATGTTTGTAGGCAAGTCCCTCAATCAGCGTGACCCACGCATTGAACCTCAATAAGGAATAAGACAGGAGAAATCACTGGCAATCCGTTATTCAGTCTAAAAATGTAAGATGTTGCTCAACTGCATCTTTGCCCTGCAATTTCTGCAGCTTTTGTCCTCCCCAAATCTGCTATCACATGCTAGAATACTTATCTGGGTGCTTCTGAAACGTACTGCAGGCATCTAATCTTCTGTCCAGCTACCACTGTGCAAATACGTTCTCTGCTCAGAGGATTTACTCTATAACCTCATTAGCATTACTATCTTGGAGGTCACAGAGGATGCAGAGTTAATTATTCACTCTTTCTAGGAAAGGGGGAATGGAGTCTTGCAGTTTTAAAACTTATTTAAACACTGAAACTAAACTTCCATGAAATCCAGAGTTGGCGGAATTCCTTCGGCTGGCAATTTTCAGCATGAGTCGTAGAGTGGTGTAGCCGTGGAAAATATCCTTAGGAACTGCGTTGGCAGCAATCTTGATCCTAATTAGAACCAGCCAGCCTGAATCTACCTTCGAAAACAGGCAGTGGGGGTGGGAGACTGGATTTTGGTCCAGGTTCTCTATTCTGTCAATGCTCTGAAGTTTATTTTATAAAAAATAAATCTCCTTCATGATATGGCCTCTACAGAATCTCAGTGCAGGACTTGCCTGCCTAGCCTGGGACCATTTTTGAGCAGCAGTTGTCAAGGTGAACCTGATAGCTATAATTCCATCTGTGGAATACAGGAATCTTGCCCCCTTCTTTGTTCTCGGACAGATGGAACAAGCAAAAAACCACCTCTCCCTTTCACTGGGTTATTTAAAACAGCCTTAAATAGAGCAGTATTGTGTCTGAAAAAAGTTGTTTTAATTTTGCAATGATCTTGACAAACTTTGGGTGTTCTTAAGGTTGCCTTGTTGTTCGTCGTCGTCCTCCCCCCTCCCCCCCCCCCCGATGGTGAACCGAGCTGGGAGGGAGGGATATGAGGTTTAGGAGGTGTTCCTCTTAACCCTGGATGTTCTCAGGTTCACATAGACATGTCAGATGTGTCTCAAGCCTTGGGAAAGGCCACCCAGCTAAAAGGCTGTGATAAGCATTTTCTAAAAGGGCCTAAAAGGACTGTAAGACTCTGTCCCAGAAACGGCTTCTGGAAGAGGCTCTGTTATCTCATGAATAGAAAAGAAGTACTGCAGCCAGGAGGCCTCTCTCTGTGCTAAGCCTGATATTAAATCCTAGGCCAAAAAAGGGTCATCTTGTACCCTATAAGGCGCTGCCAAAATAGATTCTACTGAGTAAGGATCTGAGTTCTTTGGATAGAGCTAAGGACAGTGCCTCTTGTGGTGCGAGAGGTTTCAAGAGGTCACATAAGTTAAAAAATGTACGTCCTGCTGTCAGAACTCACCAGACCCTAGGGTGATCTGCTTTCTCACATCCAAAGTTTGGCTTTGTCTGGGCCAAAGCATTAGAAGTCAACACTTTCTGAAGGCTGTGTTGGGGGGGATGTCAGAACTTAGAACAACATCAGTGGTGCTAAGTCCCATTTATTACCCATTTGGATCAGTTGGATCAATTCAGAGGAGTTTCTTCAGAGCTCTCTTTTCCTCCCCATCCTCCAACCACAGGTAGATGAGCTCTGGGTGCTGTGGAAATCAATGTTCTGGAACAAGTTGGTGCTGTCATTTGATCCATGGTTCCTGCCAGAACTGAGTAAAGTAGATTACTTGCCATTCTTCTGCAGCTTCATCTCAAGAGGAGCCTCGTTTAGACACAGGGACTCCTTTGGAGTTTCAGATGTGAGCATGGGGAGCTCTAGAGTTGAACTCTTTCCCAGATACAGGTATTGTGCACCTTTGAGCTTTTGGGCCCCGTCGTTCTTTGTCTCCTGCATCAACAGCCTTTTTGAGGAATGGTGACATGTCCAAGGTTTTCTATTCCAAAAAAGGCAAAGGTTCCTCCTTTAGCTGAGGACCTGTGATTAACAGTTCTGGCTGATGTTGTGTCTGTCAGACAGTTTCTGAGGGTCTACTGGGGAAGTCCTGAGATGTCCCCTCTTCTGGCCAAAGCCCCAGAAGTCAACATCTTCTGAAGGCAGCTGGAGGGGATGTCAGAGAACTAGGAACAGTTGTTGGTGATCAGCCCAACTCCATTTGGATATGTTGGATGAGTTCAGATGTCATTGAAAGAAAGTGCAGCTGAAGAATGAAAAACACTGAGACCTGTTAATAATCAGGTATTTGAGGTCAAATATAATTTTTTGCTCTGGTCCAAAGCTGCCTTTTAAACCCAGTATCTTTCTGAGGAAAAAAAGACACGAACTTCTGGAATTGCTCAAGGAAAGTCAGGGAGAGTCAGATTCTCTGAGTTTCATTTGAAATTTTGGACACAGTTTCTTTTTCACTTTGTCTCTTTTAGGAGATATTCCTGGAGCAGGAGTTCTGATCTCTCTACTGAGGCCCAGGCTAAAGTTATGTGCTTGCCTTTGAAGGCGCAGACCTCTTGAGCTCCAAGACAGATAAGGTCTCAGAAAAGAGGAAAGCACAAAGTATGTTGGAATCACTGGGTTTGAGTCAATTGGTCTTTCAGAAGAAATCTTAATTTAGATTTCATAAGGGACAGTTACAACATTGCTGATAGTCAGCTCTGGAAGAGGAGTGACTCAGGCCAGCTGGAAGGCTTCTCTGTCCATATCAGAGGAAACAAAGATTGTTCTTTACCTTGGCAACATCAGCTACTGATGATGCTATAACTAGGCAGCAAATCTGAGAAAGCATGAGAGATCTTGAACCAATTTTGGAGTACCCATAACCATATCTATCTTCCTTTTCCATTCCATGCTTGGGGACCATTAGTCTGTTTTATTCAACCATAGCAAGCCATTTCTTCGAACCACTGTGTCAGAGTGTTGAATAAGGTGCTCCTTCAAGTTCAAAGCCACACCAAGACCAAATTCCCCAACTCCATTACTTTTTCAAGGAATCTTCCAATGAGAAAACTGGTCTGAAAAGAAGTGTTGGCCCTATTAGTGTGGGGCCATCTAGATATGGACTCGGTGCAAACAAATCCAAATCAAGATGGGCAGGGACCCACAATGTGTAGCGGACACCTTTATTTTATGCTGGGGGGAAAAGGGCTTTCATGCCTTTTCTCAATTTACTTTCATCCCCAGAGTACTGAGTTTTGCTGGGACTGCCAGTGATTTCAATCACACCAGTGTGAGCACAGCAGACCTAACTCTCAGCCTCTGTTCGGTCCAAAGCTAATCATCCATTCTCTTTCCCTGAGTCAAGATCTGTTGTTTCAACAGAGTGGTGCAGCAGGACGTCCAGTCCCCTCCCAGGGCTTCTTACCAACAATAATTCTTACTCTTGATGTACTGCTTCCACAGAGTCACACTGACCCGCTTTCATTCCTTTGTTTTGGAGCCCAGATACATATAGACCATAAAGATGGAGAGGGTAGGATATTCATGGTCTGGAGTGTTGTGGTTGAGCCCTAACTGTCAAATGCTCTTCAAAAATGGTTCCATGGCTACCCGTGCTACTCATATGGTGGGGAAATCTATGGAAGCGCTACATTCAAAGAACAAGAATTATTGTTTGTGAGTATCCCCTTTCTTCTTTTAAGGGTGGACTCTTCCCTAAGCTTAAACATGAGTCTTATACATAAATTGCAGCATTGAGAAGAACGTTAGGAGAGGATTCTGCTGAATGTAACGTGGACAAATTACTAAGGAGGTCGACAAAAGAATAGCACAAGCAGGTAGGAACAAAATCAGAAAGGCTAAGGGACAAAATGAGTTACACCTAGCAAGGGACATAAAAGGGGAAGGAACACAAGCCAAAACAGAGAAAGAACAGGTTAAAGAATATATAGTTAAGTTAGATGTATTTAAGGCAACAAGGCCTGACAAAATTCACCCTAGGGTACCTAAGGAACTATTTAAAGCCATCTTTGAATTGTTAGTGATTATTTTTGAAAATTCAGAGGATGGGTGAGGTCCCTGATGACTGGAGAAGGACAAATATAGTACCTATCTTTAAAAGGAGGAACAAAGAGGACCCTGGGGAATTATAGACCAATCAGACTAACTTTGGCACCTGGAAAGATACTGGAACAAATTATCAAAACAATTTTGTAAGCCCCTACAGGATAACAGAACTATAAGTAATACTCAAAATGAATTTGTCAAGAGACAATTATGCCAAACCAATTTCATTTCCTTCTTTGACAGGGTTATTGGCTTAGTGCGGTGATACTCAGACTGAGGCTCATGAGCCGCAAGTGGTTTTTAGTGTGTCTCCTGAGGCTCTTGGCAGAACATATTAAAACAGTCTGTGATTTAATTATTCATCAATTTAAGTTTTAACCACTCAGGATGCTTTTACTATGTTATTAACCAATTGTAGTTGATAAAATAATACTTGGTCAGTCATTTTGCTGTGAGAATTTATATAGAGTAAACGAAACACTGAATTCACATACTGTGGCTCTTTTGGGTAATGTTTACTCTGAATTTAGCTCCTGAACCACTGAGGTCTGAGTATTATGGCTTAGTGGATGTGGGAGGGGAGCTGTAGACGTAATATATCTTGATTTTAGTAGTACTTTTGACACAGTCCTACATGGCATTCTCATAAGCAATCTAGAAAGATGTGCTCTAGATGAAATTACTATATGATGGGTGCAAAACTGGCCAGAAGACCATACGCAAAGAGTAGCTATCAATGGTTCACTGTCAAACTGGAGGGGTGGGGGAGAATGTATCTAGTGGGGTCTTACAGGCTCTATTCTGGGCCCAGAACTATTCTGCATTTTCATTAATGACTTATGTACTGGAAGGCATGCTTATAAAATTTGCAAATGGCTGCAAGCTGGAAGGGGTTACTAGTACTTTTGAGAACAGGATTAGAATTTAAAATGACATTGACAAATTACAGAATTAATCTGGAATCAACAAGATGAATATCTATAAACGTAAGTACAAAGTACTATACTTAGGAAGGAAAAATCAACTGCTCAACCACAAAATGAGGAATAACTGGCAAGGTGATAGCGCTGAAAAGGTTGGGGGGGGGGGGAAGCAGGTTTATAGTGGATCATAAATAGATTGTGAGCCAACAATGTGATGCAGTTGCAAAAAAAGGCTAATATTGTGGAATGAGTTACTGAGAGTATTGTATGTAAGACAAAGGAGGTAATCGTCCCACTCAGCTCAGCACTGGTGAGTTTTGGGTTCCACACTTTAAGAAAGATATGGACAAAGAGGAAAGAGTCTAGAGGACAGCAACAAAAGTGATAAAAAGTTTAGCAAACCTGACCTATGAGGAAAGGTTAACAAAACTGGGCATGTTTAGTCTTGAGAAAAGACAACTGAGGGGGAACCTGAGAACAGGTTCAAATATATTAAGGGCTGTTGAAAATTTTAAAAAAAGAGGATGGGGATCAATTGTCTTTCATGGTCACCGAACATAGGACAAGTAGTAATAGGGTTAATCTGAAGCAAAGGAGATTTACATTAAAGTTTTTTCCTAATCTCTAAAACTGCATAGCTACTCTGAGCCCCTGAGGTTTCCAGCCAGTTGTCACTTATTCTGTACCTGAACTATGGCCTGGCCTCCTTCTTGGAGCTGGTGAGAGGGGAGGCTGCAGCAAGCCTTATGCAGGAAAATTCTCCCCCCTACTGAACCATGTTTGAGTTTTCACAGAACCAGTGGCCCCCCTCCCATATGACAGTACATCACAGTATCAGCTATACAGGCTGACAGCTACTAATGTTTTATGATACACGTAGAGAGTCATCATCATATTCTCTTCCCAAAATTAAGCTGTTCCCTTTGAGTATACAGCAACACTGGAAAAGATCTTTGAGCACATGACAGCTTATGTAGAAAGGATATCGTCCCATCTTCCACTCTGGAGCAAGGAGCACAGGAACAATTGTCATCAGATTCCTCTAGGACTTTGGTTCCATTGGCAAGAGGCCACCAGCAAATCTGATTTTGCAACAATCTTACAGGCAAATTTCAAGAAATTTTCCAACCGAATCTTAATAAAGACTGTACTAGGACTTTTGTTTTAGAAAGTTATCATCCATGCTTCCCTCTTCTCCGTCTATTAGCATTTCTGTCTAGATACTAGCTTCATGCACAGAAAACACATATACATATGTTTCACTACCCTACACATCTAAAAGGAGTTCCATTGCATTCCGTTGGGGGCCAGTCTGGGAAAGACATTAGCAACCAAGGGCTTAGTCGCATATGTATGGGAAGTGTTTCCAGTTCACTTACACAGCATTTCCTCCGTAATCTAGCCAATTCTGTACTAGCAGGTAAATTCTTGTTCAGTTCACTCAACATCTATCAATTTCAGGCAGCCATTTAACTCATTTTAGTTAAGGATCATATACAAAGCCCTCGTAGCATTAGTGGTGACAGCAAGGATAAAAGTCAAGAGGGCTAAAGCTCACGCTCCCGAAGAGATAAGCAGCTGGGGTCAGGGAGATATGCCTACTGCCTGGGAGGGTACTGCACAATTAGTCAGGTACAGCATGAAGCTAGGTTTATTCTTTTCTCTACCCTAGCAGATAAAGAGCAGTACTAGTGGCAGAAGACTTGACCTATAGCCCCACATAAACTATACTGTAGACAAGCTTCCTGGACACTGCAGCACTTGAGAAAATCTAGAGCAGCTCCGTTTAAATTAAAATATGGAGGTAAGGAACCAAGCATGAAATTAAACACATTCAGCAGACCCCCCCGTGTCTTACTCTGTCCCATTTTCCAATAGGGGACAGATTTGTGTATTGACAATTGGCAGCTTCAGTGCAGAAGCGGGAGGTTGTGGCAGAGGGAGGCAGCTGAAGCTAGTCTGGCCCGCCAGAGGCAGTTTGGGATTGTTGGATAAGCACATTTACTGCATGTTTCTAAAACGAACAGCAGTGAAGCAGAAAGCTACACTGACATTTAAACGGTCATCTGTAGGTTTCAGCATTATCACCCCCACTGAGATGAATAGGGCAGTTCACACCTACTATTGTTTCAGGCTGCTGGCAGACTCAGGCACCCACCACTCAGTCAGTTTACATGCTGGTTATGTTTTCACATTTATCTTCAGAACCCTTAAGTGAAGATTTTTTAAAAACTTAGATTCCACAATGACTTTCATGAAACACACAATCCTGCCTACAGCGTTCTCCAGTTTAATTTTAATTGACCCAAGGAGCAAGAGTGTTACCACTTCCCTCTGAAGACTATTCTAATCTCTAATCCTGTATGGATTGGGGAAAAATTAAATCTCTAATTTCTATGATTGTGCTGATGGAATCCTCCATTTCTGACCGTACAAGATTTGAGATATCACCACATGATAGACAGAGACAGTTTTTAGAAATAACATTTTTTGGCTTAGTCTTAGTGTTACAATCAGTTTACAGCTCAAAATGAAATACTGTTAGAAATAGTCTACATTCATACATTTCTAGCAAAATATACTTTTAAAAAAACATAAGGCACGTTTAAACTTTGTAAAGCAACACAATGCTCATGATCAAATTCCATAACCCCTTAATCCTTTAGTGTTCAGCACAAGATCACTACTGCTCTAGTCAGAAAAACAAAGCAATCAAAGAGGTTTCCAAGATGGAGTTATTCCTGTAGAAGAGTGCACTCTGAAGAAGTCTATTTGAAGTATCTTGGAACTATTTAAGCAGAAGAGAAAAAAAACAAAAACCAACATCTCCCTGGTGTGAATAAGAGGCATTAAAAACTATTCTTTGAACTGGGTAACAAAGATGCATTGTGGGGATTAAGTTTCATTACTTTCATTGGATTAAATCCTTCCATTCAATACTGCCAACAGGAGTAAGGAACAAAAAGAGGCCAATTCCTCCCCATATAATTCAATCAAAGATTTTAAAAGCAGACAGTGAGCAGGACAGAAGTCCATGAGAAACTGCATTTGGCCACTGCAGAACTCATTCAAATATTCATTATTGACTTCTGAAAGTCTAGCCTCTTAGTGAACAAAGAGATACATGAAAGAACTGGCAATTGTATAGACGGCTTCCCGTCAAGTAGATATTTTTGCTTCTTTTAATGTGATCCCACTGTTCACATTAACTACCTGCATTCAGAAACTCACCCTCAGCTCTCCTTGGCAAAGACAGAAGGAGGGGAAGTGTACACAGGACTCTAGACCCAGCAGGAAAGATGGAACGATGACTTGGCTTTACACATTTGTTTCTCAACTTCAGCGTTTCTACCTTTGGAAAATATCTGACAGCTGTAAGGAAGGGATTCTAAAACACTGAATGAAGATTCTTCCAGTGGAGGACAGAGGCCATGGGCACTGATGCCCCTATTTAAAAAATAATAAAATCAACAGAACAACTACAGCATAAACAGTGGCCTTGTCATTCTGTTTCATGCCTGCTCTGGAGGGTCCCACCACAGAAGAGAGGAGAGAAGAGCTACTCCATTCCATTCTGAGCCTACTTTCAGATTTAGGTTTATCCTTTTTATTCCCTGGTGTATTTTTAGTCTCGGGGGGTTCACTAGTGCAGGACAATCTTGCTCTTTGGTGGATAATGAGTTAGGCTTCACACTGCAAATACTAGCTTGATCCTCCATGCTCTTTCTCATCTTCATCTTTCCAGGAAAGGGGAGGCAGAAACAGAACCTTGTATTTCTACTCCTTGTATTCATGAGAATACATAGCAGAGTGGAGACCTTTCACAAAGTCTACAACACAGAAAATGCATAGAAGTGTCTACGGTGTGAGCTGCACAATTTTGAAATTGCTACAGTGAAAAACAAGCTCTGAGAGGAGATTTAGATTAGCATTACTATACTTAATTCTGTCTCAGCACAGGGGATGGGACTAACTGACCTCCTAAGATCCCTTCCCCAGCCCTTTCATTTCTATAATTCTGTGATTACTGGAGTTAGACCAGGAGAATGAACATTATCTGGGGAGGGGAAAAAGGGGTGTGTGGTTGAGGGAGAGAAGAAAGATGACTATGTTATTGTGTGGGCAGTTGGCATAGTGTTAAAGCCTGTTGTGAAATTTAGTTCTTCCTGGTAAAATACACCATATTTCCATAAAAGCTACAGAATAGAGGTAGCACCCATTGCCTTAACTTGAAAGAACGCTACTGTGGAGAGAGTTCAAGCCCAATTCCATCAATGAAAGACATCTGATTTCCAGGCTGAATGCCTAGACAGACAGAAGTGTACAAATATATTTCTTACACACCTTGCTCTTCAGATTAAGGACAACTGCAGTGTGGTTTAAGATTCTAATAACTAAGGATAGTTATAAAGAGCAAATTATGAAAGTACTTTAAAGAATCAAATATAATTGAAGAGAAAGAGCTGCCATGAAGACATTAATGCATCTTCTGAATTCCAAGATAGTTATCTTAAAGAAGGAGAGGAGAGCAGTTTTTATGAAGTAGTACTTTTGTTTATTGTAAATAACTTGTGCTGGTTCATTTTTTTTACACCATTGAAAGCACCCTGCCTTGCTCATGCTTTCAGATGTAGGGCTCATATGTCTCAGACTACATCCAAAGAGCTCCTTCCTCAAAAATGTAACAATAAAATGGCAACTCTCCTTGAGATGAAACACACCTCAGCACCCTACAGAGGTACAGAAATACCTGTCCATTTCATTCACTTTTTAAAAGATAAGATTTATTTCTCAATTAAATATTTAGCTACAGAATTAGAACTAATCTCTGCAGTTTTCCTTTAAATACACTGTAAGGTAACTGAATACATTACCTGAACAATGCAAAGGATTGCAAGAACAATACAGTGAATGCAAAACTAACAATCATACAAGAGCCTTCAACATCAGCTTGTCTCCCCCATAAGGTGCTCAATGAAGCTTGCCTTCCAATTCCTCCTACCAGCTTCTCTTTTCATGCTGGGATGGGGGAAAAGAATAGTGCCCTGCAATGTTCCATACGCTATTTATTTCAACTGAAGGAAAGTAGGAAGTTTTTTGCAAGGTATAAGTTGCTGAAGCCTTGTAATAAGATTCTGACACAGAGACAGAGATTTTTGTGCAATGCCTAATGTAGGCAATGACAGCCTTAGTGCACGGCCTCCAGTGTGCAACGTTCTATTCTAAAAAGTGTAAAAAAGCTATCCTCAAGTAGAAGGCACAACAGAAAGGTTGACAGAGAGACTACACAAGTTTAGGAGCAGATTTGCTCCACTGAAGCCAGATGAGTTTAAAGTACAGGGGAAGGTGATGCATTTGGTCCTTTGGACAGGGGCAAATGGCTGTAGATCTGTACTGGTGGCAACTCTCACTAAGGGGCTTTGTATGTATTCCCAAGCAACATGAGGGCTCTCATGCATCAGTTGCAATGAGGCAATAAGGATAAGTCAGAAGAAGACACTAATAGCAGCCCAGTAAATAAAGGCAGGTAAATACCAAAGCAGCTCAGTTCTAGGGCTGTAATAAACTAACGTCTACGGCAGATGGAGACCCTAAGTCTGGAGCAAAGGAAGAGAGTAACCAGAGCTTAGAAAAATCCATCTCCAACAAAAATATTTGGGGGGGTATGTAAATATGTAAGTGGAAATCAAGGGAGAGAGCAGAGTGTTAAGCATGATATGAGAAGGGTCTTCTGATAAATACAGCATTGGAGTCCACACATCAACACAGCACAGTTGTACTCTTTCTGATTTACCACAGGGTAACAGTCTTCTTCGCATCATAGGGTGCTACAGCCAATCACAGTAGTGATGTGTCATGCTATTAAAAATCTTAGACAAGTTTCCTAGACATGGTAGGTCCCCCTCTCCCCAACCCCCTATACACAGATCTCCCAGAGACCTTTATGGTTTAGTGACAACTCTATGACATCCCTATGTAGGCACGGCATTGAGTTAGTTCTTCTAAGTAGCATCACATCAAGCGATTTTCCATTTGCTTAGATGTGCTGCCCCTTACATAACACGAGAGCCTCAGACTCTGCATTTCCACTACTGCTTTACTAACATGTTCCTCTTTCAGTCCACCACTCCCTTTTACCCAAGAAGAACTTTCTGCATCCTGTGTGCAGCAACAATGGCTTCATCCTCGGAGTCAGACTCGCTTTGGGAAGTGGAGCTCTGAGAGGCAGAGCTGCAGGGGGAGGAGCATTCCGGGGAGCACAGATAGTGCATCAGCGGGAGGCGGTACTTCCCACAGAAGTCAACAAACTTGATTTGTCGGACGCAGCTGTCGAAGTAGACACCTGCAAGGGGAAGGAAAGCAAGGCAGTTTTTAGAACAACGCCTCCGTGGTTTGCTGTGAAACCTGCACGCGCCACAGAAATGGGCAAGCCAGACATCATTTCTAACGCACCTGCCTCATCTTCGGGATGAATTCAAAAAGCAAGTTATGGAAATAAGAATTTTGGCGTGAGGAGCATATGTGTGTGTGCTGCAGTGGAAAGGAAAGGATTCAGTTTTTCTTTTTAGATTAACAGTTTATGTGCAGCTTCTGTTAACCCATGTAGTTATCAGATGTTTTTCAGAGAAAGTAGTGCTTTGCAAGGTGCCTGCACCGCATGCATTTTATACAGCCATTCCATTGTCTAATCTTACCAATGATTTGCTCATCCCTGAGTAGTGTTTGCCAAGTAGTTGCTCAAGTGGCTGGAATTGGGGCGCCAAAAGTCAGGACATCTGTGTTCTATTCCCAGCTCTGCCACTGATTCACTGTGTTGCAAATCAAGGGATTTAAATTCTTAGTTTTCTCATCTGTAAAATGGAGATACTCCTTGGGGAGATAACTCCTTGGGGTTTGAGAAAACTGATGTTTCTAAAGCACTTGTGATACCCAGGTGAAAGAGTTACAGAAGGGTAAAGTACTATTTGAAGAGAGGAACAATGGCCAATTCATTCCACAAGAAAGGAAATTTCTCTAAGAATTAAGAGGGAATGTCATGCTGGGGCCTGTCAAACATGTCCTTAAATGTTAAATGCATTTATCCACTCTATTTTCCAGTCTACCAGGCCCCTTCTACCGGTTATCAAAGATGTGTGTATATAAATAAAAGCTCTCTCTCTCATAACCCCATTCCTCTTCTGCTTGAGTGAAGTTACCATGCTGAACTTAGATGCTATTTTCCATTGGAACAGAACGATGCCATAATACACACTGTTATGTTCTCCGACTGCATGGAGATTCTTCTGAAAATGCCTGCATCTGATTAAGAACAGTTTCTAGAAGTGTGCTGGTGGATTTTTTTTTTTTTTTTTTAAATTGTTGTTGGCTTGGCGTTAACTATCCCTCTGCAGCATTTTGAGCAGCACCATGCTAGTTCATGAAAAACAAAGTGAAACCAATCAATCTATTTTCACTGTGAGAAATACAAGGCAACAAATTCCTCTCCCACACAGCCTAACCCAATCTCTGGCCTCTCCTCCCTGCATCGACACCCTGTTTTGAAGTGGTCACATTAATTGGTAAGAAGTGGTTAGAGCCATGACTGAGGAACAACTGGTAGTGAGGAAACAGGTTAAGAAACGGACCATTTGCATTAGAATAAACACCCCGCCCAAAAAAAGCATTGCTTGGAACTCCCCCGTCTCACACAATGCCTGTAAAATCCCTTGCACATATATTACATGTGACAGCCATGCCAAAGACCATGGGATAGGTGCTTCAGGACCCCCAAGACATGCTGGGACAGCCCCAGTGTTCCAGAAGTGCATTTTGCGAACCAACCAAAACAGTTCTGACAAAAACAGTGCTAGGGTTTTAAGCAATGAATGCCCCTGCAGGGACTTCCTTGCTTAGGGTAGAGACAGCCTGAGTTAAGAAACAGCAGTGACATAGTCCCTTGAAGAAGAGGACGGATAACACCTGGGGCTACTGAAATGCTCACAGCAGGAACCTACTGGTATGACAACACGTGCAGCTAAGCTCCTAAAAGGAGAGCTAGGTTAGAAGGAAACAGAAGAGCTGACAGGTGAGAACAGGGAGCAGAGAGCAGCTAACTTACCTCCGCACTTAGGATTGGGACAGTTGCTGGCTAGGCTCAAATATCTGACAAGATTCCCTGGGAGATCACTGGGAGTGTAGGGAATGTTGCGGGCTTTAATGGTGCGTCCAGCCAGTTCCAGGAGACTTGGGGGATTATAAGTCAGATCACGGACAAAGCGAACAACCAGAGGGTTCCCTCGCAAACTCAGCTCTTCCAGGTGAACCAGGTTGAGGATCTCCCGCGGGAGGTATGTCAGCAGGTTGTTGTGAAGGCTAAGGGAACGTAGGGAATGTAACCTGAAAAATCAAGAGGAAGACAGTCAAGAAGAGCAAGCAAAACCACTCCATGGTGCATTACAAAGCATCACCCACTTACTAGCTCTCTCACAAGCTTGTTTCCTTTGGCTTTTTTCCTTTAAGCACAAAACCATGCTAAAAAAATTGCTGGTCTAGCACACAGACTAGCCTATACAGAACTTGGCTCAGCTCCTCAGTGCATGTTAAAGAAATAATCAGGGTCTTAAATAGGTCTGCCCACACACACTAAAAAACTTGTATGGAACAAAAATAGTGCTACATAAAAAGAACGCTTTTAAGAAGGATAATGTTTCCTTGTGCCAAGGGTATGGATGCAAAAGGCTCCACGTAATGTTCTGAATAGGTCACCTGCTCTCACTTATGTATTAAAGATGAGCTCACTGGCAAACCCCATGCTTTCATTGTCTGTACCTGCATCACCACATGCTCAGTTCCTGTCAAAACTCAAGAGCTAAGCAAGGTCAGGCCAGGTGTGTGTCTGGATGAGACACACAATACGTTGATTTGTTTTTTGTACGCAGAGCTCTCCCCTCTGTCAGTACCAAACCGATATCCCCTCACACTGCATAAGGACACTGTGCTGCTGGAAGGGTCATCTTTCAAATGAAAAAAAACCAACGTTATGAACACTTGATGCCACAAAGATCCAGGTCAAGAGTGGTAATGCTAAACCTTATTATCCTAATCAAATTCCAACTTGGTAAACCTCATGCTTTTATGCTCTTTGCTCAGAGTTTCAATTGCATAGGGTATTCTTCACTTTGTCTTGAACTATTGTACAGAATTTGTCTGTTTTGTAATAGATAAAGCAAACTTAGCATTCGGAAGCATGATGTGAGACTTAGCAAATGTTTAAAACATTCTGAGATCCTTGAATATGAGATGCTACAGAGGAGTATCACGCAAATAAGATGGGGTGCAAGGCAAAGCAGGGCGAGCACAATATAATGAAAATGTAGAGTGTGGCATTTACTTTTGCTATTGGAATGTCAACTTTTGCATTTCCTGAGCCTGTGCATAGATGCTATGGTGATGGATCCTATAACAAATCCCAAAATGGCCATTCACTTTCACAATATTTTGAATTTATAATCTTCACACTATACATTTGAAGTCCTCCTTGCATTGCCTGGTGCTGAGCATCTCCCCTGCATACCTAATTTGTGATTAAAAACTAAAGAGCAACCCAATCTTCCCAGGTACTCTCATCCACACTTGCAAAATAAAAAGGTTTGAGTATTGGCCGAAAACAGGAAATTAGCTGGAAATACTCACTGTGCTAGCTGAGGAGGAATACTCTGGATCTTGTTGTCAGATAGCACGAGGTAATTTAGAGAAGGCAGGTTTGCTAGCTCAGGTGGGATTGATGTAATGAAATTCCCTCCTAGGTACAAGAACTCTAAACTGAAAGAGAAGATGACTGCATTACTTCAGCAATCCTATTTCTGCAGTTTCACTTAGTACTGGATCTCATTTCATCTACAAGAGGTTTACAGCTTGCATTGCAGATAAAATAATTTTCTTAAGACATACCATATGAAGAGAAGGTTGACATGTCATCAACGACCATAATAAGATTATAGTGGAGCAGCAGCTCTGCTATAGTTAATGTTGAGTTCTGTTTAATAGTTGACTTTCTAAGTGCACCAAAATCCACATGGCAGTTTAGATTGTCTTGAAATCAACTGTGTGGGATAGGATTAGTATCCAAATTTGGGGTCATTTGAGCAAGAGGTTCCTGAAATACATCTGAAAAATAATCAGCTGTTTACAAAATCACATGGTTCTCATTTTTTTCATGCACACCTTAGGCTCAAATTATAGCTCCAACCTTCCCTAAACTCATCTCCATCATTTAGGACCAACCTCAGCTACAGCATGGGATTCACCACCCTTTCAGGGATACACAACTGAAATTATTACGGGTAAAAGTTCGTAACACCAGGTCAGCACCTATTCCTGACTTAACGGCATCTATTCCTGACTAACTGCCATTGTACATTAACCTTTAGTGTGAGACAGTGCTACTATGGTTTTGACATTACATCTGCAGTTGGCATAAGCTTCCCATATGGATTTCAGAAGAGTGGGACTCAGTCTTCGTAATACTACTCAGACTGGCCTCAAGGTCATTAACTAAAAGGATCTCAGTGGAAATTGTTAACGGCTTAACTTTACATAGCAGTTGGCATCTTGATTTTTGCTTTTGGGATCTTGAGTATTCTATCCTTGCATTTGCACCAGTCTTTAGCTAGTTTAATTCCTCCCCAGTGGAGTTAGTCTAGATCTACACCAGTGCAAATGAAAGGGGAAACAGGCCTTATGTTTCAGATCAATGGGACACCAAGAACAAGTAGGAAAGTGGATGAGAACCCATTTGGTTTAACTTTATTCTTTTCATGCAGCAGTTAGTGTTGTCTTTCATACTCATAATTGATCCCAACTGTTGAAACAGTGAGAGAGTGTGAAAGACCCCAATTAATGCAACTGGGTCCCACAGAGCACACTGCTGAGTAGAGCTGGGTGAATTTTTTTCAGTGAATAGTAACACTTGCATCACCAAAATTATTCACCAATTCAAGTCAAATTCAGAGTAGTTTCAGCTGAAAAAAACCTGGATTTTTTTTTTAAATGAAATGAAATGTCACCTTGTTTGAACAAAGTGGATTTTTGTTTTGCTTTTCATTTTAGCAAGGACAAAAAAAAAAAAAAACCAATTCAGTGCTTGGTTTGAAATGAAAAAAAAAATTGTCTGGATTTTTCAGTCTGGCTGCCAAACTGAAAAATCAATTATTCACTTATCTCTACTGCAGATCCGTGATGTTAAGGAGCTGTATATGTGCCCTTTGATGCAGTGAGCAAAGTGTGTGCTCTAACATTTATATACATATATACTCTTTATACATATATACTCTTAAAAAAAAACAAAAAAACCAGCTGCTAAGTGTGGGAAGACTTGCTACTTGAGCTGAGGTAAAGACATAATGTTAGAGACAACTCACTAGAATTCCTTTCTTCAAACGTTTTACAAATAGCTTCAGGAGATTGATCTTAAATTTGTTATGTCTCAGCAGCAGCTGTGTGATTCTCCCTAGAATTGGCAAATCATAGAAGGAGGTGGGCAGAGGTGTACTGTTTGATTAAACTCTTACCCTTCACTCCAGTTTCAGATCAGATGGAGAAACTTCTTGTTAAACTTTGTTTTAGGGAAATTTTGATACCATCTCATCTAAATTTGAGTTCTGGCTGGATCTCTCTGCTGCCAGCTGTTAAGTTTTATACTAGCCAGCATCTTTGGGCAATGGGCACAGGCACCGTTCCTTGTAAAGAACGGATGGATCCATATGTTGGAGCACTTCTACACGGGGAAGCTAAATGTTAGAACATGGCCCTGTGGTATCATGGCAACTAACAGGATGTTAAACATGAGTTAGCGGAGACAAGAACTGTTGTGTTTAACATAAATCAGTCTGTCTACACTGAATGTTTTATGAGGAATCAGTTATGATTTCTCTAGGTCATATTCTAACACATGTGGACAAACTTTTGGAGTACTGGTGCACGGAGCGGGGAAGGCCATGCGGCCTACAGGATAGAGCATTGGCTCGGGACTAAAGAGCTCCAAGTTCTGTTTCCAGTCCAGCCACTAGCCTCCTGGGTGACTTTGGGCAAATGACTTCACCTCTCTGTGCTTTAGTTTACTCATCATTAAAAGGGGGGTAATGATACTGACTGCCTTTGTAAAGCACTTTAGATCTATTCATGAAGCTGCTATGTCAGAGCCAGTTATTACTTCTGAGTAAATAAATTATTGAGGTCAGCTCAGCATCTCCCTATTCCCTTTCTAAATGTAAAAGCCACATGATGTGGTAAAATAAAGCATGGACTCTGACACCCCAAGAAAAAAGTCTAAAACCAAGTATACCCCAATATTGCACCAGACACAAATATAGTTACACTTATCTAACCTCGGCTCAGGTTCAATGACCACAGCATGTCACCTTGAGCCATCCAGTTACTGTGACAACAGAGCCCTAGTCTTGCTGAAAATGCTCATTCCACTCTCTTCGGTTCATATGTGGGTGCTCTTATTCCAGAAGAAAATTGCCTTATTTTGAATTAAGCCACTTCCAAAGTGGTTTAAACTAATTTGGAATACAGCGCTCTTATTCCAGAAGAAGATCATTCACATATACTGTTGTTCAGAAATAGTTGATGCACTTTAAATTCACATCCTACCTTACTCCAGATTTTCATGTGTAGACAAGCCCTAAATATCACCTCTTGCCTCCACTAGTACAGCAGCACTGCTATGTTATTCTATACATACAGGTTTGCAAATAATGATTCCTGCAGGACTTATCAAATGAGCAATATAAAGACCAATGAATCACTAGCAGCAAGACTGCAGGTTTCTTTTATTTTACTCCCACATACTGGTTTGTGGAAAGAAATCAAACAGTAAAATTGAGCAACACATAGCAGAAACAGCTGACACACACTTTAAAGTGACCTGTAAGGAAAAGAAATAGTGAAAGGAGGGCATAAACCCAAAGAAGCAGAAGATCTGTAAAGCTAGTTTGTCTACTTATTTTTCTATCTTAGCAATATTGATACCAAGTCTTGCTTTTGTTGTTTTTCCACAGAGGACTCAAAGCGGATTGGAAACTTTTTCAGAACTCAACTGGGAAAGTCAAGATGCAGAAACTTAAAACTTAACTCTTTGGGCTGCCTACACAGTGCGCTAGTGTGCACCAAAGTGGGGTAAATTCTAATCTACACCTGTGTGTCACACACTCACTGGCCCACACAGACCCTGCTGGCATGCACTAGAAGTTTTTTCAAACAGTACTACATTAATGAGATCTAGGGAACTTTTAGCAGTAGGTGCACATTAACTCACCACATCAACAAGCCTTTTGTGTAAGGCATTTTAGCTAACTAGATATTAACAGAGTTCTAAACAGAAGCTAAAAAAATCACTTCCCGTCTTAAGGGTTCACTTGCTTGGTATCTGTTTTATACCCTTTGTCACGCTGGCTGGATTGGGGGGGGGGGGAGGGGGAAGGGCATTTATGATATTGTTTAACATCAGTATGTCAAAATCATAATAATTCATGTAAGATATGCCATGTCAGGTACTGTTAGGAAGGCTATAATGTGCTAAGTAAGATAATGTTTATGTTCCTGTGTTATATGTGTAATGGAAGTTATGGATATATTTGATCTCTCTCATTACAAGAGGTAAATTGCTTTGATCACCCATTCTCACCTCCTACTCAATGGTTATCATTAGACCTCAAGTACCCGGCTTTTATCCACTTACCCCATTGTTCTCTATGTGCTTGTATATGTATATGATGCCTCCTATATGTTACCCATTTGCTGTATCATTTCTACCCACTGTATCTGCGGAAGTGAGCTGAGGCTCATGAAAGCTTATGCCTGCTGAAATTAAATTTGTTAGTCTTTAAAGTGCCACAGGACTCTCATTGTTTTTGCTGTACACAGACTAACACGGCTACCCCTCTGGAACTCTTTGAGATAGCTGTATTTCAAATTGTGCTGTCTGGGACACACCCCAGACAGGATGGCTGCAGAACAATAGCCCGCTTAATGGCCCATTAAGACATTCCCAGGTGCAAGGGGCCCAGAGGGAGAAGCCAGCAATATACCTGATGAGTCACCAGGACTTACCCATGTGACTCTGGACTCCATTTTGGTTCCTGTAAAATTCCACAAGCAGCATTGCAAGGACCAGAGGATATATAAGGCAGAAGCCTTGGAATCCATTTTGTCTTCAATCCTGTTCAGCTTCCAGTCACCTATCTACCTCTGGACCAAGTCATCTGCAACTGAAGCTGTGAAACAAAGGACTGAGGCCCATCCAGGTACTGGATGTATACCAGAGGGACTATACAAGCCTGCAAACTCCACAGTTCTTCTAGAAACCGGATGTGTATGGACTTATTTGTATGTATCTGATTGCTTTAACTTCTCAACATTTCTCTTATAGTTTGTTCCTTCCTTTTTATAATAAACCTTTAGTTTGTTACTAAAGGATTGGCTGGCAGCATGGTATTTTGGGTAAGATCCAAACTGATATTGATCTGGTACAGTGGCTAACCCTTTGGGGTCAGAGGGAACCTTTTTGGTAAAGAGCATAGAGTTTAAATAACTGGTCTCTTTACTGGACCTAGTGCTGATTGGGAGCCAGAGACTGAAATGCAATAAAGGGGGCTATGTGTATTTGTACACTGGCTTCCTGATAACCAGTGTAGGGAATCAGAAGCATTGTGAGGCTGGTTGGGAAGCCTGACTTCAGTGTCACCCACCAGTGCTGGGAGAATCTGCTCTTCTTTTACAACCTGCTCTGACCTTGGCATTTTCAGGTGGCTACCCCAGGCACGGAAGGGTCACACCCTTCTTAGTTCTTCAAAGACTCTACCCCAATATTTTTTACTGAGAACATATTTGATTTCTAATTTAAATAAGCAGAAATGCTTTTGGAGGGTGCATACTATTATTCAGGCTCACTTTACACACTAAAGTAGCAAGAGAGGGCATATTGTAGAATTAAAAGTAATCTGCTGATAGCTTATAAAGGCAAGGGTATACTTATTAGTCTTGGTCTACAATAGAAAAAGTGAGACAGTTTTTCTAAGGCAGAACAGCACTCAGATATCCGTTAATGGTTAAACTCTACAGCTACAGAATAGCATTTTCCAGCCATTGGTACATGGATGAACGTTGGCATTTTGAACTGGAAGCTGATGTTCTAGGCGTCTAGTGAGCTTCTGTGCTGGGCCCCACTGCACCACCACTAACAGCAGAGACTTAAACTAAAATGTGCAGCAACTCAACCCCCATTGCACAGTGTAAGCACAACTGAGACTGTAGTCTGAAACTAGCAGAGGCCTGAATAGGTTGCGCACATGTACCTACTCACCTCAATGGCCAAATTATACAGCAGCTCACCAAATGAGAATTAGGGGTGAGTATACAGAGGACTGGAGACATGAGGGGGGTTGGGGAGGGAAGAATTAGGCCTCGTCAACACAAAAAAGTTGTACCAGTTTAACGTAAGTTAGTACAGAAACGGATTTAGTTAAATCAGTGCAACTCCCTTGTGTGGTAATTTGTTTAAGACTGCCTTAAATAATTGATTTATGCTAAATCAGAATAAGGCACTCAAACCAAAATATCACACAAGGGAGTTGCACTGATTTAACTGAATCCGTTTCTCTACCAATTTAGACGGACAAGAGCTGGAGGTGATTTGACACTTTTCTCCCCGCTACCCCCCCACTCTTCTCAGACATCTGGGTTTTTGTTTTTGCATAAGAGGACACATCATTCACTGTGCTTACATCACATCTTCCTGAATCTTGCCCAGGGACATCAGTAGCCTACCCAGCGCATCCTGTGTTAAGCATAAGGTAAACAGCTCTAGCTTGTGGCAGAAGATCTAGATTCCTCCAAGTAGTTTAGCCAAGAGCAGAGCTCAGAAATTCTTTCCCTTACACCAAGCTATAGCAAATGTCTTCTTCACTTCTTTGGAGGATAATGGATGTTGCAAAAAAACCCAAACACCTCCCTGATGTGGACGGATCACTTAATGATTGCCTGTTCTGTTCATTCCCACTGAAGCACCTGGCATCAGGCCACTGTCAGAAGACAGGATACTGGGCAAGAGGGACCATTGGTCTGAATCAGTCTGGCTGTTCTTACGTTCTGTGTGTGCACATTTGAAACCATTATTATAACCTGATGGTCAGACCAGGTGGAAGGAAAGGGGAAGAGAAAATATGCCACTTCAAGTTCAATACTAAAGTGAAAATGTGACATGTTCGTGAGGAAGACGTTGAATGTCAGATGAATATCTCCCCACCATTCTCCAACTCTTTCTCAATGGGATAACCTCTTTTCCCTCAAACAAAAAACTTAATCGTTACCCAATCACTCACTACTTTCACAGTCCAGGAAACAGCATGAGACTGGATAAATCATCAGAGGTTGGATTAAAACTGAAAAAATAACCTGAAGCATTAGGTGGAAAGCTATAATGTTTAACACCCAAGACTGGACAACTGTAGCATATAATCTGATATAGCAACAGAAAATACTCATGTGATTTTGTTTACCTTGTTAGAAGAGACTATACTAGGGGAGAAAGTTCCAGAGGGGTAGCTGTGTTAGTTTGTATACAGTAAAAACAATGAGAGTCCTGTAGCACTTTAAGACTAACAAATTTAATTTCTGCAGGCACAAGCTTTCGTGGGCTGTAACCCACTTCATGCTAACTCAATTTAAAAATGCACCTATCTCATGGTGTCCCCTAGATTGAACACTTGGCAGACAACAGGATTGTACGGGTGTTCAATTGCTTGATGCAATTAGATTAAGTTAGGATTACTTCAAATGGGGTTTGCTAGCACAAGCGAGCCAATAATTTTAAACCACATTTTTCCCCCCATAGCATAGACGTACTTCCGGGTGCAACGTCCCTAGAAAAAAAAAATAGGTGTGTTCTGAGTTCACGTTACCTAACCCAGGGTAAGGTAAAATCCAAGTGAAGGAAAGGGGCAGTTTGTCACTTTCACACGAGTTGGAGACTGGGGGGGGAGGGGGGGGGGGCAGGTAGCGCTTTCACCTGACCCTAGCTAGGGGAAAACCACGAACGGCTTTGCTTTGCTTTGCCTTCCCTAGCATTTCAAACGGCGGTAGAGAAGGCCAGTTGTTTCCCTAGCAAAGGTGACGCCGCGGGGGACGCCTGGGCCAGGCTGACGTGTTAAAGCGTGACGACCTGTCCCGCCAACAGGAGCGTTAGAGAAAGGTGTCCACACAGGGGGTCAGCCACACTTCTTCGGGGACGCCGTCTCTCTCTGCCGTCTAGCCACCTCCAGGAGCCGCACATCCCTCACAGAGGGTGGCAGGGGCAGTGTGGGACAGGAACGGAGCAAGGGGGGGGGATAGGAAATCAGGCGTCAAGACACCTGGGTTCTCCTTCTCCCGCACTTCAGGCTCCCCCTCGGTAGCCCGCCACCGCCCGCTCGCTCGCACACACGCACAGCGGCCCGGGGCGGCTCTCACCTGCGGAGGGCCTGGATCTCGGGCGGGATGCTGTGCAGCCGGTTGCCGCCCAGGCTGAGGCTCTGCAGCCCCCGCAGGCCCAGCAGCGCGGCGGGCAGCTCGGCGAAGCGGTTGCCGCTCAGGTTGAGGACGCGGAGGGAGCGGGCGAGCGGGGCCTGGCCCAGGCCCTTGGGCAGCGCGCCGGGCCCGCCCAGCCGGTTGTTCTTGGCCAGCAGCGTGCGGAGCCGGGGCAGCTCCAGCAGCTCGGCCCCGAGCGCCGCCAGCCCGGCGCCGCTCACGTCCAGCACTTCCAGCGCCGGGAAGCAGCGCGCCAGCCCGGCCGGCAGCGGGCCCGACAGCCGCCGCGACAGCACCAGCCGCCGGGCCTCCGCCTCGCCCGCCTCGGCCTCGCCCGCCCCGCGCCGCGCCGGCTCCAGCGCCGGGCCCGCCGCGGCCCCCTCAGGCGGCTCCATCCCGCCGCCGCCGCTGCGCTAGGCCCCGGCCGCGCTCCCGGGCCCCGCCCCCGCGGACTCCGCCAGCGCCACAGCCGGCCGCGGCCTGCCACCGACCGCGCCTGAGAGCGACTCCCACAGACCGCGCCGTGCCGCGTCCGGGGCGGTGCCGCCTTCAGCCACCCGCCCCCCGCCGCCACCACCGGCCTGCGCACGGCCGCCGCCTGCTGGGGCCTCTCCCGCGACCAGCCCGCTCTTTTTGGGGCGTCCTGGGGGACGGACCCTTATAGGAGACGCAGGTGCCGGGGCTGCCCCAGCCCGGAGAGACCCTCGCTGCACACACACACACACCCCCGCCAAGCCGGGGCTGAACCTGGCACCCCTTTTTATTTTTCCACTCATGTGTAGACCCTGTCTGGGGAGTGATTCTCTGTCATCCCCCCGCCTCGGGTGACCAGCGAGCAAGTGTGAAAAATCGGGACGGGGTGGGGGCAGCAGGCGCCTATATGAGACAGAGCCCCGAATATCAGGGCTGTCCCTATAAAATCAGGACATCTGGTCATTGTAAACCCCCCCTTCCCCCCCCCACACACTCTCTCTCTCTCTCTCCAGCTTCTGCCCAAAGACTTTTCAGACCCCTTGTGCAATGAGTCTGCTCCTGAGTCAGTGACCAGCAAGGCGGGCAGAGGTCACCGACGGGTTGCAGAGATCAGAGAGGGGATGTGCTGGCACCGCCGAGGCCCTCTGGTTTCAGGCATCTTCACTGCTGATGATCATTAATGTCCACGGTGTTGTTCCAAGAAGGAATTTAGGCCATAAAAGAAGCTGATGGGCATAACCACTGCTGCCCATTGTTCTTGAAAAATGTAAGAAACAGTCAAGCTCTTTTTTGTAACCAGTAGCTGCCACAGTAGGAATCACCACCCAAAACACGGGCACATGGCAAGGTGTGAGTAGAAACTGTGGCCCATGTGGTTTCCCTGGAGGCTGCTATAGCAAATGGGACATTGATTGGTGGAGCTGTGCATGCATGAAAGAAACTGCAGAAACACAGCTCAGGAACAAAGAAGGCTCACACACAGCCAGAGAAACCTTGATAGCATGACCCTGAGAAAAAGGCTAAAAGCACTTTTGGGTAGAGTTCTTGGTCAGAGTGCTGACAGGAAAGGAACTTGGAACTACTGTATGAGCAAAGACATTACCTCCTGTTGTTTGATTCCTCCTGTGTTCAGCAAAACAATTCTGTACATTCTTTTAAAGTAAACAGGATTGCGTTACTCCCCTCCCTACACACGCACACACGTTGACTATCATCAGTTTCCCCCTCCTAATGGAAGGACTCCTTTGGACTCTGAATATTGGCTAACCGCTCAGATCAAAAAGGGATAACAATACCTTACCCATGTTAATTAATAATAGAACTGGAGGGAATTTTTGGAACTACATTTCTTTTCCAAGATCAATGGTTATTTTTTAAACCATTTTTTTTTGTTCAAAATTGTTGATATCAATATTTTGCATTACATTTTTCATTTAAAATTTTTATAAAATGATTTTGAAATTGTTTTAACCATTTTAGTAACCATTTTGATTAAAAACATCATGGAAAATAGGTTCATTTTGAATTCTGGAAAAAGAAAACAACTTTAAAGTTTTTCTTGCAATTTTTTTTTTTTCATTTTTCAACCAGCTCTGGTTACTAATAACACTTTAGATTATTGAAGCTGAAATAATGGAACAAGTTCAATTTACTTTTCCCCATTTAATCACCCCCTCCCCAATTTTCTTATGCTTTTAGTTGTGAACTACAACTCTGATCCAGCAATTTACTCAGTTAACACATTGGGGCCGAGTTCAGAGCTGGTGCTCAATGAATAAGTGAGTCTACACTGATGAAATGTACACCTTCTGGGTCCTTCAGTATGTACATTATATTGATTTAGACTCCCTCAAGCCCACTAACTGACAAGCAATTTACACTCCTCCCCTCTCAAATCATTCTGAATTTGGCCCACTGAGTGAGGGAAAGACAAAGCTGGTGTAAAGGAGCTGTAAGACCTGCACTGGCGAATGCATCCAATGCAGAGAGCCTCCTTGGCAGGTGCCAGCGATGTTTCGGGAGATGTAAGTAGTGAGTCAAAGGCAGGGGGAAGCATGGCCTGAGTTTTCTTACATGCCATTTGTTCCCCAGATGCCACAAAGATCACAGAGGCCATTGCAGCCAGGATGCAAATCCAACATCTGGGGTTGAATCATCCCCTGGCAGCCCCAGGATTGGGATGGGAAACATGTCTCAGTCTTTGTACCAGTGTCTGTGTGGGCACAGGGATGAATTCCCCCCTACTTCCCACAACGTAGGCCAGGTCTACACTAAAAAGTAGTGTAATGTGAAAAATTCACACCCCTGCAATAGTTCAGCCAACCTAACCCCCTATGTAGACAGCACTAGAAGGATTCTAGTTAGCTACCGCCTCTCTGGGAGGTGGAGTTGCTATAGTGATGGGAGAACCCCTCCCCTTGCTATAGTGACTGTCTACAGCAGGGATCAATAACCTGCGGCACGTGCCAAAAGTGGCATGCGCACCGACTTTGAGCAGCACGTGGCACCCTGGCCGGAGCCGCGCCGCTCCGTGCTCGCCGTGGACACTGCCGCTGGAACGGGGGCTGCAGATCGCTCCCACCACAGACACTGCCACCGGCACTGGAAGAGGGGCAGGAGCGAAGACTGGACATGGCCCTTTGTTAAGGTTGCCGACCCCTGGTCTACAGGAAGTGCTGCACCACTGGCAGCACTGCGAGCTGTCCTGCTGTAGTGGTTTACATATAGACACAGTCTTAGGGCAACATTGAGGGCCTAGAAAAAAGTACAAGATGCTCAGAGTCCCTTTGACTCGCTGGGAATTTGTCCCATTATTGTTAAAAAATGGAGTTCCTCAATGGTTCGTTGGCTGTCTGCCGTAAATAGCTCCCATTGGAACATCCTGAATCTGATGCTTGGTCGAGGAAGAGCCTTAGACTGAAATGTTTCACAGGAACGTTATTTGTCAGGTAAACGCTTGACGCAGTCTGAGCCCAGTCATTCTGGGCATTACTTCAGCAAGTCATTTATTTCAATGTATGGCCCTTTGGACCCAGGTTAAAAGCTGTGTAATCAGTTATCAGGGATCTGCGTAAGCAGCAAAGTGTTGACACGATGGAGAAATTGCCATCCCAGGGCACTTTTTCTGAGAAATCAACCTTTAGCCGTAACAGAGCCTGAGCTTAAAAACAAACTAGGAGTTGTGCTCTTTTTTGCATCTTCATGAATGATGCAGAAAGGCACAAGAACAGAGTTTTTCATAAAGCTTTTCCTAAGTGTTTTTTACCTGAGAAATCGCAGACATACCAAATTTGACTGCACAGCAGGACTCACTGGGGGTCTCCCAACATATAGTGGAAGCTTTCTCAGCCATTAATCTAAGGGACAAGAGCATTGAATATTTAAGATATAGAACATTTTGCCCAAGGGTTCATTTTAATAAATGGTGGGGGAAGGGGAAGAATTTAAAAGATGACCTATAAAAGATTTTTTTAAAATTGAACTTATGCCCCCTTTTCCCTTTTTATGATGGATAAAGATGGCTGAAAGGGTGGTTTTTGGTCTTCTTCTTCTTCAGAAATAGTTGCATTTTTTTCTGGTTTTGGCACTGAAATATCAGAAATATCAAGTTCAGTCTTCAATGATTTGACTGGAAGTCTCTTTGGGGGAGGTGGGTCAGAGGACGTATATACTGTGAAGATTAACATCCTAATTGAAAACATGAGGGTTTTGAATCTTTAACAAAGACATCCTTTATCCAAAATGTTCTCTAGTCATTTTAAGTTAAATTAGCGTGAACACTTCTCCCCCCCAAACCTCCTCAGCTCAAACCCAACAAACCCTCCCGCAAAAACTCAGGCTTTTAAAAAGTCAGACTAAAAGGTCCTTCCCCACTCAATTGGTAAACTTGTGTGACTTTTGTGATGTCATAATTTCACTAGTTCTTTGATCATCATAAAATTTTCCACAATAGAAAAAAAATCCCAATAACAACCAAACATCTAATGTAAAAAACAAGCAGAAAAAAAGCCCTCAATGTAAAAGAAATCTTTTTGTCTTCTTTTATTGATCATAAGGGCATTAGCCTAATGTTTTTTCTTTTTTCTTTACAGGTCACCTATAAACAGTCCAAATAAATAAATCACTTCTAACTCACTTGATCAAGTTTCACTTTCTTATTATCTGTGATGTCATAATCCTACTAGTTCTGTTATCCATAGAGTTTTCCAGGGTAGACAACACGTGAATTTCTATTGTAAACGACAATAAAAATCCCAACCCAGCCCAAAGCTCTTTAAGTACTTTTGTGGTTGTTGTTGGGAGAAAAATAAGCAAACAAACCCTTTCAGGCTTTATACATCATAAAGGAGACAAAAAGTAAAATAAAATAAAATACAGTGTGAAATAGCAGAGATTCCAAGAAAGATGTATAAAATATTGAGTGAAATCCTGGCTACATTAAAGGCAATGGGCAAAGCCAAATTAACTTCGTCTACACGATACAGGTTCTATCAATACAGCTATTCAGGCTGAGCCCCCTAGTGTAGATGCAGGCTTGGTCTACACTTTAAACTAATACCAGCATTGCTCTGCTGGTGAGGGGAGTGAAAAAAATCACACACACCGCCAGCCAACATGGCTATCCCCACAAGACCCCAGTGTAGATGCATACTGATGTCATTCAGGGGAGGCGGTACTCATATGTAAGCAGAAAAACCCCTTCTGTTGGCGTACTCTGTGTCTACACTAGGGGGCTTGGCTTGAGCGCTGTAGGGTGGACATAGATGCGGCATGCACTGAAAGAAGGAGTTATGTCAGTGTACTAGCACCACGTCCCTGAACGACATTAACTATGCTGCCAGAAGGCATCTTCGGTGGGCACAGCTATGGATTCTGTCAGCATAGCTACTTTGGCTAGTGGTTGTTGTTTTCATACCCCTGACCAACATAGCTATGCTGATAAAAATGTGCTGTATAGCCCTGGCTTGAGGCTCCAATCCTGCAAACATACAGTCCTGGTCTACACTTAAAATTTAGATTGTCCAAGCTATATCACTTGGGGGGTGTGAAATATTCACACACACCCCCTGAGTACCACAGTGAAGCTGACCTAACCCGTGGTATAGATACAGCTAGGTCAATAGAAGAATTCCATCAGCCTAGCTACTGCTGCTCGGGGAAATGGATTAACTACATCAACAGAAAGCACCCTTCCATCTCTGTAGGAAGCCTCTAAACCATGGTGCGTCAGTGGCACAGCTGTGACACTATAGCTGTGCCACTGTAGCACCCGTACGGTAGAAATGGGCCTATCAGTAAAGTAGGGTGACCAGATGTCCTAATTTTATAGGGACGGTCCCGCTATTCGGGGTTTTGTCTTATATAGGTGCCTATTACCACCACCCCCCAGCCTGATTTTTCACATTTGTGATCTGATCACCCTACAGTACAGGTATATCAGTGTTTGCAGTCTTGGAGCCTTAGACTAGTCACTTCACTTCTCCGTGTTTCAGTTTCCACCAGCTGTAAGAGAAAAAACAAATTATTAATATTTACCCACCTCGCATTGCAGTTGGGAGGCTTAATTCATTAATGTATGTAGGGTGCTCTGACGTCCTCAGCTGAAAGGTGCTATAGATGTATAAAGTATCGTAGCCGGAGTGTGTAGTGACAGCTGCAGTGAGGGATGTTGCAGTCTAAGGCCTGCATTTGGATGTGCAGAGCTTCCCAAAAGCCTGAGGTAGCAGACTGAAATTTTCTAAGCCTGATCTGTGCTCAAAGGGAACTTTTATTTTTTTTGTAAAATTTGAGGTTAAAATGATCCATCCATTTATGACAAGAAAGAGTGGAGGGGGGAAAATTAGGAGCAGACATTTGACTGGGATAACAGCCCTCATTGAGTGGAAGCATCTTTGAGACTCTGGTGGAAAAAATTCCATTTTCTGCCTCCAGATTCCAAACAGATTCATTTTTAGCACTTTTACCAGGGTGTAGAGCACAGACTGCTGCACTACACTATGCCCCTGTGCCCTGGTTCATTCCCTGGCAATAGGTGCCTAGGAACTTTGCAGGGGATCAGATACAAAGTATTTCCTCTTCTGCAGAGCTCAGGAATTTTGCAGAAAAGCAACAATAAAGAATCCCTTGTCCTGTGGATCTCAGAAAGCACTCAGGATGGAGTATTCGCTGTAGCTGCTGTACTACATACAAAAGGGGAATCTCAATGGGAACTGGAGGTTGGAAGAGGGAGCCAATGACTGGGAGAAAGGATGAGGGAAGGAAGAGGAACCGTGGTAGTGGCGGTGGTATAAAAGGGGTGGAAGACACAAGGGGTACTTGTCTCACTGAGTGCACACGTTGTGCAGGACAGCATATTTCAAATAGTTTCAAGTAATGAAATTCCCTTTTTCCTTAAAATCCTAGGAAATTCCATTGGAAAAACTATGTTAAAATATTAATGTTGCACAATTAAGCATTCAAATGTCAGGAAATGTAAGATTGCATAAACAACCTTAACTCTGCCCCTTTGTGCAGTCTTTAACTAGATGATTACATGCTATTTATCATGTCAGACCATATACTATCATTCAGCTTTTTCTATAGTTCGCAAAGTACAAAGCAAATGAGACAGGCACTCTGAGCATCTGTTCTTATGAACTGTTGTATGCCCAGGATAATATACAGTAACTGAAGATGCTACATAGATGTATTTAAGATTGTAGAAAAAAGGTGTGATGTTATATTATCTAAGCACTAGAATGTGAGCATACAATTAAATGCTATTTTATAATTGCTTGCACAAAGCTGGCAGAGTTAAGGTTGTTTGTTCATCCTTAATGTTGGTATTTTTTAACTTTTGAGTGTTTAACTGTGTATCCTGAATATTCTATTAAACTGGGGGTGGGGAGAGAAATGGGTATTAAATAGAATTATTCTTAAAAATGATCCAAGCAGGAGCCTAAGGAGCTTGTGGAATCTCCATCATTGGAGATTTTTAAGAGCAGGTTAGCCAAACACCTGCCAGGGATGGTCTAGATATTACTCAGTCCTGCCATGAGTGCAGGGGACTGGATGAGGTGACCTCTCGAGGTCCCTTCCAGCCCTATGATTCTCTGCTTGGTACTGTACCAACATACCATGCTGAAAAATTTGCTGTCCTCCTTTTTTGCTACATTGCATGAGTAACTGAACAAGCAGCTTGGGAAGGGGGTATGGAGTGGAGTGGGAGGAAGCCGCAACAACGAATGATAAGAGCTTATGACTGGGTGTCAGGCCTTCTAGGGCAGTGGTTCTCCACCAGGGGTACATGTACCCCTGGGGGTACTCAGAGGTTTTTCAGGGGGTACATCAACTCATCTAGATCAGTTGCAGCCTCCAGGGGAGTCACAGGATGTCTTTAGGGAAGTCGCAAGTGCAGAGCCAGCATTAGACGATGGCAAGCAGGGCAACTGCCCGGGGCCCCACGCCACAGTGGGCCCCACAAAGCTAAGTTACGTGCTTCAGCCCGACTGCCAGGGGCTCAGGCTTCAGCCACGGCTCACAAGTAAAAAACAGGCTCAAGCATCACACTGAAATTTAAGTACAATATTTATATTCAAATCAATTTATTTTATAATTATATGGTAAAAATCAGAAAGTAAGCAAGTTCTCAGTACTAGTGGGCTGTGACACTTTTGTATTTTTATGTCTGATTTTTGTAAGCAAGTAGTTTTTAAGTGAGGTGAAACTTGGGGTACACAAGACAAATCAGACTCCTGACAGGGGTACAGTAGTCTGGGAAGGTTGAGAACCACTGTTCTAGGGTCTATTGCCATCTCTACCCCTGACTTTCTGCATGACCATGGACAAATCCCTTCTTTTTCTATGCTTGTTTCCCCATTGATAACATGTGGATAATGATACTCACCCACTCTGTAAAGTGCTTTCAGCCTTGTATGAAAGCAGTTATAGTCTCTAAGTGCAAATAACGGGCACTATTATTTTTATTGCTGAGAAGGGACGAGAACTTGTGAGGACTACAGAGGGAGCTCCCAAATCCTAAAGCCGATTCTACTTCGCTCTTATAAAAAAAAGGAACAAATGAAACTTCATGATTTTGTTTTGTTTATTTGGCAGTTATATCCAATTCCCTCCCCTCAAAAAGTACAAAACCAAGTAAAATAAGTGCACTAATGAAATCTAGAGAATACTGATAAATTTCACACACATACACAAGGGAAATGGAGAGAGAAGGGGTTAGTGTATGTTGGCTTTTATAAAAAAAATGCTTTCCCTGCCCCTTGCAGACTCTGCAGTGAATATCCCAGAGAACTGTGTTTGGAGTTCAACATTTCCCTCACTCACTGGCCAGATTACACCCTAGGAGATAGCGATAGAAAAGCCTGCTGTGTGATATGGTCCTTTACCCCTCAGCCAGTGTAGGGCTGCTCTTTACATAGCATACTGGGGCCACACCCTTCAATTTAAGAGGAGAGATGTTCATGCACCATTGGGGTAGGACAGCCCTTGAAACCAGCGATGTTTTCAACACACGTTACTTAAATGGTATTTTTCTTCTTAGGAAACACAAAGGAAATGAAAAGGCCCTGTAGGAGGCAGCCCTGTGTCTACAGAGGCCAATTAACTAGGCCCCAGTTGTCTTGCTTTGATCCTCGTGGCAGTGCAATCTCACATGCCCAGACTTCACCTCACTGAGGGCCACTCTTGTGCTTTGTCAGGGGGCACCACGTATTTGGTATAAAGTGGAGCAGATTGTAGCTACTGTTTGTTTAGGGTCACATTGTGGTGACTATAGATCCCAGCATGCAATGCTTCATGTTGACCTGAGCAGCTTAATTGCATTGCATGCTGGGACCTGCAGGCTCCACAGCCTACACACCTGCAGTAAATTGGAGGCTTAATCACAGTCCATGTAGCACAACTCTGCAGCTGCTTAAGGAACTTCAGCCAGTTTAGCCTCCCCACACTGCACATACTTGGCTCCTCAGCTGTCCCTTCCCACTTGGGGATCTTACTGGTTGGAAAATGAGCTGTTCTTACCAGGGATGAAAATGTTTGCTTTTTAAGGCATGCTGTTGCATTTTCCCTAAGGCACTTTAATGGGCAAGTGGTCTAAGCTCAAAGGTGGTAGGAAAGGAGGAGGGAGGCTTGAGCTACTTTCACTATTTCAGACTAAGGCAGAAACAAGGCAAAGAATTAAAACAATGTGCCAGTGACTCCAAACATCCATTTGTGGAGACGGTGGGAAGAGCAGGGGGCATTTCCATGGGACACTCCCATCTAACCAACTAATTCCTCTGGTACCACTAATGGGGGAGAAGGAAGGAAAAATAATTTCATCCTGAATTCCCAGAGTATCATTATTTTTTTCCTCGAACTGGGATTTCTCCCCCGAGTTCTAGGGACTAATTCACCTCTTACCTAAACCAGTGTAAACCTGGTGTAATGCCACTGACACTGCTCCTGATTTACACCAACGTGAGCGCAAAATCAGACCACTAGTTTATTATTCCAAAGCCTCGAAGCACTGGGGGCAGATTCTGATCTCCCACTGGTGTAAATGTGGAGTAACTGCACTGAAGTCAATGGAGATACCTTAGATTTACACAGGTGTAACTTAGATCAGAGTCTGGCGCTGTCTCTCTGAAGTCCACAGTATGCAGAGACAGTGGCAATGTCAAGACCAAGACAATAATGCAAGGGACTAGCTCAGAACTGTACCAGAGTTCAAGCTTTCTTTTTTTCCCTACACTCATTAGGGATTAACTCTTCCCCTTCTCTGCCTGGAAAGCGAAGGGAATAAAGGGGAGGCTAGAGCACAGCCTTGCTAATCTGGACTCAGGCAGAACTAATTCCTACTGAGGCCAGTGAGAGGTTTGCTTGAGGCACAAGGGACTGCAGGACATGAATGGGGGAAGCCTGAATCATCCTGACTCAGCCTAAGCCTGACAACTGGGAATGTGTACCAGTGTATGACTGGAACAGGGAAACGTGGACATATATGTGTGTGTATATGAAGTAAAGTTGAATACAACAGGAGAACCCATTGGGTTTGAGGAGAGGGTGGTCGCCGACAAAATACCATGCCCTTAAAGAGTATCACAGTTGTAACTAGGCCCAGTACTCAGAGAAAAAAAGTGGCCAAAAGAAAATGATCCAGAAAGGGAAGCTACAGTGATCAGAGATGGACAAACCTGAAGAGAGAGGCCTTGCAGGCTGCCATAGGCGGACGTGTGCAGGTCCCTGACCCTAACCCGATTCAGGTGGAACTTCGTAATACAGGCCAAAGACAATCCAGCTGATTTACCCTCAAATGGGACAGAAGGCGAGAGATGATCACAGGCTGCAGCTGATAGATACATTAAAAGAACTAGCTAGATAACAAATTAAATATTGGGACAGTCCCCCTGTCCCTTGTTTAGTGTAGCCTGCACTGCCTTCCAGGCAGGCATTCATGTGATTTAGGGAGACCTTGTGCAGGAAAACCAGGCAGCCCAGGCTGTGATAGTCTGCAAACTAAAGTGCCAGAGAAAGAGTCACAGGATCTCTCTGTGTCCAGCAGCTTCAGTATAGAATCCTGTCTCTCTCCACCGGGAGGGACACTGCAGCACCAAGCTGAGAAGTGTCCTGAAACTTTGGGCTTAGGAGCTGTACGTGCTGGAGACAGGCAAATACAAACCGGGCACAGGAATTACAGCACTTCCAATAACAAAACCCAAACCAATGGGTTTGCTTTCTTGAAAGATCTAAAGCTACTGCCTAAGAATACAAAAGCTCAGTTGCTACCACAGCAAATAAAGTCCTAAAACAAAAAGGAGTCAGCATGGGAGTGTGATACGAGAAAATACTGTAATGTAGCACCTTTGTGTGTGTGGGGGGGGGGGAGGGGGAGGAGGAGGAGGTGGAGAGACAGGGGCAAAGAGCAGGTCAAACGGACTAGTGTGACTTTGGAGCCCACGGTGCATTGTAGGAGTTGCTAGGGATTGGCTGGCTGTGGGCAGGGAGGCGCACACCGGATAGATAGTTCACTAGGAACTCCAGGAGTCATGGAAAGTCAATTTGCCCAGGGGAGATGCCTGAGGTGAGGCCCACGGAAGCTGGAGGGGGAAGCACAGTGCCAGGTTGGCATGGAGGTTGGGGAAAGGCTAGAAAGGAGAACAGGAGAGAAGGGGGCTGGGAGAAGGCAGAAAAGACCAGGGAAGACACGAAGGGTGGTGATATGAGGCAAGGTCCATGGCTGATTGAGCCCCACAGGATGCATGCTCAGCCGCAGAGCTTTCCCTCATGTTCCTGCAGCCATGGCGGGTATACGCTGAACCCTAGAAACAGGACTGAAGATTCCCAGGAGGCTGCAGAGGGTGAAACCTCCCCCCACCCGCCCAGCACTAACTTCCCCGTTTCCCAGGTTATCCTTTTGGCACAGAAGCCCCTGCTCATTGCCTTAAAGGGCCGCTGCCCTGGACTGTGGAGAGGATGTCCTCTGGGAAGGAGATCCTGGAAGCTGCTGTAATTCCCTCTTGTCCCCAGCAATGACGCCCCTGACCACGTGAACTGCGCTCCCCTCCCCCGCTTCCTTTTTAATAACAAAACAAAAACCTCATCGCTAAACAATGTAAATATCTGTGACCGGGCGACCGTAGCAGACACTTGTGCATACTGAGATTGGTGCTGAAGGACAGGGCAGCGGATCTGGCCCGTCCCCTGGGCTCCTCCAGTGAGGGGGCCCCTTACATCTCTTTGGTGCTCATTCGCTTGGTCTTCTCAGCCGTCTCCTGCAGAGAGAGAGAGAGAGCATTCGAGTGAGGCCCTGTGGTTCCACATGAGGGCCGGCGAGAGGTGCCGGCAGACTGCAGGCTTCTGTTTCTCCATAAGATAGTACCACACAGGCAGCAGCAGTCCCGACTTTCCACCCTCACCCCTCAAATGTGCCTCACCCCTGCCGTGGAGGGACCATCCCAAAGGGAGTTAGGGAATCCCCCCTTCCAACCCACAAGCCAGAGCACTCCCTTCTTTGCCAGGAAGTATCTGAGATACAGAGGAAGGAGGTCTCTAGCAAGGAGAAATTTCCAGCACAGGACAAAGAGATTCCATCCCAACCTGATGCTTCTGCAGTTCTTGAACGTATCTGGCCAACTCCTCCTCAGTCAGCTCCTCTTCGGGTTGCTGCCCCCCCACAGGCACCTTCTGGTTCTTCCCTGGAAACACAAGTGAAGTTGGTCACAGGTGTTAGGATAGCTCTTAGGTGGTGTTGTGGAGGGAGGAGACCAGGAGAGAGCCAAGGTGGGTTCAGCTGGTTTCATGCCACAACAGATCTCGGGCTTGCTGAGGTTTGCTTTGTCTAGAGACATGAAACCTGGGGAGTTCTGGCCCCTCCCTCTTTGCTGTCAAGAGGGAGGAGTCTGTTCCAGCCTGGTGTACATGAGGTGTGTATCCACACAACTCCCCCAAGAGCAAAAAACAAATACATCAGAAATTAATTAGGCTCTGCCTTTCCTCCTTATTATTTAAAAGGAAAGCCAGTGGTTAGTTCTGACGCCTTCACTGGCTACATAAAGGTTGGGTAGATAGATACACTCCATTTAATTGGCAAATCTGCATATTCAGGACCTCTCTCAGGGAACATAATGAAGCCCACTGATATTTAATTCCACTTAATGGAGATGCCTTTTGCTCATTTACTGGTGTCCAGATCTGCCTGACGCTTATGCCACTTTGGTCTGCTCACTCCTCTGACAGTAGCCTTTTGTCCCTTCATAGCTATGACACAGGCAGAAAAGGCAAGAATTGTTAGCTCATTGCTGCTTGTTTTCTCCCTCCACTTCAAATACTCATGGTAGGTGTCCATGCTGGGTGTCATGCACCCACCTCAGATGCTAGCACTGGACAGGCAGCAGGTACAGTCTCAGCCATATAGTCCCTTAGATTCATGGAAGATTAGGGTTGGAAGGGACCTCAGGAGGTCATCTAGTCCAACCCCCTGTTCAAAGCAGGACCAACCCCCACTAAATCATCCCAGCCAGGGCTTTGCCAGGCTGGGCCTTAAAAACCTCTAAGGATGGAGATTCCATCACCTCCCTAGGTAACCCATTCCAGTGCTTCACCACCCTCCTAGGGAAAAAGTTTTCCTAATATCCAACCTAGACCTCCCCCACTTGCTCCTTGCTCTATCATCTGCCACCACTGAGAACAGCCTAGCTCCATCCTCCGCTATCAAATCCCCATGGGCCTACCTAATAACACAATGGGATCCACAGCTCCCTGGGCAGCAGCAGCAGTATTAAAACCGCATCTTCTCTGAACCAGGAATCCCTCTTACTAGGGCCAGAAAGAAACTGCTCACTGGGGTGAATCAAGTCAGAGGCCTCTACTGTGCATCACCAAATGAATTTTTGAAGTAATTCTTTTAACACTTGTCACTGTTTTACTAGCTCCACATCTGTTCATGGTGCTGGCATCTCCCTCAGCGGGAGCTTCCATGCTACTGACACTCTTTAGAGCGTGTGTGCTCTTAAGAAACAGAGGTGCAGTTTTCATGCAAAGGCCCTTCATAGTAAGGCAGGCAGCTAGAAGAATGCAGAGCAGTGCCGTGAGGGCAAGCCCAGCTATTCATAAAGAGAATAAAGCATTTCCTAAAGTCTTACATGGGGCGTCAAATTCGCTTTCCAATGCGCAATGAACCCTGTGAGATGAGCTGATCCTCCTGATGTAAGGTGCCCAATTAAGAAACCCACTATGGCTTCCCCATTTGTAGCACTGCTGTTAAAGCTTGAAACTGACATGAGGAGACACCCCAAGAGACAAGAGATGACTGATTGGTCAAGTTTCATTATAAAGGATACTTCCTGTCATACAAATAATAATCCTTTTTCCTTCTGTAGAACTTTTATTTGAAGGATCTCAAGGCACTTCTCTAACACTCATGAATTAAGTCTCCTAACCCCTCTCTGCGGTAGGGCAGGATCATTATCCCTATTTTACAGAAGCTGGAGACACTGAGGCCCACAATGGGGAAGTGACTTGCTCAAGGTCTTACAGTGATTATCAGGAAGTGCTGGAAATAGAAATTATGGGTCCAGAAACCCAATGCCCTACAAAAAATGGAAGACAAAACTCGCTCTGTAACTTCCTAATTCCTCCAGCCCTCTGCAGGTTGTACATACCCTCACAGGTCATGGCCGTGCACACCCAGTTCCCACAGGCACAGACACAGCGGTTGCATTCCACCTGGGTCTCAGCTCCATCCTCGTAAGTTTCATCTTCAAGGGCACATTCTAGAGGGAACATAAACAAGGGGAATTGGCTTTGATGTACAAGGCAGATACAGGCTATCAGATTCTGGGAGTTCTTTGGTTTCCTCAAGTCTCCCCAAAGCACTTGTGAATTAGACAGTGCAATAATTGCAGGGGCTGCCACAGCCTGTATTCTGCACTCCCTGAAGCCCCATCTTCTGTAGAGGAGGACCATGGGTAGCATTTTCAGGGAGTGCTTATGGGATGTCTGACTTTCCACTGGAGGAGGCAGGAGGAGTTCAGTTTACTGTTCCACAAGCTGTACCGCCATGGACTGGACTGTATCATCACCACTGAGACTAAGCCCTGGTGTAGGACCTGAACTTGGTCACTCCTGGCCTACCGGTGAGCATGCTCCCTTGTGAGACTGCTAGATGATGTTTAATCCTTAGAACGCTGAGCCATTTCCAGGTAAGTTGCAAATCTGAATTGGATTCAGAGGGCTGGTGAGCTACAGGAAGTTGGTCAGGGAGGATATCTGGTAACTGAGAGCCGGAGCAGGGCAAGGCTTTTCTCTGGACTGAGACCTGCCCAATGCCCTGCCTTCTAAATTGTTCAGACACGCCCTACTCCTCACATGACCCATCTCACTGCTGAACCCCTTTCCTGATCACCCAAACATACATTCTCCACTGACCGGCCTCTCTGAAACCCATCTCCCATATGCCCTAATAGCAGGGGAGGCTGCAGGAGAGGGCAGGAGTGAGGGGTGTTGGCAGGGTTGTGTGGGGAGGCCAGGACTGGAATAGCGGGGGGCTGCAAGGCAGGAGTGAGGTATATTGGACGAGTTGTGGGAGGGAGGCTTGCAGAGTGCCCGCCTCTGCATCTGGTTCTAAGCCATTCTAGTCTCTCCTCCCTATCTGGAGCCCCAGTCTGTCCCCTGGAGCAGGGGAGAAGATCATACTTTTCTCTGGTGGGTTGAAGGACGGGTTGAGGCACTTGAGGAACTCATTGAAGCTGAGTTTCCAGTCGGCATTCTCATCAGACAGCTCAATGAGGGCGTCCACGCAGAGTCCTCTGAAAGGAAACAGATACAGTGGCCATGGGGTCAGGGTGCTGCCTTTGCAATGGCTGCTGCTCCTACTTGCTTGTACAGGGATCCAGAGAAGTAAGCACGGGGCAGGAAGCATTAGGACTCTGGGCCGGGCAAGCAAAGTGACTATCGTAACAGAATCTACTACAGAATACCACAGAGAAATGGGGCCCGCCCACTACTTTGCTGGGGAAAAGCAGGGAGATGGGGGTTATTTTAAACAAGTAAGTAGCAGAAGCAAATCTCCAGCTCAGCCTTATCAATGCTATTTTATTTTTCGTTTCACTGACGAATGGAGCCATTGCTGTGACCTTCTGCCCCCCATCAGCTCCCCATATAAATATGGGCACGGAATGGATTTTTCATCTTGATGCCAAGTCTGAAAAATCAAAAAACGTTTCCTTTTGAGTCAAACCCAAAACAAATTGTGTCTCAATTTTTGGTGAATCGAAAAGTTGAAAACATTTCAAGTCAGGTTAAATGCTGTATCCCAGCACAATTTTTTTTAATTTCAGGCATTTTGGCAAAGCAAGGACTAAGTTCATAGAACACTGGGGGGTGGTCTGAATTCTCTTGTCATTTTGAGTGTCACTTCCCAAGGATTCTTTGACTAATGCTTGGCACTTAGCTCTCCCTTCATGTCTGCCACCCCTCCCCATTGCCTCCCTGCCCCACATTACCTGAGTAGCTTGTTGGTCTCTTGGTCCACATAGGTGGTGATGTTGATGGCAGTTTCATTTTGTTCCACAAACTTCAGGAACTCATTGGAGTCCAGGCGAGAATCCCCGCCATCGAAGCTCTGTAGGGGGGGAGGAAGGAAATGAGAGGGCTGAGGCATTGTCTGGTTCCCATTCCTTTCCCTTTTCCACAAACACTTGCAAATGGAGCTGGGTGAATGTTTTTTTGGCTCAGTGGCAATTCCGATAAATTGGAAAAACAAAGTTTGTTGTGGGTTAAACTGAATCTGAAGCGGTTTGGCATTTTCGGTGCATTGAAAAAGCCCTCTGGATCTGCTCTAGAGCAGGGATTCACACCTGGGTCTCCCACATCCCAACTGAGTGCCCTTCTCACTGGGATAAAGGTTATGGGGGGAAGGGGAGGGAAAGGGAGCGAGAGGAAGAAAGAGGAAGTGCCAGCAGCCGCAGCACCATCTCTTCTTCCTCCTCTGGCCATTTTGTGAATGGCTGAAACTATTTGTGTCAAATTTCTGAATAGTTTTGAGTCAACCAAAACTGCAATTTTCATTAAATAAACTAAATGTCCAAAACCTTTCACCCAGCTCTACTTGCTAATACTTAGCACTGTGTAACACTTTGCATCTTCAAACCCCAACCCTTTTGTGGGGCAGACATCATTCCTCCTATTCTGCAGAAAAGGAAACTGAGGCTTGTACACAGGAAGTATCTTTTCTATGCCACCCAGAGAGTTGGTCTCAGAGCTGGGATGAGAACCCAGGCATCCTGATTCCCACTCTGCACAGGCCACTAGACCACCCTGATTCTGATTCAATTCTGCGTGCTTGCTTTATGGCCACAGCAAGATCACATCATTTCCTTCTTCTGTTCCAGGTGGCCTCTTAGCGTCCAGACATTTTCTGGCATGAAATGGACCAATTGTGTCCTAGGGGTGCTGTGCTAGTACAAGCTTTCAGACAGCTGTAAAATCAGGGTCTTGACTGTCGTGTGCTAATGGCAAAGAATCACAGGATTGTCTGCAACAGTGAACAAGAGACTTCATCAGAATAAGGAAACAAGTATTATCCTCCATCTCCTCTGTCTCACTCTGCTCTACTGCAGAGCTTCTGCCTAGAACCATCCTCAGCCCCCTTCGGCCTGTCTTCCTGCTATAGATTTAAAGAAAGAGAACAGATAACTCCACACGAGCCACATTTGGTCATGAAAGATCCCATGGCTCTTCAGAGTGGCATGTTTAGCCACAGTGTCCTACCTGAATTCCAAGGAGAGTAATTACACTCTACCTTCATAAATTCCTTCTGCTGTCTCATCTAGATGCAGGATCCCTTTTCACTTCCTGTCCTACACTGGTGTATTGTGTTGCCGTGCACTTTTCAATAGCAGCTGTGTCCTATCCCAATTCAGGCAGTTGCAGTGCAGAGATGGGAGAAAAGAATCCTGTTTATAGAATACTATAAGAGGTGCTGAAGAAATTTTGCTGTGTGGCTGGGTCAAGACACTTCCACTTTTTGTGTTTTAGTTCCCCCTGGTCCTGAGGCTCCATTCATTAGTGCCTGTAGATTGCTTTGAGATCCTCGGATGGAAAGTGGTAGGGCAGGGAAAATTATTATCCCCATTGCAAACAGTGCATACCTGTCCTGCTAACATGTCTCTAGCTCCGTGAGCTCTGAAGGCCAAATGTCCCCCCAAAATTGTTTACAAGGAAGACCACAGTTTCCACAGAACCAGATTAAGTGAAGTCTGCTTTGTCCAGCATTGAATGTCCCCCCCAAGGTCCTCGTATGGGATCATGAGACCTAATAGCAATTGACACAATGAACTTTGCAGGTCTAGGCCTTGGTGGCTCATGTCCCATACCTGAGTCATACTAGTGAATCTCACAAGACAGGGTCTCCTTCGGAAAATGGCTTAGTGAGCTCACTGCTGACCACTATTCAAGGAGAAAAGGAGCCTAGCTGCCTCCCATCCTACTCCCTGCTGCTCAATTCAGCAAAAAGTTGCAGTAGCCACAGTGAAAGAGCAGCTAGTGCTGCACGTCAGGATTGAGGTGCATTGGCGAAGTTGTCTGGGGAACCCAACACTGAAATAGTGGGGGGGGGGGGGCAAGGGAGGCCGAGACGATTGCAGGTCAGGAGTGAGGGGCGTTGGCAAGGCTGCGTGGGGAGCCCAGGACTGGAATAGCGGGGGGCCTGTAGGGCAGGAGTGAGGGGCCATGGCCAATGCTGGGTGAGGTTCCCATGGCTACAATGGAATTCCTACACGTCAGGGCTGAGGTGCATTTGTCAAGCGATGTAGGAAAGTTTCACAATCTCTGCCTCCATTTACTACGGCTGACTCTTAGCAGCCCTGTTAGCCCCCCCCTTCTCACAAGGTCTGAATTTCATCCCAAAATCTTTTCAAGCCCTTGGGGAATGGGTATTACCTGGTGGATACCATTAAATGCCCAGGATAAACTGGAGGGAGGGGACTCAGCTTTTGCTTGCGTGCTGAGAAAGGCAATGGCTTTGTCCCAGGAATATTCCTCACCCGGGGCTGGAATCAGCAGACAAAGGAAAGGGGAAAGAGCGAGCTGCTCAATAAAGCGAGCCGGTGCCGGTTTGCTTCTGCGCTGCAGACACCGGTTTTCATTAGGCTCATAGCAGGGGGGAATGCGCCTTCTAGTGCTGACATCAGCAGAACGAGCACATGGCTGCTGGCTCTGGATAATACATCAAAGCCTGTAGCACAGGGAACTGGAGACAGTGTGTTTGTGGGGGAAGGGATCACGTCGCTCTACTGTACAGGTCACACCATCCTTTGGGGCGATGGCAGGTGCCCAGGAGTGGGCCTGAGGCAGTGAATCTCTGGAGGGTTCCCATGAAAGGCCCCAGTGTTAATGGCGATAAAGGCCGAGAGCTCGGGGCAGGGGGGAGCCAAGAGGCTGGCTTCTTGGGTCCCTCCACGGGGTGCCATTGCCATGGCAAATCTCAGAGCTAACTCCTGTCAGGTGCCATTCATCTCTCACTGTCAACACCTCCTTATTTAAACCACCCCCTCCCCGGCTCCCCACAGGCTCTGGGCTGGGCACTCGGAAGTCTTTAGCAAGAGCTCGGCGTGACGGGGCGGGGGAGATGCGCTGAGTGTGCAAGCAGAGTGTGTGTGATCTGCCAGTTACACAAGGGAGGGCGGCGAGGGGGGAAGGGGAGTTTACTGCCTCCGAGGAAGGCGCTGAATGAAAAGGCCGGGAAGTGTAAGAGGCTATTCTCCCTCTGCAGAGCTGGGGATTTAAGCTCCCACATGCCCTGCACCCCAACCTGAACAGGGGCCAGCATGCACTGGAGCAAAGGGCCAGCCCCCCCCGCATCTCCCCGCAGCCTCTTCCCCATGCTTCCTCCCTGTTCTTCACAGGCTGGGCTGGCTCTGAACCCTCCTGCTCCTGCCTCCCCTCCACTTGCCCCTCCCTGCTGGGTTTCTAGTCCCAGGTTCAGCACTTCTATCCTCAGTTCTCCCTCTGCAGTTCCCCACCCCCACCTACCCCAAGAGATCTGTCCCCTTTTCCCCTCCCCCACTCATGTCTGTCCCCTCCTCCTGGGAATCTCCACTGCATGTCTGTCAGCTGCAGCCAGGAGCACTCCTCAGACACGAGGGGGGGTCCAGCTTCTTGCTGCCTCTCAGCTGCTCTGGCTCCTGTGGCCCGGCTGCCCATAAATTACGTAGCACAATTTTTAGTGATTTTCAAGACTCCCCATCCTCCCTTTGTAACACTGAAACAAACACGCAAAATTCAGGACCCACTGGCCCCCTTACGTAGTTTGAGGGCAGCTCCTGTACTTCAACTGAGGGATAAGAGGGGCAGGCAGGGGGGCAGCTGCCTGTATGGCAGGTAGATATTGCTGCAGGCAGCCCCAGATGTGTACTGGGTCACTCTTTATATTACATACGAGCCGCCCCAGAAACTTGGTCCCAATCACTGCAGGGGCCTCACTTACTATGACCACTTGACATGTCACTGAACAGTGACAGCAACACGGGATAACAGTGTAGGGCAGGAAACAAGCTCTAATCTCTAGGGCTGCCCCAGCCCTCCTCACCTTGAAATACTTGTCCAGGACTTCGCTGTAGTTGCTGCCCTTTGAGAACCAGCCATCCGGGATGATCTCAGCCTCGAGCCACTGGATAATGCGACGCCGAAGCTCGTCCCTGTCAGACTGGTAGCAGACAACTGCCAGGGAAGAAGGGAAAGAGAGGGTGAGCGAGAGAAAGAAAGGGGGAGCGAAGAAGAAATATGACTGAGAGACCATAAAGAAACAATTGAAAAAACCAACTCCAGGTTCCAAGTCATACGAGTTTCCAGTCCTCTCCTCCCTCTATCACAGAAGGGGTGTGAACTGGAGCTCAGCAATCTCCAAACCCAGCTGAAGGCGCTGGATGTTTAGCCATGTGTGTGGTGAGGGTGACAACCGGTGGGAAGGCCTTAATCTTCCCAATGCCCTTTGCTTTTGTGACTTCCTCTCTCTCTCTTCTTCATGGTGCATGCGGAAGGTGATAAAAATGGATCCAGAGCCAACTCATCTGTGATGGTATACAACGTTATCCTCCAGTGGGCTGGAAGAACGCCCAGCCTGAGATGGGAAGGAGTCTGAGCATTCTCCTCTGGCTCCCCCAGTCTCTGTGCCAGGGGGAGAGCAGACGTATTAGTACTGGTGAAAGGCACCAGACTGGCAGCCGTGGAGAATAAAGGTCTCTATCCACAGTATAGGGAGCGCCTGGGCTGGGCAAACTTCCCCTGCTACACCCTCTGCCAGTGCCCCTCAACACTGAACTTCAGGGGCCCATGTCCCTGGGGGAGAGGGGATTTCAGTCTTCATGTTCCAATCAGTCCCTGGCCTCTCAGCTACATCTGTCACGGTTACAACACCACTGCACACAAAAAGGGAGACACTGCTAATCAGGGATCGAACTGGGCTTGTTTGCTAAGCCACTACTCTCCCCTGGTGGCTGCAGTTGCATGTGCCAGAATCGAATCTTTTATTCAGATGACAAAAATTAAGAGCCAGACCCTCAACTTTTGTAAATTGTCACATCTCCATTGAAGTCACGGGAGCTATGACAGCTTACCCCAGCTGAGAATCTGGCCCTAAGGATCTAGTCCTTATGGTGGCAAAGAAAACCTATAATAACCAGCCAGACAGGGGGACGGTAGCTGGGGAGTCCGTAAGGTCGGCTCCGAACTCCTTCATCATTAGGAGGTGAGGGTCATGCTCTGAGGCGGTTCTTTGCCTTAGGTTTGCGTTCAGGAATTGATTTGGCTTGTAAAGATTATTATTATTTACGATAGCTCCCAGAGGCCTGAACTGAGATCAAGACCTTATCGTACTAAGCACTGTATATACACAGAGTAAAAGATAGTCCATGCTCTGAAGAGCTTACTGTATAGACAGACAAAACCACAGGGCGGGAGGGGAAACAGGGATGCAGGGAGGTTAAGCGACTCGCCTAAAGTCACACAGCAGTTGGTGGAAGAGGTCACATGATTCCCAGTCCAGTGCCTTATTCACAAAGCAATGCTGCCCCCTTTCAATGGCACAGTAATCTAGCCATCCTTGAAGCAGGGTACTGTTTTGGAAAGGGTCTGCATAAAAATGGGACATGGGACAACATGTTTATTGTGTATCTGACTCCACACCAAGTGTGCTCAGGGAACAGGATGGCTTCTCTATCTACCAGCACTACCAACTCAGCCTGGGTCCTGAGAATCAAACTGGGCTCTTCTCGTCTTGTGCATCATCACCATTAACCCTGACCATCACAGTGTAATTGAGCAGTCTGCTTCTGTACCCCTCAAACTAAAGATTCTGCAACGGGAACTTTGTTAACAATTCTGCTGATGATGCACAAGCCTCAACAGAATGCAGCTCCCTCTGCCAAGGCTATCTGAGGTCTGCATGCAGTGGTGTAGCCATGTCGGTCCCAGGATGTTAGATAGATAAAGTGGGTGAGGCGGTAGCTTTTAATGGACCAACTTCTGTTGGAGAGAGAGAGAAGCTTTCAAGCTTACACAGAGCTCTTCCTGGTCTACACTACAGAGTAGCAGAGTCAGGCCTGGTCTACACTACAGGTCTGGTCTATACTACAGAGTTAGGTCGATATAAAGCAGCTCATGTTGATGTAACTGTAAGCATCTACACCAAAATGCAGCTCCCACCCATGTAATTCACCCACTGCACTGACTTAAAAACTCCACCTACGCAAGAGGCATAGTTCTTAGGTCAACGTAGTTCAGTTGACTCCCTGTCAGTGTAGACATTGTGTTTCTTACATCGACTGTTGCTGCCTTTCAAAAGCTGTCCCACAATGCCCCACACTGACACTTAAAACGGTGCAAGCGTTCCTGGTGAGGACACGCACCACCGACACAGGAGCGTAGTGTGGACACCCAAAAGCGATTTAATTACTGTGGTGGCTGTACCTCAACGTGACTTAGGTCGACTTAATTTTGTAGTGTAGACTTGCCCTCAGGCATGGGAATTGTACTCAGAGTCACAACTAAATACAAGGTGGAACAGGTTGTTTAGCATAAGTAGTTAACACATATTTCAAAGGACCATTCAAGGTGAAGTGGCCAGTTAACTCCTCTCCAGTCATGGGGGGAAAGGAGGGGAAAAAGAGGCTGGGGGTGGTTAGTGGGTTATTGATAACCTACTAAACCCCCCACCAGCTTTTCTGAAACGTGTGTTACTACTTATGCTTAAAAATGTGTTCCACCTTGTATTTAGTTGTGACACGGTGAATGTTACACAGAGCTCTTCTTCCGGTCTGGGAAAGACACTCACAGGTACGTCTACACAGCAAAGAAAAACCTGCAGCTGACCCGTGCCCACCGACTCGCCCTTGTGGAGCTTGGGCTAAGGGGCTGTTTCATCGCCGTGTAGACTTCTGGGCTTGAGCTGGTGCCTGGGCTCTAGGACCCTGTGAGATGGGAGGATCCCAATTCCCAGAGCCCGGGCTCCAGCCCCAGCAGCAATGAAACGGCCCTGCAACCAGAGCACTGTGAGCCCAAGTTGGCCGGCCCGGTCCAGCTGCGGGTTTTTCTTTGCAGTGTAGACAGGCCCTGTGAGTATCTTTCCCAGACTGGAAGAGAGCTCTGGGTAAGCTCGATAGCTTGTCTCCTCACCAACAGAAGCTGGTCCATTAAAAGGTATTACCTCACCCACACAGAGCTCTGCATGGCTAACAGGCCTAAAAAGCAGTCACATCGTATTTCAGTCAGTAGATTCACTCTGCTACACTCAGGCAGCCCATCTGTGGAGTACGGAGGGACCAGTTTTACTCAGTCATTTTTCTAACCTTTTTTCAATCCAATAGTGAACAACAACAGCCAATTATTAATGTGATTATTAGCAATTATATACATTTATCCATCCTCAAAGTGCTTTACCACCGTTAGTATTATTATCACCCCCATTTTACAAAGGGAGAAGCTGAGGCACAGGAAAGTCTTGACCGAGGCCACATCGGGAATCAGCATCAGAGCTAGGAATAGAAGTGAAAGATCCTGGTTCCCCGTCCTATGCACAGGCCACTACCAGTGCTTAATTTGTAATGAAAGAGGTGCCAGAGCTCAAGCCATTTTTTAACATTCAGAACTGATGCGGCAAGCCCAGAGGTGCCGGGGCTATGAACTGCTAAGCCAAGAGGTGCTGGAGCTCAGCCCTGGCACAAAGGAAGAACCTTTCAGTTTCCCTGGTTCCCTTCACCAGGTGTTGGCTCTGCAGGTAAATTCTGTCACAACTCTCCAATCAGGCACGTTCTTCTATTCGTTCCACCTTAATGCTGTGCAGCTCCCTGTCAGACTGCCCCTTCTTCCCCCATGCAGAGATGCCGGGAGGAATTCCGAACTCTCAGGTGTGGCGGGGAGGAGATGGTTTCTTACCTGGGCTTGCGGCTGGATTCTCAGACTTCTTCTCTGTTAGGGGAAACATGGGAAAGGATGTTACTGAGCAAGAAAAAAATGGCTTCACTATTGCATTTAGCTCCTGACACTGTGCAGCTGAAGTGACATGAGACTCTCCCCGGCTTGGAACAAATGGGAGTTTGGGGCCTCTGAAGACCCATTTGCTTGGGGATGGTGGGGCTTAACTCAGCAGGAAGGATGTCAGGCAGTTCTGGACTGCGCTCCCTAGCACATTCCCTCATATTCAGCTTTGGAGTTGCTCTTTTAGCAGACCATAGAGTGTGAGTCCTCTGAAAGGCCAGTCCTGTCGTCCCTAGTTGGTGCAAGTGGTGCCAGAACACATAGCTCAGGGCACCCACACTGAATGACACAGAGGACCATGTGGGCAACTGGCCAGGAGGCCGAGCGCCATGCCCAAATGGGCAAAATCCTAGAGTGAATCCTGGCTCCTGGAGTCAGTGAGAGTCCTGCGTGAGCAAGGATTGAGGAAAGGCTTTTGGAACTGGCCTATTCTCCGCATCATTTAGTGGACCTGGACCTTCCTCAAGAGGTGGATGGTTGATTGTGTTGGTTGTTGGAAGGGGAGGCAGTTGGGGGCCATGTTATAGGTGCCCCCGGATCTCATCTGTGATCTCTGTCAGGGAACAGAAGGCACAAGGTTGCTTTTTCCACCCCGGGTGGTCTTGTTTGTGTGACAGTAGGTCCAAAGGCTCCCAGGGCTGGCTTTACCTTTACAGTGGCCATCATAGTCCACCTGGATCTTGGAGCCAGTGAGGCAGGCATCACGGTGCAGCTCGCAGTGGTTCAGGTATGTCTTGCCATTGCTGCCACACACAGGCCTCTTGTGAGGTTTGCATTGCTGAAAAAGAGCCAGGAAGAGAAGAGCTTTACCTGCCGCCATGGGTCCCAGGATGGCCAGAGGGAGGCAGTGTGTAAGCCCGAGTGTCAGCCCAGCCCAGGGGCACTTTGCACAGCTCCCTCACCGCACGTAGGGATGGAGAGATACTAACCTGTAGGACCTCATGCAGGAGCAGAGTGGTCTGTAAAATGGGGACCCCTCACCCACAAACATCTATTTACCCAGCCCTACCACCACACAGGTGACTTAACGAAAGCAGATTTCCTGAAGAACACCCGGAAGTCAGTCACTAGCATATACCCTGCTTGTCTCTGCTTCTGGGTGTGTCCTGGGTGTGTGCACAAACCCGTGTCTCTGAGCGACTGTGTGTGTGTAAGTCTTTCTGTGGGTGGGTCTGTTTGCATGTGCTGCAGACACCATCTCAAGCTTTCTGCTGCAGAACTGAAGGCAAGCTCGCAGCTGAGAAAACAGGGCTTTGTTTGGAAGTAACACAGCAGATCATCAGAAGGGCAGGAATTTGGCATTGCCACCGTTTGGGCTGGGGGTTTCCTTTCTGTGTTTCTCTCACTTAGCTTGGGTAAAGGTAATCAACCCAGACAGTTTGCTTAGAGCTCCTTTCCCTTCCATGGCGGCAGTATCTAGGCTGCAAAATACCCAGGGGGTGGGCGCAGGAGTGGTTCTTTAAAAGCCCCTGTCCCATTGGTGCAAGAATGTATGGCCTTTTGGAACTGGAAGAGAACAGCGAAGCGGGCAGCTTCTGTGTCCCTAAAATCATCCCTTCTTTCAAGGCCCATCTCGATATACCTGTAGAGATTGAAGACTGACTACCCTGACAGCAGGCTTGCTTGGAACATGTGCACCTCAGCCCACCAGTCTAACTGTGTGCTGACATGCCTTCCCCACACACGAGTCAGGGCTCCAGACAGCTCTGCCCCGCACAGCCGCACCCTCTGGCCAGTGCGGTAAGGGGCAAAGGGAGAGGCAGCTCAGCCCCACTGCCACTACCCGGCATGGGTCAGCGTCTGTGTGGCAGTGCCCTTCCTCCGCACTGGGGGACAGCACCAGATTTGTGGCACTGGGAGTTCAGGGTGGGGAGGGGGGAAGGAACCAGTTCTGGGAGTTTGGGAGGAGAGCGTCGGAGTGGAGGACAGAGGCACAGAGGGTGTCTGTGAATGGGGAGGAGGAATTGGCAAGGGAGAACTGGTAAGGAAAGGGGCTGTAGACTGAAGGGCCCTGTTGGTCTGGGGCTGCCCCAGAGCAACTCCCACTGAAGCTCTATTGGCTGGTGCTCCAGCTCTAGTGTATTTTATCTGGACCCCTTTCACCTCAAGAAGTCCCCTCTCCCCAGCTCCCCTCTATCCGCAGGACAGCTGGAAGCTACTCTATGTCCTACCTCGATGCAGAGGCAGGTGGGCTCCCCCTTCTCTGTCACTGCGCACTCTCGTCCAGCTCCACAGAAAACGTTGGCACAGATTTTGGATTTGCTCTTCGGCTCTTCCTGCAGCAGGATACAAAGTGAGAGACAGAGACCATGTCACCGCAAACAGCACCACCTTCAGCTCACAACGGCTCAGAGCCTTTTGCAAAATCCATGCGCAGTTTAGACTGAACCAAATTGCCCAAACAGGCATCTCACAGTGAGAAGGAAATGACCAGCTCAGCCAGCCAACGAGGGAGAGGGGCTGTGAGAGCCCGACACTGCTCCACAGGGTGCAAATTCCAAGGAGGGAAGATCTGCTCAGAGTGATGCAAGGGGAGGTAACAGGAAATGGTGTGAACCTGAGCAGAAGAAGATCTAGTCTGACTATACCAGGAATACAGTCCTGACAGTGAGACGTCTTAGGTTGTGAAATCATCTCCCAAGGGAAGGGGTGAAAGCCCTGTTGTGTGGGAGCCTTAAAACTACATTTGACAGAGCCCTGGAGAGAACACACTGTAGAGCTCAATCCTGAGCAGACACAGAGAAATCACCACATTGGAGAAGACTAATGGTCTAGTTGTCTAATTATCTCTCGGCAATACTACATCAGCATCCTGCCTCCACAAGTAGTTCAGTATCAGATGCTTCACAGGAAGAAATTTCAAAACAGATAACTATGCAATAACTTTCCCAAGGGGAAAATTTCTTCCTTGTCTCAGGCAGTTAGTAGTCAGTCGTCTTATGCCCTGAAGCATGAGGGTTTATTTGCCTTATACATTTTTATCTTATTCAATGTTACTGCAAATATTCTTGTTTCTTTTACAAGTTTCCAATCCTTTTCTGCATCCTATTAAGCTCGTGGGCTCAATGACAACTGGAAGCCGTGGTTGCCACAGGTTAGTGATGCACTCTATAAAAGTGTATTTGCTTTTATCAGTTTTTAATTTGGTACTTTTTAATTTCAGACAGTGCCCCTTGTTCTTATTCTATGAGAGAGGAAGAGGGCTCCTGAGTTAGGGCACTAGCTTGGAACTTTGGTGTCCCAGGTTCAGCTCCCTATTGAACCACAGACTTCCCTGAATGACCTTGGGCAAATCACTTAATTTCTCTGTGCATCAGTTCTCCATTTGTAAAATGGGCTCACAGATTCCCAGGCCAGAAGAGACCATTGTGATCACCTAGTCTGACCTCCTGTATGACACAGGCCATAGAACGTCCCCAAAATAATTCCTAGACCGGAGCTGTTAGAAAAACATCCAATCTTGATTTAAAAAGTGAGAACAGGAAGACGGGCTGCAGGGTTGAGGTCTGCAGTCACTCCCTAAATAGAAGGGTCAAGGAGGAAATCCAGTGAGAGAGTAAACCTTGGGTCCTGCCCTGGATTAGGGTATTTGACAAGAGGCGGAGTGGTTTGAAGTAGCCATGGGATGTGAAGGAAACTCCCGTAGGAAAGCCCTGAGATAGGCAAGGAGATGGGGGTGGGGTAGAAAGAAGCCCAGGAACCAGTAACAGGATCTGAGACTGAGTAGGCCTCGCTTGCTAGTCATAAGGTCCCTGGACTAGCACCCCCAGTAGTGGGTGGGCCTGGGTTCCCCTATCAGCCACTTGGCACTGGACCTAGACTTGGAATGGAAGACTGTCTGAAATGGCATACAGACAGCATGTCCAGTGGGGCTTCGATACCCCAGATGGGAAGGACTGTATAATGACCTGGCTGGAGGGCTCAGTCATGAAGAGGGAGCACCCTGAGTCATGGAGAGAGAGAGGTCACAGTGTGGGTGGAGAGATGTGGGTGGAGAGGGGGTGCCGGATGGGGTGCCAGCTAATTCCCATACCTAGCCACAGGGAGGTGCACTTGCAGTGAATGGACCCCTTCACAGATACTCAGTACCATGGTAATGGGGCCATACAAGTACTTTAAATAAGTCAATTGGACACTCCTATTTACTCTATTTATTCCATTTGATATTTTGTATCTCTAAATCGCATCCCCTCTATTATCCTCCTTAGTCAGCTGTATAGTTCTAATCTCGTTACCCTCTTCTCTGAAAGTCTTTCCATGCCTCGGTTTTTGTTGCCTTTGTTTTGGATTTCTTCAGTGTGTATCTGGAGATGAGGTGACCACAAATGAACACAGTATTTCAGGTGAGGGCGCTCCATTGGTGCACAGAATGACTTTTGCATATTTTCAGTACTGTTTTCTAGCCTGTTGCTTATGCAACCTAACACTTTGTTTTAAAACCCCTGCTGCACAAAGAGCTGATGTTCCCATTGAGCTGCCCACAGTGACTCACAGGCCTATTTTTAAGTCACCTCACACTTGTCTGCAGAGCGTTCCCTGAGCCATCCTGTTGCCCATTCATCTAAGTGTGGTTAGGCTCCTCTGAAGTGCCTCACAATTCTCTCTAGACAATTAATTTGAATACATTTTGTATCGTCTGCAAATTTTGCCATCTCATTGCTCACCTCTTTCTCCAGCTCATAAATGAAAAATATTAAACTCCATCATCCTAGTACAGAATTGTGGGGCATTCCACTGCTAACTTCATTCCACAAAGATAACTGACCATTTATACCTATGCCTTTTTTTCCTAATCTCTGTTTTAACTAGTTTCTAATCTATGTCAGTACTTCCTTTCTCTCACACCTAATTTTCCTTAATAGACTATTGTGAGAGGGATGAACTACTAGATGATTTAACGGGACTTTTCCATTCTGTCTCTGTTACAGGAATCATTTTACATTCCACTAAAAGGCATCTGCCTTTGGGGTGGAACAACATGACTGTTTAAATCATGCACAACAGCTCTACAACGATAGTGTAGGAAAAGAAGGAAAAAAAGAATATTTTGTTATGCAAAAAGTGCAGGGAAGTGTTTAGGAGAGCAAAATGGAGCTACCCATGCTGGAATGTGGGTGGGATATCTTCTAAAATATACTATAAGATCGTTAATAATCTATTTTAGGTTTTGATGTAGAGTGCGCTCACTGCACCATTGGCCGTGATCGTATAGTGGTTAGGAGCACACAAGACCAGCACAAAAAGAAATAAAGTTGTACAGTATTTGGAAATTAAATCGACCAGGTCTGCAATTCAGGTGTCTAGCAACAGGTGGCAGTATCCTCCCTGTCCCTAGCCACTCCTCCCACGTGCTGTGGCATGTGCATTCTGTATGTGCCTCCTCTGAAGGTAAAGGAGTCTCCTGTTTTCATTATCCCACCTCTGGCAGCAGCACCTTTCTTGTAACCCAGGAGCAGGGCTGCCGCTAGCCCAGCATGGGACAGGAACGTTGGCACGATGACACAAAAGGAAATGATCTTTTAAGGCAACTTGTCCAATGACAACCTGCCCCTCCAATTCAGTTGTCAGAATACAAAGTTCAGTTGCTCTGATTTTCTTTTAAATCAAAGTGAGGTAGTTTGTGTTTTGTTTTGTTTTTAAATTAACCCGGAACTAGACGTGAGGACCTAGAAGGTCCTTTCCAGGCCTGTGTCCATACACCCCTGGTTCACAGCTGACTGAGTTAAGCAGCACTTAAATCCTGGCTGGCTGCAGGGACTGAGGGGCCCCTCAGGAGTGAGGCTGAAAATGAAAACAGAATAGTTTCTTTGTAGATGTTACTGAATGACTGAAAAAAACTGATCTGCCTGCCCAGAACATTATTCTGGTGTATTCCTCCTCCAACTTCCACTCAGGCAGTTACACCCCAGACTACATTCTGGGCTGTTATCTGCATGGATCCCCTAAGTGGAGTCTGGGGAGTAACTCAGGGGAAGGTAAATAATGGGCTCATGGTTACATCTTAGACATGGGAATTAGGACTTCTGGGCATTACTGTGGCTCTGTTACAGGCTTCCTGGTAACATTGGGCAAGTATTTTCCCAGTGATATAAATTCTTATAGTTGTATCTTGAGTCTGGTGGTATTTGATGTTTGTTTTAAAGCCCCAGCTCATGGAATCATGTGAATAAGTGAGACTCTCAGCTTTCACTCACTAATAAAGTTAGCCCTCATAGTTGCAGAGAAAAGCTTGAAAACATAAACAGTAAAGGCACAAATACCAGAAGGCAAATAAAAAGAACCCAGAATGTATTTTTTTAAATGTTGTGATTATTAAATAACGTTGTAGGCCTAACTGGTGATTTCTGAACACTTGAGGTTGGTGATACTGCATTCTCTCTCTGTTCCTCAGTTTCCTCATCTGTCACAGTGGATTTATGAGGGTTAACTTATTAATGTCTAGAAAGTGCTTAGATAGAGAGAAAGCAAAGGGCAGAGGGTTATTAACAACTGTGTAGTGACATTTACGAAGAAATCCATAAGAAGCCAGTTTTCCTTTTCAGACTCAGGTCAGACAGGCACCTCAGTCAGTGCAGCCAAGACACCTAATTACAGCTCAGCAGCAGGCAGTAAGTCATTACATTTCATCTACCTAGCGCAGGGCTGTCAAACATGCAGCCCGCGGGCCAAACCTTTTTTGTCCGGCCTGCGAGCGGCCGGATACGGCCTGCAATCCTCTTTGGTCTGGCCCCTGGCAGCTGTATACGGCCTGTCAACTTTTTTCTTCCGGCCGCTGGTGGCTGCCGCTCAGCAATTCCCCTGGAGCTGCTGCCGAATGACAGGACACCGTGAGTTTTCTCGGCGGCAGGTATTATGCTGCGAGCTGCCGCCGAAAGGGAGGACGCAGCGTGATTTGTCAGCGGAGGGTAAGACGCCCCGAGGCTATGGCCCACTTTAAGTTCATTTCATTGAAATGTGGCCCGCCATTGGAAGTTAGTTTGACACCCCCGGCCTAGAGGAAGCAGGGAGGAGCCCAGCCTGTGGACTGAAATCCTCCTAGATTCTCATTCTCCACTGAGAACAGAACAGCAGCCCTCAGTGTTTCTGGGCAGTGGGATCCATGATTCTTGGCCTCTCCCTGCTCGCGCTGTGCTGGCCATAAATTCACCCGCCATTTCTCAGAGATCATGGGGAAGGCTGCTTGCTAGCACCATCAGTGTATACGGCAGATTGGAGGGGACAAAACCCAAAGCAGCGATGTCCTGGTCAGCTTCACATACAGCCTGGATTAGCCAAGACTATCGACACTGGGCTGGGAAACATACCTACCCTGCTGGTTTCAAATAAGGCTGGACAGCATGGATAGGAACAAGCTCTATTTAAAGAAAGCAATATTGCAAGGAGGTCTATAAGGATGGTTCAGCCAGGAGGGAGGTGGGCTGTGCACAGGGCCTGGAACCGCAGAGGAAGGTCTGCAGCAAGACACATAAAATGCTTCCTTGCTCAGCAGCCATTTCCCAAGCTGCGGAGAGTGAGTGGGCAGAGAAGAGACATCTACCAGGTACCTGCAGGCAATGGAGCTCATCGGGCATGTCTGTTGCCATGGTGATTCCTTGTAGCAACACATTAGGCTTCAAGGTGGATGTCTAAAGTTAGGCAGTGGGGTTTATATTTTTGCTTCTCCTCTTCAGCACAAACTGTAAGCGATGAAGTGTCTAAAGCCCAGAGCAATCCAGGGGATGGGAGCATGTCAGGGAGGGTCACGATACCTGTGTGTGTGTGCTAGCAAGAGCATGTCTCTGTGTGTCTGAATGACATAGAAGGGTGCACGTGTGTACGTGAGAGAGTCCGGGAGCGCAGGCTGTGTGCACGTGAGCAGGAGCATAAGTCTGCAGGAGGAGCTATCGGTGCATATTAAACAAAGGTACCTACTTCAAGATACTGGCAGTATTAGCCTTGTATTTTCTTCCAGGGAAGTCTGTATGCATTGCACCTTCCCTTGCTTTGCCTGGTGCTCACACTTGCACTGGGAGCTGCTGGGCCACATTCGCCGCTTTTACTTTGCAAACTTCCAAATGAGAAGTGGGCACTTACCCAAAATAAATCTGAGTCTTTGGGAAAGGCTGAAATGCGAAGAGTTCTACAACAAAAGCAGCTGTCTATAGGGGAGAACAGTGGATGCAAGCAGTACAGTGCACATGACTGCATGTCCACTCCGCCTTGCTGGATGCACAATGCAAACCTGGCCTTTGGGAAGGCAGGTACTCCCAATGGCATGCACGCTATAAGAAAATGGCAAGGAGACCAACATGTTAAACTGGGAGAGTGGGGGTGTCTTAATAACAAGCTAGAAAACAAACCACTCAGAGCCTTTGGTGTAGATTAATATTCACCGTAAAATCATCTCTGTTCTCCGTTATCCCCTTTCCTACCGTCCTGGCTAGAGTGGAAAGGGAATTCATGCTAATTAATTGGGATCCAATCCTGCTGCCATTGACATCAATAGGTAACTTTGCCACTGACTGTAATGGGAGTAGGTTCAGGCACTTTTCTTTTTCTCCTCTCTCACAAAATTAGTTATGGAACTAAACTCCCAGACGTCCTTATACAATGCCCTGTACTCTTCACTGTAGTAACAAGACTCTGTATTTCTGTCCTGCCTACAATCCAAGGAAATCAAAGTGCTTTATAGACATGAATTAATCAAGCCTGCCTGGGAAGCAGTTCAAGATTATGCCCATTTTACACAAGGGGAAAATGAGTCACAAAAGTCCCTGCATACACTAGACAAAAGGAAGTTGCAACAAAACCTTGGTTGGAACACACTGGGTTTATGAATTCTATGCAGCCCCTTGAGTCCACAGGTGGTTGCATCAGTTGGTTGCAACACCTGGGACAAAGTTGTAGTTCAGGTGTAATCAGTGCAATTTACAACACTCTCTCTTCAGATAGACAGGAGAAAACAAGCACTGCAGGCTGCAGCTATGTTGTTTCAGCCAGTCCTCCTAACCCCGTCTCACAAAGCAGTGCTTTGTATTTGGAAAATACCTGAAAGCCTCTTCTCCTACCAGTGATGCGGAGCAGGATGAGGTATATCAGGAGTCCCAGTATGTACTGGTACATCCACACATCGCATTTGTAAGCTGTGCTGTGTGCAGTTACTAAATAAACCATCTCAAGGACATGCAAAGGAACCACACATTTCTTCCAACTGTTGCCTCTGTAACAGTTTTCCCTCACTGTAAACAGATTCTTAGAGGTGGAATTATTGGATCAAAGACACACAGAGCCAAGAAAAGAAACCAGATCTCCTAAATCTCAGTCCTGGGCCGTGGAGCTTGTGAAGAGGCAGATATATAGCATGGAGCTGCGGATATCCAGATGGAGGCTGGATGGTCCTAGGGAACTGTACTTTCAAGGCCATTTTAACCAAGTCCACCCTTATCCTTCCTCCACATTTTCCCCTCATCCAAGGGAAGCCTACTTTAATTCGCCTCTAACAGCACCTCCATTGTCAAAACATTTTATTTCATTCTTCACTGATCAGCAAAGTTCCAGTTCTCCCAGGGACCACAGTAGTCTCTACCAGCACCTCCATTGCAAATTCCAACACAAGTGAACGGGTGCTTGGCAATGCAGGGGCTGCTAACAGCTGGTAGGATGTACTGCCAGGGGTGGCAGCCCTTCCTTATGGAAGCTCCAACTGCAGAGAAGCCTGTGCCGCAAAATCCATCAATCCAACTACAACAATGCATGTGAGGTTGTAAAACACCAACCCAGCCCTCCCTCCTTCCTAAACCACTTCCTGCATCTCCCGCTTTCAGGCAACACCAGGGGCTTGGTTATAAATGGATCACACAATAAAATGCAGCCTCTGGAAGATTTCTAATGCTTAAAATATGAATATTTAATCGAGGCGAGGTTTTGCTAATGGAAGACAAAGGCAGGCGTTTCTGACTATGCTGGGAATCAAGGCATGTTCCCGACTATGCTGGGAATCAGCCTACAACTAGAGGCAGAAAGTCAAGGGAGAAACTGGCCTGAAATTCTTAGGGCTCAAAAAAGAATATTTCTTTTGTTTCCTCCCCTCCATTTTTGGCCTTTTAGTTCTTTGTTCCATCAGGGAGTAGAAGTGAAGCTGCTCTCCAGAATGGAGGGCCTCACAGCAGAGAGAAGCCTTAGTCATGTCCCAGGTGCACTACAAGACACAGTAACTGTGACAAGCATACACCCATACCTGGTCGTGCTGCACATGCTCGGAGTGAGGAGGAGCTGGTCTTGTTATAGCTGCCACTGGGACTAAAGATATGGCATCCATTTGCAGCTGCAGATGGTAAATGGAGGCCTTGCCCCCTTCCCCCACTTCCCTAGCAAAGAGGAGAGAATCTTTAGCCAGTTAGAGTTTCTCCCTTATAGTGAAATTCTGCTTATAAAGAAATAGTTTTGTAGAGGAGGACACGTCTCTATCAGAGGCTCTACGGCAACAGGAGTCTGTTTTTTCTTTTAAACTAGCAGGAATATCTGATCAACACCCCACAAGCCTTAGGAACGCCTATTTTAAATCTAAAATCCCAAAGCAATATTCTGTGATACCCTGAAGATGAGACAAGGACACAAGAGATTCTTGAGCAGGAGGCCATTCCTAGGCTAATACAAACTGACCTGGAAAGTGACTGTGAGGAGGAAGAGAATAATTGTACTGGCACCACTCTCCCTGAAAACCCTGGGTCTACTGGTCATCTCTCTCCCGGGAACCTCTTTGAACCATAGTCACTGTGATTTAATGGCCAAAACCACAATGCCTTTTTTTCTTTCCTCCAGCTGGTACTGCAGCATCTGCAGAGAGCTGGACTCCACTGTGCCCCTCTATGCAACAAAACTGCCAACCAACTTACACTGCAGGAACTTTCTTGTCAGTGTTGGCTAGAGACAAAGCATCGGGCAGTGAGAGCAGAAATTGATTTGCAGACACCAAGCCGCGCTTGCGATCTCAGCTGTGGAGGTAGCAGATTTGATTGTAAGGGAGGGGAAGAGCTATGAGACAGCAAGATACCACTGCTGCAGTCACTTTGTTGGTAATAATCGTGTGCTTGAATAATGGGAGAGGGACACATACCATGTATTATTTTGTATTGCACTTAATCAAAAACATCTGGCCCTTCAGTCTGAGGATCTGAAAGCACTTTACAGGCATTAATGAATTTAGCCTCACAGCTCCTGTGTGAATTAGGCCATTATACTCACTTTACAGATAGGGAAACTGAGGCACAAAGCAGGGAAGTGACTTGCCCAAAGTGAGCTGGGAACAGAACAAAGATCTTCAGTGCCCTGAACTAGTGCCAAGACCACACGGTGGATGGGCTCTGTAAATCTTGTTTTGACATAAAGGACAATAATCTGACACGTTTTCCTTGTTCTTAGTTGGGGGGTGATTCTAGCTCATAGATCCATTGCGAGGAAGGCTCCATGTTGTCATGGCACGGGTTATAGAATCTGTTATTCTCATGTTCTGACTCAAGACATTTGGGGATTTTTGTGCAGGGGTGGGGTGTATGAGCTGATGAGAACTGAAATAACCTTAATAGCTGCCAGACCAAACTCTTGGCTGCAGGAGAGACTGAGAGAGGATAGGAACTCTTCTCCTTAGGGTTAGTAGTTCGTTCACGGTCAAGGGAGTCCTAGAGGCTGTATCTTCTCTGGGTTTTGGTGGGAAAGGACAGGGAGCTGAAGCAGCAATGGCTCCCTTCTGCCTGCTTGATTATGGGGTAAAAGCTTTGCCATATAATATCCTTCAGGAAGGGGGACATCTTTTGAGGGGTGGGCAGTTGTGTAATGACAGGAGTGAAGGCGGCTCTCTAGGCTTTCACAATGTGATATGTTTTCCACTGAGGTCCTGACAACTGGGGAACAAATGAATGTGTGTGGGTTTGGGGGGAAAAGGGAATTCAGTGAGGAATCATTACAACAAGAGCAGGGGGGGCTTCCCAAGGATACAACGCTTCCGAGAGGGACACTTTCCTCTTCTCACAAGGGTCTAGAAACAACAAACCAGTGGCAAGCAGATCCCACCAAATTAAAAGGACAGCTGATTCCCCTGCAGCCAGAGACCAGGACCACTGAACAGCAGAGCTGGGCCAACTGGGGACTAGCATAAGGGGAACTGTGAACCCTGAGTTACTACTGGCTATTTTCCTTCAATTAATACTGCCAAATAGGCAGCCTTGGAGATAGACCATCATTACATACCCCTAGCCAGGAGAGGGCCCTTCTAGCACCGAGTGGGGTCATCTTTGTGACCCATTTGATCCTTGGCCTCTGCTGAAACTGACAGCAGCAGATCTGTGATAGGGTGAAGGATCTGGCAGGGAGGAGGAGCAGAAAATTGGCGACCTCAGTGTAAAGCACAATACAGAATCTAGAGATATTGTCAGCCGCAGCTCAGCCGAGGCCCAGGGCTGGAATAGCAGAGGGGCTGCAGCTCAGGAGTGAGCGGCACTGGCAGAATGGCGTGGGGAGCCCAGGACTGGAACTGGCAGAGCTGAATGAGTTAATCCACATCATCCCTCTGGAAATCCTTTCAGTGACTGACTGTAAGCCCTTCTCATTCTTGCAATGCAAAGTGCCCAGCTCTTCCAGTGATCTGTGCTTCACAGTTAGTGCACACTGCGGGTGACAGGGGCCTGCCCGGAGCCTGTGGTGACTGCACTGGGGGGGCCGTGTCCAGTGGAAGAAGGCAGACAGAATGAAATGTCCTCCTGCACTCAGTAACTATGGCAACTGCTGGTCAGAGGGAAAGGTCCCAGTCTTCCCAAGAAAAGCCGAAGGCTATGGGAGTGGGGTGGGGGCACGAACCGCAGCTGGGCACCCCGGTCACAGCTACAAAATACCCATAACACCCTTCACCTTTTACACTGATCTCTGCCGCCACAGATTCCCGCAGACAGGACTCTCTCAAGCTGAATGTTGGGCTAAATAAAGCCTGAGGGCCTTACCCAGGAAAGTGCTAGAGGCTGCCCAAAGGGCGCACTTCTGTGTGAGGGCTGGGCAGCGACAGAGAAAAGAACAGAGGCCTTGTGAGACTACAGCTTGCCAAGAACTTCAGGACCAGCTCTTCGGCCTGCAGACTGAAGCTAATCTTTAAAAATAAAGCCTATTTGGTGGGGAAGAGGGTTTAAAACAACAAGCTCAAGGGAAACATAAAGGGCTGGATTCTGCCTTAATTTACCCCCATGTGTCTCCATTGATTTCCCAGGAGTTACTCCTGATTTACACCAGAAAATGTAAACAGGAGAAGAAACATGCCCAAAGGATGGAAACTACATTGTTCTGGGTGTTAATTAGAAAGAGGGATTGTTTTGGGGGGTTTCTTTTGCATTAACACCCAGGAGTCCAGATTCCCAGCCCCCTGCTCTCTCCCCTCAGTGACTGTCCCTCACAGGACTGGGAATATTATCTAGCTCCCTGCTCTAATTTCTGTAGAACCATCCTACGTGGATTATGTGCCACTGGGGAGCATGAAGCATAGGACTGTATCGGCCTAGGGGCTCAAGAGCGGGAGTTTTGTGATTAAGATATAAACCTAGGGTCTACTGACTTCGAATAACTCCTAAAACATCATCATTTGGTCTTTAAAGTGGTGATGTTCTTTCTCCATTCCTTCTGCCCCTGCAGTCTGGGCCTCTCCACCACAGTGGGTGTGTAACTAATAACTCATTTAGGACTCCAGCATCTCTCTGTCATCATGGGCTCTGGAATTTCTATTGGCCACTTAGGAAGAATTTTGATGCACATTCCCACGGCTCTCTTTAAAAACAAACAAAAAACCAAAATAGTTCCATTCTGTGGTCCCAACAAGGTCTGGTCAATTGTGCTGCAGGGGAAGCAGCTCCTCTGAGTCACTCCAGATCAGTGTACAGCACTGTTATAACAAGGCAACTCTCTGTCATAATTCTGTCTGGGCTACAAGGCCCCCTCTCTTGCTCCATCACAATCCCTCCACCCCAATATTCATTCCCCCATCCTCCCATACTCAGTTCCCTGAGAAACCTGCGCCAGTTGCTTCAAGAGAAAAGGGAGGAATTGCTCTGTTTGGCACTGTCCAGCAACACGGATATCATACTCACGTTTATTTAGGATGACATTAAGTTTGTATAGTATGTGTAGAGGTTAAATCAGGACTCCTGGATTCTATTCCCAGCTCTTTCATTCTCTGCTGTGTGACCTTGAATAATCCTCTCAGACCAGAATTTTCTACCTTGTTACCTAAAGTTGGCTCTTAAATTCATAGACAGGTGGCTTGAATCACAAAGATGCGGAACACCCAGCAGTTCCCACTGAAGTCAATCAGAGAAATAGGCTCAACGCCTCCATGGGCCAGTCAGCCCTCGACATCTCTGCTGAAACTGCCAATCAAGGGAGCCAATCAGTGATGGTTACAAAGGTTTTGTGTGTGTGTGTGTGTGTGTGTGTGTGTGTGTGAGAGAGAGAGAGAGATGTGGATACTTGTCCAAAAGAGATCACCAACCTCTCTTTTTAGACTGGCCACTGAATGGCCATCAGACACTAATGCCTTTTACTCTGTTAACTTGCACTGGATTTGAGGAAGTGACCTCCAGATAAAAGGCTCTGAGTCCCATTACCCATTCTCCAAGCCACCTAACTTCCCCTGCAGTTCATGATTCCTTCATTCCCTGCAAAGAAATCACTGGACAAATGTTTCAGTAAGGCCCAAATACATGAAGTATTCCCTAATGTTTCTTAAACTTTTCTTGCCCGGTTTTGCTTTCTGCCCCAGGGCCTGGCCAGATGCTGTTTCAAAGATAAAAAGCCTCATGCAGATTCCATCCCCCTTACACATTCTTCACTTACATACTTTCACTGAAACAGCTGCAAATGCACAGCTGGAGGAGGAAAAGAAACCAGGCAGCCCAATCAGACTTTAGCATCTCCGAGAGGCTGACCAATCAGAGTATGCCAGGTACTCTACAAGGCCGGAGTTGAAACTCCTGCTTTAAAACTGCAGCAGCGACCCCAGGGACCTGCTGGCTGAACTAATGGAGCAGAAAACATTGCTCCCTACTTTGTCTGAGGACTGGAATGGCTTTAAAGAGACCGTGTACAGAAATATACAAGGCAGGGTGCTCACTGCAAGCAATCTCTGCTAACAGGAATTTACATTTCTATTTCTTTTGTCCCCAAGATTCCCGAAGCACTACGTATGTATGTAGCAATCACTCGCCTACCAACAAAATGCAGGCTTTGGGATGAAATGTGATAGCTGTCTGCCCCAACCACCTCCACTAAACTGGCACTGAAAACGTTGGCACTCCCAAAAATCCTTGCCGCTGCTTTTACTTTTGTATATGACATTATGGATGAGCCCCACACAGAGTTTTGAGATGTGGATCTATGCTTCAAGGCCAAACCAGAAGCCTGAATCCAAACACTTCCACGAAACTCAGATCCGGATCTGATTCCGGTTCCAAATTTTGCAGTTCAAGCACATCTCTGCACATTGTAAAGGATTTCACACCAATGTGCCCGCCCTCCCCTGGCTCCCAGTTCACTTTCAAGGGACTGTCCACAAACTCTGTAATGCATTTGGCAAAGGGGGAGGAGGCTTCATTTTGCGTGTGTGTTTCATTGTTACAAAATGTTAAAAGGGGTGAGTGGTGCTTGAATATCCCCAGAACACGTCTCATGTAATTTATGGACAGCCCAGCCCCCGCCCATGCCATTTTAAGGCCTTAGTCTTAATCTTCAAAGCCACCAATGCAAAGGACCTCCCTGACCAACTCTACATCAGAGACCACCTCCATGACCTCTGAAACAGCTCTGCTCCTCTGTCAGCATGCAGTTAACACAACATAGAATCAAGCTCAGGAGAGGCAGAGATTGTTCTTGAGGAACGCCCTTGTCTATGGAACAAGTTTCTGAGAGAGATACGAGTGACCCAAAGCCTGGCCCAGTTCAGATCATGGCGCAGAACCCTCTTGTTTGCCACAGTTTCCCCCTCCAAGCGAAGACGGGATTACTAACATGTTAGGAAAACTAGTAGGCAGAGCAGTTATGTGTGTGAGTGGTGGGGGGGGGGGGGGGTTGAACCTTTGCATGAGTGCATCAACTGGACTCAGGGGGCAAAACCCAGGCTCCACTGAAATCAAAGAGGCGGTCAGACTAAATGATCATAATGGTTCCTTCTGGCCGCAAAGTCTATGAGTCTAAAGTCAAAACTCCCATTTACTTCAGTGGGGCCAGGATTTCACCCAGGAACTGTGTGTGTGTGTGTGGGGGGGGTGGTCATGCCTTCTGATTGCTTCACACCTGCAAGCTCCTCTCACCTGGATGCATGATTACGTAGAAACTGTCAGGGGAATACACAATTTCCTGGCCACTCTGCCCCTTTTACTGATGTCATAGATTCCAAGGGATCATTGTTATCATCTAGTCTGATCTCCTGTACAAGGAGCAATGGTCTCAATTTGCCATGTGGGAGGTGTAGGTTGGATATTAGGAAAAGCTTTTTCATTAGGAGGCTGGTGAAGCACTAGAATGGGTTACCTAGGGAGGTGATGGAGTCTCCATCCTTAGAGGTTTTTAAGGTCCCACTTGACAAAGCCCTGGCTGGGATGATTTAGTTGGGGTTGGTCCTGCTTTGAGCAGGCGGTTGACTTGTTTCTCAACCTTTTTGATACCAGGGACCGGCTTCTGGTTGTGATTAGAAACTGGATTTATACTGGGAAGCTAGCCTCTGTCATCAGCTATGAAGGAATATCACTCCTTCACAATAAACTGCCCTTCGTTTTGCAAGGGGTTGTCCACTGTTAGTCACCCCACAATCTCAGTGGGTAGCCAAGAGAAGAAAAGCAGCATTTACCAACATTGTTCCCCCTCCCTAACAAACCATAGCTACACATCCTGCAATTAAAATCACCATTCTGCATGCAGTCATTGCTGCTGCCGCCTGGGATTTCTTCACGTATTTGAGTTCACATGCCCACACAGTTGGAATGTGTTCAAGACTCCAGAACAATTCCTCAGAAAGCGAGGGAAGGGGGGGGAGGGGTACAAGCTGCCACCGACCAGTTCACACATGCCTCTCACACTTTGCTTCCCTAGCCCCAACGCTCACAGAAAGAAATGTTTCTTTACTTGCTGGTTTCTCACAAAACCTCTTCGTTTGAAATCAGTATAGTCATATAGTCATTCTCCTCTACATTCCTACAACACTTGTGGTGCCCTCAACACTGACATCTCCCCAGCTAATACTGGCAAAATTGGTCATGTGAAAATGGATCCCAGTTCTGCCCCTCCCCACAAGATGCCACTATCTAGAGCAGCACTATAGTCCTGGGATTGGGAGTCAGAGATTTGGGTTCCATTCCCAGATCTGCCACTGACTTGCTGTGTGACCTTGGGCAAATCACTTGCTCTTGTTGGCATCCTCAACAGAGAGGCTGAATGGACCATGGAGTCTGAATCCCCCTCTCCCCATTAGAGATGACCTCTTCAGATCTGGAGTTGGGGCACATTTTGGGAACAATGTCAGGGAAGCTTCCATTACTGCTGCCTGTACTGTGTCTGTTCTTTGGGGAAATAACGGACTTCAGTCTCCAGGGCTGCCAATCTGGCACTAAATTCACTAAGTTTAAGAAACAAAACAAAACAAACGAACAAACAAACAAAAACCAGCAGCAGCAAGCAGCAAATCTCCATCAATCCAACCTGTTAATAAATCCATTTCATCATAGAGTCATTTTCTTTTCATCCCATTTTTCTTGCTAGTGAAAAATTGAGGTTAAACTAATCACTTTCTTTCCCTAGCCACCTCTGCTGGCTGCCGGATAACGCAACAGAAACGTAAGCTTTTGACAACATAATGACTTTGTTATTAAAAAAAAACTGTACTATTTCCCAGGGCAAATCCTATAATATTAAATCTCTGAGCCAGGCAACGTTGTCCTTGACACAGCCAGCGTGAGTATTTTGCATGAACAGGTAGAAGGACGAGATGAACTCTAATAGGAGATGTGCTCCTGCACATAGATCTGCAGTGTTTAGAAATGCAGGGAAAGAGATCAAGGATCTGGAAAAGGATCCTGTCTGAAGGACTAGTTGTCACAATGGATTAAGTTATGCATCTTTTAGGTTACAGTTTTCAAACGTGGCCCAGGTCACTGGGAACTAGAAGTCATACTCATCTGAGGGCTAATTCACAGCATATGTGAAATGAACTCATTGGCACCAACTTACCTCTTGGTTGGCAACCGTAGAAGAGAAGCCAAGATTTGAATGGGCTGTGGAGAGTGAATCCTCCTTTGAGCCCTACAAGTGGTGCCTTGCTCCAGAGGGTTATGCCCTGGGGTGGTGCTGGTGAAGGCTGTATTGCAGTGTCCAGCACTGTCTACTGGGACACCTTTCCTAAGAACGCTGCACTTTTACCATGAAATATATGCCAGGAAACCAAGCCTGGACAATAAGCAGAAGAAAGAGGAATGGAATGCAGACACATCCTCACACTTGTAATCTCATCATGTCTTAATGCCACAAAGAATATATTCAGAGGGTATTTTTACAGTATTTTTTCTGCAATTATTTTCTTAACATTTTTAAATAATTATCATGTTTGCCAAAAGACAGAGTTAATTCTGAGAAAGCTCATAAAAGAGAAAACAATAAAGCCAAAGCCAAATCATGATTTTCTTTGTACCCAACATTTATGAGACATCCTCGTGGCTGCAGGAGATGAGTCCAGCTCTAAGGCAGGCAGGCGGGGTGGTGGGGCAGGGTGGTGGGATGGGGTGGGAGAGACTGGGACCAGCTGGGCAAGAAGACTAGCACAGGGAGCCAAGGGTGGAGTCAGGGCCCATAAGAAAGACTGAAATTGAATGAGGAGCTGGGAGTGGAGGGGGAGAATGGAGCTGGCCAGGCAAGGAGCCTGGGGTGCAGAGAGGAATAGGGACAGTCGGGGACTGTTGGGGGTGGGAAGACTGATCTCGGGTAAGGAGCAGGAGGGGTGCAGGGACATGCATCTCTCACAAAGAACTAGGTGGGAAAGAGTAGGACTGGCTGGTCAGGGAGATTGGGACTGGGATGAGGAGTCAAGGTTGGAGGGAGATGGAAGAGAAAGGATTGAAACAATGAACACCTGGAGGGGACAGGGCGGAAGAGATAAGGCTTGTAGGAACATGGGCAGGAGGACCTGACAGCCATAGCATGCTGTCCTCCACAGTCTCGAATGGAGTCCAAGATTCCTGAGTCTCCTCATTCCTCTGCTGTCAACAAATAGCTGTGTAACCCAGTGGCAGAGTGTATTTCATCCCCTTCTCATGCTGGTCCACACAGAGGATAACAACCTACTACTGCTATCAATAACTCCTGGATAGCTCAAGTGGCAGACGTCTGTGCGGTGGATCTAAAGGTCCAAATCCTGCTGATGATCCTTAAGGGTGTCAATACGATGTCACGTGGTTGAATTTCTGTTTTTCAGTTTGCTTTTTTAAAAACCTAGACTAACCCAAACCTTCCACTGGTGGTCACCACCTGTCTGTTCTTCATTTTCTGGATACTCAGCTGGTGACTCTGTCTGATTTGCAGACGTGCTGAGTGCTCACAGCAATTAAAGTCGATGGGAGCTGTGCTTTGAATGTGTAAAGTACTATAGAATGCTAAATACTTGGAAGAATCAAGCTTCAGATATCTCAAATTGACCTTAATTTCTCTGTGGCTGTTTCCTATGTGTAAAATGGGGATAACACAACCTCGCATCTCACAGGAGTATGGTGAAGACAAACTAATTAATGTTCGTGAAGCATTCAAATACTATAGCGGTGAGTGCTATAGAAAAATCCAAACGGAAATGAATAATTCTGTCTTCAGAGCAGGGTTTGAACAGTGTGCAGTAAGCAAGGCTTGGAGCCACAACTTGGACAATGAGGAGAAAGCAAACTAGCTTCTCATTCAGTGAGTCCCATCCACCTTGTGCACTGAACAAGGCAGGGGCTGTCCTAGGAATTTTTACAGCTCAGCAATTCCCTCTGCTAGTGTAACTGTGTCCTACTCTCTCCCCCTATTGTTCACCGTGTATTTCTTTGAAAGAAAGTGTTGTCTCAGGGTTAGAGAAGGGGAGACTAGGAGTCTGGACTGTAGGGTTCTGTTCACATCTCTAGAAGGGGAGTGCAGTTTAGTAGTCAGAGCAGAGACTAAGAATCAGGAACCCCGGGTTCTCAAGCCAGCTTTCCACCAGACTTACTTTGTGACCTTGGGAAGGCCACTTCACTTATTTGTCCCTCGTGTTCCTCAACAGTAAAATGGGTTTAAGGCTGACCTACCTTATAGAACTTTGGATGAGGCTCAATTCATTAGTTTGCAAAATACTTTCAGATGCTGAGGTGGAAGGAGCTCTGGAGTGCAAATATAATCACGATTGTTTGCCTCCTTTATCGTGTCATTTAAAGCATTTGGGGATGGTGTGCACAAGAAGGATGATATACAACCGACAGTTGTTTTGCAGCATCTCTGATTCTCTTCCCTGGGATCTTTGCCCTCCTGATGGCCAATTCACCTCTACCTTTGTAAGATGACAATCTCCCCTGGCCCACAGTTCTGTACCAGGGCTCAGAGTGCATCTGGACAGCCAAGCCTTGTCAACTGGAAGCAATTCCCTCCAGTCCCCTGTGCCACAGCTGCATAACCACCAAACAAGCTGGGCCTCACCTGTGTACAACTCCCAGAAGAGAAAGCAGCTGCAGCTCACTTCTGTCTTGGAACTCTGGAGTATGTCACTGTGCCACAGGGGGCATCCAAGGCCGGGCGGGGGAGATGGAGTAAGATGGTGATGAACCCTTGGCTCACCTGAGCGTTTACGACGTTTACACAGCAGTTCACATTGTCCAAGCAGTTAGAGGCGAATGGGTAACCATACTGGCCTCTGCCTCTGGCTTACAGGGGATTACTCAGAACTTCCTGTGAAATCTTAAGACTTTCAATGGCACTTTGAACAGAGTTGGCTCCAGCAAAGACAACAGCTCTGGAATTATTGAGCCCGGCCCCTGCCCCGCTTCACTTATACTACAGCAGATATTACTTTCATGCTCTGTTTTTTAAAATTGTTTATTCTATGTCAATTTACTTTCCCTAATGACAGGGAGGAACAAGCTGACAGTGGGGGCTTTTCAATTTCCTAGTGTAGCCAGCAATGAATGGGAGCTGCCTAGGCTCCTTTAACAAAGATTATAACCAGTTAGTGCCATGGTTTGTGGCCACAACATAGTTAGCATAGCTATATCCAGAGACCCCACATGGTGGTGGGGGGGAATGGTACACTTTACTGGGGTCCGGAGGCCCGGCCCAGGCTGCAACCCCCATGGATATGTGTGTGGGAGGAGGCTTGTATTACAAGTTTGTACTGGGAACGAAAAAATTATGCTTGGGCCTGGGCTATAGCGACCATGTACCATTCTTCTCAGCACCTGATGCAGCTTTGCATATTGGCTGAAATAGCTTTCCATTCCCCTTAAGTACCCATGTCATGGAGTGGAGGACTGACAATGTGGCAGTCCTTTGCCCTCTCACTCTAGCCCCCTGTATGCATTCTTGCAAGACCCCCACAAATCCTGTCTCTGTTTACTCAGAGGAACCATACTGGTTCTGCTGCTAGGTCAGAATTTGCCCTTCAATAGCCTGATTTTCAGAGATGCTGAGCACCTATAATTCCCACTGACGTCAATGGGGAGATCTGGGTATCAATCATCTCCACAAACCAGGCCACCAGTGCCAACCTACGGTTGGATAATTCCCCCTCAATTTTAAAGCACTCAAGTTCCGTAAAGCCTCAGCAGGTTACAGTTGTCCCACAGTGGCAGCACTATAGGAACGGCTTGATTAATATTTCTGTTAAAATCCCCCATTTGTGGAGTTTTATAACTGCCATGGAAACATTTGCTCCAGGCTGAAACGCAATGTTTTACATAGCTCATGCCAAGATCAAATCGAAGAGTTTAAAAAAAAAAATCAGTTTGGACATATTTTAAGTTAACAGGCGTAAAATATTTGGCAAGTCCGTAGTGTTTAATGTAGTGTACATTTTTATTTTTGACAGCGAAAACGTCCCATTAAATGACCGAGACAAAGAACTATGAAAAGAGTCCGTTCCATCCTTGCAATTCTGCAGCAATGCTGTGACTGACACACGGCTGCCATCTGAGGCACTGAGCAGTTGTGGCCATGAACAAATACGTGGCATTTTTGTACGAGTGCAGGGTTAACATGAGCATTCTGGTCACATTCCACCTCTGATCATTACATCTGTCTTCCGAAATGTCTTCTGCAGTTTCAGCTCGATCAGGCTACTCTACTTCCTGTCCTACACTGTGTGCAGTGTTACTACGCACTGTCAAAAGCTGCGGTGATCCTTTACAGAGGTGGCTGCATTTCAGTGGTAGGGGAAGGAATTCCTGTCAGAAGACAAGATCCAATCTTGCATCCATTGAAGCCAATGACAGTTTTGCCATAGTCTTCAATAGGAGAACTGGACTCTGACAGCTGTGGGGGATCTGCTATATAATAATCTAAGCATATTGATATGTACCCTAGTTATTGAGACAGACTGTGTAACTTATATTGGGGTGGTGGAACATTTATTATACACTTTTACTGTGTTAACTCAATGGGGACTGTTGGAAGAACAAACAGGAAAGCAGCACAATGGCTCCCCAGATAAAGACATCTAGGTACACCCTTGAAATACACTGGGGCTGATCAAAAGGATTAAGCAGCTTTTAAAAGACACTCTCCTGAAACAGGCAAGAAACTGGTTTGTGAGTTAAGGGAACGGATTATGCCACCCAGACCCTAGCTGTCTTGGGAGGTCTATAGGACGCTTAGGCCTACTAGGGATGCCTTGTGAAAGATGGATAGACACCTGGTAAGCTAGACATACATGCAGTCTGTTTATTGTTTTAAGATCTGTTTTCTCCTGAATGCTTTTGTACTGAATAAATAATACAACTTTAGATGCTCTATGATCAACTGAACAGATAAAGAGTGTTTTTAAAATCTAGATCAGTGCATCCTCTGCTCCATCATGTCAAGCTCTCTTGGGTGAGGGAGAGTTTTTAGTGTGCTTGGGCAGTTTTAAAGAAGCTGAGCCAGGAAACTCAGGAGGTACAATAGGTAGTTTTCCACCCACAAACATTAAAAAAAAACAAAAAACCAAGGAAATTCACACACACAAAGCATCTATTAAAATATGTTTCTGGAGCTGGCTTGGAACCAGAGCTGGGATATTCTGTGGTAACCCTTTGAATCCTGAGGGCTTGATACTGCTTAAGTACATTCTTCACAGCAATGATTTTCATACTCTGTGCTACATATATACTGTTGTGCAGAAAACTGCTACATGTGGGTATGCAAGGTTGTAGGGAAAAATATGTATGACACTTAATGTGATTTGAGAAATAGTATAATTACATTATTTACAGATGGAATGATAATGCATACCCGCAATGGGACACAGTTAAGGTTGTTTGGACAGCTGTAGGTTTTGACATTCCCTGACTTTCAAATGTGCAGTAACACAGTGTTTTTTGCTTGAGATTGTCTTTCTTTTCTTGTGGAAAACAAGCAAACAAGGCAATCACTTATGAAACATGTAAGTTTCGTCGCTCTGGGATGATCTGATTTCACACCTTCCCAATCTAGCTGCTCATGACCTGGCTTCTCAAATCCAGCTCACTCAGATCAGAGTCTCCAGAATCTGGCTTATCTTAGTTTTGGCCTCCTGAGCCCAGCCATCCTTAACTCTGGGTGATTTCAAATAATTTGTGCTATTTCTTTAAAAAGAAAAGAAGCTCTTTACTGCAGATCTTACAACTTTCACAGTAAAAAAGCATAGAGAATCTGTTTGGGTATGCTGAAAACATTCCGTTTGGTATGTTGGCTACGGTATTAATTTAGCACACAATCCACAAAACCCTTGGTCATGCGAACATTTCTTATTCACACAAGTTGCCCCTTTGACTCTATTAGGACTGCTGCATGCGTAAAGGTTACTCTCAAAAGTAAGTGTTTGCAGGATAAGGCCTGAGTGCCACAGTTAGTACTGTTACACTCAGCCTCAGCAAAACTCCACTAAGCTTTAAATGCCTAATGTGCTTTGATAAACCAAGGTATCAGTGCAGTTCTGCCACAGCGTGCAGGTTCTTTCAATGCAAAGCTGCGTAAGCAGTTCGTGGGACCCTCTCCGCTCTCCTAATCCCCAGCAAATGTACAAAACGACACCCCAAGAAACAGACACTGGTCTCCTACACTCATCAGTACTGGAATTTACTATATTTCTCTGCCTTTTTCCTAGTCTTCTACCCCCACTTGAGCCAAGTCATTGTCATTTTCTTTTCCCTTCCCTCTTGGAAACTAGATAGTGAAGAAGGATCAGGCTACACAAAAAGTGGGATGGCAGCCAGCAGCATGTGTGGTGCCTGAAAATGTATTGCTCAACACCATGAATAAGAACGAATGACATATGGACAGCCCCTCTCCGCGAGAAATCCCGAGGTTCTCAACAAACCAAATACACAAGGATCATTTCACCCACCACTGATATGCAGCCATCTCTGGGGTGGAAAGTTCTCCCATTCTGCCCAATATTAAGCAAAAGTTTAGGACAGGAAGTGAGGAGGAATTTAGGGCGACAGCATGGAATTAATTGAACTACAATGTGACTAGGACTGCATTAGCACCTTGACTCTTGAAAAAAATGCTTGAACATCTAGGTTTTATATTTCATCTGAAAGAGAGAAGTATAAAACCCTCCAAGCGAAACATAAGGAAAACCAACCAATAAAACAAAATTAGGGTGGAGATATAGTTACACTGTAGATACTTAAGGGAAAGGAAATGTTGTCATTCTATTTTCTGTGTACTGCACCTTTAAATGTAGAGAAGTGTCACTGTCTGCTTCAGTGGCATCTGTGATGTCATTTGTGATGTTGCAGTTCCAATGCAGAATAGCACAGAGACAATCACAGTATGCTCTCTCTCTTGGGGATAGTGTAATCATGGAATGCTAACCTGCACTATACTGTTCAGCCACTAGGTAGCACCTTTTAAAAATGAACCTCAGCCACACCTGAGAGCATTAAAGGATCTTAGGATGAACACTTCTGATGTGTATAAGCAAGCTGTGTGTAAACCATCCATTTGTGGTACAGAGGAACATGACATGGTGTCAGGAGTAAACTAAGAATAGAAGCAGAAGAAACAAAGCAACAAAGATTGCAGGATCTCATCAACATGACATTCTTCAATGCCCCAGAGAACTTCAATCTTCAGAATGGACAGATTGGAAGCAGCATTTTGCAAGATTTCACATTGCTACCAAGCTGCACAAAGAAACTGGAGATATACAGGTATCGTTTTTTAAATTTATGGTATGGGGAAACAGGCAAAGCATATCTTTAAATCCTTTGACTTTACTGAAGACAGTCACAAAAATGACTATGAAAGGATTCTGGCTATGTTTGATGCATATGTTATACCTCAGAGAAATATGGCTTATGAAAGAGCATGTTTTCATGAGAGAATTCAAGAACCAGGGGAAAATGCTGAATGTTTGATAAGAGCTCTGCATACCTTGGCTGAAAACTGTGATTTTGGGAATGCAAAACATGAAAATATCAGAGACAGGCTGGCTACTGGGTTAACAGATAAAAACCTTTCACAATGGCTACGACCGAAGAGAGATTTAACCCTAGCCACAGTTATACAGATAGCTAAGCAGTCAAAATTAGTCAAACAGCAAAACAAAAGGCGTGAGCAACTTGAAAAACGGGAAACTAGCTTAGAAGCTAAAAACAGACACTTGAGTGTCAAAAATAATCATCATAAAACCAGTGAGAAATGGAGAGAGAACTTCTAGGCTATGCCCTGGTCTACACTACAAACTTATGTTGGTATAACTACATCACACAGAGATATGGAAAATCCACAATCCCTGAGTGATGCATTTATACTGACCTAACTCCTGGTGTAGACATGCTATGTTGATCCAGGAGGGCTTTTCCCGTTGACATAGCTACAGCCTCTAAGGGAAGTGGAGTACCTACACCAATGGGAGAAGCTCTCCCATCAGCATAGGCAGTGTCTTCATTAAGCGCTACAGTGGCGCAATGCTGTAAGTGTAGACAAGCCCTAAGAGGGGCAAATTCCAGCCTACATGCACAAGGTATGGAAAAAGTCATATCCCAAGAGATGGTGCATGTCCAGCGAGAGGCACATGGTGTAATACATGCATAAAATGTGGACGTTTTGCAGCTGTTTGCTGCACCAAAGCTGTCAGGGAGTTGACTCATATTACAATCAAGAGTCATTGTTTCTGGGATCTATCACTTGTGATGACAGAGCCTGCCTGGAGAGTGAAACTGAATATTCATGGCAAAACTGTTGACTTTAAAACTGACCCAGGAGCTGACATCACAGTCACCTCAGGAGAGACTTCAACCCCTCCCAGAGCTGAAGTCATCCTGACAGAGCTCTGACTAACCCTGGAGGTATTCTTAACTGGATGGGTCAGTTCATCACAGAAATAACGTACAAAAACAAAAGCTATGCATTCAGAGTGTATGTGATCAAAGGATCACAGATCAGCAGAGTTCTCTACTGCAGCGTGGCAGCCACGATGGACTTAGTGAGAAAGGTGGAAGAACTTGATGGAGAATTTGATGACACTGGACTTTTGAAAAGAGATCCAGTACAAATCAACCTAAGAGACAATGCTGAACCATACAGTGTACAAACACCCCTACTAGAAAGACCTTGGAATAGACTAGATGCAGATTTATACAACTTCAGAAGACATCATTACCTGGTTATAGTGGACTATTTTTCCAGATATATAAAAATAATGAATTTGAAAGACATAACATATCACACTTAAATATTTGCTCACTTCAGTATTCCAGAACAACTAGTGATGGACAACGGACTACAGTTCACTGCAGCAGAACTTATGACGAAAATAATATTTTGTTTGGAATGACTTATTACTAGCAGCCCACATTACCCACAATCGAATGGAGATGCTGAGAGAGCTGTACAGACAGCCAAGAAAATCCTACGGCAGAAAGATCCATTCCTTGCTCTTTTGAGTTACAGATCAACAATAATAACTGCTATTGGATATAGTCCAGCACAGCTCCTGGTGGGAAGACAACTCAGAACTACTGTTCCAATGTTAAAAAAGAACCTATTTCCATTGCGACCAGACACAAAAGAGAGCCAAACTGGATAAAAAAGATTCCAGACCAACCACAGCCAGTCATTGCAGCTAATGGACAGCCAGATGACCAAGTGTTATGTGTTCGGGTTGTGTAATTAGAAAACCAGTATGATTTAGAATTATTATTATAGAATAATTAACAGACTGATACGTACTGACCTTCAAAGACAGCGTGATAGTGTAAATATGGTAAATGGTAGGAATATAGAACGTAAAGGGGGAGATGCAATGGAATGCTAAACTGTATTATACTGATTGGCCAATAGGTGGCATGGTGTGTAAAATACTTTATTTAAATAAACCTCAGGCATACCTGGCAGAGCGTTAAAGGGTTTTACGATGAATACATCTGGTGTTACAAACTAGCTCTGTGTAACCAGTCCATATCTGACACAGGAGCATGACAGCTAGAGACATAGGGCCTGACCCTCTCTTATTTTATGCCTTGTCATTTACATTGAATAAAGTATTATCCAATCAGAATTTGATTTTAGGTACTTATATGGTCCCCATTACCATAGTATCTGAGCACCACACAATCTGTAATGTATTTAACCTCTCAACACCCCTGTAGGGTAGGGAAGTGCTATTATCCCATTCTACAAAAGGGGGAACTGAGGCACAAAGAAACTAAGTGACTTGTCACACAGGAAATCTCTGATGGATCAGGGAATAGATCCTAGGCCTTGCAAATTCCAGGCTGCAGCCCAGACCATTAGATTATTCTTCCTCTCCCATATACACGACAGATAAACATTATACACCCATTTTGTACAGGTATAACTGACGACACAATCAGGCCCTTTATGTTTGTTCTTCCTTTGTCTGTGGTCTTCCTGAATATGGAATAAGTCACCTAGATTGGGAAATACACATTGTGAGCTTGTGTATGGGATGAATAACAGTTTGCTGCAGGCAGTGCCGTGCAAGGGGATTGCCCCCACCTCTATGGTGACTTATTTGTCTGGATGTTTTGTACATCACAGTAAAAGGAAGGAAACAGAAAGAGGCTAAAGGAGAAGGAAGGAAGGAAAAGGAAAGCCCTGGCTTCCCTGCTGTTTCATTCTTCAGAAAGCATCATAAGGACCTTCTCATGGCCCTTTCCTAGCCCTGCACGAGGGGGTTCTCAAAACGTTGCACTCTGCTGATTGAAGTGCTCCATGGGTGAGTGAACGTTCTTTGGCCCAATGCCAGGATGTGCTGCTGCAAAGCCAGAGATGATTCTGGGTGTGCCTGTTCTCATCTCCCCTAATTAAACTCAGTATCTGCTTGTGGGACGCAGGGAGGGAGGAAGGAAGCTCGCAGGGCAGCTAAAGTTGCTGAAACCCTTGTGAGCCTTTCCCAAGAACCTGGCGGTGTCGTTTAACATCCTGTGCCGATGGGCCGGGGACAGGCTGAGCACTGTCAGAAAGGGTCTGGGAAAAGCCCATCCGGTTGCACTCTCACTAGCTCGGGGGCAGCTCCGTGGGAAGTCAAGGATTCTGGACTGTTGTAGCCCTGCCCTGGGGTAGCCCGGGGAGCTGCACTCTCCACAGCGTGGGGAGTCATGGGGAATGCAAGCCAGTGACAAACAGCATGATGGCAAATCCCAAGGTGATGGAAACCATTGCTGCCCTGTCACCTCATTAGGAAATGAGGAGCACAGGGTAGTGATGCGCTGTGGGGCAGCGACTCCCTGAGTCACAACGGCTGGTTTTTAACTGGTCTGCCTGGTTTCTGTGCTGCCCTGCTTGCCGATGAAAAGATTTAACATGCTGGGTTTTATTTTTTCACCAGCAACACATTACAGGGCTCCACAGCTCACCTCCCTGTGCCTGCACTGCAGCGCCGTGTTAGGAGCAGTCAAGAAAAATGATAGAGCAACAGAAAAATACACAGCTTGTGTTATTTTTTATTTCAAATGGTTCGCGACAGCTTTTTGGTAATAATTAGCTGTAGTTGGCATGAGGACCCCTTCTCCTGGTCGGGAGGGGTGGCCAGTGACTGAGTTTTCTGCATCTCGGAGGTGGGAACTCTCAGGGCTTCCCCTAGGGGGGCACAGCTACATGTCACCCCTTACACAGGGGGCTGAGCACTGATCACCAGATTGTTACACTTCTTGGGGTATCTCTTTGAGCTGGGCTGAGCCAGTCACTTCAATGTGGCCCCTGCAATCCTGCATCCAGGCTATCTGGTTATTACATCAGCCTTCCCCTGCTGAGAAAACGAGGCCTACCAGCTCGCCTCAGAGGTTGCTGTAAACGTAATGGAGGCCCAGCTCGCTCTGTTCTTACCCGGGTGTGTGTGGGAAGATTATCCTCTCATTTTACTGGTAGCAGGGCTACTGCTATTCCCCCCTCAGTATCACAGGCAAAGCCCAGATCAATCCCAGCCTCTCTGGGAGGCCCATGCCTGTGCTGCAGTTTAATGGTGTGGGGGAAACGGAAGGGCGTTCAGATGGCTGAACTGAGCTGTTTGCATGGAAGGAATGCAGGGCTCAGCAGAGACTGTCTAGACTTCAGCTAACCTCACTCCAAGGAGTTGGGGGGAGGGACAGACAGAGGGTAGAGTGGTGGGAGGGGACAGTGAAACAATCTCCATCTGTGTTCAACGCACAGAAATACACCGTTTCGATAGGGAAATGGGCTCATGTGTAAAACACACAGTCTCCTCTCTGCTGGGCTGCCTGCTGCTGCTAGAGGACAAGGAGGGTGGGTCACTTTTGTGGAATCAGATTGTTCACTGTGACAAGAACTGGGGCTCCGATTTTCTTATAAGCACCATTTATTAGAAGAACAACAGTACAGACAACACCCATGAAACACTATTGTCCGCCCAAACTCTACTCTGAAGGAAAAGAGCAGCTGATAAAGATCGCAATAGATTCCTTTGTTGGGTCTGACAAAGAGAAAGCACCTTCCATCCACGGATCTCAAGGCACTGTACAAACATCAGGTAATTTAGCCCTGCAACCCTGCCTGTGAGGAAGGAAAGTGGTATTATCCCCATTTTACAGCAGCAGAAACCAAGGCCCAGAGCAGTTAAGTGATCTGCCCAGGGTCATACTGGGAGTTAGTGGCAGAGCTTGGACTAGAGCTCGGGGGCCTGGGTCCTAGTTCTGTTCTGGCAACAAGTCAGAGAAAAATATTTGGTCCCACAGCTTGGAAATGTCTGTCACAATAACGCAGGACTTCAGGCCCAGGTCCACAAAGATACTTAGCTGCCTAAGTCCCTGTTTTAGGCTCCATTGCAATCCACAAAACTCCTGCTTGTCTGCTGCCAAACCGTGTAGGCACCCAAACTCACCTGGTGCCTAAGTTTTTGCAGTAAAAGCCCCCTAGGTACATGCACATTGCTGCCCCACTAGGTGTCCAGGGGCTTACCTCCTGCATTAGCCCGAGAGTGAGCCACAAAGCAGAGGCAGACGAATGCCTCTCTCACGTGTGGGGCCCAAACTGGTAGGTGTGTTCAAAGGCCACCTATCGGATTGGATCCCATTCAAAATCTGCCGGAGGAGGTGGTGGTGGTGCCCCTCACTTTATAACTTTTAGCCCAGTGGTTCGAGCACTCCCCTGGGATGCTGTAGATCCAGGTTCAATTCTCTGCCGGAGGGGAGAAAGGATTGGAACACGGGCATCTCCCATCCCTCAGGAGTGTGCTCTAACCACTGAGCCTTGGTCTAGTCTCAGGTGGGATTCCCTCAGTCCCTCCTCTTGAAGCTGTTCCACTGCCGCTAAATACTTAAATAGTCATTGGAGGAGGGGAACTGAACCCTGGGTCTCCAGTATCCCACACAGGTGCCCTAACAACTGGCCTGCAGAGTCATTCTCGTACTCTTTCTGGTCCAATGACTCAAAATATTTAACCCACAGTGGAACAGCTCCAACAAGAGAGATGGAGGGAGCCACACAGCAGAATATCCCATAGCTCCATGGTTACAGCACGCTTCTGAGAGGGAGGAGACCAGACCCCTCCACTCAGGCAGGGAGGAGAACTGACCCTGGGTCTCCACATCCCATGTGGTGCTCTAACCTAGGCTAAAAATTACCAACACAACCACCTCCTTCTCCTCCAGCTGTTTTGTGCAGAGTGAGGCAGGCAACTCACTCATACTCACCAGAAACAACTTAGAACGTAAGTTGCCTGACTCCAGGAGCGGGATTCCTGCTTGTGGATCACTAGCAGAGCTAGGGGCCTCCTGGACTTCGGTGCTGAACTCCAGGAGAAGGGCACGGCTAAGGACACACCTCTGTCATCAGCATCTCTCATGGGGTAGTTTAGGCAGTTCCCTACCTAGTGAGCTGGCTTTTGTAGTTCGCTTTCTAAGGTGCCTGTCTCTCCCCATGCATTGTATAGAGCCTAGGTGTCTAACTTATGCTTTATGGATTACAGTGTTGTTCATGTGACCTTCTAGGTGCCTAAAAGTTAGCCCCATGTTGCTCAGCATTGCAATGCCTAAGTCCCTTAGAGGAGCCAGGCCTTATCCCTTACAGCCAGATATGCATTAGAAACTCACATCCTGGGTCTTGAGCTCCTACCAGAACATATATTGAAAATGTTGCTTCATAACCAGAAACGGGGGCTCCCCGCTTTCAAAAAATCCATGCCACGACTCATAAGAAAAATGTAAAACCGGGCATTGCCCTACGTTACATATGATCTGCTCCTTTTGACTCACACAGGCTGTCCTGTTAACTGAGCCTTGCAGAAAGATGCTGACAACCAAACAAAACCAGCAACACAGTGGGGAATGCATTCTCACGCCTCCTTATTCCCTTCAGAGAACCCAGCAGAGTCCGTGCGAACGCTAACGTGTATGGGCCGCTTCTCTTTTCTATCTTTGCTTTCTTTAAAAGGAAAAACCAGGTAATTAAATGCCAACCCCTAAGATGGCACAGTGTTCAAGTTACACATGTAAACACAATGTCAGGGAAGGCAAAAACGAAGGTTGTCCTAATAACCTTAGTATCTGTATTAGGGATGTAAAAGTTAACCGTTTAAACGGTAATCAGCTGTATAAACGTTTTAAACAGCTGATTATCATTTAAACTGGGGGGTGGAGGGGAGCGGCAGCTGGGCTGGCTCCCTGCCAGCCAGAGCAGCTGGGCAGCTCTCACTGGCAGGGAAGCGCAGAGCCCAGCATGGGGGTAGCCGCAGCTGGATTTGGCTCCTGGTGAGTGTGGGAGGTGCAGAACCCAGCATGCAGGGGTGTGTGGGGGGGCAACCCGCAGCTGGGCTCGGCTCCCGGCGGGGAGGGGAGAGCCCAGTGGGGCGTGGGACGAGCTGTAGCTGGGCTTGGTTCAGTTCAGCTCCCTGTGAATGGGAGGTGCCCAGCACATTCCGTCGCCCCCCCACCCCCTGTTTTACCATTTAACCGTTCTATTTTTAGAATGTTTAAACAGATTTCAAATTAAACTAATTTTTACATCCCTAATCTGTATTACATACTATATTATAATAGTACCTAGAGACTCTGATCTAGATTGCGCTAGGCACTACACAAACACATCGGAAGATCCATGCCTTTAAGAGATTATTAATTTACTCACATTACAGATATTCTGCGCTGATCTGATAGATATCCCCACATGGCACCATTATACATAGTCTTCTAAGTTCTTTGTCTCAGTGTGCAAGCAAGTTTTTAGTCTTGGAAGAAATGCTTGTATTGTTAGTTTGGTTATACAAAAATCGTTTGAGAGAAGTTGGGGTGAGCAGCACGAGAATTTGCTCTCTACCTTAATCTTGCTAATGACAGCTAATCTTGGGGGCAGCGCAGCTTTGTGTGGACATGGCTTTGGTGCTGGACTGAGATTTCTGGAAGATGGGATTGTCTGTTTGCTGTTTGTGACTACCTCTGTTCCAGGAAGACTGGTGTAGGTGTGTAAATAAAGCAAATTACAATTAGAATATACCCAGGCTCAATGGCACTGGGAAGCCAACCTGTATGGCCCACAACTCTGCTACCAGTCAGCAGAGGGGCAACAGGGTGTAACAAATGGGATATGAGGGTCAGAAGAAGGGCAACAATACACAATTCAGATTGTGCTCCAATTGCTTGTGTGACTAAGGGCTCACTAATGTTAGTAAAGATAACTTTTAATAGCTTTAAGGCTCCAATCCTATAAAAAATTACACATCTGTTTAACTTTAAGCATGGGAAAATTCCCATTGTCTTTAATGGGAATACACAGTGCTTAAAGTCACACCCAGTGTGATAAGATTGGCAGGATTTAACTAATATGAAAATACCGTATATGGGTGAGTTCATGTTAATAGGAAAATGTCAGCTTTTGCATTTCTTGAATTTTGAGGATCTATGTATGTGGTCTCAATATCACATTAGTGGAGGGGTTTTGCATTTATTATATTAAATTTAGCAGATTACTTCTGGAATCTCAGCGAGAGCATAAATATGAGAAGTGTACAAATATAAAAGTACTACTTTTACAGTCACTTTTTTGCACAGTATTAAGTCTGTTTTTAGTGGTGGGATTATATATTTATTTCCACAAAAGAGTAATAACAACACTTTGTATTTTGCAAGTGTTTTTGATCTGAATTTTTCAAAGCATTTTACAATCACTAATTTATTAAGCCTCAAAATCTACAGTGCAGTAGATGGACATTTTTCAGAAATACTAATCACCTGCAACTCCTTTAAAAAAAAATCAGATCATTTTTATTTGGGTGCCTATGTGTGGCTTTAAGGTGTCTTCTTTTAGGCCTCCTAGTTGAAAAATGTTGATGTAAGTGACCTGCAGAAGGTCATATAGGGAGACAGTAGCAGAGCTAGGAGTGGAACACAAGTAGTTGCATGCATTAACCACTAGTCTACAGCCCGTGCTTTCCAATACACAAAGACACGATAATTTCTCTATAAAAATATTAATAACATTCTTTTTAAAATCAGAAGACGGCAACTGAAATGTTAAAAAATGTTACCTTGTTGTTTTAACAAACATCTTCATCTACTACTGGGGAGGGCGGAGAGAAAAAAGGGGGAGGAAGGAAAGTAATTTCCGTTGGTTACCATAGTAACTAATGGGAACTGCTAACCCGTCTTCTTCTCCTTGTCAACCTCAGATAGACCTGTCAGGGAAGTGAGCAATTCTGCCCTGTGCATAGAGCTGCTGCCTAACTACAACATCAAATTAATGGAGAATCTACATTATCATAATGTCAAGTGCCATCCCTACAGCATGTCTCCATTTGTTATCTCTGCACTACAAACAAAAGCCATGAATAATTGAAAAGCCATGAGAGACGCTTCCTGCTCCCCTCCGAGAGGAAGTGAGCTTTGAAAACACAACCCCCTCTCTGTAGCACCCCAGCTCTGCCTCCATGGATGTCTGTCTCTATCTCTGCATCAGTCGACAGCATTCAAGTGCACCCTATCCCAGCCACAAATGAGGGGTGGGTCCCCATTTTAGAACTCGATTTCATTGTTACTTCCCAGGTGCATCTGTGCTTTCACTTTTATCATCTGTCAATAATTTACCCAAGGTATACTGAGCCCCACCATGAGGCTGGAAAAATGTTATGAATATAACAACACGTAATATAAACCAAATATTAAATAGACCTTTGCATGTCTACAGCACCTTCCACCCAAGGGTCTCAAAGAGCTTCACTAACAGGTGCCAGGATGTAAAGCTGTCCTGATAACATCAGGATGATCCCAGATAATTCAGCTCTCCTAGGAACCTGTGCTGATGTCTCATACGCTCCTAGGTTGTTAGAATTTCTGAGCTCTTTCAGTCAATGGCAAAACATTAGCTAACAGAACTGGGGGTGAGGGAGCCGCTGTTTGCTTTTTTGCATGCAGGCATCTGGTTGCCACATCATCCTCCACTGCCCTCGGGTGAACTGCACCTCCAATCACTTTCCTCCCCAGTGTTTGGCGAGGCCATTATGCACCTGGGGGGTTTTGTTCAGTCCTGAACACCAAGCTACCAAAAAGATACGGCCAAACTGGAGACATTTCAAAGAGCAAAAAAAAAAAAAAGGTCTTCTCTGACTGCACGGACTGAGCTAAACATGTAAAGTGTGGCTTAGTGAAGAGCGGTGGAGGCAACATAGGTCTGTAATATAGAAGGGTGGAGATAAGGAGGGAGGGGAATTACGTATTCATGAACATAGGATTATAACGAAGATTAATGGGATGACATAAGCAAAGGGAATATTTCTTTACCTTATTTATTTGAGAAGAATATAAAAAAAAACCTTGTTGGGTTGGAGGTGTATTAGGTTGTCTCTGAAAGGAATAGGAAGGAGGCAGCATAATGTGTGATACAGGAAACTAGGATGGACAAGACACTAATGAGTGCCCAGGATTTGCAGAAGTGACTACTAATTCTGGGCACCAAGTTGAGACACTGTAGAAGAGTCAGTTTTTCAGCAGGATGGTGTTCAGCAAATTCTGAATATCAGGCCCCTTTAAAGTATCTCAGGCTGGGGAGTAGCCACATTTTAAAAACTTGGCTTACTAAGTGCATTATAGGGAATAATCCTGCATGATAGGGTGTGTGCTTATCCCAGTTACACACACTTCTTGAGGGACTGAAAGCATGAGGCCATCATGCCTCTAAAACATGAGGTCATGTGTATTATACTTCACACAGCCCCTCCTGGCTAACCAGACAGTCAGGCTGCCCTAGAATTAACCTGGCTGCTCTGTAGGTAACAGGACTGAGAAAACAAAACCATCCTAGCGATCTACACACCCATCTTCTGTAACATTAGACTCCTGACTCTTCAGCATAGGGGACACAGAGGTCTGGGCAAGGATTCTTTGAAGAGCACAATACAGACAAGGTGAGCGAGTCGAGGATGTGTAACAGTGTGACGAGTCATGCTGTACCTCTGCTCTGCTCCCTGATGGAGCACCCCATCACCCAGCCCACACGCCAGCCCAAAGAGAAGTGTCACCTGGGACAGAGGGCAGAGAATTTAGATCTCCAAGCACTTCCTAGAGGCATTAGCAATCGGGACCCACTGGGTGACATAAAAAGGTTTGCCTGCTTCTCCTAAGAGGGAGTGCTGGGTGGTGCTGGTGCTGGAGAACAGCTCACCGGGCTAACCCAGAACACTCAGCCCCAGCTCATGGCCTAAAAATCTGACCGCACCATCAGTAACAACGTATGATAAACTATTTCTCTCTTGTGGAGTTAAAAAGTCCAAGTGGCCAACTTTTAGAGGAATTTTTATTAACTTACTGGACTAGCAAGGGGCTGGCACCAAGACACCGTCCCCCCCCAACACACACACTCTTAGTTCCACCACCCCCTACTGACATGACTTAGACCCACCAGGAGGAAGGAGAGGGAAATGGAGTCTCTGTGGCAGTTCAGTCCTTGGCCTCTCTGCTGAGATGGCCCATAAGGGGGCCAATGAATACTCAATGTGGAGGGTTATTTTATTATTCTTTGTACCCCCCTCCTCTAGGGACAGGAATGAGCTCTCCAGTTCACATCATATGGAGCCACCAAACGGCCATCAGGGGAGAGTAACTTGCAGTTTCTCTGCTATAGAGTTGGACCTGCTCTACACATAAAACGTGTGTCGGCAAAGCTATGCACTCAGGGGTGTGACAAATCCACCTTGAGTGCTGTAATTAAGCCAGCCCCTGGTGTAGACACAGCTAGGGTGATGGGAAGAATGCTTCCGTCAGCCCAGCTACCGTCGCTCGAGGAGGTGATGTTCCTACAGCGATGGAAAAACCCCTTCCATCACTGTAGGCTATGTCTGTACTGCAGGGTTATGCCAGCATAGCTACACCGACCTAGCTGTACAACTGGAGCCCGGCAACGTAGACAGGGCCTAAATTCTCCAGGAAATGCAGTGATGCCACACTTCCTGTACAATCTTCATGCAGTCTTTGGGTTTCCTGGGACACACTGCCTGCTGGGCCAGAAACAAAGTAGCCCAGGACAGGGCAGTCGCAAGCTACAGCTCCACAGGGTAGTAGGAAGTTTGCTACCTCTTTGCTGTACATCGCTTCTGTTCATAATAAAAGGTTTATCTTGACACTAGTCTGCTCGTCAGTAAGATACTACAGTTTCTGCTGATCCAGGCAAAATTCAGACCAGTAACCTTGAGGTGAATGGTCCAGTCTCACCACCTGAGCTTTCCAGACTCCTAGGTACAATTAACTGTTCTCCAGCATCAGTCTACCCCCTTTGGAACTGGATTACAACCTTTTCAAATCACCCATTCCCACTGTCCCTGCAGAACATTCCTTCTCCCTAGCACAGACAACTATCCAGATGTGGCTAGGATGATCCCTGAGATTTCTGATGGCTGGAAACCAGTTCCTCGTACACGGAGCCCTTTCCCCAGCCAAAAAGGAGAAGAGCAGCCAAAGACAAGGCAGGAAAAGAAAGCCCGAAGGCAGCTTGGCACATCTGCAAAGTGTTACGTCATTCAGCAGGAAAGCTTCAGGCTACAATTACCTGTGCTCAAATGGCAGGAGCCCCCACTGGTACAGAAAAGTCTCAGAGACACTGCGTTCCAGACTGTAGCAAACAGCCCCAGACTTTACACCTGGAGCAACACCCAAACTATGCGCCACCGAGGATCATGCTGGCATCGTGCCAGCAACTTGAGGGCTCTGCCTCATTTGTATCTGTCCTGCATAGAAACTCCTTGTTCTTCACCTGAAGTCTTAGGAGCTGATCAGCTTTATCCTTGTGCTGAGGTAACAAGGAGGGAATTGCCATGGGCTGCGTTACAGGATCCTGAGAGCCAGATTTGGCCATGAGCTTGCAGTTTGTTGGGCCAGCTTTAGACAGAGATTTACTGCACACATCTGTCCATACTTAGGACACAGTTTCTAAGATCGGCACATTTCTATCCTGGCTTCAGTCACCCATCAAGCTACTCTACCTCCTGCTCCAACTGACATTCCGAATCTCCACTGACTTTCCTACTTGGCAGGACAGGCACCTGAGAAGGCTTTACTGTGAAATCAATAGTGAATGGAGCTTTGTGACGAAGGCTTGGGGTTTTGAGTTCTGACCAATATTTACCAGTGAAGGCCAGTTAAAGGCCAGTGGAGCACGAGGTGTGCTCAGTCACCCTGCACTCCAACTCTGAAACCTGCCCCTGCATCTTGTCATGTTACCCAGTCTTTTAAATCCTCTGTCTGCACTGATCCCTCTATCTATTGGGATTGCAGAAGCACCTACCTAGAGATCCAGGTCATGGTCTCACTGGGCTAGGCACCGTACACACACATAACCAACAGACCATTTCTACCCCAATGAGCTTAGTTTTAGGGTGGCATTACTTGGAGTAGTGAGATGAAATAAGCAAAGGAAAATTTAGGCTGACCAGCAGGAAAAGCCTGCTACCAGTCAGAACATTAGTCGGTGTAGTAGTGTTTCAAGGGAATGGTGGGCATCCCACCATTTGGGACAAAAGTGGACTGAGTATAATCCCAGAGCACAAACTATGGGGGACCACACCCTGGGCTACCCAGCCGGAGATGGAGTGGATGGGACCAAACAGGTCTTTTCCATCTGTAACTCCTCTCTCTTGGCTTTCTGGATGCATTCTGTGTGTGTTTCAAAAAGCAAGGGAGGAATAGTTTACCTCCCTGTTGTGTATTTTGTGTCCTGCCTAGCTTGCTGTAGCTAACAGAGCTAGAATATTATGGGATAGCTCAGCCAGTTCTGTCTGGTCTTGTTTACATCTCCCTGTGTTCCAGTCTGCTGGTTTCTCTCTGAGTGCAAGTAACTTCCAAATATCCAAACATAACAAAATGGTGATGAGGATGATGGGCCTATGCCTGTATGGCCACCGGCAAGAAGCAAAAGTAAAACGTAAGGAAAACCTTTTGCTGTTCTGGGTGGCTGTGCTGTTCGTGCTGATGGCAGAAACCGAAAGTAAATCAGACAGATTGGGAAGGGGGAGGAAGGCAGCAGTGCTAGTGAAAGGAAATTACTAGTAATTGTATGTGAACAAACCCCAACACACATGAATAAAAGACTCTAAAAGAAAAGGAAAAAAAAAAGGCAGTAAAGGCTACACTCACTGCACCCCTGGGACATTTTGATGAAACTGTGGAGCAATGGAGCTCATATACTGAGCGTTTTGAGTTTTTTGTTGTTGCAAATGGAATTGCAGATGATAAGACGGTGGCAACTTTCTTAAGTGTTGTGGGAGCTAAAACATTTAGTTTACTGCACAGCTTAGTGCAACCTGATAAACCAGACACAAAATCTTACAGTGACATTGTGAAAATCCTGGAGGCACATTTTTCCCCAAAACCACTGGTAATTGCAGAGAGATTTAGGTTTCACAAAAGGAATCAAGAAGAAGGTGAAACAAGTGTACAATTTGTAGCAGCTCTGAAGAAGCTTGCTGAGCACCGTGAATTTAATGATGTGTTAAATGACACCCTGTGTGATAGGTTAGTGTGTGGTCTGCACAGTGAAGCAATACAGAAACGCTATTGACAGATGCCCAGCTCACCTTGCAGAAGGCCACTGAAATTGCAGTTTCCATGGAAAGCAAAGGAAGCACAACAACGAAGAGCATCAACCAGAGTGCATAAGGTGTCACAAGAACCTACCAACAAGACAGTGGGGAGCCGGGAATGTCACCGCTTTGGAAAGCCGGGTCACTATGCATTGAAATGCTGGTGTAAAGACCTAGTGTGTTGACAATGTGGCAAAAAGGGACACACTGAGCATGCCTGCAAAACAGAACAGGCAAGGAGGAGAAAAAGAAAAATCTGCACACAGTAGAGCAGGCTCTGGATGATCAAAGTGACACCCAGTCAGAAGACGTACCACTCCACATCTTGTCCATGGCAGTTGGCTAACATGAATACTGATAACCCCGCTGTTGGAAGATAAACCTGTACACATGGAACTGGACACAGGAGCAGCAATTTTGCTGGTCTTAGACATTGGGTATAAGGAGAAGCTAAAGCATCTTCCACTTAAGCTGACAAAAATTGTTCTGAAGACTTACACTGGAGCTGTACCTACGTTGGGTACTACTGATGTTAAAGTGGAATTCAATGGACAGACTGCTCAACTGCCACTGTTTGTGGTGGAAGGCAATTACCCAGTATTAATAGGAAAGTCATGGCTTAAGAAGATCTGGCTGAATTGAGCAGAAGTGCACATGATGGCTAGGAGAGAAACAGGTTTGACAGCTGTATTAAAGAAACATGCTGCTGTTTTTGGAGAGGACCTGGGAAGTATGAAGGGAATCGCTGTGAAACTGAACATTAAGCCTGACAGCCAACCAAAACGTTTGAAAGCCAGAACTGTGCCATATGCCATCAGGACAACAGCTGTAGTGGACCTGGAGTGTCTGGTCAAAAATGGAGTCCTAGTACCAGTTACCCACAGCCAATGGGCACCCCAATTGTTTCAGTATTGAAGAAAAATGGTTCCATTTGGATTTGTGGGGATTTTAAAGTTACTGTTAACCTGGTGTTGTGTGCAGAGCAATACCCTCTTCCCCGCATCGATGACCTCTTCGCTGGCTTGGCTGGTGGCCAAAAGTTCAGCAAGACTGATCTGTGTCAGGCGTATTTACAGATGCACATCCATGAGAAGTCCCAAGAGCTGTTGACTATTGTGATGCATAAAGGGCTGTACTGATACTGTTGTTTGCCCTTCAGAAGAACGTTTGCTCCCGCTTTGTTACAGAGGGCTGTGGACCAGATCTTGAGTGACTTGCCAAGAGTCCAGTGCTATCTTAATGACATCCTGGTCACTGGCAAGAATGAGGATCACCGTTAGAACTTGGAGGCCGCCCTACAAAGACGGGAAGAGTATGACCCACGAGTCCGCAAAGACATATGTGAATTCTTCCATCCCACTGTTGAATATTTGGGACATATCATAGATGCAACTGGCCTTTGTAAGGCTTCTGCAAAAGTCACGGCTATTATGGAAGCTCCACCTCCTCAAAACATGAGTCAACTTCGCTCTTTTTTAGGGCTATTGAACTATTATGGAAAATTTATTCCAGTTAGCAACACTACTAAAACCACTACATGACCTCCTTGGCCAGAACAAGGTCTGGCAGTGGACTGAAGCCTGTGATGTTGCATTTAACCAGGCTAAACGCGCATTGTTAAATTCAGAGGTTCTGACACATTTTGACCCATCCTTACCTCTACAGTTGGCCTGTGATGCCTCCCCTTATGGAGTGGGAGCGATCATGTCACACATTATGCCTTCTGGAGAGGAGAGACCCATTGTTTTTGCATCATGCACCTTAAGCCAGGCAGAAACTAACTATGCCCAAATCGAATATGAAGCACTGGGAATCGTTTTTGGTATTTGGAAATTTCACCAGTACCTATTTGGATGGAAGTTCACATTTCTCATTTATCATCGACCTCGAATATCAATTTTTGGATCATGCACAGGCATTCCACCACTGACTGCCAGTTGTATGCAACGATGGGCATTGTTGCTTTCCGCACACACAAGATCAAATATCAGAAATCCACTCTGCACTGCAATGCAGATGGTTTCTCAAGGCTGCCTTTACCAGTTAAACATCAAAATATTGGTCAGAAAGAAATCTTCTACTTTGAACAGGTAGAGAATGCACTCATTACTGCTACTCAAGTAAAGAAGGCAACTCGCGTTGAGCCAGTACTGTCCCAAGTTGGGGACCTAGTGATGCATGGAACATCTCTACGGAACTCAAAGGACTCACCCAATCTTTGTCCCTACATCTCCATAAGGATGGAGTTATAAATCCATTCTGGTTGCTTGTTGTGGAGGATGAATGCCATTATTCCACCACAACTGAGATTGCAGATATTAGAACAGCTAAATTCACTGTGGAATAGTGTGCATGAAAGAAATTGCACAAAGCTACTTTTGGTGGCCTGTCCTGGACAGTGCCATTGAAGAGAAGACAAGAGCTTGTACTTCATATCAGAGTGTGAGGAGCACGCCTCAGTTGGCGCCCTTACACCCATAGAATTGGCCTGAAAATCCATGGCAATGTATTTACGTTGCTTTTGCTGGCCCATTTGAAGGCAGCATATTCCTGGTTGTTGTCGATGCCCACTCTAAATGGCCAGAATTCTCTGTAATTCCATCCACTACTGCTGAAAGTACTATCCAGAAACTGTGTGAAATCTTTAGTCATTTCAGTCTGCCAGAACAACTTGTGAGCAACAATGGACTACAGTTCGTCTCTCAGGAGTTTGAAAATTTTATGAAAGCAAATGGGATACATCACATCACTTCAGCACTGTATCATCCATCCACCAATGGATTAGTTGAAAGATTTGTGCAGACAACAAAACAAGCTTTAAAATCTGCAAGGGGACGTTCGTCCATTCAAAAGCATCTGGACACCTTCTTACTATCCTACAGAAACACACCTCATGCTATGACCAAAGCATCTCCAGCTCTTCTGATGATGGGAAGCCAGCTGCGCACTTGCTTTGATCTGCTGAAACCCTCCAAAGCACGACAAGTTGTGCAATGTCAACAGCAAAACCAAGTCATCAGACGTGCACACAGAGCAATAGACCGAACCATTAGTCCTGGACAGCCTGTTCTAACTCGAAACTATGCTTCTGGAGCTAAATGGGTCCCTGCTACTGTCATTGCCCAGACAGGACCTGTTTCCAACACTGTCCAGACTGCAGATGATCTCACCTGGTGGAGACATGTAACTCAGTTGTTGCCAGGTCATACACGTCCCAAAGACACATCTCCAGTTGAACTGCCTGACCTCAGCATTACAGGTGAGATATCATCGAGTCAAGAGTCACCCGTTCCTGACTCCCCTCCTCCATCCACCTCTGCAGCAGATACAGCCCCTTTCACCTGTTCGAGCTACGAGTCCTGAGCACCAATAGCACCTTCCAGTGCAAGAACACCAGACGTCCGCCATAATCCACCTAGAGAAAGAAGGCCTCCTCAACGGTTGAATCTTTAGCTAGGGCAAACTCACGTTTACAGGGCAGAATAATCCCTGGGGTTTAAATGGGAAATGAGGCAGTTTACCCTCATTCCCTTGTTTAGTGGTTATTCTATTAAATGGATGTTTTCATTAAGGGGGGGGAGGAATATTTTGTGTATTTTGTGTCCCGTCTAGCTTGCCGTAGCTAACAGAGCTACAATATTATGGGATAGCTCAGCCAGTTCTCCCTGGTCTTAGAGTAGGAGAATAAACTCTGTGTGTGTTTACATCTCCCTATGTTCCCGTCTGCTGGTTTCTCTCTGAGTGCAAGTAACTTCCAAGTATCCAAACAACACCCCCAATGAGCCACTAAGTCATCTCCTGCTTTCAAACCAGTAGTCTGTTTCACCAAAACATTGGCTCAGCTGTTTGAGAATGGGATTGAGTGATCCAGACACAGCTGAGCTAAGGAGACCTGAGATCCCCTTCCCTGCAAATCTACCTGACCCCTACCCTTTCCTAGGCAGTTTGACACAAAAAAGCCTTTAGCGTGAGTCCCAATATCTCTGCTGTGACTGAGTGCACAAAGGATATTCTTTAATTTAACTGTACAGTAATTAACAGTAATCAGCAACAACATTCTGGGCCTCCAAATATATATAGCGGTGACTTAAAGAACTATGGAGTGGGAGCAGAAAAATCAGACTTCACACGGATCTGAGGGCTCAGGGGCCTGAGAATAGGATCTGCAGACTTTCACTTCTGAGTAGCTGATTTGAGTTGGAGTCCAAGCAAGTAAGAATAAATTGTTACTCTCTGATGTCTCCTCAGAAGCCTATGTGAAATGAATTACCGGTCTCAGCCCAATTCATAGTTGTTAGGAACTCATATTGCTATCAATGCTATCACAAATTACATTGATTATTTGCAGTCTTATATGGTGCCCATCACCAGGCTTTCAGAGCACCTTGGTATCTGAATCGGCAGTTCCAGCAGAGAGATCAAGAACCGCATGGGGCACAGGCTTGAACTCCCTTCTGATCACTAAGAAAAGGTCAGGGGTTAGGCACATTGATGGTGTGACAGGTGGGGAAAGCTTGCATTGCCACTACCCATACTCTGTTTTGTCTATGCTTAAACACAGGGCATAAATCTCTAGGTCTGTTAATCCAGCACCTTACTCATTATCTATATAAAAAGATTTCAGGCTTGTCACTGTGTGTGTCACTATTATGTCTGCTGAATCAGTGTGAAGCAATGGAAACAGCCACAAGCATGGCTGAGCGCTCTCTTTGTTCAGAATATCACTAGGTTCAATCATCACTGGGATTTGCTGTCTGTTACTAACCAATTTTTAAGTTCTCAGCCATTTTTGGCTTTTTTTACACACAACTTTATGAATTAGACCCATGTGACAGCATGGGCTTTCAGCTACTAGTTTTTATTACTTGTACCATGGTAGTGCCTGCAAACTGCAATCAAGGATCAGGGTCCCAGTGTGCTGGGCTCTGTACAGACATGTACAAAGAAGACAGTCCCTGCCAGAAGTCACAGCAGTAGAGTATTAACAGTTTTAATCTTTTCTTTTGATAACACCAAAGACACCAGCCTGAGGGATAAACCTTTACAAAAAAAGTTCTTAGATCAGCTCAGACTCTGGAATATGGCAGAAGCTTCTTTAACAGAGGCCCCCATGGAGACAGACACAATCTGGCTGAATAAGGCACTTCTGGGAACCAATTTTAATCTGGCTCATGGGATGTGATGCAAAAACAAAGTCTGGTTAACAGGAGTCTCATTACTTTGGAAGGATGCATCTGGCGGAGTTTTTTCACAAACTTTCATTTGTACAAAGAAAAACATTCCTCGACATGTAACACCACACAAGAAAGATCAAAGATGCCCCCAGACCCTCCTGATGGGGAAGCAGCTGCTCCAATAATAGCAACTGGAGCCCTTGCAGTAGGCAACACTGAGTTTCAAACACTCTCCTCAACTTGTGTGGGGAGGGGATCTGCACACTACACAGCTTCTCACCAGCAGCATCCTGTTAATTACAGGCAAAGAATTTGTGCTCTGGCAGATGAAGGCCCTTGCTGCATGCCAGTGAATTTGCACAGCCCAAACTTGTCAGTAAACAAGAGCTTTGTTTGCAAGAGGGATGTCACAGAGTCACATACACCCATGCATTACACACCCTACATTTCTCATATTCTGAGGCTTGCAATATCGACCCAACCAGACCAAGCTGCTGCACTCATCCTTCTTAACATCCCTATGTATAGATTCTATGGTGTCATGGTTAGAGCACGGCATGGGGGTCTTGGGACAGGGCTCCTAGGTTCTAGTGCTGATTCACCTACTGATTTAGCCCTTAGTCCTGCAAGATGCTCAGCCCTCTGGCCTAATACAGCACAGCACTTAAAGTTAAGCACATGCTTAAGTGTTTTGCTGGGTTGGGCCAAAAGATTCAACTTCCTGAGCCTGAGCACTTGCTGTGTGGCACCGGGTCAGTCTCTTTTCTCTTTCTGTCGAATGCATTTATAATGTGCCCATCACCATGAGATCTAGGTCCAACCACCTGCCCAGTGGAGACTCAAAGGTAGGATTCCAAGGCGGTGGGTGGCATCTGAGCACAAATATGAGGACAAAATTCAAGAAAATGTTTAGTCTGATCCCTGCTTCCAGCAAAGTCAATGGCAACATTCCCATCAGCTTGTCTATACCAGGAGACAAAGGCATGCTGCAGTTTTGAAACACACTAGCTGGACAAGATAAACTACTAGGGTTGACCCCTGTCAGCTAACATATGTTCAAATACAAATTGTCATGTATACACTAGATTTTAACATGTCATTGTTATGTGTTAAAAACTGGTAAAACTCTCCCATATACACAAGCACTCTGACCCTGTAAAGACAGTGAATAATGTCTGGATTCAATTCTTGTTAACTGGGTATTTACACGCTATTCCTTCAGTACACAGGGATGCACACAATATATGAGACTTACAGGCTTAAGAATTAACTTTTAATACACTCCTCTTCTTTCCCATGGGAGAGGATATGGAGAAGGTAAAAGATATTTTGAGTCTCTCTTTCCTCTCTTCTATCCCATCCAGTCACCTCATTGTAATCTGCGCTTCCCCACAATCATGCCCTGTACCCAGAGAAACGCCAGCTGTGAACACAAGCAGTCTCATCTTCATGGCAACCCCTACAACACACGCATACAAATCTTGCACTGAGATGCTGACCCCTCCCGCTGAATCATCCAACACGACCGGAGGGGGAGGAGAGGGACTCCAGATGCTGACCCCAGAAGAAAAAGATAACTAGAATGACATGAATGTGCTGGCTGGATTCCATCTGGGCAGTAGGGTTCAGTGTCTATTGCTTTTGTGATTGTTACTGAGCATGGCCAGGAAAAACTCCCAAGTCTACAATTTTCTAGTCTTCACAAAAGAATGCCAGGAACCTTCTCTGAAGCAATTTCTTGTCAAGAAAAATAACTAACAGGCCTAACAATAGTACTGGGAGGAGTGCAGGATAAGAACCTAGACAGGTAGAGAAAGCTATACTCCAGTGGTGCTCAGTAGCAGTTTTGCCTACATTGGGACTACAGACTCAAAGCCCAGTGTTAATTTTCTGAGTACATTGAATGGCACTGAACACAGGATTCACCAAAAGCAGACAACAAATAGAGAGGTGATCATCTCTGAAATCTAAGAAAGGCACGCAATATGTTTCTATGACAAGTGTACTTAACTGCAGAACAAAATGTATTTATATTTATACAATATTATTGCATGTCACTGACATATAGCAATAATACATAGATAGCACTTAGATAAGGGGTTTAAACTTCGTAGTGCTTTCTATATACTAACTAGTTAATCTGCAAACACAACCAGCTGTCTCTAAGACAGGTAGGCCAAGATTTCCTGTAGTAGGTGCCACCCATACTCAGGTATCTAAATGGTTTGATTGGCACTCACCAGCTCCCATGGACTGAAATGGGAAATGTGAGGTGCTTGGCACTTTAGAAAATCAAACCATCTGTTCCGATACTTAAATCCGCACTTAAAATCCAAACTTTAAACCCAGTTTTGAAAATTTTTTGGCTGTAAATGATTCTCTCTATTTTACAGATGGGAAGACTGAGGCAGAGATGTTATGATGCCTAAATCTGGGCATCAAAAGAATTAAGGAACCCACAAAGTTGAGCCCTGATGATTTTCTTTAGGCCACACAGAATATAGCACAGTAGGCATCAGGGTCCAAATTCATCCCTGATGCAAATTCACTGGCTCCTGGCTGCTAGTTTTGTGTGCAGACCATTGTCATGATTATTACTGAACATTTACATTGCAGTTACATTAATGCACACCTTCTTAGAAAGAGGTTTTGTCTTATACATTGATCAGAATTAATTATGGTTTGTTTACTGTCACACAGACATTGTCTACGCTTGCCTACTTGTGGTGGTGTGTAGAGTACTCACCACAGAAGCAGCTGTGTCAACTCTCACTGCAGTGTGTACCTACAAGTGGAAGGCTCTGGCACAGGGAGGCAGTGAGGAAAGACTCTGGCAGCAGAGCTAAAAACAGCAATGTAGACATGGGAAGCACTGCTTGGGCCTTTAGAATATCTACCCTGTGTAGAATATCTACCCTGGGGTTCATGCATGTCCGGCACTCTATGCGACTCACCTAAGCAGTGCCTCGCCGTCTACCCTGCTATTTATACCCAGGCTATCTAAGTGTGCATTATCTGTACTCTGCCCGCCACCCTAAGTGTAGACCTACCCTGCAGCTACACCTCTACTGAGAACTATAGGCATGATTCCCAGCTTACACAGACATACTAGTGCTGACTCTCATTGTGTTAGTGCACTAAAAATAATAGCGTAACCGCAATTGCACGGGCAGGCAGAGAGGCGGCATGTGTTAGCTTCCCTAAGTATGTACCTGTGGGATCTGGGCAGGTAGGTTTGTACTCAGGGCGAATAGTCTATGCTGCTGATTGCTGCTGCCCCTGCTACCATGGTTGCACTACTATTTTTAGCACATTAACTTGATGAGAGCTAGTGAAAGTATGTCTACACTAGCTGGGAATCATACTCACTGCTCCAAGTGCAGACGTGCCTAAGAAGATGGATAAAACTGCTTCCTGTTTGAATTCCAGCGTCTTTAGGATACTGTTGGAGGTGATGTATGGAAATGCTGACTGTGTAATTATGTCAGGCATTAAAAGAAGGGTAGTATTACCACATTAGTATGCACATACAGATGTGAAATGTTAGCACATGCTATAGCTCAAACCTGCTCCCCTCTCAGTTTTCACGGACACAGCACCGAGACCAATTTGGCAGTGTTAGCTGTGACCCCGTCACCTTTCCATCTCACCTCCATTCCTTGCATGCCACAGGACTCTGAATTTTTCATCTCCTCAGCAAGATGCTGATATTTGGGGGAGTTTATTGGAGAGCTTTAGTTTAAAAAAAAAAAAAAATCTTTTGTATTATTCTAAATTCTGTCTCTGCCATAAGTGTGGTAGTGGGGGCAATGGGTAGGAGGCAGAAAAATGAGCTGGTTTGTAGGAAATCATATGTGTTTATACATTTTTAGGCAGAGCCAAATTGTGATGCTTCAGGGTGCGGCTAGCCATCTGGAACAAATGTGAAGGGGGATAAAATGTAAGTGGAAAGATCCCCCACTAGGGAACTCTTTTCTTCATAATGTACATTCTGTTTCTCTCCCTAGTGCAGCTTGAGTTCATTTTCTTTAAATCACTTCCACATTTTCCTGTCGTAATTATAAAATAGTTTATCTCTGACCTCACTTTCACGAAGGCTGTAGCACTGGGAATTCAGACACTGCTTATTTTCTGTCAACAGACCTTTGGGTTTATGAGTTTGGAGTTAATGGCTTTTAATGTCTGAAGAAGGTCAATGCAGTAAAAAAAGAAATATTCAGAGAAAGTAGAGTCTCATTTTAAACTTGAAAGCATGAAAGTGCAATAACATAACACAAGCTGATCACACAACAGGGCTTAGGTTTTGGACAGAGGATTTTCAGATCTAATATAGGACATAGAACAAAATTCTGTAATACTTTTTAAAATATAAAAAGGCATTAACAATAAACCAGGCAAATGTAACTTTATGTACCTAAAGAATACGTAATAAGGATCTCCATTCACACTTATATGCTGAAACTTTTACCCCAGAAAAAAATGATTACTTTTCCCAACTGTGGGTGCATTTTTCACCAAATGAAACTATTTGAAAGCTTTGGAGGGAGAAACTGTTAATTGTTTAAATTGCTTTAAAGAAAGTGTAAATAACCAAGGACGCTTTTCTGAAACCCCCAGACTCATTACCTCCTCCAAAGAAATACCCACCCCGCCATCGAGTCTTTCCCCAAATCTCCCTTCTTGGGATGCTTTGTTTCCCATGGTAAAGGCATACGTTTGCTTTTATGCTCATCTGGTTCCTAGCTCTCAGGTTCGAACTTTGCAGCAGATCAGATCTGCTCGGGATTCGCTGGGCTACAGCATGAGCCCTGTGCTCTCGGCTACATCTGCAGCTAACACTTAGTCATACGTCCTGACTGTGAGCGACCTGGAAAGCTGCTCTTTGTAAAAAGTGCCCAGGGGAGCCTGGAGCCCCTCACATACCTCAGCATGCAGCCGGGCGATGGCCACAAGGGCGAAGACGGAGAGACTTTTCCAAATCTGCAAAAGGAGAGAGAGGAAGATGCGTGTGAGGAGGGAAGGGGGGACGAGGAAGAAGGAGGCGCTCCGGCCCCAGAAAACTTGCTCAGGATCCCCTTTTCTGGGGTCCCCTTCCCCAGCCCTCCTGCCCCCAGCTCTCCCTCCCCAGTCCCGTCCCCTCTTACCATGTTGCTCCTGGCTCGGGCAGAGGGGCACAAGTGGGGCGGTCTGGGACCAGAAGGGAGAGCGGAGAAGGGACCTTTGCTTTTCCCTTCTTCAGGAAATTTGATCAGGGCTCGGGAAGGGAAGCGCTGCACTCTTCTCCCCCCCACCCCAGCTGCCAGCAGCTCCACCCCGCTCCCAGCCTCCGCCAGCCCCATCTCTCCCCTCGGCTCCTCCTCCCCAGTCCCACCCCACAGCCTCTCTCGAAGCCCATCTCCCCTCCCCAACTCCTCCCCGCCCCCACTCCCTGATGTGCGCCCAGGCAGCTAACCCAGGGCCAGCCCGTGCGTGAGAGCCAGAGCAGCTGTCGCTGGCTCCTCCCCGCTCCGCTCCTGCGGTGGGAGGGGCAGAGCTGCTATGGGGTAGCAGCCATGGGGCTGAGTTTTACAGGCATGGCCCTCCCGAGCCTGCCAGCCCCTCCCGGTGCACCCGGCAGGGACAAGGCGGGTTGCCAACCCTCCAGCCTTGTCCTGGAGTCTCCAGGGGTTAAAGAGGATGATGAAACCTCCAGGAATAGGTCCAGGCCAAACTGGCAACCCTACAAGGAGAGGAAGGTTCAAGTCCCCCAGGGGAGGGGCTGCTCAGCAGCTGGGAGGGAGCAGGAAAGGGGGCAAGGGGGGTGAGTCCTCTCCTGTGTCTCCCCCAGCAATGAAGCCAGGCTGCTCCATTCTGGGAAGGAGCTGCACAAATGGCAGTGGTGGGGTGGGGTACAACAACGCAGAGCTAGGCCTCAACATTTGGGCAGGCCCCAACTTCTGGTAGAGGGGCAGAGACGCTTGGAGCCCTGCGCAGATACGAAAATGTGGCTCCGCATCCACCAGAATCAATTTACATCTGACCTGCTATCCGCAGTCTATCTCTTCTATGGCATCCGGACCTGCAGGGCATCCACCGCCCTGGGCCCCCCAATCAGCTGTTCCAGGGCCAGCCCCTCCAGGCAGCTGCTAAACAGCTGATTGGGGGGTCCACAGAACAGCTGATTGGTGGCTGGCAGAGGGAGCGCTGCTGACTGGTGCCTTGTGGGGGGCTGGGGAGGGCCCCGTTGAACAGCTGATTGATTTCCTGTGGGGGGCACCGAACAGCTGATTAGCAGCCCATGGGGGGCGGAGGAGTTTGCTGAACAGTTGACTGATGGCCCGCCCCAGAGGCCACCACAGAACAGCTGATGGAGTGGCCAGCCCTTGGGGCCCCCGCTGAACAGCTGATTGGTGGCCAGTCCCCACCCTTGGATCTCAAAGGCAGGGAAGCAGCCTCAGAGGCTATGAGCTGTAGACAGCTGCTTCCTCGCCTTTGTGATCCACATCGGATTCACCATCTGCAAAAAATGGTTTGCGGACATAAAGCAGATATCCGTGGATTTTCAGCTGCATGTGTTAAGGAGGGACTGGACTCAGCATGGCTGCTCAGGACCTTTCCAGGAAGATGGTGGTGCTGGCGTGGCCTGGCCCACACATCACTCTGACACATAGTGGGAGCGGGGCTGCACTGGTACAGGTGCCTGAGGCCTCTGGGGAACGTGCCTGCCATCAGCCTCTGGCAGCTGCCCACAAGCCCTCTCCTGCCTTATGCTACGTGCCCACAGGAACCAATGGGAGCTGGGTTTTCTTCCAGTGGTGGTGGTGCCTTCTCCTCGCAGGAATCAGTAGTTGCGACGGCAGTGGTGGTGCAGGCTCACACAGGCTTAGATATGAGTGGGCCTTTGTGCTAATTGGATGGGCCGTGGACCACGCAGGCCCACCTGTGCCTATGCCCCCGGGATGCAGTCTCAGTGTGACCATGGCCTCCTTCTCTGATTCCTTTTCATTTTGGCCCAACAGAGGAAACACAGCGGAAAGATGGTGGCCATGATATGGGCCTTGAATGTCTGGAGAGGTAGGGGTGTGTATGAAAAATGCAAAGACTCTCAAGACTGTATGTGGCTCTCGATAATGTTGTAGGAAAAAATAATGGCACTATCAACTGTGTTTTTCTATAGACAAAGACCATCCATATATATCTATACAGTCAGAATGGCATTTGTTTTAGATTAAGAGAACAAACAAAAAAGAACAAAAGTAAACTCACTGAGAGCACAGCGTGCATCTATCCTCTGTCACAGTCTGCATAGAACGAACACAAAATGGCCGATGGTATCCATAGACAGCAGAGTCCTTAATGACTTAAAAGTGCTTTATACAGAAAACAAAGGCATAACAGTCACATACCTGAATACAACATACTATCTGATATACCTTTCCCATCTATTGCTGACAATTCAAAACTCATTTCTAACATTTAACAATGCAGACCGTGGGTGAGGGGCATCTAATAGCTAAATACTCAAGAAACTAATCAGTCAGGAACCCTATATGTATCATATATATATATATCAAAGAATTTGGATCAGAAGCACTACTGAGAGGAAATCTATTGCCTCTACAGAAATAAAATTACATATATCAGTATTTCCAGTCACTGCTGCTATTAATCCAAACTCCTTGTTACATCTATAGGACCACACATTATCTATATATATTTCCCCAAGCAATAACTGTGTTTAAAGTGAGCTGCGATTTCTCAAGAGCATATGCTACCAAGAGAACTATAAAAGAGTCAGGAAATCACTACTTAAGTCCTCACCAACCCCTGTAGACTATAACCATGATATCACCTTCTCCACATTACCTCACTTATATGTCTCTGCCTTCCGCCCCCACACAAAACATGCAACCATCAACCGTGGCTGTATGGAGCCATTAGAAATGGGTGATTTCTAATTGTCTGGAACATCGGGGTGGTGTTGTGCTGAAGCTGATGGCTAGTGTGTAGGGGGTACGTTTTTGGTTGATGTTTAGTTTGTGTGTGCTGTGTTGGATTGGCAATGAAAGGAATTCTTTGTTTTTTAGTGGAAATAGTTTGTCATGTTGGGAAGTTACTGTTTATAACACTTGCAATAGTGTTGTTTAGATGATGAGATGAGGAAATACGGTGTTGTGGATTGTTTTTTCCATAGCTGATCTTTGTGGTTGTAGTTATGGTGTAACATTTTGTGCGCAAGTGGAGGTATTTGTGTTATCCTGAATTAGCGAATGAACTCTTTAGGAGCTGGATTCTAACCCTACAATCAACCCTGAGGAAGGGAAAGCATATAACTGTGCTTCCCCAGGGGCAGGGCAGGGACCAGAGTGGGACCCTGAAACATGTAAGTGAGGCTCACTCTGTCACATGGAGTATGTCTTCACTGCAGAATATACCTGGATTGGGTACCCAGGTCTGGGCATCTGTGTTAGCATAGCCTGGGAGTGATCATCCATCCTGCTACACCATGCTTGAGTGATACCTGTGTAACCGTGTCTACAATGGTGCTGCACTAGCCCTGGTGAGGCACTAGGACCTCTAGGGGCATATTACATGGGTCTTAAAACTGCACTAAGCTGTGCAGCTCTATGGATTGTTTCACAGCATACTGTGACAGAACTTGACTGTCCTTCCCAGGCAGCAGGAGGGAAGTGTTCTCAGCCTGCCAACTCAGTAAAGTACAGCACCTCCAGCTTCTCACGTTCTAGATTTCTGTTTGCCATTCCAACTAGTGCTAAGGCATGGATACAGCTCAGGACAATGACTGGTTCTAGGTATTGGCATTAATGCAACTCTCATTTTGGCAACAGCAGGAGAATGCAGAGCATGAAAGATGGTGGAGGGTATTTTGGAAGTGGCTTGTCACCTTGAGAAGCAATGGTGGGCCCTGCTGAGATCACGCAGGCTGAATACAGATATAGTGGAGTGAGAACTGCTGATGCAGGTTTTAATAGCTATGGATTCCCCCTTTGCGGGCTGGTCATTCTAGAACAGGATCACAGGCCCAGAGCGGTGGAATTACATCATCATGCAGACCTGGGATGACCAGCAGTGGCTCCAGCCCTGCCACATGAGGAAGCAGACCTTCCTGGAGCTGTGTGAGGAGCTTGCCCCAATCCTCCAGTGCCAGAATATGCAAATAAGGGAGGCTGCTCCAATCCAGAAGCAGGTCATTGTAGCCATCTGGAAACTGGCTACTCCAGACTGCTACAGGTCTCTGGCTAGTAAATATGGTGTTGGCAAGTCAACTGTCACTGCTGTGGTGATGGAGGTTTGCAAGGCAATTATTGCTGTGGTTGACCCATAGGTGGTGAAGATTGCTAATCACCAGCTTTGAGCAAATGGGTTTCTGAACTGTGCTGAGGCCATTGAATGCACACATGTCCCCTGTCTGCCCTTGCCCTCTCAAGCTGCACATGAATATGTCAACCAGAAAGGCTACAACTCACTCAATATGCAGGTCTTGGTCAACCACAGAGGGATGTTCATAAACACTTATGGGTGATGCATAGGCAGGATGCATGACGCTAAAGTACTCTGGAGAGCTGACATCTTCAAATTTCGACAAGAAGGGACTTTATTCCTCACAGTAATATAGATATCAATGGGATGTGTGTACCCACAGGCTTTTTAAGGCACCCAGCTTATTCTCTACTGTCCTGACTCATGACACCATATCCTGTTTAAGGGCACATGACTGAAGAAGGCTTAGTTACACCCTGAGCAGTTGCAGGATGGTGATGGAGTGTGCATTTGGCTGCCTGAAGGTGAGATGGTGCTGCTTGCATGCCTGTTTGGATGTCAGAGTGTCCAATGCTGTTCACTGCACATGTGAGGCCAAGGGGGAGAGCTTTTGCTAGGAAAGGGTCAAATACAGTGCTGGTTTACACACCCAGTACAGGCAACCGAATGCATCTCTCTAATAGCTAGGGCTGGGTCCAGGGGAGTAAGAGAAGTAAAGGATGCCTTGTGTGCCCACTTCTTTGCTTTGCAGAGGGAAATGTGATAACGTGGAGTACTCCATGTGTACATATGTTTATACTGTATTACACATATCAATCTAGCTATTATTAATCTGTGACTTTATTAAAAGCTGTGATTTGAACTTCCTGTCACTTTCCTAAGCATTCACACATCAATGGACTGTACAACAAAATCATGTATTAAAATCAATAACACATGCAGTCCAGTTGCCACAACAGAAATAACGAGCAAATTGCAAGCACAGTGCAAACAAAGCCAGTCAGTACAATGTCATTATTAATGAATGTCACATCTCAGAGATTCTGTTCTCCTTCCCCTGTGGATGCACAGGAGCAGAGTGAACAGGTACATCTGTCTATCTACGCTTCCATTCCAGGAGTGCATTGAGTGGCTCATCACCCACCCAGAATTGTCCAGTGGTTATAGATGTGGTAGTGTGGAAGGGAGGCCATAGGAACAGGCTGGGTTGGGGCAGAGGCAGATGTTGGGATTTGAATTGGCATATTCTGCTGCCTCCTGGCCATCATGCCAATCAGCTGCTCAAACTATTCCTTTTACTGCTGTTGGTCCTGCTGCCTCATTGGCCATGCCTGGTGAACTGTGCCACCATCCTCTCTTCCTTGTGGTAATAGAGGGGAAGCTGCAGTCTTGTTCTGCCTGTCCTATGTGAGCAGGGGAGAGCAGGAAGAATACTTTGCCTAGCTTGGTATTCTTCCTCTGTGAAAAGTTCTCCTGCATCATGTCACAGGAGTGGACTAAAATTCAGGCAAATAAACAGGATGCTGAGCTCAGAACCAAGTAGTTACAACTGAGGCACCTCTGGATCACATGTGCCGGGGGAGAAGGAGGAATAGGGAAATGGAGGTTCTTCCTCCTCAAGTGAAGCAAAACCACCCACAGCATGTAATATCCCCCATAACAGTAACGAGAGATTGGTCATAAACCGGCAAAACTGGCTCTCCTTTGTTATATTTCCCATAACAATAACAAAGATGATGGTTGCATCTTACCCAGGTATTGTGCTATTGGTTCCTTTGCTGCTTCGTCTCCTGTCCAGTCCGCTGTCTCTATCCCAAAGAGTTCCTGGGACTCTGGGCCGAGTTAGTAATGGCTGTGCTCCAAAGCAGTAAGTGTCTGTCCCATCTCCTCCGAGTTATCTTCTGTCAGGGTTTCTTTTGGCTCTTCTCATCCACTAGCCCCTAGTCCAATAATAACACCTAATGCTTTCAAAAGACCATTCAGCACAGCATGGGGCTCCAGGGCATTACTAAGTACCTGGTCAAACTCTTTGTGGTAGGGGCAGGTTGACAGCTGCTGGACTGGCCATTAGTCTTTGGCCTTAGGGTACAAGCTCTTTAGGTTTTTTATTCTTTCCTGGCAGTGAATTGCTATCCCTGAATCCCCTCCTCTATCAGCTTAGACACGATGATTTCAGGTACATCTCCCCAAATCGTGCTTCTTACTGACCTCACCCAAGAGGTTCACCAAAGCCTTGATGTCAGTCTCTGGTGAGCTGGCATCATGCTGGGAGGATGATTTTCCAGACGGCATCTCTGTTCAAGTGCTGTGTAGAATTGTAGCAAGCTGCATGGAATGTGGTATTTAAATACTGATCTGAGGTACATAAACTAGTAGGTGACTGCTGGTGCAGAAGAAGGAGGTAGGTAGAAAGGCAAGAAAATAGGTCCTCGGGGGAATTGTGGGAAGACATTGGAGGACTGTCAGCCCCTGAGTTAAATAGCCTGCATCCACTCTGCAAAGTGGGTGGGTTAGAGTTAAAATGGAATCTGGGCTTAAAGCATTTCCAAATCCAATGCAGAGGCTTTTGTGTGGATGGTAGGGGATTTAGGGGTAAAACTAGATGAGGGCCTGTATTAACTCTGCAATGAAAACATACCAATGGAGTTTAGACTATTTAAATCCCCCTTTTATAGTGTATTTCTTTCTGCCACTGATATCACTTTCCGGCAGGTAAGTCATCTTTCAAGCTGTGGTTCTTTTCTATGCTGTACTTTCCTTAGTTAAATATAGTAATATAACTTAATTCTTCTCCTTTCCAGTTTTATATTTTGATTCATTTACATCCTCTTGTAATTTTCTCCCTCACTGTGTTTTCTCCAGACCCTTCTCCTTCCCAGCTATAGCAGTTGTATTGATCATGATGTCCTAATGCTGTGTTTCACTGCATACACAATGTATTCTTTTCAACAATTATTCTGTGCACAGCAGGTATCTTCATTTTAATAGGTTTTATTGGGGGCATTGTCTGCCCTTCTATTACCAGTCTGGCACTGCAAGTAATGTGGGCTGTGTAAAATGCATTAATAAGGGGTTTATACATTTGATTGACTCACTTTGATACTCCCAAAAATCCCACTAGGCATTTAGCTGCAACTTTAGGCACCTAAATACCTTTACAAATCTAGCACCTTATTCCCAACCTCCCTCCTGAGCTGACTAGTCTTAGAATGTCTTCTTTTGACTGCTGAAGGACTCCCAGCCTTTTATACACCTCAGCTGGAGCTAATGAGATCCCCCAGTCTGGTTGCTACACATAGGCAGCAGCAAACCCCTCAACTGTTCCAGGTTTTATGGCACATTCCATGTTTCAGGTGTAGGTGTGTGTGTTCACTCTCCTAGGGGCAATTGGGGGCGGTGCCCCTGCCCCTGCCCTGCGCAGGGGTGGGGTGCACAAATGTAGGCTTGGCTCCTGGGCACCGGAGACCCTCGGTACACCACCGCTGGTTGGACTTAGGCCTGCATAATGCAATGTAGATGCTGGAGCCCCAGGTTGAGACCCAGGGTTGAACAATTCCTAACCTGGGGTTACAAATGAATGTAGACACTCAAGCCCTAGGTGAACAAAGTCAGTGTCTGTTAACTCAAATTCTACTAACCCTGGGCTCACACTGCAGCAGTAACTCAGCCAGAGGTTAGGGGTGTATTACAGGAGTGGGTGGGTGAGGTTCTGTGGCCTGCGATGTGCAGGATTAGATGGTTCCTTCTGACCTTAAAGCCTATGAGTCTATGAAAATGAATGCTCTGGGGAGGAGGTGCTCAGCCAGTGCTGCTGCTGCAGAGCTGCAAAGAAACCCTCCTGAGGTTACTGCTTCAGTGACATGCTGAGACTCGCCTGCTAGTGGTGATAGTTTGGCCCCGGGAAATTAACTTCCCCAAACTAACTGCATGAGGGGACTGTGTAGAATGATGGGAAAAAAAGCCAAAAAAGAAATCACACTAAGATCAAACATCTGCAACAGCAAGTCCCAGCTACTGTTACACATACCTGTACCGTCAGAGTGAGCTTCTGTGACTGTTACCCTAGGCTCCCCACTGCCTATTCTTTAACTGTGCATGTATGATAACTGAACCCAGCCCTCCCAAGGATTATCAGCAGAGACAGAATCCAGGACCATTAGCATTGAAACCCCAGGGCACCACTACTTGAGCTAAAAGCCATTAGCAGGCTCCTAGCCTCTCTGTGGGCCAACCCCTAGCTGGAGACATACTCATATGCACCTACACAGTGCTCTAGCCCTCGGTGCTGCTTAGGGTGTTTGTTGGGAGACCAGGCTTTGAGGCAGCTCAAAGCCTTTTGCAGGCTACAGTGAGCTCAGCTAAATGAAAGGCTTTAAGCCATGGGTGGTTCGTGATTCAGTCTAGGACTGTGTATATTAGCACATTAACAATTATAAAATGTTCAAGTAACTGTCCATTGCTAATCAGGGAATTGTGTGAGTGAACACACCTCAGCCCAGAGCCAAGCATGTGTCATTGCTTAGCAGTTCTATGAGAGCATAATGTTTCCTCCCAACACTCTGCAGGTCAGTGAAAGACCAAGGTTCACGTGTCTCTTCATTTTTTTCCATAGAGAGGTACAGATGCAAACTTAAGATCCCTGAAGGAATTTCCTTGGTGCTGTCAGAAAGGTTGTTTAGGGCCTCATCCTGTTAGATGCTGAGCACCCTCAGCTCCCACTAAAATGAACGGGAACTACAAGTGCTCAGCACATCTGGAAATCAGGCCACTTATTTTAGTGGGCTAAGTATGGATGAAGGGTCTAACCTTAGACACCCCGGTTTGAAAATGTTGGCCTTTGTTTATTACAGCCAGACTGACCAATCAGACCGGATTTTCACAGATTTGTTGGTGCATTTAAACCCAAGAGCAGTGCAAAATATTTGTAAAAGAAAAACAAATCACAGCTTCCAACTGTGAAAGAAAAGAAAGAGGCTGCAGCCAGCATCTTGGACTGGAAACACTGGTGACAGGAATAAAACAGATGAGGAGCTGCAATTCCAAATTGGACAAGTTGGCATCAGAGAATAGGCATTGCAGGAAAGGGAGCTCCAATATGATGCTCACAATGCAGGGTCAGCACGATGCTATAGGAAGTACCAATGGGTTATGTATAACAACTAGGTAAGGGGGATGGGCGGTAAAGTTTCTGACAGCTGCACAGATTGGAAGAGATGGGGGAAAAGAAAACAGGAGTAAAAGGCAATAATGAAACAGCCCTCACAAGAGGAGAACTGGAAAGGAGGGCAGACAGGTTACAGGGGTAAAATTGGGATGGGGTCTAAGTCGTTGGAGGGCTGAGGTAGGGCAACTGTTTGCAGTAGAAGTGCAGCACTCCCTTTTCTAAATCCAACTGTAGAACTTCACCTGAACCCACAGGTTGATTGGTTCTAGCCCCATAGTACCCCTATGGAAAGTGAACACAAGGTTCATTGAACTTGAGTCTCTATGAAATGTCGGGAGATGGGGTATACAGATCCCACACTGACCAAGAAGGGATTAATGAGAGCCTGTGGGCTCAGTCAGCCCCACTCCATTACACATGTGCAAAGCGTCAAGACTGGGGAAAGAAGATAAAAGAGGAAAACCCCCAGCTCAGTGGTGGCTGATAGAGAAAGAGAGACCTTGTGAGCTAGCCCTGTAAACGAAGGGCTGGCTAGGGCCAGAGACTGCTTTGAAGCTGCCGGGAAGGAAGGATCAGACAAGGGAAGGCTAGGGCCTAACTAGAGACCCCTAAGGGTCAGAGTCTCCTTGGGACAGATAGGCCTGGTGCAAAAGCATTGTTGTTTCTTTTGTTTCTCATAACTGGTTTGGCTCCCTTTTTTGGGGGGGACCTGCAGAAGAGTTAGCTGGGGAAGAGACTGAGAGGAAGGCCTAGCTGACAGCCACAATAGGAAGCAGCCCAAGGATACAGCAGAGAGTCTGAACAAAGAGATCTTGTCTGCTTCATACAGGGTCTCTGGACTAGAACCCAGAGCAGAGGGCAGGTCTGGGTTCCCCTACTGGCCCACCTAGGGTTGGGGTGTGAAGACCCTGAAGCCTAGGTCTGGGAGGCTCAAAAGCCTGACGCTGGGCCAAACTCTGGTGCTGCCAGACCAGTGGTGTGTTGGACTCAATTTTCTTTGGAAAGGACTGGACTAAAAGGGAATGTCTACACAGCAAAGAAAAACCCGCAGCTGATCTGTGCCCGCCGACTTGCCCTTGTGGCGCTTGGGCTACGGGGCTGTTTCATTGTAGTGCAGACTTCTGGGCTCAGGCTGGAGCTTGAGCTCTGGGACCCTCCCACCCTGCAGGTCCTACCCTCACAGAAGATTGGGAGCATCTGTTTTAGCAGTCAAGCACTATACTGTGGAAAACTAGTAATTCACATGTTAAGGAAGCAAAAGTTAATGTCTTTTATGCAAAAACTTCTAACGCATCTAAACCAGTTACATTTGTGCTAAAGAATTGGGAAAATCAGAACAAAAAGCATAACTTGTGTTTTAAATCATTTGGTCCCTATTACATTATAAATAAAGTTCATCTGTGTATAAACAAGAGATGTGAAACAAAAATAAATATTTTAAGTTGGTTAACATAAGAGTGAATCCCACAGAGCAGAGACACCAGAAGATCTCAGGGCACAGTGAAGAAGAGACGAAGTGCTTTATAAATAAGACTGGTCAATTATACTTCAATCTACCATCTATAGAACATTGAGTATGCAATTGACTATAGAGACACTATGAAGACCGGGCCGGGTCTAACTGTTGTTTAAACTGTATATTAAACAAAGAAAGTTTATGCATATACCTGTGGCTTTAAATGTTTCTCACTGGAATATGGCTGAATGTAGTTATTGTGTAAGAGCAAACGTATGATTGTATACTTCTTAACTAATCAATGTATAGCATCTTATTGGAACATGCACAAGACTCAACTGGGCCACATTTTACAGTCTGGTATTTTTCAAAATAGGAAACTCCAAAGTCTAGATGGAATTAGTGGTTACATTTCCAGAACATCTGAATCCCTAAACAACAGCACTAAGCCATGGCAAACTTGACTCTACTGCCTCAAAGAAAACTGTATATGTTCATTTAATGAAATGAATGAAGATCATAGTCCTATTGTTTTTCTGCATGAGGCAGAGTTTAGTCTATGGATTGCAAGCCAGCGCTCAAATACTTTCAGATGTTTCATATTACCAAGACTGCCTCTTGTCCTCCAATCCATTTTCCAGAGGCTTCTACGGTCATAGGCTGAGGAAAGGAGCCAATGGTTAGAGAGACCCTTTTCCAAGCTGCTCACAAGGCTTGGACTGAAGAATGTAGACAAGACCACACAAACTGCTGAGTTCTCATAGGATAACAGTTGGAAAAGTTAGTGAGGGTAAGCTGGCATGCCTATGAACAGACTGTACATTCTTTTAAATGGCACAGAATATTAGCTCTGCTTAGGTATAATTATACTGCACAAAATACACTACAGTGATAGAGGACAATTGCGACTGATAATTAACTCTGCTGTATATACTACAGCAAAGCCCTTGTTCTGCTCCCATCAGACTTATTTATATTTGGTGAGACCAAATGACTCCCTGCTGTCTTAGGGCCAGATTGCCCCCTCTTGTGGAAAACCTGAAGGAGAAGGCCTGGGGAGGGGAAGGCAACTCTGAGGTTCCCCTCTGAGTTTTCCTTGGCTTGAACCATTCCGAGCTGGAGGGATTAGCTCAGGGTGCAATGGATTTTGGAGCTCCCTGCCAGCCCTCCTTTCTACAGACTTTCAGCTAGAAACAGAAAACAACTAGAGAGCATCTGGCTCTGCTCCCTTCCCTCTCCACTGGCAGGATGATTATGAAGGAAGCCACACAGCCATTGGCTGTCCCCCCATTCTCCTGCAACTTCGCAGCAGCAGCTGTATTCCCTTCCACCCCAATTCCACATGGAAGTTTGGACACCTGTCAAGATGAGAAGGTTGCACCAGTTTAACTAAAGGTGTGACTTTAAACCGGTTTAGTTAAAGCAGTGCAAACCCCAGTGAGGACATTTCAGTTTAAAAAACCAGGTTTGTTTCAGTTTAGCCTAAACTGATTAGGAATCAGTTTAAGTAAAACCAGTCTAAGGCTATGTCTACACTACCACTTATGTTGGTATAACATATGTTGCTCAGGGTGTGGAAAAAACACCCCCGAGTGACATAAGTTACACCGACTTGAGCACTGGTGTGGACAGTTGTATGGCAGGGGGAGAGCTTCTCCCTCCAACATAGCTATCACCACTTGTTGGGGGTAGTTTAATTATGCCAATGGGAGAGCTCTCTCCCATTGGCATAGAACAGTTACATGAGAGATCTTACAGCGGTGCAGCTGCATTGGTACAGCTCTCTAGTGCAGAAACAGCCTAAGACTCCTAAACTGAAATAAGAACATCCACATATGGGTTTGCACTGGGTTAGCTACATCAGTTTGCAATCACACCTTTAATAAAGATGGTGCGACTCCCTCATGTAGATAAAGGGTAATGGTAGAGCAGGGCCATTATCACAGAGCACAACCCTGCTTTTTCAGTTCCATCTACTGAGCAAATGAAGCTCAGAGCTCCAGAAGAGGGGTAGCTGCAGAGAGCTAGGGCAGTGGGACAAGCTGCCTCACCAAAGTCGCCCTTGTGAATCTCAGCCTTTATGGAATTTTCAGAAGCGCTGAAGCAGGAGTTATGCACTTCATAGGTTTAGGCATAACTAAAAATCCCACTAGGTATCATTCTGCATCTACAGACACCTAAATACCTGTGAAAATCTGCCCCTTAACCTCTTTCTACCTCACTTTCTCTAGTGAGGATGATTTTACCTGCCTCACAGGGAATTTGTGATGGCGTGTACAAACCCCGCACTGGGCAACAAGGGGGTAAAGGATTATTTTGGGCCCAGCCAGCCTCAACCCCCCATCTGGTGTAGCATTTAAAAGAGAAAGAAACAACTCATTTCAGGCAGCAGAGCTGGAAGAAAGCAGACCTTCAGCCCAGAGCTCCAGCAGCACAGTGGAGGCTTAGAGTCTTCGGCACAGCTGCCCCGAAAGGCCCCTGCCTGAGGGAAGGGAGGACCCACCCCAGAAATAATCAGACAAAGGGAAGTATCTCCCCCTCTCTCCTGCCTGTGGACCCTGGACACTGGTAATCCCCTCCCCAAAACCCCCTGCCGGTCACAGGTTGCAGCCTGGACCACTAGGCCATGCTTCCCTACCAAACCCCAAGGAGGGACCATTACAAATTGGTGGAAAATGCAGGCATCGCCCCACCCCTGAGAGAAGGGAGAGCTTACTGATCTAGGTGGCCAAACAGCCTGGCTGAAAACAAGCTGGGCTGGTAGGCCAGCCGTGCCGGATTTAGAACAGTTGCTGAAATGGATGACTGAGAAGCAGTAGCAGTAGCAGGCAGCCCAGCAGCAGCAACAACAGCTGCTGCAGCAAATAGCTGCCCAGCAGCAGCAATGACTGGTTCGGGACCGAGGGACCCAACAAAAAGAACAGCAGCAAAGGCTAGTTCACCAGGTTGTGGCACTGATGCAGCCCCAGGAGTCCTCTGGAGCTTCTCTGTCAGGTGGCTTGGGCCCAAACCCAGGGCTCCCACCTGTACCCATGAAGCTCAGAGAGATGGGCGCTGAGGATGACCCTAAGGCTTTCCTGACAACATTTGAGCGGGTGGTGATGGCTGCCTAATGGCCCCCGACCAGTGGGCCATCCTGCTGGCACCATACCTGATGGAGCTAGCACACGAGACCTTCTGTCAGAGGTTCTGGGGGGAGAGGTACCCTCCGGGACCCCATGTTGTCGCCCAGAAACTGTGAGACCTGTGTTGGAGGCAGCTAAAGCCAGAAACACAAACTGGAATGGAGGTGGCCAAACACATACTGGTGGAACAGTTCGCCTAAATCCTCCCGAAAGGGGATAGGAGCTCCCCCTTTCTCCTCAAACATTGACCTGAGTTGCTTATTGATGCCGTGCGATTGATGGAGAATTATCAGGCAGCTGAGACAGCTCTAACTCCTGCACCCGAGCCATTGCCTGTTGCCAAAGGGACCCCTTGACATAAGGGAGAAGCTAGCCACGGGAGACAGAAAACAGACAGGGTGATCCCAAGGCTCCAGTCTACCAGGGGTCCAGCTGGTCCTCGAGCCCAGGCTGGGAGCCCAGGAGAAGTCCCAGGCCTCCAACCTCAGCCCGAACAGGAAGTCTTGGGGCCCCTACTAACTTCCCTGCCCTAAGGCCAGGAAGGACAAGGGGACCAATCACCTGGAGGAAGACATTCCCAGAGGCCCAGCTCCTGGCCAGCAGCCCCAGGGCTAACCATGGGGCCTGTTTTTCATGTGGGCATCAGGGCCACCATTATCAGGAATGCCCTTATATGGAGTGCAGCTATGGGGAAGTATGGATGCCTGGAAGTAACAGTCCCCATACAAACAAATGGGACCAAAGTAATAAGTCTAATAGACTCTGGGTGTGGGCAAACCCTGGTCCAGGACGACTTGGTCCCCAATCCTGAGACCCTCAGGGAGACCATCTTTCTGCAATGCATTCATGGGGACATTAAACCCTATCTTAGTGCCTGAGTGGAGGTCACCATAGGGGAGAACATGAAGCCCCTCCTGGTGGTACTAGCCCCAACCCTAGCCTACCCCGTTATCTCGGGTTGGGATTGGGAGCACTTCTCTGACATATTGAAGGGATGTAAACCTGCTCTCAGAAACCTGAAGGAAGCACCTGAAGGAACCAGAGCAGGTGAGGAAACTTGGCCCACGGCATTGGTTGGAGTGGGTGAGCAGGACCCCAGGAAGGGCAGTTCCAGCCAAGAGGAAGCGCTGCCGAAAGATCCTCCTAATGAGGTTTTACAAATCCACTCCAGGAAGGAGACTTACTGACCGGAGAGGCGGACTTTGTGAAGGACCAGAGGGAGGAGGAAACCTTGAGTGGTCTATAAGAACAACTCCCCATAGTTAACGGCTAAGGAATAGATCCCCACTGGGCTGCACAGGACCCTCACTTTGAGCTCCAGGAGGAACGACTATATCAGCTGGAAAAAGACCATCGGACGAGGGAAAATTCAATCACAACTCCTCGGCTGCATCGATGAGAAATCATGTGACTGGCACATGCCATCCCCTCTGCAGGCCACCTGGGACAAGAGAAAACTCTGGCCCAGATCCTAGACCGCTTCTTATGACCTGCCGTACATCAAGAAGTTAAAAACTTCTGCAACACCTGCCCTAAATGCTAGCTACTGGGACCAAAAGGAGGGCAGTGAAAACCCCCCTTGTCCCTCTCCAGGTTGTTGACATCCCCTTGTCGGGCCCCTCGAAAAAAGTGCAGCCAGATACAAACACTATTAGTGATGATAGTTGATTATGCTACTCGCTGTCCTAAGGCAATTCCCCTGCGGAGCACCAATGCAAAGACTTGCCACAGAACTGCTGAAAGTCTTTTCTCAAGGGGGGGTTCACCAGGAGATTCTCACAGAGCAAGGCACGAACTTCACTTCCTGCTTAATGAAACAAGTCTGTAATCTCCTGAAAATAAGGACCCTCCATACTTGAGTTTATCACCCACAGATGGATGGTCTGGTTGAACACTTCAACCAAACCCTGAAGCAGATGCTGAAAAGGTTTATACCAGAAGAACTGTGTCATTGGGATCAGCTGACACCCCCCAGCTGCTGTTTGCCATTCAGGAAGTTCCGTAATCTTCTATTGGGTTCTCCCGCTTTGAGCTCTTGTATGGGAGATGACCCCGGGAAATCCTCAACCTGGTCCCGGAGATGTGGAAAGGACAAATGCCTTGAGCAGAGAATGTCCTCCAATATGGGTTGAAACTCAGGGGGAGACTTGAGACTAAGGGGGAACTTTGGCTAAAGAAAACCTCCTCATCGCTCAACAGACCCAGGAACACTCCTAGAACAAGGGAGTGTGGGTACGCACCTTAAAGCCAGGTGATTGGGTCCTCCTTCTACTCCCAAGTACGGAGTCTAAACTACTGGCCAAGTGGCAGGGGCCCTACAAAAGTGTGCGCCAAGTTGGGTCAGTCTATTATGAGGTTAGACAGCCCAACAGACAGAAGCACACCCAGATGTATCACATCAACCTACTGAAGGCGCAGAAAGAATGAGAAAGCCTATCCATCGCCCTGTACCCCCCTGAACCAGAACTGGGGCCCCAAGTGCCTTACACCCTGCCTCCAGATACTGGGGGAACAATTTTGCCCTGAAGAAAGGACCCAGATGTGGAGCCTCATGAAAGCCTTCCCACCAGTGTTTTCCTCCCAATCAGGAAGGACCCACCACACACACCACTGCTTCCACACCAAACCTGGGCAGCTCATCCAGGAGAACCCACAGTCACATCTTCAGAAGGTGTGTGAGGCTGTAAAACAGGAAGTCCAGACCATGTTGGAACTTGGGGTCACTGAGGAATCCCACAGCGAGTGGCGAAGCCCTATTGTACTAGTCCCAAAGCCGGACGCCACTGTCCAGTTTTACATTAACTTCAGGAAGGTCAACACAATCTCCAAATTTGACATCTACCACATGCCACATGTGGATGAACTACTAGACCTACTGCATGAGGTGTAATATATCACCACATTGGATTTAACAAAGGGGTATTGGCAGATCCCACTCATAAGAACAGCCATACTGGGTCAGACCAATGGTCCATCTAGCCCAGATTCCTGTTTTCCAACAGTGGCCAATGCCAGGTGTTTCATAGGAAATGAACAGAACAGGTAATCATATAGTATCCACCCTGTCGGCCATTCCCAGCCTCTAGCAAACAGCAATATCCTGCCTATCCTGACTAATAGCCATTGATGAGCCTATCTTCCATGAACTTATCTAGTTCCTTTTTGAACCGCATTATATTCTTGGCTTTCACATCCTTTGGCAAGGAGTTCCACAGGTTAACTGTGTGTTGTGTGACTAAATACTTCTTTTTGTTTGTTTTAAACATGCTGCCTATTAATTTCTTTGCATGACCCCTAGTTATTGTGTTATGAGGAGTAAATAATGCTTCCTTTTTTACTTTCTCCACACCAGTCATATCTCCCCTTAGTCATCTCTTTTCCAAGCTGAAAAGTCTCGGTCTTATTAACCTCCCCTCATATGAAAGCTTTTCCATACCCCTAATCATTTTTGTTGCTCTTTTCAGTACCTTTTCCAATTCCAATATATCTTTTTTGAGATGGGGTGACCAGATTTATATGCAGTATTAAAGATGTGGGCGTACCATGTATTTATAATGAGGCAATAGGACATTTTCTGCCTTATCTAACCCCTTCCTAATGATTCCCAACATTCTGTTAGCTTTTTTGACTGTCGCTGCACATTGAGTGGATGTTTTCAGAGAACTATCCACAATGATTCCAAGATCTCTTTCTTGAGTGGTAACAACTAATTTAGACCCCATCATTTTATATGTATAGTGGGAATTATGTTTCCAATGTGCATTACTTTGCATTTATCAACATTGAATTTCATCTGCCATTTTGCTGGCACAAGTTGTGGCCATGCTCTGGTCTCTACGGCAGGCTGGACTAACAGCAAACCCTGCCAAATGTAAAATAGGGAAAGAAGAGACCACCTACCTGGGATAGATTTTGGGGAAAGGCCAGGTCTGGCCCCTTATAGATAAAATCCAGACCCTCACAGAAACCCCATGCCCTGCCACCAAGAAACAGTCAGGAGTTTTCTGAGATTCACTGGCTACTCCTGCCGGTTTGTACCAGGGTATTCGATGGTCGCAGCCCCCCTGACAGATCTGGTCATGAAAGACAGCTCCAAGAAAGTACACTAGTCCAAGGCCTGTGACAAGACCTCTCAAAAATTGAAATAACTCCATGTACAGAGCCGATCCTATTCAGTCCGGACTTCTCCAAGGCATTCATTTTGCAGACGGATGCTTCAGATGTGGGACTGGGTGCCATTGTAACTCAGGAAATAATGGGGGAGGAACACCCCATGCTCTATTTGAGCCACAAACTGTTCCCACAAGAATAGGCCTAGAGAAGAAGGGTCTGGCGGTAAAATAGGCCATAGATTTACTCCGATATTATCTTCTGGGAAATCCATCCAAGCTCATCACTGGCCATGCCCCATTAAGATAGCTAAACACCACGAAGGACACAAACCTCCATCTGATGCTCTGGCATCTGTCCCTCCAGCCCTACGCTGTCCAAATCCAGCATCGAGCCAGCAAAGCCCACCAGAATGCTGACTTCTTCTCCAGTGAAGTGAGGGAGCAATCTGATGGCTCCAGCTCCCCTACTCTATCTTGAGCGGGAGGGTGTGTGATGGATGTACAAACCCCACACTGGGCAACAAAGGGTTAAAGGATTATTTTGGGCCCAGCAGCCCCACCCCACCACACTGCAGCCAATGCTCCATCTGGTGGAACATTTAAAAGAGAGAGAGAGAAACAGCTCATTTGGGTGGCAGAGCTGGAAGAGAGCAGACCTATAGCCCACAGTGCCTGCAATGCAGAACAGAGGCAGACCTAGAATCTCTAGCACAGCTGCCCCACAAGGGCACTCCATGAGGGAAGGGAGGACTCATGCAAGAAATAATCAGAGACAGGGAAGTAACTCCCCTTCTCTTGTGCTTGTGGACCCTGGTTATCCCTTTCCTACAACAACCCTCTGCTGCTCCTGGGTTCTGACCTGGACCACTATTCCATGCTTCCCTACCAAACCCCAAGGGGGGGACCATTACAGATACTTTAATTCATGTTTGTAAAGCACTTTGGAATCCTTGGATGTAAGGGACAAAAGAAAGGGCAAGTATCCACAATTTAAACTAGCAGCTTGTCTTTACCTATTTAAGCCTGTATTTTTAATTGTGAAACTAATCACCAATGAACTATGCATTAACTAATATCCATGCCTATTAAATATTGAAAGTAAAAACATACTTGTAGGGCTGGAGATAAGGCTGTGCTTAGGTCCAGTCTGCTTCAAAGATGTAATTCTGTAAGAAGGTAATAAAAACAATTCACAGCTTCCTTTTTCAGTCTGAGTCTCTTGGGCAAGATCACACAGGAAGAACACTGGCCTGGAGGTCTGATCCAATGCCCATTGACATCATCTGTGGTAACCCAGGTAGCATCACTCTACTTCCCACACCTGCTAATTAGTCTGCACTTCCTCCCCAAAATTCAGGTGGCCTGTGGCTGTGGATTTCATGGGCTTCAAAAGCCTGTCCTGGGTGTCTGTAGAAGGCTGTAACTTATGAGCTTTTTTAAAAAAAAAAATCACTATGTTAAACTTTCCATGTTGGCAAGTGAGTTATATTTTCAAGGCCCTCTGGCTATGTCTACACTGCAAAAGAACACCCATGGCAGTGAGTTTCAGAGCTCAAGTCTACAGAGTTGGGCTTGTGGGACTTCAGCTGCAGCACTAAAAGTAGAAGTGTAGACATTCCCAGTCAAGCTGAATCCTGGGCTCTGAAACCTGGCAAGGGAGGTGGGTCTCAGAGTGCAAGCCCCAGCCCACAAGTGGCAATGTCTATGCTGCTATTTTTAGCATCGTAGCATGAGGCCAAGTCTGCAGATCTGGCCTCTGCAACTTGCTGCTGTGTTGTTGTTTTTTGCTGTGTAGACGTACCCTTTGTGGCAAAAGAGGCTTGAACTCTTTTCTTTAAGGAAAGAGCAGATTAGCTTTTCCACCTGCAGGTCTCTACATTGTGAGTCTGGATGCAGGATTTGCAGGCCATAAAGGTCGGTTCAAGGGCTTATGAAATGTGGCCTGTTTTATCAAGTTCTGTAAACAAACCAACTACGGTCCCTCGAGACCATCAGTGGAAAGCTCACTGGCTCACATCCTAAAAGGAAGAATGTTCTAAATGTCTATTTACAGCTGATCCTAAAACTGCACATTAAGGCCCTGATGCTATAAGTTTTCTGCAGTCTAAACAGCCTCAAAGTAACCAAAAATGCTTCCTCCAAACACACAAATAACTGCATTATTTTTATTATTTAAATTCCTCCACTGCATTTTGTCTCATTAATAGTGGATTAAGATGTAGCCCTTCACACACTGACACACAAAGCTCCACTGATTGTTTTCCTCATGCAATGTGCAGGGTATGAAGAAAACAGGGTTACAAGTTCCAACCCTTTTTTGTGCTCTGGTATGTTGAAGACAGGAAAAATTGACTATTTATCAAAAGAATAATGTTAGTGCTTCACCTGGCTCATTTGCTTTCCTCTCCAGGGATATATCTTGTTCATCATCCCCTGCAAACAAGACATTGCAACAATAAATAAAATTAAAAACCTCTTAGCTGCATTGTTCACAGCCAGAGTAAAGATCAGGCGGTTTCTGCAAAGCAACAGTGACCTTTCCCTCACTGTTAAGAATGCCAACTGACTGAAGTCTTTTTTAAATGGATGAGATACTCTCCTAAGGAGGCAATAGATCAGTTGTCAGTTTAAACATATAGGAAGCCCAGGGAGAGAGATTAGATCATGGTAAACAAAAGCAAGGGGGGGAGGGGAACAAAAGAAGAACCCATGCTGTTTGAGTGATACCATGCCAGACTTCAGGCAGATGAACTAAGAATTCACATATAGTGGAATATATCAAAGGCTGTTCAGGATGCGACAGATAATAACAATCAAGGGAAGTGAAAGATGAAACAGGCTTATCTGTTAACAAGCAGGCACGTGATATTGAGTGAACCAAAGGCATAATTAACGGATGTGTGTGTTGAAGTTGGACAAGATCTATCCAAAGTGCTGCTTTTCTCATTATAATTTTCATTTTTTAACATTGATTTTAACCACTAGTCCATATAAAAAAAAATCAAGGCCCTGCTCCTGTCACCCTCACTTATGTTGAGTAGCATCTACCTGAGTAGTCCTGTTAATCCCCATTGAACTCATTCAGGAATACTCATGCGAGTAAAGATGGAAAAATCAGAATGTAAAGGGAGTATAACTGATGTGGAGACTTCTGCCTGAATTTGCAGAGTCTCAAACCATAGCTGAGGTAACCTCATTCATTTCAGTGAGTGCCAGTGATGATGCTTGAAGTGGAAATGTTTACTATTTCTCGGCTCATCACAACAGGTCACGAAGGAGAGGAAGTGTTATATGAGGAAGAGCTACACACCAGCATTTCTCAAAGTAGGGGGGTAAGAAGAGCCTGCCGGGGGAGCACAGAAAATGCATACATTATCAGGGGTAGGTCCTTAATGACGTGTGGGGTCGTGTAGGGGGAAGGGATCACATTTGTTTTTATTTTCCTCAAACTTTCACAAATTTCAAGCACTGGACTATGCAAATAATAAGACAGCAGAGGGCACACTATAACCACAAGTGTTACAGATTACCTTGGTAACACTTTGTAGTTTAATCCATGATATGGAAATACACAATCCCCTGATTTACCATATGGTGTGGAAGATGAGTGTGTAGGTTAGAAGGAGACAAATATCAGATGATGAAGAAGACAAAGAAAGGAAAGGAAAGTTGGACTAGTAAAATCTAATCTGGAGTGATAAAAAGTAAGGGTCCTGTGGAAAACACAGTATATGATCATGTAATTAAAGACTGTATCATAATGTATATGCACAGGGGGCTGAATTAAAGTAGCACAGGCAATCTGAATTCTGGCATTTCATAGCTTTTCAGTGCTGACTTTGCAAACTTAACAATGTTATTCAATGCAGTATTGTAATTTCGTAGAGTAATTTTCCACATAGGTCATCAGCTCTGTTGGAACCTTTAGATCCACCCCAAAGACGTCTGCCACTTGAACTAACTAAGTAACTGATAGAAACAGTAGTTTGTCATCCTGTGTGGGGTACAGCATTAGATAAGATACCTGTGCCAGTGGATTTCACAAATATTTGCTAATAGCAGAGGAATGATGAGATTCAGGAATCTTGAGAGAGAAGTGTACTCTGGTGACTGCAGATTCTTTTGCCTCTTTCTCACAAACTTGACGTTTTCTGCCCTGTCCCCTCCAATCTATCCCTGTCCCAGTCTTGTCTCTTCCCCACTGCTGGTGCCTCATCCCAGTCCCATTATCCTTCCCTACCAAGGCCCCTTGCTCAGCCAGTCCTAGTCTCCCCCTCCAGGCTCCCTGTTCAAGTCCCAGTCTCTCTCCCCACTCCCAGTCTCTGAACCCAGTCAGGTCCAGTTCTCCCTTTCCTTGACTCCCTGTCCCTGTTCTTTCTGCCCAGCCAGTTCCAGTTCCTCACTCTGGGCTATTTGTCTGAATTAACTCTCCCTTCCCCCAGCTTCTCATCCCTCCCTCCCCCCTTCTCCCTTTACTGGCTCTTCGTCCCAATCTCCCTTCCTGGGCTCCTCATCCATTCTCTACCCCTTCCCTTCCCTGGCTCTTTGTCTCAATGTCTTTGTCCAGCCAGCAACACTTCTTCTGCATCCCAGCTCCCTGTCAGATGTGTTTTCCCACATCCCAGCCCACTGGTTCCCAGTCCCAGTCTTCTTGCCTGGTCTCTCCCCTCCCCGCTTTTCCAGCCACAGTGTTTTACTTACCCATTTCCAGTCCCAGAGTCACTAAATTCTATGCTCCAATCTACTCCCTTCCATTCCCTCCTGGTCTGGCTCTTGTCCCCTTCAAATCAGACAGCTTCCTACTCCATGCTGCCTGGGAGCCAACAGGGGGTTATTGAGAGCAGAGGAGAGACAGGCTTCCTGCTCTCAGTGCCAGTATCCAGCCTTACTGTAGCCAGGAGCAGGTAGGAGCCGCCATTGTAAGGAAAGTCCTGCTTTGCCCCAGTTGCCTGGGGTTCGAACACATGCAGTGGCTCTGTGGGGATGGTGCATGAGCAATCCAGGCACACGTAGGAGTGATCAGTGGGTGGAACATGCTCAGTAAAGACAAAATCTTCAGAGATTTTAGCTGCTAAACTCAAAGAAGTCTCTACTGAGCACATGTGAACTGAGATACAAGCTTATAACTTGGTAAATAACAGATGCCTGACACAAAAGCCATCTCCCTGCCAATTTTTACGTTCATCTTCCAAAACATGGGGACACTGGAGTTTCCTCAAAGAAAAACGTTGCTAGCTTTCTTTTAAAATGGCAAAATGGAGTATTGTTCCCTAACTTACAGAATACAGATAACCCCATTGAGGCAATACACCCAGCTGCCTGTTGCTCCTGTCTGCTTTTCTTGTTCACATAATAGTCTCCTTTTTGTGATGGAAGGAAGAAAATTAGATCATTCTTTTTATTTTCAAAGTTTTTCTATTTCTAATCCTTACTACGTGATTGACCCACCCTACAGGATTTCTTAACTGCAACTGATGTCAGACCATGGGGGAGTGGGAGGGTAAAAGGGGACATGTTCTCACATGTAGAATATTACATTTGCTGATGCTCTTAACACTGAATAACTATGGTCTTTACATAACCATGAGATTGCAGAATCTTTAAAGGTGTAAAATGCACTTACTAGACACAGAAGCGGGACTCCTCTGTGTAGCACTCAGTATATAGCTATTGAAACTGTGTTGCCATTGTTTTCTGTGCGCTGTACCTTTATGGCCTAGTCATTTTGGGCCTGAGCCAAAACCCACTGAAGTTTCCATTGACTTCAATGGACTTTAGATCAGGCCCTTTTTTACCTCAGAGTGACAGCAAGTTGGTATAATGGAGTGGAGATGCACATAACTTGTACATCTCTCTCTCTCTCATGATTTTATTTTTTATTCTTTCTTATTATTGGCTTTCCTTCATATAAAATAAGATATTTTAGATAGAAAGTACAGGTTTTACTCTTTGTATATGGAAGTATAACAACAGGGACAGGTGTAATGAGCTCTCTAAAGACAGATGACTGTATATCCTCCAGAAAAGCTCTAGATTTTCTGTAAAGTCCTCTGGAGAGCCCTTCCTGATGGAAAATGACAACTGCAGTGAAACATGGTGGGAATGTAGCCTTACTGGGCAACAATTAACAAACAAAGCCTTCAGTTAGAGACCGCTAGTGCGTGTCCATTTGCAACGGTAAGTGTATCTAGTTGTACGACGTCTGCTATTCAAGAGTACCTGTTTAACTGCTTCTGAACAAGTTATTTCTGAATTCCAGAACCACGAAGGAACCATGTTTTCAGGTGTAGAAGCTGTGGATTGGGATGGAGAATGTGACTCGCATCCTGAGAAAGGAGTCATGGACTTGGACAATGAGAGATCGGAGGGCATACCATCATATGCAGGAGATAAGTATACCAGATCTGTCGTGGCCAGGTCTGAGCTATAAGGATGACTTGGGCTTGGTTACCCTGTATCTTGTGGAGTATGCAGAACTGAAGGGGGAAGGGAGGAAAGGCACAGAGTAGCAGGGCATCCCATGTGATGAGGAATGCATCTCCCAGGGATCTTTGTCTCACTCCTGCTCTTGAGCAGAATTGAGGGCAGCAGGCATTCTCTGGTGTGGCAAAAAGGTATATGGTGGGGAATCTCCAGTAGCTGAAGATGTGCGGAAGGGCTCATGTATCTAGTTCCCACTCATGATTGTGGGAGAATCGCCTGCTCAATGAGTCTGCCTGCAGTGGTGTTCTAGTGTCCAGGGAGGTATGTGGCTGAGATGGTGATGCCGTGTTCCATAATTCAGTGCCTCTGAGCATAAAGAGTGGGACCTCACTCCACCTTGCCTGTGGACTGTGCCCTGGACTGTATGATTGTGAAGGTGTACGCCTCAGCTGATTAAGGAGGCGTCCGTTGTTAGAATCATGGATGGTGCTGATTAAAGGAAAGGAATCCTGACACAGATGTTCTTGAGCTGAATCCATCAGTGTAGTGAGTCCTTGACCATCACAAGCATGGACAGGAGTTTGTGCAGGCTGTGTCTGTGAGGGACATAGCTTGTATGTAGTCTTGCCTGAAGACATTGCATGTGTAAACGTGCACAAAGGTGGCCACTGCCATGTGGCTGAGTACCTGGAGGCATGTCCTGGCTGAGATCTGCGAGGAGGTTCTGACCGTGGATACAAGACCGACTATGGTTGAAAATCTGTGAGCTGGGAGGAAGGGTGTTGCTTGTATGGCATCCAATTGCGCCTGATTAATTCCAGATGTTGCACTGGTAGTGTAGATTTTTCCAAGTTTACACAAAGGCTGAAGCTTGAGAAAAGGTTCATTGTCGGATGGACGGTGTGAAGGGTGTTGGTTTTGGATGGGACCCTGAGGAAAAAATCATCCAAGTATGAAAAGATGACGATGAACCTCTTTGCGTAGGGAGGCAACAACTATTGCAAGGACCTTGGAGAAGACACGAGGATCTGTCAACAGTCTGAAGGGCAGTACCTAGTATGAATAGTGATCGGTCCCTATGATGAACTGGAGGAACCGTCTGTGGGCAGGGTGTAAAAATATGCATCTTGGAGGCTGAGGGCCAAGAACCAGTCCCCCTGTTCCAGTTCTGGGATCAGGATGGAGAGGCTAACCATCTTGAAGCATTGCAGTTTGACAAACTTGTTTAGGCTTCGAAGGTCTAGTATTGGTCTCCAACCACTGGATTTTTTTTGGACCAGAAAATAATAAGAGTAAAAATCATTCCCTCTGTGCTGTGTTGGGACCGATTCTATGGCTCCCAGTTGCAGAAGATGATTTCTCTCTTCTCGTATGATGGGTTCATGAAAAGGGTCTCTGAAGAGGGACGGGGAAGGAGGGAGGAGGGGCAGGATAGATAAGAAAGGGATGGATTATCTTTCCATGATGATTTCCAGAACTCACTTATCTGAGGTAATTAGCTGCCATGATAAAAATAAAAGGGCTAAGAAGTTGCCAAATTTGTGGGACAGTGAAGATGGTTGATGTGACTGGAACAGGGGAAGGCTTCTCAGGGCCTCTAGCACCGGAGAGACTGTGCTGAGGGCTGCAGGTCTAGCCGGGTAGGGTCTTTAGACTTTTGGTTAGCGCCGGTACTGGAGGCACTTGGATGGGTCCTGGAACTATGTCTCCTCTCCTAGAATGTCGAGGCACCCAACCTCGCAGGGGATAGCATTGTGGCAGGGGGTGTTTCAGCAGGTAACCAGGGAGCCCGTTTCTTCCCATCAGAGCGAGGAGAGAAGACTTTCTTTTAGAAAGACACAACAAATGAGGATCGGTGGATGACCTAGCAGAATGTGAGGGGAAGTGTCCAGGCCAGGTTCCAATGCTGGACAGAGTGATTTCTCCATGAGAAGTTGCAACCAAATGTCCTGGTCATTTCTGGTCCTGGCAGCAAGGTCATAGCCGTGAACACACATTTGCGGGATGTATCCCTCTTCCAGGCAGTGAATGCACTGTGGGTGACCGTCTGTTACAAGGAAGGCGATTTGGCAGGATACACATCTCTTAAACCCAGGAGAGCCGGGCATAAGGGTGAGGGAAAAGCTCCCCGGTTGGGAAGACGGGAAGCAGGAAAACGAAAACCTAAATAACAAGCTAATGGGGAGGGTAAGAAGGTGTAAAAATGAATTTTTTTTTAAGATAGGGAGTGGTCAAAAAGAAAGACTGAACTACTAAACTATACAAAAAACAACAGGTAAGGCACTATCTAACTAGGTAAAAGGAGAAGCGACTCTGCTGTGGATTACGTCCCAGACTAAAGGCAGTAGAGAAGGAATTGGGGGGGTGGTTGTACCGCACAGCACTATATATACGTCCTGCTCATGGCATGAAACGGGGGAGGTGTGCATGTGCGGTCCGACGGGCAGTGCTGAAGATCTCTGATCCCAGCTGCAGGGAACGCTGCAGCATCCACAATGGTGCACCAATAGGGACATCACTCAAAGAAGAAGCACATGTAACCAGGCTTCTGTCTGGATAGTCCCCCATTGCTCTCCCACAATTCCCAGGGCCTGTGTGTTCTAGCCCTTCCACCTTCCCATACACTGCCTCCCATACACTGGAAGCAATCTCCTGATTCAAATACAGCTGCTTGCTATTTAACTCTTTTTTGTTCATGGTCTGCTCAACTTTCAACACAGCTATGCCTAGCCTTTTGAAGCAGAGGAAAGACACACACCAGCCAGTGTGCTGCTAGTTGGCCAGAGGATCACACCAAAGTTCCAGACAATCTGTGGTGTGAGGAGTGCAAGGTCCATGACTTTTGGCAGAAGCAGCAGAAACCTGCATTTATATGACAATCTCCAAAAGCCCAGTAGTGTTGGAGATCCACAAGACTGCTGGCTAGTGCAGGGAGAGGATCAAACACCTCAAATCCACCTATCACGGAGAAAAGGATGGGAATGGTAAGTCTGGGAACATCCCAGCTACCTGCCCTACTATGAGGAATTGGACCAGGTTCTGGCAACTGTCCCAAGCATAGACCTCACAGTCCTGCATGACCGGTTCCTGAGTTGGGACAGGATGTTTTTCAGAGCAGAGGCAGAGGGGACTGGGACACCATCGGAGGAGAGCCCAATGGCAAAGGGGCTAGAGGCTCGGGAACAGACCCCAGGCTTTGTGGGCAGATTGGCTTGGGGCCCAAATTCGGAAGACCTGTTCAGGGCTGGGGCTGGTGAGGATGTGGCAATGCAGCAGGACCCAGCTCCTGATATGTGGCACCTCCTATATTTATTTTTTGGAATTTCAACATTAATGGGAGTATTTGCTGGGCTGTGAGCAATGCAATTTTTGTTTGGGAAGACATTACATGCACGGGGCTGTATTTAGCTTCTGTTAAGGGCTCAAGTCAAGCCACTTCCCTGACCCCACGCCACACTTGTGGTCTGAGAGGAAATCCAAACGAGGGACCGGGGAGGATTTTTTCTACTAAATACATGCTTCTTGTTTGAAAAAGGGATTAGGGTCATAGCCTTAGCAAGCCTGAGTGCACATTTCTCCATGTAACGCTCTGTTTGTAACTACGTCACACCAGAATGCTGTTTTGAGTTTCACCGCTGCTTGTATTTCTCAAACTGTCGGGATTATAAATCCCAGTGGCTGTGGTGAGCAAATAGAGCTCCAAGTGGCTACACCTGGTTTGCTGGGCCTCTGTCCAGTTGTGGTATGCTGTCCAGGCTGTGGGGAGGGAGGGAGAGGGGTCAGTTCCACAGCTGGTAAGTGTGCATCCTACTTCAGCATCTTATGAATATTTGGCGATGCTTGAGAAGTTTTCAAGCAATAAAAATTCTAGACAGTGGGTCAGATTACAGGGCAGTGCCAATTTATTACAGCCTCCTCCAGCTCATTAGCTCCTTCCATTCATTGATATGCTGTTCAGTCACCAGACACTGAAAAATCTCTTTGCATACAGAGATGGTATTCCTCTGCTGGCCTGTCTCTCCTTCCAGCCTGACACCTGTAGCAGATTTGTCTTCTAAGGCTTGCCCTGGCTGAAATAATGTGAAAACCGAACTAGTAACAGGCTCTTTGAAGGAAGCCCCTCTCCCTCCTTCTCCTCCCCACCGCTGCTCCCAAGCCAAAGGCTGATTTAAAAAATTTTAAATGATTTTAAAAATATATTTCTCACTGTAATGTGTCTGGGCTGGCAATGTGGCTGGCCAGAGATTCTTAACAGGCCAGTGAATAAAGAATGAAGTAAAAAAAAATACCAAGATGATAAATATCAACCTGTGGCCTTACCATGATGCTGAATATAAAAGGAGTGGGGAAGGAAGATTTCTTTCTTCCTTCCTTCCCATGGATAAAAAATGTGCTCTATCATTGCCTTGATACGCTCTTCCACCCTGGATGGACTGAGGGATCTACTCAGGACTCTAGGGAAGTGTCCACTTCCCAATATATGAGAAGGAACAGGCTCAGGGAATAAATGCTACAGGACACTGTGGCCAAGGTAGATGATCAGCTGCAGTACCAGAGAAGGAAGGAGGAGCAGAAGGCTCAGATCCAGACAGCCATTCTGAAGGAGAGAACAGTGGCATGGTTCCTCAACCATGACTAGAGACTGAAGAAGGATGACAGAGTACAGCACACACACCTGCTCAAGAGTCTGCAGGTCAGAGTTAATTTCACTCATAATTTTCCTCAACTTAGGAAAATTAGCCTTTTTGAAGCGCCAAATATATGCATCACTGGTTGGGACTATCCTCTGCCCACACTGAATGTAATCAGGTCATGCTAACTGGTTCCTAGGCAACCACCATCTCCCAGTCAGTTATCAATTCGATTATGTCACTGTAGTCCAGGTTTCATGTCAAGATACTCTCAGTGGACATTAAGGCTAGGGTATTCATTTTGGACTGCCCCATCGTTGAGCAGTCATAGCTTTTAATTCTGCTCTTCTTGCAGAATGACAGTTATGCTTCAGTATTTGTAACCAGTCATGGGAGGTAAATGCAAAGAGCAATGTCTAGGTTTTGAAAAATGGATGGCAGGTGGAGAGTCTTCAGCTGTTTTAAAAGGCAATTTACAGTCTTCATTTGTTGTGAATGAACAAAACCGTTCAAACTCACCTCCAAAAGTTGCTTTGAAATCTGAGGATATTTTGCAGCCCACGCACAGAATGAATTTCAGGGTGGGGCACATTGTTGAAATTGGTTAGGAAGCCAAAATCCTTTTGTCATCATGCCTCAATGGGTCACTGCTGAGGATGCCAGACTCAGGACAAACAGCTGGAAATAGCGCAGACTCACCCCACACTGGTGATTATTTTATCATTAGATTATACCACACCAGTAACAAAATAAACTTGTCTCACCACACTGGTTCACAAGAAATCAAAAATGCAGTCTCCTTAGGAATCTGAGCCCTTATTTCACCATCCAGACACTAGACTTTATGATAAATGGTTACTGAAAACCAATTTCATCGAACAAAAGGTTCTTCTGATCTTAAAAGATCAGCCATACAGCTAGATCAACATATAACTCAGATCTTAAACACTGTTGCCAATACTTTAGTAACTAAAATCTACAGGTTTATTTATAAGAGAAAAGAAGGAGAGTTAAAATGGGTAATAGATCAGAAACATACAATCATTGCAAAGTTCTTATATCAGGTTTGTAGCAGTGATTAAATAAACTGCTGGCTTGTAAAGTCTCTGGTAACTCCCAAAAGAAGGTCCTCAGTCCATAGATTGGAATTCTCCTTTTAATTGTATAGTCCAGAGGATCAGAGCAGGAAAGAGGCAAGATTGAGATGATTCAAGGGTTTTTTATACCCTCTGTTTGAAACAGAAAATCTCCAGGCACATGGCAAAGCTTACAACCTCAGTTTGTGGAAAGTTATACATACAAGATGGAGTCCAGGGTCACATGAGCAAGTCACATGCCCTTACAGGGCTTATTGACTCACAGGAGCAGCCATTACCTATATTATGACTGGGGCATTCACAGGAAGGCTCATCCCATGGGATTGGCCCATTGTGAGAATTAATTGCCTTTAATGGGCCATCAAGCTTGAATAATCCATTCACATTGGCTGGCTAGACTTGATGTAAACTACCTTGTGGGTGTTCCCCCAGGAGCAAACATATTTGAAATACAGCTATATTGTCAATATTCATAACTTCAGATACAGTGATGATACATGGATTTAAACAGGATAATATTATTTAGTAAATCATAACTTTTCCATTGACACCTTGCATGATATACTTGTTCAAGATTTGTTGCAATTGTCGAACAGTGGCACTATCAGTGATGTAAATAGTTATATATCAATCATATAGTATCACGCCTTTATATAAAAAATATAAACTTTCAGATTATTTTGTAGGGACACTTTCAAATGATCAAATATGAAATTAAAAATTTCTGGCCCCCACAGCTCCACGTTTGGTGTACTGGATTCAGCCAATGACTGCACGAGTTGGACAACAGAAGCAGGATTTGCTTTTTAAAGTGTGGAACTTGTTGACTGAAATTGCTAGAAGATATGATTCCATAGCACTAAATAAATGCGGTTGAAAGACAGTCCATCTTGTCTCACAGGAATTGAGCTTCTGTTTGTGTTGTCCCATATTCAGCAGTGTCTTTGCTGACTTTATCCAGAGCTTCCCGTATATTTACATAATCGTGGTATAGGGCTTTTGTGGATTTAGGGGGGCAGTTCCAACAAGTGCTAGACAGAGATTTCAGAATCAAAATACAATTATTTTAATTTCCTTTAAGTCTCTCTGTAAGGATTTTTCAGCAGTGCGCTGAGCCATCAGAGAAGGCATGGAGTCGCTGGAGGAAGCCAAAAAAAAAAAAGTACTGTTTGCAGGTAGCATGTCAGTAATCACCATGTCCTGAGGTTCAGAGAATGTGCAGCACGAGGAACATCATCTGCTAAAGAATTAATCGGGTTAACATGTTTCTGAAGCCTGGTGTATTTTCTTGACATGTTGGCAGCATTGTCATAGTTCATTTAGAGTACACAACATGTTCTCTGCAAGACTTTCACCAAAATGATAGCAAAATGGGTACAAATTTCAGAAAACATTTGATGGGATTTCTGCTTTCATTAACAAAATGAACAGTGCATGCCAGCTGATGAAGACGAGAAACAGTGGGAATACTGTCAGCTCAACAGTAATACTTGGCTGTATTGCTGATAGAACTTTCTTCCCTATTAGTTGCAAAATATCATTGCAAATAGTGGAGGAAATATACGATGGTTTTCCATGACCAGTGATGCTGAATTTCTCAATGTGATTTGAGAGGAAGTGATCAGATTTGGAAATTAGCTCTAAAACTCCCAAAAAATTTCCATTGTAAACGGAAGCAAGAACTTACAAAGCAAGAACCGTCTTTTGGCAAGAAATGCGAATTACCTCCACAACCCACTTTAGCGCCTCTCGCCAGTACTGTGTTTCGCTTTGAAACTAAAGTGAAACTCAGTATCAATACGCTGATTAACTTGACACACATTAACATATGTGATCAGTGCTACTCTCAGACTTCGTAATTCAAAAAGCATCCCATCGCTAAATCCATTACAAAAATCATGCTTGTCTGAAAAAGCTTGCCCATGAAACAGAACACAGTACCAGCTGAAGGTGAGCCCAGCAACTATTCCCATGTGGCTGTTTCTCTGTTGACTGACTTCTAAGTGAAAATAACTTTGGACGGATAATGACTGTAAGACTGACTGACCACCCAGGTGTTTGTACTGCATTCAGAGGTTTTGAAATCCACACAGTGACTTTGTCAAAGGGAAGGGCCCTGATCAATCTAGTTCTTTTAGATATCATCATCAATTATCTGCCGTTCAGTTGGATGTGGCAATAAAGATGATAACGGTGATTGGGAAACTATCTTATATGATGAGCTTCTTAATATCTGTCTCAGTCTTGGACATCTGAAGCTGGGGGCAAGAAGGCTTTCGACTTGTTCTACTTCAGGCTGTATTGTGCCTTCTATAGCAGCACAGGCTGAACTTGACATTCCCTCAACTGCAGCATCCATATGAGTTACCACTTGATTTAACAAATTATTCCATTTCGGTACTTTTTCAAAAGAACTTTCATTTAGCAGAACTGCTCACGTATATCCAACATGCCTTTCCTTACCTAAAATGATTCAATCAATTTCATTATAGTGTGCATATCCTTTTTTTGCACGTGTGAAGCACGCTACATGCAGTCATGTACATTAAGATTAAACAAATCATGGCAGCTTCCATGGGACAAAGGTTAAGGGGCCTGAATGCTTTGAGACAAAATGAATTTAGCAGAATGTCATAGGTTATGATTTTCATTAAAATGCAAATAAACGTGACATTTATGTGTATTGTTGACTTGGGTTGGCAGAGGTAAATTTTGGGCTCGGGTGTGTGGGTGTTTTCTTTTTTTTTTCCGGTGTGGTCAGGAGTCCCCCTGAGGAGGGGAGCCCTGTGGAAGTGCAGATTGGTTAATCTGGGCCTAGGGGTGGGAAGACTGGAAGTAGTAGGATGATGAAAGGAGCAATTACAAGAATTCAGGAACAAGCAGCCATCATGATATTAAAGAGCACCATGTGGTTCAGTGTGCTGAGTTAAGATAAAAACCCAAGGCTATTGGGGTTGCAATGGAGGTAAGAAGGAGTTATTGGGGATAAGAGGGAGCTATCAGGGTTGCAATGGAGTAAGAAGGGGTTTGGTCAATGTCACAAATTAAGGAGAGGCCCCTCACCTGTGGTTAACAATCCAATGGCCTTGGATTTGGTCTCCCCAGTCAGTTGCTTCATCTTTCGTCAGAAAGCACAGAACAGAGATACTGGGAACAAGCACGGCTATGTTCCGCTCCGCACAGCTGAAGGGCATCTGGAAAGCTGATGCAGGTTCTGGATGGCTGTGCTAAGAGTATTACCTGGGGAAGGAGAGAAGCAAGGAGTGAGTGGTGCTCAGAGCCTATACCCAATGTAAATATCATAGCTCCATCAAAGTCAATGGTATCTAGACAAGGCCAGGGTTCACAGACCCTGAGACCCGTGGCGGCCAGGAATCCCAGGCTGAAGGGGCCCTTTCAGGGAAGCACAGTTATGTGTGTACTGCTCCTTCATATAAGGAACACATGAGCAAGATGTGCTGCTTTGTGGAAAGACTGAGTCCCAGCCCCTCAGGACTTTGTGAACACACCACCTTCCCAGTGAGACACTTGATGTCTTGAGGTGTCAGAATCTTCTCTTTTGCTCCTTCAACTACCAAGTGCTCTTCTGGGACCTCCACAGCAGTCTGGATAATGCTGATCACTCTTCCTGGCTGGAATCCACTCCAATCCCCTGTGTCTGCCCACTTACCTGTAGCATGTCTCTATACCCTAGTCCTACCTTCCATCCTCATTGGGAGAGGGGAACTGAATAATTAGGCTCTGAGAGGAGACACCAATCAAGTGAGTTCTCCAGAAAGCCTTAGAGGGGGTCCCAGACTGTAAAGATCATTCCAGGTTCCCCCTCTCCTCACTCCAATACAGGCTGTTTCTTAAAAACAACAAAACAGCCCAACATATGCTTTCTGTTGTGCTTTCTGAAATGAGTGTTTTACTGAATCAGGCTCACTTTACTAATAATCAGACAAAGGAGTGGTGATGAACTGCATGTCTCTGGCTGGCTTTAATGCCTTAGCAACTGCAGCAGGCCTTCTGCTTTGCAATTAGATGTTTAGACATTTTTCCCTGCAAGCACCACTATCAACAGACCAGCAAGAGAAGCAGATTGGAAGTAATTAAGATAGAAAGCCCAAACCGGAGGGGAGAAAAATGTCCTTTTGATCTGCAAACATAAAGGCCAAGGAGAGCAACAGAGAATATGGGGCTTGAACCATAATACAGACACTAAGGGGTGGTTCACACTGACTGTGCGATTCGGTGGCAGTCGACGGGAGTTACGCAAACTACACAGAGTAGCTTGCATAACTGATATCGACTGCTCAGCTTCCCTTCTGCACGCTGTTCACACTGCGCTGAGCCGATAGGAACAGCGTTCCCGTTGACTCAGCGCTACGCTACTTGAGGGGGAGGACTTACTCAGTCGACTTCCTGATCGATTGAGTGGGTCTCACTTGCCGCTCAATCGATCCTGAAAGATCGATCTGGCGGCGGTGATTTTGCCGCCGTCAGTGTAAACGTAGCCTTAATAACAACAGCTCAGCTCTCCCTTCCCTCTGTAAAGCTCAAGTAAATCCATTGAAGTTACACCAGTATAAAACTGGTGTAAAGTGAGAGCAGAATCAAGCCCTAGCAGTTTAAATCTTACTTCATGTTAGAAAGGCTGCTTAAGAGGAACTCCTCCCTGAAGTCAGAGAAAAGTCATTGTATTGTTTGGCATCAATCCAATATGATTTCATTTTCTGTTGAAGATTAAGATGCATTAACAGTCTAAGGGCAGTAGTTTTCTTGCCAAAAATGTCTTTTTTGTTTTGGCTCATTTTAAACACTAGGACTTGCAGCTCAGGAACTAACACCCATCAGATATTCCTTGAATTTTCAATCAAGTGCAGCATTCTATCGAGTGCAAACATCAAGTTAATTGAAATATGCACACGGGACTCTGCAGATTTCACATTATTAATATGGAAGGTACAGACCTGTCTGTAACAAAGGCAAACTAAAAATAATTGGTGACTAAATACCAGAAAGTCAGTTTTAGACATATTAAAAGACTGCAGAGAGAGCAACGTCTCATTTTCTAAGACTCCATCTACACTACAAGTACAACCTTGGTTTGATAACCAGTTTGTGACATACTCACCTGATCTGGCTGCAACAATCTTGGTTGACTTGCACCAACACAGTAGCTTTTTCAGAATATGACTATGAGTTACCAGGTTTATGCATCCACGCCTATCACACTGCCTAATCGTGTTTGTAGCCACTTTCCCACTGGGAAACTTGCACAGCTTTCCTATAGTGCATAAGTGGGGGACAGAGAGCCAAGAGGACATGCACATGGAGTGGAACCAGCAGCGCCTGGGGCAATGGATTGTGGGATATCCTACCCTACAAGAGCAGTCACTAACTAATTACAAAGTTTGTTCAGGATTCCAGCGTAGACAAAACCAAAGTATTTTTCCCTAAACTTTTCAAAGGACAATGCAAACAGATGGGAGAAAAAAATATAACCTTTCCTTAAAATTATATTTAACACCCCCCAGAACAATAAAGGTTTCACATGAAATTACAAGATTTAATATTGGAAGCCATCAGCACTGTTCATTACTGGAACAAACATCTCAGCCACAAGGGCAGTTTTCAAGCAGAGTTTTTTTCCTTCTGCACTTGTAGGGAGCTGAGATTTGTATATCTGGAATATGCAGATAAGTGGATGTGATTTTAGGCTAAGCTAAATCTGAGTTCTCTTTGCTGTTTTGTCCTGCTTTTACTCTAATGAGGGATGAAACTGATTATCCAACTTCATATAATAAGAAACGAACTATGTGTTATCTCATAGCAATGTACAGCTAGTTACATCATTGGGACAAAGGAGTGTGTGTCATGGAAAATGCATGGCGACAACACCCATCTTTTCAGGATTGACTGTTACTGTTCTGAGCTCAGAGAGCCATTTATAACTAGGTGTTACCAATAAATCACGTGATAGTTGTCATTATTCTATCTTTCAGGTCATATTTCTACACTCTTGTGGTCATACCCTGCTCCCAGATACACAGTGAAATTAATGGAAGTTGCATTCATGCAGAAGAAGGTACCTGAGGCACATGCTACCTTTCTATGTCACCTGTGCTGATTTAAGGAGCTGTTTTTCTCTTCTCACAATGAATGCAAGGATGTAACATTTTGTCTGTTGCCAGCAAAGAAGGAACTGGAATGAGAGAATCACCGACCCTGCCCTCATGCCTCAGCTGCTATGTATTGTTTTGCTAATGTAATTGAAGATCAGATAAATTTCTCCATGTAAACAAAGAGTCATCCTAGTGAGAAATCCCAAGACCTGCCCCTTGCACCTTTTGATCTTCAGCTGACTGGTTTGAAAACAGTCACTTACTTCAGTCATCTGTAGATCACGGGCCAATTCTGTTCTCATTTACACCTGTGTAAATCTGGGGCAATGCCATCAAATTCAGTATAATTATTGTGCAGTTATACCAAGTATACTGACTAGTATTTGGGCCATGAACTTTCCAATGGTTTCTGGCCTGACAAACGTTATACAGGAGGACAGACCTTTTTTGATGAACAACTAGACAAATAAGAACCTAAGGATCAGTGCACATACAGCTCCCGCTTCCACAGCTGTAGAGGACCCCTGGCAGTGGAACTGTTTGCTATCTGAGGGAGTGGGGCTGGATATGGGGAAGCCATTCAGGAGCTGTAGATTCCCGGATAGCTCAGGAGTGAACTCCGCACAAGAGTCTTCAGGCCCCACACAGAGCATACGAGAGAGTGGTGTTGGGGCAGTAGCAGGCTAAGGAGGGAGAGAGGATGCACTGCTGCATGGATCCTTCAGTGCAGAGATATATTTGGATCTTAGAAACTTTTCCAGACATTGGTCTGAAGCAGTCTTTGTGGAGTGGGTGCAGGGATATTCTAAACCCCAGGGTCCGGCAGGAATTCTCTTCCAATTAACTTCTTACAGCTGGGATTCCAATGACTGGCTTCTGCTATTTGAACTGGGTACTGGGTCCCTGAAGTTGGTCCAACATTCACAGGAGTTAGAGAGACATGGTGAATAGGTTTAGGCATCAGAGATGATCACTGTCTGGTGGAATGACTTATGTATTCAAAATGAGAAAATCATCTGCTTTCAGACAATTGGGACGCGGGTGGTTGGGCCCAGTGGTTAGAGCACGCCAGGAATAAGAGCCCAGGGTCAGAATCAGAGGCCAGATGTCAGAGCCAAGAATTATAGCTGAAGTCAGGAATCAGAGTTGAGGGTCAGAGCCAAGTTACTTAGAGCGAAGCAAGGTAAGGGCAAGGCTGGGTCTGAGGCAGGAACAGGGCAGGAGCAAGGCTAGGAACAAACAGGTCCAGGAGCTAACGCAGCCATGGGCAAATGTTTTGAGCAGTTGCTGAACTGTTGCTGCTGAACTCTTCCCGATGAACGCTTCCCATCGATCAGGCAGTGTAGCCGATCAGGCAGCCTACTACAGGCCAACTGTGCTTGTTAGGTTGCCTAGAGGCTGGCTCTGTTGCAGGGGACGATTTCTAACGGTCTCCCTCCTTGTCCCCCATTGGCTACAAATCCTAGGGGCCTGGTTTCTTGGGGGTACTTCTGATGGAGCTCTCACAATAGGTCCGGGCCATGGATGTTCTCTACTGGTTCCCAAGACTGCTAGTCTGGGTCATAGTCTTCCCAGTCCACCAGGTACCGGAGCCTTCCCCTAACTTGCCGAGAGTTGAGGATTTGGTGGACCAAGTACTCCTCCTGTCCGCAAGCTGCTAGGAGTGGTGGGTTGGAGTGGTTTGGGTATGTATTCTCTATGTAGGGCTTTGAAAGTGAGATGTGAAAGATGGGGTGGATCTTCAAGGATTTGGGCAGCTGTAACCAGAAGGCCACTGGGTTCACCCATTCTATAATCTTGAAGGGGCTCAAATATTGGAGTCCAGTTTGATCGGTTGGTGGCTCAATCTAAGGTTCTGGGCAGAGAGCCACACCTTGTCCCATATGGCCTGATTAGAGGCAGCCTCACAGACTTGATCCATGTCGTGTTTATAGGCTTCTTTGGCAGAATGCAAGTGTTCCTTGAGCTCCTGGCACAACCTGTGTAGGTGGGAGGCTAAATCCACAGTGACCAATACTGAGGAATTTACAGGTAAGTCTGGGTGGAAGCAGGGGTGAAATCCATAGTTTACAAAGAATGGGCTATGTTGGGTCAAGGCATGGATTACATTGTTATATGCAAATTCAGCAGAGCACAGCCTGGAAAGCCAGTTGTCATGAAAGCAGAAAGCAACGAAGATACTGCTCCAGAATTTGATTGACACTATTTGACCATTAGTTTGTGGGTAATACGTAGGAGAGGCGAGAGACTCAATGCCAAGGAGTCTGAGATATGCTGCATGCCAGAGAAACCATAGAGAACTTAATTTTTCTGAGATACTGGTTTAATTTTTGGAGATCTAAAATTGGCTGCAGCCCTAATCAATTGTCATGGTCTAAAGGGGCCCCATCAACTTGGAATCCAGCCAATTTACAAATAATGAGATAAGACTGATTAAACACAACTTAATGCACAGTGTAGACAAGGATACTGCACTTCATATCTAGTCATCTGGGCCTGGTTAAGCCAGACGTGATGTTAACATGAGAATCTTTGTCTCTACTGAGGGTTTAACCCTGTTAACACATGTTCTAACACAATGTGTACAGTAGATTATCCCTAAGTGACAATTGTGGCACTTTGAATAGAGCTGCATGGGAATCAAGCTGTTAAAAATATGCTTGCAATTCTCCTGTTGAAACATTACAGCCATTATTTTTCTCCTGACTGTTAAACTAGCATTAAAATAAGTCAAAGTCTGGCACCACCGATAATGCTACTTTTCAGGCATGAAAGTGTCTCCAACAGGGGGCTCGTGCTGTTTGTCTAAGGAAAGAAAACTTCAGCTTCATGTACAAATGACCATTTTTTCAGAATACTGTAAGCTTACACTGAATAAAAGAGGTATAGTCTTCTATGAAATCATCTACTCTATATCAGCTGCATGATGATGCAGATTTTCCATGCTGTTCTGCTAGTGCATCATAGCTATGACTCCACTGGGACCAATGAACTGAGACAATATTTTATAAGCTGAATCTACATAAGGCAGCTGTGCATTTAGGTCTGTGAAATAGGCTCTAAAATCTACCATGCAACATATAAGTAATCCATGTAATTATTAGACTTAGTTACAGGAATGGATAGAAATATTTTTTGGCTTCAGTTCTACCCCAGTGTTTTCTCATTTGGATACTTGTAAATAGTACACTAAGTTGAATTCCTTAAAGATGACATGCAAAGTGGGGACATGGAGTTAGGTCTTTGTTACTTCTTATATATAAAGGAAGCCTGCAAGCTTTTTCCAAACAATTTTTTTTTTCTGTTTGTTTTTACATTAGATTAAATTCAGATCTTTACTACCTTGTTTTTCCTGGAAGACTGCAAAAGAGGTTGGAGATCCCACTCACCACAGGTACACCGCTGGTCTGGGAATTCGCTCTCACCCTATCTAGCACACCCTGCCACTGGTTGCTTGCCCAATGACTCCTCTCTCTCTCTCTCTCACTTCATGACTCAGGGTGCTCCCTATTCATGACTCGACCCTCCAGTCAGGTCACTATATAGTTCACCGCATTCCGGGGTAACGAAGTCTAACGGGACAAGCTGTACAGACCATCTTCCATTCCAAGGCTCCAGGTCATATGCTACTTTCCCAGGACTGCTGGTAGGGGAACCCAGGCCCTCTCTCTACACTGAGTTCCTGCCCAGGGACCCTATAGCCAGTAGCCAAGGTCTTCACAGCCCCACTCTTTGCTACTGTTTCCCAAGGCTTCCTACACAGTCTTTCTCAAGCTTTTTCCCCATAAATTTTCTGGGGGACCCTTCTTTCAGGGCTAGGATCCCAGGGCTTATCCCTTCCCCATTCAGGTTTCCTACTCAAAGAGTAGATTCCCTCCCTACAGCCCTCTTCTACTCTCAACTTCCTGGCTTTATACTAATCAGCCTGCTCCTGCCCAACTGAACTTCATGAACAGTGAGGCCTGGCTCTCCCTCTAGGTGCAACTAGATACTATAATTCACCTCTCAGGCTGACATTAACTCCTTCAGGGCTTGCGTGGGATACAAATTCAATCACAAAGACTCTATGGACAATTGACAGTATTATAGTATCAGATTATTCACAAGCGAATCATTATTTTAATTGATAGAAGAAATAATTTATCTTCAGATGGTATAAAATTATTTTTGTTCATTAACACCTATTTAGCTCATATGCCTGAGATATGCTTAGGAGAAAAGATGTCTTGGTCAAAGATTCAACACACATCCTTTCAATTAAGGGCTGAGAAAGCTCCCAGTTCATATCTGAGATGTCTAATGAGATCTCCAGCAAAAGCTGGGAAGACGAGGGTTTACATTCCTGATATTCCTAAAATAAAATCAAGCAGAAAAAAACCCTGCAAAAACAAAACTAATTTTAGCCATAAAGAAACAGTGCACAATCCCTTTTCCCCTATTTGTAGGTCACCTTTAAAAATTAATCCTAAATTATTATTCTATTATTTGAAACTAATTTTCTCTGGTCTCACTGAGTTTAGCAGAGTTAGTGAGCTGTTATGCATGGAGTGAATGAAATCATTTTTCAGTTAACAGATTATTACACTAACCCCTCCAGGCAATTCATTTTGGGTGTGACCAGGCATAACCTCCCCTCACACTTGATATTTTATTGTTTCAAAGAAAGCTCTAAACACAGCTAAACTCTCTTGAGTTTCTCTCAACTGAAACAGTCTGATAATCACTTACCTATAATTTCCAGTGTAGTCAGCTCCACTGCAGAAAGTCATTGTAACTATTCAATACACCAACACTTTCAGATATCTGCTAATCTTGTGTACCATGATATCTGAGCAGTGCTATAGGTGCTTGCAAGCATCATGCTCTTGACTAAAGCTGGTTAAAATTTTTCCAACTGAAGTTTCCCAGAAGAAAATGCTGATTTAAATCAAACTTCATCACATGACATAATATAATAGTCAAAATATTTCAGCTATATTAATTATAGTTAATTATAATTCTAGTCAATTCTAGTATAATTCTAGTCAATAAATTATAATTATAAGTCTAGTCAATAAAGTCAAAATGAAATGTTTCAGCCTTATCAAAACAAAACAAAATGTTGTTTAGATTTTTCCTAAACAAAATATTGGAATTTCAGTTCATGAAAAATTTCAAAATGTGGATTTTTTTATTCCCATTCAGCATGACTTTTTAAATAATTTCAGAATTGTCGATGGAATGGGAATTCCAGGTTCCAACCAGCACTTTTCTAGTCTCCAGCCATTGGTGGATTCTCAATAAGCAGTCATCCACGTCTATTAAATAGAAGAGAATACTTTTCTGGGACTGTCAGCAAAGAAAGCATGCAGCTACTCCTGGAACCTGTCCTATAGGCTAGTTACAAAAGGAAAGTAGAGAATTTCCAAATTCCATCCTAGTGTCTAGTCCAGACCTAACATGCAGGATCTATTTCACTCAATCAGCAGCCAATCATAAGTGGAGGCTTTGATCTCCACATCCAGAGTGGGCTTTTAAGTAAGTTAGGCTTTGGCCTTGTCTACACTAGCATTTATGGTGGCAAAACGTTTGTCACCAGGGATGTGAAAAAAAATACCCCTCGAGTGACGTAAGTTTTGCCAGCATAAGCGCTTGTGTAGCCGTATTATGTCAACGGGAGAGAGCTCTCCTGCTGACATAATAAAACCACCTAAATAAGCAGCAGTAGCTGTGCTGGCTGGGAGAGCATCTCCCATTGACATAGCACTGTCCACACAAGTGCTTATGCTGGCCAAACTTATGTTGCTCAGGGGTGTGTTTTTCCACACCCCTGAGTGACAAACATTTTGTTGGCATAAGTGCTAATGTAGACAAGGCCTATGTCTACACTTAACACACCACAGCTGCACTAAATATCCAGGGTAATAGGGACATGAAGTTCATTAATAACATCATACGTTTTGCCTTCCTACTTCTATAGGTCACATGCCTCTTGGCTCACTTCAACTCACAGGTTCCTGCTACGTGAAGTGTCATGAGGCAAAGCATATGAACCAGTGTAGTCTGTATGCTCCCTTTCATGAAGATAAAGGTGCAGAAGGGGACGCTATAGCAGCAAAGACGTGTTGCTTTGGGGTGTGAGGAAATCTGCCAAATGCTTCTTTTTGCAGCAGAGCCAATGAAGATATGGAGTCATCAGGACTTTCTGGAGGTTGATGATCTGTGGAAACCACGAGGCCAGTTCCTATATGCCTTAGGCCATCTGTGCACCTCCTATACCATGGCTGTATATCAGACAGCACTACCACAAAGGTGTAAAAGCTGCAGAAATGGAATTGCTGATGCCTGGAGCAGCAGTAACTTCAGCTGCATATACTTTGGCTCTTTTCCTCAGTGGACAAGTTAAACACCCCTATGTGACACATAGCAACTCCACTGAATAAATAGCATGAAGAGTTCACTAATGCACGGGGGCACTAGTCTGCACAGGCATTCTGTAGCACCTGTCAGCAAGATGGGGCTTCTATCATGTCAAACTCCCATGCTTCCATACAGTAAAACAAGCATATGCACCCAGTTTTGAATGACTTGTAATTAAAATCAATGAAAACAACAAGAAAGAACAAAAGGGAAGTCCCTATGAGAGAGAACAGTCTGTGTGTGTGTCTCCCCAGTACCACGCTGGAGCAACATGGAGAACAAAATAGCTGGTATCTCAACACAGAGGGGGAGTTCTTAGAAGTGTGAAGGTGCAATATACAGAAAACAAAAGGCATCACAGTTTCATAGCTACATACACCAGAAGCACAGTCCCAGCTTATCGAATAAATCCCTTGAACTCTCCACTCTAGCAGTGATCCTTTTCACCTGGATGCTTTTTGCACACACCTGATGCTGAGTCATATTAATCCTTCACTCTGATTGCTAAAAGCTTCTTACAATGCGGTCTGAATGGCTTGTGGTAAAGCCCCGGGAAACAGGTTCTGTAATGGAAGACTCAGTTGCTGATAAGACATGCCCACAAATCTAAGAGCTGCTATTTCTGTTCAGAAATAGGACATGCACTAAATTAGCTACCATTTGTAATACACAAAATCTGATGTTCTGGCTGAAAGGCCACAGGTCTGGGAAAAAACAAAGAAATCTACCCAGGACTGTAGCAAGGCAAGAGAACATGCACTAATACTTGGAGCTGCTCGGGAGTCCACCAAATCAGGGAATCATTTTAATTTCAATAGCAATAAAAGGCTCTTTAAGGGCCCTATGGCTCCATACTGTGTTGATGAGCGTAACAGATGGATAGACACATAAATGTTGCCCTAAGTAGGAATGAACCGTACAGAGGATTGGAGTCCCTGCAAGTTTAACTTATGGCATTTTTCATTCTTCCATCATATAGCAGGGTTTGCTCCCCTGAAGAAGTGGCAAGGGGTTAATACTGAGGATCCCCTAGGATCTGAGTGGATCTTGGGGTTTCTGCCAGAGGCAAGGACCTCTACACAAGGGTCTCTTTCTCCTGCACTACCACTTACCTTTCCACATTCCCTGAAGGCACAGCCCCATTGGCTGCCCCCAAAAGCCCCTCATGAGGAGGGGGTCTCAGGTACGGAGGGGGTGCCACAGAAGTTATTGTAGAGTCTCTCTTGTGAGGCTTTGCCCTGACTTCTCCCACTTGCAAAGCTGGAACACCACAAAGAGCCCACAGTTGGACTTCTATGGGATTAGAATGAAGGAGCAGCATGCTTTAGAGGCAACTCTCCCCGCCCCAACCTGGATCCATTGTCTTAGCGTCCCCTCTGCTCACATAAATGGAGAACATTTGGGTCTATGACACAATGGCAACATTCCAGCAAAAAAATTGTCTTGAGAAGACTGTTTTTACAGTCCTGTTCAGGGAGCATTTTCAGAGTGGATTGCAGGAGCTACACATCCAAGTGTACTATTTGTTCATGTGAACTGTGCTGTGTATATCTTGGCAGACTCACCACCATCACAGACAGTAGACTGACTCACAGCTTTCAAAGCATGGAGGAATTAAGCTGGGTCTCACTTTGCAAGGCTTGAAAGGGCAGCTGATGCCTCTTGGAAAACTGAAACAAAGTCTATTTAGGAACAGCTGTGCCAATGCATCACATTTTCTGTTTCCTCTTTGCTCCTTCTCACTGTGCAGGGTGTTTGCATGGCAACAGGATCCTTGCTTCAGGATTACTCCTGTTTATTAGCACTATAGGGGAGGCTGCATACTTGGCAGATATATTAAAAACAAGTTCCCTGCCCAGAAGTCACAGTCTAAACACATTTTCTACTCACCCTTCCACTTTGCACCCCCCATCCCTTAACCTGCAGACCTTGGCAGATCTGCAGGGACTCTGCAGGGTTCAGTTTTCATGAAGCAGGAAAAGGCTGGGAGGAAGAGGCAGCCAGGCTCCTTTTTATTTCTCCTCTTCCTTGAAACTCCTGAAGGAAGCAGATGCAAGTTAATATAATCCGGAACTTCACTAACTTGTGCTGATTTGCCCTTTGCATTGTGGAATTCCCCCACCAGTAAGTATAGTTCCTGGGCTCAGGAATATGGAGGATCCTGGCTGGTTCTCCCACCGAGCCCCCTTTAGTTTCAGAGCTTGAACCACACAGAGTCCATGTAGAGGGGCTGGTACACAGAGTGCAGCATGGGGCCCTGAATAATGCTCATCTCTCTCAGTTACTGCTGCTTATTTTCCACCTGAGGTCACAATCCTTTGTGACATCACCACTTGTTCCCCCCACTGTCTGTCCCTCACCCCATTATTAATACAATACGTGGCAAAAAGTGCCATATAGATACCCCTGGATTCTGAAGTTCTACCCCAACAGCTTCAGAGCAAGCTCCTCCCACCCAACAGCCCCTCCAACGTACCTCACTCCTGTCCAGCACGACCCCCCTCAAGGGGTGAAAGAGGAATTCAGTCTCCATAGCCCACTTGATCATTGGCCTCCCTGCTGAACCTGCCAATAAGAGAGCAATTATTTTATTTATTTTGATGTAAAAATAACAAAAAGAAACCAAGGTGCTAGATGCCCTAACATATATTTACAATACAATTTAATTCTCAGTAGCATTAACATGCCTGATGCTGTAGTTTTGGGGTAATATTTGGGACATGCACACCTGTCACACTAAGCACAGGACTGAGTCCCATCTACTCCATTCACATAGATACCACCCAACAGCCACAGGATGGCAGTAGCTTTAGTTTACAACTACAGCTGGTCACATTTTATGTGCAAAATATATCTTCTGACTAACATAGGTCTTTTGTTCCAGTTCCTGGACTCTGCTGAATTCCCAAATTCCTCAGATGTGAACTTTTGAGGCTCTGGGGTGTTTCAGGCTGTGGGATGTCATGGCATATGACTGGTCTAGGAAAACTGCATGGTGTTGTTTCTGCTCCCTGATTAAATGTCTGAAACTTTTTGAGCAAAAGATAACCAATGTGGAATAGTGAATAATGAATATATTTTCTATTAATGAATGACAAATTGAGAATCCTTCTATACTGACTGATAAATACTCTTGATCAACAACTGTTCAGGTGCATATATGAGTATTTGTGTGAAGAATAGCCAGTTCCCATTCACCTGAACAAAAAGCCTTAAATAAGAGACACAAATGTGATCAGACTAAACAGTCATTTTGAATGCTGAAGAATGCTTGAAAATGTGTTTTTTTGCAGTATCCTATGCCCTATAGTTATGGCTGCAAAGATTATAAAATAGTAAACTGAAGTTTATGCCTATAGGTGGCGACTCCCAAACAACAAATACTGTGATTCTTGGCAAATGTTCATAGTGCTAAAAAAATACTAGGGACAGTAAAGAAACAGAAACGGTCTGCTTATATAAGCAGAAATGTCTTGAAATAGAAGGTTTTTGAAAGTTTACCATAAGGCACTGGCAAGTCTTTAATGGGCATCTTAAACATCTGCTTTTTCTCTTTTCCTGACAAATTGGATCTGCATACACATCACCTATCCCCGAACATATGGCGCCATCAGGCAACCACCACCAGAAATTCAAAAAGATAACAGGAATTATTAAAAGTGAAGTAAAGTTCAAAACAAACAAGGGGTCTTCTCCCAGGAACTTAGTAGAATTTTCCCTGCAGGGCAGGTGAAATGTGAAGGCTCTGAAGCTGAGATTGGTTATACTAGTCAGTGTCCTCTCTCTCAATTCTGCTGTGCATGATCCAGCTTACAGTGGAGATTCCCTAATGGAAAAGTCTTCCAGAATTTAATAAGGAACAATAGCCTTGCTACGCACTATTTGAACACACTGACAGAATCCCATCGCAGGGCTTCGATTCTCTGTTGCATTCCATAGGATATTTTGAACATTCTATAGAAAGGACCTCATTCTCCAGTAAATTCTACTAGCTATTTGAGTCATTTTTATTAATCTCTATGTAATTCATTTAGAACTCTGTTGATTTCATCCCTGTTATCCCTTGCCATAAATGATGTTCCAAACACATGAAAATGAGGATTGCAGCATCATTCTACATTCCACTGTAGGATAGAGCATACAAAATGAGTTGGAGTATGCAATGGTCCAGTACAGAGGTCCTTCATTTCTGCAGGAAGGAGAAGTCTAGAGTTACCACTTAAGCCTGAAGCTCCAGTTATGGATATGTGTACCATGGCTGAGAATTACTAAACTGGAGAAATATAAATAGGATTAACTGGTTTCTCTTGCTTTTCTGCACTTCTGTAACTGAGAAAAGACTTTAAAATTGCATCCAGAATTTTCTGGTTACCTAAAATTGGCCTCCTAAATCCACATCCAGGCACCTAAATAAAGGTAGTGTGGTTTTAAGAAGTGCTGAGAACCCAGCAGCTTTCACTGAAGGCAGATTACGATCAACAACAGATAGTTCAGGCAGTGGTGCTATGAGGAGGGCTTTGGGATATTTGACCACTGGGAGGCTTTTTTGGACAGAGGACTAGTTCTCATAGGAAGGACTCCACCTGTGTAGGGAGGGAAATAGACTTCTGGAATGGAGGCTGGCATAACTGACTAAAAGAGCTTTAAACTAGGAACGTGGGGGAGACAGTTAGGAGACGCTCATGTAATCTCCACTAAGTCTAACATTGAGCAGAAAGAAGTCAAGTAAGAAAGGATAGAGCAGTGGAGAAAGGAACAGCAGTAGAAAGGAGAATGGCCATTAAGAGGAAAGAGAATGATAATACTAATGAAGCTAACAGTCAGGTAGGCAGTACTGTAGTAGAATAACTGTACCCAGTTGGGTGAGGAATGTGGACAAAGCCAAGCAGAAAGAACTAAGATGTTTGTACACCAATGCAAGGAGCCTGGGTAACACAATGGAGGAACTAGAACTATTGGTGCAGGAAGTGAAACCAGATATTATAGGGATAACAGACCATGGTAAAATAGTAGTCATGATTGGAGTCCAGGTATTGAATGGGTATGTGCTGTTCAAGAAAGACAGAATAAAGGTAAAGGTGGTGGAGTAGCATTGTATACTAATGATGAGGTAGATTGTAAAGAAATTAGAAATGATGGAATGGATAAGACAAAGTCTGTTTGGGCCAAAATCACTTTTGGGAAAGAAAGCTACTAGATGCTCCCCTCAGATAGTGCTTGTGGTATTCTACAGATCTGATTTGGATATGGATAGAGACCTCTTTAATGATTTTAATTAAATTAATACTACTGGGAATTGTGTTTTTAATTAAACAAACACTACTGGGAATTCCCAGATATAGATTGGAGGACAAATGCTGCTAATAATAGGAGGCCCAGATTTTCCTGGATATGATAGTGACAGATTTCTTCACCATATAGTCACTGAACCAACAAGAGGTGATGGAGTAATAAATATGGGATGATATGAAATGTAATAGTGCAAAGTGCAAGGTCATGTACTTAGAGACTAACAACGAGATTTTTTGCTGTAAGCTGGGCACTTATTAGTTGGATGTGACAGAGGAGGCGAAAGACGTGGATGTATTAGTTCATCACAGGATGTCTAAGCCACCCATGCAATGTAGCTGTGAAAAAGGCTAATGAAGCCCTAGTATGTATCAGGCGAGATATTTCTAGTAGAGACAGAGAAGTGTTAGTGTCGTTATAAAGGGCACTGGTAACAACTCATCTGGAAAAGTGTGTGCAATTCTGGTCTCCCAAGTTTAAGAAAGATGAATTCAAGCTGGAACAGGTGCAGAGAAGAGCTACTAGGATGATCCGAGGAATGGAAAACCTACCTTATGAGAGGAGATGCAAAGAGTTTGGCTTGTTTAGTCTAACCAGAAGAAGGCTATGGGGAGATATGATTGCTCTCCATAAATACATCAGAGGGATAAATACAAGGGAGGTAGAGGAGTTATTTAAGTTTATTTAAGTACCAATGTGGACACATGAACAAATGGACATAAACTGGCCATCAGGAAGTTTAGGCTTGAAATTAGACAAAGGTTTCTAACCATAAGAGGAGTGAAGTTCTGCAAAAGCCTTCCAAGGGGAGCAGTGGGAGCAAAAAACCTGAGCTTGATAAGTTTATGGAGGGGATGGTATGATGAAACTGCCTACAATGGCATATAGCCAATCTATGACTGCTAGCAGCAAATATCTCCAACGGCCAATGATGGGACACTAGATGGGGAGGGCTCTTAGTTACTACAGAGAATTCTTTCCCAGGTGTCTGGCTGGTAGGTCTTGTCCACATGCTCACGGTCTAACTAATTGCCATATTTGGGGTCAGATTGGCAGAGATCTTGGGGCTTTTTTTTGCCTTCCTCTGCAGCATGGGGCATGGGTCACTTGCAGGTATAAACTAATGTAAATGGTGGCTTCTCTGTAACTTTGAAGTCTTAAATCATGATCTGAGGACTTCAGTAACTCAGCCAGAGGTTAGGGGTCTATTGCAGGAGAGGGTGGGTGAGGTTCTGTGGCCTGAAATGTGCAGGAGATCAGACTAGATAATCATGATGGTCCCTTCTGGCCTTAAAGTCTATGAGTCTATACATTTTTTCTTGACAATTTTTCAGTTTTAAAACAACATTTATGCAAACTGAAACATGTTGGGGTTTTCTATATTTTCCCGCATCTCTCTCTTTCCCCTCCTTTCTATTCACTCCTGTTTTCTCAGGGAGCAAATGGAAAAAGAGGAGAAAAAAGGGCAAAAAAACCCAAACCAAACACTTTTGGGTTTTTTCACTGCTGAAAAAACAGAACATCCCTAAAAAAATGAAAATTTTCATTTTTTAAAAAAAGGCCTTTTTTGTCAAAAACTGTTTTGACCACCTCTAATTATAATTACTACCATCATCATCATCAACCCAGCGTGTCCTCAGCTGGCTCCAGTTGTGCCTGTTTCTTGCTTCTGATCTTTCTAGGGACATTGCCTAGATTCAGAGAACTCTTGTGCCAGGTTTGGCGAGTCAGAGCAGAAGGGCACAGCTGTGCCATCACCCCTCAGTGACTGAGTTTCAATCAGTGTCCCAGCTGACATTCTAGCTGTACAGCAAGCAGTCCACTTAGCTCGAGCAACTCAGATCCATGTCTGTCTTTGCTGGTAATGTCTGGGTCCTTTAATTTTCATCAGAGAGGGCAAGCTGCCAGCAGCCCTTAAACAAGTTACAGTCAGGCCTCTGTAGAGGAAACCATCTCTGAACATTAATATCCTGGCCAGCTGAGAGTCCCTAACTTCCCCTTTTCTCAAATCAGAGCGTAGCAGGTAGCAACAGGCCAACTCCAACAATGTCTGATAGGCTCAAGCTCCTGGGAACCCATGCAGCTGGGCTTCAGGCTGGGCCATGGGACAGAAAAGAAACTGATCACAGGGGCTGACAGTCTCTTCTGAGCAATGGACAGAGGCTAGCTAGCCTTACGGACAACTGCTTTATCTTCCAGTGGCCTTCAATCCTAGTGGTCATGAAATGATGACAAGACTGTAAGACCAGGCCAGGATTCTGATCGCTTCTTTCAAAATGATCACATGTGGTAGTGTTGCATGAGGGGACCTCCCTCTGAGTGGGGGACTCAGCTATGGATTCCTTCAGGCCTCCACCCTGACCTATCTTCTGTTCAGTATCGAAGTGAAGTCGCTGGGAGACAGTGAGACCATATAAATTGCAGTATGATCTGTAAGCCAAAGATACTCAGCTCTATGGCTCTTTTTCATTGAATCCAGACAGAGTTGTTGGCCAGGCTCACCTAATGTCTGGCAAAGACTAAGATCTGGATGAAAGCCAGTTGGCTATACCTCAACCCACACAAGATGGAGGCAACACTGTCTAAAACAGGATGTGCTCTGACAAAATCTATAATCCATCAACTGAGGATATCTGCACAACCACTGTCAAAGTGGTCTGCAGTCTTGGGATCCCACTAGAGCCATCACTACTTACAGATTCCCAGAAATATCTTTTCCATCTACAGGTGCCACCCAACTATAAAAACATGTCTGAAAACAGAGAAATAAGCCCACTGAGGTCTTCATAGAACAGTGCACTATTTTCACAACATATCTAAATAAACAAATGTGGGAACTTAAGATCAAAGACTCAGTCTGAAGGGGGGGGGCTGAACTCTGGGATGAGGACAGATTGTTAGGAGCTGATTCAGCTTCTGGCCATCACTTACAACAGTGTGATGGAGCAGAGAAACCCCACACCAGGAGAAAAAGGGGTAAAAAGAGACTATGTCTCAGCTAGCTTTGCCCTGCTATACCTGAAGACAGTGTCAGACATGGTGGGGGGAAGAAAAGGAAAGAACCTGGCTCAGTTCAGGGTGGACGGATGAAGAGACAGGAGGTGGCTCTGCCTCTTTCTACATGAGGTGAGCTTCACTATGAGCCAGACAGCTGGGCCAGCCACCAGGGGAGAAGCACTGGGTCCCTGACGGAGAGGACTGTTGAGGAGACTAGCGAGCAGCTAGCAGTGAGTGAACATTACTATTTGACTATAAGGATGCTGTAGAGCTAGTCCCCTCCAACCTTATATCCACACCTGCCCAGAGGGACCTGAGGCTGTGGCACGATGCTGCAAAAGGTCCACAAGGAGGCATTACTTAAGATGAGCAACTATAGACTGTTTATGTATTCATAAATGTTTTTAATGTAATTGTTGTTTTGTCCTTCTTTTTCAAAAAAGTGAATCACACTCTATCTGCTTTTGCTCTTCATTTCATCTCCCCTCCCATGTGTTCTGTTCTTTTCTCTTCCCTGCCCCCTATACATGCTTCTCTGTTGCCCAGCCCTCTTCTCACCCACTCCTCTGCACATGCTGCTCTGCTGACTTGTTCCTTTCTCTCTTGCACATATTTCCTGGCTGCCTGATTCTCATCTCCCTGTAACCTGATGCCTGTTTCTCTTATCCCTGTGCCCTGAACATGTTGCCTATTTCCCTTTTTCCTTCACTCCTGAACATTCCTTTCCTCTTGGCTGCTCTAGTCCCACTGGCAGCCCCTGGCTACTCTCCTGAGGCTCTAGTTTCCTCTCCTCCTTCTATGTAGAGTAGCCCTTAAGGGAAGCATTTAGGTTGGCTCCTTTTCCTCCTTTTCATTTACTTTACAGGCCTACAGAACCAAAGCACAAAACATACAGAAACAGAAATCATTACTGCGTCTCATTGCAGAACCTGGTTTTCAATGCTTCCCAGAGTCGTAGCGCTTCATAGTTAGCTCTGAGTGTATTGCTGACATCTGGCTGCTCCACAGTCCAACCCTGGGGGAACCTTTCCCCCTTCACTTCACACACATTATGAAGAACACAGCACTCAGATATAACTGATGGGATGGTCTTTTCACTCACGTCCAGCCTAGTAAAGAGATATCTCCATCTGGCCTTTAAACGCCCAAACGCACATTCCACCACCATTTTGCAAGTGCTTAGTCTGTTATTAAAATGCTCCTTTTCGCTGTCAAGGTGCCCGGTGTATGGCTTCATTAGCCAAGGGAGCAAGGGGTAAGCAGGATCCCCCAGGATCACTATTGGCATTTCCACATCACCGATGTTAATTTTTTGGTCAGGGAAGAAAGTGCCCGCCTGCATCTTAGAGAACAGCCCCGAGTTCCTAAATATGTGAGCGTCATGCACCTTTCCAGACCACCCCACATAGATGTCGGTAAAAAGACCCCTGTGATCCACAAGGGCCTGCAGCACCATAAAAAGTACCCCTTGAGGTTTATGTACTCTGTTGCTAGGTGGGCAGGTGCTAAGATAGGGATGTGCGTGCCATCTATGGCGCCCCCGCAGTTTGGGAACCTCATCGCGGTAAACCTGTCCACTATGTCCTGCACGTTTCCCAAAGTCACTACCCTTTGTAGCAGAAGTCTATTGATGGCCCTGCACACTTGAATCACGGCAGCTCCCACTGTATATTTATCGACTCCAAACTGATTCCCAACTGAGCGGTAACAGTCGAGAGTTGCCAGCTTCCACAGAGCAATGGCCACTCGCTTCTCCACCGTCAGAGCTTGTCTCAAGTGAGTATTCACATGCTTCAGGGAGAGGGACAGCTCCGCGCAAAGTCCAAGAAGGCTCTCCTCCTGACCCAAGTTGCTTCAAACATATAAAGCCCTACTTCTCTCAGATGTAGAAATTGCAAGCTATTCCAGTAGCAAATTACGGGAAAGATTAGAGAAACACTATGGTTCCGTAATTTCATTCCATGTATAGCATGGACAAGGCAAGTCTGCCACTTTTCTATGTCGTGAAATAATATTAGCTGATGCTATCCAACTACTAGTAATCAGAAGCAGGAATTGAAGTCATTCAAATGTCTTGTGAATATTCTGGTAAGTGAGCCTGATGAGCAGCTTTCAAATGAACAAATGGTTTTGTATAATGATATTTCAATCCTTCGGTCTGAAATAGCCAAAACGAAAGCCTCAGAATATTATCCAACGCCAGGAGATTGTACTTTACAGAGATCAGCCACTTTTATGCCCCAGTTGGCGCATGAGGCTGTCTTTTGTTTGCTAGATAGAGGCATATAATTCAGCCAGCAATGAGTATTATCCTTCAGAAGACATTCAAAGAAGGTGCCTCTCAACTGTGGACTGCATAGTATTTAACAGTTCCAAAATGATCTCACTACTCCCCTTAAGCCCTGCTGCACAGCTACACCATGAATTTGGATATCACAATTTAATTGACAAACTACACCTTCATGGAGCCTGCATCAATTATGATGAGCTGAGGCGGTTCATCACTAGTGCTACAATGGTAAAAAGACTCCAGGGAGATGTGTTCATTCCAAATGGAATAATATCACTTCATGGAAATCTCATCCATGAAGGAGATGATAACACAGAAAGCAACACAGAGACCACTGATGGAAAAAATACCTTGGGAGAGAGAGAGGGACAAATCACAATTTTCACAAAATCACAACTGCTGCCCTGTGTTGGTAGTCCATGACGATGGCTTCCGAACACACACATTACAGCTCTGTATGGCAGCCATGCACACACAATACTAGTGCCATGTGGCTCCTTTAGCATCCTGCCTCCCTCTCTCTTCCTGGGGCTCTGTCCTGCTCTCTGAAGTGGCTACTGCTCTTCCTGGCTGTTGACAGAAGCCCTGCCCCTGGGCAACTCCTCAAAAAATTCCCGTATAATGAGACTGAGGCAGTAAGTGAGGCATGGGACAGGCTGGAAGCAGCCGTCGTGCACTACCTTGATGATGTTTAATCCTTTGTCCGTGGCCACAGACACAGCAGAGAGCACGAGAGGTTTTAGCCACTCCTCTATGACAGCATGCTGTTTATGTAGCAGATTCCTGAAGGTGTGCTGTTTTTCAGATCCACACATGGAAAGCATGGTATGCTTTGAGCTGAGGGTGTACTGGTTGCTCTATTGCTCTTTAACAAGCTCCCTGCCCACACCAGTTTTTCAGGCATTGCACAAGCTCTGTGTTGGAGACTTGGGCATGTGGGAATTTCCCCCTTCATGTATTCAGCTTCTTGTTGGTTTATTACAAGATCTCTCCTTCTCCCATTCTGGACTCCCCCAGTATCACCAGCTATTAACATTCTTTCCTATGCCTGTGAGGAAATGGGAGAACTAAGAAAATGTTACTACGTTACATAATGCTAATTAATGTCCTTTAGATGCACACAGAAGTGTTCACTCTCAACTTTTCTCTCTGCCATGCTTACACAACAAAACTTTGATTTCCTACATGGCAGCAGCTCTATGGCTTGCCTGAACTGGATGATAACTTCAGCTGAAGCCAAGAATTTTACTTCTGTAAGAAAAGCTGAAGCAGCTGGGGGAATATTGTCACTATCTTTAGCAGAGCCCAGGAGAGGCAAAAATGGTTTGCTTAATGCAGACTCTCATTATTCTTGGCACTTTATGACTCATTAAGTGTCCTAGTTTTGTAACTAACTCAGGCTGAGCTCAATGTTTGATATAGGTTTATAATAATGATTGAACTGTTCATAACTCTACCCTTATGTTAACCTGACCCATGAGTGGAGGAATTTTCTTAAAAGAAGTACATGATAAAGATATATAGAGGCTTTTTGTTCTTAACACTGTGTGGATTACAATTACCTGAAGAATGTATTAAAAATAGTCAGATTCTGCAATTAGACAGAAATGTGCTGATCCTAGAAAGGTTATGTTCCTTCCCAATACCTTTTATACTGCTGCTCTTTTTACTGGAGCATTATTTTTACCCTGGACTGATTCATACAGGCTGATAAAAGATATTGATTCCCTTCTTGATAAGGGATGGTGAGGTGAGCATTTCAGCAATCAGCCAATTTGTATGAGGGATCAATCAACTACTTTTGCCCCTCATGGCTGGTAAGAGCCAGTGGCGGAAGTATGAGTTCAACATTAATAAGAACTGAAAGCAAGTGGTGATTAAGCCTTTATTCAGGAAATGTTCTCAAGATGCTAATGATGTCAATTCTTATAAGAAGATCTTGTTAATATGAAGGAATTTTTAAAAATATATTAGGAACAAAAAGAGTCTTCACAATAACATTGCTAGAGGTAAATGGTAAAATTATCAATAATAACGCAAAAAAGACTAGAGAAGGCAGAAGTGTTCAATAAAGTTTGTGGATGACACCACACTGGAAGGGGTTGCAAGTGCTTTGGAGGATAGGATTAAAATTCAAAATGATCTGGACAAACTGGAGAAATAGTCTGAAGTAAACAGGATGAAATTCAATAAGGACAAATACTTCACTTAGGAAGGAACAATCAATTGCACACATATAAAATGGGAAATGACTGCCTAGGAAGGAGTATTGTGGAACGGAATCTAGGGTCATAGTGGATCACAAGCTAAACAGAAGCCAACAGTATTGCAAAAAAAAAAAAAAAAAAAAAAAAAGATAATTCTAGTATTTATTAGCAGGAGCGCTGTAAGCAAGAACCAAGAAGTAATTCTTCTGCTCTACTCTATGATGATTAGGCCTCAGTTGGAGTATTGTGTCCAGTTCTGGGAGCCACATTTCAGGAAAGGTGTGGACAAATTGGAGAAAGTCCAGAGAAGAGCAACATACATGATTAAAGCACTAGAAAACATGACATATGTGGAAAGATTGAAAAAAATAGGTGCTTTTTTTTTGAGCCAAGGTGGAACCTTGCAGAAATGTCATATGACTCGAGAAGTCTGCCCAGTAACAGTAGGGTACATAAGGGCTGTGATCTTGGCATTCACTGCTGCCTGTCTCCGTGGCAGTTGTGCTTGCTTCGTGCCATCTGAAGAGAGAAGAAGATTTACCTGCTCCTCATTGTTCCTGATTGAGGTCCTGGTTTGTGGTTCCTCATATGCTCCAGCTCCTCATCATTCCTTCCCCGTTGTTTCCTGGTACTTTCCTGTTGCTGTTGCCATCCCGGTTGTGATTCCAATCCTGTTATCATCCACTGGTCCACTGTGCTCGGAATCGGGAGGGGATGTCCGATAAATATTGCCTCCTTTTGTGAAACCTGTCAATTGTTGTCTTTGGCCATTAATAGTCCCTTCCAGTCCTATGATTCTGTGGTTGGCTCTAAATACATTTTTTGTCCATACACAACATTGTTAATATTTAGTTAGTAACCATGGCAGCTAACCATGTTTTTTCTACACAGTTTTTGTTTTTTGTCATGTAGACAGGGCCCCCAAACTATGCCTAACTGATTTGCCCAGCCCTCCTTCCTCACAGCTGGCTATGCAGCAAGACGTGCATTGCCCTGCAGAATCACACCAGTAATACGTGTGCATTCATGCCTTTCAGACACTCTCTCTCCTCCTAAGACCCATGTTAGAGCTGCCCAGATTTTCTCAGAATATTCTACAGACAAGCAGCATGGTGAGATTGGATGCACAAACTTGATTAATTCATGGCTGTGTTGTGGGTAAAAGTCACCTGTGTTTGTGGCAACCAGGTCAGATGAGTCACAAACTGGTAACAAAATTACAGTTATATATAATCATAGGGTGAATGCAGCCGTAGGAGATAAAGACCTTTGCCCTTTGCAGCACCAAAGGTAGAAACAAAGGGAGGAAGAGATCTGCTTATTTTTACACCGTTAGTTTCAAGGGCAACGTGCAGCAGCCAGCCTGCAACATAAGCAAAGTCTGGATTCTAAGAAGGTCAGACACAGAACAAATGGGAGTAAGTACATGAGCGAACAAGGCCTGTAGCTCATTTCAGATTGATGACGTTAATACAATGTTCTCCACTAGGTGGCGCTGTTGTAGTCAGCATAAGAAAAACAGCCGTTGATTTTTCTGAGTGTTTTAACCGCAGTCAGTTTTGCACTAATTTGTGCATGTTTTGAACATTTATGCTTGAAATCTTGAGCTTTAACTGAATTATGCTAATTACAAGCCTGGCTGTAACAACACAAAGGAGACTCAAAGAAGCACTGTAGGAAGTGTGAATATAATGAGCTGCAGTACAGAGACTCCTTCAGTGTCAGAAATGTGTCTCTGGCATGATTTGGTTCTTCCCTTCCCCTGTGAAACAAGTAGCATATCTCTAAAAAGTCTCTCTCTAGGGAACCGGAGGAGGTTTGAGATTAAGGTGATCTGCAAAGGACTCAAGCATAGAGTCTGTTTTTAGATTGTGTAATATATCACAACATTGTTAATAGGATCGCATCTCTGCACTTTTTGTTTTTCTCATAGTGGAATATCATCAGAACTGTTTGCATGTCAAACATTCATACCCATAGCAGGATGTCCTGGAGACAGGGGAGAAGGCATAGCCTGAAGGACAATTAACATCACACCGGGGCCTGAGACTTGAGCCAAGAATCTTAGATGTCTTAATCACAAGACCACCCTTCCCAAGGTTCACAGGAATAGAGCCCCCTACTATGATCTTAGAAGCCACACAGCCTGGTAAACTGCTCTGGATGCCCTCAGGAGGTCTTCTGTGGGGAAGGGACCTGTCCTGTGAAGCTGCATCAGAGCAGAAATCCTGCTCTCACCATTCAGTTATCTCCTCCAACACACTCACCCTTCTCTTCCCAGCTCCAACACTGCCTTTCTTATATACTGAAATTCTGTGTGCACCTCCATTTCCTGACCCGTTGCCAAACCATTCAGAAGTGACGTAGGATGGGGAGCAGCAGGCTTGAAACGTCAATGAGAAGCAGACCCTGCACTGGTTCTTGTGCACAAACTGTGAAGTGTTTGGGATCCTATGAGATAAAAAGTACTATATAAATGTAAGATGGTGTTAATTTTCTTCTTATTATTATTATTCCAAGTGCTTTGTGAAAGATTTTAATGTTAAATCATTTAGCATGAGCCAGATTCTGCTCTCTGTTACAGCTGTGTAATGGGATAAGTATCTCCATTAAAGTTTTTAGAGTTACTCTGGGTTTATCTGTGTGTAAATGAGATTAGAATCTGCCCCTAACATCACTGAAGTTAGCGGAGTTAGAGCACTGGAAATGATATCATAGCCCTATATCCATGGCCAAAACCTCAGCAGGTATAAATTGGCATTATTATTACCTTTTCTCCGGCAAGAAAAAAATATGGCTGTTTACAACTATGTTTAATTCAAATAGGGGAAAGCCAATCTGCATTCAGTTTTTGCATCTCTATCAAACAAAAGCTCTTAAGAATGAATCTAACTGAAGTCAAACCCCCTAAAATGGAGAGATTTCCCCTTTCATTAATCAGAGGATGCTGATTTGTGAATATGTCAATAAGGTTTATTGGAGATGTGACTCATGATGAGGTAATCCTGAAGGTTATCTGGCAGAATATCTAAACAGCCTAGCCAGGGGATTAATTTTAGCTAAAGAATCGAAGAGAGTTTAAAATTGCAAATCAATATCACTGGAATTTAGCAACTTTCACGGTGTCTACTATATACTCTTTTTCTAATGAAAGTTTGAAAATTTTGATTCAAGGCATGTAAATGCATTGCTGTGACAGATACCACAATGATAGCCATGTATTCTTAACACATGCATGAAACAGATATAACAGCAGTGCAACCAGTGTGTCTCAACTCTGCCCTGGAGGGCCCATCTCCTGGAATGAAGGCATAGGGTGTGTACACATGAGAGGTTTAATCTAAAGCTTTATAATGTGCGTCAGGTAACTTGCAGTACACAGGTCACACCAATAGCATGCATGTGGGACGCCTGTTCCATTTTCAATCAGCATTGTGTGAACACAAGACAATGGTTTGCTGCAAACTGAGGGTGCAGCATTCTTAGGGGTATCCTGTGATCCTTTGCTTCACTGTTAAGCACAGTGCATCCTGAGATTGTTTTCGCTGTGAATTGTAGGAAACCAGCTGGGTTCAATTTTTTTAAATAGCTCCCATATTTCCATGGTCTCCGCCCCATACTTCCTTTGTGGACGGCCTTGCACCATTTTCACATTGCTGTTGGCCAACATGAAGCCAACAATGCTCCTCACTGCTGTGGTGACCAATGTGAACACATGGAGACTGCTTGGGCTGCATAACAGCCCTCAAAGCCAGACTAATCCAGCACTGGACTTTGTCCATTGCACCACTGAGCAGCTGGAGCAGGAAACTATTCTACAGCAGCTGCAGCAACTCCTCTGGCAGCAGAACATTCTGAAGTAGTGGCAGCAGGATGAGCAGGAGAAAGAAGACAGTGCTGGGCTGCTTGAACTAGAGGACTGATTCCTGGATCAGCTACACAATATTCAGTGTCGTTTATAGGCCTGGGAAACCGGCATGGATTGGGGGAAGAGGATTATTTTGAAGATGTGGGAGAGCCACCTTTTTTGAGATCTGTGCAAAACTGACTCTGCACCTGCAGCAGCCGCGTACCAACATGTGGTGCCCCATATCCATGAAGAAACGGGTCGTCATTGCTGTGTGGAAGCTGGGCAACCCAGAATGCTACAGGTTTGTAGCCAACCAATTTAGCATGGGGAGATCAACTGTGGGGCCATTCTCATGCCATCGCTAAGGTGTTGCCTAAGTGGGTCATAAAGCTGGGTAATGCTCAGATTACTGATGGCTTTGCAAAAATCAAGTTCCTAGACTGTATTGGGATAATTGTTGGAACCCATGTGCCTATCCTTTGCTCCCGTTCCTGGGCAGGGTACAGGATTAATAAGCAGAAAGGGATATTTCTCCATGGTGTTTGAGGACTGGGTTGACCACTGCACCGGGTTTACAAATAAACGTAGGGTGGTCTGGAAGGATCCACAATGCTACGATCTTCTGGTACTCAGTTAAATTTAGATTAATGGAGAAAGGACTGTTTGCCCCAGGACCACTATGGACATGTGTACAGGTGCAGAGGTGCATCCAGTTATCCTGCGAAACCCGGTTTATCCTCTGATGCCCTGGTTAATGAAGCCATACACAGGCATCTTGAACAGAAGGAAGGAATATTTTAACTATCACCTGAGTAGTTGCAGAATGGTAGTTGAGTGTGCATTTGGCCTTTTGAAAGTCAGATGGTGCTATTTACAGAATAGGTTAGAAGCAGCAGCAAAAAATGTTCCAACCAGAGGCACAAGAGCCAGCAAACAGGGTTGGAAACAGGGGAGTCTGAACGGGAGTTTGGGGAGGGACTGTGTGATGTGTGTTTTGTGTTTTCTCCTTGACAGGTGCTTAGAAGGGAAGGTTATGACGGCTACCGAGGTAGCCGTGGTAATGACCCAAGGAATGGAAGAGACAAGGAAGATGGCTGGATGTGGAAGCTGTGGCATATACATTATCCTAGAGCGCGTATCTAAAAAATGGCAAGAGGAGGCCGAGGATGAGGAAAGTGGCCAGTGAAGCATGTGACTACTAGAACCAGGCAGAGGAAAAGACCAGCTAGTGAAAGAGAAATAGCATTCAGGAGTAAGTTTGCTGAGTTGGAAAATGAAGAAAGGGCCCAGTCACATGCTGAATTCTAGCTCCAGGCAAGCAGCACGCTTCTTGGGATTCCTGGTCCAGACAGCAGACAAATGACTCTGTCTCCCTAGGGGCTTGCGGCTAAATTAATCAATGTCTGAAGTGCTTTGAGTTCCAAAAGTGCTAGTGAAAGGCAAAGTATTATTTGATGTAGTACAAGATAATTTGACATCCAAACACTAATCTTCAAGAAGTACAGAATAGTGGTTTCCTATTGCTAGTATTACTCCTGATGTAATTCTGTGCCAAAAAATTAAGCTTTCTGCCTTCTGTAATTCCCTAGGGGTTGGCAAGGGAACCTTCTACAACAGGTTCCAATCCAGGACCCAGTGGTAAGCAGCTAAGTCCTGCACCCAGAAGTGCTATACTGCTGCCTCCTTGGATCACTTCCTACCAGCCTCCTCGTTCTCAGATTAAGTAAAGACATTAAATAACTGACTTCAAATGTAAAATTGCAGACTGAGTGGTCATGAGTCTCTTCTCTGTAGGTTTGGCAAAATGGCTGCAACCAGGCCTCAAGCAGCAAGAGCTCCTATAGTATTCCTTCTCAGGAAGTTAGTGCAAGTCAGTTCAGCTCCACTGTCTGTCCCTCTACTGAGCTGACCTGTTCTTTTAATCTCTTCCAAGCCACGCATGCTTTGCAGGTATGGTGTGCCTCTTGTGGTATCTGGGAACAGGTGGGTCTAGAAGGCCCATCTCCTCAACCAAGGGGGAGGGACTACTGAGCCCAGGACACAAATGAAAAACCAGGAATGGGAGCAGAGATCAAAGGTCCAAAAACAGAGAACCAGTAAGGGACAGCAAGCAGAGAACCCTAGACAGCACTCACTGCTTCTCAAAGGCATCTAAGGAGTCAGTGGACACTGCCCAGAGGAACTCTGCTCAGAGACAAAATTTGACAAGAGACCAGAAAAAGGCCCCACAGTCAGTATTACCCATCCCCTATCTAGCTTCCTCCTCCTAGTTTGATGGATGGTCATCTTGATGAGTGCCAGGAGAAAGTTGACGAGGAGGTCTTGTGACTTCATGGGATCACACCTAGGGTGTGCTAGAATAAATAAGTGAGGGGGAAAGTGCAGCCAGAAACTTAGAAAGAGGTTTCGGAGGAGCTGGAAGATGGACTGAAGCCTGATGCACTGTATGTAAATGTGTGCCACAGTCTCCCTCTTGCTGCAGAAGGGACAGGAATCAAGGGATTCTGTGAAAATGCACGAGGTACATGACTCTGCTCTCCGCTTTGTGCAAGACCTGCCAGCTAATATCCCCAGTGGGCTGTGGAACCATACTGGAATACAGACTGGCCTGCTGGGACTCCCCAACTTCTGTAGATGACAGCTACTTCTGCTTCATACCATCCACTTTCTCACCCTTGTGCCCTGCCCTGACAAGTGTGTACAGATGTTTTCTAAGCACAGTTCAGAGGCAGACTGACTAGGTGGTATTGGCCTACTCAAGTTGTGTGCTAGGGGTGGTGAGGGAGGTTTGGGAAGCAGGGGCGCAATGACTAGCTCTGGAGGACCATGTATGAAGGGAGGCAGGCAATACCCTCTTGCAGGTCAGGTGCTGCTCAAGATAAACAAGAGAAGTGGAGCACATGATGGGGGATGCAGGTAGCTTCCTGGGCCAAGAACAGCTGCTTAACCCCTTCTTGACTGGTGTGGGGTTTGTATACCATTACACCATCCTAGTACTTTGTGATTAATACACTAGGTTCCTACCATACTGTTGAGCCTTGGTGCAGGTATGTGGGTCCCTGCCTGCCAGCCATTCATCTTTGTGCCTTCTAAAGTGCAATGAAGTTTACAAGATTGGGGTTTGGTGCAGCTTATGAAGTGCTTATGGGTACTGACTGACACAGCCAAGGTCATAACTTGGTAAATTAATACAGAATTTGAAAAGTTAGGGAACAACTGACGCAGTACAGAGATTGGTCTAAGTACAAGTTGCCCTAACCAAAAAATGTCAAACCGCAATTTGGAGACAGAAGACACCCCTCTAGGGCCCTCCACCTGAACTCCCAAGGTTGAGATCTCTCTCTTACCATAGACCATGACTGATCACAGAGTGAAATCCATAGGCGTGCGCAGCACATTTCATTAGGGTGTGCACATTTTCATTAGGGTGTGCACCCAGGGAATTTCATTGCAAACTCAATTCCACCGGTGGGCCACATTTGAATTACGCATCAGCAGAATTCTCACCGCATCCTAGTCTCCTCCGCGAAATATCGTGAGGAACGATATTTCGGCAGCAGATTGCGGCAAAAGCTCGCAGCTCCTTCTTTCTCCTGTCTTGCCATCCGCCGAAAAATCACGCGCCCTCCACCCTTTTGGCAGCAGATGGCGCTGCGGGATACATCATAAAGTTTGACACCCCTGCATTAGGATGTGCCTGGGCACACCCGGCACACGCCTATGGTGAAATCCCTGTTTATGCAGTCATCTTTAGAGTTCCTTTAATCACCTTTACATGCATTTACTTCTCATAGTACCTACAGGCCAGGGGGACAAAAGAATAGCACAAGTGTGTAGGGACAAAATCAGAAAGGCTAAAGCACAACATTATTATACCTTGCCAGGGACATAAAAGACAATAAGAGAAAGATGAAGGAAAGTATAGGACCTTTATTTAGGGGGGAAGGAGAGCTGGCAACTTGAAGAAGGCTGCAGTGTTTAATGACTATTTTACTTCGGTCTTCACTAAAAGGTTAATGGTGAACAGACACACATCACAATTAATATTAACAAGGGAGAAGGAACACACGCCAAAATAAGGAAAGCACAGGTTAAAGGATATTTAGGTAAGTTTGATGAATTCACATTGGCACAGCCTGATGAAATTCATCCTTGGGTATTTTAGGAAGTAACTGAAGCAATCTCAGAACCATTAGTAATTATCTTTGAGAACTCATGGTAGATGGGTGAGATCCCAAAGACTAGAGAAGGGAAAGTGTAACAGGGTGCTCCATTCCCATTCTGTGATGCCCCAGAAACCTATCTGACTGTCCACTAAGGAGCAACTTGATGATGGGAGTATAACTAAATTCACACAAACACCAATACTGTCTCATGCAGTAAAGTATTTACAGTGTTTCTTGTCTTTTCCCACAGAGCCAGGAAGGAACAGAAGTCTCCTTTCTTTGAGATCTCAGGCCATACTATGCTGAGTTCAGCTACCCACCTGATCCTTCCCTTTCTCTGCCTTTAGCTGATGGCTACCTGGTTCATCAGCCCTCCCATCATGATCAACTAATTAGCTGCATATCACCAATCAGCTTTCTCCAGGGCACCTGACTGGTGCCTAAATGATCAGAGTGCTAGCTTACATTTAGCTTCCAGCACTTTGTCACAGAAAACATAGTATCTATCTTTAAAAGGGGGAAAAAGAGGACCCAGGAAATTAGACACCAGTCTGCCTAACTTCAATACTTTTGGAAAGATACTGGACCAAATTATTATACAATTTCTAAGCTTCTAGAGGATAATAGGGTTATAAGGAATAGACAGCATGGATTTGTCAGGAACAAATCATGCCAAACCAATCTAATTTTCTTCTCTGACAGTTACTGGTGTAGTGGATGGGGGGAAGCAGTAAATGTGATATCTTCATTTTAGTAAGGCTTTTGACACAGTCCCACATGACATTTTCATAAACAAACTAGGGACACTTGGTTTAGATGAAATAACTATAAAATGGGTGCAAAACTGGTTGAAAGACAGTACTCAAAGAGTACTTATCAATGGTTCACTGTTAAACTGGGAGGGCATATCTAGCAGGGTTCTGTAGGATTCAGTCCCGAGTGCAGTACTAGTCAATATTTTCATTAATGACTTGGTAATGGAGTGGAGAGTATGCTTACAAAATGTGCAAATGACATGAGGTTGGGAGGGGTTGCAAGCACTCTGGAGGACAGGATTAGAATTCAAAATGATGTTGACAAATTAGAGAATTGGTCTGAAATCAGTAAGATGAAAACCAATAAAGACAAGTGAAAAGTACTTGGAAGGAAAAATCAAATGCACAACTACAAAATGAAGACAAGCTGGCTAGGTGGCAGTACGGCTGAAAAGGATCTGAGGGTTACTGAATAAGAGTCAACCATGTGAGGCAGTTGCAAAAAAGGCTAATATTCTGAGATGTATTAACAAGAATGTTGTATATTAAGACATAAGGAGTTAATTGTCCCACTCTGCTCAGCACTAATGAGGCCTCCGGTGGAGTACTATGTCCAATTCTGGGCACCACACTTTAGGAAAGATGTGGACAAACTGAAAAGAGTCCAGTGGAAAACAACAAAAATGATCAAAGGTTTAGAAAACCTGACCTATAAGGAAAGGTTAAAAAAATGGGCATGTTTAGTCTTGAGAAAAGAAGGCTGAGGGGGAACCTGATAGCAGTCTTTTAATATGTTTAGGGCTGTTATAAAGAGAATGGTGATCAGTTGTTTTCCATGTTCATTGAAAGTAGTAGTAGTAGTAATGGGCTTAATTTGCAGCAAGGGAAATTTACAATAGATATTATGAGAAATTTTCCAATTATAAGGATAGTTAAGAGCTGAAATAGGCTTCCAAGGGAGGCTGTGGAATCCCCATCATTGGAAGTTTTAAAGAAGAGGTTAAACAAACACCTGTCAAGGATGGTCTAGGTTTACTTGGTCCGGTTTCAGCACAGGAAGCTGGATCTGATAACCTCTCAAGGTCATTTAGTGCAGCCCTACATTTCTATGATTCTGTGCTACATATTACCAGAATACAATATATTCACACTACACTGTGATAATGGATGGCGCTTTTAAAATCCAGACACTTTGCTCAGAACCTTTAATTAGATCTGATATTGCTGCAAAGCCTTAAAAACTATCAAGCATATCTGGAGAGTTGGGGGATTCAGCAGGTGGTGCTGTGTCACTGCTGATCACAAATCTAGGGGATGCTGTGCCTCTGGAGGTGCTGTCTACACCTTACAGATGAAAAGGAAAACTGATCATAAAGATCCTTTGCCATTTTTGGCAAGAATTGGGATCTTAACTTCGGTGTTCATCATGGCCAAATTCTATCACTGGTATTTAACAATATAAGAAAATACTACAGCATTCTGATACAAGGCTCCAAAACACTGCAGCTGACAATAATGATACTAAAAGTATTTGGGCACATGGCATACCACCGTATTTTTTTTAAATGGCATGCTACCTACTTAAATCCCCCTTATAACTTCTGCTAGATGCAGTATTTTACTTAACTTCCTGGTCATAAACACTTGTGTGCTCTTGCTGATCTCTATTAAGTAGGTGCTGTATGTTGCCACAGAGGTTTCTCTGGTGGGTGAAGTGATTCTCTGTGCTGTAGTGTAATTTATAATCAGTTTAAATTTTCAGAATGGTTTGAGATCCTTCAGAATGAATATAGCTGTGGTCTTTGTGGGTTGTAGTTCATTCACTACAATATTATAAGGATGACTGATAATGAATTCAAGGGGAGGGGCAGTCTCATGATGCTGTATGCTGACATTTTAGTGCCTCACCATGTTGTCTCCACACATCAGTTTTGTGCTATGATACTATTTACCATTATTACAAATATGAACTAACCAAGCAAAACCCTTTCTTGTATCACCCCTATTTCACAGATAGAGAACCTGAAGCATAAAGTGACTTGCCACAGGGATTCATCTTGCAACCCTTACTCAGGTGTCGTCCCCCTGAAGTAATTCTCCCGTAACGACTGCGGGCCCCACCTCACATTGACGGGAAGGCACCAAGAATGGAACCCAGGGCCCTGCCTCTTGGTCCTGAGCCCACCAACGTGCATGGGCCAAAGGTGTGATGCTCAGGACGGAAGGGACAGGAACGATCCTTATTTCCTGGCTCCACTCACCTGCTCTTCATCAGGGCTCCGTATCCGAGGGTGGTCAATGCGGGCAGGTTTGTGCCCAGTCTCGCGGTGGGTGATATTTCTCTGTAAGCCTGGGTGACTGGAATCAGACAATTGCACGTGATGGGAACCTCAGGCTTTTTCTACAAAGGAAGCTCCCGGCCCTCCTGAGAGGAGAGGAGCTGGAGCCCATGAGGGGGATTTCGCTTAACGACTCAGGAACCAGGGGGCAAAGACACAGCGACACCGGCCTCTTGCCGAGCCCCTTTCACCAGCACAGCTCACCACCCGTCCCACTGTGTAAGGCGAGCAGCCCCACAACCCCCCCGGGCGCTAGGCCAGTGTGCTCAGCCCCGGGCCGCTCCCCTGGGGACTGAGGCAGCGCGACTGGCCCTGGGCACACACTGGCCGGTCCTGGCGGAGCATGAAGGTCTCCGGGCTCCCAGCTCGACCCCCGTCCCCGCCAAGCGCCCACACAGCCCTTCCGAGGCAGCCTTGTAAGCCAACGTGTCCCTGACCCCCGCCCGGACGCTGGGGCCGCGCTCCCCGCGGGTCGAGGCCTTGCGCCCAGGCCTGCCAGCAGCCGGCCTCCTCCTGTTGCTATCGCACCCCGCAGCGGGCGGCGCTCGAGCCACCCCCCAGGGGACGAACGGGAAAAAAACGGCCGCACAGGGAGGGGCGGGGCTGGCCTGTGAGTAACCATAGCAACAACCCCAAGCCCCCGGCACGTAAATCCGGCGGTGGGGGGAGGGGAGGGGAGGGGAAGGGAAATAGACGCGGGCGCTTCCGCCTGTCTCGAGCCGCAAAGCGTGAGTGACGCACGCAGCCGCGGTGCCGCCGCCGCCGCTTGTGGCTCGCCAAGATGGCGATGCCCTGGACGACCTCCAAGTACCGCTACCGCCCGTCCCGCCTGGCCTCGCTGCCGCGGGAGCTGGACCCGGAGGAGTTCGACATCACCCCAGAGAAGCGCCGGGCCGACGAGGAGCGTCTGGCGATCCGCGCCCGCCTCAAGCGCCAGTACCAGCTGCAGCTCAACGACCCGCGCCGCACGCATGTCATCGTGAGTCCGCCCGGGCTGGGACCCCCCCCCCCGCCGCTCGCGCCCCATCCTCCCCCTCCCGCCCCCGCCGCTCGCGCCCCATCCTCCCCCTCCCCGGGGAGGCTCCGGCTGCCCTGAATCCCCGCGCGCGCGCGGCTTGAGGGTTGCGCGTCCCCGCGAGGGCGCGCCCGGTCTCTGTCTGTGACCAGCCCCGCGCGCGCGCCCTGACCTGACCCGATCCTCGTCCCCAAGCGGGCTCGGCTCTGCCCGCCCCTCCCAGGCCCGCGCGCTCTGCCCACCAGGCCCGCGCGCCCCGCGCTGCGCGGGAGCCGGGCTAGCTTCTCTCCCGCTGGAGCTCCAGCTGCAGAGTCAGTGGCGGAGCGAGTTCCCCCTGCTGGGGCCCCGCCGCTCTCACCTCTGGCCTGGCCTAGGCACAGAGGCGGCACCAGGTTCAACCCATTCAGCAGAAGAGCGCTAGAAACTTCACACCCACTTAGCTAAATCAGCCCATCGCAGCTTCAGTTCAACCCCTGCAAATCCGTGTGTAGACCCGCTCACAGGCTCTGTCAGCTGTGCTGCTAGAGGCAGGCTAGGTGCAGCCATGTCAATCCCATTTCATCGATTCCTGCTTGGGACTTGGGTCGTTTCCTGAACTGTCAATCCACCATGTCTGGCAAGGCCATGGACTCACTCCCACGGTGTTCTGTCCTGGAGGAGCTGTCCATAGCCCCTTCTGTAGATGAAGCAGCTGTCCACAGGCCAGTCTCCAGGCCCTGACCGCGTTCCTCTGAAAGTGTACGAATGTGGAGGTGCCCACCAGATCAGGAAGCTCACCAGCCTTTTCAAGACTTTGGGAACCTGGTACCTTGCCCGGGAATATAAGGATGCTTTCGTAGTCCATCTGTACAAAAGGAAAGGACACACATCTAGCTGTGAAACCATTGCGGAATTTCACGGCTGTCTATAGCAGGGAAGATCCTTGCACAGATTGTCCTGGACAGGCTCATCTCTCTCCTAGTGAACTCTGTGTATCCAGTGTCATAGTGTAGCTTTCATGCTGGCCATGGCTCCATGGACATGATTTTTGCAGCCTGACAAATGTGAGAGAAGGCTCATGAACAGAATTATGATAATTTTTGACTTGACCAAGGCTTTTGACATTGTGAAACGTAAGGGCCCATGGAAACTCCTTCATAAATTTGGTTGCCCAGAGAAGACCATTACTGTCGTCTGCTCATTTCATGATGGCCAAGTGATGGGAGTGTTAAGACTTATTAGAAGCTTTCCCTGTCACCTATGATACCAAACAAGGATGTGTAATGGTTCAAGTCCTCTTTGCTATTGTCTTTTCAGCCATGTCCTTGTTTGCATTCCAGGACTTTGACAGAGGTGTACACATCTGGTTCAGACTGGATGGGGGGGTCTAGTCAATCTACAGTGACTCAGGGCTCGTCCCAAAGTAATCAAACAGCTATAAAGAGAGCTCCTGTTAGCTGATGGCTGTGCCCTTATTGCACACACCCTCAAAGACATTCAGCTTGTTGTGGACTGCTTTGCCTATGCCTCAGAATGCTTCAGTTTCACAATCAGCCTGAAAAAGATGGAGATCATGTACCAGCCAGCACCAGACCACCAGCGTCGCTAGCACCATGATCCCATCATCGCAACTGACAATGCACCCCTCAGCTAGGTCTGGAAATTCTGATGCCTTGGTAGTACATATTCTAGCAGCACCATGTTGGATGATGATATCACACAGCACCTGGCATTTGGCAGGCTCACCCACAGGCTCTGGAAGGAGCATGGAGTCTGCCTCAGAACCAAGATAAAAATCTACCCCGCTGTTGTACTTGTCTCTGTGGCTGTGAGACACGGATGCTCTACTGACACCACATCACACAGCTGGAGAGCTTCCACCTTGGCTGCGTAAGATCCATTTGCAACATCAAGTGGCAGGTCAGGATCCCCAGTACTGGTGTGCTTGAGAGGTGCCAAATCCCTGGCATCAAGAGTGTGCTCGTTAGGGCTCAGTTTCGCTGGATCAGACGTGGTCTGCATGGAGGTTTCCAGTGTACCGAAAGCAGTGCTCCACAGCCAGCTGAGCATAGGTGCCCGATCTAAGGGTCAGCCCATCTTCGGATATAAAGACACCTTGAAGGCCAACCTCAAAGCATGCAAGATATTAAAACCTGGGAACTTGTGCTGGAAGACCCATGTGGCGAGGTCTGTGTCATGAGCCCATGTCCACTTCTGAGGAATGATGTGTAAGGCTGATGCCTCAAACACTTCCCCCCGACAACAATTACACTTATAAGACGTGAAACTGCATTTGCAAATTCAGGATTAGACTCGCTTCCCATGTGAGAAGCCATAAAAATAAATAAAGCCAGAACTCAAGTCGGCACTAGCTGAACAATCCTCCGTCAAAGCAATCAGAGAATCCATCCTTTTAAGGCAAAGCCTAAATCTATTCTGGCAGAGGAAAGGGCTGTCTCAGGTTCACTCATTATCCCATCCCTTGTGAACTCAAGGAGACTTGGAGATTGTCACTTAAACCTCATTCATGTTTTTATTTTAGAGGCAGAATGGTCAAGAAGCTAAGGTGTAAGGTAGGGAATAGTCAGATCTGTGTTCTCTTCCTAGCAAAGTCCTTAATCCTTTGTGTGACCTTGGCCATGTTGCTACACTGCTCTGTGTTGCAGTTAAGTAAACAAAACTTGTGTAGAGGGAAGGGTAACTAGTCCAACGCTATAGAGCTCATGTCTGAGCAGAGATTAGAACTCTAGTTATTGACTTCCAGGGCTCTGTTCTGTCCTCTAGGTGATTTGTCTCCTTCACTAAGATCCTTTTTAATAAGAGTAGGAGTTAAAATGATATATTGTTTTTCACTGGCCATATATCATAAACCACAAAAATATTCAGCTGTTACCTAACTCTTCAACTTCAGGGTGGCTGTATAAATGTGAACTAATGAATCCTTAGAGCCTTTGGTGAAATAGGCTGTCTTTATGAATAAGCTTTGACAAAAAAAAAAAAAAAATAGTTCTCTGGTTTTTATATATAAACCACCCATGCAATGTTGGGAATTTGAAACCCCAAAGCCTTGAGAACCGAAAAGTGGAACTGCCAAGTTTAGCTTCACCTTTCAACGCTGAGAGAAGTAAAATAGGTAAATGCATCTATAGTGAAAAGTCAGTTGGACTTTAATTTCTTTCCCAGTTTTAACTAGAATTGTCATTTCCCACATAAGGGTTGGCAAGCCAGTCAGTTGTCTGCCTATTATTTGACCACTGTTAAATATTGTCAGCTGTTCCAACAAGAATGCCCCGATGTAGGTGGTGGCCTACCTTTTTGGTTGCATCATAGTGCCTTTTGTTAGCAAGCCTTCTTAAACGTCTTGATCACTCACTTTTCTACATGCTAATGACATCTGTTGGGAGTGTCTGGGAGGTAAAGTAACTGAAAGTTGAACATCTTGAATGGCTAGAATCTTCTAGAACAACCACTATGCATGTGTATCTTCGTGTATCAATGTACATGGTGGTTTACAAAGCACATTGAACAAGTTAAGCAGGGTCCCTGCCCTAAAAAGCCTACACTCCAAAACGACTAGACAAATGTACAGAAATTAACTCAAAGGGAATGGGAGAAGGAGAGGAGGTTTAATTACTGTGAGCCCTCCTCCACAACACAAAAAGAAAAGATGCACAGCCAGTAAGCCTCTCTCACAGCTATTAAACCCCAGCGCCTCCCTCGTCCTCAGCAAACAATCCACAATAAATGCCCATGGAAATAAATCCCCCACTCCCCCCTTTCAACAAAAATCCCCCTTTATAACTTGCCCCCATACCACATGTCCCCAGCCCAACCTTGCTGATGTGAAAAATTCGATGCTAATGAGATGTGACATCACATTGCTGTAGACTAGGGGTGTAAATATCAGTTACCAAAGATAACCATTTAAACTATTATAATTATATCAGTTAACCGTTTAACTGAAGTGACTCCTTATTGTTACTGTTCTAATAAACTTGTGCTTTAAAATATTTAACCATTTTTTTGACGTTGTCTGACTGGCCAATTGGCCAGTTGTTTTTGGACCAGTCAAATGCCAAATCCTAAGCTTGCTAATGTTCATAGTGCTGCAGTTTAGCATTGCTCACTGTGCATTGCCTTTAATTTAGGAGGATCCTGCCATGCTCCGTTGGGCCTATGCTAGAGCATTCAACGTTTACACCAGTGGCCGGCCCACTCCCAAGACTTCCCTGTTGGGTGCATTGGTTGGGTTAGGACCACTTTTCTTCTGGTACTACGTCTTTAAAACTGAAAGGGTAAGTTTGTTGACTAGGCATGTACAACGTTAATAAAAACAAAGCTATAATGAATGTGCATACATGGGGGAGTAGCTGAATAGAACACCTCTTCCTGCGGGTGGGAAAACTAGTGTGGGGAGAACAACCCCAAAGCAGTAGGGACTGATTGCAAAGCCATCTTCTAAGAGTGCTGTCTCATGCCCAAAGATGTATGTGATTTTTGTTTGGCCACAGAAACTAGTTTTTCTGTTATAACAGGGCTCTTAATATCATTTATGTAAGCAAACTGCAAGAGAGACTTTTAAGAATAATTAGCAGCTAATTGAGTTTTTAGAAAACACGTTTTATCTGTCAATTCATAGATGACCAAGCTGGCAAGGACCTTCTAGATCATTCATTTTCCACCATCCCATGAAATAATTTAGGGAAGGTCTCACTGCCAGTCTGTTTTTTTGCATTTGGACATGCTACCTTAATACCTCTCTGGCAGCCTAAAACTTCGTGGTATAAAATTCTGATCAGCGTTAGAACATTTCCCATGTGTTCAGATTTTTGGGAGAGTGCTATCTAATGTTTAATCAGAGCTGTCACTGATGTGAAAAGCTGCTGTGTAGCTTAAAGGCAATAAAACCCTGGTTGACCTGTTGAATCACTGACTGAGAAGAAGTGCAAATTTAAAGAACTCATACATTTTTTTTTTTTTTTTTTTTTAAAGGGACAGTATTTTGTAGGTTGGGTCCAAAATACAGAATTTGTTTTTACAGAACCTGTTGGGGGATTGTTATGCAACTTCAAATGCTTTTTAGTTGAATATGAACATCTGCTGCAGTTTCTTGCAACCCAAATGCTTCAGCATTGACCAGGCACAAGAAAACCAGAATATGAAATTGGCTGAATGAATATAAGTGAATTTTGCGCACACACTGACAGAGGATATTTAAAGCTTTCAACTTTATCACAAAATAGTCCTGGGAGTAACCTCACCAGTTCCTTTCTTTATAACGGATGGAGGAAGGCGGTGAATTACCCCTTCTCCAAAGTACCAAGGGTGTAAACACCAAGAAAGGAGGTGATTGTAAACTTTTTGAGGTAGGAATAGTCTCTGTTCGGTGTTTGTACAGCACCTAGCACAATGGGGTCCTGATCCATGACTGGGATTCCTAGATGCTAACACAATATAAATAATAAGGTGGTGCAAGGTGGCAGAATGAGGATGAAAAGTGGACAAAGGAAAATGTAGGTGGAACATCCAGTGATGTTTTCTGACCATGAAATGTATTAAACTGTGGGTTATTCACCTAAGTGACTGGGTGAAAGCTCCATCAAGTTAGGATGTTTTAAATTAGTCAGGACAAAACTCTGAAGAGAATATATTATAGGGAACAGTCCTCACTGGCTAATGGAAGTGGGGTAGATGTGCCTTGATAGAGGTTTATTGCATCTCTGTTCATCACTTTGTTTCCAAGGATATGAGCCACACAGCTTCTTCTGCATTTGGATGTATTGCATTTCTGGTTGATGTGCGCAGGTGAATGACTGGCTATTTTGTCCTCCAACTGTTTCTAGAGTACTGTTTAATTGGTGCTGTCTCTAGTATCTGTGCTTAAGAACTTGTGTGCTCTTTCTTCTTAAAGATCAATCTGTACCATGCATATCTTTTCTTTCACGGGATAGTGATTTTTGTTTTTGTTTTGTTTACTTCTCAATACAGAATCGTAAAGAGAAACTTATCCAGGAAGGCAAATATGTCCGACCATTCAAGTCCCTCTTCTAAGTTCCTGGGAATTGGATATTGCAGGGCTGATGCTGGGCTATTCATAGAAAGTGCTGCATATTGTTCATTGATGAAAAGACTAATCCTCTATCAAAATAAACTTGGTATTACCGTCCTAGGACCATGACTTACTACAGAATCTTCTTGTCTAAAACTGAAATCAATCCGATTACAGACAAAATGTGTACAAGAGTTTAAAAAATACACTAATTTTTGCCCTTGAATGCATGTTCAGAATTTCCATTTAATCCATGGGAGCCACACACCCGTGTCTAAGAGCAGCCTGAGGATGAATTATAAAATTGATAGCAGGTTAAAGTGTCAAGCGAATCCAAGAAATTATCAGAGTGGCTATCTCGCTTATACTCTCAGAATTTGTCTTGGACTCCGTTTAGTTATGTAGCTGTATTCACTCTAATCAAATAATGGGCAACTTCTAACTCCATATTTTGAACAATTCATTAGACGGACTGAGCAGGTTAGAAGGTTGCCTGGCTCCTTTCTTTCAAGAGCAGCAGCCTCACATTAAAGCAGTTCACCAGGCTGGTTTAATTGTTCACCACGCTGCCACAACTTGAGTTGCTGCCTGGCTGCAGCTGAGGTGGAGATACATAAACAGAAAAGTTGATATTTCTAACCAGAAATTTAGGGAGGAGAGTGAGCAAGTATAAAAACCCTTGTTGCATGCCTAATTTGCACATAACTCTCAGTGTCAGCCGTAGAGAGGTGCATATAGCAGGAGGATTTCAAGCATGCAAATGGTCTGGGACCCTAATGGGTTTACCCCTCAGAGAGAGCAAAAGCTTTCCCCTCAGTTCCTATAGCACTTTGGTTTAGGGCTTGTCTACATTTGAAAGCTAATGTAGATTAAGGTAGGGTATGAATTTAAAGTACAGTAGCTATTACTGAATAATGCCATGTGTGGACACTCATTCCAGAACAAGAATCTTGTTCCTGGCTTAATCCCCTTTCAGAATTGATCAGGAACAAGTCCATGTGTAGACAAGCATTTAGTTTCACCCTGGGCCAGTTCAGTGAATTGAATTCCTCTGGCAGATTGATTTTTGGCACGTGGGCTCCCTTGAGTTTTCTATTTTAGCATAAATGTTCCATGGTAGATGTTCTATAATACTCTGCCTGTACAAAACATATTCTAGCCAAACATCTTGTACAGGGTCAAGCCCCTTATTGGCATAAATTAAACAAAAAAACCCCTAGATGTCTTTGCCAAATCCTGTGCTCTAAGCACTAGACCATTTACATTTGTCTCTCCCTCTTCTGGCAAATAAATTGTGTGGTGCTTGTGCCCCTCTTCTCAAGGGAGGAGTGTAGATTATTGCTGACAAGGGGCTGATGAAACTGCTCCAGTCCCAGATATGTACCCTGGCCTCTCCTTCTTTGTTGAGTCCACTAGAGCAAGGGGCCTTGTCTACATGGGAAAAATGTGCTGATTTAATTAAAAATTGGTTTAGAAACAGATTTAGCTAAATGGGTACAACCTCTTGGGGGCGGGGGGCACTCGTTTGGTTTGAGTGCTCTCTAGTGATTGGTAAAGAATCAACTTAATCTAAGATGATGTAAGGTCCTCCCTACAAAACAATGGGGAGTCTAGGTTGTAACTCAACCACTTCACTGCATGTTAAAAGCCTCATCCAGTAAGAGGGTGGGGGGGCATGCAGGGCTTGAACCTGGGGTCCTCCATATCCTGGCTGAGTACCCCAAATGCTGGAGTAAGGGAACTCTTTTTTTTTTGCCTTCCCTTGCCACCTATTTTGTGTGGAGTTAGGCAGCCTCTGAGCATGCTACTTGATCAGGCCCCATACACAATTTAGATGGCTGAACACTTCTCTCGTCTCCAGTTCGTGAATTGGTCTGAGGCTCAGGCGGGAGATAGATGCCTGGATACCTAGAGGGAGGCAGCAGTGCGTGTGTCCAGTGGCAGAAGCTTAGGCACCGATGGAACTTTTACTGCAACAACCATAGAATTGTAGGCCTGGAAGTGACCTCAGGAGGTCATCTAGTCCACTTCCCTGCACTCAAGGCAGGAATAAATAATAACTAGACCAGAAGTAATAACCAGAACTGGACACAATATTCCCGTTGAGGCCTTATCAAGGCCGAGCAGAGTGAAAGAATTACTTCTTGTGTCTTCCTACAACACCCCTGCTAATACATCCCAGAATGATGTTCACTTTTTTTGCAACACTATTACAGTGTTGACTCATAGATTGTGATCCACTATAACACCCAGATCCCTTTCCACAGTACTCCTTCCTAGGTAGTCATTTCCCATTTTGTAAGTGTACAATTGATTGTTCCTTCCTAAGTGGAGTACTTTGCATTTCTCCTTACTGAATTTCATCCTATTTACTTCAGACCATTTCTCCAGTTTGTCCAGATCATTTTGAATTTTAATCCTACCCTTCAAAGCACTTCCAACTCCTCCACACTTGGTATTGTCCGCAAACATTATAACCATACCATTATCTAAATCTTTAAGATATTGAAAGGAACCGAATCCAAGACCGATCCCTGCAGGACCCCATTCGCTTTGCCCTTCCAGCTTGACCGAACCACTGGTATCTACTCTGGGAATGGTTTTCCAACCCATTCTGTTACCATCTTGTAGCTCCATCTAGGCACTGAAAGAGTTTAGGCATCTACAGGGTTCAGCAGTAGCCAAGCAGGAGTTTTGTGCATCAAAGCGGTGCCTAAATATTGGATTTAGACATCTCGGTACCTTTGTGGAGCCCACCCTTAGTGCTGACTAACCCAGACAGATGTTGCTGGGACAGAATAAAGCATTAGTGGGAGCTGAAGGGTGGGCTCTGTTGCTGAAAGGGTAACTTTCCCTTAATTGGCAGTAAGTCTGCTGGATTTAAGACCTGACCTGGCTGATTCCTCTAACTCCTATTCTTACCCTCTAGCTGAAAGATAATTCCTCCATTATTAATTAATTGTAAATTGTTAATTAAATTGTTGCTTGTGAGCATCCCCTTGTGAAAGACATGTCCTAGCTTCATGAATGTCCTGGAAGGGAAGTTAAGCCTCACCTCACTTCAGTTCAACATGGAGAGTTCACACCACCTCACCTTGTGTGGGAGCCCCTGGCACAGGTATTGCAGCTCTTTCCGTCACAAGCAAAGCTTTAATTGGATACTTGAAAGCTTAGAACTGTGGTGCTTTTCAGTGCTAGTTACATAGATGTGCAGGAGCAATTCATGGAACCAGTCACTACTGGACTGGTGCTCACTGTACTGACTGAGGCTTGTTCCTTTGCCAGCCCTTGCCCCTCTGGCTATCGTTGACTGTTTCCCATCACTGTGACTGGCCTGAGGTCACTTCTGTCTACTTGCTGCTGGGATCAAAATGGCTTTTCAGAGGTTCCCAGCACTTGTAGTAGTTCTTATCTAGACAGTTGGAGGTCTTGAGGCCCCACGTGGTAACAGCCAGGCTGAAGGAGGACTCGAACATGAAGGCCTGTTGGGAACCACAGAAAGTACATTAGGGCAGGAGGGAATCTGAATACATGCATAGTGATCATGCTTTATTAGGCATAGACAGGAAATACATCAAAGGTCCAGTATTGGCCAGACACTAGCTCGTAGGTACTCATTTGGGGGAGATTCCCAGCTGGTGCCAGCCCAGCATGACTGCTACCTGCTCAGTCAAAGGGAGAAAGCTTCTGGCTGAGCTCACTAACCCTGTTCGTAATGCCCAGTGAGATGTACCACTGCAATGCTGGTGTTTGGCAGGTCCCAAAAGGAATTTTGGAACCTGGCAACATCCTGGAAATTCAAGTCCATCCAAAAAATCCTGGGAGAGGGGCTGATGGGGGACCGTTTTCTAGAGCGAGTCATTGTTATTCCTCGGTTGGTCTGAGGTACTGGGACATGGTGCTTTTGTCCCCACAAACTAAGGCCAGAATGTCCAAAAGAGCTAAACTCCCCCTTTACGAACCAGATTAAGTGGCCAGATTGCCAAAAGGGCTCCCTCAGCATGTTGTGTCACAATAGGGGAGCTGAGCCGTTACGAAAATCTAGCCCCAATTTTGGGTGTTTTGCACTTCAAATCTGTCCCTAAGCACACTTCCAACCGGGAGAGCAAAGGTCTGAACTGCATTTCTGATATCCACATTGGTAACGTGCTGCTGCTAGATCTTTTACCTGGCTGTGAAATCATTTTATTTGCTCTTTAGGGTGCTTACCATGGTCCCTTCTGCTACTCTCTCAGGCACTAGCTTGGCTTTGCTTGCTTTCTCAAAACACACAGCATCTGGCCCATGGGGTGTCATCATGCTGTGCAGGCTGCCTCCTCCTGGCTGGAACCCTTCTTCCTTCGCTTCGTAGTGGCCTTTGATCAACCCCATGAACTCACTCATACAGTTCCCTATAGGAGTGGAGAAACAGTTAATGTTACAACGCACTACCATTTGCACTCACCACAGCTTGGCCGTCATCCACTTGAAGATCACAAACTAAGTACAGCTGGACCAGCCCAGTATTTGGATCAGTGACCTCCAAGCAACAGCAGGGATGATGCAAAATGTAGCGTAGATGAGCCAGTATGTGGTGCTCTTACGGTTGCTCTATACGCATGTTTCGTACCACTACATTTATATGGACTCAGATACTGATATAGTCAAAGCAGTACAACCTGCTCATCTAGATGCAGGTATGCAAGGAGCTCATACTGCATACCAATATAAGCACCTATAAACCAGTATTACTGCATCCACACTAGAGGGTTGCACTGCTTTAATTATATTGGTACTAAAACTGTGTAGACTAGCCCATAATACTACTTAGCATTTATAGGCACTATTTATAGATCGCAAAGCACTTAATAAAGGAGGGGTATGATTATTATCCCTTGTTTGCAAATGAGGAAACTGGGGCAAAGAGTTGTGAAGTAACTTGTCTGAGACCGCACAGTAAGCCAGTGACAGAGCCAGGAACAAAACCCAGGCCTACTGTCACCCACTCCAATACCTTATGCATTAGGTCATGTTGCTACACATTTTTGTACAACCTCTGATCCACATGTGTCCTGTAACGTCTTGGAATATTGTTTCATTCTTTTATACTTAATTTTCTTGGTCATAAAAGTCCAATGTATCTTTAATCATTATGGGCCAAATTTTGCCACTGCTGCGCATGATGAGTAATGGTCCCACCAAAAGCAATGCAGTAAGATCTTATAGAACACGCTCCCACTCGTGTGTAAAAGCGGCTGAATTTGGCCCTTGAATTCGTATTAAGGTATGTTCTCTTCTCCCTAAAGTATGTTTATTTTTGGCCCGATTCTGCAAACAACTGCCACATGTAGTGCCCACTCACCTCACAGATCTGACTGTAGTGGGTCTGCTCAATGTGTAGTTAGCATTATACTTGGCCAGAAACGTTTGTAAGATCAAGCCCTATTGCTGTAGCTGTGTATCCATTTTAATCAGCAGTGCACCCTTTCTTAAATGCAATTCAGAGGATGAAGCACTTAACTACAAAACTAATTTAGCAAGATGTATATGCAAGCAAATGTTCACTACTGCCCATTTGTAATCTGTAGTATCTTGTGCAAGAATAGTTTACTGATAATTTTTCATATCAATGGCTCCTGGACTGTGTTTGGGAGGCACAGAGTATTACACAGAAGTGCAAGATGATACATAATCGTAGCTAAGGCTGTAAAAATATCCTAGGAAGGCTGGTATAGAAGATAAGCCAAAGGGTTGGGATCTGAAATGAGTCAGGTTCAATTCTTGGCTCATCCACAGACTTCCTGCGTGACTGTAGGCAAGTCACTTACTCTACCCTGTCTCAGTTCCCTATCTGTAAAATGGGGAAATAGCACTTCCCTCCCTGAGTGGGGTGCTGGGAAGATAAACACAGTCATGATTCTCAGACATTTGGATAATACAGGGATGTGGGTCATGTAAATACTTTCAAAGACAGAGAAATAGCATATGCCCATGTAATTAAAGCCTCTATATGCATTCAGACATGGGGGAAAGTTAAGGTTGTGTGGGAAATTAGAGGGTTACTCACCTTGTGCAATAACAGGTTCTTCGAGATGTGTCCCCTGTGGGTGCTCCACTCCAGGTGTTAGCGCCTGGAATGACGCATCCACAGGGACACTGCTTGAAGAATATAACTTGGCCACTTCATGATCTGAGTACCTAACTGCGCAGCCTTCATGTTCTCTGAATGCAGGTTTTTGACAGGACAGAAGAAGAACTGACAACAATAGTTCTGCAGGTAAAGAACTAGATTCCATGTAACACGTATGAGAAGGCAGAATTGGGACATTTCTGCTAGTCTTGCCCAAAACTGCTGACACCCATTATCCCGCCACAGTGGTGCTGAGCACCAGAGATTTCAATGGGATTTGAGGATGCACAGCACTTTGCAAGACTGGGCCCTCCCTGAGCCACTGTAATGTGTTCACACAGCCAGTTTAGACCCTACCATTCCACAGGTGAAAAACAATCTAACAAATATGAATTTAATGTTTCACAAACGCACTCACGGTGACCTGGCGTAATTAGTCTCTAGCTATTTCCCCTTGCTTTTGTTATTTGAAAGGAAAGCAGGAGAACAGGCCAGGGACTTGACTCTGGGATTTATTCAGACGGATGCAAAACTGTGCCCTGTGCTGTCAGGGGGCCTGGATTTTACCAGAAAAAATCCCCCAGATGTCCCTCCGAATGAAGTCCAAGTAATGGCGGGAGTGGGAAGGTGGGGAAATGATCATTACACAAAATGTTTAAGGTGAACACAATAAATGTCTGATTCTTTTTTATGTGACCGTAGTGTTATGAAAGGTGCAGCGGTGACACCCCTGGAGACTGAGGCCTCTTATTTATGGGCAGAGCATGGGCAGCAAGGCTGGGCTTTCCCCACACTCTGCCCTACCAAGGTGTTTCCCCCATGTCCATGCAGGCTAACTGCTTGGGGCCAGAGGGAGAAATGAATCTCTATGTTGCATTCAGTCCTTGGACCCCTATTCACGGCCAGCCAACAATGGTGGTGGTGGTGGTGGGGGGGGGTGTATTTTTCTTCCATGATGTAGTCACCTGTCACTGGGAACAAAACTGAGGATACTGGTTCCTAATCTTGCCTGTCAGCTCTCCAGATATTGCTGGGGTACCAACCTCGCCACTTTCCAACTAGATACACATGAAGTGGTGAAGAAGGATGGCCTTGTGGCTATGACATTGGAGAGGAGCTCAGAAGATCTAGGGTCCAGTGCCAGTTCTGATACAGACTTCCTGTGTGATCTTGAGCAAGACACTTCACTGCTCAGTGCCTCAGTTCCCCAGCTGTAAAATGGGGATAATACTTCCTTTCTCCTGCCCTTTGTCTCTCTTCTCCATTGTGATAGTAAGCACTTCAAGGCAGGGACTATCTCTAGGGTACATCTACACTGCAAAGAAACCTGGAATTACAGCTAGGGTAGGTACACCCACTCTAGCTTTAATTTAGTTAGTGCAGGTAACAAATAGCCAGAAAGATATGGAGGCACGGATTCCAATGCAAGTTGGCAACCTGAATAGATAGCCAGGATCCCCTGTAGAATTGTACTAAGGCAGCTAGCCTGCACTGAAGCCCGGGTCACCATGACTTCACGCCTAACCACTACTGGTACCTGTGCTACCTACGTTAAAGCTGATGTGGGTCTTCCCACTCCCCCTGCTACAATCACACTTTCACTTGCAATGTAGACGTACCCTTCATATGTGTTTGCACAGTGCCACAAGGGAGACCCAACCTCTGTGGGAGCATCGAGGTGCTTCTCTAATACCAATAGATGTATGTGTGTAGTCACAAGGCCCCAGTCACCTCCCTTACCGTTGTCCACAGCTACTGTAAATGGGAACAGCTTTCCTTTGGCTCCTCCCCCAAGGAGGACTGTCTGAATGCAAGTGGCCCATGTTAGCTGCGAGAGGGGATGCAGGCAAAGGCATCTTCCTCCTTGGGGCTCCCGTGGAGAACAGGAAGCTTGGCTTGTTTGACCCCCTTCTCAAGTGTAACTGAGAAATGGCAGACATACTGTGGTAATAAGGTGGCCGGAAGGTGTTGTTAGCTACCCCCCAACGGGGCGGGAAGATGACAAAGTCAGCAAGTGCCACTCCAGGTCGGGATGACTTGGCTGTCAAGACGGTGAAAATAGAGGGGTCCTACAAAAAAAACAAACAGGAAGGCAAATCACAAAACATGGCCAAGTTCAGACCAGTCAGCTCAACTTTGTTCGGTGAGTGACACCTGCCAATTCAGCCTCTGACCCTCTGAAGCACTTTCACCACCTACATTTTAGCAGTGGTTCGGAGGGTGAGTGGGATTTCTTGGCTGGCATGAGGCCACCCATGTTCTGGATCCCATTCTGGGCATAGGAGGAAGGAGATGGGACAGGCTGCTTCCTCATTTGGCTGGCCTAGAAGAGCCCCAACTCTAGTCTCTCCCATTGCAATCACACTGCCACCCCTGACCTTCCACCACGTTGTCTGGGTCCTGCTCAGTCCTTCATGTGGCTGCAGCACTGACTGCAAGAGAGGAAGAGGGGCTGTCCTGAACCCAGAACACTGCAGCACTTCCTCATCCCATGGGGGACGCTGGCTTCAGGGAAGGCTCTGCAGCTCTGCTCCTCTCCCTGCCCCCCAGTGCCTCTTACATGGCAAAACACAAAATTTCCTGGAACGTATTGGGGAAAACTTTTTGTTTCAGAAGGTGGAGGAAGTCATCAGGGGAACATCCATTTTAGACTTGATTCTGACCAACAGGGAGATATTGGTTGTGAATCTGAAGGTGGAAGGCAATTTGGGTGAAAGTGATCCTGTAATGATAGATTTCATGATTCTAAGGAAAGAGCGACAGCAGGAGAACAAGGGGATAATGGACTTAAAAAAAAGCAGACTTTAACAGACACTCAGAACTGGTAGGCAAGGTCCCATGGGAAGAAAATTTAATGGAAAAAGGAATTAGTAAGTTTCTCAAAGAGACAATATTAAAGACATAACTGCAAACTATCCTGAGGTGAAGGAAAGATAGGGAGAATAGTAATAGGCCAATATAGTTCCATTGGAAGCACTTTAATGACCTGAAAAATCCAAAAGAAATTCTACAAAAAGTGGAAACAAGGATGAATAGCTAAGGATGAGAGCAAAAGAATATCACAAGTGTGTAGGGACAAAATCAGAAAGGCTAAGGCACAAAATGGATTACATTTAGCAAGGAACATAAAAGGCAAAAAGAAGACGTTCTTTAAGTACGTTAGGAGCAAGAGAAAGACAAAGAAAAGCGTAGGTCCTTTACTTAGGGGGAAGGAGAGCTAATAACTCATTACATAAAGAAGGCTGACATGTTTAATGCCTATTTTGCTCCAGTCTTCACTAAAAAGGTTAATGGTGATCAGATACTCAACACAACATTAAATGGAAGGGGGGAAGAAATGCAAGCCGAAATAGAGAAAGGACAGGTTAAAAAATGTTTAGATACATTAGATGTATTCAAGCTGGCAAGAGCTGATGAAACTCATCCTAAGTTCCTTCAGGAATTGGCTGACGCAATCTTGGCACTGTTAGCGATTATCTTTGCAAATTCCTTGAGGATGAGTGAAGTCCCAGAGGACTAGAGAAGGACAAACAGTTACCTGCTGTGTAACTTACACTGCCATTGACACCATTGCAGGATTTGGCTCACAACTCCAAGGACTTACAGACATTTGTTTCAGGTTGAATTTGACATTGGCCTTGGGGTGTGGCGAGCAGAAGACTGAGATGAAGACGAGTGGCAGCGTCTTGCAGTTCTTTAAGCAGGAGACTGGGAGTCAGGAGTCCTAAATTCTATTTCCTTCGCTGTCCCTGGCATGTTGTGTGGCATGGGAGAAGTTAGGCCAAAATTTTCAAACTTAGGTACCTAGATTATGCTCCTAAATCTATATTTAGGCTCCTAATTGACCTAATTTTTCAGAGGTATTGAGCAACTACAGTTCCCACAGGCTTTAGATTTCACAGGCTCCAGTTGCATTGCTCCACCTCACACATGCCTATATTGATAGCCTTAAAACTTACCGCATGGTCAAAAGCAACAGAATTGATGACCATAAAGTTATCCAGATTGTATTTATATGGTGTGTAGTTCCCATGCCAGGCCACCACATTGAATGGGGAGAAATCCTATGAAATCGAGAAGAACAAAAGCAGCAGAGGATTATCTACAGAGCTCTCCAGCATGCTGCTAACATACAGGGCACTGCTGTTTAATTCAAAAGGAATTTAGTGTTAGTCAAAGGTGCCAGACTGACTACCTGGAGACCCGAAGCCCTCGGTTTACCCATAGAACAGGTTCTGCCCAGCCCGTGGCAGGGCACATTCCTCCTCGCCTCATCCTGCCAATGGGCCTCAGCCCTGCCCCATCTCTAGTGATGAGAGGAGAGTTTGGTATCCAAGGCCCATTTACTCGTGGGCTTCACGACTCACAAGGAAATAGTTGTAATGGCATTTTTTGTGATGGGAACACCGATCCACTGACATTAGACCAATGGTCTCCCACAAAAACACACCCGTGTCTTCTCACATAGGCCACTGAATAGCACTTGGAAGCAGTGAGGTAAAAATCACCACCTCGCTGCAAAGAATCACTAACTGTAGAGTCAAACAATTCTTTAAGAACCATTTACTATGGACAGAGATAATGTTAGCCGCAGGGAGAAATGTGCCAGCCAGCTGCGGGCTCAATCCTGCTTTCATTTAACTCAGTGGGAGAAGGATTGGTCCCCAAAGTTACCTGCCATGCTGGTAAACAGGACATCCTACAATAGGCACACATTGTAACGAACTGAGCTTCGGGATGATCCATTCTCTGTCAAAAGGATTCTGATTTCCTTACCTGTTGGGCTGAAAACAACTTGCCCTGGTACTTGTTGATCACTGTGTAGTCACCTGGTACTTGGCGATCTTCATACCAGGCAACTGGCACCAAGAAATCTCGTGGGTTAGCCAGACCATTGGCCCCTAGGGTCGAAAAAAAGAAGGAAGCAAGATTTCTGGGTAATGTTTTTACGAAGTAGGGACTGTTATCCTTACCTGGTTATACCACTGTATTTTTGGGTACTTAACTGTGCTCCATAAAGAGGTTTATTATGCCAAAACAAAACTATTTATCTGTAATCCTTATTCTCAGACAGGGGTAACTGCTACACACCCAGGCATTTAAATCCATGTTCCCATCATGTGTCTCAGACAGAACTCTCATAGCTCAGATTACTACGCTATTACACATTCTCAGTAGTTGGGGAGAGTTATCTAGGTGGTGACAGAAGGGAACAGGACATCAGGGACTTTCTATTCCTGGCTCTGCCATTGACTGGTTGCATAACCTTGGGGAAAATTATTTAGAAAGTCATCAGGCACTAGCACATTTCTGGATGTGTGGAAAATAATAATAAAATGAGGATAATACTTACTTACTTCTAGGTGTATTGTAAGAATTAGTTAATGTCTGTAGAGCATTTTCAAAGTGTAAAGCACCATATGAGTGCTAATCATTCTTCTTCTCATTATTATTACTGTTATTATTACCCAGTACTCTGACTTCCCTGGATAAAAGTGCCAGGCATGACTACCTGCTGCTGAAATTTAACAGTCAGTACTTTCCTCCAGCTGTCAGTTTTCAAGTGAAAAGTGAAATTAAACAAGATAAAATATAAAGCATCATGCTCTACAGAGGGAAGCTGGGTGGCTGGTGGGAGAGGATCTCTTATAATTGCTACCTCCTGAAAAGAAGAATTGTAGGCAAGTACAGTCATTTTCTTTTCTCCAAAAAGTGAATGTTATATAGATTCCCCACCTCTTGGAGACTCAAAAATTCCAGCGGTGTCTCTGAAAAAAGCTAACTAATTAAAAAACTTGTTACAAATACATATGCATAAATGTATAAATAATACTAGCCGGAGTGCTACAGCGAAGGGTGCCGAAGAATCACTCAATCTCATTCCACAGGATCTCAGGACTCTAATGCACGCAGTGAACAAGGCAAAGGATCTGCAGAGCACACTTCACACAGGAGAGGGCATTTTGGTGGTTTCTGGCCAAACAATTGCCGGTTTCGTATTTTTGCATTTATGAGCATTTAAAGTTACCTACTTATTCATATACAGAGGAATCTTTCTAACCAGGGTTTTTGTTTTGTTTTGGCTTGATATAACATTTTTGGTAACTCGCCTCTTTCAGGACAGATTTGCTAGGTTAAACATTCATAATTTTAAAATTACTGAACCAATTTTCTTTAGATGTAGGCTATGTTTTCGGTTTCAGTGCAATCTACAAAGCAAGCCAAATCTGAAGAAAATCTTTTAAATTAAGAAAATCTTAGCAGCAGCAGGAGGGACACTGTAGTGGGAGCAGTGAATTCTCCTCATCCATCAACAGTGGGTGGTTGGAAATAAGTTTTCAGGGGATAAAGAAGGCTTAGAAAAACACAGCTGAACTCACAAATGATGATGGCCAGGGAATCTGGAGTTACAGTGAGAGAAACCTTTTAAAGCTATTGACTTATTGCACTGTGAGTGACACTGACATTTTCAGGTCAAGGAGATGTGTCACAGCATCAGAAAGTGGAACAGAGGAAAAGTGGCAGGATGTTATCTATGGCTTTGGTGCACTCCACCCTCTGCTTTAATTTCTGCCATCACAGACTGGGGGAGAGACAGGCCATCCAAGGATGGGGTGGGTTAGCACTGGAGTGTGGAGGGCCATGTGCTGAAAGCATGAAAGAAGGGGGGAATCTGTGTGCAGAAATTAAGAGAGAAGACTACTTTTGAGACTTGGCTTCTTTCCTGCCCAATTTAATGATTTCCAGTTCCCCCAGCAATTTCCTCTTTGGGAGAATCCTTTCAGGTTCTCATCCCATCCACAGGAGGAGATGGGGGAAGAAAATCTGAGACCTTCTCCTCTTCATTCTCCGTCCTTCAAGAACACAAGGCAAAGTGGAGGAAGCCAATACCTTTCTGACTACAGAAGATCATGTGGACTTTTGGCCTTGTGTACTTGCACCAACAAGCACTTACACATACTAATCAGATACAGTAATGGTGCACAAATGGCTAGTTACCGAAACTGTAGGTGCAAATTTTTGTCTTACACAGATGCCAGAATCTGACTGTGCAGAAGGCATGCTCGTATTTTATGCATCTTCTCTTGTGCATGAAACTTCAGAAATTTAGCCCTAAATTTCTAACTAGAGTCACAAGGCTAAATTCTTCTCTCAGCTACACTAATGTAAATCCAAAATAACTGCACTGGTTCACTGAAGTGACCGATATACACCGGTGTGGCTGAGAGCAGAGTTTAGCCCAGTGTCCATAAATGGGAGATGTGAAGGAGTTTAAAAAACAAGCAGATCTATAAAGATCTAAAAGGCCAAGAGCCAGTATGTATGGAATGACCAAGCAGAGGGAAGAGAGTGGGGGTGGGGGAAAGAACCCTTTCTCTAATCCAGAGGGATCAGGGAACTAACGGCCTTCCAGGTTTTTCGTTGGGAATGGGGGCTACCCTGTGAAATGATAGTGTCCAGTTGCCAGGGAGCAACTGAAGAGCATCTCCGGGGCTCATAATGAGCATCTCATATTGGGGCTTCAAATTCATTCTTAGCAGAGGGGCCTCCTATGTCATAAAACAGAGTTTGCCACAAGAAGGGGAGGACCCGGCCTTCTGTATCGCATGTGAATGGGATGTCTGGGGAGGAAGGAGGAAAGGATTTTGGTTCAAAGTCCCTTGCTCTTATAGCACTCTGGCCCCTTGGAATCCATTAAAAACTTGATGGTGAATCTTTACCGATGGGTCCCAGGTCTGGTAGCTCGAAATGCACGCCATACACCTCCAGGATGTAGCCCCTGGTTTCTCCAAAGACCTCCACACTGAAACGCATCCCTTGCTAGGCAGGAAAGAATAAAAGTAGATACCAAGAGCACGTCAGGATAGTTGTTACCAGCCAACAAGAGGTTCATGCAGAGGTGGTCAACGTGCAGCTTCTGGGCCAAGTGCAGCCCCCTGACTACAACAAGGTAGCCCCCAGGCTGCCCTCAAGTTGAACATGGCGGCACGGCTTGCTGAGACTTACCATCCCAGCATGCAATGCTCAGACTTGGATCCAAGCAGCTGCGCCACACTGTATGCTTCTTGATTAAAGATGAAGGTGGCCGTGATTGGTGCACTGTACACAGATTAAGTCAGCTCTGGGGTTTGTGGCAAGTTCCTAATGCAGCCTCTGCTGCCCAAAGTTTAGGTTCCCCACAGTTAGTCCAGCTCTCTGGGGTTCGACTGAGGCTGAGCAAAACTCACTGCTTCAATATCAGCAGGAGGTTTCAATATCAGCAGGTTTCAAGATCAGGTTCCCTTCAAAAACAAGCCACAGCAGGTGGAATCCTGCCTAGTCCTCACCTGAATGACACAGATCTCATTGGGCTCCACCAGCAATTTGCCAAACTCAGTGGTGATTAGCAACTTCCCTTGCTGTGGTACTGTGGGAAGGAAGCATAAGCAGCAGATATTGAGTAACCGAATGGCTTTCCTGTCACCAAATATCACAGTTTAGAAGCTTCAATCTGCACATTCATTCTTCTCCGCTGTATGCTACCCGCCTCCTAGAAAGGCTCCTGCTTCTCTTAGCTGTGGGCGCACTCTGTCCTTCCTGACCCCACCATCAACCTCGCACCCGGGCCTAGGGGGAAGTGTTTTCTATAAGCAGCGAACGGAAGCAGAAGAATGTCACAGGAAAAGAAACGGCCCAGACAGAAAAAAGTACAGAGACACATTCTTTTGTTGGTCAAAGAAGCAACTGCTGATGAATGATGCCAGACTGACCACTGTATCTGCAGACCAGGCTGCAGCAGTGCAGCTGTGCTCCTCACTGCTCTCCCGCCGGTGGGATCACCCTTTCACCTGAGAGTGGGGAGAGAGCTGAGCAACTGCAGTTTGATTTTTTTTGGTTTTTGCTGGTGAGTGAGTTCAGTCACCAAGTCAATTCTCTTCATCAATCAAGAAAGATACAAACTAATATCAGAGTCACATGCATTTATTTTTGGTAAAATAAAGCATTTAAATATGCATGCCTTTCAAGTGCCAATGCAACACTTACTGTTGCAAAGTTTGGACACCTCAGGGTGGTAGAACTGAGGAACACAGCTCCCCTATCATAGACCCGCTCGTCCTGGACTGAAGCAAAGTTGTGAGCTGTCTATCAATCCCAGGGTTTATAGTTTCCAGAAAACCTCAAGGGCTTTTATAATATGCCTAAGAATAGGATTCCCATAATAGCATTACAGATCCAAAGCACCAAGAAGCAGGCACTGACTAGCTAGCCAAGGAATCTGGGTCCTGTTAAAAAAGAGACTTACAATCCTGGGCTCAGAGAGAGAAGCCAAATGTGGGAAGCAACTCAACCATTGCCCAACCACCTAATTTTGAATGGTCCAGGTGTGATGCCGATCACTGACCACAGTCCAAACCTTCCCAGCATGAAGAACAAATGAGATGTTGGGAGAAACAGAGAAGAGGGCTGATGGTGACAGAGATTAGCAATGGGTGGGGGAGGAACAGAAATCAGATCAGTAACTCACCAATCAGGAAGTCACCATCTGAATTGTAAAGACACCTGAAGAAAAAAAAGAGCACAGGCACAGATGTGCTACAGCTGTAATATGAGCGCCTCTTGAGCAGGTAGGTTGTAAGTGATGCCAATGGAAGCGACGTAGGGAGCCCAGATCACAGGGCAGATGGAGACTCAGCACACACAGGCATGCAGGAGGCAGCGTGATCTAATGCACAAAGCACAGGACTAGGAACCAGGAACTCCTGAGGTCTAGTCCTGCCTCTGCCAATGGCTTTCCACTGTGACCTTGGGCAAGTCGCTTCCCCTCTCTGAGCCTCCATTTCCCCATCTGTACAATGGAGATTATGATGCTAATCCACCTGACAGAATTGTTGTGAAGCCCGTTAACATCTGTCAGGTGCGATATAAGTACTAAGCATTATTAACCACTACGGGTGAGCTTGGTCTCTGGGATGAGGATCTATGCACCCTGCTGACAAGCACCTCTTATCTCTGCAGCCCCAACCCTTCACCATTCCCACCTCCCTGCCAATCTGTGTGCATCCCATCCCTTTGCACAAGGTTTCCCCAAAGCAGCGCAATCTGTCTGTCAAGTTTAGGGCTTTCTATAGTGCTCATCACCATAGTATCTAAGTACTCTGGTTGTATGCACATGAATTTAGGGGACCATCTAGGCAGCGCTGTTTGCAAAATAGCTGCTCTGTTGTCTGTGCTCTCAGTGAGCCGCTGAATGAATTACAGATGTTGTCAGGTTGGTTGTCACACACCCTTGCAAACTAACAGCCCTGGAAAATCTTAGCCTCAAACCTAATAGTCTCTGACCTATTAATCATGGAGGTGTTACAGGTGAAGATGTGGATGGCAATCCCGTTGCGTGACTTGGGCTCCCCAGCTCCGCACAATGTGTGCAACCCCTAGGAGAAAAAACACACTGCAATAGAAAGAGCAGCAGGTAGCTGGGTGGAGACAAGATCCCTCCATTCTGAGTGATGGGGCTCCCCACGCTGCTTGGGCTTCCTCCTTGCACAGATCCTCCTTGCTTTCCTGGCTGGGCTCCCTGTCGCGTGACTGTTATTTTCTTTTGTTTAAAATGACCCTGATCTTTGGAGATCACTCAAAGCTAAACACGCAGCAGGCCATTGGCTAACAGCACACGACACCCCCCCTAATGCCCGGTACAGTTGGGGCTTCTAAAACTGGCAGAATGTACAGACCCAGCCCAGTAGTCGCAGGTAGTGAGTGGTGAACACCCGCTCCCTGAGGAGGGGAACTAGCCCGGGGGCCTGTCCTCCTCACAGCATTTGCCAGGGAGGCTGTAAGAGGAATGGGGCTGGGCTTAGGTGGAGTGAACTCCTCTGCCTATCCCAAGGGAGCAGCAAATCTCTCACTCTGCAGTTCTGAAGTCAGGCCCAGCTTGGGAGGGTAGGGAACTCTACGGCCTGGTTGATTTCACTTAGGGAGCTATGGCTTCAAGTAGCCCTTCCGACTTATCGGTATTATAGCCCTATATGCGAGGGTCGGCTGCTCATCACCCGGACTCTGTTTATTGCCATTATACAGTCTAGTAGTAAGAGTAAGACTCCTGGGTTCTATTCCGAACTTGGGCAAGTCAGTGGGCCTCTCTGTGCCTCAGTTTCCCCCTCTGTAAGCTGACTCTGTAAACTTTCCAGCATTACTATCTGCTCTACTAAACCCTACAAAGAGGGGAAATGCCCCAGGATGGTCCAGCTGCTTAACTTACGCTCACAAAGTCCAGTTTCTTTTCAGAGGCTCTTGGGATCTCAAAAGGCTTCCATCTCAGCTAGAATCAAGCAAACACAAAGTGAGGAAGGAAATGCCAGTCACTCTAATATGAACAATCCCAGCAAAAAAGACTGGAGAGCCCTTCTTGCTCCCACCCTGCTCTCTGCTAGGTATTTTATCTTTTGGGGGGGCTTTTTGTTCACAAGGGATTTTAAAAATATTAGTTTGCAAACCAGTTTTCTTACCATCTTTCCCTGTGTTACTAACACCTCCTGACATGCAAAGAATTTCAGATTAACTGACTTGTCACCACTGCTGCTGCTTGTTTCATTTGCGTGCTCTGCTCAGCACACGGTCATTCACTTGCTGCGTGATCCTGGGCTACTCACGCCCTTTCTCTGTGCCTCAGTTTCCCTCTCTCTCAGAAAGGCTTAAAGATTCCTGCATCACAGGAGTGCTGCAGACTAAGAGAACTGCCGGCTGTAAAGCACTTGGAGTTGCTCACCCAGAAGGTGCTCAAGAAGTATATATTATGTGGAATGGCAGAGTCAGTTTCGCTCTCTGGTTGTCAGGCATGAACCCAGGTTCCCAGCATTGGGAAGAAAAGTTTCAATGCCCTCCACACCTACAACCAAAAAGCCTTGGACCCCGATTCTGATCTCAGTGACACTGAGGGTATGTCTACGTCGGAGCTGGGATGTGGGATTCGCAGCTTGCACAGATGTACCTGAGCTACCTCTGCTCGAGTTAGTGCAGTAAAAATAGTGGTGTCGCTGAGGTATCCTGGGTGGTGACTCAGGTATGGTGACCAGATGTCCCAATTTCATAGGGACAGTCCCGATATTCAGGGCTTTTTCTTATATAGGTGCCCATTATCCCCCACCCCCGTCCCGATTTTTTTACACTTGCTAACTAGTCACCCTACCAACTAGCCACCCAACTACATGCCTGTTGAGACCCCTGGGTATGTCCTCAAAGTTTACTCCAGTGTAAGTGTATTGGTTTTAACGGAGTTACTCCTGATTAGCACCGGTGGAACTGAGGGCGGAGACAGGCCCTCTGCTGACAGTTCTTTTTAAATCATGTAACATTTTGTAACATTTAAAAACACCAAAAGCTCAATTTTGAGCCTAAATGACTTGTCAGAGTCTCCTTGAAGATTAACCTTAGGAGGAAAGGAAAGTGGTGGTGTACTGGGCTACGCCAGATGCATCTGTGAGTGAAACAGTGCAGGAGTTCATCACTTATTAATCAGCTACACACCAGGCTTGCCACTGATATCGGCAGATAATTGCTCTGTTCTCTGAAGCCATCTGCTTCCAAAGAAGTCCTGCAGTTCAAGCCCTGGCATGGCCTGCTGGGTTGCAGTGGCATACCGTGGGTCTTCAGCACCTGGGGGCCAAGCCTGCATTTGTGCCCTCCTCCCACCCCCCACGCAGGGCAGGAGGGGTCCCAGCATCGCCTCTCAGCTGCCCCGGGGATGGGGTGTCTGTACCTGTGGGGGGGAGGGGGAAGGGAGTGAGGCTGAGGGGAGGCACAAATGCAGGCTTGGTTCAGCCCCCATCCTGCACTTACCCGCCACTCCAGCCCAGCACCGGCTCGGATGGTGGAGGCCTCATCCCCCCAGTTGAGGGGGTGGACGGGGGAAGGAAGGTGGGCGCCGGGCCAGCCCTTTACGATGTACAGGGGACGAGGGGCACTGGAAGGGCTGGTGCCCCCCGTCCAATGCACGTCATGAAGGGCTGGTCTGGCGTCCCCCCATAGGCCAGGACCCAGGGGCCTGGCCCCTCTACCCCCCTCGGTACACCACTGCTGGATCGGGTCGGCCAGCAGCTCTTGCTCCTGGCTGAGTCTTCTACTGAACACAGGAAAGTAAGCAGTGTATGTCTTTGTGTTACAGGATACATCTATATCCTGTATATATATATATAAAGGTAATATTATGGATAAAGAAAGTATAAATGAAAAAGATTTGAGTGAAATACTTATGGATTGCCTTTCACTTGTACCAAATAAGTCTGATTTTTTTTAAGTGGCAGGGGCAGTTTAAAGAAAGTGTGGATGGATGGACTGACATATGGGGAGGGAGGAAGGATGGTCTAGTGGTTAAAACACAGCGCTCAGCGATAGGAGGTACAGGTTCACAGGCTGCCTGTGTGACGTTACGCAATTCACTACCTCGCTCTTTACCTTTGTTCCCCCATCTGTGAAATGAGGATGATATTTATCTGCTTCACAGAAGGGGTGGGGCTTATTTCACTGATACTTTTAGATCCAGGGACAGAAGGGGGTTGGAGAAGAGCAAAGGGTTATTTATTATTCATCATCATTATTATTAATAGTAATAATAACAATGGATATGATACACAAGCAGGGTAAAGAGTGAGCTAACAGACCAAACTGGCAAGAGATCTACACATGATGCAATAGCTGACTGAAAGGGAGTGAGGAGTCATACAATAGCCCACATCACTGGATACAAGGCTCTTCCTTGAGAGCATGTGGATGAATCTTCAGCATGTTTGTTGCCATGCAGCCACATCCCAAGGGGCACGACACACAGAGACTTTGGCTGCCCAAAAAAAGGGGTTTCTGGGGGTGGAGATATTTAGATGTCAGACAGGGAGGGATTTCTGAAGGAGCTACCAGTTTAGGTCAGAGGTGTCAAATATATGGTCTACAGACCAGATCTGGCGCTCCTGATGTATTCTGTGAGCAGCATGAAACAATCAGGTTGTGGATACTCTAAGCTTTCATTTAAAAAAAAAAAAAAAAGTAAGTGGCTAGGCCTCACTGCTGCAGTGATAACCTCCTAACTGTGAACCATGTGTAAATGCAAAGTGATGACACGTCTGCCTGAGTCTGCAGACAGCCTGGAGCAGTGACACAGAGGTCTGAACTTCCCTGCCCACTATTCACCTCATTGGGAGTAACAGTTCTAAGGGCAATGATGATACTTCATTGTCAACAGATATTAGGCCACTGCTGATCAGTTTAAACCCTTGATGGTTGGGAACTCGCATCTGTGCAGCAAGGAAATGCAGATGGAAGAACAGAAAAGAGGCACAAAAAATAGGAAAGGGGGAGAAACAGAGAAAGGAAAATGGGAAAGGAAAAGGAACAACGAGCAGAAGGAGAAGGTGGCATAAAGGGGAGCCTGTTTTCTCATTGTGTGATACTGAATGTGACAATAGAGTACTGAATAAGTAATAATGTTTATTTACCACCTCAAGGCTGTATTCTCCCCTGGATATCTCTGCAAACCTCCACTACAATTAGTGGGAGGTCCGGCATGGAACAAGGGGAGTAGAAAGTCCTGAAATTATAGCCAGCCCATGGACCATATTTCAACATAGAATCCAGCTCCCTCCTCCAAAGGCGTTTGACACCCTGCGCTAGATGTTAGTTTACTGCCTGGCTTTGAGCTGTATTTGGTTGGTTGGTTCTTTGTTATGGTTGGTTATTGTCTTGAGCCCTGATCCGAAGCCCACTAAAGGGAAAAGCCTTCCATTGACTTCAGTGAGCTTTGGATCAGGTCCTTAGATGACTCACTCATAGACTATAAGGTCAGAAGGGACCATTATCCTCTTGACTCCCAGTACCCAGAAGCCCTTGGTACAGTTAGCTGGAGTGCCGCCAGAGATGCTCAGATACTAAAGTGCTATAGAACAGTGAGCCTTCCTCTGCAGCATGGGGCACGGGTCACTTGCTGGTGGATTCTCTGTACCTTGAAGTCTTTAAAGAACTTTTTAAATGAAGCCCTCCCCCTCCCCAGGTGGACTTTTGTCTAACAATAGCGCCCTCCCTTCCCCTGAATCGTGCCCCCCTTTCCCCCTTCTGAAAGGGGGGGGCACTTTCAGAAAAAAAGAGGGGTGCTTCCTGCGCTGTAGGCCCTGTTTTTTTCCTGAAAGGGAGGGATCGGGGGAAGGGGAATGGGATTGTTAGGGGGGTGCTTCCCGTGCTGTAGGCCCTAACAATCGCACCCCTTCTTCCCCCAAACCCCCTCCTTTCAGGAAAAAACCAGGGCCTACAGTGCAGGAAGCAGGGAGTGCAGCAGCAGCAACGCGGGGAGCAGGGAGCACCGGCAGCAGCGCAGGAAGCGGGGGCAGCAGCTGCAGCAGCAGCACAAAGGCAGCAGCAGTGCGGGGAGCGTGCCCGGGCGCGCAGGGGGCTGCTGCTGCGGCAGGAGGTGGGCAGCAGCTGCTTCCGTCTCTAGGGAACGTGGAGCTGGACCGGCTCTGTCCCCTGCTCTGCACCCCCCCATGATCCATCTCGGGCTGCCCCCCGCTTGGAAAACCACTGCTACAGAAAGAGCCATAGTGATAACGAGACACTCTCCTTGTCAGAAAAAAGGAATCTCCTCTCTTTTCTTTCTCCTCCTCCTAAGATGTAAGTGGAAAAATTGCTCCCGCTCTGAGTTCTAGGAAATCACTCTCCTAGGTCTGATTCCTGTGGCTTTAAGCTGTGAGAGCGGCAATGGCAGTTTTGGCACTCTTCCTTTGGGGAACCGACGTAATGTAAGTAAATAGCTTCAGATACTTCAGGGATGGGCACCTCAGAGGTACCGATATTAATAAATAATAATCAGCACCTTAAGTTCTGTTTGTGAAAGGGGATCAGGGGTGGATGAGGCTATAACAGAAACCATCACAGCTTCAGCTAGGAAGGATTGGCAAACAAAGACACATAAATATGATCCTGTCTGGCAAGTAATTGGAAAACATTCCAACACAGCTGGGAGAATATTGAGACAGATAGTGGGGCAGCTGGATGGCTGGAAATTAGCTAATGATGATGCATCGAGGAGAAAACCCGAGAAAAGCCAGAGCCAATGAATAGAAGAACACAGAGAGGTACAGGTGGCAGGAGGAAAGAGGCAGATTAGCACAACCAATTGCTGTGTGGCTGGTGGGGAGAGGAAATGATGATTATAAAGATGTTGGCAAGGCCATAAAAGAGGAGGACAAATGCAAACATACATTGTAAAAGTGCAGTTCCCATTGTGCTTTAGGCATGGAGAGGCTGCCAACGAATGCAATCATAAAGTTTCCATTTACTGATGTCCCCTCTCTTCATATCTGGTTACCTGGTTCGGTTCAGGCTCAGCTTCATCCCAGTTGTGTGTCAGGAGGCCCTGATCCATGGGTTTAAAGGGCTTGTGACAGACAGAGGGTAGAATTCTGTACAGCCAGCTATAGAGAAGGAAAACACCAGTGAGACTCTAACAAAGGGGTGTGGCCTCCCGCCCAGACGGACGAGGAGGAAGCACACTCCACCCCCTGGTGGGCAGAGTCAGGGCAAACCACGCCCTCCACCACAAGCAGGGGGGCAGGACAGGATGTTTAAAAGGCAGGCCCCGCAGTTCACTTGTGGGAGAGCCAGCGAAGGAAGCAGATGTCGCTTGCCCACTGCTGAGCTCAGTGCCTGAGACAGAGCTCTGCCATGCTGAGGACGAGAGGAGCTACTGGGACTGCTGCTGGCCGCGTGCCCTGGGGAGATGGAGGTACATTCAGAAGGGGGTGTAGGAAGTAGCCCAGGGACACCAGACAATAGTCTGATTGAGTTGCCAGAATTCAGGTCAGTGTGTATTGGTGTGATCCCCGCTACACAATGTAAGAACCATCTGCCACTGCTAGGGCCCTGAGCTGGGACCCGGTGGAGCAGGATGGGCCCAGGTCCCCCTACCCCCTGTGGCTGCCCACCCCAAGGTGGCCACCTACCTACCTTAGGCCAAGAGGCCTGCATTAGTTTGCTGTCTGCTTAAGCCAGATGGCCAGGCAAAAGATTGCTTATTTCCCAGAGCCCCTTAGACTGTTTATCACTCTGCCTAGAGTGACCATATTTCCCAAAGGGAAAACGGGACACCGCTGGGGCTAGCCTGAACCACTCGCCTGTCCCTTCCCTCCCCATGCGGGGCTGGCACCATTGCTCACTCAAGCCCTGTCTGCCCCCAGTGTGAGGCCGGGGCTGGTGTCGCTGCTTACCTGAGACCTGCCTGCCCCCCAACTCGAGCCCTGTCTCCACACCCCACTGATCAAGTTGGCAAGAGCAAAGGGGACAAATGCCCACTGTTGCTAGAAAAGTCAGGATGGCCGGGACAGGGCTTAAAAAAGGAACTGTCCCAGCCAGAACAGGATGTATGGTCACCCTAGCTCTGCCCTGCCTAGACGGCCAGAGCCCTGAGACTGCTAATTCCCCACTGAGCACTGCCTTTACAGACACACAGTAGCAAGGTGGTGTGGCCTCCCTCTGAAACTGATGGGGACGGATGGCCATGGATGCCTACAGAGTCCAAGCCCAGACTCTCCAAATAGCTGTTTCTGGGCTCTTGACAGCACCTATGAAATTTTCAATGAGATCAAGTGTGTTAATTCACCAGTTAGACCTCCTAGGTATATAGATCCCAAAGTACTTTATGGACCATAATTACATACAGACACATGACTATGGATAACCTTATCTCTCAGGGAAATGCAGCCATATCTGGGGTTGAATCCAGCAGCTGTTAAACAGCACACAGCAACACTGCACAACAGTTTACAGCAGGCAGTGAAGAACATAGTATCTAACTGAGGGTGTCTCTTCACTGCCCAGTTAAATGGGATGACTGGCACCAGGATTAGCCTCGCCTGGGTGTGAGACGCACACTGCAAAGCCCTTCCCCTGTTCCTGTGTCCTCACTGTTTCCCCACCTGCTTGTGTTTGTCTGGGGGCATAGCCCATGGTTCTGGGTGCTGAGATGCTCTAGGACTGTTTCCTCGTCCATTGTGTCAGTTGCAGGAAAACTTGTCTACACATCATGGGGAACTGTGGGAAGGCACTGGAGGACTATCAACACTTGAGTGATTTGACCTATATCCTGGGTTGTAGCCAGAGTGAAAGCAAAACCTGGGTTCTAATCCTCACCCACCCATCCCAGTTGGGTCAGCTAGCCTGGGTTTGCAGTACCTACAAACCCAGGTCGGAGAGTTTCTGCATGGATGGGAGGGGAGGTTGGCCTACAACCCAGGTAAGAGAAAGATGGCACTCCCTAACTCCACACCGAGTCATCTATCACTTACTGTTCCACCAACAGCAGTTCTTGAATCCGTGTGAGTTTTCTCCAGAGGCCTCTGTCCAAGCACTAGCCAGATGTGTCCCTGACTACTTTATGGAACCTAATGAGATCCCAGCCCAAAGCCACAGGCTTTGCTGATTAGGATGTAACTGAATGGCTTGATTTACTTTCCCCAGAGCCTTTGTTTGCAGCAGAATGTGCTCCAGAAACTGTTTGTTTGGGTCACTGATCCTCTGGCAATGCATCATTTCACCCTGTGCTGAGCAGAAACAGCCACACCTCATGTAGAATGCAGTGCATCCAGAACCGCCACAGCCAAGGCAAGGCAGGTGCAACATGCTCTGCGACCCAGTCTGCCATCCAGAGAAATGCCTTGCATGAGCTCCCAGCCCCCTCAGCTCAGCCCAGCATTCCTAGCCTGCCCAGGGAACATATTGAATTAGTGCTGCTCCCTCCCCTCTAGAAACACAGTCTTGGCTCCATAGCAGCGAAAGGGGAAACACACCCCAGCTCCCCTGAAGAAACAAGGGTTTAGAGGGTAAATGCAGCATGGGAATTTCAGTGCAAACTGGTCTCAGTGCAAACTCCAGGAAACCAAAGTGCGGTTCTGGCTCCTGAGATTGTTTCACCTCCTAATTTCTCTCCTCAAGCGCAGTCCCTTTCAAGCTGGCCATTCTGAAAAGTCACCGGGCCTGCTCTTTACTGTGCAAAGGGGGGGGGGGGGGAGCTCAGAGCATGCCCATTTCGCTAGAGAGGAGCTCAAGAGCCTCATCCGAGTTTGCATTTTGAACACTCCAGAGATAGTCAGGCCTGGGGTTTGAGTTTGAGCCCCTCTTTCTGCCACAGGTGAGCAGGCTGCCCCTCCCTTCCTATGAAGCCCTGATATAGCCCACGGCCAAGGTCCTGAACCTTTGAATAAATGGATCTGCACTCTACTTCCTTTCTGTCTGCTATGCCATTTCCTGAGCCTCCCTCCTCTACACCTGGTGCCTGAACTAGCATGCACACGGGAAATGGGCTAAGCCGGGAGATGGGTTTTTAACCAGGCAGGTAGCCAGAGATAATCAGGAAGGCAACAAACAGGGATGCCAAAGGCCTCTGCCTTGTTTAGGTTGCTCACGGCAGTTTCGGTGGGGGGAAGGAGCCCTTCCTTGGGAAATGGAAAATTCCCAACAAGGACATTTCCATGCAGAAACAATGAGTCATCCCCTTTCCCATGCACCCTTGCAGTTGCCCACCCCAGTCCCAGCAGTGGAGTTGTTTACAAGCTCAGGAAATACTGAGTATGTACAGTCAGCTCTCACCACCTGCCTGCTTCCTGCACACAGCAATATATCATGGCTGTCACAGCGCAGTGTCACGGTACCTTCTCTTATTGGTGGACCTAGGGCAGGTGAAGGCGGAGCCCGAGAGCTGTTCTGCATACAGACCGTATGGGCAGACCTGAGGGTTATTCTAAACCAAAAGAGAAAATGATGGAAACTGGTTAAAGACGATCGCACAAGTATTAGCATTAGTTTCATCGCCACAAAGAAGATGAAATGATGGACCTGTCATCCCAATTCCACTAGGTGGTGTGGAGCCTGGGCCACTCGCTTGGAATGGTATGGACCTTGTCAATGGTCTCACCATCTGCTCGCTGATAACAGGATTAACCAGTGATGATTTCTGCATGGTGTCTCCAGCTCTCATTTGGTTAGAGATACGATGCGTATCAGCCAGCCTCTGAGATCAATTTCCCTATACATGGGAGCTTACACAGTGCTCTAAGGAATCAACAGAAGTGGCTAGGAAATACACCAAGTTCTAGTACAACCAATATGGGGCAACACTTATGGGGGCTGTCAAAGGAAAAGAACCAATAAAGCAACCAAAACATCCCTCAGGTCATCAAGCACATTTGTTTTATCATTAGAGAGGCTGATTAGGATCCCGGAACTGGGATTTCCTGTCCCATGTTTTATATTTACCTGGCTCTTGGTGAGAAAGTTGCATTGTCTGCAAAGTGCTGCTAAAGAACCCTAGCCCTAGAGAAGTTGCAGCAAATGTATGTAAATGTACATTCACTGCACAGTGAATATATACTTCCCTCCCTCACTGCCCTGGATCCCCTAACTATAGTACCCCTCACCGAAGAAAGGATCCATACAGCAGACATTACAAATGGGACAAGTGCCTCCGGATGCTAATGGGGTTAGTTCCCCGAGGTGGCTTTGGTGGAATTCTTTGCATTTGTGTAGGGTTTCAGAACAATCAGTTCAACTATTCAGCTGGGTGAAAACTCCCCCACTTTGCTCTGCATTTCCCTTGGTTCTGGTTGCTGGGGAGTTAAACAGTTCCAATGAGTTTATGAATAAAAGATTTGTTCTTCAAGGAAAGGGGCTAAAGGTTTTCATCTAATTAGACAAATATCTATTTGTCGTGAACTTAGTGCGAAACAAAGGCACCCAGATAACTGCCCTAGTGAAACAAACAAGCCATCTTGGTTGGTATCTCCAGCTACCTGCTATTCAGACCTATAGTCCATCTGCAGCTAGCCCAGTATCCTGCCACTTTGCTGTACCACAATAGACCAGTGGTCCATGCAGTCTCACATTCTGCCTTGACAGCATCCAGTGACAGGTGTGTGAGAGTAAGATGTAAAGCCTTTATCATGCACCTAGTTCTTCAGTCCTTAAACCTCACCTTGTGAGTATGGTATGCTGCGAAGCAAGGGATCAATAGCCCTTGCAGTTTTTATCTTAGCTAGCGTGACTGCAGATGTCAACTTTATAAATACTGCAGAGGGGAGGAGATCCACCTTTGGGACTTGGGACTTTTTACTCATTCTCAAACCTTGTATTAACTCTTTTGACACTGTATATTGTCAGGTGCAACCAAACTTTGCCCAACTGAGGATTCTGCATAGACAACCAGGAGTCTGAGGCTGCATCTTATTTGCACAAACTGTTGCAGACTGCCGTTGCCCTCATTTTGAATAGAGCATCCCTTGGAGATTACAGGTCCCTGCATGCAATGAGCAGGCCAGGCATCAAGTTGGAGCACTGCATGTTGAGACCTGTAGGCTGCATTGTGGGGGGAGGGGGACTACTAGACTGCATTTAACCCATCCCCTGACTTGTGTTTAACAGTCTACAGTATACATTCCAGGCAAAACACAATGGCATTAGGGGAAGCCTTCTAATGTCAGGAAATGCCAAAGCTGAGATTCTCTACTCCAGTGGTTTTCAACCTTTTTTCATATGCAGACCCCTAAACATTTCAAATGGAAGTGCAGACCCCTTTGGGAATCTTAGACATAGTCTGCGGACCCCTGGGAGTCTGCAAACTACAGGTTGAAAACCACTGACCTACACAACCTTTAACTCTACCTGTACAGTTTATGCTCCAGGGCCTGATTCTCCACCATTCTGCACATTGTGCATTTACATCTTTACAGAGTGCAAAGCAGGGATAAAATGCTACCATCCTGCTGTGGGTAGGTTTGACACCTTCTCTGCCTGAGTGAAAGTGATTACACAACAAGCAAGGCAGTGGAGAATCAGGCTTAGTGGATTTATTCTGGTGTAAACGAAATGAGATTTGGACCCATGACTTGCTCTTATTTCAGCAAGTTGGATAGTGAGAGTAAGTGAGGCCTGCGGGCCCTTATTTAAAAAAAAAAAAAAGAATCAAACAAATTTTTGTAAAGCTAACATATTTAGAAATAAATTATTCTATTGTATTAACTTTTAACATTTTTGCAACGAACCTCTTGACTCACGACTAGCTAATTGCACCTTGCCCTCGTCCCTAGAAAGGAGACACTGCCCTATCAAAGACTATAACTCAGCCTAATCAAAATCAGGTTTGACTGGAAGCCTTCCCCTGCAGGGCTATTTCTCTGTCAGACTTCAAGCTTTTATCCCAATCCACATCAGTGCTAGAGCTGACAGAAAAAGTCACATGAATTCTTTTTATAACGAGGAAAATGTTTTTCTCCCCTCTCTTCATTCTGAAGCACAGTTGAACTATTTTTATTCCAATTTCCTCCCCAAAAAATCACTCTTGGATAGAGACCAAGCCTGGAAATTTCAGCCCCAACGGTGAAAACTTTGGAAAGTTATGAATGACTGAAAATAGGAAGTTTGAATAGACATCCTTAACTGTATCTCTTACTAATGCACCAGTTCTAATACCACAAACAGAAGGCTACTAAGCATTTCTGTAGCGGGAGGCTTGAGATTCATGATAGTGTCTTGAGACTCAAAATAGCAGAGGAACAGGTGCTCACGCCACTCCACACTATTAAAAACAAACACAAATAAATCAGTACCTGTCCTTCTGGTAAAGCTCCAGGGCAGCGTGGATCTTCAGAGACACATTCATTACCAAATCCTGGCATGTACTATAAAGTAACAACAGAAACACACACTCATACAGCAGTGTTTAAAAATAAACAGATGGTGCTTTTTCCAAATTCTTTGGATACATTTTGACTTTGCCAAGTGATGTATTTCGGTTTAGTTATTTCACTGGACTGTCTTTGCAATTTGTGAACAGGGGTTTATCTATCTTCGTTAACCGATGATATTGACAAACATAGCCAGGGTTCCTTTTCTGTCTAATCTATCTGTACATTTGAATGCACCCAGCACTGTATCCTGAGGGCACTTTTAGATAAGCGAGGTAACAGTATGCCTGGGTTCAGTAATAATAATACCTTTGGGTAGCCCCTTCCACACAAGGAAATCAAAGCACTATGGAGGAGTGCTAACTCCCCCAGAGTTAAGATTGAGACAAGGCTATTTTTAAAAAGATGGTTTGTCTAAGTGCTGTAACATCCGATGCATACCCATATTGTCTCATCAACTAGTAGGACTGACTGGGCTCCAGGAATGCAAATCTGAAGTCATTTTGGGAATGGCAGGCCTGACACACAGTGCCCCCCATAAAAGGACCTCTTGGTAACTTTGTGTGTCTGCACACGCACCTGGGACTCAGACTATGTCATTGATATGCCCCAAACTGGGTTTGAACGCAGTGTCCAGCACCTGTTGCCATGTTAGACCAGAAATATTTTAAAAGTTAGCACGGGTTTTATCCAGTTCTCCAAACAGGTGCATGTGAGGGATCCACGCTAGAGAAGTTGGCCTGCTGCTGGCCCAGCTCTGCCTGCAGAAGCTCTCGAGCACGGAGCAGAGTTCTCAGTCCTGGCTTCTCCTCAGGCACACAGCTCTTGCCTGTTGCAAGAGCAGCAGGGAAGAGAGCTGGGCTCCTCACAGCCCCTGAACTCTCCCAGGTTGCTCTATCCTGGCTCCTCAAGCCTAACTGAGGGCATGGAGGGGCTGGAAGCAGGGAGCTGGGAGGCATGGAGAGGGCACAGCTGATATTTGCAGGGTTCTCAGGAGCACAGTTCTCAGCCCCACTTTTCCTACAGCATCCCCATTGCTGCCAGCTTCCACGTTCACCCTGACATGTCCCTATTAGCATGGGGTGGCAGGTACCTGAACTCAGAACGTCCTGGTTTTCAGTCTGATTGGGTTGCCACCTTTCTAATGGCTGGTAACTGGATCCTGGAGGCCCTACCCCTTCTCTGCCTCTTTCCTGGAGGCTCTGCCTCTTCCCCAAGACCTCACCTCTACACGCCACCCTGCTCTTCCAGACCATGTGCTCCACGAGCAGCCTGGCCCCAGAGACGGTGGTGGCAGCCGCTGTTGCTGTGTTGTCTCCTTCCTTCTGCTTAGGGTTGCCACAGATCAAACAGACTAGACATCAGAGCTTGTTAAATGGCATCAGGACACACAAACTGAAACCCAGACTGTCCAGGTGAAAACCGGACGGGTTGCAACCCTATTTTCAGAGGTTTAATTTTAGCCACTCTCCATCTTCTGGAAGGGCATGAGGCAACAGCAGGCAACCTTAATTAACAATGTTTTTTTTGGCAGTGATCTCAGACACACAGTGAACGAGACCTATTAATATCTCAATTTACAGATTGCAGAATGGAAGCACAGAGAGGCGAGGTGACTCTTCTCCCATTTCACACACAGTAAGTCTGTAGCAGAGCTAGGATTAGCAAGCACTAGGTTACCCTTCACATGTCACTTAGGCCGTCTTCACTTTTAGTCACCGAAGTAGCTACACTGATGTAGCTATATCAATGCACAGCCTCCTGAGTATGACGTGCTGCCCGAGGCTAAACCAAGACTTGTGCCAATGCAGCTAACCTGAGTTTCAAACCGTGACAAACTGCGCTGTTGCAAATCACCATCCACCCCAGAGCAGAATGTGGACTCTAGGGTTTGACTAGGATAGCAGGTGAATGATTGACAGACACGTGGGGTGGGTTTCAATGGCAAGCCGCAACTTTATTACTTATACCTTGGCGCGGGGATGGCTACATTGCCCGCCCCAGCTGTCATGTACCAGGCATTTAACTGGTTCCTATGTGGATTACAGGGGTTTGGCCACAAACCAACAACTCAGAACCAGAGGTGCCCAAACCGTGGGGTGCACCCCCCTAGGGGGGCATGGAGGAATGTTCAGGAGGGCGCAGCGAGGTCCGGGCCAGCCCCCACGGGGGAGTGGAGGAGCGCCACCCCCAGCTCTGCTCCTGGCCCCGCCCCCAGCTGTGGTCCTAGCCTCGGCCCCTGACTCTGGCCTCAGTCTCGGCCCCCAATTCCAACTGCGTCCCCACTCCCAGCCACAGCTCTGGCCCTTCCCTTGACTGTGGCCCCACTCCTGGCCCCTGGAGGGGTCACAGACAGGGGTGGGGTGGGTGCAACATAAAAAGCTTGGGGACCACAGACTCAGTTAATTTGTGCAATCTCTTCCCCTGCCTAAGGGGAGTGGATTGACAGCGGCCACAAAGCTGGGTGGGGGGAACCTCAGCCTGCAATGACTTCAGCTTCCTTCCACCCTATGAGCGCAGGTCTGTCTGCACAGTCTTGAGTCATGTTTACCTCTGGGAGCTGACCCTTTTAGGCTTTAGTGGCGCTGGACACCAGCCCCTGGGGCTCCAGCAATCAGCAGCAGCTCTCGCTCTGCTACGCGTGTGATTTGGACTTCTCTCATTCCTTGCTGTGGCGTCACAGTACCTCCTCCACTAGAGGTGGTAAGAGAGTATTTGCACCAATACAGATACATCACTGCAGCTACAGCAGTGCCTGAAGCACCCACTGTAGACAAGGCCTCAGATTTCCTGATACAGGGTCAGGCAGCTGATGTTTGGGATTTCAAAGAATTAAAAATGTCTCACACAGTCCTCTCACCTGCATCCTATGACACTTAAAGCATCTGGTTTGCAAAGAGGGTGTGTGTGTGTGTTCTCTCCAGAGATTTATCTGTGACATTTCTAGGAGTCCCAAGTGAAAAACCATTCAAAAGACAGTAAATGCTGTGTCCTACTGTATTTAGCAAATGATAATGCAAACCACAGAAAAATTCATAGAGGGTGGGTGGGGAAACACTGAACATTTACAGTAGGGTTTGGATGGGCCTATCAGTGTATTCAACTAGCTGTCATCTCAAACTGCACTCAGGTTTGCAGAGATGTCAGTTCTTGTGATATGATCACAGATTCAAGATAGTCGATGATTTTTAAAAGCTGCTCATGATCTTGGGATCAGGATAAAGCACATGAAACGTTGCCCTTGTTCAAAACTGCCACCTTCTCCCATTGTCAGGAGGCAGGAAGGGACCGTGTGGGGAACAAGTGAATATGAGAGGATGGTAGAGGGACACCTGCTAGAGCTGCTGTAGGTCGGGGGCAGCGATATGGCATAGGGAAGGTGCCACAAAAGGGTTCCAATGATGTGATGTGCAGAGAGCCCCGTATCACCTTAATCCAATGCTGCTGGCTCTAAAGGTAAATATAGTTGGGAACCAATGGTTTAGAGAGGAGGAAAGTTCCCTGTTGTTCCTCCTGCAAATGAATAAATCACTGGGACTCTGGTCTCCATGAGTTTCTGCAAGCAGTACCGCAAAATGCACATTGGTATGCAAAACAACAGGTCACCAGAGGCAGTCCTGGCAAATGTATTGTAATGGAGCTGTTCCCCTCCTCTCCCCCCTCCCCAGAACTGCAGCAATATCCGATGGGACTGCAGCACTTCCAGAATTAAACCAGCCCTATTCACTGCATTCACCTTTACCAAAGATGCAAATACAGTGGGAATAAGCGTGTATGTGGTGGGGAGGGAATCCACCCTATTTTTCCAAGGTCAGGGTGGGTTAGGCTTGATGCAACATGTAATCTTCACAGTGGGGAGAGGGCTAATGCAAAAGTCTTGCTGCATACGGAAGAGATGTGATCGTGTGTAGAATATTATATGTGCCTGTGAAATGTTCTGACTTAAAACTATGGAGGATGGTGGTTCTCAAAGACATGGTTAGCCCGCATGTCTGCTGATCTTTCTATAGAAATCCTCAGCTGCATAACGTCCTCAGTGCTTAACAGCGGCAACATATGGGGGAAACAGACTAGCTCATGGTTCAGCTCTCTGCTGCGTGAAATTTTTAATACAAGAAACCACATCAGCTCCCTCAAAGCTAAAAAGCTTTAAATCCTCTCAGCTGACCCAATCTATCACCTGAACAGATCCCAGCTGCACCCAAATTAGGATACCATAAAGGTCTAGTCATTCCTGTTTGCTGTGAAATGAAATATCAAAAGCAGCTCATGACTCAATCTCCTCTGAGTCCACATTCTGTTGCACTGCATCTAACACAATCGAGAGCATGAGACTGAGCCACTGTCTGTTCCCCTCGCACATTACGCTATAGGTGGGTAGCTGCAGAGGCATTAATCATCCCCTATCAATACCCAGAGCCCAGAGACTCAGGGGTGGAGGGACTCAAACAGTCAAGTCAGGGAGGAGTTGATGTTTAGAGACCTGTCACACAAGCACTGTCAGAGCCCTGCTCTAGCTTCCCCATCTCAGCTGCAGTGTGCTGGCAGGAGTGAAGGAAGCTGCTGCTGTGGCATTGTTTGTCAAATGAGTTTTCCAGACCCTACAAAGTAACAACACTGAGGGCCCCCAAATGACAATTGCTTCTCACTGGTGTGGCTGTAGCTGGAGGCAGGGAGACATCGTCCTGCCATTGATTTAGTACTGACTTGCTTTCAAGGACTTATTTTTTGGCTAGTTTTACTTTGCCTTTTGCTATAGCGAAATCCAGAAGACTCGTTTCCTTAGCGATCAGTCTATAACTTTGCAGCATTTCGCTCTGGCTATACAAAGATGAACGTATAACCACCGTGTCTTTTAAAGTCAGACAGTTTCTTGAATGTTACTTTAGAGCACATTTCTCAAACTGGGAAAAATAACAGAGCCATGCCAAAGGGGGTTGGGTGCAGATGGCTCTGGCCATATGAGCTCTATCCCTGGCTTGAATCCAGTCCATACTGATAGTGACAACAATGACTGTCACCATGTGACTGCAGTTTGCTCCATGTTTAATGAGTTTGGTGGATCTAAGTCCAAGTCCCCGTGGATTGGTGGCCACACCACAAAGTGCTATCACAGCCGGTACCAACTGGCCCTGCATACTGGCAGTCTCAACAGGGCAGCCAAAGACTGAAAGGGCCATGGAGACCAAACTTCCCTCTCATCACTAAAGGTCTATCTACACCACAAATTAAGGTATAGCTGTACTGCGGGAGGGCACGCCTATGCGATCTTTAATTTAGCTAACACAGGTAACAACAGTAATGAAGATGTGGTGGCACGGACATCAGCCTGGCCAACCACTCCAATACAAGCCTACCAGGGACCCTGGGTATTTACTTGGGTTGCTAACCTGTGCCAGGGTCCATACCATCATGTCTTTACTATGGTTACCTGTGCTAGTTAAATGAGAAGTACTGTGGGTAAGCAAGACTGTACTACAATCCCACCTTCATTTGCTGTGGACACACCCTAAAAGTCACTGTCGGGGCACCAGGTGGGAAGCTTGCCCTGCCACGGCCCAGGCTGTATCAGGTCTGTGAATAAACAGAGGGCTTCACTCTCCAGGATTGTTACGCCAACACCTTTCACCAACACTAAATTCACGTAAGAGTTTAGACAACATGGGGATGAACTGCACTAGGTTCCCCGGATTGAACTTTTAATGACCATTCCGTCTATTGATCTTCTTTGCATAACATGTACTGACCATCCAGTCTGAGCCAGGAGAGTGGAGCTCCCCAACTTCAGTGGGACTCCATATATGGGTAAAGATCTGCCTGCACAGATGCAGATACAGGACTGAGACCCACATTAGTAATTTCTTCAGAGGACAGAAAAGCTGGGTAAGGTTAAAAAAAAAAATGAAATCTATTTGAAATTTCCCTCTCCATCAAGTTCTTATACGTGAGACGAGACAAGATAATTATTAAAGGCTACCTCCCCTGGGACGCACTCCCTGTCTGTTTTCATGATTCTTACCACTATTTCTAACCATCCCAGGTGAGGGTTGGTTGGTGAAGAGTTTCAGGGGAACTGGAAAGAAGGTTTTTCTGTGAAAAGAAAAGTTTGCAATGTTTCTAGTGTATATGTGTTTCTCTCATAATCCTGCAGTATTCTGTGTAAATGTGATTTTAAGAACACATTTGGTTACACTTTGTCTTTGTTTTGACATTTTTCAGTATAATGTGGGAGATAAAAGCCCAGTGCAAGATAAAAAAATTAAACAACATCCATGGATTTGAATGACTGGGATGCAAACTGTCTTTGGCAGCCAGGCACTGACCTATAAACCATAACCTTTCGCTGGAGAGATTAGACAGCAGGCCTGGAAAAATGCTTTTGAAGTCTGAATACATAGACTGGAATATAATGAATGCCTTCTTTAAGCATTGTGAATAATACATTTTTCAACTACTGCTGGGTGATACTGAAAATATAATGTATTTATTCAGACACAAAAACATTACATTGTGCATCAATTAAGGTTGGTCTACAAATAACACCTAATGCAAAACCACAAAAGCAAGGAAATGAACAGGTAAGGCATTTAACAGGACAGCCTCTACTCATCCACCCAGAGATACACATTTCACTAAGAGCACAGCCTCCATATGCCACAGTCAATGCACCATAACCTTAACTCTGCCCACTCTTGTGACGCTGGACTTCCAGCTCTCCCCTTACTCTAAACATCCCCTGATCCACATGAGTAGAGTTAAGGTTGTGGTGGTTCATGTCTGTAATAAAAGGGGCTGTGCTATTATTGAAGTACATATCTCTGGGTGGAAGAGCAGATGGTATGTGCTGTTAGATGATTTAACTTTTGTGTATGTGTAGACCACCCTTAACAGATACATCCTGTGATATTCTGGAGTATGTATGTCCAAGTTTTTGAAAGATCATGTTTTCTCCTGAAAGGACAAGGATCTTGACACAGCATCAGCTCCTTCTGTGAAGAACAGGATCTTCATGACAGGAATTAGCGAGCTCAGGAACTTCACTCTTAAACTGGCTGGCCACTTACTTGGAAATCTTGTTATTCATGGTAAAAGCCACTATTGTCTCAGAGATCTGTATCTCCAAACAGCCTGATTACCTTTCCTAAAGTTTGCAGTCACTCATTTTTTGCAGTCTCATTCTCCCCATTTTATAGATAGGGACACTGAAGCACTGAGAAGTGAAATGACTTGCCTAAGGTAATCTAGAAAGTCAGCAGTACAGCCAGGTTTAGAATCAGGGAGTCCTGAATAACAGTCGCCTGCTCTAACTACTTTTCTGTGATACAAAGAATTTCTATAGGTAGAAGGCTGTTCACTTTTCCTCAGTTGCTTTGGGGTTAGTGAGAGGGTTGCAACAGCTGGCAGATGTTGCAAGACAAATCTCATTGGCTGGTTGGAGAACACCCCCAGCCAGACAACCAGATCAGCAGGAAGAGGTGTGCTGGGGGAGGGGGATGACAAAAGTCCACATGGAAAGACTCCCAAACTGGGGCAATCTGATTAATTGAGATTTCAAACATCTCAAATCAAACACAACAAAATTCTTCTTCCAAGAAAGGGAGACTTTATAACCTGCCATGAAATGAATTTTTAAAAAATGAGAGACTTTAAATCTAAATGAGACTTGCTATTTCTGTCAAGAAAACCATCCCTAACTAACACCTGGACTTCAGGTTCAGACAACCTCTCCCCCACATCACCCTAATTATCCAAACCTCCTCAGTTAGTGGTTTCCACCCCACACATTTGGCACCTCATTGCAGAATGTTCTAGCAGCTCACCACTCTTTTGGGCTTTAAAGTGCTATGGAACTGCTAACAAGAAAGGGGAGGTGCAGGGGATGGAAGAGATAGCATGTTTCTCTCTCTCTTTCACACACACACACATACAAGCATGCGCACGCTCTTGGGTGTCAGTATCACTTACCTTCAACTCTGCCATTTTCCTCGCTTTGCTTTCTCACTTTGGCAGATACAAAAACAAATGAGACGTTTGGCCAAAATGGTCTGCTGTGCTCTCCTAAAAACAAACTCTTCTTGCTGATTTTCTTGCGGGAGAAACTGCAGGGACACAGCCAGGCTGAATGCAAACTGGCTGCCCTGCACGTGAGAAAGTCCAAGAGAGTTTTCCAGCTGTTTACTCAACTGGGTCTGGGTTTAATCAAAAACCCAGAAAACACAGGCCTTTCTTCTTTGAACCAATCCAGGGACTGATCTGAGGAAGATAAAAAGAGGAAAGGGGAAAGGACTCCATTCCACTACTTTTTCTTATTTGCTGTTAAAGAGAGGGAATAGCCATTCAAGTAGAAGGAGAAAAAAAGGGTACACTTTAAGATTAATAAGGCATTTCAGGAAGAAGAAAAAGCCATTTCAGAAATTGAATCTGAATCTTTTATTAATAATACCTTTGGCAAGTTCCATGCACAGATCTCAAAATGTGTGGGGTTTAAAAGGCATCACTTTCCCAGCTCCGGTGTGGAAGGGGCAGTTGTTTATCGTGCACAGCAATGGTACACAACAGGTTAGGGACAGAAGAGAAGAAGGATTCTATACCCTACTCATTAGCGGTGGTCCGCACTTTTTTGAATTTTGACAAAAATTTAAAAAAAAAAAAAAAAAGGTAAAATTTTCAACAGAACATTCATGAAAAGATGTTCCCTGCTTTTCAACCTCAGCTAAGAAGCTGGCTAAAATAATGTGAATGTTTGATTTTGAATTTTTTAAAAAGGGGAGGCATTTAAAAAAATCAACATTTTCTCCCTCTTGTTTTTTTTTTTTTTTTTTGACCAGCTCTGGCCTTTGTACTGCAGGAAGAATTTTGGGAGAATGTATTTGCACCAGTTGGAATTTGGGCAAAGATTCTGGAGTTACCTGCACTCTCATAGAAAGTGCTATGGAATCCTTAATTCCCACTAGTGGCCAAGACCTTGAGTGAAATCCTGGGCCCATTGAACTCAATGGGAGTTTTGCCACTGACTTAAATAGGGGCAAGATTTCACCTCATAGTTTTAAATCTTACCTGAAAATTGGCACTTTCTCAAACACACCATGCAAGAGAGACAATCTAGAACCACCATTCTAAAATGAAAGCTCTTCAAAGCAGGGACTGTATATTTTGTGTACCATACAGCACCAAGAACATTGTCAGCACTAAAGAATAATAATTCATTGTTTCCATACTGAACCAGAAGGAAAAGCACAAAATGGAAATGATAAAATTATCAAGAAATTATGCAGAAAAGGCAGAAGCGTTTAGTAAATATTTCTGTGTTGTATGTGGGGAAAAAAACAGATGATGTAGTTATATCATAAGATAACACTCTTTCCATTCTATTAGCATCTCAGGAGGATGCTAAACAGCAGATACCAAAATTAGACATGTTTAAATCAGCAGGTCCAGATAACTTGCATCCAAGGGTTTTAAAAGAAATGATGGAGGAGCTCTCTGGACCATAAATGTTGATTTTCAGTAAGTCTTGGAACACTCAGGAAGTTCCAGAAGACTGGAAGAAAGTTAATGTTTTGCCAGTATTTAAAACAAATAAATGGGATGACCCAGGTAATTAAAAGACTGACGACATTTCCAAGCAAAACTATGGAGTGGCTGATACTGTTGATCTGATTCATAAAGAATTAAAGGAGGGTAATATAATTAATGCAAATCAACATGGGTTTACGGAAGACAGATCCTGTCAAAGTAACTGGATATCTTTTTTTAATGAGACTACAAGTTTGGTTGATAAAGGTAATAATGTTGATGTAAAATACTTAGATTTCTGTAAGGAGTTTGATTTGGGATTGCATTATATTTTGATTAAAAAGCTAGAATAATATAAAATTAATGATACATTAAATTGATTAAAAGTTTGCTAACTGGTAAGTCTCAAAAAGTAAATATAAACAGGGAATCATCATTGGGCAGTATTCATGGTGGATTCTTCATCACTGGCAATCTTTAAATCAAGATTGGATGTTTTTCTAAAAGATATGCTCCAGGAATTTTTCCAGTGATGTTCTATGTCCTATTATACAGGAAGACAAGCTAAATGACCACAATGGTTTCTTCTAGCCTTGGAATCTATGACTCTAAGTGAAACCCTGGTGAAAAAAAGCACAGCAGGAAAAGGACAGAAACATGCAAAAGACAACAAAGGTAGGAGAGAGACATCTGACGAGCAGAGAGCATTATCTATTGGCAGCACCTAATAGTTTGGGCCAGAGTTTAGCATCTTACTGCCTGGGCTAACAGTGCTAGGAGTTAGAGCTGAGAAAATAATGGATTTCTTTGAGGGGGGACCAAATGGAAAAATCCAGAAGAAAAAAAAAACTTGTTTAAATTTAAACTAAAACCCATTTTTTCAATTTTTTCCCATCAATTGAAACTCAATACAATTTAATTTCAGATTTATCAAAATGCTTTGGTTGACTTGAAATGATTTGTTAAAATGCATTTTGATTCAGTCTTTTCAAGCGTGTTTTTTTTAACTGGCCAAATTTGAAATCAAAATGCCATTTTAAATCAAAAAGTCAAAATGAAACATTTCAACTCTTTCTAAATGAAACATTTAGCAACAAAATGTTTTTGACTCCTAACATTTCCCTCTCTTCCCAATCAAATCTATTCATTGAATTTGACCCAAATTTGGCAAATAGGTTCAGGGCTTGAAAAATGCAACAATTAATTTAAAAAAAAAGTCACCTACCTCTGCTGGAAGTGCCTCATTACACTCCAGTGATCTCATCTGGCTGACAGGGAATCAGCTTGACAGGCTGCATCCAACTCTCCTGGGCTCGTTGTCTTGTAGAGCTTTTGGGGTGGCTGGGGAAAAATAGAATTGTAGAAATATAGAACTGGAAGGCACCTCGAGAGGTCATCTAGTCCTGTCCCCTGCACTGAAGGCAGGACTATGTAATAACTAGACCATTCCTGAAAGGTGTTTGTTTAACCTGTCCTTAAAAACCTCCAGTAACAGAGATTCCACAACCTCCCTAGGCAATTTGTTCCAGTGCTTAAGTACTCTGAAAGGAAGCTTTTTCAAATGTCCAACCAAAACCCTCCTTGCTGCAATTTAAGCCCATTGCTTCTTGTCCTATCCTTAGAGGTTAACAAGAAAATATTTTCTCCCTCCTCCTTGAAACAATCTTTTATGTACTTGAAAACAGTTATCATGTTCCCCTTCGATCTTCTGTTCTGCCAACAAACCCAATTTTTTCAATCTTTCTTCATAGGTCGCATTTTCTAGACCTTTAATCATTTTTCTTGTTTTTCTCTGGATTTTCTCCAATGTGTCCACATCTTTCCTGAAATGTGGATCCCAGAACTGGACACAATACTCCATTTCAGGCCTAATCAGTGCAGAGTAGGTGATTTTGAAATAGTTTGGAGGAAGGTGGCACCCCCGCCCCTTCCCTGCATCTGTGCATGTGCAATGGATGAATTCAGTCTTTCTGGTTGCCTATTAGCCTAAGAACGAAAATCTAATTAACCAGGCTGTATTATATCATGCACACTACAGTTATTCGTGCCCCATTGTATTTTGCTTTACAAACCAGACCAGAGTTTAGTAGCATTCAAATCTAGGCGCATGTTCTTCCATTGATCCCTGGCTGACTTCAGTGGATAACTTTCATAACTGCTGCTATTATTATTCTTTATTATTTGTATTACTGTAGCACCTAGGAGCCTTCGTCATGGATTGGGATCCCATTGTGCTAGGCGCTGTACAAACACAGAACAAAAGACGGTCCTTGGCTCAAACAACTGACAATCCAACTGTAAGGCAAGACACAACAGATGGAGAGAGACAGATGGGGGGAGGAGGCGGAGAAGAAAATAATGAGACAACATTGATCAGCATGGTGGGCAGTGATCTCAGTGCACCAGTGGCTGTGTTTTTGTAAGCATCACAGCAAAGAAGAGTTTTGAGGAGGAATTTGAAGGTGGATAATGAGGTAGCTGTGTGGATGTTTACGGGGAACATCTCCCAAGCGTGAGGGGCAGCCTGGGAGAAAGCACAAAGGGGCTTGTTTGAAAATGTAGTGACCAATGGAGGCTGGCAGCATGGGTTGATTAGAGGTGGGAGTCCACACATCGATAATGAATGAGAGATGATAGATAAGGAGAGGAAACACCTTGAAGGCTCATAAGAGTGCAGACAAGCCGTTTTTGCAGTAAATCTGCTGCATATTGATGGGAAATTAGGCTTCATAACATGGGCATTAAAAATCAGAGCTTGTCAGAAAATGTTTGTTGAAACAATTTTCCACTGGCAAATGCCATTTTAACAAAACTGAAAATTTTCCTGAGATTGTAACAATTTCAACGAGGTTTCTGCAAAACAGAAACTCTGAGTTTCAACTAGCTCTATTAAAAATCGTCTTTTGGGGTTTTTTTTCCCCTGCAGTATCATCTACAAGAATCAGTCAGTTCAGGCTGCCTGGGCTCTGAGGCAAAGGGAGATAGATGGCACATACTTTATCTATATTAATCAAATATATTTTAATGTATGTATTGTACATACTTATTGAGTTAATTTGTATCCCTCTTACCAGAGCTTTCATGTGTTACTTGTCTTCTTAGATTGTAAGCTCTTCGGGGACATGTTTGTACAGTTCCTAGCACAATGGGATCCTCATCCTGACTGAGTCTCTGGGCCCTATGGCAACATAATTATTTAATAATAATAAAGAGCCCCACCTACTGAGTCACCACGCATCACCACTGCCTGCCGTGCTTAGATGTACCTTGAAGATCTCCGGTCCAAAGGCTGATGCAGCCCTGTCCTGCCTGGCTTGTGAAGGCTAATGGGAATCACAGCACAGGACCATATGGCTGCATGTTATGATGTTGTCATGAGCCGAACAAAATCACAAGGCACGAACAAGACTAGCTAGGAATATGTTAGCACTGCCATGTGGAGTAACAGTGATGGATTTTGTCACTGGTAGGCAACAAGATCAGTTGGAAACCTGATGTGACATCTTCCACCATATGTCACAGGCAGAGATGCCAGTAGGAGCCAAAGGGAATTTCATCATGTAGCACATTGTTCTCAGACGTGTTTGGGAACTTTACTCTCATAATCTGCCAGATTTTGCACATCCAAAACATTCATGAGAAGCAATTTGGGGAGTAGGGATCGTTATAGGGCCAGGTACATGCCATGCACCAGATTATGGTGTTTATACTGACATATTTTGTTTATACAAGGACAAATCTTATCTCCTGTCTCTGGTTGTCCGACTAAAATGTACTAACTATATTTGTTAATTTATGCAATCACACCTGTTTCTGCTACTTCGTCCTCCCTTCCCCCACACCATTTGTCTGCATATTTCTATATTGCCAAATCCTAGATTGTGAGCTCTCTGACGGTAGGTACTGCCTTATGTTATTTGCTTATACAGTGCCTATAAAATGGGGCCCAAAGTCCTGTTTGGGGTCCCTGCCACAATACAATAACAAAATAAAATAACCATATTAATGCAAATGTGTTGCTCATTCTTTTTAATTAAGCCCCTTGCTTTGCAGCAGATATTTTAAAAATCACACAGGTTTTTTGAGATAGATTATTGTCAAAAATTGTCTCATCATTGCTCTGGGGCCATCCAGCAGCTGGTCCTGTGGAGGTTAATTATTATAATTTATTGTTCATGAAAGGTCTCCAGAAATCAGCAATGGAGATCAAAATCTCTTTTTAGCCAGAGAAAAGACAGATAGCAGAAGGGCAAGCGGCTCTCACACTGTAGCCTGCCAATGTGCCTCTGCTTTGGCATGTCCCCACTTCTAGGCATGAGGGGAAATCAGTCTCCACGGCCCACTCAGTCCTCAACCTCTCTAGTGTGACTGCTAGTGAAGGAGTTAATTTTTATGTGTGCTGACCTTTTGTGTTGTGACCACTTGTCACCAGTAGAATTAAACCACCACTCAGTTCACATGGGCCATTGGATAATGAAAATGGAATTTAAACAGTTGATGGACACTAATTTGAAGAGTTGTTATGAAAAGCTCCAGAGTTTAGTCACAGATCCCAGAGCCGTCAGTCCTCCTTTTCTAATAAATCTTTAACCCAAGGTGACTTGCGCATTTCCACTCTGTAAACATGTTAACTTTCCGGTCGAAGATGAACTAGGAGAGCACTAAAAGTGTCCACACTTGCTTTCCCTTAGACTGCCTTTTATAGACTCTGTAGCTGGAAGGCACCATTGTGATCATCCTGTCTGACCTCCTATATAACACAAGCCTTGTGTTGGTTGCTTTATTCTAGAAAGAGCGTGTCTCTTTCCTGAATTTGACCTCTGCACAAGTCCAGTGCAGGTCACTGAGTGGGAATTTTTGGCTGCTCAGTTTCAGTAGGTGAGGTACACCAGGGGACACAGTAAGCATGACTCAATTAAATAATATAGCAGAAGGAAAAAGAGAACACAGGTAAGGTCTCCCTACCTTATTAGTATTTGAGGCTCATCTTGGCTATGCAGCTAGACCACAACAAAAGTTTGTGGAGTTCAATATTTCTAGGTAAGAGCTTAGGATCAGGATGGGAAGATTTAGGTATGAGAGTATACTTGAGAAGTACTGTCATTGCGATAACAGTGAGACAAGTGTCCATATCTTGGAAACTATCATCCAAACTTCCACTAAGTGGCCCTCTCATTAGGAAATCTCAAATCAGACACCAGGAACTGAATGGGCCATAAAGCTACAACTCCCCTCTCACCCTAAAGGGGATATCTCTGCACAGGGTTGACCTTAAGTGCATTGGTGAAAATGGAATTTGATGCCCATGAGTCCATCACTGCCTGCTTTTGTACTGTCACTGACACAGCCAGTCCCTTATATAATTTCCTCCTCCCAAAGCGTATCCCCTTTTCTGCATTTTTTGTATGCAGCAGGCACTTTCAGCTCCCAATAACCCCCAGAATCCTTTGCACTAGCTATAGTGGTGCTTAAAAATGGTGCCAAGGTAGCTGATGCAAAGAATTCTGGGGCTCATGTGTGACTAATAGACACTGCTTCTCAGAGCTCAAACTGGGCCAGCCTGTGGCAGCTAGGTGTGCTGGCACTTTTTTGTGGGTTTTTTGTTACCACCTATTCACTTAAATGACCGACAAGCACTTGGTTACAGGGATGCCTAAGATTTAACTCCCCTGCCTCTTTAGTTCAGCTCTGAAAAAGCTCCCAATTCACATTTCAGAGAGCATCCACAAGTCTTCCAGCAAAAGGAGGAAAGACAGGACTTGATATGCTGATATTTCTGAGGCAAAAATTCTGAGCACAGAACCCTCCCTTTTACTCTCGACAACACATACACTCTCACACCCCACCACAAAAACCTTCCAGGCCCTATTTATACATCAAGAAACAAAAAAGGGCACCCATTCAGTTTTCCTTCCCCCATTTTCAAGTCAGCTTTACATTGTAAAACGTTTGGCCCAACTCCCTATTAGTGCAGGTGTATAATACTATCAAGTTGCAGGGGCAATTTAAGGAAGGAATATGATTGAGTGGTTAGAGCACAAGACTGGAAGTCAGGAGGGTTTCATTTTGCATGGCTAGTATTTTGGCTATGTATACAGACCTGCACTTAGCATACCTTACTCAAAATTGCTGTGTGAACACTCAACCTTAACTCCATTTTTATACAGTTCTTGTTTGAAAAGCTAATCTGGGTTCACAAACACTAAAATGCCTAATCATGCTGAGCTACTTTGAGTCCGTGTTATTCTAGAACAGATTAATAGGGGGCAAATAACCCAAGTCTGATAGTAATGCTAGATTTCTTACAAGACCTATTTCTAATTATTTTTTAAACTAATTAACAGATTAACTTGTAAGTGCTGTGATTCTGGGGAGGATACACTATTTTTTGTTAACCGCCCTCCTCCAATAAAACCATCAGCTACCCACAGACCCTTTTCTGACCAATAATTTTAACCATCTGCATTTTGCAGGATAGCCTCCTCACTGTGAAACTAATTTAAATGAGAAATCATGCCCTCAAATGCTCTATGTAAAGTCAGAGTCAAGTTCTAATACCCTCCATTCTGAACCATTACACCTCATTCTAAGCAATGGACAGTCCTGAAAGGTTTGAGACCTAGTCCAGGCATGGGAATCCCCAATTCGTTAAGGGTTGGCCCCTTTCTAATGTTGCTCTGGGCCCCTGCCAACCAGGATCCCAGGAGCTGTGATACCTTTGAGCAGGCAACATACAGCTGTATGAAACTCCCCTTCCAAGTTGCCAAGTGGTCTCACTGAGCTAGCTCAAAGCTGTTCAGCAAGCTACCATTTTTCCCTTAACGGCTGTCATCTTTTACTCCAGAACCTAAAATTAGATTTAAAAAAAACCACCCAACCCTCTAACTAGGTTAAGGAAACTTTTCAAATGTGCACAAAGTGTAAACCAGCTAAGCGAAGGTTGCCTTAATCTGCAGACAGACCTGATATTTCAGGCTGAGAGCTGTGAACAACTCCCATCAGCTGGCTGCTGGAACCAGAGCCTAACCGTAACAATTTAAATGGCAACCTAGTTAGTCCACTGTTTATCAAAACATGCCAGAAAGGAGAGGGATGACCATAGTGTGATAATCTGTAATCTGAGTAGTTTCTTGTTTGTGTGTGATGAGCAAGGCAGCCCTTTGGCTGTGGTTGGAGCTGCGGGAGAGTTCCGTAACTTTTCTTCCCCAATCTGAGTCTGGTTGCAGACCAAACTTGTTACCACTGCTTGCAGCAGTAATTTAGCTGCAACCAGATGCAACAGAAAGTGGCTCCCTCCAGCCTGCATCATGTCAAACTCTATGGATCCCAGTTGCTGCAGGGAGATTTCCACAGGGTGAGGGAGAATATAGGTCACAGAGCAGGCATCTATTCTAGTTGTCCCATTCTGCAAGTTTGTACCCTCTCTGCTCACAGGAGCAGCAGGAAGCATTTCAGCCTAATTATTCCTCAGATCATCTTGTGAAGAACTATCACCATTTTAAAAGTGAGGAAACAGAGACAGAGAGATGGTGCAAGCTGAGAGCCAGGCACAAGGTGGGAACAGAACCCAAAACTCCTGACTTCGTCTTATGCTCTAACTGCTCAATCATACTCCTTCTCTAAATTGCCACTGGAACTTTATTATACACAAGGAACAGAGGCATGAAGTTTGCCATTCCAAATGAGACCGCTGGTTTATCAATTGGAAAGAAGCCACAACTTCAGGGAACAGAAGTCCAACTGCTGAGTCATCCTTGCAGAGGAAAAAGGCTGATCCAGCAGCAGTGCACAAAGCCAAAGCTTTTCCCATCTTGTCACTCACAAATGTGATACTAGGAGGCTAAATTTTAGTGTCCTGGCATGTCTGAGAGGAATCTATGGTGTGCTTTCTTCATAATCAAACCTATGGTTTTACTAAATATACCACAACTAATTCAGGGACTTCAGTGATTTATTTTAGAAGACGACATTCTCACAGTTAAAAGTTCAAGTCTGTAGTCAGGATTCCTGGAGTCTATTCCTGACCCTGTAGTGTGATCTTGGGAAAATCACTCAGACTCAATTTTCAAAGGTGCCCCTGATGGCACTTCTGAAGCACTAACAAGGCACTCAAAACAGTACGACGTTGAAAATATTAGTCTCAATGTCTGGTACCTCCGTTTCTCTGGCTGAAAAATATGGATATTGATTCTCACTGTACCTCATCCAGGTGCTTGGAGGCTTAGTTCATTCAGGTTTGTAAAATGTTCTTGAGCTCCTTTGATGGAAGGGGCTAGAGAGAGTGAAAGTAAAAAGTGCTCTTATTTATACTTTTAGTAAGTTAGGCCTGGTGATCCTATCTGTCATTCCTGCCTTGTTAATTAGCAAGAGCTCATTCCCAAGCAACAGCCAGAGAAGAGCTGCAGGCATATGTAATGTGGAGTCTGCAGAACTCAGCCTACTGTCAATTTCATACCAATATTTTACTTTCTTCTACTATCATTTATTATTAATTTGTATTTATATTTAACACTAGCTCTTAGTCAGCCTCTGGCCCATGCTAAACCATTATAAGGTAACTGTGAGAGAGAAAAGGAAAGCAGTTAATATTAGGCTTTGGGATGCCCATTTAATTACCTCAAACACTTTTCCATTTCCCTGATACAAAAAAACTAATTTAAGGATATAGAAACTACTGTAATAGGTCAGACCAGTGGTCCATTTTGCCTAGTATCTTATCTCTAGCAATAGCTAATACCATATGCTTTAGAGGAATTACTGGCCCATAAGATAATTTTCTTTTTAATTCCCAGAACTTCATGTTTAGGTCCAACCCTGAAGCATATAGGTTTATATCCCTTATACATTTCTATTCACACAAATCTAACTGTGGATATTTTTATGATCTATATTTTAGTCTTATCCACTAAGCTTATAGTCTCATTGAGTTTGTCACATTGAGTTCCATGTGCACATTATGTAAAAATGTACTTCCCTTCATGAATTTTAAGTTTTTGCCTTTTAATGTAAGTAAATGTCCCCTTGTTCTTGTATTATGAGAAAAAAATAAATAGGTGCACATGATCTACTTTTTCTGTTCTCTTTAAACTAAACAATACCAAGCCAAACAGCAATATAAACACCAGTCTCTCTTCATGGGGAATTTTTTTTGCAAGCTTCTAATCATTTTCAGCACCTGTCCCTGAACTCCCTCTATTTCTGTTATGCGCCTTTGAGATGAGGTGATGCAGAACTGAATGTTCCCGCTGAGGCTGTACCATTGATTTATATGATGGCTTTCTAATATTTTCCATCCTATTCCTTATACAGTCTTACATTTTGCTTGCTCGTTTTGCTTTATATTAGTGTAAATGAGAAGCCCATTCACCATGTCCCCTTTCTGCTAGAGGTAAAGTTAGTATAATTCATTGAAGAGTGTTCATAAATATTCCAAGATGGGGGAAAAAAGTTACACATGCATGCTGTGCGTGATGTTTCCCACAGCAGTGTGGGAAACACTGAATTTATTGCACCAATTAAAAAAGATCCCGTATTTCCACAAGGTTCATAAGGCTCAGAAAGAGTTTGGACCCCAAAACAGATTCGGGGGATTCTTCCCAATGCCTTCAGCAGTACTGGTAGCTTCCATAGTTCTGTTGGCCAAAGCAATGAATAAAATTTATTTTGCCTGGCATGAGGATTGTTGCCTTTAAGAGTCCAACAGGGAGAGGAATGTTGCTGCAAATGGAGAGAACTCATTTTCCATTCAGTCTCTGGACAGTGCGCAGTGTTCAGTCATAATGAAGGGTCTTCAATGCACCTCCTCCAAACCTTTTTCTATCAGAAAAGCTAGGAATCTGTAGATATGGAAGATAAGTCATCATGTCAGAACCAGCAAGAATTCCTTCCAGGCCACATTAGAATGCATGTTACCAAGTTGACAACATTACCTCCTTCCCATCCCACTCTTCCTTCAGAGTCAGGATAGACCAAGCACTTCAGCATGTTCCTAGGGGGTGCCATCTTTTGAATAAAATGTAAAACTGAGGTCTTGACCTCTTGCCTTGTAGAACTTCTAGGGCTTTATGTAGGAGTTGCAGTGTGAGAACTATTGTTCTGGCCAAATCTCGACACTGTTCCTTGCTAAATATCTTTGCAATTTCAATTGCATACAGAAGTCTTCTCTTCCTTTTCTAAACTGTTGTATACTGTTATTGTGCTTTACTTAACAGCTGCTGTGTTGTACCCCAGAGATGACTGCACTTTTGCAGTAATTGAGGTAATAGCCTCTCTCAAGTTGTGAAACTGAGAAATCCATCAGAATGAAAAAAGCTGCAAAAGATACTGGCGCTCATTTTTCTGCTGCATACATACAGACAGTGCTTATACTGTGAGAATCAAAGAATAAAGACAAAGAAAGTCTATTCAAAAACCAACAAAAGATTTCTCACTTAATGGGATTTCAAATAGATTTACACTGTAGAGCACCTACAAACACACACAATCCAACAAAAGAAAGAGACCCATGGTTCTTTAATCCTGTATTACGTAGCTGCCCTTGTGGCAGCATCTCATGCAGCTGTCCACAAAATTATGGTTTAGGAGTCACTTCACCCCTCTGTCTACACATAAGCAGAGCTGAGGTGCTCAGCCAACAGGGCATGCAGCCTCTCACTGTTCTTTCACAGCAACCCCTGGCAATCAATCTACTGTATAAAAGCAGCATCAAATTATACGTTGGTAGTGCCCAAACAAGAAAGATCTCAGAACTGGCTAAAAGCAGCATATCTGAAAACCAGGGGGAGAAATGCTAATTTAGACTTCACAATACAACAGACTGCTGGGGTTATATCCTATTATGGTACACGAGATTAGGTCAGTATAATTATGTTGCTCAGGGGCGTGAAAAATCCACACCCCCTGAGCGATGCAATTAAAGCGACCTAACCCCTAGTGTACACAGTGCTAGGCTGAACAGGGGAATTATCCTGTCAACCTAGTTACCTCCTCTTGGGGACGTAAATTTTCTATGCCTATGAAAGAACCCCTCATGTTGACATAGGCAGCATCTTCACTGAAGTGCTACGGTGTAGCTGTGTCACTGCAACGTTCCAGTGTAGACAAGCCCTAAGAAAACTACAGATCTTAGCAGAAATGTCAGTTCACTCGAGAAGTATAAAAATGATGGCCTTTCAACCCCAAGTGCTTCACAAACTTACAGTGATAGTCAAAGTGGATGCACAGGGATCACTGTGCCCATCACTAAAATGCAGTCAGCTCTGGGGTGAAACTAGGCAACTCTATACAACCGTTAAGAATAGCATATCCACTTGAAACTACAATGGGGAGCCAGAGAGGCAAAATGTAATTATTAGAGTTGAAATGTAGCAGCACACCAGGCCTACCAATCCAACTTCTGTCAAAAGTGCTATGGGATCCTTAAAACTGAGGTGGTCCTCACTTGTGGTTATGAAGTCTCAACCAAAAGATAGCATAGCACCTCTGGCACTATACTTGGGTGTTAGCCCAGTATCGACTGAGAAGGCAGAATACACTGACCAGATTCAACAGCACATTGCCTACAGCATCCTTGCCAGTGTTCTCTGGTGGTTTCTCACCAACCCTGGGTTGGTCTGACCACATCCTGAGATCTGACTGATGCTATGGCTGCAAGCTAAAGGCAACATGCCTATGCTGAGGCATGATGTTAAAAAAGCCACAGCGTATGTTTAGGATCTATCCTTCCATCCATGCTTAGGACAGTTTTACTATGTAAATTCTACAGAGCATGAGTGGGAAGAACAGATCCCACTGCAGAATACCATGAAGCCTATTATATGTACAAGGAGCAAATAATTTCAAGCAGCAACACTAGGGGGGTGTACTGGAGCTCCTAAGTCACTGTTGGGTTTGTGTGTCTGCAATATGTATATTAACTTGCTTAAGATTTCCTATTAAACCTCTTCGCTGTCATTAAGGGAGCAGATCAAAGTAGTTGGCAGTGGGCTGTAATCATTGGCCCTTGGCCATAAAAAATATAAAGTTAATCCTTGATTAGCCACTAAAATCTATCATACACAATAATGTAATCTTGCATCATGACTTCAAAATAAAAAATAAATAAAAAAAAGGCTATGCTATTATCTTCATGGAACAGAGATTCTTTTTTTACCAGAGAAACAGTGCCTTCTAGAATTGAAATAGGAGAAAACAGATTTGCTTTAGAAAATTCAGATAAAAAATCCTCATGAAAAATTGAAATAATATGCTTCCTGCTTTCATTTTTACTTTTTCCTCCCTCCCTAAAAGGGAGAAGCACAGCACAGCAACAGGTTTTTATGTACAAGTTTTTCTATGGTGTTTGTTATTATAATATGCAACCACTTCACAAACATGCATGAATTAAAACTCACTACACTTCTCTGAGATAGGTCAGTCCTGGGTTCTAGTCCCAGCTCAGCCGCTAACACATAAATAACTTCAGGTGCTTTCATTTCCACATCTGTAAAATGGGGATAATGATATTGAGCTGCTTTGTAAAGCGCTTTGAGATCTACTGATAGAAAGTGCTACAGAAGAGCAAGGTAGTATTAGTCTCCTCATTTTACAGATGGGAACACTGTGGAAGCATAGAGGGGTGAGGTGACTTGTCCAAGGTGGGAGAGCCAAGATCCCAGATTCTACTTAGTGCTTCACAAAACTTTAATTAATTAAGCATTCAGGGTCCAATTAAACTGGTACCATCCTGGCACTTCTCTGATAGTTCCACCAGCTTCAGCAGAAACTGTCATTAAAAAGAAAAAAAAGTACATTGCTAGCCCTGGTTGTAAAGAAATCTTTTTGATTGCAATTCAAAATAGTGCTTGATTCTGTGTGATTCTACAGACAACAGCCTGAAACAACAGCTCTGAGAGAGATGCTAACTGACCCTTCATCTCAATTTCATCTGATTCCCAGTGGTGACAATTTAAATGTCAATATTGTTAGTTATTTCACTTTATCATTTTATAGCCAAAACATCCAGATTGTGGGTGAGGCTTGAAAAAATTGGCACCATTTTTTCATGCATCCAATAGCTGTGCTGCACAAAACTAGTAACCCAACTTTTGATAATCACTAACATCTGAACCACAATCTTCTATGTCTGGACAACTGGGAGTCCATTTTTTAAAGGTCAGGGTCTTGACAGCTGACAAAACCCACAAGCAGCATTGTACATTCAAAAAAAAAAAAAACCCCACAGACCTGATTACCATCTCGTAACAAGTATCTCTTCTCTATGACCTGGGGGATGCAATCAGAGAAAGAATTTAGCAGATGTACATACCATCATAATACGATTAACACTTTATGCAACAAGGTTGAAAGACATCATCAACAACTGGGATACTCCATTCTCAAATGACAAATCCTGGCTTCAAACTGCCTGGGTTGGAGGATACTGTGGAAGCAATGCCCTCTCTCCAAGGGGAAAGAAGGAGCAGTTCATATTGCTCTACTGCAAATCCCTATCTTCCCCACCCCACAAAAAAAAGAAAAAAGAAAATCGTAGCCAAATTCTGGTGTTTGCAATGCATGACCTGTATGAGAAAGGTGATTCCCTTGATCCCCGTCTCCATCCCCTCCCCAGAGAGCATTATGTGCCTCAACCAAAGCATTCCCGCTTCCAGTTTGACTATTTTCAGATATACACTGATGATTTTTTCTCTGGGGAAGATGGGTGGGAAATAAAGCACTCTAAGTTTTACTTCCCCCAGATTTGTTTTAACCAGAAATAGCAGTATTAGGCATCTACATTTAGCACTCACTTCAGTGCTAACAAAGTGACTGCAAACCCACTAGCCTGCAAAGGGACAATGGAAACTTGCTGTGTTAGAACACATTAGAATTTTAGTCCAGTTTCATTGTTCTAAGCAGATACATGGTCAATGTTTCACACAGAATAACCATTCTCATGAAATCCCCAAGACTGAAGAATAGCTACCCAATCCCCTCCCCCACCTAGAGATTACAGAATTATGATCCTAGAAATGTATGATCAAATCTCAAGACATCAATTGCAAAGGAAATGAATGAGGAAAAAGACACAGATGAACATTAAGGCTGGAGAAAAGTCACAGGATTCTAAAGATGAGGCTGTGAAGTCCAAAACGTCATGAGCCAGCAGGCTGGGGAAAGTCTTGCCCAGAAGTGAGAGGAATTTCAGTGATGGCAAACCACTTGTACACATGGAATATAATACTAGGTTTTACTCCAAGCTGACTGGTTTAAAAAAAGGAGTTACAGACATTTATCCCATTTATTCATCACTCTGTCTTCTAAGCGGACGGGTGTTTCTACGTCTCTGATGGAAGTACCCTGTATTGCCCAATATACAACACCCTGGGCACCCAGCACTAAAGCCTCCATCCTTCCAGCCAAGAACTGAACAAAATTCCTTTCACAGCAAGCAATTACCGCTTCTTAATCAGCTGTGGGGTTATTTCAGAGCAATATCAGTTGTCCCTTTTCTGCTTCATAGGCTACATGTAGATTTATAGATTTCAAGGCCAGAAAGAACCACTATCATGATCTAGTCTGACCTCCTATACAGCACATCCCACAGAACTTCACCCCAAATACTTCCTACATCAGCTCTTTTAGAAAAACATCCAATCTTAATTTAAAAATTGTCAGCGATGGAGAATCTATCACGACCTCTGGAAAGTTGTTGCAATGTTAATTACCCTCACTGTTAAAAACGTACACCTTATTTCCTGTTTGAATGTGTCCAGCTTCAACTTCCAGTCAGTAGATCATTTACCTTTCTTTGCTAGACTGAAGGGACCATTATTAAATATTTGCTCCTCGTGTAGGTACTTATAAAGTGTAATCAAGTCACTCCTTAACCATCTCTTTGTTAAGCTAAATAAATCAAGCTGCTTGAGTCTATTAATGTAAGACATGTTTTCTAATCCTTTAATCATTCTCATAGCTCTTCTCTGAACTGTCTCCAATTTATTAACATACGTCTTAAATTGTGGATATCAAAACTGGACACAGTATTCCAGCAGTGGTTGCACCCGAGCCAAATTCAGATATAAAATAACCTCTCTACTCATACTTGAGATTCCTGCTTATGCACCCAAGGACTGCATTAGCTCTTTTGGCCACAGCATTGTCCTGGGAGCTCATGTTCAGCTGATTATCCACCATTACCCCAAATCTTTTTCACAGTCACTGCTGCTCAGGACAGAGTCCTCCATCCTGTAAGTGCAGCCTGCAGTCTTTGTTCCTAGATACATACATTTACATTTATCTCTATTAAAATGCATATTGTTTGCTTGCATCCAGCTTACCAAGTCAACCAAATCACTCTGTATCAGTGAACTGCCTTCATTATTTACCACTCCCCCAATTTTTGCTGCTTCTGCTGTGCTCCTGGCTCAAGGAGCAAAAGGCAAGAATCAGACATCAAATCCAGGTCTAGCACTAAGACTCCAGCCCCCACACTCATTCTGTTCATGTGGGCGAATTTCAAGAAGTGGGAGATGATTAGAGGACCAGAACTAGCTAGAATCAGGCATAGCTCAGCAGGGACCAAGAGAACAGTTCCCACTCACCACTTAATATTTTTCCTGTTCTGGGCTCCCCATACAGCTCAGACAACAAATAATAATGACTTACACAATCTCTGCTGTCAGAGTCTTCAGTCTTAAGTTAAACTAACAAACTCTTTGGCAATTCTGTAATGCAGACCAGTATTAGATTGAAAAGCATTTCAGGGAAGGGACCGTCTTTGTTATGTGTGTGTGCAGCACCTAGTACTGGTCCATGATGGTGCTCCAAAGCACTATCGTAATACAAACAGTCCATAGTAATAATAATTTGAGAGAGATTAGGCTGAGAACCATCCAAAGCCATTTGCATTTGCAATGCCACACAGGATTTGAACCCAGCTCTCAAGAAGTGGAAAGTAAGAGCAGGAGCCCAACCATGCTGTTAACTCTCAGAATACAGATAGGGTTAATTACATAAAATAAAACAACACAAAAATAAGAAACATAATTGAATTTGCATCACCTTATCAAAAAACCTGCTGAGCTTGACAGCATTGGATGAGCCTGCAGCCAGATAGCGGGGATTGGTGCAATCCTGGAACATACAAAACGTAATTCAAAATTAGGAACCATGTTATGCAACATTCTGTAAGGAGCAGGAAAGCTACTGAAAGTAACCAGGTACTCAGCAGAACTGTTCATCTTAAAGTGTTTTCTCAGAGTGCTTGATTTCGATAGAATGCAAGGCCATGCAATGACAGGCCATATAGGTGTCACTTTAAGAACTGATTCCTAGTGAGATGTAAATGAGTGAACACCAGACCACAACAGCTGAAATATTTGGTTTTGGTGCAGTTAGTTAACCACCAGAAGGAGTATAAGGAAATTAACAAGCCCTCTTCCCAGAAACATGCAGACATGAGCAGTGAAACAAACATGGGAACCCCATACTGACTTCTGTTCCAAAGCCATTTGGGAGGACATGGAAAGTGGGGGAGAAAAATATCAGTGACTTCCAAACAGAAGAGGACAAAACTGATTAGAAAATAACAACAAATAAAAATAGTTTCAGTCTTTAAATAGGGTTCTACACACAAGAGGTGGCTCCACCCCACTCCCAAAGCTCTGTGTCAAAGGAAATTTTAGAGGACCCACTTCAAATGCAAAATCTAAACTAAGCTGTTTATAACAAGCAGCAGCCTACCACAAGAACAGAAAACAGGGGTCTGTTAGTACAGCAAGAGGTGCCCTCCACAGCAGTAGTTCCCAACCACTAGCACTGCAGCATCAAGCTCTAACTACTGGTATTCTAGTCTCTCCTCCCTCTCTTTATGTTGAGTTGCTGTGCTAGGCCTCAGTGCACTATTGTTACCCAATTCCCATTTGAGTACATATTCTTCTATAACAAAACATGGACTCCTTGTGATCTAGGGTTTAGAGCAGCTCAAGCTCCTTTGAAGGTTGAAATACACAATATTGAATGGGTGGTTGTTGGCACAGCTGATGTCATAGTCTGCACAGTGGCCTGAATAGGCAATGAACCATTTGTGTACAAGCTATGCAAAATGATGTGGTTGGGAGGGCTCCTAGAATGTTGTGTTAAGGAACCAATCAGCTGATCATTCACAGTCACATCAGCACTGTAAGAGTATTATAATCAGCAGAAACAAGGAGGCCTTCTTGTTGAGCAAGTCTACGGGAAAGACTGATTTCAATGAAAAGATTTCTTTGCACTGGCTGCAACCTCCAGAAGAAACAATTTGATAATGAAAACAGACCATTCCTCAGATCAACTCATGATTTTTCTCACATTAAAATACAGAAATTCAGATTCCCTGTTTGTGTCAGTACAACTGGAGTCACTCTAGATGTCATCCTCTTCAAAAACCAAGAGGCGCAGGGAAGAAAATATATCAAAGCAGCTTTAGGTCCTCAGTGCTAAATGCAAGACAAAGGTTTCTTGATACTGATCAGCCACTGATGGGGTTGGGAAACTGAGGAACTTCTCCCCACAAAGAAATAAATCAGCCAGGAATTTTCTGTGAAGTCCTGAAGCATCAGCTTTGCCAACATGAACTAGAATTTGACACTTGCCCATTAAAAGTGCTGACAATTTTCTTTTAAAGAATGTTTTAAGTAAGCTGGGTGCTAAGGAAAGGTGCTGACTTTACAGCCCTGGAGACTGAAACCCTGAGTTCCCAGAAAAAGATACAACATAGGAAGCTTTCCCCATAATGCCCTGCTGATGTTTCTCCGTCCTGACCTAGAGGCTCTTCTCAAAGCATTAGGAGAAGTCCAATCTCCACAGAAGGTTGAAAACTCCAACACTACATCTGAATTCCCCAGACTTAACGTCAGCCAACCACTATACATCAAGCTGCTGATTTTGTCCCGGCAATGGTACAGGTACAAATGGGTGTAGTCTGTATTTGCTCAAAACAAAAAAAAGCTGCAGAACCAAGAACGGGACTCAGGACTCCTGATTTAATATCCCCAAGGCCATCCTGCAGACTCCTCTCATCTATCTGCTTTCTATAACTGAAAGAAAGCTAATATTTTTCCACTGTGTAAGCAAGGGGTATTGTTAACCAACATTGTAAGTAACCCCAGTGTGACTGACCAGGCAGCCACCAGTAGCCTAGTTCCTGTAATTGGGATCTCAGAATTTTCTCTGTCTGAAAAACATTATGCACAGTCAAAGAAAAACAAAACTTCTGGCAAGAATACTAACCAGATTAATCTCTTCTGCATTGAAATCCTCAGCCAGGAAAGCTGTTCTGGTCAAAACTTCATTGCGCTTAGTCTCTGGGATCTGGTCGAATTTGGTTCCTATCACCAGCAGTGGAATCTGGTTATCAGCAAACTGTTCACGGTCATAATCCCTGTGCAGTGAAAAACAGAATAATACAAACCTAGATAAGAGTGACAGCCCCTCAGGCTAGAAAAAGGAAACCATCACCTACTTTTTCCAATCTAGGTGGGTGGGAGATTCTTGGATACAGTGTTCAAAAGTGTGTTGTGTCTGAGGCTTGGGGGAGGGTTTCTGCAGTTAAATCATACTGCCTGTTGAGAGATTTAGATGTAGAAAAAAGACATGGAACTAGCAACTAGCATCTGGGACATGGATTGGGGCTCTTGTCTGAAGAGGACAGGATGGGAAGCATCAGCTAAGAGATGAGGTGGATCACAATGCATGAGCTGGAGAAGAGTAGGAAGGAAATGACAGCTAAGAAGCTGGTTGGATCACACTGCGTGTTTGAAAGGGAGAGGGGAAGAAAGGAACCAGCAGCTGGGTTGGGTCAAGGCTCTAGTCTGGGGAAGGCGAAGGTAGCTAGGGCTGATGTGATCATGTTACAAATCAGAGAGAAAAGGAAACAAAGGGAGGGTTAAGGTGGATGCGATGCAGAATGCTGCTACCCACCCTCCCACAATATAGGAAGACAGGATACAGGGCTAGATGGACCATTGGTCTGACCCAATATGGCTGTTCTTATGTTCACTTAAAGGAATGATACCATATAATTCCCATCCTTAGAGAACAGCACTGACTCCCCATTCATTTCAGGACCAATTCAAAACTCTCCTGCCATAGTTTTGAAACTCTCCATCCATTTGTTTCAGCTGGCTTCACAGGCCTTTTCTCTGTCCCACCGCAAACGGGTGAGAGAACTGCCTTCTTTGCAGCTCCTACCATCTGGAACAGCACTTTTATTGTCTCCACCTCATCCACTCTCTCTATCAGGTAAAATCTCATCTGAAAACATCTTTTCTTTTTCTCCCTAATCTTCACCACAGATACACAAAACTTACTAGGTCATCTTAAAAACAGGTCAGGGACCTGAAGCTGGTGCTAGCTCTAAATGTGCTGGGTTAAGTTCTGCTGTCTCTCTGGTGTAGGCTCAAGGCTCACAGCAAGTGTTTATGCATAAAGTTATGTTTTCAAAGCACAACTGAATGCTCTGAATTCCTACAAAAAACCCCACACTCCTTGGGGAAAGGAGCAAAATAAATGGCTCCTTCGAAATTCTCTCCTTTTCAATGAAATATCAAGGAGGGCTGTGACTAGACAAGCAGGATATCACGACTCAGTCCTCTGCATTCAGAAAAAGACATCTACTGTATGTTGTATTCTGACAAATTACATATCAAATGTAAAGTGTCAATAGAGATATCCTGTATGATATATAAAATGAATTCGTTAATAAAACTGGATTGGCCCAGATGCAAGAGATCAATATTTCATACATCAACTCACAAACCCCAGCTCATGCTATTTTCCCTGTTTCCTAAAACACAGGTTCTTCTTTCATTTTCACCTAAATTAAGCTTCAAAGGAAGTAACCCTTCTGCCAAAGATACAAACAGGCAACAAGTCGAGCAATAAGTTCATTGTTAGTGGGCTAAGCATCAGTTTCCAACAAAACTGAAGCTTTTAAAATTAAAGCATCCATGAGGAATCCTTGACATGAAGGAAACTGAAAATGGCAGCCACAATGAATGTGGACTTTGGAGGACATGCCTCCACCCCATGTTTTTAAAATAGTAGCTGTATATTTGTCTGGGGTGCACATATAATTGGGGCTCTATCCCAGTCCAAACCCCATACTCCCCATTCTAATTGCTCACTCTCATTTGTGTGATTTTTCCAGGGTTTGAAAATCTTCCCCCTTATATCTGGAACAAGGAGTAGGAGAAAACAGCAACAAATATCCAATTAGATGGTGCAGCACTGCTGCAAACACATATTCTGTGAATAGATTTGTTTAGCAAGACCTCTGAAAAATTCCACTAAAGAATTCTGCAAAATTTAGCACGTTTCATTAATCCTCACAGGAAAAAGCCAGCTAGGACATGGAAAGAGCCAAACTTTCACGAGGATTCCTACTAAATGGCCTTGAATACCACAAAGCAGCCATGGAAGACTTTGGTGTAGCAGGAAATGTACCTGTTTCCAGGTAAGCCTCAACAAATATGGAAGGAATAAAGATATGTTTCCCTAACCCCAGGTCACTCCCAGAAAACCCAAGGATCTAGCAGCAGTGGGAACTGCTCTGTAAATGAAATAGCAGTACTATTTCTCTTCCACAGTCCCATAACTCTTCTTATCCTTTCCAATTACACCCTAGTCTGAGAACTCTGCGCTTAGTCAAACTTCCTGTGGCTCTCAAGTGGCTCTAGTGATAAGCGATGAAGAGTTACATGACAGCTGGAGCCACGTTTCTGATGCCATCTGCATGTTGTATACTCACCCATTTGTCACCAGGACTCCTGTTGGAGCTGCATCTCGGTTAAGTGCTTCCAATGACCATCGATACAAATTCTGGGAGGACTTCTTGTTGGTTAAATCATGCACTAATATTATGCCTAAAAAGAGAGTAAAGACAGGGCATTCCTTAAGCATATGATATTTTCCTAATCTCACCTATACAGGCTTCACAGACCAGGAAGCTCTGGGACTGAGAGAGGAGAGAGAGCACCTCACATGGAGTCAGGCTGAAAACATTAGCAAGGAGGAGCTGTCTGGTACTACTTTAAGTTGTCTGTCATTATGGAGACATGATGGCATCTCTATAGTTAAATGTGTCCTGAAGCAAGAGGGTGCAGGGATTGGTTTGTGCCCTTTTTTGCTTCTTAATGGTGTATAAGGAAGGACTAAAAGAACCTCCAGTCTTACTTCTTTTTAACCTTGGTTGGGTTTTTTTTAACTGCAGCAGTATCAGGAATGCTAATTTTTGTTTTGTATTTTTCTTAGGCTTTTGAGTTAAAAATGCATAACTAAACCCATAGAATTTTAAACAATGTATCTAAAAATCTTCTTCTTTCCCAATTAATTAGATTGCAGGCAGGGCTGGCAGCATTGCCCAATATTAAAATTGCCTGACAATTCCCTTTATAAGACCCTGTTTTCAGTTGCTTATAATTGGGCCAAACAGTAACGATTTGGGCTGAATTTTTCCAGACTGAGTGTTTGCCTCAGGCTGAATATAGAATAAATTTTTAATATCTCAATCAAAATGGTTTAACCATTTCCAAGAACAAAGATAGAGAAAATACATTGTTTTGCCTATGTTAAAAAAAATTCTGGTGAACTTTTCTTTGAGATGCTCTAGTGCCCCCATGCTTTGGAACAGGGACATGAAATTTGGCAATCCTTTGTGTTAAGGATGTGCCTTTTGTCATTCCTGTGAAAATCTGCCCAAAGCTGGCCATACTATAAGCCTTTGGAAAAGAAAAAATCATAGTTTACATATGCTCCACAGAGACGTCTTAAATTTTAGTAGCTAAATTCCCTGAAGGTTTCATCCACACTGGGCATGTATGAGACTAGGCTGAGCAGGACCATTCCCTGTAACTGCAGCTCTAGGCTGCTGCAGCCTGGGTCCGGGTCCAGGTCCAAGCACTTGAACTGCAAGCAGGGAGCCTGTCTCTCTTGGGCTTTCAATGACCCTCTTCCTGGCCCCAGGCAGTGTGGAGGAGGAAGCTGCTTCATTTAAATACACGGGGGACACAAGGCAGACTTTCTGGGACAAGCTGTGTGGGGAAATAGATTAGGGCTAGGAGCTTTGATGTGGGTGGAAATTGAGACTGGAGTGTGCTGGGGAGAAGTGGAAATTGGGATTGAGAGTTTGGATGGGTGGAGACTAGGCCTGGGGGCCAGAGGGAGACTAGGACTAGAAGCTGGGGTGGAAAATGAGGAAAGGAATAGGGAGACAGCAGGTGGGGGGAGGTAGAGAGGGAGACTGCGACTGGATGAGGAACTTCTTTCCTCTTCTTCTTTTGCATGGCTGGTGTAGAGCAGCAACTACAATTTCACCTGAAGTTGATCAAGCCAGACTGCTACATCAGAAGTGGCAGAATTTATTGCAGTGATGCCTCCTTCATGTTTATAAATTGGGCAATAGGTGGTGATATGTTTGATGGTCTGTTGTGGGGAACCACACTCGCACGCTGGGAAATTCTTTATTTTCCATTTGTGCATTAAATGTCCGCATCTATCATGGTTGGTTCGTATTCAGTTCAGAGTTGACCAAGACTTCTGAAGAAGGTTGAACCCAGGAACCTTCTGCGTGGGATCCAGCACAAGGTGCTTACTGAGGAATGGGGAGATGGGGAAAAGGCGGGAATTGGCTGGACAAGGAGTCGAGGGCAGGGGGGTAGATACTGAGACTGGATAAGGAGCTGGGGTGGCAAAATGGAACTGGGAGCCAGTTGGTACAGGGAATCTGTGTGTGTGTGTGGGAAGGGGCAATAAGACAGAGCAGATGAGCCAGGAGAGGGAGAAATGGAACCTGCTTGGGGACAAGGAGCTGGGGTGTATGATGGAGGAACTGGGAATTGCTGGGGAAGAGGACTAGGAGCAAAGATTGGAACCATTCCTCTGCTGTTGGCAAAGATCTGTGAAATCCACTGGCAAAGTGTCCCATTCCCCTCTAGTGCTGGTCCATATAGAGATCAACCTACTACTGCTATCAATTACTCCATTAGTTCAAATGGCAGAACTCTGCAGTGGATCTAAAGGTTCCAACCTGCTGATGACTCGTGGGTGTCAATATGCCACATAATGAATTTTCTGTTTTTTCAGTTTTTCAATTTAGAAAGTTACACACAAAAAACTACATTAAAAAACATTATTAACAGCATTACTTTGGGGTGAAGTTCTACGGCGTGTGGTATATAGGAGATATAATCATAATGGTCCTTTCTGTCCTCAGAATCTATGAAAGTTATAAAGTCAAGGACTCAAAAGTTAAGAAAAGCCAGAATTAAAGTTGCCTGTGCAATGATATTTTAGCCCTCTTGTGCATATGAATTATGATGCTGTCCTCAATTATATGACCACGTACTGTTTGTTCCCCAGGACCTCTGCCTCATTCAGTGCTCATGAAGGACCTTCTCTGGGGTGAAGCAGGACTCTGCAGTGAAGGAGACTGTTATTTGTTAGGCTGCTTCATTTGTTGCAGAAACCTGTAAAGTGTGTGGAGAATTAAGCAAGAGATTGCAAAAAAAGAAAGAATGGCCTCATAGTTAAGGCAGTTGATGTTGCTCTGAGAACTGGATTCTAGCCCTGCCTCAGAGTTCCTGAGTGGTGCTGGGCAAGTCACTTAATAATCACTTGTGGAAAGTTTGGTTAAGCATGTGTTCCTCATATTCTGGGTGCCTGAACTGAGTTCTTGGGGTCTGATTTGCAAAGTACTGAGCACTCACAGTTGCAACTCAAGGCACTAGGAGCTGTACTTTGAACATGTGAAGTGCTATATAATTGTAAGTACTCCAAAAAAATCAGGTCCTATGCATCTCAAACTGGGCAAAATTACTGGTTATTTTTCCCTTAATCTCTCCGCATTTCAGTTCCCCAGCTGTACAATGGGGATAATAATACCCCCTTATCTCACAGGAGTGTTGTGAAAATAAATTAATTAATGTTTGTAAAGACCTCAGATATGAGTGGTATCAGTGATGAGCACCAAAGAAAAGCCCATGAGGAAATAAATAATTCTGTCTTCAGAGCAGAGTTTGAATAGTATGGAGTAAATAAGGCCCATGGATACATGTTGAACAATGAGGAGAAAGTAAAATATTGAATAGTTGCTCACTATGTAACCGCTGCCCATTCTACACACTGAATGATCTAGAAGTTCTATAGAAAAAATCATATGTGAGCATGTAATTAAAGACTGTATCATAATGCGTAGGCACAAGTGGGCTGAATTAAGGTTGCACAGGCAACCTGAATTCTAGCATTTCCTAAGGTTTGCATAATTGACTTTGCAACCTTAAAAATTGTCTTTTAAGATAGTTTTTTGTGTGTAATAATATATATGATGTCATACTCCCACAAATTCTCCATTCTTCCACAAAGTCACACAGCAGACAAGAACGGATATTCTACTGTTAAAGAAAAATCTTTCAGTCTTGCTGCATACATCACAAAGGGCAAAACCCCAATTCTTCATTAGGTCATCTTTAGGGCCACAATCACATTTCCACAATAAGCTCCCTTTTTACCCCCCCAGTCCTAAAAAATCCTTTTCAAGTCCAGATAGATGTCGGAATTTGGAGGGTAGAAGAGAATTTTCCCCAAAACAAGAGGTGAATTGGCTCAGTTGATTCTGAGCTATGGTAATCAAAAAATGATGGGCTTGATTTTCCAGTCTGCTACATTCACTTTATGCAGCACAAAGTGAACATACCTTGCTGGACATTCCCCCTGGAGAATTCTCCTTGTGTAGGGGGACATCTCTAATGCAAAAGGGTGGAAGCGGCAAAACCAGCTCCTTCATCTGCTCTGCCATCCTTTCCTGCCAGAGCTGCAGTGCCTGGCAAAAGGGGGCGAGGGACATGGGACAGGTGAGAGAAGAGGCGAGAGGCAAGTCAGAGACGGCAGGGGAGAAGGGCTTCCCTGCAGCTTTAGCTTGCGTTGGGACCTGGCAGAGCAGAATCAGGGAATCCCATTAATCCCTTCCATCTCCCCACTGCATTCAAACACTGTATGAGAGCAATGGCAAATTCATCCCAATGGGTTTCATGGTAAACATGAATATGTGACAAAAAAGAACTATAATCTCAGAAACGTTAAGGCCTAGAAAGCTGGCATTTACTTTGTTACGCAGAGCTTATGGAGCACTACTGCCTTCCTAAATGTTCAAGAAATGGTGGTACAAATATGTAACAATATCCACTGTCTAATCAGCACCTCATGATCATCCATCAGGATCTGGTGACCTTTCACAGTTTACCAAATGGCTGGTATATATCTGCATAAATAAGATTTCCTCTATTTAAAAAAGTTAAACTCCTGGCCCTTTTCCTTGCCAAGATCCTTCAAAATGTAAATGCTGTGGCAGGAAAAAATGCAGGCCAGTCTCACTAGCTGTGCTCTTGTCAGACACCCACCTCTGACAGCTGGAGCTCCTAACTCAATTAGCAATTTCTGGCAGCAGCCAGCACCTTCTCCTTCCCCCAACCTCCTGCCAAAGGAGGTAAGCACTTGTGGAATGCCCCTTAGTTTCTCCAGAATTTAAGATGTAATTTAATTAAAAACAAGAGCACTGCACACCCTTATGCACTCACCAGCATGCTAAGTTCTTTCCATTTGTTCACAACATATGCGTCACAACCTACAGCTGTGGAAAGCTTCTTTCATGTGTTTGCTTACCTGATCTCTCCCAGAACCCATCCACCTTACACACTAACATTATGCCACCTTTCCATCAACCCTCCTGCTGCTACTCCAGAACCACGCTGCAAAGGACTTTTCCCACCAGTGCCAGACAGCATCAAACAGCTGTTGCAACCAGGGTATTTGGCAACCTTCTCTCCATCCAGTGGGGCCCACTTCCCTATCCCATTCTACTGGGAAGAACAACTTTAAAAAGGACAATACAGAGACAGGAAGCCTAATTCAAGAGACCTACCACCTAGTCACTGTTCAAAATCCATCACCTGTCCACAAACCAGCAGATGCAACAAAGTCACAAGGACTCACGCTGAAGCTCAGTAACACAAGACAAACAGCAAACCACACACTACCTCAGCAGCAGTGAAGCCCCCAACCTAGCCTGCATAATCGAGGCCTGGATGGCTGACCCTGGAAGCCCAGTGCCTCTTAACCCTCAAGTTTTTCACCTCATCACAGGTCCAGAAAGGACAAGAAGTCAGGAGACAGGACTGCGTTCATCTTTTCTTCTCACATGAAGTCCAAGAGGCACCTCACTAAGACAGTCAATTGAATTAAATTTGTCTAACAATCTAAATCAAAGCCAAATGCTAATATAGATTTTATTCTCATTTACAGACCACCAAAGACTAAAGGTTTCATAAAGGAGCTGACCGATACTTTGTCGGCAAAGGTGTTGAAATACCTCAGATTGAGAGTTGCAAAAGCCCACATTTTCATTTCCTCATTTGCCTAGCTAGGACATCTCCCATGTAACCTACACAGGATATGCCATCCTGGATTTGGTTTTGGAGAGGATATACTGTACCTAACAAAGAGACATGAATCCCTGCTTTAAGGGTAAAAATCAACTCAACCTTAACTACTGAACCTTGGTCAGTACCACCATAATAAATAAAAAGTATCCGCATGCAATTTTTTTCCTGGGAAGAGGAGGAGAAAAATAATGCTAAGAACCACACATAACAGAAGCTTATCATGTTGCTTAATGTACTACCAAATAGCACTCATACCATGATAAGGGGGATAGAATGAGAACATGAATAAAATAGAATGTTTGGGACAATATTTTCAAATGTGGTCATTAATTTTGGTTGCCTCAATTTTTCAGTGAACACTCCTGGCTTTGTTTCCAACAATGGCATAAAATAATGAGATACTGGACATTAAATATATTATTCCAATTAGCACCTTCCTTTTTTCCTATTTGAATTTAAAGAATTATGTTTTATGAATCACAAGAGCTATAAATTAAATGGTTCAATGCTAGGATACCATTTTTCCAAAGATAAAAAGTATTAATTCCTACCTGTAAGAGGATATGAGATTCAGCTGTTAAAAGTTATTTTGCAGATTAAGTGAAAAAAGGCATGATGGTAATCAGAATGTTGCATGGAACAATATCTCACAGTCTGCCAGGTTTGGAAATACTTGGCAGAACTAGCACAAATGATTTTACGACCAATACATTTTTCCTAGCATAGGTCCTGGGACCAGCCAACAGAGAGAAAAAAAATTTAAGTCCTTGTATATTTATGAGGCCTAGAAGAGAGAAACATGTCTTCATTACTGCATGCACAGCCTGAGGAAACCATACTGAAGTTTCAAAGACTCCCTGTTGTGTTAGTTCTGGAACACAGGAAGGCTCAAACAGAGCGAGATGCTGGATTCTGCTCATTTGCATATCATTACTGAGAATAGTTTTCCAGCTCACAGCTGGTTCCACACAGATATGTTTGGCTTAAGAAATCTAAGAAGTCTTTCCTGTCTAATTTCATTAAGTGCAGACATTATAATAAACTAGCAAGACCTGGATGAATCCTGATTCAAAACATCTCACAACAGAAAGCAGTTTGAGACAAAAAGATTTACACCAAACATACTTTACCATTTACAGAGTTGTAAAACACTGCTCGTGTGCTTTTCACGCTACTAGCGCTGCCCACTGAACCGCCAACATCCCACAACTCGATATAGTAGGTCTTCTCTTCTGGGGTCCCCTCTTTGTAGTCATGAATCTGAAAAAAATAATTCAACCCATAAATAAGCACAGTATCAACTGCAGAAGGTGATCCATACAATGCTGACTTCACCTGGAAGGCAAAAATCCCCAGTGTTGGGACAGTAACTTTTAAATCAGTGTATTGAAGCCATGTCACAGTGTACAGTGAGTCCATCAGATCTCACAAACTAAGCTAGTATGGGCCAGGTCAGGAGATCTGCAATGAACACCATAGGTGCTTCCGGAAGTGGTCTTGCTGAGCCAGTAGAGGGCCTTCTTCCTTCAGAGATATTAGTAAACCTAAAGCCTCATGGTGGTGCTTAGGGGCACTCTGCTGCTAGAGCAGATGAAAAGGTGAGGTTCTGACCTCTTGTGGTCATTATAGGCCATATGGTAATAGTTGTAAAATGAAGATTAGCACTGGTGTCCTGGACAAAGTCCAGACCCAGTTATTATCTTCTGCTTCTCTAAATTCTCCCTGAAGTTTCAATTGAATTTCAATATTCATCACTTCTCCTGTTAATGTCCAATGGGTAGTTTTGCTGTGCACTATTAAAAACAAATGCCACATTTTCCCCTCCCAAAATTGGAAATGTGCTATGGGATCCTTTGGAATGAAAGATGCTGTACAAACATTAAGACAGTGCCTCGCTAGCCTCAGGCAAGGCATGACTCCTTGGAAAGAATGAAATATCTAATGGACGTAGGAGGAGATGTTTCTCACCATGCCATGGGAATGGTTGCGCATCACTGAAAACTTCCTCATAATTTTCTAGATTCCCCAAGCCATTAGCTTCTGCTGTCAGCAGCCTGTAAGGAAGGTAGCATTTCACCTACCTCCTGCTCATTAAGACATGAGCAAAACCTCCTTACATCATATAAACAAATGAAATTAAATCCTTTTCTTTTGTGTGTTTGGCTGGCAGCATAAGTGTGGAATTAAGCTATATGTGGCAACTGATTCCCAGAGAATTTTGAAGAATTTAGTTTAATTTATTCATCCACTGATACTGAGTTCACCACTCAATGAACAGTAATAATAATACAGTAATAGCAACTATAATATGATGCTTCTATAAAGGACACATATCTAGGAATCTTTATATGGTGACATTGTAAAGCCTAATTTTTTGTGAGCAAAAATGCTCCTTATATAGTGAGATTATCCTACCTTTCTTCAACTTTTTGTCCCAAAGTGTTAACTCACATACATCCTCACTGAAATGTAGCTACCTACAGGTTGGAGGGTGGCTGTCAGTTCATTATAGATAAGTGAGAGAAGAGAAAATTTTAACCAAGGACACCAGGTATACCCCTACCATTAAGAAAATGCCATGAGGCCTTTTAATGGCCATGCAAAATAGACAAGACCTCAGTATTTAAGATGTCATTTGAAAGAACCACTCACAGTAAACTTAAATTAGAGGCCTTGGAAGTATCCTGCTGAGATCTGAATCTGTGACTCCAGAGAGCACTGCCCAATGTCAGAGATTAAATGGCTCATTTATTCTAGCTTTTGAAAGAAACACAGTAAGCACTACAAGTTTAGAGTTTCACCTACTCGGACATCCACTGAACAGCCCACAGTCCAAGATGGGTTTCCCAATACTTGGTTTTGGCACAACAGGTGAACAAGTGAAGACTTTCCAACACCTGCAAAACAAACATAAATTGAAGCTGCATGGTTGGCAATGCATGATCTCTACAATTGCCAGTGATACTAAAACAGAATTCTGGTTAAGACTCAAGAGAGATGATAGCATAATCTTAGAGCAAATGAACGGGCTGGAATAACTGGTAAATCAGGCAAAAAGGCTCAGCAGTGGAATTCGAAATATAATATGTCAGTATAAAACAACCCACTTGGGTTAAAATAGCATTCATGCTAAATATAGGTTGAATGGCAATGAACTAATTACTGGAGCAAAGGATATTGATCTAGCTGTATTGTTAGACATTTATATTCATAATCCTGCCTGCAGGAGCAGTAAAGAAAATGTTGGTGATAGGAACACCACGGGTATCTCTACATTGGAGCGGTATGTACATGCACTAGCTCCGATTGAGCTAGTGTGCTAAATTTAGCAGTATAACTGCAGCTGCATGGGCTGCGAGATGGGCTAGTTGCCTTAAGCATAATCCTGTCTGAAGCTCTAGGTCAGTGTTTCTTAACCTGGGGTTTTAGAGGGGTCGCAAGTGCAGAGCTGGTATTGGGGGTGGCAAGAAAGGCAATTGCCTGGAGCCACAGGGGCGCCATGGAACTAAGTCACATGCCTCAGCCCCGTGGGGGTGGGACTCAGGCTTCAGGGGTACAGTAGTTTGGAAAGGTTAAGAACCACTGCTCTAGGTATATACTCAAGGTGGCTAGCCCATCCCACCACCTGTAGAGCCTCAGCTACACTTAGCACACTACTCCATCATACCTCTCACAGGTACAGCTATCTGAACTGGAAATTACACCTCTAGCTCCCGTGTAGACATACCCTATAAATAGAGGTTTGTAAAATGAAGGACAATAGCACACTGGCTTTTGTCAAGAGATATACATAAGTCTGAGAATATTGTGCTATTATTGAGATAGAAACGGGTAAGTCACATTTGGACCGTGTCTAGTGCACCCTATCCAAAGACCTAACTAAATTGGAGAGACTGTAGCATTAGGCAACTAAAATGCTAATGGATTAGTGGGTATTAAATAGGCAGTGAGACTGGTAATACTGGGAGAGAAGACAATGAAGAAGGGACATGATTAAAGTATTTAAACTAACTGAAGCTTTGTTTACACGAGCACTTTTGTCGGTATAATTTATGTCACTCAGGGGCGTGAGAAAACACCCCTGAAGAACGTAAGTGACATGGGCAGAAGCACCGATGTACACAGCGCTGTCCCGCCAACTCCTTGGAGCGGTTTATGTCGACAGGAGAGCTCTCTCCCGCTGGCATACAGTGGCTACATGGGAGATGTTACAGCGGCGCAGCTGGATCGGTACAGCTTTCCGGTGGGGCTGGAACTGCCCCCGTTTCGTCGCAGGCCCGAGGAGCGCGGGTCGGCGCCGGAGCGGAGCCGTTGTGGTGGCACGAGGCGTTGGAAATCTGCCGAATGTTCCCCGTGGGCAGAGGGCAAATTCCGCCCTCAGGCGCGGCCCCAGCTCTGAGGGGAGCCGAGCGCCGCCTCCTCTCCGCGCGCGTGCCGGCCCGGCGCGTCAGCCTGCCGCGAGCTGAGCATCTCCGCCCCCCTCCCCCACCACAACGCCCTAAGAGGCCGCCAGCGGCGCGGCTCCGGCCCCGACCGAAGCGTCTGGGCGGCGCCCGCGACAGTTGGAAGGGGGGGGGGGGAAGGAACCACCGCATCGGAGCACGTGGCAGAGGGTGGGGGTGGGGGCGCCGCGTGCGCCGGCCGAGCAGAGCGACGACTCGCGCATAGCGCAAGCCTGGACGGACGTCACCAACCTGGCATGGGAGTGGGGGGGGAAGGGCGTGGGCGGGCCCAGGCGGGGGGGCCGCTCCCAGGGCGGGTGGGGGAGGGACTGTCCCCGCTGCCTGTACGGGGCCACTCGCTCCCGCTGCAAGGCGCCTGGCGGGGCCACCCCTGTGCGGGGGGGAGGGGTCACTCACTCACCTGAGTCCCCCAGCACCAACACCTTCACCCTGTCTAACGCAGCCATCTTACCCTGCCTACGCCTAGCAACAGGAGTCAGCCTCAGCGCCACGCCCCCTCCCTGCGCAGCCAATCACTCACTCAAGCCATTGGCTGGGCCGCCCGCCCCTCCACGCGCCACTCGGCTACCGTATTCGCTTTTGATTGGCAAATGGGGGTGGAGGCGGGGCCTCGCCTCTTCAGAACGCGATTGGTTCACGCCTCCCTGTCAATCTCATCTCAGACGGGAATGGGGATGTGGCTCACCCGCTGTCTCGCCGGAGGGGTCGGAGCTGGTCCCCTCCGCTCGCGCCCTGAGGAGGGCGCGTCCGTTGGGTCACGTGTGTGCCTCAGAGGGGTGCGCCGCAGGAGTGATGATGATGATGTCATAGGCGTGCGCCTAGTGTAAAGTGACGACGAGAACGAGCGACGCAGGCGTGACGGAGCCGGAGTTGCCGAAAGCGCCGCCCAGAGCCGGACCCGGAGCGGCGGCCGGCAGCGGCAGGTCAGTCCCGCGTGCCCCTCCGTCCCGGCATTGACTGGGGGCGGCCGCCGCTCTCCGCCTGCTGCCCCCGCGCACACGGGGCGGCTCGGGCTGAGATCTCGGGTCCCCCCCCGCGGCCCCGGCTGCGACGGTTGGCTCCGGGTAGCGGCTCTCCCCCTCGACCCCCCCGTAGGATGGAGCCGCTGGTAGGCCGCAGGGGGTTGGGATCAAACGGCGCCGGGCCAGACGCGGGCTGCCGCCCCGCGAGATGAGTCACGTGCTTTGTGCGGGGCCCCCGGGCGGCACGTGCGCTCTGCGGGGCAACGGGCTTCGGCCCAGTCTCCTCGCGACCCCGCGACCCTCTTCGGGCCTGATTGGTGCAGCTAGTGTTCCCCATGGCCGAGGCCCAGAGGTCGGTCCTCCATGCGTCTGCTGGCGGGTGAATTCTGCCTTGCATCAGGCTCCCCCAGCTCCTGAACGTTTTGCGTGGGGACTGATGATCGCTTTCATGTCTGATCTTTCTGCTCTCCTAGGCTCTGGTTACACCTCGGTCTTGTAGAGACGTTGCTGAGTAGTCCCAGACCCAAAAATGTAAGCGTTTTGTCTTAAAAATAAAAAAAAAACCCTACAAAACAAGATATGGGGAAAGCAGTGGGGTAGGCATAGCGAGGTAGAGAAATTATACAAGAGGATCTAGGACGGGCCACTGAAACAATACACAATAGGAGGGACGAATGCCATAAATGACAGAGTCCGTGAGAGAGAGCAAATGAGACATAAGTTTGCAGTGTGATGTTGCTGCAGAAATGCACATCTAAGACTCCAAATGACAGGACTTACCCTCCCAACTTCCTTAAGAAAAGATATCTAGCCCACTCTCTCTAGACCTTGTTTGAAAATTCTCCCTGATAGGAGTAATGGCATGAAATTAAGACTAATAGTACATCTTTTCAACCACCTTAATTTCTCTCCATTCTTTGTGTTTACACCCAATGTTCATAAGCTAAAATTGTTGTTTAGCCACACTAAAGATTAGAAGAACCAAATAATTCCTCAAACAATAGGTAAGTCAGTTCCTTTAGCCGCTTAATCAGTTTTGTTTCTTTTCTCCAAACTCCCACTAGTTTGTCAGTTTCTTTCTGGTAGTATTGTGTCCAATACCAGATAAAACGTTCTAGGTCCATTTGCGTCTAGGACATGAAGAAAAGGAGTATCTCCTTGCTTGTCAGAACCTGTGCAAGAGGAATGTTTAAGCCCTTTGGACTGTGATGATGAAATCATAGGAGTCTTTAGAAATGGTTTTGAGATTTCTATGAGACATACATTATTCAAATGGACCCACCAACTTGTTAACTTCATTGGAAGCAGGGTGGATTGATTTAAATCAAGGCAATTTAAATAATTGATTGGTAAATGGTAAATCATTGGTAAATCATCAAGAAAAAATCGTTGATTTAAATCAAGTTTCCCACTGATACGTCTTCACATATTTCTTAAACAATGGTGCAAATCTGGTCACTAAAACATGTTAATTTACAACTCAGTATAGCATTTTACAACATCTAGGAGGGTACACTTTGTGTAACTTTTTAGATAACTTGATTTTTATTAATTTAGGAATTAGTACATAATACTCATTACCTGTGTCAAGCTGCAGATGCAGCAGCAGTACATTAGGAATGGTAAGAACTAAATCACACACAAACACAATAGCACTTACATTTTATTAAACTAAATCTTAAATGTTACATAAATGTTTCACATTTGCAATTGCAGCAGTCTCCTGAGTTGCTGGCTGATGGCTGTCCTGAAGCTTTTTTTTTTTTTTTTAAATTTCCAAATTTTATTAATGATAACAGACAAGTCATCACAACACTCAACATACGCGGTCCTTAAAACTTATACAAATAGCTCTCATCTTCCCTACTGCCACTGTCATTTTTAGTCATAGACTGAAAGAGAAATATGAGCTTTCCTGCTTTTTCAACTTCCAGTCGATTTTCTTAACTTTGAGTGAATAATACCAAATTATGAAAATAGTCTCTCTGTGCCTGCAGAGGAAGCTACTGCTGTGAAAAGTTGGCTTAGCAACTGAAGGAACTCTGTTTCAAGATGCCTGGCTAATGATTTCCACCAACTCAGGGGAGTGACTTTGTTCAAAACATCATCAGTAAACATGTACTGTTTAAATGGTTCCGCTCCAACTCTAACATTTATTATGACTGGCATAATGGGAGTGATTTTGAGATGCCTATGCCAGGGCAGCATTATCTTCAGAAGTTAGGCATTTACCTTTATATCGGGGTCGAGAATGTTCGCAAGAAAATGAAGTGGAGTTGGTGCTTGATCCATTTGCTTCTTTACTGCCTGTTGTTTAACTCTCTGGTGAGGTATTTCTTTCTTTAATGTCTCTTGAAGTGCCTTCCAGATTTCAACAGCATCAGCAATGCAGCAACAATTTCTCTGAAGTTTGTTTAAGGCTATGGATATAGGCTTCAGTATACTGAGCATATCCTCTACATTCCTCTTTAATCCAATGTTAGATACTTTATATGAGATACTTGCATCTATTTTATCACAGTTTTCTTCACAAAGTTTTATGAGAATAGGCCAGTTCTTAATAAATTGTTCAAAACAATCAACCACAGAATTCCATCAAACATTTTGAGGGAGAATTAGTTTGGATCCTCCTGCTCTCTTCAGTGAAGCTGAAGCAAAATGGTTGTTACAGAAGTATTTTGCGACTTCAGCAACATTTTCTTTTATTCCTGGAGAAGACGTACTTAAGTCTTTGGCTAAAAGATGCATTCAATGGGCACTGCAGCCATATGTTATTAAGGAGCATCCCTCGGTTTCTTCTAAGTATCTTCTCATCTTTGCCACATTTGCAGCATTGTCTGACAAAACTGCGCACGTGACAGTTGAATTTTTGTTCACAGTTTATTACAGCTTTCACTGCCACTTCTTTCAAATATTCTGTTGTGTGGGCATTTCCCAATGTATCTATTGTTTCTGAAAGATATGCAATCCCATCTTCTGTTGTCACACAGGCACATATTACTGGATCATTGTGTACATTGCTCCACCCATCAAGACTTAAACTGGCAAATTTCCTCAGTATTTCTTGCACACTGTTCAAGTTCCTTCTCATACACTGTATCCAGCAACCTTCCACCAATGTCTGCTCTACCAGGTGAAGTGTAGCCTAGTCATAAGGATGCAACCATGTCGATGAAGTGTTTATTGTTGACAATTTGAAAAGGAGAATTTGTGGCATAAATGAACCGAGCAATCTTTTCATCTATGGTGTCTTGTTGGTATTTGCTGGTATTTGCTACAAACCCATCCATAGTGGTGGTTTTACTGGATGATTGAAATATTTTGATTGCTACTGATACTTTGTTGTCTGAAATATGTTTAGTTGCAGCACTGCCGCTAAAAGTACCAACGGATGATTCTGAAGTTGTTGCAGATAGACAGTCACAGTCAAAGTCTCTTATGCTTAAATGGGATCCTGAAACAAAATTAAAAAATTATTTTGAATAGTCGTTCTTCTCAGTTCTTCTCTCTATTATTTAGTTAATCATTTTACATTTTTTTCAGCAAGGATGCAGAGCCGATTCCAAATTACCAAAAAAGCTAAGACTGACTGCACTTAGAGTGCACTTAATTTGGGAGTAAGCCCCATAGAACTCACTGGCACTTTTGTTTTTTGAGAAAACAAGTATAGGATGGGGCTCCCTTGGGAAAGCTGAGTTCTGCTGAAGTAAAATAGGGAATAGACTTATGGCATCACCATTATGGTCTGTGGCCATGATGTTCCAAAATAAGGGGCATGTAATAATAAAATAAGAAAATGACACCCAGTGGCAACTAGCAACTGTAGGTTTCTCTTACTGCAGCTTTCTGTACCATATACTTCGGTGATAGATTCTAAACCTAGTTAGCTAATCCTTATGGCTTCTTTAATTAGTTAAGCTAAACTTTTTTTTCTTGCAACATCCAACATAGCAAATAGCTTGGGAATTTACTTGTTAAATCACACTTATACTAAAAGGCATAGAGAGAGTCTTGAAGAATGATGTGTTGCAAAGTGAATTATTTAAGTTATTAACCTGTTGATCCACTTTGTGCTGCAGACATGTCCACATTATTTTCTCCCAATAAGCAGTTTTCATTATGATGTTTCATTCTGGGAAGTAGGCCCTGCATCTCCTTCTTGCACTGCTTACACTTGACACATTTTCCTTTTTTACCCAGGGAAGGAATTTCTTCAAAATATTCCCAGATAGGGTCTCTCTTACGCCCAGAAGCCACAGTTTTTCTGTGGCAAAAGTGTGGGGGAATATAGGAAGCTGTGTGTGTACTGAATAATGTCCTCCTTTTTTCTTTCCAGTCCACTCCACTGTTCCTTTCTACTCTGCCTCCATCCTTTGTCTCTCTGCCTTTAAGACAGTGTCTTAACTATCTCCTCTGCCTTATTTGACCCAGCTCCACCACCACATAAGCACAGAACAACAATCCTATCCACCTGTGTCTTTCTTTGCACATGTGACTTTAGCCTGCTGAGAAACTGAAACAGAAACTGAAAGCCCAGAACTTTCAAGAAGAGCTGGTAGTTAGGCTGGACAGACTAGAGCCATTAATTCATTTTTATGAGACTGTAAGTGTAGGTTTAGCATGTTTGTGATAAGATTTAATTGTAACTGTTATTTTTTAAACAAGAGGGAAATTTAGTATTTTATCGATTTACATAAAAAAAAATCTGATTTTCTTTTTGGATTTAAAAAAAAATTGATTTTTATCCAGTCTGATTGGAAGTAATTAATTTATTCCACTATAGTCTCTGGTGTTATACTTCCAGTGGAAGAGGATTAGATTCTTATGCTGCCATCTACTACAGTAACAATGTAATTGTGGGTACTCATGGATTCCTATACGGTGATACAATCTTTAGGAATATATACCATATCAGACTACTGATCTTGTTAGTCTGGTAACCTGTCCCCAGTGACTACCAGTATCTGCTGCATGAGGCATAGATAGTCTCAGCCCCAGTAATGCAACCTGGTCAGTTGTACAGTGTTGCAGTGACTAGAACACCAGAGCAAGAATGAGATGCCCAGAATTCTGCTTCTTGTTCCTGCCATTAACTCCATGTGGCCTTGTGCCCATGTCTGCAAAGCTGTGTAATAATGCTTCTCCACCTTTGTTGAGTGCTTTGAGATCTGTGAATAAAAAGTGCTGTATACGTACTAAGTATTACTGTCAACAGCGTTGTCTGCACACATGTGAAAGAATTGCACTCTGACCCTGCAGTGTTCCGTTTATACCCTGAAATGTGATGACTTAATTACCTTTGTGTCATTTTACTGCATGTGTCTCCAGATGTTAATTGCAATATTTGTCAGGTGTGTCTTAATTTAATCACCATATTGGACTCTAACCACCTTCTTCAGCAAATCCCACAGGCTCTCTACATATTGCAGTGAAAATATTTTTTTATTCTAAAATCACACACCATTAACTTAATTACGTGACTGTTAGCTTTTGTATAATGAGATGGCAGACTTGAGAGATTTATCTGTTTCCACTTTAACCTATTTTTTCCCCTCTAATTTCCACTTCTGCTGAAAGGAGTCCTCTAGTAAACATAAATACAAATAAAACTTCAATTCATCTCACACAGTGTCTATAGGTGAGGCAGAGCAAGAGAAAGGCGGTGCAATGACTACATTTTGAAGAGACTGAGAACTGGGTTTGCTGGGGTCTCCCGGGAGTGGGATTTGAAATGCTTTAGGAAGTATCAGAGAGAAGGTGTGGGATTTGAGACTAGTCTGGTGTAGAGGCAGTTCTCGATGGTGGGAACAAGAAGTTAGAAGGATCCATCGATCACTGTGGGGGAAAAAGGGTAGAGTATTGTAGAAATTGGGAAGGATGCTCTTTTACCTGGTTCTGTAATAGGCAGCTGGTGGAGATTTGGGTTTGAGGATATTGAGGCAGCATATCCTCCTGATTAGACATTTCTATTAATGGAATTTTCCCCACTGCTGTTCTGTGGAATCTGCTTATTTTCCCTCTTTTTAATCCTCCTTGTGAAGGAGGATAGAAAAATGGTCGCATCAGCTTCAACTCTTTATCCACTGGAGGGTTTATTGCTAAACTTAACCAGGTTCACTAAGCAGGAAGCCAGCAAACAAATATGGGACTCCTGCTCAAGTTGGGTACTGGACAACCTGGATGACGGATGGAGAGAGTGTATTGTTATAATGCCATCATTTTGCATGGTAGTTGTCAGAGAATTTTAAAAACACATGGTCCCTGGCCTCCGAGTTTTTGATCTGGATTAAATAAACCTGAAATAAGAATATAGCCAGTTGGGGAAGGACAAAAAATGGAGTTGGGACTTTGGGTTCTTCTCGCTTTGTGACTGGACAAATCATTTAATCTCTTTGCCTCAGTTTCCCCCCTTTTCATCCCTTCTATATATGAGCAGCATGAGGCTTAATGAATAAGATCCGTATGTGAAAGTCACTAATGGAATCAGTATAACACTAATATTTTATCAACATCAGTGATGTAGATTAAAATAAATTAGGAGTTATATGTGTAGTAGCCAAATGAAGTTGAAGATAAAATGGCCATTTGACTTTTAAAATAAATATTTTAAGGTCTTTGATCTTGCGGACATACTGGTGCAGGAAGTGAAACCAGATGTATAGGGATAATAGAAACATGGTGAAATAGTAGTCATGACTGGAGTACATGTATTAAAGGATATGAGCTGTTTAGGAAAGACAGAAATAAAGGCAAAGGTGGTGGAGTAGCATTGTATATCAGTGATGAGTTAGACTAAAGAAATTAGAAGTGATGGAATAAATAAGAAGAGTCAGTCTGGGGAAAAATTACATTGGAGAAGAAAACTACTAGAGTTTCCCCATGGATAGTGCTTGGGATGTGCTACAGGCCACTGGGATCTGATCTGGATATGGATAGAGACCTCCTTGATGTTTTTAATGAAGTAAATACTACTGGGAATTGTGTGATTATGGGAGACTTTAGCTTCCCAGATATAGACTAAAGGACAAGTGTTAGTAATAATAATAGGGCCCAGATTTTCCTGGGTGTGGATAGCTGACAGATTCCTTCACCGAATAGTTGCTGAACCAACAAGAGGGGATGCCATTTTAGATGTGGTATTGGTTAGCAGTGAGGACCTCATAAAAGAACTGGTTGTAGGGGCCAACCTTGATTCGAATGACCATGAGCTAATTCAGTTCAAACTAAATGGAAGGATAAACAAAAATAGATTTGTGACTAGGGTCTTTGATTTCAAAAGGGCTAACTTTAAAAAATTAAGGGAATGTAGGGAAGTGGACAGGACTGAAAAATTCCTGGATCTAAAAGTGGAAGAGGCTTGGAATTACTTCAAGTGAAAGTTGCAGAAATTATCTGAAGCCTGCTTTCAAGGAAGGGGAAAATATTCCTAGGCAAGAAATATAGACCAACCTGAATGAGTAAGCATATCAGACAGGTTATTAAAAGAAAGCAGAAAGCCTACAAGAAGATGGGAGGATCAGCAAGGAAAGCTACCTCTTGGAGGTCAGAACATGTAGAAATAAAGTGAGAAATTCCAAAAGCCAAGTAGAGTTCGACCTTGCAAAGGGAATTAAAACCAATAGTAAAAGGTTCTATAGCTGTATAAATAGGAAGAAAACAAAGAAAGAAGTGGGACCGCTAAGCCATGAGGATGGGGTGGATAATCTAAGCATGGCCCAATATCTAAACAAATACTTTGCCTCAGTTTTTAATGAGGCTAATAAAGAGCTTAGGGGATAGTGGCAGGGTGGCTAATAGGAATATTATTTTTTATATTTAATTTATATGATTTTAATATAGTATAATTTTAGGCCTTAACATGGGTTGTCAATTGGTTTCTTTAAAACAAAATTTCTAAAAAATTCAGATTTTCAATTTAAATTGAATACAGATTTTTTTTTTTTTTAATCTGCTTTTATCCACCTTGAATCTGGCAGGCTCATCTGAAAGTAGAGGTTAGCCCCACGCAACTGTGAAATTGTCTTTAAAAATCATTCTTGTTTGACATATACAACTTTTTCCTACTTCTCTCTCTAAAACAACCATGGAACAGCCCAATTTTAGGCGTTGTTTAACATTTTGTTACAAAATATTTTGCTTTCGGCCTACTTATATAAGGAAATTTCTGCCTGAAACCTTTTAAAATGTGTCACTAGCCCGTTCAAAAACTGAGACATTAATGGGAGTGACTGTGTGTGTGTCACTTTCACTAAAGTATCATAGGTGATCTGATGTGTCTTGCTTCTACTCTTATTCCCTTAATAAGGAAAATGAGAAGTTCTCTGATACCTGTTTTTTATCCTCGTGTTCAGAGAAGTGTGCTCTAAGCATTGAGAAGCCATGAATTACCCCTACCCTCATGGAGCAAGTACTATAGTTGATTATTACAGCAGAAGTCAACATTTACTATAATGCTATATCTGAGAACTTAAGTGCTTAAAATGCAGTAAATATTTCGGTTAAGGTTTCAGCAATCACCTGAACTCTGCCTCCCGAGTTCCTGCCGTATTCCATTAAGAGGCCCAAACCTCCTTTCTGGGCTACCACTGTTGGGTCAAAATTCACACATCGCCCCCTGCCTGGGCCCCTCACTATTAAGGGATCCGTTTGTAATCTGGGAATGCTCTGAATAGGAGGTTAAATAGGGATTACAGTGAGTATGGTCTATTTGGGCATTGCAAACAGGGCTGTTTGAAAAGTGGAGTTGATCTTTATGGGTTAATGCCAGCTTTGTCTTTACACATTTGTCATTGACAACTGTTTCCCATGGCATGTTCAGTCAAGTGCAAGTTACTATATTAGACAGACTACCGAGGGAGTTTCCAAGAGCTCCAGTCATCAGATTCCTCCTTCATCTCTTCTTCATTTTGGATAGTGAATGACTGGAAGAACTCATCACTAAGTGACATGGAACATATCCTGTCATCTCCTTGGAAAGGGCAGAGACCTCATTTCTAGCATGGATAGAAAATGCCAGGTTACTGCTTTTGCCATAGTGGCCTGACTTTGTATTGAAATGTTGCACTGCATCCCTGCTTTTTGGTACCCGTGGGTGGGGCTGAACTTTGTAGCTCTGTAGTTTGTATAAACCAGACTATTTCACTGGCTCCTTCAAGTGTTCACTCTCTCTTCAAAGACAATATTTCTCCTTCCAAGCAATAAATATCTTGAAAGGGATCTTCCCTGGCCTTAGTGACAGTGTCATGCTGACGTCACTGGATCAGTAGGCTGCAATTCTTGGGAAGTGTGAATGTGCGTGGGGGGGAACTTATCATATTGTCACATGCTGAGCTGGTTTATTAAGATGGAAGAACTGTGTGGGAGAGGATGGCATAGAAGAAATCAGGGAAACTGGCACTTGAGTACATGGGGGTGTCCACTGAAGTATAAAGAGGCAAGAGTTTGGATCAAGCACAAACTGATTTTCTATTGAGAACAGATAAAATGGGAATGAACACAGCATGCAGAGGGAAGACATGAAAAGTGAGTTCTAGATATGCATTCATGAGAATAAGTTATCCCCCCTTCCCCTTTTGACTTTCATTTCACCAGCATGGGTCCTGGAGTCTGAAGTCTCTGTTTATCCCCAAAGTAGGCAGGGTATAGGCAATGCTGAGGAAGATTCCCTCTTGCCACAGTATTTCACCTGGAGGACCCACCATTGAGGTGAGGGGAAGTTCGGTCTTTGTATTCTGGTCCCCCCTCAGCCGTCCAGTTTCCCTGTGACAATAAGTTAGTTACCTGACAGACCATAAGGTAACTAAACTGTAAACCATTTATTTCAGGTCAAACACCCCAGGCTCTGTCTACATCATTGCTAATGCTGGTTCAGCTTCACTGGGGAAATTTTTCAAAGCTTTCCTGCTCCTAACTCTAATTCAACTGCACCGTGTTATTAATGGTGAGATCCCCAGTCTAGATGAGCTGCCAAGGTTTGTAAGTGTCAGGTAGGCCATCTCAGCTCAGCTCTAATCTACACAGTGTTAATAGCACTGATAGCCCATTTACACTAAGATTCCCATCAGTGCTTACTGTGGAGATGATCAGTGTTCGTGAAAGGAAACATCTGAAAAATGTACTCAGTGTGTACCGTTTTTTTTATGTGGGATGTGGGGAGTTAATTAAAATGGCTCTCTTAATGCCCAGTCTGGTTGGTTTTTATGGCATGATTCTACTTTTCACAGAGGAGTTGGAGCTGGACATCCAAGCACTGCCTTCCCTGTGCCGTTCGCAGCATGCAACCTATTCCTATTGGTGAGCATTCAGTATCCATGCTGAGGGCGGCATACGGCCCTGAATCAGGAAAAGAGTGAGCGGAAAGGGAGTGCCAGGAGAGAATAGCGGAATGATTTTATTTGTTTTTATTTTGCAAGCACTGAGGAGAAGGAAGGAGGGATAGACCAATTTTAACTTCTTTATTATTGAGCTGTACCATATAAAGCCTAGTTACTCAGCTGCTAAGATCATCAAGTCAAGCATTCTGAGAGGAGCATAATCTTCAGCTGCAGCAAAGAGATGCGGGAGGGAAGGGATACAGTGGGGTTTGGAGGGGATTGAAAAGAAGCAAAGCTTGAGTTGGTAATGGCAGAAAGGCAGCTGTCACTAACAATAGGGGTTCTGTTCATGTCTCAGGTTCTAAGAACTCACTGCAGGCTTCTCTTGCGCTGCAGAGCGTGTTATCACTACAAATGATTGCTAGCAAAATCCTAAACAGTCTCAGCTGACAGGGTGATTCAGCAGCTGCTGAGTCACATGCAGGGGTTGGTGATTGCACAGTGATGGCTCATTAGTGTGTTCAGATGAAGAATATTGCAGGCTTTCTTGCTGCTAGGGGTGATGGTGATGTCTGTCAGCTTTGGAAGAATGTGAGTTCTGGATCCTATGCTTTGTGAGAATAGGGGTTTGTGATAGTGATGACAACACAGGATATTAGTGCAGTCTTTCTCTCTCTGTGTTTCCTCCCCCTCCTTTACTTGTGATTCCATCTGCTGTGGAAGCGGAAGGTGAGAAGGTGACTTGTGGAAGTGAATACCAAGACTGGCAGAAATCTACCTTATTAGTCTGCTGATGGTGAAATAGCCCAATTTAAATTGCCTTGGATTAAGGAACTCTTATAGAGCTCTTCTTTCCAGTTAAGGAGAGCTACTTTCCAGCTGATGTCTGTTCATAAACTAAATTAGGATAAATGTCATTTTAAAAATTCACAGGACTATATAAAGCTTAAAAGAAATCAATATGAAACACAAACTCTCTGATTCAGTGTTTCAAAGGTAGTTATAATACTTCTGTAGCACCATCCATGGATGAAAAGTGCATTACAAAGGAAGGGAAATGACGTGTCTCTGACAGATGGGGAAACTGGAACAAATAGAGGTGAGGTGATTTACCCAAAGCCACCTTCTGACTTGCTGATAGCAAGGTCTAGAACCAATGTCTTTTGACTTGCTTTCTTCTTTCACCACTGAACAATTTTTTCAGTTCAAAGGCTCTCATTGATATAACTCAGAAGATGACCTAGTGGCTACTGCTCTGAATTGCATGCTTGGATTTGATTCTTGGTTACAACCTCTTGCATGTATGCCAGAGATCACAGCCTGGGAAATTCCTTACATCACCCAACAATGCTCCCAGTGGCTTATTAGGGGACATGATTGACAGGACCCAGAGTGTTCTTTCAGTATTTAGCCTCCTTCCTATTTCAAGGTCCTCAAAGTGCAAGAAAATGGAGTTGGGATCTGCTAGTTCTTTGAAGGTACTGCGTTACCACAGTCTTCATAGAGCTTTCAGCAGTAACTTAAAGCATGTGTGGGTGAAGCTATCTTACACTTCATACTCCTGCCACCTCAAGCAATTTTTACAAAAGCAAACAACCCTTTGTACTAGACATGTTCAGCTTTATTTTTTCTATTGCATTATATTGCCTCTCTGGCTCTGTTATGGCCTGAATATAGGACACGATATGGGGAGAGGCAAACATCCTAAATGAGGGACCATTTTCCTGCAAGGGAACGTTTGCTGATCTACATTTATGGCATTACAACTGACAGTTCTAGTAGCCTCCACAGTTGAGGGAGTGCTTAGTAATAAGGTTCAGAAAATGGTACTTGATGATAAAAATAACCAGTAAGCCTGCCTCGCTCACTGTTGATATGAAGTTTTAGAAGGCACCTTGCAGCTTAGGCACGGTTCATGAGAACACTTTTAGAACTTCCTCCTCCTGTTCTTTTCTTCTCTTGCTGTGGCAGATACACTGGTCTGTTGGAGCAAACTGTGCTCATAGACAGTCTGTATCCAGTAATGTATGAGAAGTGATGGTAGATGAGTTCATGCAAATCTGCTTCAACACTCTGACTCAAACATTATAATTCATAGATATTGTTACTTTTTTTCATAGGAAGGACTAACTGTTTTCCCATTCATGATTACATAATAATTCTATGGGAACTATAGCAATATCTTGCATAGCAAAATGTTTCTGTATTAATTTATACATGACTGCAAACAAGAACCAGCACCATATGACTAGCCAGCTGTCTGTCAACTATTGACCACTGTTGGTTTCAGTTTGGAAACTTCTGCAATAAGTCATCTGGGCTTTCAGCCTAATGGATGACTCCTGCACTGCTTGCATTTTGCTGAGCTGCAATTTGAAGAGATTGACTGTTCAAGTGTAGATGCTGTTAATATAATCATTTTGTTTCTGAATGAAATAGGAACGTATAAGAATGACCATGGTGGGTCAGACCAATAATCCATCTAGCCCAGTATCCTGTCCTCAGACAGTGGCCAATGCCAGATGCTTCAGAGGGAATGGAACAAAAAAGGGCAATCACTGTGTGATCAACCTCTGTCATCCAGTCCAAACATCTGGCAGCCAGAGGCTTAGGGATACTTGGAGCATGGGGTTACATCCCTGTCCATCTTGGCAAATAGCTGCTGATGGACCTTTCTTTCATGAATTTCTCATTCTTTTTTGAACCCAGTTATACTTTTAGCCTTCACATCTCCTGTCCATTAGTTGCACAGGTTGACTATGTGTTGTGTGAAGAAGTGCTTCTTTTAGGTTGTTTAACTCCGTTGCCTGTTAATTTCATTGAGTGACCCTTGGTTCTTGTGTTATGTGAAGGGCTAACATTTCCTAATAACACTTCCTTATTCACTTTCTTCTCTCCATTCGTCATTTTACAGACCTCCTATCATATGCCCTCTTAGTCATCTCTTTTCCAAGCTGAACAGTACAAATCTTTTTAATCTCTCCTCATGTGGAAATTGTTCTGTACCCCTAATAATTCTGTTGCCTTTCTCTGTACCTTGTCCAGTTCTAATCTACCTTTTTAGAGTTGGGGTGACCAGAACTGTACACAGTATTCAAGATATGTGCGTGCCATGGATTTATATAGTGGCATTATATTTTCTGTCTTATCTATCTCTTTCCTAACGTTCTGTTAGCTTTTTTGACTGCCGCTTCACATTGAGCAGATGTTTGCAGAGAACTATCCACAATAACTCCAAGATCTCTTTCTTGAGTGGTAATAGCCAATTTAGACCATTGTGTATAGTTGGGATTATATTCCAATATGCATTACTTTGGATTTATCAACATTGAATTTCATCTGCCATTTTGTTGCCCAGTCACCCAGTTTTGTGAGATCCCTTTGTAATCCTTCGCAGTCTGCTTTGGACTTAACTCTCTTGAATAGTTTCGTGTCATCTGCAAACTTTCCACTTCACTGTCTATCCCTTTTTTCAGATCACTTATGAATATGTTGAACAGCATTGGTCCCAGTACAGGTCCCTGAGGGGCCCTGCTATTTACTCTCTCCACTGAGAAAACTGACCATTTATTTCTACCCTTTGTTTCCTATGACTTACTTTGCTAAAGAGTCTTTGGTGAGGGACCCTGGCAAAGGCATTCTGAAAGTCCAAGTACACTGTATCCACTGGATCACCCTTATCCATGTGTTTGTTGACTCCCCTCAGAGAATTCTAATAGATTGGTGAGGCATGATTTCCCTTTACAGAAGCTGTGTTGAATCTTCCTCAACAAATTGTTTTCATCTGTGTGTCTGATAATTCCGTTCTTTACTGTAGTTTCAACCAGTTTGCCTGGTACTTAAGTTAGGCTTACTGGCCTGTCATTGCTAGACTTGCCTCTGGAGCCTTTTTAAAAAATTGGCATCATATTAGCTGTCCGCCAGTCATCTGGTACAGAAGCTGATTTAAGTGATAGGTCACATACCAAAGTTTTTAATTCTGCAATTTCATATGACTTCCTTCAGAAATCTTACATGAATACTATCTGATCCTGGTGACTTATTGCTGTTTGTTTAATCAGTTTGTTCCAAACCTTCTCTATTGACACCTCAATCTGGGACAGTTCCTCAGATTTGTCACCTAAAGAGAATGACTCAGGTGTGGGAATCACCCTCACATCCTCTGCAGTGTAGATTGGTGCAGATAATTCATTTAGAAAAGTTCCAGAGGGGTAGCCATGTTAGTCTGTATACAGCAAAAACGAGAGTCCTGTAGCACTTTAAAGACTAACGAATTTAATTTCTTCAGGTGTAAGCTTTCGTGGGCTGTAACCCACTTGAGTTGCAGCCCACAAAAGCTCATGCCTGCAGAAATTAAATTTGTTAGTCTTTAAAGTGCTGCAGGACTCTCGTTCTAGTTCATTTAGCTTCTCCATGCTGGTCTTGTCTTTCTTGAGTGCTCCTTTAGCACCTCTGTTGTCCGGTGACCCACACTTGACAGGCTTCCTGCTTCTGATGTATTTAAAAAAAAATTGCTGTTAATTTGTGTGTATTTTGCTAGTTGCTGTTCATATTCTTTTTTGACATATCTGATCATACTTTTACACTTAACTTGCCAGAGTTTGTGCACCTTTCTATTTTCCTCAGTAGGATTTGACTTCCAATTCTTAAAGGATGCCTTTTTGTCTGTCTCTTTACTCTATTGTTTAGACATGATAGCATTTTTTTGGTCCTCTTGCTGTATTTTTTTTTTAATTTGGGGTTATACATTTAATTTGAGTCTCTATTGTGGTTTTTTTTAAGTTTTCATGCAGCTTGCTGGCATTTCACTCTTGTGACTATTCCTTTTAATTTCCATTTAGCTAGCTTCTACATTTTTGACTCTGCTTTCTTTCATAGTATTACATTGTCTCCTTGATTATCATCATTCCACCAAGTTTTTATGATGCCTTTTATAGCAATATCTTCATTTAATACAGGCATTCAAATTCACCCATCTTAGTATTTAGATTTCTAGCTCTTGGATACAAGCACTTACAGAATTTGACAATCTTTAGTTGTCTACCTTTATGTGATGTAATTGAATGGGTCTCTTTAATTTGACTGTTTCTCTTCAGTTCCTGCCTGTTTATCAACATCTATCCTCTCCTCATTACTAGGATATAGACGATCCTGGTTAAGAGTTCCTGCCCTAAGGAATGTTTCTGTCTGAACAATGTGCTGTTCTGCACCTGTCAGTGTTCCCTAGTCCCTTAGTTTAAACACTCCTCTATGACCCTTTTTTATTTCGCATGCCATTAATGGGGTTCCATTTTGGTTCAGGTGGAATCTATCCTTCCTGGATATGTTCCTCCTTTCCTAAAAGATTCTCCAGTTCCTAATAAATCTAAAACCCTCCTCCATACACCATTGTCTCATCCGCACATTGAAACCCTGCTGTTCTGCCTGTCTAATTGGTTTTGTGGGTGAAACTGGAAGCATTTCAGAGAATTCTACTGTGGAGGTCCTGGACTTTCATCTCTTATCTAGCAGCCTAAAGCCTCCAGGACCTCTCTCCTACCTTTCCCTGTGTCACTGGTATTTACATGAACCACACCACTGGCTCCTCCCAGCACTGCACATACATCTGTCTCAAGAGATCTGTAACCTTTGCATCCAGCAGGCAATTCACCATGCAGTTCTCCTGGTCATCACAAACCCAACTATTTATCATTTTAATGATCAAGTCCCCTATTACTGTTACGTGCATCTTCCTAGTAACTGGGGTTCCCTCCCCTAGAGAGGTATCCTCAGTGCGAGATGACGTCATCTGGAAGAAGGTTCCCAACTATGGGATCGTTTCCCTCCACTCCAGTTTGATGTTCTCCTTTGCCAAGACTTTCATCCTCAAAAGCCCAGAAGCTGTCAGACTGGGGGTGAGGTGGCTCTACTGTGTCCCGGAAAATCTCGTCTATGTACCTCTCTGTCTCCCTTAGCGCCTTCAGTTCACCCTCTCTGGCCTCAAGGGCCTGTGCCATGAATTGCTTGCACTGAGTGCACAGATACACCATGAGCCCATAAGGCAGGTAATTATACATGCGGCATTTAGTGCAATCAACTGAGTAGCTCCTCTTCTGCTGCTTGGACTTCTGCCTGCATTAGTTTTACTCCTGCAGCTTTTCTGGGGGTGAGGAGGTGAGAAAGGAAGTGTTTGTTAGCCTAAGTTTGGAGACTGTTTAGATGTATCTAGCTCTCACGCTTCCTCTCCAAACTCCCCTATTCGCTAGCTCCTCTGGTTGATTAGAAGCTGGCTTTTTTAATCCCCAGTTCTCCTGAGTAGCCCTGCCCCCTGGTTAACGGATCCTAAAGGGATTAGGGACTAAAGCCTTGTTAAGAAACTCTCAGCCTTGCCTAGCAGGCCGCTAGGCTGAATACATGGCACCCCAAACAGACCACAGTATAAACTTCAGGTAAGCAGGCACGCAGCAGCACACAAACCGACAGGCGACAGACTCACCCCCAGCATCACGTCACTCCTTCACCTGGAGAACTCCCTCTTAAAACTCCCCAGTTGCTAAACTGTCACTTGTTTTTGCGTTATGAGGTCTCTCATAATAGACTTTTGCTGCTTGCTTCCTAGTTGTCTCAGCTGACCATGTAGCCTTATAAGAGCTCAAAGGCAAGAGAGGTTTGATGTTACAGCTTCATCAGGGCAGAAAAGGAAGAACTGAAATTGACTAGATATTATGGTAGAAAAAATGGCCAATATTTTCACCATTTTGCAGTGAAAACAGTGTGATATCTAATTATACTGTGGTATTAGTTTCACTATTAATATCGAGAGAGATGAGGGATGGGGAAGGGGAAATGAAAAGCTACTTCTTTAATGGTTCTTCCTTTTTACGTTTTGGTAACCTGGATCAAAACTATTTTAAATGAGAAAAAATAATTTACAGTCCATCTTCTTTTCACTGCAGCATACATGAAGCTTCAGTGTCATACTTGATATGACGGACCCGGACGTCCTCACTGAGGTCCCAGCGGCTCTGAAGCGTCTTGCCAAGTATGTGGTGCGTGGTTTTTATGGCATTGAACATGCTTTGGCTCTGGACATCCTCATCCGGAATCCCTGTGTAAAGGAGGAGGACATGCTGGAGCTGCTGAAGTTTGATCGGAAGCAATTGCGGGCAGTTCTCAACACCCTCAAGGGAGACAAGTTCATCAAATGCAGGATGAGAGTGGAGACAGCTCCAGATGGCAAAACCACCCGGCACAACTATTACTTCATCAACTATCGCCTGCTGGTCAATGTGGTGAAGTACAAGCTAGACCACATGAGGAGGAGGATTGAGACGGATGAACGAGACTCCACCAATCGTGCTTCCTTCAAATGCCCTATTTGTTTCAGCACCTTCACGGACTTGGAGGCTAATCAGCTGTTTGATCCCATGACAGGTAAGGTGCAAGCATCAAATGCTTCTGTTTTCTCATTCACTGTTAAGGCTCCAGAATTTCAGGAAATGGCAGTGCTTTTCAGTAGTGAAACATACTTTTGGTGATCATGATCTTTCTCCTGGGTTATCCTGGAGCTGGGGGCACTGTGCTTCTAGAGGTGCTAATATTAGAGTGAAACACAAAATGCAGACCCAAAGTCCTTATTCTTTGTAATCCAAAGATTCGAGTAGTGTCCATGTGGGTGCTTCACTGTAGGTGTGTCTGAGCCCCCCGCACTATTGATTGGAGTAATTTGGTAGCAGTCCATCCCACCTGGGCATTCGCTGCTCCTTGCCTGCTCTGAGGCTAGCCCACTGTGTGTGGGCATTCCTCCTCAGTTCCTTCTCAACCGCCCCGGCTAGAGACAGAGCTAAGAGCTGTCCTGTTCATGGATCAACAACTCCCTTTAGTTTTGTAAATTTTAGCTTCCCTTGAAGCCTTTTCCTTTGTTACCTTGCTTGCTTTTTGTTGGCCATGTCCAAAAAGAAAAAGCAAAGAAGAAAGCATTTGTCTCCCGCCAATCCTGGGTGGGGAGACGACGACGACACCCACCACCAGCCCCCTCCCCCCCCCCGGGACAAGGGTATGTCTGGCTCTCCATGCTTCAAAAAGTGCCTCAGTTGCAAGTGATCTATCCCAGTAACTGATGGACACTCACAGTGCATTTGCTGCCAGGGAGAAAAGCACAATCCACAAAGGTGTGGTTGGTGCCATCAACTAAAGCTCAGTTCCAGGAAAAACAGAGAGTTAAGGCCCAAACTCATGCTCATGGAGTTGGCCCTTCAGCCCCTGGAATCCCGGCGAGAACTCTCACCGCAGCCTTTTACTTCGAAGGCAGATGATCCCAAAGAGACAATCCACTTGCTTAAGACTGCTAAGAAAAGGTCTGTGAGTCCCTACAGCGAGCCCCAATCAAGCCAGAAACAATCTCTGGGTCCATTGGCATCATCAGTACTGACTGCGCCGAAGCTGCCTTATGCTGGTACTCAGGGTACTTGTGGTACTGAGCTGACAAAGCCAGTTGGTCTGTCCAGAGACGAGATGGGCACAGACAAAGTAATACCGGTACACCAGGGTCATGAAAGGAATAGAAGATCTTCCGGGGGAAGGCTACATCAGCACAGACATCAGCATTGACCTGAATGCGCGGGGCATCAATGGACCGTACAGCCAGATCCACATCTCAGTGGCATAGCTACAGGTGGACTTAAGTGGGCCATTGCCCACCCACTTTGAAGGCAGGCCCACCCAATGGGTTGAGGAAGTTCTGCTGCCAATGCTCTGCTTAAGCTACCTTGGCAACTGGAGTGTTGGGCAGCTTAGTTTCTCGGCTGGTTGCTTCCCAAACTTCCTGCTTCCCGTCACGTGACTGGAAGCCGGAAGTTCGGAAAAGCGCTTGTTTTTCGGCCGGTCTACCGGTGTCCACCACAGGCCCTGTCAAAAAATCATTTCTGGCTATGAGCCTGCCCACATCTCCAACTCCATCGACACAAGTCGTTCAGTAATGACATTCACCATCAGTACCAATGCTATCCACATTACCGGATTTCTAGTGCGCAACAGATCTCTTGGTGTCCAACTCACTGGACTTTTACCCCTACTCAGTACCGGGGCCCCGGCATCGAGTTCTCCCAGAACATTGGACTTGCTGATATCTCCCTGCCGTGCACCACTTTTCTCATCGTTGGAGTTGGAAAGAGAGCAAGAGGACTTGGCTTCCCACTGCTCTTCTTACCCCCCATATGGGACCTAATTTGACTATCCACACCAGGCTTATCGTTCACCCAACCCTCAACTTCTATGGTTGGCTGTGGTACCAGCCACCAGCCCCCTTCCCTCAGTGGCCAAACTGGGACTCTTGACAGGGTCAGAGGCACCGAGCCTCCCAGGCCCATAGTGTGGCATACCAGCAGGCAAGGAGGGCACCCTCCTTCAGCTGTGGCTTTGAAGGCTTCAGAACCCCCTGAACAGCCAGGGGAGGAAGCTGAGGAAGACACTCCTCAAGTTCATTTCTCATCATCCTCTCTAGATGAGGCTGTGATGCCCCCTTTGCCATCCATGGCTGATGCTTTTAAATCATTCCAGAACGTAGCTCAGAGGCTGACTGAAGTCCTGCAGATACAGTTGCAGTAAGTGACTGAGGTTCACCACAAATTGGTGGATATTTTTCACTCTTCCATTTCTGCCAGAGTTAATGAGGTACTCCTGGACCCCACCAAAGTCATTGGACCCCTGTGTCCATCCCACCAACGTGCAAGCAAGTGGATAAAAAGTATTACGTGTGAGTAAAGGACACAGAATTTCTATTCTCCCACTCCCTCCCAATTTCATCATTGTGGATGCAGTTAATTCTAGGGGCCACCAGCATCAGTTTAAATCCACCCCACATGACTGAGATGGGAAATGTCTGGACCTGTTTGGCAAAAATGCATAATCATCAGCCACCCTTCAGTTCCGCGTAATCACTTCCCTTGATCTGCTGGCAATGCTCCTACTAATGCAGCCCAATATGCCGTTAGCCTTCTTGGCAATAAGAGCACACTTTTGATTCATATCCAGTTTCTTGTTCACGGTAAACCCCAGGTCCTTTTCTGCAGAATTGCTGCCTTCCATTTCCATATGTCATCCATTTCTCCTCTTCCCTCTCCCAAATACCCTTCCCTGTCCCTCTTCAGGAGGGACACACAAGAGTCTACTACCTGGAAGTAAACCATCTTCTCAGTGTAGGAGCTATTGAACCTGTGCCTGTACATCTCAGAGGCAAAAGCTTTTACTCTCGCTATTTCCTGATACCAGGAAAAAAAAAAAGGGGGGGGGGGGGGAAGGTTGGAGATCCATACTGGACCTCTGAGTGCTCAACAGATATGTCTAAGTGCAGAAATTCAAGATGGACACCCTATCAACAATCATTACTGCATTAGAGGAAAGAGATTGGTTCTTGGCCCTTGACCTTCAAGGTGCATATTTCACACTTCCATCATACCGAGCATTACCTCAGATTCACCCTTAGTCACCCATAGGGACACTACTTGAAGATGAAGTTACTCACCTTGTGCAGTAACAATGGTTCTTTGAGATGTTTGTCCCTATGGGTGCTCCATGACCCGCCCTCCTCCCCTCTACTTTGGAGTTCTAGTAGTTGATTCTGCAGTAGAGAAGGAGCTAAGGAGGGATTGCTCACGGACGCTGACTAGCCTGGCAGGTGAGGAGTAGCACATATACGGGTGGGACAGACTGCTACCAAAGTTCTCCGAACAGCAGCTTGAGGGTGCAGACACTCCTACAGTGGAGCAACCATAGGGGGACACATCTCGAAGAACCATCATTAGTGCACAAGGTGACAAGGTGAGTAACTTCCTCTTTCATATTACTTCTTGAAAAGTAGGAGTGTTAAACCGTCAGTACGCTGACCAAATTTCAACATAGGTAATTACCTGGTCTTCTTAATTTTCCCTTTCAGTTTCAATAGAACATGGTATTCTATGCTTCCTGACCTCAACTGTTCTATAGTGTTGCTGAGAGGTATTAAACAACTGCCATATTTTGTCCCAGTGGTGGCTGTGTTTTGGTGATGGATGCAGTAATATCTATATAGTAGTACAATCCAACAGCAGTGTTTATAAAGTGCTTGTAAGGATGTTTGGGAGAAAGGCAGCATGGAAATGGAAGCTCATTATCTCAGTCAAATTCAAAGGAGAATAAAGCAGTGTGTCCTTGCTGGTAGTAAGCAACTTTTCACCACATGCTGGTCTTGCCTGTAAACAGTGTTGTTTGCTGTTAGGATCTATTGGGAATAACAATGGAACCAGTCAGGAAAGTTAAAAGAAATATATTCCTGCTTGCAGTCAAATAGTCATTAAAGAAATCTTCCACATTTGTCTATGACTGAGAGTAAACAAGATTTTTCTTTGCATAATTGTCCACATGGTACTCCACTGTTAGTGTGCAACTTTAAGAAAAGCTGTTTTTTGGCCAGGAGTTCCATTTCTTTGGTCAAATGGCCCCAAATTTAGCTCTCTAACAGAATCCCATGTGCACATGATGCACACCAAATTTCAAGGCAATCCGGGTAACCGTGTAGATTTTTAGAGGACTTAGAAGACCTGAGGTTTAAACAGAAAGCTAAGTCTTAATCTTAACTATAGTGGGGTTGTTGCCCTGCTGTAATTATAGCTGGAGGTAGAGATAAAAATAGGCAGATAGTGCTTTAGTTGAGCTATCTCTTACAAAGGCCTCTGGGAAAATGGTTCATCTTTTGTTCTGTGTGCTTTTAAAACCGTGCAATCTGCAGAAACGTACTTTCTATAGGCAGAGTGTTGGAAGGTTGCCAGAATCTAAATAACTCAACACCGTTTCTTCAAATGGATATTTTTAAGTACTTAAGAGAAACAAGGCATTAAATATCCACAAGTACATTCTGTTGTTCATGTGGTTCAGCCGTGTGCTATATATGAGAGAGTACAAGCTTCAATGTTCTATCCAGCAGAGGGAGATGCTGTGTTTTGTCTGCAGACAGTGGTTGGGGAAGATGAATTTGTTAACCGTTACCAATATAGAAAGCATTTGGTAGCTTTGTTTTCTGTAGCTCAGGTTAATCGAGTCTGGATGGGTGATGTACGCCTTTGAGGTTTCTTTCCCCTTCTCATAGCACAATCATATTTGTAAACCTGACATAGTGTAACATTCCGTTGTCAGATTCAAGGTTAATCTGAAAGAAACATTACGTGATTAGAAACTACAAGGGAGAGTGGGGCTGTGGTGAGGGAGAGACACAGGCTACAGATCCCACATTGAATTTAACAGACTCGTGTTGGATCTGTTATTTATAGAACTTAATTGAGACAGTGCATTTTATTGAAAAACTAAACCGTGTCAGAGTGTTTAGCAGGGTAGTATTTGAATTTCATTTTGAAGCTAGAAAGAAAACAAATCTACGGTTCCCTGTGCGTGAAGAAAGATATCTTTTTCTCATCTCCTTCGTCCTTCCCTACCATCCTCTCACCCCTTCAAAATCTATTCACATGGTCCTTCTGTTGTACTACATTGCTTTCTATTGCTATTTCTATTGTGGGGAAAAATCTTAAGGTAAACATACTGAATTTATTATTGGGTTGGCTTTATGTTCTAGAAAAGAATGGTATGTGCACCCACAGACTGGGCAGTGGCTCATTTTAAAATTAGATTGACACTAAAAAAGGTTCTATCGAGGGTAGCCATGTATTGGAAACGGGATGGAGTAGATGCCCTGATAGGTTTCTTCCATCACTATATTCTCCTGCTATATGGAATCAGAAGTAGTTAACCCTTTCCTCCCTGACTCTTTGCTCTTGGGTTGGTAACAAGAATCTCAGACGTTGCTATTTTAATGTTTTTATCTTGTCAGTTTTGCATGGTAGTAGTGGCATATTGTTTAATACAATTTCCTTTATTGTCCACTTCATTGGTATGAAATTTAAGCTGTGAAAGGAAAGGGAGATGTAAATGTTAAAATGAAAATTAGTGAAGTCCTTTTTTTTTTTTTTTGGTTTTCCTTTTTAAAATCTTGAGTCCTGCACTGCATATGCTTGTGCTTAACAGCAATATTCCACTATAGAACACACTTAGTTTGCTTTTCTCTAGCATCTTTCAATCTCCAGCTGTCCCAAAGCATCTTGAGCAACTCTGTAGTTGAGGAAAGAGATTTTGACCGAATCCCTTTTGTTCCATGAATATCTTATATCTTGACTTCTCTAACCTCCACCTCTTCCCTGTGTCCCCAGCTTCTCACTTCATCCCCTCCAGAGTATTCTAAACACATCTGCCAAAAGCCTCCGACTTTTCTTGTTACTTGGTCTCCCCACTTCATCACTCAGACCCTGCACTGACTTCAAGTCTTCTACATCAAATACAGATCACTTGTTCTCGTTTTCAAGGCTCCACATAACTTAGCCTATCCTATACTTTTCCTAATTTGTTTTCTTAAACCCACCCGCTCGTTTTCCATTCTTTTGTTCCCCATTCTTATTTCTCATCTCGTCTCTTTTTTGTTTCTCTCTTTCCCACTTCTCACTCCATGTCACTTCATTCTGCTCCCTTCCTTTCCACCTTCAGAACAAAATCACTAAGACCCATATGTTCCATGAAGCATTCATGCTCTTTGTTCTGTACAGTATTGAATCTTGACCTTAGATCATAAGATCTTTGGAGTAGGTATTGTGGCTGTATTTTATCTACTGTACAGGGCCATGTACATATTATATATCAATGATTTAAAAAACAAAACAACTCTCCACCTCCTGCAGGGCTTGAAAAATCCATTTGTTTGCTCATTACTGGCATGTCAGAAACTTTTCCTGGCAAGGGCCCTAAGCCTTTCCCTGCTGAAAAACTTCAATTTCTGTTTTTAAGGTTTTCATCATTATGGTTGCAAACATAGCTTTCCATATGTGACCATAATGTAAACTAATGAATTCAGTGTTACCTTCTTGAATCTGCAGCCACAGCTCCAGGGTCTTTGTCACTGCTCAGAGCTATGTCAGGTAGCAGAAAAGTGAAACTGACCAGAAAGTGAGCAGAGGCTGGCTTTCACTGCTGCTCAGAAATGAAATTTATAATCATGTCAGTTTCACTCTGCTTCAGTTTGACAAATCTGTGAGATACAGCCAAAGACAAATGGAGAAATTCAAACTGGAAATAGGGCACACTCATTTAATAGTAATAATAATATTTAGATTGACTCATCAAGGGATGTAGTAGATTGTCCATTACTCAAAATCTTTAAATCAAGATTGTATGTCTGTCTCAGGTCCGCCAACATCAGGGCGGGAGTGGGGGGACAAAGAGGGCAATTGCCCAGGGACCTGGCAATTTAAAAGGGCCATGCAGATGGGAGGCTAAATGCATATCCTCCTCTTCTCCACACACCCCCTTCCATGAGGCCCATGCTTCTTGTGCTCTCTGCCCCTCCCCTGAGCCAAACTTATTTATTATATGCCATGCAGGTTCCCAGGCAGGCTGAGGTGGTGATATCTGCTACTCAGTTCTCCAGGTTCATCAGTAATCTCCCCCAGGAATCCAAGGAACCAGGGAAGCCGAGTATCAGATTCCACCTCCTCAGCCACCCGGGAACTTGCATGGCACATAAATAAGTAAAAACTTCCAGCGGAAGCCCGCTCAGACATCAGCCATCCCTTTCTAGGGAGCCATTGACTGTTCTTCCTTGGCCCGGAATTGCTGTCAGTGGTCCTGGTCCGTCTCAAAAATATGCTTCTATTTAACCACAGGTTATTGGCCTTTCAGGAATTAGTGGGTGCATGTTTATAGTCTGCACTGTGCACAATGTCACACGAGAAGATCATAATTGTTCTTCTTGGCCTTACAATTTATGAATCACTGGAGCTGTTGCTCCTAGAGTTCTGGTGGCCATCCTCTCATATTTTGAAGGGGACGTCTGACATTACCCAGGGTTCAGTCTGGACTGATGATCAGCTGTGTATCCTCAGTTTTCCAACCAGGGGTGCCTTTTACACTGCTTCGCTCTGATAGCTACTGCTCCTGGTCTGCTCTCACACAGCCTCGAGCATTAAGATACTCCCAGTTATAGCACATGAGTGCTGCAGCCAGCCATTCTTGAATTATACTGCAGGGCAACACCAGCAAACTCTCAGTCCTAGACTTTCCCCAGAAATGTATGTCTGTATTGCCCAGCTTTCTCCTGGACAATACAAGCTCATATAAAGTCCATCATTTTATTAGTAGAAAATATGTACAAATCTTGTTATTTCATATAGTTTCTCAAACACTTCAATTCAAACACACTGGTTTAGATAAAACAATAAAACAAATTTATTAACGACAAAAGATAGATTTTAAGTGAATATAAATAATGAAGCATAAAAGTCAGACTTGGTTACAAGAAAATAAAAGTAAAATGCAATTAATACCTAATTTAACAACCTAAGTGAATTCAAAGCAGCAAAGTCTCTCTCACCACGTTTCAGCATTCTTACTGGCTGACTTCCTTTAAGTCAGGATCCCTCCCCCAGTCCAAAGCTGTTTCCTTTGTTTTTCAGGTGTTATGGATGCTGTAGGTAGAGAGAAAAGGGGGAATAATTTGGGGCATCTGCTCTCCCTTATAATTATTTCTCTTCTTCAAGAGTTCTCTTCTTGTCCAGAGGAGGTTCAGGAGACAGACAGTTTTTGACAGGAATCCCAAGCTCTTTCTTTGTCAGGATGTAGATTTTTTTCACCTACACACTCTTTCCTGCCAAAGAACAGCCACTTAACCAGGTGATGGTCTATTTGATTTTGTTGACACCTAGCTGAGGTGTCAGCCAGCCTATTGTCCCTGGGGAACTGGTTTGTGATTGCTCCCCAGACTTAGAACATATGTTAGGCCTGGTCTACACTACAGAGTTAGATCGATGTAAGGCTGCTTAGGTTGACCTAAGTCTGTAAGCACCTACGCTAAAATGTCGCTCCTGCTGATGTAACCCGCCCACTACGCTGACTTAATAACTCTACTTCTGCGAGAGGCATAGCACTTAGACTGATGTAGTTAGGTTGACACAGTGTCAGTGTAGACGCTGCGTTACTTACGTCAATGTTAGTGGCCTCTAGGCGGTATCTCACAATGCCCCATTATGACCATTCTGGTCACTGTTTGAACTCTGCTGCCTAGCAGCCAGGTACACAGGTACATGCCCCCTCCTTTCTAAATCCCTGCACATTTTTGAAATTCCATTTCCTGTTTGCTTGACATGGAGAGCTCATCTAGCAACTGCCCAGCTGATCATGCCAGCTACACGCTGCAGACACACTCCTGCCTGGAGCATGCAGGAGATGGCGTATCTCTTGTTTCTGTGGGGAGAACGGGCTGTGCAGGCACAGATCCAATCCATCCATAGAAACATTGATATCTGCAAGCAGGTCGCTTGGGACATGGGGGAGCAGGGCTACAAGAAGGACACACAGCAGTGCTACATGAAAGCCAAGGAGCTGCGGCAGATGTACCAGATGGCAAGGGAGACTAACAGTCTGTCTGGTGTGGAGTTGCAGTCATGTCACTTTTACAAAAAACTGTATGCCATCCTCAGAGGATACCCCACTACCACCACCAAGAGCCCCATCAATATTTCGGAGGAGCCAGTACAGCCCTCTGGAGTGAACAGTGAGGAGAAAGTGTTGGAAGAGGTGGAGTATGGGAGACAGGCAACCAGCAGATCCAGCGGTGGAGCGAGACAGGACCAGTTTTTGGCTTCAGAGCAGTCAAGCCAGTCCCTACAGTCCAGCATGGACAAGCCTGATGCAGGGAAAGGAACCTCTGGTAAGTGTGTGGTTTGCTTTAATATTATAGGGACACATTTGTTTGTTGTTTTTTAATCATGCTCGATGAGGTAGTGGAATAACCAGTAGAGGTAGAGTTGCTATCTACTTCTCATTCCCCTGTACAGTTAGGTAGAGGGGGCCCCACAGAACAGTTTGTTTATGTGCACCAGGATGTCCTGTGAATCCTCCGTAGAGATTTTGAGGAAACTTTCCTGGAGGTACTCTGAAATCCTCTGCTGAAAGTTTCTGGGAAGGGCTGCCTTATTTCTTCTTTCCTTTGTTTCATATGTTACTTTCCTATGTTACTCAGCATTTATTTTAACAGGCACTCTCTTCCCTCCCCCCATTGTCCCAACTCGCCCCCACCCCACCCCCCCCACCCCACCCCACCTCTCCTGGGCTGTACTCACCATGACTGGGACTACTTCTGCGCTTAGGAATCCCAAGGAGAAGTGAAAATATAGTGCTTGTAACTTGTCTGGATCAAAGGGAGTGAGTTCAGTATACCAAGTTTCCATGTATCTTGTGAGTACACTCACTATAGTACCTCTGTGCATTGTATCTTTTGCAGCTGGAAATGTGGCCTTGAGGAGATCTCCATCCACATCAGCAGAGCGGCTCAGCCAGATAAGAAAAAGGAAGAGGAAGAGGACATGGATTACATGTTCCAAGAGATTCTGCAAGCATCTGGTGCTTCGGATGCTGAGCACAAGGCTTGGAGGATCAACCTTGTGGACAGAATAGACCAGGGATAGAGTGGAGAGGAGAAAAGCACAGGAAAAGGAGAGAGATGTACAGCAGGAGACACCAGCACTTCCCAAGCGGCAAACAGACATGTTGGAATATGTTGTTGACAGACCGGTGCTTGCCTCCCTCAGCAGACCATAGAGAACTGCATTCTGGGATCTCCCTGCACTCCCCTCCCAACACACATTCCACATGGTGTCCAGGACCACTGCAATACCCCTACCACTCCACCCAGGGGGAGAGTACAGACAATCACAGCTGCACATACCTGTGAGAGAGATGGCTGGTGTATGTTTTTGTGAAATGGAAATGACTGTTCTTTTCCCGTCAAAGGTTCTTTTCCCTGTATTTATAAAGTTTCATTCAGTTATAAATGTCTGTTTGCATGGGTTTGAAATAAGTCTCTTTGTGGAAACTTAATTCATCTTTATTAGTTCGCAACATACGCTGGCTGGGGCTGACATCATTCACAGATAATAGCAATAGGTGCATTTGCAGTGTTACAGTACTACACACATAGCACTCATTACAAGGTTCATACTGGGGGTGCATAAGAGCAATGTCAGATAGAGTACACTACAGCAACACACATTACTGTGAATCACTATTAAAATAGTCTTTCAAAGCTGCCCTGAGCTGTATAGCTCCACGTTGAGCTCTTCTTGTAGCCCTGGTATCTGGGTGCTCAAAATCAGCAAACAGCTGTTCCACCTCTGCCCTCCACCCCAGCAGAAACTTTTCCCCCTTTGTTTCACAGATTTATGAAGCACGTAGTAGGCAGCTATAACCATTGGGATATTTTTTTCATTGAGGTCTAATCTTGTGAGTAGACAGCACCAGCAGCCTTTCAAACAGCCAAAGGCACATTCAACTGTCATTCTGCACCTGCTGAGGCTGTAGTTAAAGTGCTCCTTGCTACTGTCAGGGTGGCTCGTGTACAGCTTTATGAGCCATGGGAGTAAGGGGTAGGCTGGGTCTCCCAGGACCACTATTGGTATTTCAACATCCCCAATGGTAATCCTTTGGTCTGGAAAGAAAGTCCCTGCTTGCAGCTTTCTGAGCAGGCCTGTGTTCTTAAAGATTCATGTGTCATGCATTTTCCCTGACCATCCTGTACTGATGTCAGTAAAACATCCCCAGTGATCCACTAGTCCTTGCAATACCATAGAAAAGTAGCCCTTTCTGTTGATGTACTCTATGGCAAGGTGGTCTGGTGCCAAAATAGAGATATACATGCCATCTATTGCCCTGTTGCTGCAAAACCATCTACTACATCCTGCGCATTGCCCAGAGTCACAGTCCTTTGTAGCAGGACATGATTAATAGCCCTGCACACTTGCATCATAGCGGATTGCCTAACTCCAAAAGGATTCCTGATTGATTGGTAGCAATATGGTGTTGCAAGCTTCCACACAGCGATCACCACTCGCTTCTCCACTGTCAATGCAGCTCTCATTTTGGTGTTGCTGCACTGGAGGGCTGGGGCAAGCTCCACATACACATCCAGGAATGTGGCCTTCCGCATCTGAAAGTTCTGCAGCCACTGCTCATCATCCCATACTTGCATAACCATGTGATCCCAACAGTCAGTGCTTGTTTCTGGAGCCTGAAACTGATGCTCCCCCATTACCAGTTTCTCCCTGAATGCCAACAACAACCTTACATTGTTTCTTTCCATGTCCCATAGCAAGCTAGTCTCCAAGGAATTGTCATGTTCCCTGCAGCTCTGCAAATACTGCAGGATCAGGCGCGCTGTCCTCACAACAGTCATTACAGTAGTGCAGAGCTGTGCAAGATCCAGGCTTCTCAAACAGATGGTGGACGTATGGGTTTGTGGGGCTTTTGAAAAGAGGCATAAAACGTTATGGGATGCAGATAAAATTATGGGATGAAGAAAACCACATCATGGGACATTGAAACCAGGTTCCCGGTCACCCCTGCGGGACTCGTTTGCCCCCATTGCAAACCCTTCCAAAACCACCCTGCACTAGATGATGGCGAGTTACACAGTGGGATAACTGTGGTGCACTGCTCTCTGCATCGACGCAAGCCCTGCTAGTGAGGATGCACCATAGATAGAAGGACGTAATGTGGACATACAAAAATGATTTAATTACTGAAGCGGTTATACATTGATGTAACTTAGGCTGACTTAATTTTGTAGTGTAGATTTACCCTTAGTAATATAATATAGTAGAATAATGTTGCCACACCATATTTTACCAGGATAATAATGGTCAGCAAATTATGAGTTTTCAAAGGATATCCCACAATGCACGCTTTGTATGAAATTTATCAGAGTCCTGTAAAAGGGGTGAATATAGAGTATAGACTATCAAAATGTCTGGCTGATATATATGTTTAATCTTCTTGGCTGTTAAGCATCTGCTAAATTTTTCGTGCCATGACCTACAATGTTCATACCATATCTGTCTTTTCAATAAAAGCACAGAAAATATTTGCCAGTGTACACCCCTCTCTTGGCTTTACAAATCCAAAAATACACAAATGGAAAGACCTCCCTAACCCTTTTGTGAATATTGCTAAGCCATTGCTACTTCAGTGGAAAAGGTTGTTCCTGCAACTTTCTTGCCTTGTATTATTCTGCTGCCACGCTGTTCTTTTAAAGGTGCATGCTTGGTAATACCATCTCCCAAGTGTGTCATCCTTTTAGACATGGACATCTGTTTAGATGTCAGATCAAGAACACACATGGAATACTCTTACTTATGTTGCAGTGGATTGCATTGTTGGATTCATATTTAAACTTACAGCATGTAGACCTAGCCAGTGTCTGTGCTGGTGCTAAAAACTTACTCTGTTGTGAAGGGACTTAGATTTGCAGGACAGGACTAAAGAGCTAGATTTTAGCCAGCAGTGGGGTCTTCTGTTGCAATGGTAAATATTTTGAGTCAGCATTGGCAACAGGAGGAAGTATTGGGGAGGCTTCTGGAATACAACACACCTAGAAAGGATGGCAGTGTCAGGATTATAGCATCTTGAAATTTAAAGTAGATCAGTAAAGAGTAAAACATTGGGTAGGTGAGCTTACCCAATATAACACGGTAAAAGGCCTAAACCTTATTTAGTGGATGACTGATTAGTGATGTATGAGCTATATATAAGTAGGTTTTGTAAGCCTGCATAATTGTGTGTGGTTGTTGTTACCTCTGTATAAGCTTTTAGAGATGGAGAATATACAAACAAAGGTTTCTGCAAAGAAGACTGACATCTGGTTGTCCTGTTACTAAGCTTTTGTGGTGTCTAAAGAAAACAAGGAAAGTCCCTGTCAAATAATAGGATTGATAGTTTTCTTATCCCTAAGAAGGGGAACAATATGTTATGTAACTTTTATGGTGTAATTCATAACGTTATGTATGGCAATAACTATGTCACAATAGTAAAGGAAAGATTTGGGGTAGCGAAGGAGAAGGTGGAGTGTTGATAAAAGATGATGTGTAATATTGTGTATAAAAGATCATGTCAGAAACTAGAATCTCTGCCTTTCTCCTTGTAAATATAGCCAGTTTCCTGGCCTGCTACATTCCATCTGATCCCTGAGGGGTAAAACTCTGTACCTATGCAAATAAAACATGGTTCTTGGATCTAAGTCAGTATGGCATCCTAACTTACTATGCAGAAGCAGCTGCCTCCGTCTCCAACTGTCCTGATATGGCAATGAAATCGGGAGAGGTTTCCTAAATTGCTTGGCTGCTTAAACCGCGGCGATAGGAGCATGGGGAATTTTGGTACCTGTCTTTATCTCATCCCTTTTTTCTGTATACGGGGGAGAGGAAAGATAGGATCTCAAAGGCGGGGAAGCAGTCTCATAGGCTATGAGCTGCAGATAGCTGCTTTGAGATCCTCTACGCATACAGACTCTCCTCCTGAGAGGTACTGTGAGATAGTATGCTCTGTGAGATAGGGTGCATTGCGGATGTGGATACAGACAAAAGATGATGCGTGGATTGTGGGTCAGATACAAGGTGATTCGTGTGGATTGGATGCGGATCCACATTTTTCTATCTGCGTAGGGCTCTACCTATTTGAAGCTACAGGGCGTGGGGGGTGATGTTGAGACACCAGGATGACACCTAGCTTTAAATCACCTTTATACCCAACATAACTGGCACCATCTTCTCATCTAGGCATTGAGAAAGCTGTATCAGCACCTATATGAAAGGCAAATGGCTGAAACTGAACGCAGACAAGTGGAGAAAGGGAAGCATTTGTATTTGCTTCTCCTATAACGGTTCCCTGTGTTGAGGGCAGGTGCTGTCAGATTACCTCAAATTCAGTGTTGGTGGCCTTTTAGATAGTAGTGTTAGAGCCCACATAGCTACAACTATGAAAAATAACCTTTTCTGTCTCTGGGTGTCCAGAAGGCTCCCTCCCTCTGCTCCAACCTTATTATATTTCAACTTGGCCAATGTGATCCATGCCAATTCCCAAGGTATCTGCATTACAAAATAAATCACCACCACTAATGGACCAGTTGGGGGAGTTTTATGGGCCCCACACTGAGGCTAAGAAATGAATGGATGATGCAGACTGAACTCAACTGGAATCACTAGCAATAACGTACACCTGTTTGCGGCTAAGTAGAGGTCTTTGATCTCCCAGGCTGTCACTCTGGAACTTATTTTGCAAATTTTTCATAAGTAAGGCATACATTTTTAACAGTGAGGGTAACTAATCACGGAAACAATTTACCAGGGTCATGGTGGAGTCTCCATCACTGACAATTTTTAAATCAGTTGGATATTTTTCTAAAAGATCTGCTGTAAAAATTATTTTGGCAAAGCTTGGGGGCCTGTGTTATACAGGAGGTCAGACTAGATTATCACAATGGTCCCTTCTGGCCTGAGAATCTTTGAATAAAAAGTTCTACTTCAGCACATCTATTTAGGTATTTCTAAATTGCCCATCACCAAGGTAAGTGAGCACCTAATTTTATAAAAAGATGCCTGTCCTGCCCATCTATCAAGTTGATTGCCCACATTCATACCATTGAATAACTAATTAGTTAACTTCAATAACCGTTTCAAACAGGCTGCTGCTCCATTAGTTGCATAACAGAAGGTACTTGCAAGGACTTGCGCTTTATTTTGGGCGGGGGAGGATGGTTATAAAAATCTTGATTTAAAAATATAAAAATTATATTATTTCATGTTTTATTTACAAGTTGCTAGCTCTTCACTTTCTTGCCATTGTGTCTTTAATTGCTAAAATGGATATTTTGTAACTGTTTCAAATTAGTTTCCTCAATGTTAGTAGTTTTTGCAAATCCTACCCTTAATGCCTATGTATAGGCATTTAGGTTTCTGTTCTTGAAAATGTTGATACGTGTGTTTAAAAAGTTACTAACTTAAATATATTGAAAGTCTAAATAATTTTTGATTGTTCACCCTGAAGGACTTTTATTTTGAAGTGTCAAAGATCTTATGACACTAAGATGTTTTTAACATAAAATTTTTGCTTCTGATTCTGTGAATATTCTGCAGTTGCTTAATTTTAAACACACGAGTAGTCCCATTGAGGTCAATTGGACTTTTCCTTGGGAGTAAAGTTGTGTACCTGCTTAAGTGTATATAGAATCAGGGCTTTAATTTTCAGTATTTTTTAGCTTATATTAGTTTTGTAAAATTCACATACCCTACCAATAGATTAAAATGTATAACTAAATTATAACTCCATTTTAAAAAAGTCACCGAAGTTGCAGTAGCACACATTTTCAGTTAGTTTTACAAAGTCTCAACCTGATTTAAATAACTTAATTAAAAAAATTATTTAAATTGCTCCATCCTGCTTTATAAAGACAGAGGCTCTCAAGTTTTTGGATCTTGAAGAGCTTACTTTGGTCATTCCTTTCCTGTGAGTAAAGTGGTGTCTAGTTTGCACAGTTCCTGTCTTCCTCATCCAATTCTTTGTCCATGTAGAGTCAGATTGGAAAAACTATCACAGCTCAGATCTGCAAAAGTTGCACATTAGAATGGGAGCAAAAGGCTCCTTATCTGAAAAGAAAAAAACGGTTTAAAAAGATTGTTGAAAAGGTTCTCTTTCTTTGCTTGCAATTTTGTACTGAGCACAGATTAAATAATTAGACATTTGCTTAACACCAGTGATTCGGTCTGTCTCTATTGCAAGCATGCATTTTTGTTTTGGTTTGGTTTTTTAATTCACTTTTTCAAAGGACTCTCAAACTTGCATGTCATTTTCAATCTATTGGGCTAAACTTGGTAGTCGGTGTATGAAGACTCTGTAACTCACTACGCTCTTCTAGGTAATATCAAGCTGTTTTGAGGCCTTTTTTGAGGGACATTAAATGGTAAATTGGTTCTTCTCTCTAATGAATTGCAAACCACAGAAAGCAGGAAAAGGAAGTTATTGCACCAAACCCAAACTGATGTAATTGCTAAGAAGTACTAAAGCCCATTTATTTAACACACTGCAAATACTCTGGGGCCTGTGTTAAAGAAAGGTAAAGTGTGCATAGGTGGTAAATGTCTGGACAATTTTGTGCTTAAATGGCGAGCTTCAGTCAGACTGCCATTTCACAACAGTACAGGGACACAAATAAAATCCCTTGGTACAAAGCGCCAAATAACTCACTGAATCTTAATAGATATTTTTATTTAAAACAGCCCCTAAATAAAAACTTGGTACACTTTCTATTTCAAGAAGAGGCTTGTGATGAATACATCCCTAGGCAAAGGGTCCCTTGTTCTTTGTGAACTGTCATCTCAGACCTGCCAAACTCGCTTTGTAAAATACATAGCTTACAGGTTATTTGTCCGTAAAAGGTAACATGGAAGGTCTCCACTGAAAATGTGTAATTTATCATCATTCGTAATCACTGCGAGACATATGGATGAGTAATATTTAAGGAATAATGTATCGATGCTGAAAATTGTGCCCTTTTGCTCTTGAAGTAAAGGTTAGTTACCAGGGAATCATATGTCTCATATTGTTACCCTTCCCTGGCTAGCCAATTATATAATGTGGTGTTTAGTTGTCTACCCTGGCCCCATCCCAGAATAGTTAATGGAAATCCAACAAAGACAACTGCAAACAATCAAAACCACTTAGAGGTAAAAAGGAACCTTGTAACAGACAGGATTGCCCAGACTATGAAAGAGTGTTTCAGTATAACACCAGAGAGACGCCCTGGGTCCATTCACCAAGGAGTCATCTTGGTGAGCTGGAGCAGGTTTCATGAAAGTTTGGATCCTGTTTCGGCAATGGAATGAATTTGGAGGGGGAGAGGGCTTACTTTATTAGATAGGAAATGTAACCATTAATAAGTGTGGGCCCTACTTCATGTTTTATGATTTTGCTTTATATTGTAACCAATTTCCATCACTCTTTTGTTTCTAGCTGAATCTCTGTTCTTATAATACAACAAAAGATGTGGGTTATACAAGAGCAGTGACCTAAGGTAAAACTGGGGTACAGTGCTCCTTTGGGGGCAGAGGATCTGGGATGTCTGTGAGAAGCCAGCTGGATATCACTGGAAAACACTTTGAGAGGACTGGGGTGCACTCTTGTGAACCTGCAGGGTGAATACGGGGCTGGCATAGCCCAAATGAAGGTGCTTGAGTGGCTCAAAGGGTGGTGGTGGTAAGGAGCTAACACCCAGCTACCACAAGCAAGACTTGCTCATCCTGGAGACAGAGGGTTACAAGGTGACTCTCAGTCCTGGATTCCCTGAGAACTGTCACAGGGTCTCTCCCATTACTGATGGAAACCACACTGCGCCCCCTCCCTCCCTTCTTCCCATCCAGGCCACGCGCAGGCTGTCCGAATGCTGACACTGCCCGTCCTGTGGAGTTTGATTTGAATTTTCCTCCCCGTGTGGGAGCGGCTCGGTATGCTTCCATTCCATCGCTCTTTAACTCTTCCCATTCCATGCTCCTTTGCACTTCCATGTGATCACGCTTTTTTTAAAAGGTGCAGCTGGCTAATGTTCAGCCTTTAGCCCAGGGGTCCGTTGTGTTCCTGAATGCAATAAACGATGGCCCTTGAAGGCAACTGTGTTAAGAGGAGGATTTGTATCTGATTATAAACTGAAAATGTGTTCTGTGAGCCACCCAGTGATTTTAATACCAGCCCCCTCTATCTTTTTACTGTGGGGAGGAGGTAGAAGTCTGTCCAACTACCTGCTTCTCGGTTCCCAGGAGCAGCTCTGGGATGAGTTGGCAGCTCTGAGCAGCTACCCTTCTTCTCCTGCTGCAACTGTTCAACAAGTCCACAGCTGGCCCCTGCTGCATTGCAGGGGAGGGAGAAGAATTATTCTGGCTCTTCTATTGCCTGTTTCTCTGCTGTGCTGTAGGAGCCTCAGAGTTTTGATTGTCACCTCTGGACTGTGGTGGAATAATATGTTCGGCTCTTGGGCTGGAAAGGTTAGAAACAACTGGTGTAGCTCTGTTTAAAAAATCACTAATGAGATGATGTAGTAAGCTGCTCTCTCTCTGGGCATAGCCATCGTAATGCAAGTTACAGGTCCTAGCCTCTGTTAACTGCGCAAAGTGTACGTCTAATTGCTAGACATGATGCCAGTGTATTCTCTGTGTTGATAGGCAGGTGGTTAGACATTATGGTAGTCCATTAGTAGTTATAGTCAAGAATGATAAATCAGGATGAGATTACTATGGAGATATAATGGCATCTGCATTAATCCTTAACGAGTTCAGAAGAATTCATTGTAATACTGAGGAATGGGAAGTAACTGGGGTTTTACAGTAAAATGTTTCATGCTGTAACTTTGGACAACTTTAGTTCCAGCTACTTTTAAAATCAGAAGGAAGAGGAAGCAAGAACAAGTTGTTCTGGTCAGAAACTATTTTTAACTGAATTCTGGGCCCATGATTCTGTGGAATCCCAGAGCAATTGCTGTAACTTCCAATGAGATGTAAAACTGAGGCCCTGATCCACTTGTCATTAAAGTTGCAAGGCACTTTTTGGGCTGTTTATTCCTAGTGTACTGAACGGAATCCATCTTAAGTAATTATGATCTGCCATCCAGATTCTGTCTACCGCCCCTTTAGTTTCAATCGGGTATTGCATTTCCAAACCTAAAATGTTATATAGCATCTCTGTTTCACCCTAGAGTTGGCTGCAGTTTCATTGCTAGGTAAAGTGATTATGTATGTCGCCAACTCTCATGATTTTATCTCAAATCTCTCAATATTTTTTTTAAAAGCCCAAACTATTGGAGTTGTGACTATATGAGAATCTCACTTTTTTTTTTTTTTTTTTTTTAAATGAAACTATATAGCCCTCATGGTTGTGGAGAAATCTTTGAAAACATTACCCAAGTGTACTTAAACACCAGAAGGCAAATTGCATTCCTATCTTTATGCAGCAGATGTGCACATTTAAGAGATGTTGGATGCTAGAAAAGTGCTCTGTTTGTAATGTTTTCCTCCCCATTTCCTACTAATCACATTTCTGAGGAATATGTGATTGGTAACACATGTTGTGAACGTATTTGTTGCTTTTCAAAAATGTCCTAGCAGACTGTTGTTACAGAATAAAGTCGCAAATAAGAGGGGATGTGTATTCTTGAGTAAGGAGCCTCTGATCGTTGTGCAGTTCTGAGCATAAAAACCTCTGTCTGATTTCTTGAAAATTTGACAACAGGTTTCATGAGCTATTAATGTTGCTAAGTTTGCTTTACATTGAAGCAGCATAAATTCCGTATTTTCTGTTGCTAGACTAATAGGTACAAAAGAGGAAAAGATCTGTGTACTCCACCCTCCATTAATATATGATTGTTCATTAATGCACATTTCCTAATTAATTAATACGATTGTCCACATTAATGCACATGTCCAGCCTTGCTTTAAATGTTTCAAATGTCAGAGTGGGGGTGACATCCACCACTTCCCTTGGGAAATTATCTCACAGTCTAGTAGATCGTACTGTCAGGAAGTCTGTTCTGTTGTACTAAGTGTTTTGGCTTGCTTTACTCCAAATCTATGTATATTGCAAATGTTACCTGTTTGACCAAGAACCTTTATATTCCTGAGAAATTCATCTAATTGAGACACTAGTTCTAATTGAGACCCTGAAGTCCTGCAATCATGCACTATGCCTGCCCCAACAAAAAGGCTGACCATGAGATGTGGGGCAGGGGGGTGGAGGGGGCAAGTAAAGAGAAGATGGTGGGAATCCCCTTTTGGGCATAGGAGTGCTTTGTCTGGCTCTGCTGCAGTCCTTGTGACTGAAGGGTTCCATAAGAGAATTCCTTTCATATGTTAGCTTACAGGATAGTGTCTGATGTGGGGCCTGGTAGGATTCATCCTTAGAGAATCCAGAGGATCCCCTCTCCTTCAGGGGGAATCAAAACTATCAACCAAGCTTATGCTCTTCTATATCTCAAGGCTTTAGAAAATGAACAGTCAAAAATGAGTTTTGCTGATATCTTTTTCTTTTAAAGTTAAACCCAGTTCATTGGGGTACACTGCAGAAATTGGTAAACATGAATCAAGTTAAGTGAATATTCTCTGAGATGTTTCCATTTTACAGTGGTCACAGGGATACTGTCATGCTGAATTTTTTCCCTGCTACTTCCAAAATTCCACAAGTGGGCTGGGACTGTGCTCTGGGTTTGATTTTGTCATTTTGGTTTGATCCTACAGAAATACGTCATCCATTCTATTGGCCTCGGCAGGCCTATTGGGAAATGGAAGATGCCTGGAGTGTCTGCAAATATTCAGGCAGCTTATCTGCAGCAGACACATATAAAACAAATGAATGATTACTTTCCCATACTAACTTCACATAGGATCACTCGGGCTATGTCTGTACTGCCCTGCAGTTCAGACTGCTGGAGTGTGAATAGTACTGCATCCCAAAGGGCTGCATTGTAACTCCCCCATGTGAAGGCTGCGGTTGCAAACGAAGAGGTTACTACTTGGCATTCATATAGTCCCAAAGAGCATTTTGGTGCATGCTGCTATTCACACCCCCATAGTCCGAATTGCAGAGCAGTGTAGACAAGCCCTTGGAGAAACAGTATGGGGGAAGGACATCTTGACAGCATGCCAACTTGACCAGGTTCCTTGCTGTATTGAGAAGGGGCTGCTTCTGCTTTTCCCATTTACTCATTCCGTAAAGTGTTAAATATAGGGAATTAGAGAAGTATTGAAAGACTAAAAGTGCTGCTGATTATTGCTTTGTTCCAAGAGTTCTTCATTCCTAATGAAGATCTATGAATTGTTCCACTTCTTCCAAAACATGCACATTTTCCTGACTTTGGTAGTGGGGAGGAGCATGGAAGAAAAGGAGACGGTTCCATTGATTTTTTTTACAAGTTCTGGAATGCAGATGTGTGTCCTACTTAATTGATAGGTCCATCAAGTTTAGTATTCTCTTTTCTCCTGTACTGTATTAGATTACTAGAATAGCCACTTCTGTACCATTATACGGTATCCTAGACATATGCCCTCTTTTTAAAATTATAGGACTGGGAGTTGGCCTCATAGTGTTTAAAAAAAAAAAAAGGGGTGGAGGGGGGGAGGTTAGTTAATAATGTGGAAAGAAATGCAGTGGTTTAAATGTTTACTCTTTCAAGGTCCCTCCAGTTAAGGGTCTTTTAATGTTTGAAGGAAGAAATTCTGCAGAACCGTACTGGCTGTGCAGATAAGAGAATTAATGACTGTATTGCAAAAGGATCAGCTTTTTTTCCTGAGGTAACAGAAAATTTCTTGCTTAGAAACAAAAGATACTGGGGAAGGAAGGGAGAGGGGCAGGAGAAGGAAAATGGCTGATTGGGAATCGCAAATGCAGGATGATATTCATTTTAGGAGAAGATAAGCAAATAGCTCCCAGTTCCACTTAACGTGTTCTTCAGGGGGAGGTAACAATAGCAGGAGGCACGAAACCCGTTTGGTGAAGATTTGCATTTCAAAAAGATTGGCGCAGCTATTAATTCCTTCCGTGGAAGGTCCGGAAAGGCATTTCATCAGAACACAATGTCCTGTTTTAAATGATTAAAGGAATCTGGGTACAGGAAGAAAGTAGGCAGCTGCTTTGGCAAAACGAGCGCGAGCTCAATAATATAGAATAGTTAAGCTAAAACCATTCTGAAGCTGCAAGTGTCTGTGTCTTGTGGCACTCTGATATCCCTTCTTCCTGGGCTGCTTGGCAGATGTGTGTTGTTTCGTTTTCTGCTTTTTGCTGTGGTCGAAATGCACGTAGTAGAATTAGTTAAGTTGAAGCTGGAGTCAAAAGTCTCCTTTCCCCCTATTTCTTTTGCTGTCCGTGTGGGACTGTGGAATCAAACTGGCTTGAGTCCAGCCTAGGAGAAAAGGTTAAATGAATCTGACCCTGCAAACACTCTTGCTAATTATATTTACCTTCTAGTCAGTAAGTATGTTCCAGGATTCGGGATAAACTCTGGAGCCTGTTGCTGAGCTCATGACTGACACACAAGGCAGCTGCCAACAGAGGATACAGTCTCTGCAAACTCTATTGAATAGACTTCCTTTTGGTTGAGAGATTTTTAAACTTTGGTTTCTAAAAATAATTGCAGTAAATTTGGTGCTGGTGAAAAAGTGTTAAATTCACAGCCCTGAAGCCTGAAAGGTAGCAGATCTCACTCACACTGCACAATCCTAGACTTGCGTACAAATGAGCATGAAGGGCAGTGGTTGTATATTTGATGCTTCAGTCAAGCAAAACTGGAGATCTGACTGTCTTGCGAAGTGGTCCCTTGCACCTTTTGACAAAGATCAGATGATCACCTGACATTTATTGTTTAAAAGGGACCTTATGAACTTGAAAAATCACACTTTTGGAGTATCTGGTTCTCTCTGTAGTTACACTGATCCTTAGTGTTACTTCTAACGGAAAGGAGCCAATTGAAAGAGGATGGAATAATTCTCTCTTCAGTTTTACTTTGTGCATTTGGTAGCACTTAGACCACAATTTTTAAACCTGGCTGCCTAAAGTTAGGCTTCCAAAGCCATGTTTGGGCACCTGAAAAAGGTAGCCTGATTCTCTTCTCCCCTGCCCTACTCGCTCTCCCAAGATGTGCCCAGCCACATAATTCAGTAGGAACTGTGAGTATTCAGCACCACTGAAACTCAAGCCACTTATTTGGACGCCTAAATATATATATTTGGGAGCCTAACTTTAGGCATCCAGATTTGAAAATTTTGGCCAAGGAACGCCTTCCACTCGTGGCTAGCTTTCCCTCTTGTGACTGTGATTCAAGTTTTTGATTACTTCAGTTTGCTGTGTCAGGGGCTGAAGATGACAAAAGCAGTAACTTATACAATATACTGAACCTGGCTGCTCTTAAACAACAAAGGCCAGTGGGCTCCTCACTGGGTCCCTGTTCTTTCAGACAAAATCCTCATGCTAATTTACAAACCCTCAATGGGTTTAGGACTTGGTTATCTCAACCACTTACCTATCCACAACTCACGAAGACAGCTGTGCTCCAGAAAGAACGCAGTTAGGGAAGCCCTGCACAAGACTTCCTGGGACAATGGGATCGAGTTGTGGAACATTTTACTAGAGAAGATCAGACTCAGCCCAATTCTGATCATGTTCACATCAAATGCAAGTTCCTTCTTTTTACGTTCCCTGCATTTTCGTGGTCAGTGAGGACATGGGAAGAAAAAAAGGGACAGGGACAAAACCCTATATTGAGAGAGATCACTTTTGGGTGCTTCTTGAATTGCTGTATTTGGCACTAAGATATCACAGTGGAAGGATGCTTATGGTTAAGGCACTAGACTGGGACTCCAGAGATCTAGATTTTGTTCCCTGTCTTCCAGTGTGACCTTGGGTAAGTCATTTAGTTTTTTGTGTCTCAGTTCCCCATCCTTAAAGTGGAGCAATAATACTTCCCTTCTTGCACATTTTGTTTGTCTTGTCTATTCAGATTTGTAAGATCCCTGAGGCTGGGGACTGTCTTACTATGTATACGGTATTGAGCCTATGGAATTCTGATCTCAGTTGGAGCCTCTTTATACTACTGGAATATGCATAATGAAGAAGATTGATGCCTTCAGTATTTGTAAGAGCCTTTTTTTGGCCAGGTCTACACTACAGACTTACATCGGTATAACTACGTCACTCAAGGGTGTGAAAAACCCTGAGCAACATACCGACCTAACCCCGTTGTAGACAGCGTGCTCTCTTGTTGACGTAGCTACTGTTTCTCGGGGAGGTGGATTAACTACACTAACAGGAGAAGATCTCCTGTTGGTGTAGTAGCACCTTCACTAAATGCTACAGCTGTGCAGCCACACCGGTGCAGCTGCAGCATTGTATGTGAAGACAAGCCCTTTGTGTTGAGAATTAAGAGCATCAGTCTGTGTTTAGCTCCATTCTAACTTTTAATCGTTATGGTTCACCTTTTAACTACAAGAGACAGATGTACATCTTCTGCTTTGGAATTTTCTGGTATGTATTGTTGTATCTAATGAAGTAGGTTTGATTTAAGGAAGTTAAGTTATGTCTGGCTAACCTGAAACTCCTGTATTCAGCCCATCTTTCTCAGGAGTAAAGGTGATTTGAGTTAATGACAAGCTCAAGACCATTATTGCTGCTGCTGTTACTACAAATGTGAAGGAGTTAATGCTTATTTCTCCAAGTCAGTTTGCACTTGAATTTTAACTGAAGACATTAGGTCACTTTTTAAAAACACACTATCAAGTAGAGTAAATAAAACTCAAAATTGGCACACACTGCTGTGTGCTTCTAAGAGGGAGAGAAGTAAGTTTATTGGCCTACTGGGACTTGTTTTAATTTTGCTTGGTCTGATAGAAGCATTTATGGAACCAAACTTTAGTGCATACTGGGGGAAGAGGGAGATACACAGTATTATGTGCCTTCTGTATAAAACGTCTCTTGAAAGCTGAGGGATTTGAATTTTATGCCATCATGCCTGTTTATAAATTATCTGGTTTTTTTACTAATAGGGTTTTAAGAGTGTTGAGATTCTGCAGGCTTCTGAGGGTTTGGCTACACAGCAGCTGGGAAGGTGCTTCCGAGATCAGGTGGACAGAGAGGTAGGCGCGAGGTCTCTGGCACCCTACAAATGGCAAGGTGGCTGCTGGGGCAGCATGGGTGGTGACTCATGCTGGCCACCTGAGTACAAGCCAGCTCAACCGCCCTGAGTGTGTATTTTGGTGACTAGCCTGAGCCACTGCCGCCACACTACTATTTTTAGTGCACTAGCTCTGCTTAAGTTGGTGCGTGTCTGTCTACCCATGCTGGGAAGCACCTCCCAGCTGCTACTGAGAAACTTTGGTGTCTCAAGCTGCTCTCACCATGAGAATTTTGCTGATTATTTTTTTTTAAGATGCCCTTTTGAAACGGGTTCCAGAGGGGTAGCTGTGTTAGTCTGTTTTTAGCAAAACAGCGAGAGTTCTGTGGCACCTTAAAGACTAACAAATTTATTTGGGCATAAGCTTTCGTGGGCAGAAACCCACTGTGTTGGTTTGAAATAGATTTCTTCACTATAACACCAGCGTGTGCTATATGTATGCTATATGATTAGGCTTGGCAGGATTCATAATTTTTATTTTTTCAAATTTTGACGAATAATATCATGTTTATTTTAAAGCTTTTTTTCCTGATTTTTATCCATTTCAGTTTTTCAGTTGCTCAAAATTGTGGGTTTTAAGCACTTGTTTTTTATTTTTAGCAATTTAAATTTTCACAGTTGCAGGAAATTGAGGGATCAGACCATAAGGGGATGAGACAATATTTATTTAATGACACTAGATGTTGAGATTCAAAAAGCTAAAGCTTTATAACTGTTAAAACACAAATTGTCAACTTCAGATGTCGAAATATACACAGTAAATATGCTTAAATCAAATTCTAAGTTCTCAAGCAAAATTTTTCTTTCTTTGCTGTAAATTTTGATTATCACCAATGGAAAATTTTGTTGGTTTGTATGTGTACAGTGAAATCTACATTTACTGATAAAACCCTAATCCTTCCAAGCCTAGACATGATTCTTCGAGGTCATAATGTTGATTCCTCAGTTTGTGCTCAGTTCTTCATTTAAAAATCGCTGTCAGGCTGTCTTGCGGTTTTAGGTGAAATCCTGCATTTTACGTGCTTTCCCTATTCAAGTGTATAGCAATTACAGCTATGATTTGGTACATTCCGTTCACTGTCTTCATCTTATCCAGAACTTAACCTGTTACAGAAAATTTCACTAAGGGCTATATCTACACTGCAATTAAAAACCTGTGGTTGGTCTGTACCTGCTGACTTGGGCTCAGGCTAAGGGGTTGTTTAATTGCGCTGTAGATGTTCTGGCTCAGGCTGGAGCCTGGGCTCTAGGACTTGCAAGGCAGGAGGGTCCCAGAGCTCGGGCTCATCTACACCACAATTAAATCGCCTCTTTGTCTGAGTCCTGCAAGCCCAAGTCAGCTGGTATGGGCCAGCCGCAGGTGTCCAGTTGCAATGTAGACATACCGTAAGGGTTCAGTGTCTATGAAGCAGGTACTGTCTCTGATCTAATCTGTCTAAGTACTTGTGTGACCCTGATTGTTGAACTGATGGCGGTATGGTACTCTGCTTTCAAGCCTTTTTCCCTATATAGGTATTCCTATATTTCCTGAATTCCTTATTTCCCCTCTTTCCCCTAAACCATTGTTGTTCCATGTGTGAGTGGAGCAACAAAATGAAGCGGATATGGGTAAAAAATTAGAAAGTGCCTAAGTCCCATTTTGCAGATGATTTAGGCACTTGGCACTTTTGAATATTGTACCCTGGACCTTAAAAAATCTACATGCTTCCATCTGTAAATTCATATTTTTATGGCGGTGTTACTCATAACTGAATTATGAAGTAACCACTTTAGCCAGGGGCAGATAAAATGGGGTTAATTTATATTATGGTGTGACGTTCCCCTAGTGCAATCTGTGTCACCCCAATCCCCCACTCTTGGAGCCTGTCTTACTCTGCTCTTCTGTGAAAACTCCCACTCCTGGGCTGTTCACACACAGCCTCCAGCAAGCCAGTTGCTCCCAACTCGATGAGTGAGTGTTTCTAGCCAGCCACTCTTTGGATTATACAACAGAATGACCTCAGGCACTACCCCCAGTCCCAGATGCAACCTTAGGGACCTCCATCTTACAATGTTCAGTGCTGCCCACTGAACAGTGCAAGCTCATAATAGTTCGTCACTTTAACCAAGAAATTGATATGCACTGGCCTTGATACTCCCAGTGAAGTCTTCAGCACACTTCAACCCAAATACACAGCTTTCGGTAAAACACACATTTATTGAATACAGAAGGATTTTAAGTGATGATAAGTCAAAGGGTAACATGTCAGATTTGGTTAGGGTAAACAGAAGCAAAACGCATTCTAAACGAAGCTTACCACTTTCAGCAACCGTACAAACGTAGCCAGCTTGTGGTGAGAATCAGCTGAGTCCCCTTCAACCAAGCTCTGTCCTTTGGTCAGCACTTCAGTTGCTTGGTGGTGTTTGGAGATGGAGATGGAAGAGAGAGCATGGCAAACGTCTCCGCTTTTTAAAATGTTCCTTCTCCCCTCTGGGGCTTTGCCCCCCTCCTCCCCCCTCAGGGTCAGGTGATAAACAATGTCTTTGTATGGTCTCATCCAGGTTCCTGGAAGGCTGAGCTGGGTTTGTTCTATACATGCCTTTATGAGGTGTGATTTGGCCCCCTGTTCTTCAGCAGCCAGTGCCAGAGTGGCTCCCCCATTAAGCTGAACCGTCCCATCCCCCCACTCAGCACTGGCAGCCCAGGTACCACTCCAGGTGGAATGAGAGAGCCAGTGAGCAAAGGTGACTGGCTTCAGCATGCATGTGTGTGTGAATGCATGGGCGTGGCATGCTTTGTCCCCTCAAATACAGCAGTCAAACTATGCCTGTGGGGAACACAAATGGTTATTTGAAGGCTGAATTAGATACTGGATTTGTTTGGATTTATGAATTTGAAAGGTAATTTTTAGTCTTGTATAGAAGACATGTCAGCTTTAATACCATAACTTCAACCTTTGCTAAATTGCTTTATCAAAAATCTGTATACTGCCTTTTGCCTGCACTTCACTCTCTTATCTGGTTTCCCTTGACCCTGAAATGAACCTTTCTAGGCACTGAACACTTTCTCACACAAAGGAAGGACACTTCTATTCTTATGATTAGTGTTTTCATCTTTTGATGTATTTTTCTGGATGTGCATCATGCCGACAGTGGGCAGATAAAATTAGAATAAATAAACTGATGTGTAAATGGTGGACTCTGTATTTGAAACAAGTTGAAAGAAATTCCATGGACAAAACAAAAGATACCATTTAACTTTAGGGCTTTCATCCCTCCTGTAGCCAAGGAGAATCTCATGAGATTTCTGATTTTGGATTGTACTAATGAGGGGTTGACTTCTTGCCTGTTTCTTGTTCGGAGCTCTGTTCCTGGTCTTGGAGCAAGTGTCTGGTACGGAGTACTGGTGGAGCTAAGGAACAATAAGTACCAGATCCATGGGCAGATCTTTTAATTCGAGTGAATTGCTTCATCCCTCTGAACTGTCTGGTTCATAGTGAGATTACTTTCCCATATTCTAGGGGACTCCATGATCTGGTTTTTTAAAAAAAAGGCTGAAGCAGCAGCTCAGAGAGGATGCAGCTGATTCTTGGGCTATACAGATAGGGAAAGAATGAAAGGGGTTTAGGTAGAATGGAGGTGGAGCGGAACGTTCGGCAGAAATAATTTCTGTCAAGAGAAGTTGACTTCAAAAAGGTACCCACAATAATTTATTAACTTCTCAGGAACACATGCATGTACACCTCCCACTATTGATCAAAACCAACATAATATACAGTATTTTTCTACAGCTTGGTATATATCGCGTCTTGTACTACCGTGAAATATGCCCATAAATGAATGTGAAATGTTAGCTTTGACCCATGCTTCCGTCTGTAGTACATTGTTTAACAAAGTAATAGTGAAACTCTTTGAGGTAGAGGCATCAGAATTAAATTTACAGCATTAACTCTCTTAAATGACTGTGTCACTATCACTGGTACTCTATTAATGCAGTCTTCCCATATCAGGCTGGACGCTCTGTACATTCTTTGTTCTTTGTTTAGTAGCTGCCTTCAATCAGTTCAAATGATGTATATTGAACTTCAGGTATTCACAAGAGACCATCAAGTCCAGGAAAGCCATTGAGCTACTGTATAAGAGGAAGATGTTTTGGTTTTCATTTTAAAATCCTCTACTGGTTATTGTAATGTAATATTTTATGAACTTTCGCCCACTTTCCAACAATTGAACTCACAATCTGAGTAGACCTGCTAGAGCCCAGTTATTACAACAGCAGTCTGAGCTTGACACACCGATTAACTGGCGGACAGATGTATTCAGTGGACTGAAGTTTCCAAGTGGAGTAACTCTAAGCAACAGATACAGAAGTAATCCAATCTTGAGGTGACAGAGGCAGAGATCCCTGTGAGATTGTCATCACCAAGCACAAATGAAAAATGTCATTTTGTCCTCTGCTGTTACATAAATGTTTGGGAGCAAGTGAGATTTCAACATGACCCCCAGGTTGCAAATCTCAGAAACAAATAATGGTAGATGCTCTCTCTCAGTCAAGAGGAGTGATATAATCTCAGTTTAATCTCTGAGCCCACAACCCTCATTCTTCTCCTGGAAAATTACTGATATAAATATATCTAAATAGACATTAAACTGGTTTAAGTATTTCTGTTAGAGGTTTGTACCCTTTTAAAAAAGATTGATTTTTAAATTGATGAAGTTAAAGGCCAGAGAACCACTGCAGGGTTACTCAATCAACCCATGGTAATGCTCACAGTTACATCACTGCCATTTCATGATGATCATTATCAAATGCAGCTCATAGATGTAAAAGAACAGTATAGTTCTTTGGTCTTTGTCAGTGACCAAGGAATAGAGCCTCCTGGTTGTCTTCGTCAATATCTAGGCTTTCAACCAGATTGATTTGAAGGCTTAAATTAAAAAAAACAAAAACAACAAAACAAAAACTGACTTCGAATATGCTGGAATTGCTTCACCGTTTTAACTATCTTTTCTGAAAAAGGAGATTCAAGATAGGGCAGTAACTGGTGAAATTGTCAGCATCAAAAGATGGTTTCTTGAGCAAAAGTGTAACAATTGCTCTTGGTATAAATACAGTGTCACTATATCCTTTAGGGATGACAATCTTGTCCAATAACAATTAGTAAATGCTTATGTCACCATATCTGCTCCTTCCAAAATCACTTCTTGTCCCTATTGAAGAGAGTAACGTGGCCTACTGTGTAATGTTACTTTAAAACATTTTGGATTGAAAAACGAGTAATCCTGTATATGTACGAGATAAGGAAATAAATGAAAGCCAGATGTGACTCAGCCCAGATAGGAATAAATCAACATTTTTGGGTTTGCAGGAAGCTGTCAGAGTTGAAGAGAATATCTTCATTCCCTGAAGGACTGTAACTGACATTTGTAATATAAGCTCACAAGTATTGTTAGATCCTGAGTTACTCGATAGCAGTAACAGTCATGTCACAAAGGTTTGTCAATTTGCACTTTGTAAGAAGAATGTACCCTCTTTAAAGCAGACATTGCTACAGCTATTCATGCCTTTTGCTCAAGAGTGGGTGACATTAAAGTACTGTATATGGATCTGTATGTTGGAAACTAAAGCGAGTGGAGAATGCAGCTGCATGATAAATAAGGGTGGTGGTATGTCAGAACATGTAAGGCCAATGCTTTGTGATCTGCACTGGCTGCCAGTTCAAGACATTTGAAACCTGTAAAATACTGAATGGTTTGGGACCTGGTTACTTGAGAGACCATGTTATATTGCATGTTATATTGATACCAATAGAGGCACTCATACTGGAACTACCTTGATTTAAGAGGTAAGAAGTTGTTGGAGGATATACTCCATGAGGAATCCTTTATTTTAGAATTTATTCTCTCCTACTGCCCCTTCCCTGAGTCCACCAGAACCCATATTGTTAGCCTTCTAGGCATGTTGCAAAGCCCAGCTCTTCTCTTGGGCATTTGGAGAAGAGGTAATTTAGCATTCTTCTTTGAGTGTTTGCTCATGTCCATTCCATGCTAGGTGTGTGTGCACCGCATGCACAGTTGCCAAGGACTTTCCCCTCAGCGGCATCTGTTGGGCCGGCTCTAGCACCCTCTGGAGTCACACACGTGCGGCAGTATAAGGGGTTTTTTCTTACTGCCCATGATGGTTTCCTGGAATGATCCTTCTTGTTCTTGCAAGGCTTCTTCCCAGTGGTTTGGACTTTTCTGCCGTATATTGTATAGTTATTGTAGTAAGAGTATGTAGTTCTTTGTTAGTGTGTATAGTAGAGTTAGAAGTTGTCCCTGTTGTTGAAGGACTTTCACCCCAGGATGCTCTGGTCCCTGGGCTTCAAGCTGTGTACCTCCTGCAGCAAGCCAATGCCTGTGAATGACCCACATTCTTAACAGTTCAAAGTGCCTCGGGGAAACTCACGTTAAGAAGAAGTGCCAGATCTGCAAGGGCTTCAGACCATGCACATGAAAGGACAGGGATATTTGTCTAAAGGCTTTACTCATGGAGGCAGCCCTCAGATCAGTCTCAGAGCCAAACTGCTCTGAATCTGCACCGAGCACTTTGGCTGCCATGTGAAGCACTCCACTGGCACCATGCTCTTCACGCCCCCATTCTCCATCCCCAGTGACAAGGAAGAAGTATAAGAAACAGTGCATCGAGAGAGAGCACTCTCCAGTTCCAAAGAGAGACAAACAGGGAGTGACCAGCAAGTGAGACCTGCACCGGGCCCCTCCTCTTCCCCAGGACCTCTGATGGCTACTCCGCCATAGGCAACTCCAGCCAGAGCACTGAATCCGATCCAGGACCCATCTCTGACTCCTGAGAGCAGCCATAGGACCCATGTACCTGCGGACCCTTTCAACCCCAAAGTATTTCCAGGCAACAAAGGATCTGATGTCCCTTCCGATCTCCCTGACTTCACAAGGCCTCCAGCCAGTCAAGAGGACTGGAGATAGAGGGAGCAAGAAGCGCTGAGCTCCAGCACAGCATCGTTCAGGGGCAAACTCGCCATGGTCCAGAGGCAAACTCGCCATGGTCCTGACACACTGGCCTCCAGCCCATCGCCGGTCCCGAGTTTCCTGGCACCACCTGAAGTTGGAAGTGGGTACTGCGCCATCATGGTCTGCAAGGAAAGAATCCTCTTCGGAATCCGAAGTGGAATCATTCGCTCCACCTAAGACCTACCAGTAGCCAGCCTATGCACCAGACTTTGGTGCCGTACATGGCCATCGAGCCACTGGCCAAGGCAGTGACAGTATTGGAATCTGTGACCGTTTCCCCCAGAACCAGTCCCCTCTTCCCACCGCTCGTAATCAGGGGTGTCTGAGAGGTGAGCCACCATTTCGTCCCATCCAACACCAGATCCCGAGTCCAGTACTGACCCCAGTGCCAAGGGTTAAGAAATGGCCCCAATAGATGTGCTGGAGAAAGAAGAGGCCTCCAGTGTAGGCCTCTTCCTATTCATCACCGGATGAGGAGGTTGCAGGTCCTAGAAATCTGCTCCTGCCAGATGACTTCAGGGCCTATCAAGAGCTCCTGAAAAGAGTCACCGCAAACTACGGACTGGAAGTCGAGGAGCTCAAAGGTTTGCACACAGCCGAATTGACATCCTGACTGCAGTGACTCCCTCCAGAGTCAGCCTGCCTTTTAACAAGTCAATGATGGGACCTGTCTGGGCACTGTGGCAGACCCCTACTTCTCTCCTCCCTACCTCAAAAAGGGCAACCCAAAAAATAAAGGGACCAAGAGACTGGACATGTTTGGATGCAAGGTTTATTCGACGGGCAGCCTCCAGGTGCGTATCTCCAACCAGCGGGTTCTGCTAGAGAGGTATGATTTTAACCTGTGGGACTCATTGTCCAAATTTAAGGACTCCCTGCTGCAGGAGTCGAGGCAGGAGTTCACGGCCATCCTGGAGGAGGGTAAGGCAGTGGTCAGGACCTCCATCCAGGCAGCTCTGGATGCAGCTGACTCAGCAGCCAGGACTATCGCGTCAGCAGTCATCATAAGGCCCTGTTCGTGGCTCCAATCATTGGACCTCCCATACAAAGTGCAGCAGTCTATCCAGGACCTTCCCTCGCAAGTGCCTCCCTGTTCTCTGAACAGATGGACTCCAAGCTTCGAGGACTTAAGGGCCACCCTTCACTCCTTGGGGCTCTACAAAAGAGAGAGGAAGGGTTATAAGCAGCACCAACCCCTCTTTCTTCTACCTCAGCCTTCCAGTCGGGCTCACATAGATGTCCCAGAAGGGTCAAGCAGGCCTTTTGAAGGCATGCCCAAGGACAGTATACCAGTCTCAATGCCAGATATATCCCCCTTTTTGTTTTTTGGACCACCTGTCACTCTTCAGCCTAACATGGTCATGTATAAAATCGGACCCTTGGGTACTCAGCACTATAACAGTTGATTACACCCTCCAATTTTCATCCACCCCTCCCTTCCACCCCCCACCCATTCCTCTTCAGGGACCCTTCTCACAAGCAGCTTCTCATCCAGGAGGTGCAAGCCCTCCTACGTGTGGGGGCCCTAGAGGAAGTTCCTCGAGATTTGAGCGGGAAAGGCCTCCTGATATTTCCTAATCCCAAAGCCCAAGGGGGGGTCTACAGCCCATCCTGGACCTGCATTGCATCAACAAATATCTCAAGAAATTGAGGTTCCACATGGCCTACATTATTCCCTCCCTGGATCCAGAAGACTTATATGCCACCCTCACTTTAAAGGATGCTTATTTCCACATCTGCATTTTCCACAGTCACTATCCAACGTATTAATGAAATATTGAATGATTTCAGACCCAGGACAGAACCCTGCAAGGTCCCACTGGATAAGTCCTCCCATTTGGACAGTGAACCATTAATAACTACTCTTTGAGTATAGTCTTTTAACCAGTTGTGAACCCACCTTATAGTAACTTAATCTACCCCACAGTTCCCTAGTTTACTTATGAGTATGTCATGTGGGACTGTGTCAAAAGCATGACTAAAAACAAGGTCTATCACATCTGCTGTTTATCCTCTATCCACTATGCCAGAACCCTGTCAAAGAAGGAAATTTGGGTGGTTTGGCATGATTTGTTTTTGACAAATCTATGTTGGCTACTATGTATAACCCTATTATCCTCTGAGAGATTCTTAAAAACTGATTGTTTAGTAATTTGTTCCAGTATCTTTCCAGGAATTGAAGTTAGGCTGTGACTGGTCTAATTCCTTGGGTCCCCTTTGTTTCCCTTTTAAAAACAGGTGTACTGTGTTTTCCCTTCTCCAGTGCTCTGAGATCTTACCCATCCTACATGAGTTCTCAAATATAATTGCTAATATTCCCAAGATTGCATCAGCTAGTTCCTTAAGTACCATAGGATGAATTTCACCAGGCCCTGCCCACTTGAATACATCTAACTTATCTAAATATTTTTAACTTTTTTCCTTATACTGGCTTGTGTTCCTTCCCCCTTGTTGTTAATATTCATTATATTAAGTGTCTGGTCACCGTTCACCTTTTTAGCGAAGACTGAAGCGAAATAGGCATTAATTACCTCAGCTTTCTTGATGACATCCGTGGTCAGCTCTCCTTCCCTGCAAAAGTGTAGATCCGCTACTTTTTTTTGTCTTTCTCCTGCTTGCTTTGTATTTATAGAAGCTCTTCTTTTTGCCTTTTATGTCCCTTGCTAGTTGTAACTCGTTTTGTGCCTTACCCTTTCTGATTTTGTCCTTATGTGGGGTGGGGAATGGAAAGAAGCCAAGAGCCTGGCTCAGAAACTGTGTCTTCTGGTCCAGTGACCATGCATCTTTTAATTCTAAACCATGAAGTGAACAACAGGGATGGCTGTTGTATCCTGCTAAGTCCAGTCTGTTCCAACTCGGCTCCTCTGTCACTCTTCTCTAAAATGCAAGAGGTTTTGGAACAGAACGTATGAACAAACTTTGCTGTTGCTATTGATTTTATGTGGAGGGTGCTCAGATACTACAGAGATGAGCAGCAATATGAAATGCCAAAACAGATGTCCTTTTTAGGAATTGGTGAGCTCATGTAACTGTTGAAAAATGAGCAGTTCCAGAAGTATATTTGATCAATATGCAAATGATTCAACCATCAACCAGTTGCAAAGATGCACTTAAATGATCAAAATCATTTTTCTATTGGCAAGATGCATGGACCACAATGTTAAAGATGGTGGGGAAAGGGGCATGTATGTTCATGTGTGCATCAGCCTGATACCAATTGATACCATGCAAATGCCGCCATCTTTCCCTCCTTGTTACCCTCCTAAGCCATTAAACATTGCCTGGGTTTCCCAGAGAGTTGAAGGGTAATTGGGACATTCTGTTTATAGTTGCTGAAAGAGATTAATCAAAAGACTGCCCATATGCAAAAGTAGTTTCTCTTTCTTCTGATCCTTCATTTATCCATCTGTTTCCCATCCTCTGTGATGTTCAGACGACATGAGAATGTATTCTCTCGCCTTATCCCCCTGCCACAACTCAGTAGAAGAACGGATCCAAGGGGAAGGTGCTGTTCCTCCTGTGCTCACTGCCCTGGAGGGAGCAATAACTGGTTTAAAAATAAATTAATCTGAGAGCAGATGGTGCGGCAGATTATTGTGCATCCTAGGGCTACGAGGATGATGAGCTAGCTAACTGCTGGTGTCTATTAGAATTAAACAGGAAATGTTGTTGCACATGATAGACAAGTGAAGCCATTGTTCCACTTAGGAAAAAGGAAGGAAGAGGAGTGGGGAAGCCTTATGTGACAAATTTTCAGTGGTGCATTTTGCTTTCCTAAACATGAGATCAGATGCCCAGTAAAGAAAGGACAGTTTTAAATAAAACAAATACGTCTCTCTTTTGCTCACTCCTCTCATGCTACCTCTCTTTGTGCAGCTGCAGGGTGTGCCCCATTCCTAAACACATGCTTGAAGGATAAACTTACCTATTTTCCTCCTCTTCTGTGGTTTGGCTAGATTGCAGAGACCATGGAGCACTTGAAATTAAAATGCTTCTGAAGAGGTCTAGATTAAATTTAAAATCTCCTTCAAGCAGCCAGGGGAGCCAGGAGTACTAGGATGCGGATGTTCTTGTGTTTACTTGCCCTTGTCCTCTGAATCATAGGACAGGGTTCGGCATTTCTTGTTTTCAAAGCACTTTACAAACATTAATTCCTCACAACACCCTGTGAGGTGAGTAGTTATTTCCCTGTCTCTGTAAAAGGGGATTATTCTAAGGGAAAGTCTACACTACAAAATTAAGTCGACCTAAATTACGTCGATTTACAGCCACCGCAGTAATTAAATCGCTTTTAGATATCTACACTATACTCCTTGTGTCAGCAGTATGCGTCCTTGCCAAAAGCGCTTTCACCAATTTTAATTGTTAGCATGGGACAGCTTCTGAAAGGCAGCAGCAATTGATGTAAGCAACACAGTGTCTAAGCTGACGCTGCGTCAAGTTAAGCGCTACGCCTCTCGCGGAGGTGGAGTTATTAAGTAGGTGTTGTGGGCAAGTTACATCGGTGGGAGCTGCATTTTAGTGTAGACACTTTTACAGAATTAGGTCAGTGTAAGCTGCCTTAGTGTAGACCAGAGCTTAGGTACACTTGTCCAAGTACGGTCAGTCAGTGGCAGGGTTTATAACTGGGGAGTTCTGTTGCTGAGTTCAGGCTGTTAACTACGCTGCCTCATGGAATGCCACTGAAAAGTTTGTTTTCTGAGGGCTTACCAACTTCAGCAAATGTTTTTAATTGAACTAAATTAGGAATGGGACATTCATTTTCAGTTCTCAGTCAAACTCAGAACCAACAGTAAAATTAGGAAATCACTTAGCCCATTTAAAAGAAAGGGAGAAAGTCTATGTTGTTTAAACTCACTAAGATTTATTTGCTAAGTCATATTCCTTTTTTCTATCTATTCAACTTTTACTTTCCTGGTATCTGTCTCTCCCCAATCCCAAGCATATCCTGTCAGCACACACCAAACCTGACCTCAAAAGATAGCTGTTGATGGGGTATGGTTTGGGAGAAATTTGTATTGCTGCTTTATTGATAAGTTCTGTTCTGGGAATCAGTGGAAAACTTCAAACCCCAGAGGCTGGCTGTCCAACCAGTAAAAACTACTTTGTGTACCCGTCACCCCCTTACCTTGAGATGAAATAGGGACTGAGACCTCTTCCACTTCTATCCTTTCTGTTCACTTCTTTCCTTGACCACAACCCTTCCTATTACACTTAGTGTGAAAAGGTTGTGCAATTTTAGGGTGCTGGAAAGTTGCTGCAACTGCCAAATAATCTGAAGCTTTTGTCTATTTTTAACAATGAAGTGAAGGCAACTCTGCTATTCATTTAGCCCCTTCAGCTCTGACCTTTCCCATAATCAACTGAGAGATAATCGAGGTAGGAGAAAATTAACTTAGAATAGGAACGTGTCTGAGTGGCCTAAAGGGAGACAGTTTCCATGGGCTCTCAAATTTACAAGTGTAAGGGAGGTTTTTATCACTTTCTGTTTTTCTCACACAAGTCCCTATGCTGCAGCAATATCTCACTTGCCAGCCTTTTGAATGAGATAGAAGGTCACCAGCAGGCAGCCATGACAGCAGCAACCTTGGGGCCAGGAATATTGTGAGCATAATCCTCCTGATTTTGTTTCCTTCCCTGTTGTTAACAACACCACAGATTATTAGAGTGGAAATAATCAAAACATGTAACTGGCTTGTCGTCAGAGATGATTATTTCTCTTTGCATTTAGCTCAGGCTGGACTGTAAAACTAGTTTTGCCTACTATGTTTCAGATTAGTTTCACCTTTTAGTTCTTATGCAGTGGCATGGTACTGAAATATTTTTGATCTCCAACATTTAAGGTGAATGTCTAATTTTTTTTTTTTTTTTAAATCATTGAAATGATTTCAAGAATTTCAGTTTATTTTACACATACACATACCCCTTTTTGACATTCAGCAACCTGAAAAGAAGCAATTCATTAAAACAAGGATGACACATTCATGGATCACTGTGGGAGGAAAGGAACTTTGGCTTGGTTGTTACAACTTTTAAAGTGATAGGGAACAGGAGAGTGGGATAGGTTATAAATGCAGTTAACCACTCTTATAAGGCTGCTGTTTGAAAGAAGAAAAAATCCTAAAGCCTTTGTAAAATTTACCTCAGAAATGTCTTGATATGGGACTTAATGCAGTTGGAAGCAGAGATTAAATCATTTATCCAGTAGGGTAAGATAATTTCCATAGTCAGCAGAGGGAAATTTCTCAATTTCTTTCAGAGAGAAGGGAACAGACTCCGGAAGACGGGACTTCAACCAGGTCAGGACCATAATTATAATGGCTTTCTAGGAGTGTGAAGTTATACAGCATACCCACATAATAGTCTTTTCCCTGCACTACAAACAGATATGCAAGTGGGGCTTCAGGAGAAGGATACAAAATGCAGAGAGAGATGCTTAGGAGGAGGAGTAGCAGACTGTCACGCTTGAACTTTTCTTGTGTTCCTCAAGTTTCAGAGCGAGTGTCTATGATCTCTCATGTGAACAGACTTAGCAATATTTTAGATAATATGGTATGCTTATTACCAGATTGAGTTTTGCAGATTGAGGCTTGTTTACCCCTTATTCTGTATTCTCATTGAATCATCTCTCTTGAACTCTTGCACTTGCTCTGCATAGAGGTGCACTTCACAGATTCATCTGTGGATTTTCTTCTGAGGACCTTGGAATTAATTGTCCTGCATACGTTGAAGATACATGCAGAATAAATACACTTGTGCCAGTTTCTGATGAGGAGATAGTCCAAGGACAAGATCTGGGGGGATTGGGTTAGTTTTTCAACACTTTTACTCCAAATGGTCTTTATTAGATAAGGTTTTGAGAGAGAAAGTTAATGGTGGTAGTCAACTGATCTAATTGTGCAAATTTTCATTACCTTATTTCAATCTAAACAGTGTGGTCTGTTAATCTTTTTTTTCTTATTCCCAATGTAAAAAGTAAATTATGTCCTTTCATCTACTCCCAACCCATCCCTATTGACTGGGCTGGGATCCCCCATATGGGAGAATATTGATGAGGAAGGGAGGCTTCATCTTTCATGTTCTTGTCCTTTGTCCAAATCCAGTTGGTGTTCTGAGTTTGCGGAACCTGGTTTCTAGCAAGAGGGCTCCTGTTTCTGTTTGCTGGCCTTAGTTTTTTATCCAGGAAGATGATGCAATAGAGATCAAGGTCAAGAAAGGAGAGGTGGCCCCAAATATAGAGGAACTGTCTCTGTGCAAGATGAGCAAGGATTGAAACCTGCACCTTTCATTTAAGCAGCTTGGGTGGGCTGGTCAGAGGTGTTATGGCTAGCACCAATGTGTCCATAGCCCATTTCTATCTTCTACGTTAGTCCCTGGGCAGATGCCCATAATATTCTCACTATGAATCAACAGAAAGGATAAATAAGAAAATCCCAGTGATGGTAGAAAGTAAAACCCTGCGGTTTCTTTCTCTGAGACAGTGTGGAGAGAGGTGCAGTCCAAATTTTAGTAGAGACCCTTCCTGATATAATGAATAAGGCTTTCATTCTGGATGGCAGCTCCAACTGCTGTATTCCTCTCATGCTGCCTTCCTCCTTGCCTTCTCTTCCCGTTCCCAGCTCTAAAATGAGTGAGATTCCTCTTTCTGGTCCAGTTTTATAGATAGTCTGTAGTAACTGTATCATTCTGACACTCGAATTTCCTTCCCTTGTACAACAATTCTGGCACCTTTCTGCAATTACCCAGATCTGTCCTTTGGACCCTGTCTTTCCATCTGCTCCTATTCTCCGCTCTGAGAGAGGAGCGTCATTCTGACCAGCCGTTGCCTATTTACTGTATGCCATGGCATACTGCCTGAATTTTCAGCAAGGTTTCCAAATTACTCTTATTCTTGTTCACCACACATGCAAAAAAGTTATGGACTAGCCGAGTTGCAGAGCTTTGTCTGGGTCATATGGCTGAGTTGTTCTTGTTTTTTGTCTTGATCTCACATTATACTTATCTGGATTTGCTGCATGATGTTTCTCAAGTAAGGTACATCGGATAGAAGTGATCAAGGAAAGGGTAACAAAAGATTCATTACAGGTGTGTACTTAAGGACAGGGGGAAGGGCTTCCATGTGTCTCTTTTCACATGGAATTATAAAATAACAAAGTATAGAGCTGTTTGTTTGGGTGTTCCTAGTTACCTCATACCAATACAAGAGTAAGGTGGCCGGTGGTGAAATATGACTGGTATCTCACTTAAAATGGATTTAAAAATACATTTTATGTGACCAAGAATAGAATTTAGAGTTTCAATAGCAAATATAAAAGTGCCTTCGATCCTAATGTTTCCAAGCATAAACTGAACCCCAGCTTGGTCAGGGAAAATGTCCTCCCATCGTACAGCATTACACATTTGAATGCACTGAGTTGGTTTTTTTTAAAGCTGCTTTCTGAAACATCTGGATGAGACGGATGGTCCATTCGTCTGATCTGGTGCATCAGGAAGATAAGGATATTAATACTGGACTATTCCAGTACTGTAGGGAAACAGGATACCAGGCCAGATGGCCCATTATGAGTCTGTCTGCTAGGGCAATTCTTAGTTCCTAAGTAACCACTCGCCAGATGGGTTTCCTTAAGTGCCCCCCAGTGAATGCCATTCTTAAAATAGGAGGAAAAAGTAAGCTGAACAGCAGCATGTCTCTTGTTTTCCCTTCGTGACAGAACCTGCAGGAGGGTGGAGGTTTTGTACCGTGCAATAACAAATTAAATATAAGAATATGAATGTGGTTATGCAGAAGTACAATATGTTTGTTCCTTTCTCCTGTGCTGGCCAGTCTTGAAATACTGAGAAATAGAATATTAAAAACAAAGCATTATCTTGGAGTTCACTGCTTACCCTGTTCCTGTGGTCAGCAATTTCAGTCAGACTTTGAGGCCTGCCACGTTTTGAAGCACTGGTGTGGAAATACAAGCTTTCAACACTGGCTTGTAAGTCTTTCAGATGAATGCCTAGAGGCAGTTTAAGTATTTCACTTTCATTCCTTATATGTACATGCGGCTTTGTGTTGCATGCAAATCTTTTCCTCATCCATAGCATTTCCTCTCATTTAACTGGGGTTTATTGTAATGAGGAGAGAATTGTATTTTTAATTTTTGTATTTATCTACATTGTTCTCTGTTGAAGGCCCAAGTGGCTTTGTGATGAAAGCTCATAGAAGTGGGAATACTAATAGCTGCAGCAAGCAACAAGGAGAAGTAAATCTCTTTAAATAATCAACACATACAAAAAGTACAACACTGGTGTGATCTAGAAAATGAGCAGAGGATGCTTAACATATCTGTGCCTCTGTTTCCCTGTGCATAAACCGGGGATACATATCTGCCTTTATCATGCACACTGAGATCCTCTAAAAAAGATACAATACTTTATATATGCTAAATTATTTTTATTATTCTAAGGATGCTTTAACAATAAGAACAAGAACTGTTGAGGCATCTGTTTGATGCTCTGAGATAACGTGCACCGAACTGCCTCATTAAAATCCACTCTGTGGCTTAATGGAGACCTTCTGTTTCCAGCACTGCCAGTCTCTAACCTTTATGGACGTACATGTTTCTGAAATTGAGAGTAAATAATGCATGAGCATATGTATTGGTTAACTGATATTTCACTCTGGATGTGGTGAGATGTTGATTAACAGCAATTATAAATTACCATCTTCTCACTATCTTGCTAAGCATTCAACTGCCTTAACTAAGAGACTGTCCTATCCCTTCCTGGGGTCCCCTGCGTCATTCACAACATACCTTCCAACTTTTGCAAGAAATGAGACAGGGGTCTTACAGGCAGCCTTCTTCACTACACAAGCCTGATTCATCCCCAGAGCAGGTGGGCCTGGGCACTGAATGAGACAGAGGTTCTGTGGACAAAATAATATGTGATCATTAATTAAAGACTGTATCATAATGCATACACATAAGGGGGCTGAATTAAGGATGCACAGGTAACCTTAATCCTGGCATTTCCTAACTTCTGAATGCTAGACTTTGTAACCTTAATATTCTTTTAATGTAGCTTTTTGTATGTCATTTCTGTGTTTTTTAAAAAACCAAACTGAAACATCAGAAATTCCATTATGGGATCTCATAATGACACGCACCCACATGGTTCAACAGAAGGTTGGCACCTTTAGATCCACTGCAGTGTTTTACTGCTTGAGTTAATGGAGTAATACATAGGCTCAAAACCTACTACTTCATGCACCAGCAGTAGAGGAGGATGAAACACTTTGTGGCCAGCAAATATCCGTGAAAGCCACTGGCAGAGGAATGGAGGGACTCAGGAATCTTGGGTACTAAGCTCTGGAGGGGAGTGTCATCTAGGTCATACACACTTCTACCAGTCACCCCAGCTTGACCCCTTCTGCTCCATCCCCTCCAGTTTGTCCCTGTCTCTTCTCCACTCCTGGCTCCTCACCTCAGTGCCTTTCTCGTCATGCAGCCAGGCTCAGTCTCCACTCCTCAGGTTTCTTATCGCAGTCTCCTTGCCCAGCCACACCCAGTTGCCCACCTCACCCCGTAGCTCCTTGTCCAGTCAATCCCAGCTTCCCTGCTCCCAGCTCCTCCTTGAATTGGTCTCTCTCCTCCTCTGTCTCCCAATAGCCCCCACATGTTCCCCATTCCCAATGACACCCAGTTCCAATCTGTGTCTTCCCCCTCTCTAGCTCCCTGCCCCAGTCTTTTTGCCCAGCAAATCCCAGTTTTCCCCACCTCCTCATCAGATTGGTGTCTCATCTCCCCTCACCACTGGTTCTCAGCCCCTTTCTCTTTTCCCAGCCAGTCACACACTCCCACCTCAGCTCCTCAGCCTTCCTGGCTGCTAGACCCCATGTCCCATTTCTCTCCCCATCTCCCAATCCCAGTCTCTCTCCTTCCAGGTCCCCTCCTACCATCCTCACCAAGGATTTTGTTTGTCTACTCTGCCCACACACCTCAGAAGGTCTAGGTCTTACCCCTCTGCATTCAAACCAGACAGTTTCCTCCTCCCCAGCCCTCTGCCTAGGCCTAGCCAGAGACTGGTCCCCTGCTTTCAGTTCAGGAGCCAGGACAGACCCACAGCAGCCCCAGCTGAAATTGCAGAGGAAAGTCCTGCTCAGCCCAGCTGGTGCATGCCCATTGGGAATGAATCTGCTGGGAGTTGAGCTGCTACCAATCGAAGAAGTCTCTGCTGAACATGTGCAAACTGCGTTTTTTTCCAAAGGCTTATAACTTGGCCAAAATTGGGTGGATTTTCACGGAAACAGCAAAAGTACATCTGGGACAAAGGTTATCCTCTGCCAGATTTCATGTCCCTGCTCCAAAGCAGGGGCACCCTACCACAGAATTTTTTTTTAACATAGGCAAATGAAGTACTTTTCCCTAGCCTTGTTCTTGGACATGGGCGAACTGTTTTGGCTGTGAATTTCTAAAACAATTGAGCCTGAGGCAGACACTCAATATGGAAAATCGCAAGCCAAACCGTTACCATTTGGCAAAGTCATAAGCAACTGAAAACAGGCTCTTATAATGGAAAGTGTCAGTCAACTTATTTATAGGCAATATTACCAGCACTGCCTATAATTAACTACCATTCATCTCGCATTGATTTCCAGGGTTTAGAGGACTATTTACCACAGCATCTAAAGGCATCTCCTGCCTGACTCATTAAGGACAGAAGCTGCAGCTTAGTCACCATAGCTTTTGAATCATTACGTATCCAGCACCTACTGTAGTTAGAGGGAGTACATGGGCTGGAGCAGGGGTCTGGGAGTCAGGACTCCCAGATTTTAGTCCCATCTCTGTAACTGACTTCCTATATGACCTTGAACAAGTTTATTTAATGTGCCATCATGCTGACCTGGAGGACCATCTGTACAGGTGAGAGAGTTCAGTCTCTGTAGACCATTTAATCATTGGCCTCCTGCTACGACTTCTCATGGAGGGACCAACTAGTGCCTGCTGTGTGTTAGGATGATGACACCTGCCTACTAGAAACTGGAACAAGTAGGGAAACTGAGGCACGGGGCGATTATGTGATTTTTCTCATAAAATATCAGTGGCATAGTTGGGATTAAAACTCAGGAGCTCCTGATTTCATATATACAAGGCGTTTCACACATCCCTCTGCACCCACCTGATTCCTGCTCCTCTGTAAACAGCCCCTCACCACTGTGATGAGAAAGCATCACCATGGATCAGGATGTGGAGCATGTTAGGCTCCAGTCCTGAGGATATATGGTCTCGATTCCGTTATATGTTGTTGCAGCCTGTACGACCTATTTGGTATATTAAGACCCTGGACACATTTGCATTCATGGTTCAGTTCCAAAAAAAGCAAGCCCCTTTAGGCAGTAATGTGCAAGGTGTTTGTTTGTTTTTTAAATAATCAAATTGATCAGAATCTCATCATTATAAATACTCTCTCTTATTCCACTGTGCATTTAAAAAAAAAAAAAGCAATTACAGAGAACACTCTATAATATAGTATATTATATAATATAAACCCTACTGCCACATTTAATCTTTCTGAAACAGATTTCATGGTCCACTGGATCTCAAATTCTTGAGGACATTCCACTGCCCAAAGCTGATTTCAGCATTAGCTCTTGAAATGTGACACAGGAAGATTGTGTGTATTTTTATATTCATCTTGTCTGGAGCTCAGGATATTCCAATGCACATGTTACTGTACTGCAAGAAGCTCTAACAGTGGTAAACAGGCTGTGCACAATGAAGGTTGGCATCTAAAGAACATTTGCAATCCAAAATCCTGGATAAAAGTCACCCTGCCAAGCTCACCTAAAATGCATCAGCTTTCATCATGACACTTTGAAATACTTGTTTCAAATTTCTCTCACCTTCCAATAGAATGAATTTCACTGTGACCAAGACACATTACAGAGGTTTGAGACAGTGACAGAGCAAGGCCAGAGAGCCTGGAGACATTTGAAAATGGGGAGGTGAAAGTGACACACACAAGGTGCTGCTTAGAAGAGCATTATGGATTTAGTTCAAAACGCAGTAGGCAGTGTCCTCGGTGCCTGCCATGAGGAACTGCCACTAGAGCAAACTGGGGAATGTCACACACACTGCCCCTATGCACATTGGTTCAGACCTGCGAAGGGGTGGGTGAGAACAATGAAGCCACCATGCTGCTGTTTCTGTCCCCACCCTTCCAGCTATGCCAGTGCAAATAAACCTGACCTGCGGCACCCTCGGCTTATTCCTTGGGCTTCTCCTGAGCAGGTACTACCCAAGTATGTGACAGATTTAGAATATGGATTTGCCCACTAAGAAGTAAACTGAGACCAAACATTTTATTTGAGACTTATACCAAGGTTGCACCCAGCTAATTACGGGCTGGTGCATTGACCCATTGCATTACTTCTTTACCAAGCCCCTATTATTTTTAAATATGTCCAACAGCGACTGTATTTCAGGCCATTCATTCACTAGAACTATTTTGTATTAATACCCACCAGAAGTGTATTCAGGAGACCACCTTTTGGAGGGTACAACAAAACTACAATTTCCCAGCATGTGAAAAGCTCTGAAAATTTCCCTCCTGTTCTTTTAAATGAAGTAGCAACTATTCAACAAGACAGACACCCAGTTGCTGCCACAGAGTTCCGACGTGATCCTGGGCAAGTCGCCTAAAGCAGTGGTTCTCAACCTTTCCAGACTATTATATCCCTTTCAGGAGTCTGATTTGTCTTGCGTTCTCCAAGTTTCACCTCACTTAAAAACGACATACTTACAAAATCAGACATAAAAATACAAAAATGTACCAACATATTACTGAAAAATTGTTTAATTTCTCATTTTTATCATATAATTGTAAAATAAATCAATTGAAATGTAAATATTGTACTTACATGTCAGTATTTCGTATATAGAGCAATATACAGTCATTCTCTGTATGAAATTTTAGTTTGTACTGACTTCGCTAATGCTTTTTATGAGCCCGTTGTAAAACTAGGCAAATATCTAGATGAGTTGATGTACCCCCTGGAAGACCTCTGCCTACCCCCAGGGGTACACGTGGCCCTGGTTGAGAACCACTGACCTAAACTAAACAAGTGTTCATTCATTGTGTGTTCCTCATGTTCTGAGTTCCTGACTTGAGATCCTCAAGTCTGATTTGCAGAAGTGCTGACCACTCACAGCTGCAACTCAATTCAGTGGGAGCGTCCTTTGAAGGTATGAAGTGCTATATAACTCTAATTACTCGGAAAAATCAGGTCCTGGGCATCTCAGATTGAGAACTTAAAATTAGTGGATACTTTTGACCTTAACATCTCTGTGCCTCAGTTCCCCATCTGAAAATGGGGATGATAATATCCCCTTATCTCACAGGGGTGTTGTGAAAATATATTCATTCATATTTAAGCAACCAGATACTATAGTGATGAGCACTACAGAAAAGCGCATAAGGAAATTAGCAGTTCTGCCTTTAGAGTCGGGTTTGAAGCATGTGCAATAAATAAGGCCTGGGGCCACACGTTGAACAATGAGAATAAAACAAAATATTGGATAGTTAGTTGCTCATGAAGTGAACCCTGTCCATCCTCTGCTGCACAGGCAACTTTAATTCCAGCATCTCCTAACTTTTGGGTACTTGACTTTGCAACCTTAATGCTCTTTTCACATAGGTTTTTATGTAATACAATTATAGTTAATACAATGCATATGTTCATATATTGGGTGCTTAATATAATGTTTAGAATTAGCTGTTGACTCTTCCCTTTACTCAGTCCCTGCTGGCTAGATTTCATTTGGCTGTGAATATTCTGGCCTGCAACACTTCAGAATCTAATGTGCTGCATCTTAGTATGACTTGGGGAGCCCCCTCACCAATTTGTCCACTCTTGCAAGTCTAGGAATGTATGACCCTGATCTCTTTCAGATGGTACCTTTTTATACTCTGGAGATTTTCATAGTGTACCAGGAGAAGTGCAGTGAGTGTATGCATGGTGACTGGGGAAGAAGAGGAACAGCCACTTCTGGTTTCCCATTTCAGAGAAGGTTCCAGACAAGTCACCTCTTGACTGACCACTTCCTTTTTTTTAAAGCTAGGACCATAAGCCATTGTCTTAAGCAGGCAAGGACATCTGACCACTTGGTTTTGTGTGACAGCATCTGCATGGAAAAGCAAAACTGTGCCTTTATTCAGAGCTGTTGTCAGTGTTGGGGTGACAGGAGGAATGGTGAGTGGTGGAACTCTGGCCTTTAGGGTGTCATGTATTTGGCAGAAAGTTGTATCAAAGTTGTTGTGATGCACTGTCTCCAAGCAGTGATATATAGTAGGGCTGATGTGATTTTGTGATCTCTTAACATCCTACAAGTGAGGTTTTCAGCATTGTCCTGACAGGTAGCACTTGAGATTAGCTGCTCAGTTCTCCTCCTTAATCTGGGTATTTCTAGTAAAGTGCTGCCTCACCATAAAAACTTGAGCAGTATTGCTGGAAACTGGTCACTTCAATCCTTCTCCTGGTTTTGTACGTAACTCATTGTAATGACATTTATTTTTTGTTGCTTACAAGTCCTGGAGAAGTTGCAATAAATCAGCCTTAGTTTTAAGAATTGTATTACATTAGAGCTGCATTAACGAAGGTGCTTTGAATTGAAGCTTTCCTGACTGTTTTTAATCTTTGGTTAAGACTCCTGGGGGTGTGTGAGTGAAAGTGTGAAAAGACTGAACCACCTAAGAAATGTATAACAGGGCTTTCTCTCTAGGGCTCACAGTCAACCACTGTCCAGTCAATAAACTCATCGTATGAGCTGAATCTTACTAATTATTCTAGACTTATTCAGGTTGTTTTGTGAACTCAGGGGTACTGATGGCCTCAGATGTGGAATGTGAATTAGATCAAACTGAGACTTAAAACGTAACTGGACTGACTACTTATATAACATGCAGTTTATGCATGAATGGTGGTGGTTTTTATAGCATGAAAAAATAAGCATAGTGCTTTATGCTTGGATTAAGAAAGGACAAAGCCAGAGTTTTCCCTTTCTCACCCAACATCTCTTGCCACCACTGTCAAGCGTGCTTGCTTTCCCATGCAGATAATGTTAACTTTCTAAAGTAAGGGCTGAGGTGCTTGTTTTGCCAAATTTCAAACTGACTTGGACATCATGAGTTCCAAAAGTTGACTTTAATGTAAACTTTATTGGGTTTGTTTTCTGGCTAGAAAGACTTTAAGGTTTGGAGCTGAGAGGAAGAGAGATTTTCATGCAAACTGTGTAGGCTACACATAAGACACTAATTTGTGCCATCTTAGTTTGCAGGAGGGGGAGGGAAGGAGATAGATCAGTCATCCGTGATTCACAGCACAAAGAGAAAAAGTTCCCCAATACAAACTAACTTAAAACATTTACAAACCCCTGTGAGGTTCTGCAGGTTGTACCTACTGTAATAAATAACACTTACTGTAGTGTCTTACATTTTCAGAGCACTAATTAATCCTTGTAACCACTTGTGAAGGAGGTAGGTAAGAATCATACTCATTTTACAGTTCGGGAATCAGAAGTACAGAGAGAGAAAGTGACTAGCCCCAAGTTCATGCAGAAAATCTATGTTGGAAGCAAGATAAGACCCCAGAAGTCCTGACTCTCCATGCTGTCTAATCCACTCTACCATCATGCCTCTGGGCAAGCCAGCCCCTCTTTCTTTCCTGCACCACAATGTCCCCATCATTTGCTTCTATAACCCAGTGGGTGATCTACAACAGTTTTCAGTCATGACTTTAGGAAACTTCCAGTGCAGTGTGGCATCTGTTGGATATTCTGACCCCTGCCCTGCGCAAGCGTACCTACCAAGCAGACCCATAGGCTGAGTTTGCACATGGTGTCAGTGATCTAGCCATTGGTACGCATGTTCATTGTGTGATGAATTGACTTCACTACACACCTTGCCAAGTCAACAAATGAGACTGCTATTAAATAGAGTGCAAGCTTTTCATGAAGCAAGGGGACCCTGAGGACAATAATGCAATGAGATAAGCAGGTAACTATTATCCCCAGTTCACAGATTGGGAAACAGAACAAGGGGAAGTTACTTGCCTACAAGATGCTTTAATCAAGTGGATTGGCAAGGGACTAGGAGTGAGAAGGTGGCTTCAAATGCTGATTCTGACACTGACTTTCCACATGACATTGGGCAAGTCACTTCCCTTCTCAGAGCATCAGGCTCCTTGTTTGTAACAAGGAATAATATTTACCTTCTTCGTAGGGCATTGTGAGGCTACACTAAATGTTTAACATCCAAGGGCAAAATAATGCAACCAGTTAGTGGTAGAGGTGTGAAGAGACACGCAAAGGTCTCTGCTCTCAGCCCTCAATTTAGTCTTCTAGGTAAGCAACACCACTTTCTCCATCTAGGATTTGGCATGACCTGAATTTCCTAAACATCTCTGCTGGTGTAGCGTGAACTAATACGTTTTCTAGCACCTCTAATATTGAACTGTATAGTAAAGTCCTACTGTGCATGTGCTTCCCAAAAATTCTGAGCCACAGTTTGACAAGTGAAATGGAACAGAAAATCCTCCAGTGCAGAAGTTCTTAAAAAAAAAAAAATAATAATAATAATAAAAATCTTAACTTCAGTGCTACCAAACCAATTTCCGTTTTACTTGGCTTGATTCTTAGATCGTGATGAACTGTAAAACAAGCTAAATTAGAGTAAACTGATCATTCTTTGAGTTATGCATACACAAAATTTCTAATTGGAATGACCAGGAGACCAGGTTTTTTTCTTTTTTTCTTTATAGTCAAGTAATTCGACACTAACAGAGCAGATTTAAAAAAAAGAAAAATTGCCTTTTTGTGGAGACCAAGCATGGAAAATGTCTGACTCAAAGAAATTTTAGGAGAAAATTACTAGCAACTGAAAAGGAGAGGGTGTGGGTTTTACTTTTAATAGAATGCATCTGCAAGCATAGAAAACACTGTTTTCAGTAGCTGTATGGCATGAAACTGAGTGGTCCCTGCCTCCTCCCAAGATTATTTTAGAGAGGGATGAAGGCAAATCCTTCAGACACTGCAAGCTCCTAAAATGGGAGACATTTGAACACCCCAAAATACCTCTTGAAACTGACACTGTAGTGCCATTAAAAACGTGTGGCTTGGAAAAGAGTATGTAGTGCTAGGATATGTCTGACTGGTGTAAATTGCCATCCTTTAGGGCTTTGCAGAAGAAGAAACTCTATCCAGTTTTGGGCATCACTGGATGGCATCTAAAGTTTCACGTTAGCTGGGTTACAATAATAATTAGTTACATTATATGTGGGGAGAGAGTTGTCCAAAGGAAAAATGCTATTTAGTTTCAAGCTAAGAGAACAGCAAAATACTTCTATTTAAATGCTGCATAAAGACATGGGCCTTTTGACTTTTTCCTAGTGCTTAGCAACTTCTTTTCTGTTTAGGAACTTTCCGCTGTACGTTCTGTCAGAATGAAGTGGAGGAGGATGAATCGGCGATGCCCAAAAAGGATGCACGGACTCTTGTGGCAAGGTTTAATGAGCAGATTGAGCCCATCTACGCACTGCTACGGGAGACGGAGGATGTTAACTTGGCCTATGAAATCCTTGAGCCAGAACCTACAGAGATTCCTGCACTGAAACAGAGGTGGGAATGGTCACAAAGTCCTCTTCAACCACTCTGCTTTCCTTTTGCATATTTGCCTGCCTTAATCATATCCTTGCCCAAATCTTGATAACTTGTTTGTTCAGCATCAACAGTGCAAGACACTGATAAATAATCTTTGCCTCAAGAGATTTACAGCCTACAATTGCCAGGGGACCAGGGCTGCAACCATTTCTCATGTAACAAAGCAGACAGAAGCTGCCCTTGCCTTTTAATAAGGATGTTTGGCCCACAGGAGGCTGCGGATTCATACTAAGGTATAAGAAGCTGACATCACCTGGTTTTCCAAGACCATCGTTAACTTTAGAGAAAAGCTCTGGCCGCTTTACAGAGCTTTGTGAGCAGTATATGGTCTCCAGGACACACTTTGGCCACCCCCTGCTATTTTACTGTCTTCTTTCCATTGCAAACACTTTTCTTTCATCTTCTTTTGCTTCTGTAAAGGTTTTGAAACTCTAAACTAGCTGCCTTCCACACTTTGCATTTTGAAACCCACTTATAACAAAACTCTCATTCAAAAAAATGATTTGAGTACCTTTTTTTATTCTTATCTCCTTCCATTTGATACACACCTCTTCTTTATGGGGAAAAATTTGTTAGAGTCAAGAACTCTAAAATTAATATTTTCCTACCTTAGGAAACCAAACTGCATCTTTCAGAAGATTTCTAACTATTCACAAACAGATAAAGTTTAAATAACAGAGAGAGATGCAGTGAGCTGTCAGTTTTGTCAGCTTTGGTGAAATCTGGAGAAACCGCCCCCACCAAAAATAATGCTGTGGATTTTTCGGCTTCCTTTTTTTTAATGGGGGCGCGCGCTCTCTCTCTCTCTCTCTCTCTCTCTCTCTCACACACACACACACACACACACACACACACACACACACACACACACACACACACACACACACACACACACACACACACACACACACACACACACACACACACACACACACACACACACACACACACACACCTTGAGAGAGGGAATTTTTCATACTCGATGCGAGAGAGTACCTAAGTAACTTAATAGCAAAATGCTTTGCCTGTTTCTAGTCCCTTATAGCCAAGGATCTCAGATATGAATTAACTAATGTTTGCCATCTTACCGGTGAAGAAACTAAGATACATAAAGAGGGGTCACTGACTTGCCAAAACCACGCTGTCAGATACGGGAATAGAATTTTTGGTGCCTTTATTCCTAGCCCTATGGCTTAGTCATTAGACTTTGCTTTAAAACCAGTTTCTGTAGTTTGACTAGTACATTTGGGATAACCACCTCAAATGAGAGAAATCCTTTCTCAGTCCTCCACATAGCTACTTCATTTCTGTGACTGGGAAATTAACACAGCAAAGGCCTGGTGCAATCCTATGAATAATGTTAAATAAGAACAACACCCACTTATCTGGCTCTTAAATACTTTAAAAAAAAAACCACCCAAACATTGTAAATGATTAATTACTCTGTGCAAGGACTTACAAAATAAATGGGCAGCTTTTTAAAAAGTTACATGAACACAACTAGCTTCAGCACATAGAGTAATTCAATTATTTATTAATCCTTATTAATTCAAAGCAGCTAATTGCATAAAAGTGCTGCAGTGAAATTTTTAAAAAATACCTTCTTTCCCCCATCTCTCCACTCCACACGCACACCTCTGGGTTATTTATTTACTCCATTTTACCAAGTCTTGAGATACTGGAATCATTGGTAAAATTGACATTTGAAGCTACCAAAGAAAAAAAATCTTCTGAATTTCTTGCCTTTCCTGATCACACAGAAGCAAATAGTTCCACATGTCTTCTGGAGAGCTTTAGCACTCACTGTCCACACTGGAAATTGTCTAACAATCCTGCAGCTTCATTGCAAAACTGCTCAAGTCATTTACTTAGATTTTTCTAGACAGTCTTCAGTGATATATTTTGTAAAGCCCTACTAAGCATGAATTTGTCCCGTATAAGTTTCATAGTAAGAGTCTGCTTTTCCTAAACCAGTCCCAGTGGCTTTCCAGATGGGTTGAATTTAATCTCCCCTCCACATTTTCTTGGTTAAAATACCAGGACCTAATAATATTCTAGACTTCCTGAATGAACTACTTTTTGCAGTTATACTGTTGAAGGCCGTGAGTCCATATATCTTTTAGTGGAGGCTGTTAAAAACAATAGCATGGTAACAATAGTTCATGTCAGGAGCTAATACATGAGAGATTTACCTAATTCCCATTGATGCAAATCGCAGATATGTGCTTAAATTACCGTACATATCTGTTGGACTCTAGAGCCTCAGTTTTTCCTATACTTGCCTTTTCTTTAGTTTCTGTAAACAGTTGAGATGCAAAACTTGTGTTTGATTTAAATACTTACAATCTGAGGTCTGCCTATTAGTCTCTTTCGGCCGTATCCTAGTCCTGTTAAGGATGCTTTGTGCCACCTTAAAGCCAATTTAACCAGTTATGCTGGGAGAATTTCAATGTAAGGTGACACACAGACAGTATAGAGCCAATGTAGCGAGTCATGCTACTGCCTCATCCCCAACAATCCCAGCTGCAGAATGGCTCCTGGCAACTGTTGCAACCAGGCAAGTTCAGAACATCCCCAGCATGCGCCAAGGGACAAACCAGCCCTAGAATCAAGAGAGCAGGAAAGTTTGTTATAGGTGTTGCTCCCTCCCTTCAACTCTGTTCCAAGCGCTGCTCTGGTGCAGCTAAGCATCTGGTCCTCTGTCTCTGTTCAGTGGTGTTTAATCTATTACTCCATCGCAGGAACGCTGAACAAAAAGGCACTGCTTCTTTGTAGAGGCAGGTAAATCCCAGTCCCATAGTCTCAAAGGGCCACCTGTTGCTGCTAACAGCATAATTGATGATACTGTTGTACAAACAAGGAAGAAAATGAGCCATTTACTTAGTCATTAACCTTAACAGGGGTCAACTTGTAGACATAAACCCTCTTGGCTTTAGTCATCCTAAGGCATCCTGAGCTAAAATCACTCATTACTCCCTGAGAATTAACCACATTGCAGGAGCTGGTTTAATCTCCTTTACAGGGATAGGAATCTTTTATTTAATGATCCTTACTTTAAAAAAATTGCCCGTGACATCATTGGGTAAGTATATCACAACTAAATGAAATTTCATGGGGAAAAAGGAGGCTTTGAATTGACATATTGGGACCTCTGTCCACAGGGGTTACAACACAATCCTTGACACTGCCAAACACTGAAATGTCACTGCTGCAGCCCTGGTAAGGGAGGCTTTTTTGCATTGTGTATTGTAGGAAAGTGGATTTCATAAAATTGTCAGAGAAACTCTAAGGTTGCTGATTTTTATTGTGGGGGAAGGAGAGTGGTGCTTTTCATAGAACACATGCCTTCCTTTGAAAACTGAAAAGTACCAGTATTTGAGAGATGATCTCTGAGTAGTTCCTGAAGTTGCAGACATGATCCGCACGCATAAAATAGTCTCTCCCTCTTGCTCAGAAATTCAAGTTAAGATCGCCTGATCAGGCTGACTGTGGGAAAGAAACACAAATGATTGATTATGTGTGTATGTGTATACAATGTAAACATTCAAAAATATTGTGTGCGTGTGGTTAGTAGTTCCTGGAAAACCTACCTGGCTGTTGAAAGGTTAAATATTTCTTGCTCCTGGCAGAGATCTGCATGCACAGTTACTTTCTATCTCAGCAAATAAAATGGTGACATGTATGCAATTTCCCAGGACCCACGTTTAAATATCAAAATAGAATAGATTTAGGCTAACAAGCAGTGGGTAAGCCCTTACTGAATAAACAAACGTGATAGCTGCGAACTCTCCAATTACCACCTTTCTCAAACTTTGCTCCTTTGGGGAACACTATTGAGAAGATCATGTCAGAACTCCTGGGGGTTCACCTGGATCAGTATAGCTTCAAGCCTGGGGATGGTACAGAGACAACATGAGTATCCTTGGTTGATCATGCCCAGTACAAAGGGAGGATGGCGCCCATGCATAGTTGTTATCTGTCAGCAGCCTTTGATATCATTTACTATATAAGGTGTTCAAAATGCTTGCGAGGTCTGGTAAGGGTGGGTGGGTTCATTCTCCATTGGATCTGTTGCTTCTTTTGAGTGATATTAGCTTAGCAGTTCATTCACTCTAGGGTTCCCTCAAGTAGAAGAGGGCAAAGCTCTTTCGGTGCCCTTACCTCCTCGATGTGCATATAAGAGCACAAGACCAGATAGTGGAGGTATTTTGGGTTCATTGCCATCCATGGCAGAGGACATTCAGATCTGTCTTCTCTTTTAATCAAATCCAAGAAGTGCCGTTTCCTGGCCCAGATAATGAACCTGGATGGGAATGATTTGGCTGCGGATCAATTCAGAAAATAAGCTGATGCTAAATACTGATGAGCAGCTCCCTGCTAGTCCGGCTCTGGGCGCTCACCCAGTTCTGCCCTGTAGCCATCAATCCTGACCTCCAGCCCCAACCCCAACTCATGCTACTCCGTGCTAGCACAGCAGCCTCCCACCAAATCTCTGCCATTGCACCACTCAGTTGCTGACCTGTAAGCCACCCCCCAGTCCTCCCGTCACTCCCCTGACTAAAATAATCTAGTCTGACCTCCTTGCTAACACACGCCATAGAATTTACCAGGTAATTTCTGCAAGTTCATTATCATTTGTGATCAGAGTTGGGATTTGAACTTCGTTTTCTGAGGTGAATTTGTCAAATTGCTCATAAGCACTATAAGAATCCCCACATCTGAGCATTGCGAGGCTCCAGTCCTGTCAACCCACCTGGTTAGACCTTGGTGCTTTAATTTATTTAATACATGACTGTGGTCTAACAGCAAATAATGACTTTTCCAACTAGCTACTGGTAAGGGCCATGTTGTGTATCAATGTGACTTTCCTTTCAGAGTGTTTAGGTATATAACCACGTTGGCTGTTATTCCTACATAAACACATTCACAGAGCTTAACAACCTTCTTGCTAATATCTCTCCTAGAAATCATAGTGTGTAGTGTAGATCATCTAGTATTTTGATCCCTACATTCCTCAGTCAAACAGTTGGTCTAGAAATTTTTGGCAACACAGTTAAGAAATAGGGGCTGAGATTCTCCAAGCATATCATGGGAGATCATTAATTTTAATAGGAGGTATGTGGCAAAATCCCCATGGCTCTTTTGAAAATCTCAACAGGAATATTCTGTTATACCCCTGGACAGGAAAGGACTAATTCTGAATGGTATCTTCTTTTTTTCAATCCCTTTGACTTTTACATAGCAAGGAACGTGCTGCTGCTGCTGCTGCAGGGGCAGCTGGCTTAGCAGGTGGACCACACCGGGAAGCATGGACTACAAAAGGACCGTCTTACGAGGATTTGTACACCCAAAACGTCGTCATCAACATGGAAGACCAGGAGGATCTTAATCGGCCAACAAACGAAGGGAAGCCAGCCAGAGAGAGGCCAATTTGGCTGCGGGAAAGCACAGTGCAGGGGGCTTATGACCCAGACGAGATCAAAGATGGTAAGAAAGCGAAAAGGGGAGAAGTGCTGCATAATTCACGGGCTGTTCTTAGAGTGGGGAGAACATTTTTGCTCCTTTCTATGTACCGCTGCTGCTCCCAGCATCCTAGCATTTACCTGCTGTGTTGTTACATCTTTTGTCTGCCATGTAAAGCCTTTGGAAGCCAGGAAGGTTCAAGAGAGCAAGATTTTCTAGGCACAGCATTTAAATCCATGTTGGTAAAGTTGGGCTGCCCACAGTGGTGTGATTGTGTTTAAAAAATGTTAATTGTTTGTTAGCTTTTCCTGGAGCTTCAGTGACAGATGTTTTGCCCTATTATGAATTGTTTGGTTTTGGATGAAAGATTTTCAGCTTCTTCTGGAAAGCTACCAACTGGGCATGGATGGAAAATGAAACTCAAATTGCACGTTTGCTGAGCATAAGTCTGACCAAATTGGCTACTAGGGGATATATCATGTTCTTGGATCCACTCTCCCCTTCTGTAACCAGTTGTCGGTTGATTTCCAAGACCCCTGTTGTATGCGGAGAACAATATATCGGAACCACAGCTTGAGGGTGTGGGGAAGAGGAGGAGAGAGTACATTAGGAGAATCAGTCACAAGAGTGGGTTGCTTGTGATTGCTTCCTCCTATTACTAGCAGTCATCACCAGTCTTTTTTGTTAGTTTTTGCTTTTATTATTATTTGTATTATTGTCATACCCCCAAATGACCCACAGTCAGGATCTTGGGCCCATTGTGCTGGGCATTATGCAAACAGAATAACAGACAGTCGCTGCTTTGAAAAGCTTCATTAAAAGCTAATTAAAGATTAGACAAAACATTTTTAAGAGGGTGCATCAACTGAAATATATCATAATTTTGTGAGGAACACAAAATTAAACAGGCAATGTCTCGGAAAGAGACAATAGCAAAATGGAACCAAGATCCAAAAAGCAAAGTGTTTGTTTTCAGAAGCACAAAACCCAGCACAAAGAAGGATGAAATGCAGTGAGAGTGGCGACCAGCAGAGACTTTTAAAAAAAAATTCTGAAGAGAATCCTCTTCTAGTCCTGCCTCTTTAAAGTTACAGAAATACTTAAAAACTTACTGCAATGTGCTAATTTCTGACATACAGGACATGGTAAAAAGTGAAGTATTGAATCTCCCTGATTCTTCCGTTGTAATTAAATCCAAAAAACTAAGTTCTTCCTTTTCCTGAAGAGTATCCCCCAGGAGGGGAACAGAACTGTAGGAGATTTTTTAGGGAGATGGAGAGTGGGGACTAACCCTTTTCAGGCAGAGATTTGACAAAATCAGAGCTTGAAGTGATTATGGCTACTACTGCTGATTAACCTCTTAGTCCTTCTCTGTGAGGAGTGCTATACTCTATCATGCTCTTTCACAAAGAAAATTTCTAGTCTCTAGAAAGACTTCTTGGGACATCAGAAACATTAAACTGAGCTCAAGATTGCAGTCATAATCCCCTCCTTCCAAGAATTTGGCCTATATACCTAGTTGTGGAAACACGAATAGCAGTCAGGATCACTACCTGTGAATCTGACTTTTCTTTCATACCAGGCAAAAATGTGCCAGGAACATCTGGGACTCCTACTAACAAAGCATGACAACACCAGCTCTGAAGAACGCACAGGTCCAACCTGCACTCTTCAGTGTTGTTGTTTACCCAAAGAGACATAATTACAAAAAATACCTTCTTCCATTTTTTTGCTGCCCAGAAGATTGACACACACACACACACACCACCACCACCACCAGACTTTGCTATGGTGAGCCATTCATTTATGAACTTGTGGCTTCCTTATTATAATTCATTATATATTGGAATTAAACCATACATCCTGGAAAAGCTTCCTCTGGTACAGGATGCAGCAGCTCACCATGACCACATTTCCCTAGTGTTCCGATCTTTGCCCTAGCTTCACACTGAATAGTCTAGTTCAAGATTGTCTTGATACTCCAAGCCCTCCATGGGGCTGGCCTCAATTTTTGAGACCCACCCCCTCTCTCATCATGACAATGAAGCACCTTTTGATAGCAGCATTCCACTAACCACCAGGAAACTGTCAAACAGTTGAGGGATGTACCAGTGGAGAAGATAGGACTTTCCTCTCTTGTGGGACTGAGTTTCAACCTACTCCCAGCTCCTGGGGATGACTGAAAACCTCATCAGTTTGCTCCTCCCTGCGGGGAACGATGAAACACCCCCGTATGTTTCATTTTTAAAGCAACCTCTGGGGCAATTGGGAACTATGGTGCTGGGCATGGTATTGGAATCTGGATCGATAGAACTGGACTAAAGGTTAAGGCTTTATCTCTCAGGAAAAGGAAAGCAAGTGGCATTAATGTGTGAGGGCAGAATCCAGTCAGCTCAACTCAAGTGATCGTTCACATGCAGAGTCTTTCGGTGCAGTAGGAAAAGTTTGCCATGGGGAATCTGTCCTAGTTTTTATCCCTTGTTTTTAAATAAGGCTCTTAAAATCCATTCTTATTCTATATTTTTTCAGACTGCCTGCAGTTTTACTAGTGCTGGTGGACTCACGGTGCTCTCACCACGTATAGGAATCTGATAAGAGCTTTACACAGAAAAGCTCAGTCGTCTTTTTAATAGAATTTTATTTTGAATCCTTGAACTGCAGACAACCTGCTTACCCAGACAATCTCAAACCCTTCCAGCTGTCGTACAGCAAGTATTACTTAACAAAACTGCAGGCCTTTCACAGTACAGAAGACACTACTGCGATGTGTGTCTGTCTGTCTTGTCTGTCTCTCAACTGGGGCACTGCAATCCCCTTCAGGTGAAGTGAAGCTAGAGAACAAGTCCCAGACTGAAAGAGAGTCCAGCCCACAAAGAGGAGATCGGCTTGAAAAATAGCAGCCCTTTTATACAGTCTTCACATATTGTGTGCATATGTAGTGAAGGGGTTTTAAAATTGTACCTGTCATGGAGGATGAATTTTATTGTATAATACCAAGTTCCTGTAATAAACTTTTGCTTCCTGCATGACAGGTACAATTTTAAGGTTCCAAAATGCTCTTCTTTGTTTATATGTTCATATTTTATCTAAATTAAAGGCCAAAAGATAAACATGTTATGTTTATTAACAAAAAAAAAAAATCCTCAAAGGGAAACTGCCCCTGCTTTTCTCTACTCAAGGATCAAAAAGTTTTCATAGAGCCAAGGCGGGCGTAGTTTAAGGGTACTGTGTTAAAGGAAATACTGCCGCAGTATTACTGGGACTACAGTGATCACTTGCTAACAGGCCAGTCCTGAGCTGCCCTTCTCCAAAAAATGGGAATTATGTCCCAGGATCCATTGCATTGCCTGCCACATCATCTCCTTTCAAACACTACTGCTGTATGTGCAGAGATGTGTTTGGGGAAGTAGCTGGCCAGATATCCCTGGTCCTACACGCCAGCCCTCCTGTAGCCACCTTCCCTGCACTGAGACTTCTTGTAATTGCCGTTCTTTGTCTGAATCCTTTTCGGGGCAACTGACTTTCTGAACTATGGCATCGTTAGCCACACGATGTTGGTATTTCAAAGCCTAGCTTCAGAGCCTGCAGATTCTTTTCTAGTGAGCTTTCCTGCAGCCCCACAACCGGGAAAAGAATGGTTATTCTTCATATTGAAGCAAAATGTTAAATTTTACCCTGTGAATCTGCTCTGAAGGTCTAAACCTTCAGGGAGAAAGGGAGGGAGGGGCCCGGTTGCTGATGATAAATCGCTTGCTCTCCTAGAAGGTTGGCTCTCAGCCACCTTTGGGCACCTGTCCCAAAGTGGAAAAATCAGAACATTCTTGGGACCGTTCATGTTAACTATTGAGAGTTAAGTATAAGAACCAAAAAATCCCCCATAATAAGGAAATAATGCACAACACTGAGTGCTGCTAGGGAAGGTAAAGCCAAGAGCTGGGTAGTTATGACACCTCCTCTCCCCCCTCCCCCCCCAATGACCTGCACTTTTGGTTCAGGGTCCAAAGGTTCCTAAAACAAAGCCTTCTTCTTCTGATGCCTCTCTCTGTGGGTCTTCTTCCAAATACCTGTATTTGTATGATGGTAGCAACAGGGTCCCATTGTGCTAGGTGCTGTACATGCCCAGAACAATATGACAGTTGCTGCCCCAGGGAGCTTACAACCTAAATATAAGACAAGAGACAACAGCTGGCTACAGACAGAGGGGAATACAAATCAGCATAGGAGGTAGGGGTTGGCCTCCGCACACCAGCAGCGTAACTGTTGTCAAGTTTTTGTAGGAATCACAGCAAAGGAGAGTTTAAGAGGATTTGAAGGTGGATAATGAGGTAGCTGTGTGGATGTTTATGGGGCTCTCCTCCCAAGCGTCTGGGGCAGCCTGGGAGAAAGCACGAAGGGGCGCGTTTGACAATTAACGAGTAGATGATGGAGGCTGGCATTATGGGTCAGTCGGAGGTGAGCACCAACTGCTTGGCAGTGAATAAGAGATAAGTGGGGTTGGAATTGACATGTTCTTGCTGCATTCTCTGATACAGAGAAGCTTGCCATTTTCTTACAAGTGGGAACCACTATGGCTATAGACCTTCCACGGCAGTTAGCACACGTTAAGCCTCCCCCTGCTGTGAGGTACGCTGGGTGAGTATAACTCTCTCAACTTTAAGATGGTTAGGGAGAGGAAGATGCGGAGAAGAGAAGCACCTGGCCCCAGGCCATACAGTCAGTGACAGAGCTGGGACTAGAACTGAGGAGTTCTGACACCCAGGAGCAGGCTGCCCTAAGCACGGGATCATGCTCCCTCCTTATGGCCAGCACCATGTATCAGTGTGACGACTTGTTCACCATTCCGTCATGTTTTCTTGCAGGTGGCCGAGATATGGATGCGTTTCAGGAGCGTGAAGAGGGCCGCACGGCTCTGGACGATAACGAGGAGGTGATGCGCGCCCTGCTTATCCATGAGAAGAAAACCCCCTCGGTCTCTGCAGCTGGTGTCGGAGGGGCTGCTCCCTTAGCCACTGCCAATGCTAGCGACTCAGAGAGTGATACCAGCGAATCGGAGGAGGAATCACCACCCCGCCTACCTGCTGCCACAGCTATGCTCTATGGGCTTGAGGATGAAGAGGACGAGGAGGAGTTTGAAGTGGTGGCAGAGGACCCCACCGTCATGGTGGCCGGACGTCCATTCTCTTACAGTCAAGTGAGCCAGCGGCCTGAGCTGGTGGCCCAGATGACACCAGAGGAGAAGGAGTTTTATATAGCCATGGGGCAGCGTATGTTTGAGGACATGTTTGATTAACCCTTTCCCTCCACAGCAGCTTTTAAAGGTGAATTTTAACAAGAGACTCACTAGTGAAACAAAAGACTGACCTGCATCTCTCCCTTCCCTGCACAGTCTGTCATGCAGGGGCTTAGACCTGCCCAATGATAAAGAAACTGCTGATCTCGGGCATCCTGCACACCTGAGTGGGGGTTAAAACCAACTGGGTGCACCGAAAAGGGAGAGCGTGAAGGTGGGTGGTGGAGCATGTGGATTTTTTTTCAACCAGGCAAGAAAGCTTGCAAGGTGAAACTTCACCCAAGCGTGGCTTTCACATGCTGCTGTTTTAGCCCAACAGCCTCCATGCGCCTGGGCTGTGGACTTTTACAGAAGGCCAAAGAACAGACTCTGAGCAGTCCAGCTCCTTTCTCTCGGCGGACTTGGGTGCTCTGTGGTCCGCTCAAGCCTTGCTTCTCAGTGTTACAGGGGAGAAGAGTGTAAGTGACACCGAGGCTCTGTGCGTTGGGTGCTAAGACAGGCTGTAGATGCAGTTGCATGTGGATGTGGTGGCGGCTGAGCAGGGTTGGGCTGTAGTACCAGGCACAGCAAGATTGTAGCTAACCCATTGCAGGTGACTGCTGTGCACAGGGATTTTTATTTCCGAACGACCCTATGAGCAGAAATCATACTTACCCCTTCCCCACCTCAGGCTTCTTACAGGTCTCTAGCGAAACCTCTCAACAGGGTTTTGTAACCCCAGCTTGTTCAGACTCAACTGTGTATTTTGGCCAAGTCATGTTGGAAAATAATCTGAAGCACAGATGTTGATGTTAGTTGTAATTGAGGGTGTAAATGGGAGACTGCTTTCTGATGGGGAGAAGAATGGGAGACAAGCTCTGGAAAGGAAAGCACAGAGCTCTGGGTGATGCTCGTTTCTAAGATTGTCTGATTTTCAACCTCCTGTTTTTAGCGATCAGGGACTTCGGTCCTCTGTGAAAAGGACTTGCCTGTCCTTGTCTGTTCCCCTCTTCCACATGTCCTACCCTCCACATCCACCCCCCCACACCCATCTGTCATAATTTTCAAATACAAGATCTAAGGATAAGCATCTAACAAATAGCTTGGTTTTCAAAGGTGCTGAGTGTGCTTATGGTTCCTGTTGGTTTCAATGGACGCTGTGGGTGCTCAGCACCTCAAGGTCAGAGGTAGCTTGAAGCACCCAAATTTGGAAGTCTTGGCTCATTGTCAGTGTAATGAAATCCATCGAGTACTCTGACCTACCCAAAGAATACTGTTACTGCCTGTCCCCTCGCCTTACCCCCTCTAAGCCCCGATGTTACAGCCGGAGTTCACAACAGACTGGGCTGTCAGCCAGGCAGCACCAGGGAACCAGCCTGTCTAGTTTTAATTTCACGAACACCAAATGGTTGTATAATTTGAGAAGGAATGATGCAGAGTTCTGAATTTGGATATTTAGCATGGCACTATCTTTTCAAATAAAAACATTTTTACTGGTGCCTAGAGCAATATTGTATTTGTAATGTTACCTTTACATTTAAAAGTGTTACTTTTTTTAAAATGGTTCTGTTTTCTTATCCAGTGCTATGGTAAAACAAAGCGATAAAAGGATTTTGTGTTTACAGGCTGTATCAAGTGCTGTTTGATTCACACAAATGGTACAGATTTGCTGAGCATTTAAACTGTAAAGCTATTTTATACTGACTAGCCCTGTGATGCCTCCTTTATGGTTTTATTTTCAATATCTTGATATTTTACCCTTTTTAAAAATAGCGTGTTAAATTTGTCATCATTTTTAAAAGAAATCAATAAAATGATGCTTCTGGCTAAGGTTGTCTTTTCAATCTCGTACTTGCTCGGCTGGGATTGTTTGCATGTTCTATGGTTTCTTATATCTTGAATTCAGGGAAACGATTAGTTTAAGGCTATTTTTCCTGTGCTGTGCTATTTGAAAGGCTTCCAACTGCTATCAAACCATAAATCCACCTTCAGTCTCATCACCCCATTCTTCCTTGGATACATTTCAGAATTTTTCCTTGGTGTTTCCTTGGATTTGGGAGTCATGGTTGGTTCCTGTGTCAGAGAGAGCCTATGGTTAGCACTCCCATTCTTTTTCCTTCTTCACTGAGGAAGTGCATATTGCTAAAATGTTGGCTGTCTTACAGTTGTCTTGCTGCCAATTAAAATGGCTAATATAGCATGGAAATGTGCATGAGACACAATACGTATGGCTGTCAAAGCAAATAGTGGTCAGTTGAGGGAAAGGAGTTTTACATATTTCAGCAAGATGAATACAAGGGACCATTGGCTAGAAACTGGGGAACCAATCCTGCAAACATTAGTGTTAACTCCAGCTCCTAACGTCCCAGTGAGCTTTAGTATTTGCAGGATCAGATCCTAGGTTTGTTAAAGCTTTAGCAATGGAACCGTGTTACCCGCTGTTACCTCAAGCCACTACCGAATATGAGAGTATAAAGGAGTAGGCTATGTGTAACCCACTTTCCTGTGAGTTATCGTTATAGTAGGAGAATAGTGGGCTTTATCCATCTATGATCTTTATATAATGTCATTCAACCGGATTCCCAAACTTAATAATAAACCCTACCATAAGGAATCCATCCAAATGTTTATAGGGCATTCCTTGTATTTCTGGTCCACCAATGGCAATTGAGTGAGATGCCACTTTTCTGGGAGGCTGACCAGAGATAGGTAGGTGAGCGGATATACTGTCCCCAACAGCTGCTGACTCCCAAGATCTGCTGTCCAGTTTATCCCAGCTAGCTCAGGACTCTTGTGAAAGGACAGTGATGCACAGTTATTGTGATAAATGATCCTTTGAACAGGAGCAGAGAGGGTCAATGGCACCTTTAAACTGTGCTCTGTGAAGCGGGACTGCGGGCATACACTATCCCAGAGAATTGTCACTGCTGCAATTGCTAACCGTGAAGCACTGCCATGTGCAAGACCGGAAATCACAAAGCAAATCAGTGGGGAAGCCAGGAATCGAACCCATGAGTTCTGATGGAGGCCCACTCTAGCAACTGGACCACCCAGCCTCTGTGAATAAAAATCAAATGACTGTGTCCCGGGAGCTAGCTACGAGACCATCCTGCACAACAATCTCTTGTAACTCCACTGCACTAAGTTTCTGCTCCTGACTTCAACATAATCTGCAGTTTGTCTACTTAGTAAATGTCAGGCCCTCGCCAACTAAAATTAGAAGAAAAAAAGAAGCCTATTTACATAGTCCAGCCATTTTAGTACCCAAACATCTGAAATCTGGCTCAGCCATGCGCCTGTATCGTTTGTTGTACTATATAGAACATCCCAAAGCCAGTAAGAAATGCAGGTCCCAGCTATCACTGACTGGAAGAGTGTTCTCCCATCAGAATGAAGTGTGCAGCCTTCCTTGCTTATAATTCATTTACCTCTTCAGATAGGCTAATTGCTAGTCTGGCTAACTCTTTGGAGGGGATGTATCATAATAAGAATGGAGGAAAGTGTGATTTTATTTTCCACATAAATCCCAAGAAGCAACTGCCTGGAAACAGCATGTCTGTCCTTCCAACTTTTCTCTGTTGCTGCCTTCTTCAAACAGACTCAGATTAAGCAGACTGGCACCAGCAGAGCAGCAGGGGATTTGGAGATCCCCTGGAGGAAAGGTGGAAAAATAGAATTACCCCTTGGCTGGAAGATCTAAGAGCTTTGACTCCATGCTGCCTAGGGGCTCCTGGCTGGCTGCTGAGAAGTTTGACAAGGCTTGGTGAGGGAAAAGCAGACAGCTCCGTTCCAGTTTCTCTCCTGCTGAGACCCTTTTGGGAGGGGGAAGTAACAGGGAACAGATGAAGCATTAACCAGGCTGTTTTCAATCAATGAAATGGAAAGTTTGCAGGCAGGGGAATACACCTGAACATCAGCCATGAGACAAACCGCTCAGCTGTTCTGTGATGAAGAGGCTTCATGAAGCAGGTTGCTGGAATGGGACCATATGAGGCAGGGCTCTGTACTTCTAAGTAGCAGCCCTCTGCTAGATTCCCAGTCTGCTGCAACCCAAATGAATGGGGGGTGGGAGGTTGTGATGGGTGCAGTCCCTACAGGCCAGAGGGGAGATCACACTGCTCTGCAAAGAACCCCTTCACCTGTTCAGGACTGATATTGTCAGACCCCATCAGGGGTCCTGGCCACAATGACTGGCTGTGATTCACACACAGCAAGCTCAGTATTAATCTAGGCATTAACAGCCAAGGGTCTTGAGGCATCTTAACCCATATTTGCTCGTGTATGGACACCTCACCCAAAGAAACCAAAAGATCAGGAGCAACAGAACCACAGCACCCCATCCAGATCAGTAACCCAGCTGCAAACACAACAGGATACCAGCGTGAGGGGGACCTCACGTAAATAGCAAGGGAAAGGGGGAAAGAGTAAGTCACAGGCCTTTGATGGAGTAAGCCCTGTCTCCCCTCCTCTCAGTACTGTACCTAAGACGCAATAGCAGATCAGGTCTGCTGAGCTCAGTTTCTGGAACACAATGTGAGGTCATTATAAAGTCGAACTGGATCACACACAGAGTGGTCCGTCAACGACGTAATACGTTCCCTCAGAACCCCATGGAAATCGACAGGTTCCATTAGCCTGCAGAGGAGGATAATCAAAACAAGGCCATTGCCCTATGCAATAGAATCCGCAAGGTACAGGAGGTAACGTTTGTTCCATGACTGTAGCGTAATGGCTACTGTGTCCCGAAGAACATCTCAAGGCCAGATAGCAAAAGGCCCCCCTGGTACGTATCAGTAAAACTCAGTTGACCTGATCAGCTTAACACACCTCACACACTTGTCAGGATACTTATTTTAAAAGTGTGCTGTAATACTGGTTGAACACTAACATGCTAGTCATTATCATCACTGTGAAATGGAAGGAATGAAGCTGTATGTGAAATGATGGCTATTACGTTTTGGAGTCTGCAAATGGACCAAGGAGGCAAAACGGTTTTTTCTCTAGACGAAGAAGAACACCTCTTGGCCAACACCTCTTGGGTTCAACTGAAAAAAAATCAAACCAGGTGCGGCCAAGAGGAGTGGACCATTCATTTACATCAGGCATCGCAGGAAGACCATTGGCATGGCAAAATCACAGCAGACTGAAAAGTTAACATGGCATTGGCTCACTGGATACAGAAACCTGAGCCCCCAGGAGGGGTTCCTGACTTTGAGAAAAAAGAGATATCCTTGGACGATATAAGGAAGTGCTGAAAGATTTTGGAAAGACTTTTTGAAATTAAGTTTTAGTCACTTCAAGGCCTGTTTTGTTTGGTTTTACTTGTAACCGTCCTGTCTGGCCAACTGCTACTTATATTATCATTTAAATCGCTGATCTTTGTTAGTAACCATCTTCTTGGTTTATTATGAAGCCATCTTAGTGCTGTGTACAGTATTAAACTGAGGGGTAGAATCCTCAGCCAAGCTGTCAGGCTAGTGTGTCTCCTGCCTCTTTGGAGGCAGCAAACACACATCTGTGAGGGCCAATGAGAGGGAGAGGCTGCTGCAGGGGAGACGGTTTTGGGGAGACTCGGGACTGGAATGTCTGTTGGTGTCATCCTGCCAACTGGCTCGTGGAAGCCAGGGTGAGGCCACTGTGCTGTGATCTGGTTGCTGGTGTCAGGGCGCTAAGCCGGAGAATGAGTGAACCCCCATAGAATCACTCCTGCCCTATCCTTAATATCAGATCACATCCAGCATGTGGCCAGTCCCTGCATCAATCAGTGGCTCCAAACATCTCTATCTCCAACAACTTTGTGTAACAGCTTCTGCTTTTTGATGTTGTTTTCCCAAAATAGTTACTTGGGGAAATCTGGCCTTTTCCCCCCCTTTTAGGCTCCTTAAAGAGCAGAACTGCCAGAAGGTGGCCCTCTTATTTAGAGAGAGACTAATTAACCAAAAAATAATTTTTTTTAAATCAAATTTTGGGAGCGCCTTTTGTACCATACAAATATACTAAGGACAGTAATTAACATGGTTCTGCCGATCCACACGTTGTCATATCTGCAGCAGACAGTGAGTCTCTGCATAAGATGCTTTTTAAAATACCAATTATGTTCAAAATACATTTCTGACCTAAATATAACTTCCATCCCTTTGAATAGTCTCAGCCTAATGAATCAGCCAGGATGGCAAAGGGGAGGCTGAGCCAGCTGCACGTGAAGTGATTCGACTCCACTGCTGTGTGTTTTACAGCCACTGCACTTCAACTTAGCTGCGCCCTGTGATTGGAATACAGGGGTCTTGGACAAATCAGCAGGAAGAAACTGGCGCCTGCTGCCGTTCCATAGGAGCTACATCAGCATGAGAAAAAAGCCACATCTTACAAAGAGAAAAGAGAGTAGGGTGATCATATGTCTGGGTTTTCCCGGACATCGCCTCTTTTTTGGTAGGCTGCTGTCTGTCCTGGTGGATTTTTCAAATTAAATGTCCAGGATTTTTCAAGCAGAGCAACTGTCGCACCATCGCTGCACCCCAGTTGGTCCTTCCCCTGCATCTGCTGGATCCCGTCCACCTGGGCCCGCCAGGTAAGCGGAGCAGGTAAGTGCCTCTCAGCTGGGCCACCTGCCCCACTGCGAGGCTTCAGAGCCTAGCTTGGAGGGGTGACAGGGCCAGGCCCTGACTCCCCACCCTGCAGAGGGGAAGAGATTCACAGGGAGGTACTGCCTGATAAGATGGTGTTGTGTCCCGGGTCTGCTCCAGCCGCCCTGCCATCATGACTAGGAGCACGACGCTGCCCCCCATCTTGAGTGTGAGGCCACAGGGCTCCCCACCACCAACCCCCAGATACCTCCTCTAGCATCCTTCAAATGCCCCCTCTTGTCCCAAGACTACCCTGCACTGTTTCTCCTATTGGCCTGAGTTCCAGCTCCACTAACACTTGCAAAGGCTTTGGCAATGAAGTCACACTGGGCTGGTTGTCCACTTGAGTTGACTTACTCTCTTCTTCCTGCATTAGAAAAATAGTTGGTGGGATCTCGGTGGAGCCTTCCCCCCCTTTGCATCCCTTTGAAATATTTTGAGTTGCTGAATTTCTCATGATCCATTTCCTAACAAGATTTTTTTTCTTCAAATGCAAATGAGACTGTGAAATGGTTTTCGGGAAAGAGAGCTGTTCTCCCTCCCATCACCATAATTACAATTACTTTGCAATAACAATGCTTCCTCACAGGGAGATGTGCATGCTTTGAACATCCGTCACTGCCGCTAGTGATGTCAGTGGGGAAGACAAAGATTAGCCCTAGAGAGTGGGGAAGATTGGAGAGGGCTGGGATAAGAGGGAATGTGTCTACTTTAATACTAACTCTTGTTGAGAAAAGTTTCATTGTTTCACACTCTCCCAGACCATGTGTTTATGGGGGAAAAAATCTTAAAACACTTATTAAACAGAAACAAGGGGTGCTATATAGGATGAGAAACATAGGATGTGCTATGGCTGAATGACCCCATAATCCAGCTAGTCTGGTATGCTGTCCTGTTTCTGGCAGATTCCTTTACCAGATACTTCCATGGAATGGTGAAATCCTCACAATACACATAATCTAATGTTATGTGATGGGGAAGATCCCAGTTAGTGATCAACTACAATAAAGTCACTACAGGCCTGTTTTAATGGTTTAATCCTTTTTCATCTAGCTAAACTATTTGGTTCAATAACATACTGCAGCAGAAAGCTGCAAAAAAGTTAATTCAATGTTGCATTACAAAGTATTTCCTTTGATTGGCTTGAATTTTTTGTTTGAATACCCTCTTGCTTGTATAATGGAAACAAATAAATCCAGTCACTTGACTGGGCTTCCCAGTTCCCCTGAAGCTCCTTTTACTTGAGAATTGACAGACAATCTAGAATTTCATGCCACTAGACAGGAGCTGATGCCAACAGCAGTCCAGGATCACTAATCTAGACAGTTACTCCACTGTGATTAGTCCAAAGTAAATAATAAAAGTTTATCTTCATAAACAACATGCATGGTGAAATTTGTCGTTTACTCTAATCTGAGACAGGTATCACCATCATCTTGTCCAGCTTTTCAACATTTGATTTTTTTTTTTTACTTTTGCATTTCTCTACTCATCTTAAAACTAGCCCTGGGAACTTCATTACACCCATGGACTAGAGTTTGCTTTGACGCAGGGCCCTCTGACTTAGCATTGTTCTAAAGACTTCCTCGTGGGAATCATTCATTTATATGCTAATGGAGTCTGCTCCAAGATTCAGTGTTACCTAACCAATTAGAAATGCCCAAAACAAATCAAATGAATAATATGCATGAAAAGGTTATTTGTCCAGGTGGCCAAAAAAGAAAGAGAGAGAGAGAAGGCATCTGAAATGATCGGAGCCTGTTTATGTACAAAATTAATTATATTTGCAATGGACACAAAAACCTTTCTCTGACTAGGACAGTCAACTTGTCAGAAGTCTCCGCTGGAAAGGAGGGAATTCTAATTTTGTATATTCTCTGCTCCATTTGTGATGCATGTTGAACAGGAGAGGTGAGTAAACGGAACCGGTTCATACCCTGAACAAAAAAGCCCTGAGGGCAGATGGGCAATTGCCAAACAACTGCTGGTTTCTCACCAAAAAGGGAACAGAGCCACTCAACACAACCTCAATGGTATCAAAGGCTGTTGATGGATCTAAATGATTCTGTACAGGACCCGCAATGTTTTTTTTTTCCCCTTTCATAAACAGTCAACATCCAATGAGACCAATGCAGTCTTTGTGTCAGGCCTGTGATGTATGCAGTTAAGTAGCTATGGATTTGTTTTTGTTACACTTCCCCTTTAGGTTTCTAAGAGTCTACAATCTGCAGAGGCGGATGCAATTTTGTGATGCAGAACTGATACGGCATGTTAGAGGAACCACATATACACTGTGCTCTCTCTTGGAAACTTTACCTCTGTTTTCTTGTTTTGTTAATTCTTTTCCCTCAATTGAAAATAGGAGTCAAACTGCCCTCCCCCCCCAAAAAAAGGTTAATTCTTTATGTTGTGGAAAAATGAACAATACTCAGGACTACATCTTGACAGAAGAGGATCAAAGAAAACTGACGACTCCTAAAGGACTTTGCCACAAGCTTTTCAATAACCTTCCCTCCAAAGGGAAGCTTGGAGACAAGGACTATAACTCGTGATACTGTCTGCATCAAGAGATGGCTTCTTGAGCAAGGGCCTAAAAGTTGCTCCTTTGAGAGAATCTGGCACCTTGCCTCCCACTGCAGCAAGCTATTAACACACTCAACCAACAATGAACTATAATTCCTCACTTGGCCTTGATTTTACAAGCAGGCTGGAGCCCCTTAGCACAGCTCAAATTTTAGTGACTGTAAGGTGTACTCTCTGTAGCCATACAGTGGTGATTGAGAGAGCAACTAAGGAACCTTTTACTAGTTCCAGTCTCAAGAGTTCTCTTAGCTCATGTTTTTGGAGCAAAAGGAGCAGGTTCTAGACCCGGTCAAGGGGGAGTTACGTAGTAAGTGTGTCCTGTTTTATGCACCTCTTCGATTTCTTACACGAATTATTTTCCCTGCCTTTTGGGACAAAAACTGCTAGGTGCAACATAGAAACCCAGGTCTTGTATACCCCAAACCAGGTCTACAATCCACAGCAGTGGGTGAAGTATTCTAGAAAGGCAGGTCCCAGAACTTACATGGGGCTTTGCATTTCACCACTTGCTCTCTGAAAACAGCTTGTGCCTGCGGGAAGAAGAAAACTGGAGAAGGAATAACATGAGAGCAATAAACAGATCACTTATCTTCAGCATAATCACAGCCCAGCCTTCTGGAGAGGGTACAGGGAGATTTAGTGGCTTTTATATGTGTATTTAATGAAACATTAGAGACATTCCTCTCACCTGAACTAACTAATAATCTAAGGAGGATACAGAACACACTCTTCTCTGTGCACCATGGGAGCGCCAGGACGTGACTTCCCATAATGAAACAGAAAATTACTTTTACTTGAGTACAGATTTTTCTAACCTGCTTTTGACTTCACCAGCCTCAAAGACTAATTATTCCGTAGGCCTCCTGGGCTAGTTCTGTAGCAATTCTAAATGAAAGCCACTCAGATAGCAATGATCTGTCAGGAAGAAGCTCAGGCCGTGGTTAAGTGAAGGACAGGGATGGTTTTTTGCTCTGTATGGTGATGTGGTGCAATGCTTGGCTTACTTCATGTCCATGAGATGCTGCTGCGTATAGGGCCCAACAGCCATTGTCTAGCACCAAAGGAAGAGCTGTGATGCAAGGACTAAAAAATAAATATCTACCTATGAGGGAACGGAATGGCTTCAGCGCCTGGTAATGAGTCATGGTGATCAATTCAAAACACCATCCTGCAGTGAGCTAGCCTTGTTGCCATCAAATGCCTATCTGGTGACCCTCTATGATTTTAGTCTGGTGAGGCCCACTTCATTTCCTAACAGAGGCAGTCAGACCTCAAAAGCATCTCCCATAAGTGGCATCAATTGCCCCCCTTGTTGGCAATCTCAGCCAAAGACCAAATAGGCCATGAAGACTGAGTTTCTGGAGCTGGCCCTCTAGAAAGGCAGATTGGCAGGGTAGGATATGAATGAAACGTGGAGTGTTTTACCTTAGACACCATCAGCGTTTAGATGTCACACTGATAGTGCCTGGGAAATATCTAAACTAGATAGAATGGCTCAGATAGGTACTAGCTGTATGGACAGGCCGTGGGCATTCGTCTCCAGACTTCTCAATTTAGAAACTTTCATTAGCATGAGATTCACTAAGAACAAACTGAACATGTTATAAATTGTGGGATGTTAAATGTACCAGGCCATTTAATCACAGAGCAAGTCTGTAGCTCACGTGCACATACGAGTTAAGTGAGGTCATTGCCCAAACCTTGCCATCGTTAGGGTAGCTCTTGTGCCTCCCAAACGTAAATCAAAGTGAAATGAAAAGAGCGAACAAGCATGGGGTCCCAGAGAGGCAATTCAGGTCAGGAATACAATCCCCCAACACATTTACGGCTATCCGGCTCCGATGAGTCTCTGCAAAAATCCCAACGAAAGGCATTGACCAAGGCGCACTATTGAGGAATAACTCAGGCCTCTTAAGGTCATTACTTTCTGAGTCATGGCCACCTGTCGGTGTCAGGACAAACCAAAAAGTTGGACACTTTTTGGGGATGACATGAGTGACTCTTTTCATTTTGCTGCTAACCTTTTGTGTGTCCCAGCCCTGAGATAACGTCTTCCTCCTTCCCACTGAAAATGTCTAGCAGTGAACCCTGAACAGCATAGGAGGATTTCTTAAATTTTCATTTCAGAACTGGGAAAATGGTGTAGGGCAATGGTTTGTTTATTATTACTATTGTCTTCTTTATTATTGCACTAACTCCCACAGTGTGCTCGCTTCAATGGGGGCAGTATTTCACTCCAGGTGAAGCTTTCGGCAGAAATCCTGTAGGTTTTCCTCAGTCTCTGTCTTCTGCAAATTGCACAATATGCAAATCAATGCAACAAGATCTGCCTTCCAAAGCAGCTACCTTGTTCTGGAAAAAAAGCAAACCCAATGCTTTGGTTATCCTCCTGGCTTCAGTGTGTTGCGGCACCTCTCAGCAAATTCTTGGTTTTGTGTCACCTGTGTAGCACTCAGTCCCTGAAGAGCACCCTGCCTGAGTCCAGGATATACTTTAAGCTCCAAGATGTCCTCTGACATTCTTTTTAGCAAAAAAAGCATTGGAGACTGCTTTAAGGGGGAGTCTGCTAGCTCCCGTTCTGCCTCCCTAATGTCAGTTTTAAGCAGGCTCCCTGAAAGCTTTGGCTTTTGACTGCTTTGTTGGTCCTCTGGGGAGGTTACAAATCTTGGCGCCCTGGTTACAAACAATACTAGAAACTGCCTGGCAAAAAGATTTAAAAACCAAAGGCTAATTCCTCCCTTTTTAAAAAAAGATGGGACACATGGGGGCTAGGGGGCTCACTCTACCACAGCCATTTCCCTCCATTGGCTCCATCAGAAACTGAAGCAGCAGCCATTAAATGGCCCTCAGGGAAGGTGAATTCGGAAGCATCAAAACACTTTTAAAAAGTGAGAACCTCTGCCTGACTCTGGCCCTACTGCTTCCATCTCTGGGTGGGAGCTAAACTGCAGCAAACACGTCTTTAACAATGAACAGTTACTGTATTTAACAAGAATAAAAATCATCAAAATAGGTCAGCCCTAACAACGAGAGAGCTCATCTTGACTCAGACACAGTCAGACTGTCGCTACAGGACAAGGTCAGAATTCATAAGTGTACATGTAAGAGACCTTCAGCCAGTTCACTCAATTAAATTGAATGCCTGGCTGAGGGAGCTGTTACTGTTCCAATAGAAGCCTTCTCAACAGGTGGTAAAACAATTTCCCTTCCCAGTTAACACCTGTTGGTAGGCAGAACTGGCTTGAGGTAGGAACCCCCCTGAGTTAGTGAGAGCTACCAGAACCCATATTCAGGTTCACAACTTCATCCCTGGAGGGGGTGGTTTGAGGAAGCATAGGACTCTGATTGCATATCAGACATACATAAACCATTACATGGCACCTTGTCAAACACATATGTAGGTAACCTTGTGCACCTGATTATTTACTAGTATTTAATACTCTGCCCCAAGGGGCTCAAATCTCTCTGAGGTGGGTGGGTATCTCACTCTACCCACTGACTCGTTTTATCACCACAGAAGCACAGATAGCAGAATTTAAATTGTATATATGGAGTTCTGCCTTTGATCTGTCCTGTAACCAAAGTGACATTCATTACACCCAGCAGGTTAGCTCAACCACAAGACTATCACAGGGTGTTCTCAAGGCTGGTAGGCCTGCTAATCGCACCAAAAGGGCCTACTCTGTTTTTGTTCTTCTGTGGTTGTGTGAGCAGCACCATTCAGCTGCCTCTTCACCTGCCTGCACCCTTCTTGGGAGTAGGCAACATATTGCATGGGGATGTCAGCTAATGTAAATTGGTCTGGCTCCATTGACTTCATTGGAGCTATGCTGATTTGTACAAGCTGAAGATCTGCTCCCAAATTTCTACAGCATCTTTTATGCACAAGCACATTACAAACTACATATAGTGGAGTCACCTTATCCATCCCTGCAGTGAATGTCTCTGGAGGTGCAACACAGCAGCACTACACCACAACGTAGGACAGGAAGACCCAGATCCTCAGAGGAATTTAGGCCCCCAACTCCCATTGCCATTAATGGCAGTTAAGCACCTAAATAATTTTGTGGATTTGGACTGTAGTGAACACCACCACATCCAATGGAAACTTTGGTGGAGAATATAGGGAGGCAGAATGTAACTATCTGAGCTGCAATGGACACCACTATGCCAAGAGATCCTCAGTGACCATTGGTGTTCAGGGTCCCAGTTTTATATCGGGCCAGAAATAGGGTAGGTCCAGCACCCCCTAGCACTACTCTGCGGAAATGGTTAAATACAGAATCAGAACAGCATTCCCATAGTGAACTACTTCTAAAGGTCTTGATTCCAGATTGTGTTAATTAACACAATCATGAATAACTGTCCACCAGGAAGCAGACTGAGAACCAATACATTTCATACAGACCACCAAACAATCCACTGATGGTAACAACTATACTGGATTCAAACCAGTGAAGCTACTGGTGCAAGGCTCCACTGCTCATTCTCAATCCTCTGACCCACTAGCATCCTCTTTGTGTTTGTTCTTTCATCTCTCTCTATTTGTTGCACTTACATGGTCCTGGAGAATAGGGCGTTGCTTCACTTTAATCACATCTCATTCTGTGTGGTTACAGCACAGCAGATTCAATTTGTTTTAAAAATATTCAGAAAGACAACTTGTTTTTAAAATGTTCTCAACTTTTTGTTGTCTCAAAATTTGTGAATCCTATTTGTCACTCACAAATGGTGTGAGTTTGGTGCACCTCAGTGAGGGATTTATTCGCTCGAGCTGGGCATACGTATGGTAGAACTAATCAGCGTCAGTGTGGTGCCTCAGCTGCTCCCTTACAGATGAAAGGCTTGCCACATTTTAATGGCAACACTAGTTCTGTCTGTTGCTGAAATTAACATCTAGAATTGATCTTCTCCCCTGAAAACTAAGCTCCAAGCACTCCAGGCAAAGCTAACATCAACTGAGAGCACGCAAATGGCCCCGGCAAATGGGATCATCATTACAAAGATTTTCTTACGATAAGGCTAAATTAATATCATACACTTCTTAGGGAAGAAGAACAGCAGCCATGCTAATCAAACTGATGCTTAAAATAATCCACCACAATCTTGAAAAATCTATTGAGTCAGGTCATGAGCCTGTCCCTTTGTTCAGTCACTTTTACAGTATAAAGAGAATACCCAGTCTTTGAAGCTAGCAGCATTATCAGTTTGGTCCAGGTCCTCTCTGTCCTTCCTAACGCATTGCGTTGCTCGCCCTTGCTTTCCGAAGGTCGTTGGTGGTGAAGCTTATGGCCCAGAATTCTCAGTGTAGTGCAGCAATTAGCTACATAAAATAGTAATTGTAACAGGACTAGTACTTAGCACATCTATAATCAACCTCCTGGGTGAGGATCATTGTGCACTTTATTATCTTTAATAGGTTATTTTTTTATTGCTTGTAAAGCTGGGAGTTCTACAGACAGATATGAGTACAAGGCCCCTGCTTCGCAGAGCTTACCATCTAATTGTGCAATGTACAAACACATCCACACTGTTGTTATTAGTAGTGGAAACAAACCAGTGCGAGGAGGAAGCGGGGAGAGCCAGGATGTGTAGCGTTTTGAAGACCAAGACAAGGAGTTTCATTTTGACACAGCTCGTGAAAGGAAGTTAATGAGAGGAACTGGATGGGAGCAGAGAAGTGGGTGAAGAGAAGAAAGGATTTTTGCAGCAGCACTTCGGAAAGGATGAAAAGGGTGAGGTGGGGATTGTGATGGCAGAAGGAAAGGAGCTCAATGAATCGGAGCATTTTAGAGTGGGACTAAGAAAGGCCAGGAAACAGGAGCAGAGATTCAGGAGAGAATAATGGCAGATAACATCACTTTCATGCAGAAATCAGCTAGAAAATCATGGCAGAGGAACATGGGACTTAACCAAGTCTCTGAACAAGCCTGAGAAATGAATGAGTGCTATGATCACCATTTCATAGATCAGGGAGATGAAGTGATTTGTTCACGGTCACACGCCGGAGTCACTGACCCACCTGACGACTGAGTCCTGACGTTCTTATTCTATGCTCTTCCCTCCAGCCCCTCCCGCTCCAACACCTGCACTGTGCTTCCTTTCTGTTAATGTTAATGTGAATTAAAATTAAGCTCTCTCTCTCTCTTTCTCTCCCCGCAACTCAAATTTGCAGACCAGGGTGGGATTCACAAAGGCACCATGACACTGAGCATTGTGGTGCCTAACTTGTAGGCACCCAGAAAAATCACTGGACCAACACTGCGATCCTCAAAGCCCAAGTTGTGCCGAGGCTCTCTAGCCCATGGAGCTCGAGAGGGAGGTGCTTAAAACTGTGATCCATAAAAGCCAGCATGCTAAGAGGGCCACCTAAGCTAGCCAATGGGAGACGCTGACCAGAGACGTATGTCCTAAGCCCCGTCCCACTCAGCGAGATAAGCACCTAAATCTGGGCTGCAGGGAGGCACCTATCCATTCGTGATCCAGGAACTGGGGGAAGAGATGAGCTTGGGCACCGGAAACAAAACTACCGAGGAGGCGCATCTCCCTTATGATCTTTAACTCCATGGAGAAGGCACTCGCCCAGGCTGTCCAGCGACCCCAGTTCAAGTTCCCACCGCTCCTAAAGAAGAGAGAGGATTTGACTAGGGATTGGCCGCCTCTCAAGGGAGTGTTCTAACCACTAAATTATAGAGCAGGGGGGGCCAAACCATGGCTCATGAGCCGCATGCGGCTCTGTTACACTTGAAGCATGGCTCACCAGCTGCTGTGTAGACTGGGAATGACTCGGTGCTGTTGGGGCAGAGGAAGTTACTACTTCTTGCTGAACCATTTCAGGGGTGTCGTTTGGTGGGCACTTTGTAAGCAAAAGATCCTTTCAAGGACCCAGCTCTCCTCCCAGCCCTTCCACCGTTTGGTGTCCCATATGTATTATTCTGTCCAACTGCCAGAACAGATGCCACCAGCCATTCACAGGCCACAGTGTGGGACTCTCTGTCTTATGGTGCAAGTGCGACTGCCTGAGAAAGAAACTTTAAACTGAGCACCCAGCATACAATGGAGAATGAAATGCTGAAGATGGGGATGAAATAAGATCCATTCTTCTAAAACTTGCCCTCAGATTAGAACCAAATTTGGAAATACAGAAATCTTGAAGTGAGCAGCCCAATTTTGCAGACTCCACAAGTTTGCACAGGTCAGAGAAGCAGGTGGACACTTGGGTCCTTATCCAACACAAAGCCCAACTCAGAACGGTTAGTACTTTTAACCATTGCAAACATGCAGAGAGATCATCCAGCTAAGGCTCAGAACTGGGAGTCAGGACTCCTGGATTCTCTACCCTCGTTTTTCTATTGTTATTTGTATTACAGCAGTGCCCAGATAAGGGCCAAGGTCACATGGTGTGGTACAAATATTTTTTAAAAGGTAATGTCACTTACCTTCTCTGCCTTAATATTACCTTCTGTAAAATGGAGACAATAGGAGAATAACTATCTCACTGCAGCATCGTGCGGTTTAGTTCATTATGGACTGGTTCAATGCCCACCAAAGTTAATGGAAAGGCTTCCTTCAATTTCACAGGGCGTTCGATCAGGCCCTGTAATGTTTATAAAGCACCTTGAGGCACTCGGCTTGAAGGCACTAGAGAAATGCATTTCATATCACGTGTCTTGATAGAATGAGTTGATCCCTGGGTTTATGTTTTTGCAGATCTCCATTTTTTCTGTGCCAGTTACTGTCTTAGGGCACGCTTGCCCTGTAGCACTCCTTGCTGGCCAACCCGGTGCTGCAGGTGCAAGTTCCCCCTCACCAGGGTTTTCTGTCTCTCCCAGGGATTCATGTGGCTTAGCCCAAGTCACATTTTAGTCCAGATCCCTTTCCTGTGTAAGCGGGGGAATGGGCCCTCTATTGTGGGGAACTTTCCTGGCTCTCACACTGCCCCGGTGCAGTTGGCTAGTAAAAGGATCTGAGTCCCTGCCCCCACTCTCTTTACGCAGAGGCCCACCTGACCTCGAGGGCTCCCCTCCCACTCTCCTGTGTGGTGGGGTCCCTGTAACCCCGACAAGGCTGGGCCCAGGATTCCTGGGGCTCAACCCCCAATCTTGCCGTGCTCCCTTAGGGCAGGGGCTAGGGTGTCCCCACTCCAGGCACTAACGCTGCACTGGGCCCCTCCCTGCCCCACTGATCACTGCACACAGCGCAGAGCAACACAATGTGTTACACACACAGCAACCAAACATCAAATACAAAGTAAGAAAAGAGGAGCGAGGTTAAAGGCAAACACCCAGCACTGCCCCCTGGCCCGGGGCACCACACACAGCGTCTCTGGGGTGTCAGGGAGGTTCACAGTCTGTGTCACACGTCACAGGCCCCTGCCCGCGCTGCAGGGATGCAGAGAGTCAGACACTCGCTCTGGCAGTGGCCACACGCCCCCCAGGCTCTAGGGGGGCAGGGCCCTTCTCCCCAGTGTCAGCCCCCTGTCGGGGTCACAGTCCCCCTCTGAGCCTGGCCTGTGCAGCCTCTGGGCTGGTGGCGTCTCCCTGCGCCAGGCCCTGCCCGGGGTCCCCCTCGCACTCCCCAGCTGCTCACTCACTGCACCCGGCTCCAGCCTCAGTGCAGCTCTGCTCTGCTCAGCGCAGCTCCACTCGGCTCTCTGGGATGCCCCTCTGGCTCTGCTGCTGTGGGTCTGCTCTGCTCAGCTCAGCTCCCTGGGCCTCTTCTCTGGCCTGGCCTGGCCTGCCTCCCCACTGCTGGCTGCTCTGTCCTTAGCTCGGCCCTGCTTTCTGCCCAGGCAGCTCCAGCTCACAGGGAGGATGGGATTCCCCCCCCAAGCCCTTCTGGCTCCCTCATTGGCCTGCCCACCCTGTCAATCAGGCTGACCTGAGTTGGCCTCTCTCCACTGGCCCTGGGGGCTGTGTCTGTTTCAGGGTCCTGCTTCCTCCAGAGATGCCAACAAAAAGACCCACTAAGTTTCAGTGAGGGGCTAACAGACTCTTACACCTGTAACAAGAGTCCCAAACAAACGAGCATCCCCCTGTGCTTAGGTTCCTCTTCTGCCCACCCTTTGGGCTCAGCGCTCAGTCCCTTTAGGGCTACCGCTGAATCTCTCTGGGCTAGTGCCCTGACTCCCAGCTGCCTCGCCTACAGTCCTTCCAGACCCTTCTCCAGGGTCTCCCTAAAACCCCAGTGTGCTCCCTGTGGTGCTTCCCTCTAACTGCATCCTCTCTATCTTTTTATGAGGACTAGGTGTTTATCAGGCTGTCACCTGACCCCCAACTTAGTCCAGCCCCTGTAGGGTGGGAAAAGGCTAATTGCAGCACAGGCAGGCTGATAGCACAGGTCTGGCTAGCTCAGGCCTTAAAGGGCACGTCGCCCTTTCACAGACACACTCCATGGAGTGGAATTTCTTCCTCAGACAATTCTGCCTCCTCCACCTCCCAAAACAGCCCAAGACAATGCCCTTTGCTAGCCGCCTAGCTCCCCTGTACGCTGGAGGATGCAGAGAAGGAAGGTCTGATTTACATCACACCAGAAGCACCACTGGAGAATTTTTAGAAACATTTTTCCCATCACAAGTGTCATGCTGTTGAACAGTTTTGTGTAGAAACACCTGGAGGTAAAGTGCCTCTACTTACCCACAGAGCAGGTGCAGTACAAGGAAGACACAGAGCTGGTTCACTAGCAGCTGAGTTCCCAGCTCATGATTCCCTCATCCTGGCCAGTACCACCCATTTTTGTTGCTGGACTGGGCAACTCTGGAGCCTGAGGTTGTGGGGCCCTCGCACTGCCAAAAAATCACCCCTTGACAGGTGGACTTTCCTCCAAGACTGCTGCCCCTTCAGCTGTGGTAGCAGAAGCCAGGGTGTTCTAGGGCTGAATCTGGCCCTCTCCATTTAACTCTGTGAAGGGACCCAACAGTCGTTAATACCACTTTTATCTTTACAGTTACCTTGTGGACTCTGTACCCACCTGCAAGTACAATATTGTCCTTCGTGTCTCCGGAACAGCATGAGTTCCACAGAACTTGTGTGCTGCAGCCTGAGCCCAACGGGGGGGAGTCACAAAGGGAGTTTGGCATGGCAACGCTGCGTGTCGCAAAGCCCCAGTTAGGCTGCCTGCACAATGAATGGGGAGAGACAGGCACCTATGGATGTGATCCACTTAAGCTAGCCCAATGGGAGAGGGTAATCCAAGCCCCACCCCTCTCTCAGAGCTAGGTGCCTAAACTCAGGCTGCAGGGATGCACCTAACTATGCTTCGTGACGCATGAACTCAAACCTGCTGCCTGCGGTCAGGCACTGTAGGCCCCTAAACCACTTCTTCTCTCCACACAAAACAGCCAGAGGAAGAGAAGCCCACCTTGAAACTTTTAACACAGTGGTTAGAACGCTCACCTGGGACACAGGAGAACCAAATTCAGTTCCCTGGCATGCTGGCAGAGGGAGAGACAGGATTTGAACAGGATTTGAAAGGATCTCACGCCTCCGAGTGCTCCGCCCGGTAAGCTATGGGATAGTCTGAGGTGAGTCTCCCTGAGTCTCTCCTGTTGATGCTGTTCCACTGTGTATGAATAATGGAAGAGCGATTGGAGTAGCGAGAATGGACCCTACGTCTCCCACATGGGTGCCTTACCCACTGGACTACAGACTCATTCTCACCCTCTCTCTTTGGCCCATTGTGAATAAATACTTAAATAGCCCGCATCCCAGATCAGTTGTCTAAGCATTGGGTCAAAAGTTGTAAGGTGGCACCACCACCTCCTCCAGATGGATTATGATAGGACCCAATCTGGGAGGTAGCCTCTCAGCATGCCTATTGGATCAGGCCCCCCAGGCAATTTCTCTTGGTTTGTGAGTCACTCTGGGGCTAGGGCAGGAGACAGATAGTCAGGAGACCAGAGGGAGACAGCTGTGCTTGTGCTGAGAGCCTGAAACCTAGGCACCAAGGGAACTTTTACTTTGAAAACGTAGGCGCTGACTAAGTTGAGGCACCTACACGGTTCATCAGGTATTTTGTGCATTGCAGTGGTGCCAAATCTGGGATTTAGGCACCTAAAGACCTTTGTGAATCTGGACCAAAGCGTTTGCTCCAAAATTCTCTTTTCAGTGATCCTTAATGTAAATAATTAGTGACCCTTTTGCAGTCACTAGATTGCAGCTTGCACAGAGACCTACATTTGTACTCCCTATACAATTTGATTCTTTACTCTTTTTGATTTCAAATAACTCTTAACGCCCTCTTAATTTGCATCCTTTTGTAATTTTATTCCTGAAATTACCATTTCCATTTCTTTGTACTTCTCAGAAACATACCCATGTACTGAGTAGATTAGGACTCCTTTTATTACAGTCAGCACATCCGTGCAGTGCAGGTATGTAATTTAAGCAGGAATTTAATGCAATTATCTCCCTTTTCTTTACAGCCTACTGGTCTGGCATTTCTCATGATTTCATGGCTTTACTAGTGGTTTATTCAGATCCTCTGGTTCCTGGATCCATTTTCTGCCTGTCTCAGGATTTTCTCACTCTCCTACTCTGGAAATATTTCTTGCTTTGGTAGGCTTTTCACCTGTCTCCTTTTGCTTTGTGCTAGCTTTCCCAGGTCTCCATTCTCCTTGCTTTATTGAAGGTCTAGACTGCCTGGCTGTGCTAACATCTGCTCAGAGTTTCGGCTTTAGTGAGAAATTCGTGGGCTGGAAGTTCCTGAAAAATATCACAGTTGTCCTGGATCGCTGTTCCCCATTTCTGTAGGGAATAACGAAGTCGCTCATATGTTATGTGATTTGCCATCTGGAGAGACCATCCCACCCACAGACATTAGTAAACATGAAGCTCAACATTCAGGCACATCTCAATGATCTGAGTTCATACGAACATTCAAGAGTATTCAATTTTTTTTTTAAAAGCCCCCAATGTTAGATACCCAGGAAATGCACAGTTACCGTTGCATTTCCCAAATGCACCAAAAACATCTTAATTCTGTTTTCAGAGAGGCGACAGCCTGCCATCTTCTCTTCTTTTCAAGCAGGGTATGGAAAATGCATCCCACAGAACATGGTTTACAATTTGGTTCATACATGCACACCTTCATTTCTAAGGAAGCGTGACAATATGTCATCACACTAACTTTTTCTCTTTACATGCCAGAGTTCTGATGGTGTGGCCAGGGCATCTGTGGTTTATCTATGGAGTCATCTAAAGGATATTTGAATAACTGGTTGCTTCATGGACTCATAGTACCTGATCTTGTGAGGAGCTGAGGCACTCTGGAGAGACCATAAATGCAGGCAGCACCTAGGCAGGAATGAGTCCTTAATAATGAATGAGGGACTATTGCCTTCAGGCTGCTATTTGTCTAGTCAGAAATTTGCATGTGTACCGTGTAAAGCTGCACAAGGACTCTGGCCCAGATTCTGGTAACTTTACTTATATTGAGTAACCTGTTATTTCATGAGTAGTCCCATTAAGTCAAGTGGCACCAGTGCAAGCCCCATTTTACACTGGTGCAGGGTTTCTACACTGGGGGAGGGGGGCAGTTGAACAAGTATATCTCTATCAGTGTATCCATATTGGTGCAAAACTCCCTCCTGTTAACAAGCTTGTGTGTGCCTGTGTATTTCATTTCTAGCAGTAATTCTCTCCTGTGTTTCTTTTCCTCTCTAATAGAGGCATTCTGGCAAGGATCTAATTTTTCAAGAATTCTCGTAGAGCCAGTTGCTTTGGCTTTCATGCTGGCCTGGAAAAAAGCCTCTTCCGCTGCCCTCATTAATTCCTTTTTTAATTGGATCACAATGAAGGGGAAACAGCAATATAATGTAATTGTCCTCTGTGTACAATGTGGAGAGCGGTGATGGAGGCTGAAGTGTCCTGGTGTTGAGATAGCCTCATCCTTACCCCCTGCCTCAACACAAACAAGGCTGTGCTCCCAGGAGAGGAAGAGATCGGCCCTTAGTCTGCAGTCAATAAATGATCTAGTTAGCCCCGGATCCCAAGGAAAAAACTCCAGCCATTATTCATTTATCACGAGGCAGCAGTGATGGCCTTCAGCCTCCATGGCCTATAGACATCCAAGTGGCTCATACACGACAGGCAGACTTCTCCAGAGATGCCAATGGTTCACATCCTCTATCATCTCACTGTCTGTTCCCCATCTGTGTCATCTATGTTAGGGGACCCTAGACTCGAGCTTCCTCTCTAAAGGGTTGTTCCCCCATGTCTGTTATATGCAGAGTGGAGTTTCACAAGTCACGCTTAGCGCAGCTGGAAGTAACTTGCAGCCTGGTACCAACAGCTACTCGCGTAGGGACCTTGAGCAAGTTGCTTAACTTCTCTGTACCTCAGTTTACCCATTTGGAAAATGAACAAAACAGTACTTACCTACCTCAGGCAGGGCTGTGATGAGTTATTAGTCACTACATGCACACTACTTTGAAAATATGAAGAGCTATGTAGTTGTTATTAGGGATTAGGGTGAGAAGATGTCCCGGTTTTATAGGGACTGTTCTGATATTTGGGGCTTTTTCTTATATAAGTGCTTATTTCCCCCCAGCCCCCTGTCCTGATTTTTTCAGACTTACTATCTGGTCACCCTATTAGGGATCCCCTGCAACTTGGAGCAGCACACAGCAGCTGTCCCCTAGTTCCACTGCCTTTCACCAAGTGGGGGTGGAGCAGAGATTTTCAGGGTACATGCACTGAGAAGTAGAGGAAGAGGTTGGGTGAGGGGCAAATCTCTGGAAAAAGTATTTTCTGTAGCGAGAGAAACTGATTTAAAAGAAAATGGGGAAAGATACCCAGAGAAGCTGGGAAGTTTATAAAGTTTGGTGGGAGGATGGCAGAGGGCACCTGAACATCAGCTTACAAATATGTAGGGCTAGATCCACAAAAGGACGCAGATGTTTCAATGCTCAGTGCATTGCAGTGCCTAGCTTTGAGGTGTTCTGCCACCCAGTGGAACCCACAGCCCTGAGTTAGGCACTTAGGCTCCTTATATGAAGCCTGGGGAGAGTCAGTCACCCAAGAATGGGATTCACAAAGAAGAACATGTGAGTGGGGAGCCACCTAAGCTAGCTGATAGGAAATGCCACAGAGGGGGGATGGATCCTAAGTTCCACCCCTCAATGGGATGTAGGAGCCTATGTCTGGGGTGATGGGAGGGGTCTATCTCTGTTTGGGAACCTCAGCCATGAACTCCTGGAGTCAAGTGCCTAAGCTGTTTTTGCAAGATAACTTTTAGCCCAGTGGTGAGAGCACTCAGCTGTGGTGTGGGAGACCCAGGTTCCCTTCTTGGTATTAGGCAGCGGGAGAAGTGATCTGAACCTGTCTCCCCCCTTAGGGGAGGAGGGCCCTAACCTCTTGTCAAGTCGGTCTGTGGCCTAATCTGTATTTAATTATTTATACACAAGTGGGACAGCTTCAACAGCAGAGATTAAGAGCATGCCATACCAGAATACCCCACTGTCCAGTGATCAGGGTGCTCCCTGGAGAGGTAGGAGAGCATAAAAGGATGGGGGAGGAAACTGAATGTGGGAACCCCATGCCCCAGGGGAGGACCGTAGGCATTAGCTTGAAAACGTTATAAGGTGTGCAGCAGCTGCCATGTCTTCCTCCCAGCCAGTTTGTGTGGGGCTAGGCATGCTCTGAGCAGGCCTACTGGCTCAAGCCCCACAGGTGAGAAGCTGGCTGAGGTCCTTCCTCTACACCTCATGTAATGACCGTTGGCCGAGGTCAGCAATGTCAAAATGTCCAGGGGAGTGTTTGGGGGGGGCGGTAATGGCTGGGTCACATCCTGCCCTGAGGGGGGGGGGGATAGTTGAGTGCCATCTCCACCTTTGTTCACCACTGTTGCTGCAGTCTTTGCTGCTAGCTCCACCACCGCTTGTTGCTGTTTCTGCCACTGTCTGTGCCAGGCCTGTGTTGTGTGGTTCCACCACTTAGCCCAGTTCTTGTTGAGTTCACTGGATAGTGGGGAACCTCTCTGCTGCTGCCTCTTCTATGCTGTCTTTTCACTGCATTATTATCTCCATACCAGGTCTCAGGTTCAGTCCCCTCAGATCAATTTACCAGTGATTTTTTTTTTAACTCTATTAATCACTGAGCAGAAACAAGGACTCTACATTGAGTCTGATCAGCTCTGTCTTTAAACATGGGATGGAAAAGTGTGAATGACTCTTTAAATAGCATCTACATCAGCTAGGAACACCTATCCTCACCCTCTATGCTCTTTACTTGGGTATGACATTACCACGTATAGCTTTGTTAGTGAGGTTAGTTAGGGAGCTACCCTCCATCAGGGCAGGCTAAGTACAGTTCTGCTGCCCTTTACTCATACAGTAAGGATAACAACATTTCATTATCCCTGTATTCAACAGTAAAGTGAATTTTAACCCCAACCAGCCACAACTGATCACTTTGGTCTGTCTGCTGGTCCCCGCGGCAGAGTAGGTCCTTTCCCCCAGGTCATCATTAGATGTCAGTTCATTAATTAAATGCAGCAGCCGGGCCTGGTTAAATTGCTAAAACAGAGGACAGAGGTCAAAAGTTCTCGCTTTGATATTGAGGACTGGCTGGAAGTCCTGGGGCAAGAGAAGAAAGATTCCCCAGTTACTAACATTTCTTGCACTCCAGAAGAAAGATCATCCAGACACCCAGATGGGAGGCAGTAGGGCCAAGATTCTCAAAGGTATTTAGGCACCTAACTCCAACTGATTTCAATGGGAGTTAAGTGCCTAAATATATTTCAGGATCTGGGCAGAAGAGACTAAGGACCTATCTAAATGCACATGTAGTTCACAGCAATCTGGGGTAAATCAAAGTGCATTACAGAGTTTTCTGTGCGTGGCAGGCTAGTGTGGAGTAGATTTACACCCCGGCCTGCTGTGAACAAAATGTTCACATACACAAGCCCTGTGGGGACAGTAGACATTAAAATGGCCTTAATTTGTTTTAGCTTAGTTAATTAAACTAAACTATATCAAAGCCACTTTAATTCTGAATAAGAGTGTCCACACATGGTTTAATTGGTTGTAACTAATTCACTTTAAATTCACACCTATAGTTAACTTGAATTAAATTTTCTGCATGTCCCTGAATAGATAAGACCTTAGGTGGCTCAGAGGGAAGTGTCGTTTCTGGTGAATATTAAGCAATGTGGGATCAGTGGAAAACAGTTGTCAGGGCAAATCTTTCATATAAGGACCTGAGAATTTACCATCTCCTCAATTAGATATTGAGAGCACATTCCCCACAGCTCTGACCTCCTTTATTTTCATTTACTCAATCTTCCATCGTTTATAAATGGGCAGTTACTGGAACCTTCAATAAAGACCTTCACTCTCAAGAAGAAATCTTTAGGAGGCTGAAAAATATGAATGTTCATGTTACCAGACAAAGTTGTTCATTTTTATTCCTCTTTTCCAAAGTACCAGTTAGTTAGAAGAGCTCAAAGGCTCTATAGGGTGGACTATCAAAAGGAAAAATAGCATTTAGCTGTCAATGGGAATTAGGAACCTAAGGGGAATTGGGTGCCCAACTGCAATTTGTGCGTTTGAAAATCTACTCCTAAGTCAATAATGGGGCAGGAAAGGGAAAGGGGTGGCATCTGAATTTAGTGGGCGGGTTAGAACATATAGAAAATGTAAGATACTTTAGCTTGGAGGATATATATTTGAATTTCCCAGTTACTGGGAGATGTGCACAGGGACTGATGGCCAGGTCAGGTTGGCAGTGACCCTGGGGGGTGGGAGGGTTGCCTTCCTCGCAGCATGGGATGTGGATCATTTGCCAGGATCATCTGGATATTTCGCATTTAATCATTTCTCTGCCATTTCAGGGCCCTCAGGCAGTGGTGCATCTCTATCCCTCCTATTCTCTGCCTGAGGCACACTGTAGCTTAGTCTCCTGAGGACTGTAGCACTTTGGTCTAATTGTTGGATTTAGTGTGCAGGTGGCTGAGTGGTGTCAGCGGCCTGTGATAGACAGGAGGTCAGACTAGATGATCTGCTGGTTCCTTCTGGCCTTAAACTCTGTGACAGCCAGTGGGAGGTATGGGAACCTGTTTTCCTGGGACACAAAGCCATCTTTCCTCAGTGCCACTCCTGCCCTGAGTGCAGACTGGGCTCAGAGTCTATAAAATGTGGTTACCGTGGATAAGAAGCTGGATAGGAGTCAGCAGTGTGCCCTGGTTGCCAAGAAAGCTAATAGCATATTGGGCTGCATTAGTAGGAGCACTGCCAGCAGATCGCGGGAAGGGATTATTCCCCTCTATTCGGCATAGGTGAGGCCGCATTTGGAGTATTGTGTCCAGTTTTGGGCCCCCCACTACAAAAAGGATGTGGACAAGTTGGAGAGAGTCCAAAAATGATTAAGGAGGGACTTATGAGGAGAACAAAAATGATTTAGTCTGCAGAAGTGAAGCATGAATGGGTTTGATAGCTTTAACTACCTGAAAGGTTCCAGGTGGAATCTCCATCTTTGAGAACTAGTGGTTTTAAACTGGTTGGACATTGAGAAAACCACTGGCTGGGATGATAAGGAGGTAGTGGAATCTGAGGTTAGTCACTGGGATTATGAGCAGGGGCAGGTTGGACTAGATGATCTCCTGAGGTCCCTTCCAACTCTATGATTCTATGATTCTATGTGGCTGATGTCTGGGATGTTATTAGCAGGACACAGGGTCCATCGGCCCTTACCTATTGGTGCAGAAGTGGCTGATGAGTATGGGATAGGCATGAATCTATCCTGTTCCTGATTCAGATTCTCTGATATTTATGTGCATCTGGATCTGGAGTTTTGGTTCAGTCCATAGTAGAGATGGTGGTCAAATGTGAGTCTCAGATCCAGGCTTGGATCTCAAGCCCTGCTTAGTCCTCAAAGTCCAGGGTGTTTGGATCTGAGGGTTGGGTTTGGGCCCTTTCTTCTGGTTGGTTAATGATGAGAAACAGAGAAGAACACAGCAACCAGGAGGGGGAAAGGTGTAAGAGGTACCCTTAGATTCTAGAGCAACTCTCATGTAGGAGAGAGTGGAAAAGTATATCAAACTGACTTCGCAGAGAGAAATGACCTCAGATAGATTTTAAAGACAATCAGGGTAGATGGATGATTACTGGATATTGCTCCGGGTCACTTAGATAAAGCAGATCATGATTGGCTTCTACAGATAAGCAAGGCCTGTAAGGAAGCCAGGATTTCAATTGTGAGGGTTTTTAATTATGCCGATAATGACTGGGGTAACTCAGCTCTGTGCAGGGAGGACATGTTTTTAGGATTTTGTTTCCCTGTGCAGTTTGTCAAACCACTGACAGTGTCTGCTAACTCTTTCAAAGGATGGCAGGGCCAAAGAATTCCACCCTGCATGCCGGCATTATTTGAAATTTGTTCTTTCTGAGAAGAGTCCCCTGGCTAGTTTTTAAAACTATCCACAACTTTTTGTCATTCTCAGATTTTTGCGTGTGGGTGGGTAGATGTGATGGTAACAACGGGAAATCTTGAGAGTTGGCCAGTTAAGCTTTCAGCTGCATGGGAGACTGAGAGAAGAAGGAAATCTCATCTTTGGGCTTGATAGTTTGTTCTGTGATCCTGAAGAGTCAGACTCTTGTTTCTGTGGTTTATGGAGAGGAAAAGTATCTGAGCTGACACAGCTGGTTTAAAGAGGCATCTGCTCACATTATGGCTCTGGCTGGCTTTGCTGAGGCAGAAAAGCCGCACTGAAGAAAGCCACACTGTGCAGGGAAAGCACCCACACACCCACAGCAGTGCTGCTGTCGCAGGCCTCAATGCAGGGACTCCGATTACATCTTGAAATGGCTCAGAACTGTCTCTTAAACATTGTCTAATGGTATAAAACTCTCAGGGAGATTTGGATTAAAATACTGGCTTTTGGCATTTTTACTATAAACTGGCTCCCCCACCTCCCTTCTTGTCAGGCTGTGGTTTTCCATATATTTTACCATGACAAATCACTCACCTAACTGTGGTGTTCTTTAGTAATATTGGGAAGGAGGTGACAGTGAGAGGAGGTCTTGATGTATTTTTATGCTAAATTAACTGTTCTATGAATGTAAGATGCCCAGGTCACTTGGAGGCAGGCACCAGTATACCAAATACTCACCGTCTTTCTGTTTCCAGAATATTGAATTGTGAGAAATCGTTATGCATTTTTCCTATCCCATTACTTATCACACTTGTTCAGGATGCTTCTGTGTGTTTGTATCTCTTGCCTTCGATCAGCAGTCTCATGTTCCTCAGATTATTACTCCACTGTTTCACTGCTGCAAAGATCACCTGGGAAGCAGTTCTCAAAGTTCTTTGGGTTTTTCTTTTTCAGAAGCAGTTCAGCAACAGACATAAAGGTGGGAAGATGGCTAGGGAGCACATTGGCCTCCCATAACTCATAAACATTAAAACACTTTCTTTCCCGCTCCATCAGTCTTGTTAAAATGTCACCGTTTATTGTTATGGCAGTAACCAAACATTTTATTTATGGTTCCAAATGAGAAGTAAATGTGGCAAACAAAGACGATGCTGAAACCCATCGGCTGGCATGATACTTGGGCTGCAGGTCACCTGGCTGCCAATTTGTAGTTGAGAGCACGGAGACTTGGGGCATGCTTGGCAAAATGGCCACCACCTCCAAGAAGTTCCGTAATGCAAACGGGTGTGTTTAATTTTAAAATCTCCGGGCCAGGTCCTTGGGCTCCAGCCATTGGGCCGCCTTCCCATGCAAAGTAGCCAGAGAACTGCCCTAAAGGGGCAACTGGGGATTCCTCCTTTTGCAGAATAACCTCAGGTGTGCTGGCTCCATGCCACTTGCTCCTTCACCCCTCCGACAAGGGAGGTGAGAGCTGGGGGCTGGGATGGGTGTTGCAGGCACGGGAGGGGGCAGGGCAGAATGCACAGCATTCCAGTTGATCCTCAGCTAATGGAGAGGTCTGGATAGTACCACTGCAGCTGGAGTAACTTAGAGCAGTGTAAGGACTACTCTAAATTCCACCAGAGGCAGCTTCTGCCCCCAGCAGACCCAGGATCAGGAGGCCAGAGCCACCTTTCCTGCTTGCTCACAGCTGAGAACTTGGTCCTTTATTTTTCAGTGCATCGCAGAATTTATTCTTGGTGCGAGGGGCCATAGGTCAGCGCAACCACTCCTCAGTATGTCCCCTCAGTGGTCCAAAAATGGCACTTCACTCTCAGGTGTTTTGTCTTCCTAGTCATTGCCTTTCTGGGTGGAGACCGGTGCTTCAATCTCCTCTAAGCAGTGTATTCCCAGCCGGCATCGTTCCCTCCCTTCAGTGTTATCCCCAGCACAGATGGTTGCCCAGCACATCAGACTGCTTGCTCTCCAGAGATGGTTAACAGGTGTAATTGCTACAGTTATTAGGTACCACACAGTGCTTCCTATGCAAGCCTATTTTATTCTCAAGGTAAAAGCATTACAGAGAAAATATATTAAAAACAATTAAAAAAAAAAACCCTACACACATGCTAATAAGTTTACCAGAGTTCACCCTAACAAGGATTCTGGCAGACGCAGTCCTTTCACTCCCCACCCCAGGGGATTCCTTGTGATTACAAGTTCATCACAGCTTCAGCTCCCAAGAGGCACCCAGTCCTTGCAGCCCTCTGTGGACCAGGGGTCATGTCCATTTGCTAGATCAGGAAGAAGGCCATAAGCCAATTTAAAACCAGGCTATTTATCCATAAAACCCTTTCATTGCCTGTTGGACCCCAGAGCATCCAATTTGAACTAGTATATGCACCCCTCTCCAGGGGGTGACTTCAAAGTGCTGATGATGGAGGAAGTACATTAGCACTCCCCTCCCTACTAGAGAAACTACATACAATGCCACACAAACACATACACAACTGCAATTTTAATACAATGTACCCCACAGCTCTTTAACCCTAATTCAATAAGGCCTCACTTAATTCAATAAAGTTCATTCAGGATATTGCAGGAAATTGTCAGTCTGTCACAAGAGGACTTCTTGTCTTTTGAATATTCATGCTTCTGGGACTGAGCAAAATGTGTTCAGTTATGTTCCCTTGGGGGCATGTGGTACAAGAGGGTCTTTCATCACATGATCACACAACACCAGGCAATGTGACCACTGAGTGTTAACAGTGTAAAGATAGGTTGTATGTTACTAGTAAACAAATGACTATGCTAATGTAATTCACTGCTTAGTGTTGGTTATACCTTTATTATAATAATAACTGATAATCATGGAAGCATCAGTAGAAGTTCTGTAGTAAATATTAAGTTTTTCTTTTAAAGCAGGGATTCAACCTTTCTGTTGTGTATGAAAAATACAGTATGTTCCTCCCCAGAATTACAGCACTTATTCTTTGAGAACAGAATGAATTTTATGAGAATTTACAAGTAAATCTCTTTATTAGTTTAGTAATTAAAAATGGATCCGGTAAGAAATCTATCATCTCTTTTCAAACATGGGAGTTTTGCCCCAAATAATCTGTCCCAGACATTTGAAACTTCCCTAGCATGATTAGGCATGTTAGTATTTGTGGATCCAGATTAGCTTCCCAAACAAGAACTATGTTAAAATGGAGGTAAGGTTGAGCATTCACGCAGCAGTTTATGGTAACAGTATGTTACATGGATGTTACTTCATGTTGCAGAGTGGAGAGAACCCTGTGGATCCGATGCATCAGCAGGAATGTCAGTGATGATATTGTCTAGTCAGGTGCAGGGGTCAGGGTCCTCCTTGCCCAAAGCCCCTAAGAACCTCTGTGATGGGCTCTTTCAAGTACCTCCACTATCTGGAGCACTCCCCCCCTCCCCCCGCCCCAGTCCTTCCATCCCCACTGCCATGGGAGTGGTAGATTATATGGAGGGACAGAGTGGAAATTGTTGCTAGGCAAGCGGCAGCTAGGAAGAGAGTAGAGAGAGACAACTTGTACATCTGTGAGGTTGGCTGAAGCAAGCCCTAGTGAGTTTTATACCCCAGGAAGGCAATTTTGATTTCTATCCCACAGTGAATGGGAAGCCCATGGAGTACTCAGAGGACAGGGTGGGTAGTCATGCTTCCTGGTATGTGTGATGTGGTGTTTACCCCACACAGGCCTGGAAGTGGTTAATATGGGCCTGAAAGGCCAATTAACAAACTTGGCAGCAACTAAGCCAGGCTTAACTGATGATGAAGCCCAGCTGGAGAGGGGCTTGGTGAGTGATTATAAAGCCAGGGAGTTGGTAGGCCAGGGAGGCAGCAAGGAGTCTGAGCGGGTAAACTTTGGCTGTCAACCACAGTGTGCCTGGGCTGAACCCCAGAGCAGAAGTATGGGCTGGGTTCTCCTACCATCCAGTGAGGAAGGTGAGGGTGAAACCTTCTGTGGCAAGGGTTTAAGAACCCAGAAACAGAGGGAAGACCTGTTGTAAAATCATTATCTATGGCTTGGTTGGACTCTGTTGCCCCAAAAGGGGTGGACTAAAGTGTGACCGAGCTGGAGGGCCAAGTAACGAGTTGTGGGAAGAGAGAGCACCGCAATGACAAAGCGACTGTCGACAGGGGGTGCCATACGGGGAGACAGCTGCTACGTCATGCCTGGCCACAAGGAGGTGCTCCTGCAGTGAGTGAACACCTTGACCAAGACGCACAAGAAACGGGGCAGCAGCCATCCATACTGGTGGGTGTTTGGAGAACTTGGAATGTAGGGCGCATGCTGCAAATCATCATCTACATCGACACAGTCACATACACACGTTGATAACATAATTTACCCTAATTCCATTGCATTTGTACTACTTGAAAAATGAATCTCAGAGCAACTTCAGGCTGTAGGTACATTTCTTTTCCTGTGGTTTGTACAGCAGCTATTGCTCCCATTTCTCAAACAGCCTCTGCAGCTGGGATTCACAGTTGTTCCCCTGCACCTTGCATGCCACGCAGTTCATGCCTTAATTTAGATGTAGATTTTTTTCAGTGCCAGTCATGAATAATTAAAAGGTCTCTTCACACAAGTGTGCCCTCCTTTGATCGTAATTTCTTTACCTGCCTAACATATCAATTCATATTACAATGACATCTCCTTGGATCCAGGGAGTACAAGAAAAGATTGGCTGGCACAGAGCTGAAATGAAATGATAAATTATATCTGCTGTCTTTAAATAATATTCATGCTGTCTCTCAGATCAACAGAAAATGGCAAGAAATGCATCCTTGAGATTGATTCTTCCTCTCTTATTCTGTATCGTAGTGCTGGGAAAAATAAAAAAGCATTAAGGACACTAGATCCACAAAGGGAGTTAGGTGTTACTTTGCTGAGTGTTGCAACACTTAACTAACTTCAGATTCCAGTTCCCCATATTGCAACACTTTTCCAGTTAGGAATACTGGCAGCATGAGATCATCAGTATATGTCACTTAAATTGAAGAGCCCCATGATCCCACAGCTTTTTTTCCTACACATTATAGATAAGGAGGTGGTCATCCTGTTCCCCAATGTGATTTGGTGGTCTATAGCAGACTCCAACTAATCCCCCATATTGTGCTTCAGTTGTTAGGACGTTGAGCTGTAAGCATTCAAAATCGTTTTCTTCTGAGGCCTAGTCTACACTGCTGCTCTGGGTTGATGTGAGATACGCTAGTTACATTACGTAACTAGCACATCTCATGTCAACATATTTACGTCTACGCAGCATGGTGTCTTCACGACACTACGTCAGTGGGAGAGCATCTCCCATGGATGCTGCCTTCCGCCTTTCGGAGAGGTGGACTAATTGAGTTGACCGGAGGGTGCTCTTCTATTGACTGAGTGGGTCTACACAGACCCGCTCAATCAATGCCACTGCATCAATGCCTGCTGCTGCAGCAGTGTAGACATGCCCTGAATTATTAGTGACTTGGAAATGGAGAATCCATTTCTGACAAAAAGTGCCACTCCCTCTCACTTTTTACCCACTCGATTCTTCCTAAATAAGCTATAACCATTGATTAACATTCCAGTCATGGGACTCATCCCACCAAATGAGCAATTCCAGTTCCTCCTGTTTGTTAACCAGGCTTCTAACATTGGTGGATAGGCAATTAAAGAATTTCTTCTCTTCATTTCCTTGGGTTCCTTGTTTAATTTGGTTCTCAACATCTTGATTTTGTGCTAACGGAACACACACATCTTCCCGCTTCTTACCATCCCCCTTCGTTATTAGTTTAATGACCTCCTGACTACTCTAGCCAGCCTGTCCCTGAGAAGATTGGTCCCCCTTCTACTGAGGTGGAGGCCATCCAAGCTATTCAAACCTTTCTCCCCATAAAAGGTTGTAGCAGGTTTGCGCAGGCCCCCCTGCTGATCAAGTCCTCTATGCCCACAGACCATGCACAGACATCAGCTTCATGCTCCCACTATTGCTCTTTATTTACAAACGTATCCCACCACCATCTACTAATATACAGTCTGGCCTAACAGCTCCAGGGGTCTCACTCCTGCAGCCACGGGTCAAGGGAAGCTCTTCCTCTATTGGCTGTTTCCTCCCTGCCCATCCACACTTCCTTCCTGGGAGTCTTTATGGAGCCTGGTCTAACAAGCCCAGCAGTTGCTCCTCATTAACCCATCCCATGCAGGGTTTACTCAGCCTTTTCCCATTCTTTATAATTAGGGCCCCTGTACTATTTGGGTACCAGGTCCAGCTTAAGGGGGTGGAGCTACTGAACCCGGGACTCAACTAATTATGGGCGACAATGAATGAAAAAACAGGGACGGGCATGAAGGTCAAAGGGTGAAATGGAGGGAACCTGACGGGGACACCAAGCAGAGAACCCCAGACAGCGCCCACTGCTCCTCAAAAGTAGCCAAGGAGTCAGCGGATGCAGCCCAGAGGAGCTCTGCTCGAAGACGTGATCGGATGGAGGAATGGAAGGAGGCCCCACAGTTGCAGAGCACCTCCTTGGCCAACCTCCTCTCCCTGCTGTTGTAGATGGCCACCTTGGCCAAGGCAAGGAGGAGGTTGGTGAGAAGGTCCCGTGACTTTGGCTGCGCGTAGATCAGAAGGTGTGGGGAGAAGTGCAGCCAGAACCTCAGGAGGAGGTTCTGGAGGAGCCAGAATAGGGGCTGCAACCTGGTGCACTCCAGATAGATATGCGCTAGGGTCCTCCTCATGCCGCAAAAGGGACAAGCTTCAGGACAGGGAGGGGTGAACTGCGCCAGGTACACACCCGTGCTCATGGCTCCATGAAGGAGCCGCCAGCCGATATCCCCAGCAGGCCGTGGAACCAAGCTGGAATACAGGATGGCTCACTGGGGTCTCTCGCTCTTGACAGGCGGTAAGAGGTCCCGTCACTTTGGTGTCAGGGCGGGACATGAGGGCAAGGAAATGGAGAGTGTGGAGCACAAGCATGTGGAGATGTGCCCATGGAACATTTTGGAAGTGTGCCGGCTACAGTTCCCACAGCTGGCTCGGGGTGTGTGGAGCGGGTGGTCAGGGGGCTCATGGGGCAGAGGCCCAATGAAGAGGTTCAGAAGGCCCGGCGTGAGGGGTGGGCGGGGAGCGCCCTTCCTCAGGACCTGCTTGAGATAGGCCCGAGCAGCAGGGGGCAAGGCTGCCCTCATCTCCTGGAGTACGCGCTGGGGGGTTTCGAAGGGTGGAGAGCCCATGCGCCACCCTTGCACTTGGGGATCCACCCAGTCTCCCCAGTCATAGTCCAGGAGGTCTCGGATCTTGGACCAGGACCAGCCTCTGGTGCACCGAGTAGGACTCCGCCACCTGCACACTGAGATGGGGATTGTGTAGCAGGGGCTCCGTGAAGATATCCACTCCCTCGGCGGCCGCCATGTACCTGGTTGCAGAGACCAGCCTCCAGGTCCAGAGGTGGTCCTGGTCAAAGACTGGCAGCTCGAAGAGGTCTCACAGAAGACCCCTCGGGTGGAGAAAAAAGAGCTGCCGGTTGTATCGGGCCCTCGGAGGCAGGGAGAAAAGGCTGACGTAGAAGGCTCTGCCCTCCCATGCATCTTTACCGGATTTGTGAGGGGGGGTGCCATCCTCTGCCAAAAGGCAGGTGACATGGTTCTTGGCCCCCCTCTTTTTCTCCAGGGCATAGAAGAAGCGGGAGCCATGGTCCATCTCCCATAGGAGATGGATGTGGGATCGAACAAAGGCACCCTGAGCCCGATGGTCTTCAAGGGCCTGGAGTCCCTCCTGCTCCCTCCGGCATGATCTGCAGAGGAATGGATCCTCAGGGCTGGCGGCCAGATGCCTCTCCAGCTCTAAGACCTAAATGTTCCAGCAACTCTATCGCTGCACCCCTCCGCCAACTGGCCCCCCAAGTGTAGTCATGGCAGAAAAGCCAGGTGTAGACCTTCCTCACGTCCCACCACCGCCAAGCTGAGGGAAAGGCATGCCTCTGCCCTTACCAAGCCAGTCAGGACTCCTGGAAGGATGCCACGAAGCCCACATCCTCCAGCAGGCTGTTAAAGTGCCAATAGGCCAGCCCTGGCCTCTCCGATGTGAGGGAGGCCGTCACGGTCACCAGGTGGTGATCCGAGAATGGGGCTGTGTTAGGGTCCCAGTGGCAGGGGGCTGAATCAGCTGGGCCACTCCCAGCACCCTGTCACAAAGGTGGACCAATGTTTCACAAAACCAAAACCCTACACTACTTATCTAGCCAGTGGTTCACTTCCAGAATAGTCTGGCTTCTGTCTTCCTTCACTCATGTGTCAGGAAGGATCTCACAGAAGATCTCTTGAATATTCTTCTTCTTCAGCAAACTTTCTAGTTCCCTGAAGCCATCTTCTCTCTGTGAGATATCCCATGACACCGTGTCATTAGTGCCAATATGAACCATCACCAATAAATCATTTCCTGTTGACTTCAAAAGCTTATCCAATCTTAGAGTGACGTCTTGTGTCTTGGCTCTGGAACGGCAGCACACCGTCCTTTTCTCCATCTGTTCCTTGCAGAATGTTCTTTTGATTCTTCTGAGTATTGAATGTCAACAAGGATCGTCTGTCTTCCTTGGACAGTCGGAGAAACCTTTGTGGGAAAACTTGAATTTCTTATAGGCTGGGCTGAGCTATCATCCACGGGCATGTCCCATACATCTCTCCATTCCCTTGGACCAGCTGGATCTTGAGAGGTATCTTCCATAGTTTCCACACTGAAGACCTGGTGTTTATTGGAAACTTCATCTTTCTTTCTAATCGATTCTCCATATTTTCAAATCTTGGCTTGAAAATATCACTGTTCTCTCTTTGCCTATGTCTCTTAACATCTCTCTCTCTCTCTCTCTGCTGTTATTTATTATTTAAATCTGTCTGTATTATTTAACTCACTAAAGCATTTTAGGATACAGTTTCCATGAAACAGTCTATGCAAAGTAAAGCTACACTGAGATATTGCTCCAGTGAAGGAAATTCCACTATGTCTCTTAGCAGCTTTTTCCATTGACAAACAGTTCATAGTTTTATATATTTTACAGAATTCACGTAATTATTCCCTGTTCCATAGATAAATGGGTTTAAAATGCTGTGCATGTTAAGAAGAGGTGATATAAATTGCAAGGCCATTCTTCTTACACAACTGATCTTTGAACACTTCACTTGCACTTTACCCACTAATCCATCTCTCCTGGGACTTATACCAACTTTCTCTCAGCATCTTCTCTCAAGGCACTGCTTCGCCCACTTCCATATTTATCCTGGGAACTTACTGTTCTGGATATGCATTATGCTGACAGTTTTCAACAGCATATACCTGGCTTGAAAACTGGCATTTTGAAAGAGTGGAAATGAACGGGTTACTTGTCCTTTGCTAGCCCCTCACTCTATCCTCTAGCACAGGTATCATTTGTTTTCTATATGGTTCAGTGGGGAAAGCCCCTCAGGACTTTTTGCTCATCTGTATGGCAGCTGATCTTGTACCAGCTGACTGCACCTTCTGCTGATATGCCATGTAATTATTTAATAGCTCCAGCTGCATTTTCAGTTTCCTGGATCAGGGGCTGTTGTGTGATTTCTTTCTTTATTTTTTTTCCCCCTTTCTCCATGGCTGTGTTAGCATTTTTCTGTTTTCTCTCCCATGCTATTCCCTTTCCTCTATTCCTGGCATGGATTTGGTGAAGCCTTGGACTGTGTGTGCTTTGCAGTTCTGCTCTAGTTCCTTGTCAATTATTCCTTTTTGTTTATGATAATGCTTCATATCACATTTTTATTATGGTGGTGGTTGTGCCTTTCACACCATAGCTTTCAAAACACTAAATTCATTCAGAAATGTGGCTCTTTTTTAGTCTGTTTTATACAGTTTTCTATACCTGGGGGAAGTTTTGGCGTGTGTGTGTGTGTGTGTATATAATATGTGTTTGCAGCAACTGTGTCCATGTACTAGGATTTATGTAAGAAACATGAATTTTTTTTCTTTTCCTCCTTGGTTTCAAGCCTATTACCTGCCTATGGACCATTCCTGCCCTCCTTTGAGGCCTTTGATCCACATTCCTTGTTTGGCTCTTTTGTTAGCAATTGTGTTGAGCACAGAAATGTAGAGGCTAGGATGTGTGAAAGTGCTTGTGAATATATCAGCATTACTGTCTTCTGTTCTACTGTAGTTAGCCCCAAGTCTCCATTAACATTTATAACTGACTTATTTTATTTTCCATTTGAACGAATTCAGCCTGCTCATGGCAATGTGAAAGTGCTAGGCATGATCCAGTCAGGCATACACCAAACCTCCTCACGTACTTCACGGCTAATGCACCTCTCTTCTGACCTTCTGCACCTCTTGCATGGTTGAGATCTGTTGTGTGCTGCCCATGCCTCCTACAACAGCCTAGGGAGTAGGTCACTGGGCTAGGAATCAGGAGAGCTGGGTTCAATTTGTGGTTTGCTGGGTGACCTTGGATCATTTGCGTCCCCTCTCTGTGCCTCAGTTTCCCCATCTGTAAAATGGGGATAATGCTACCGATCTCCTTTGTAAAATGCTTTGAGATCTACTCATGAAAAGCCCTATATAAGGGCTAGATATTAATATTATCTGTTCCAGAGGGGTAGCCGTGTTAGTCTGTATACAGCAAAAACAACAGAGTCCTGTAGCACTTTAAAGACTAACAAATTTAATTTCTGCAGGCATAAGCTTTCGTGGAAGTGGGTTGCAGCCCACGAAAGCTTATGCCTGCAGAAATTAAATTTGTTAGTCTTTAAAGTGCTACAGGACTCTCATTGTTTTTGCAATATTATCTGTATATCCCTTTGCCTTGAGTCATGTTTGAACCTATTGAGTCTGAACATTTTATAAGGCTTTTGTTGCACTTTTAAGGGAATTGTTGTTGCTCCATAACAGAAGAGCAGGAAAGCTGCTGCAGGTGTGGTGTAGTGTTTTTTTTTAAACCCAATATTATTAATATTGGTGGCCTGGAAGTAAGAAAACACCAAATGCCAATAGTCGGCAACACCGCTGCACTGCTTGCAACAAATTCTTGGCAAGGTTCTTTCTGGAGAGGGAGTATGTTAAAATCAGACTACAAAGTGCTAAGGGCTCGGTCTTTCCTAAGAGTGGGGAGTCTTCCTTCTTTACACTGATATATTGTAGTGACAAGATAGAGCCAGAAGGAACTCCAGGATCATTCCACCCAAAGTCTGCCCTTGGTGCAGGTGATATTATAAAAAGAGGCCAGAGGTGCATGATGTATACAATGGCAGTGCTAGTGCTTCACACGAGAAGCAGAGGACCTAGGGCCTTCCAGTGGAGGAACTGTGTGTGTGTGTGATGAGCATTTAGCAGTCACCCATTTGATGTGAGAAGTTGAGGCCGGGGAACAATCCTTTACGTGCCTTTTGGCTGTATAAAGACCCCACTGTAGAAAAGACAGCAGAGGGAAGCATGTCTATTATTTACATGTGTAAGCCCCACAGCTAGAAGTCTTAGAGCGATGGAACTCTGTTCCCTCGAGAGGGGAAAAGCGGCACAGCCACCTCCGCTGGGCTTCATTTTCACGAGTTATAATGTTGCTTGTCCATAGTTCCACGTACTATGTTTTATTGCTTTAGTTGGAGTGTGTCTATGTTCTGATTTTATAAATGGTAATATATTGTTTCTGCAACTGTACTCATGAAAGGACAGAGGGATTGTGCAAGATATATGTCCCTAAGTAAATGAGTCACCCTAACCTATGGAGAGTGGACTCTGGTTTTGGAACAGGACTCAGAGTCAACAAGAAAGGGTAGAAGGGTCTCACTTAGAGACCCCAACTGCTATCTCAGGGTCCTGCTCTGCTCTGAGTTCCCCGTATGGAGCTTATGAACCCAGTGTGGCAAGATCCTGAAGGGCTGGATCAGCTGCAGCAGTGTGGAGCAGACTTCGCATTGAGTCCTTCCTGGGGCAGTGGCGGTGGTGTGTAACTAACTTCACAGCGCTCTGGCAGGTGGCAGCACAGAGCTGAACTTCACAAGGAGGCCTGCCCAAACCGAGCTTGGCAAAGTGGACTGGGAGATGTGGACTATACTGAACTGGAGCAGACAGGGGGAGGAGAGCCACACCATTACTACTTCTGAATCTGACTGGACCCAGGGAAGGAGTTTTAGGTGAGTATGGATTATTGTTCTAAGAGTGCTGGACCTCAACAGGCTGGAAAATTAATACTTGGAATGGTGGTGTTGACCATACTCCTGATACCCTGCTTGGGGTTTGCACACTTTGTTGTAGTTAAATTTTACATCTATATGAAAAACCAAGGGAAAAAAAACATAAACACACACAGTTGTTCCTTTTTGGTGGTTGTTCCTTTTTCCCCCATGGAACATGGGTTCCATGTTCCCAAGGATTTCTGAGAGCTTGCAAGTGGCAAAGAACCCCCTCAGAAAGAGGAGCAGAGAGGTTATATATTAATTTCCCAGAGCCAGAAGTAGGAGTATGCCTCTGGGTGTGGACTCAAACCATAGTCTCCTTTATTCTAGGAAAAGACCCCTAGATGGCCCTTCTGCTGCCATTGGAACCTGGCAGATGAGTTACACATGTCTATAAAGGGATCAGGATGGAATAGCGCCAGTGAGCAAAGTATGGGTTAAATAATTTGGGAAAACATAATGGGTCCAGATCCTAAAGTCAACAGAGCTTCACTGATTTACAACCAGCTGAGGATCTGGCCTTTAAATCTAAGAACAATTTGTCAGTAGAAGTTGCCATAAGAGGGGTAGAATCATCTCCACTATACAGCAGTGTCCTTCATAAAAAACTGTACCCTGAAATGCTTTTTAGAGTTAAACATAATGAAGACAACAAAGGGAGGGAGGACTTGAAAGGTATATCAGACAAGGGAGACAAGACATGCTGTCTGTGAGATCTGCAAATAGATGAAGAGTCACTAAGGAGGAAAGATATAGGGAGACAGTGGGGGTGGTGGTCAGTGGTACCAGAGATGTGTGGAAAAAGCAAAGAAGAGAATGGGATAGAGTAACAAATAACCAGAAAGTTATAAAAGAAAGAAATTTTAAATTCGATTGTGAAGCTTTTTAATTCTTTAAAAATACATTTCTAATATTATTAATTGCAGGAAAATTCTCTGAATATGAACTGCATGTAAACTGTTTTTAGAAATTCTGGTTTGTATCTGCAGACAGCTTTAAATGAGGTATCTTAATAGGGTGTTGACTCTGAGGAAGTATGTAACCCACAGGTGTGTTACAGGTCCCCCTCTGTGTGCAGAGCATATGAGTCTGTTACACTTGCAAGAAAGGAGCAAAGAATGTGCAAATTATTTACTCTTAAAATGCTGTGAGAAATCAAGTGAAAGCAAAAGAAATATTCAGTTGCTAATGAAATAGACCTCTAACACTCAGGCAAAGTGAGGTGCATCATTAAGTACTCGCTTTAGAATGCCTTGTGCTCAGAAATGAGGCTATACAACCACTTTCATGTATAACTGTGAGTTCTATTTTGACCAAAGTGTTTATTGTTTTCTATCTAAATTTTAATGTTCCTTAAATTCAAATACCAAAGAGAAATATATTAATTATCTACCCTTTATTTTACCTAGTGCCCCCACTTCCATCCAAGATTAATCTTTCTTGTTTAATAGTTTCCTGGAGACAACAGTAGAAATAAGCAACAGTACATCACCAGAACAAACCTTCCAGCAAAGATTGATGCATATGGGAACTATAACTTTTAAACACCAGTGCAAGAGGTATTCCCCCTCATGAGTTCTTCGAAATGTTCAGCGCTGAAATCACAGCAGGTTTGGCAGCTAATGAATTCCAGAGAAAATGTCCACTCCCAGAAATCAACACTGCACTTCCACTTATCTTTTCCCTACTTTGCAGTAGACAAATTGGAGAGAGCTCAGAGAAGACCAACAGAAATTATTAGTGAGATGAAATGATTGGCTCACTAGATAAAAGAGCTAATATGCACAATATACTGAAGTATGGGCAAAGAGCAATTAGCGGCCTGTTTCTGAAGTCTGCACACAGGAAAGCTCCCTGTAACTTCAGTGTGAGGTTTTGACAGCAAACGATTTCAGGATGAGACCCTAAGGGGGAAATGGATAACTGACTACAAGTCCTTGAGGGTATAAACACCTCAAAGGGAGAGGAATTATTTAGATGGGATATTATTAGGAGTAATGGGATGAAATTAAGAAAGATAGGCTGAATACCAGGAAAAGTTTCCAAACAGGACATTTAAAGTTTTTGGAATTCCCTCCCAAAGATGGTGGATTTTTGAATCAATACATTATAAAGGTGCTAGTCTATGCATAGTTAAACTGAAGCCACATTTTTGTAATACACAGCAAAATTTGACACACCCACTTACAAATCATAACTCTTTTCTTTAAAAGCTTGTGAAATCATTGTTTTAAAAAAGAGAGAGAGAGAAAGCAGGGTTACTTGTGGGAATGCAGGCGTAGGTGACAGGCAACCTAAGGTCTGCTTCTGACTTAGCTTTGCTTTATGATTTTAGGTAAATCATCTAACCCTTCTGTACAACAGCATCACCCTTCTTCAGCAGCCAAATGATACTTACCTCACAGAGTGGTCATGTGTCCTGACCCATCAGTGAAGTCACATCCTATCCACATCCCAAGTGCACAAAGACTGAGATGTTCAGGCCTGGACTTTTGAATTAGTGCATTATAATATTCCCAGCTGTGAAATTTGGACCTGGGTCCAAATCTGAGCTTCCTGCAAGTTCAGTAGTATTGACGTCTGGGGCTGGTTCATGCCCATTTCTAAATAACTAGAATTTACCAAACCCCCCCTTAAAAAAACAAACAAACAGAAAACCAGGACTAGCTTATACATCATCCTGACTCTCCCCTCTTACAAAGTGGGGTTAGTGATGCCAGCTGCCCTATAACTAACCCACTCTAGCTGGGAATGTTTGACGGCCCGGGTTATGTGTCCCATGCATCCTGCACTTTTCTGGCTCATTTCAGCCAACAGAATTGAAGTATGCTAGTGAATGAGGAGGGTGGGGGTGGCTTCTCTCTGATGTTGCTCTGCTTATCACTCACCTATGATCTGAGCAATTCATAGGGCAACTAGGAGAGTGGAGAAAAACAGAAAAGAAGAAGGCAAGGCAGAGGCAAGGACAGGGAACTAACCGTTTCTATGACTACAAAATATGCAGCCTGTGGCATGATTTTGATCTGACTGCATCATGGTAGACAGCAGTACAATAAGTTAAAGTGAAGAGCCTTGTCCTGATAATAGCAACACTAACAGAAATTTTTGAACCAGCCATGAAAGCGTTTTTATTACATATGATTTTAACAATATGTGTGTGTGTAGGTGGCAGAAAATTGGGTCCTTAAACTTTATAATCAAGGTGAGAGGAGGCAGCTACAGTACATGACAGAAAAACACTCAATATTACAATAGTCTCATCTATTACTAATTATTTTCCAGGCTACTGTGGCAATGCTTTCTAACTCCCACTTACTAACTTCCCTCGCAGTTTACTGACCCCAAGAGTCAATCTTATTTAATTATTCATTCATTTTTGTATAAACAGAGCTAGAGGCCAAGGTGAAATATCTAAACTGCCTTCTCTTCGCTAGGATTTTACCTCAGGTTCGTTACCATGTGTTGGCTCCAGTTCAGAACACATCTTTTCTTCTTCATGAAGACAAGGCCAAAGACCTAGATTCACAAAAGTGCTCTGGGGCCTAAACCCCAGACTTAAGCACCTAAACCCAGATTTAGGTGCCTGCATCCCCCTTACAGGCTTCACTGTGAGTCACAAAACTCCTGCTGAGCCCTGTAGGCACCTCAACTCACTCAGTGCCTGTGTTTTTGTAGTAAAGAGCTCCATAGATGCTTATGTTTCTGCCTCTGACTGTGTGCACTGCTGCTTACCTTTAAGCATCTGCATGTCTATCTCCTTCCTAAGCCCCAGAGTGCTTCAAAAACCAGGGGAGGATAGGCATTTGGCTGCATATCATATGTGTGAGGCCTGAGCTGGTAGGCTTGCTCAGAGACCTCCTGATTGGTCCACTCAGGCAAGTTCTTACAAAATGGAGAGAGTGATGGCAGAGGACTTCTCTCGTGTCTTTTAGCCCTCTGCTTAGGGAATTTGCCTATCATGTGAGAGACCCCCCAGTTCAAGTCCACACTCTGCCTGAGGGGGAGAAGGGATTTGAACAGGGATCAAATTGTACCACCTTCTGGGTGCATGGCCTAACTACTGGGCCCAGTAGGTAGCATGTACACATGAGAAATAGCAGATTCCTGTTCAAATCCCTTCTTCCCCTCAGAGAGAGGAGGGACTTGAACTGGGGGAACTCCCACATCTCAGCTGAGTGCTCTAACCACTGGGATAAAAGTTATGAGGGAGGGCCACCTCTTGGCTTCTTGCAAAAGCAGCATAGGTGCCTAACTTGAAAGAGAGTTTGTGGCTAAGAATTGCGCCAGCACATGTAGATGCCTATCTCTGTGAGAAGACAAGGCTTAACTCCTCTCCCCCCGACACCTCTGGTTGGGTATCTCCCATTGTCTAGTTTAGGCAGCTCTCTGCCAAGATGCTGGCTTTTGTGAATCAAATTCTAAGGCTCCTGTCTCTCCCTATTTCTTATCCAGGGAACTAGGTGCCTAACTCAGGCTTTGTGAATTGCAATATTGTTCCTTAGATTTTCTAGGAACCCAAAAGTTAGAGGCTGTGATCCTGTGTCAAAACACCTAACTCCTTTTGTGCATCCTGGTCCAAGTGATTTACTCAAGATCCCACAGCAGATCAGTGGTAAAGCCAGAAACAGAACCCAGGAGTTCTGACTCCCTAGAGCCAATTTGACCACTGTACAATACTACATTTTTAGGCCTTGTCTACACTAGAAAGTTTTGTTGACGCAAGTTGCATCAGTGATCAAAAAGCGCCTGTCCACATAGCGCTCACTGTGTCGCCACAGAGTGGCCACATGCGCAGTGCTGTAGCATTGACGTTAAGAGCAGTGCACTGTGGGCGGCTATCCCACTGTACGACTCACCACTTTGTGCTGCTAGGAGTTGTGGGAAAGCGTTTGGGCTGCAGTGCATCATGGGCACAGGCTCTACATTCCATGATGCAGTGATTTCCATCCCATCATTTCGTGGGTTTCCGACTGCATTTCACAGCATTTTTCAATGGCCCCCATTTCCTGAGTGCCTGCCATCTCTATCTGAAAGGATGGATCCTGCACTGTTCTCCAATGGTGCTGCCCATGTTCTGAACACATCGTAGCTGGGCGCGCAGTATATCACGAGGTCACAAATGGAACTGGAATCTGAGGACCCTGACCTGTTGCGTGCCATACAAATGAATAGCACCACATTAGTGTTTGCATTCACATAGCATCTGCACGCAGTGCACTGCGGGCTTTTGGGCATGTGAGATGAGCACTGAGTGCTGGGATCACAGCATCATTCAGGTCTGGGATGATGAACAGTGGCAGCCACCTTTAGGGAACTCTGTGTGGAGCTGGCCCCTGCCCTGTGGCGCAAGGTCACCAGAATGAGAGCTGCCCTCTCAGTGGAGAAGCACATGGCGATCGCCGTGTGGAAGCTGGCAACTCCAGATTGCTACCAGTTGGTCACTAACCAGTTTGGAGTGGGGAAGTCCCACCGTTGGACTTGTGTTCTCGCAAGTGTGCAGGGCCATTAATCGCATCCTGCTATGATGGACTTTGACTCTGGGCGATGTGCGTGAAATAGTGGATGCCTTCACAGCGATGAGACTCCCTAACTGTGGTGGGGCGATTGATTGATTGCACACACATCCCTATTTTGGCCCTGGACCATCTTGTGATGGAGTACATCAATAGAAAGAGGTACTTCTCTATGGTACTGCAGGTGCTTGTGGATCACCACGGGCATTTCACTGATATCAATGTGGGTTGGTCAGGGAAAGTGCACGACGCATGCATCTGCAGGAACAAGCAGGAACTTTCTTTCCAGACCAACAGATTCAAATGGGGGATGTTGAAATGCACCTAGTGATCCTGAGCAGGTGCAGAATGACCCTTGAATGTGAATTTGGCATATTAAAAGCTTGCTGGAGGTGCCTTTATGGTAGGCTAGACCTCACTGAGGACAATATTCCTCATTATAGCTTATAGGTTATAGCTGCCTGCTGTGTGCTCCATGGTTTATGTGACGCTAAGGGTGAAAAGTTTGCCCCTGGCTGGAGCACAGAGGCAGACCACCTTGTGGCTGAATATGAACAACCAGATGTCAGGGCTGTTAGAGAGGCACAATGGGGAGCCATTCGAATCAGGGAGGACTTGAGGTATTCTTTTGACAATGAGTGCCAATAAGGTGTCGTTGCAAACAGCAAAGTGTCATGCTGACTGCTATCCAGCTTGCACTATGTATGAATGAGAGGTGCAACCAGCATGTGCAAGAGACAAATAGAGTGCTTATTCTTCAAATATTATGTCTTTATTAAATAATAGTAATTGACAACAAACACAAAAATGGGGCTGGAGGGGAGAAAGCGATGCGTGACAGTGTGAGCTATACAACTGGATGTGAGTCTAGCTATCGTTCTGGTAGCTGTCTGAAGGGGTGGAGTAAAGGGGGTACTGAGACGGGCTGGGACTTTGGTAGCCATGTGTGGGTGAAGTCTGTGGAGGGCACGAATAACAGTTTTGTATTGGCTGCAAGGGGCGGGGGGCGAGCCTGCATTATTTTAGTCCGCAACGTGATTAGAAATTTTAGCAGCTCAGTTTGCTCCCATGGCTTTTATCATGCAATCGTGACCTGCCATCTGTTGCTCCTGGTTTTCCTTTCTGTGCTCACGATCCATGTGTCTCCAGGCCCCTTCTTCTTTTTTGTCCACCTCAGAGGAGTGGAGGAGTTCTTGGAACAACTCCTCTTTGCTCCTCCAAGGTCATTTTCCTATCAGCCACAGCCATTCGGCGCATGTTGGATCACCAAGGCCACATCTACAGAAGCACAATAAACAATGAACAATAGCATTATTGTGAATGCAATAGCATTGATGCATTATTGTTAAATATACCTGTTTCTCACTGGCCCCTGAAAAGCACACAATTCCATGCTGAAGCAAGGCATGGTGACTTTTTCCTGGGGGGACTAGAAGGGGCCATAAATTTGGGGAAGAGGTTGTGGGTGATAGGTTGTTTGGGGTCTCGATGCAGGTCAAGAGGAACAAAGTTGTAAATTGTGCCACAGTTTTTCCACAGGCGGGGGCCATAGAAGCTCATATCTCACTCCTCAGAGTAAGCAGGGATGCTAGGGTGCATCTCCTCCATGAGAGCAGCTTCAAAGCAGGTCCCTATGCTGCTCGCTTGTGTGCTGCTTTGGTCCATGCCTAAGTGATTGCCAATTGGCACAGGAAAGTTTTCTTCAACAGTGGAAGGAACAAAGCTGCTCTGCCAAGGAACCCTTGGCAGTGGATTTGGGAATACTTCCAGGAAAGTTTTCTTGAGATCTCTCTGGAGGATTCCTGTGAAATCTTGGCGTGCATTAATACACTTCTCTGCCGCACTGCCTAGCTGAAAAGGGGGATGGAAAGCACATGAAAACACATCTACTGTTGTGCATTTCTATCCCTTCAATCACCTCTATAACACAAAAAAACAAAATACAGTTTTATCTCATGTGCGCAAGCAGCATCCGATTAAAAAAATCACTTATTTGAGCACCTTTCTCCTGCATCCGGCATGCCAGAGCTGTAGGGCTGGGACTGGCTGCAACCTTCCAGGGTCAAGAAGACTTCCTGACTCCCAGCCTCACCAAACAAACTGGTCCCCAGCTCTGGGTCATCCTCCAATTCCACCTCCTTGTCAGCGACTTCTTCGTCGGGGTTTATTTCAGTGTCCACTGGCCCTGGGACTGTGGAGGTACCCACAGGCCTCTTGGGGTGGAGGTGGGGTCGCCGCTGAGGATGGCTTCCAGTTCCTTATAGAAGCGGCAGCTCTTTGGCTTTGCACCAGAGCAATGATTTGCCTCCCTGGCTTTCTGGTAGCTCTGCCACAATTCCTTGATTTTTCGCTTGGCACTGATGTGTGTCCCGTTCGTAGCCCTTCTACACCATGGCTTAAGAAATCTGGCTGTAGGTATCAAAGTTCCTTCAACTGGAGCGGAGTAGGGACTGCACGGCTGACTCTCCCCAAATGCCAATCACTGAGTGGCTACTAGTCCTCGCTAATATCCCACCTCTTAACATCAGGCATTATATTGCAGCAAAGAACCTCCTTGACAAAATCCAGGAGACACCATAACTGACACTTCTCAAAGATATATGGCAGGCACTTCTCCACTGTCTCATCAGTAGAAGACCAATTTGGACTATGTTACTGACCATCTCCAGAGTAGTTGTCATATTAGGCTGAGGAGAATGAGAACAAACTACTCCCTCTGTAAGCAACTCCTTTCTCCTCTCTCAGCCTGATGAGAGACACCCTGGTTTTGAGTTGCCACACTCTCTCTGGTGCAAGCTCACCTGTTTCAGATGTGGTAGGTGTGGTATACAGCAAATGACCACGCCTGGGGACTCAGAAACAGCTCCCTGTGTAGCTGTGGTGTGGCTGAACAGGCTGTGCTGTTACTGAAAGACAAGCACGAGCCAAAAAGACAATCAGGAGGACTGTCCAGACTCCATTGTGCTGACCCAAAAGCTACTGAATGGCTAAAAATGTGTGTGATGTCTACCTAAGCCCTTTTGTCATTCTTCTTATGTATACATTTCTATTTTATCTTCCAGCTTTATAGTGTATATTCTGAACTTTTTTCCATCTTTATAGTACCACCCATGCACTCACTAATAATTCGTTCCACCATATTCTGAAAAGCTACATTCTACCTCTCTGAAATTTGCCGTGACAGATTCACGTTCTGGCCTGAATTATTGTAGTGTTGCTGTGCAGTCTTAAACACCTAGCTGTTGTAAGTCACATTGAAAAGAGTAGCATTTCAGAGGTGCATGAAAGAATTCCTGCACGGCGTAGCTAGTCCAAGAATAAAGCTCCTACAATATTTTGGGATCTTTTGGCTAAAGATATTGATCAGTGTTATATTGCTGTGTGACAGATTGGTGATAAACACACTACCAACAGTTTTCTTTGGTGATTTCCAGGTCCCTGCTAACTGGTTCCATTTCCGGATTGTTCTCTTATAGGAACTTTTTCTCCAGAATGGCTTTCTAAATTTGGTTGGACCTTTAAATTTGGCAGTGCCAATCAACTGCAGCCTTAAAAGGATCATTTTACAATTGCTACATCTTTATTTTCCTGCTGGTAAATACCTGTTAAACTTTCTCCTCAATCTTGTTTTGTTGTTGTTGCTGAAGACATTAAACACTCCCATATGGGGTTTATTAGTGCTATGATAGCTTTTCTTGTAGACAGAACTGGTAGCTAAGCATATAGTTAAGGTTGCCTAGCACTTTCTATTATAAGACACTGTTTTCAGTTGCTTATAATTTTGCCATATTTTAATGTCTTGGGCTGAAATTTTCTATAGCAGGTTTCTGCCTTGTTTCATTCACAAAGTGTGAAGCTGAAGGCAGTTGAAGTTGAACAACTGAAACATCATTAAACCCTGTGGATTGTTTTGTCCTTGTGGATGAGTTGCTTCTAACCTAACTCCCCATATTCCTTGTTCCAGAGGTGTCCCATCAATAGGAGTCCCTCACATCACTCAAGTAACAGTCCCCTCTGTCTCCAGTTCCATTGATCATGATACATACCTCTGGCTGGAATTTTTTGGAAAGTTTCAGTTAAAAGGTTTAAGCTGTTTCCGAACTTCACATTAGAGAAAAATACGTTGTTTTGTCCATGACAAGAAATTCTTACAACTGTTTAATTGAGATGCTCCAGTGCCTCCATGCTTTGGGGGAAGGACTTGAAATCTGGCAGAGGGTTGTCCAAGGGGATGGCCTAGGCCCCCTGGTATCTCTCCCCTCTCCCCCCAACTTTATATCCTTTGGAAGAAGGGAGCAAACAGACTGTGGAGAGGTGATGGAGGAAGAGACATGCTGCAGGGGTAGGTACATGGTAGGGAACATGGGACAGAAAGACAGACAGGGAAAGAGTCTAGCTAATAAAGTAGAGTGACCTCCAGATCCTGTAAATGAACCCAAGATCCCTGAATCCCAACATTCTTCTGCTGTCAGAAAATACCTGTGAAACCCACTGGCAGTGTGTGCGTCTCATCCCACTCAATACCTGGTCTAAATAGAGGGTAACAGCCTGTTATTGCTACCAGTTACTCCATTAGCTCCATAGAGGTTTGTGCTATGGAGCTAAAGGTCCCAACCCTGCTGATTACCCCTTTGTGGTCAACATGGCTCCATATGATAGAATTTCTACTTTTTCAATTCACTTTTTAAAAATCTAGGAAATTACATCAAAAAAACTGCATTAAGGAACGTTAAGGTTGCAACGTAAAACACTCAAAAGTTAAATGCCACAATTAAGGGTGCCTGTGCAACTTTAATTCCACTCCCCCTTCCTCTGTGTGTGTGTGCGCGCGCATTATGATCATCTTTAATCACATGATCACATACTGTTAGGTCACAGAGCTGCCGCCTCATTCAGTGCACAGGATGGACATTGCTTTGGGGATGAATCAGGGCCATGTATTGAAGGAGATTGTTGTCTCTTGTGTCTCTGCGTCATTTGTTGAAGAGTTGGAAGGTATGTAGTGAATGAGGCAAGAAGAGAAAGGATGGTCTTGTGGTTTAGGCAGCTGAACAACTGTGGAGAACTGGATTCTATCCATGCTTGTGCCACAGAGTTCCTTTGTGATATTGGGCAAGTCTCTTAAATCAACCTTTTTCCAGGTGGTGACTAATTGTGTGTTCCTCATTTTCTGGGTGCCCAACCTGAGCATGGGGGGACTTGCAGAGGTGCTGAGCTCTCACGACTGCTATTGAATCAAGAGAAGCTGTTCTTTGAACACATTAAGTGCTATAAAAAAGAATGATAAAATATTGAGTAGCCATCCATTCAGTGAACGCCATACATTCTGCACACTGAATGAGGCTGAGTCCTCTGGAAAAAAATCATAGAACCATAGGATTAGAAGGGAACGCAAGGGTCATCTAGTCTAACCCCCTGCCAAGATGCAAAATAATATGTGATCATGTAATTAAAGACTGTATCATAACATATATGCACAAGGGGGCTTGAATTAAGAATGCACAGGCAATCTTAATTCTGGAATTTCGTAACTTTGGAATGTTTGATTTTGCAACTTTAATATTCTTTTAACATATGCTTTATAATGTAATTTTATATTTATATTAACATGTTATGGTAAGTTGTTACAAATTTTGATTGTGCGGACTAGCAGGCTCTTAGTGGATTTATAATGTATATTAATAACACAGCACTTTAGATTTTATTTTATTTTATTTGGCAGGATGCGACAGAATATACCCCTGTGTTCACACCATATACACTATTGTAATAATATTTGTACGTGATATGCCTTCTGAGGTGTTATTTAAAAACTCATAATTTGCTGATCAATAGTATCATGGCAAAATGCATTCAGCAGTGTTATCTGTGAAGTTGTAAACATAAGCTGAAATCATAACTAGAAGTATGTTTTCCAGATAAGTCTGAGGAATGACAAAACCAGTTCCTCAGAAATAGAGGGCAAGTTGATGCCTCAGCCAGGTGTAAACAAGGCTGATGGACCATTACCTGCTAAGTGGCCATTCTTTGGCAGGAAAGGGAGCAGGGGCAAAAATCTACTTCTTAGCAAAGAAACAGCATGGAGTTTCCTTCCTCACAGACTGCTTGTTGCCTTGCTCCCAGCTGGAAATGCTTCTCAAAGAAGGAACAGACACCCACAAGACACCCCTCTCTCTCTCTCTGCCAGCCTATCACTTTCTCTGAACCTGAAAACACAAAGGAAGTAGCTTTCGGACTCTGAGGGAGGGGGTCCAAACCTGAGAGCTTGGTCAGTAATCTGCTGAAGTATGTGGTGAGAAAATTTTGTTTTGAATCTATTCTAGTTTGTTAAGTTAGGCACCCATATGATAGAGTACTGGTCACTGCAGTTCTAATTAATTACTCTAGAGCAGACCTCATTACGAAGAGCTGTGCCTAACTGATGGGCTGAAGAGAAGGCTAATTAGGCCATTAGGCAGATGATATAAAAAGCATGGGAAGGCTGTAGGAGGGGATAAACAGATAGGGAAGGAAAGAGATTGCCCGTCTCTGTTTGCTTCAGGCGTTGAGACCCCTTTAGGATTGTAGGTGTAAGGCTATATAGTGTGTAAGAGTGGTGGAAACCAACATTGTAAATAAACTGCATGGAGTGTTTTAGCAGCAAAAAGGTCTCTGAGCTGTTTGTGGCTGAAGCAGAGACAAGAGCAAAGTGGGCCCTGCCATGTACCAGTAAGAATTTTATCTTTATTTTCCTTGTAACGATTTCTGACTCTTATGCCTCATTCCTTGTACTCAAAATCTATCTCTTTGCCGTTAATAACCTGGTTTTATCTAATCTAGTGTGTTCAAGTTGAAGTGTCTCGATAACTCCATTGGGGTAACAAACTGTGTGCATATTATTCCCTTAAAGCAGTGTTTCTCAATTAAATTTGGCCACAGAACCCTTTTGAACTCCATAAATAAGAGTTTGGGGGGTTCTGCAATTAAGTCTTCAAATGTCGAAATAAGCAAAGGTCAGCATTTCTTACTTAAATTACACTTACACTGGATACCCTCCGCCGGAAAATCCGAGACATCTTCCCTTTTTCGGCGGCGCGGAGAGCGGCTGCTCTCGGCGGCGCGGAGAGCGGCTGCTCTCGGCGGCGCGGAGAGCGGCTGCTCTCGGCGGCGCGGAGAGCGGCTGCTCTCGGCACCCTAACAGTGTTCCCGTGGAACCCCAATTGAGAAACACTGCCTTAAAGGAATAATGGACTCAGTATATCTCTGCTGGACAGTACAAGCCAAATGTTTCTGGGGGGGGAAATCTGGGACTGGGAGTAAATTGGGCTCACCCTGTGGTAATCTTTAAGGCCGGTGGGAGCCAAGAAGTGGCTCCCTGGCTGCAGCCCACACAGACATAGGTGGGAGTGATATACATGCTGGAGACTGCTTGTGAGCAGTCCAGGTTAGAGGCTCCAGCAACAAGGCATTGTAAAAGGCACCCCAGATTACAGGGCAGGGGTGACACAGCTACTAAATTGTCTGGATTGTACCCTGATATGTCTGAGTCCTGCAGTACAAACTATTTTAAGGGTGTGAGTGTATCTATATAGAAAAGTATTAGTTTTGAAAGGGTTATGGCTGCTTGGTTTCACTATCGATACTGGATACACAATGAATTAGTGGTTTTGGTCTAATTCCTAGCAGTGAGAAACACAAATCACAAAAACTACCTTTATAACTGGCATAATTTTTTTCTTTTTTTTTGCAATTGCAGAAGACCTGGGTTGGCAGAGGTCTGTATGTGGGAAGTTTGTGCTGTCACAGCCTATGCTATGTCCATTCCAAGGCTAAGAATAAAGAATTTCAGTTTCTAAGGTACCGTTCTTCAGCATTCTGCGTTTCTTTGAGGTTTTTATTAGCTCTAGATAATGTTCCATCATTGGTTGTTGAGATGGGTGCAATATTATCTTTTTGCTAATTGGCCAATGCTTGAATATTCATGAAGTGAGTATAGAGAATGTGGTAATTTGAATGGTTTTGAGCATGGTCTAGACATGCTCTCTGTGAATCACTTTTTTGTAGACCTGGGCGTTGATTTTCTTCTCATTTACACAACTCTAATTGAGGAGTAACTTCACTGAAGTCAATGATGTTGCACTGGTATAAGAGAATTAGCCCTATTGGCTTGTCTTAAAGAGATTAGCTGGAACTCTTATTTGTCTTTACTGCTTTCTTTTGACCTCATTGTTGTTTAGGGCTTATGTCTGTATTCTCTGCAGTATGGAAAGAGCTAAGCTGAGCAATCCGTTAACTGCAGATATTGTATAAAAGGCACATTGTTTCCCTCCACCCACATTCAGGCAGAAGATAGATTCTAGGGTGCCCTGCTATTTGCACCAGTGTATAGATGTTTGTGCAGACGTGTTGGGCTGAATTTTTCTTTTCAGTGTGCTAGGAAAGGACCACCGTTTTTATAGGTGGTCGTCTGTAGTTAGACACCTACGTAAGCGGCCAGATTTTTCAACTCTGCAGAGCACATGCAGCTGTCACTGAAATAAATTGGGGAAAGACTGAAAATCAGGTCTTACTGATATGCCTAACATTAGGCATCCAACTTTGAAAATGTTGACTCTCTCTTTCTTTCTGTTGTAAACATACCTATTATAATAATTCTTTATGGCCTCTTCCTTCAAAGGATCTCAATGTACTAAGAACCCTAGATTGGGAAGGAGGACGTGCCAGGAACCTTCTCTGCCACCTCCCTACTCTTCTTAGCAAGGGATAGGCATAACAGCAGCCCTTGCACTTGAAGGAGCAGAGGAACTACTCTCTCCTTGTGCCTTTACAGGTGTACAGTGACTGCCTTCTTTCCTGTCCTTGTTGCAGAGTCATGGCCCTACTTGCCCATGAAGGCCAGAGATAGAGTGGAGCAAGCTTCATCATCCACCGGGCTAATAGAGCATGTTTGTGCCTCCATGGAATCAGAGTGGGCACAGTCTTTTGGCCAGTGCATCTCCACATAACCTAAACATGGGCCACTTTGTGAGCTATACCCTTTAGCCCATTAAGTCCATGCCCCAGTAAAGTAAGTGGTACTATCCCCATTATACAACGGGGAAAACTGAAGCCCATAGTGATGATCTTCTTACCAAAGATTATATGGCAAATCTGTGACTGAGCTAGCAAGATCATGCTGTCTCATGTTTTCTGTATATACGTCCATATGTAATGCAGTGTTACGACTGAGAATTTATTGCACTTTTATGCTGGATGTTGACTGGTCAATGAAAATCAGTAAAAGTAAAATAGTCTTATAGCAGCATGGCACCAAGGGATTGTAAACATCTTTTACATTAAAGACTGGTTTCGGTGTAATGGAAAGTTAGAATTAAAAGGCCCTGACTGCCTCTTGTTACCTTATGTATAATTGTTCCCAGGAGCCTAAAATCTTTCAAGGGCAGCCTGAGGTCAACTTTAATTTAGCTGTCTGGCGTGAGGTAAAGGAACAACTAGGCCAAATATTGGCACCCCCATTTTCCATGAATTATCTTGTGAGGTATAATCCTGCCACAGTTCAGCAAATGAGTGGGTCTTAAGGGAGTTAGTCTCTAGATGATGACTCTAGAGTGGAGGCCGTGTGAACTAATGCCTTGGAGGAAGCTAGAACAGAGCAGCTACTTACGAAGATTAATGACTGGATTCATTAAAAGCTGCTTATGTGAGAGGTGATCTTTTATGCACAATTCAGAGCCAATTAATAAAAATGGGTCAATTAGCCTGTCAAATGCAACAACATGTATCCAGAGTTCAGCCTCTCATGTATTTATGCGTGAAATTTTAATGTATATGCGGGGAAACACCTGCTTACCTCATACTTCAGGAAACATAAAATAGTCCAGACACCCAGCCTGAAGCCCTTGACCTTTTGAATAAATTGCTACAAGTATCCATTACACCTCTCCGCCTTCAAACCTCCCAGCGTGTGAAACAAGCAATCGAAACGTGACAAATGTCTGAAATGTGGAACACCTGGGTTTGTTGCATAGTGTTCTGTAATTGATATAATTTATCCGCATTAAAGAATGTTTTCTCAATGTAGAAATTCAGCTTTCAAAAAAGAGAACTGGACAAACAAATTCCCTCATGTACCAGGATAAGAATTTTCCATGTACCTCATCAGCAAGGTTTGAATGCTGAACATTCATATCCCCAATGCAGCTCTCTAACACTGGCACTGTAGGAGTAAATGTTTGCCAGTGGGTTGCACAACTATTTGTTAGACAGCAGTACAGTAGTGAAGGTCAGGATTCCTGGTTTCTATTCCTGTGTCTGGGGGAGCAGTGTGAGCTAGATAACTCACAAGATAGCTAAGTATGTAGGTTTGGCACATTCAGCCCATAAGGGAATGGGATGGAGTAGATGAGACTTGAGTCTGCCGTATGGAATTGAGTTCTATTCCCAGCTCTCAGAAGCTGCCTTGTACAATTTCTCAGTTAACATTTGGTTCAGTGATTAGGGTGCTAACTTGAGATTTGTGATCGCTGCTCTGCAACCCTCTCACCCAAGTAACAGCCTAATTTGGCATGCAGTGGAACAGGGAGCCTGACGCAGTGGGAATGTGGAAAGTTCTGTAAAATCTAGTTCACTTGAGAACTCTGATTTTTAGGGGTAAAGAAGGAGAGTGGGAGCTGAATGAGCCTTTTCCACCTGCCCCCATCACTGGCAAACACTTTAGACAGGAGAGGATATAGTGATTAGGATTGGGCCAACGGCAAGATCCTTAGGCAGGAGCAGACCTCCAAGGTCTGGGAATCTCCAGAAACTCCATATATGCCCTCCTAGCCTACTCTATACCTAAGGGGACCCTGTAGCTTATTTTAAAGGTCAATATGAGTGGAAGGGGACAAGAAGCTGTCTCCACTCATGCTGTCTTGGGTTTTTTAGGGAACAGTGGGCTCCAGTTTTTTCAGCAGGTTCTTTGAGGGGAAGATCAGTCAGTTCCCAGAGACTTCAACCTTCTGGATTGAAGGATCCACTTTTCCCAGATTTCAAGAGCTCTGGCATCTTTAGTCCCTCTAGGGATAGATTCCAAAATGGCTTTCTGTTTCTGCTTTATTTCCCAAAGTCTGTTGTCTGTTTCAAGAGCCAGGAAGTATTTCTGGGTGGGTTGGTGGGGGTTCAGCCTCCATCCCTAGCTGTGATTGTTAAGTGGTCATCTCTCCCTTGCTAGTCTGAGTGCTTTTCTTACCTTATATGTAAATGTACTTCTGCTGTTTCTGGCCTCGCCTTGCTCAATTTACGCTGGAGATGCAGGCAGGTGAAACAACAGTCCTTTGTCTGTGACAGGCTGGAATTATACAGTTTTCCAAACACATTTTAAGAACATATGGGTTCCAATGCTGATAGCAGAGGACGAGGGAGGATTCCACTGCTGATGGCAGAGGATGCGGGACGGATAAAGCACAACAACCAATATGATTGCAAGCAGAATCGTTTATTCCATCTTGTTCTCCAGCTTATATACCTTTTTATCATCTTTGCATACAATGGTCACACAATTGCTGATTGGCTATTATATAATTTCACACACTTAGCATGGGAACAGCTTACATATTATTGGTAGCTTCTTAGCTTACATAGCTTTCTTGTTTACGACCTTGGATACTTTCTACTATCTAGTGGATGGCGGCCAAGTCCGCGGAACTCGCCGCCAGTGAGGCGCCTGAGTGAAAGTGGCCACCTTCCAGCTCCCTGTAGGCAGCCTCACTTGACCCGGTGTCCACCACCAGGCCTGCTGTAACTTTCCACTTAAGTAGCCATCAGGTCAGTGTATGGATAATACACTCCCACATCTCCCCCCTTTCTTTTAAATATGCGCTCAACAAAACACTCCAAACTACCTTGCAATAAGCGAATAAAACAGGGGGCACAAATAAGGAAAAGGAGTACAATTCCCAAAATGATTATCCCTGTATAACAAAATAAAACAAGCCAAGAGGGCCAGCCAAAGCTGCTAAGCCACTCCCATAAGGGATTATGAGTTTGCATAATCTTATGCATATTATTTGCAAGGCATTACAATAAAGCATGAACAAAATATAACTAATCTGATAAATTCATACAACACATGCCTTCAAAATCCTCACAACCGTGTCCCTGTGCCAACAAAAAAATCGATAGCTGCACGATTTTGCAGCCGTTAGGTCAGCATATGGATAATATACCCCCACAGCTCCCCCCTTTCTTTTACACTTCCCAGCATGTGGTCAGTGTGAGACCCTGAAGACATGCTTTTTTACATATTTATACAAACAAGACAAAAAAAAATTACATATGCATAAATTTTTGATACTTATAGGTATATTCAAAATATTACTACTATTACCATTAACTTATACATTTCTAGTTTAAAAAATATACATAACAAATAACATATGAACAAAAAATTTCTACTTTTCTATTAAAGTTGTCTGATCTCTCCCTCAGAAGGCTATATGACTAATTAAAACTAGTTGGCTCTCTCCTTACCCTGTCTCTGACCCTGGCAAAAAATCAAACACTATGGGAAAAGGAAGGGGGTGATTTCAGCAAAGAGCAGAACACTCAAAAAACTAAAATAAAGTGACTATAATCAAGCAGACAATTATTTTCCTTCAATCCCCCCTTTGAGCCATACTGTAATACCAGTGTGGCTCACTTATAAACCTGAGCTAGCTTGCTTAAATTTAATAATTTCAACTTAAGTTAACATTTGCACGACAGGCACTCCGGCCTTAACAAACCAACTAAAAACAGAGCAAACAGAGGGCAAAGTACCCAAACACTAAAAACAACAACAAATAAAAATAACAATAAAACAAATTATACACACAAACAATTACTTAAGCCAGAATAAATTTGGTAGCCATAAAATTAAGGCATAAAATAAATCTGTGAAACCCCATAACATATCATCTTGGGAAATGGTATAGAATAATGATGTGATTTGTAAAATGTCATGTGCATTAAATTAGTAGTTCTTTTAGTAATTTTGACTGAATCGTCCATATTCAAATGATTTAAATCAGATTGTCTATCAGCCTGCAGCAATTAATTACAATTGATTATTTACATATTTACAGACCAATTATTTGGGAGAAGGGCCTGTTTTTCCTTCAGAAGGCTGCAAAAAAAAATTTAAAAATTCTCTTCCTATAACACTTTTCACACTTTCAACTGTCCCTCCAAACTCTGTAGTGTTAACTTCTCAATCTCTTTACTACATGGTGTTTAACACAATCAGAACCACGGGTATACCTTCTTCAAAATGCAAGGGAACATGACTGCAAATCCAACAGTTAGACACATTAAAATCTGTTTGTAATTGAATAATTAATTATAAAGATGTGTCTGTATAGTCCAAGAAGCATTGTCTTTTATGGTTTAGTTGCTTGGGTTGTAATTGTACCTCAAAGTCATCAGGTTGTTGGTCTTCTTCCCCATGGATCTTGGGGATTTCCTCGACAGGTGTACCGTTAATCAGGAACTTGGATCAAAATAAAGTCATCCAGATAAGGCCAATACAAAACATCCAGAAGATCACTAGCCATACCCATTTAGGGAACCAGTGATCTAGGGAGTTTTTAAGTCTTTTCCTTTTGAAGTGGTAGGGATGACGTTGTGGTATATCCTCTTCGCTCTGGAGTGGTTTCAAATCCTCTTCGCTCTGGAGTGGCAAATCCTTTTCTTGAGCAGGGGAGAGGTTACAAGCACTTGCACCCTGTTCCACTGACCTTGTCATTACAGGTGCAGAGGTTCTTTTACAGTGTTAGGCATGTATTCAGGACTGGTAACCTTGGCACTTTACAACAGTGTTGGTGGTGAGAAATACCTGGAGTGGGCCTTTCCAACGCAGTTTCAGGGCTGTCTTTCTTGGTGGACTTTTACGTGAATCCAATCACTGGGCTGTAGATCATGACATGCTTTTTGAGGGTCTTGGGGAAGGGCTTCTTGGACCTGTGAACGAAAAGCCTTAACACACTTCATTAATGCTTGACAATAAGTCAAGTCAGTTTCATCAGCTAAATTAATATCCATTAGGTGAGTTGATACTGGTAGAGAGCTAGAAAGCCTCACGGGTCAGCCCATTAGGATCTTGTGTGGTGATAGTCCAGTCTTTCTGTTACATGATGATTTTATACTTATAAGGGCTAAAGGCAGGGCATTTGGCCATTTGAGGCTGGTTTTATGGCAAATTTTGGCTAGTTTATTTTTTTTTTAGAACACCATTCTGTTTTTTCACTGCCCCTGCAGACTGAGGGTGATGTGGGCAATAAAAGTTCTGTTGGATATCAAGAGCCTTGCAAACTTCTTTTATAACTTGACCTGTTACTGTTGGTAGACAGAGGGATCCCAAAGCAAGGGATAAATTCCTTCACAAGCCTTTTGCTGACTATAATAGTGTCAGCCTTTGCACATGGGTAAACTTTTACCCATTCAAAAATAAACATACAATTACTAATACATATTAGACTGGACCAATATAAACACAAAACAACATAAATATGGCCTAAAATGCAGAAAGGACTGCAGCCTTAACAGCAGAGTCTGTTACAACATACCAATAAACTAAACATTTAACAACAACAATAATAAAAAATAACTATACAACATTTATAAAGCAGCAACATAAAATTCATTTAATATGGAAGCCTCCCAAAGTGGGGAAGCCTTTTTGTTTTTAGAATTAACCATAATTATGGACAACACCAAAGGCATAATGGTAATCAATAAAAACATTAACAAATTTACCTTTGGTCAGGATACAAACTGTAGTTACAGGAAAAAAATTAACTTCTTGATCAGGGTTCACAGAAGGGAAAGGGTTACTTTTAATTACCTCATGTTAAGAACAAACAGCATAATCAGCCACAAGAATACCTTTAAAATTTCTTTGACAGGAGCCAATAGCATAGAAAATCAATTTTGGGTTCTACAAAGGGTGGATAACAATGAGGCAGGATCAAAAACTGGACATCGGGTGAGTATAATATGACCTGCAAACAACAAAAGAATTTTATATTTTGTTAAACAAATATGAGGTACAAAAATAATAAGTGGAGAACCAAAAATCAAAGTTTCCGAGGTTTTACCCAAGGCAGCTACAGCTGCAATGGCACGGAGACAAGGTGGAAGCCCTGCAGCTACAGGGTCCATGGCATTACTGTAACAGGCAATGATCTTATACTTATCCCCACACAATCTTACACAAAGCAATAAATATTTTCCAGGTTTTCTAACAGGAAAAATTGGGGTGTTTTAGAGGATTCAAATAGGCACAATAATTCCTTGTTTAAGGAGAGATGTAATTACAGGACATATTCCTTTTGTATGCTGGATATTTCAAAATCCTGTCCCTATTCAAGAAATACAGCCAAAATAGAATTTTCATTTTCACAAGGAAAATAACAAATTAATCCCATCTGGTAAACAATAAATAGTACAATCAAATTTTACAATATAAATGTCTACCTACCAGGTTAACTGAAAAATAAAAACTTAAAAGAAAAGCATACTAATTAGAAATAGATCTCAAAGAAACAAATAGTGGTTTAGACACTAGATGCGGCATTAATTGGTTTACATTCTTCCTTGATAAGGGAATAGAGAAAACTCCTAAACTTTTAAGGTGGATCTGCTGACTTCAGTGTCTAGAAAGTGTTTATAAAACATTTTACTGGTTTTCCATCAATAAAACAAAACACATAAAAACCTGATTAATCTATTAACAAAAAGGGTGCATTAATGAAGTTACTATTTCCCAGGCTGTCCTAATATAGAGGTTGAGTCTGGTCTCGGGGAGGAGGTGGTGGTGGCCCAAATGTCCACTCCGACTGGCCAGATCGTCCTGGACATTCTGCTTTCCAGTGTCCCAACTGTCCACAATAGTGGCAGGAGGAATCTCCTGGGGCCAAAAAGGTACCACGTCCTACTCCCCAACCCCGGCCCCGACCTCTCTATATACTCTTTATCTAAATTTTCACTTTTTCCTTTTTGGAGTCCTTTAGACTCCTTACCCAGGAGTTATGCAGTCTTTCTTTAGAGTTTTCACCCTGTCTGCATTTTATCTTCGGCCCCCCTTTCTCCTTTTGGCCATAAACCATGTTGTTCGAACCAAAATGCTTAAGGGCCCGATCCTTATTTTTTACAATTTCCCATTATGTTTACCCACTCCCTCCCCCTTTCTCAAAGGTTTTTAGAAACAAGAGAAGAGAAACGGAGAGAGAGATAAGGAGAGAGAAACAGAGAAGAAGAAAAAAAAATCTCCTCTCTCTCTCTTGAAACACTTAAGGTAGCACCTAATTACAAACAGTTTTCAAGATCCTTTTCACACACTTATTATACCGCATAAGAGAAGTCTGACTGCCACTCAGTACTTCTGTACTTCTTCAGAGAAACCTGCCACTCAGTATTTCTTTCATTTCCCATGGTAGAGGTCTCTTTAGGAGTCTTATTTTCCTATGTGCAAGTATTTATCACACGCTTTGGCCGTCACCGACCAATCTCCTCGCGGAGGTATGGAACTGCGGTTCAGGTCTCCACACTCACTTCGTTCCCTACTAGCAATACATGAGGCGTCTCATTTCCCACTTGAAATATTTCTCTCACTGCCGCTTGTACCCCCGCTTCAGCCGCAAGGTTCTTCACCATCCTCCTTGCCTTATTCCAGGTCTGACTTAAGGCAAAGGCTTCCTTGTTGCCATGGGCTACCGACTCCCATAGGTCGGAGCCCAAGTGTTCCCAGACAGTCTTATCAAATACAGTACTTGATTTTACAAAAAATCCCCTTCTTAGTTCCCACTTCAATAAGCAAGATAATTTATCCGGGGACACCTTTTCCCCTTGGCGCTCCGCGATACATATAAAAAATTCAAGCACCGTTTTTTCTTCAGCTGATGCAGCGTTTCCCATACTTAATTAATTAGCCGCTCACCTTTGAGCTCAAACACGTCCCTCTCGGACGACCACGCCTCTGGACGACCACGTCTCTCTCGGACGACCACGTCTCTGGGCGAACACGTCTGCCTCTGGGCGACCACGCCTGCCTCTGGGCGACCACGCCTGCCTCTCTGGGCGACCACGCCTGCCTCTCTGGGCGACCACACCTGCCTCTGGGCGACCACGCCTGCCTCTCTGGGCGACCACGCCTGCCTCTGGGCAACCAGGAGCTGCCTTCACCGCAGTATCTCCTGTGAGCTCATACACGTCCCTCTTGGACGACCAGGAGCTGCGTCCAGCGCAGTACCTCCTGCAGCGGCTATAACTCCCGCGTTTCTTCTCCCTGCCCGACGCACAATCCAATCCACTTGAATTGCAATCACGTCGGGGTCACCATTTGTCGGGTTCCAATGCTGATAGCAGAGGACGAGGGAGGATTCCACTGCTGATGGCAGAGGATGCGGGACGGATAAAGCACAACAACCAATATGATTGCAAGCAGAATCGTTTATTCCATCTTGTTCTCCAGCTTATATACCTTTTTATCATCTTTGCATACAATGGTCACACAATTGCTGATTGGCTATTATATAATTTCACACACTTAGCATGGGAACAGCTTACATATTATTGGTAGCTTCTTAGCTTACATAGCTTTCTTGTTTACGACCTTGGATACTTTCTACTATCTAGTGGATGGCGGCCAAGTCCGCGGAACTCGCCGCCAGTGAGGCGCCTGAGTGAAAGTGGCCACCTTCCAGCTCCCTGTAGGCAGCCTCACTTGACCCGGTGTCCACCACCAGGCCTGCTGTAACTTTCCACTTAAGTAGCCATCAGGTCAGTGTATGGATAATACACTCCCACAGTTGCCCTCTGTTAGTTGGTACTGAGGGGCTTGCTGGATCACAGAGTGCCAGCTCTCTCAGCAGGTTCTTTGAGGCAGGATTACCAGGTAAATGCTAAAAAAAAATCTTCACAAGGGAAAAAGTGATCTGTCCTCATCCCAGCAAGGAGGCAGCAGAGGAGTGGAAACTATGCTAGTGGTTTTACTGCGCCAGCCATAGATACCACTTTATAATTTCTAGCATCTTAGACAGGAAACTCTCAGGATCCTCTGTTAATTGCACACTCAGAATGATGGGCCTCTCCTTATTAGGAGTTATGGGGCATGACCCACAGCCAGGTCCGTAGAGCCAACTGCTGCTGTGCAAATGTTCCTTTCTCCTCTGCTGTATGGGTTTTTGGGGAGGCCCTGCCCTCTTTTTTGGCTTTTGGAAGGCCGGTGGCCCTTATTTTGTGGACCATTACAATGACTTGCTTCTGGCAGTGGCCATTTCCAGCTCTTGAATACCCTTGAGGGAGGGAGCTCCTGGATCCAGGACATCTGGGGGTATAGGAGTAAGTCCCTGGGGCCTCCCTTGAGATAAAAGAGAATAGAACAGAGGGAGATTCATAGGGCTTGTGGGGAATGTTAGGGAGGTGCGGCTGTGCAAACAGCAAAGACTGTGGTTCAGGAACTTCTCCTGAACCTGGAACGAGGTACACCTAAGATAACAAAGAACCCCAGCTCCGTATTGGGCAGGCTCAGGATTCACACTTCCTTCAGCCCTTGGAGAAATAGCCATTAATGGGAGAAGAGAGTCTGTATAAATCACAAAAGCACAAGATTTGCATAGAAGAGTGTTCCAGCTATACACTATGACTATGCTATCTTTATTTATTTATTTTATTTATTATCACAGTACCCAAGAGCTCTTATCATGGACCAGGGCTCTGTTCTCATAGACTTTAAGGTCAGAAGGGACCATTATGACCATCTGGTCTGCCCTCCTCCACAACGCAGGCCACTGAATCTCTCCCACCCACTCCTGTAATAGACCCCTAACCTATGCCTGAGTTACTGAAGTCCTCAAATTGTGGTTTACAAATTTCAGGATACAGAGAATCCACCACCAAGTGACCCATGCCCCATGCTGCAGAGGAAGGCGCTGCACAAACACAGAACAAAGACACTTGCTGTCCCAAAGAGCTTACAGCCTAATTATAAGACAAGAGATAACAGGTGGATACAGAGACAAAAGAATACAAGGAAACAATGAGACCGTATTGGTCAGCATGGTAGGCAATGTTCTCAGCAGCCTAACAGTTAAGTATTTTGTAGGCATCATGGCAAAAAAGTTTTTTGAGGAGGGATTTGAAGGAGAACAATGAAGTGGCTTTGTGGATATTTAGGGGGCTCTCCTCCCCGATGTGAGGGGAAGAGTAAGTAAAAGCATGAAGGTACGGGTTTGAAAATTTAAGAAGTCGCTGATAGAGGCTGGCATCATGGACCAGTCAGAAGTGAGAGTTGACCTCTTGATACTGAATGGGAGAAAATAGTAGGGTGGGGATAACGAAGTGAAGACAAATACCAAAGGTTTGATACACTAGAGAAGGGGAAACCAGTTGAGAGGTGCAAAGAGAGGGGTGACATGGTCCAAGCAATGGGCCAGGAAAATGATCTTTGCGGCAGCTTACTGAATGAATATGAAGAGGGCAAGACTGCATTTGTCAGGACCATAGAACAGGATGGACAAAAATCCTGAGTAATACTCAATGCAATGCCTAAAGTATATTTGAATGGGACTTCAAGGACTCAGTTCCTTCAGAGATAACTAAATCCAATATGGCATGAGCATCCCAATTATTTGATATACCCCAGGAGCACAGAGGAAATTCCTCAGTGAGGTATATGGAAAGAATTTGGGGAATCATACAAATGTCTGTAAAAATCAGATTCCTGGAATGGAGAAACTTCTTTTTGTAATTTCTTGGACTGATTGCATGATTATTGCTAGTATTTCTGCAAGGCTCCCCTTCACTCAAGTATATAAACTTTGATTGTGTACAGTATTTCATAGGGCATACACAGAAAAAAACAGAGTAGCCACGTCTTCCTCCATCTTGTTCTCAAAGATTCATTTAAAAAAAAAACTTTTCTTTTTATAACAGCTGTGGACTGTTCTTTTATATGCTGTTCCCCTCCCACACTAACTGTACATGTAATGTCATCCTCCAGATAACAATTCATTATAACTTTTGTCTGTAATTGACCATGGGCTTGATCATTCCTTCAATAGTAAAAGCATGGAGAGGATCTTCTCTGAATATCTCCTAGTCCCTCATTTGAGAGGCATAGGTCAGCTGCCCTGGTGGAATGAGTTGCTTCCTGTTCCACTCTCCACTGAGTACCCCTATGGGCTTGGGAATCTGCTGCTGAGAAGGTAGCAAGATGGGGTGTGGGCAATAATGTAAATTTGTCTGCAACTCCCTCCACAAATGGTAAATCCTGGTACACTCAAAGACTTTAAGGCCAGAAGAGACCATCATGATCATCTAGACTGACCTCCCAAACATTGCAGGACACAGAACCTCACCCACCCATTCATATAATAGACCCATAACCTCTGGCTGGGTTACTGAAGTCCTCAAATCATGATTTAAAGATGTCAAGGTACAGAGAATCCACCATTTACTCTCACTTAAACCTGTAAGTGACAGGTAATCCCCCCATGCTGCAGAGGAAGGCAAAACCCCTCCATGGTCTCTGCTAATCTGATCTGGGGGCAAATTCCTTCCCGATCCCAACTATGGCAGTCAGTTGGACACTGAACGTTTCAGCCAGACAACTCAGAACCCTCCCCAGCTAGTATCCCATCACCAGCCATTGGGGATATTTGGTAATAGCAGTCACAGTGTGTCTACAATGGTCTACAGCCAGTCTCATCATACTATCCCTCCATAAATTTATCAAGTTCAGTCTTGAAGTCAGTGAGGCTTTTTAGGTAGAAGGGGTATTGGAGGCATTGCCCAATGCCATAAAACTTTGTAAGTGTGGGTCCAATTGAAATGTGTGTTCAGGAAGCTGAAGGGGCTGACCAAGGGCCCTAAATCTTGTGTGGAGGGATAAAGCCTCTGTGTTAATGGCCCTGGCATCCTGCAGGATTATGGAGGGACCCCGGTTGTGAGTACAGAACCACTTGGTTCTGATGAAGGACAAATCCCACCCCTCAATGGAATAATTCCAAAAAAACTCCAGACCACACAGTTTTCTGACACACTGAATTCTCTCCCACAGGTTTTCCTGCAGGAGGAGGCAACTGAGCCCAAGAAATTTTACATTTTTAAAAATAGTAGAAAGAAAATTTGTTTTTCTGGGTCATAAAACATTGTCATAACAAAAGAGAGAACTGAATTTGTTTATTAGTAACAAAGTAGAAACTACATGGATAGCTCCATTTCACTTTGAAGTGTGTGCATGATTGTTTTTTTCTTTTTGATTTTCTTTTAAAAATTGTGTTAGCTACATATTCATCAGTGATGATAGCAGTACATAATGTGTGGAAAGTGAGGGTTAGATGGTGAAGACCAAGCCTTGGCTCTTATGAATCCAATGAAGCACTGGGTCTTCTGGTCCAGTCCTTAAGAGGCACTCTAACTTGTTCTTAAATTGTGCCAAATGTTGATGGCCCTCAAAAGGAACAGTTCACCCCTCATACCCCTACACTGGGGGGAGGGTCCAGTATCTCCTCACTGGGGTAATCCTTAGATAGCTTATTAAGCGGGTTTTCCACTGCTCTGTGACAACAGGCCAATGCATACAGGACCAGACCCTGGTCACCGCAATACCAGCATAGTCCAAAGAGAATAGACTGCCTAGAGTGAGGAGAAACAGTTGGGTACAGGACGTTAGCTACCTTTCCCCACAGGGTGTTATAATGGAATTGAAAGTTATAATACAACTAGCATATTCCCCACTGGAGTTCTCTGATGCTGCTGTTTGTTACAGCACATTTAGTGTTCCAGAAGAGACAACAGTAATGTATTTATAGGTCAATAGTAACACAATTGAAGATCCTCTGGACTTATAAAGGTGAAGGAGAATTAAATGCCCTTAAAGAGGGAAGCATTGAAATACTGAGAGCTCACTCCATCCCCCTTTCTCTTCTTCTTTCCTTCCTGCCATCCGTCTTTCTAACTCTGTCTGGATCTTTATGCAAATGTATAGAAATTATGCTGCTTCTACTGCGCTTCTCCCCATCCCCTGCCACGCAAAACAATTTATATACACTTACACGCATTTACAATCCACTGTTTTTTGATGAGTCTGTTGGTAGGTATGGATTTCATGTAAAGTATTAAAGGCACCAAGACAAAGGATGTGGGATCTGAAGTTTTATGAGCTCCACAAACTATTTTTGGTTCAGAGGATTCACAGAACTAGTTCGAGTTCATGAACTTTTTACCCTATAATTTAATCTGAAGAATCTTTTGAAGGGATGTTGAATTATTTAAAAAACATTTTTTTTGTTAAAAGGAAGTGTGTGGTCTGTGCTAGGGGTTGAAGAACCTCTTCCTTCAAAAATATGTAGGCTGGAGCAAATGGATTCTCTATCATGTATATAGACTGTATTTCTTTTTTAATTTGAATTTTTTCCCCCACCTTCTTATGCTCCTCTTTTCACAGTCTCTTGTAAGAGAAGTGTGAACTCAATATTGAAGTTTCAAACCCACAGTAATGGGTGGGTTTGAAAGTAGCTAAAATGAATTGACCAACCCTAATTAAGACCTTCACTATCAGGGATTCATAAGGCTGAATGGCAAATTATGAATGAATCTGACTGGTAAATTAAACTAATTTAACTAAAAAGTCCTGATATACACTTTCCTCTAGTCTGAGCTCACTCCTGTGAATCTGAGATTTGTCAGAGTCCCTCATACCATCTGTCTCAGTCCAATTCTTCTTCCAGGTGGCAATGGTTAGCCCCCTTGGGCTCACAGCAGGAACCTTTCTTAAGTATAGTCTCTGTCTCCTTTGGCCATGTGTTTAGTTAAAAAGCTCTAAACTCCTCCCCCAGTCAGGATAGTCCCCAACCTGTGCAGAAAACCCATTGCTCCAGGGGGGTGAGCCACTAGTTGAGAGTAATTTAAAGTTGATAGTCCCAAATCACTGTCTTGATTAGAGCTAGGTAAATTTTTTTTTTGGATGCATAATTTATTTGCCAAAAAAGGCAATGTTGTCAGCTGAAACTATTCATGAATATATGCTGAGGTTGTCATAGTTTCAATGAAATAAAAAAAATTGAAACAAAATATTTAATTTTGACAATACTTCATTTAGATTTTTCAGGTGTTTTGACAACAGCAATGGAAAGGATTCATAAAACAGCTGAAGGAGGAAGTGAGCATTACTGAAATGTGTTGATTTAGTATGAACTGAAATTTGTTTGACTTTTCAATTTGCTGAAAAATTCTGAAAAATGTTTTCAGTTTGATCCAAAACAACTATTTTGAGATTTTGTTTTGGTTTTTTGGAATTGCCAATGAACTGAAAAATCCACTATTTGCCTGGCTCTAGTCATGATAGCTTCTCTATAATAGTCATTCAACAAAATGTCAAGCCGTTTCCTGAGCTAGGCATCTACCAGGAATACAATTCAATAGGCCACCTTTAAGCAAGTTGAGACCTGTGTTCACCATATAAATACAAAATGGAGTGCACAATTGATACAAACATTTCCCACTCTATCACAGTTTCCATGCTAACAGAACTGGTCCTTCTGCTCAAATGGTAGAGGGTCATGCTTTTACAATAAATATTTCTGTTCTGCATTTGGAAGGAAGCAGAATGATGTACTTGTATTACATGAGGATGATGAAGTCCTGCTTTGAGCAGGGGGTTGGACTAGATGACCTCTGAGGTTCCTTCCAACTCTAATATTCTATGATTCTAAGTTGATGCAGATGATACAAAACTATTCAAGATAGTTAAGTCCAAAACAGACTGTGAAGAGTTACCTAGTTTTGAGATCCCTTTGTAACTGGGCAACAAAATGGCAGATTTCCAGAGGGATAGCCCTGTTAATCCGTATACAGCAAAAACGAGAGTTCTGTAGCACTTTAAAGACTAACAAATTTAATTTCAGCAGGCATAAGCTTTCATGGGCTCCAACCCACTTCCTCAGATGCAAGTAATAGAAATCATACAGGAGACAACATATACAGGAGGTAACATATACATATCCAAGGGAAGTGACAACAATGGTGGAGGTGGATGAAGGCAGGGTACTTGAGGTCTAATTACAACCATTGAGTAGGAGGTAAGAATGAGTGATCAGAGGTATTTACTACTTGTAGTGAGAGAACCATTCCAAGTCCCGATTCAGACCCAGTTTGATTGTGTGAAATGTTTCAGAAATGAGCTTGAAATCATCTGCAAACTTGACACAATCAAACTGGATATTAAGTGAGAGCCTCACTCTTGGGTAATGATTGGGGATACCAAAATGTGTATTTAGGAGTAGTGTGGTAATTTCTGCAGTTGGTAAGCATACGCATGGTATAAAATGGGCCATTTTGATAAGTTGATCAACTGCTGAGAGTATTGTGTCCTTCTGATTTTGGTAGTTCTGCTATGAAATCAAGGGTTATATGTGACCAGAGGTGGGAAGAGGTTTCAGAAGCTATCAGGAGGCTGAAAGGCTTGTTTCAGGAGCTCTTAGTCTGAGTGCACATGTCTCAGGACCTGATGTACTGGGGTATCTGCTGAGGAGGCATAGTGGTGGGTAAAGCATTTGTCTAGTTTTCCTTGATGTATTCTCTTCAGGCTGATTGGCTTAAGCAGTCAGATGGCTTGGTTTTAAGCCTACCAGCTGCAGACAATCAATGGCTGCTTAATGCACACCCAAGATTCTCTGCCTCCATGTGCTCGCCCCACGATAAGCTCTATTCCAGCCTACAACCTGCTCTGCACCTAGCCTTGGAATCAGTCCTGCTCCTGCCTTCCTTTACTGTAAGTAATCTGGTTCTGCCCCTCTGCTCTGATTCCCAGCTCCAACACTGTCTTAATCCTTGGCTCTGGCATTTAGACTCTGATTATGATTCTGACCCTTAGCTCTGTTTCCAACTCTGCTTTGACCTTGGGCTCTGGTATTTGGACTCTGGCCTGATTCTGGCTCGGTTCTGCTCTCCTGACATTATCACTGGCGTAGACATAGAATATATTCATCCAAATGGAATCTTAGCTCTGGACTAAAGATTGTTAGGACAATTATAATCACAATGCAGGGATAATGTGTCTGCATTTTGGTTTTCAAAGACAATCCTGGTAATCTCGGCATTTTATAGAGGCATGGTTTGTCATGGAGAGTTGGCGTTTCTGAATCTTATAGAGTGGCCACCATGTGAAGTGGCCTCTGGGCTCTTGAAGCAGGGTTCTCTGGCTTGGGTTCTAAGATTCCAGGCTCTTGAACTAGGAGGCAGTTCCTACCAAAGCTCAATGGAAAAGAAAGAATGCATTGGGATCACAGATAATGGGGGTCATGCTGGATTAGCCAGGACAGAACCACAACTTGTCAGCATTGGGTGGTCCTGCACTACAAAGGGAGAGGCTTATACTAGGGGCTCACCACTAAACAAGCTAAGTAACAGCCTCATCTTGACCTGATCCCTGGTATATTTCTGGGGGCTGGAGCATAAACAGAAGTCTGCATGTGGTAATAAACTCATTCACTCACTTGCTGTGGGTGGCATCATATCTCTCTGGTAACGGAACTGTGGGTTGGTTCCAATCTGGAGCTGTAATGGGGTGCAAATGGGTACTCACAGCTGCTGCAAGTACTACAATTTGTTTTCGCATGAAGCAATTTTCCATTTACAGATGCTGTACTTGACCCCAGAGTCTCTGGTCTTAGAGGACAGCAATCTGTTCTTGACTTGCCAATGCCCTCGGGCCTGTTAGTCTGCATGAGCCCCAGGAATGTCCATGCTTGGCCCAGGGATTCAGCAATGAGTCCCAGAAGAGACTAAGAGGGTCTGAGCAAACTTTTAGAGCCTGTATTGAACAGTCTGATTTAATGGTTGGAGCTCAGAGTAGAGTCAGGGTCATGGTCAGGAGTCATGCCAAGTGACACAGCTGGAGACAGAAGCCATGTGAAGGGTTAAATTGAAGTAGAACCAGAACTCATGCCAGGGGTCAAAACTGGAGTCAGAGTTAGAAGCCATGCCAAGAATCAAACCAGAGTCAGAGATGTAACGTGGGTCAAGAAGCCAGAGTCAATAACTGGAGTGAAGGCAAGAGAGCAAGAACAAGATGAGGCAACAGGAACAAGCAATAGGGATCAGGCAAGGAAGCAGGAACTCAGGTCTCTAAGCAGCAGATCTACTGACTAGCTTCTCGGACAGGAAGCTTCATTATGCTAACAGCTTTTGTGGGTCCACCTCTGCTCTTGTAGCATGGTAGTGTAGATGATAAGGCTCTTGCTTAGCAACCTTATGGGCCTAGGTTTAAGACCTGTAGCACCTGATGGTGACGGGCTATTCTTTGATTAGACCTTCACTGTAACGATGATATGAGTGCTCCTAAGGCCGGTTAGAAGTAACACTAGTCAGATAGTGGGTGTTAAGACTTTTAGGGCTACTCAATGATAAAGTGTGATGGCTGCAGCACAAGGATCTGAAATAAACACACACACATTACTAATATTTGAAAACTGTGGTTTCTACTTAAAAACGAAGTTTAGATTAGGCATCATCATAAATATCAAAACTGCATTTTGGACAAAACACTGAAAGAAATACACAGTAGTGGTGCAAAGCAAGATTATGTAAAATAAAATAGTGATATAAACCCTCATATGGGAGGCATCAGGTGAGGTATGCCCAGTAGAGATAGGGAGGTGTTAGTGCCGTTCTACAAGGCGCTGGTGAGACCTCATTTGGAATATTGTGTGCAGTTCTGGTCCCCCATGTTAAGTAAGATGAATTCAAACTGGAACAGGTGCAGAGAAGAGCTATTAGGATGATCTGAGGAATGGAAAACCTGCTGTTTGAGAGGAGATTCAAAGAGCTTGGCTTGTTTAGCCTACCCAAAAGAAGGCTGAGGAGAGATATGATTGCTCTCCATAAATACATCAGAAGGATAAATACCAGGAAGGGAGAGGAATTATTTAAGTTCAGCACCAATGTGGACACAAAAACAAATGGATATAAACTGGTCATCAGGAAGTTTAGACTTGAAATTAGATGGTTTCTAACCATCAGAGGAGTAAAGTTCTGGAATAGCCTTCCAAGGGGAGTACTAGGGCAAGAAACCTAGCTGGCTTCAAGACTGAGCTTGATAAATTTATGGAGGGGATGGTATAATTGGACAGCCTAATTTGGCAATTAAGTGATCTTTGACTACTAGCAGTAAATAGTCCCAATGGCCTGTGATGGGATGTTTAGATGGGGTGGGTTCTGAGTTACTACAGAGAATTCTTTCTTGGGTGTCTAGCTGGTGAGTCTTGCCCACATGCTCAGGGTTTAACTGATTGCCATATTTGGGGTTGGGAAGGAATTTCCTTTCAGACTGACAGAGGCCCTGGAGAGTTTTTTGCCTTCCTCTACAACATGAGGCACAGGACACTTGGTGGTGGATTCTTTGTACCTTGAAGACTTTAAACTATGATTTGAGGATTTCAATAACTCAGTTATAGGTTAGAGGTCCATTACAGAAGTGGGTGGGTGAGGTTCTGTGACCTGCGTTGTGCAGGAGGTCAGACTACATGATCACCTTGGTCCCTTCTGACCAAAAAGTCTGAGTCTACATAAAATTCTAAAATCAAGTGTGGACAAAGTCAATAAGTAGGTTAAGTTCTCAAGTATTATTTTACAGCTCCATTGTTTTCATAGTCTTATTGAGTCAGCCAGTTGCTTTTATTATACAAAAAGTGAAGGTTCTATTTAAAATCATATGAAATACTGTTGCTGGGAACAGATTCTTAGTCAGTTCTAAGCCCTCGTGTACCATGACAGATTTTAGGATGTGGTAGCTGTTAAAAGTGACTTCTATCTCATTTGCTTTTGAGCTCAACAGCTTCCTTATTGTGTCTTGTGCATAAAGTTTGTTCTGCTACCTCATTCTTCTGAAATCAGAGAGGCCATTCATGAGTTCAGAGTAAGTCTCAGGGACTCAGCCATTTCAAGAACACACTACTGGGCCAGAGTCACTGTTGCAGCTCCATTAGTGGTGGAAACGGTGGCAGCTGTAATTTCCCTGGTATAATCAATCCGTTTCTGTGTGGCTGGTGTGGGTCTTTCAGACACCATGAGATGAAAAAAACATTTAATTTGTAACATCGTAGAAAATCTGATAGAAATACCACAAAAAGGAGCGAGTGGTGTCAGGGCAGGGGTAGAATATGAAACTAATTTAAACTCTTCCTTGACTATTGACTAGCTTTCACGTAGGCGGTCTCCCTTTCACCTCAACTTTTGGTCATTCATGTGGTTAGAGAATTACAGCAGCTTCAGACAGCCTGGCTTTTGAAAGAAAACTTCCAACATGAGCAAACTCGATCTTTTGGAAAGCCGAGGGCTAGCTGCCTTAGACAGGTGGGGGTAAGGACCCTGCCTAAGAAACCTTCTCTCACTGGTTGCTACCTTGGCCTTCAGCAGCCCGGCTTGGCGGGGAAACTACGACCCCAGAAACCACCAAACTGAAGGGGCCAAATTATTCAGGAGCAGCTGCTTCAGAGGAAGGTTCAAAAAACCCTGCAGTAGCCTGCTCTGTGGATCCGCCTTCCTGTTCGAGGCTGGCCTGTGCCCGCCCTGCAGCGGGGAGGGCTGACTGACAGACAGACAGACAGACATCCCCGCCAGCACACCAAGGCTTTGTAATTTGCTTCTTTCCTTTAAACTCCAACTTCTGTTGTCCCGAGACACCAGCTGGGCCAAGGAGCAGGCTCCGAAGGCAGCCGCCTCCGAGCGCTGGAGCGGGCTGGCGGGGCGGGGCGGGGCGGGGCAGTGCGTGGGGCGCGGCGGCCGGCTGCACACACCCCCTCAGCGGGTGCCTCGCGCGCGGGCGGCGGAGAGTAGCGCGCCCTCAGCGGGGCGGGGCGGCGCGCTTAGGCGTTTGCGCGCTTTGCCCTTTTGCCCCCAGCGTCCGCTCAGCCGCCTCGCGGCAGCCGGAGACTGACTCCGCGCGCGCACTCACTCCCATGTACCTTCCTCAGCCCCGTGGCAGATGCTGCGACGACATTTGCCCTTTCCAGCCTCACGATTGGTTGGCAGCACCGGCGTCCGTCTCGGCCCTGCTCCAATCACAGGCCCGTAGGACGGGCAATCAGCCTCCTAGTTACCCCGTTGGCTCGTCAAACCGTCAGCCAGGCTTCTCCTCCCAGTCCCCGCCCAGTCACTTGACGGACCGGTGTGTCTCTGTCCATTGGCCCGTTCTCTCGGATCGAGGCAACTGACCGCCTCGCCAGTGACGCACAATCTCCACTTTCCCTCAGACAGCCAATCCAGCTCCGGGTGGAGACCTGTGACTTGACAAATCTGCTGTCAATCACTCACGTGCTCCGTCCCCCTGAGCTCGTGGCGCGCGCGCGCGCGCAGGGCTGCGCGCCTGGCCGTTTGTGCGTGCGCGCTGGCGGCGCCGGGCTGGGGGAGGGGAGAGGCGCGTGAGGGAGGAGCTGCCGCTGCTGCTGCCGCCGGTGGTTTCAGTACCTTGGAGAGCGTCTGCGAGAGCGCTGGGGCAGGGGCTGAGGAGCTGCCGCCGCGGGGTCGGGAGGGCGGCCGCCTGCGCCAGCCGCCGCTGCTTTATCTGTTTAGCTTCTGGAGGAGGGACATTGTACACCCCGCTCAGGGGCTGGTCTCGGGCTACCCTGGCACCACCGGGCACGGTCGCCCCGGCTACCCTGGCACCACCAGGCACTGTCACTCTGGCTACTCGGCACCACCAGGCACGGTCGCTCCGGCTACCCCAGCGTCGCCAGGAAGGGTTGCCCCAGGACTGTGAGGGACAGTTGGTCGTTTACCCCCGGATTGTGTCGTGGTGACAGACAGTCAATTGCCTCAGGGCGGTTGGTTATCCTGGGACTGGGCACAGAACAGTCGGTTGGTTGCCCCAGTACGGTGGGGCATGGTCACTCAGCTAAGCCAGGACCAGCATAGTCCATTACCCTAGGTCTCAGAGGGACACTTGGCTGGTTATCTTGGGACCAACAGGTTATCTGGTACTACAAGGGACAGTCAGCCAGTTGTGTTGTGACCAAAAAGTAGTCGGATACCCAAGGACCACTGGGGACCTTTTCTTGGTTACATCAGGACCATGAGAGATGGTTGGTTATCAGAGAATTAACAGGCAGGCTTTTCCCCCAGACCGGTGCGGTGTTTGGTTTCCTTACAACTGTGAGTGGTGTTTCAGATCCATCAGGACTGTGAGGAGCAGTTCAGTTATGTTACAACTGTGAAGCGTGTTCGGACGGTGAGGGGTAGTTCAGTTCCCCTATGACTGTGACAGGAGTTCAATATTCAGGCAAGCGAAGAGCTACCAGTCCAGTGAGGGACGGTCGATTAGCCTCAAGATTGTGAGGGAAAAGGGTGAGAGGAGGATCAAGGACAGCAGCAATTGTTGTCGCTGTTGGGATAGATAGACAGATAGCAAGAGCAGCAGAAGGAGACAGCAGTGGCAGGGAGAGAATTCAGGCTTCAAAAATATGATGACTTTATTCTGAGGCTGTCTTTTATTTGAAGGTGGTTTGAGGATTTAAGTGTGATTTTATTTTTAAAAAATACATACAAATTAAGAATTAAAGGCCAGGCTTAGGCAAAATAGGTGGAAAAATGGATCCTGGTCTTTTGGGATGCAGGTTTAAATTTTGATTTTTTTGTTGTTTGCTCATTTTGTAACAAAATAACTATTAAACGTGGATTCTGTGAGAGAATCAGATGCTGGATTTGACATTATTTCTTTATTGAATATAAATTAGTTTTGTTGCTTGTGGAGTTTTTAAAGGACCTTTTCAGGGCAGCTTTTACATCTCCTGACAAAATGAAGTCCATGTATTTTTCAGTGAGTTACACATAATATTGACATCCTATTTGGTACAGGGGACTAACACACTGCCTGACCCAGCAGCACATTGGACTTTTTTTTTTTTTGGCTACATGTAACATTGTGTTAAAGCATATTGGCTTTTTTCCCCACATCCTTTTAAAGATTTTTCCAAAATGAAGAAATTTAATTTCCGCAAAGTTTTGGATGGTTTAACTGCCTCATCTCCTGGTGGCAGTAGCGGTGGTGGCAGTAGCAGTGGTGGTGGAAGTGGGACTGGAAGTGGATCCATGCATCCAGGAGGGACTGCAGGTGCTGCAGGGACACCCAGAGATGAAATCCAGGAAACCCTATCTTCAGATTATTTCCAAATCTGTAAGGTAAGGATTGCAGTGGCTCTTTCTATTCATTCACTGTTAGAATTAAAAGAGAGAACAAAAGAAAGAATGAAAGAAAACAACAACTATTAGGGGGATCTGGGTGATATCATGCGTGCATATCTTTTATTTGACAACTGCAGTGTTTGTGGTAGCTAACCCTGGAGTGATAGGATGGAAATCACATTTATCCTTGTTCTTCTCTGTGTACAGTTGTGATATAAATGAATGCATAATACTGTTAATGTCAGCATCAAGAGCCCAATCCTGAGCTCAGGCTCAGTTTCCAAATTGCTAATATTACAGTGGTCAGGTAAGCAATTCATGAGCAGCTAGTAAAAATAAAATGTGCAAGTCAGCTTTTTTTAGAAATTCAGAATAGCATACAAGTTTGTTTTGTGTTTTTGTTTATTTAAATAAAATATGTTGCAGGTAATTTTAGGAAAAGACATTAACACAGTAGATTTTATCTTTGTTTGATGTGACAGATAATATTTTCATTTCTAATTTGTGATGCATTGAAAAGAGATCAGTTATTTTGCTTTAATATTTGCAATGAAGACTGTTAACTATGACAATGTTATAATAATAGAACTGTATAAAGATTAGAAAGAAAAACAATCAAATTTGGGGCTAATATGTTGACTTGATCCTTCAATAAGAATTTGTCTTAATAAGAAGTGTAGGGTCATCCCTGTCTTTTTTTCATGTTTGTTTTTTCATAACAAGATTCAGTACTATTCTAAAATAAATGAATAAAATCTGTACTAACTGCTCAGTAATTATAACCAGTACTTCAATAACAAATTATAAATAAAAAAAAATTTTTTTTTGAGCCCAATCCCATTGTCCTTAACTTTGACATAAATTCTATTGATTTTTCACTGGGAATTTTGCCTAAGAAAGGACTGCAGAGTCAGGTCCCTTAATGTTAAACTTCCAAAGATGTCTTGCAAATAGTGAGAAGGAAAAATATTTTTAAAAAATTGTAAGAAAAAAATTGTTAATATCTCTTAAGCTGTGCTAATTTTCCAAAATAAACTTCATCCTTCAAAGTGTTTGAAATTGAGATTTGGCTCAAATTAATGTTCAAAATCTTCATCAAAGAAGGAACCTCTTTATTTTTTGTTTTGTATATCTTTAATCAAATTATTTTTCAATGTAAGACTTTATAAAGAAAAACAAATGAAGTTTTCTTGTTTGAGTTACTTTTTTCTTTATTAGTCAGCATAAAAGGCTTTAGTTTGAAATGTGGGTGATGATCAAACCATAACATAGTCTTATTGCTTTTGGTACTTGGGTAAAAAGAAGAAATTTAAATGGGTAAGAGTTTTTTAACCATGTAAAATGATATTTAACCATGTAAAGTGATTGCATCTATCAACATAAATATTTAAAACTAAGGGCCTAATTCTGCTCTAATTGACATCAAACTAGCAGCACAGTTTTGGGCATTATGGTTCTTATCCTGTTTCCAGTTAGTCAGTATCAAAACTCACATTGACTTCAGTAGGAGCAGAAGCAGGACCAGAGAGAAAATTACTTCAGTGAGTTTTGGATTAGGCTTTGTGTAAATAATAATGGGAATTTTGCCATTCATTACCTTTTGTGAAAGCAGAATCAGGCCCTTTGGACCAAATTCCTCTGTGGTCTAAATGTGTGCAACTCATTTGTCTTTAATGGAGTTATTCCTATTTACACCAGGGTTGAATTTGGCTCCTTTTGTGTATGTATACAATAAAACAGTATTATGACAAACTTCAAATATTTTAATAGGAGCCCTGCCTCCCCTTTTTAACACTATAGTAATAAAAAGGAAATATAAAAAATACATTATAATATAGTTACAGAATCTGACTTAAATCCACAAAGTCAAGGGAATTCTGAGTTAAGGCTAAAACTCTGCATGTTGAACTCCATGTTGAAGTCCCCTTACAGCACCTGTGATTTGTATTTGTCTCAAAATAATATTGTGTGATATTACGTCATGTTGTAATATGTAGTCAAAACAGAGTACATTAAGAACAGTGTCAGTTCATTTTTAGCCTTAATTCTGAATTTCCTTGTTACTTTAAAATATTTTTGTGCAATTTTCAGATGAATCTATCTAGATACATGAATACTTTACTAATACATCATTGGCAGGCAATAATTGCTTTTCTTTTTAAAGTTAGCAGACTTTTTATTTTTTTTAAAAACATACTAAAGTGAATGTTAATATCAATACAAGAATGCTCTAGATTGCAGCAGGACTTGCTTATAAATGCATGGTACTGCAGAGGCCAACCTGATAGTATACAAAATATTTACTTCCTTTGATCAAAACACATAAATGCAATAAAAGCAAACTTGGCAAAATAGTCCATAAACATGTGGTGATGAAAAAAATACATTGCCCTAAAGGTTATCCTTAGATAGGAATTATTCTGCTAAATGGCCTTTAGGTAATCTTATGAATATGTTTGAGTAAACCAACAGAAAACCCTCAGGCCCCAATCCTGTATTGTGTAGCACCTGAGTGCACCGCTGTGCTCACACAGGTCCTCACTGAAGTCAGTGGGGCTCCACACAGGTGCAGCAGTCCACCTGTATTCTACAAGCTGCAATATCAGAGCCATAATTTTGTACCATAAACCAATTCAAATGATATGTTGCAAAACTAAAACTAAAGAAAGGATCATAGAATCTAAAACTTGTCTTTTTTTCAAGCTACTCCCACACAGACTTTTGAGGTTTCTATTGAATATGATTCAACTGGAATAGGTAAGATTTTTGGCTGCATGTCTGAGGGCCTGATCCTACAGTCCTTGCTCACTCAAAAGTCCCATTCAAGCTAATGGCAAATTTGGATTTTTATGAGATGCAGGCTAAGGACAGATACACCAACAGTTTAGATAATCTCTTAAAACAGTTATTTTTCTTTCCTTTGAGTCTTCATTTACATGTAGAACATAAAAGCTGACTCATACTTCAGAATTATAGGGCCTAATCTTGCAGTCCTCACTTGGACACACCACCCATTTGAAGTGAATGGGAGTTTTTCTTAAATAAAACTGCAGGATCTAGATCACAGTTAGGACACTGGTTTTATTAGTAACAGATTTGAGGGCTATTTCCTCTCCTCTGTGATATTTCTAAGATGCTTATCATTGTGGCCTCTATTAGATATATTAGTAAAATATAGCTTTAGGCAGAAAGCTATAGACGGAAACTGAATATCTTATTTTATTTTGAGATGTTCACAATTACCTTTTGATATTTATTTTTCAAAAATAGGGGGCTACATTAATGATTTAAAGACTGTAAATACACTAGGTTTGGAAATATTATGAGTTAAATCATTGTTGCCTTTCCTAACAAGCATGATAAATTTACATGAAGGTAACATTGTAATAATGAATCCATGGCAAGCTCTTTTACAGTATTAATATAATGACATGAAATTCTGACACTCTCATAGTCGTCAGCTACTGAAAAATCAGCAAACTAAGATACAGATCACATAACTTACATGGCTGCCCTTGGGAGGTGGGTATTCATGTGCATATCATAAAGATATTGATTATAGCTAGGGTCAACTGAATCAAAAATTATAATGTAGTAGCTGTGATAAATTGTAGATTCTGCAACCGCATGCAGTATCTGTGGGGACCATTTTGTGTTAAGTGTATGAATGGTTTATGTAACAATGTGGGCCAGAGCTTGTATGTAATTCCAAGGGGGATGGGTTAATATAGCTCCACAAGGAACTAAAAGCAGTAGGGGGCGATTAAAGAGAAACGCTTACATTATAAATACTTCAAAGAGATACCACCCCTTGGGAATGCTTCAGTATACTAATTCAGACTGGTTTTTCTAGAAACCAACAGATGGAAAAAAGGGCTTTTGGTGTAAAAAGGCTGGGTTTAAACTGACTCAGGGCCTTCTTTCTGATCCTGCAAATGGACAGGATCTTCTGTTGAAGGACTCCAACCCCTGCAGAAGGGTTAGGAAGACTGGCCTATGAAGGCCTCCATAAGACTGATGGGTGACTTCTGGTAAGCTTTTAGCATAAGTATAGGAACTCTTAGGGTTTTTGACATATTTTCTCTGTAACGTTTTTACTTTCAGAATAAAGGTGCTTGCTTAGAAGGAGCTGTGTGGTAACTGCTGGTAATACACAGTACATAGCCCTTTGAGAGAAAGCAATGCACAGGTGGCCTTTAGGAAGCCTGGCTTGATGGAGGTATCACATTGTAATGCAGAGAACTGTGCACCTTTAAAATTCCAGTCAGAAAGGAAAGAGACATGGGTCTCCAACTAAGAGAGGTGATGGCTGGAAGTCTTAAGTGGGTGCCCTCAAGGAACCATGGAGAGTAAATACAGGTGCAGTTATCCTGAAACCATGACAGTAGCCTGATGCTAAAAACTGGGCCTGATCCAATTGTAGTTCATAGTAAACAGAGGCATCCTTTACTATGAGTTGGGGCGGGGGGGCGCGGCAGCAGCAGCTGCCTCCCCAAACCCGGTTTTCCCACCTTCCTGACTTTTCATAGATTTATATACTTCTTTATGTCTTCCACTCTCTCTGTCCCTCCCAACTTTGGGCATGGTGATTAGGAAAGCAATAATTGCCTAGTTTTTCTCATTCATGATGCTATTTGGGACAGAGAATGTTCCGTATGCTGGCACAACTTTGCCTACCCTCCATCACCAGAATTTTCTGAAATTACACCCCGATGGTAAAGTTCTCATTGATTTTAATGGCATAGAATTAGTCTCATTTTTTGGAATAGGGGATATAGTTTCATATTTTGCCATGGTATTAAATAGGTGCTTTCCTAAAAGAGGTTCACAGGTGAGTTCAAGCCACAGTATGTAAGAAACTGTGGGATTAGAACTAGGGATCTAAGGATTTTGGGACCACTGATGCTTCTACATCATCACTGGAAGCTTAGGAGGGGTTTCTGCTGGAGGACCCTGTGGAGCTGTGCACATCAGAAAGTACCCCCCCAGAAGGGCCTGAGTGGCAGTCCCTTGCAGACCCACTGATTGGCTCATGATGGCATATAAACCAGGAAGCCACTATGGGGAACTGATTGAGCAATGATGCAGATGTCCTACTTTCTTCTGCTCCAGACCATGTCTTGCTGTGGATCCTAGACTCCAGCTTCTGACCCTGGTTTGTTCCCAACTCTGCTATTTGTCTGCTGTCTGTAACCTGGTGCCTGACTCTGATTTCCTGGTATCCTGAACTGGCTCAACCCTGTCTCTGCTTCTTGTCTCCTGATTGCAACTGGGTAATTGACCAGTGCACACAGGCTGCCCATGGCCTGGCTCTGACAATTTTCTCAGACCATATTTGCCCCTCCCTTCCCATCCAACTCCTCCACAGGTGATGGAAGGGGCAGGCTGTTCTCTGACCAGTGGCTCCCTGAGGACCCAGGACCTGCAGGGCCAAGTCACCCACCTGCAGGCAGAGAACCTCATGCTACAGGCCCAAGTGATGCAGCTTGCTGCCAAAACAGAGACCCTAAATGAGCAGCTAGCATGCTCACAGGAAGAAGCAGCTACACTACTTGCCCGAACACACCACTTGTCATCTGAACTGGCCCTTGCAGTGCTGCTGCCTGAATGGTGTGGCAGGGATTGTTGGAAATTCTGGAGGATTCTGAGCTAATGCAGGCTGCTCTTCATGATACACCCTCGAATGTATCCTATAGATCAGATAAAGGTGGGGCTAGTAGTTAGCCTGCTCACTGGTGAAGTGCTTGTTTGGGCTTCCCCTTGTTGGAGCAGAACAGCTCAGTACTTTCTGACTGGGACTCCTGTTTGCAAGCCTTTTCAATCACCTTTGATGACTCACATTGTGTCCACTCCACAGAGGGCTGCCCTCTGAAAGTTTTGCCAGGGACAAGGGCCAGCCACCTCCTATGCTGCTTTTTTCTGATGACTTGTGGTTGATATATGGAATGGGACAACCCAACTATACCAGTTCTGGTGGGGACTCAGGATGTAAAAGATGAGCTAGCCCATGTTGAAAACCCCACATGCCTCAAGGCTTTTATTGATCTTGCCGTGCTCATTAACTCTTGGCTGTGTGTTCGGAAGGAGGAAAGAAGGGGTGGCTCAATGACCCCATGCCCATCCTGTACGCCAAAGCCTGTAGAACTGACTCCTGAGCCCATGCAAGTCAACCTGGGTCACTAATACCTGACCCCAAATAAGAAAGCATGTCAGCTGCAGCTGAACCTCTGTTTTTACTGTGGAGCACTGGGACATGCCTTTGCCTTCTGTCCCAATTGAAAGAGCTTGGGAAATGGACCAGCCCAGGCCTAGTAGATGGAGTACAGACTGGGCATCATTAGAGCTTCATGCTCTGGCACCATCCCCCCAACCCTCAAGTAGAACCCTACCTGGAACCATGGGTGTCCCCACATTTCCAATTGCTACTGTGGCTGTGGGCCTTGGGCAGACACAGCAGATCCCCTGCAACTAATGTTAATAGATTCCATGGCTGCTGCCAACTTTGTAGGTGGTAAGACAGCTCAAATGACCACATAACCCACAATGGACCTGGTGGAAATGATTGATAGGTCTCTGCTATCATCAGGACTGGTGACTCAAGAGATGTCCCCTCAGAGATTGTAGTAATAGGGTACTATGAAATAATATACATTGATGTGATCTGCTCACTATTCTTCCCAATAATTCTTGGTATTCCTTGGTTGAAGCAGCAAGACCTGTGTATCTCCTGGTGGCAGAGGAGCATTAGCTTCTCATCTGAATTTAGCAAGAAATTTTGCCTCCAACAAATCAACCAACCCCCAGGTGACCTGGACTCAGGGCCCCAGGAGTGGATGAGACCTTCAAAAGTGAGACTCTAGACAGAATCTCAGCCTCCCTGACAAGTACCGAAACTACCTGGATATATTTGAAAAGAAAAATACAGATTCACAGGCCTCACACAGGGACTATGACTATCCAATAGACCTACAAGCCATGGCAAAGGTTCCCCATGGATGGATATACACCATGTCTGAGCCAGAATTAGTGGCACTATGGGCAGATATACAGGAAAATCTCTGTTTCTTGCAGAGATCCTCCTTTCCAGCGGGGGCACTAGTTCTGTTTATGTGAAAAAGGATGGGTCTCTATGCTTCTGCATCGACTATCATGCATTGAATCAGATGACTATTTGTAACCGGTACCCCTGCCCCTCATCCCAGAATTGTTGGACTGCCTGAGGACTGCCAGGATCTTCACTAAACTACATCTTCAGGTGGCATACAATATGGGGCGCATAAGGCCTAGGGACTAATGAAAAACCGCTTTTCTTACCCGATATGGGTTCTTTGAATACGTAATAATGCCATTTGGCTTAACCAATGCCCTCACAACATTTCATAAATGATGATGTGTTCAGGGACATCCTGGGCCATCTGTGATGATCTACCTTGATGATATGCTGGTGTTTTCTGAGAACCCTGAACAGCACTGCCATCATGTCTGGTCTGTCCTGGAGAGACTATGGAATAATGGTTTATATGCCCAAATAGAGAAGTGCACCTTCAACCAGGCCATCCTTGAATTTTTGGGTTACTACATTTCCTTCGAGTGTATTCAACCTCGAGAGATTGGTTTGGGAGGCTCATGAACTGGGCAGGGGTGATGCCTCCTGACCCGTTGATCTGAGGGTGAGGGATCTGCCCCCCCAAGATGCATGCAGGAAACTTCCCCCTAGTCTCAATTCTGTGGTTTCAGCAGGGGCTGTGTTTTCATTAGCTGAATAATATTGTCCTGTAGTGAAACTGTAATAACCATATGATTGTGATTAAGACATTTTAGTGTTTGTGTTGCCAGATCAGATTACATTGATTTTTTTTTTAAAGACAGATTAGATTTTTTTCTCTTTTATGATGCCCACTGCAGGGCAGAGATAAGGTTAATCAGTGTTCTTAACTGTGCATTTACATACCATAACTTGTCTGGATTTATTTCAAATATAACCTTAACTTTTAATTTCAGGGTTGATAATGTTTGACGGACTATTAAAATATCTTTGCAAAGGATTTAACCCTAAATTACTAGTATGGACTCTCAGCTTTAATACCAGTTTAATGTAGTTTTTGTCTGGGAATTTCCTCGTTTTAATTAAAAATTTCATATATGAACACTAAACAAGACACTCAGAGAATGTTACAATCAGATATCGCTAATGATTTGAAGATCTGAAGTATAACCTCAAATCATTTTAACTCTTATGGCTAAATTAATCAATACACTCTGGCTGCTTTCTGCCATTCTGGAGCAGCACAAAGCATATTGGATAGGTAAGCAGGATTTGCAGTTGCTTTGTTTCACCAGAGCCAGGGTGTACACTCAAGACTGTCCCTTCTTTTGAAATTCCCTTCTTTCCTTGCACACATTCCAAATTTCCTCTCTCCCACTTTCTCCACATCCCTCATGCATACACACATACCCCAATTTCCTCCTTCCCCCTGTATCTCTACATTCTCCTTCCCCTCTGTGTGCGTGTGCGTGTGCGTGTGCGTGTGCGTGTGCGTGTGCGTGTGTGTGCGTGTGCGCGCGCGCGCATGGAGTTTCCCCCTCTCTGCTTTCCTCTCTGTTCATTAGAAATGGTGTAATGTAGCTTTTTGAAAAAGAGAATTTAAGATTCAGTTTGCTATTATGTTTCATAACTAAAAACTTCCTGAGAGAGAAACACAAACAATTTCCATCTTCTATTGTTTACAAGAGACTGAGGTCATGAGTTGATTCCCTCTTTCAAAAAGGCCACCATCTCCCATTACTGCCAATGAAAGGGAGGCCAAACTGCTCTCGTGAAGGTGGTGGCATCCTATGCTGTCAACCCATGGAGAGGAACATAAAGGATAAGTCTACACAGCAGGTGGCAGCCCGTGGCAGTAAGTCTTAAAGTCAGGGTTGACAGACTCTAGTTTGTGCTAGTGTGCTTAAAATATCTGTGTAGATATTGCAGCTTGGGCTGGAGTTTGGGCTTTGAAGCCCACCTCCCCACTAAGTTTAGAGCCTGAGCTCCAGCCCAAGACATGCTTTTCTCAAAATGGCCACCCAAGGGCAGCCTATGGCTACAGTCCCATGTCAGTCATTTTGAAAAAGTTTTTGTGTAGAATTCTCTGTAGTAGAATATTATTCTTTAGCATCTGCTGAAGGAGAAACTTTCAGGTGTGAGCTTGTTTTACAGGAACATTTTCCAAATATGGTGCAGGTCCGGGGTTAGTGTCCTCTTTCCCTCTTAGCATTAGGTGGGAGGAACTGAAGTGTTGCCTTGGTAGCTACCTGCCTCTGGAAACTGTTGCAGAACAGTAAAGGAAACAGGAGAGAAGAGAGGCAGTAATTACTAGACATAGTGAGGGGGATAAAGCACAGAAGTCCACATTCGTGACTATTCTGACCTCATGGGGTTATTGGCATGTATGCAGTAAATACATTCCATTGACTGAAAAGATTCTATTGAGCCAACTACTTTTATGACATCTGATGTGGGAACAGGGCACTGGAGTTCTAAAAATATTTTACAAAACAATAATATGTAAGACTGTTGCTGAGAGGGAGAGAGGAGGATGGAGGGTTGCGTGATTTGAAGTATAAGTCGTGTGTATCTGGGGGAGGGAGGAGATAGCGATGGTATCGGGTACAGATGGTTGTTAATACTTAAGCTCTTAAATGGAATGTGATGCTATCTCTGGACAGTTATTTCCAGTTTAATAGCCCTGCTCATTAGTAAGGTTTGTGAATTATAAAATAGTTGTAATGCAAGGGGAGATGTTTGGTGCCTGCAATTAGGGACAAATTTTGTGACTACTTACACTCTCTATAGTTCTGAAGTCAACAGGTTTGCAGAAGGCATGAGTCAATGCAAAATCTGACCTTCAACATTAAGGCTCTGATCCTGGCTGCTAATGGATGTACTAGCACAGACCCTTGTACTCAAAAGTAGCCACACTGACTTCACTGGGATGTTGTGCCAAATGCAGCTGTCCACCCTACCACATCTGTTTGCAGGATCACGGCTTAAACAATTAAAATGGATTGCTTACATTTTGTACAAAACCACAATAAAAGAACATTGTTGAAAATGGAAACACTCATAAGTCTGGAACCTGATCAACTCTGTCCTCTTGCTTATAGGCACTACAATCTAGTCTTTAATACATGATCATGTATTATTATTTCCTTTATAATACCTGTCTAATTTAGGGTTAGAGCCTCAGCTGATGTAGATCAGATGTACACCGACTGAGGATCTGGCCTTCGTATAAAGCTTGGATGGTACACAGTTGTTCAATATTTATTTTTATGTTCCTTACTCAGTGGGAAATCTGCTGCCTCTTTCACTGTACATCATGCAGGCTGTATGCTAAACAAGTTACAGGTCCTCTGATATTTGCCTCATTCACAACATGCTATCTATTCTGTACATGGAGGAATGTGCTAAATGTACTTTCAATAAACACCTGAGTAGATTTGGTTTTACTCCAGATGTACACTGGGGTAATCATAAATAGAAGTTAGTAAAAAATAAAGGACAAATCTGTAAGACCTGTTTCATTCACTATGTATCCCTGCCTCAGATGTTGTGTACTGTTTAGCCTGCGGACTGGGTGTGATTAAATGCAAGAATAATAGCATGTGGTCATGTAAATAAAGTTCTGATTCTCCTGTGCCTTGCACATTATGTTGTCATTTATGTCTGTGCAACATGAAGGTAAAACTGCAACATGAAGGTAAAACATTTTAATTCTGAAGTGGTAGCATTTTATACTTTGTACAGATGTAAATGACTATACAAGTGGAGAGACAGTGGAGAATCAGCCTTAAAGACTGTATCATAATGAACATGTAAAAGGGTTAAGGTTGTGTGAGCAAACTTAATTTTGGCTTTTCTTGACTTTTGGGTGTTTCACTTTCCACCCTTAATGCTTGCTTAACATTTTTGTATGAAATTTTCTAGGAATTTTAAAAAGAATGTTTATAAAAACACAGAAATTTCATTATGTGAAACTCTTTTGTCTATAGCAGTAAAATGCTATGTCCTGCACAAAATAGTGCTTTTTGACCTAGATCCTGGGGTTGTGTCTAAGCAATGTGAAGGTGAGAGCCAGGGCCCAAGCATCATTTTTTCAGGCCCAGTACACATTTGTAACATGGGCCCCTACCCACACACATACCTGTGGGGTTTGCATCCTGGACCGGGCCCCCTAGAGCCTTTGGACTCTGGTAAAGTGTATCCTTCTCCTCCCTCCCTCCCCTGTGGGGGCCCTGGTGAGAGCACAAAGGTGGCAGACAATAAGTCACTTCTATGACCTTCCCCAGTCCTGGAACTTTCAGAGCACCAGTTCAGTCCCTGCAAACAGTCAACTTTGCATTAGCTACCAATGGCTCCCATGGCTGTTTTGGTAGCCAGGAATTGCTGAAGCCCAGGATTGCCCCAAGTACACAACCTCTCTCCTGGACATGCTTCCTATTCCAGGGGTTGGGACTGAGCTGCATTCTAGGAACCATTATGGGAATGCATGGTGCTGGATCTACTGACTTTCCAGTTGGTTTTCACTGCCAGAGTGGTATAAATAAGCCACAGAAAGGCAATGTTCGTTCCATTCAGTATACACTTTTTGTGTGTGTTAAGACATTGTCAAATATTCTATTGATGAAATTCCATATCCATGATTGAAGATCAAAAATTGCACTCAAATTAAATGCAGTGGCAGTGCTGGTGGAAAGTTGGGAGATGATTAATTGTACAGGGCTAAATTCTACTGATTGCAGTGTGGTTACTCTGAGTACTATTCAACACAAATACAATCAATAGAGCTGCGTGTGGAGTAAGATACTACTCGTGAGTAAGGATAGTAAAATCTGACCTCAAACACAATTTCACTTGAATACTGATAAGCACATGCCCAACCTATAGATTATCTGTCCATCAAATTTCATGTTAGAGCTGTGGTGATAGTTTTTCAAAAAAGGTTGCAAAAACGTTTTAACAGTAAAATCTTTATGAACTAAATTGGGGATTGAGGAGTTCATAAAATAGAAAAGTTAATAAAATTGAACACATCTACATTACAGTAGGTACAGTGCATAAGTTGCAGTATGGTGCACTGCATCACTTTCTTCTTGTTCTTCAAACCACAGCAGTGTGATTTCCAATGCATTTGAAGGCATCGGAACATGAAGGGATGTTGACTTATTTTTCATTGACATCGGGGTTTTTTTTGTTTTGTTTTTTTGGAGGGGGGGGGGAGGGAGAGAAAATAATTCCTATAGTTGGTCATTCATAAGATCAGTATTTATAAAATCAAGGTTCTACTGTAATAGCAGAAGTTCTTTCTCAACTCACTTCATACCCAAAAATGGATGAACTATTTTAATTGAAACACTTAAATCTCCCTCCCCCAAACAATCAAAACACATACCTTTGGGCAAAGACCAGCTCTGGAAAATTTCATTCCCAAATATGAAAATTTTTGGAAATTGTAAGCAATTGGAAAAAAAGACCATTTAAAATGGAAAGGCTTAAGCAGCCTTAACTATAAGTGATGCTATGTATTGAAAATTATAACTGCAATAAAGCTAGACTTGTTTTACTTCCAGTTAAGGTTATGGAAGTTTATTATTTTTGGTGTTCTGAATGGAGTAGAGAGGAGACAGGAATGTTGAATATTTTACAATTCTGGTAAATAGCTGCAGACTAGCTCTCCATTGCACAAATGTTGCTCTGAACACAATGTAGCTTGTTTTTAGATTATTATGGTTAATGTAATGCTGCAGCAACAACAAAAATCAATAGGATCTACTACTTGAACTACTTTGATTTAGGGCCAAATAACCAGTCCCCATTTTAGATAATGGGCCAAATCTAACCCCAATAAAGGCACATCTATCTATATATAGGGATGAATTTTTCCCAGGGGGATTTTTACATAAGGATTGAGGACCCAGGCCCAGAAGCCCAAAGGGATTTAGGCATTGCAACACTGAGCATGACAACATCTAACTTTTAAGCACCTAAAAAAATCACTGGAACAAAGCTGCAATCCATAAAGCCTGAGCTAGGCACTGAGGCTCCCTATACAATGACTGAGGGAAGAGAGGCACCTAAGACTGTGATCAGCAAAAGCCAGCATGTTCGGCAGGGAATTTCCTAAACTGGTCAATAGGAGATGCTAGGTGGAGTGGTAGATACCCTGGAAGGTAGGGATAGGATACAGAAAGACCTAAACAAACTGGAAGATTGGGCCAAAAGAAATCTGATGAAATTCAACAAGGACAAGTGCAGAGTCCTGCACTTAGGATGGAAGAATCCCATGCACAGCTACAGACTGGAGACTGACGAGCTAGGCAGCAGTTCTGCAGAAAAGGACCCGGTGGATAAGAAGCTGGATATGAGTCAGCAGTGTGCCCTGGTTGCCAAGAAGGCTAATAGCATATTGGGCAGCATTAGGAGGAGCATTGCCAGCAGATCATGGGAAGTGATCATTCCCCTCTATTGGACATTGGTGAGGCCGCATTTGGAGCATTGTCCAGTTTTGGACCCCCCACTACAACAAGGATATGGAGAAGTTAGACAGAGTCCAGCGGAGGGCAACAAAAATGATTAGGGGGCTGGAGCACAAGACTTATGAGGAGAGGCTGAGGGAACTAGGCTTGTTCAGTCTACAGAAGAGAAGAATGAGGGGGATTTGATAGTAGCCTTTAACTACCTGAAAGGAGGTTCCAGGGAGGATGGAGCTAGGCTGTTCTCAGTGGTGGAAGATGACAGAACAAGGAGCAACGGTCTCAAGTTGCAGGGGGGAGGTCTAGGTTGGATATTAGGAAAAAGTTTTTCACTAGGAGGGTGGTGAAGCACTGGAATGGGTTACCTAAGGAGGTGGTGGAATCGCCATCTTTAGAGGTTTTTAAGCTGCGGCTTGACAAAACCCTCGCTGGGATTATTTAGTTGAGGTTCATCCTGCTCTGAGCTGGGGCTGGACTAGATGACCTCCTGAGGTCCCTTCCAACTCTATGATTCTATGCTGACATGAGATGTCCTAAACCTTGCCACTCTCTCAGAAATAAGCACCTAAGTCTGGACTGCAGAGAGAGACCTATCTCTGCTTGTGAACCATAGATTCCAAGGCCAGAAGGACCCTTATGATTATCTAGTCTGACCTACTGTATAACACAGGCTATAGAGTTTTCCCAAAATAATTCTTAGAGCAGATCTTTTGGAAAAACATCCAATCATGATTAAAAAATCAACAGTCTACTTGTAGACTGTGATCAAATTATTCTTTAACCTTTGTTAAGCTAAACAGATTGAGCTCTTTGATTTTTTATCACCATATGGCATGCATTTAATCCTTTAAACATTCTTATGGCTCTTCTCTGAACCCTCTCCAATTTATCAACATACTTCTTGATGTGTGAACAGCACAAGTGGACACAATATTCTAACAGCAGTCACACCAGTGCTAAATACAAATGTAAAATAATCTCTCTACTCCTACTCGAGATTCCTTTGTTTATGCATCCAAGGATTGGATCAGCACTTTCAGCCATAGTGTTGCATTGGGAGCTCATATTCACCTGATTACCCACCATGTCCCCTACATCTTTTTCAGAGTCACTGCTTCTCAGGATAGTCTCCGATCATGTAAGTCTGGCCTACATCTTAGTCCTAGATTTATACATTTACATTGAGTCATATTAAAACACAGTGTTTGCTTGTGCACAGTTTACCAAGCAATCCAGATCATTATGTACCAATGACCTATCCTCTTTTTCATTTACCAGTCCCTCAATTTTTGTGTCATTAGTGAACTCTATCGATGATTTTATGTTTTTTCTTTTAAGTCATTGATACAAATGTTAACTAGTATAGGGCCAAGAACTAATCCCTGTGGGATCCCACTAGTAACACACCCATTTTAGGATTTTCCATTTACAATTACATTTTGAGATCTATCAGTTAGCCATCTTTTAATCCATTTAATGGATGACATCAGTTTTATCTTTTTATTTTTGAATAAAAATGTCATTCAGTACCAAGTCAAATGCAATACAGAAATCTAAGTATGTTGCATCAGCAATATTAACTTTATCAATCAAACTTCTCTCATTTAAAAAAAAAATCAAGTTAGTTTGATAGGATCTATTTTCCATAAACCATGTTATGGCATTAATTATATTACCCTCCTTTCATTTTTTATGAATTGTTCTTTATCAGCCACTCCATTATCTTGCCTAGGATTGAGGTCAGAGTGACAGCCCTGTAATTATCCTGGTTATCCTCCCTCACTCCACACACAATGTAGTGGGGGTGTGAGGACAAGAAATAATCATGGGAATGAATGATTATATGGTCAGGTCATCTATGTGGGAGGTTCGAAACCCAGGGGCCAGTCCACCTACTCCAATGATTCTTTATTTATACACAGTGGAAAGGCTGAAGAGAGAGTGAGGGAGACCTACATCAGAATATCTCATAGTTCAGCATTTAGAGCACTCTCTAGAGAGGCATAGGGAAACTGCTGTTCAAATCCTTTCTCCTCCTCTGGCAAAGGGGGTGATTGAACCTGGGTCTCCCACATCCCAGGTGAGTGCACTAACCCCCAGGCTAAAAGTCATAAGGTGCATACCACCACTGGCTAGATTTTGAATGGGGCCTAATACACTAGACATGCTCAGAGGCTACCTACCAGATTGGGCCCTATCCACAGTGTTTAATTTGCGTCAGGGCTTGGCTCAGCACTGGCACCCCTAGCCTTGGCAGTTCATAGCCCTGGCACCTCTGGGCTTGCTGCATCAGTTATGAATGTAAAAAAATTGCATGAGCCCCAGCACTTCTTTCATTACAAATTAAACACTGACTATCACTGATGGGCACTCCTCCAGTTTGTGGAACACTTTGAGAGATTGGTATCTGGACGCCTAGAGTGACGCAGCAGCGTGTGCACCCAGAGGCAGAAACTTAAGCATTTAGGGAACTTTTACAACTAAAATTTGTTTACAACTAATTTGTTTACAACTAAAATTTGGGATTTTTGTGGATTGCAGTGTTGCCTAAAACCAGGTCTTAGGTGTCTAAGTCTGGGACTTAGACCTTTGTGGATCTGGGCCCCACTGCTCTTCTCCAGTTTCACTGGCACTAAGAGAAGCATGTGGTGAAATGTTTATAGATGAAGGGAAGCAGTTGCTCTGTGGCATATTCCTTCCTATTCCTGCCTCCTTGGAAGTTTCTCTGTAAGTACATTACGATGGAGCTCTGTTGGTTGGGAGTAGAGGAAGAGTGGGAAGAGATGATCACATTTCAGGGCCTTGTCTACTCAAAAAAATCTAAGGATTTCTCTGTAGAGGGTAATACTTGCCCATTGAAGATTATCTTTCATGGGTTACCCTGCTTACATTGAAACCCAGATATGTGGTGGATTTGGCAACTTTAGTGTAGTTATTAGGAGGCTGGCCATGGTGGCACAAATTTAGATGGAGCTAAACTGGTGCAGGGAAAGCCCAGGGAAAAATGCAGAGGTTCAAGATCAATGCAATTTCTTTGAGCATCTTAGGACATCTGTGGATTTGGAGGTCTGAGCCTCCAACTCATTCTGTATGTGTGACAAACTGTACCATATCTGAAATAATAGTGTATAGGAAATTACTGTCTGAAATCCATAAGGCCTTATTCTTCACTGCCTTACATATAGTGTGGTCATTTGTGTTTCTGAAAATGGGGGGGTAAAATATGACCATTCTGAATTGGTAGTGTTTTACTCTGTTTGCATAGGTGAAAATGACTGTATTGAGAAAGTACAGTGGAGAATCAGACTCCTGGAGTTTTTTTTAATCTTAGTTGGATTTTTCTCATGTAGCAAGGATTCTTTAGTAAGGATTGTAGGATTTTGCCTTTACTGTTGTGACTTTGTTTCTGGTTTTAGATGTTTGGTTTTCAAAAATAAATTATTTCACTTTAAAATGTAGTTTTATATTACCATCTTTTTCAAGGGCTAAAATAATATGAGGGGATGAATTCAGAATTAATGTAATGCATTGTAGAAGTACAGTGTGCTAGTAATAAAAATTTGTTAAGCCATGTATACTGTATATAGACTTTTTGGAAACAGTCAAATGAAAATGACACATTAGAAAAAAGATCAGCTTGATATGAATTTTATAATCTTATTTTTGAAGTAGGATTATTACTGAATTGTATTCATAAACATTTGGTTATATAGTTATATGAAAGGGATGTAGCACATGTAAAGTGCCTGTTTCTAAGGGAAAAAAGCTCTTTGTCTACATAATAAAAAAATAAATTGTATGATATAGGCTCATCTGTTGTCAATTCAAATGATAACATACACCTGTGAATTTTTTATGTAAATATAATTGACAGTGTGTGATATTTATGAAATCAAAATGGTAAAAATTTCAGTCTTGGTTTAAAGTCTAGTTTTTCTTTCACTCAAGGAGAGAAGTTTCTCACTATTCTGCAGCATTTCATTAAATAACTTTTTACATTGCAGTTAATTTATTTTGAGTAAGAATTCAGAAGAGAAAAAAGCCTAAAGTGTGGTTATACTCTAATAAGTGGTTATGTAAATATTGTGACACCTTCACATCAACAGATCTTCTCCCAGTGTGTACCAGAGTCAGATTTTCTGACTTCAGTGACAAATAAATTTCACTGAATTTTACTCCTGTTAGTCCTGCAGAGTCAGTCTCAATAAAACTAAGAGTGTTAGCTGAGTTCTCTTTAGTGCAGTGATTTTCAACCTGTGGTTTGTGGATCCCTGGGTTCCACAGACTATGTCTAAGATTTCTAAAGGGTTCTGCATCTCCATTCAAAAATTTTTAGGGGTCTGCAAGTGTAAAAAGGTTGAAAACTACTGCTTTAGTGCATCATCAATATAATTCTTTACTAAATTCCTCACAGTTACAGCTGTTCAAGCCCTTTGAAGACCATGGTATTGCATAGATGTCATTAATAACTAATTTTGCCTTGCAGAATTTTTATTACTGGTGATGATGCATGAGAAGGAAAGAATCCAGCTTGACCCAGGGCAAGATCCCAGGGCTGACAGTGACAGAAAATTTTTTTTTACCTGTAAAATGAGCACATTTGATATGCAAATCAGGGTGACATTAAGCACAGAGCCTCACAATTCCAGTTTTTAGTTACTTTTAAAAATGGAAATTGATTTTATTACAATAAGATAACAGGAAGTTATACGTTTTGGAAAAAGTAGAAAACATCGGCAATATTGTGCTCCATTGATCTGTATGTGGAAGGGACCCTCTGTGAGCCAACATCTTCCTGTCCATATAGATTGGGGTTAGCTGAATCTATGGCATTGTACCTTCCCTTCACCTAGATCCTGAAAAGAATCTTCCCTGGTCCTGGGATCTGGCGAGTGAGTCTACATTGCAATGAAAAGCCCATGATTTGCCCATGCCAGCTGACTCAAGCTCATGGGGCTCAGGCTATGGGGATGTTTCATTGCAGTATAGCTTTCTGGGCTTGCGCTGGTGCCGGAGCTCTAGGACCCGGTGAGGTGGGAGGCTTCCAGAGCTTGGGCTCCAGCTTGATCCCAGAAGTCTATACTGCAATGAAACAGCCCCATGAGCCTGAGTCGAGTCATGGGTCCTACTTGCAGTGCAGACGTACCCTGAGTAGGCTGGCAGAGGTGGCAGGAGGGTCAGAGGTGAAAACCATGTTGTCCCTCCTCCATCTATGAAAAGAATCTGCCTAGAAGTTAGTACAGACTGTGGCTACATTAATTTCTGAATGGAGTCTCCTTTGCAGTGTGAAAACTCCATTTAAAGAAATTACAGGGGCAGCAGCCATCAGGAGGCAGCCCTCAGCAACCATGCCAACAGAGACCTACGGGGAGAGCTTTGAAGGGCCAGAATGCAGCAACACATGGACACAGGATGTGTATAGATTGGCTTTGTCTTCTAGCAGATTCCTGAGATCTCTGGAGATCTGTTGGTTCTGGGTCCTTGCCCCCAAAAGAAGAATGTGGAGGAAAACTCCATGAGGGAGGTATACCTTGTGAAAACTCCTGACACTAACATGGAGTTTTCTTCCTAGAGGCATGATTTAGCACATGGTAATGTCTGTTCCTTGAGGCATTCTAGATTTGCTCTTGTGTTTATAATCAGCTCTATAAAATTATTGATTTGAACTGGATTAAAGTATTTGTATGTATTTTTATAATTTAAAATAAATACTAAAAATGGGAAACCACAATTCATTAGAATACAGAATTAATAAGTGCCACATAATTTTGCATACTTACCCCTCCCAAATAATGAAGACTTAATTTTAATGCCTTATTTAACATAGATTAAAGCTGAGTTAGTTCTTACTGAGGCTCATATAAAATTCAAAATAATTCTAAATGAAGTCATTCTGTTAAGTGTATTTGCAATAAGTACCAAATAACTATTAATCTTAACTGATTCAAAAATAGTAACCATGATTTGCTAGCTCTCTCAGGTAGAAAACCTATGGAACTTAGAGCACATACTATTGTGAATTCATGTAGTACAACTAGAGCTGAACCATTTCTGGGAATTGTGCCCAAAGATGATAAATGCAATGGCAATCATCTTGACTCAGCAGAATGCATTTAGGATGTTACAGTTCAGTGATTGTGTTAAGTAACATAGAAAATATATGTGCATGTGATTTATACTGTTTTTACTTTTAAACAGAAAGTAAAATGAATATAAATACATAAGCATAATTTTTCTTAGGCATCAGAAATATTATATTTTATATAATATAAATATATATTTGCTAGTCTCCAATGTTTCATTCTTGATATGAAACATTTGAGAGTTAAAAATAGAATCTGAAACACTTTTAAAGATATAGTGTACACAGCTAATGTGTCAATGGACACAAATCAGACACAAAACAGACATAAAAAATAATAACATCCATAAACCAGTGGGAGAACACTTTAATTCCCCAGGGCATTCTGTCTGTAACCTGAAAGTTGCTGTACTTCTCCAAAAAAACTCCAAAAACAGACTTCAAAGAGAAACTGCTGAGTTAGAAATGATCTGCAAACTTGACACATTCAAACTGGGTTTAAACAGAGACTTGGAGTGGCTGTCTCACTACGGAAGATAAATTACTTTGCTCACCCATTCTCACCTCCTACTCAATGGTCGTCATTAGGTCTTAAGTACCGGACTCCACCTCCCCCATTGTTCTCAATGCAGTTGGATATCTATAAGATGCCTCTGTGTTACCTATTTTCTGTATTACTGCATCTGAAGAAGAGAGCTGAAGTCTCTCAAAAGCTTATGCCTGCAAATATTAAATTTGTTAGTCTTTAAAGTGCCACAGAACTCTCGTTGTTTTTGCAGTATACAGACTAACACGGCTACCCCTCTGGAATTATTTATTTATGTATTTCATAATATTAAAAAAGGCTTATCCATAGTTTCAGTTGTCTTTTTGATACACATTAAAATACAATTAAACAGTACCCAAAAATTAATTACAAAAACCTTAATCCTTACATTAGTATAACCAGACAACCGGTCCCAAAGTCTCTGAAAATAAAGTGGCTTTGCACTATGCTCTGATGTTCACAATTTCATAAATTTATGTATTTTAAGGCTAGAAGGGACTGTTCTGATCTAGTTTAACCTCCCCCGCCTCACCCAATAAAATTCCTGCATTAATCCTAAAACTATAAAATAATTTGTTAGCTATAATATATTTGTTAGAAAGATATCCAGTCTTTATATCAAGATTTAAGTGAAGGAGAATCCACCACATCCCTTGGTAAACTAGCATTTCCAGGAAGCTTTTGTACCCCAAAGAGTTTGTCTCTGTTCTCTGGGAGGGTCATGCTCATGACTGCTCAGTATTGAGTGTGCCAAGTACGTAGGTTACATTACAAGATGAGGGACTGCTTCTTTGTCTGCTGACTTTCTGTTGGCTTTTTCATTGGTTTCGGCCTCTCTCTCACACACAGACACATACAGTTGTCACCAATCCATTCCCAGCCCTTGTGTTCCTCCGCCCATATGGCTTAGCTGAAACAACAGAAGCCATAGCCCAAAGGCCATCATGGCAAGGCCTGAGGAAAAAACGATCTCCACACAAAGGGGCATTAAATGGAAGGAGCAATTTAAGCCAAAATAAAGGGTGCTTAGTGCTTTAACCAGGTTTGTGGTTTATCTGTAGATCAAAGACATGCTTGATAGCGGCCATTAACGCTGAAAAAAATTAATGAAAAATTCAACTTTTTGAAGTTGTTTCCATTTGGTAGGATTCCAAACTCAAATCTTTTCATTTTTTCAAAACCATTTTATGATCTATTGAGTTTTGAAGTTTTCTATTCCGTGTCTCTCTTTCCCCCCCCTCTCCCCCCCCGCCCACTAACTGCAATGAGAATCAATGAATCCAAGGGTTTTTTGATCTTTTTTACTCTTCCCCTCCCCCTGCTTTTGCTACCCTGTAACTTTTTAAAACTTCTCCAATGTTCAAAAAAAGCTACAGAGTAGCAAAAGGAAAATGTATTCTGCCACTCTGTACATTTTCAAAACACCCTCATATTTTAGAAAAGTTATAGAGTAGCAGCTGTATTTTTTTTCTTTTGCATTCTGTAATTTTTCCAAATTTGAGGAAGTTTTGAAAAGTTAAAGTGGCAAAAGGAAGAAAATCTAGACATAGCTCATTCTGGGGCAGACAGGAATAAAGGAAAAATGGGAGAGAAAGGGCCTAAGCCCAAAACTTACTTTTTTTAAAATTTTGAATGATTTAGTTTCGTCAAACCAGGAAGCTTAAAAAAACCCTCAAAAGCTTTTAATGATCTTGTCTCCTAGGTGTTGTCATGAGAGAGAGCCTAGGGTGTTCTCAGCCTAGTCTTGTTTCTTTGTGCCCAATAATGACTTGCTCATTCTCTCCACCTCTCAGAGGCAGTGAGCAGAGAACTCACAGGGCAGGTCTGGGCACAAAGACACATGAAGGAAGGAGAGCATGGCTGTGCTGGCTGCACCACATATAGCAATGCACTGTTTTAAAGCCCTCTTCTACTGCTGCATTCAATGTCAATAAAAGTAATAATACTTCATATTTATACATTTCTTAGAAAGTTGTGTAAGAGCATCCCTGAAGCACAAAGGCCCCAATTCATTAATTCATTCCTGTTCAGCAAAGCACTTAAGCACATGCTTATTTTTAGATAATTGCTTAAGTTCTGTTCACTTCAATTGGATTTAGCATGTGCTTCAAGTTAAGCATGGGGCTTAAGTGCTTTGTTGAATAGGGATGGACTTAGCAAAGCATTTAAAAGCATATGCTTAAACTGGAGCCAGAGAATAAGTGAATTATGTAAGGACATAAAGCATGTTGGTGGCACATTGCAAATAATATCTACAGCCCTGACTCATAACCCTGGGCATCATTGTCCATTTTACACACACGCACACACGTGTGTGCATTTTCTCAAATAACTCCACACCTGAATAAATCAATCCTGCTTTCAAATTTTACATAAGAAAATGTTATCTAGAAAATATTAACAGAATTCCAAGCTTCTATAAATTTTACATTATTAGACAGATTATACAGGGGCAATTTCTAAGCATATGCTTTGTTACTTCATGGAAACCCTTTAAAATCTGTTTTAATTCTGTATTTTCTGAAGTTTATGGAAGATCAAAAATACTCTGAAAGGAAATTGCTTTACTAGCTAATATATCTTACCATAGGACAAGAGTTATTAGAAGCTATCATTGCTGTGTAAATAATTATATTGTTGCATGCATACTAAATTCTAGGGGGATTTTGTTGCTACAGCTAACAAAGAATCTAATGACAGTTCCTGTGTATCTTAATTGAACTGAAATGATTGTGTTGTGTTCTATACAGCTTTGGTAATGTTTTCAGTTTAATTGGATTTGCCAGTTTTTCACTCATAAATCTTATTCCTATATAAGTCTAGATAATAATTTACTTGCATAAAGAATATTTTCATGAGATAAACATACATAATGGTGGGGCAAAGTTTATTCCAGCTCCATTGCTTTTGAAAAAGGAATAAAAAATGCTGAAGAAAGTTTTTAGCTAAAACTTTATCCTCAATTTGATTTGTTCTGTTTAGAAGAAAGCATCTTACATATTTGGTATACATTAGATGTGATCTGAGGAGCACAGGTACTGCTTGCTTCTTCTCCCTCCCAGGATCAAGATCCCAAAAAAGACGACAGGAGGCAGGATTATGTGATGAAAAGCCCCATATCCTCACTGCCTTCTCTGTCCCTCCTTTTGCCTCCTTCTTTCTTGGCAAGAATAAGAAGTGCCTACAATCCACAGAGCACAGGAATGCTATTTTGGGATTCCCTCTATGATCCCACTAACTGCTATTTAGGTAGTTTAATTATGTAAATTATTTCTAGTTTTGTTGGTGTTTTTAGTCTAATTGTCAATAGTTTAGGGTTAAACTGTGCCTAACGGGCACAGACCAAAGTAAGGGTAGTGTGCAGCACCAGCAGGCATTCTTCTGCCTCTGTGAGGACTTGTACTATTTCCCCTTCTTAGCTCTGCTGACAGGTGTTCTCAAGAAAGTCAGATAGGATTCTGGATTCCATATTACTGGCTTTCACATAACCTCATTAATTTAGTTGGTTAGATCTCTGACTCAGTGAAACCTTCCGTTTGTCTTCCAGATTTATCATTAGATTGTGATCGGGTTCTCCTTCAATATCCAGTGGAGCTATGGCTTGGAAGCATGATGGAAATCAGACTTCTAGGGTGAGAGGGTCAGCCCTGGTACAGTCCCTTTTTTCCACTGGAGCATCACCAGCTTTTGGGGAATTCCTGAAATACAGTGGAACAGGTTCAATTGTACACCACGCCTTACATAGTCCCTGGTAGAGGGGGCATGTTGGAGTATGGCCAGGGAGAAGATAGGCTGAAATGTGGCTGTATTCCAGTAATCTTTGGTTGATGGAATGGCTTGTTGGTGGCTGTTGAAGCCAGGCACAACCTCCAGTAGTCCTGAAGCTGCTCTAAATTGTGCCAGGGCTTGAACTATAATGACATTTTTGTCTCCTGATCCTCAGCTGTGTTGAGTGTAACTTGGCTGCATTTGAGGACTAAGCATTTTTTTTTTTTACTGGGAATCTTAAGAAATTCTGCTAAAGTGTCAGAAGCCTTCTACAATAAATGTCTATGCTACAAAGTGGAAGAGGTTTGCATTTGTAGGTCTTCCTTTAGTGTAGTGCTCCATTGGTATTTGTCCCCCAATTTTAGGTTATTAGCACCCATACAATCCGGATTTTCTTTGAGCGGTCTTGAAATCCACTTAGCAGCCCATCATATGCTTAAGTACAATGCACTTTATTCTTCCTTCATGCTACTATTTACATCTTCCTGCTTTATTTGTTAAATACAGCCTCTTGCGCTAAGGCAGTACCAAGTATACATAGACCATCTCTGATGGGTGTTTGTCTAACCCAGTGGTTCTCAACCTTTCCAAACCATTGTACCCCTTTCCAAACCCTTGTACCCCTTTCAAGAGTTTGATTTGTCTTGTGTACTCCCGTTTCACTTCACTTAAAAACTTGTTGCTTACAAAATCAGATAAACACAAAAGTGTCACAGCACACTATTACTGAAAAATTGTTTACTTTCTCATTTTTGCCATATAATTATAAAAATAAATTGGAATAAATATTGTACTTACATTGCCGTGTATAGTATATAGAGCAGTATAAACAAATATTAGTTCGTAGTGACTTCGATAGTGCTTTTTAACGTAGCTTGTTGTAAAATTATGCAAATATCTAGATGAGTTGATGTACTCCCTGGAAGACCCCTGGGTACATGTACCCCTGGTTGAGAACCACTGGTCTAACTGGTTCTTAAAAACCTATAATGAAAGAGAATCCACAAAGCTGCCTTGGAAGCCTGTTCCAGTGCTCCACTATTGTTATAAAATTATTCCTAATATCTAACCTAATGTCCCTGGCTGAAGATTAAGCCCATTACTTCTTGTCCTAATTTCAGTGGACATGGAAAACAATTGATCACCATATTTTTTATTAAAAAGACTGTTGTCAGGTCCCCCTCAGTCTTGTCTTCTCAAGACTAAACGTCAAGTTTTTTTAACCTTTTCTCATGGGTCAGGGTTTCTAAGTCTTTCATCATTTTTGTTGGTCATCTCTGGACTCTCTCCAACTTGTTCACGTTTCCTAAAGTGTGGTGCCCAGAACTGGACACAGTGCGCCAGCTGAGGTCTTACCAGTACTGAGTAGAGTTGAATAATTACCTTCTACATCTTACACATGACATTCCTATTAATACACACCAGAATGATAGTAGCCTCTTTCACAACTATATTACATTGATAGCTTATTCGATTTGTGATCCATTGTAACCCCCCAGTTCCATTTCAGAGGCACTATTACCTAGTTAGTTATTCCCTACTTTGTATATGTACATTTGATATTTTTCTTGTGTAGGACTTTGCACTTGTCTTTATTTAATTTCACGTTGTTGATTTCAGACCAATTCATCAAGGTCATCCTTAATTCGAATCCTGTCCTCCAAAGTGCTAGCAATCCCTCCCAGCTTGGTCTCATCCACAGATTTTATAAGCATACTCTCTACTCCATTATCCAAATCATTAATGAAAATATTGACTAGTTCTGAACTCGGGATGGACTTCTGCAGGACCCCACTAGATACATCCCTCCAGTTTGGCTGTGAAGCAACTACTCTAAGTACAGTCTTTCAACCAGATTTCCACCATTTTATAGTAATTTTATCTAGACCACATTTCCTCTAGTTTGCTTACGAAAATGTCATGTCTGACTGCATCAAAGGCCTTACTAAAAAAAATCAAGATCTATCACATCTACAGCTCCCCTTGCTGTCCACGGTGCCAATAACCTTGTCAAAGAAGGAAATTTGATTGGTTTGGCATAATTCTTAGAGTCCAAGGCCAGAAGGGACCATTATGATCACCTAGTCTGACCTCCTGTATAATACAGGTCATAGAACTTCCATGAAATAATTCTTAGAGTGTATCTTTTAGAAAAACATCCAATCCTAGTTTAAAAATTGTCAGTGTTGAAGAATCCACCATGACCCTTGGTAAATTGTTCTAATGGTTAATTAGTCTCACAGTTAAAATTTTATGCCTTATTTCCAGTCTGAATTTTTCTACCTTCAAATTCCAGCCATTGGATCTTGTTATACTTCTCTCTGCTAGATTGAAGAGCTCTTTATTAAATATTTGTTCCCAGGATAGATACTTATAACCTGTAATCAAGTCACCTGTTAACCTTCTCTTTGTTAAACTAAATAGATTGAGCTCCTTGAATGTGTTGCTATAAAGCATGTTTTCTAATCCCTTAACTAGCCTTGTGGCTCTTCTCTTGTGGGCACCAGAAGTGAACACAGTATTCAAGCAGCAGTCACACCAGTGCAAAATATAAAGATAAAACCTCTCTATTCCTACCAGAGATTCCTCTGTTTATGCATGCCACGACTGCATTAGCATTTTTGGTCACAGCAGCACATTGGGAGCCCGTGTTAAACTAATTATCCACCGCTACCCCGAAATCTTTTTCAGAGTCACTGCTTCCTGGGATAGAGTCCCTCATCCTATAAGTATGGCCTACATTCTTTGTTCCTATATTCATAGAACTACATTTTGTGGAATTCAAACTCATATGTTTGCTTGCTTCCAGTTTACCTAATGATCCAGATCGCTCTGAATCAGTAACCTATCCTCTTCTTTATTTACCACTCCCACAATTTTTGGGTCATCTGCGAACTTTATCCGTGATGATTTTATGTTTTCTTGTGGTCATTGATACAAATATTAAATAGCATAGGGCCAAGAGCCAATCCCTGCAAGATCCCACTTGAAACAGACCCACTCATTGAGGGTACCCCATGTACAGTTGTATTTCTAGACCTGTGATGCTGATACAATCGGATTTGCTCTGATCCCTCAGACAGAGACAAACATCTACAGGATCTCCATAAAACATTCTTAAAACTACAATACCCACCTGGGGAGGTAAAAAAACAAATTGACAGAGCCAGATGGGTACCCTGAAGTCACCTACTACAGGACAGATCCATTAAAGAAAACAACAGAACACCACTGGCCATCACCTACAGCCCCCAGCTAAAATCTCTTCAGCACATCATTAAGGATCTACAACCTATCCTAGAAGATGATCCCTCACTTGCTCAAGCCATGGGAGGCAAGCATATCCTTGTTTACAGACAGCCCCCCAACCTGAAGCAAATACTCACCAGCAACCGTACACCATACAACAAGAATGTTAACCCAGGAACCTATTCCTGCAACAACCCCCGTTGCCAACTTTGCCCGCACATCGACTCTAGTGACACCATCACAGGTCCTAACCACATGAGCCACGCCATCAGGAGCTCATTCACCTGCACATCTACTAATGTAATATATGCCATCATGTGCCAGCAATGCCCCTCTGCCATGTACATTGGCCAAACTGGACTGTCACTATGCAAAAGAATAAATGGACACAAATCAGACATAAAAAATGGTGACATCCATAAGCCAGTAGGAGAGCACTTCAACCTCCAAGGACACTCTATAGCTGACTTGAAAGTTGCCATACTTCAACAAAAAATTTCAAAAACAGACTTCAGCGAGAAACTGCAGAGTTGGAGCTTGTATGCAAACTTGACACAATCAGACTGGGTCTGAATAGGGACTTGGAATGATTATCTCGTTACAAGAAGTAATTGTCGCTGTTCACACATTCTCACCTTCTAATCAACGATTGTGAATAGGCCTCATCTACTCTAACTGAATTGACTTTGTTAGCACTTGCCCTCCCCATTGTTATGTATCTTACCCTTGGATGTACATATAGAAACAACAGATAGGAGGTATACGCTTCATGCATCTGACGAAGTGGGTTGCAGCCCACAAAAGTTTATGCCCATAGAAATTTGTCAGTCTTTAAGGTGCTAAAGGACTCTCGTTGTTTTTGCTGTATACAGAGTAACACAACTATCCCTCTGAAGCAAGATAGGTATTAAACACCTCAACTCTCTTGATGTCACCTGTTATTAGCGCTCCTTTCCCTCTAAGTAATAGACCTACATTTTCATTCATCTTTCTATTCCTCCTAATATATTTATCAAACCTCTTCTTATTGCCTTTAATGTTCCTTGATAGGCTAAGGCACATAATGAGTTACACCATTCTGATTTTGTCCTTTATATGCTTGTGCTATTCTTATACAAATTGCTAAGGATAAGTGCAAATGTTTCCATTTTTTGTAGGATTCTTTTTGATTTTCAGATCATTAAAGAGCTCCTGAAGGAGCCATATTGCCATCTTACTATTTTTCAAGCTTTCCTTTACATCAAGATAGTTATGCTATTATGCCTTTAATATTGTGTCTTTGAGAAACTGCCATCTCTCAAACTCCTTTTTTTTCCCCTTAGGTTTTCTTTCCATGGGACCTTACCTACCAGTTTCTCTGAATTTAAGTCTGCTTTTTAGAAGTCTGTTGTCCTTATTCTGCTGCTCTCACTCATTCCTCTCCTTGAAATTATGAAATCATGTCATGATCGCTTTCTCCCAAATTGCCTTCAACCTTCACATTTGTAACCAATACCTTCCTGTTAGTCAGAATCAAGTCTAAATGGCTGCCCCTATTTACTTCCTCTACCTTCTGAAACTGAATATTTTGAGGCATATGGAGATAAGTATAAGGAAAAAAACTATTTCTGCTCGGAAAGTGTCTAAGTTGCTTTGTACACATGCATTTTATGACCTTGCAGGAGTCCCAATACCAGAAGGTCTTGGAGCATATTCCACAAAGTTAAAAGCAACCAGCACAGAATGCCTGTCACAGAAAAATGTAAGGCTGCTGACTAGATTTCCATTCATATGTTTGTGCAACACTATTTTCTTAATTTAGCAGCTGGATATGCTGCCTATTTTGGGAGAGTTCTTTTGCAACCATTAATGGCCAGTATTTTTTCTCAGACCCACCTCCTCTGAAGTTTGTTTAATGCTAGTTAATTTCCTAAAAGTGAAATCTATTCTGACAGTGTTCAGAGTAAGCTCTTAAACTGGCTGTGGCAAGCTTAAAAGAAAACTGTGCTCATTTTGCTCAGCACGACATTTTGTTGAAAACAGGGAAACCTTGCTCTCCATCATCTATGGGAGTGAAGACTCCCAGATGCAACAGAATTAATATATTTCTACTGTGGGGTGGGAAGTGGAACAGGATTATTAGACCAATCCGAAATTGTACACTCCCGCATGGTGTGGTGCTCAGCTGTACCAGGGCTCATGTCTTATAAGGAGAAGTTAGAAGAACGGATATGATCAGGGAAGAGTGGGTCATTGGATAAATAATTGAGTGGATCCACTGGCCATTGCCCCTCCCTGTCCATGTGGAGTGGAAGTACATGGATCACAGAAGTTACTCCAGCTCTGAGGCTGGAAGAGTGCCTGTGGAGCAGTTTTGATCTTACTCTGCTGCCTGGGGAAATGATTCCTCCTGTTCCACCTCTGTAGAGAGAGATTCTTAGCCCAGTTACTTGGATTCACTTCTAGGAATAGGTTTTTTTTCTTTCTCAAGAGTGTCTCACACTATTGTTAAATTATGGATTTTGTTTTAAAATACAGTTTTAATTGGTCAACATTTTTAGGTACATTTGCTGAAAAATTACATTATTTGGAACACCAGTAGTAAGGAGAGTCCAATAATCAGCTTTAATAGTGGTGAAAAATCAGAAAAGGATGGAAGTAGAAGGGTATGAGTTTTCAGCAAGCTTAGCCACTGATCTGCAAAGTCACACAAAAATATAACTCCCCTCCCACAAATTTCTATGCCTTTTTAATTATACTCAAATGAAACTTCTAAATGAAAAGTCTGACTATTTTTACACCATAAAAACACTGGGAATAAAAAGAAAACGCTAAAAATATGGACAAGAATGCAAAACAGGTTTTAAAAAATCCTTGATCTTCCAGACCCAAGGGAAATCACTTTAAACTCTAGCCAGGATAACCCTACAAGAAAATGTTGTTGGTACTGGAATTGCTGGAAATGCAAAATATATTTCTGTCTTCACAAGGGAACTTTTAATTATTAACAGCAAAAATAAATCATGTAGACAGTGTGGAATTATGCTTTCTTCTCATATTGAAGGAAATGAATTCACAAGAACACAAATCACAGTTATCAAGAAAGTCAGTGAAATAGGCAATGAAAAAAAACAAACAAAAACTAAGAGCAGAGACAGTAGAGAATATTGCCCTAACTCCAAACCTTAGAGAACCTTGAAAGTTTGACTGCTGAGGATTTGTATTGCACAATATTCCAACTCAGGCTTGGATACTGAAAACCAAGCTATTTATTCTGAAGTAATGCCACATGGCAAAGCAGACCTCCCAACAAAAAAGAGACTGGAATCATAATGATTAAAGTCTTTGTTAAATTTCTACATCACTGTCAGAAATTAATTACTACTGTACATCTTTGTAAAATTAATTACAACAGCAGCATATCTCTCATCACCATAGGTTAGATTTTTGCAATTTGGGGAGAAGGTAGTAATGAGGACCAATGTTCTTCAGAAGCCCTATGGCAGGAGTAGTTCATTTGCTACAATTTATTAAACTTTTTTTTCTAGTGCAGTAATTCTCAACATTTCCCCTACAGGACACCTTTTTCCATACTGCAGTCTAGCATTTCTCCCATTAGGCAACATCAGAAGGGCAGATTGCTCACCTCCTTCTAAAACCTGTTCACAATCTCCAGTTTAAGAACCCTGTTGCTATTGTTTCAGTGTGTCTGCATATTCAGGCATGCATCACTACATCAGTTTATGCTCAGTTCACTTTTTCAGTGTCTTTTCTGCAACTATTAGGGCTAGAAACATAATATATTTTAATTAAAGAATAAGAAAGGGAGGATGATTGTATCCCTCCTGAAAACTGAAGTAGAACCCTTTTTTGAGAATTCCTGTTCTAGTGTGTTTGCAATGAAAAAAATTAATCTTTTTACTTTGTGGACTCTATTCTTTTTATTGGTTTATTGGATCTCATCATGGACAAATTCTGTTTCCTTTCGCTGCTCCTGTTTGTGGCAGTGTTTTGAGGCACTGTTTCGTGTAATGTCAACAGTTGGCAGCTAGGGCTGTCTTTGATAGTGTGAAAGAATATCTGTATATCAAATGAGCAACATGTACCAGTAGTATTCATTCATACACATTTTGTCATTTCTTTTGTTACTACAAATATGTATAAAATCCAATGATATTACTGGGTAAAAACATAATTTAAAATTGCTTTGATGGAAAATAAACTGTATGGTTATAAACAGTATATCCTTCAAAATAGTTTTTTTGATAAAATTCATTATGAACAATACAGTTTTGAACAATTTGTAGATTCTGCATCATGCATATTGAATGTAGTGCGTCAGGTCCTATACTTTAACTGTGTTCGTTTACTCTATTTCAGATGGTTCGCCATGGTTTTCCTTATTTGCCCACTGCCTTAGCTTTTGACCCAGTTCAGAAAATTCTGGCTGTTGGGACGAGAACAGGAGCCATACGAATGTATCCTTTCTTATGCAAAGTTTTTACAGTTTCTGTACTTTTGATACTTTAGTGACATGAATCAGCTTCACTTCCATAAGCACTCAGGTAAGATACATTTTATAATATTAAATTCTGATATGTTTTACTTTACTATTTGAACTGGAAAAATTATCTGAAAAAAGTTGTAGTTTTTGTTGTTGTTCTGCAATTTAATGTTGGCTTATTAATGTGACTGAGGATGGCATTTGATGTATGAATTACTGGCTTATGAATGACACTAATATATAGGTGAATTAATTTTTATGCTCAGTATGTGAAAGTGAAGGGATTAAAACCGATAGGTTAAGCTCCACACAAAAATACATATGGAGGGAATTCTTTTAGATATTTTCATTCTTCGAGCTTCTTCAAAAGTGTATATCCATTTATAAAATTTGGCATTGTTACAATAACTTTTTGTCATGAAGATTTGATAATTTAATATGCATAACTCTTCAACTCCCAGTCTTGAGTCTAGGATACTTTTGGAACTCATTTTTACAAAAAATTAGGATGATCATGAGCCTCACTACATTCAGAACAAAATACAGCACTCACTTTTTCTCCAAAATAAAAAACCAAGAAACCCCTAAAATAGAAGGAGAGGGGGGAAAAACTGGAGATCTTTTTTTAATATAATTTTGATTTGGCAAAATGTTCAGATACCATGTCAATCAGTGTGGTAGAAATGCTGCAATACCAATAGATTAAAAAGAATCAACATGTCAACATAAGAAAAAATTCAATATAAAATAAATGGAAATTCAAACATGGCCTGATTTTTTTTTTTTGAGAATCTGAAAAGTACATTTCGAAGTGTTGAATTACAGGATGTTCCTCTGAACATGTTTCTCAATTTATCAAGGCCCATATAGTTCTACCAAATTGGGATAGATGTAAATAAAGGAGAGACAAGAAAAATAATGCAGGAGAGTTAAAATGTTATGGGTTTGATGTATTTAATAGAAAGAATACTTTTTTGTAACCTCACTTTACAGGTTCAGCACTTCTGCTGTAAATAATTGGCAATAAGTAAGAACACGAGTGCCCTGATCCTATAAACACTAACACATAAGCTTAACTGCAATCCAAGAGGATTTCAATTTTAAGCTGTTTCTACCCCTTCTCAACACTTGTGCACATTATATACCCCTCTAGATCCCAGGTTTGAGACTGAAAAATATTTTATAAAGTATGTTCAAGCTAATCTATACAGCTTCTCCTACTGTCCCCATCACCATGGTGCCTGTGAACCTAGTGATAGCAGAGGCAAAGTGCAAACACAGTGAAAACTCTTCATTTGGAAGCTCAGCCAGTGTCTCACGTAACACATTTAGTAACAGAGACTTTGATTCCTCACATCTTAGAGTACTGTTGTACTCAATACATTTTATCCTCAAAGGCCTGGATGTTTTTCCAATATAAGCCTTCCACAAGGACACTAAACCAGTGATATCACAAATTCTGTGCTATTGGTGATTCTGCTCTTAATAACATATTATTTACCTGGATGAAGTAGATAGAATATATCCTATTGAATACACAGATCTGGCATGGAAAATCCCTCCATGTTCTGTACTTCTAACAGACTACATCTGAAATAATCAAATTGTGCTGTGCCGTGGAAATACCTAATATGACAACAATAGAATGTGAGGTCAGATCTATTAAATTAATGCCATTTTTAATTTATGGGAATACTAGAGGAATACTACAGCATCTGAATTTTTTAAAAGGCCTGTTCATTTTCTCCTCTCACAATTTGCATATGGTTAGTCATTTTAAGCCAAACTTATTACAATCATTTGTTTCTGAGCTAAGACCTGTTATGCTAACTTCAACATTTTTATAACTGATTTATTTTACCCTCCTAAAAATTGAATTTGTAATAGAAAGACTTTAAAAATATAAAAAAAAACTGATCAGGCTCTCTATCTTAATCTTCTGCTTAAAGTGCTTCTAGTGAATCAGCATATAATGTCCTGAAACTGATTAGTGTTAGATAATATAATGGAGGAATTACTTCAATACACCTTGCTGTTGCCTTTGTATTCTCTGCTGTTGGTGCCACTGGCCAGTCCTGGTGATGGTACAAGAAGGACAATTTGGCCATCATTAAAAAAAAGATCCAATACCAGCCTCCGAGTAGACTGGATTATTGATTATTTATATTGTGGTATCACCCAAAGGACCCAATTAAGATCAGGATCCTGTTGTGTTAGACAACACAAACACACAGGAAGACAGGATTTCCTGTCCAAAATGCTTACAATGATCTGGAACGAATCTGCCTTTGACCAATGCAAATTATGTGATGACAATATTGCTTTTCTTTCCTGCAAAGAAACTATTGGGTGGCACTAAATAAAGGTAGATCCAAAAATCCTAACACAAGCTAGAACAGAGTGCTATAGCACATGATTTCTCTGTGATATTAAATTAGAAATTAGAAAAGTAGAAATTAGACATATGTATGGGGGAGTGGAATTTTTCTGTGCATTTTCCATGGGAAATATTGAGACAAGAGGCAGAACAATAGTGTGATAGAATTGAAAAGAATATATAGTTCCTTATGTAAAGATTGCCTTTAGTGATACTAAAGTTAATGATACCTTGTGGTTTATGATATAGTTAAGTATTAGTCATTTAAATTGTTCATATGGACTCTAGCCCATTAATTCTAGAATATCTTTCAGGAGCAAAGGGGTTGGGAATGAAAACCAGTGGCTTCTGGCAGGAGGAGCAGCAGGGGAACAGGAGCGGTGGGGGAGGCAGAATGGAGAACTGGTTAAATGGGCAGGAGAAACCATAGAAGAACTGGATCTGATGGGCCCATCTATTGAAGATGGAGAGACATTTGTTCAAATATGGATTAAATGAAACGTAAATCAGGCACAATAACTTTAAGTTCATACTGTAATTTGAAAAAGTTCAAAAAAATGTTTCTTCATATCTTTTCTTAATTCTGTACTTACAGAAACACCAAAATATTTATTGTCATTATGGGGACCTAATAGCAATCATTGTAGTTAAGTTAGCAAAATAATTGCCTTTCTAGCCACCTATTTTAAAATGCCCATATCTTTTGAAGTGAAATTTTTCATGTCTGCTTCACTAGACTATGATGCCTCTCTCATACATTGCTTTAAATTTCTGTGCTTAGTTATAGTGTGTAAAATAAGGATATTAATACTTACCCATCTTTATAAAGCATTTTGAGAGCTACAGATAATAAGTTGGGAAGAGTTGCAATTCAAAATGATCTGGACGAACTGGAGAAATGGTCTGAAGTAAATATGATGAAGTTCTATAAGGACAAATGGAAAGTTGTTCCTTCCTAAATGGAATATCAGTTACACACATACAAAATGGGAAATGATTTCCTAGGAAGGAGTACTGCAGAAAGGGATCTGGGAGTCTGAATGGATCATAAGTTAAATATGAGTCAACAGTGTAACACTGTTGCAGGAAAAAAAAAAAAAAGCAAACATCATTCTGGGTTGTATTACCAGGAGTTTTGTAAGCAAGACACAAGAAGTAATTCTTCCACTCTACTCCATGCTGTTTAGGCCTCAACTTGAGTATAGCGTCCAATTGTGGGCGCCACATTTCAGGAAAGATGTGGACAAATTGGAGAAAGTCCAGAGAAGAGCAACAAAAATGATTAAAGGTCTAGAAAACATGACCTTTGAGGAAGATTGAAAAAATTGGGTTTGTTTAGTCTGGAGAAGAGAAGACTGAGCGGGGAACATAACAGTTTTCCAGTACATAAAAGGGTGTTAAAAGGAGGAGGGAGAAAAATTGTTCTTGTTAACCTCTAAGGATAAGACCAGAGACAATGAGCTTAAATTGCAGCAAGGGTGGTTTAGGTTGGACATTAGGAAGGTCTTCCTAATTGTCAGGGTAGTTAAGCACTGGCATAAATTGCCTAAGGAGGTTGTGGAATCTCTGTCATTGGAGATTTTTAAGAGTGGATTGGACAGACACCTGTCAGGGATGGTCTAGATAATTCTTGGTCCTGCCTTGAGTGCAGGGGACTGGACTAGAAGACCTCTCGAGGTCCCTTCTAGTCCTATGAATCTATGATACTAAGTGTTATATAACTGTAAAGCATTGTTAGGCCCATTATACAGATAGGAAAACTGATACAAAGAAGGTTGAATAACGTAGCTGAGAGGCACTGAAAGATAGTGGATTAGACCTCAGATAAGAGACTTGGGTTTGAGACCTGGTTGGTTTGGCAATTATTTGCTTTCTGACATAGGCAGCCAGTATAATAGGCTTGGGGAGGCTAAGCCTCCCCAAACAGCTGCCACTGGAAGCTCTTGCTCCGCCTCTCCACTGTGCACATACTCTCCCGTAGGACCTGCTTGGCCCCCTCTTCCGAGGCTCCCACTCCCCCTGTTCATGCCTCTTGGGAGTGTGTCTGCAGGGAGATCCCTAGTCCCTACCCCCAACATGGACTCCGGGGCTGGGCAGGACACTTGACCCAGCTGCATCACACACATCCTGGGAGGTGTAGGCAAGGCCTCTGACTGCTTCCCCCAGAAGCAGTGAGTGGCCTGCACACCCCCTGGAGCCCTGTGGCCTTATGCAGGTTGCAGCCACAGCGTGCGCCACCCCCAGCCTCCACATGCCATTGCATGAGGAGTCGGTCCAGCCCACACCCAGCAGTTGCTTCTGCGTGCAGCAGACCCAGCCTGGGATGGGCCTAGTGCAGCAGCTACCGCTCTCCAGCGGCACAGGGAGTGCAATATGGGGCCTGGTGCACCCAGAGAGCAAAAGATGCCCACCCTCCCTGCCTGGTGGCACAGAGCCTAGCAAGCGTGGGGGGTCCAGGCAGGCTCTGCTCCTGCTCAGCCCCCACCCACCATTCAGGCCTCTTTGCCCTCTTCCCTGAGAGGCATGAGTGGTAGGCGGGGGCGCCTCAGGGGAGAGGGCTGAGCAGGAGCAGGAGCAGGACCTGGGTCAGCACCCACTAGCTTAGGTCCACCCATCCCAGTACTCACAATAGGTGAACATGGACAGAAATATAGATGATATCAATTAATCCCTTCTTGCTCCACCTCTTTGTACGTAAGCATATAGAAAGCTATAGTATAAAAGCATGTGAGTTACATCTGCAGCCTTCAAGTGGCAGTTTATACAGATGTAATGACCACTTAATTCTGATGGCTCTCAAATCAGTGTTGATAGCAGTTCTTTGGCCCCAATTCAGTGCAATCTATTTGTGTAGCCTGTCTATATACAAGAGAGAGAGAGTTTCCATGATACCTGGGGTGGCTAGGTGCCTCATTACTGCAGAGTTTTTAAAGCTGTTCCTTTAACTGAATCCAATAGTGTAATACTTGCTGGTACCGGAGTGAATTCGTTACGAGTCTAGAAAATGCCATGCCAGATCAGACCTCTGGTCTATCTACTTTGGTGTTCATATATACATAAAAGCCACAATCTATTCTTTAGTAAAGACTTTAGACTTTGGCCCCTAGAGAATAAAGGAATCAGCAGTTATAAAGGCTATTCCTGCTAAGCAAACTAGAAATGCTTTTCTTTTTAGATAAGATTACTGAATTAGTGGATTAAGGGAGCACAGTAGATGTAACATGCCTAGATTTGAGAAAAGCATTATGTCAAATTGAATTGTATATGAGTACTGTTATGTGGGCTGAAAGCTAGCTTAAGGGTAATGATAAATGGCAGTGCATCAAATTGGGGAATGATGTTGAGTGGGGTGCTGTCACAGTTTCAGGGTAGCTGCACTTGTATTCCCCCCTCTATGGTCCACTCCAGGATGCCCAGTGAGATTTTAGGACTCCAGCCATCACGTGTCTCTGGGCAGGGACTCCCTTTTTAAAAGGGGGTTTTAAGGCTGCCTGTCCCCTGCCTTACTCTGTGATAGGCAGACTGGCTTGCTGGGGATAACAGACAGCACCTATATGTTTTCTCTCTGAAGACTATGAACAGAGTATTGGCAACAATTACAAGTTACCACAGAGCTCTTTATCAGAAGAGTACATGTGTTCTTAAGAAAAAAGCAGCATAAAATCTATATTCCATATAAAAACAAAAGTTCCTAAAGACTTACTGAAAGCTTACCAGAGTTCATTTTCACCTCCTCTATAGGACTCTTTCCAACCCTTCAGTAATGGTTGGGGTCCCCCAAGGACCAAAGGTCCTGTCAGTTTGTTGAATCAATAGAAAGGCCATAGGTCAATTCAAGCTCATTCTTTTATACTAAAAACACTGTCTTTGTTTCCTAGTCTCTGGAAAACCCAGCCTGAACCACTATATGCAGACCACCTCAGGGGATGGTGCTTCTCTGGTGTTGTTTACAATCCCAGGGGTAACTCCTTCCCCCTCCATACACACGGTTTTTAGTTCCTACAGGAGATGTGGTAACCCTCACCCCTGGAGTAGAACACAATCATACATAAACCATTCATTAATTTAATATGATGGTCTCCAAAAATATTGCCTGGGGTTGCAATATCTGTTACAGATTCCATAGAGAGTGAGGGTCAAAGATTAAAAATCAGGGGACTGGAAAGGGGCACTGAACAGAGAACCCCTGACAGTACCCACTGCTCCTCAAAGGTGTCTAAGGAGTCAGTGGACATCTCCCAGAGGAACTCTTTTTGGAGATGTGACTTAATGAAGGACTGGAAATGGGTCCCACAGTCACAGAGAACTCCTCCTTCCCCATCCAGGTTCCTTCTCCTAGCATGATGGATGGCCATTTTGGCTAGTGCCAGGAACAGGTTGATGAGGAGGGCTTGTGATGGTGGTGCCATGGATGGGATATTTGTAAATGAGGAGGGGTGGGGAAAAGTGCAGGCAGAACCTCAGTAGGAGGTTTTGGAGGAGTGAGAAGAAAAGGTTGCAATCTGATGGACTCTACATAGATATGTGCCAGGGTCTTCATCTCGCCACAAAAATGACAGGTGTCAGGGTGTTCCAGGAATGTGGCTAGTACTATGGCTGGGTCTCAAAACCTGTAACATTTTGCTACAAGTGAGTGTCATTTTAGTATTTAGTTATTAGGGAAATTTTGATGAGGCATACAAACCCCACACTTGGCCCTAAGGGGGTTAAATGGCACTGGGCCCTATAGGCCTACTGAGCATGCTGCGGTAGGAGGAGTGGATTAGAAATTGCTAAGAAGGCCAGGGAAAAGGTGGTGAACAGGATATCAGAGAGAGAAATCCTACTCCAGGAAGCCAGACAGAAGGTGGAGCCTGAGGGGACCACAGAATGGTAAGGTGTCCAGGCACTGCCTTCTCTAAGCCCACACACTTTGAGAACCAGCTTGTCTGGCAGGGCCCTGCTCATTTGGACTTTGTTTGAGAAGCTGTTGACTGTTTGGACTACAGAGGCCACATCCCAAACTGAAGGAGCGCATCGGTAGAAAGTAGCCCTGGTCAGTGGATTTGACTCTTTGCAGAGAGGACCCTGCTGGTGTTACTTTCCACAAGGCCCTGGACCGAGACCCAGTAGAGAGGGAGGGCCCAGCTCCCCCTATCATGCCTCATTTAAGGGCAAAGACCCAGATGCATCAGGGAGGTCCAAACACTCTCTGCTTGGGAGCAAGAATCGGGTATCGTTACTAACCCACATGAGATTGAGATGAGGGATTGGAGGACAGGTGCACTAACCACTAGGCCACCTGGTCCTCCAAGTCCCTTATCACAGAAACATTTAAAAATGTTTGGTCCATTTCACTGTATTTTATCTAAGGGAAAGACTGAGATGGGAGCCTTTGTTACTCCAGAGAGGCAACAGAGCCTGTGTAACTTACATTTAGTTATTCGTTAATTGCTCTAAATTGGGATTCTGTTTTAGTTAATAATGAAAAAACAGAGGTAGAGCTTAATGAGCTGACACTCTCCTTTTGACTGTGGCTGGGAGCTATGAATAACTATCAGTTAAGGGTTTAACTACAATGGCCCTGGGTATGACTCCGTATAATACTTTCTGAAAAGATAAAACTTTGGCCTGCACTCCAGTGAGAGGTAAGGTGAGATACAGGAGGAGGAGTGTAATAGTAATTCTACATACTTTTTCCTTATATACTGGCTACATAGGCATATATAAGTTTGAGTCCATGTTACCTTTCAAGAATGTTATGTTTACTAAACAAACAAGCAAACGTAGAAATCCAGAAAATGCAAAGTTAAGGTACGCTTCTTAAACAAGGCTTACCAAACTACCTTAACTTTTCTTCTGTAGAGAGGCCAAACTATCATCTTCCCTTTTTGCATAAATGATGATGAAGATTTGCACCACAGAATATGGTTTTATAGTTAGTTACATAGAGATCTCCGTTACTAAAATGTGATAGTTTCTCCACATTAACTTCTGCTCTTTTCATTGTATTCTCTAACAATATGATCTGGGCATTTAAGATTTATATATGGAAACACTGTTGCTCTGTGTTCCAGTGATGCTTTTACTTGCTGACTCAAAGGGCCCAATCCTTTGAGGAGCTAAGCACTTTCTGTGAAGCAATAAGCACCATAAAGACTTTACAGAATTGGGCCTCTAATGGAGAATGGGCTGATGAGTGCCTTCTGTATGTGAGGGGTCTAATCAGAAATCTGTAAACTTCTGTTATGTGTACTATGCTTGACCAGAAAAAAAGTGGTAAAGCAGCTATATTAAGATTAAGGCTTTCTAGTCTTTGTGGTTACTGATAAAATGAAATTGGTATGATGCATAAGGTAGTATGTTTTTCTGGCATTCTCAGGCCATCACTACAGAGGCAGAGTTACAGTAGCCTGGGTGCCTCTTTTTGGGAAGTGCAACCTTAATTGCATTTCCAAGGTTTCTAACTTTTTAAATATGAACATTCTTGAAAGGTAATATGCACTTTAACTATCTTTATGTGCCTGCACCCTTGACGTCTTAAAGATTATGTATGTGAATCTTCTGAATGAACTCCTCGGTCTGGTAGAATGATTTTTGAAGAGGACTTGAGTGATGGCCGTTTGCCACTCCCTTATTTCCTGAGATCTGCCGGAGAAGGACTTTCGCTAATGCATACCTCCTAAGATCTCTAGGGTGGGAGTGAATCTCCTATAGACCTTATGAGGTGCAGAGGAGTTAGGGTTTTACCTGGATGAGTACATCAGTGCACCAGAGAGCCTTTTGAGGTTGTCAGAGGCCTATTTAGACCCTACAAGATTTAGGAAGCTTGTCAGGTCCACTCCAAAAACCATCCTCATGGATCTTATGCTTGTGGAATCCCTGTGATCCCAAAGAGTTCAGTAGGGTGTTTGGAGAAGTGGTACTATTAGCATGGCACATGGAGTGCTGGAAGGACTAGAGAGAGTTGAGTTCTGGGAGCTGCAGAGCAGCTCATCTCAGTAGATGAGGCAAGGGGAATAAGTTCTATCTTTCTCCACCTGAGGATCCTCCTGTTTACAGCAATGGGACTTCCCCTTTGGCAAAGTAAAGGAGGCTTGTCACGTAGAGAAGACAAGTGCCTGAGCTTCTCCCTTTATCTTCTCCCCCAGCATTTCTGAGCTGTTCCTGAACACATCTGCATCCCTCTGCTCCTAGGAAACTCTCCACTAACCAAAGACCTATTACCCTGCATTTCCTTCCAGCAGGGACCTGTTTATATTTGGGGGGAGATTACTTAGGAGTACAGAGGAGAAGCACTGGTGCTTCCTTGCTTTGGCTGCTCATTACCTTCTTGTGGTTGGTGACAGTGGAGTATTGCTTCAAACCACAGAGGACTGTTAGAGGACATCAGGAGATCCACAGGGAGGGGAGACTGAGTGAGATCAGGAGCGCATTCTTCCTGCTTCTTGTGGACCTCTTGATGCGTGTAGGAGGTCTGAATTTGCATCAAACCTTCAGAGATTCATTAGATCCCCCTATTTTCCACAAATCTTAGGCTTAGTAGCCCCTATTTTAAACCGTTTAGTAGAAGAGCCTTTTTCCATTGACAAGACTCTCTAGTGATTGGTTTACATTTTGAGGTCTGTCTCTGCAGGGAAAAGAGATGGGGATTTTCTTTTTTAAAATAAAAGCTTAGGTCTGTAGTTCTTCAAATGAGCGCTGTACTGAACTTGCTAGAAAATGGCAAGAAAGTTATAAGAAATTGGAAAAAGTGGCCACTGTACTTTAAGGGGGTCCTAATGCACAGGCCTCTCATCCAATTCACTTCAAATTTTGTAGAAAAATTCTTCTTCATTCCCAATTAACTACCAGTTTTGAGACATAACTTTTTATGGATGAGGGTGTAAAATCAGGCTTAACGTATTAAACTGCAAGAGTAGTAGGATGTAAATTTTCTTAAATAATCATTTCCTGTCTTTTTAAATGGTGGTGCTGTAGTTATGTATTGTGCATAAGTGTTATATTAACTATGTCATCCACTTTGGCTCTAAGAACCAAATCCTCAGTTTGTGTAGATCAGCATAGCTCTAACTTCAGTGGAATTAGGCTTATTTTCATCAGGCGAGGAGCTGGCCCTAACTTAAGTTTTTAGTGTGGGAATTGAGCTAATATGAATACTCAACTGCTTTTGTAAGATAACATTAGTATCCAGTTTTTCTGTATGCTATACATGTGAGGTCACACTTCTGACAGATAATTTAAGATCAAGGTTTATTAATAACAAAATAAGAAATGCATGAAAGAAAAATAATTTATTTTAATACATAATTTTGAAAGCTACTGAAAATAATCACTTTACCTGTTTTAATGCTTGAGCAAACTGCAAGACAACATTATTATGGAGTTCAGTGAACAATAGATACCACTGCTGCGTTGCAGAAGTCTGCTTTAAACTAATTCTTGTTAGAATTTTGCTGTCTACATAAAAAGTTGCACTGGCTATACTAGAATTAGGTCAGTTGCTAACAGTAATTTTTCTGAAAGTTCCTAATTTAAAGTTCCAACTACTAGATAGTTTCGTATATAGTTGCTGTTGTTGATACCAAAGTCATGATGCTCTGCTTGTTCTGATAAATACTTTATAAACACTTCCATGCTTTCTCCAGGTCTTTGCACCTTTTGGACAAAGATCACCCATTTGCATTTATATTTCTTTATGGAATAAAATGTTCATCAGTTTTTTAATAATGTCATAATTATATTGTTCTTATGCTCAGCGAAGGCAAATTTCAACTTTATGGATCAACCTGTGTTGTGGTTTGTAAACTGGTGAAGACAGACGTCTTTCATTCAGACCATTTTATTCACTTATCAAAATGAAAGTCTTGTGGAGGTTGAGCTCCAGCACTTTCTTTTTCTCTTGTTAATCATAGCTCAAATATGAGTTGATTTCTCGCATGGTGCCATATGACAATTGTAAAAAATCACAGAAATAGTGACTTTCATTCTAAAACTGAACAAGGCACTTTATTAGAATGAGTAGGACAGTATTATCCCTAAAGTTATTCTATTTGTCTCTATCTGCTTCATTCTAGAGCTTCTACATATCTTCCTGCTACAGTATGAATATTCTCACAGGTCCAGTACAATTAGCTGTTTTCATTCACCCCTTAGAGTGATTCCATCAATATGAGAACCTGCAAATAAAATGCATTATTTTAAGGCTCCATCCTGCAAAAATGCACGTGAATATCTTTATACACGTGACTAGTCCTACTGACCTCAGCGGGGCTACTTGTCTATAAAGTTTGCATAAGACTTTGGAGAATCAGGTCATTCATGTGGATTAATTTAAATAAACACAGCTATAATATATAAACAACTATGGACAATTAGATTTATACCCCAAAATATGCAAACTCACTCTCAGGCATGTAAACATGAAAAGATATGAGCAAACTGGCTATTTTTCAATACACTGGTTTTCTAAATTAAAAGTTTAACATTCACAGTGATGGAGTAAATGTGAAAACATGCGGGCTGGGAATTGTTTCACTGCATTGCCTACTGCTGTTCCAGGGATGCTTTTATGCTTGACTGAGATTTCTGCTGGAATTTGAGAACTCTCTTTGTACTACTGATTCTTTAGATTTTGCTAAACTTTGTTTTCTGGGTGTCACTGGGTTTGTGAGTAACTTTTTTTGTGTGTCTTCTCTGTATCTGAGAGATTCCCAGTTACATTTCCCAGTACAGTTATGGGAGATTTATCTATTTTCTTGCTGAGTTCCTGTTCCTTGCTTACTCCTCATTGGGACTGAGTTTCTTTGCTGGAACTGGAGCTCTGAGAGTCTTTTCTGCTTACTCTTCTTTGTGGCTATGGGATTTTGGGTTGGAGGGAGGGTTCGGTCTTAATTTTGTTTTGAGTTTTGAAAGACTTTTCTATCTGCTCTTTGCTGTGGCTATGGAATGGTTGTCTGTATCATGCTAGTGCTATAGGCAACTTTCTCAATTCTTTGCTAACAGTTCAGAGAGGCTTATTTTGTCTGCATCCCATTCAGGGTGTGGAAGAAGACCTTTTATTTGTTTACTTCCTGTTGGAGCTGTCATCCAATTTACATCCTACATTGATTTGTGAGAGATTATGTAGGCACCAAGGCCCAGATCCACAAAGATATTTACACAACCAAACTGCAGATTTAGGCACTCAAGTCCCAGTTTTAGGATCTACTGCTATCCACAGAATGCCTGCTTGGCTGCCACTGAACCCTGTAGGCACCTAAACTCACTAGGTGCTTAAGTTTTTTGGGGAAAAGGTCAGTAGGTGGCTATGTTTCTGTCTCTGGGTATGCACACTGCTGCCTCACTCTAGGCATCCGGACACTTATCTCCTGCCTAAACCCTAGTGTGATCCATAAATTGGGGGAAATACCCCTTTTGTTGACTTCTCCTATGCATGGGCATATTTGGGGAACAAGGGGGACATTGCCCGCCCCAACTTCAAGCCTCAGTGGAATTTACACCTTCACGCATAGCCCCATTGGTTTGACTGGAGTTGCCCCCCGAATATAGATGTCAAACTACGCCTATGCCTGTTGTCTGTCTTAGGCAGCTCCTCACCTAGCATTCTGACTTTGTGGATCACATTATTAGATGTCTATCTCTCCCGACTCATTGCATAGGAAGCCTGGATGCCTAACTCAAGCTTTGTGGGTCCCATTGTTCCAGTGATTTGCTAGGTGCTGAAGAGTTAGGCATTCCAATGGACAGTGTCATGGTGCATAAGGGTGCAATCCACGAAGATACATGGGTGCCTAAATCACATTTTAGGCACCACTGCAATCCACAAAATTCCTGCTAGGCTGTTGCCTAATCCTGTAGGCACCTAAACTCATTTGGTGCCTAAGTTTTTGCCTCTCGGTATGCATGCTGCAGCCTCACTTTAGATGCCCAAGTGGCTCTCTCCTATTTAAGGCCAAAAGCGATTCACAAACTATGAAAGATTAGGCTTTCAGCTACCTCTGGCAGGTGCTCAGCAGCTGCCTACTGGATTGGGCTCTTCAGGCAAGTTCACATAAAGGAGGAGGAGGTGGTACTAGCCCTGCCCTTTAGCCCAATTGTTAGGGCACACACCCAGGATGTGGGAGATCCCTGTTTGTCACAACTCCTTGTGAGGGGGAGAAGGCATTTGAACAAGGGTGAGCTGCCTCCCAGGTGAGTGGTCTAACCACTAGAATGGGCCCCCCTCAATCTCTTCTACTGAAGTTGTTCCTCTTTAATTATTTAATTGAATAATTATTAATTGACCAAGAGAAAATGTTAGAATGACTCTATCGTGCAGTTGTTAGGGCACTCACCTGAAAGGTGGCTGATCCCTATTCAACCCTCCACCCTTGGGGGGGACTTGAACATACTGGGTGAATATCCCATCCACCAAGCAAAGGTTTATAAGGGAGGCTGTTCTTGTCTCCCTCACCAGCCCTTTTGCTTTGGGCCTTGCATGCCACTCAGGCAACTGAACACCTATCTTCCCCAGTTTGTTAATTGCAAGCAGGGCTAGGCACCTTTCTGTAACCTGGACTTAGGTGCCACGGGAGAGGCAGGGCTTAGGATACACCCCTGTGCTTGGTGTTTCCCATTGGCTAGCTCAGGCAGCTCCCCACTCAGTGTTTTGGCTTTGTGGGTTGAACTCTAAGGTAATGTCTACACTGCAATTAAACACCTGTGGCTGGCCGTGTCAGCTGACTTGGGCTAAGCGGCTCAGGCTAAGGGACTGTTTAATTGCAGTATAGGCATATGGGCATGGGCTGGAGCCCAAGCTCTAGGACTGAATTGGTGGTGGTTTTATAGTAAGGATGTTAATGAGGCCCTGGACATATCCTTTTCACCATTAGATAAGCATTTTAAATGTGAGACTCTTTTTAGTAGAAAAAGAAATCTCTATGTAAAATCTGAAATTCTACTAAAATGAGGAAATTAATTAAAGTCAAGTACAAAATGTCCACCTTGGCAATTTAAGACTAGAAAATCAGAAGGAAGTAAAGCACTGGCAATTTGTAAATAAAAACATCTGATTTTAAGTTTTAGAAACAAGTTTTTGTTTTTAAAAAATCATGATTTTTATCCATTCTCAACTAGAGCCTGTCTTATTTCTCCCTTATCAGGGTTGTTAATTCTCTTTTTTCTTTTACTTGGCTATTCTTTCTGGGACTGGAAGAGATTTGTCAACTTTTATTAGAATGCTGTATTCATTGTTTTCATGAGGCAGTGTTTGTGATCTCCTAATTTCCTGTTAAATTAAGGACTTAAGGTTTTATTTTAGGGAGTGGGAGTAGGGATTGTTTATTATTTTTTGGGGAATTTTTATAATTTCTGATTTGCTTGACAAATTACTCTATGAAACACATGTCTGAACAATGTATTTAAATACACTTATCAATTAAATATATTAAATTATCTTTAAAAATAATAAGATAAAGTGATCTCCGAAGCTCTCTTGCTTAAATCATTGAGCAAGCAGTAATGTAAACCATGCAAGTTCCAAAATCCAGAATTATGGGCCTGAAGCATTCATATATTCTGTGGGTTTTATGTCCTTATTCAAATTCTAAATATTAAATTGTCTGCCTATCTCTCTATTTACAGCAAAACATCACATATGCAGACAAATTAACATTTGACAGGAGGAAAAGTTGTTCTTAGTTCTTCATTCCAGTTATACTGCATATAATTGGCTTTTAAAAATCCCTGGAGATTGGAGAAAAAAATAGTTTACTCTCTGCAGCTTCCCTGGTTTATCTTTGCATAAAAAGATCAAATTAGATTAACTACAATAGTAAAGTAAACTTGCATGCCAAGAACAGGAACTATGCAAAATTATTCTCCCAACAATAATTAGCATTAATAAACAAATACAAGTACTGTACTGACTTAACCCAAACTGGCAGCTACTGGCAGCCAATAACATTACGATTATAGCACCTAGAAATCCTAGTCATGAACCAGGCCCCAGATCCACAAAGGGATTTAAGAATGTAAGAATGACCATACTGTGTCATACCAATCGTCCATCTAACCTAGTACAGTGGCTGATGCCAGAAACTTCAGAGGAAATGAACAGAACAGGGTAATTTATCAAGTGATCCATACCCTGTCATCCAGTCCTACCTTATAGCAGTCAGAGGTTATGGACACCCAGAGCATGGGGTTGAGTCCCTGACCATTCTGGCTAATAGTCTTTAATTGACCTAAAATCCATGAACTTAGCTATTCTTTTTCAAATCCAGTTGAATTTCTGGCTTTCACAACATCCCAGGCAATGAGTTCCACAGGTTGGGTATGTGTTGTGTTAAGAAGTACCTCCTTTTGTTTGTTTTAAATCTGCTGCCTCTTAATCCCATTGGGTGACCCCTGGTTCTTGTGGTATGTGAAGGAATAAATAACACTTCCTTATTCACTTTCTCTATACCATTCGTGATTTTATAGACCATTATCATATCCCCCCTTAGTCATCTCTGCATTTAGAAGCTGTTCCCTACCCCTAATCATTTATGTTGCCCTTCACTGTACTTTTTCCAATTCTGATATATGTTTTTTGAGACGGGGGACCAGAACTGCACACAATATTCAAGGTATGGGAGTATCATGGATTTATATAGTGCCATTATGATATTTTCTGTCTTATTATCTATCCCTTTCCTAATGATTCCTAATATTCTGTTAGCTTTTTTGACTGCCATGCACAATGAGCTGATGTTTTCAGTGAACTATCCAAGATGACTCTAAGATCTCTTTCTTGAGTAGTAATAGCTAAATTAGACCCCACCATTTTGTATGTATAGTTGGGATTGTGTTTTCCGGTTTGCATTACTTTGCATTTATCAACATTGAATGTCATCTGCTATTTTGTTGCCCAGTCACCCAGTTTGTGAGATCTATTTTAACTTTTTGCAGTCTGCTGTGGACTTAACTATTGTGATTAATTTTGTATCATCTGCAAACTTTGCCACCTCACTGTTTACCTCTTTTTCCAGATCATTTATGAACATGTTGAACAGCACTGGTCCCAGTACAGATCCCTGGGGGATCCTGCTACTTACCTGTTTGCAGTGTGAAAACTATTTATTCCTACCCTGTTTCCTATCTTTTAACCAGTTACTGGTCCATGAGAGGACCTTGCCTGTTACCCCATGACTGGCTGTTTTGATTACGAGCCTTTGGTGAGGGAACTTGTCAAAGGCTTTCTGAAATCCAAGTACACAATATCCACTGGATCACCCTTGTCCACATGTTTGTTGACCGCCCTCAAAGAATTCTATTAGATCGGTGAGGCATAATTTCCCTTTATAAAAGCAGTGTTGATTCTTCCCCAACATATCATATTCATCTATGTATTTCATAATTCTGTGCTTTAGTATAGTTTCAATCAGTTTGCCTGGTACTGAAGTTTGGTTTACTGGCCTGTAACTGCCAGGATTGCTTCTGCAGCCTTTTAAAAAAAACTGACTTCACATTAGCTATCTGCCAGTAATCTGGTACAGAGACTGATATAAGCGGTAGGTCACATACCATAGATACTAGTTCTGCTATTTCATATTTGTGTTCCTTCAAAACTCTTGGGTGAATACCATCTGGTCATGGTGACTTACTATGGTTTAATTTATCAATTTGTTCCAAAACCTCCTGTATGGACTCCTCAGTCTGGGACAGTTTGTTAGATTTGTCACCTAAGAAGAATGGCTTGGATGTGGGAATCTCCCTCACATCCTCTGCAGTGTAGACCAATGCAAAGAATTCATTTAGAGTCTCTGCAATAGCCTGATCTTCCTTGAGGGCACCTTTAGTAACTTGTTCATCCAGGGGCCCCACTGATTGGCAGGCTTTCTGATTCTGATGTACTTACAAAAATTAACAGCAAACACATTTTTGTCTTTTGCTAGTTGCTAAGTATAATTAGACAGGCCAAAAAGCATTTGCTTTTATATTTGAATTGCCAGAATTTATGCTCATTTCTTTGTTCTAGTTTCAGGCACTACTGCAATCCACAAAACCCCCACTTACTGACGCTTATATTTTTATTATTGAAGTCTCCTAGGTACTTATGTTTCTGCTGCTGGGCTTGCACACTGTTGCCTCAGGCAGGTGCCTCAATGCCTATCTCACACTTAAGCCCCAATGTGATAGCCTGTGGGACCAATCCCTGAGCATACCTATCTCCAGACAAGATGATGGGGGATGAGTGAAAGGAGGTAGTAGCTTCCCTCCTAATCTTTATCACAGTGGTTATGGTACTCACCTGGGATATGAGAGACCCTAGGTCAGTTCTCACCTCTGTCTGATGAGGAGAAGGGATTTGAACATGGGTTCCCCACCTCAATAGTCTTAGTAGTAGTAGTAATCGGTGATCCTTGGAGTTCAGGGATGATTATCTTATCAAATGATAGCTATCTATCGATGATGGATCCACAAGTGGCTAATGAGACTGGGATCCACAGATCTTGTCACAGTCGGGGAAGACATTTCCCAATGGAGGGGGCGGATTTGGATTGTTTGTCGGTCTGTGGCATGTTCTTTCCTCCTTTCCCATTTCTCCGTTTCCTGTTCTCTCCATTGGATCTCGAAATACTGGGAACCATGCCATAAGATCCTTTTCCATTTTGGTCGATTAAGGGCTTGGGTTTCCCATGAATTTATGTCAATATTGCACTTCTTTATGTTGACTTTGTGGGTGTCTTTGAAGTACTTTTTTGCTCGCCCTCTGTCCGTTGGCCATGGCTCAGTTGTGATAACATGACCTGCTTCGGGAGTCAATTTTTCTGGCATTCGAAGAACTTGACTTGCCCATTGGAGTTGGTGGTAGATGATCATAGCTTCAATGCTGGAGGTTTTGACTTGGGAGAAAACACTTAAGTTGGTGCTTCGGTCATCACACTTGATTCAGAAGATCTTGCTGAGGCACCATTGATGGTATTGTTCAAGAATCTTGAGGTGTCTACTGTACATGACCCAGGTTTCAGCAGTCTCAATACAACTGGAGCCTAATTGTTGTTAACTTAAATGGTTTACCTAGCTACTTGAAAGCACAGTTTTTAAAAGAAACCTTTTTTTTGTTTGAAGTGCATAAACATGTTAACACAATTCCATACAACCACAGAAAAACCAGTGAAAATAATTTTAATTTTGTATTCATAGCAAAAGTTATACAAAGATAAACATAAACTGAATCAGTAATCAGTGCAAGACACCGTCAATGTACTTGTGCTGGATCTAGGAGTGGGCCAGGAGGAGAAAAGCTAGGAAATATTATTTAGTAAATTTGTGTTGATCTTCACAATCTTCTTTTACGATGTGTCTCACCTCAAGATCCAGTGCATGTACACCATTTTTTTTCCTACTTCAGGGAAACAGTGGCTCATGTTAATGAACCCAGACCCAAGGTCTAATAGGATAATGTGTGATGACCACTGATCCCATTTTAGTCAATGTCAAAATTCCCATTGATTCCAGTGGAACCAAAATTTGGCCCTACTTTGGACCAGATCCTTAGCCTGGATAAATCTGTTTGGTGTCTGTCACAGCAGCCTTACATAAGAATAAGAATAAATAATTAAAGTTGGCTTAAATGGCCAGCTGAGGATTCTCTTGGTGTATGGGGAATCCCTGAATGGTATGTAGCTGGTTATGTGACAACCCTCTCATAGCCCTCAATGTCCAGGGCATGTCAGGGAAGGGAACATGGCCGAAACATGCTCTGCTTGCTTCAGTGAACTCTGTCTGCCACAATGGCCCTGGGCCGTTTCATGTAGAACACATCTTATTTTTATAAAAGGCAGATTGAATTTAATGTTTTGTAGGTGCTTTAAAAGATACCTTTCATACAAGTGGTTCATTGAATAAGTTCCCTAAGGGCTGAAATGGCTTCCGGTAGGTCTGGGACTGCCCAGGTAGCTCTTGAACTGAGTGTAGCTTGGCCAAACCCAAATCTTTCAATCTTCAAATCTGCCAATATCTGTAACACAAGCAATCAAAATGTTTGCCAAATGACTGAATTGTGAAATACCTGTGTGTTTTGTTCATGTGTGTCATAAGGAACATTTTAACTATAAAACCTTTTTTAAAGGATGTTTTCTCACTGTGTGAATTAAATAAGCTTATTAAAAAAAGAATACTAGAAATAAGGAAATTCTGTCTTGTGCAACTACAAGGACTCCCCCCAACAGTTTGTCAGTAGGGCTTGAATCCTGGACATTCAGCGTGAAAGGTGTGACTGTTGAAGTCTATGTGGACCAGCCCCTGGGGGGGTGCAACACATAACAGTGGTTTACAAAACTATTTGCTAGACATCAGTGGAATGTAGGTGTTCTGTTCCTGTCTCTGGAAAAGGCATAGGGTCTGTTGGTTTCACATTTGACAGCCAAGCACATAAGTTTGGCACATTTAACATGAAAAGCCATGTATCTGAGGAGAAGAGATTTTGGAATCTTGGGTTCCATTCCCAGCTCTGTTTGAAGTGATTGTATACAATCTTTCAGTTAACATGACTGCCTTTATTAATAAGGACTACAAAGTGCATATAAGCAGCAATCAGAGAAGGTGAGATTTGAACTGATAGAGTATGTCTACACTGCAGTAAAAAACCTACAGCTGGCTTCGGGGGTTTGGGCTGTGGGGCTGTTTCATTGCAGTATAGACTTCTGGGCTTTAGGACTCTGTGAGATGGGAGGGACCCATAGCTTGGTCTCCAACCGGAGCCCAGAAGCCTCCACTGCAATGAGCCCTGCAAACCCAAGTCAGCTGGCACAGCCCAGCCATGGGTGTCTAGTTGCAGTGTAGACATACCTTATGAGTTCAAATCTCAACTTCTCTGACTGCTGCTTATATGCACTTTGCAGTCCTTATTAATAAAGGCTGTCCATACCGGTCCTTCTGCTGCTGTAACTTATGTAGCTTATGTTTTCTTCACACCCCTGAGACAAGTTATATATCGATAAGTTATAGATAAGCCCTAAGACTTAATCTAGCAAGATATAGGTTTTGTTCAAGATGTTTTTTCTCATCTATATTCAGTTCCCAGAGACTTCAACCCTTGGTTGAAGGACCCATCTTTCTCAGCTTACAAGAGCTCTGATCCATTGTGTCTGTCTAGTAATAGGTGCCAAAGATGGCTTCTCTCCTTGCTTATATCTTCCAAAGTTCAATGACTTTGTTTCAAAAGGCAGGATGACCTCATGCTGTTCTTCCCTTCCTATGGGCTTCCAATCCCCCTTTTTGTAAATAGGGCTTCCCTTGTTTTGATTCCACCATGCTGAATTTACATAGGAGCCAGGCAAATAGCTACCTTCTCTCTGGTCTGGGAGGGAACCTGTTTCTCCCTGTTTGGCCACAGACTTTAAAACATAATATCATTCAGTATCTATATTTCCTCATATAGTACTAATATACATATTTCACAATTATATTAATCACCAGTGGGGCTTTAGCTTACAGAAAGGACCTCGCTCTAAACACTCCAGTAATATTGTATACAGTTGATTCAATTGCTTTTCACATGAGAATCAGCCCCCCCATCTTTATAGACCAGTAAACCCCTAAAATAGATGCTTTTGAGGTTTACCCCTGAAAGTAAAGTCAAGTCAAATTGTGAGGAAGGTTACATGGAGTCTGGTGTTGAAGAAAACTCCATGCTCTTTCTTCCTCCAGTTGTGTTTGCTGAAACGTAAATGGTTTTGTTTCCTCCCATCTCCTCTCCCTGCTGTCTTGATGGTCCTGTTGATGGCTCATATGTAAACTGAGGTAAACACACGTTCCTTTGTTTAGGCTAAAGCTATTTAACAAGTGCTCTGACATACCAGGTTTACATGCACTTTAGTCATAATTCCAGCATATGTTCATAACTATTAATACACATCATGTATACACACCACACAAGAATATTAATGAGTGAGTGAGTTATTAGTTTTCAAATGATACTTCACAAGGCATATTTTATACAAAGATTATTACAATGGTGTGTAGGGTGTGAATACAGGAGTGCGTAGTGTCACAGTTAACTGAACTTCTGCTTATGTGTGGACCAAGTAAAAGCTGACTTCAGGAGTTGACCCTCATTACCAGGTTAGTATGGTAGGGACTTTGGGTGTATTTTTTGCCTTCCTCTTCATCATAGTGTAAATCACCAGTTAGATAATCTGGGGATATCTCATCTAATCAATTCCCCATTGCAAGGGAGTCATCATTGGTGGCATCTCAGTCTCTTCTGTTCTCTGTCTGTGGCACACAACAGTTTAGTTTCCTGAGGATTGAAATACTTTGCACTGAAATCATTGGACTCAATATAGGAGTATCTGCATGAAACTTAATGACCTGTGATATACAGGAGGTCAGACTAGATGATCTAATAGGCCTTTGGGCCTTAAATGCTATGAAATCATGCAGAATTGTCTCAAGCAATTAAAGCACAAGTCTTCTGTACAGTGGCTCTGTATTATGTAATTCCAGCCAAGAAACTGACACTGACATGCTATGTAACCTTGAACTAGTTGCTTAATCTCTTTGTTTCCCCATCATTAAAATGGTAATATTTACTTACATCAGAGCTATTGTAAAACTTAATTCATCTTTGTAAAGTGCTTTTAAAATGAAATGTGCTATTATAATAATAATTAGCACTTATCTAACACTTGGCATATTTAGAGCTCTGCAGAAATATCCTTTAAACACCCTTGTAGGGTATGTAGATATTATCCCCATTTACAGCTGTGGATGTTGATGCACAGAGAGGTGAAGTGATTTGCCCAAGGCCACCCAAGGTGTCAGTGTCAGAATCAGAATTAGAACTCAAGAATTCCTAACTTCCAAAATTATGCTTATTCTAAACTATGCTATCTCTTGTGATTGTAAATGTATATACTGGGAATATTCTTTATTTATCATCTAAATAAATTTAAAGCAAGTAAAATGTGATATTCAGAAGGTTAAACAAGTACGGTGTGGTGCAGCTGATTTTTACTGTGCTGCTGGTCTATTTGACAGTAAAATCTTAGTAAGTGGCTGTCAAAGGGTGATTGACCCTTTAAGGGGAAATGGTACCAGGACTACCTGTGACACAATTAGCTTGCCTTCCCCAGTAGAGAAAATGAGCAATGACACAGGTCATGTGGCTAAATTAGGCCTCTGGAGTGTAGAAGAAGAGAAGCTTGTGGGGAGCCAGAAGGGTTAGGAAAGGCTCCAGTTAGAAAGCCTTGGGAACTGTTGCTTGATGGAGAGTAGCGTGTGACTCAAAGGAGCCCAGGAGGGGCAGAGAAGAGAAGCCTCAAAAGAAGGGGGTGTGACCAGCTTGAGACTGGAGGGGAAGACTTTTGTGCTTATTTTGGACTTTTCATTTATGACTCAGCCAGAGGGCCTGATCACTGGAGCAGGTTAACACAGCAACCAAACCAGACTGGGTGGTTGGGAAATTCAAACTGAGGAAGGAGAAACTGAGGCAGTGGCTAGCCTGAAGCCAGTCTGGCTATGTCATGCTCCTACAGTGACCCAGAAAGGATCACCCTAGTGTAATGGTAGTCCTCGGTGACATATAGCTGCCACAGGGTGTGAGGTGTACAAGCCCCTGGTAGCTGCCATGGCAGAAGGGAAAAGGCGAGGATGGGAGATGTGCTTAGTGAGATGGGAGGTCCAGGCGATGCCCCCTACACTACATCAGTCCTCAAGCTGCTTTAGTGCTGTGTATGGTAGAAGGGCCCAGAGACACACCAAGCTCAAGGTAGTGAAAGTGCTAAGCCATGTATGCATGACACCCCTGACTTGTGCTCTGTGCGTTTTGACCATATCTTTCAATCTGTGACTTGTTAAAATGTGAACATAGCACGTGCTTCTGAGCACATGTTATTTAATTTTGGTTGTTTTAAAATAACATATTTTATTAACATAAAATCAGTTGAAAGGGAACTCCCCCTCCAACTACAAACATTCAGAAAACAAGCCTTCAGGCCATCACCTTTCTCAAGCAAAAGCCTGAATAAATAAGTCTTGTAACATAAGATGAAGATCAATGATCTCAAGCTCAATGAACCAACACGAGAGGCAAATTCCAGAGGTGAGGAGCACCAAGGAGAATGACCTAACTCCAGCCTCCCAATGGTCTTATTTGGGGACTGTTAAAAGTGTTGCAACTCTTATCTCTGCTATAGGGATGGTGTTTAAGGGGAGAAGCATGAAGAACTGTTCAGTTTCATTGCTTCTTTTACATTATTGCTGTGAATTTGTTCTCTTGTGTATTGAAATTGAAAAGGAAAGGAGTTATCTAATTAAGCCAGCTTAGTTTTCACTATAACAGAGAAATTGTCTCATTTTGTTGTAAGAGTGAAATTAAATCAGGGAGAAATCAATATCTGCACGAACGAACAGTACAACTTTCAGAGCTACTGAACAACTTAGGGTCCTAAATCACTTGTAAAACAACTTAAGGACTTCACTTTCATAATTATTTCATAATTATTGCAATTACATGTGCATATCTGGTATGACCCTTTGGCAAATAGAGTCTCTGTCTTCATGATCACTTGTGTGCTGACACCTACTTTATGTATTCACTATGATTGCATATCTTAAATGTCTGAATTTTAGTTCTTAAAAAATACTTGTATAATTAGTTAAATAATTGAAAATGTAATTTATAGGCTAATTTGGGACAAAATCTCTCATTAAGGTTGCTTACCACTTTCCATTATAATTTTGTCAAACTTTAGCTATCTAGAGCCAGATTTTTAGAAATATTTGGTTGTCTATAAATGCACCCCCATGCTCTGGGTATTCCTAAACCTCAAACTGCCAGATGGTGGGACTGGACAATAAGGGGATGGATCACGTGATAATTGCCCTGTTCCGTTCATTCCCTCTAAAGCATCTGACATTGGCCACTGTTGGAAGACAGGATACTGGGCTAGATGGACATTGGTCTGACCTCGTATGGTCATTCTCATGTTCTTATGCACATAGACACCAAGCAGGATTTTCAAAAGCATGTAGGTATCTAATTCTTGGGAATTAGGCTCAATTTTAGGCTTCCATGAGTTAGATGCCTATGTGCTTTTGAAAATCCTGCTAGGTACCTATCTGCATGTTGAGACATCCAAATAGTATTAACATTTTCTGTGCCTCAGGCAGAATTTTATTTTGACAGTTTCAACAAAAATGTCTCAGTAGTTTCTGAGAATGAAATTTGGGGAAAATAGGTCACTTTACTAATATAAAAAATTCCAGCAGTTTTTTTGAAGAGCTCTAGCATCTCCATGGTTTGGAGGAAGAACTTGAAAACTGACAAGGGAATAAATAGTTTTGGGAATAGAGAGGTGCCTTTTGCTGTTCCCATGAAAATCTAGTGAGAGTTGGCTAAGTTATGAGGCTCTAAAAATCATAGACTTCAGATTCTAGCCAGAAGCCTATAAAAACTGTCTGCATAATCTTCATACTCCCAGTCCCATTGATCTTACACCTGGCTCTCATGACCATCCAGCTGCAATGAACACGCTATCTGGCTCCACCGAACCTGAGCACTGGATGGGACGCAGTGGCAGGAGCCAGCCTTTTGGTCAGTGGAAAAGAATGCTGGACTGGGAAACAGAAAGAGATCATGTATTCTAGCCTCAGCTCTTCCATTCTTAGGGATTAATAATTCTGGGCACTTCAGTGTTTATTATTGAGCAAGGTCTCAGACCCCTAATTTAGAAAGCAGGCAAGCATCATAGTCCTCTGTTTTGTATATGGGGTAATTGAGAAGTTGCACTAGCACATTTCCAGCATTTTTGGCAAGAGAACCCAGTCTCTAATATGGCAGATAAAAAATCTCACAGATATATTGTCTATACTACAGAGTTTTGCTGACAAGTTATGGCGATGATCAAAAAGTGCTATAATTACGTCTCTTGTGCATGTTTACACAACGCTCCTTCTGTCGGTGGAACGTGTCCACAGTTGGTGCTCTAGCATCAACAGTGAGAGCAGTGCACTGTGTGTAACTATCCCACTGTGCAACTTTCCACCTTCTGCAGCTAGGAGTTGTGGGAAGGCAGTGTGGATCACAGTGCATCATGGGTGTGGGCTCAATGTCCGATGATGAAGTTTTTTCTGTCCCATCATCCCCAGGGTTTCCAATTGTGTTTCACAGCATTTTTCAATGGCCCCTGTTTACTGTGTGCCCACCATCTCTGTCTGAAAGGATGGATCCTGCACTGCTCTCCACTGTTGTGGTCAGTGTTATGAACACATCTTGAATGGTCATGCAGTAAATAAAATAGTTAGCAAATAAAAATTTGAATTAAAGAGTTCTTTAAAGCTATCAGTTTATTTGCCTTTTATTAAACTGTCTATGATCCTATTTAAATACAATAATTAACAACCATTCTCTTGCCCAGAGGCATCCTTTGGAATCCAACTTTTAATTAGTTATTTCTTGTGTGTTGCTTATACCCTTTCTTTCTCTGTATTATCCAGTAAACTATTGATATAATTTCAGCAAAGATTATGAAGAAAAGTCTGTTAGTATGCTATGAAAGCACAGAATCCTGTAGTTAGTCAAGTTAAGGTTGGTACCAAAGATGCGGGAGAGCAATCTTTATCTACCCTTATTGCTGCTTGAGAAATAATCCAGTCTAGCTGAATCTCTGTAATCCCAATAACCAAAACTTTGTTATCTTAGACTGTGAACTCTACAAAGTAATATTATTTTGTCTGAAGAATCAACCTGGTTCTACATGAAAGAGATCTCTCAAGTGTCCATTTAATCTCTTATGGGCAATGGACTTCCTTTAGTCTTACTTTCACAGACTCCTTTTATAAAAAAAATTCTTCAGTTTTGTTGTTTTGAATTCTTAAATACATATATTTTAATAATTTTTCCAGTGCCGCCAATAAAAATGAAATATTTCCACACAGGAGGACATTTACCGTGTCAGGTGTTGTGTTTTTATACTTTTTGTGATTTTTTTTTTTTTTTTTTGTCAATCCATCTTTGTATAATTATAGAATCTATGCCCCAGAGCCTTGTTGTTACTGAACTTTGCAAATATCAATCAAACAGGGTTTTTGGAAGTTTAGTGTGGTATTTTTTTCAACAAAATGTTCTGAGAATAACTCTTGAAGATATGTTGTGCTGCAAATCTTCATATTAAAATTTAGAAACACCTGACAAGTACATGGGAACACAGGAAATGCCATTCTGGATTGGACCCACAGTGTAAAAAAACCACTCCTTTCTATTTGTCACCTTTCAGTTTCATGGTATGTCTATTATGTCCTCTCTCACTTATCTTTTGTAAAGAAATAAAGAAATAGCTCTGCTTGCTAAAATGACTGACTTTAAGAGCCCTTTATTGTGGAAGGAGGCTCTCTTTTGTAACTCATGAGAACTTGGAACATGCTGGCTAACACCATTTCATATTTCCATCCCTTTAATTTTTTTAATTTTTAGAGAGTGGTGCAGATGCATATTCCCATGAAACTAATAGTGGCTGTGAAGTAAAGTTTGGACAGCCTTTCCCAACAGCCAGAGCCCAGATAATTTCAGGAAAGGTACTCTTTAACCCGTAGGCAGTTGTAGAGTGCGCCTTTGTTATGCCACTACTGCTTTTGACTGTGGGCCCAGGATGACTGTTGTAAATACACTGGAATTTGAAGAGATTGGCAGTAGCCCAAAAAAGCTATTTTACACACTGAACATTATGAATTACCCAGTATATTTATATCATCTACTCTCCATAGCATTGACTGCTTACCAAGTTTACTAATTACTTCTAGAGTCCATTACTCACTAGAAATGCCTGAAAGATGGAATTAAAAAACCCTACTGCTTTACATCCTATTAATTGCAAGGTTTACATTTTCTTTAAATAACCTTGGGAGAGATCATTACTCCTTCACCTCCCTGGCCAGCTTCAGAGAGATGTAAAGGGGCTCCAAAAGTCTTGGATCCACCTGGGGGAGGATTTCCCAGATGCAGAAACAGAAGAAGACAGCTATAAATCTATCTTCCAGGCCCCTCTTATCAAGGGGTGTGCTGGGGCAGGGCTAGGAGTGGGTGGGGCATGTTGGGGGCAAAGCCACAGCATGCTGTGATGTGGAGATTCTGAGCAGCTCTGCAGCCCTCAGTGCTGTCTAAATTATGCCAGCAGCTATGCAGCTGCCTAGGCTTGGGAGTGTGCAAAGGTGATTTAAAACCATCCTAGTCCCAGCCTCCCAGGGTCACAAGTTCTGTGCTGCACTTCTTATGGTCTGTCTAAATGCAAAAAGAAAATAAGAGTGCCTTCTTAACTCAAGCTAACCCATGTTAAGCAGCAATGAAGATATGGGAACTCTGGCATAGTTACCATGTCTTCACTACTATTTTAAACTGAGTTAGCTAACCCAAGCTTGGAACACACCTTTATTTGCTGGGTTTACACACCCTAAGAGCCAGAGCATGGACCCCATATGTTTAACAGCTCCTTTCATTTGTATGTATCTGCAAGCACTTACACAATTCAACTGTGGTGGCAGTACCCAGAGGACCCAACTGTTGAACCCCCCTACATAAATGAACTCTTACAGGAAAAGTCCCATTAGGAGAGGTCCCTCAAGTAGATAGGACTCAAACCGACAGGGCTTTAAAGAGCTGTATGCAGAAGAAAATAAGCCAGCTGTACTCCCAGTGGGTAGCAGCCTAAGTGACCAGGCTGTAATTTTCAAGTAGTCTTCAAGTGTAGCCTCGTGCTGTTGACCACACTATAGCAATCTGGCCTAGGGGTGATAAAATCATTGGTAATTCAGTGGTCTGTATCAAAAAGAAACTGTTCCAAGTTTTGAACCCAGAGCAAATGGGGCAGGGTGGGAGAGGGGGAAGTCCTTCTGGTCACCACGACCACTTGGATTCTGTGTATCTGAGCTAGTCCTATCCTATATTAATGCATCTGTGTGCTCTTATCTCATTTACTTTGATTTTCTTCCAAGACCTTTGCCATTGATGGTTTGTCCTATAGCAAATGTGTCTTGTTAGTATAAAATGCCTACAGTCATCATGTTAAACAAATACAGAATTATTTCAGGAAAGAAAAAAGTTATATGATTGATTCATTACCATGAGATATAATATTGCTCAGAGGAGATTTTTATTTTTTTATGAGAGGTAGAAGTCAGTTGATGTAACAGAAAATAACTTTCTTTTTATTGACTTGTTCATGCTCTAATCCAGCATGAAGTCTGGAGGGTTCTAAATCTCAGACAGCCCTATTTTATATAACAGATGGGCTAAGATAAGATGGATGCTTTATCAATTATATTGAAAATAGGGGAAAACATGGATTCTGTGTAATCAGGTAGGACACCAGGTTAGCCCTGCATATCCAAGTCATTCTTAGTAAGCTGGAGTATTGTCACCCTAAGTAGGAAGCAAAATAAGAGAAAATCAATTTAAACAGAAACTGCATTTCCTGTCTGTTATAGATAGGAAGTCATCCCTTTTGTGAAGTGGATTCTGGCTTCAGGAATTTGTAGAAGTAATTGGTGAGAGGAGAGACCTTTATTACTATTAATCAATGTCCATGTTCATAGCACTATACAGAACAGAGGGAAGATAGCCCTGCTGTAGCAAGCCTGATCTAAATCAATTTTTCTAAAGCTAGTGCCTATGTATTTTTTTTAAAGATCATTGTATACAGTGGAGGACTAGGTCCTTCTATTTTTACTGCCTTGCCTTACATTTCCTGTAGTCATTTACACTCTTGCAAAGAGCATAAAGCAATACCATTCAGAGTTAGTCTTTTAGACTTCATATTTTTTATTTATATCTGTGCAAAGAGCAACGCAGTAGAGAATAAATAGTAGTGTTTTGCTCTTATATTGCAGTTTTTTTAATCTATAGGTCTCAAGGCATTTTACATAGGAGATCAGTATCATTATCCCCATTTTATAGATGGGGGAACTTAGGCACAGAGAGGAGAAGTGACTGACCCACTGAGTGACCTTGGGCAAGTGGCAGAGCCAGGAATAGATCCAGGTCTCCTGAGTCCTGATCCAGTGCTCTATCTAATAGGCTCCAAAAGTCTGTATTTCATGAAAGTGAGGAAGGAGGGTCGAGTGGTTGAAGTACAGGACTAGATGTTGAAATCTATGAGCTTTGATTCAGTCTATATTATAGTCTTTTGTTTGATTCTTCATTCTGTGGCACCAGTTTTGCACTGCTACAATTCCACTGCACTTCTGTAAAAATAGTATAATGGAATGATGAGTCAGGCTGTTTTTGTGTGTCCCTAAACAAGTCATGTACACTATCAATACCTTAGGATACATCTACACTTCAAGCTGGAGGTGTAATTTCCAGTTCAATAAGAACTACCTGTGCTGGCTCTGATTGAACCAATGTGATAAAAATGGAAGTCTGACAGGATCATATTGCATATGAGGGGGGGAGTTAGTCCTCACACCGCTTATGCAGCCACAGCTACACTTCTGTTTATAGAGTGCTAGCTCAATCAGAACTAATTTGAGTATGTCTCCTGTAACTGGAAATTAAGCCTCCAGCTTGAAGTGTAGACGTACTCTTAGTTTCCTCATCTGTAAAATGGGGATAATACTTTACAAGTTTGGGGGCTTAATTCTTTAGAATTTGTAAAATATGTTAAACTCCTTGGACAGAAGGTGCAATTAGTGCAAATTGTTATTAAATCTAGGTTTTGAGAAGCACTGCAATATATTCAGGCACTTGTTTAACATACAAGAATTAAACTGATAGGTGCTATATAAAGTCCCAGGATAAACAGCTTCATTATGCACATTCCTCAAATGTCAGAAGATGTTTTTAAAATTTCATTGCACAAACATGCGTCACTGTATGTTATTTTAGGCATTGCCTAAGGTAGGAAAACTGAGAGAAAGAAAACTGAGCATAGAAAAGAAAGGGGAAGGAGGATATCTCTGGCGTTCAAATAGTTCCAGATTGCATTTACTTTTCAAAGGTTTTCTGGGGGAGAGCTATGTAGCATTGCCACCTGTCAGGAAAGCTGTAGGACAATTCTGATTTTTGAAAATGTATCCTTTGACTTGATCTCAGTTATTTAGAACGCAAAAAATCGAAAAAAACCCATCTAGCTTGAAAGGGTTGGTAGGGTTGATGGTATTTGGTCATTTTAAAGGGTTTACAGAAGATATTGTAAAATAGTGACTTACGAGGATTATAAAAGATCAAAGAAATTGCTCATATTGCATATCAGAGAACAGAAGCCTTATTTGAGGCACTTGGCAGATTCATAGAATCATAGAAGATTAGGGTTGGAAGGGACCACAGGAGGTCATCTAGTCCAACCCCCTGCTCAGAGCAAGATGAACCCCAACTAAATCATCCCAACCAGGGCTTTGTCAAGCTGCACCTTAAAAACCTCTAATGATGGAGATTCCACCACCTCCCTAGGTAACCCATTCCAGTGCTTCACCAGCCTCCTAGTGAAAACGTTTTTCCTAATGTCCAACCTAGACCTCCCCCACTGCAACTTGAGACCATTGCTTCTAGTTCTGTCATCTACTACCACTGAGAACAGCCTAGCTCCATCCTCCCTGGAATCCTCTTTCAGGTAATTAAAGGCTGCTATCAAATCCCCCCTCATTCTTTTCTTCTGCAGACTAAGCAAAACTAGTTCCATCAGCCTCTCCTCCTAAGTCATATGCTCCAGCCCATTAATCATTTTTGTTGCCCTCTGCTGGACTCTCCAGTTTGTCCACATCCTTTCTGTAGGGGGGGCCCAAAACTGGACTGTGGCCTCACCAGTGCCGAATAGAGGGAAATAATCACTTCCCTCGATCTGCTGGCAGTGCTCCTACTAATGCAGCCTAATATGCCGTTAGCCTTCTTGGCAATAAGGGCCCACTGCACAACTCCTGCCTCGCCAATCAGTCCCCAGTCTGTAGCAGTTTATGGGATTCTTCAGCTCACTAGTCCCTTTTTAATAGGATTGCCAACCCTCCAGAATTGTCCCGGATTCTCCAGGAATTAAAGATTTATCTTTAATTAAAGATTGTTGTGTGATGGAACCTCCAGGAATATGTCCAACTAAAATTGGCAACCCTACTTTTTAACCTGATTGTAGAGATCAGTTCTCCTCCATGTTTCTAAAAATGAGAACCCTGCATTTTCAAAACCTCTCTGTTTCAGCCTCTTCCTTTAGTATCTCTACTTCCTCTCTCTCCACATTGAAAATTCAGCTGCATTGGGGGTGCTTGGACCTGAGTAGCCTCCAAACTAAAGACCAAATGCTCCCCTGCATTGGCGTTTCTTGCACAGGAAGTGGGAAACTCCTAAGTTCTCATTTGCCATTTCCTTTTCATTCTTCCACTTTGGAGGGTGGAGGGAGATTGGTCTTCCATTTACCACCAACCATCCTGGCAGTCTTTGTGGAGATGTGGTCTTTCTGCACTGATGCCACTACCCCTGTTACCTCATGCACCCTTGCACCTCCCAAATAGCTTGCTTCTCAACTCAGGGTTCTCAAGCTTATTCTTAGTGTGGACCACATCTTAATACAGAGATTATTTCATAGATTCCTTTCTACCATTTGCCATCTCCCTTCCTAGTTGCATGGCAAACCTCCCCTGCCACACTGTCATTCAGAGCTACCAAGTTTCACACCTGTTGCAGCCCTGCCAAACATTACTGCAGCTCGTCTGAACTCTTATGTGTTCAGCTAAGCTATGGGAAGGCATCAGGCCTTTGCCTGCAGTTCTGCCTTTTGGCTGCCCAGAACTGTTGAGGCATCAGGCTTCCTGCTGCTCCGCCACTGGGCACCAGGAAGGAAGAAGCAGCAGGAGTCAGGAGGCTGCCAGGCTATCCGCACCACAAAGTGAGGCCTCAGGCTTCTCAAATGGCTCCCAGCAAGCTTCAGCTGGTTTCCCCAGCCTACGGCTCCAGGTACCCCAGAACTCAGCCAACCCCAGCACCTCCGTACTACCTACTCCCTATGCAACCCAGCAGACTCAGACACCTCAGCATTGTTCCCACCTCAGCATCTACTCCCCAGCAGCCCTAGGCAACCAGCAAACACCTGCCTCACACCTATCAGAGCAATGATCCATCCAACACCTCCAGCTGCCTCTGCACCCATCCACCCTGCTAATCCTGCTAGCTACCCCTCATACAATCTTCCATTTATCCTACACACACTTGTATCTTTCACAGTTGCCAAATATTGTGCAGTTCCATGTCCTACCCTTACAACTCTTTGCAGTGGGGTATCTTGACCATAGAGTTGAGGTTTATGATAACATACAAATTATTTAATTTGCATAAAATGTCACACAGAACTGCTCAAAACTTGGCAGCTATGAATCACATGAGCAACTTCCCTTTCAATCTGCAAGCAAGTAACATCCTTGTCAGGCAACTACAACAATGGCTTACTTGGAAAGTGACATTAGGAAAGTATTTACTGTATTTAAAAAAAATTTTTTAATACAACCAGTTGAAAACAAGGAGACAATACTATATGACCAGCCAGTTCTCTGAGACCCTTATGAGAACCACTGCACAAGAGCATGTTTCTTTTCTCTATTGTTTAAATAATGTTTGAATCTCCGAATATGTGATATCCAATAATTGGTTATTGCATTCTGTTTGTGTTTTACAGCAGATCGTAAGTGCTTAAGAGTCTTTGAGCAATTAGTGCTGCTTCTACTGTAGAAAGATATGAATTTGTTATGTGCAGTGATCTTCATAATGTGTCATCTTTAATTGATTTCCTACATTTTGGAGGAGAAAAGCAGTAATTTTGAAAACCCAAAATACTGCAGTGTGTTCCAGTTGCATGAGTAATGTGTAGAATGAGTTCTAATCCACTTTCATGAAAAAATAACAAATGGCTTCTACTGCTCTATTTTTAGTCTAAAAATCTGCTGACATCTAATGCATCATAAAAAGTAATCTGTACATGAGTTACATTGGTTAGCTGCTGGCTGCGTAGCTTACCAAAGCTTCATATTCATATAATGAAGTTACGACTGAGTGCAATTTATTGTCTCTCTCTTTTTCACCAGCTGAAGTTGGTCTGTGACAGGGTGCTGGGTGAAAACAGGCTGAGCCAGTCCCCACCCACTGGAGCCCTAACCACTTCAGGCCATCCAGTGGAGTGTGGGTCTGCTGCTCTATCTGGGCATGTACCTTTCTGCCACCCATCCTTCTCCGCCAGAGAACTGAGAGGATTTGGAGGGCCGGGTGGCTGAGTGGCTCCGGAGGTGGATGGAATTGCTCTGGTGCCTCTCCCTGTGGGGGAGGGCACTGGTGCTTAACCAGCTGGTCCTGTCCATGCTATGGCACTGACTCAACAACTCAAACACCAAGTTTCCTGGCCAACCTCCAGAAGACAATTCTGGAGTTCTTCTGGCCAGGACTGTACTGTGTCTCCCCCTGAAAGAAGGGGGACAGGGCCTGTGCTCTGTCCACAGCCAGGTCCATACCTTCCATCTCCAGGCCCTGCAGAGGCTCCTTTATAGTCCAGGTAGTCCGGCGTGGAGTGCACTGGTGCACACCTTCCTCCGCCACCTCCAAGGGCTCCAATATGACCAGCAGCTCTTTTTTCTCCACCCAAGGGGTCGTCCACGAGACCTCTCTGAGCTGCCAGACTTCTACCAGGACCTATTCCGGACCTGGAGGCTGGTCTCTGCAACCAGGTCCATGGCAGCTGCCAAGGGGGCGGATCTCCTTGCGGAGCCCCTGCTACACAATTCCCATATCAGTGTGCAGGTGATGGAGTCCTACTCGGTGCACCAGAGGCTGGTCTTGGCAGGTGCCACCAAGATCAGAGACCTCCTGGACTATGACTGGGGAAACTGGGTGGATCCCCAAGCGTGAGGGCAGCACATGGGCTCTCCACCTTTCGAAACCCCCCAGTTGTACTCCAGGATGTGAGGGAAGCTTTGCCCCTTGCTGCTCGGGCCTACCTCGAGCAGGTCCTGATGGAGGGTGCTCCCCGCCTGCCTCTCACCCCAGGCCCTCCGGAGAGCTTCATCAGGCCCCTGCCCTGCGACCCCCCGACCACCTCCTTCGCACACCCTGAGTCGACTGAGGGATCTGCAGCTGGCATGCTTCTGAACCACGCCACGGGCACATCTCCACACACTTGTGCTCCACACTCTTCACTTCCTTGCCCTCAGGTCCCGCCCTGACACCAACTGTCGAGAACGAGAGACCCCGGTGGGCCAGTCTATGTTCCACCTTGGTTCCACGGCACGCTGGAGATATTGGCTGGCAGCTCCTTCATGGAGCTGTGAGCGTGGGCATGAACCTGGCGTGGTTCACCCTCTGTCCTGAAGTCTGTCCCTTTTATGGCATGAAAGAGACCTTGGTGCATATCTTTCTGGAGTGTGCCAGGTTGTAGCCCCTATTCCAGCTCCTCCAGAACCTCCTGCTAAGGTTCTGGCTGCACTTTTCCCCACACCTCCTTATCTACGTGTATCCCATCTGCGGTCCCAAAACGTTACGGGACCTCCTTGTCAACCTCCTCCTTGCCTTGGCCAAAGTGGCCATTTACAACACCAGGGAGAGGAGGTTGACCGAGGAGGTGCTCTGCGACAAGGGGCCTCCTTCCATTCCTCCATCCGATCACATCTCCGAGCAGAGTTCCTCTGGGCCACGTCTGCTGACTCCTTGGCTACCTTTGAGGAGCAGTGGGCACTGTCCTGGGTTCTCTGCTTGGTGTCCCCTTCAGGTTCCCTCCATTTAGCCCTTTGACCTGCACGCCCATCCCTCTTTTTTCATTCGTTGTCCCCCGTAATGAGTTGAGTCCTGGGTTCAGTAGCTCCTCCCCTTAGGCTGGGCCTATCCACATCCTGGTACTCAAATAGTACTGAAGCCCTAATTGAGGGGAATTGGAGCTGGCTGAGTAAGCCTTCATGGAGTGGGCCAGTAGGGAGCAGCTGCCGGGCTCATTAGCAACGTGCTATGAAGGCTTAGAGGAAGGACATGCAGGGGGTGGAGCAAACAGTCTGAAAGGGAGAAGCCACAGTAGGAGGGTGGGCTATTCTGGGTCAGTGGCTGAAGCTGTGAGGCCCCTGAGGCTGCATGTCAATAGACTGTGGTGGGTAAGAACCTGTAAATAAAGGGCACTGGTGGGAGCACAAAGCCGAAGTTTGTGAGTGGTTTTTGTGAGCAGAGGACCTGAGCAGCAGGAGGACCTCATGTGAACCTGCTACACAGTCCTATAAAAGATATTTCCTCACCCACCTTGTCTCTCTGCAATTTGTTTAGTAATTCCAAAGATCAAATGATCATTCACAGCTGAGAGAATTTTGCAAAACCTATCTGGTTAGAAAGTGTTTTTTATTGTAAAGGTTATTTAAAGATGCTATCATGACATAACTCTCATTCCTGCTCCCCAGTGCAAGACAGGGCTGACTCCAATAGCTCAAAGTTGTTGGGTTTTTTGGACACTCTAAGGCAGTAGTGGCTAGTGCAGAAGCTCACTCTCTGCAAATAGGTAGTTGTGAATTACCAGTTGCTACTTCTTGAGCCCCCAGAACTATCTTATGAGTTCTTTCTTGGTTGCCCTCAAAGGAGATCCCCGCAGGAGCTGTCCTGCAAACTCTGTTCAGATTCTGGTCTGGATCGCTCTATTTCTCTCATAGTCTTCTATTGCACCCATTACTATTGTAGCTGTTTTGACCTACAGGTTCAGAGTAGCTCTCTTGAAGTCAATGGATGAAGAATACAGCATATTCTCTCAACTTAAAGTACTTTGAGTATAAAATGAATTTTCTGAGAATTTACAAGTATATATGTAATCAGCTTATGCATTAAAATTAACTTTAAAAGGGTCCTTGAAGAAATAGGGCACCTTATGTCAGACCTTTTTTGTCCCAAATGATCTCAATAATGGGACAACACAGACTTTTATAACTTTTCGTACCGTTAATGAAATCTTGTACAAAGGCTACAGCTGAAAAAATTAGCTTGTAATCAAGTTAAGTTGTCAATGACTGCAAATTGACAGGGCTAGATATACAGCTCACCATACTGTTTAATGGGACCATTGTGATATCAGAAGTAACTCAATTAATTATCCTTCCTCTAGAAATATGTTGCACTTCTCTTAATTATATTGAGTCAAAGGTATGAGGGAGACTGGACTCATGTCAAGATTTCTTATTGGTAAATGACCTGTATATAATCTATTATAATCACAACACTTTGTTAAACAGGTGACCTACAGGTGAATGGTCACAGGTGAATGGTCATATTAGCACAATAGCGATGTTTTGAGGTATCTATTCACCCAATAAATGGTATATTTAGAATGGGTCCTATAGATAGATTATGTACTTTTAAAAAAGCCTATACTTGAAGAGCATTACAGATGCAAAATTGTGTTTAGACGATAGGCAATGCCAGAATTAAGGTTAACCATGAGGCCTTAATTCTGCCCCCTTGTGCTTTGTGCATTAAGATGATAGTCTTTAATGACATATTTTTCACCACATGGGTGAGCAGCAGATTTTCAGTGCAGGACCTTCAAATTATCAGCCCAGATCTTTTCCACTTAAGCTAATGGAATAATTGGTAGCTGGAGAAGGCAGTGGGAAACCAGGGGTTGCCAAAGGTGGGAAGTATGTAACTTGACTGATATAAACTAAAACTTCTTCAGGTGATGGTCCCTAGGTGTACTATCCCCAAGTTTACTCCTCCCCTAGTAGACTCCCTTATCCTTTTTCAGCCCCTGTCCCCAGTTCTGTTGGTTTTTCAGACCCTGCCCATTCTTTGCTTCCTTTCTGTGTCTCTCATTTTGATCCCCTTTCTCTATCTCCTCTTCTCAGTTCCACATTTCTCTTCCTTCGGTCTCTGCCTGTTACTTTCACTGAGACAAGACGGGTGAGGTAATATCTTTTATTGGACGAACTACAGACAAGCTTTCGAGTTTACACAGAGCTCTTCTTCAGGATTGTTTTCACTACCACCTTCTTCTGTCAGGGTATCCTTGCTGGCTAGGCACCACAGCAGTTTATAGTGGCCAGCATGAGGGACTGCAGCTTTTGGCCACAGGTGCAGAAATATGTATTATGTAAAAACTGGACAGCTGGTAGCCCTATTGATTTTATTAGGGAAAAGGTTCTGCTGACTTGAGGGATGTGAGAATGGTGTTCTGGGGAAGAATGAGCTAGCTTGTAGATTTAGCAGTGCTGAGATAGGAACCCTAGGAGCAGCTTTGGGAGAAGTTTGAGCATGGACTTTAACTTTTTGTTGATAAAATTAAACGCCAGAATGGGGGTGAGGTTTTGACTTGACCATGTGCAGCAAACTTCTTGTTTCAGTTCAAGTTGGAAGAGACACCCACCTACTGACATTATCTCTAGTAATTCCTTTTGACAAATGTGAACATATGTACTTGCATATGTTTCGTAACTGATATACTTACTGGAAATCTGCAGTATGTGTGTCTTAGGGGTTTTTGGTTGCAGTTAAAATTCATAAATTGTGAGTTAGGATTTAAGTGCTTTGTTAAATTCATTTATCTGAAGAATAAGAATATTTAAATATATAAATTACTTTTACATTTATACACACTTTAAGGTTCCTGGTAGAGTGGTGTAAAGATGCCTTATTCTTTAACATTTATATTGTGGGAATGCCTAAAGGCAATGACTAGGGGGTTCCGTTGTGCTAAGCACTGTACAAATGTATAATAAATGACAGTCCCTGCCCAAAAGACTTTGCAGTCTAAAAAAGACATAACAGATGGATGACGCAAACAAGCAGGCTAGGGTGGTTTTAAGGGACACAGTAAAAAATGAAATAGGATGTTTCAAAAGATTGGTTAGTGGGATTATTTAACGAATCTAGGTTTTATTAACATGTCTGTTCTCCACTAAAGGCACAAAATCAAATAAATCCATGCGCTTCCAGAACTTCCTCCCGGGCCTGAGAATGGCAATTGCTTTGCCAGTATTGCCACATATTACATTTAGTTTTGTCAAATTATCTTCTTGTTTCAGGAGAGAATTTGGAGGGTGAATATCAGTTTCAGGATGCTTTCCTTGCTATTGTCTTCCCAAGAACTATCCTTGCCTCACTTATCTGTTTAATTTCCATTTTAGTTTTAAATAGACCCTTAGCTGTGGCTAGTTTGGATTTCCCATTGGGATGCTTATGGAAGGTATTGGTACTATTATTAATATTTTGAATTTGTTAAATAGATAGTTAAATAGAAACATTTAAAAAATCTTCCCCTCTGCCAGGCAAATTACAGCAAGATCCCATTTCTGTACTTGCTTTGGTAAGGACATCTTAGTGCTATCAAAATATGTGTTCCAAAAACTACAAGATAATTTGTATTCCATAACTTTCCTTAAATTTATGCCTGGGTCGAATGTGTTACTCCAGCATTTTCTGAAGAATTGCGCTGGAATTTTCTAAGTGACCAAAATGTGCATGTATTTTGCAAGTCAATAGGAGAGAGTGTTTAACTGCCTCCTCATCCTTGAGTTACATACAAACAGGTTCACATAGTGCAAACATGGCATATGCTTGAATTAGTTCTCTGATCCTGCCATTACATGGACAGTGATGATAAAAGCAGAGAAAAGGCCTTGGGAGGTAAGCCATGCAGTGATTTGCTCTTTATTTTTGGTAGTACGTTAGCTGCTTTGTGAAAGCCAGAGATGTAAAGTGCACTTTATTTTGAAAAATCACAGCCAATGGCTGGGACAGATGCTCTTTAGAAAGACATTCAGTGATACTACATTCAAGTAGTCAAATGTTTTTCCGCTTATCTACATATTGCTTGCTATATGATTCTATTTAGCTAACTTTGTCATATCTTATTTTATTAATAACTGGTTGCTTCTCAGAACAGTCATGATTGGTGTGCGTCCTCTTCTCCTGTTTTCTTCTTCAATTCTGTCCTCTCAATGAGTACTTTCCTTCCCTCCCCACCTCTGTTGCTCTATGAAAAGCTCATTATTACTCTTTATGTTTCCTCTCCTTTCATTTGCATCATGTATTCCTGGTATTGGTTGGGGACCCTTAAATAACTCAAGTTTTATTTTTTAATTTAGAACCAAGTATTTGATCCACATTTAAAAAGAAATTTGTAATTGTTTTGTCATTCTAGTGTAATCCTATACATCACATGCTGTATATCAAAGGTTAGAAGGTAAACAAATGTATTAAGAGGGGTAAAGACTGTTTCATATATAAACTAAGTTAGATAACATTTTTTAAAACCCCTCATTAGTGCAGTTTTCATTGTTGCAAAGCTAAGCACTGAAAAGTTATTAAATTTGTAGAATCAAGCGCTTAAGGCCAGAAGGGACTATTAGATCATCTAGTCTGACCTTTGTGTCTCAGGGCACTACATTTCACCAAGTTAAACCTGTACTCAAACCAATAACTTTTGTTTAACTAAGCCATAACTGGTGTCTTGGGTAAAGCGTATCTTCTAGAAAGGCATCCAGTCTTGATCTGAAGACAGCAAAAGATGGAGAATCTATCATTTCGTTTGGTAGCTTGTTCCAATGATTGATCATCCTCACTTAAAATTTCGTGGCTTATTTCTAATTTAAATTTCTGTCTTCAACTTCCATCCATTGGTTCTTGTGATAATTTTCTCAACTAGATTAAAGAGCCCTTGTGTATTTGGTATTTTTCCTCCCCATGAAGGTACTACATTTTGTAATTAAGTCACCTCTTGATCAACTAAACAGATTGACCTCCTCAAGTCTCTCACTGTAAAGAATTTTTTTCAAGCCACGTCACTTCTAAATCATTTTTAAGGCTCTTCTCTGCACATGTTAAAGTTGCTGCATTGCTTTTCAAATTTGGTGGAAAAATCAGAAAGATGACAAAAAACAAAACAGTGACCTGAAACAAGTCATTCCTTAAAACAAAAAAAAAGGGGCGGGGGGCACTACACAAAGCACTTCATTCTTGTTTGGCATCACAGCGGCACTGTTTCGCTTTCCCCCATCTGTATCCCACACATCTGTTTTAACTGTGAGCAGCTGAAGCAGTCAGTTGTTATGACGCCTTAGCAAGGAGTAGGCATGCGCCCTCCCACCCCCACTGGTGATGCAGTTCAATAGCTCAGAACACTGAGATCGTCATCCTGAGTCAGTAGTGCATGCAGGGTTCAGCATCAAGAATGGAAATATTATCTACTTAATTCTGGAGAAATAACCATTTTTATCCATTATTTATGACTGATAGTGGTTTTATCCATTTTACCTGGATGTATTCCAGCCTGCACCACAGTAAGGAAATCCACTAGAAATACACTTGGGCCCCTTTTGATGCTGATTCCTCGTTGATGATTACTTTTTGAGATCTGTGGGTTAGCCAATTCTTAATCCATTTGTTGTGGGCTTTGTTGATAATGTATAGTGTTGTTTTTAAAAAATTCAGAATGTCATGCAGTACTAGGTCAAAATCTTACAAAAGTCTATGTGTATTACATTTATGCAGTTCCCTTTATCAACCAAATTTATAATCTCAAAGAGTGAAATCAGATTTGTTTGACATGACCTGCTTTCCCTAAAAACAGGTCTGGCATTTAAATTATATTCCTGTCCTATCTACTATATATGGTCTTTTAGCCAAAGCTGTCCTTTTTCTTGATTGTAGACTTGTTTCATTTGGGCCATGTAATAGACTTCTTTAAGAACTCCCAATTTCATTCATACTTTTCTGTCTAAATTTTTCCTCTAAATCAATTCTAATCAGAATTTTCCTGAGCTTTGGGAATTTAGCTCTTTTGAAGCACTGTTCTCCGTTTGCCTATATTGAATGTAATCAGGTCCTAATCACTCGTCCATAGGCAACCACCAACTTCTACTCCAGTGATCGATTGATTTTGTTTTTGTTTTGGGTAATATAATAAATTGTCTGGAGCGTTTCTCTGCTGGAGGGAATAATCCTGTATTTGATTGCATTTGACTGTCTTTGGAAAGGTTGAAGATATAATCCAAGAGATGATGTGGAGAAGGAGCTTTTTTGTAGATGATCCACTGCCTGATTGAGTTTAGTCATAGGCTATTATAGGCTGGGCGAATTTAAGCCTCTCCAACCAGCTGCTGCTGGAAGCTCCTCCACCTCTCCTCCCCACCCACGCTCCACCCCTGGCCTCCACATGTCACAGCAGGGAGGAGTCGGCCTGGCCCCGCCCACCCCTGGTGACCCCAAGTAGTCTGGGGGGTCCAGGCATGCCCTGCTCCTGCTTGGCCCTTTCCCACGAGGCTCCCCACCCACTGCTCATTACTCTTCATCCTCTCCCCCAAGATGTGCGAGTGGCGAGCGGGGAAGGGGGTAAAGAGGTGTGAGCAGCAGGTGGGGGAGCAGGCCAAGTGAGAGTGGAGCCCGCCTGGATGCCCTGCACTGGCTGGGCTTTACACCACCAGGCAGGGAGGGCAGGTGCCTTTTGCTTTCTGGGGGTGCAGTACATGCCTCACCCATGCTAGGCCCCACACTATGTTCCCTACAGTGCTGGAAGGCAGTAACTTCAGTGCCGAGCTCATCCCGGGCTGGGTCTGCTGTGCGCAGAAGCAGCTGCTGAGGGCAGCTAGGCCAACTCCTTCCGCGATGACATGTGGAGGGCAGGGGTGGAGCATGGACAGGGCCTCAGGGGAGAAGGGATGGGCTTGGGGGAGGGCCAGTGCCCAGCTTCCCGAAAGGCAGGCATCATGTGCCATCCATGAGTTTAGTTAATTGGTCCTGTTGAATGTGTAATGTTGCTAGGTAATACATATTTTGGTAAGATTAAGTGTCAGCATGCCTTGAATAGGTTCTTGAATAGGTGTGTTTTATTAAATTTAAAGAAAATTTTAAAAATAAATTTGGATTCAGGAGGTGGATGGGATTGGCCTTTGCATTTAACACCTATGGTTTGATAAGTGTTTCCCAAACTGCTGAAAGCTGAGCCCTCCTTCCCCCTTTTTCAGGAAATGATACGAATCACTCCTTCCTATGTCATAGTCATACCGTTTAAGGCCAGAAGGGACTATCAGATCATCTAGTCTGACCTCCTGTGTATCATAGGCCACTAACACCCCCCTCCCCCAGCACCCACCCACCCACTAAAGCCAACAAGCAAAATTAGACCAAACTATTACAGCCCACAGGAGACTAGACTATTATATGCCACCGGCAGAGAATAGGAGGGATGGAGGTGCTACCAATGCCCAAAGCCCCTGCAATGGAAAGGAATTGATTAAGTGATCTATATACAGATAATCCTGGCAAGTGACCTACACCCATACGCTGCAGAGGAAGTCGAACCCCCATCCCCATAGGTGACTGCCAATGTGACCTGGGGGAAAATTCTTTCCTGTCCCCACATAGGGAGAGCAGTTAGACACTGGGCATGTGACCAAGAACCAGCTAGCCCAGTGCCTGAGAGAAAGAATGCTCACTGTTGCCTCAGAGCACCAGCCTACCCTGTCTGGTGTCCCATGTCTGAAGCATCAGAGGAAAGACACCCCCCCCCCCCCAAACCCAAAATATTAAGTGAAGCTAGACAACTTCAGACTAGAAAGAAAGCACAGATTTTTAAAAGAGAGGGTAATTAAACATTGGAACAACTTAACTAGGGAAGCAGGTCATCTTCTTTGGGGATGTCTGTATTCTTGTTTATGGGATTTGTTGCCATAGGGATTGAGCTTTTGATCTACCTTGAAAAACTGAATCTGGCATGCAGGTGTTGGGAGTGCACAAGTATTCTTGTGTGAGGGTGATCCATTGCCCTACTCTTATCCTCTCAATTGCCTCAGTTCCTTTGCTAGTGTTGCAGAGAATGAACAGAACTTGCACTATTGTGTCCTCAGGAGTACAGCTCTATTTAGTGTCCTTTAAATAAGCCCCTAAGGGCTTCAAGAGGTGTCTGTTGCATGGCAATCATACCCTGTTTGGTGCCTTCTATTTCTGGGTGAGCCACACTCTGTTATATGTTGTGCAGCATGCCACATCTTTCCTATACAGCCAATGAGAGAGAAAGAGACGTGAGGCTCCAGGCTCATCTTGCTTGTCAGTGCCTACAGCCTGGTAATACTGGCAACAGGCCTGGCAGAATGAGATTTGCCTCCAGGCCAAGGTTGTCTTCCACAGAAACCAAGAAGCACCTCTCCCTCTGAGCCTCAGTGCCACCTTCTATCAAAGAGTTAACACTGGGATCTCCTGGGAGTGAATCTCTCAGCTGGCACCACCAGTACCCATCAAATCTACTACAGTGAAATTGGTACCAAACACTAAGCCAGCACTGCCTTATAGCTTTGATGCCAGCTTAGGAGAGTTTCACCCTGGTGCCAACTCTTTGCTGGCTTTAGTGCTTGCACCAGAAGTTTCTTCTGGCATCTCTGCATCTCACCTCCGGTCTGCCACCTGTTTAGGTTAAAGAAAGGAAGCACAGCTTCCCACAGAAGGGGTATTAAAAAAGTGGAAGCGCTATTGCTCAAGTACTCCTTCACTCCCCAAGACAGGAATATTTAGAGGCCCCTCAGACATCACAACTGTCATCTCTTCTCCACACACTTCAGGTGTTGGACTCAGCACTGATCAGCCTATTCACATCACAAGTTTGGATCCCTATTTACCTTCAATCTCTCTGTGCCTGATTGGAAGACCACTGTTGAGGCTGCTGGCCTCTCTGCTAGTTGCTCTTCTGATGCTTGACTATGTGCTTGTACCTACATCTCCTGTTCCAATTCCAGGTTCTCTCAGAGAGCCTTCAACACTTTGGTCATGAATCGGAAAGGTCCCTGAATCAACCACAGGACACCAGGCTTCTTCCCTCTCCTCAGATTCACACTTGATGGAAGGACATTTTTCAGGGTCTGCTGCAACTGCTTATGTGGCCCTACCTATAGAAATCTATATAGGCCCTCTTGGAAGCCATGAGATGAGTAGCAGTTGATGTTCATTCCTTGGCCTACCTCAGTACATAGGAGGCTGTGCTCTGCCCCATTTTAGTACTCTTGCCACGTAGCTGTAGGATTTAATCCCACAGCTATTACCCCAGCAACAGCAATAGATACATCTTTCAGCACTGTGCCCCCCTTTGGCACAGATTCCATCACCAATGTCAGTTCTGCATCCAGAGCTGACACATCTTCATTGCTGGTGCTGATGCCAGCACCAGATCCTTCCCCCCCCCCCCCCCCCCAAAAAAAAAAAAAAAAAAGTGCAAGAATCTTTCACAGTGAAAGGCGGAAGGCATTAGGAAACCTTTACATATAGGGGTCAATATCAACTCCCCTTATAATTAAACCCAGATAGGTTTGATGCTTACATTGGTCCCCATGCTCCTTTCCATCTCTAGATCCATGCTATGCGGCAGGGTGGGAGGAGAGTGGAACCCCTGTGGCAGGTCTTCCTCTTTCCACATAGGGTTCCAGCTTTTCTGGAAAGGAACTAGGCACAGTGTGGGGGCCTGGCAGACCTCTGTTGGATTCCCCATCTTCTTCCAAACCATGGGTAAAGTCAGTACAAGATACTGCTGGCTGTTCCTCTACAAGAGAATTCTCTCCCTATTTTGAGGAAGATTGTGAGCAGTCACTTTTGGGGTAGACCCTGGCAGCAGAACTCCAGCAGGAATCAGTTTGCCTAGTGGCTAGGTGAGTGCAGAGACCAGGGCCTCTGCATAGATGATGCTCCTTGTCTCAAGAATCCCAGATTCTTAGGCTTAGGGAGGTGGGATTCCTGATTTCTTTTTTCTTCTCCCTCACCCCAACCCCCCCCCCCCCCCCCAAACAAGTATTGCAAGGAAATACTACAGGTTTAAATCCTGGAGTTTTCACTCACCTATGTCACAGTAACTTGTAGAGGGGAGAATTCAACTCATTGTGCTCATCAAATTATAACAATCTTAACCATTCAGTTTATTTAAAAACTGATCTGCTTTTTAATTTGTTCTCCTGAAAGCATTTAACATAGTATAATGTACATTCTACAGCAGGAACTACATCCTACTGTGCCTTAGAAAGTAATGGCCCCCTTCTAACCTCTGGGATTTAGAGGACCTGAGGCAAAATCTTAAATGAAGAGATTAGTAGAATGGAATTATTTAGAGCATCTTCAGCAGGCCAAGCTTTGAAGAAAATTCAGGCAGCGTTTTTTGAAAAGTATGTATATGAAATTTAAAATAGGATTTCTCAAACTTTTGTAAGAGGTCAAGGCAGTACTATCCCCTTCTGTTCAAAGCATGGCAGTTGAAGTATTATTCTCCCTCTCTAGTGGGAGTGTTGAATGGAAAAGGGCAATGACAGTTTGAAAGCTGAGCAACATGATTAAAAAAACCACTAACTAATGCTTCATTTAAATGCAGAAACACTAAATGGGCATTTTGACTGCAGTGTACTGCCTGAATTATTAAATATCTTAGCAATGAAAATGAGCTGAATTTTGGCAAGCTGCTTCAAAACCTTGTGCAGAGCTTGCCTTTTCCTTAATTGCTGTTCTTTCTTTATTGAAAACTTCAAATGGTACAAATTCAAGTCAAATGAAGAGATCTATTTTCTAAATAAACAAGTCCTACTCTCTTCAGTAGTCGCCCAACGCGCTCTGTGGTGATATGGACATCTACTCTGAATGCCTGTCAATTTCCCTGTGAGATCTTTGACTTTGACCCAATGAAAGCAGAATGGAAAAGACCGCCCAGAAGACCTAAAACACGATGGCTGGATGGCATCAGCCCCCTGTCCCTTTCAAGCATTCTGCCCCCTGGCTCAGGATAGAATATCATGGAGGCACTGAACATATTTAGTGGCCTGTATGCTGTAGGCTGTCCATCCAACAGCATGAGAACTAACCTTTTGTAAGGGTAAAAATGAGTAGATCTTCTTAGTTTGAGATTCAAGAGGGCTTGAGTGCAATTGCATTTCTTCTATTGACTGGGCCTAATAACCCTCTGCACTTCACAGCTTTTACTGAGGGAAGCCCTACACCATCCTGCTGTGTTGACCAAATATAATTGTCCCCATCTTACAGGTTGGATAAATGAGGCACAAAAGGTCTAACTACAACAGAGCATTCTAAGGGGATGCAACATAGGACACCTTGTGCCCATGGACAAGGTGTCCATTGATGTACAAGTATTCACACCACTACTGTGATTATACTTGCTCTGAACAAGTTTTGTCACTTTTATATCCTGTGCTATTGCTGAGCCAAAATAGACAAACATAAGTGTTGCAGTGGCAAAGTTAGTCCTTCTGATGCTAATTCACAGAACATTTTTCCCTTTGTTTTTTCAACCAGATAACACTTTTTAAAAATAAAATATAAACCTTTGCTTTACAATAAACTTTTCTAGACTTCAGCATTTATTAGTATTACCATAGTACCTAGGAGCCTTAGTCATAGACCAGGACCTATTGTGCAGGCAATGTTCAAACTATTGGTTTCTGTCTCTACAATGTGAGTAGGAGGGCATGGGTGTGAGGCAGTGTCTACCCTAGTGCTTTCCTCAAAATTTCCTACCATTGCACTGGTGCAACTCTCCCAGTGACAGTAATACTGGTATACACCAGTACTCTTTGTTGCTGGCCTTTTTAAGCATTCTGTTCAGTGCAGGTCTAGACATTATTGTGACTTTAAAATGCTGGCAGCCACTGGACCCCTGCCTACACTAGTGTTCTTGTTGCTAAAGATGCTCCCCTATGGTACAGGAAAAAAGTGCAATGTACACAAATCCTTTGACTTCAGTGGGAACTGCTGGATTCTCCACATCTCTGGATATGACTCCACTTAGTCAGGTACTAAATATGGATTTAGTTGCCTAACTTTAGGTGTCAAGTTTGAAATCTTTGTCCCATGTGTAAGGTGCTTTGAAGTAAGTACCAAATATTATTACAATATACTCCAGAGAAAAATGGTCCATTTGAAACAGCTCTTTTGGTAAGGCAATATTAATTAAAATGTTTTATTCCAGTGTTAATGAATTGTAATGACTGCTCCTTATTTGTTCTGATTTAAGCTTACATTTAGGTAGTGCTGAGTTGTTTACTAGTGACTAATCAGATAGTAAATAGACATGTAATACATAGGTTTCTGATTAAGGTGTATATTTTCTTCATTAATGAAGAGGCCTCATTCAGGGATGGCATCATTCTGGTGATGTTTATCAAAATGATTCCACATTATGGACTTTACATGCACTATTCAGAATCTTTCACAAACTTCCAAAGCTTTGAAAGCTTGGAGAATGAAGTTGCTTCTTTTGAGCTTTCTGGTCCTGCCTGCTCCCCTTCCATCTTTTAAAGGGAAACAAAACTAAATTAAACACCTAGGAAAATAAAGACAAACTAAGTTTGTATAGTTTGAAGATTTTTTTCAGTTAAGCACTGAAGTCAGGGAATTCCAAAGACTGAGTGGAGTAGCTTAACTCATCCCTCGTGTGTGTACATTACCACATAGTTTAAAAATAATCTTATTTGAGAAAGTTTAAAAGGCCAATGTTCTGAAACCTGAAGCTAGCAGGAACTGAGTTTGGTCAGAAACTCTGGAAAAAAGGCACTTAAGTGTCTAGATAGAGATTTAGGCACATAATTTGAGAGACAAGTTTGGCAGTTGTCTTGTGTGGCTTGACCAACAATGAAGAGCGAGTCAGACCTGGGATCAGTCTTTTGCTTAGTTGATTACTAGACCATGCTGTCTTCATGGCTATAGATCTGCCCTTCCTTGTGGTCAAAAGTCATGCTGGCTGCTCAAAAAAGGAGCTGGCTCAGCAGAGTGTTGCTGGCTTCCAGGGAAATTGTCGTCAGAGATAGCTGTGGGGACAGCATTGACCAAGCTGTGAACTGAGCTGGGGCTCTTCCAGAAATCAAGTGACTTATAGCTATGCTTTCTCTGCGGTCCAAAGGCCTACCTTGAGCTGATGTACTGGAGAATGTGTTTTCCGTTGGTTGCATTAGATTGTCAAGACTATTATTCCCTGGAAGAGAACTACAGTGTTTGTTCATTTGAAATGAAAGCTGTGAGTGTTCTGTAATTTCCTAGAGCTCCCAAATAGTAGGGCTGCAGGTTCATTTTCAAAGTCTGACTTTATTTTATTTGTTTGTTTTTTATAGTGGCTTCTAAGCCACTAGCTTTATGGTCATTTCAGCGCTAATTGTTTATCATGAACATTCAGGTTAAAACTTTCACATCCAACTACTATAGGGCCAGATTCTGTCACCCTTAATAACTCTCGCTGTGAGTAGTCCCATTTAATTTAATGTGACAAGTCACTACTCCATGTAAGAGTGGCAAAATCTGTCCCATCAAGTTTCTTTGATTTACTTTCCCCTAATCTCAGATTTACAGGTTGCTGCTTCTCCCCTTCTGCATGCAGATAAATAGATTCTTCCACTAGCTGAATTTTTGGCACACTTTTCTGGGGAAAACTTGACTCCAAAACCCCACTGTTTCTATTTAATAGCAGGACAGTCCTGGGTTCTCCCTCTACTCATAAAATGAAGGCATTGTCCCTTCCCAGGAGAGAAGGCCAGGCATATGGTTCCTTTACTGGCAATGGTCTGGCCCATTCTGTGCTCTGTTACTCTAGCCACCAGCTCATTCCCAGGATCCAGGGGGTCACAGAGATCCTCTTTGCTCAGAGCATGAGTTGGTTTCTCTTGTGGAACTTGAGTTCCAGGACCAAGTTTTGGCTTGACTGAATTCTCTTCCAGGCCACCTGCATGACTTCTTAGTAGCACATGTTCCAAGTTTGTTTATCCTCCACCCAGTACTAGAGAAAAAGGGTGGTAAGTGAAAAATGTTTATGGGGTTCCAATAGATTTCACTACCCCAACACAGGGATTCCTTGAAGCACACCACTTTCTGGCCACTGTTCATTACTCTCCCTTTAGGCCTTTCTAGTGTCTTGCATGTTGAGACATACGGTATTGGCTCTCTGTTTTCTCACTCACTTTTCACAGAAGAGGACTTGGAGCACACAGGACTTCTAAAAGGATCTTATACTCCCCTTTCCCTATCATAACCACCATAGCTGACACAAAAGCATTCTTAGTGTTGAAAAGGTAAGCTCTCTGCCTCCTTACTTGAGTGAAGAGGATGAGAGGTCAGATGATGCAACAGTTCATGAAAAAGTTGGAAGCTATCTGGGCCTGTCAGTTTGCCTCTGAGAAGCTGGACTTTATAACAGAGGAGGTTTCCATGGTCCTAGTTCACTCCATGGTTCTACAAGAGAATGTTCCATTCCAGAGATTAGGACAAGTGCTCTCTCACCACCTTGACTTTGTGGCCGTCATTATTGGACATTGTAGCCTGACAGAAGTTTCCCCATCTTCAGTAAGTTTCAGATGATACAAACTCCCTAAGAACTACTTTGAAAAATAGGAGGCAATGCCCAGGATAGATTCTGCAATCACCTCTAGCATTAAAAAGCCTCAATCCTTTTTGAGAGCACTATGATAACTGAAAAAACGAAGAGAGTCCTGTAGCACTTTAAAGACTAACAAATTTAATTTCTGCAGGAATAAGCTTTCATGGGCTGTAACCCACTTCATCAGTTGTAAGGAATAGAAATCACATAGGAGGTATAGATATACATATCCAAGGGTAAGTAATAACAATGGGGAAGGTAGATAAAAGCAAAGTCCATTCACTTAAAGTAGTTGAGGCCTATTCACAACCATTGATTAGGAGGTCAGAATGTGTGAACGGTGACAATTACTTCTTGTAATGAGATAACCATTCCAAGTCCCGATACAGACCCAGTTTGATTGTGTCAAGTTTGCAGATGATTTCTAGCTCAGCAGTTTCTCTTTGAAGTCTGTTTTTGAAGTGTTTTTGTAGAAGTATGGCAACTTTCAAGTCAGCTATAGAGTGTCCTGGGAGATTGAAGTGTTCTCCGACTGACTTATGGATGTTATTATTTTTTATGTCTGATTTATGTCCATTTATTCTTTTGTGTAGTGACAGTCCGGTTTGGCCAATGTACATGGCAGAGGGGCATTGCTGGCACATGATGGTATATATTACATTAGTAGATGTGCAGGTGAATGATCCCCTTATGGTGTGGCTGATGTGGTTAGGACCAGTGATGGAAGAACTAGAACTCCTGCTCCACCATAGTGTATTATTCTAAGACATTGATGCCACCCAAATCCTCAATCTGAAAGAACTGCAAGCATAACAAGATACCAATATATTGGTTTTATTTATTTTTGTTTTTTCAGTTGAAAATCCCCTCAAGGAATTAAAGTATAAATTACATTAATGTTGGGTATTTATTTAAGGACAACATGACAAACAACTATAAATATTTAAAGGACCCTATTTTGCCTACATGTGACTTGTATGTATGATCTGGCTCTGAGAAACTGTGTTGAATAACTAGATTTTGGTGAGTTCAGTCCTGATCTCTATTTTTTTTTTTTGTTTCTCTTGAAGTCAGAATCTAAATTAACTTGAATTTGCTGTGAGTAGTCAACATTTTAAATTGTAACAACATCTTTCAGCTTATCAACAGCTCTCGGAATATTTACCAAACTGATGTCAAAGTCTAGTCTCCAAAGTAAGGGCCAGAATCTAATAATTTTACTCAGATTGTATAGCACCTTATTCTATAAGACGTAATATTGACTCAATAGACTGCTTATGGAGTAAAATGCTAATGAAGGTGACCAAGATTGGTAGAATCTGGTTGTAAGTGGGAAGGCTGTACAAATCAGGCACTACTTTGACAACCAGGGGATAAGTTGCCTCATCAGGAGAAAACAGCCTATTACTCTTCTAGCCACTAGGTTGCTTCAATCCCATGGTTTGTGATCAACCCCTTAACAAATCCCTGATTCTATTACAGGAGATCAATCAATTGGGAAGTCATTTCACAATAAATTTAGAGAGATTTCTTATTCCAGGATTGATTTCAAAAGATTTTCTCCCTTATGTAGTGTTTAAAATATGATTCTGCCGGTAGGCTTAGATATCCAAGAAGCTATAGCTTGCTGAATTTTGTTTACTGTACTGCTCAAAGTGCTAAACCTAACATACATTTGAAATAATTGAAGAGGCTAGCAGTTCATTTTCTGTTTCCTCCCATATTTTCTCCCCCTCCTGTGTTGTATTCTATCTAGTTGACTTGACCCATCTTGTTGTTCAGAATGGTTGGTAGGCTTCCATGTGGCCTGTGACTGATTTTTTTCCATTTCTTCATCTAAAGAGTTTAGCTATAAACCTGAGATTTTAAATATTTAGTTTTCAACTTAAAATTTTCCAATACTGCAAAACATTTAGAAAATAGTCAACTTGAAGAGAAAGTGTACAATCATGTACTCAAAAATGCTGTAACTAAATTCTGAAATTAAATTCTAGAAATCACTGACCTGCAACAAGATGTTTGTAGGGGAGAGCTTAGTAACTTGGATGCCTGTTCTATTCTGAGAAGTACAGCTATGTACCATATATCAACAATGTGAAAATAGACATCTTTCATACATCTGTTTTATTGCAAAGATTTACATCTCCTATCCTAATATGGCTTTCTTTAACAATTAACTCTTTTTTTGGCAGAGTGTGGCTGTAGTAATCCTCTCTATATAACCGTGGGCTACCAAAAGCACAAAGTGAACAAACTAAATAGAGGTATTTTTCTCTATACTATAACTGAAAGATATTTTAGAGGTTAAAACTTAACCTAAAAATAACACTTCTATATTAATGAGATATCTTTAATACCTTTAGCTATTTGTTCATTTTCCCTTTTGTTTTTTGAATATTTTTTAAACTTGTTTTCACTTGCAGTTAACTTTAGTAGCTTATCACTTCTGCAGTAAAGGCCTGTTGAAGCAGGAGGAAGGAGTTTCTCCTAGTTCATGAAGAGGTTTCAGTAAGGAGAGAAATAAAGCTGCTGATACTTTATAAACAATTTCAGTTTGGTCTTGTGCAGCCTTCAAAATCACTGGGATCAGATAGGGTAAAAGTGCTAATTTCTCTTGCCCCACTGACTTTATTAACTCTTGTTAGCCCTCTGTAAACACTGCTTTCTGATGGTTTAGTAGCAAAGGAATACAATTCTATGAATCTGGCAATGTGTCTTGTGTTCTGCAGTTCCCTGTATCTGAACATTCTGCCTCCTTGCTTGATTCTCTTGGTTCTCTATTTGCTGATCATCTTTCTTTCTTACTCTTGCTGCTTTCTTAAACATTTCTGACACTGTATATCCCCTACTTGTTTGTCCAGGATCTCAGTCCTATCCAGTCTTATCTGTGTTTTCACATGTTGCTTTTTTTTAATTGTACTTAGTTTTCTTGACACTTCCACATCCTTGTCTTCAACAAAGGAAAACGTATTTCAACCGAAGTCCAGTGGTCCCTCAGGTATATTAATCCTTATTATTTTCAGCAAGTCACCACGTTAGTATTTCAGGATCTGTATCACTAATACATTTGTCAGTTAAATGCTGGGGTTGCTAACAGATTTCAGAATTTGGTCTCAGAGTGAAATTTTGTTATTACTGGTTCGGCAGTGGGGAGAAGCAACAATGAAATGCCATTGGGAGCAGATGCAGTAGAAGCACAATGGAAGACAGTGCTATACATAGAATGGTTTTTTGGATCTCCAGTCAGCAGGAATAAAAAAAAATCAGTTAAATCACTGAAGGAGAACTTTACCACTGCAAAGATGACCAGTACAAAGCCTATGCACCACTTCAGTCCCACTTAAACTCTCAGAATAGGTTTAAATACTTCATAGGTCTTGTGCTTGCCCTTTGCATAGAGATGAGTTTCACTCAGACATTGTACTGTGAATTTCCCTGTTGACCCAAAGCTCAGGATTTCAGCGGGTGTTTATTGCCTTGTTAGCTGTGTTTTATCAGTGTGTAGTTTATCAAGTTGGAGGAGGCTTTTATTAACTCTGCTTCTAAAGTGGAAGACAGTGATATTTCTTTTTTAACTGTGGACTATATTATGGAATTCCTAAAAATCTGTCTATGGGCAGGTCTACACTAGAAGATGCTCTGGTGAAGATGCTCTATGCTAGTGGGAGAGTGCTCTTCTATAGGCATAATTAGTCCATCTCTGCAAGAGGTGGAAGCTATGTCGGCAGGAGTGCATCTCACACAGACATAGTGCTGGTGTGGACAGTGCTTAGGTTGCTGTAATTTGTGTGGTTCATGGGGGTGTCTTTTTCACACCCCTCAGCGACATAAGTTAGATCGACTTAAGCGGTAGTGTAGACCTGCCCTATGACTTGAAGCTAGTTTGTGGATTCTAAAAAACTCTTAAGGTAGTATGTGTTAATATGAAAGAAGGTAAGAGCTCCTTAATTCTTTTCAGAGGGTTTAAAATTTTTGAGATAGCCTACTAGGGATCAGTGTTGCTGTTAACATATTTTTATACTAGGGTATCTGAACTGGGCATCCACCTCTTGAATGCCCTCTCATGGCCTCATGTTATTCTGCAATAGCCCTGCCTCAGCTTCCCCACGTTTCAGGGCTCTCTCAAACTACCAAAACATACACTTCTCTAATTCAGCAACACCCTTCCTTGGGGCTGGATTTATTAAAATAACAATAATTCCCAACATAAAGTTCTCAAATCTCTATGAAGTCCATTCTCCCCATCTTTCCTGCTGGAGGTCTCCCAGGCTTTCCCTTCCTGTTGGAGCCTGTTCACATCCTACCTGATATTTGAGCATTTCCTGATGGAGTCTACTTTCTCCTAGCAGCCATTCCCTCGCTTGGCAGACCTCTGCTGAAGTCTCTTGCTCTACCTTCATGCTGGCTGTCTATCTGCCTTCTCACTGGATCATAGTCACTTCCTTTGCAGCTTCTTGCTGCTCTTTATAGGGAAATCAGCTTCTCCACACCCAATTAAAGCCCACACTCCAGACAATTCCAGGTGAGGCTGTTAGGGCTGTTTGGACAGGGCTGGCTGGCTCCAGCCTTCCAGTTCTTAAAGAGGAAGAACATTCTATCATAAAGTTATACACTTCATAGTTTGAGTAGGCTGAGCTTATTGCACACACCACAAGCTCCTCCATTTTCCCACACAAGCTTCTTGTGGCCACCCTCCCCTTCCTTTCTTTTTCAGGGACTTCCTGCAGTTCCCCTCAATCTCTTCCCTTGTAAGGTCTCTGTGTGTCCCATTCCCACTGCGGAGGATTTGAGGGAGATTCCTACATCTGAGCCATTCTGTTTAGGTGACAAATCTGAAGAACTGTCCCAGATTGAGGTGTTAGTAGAGGAGGTTTTGGAATAAATTGATAAATTAAACAGTTATAAGTCACCATGACCAGATGATATCACCCAAGAGTTCTGACTGAACTCAGATATGAAATTGCAGAACTACTAACTGTGATATGTAACCTATCACTTAAATCTGCTTCTGTACCAGATGACTGGAGGATAGTTAATGTGATGCCAATTTTTAAAGAAGGCTCCAGAGGCAATCCTGGCAATTACAGGCCACTAAGCCTAACTTTAGTACCAGGCAAATTTGTTGAAACTATAGTAAAGAACACATATCAGACACACAGATGAACATGAGTTGTTGGGGAAGAGTCAACACAGCTTTTATAAAGGAAAATCATGCCTCATCAATCTATTAGAATTCTTTGAGGGGGTTAATAAAGGTGACAAGGGTGATCCCTTTTTTTGGACTTTCAGAAAGTCTTTGACAAGGTCCCTCACCAAAAGCTCTTAAGCAAACTAAGCAGACATGGGGTAAAGGGGAAGGTCTTCTTGTGACTGGCTGCCTGGGGTGGACCACACTGAGAATGCCACACTCAGGACAGACTGCAAGAAACGAGGCAGAGAATCCCCCAAAACTGGTGGTTTACTCTATAATTAGATTCACCCAAACCAGTAACAAAGAACATCTGTAACACCACACTGGTTAATAAGAAGTCAAAAACAGTCCCTTTTAGTGTTGCACCTGTTTGTTCCCATCCAGATAAATTGGTCTAATATAGTGAGTGGTTACTGGAAACCCATTTCACTATATGTGAGGTTCTTCCTATCCCAATGGATCAGACACTTACCCCTAGGTCAATATGTATCTCAGAATGTACCCAAATATCACGCTGCCAACCAATCCTTAGTACACTAACTAAAAATTTATTAATAAAAGTTATCAAATGGTTAAAGAATCATATACATACAAATGATTTGCAGTGTTCATAGATCAGGATCATTGCAGTGATGGAACAGACTGCTGGCTTGCAAAAGTCTCTCTGGTAACTTTCAAAAAAGGACCACAATCCATTGTTCAAAGTACTCCTTTTAGTTGTAACTCCACAATCCAGAGAAGTTGGAACAAGAAAGAGGCAAAATGGAGATGTTTCAATCATAATTTATATCCTTTCCCATGTGCATGGAAAGTTACCGTCCCAAACAATACCCATAGCCCATGTGCATGGAAAGTTACTGGTAAAAGATGGAGTCTTAGGTCACATGTCCTCAATGTATGTCATTGCATGGCTTGTTGAATCACAGGAGCAGCCATTGGCCCCTGACTGTCTGAGGCATCCACAGAAAAGGCCTACTTGTTGGGATGAATTTCTTCAATGGCCCATGCTAAGAGTTGAGTGTCCTTAATGGGCTATCAACACATATCTATCTAGTCCTGATATAAATCTATCTGGGAGGTGTCACCCTGGCACAGAAGTGAGTGACTGGGCAACGAAATGGCAGATGAAATTCAGTGTTGATAAATACAAAGTAATTGGAAAATATAATCCCAGCTATACAAACAAAATGATGGGATCTAAATTAGCTTTAACCATTCAAGAAAGAGATCTTGAAGTCATTTTGAATAGTTCTCCGAAAACATTCAGTCAATGTGCAGCAGCAGTCAAAAAAGCTAACAGAATGTTAGGAACCATCAGAAAAGGGATAGATAATAAGATAGAAAAATATTATAATTCCAGTATATAAATCCATGGCATGTCCACACCTTGAATACTTCGTGCAGTTCTGATTACCTCATCTCAAAATATATATTAGACAAGGAAGAGAGAAGGGCAACAAAAATGTTTTAAGGGTATGGACAGCTTCCATATGAGGAGAGTTTAAAAAGACTGGGACTATTTGGCTTGGAAAAGGAATGACTAAGGGGGGATATGATAGAGGTAATCATGAATGGTGGGAGAAAGTGAATAAGGAAGTGTTATTACTCGTTTACATAAATCAAGAACCAGGGATCTCCCAATGAAATTAATAGGCAGCAGGTTTAAAACGAACAAAAGGATGTACTACTTCACACAATGCACAGCCAACCTGTGGAACTCGTTGCCAGGGAATGTTATGAAGGCCAAAAGGAAAACTGAGTTCAAGAACGAATTAGATAAATTAATGGATGATAAGTTCATCAATGGCTATTAGCCAACAAGGTCAGGGATGCAACCCCATGTCCTGGGTACCCTAGCCTTTTACTGCCGGGAACTGGAAGTGGATGATGGGATGGATCACTCAATGATTGTCTGTTCTGTTTATTGCCTCTGAAGCACCTGGTACTGGCCACTGTTGGAAGACAGGATACTGGGCTAGATACCATTGGTCTGACCCAGTATGGCCATTCTTATGTTCTTATTCCTTCCTGCTCTCATACCAAGGTCACATATTCTTCCCTAATACTAGTAGCTCTGTGTGCACACCTATTCCCACTAACCTCCATGGCATGGGCTCTGCATCCTATTCTTCCCCTCCATCTGTATCAGGGTCTACCATTCCCACCCATCCCAGGAGCTGCGTGCACTCCATTCCCTGCTTTCTTCCATGCTCCCTATTCTTCCTTTCCCCCTGCCAGTGTTTTCCAATCTCCCTCCCCATACAGGTTCTGTGTGCCCTTCCTATTCTCCTCTTCACCTATTCCAGCAGTCCCTTATTTTCCGCATGCATAGCAGGGGTTTTGTGTGCCTCCAATTCCTCTCTCCCATAGCAGGGTCCTCCAGTCTTCTCAGCAGGGGCTGTCTGTGAACCCTCATTACCCCCTTCCCCACATTGCCACCTACCCCTCTCCCCAAGCAAGGGACTTTTGCATACTCTCCTTTCTCCCTCCCACTATACTTTGTTCCCCAATCTCCTCCCCCTCATATTGGGAGTTCTCTGTGCTCCATTCCCTGCTCCTCTCCATTAGGGTCCCCCATATTCCGAAGGCTGTGGGCAGTTCCCCCTTCCCCATTCCCTTTTCCTACCATGCTTTACTCTTACTTTCTGTCTGGGAGAGAAGTCATTCAGCGTATTAAACTATATGAAGGATGAGCAGAGAGGAGCAGGAGTATTGTTATGCATGAAGGTGTTAATGGGTACCATCAACAAGTTCTTTCATCTGTAGATAATTGCAGAAGTGCTAGATGTTGTGACTGTACTAAAGAGCTGGCAAGGTTTCCCCTAAAATCAATAGGGTTCTGACCATTGAGGACTAGAACATTCCTGCAAATACTGGAATTGATTGAATGTGGCATTCAAAAGTTTCCGTGTTATATACAGCCAGACATCAAAATACCGTTGAACTGAGTGCAAACTTTTCGCAAACTCAGCCAACAAGACTTATTGTAACTGAGGGGAAAAAAGGACTAACCTCAGTTTAACTCTCCCACCCCTTTTACTGGTGCTGTAGGAGAAGCAATACAAATGGGCTAATTAGTACATGGTGGGGATGATATATTTGGGGAGGCAGGAGTCTACAGGAGGTTCACAGGACTGTCTTTAACTTGAAACTATGAAGCTTTCTGTTTTCTTTCTGATTATGTTAACTGCAAACTCTGCAGGCTGGAAATATGTATATATTTGTTTGGAGTTCTTTTTGCGTAGTCATTCCATTTCCAGTTTATGGGTCTATTGTATTGCGTATTCACACAATATACTAATTTTGATATAAGTATTGCTTTTTAGCTCTACAGAAATGAGCATGGTAAACTCTTGTAATGAAATTATGGAATAACTAGGAGTTTTAACTTGATAACTGAAAGATAAATTATAGCCTTTGCTATTTCATGAAGTAGTATTTATACAATTTCAGAGCCACAAGAATATTTTCTGTGTGATTATAAGAATTACACGATGAGCCACATTTTAAAGTATAAATACTACTAAAGTCATGACATTCTAAAATATAGACTAATTTGTAAATTAGTGTTGTGTACAGTACACTTTAAAATGTACGTTAAAATAAGTATCGATTATATTTTGCCTCTACTTTTTTAGATGTATGTATGCCTGCTATTTAATGTTATAGATCTTCAAAGAATGTAGCCCTAGATTTTCTAAATGAGTGGTGACTTTGTGTGTGTCAGTTTTCAGGTGCCCCACCTGAGGCACGTAAAGAGGGTGAGTGCCCAGCACTTTCTGAAAACCAGGCCCCAAAACACTTGTCTCTGAAAATAGCTGTGTGGACCCTGCTTCTGTGCACTAAAAGTTCTGTAGTGCACTTTGATATGCTCCTGTTTCAAATCAGGGTAGATCAAAGTACACTAGGGAGCTCTTAATGCATGATAGCAGTGTTCACATGGACCGTTGGTGCACAGCAGGCCTAGTGCAGGCTAGATTTCCCCAGCTTGCCATGTACTGACTGTGCATCTAGAAAAGCCCTTAAAGAAGATGATTTGCTGAAAGAGAATCCTAGCCATTCTAAACCAATACATGAAATGCAGATTGTGGTTATATTTTGAGAGGCAAGAGATACAAAAAGTTTCCTAGGGTATGTCTACACTGAGGGCGGCAAAGGCGCCGCCGTCAGATTGACCTATCTGAATCGACTGAGCGGTCAGTGAAGACCCGCTCAGTTGATCCAGAAGTCGACACAGTAAAACCACCCCCTCAAGTGGCGAACCACTGCATCAACGGGAACGCGGTTCCCATTGGCGCAGTGCAGTGAAGACGCTGCGCAGAAGGGAAGCACAGCAGTTGATGGGAGTTACGCAAGATACTCTGCGTAACTTGCGTAACTCCCGTCGGCTGCCGCCAAATTGCCCAGTAAGTGTAGACCAGGGCCTAGTTTCTAGTAACTTAAAACAGTGATCATACTTTTTATTCAAAGGTAAATATATGAAAGATCCAGATTCTTGAGCCAAGTTTCTTAGGGTGAAATTCTTTCCGTCCACCTAGAGCCTTTGTATGTGAATGCGGTTCAGGGGGGTTTAAGGATTCATTGCCTTGATCCAGCATTAGAGTGCAGGGCTGCCGTGCAGTGCCCTGTGGTTCCTTTTTTCAGCCAATGGAGCTGCATCTCTTTCATGCTTGTTTTACAGGGCACTTAGGGTGACCAGATGTCCTGTTTTTATAGGAACAGTCCCGATATTCGGATTTTTTTCTTTATAGACATCTATTACCCTCCACCCCTGTGCCAATTTTTCACACTTGCTATCTGGTCACCCTAAAGGCACTGGGACTTCTGGATCCACATAGATAATAATCCACAGCCTTTTCCTTGGTCTGTCATCAGAACAACCTTCTGTGCTGGCCCTGCATAGATCAGTGCACAGTCCTAGTTTGACATATTTCAGGGGATACAGAGACAGTTCCCATGTGGCTGCTCAGCCAGCACCCACACACCTTCTAGGTTGGTCCCTATTGAATAAATATATCTCCTTGCTTCAGCCTTTTAAATTTAAAAATAAACTGATTGCCAACTACCAAATGGATGGCCAAAATGACTCTGTGGTTTTTAAAATGACACTGCAATCTTGAACAATAAAGACTGTCTCGTATCCACTGTCTCGTATCCTTCAGTAAAAGGAATATCTGAGCGCAAGAAGATGTTTTATACTATTTCCTTGCTTTGTAAAAGGCAGTAGAGCTGAAAGTTAAATCACGAGGACATAACAGAGATCTCACAGAAGGCATTAACCACTTATTCAGATAAAAAATAGATGAAACTTTTAATGAATTTAAACATATATAAGATAATGAGAATTATAGTACTTTGACATCTTGGTTATTTACAAAATGCAGTCCTGATGAAAAAGCTTTTCAAATAGAACTGCCATAGTGTACGTTATGGTTATATTACAACAGCAGTTAAAATTACTTTCTAACCCCTGTAACTCAATGGAGTATTCAGTAGATGTTTATCAAATGCATTATTAGAATGCTTTGTAAGGGATATATGTGCAGCTATGCTAACAGGAATTCCATTGATAGAACTGTGTGGAGATGCTTGTAGCACTTAACTGCAATTTTTATTATTCAAGCCAGTCAGGAATACTAAGTTACTGTAGCTGACAAAAAACAATAATGGGGAAACAATCACCAGGGATGGTAAAATCCAGAGTAGCACCATATGAACTAATGAAAATATACCTGGGAAAGTCCTGCTGGGCAACATCAACTGAAAACACCCACATCCCAAGTATTTTCCAGTAATAAATAGCCAAACTGAAAGTATGACACTATGAAACCACATTAATCCTCGAACCTTTGTGTCCTAAGAAAAACCATAGATATGTTGCTGTTTGCTATAAAATGTATAGCTTCTAAAAATTATACATTTGTTTCCCTGATTGTTTGGAAACCATAGATGTACTGAGTAGAGAAGTCCTCATTCTGAAAGAAGTGCATTTCACTTAGAACAATTCATCGTAGAATATCTTTGAATGCTGTGCTTGTAGCCAGTCAGCATTCAAATGAGACTTACCAGGATGCACAAAGTGTCATGAAGCATGAGGGATGTCTGCAGTTTGAATGATTGACTATAGAATAATGCTCTGCAATTCCAGGAGATCAGGCAAAATCTTGTAATCTGTCACTCACCTAGAGGTATCTGTATTATTCATTTATTATGGTTTCAATCCACAAGGGACCTGAAGGCTTTATATATTTATCTATGTAATGTAGCAGTTACAACTATGGTATATATAGCATTTTATCATAGCTATTGGAAATGAAGAAAATTCCTTTTTAAATATGTGTGTGTGTGTGTGTGTGTGTGTGTGTGTGTTTAAATGATAATACTTTTGCTTGTGAAAGATAAGGGGTTAGAAGCATTAGCAATTGCAGATACATTTACACAATGACTACTGGTTCTTGTGTGTCTCAATTTTGCATGCTTAGCATGAGACTTCTTAAAGGGGCTCACTCTTAGAAGTGTGGGTGTTCAACAATTTGTGACAAATTGGACTAATTTTTAAGCGGTCTCATATTGGGCACCCAAAATCACTATTGCTTTTGAAAAAATAGACCACTGTGAGTACTGCATATGTATTTATTTCAATGTATAAGAAACTGTCCATCTTAAAGGTTTATGTGCTTTCGCTGTAATTAAAGCAATTTCACATAGTACTTGCCTGACATAGTAATAATCATAACTGCATACCTAATCACCCTTGTCTAAAACTTCCATTTCATCTCTTTCCCAAATGCCGAACAAAAGGGGAAGCGAGGGAACTTTACACCATTTGCAGACGTCTAACAAATTTGAAATTTGGTGTACTGAAGTGAGTTCCAGGGCTGAGGAAAACTGCCAGCAGTCCCTTGCTGTCTGAACCGGTGAACACAAGTGCAGTGATAATGTGCAGGAAGATAGGTGTCTCTGGTTATCAGAACGCAAGTCATGTAGGGCTATGTGCTATCCATGTAGGGTTAAGCCAAATACATTGAATTCTGCTTTGAAAGTAACAGGCAGCTCAGTTTAGTCAATGGAACACTAATGTTAGGTGCTCATGACCTGAGGTCCTGTTTTAGAAGTAAACAAACACATTCTGCACTAGCTTCAGTGTCTAGATGGTGTCACGATTCACCCCCAATGTAAAATGCATTATGAGGGACTAGTTTTGAGATGACAAAACTATAAATAACAGAAAAAGGATAGCATGCATCTTAACTAGGAATTGATGTGTGTGTGGTGGGGGAAAGTGCTTTTAGTTAAGAAGCTAAGTCTGGATTAGAGCAATTTTACCCTCAAAGTGCTCCTTCCAGGAAGGAGGAAGTCATTGGGAGAACCTACACTAAATGGCTGCAGAAATGTGCCCCTCAATTGCTCATTTTATCTTCCCAGACAGGTCCTGTTTCACTTGTTGTGAACTCATCAGTAACACAGTAAGGTAAAATGGATGAATACTGTATTAGTACTAAATAATGGAGAAAAATTGCTATTTCTCCAGAACTAAGCAAATAAGATTCTCCACTTTTGACTCTGTGCCCTGCATGCATTACTGACTCAGGATATCAAGAGCTCTTTGTTCTGAGCTATAGAACTGCATCACTAATGTGGGGCATGCATGCCTGCTCCTTGCTATAAGGCCTCAAACTGACTGCTTCAGCTGTTTACAGTTACAAGAGAAGAAAAAAAGCAAAACAGTGCTGCTTTGATGACCAACATGAATTCTGTGCCTTGTGGAATGTTTTGTGTTTATTTTTTTAAGGAATGATCTTCTTTTCAGATCAGTTTTTTTCTCTTTTTGACTGGGATGTCTGATTTTTCCACCAAATCTGAGAAGCAGCCCAGCAACTTTAATAAATGCAGAGAAGAGCCACAAAAAATGGAAAAAATATCTTGCAGTGGGAGACTTGAGGTCAATTTGTTTAGTTTATCAAAAAGATCAAGGGTTGTTTACAGTGACTAAGTATCTTCACAGGGAAAAATACCGTACCTGGCATTGAAGGGCTCTTTAATCTAGCAGAGAAAGGCATAACAAGAACCAATGGCTGGAAATTGAAGCCAGATAAATTCAAATGAAAAATAAGGCACACAAATTTTAGTAGTGAGGATGATTAATCATTGGAATAAACTACCAAAGGAAATGGTGGATTATCCATCTCTTGGAATCTTCAAAGTAAAATTGGATGCTTTTCTGGAAGATATGCTTCTTCTTTGAGTGTTGGTCCCTGTTGGTATTCATTGTGGATGCTCATGTACTCGGGACCAGAAGTTCTTCAATAGCACTGTCAGTTAGCCCAGACCTGTGCTCTATGCCTTCTCATGCTGCAAACTGAAGGTGTAAGTGGTGACATGGACTGACAGCTCTTCAATTCCTCTTCTACCACTCGCAGTCTGAGACGGAATCATCCTCAGTTTATTTCTCTTTATCCACTTGACATTTACCTGTGAATAATTGTAAATGTTGTTTCATTTTAGATAGTTTGCTTAAGTCTGATTCAGTTAGTAGAGTCTGGGATAGAGGATGAGGAAGGAACCCACCCCATTTCTCCTCAACACTGGACTTATACCCAGGGTTCTATGCTTCAAACCTTGCCTCAACTGCTCCAGGTCTTTGGTGAGCTTGGTGCTCTCATGGCAGACATGTCTTATATCGTCTTCCACATAGACAAGGCGTCCCTCTGCTTATATTCTAAGTTTGTTCCTAAGGTCCTATCGGATCTCCATCTGAATCAAATAATTGATATACCTGTATTTTATTTGAAGCCCCACAGTGCTGGAGACGATAGGAGATTAAACTTTGTAGATGTTTGAAGGGTCCTGACTTTCTGCTTGGATCAGACAAAGCCATTTTAAAAATCTTCTCAATTGTTCATTTCATTTGTTGAAAGAATAAATCACAAGCTCATTTCTTCTCAGAGACTCTTGAGGTGAATCTCTGGGTACATCCTTCTCTGCCAGCAGCTTGTAGAAACCCCTCTGCATAGTATCAAAGTTCACTCAACTAGGACACAAGCTGCCTCAGTGGCATTGTTGAAAGGTGTACCTCTTTCAGAAATGTGCTGAGCAAGTACTTGGAGCTTTGTCCATACATTCACCAGGCACTCTGCTCTGACTCAAGCCTAGGCAGGTGGTGCATCCTTTGGTTCAGCAGCCCTACAAACTGTGCCAGGTATCTTCTCCCACCTCATCCTCAATAAGCACTGCTTGGGAATGCCACAGTGAATACCCATAGGGGCAAGAACACAAAGAAAGGAAGGTTACTTGTCTTTATAGTATCCCTCTCTGATATGTGTGGTCCCTCTGGGTATTCACAATCTGCCCTTCTTCCCATTTGTTTCAGATCCTTATGTGATTTGTGGTAGAGTCATAAATGATGGGGCAACTGGTCCACATTGCCACTGATGTCCTTGGGTTGCAGCCCAAGGAGAGGTAGTGCACAAATGTGGACCAATGGACACTGCTATTGAACAATTTCCAGTTCCAGGTGCCTTGAAAGCATGTGCACCACAATGAGCACCCATTGGCACCACACATCTTGATGAACTCCAGTTATTATAAGGTAAGTAATCTTTCTTTTAGCCAAATGCAAGTTCTTGATCTCATTACAGGAGTAGCTGGATGAAATTCTATGGCCTGTGTTATACAGGAGGTCAGACTACAAGACTGGCTATGGGGCCTTAAAGTCTAGGAATGTTCACATCACTAGAGTAGTGTCCCCCTCCTGTGATGAAATTGAGGAGGCTTCATGAGAGCAGCTTGGCAGTTCATACATTTGTGACACATTATCACCTACAGTAACAGCCTCTTCTTCAGTTTCTGCCTTAATCAGGCAATTCTAAATGTGGTGGTCACCAGACTTTGTCCTTTTGTGGGTTTGCTGCTGGATGTTGACATATGAAGAGTCTGTTTAGAATGACCTCTGCTTACTTCTGTTACAATTCTGAGGATTACTACTCCAGACTCAATCCATTTGTACTATTGACCACATAAATGAGAACTTCTTTCGTGGTAATGCTTTACTGGAGACAGCACTACAGACATTTGACCTTCAGTAATTTGAATTATGGGTATAATATTTTATAAGACTCAAAAGTTTTTGAGTGTTGCGGCTTTTGGAAGTCATTGACCTGGCTAGGAAAAAGAGGCAATACTGTGTCCTGCTGGAGTGGTGGAGCCAAAAACCTGATCTTCCATCTAGTCACTTCCTTCCTCCCCTTATGAGCCCAAGAGGAACATCCATTCATTTTACTGTTGTCTCTAGTCTCAGAAATGAATTATGAGGCAGGAAATTATCCTTTTTTCCATTATACCAGCAGATAATTTTGTCTCTAATCTCCTGAGATAGCAATACTGGCACATGAGAATCTTTTTCAGCACTTTCCATCAAGTGGTTCCCCACTGCCCAAATGTTACAAATGTTGTTTAATGCTAATTCAGCAGTTTGCTATCTATAGCATAAAGATGTGTGATTCTTTAAATCTCAGAATTGTAAAGTTTTTGCATTTGGAGCTGGATGCAATGGAAATCTGTTGATGAAAGACTGTTATATTAAGAACTTCAATGAGCCAAGTGGTTCTTCTTCTAACTTAGGTATTTCTATCTTTATAACAACATAATGATCAGTGGATTAAAATAAACCTAATGCTAAAGAAAATGAGTTTGAGTCTTGGCAATATGCAGTACAGTTTATGATGTGTTTGATAATCTTTCATATAAACTATTTCAAAACACTTCTGGATTAAATACAAGATGTTATAAACCAGTAGAACGGTCTTGCAGTTCTCACTTGGAACAGAGGTTGAGAGGGGTGGGGCATTTTGTCTTCCTGATTCTAAGGGCTAATCTTCATTGTCTCTGGCTCCAAGGTTAGAACAACAGGGGGCTGCTCTAAGTTATGTCTCTGTCATAGGATCCTTAATGGACATTATGCCACTAGAGGATAGATGTAGCTCTGATCTGCTCTACCCTTCCCACATCTGACACTCCCTCTGTGCTAGAAGGAGTGAAGGACAACTGAAACAGGACCCAGCAGCCACACCAGCAACAGGGAGTTCCCATATGCCAAGGAAATTCATTGCTTGCCATCTGTGGCCAATATCTGGCCCTTTTGTACCACTTAAGCAGCTCAAAGAGGCCTTTGTTTGAAAATCTTGTTCTTGTTTGAAAATCTGCAATATGTTATATAAATTACAGAAGTCGTCATTTTATATGCATTTTAGGGTGAGTACATTAAAGCTGGTATAATTTATTTGATATAAGAAGGAACACTATGTAAAGTGGGACTGTTATCTTGCTTGTCGGTGAGCAGAGACAGCTTGAGGTTTTCAAAATATAAGCTGCTTCTTTCTTCTTTTTAATTTTTCCTTATGTACATCATAAGTATAAAAAATTGTCTACCCCTCCAAGTCAGTTTAGACCAAAATAGTAATTAAACAAAATAATTAAATGGCCAGGATGGAAGAAAATTTTTCCTTATTCTTGCAATCTGAGACTTTATTTAATCTCTCTTTTTAAATCTGGCTTTTGAATCTATGTGACTACAAGGTGGTCTTCTCAGTGTGAGGTGTATTTTCTGTTCTAGAAACTGACCTTTAGGGACTTTTTAAACTCATTTCAAGGGAGTCTTCTGATTGACTGATCTCCCTCACCCCTACCTGTGCAGGTGGAGAGAAGGTGCATATACTGGGGAAGAAAGAAGGCTGGAGGGGTATGAGAGGTAAGGGGAGCATTCCTAATAGTGGAAACAAAATTAAAATAAACAAGCATAACATGGAACTAACAAGTGCACCTAACACCACCATGATCACTTTATTTCTTGCTCCCCTTTCTCCAGTTCCTAATTGGAATATTAACTATTAGGTTGTAAACTTTTTGGGGCAAGGATCTATATTATTTTTAAAAATATTATTATATGATATGTATGTCTGAGAGACATCTAGCACATTGTGGGTAGTAGATGAATAAGAACACTGGTTGGAATATTTTGTTTTATCCATAGACTTGGATGTCCACATATTATGTTGGTGCTTTGGAACATCATAGCGAGTTTTATGAATTCCCATCATGAAGGTGTATTCTTGAAGACAATTACAGAAATTACCAGCTATAGCAGAGCTTGACTTGCCTCAGTTGATTTTTACCTTCTGAATGAGTATGAGTTACAGGTACAAATTAATTTAATCCTTCTAACCCTGGGTAGGGGATCTCATATTTTCTGTAGTGAATTTTACTCTGGATTTTGCTAGTGCATCTGGCTAATGTTTTACTGATTTGCTAAAATGCCAACCACTGAAGCCTATTGTAATAACTACATGTACAGATTTAAAAAAATTGTTAAATCACTATTTGGCAGTTCTTTTTGTTTGTGTTTGTTTTCCCTTGGTGATGTAGGATACCACTTTAGTGCTGTTGCTACCATCATCATCTTGCAATAGAATTAACAATACATCTGTCAAATAATCAGTGTGCAGTGAATGTGAATGTTGAAAATTAAGAGATTACTGAAGAGGAAGAAGTGGCTTGTTTTTTGGATTTTCAATCTGATTTGGCATGCATTACTGTTAAATTATGATAATGAATAGCTGTGCTATGTGATCATGTATAGCAATCAGCATTTTATTGGAATTAAACTCCCCATTTCCCATATTTCAGTCTTTGATATAAACATACATTTGGTGAATTTACACTTAGCCTGTTTCTGGCAGGGTCAGCAACATACTTGAGGCTGTTATTTATAGGCTAAAGTAGAGATGGTTCTCTATTATCAAGCTGATTTCAATTTTCTAGATTACAAGAAAAATGGGCAATTCGATAAAATGAGATTAGTATTTAAATTTGATCATTCTTATATGCAGAGTTAAACTTAACAGCAAATTTGGGTTTGAGAAGGATTCTTTCATTACAGGGCACGTTGTCAGAAGACTTTTAAGGAGTTTTCACCCTCCTCTGAAATATTAAGCATATATCAGACGATAAAATCTAATGTACACTGTCCAGGGCTCTCTACTCACCGCTGGACAGCACTGCCTCCTGGAGGTTCTGGGGATTAGCTCTGTCAGGCCAATGCCCCTTCCTGCGGTTGCACTCCATCTTGCTCTCTCTCTCTCTCTCCCTTTTTGTCTGCAACCCCTCTCTCACTCCAGGAGCTGCTGCTTTCTCTTTGTGATCAGCCCTCCAGCCAGATCACTCAGCAGTTTCCCTTTCTGGGGTGTCTTTCAAAGTCTCTTTCCACAAGCAGCATCACACAGTCCTCATGCCCACTGCACTGACAATGTCACTTCAGCAGTGACTTCGGCAGTCTTCGTATCCACTGCCATTAACACCACCACTCTGCAGTGGTTGGTAGGTGAACCCAAGCCCAGCCTCTACTCCGGAGAAGACCACAGAAAACCCCAGCATTAGAGGGGGATGCTATGTGTGTGTTTACACACAGATATATTTTATTCCAGATTGAACATGTCCTGCTTTCTCTTACCTAAACAGGTCATCACCTACCACTCACAGATAAATAAGCTAAACCTTTCATTCTACATAATAATGTCTCATGATCTCTATTTCTTGATCTAAAATAATCTCCTGATTTTCTTCACATATGTCAGATACCAGAACACTTTCTCTTCATTCAGGGAGGATTATCAGGAAACACAAACAGGACAATCTTCCAGTAATGTTGGTAGCTCTGATTAGGGTTTGACAGTGTTTGTTCTCATATCTCCTGGCCTTTTCAATGCAGCTTCATCTTTTGCTATCAGTTTGTCTAAATATATTATTTTCAGGCTCAAGGACCATTTCTCCATGCAGATCCAAAGTCCAAACCAAGCACTATGGTACTGAACTGCTAATGGACTCTAAATTTACTTGTTCTCTGGAGTTTCAAAGCACCCTTCTAGAGAGCAGAAAGCCTTATATGAGAAAGATCTGCATTGAAGAGGAGGAAGTTTCTGCCAGGAGTCCCTCGCAAAGCAAGCTCTATGTTAATGTCCAATTCTTTGGTTTTGGATTTATTTTTACGCCTCAGGAAATCTGGATTATCATTCAATTCTATCAGAGGCCATCTGGCAGGCATCTTGCACATCCTACAGATCTGCTCAGCCAGCCTCCTCAGCACTTTGTATCTTCATGTTTTACTTGAGCTTTCTTCTCTTTCATGCTTTCCTCCTTCCTTATTTCTCTTCTTCCCTGCCTCCAGCACTTGGTTTTTTGAGTTGCCCCAAACAAGTCTCTGCAGACCTGCAGGGATCAAGTGGTCCAGTCCAAAACACCTGCCTTATTGTGAGTACACATTACTTTGCCAGGTTGAGGTGGTTTCAGCACATTCAGCCTAAAATTTTTAGATTCCCCTGCCTGTGCTGCTGATTTATTTTATGGAGGAGGACTCAAGATAAAAGCAGCAATGGTGGGGAAACCCAAACCCCAGCTTCAGGATCTCCTGCTTCTTTTCTAGCTATGCATAACTCCATTCATCTCTATACAATGTGATATTTTATCCCTGTACATTTATTTCACTGAATATTGAGTGCATTAAATATTTATCTAGTCTCTTGGATTTTCAATTTTATACTTTTAAATGTGTATGTTTTTAACTATACCACTCCTTGGCATTCATACATACCCTAGTACGGTATCAATCTTAAAGTTAAGAAAGACTTTAGCTTATATGTTTAAAATTGCAATGATGACCTTGGCAAAAAATCATGGCATATTGGCTGACTTGGTTCTGTTCCTAAAAACCTGCATAACCAACCCATAATATCACGCTACACAATCTGTTTCATTCTGTCAAACAGCAAAGAATTGTAACCAATACTGGCAAATGATACTACACAGTTCTAGGCTGGATCCTCAGCTGATATACTCCATCTGAGGATCTGTCTGTCCTTCTATCAGTAATCCACTCTGAATTCATCACCGCAATATGCAGACTTTTAGTTGAGAAATGTAAGGGAAAGAATGGAAGTCCCAGAAGACATTATTTTCTATGTCCTGTGTGTTTAAAAAAAAAATCTTCTCTCAGATTGTCTGTTTAGGAAGTACTTGCGCATCATTGGGTATTAATACAGTTGAATAATTAGTCATGCTTTAACACATTCACTAACATGATTGCAAATTTTCATGTAACAGGACACAAATGTTTCACACAACTGACATCAAACGTGTAGTGTCTCCACTAGGATTTACAGTTGTGTTAGCTAACATGACTAAAAATTTAACTGTAGAAATACTCATTGTCTGTATGGAAAAGGATTCCAACAATGCATATGTTTTAATCAATGACAGAATATCTGCTTCATATAATTTAAATGACATGGCTGATTAATAGAGCCCTCTGGTGTAATGTGTGTGGAATCTGATAAATATATGTGTGCTACAAGAGAATTGTAAAAGAGAAAAAAATGAAACTTCTAAACTGTATTTCTGCCCCAGAGTGTTGGGACTAGACAGGGTGACAATGTCATGCTTTGTTTCCATCAAGTGTGATGCATTTAGTGTTATTGGATTTAAAACAAAACAAAAAAAGCTTTAGTTGTCAGTTAATATGGTGTGAACTATTTATTTTAATTTTGTAAGTCTGATGTGTTAATTTAGTCATTTACACATTATATAACAACATTTACATCCATTCCTCTAAACCGAAGCTTTCCTTGAGTTATTTTATGTTTGATGTATATATCATGTCAAACTCTAATTAAACATTCTCACTTCATTTTACAATGTTCTTTACTTTCAATTTTTCATAGTTTATCATTTAATTTTTTTTTAAATGAATAAACAGTTTCTTTGCCAGCCTGGAGCCTTTTCACGTAAGAGTTCCTGTATATTTTGTCTATCACTGTCCTTCCCTAATAAATGTCCCTCTAAGGCAAGATTTTTAAAAATGTTAGGCTTCTAAGTCCACGTTTTTTTTTACTTACTTACTGCCCGTGACGCCAGTGGCGCATAGGGCAGCAACAAAGTCCTTCCACTTCTGCCGGTCGCGGGCCAGAGCGCCTATTGTTCCCCAGGTGTAGTGATGGTCTTTTAATTCTTGTTCTACCGTTCGGCGCCAGGTTGTCTTTGGTCTTCCTCTCTTTCTCTTCCCATCTGGTTTCCAGTGGAGTGCAATTTTGATAATGGATCCGTCCTCTCTTCGTAGCACATGACCTATCCATCGCCAGCGTCTTTTCATAATTATAGTGGCCATGTCTTCTTGTTTACACTGAGACAATAGATCTTCGTTGGAAATTTTATTTGGCCAAAATATCCTAATTATTCTTCTGAGATTCTTGGTATGGAATGTGGACAGCTTAGTAAGATCCCGTTGTGTCATGCACCAGCATTCTGCTCCGTAGAGAAGCACTGAGAGAACACAGCTGTTGTATAGTTTCAGCTTGGTGTGCATGCTGTACTTAGAGGATTTCCAGATGTTGTTCATGCTGATGAAGGCATTCCGTGCTTTACTCAGTCTATTCTGAATGTCTTGCTTACCTCCGCCATCTGGGGTGATGATGCTACCCAAGTATACAAATCTGTCAGTAAAGGGAAGATCGTTGTTATTGATCTTGATGGGGATTTGTGTTGTGGTGTTCAAGGACATGACTTCTGACTTCTTCTGGCTTATCTTAAGGCCAACTTGTGAACTGTACTGGTTTAATTTGTCTGTTTTATCTTGCATATGCCGATAAGTCCACGTTTAGGTACCTAAAATAAGTGGCCTGCTTTCAAAAAGTGCTGAACATCCAGCAGCTCCCACCAAAATTTATGGAAATACCACTATTCCATTTCTCTGGAGCAAGCATATCACTCCTAAGTAACTCCAGTTCTTAAAATTAACATTTTACTAATAAGAAACTCACAGATTGTTATTGCCCTTCTGTCTTCTTTGCTTTTAAAACATGTTATATTGGAGACCCATTGGAATCCTCCTTCCCAAGTTATATAGATGATAATAGATCCACACATCTAGGGTCCTACTCTCCGTCTCAGGAATTACTGATATCTTGACTTAGCGAGCAGGCCTTGCAACTTGAGCAACTTCATACTGCTTATAGAATTATTAAATAAATTCAAGAAGCTCAACAGTGCCTTTAAGAAACATGATCTATGCCATGAGCATTTACACTATCTTGTGAGTAGTCGGTGTGATGTATGAATGGCCTGAAGCAAATGCTCCATTTGGCATCTTGATGTCAATTACAGAGCTATCCCTAGATAGTGTATGTCTCTTGATACAGTGGAAATGTTCAGAGCATCATGTTTTTATTGAAAAGAATAAGCAAATGAATCTCTTGAAGCATCCATCATCTGGGTGTGCAGAACAAGTTCGGGCATCGTCTTTCTCAGTGATTCAGTGTGACTCAGGGACCCTTTCTGTAACTTACATTGGTGCAGTTTTGGACACTCACAATGCCATTGCTTAGTACATCCCTGTATTCTGATATAAATAAACACCTTTCTATGACCATTTAGATAAACATGTCTGAGCTTTGATGTTGCTTGTTGAGATTTTCTTGACACATTAGTGAATCAAGACAGCTCAGAGTGAAGCATCTTTGGACGTATCCAGACAATTCACTTTGCCTCATCGCTTCAGGGTTCAATTTACAGAGTACCTTTTGGTGCTTATTCTAGCATAATCAGAAAATTTACAGTTCATTGACTTCTAAGAGTAAATTGATTTAAGAAGTTGAGCTTTTGCAAGCAGATAAGTGAATCAGAATGCTATAGCAGCTTAACAATTGATTATTGGATAGTCAGTATGCCTTCATAATTGATTAACTATATCAATAGTTACATTGGTCTAGGTACTTGAAATATTTCTAGGTACTTGAAATCTTTATACAGTGGAGTCTGAGTTTTTTAATCAGATTATTTCTGTATTTATCCAGCTTCACAGTTAGTCATGAATCTAGCTTGCCAAGAGAGCATAGGTTAATTGTACCAAGTGTTTGTTTTGCAACTTAAATATAGCAATTGTTATCAAGCCCCTCTTTTTAGATGCTCATACCTTCTAAAACTTTCACCTTTGGAGTTGAAATGTTCCATGCTTGATCTCTGTCCTAAATTGGTCCTAAATTTAAAAAAAAAGTATGAGGAAAGGCAATTCCTGGCTTTTATGTAAAAGGTGAGAGGAAAAATACTTTCACCATTAAAAAAAAAACCTTACAGCTTTCTGAACAGGACTGTTGAAATGACTGAGGTTTGAAAGTTGTGATTTAGCATAGAAATAGCCCCCACTCAGTAGTGCACCAACTTGTTCTGGAAGTAATTGGTTGTGCTTTCATTGGGTTACAAGCGTGTGAAAATCATGTATTTAACACACACACACAGTGGAGTTTTTAACTCTTTAAATGTGTGCCTAAAGAAGAACTGCAAATGTGGGAAGCTAACATTACAGTGAACTGTTCTAGTCCTAAGAATTGGCCAAAAATAGCCAGGACAGCCTTTGAAATAGCAAGTATTCATAGATTTTTAAGGCCTGAAGGCACCACTGTGATCACCTCATTTGACCTCCTGCATAAAAAGCTGTAGGATTCATCTGAATTAATTCCAGGTCCAATAGCTATGGTTGAACAAGAGCATATCTCTTAGGAAAACATTTAATCTTGATTTAAAGATTTCCAGTAATGGAGGATCCACCACAACCTTTGACAAGGTTTTTCAATGGCTAATTACTCTCTCTGTTAAAAATGTGCTTCTTAGGTGTCCCACATTTTAATTGAGATTATCTCAAACACCTCTCATCCCATTCTGGTGGTGAATACTCAGCTTCCCTTTTTGATCACATAATTTGCTGTAGCAACTACAGTAGTTGCTTACATAGGAACATAATATTTGGAAAGTGTTTGTTTCTTCATTTTTAGATATCTGGAGTGCAATAGGTATTTTGGCCTTTTGAAAAATGCAAATGGCTGCTCTTAAGTATTTTCCTCTTCTCTCTGTTCTGTTTTATTCAATTGGAAACTATGAAGAGAGCCAGCACTGTGTGACCAGTCTTCTTGCCCAAGGTTCATGGAGCAGTTTGAGAATCTCTGGTTTAGGAGAATGAGCTGAGTGATGTTGAGTTTTGACCTTTTTGGAGCTTACTCAGGGAGGGGCTTCCATGCCTTGGAGACACAGGCAAAATTTCTTAAACGCTGCTCTCAATCAAAATATTTTTTTTACCTTTACAATTATTCCATAGCTTAGATTTTCATTTTCCCACTTCCCGCCCTTCCTAATCAGGAAGTCTTTTCCCCTCACACTTATGTCCAGATCTCTTAGGTTTAAGAGGTGCATCTTTTGTGGAGCCACCTTCCCGATAATGGGCAGCCACCTGCAGTGTATTCGCTGTCTGGGAGAGGGACCTGTCCCACAAAAGTGTGCTCACTGCCATGACCTGACAGCCAGAGCCAGAAAAGAACGGGACATTATATTAAAATGTCTCCTTGTGGAGAAATCACTGTGGCCTGCATCAGACTTGGGCCCAGACTCTCCCCCTCTGAGGCCCTCACACTCTGCCAGGTCATCCATCAATCCTTATTCCCCATGTCCCCCAAGAGAAAGTTGTCTGGTTCTTGCTCAGATGAGAAGAAACAGGCTCCCTCCTCACACTCTGAGGCACAGCCCCGCTGAAACATGATCCCCTGCAAGGTCAGTTGTCTCAACATCATCTGACAGCAGACATAGCTCCAGAGCCATCCGTGTACCTCTGGTACTGGCATGAAGCAACAGTCTAAGACCCTAACCAGACAGACCTACAGCCCTCGGCACCATCTCTTATCTCTGGAGACCAAGACAGGCTGACTTCGGGAGCTACGGCACTGAGAAAACTGCCAGCACCAGTATCCTGTTCAACACTGATGAAGCTGTTGGCACTGAGCAAATCATCTGCACCATCGAAACTGCCAGCAATGAGCAAGTCATTGGGACTGGGAAAATCGCTTCAAAGCCCCAGCCTTTCAGTTATGGGCACTGCTTTCTAGTCACCTACAGTGAAGCACCCTCTGGGACATTACTGGAAGAAGAGAAGGTTGCTCACCCTGTGCAATAACTGAGGTTCTTCAATATGTGTATCCCTGTGGGTGCTCCACTATCTGCCCTCTTCCCCTCTGCTTTGGAGCTGAAACATAAACTGCGGCAGAGAAGGAACTGGGGACCAATTGGACCGCACAGTGCTATATATACGTCCCACTAAGTGCAAGAGGGGAGAGGTGCACATGTATGGTCTGATGGGCACTGCTGATGAAGATCTCCGATTCCAAGTGTAGGGGGCACTGCCACAGCTAGAGTGGAGCACCCATAGGAACATACATCTCGAAGAACCTCAGTTACTGCACAGGGTGGGTAATCTTCTTGTCCCTGTTCTTAAAGGGACAGCTTCCATTAACCAAAATACACACAAGAGAAAAATTAACATAGTATTGAAATTCACTTCTAAATACAATCCCGTTTTTGTAATGTAAAATCATTCAAACAATTAGTTATTCCAGGGACCTCACACAGGATGCCATTATATAACATACAGAAAAGTATATTAAGGTTGCAAAGTCAAGCATGCAAAAGTTAGGAAATGACAGAATTAAGATAATCCTTACAGCTTCAGTTCAGCCCCTTGTGCATGTGAATTATGATACAACCTCCTGATTACATGACCATATAGTGTTTTTTTCCAAAATTGGTCATTAGTACACTTTAATTAGGACCTTGAAATTAACTGCACAGCTCTTTTCCACTTCAACTATAGAAGTAACTGGCGGTGGAAGCATGCTGCTATTCTTTGTGAACCAGCCCAGGCAGGGGGACATGCACACTCAGCCAGTATTCTACTTCTGTCTCACAAATAGCTGTGTAACCCATTGTCAATCTGGATTCGTGGGTCTGGGACCAGAATGTGAGCTACTGTTTAGAGAGACAGTATAGTCAAGCTCCGATGTGGCACACTTCTTCTGAAAGGCAGTATGGTAAAGTGGATGCACCATAAGGCTGTAATCTGAGAGACTTGGGATTTCTACCTACTGGAAATCAATGTGTGCAACCTCTCAGTTCTCTTGAGTTGTAGCTCAATGACCTTTCCCATAGTTTACAGAGTCTTTTGTGGGAAGGATGTCTCGCTCTCTCTCACTCATTCACTCACTCTGTGGCATTCTACCAGCTATGTATGCAGACATGATAAACCTGACAGATATGTGACATTTGACAGCTCTGCCTTTTTATGTTTTTGGCCTACCTGCTGCTCTCAAGTCTTCCCAAATTAGCATCATCTGTTAATGTAATCGGTATGCTGCTTACTCAGTCTTCCAGATTACTAATTAAGATGTTAAATTGCACCCGCTGATGCCTTTCCTGTGTTTTTGGTTTCCCTTTATGGCAATTGCATATGTTGGAATCTGTGACTACATGCATGAAAAAGGTGTCCACTTGGGCAAATGCATAATACCTAAACTAGCATTATTGAGCTGCTATTGATAGGGAAGTACAACCTGAAAATAGGGAATTGTCTCTATGGCTGTCTAGGTCCAATAAAAGATAAAACATTGGTCCAATAAAAGATAGAACCTCACCCACCTTGTCTTTCTAATATCTTGGGACCAACACAGCTATAACAATGCTATAAGTAAACCTATGTCATGCTATGGATTATATGAAACAATTGGCTGTGATTATTGCTTTGAGTATTTGCTGTTCATTATTTGCTACTTGTAGTGTGTGACTGGTTAAGTCCCATGGTGGTAGCACTTCTGCTCTCTGAACAGATGACTCCTAAAATAACAAGGAACTTTCAAGATAGCCACATAAACACTTCCAGACAAATTATCATGAAAATACATAGTCACACAAATATTTGTAACACTTTCAATATCTACAGACACTTGTGAACTAAAATAGCTTCTATGAGTGTTCATAAAAAGTGAATAAGAGGTTGTGAATTGCATCAGTGCAAATTTGCATTTTTATATTTGAATGAATATTCAAAAATAATTTGGCATAGTATTCACCCATCTATATTTAAAAGTTTGATGTACTGCTGTATTTCTGTTCAGTATTAAAAGTGTGTCTGCCTTTTGCAGTGTTTTTGTAGCCATGTTGATCCCAGGATATTAGAGAGACAAAGTGAGTGAGGTTCTATCTTTTATTGGACCAACTTCGAATGGTGAAAGAGACAAACTTTCAAGCCTACAGACAGGTCTTCTTCACTTTCGGAGACCAGGCTCCAGCCTGGGCCTGAACATCTAAACTACTATTTTTAGCCCCACAGTGTGAGCCCCCCAACCCACCACCCCAAGCTCTGAGGTTTGCTGCCATGAGTCTTTGTTTTTTTCTTTTGCTGTGTCGAAATACCCTCAGTGGCCTGAGCTCAGCATATCTAAAAGATTGTCTGAAGCTCTGAGATGAAGACTAGTGGACAGCTAGGTTCCTCAGGCACAACAGAACTTTCTGTCACAAAGACAGAGCTTGTTTGGTGAAGGAGACAGAGCGTTCACAAGCACATGTTGTAGACTTTCAAAACAACTGCCAAAGAAACTAATGATCATCATAGACTTCACCACCTTTACTCCAAGGGCAAGGTGCACTTCTTCCACCATGCGTTTTTCTAATGTAAACACATAGCAGCATGTACATTTACAAAACAGACAAACAAAAACCTCTACCATGGGCACATCTACATCACATATTAAGTTGTGATTGTAGTGCAGACAGGCATACCTACACTAGCTTTAATCTAGCTAGTGCAGGTAACAGTAGTGAAGAAGTGACAACACAGACTTCAGTGTGGGCTAGCCACCTGAGTACATACCCAGGATCCCTGGTGGGCTTGTACTGGGGAAACTAGCCCACACTGAAGCCTGTGCCACCATATCTTTACAACTGTTGTTACCTGTACTAGCTACATTAAAGCTACCTGTGCTATAATTGCTCCTTAATTTGCAATATAGACCTGCCCCAAAATGAAACACTTCACTGCACACAATTCTCTCCTTAGGGAGAGGATGAGAGAGACCAAACCACACATGACAGATGTTAGTCACATTGCTTAATGCATTACTGGAAAATGCTCAGATACTGCTGTGATGAGGGTGGTATAAGAATCTATATAAAATAGTACAGAAGAATGTAGGGAATTATATCCTGGAAAGCAGTGACACTGAAAAGGGTTTAGAAGTGATGGATAACCAGCTGAACCTGAAATCCCAGTGTAATGTGGTGGCTAAAAAAAACAAACATGATCCTCAGATGTATAAACGAGTGTATTGCACAGAAATAGGGAGGGGATATATACCTTTTTGTATAGCACTGGTGAGATCATTAGTGGGATACTGGGTCCAATTCTAATGTTTATTCTTTAAAAAGGACACTGACCAATTATAAACAGCTCAGAAAAGCTCTACAAGAATTATTTTAAGTCAGGAAAACCTACCTTACAATGAGACACTAAAGAAGCTCAATCTATTTAGTTTATCCAAGAGAAGTTTAAAAGACAATCTGATCACTGTCTGTAAGTCCCTACAAAAGGAGTTTTATTAACTAGCAGATGAAGTGTGTGGAAACTGAAGCTAAACAAATTCAGCCTGGAAATGAAGTGAAATTTTTAACAGTGCGAGTAATGTACCACTGAAACAAGTTACCTAGGGATGTGATGGATTCTCTGTCACTTGAAGTCTTTAAATCAAGATTGGATGTCTTTCTAAAAGATATGCTATAGATCAACCCAGAAGTTATGGGCTTGACATAGGAATTATGGAGTGAAATTCTATAGTCTGTGTTATGCAGGAGTTCATGTTAGGTTATCATATCCCTTCTGATGTTAAAATCTGTGAATTTCTAAATTGGGCATATCATATAATTCCACCTCACTATCCAGAAGCTCCTTTCTAAGAAAAACAATCACTTTGAGACATAAAAGTAAAACAATGCAATGTTATTGTGGCAGGATACAGTGGCACCATCCTGTCCCTGGTAGAAATGGGATTAGCATCTGAGGTTTACAGGTGCTCCAGAAACAGAAGAGTGGCTGGGAAACAGCTAGGCTCAAATCCAGAGCTGTAGGTGTCAGTTACAAATCCTGAGCTTTTTGTTAAATTTCTGATACTTTTGTTAAATGTTATCCTTTGTCTATATAAACTTTAACCTGTGAGAGAGACATGATTGACTGGGGGTTTTTTCTGAGTTGTTTGACCATTTTATTTATGTATTAATGTTATTTATTTATTTATTTATTTATTGAGATTTGTTTTGGTTCAATAAGTGTTTAATTTTGTATTTGAATTAATTTTGTATTTGAATCACTTGTTCATTTTATGTGATAAATCCCCAAAATCAGTGGAATAGCTTTGCTGCAGCGAAAAGGAGCACTAAATCCAAGCAATATATTAGATTAGTGTGACTTTTGCAACTGGATTATATAATACAGCAACACCATCCTACAAGCATCTGTTACAGACTTGATCTGACATCACAATTCCAAAATGCATTGAGTATGTGTCTGACATCAAAATAACATCTTCTCAGTACTAAAGTAGTCTTTATAGGTAAAAGAAAAAGGGTTTGGGAGCAGAAACTTGACCAGAGGCGCTTAAAACTGGTTTACTTCCAAGAGGGTGACAAGACCAGAAAGGACCATTGTGATCATCTAGTCTGACCTCCTGCATAACAGGCCAAGAAGTTCCCCAAAATAATTCTTAGAGCAGATCTTTTATAAAAACATTTAATCTTGATTTAAAAATTGATGTCCACCACAACCTTTAGTAAGTGGATCCAATGGTTCATTACTCTCACTGTTAAAAATTTACACCTTCAGTCTGAAAATTCAGTCTGAATTTGTCTAGCTTCAAATTCCAGTCATTAGATTGTTGTATCTTTCTGTGCTAGACTGAAGAGCCCATTATTAAATATTAATCAAGTCACTCCTTAACCTTCTCTTTGTTAATCTAAATAGATTGAGCTACTTGAGTCTATTACTATATGACATGTTTTCTAATCCTTTAATCATTCTCAGGCTCTTCTCAGACCTCTATCCAATAAGACATCCAAGCACAAATAGTTGCTTATCAGTAGGGTAATGTGTAGACAAGTGAAAGCAGAGCATGGAAGTTGAATTTGGTTTCTTACTCCTCGGGCTGCAGACAGCATGCTTAGTCTCTGGGAAATATCTTACATCACCATTGGCCAATTCATGAATAGCAGGCATCCAAGAACCCTGGAAGAAGAAGAAAAGTGCCTGCCTTTTTATTCTGGGCCATCTTTAAAGTCTTCTACTCCTTTAATTCTTCTACAGAAGGCAGCTATTACAGTACCATTCTGACCAATAAAGGCAAGGAATAAGGCTGACTCTTTTGAAGCTCTTGTCTTTGTGTACCTATAGAGACAACAGAACTTAACTTAAAAGCAATGCAACAAGCATTTTTTGCTGGAGGCCAAATTTGATATCTCTGCCACACGTATAACATGTTGAGGTGTTTTCTTAACATGTATCTCATGCATGAGAATACAGAACACTGTATCCTCTTCTGCAACATATAGATCTTAACAAGGCATTAACTATTTTTAACAATCAAAAAGCATGTTTCTTTGATAGACTGTTCCTGCAATCTTTGCTGCTTAGTATGTGTAATTCAGTTTCTACTTGTTCCTCTCTCATTTACATATGATCATTGAAGGTATCCAAATTTAATTTTCAATTTTACCTTTCTGAGATGGCAATAGATTAATGTAATCTGACAATTTCCCTATGCATAATCCCTAGGAAATCCCACATATTGGTAGTAATGAGAAGATAGTGACTGGGTCTTATTCTGGGAACCAGAAGAGCAGACTTTAAAGTATTCAGCTTTATCTTTCCTTTTAATGTCTTCAAAAGACATTCTTCAATGCTTGCTGACAGGGCTATTTGTTGTTTTATTAAAAGACAAAGAAAGGTAAAGGAGAAAATAAATCCAGCTCAAGGTCTACACCAGCTTCTGCCAATATAGATTCTGGCAGATGGCCTTGGTGGAGGAGAGTGTACTAATGAAGGTTGCAGTAGTGATAAATGCTGCAGCATTTTCTCAGATGGAATAGTGGGAGAATGGAGCATAGAGAGACAAAGTGGGGACAGCTGGCTAAGAATGAGGTGGACAGAGTAGCCAGAAGATATGCTAACGTCTCAACATCCTTTGTCAGAAAGGCCCTGTGATGGGGCATCAAACCCACACAAGTCTTGAGTGGGTTAATAGGGGCTCTTATATACTGTAGCTGAAGGGGACCCAGGGATCAATAGGGCCTAATGGCAGATGAAGCCCACCTGGGGGAGAGTCTGGGCTAGGATTATAAACCAGGAAGTGAGATCAGTGAGAATACTTGCAGTCACTTTCTAGAGGGAAATGGAGTGGGCCAGGGATCAGGAGGAGATCTGAAGGGAGTGTCAGCCCTAGGGTCCTGCCCTGCCCTGGGCTGAGGAGTCCATCAAGAAGCTGAAAATGGTGAAGTAGCCATGGGGAGCTGAGAAATCTCTGGTGGTTAAGGAGAGGTGAGGTAGTAAGGAGCCTAGGGAAACAGCAACTGGGTCTGAGACTGAACAGACCTGGCTAGCTAGTCATAGGGGCCCTGGGTTGGAACCCAGGGTAGCGGGCAGGTGAGCCAGGGTTTCCCTACCAGCCCTGTAAAGTAGCACACTTGCTAGAGACCTGGAATAGAAGACCATCTGAGGCAGTCTGTACAGCTTGTTTGGGTGGTATTTTATTAACATGGAAGTGGGGGGGGGGGGAACTACATAGTGTCCTGTCCTGGAAAGAGGGACCACAGTCTGAACAACCAACAGATGGGGGCACCACATGGAGTGAGAGCTAATTCTCCGACCTAGCCACAAGGAGTAGCACCTGTGGTAAATGACATGTTGACAGGCCCCCAGTACAACTGCTAGCATATTTGAAAGCTGCTGCCGGTCAGGGGGATTCCAAAAGCTGTGATATTGCTTACTGTCCTGGTGTGAATCCTGGCTCCAGAATGACTGGCAAGACTATACAATTTATACCTTATAATTCATATAACATTCATTTAAGAATGAAAAGTTATGTATGTAAACAGAATATCCTGTAATGTTTTTATCTGAGCTACACTGAAGGAAGTCATCTGCTTCATTGGGTTTTCTCCCAAAAGACTGATTTCACTTATTGATGGTGAATGGTGGTGATAGCTGATTAATCAGGATAATATTAGCATAATTTTCCATTTAATGGGAATGCAGTAGCTAGTGCCATTTATTTATATTGAAGTGTAAGGTTCAAATTAAAGCAAAGAGATTCACCTGTAGGGATTCCCACTGAGTCCAAACCTCTCCTGTGTTCATTCTCTATTGTCTCCTCTCTTAGCGTCGGTGCTTTTCCTTATCTCTTAGAAGGGAGACAAATAAGAGGGAACATGATAAAAATGAATGGTCTAGAGAAGGTGAATTGGGTGCTTCTGTTTTTTTCCATCTTATAGAACAAGAAAGAGGCATTCAGTGAAACTAAATGATGACAAATTCAACACTGATAAAGCTTCTTTACACAATGTATAATTAGACTGTGAAACATTGCCATGGGTCATCACTCCGGCCAAGAACTTAATGAGATTGCTTAAATTATCGTTTTTTGCCTGTCACTTTAAACATATACTCCATTTTTGAAACCTGCCACTGGCTTCCCCTTATTCACTGCCTTAAGTATAAAGTTCTTGTTTGTCTTCAAGTCCCTTAACAGTCCCAATGTGAACCTTGGACCTTATCTCTTTTCATATCTCCCACAACTCCACCATTGATGCCCCATTTGTTTCCTTTTACCACACCTGTCTCCATGCTCTTCTGTATACTATCTTGTATTCAAGGATCCTTGTTCACAAAACTACCACCTTATTTTTATTCAGATCAGTCTGATAAACTCACTACTTCCGTGTGGAAGAGTTGAGTTCACAAGAATAATTTTTAAAACGTATTTTGTAACTCCTGTATCCCATCATTCTGTCTTTTCTATATATATCTTTTCAATTGTAAGCTCTTTGAGGCATAGACTGTGTATCTTATACGTGTTTTTATCTTTGTATCTTATTCAGTGCTGAGCACATTGTGGGCACTAAAAATAATGAGAATAATAACTTTTATATAAGTGACAAAGTAAGTCTGTAGCTATGCTGACAGCTTTTCACATTGGCTATATCTGTTTGTACTTAGTGTCACCATGCAATTCTTGTGCATGCTAACTACGGGTATGTCTACACCGCAATAAAACACCTGTGGCTGGCCTATGTCAGCTGACATGGACTGGGGGGGGGCTATAAAATTGCAGGGGAAATGTTGGGGCACTGGCTGGGGTCTGAGCCAGCTGACACAGGCCAGCCATGGGTATCTTATGCCGTGTAGATGGACCCTTAAGGCCCAACACAAAACCCATGGAAGTCAGCGGGAGACTTTCCATAGATTTCAGTGGGTTTGGGATCAGATTTTAAGGATCTAGTCCTCACAGAACTTGTCACTAGGAGCAGTGTTCTCCTCCAGTGAAAAGTCCCATAGACTTCAGTAGCAGTGCTGACTGTAGTCATCAGAGTACTCCTGTGTGGGCTAAATAAGCCGCCACTCGTGTTGTTGTTGCTGGTGGTATGGTGCCTCACCAGATGACTTCCTACTTTTTCGTGAGATCCTGTGGGGAGACTGGATATAGAGCTAGCACTGTGGTGTCATGAGTCAGAGTGCTGCTAGTGCATAGATGCATTTTATGGCTTTGTTTTCCTGCTAGGAACTGTTTTTAGGTGGTGTGTGTGTATATATGTTTTAGTTCTTGAATGTTTTAAGTATAGACATTTGGGGAAATGAGATGCCCCACTGTACCTACAATCAGGGAAAAGTGGCACTTGTGTGCAGGAGTTTGAATATGTAAACATATTACCATATCACAAGTGGATTGGGCCCTATCTTGCAAATTCTGGCCTCTGGGCAAAGTGCTTGCTACCGTGAGCTGCCCACTGAAGTCAATGGTTCCTGCAGGTAATCTGCACCTCCAAAAATTAAGCCACTTTCTTTTATCTGTCTAAAATGAAACTATATTTGAAAAATCAGGCCTGAGTACCTAGATCAGGAATGGAGTTACTTATTTCATAAGACTCAGTTTGCTACCAGGTTGTTCATAGCACAAGTATGTTTTTCTTTTCTTTTGTTTTTCCTCTTTTTGGTAAAGTTTTGGATCAGCAGTTTTCTTGTTAGTCACTAATCAGGACTGGGAAAAGTTTTTCTGCTGCAGAAGCCATGTGATATTTTCTATTTCACAATAACCCATATATCTTAAATAATAAAGAAGTGAAATCATCTATCTCCTAAGTCTGTCCTTTTGTGACATTTACAAAATGCAAATGGATCTGTGCTATTTCCCAGCCTGTAAGCAATCCCTTGGGAGGACACCTTCAGTGTGCCAGACTCCCAACAGCTCACACTCTTCTACAAAAGTAGACCACGTGACCTCAGCATTTCCTAGGCTGAGCCTCTTGGCTCTAGCACTCCTTTCTCTCACTATGAGCTCTGCCCAGTGAATGTGACTGAAGCAGAGTCCTGTTCAGAGGCTTTTACTCCCTTCAGCAATCAATGCACTTCAGCAAGTATCTGCAGTGACTCCATGCAGCATTTTCAAGACAGAGGAAGGTTGATTAGTCAACTGGAATACTGCACTGGGAAATCCTTTCTTCAACCGAGAGAAGCAAAGATTAAGACAGTCCATTCTGGTGAAAGCCAGGGCTCCTTTGAGCCATGCTACTGTAGAAAGCAGCTTAGTTTCCTTTCTCTGTTACTTTCCCTTTTTATTAGGCCTTGTCTATACTGAAGCGCTATACCTACTCTGCTTCAGCTGTGCCAGTGTAGCACTTCAGTGTGACACTACCTATACCAACAGGAGGGATTCTCACATCAGTGTAGATAATCCACTGACTCAAGAGGCGGTAGCTAGGTTGACAGAATTCTTTCTTTGACCTAGTGCTGTCTACACAGGGAGTTAGGTCATCTTAATTATGTCACTTAGGGTGTAGATTTTTCACACCCCTGAGCAACATAGTTATGCTGACTTAATTTTCTAGTGTAGACCAGCCCTAAGTCCCAGGTGAGAGCTCCTGTGTCTCTGAGGCCAGTACTTAAAACAGATACCTGATACCTCTCATCATTGTTCACGCTATGTTCATGAGTTCAGCCTCTGCAGCTAGGTGTTAACCTTTAGTCACTGGGGTTCCCATTGTTTCTGTAGGGCCTTCCATTGATACGCATTGGTTCCAGCCAGTACTTCATGACCCATTCATTTCACCCCAGAAAGTTACATGACTCAAACACCTAATGTATCCTGCTCTTTACACTCAGTGCATAGCAGAACAAAGCACAGAGGGAAAATGAGGTACGTGTTGGGATCATAAAATATCACCAACATTCCCATATTTAGCACAGCAAGCTTTGTCAAGCTGTTTAAATATGCTAAATTTAGACAGTAATCCAATACTGCCAGTTAATTGTTACCTTTCCAAAATTCTATAGTTCAGTGAAAGCTATTTGAAATTGACATAACACTATCTTTATTTCTTATACAGTACATCTCATGAAAAAGTAGCCTTCTCCTAGAGCTAAAACTATGTTGAGTACATATCCGTTTATTCGAGATTTTAATCTTGACTCAGGTTAGGGGATTTAGGATGAGTTACAGAGTTAAAACCATGGCCTGTATTTGGAGGAAGAGGAGGTTTAGAGAAGAGGCCTATTCCAGCCTAATTTTCTGGCCTAACCCAAGTGGGGTAGAGTCATTTTCTGACCTAACCCTTCCTCCTGAATCTGAGTCAGTGCTGCTGCTGCCTCCTACCTGTTGGGTAGGCACAACGGCAGCTACATGTCCTGCTCCTGCCAGCCACCACCGTGGAGACCTGACCCAACACAACCCGGACCTGACACTTGTATTTGGGTCCCATTGGCAGACTGGGTTTCAGGATTCTAATTCAGAGTGGTCAGACTAAACAGGAACTCCTGATTCATCCAGAATTCGTTCAGGGATTCTGGGAGAGCTAACACTGGAGTGAAGCTCTACCACCCTTTGAAAGGGTGGCATTTGCTTGCCCCCCTGTCCTTTACAAGAAAACAGATTTTGACTGGCTCCTAAATCTTCTCAAAATAGAGTGTAAGAGGGAATAAAGTAGTGTACAGACTTTGTGCTGGCCCCCTCTGCACATAGGTACATTTCAGCTAGTGCTCACATTGTCGATCATTCTCATAGCTATACTAACTCCTGAAGAGTTATAGATTGGATCCACTAATCTTGGAAAGTGTGATACTTTCTGAGTATCACACACCAAAGTTTATTGATATTGTAAAGAGCTTCATCTTTCTGTGCTGGTCTACATAAGGCAGCTTACACTGACCTAATTATGTCAGTGCATACTCTACGGTCTTCCTCCCACCGATGTAAGTGCCCTACTACACTGACATAACTCCACCACCATGAGAGGCGTAAGGCTTATGTTGGTGTAGTTAGGGTGATGCAGTGTCTGTGTAGACACTGCGTCCCTTACATCGACTGTTGGCTATCGGCTATTGGCTCCTGCTGCGAAATTGACAAGAAAGCATGGCAGCTAGAACCCAGCTGTCCCATGTTCTCCTGGAGAGCTGGGTGTCTGGACCCCGGTCCCCAGGAGTGGGAAGCCCTAGGCAGTTTCCCTTGCTCTCAGCGGGGAACAGGGAGCCGGGGATGGGGGGGGGGGGGACGCACTCACTGAGAGCCTGTGGGGCAACTGTGCTCCCGGCAGGGAGCTGCAAACTGAGATGAGAGACCAGGCTCTCAGCTCCCCACATTCCCCTCTTAGGTTGGTGGAAGTGCTCCTGCTTAGGATGCATACCACTGACCCAAGGAGGATAGTGTGGACATGAACCACCACAGGAATTACTGCGTTGATTGTATTAGGTCAACTTTCATTTCATAGTGTAGACATACCCTCAGGGGAGAGAATTGCTCAATGTCCTTTATCTGCAAGAGTAATGCTCTTTTAACTTGTCGGCTTTGTAAAATTGTGAGGTTTTCTTATTATTCTGTTTAGACTGTAACTCTTTTTTTTAGTTTAAAAGGAATGAACAGTTGGAGACTGACACATGCATACTTTTGGGATGCAAAACACACCACCATCCTTAAGAGATGCTTTATTGCCTAAAAACAGCTTTCAGAGACAAAAGACCCAAGGAGAACAGATCTATGCAGAAAGTTACATACAGAGAAGAGAGTAACAATTACAGGTAGAACTTTATGACATGGCAAAATTATTCACTTGAAATAATATGCACTTTTTAAGGGAAAAAACCAGTGTAAATGCTGCATAACCCAGCTCCTAAATTATTAGTTTTGTATGACCTAGGTAATCAAAAACTTCTGATATGTACAGCTGTAATATGAACATGCACTATGCAAGATGCAATAAAATAAATTGGAGTTTAAGATGTGTTCTGGCTGTATTTTCATGATAATTTATACACTTTCATTCATGGGGAGGAATATAACCAAGAACAAATCTCTTGTAATTACACGTTTCAGGTTGATAGTGCTGATATTTTAATTAGAACTGCTGAAGATTAGCATGTGCTGCTTTGCTTTAGAGAAAGCAAGAATAATTGTTAAATCAAAGGTTAATTGCTAGGTAGTTAGATTCATGTCCTCTTTGCAGTTTACTCTTGGTGATAACAGAAATGTCAGAATCCTTGACTTTGACTGCAACAGACTGGGCAGACCTGGTGTTGATTGCTACTGCCAACACGAAAGTGGTGCCGCGGTACTGCAGCTCCAGTTTTTAATCAATGAGGTAAGGCTATATTTACAGTGGGCAGATTCTTCTTTCCTTAAATATGGTTGAATGGTGCAGTTTATATATTTTTGCAATGTAACTTCCAGATAGGGCAAATGAAGGTGCCAGCAAGAATCTATGGACCTGATTCTGCTGCCCAAGTCTTACACTCAGAAGAATTACTTACTGTGTAAGTAGTCCTGTTTAAATTAATGTGACTACATATAGTAAGGTGACCAGATGTCCTGATTTTCTAGGGACAGTCCAATATTTGGGGCTTTTTCTAATAAATGTGCCTACTACTCCCCACTCCCTGTCCTGATTTTTCACACTTGCTCATGCTTGCTATCTCATCACCCTAACTTGTAGTATAAGGTATTACTCAATGTAAGTATGGGTGATAGAATTGGGACCTTTATATGATGATGTGAAATACCGAACATAAGCAAGCTGCATATGTGTACCCTAAATTCTTGGATCTTCTTCCTGACTGCACAGACATCTGTAAAATAGAAATTAATGTCAACAATGAACTAACAAAAATGGCACCAATACAAAAAGATTCTGGTTGGCTGAAACTTCATAGTCTGAGGGTACTCAAAATAATCAGAACTGATCCCTATAAATGCAATGGAAAATGCTTTGGGATCCGCCTCCTGAATTAAACTTGTTATGGAAATAATAATAAAGTAATAATAAATAATAATTAATAATGGGGTAGCAGTTCCCCCCCAATTCAAGTCATGCAGCTTCCGCTTTCTCCATACTCCCTGGGTACCAGAAGGAGGTGGGGACACTGAGTACAGGAGAGTGTCTCTCTGCTCAAAGTTCTGGTGCCACAGCAGCTCCTGGCCTCTGGAGCCTTAGCTTCTGCAGCTGCAGGATGGAGCATACTCAGTCACTCTGTGCAGATGGTACATACACATTCTAGTCAGCATGGAGGAGCTGGGAGGATTGGAACTTGCTCAGTACAGACAGAATCCTCAAAGAATGTAGCTGCCAAACTCTAACAAGTCTCTACTGAGCATGTGCAAACTGGTTGTTTGTTTGTTTGTTTGTTTGTTTTTCAAAGACTCCTAACCTGGCCATATTTGGGCAGACTTTCATGGGGAAGGCAAAAGGCACATCCCTGACACACAAACTACCCCGTGACAAACTTCAGACCAGGACTGCTGGAACGATTTTTATAATGGGGGTGATGAGAGCCATTGAACCAAACTGTAAACCTTGTATATAATGGAAACCACTTCAAACCAGGGGGTACGGGAGCACCCCCAGCACCCCAGTTCCAGCACCTATGCTTCAGGCCCCTACTCCAAAGCATGGAGGCATTGGAGCTTCTCAACAAAAAAATTTTACAACCATTTTATCATGTGTAAAACAACATTTTTTCTCCTAATCTTGTTCTGAGAAATGGCTGAACCATTATAGCTGAAACTTTCCAGAAAAACTCAGCCTGCGGGAAACACCTGGCATAGAATGTTTCAGCCTAAACAGTTAATATTTGGCAAAGTTATAAGCAACTGAAAATAGGATCTTATATTGGAAAGTCTCAGGCAACCTTAACTACAGGTGTAACTGCCTATAGCATATTCTTAAGCAAAAGAGTTTAACATTGGCATTTAAAACTTAAATAAATTATACATGGAGCTTAAAGGAATCAGATTCATATTCAAACTGAATGAAACATTTCTACTCAGATTTTCCTACTTATGCTAAAGTTGAGACAATTACTTTTGCAGTGTGTGTGTGAACACTTATAAATACGTGGGCCACCATGTTATCATGAGACTCACTCTTGCTTACCCTGCTTTCTTTCTGATTTTAGCTTCTGTAGTTCTGTGCTCCCCTAGATTATGTCTTACCCAGCTGACTATTCCTTCAGTGTCTTCTTTACTAGTTCCTTTAATTACTTTCTCCTATCCATAGGGTTTTCTGCAGGGTTTTTTTCTGTCCTCTTCTCTCCTATTTCTATTCTTTGTACACGCTTTTTTTTCCCCCATGGATTTTTCCATGGATTTAACTACCATATGAAAGCTGATTGTTCTGGATTTTCCTCTCTGTATCCACACACATCCAAGAATAGATGCCAGAGGTCAGCTATAGATGTTCAACCACCATCTCAAATTAGGGTGACCAGATGTCCCAATTTTATAGGACAGTCCTGATATTCAGGGCTTTTTCTTATGTAGATACTTATTACCCCCCACCCCGTCCTGATTTCCCACACTTGCTATCTGGTCACCCTGTCTCACATTCTGGTCTTCTCACCTTTCCTCCTAATCTTCCTCCTCCTTGCTTCCCTTCTCCATCTTGATTGAGAATTCCACTTTCCTTCCAGTTTTTCGGGCCCATAATCTTTGATTGCACTCTCCCCATACCCAATCTTTTAAGTCACATCACTTTTTCCTCTTTATTGTAACCAAAATCCACCTTTTTTTATTACAGCGAACGTTATTTCCTATCTTGATGACTGGAACCTTCTCATCTGTGGCCTCATGCTTCTCCACTCTCAGCTGTGGCCAACGTTGCTGAGCAACTTATCATCTCTTCTGCTACTCTGACCACATCATCCCCTCAAGTCTCTTCGTTACTGTTCCATCTTATACTGTACTGAAGTCAAACTCTGCATGGTACCCTACAAGGCCCAGCATATTCTTCCCTCTGTGGTGGAGGTTCCCTTGTCTTTTAGGTCATTTAAATTTTTTACAACTTAAGGAGAGAAAGGAATTCACCAAGGAATCACTTCAATGCATGGGATTTTCCCAATGCCTTTATTAGTATATATAGACCTCCAATGGCATTGAAATGAGCAGTTAATGAGAGTAGGACATAAATCCAGGGTGCCTAAAAAGAACTCTACCTCCAACAGTCACGGTCTCAGTTGCATTTTTAGCCCTGGATGCTTAGTCCCAAATTAAAACACCTCCTTCCCTTTGGGCAGTGGCTAATTCTTGCATACTATGCCATAGGGACCATGCACTTGCTTGCTTCTTGGGCCTGTCCCTAACCCTGAGCTCAGACTTTCCTTGGGTTTGCTGAGTCCTTTTAGCAGCACATGCCCTATCCTGCAGCCCTTCCTCAGAAGGCATCTCAGTCTTCCAATCAGAGGCAGCCAGAAGTAGGGGTTGAATTTTCTGCCTGCTCTCTAGCCAAGCAAGGCTATGGCTACGGGGAGAAGCCACATTCCCAGCCAATTAGGGCTCAACAGGCAGGGCCTTTCTTCACAGCACTGTGGCTGAGCTGTGGAGTGGAGATTGCTCATCTCCATTTGCATCTCTGGTCTCACTTTCCCTGCTCTCTACTATCTATCTTCCCAATCTCTCTACTATCCTTTAACTTGTCCTTTTCTCACTCTTGGTTTTGCATTTTCTGTTATCTTGACCTGACTATTATACTGTGCCTGGGGCAGTCTCCCTTTCTTGATGTGCTAAGTGCTCTCTTCTTGCTTCAACTGCCTTCTTCAAACCCATCTTTTCAAGCTAATCCCTCTTCCCCCCCCTTGTTCCCATTCTTCCACACTCTTCCTGGTTTATCAATCACAAACGTATTTAATTTCAGATGTTTAATAATAGATTGAGCTATTTGATTTTCCAGATCAGCTCAAATCTGAACATTTTAAATTAGTACAAGATCAGCCAGAGCAAAGTATTGGTTGTTGCAGAAGGAAAAGTAAATATATAGATTGTTCAGAAGGAAAAGTAAATATTTCACAGATGTTGTACTGCTGTCTACTTACAGATCATGGTCTTATTCTTAAATAATCTTCCCTTTTAATCTGCATATGTATAACATTCCACCATATTCTGTCTCTGATTGCTGTAGGGTGCCTTGGTCAGTGCGAGTGCGGATGACACACTTCATTTGTGGAACCTAAGACAGAAACGGCCGGCTATTCTTCATTCTCTGAAATTTAACAGAGAACGGTAAGCCAGTTTGACAATAAACAAAGCTGTTGTTTTAAAAACTGACTAGTTGGATTTTGCTGATATATCAGTGGTGTGAGGGTTCATTGTTGTATGTGGGTTTCTTGTTTGTTTGTGGAGGGGTTGTTATCCTAATGAATGATGCAGCTGGCTGTCTTGAAGGTTTTTCTTCCTTTGTAATTTTTAAAATCTGATTTACACAGAACATGATTCAGCAGAGTGCAATTTGTGGTGCAGTAGCCCCCTCAAGTCTGTAGAATCTATTTCTGCTTCCCACTAAAGAGGGGCTTCTGTGTCCTTCTAATTGTGCAAACTGGCACAATTAAAAGATTCTTTTTAAGGCCAGTTCTGTTCTGACCTACTGTACAACACAGACCATAGTCCTTCACCCAGTAATTCCTGTATTGAAGGGAAAATTCTTTTCTACTATGTAAGGATATAGAAACCAGATTTTTGGCAAATTGTTTTCTATTATTTTACAGTAAATACTGGCATGTTAACATAATAGTGTAGATGTGTAATAGAATTATGATGAGTAAATCTCAAATGATTGGAAAATTTGCTTTCATGATTAGTTTTGCTTTTTGAATGCTTAATAATTGGAAGTCTCTAGACAAAATAAATTAAATAAATCGTAAACATTTTCAGATTTAGCTACCCATAGATTAGTCACTTAAATAAATATGCCTGTATTTTCGGAGCTGCTGAGCACTCAGCTCACATTGACATCAGTTAGAGCTGCAGAGAGAGAGGAAGGATTATAGAAGAGCAGCAGCCCTGTTCTAGTTATGTTTCAGAGCAGCTTTCTGTTTAAAGTTGGATTGCTCTGAAACTTGTATGGTGACTTGGATTGCCTTGAAATGTGGTGTGCCTCATGGGGATTCAGGGTAAGGTCAGTGATCAAAGTTTACAGCCATTTAGACAAGAGATTCCCAAGATACACCACTGGGGTTGGGGGTGGAAGAAGAGGGGAAGGGAAGCCTTTCTTATAGTTGACCTATTCTGGCAACACTTTCTTGTGCACAAAGAGAGAACAAACCAAAGCTCATAACATTGCACCAGGACCTCCAGTGCCTGAGGATTATCTCAACAGAGTGTGTGGTACCCACTAGCCCTTTGGGGGGAAATAAAATAAAAACAGTTCTCCAGTTTGACATGAGCCAAGCAGAGAAAGCTCACATCTCGAACAGATTACACTGAGCATGCATGAACAGAGGAGTTATGAAATTTTTGAAGGCTGAGAGTTCTGTTAGTAGCTGGATAGCCCAAGGGACTAAGTGGTTGTCCTTTAAATACTGAAACTTTCTGTCAATTCAAGTCCTACTTTGGGTAGAAATCTTGAAAAGGTCAGAATCATGTTGCTAAGAAGTGTGAGGTATAGCGGTTTTTTTGTTTTTGAATGAAAGTATTTTTATTACCTTTCTCTTCCCCTTCCCCCTCAAAAAGACATATGAATGTGTCCTGGAAGGAGAGGAACATTGTAGGGTGGAGGAATGAGAGGAGTTTGGGGCTGCATTATGGGGAAGGGGGATTATGGGAAGGGAGATAAATGAGGGTGGGGAAGTGAAAGGGGTTGGATGGGTCAGGTGAAAGAGAGGGACACTGGGAAGGACACATGGGAGTGAGTGGCAGGCTGACTAGGGGAGAATGGGGTCAAAGGTGTCTCAGCCTCATGTTCTCCCCTTCTATGTGTGTTGCAGGATCTGGTGGCCCTTTGCCCCTCTCGGAGAGTCTGAGCCTCTCTCCCTGCCCCACCCTCATGTGAGCTGCAATCTGGGGTTCTTTGCCTCCGAATGGTGGTTGAGCATCATTCGCTTGGTATTCTGTGAGCAAATGTAAAGTGGTTATTAAATTTCACAACTGTAGTATTCTGTCAGGCGTGTACACTAAGTGTTTGAGTGTATGGCAGTTGCAGATAGCCCCTTTTCTTTACAGTGAAAAAGCAGAGAGCAAGCATGAATGGTTTGGGTGTTTTGGGTCATGCCTCAGAAGGCAGAGTTAAGGTTACATGGGCATGTATCTTCACTCTGTATTCCTGGTTTTCTGAAGTTTGAGTTTTTCCAAACAGTGTTTCTAGAAGGGCTTGAGATCTCTCTGGGCAACCTTAACTCTGTGTTAACAAGGTTTATTGTCAAGGTTTAATACACTATTTTTGATTGAGTGTGAAGATTGCAAATCTCTGAAGACATCCAGATAGACTTATGTGCAGTGCTTGGGAGGAGCCAATGGTCATAGTACATGTAGGTACCAGTGACATAGGGAACGGTAGTAGAGAGGCCAAGTTTAGGCTGCTAGGTAAGAAATTAAAGTCTAGGGCCTCCATGGCATCATTCTCTGAAAGGTTTTCAGTTCATGCACAGGACCAGTTAGACTGGCAGAGAACTGCAGGGTCTTAATGTATGGATGAGATGATGATATTGGGAGGATGGATTTCAGTTTGAGAAACTGGGAAATCTTTTTGGAAAGAAGAAGCCTTTACAGGAAGGATGGGATCTACCTAAACCAAAAACCAAACAGATTGGTGGCATGTAAAATTAAAAAGGTCATAGAGAAGTTCTTAAACTATGGACTAGGGAAAAGCCAACAGTTCAGACTCTTAGGGGAGGATTTATTAAAGGGGATATTAGGATATCCTAGTAAAGTGGAGAGCAAAAAAACTTTAAGTACATCAGGAGCAGGAAGCTTGCCATAGAATCAGTGGGGCTACTGGATGATCAAAGTGCTAACAGAGCACTCCAGGAAGACAAGGCCATTGTGGAGAAGTGAAATGAGTTCTTTGCACTGGTCTACACTGCAGAGGATGTGAAGGAGATTCCCACACCTGAACCATTCTTTTTAGGTGACAAATATGAGGAACTGACCCAGATTGAGGTGTCAATAGCAGTGGTTTTGGAACAAATTGATAAATTTCAACAATAATAAGTCACCAGGACCAGATGGTATTCACCCAAGCATTCTAAAGGAATTCAGATATGAAATTGCAGGACTACTGACTGTGGTATGTGACCTATTGCTTACATTAGCTATCCACCAGTCATCTGGTGCAGAGGCTGATTTAATGCCAGTTTTTTAACTTCAGTACCAGGCAAATTGGTTTGAAACTATATGAAAGTACAGAATTATCAGACACATAGATGAACATGTCCCAAATAAACCATATAATATAGGGTCAAACAAAGAGGATTACCTTAACTCTGCTCCAGGAGAAGAATTGAAAATCTCATGGAAACAGTCTTGTCTGTGAGACTTATTATTTGTTCATACTGCAGTTGAACCTAGAGGCCATCTAGTTCAGGACCTCTGTTGTGCTAAGTGCTGCACGAACATACAGAAAATGCCAGTTCCTGCCCCAAAGACCTTGCAATCTACCAAAAAAAAAAAAAAAAAGTCTGTCACCTATGTCAAGTGGGTTGGAATGGGAGGGTGGAAAACAGGGTAACAAAAATAATAGGATGTTCACAATTCTTAGCAAACCATGGGCAGTACTTCTCATCTTCCAAATGTTCTACAAACACTATCAGAGAGGTATAATTAACTTTGTTTCATAGATGGAGAATCCAAGGAACTGAAGTAACAAGAGTTATTCCAGTACTTCCTTGTCTGGCTTTTTATAGTACTATGAGGACAGTCTTCTCTGTAGCATTCTTGTATTTCTGGTTTAGGTTTTAACTGAAGTGATGGTGGTGGTCAGGAAACTGACTCTATTTTCATGATCTCAGATGTTTAGTTCAAGTATGAATGATGGTTGGGGTTGCTTACTTTTTTAAAATCTGTATAAGTTCACTCATTCTCTTTCAAGTGCTTGTCTATATGTATGCCGCCTACACCCCATGTGCTCATGATCAGAATCTTTTGGCCAGCAAAGTGCATCAGGCTATGCCTATGTACTGCAGGCCCTTGTTCCTCCCCTCCCCCTCCACAAATCTTAGGTCGTAAAGGATGGAGCAAGACCAACTGATTCCTTCTTCTTGCCTGTGTCTGCAAGATGGTACCAAGAGATCAGGGTCCCTGTCTCTTTCATTTGCATTTCTATGCTAGTAATAGTGTATAGTTCTTTACCATAGTTTAGGATTAGTTAATTAGATAGTCAATGTAAGTTTACTTTCTAAATTTTAGTTTGATGGTTTTTCTTTTGTAATTTTTTTCATCACCTGTGTGACCCAGGGACCTGTTGGTGCCAACTGGCAGAGGGTAATGAGATGCATAGGGTTGTACAGGAATGCCTTGGACAAATATATTCATAAGTTCATCAAAGGGTGGCACATGAGGTCTCTGCCAAGAACCAGTATCCCACTGGGCATCATAATAATTGCAAAATGTATGTATGGATAATATTTAAGGAGTATGTATCTATAGGGAAATAGATTCTTGAAGTATTGGAGTTAAGGCAGGTCACCTAAAGTGACCTAAAGTCACTTACCTAACGAAACCTTTCTGCAGTTACAGATGGGCGCTATCTCCCTGTCTGGCCATTTGTGTATTGTGCATTGTATGCCTCACAATGTATGCCTATTTGCATACTTAGCCAGGGGATAATCTACAAGAGAGGAAATCTCCAGGATGAAACTAACAGCAACAGGGAGTGCCATGTTTATGAATAAAGACAAAAAATTGTTCTGGTATATATTGGGGTACAAGAAACACACAGAATTTTTCATCTAGGAGGCAACTCAGAATGTGCTTGTCTCATGAAAGGAGGGTTTCAGCCAACCTGGCTGTTAAAGCTCTGCAAGAATTTTAGGTGAGCAATACTGTACAAGACACGAGTATATTGTTAATTAAGCCAAAGCTCTAGAATGTGTATTATGATTTTATTTGATATGTAACCATTTGTTTCCAATACTTCTATATGCTCCTACTTAAATCTCTGTTTTGTTAAATAAACATATACTTGTTTTTACTGTAAACATATCTAAGACTTCTGAGTTAAGAGGAGCAGTGATCTGAGGTAGAACTGGTAAATGTGGGTGTATTGTTTCTTTGGACACAGTGAATCTGAGTACTGTGAATGTGTGGTGAACCAGGGGCTGGATACTTCACTGGACACTCGCAGTACTGTGGATGTGTGGTGAACCAGGGGCTGGATACTTCACTGGACACTCGCAGTACTGTGGATGTGTGGTGAACCAGGGGCTGGATACTTCACTGGACACTCGGAGGGCTTGAAGGTTGGGGTGAGCCAGTTGCTAAACTGTAAAATAACAGCAGGGCCTGCGAGGCCTGGAAGGGGGTGCTTGTGTGGCCTGTGGCTAGTGGAGTTGGGGAGCTGACCCACAGCAGGCACAATCAAGGCTTCCTCATGCTAAGGCCAGGGGTAGTGAGGTGCCTCATAACACTTGGCGTCCCTGAAAAGCGTCATAGCCTGGTATCAGGTATTCATGGCTGATCAAAAATCTCCTGTTTTTAAGCATTGTCGTGTCCCCTCAATGACAGACACTCAAAATATTGGAGGAAATTGAGGAATTTCTCACTGAGAAACGTACACTATTTGTTTTGAAAACAGACATTAAAAGCAAGGGATGCTCGATTAAAGCTTTCTCCTTGATAAGTCCATTAGGTGTGCCTCAGACTCTGGACAGCAGGATGCTTCAGACTCTGCAGTGCACTGCAAAAAGCTACTACCTCTGCTTCAGGTGCTAGGGCTCCTCCTTCACTAAAAGATTCTTCTGCTAATCTGCTGTCATTCCCTCCTCCCACCCTGAAAAGAGGAGGTCTGAGTAGTGCTCCTGTAAGGCACACATGTGGGGCTCTATCTATATTTCTGCCAACCAAAAGAGCAAGTCTGATCTTTCTACTTTAAAAAAGAGTAATTCAAGGCCTGACCAATGTTCCTATGTATCCATAAATACCCAGAAGTTAGACTGTTGGTAGGCTTCTGGCACCAATTTAACTGGCACAGCCTACTCCAGTGCCAACTACCCCTAGCTTCCTCTTAGTATTAATGCTATCAGCATTGAGGTTCATGATGCCCAGAGATCTCATTGCATCAGCCCTGCCTGAATCACTTTCCTTCCTTCTCACTGAAGGGGTCACTGAACTGGTACTGCAACCTTCCATACTGGAATTGTCTTCAGCATCAATTAGGAATCTCCCTTCTTCCTCCAATGCTCAGACTCCAACAAGGTCTACTCCTCCTCTGCAAGAGGAGTATTCCTACTCTTCTGTCTCCTGATATTCGTGAGGGTGGATCACCTCCTTCTTTTCCAGTGTTCAACCCTACGATGCATACTATTCTGGTAGAGTCGTAGCTGGCATAGAGAATTTAGTGAAGGTCCTCCAACCTGGTACCCTGACACTTCTGGACACCTACATATTACTAGAGCCCTGAAAATCTGCGGATATCCGCTTTATATACGCGGATATCAGCATCCACCGATGGAATGTGGATATCCGTGGACCATTTTTTGTTCATTGTGGTCGGATGGTAACAGCTGTTAGGCTGCTAGCTGTACTCAGCAGCTGATCAGGTGTTAGGCAGGAGGGGCAGCTGGGAGGGCTCATCAGCTGTTAGGTGGTAGGCAGGGCTCAACAGCTCATGGAGGGCTGCTGGCTCCAAAACAGCTGATGAGTGGATGCGGGTAAATCTAAAAGAGGGAGGGTGGATTGCAAGTCTGGTGAAAGTTTATTCTTGCGGATTCGGATCGGATGCGGATCCACATATTTGTATCCGTGCAGGGCTCTACATATTACCCATATGGTCCTAATGCTTGGCTTACTAAGCACCTTGAAGCATTCATCAAGCATGGAAATATAACTCCTCTCTAACATCGACGCCTGCACCCTCATTGCTGTGGAGCCCTGAGCAAGACCTGCCTTCTCATCTGTCTGTGACAGAGTCTATGCAGCCAACTTTCAGAAGAGGAGCAACTTTAACAGCAGCTCTCTGATGTGATTCCAGCTCATATATCCCCACTGCCAAGTACAGCCATTGTACCATCTTCCTCCTCTCCACCATATGATTATAGGGATAAGGCATTTCAAGACTTCCTTTGCAGGATGGCAGAAGCACTGGAGATTCCTATTGCCAGGAAAAGGCCCATAAATTACTGAACATTTTACATTCTTCTTGGCTTAAAAGACTCTCAGTGCCTGTCAACTAGGGTCTTCTAGAACCAGCTCAGCTACTTTGGCAAACTCCCAGCATTCATATTCTCAACTTCAAAAAAGCCAGAGAGAAAAGTCCCCTCTGTGAGATTTGAATAATTCTGTTCACATCTTGCACCATGTTCTCTCATAGCTACAGCAGTGCAGACAGAACAAGACAACAGATATCAAAATCCACCCAAAAGACAAGGCACCAAAGCATCTTCGGAAGGAAGAGTTGCTATTCAGCTAGTCTGCAATTTAAAGAATAACTTATTACAATGCTCTCCTTTCAGAATATTATTATATTTACTGGCACAATGTGCCTGAGTTTCTGGATACAGTCCCATAGACTCTAAAGAGGAACTGAGATCTTTGATTACAGAAGGTCAAATTACAGCACAGACTTCTTGGCAAACTGCTTTTGATGCATCATATACAGCTGAGTGATCAGTGGCTACAGTTATTACCATGCATTGTAGCTAGTTTTCTGGAATTCCCAGAGAAGTTTAGGATGCAACCAAGGATCTCTCTTGAAGGAAATTAATTCTTTGGTGCCAAAACAGATAATGCACTTCACTATTTAAAAGTTTCTTGAACTACGATGAGGTCTTTGGGCATTTATATGGCTCAGTCCAGAAGAAAATAACTTGAATATCAAATGCATTCTAGACAACTTTCTGCTTCTTCATTCTACAAGCCTTATCAAAGACCACTTGACCTTCCCAGAAAGAGGAAGAAGTTCCATAGGAGACCTTTTTCCCCACTGTGACTGCAACTACATGAGCATTGCCATCTTCCAAGAAGTCAATTTGACAGTCACTTTGAAAGCTGTTAGGAACTACTTATTTAGGATCTATATCCGTTCCCTACCATATATGGGTATCATTGGGTTTATTTTTAGGAAGCCTGGAACAAGATTACATGGACCAATGTGTTCTAGAAATCATACCAAACTTTTATTCCATCCAGTTCCAGGAGCTTCCTAGCCCCCTTTCACCTTCCCTGTTTCTCTTCAGGGACCCTTCTCACAAGAGACTATTCTATTGAAAGAATATTTCCTTCCCTTTTGGAGCAATAGATGAGGTTCACAGAGAGGAGCTTTTATTTTTATTACTATGTAGTGCCCAAGAAGACAGGAGGTTGTTTCCCCATACTAGATTTGAGATCTGAACTACTTTGTCCACCACTTGAAATTCAGAATGGTGACTGTCTTCAATAATTCCAGCCTTGAATCATCTAGACTAGTTTGCAGCTCATGATCTCCACGATGCCACTTTCCATATTTCCATCCACCCACATACAGGAGATACCAACAGTTGATAGCGGGGAAGACGCACTTCCAGTACAGAGTGCTACCTTTTGGTTTGTCAACTGCCCCTGAGTATTTACAAAATATCTGGCCAGAGTAGCAGCACATCTAAGGATATGTCTATGCTTTGAGCTGGGGGGTGTAATTCCCAGCTTGAGAAGACATACCCTGCTCTCACTCTGATTGAACTAATGCACTAAAAATAGAGTGCATCTGTGACCATAGTGAGTGGGAGCTTACCACCCCAATTATGTACCCATCTGAGACGCTAGGAACAAACTCAGGTGGGCAGCTCCTCACACTGCCATGGCTACGCTCTATTTTTAGTGTGCTAACTTGATCATATCTAGTACAGGTCTGTTTCTTCGAGCTGGAAATTACACCCCTCAGCTCAAAGTGTAGATGTAGCCTAAAATTCAGAGCATTTTAGTCTACCCAAACCTAAATGACTGGCTGATTTGGGGAAGCTCTCCTCAGCTACTCTTGGGCTGAAAATCAATAAAGAAATCTTCTACTCTTACTTCCACTCATAAAATAGAATTTATAGGAGTGCTGATAGACTCCACCACATCAAGAGCACATCTCCCATGAAGCATATTTGACAATGTTACACCTCATAAATCAACTACAGACAGACAAACCTCCTGACAATAGTAAGGACATGCCTACAGCTGCAAAGCCAAGTGGCTTTGTACACATTTGTGACTCAGTTTGCCAGGCTTTGCCTTCATTATTTTCAATGGCAGTTGAATTCCACTTACCAACCAAACATTAAATAGACATGGTGATTCAGATTCCACAAAAAATCCTATTGTCCTTAAATTGGTCAAAGAACCAAGATCAAAGCTACAAAGGTGTTCCCTTTTCTCCACGACTTCTAGTGAAGTCCCGAATGATCCATTTTGGGATAGGAAACTCATCTGAACACACAGAGGGCCCAAGATATGGAATCGCAAGAGGAGACTTGTTTTTGCTCATCAGTGTGTTAGAGCTCAGAGTGATCTGACTGGCATGTGCTACATTCCTTCCTTATATCCAGGGCAAGAATATCCAAGTAATGATGATAATACCACCGCAGTGTTTTATATAAACCAACAGGGAGGAGACAGGTCTACTCCTCTCCAGTTCCACAGGATGATAACTTCCTAGCAGATGTTATCAAGTGTCAGTTTCAGCCCTTCATCTACCAAGACTACAAAATGTTAACAGACCATGTAATCAAACATTGTTTGCAAGATTACAAATGATCAATAAAGGCCAGTGTTCAACCAATTGAGTTTCACAGACATAGATTTTTTTTTTTTTTTCAACCAAAATTCACATGAAATGCAGAATATTTTATTCCAGGGAAGGAGCGTCATAGTTCAGGATCTCAAATGGATGCATTTCTCTTACAGTGCCCTTAGAGGCTGATGTATTCATCACTGATTCTGTTCATACCAAGAACGTTGAAGAAAATCAAGCAGGAATTAGTACTGATAATCTTTTTAGCTCCAGTTTAACCTAGTTTTACTGGTACTCAGAGCTAATGAAGTTGTTCATATATCCCCAAATAATACTACCACTTTACTAGGACACAATCTCACAGGACAAGAGGAAAGGCTCTGCATCCATACCCAGCATCTGTGCATCTCACTGCCTGGATACTCTCTGATTGGCTGACTTAGAAAAGACTTGTTTCAGAGAAGTTCAGAATATTTTAATACAAAGTAGATCTTGTTGAATCCTTTCTACTTATGTGGTAAGTGAAATAGTTCTTAGTTTGTCTCAACACTAAGTATCTCCAGCTCATGCTGATATTCTTCCTATTCTTGACTATTTATGATTGCTTAAGAATTTGGGCCTTTCTATTAGTACCCTAAAGGTTCACTTAGCTGCTATATTGTCACATCATTCATCTATTCCAGACCATATATATTCCTCAGTATCTCAAAGAGCTCCATTTACTGTACAGATGAGTTACTTTCCTTTCTCACCAGTAGCTATTTACATAGGGTCAGGCTCTGCAACCTTTACTCATGAGGAGCACTTTTTCCTGAAAGTTGTCCCATTATAGACAATGGGGCTATTTGCATGAGTCATTACTTCTTCACAGTAGTAAGGTTTGCAGAATTTGTCCCAGAACTTGTTGACTTAGTAACGTATTTTATTAATATTGAAGTTTATTATATATGTCAACACTGTAGTTTGCAGTAATGGAAAAATATTCGTATAAACACTGATTTTTTTGAAGTAGCTGTGAATTTATAACAGGTAGAAGTAGCAGAGTGTTAAGCAAAGTTCAAAAGATGGCACCATTTAAAGTGTGGGGTTACAGTAAAAAATTACTATCTAAATGACTTTGTGGGATCCATATTTATTGTCTATGATGAAGGGTTAAATGTGCTCAGTGGCACTGGTAGTTAAATCCCAGGTTGATTGTTCTAAGAGTCAAACTGGGTCCTTTCCTTGTCATGTATCAGCACCAGTAGTAAAAGTGTACTGCTAGCCAAATTACTTTTGTCAATTTCACCTTTGCCACCTCCTGTTGCTTATACAAAGGCTAAAAAGATTCCCTTCAGCTTGAAAAGAACAGGGAATGTAATTATACTAAAGGCTAAAATGATATTAAACACCTGTGGTTGGCCCATGTCAGTTAACTCTGGCTTGCTGGGTTGGGCTAAGAGGCTGTTTACTTGCTGTGTAGACATTTGGTGTTGGGCAGGAGCCCAGACTCTGGGACCCTCTCCCTTGTGGGATCCCAGAGCCTGGGCTCCAGCCTGAGATGAAATCTCTACACCGCAGTTAAACAGCTCCTTAGCCCAAGCCCCGTGAGTCTGAGTCAGCTGACACGGGACAGCCATGGGTTTTAATTGCAGTGAATTCATATCCTTAGGGGCTAACCAGGAAGGAGAGCAGATCTCCACTTCTCCCTCTGTGAAAGAATCTGATTGCAGCCAGGAATCTGAGACAGCTTTCCAGCTAGGTGAGCTTCCCTGTGTATGGGGATAGTAGGCCTAGGGAAACGAACCAGGTGACCATTTGTTTGAAGATAGGCTTTGAAGAGAAAGGTGGAGTGCTTCTGAAGACATGCCAGACCAGCCCCTCTTGAGCTCTTTGTTTATTCTTATATGGGGACTTTTTGGTACCTCAGAAGGGGTAGAACTGGAGTGTCTTGTCTGGAGGGCTACGGCTGCACAGCACCAGACCCTGTGAGAGAGGGGTTCCCTGAAGATCTGCTGCCAAGACAGGTGCCATTCTGCTGGGGGACACTGCTGAGCCAACCGTGCCACACCTGGTATCTGGGCCAGCATTCCTTCTGTTGATAAAATAGGATCGATGTATGTGAGCTTGGCTGAGAATATATCAGCTGTTACGTTTTTCTACGATCTCCTTTCCCTCATAGTATCTAGCTAATTGCTTTGTAATTTGGGATACTTGGAGTATAGGACACTTTGCATAAAATTTAAATTCTTTTCTGTTCTTTATATGAGCCAAGGTACAAAATAAATTTTCAAGTAGTGTGTGGGTGAGAGAGAGAGAGAACTTCTTGCTAATGTAATATAAAACAGGGTTGCTGCTTCCATTAAAATGTGGTAGCTTAAATCCAAAGTGTACTAAATATATCAGAGTTATGTGCATTTTAAGTAACTGACATAGTTGGGAATTTACTATGCCATTAAAGGAATATATGTTTGCAATCTTTATAATGGCACATCTGAGGATGGAGACAGGTGGCCCAGTCCATTGATATACCATCATTCCAAGTAGCTAAATTCAGTTTTGAATACAGAGATACTTCATAACTGTAAATGTTCACTAATTAAAATAATAAGCTAACTTTTGTTGCTAATTTTCTAAGGTTTGTTTCACATGTGATATCAACAAATTCAACATTTGCATCTCGGCAAGCAATAAGAAATATGAATAATTTCCCCTAACCCACAAAACTCCTTGATGTCTGTGCCTAACAGACACTGTTGCAGGGTAGAAAATATATTGTTTCCATTCATGTCTGAATATATATATAATTTGAGCCTAGAAGTTATGAAAAATGTGACTCCCCTACATTGTGATTACACTTACAATTTTTGTGCAGCCTGACTGTAAAGAGTGATTTTCAGTAGCTGACAAAACAGGCAAATCAAAATGGATTTTTCACAAGGACATTGAAAAGCACACCTCTGCCAAATGTTAATGTCTTACCTCCATTCGCTTCACTGACAGCTGTTTATAAAAACTTAGATTTTTTTTTTTTAGTGAGGAAGGTGGGGGGCTTCAATTTTTCAGCCTCAAATATGGATGAACTACTTTTGCTGTAACTTTTTAAGCAGCAGCGGGTGGGATGGGAGATGGAGGGGAGGAATGATTATTTGGGCAGGGACCAGACCTAGTAAATTTTTATGAAAAAGGTGAAAATTTCAGGAAATTGTTCATATATTCCCTGGCCACAGGGGACCATTGTGATCATCTAGTCTGACCCCATGTGCGATACATGCCTTAGACCTTCCCAAAAATAATTCCTAGAGCAGATGACAATTCCCTGTTTACAATTACACTTTGAGACCAATCAATTGACCAGTTTTTAATCCATTTAATATGTGCCAAATTAATTTTATATCATTCTAGTTTTTTAATCAAAATGTCATGTGGTACCAAATCAAATGCCTTACAAGAAGTCTACGTATATTATGTCAACTCTGTTACCTTTATCAACCAAATGTGTAATAACATCTAGGTACTCATTATGAGTGACTGAAAACAGAGACTTTGAAGGAAAATACTTGGGCAACCTAAGCTCTAGTTCTTGCAAAAGTTCTATTTATTAATTGCCCATGTTGAACATCACACATGAATTTTACTATGATGACCATACCTATTTTAAAAGGGGTGGCCACCATAATTCCCGTTTTTATTTCCTGACTTTTGTACATCTATATTTGTAACTTCAATGATGCTTAAATATCAGTTTTTTTCATTTACTTTTTTTTTTTTTTTTTTTTTAAGAGAAAGGTTTAGAGGAGTTCTTTAACACTTGGCAGACCTGGCTTGAAATCAGACAATAGGAGACAAGTACAATTAAGTTGTTGTGTTAATTAGCTTAGGAATGCCTACTTGATCTACTGTATTCCATTCTCTGAAAGCCTCTGCTATGCCCTATGCCTGTGGTGTCTTCCTTCAGGCCTTCTAAGTTGCTCATTTTTTCAGACCTTTAGCTGAGGTTAGTCCTGCTCTGAGCAGGGGGTTGGACTAGATGACCTCCTGAGGTCCCTTCCAACTCTATGATTCTATGATGTTCTCAAGAGGTGCAGCAGGGCAGTGGAGAGAGCAATGAAGACAGGAGTTATGGGAACAGAAGAGCAGGAAGAAAAGGAACAGGGGGGTAGCAAAGAAAGGACATAGGAATAGCAGAGTGGGAGATATTTCACTTTTCTGCAGACATTGAGAGCTCCTGCTCCTTTAAAGCCTTAACAGGTTTATCTGGATCTCCTATAACCTCCACAATCTGTAATAAACTCATTGTGTGCTCTTACAACCACTACTTGTCTATCAGAAACATTACTAATTTTAGCGGACCCTGACCAAAGAAAAAGGTCATCAGCTCACTGGTCAGCCTACATGCTGCAGCATTGGCAGAAGGCTGACAATCATCTATTTAGGTTCATCGAACAGGTGACAATCTGCCTAGTGCAGTGGGGCTCTGCTTCAAAATTGGGGCTCCTGTGCACTACTGCAATACCAATAATTAATATATATTTTGGTCTTCAGGCATTAATGAGGCTACTGAGGCTTGTTGGGGGCAGGCGAAGAAGTTGCTGGGCTCCTGAAGCACATCTTAATATTCACAGGGGCAGTGTGGGTTAGGTTTGTCCCATGATCCTCCTAATGCCTTGTGGAGTTGGGGAAGACTTTTTTGGGCTCCCAGCAAACCTAGGTAGAGGCTTATCATGGGGGTTGTGAACCTTCTAGTTCCTGGAGGTGTTTTTTGTGAGGCCCTGAAGAATACACTAAAGTTTTATTGATTAAAAGTATAGCCAACTAATTGGTTGTACATTCAGTTGAATGTTAAGAATGTTCAAGAAACCAGATAACTAAGTGCAGCCAAACATATTGACTAAATCAAAACAATAATGCACAGGAAAGAAGAGTTGATATATCATCAATTGTTCTCAGAAAGCAAATTCTCACAACATGTTCCGTTCTCCTTACACCGATGTGCTTCCCAAATGTCTCCTTAAACTTGATGTCTTTTATAGTATGACTGTTTACAAGTTACACAGCATAGCTCATTCCACTTCAACTTTAAGCTTGTGCCAGCTTTGTCTTTGGTGCCTCCCTGTACTTTCACATATTCCATTTTGAATATTAAATTCCGAACGTTAAGGGTCATGAAGATACTCTGTAATACAAAAAATTGATACGTATTACATTATTTTCTTGTATCGCATTGTACCTTTGTTTCATAATGCTAGTCTATCTAGCTTTCGAGAGCTTTTCTATTTGCATCAAGTGCTGAGCTCTGCTTATCTCAGGCCATTGTGGGATATATGACTTAGGATAAGTAAGCAAGAATAAGCATTGTTCAATTCAGCAAGATCACCCAATATGTATATATTATATACATATATTATATTAATACCATACACATAATACTTCTTAATGTGTGGGGCAGGGGTATATAACCTATATGCACTGGTTAACAGTTCACAAGAGATTGGAGTTGGAGAGCCTGTCAATGAGCCTTGTAAGATCTGTGGAAGTCACAGGGTGGAGGCTGAGGTTCCCTGCACTCAATAGTCTAATGCTCACAAAAATGAAGGGCATAAGCCTCGATGACTCAAAAAACCAACTAGATACTTAAATGTTTTGGGGTAGAGGGAACTTTTTAGGTTGAGAATGATTGAGGCTTATATGCCTTGTCATGGAGTTCATTATTAATCATGTTTATTATGGTAGTGTCTAAAATACAACCAAGCATGAGACCCCATTGTGCCAGGCACTGTACAAACACAGAGTAGCAGACAATCTCTGCCCTGAATAACGTACAATCTAAATAGAGAAGACAGCTACAGGGTGGGGGAAGGGTGTAACACAAGCACAATGAACCGTGTGGTGGCAGAAAAAGACATGTTCGTTTCATTATTATTTTTTAGGTGGGTCCAATTTAGGACAGAATCACCTAAATGGAAAGAAAAGTAATGGGAGCAGAGATATTGAATAGAAGGAGGGGAGGAGGACAGGGCAGGAGAGAAGAGGGTAAGGTGCAGAGTGAAGTTGAGGTGAAGAGACTGTAGGAAGTCTACGCTGGCAGCGGCGTTCACATAGCTCAGTGTCTTCATGGCTACACTGACCCACTTAATCAATGCCGCTGCATCAATCCCTGCTGCTATTGTCACCACGGTTGCAGTGAACACATACCCTGTAAGGGAATAGGAGACAGTTGGAGCAAACAGCCAATCAGTGCAAAGTAGAGGGAGTTAAGTCCAGTCAACTGTAGATAGTTCTCTGAATGTCCAGAGGTTCTTGCTCTAGCTGCTTTGCCTTTGTTTCTACAGGCTGGATTTGCTGACTGGTTACGCTCTGCAGTTTTTCCTCAGGGCAATATGGTGGGGCAGGGGGAACAGGGGAGGCACCACCTGGTCCTAGTTTTTGCAGAGTGGATGGAGTCTCCCCTGCACCGTTCTTGGTCTGGGGGGAGTCATGGCCCTTGCTGGGCCCCATTTTACTCCTCTCTCCCAATGCAAGAGTCTCTACTTCAGCGCTTCTGCAATTGCTCCTACCAGCTGGTGTCTCCAGCTCATGAATTTATGCATGTGGAATCCTACTACTGTGTACTCCAAAAGACTGCTTAGAAGGTGTGAGGTATTAGGAGGACCTCCACTCATATCCCTTTTTATTTCCAGTCCCATGTTAGTATTAAAAATGAAAGAAATTCCCATACCAATTGCTTTGTTAAGGTGAAGCTATGTTTGAGAGTACATAACAGTAATTTAAGGATAAAAATCCTGACAAGAACCATTTAGTTAGCAGCAAAAATGAAAAGCCTTGGAAATTAGAATGAAGGTTAAACTTGCACCCAAGTGTTTGAAAGTATGGAAATTCCCAGTTAATACTATAACTCACCATACCATAAGAGTAAAGGTTAGTATAGTGAGAAAGTGTCATATTTTGTATTGGAGACACATGTGAAATAACAAATTTATATTTTAATGCTCCACTTGAAAAGAAGGGAGTTTGCGAGTATGCTGTCTCTACTTCTTTTTAACAGAACACAACAACACTAAATCGTAAAATCAATAAATAGACTGGTGAAAAAAACTATCCAATTGAGACCACATGTAGAGATTTTTGGAAGGTGAAATGTACAGTAATTATTCAGATGCAATTTGGATAGGAGAATGAAGTACTGATTCCAGTTATCTTATTTACATATGACACATTCTTTGAAATTATATTATCATCTTCTCCCTTGAAGGAAAATATTAAAAGACTTATGGTGATTGAACTTACATAGGATTTTGGTCTCCCTGATGCAATTAATTGTGGATTTTTCTCCATGAAGAATTGATAATTTTTTGTTAGCATTTCTCATTTTAAAAAATCTGTTATGCGATTTTATGTTTAAGTTATTATATCTTATCTATCTTTATCTAGGCATATGATAATATGTATAAAGTATTAAAAGCAAGTTAATTACAGTGATACAAATGCATCCAAAGCTAACTCCACTTACATCAATTGAGTTTGTACCTAGAATCAATTTGGCACATGCTTTTAAAATATTTGATACAATAACAAGAAAATTAAAGCAGATAATTAAAATCATGGTTATATTCTATTTTGCTAGTCAAATGAAAGGTGTATAGCAGATTCCCTAGAATAGATCTCAGAGACAATATTCAGTTTAACATCTTATTTTCTTTTCTTTTGTAAGTGTTCTATGCTGTTTACATATTTAATTTTGGAATTAGCTTCTGTTTACTTACATTCACCTAAAGATTTCAGGATCATGAACCAAATTCTGCTCCTGATTACACTTGTTGAATTTGCAATAAATACTTTGAAGTCAAAAGAATTTCTCTACATATACATACATATTTCTGAGAAAAGAATTAGCCCTTATTCTATATATTTCTTGAGATGTCAGAAGTCATTTTTGACTTTATATATTTATACAACTTGGATAACATGCTGCAGAGAACAGTTTGATAAAACATCTTGCACAGAAGACGTGCTCCCACATATACAGTATTTGTGTATAATAAATGCACATGATGTAACATAGCAGCAACATATAACAGTTAATACTGAGCTATTAAATAGTTAGTTTTTCATTCTTGGAAAACAGAATTTCTTTGCTGTCCATTCAGAAGCAGTTTGCCACATCTGCTATAGACTTCACTTTTTCATGGTGGGTTCATAATTGAAAATAGTCTGTCATAAGTGGCAAATCAAATTTGATACGAGTTGGTGGCAAGCAATCATTTTGGATTTTGGGAGCACTGCTCAAGTAATTCAGAGGCATGATTCTGCAACATTTCTCTGAGTATTGTTCCTGGATTAAGTGTCATGATAGTGACTTTGAACAAGTATTGGAAAAACACCACAGGACCAGATTTAAAGGGAAATCTGGGATTTTGCTCTGACTATATAATGTGTTGGAACTTTTTTTTCTTTTTGTGATTTTTGTCACGAACTAACCACATAACACACACACTTCTTGTAACAAGTCCCCTATTTACGGAAAAATTTATAACTGGAACGTAGGTTGGATGCTTTGGGATCCTTCAAGATAAGAGTTGCTATGCAAATGTAAGCTAATTTATTAACATTTATTATATGTTTGGTACAGCAGCAAAAGCTGCAATAATAGAAATGTAACTCAAGGACAAGCTTCACAGCAGGTGAAATATATGGTTGACTTTTTCATTTACAAATAGAAGATACAATTTAAATTTGTTGACCACTGTGAATACTGTGTAAAAATCACTGCAGGGACTCGAGAGATGGTTGAAGGACAACAAAACGTTCATATTCCTTAGGTCACTCTTTTAGTCTTTGGTTTCTCTAACATCATATTAGACTCTGGAGAAGCCTTTGGTGGACATTTCAGTCAAAAGAAATAGTTCAGGGATTTTCAACCTTTTTTAGAAACTGTACCCCTACAGTCTCAAGGTTTCACCTGAAGTACCCCTTCATGGTTTTTACTGTATCTGATGTTACCATGGTTGCAATAAAAGGCATAATGGCCTAAAAGTAACACATTTTCTTCATGTATTTAATACATAATTTACATTACAACAGAACTAACACTATTACATTAGGACAGAATTCCAGACAGTAGTTCTTAAAGCTCATAATTATAACTGTCCTCCCCCACACACACACACTTAATTACAAGTGCCTCCCACACATACTTGCTTGACCCCCACTTACCCTGCCACGTGGTGCCCAGCTCTCCCGCTCCAGTCCCGCAGCCTGGCGCTGGCTCGAACAGGGCGGCCTCACCACCCAGCCTGGGGCCCGGCCCTTCACGATGCAAAGTGGGGACAGGGGACACAGGAGGCTCCCACCCGGTTCAGCACACAGCCAGGAGGCAGGCTGCAGTCATCTGCCTCCCGCCTAGTCCCTGCTCCCAGCTGGGAGACAGACTGCAGCCTCCTGCCTCCTGCCAGGTCTGAAGCGGGGGCCTCCAAAGCGTGGGGCCTGGGGAGGTCAGCTCGCATACCCCATATGTTCTGGTACACGTACCCCTGGTTGAAAACCTCTGGTTCAGATAATAGAATTCTACGCCGGTCCCAGCTATTGGATTATAAAAGGGATCAAGATACCAAAATGTAATAATGGGCTCCAAATTTTGAAATATAGCCAGAACAGATAGCAGGTCTTAGCAAGTCCAAATTAAATCCCATTAGAGTAATACATGGGTTTTTTTTGTTTTTCTATACAAGCCAAGGTATTACTTGAACTAAGGTACCAATGGCGAAAGCAAGAAAGATCATGTAAAGCCAGCAAGGATTATAGCATTATCCTTAGGTGCATTCACTTCATACACCTATCAAAAGATATTAATTGAGGCTTACTTCATTTCACTCTGAAGCTCAGTCAGTCAGCACAGTTCAGATCTAACCAGGATGAGGAACAGTTTTCCACTTTCTCTTATTTTGGCTGATACTGTTAAACATATCCCAGTTGATCTTATAATGCTGCATAAGTTTGTGCATTGTCATCCTATATCAGTCATAGATAATGCAATTTTAAAAGTTCCCTTAGGTCTTCTAATATATCCTTCTGCAATATTGTTCTCTTCTATAACTAAACCCATAGAGACAGATTCTGGCTTCTGCTCCATATTTTCACAAGCAGCATCACAAAGGAAATGAAATGCTGACCTTAAGAGCTATCTGAGGATTACCTTTCCGTAGGGGATTCTCTAGCGATGTAAAATCTATGTAGCTGGCTCTGTGGCGCTCACACTTGACGTCTCCCTGGTGGTGTACTGTGTATGCTGGGGTTGAGGGGGGGAGTCTTTCCAGCTAGTGCAAATTAGAGCAGTCCTGAAACTGCTTTAACTTACTAAAGAGGGCTGAGTTAGTTCCTGCAGGAAAGCCACTTGTATTCTCTCTGCTCACATTTGAACTGAGCATACCACAGGAGCAACTAAGGATTTGGCCTTTAGTGCATTATCTAGTCTTTCCAAACACCCTTAGTGACTATGCCTCAGTCTCTTCCCTTGGCAAGTTGTTCTATTGTCTAGCTGAATTCCCTGTTAAATTTCTTAGATGTAGTTGGCCTGATGTACTTAGCAGCAGCACATTTTACAAAAGTAAATGGTATATTTGGTTAACAAGATCAAGATTATTTTTTAACTCGTCTATTTTAATTTTACATCATTTGGGTCCATACACCATTTTCTTTCTGATTGTAGGAAAATGTGGGAATATCTACTTTGACCCAAGATATATGGGATCTGTCTTCTAGATACAGCCATTCCATTCATCTTCATGAACCCCTCCTATGGTTGCTACTTGTGATGTCATTTGTAGTCGGAGGCTCTTTCTGCACAAGAAAAGAAAATAAGTGGGTTACATGTGTGACAGGGTGCTGGCTGAGAACTGAAGGCTAAGCCAGCCTTCTGCCCTTGGAGCCATAATCAAAGGGGGAGTGGAGCCAGCTGAACAAGCCTGAGGGGACTGGGCTAACAGGAGCAGCTGTTAAGCTCATTAGACAGGCCCAATAAAGGCCCACAGGAAGGAGCTCAAAGGGGGCTCATCAGCGACTCACAGCAGGGAGGTGCTAGGAACAGTAGGAGGAAGGAAGGAAGGAAGGGACAAGTGACCAGCCTGAGGGGGGAGAAGCCATAGTTGGAGGTGAGCTGCCCTGTATTAGTGGCTGAAACTGTGTGTGTAAATAGATGATGATGGGTCAGCCTGTGAATAAAGAGCACTGGTGGGAGCACGAAGCTGAGATCTGCGAGTGGTTTGTGGGGCAGAAGACTGGAGTGGCCCTGCACCGACCAGTTACAACATGGTACCAAACTTGAAGTAAAACCAAAATAGCAGTGTTCAATGACCAGTTGATTTTAACACAGTTTGTCCAGCAAGATACTAAAAGGTGAGGAAATTGTTGATTACTCAGGTTTAATGTGTAACTTACTATAACATTTTCTGTCCTCATAAATGTGATGATTTGGGGAATTTGTCTGTACAACTTATGATTCTTCTTCGAGTAGTGTTCATATGGGTGTGCCACTGTAGGTGTATCTGCTAATCGGAAAACTGGTAGCAATCCATCCTGCCTGCGAATGCATTGCTCCCCACCTGCCATGAGGCTAGCCAGCGTGAACGATCAATCCTTCCTCAGTTCCTTCTCACTATCCCTGGCTAGAGACTGAGCTAGAGCTGTCAATTCACAGATCGTTAACTCTTAGATTTGCTAATTTTAGCTTCCATTGAAGCACCTTTTTCTTTCTTGCATTTGTTTACATTTTATTTTGGCCGTTGCCTAAAAAGAAAGAGAGAAAAGAAAAGGGCTTTGTCTTCCCTTGACCCTCCGTTGGGGGGGACCCCTGGACCAGGGTATGCCTGGCTCCCTGGGCTTCAAAAAGTGCCTCAGTTGCAAGGAATCTATCCCAGTGACTGACAGTGGCTTGCAGTTCATTCTCTGCCTGGGACAGAAACACATTTCACAGAAGTGTGATTTGTATCAGCAACTGAAGCTTAGGTCCAGGAAGGACAGAGAACTGAGACTCAAACTCCTACTCATGGAATCAGCCCTCCAACCTTCAGAGTCCCAATGGGAACCCTCACCATAACCCTCCATTTCGAAGGGAAGTGAGCTCAGAGAGACGGTGCAAGCCATTCACACAAGTGAGAAAAGGTCCGTTAATTCCCATAGCAAGCCCCGATCAAGCCAGAAACTATCCCTGGCTTGGTCAGTATCATCAGTCCAATGGCACTGAAACTGTCTAGGTCTGGTACCCAGGCACATGCGGTACAGAACCATAAACTCTTTTACCAAAAACTAAGCTATTACAACTGTGTCTAGATCAGATGCAAACTTTGGGAAAGTAGTTCTGCTTTTGTTCTTGAAATAGAATCCAGTCCTCATCTGGTTGTGAGTCACTAGCATGGAATACATGTCTGGAACCACTTGAAGAAGCAAAAACAGTTACTACCTGAACTGAAACTGCTGTTCTTCAAGATGTGAGTGCAGACATGTATTTCACAATCCATCCTCCATCCCCTCTACATCGGAGTCTCAAGTTTTGATGTTCAATGTGAAGAAAATGAGGAAGGTCATAGTGGTGCTGCCCTTAAATAGCTGTGGGAAAGGTTATAAAGAGAGAGAGGGTGTGAGTGCTGCCCCACCAGGTACTGCTAAGCAAAGTTCTCTAGCTTCGGTGCAGTGGGCACATGCACACCTGAGTGGAATATACGTCTGCAACCATATCTGGTAGAACAACAGTTAGAGTAAAGGTAGGAAATGTTTTTGCTCCAGCTTCAGTCAAGAGGGGCCTGGTGTTTGAAGAATGGAAAATTTCCACACACGACGAAGAGACAAAGGTGATAAAGAAGGACTTTAAAAGGAAGAGAAGACTGAGAGAGCCACACAGGACATTTTGGGCAGGAGAGAGGACGAGAATGGACCAGTCAAGGTGAGAGAAAGTGAGCTGGGAGAGAGGCTTTATGTTTCAAGAACACAAGCCATGCACTGCAGGAGAAGGATTCTGGATGCCCCAGTTAACTGTAAACCCAGCCCAAAGAGTATTCTGGAGTGGTGGAACGGGTTTATTATTTTTGTATAGACCTGTGTATTTCTCAGGCAATTAAATAAAGAACAATGATATTAGAATCCTGTGCAAAGTGTCTGTACGTTTTAAGTGTTACATCTACTGCATGCCTCCTGAAGAGGTAAATGTGGTCCCAGAACATATGGTTAGAGTTCTTGGAGATGGTGTGTTTAAGCTGGCAGGGAAGTTTGAGGGAGTCAGCACGGTTTTGAAGAGGCTGGACAATGTGTCATGTAGGTACATCTCTCAGGAGAGGGTACTGGTTAGTGGATCTGCAGCCCAACAGTGTGCCTAGAGGCCCCAAGGCAGTTGCAGTGCCTGGACTCTGATGGCTTAAAACACAAAGGACCCAGCTGCCAGATCTCCTCCGATCAGGATGATGAGTGGCCAGGAGGGGGCACTCAACTCGACTTGTAACAATGATCAAGAACCTGTATACTCCACGGCAAACTGGACCTAAATACTGTGGCATTCTGCTATGGCGAGTAGGACATTTTCTGGTACTTTATTTAAATTTGAAAATGGAGGTTTTCAGTGAAGTAATATGGATTATACAGCACAGTAGCCCCTTTGTTCATTATTTTGATATTATATTCAATTTATTTTACACTGTTCCCACATTTTCAATTTCTAATATGCCAGATAATATACTGTACCTTTTATCTCATAGGTTCCCAAAATATTTTATGAAGCATAGATAGAAATCACTTCATCAGTCACTGAAGTTTAGCCACCTTTTTAGTGGAATATAGCAGCATGCATTACATTACACACTAATTTAAACGAGGAAACACAAATATTAAGTCTAATTCATAGATTCCAAGGCCAGAAGGGACAATTGTGACAATCTAATCTGACCTCCTGTATAATATAGGCCATAGAACTTCCCCAAAATAATTCCTAAAGCAGAGCTTTTAAACTAATCAATGGCGAACCTCCATGAAGTGAATAAAGTTTCAGTTGGCCAGAATTTGTTCCAGTATAACCATCTGAAATTATAAGAAGGAATTTAAGTTGGCAGCATGAAATTACCCGTATAGATATTTGGCAGGTCAAAGGAGCTAACGCCCCTACTCTTATGAAAAGAAGAAGGATCTAATTGGGAACAAAACGTAATGGCACTCTTCCAAGCTCCAACTGCAAAAAAAAGTTCCACCCACATGAGAAGCTGCATACAATAGATAGTTCAGTTGTTCAAAATATGGTGAGGCATTCTCTCTGGGTTCTTTGGATTTGTCCTCTCTTCATTGGAGCCCTAACATACCCAGGGGCTTTTCAGGGCTCTGAGAGCTTGGCCTCCCCTTGGTGGGGCTCATGTCCCACTGGGCTTCTAGAGTTTGGCTCTCGCTTGGGCTTCTTCTTGATTGGGGGAGATGGAAAAAAAGGGTCATGTCTCTCAAACCCACTCACTTATGGTGTCAAAGTAAAGATTGTGCAGATCCACATAATATGATCATCTCTCTCCTTTCTTTCATGCTTTAAGCAGTGAGTTAGCAGTGTTCACATTGAAAATAGTGTCATTTGTATCTTTGCTAGCACCTTTTGAGCTGAATGGAGCATCTCACATATCTCAAAGATCTTGTTTCAGGTTCTGCATATAAAGGCAGATCGATTATACTCGGTGCACATTTTGAGACTATTTCAGCAACTATAACAGTTAAAGTCTTACAATTTTTTTAATTAAAGCTTGGATTCTGGAGAGCAAGAAGGCAACATGAAAAAGGAGCCAGTGTGCCATTTGGTGCATATTGGCTAAATCCAAGCCCTGGAAAAAGAGCTTTGGGATCTCTAATTACTGTAAATAGTAGGAAAAGGAAATCTTCAAAGAAAGGCATCTCCAACATCACAGCATATGCTAGTACCATACTGGGATACTGAAGAATTGTAGAGAGTACCTTCCAAAGAAGACCCAGAGAGGAAGGAGGGTCCAGTGGGTGTGGCACAATCCTAGGCTGCACTAACCCTGGATTCAGTTCATTGCTCTGCTACAGACTTCCTATGTGACCTTGGGTAATTGACTTGGTCTCTTTCTGTCTTTAGTTCCCCATTTGTGCAATGGGGAGAACAGCACTTTCCTACATCAGAGGGGTAAATACATTACAGATTGTGAGGAGTTCAGATACTATGGTGATGAGGGCCATGTAAGTATTCTTACAGAGAAATAGAACCAAGTGCAAACTGATGCAGTGATGTCTGACTTCTTTTTCATAGAGAGCCTGAAACAATAGCTCTGAGAAGGTGATAACAGCCCTGTTTAACTCAGTCATGGTCCTGTAGAGACAGCCACAGAAGTTGACATTTTTCCAACAAGCCACAGACTTATAGCAGCCACATGCCTGATGTGCAGTTTTCTGTCTCCCTGCCCTTCTAGGACCTGCTGTCATCTGCTTCTTACTCTCCAGCTTTCTCCACAAGAGAATGTATTTGGACGTCAGCACATGCTCCCTGTACTGTTAGTAGCAGGGGTCAGAGAGCTAGAGCTGCAGTCCAGCTTGTAGCCAGGGAGCAGAGGACCCAGGGGTGTAGGCTGGTGAGCTAGGCAGCCTGGAGAATGGTACAAGAGATGAAACTCCAGCAGCTGGGGAGATGAGTTGCTGGAGCTGACTACAAGTTCCCTACTTCCTTTGCACATGCAGGAAGACAAGGTTCTGAGCTGGACAACATTGCAGAAGCTGAAGTCCAGGGAGTGCAGTCCTCCGAAATAATCACTACCAGATTTTACACTGATGAGTATTTTCAATAGTGAGCTATAGCTGTGTGTGAAGGCAGGGTGTTAAGAATGAAAGATGTTCCATGGTATTAGGATAAATTAATGTTGTAGCTAGATTTAGGGATGTTGTTATAGAATTTAGGTATCACCACCACAGAATTTAGTGGTTGTTACCCCAGAATTTGGTTCCTTTGTGCTGTAAAATACACCGGACCCTGATTAGAGTTTTCAGTTAGAGCTCTGAGACTGTGTACATTGCTGCTGTTTTTAATCTTCATTGTTTTTGCTTCAGTGAATCCGTGTGTTTTAAATGTCTTTTTAAAAGTTCCCACTGTAAACTACCATTGCTTCTTGATTAGCCTGAATTCAGACAATAATTGCAGTTTATCAACTGAATCCTGTACAAATCCCACTTGTGTTTTAATTGCGATGTCTCATTTAGGGAATTGGGCTTGTATGTTGTTGGTGAACAGGATGGCACATATTGTTGACACCTGCTCATTTAAGAGCATTTCTTTTAACAGTCCACATTTATATTTTTTGTTGCTGAGAATTCATTTTTTTCTGTTAGGTTTCTGGTTACTTCCAGAAATGTTAGCAAATAAATTCACCCAATTAACTTTAATAAACATTGCTTTGTTCTGGGCACTTTCACTCATTCTGGCCTTTTGTAATGACAAGTGCCAGACTTTGGGTACAATATAGTAAAATATTAAAGTTCAAACTTCTGAAAAAAAAATAATAGTAGGCATAATTTTTTCAATAAAATATATTGTACAAACTAGACTTGTGCCACATGCAGAGACTAAGATATGTGCATAAATAAAATGCAGTGGCTTCTCATGCATTTTGACATGGCAAAGAGTTTACTGTGGGATGCTCTACTGATGATGAGTTTGCAGCCAAGTGCAGCACGTTCTGCCTCTAGTGAGCCATCATTTAAATATTATCTAAAGTGAGAAAATAACTCCTCTCCCCCTCCCTATGGCACTTTATTGGATGACCTTGATAACTTGGCATAGCTATTATCTATCTTTCAAGTCCAGATATTGATTCTTAACATTGATCCATGCTAAACATAATTTATGCCAAGACTGTGAATCTAAACCACTGCCTATATTGAGAGTGGGAGTTAAAGGAGAAGCTCCATTAGAGTAGCTGTTCCCAGAGACATTGTGTCTGAGGGACACTGGGTGTTTCCTACTATGCTGGCGAGGCTCCAATGTGTTAGGCTCTCTGAGACCTTGTACACCAGGAGTTTCAAGGTCAGGTTTGTGCTTACACCCTTCAGAATAGTACTACTGACATGCTCTCTCCCAATCTTCTCCACTTTCCCAGTGTGCACCTGCATAATGCAAGCCGAAATCTGGCCCCTAAATTTAAGACATAATATGGCTACTTTTAAATTTTTCAAGTTCATTTTCAAGAAAAACTCTAAATTGACTATCTCACAGGCTCCTTCAGCATACCTGGACAGGACTGGCTGGTCACTTGGGAAATCACTGGCTAAGAGGGATCTCTAATTTTATTTCTAATAGTGCTAATGAACATAAATACTGGAATAAATATTCTCTGTTAGTGAGTTCTGTTTCTTCCGGCTAAGTTTCAAGAAAATGTACTTAAAACTTTCCATTTCTGTATTTCAAGAATTTTGTCTGAGTCAGTTGCATAAAATCCCACTCTTGCATTTAGTAATAGCATTGTGCAGTGCATTTTAGGATAACTTCCTTGAGATTTTTATTTAACAAGACAAATATTGCTCATTGTATTATTGCATATATATTAATTATGTACTTACCTTTCTTTTAATAACATTTATTCAGGGCTTTGGGAAAAGCCGGGGAAACTATAATGAAAAATGTATTTGACAAATGTTTCCCCTTTTCCTGGTCATGAATTAACTGCAACCAATCACGCTTTTCTCAGATGTTTTTGTTTATGAGTAAGTTACTGGAACGCATAAGTTGCTCCCCAAGACCACAACAGCATCCTGCAGTGTGAGAATCAGGGAGCTGCAAAGGTAGCTTACAGCCAACCACATTTGCTGGATCCCCTTCCCTAAAGCAGCACCATCCAATGCATAAAGGAAACCCTAAGGATTTGTCCCTTATTACTTTTTGTTAAATGTTTTTGTCTGATCCAAAGCCTATTGAAGTTAATGAAAGACAGTCATTGACATAAATGGGCTTTGGATCGGGCCTTTGACGTGTATTGCAAAATACATACTATTAAACTGAGTTTTCCAAATTAAGAAAAGTTTCTTCACCCCCTCTCTCAACAACTTTAAGATAAAGCATTAGTAGGCCAAATTTTGTAGCCCACAATTATACAGAAATAAATATTAATTATGAAGTTTTGAAAAACAATCTTGAATGATAAAGGGTAGTGCAACATTTTGAAGGTATTCACAATTCAGTGTGGTAGATAAGCATATCCTGATGATGAAAGTTGGTTCACATAAGGTTGAATTGGGGAAATACAGTTTTAAATCATATCATATTAATAGGTGATTGTAACATTTTATTTTCATTGACATCACCAAAGAAAAACCTGACTTGCAGAGATATGAGAATGAAAATTGTCAAGGCTTCTGCAGTTAAAGCAAGGTATCCTTCAGAAACAGCCAAAGCGTCCTGAATTCCTGGCTAAAAGAGAGCCGTTTGCAAGGCCCTATGATGAAGGTGGTTTGTTTTGCAATGGCATAGTGTTTGTTGCCAAGCCAGTAATGTGTTGAGTAAAGGGCATGATGACTCACCTCTTTCCCCTTGGATCATCAGAGAAATAGTCCTGCAGTTGTGTCTGCAGTTGCTTCAATGAAGTTGGTATAAAAGAAAACTACTCCAAGTTTCCTCTTTGGATTCAGGAAGGCCAGTTTCCAATTGTTGATTAATGCTTCTACCCTGTTGTACATTGGCAAAACATTCAGATTATGTCCTTGGAAAGAACAGTTCAATACTTTTAGGCACCTGAAGAGGTCAGCAAAGTAGGCTAAGTGAGCCACCAAAACCAAATTACTGAAGGCATCAACAAGGGGAGATTATAATTTTTTTGGGAAAACTTGTGCTACTTTATTTTACTTTGACAACTTATGTTAGCACTTTATCTTGTGAGAGCCACCTCTGTTCAATATAAAAGAGGAGTTGCTGGTAAAGGGACTCTCTTATCTTAGAATAATGCAGAAAGTCAAGAAATGATTGGAAGACCTTTATTAAGCACTGCTTTAACAGTGAAAATCTGCATCAGGTCCTTCATGAAGCATTAAATTAGATTATTTTGGCTCTTTGACCAGGCTACTATTCTTACTTGGCATTGTCTTGGCACCATCCCCTTAGACTGCAATACACTATGCATAGCATAATATATTGCTCCCACTAACACGGAAACTAATACTAAGCTATTCTTTAAATTTCTTACCATCAGTAATAGAAGTAACAGCACAGACAAGGAGCTGGCATTTTTACCACCATGCTATCTAATACTAGGCCTGGTATACATTACAAAGTTAGGTCAACATAAGCTGCCTTGCACTGACCTAGTTGCGTATGTGTCTACACTTAAATTTGTCTGCCGATGTACGTGCTCCATTACAGTGACGCAATAACATCACATTCCCAAGCGGCGTTGATCCATTTTAGATGTACTGAGGTCAATGGAGAGTGAGTTTAGATGCTACGTTACCTATGTTGACCTCAACAGTCCTCCAGCAGCTGTCCTGCAATGCCCAACACTGACCATTCCAGTCACAATTGTGAACTCCACTGCTGAGAGATAACAGAGCCTGGAAGCACGGTCACCAACCCCCCCTTTAAAACTCCATGAATTTTGTAAATGCCTTTTCCTGATTGTCCAGCTTAGTGAGCACATCTAATAGCTCTCCATTGTTGTGTGCAACTGTCCCGCTGACCATGCCAGCTATATGCTCCAGATGTGCTCCGGTCTGGAGTAAACAGGAGATGTTGGATCTCTTGGGACTGTGGGGAGAAGAGATTGTGAAGGCACAGCTATGGGCCAGCCACAGAAATGTGGACCATTGCATGGGGGATGGAGGAGAAGGGTTATGACAGGGATCAGCAACAGTACCGTCTGAAAGCAAAGGAACTGCGGCAAGCATACCAGAAGCCAGGGAGGCCAACTGTCAGTCCAGTGCCAATCTACAGACCTGCCACTTTTATAAAGAGCTGCAAGCCATACTTGGCGGAGATCCCACCTCCCCTCAGACCACCTCTCCTCAGACATTTGAGGAGCCCAGATACAGAACCCTGCCATGAACACTGAGGAGGAGGTGGGGACGTGACTGGAGGTCCAGCTATGCCACAAGCCAGGACGTATTTGAGACTCCACTGCAGTCAAGTCAGTCCCAGCAGTCAAGGAAGGACAAGTGAGCCCAACACAAGGGAAAGAACCTTGGGTAAGTGTGTAAATATATTTCCCTTTATAGTGATGTACTGCTGGTGCCGCCAACTTAACAGGACACAGCTATTGACTCTTCATGGATTTACTCATACTAGAAGAGGTAGCTGTACAACAAAGTAGAGTTGTTATCTGCTTTTCATTTCCCTGTAAAGTTACGCAAGGGGGTGGAGGGCAGGTGGAACAGTTTGTTTACATACACAGGGATGTCCCTTGAATCCTCCTGAGAGATCTGAATGAAACTTTCATGGAGGTACTCTGCAATCCTCTCCCGAAAGTTTTTATGGCTGGCAGCCTTATTTCTCTCTCCATGGTAGGACACTTAACAATGCCAGTTGGCAATAAATTCAGCAGGCACCATTGCAGTAAACAGGCTAGCAGCATACGGTTTCAGGTAGCTTTGGGGCAGCAGCTGTGCTTTCTGTGCTTCTGTTACACTCAGGAGTGAAACAGCAGCGAAAATCAACTCTGTATGTGGAAAATGGTGCCAATATCAGGTGCCATTGCCATATACTCATAGTTTCATGCAACTGTATAATTCCCTCCTTTTTTCCCTTGCCACTAGTGGGCCATGTTCACCATGGCTGGTGCTGTGAGTGGTGCCATGCAGAAATAAAAGCAAAAGCCACTCCAAAGCAAAAGTGTCAATAAGTATCTCTTGTTTAAAACTTCAGGGAAGCAAGGGAAGGGAGCTCTGAATCTTAATTTTTGCTGTCCATTGTGACTGTACTGATAATGGTACATAGGTTTTCCTGTAGCTGCTGCCATTGCAGCCTTGAGGGCTTCCCCTCCACATGTGGAATACCTGAGCCAGATAAGCAGGAGAAAGAAGAGGATGCAGGATGACATGTTCAGCCAGATCCTGCAAGCCAGTGCTGCATTGGACTATGAGCAGAGGATGAATATTTCAGACTGTATGGTGAAGGTTAGAATGGACAGGAGAGAGACCCAGGAGTCCCAGCAGGAAAAAGAGGAAGAGAGAGATGTAGCTGGACATAATGGGGTTTCTCCAGCAGCAAACACAGATGCTGCAGACTCTTGTGGAATTAAAGGTTCAACAATCACAGACTCATCTCTTTATAGTCCATGAAGAACTCCATTTTGCATCTCTCTTCACCCCTCTCAACATTCCACATGACATCAAGGGCCGCATTCCTACCCCTACCATTCTACACCATGGGATAGTAAGGACAACCAAAGCTTCACATACGCTGACCTGGGAGAGCCACAGTTGCCTTATGTAGAGCCAACCTGGACATGAATGTTCTTTTCCCCTGTTAAGTGCTGTTCAATTTATTAATTGTTTAATGTATTTGCTTTTAACTTGCACAGATTTGTTTGCAGTGGTTTTGCTACTCAATACGATTCTATTTTTTGGAAAATAATTTATCTTTATTAGTTCAACATTTACTGTGGAGTGCCTAGCAGTACCGAAAACACCCACTTAGTTGTTAATGTACTGTGACACAACTCATAGGATCAGTGACAACACAGTGTATATCATAAATGTACGGCAAACACAAAAAAATAGGTGCAATGACAGTTTGTTATATTCATAGATGTATACCAAGAACTACACAATTCCTAAGAGACCCCAAAACTGCAGGGCCAGGTAGAGCATGATCCATCACAGTGCATCATGGTGGCACACTGTTAAAATGCCCTTTCAACGTCTCCCTGAAACATATAGCTCCACATTGAATTCTTCTAATAGCTCTTGTGTTAGGCTGTTCAAACTCAGCAGACAATGTCTCCATCTCTGCCCTCCACTCTGGTGGCAACTTTTCCCTCTTTGCTTCAGAGATATTATGCAGGACACAGAAGGCAGCTATAACCATTGGGATGTCTTTTTCACTGATATCCGATCTCGTGAGTAGACAATGCCAGCATCCCGTCAATCTACCAAAAGCACATTCAACTGTCATTTTTTACCTGCTGAGCCAGTAGTTGAATCTTTCCTTGATGTTATTGAGGTGTCATCTTCATGAGCCAAAGGATCAAGGGATAGGCTGAGTGCCCCAGGATCACTATTAGTATTGCAACATCGCCAATGATAATCCACTGGTCTAGAATGAAAGTCCCTGCTTCTAGCTTTCTGGACAGTCCTGTGTTCTTAAAGATGCATGCACCATGAATGTTCCCTGACCAGCCAACACTGATGTCGGTGAAGCATCTTCAGTGATCCACCAATGCTTGCATAATCATAGAATACTAGTTCTTTCTGTTGCATGTATTTTTGTTTCTGGTGTACTCTAAGGCAAGGTGAACTGGTGCCAAAATAGGGATATGAGTGCCATCTATCGCCCCACCACTCTTTGAGAACCCCATTGCTGCAAATCCATCCACTATGTCCTGCACATTGCCAAGAATCATAGTCCTGCGTAGCAGGAGACGATTAATGGCCTTGCACACTTGCATGAAAATGATGCACACAGTGGATTTTCCAACCCCAAAATGATTGTCCATTTCCATTGCAAGTTTCCACAGTGTGATCTCCACTTGCTTCTCCACTGTCAATGCAGCTCTCATTGTGGTGTCCCTGTGCTGGAGAGCTGGGGTGAGCTTGGTGCACAGATCCCAGAATGTGGCCTTGCATATCCGAAAGTTCTGCAGTGACTGCTCATCCTCCCACAGCTGCATTAGGGTGAGATCCCACCAATCGATGCTCTTTTCTCAGGCTTTCTGTAATCTGCAGCTGCTCCGTCAATGCCAGCAACAACCTTGAATTGGTTTTCACTATGTCCCACAGCAGTCTGTCCTCCAAGAGATTGCATGTTCCCTGCTGACTTGGGTCTTCTTGTGGCTATGCAAATAGCAGAGGATCATGCATCCTGTGCTTGCAACGTTCATAACAACAGTACAGAGCTGTGCAGGTTCCATGGTTCTGTCAGATATGGTAGATAGTGAGAAGGGCCCCATGGATTTGTGGGATTTTTAAAAATATGAATGTTGCATGCTGGGAAGTTGACCCCTAGCTCCCAATCACCCCTGTGCAAATAATTTCTGCTCTACTATGTGTTGCCAAAACTTCCCAAAAGACAGTGTGCTGGAAGGTGGCAAGTTGCATACCTACCCATGCTGCACCACACTGTGCATTGGGACAAGCAATCCTGGTGAGTATGTGCAATCTTGATGCAAGGAGTCAAGTATTTATGTGCACAAGCGATTTATTAACTGTGGTGGCTTTATGCTGTCATAATTTGCATCAGTCAAAGTTTGTAGTGTAGACATGGCTCTAATAAGATCAAGAGATGAAAACAGTCAGTGGCCAGTGTCTTGTCTACACTGAAGGTTCCCACCAGTGGAGCTGCCCTAATGGCAGTGCAGTGATGCAGTATTTATTTATTTAATGGCTCAATATAGCCAACACTTCAATCTGGATTTATTTTGCTGTTTCCCATTATGTCTCAAATAAGCATTTTCCTGTTGTATGTCCTGGCACCGTCTTACAAAAAGAAAAGTTGTCTTCAACAGAATTATCAAAAATATACCTCACAGAAATTCAAAACTGTGTAACCTTAAGGTGTGTAACCTTAGAGACATCTGTTGGTTAATCCAGGTGAATTGCTAAATAGTCATTTTTCCTGAGTTTTTAAATCAATTGTTCTTAGACATCCTTAGCTAGGTTCCCTCATACAGTATGGGACAATGTTATTTGACAAAGGTGCTTTTTGCAATTTGGGAGCTGCTTCAGGCACTATAACTTTTGAAACCATGCCTATTGCTCAGGAAAGGATAAGAGTTTCTGAAACGGATAAACTTTGCACTTTTGTGTGATTCACAAAGATACCAAATGTCTGAGGGGCATTTGTGTTGACATTGCCGGTAGAGCTGGTCAGAACATTTTTAATTACATTTTTTTTGGTCAAAATGTGGTGTTTTGCCAAAGCCAAAATGTTTCATAGAGGTGTATCGATTTTGACAAAGATTTTGTTGGGAAGATTTCTGAAGTCTAGGATGGATTCTTTTCAGTCAGTCCCACAGAGAGAAAAAGGAATTCAAAACCTCACCTTTATGATCAGAAAACAGACATTTTCTCATAATTTCATTTTATGCAAATGTTTGAAAGATTTTGCTTTCATTCCAGTGCAAAATAAAAACAAATTTTGAAATCTTGACAGTTATTGTGAAATGGAATTGTCATCCTCTGGCCACCTGTAATTGCCAGTCTCTGGGATCAACTCTTGTTGATATTTCAAGGCTTCAGGTTTTCTCTCAAAAAAACCCAAACCATCAGTGGCCTATCGTGGATCTCCAGTGCCCAGGGGCCAAGCCTGCATTTGTGCTTCCTCACATGCTCCACCCACAGGGCAGGAGGAGTCCCTCCAGCCTCATGCACTCCTCCCGCAGGGCAGAAGGAGTCCCCCCAGCTGCTGATGGGGGGGGGGGGTATAAGATGTAGGGGGGGCGCAAATGCAAGCTTGGCTCCACCCCCCCATAGTTACCCGCTACACAGTGCCCGCCCCTCCCACTCCAGTCCTGCAGCCTGGTGCCAGCTTGGACGGGGGTGGCCAGATCTGAGTGGAGCAAAGATTGTACGTTGTATGCAGGCACTTCCCCGGGAGGCTCAGCAGTGCCCTTAGCAATTACAAACAACAGGTCTGCTGTTCTAATTCAATGATACATTTTGAAATGATTTGTCCAACATATTAAACATTTGTGCCACGGTTTGCCAAGGTTGAGCCCTGGCACCTCTAGGCTTGGCAGTTCATAGTCCCAGCACCTCTGGGCTTGCTGCTTCAGTTGTAAAAGTAAAAAAATTGCTTGGGCCCCAGCACCTAATTGCTTGAGCCCTGGCACCTCTTTCATTACAAATTAAGCACTGCCAGAACCTCTACTTTGATCCCTTCTGCAACATCCATTAATGTTGCAAATTATAATTTGATAAACTATATTACTAAACACTGAAAAATAAGCAACACATCCTTTATATTAAGTCATTTTGTTCTTTAAAGCTAAAATTATTTTTACACTATCCCTATGCTATTCAAGTACATGGCAGCTCTAAATGGAATCAGATCCAGTGATTTGGGGCAATTTTTCTTTCTGTCATATTAAACTGTGGGCATCAAGCCAATAAATCAGAAATAGTATTGAGATTACCTCATTATGCAGTCCATGGGCAAGAAGAGAAAAGAATACAGATTGCAAGAAAACAAGAAAGATTAATAACAAAGTCCTTGTCTGCTGAAACAAGGCAAATGTATAACAGCTGGTCTCTAATAAATCTGCATGATATTAATTGATGGAAGCTATTAAAATAAAAAGCCGTACTTTTGACCTTACGTCAGTTTCAATATTCTACTCAGCCTACAGCCAAAAAGGTCATTTAAAAATTGTATGCTCAGTAGTGGTATCAACAGGACTTGAATTCAATACGTTAGGAATTCATGACAGACCCTTTAGGTACCATAGCTGCAGCAACCTTTTTTAGAAAAAAAGACATTTGCATCTTTAGTCTACTTTTCCAGCGGTATAACAATTAGAGAAGGGCAAAATCATTCAGATAAAGACAAACCTGAAACGCTCATCTTTGAACTCAATTCAAACTTAACTTTTGAGGCTAGAAAATATTTGCTAACAATAAAAGGAAAATGCAGTTCAGCACTTTCTAAAGTGGGATGAAAAACTTCTTCGCCTAATCTCTTTGATACAGCCACAACCAGGATGATGCAAGAAATATTTCAAGAAACTTTCCTTCTCTTCTGGGATTTCCAGCCCAATCTTCTGCTGCTTTTGGTTTTCAGCCTCATTTTAATTCTGTGAAAAAGTGGAATAGCTATTTCTTTTTCTCTTCATTGTCCATCAGTGTCACAATGGTTTATAATAGCTACTTAAAAAGCCAATAGATAGAGAAAAATCCTGTAACCCTTTTCTCTCTCCCCCCCAAGAGAAAAGCAGCAACCTACCCTGTCTCTTTGCCTGTTCCTATTATCTTTCAGTCCTTTGGCTAAATTCATCATTCTTATAAGTTCTTAAACTAAAGTTGATTTTGACCATTGACTTTAAGTGGTTCACTCAGCAAAATCTAAATTGATCCCCCATCTTGAGCAGCTTATAAGTACAATATTCAAATCACATAAGATTATTGACCTCCTTGTCTATTGCCATTATGGCTTTCAGACCTGCTTCTGGCACTGTAACTGCATTGATGGTACTGGTTGATGACCATCTCCTGGTGAAAGTAAAGATCAGGTGCCCATGGTAGGACTATTATATCTATCAGCTGCCTATGCTATTGGTGATGTCAGTGGAAAGTTTGCAAGGGAACTGACAAATGGAGCCAGATAATGGATCCGTTTTGCCCCAGGATAGTAAATTGGTCACATAACTAACATTTCATCTAACAACTGATTTTTTTCATGTCATATATGCCTATCATTTTTATATGGCTCCTTGGATCCCAATAGGGAGGTTTCCTCTCCCTCTTTCTCTCTTACTTATCCTCAGTGAAATTCTCAGTCTAATTCTAAATCTAAATGCTATAATGAGTGAGGTAAAAGAACCTGGAAAGATAGAATATAATCTATGTATTTCTGTGGTGTGCATCACTGTAGTAAGTAAGCACCACATACAGTAACTAAAATTTGCATACAAAAGCCTATATGTCCTCAGTGGTAGACTCTGCTCTTTACCGCTCCCAGGTCAGCAACTTTTACCTCCTGGCATGTTCTGGTTTTTGTTACTGCTGTTGTTTTTCCTCTTTATCTTCGATTGTTAACAGAGAGGCCGTTGTAAAAAGGTGAATTTTGAAGCATGCTCTGATTATAGTCCAGCTCAGTCTTATCTCCTCTGTTAGATCACTCCACAGTCATGCATCTTTGATGGTGATTGCCTTGTCACTGGCTCTTGAAAGATTGACCCGGGACATTTGCTCTCAGCTGCATTGTCTCAGGACCTTGAATTGGCATCAGAGGCAAATTGGAAATCAATGGAAGGTATGATGCTTTCTCTGAAGCTTTTCCTGTTAGGGAAATGGGATGCTGTGCTCTCGTGGAGTTCCATGTTGTCTCAATCATTCATCCTAGATGCAGTGTTTATAATAGTTCAGCCCATTGGTGGTGGTGATTTGTTATTTGTATTGTGATTGTTCCTAGAGGCCCCAATCAGGGCATAATTGTACTAAGCACTGTAAGTATCCACTTACAACAAAGACAGTCACTGCCCTCAAGAGATCACAATCCAAATAAACTCAGGCAAAAAATGCGTGCATCATAGTAGCTACTTTGTCCAGGAGGAAGGAAAGTAATTTCCTGTGGAACTGGAAGTGAAATAAGTTATTGGTATCTGCTGCTTTTGCAAGTTATCTTTATGGAGTGTGGGGAATAGGAGAACAACCATCTCTTCTGAGTGCTGGCCTTTTGGTTCTCCAGTAGTGCCACATAGCAATGATGTTGGATTGCTAATCTGGGATCCCAGTGGCATTATTTCAGGGTAGGACTTGTGTGGTCATATTTTTTAACATATGGAAAATTGGGTGCTATCTGCAATTGAGCATACTATTGTTTGTGGAGCTACATCATGAACAGGTGGAAGAATGAAGAACTGTCATAGCTGAATTAAAAGAAATGGAAGATGAGGGGGTTGCTGCATATTTTATAGTCTGGATGGCCTTGAAAAGAGTATATCTTAACCTTGTGTTTTTCCAAATACTAAATAAAATAAGATATTTTTTCAATGAAGACATTGCTTGGTAGTCTCCAAGCTTATGGATTTACTCTGACTCCCCATGTATTTTCTACTTCACACTCTCTTTGACCGTTTGTCTAGACTGTAATCTGTAGTCCTGTTTTAATTTGAAATAATTGATTGCAAATTAACTTGCATTAACTAACACAATTGTAAATGCTAGTCTATTCACTCCCTTAATGTTCCTTGTGGGGTAAACCACCAGCATTTGTGTCCTAGAACAAACATTTGAGGAGTGGCTGGACTACCATTTACCATCATGTTAGCTTGCAATCTGTTAGCTAATTTGAAGTAACACAAGTTAAAACAGGACCATAAATCCTTAGGCACTGACCTTTAGGCTGTGGAATCATGGAATAATTTTATCTGCCTGGCAGTCCCACAAGAACCTCTGAAGAAAGGCCTGGCCCGTTTTCCTCAAAGATCCCTTTTAGGGAAAAAATGGGGGACTGAAAACATTGCAAATACAGGTGTTTGCCTTCCTCTGAAGCATCAGCTATTGCCCCTTCAAGAGGTAAGCCAGCAGACTGGATGCACCAGTCCAACCCGGTATGACAAATTGTATGTTCATATGTAGATGCACAAAATTACTTACAAATAGAAAGGTTTTTTAAAGTGTTCCAGGAGATGGTATTACTTTTATAAATACAAATAATTTTTTAGGGCAGAATAGATACATCAATTTACTCCTTGTTTTTGTTTAAACAATGGCTTGTTCCATCTGTACCTATTTAACCTTCTTATTACATCTCACAGAGACTTTAGAGTGCCAAATTTGTGATATCAATATAATTTCCAGTGCAACAGATGCATGTCACAAATAAAGAATCGTGAGTAGAAATTAGCAGAAGGAGCAACTGGCTTAAAATGAAGCCTGTTCTTGTGCAAATACAAATATCTATAAAGGGGATATTGAGAATATGTAGATGAATGCATTCTTTTTAGTTAAAATATTTCATGGTTTGTAAGTTTTCTTCAGAATGGATGGGGAATCAGCACTTTTTGAAAATCAGGACCCTTTAAAGTTGTTCCCAGGTGGATACCCAAAAATATTTATCATTTTTGAAAATCTTGGTACCAAATCTTGCAACAGATGATATGATTTTTAGGACATTCTTTTCACGCCTCTTACGTTTTCACATGAAGTCTAACCCAATGTTCAAAGTCTAACAAAATAATACTTTTAAACGGCTTTTCAGATCCCTCGTTCACCTTTTTGTACTATTTTTAGGTACAGCATGTCAGGTAAAGAGCATAGTACAAGACGCATTTACATCTGATAAGCTTTGAAAGCAGCACTGGGCATCCAGCCAGTTGACAAGACTAAATAAATTACAGGAGGGCAGCAACATAAATTATTTCTTAGTCAGCACAAACCAATATTCATAATCTTCAGCAGCAAGGTTTTAAGAAATCTGGCCTATTTTTCCTAAAATGCAATTGCAAGCATAGTAAAACAAAATATTTATACTTTCTCTCAACATTTTTTCCAAAGAATACTATTTCTTTAATACAAATACTTTAATTACATACCAGTCTTCCATAAATGTTTGAAAGAGTACTGGGTGATGCCTAGGATATGTTTGGATTGAAAATAGAATTCTGTGTCAGAATTCTGTTTTACTGTACATCTTACATGCAGACTTTTGTTTTTAGACAATAAATATACAAATGTTATGGGATACTTATGCTAAGTTTCTGAAGTCTTTTTTTAGAAGTATTCAGTGTATCTCATTTTATTTGTGTATATTTCATCTTATAGTTAAGGTGACCATTCTCTAGGTATCTCAGTTCCAATCATCTTTTTTTGCAGATAAAATGTATACTTCTCATCAGTAAGCTAATGCTAACTTCTACATATCAGAACTATGTGTTATTCAGAGAAGATATATACATAGGATTTAGGAACATTCGTGAATTGCTTCAGACCACATCTGTGATTCTTTGGTAATGGCTATCTTTTTATGTTTGTTTTCTTTGGCTCTCTACCTTTCTGGACTGTGTGGTTGGTAGTCCCGTCTTGAAAGTGTCCCCAAATAAATCCATGATTCTTTAAGAAGTCTTTAAAACAAAAACCTTAGCCCAATGTGAAAATGTCAGCTCTTTCAAAATGTCCATTATACTTCAAAATTATTTTTCTGAATCAATGTTAGAGGATTTCAAGGGTTTTAAGTCCCAGACTTTAGACTTACAGTAATTTGCAAGAGAATTCTATGGCCAAAATAAATAAAAAGATGGAAGTTTTGATGTAAGGTGAAATGACTTGCAGGAAGAGTGACTGACTGAGAAAATACATTATTTGGTGCAGATAGAATGGTTTCTTCTTCAATACAATACACAACCTCCACGTTAGCAAAATGAATGATGCTGGGTCTGGTGAGAAGGTTCATATTTGTAATATTAGTGTTTGGTGTGCCTGGAAAAAATCAGTTCCTACAGTCTAATCATTTTCAGAGGGCTAGTTTATCTACAGAAATTCATAAACAAGCAATATCTCTTGGCATGTTGCTTGTTCTGATAGCTCTTCTGTATGTGGTGTTCAGTGACCACTCAGAGCAAAGGAGTCTGATAGTGGTCTGCTTCATTCAATGTCTTGAGTGAGTTCTAATTGATCAGCATTGCTTAGCATGAGCATCTGCATCACATAACAACAAGTTCCAAATGGCTCTTGCGAGAACCGCTGAAAGATACTCTTCCCCACACTGTATGGAGCCTGACTAGAGCTGGGTGGAGCAACATATTCCATTTTGTGGAAGATTTTTCTATTTTGAAATTTGGTTTCTCTCTAATTTTGAACAAAACCCAACAATTTATAAATTCAGGTCTGGAGCAGTCTGCTTAACAGGCTGTCCTGGAGCCACAGACCCTGGAAACCTTGGGGTCCCAAGCCGTGGAGCAGTTCACATGGTGGACTGCCCCAGAACCAAGGACCCTGGAAGCTCAAGTTTCCCAGCAACCAACCAGAGACATCAAGATGCCTTCCTCTGTAGCATGGGGCATGGGTCACTTACTGGTGGATTTTCTGTACCTTGAAAACTTTAAACCATGAACTTTAAACTTTAAACTCAGTCATAGGTTAGGCATCTATTACGAGAGAGGGTGAGTGAGGTTCAGGAGGGCATTGTGCAGGAGGTCAGACTAGATGATCATATTGGTCTCTTCTGACCTTAAAGTCTATGAATGTATGAGTAGATTTCCATTTTCTGGCAGTCCACCAGGTGGACTGTTCTGGGGCTGCAGCCACAGGGCTTCCAGAGTCCAGGCTGCAGGATGGTTCTACCTTATGGCTTGCCCCAGGACCCCACTGGAAATCTCTCTCTGGTTTCTGGAGGAACTTTGTTGAAACTGAATAGTGTCTGCAGAGTGCTTCAATTTTGACAAATTGAGAAATTCCAACAAAAAACTTTCACTGAATTTTTTCTGACTGCTCTAATCCTGGCTACACTTTTGCACTGGTGGAAATTGAAGAAAAACTTTATGCCATTGGACACACATGAGACAGTTCAAACCAGTCCTCCCTCATTTGAGGTCCTGCACAGAGGAAATTAATAGAACAACATGCACAGATAGATTTACAATGGGAACTGAACACACATGTGCAACTACTTATTTGAGAGTGAATGTCAGTAGGTGTGTTGAAATGTAACACAAGAAAATAAGTGTAAATTCAATAAATGTATTTGGAAGATTTATGAAATATATGGTTGTGTATAGAGAATGACTATACAGCAGGAAGTGAGTTTTCCTGCAAATCCCTGGCCAAAGACCTAGCACCAATGCAGTTAATACAATGAGACAGACAAGGGTACATGAATGTACTCTTTGCAATGTAGCAGACAAAAGTATATTACAATCCAATGGCTGGAAGTTAAAGGTAGATAAACTGAGATTCAAAATAAGGCATACATCTTTAACAGTGAGGGTAATTAATATTTGGAACAATTTACTAGGGTTGTAGTGGATTCTCCATCACTAGCGATTTTGAAATCAAGGTTTGATGGTTTTCTAAAAAATATACTGTAGTGCACAGGAATTAATTCAAGGAAGTCCTGTGGCCTGTGTTATACAGGAGGTCAGAGTAGATGATCACAATAGTCCATTCTGGTCCATTCTGTTAATTGGATAGCACTGAATATATCTGTGCTGTTAATGACTGGTGAATGATTGGTGTTCCAATGGCATAAAATGGAAACAAAGGGAATCAGTTCATGAATTTATCAAGTATATGCAATAATGTGAGGTACTGTACAAGGTATGGGACTCTAGCAAATAGATGTGAAGCAGTTTCTCACCCGGGCACTGGCCTGGAACAGTGGGTGTTACCACCCCCATGGGCAGAGGTGATGTGGGGGGGAGAGCGGGGAATCACTTGCCCCCTCCCTTCTATATTTGCTGCTTGGCTTGTACTGAGTATGCTCAGTAACACTGCTGAAGCTGGCTGCCCTCATTCTGCTCCCCCCCACAACTGTGACAGGCACAGGTTGTCTCTGACAACAGCTCCTACATTCTACCCCCAAGGAGCTGAATGCTTAGTCTTTATGTGGATGGAATGGGTTTCTCTCTCTTTCTCTTTAAGCTGCTTCCTTATGTAATTCACTTAGGAAACAGAAATAATACCATATTGCTTAGGTGACCATTTTCACAGTGCAAATAGTAAATATTTGCAGTGACAGTTCATGAACAATTAATAGGCTAAATTTATTTGCATAGCTGATTCATTGAACAAATATAAACAATGAGCAAATTCCTAAAAACCACTCTCAATTCATGGATGATTCATGACAGAAAAATAGAGCTAAATTCAAAGAATAAATTGTTCATTACACATTTTTCACCCAGCAATAGCCTGATATAACCTTTACCTCTAGACTTCACACAATAAAAGGGTAATTTTGAGTATTCTGCTTAATCCTCAGTATGAAAATTCTGAAGAATGCTAAAGTTTCAGAAAAAAATGTCTTCAGAACCCTATTGTCTTTAACCCTACGTTCTTTGGTCAGTTGTCCCAATGTTTTCTTCTTGGCTGTGCTGCACGACAGGGCTTTTGTTATCTTCTCAGCAGTGTTAATTAGGTATTGCAATAGCCTGTATACAACTCTGCTGAAGTTCTTCCACCCTCAGATATAAGCACTCAAAAACAAAGTCAAAAGAAAAGCAATTAACTTTAATAAAAAATCAGTGTTCACTCACAGTGTAAGAGGAAAATATTACATTAATCATGTAAAACATGTTTTTTTCACAATTTAAATGAAAGTCAAATCACACTGTATTCCTACTCACAAAGCTAACGCAAAATGGCCAGTCTCTAGAGCAAGTTCTGTTAATTTGTAGTCTGCCAATTTATTAGTAGCTCTGATTCATACATCTTTTTTTTCCATATTTGTTTGAAGAAATATTAAGTTACAGGTGTAGTAATCTAAGTTTGCAGATCAGTGCAAAAAAGTACCTAAAAAAACAAATAAACTTTCAAGATGTAGAATCCTTTCTTAATTCCATTCCAAATCCTGGCATACTTATTGTTGCTACTTAACCTTAATTTGTTCTTCTGGTCCTGTAGTTATTGACTGTAAATTTATCGTGGACAGATGCAAACCATTTTGTATTTAAGGTTATAGTAAACACCTTTCATTATTAACTGGAAATTTAGCAATTCAGCAATTGTTCTTTCTGATTCTATGGTTGGAGGGACAGGAGATTTTTGTTTTAATTCATATTTGATATGAATTGGTTCTGCCAGTTCTGAGATACAGGAATTTGACAACTGTTTTGGAAAATTTTGAAATATTTTCATCACCTTGTATCTCAAAAATGGTAAGACTTGGAAACTAAAATTTGCTTTGTTATGGAGAATATTGCACAACTGTCTCTCCTGCCAGCCTGTTTTTCTGAACACAGACATGAACAGCTGGTATAAATCCCTACTTGAAATATGTAAATATCCAGTGGATCAATATTCTGCATTTTACTGAAAATAATCATTCATTTATGCTGCTTTAAAATGAAGTTCTAGTCTTGAAATGAGCCTCTGTATAAATAGAAATGAGAGATTCTACATTCACTGCCTTTTAGTCACTCCAGATCAAATTTACTACATTTACAGAGTAAAAGATGTTTTCATAACTGCCAGCCAGAGTCATACTGGATTCCTTTCTTCTCATATGTCGTTACCCCCTATTAAAGGACCTGCAGGTCAAATTAGGCCCACAATGTACCTGTGCATCCATCATTAGCCTTCCATGGGTTTGCACAGGTATAATTTATGGAAATTTGGTAAACAACTGTGTGGATGATGCACAGTGACATGTGGGTTCTGTTGGACTAGCAGGAGTTAAAAGGCATTAAAAAATATAATCACTAAAGTCAGAAGGTCTGACAAAGATACACCTAGGGAGCAGATCTATGGAGTAAGAAGGTACCATTTTACATAGCTATTTTTCAGAATAGAGCCATGGTTTAACATCTGTACTTCTGATTTTGATTAAAGAAATTTAGTGCTTCTCTTACAGCTATCAGAAAATTAGCTGCACCTTATTATAACAATGCTTTTTCTCCTCCATCAGAGCAGAATACTCTGACCATCCTGGAAATCTTGTCTTTCTTCCTCCACATTTTCCTTTACCAAACCTCTCAGGCCAACAGAGATGAATAAATCAAATGCTTACTACAGTTACATCTCCTTTTCTGTGCCATAGACAGTGCAAACTGTCTGGAATCATCTCTTTGTTTATGTCTGTCTTAATTGCACGCTAGCACCAAGGTGGAATTGTCCCTTTGGCCCAAGTGGTTTGGCAACGTTTAGAGTCTTGCAGGTTTGTTTCCATTCAAAGGAGAAATTGATTATATGAGTCAGGTATTTCTATGGTGCAATCCAAACAAAGAATGTACAGAAAGTTCTGTTTTTCCTAGTGTAGTAGGAATGCACAATAACAAAAGCACAATGACACAATTTCCTTGCTCGGAAATCCCAAGCCTGCTTTTCCAGGCAGTTCTGTACCCAAGGAGTGGGTCCCTTTCAGGGTCACATTCACAACTGCTTCTCTCACTGTCACCTGGCTTTCTTCTCTAACACAGGCTCGCTCGCTCGCTCTCTCTCTCTCTCTCTCTCTCTCTCTCTCTCTCTCTCTCTCTCTCTCTCTCTCTCTCTCTCTCTCTCTCTCTCTCTCTCTCTCTCTCTCTCTCTCTCTCTCTCTGGGAAACTCCTTAGACCACACAGTTTAGTTCTACTCTGGCTTTGCCATATGTCTTGGGTGGTAGCCTCCTATTGTTTCCAGCTATCACTACACACAGGGCCTTAACTGCTTCTTCCATTGAGCCTGAAAGAAAGTGTTTAAGCACATTCTTTGGCTTTAATTCAGTCTCTGATTGTCTGTAGATCAAAGAGCCAGTTGATGGCAGCCATTAACATGTTTCAGTGTAAGGATACTAATCTGGATGTTTAGAGGAGTCTCTGATACTTCCCAGTGTTTTCTGTCTCTGATTACCATCCTTTTGCTTCACACTGCTGTAAACTTCTCACCAAATAAGATTGATTGGCTGGGATTCCCTCTGGAACCACTCAGTGCTAATTTATCGTTTAATGAACTGCTCAGGCAATAACAACCTCCTCATTACCCACTCACTGCCACTTAGCTCTACAAACAACCTATCTCTCACTCTCTTCATATTTTCTCTTCAGATGGACACTACAATTTAAAAATTAATATCAACTCTTCATTGAAGCTCAAATAGCAAAAGCTTGTTATACCAGCAAAACAGAATGGCATCAAAAGAAAAAAAAAGTCTTCATCTGACCCTGCCTTATATTCACTTCTAAACCCAGTACCCACACTGTCTGGTCATGTAGTTAATGTACTGGACATGGACTTAGGAGATCAGGCTTCTGTTCCTAACTCTGACAGAGTAGAGTGGCTGCAAATAACCATTTTGGCACAATCTAGGTGCTCAAGCTGGAGTTGAGCACCAAAGGGAATTTCAAAGCTGTTTTTTTGAGCACACCTATGCTGTTTGAATATCCATTGGGTCAAGCACTACAAATGGGTGGTTCAAAGGTATGGGCTCAGATATTGATTCCCAAACAGCATTTTCAGAAGTGCCCAAGGGCTCCCAAAAGTTTCCTCAGAGTTAGTGGTGTCAGAGGTAGTAAAGGTCACAATACTAATCTAAAATACAAAAGGTCCACACTGACTGCACAGAAGGTAAAAATTCCATACAAATTTCTGACTCAATTTGGCTTAATAATTTGTCTCATTTCCAGTTATGTCCCAGGATTGAAATCCTTCACTAGCTGGAACGGTTCCTTCTGTGACAGTCACATTCATTCTGGCCATGACAGCACATTGGAGTTTCCATAAATAAACTAGGAAGAACATTGTTAGTCTATTCCAGAAAGAAAATCAAGTTCTGCAGTCTGAAGCAGTGCAAAATTTCCTATCTACATGCAGTGCACATCAAAGGGGAGATGAACATCAAGGCAGACTAGCTAACCAGGCAGAAGTTTGGTTAAACCACTACCTCCCACACCAGTTAGCTGTTTTACAGCTTAATCCCAGCACTTCTGTTTTATGCTGTCAGAGAAGCATACAATTCCAGCAATGCAGCTATGGTAGTTATAGTGTCAAATTATAAGTCTGTGTATTTGGGCTTCCTTCTTCTGTACTATTATCTGTCACCTCAGCTTGCCACCATCCTGTGGGTTTGCCCCCTTCTCAGTGGTGTCTGAAACTAGTCAGATTTTACTGCGCTTGGGTTTCCAGGCCTCATTTCTGTATTTAAGTTGTCAGTTTACATATACCAATATGTGCCTATTCAACCAAGCCCTGAGCATACAGGAAATTTGCATGGGTGTATTTAAAATAAGGTCAAGCTTTTGGGGCTCCCTGCCTGTGTGCATATGTGTGTGAGAACACCTGTGACCATGCATAGATTAGAAAAATCAGTTGTGTTTTTAAAATATTATAGCTTACATATTTTAATTAACACAATTTTAAACAGGACTTTAATATAGATCAGGTAAGTTGTATTTAAAAACATGTTAGCTGGTGGCAGTGCCCCCTCATAAGACACTTGATAATGGAGTTGAAGCAGGAGACACAGACCTTTCCTTATGCCTTTTGCTTTGTCGGCCCAACTCTCTCTTTGAAGCCTGCAGTGACATCAGACATTTAAATACCTCAGAAAAGGAAATGGAGCTGAGGGGGAAAAGACTCCAAAAAAGAGAAGTCTAGAGTTAACCATAGTAAGCTAAAATGTTTTAAAATGTGACCTATTTTCCTAGTCTAGACCTGGCCTGTTTTCAGGGAATTCTTTGACTAGCATTATGCGTAATAATACCAAATCACAGCAGGTAAGTCATGGAGCATATATTGGATATGTAATTTGAAAATACTGCTCTTTTTTTTTTTTTTTTTTTAACAGGAAAATCATTACTTTTTTCTTGGTTCTGGTCTCTTAAAGTGAGGCTTTGGGAAATGACCCATATACTTTCTCCTGGGTTAACAGAAGATAAAAACAGGACATGCCTGCAGTATGTGTTGGCATGATGGGAGAGAAGGTGTCTGAGGGAGTCACTCTGGAACTGTTTGCTGCCTGTGCTGGAGAAGGTCTGAAAGATTGGCTTGCCACTGAAATTTATAAGTATCTTTGAACATCTTTAGGAGCATATCATATTGGAAAATAGCAGTTGCATGGACTCATCTGCAATGGGCATTTGCCATGCTACCTGGTTTGCATAGTTCCGCAAACAAAGCAGAATCTGTCACGGACATCCCTACACACAGGTTGGTCACAAGGATTCTATTCCCCTGTCCAATTCAGATGCTTGTCAAATTGTTGGACTGATCCAATAGGCCACACATAATTCTTTGGTTCACTGGCCAGACCAAACTTAAAAAAAGATGTCAGGTCAACAAAAAGAAAAACGTTTTGATTTTTTTTTCCTTTTTGGTGAACTGAAAAAAAAAATCATGGAGGGTCAACAAAACATTTCATTTGAGTTATTGAAGCTTTTTAATAAAATTCAAACCCACAAATCATTTCAAATAGGAAGATCAAAATGATTAATTTGGAAAATATCAAAATGAAATCTCAATTTTTGTTCAGAATTTTTTTTTACCAAAACAATGTATGAATTTCACACAAATTGAGAAAATGTTTCAGTAGACCCAAATATGCATTTTTGGCAAAAAAAAAAAAAATGTGTCTGAAAAATTTTGCCCAGCTCCAGTCATATGTGTTCATTATGAGGGCTGCTGAAGTGATTGACCTGGGATGGGAGGTGGGGAAGCTGTGACATTATGAAATGGGAAGAGTTTTGACACTGACATTTTGACATTCTCTAAGTGAAAATGTTCATGGAAATTTTTTGCTTCCTTTAAAAATGTTCAGCTTTTTAAATAAAAACAGAAAATCAAAAACAACGAAGAAACAGGAAAATTTGCACAAAAAATTCTGCAATATTTTTTTAAAATAATGAAAATTTCATTTCAATATGGGTGGGGTTTTTTGGTAGAAAACACTTACCATTTTCTAACCTTCTTTAATAATCATGTCTTTTCTAAATTTACCTTTAATGTAAAGATGAGTTTAGGCAATCAAACAGCCTTATATTTATATATAAATATAAAGTAGACTTTAGTATTTTAAGAAATTTACAAATATGGGTATGTCTACTTCATTCACAAATAAGCAATAGACATTTTGGTTAAAATTCTTAGTGATAGAGTGGAGGAATTTATTTGAAAAATTCTGTAAATACATAGAATTACAAAGTTATTCCTCAGTAAAGTATATCACTCTTTAAAGCAGGTTTAAATTTTGGCATAAGCAATTGTTGATAGTGTTCTTTTAACTTATGTTGTAGTTTCATCTATGTAGCTTGTAGAATTCTGGCAATGCTTTCAGGAATTTCTTCCAACTTAGTGTTACAAATGGAAAAAATCTGAGCTGTTTTGCAAACACGTTAGAAAAGGTTGTATACTCTGGGCTCAATTCTTTCCTCAGACTGGTGTAAATCAGGAGTATTTCCATTTGAGTTGATAGTTACACTAACATAAGTAGTGTAAAACCAATGTAAGAGGCAAATGTGTCTTTCTGGGTAGCAATAATTAAATTAAAGCATAATGTATTTCTGATACCAGTAATTTGTATGACATTTCTTGTTTTTATTCCATTATAACATCCTATTCAATTTTGGATGCCTTGGAAGACTAGTAGAAGATATTGCATTGGAATATATTTGAGAGGCATAGAAATTCCTTTCAAGATACCACATTTAATCCATGGGTTTTTGTTGTCCTACTAATGCCCATTGAGAATGACACCTCATTTCAGCTATTGTACAAGCTTTGAGCCTGATTCAGGGAAGGTGGAGCATGTGCTAAACACCTACAGTTCCCATTGACGTTAGTGGGAATTGCCAAGGCTCAGCAGATTCTCAGCACCTCAAAAGATCAAGTTCTTTGCCAGTTCACTCATGAAGCAGATTGTCATAGGCAAAAGTGTTTCACGTTTTCATAAAATCAACACGATCCTGTTTTCATTATCATGAGCACTATTTTTTCTCTGTTGGTCTTGATTGCTTGCACAGGCATCAAAATACATCTTCATTTGACTGGAGGAGGTATAATTAATAGGAGGATGTCTTTCTTTCACAAGCTGAAGCACAATGTACAAGAATGTATTGTGTTTTATTGAAGAGTTGGTTGGATGAAAAAAACAGTCTATTCTATCTTATTTGCTTATTGTGGCCTTTTAATTACTGGTTAGTTTGCTCCTATCAGTTAGTGTTCATCCTCCCTAGTCTGTTTTACTAGACAGATCTACATCTGGCTAGTAAATCACACATTTCTCTGGTTTGCATTGCCCTGTTATCTATACCGGCCAAGAATCCTGTGTAGATAAGACACAAACCAACTTTTTGAATTTTTTAAAACCTTTGAAAGCTGTGTCAACAAGACACATTCAGAAAGCAAAAAAGTTCCCTTCTACATTGTCTTATAACACTATTAATATCATATCTTCTACTTTAATGTTATTTAATATAGATTTTCTAACTCCATTCATTATACATACCTTTACAAGCTCATTGAATAACTACAGTGTTTGGCTGAAATGAAATGTTTTCATTATGAAACTAAGGTTTGTTTCCAATGCTTAAGCCTTGAATTCAAGTTAATATATTTCATAACACTCAGAACTTTGAGTATAATACTATAAAGTAAGTTTTCATTTAATTTTTATAACAAAAAAAGGAATTCCACTTCAGGCAATTATGTTGCACTAGACAGGGCAATTCATTATAACGTTGAAAGCACTTTGTTGTGTAGAGCCTACCCATGCATTCATATTATATATTTGAGTTCGTTTTGGGGCTCCAGTTCCAATGTGTGAAGGATGCTCTATCTCAGGTTGTTTTGCTTCTTTGCTGATCCAATGCACCAGTGCCATAGTGGTTCAGCATGTCTTCCCCTTGGCAAACTATTAATGTAAAGCAATGGTTTTCAACCTTTTTTCATTTGTGGAACCCTACAAATTTTTAATGGAAGTGTGGACCCCTTTGGAAATCTTAGACATAGTCTCCAGACCACAGGTTGAAAACCACTGATGTAGAGGAAGAAAGGAAGTCTGATGCCTTTGAAAATCTATCAAACATAGCAGTCTAATGTCTGATTAATACTCATGAACACTCAGTAAGGACCCTTGTTGGTCATTTTTGCAGTGATTTGCTTCCATAGTGCTAGGTCAGAGTCCCCAGAACAGTTTGTAGCTTCAACTCTCACAAGTATACGGATGCACCAGGCAACTGGTGAATGACTGTGATTTCCAAGTTATAGCATTTCCTCAATCCAAGACACATCTGTTTAGCAGGGATTTTGTCATCTGATAGGGATCAGAGATGGTTGGTTGTTAAGATTTTTTTTAAGGTAACATTGTATGAATTTGTGTTGATGTGATATAGCTGTTAATTTAAATTTTTGTGTATATGCATGAAGTTGTGTGAAGATGGTTGCTTAATAAATCATTCAATCAATAAAACAAAAAAATTATGTTAACTTCTCTTACCTGAATTTTGAATTACTTTTTGAATTGCATCCAGTACCACTGTATGAAGCCAAAACGGTACACAGAAGTGAACATATATATATATATATTGTATAAGTACATGTACATACTTTCTAAAATTACACCAAAGGTCTGATTTTAAAAAGTGGTCTTCCTTTTTGTACCCACAAGTCATTATGGATTTAAATGCTCCTGTTAGATGTCAGACTACCTGATTTCATTCTCAAGCAGGGTAATTAGATGTCTGCGGTGGGCACTTTTCTTTGCAGATGCTCAGCAAATGTGTCCCTAAAGGCCTGTTCCTACTCCCACCAAAGTTAATGGATCTTTGCTTTTGACATCATTGAATCTCTAAGGGTAAAACTTAGACCTTGTTCTGACCCGCTGCACAGGGACGTGTCCCACTTGAATCATCAAAACAGGACTGAAATGACACATAGACCTTGCCCTCTGATCAGGGATGAATATCCTGACTGAGGATTTCAGGATTGCATTACTCAGCTGTCTTAAACTTGGAGCAATATCAAAGGAAGCAGTAAAAATAATTCATTTGAGTGCATTCTGCATAAATTGTTTTGATCATATTATTAAATAATCTCAAAATTGCAGAGTCATTCAAAGTACTGTGCGGGGTCTGCAGGATGAAAAAGAATAAGGCTTGCTTAGGGTTCCCTATAACTGCAGATAAATAAGTGGAATTAGTTTCCAAATGAAACACTTGCTTCAGTTTAAGAGGTTGTGAATACTCTTAGCCTCAAAAGACTTAAATAACCTTACCATATTTGACAAGGTAAGATTGCTGGAAGGAAGCTATCACAAAAAGATTGCAAAAAGGGGCAAAAAGATTGATACTTCATAAAAACATAAACTTGAAATATGTATATCCTCAAATAGTGTATGTCATCATTTTTAAAAAAAACAACAGGTTAAAAATTCTACTTCAGCCATCAACTCCAACTTGTATCTCAGAGCGGGAACTATTTGCTTTCGGAATCAAATGAATGACAGATATAATAAAGTAAGAAAGTATTACATACTATGCAAAATATATGCTTTTAATAAAGACAAACCTCAGAATATACTGTAGGATCAGATCGAATTTAAGCCTATGTAGGCAGTATAGATGTAATTAGATTTGAGTTGCAATTAGTTTACATATCTCATGTGGATTTTCTTTTTAATGTAATGTAATGTAAATACTGTAATGTCAAAAAAATTGACTCTATCTGTTTATCATCTTTATGAATATTGTTGTATCTTATCATGAGAGACCATCATGAGATTCTTCCTAAGTAACATAGCACTGGGTTATACTATAATAATGATATGAATGTGGGAGTGAGAGTATAAATCATATATCTGCTTGACTGCACTTGGTAATTCTTTATCAACTCCATATCCTCTAGACTGATTAATAAAGGGAACATTTCTTAGTGTGAGTAGTAATGTTACATTTCCTTTGTATAAAACATCAAACATGTTCATGTCTCATTAACTCCTGTGTACTGAGCTTGAAAAATACCTTTTTGTAAAGAAGAAAATCAGAATCTCTAGCTCCAAGGTTCTCAGACCTTTTTATAGCGTGGCCAACATATTCAGAAAGAGATTATCTTGTGTCTATCCCCTCCTATTTAGGACTGCACTAACCACATTAAGATGATTCCTCTTTCCTGACCCAGTTAGAGGTAGGTAAAATGGCTTCTCACCTTGTTCCCAGCTTCTTCACTATGAAGAGCTTGGACACTTATAGAATCACCTGGAACAAAGGAGGAGATAGCACCATGAGCTGTGCCAGCTTTCCATGGATCATATATTGGGAACTTTGCCCAAGCTGCTCTGGTCTTCGCAAAACCAAAGGGACAATTATTTCAAAAGAAAACTTGTTGGAAATATTATTGTTGGCACAATTTTAAGTGGAATATTCTTTCTCTTACAGGATTACTTACTGCCATCTACCTTTCCAGAGTAAATGGCTCTATGTTGGAACAGAGAGGGGAAATACACATATTGTAAATGTTGAGTCCTTCATTCTTTCTGGATATGTTATCATGTGGAACAAGGCAATAGAACTGTAAGTGTGGACTTTTTTTTTATCATTTCACCTTGCTGGCAGTTGTTTTCAGATTTTTTGCTGAGATAATTCCATGGTTATAACCAATCACTATAATTATTTTGTAGTCTCCTATTTTAAGGAACATTTTTGTGCAGTACTGATTGTTTCATCACAAGAGAATTTCACAAGGAAATTCAGTGTCTAGGTATATTATAGTGATTGCATTACATATTTTAAAAAGAAGTATTTGTTTGTGATCCTGTCTCATTAACAGAATAAATATTTTTGCTTGAAATATTAAATAAAATACAAAAAGTCATGGATCACTCCTACTCAGGGAACATCCTCTGGACCCAACTTTTTCATTGGACATATGGGTTGGCAAAATTTGATCACCATATCCTTTATATCAGTAGTTTTCAACCTTTTTTCATTTATGGACCCCTAAAAAATTTTGAATAGAGGTGCAGACCCCTTTGGAAATCTTAGATATAGTCTGTGGACCCCCAGGGGTCTGCAGACCACAGGTTAAAAACCACTGCTCTGTGTTGCATGAATTTTGTCTTTAACTTAGATATATTAGTAGTATTAGTAGTACTTATTATTTGTATTACCATAGTGCCTAGGAGCCCTTTTTATGGACCAGGACCCTATTGGGTTATATGCTGTATGACTGAAGAACAAAAAATTCATAGTCAGTACTAAAGCGTGCTGCACTCCCTTCAATGGCTGAGTAAGGGCTAGTCACAATAGCAGTCCTTGCACACATTATGCTCTGTGGAATATCAGAAACTGCTTGCTTCTGCTCCCCCAAAAGGAACAGATATTCGAAAAATGGGTGTGGAGGGGATGGCTCCCTGGCCCTATCTTCCCTTCTATACCTACCTGTGCAGCAGGGCCAGCATATCAAGGGGAACAGTCTATGGGATGGAGCAGACTTCTCACCTTTCTCATAGACGTTAAGGCTAGAAGGGACCATCATGACTATCTAGTTTGACTCTTGCACATTGCAGGCCACAGAACCTCACCCACCCATTCCTGTAATAGAGCCCTAACCTCTCACTAAATTGCTAAAGTCCTCAAATCATAATTTGAAGACTTCAAGTTACAGAGACTCTACCATTTACAGTAGTTTAAACCTGCAAGTGACCTGTGCCCCATGCTGCAGAGGAAAGCAAAAAGCCCCAAGGATCTCTGCCAATCTGACCTAAGGGGAAATTCCTTCCCAACCCCAAATATGGCCATCAGTTGGACCACGAGCATGTCGGCAAGACCCAGCAGCCAGATACTTGGGAAAGAATTCTCCAAAGTAACTCAGAGCCCTCCCCATCTAGTGTCTCATCACTGGCTGTTGAGGATATTTGCTGCTAGAAATTACAGATCGGCTACATGCCGCTGTGGGCAGTCTCATCATACCATCCCCTCCATAAATTTATCAAGCTCAGTCTTGAAGCCACTTAAGTTTTTTGTCCCAACTGGTCCTTTTAGAAGGCTGTTCCAGAATTTAACTCCTCTGATTTCAAGCCTAAACTTGTTGATGGTGAGTTTATATCCATTTGGTCTTGTGTCAGCACTGGCACTTAAATACCAGTGAGGGAAAGGAGTTATTTATATTATCTCTCTGATGTATTTATAGAGAGCAATCATGCCTTCCCTCAGCCTTCATTTGGTTAGGCTAAACAAGCCAATCTTTTTGAGTCCCCTCTCATAGGGTAGGTTTTCCATTTCTCTTCATTTTAGTAGCCTTCCTCCCCCCCTACACACACACACACACACACACTCTCTCTCTCTCTCGCACGCACGCACGCACGCGCACACACACACAGAGCATACCAGACTGGGGTGGGGAACTTAGAGCTTCTGTGCTGCAGCAGGGTGGTGAGGCTATTGGATTATGCCCAGTAGGGTGGGGAGGTCTCAGGGGGCATCAGTAAGTTTGGCCACCCCAGCCTACCCCTTAATGTTGTACATTAATGCCCACAGGAGAAGTCAGATTTCTTGAGTAAGGAATGCAGGATCAGTAATAATACTAGTGCCTTAGCCTGATAAATATCTTCATGTTTCTAACATGAAATAATATATATAAACAGAAATGTAAGCAACATTTCTGGGAACCTTAGAAAAAGAGGTAAAAGCAATTAGGAGCTATTTTGGGGGGAAAAAACAGCAAAATGCACTTAGCAATTGAAAGATGGAGAAGCCGTCTGAAAATTTACGGGAAAGAAAATTAAACAGAAACTTTTTAGACTGAAGGAAGTTTGGATAGATAATCTACTTTCAGTCTTTAAGGGATAATGAGAGACAGGTGAACTGTGTTGAGTAAGGGAATAAAATAATATATTGAAATAATGGCTTAAAGACATGCTAAACTGGTAAAATATAGAGTGCAATAGGACCCTGAAATCAGTGGTGAAAATAAGTGTGTTATTTTACTATAACTGAGTGAGATGATTACATTCCAGATAGCAATGGCAGGGTCAATTTATCAGCTTATTCTTATACATTGATGGGAGGATATGCATGTGCATGTATTTCAAATCCGGCAGAGTTAACTAATAAAAAAAACCCCAGGTCTGTTAATACTAGAATTAAAACATTGGTATGGATTATAGACATACCTTCCCTGAGATTTTTAAATCATTCTGCAACTTTGGAGTTCTTTTAACTCCTCGTTGCCAGTGGATGCCCAAACTCCACATCTATCTACAATTAGCAGAAAATTGCCTCCCATCCTGAAGAACTCAGACCAGGCCACAGTAATTCTTGCATTATGATCTCTAAATATTCATTGGGCCAGAGAGACCTTATAGCCTGGTGATTAGAACCCTCACCTGAGAGGTGGGAGACCACGGTCCAGTCCCCCTGCTCCAATGACTCTCTTTAATTTAAAAAAGTGCTACAGCTTCAAGTGGAGACATTAAAGCTCCCCACCTTAGAATATCCCATAGCTCAGTGGTTAAGGCACTCTCACCTTATCAAGCAGAGAGAGGACTTGAATCGAGAGTCTCCTATCCCAGGAGAGTACCCTTAACCACTGCACTAAAGTTTTAAGAGAGGTTCTCCTCTGGGCTATTTTGTGTGGAGCTAGATGGCCTCTGAACACATCTACCAGCACGGCCCTGCATGTGAGATAAGCATCTATCTTGCCCCAATTGGTGGATCACACTGGGGCTTGGGCATCTGAGTGCCTAGAGTGAGGCAGCAGTGCACATGCCCAGAGGCAGAAGCATAGGGATATAGGGAACTTCAATTGCAAAAATTTAGGCAATGCCTAAAGGGCTAGATGGCGACTAAGTTTGTGAATGCCAGTGGTGCCTAAATCTGGGATTTAAAGGGCAGTTAGGTAACTAAGTCCCTTTGTGAATCTAGCCTTATGTGGTTAATATTTATTTTAATTATGTTTAATGGTGAAAATGCACTTAAAGCTTAAGTAATGGTTGCATAATATAATATAATAAACATTACAGAGAACAACAATGACGAGTCAGTCATTGTTATATGGACATACATATGGCACAGTATCCATTTAGGGCAGAGAGTGAGTCCATGGTGCACACAGAGGGAATGCTGTAAAGAAGGTTAGATCTAAAAAGTTTTCTTATTTTTGGTGTCTTGATAATTTTTAGCAAAATCTTCCTAAAATATAGTCTAAATAATACGTGTAATCATTTTGCATTAAAATGTTTGATTTTGCAGATTATAGGTTGCTTAATTCACAGAGATAACTCCTCATATTGTTATATAGACAATATCTAGATTTGTTTGAGCAGAAACAATTTATAAGATTGTCTCTATTGTGGTGGGGTGAGGGGGAATATGATTTGTTCCAAGTAAGAACACATAGAATCTAATTTTCTTCACACTTGCACAGGATTTTCAGAGTTGTAACTCTGATGACTTCAACTGAGATACTTTTGACTTACAATAATATAAGTAAGAGGAGAATCAGGCCCCTAGGCTCAGTAGTCCAAGAAGGCCCCAAGAACATCTGTTCCCATCACCTCTGAAAACCATCCTTATGCAGGAAAAAATATATATCTGATAGCAACCCTGAAAAAAAATCTCAAGTGCTTCTATTTTTGGAAAGAAAAATAGATAATTGGATTTTGAAGAAGAGCCTTCCTCACTGCATGACAAAGATAGCAATATGGCAACAAAAGTAGGCAAAGAGGAAATAAATAAGGCCTTTCCTACAAACAAAACAAGCAGATATCAATGCATTATTACCTGAAATAAAAGACTGGCAAACTCCTGTATACATACTGTATTAACAGGGGTTGAAGAAGAGATTGCTGCTATGGGGGGAGAGTTGCTTGTTGTTGACTTGGTAAAACTTCACATTTGCCAGACTAAAATAATAAAGTTGGAACAAAATGAAACCGGTCTGCCAAATAAAATGGATAGTAATACCAGAGAGAGTCTAACATCTTGTCTACATGGGGACATCCAGGAAAATTAATCTGAATGAACTAAAATTGTGATTTTGAAGTGGATTAGTTAAACCACATTAAATCCCTGTGTGAATGCTCTTGTTCAGAATCAAAGTGGCCTTAATTAAGTTTAGTTTAAATTCACTTTGGAAGTGAATTAAAATAAACCAAATTTAGGGCACTTTAATTCTGAATGAGGGTGTTCACCCAGGGATAACTAATCCACTTCAAATTCATACCTTTAGTTAATTCCGATTAATGTTCCTGGATGTCTCCGTGTAGACAAGCCCCGAATAATATAAATAATTAAGCAATATTTATATTAATTTTAAAAGAAAAGAGAATCTGATTAAATGGAATCCTATAAACCTGGTACACAGAGTAGTGAAAGAATTATCATGTTTGGCGTCATCGTAAAATGTAATAGTGTACAGAGGGCCTCTTTTTCATCATCTGAAACTGGAGACTAAGCTAGAAACATGGTAGTAAAAAGATGATATTGCCAGGAAAACATATTGCATAACAATCTAAAAAAACAAAAAGAACTTTTTGTTACACAGTCTCAAGATACAAATCTTTCAGGATCTATAAACTATCATGCTGAAATAGAAGGGAAGTGGGAAATTAGAGGAGTTAGGAAAATGTGACATGAGGTAGTGGAGGTTTCCATTTAAAGCACTTTTGAATAATCAAAACCAGAACTTCATCATCAGAGATCTTAGCCAAGGTCCAAAGATATTTAAAACTCTTGGCTGGACAAAACATGATGTCTCTGAATCTCCAAGAGAAGATGCAGACAATGTACCAGATGCAAGTCTCCAGCATCTGGCTAGACCTACTAGTAGGAGACCATTGAAAGAGAAGGGAAAAAAAATCTAAGGAGTCAGCACTAACTGATAGGGAAGGCCAAGGAGTAAGATCTAAATAAAAGATGTTATCCAGAAAGTTTGCAAATAATATGGACCCAAGGCCCAATTAATTCTGTTTGTAGTACTGTTATTGCATTACTCAAACTAATAATGAAGCATATTGTAGGAAGTATGGAGAAAGAACAGTAGTTTCTTTCATCTGCGGCAGCCTTGCATCGAAGTACAAGATTATTGGATCACTGTACATTCCACAGTAATCCCAAGATCATTTTGGGTGGCATCCAGTAGTTAATATTGGGTACCAAATGGCAGCTAGAAGGTTATTAGCAAGTCACCGGAAGCAGACTTCTCTTCCAGCTTTAACTGCATTGTGTATAAAATTAGGTAGACAATACTTATGGAAATTTTTTCTCATCAAGTGAAAACCCAGTAAGGAAGACAAAAATAAATGTTTAGAAATGTGGCTTCAGTTTGTCAAACAGGATAAAATACATTTGCCATTAAGAAACCCAACAACTTTAACTAGTAAGAGCATAATTATTTATCTAGATGACCTTAATAACAGATGAGGAAATGATTGTCTGTGCAAAGTGATATAAGGATATTCACTTTCAAGAAACATAAGAGAAAAGAAGACTTGTATTAAAAGACAATATGTATCACTTATAGAGAAAAAGGAGCATGCTTGCTTGATAAAGACAATGTAATTAGACATAATATAGTATACAAGTATAGCTCATATAACAATTTATATCCATTTATATATTATATATATAGAATGTATGATTTAATATTAAAAAATAGGGATTTTTTTAATGGCTGTTACACACATTTATCTAAATTGTTCCTGGGATTCAAACTTACCATGTGTTAGAAAGGATAACTGAGAAAGATATTATTGGAATTTATAGTACAATACATGATTCTAACTAGGAATGGGTAAGGTCTTTTGTTGTTGATTATGTGCAAATCTCCTCCATGGGGATTTTCAGAATGACTTTCATACTGTTTCGGGTTGCCTTATCTTTAATCCTAACATAAATAACATAAATATTCTCCTTTTTTATTGAAAGAGTTTACATAGTTTTGAATTGATTTTGTTTTGCAGATCCACAAAGACTCACCCTGGCCCAGTTGTACACCTAAGTGATAGCCCAAGAGATGAGGGGAAAGTGAGTACAGTAACTAATTATGTAAAATACTTTAATATTTCATAGCTCTCCCTGACCTTAGCAGTTTTTCCTTTTCACTCATTCACTACTTAATTACCTGCCTCTGTTATACAATCCTGAGGTCACTCTAAACTATTGCCTTGGAAAACCTTTGGAAAGTACTGTAATTCCCTTTCTACTTTTGTATTGAGTAGAATATTATGGTATAAACAATATATTATATTTTGAAGTCGTCATTCAAGCAAAGCTACTGTTGACTGAGTGGTAGTTTTTCCTGAGAAAAAATGAATGAAAACTGTGTAAGGACTTCAGGATTTGTCCAAGTATACATTACATGGGCATAGTTGTGAAGTATATCTATTTTCTTTGACAAGAATATTGATGGCAATATTCCATAATTGGAGCTTGCTGCTATTTGTGAACAGAGATGAAGACAGCAAAGAGCTGTCAATTATGGAAGACAGGTACCCCACAAGTCCAGCCCCTGACTCTGATTCCTTAGACAACCAGTCAGTTTCAGAGCTCATGTTACTGTGGACGTTTCCTCCTTCTGCATCTACCTTTTCTCCAGCTCAGATAGCTCTGCATCATGCTTGAGAGCCCTCCTCCATCCCATCAGAAGCTTTTGGTTTTAGATCTGGCCCTACTGGCTCCCTCTCTCCATTCATTCTCCTGACCTTCGTGCTTTGAATAAAGGTTTACCCTCCATTAAATAAAAGGAATTTTAGTCCTTGGCAAAAGAAAAATTTCCCCAGTCAGGACCTTTGACTCTTTCTTATTTCCCTCTTAGCAGGATGATACTTAAGATCAAAGCTACTGAAAAAAACAAAGAAACATACTTTAGTGTAGCCTTCCCTTTTTGCCTCTGAAATTTGTCCCATGAAAAGGATGAGTTATCCAAATAAGAATCCGTTAAATCTGACTAGGACATTTAGGAGATGCTTTTTCGAGCAGAATTTGAAGCCACTACTCTGTTAAAGGTAGCTGATTGTTGACCTCCAGGCTGAGCCAGTCAAGCCAATGAGAAATTACCTCTTCAGAGACCTCCAGAAAGGGTTGGTGATTCTTCCTGATGAGATAGTAAGACACTAACCTCAATAAGTGGAAGTTTCCCAGCAATCAGAGAAGATTTAATAGAGATGTCCTAAAATGTTATTAAAACCAAGAATTTAAAAAATGTGTGCCTAAACTTAGGCTTCTAACAGCAAGTCTATATTCAACTAAATAAATAAGTGGCATTATTTTTTAAAGTGTTGAGAACTCAGATCTGCTGTCTTTAGAGCTGCATTATGCACTGTAACAACCCAAAGTAGGAACATTGGACCAGGATATGGTTGATTGTGGGTTGTTTTTTTTTTGTGAGCTATTTGTAATGGTAGTATTTGACAGTCAAATGAAAAAGAGTCCCATTCAATTACATCACATGAAGGCAGACAGCTAAAGATTGACAAATTTTATAAGAGCTTGTCTACAAATGCAAGAAATCTAAATATTTAGATGGGTGAATGTGAATACCTGGTATTAAATGAGGGTATTGATAGAATCAGCATCATATAAACTTGGTGGACTGATGATTATCAATGAAGCATGGTAATAATAGAGTACAAAATATATAGGAATGATAGAATAGATCATGCTGGTGGTGGAGTGGCACTACATGTGAAACAAAGCATAGAGTCAAATATAGTAAAAATCTAAAATGAATCAAACTGTACCATCGAATATCTATGGATAGAAATTCCATGCTTGAATAATAAGAGCATAGCAGTAGGAATATATTAATGTAATATCAGTTTTTTTAAAAAGGCTTCAGAGGCGATCCTGGCAATTGCAGACTGCTAAGCCTAACTTCAGTGCCAGGCGAATAGGTTGAAACCATAGTAAAGAACAGAATGATCAGATGTGTAGATGAACACGATGTGTTGGGGAAGAGTTAATACAGCTTTTGTAAAGAGAAATCATGCCTCACCCAATTATTAGCAGTTGATATTCAGCTGGAATGGCCACCACTCTCACCTCCAGTTAAATCATCCAGCATGATGAAGTGGGGAGGGATCCTACTCCAGCAGCACCTCTCTGGGGCTCCTCTGCTCACTTTCCACTGCTGGATCCCTGACTCTACTTGCTGCTGATGCTGCAACCACTGCTCCCATCCTACCAGCTGTCCTCTGTATCAGCCTGGTCTTGCTACCTCACTCACTACTTGCTGTCCACTACCACGCCTACACCACATCTTCTAAACTACTGGTATGGCTCCCCTCTCCCAATACTCCCAATATTCTGGTCATATAAACTCCACCCCAGCCCCTCACTATCCATGGAAGCTGAGGCTATGGACTAACTCAGCCAGGAGCCACTCCTTGCCAGAATTGGCAGGTAGTGCTGCCATTTCCAGAGAGAGAGACAGTGTGTCTCCTATCCAATTTACATGGTTTCTGAATAGGATGTCTCCTCACATTTATTGGGGTGCAGAGTCCTGCATGGATCTGATTAGGCAAGAATAACAGATAGTCTAGAATTCCAGTAGCACAGCTTGGATTTTGGCCTCAATTCTTAAAGTTGGAGGTATCAGTCCTAAATTTATATACCACAAATCACATATGAACTATCTATCCTCACGTAGTGAGTTTTTTCACATCTATAAAAATAATTTGACCTAATAGGGTTGAGAGAATTTCCACCTGGAATATTAATACAATACTGTTTCCAGGCATAGATGGGTGAAATACTTGATGCTAAACATAATGTCTCTTTATTTTTCAATCCAATAAAGCTGCATTTTTGTCAAATATTTAAACAAGAATCATTGCAAACTGCCAACAAGATTTCACAGGCCTTAGGACATTGTTCTATCATCTTTCTGCCCAAATCCTTAATACAGAACATCTGAGTTCCTATTTGTTACCTATAATACATGTCATCATGAAAAGAAAGCTGCTTCACTCACTATCATCGGATGGATAAACTGCATAATGGAGGTTTACAAGCCCAGTAGTCTGATTCCTCTCCAGAATCTGCAAGCCCACTCTTCCATGTCTCTGACAGATTCTGAGCCAAAAAAGATTTAGCTATACTGGAAGGAAACTGCAGGGTACCTAAGTAGGCTAGTCTACACATCTTCTCCAAAAACTGAAAATGTAATATCACAGCGTTGGCAAATATATCATTCAAATGAATGGTGTTGTATGCTTTCATAGAGCACTAATTTAATTCTTCTCTTCAATAGAGGCCAGGAGACGGATCATTTTAATTCTTCTTTTTCTCCTATTCCATTATCTTACTTCTCTGCCCTCATTCTATAGGAAATGCGTCACCACTGGTTATTTCTCAGTTGTGGAGGATTACCAGACATACTAGTTTAGAAGAGAGAGAGAATTACTTACATGCTAATTGATTTTCTACTTGATTTGTCTGTCTGACTCTTCTTATGAAATGTATTTAGAGAGAGAAAATACAGAAATGAGGGGAATATCGTTAAACAAATAAGAGTTTAATTTGATGACTGTTTAGTTTTTCCTTGGTTGTTTTCAGTAATTCAGTTATGCTATGAAAAGTTTTGTCTGCAGCCACAGGAAATGGGGGACCAGTTTCCATGAATGACAGCTATGAACTGCCTTCATATTTTCTCAGCAGAAGTAATACAACACAATAGTAGAGGGTTGCCAGATATATATTATAGAAATAAATTAGCAGGCAAGCCATGATTTTTCTTTCACACTAGAAGGTATCTAAAAATACTTTATTTCAAAAGATAATTTGAAAGAAGATTAGTATGGCTAAAGTAAAATTTAGGCACAATTTGGATGTACTACATAATTTTCTGCGATTGTTATCAATCCAAGTTCTATGGGATTTATATATCCTTCATTCTTCTTTGTGATGTGTTGGACATGTCCATTCCACTTCAGGTATGTGCACACCCAGTGCACCAAAGCCAGAGATATTTTTCCTGTAGCAATGCCCGTCAGGGTGGCTCATGCACCCTCCTCAAACTTGTGCTGCCAACCGAAGGTATAAAGGATGGAGCTGCCCCGATCCCTCTCAGTTCTTTCTCATCACCCATGATCAGTAATTGGAATGTGCATGCTTGTCACACTCCTTTCCCTTTCTCTTAAAAGAGAACTTTTGCCCTAAAGGTTACTGTTGTATATAGTTAGTTAGATTAGGTTAGTTTAATGTAACTATAGTTGGTGGTACTTGTTTTTGACAAGTATTTGCTAGACTTTTGTTTTGTTTGGAGCTTTTCAAGCTAAGTACTGGGACATGTCTAAGTCTCCAGGGTGTAAGCGCTGTTCTGGCTGTAGCAAGTCTATTCCATTCAACAATCCTCACTCACATTGTTTAAAGTGTTTTTGGGAGACGGACATCTTAAGCATAGGTGCCCTATCTGCAGGGGGTTTAAGACCAGAACTAAGAAGTCTAGGAATATAGGGCTCCATCTGGAAGCTGCTCTGCACCCCACTTGGAACCCAGCCACTCAGTACACAGTGATTCAGACTCTACTCTGCCTAGGAGTGCACCGCCAAGGCAGTATCCCTCATCAGAGGGAGCCAAAGAGAAGATGCCATTTTCTTTCTCCCGTACCACACAAATGGTAGAAGAAATCAGATGCTTTGCACTCTTCTAGCGAGAAGAAGTTCTCTTCATCCATGAGGGCAAGGTCTCCAACAGCATCTCATGGAAGAAAAGCGGTTACTAAGGTTAGAGCACAGTATTGGCTAGATGGTCCTGGGTACTGAATACTTCAATTAGCAATGTAGAGTCATTGACTCTGGCACCACCTTCAGTACTGTCAAGATCGACTCCATTGCTGGGACCTTTTGCAACATCAACTTCGTCTTTGGTGCATACTTCAGTGCATCCTATCTTCTCAGTATTGACAATGTCTGAGGCATATGTGGTGGTCAGGGATGTCCTTTGCCTCTCAGTTCCAGACTTATCTTTGCTGCAAGACATTGAGATTCCAGCCTTCCCAAGATGCAACCTTCGGTACCTCTATCATCCTTGTCACTCAGCACTATCGGGATTTCCATAGTTTTCAGTTACAACAGTAGCCAAAAGCTCTGCTGTTCAGCAGAGCAGATGAACAATACCATCATCAGGAAAGCTGCCGATGCTTCCTGTGGTACCACCTACTTCTCATCAATCCAGATCCCGGTCTCCTATTACACCATCCAGCCTAAGCCTTCAGACTATACTTCTCCACCTTAGAGTTAGAAGTGGGATCTTACACATTACAAAAGGTCTCAGGTTTCCCTACATTAATCCTTATGTAGATTGAGCTCATGGCACTGGCATTCTCTCAGGAGCAGGTCCAGTGACAGAATGCCTTAGGATTTCATCCCTGGTTCCATATCCAGCAATTGTTTTTTTTGGACTCCTTAGGGTATCCCTCTAGACTTTAGGTCCTCATCTCTTAGACCCCGTACCGTTAAGTGTCTGTCAAGGCACCAGATTCTACCTGGTACGGATCCTGGTACCAATCCAGGTACCAAGCAAGCAGTGGAACTTGCACCTCCAATACTTGGCCCATCTGGTAGGGAGGTTCTGCAGGAATCAAAACAGATGGACACTATTAATGAAGCCATCTTAGAGTGACTGAGCAGAACCTTTGGCAAACATCTTCCTCTCTGCCACCTACTGCCAAAAGAATGGAAAAGAGATACACCAAGTTCCTTCCCAGGGTCTTGAGTATTTTTATTCACACCTAATCCCCCAGGAATGTTGGTAGTGATGGCTGTAAATGAGAAGCGAAGACAAGGCCAGTTTAAATCTACTTTGAAAGATAAAGATGCAAGGAAACTAGATTTATTTGGGAGAAAGGTGTATTCCTCCTTAGGTTGGCATTTAAGAACTGCAAACTGTCCAGCTCTTTTCACTTACTAACATTTTTCTAATTGGGACACAATGTCAAAGTTTATGGACAAATTACCACATAATGTCAAGAAGGAGTAGCAGGCACTTGTGAATGAGGGCTACAGGTGGCAGGATCATCTCTGAAGCTGCATTGGATGGGGAGGATTCAGCAGCACAAGTGGTGGCAATAGTGAACATCCAGTGCTAAAAGGAAGAAAATTTATATTGAAGGAGTTAAAGTTAATCATCATCCACCGCAGATAATAAAAGAAATACAGCCCCTACTGAACTTGGGGTCTCTGCATACTAAATTAACATTTATTGTGATGACTATTATATCAAATGCTTTGTATTGGGAGTGGATTTCATCTGAGGAAATCAGAAAAACTGGTGGGGAGTTAATAGAATGCCCTTGTCCCAGGACAATATTCAGATACCTCTGCTTTAAGTGGGTAGGAGGAAATGTGGACATTAGAGGGTAACTCTTGGTGCCTTAGAGGATGACAGAAAGAACTACTCTCTCTGATGGCACAGAATAAAGTTGTGGTGAAGCCAGATCATCAGGCAACAATACCCATAAAGATATAGAATTGCTGCAGTGAAGCTATAGGAGTGTTTGAAGCTACAATATCCAATCAGGATTGCTGTTCAGCAGACCTCTGTTTCAAGCTGGACCAAAAAGTGAGTTCTGGGTAAAAGCAATTAGTGTGACTGATCAGGAAGTACAGCTCATGAAAAATCAGACCACGGGAACAGTGTTTCAAAGCCCCTGGTGTCTCAGAATGGCTGGTGTCTCAAAGCCCTTCATAGGGGCAAAGATCAAGAGCTGGGAAACAGCCTAGCCAGTAAAACAGCTAAGGGTTGACTTTACAGAAGTAGTTGTGGAAGGCCATAAAAGGAAGAAATTAGAACAGTGATGCTTATAATATGCTAGTGTGTTCCCCAAGAATAATGAAGCACTTGGGAGATGTGATAGGGTGCAACATCAGATTTTGCTTAAACCAGGGAGTGTTCCTATGAGTCATCCCCTCATGTTGGATTCACCTGTGGTATCAGGTATGGAAAGAAAAGCTAAATAAGAAACTGGAGAATGGCCTGATTGAGCAATCTGCATCTCTTTCTGCATCCCCAATTGTACTTGTGAAAAAGCCCAATGGAGACTTGAGAATATGCATTGACCACAGGAGATTTAATTCACAGCTCCGAGTAGTTAGCCACTTCTCCACATAGCAGATACCCTGGATAAAATGTCAGGAGCAAACTAATGTATTAGTTTTGATTTGGTATCTGGATATCATCAGATAAAAGTGGCACCTGAGACCTGAGATACAATTGCCTTTTTGACATGTTGTGGACTGTTTCAATTCTGCAGAATGCCTTTCGGACTTATGGCTGCACCAGGGATATTTCAGAGGGTAGTAAATGATTTAACCCAAGTTTTGACAATTTGGATGAAGGCATCCTCACGTATAGATGACTTTGTTTGTTTCCACAAAATGTGGGCAGAACCTCAGGTAGAAGTGGGAAGGATTCTGAAACATTTTAAGGAGTCGGGTTCTAAACTTGCAGGCACAAATGTCTGTTTGCTAAGACTTCCATCACCTTCCTGGGACATATAGTCCAACATATAGTTGGAACTACAATCCCAGAAACTGAATGTTAGAAAGAACTGAAAAGTTTTTGCAAATTTGGAGGTGGCACAGTGGTTTGTAGGCCTCTGCGAATTCCACCAAAGATTTGTAAGAACTTACAGAGTGGACAGTGCCATTATATCAGATAACTAAGAGCAACTTTGTCTGGACAGAACAACACCAAAAAGTGTTTGAATCACTGAAGGAAGGACTTCTAAACCATTGTGATGTTCCCCTCTGCAATCTGGATTGCTGAATCGCTGTGTCATCCCCGATCCCTCACTCCTGGAGCCCGTCTTGCACTTGCTCTGTTGCACTTGCTCCCTGTCTCCTGGGTCAGCCTATGCACAGCCTCCTGCAAGCAAGTTGCTCCTAACTCAGTGAATGAGTGCCTCTAGCCAGCCACTCATGAGATCATGCAATAGAATGACCCCAGCAAACTCCCCAAGTCCCAGATGCAACCCTAGGAACTTTTGTCTTACAATGTTCAGTGATGCCCACTGAATAATGCAAGCTCATAATCAATTTGTCAATTTATCAAAGAAATGAATATACACCTGCCTTGTTACTTCAGATAGTGTTTCCACACACCTTAAACCACATGCACTGTTTTAGGTAAAATAAACAAACAAATTTATTAACTACAGAAAGATTTTATGTGATTATAAGTCAGAGGAAAGCAGGTCAGATTTGATCAAAAGTAAATAAAAGGCAAATCGCATTCTAACTAAGCTTAACACTTTCAGCAACCTTACAGTCTTAGATGATTCTCACCAAAGGCTGGCTGGTCAACCTCCAGCCAGGCCCTCCCCGTGTGGTCAATTCTTCAATTTCTTGACGTTGTCCATAGATGAGAGTGGAAGAGAGAGCTCACAGCCAAAATGTCCCCCTTTTTACTATCTCCTTTGCCTCTTCCCCTCCCCTTTCAGGATCAGGTGACAAATAGTATCCATGCATGGTTTTCTCCATGTCCTGAGACACTGTGGTTCTTTTCTTGTTGAAAGAACTCTCAATTCTGGAACTGTGATTCTTTGTGGATTCACTTGTTGACATCTGGGCTGATCATTTGCTCTTGGAATGCTGAGCTGGGTTGATCTGTACAAGTCTTAGTGAGGTGTGAATGGCCCTCCAGCTCTGTAGAGTTTTGCATAGATCTGTCTTAAGCCATGAGACACATATTTGGGAAGATTACACAGCAAAGCCTCATAACCATACACATGACACTACAACAAACATACTGTCAGATTCTTTAATCACCCCCCATGTGCAGCATATTTTGAACTTCTGTGTGAATTTGTTCTTGTACCTTGCCAGTGGTATGGGATGCCTGGCTGAGTGCAGGCTGTGAGCCCTCGGTGATGATCCTATGGGTCATCACGTGAGTCCTTCCTGGTTTCCTGGAAAACACTTGTGTGTTTGTAGCACAGACAATACCCCTCCCTTTTCAGTTAGGGCTACCTCACTGTTTATTTCAATACTGTCAAGTGATGAGTCATTTTGGCATTCAGCCATCAAACCAATGAGGCATGATGCTGTAGTTTCCCCTTCAACAAAACAAATCATATTTACCATGGCTTTCCCTACTGTGGTAAGACTGAAGCCTATTCACGTGCACCAGCCATGGTGAAGCTTTACTGTGAGGTCTTTAAACACAATATGTACATTCAGTGACCTCTTCTAACACTACAAATGGTCTCTCCCATGAGTTCTGAGTTTTGTATTTGTTCACAGGGTAAGCACCAACGCCAAGTCACCTACTTCAAAAGAGCATTTACAAGTATGTTTATCATACCATGCCTTTTTGTTTGGATTGGCTGTCCCTGAGGTTAGTTTGAACCACCTCCATCATGTTTTTTAACTACTTCCTAAATCATTGTACCTATTCAGTAACTGGTTCCCCCTCTGCCTCAGTGTCCCCTTCCCAGAAGTCCCCGTGGATTCTCAGGGAACCTCCCTATAAGCAAATAACATATAGGGCAGTGGTTGGAAACCTATGGCACACATACCAAATGTGGCACGCAAGATGATTTTCAGTAGCACTTATCAGGGACAGGGAGAGGGGCAGAGCGGGGGAAGGGACAGGGCTGGGAGTGAGGAGCACTGCTTGGGGCTGGGAACGGCTCCTGGCCAGGGCTAGTGGCATACCAAGGGGAGGGAGCCATGCCACCGGGCACCGGCCGGGCCCTCAGAGGAGGAGTCACCCCCTGCTGACATGTCTGGCAGCTGCACCAACACGGCTCCTCAGCCTCCCATCCTCCCGGTCCCTCCTCCACCACCATGCTGGGTGCATTAAGGGAGCTACGGGGACCTGGGGCACACAGGGACCAGGCACCTTTCCACCCCCGCCACCAGGCAGCACGGGGGCATCTGCCCCCTCTCTCTCACTCCCTGCCAGAGGGGCTGGGTTGGTGCAGCAGCCAGGGATGTCAGTGGGGAGGCGGCTCCTCAGAGGAGAGCCCTGCCAGCACCCCCCCTAGGCTGGTGCCTGGGGGCATGGCCCCTTCGGTACACCACTGCCGATGCACCTGCCACCCCTGCAGTGGAGGGGGGGGAGAAAGGAGCAGGAAATAGGCCCATAGACCCCACTCTCTGCCACTGCTGCCGTCGTGGGTGGGGCACAGATACAAATAGTGGCCTCTGGGCACTGGACACACGTACGCCATTGGCCAGGGCGCTGGGCCCACAGCATGTGATAGAGGGGCGGGGGGAAGACTTGGCACACCCCTTCCCAAAGGTTGGTGACCCCTGATATAGGGTAACATTTCACCCTAATCACTGGCTCTTTTGTTCACATATGTTACCAACATTGATTTCAGTGTCCCATTGAATTTCACCGCCACACCATTTGTCTCTGGGTGATATGAAACAGCCTTTAGTTATTTCACTCCACACAATTTGAATAGCTGGGACATGAAATTAGATTTAAAATCTGATGAAAACTCTTTAGGGAGATTTAAAAATAGTGAAAAGGACTTTTGCTACTGAATCAGCTGCTAATGTTAGTTAGAGCAACTGCTTTGGGTATCTAGTGGCAAAATCCACTACCACCAAAATATGTTTTTTCTGCCTTTGAGTAGGATACAGCATAGGACCCACAATGTCCATTGCTACCTTATAAAATGCCTCATGTATCACTGGCAAGGGATATAGAGAGACTTTTTAGAACCTGCAGGTCTCTTTCTCTTTTGACATAATTCACAAGACCTGCAATAATTTCCCACATTATTCTGTATCCCTAGACAATAAAAAGTTCTTCTTTAACCTATCATAGGTTCTCCGTGCTCTGAAGTGACCAACAAAAGCAAAATCATGTGCTAGCAACATTAATTCCCCATAGTGCTGGACAGGCACAACCCGTTGCTTGTAAGGTTCCCCAGGGCTTTTATCTTTCCCCAGGGGAGTGTCCCTATACAATTTCTCTTCCTCGTCAAAAAATCTTTCCCTCTTTCCACTCACTGGGGTCCCCTCGACGATGTACCCATGGATGCTTTCTAGCGTGGGGTCTACTTTCTGCTCATCTGCAAAACCCTGGCTATGGACAAAATGAACAGCCTCTCCAAGTTCAGGGGATAACTCCTCCCCCTTCTGCTCTATATGGTTGCTACTCGCCGCTGCCATGCATGAGCTGACCTTGGCCCCTCCCACACCTGAAAGCACATTACTTTTTCCTACTGATCTGGGGCTGCTCCCTTCTCCCACAGCTGCTTCGTTGTCTATACAATTATCTCCTGAGATCACAGAACAATATTCTTTTTTTGCTGCAAGTTACTATATTAATCTGATATTTAATGAGATTAAACTAGCTAGAGACATAAAGAGTAACAAGAAAACATTCTATAAATACATTAGAAGTGAGAAGACGACCAAGGATAGGGTAGGCTCGTTACTCAATAACAATAACAGAAAATGTGGAAATGGAAGAAGTGCTAAATGACTTTTTTGTTTCAGTTTTCATCAAAGAGTTTAGTAGCAGTTGGACATCTAACTTAATAAATGACAGTGAAAATGAAGTAGGATCAAAGACTAAAATAGGGAAAAAATAATTTAAAAATTACTTAGACAAGTTCAATGTCTTCAAGTCACCAGGGCCTGATGAAATACATCCTAGAATACTCAAGGAGCTGACTGAGGAGATATCTCAGCCTTTAGAAATTATCTTTGACAAGTCATGGAAGATAGAGATTCCAGAGAACTGGAAAAGGGCAAATATCGTACCAATCTATAAAAAAGTGAATAAAGACAACCCGGGGAATTACAGTCCAGTCAGCTTAACTTCAGTACCCGGAAAGATAATGGAGCAAACAATTAAGCAATCAATTTGCAAACACCTGGAAGATAATAAGGTGATAAGTTACAGTCAGGGGTTTATCAAGAACAAATCGTGTCAAACCAACCTGGTGGCTTTCTTTGGCAGGGTAATAAATGTTGTGGATGGTAGATGTGCTATATCTTGACTTTAGTAAGACTTTTGATATTGTCTCGCATGACCTTCTGATAAACAAACTGGGGAAATACAACCTAGGTGGAGCTACTATAAGGTGGGTGCATAACTGGTTAGAAAACGGTTCCCAGAGAGTAGTTATCAGTGGTTCACAGTCATGTTGGAAGAGCATATCAAGTGGTGTCCCGCAGGGATCAGTTCTGGGTCTGGTTCTGTTCAATATCTTCATCAGTGATTTAGATAATGGCACACAGAGTACATTTATAAAGTTTGCGGATCATACCAAGCTGAAAGGGGTTGCAAGTGTTTTGGAGGACAGGATTAAAATTCAAATGATCTGGCCAAACTGGAGAAATAGTATGAAGTAAATAGGATGAAATTCAGTAAGGACAAATGCAAAATATTCCACTTAGGAAGGAACAATCAGATGCACACATACAAAATGGAAAATGACTACCTAAGAAGGAGTACTGCGGAAAGGGATGTGGGGGTCATAGTGGATCACAAGCTAAATATGAGTCAACAGTGTCACACTCTTACAAAAAAACAAACATCATTCTGGTATGTATTAGCAGGAGTAAGACAAGGAGTAAGCAAGACACAAGAAGTAATCCTTCCACTCTATTCAGCACTGATTAGGCCTCAATTGGAGTATTGTGTCCAGTTCTGGGCATCACATTTTGGGAAAGATGTGGACAAATTGGAGAAAGTCCAGAGAAGAGCAACAAAAAGTATTAAAGGCCTAGAAAACATGACCTATGAGGGAAGATTGAAAAATGTTGGGTTTGTTTAGTCTGGAGAAGAGAAGATTGATGGGGGATGTGATAACAGTTTTTAAATACATACCAGGTTGTTACAAGGTGGAGGGAGAAAACTTGTTCTCATTAACCTCTGAGACAAGGACAAGAGGCAATGGGCTTAAATGGTAGTAAGGGCAATTTAGGTTGGACATTAGTAAAAACTTCCTAACTTTCAGGGAAGTTAAGCACTGGAATAAATTGCCTAGGGAGGTTGTGGAATATACATAATTCGTGGTTTTTAAGAGTAGGTTAGCCAAACAGCTGTCAAGAATGGTCTGGTTATTACTTAGTCCTGCCTTGAGTGCAGGGGACTGAACTAAAAGAGCTCTCAAGGTTCTTTCCTGTCCTATGATTCTACTATATTAACCTATTTAGACATAGACAATATATCATTTCCTACAAGAACTGCTGTTGGAATACTACCCAGCAGCCCAGATTTCAGTGTTCCCTCCAGAACTTCCCACTCCACATGTACTTTAGCCAAAGGTACGGTGAATTTGTATCATCCCAATACTAGGAGTTCTGCATTCTCCCCAGGGAGCATGTCTAACTATGCTTTCCCTGACCAAAGAAATCTGTGTACCAGTGTCTCTGCACCCAATGCATTCTTTCCCATTAATCTTTGCAGCCTTAACAAATTCCTTGTCCACCCCCTGTGGGTCAGACCTCACAAAATTAATAGGAAACCTGCAGGTAACTCTTGGGATACTGCATCAACCTGGGTTGGATGGAGTCTGGGCTTAACTTCTTTCACTTTAGGGCAATTATTCCTCAAGTGTTCAGTGGGATCACACATGAAACACCTTGGACCGTTCTCCTGTACCAGGGGTTTGTGAGTGAGATTCCCAAGGGAGGATATATTCTGGGAGGAGAGTGCCTAGTCTCCCAACCACCCTGTCTCTTGCCAGGGACAAAATTGAGCCCCCTCTTAACACTGGGCTTCTACCCTTCCCCCTATGCTTTGTGCTCACTGGACCCTGGTTTGTATATAGGAATCAGTCAGATCTACTGCTATTTGGACAGTCCAGGTATTTATCTCAAATAGCATGTCTGACTTCTTTAGAATATATGCTTAGGAATTGTTCCTGTGCAAAAAGATCAAACAATATTCATAACTCTCTACACCTGTCCCCTTGATCCATTTTTCTTATCAAATAACACAATTTATACTAATATTTTCTATGACTCATCTAGTAATGCATTTTGTGGGCTCTAAATTTCCATTTATACACTTCAGGAGTAATTTGAAACCTTTGCAATACAACCTTTTTAAACTCATCATATTTCAAAGCCTGGTCAATTGGCATTTCATTAACTACATTTAATGCTTTACCCAAGAGCTTACTAATCAAAATTGTGATTTTCTTGTTGGCTGGAACTTTCTGCACCTCATAAAACCTCTCAAAAGTGGTAAAGTATTCTTCAATACAGTCTGTTTCTTTGTATGTAGGGCACAAATTGTCCCAGCTGAGCATTTCTTGGTTAAAAGGAGTATCTTTAGCTTTAGTTCTTTAGCTCAGGGCAGCTTCCCATTTTTGGTGTTTACACTCTTTGCCTTTCTACTCAGCTAACCATTTTTGGTGTTTATGTTCCTCTTTTATTCTGTCATTCTCTTCCCTACCCAACTTTAACTTTGTGGTTGCTTTGCTACCCTAATGTTTATGCTTTATTCTTTTTTTATTTTCCATACCCAAAACAAACAAAAAATAATGAAACTTGTAACCTCTCTTTAACCTGTTTTCAACCTTCTTATTTGTGAATCACTAAAAGTCACTTTATTGGTGCTAAAAGTGTGAACCTCAGTTAACCAGCAGACTGTGTGTAAATTTTGCCAACTATGCCACTGTGAAGGTTTTGGGGTTCACCCTCGCCAGTAAGGGATTCAGTCAACATCTCCCTTACAACCCTAGGTGTATTGTGGCTATGCAGCTTTCATTCAGATCTCTGACCCCAACAGCCTGCCAATGACCCACAAGATTCACCCTGCCTGAGCCCAACTTGGATCATCCTCACAGGCTGATCTTAGTACCCTTCCAGCCTTGAATTTGCCCCAAATCATCCTCCTGCAGGGTCCCATCCCTCTCACTGGAAAAAAGTATTTTTTTCTCTCAGACCTCACAGAAAAAGTGTTAGGCTTGCTGCCTCTACAGAGACAGTATAACATTCCAACCTGTAAGCTTACTAGAAGCATACACTGTACTGAACTTATCCAGAAATAACTCATGATTTATAATGAAAGCCAAACAAGTTTTATGATGTTGAATTCCTTCTAATTGCTTGTATTCAGAGGGAGAAATCAGCACAGGATCACAGAGATGCAACACAGGGGCCATCTTTCTTGACACTAAAACCAGCCAGGACTAAGCTAGCCCCTAATAATCTAACTCTATTGCTATGGCAACAAGCTAAACCCTGTTGCTATGGCAACCTAGGCAATTAGGCAAGACGCAAAATACACAACATATTCCTCCCCCCCTTAATGAAAACACCCATTTAACAGAACAATCACTAAACTAAGGAATGAGGGTAGACTGCCTCAGTTCCTGGCTAAACCCCGGGGATTATTCCGCCCTGTAACTTGGGTTTGCCCTAGCTAAAGATCCAGCTGTTGAGGAGGCCTTCTCTCTCTAGGTGGATTACGGCAGACTTCTGGTGTTCTTGAACTGGAAGGTGTTATTGGTGTGGGTCTAACAATGGGTTTAGGACTTGTAGCTCAAACAGGTGAGGATGTTGTATCTGCTGCAGAGGTGGATGGAGAAGGGACGTCAGGAACGGATGACTCTTGACTCAATGATATCTCACCTGTAATGGTGAGATCAGGCAGTTCAACTGGAGTTGTGTCCTTGGGACATGTATGACCTTGCAACAACTGATCTACATGCTGCCACCAGGTGAGATCATCTGCAGTCTGGACAGTGTAGGAAACAGGTCCTGTTTGGGTGATGACTGTAGTATTTAGCTCCAGAAGCACAGTTCCGAGCTAGGACAGGCTGTCCAGGACAAAAGGTTCAGTCTTTTGCTCTGTGTGCACGTCTGATTACTTGGTTTTGCTGTTGACATTGCACAACTTGTCGTGCTTTGGTAAGTTTCAGCAGATCAAAGCAAGTGTGCAGTTGTCGTCCCATCATTAGAAAGGCCGGGGATGCTTTGGTCGTAGCATGAGGCATGTTTCTATAGGATAGTAAGAAGGTGTCCATCCGCTTTTGAATGGACGAATATTCCCTTGCAGATCTTAAAGCTTGTTTCATGGTCTGCACAAACCTTTCAGCTAATCCATTGGTGGATGGATGATATGGTGCCGAAGTGATGTGATGTATCCCATTTGCTTTCATAAAATTTTCAAACTCCTGAGAGACGAACTGCGGTCCATTTTCACTCACAAGTTGTTCTGGCAGACCGAAATAACTAAAGATTTCACGCAGTTTCTGGATAGTACTTTCAGCAGTAGTGGATGGCATTACAGAGACTTCTGGTCATTTAGAGTAGGCGTCTACAACAACCAGGAACATGCTTCCTTCAAATGGGCCAGAAAAATCAATGTGAATACGCCGCCATGGGTTTTCAGGACAGTCCCATGGGTATAGGGATGCCAAATGAGGCACGTTCCTCACACTCTGACATGAAGTACAAGCTCTTGCCTTCTTTTCAATGGCACTGTCCAGGCCAGGCCACCAAAAGTAGCTTTGTGCAATTTCTTTCATGCACACTATTCCACAGTAATCTGAATGTAGCTGTTCTAACCTGTGATCTCAGTAGTGGTGGAATAATGTCGTGCATCCCCCACAACAAGCAACCAGAATGGATTGATAACTCCATCCTCTTGGACGTGTAGGGAAGAATGTTGGGTGAGACATGAGAGTTCCATAGAGTTGAGTGTGCATTTCTGGTTTGGGTGTTGGGTTGTTGGGGCATGGTTGGCTAGTTGGTGCTGTTACTATGGGATAGTCCATTAATTCAGCAAAGCATATGGTAATTTTTAGATTTTAGATTGAACTTTGTGTTTTTAATAATGTGAAGTGCCTAGAGTCTACAATAGGTGATGGAAAAACCTAAATAAATACTGTACTAGAGGACTGGAAGATAGATTGTCAGTTGTACACCCAGCATTTAAAAAAAGAAATATAATATTATCCTGGGAATTATAAAACAGGATGAGCCTATCCTGGGAAAAACAGTGGAGAGAATAATTAAAATTTAGCATCTCGTACACTAAATGAGTATAATGTGCTATTGGTGAATCAGCATAGTTTCTCTTGGAGTAAATTAATTAGCCAGGTAAAATTATTTGAAAAAGGTAACCAAATGATGTGATGATTGATTAATTAGTTAATTTATTTTAGACTTTCAAAAGGCTTTTGAAAACCTTCCTTCATGCAAGGAAAATAAACTTCATAACCACAGGATAAAAGTCCTATAATCAATTAAGAAGTGCTGTGATTCAACACTGGAAAGAGGGTGAGGAAGAATCTCTTCATCTCTTGTGTATTATAGAAATATGCTGCATGATGGAAATTCAGGAGGTTGCAAGATACCCAGTGAGACCTTCTAATAACATGTTGAACTCAGTGACTAGTTCCTTAGACATTGTCATTCATTGTTGGTTTTGAAATTATGTAACCAGATTAACAGCTAGAATACTGAGGTTGGGTTAGTCATTCTGTAAAAAGCAGCAGTCCTATTTTTGATAGGATAGAAAAGACAATTCTTTTTACCCTTATTCTTCAAGGGGTTTCCAGATCCATCATGGTTTTCAACTGAAAATGTTGAGGTCACACCTTCCCCTTAAAAATCCTTCTCACAATAGATTGCTCCAAGATAAGATCCAATTTCTTCTGGGAATTAAGGCTATAGAATCGGTGTGAATTCTGGGGCCAGAAACTAACTTCATCTTGGAAGAAGTATTAATCCATGGTTTAAAGTCTCAAGACTGATCAGGATGTTCAAAATACTGGAAATGTCTCAGGTTCAATGGGAAAACTACTTTGTTTAGTACTGAGTAATACCCTTAGCCCAACAGCACCCACAAGAGTGTTTTCTGAGTGGCTGCTAACGTTCATCCTCAAGACCTGGTGGTGTATACATATTTAGACATCTAAGGCTCAGTACTCCAGTGTATCCATACATATCTTAGGAACAGTGGAGAAGAGGACTTGACATGAAGCTGAGAGCAATTTCCTAATTCTCAGCCACCCAATCCTACCATAAATTAAAGATGCTGCTGTCAGAAGACTTTCTGCCAGGAATCAGGTGTAGAAAAGCCTCACTCTGCCATAACCTCTCCTCGCTGGACATACCTTCTTCTTCTCCCTCTTTCCTTTTATCTTTCTGCCATCCCTTCTCACCCAAACACCCCCTCCCCACAACATGTCTCCTCCTTCCAGTGGATGTATAAGCCGGGGAATATGAAGCAGGAGTAGGGTATTAACTCTATATACAGCATTAGTGAGACTATCACTAGAATACTCTTTCCAGTTCTAGTGTTCACACTTCAAAAAAGATGTTGAAAAATTGGCAAAGGTTTAGAAAAAAGCTACAAGAATGATTTGAGGTTTCGAAAACTTTGGTGAACAACTAAAGAATTTCAATTTATTTCATTTAGGTTAAGAGGTATCTACAAGTACCTACATGGGAAAGAGATTTCTGATAGTAAGCAGCTCTTTAATCTAACAGAAAAAGGCATAATGAGATCCCGTGGTTGAAAACTGAAGCAATGCCAGTCCAAACTAGAAATAAAGAGAACATTTTTAAAGATGAGGGTAATTAATCCTGGGAAACAATTTACCTAGGGACATGGTAGGTTCTCCATCAATTGCAATCTTTAAATCAAGACTGAATATTGTTCTAAGCTATACACAAACAGAAGCTATGGTCTTGATGTAGACATTACTGAGTAAGGTTCTTTGGCCTGTGTTTTGCTGGAGATCAGAACAGATGACCATAAAGGCCCTTTCTGGCCTTAGAATCTATGATAATTATTAAAAACTGGGAAATTCAGAGTAATGTGTGCAAGTAACTTAAAAGAATGTAATCTTGTAAAACATAAATAAATAAACATTTAAAATAAGAAATTGTAACATACAAACATTTCAAAGTATGGAAGTTCACAGGGCACCTAAAATACTGTAACACTGCCCTGCAAAGATGCCAGCCCCTCCCACCTTCTCTTCTTCATCAATGAAGTGCATCACAGAACATTGATTTTAAAATTGTGTTCGTACATATGGCATCAAACTAACCTTTTTCTGTTTTCTTGTTATTGCTACAATTTCTTGAACTGGACACAGGAGGATTTCTGTGTAGACATGCTACCTTTCTACATAGTGACACTTAGATTATTGGCTACTTCATGGAATAACAGAGTGAAGTGTGTGTGGCACAGAGGTACCCTCATCACCTTATAGGTTGTGTCCCAAGTAAGAATTGGGAAAAAGATTGCTTTCTTTTTGAACTATTTGTTTAACCAAGAATTTTTAAAATAAGGCTGTTTTCCATGAAAGGGAGCCATGGTTCTGTTGACTTTACTCATGCCAAAGTGTATGTTGGTAGGTGCATTGGGGTGCTGTATCTGAACTAGTGGCTAGGCATACTTTGTAAAGCCCATCAACATCTGTGTGAACTTCCCAAGGATGATCAGAGCCTTAAGAGAACCTTCAAAAGATCATCACAATCCAACATGCCATCCTGATTTTCCTACTGTAGTGTGTATTGTTCAGTTTGTAATGAAAGAGGTTCTGGGGCTGAAGCAATTATGTGCCAGGGCTCAAGAAATTTTTTCCCCATTTATAATTGACATTCTAAGCTCAGAGGTGCTGAGTCTATGAACTGCCAATCATAGAGATGCCGGGGCTCAGCCCTGGCAAGCCCTGGCACATATTAAGCTCTGGTTGTGTGTACTGACCTTTAAAATGTGACCGTTGTGTTCAGAAATGTTGCTCTGTGTATTACATCTCTGCCAAATAATTCTAATAAACTTAATTTTAACTGTTTCTTACTGTTCATGCTCAAGTTTGTTCTCTAACTAAAAGAAATGTTTTCTGTTTGGCGAATAGTTGTTTCCACCAAAACTGAAATTATTCTCTATTCTCTGTGCATGGAAAAGGGCTAGAAACTTAATTTTAGAAAAAAATACAAAATCATAGAGTGCTTAAATATTTTCAAATGCATTTTGGAGTTGAGAAGATAATCATGTTTATTTTTCTCCCCAGCTATTAATAGGCTATGAAAACGGGACAGTGGTACTCTGGGACTTGCGATCGAAAAGAGCAGACTTAAGAGTTTACTATGATGAGGTAAGCAGTTCCCATTCATTCAGAGTAAAGGACAATTCAGTAGTGTGTCAAATGTTTTAAGAAGTAGAAGATATATGCCAAATCTACATTTTTGCCTAAAAAAAAGTTTCAGCTCTAGTTACAACTGTATTTAGGAATTGTACTACATTGTTATCTTTACTTGATTATTTCTACTGCATTCATTAATACCAAAGGCAAGTTTAGATATTATATAGGTATATAGATATTATATATTAGATAGGTTTTATATTTTACACAAAGATTCAGATGCTGAGTAGCAGTTGGTTTCAGTATGTTATATTGTTACATATCTGCCAGACCACTATTTTTTGCAATTTGTAACTAAGTTAGAAAATCAGATGAAGATTCCGTTCTTGTGTTCCACAGAATTCTTTTTAAAATTACTAATTATTATTTATAGAATGTTTCATATATACACGGCAAAACACAGCCCTCATCTTAAGAAGCTGACTGGATACCCCAACTCAGACAAATACAATTCATAGGTAACAAAAAGAGATAAAGGGAGATTTCTGGGAGGAGATACTGGCAGGAACTGTTTTTTCACCGCTCCTCCCTCCCCCTTTTATTTAATGTATGAAGAATGCCTAAATAGTTTGGGTGGGGGGTTCCCAACTCTAAAAATTGTCTGGGCAGGATTCTCATTCCTGGATCTTGTATTCCTTAGTGTGAGACGGACAGGAACTCACACAAAATCTAGGTTTCTTGTTCCCTAAAGACAGTGGTATTGGATCAGCTTGTGAGCCATCTCCCTATTGACTCATAGGTAATAGCTCAGTGTCTTCTCGGTGATTAGGCAGTGGTGGGCAAGGAGTCTGCACTCCCTTCTGGAAGGCTGAAGAATTGAGTGCAAATCAACATTTCCATTTGTAGATGAGCATTCTGTATCAATTCAGCTCATTTTAGTAAGACTTTATTGGCCATCGAGGTGTTGTCAAAGTGTCCGGAAAAAAACCACGCCCTTCAGGTATGAGGTATGTTAGAAAAACATATTCCTATTGGTGAAAATAGCTGGATCATTCTACTGTCAAGGCTCTTTCATAATGTAGCTCCACAATTCCAGGTTGCTAAGTAGTGATCTGGAAAGGGGTCCTAATCTTTTCTTTGGCTTTCTCAAGTTACCTCGATCCTGCAGACACTACAGCAGTCAGTAGTGAGGATGAACTTAATTTATTAAGAACCTGAGACCAATGAGGAATTTTTTAATAGTGACCACCAGCTATTTGTATGCACTGTTTATAAGTACAAATCAGCACTTAGATTCAAAACAGATTTCTGTGAGTATAAAGCCTTTTCTACACACAAACTTGCACTGGTTTACTAAAAACCCCTGTGTGTACACTATATTAATTTTAAAATGGCTTATATCAATTTAGTTTAAACCTGTTCCTTATCAGTTTTATCGGTTCCTTATCAGTTTAAACCAGTTCCTTAAGCTAAATTGACATAAGCCATTTTAAAAGTGATTTAAGTCTGTCCACTTAGGGGTTTTCACTGATTTAAATAAATTAGTTAAGATATGCTTAGTTTAAACTGGGACAAATTTATGTGTAGACAAGGTCTTAGAATCAATTTTTGTGGTTTGTGCATTCACTTTTGAAAATAGGGCTCCCATATTTTTATTTATAGAAAAATACAAGGTAATTTTTGCCATTCAGTAGCTGACACAGATCTCTGTAAAATAGTAGCACGGGATGGGTTCCAGGGAAATTGCAGCGGGTCTCAAACTATGATCCATTCAGCACTTTCTAATGATGTGCAAAAGCAACACCTTGAGAACCAAGCTTAGGAACATAGGAATTGTGTTACCAAATTGATGTGTTGTCCTTCTAGTCTGATATCCTGTTTCTGGCAATGACCTATATGAGATGCTTGGGAAGAGAATGTCATCTGTACAGGTTCCTTCTTTCAGGGAGGCCACTTGCTCCTTTTGGATTTTCTGAGTTTCTGCTTATGTGCGTCTTTAGCTTTAATTATTTTCTAAGCAAAAATTCTATGCCATAATTCTCTTCTCTCCATATTTGAATTGATATGCCATATTCTCACATTATCATATTCGGTTGTATGATGGGTTCTGATTCTTATTTTTCTTCTCTATCCTTTTCTTTCTAATATTTCACACATTAACTTTAATCTCTTCTTTATTATCTTCCTGCCAAACTGCATCTTTTTGTTGTCATTCCATTTTCACACCCTTGCTTCATACAGCCGTCATCTCATTATTCAAGCAACATACTTGGTTTCTTACTTTTTGTGCACTCATTTTCTCTTTCTATTGTCTACCTATTTAATCTTTCCAATACATATTTGGCTTTCCCTTATCGCATATGTACAGTATGTTTTCAACTTGTATGAAGCACCACAGCTGAAAATGTCATCCTTTTCCATTGAATTATTCATCCATCAGTTATTAGATAACTTGTTTTTTTAATTATATAGCCAACGCATTGAGACAAAATGAATTTTTCTTAATTTTAAGAGTTAAGTTCGACAAAATAGGAAGTTAAATTTTGTATGTCACTAAATTGTTGAACATAGGGCAAAACAATAAATATGTGAATGGGGTGCAAATGTACTTATTACAAATAACAGATTCTTTTACTCAACAGCTGCATAAGAAATGTTATTGAGCTTGAGATTGGTGTAGCACACTCCAAGACTTTGAGCCTCAGTTAGTACAGACAAATACAATTGAAATCACAGGAAAATAAAAGAGTAAGAAAAGTATAGCAAAATGACCCCATGGATCATGCATACTTAAACAATCCCACAGTGTTGACATACTTACAACCTTATGGAGGCCATTAGAAACAAAGATGGAAGAAACAGTCAGTGGCACATACCACAAGAGGAGATGATGTTTTGGGCTGCTGCCTACTCAGTCACTCTCGATGTCCCACATGAACATTCATGTATCAGGTTTTATACATATATTTTTCATACATATACATTCTGTGACCAAATTTACTTTCAGATCCCTTTCCCATGTGTGATTTTTCCGGATTCCTATAACTGGAATTCTAATTGCTCATTTCTGGCATAAGCTATTTGTATCAGTACTGCATTAATACATTTCCCAATGTTTTCAGTAAGTTAATGCGGTTAGCCTCATAGTTACACATACTAAAAAATCCTCCCAGAATATATTATTTTATGCTTCTGTGGTGAACTTGTTTATTACAAGCTACACGTTACAAAAATTTCTAAATTGTATAACCTTAGGTTAAGAAGTCATGCTAACTCCTTTGTTACTTAGGCTAACTATCAGACTATTAACAGGCTCACTAGGCCTCAGCTTATTGCCAAGCCTTTCTTAGTTGTTATACAAATTCTTATGTTTCTATCTTGCATAACAGCTCTAATAATTTCTATTTAATATCTTAAAACCCTAATATGCCTTAGCACATGATACAAAATTTAAACTTGCACCCCAAAATCAGGTTAGGGGTTAAAGGTCAAAAAACTACTCCATTTCCTTCATAGTCTCTTATGCAGGATTTTGTCAAAGAATTGTTAAATGTCCAAATAAATTAGGTTAACAGGTTCTCCATTATATGCTATTTTGCCAATATGCCACCTGAACTCTAATAGATCAGTGAGGCGACTTCCCTTTACAGAATCCATGTTTGTTTATCTATCTTATGGGCAAGAAAGAGGACAAGGAAACTCTTTGTATTATTCTGGAATATAAACCTTAGAAATGAAAACCAAAATATTCAAGGTTAAATTATGGCTGCTCTAATGTGAATGCATTTGGAGTATGGAGGGGGAAAGGAGCAATGAGCCCTTCCCCCTTTCTTAGTATTCTTCTACAGGAAGCAACCCTAATCTGGCTACTTGGGTTTAGGCATGGAAGGCATTCTCTCTATCCATATATTCCTTTGGCTCTAAAAAGCCATTGTTTAGTCAATAAAGTTCCAAATAATTGTATTATATAAATAGTAAGTGATTCTCTTGATTTCTAGTCTGTTTCTTTTAAAAATGTGCATGTAAAGTTAATTTTTAAAGCTTTGCATGGGAATGTATTTGTACAAAAAATACAGAAATAATTATTTCTAAATTTTCAATTTTCAAATGTTTTGTTTTGTGTTCCAACTGCTAGAATTTAGCATGTCTGGCAGCTTGTCTATGCAGGGACACTAAGGATTATGTCTACACTGCAAATAAACAGCCACTTAGGCTTAGGCTCGTGGAGCTCAGGCTAAGGGGGTGTTTAATTGCAATGTAAAAGTTTAGGCTGGGGCTGGAGCTTGGAACTCCATATGGGGGGAGGGTCCAAGAGCTTGGACTCCAGCCTGAGCCTGAATATCTACACTGCAATAAAACAGTCCTTTAGACCGAATCCCACAAGTCATCTTTTCTGGACCAGCTATGGGTGTTTAATTGCAGTGCAGACATAACCTGAGGGCTTGTCTATACAAGGACATACAGGAAAATTAATCCAAATTAACGAAAGGTGTGAATTTTAAGTGGATTAGTTAAACTGCATTAAATACCTGTGTAGATGCACTTATTCAGAATTAAAGTGCCATAAATGCAGTTTAGTTCACTTTTGGAGCGAATTAAGGTAAACCAAATAAAAATCATTTTAATTCTGAATGAGGGTGTTCAGACAGGGGTTTAATGTACTTAATTAATTCACTTCAAATGCATGCCTTTGGTTAATTTGGATTAATTTTCCTAGATGTCCCTGTGTAGACAAGACCTCAACCATATGCTGGTTAGGAGTAAGACAATGAACTTCTGAAACTATATCTGGGGTGCAGATAAATCCCCAATTATTCCTTCAGTCTTTGAGGATAAGCTGCCATCAGGCTTGATCTTATGAGAAGGGATCTGAGCCAATCTGTCTGAAAATGCTGGGAAAAGGACTTAGGATAAGCTAAACTTATAGAAGATAGAGGAATGCCATGTTAATTAAATTTAGCTCTAGAAAGTGTGTTATGATTTTGTTTTACATTTACCATTTGTTTCCAGTATTCACACTATCTGTCACTTCAATCTCTGCTTCTTGATAATAAACTTTTGCTTTCAATATATGAATATCTAAATAGTATTTTAAGATGAATCTTGCAAGCTGGGGTGTACAGTAGAACCTCAGAGTTATGAACACCAGAGTTATGAACTGACCAATCTACCACACACTTCATTTGGAACCAGAAGTATGCAATCAGGCAGCAGCAGAGACAAAAAAAAAAAAATCAAATACAATTCACTACTGTGTTAAATGTAAATTACTAAAAAAATAAAGAGAAAGTTTAAAAAAAAGATTTAACAAGGTAAGGAAACTTTCTGTCCTTGTTTCATTTAAATTAAGATGGCTAAAACCAGCATTTTTTTCTGCATAGTAAAGTTTCAAAACTGTATTAAGTCAATGTTCAGTTGTAAACTTTTGAAAGAGCAATCATAAGGTTTTGTTCAGAGTTCAGAACATTTCAGACTTATGAGCAACCTCCATTCCCGAGGTGTTCTTAACTCTAAGGTTCTACTGTGTTACTCTTTTGAGAATAGAGGATTTGAGAATTTTCATTGAGTGTTCATTGGATCAGGGACTGGGCATTCCAGAAGGGCGCTCAGAGGACTCAGGGATTGGTGTGTGCTTATCCCTAACCTGTACAGAGAGCACAAGGCCTTCGGAAGCCTGGAAGGCAGTGCTTGTGCTGCCAAAGGCTGATTGTTTCAGGGAGCTGATCCACAGCAGGCATAGACAAGACTTCCTCAGGCTCAGGGCAGGTGGGTGAGGTGTCTCACAACCATATGTACACCTGAGAAATGTCACAAACTTCCCTTGTAGTGAGTCCCCACTAGCATAATCTGAACTTGCATGCATATCTGGTGTTTTCAGTAAAACTCTCTGTGCATGTGGAGAATGATACACATTAAGAAAAGTTACTACACATTTAAGTTAGCATGTACAGTTGAAGATACTTCTTTTGTCTGATCTGATGAGCAATTTGAGTGAACGTACTGTAAAGAGGTGCAGACAAACGAGGCACCCAATTACTGATATGCCATTGGATAAGGATAAGCCAAAATCATACATTAAAATGTAGCTGTATTGGTTAATGTATTCTGTACTGACTTTACTATCTATTCTCACTACCATTTCTTTAGGCTATTCATTCTGTTGGTTGGCATCATGAGGGGAAGCAGTTCATGTGCAGTCATTCTGATGGCAGCTTGACTCTGTGGAATCTGAAAAGTCCTAGCAGACCATTTCAGATAACAATCCCACATGGTAAGAAAGATGCTTTTTAAAAAAATATTGCAGGGAAGGAATTAAAGAGATGGTTTTATTTGCAGATATCTATGATAAGTTAATTTTATTTGGTCCTGTGTTCCAGTTTCATAGCCATTTCCTGTATAGTTCCTATATTCTGAAATCTGCAGAATATTCTCAAAATCAAATAGCAGTTATGTTACATTTTACATCAGAGGCCTCAAAAAAGCCTGTCTCAGCACCAAAGTATCTGATTTTTGTTTGATGCCATCTGCCTCTGTCAATCTTTGATTTGTTTTTCTTGGGGGAAACAACATTTAAGCTCATATGTGTTTAAAACAAAATTTTAAAAGAAAATAGGACCTCTATTTTCATGGTTTGTTATCTTAGTAATTTGCTGCGAAGAATGAAAATACGTTGAGTAAAAGAGCAAAAGGAATCATATTATTTCAGACAAATTAATATCCAAGGTGCAATGGAAAAAAGGTATTAGTACTCTGCCATCTGCAATGAGTTGAAAGTTCAATTATTGTGCTCTATAAATAACTATTCAGTGTGGTGGCAATTAGAAGTTTTAGTAAGGTTTTTAACCTTCTTTCTTTCCACAGGAAAAATTCAAAGAGATGGGAAAAGACCTGAGTCTTGTAAACCAATTCTTAAAGTAGAATACAAGACATGTAAAACCAGGTATGTTTTTGTCCCATTAGGAAAAGATTAGACCAAAGCTATGTGCTTAGCTACACTCTCTGTAAAATGACAGATAAATGATACAGACTGTAATTACATGATCAAATGCTGTTTGTTCTGGAAGATGGTCTTATGATTAAATCACTGGAAGGGATCCAAGAAAACTGGATTGTATCCATGCTCCTTATCTTGGCCATAGATTTCCTTCAATGCTGAGGAAATCATTTAAACCATGTTTCCAGAGGAATCTTCAGAATGATATGTTCTGCAGTAAAGTATCAGAATGATATGGTCTGCTGTTTCTAATTTATGCTGTTTTAAAATTATTAAAATGATGTGTTTGTTTTTTAAAATGCAGATCTTAAATGAAAACAATAAGGAAATGAATCACAGAATACATAGCAAATTAAATGAAATGGGACAGCTCTGCTTTCTTGTCCTTTTCTAAGCATTTTTAGATTTCTGATACACATTTAATCTTCCAGTGGTTGATCCTTCCTACTATGTACAATATTTTACCTCTTTCGTGAAAATAATATTCTTTTCTTTAGTACATAACACCAAAAATAAAACAGTGACTTGACCTTCAATATATTCTTTTGTTGTCTTCCCAGTTAATAATCTGCGTAACAATATTAGCCCCAAAATCAGAAAAACACTTAAGCACATGTTTAAACATATATTTAAATCTCATTGAAATCATTGGGACTCAAGCATATGCTTTAAGTTATCGAATGCTTAAATACATTCCTGAATTGGTGCCTGACTGAGAACGGGTTTTAAAAGATCTGTGTATGATATTTTCCACTAAATTCCTACATATAGTTTTAAAAAAGGAAATTCCCAAAGAGAAAACCCTTAAAAAACACACCTCCAGCATATACAGTATTCCCCACAATTGCATTATAATGCAGAACTTTAACTCTGACTTCAGACTTACCCATCAGAGAAGAACACATAATATTCTGGTATATGAATGTCCGAAAGACGTGCTGTTGTTGGAATTAAGGTTTATGTTATAGTGTTATCATGGAAATTGGGATATGTGTGTTGTGTTACTATACATGATAGGAGTATAAGGGAGTTATTTATGGAGGGGAGGAATCTGTCTATGAAAATGGTGAATATGATGTTTGGTGGTGGTAAGGTGAAAGAGGAATATTTTAACTAGATAATTCCTTACTTTTAAGGGTTTGTGTGGCGAAGGGAGTGAGGAGGTGTTCTCCTTAGGCAACTTTAACAGATTTTAAATGTAAGTTTTTTTCTTTATGGGAATTTATATAAAGGTCCAAGCTTTTTCAAATTTTGAAATACACTTGTTAAATATATTACATGTGGGACAAGTGGCACATAATATAATTATTTGCATTTCTATAATGCCTACCAGATTCTGCCTCAAGTTCCATGCACAGATCTCACACCTTCTGCATGGAATGTGGGGGAGTCAGCCTCATCCACAGCGTTGTTGTTGTGATGTCTCTCTTACTCCCCTTCCTCAACCCCTACCCCGCACAGAACCCCACTGAGGTCTATTCATAGAAGTGGACTGAGCAGGCAATGAGCAGTTCTGCATTGGGTAGAAGAACACACATCCTCTCCTCCGTCCCTCTCTACTCTTGATGCCACTTGGGGTTGCATTGCTTTTATTGCAGAGCCTTCTACCCAGTGGGAAGCCCTCATTAAGGGGAAGTCCGGTTGGCAGTCACAGCCTGGGAAAATCCCATTGGAGCAGTGTGGGACAGAGTCACAAAGCAGGCATGAAAAAAAGGGTCTTTGCAGATCTAGAGCTGGTTGAAATTCAGAAGTTCTATTCCATGAAAAATTATGAAATTCCAAAATGTTTTCTTTCCAAATCAGAGCAAAAATAAAATTTTTGAAATTTCTTGTAAAACAAACTTTTGGAAAAGGTAGTTTCAGCCACTAAAATGGTTTTGTTCCAAAGTTGACTTTTTTATTTTATACTGTCATTTATAATATATTATAATATAATATAATTATAATTATAATGAATAAGGTTTGTTTCAGTTGTTTCACAACAAAAAAGTTGTTTCACTACAAAAAAATCAAAACATTCCATTTCAGTAACATTCTGACTTTATTGAAATGCTTTTTTCAAATTTTCGTCTGAAATTTTGTCAAAATCACCACATTCCTGCAGAAAGTGTGTATTTCAACAAAGTGGCATTTCCAATGGAAAAACATTCTGTCAGATAATTTTCAACCAGCTCTTTCCAGACCTTTTCTTGTTCTCTTGAAATCCTCCAGATTTGGGGCAAACACCCCAGCTCAATCCATGTGGAGGTGAAGGGCAAACCCTGCCCTCTGCTGAATGTTTGTCATGAACTCTCTATGGATTTTAACATGAGAAGGGATAATCTAGTCCTTGGATCTGAAAGTCTTTTTAAAATTTTTGAATTAAGCCCCATAACAACACTTTGGAGTAGCTTGGTGTCACAGTTCCCAAAGTAACTGCACCTCTGACCCCTTTGTGACTTCCTTGAGGTCACTCCTCTTAGGTCTCTGGCCTCTAGCTGTCACTTTTCTTGGGCAGAGTCCCATGAATCTCTCCCTCTAGACCTGGGCCTTTGGCTGCAGAATCCTGCAATTCACTGTGATTATCTCTGCAAATCTGATTTTAATTCAGTACCTGCAGTTCTGTTCCTCAGGGGCAATGACAGGGTTAACCAGTAATGAGTCAGCTTACATAAAGCAAAATGCTGTTTATTGAGAACAAAAGCATTACAAAGAAAACATATCTTAAAAACAATAAACAGCTTCTGTGTATTTCTTAGCTTATAGCCAGGTATCCATCCATCTTTTACACAGAGACCCTAATAGGATCCAAGTACTTCAGGCCCTTTCTAAATGTAAGGGGTCTGTTAGCCCCTTACTGAAACTTAGTGGGTCTTTTTAGTTGGCCATTTCTTGAGGAAGCAGACACAGCTCCCAGTGGAAAGTGGAAAGAGGCCAACTCAGGTCAGCCTGATTGACAGGGTGGGCAGGCCAATGAGGGAGCCAGGAGGGCAGGGGTGGTCCCGTTTTCTGTGTGAGCTGGAGCTGCCAGTGCCTGGGCAGAGAGCAGGGCTGAGCTAAGGACAAAGCAGCCAGAGGCTGAGAGGCCAGAGAAGAGGCACAGAGAGCTGGGCTGGGCTAAGCTGAGCTGACCCACAGCAGCAGAGCCAGAGGGGCATCCCAGAGAGCTGAGCACAGCTGCACTGAAGCAGGGCAAAGCATGAATTGGGGCTGGAGCTGTCTGGAGCTGGGTGTGGTGAGCAGCTGGGGAGAGCGAGGGGGACACTGGGCAGGGCCCAGTGCAGTGAGACACCACCAGCCCAGAGGCTGCACAGGCCAGACTCACAGGGGGACTGTGACCCCGACAGGGAGCTGACGCTGGGGAGAAGGGCTCTGCCCCTAGATCCTGGGAGCATGTGGCCACTGCCAGAGCGAGTGTCTGACTCTCTGCATCCCTGCAGCGCAGCCAGGGCTTGGGCAGGGGGCCTGCGACGTGTGACACAGACTGTGAACCTCCCTTACATCCCTTACACTGTTTGTGGTGCCCCCGTGCCAGGGGGCAATGTTAGGATAAAGGAAAACACCCTTCTCCTCTTTTTTTATTTTTTATTTCATTTTTGATTGCTGTTTGTTTAATAAATTGTATTGCTTTGCACTGTATGCAATGATTAGTGGGTCAGAGAAGCACCCAGTGCAGAGTTAGACCCCCGAGTGGGGACACCATTGTCCCTGCCCTAAGGGAGCACGGCAAGATTGGAGGTTGAGCCCCAGGAATCCGGAGCCCAGCCTTGTTGGGGTTACAGGGACCCCACCACACAGGAGAGTGGGAGGGGAGCCCTCAAGGTCAGGTGGGCCTCTGGGTAAAGAGAGTGGGAGCAAGGACTCAGATCCTTTTGCTAGCCAACTCTACCGGGATAGTGTATAAGCCAGGAAAGTTCCCCACAACAGCGGGCCCATTCCCCCGCTTACACACGGGTTTTGTCTCTGTCAGACTTTCATGACAGTTCTGGATTGAGTGACAGTGACCTCTCTCCCTACATCAGGGTGGTCATTTCATACAGTTTGCAGTTTTCTCTGCTAGGCCTCTTGAACCACATCAAACCAGTATGTACTATTTCCCCAGAGGCAAAACTTCCACTGACTTCTTACCTGCTTTGTTTCAGCATTAGGGATTTGTCATTGAGCTAGGAATACAATCACTAGCCAGTCCATCACGATACTTATAACATTTATAAAGTTGATTTACTCTAGTCTGTAAATATTCCATGTCTCCCTAGCATCTGTCCCCTCTAAATATAATGACCTTTGAATATTCCATGTTTCCAAAGCATCACATCTGTCACAGTAGGTAAGGATATGCAGATCTCCCTGTAAAATCTATAGTATTAGGGATTTAATGGGCTTCATATTTACTTCTGTTTTTCTTTCTCACATTGTCACAACTAGGCGTTTGCTAGATATGTCAATGATTTTTCTTTTCATGAGTTTCACAGAAAAAAAATTATATTTGGGTATCAGAACATACATCTGTCTATTGCTTTATAGTACTTTAAGACTGCAGTGTATAAAGAAGTTTAAATTTATTATGTTGCAAAGAAGCACACAAACATCAAATCACCACATCACATGTACATTATTTCAAAATCTTCAGCTTTATTCCTTATGTTCTGATTTATTTTAGCAAGCCAGCAATAAATTTTTCATTTATCAAAATCTTCTTGGCAACCCAAAACTAACAAATACAAGATTACAGTTATATAAATTAGAGTTTGAGCTTCTTAGCTTATACTGGTTGTATACTGGGGTAGAGGCAGAAATGTTATGACAAGTGTGATGGGGTGGCCTTCGTGCTCCCGTGGGCCGAGCGCTTTTTCACTGTGGTAGGCACAAAATGGCCGCCCGGAGCTCCCACCAGTCTCAAGATGGCGGCCGCCTCTCTTCAGGCCAGTCTTCTTTCAGGCCTTTGCAGGCCGAGTAGTGCCCTTGGGACCTTGGGTTCTAAGGTTTGGGGTAGGGGGTGTCCGAGCCCGCCCTCTTCTTCGGACACCAGCCCAGAGACCCTGGCTGACAGCAGTGGCTGGCTGCTGCTCTAAGGCAATACGTAAGTCTTTTCTGTGGGCTGCTTCCCTACCCTGGTCCCCGTTGGGGCTAAGTAGCCACTCCACTGGGCAAGCCCCTGCTTTCCTCTGGCTTCTGTCTGTCTGTCTGTCTGTCACTCACTCACTCACTCACTCACTCACTCACTCACTCACTCACTCACTCACTCACTCACTCACTCCTTCTCCTTCTCCTTCTCCTTCTCCAAAGCTTCTGACCTCCAAACTCCAAGAGCACCCTGCCTGGCTGGCAGGGAGCTCATATCTGCTCCCAGGCAGTGCTTAATGGGTCTCAGCTGGCTCTGGCCTCAGCTGACTCTAATTGGTTCCAGCTGGCTCTGCCCTCAGCTGACCCTGGAGGAAGCCTTGGGCAGCGGCTAGGGGAACAGGGCCTTGATCATTCTTGGGCTAACGTAGCGCCCTTCTACCACCCTCCCGTAGCCCCTGTCACACAAGTAACATATTTCAAAGCAGGTACAATATGACATTAAAATATTTATTGATGCATTGAAAAGATCTGTAAAAGGGGTTTGAACTTTGTAAATGGTATAATTTAATCTCTTTATATTTTAATTATTCAACATTTTTGCTGGGCAGTTTTCTAGGTATTTGACATTTAGTGTCTTTTACAACATATGAAGCTGCATTTGTTCTTCTTTATAAGAAATTAGGAATTATCACATCACAAAAGTCCAATTTATTATTTATATACAGGCCTTTCTATGGTGCTTATCAAGATTAGTATCCTTTCTCTCTGCTATACCTGAATAGACCATTGTTTATCTTATCCACTGTTCTGTTTCCATACTATACTGGGATAGACCAATGGTCTATTGAATCTAGTATCCTGTCTCCTTAAGGTATCCAATGATCTGTTGTATTACCGCAATGCAATCCTTGGATGGATAAGCAGGGGAATATCAAGTAGGAACAGAAAGGTGATATTTCTTCTGTATACAACATTTTTATATATAGTATCTTGATAAGGGGAGACTGAGTTCCTGGAGTCCTTCAGCATTGCAGCTTTCCAAAGTTCAAGTTTCCCTTTCTTTCCATGAGAATTTTTCAGTTATGTTTGAATTACTTTGATATTTTACATATGAACAACCTACTTTACTCAAACTTACCACCACTGCCACCACACACAAACAGACCAGACTCATTTTCCCCCAGATCTATACACAGCTTTATGAAATCACGTACACTTAAGTTTGGGGAAGAGGGTGCAGGAAGACTGGCACCTCTACTGGGGCAAAATTAAGGTTGTGATGTGTTGTCTGAGGTATGTTTGTGCTAGTGGTAAGAAGTATGTCTTTTGATGGAGGAGTAAAAGGGTATGTACTATTGGATGTTTTTAACTTTTCCTTTTTTTGGTTTTGAGATTTTGCATTAGTGATGTCTGTATAGATTAATTGTAACTGATACACACTGTAGTGTTTTAATTTCCCGGTTTATAGAGTTAGATAATATCTATAACACAGCAATGGCTCCTTTCATGAGAAACTGGAGCTCTGTTCCTTGTGTTATAGAAGGGGATCTTCAACAAAACAATGGTTACTATGATGAAGGACAGGATCTTCATGAAAGTATTCAGGCAGTTCAGGAGCCCAAATAAAGACTTCCAGATGCAGCTTCAAATATAGAAGTAGATGACATATAACAAGCTATTCATTGTTCATAAATTTTCAGTTGTATTGAAAAATGCTAGTAATGTTTTTCTTTTCATTAACTGATAAAAGAATTATGTATTTTACAAAGCTAAGTCTCATTATGTATAACTTTTTACAGGATAGTTTTTGAGAGCGAGAGACCTGAAAATAAGATTAAAAATATGATATTTTAAGGCCTATTTTCAATTAATTTAAATACATATATATATAAAACTGCTTTTCTTAGTTCTATTAGTCTCTCAAAATATTTCCAGACACAAAAAGAAATCTTTCAAAATCTGCTTTTAATGCTATAAAAGATACAAATCCACTATCACAGTTTCATTTTTTCACTTTGTAAAATTCTTTGGGATGAAAGGCGTGACACAAATGTGAGATTATATAATCTATTACTGCTTTTTGTTTTTTTGACACAGTGAACCATTTATAATCTTTTCTGGTGGACTTTCCTATGACAAAGCTTGTCGAAGACCAAGTCTAACCATCATGCATGGAAAAGCTATTACGGTGCTTGAAATGGATCACCCTATAGTTGACTTTTTAACTCTGTGTGAAACACCATATCCAAACGGTGAGTGTATGAAGCAACAATAGTAAAATTTGTCAACAAAGAGAAATGTGATTATTAAAAAATTATATTAAGTGGTCTTATCAAAGAATTTAGTGTCCATACAGCATGATAAACAAATTGGGGATCACACTTCCCAATGAACAGTTCTCCACATCACAAAAACCAACACCACAGTTGATAGTAACTGGACCCTTTGTTTGCAGTCTCAGAAGAAAGATCAAGAAATGAAGGGGCTACAGAGACTGAACTCCCCTCTTACCATGATGTGGCGGAGGGTGGAGGTGTCCTTCCAGGTCACAGTTGGAGTACACTGGTCAGCCACTGATCAGAAATAAATGGAGAACTTAAGTCTCATAGCGATAATTCTGACGTTTTTCATGAGTGTTAAGTCCCTAAAACAGCAAAGTATTTAAACTTCTGCTTAAATCCATCCCTTTTGAGCAAAACACTTAAGCACATGCTTAGTTAAGAATGTGCTAAAATGCTTTGCTCTGCTGAACAGGGATGGACTGCTAAATTGAGGACTAAATTAACAGAAAACACTGAGAGGGGTGCGGGGTGGGGAAAGCTAATAACCTAAAAGTAATTAAGTCTAGTATCTTCAGCCTAAAAGAGGATGGGCAGAAATATAGAAAAAACATTTAACACCTAAATGAATAAAAAAAACCTGTTGAATAATTTGAATTAGTATAACGCAAATATTTATTTTCAATGTTATCTAGTGAATGGATGCTTCAATAATTGAATTAATGTATCTGGACTGCCAATTCACTGTGTTAAACTTAATGATGCTTCCATATTATGGGTTCTTTACCACCCATTGTTGATTTACACAATAGTATGCTTTTTTGGGGGTGGGGTTGCCCTGTGTTGTTCATAATCCAGGGCGTCGATATGCTACTATAGGATGTGCATTAGTTGTAGATCAGAAAGCGAAGAGCAATAATTGATGCATTCCTCAGGTTCATTCAGCCTTGTGCCTTCAACCATTTGAAGAGTACAACCTTACTAATGCACACCGTGAAGTGGCTTATTGTTATTTGAGTGGGACTCTTCATTTTACAGTTCATTATCTTGAAAACACAATCCGAGAGGGTTTTTGTTAATCTTTCTTTTGCATAAAGAGCAACCATATACTCATACTTTTGTTCTAAGAAACTTTTATTTTAGATTAAAGAAAAAACATAAAAAAGAAAGAACAAAAGTATAGTCTCCAGAAGAAAGAAAGAGAGAGAGAGTTAGGCTGCATCTGAACTGATCACAAAATGATAGATGTCTCCAGCAGGCCTGCAACAAAACCATAACAATTATATCGCTATCTAAACCAATTTATGTAATGTATTTTTTTAACTATGAAAAATATTTTCCAGTATATAAATAATGCATTATCCTGACTGTGTTAACTGTTTTTTTCTTTCCTACTTTGTTTCCTTTGATTATCTGGAACTCATTTCTGTTAAAAAACGCTAAACTTGGAGCGTCGTAATTTGAATACCAAGGTGATTGGCAATTTAGATAAAAATTCACTTTTACAAAAGAAAATGTTTTAAAAATGGTTTGAAGACCACAATATACACTGTAAAGGGCAGCTTGATATTTAGAAAAGGAGAGGGCAATTTAAATCTTTGTCTTCTTTTTCAGCCCATTACATGCTATTCCTCCCCAACTCTGTTTGCAGTACAACTGCATCTCTTTCTTCACCTCCAGAACGTACCTTGGTCATCTTTGTCTCCTCATTACCTCTCACCACTTCACATTTTAAAATAATGGATCTAGTGAAAATTTTTCATTTGAGGTCTCAGCTGTGAACTGTTGGGAGATGGTGGACTGTATCACAAGGAATTGGTGGAATGTAGTTTTGGACAATCACTGCCCACAGCAAAACTCTAATACCCGTTAAACCTTTGCAGTCTGTGATCACAAGGTCTATAACCAGGGTACCTTCCTGTGTGTGATAATTAGTTTCAGGGATAGAGTACCAAAGCCAGCTTCCTTCTGAAGTCAGGATGGACTCATCTTCTCCACTCCTTTACTTTTCATTCAACACCATGTTAGCATAATATTTTTGCCCTATATGTTTATCAACAGTTACATCCCCAAAGCTACTTGTCATTTTAGGCCTTCTCCATCGCTGTCTGACTCTAATCAAATACCATGCTTTCTGTCTTTAGTTATTATTCAGGACTTATCTCAAATTGTTTATTTACTATACAATAATTGTTCAAGAGAAGATTATATAATTTGACTAACTTGGTTAAAATGCTTAACAGGAAAGCTCTGCATGTTTTTTGTGCTTGATTCCTCACTTTTAGAATTTCAAGAACCCTATGCTGTAGTTGTCCTATTGGAAAAAGATCTCATTGTTGTTGACCTAACACAAAGCAAGTAAGTACAAAATCTATATGAAACCTTTCCTGCTTCATAAATACCTAGCTGATGATGTTGAAAATCTATTCAAACATTTCTTTTTTTATTTTGCTGTAAAATATAAAAACTACATTCGCTGGAGCCAGTTTTACCCTAAAATAATTTAGGCCAGCAGGTTTTCCCATTATCTCTAAGATAATTCTGACAGGTATTGGTGAACACAAAATATTATATAATTCTTAGTCCACACATGGTGGATGCTCCAAAATTATTTATATCTTCAGCACATCCCAGCCTGGAATTCTAATACTCATTCTTTCTCCTCTCCAGTCAACACTGACAGACCTGTTCAACAATATTTCACTATGCAAGCATATATTCATTTGTCTGATTTTCTGTGTAAGTCAATAGAGTTACAGCAGTGTAAAACCAGTGTAAGTGAAATCAGAATCATGCCTTCTTCTTCAGGTTATTCCTCCCTATGGATTCTCTATGTGAGGATGTACATGCACCCATGCACTCCCAATCAGAGATTTTTCTGCTATTAGTGCCTGCAGGTCTGCGCCTACACTGTATGCCTCCACATGCTCCAGTACAAGAGCATATAGGGAGAAGTGGACCTGTGCCACTCCAATTCCTTCTCAACCACCTGCTGCTATAGATGGAGATCTGATGCATCTTCTGTGTAGCTAACACAGTTATTCTTCTGCCACCTTTTTACATTTAATTTTCATTTCATATTTAGTTTTAGTTGTTTTTTGTTGTTAATTTACCTTTACAGTACAGTTTGTGCTTTGACTCCCTCCCATTTTCCCCCTCTTTCTTCAAGGCCCCTTTTTCCTCTCAGGCCTTCTCGACTGCTGGCTTTTCTTGCAGGATATGCCCAACACCCCAGGATTCAAGCCTTGCCAGACCCACCAGAGGTCTTTCCCCTTCTCAATGATGGGCTCTCCAGTTGCCTCCATTGTCCTGGAAAAGTTCACGTCCCATCCAAGTATAAGATCTGCTCTGGCTTAAAGAACAGATCTCAAAAACTAAGGGAAGACTGCCTGAAACGTCTCCTGATTGAGTGCTTCCTTAGACCTGTGGGATCAGATTTCTGCCCCCCACCCTGTACATTGGACTCAACTGCAGAGATTTCATCAGCTCCAGCTCTGACCTTCAGAAACCAGGGGACAACTTCAGTCTTGCAGAAAACAACCAAATGTAAGAGACCCCATTCTTCTCCACTTAGATCTGGGAGTAGGAAGACTTGCATCCTGCTGCAGGTACTGCCAAGTCTCCCTCCAGATACAATACTAATGTACCACCACTGCTGAAAGAGACTTCTACAAAGCCAGGTGTTGAGAAACTGTACTGACACTCATTACCAAGAATCTCACTGTTGCGCAGCCTCAAGGTATGGACCCGTCAGAACCAAGATCAGACTCTTGTAGACAGAAGGACTCATCGAAGACTAAGGACTCTTCAAAGAAGTTAACTTACCTGGTACCGTCCACTGGCAGCCAGCCCTATAGAATGACTGGGGCATTCTCTGGTACCACCTCCAATATTGCAAACTTATTTAATCAAAAAGAACACTTCCTGGACTCAACAGTACTTTTAAGGTTCCTCTGTCTCAAGGACCTTCACATTATGGAATACTTGTTTTTTCATGCCATCCTTAATTCCCTGGTTGTTGATGCTGCCAATGAAAGGAGTAGACAACATCATTTCAAATGAGCACCATCTGACAAGGAGCTTAAGCGTCTGGACCTCACAGAGCTTAAGAGCCACTCATCGGCCTCTCTTCAGTTCCAATTCACCAATTACCAAGTTATGATGGCAAAATGTGACTTAACCAACTATAGTAAATGTTCTCACTTTATTGAGTTTTTGCCTCGGGGCAAGAGATCAGTTTCAAGCTCTTATTACAGTGAGTAAGACAGTAGCCAAAGCCTCCCTGCAGGTCTCCCTTGATGTAGCAGATATGGCTTCTCATTCTGTGGCCACTGCCACAGTCATGAACTGGATCTCCTGGCTACAATTTTCCTCTTTGACCAGGAATGTGCAAAATATTGTTGAGACTTGCCATTCAAAGAACTTAAACTCTTTGGTGACACCCTGATGCCTCACTTCACTCACTCAAGGACTCCAGGGCAATATTGTGCTCTTTTGGTATCTACAAAAAGAAAATACAGCAAGTCTCAGACTGCACAATGCTCCCATCTGGTGTATTGTCAAATACACCAAAGAACTTTTTAGTCACCCAGAAAGAGGTTTAGGCCAGATAAGAGAGGCCCATCCTCCACTGTCACCTCTCAGATGGCTACTTCATCCAAATGACCATTTTGACACCTTAGTTGAGGCCCACAAAACCTCCCCATAGGATCGTCAGCTGCAACATCAATCACCCAGCCTTTTGAAACTAGCCTGCACATTTCTTTCCTTCTTGGGAGCATATCACATCGAGCAAATGGGTACTTGAAGTAATCTCAACAGGCAACTCCATCCATTCCAGCTCTATTCACCCCTCCAGCCCAGCCATGTTGGGACCCTTCTCACCAGGGGCTCCTAAAGCAGGAGCTGGAGTCACTCCTGCAACTGAGGGCAATCAAACGTGTACCTCTGGACTTTATCAGAAAGAGTTTCTACTCCAGCTACTTGTTGGTCCCAAAGAGAAAAGGAAGGTGGAGACTAGTTCTAGATCTTCAGTCTCTAAACACTTTTATTCATAAGCAACGTTTCAGGAGCATCACATTCTGTTGTTAGTTCTCAGGGACTGGTTCATTGCTCTCTTCAGGATGCCTATTTTCATGTAGCCATACACCCCCACTGCACCTTAGGTTCATAGTAGGTGCTGATCATTACGAGTGCCCTCTCCTGCTTTTCAGACTTCCAGCAGCCCCAAGGGTCTTTACAAAGGTCCCTTCCATTGTCACTGCCCACGTTCAGCATTTGGGAATAGTCATTTTTACATATCTGGATGACTGGCTCCTCAAGGGCCATTCTTTTCTCAAAGTCAAGTCTGCCATAAAGAAGGCCCTAGCTCTATTCCACAGCCTAGGCCTCTAGCTCAACATAGACAAATTGACCCTGATGCCTGTGCAATTTTATTGGGGCCACCCTAAAATCTATGGCAGTCAAGGCCTCTCTACTTGCAGACTGGTTCACCAAGATGTCTGACCTGATCGCCACATTGCAGCAGAGCCCACAAACCATGGCGAGGGCTAGTTGTCAGCTCTGGGACACATGATGGCCTGCACTTTTGTAACCCCCCATACAAGGTTGCACTTCCGGGTGTCGTCAAGCATGGATCAAGACACCCTACACTCCCAACACGTACATGCTGTCCATGGAGGTGTTGGTCCCATGGATTGTACTCAACTCCATCAATTGGTGGCAGGACCCTCAAAAAGTCTGCAAGGGAACCCAAACACATCGTCACCACAGACACCTCCCTCCTGGGCTGGGGTGCTCACCTACAAGATCGTACAGCCGAAGGCAGGTGGATTCCTGAAGAGTTGTCACTACACATCAATGTCCTGTTTTCACTTCCTACCTCTCAACTGGCTCCAATCAATCAGAGAGATGTTGGACAACTCAGCAGCCATGTACTATATAGATTGCCAAGGAGGACCAAAATCAGTGGCGTACAGAGGGTCTCCGGCAAATGAAAACCAAGCCTACATTTGCACTCCCCTGGCCTCATGCCCCCCCCCCACCATGCAGGACAGGAGGGGTCCCAGCGCCACTCCCCAACTACCCCGGGGAGGGGCAGTCTGTACCTGTGGGGGGGGTGCAAATGCAGGCTTGGCTCTGCCACACCCCACTCCCTGCACTTACCTGGTGCGCAATGCGTGCCTTTCTTACTTCAGCCCTGCAGTCCAAAGCCGGCTAGGATGGGGCAGCCTCACCCCCTTGGTCTGGGAAGGGGGGCTGAGCCATCCCTTCACAATGCACGGGAGGGTGGGGGGAGGCACTGAGGGGAGCCCCTCAGAGCCTCCTGTGTCTCCCACCCATCACCTGCTGTGAAGGGCTGGCCCAGCACACTCCTTCCCCCCGCACTTACCTGCTGCTTCAGCCCGTAGCCCAATACCGGCTCGGATGGGGGGGCAGTCTCACCCCCCGGCCTGGGGGCGGGGGGCCTGCCGGGTTGGCACATCACAACACATGAGGAAGGGGACACAGGAGTGGGAGCAGGAGCAGCTGCCCCTCAGCCTCCAGTACTGTGTCCTCTTCATCGTGAAGGGCCGTCCCGGCGTCCCTCACCCACGGCTCTTCATGATGGGTAGGGGGTGCAGGAGGCTGAGGGGGGTGGCTGCTCCTGCTTCTGCTTCTGTTCCCTCCCCCCCATATCATGAAGGGCCTGCCTGGCCCCTCCCCTCAGACCAGGGGGTAAGTGCACTCTGGGCCAGCCTTCATGACAGACGGAAGGTGCGGGGTGCATTGTAAAGGGCTGGCCTGGCACCCCTCCCCCCCACAGGCTGGTGCTCGGGGCCTTGGCCGCCCCCGACTCACCTGTTGGTATGCCACTTGCAAAATCACAGTCTTTATGCGAAGAGTCAGTGAGGGTATGGAACTGATGCTTAGCCCAGGAAATAGATATTTCAGTTAGTCTCTCTGCTGGGATCACTGAACACCATTAAAGATTTGCTGAGCTGAATTTTCCATCAAGACCGCAAATGGGAGCTGACTGATGTGGTCTTTCAAGAAATCTCCCTTACATGGGATCTTCCACAGGTAAATCTCTTTGCCACACCTTCCAACTCAAAATGCTGCTACATCTTCTTGAGTAGGGAATATGGCACAACTCCCTGGGGGCCTCTTGGCAACCAGGTCTGTTATACTGTGACATTTCCCTTTGCAATCTGAACTGGTGTATAACTGTGTCACCCCAATCCCTCACTCCTGGCCACCATGTTGCGCTTGCCCCTGCTATGTGAACCCCCCAATCCTGGGTCAGCCCACACACAGCCTCCTGCAAGCAAGCAGTCCCTGATTTAGTGAATGAGTGCTTCTGGCCAGCCACTCATGGGATTATACAATAGGATGACCCAGCAAACATCCCCTGTCCCAGATGTAACCCTAGGAACTGCCATCTTACAGAGTTCAGTGCTGCCCACTGTACACTGCAAGCTCATATATGTTCGTCAATTTATCAAAGAAATTGATATGCACCAGCTCTGTCACTCTAAATGAAATCTCTACACCCACCCAAATCACATGCACTGCTTTAGATAAAGCAAACAATTAAGTTATTAAGTACAGAAAGATTTTAAGTGATTAAAAGACAGAGGAATATAGGTCAGATTTGATCAGGAAGAAATAAAAGCAAATTGCATTCTAAACTAAACTTAACACTTCAGTAGCCAGTAGTCTTTAGATGGTTCTCATCACAGGCTGGTTGGTCAGTCTCCAACCAGGCTCTCCCCCTGTGGACAGTCTTGATGTTGTCATGTAGATAGATTGCAAGAGAGAGCTCCTGGGAATAAAATGACCCCCTATTTCAAATGTCTCTGTGCCCTCCTCTGGGGCCTCACGCCTGCCCCATTCAGGGTCAGGTGACCAGCAGTATTTCTGCCTGATCTTCTCCACGTCCGGAGTCAAGGATCATCACCTTTATAAGATGCTTAGGTTAGTCCATTATTTCTGGGAGAGCTGGATTATTTTATGCATGCCTTAGTGAGGCATGAACTACTGCTGCTTTTAGTGTTTGCCTAGATCAGCTTTAAAACATATGAGAGACACATTTGGGAATATTATGTAGCAGAGCTTCATAACCACACATATGACATTTCAAGAAACATACTACTATAACAAGAATGTTCAGCTTGTCATGAGCATTCCAAGAACACCTTACATGACACACTTTGCATTAAACAATACACAGTTACACTGTAAGGGTGAACATGAATGATACACAATCACAGCATAAGGGTGTACATGGGGTGCATTGTGTCACATATACACCTTCCCTCAAACTCCACTGATCCACAAAGTCATGCTCAAAGTGAAACAAGAAAAAGCAATTCTTTTCATAGCTCTCTCATGGCTGAGACAGGTATGACAGGTATCCCTAACCCTGACCCATCTGGTGACATATCCACTTCTGCATCTTCCCCTGATGACAGACCTTCTGACCCAGGAGTCAGGCTCCATAACCCACCCCAACCTATCTTCGCTGCACCTCCATGCTTGGCTTCTCAGTAGTTCTTGGGCATACAGCATGAATGTTCTCCTGAAGTCCAGTTGATTCTGTTAAGTAGCAGAAAACCTACTACATGACGGATTTACCTGCAGAAGTAGAAATGCTTCCAGATCTGGTAGATCCAACATTCCGTATCTCCTGCCGATTCTCCCCGGGCATCCATCTTCGACTATGTATTAAATCTGAAATCGCTGAATCTTTCCTTGAACTCTATCAAGGTTCACTTAGCTGCCATTGCAGTATTCCACTTGGCAGTCTCTGTCTTTGTACATCCTAGAACAAGATTCCTAAAAGGCCTCCTTAATTTGTTCCCTCCAGTATGGGACCCTATCCCACAATGGGACCACAATGTAGTGCTTAACACATTAAGAGGGCCTCTCTTTGAGCCTATGCCAACCTACTCACTATTCCATCTGTCCTTCAAAATTTTGTTCCTTGTAGCAGTTACCTCAGCCAGAAAGACAGGGGAACTAGTAGCTCTCATGGCTGACCCTCCATCTACAGTGCTTTATCCGGACAAAGCTATGTTGTGTCCCCACCCTCACTTCCTCCTTATAGTGTCATCAGAGTTCCACATCAATCAGGACATTCAGCAGTTGGTATTTTATCCCAAGACCAACTCATCCAAAGAAGAGACCAGTCTCCATACACTGGACATAAGATAAGCCCTGGCTTTCTATCTTCACAGAACTAAGCCCTTCAGGGTATCCTTCTGACTCTTTGTTTCCTTTGCCGAGAGAAATTATACAAGTGGGTGTCAGGGTGAATTTTGACATACTACAAGTCCTCTGGGATGGAATCCCCTCCTAGAATCATTGTGCACTCTACCAGGGTTCAGTCTATTTACATTGCCCTCCTTAGGAATGTACCCATCAAGGACATTTTCAAAGCAGCCACCTGGTACTCCATTCATATGTTTTCACAGCATTATGCCTTACTCCACGCCTCCAGTGTGAACACAGTCTTTGGTGAAGTGTTCTAAACTCTGCACTGGATCCACCTCCTCAGCACTTTCCTCCACATTAAGGTCCTACTCAGGAGTCTCCTCATGATGGCATGCTGGAACTGGACAATAGGGAATGGATCACTCGATAATTGCCCTGTTCTATTAATTTTCTCTGAATGATCTGGCATTGGCCACCATCGGAAGACAGGAAACTGGGGTAGCCCATTAGTCTGACCTAGTATGGCCATTCTTATGTTCATGTGGAGCACCCACAGGGACAGTAACTAGAAGAAGAAGGAGACATTGCTTACTTTATATAATAACTGGAGTTCTTTGAGATGTTTTGTCCCTATGGGTGCTCCACTACCCACCCTCTTTTTCTTCAGAATTTTACCATGCTATAAGGTTGAGAAAGAAGTGGAGTATGCTGCTCCCTATATGCTCTTATACCAGAGCACGAGGAGGCCTACAGTGCAAGCCCACAGGTGCTACTAGTAGAAATATATCTGATCGAGAGTATATGGGTGCACACACATCCTTACATAGAGCACTCATAAGGACAAAACATCTCGAAGAACTCCAGTTACTGTACAAGATAAGTATCCTCTCCTTGTGCAGTTTTCATTCATGAATGACATTCTATGCTTATTATTGTTCTGAGTGTGAGACATTACCCCTTATCTGACAGATAAAGCTAATGAAAGTGAACAGCAATTAAATTGAGGGCTGCCTTGTCTGCTATTGTTACAACAGTACAAACCAAGGAGAATTAATATTCCACTGTCAAATTGAGTAAAATTGTTTATTATAAGACCTGATTATTAATTCTTTATGTCTATAGCATCATTTTATGGACAAATCTTGTCTTTAATTGTAATATAAATCATGGGATATTGATTCTAGAGTTTAGAAAACATATATCATCTTTATGTTTTAGAGGGAAAATTCTACAGATGTGGGGAAAAATTAGAACCTGATCCTGCAAACCCTTACTCACACAAGTAGTCCCATGGACTTTAGTAGGACTACTCATGTGACTAAAAACTAACCAAGAGAAAGAACTGTAGTCATGGTACCTTAATTTTCATGACCTTTATTGGTTGACTATAAATTTTATTCTTGGGATTAAAAACAAATATGTTTAAAGAAAATATGAAATAAGGAAAATAGCATTTATTATGAATAATAATAGTTTTAATTTGGATAAATTTGTTTTATATAGTTTAATATTTAAGAAAGTCTAATATTACTCCACATGTCACAATGATACTAATAAATTGTCTTCTTCCATTAGTTTTCCAATTTTTGAAAATCCTTATCCCGTTGACATTCATGAGTCACCAGTTACCTGCACAGAATATTTTGCCGACTGTCCTCCAGATTTGATTCCCGTATTGTATTCTGTAGGAGCTAAACATAAAAAGCAAGGATACAGCAATAAGGTAAAAAAAAAAAAGATACATTTTATTTATGAAAAGAGTTTAATTGTAAAAATCTAAACTATGTCTATAATCTCGTGGAAAACTACTTTCATTGTGTGTCTTCTCACACTAATACTCATATTAAAATAAGTTAAAGGGATACCTTCAACTTGAAAATCATATTTCTGTCTCAAAATTTTGCCTTTATTGTAGTTACAAATAACATCTGAGATTATTATAACTAACAGATGTTGTCAGGGAAAAAGATTTTTCACTATTTTTTCAGTTTGACAGCATGTATGAACAGACAATTTCACTCTTTCCTCTGTAAAGTCAGTTAGGCCCTGATCCTGCAATTCGTTCTATGTAGGTATTCAGACCCCTGTGCCCACGTGGTGCTCCATTGACTTCCCCGGTTGGGTCCATGAGAGAGTATGTTCCATCCTTGCAGACCTTCTTACAGGATCATGGGTCTTTTCTGAGAATTTGCAAGTAAATCTGTTAATTAGTTTGAGTTAAAATTCATTTCAAATGGGTCCTTTAAGCAATTTAGCTCCTGGAATCAGACTATTTTTTGTCTCCGCTATTTTCAGTAATGGAAAAACACAGACCCTCCAAACTTTCCATGTAGTTAAAACTCACAGAAATCTCATGCAGTGGCTGCAGTTGAAGATTTTTATTTTTAGGATTAATGGTACATTTTAGCCATTATTGCCACCATTTTAACAAAAGCACATTCTTATTTACATATGTTTGCATAAATGTACATGAATATAAATACATTTGTATAACTATAAATAAATGTATTGTCATGTTGCCAATTTGTCCTACTCACATCCACTCCATGCATTCACTCCATACACCACAACTAGCATTCATTTCCCCAGCCACTTTTACTCCAGCTGGTTTCCACCCACCCACACAACTCCCCAGACACTTCACCACCTATCTCCATTCATTCCACACTTTCCCAGCCGCTCATTCTACACACCCATCCTCTCACAATACACCCATCCATTCCACATAAACCATGATGATCACACCATGCTCCCCACCATTTTCCAGCTATCTATACTGTACATACATCTCCACTCATTCTACACATATATCTCACACATGTACATTGATTCCATGCACATATTCCATCCTCCCTGGGACCAGTTCAGCAGTTGCTTCCACCCACCCAGTCCACAAACTACCAGGAAGGGAGGGGAGATTATAGCTATAACCCTAATCATTTATAAGCAAAGCACAGGGAGAGACAGGGTTTCCAGTGAAAGTCTTATCCCTCCCTGTCAATACCCCAAGTTCATGACTTGTCTCTCCTTTCCCAGGCAAGAAGTTCCTACAACCCTAGTCCTTTGCAACTAGCTCTCCTCCTGGAGAGAGAAACAGATGAAAAAAAGCAAATGTGATTTTAAAATTCAGTTTAATCTAATCTGGGACAACAAAGCATTGTTATGCATGAGTCAGAATAGTATGGTTATTGCATGGTTTCTCTACAGAGTGGAGTTAAGTTTGTTCAAGTGCCCTAAACTGCATTTCCATACCTTAACGTGATGGTTTCTTTTAAGTTTAACCTTAATGCTGAATTTCCTGGATTTATAGCACTTGTTTTGGGACTAATTACAACAGCCCTGTAATGTTTTAACCCTTAAATTACTGATATGTGTTCTTAATCTTAACTCTAGTTTAAAATCGTTTTTAACAAGAAATATATATGGTTCTGGTAACGGTGCAGCTGTCTTGCCTTCTTTTTCTTGAATTCCTAAGGGAGCTTGACTAGGTCTGAACAGACATTGCCTTCCTTTCCCATGGAAATTGGGATGTGCAGGAATCATGTTCAAGATGGATTTCTTTATGGTTTTGAAGGTTCTGTGCTGCCTTAGCAAAGAAGGCAAGAACTGAATTGACTGGGGAGGCTGAATTCTCCTCCCATCTGGAGATGGTCACCTCAGTGAAGGATTGACACACACTGACAAAGCAGTGTTCAAAAATTTGCACAGCTGCATTTAGTCTAACAGTTCTGGGGATATGATTTATTTATTAATTTATTATTTAACATTTGTATATAGCATCATAGGTATGCATGGAGCTTTGCAGAGGGCCAGATTATGATGCATTTACTCATGCAGGATAGAATCTTATTTCACAAGCGATCTCATTGCTTTCACTCAGTAAGGGTATCACAATCTGGTCCACAGGAAGTAAAAACACTGTTCATGCCACAAAGAGTTTGTAATCTAAGGCCCCAATCCTGCATTTGGATCCTCACAAGAATACTCTTATGCTTATGCAGAGCCCTATTGAAGCCCCAAGGGTCAGATCTTGTGAATCCAATAGTAGGATCAGTTGATTGTTTATTATTTCTTCCTCTAACTAGAAAGTTATTATAAAGAACTTCAGTCAGAAAAGCTGTTAATCCAAAACCTTCCACTAGACCACACAAACATGTAATGATTTTTAATAAAATCTCCACAACTTTAGGACAGATAATATTATAAACATAAGTTTAATAATAAGAAGTTGCATCTACATATATGTATTTAAAAATTATCAAGATAACATTACAACCTTTCTTCATTTTTTAAATTAGGTATATTGCTTTGTAGAAGAATTTGTTAAAATGTTATTCATTTCAAAATGTGCAGCCCACAGGTTGCAGCCACAAGAAATAACTCTTTTCTGTGAACTCTTATAATTGTGTTTAGGAATGGCCAATCAGTGGGGGCGCATGGAACCTAGGAACACAGACATATCCTGAAATTATTATTACAGGGTAAGAATGAAACAGAAAATTTGTTCTTTTAAAAATGTTAATATTTAGATTTTTTTGACTATGTACATCTACAGATCAGTGCTACCCATCTCACAATGTAGTTGGCTGACTAGGGCATCGGAATATGAACACTCTGACTCCATTACATAATAGAAATTTATAGTTCTTTTATGGTGAAATTCCCCCCAATACAGAGGGCCCAGAGAAGTGCTTATGCAGCACTTAAGCCCCATGATAAAGTCTTAAGTAGCATATAGAGCCTTTTTCTCAAGAATATATTAATATAGAACCATGGATTGAGGCTGCAAGCCAGTAAGGGGCCCATGTACCCATGAAGATGGGATCTAAATATCTATGGGAAGGGGTGGCCGATGCAGGATAGTGCTGTAGTCTTCAGTGGTTATTAGGGAGAAAGAAGTAGCCTTAGAAAAGTGGAGAGCCAAGAGTACCACAAGCTTTGTGTGGATGCTGCTCATTGGTGTTAATTTTACCTTTCGAGATAGATTGTGTCTGTAAAACAGCCCTGCAGTAGAAGGGGGTGGAGGGGGCAGGGGATCACATTCTAGTGAAAGACTCAGGAACAATTCTGTATGACTCAGTCAGCATGCTTCCTGGGTCTCCAAGGGAGCACACAATGCAACAGGAACTCTCCCACACTTTCACATAATGCAGCCTACATACTCTTTCATGCTCAGTTACTTTAATTACAGCAATACATGTGCTAGAATATATAACTTTAATTACACATAATATCTAATACTTAGATCACACTTTTTTAAAATATGTTTTATCTATCGATCAATCCATCCATCTATCCCATGCATAGGAAAGGGGAAGGAGGGATTGTTTAGCCTTTAAAGAGAAAGGCACCCAGCTCCCAGCTTCACCCCCCCAAATTTTTTTCTGTTAAGACAACCATCACAACTTTACACTCAGTGTCTTGGGACCATCCGGTAGTATAAACTCTTATTTGAGATGAAATTAGTGTCTTGTCCCCCAAGTCCTTCAAAATAAGACTACTGTGGGACTTCAGTAGTGCATATGCTTTATGTTGACCCACTGCTCAGGGGTGAATTTCATCTAGCTCTGCAAATTCATAAAGAATTATGAAACCTTAAACCTGTCACTAGTACAGGAGTGAATTTGGTCTGTTGGGGTCTTGAACCAGTGTGATTTTGGATATGGGAATCCATATTTTTTGGAAAAGTAGAAGATACTTTTGTCGGAGGTTGATTTGTTTGAATATACTCATAGGGTTGGAATATTAGAATAAATTAACTAGTTGGCATAGTGAAAATGAAGTAGTGAGAATGCATGATAAAAACAATATGTCTCTGTAACTTATCACATGGTTGTGTATGCGCATATATATAATACATGCTGCTTGTGTCTGTACATATAGTTATGATATATATGTGTAGTAAATTAATTAGATGAATTTGACTATCCATCACTTTGTCGCTTCTTATTGTGTTCAGCAAAAGAAAATTATTAATTTATTCCTGCCATGTTATGTATTCTTTCTTTTGCTTGCTGCAGCTTCTACTGAGCTCATAACTTCAGAAGATCCAACCCTTAATAAACAGCATTACCATGTCCTGACATTTGCTGATTTGCCTTACTACCTGTTAATCAGATACCTAAGAAAACTTTAAATTGTTCATTGCAGATAAAAGGGAATTAAATGTTTTTGGTATTTGAGTCTCACGTTCCTTTAAGAATGACAATGGGGGAGTCTTCTCATTCTAAATCCACTGCCATTTGTTAGTGATCGTCTGTAATGTATTGTGCTAGATTGTGATTTTAAATCCCCAGCACTGTTCCTGGACAAGCAGTATGTGGATCGTGCCTCAGAAACGTACAGTTTCAGTGGGGCAATTCTCTGTGCAGGGGCTGACGTGGAGAGCTTTCCATGAGCCAAAGTGCAGAGCAGCTGCCCTGCTACATTATTCCTACAGGGAGCACAGGGCATGTTGCTTTGTGTGAGTGGTGAAATCTTTACAGTACTAAAGTGTTCTGTGGTTTTAAGCACTCATCATGATTGCCAGCTCTTGGAATAAGTTATATTTGTTCAGAAATACCACACATAGAAGTATAAATTGTGTGCATATTGGGGTTACTCATTATTTTTCTCCTACTGGTAGTTCACTTTTTAATTGCTTGTTTTATTTATCCATAAAATGTTAATTAAAAAGCATAAGTTTGGATGTGAATTCGTTTGTGCTAACTTCTACAAAATAGTGTATTTTACTAGGATAAGCAGCTTGATAGCCAGACATTTTCTCATTGACATAGTTATGAAGAACTAGGGATTAGAGCTGGGTGAAATTTTCAGTTTTTCAGTGAAAAATGCAGATTTGGCAACCCCAAAATGTTTTGTGAATTCATGTCAAATTGTTTTAGTAGGAAAAAACATTAAAAAAAGATCCAAAAAAACTTGAAATGTTTCATTTCAACATTTTCAAAGCAATATGTTTTTTGGTTCAAAATGATTTTATGGTTCATAATTTTCTTTTATTAAAAAAAATAAAAAACTTAAAAAAACTACTTGAAACCAAACTGAAATGCTTCATTTCAGGTCAGCAAAATGCTTCATTGAACCCAAAACGATTTTTTTTTTTTAATTTTTGATTTGCTGACAGTTTTGAAAATTTCATTTTCAGTTTGACCCAAACATTTTTTTTTTTAAATTTTCAGAATTGCCAGTGAACCAAAACATTTGTTGTTCACACAGCTCTACCAGGGATATGATTATTTCTTAAATTTGTAATTGATTGATACATAAACATGACAATACTGGAATATGTTGAACTTTGTTTCATGAACTAGCATAAATATTGGATAATCAGTGGTAAGGTAATATTTATTCAAATAAAATTTCAAAGCCAGAAGAGGCCACTATATCATCTAGTCTGACCTTCTGTATATCACAGACCATCAACCCACACACTAACCCCAACAACTGAAAATGGACCAAAGTATTACAGCCCACAGGAAACTAGACTGTGGTGTGCCATAGAGAAAGAATAGGAGGAACCAAAGTGCACCAGTGCCTGAGGACCCCACAATGGAAGGGAAATGATTAAGTGAGGAATACCCAGATAATCCTGGCAAGTGACCCACACCCAAATGCTGCAGAGGAAGGTGGAAACCCTGCAGGGTAACCACCAATATGACCTGGGGGAAAATTCCTTTCTAACCCCAGATATGGCAATGACTTAGACCTTGAGCATGTGATCAAGCACTGGCCAACTAAGCACCTGAAAAGGAGAATGCTTGGTGGCCATCTCAGAGCACTGGCTTATCCCGTCCAATGTCCCATCTCCAGCCATGGTCATCTCTGATACTTCAGAAGAATACATTGGAGGGGTTGGAAAAATTCCGACCCCTGCTGGTGACCTGCTGAAGCCCTGAAGCACGAGCTTTAGGAACATAAGACATAAACTGGAAGTGAGTCCTGAGCTGTTGAACCCTGCCCTCCACCATCACAAGAAACCCTATCATACAATCCAACTCATAAATATGTCAGGTTGTCCCTTAAAACTAATTAATTTGTTTGTCCCGACAACTCCTATTGGGAGGCTATTCCAGAAACTCAGTCCTCTGGTGGTTAGAAACTTCTTCTAAATTTAGCCTGAATTTGTTCATGGGCAGTTTATACCCATATGTTTTTATGCCAACATTGTCCTTTAGCGTAAATGGCTCTTCACCATCTCAGGTGTTTAGCTGTCTCGGGTATTTATAGAGAGCAATCATATCTCTTCTCAGCCTTCTTTTTGCTAGGCTAAACAAGCCAAGCTTTTCTTGTAAAATAAGCCCTCCATTAACCTGATCATCCTAATAGCTCTTCTATGCACCTCTTACAATTTGAATTCAACTTTCTTGAACATAGGTGAACTGTACACAGTATTCCAAATGAGTTTTTACTAGTGCCTTACACAATGGCATTAATACTTCTCTGTCCCTATTGGAAATGCCTCATCTGATACATTCTGGGATCGCATTTGTGTTTTTCATAGCCACATCACACTGGTGATTGACACTCACCCCGATTCTCTCTCCTCCTCTTTTGCTTCCACTGATGAGCAATCAGCTTATAGCAGAACTTATTATTAAGTGTGTGGCCTTGCACTTTGCACTACAGTATTAAATTTCATTCCATTTTTTGTCCAGTCTCCAGTCTTCAAGAATATCCAGATCTTCCAGTATAATATTCCATTCCTCCTCTGTATTGACAATGCCTCCCAACTTTGTACCATCAGCAAATTTCATTAGCACACTCCTACATTTTATGTTAAAGTCATTAATAAAAATATTGAATAAAATTGGTCCCAAGATTGGTCCCATTTGTAACCTCCCTCCAGTCTGATTGTTCACCTTTCAGCACAACTTGTTGCCTTCTCCCATTTAGCCAGTTCCTTATCCACCTTACAATTCTTGTACAAACCCCATCTTCTCTCCTTGAACTAATATTTTCCCATGTGGTACTGTGGAGTTCCCCTCTGCAATCTGGACTGGTATATCACTGTGTCCCCCCAGTCCTTCACTCCTGGAACCCATCTTGCACTTGCTCTTCTGTGTGAACCACCCGCTCCTGGGTCAGTTCATTCACAGCCTTCTTGCAGATAAGTGGCTCGTATTGTAGTGAGTGAGAGCTTTTTGCCAACCAGTCATGGGATTCTGCAATAGAATGAGCCCCAGCCTATACCCCCAGTCCCAGATACAACCCTAGGAACTGCTGTCTTACAGAGTTCAGTGCTTCCTATTGAACTCTACAAGCTCATAGGTTATTCAGTTTATTAATGAAGTTGATATACACCAGCTCTGTCACTCTGAATTAAGCCTCTGTACACATTCAAACCACATGCACTGCTTTATATAAAACAAACAACTAAGTTTATTAAGTATAGAAAGATTTTAAGTGATTATAAACCAGAATAGTATGAGTCAGATTTGATCAGGAAGAAATAAAGCAAATTGCATTGTAAACTAAACTTAACACTTCAGTAGCCTTACAGTCTTTGATGTTATCTTACCCCACAAACTGGATGAGCTGACTCCTTCAGCCAGGGCTCCCTTCCCCCGTGGGCAATCTGTCAGTTTCTTGATGTTGCTTCATAGAGGGATTACAAGGGAGAGCTCCAGAGACAAAAACGCCTCTGCCTTTAACATGTTTCCTCGTCACCCCGTGGGATCAGGTGATCGGCCATGTCCGGCAATGGGAATGGTTTCCTCCACTTGAGTCAAATGAGCTTCGCCTTATCAGGTGCTCAGACCAGTCCATTGTTCCTGTATGCATGCCTCAGCAAGGCGTGAACTCTCACTGTGCTTTGTGTTTGCCTGGATCTATTCAAACCATGTGAGACACACATTTGGGAATATTACATAGCAGAGTTTCATAACTGTGCATGTAACATTGCAAGAAGCATGCTACTATAACAATAATGTTCAGTATGTCATGAGCATTCCAAAAACACCTTACATGACATACTTTGCATTAAACGATACACAGTTACACTATAATGGTGAACATGGGGTATAGCATGTTACAGATACCATATCAAATGCTTTACTGTGACCTTGTGTGGCAGAATCTAGCCCTTACTAGGGTTATGTAAAATGGATCTAAAAATAAACAGTGATTTTTCAAAGATTACTCTTATGGCACAGTTTTAAATAAAAACTAATTTATAGGTCACTTCCGAGATTCTATTTTGAGATGTGTGTGTCATGTATTAAAAGGCTGGAAATTTCTTTTAACAATACTTTACAAAAAATCTTTATCCATATGAGCTTTTCTGTTTAAAAAGCATATTGTTAAAAGTGTGTGTGTGAGCTCTCTCCTATAAAAGATTAAAATAATTATACAAAAATGTAGACAACAGTCATTTGTTTGGCAACTATAACTGTAGTAACGTATGGTCAATGTGTACTTCCTTTGGTATATGTGTACACTACAAATCAGTTAAACTGATTTATTCTATTACCATTTGATTAATTGCCCTTCTAATATAGATATAAATTGCATCATTGCAGTGCTATAGTTAACTTAAAGGTTGTAAGAATGATGGAAAGGTCACCTAAGTAGAGTACAATATAACAAATACAGTGACTCAGTTGAGCTATTTGTATTTTCAGTAACTGAGAGTTGAAATTATATGTAGCTATTTCTTGTTTTAACCAACATTTAATTTTTTTTAAGTCATGCAGATGGATCGATAAAGTTTTGGGATGCCTCTGCCAGTAAGTTTCTAAACTTCCCTTTCTTATAGTATTAACAAATTATAGTATATAACAATATTGGGGGAGTGTGGGAGTTATTTAGGATGGTATCACTAGGCAAGTAAGAATAATGGGATGAAATTAAGCTCTTTATGCTGAATATCAGTAAAAAAAATTGTGGCAGTAATATATTAGGTTGAAGAGTAGTCTCTGAAAGGGAGTGGTGGAAATGCCAGAACTTGGACACTGAATAGTAAAGTGGAGAAAGCACTGCAAAATATGCTGTAAGAGCTAATTCTGCAGTGGATATGAGAGTCAGGACTAGATTGGATCTAATGGGTCTCTTCCAACTTTAATTTCTATCTTTCTTTGAGTAAAGTATATATTCCTACTTGTATCTGGATTTTTTTTAAATAGCTAAACCTGTAATAATACATCCTAATGCACATCTAATTCAAGATTCTTGACTTCTGAATCAGGCTCTATATTGTCTATTTTGTGTTAAAGTGAATATATAGTATATTACATTTATGAGTACATGGACTGCTTTGACCAAGATAAGAACCAAATCTGTACAGCTATGTTTGCACAGCAATGTGGAGTGAACAGGTGTGAAGCTCTCAGCCCAGGTTGACAGACTTGGGTTAGCAGGGTTCATGCTGTGTAGACAGCACTTGGAAGTTGCAGCTCCGGCTAGAGCTTGGGCTCTGAAGTAGAGTTCTGCTCAAGACTATTTTTTTAATCCCACTCCTATCCTGCCTCTCAACATGCACTCCCATCCTTTCCTGCACTGTTTCTTGCATTTTTATTCTGCTTCCACCTGCAGAAACCTTAGATCCTGCAAATCCCACAAGAGAGAGAGATTCTCCCATGATACTTTAAAAAAAAAAAAAAAAGCCTGGGCAATATATTATATATATCAACGGAATTCAGACACAATTTTTACATGGTAACCTGATGAGAGATTTAGTGTTTTCCCATAAATTCCCACAGTCTTTTTGCTCAATCCCGCTGGCAACAAAGTACTTTTTTCTCACTCCCTAGACAATGGCAGTGGGTCCTGCAGAACCAACGGGATCCGAATCCCGCTGCAGGGCTCTACTGTGAAGCCCACCCCCATCCCTAGGTTTCAGAGCCTGAGCTCCTGCCTGAGCTACAGCTTCAAAGCATTTTCTACACAGCTGTTTTTAGAATGCTAGCATGAGCCCTGCTAGCCCAAATCTGTTGACCTGGGCTAAGACGCTCACTCCCACTCACTCCAAAATGCTGCGTAGACATACCCTACCAGTCTTCTCTTTGAGTTTTATGAAATGTCCTTCTACTGCACTCTATCAAACACACACAGCCTTTCAGGCAAAAGCCTCAGAAAACAGCTGAGTCTCATGCTGTGTATAGAGTGGGTCAAAAAATAAGGAGCCTGTGTCTCAGAAAATTTCAACTTTTTGACACAAATTTGTTGCTGAAAACCAAAATATATTGGCCAAATACTGAAATATTTTCATTCAAAATGTTGTCACAGTGCCTCCTGGGAGTTACAGTTTGGATGCTTTATGCTTCCATTCTCCTTTATGACCTAGGCTTTCTGGCTACATTTTTCATTATACATCAGTTTCTCCCTTCTTGCTGAAGGGAGGGATGCATCATAGTCCCTGGACATGGTGCGTAATGGGAGATGTAGTCTGATCAGAAAGCCCATACACAGAGAGGAGAATGGGAGCATAAGGTGCCTGAACTAAAACTCTCATGAGGCACTGTAGCACCATTATGAATCAAAATATTTCAGTTTTCAGTCTTTTGGTTTGTTTTCCTTTAATGTTTTGGGGGTGATTTTACTAAGTTTTTATCAGACCTTAAAGTCTTTCTCAGGCAGTAGTCTTTCTCCTGTCCAACAGCAACCTCTGCATATGATGGGATGGAAAAGAGGAAAGGGGAGATTCTCCTTGCCCTAGTAATGCAATACATTTGTTAGATTTGTGAGACTTTGTTAGATTTTTAGAATCTTACCAGATGCCTGCTGATCGTGCTCAGAAGGACCAGGCACATGTCAAGTTTGGAATAAATTTCTACAGCCGTTGTTGAATAAAAAGAATCTTAAGTTTAAAAATCATATTTTTTCCCCTTACCCTTAACTCAGAAATGATTGATGGGTTTTCTTCAAGCGATCCACAAAAATTGTCAAAGAAGCTAAGCATATAAAAACTTGACCCCAAAGGAAGATTATTCAGAAAGTTGTAATACAGTGAAAATGGGTACAGTAAAACATCACATATAGTGCTAAAATGAGCCTGTTGTCGCAGCCCCGAGTATGCTGCAGTGCATAGCTGTGCAGATCCAGGGGGAAAGTTGGTCATTAGCTGTGATTCAGAGTCACAACCCTTTCTCAGCTTGTCCCTTGCTCCAGTGTGGAAGTAGTTTATTTGCCTCCTTGTTCCTGCTTATCTGACCACCACTTTGGAAGGGGCAGCACAGCCAAGTGCCCCCTCCTCCCAGTATCCACCAAGAGTGGAGAGAGTAGTAGTATGTGCACAACCCTTTCTCTCTTTACTGCACTGAACCACATTGCAGGAAATGTTAACATGGCCATGTAATGTGGAAAAGAGATCTCACTCCCCTGCATTGCTGTATTAGGCTGGATCACAATCTGCCCGATATCAGTTATGTAACACCATGTGTGTGCAAGAGTGTATTTTATTGCACATATGTAAACTTAATTATAAAGGAGGTTTTCAAAGGCACAAATGGGAGTTAGGCATCCAACTCCCATTGATTTTCAATGGTACTAAGGCGCACAAGGTACATATTTCAAAAATGCCTGAGTGACGTAGGAGCCAAAATCCCATTTTTAAAAGTGATTTTGGCACTTAGGAGCTTATGCGTCAATGAAAGTCAATGGGGCTTAGGCTCCTAAGTTACTCAGGCACTTTTGAAAATGTTACTCATAACAGCCCTTTGTGCTTTGAAAATTTCCCTATGTTAACAAATAAACATTGATATTATGTTGTTGTGGGTAGGATTAAACCTCTTTGTTATGGTTTGGGCATAATCACTACCTTGCATTCAGGATGAATGTAAAGAAGTTGTAATGGAATGCTAAACAGTATTATACTGTTCAGCCAATGGATGGCACTATGTGTAAAATACCTTATTTAAGCTAACCCTAGCCATACCTGGCAGAGCATTAAAGGATCATACAATGAACACATCTGGTGTTTATCTCTCTGAGAAATAAGCTCTGTAGTCAGTCTATATTTGATACAGAAGACTGACCTGGTAGTAGCAGCCCGGCAATTTCCCATGTACAAAGAAGCTGCTGCTGCAGATGGATCAGGATGGTGACTGAACTATTGGTCCGCAGTTAAAGCCATTGAGAATAACAGAACAGAAAAAGCCGAAGAGAAGTATGGGAGAAGAAAGCAGGCTGTGATAAAAACATGTGGGCACGTCTGCCTGAAGTGTAGATGCATCTGTGAATCCCCCATCGGTTTATATTTGCATAAGAAGAGACTGAAACAAACTGACTTTCATACATCAACTACAATGGGGGTCTCAAGTGACAACAACAACAAGAGCATGACATAGTGTCAGAAGTAAACTAGTGTCAGAAGAGAACAAACAGAAGGAACAAAGCAACCAAAGTTGCGAGCAGAAGGAATAAAGTAACAAAGGTTGCAGGATTTCATCAACATGCCACTCTTCAATGCCTCAGAGAACTTCAGCTTCGACAAACCTTCACAGTGGACAGACTGGAAGCAATATTTTGCAAGATTTTGAATTGCTACAAAGCTCTACCAGGAAACTGGAGATATTCAGGTATCTTCTTTAATTTATGCTATGGGGAAACAGGCAGAGCATAGCTTTAAATCCTTTGATTTTACTGAAGATGGTTCCAAAGATGGCTATAAAAGGGCTCTGGCTATGTTTGATGCATTTTTTATACCTCAGAAAAATGTGGTTTATGGAGAGCATGTTTTCACCAAAGAATTCAACAACTTGGGGAGAAAGTTGAATGTTTCATAAGAGCTCTGCATGCTTTGGCTGGAAACTGTGATTTTGGTACTACAAAATATAAAAATATAAGAGACAGGCTGGTTATTGGGTTAACAGATAAATTTTTTTCACAGTGGCTACAGCTGAAGACAGATTTAATCCTAGCCACAGCTAAGCAAAGCAGATTGAACTAGACAAACAGCAGAGCCAAAAGCAGGAGAGCAACTTGAATAATCTGAAACTAACTTAGAAGCTATAAGCAGACACTTGAGTGGTAAAAGTCAATATCATAAACCTCTGAGGCAAGGAGAGAGAACTCCCAGGCTAAGAGGGACAAATTTCCGCCTACATGCACAAAGTGTGGAAAAAGTCATATCTCAAGAGAAGGTGTATATTCAGCCAGGGGCACAACATTTAATACATGCACATGTATTTCACTCTGCTTGCTGCATGAAAGCAGTCAGGGAATTGCTCATATTACAGGCAATTAAAAGCCATTGTTTCTGGAATCTGTCACTAGTGACAATACTGAACCTCCTTGAAATTAAATATTCATGGCAAGATTATTGATTTTAAAATTATCTCAGGAGCTGACATCATAGTCATCTCAGAAGGGACAATCACCTTCCACCCCTCTTAGAGCTGAAGTTGCCTGACACAGTTCTGACAATATTCTGAACTGCATGGGCCAGTTCATCACAGAAACAACTTACAAAAACAAAAGCTATGCATTCAGAGTGCATGGGATCAAAGGATCAAAGACCAACAATCTTCTCAGCCATAGTGTGGCAGGCTGTGATGGCCCTACTGATAAAGGTAGAAGAATTCAGTAGAGGATATGATGTTATTGGACTTTTGAAAGGCGATCCAGTACAAATCAATTTAAGAGACAAAGCTGAACTAGACTGTGTATAAACACCTCCACCAGAAGAGACCTCGAAAGAGATTAGCTACAGATCTATGCGAATTCAGAGGACATCATTATCGGGTCATAGTGGACTATTTTTCCAGTTGTATAGAAATAATGAACTTGAAAGACATAACGGACCACAGTGGAATCGAGAAACTGAAGTACGCTTTGCTCATTTCAGTATTCCAAAACAACTAGTGACGGACAACAGACCACAATTCACTGCAGCAGAATTTGTCACTCCAAGCAAAGTATGATTTTGGTCATATTACTAGCAGCCAAGAAAATCCTATATGAGAAGGTTTTATTCCTTGCTTTTCTGAATTACAGATCAATAACAACAGCAGCTACTAGATATAGGCTAGCATAACTCAGAACTACTGTTCTGACTTTGAAAAATAATCTATCTCCAAAATGGCCAGATAGGAAAAGAGTAGCCAAATTGGATAAAAAGGAAAAAAGAGACGTCACTCAGAGAACTGCCAGATCTAGAACCTGGTTATCATGTTCACGTCTAATTGGATGAAGACAAAGAATGGACAGTCAGCACTCAGATTGTATGTGAGTGAGATTGATAATGGAGAGTTCAACAGAAACCATCAACATTTACAGTTTGTTCTTCAGAAAGAACAATCAACAGAACAAACTCTACAGATGATGGATGCAGAACAAGAAGAGGACTCAGAGATTCCAAGCCAGCCACAGCTAGTTTTTGCAATCAATGGATAGCCAGATGACCAAGTTGTTATGTGTTCAAGTCATGTAATTAGAAGACCAGTATAATTTAGAGACACTTAACAGACTACTGAACTACTGAACTTCAAAGATAATGTATATTTTGTAAATGGAAAGGGATGTAGAACTTAAAGGGAGAGATGGAATGGAATACTAAATGATACTATACTAGTTGGCACTGTGTGTAAAATATCTTATCTAAAGCTAACCTTAGCCATACCTGGCAGAGCATTAGAGGATTGTGTGGTGAACACATCTGATATGTATCTCTCTGAGAAGTAAGCTATGTAGTCAATCTATATTTGATGCAGAAGCCTGACTTGTGAGGAGCAGCCCTGCAGTATCCCATGTACAAGAAAAATGTTCCAGAAGTGGCTGAAATAAGAGCAGTCTCCAAACCCAAATCACGTGCTCATGTCTCTGCCCAAAACAAAAATTTGAGATGTGGAATATTTCATTTGCACAGATTATTACGCTCAGTATTTTGAATGAACTAGGCAGAGGGGTTCGTTGGGTATTGTCTGACTGTGTCAGAGAAGCAGGAGACTACACAGAAAGAGAGACATATCCTGAACAAGCACAGTGTGTGACCCTGAGAGAAGCCTAGAGAGAAGGCTTTTAGGTCTGGTGATGGCTGAAGAGGGGTTTATAAGCAAAGAAACTCTTGTTTGGTTGCTCCTGTGTTTGGAAAAACATGACTTTGTTCATTCCTTGGAAATAAACAAGATTGCATAAAAGAAAATACCTGAGTATAGAATTAATTTCTTCCCTCTTAAGTGGAACAACCCACAACACCCCAAATTTGCCAAATTGCATGGGTCAAAAAGGGGTAACAGTAAGGTTTGATGGCTATGCCTATTCACTATTACTTAAGCACAAAGCATGCACATTCTCTGTGCAAGTATGATGATAAATGTTGGTGTAAAACCATGAAATTTAGCATTGTGGGATCTCAAAACACTTAACATATACTATACTTGTGAATCAGTGTGCCAGTGCTCTTTTAGGGGAGTTATGTGGAAACACAGCTGCCAGTTTGTTCCCATCAGTGGACCTTACATCAGCTTTCAGTAGCTGTGAGGGCCTTTTGTGTTCTTTTCAGGAAAATTTGTGTGTGTGTGTTGGGCAGGCAGTTGTTACCTTCCCAGCAGGGAATAAGCTTAAGCCAGTCGAAGTTATAATTTGTAGGTGCTGCAGCAATATAAGTTGAAGCTATGTCTTAGAAGTGAAAGGTTTTGGGCCTGGGCCTGGGTGTTGCTCAACACCGAAGCTCCCACTAAAGCCAATGGCACTTTCCAGTGCTCAGTTGGAGTCAGGCTCATAATCCTAGAACTGGACAAAATTTTTCAGGTGAAATTTTTTTTTTGCCGAAACATGCATTTTCAGATTGACAGAAATATTAGGCAAATTTGTGTCAAATTTGCTGAATTGTATCAGTCAAAAACAGGTGGGGAGAATTCCAGAAATGTCTAAATGCTGTGTTTTGACATTTTCAAAACAAAATGTTTTGATTTTTTTTCGACTCAAAATGGCTCTTCACTTTGAATTTTGCTTCAATTTTATTAAAAAAAAGATTTAAAAAATAGACTTTGAAAATTAAACAAAACATTTTGTTTAGGATCAAACCACACATTTCATTCAACCCGAAACAATTTTTGTTTCAATTTTTTGGTTTGGACACCAAACTGAAAAATAGTTATTTGTGCAACTCTTTCTTAGTCCTGCTTCTCAATATATGTGCTAGGCTTGCTGTACTAAAGATTTTCTGGTTACAAAGTTTTAATGGAAATTATCTTAATATGATTTAAGGTTTTGTTTAGTGATTCATGTCAAACGTTTATGTTAGCCCCATGATCTTCAAAGATACAAAGTACCTTTAGGCACTGGTTAGTTATCTTGTATTTTCATATCTCAAACCACAGGTATATTGAGGCTGCAGAGTTACTAAGCCACTGAAGCAATTTTCAAAATTCAGCCTTACTCATGAACCATTTCACTATTTCTCATTTGCTTAGGAATAGGTGTTGTCTAGTCTTGCACAGGTGTACAAGGGGAAGAAAGGCACAGGGAGTCTCTCCTAGCTCCTATAGTACCCCTGACCAAAGACCAGGTTCAACTGTGATTCTTGCATCCCTGGAATGCACAGACTTATAAGAGTCTGGCTCCATGGACAGCACTGGACTCCCCGAGGTCTGAGGTGGCATCCATGGTTTCTTCCTACCTCATCTAAGACCAGCAGAGCTGTACTGGTATTGCAGGATCAGATGATGCAACCTGCAAAAGAGTAACTGGCTTGAATTTCCTAGGATTCATAGAGGCAATGGCCTGATTCATCACTGTCCTGAACCTTGTGCAGCCATTAACACCAGGTCTAAGTAGGGTTGCCAGTTTTAGTTGGATGTATTCCTGGAGATTTCATCACATCACATATTCTTTAATTAAAGATAAATCTTTAATTCCTGGAGACTCCCCGACAATCCTGGACGATTGGTAACCATAGGACCAAGTTAATGCAAAATATGTGTAAAGCAATACCATATCAGAATGGTAATATTTTACATTCACTTTGACTGGTGTAAATGACTACATAGGGTGTAGAGCAATGGTAAATTGAGACTTTCTCATCCTCAATCTATAACACAGACAAAGGCTTAACGCTACAGTCCTACTTTTGGATGCTGCATGAAAAGTGCCAGTGTCTTTAAAAGTATAAAATACACTTCATACTTCAGGAATAAACAGGTTTGATTCTCTTTTTCTTGAGCCAGTGTTAATCTGAAGTAACTCCATTGAAGATAAGGTGGTTATACTGGTGTAAAACTCATATGGGAAAACAATGAGGCCATAGAATTACATCTTGCTCCAGAACTGAGCCTAATGGGCAGAGACATTTCAGGAAAATGTGATTGGCATGATTTTTTCTCCATAATCTATACTGATGTAGAAGATTTTGCAAATAGAATAGAACGGGGTTAATTGTAGCACATTTCATACCTTTTAGATTGTAGTGTCTTTGGGACAGAGACCATGCGCAGCACAATGGTGTCCCAATCCTGACTGGGGCTTCTGGACATTACCAATATATATAACACTATAAATATAAAACACTAACATATAAAACACTGTTAATATTAAATTATTATTTCATAGCCAAGATATTCAAAGCACTTTACAACATAGTGAATCAAACAGTGATTCTGCAGACAGAGAAACCACTGTGTTATCACACAGCCTTGGAGCTGGCCAGGTCACCAAAATTATCTCCTATTTTTTTCCCTGAAAGTGCCATGGGATCTCTAATTTCTACCAAGACAACAATTACAGACAAGGAAAAGAGACATCAGTTTAATATCACATAGGAAGATAGCACCAACAATGCAGCATGCAGCACATCTCCCCAGTATTGCACTCCAGCATAAGTGTTGAGTAAGTGCCTAAATCTAGGTGTGTGACTGAAACTCATGACTTTTGCCCGTCTGGTCCAGAAAGGAGAGTGCTAACAAATGACCCATACACAAATATTAATTACTGGAAATATGACATGAAAACCTTAGTATTGCTGTCTTTATTAGTTTGTTAAGTTGAACCTTCATATCATGTTATACTATATCATGACTGAAAAACAATAGCAGCTAAGACACCTTATAATTAGAGGTGAGGTATAGATTTGTTTAATGTTATACAATAATTTTAGATGTGTTGTAATATTTTGCAGTAACTCTACAGATGTTATACAAGTTAAAAACCTCAAAAGTGTTTGAAAAACAGAAGCTAGTGGAAGGAAAATCGACAGCAGAGATTGTAGAAGAAGATCCTTTTGCCATTCAGATGATGTACTGGTGTCCTGAAAGCCGAATATTCTGTGTGGCGGGAGTCTCTGCATATGTTATTGTTTACAGATTCAGCAAACACGAAGTGAATGCTGAAATAGTGGTAAGTTGTTAAGAATTTGGCTCACATATGATTTTAATTGAAACGAGTAAATAATATAGGCCATCATTTTCAAATTTGAGTGCCTTAGGTGAAGCTGCTCAATCCATATTTATGTACCTGAAAAAAACTTCTATTAAGCTGCCTAAATATAAATTTAGGAGCATTCATTTTTAAACATTTTGGGTGAAATCTTGGGCCCACTGATGTCAATCGCAAAACTCACAATTGACTTTAGTATGGCCAGGATTCCATCCTTTCACAATAGTAATAAAATACAGTAATAAGTCAAGACTAAGTCGGTTTCCAAGCCATCATCTGTGTTTTAGTTGCTTGCTCCAAAAACATCTAGTGCAGTACCATGCGTGTTTTTGTCATCCAAGGTACAATTTTGGCACCCAAGAAGAGAGAATATTATCAGTAACTAATTTTATAGTAATAGACAAAGTAAATTATCTGTGCAGCTTTGATAATTAAACGTTAATTTATTTCATTACATGGTAATATTGCTGTCTTTTAACTCAAGAGTTTGAAGGCTTTATTTTAGTTTATCTTCACAGTGCTTGTAATACAAAAGGAATCTAACATTTCCCAGTCTTTGACAAAGTAAAAAGTATTATTTTTTTCTGGTTTAATACATTTTAATCAACTAATGCTGACTTTGTGTCTTCAAAAAAGTAGACAATACAGGAAGTGGCAGATGATTTACATCTAAACATTCAACATTCTTGTCACAAATATTGGGCTAACTGCTCTTCTGATCCTTCCTGGTCCCTGCAAATGCATCCCCCTTAGGTTTCAGGCCACAAGCTGTCACCTCAGTTGGTGTGGTATCATTCAGTCCTCCAACCTCTCAAACTGGGCTTTGGGCTGCTGTCCCCAGGTACTAATGATTATCTCAGAGGATCTAACTTAGTCTCAGCCCCTGCAGTTCTGTTCCCTCTGATAGCAGTGATCAGTGGTTAATTCAGTGACCAAACAGCCTTCCTAAACCAGCATATTATTTATTTAGAATGACAGCATTATAAAGAAAACAAATTTAAAATAATAATCCAGTCTCTATGCATGACTGCATCTCCCTAAATCTTATCATTCCCTGGATCTGGAGAAGGCCCAGCTTCTTCAGACTTTCTCCACAGAGTCTTGTCTGTTTCAACCTGTCCACTGGACAGTTCCTAACAACTGACCCTCCTTCCTTTCCTGAGAAGGCTTTTTAACTGTTCAGAGTTTTTTTGGAGCTCCAGGCTCTCGTCCTGACAAAACAGCTGTGTCAGATGGGGCTGGATCCATGGCGTACGCCATTGTCCTGTAAGTGCCCACTCCCTCCCTACCCCTTCCATGTTTGTTGGGAGGTTTGTTTATTTCTAGTTATTGTGTCACTTTCCTGGTTGATTTTCCCAAAGTACCCTATTAAGACAGATCAGGACATTCATGCTGGACAGTCATATCACTCAATACACAATAACATTACCTGACCACATCAATATTCATAACATTATTACATCTCCGTATTCTTAGATTCATGGGAGCTCCATGTCTGCCACACTTGTCACCTACTTTATTTTCCCACCTTTCTGTTTTTCAGCTAAATTGCCACAAGGAATGGCATTCTGCTGAGTGTAATAATCTGTGCAAATTAAATATTCCACATCTCAAATTTTGTCTCCTGTTTAGAGCTGTTTATATGAATAATTCTTTTGTGAAGGGTTATTTCATCATAATCTCTCATGCGGATGGCACATCCAGTCAGGTCTGCTGAATTTTGGGCACCCCTGTCTCCACCAAAGCCTCTCCTGTGCCTTCCTCCACCAGTTATACCTTCCTCTGGTTCAGACACACAGATCTTCACTCCAGAACAGTAGTTTCTCTGTAAAAAGAATAGGTGTCCCAGTGGTGGTACAGGCCTGGTGTCAGCACCTTTCTGCCCTTTTTCCACCTGAGACTATTCCTTCCTGCTCAGGGAAGATGAAGGTGTGTCTGGCTCATCCTCCGCTTATGGGTACACAGAGGATATCCAGCTGACATGGGATCCAAGATCACTACTAAGTGACGCCGCAGCAAGCTTTTGAGGAAAGGAGCCTGGGAAATCCCCCACTCTGCCAGTAGCATCAGTCGTTCCCTGGTATGGCTACTTGAACAAGCTTTTGAAGAGAACTGCAGGGAAGAGTCTACCTTTCTTTGGAAGTACAGAGGAAGGTCATTGAACGAGGTGATGGGAATCTCCAATAAACCCCCAGCAGGAGATGCCTTTGCAAAATACCCAGAAACATATTAGCAAGACATACACTAATGTCTGCAACCTCTGAATGTCCCATTCAGGATATGGATCAAAGACAGAAGAAGGTTTCACAGAATACTGTGGAGTTCAGTCATAGGATTAGCTCCGGTTCACCTTTTATCTGCAAGTGAAAGATAACCCAACCTGATTCCGATGGACAGTTCAGCAGCTGTTGCTTATATAAACAGAGAGAGACAAAGAGCAAGTATCTCCATAAGGAAGCTGCACTTCTGATATAGTGACAGAGGAGAACATATTCTCCATCAGTGTATCCCGTCTAGCAGGAGTACTTAACAGCCATGCAGACTGACTTAATCAGCAGCAACTATTTCCAGGAGATTGGGCTGTTTTCAACCAAGTATCTTATCAGTCTCTATAGGTGGAAGCTGCCCATGGATTTGCCATAGCTGCAAACAAAAAGATCTCAAGGTTCTGCAGCAGATAGAGCAGAACTGAAACCTGAAGAGTGGCCACTTTCTCTCAGTATTAGAGAGGAACTTGGGTGAATGCTTTTTTCCTCCCTTCCCTCTAATTCCTCAGGTCTTGGAGCTTAAAGGTTGACCTTGGAAGATAGATATACAAAAGCCTCATCTGCGTAGTTCTTCATCTTTTAAGAAGGTGAGACCTAGCCATACTCCTTCTGCTGCCAACATAGTTTTTGTCAGAGGTGTTGCCTCAGACAAGCTGGGAGGGGTTTCTGTAATAGAGTGAAAAGAGTTGGAAGTGTCTGAGGAGCCAGAAAGACCTCCACCATCCTTACCTTCCGTAGGTGAGTCCGGGGTTTCTCATTGCCTCCTGTCCCAAACCAGAAAGACTGTTTTATATCTAGTTCCTCAAAAGGATTTAAATACTATTGCCCCTTTTTGTCTTGAGTGGCTAGTCAAAGTTTGGGGCCCTGGAGATGTTCCAATTGGGGGTAGAAATTGGTGATGGAGTCTGATATTTTCTTTGGTGCAAGGAATGTACAAGGTCCTGCTTCTCTGAACATAGGAGGAACCAAAAACAAAAGAATGGTTTCTCAGCTTACAGCCCCATGCCTCTTTAGCCAACACCCAACCCAAAAAAACTTTCTCTTTAGCTTTTTCCACTATGTTCATTGGCTGTTGGCTTTTGCTTTTCGCTTGTGTCTCTCTCTGTTTCTTTTCCCTTTTCGCCTTTCCCGCATACGCGCGCACACACACACTTTACCCAAAACAATACTCAGCAAAAGCCACTCCACCCACCCAGTCTAAAACTCCAGGATGGATTCATTTTGTTTTAGGTGAGGATTTGTGATTAACTTATCCTTACAGTTATACTAATTGGAGTGTACATTCACACCCATCAACCTCACTGAGGTTTTTTTTAACTCAGCCATAACAAAGTTTCATCCAGCTCACAATACTTTTACCCTCACCCAACTCTGGATTCTTTAGTAGTAGTTGAAGTCAAAGAAAAATGTCACCAGGCTGTAGCCTCTAACTCTGTATCTGTAGACATGGATGACAAAAGAATGGATGCATCTCTTAGGGTTAAGATATGTTCCTCAGCCACACTGCAGCAGAGAATCACCAACTGTCAAGCTGCACTGATGAAGTGTCGCTTCCTTATATGGTTACTGGGCTGAGCTGACTCTCCCTTTTGGATCAGCTCTCGAATGAGGTGAACATGTCCTGCTGTGAAGAACATATGAGGTCTCTGACACTACTGCCAAGTCTGTAACGACAATAGTTATCATGCACTGATCTTCCTGGTTGAATAATTTCAGTTTACAATAGAATGTTCTGACCAGAATAGCAGGGTCTTCCTTTACAAAGAGATATATGACATCTTGAAGAAGGGGCAACTCTCAGGTGTTTTGATCTCTATGTAGCTTCATTTAGGAGGAAGTCCAGTCCCTCCAGGTTCCAGAGGTAACATTCTTCCTGACCCCCAGCAGGCCAGAAGGCTACCCTGAGGCACTCATCTCCAAAACTTAGATCCATGTCTTTTGCCAGCTTTCTGTGCTGCCTTATTGGCAGGCTTGGCTGCTGCACTGAGTACCGGACAGCAAGTCTGATAACATGATCAAGACCTTCCAGGCAGTCTGTGTTGTGGGTTTGAACCTTCCCCTTTCTTTGTATCTTTCAGGATTCTCTGTCATGAGACACTGGTAAGGGTCACAAATGGGGCTATGGAACAGGTCCTTTGTCAATACAAGAGGTTCTTCCATTATTTCTTGGTACCCAAAAAAGAGAGCCTCATCCCATAATGGATCTGAGGTGATTAAACAAATATGTAAAAAACCTGAAATTCCATATAGTGACATTGGCTTATATTAGCTTACTTTCACATCTTGACCCCCCTTCTCATTGGAGATATCTTTGGTTTTCTTAGTGAGAAGATCTCTGCATTAACTTTGTGTATCCCATGATCTTTCTATGACACCACTACTTTTCCCCAAGTGCCTGACTTATGTGCCTGCTTTTATCAAATGTCAGGGATTCAATGTCCACCCATACTTTGAAAATTAGATGATAAGATAATGAGATCAGGACAAGATGGTTCATTCCTCTTACACTATGTTCCATGAGGTAGGTTGGTCCTGCATCCTCACTCCAAGTTCCTATCTAAAAAGGACTCTATTTTCTATCTCAACCTGGCCATAAGCCCACCTGTATTTTTCTTCAATTTTCATTCACATCCAGGGGACACCAATATTCACAAGATAGATGTAGAGAGAGTCCTTAGTTACTATCTAAATAGGATCAAACTTATCCACAATCTCCACAAACATTTTGTGGCATGTGGGGATAAGACCAAGAAGCAGACCATCTGAGCACAAATAGATCAATATTGTTATAGATCAAATCGGACCAATATTTGATTGCTACAATCTGGTAGATGTCCTTTGCACATTCAGCTAAATCTAACACATCTTCCATACATGCTTTCACAAGTCTCCATGACAGAAAAATGAAAGGCATATTTAAACTCTGTAAACATCTGTATGTAACACAACTTGCATTCTAGGTCTGGACCTTTGACTATAGATCTGATGTCCAATTCAGCAGAGCAGTCCTGCAGTCACTATTTAGTTAGTATTCCTCAGAACCACCTCCTGGAGGGTCATTGCTGCTTCTTAATCTCTCCAGAATACGGGTCCATTTGGATAGTTCACAAAGGAGAAACAACTATTACTTCCTGTGGTAACTGTGATTCTCCAAGATGATTGCCAATATGGATTCACATTTCCTGCCAATCTTCCCCTTGCTCATGAAGTCTTGGGCTAAGGTTTCCTGAATTAGGTGGAAGAAATGCAGGATTGTTCTGCCAACATCCTCTTTCATATCCTGGGAACCTAGAGTGAGGGGGAAGGATGGAGCAGTCCACTGGACAATGCTTGTTAGAAGCTTTTGAGCTCATGTGCCAGGGATGCGGTTTTCCAATGAGTAAGAACTTTATGTTATCTCATTGTGATTGCCTTACCCTGGTCTGTGGACAAGGAAAGATCACCCATAAGTGCCATCAGTATTGTCAGTTCTGTGTCCTTGCTGAAACTTGGCTGGGAGGGATTCAGTGTACTTACAGTGGCTAGATAGGGTGGTAAGTAAGTATTTGCAAATTTTGCAGTTAGCTCACTCAGGAAAAGTTAGATACTGGGCATTAATTTGTGAGGATGCTAGTACTGAGTGATTTTTTTATTAAGTTCGGGTTGGATTATTGCATGCTTTGGGGTGGGTGCTAGATTTCCCTCTTCATAAGAAGTGTTGGCAGTCGCTATTTGTAGGGGCCCCAGATGCTGTCTGTCTCTTTCACCAGCTAGAAAGGGCCCGAGTCGGTCACCTGCGGAAGCATATACCTGGGTATTTCTCTACCAGCTCTGGGAAAGATGGATTGTTTTCAGATGCTGGCGTTGATATGTTAATGAGTCACCATCTTCTCTAACAGCAAAAAGCAATGAGAAATGTGTTTTTATTGTTAGAAACAGAATTATTGCTATGTATTTAAAAGCAATGAGGTCTAAATAGCTCATTTTTATAAATTATAACTTAGATTTTTATTTATTTTAGTCATTAGAAGTGCGACTTCAGTATGAAGTAGAAGATATCATTACTCCTGAACCAGAAATAATTCCTCCGTTTCCAGATGCCTCATCCCAGCTTTCTTCCTTAAAGAACCTTTCAGGCAGTACCAACACTGTGACATGTGAAGGAATGATGAAGGACAGTATCCCATGTCTTAGGTAAAGTAATGCACTTGTTTAAAGACTTACCATTCCAACATGCATTCTACTCATTCAAATAAATCATATTTAACAGCTTATTAATGAATTTGAAAAGAAAGATAAACAGTATGTTAATATAATTCAGAGGTGATACTACTAAACTGTGATATATAGCAAACACCAGTGAGATAAATAATATTAACGGGTTTAAAATTGTTAGAATATCCATATATCGAATGAGATTCAACCTGGACAAAGACAGTCTAATACATCAGGGGAAAATAATCTGAAATAAAGATTAGGAAGACACTTGATAAGCAATTATGCCAAAAAAGACTTTGTGTTGAGTGTGGCCTGTAAGTTTCATCTGGATTTGTAAACGGATATGAGAGGGGAAAAAAAGTCCAAAATTTTGAGCTGAAAACAAACAAGCATCTCAGCATGCATCAGCCATTAGTTCACAGGGAAAAATATTGTCTTTTGAATTGACAAAGTGACCTCCATAAAACAGTCATGTACAAAACTACTGGTGTGTGCTCTCTCTCTCTCTTATGGAGCTACAATCTTCCTGTGTGGGAAATCTTGTGTGTGTTTACAAAAAAACCTTATGTTTATATTTATAAAACAACAAAAAAAGCTTAAAGGTAATGACATGAGATAGTTTTAGAGTTACTGTCCTATATATGCAAGGGGAAGCTGTAGACATATTTCCTGATTTTGTTATGGCTTTAGACACAGTCCCACATGACATTTCCAATAGCAAACTAGTGAAATGTGGTCTAGATGAAGTTACTATTAGATGGATGTACAACTGGTTGAAAAATCATATTCCAACAGTAATTATTGATGGTTTGCTATCAAAGTGGGAGAACATATCTAGTGGGGACCTGCAGGGGTCTGTCCTGGGTCCAGTATTATTCAATATTTTCATTAATGACTTGGATAATGGAGTGGAGAGTATGCTTATAAAATCTGTGGATGACACCAAGATGAGAGGTTGCAAGCACTTTGGAGGACAGGATTAGAATTCAAAAAGACTGTGACAAATGGGAGAATTGGTCAGAAATCAACAAGATGAAATTCAAGACAAGTGCAAAGTACTACACTTCAGATGGAAAAATCAAATGCACAGCTACAAAATGACTAGGTGGTAGTACTGCTGAAAGGTTCTGGGGGTTATAGTGGATCACAAATTGAATATGAGCCAACAATGTGATGTAATTGTGGGAAAAAGTTAATATAATTCTGGGGTTTATTAACAGGAGTGTCATATATAAGACACGGGAGGGAATTGTACCACTCTACTTGGCAGTGGTGAGGCTTCTGCTGGACTACTGTGTTCAATTCTGGGTGCCACACTTTCGGAAAGCTGTGAACTAATGGGGGAGAGTCACTGGACAGCAACAAAAATGATCAAAGGTTTAGAAAATCTGATTTATGAGCAAAGGATAAAAACCTGGCTGTGTTTAGACTTGAAACAAAAGAGTGATGGGGGTCCTGGTAACAAAATTCAAATATGTTAAGGACTGTTATCAAAAAGACAGTGATCAGTTGTACTCCATAACTATGGAAGGTAGGAGAAGAAGTAATGGTCTTTATCTGCAGCAAGAGAGATTTAGATTAGATGTTAGGAAAAGCTTTCTGTTTATAAGGATAGATAAGCAGTGGAATGAGCTTTCAAGGGAAATTGTGGAATTCCCATCAGAGGTTTTTAAAAACAAGTTAGACAAACACCTGTCAGGGATGGTCTAGGTATACTTGATTCAGGAGCTAGACTAGATGACCTCTCTAAACCCTTGCAGCCTACATTTCTATTATTCTGTGAATTGTGTGTAAGAAAGTATTGTGGGGTTTTAAGAAATGAAAGAAGCTGTTGTCTGTTATATACATCACTGCTGACTGGAGTAGATTAATATGTTCTGACTAAACACTAATAAGTTCTGTTGTTGAATGACTTTAGGATACAGCATTCTTTAAATGTTTTATAAACTGTAATTTAACATCAATTATAGTGCACTGCAGAGATCAGTGTTTATTCTTATTTAGTGCATTCGTAATTACTTTCGTTTAAATATGATTAAATATGTCTCATTTTATTTCTAAATCAGTTTAAATAAACAGTGACTGACAGATAGCTCTGTCTTTTGGGATCCTGAAAATAATATTTTAGAACTTAGAAGCAACATCTAATTAGCATAAGAATAAGATATGTTGTTTATACCTATGTGGCTTTATTCACTTTGGCACCCAATTCATTAGTCCATCTTTATTCAACAAAGCAGATGAACTTTAAGAATGTGCTCAATCCCACTGAAGTCAATGGGAAGAGGCAATGGAGCCAGGAAAACAAAAACAACCCAGGGTGGTATCCTGGCCCCACTGAAGTCAGTGAGAGTTTTACCATTGACTTCAGTGGGGCTAGGATTTGACTCTGATGTATTTTGTTGTTTGTTTTCCATGTTTTGAACTTCTGTGTCACTATGAAACATTTCCATGAACTCCATTTCTACAATTTGTCCCAGTCCTTTTGAATTCTAATCCTCTCCTCCAAAGTGCCTGCAACCTCTCTCATCTTGGTGTCATCCACAGATATTATAAGCATAGTCTCCACTCCATTATCCAAGTCATGAATGAAAATATTGAATAATACTGGACCCAGCACAGACCCCTGCAGGTCCCCACTGGATATATTCTCCCACTTCGACAGCAAACCATCAGTAACTACTGTTGGAGTATGATTTTTCAACCAGTTGTACATCCATCTAATAGTAACTTCATCTAGACCACATTTCACTAGTTTGCTTCTGGAAATGTCATGTGGGACTGTGTCTAAAGTCATACTAAAATAATATATTTGAAAAGTTTTTTTGAGACTAGAAACATTAGGCTGTAATTTCAAACTGAATGAAAAAAAATTATGTATTTTAAAAAATTAGAGAAATGATGAGAATATTGAATATTTAGGTTCTTGTGAAGGCTGTTAGAACACAATAACATTTCTAGAATTGCATAGGTGTAGTCTTTGTTTATTTGAGAGAGGGATATCATTATTGTCATAAAAAGTAGCTATAACAATAATATAAGACTCTGTTTCAAGACTTCCAGTGTGTCTTCAACATCATCTTCATTCCAGAGCTGACTTTGTCAACATCCTGCATCAGCATAGCTGTAGTGCTTAAGTGAAGATGCTCCTATGCCAATGGGAGAGAGCTCTCCCATCAACATAGCACTATCTACATGGGGGGTTAAGATTGGTAATATCCCTGAGTGACATAGTTATATCAACATAGGTCTGTAGTGTAGACCTGGCCTTTGTGTTCCTTCTTTGCACCATGTGTAGTCTTTTACACATGTGCAAAAAGGGTGTAAAATGCTACCAAGTGAGAATAGTAGTGTTTTATGCCCACTTTTCAATCACTTTGCACAAAAGGGGCAAGATAGGGAAGGAGTGGCTCCTGCGTCTTTGTGTGTTCATTCAAATGTCCTAACTTAGTGTTTCCTCATTTGCCCAAGTAGTTAGCTAACCCTTGTCAGGCTGTTTGCATTAGGAGTAGAAATGGATGATATCAGCAGGTATATTCTTGGTGTTATCTTTTTTATTTACAAAAAATGTACATAAAATCCTAATTTCCTGAACACAGTCGAAACAAACAACAGGAGACAGTTTCCTTGCTCCAGAAGCCCCAAGTATTCCACTCCACTGAGCTCTGTCTGAAGTCATTCAGTATGTACAACAATATAGAGCCTGATTTCATGTTTTGATGAACATCAAGATTTATTGTTTCTGTAACAAAATATGAGGTCAATAATATCTTCTCAGGAAATATATCTTGACCTTCACCTGAACAGAAGTCAATATATAGTGCTTATATTTATATTTTGAACTTTTCCATTGCCTACTCATCCCATAATGTATGCAAACATTCCAGGACTCTACATCTTTCTAGGTTAGTCCGTCACTTTTGTGTGTACACTAACAGAGGGAAACTCTCTACTAAAAAAGAAACATAGTCCAGTGGTTAAGGTGCTAGCTTCAAACTCAGGAAATCTACGTTCAGTTTTCTGCTCTGCAACATATTCCATATGTGATGCTAATCAAGTTACTTAGAGCCAAATTTTTAAAGGCTTAAAGATGCGGATAGGCACCTAGGCGCATTTGAAAATCCTACTAGGCACCTATCTGCATCTTTAAGTATCTAAATACCTTTAAAAATCTGACCCGTGGTTCTCTCTCGGTGCTTTAGTTCCCCATCTGTAAAATGGGGATATTAGTATTTCACAGGGATCTTGTGAGGATAAATACATTAAAGATTGTGAGGCGCTCAGATTTTACAGTAATGGGGGCCTTATTAGTACCCTTGATACAATGAAATACTATTAATAATTATAATGTTATATACAAAATATCCCCATATCTGTCAGGGCACAGCCTTGTCTGCAAACATAGATTTGGGGTAGAAATCTGGATCTTCCATTTTAAATACTAGAAGGCAAGGAAATTACATTCCATCCATCACATTCCAGTATGTTTGGGCTCAGCCTCTTAGGGATTCCGATCTGCTCCTGGCTCAACCTATTGGGATTCCAGTCTGTTCTGGGCTCAACATATTAGAGATCAGTCACAATGGCTAAATAATAGAAAGGTTCCATAGTTTCTCTGAATCATTTTTCGATTTTGACCTTGTGTGGTTCCAATTCTTTGTTGTAAATTAGAGCAAAACAGGTTTCAAATGAGACTGCCACAGTAGTGCCATCCGCCTGCAGTCGGTCAAATGCCTCTGAAACTGTCTTCAATTACTTTTCTAAGTTTAGTTCCTCTCTGTAGATAAATGTCTGTTTAGAAATCTTTCCATTATGGTCATATATTTCATAGTTGGTTAAACTAACATTTTAAATGGAAGAATCTCCTTGGGGACAGGCTAGCTAGAGTAGTCAGGAGGAGGGGATTAAACTAATAGCAAAAGGGAAAGGTAAAAAGAGGGAAGATGTGAGCACTCAGCACAAAGTTGAAAACAAAATTAATCAAGGAACCAAAGAACATGAAGAGAAGAAATTATTTAATTGCCTATACTTTAAATGCTAGGAGCCTGGCTAACAAACAAGAGGAATTGGAATTGCTTATTTGATCTAGTTGATATTACTGAAACCTGGAGGGATGATTCGCACAATTGGAATGCTAAAATCACTGATTATAACCTATTTAGAAAGGATCAAATGGGCAAAAGGAGAGGGGGTGCCACTTTACATAAAAAATTGCATTACCTGTTTCTGAATCACTGATAACTTGGAAGAAAATGGTCTTGAATGCTTATGGATCAGTGTCCTAACAGATAAAGCACAAGATGAGATAGTAGTAGGTGTCTACTACAGACCACCAAATCTCATTAGGGAACAGGATGACTACTTCCTTACTTACCTATCTATAATGTGTAGGGGAAAAACTGTGTGATCATGGGAGACTTCAGTCTGAGTGACATGCTGGAGATCTCATGCTAGCAGTACTAAAACATCCTTGGAATTTCTAGATGTTATGGATGACAAGTTCCTAACTCATAAAGTTTTGCAGCCAATATGGGGGAATTATGCATTAGACCTTATCTTAACAGATAAAGAAGTACTGATCACAGAACTAAAAGTTAATGGTAGCTTAGGTACAAGTGATCATGACTTGATCACATTTATAATGTGCAAACAGAATAAAGTCTAGACCTGTAATATATACACTTGGTGCTTTAATAGGGCCAGTTTCCTAAAGCTGAAACAATTATGAGCCAAATCAGATGGAATAAAGAATTTAAACAGAAAAACATGAATTATAATTGGGAATCATTTAAGATCACCTTACTAAGTGCCCAAAAAGCCACAATGCTACAAGAGAGGAAGAAGGTTATGCTGGTTAAACTGACCTGGTTTAGAGGAGAAGTGAAGGCAGCTGTACAAAATTAAAAAATAATAATATAAAGCAAATGGAAGAAAGGGGAAGATGATAATTAATATAAATCAGAAGTTAGGAATTGTAGAAAATTGATAAGGAAGCCAAGGGACACAAGGAGAAATCTGTGGCCAGCAGAGTTAAGGACAATAAGAAGAAGTTTTTTTAAATTTATTAGGAACAAAAAAAATCCCGACAATGGTTTTGGTCCATTACTAGATGGAAACGGCAGAATTATCAATAATAATTCAGAAAAGGCAGAAGTGTTCAATAAATATTTTTGTTTTATATTTTGGGGAAAAAACAGATGATGCAGTTTTATCATATGGCGATAATAAGTCTCTTTCCATTCCATTAGTATTTCTGGAGGATATTAAACAAAAGTTACTAAAGTTACACATTTCTAAATCGGCAGGACCAGATAACTTGCATCCAAGAATTTTAAAAGAACTGACTGATGAGCTTGCTGAACTGTTAATGTTGATTTTCAATAAGTTCTGCAGCATTGGGAAAGTTCCAAGAAACTGGAAGAAAGCTAAAGTTAAGCCAATTTTGTAAAAGGGTAAATGGAACAATCTTGGTAATTATAGGCTTGTCAGCCTGACATCAATCCTAGACATGATAATGGAGTGGCTGATGCAAGCTTCAATTAATAAAGAATTAAAGGAGGGTAATGTGATTAATGCAAATCAGCATGGGTTTATGGAAAATTAAACTAACTTAATATCGTTTTTGATGAGATTACAGTTTGATTAATAAAAATAATAATGTTAATGTAATATATTTAGATTTCGGTAAGACATTTGACTTGGTACCACACGATATTTTGATTGAAAAACTGGAATGATATAAAATTAGCATGGCACACATTAAATAGATTAAAAACTGCCTAACTGATAGCTCTCAAAATATAACTGTAAATAGGGAATCAAAATAAAACAGCTCTGTTTACCGTGGGGTCCCACAGGGATCAGGTCTTAGCCATACATTATTTAACATCTTTATCAATTACCTGGAAGAAAACATAAAATCATCACTGATAAAGTTTGCAAATGACACAAAAGATGGGGAAGTGGTAAATAATGAAGACGACAGGTCACTGATTCAGAGCAATCTAGATCATTTGGTGAACCAGCTACAAGCAAACAATATGTATTTTAATACAGTTAAATGTAAATATATACATCTGGAAACAAAGAATGTAGGTCATACTTACAGAATGGAAGGTATCTACCCTGGGAAGCAGTGATTCTGGCAAAGATTTGGGGGTGGGCATAGATAATCAGATGAACATGAGCTCCCAGTGTGATGCTGTGGCAAAAAGAGCTAATGCAATCCTGGGATACATGAACACGGTAATCTCTAGCAGGAGAGAAGTTATTTTACCTAAGTATTTGGCTCTGGTGTGACCACTGCTGGAATACTGTGTCCAGTTCTGGTGTACACAATTCAAGAAGGATGTTGATAAATTGAAGGAGATTCAGAGATGAGCCACAAGAATGACTGAAAGATTAGAAAATATGACTCATAGTGACAGATTCAAGGAGATAAATGTATTTATTTTAACAAGGGAAGTTTTAGGGGTGACTTGACTACAGTCTATAAGTATCTACATGAGGAAAAATATTTAACAATGGGCTTGTCAATCTAACAGGGAAAGGTATAACACAATCCAGTGGCTGGAGGTTGAAGCTAGACAAATTCAGTATGGAAATAAGGCATACATGTTTAACTGTGAGAATAATTAACCATTGGAACAATTTACCAAGGGTCATGGTGGATTCTCCATCACCGATAATTTTAAAATCAAGATTGGATGTTTTTTCTAAAGAAATATGCTCTAGGAATTATTTTAGAGAAATTTTATGGCATGTGCTATACAAGAGGTCAAATTAGATTACCACAGTAGTCCCCATTGGCCTTAAAATCTATGAATCTAAATTAGAAGTCCTATATAAACAATTTTTTTAAAAAAGCCCATAATTATTTATTATCAATGAGCCAACATTACTTTAAATGGCTGTTCTGTTGATCTTGAAGGTGATAAACAATAGAAAGTTATAAAATTTAGCCAGGCATGAGCTAAGATTATTATGCTATTTGGGTCCCACTTTTGAGTTATGCTGAAAAGGAAAACTTGCCTACCGGAAACCACTTCATCCAGCCCAAGAGAAGATTTTTCATAGATACAAAACAATAAACAAAGTATAGATCTTTAAAAACAATGGCCCACATTTGTCCCTGTGTAACTACACTGAAATCAGTAAAGTTACAACATGGATTTAATTGATCCATAATTTGTATAGTGTACATGCCCCATAAGAACTGAATAGTATTGCAAAAATAAGACAGAATCTATCAGATCCTCATTTTCATATAATTTGTATTTTTGCTGTTAACAGTACATAATTATTTTCAGTAAAATAACATTCATTACAATCTGATTGATAAATAACCACTACTGTAAAGAAATTCAGTTACAAATAAAAATATGCATTTCTTGTTAAAGACTAAATACGGAAGTGAGGAATATATACAGCAACTCTAATAAGCTCATGAGGGTTAAAAACTATGACTAATACAGTGTGGTTTATACCACTGGAATATTTAAATAATTTTAAGAGCATATCTGGTTCTATTTTGAACTGCAGCATTTAAGACAAATTGGACATTGTCTTCAGTACAATATTTGAAGATGATAAATAAAATCTACCCGTAAGAAAAGAAAGGTACTGAAAAGACAAAGCAGCCATACAGTAGGTGAAGAATAATCTTTTCACAACATCTTTGGTACATCTCTGGGATCTGTTTTGCAGACCATTGCACCTTCCATAACAACACATGAAGAGAGAGACTGCTAACTGCACCAACCTCTGTACAGGAAGCCTCTATAAAGATTTCTGTGTAGCTTGAAAGCTTGTCTCCCTCACCAGCATAAGTTGGTCCAATGAAAGATATTACCTCACCCACATTGTCTCTTTTATAGGAATCCATTCAGTCTTCACGGCTAGATTAGTGCTTGGGTGATTGTACTCAAAGGAAGAAGAGAATTAACAAGACAGTTTAGTTGGGCTGAAGGAGAAATGGAGTCTTTGTCTGATTCATGAGTGTTAGGTATTCAGACACCACTGTGATGAGCACTACATAAAAATGTGGCTAGATAGCTAAGATAGGGGAAATTGAAAGGTGAAGCAACACTTTATGTGGCCTGTTAAAGCACACTTGAATTTCTCAGATTTTATCAGTCACCAGTGAATAGAATTCCCCATAATAATATTTAGTCTAAGTAATTATCTAGTTAGGAATGGGTTACAGTAGGATCTATATATCCACAGATCCATGGACACAGAAATTTGCATCCAGGAGCTGTATGTGTGATATGCAGGTGGAGGAACAGGAATTAACAGGCTTAACAGAGAGCAAGGAGTACCACAAGCAATTTTACAGGATGATTTCTTTATCATTGGATTGGAACTAGAGCTTGGTTGGAAAAATTTTGACACAACCATTTCATTTTCTGTCGGAAAATCCAATTCCACTGAAATAGAAATGATTCATGAAGCAATTGTTGATTTTGCAGAAATTTTGTTTTAGGAAAAATGGGAAAACAATTTCCAACAATGTTGAAATGGGACATTTTTTAGGGTCTGAATGTTGAACAGTGTTTCCATTGGGACATTTCAACACCTTTGGAATGAAATGTTTCAAATTTTTCTTTTGAAATGACTTTGTTTCTAAATTGCTTTATTTTGTACCACATATTATAAACTTTTAAAAAGTTGAATTTTTAATGAACCAAAACAATGTTGTTGAAATGAAATATTTAAATTGATCCAAAACAAACAAACAAAAATTTGGAATTTTCTTTTTTGGAGAATTTTGACATTTTCATGTTTCATTCCTAATCTGAAATCTCATTGAAACCCTCCATGAAATGGAATTTGCATTCTCACACCCTTTTTATTGGAACATATAGTCTTAATCTATGACTATATTAAAAGCATGTTGGCCTGGGAATTCCTTTTCAGTACTGATCCTGTCCTATAGGAGAAGTCGGCTTCACTATTATCTCCTCAGGGTAAACAGTTTCTGTTATTGTGCCCTAATCGTTTTGTTTATGTGTTTCTATTTTGTGTCCCTTTTTCTTCTTAGTGTTAAGACTCGACCTGTGAGAATGCCTCCTGGGTACCAAGCAGAACTTGTTATTCAGTTGGTGTGGGTGGATGGTGAGCCGCCACAACAAATCACCAGTCTGGCGGTAAACTCAGCCTATGGACTGTAAGTAACTAAAAATCATGTTGTATTAATTTATTCTTTGCTCAACTAGCAATGCATGTTTCAGTTATACTTCGAAGTTCCCTGCAGACACTTAAAAAGTCACTGTGAAAAATCAAAAGTTGCTTTAACCTAGATTCTTGGATAAAAGATTACAAGAACAAGTAACCCACATAAAGAATGTAATAAGAGAAGTTAATCTGACATTCTCATGATCGAATTTTTCACACTATATTTGTCTTTTCAATCAAAACCTAATTACCTTTCTAAATTATAAAAGGTATCTTAAGATAATCACCAAATTACCTGCAGGTGGCACAAGGGGTGTAAATTAGACCTCCATGTGCCACCCTGATTGAAGGCAGGCACTGGGTGCCACTGTTGCCTTCACTTGGGTACCAGTTGAGAAGGGTAAGTTTTCGTTTATGGCTAGGTCTCTACAGAAATCCATCTGGAAAAGGTTGCTATGGGGATGCACTGGTCATGTGTCCTTTCCAACGAACACAGCCCATTTATTCCGAATGGGAGTTGCACATATGCATCAAATCAGGAAAAGAGTCTTTACAAATTTGTTTCTGATGGAGAAGATATCACTCCAGTATAAAGGTATAGACTAGCATTTCCAAGGGGGCCTAAGAGAATTAGGTGCCCAGTTCTTACTGATTTTCAGTATAAATTGAGCACTTGCTTCTCTGAGGCCTCTTGGAAAATTTCAGCCATAACCTTTGTGCTAGAATAAAAACATTTGTCTGTCCTGAGGTACTGATCAGTTCTTAATCATGAAATCTAGAAATTTCGTTCATTTTACCTTTGCCACAATGTGTTTTTCACAGTACCTAGGCAAACTTCATCTCTGACCCCTCTTGGTCTCATTGAGTGCTCCCCTTTCCAGGTTTAGCCATCACCTGGCTCAGGGTAGAATCAATCACTCAAGTCTCCCTCTCTCAATCTGGGCCCTGGGTTGCAGATTACTTCAGCAGTCTGATTTATGGCCAGCAGCTGCAAATTCTGTTCTGTTCTTTGGAAACAATGACAGTGGTAAGCAGAGTCCAGCCAGCCTCTTGGAAGCAAAATATTGTTTATTTAGAACAAAAGCATTTCAGAGACTACAGATCTTAAAATAACAAATCTGACTGTATGCACGTTGAGCTTTTCCATAAGGCTTTACCATTCCCTGGATTTGGGAAAGCCCAACTGCTTTAGACTCCCTCCACAGAATATCTCTTTCCGTGTCAGCCTGTCTCCCTAAACAGCTGCTGACAAGTGACAGCCCCTTCTTTTCCTCAGAAGGCTTTTTAACTCTTTAGTGTTCTTTTGGTCTCTAACCTCCCACCCTGGCTAAAACAGTTACTTTATCCTAGAACCTGGAAGTATGCCACTGCCTTGTAACTACCCCCAGTGTTTGCTGGGAGATTGCTTATCTGGGACCATTGTGTTGCCTTCCTGTTTATTCTTCACACAGCTCTCTATTAAATTAGATCAGTGCAGTCATACAGGAAATTCTGATAACTCACCATAGTTATACAATAACTTTACCTCACTGAGCAGGCCATGTACAATTCAATATCCTCGTTATATATCCATGTTCATAGATTAATACATAACAGCTTCACAGCTGTCACACCATTACCACAGCTACAAAGCATATATAAAAACAAAGGTTAAAAATACCTTATACTCAACAAAGATACAGCAATTGATGTCTTGTGAAATATATTTCACTTTATTTCTGTGTACTTTGAGCTCTTGCAAGCTGCGAATTAGAAATATTTACACTTTCATGCAATTAAAGAGAATCGTCACCCTACTTATTTATGTTATAAAAGCAGAAAAACAAAATGTAGCAAAATTCTGCAGCTGTATCTTCGTATATATTAAAATATATAAAAATCTTAGGGCTGTCAATTAATCACAGTTAATACAAGCAATTAATGAAAAGCAAATTAACTAGATAAAAATAATTGTGATTAATCGCAGTTATAATTGCACTGTTAAACAATAAATAGATATTTAAATTTATTATAAAAATTTTGGATGTTTTTCTACATTTTAAAATATATTGATTTCAATTACAATACAGAATACAAAGTGTACAGTGCTCACTTTACATTATTATTTTTATTACAAATATTTGCACTGTAAGAAAGATAAACAAAAGAAATACAAGTACTCATACAAGTACTGTAGTGCAATCTCTTTATTGGTGGTTCAGGTTCTGTAGTTTCTGCATTGGAGTGTTGCTCTGTTAAGACTTCTGACAGCATGTTCCCCCCACCATACCTCAGATTTTGAAAGGCACTTCAGATTCTTAAGCCTTGGGTCGAGTGTTGTAGCTATCTTTAGAAATTTCATTTGGTACCTTCTTTGCGTTTTTTCAAATCTGCAGTGAAAGTATTCTTAAATCGAATAACATATGCTGGGTCATAATCCAAGATTGCAATAACACAAAATATATGGCAGAATTGCGGGTAGAACCATGGAGCAGGAGACATATAATTTTCCACCAAGGAGTTCAGTCACAGATTTAATTAATGCATTATTTTTTTAACGAGCATCATCAGCATGGAAGCATGTCCTCTGGAATGGTGACCGAAGCATGAAGGGGCATACGAATGTTTAGCATATCTGGCACCTAAATACCTTGCAATGCCGGCTACAACAGTGCCATGTGAATGCCTGTTCTCACTTTCAGGTGACATTGTAAATAAGAAGCAGGCAGCATTATTCACCGTAAATGTAAACATACTTGTTTGTCTTAACAATTCGCTGAACAAGTAGGGCTGAGTGGACTTGTAGGCTCTAAAGTTCTACATTGTTTTCTTTTTTAGTGCAGTTATGTAACAAAAAAAATTCTACATTTGTAAGTTGCACTTTCACGATAAAGAAATAAAGTACTTGTATGAGGTGAATTGAAAAATCCTATTTCTTTTGTTTATCATTTTACAGTGCAAATATTTGTAATAAAAATAATAATATAAAGTGAGCACTGTATGTACACTTTGTAGTCTGTGTTGTAATTGAAATCAGTTTATTTTAAAATGTAGAAAAACATCCAAAAATATTTATAATACATTTAAATTGGTATTCTATTATTTAACAGTGCAATTAAAACTGTGATTAATTGCTATATCGAATTAATTTGTTTTGAGTTAATTGCTTCAGTTAACTGTGATTAATTGACAGCCCTAATTACTAAACGTCCTTCTTTATAATCAATATTGTATATCTGGGGTGCATAACACACCTATATGCGTGCGTCATGAGGAAGAACTCTGTGTTGCTCAAATGTTTGTCTCTCTAAAAAGCAGAAGTTGGTTCAATAAAAGATATTACCTCACCCAAATTATCTTTCTAACACAGCTATAGTTAAGTTTGGCCACTGTCAGTCTATAGAGTTTTTCTTTTGCAGTTGCTTATAACTTTTTCAGACTTTCAACATTGGGGTGAAATTTTCTAGCTCTGATTTCTGTATGAGGGTGTCAAGTGTTTTGGGAAATTTGAACAAAAACAGTTTAGTTGTTTTCATATACTGTATAAAGAAAGTGGGGAAAAATCTTTCACTATTATAAAAATAATCTATGACCTTTATCTCACAGATGTGCCTTTTGTGTGGTCTAATTAAAATCCATTTTGATTTGGACCACTTAAAACGTTTTTAAAAAACATACATTGAACAGGTGCGCTGATTTTTTTTTTTAACAAATCGGTAAAGGTTTCTTTTACTAATGATCTCCCAAAATTCTGTTGGCATCCCCAAAAGAACATGTAAGTAATTTGAATAGATTTTTCTGTCTCCTAAGTTGCATAAGAAACCTTACCTATCTCATCTGAAGGGGCTAAATTATGAAAGTGCTTCAGAAAGAAGAAAACTGAGAACCAATAGAATAAGAACCTGCCTAACTCAGGACATGCTTCATGTTGAGGCCTCAGCCCATGTGTTAATGCATGCAGGAGAAACACCATGTGCACCTGGTCAGCATGCATTATTAATGCGCTTTGATCTGGTCCCATTTCAGAAAGGACTAGATTAAAGCACCTTAAGGAACTGTTAAGGACAGGTAGTCCACACTGCAGCAGGCTGGTGTGAAGTAAATCACAACCCAGTTTGCCATAAATCTGCTGCCCTAGGCAGCTGTGCCACCCTAGGTAGCTGCCTAGTTTGCCTGTGCCTAGAGTGGCCTCTGCCTCCAGAGATTATTCCCTCTTTAGTAGTAGTCATCCAAACAAGAGTAGTTTGCAGGTATGGAGTGCTTGGTCTAGGCACATTTGGCCTCAAGTACCATACCTACTGGGTACTGTAAGAGATGCCTCTGGCATCTAGATCCTTATCTCTGCTGCACTACAGAAATTGATCCCTGAGAAGGGAAGTTTCCACACCCAGTACCAACAAACTGTCAGAAACCATTACCAAGCAAACGCATAGACACTTGGTACCTGCTGCAGCCAGGGAAGTTGCTCTCCCTATAAATGAGGCAATTATGCGGCCTGCAAAAGCTTTCTAGCAAACCCCATTATCTCTCATGCTGCTGGCAAAGCACATGAAACCCAAGTACCAAGTTCCATCACAGTGGTACAAACAGTTTTATCAACACCCCTCACTAGTCTGGTAGCGGCAAGAGCAAATGATACAGAAGACCAAGATAGAGCAAAAGCGATTCCTAAAGAAAATGATGCAAGGAAATTGAACCTTTTTGGTAGAAAGTTTTATTCAACTGTGGGGTTACAGCTACATATAGCGAGCCATCAGGCCCTTTTGGCCTGTTACGATTATCCAAATTAGGGTGCTATATCCAAATTCCTCAACAAGCTGCCTGTGGACTCTAGAGGTGAATTTCAGTCTCTCCTGATGGAAAGTCAACTGGTCGCAAGGTCCACTCTGCTGGCTTCCCTGGATGTGGCAGACTCGGCTGCCAAGTTGGCAGTAAACCATGAGCTGCTTGTCTCGACTCCAGTTATCAGGGATTCCTGTAGAAGTATAACAGATTATTGAAGATTTCCCCTTCAAGGGCTGTGCTTTATTCTCCTGGAAGATGGATGAAGCTCTGCATATGTTAAAAGATTCTATGCCAATGATGACATCCCTGCATATACCAGCCACAAGGCAACAGTATTATATGCCTAGACAAGCGGATCAGTCTACGCAAAACCACAAGCAACAAGGGAGGAGGCCTCCATCATCCACTTCTGCAGTGGCTTCATCCAGGCAACTGCATGCCTCAAAGCAGACTGTTTGGGTATCTTCGCAGCTGTTTGTCTCCTATGCAGAATGAAGGGGATGGCATCTTGTAACATCACAGTGGGTTTCAAAGTGGATCACAAGCTGTATTGTCATATATTGCAAGATCAAGGGCACCATGCCTCATGAAAAGCTTTGTGCATTCAACCGGAGTGCACACAGCCTCTGTGGTGTTTGTGAGAAACATCCCTATCATAGATCTCTGTAGAGTGGCAAAATGGTCTTCAGTCCACATTTTCGCTAGATGCAATTACTGCCACACCACGAGAAGACACGAATTTGGGAAAGCAGACCTAGTTTAATGCCATATGCAATAACTCAAAGAAAAATATTTACTCTCCTCTTAGAACTGGTGTTCTTTGAGATGTGTTGCATATGTCCATTACATGACCCACTCTCCTTCCCCAATGCATCAGTCTGTCATCTAAGAATCCAGTACCGAGGAACTGAAGGATGGGTGGAGTGGCTTCACCCCTTTTTACTCTTGGTTTGGAGTCTGAAGGACAACAAAGTGCAGGAGTGGCCTACCTTGTGGGTACTGCTAAGGAAAACTCTCCAACACCAGTGCACAATGCGCTCACACACCTAGTGTGATGGATATATGCAACACATTTCAAAGAATAACAGCTGTCAGAGGTGAGTAACTGTTTCTTCTAGTGAATATGTTTGTTGTAGTGATTCCTCTTCTCCCATACTACTATTCTCCTTCTTATATTGCTTTTGTACATATTAAACATCTCCTGTAAGTTTTTATGGAGCTATTTTCAAAGGAGCCAAATTAAATTAGATGCTCAGCTCCTACTGAATGTTGGTGGGAACTGACCACCTAAATCCCTTGTGCTGCTTTGAAAATCATAGCCTTAGTCATTTTTTAAATAAAAATATGGAACTGAGTTATAAATTCTTCTCTAACTCACTGCTTTTCCTTTTGAGTTTCCTGGTTCTTGTAGCTCTATGGTTGCTATATGGAATCTTGTTTTATACAGTGGAAGAAAAGGAAGGACTGTGACAAAATTAATCACTGGTACATAATTTTCCCATTAAATTGGGTCTCAAGGGATGCAGTGCATAGGGGTTTAGCCATATAACTCTCATGGACAGCCATAAGAGCCATATTGTTGACTCCCTACAAAGCACACTGTGAATTTACCCCCTGGAATTTAAACCAGAAAGAAATTAGTCAATTTTGTTAGTTTTTAATAATTAAAAAATTCTTAAGTGAAGTCCTTTGTTTAATTAATTACCAGAAATGTAAAGCAAACCTGCTGAGGAAGAAAATGAGGAGGACATTTAGATTGTCTAAAGAAATTTGGATCTGGGCACAGATGTCCCCCTGTTATCCTGTCCCCCCGTTATGCCTTTTCTTCTCTATCCCCACCCAACCCTTTTTTCAGCTGGTCTCTATAGTGAGGGGAATGGTCACTGAGGGGCAGGGAGAGGAGCAGAGCTGCAGAGCCTCCCTGGAAGCCAGCATTCCCCACGGGATGAGGAAGTGCTGCAGTGTTCTGGGCTCAGGACAGCTCCTCTTCCTCTCTTGAAGTCAGTAACGCAGCCACGTGAGGGACTGAGCAGGACCCAGACAACGTGGTGGAAGGTCAGGGGTGGCAGTGTGATTGCAATGGGAGAGACTAGAGTTGGGGCTCTTCTAGGCCAGCCAAATGAGGAAGCAGCCTGTCCCATCTCCTTCCTCCTATGCCCAGAATGGGATCCAGAACATGGGTGGCCTCATGCCAGCCAAGAAATCCCACTCGCCCTCTGAACCACTGCTAAAATGTAGGTGGTGAAAGTGTTCCAGAGGGTGAGAGACTGAATTTGCCCCCAGACAAATCTTAGAATTTGTACCCACCTTATCATTCACAGAATGCAGCTGAGTTGTTAGGCATGCTAAAGAGATTTTATAAATATTTTCAAGATTCAGATATCACTACCGCACTGCTTTGCATATTTTGTGTACCTGTTATATATAATGTAAGATTTGTGCACTTAATTTTCATTAACTATCACATGATTCTAATTATTACAAATATATTGTTCCAGATGGCAACGTTTGGATATTATTGCAATAATAAAACATGCAAAGTGAGTGTTTATTAAGGTAAACTATATCCATTTCGCATAACATTAATTACAACATTTTAGGACAAAACTTTGTTTGAATTCAGAATTATAAAACCATTTATATTTACAATTAAAAACAAGCTTTGAAAATAAGGTCTTAGAAAATGATTTACAAATTCACAATAGTAGCTGTTTTAAATGATATTTTCTATTAATTATACCATGTAATGCCAGACTATAATGCCTTTGAGGAATATTTCTTTTCTCAGAGTTGCATTTGGGAACTGCAATGGTTTGGCTGTTGTGGATTTTATGCAGAAGACAGTATTGCTGAGCATGGGAACCATTGACCTATACGGATCAAGCGATCCATACCAGCGTCAGCCCCGTTCTCCACGCAAAAACAAGCAGTTCACTGCAGGTAGGAGATAAAACACAGTTGTTTTGAGCTTGATTCATTCTTTATTTTCTTGCCTGTGGCTTTTTATAGTGCTTTTGAAATGCATGATTATCTGCCAGCCAGTGGATTTTATAGAATCACATGAGAGAAATCTGACTGCTCCTTAGGTACTGAAATTTCCTCAAATGCAAAACATTATATATGAAGCTTAATTGCTTGGGATGGTGGTCAGCAAGTAATCTCCCTAGCTGAGTCTCTAAGTAATTGTAAGGAATAGAAAAACTCATTGCCTTAAAGCTAGTCAACTCATGATATGCACAGTCAATATGCTGCTTTTTTCTAATTGCCAAATGCTTCAGACATAAATAAGATTTCAGTTTAAAGCAATATATATCCTCTGCCAAATCACATACTTTGGTCTTTAAATAAACCTTTATGGTCAAAGGATTAACTAAAGAAACACATCCAAGGGATATCTTCATTAAGTAGCTGAAGCAACTTAAGATAGAAAGTAAACATTTTTATTCTTCTCCTTTGGATATAGACCCTAAAGCTCTTGATAGAAGCTTATTAAATCCATCTGTGATTTTTTTATTTATTTTGATGTCAAGAAGCATACAAGAGACATCAGTAAGCATTGCATGATGGAAATAAGTTTCCACCAATATAATTAAACTTTGCCATATGTTTCTGTTAATATAAAATCTCCATTTGTGTCAGAAAATTAGTAAAATGAGTATTTTATATTTGTGTGAAACATTTTTGTCTATATGTTTCATTTTTACACAGTTAAAACAGTCTTATTGTCAGACACAGTTGTGATATTTTAAATGTAGGTAACAGAACAGTTTGGATGAAAACTTTCAGGGTTTATAATCTAGTCATGAATTTTGAAAAATGCAAATTGTAGTGTACTATTAATTTATAACAACTATGTGTTCATCAATATGTCCTACCTACACTAAGGCACCCAGTCATGTTCTCATTGGAATCAATGGAAATTTTGCCACTGACTTTGGGGGAAGAAACATTGGACTCTAAATTACTGAAACTTAAAGAAACCTCCATGTTCTACTTTTGTCCCTGAAATACTATTTACCTCACTTTACAAATATTTAATCTCATCGAGTTCAGTTCTCAGCTGTGCCAAGTGTAAAGATGAGGTAAACTTGCCACAGCTGAGGAGAACAACTCCTGGTCTGTCCAGGGGCCACATCAGCCCCCAGAATAACTTGGGGCTGCTCTAAGTTACCCATGCTTCAACCAGACATTGCAGCAACTGCACAGGACGGGGACAATGGGTGACATAGGCCTAGCTGTGCTAGCTGTGCACCACCTGAGGATTCACCTGTTGGGAGAAATCTTGGCTGCTCCTTTAGGGCAACATCCCAGCTGTTTTGTGCAGCTGATAGTTGAGCCCATCCTGTATAAATATCTACTGAAAATAACAGTCCTTTTTAGACCACTCATAAACATTATGCACCTGAATAAAACCTCAGCTGCTTTCTCACCATCTATCCCACACCCTTTACTTTTCTGGATTATTATTTTACTTGTTATATCTTCTGACCAGAGGGTAAACATCTGCTGAAATTTCTTCACCTTGGCTGTTCTAGATGCTGGTTATGATATCACATCCTTTCACTTTAGACTGTTTTTTCTCTCTTTCCTCTGCCTGCTGCTGATGCTGGTGTACTGGCATGTTCCAAAGACAACTTTTGCATGCGTGGCCTGTCTAACTTTTATCCAGATTTAACGAAACGGATCCGTACTTCCTATCAGAGTAAGTTCTATAAAGGTTAGGCAAACAGCTTTATCACAATCAGAATATGCCTGACTTAAACCCATATGTTTGTGCTCTGTAATGTGTTTCTTTAAACACATTCAGCATGCATGCAAATTTTTTATATTTTATTTTACAAGAAATGTAAACCATGTTTAGTGCTGACAATTGTTTTCATTACACCAACATTTCAGGTCTGTTTCCGTTGCCAGTGAAGTCAATGACAAAACTCCCATTGACTTACATGGGGTTGGGCCTTAAAACAGATTATCAAGTAATGTTAACTTCCTGATGATCACTAACATCCATTGTTTTTGTGTTAATTTTAACATGTATCTACGTACATGAAGCATCTCTTGTTTTGAGATGATGCTGCCCCAGTGTAGTTGTAAATAAATGATTCTACTCTTTTAGAAGGCCAGTGTGGTCTATAGGGCTAAGCTTTGGCGTGGGAGCCATGAATACTGAAGTTCTAATCCTGGCTATGTACTTGGTTTACTGTGTCACGCTGGGCAATGAGCCCATATCTTTGAGCCTTTGTTTCCACATGTGTAAAATATGTATTATAATATTTATGTGTCTCAAAGGAGGATTGTGAGGATTAATTCGCTAGTATTTGTAATATCCTTTCAAGATGTAAAGTGGAATATAAATTCTAATCACTGTTTTATACCCAGTGTGTGATGCACTAGGCTATCATATATTTTATGAAAATGACTTATATGGCTCTGCTGTGTGCCTCATAGGCTACATCTGCTCTTCAAGCTGGAGACATACCCACGCTAGCTCTGATCGAGTGTCAGGAGGTGCTAGCCACCCTGAGTACATACCTAAAGTCTTGGACAGGTACGTACTCGGGGCAGCTAGCCCCTCCAGCTGTTTGCATTGCCATGGCGACACTCTGTTTTTAGCTCTCTAGCTCAATCAGAGAGAGAACAGATATGTTTCCTGGAGCTGGAAGTTGCACCATCCCCTTCAAAGTGTAGACATACCCTTAATGAACTGGTCTCCAGGATGCCTCTTGCTCAACTTTTTTTAAACAAGTTTTCATAGCTTAATTGGCCTATCCAGTTGTTCTAAGTACTCAAGGAGGGCGAGATAACTAATGGGGTCAGTGGCTTGATAGCCTACTGCAAAGGATGTGTACATAATGCCATTAAAATGTGGAATTGTGTTTACAGTAGATGATCTGTTCCCTTTCTCCCTGTTGATTGCTTTCCACACAATTCCTGTGTACAGTATTTAGCCTACATGTAGCAATGCATTTTGTACTGAAAATGGGTAACATTTTTTAACATGTAAATCTTTTGTTCATTATGTGTGAAGCCAGTCATACATTTTTAATATAGAAGGGACAAAAGCTGGACTGGGAGGAAATAAATTGGGACAAGGAGCCTGTAGGGGGAGACTGGGACTGGATGTTGGGGAGGGGGAGAGAAGAAAACTGGGACTGGGAGACAAGAGTAGATTTGGACTGGCTGGGCAAAGGGACTGGAACTGAGTGGTCAAGGACACTGGAACTAGAAGCCAGGGAAAGAAATGGGGATAAGGGAAGCCAGGCAGCTCGTGAGTGGTGGGGAGACTCAGACTGGAGGAGGAGTCAGAATGTGAGACTGGAATTGGCTGGGCAAAGAGACCAGGATAAGGTGCTGGGGAAGAGGAGACACTGACATTGGGTGAGGAACCCAGAGTGGGAGATTGGGACTGGGAGTCAGTGGGAATGGGAAACATGGGTTAAGAGGGTGCCTGGAGGTGTGTGGGGTGGGGGGAGAGAGAGAGGTTTGGGTGAGGAACCTTGGGAGACTAGCACAGGCTGCATAAGGAGACTGGAAGTGGATGGTCGAAAGTGTGAGACTATGACCTGTTGGGCAAGGAGACTGGGGCTGGGATGAGAAATCTGAGGAGTGGAGATTGGGACTGGCTAGGTGAAGAGAATTGGACTGGAACAAAGAGTCCAGGGTAGAGAAGAGACAGGACTGGGACAGGGGCAATTTGGAGGGGACCGGGCAGAAGAGGTCAAGCTTGGGGGGAATGGATGAAAGAGTCTGTACATGCAAGAGGACGTGAGAGTCGATGGAAACTGTGCCTGAAACATATGAAGTACTATATAACATTAAGTGCTCTGAAAAATCAGGTTCTAAGTGTCTCAAATTGGACAGCTAAATGTAGTAATGTCCTTAATCTCTCTGTGCCTCAGTTCCCTGTCTATAAAATGGGGGTGATAATACCCCCTCCTCACCGCATAATGATGTTGTGAGACTAAATCAATGTTTGTGAAGCACCTAGATGTTATGGTGAGGAGATCCATAAAAAAACCCATGAGGAAATTAATAATTCTGTCTCCTGAGCCAGGTTTGAATAGTGTGCAGTAAATGAAGCCTGTTGAACAATCAGGAGAAAACAAAATATTGAATAAGTTCTCATTAAGCGAACACCATCCATTCTGTAAACTGACTGAGGCAGGGTCCTGTGAGAAAAAAAATGGTATGTGATCATGTAGTTAGAGCCTGTATCATAATTCTTACTGACAAGGAACAAATTAAGGTTGTACATTTTAGCATTTCCTAACTTTTGAGGGCTTGACTTTGCAACTTTAATAGTGTTCTTTTAATGTATAGGGGTTTTGTTTGTAATAGTATTTATAGCGGAGAGACCCTCCTTACAGGTATGTCATCCCTTTCCTTTGCTTTTGACTTAAGATTCAGGTGTAGTTTACAGCTTCTAACTTAATCATCAGTGGTTATCACCTTTAGATAACAATGCTCTAGTATATTTTTCTAGTGTGTAATATGTTGTTTGCACCTTTTTTACCTGAATATCAATTTTATAGTGGAGAGACATATGCCATCTTAACATTGAATTAATTTATACATCAGGCATACACTGGTAAATAAGTCACTGAGTATAAAACTTACATAAAAATGTTAAAGTCCTTTCATATCCCCACTGAAACAAGTAAATACTACTATTGTACCTGGATATCAAAGGGTATATAGTATTCCATAAATCAGGAAAACATTTACATTTGCACAGATAAACACTCCAGGAGTTAGGACTAACTCTACAATTGATGCTTATTCATTACAATATAGCTTTTATTTACAAGATTAACTCTTATTTCTTAAATACAGTACAATATAGAATATTTCTACATTAAATACAAAGACAGCATCTTGTAATTATTTTCAATTCTTTTATACTTTACATTAATTTCAATGTCATAACAGTTCAGTATGTCTTTATTGACATAGAATAAAATTTTCAAAAGCACCTAAATGCTTTGCTTTTCACCAAAGTTATTTAGGAGTCAATATCCCATTGAAGGTCATTGGATTTTACTTACTAAATAATGTAGGCATTTTTTTAAAATTCTACTCCCTTTTTTCTGTAATAAGTTCTCTTGTCCCTAAGATATATATTTTAAAGATTTTTGTCTTCCCTTTGTCTACATTTTCTTTTCAACCACCAGTACAGACTTTCTTCAGTGTAATTCAGAGGATGAGGAATTTGATTACAAAGCTAAAATATCTGTAACTGTAAATGGTCTGTATATGCCAATAAATGTTGACTGTCCCTCTGTTTATTAATTAATATACTGCAGTTTGTGTAAGAACCATATACTGTGTAATTAATATACTGTTACAAGATGCTATACATGTGTGCCTAATATGATTGATTGTACACTGAAACATTGTAAATTGGAAAATATATTTAAAATATATTAAATTTTTAAATATATTAACACCATATCTTAATGCCTACATGCCAGCGAGAAAAGGTTAGTTTTTATTTTTTAAGAAGAAAAGTATTTTTAAAAGGAACTTTGCTCTTCCAAGTCTTTCAGCAAAGTGGCAACAGTACATATCCATAATTGTGGAATGATTTGATTAGACAACACTGTTTCACACACCTCAGGAAGTCCATAAAAGGGAACCCTGCTCTGTGACTCTTGGGAGCTACACTGATGTGAAAGCTGGAAAGCACCTCTCCCACATCGATAACTCCTAAGGTGTGTCAGAGTGGGCCTCTTTCCAGCAAAAGGTACAAAGTGCACAGCAGCTAATCCTAGCCCCTTCACACCTTCAAGAAACTCTTTGGGAAAGGAACCCTCTTTTTGTTACATGTTTGTACAACGCCTAGCACGGTGGGGCTGGGACCTCTAAGTGCTACCACAACACACATGATAAATAATAAGTAGCTAAGTTAGCCATGCTTGTAGACACAGCACAGACTTTCACGCATCCTTAGCTATATGCAGTACACGGACAAAAAAACTTGTACACAATGTGCTCTATATACATACGTTGTTAGTTTCACAAAGTCATAACTTGGTCAATTAAAACCAAAATGATCTAAAACACCAAAAAGCACATCTTCTCAAAGATGGGGGGAGGAGAGTTTATATATTTTTCATTCTACTTGGACTCAACATTTACTGAATCATTGCTTCTGAAGTTTTCCAAAAATTTCAGCTTTTGGCAGAGGTTAAGCCTAGGAAATTTCTACATGAAAAGTAATAGTTTCAGAAAAGGTCTCAGCAGCTGAAAGCAAGACTTTAGTATGGAACAGAAATGCATCCTTAATTGTACTGGTCTTTGCTATTCCTAATATAATGTAATTTTAGTATCCATTCTCCTGAGATTTCCTGAAGAAAGGTGGCTAAGAGAGGGGTGACAAGGAAAATTAAATGCATAGACAAACTTTTATATGAAAAGACTTCAAAAAAAATTAGGACTGTTTACTTTAAAAACGAGACAAAGGGAGGACATGATAATATATAGACAGGAGATAATGAATGGCATAGAGAAAGCATGTCTAGAGCATCTTGCAACATAAGAACAAGGGGATACTCAATAAAATTGAAAGGTGGCAAATTCAAAACTGATAAAAGGAGATACTTTTTCAATCAATGTATAATTAGACTGTGGAACTCTTTGCCACAGGATGTAACGAGGTCAAGAATTTACAAGGATTCAAAGAGCAATTGGAACATTATATCAGAGTTATAATAGTTAATGCAAAAAGGAATTTAGAAACAAATACAAATCTCATGTTTCAACACTTAAACCATTCTCTAACCAGTGAAGATTAGAATAAGACTTCATGCAGAGCAAATTATCCCACAGCTGCCTGCGGTAGGGTTTTTTGTATCTTCTTCTGAAGCATCTGGTTCTGGTCATTGTCAGAGACAGGATTCTGGACTGGATGGACCACAGGCCTGATCCACTATGGCAATTCCTATGTTCCTACATTATGGAGCACCGTATTTGTTATAGGAGGTTGGCACAATGGTGATGAAGATAAGGAGGTTGTTACAATCTAATTGTATTTGCTTTTGTAGGTTTTTCAGAATGGTAATGTCTTATTAATGTGTTTTGTTGTGTTTCCTTTATTTTTAGTGGCTGCATAGTTTACACTGATATTGACTTTAATATAAAATGTTTCATACTCAGTAGCAAAATCTCACATTGACATGACATTAACTGGTAATGTCAACTGTACAAGATTTAGAAAACTTACCATAATCACAAATGTATCATAACAGAATGATATTCTTACGACTTTAACAGTTCCAAGTACTGTCGTTGTGAAAGGGCTTTTATGGGAGTTTTCACTTTTACTTATCTAAAGCCTATTGGAGTAGACGTAAACCATTCTTTGAATTATGTGTCTTAAAAGCCTTTAATAAATCTGACATCACTAAGCAACTTCAAGTGCAGTATGTTAGTGTCATGGATACAGGGCTAGCTGCATCTCTGTCGCCTTCCTGGTTTCTCTAAGAACACATACTCATGTGATTGGCCTCATGCTTTTACATCTCTTTTGGCAGAATTTTGCAAATCTCTCACTCTTAGGTTGGGCCCTGAGCTACAGTACCCTTTGTGTTGACTGCAGATCTGTCTGTATTCAAACACCTGCAGTTCTTCCATTTGAGAGCTATGATCTATGGTACATAATGACCAAACAGCCTCCTTACAACCAAAGTATGGTTTATTTTGTTGTAAGACCAAAGCTTTTAGAGAAAAAGGATTCTGAAGCAACAAACAGTAACAATTAGCCTTAGCTCTACCTTAGCTAGAGTCCTGCCATCCTGTGATAGAGACCTGTGCAGGCCTAGATTCTCCTAACACCCCATCAGAGTTCTTTTGTTCGTCTGTGTTTGTGGTCCTTGATCCTTCTGGTCAAAATCAGTCCTCAGCAGGAGACAGAGGCAAATTCATAAAAAAGCTAATAGTTCTAGCATTGTCCCTTAACCACTGTTAAGTGCTTACTAAGGTGGCTTCTTAAGCCATTCTTTTCCTTCCTGCCTGTATTCCCATACAGCCCTCTAATAAATTAATCCAGTAGATTCATACAGTAAACATCTCAATAATCAAGCCAACATATAATATTAATAAATTATCACAAAGCAGCTTCACATCTGTCCAATTAGATACCGTTCAAATACATTGACTAGCTCCTTAGTTTATTAAGCTGTAAAAATATCTTTGATTTAAACTTAATTGGAACTGCAGGTCTCCCGCACTTCTGAAAATCAGACCAATTTTATTTAGGAATGGAATTATGGATGTAGGACCCCAGATTCAGTCACTCAGGTTTGAAAATTTTGGCCATAATTCTCATGAAAATGACCAAGTCAGGAATGAACACATTTTCAAAACCAGTATCTGATTCTGAGCCTGCAGTTTTGCAGCCCCCAGCAGGTGCAAACAATACAGTTTAAAGGTTAAACTATATGGTTTCATGCAAAATCAAATAGATGCCCACATTTGATCATACTTCCATAATTAATTTCACCCAGAGTTGATTGAAAGTGAAAAATTAGAGGCAGTGCTGAGGTTCTTTGATCCTAAACATTAAGTTCTTGATAGCGACATTCCCCTGTGCAAGAGTTGGACACAATTAAAGTCCTAGCAATATTAGGTTGATTTATGCTGGAGTTTTTCTGAAATTTTCCCATAGTAGTTCTGGCACTGGAGCAGCTCCACCAGTGGTAGCAGCTGTGGAAGACAGGGCATTATATTTTCGGCTCTGTGTCCATCCCTGTTCAGAGCAGATCTAGATTATGTAGTAGTAAAAATGCCAGCAGCCAGTTCACACTAGCAGTCGCACTGTTAGCACCAGCGGGGTCACACCACTGCCACAGATATGGTGGGAAATTTTTCAGAAAATCCTGAGTATAGACAGCTTTCTAGAGACTAGGACCTCAGATGGGAAAAGTCCATAGTCCTGTGTAAATGGGAATGAATGTTGTGTTGCAGGAGGCATTGTACCTGTTTGAAGCACGGTGCCCCAGAGGTCCCAATGGGCAGTTGTGACTCTGTGTTATCCACACGGCAGTGTGTGGCTTACTGTCACAACTGAATCTCTAAACAGTGTCAATGTGTGTTTAAAACAAATGTATAAACTATTTTGTATCATAAACATTTAGTATTACTTTCAGATAGCGTTACATTCATCTTTCCATCTATTTCTCAAGATTAGCCATCATATGTGAATAAATATAAAAGCGCCTGATATATAAACGGTTGGGCTGGTATATTGTTGTTTTTGTCACCCATGCTCAATTTCCTCCTCTTTCTGTGTCACTATTTCTTTCCCAACTCAGTGGTTTTTTTTCTTCTGAAGTTGAAAACATGCAGGATTATTTTCATATCAATTTGACAAGGATGAGTAGGGTTGAGTCATACCACAACCATTTAACTTTCAAGCTTTATTTACATGATCTCATTTTTGATGTGAAGTCAGCCATGAAAGTAAAAGTGCACCCTGCTAGATTTTAACTTAACTTTTTAACTCAATTTTTTTCAGGCCTGACTGAACTCACTGACAGTCCTGTGTCCCTGGAGTTAGAGCGCTGCAAGTCTCCCACTTCAGGTAAAGGTGATTGGGATCTCTTCCTACAGTCTGTATGAGCCATTCATGTCATACTTCTCAGTGTTTCATTAATCCCTAGGAAGTGAAGTACATAGTCATTACATTTATAAAGAGCAGATTTCATTTGGAGGGGAGAGCTTGTGACATACCAAGGCGTGATGCTAAGACAGTACATTTAAATTAAAAGAAAGGTAAATTGAGGATGATATGTGGTGGGGGAAAGAGGGATGAAATCATTTGAACTGATAGTTTTTTGAAGGACAACATTCTGTATTTCACATTGACTTTCTCAATTTTTTTTGTTAGAGAATAATTCTTCAGATCATTAGCGAGGGCTTTCTAACTGGCCCTTTTAAGTGATGTTTTTAAAATAGGGAGGCTCTATGGCTTTTAAAAAATTGTGTAATAATTTGAAATGTTGTGATGTGGAGATGGTAAATTTTAACTCTTGGAAGTAGCTGAAGTCTATGAGTTTGACCCCTACGGTGAAATCCTGGCCTCATTGAAATCAGTGGCAAAACTCCCACTGACTTCAATGAGGCCAGGATTTTACCCCTAGTCTTTAGGAAGGTGGGAGTGTCACAGTTCAGGGAAGTTTCCGCTCAGTGGTTCAGCAAGGGCATTCGCTGTCAGCTTCCTGCTCCTCAGCCATTGTCTTTCTGGATGAAGTCCTGCATCATTCTGCCTTTTGACTAGGATAATGCCAGGCTGCACCATTCCCTGCTTTCTCTGTGTTTTTCCCAGCATAGACATGTTGCCCGATAACACCTGCTTGCTTGCTTTCAGAGAGAATTAGCAGGTGCAATTGGTACAGTTATAAATACCTATAAACGCCTATTTTATTTTAAGGTAAAAGCATTTCAGAGAAAACATATTAAAACAATAAAAGGACCTATACACGTGCTAATAAGTTTACTTTTGTTCACCCCAATCCTAACAGGGATTCTTGCAGGTTCAGTCCTTTTGATCCTATCCTAAAGATTGGGGCTCTCCATGGACCAGTGATCCTGTCCATTTGCTGGATCAGGAAAAGGGTCCTGAGACAGTTTAAACCAGGCTCTTTATCCAAAACCTCTTTCTATGTCTGTCAGTCTCTGGAGAATCCAGTTTGAACTAGTATATGCGTACCTTTCTAAAGGATGGCGTCTCTGGAGATGTTACAGCCTGAGTGAATTTGCCTAATCACCCCCTTATTTTCTCCTGTTTACCCTTCCCATGGAAATATGTATTATTGCACAGTAACACATACACAACTGTATTTTAATACACATTAATTCAGTCAGGTTTAGCTTTAATTCAGTAAAATTCTTTCAGGATATTGCTGTAAATTGTCAGTCTGGCACAGCAAATTCAGCTCTTTCCCTAGAAACTTCCTTCGTGATTGTCTATTCAGTATTGATCTGTCCAGCCTGGGTTCACTGCCTTAAAGGAGCATTGCCCAGCACTGTCTTCTAGTAGCTGGTCATTTACATTTGGTAGAGAGAAGCAGCTACTGCCCTAAGGCAGCCATTTTGCTTCTGGTGCTGCAAACAGCAACTTCTTCCATCCAGTTGGTAAGTATTTTTAGCTACTATCATATTTCCCTTTCTCTTATTCATGAGGAGTTAAACATCCACAAACATGGTCTTCAAATCTTCAGCCTTTGGGACCCATATTTTATTAAACTTTAAAGGGATACAGTCACTCCAAATCTGGCCCGGCAATTAATATATTACAAAACCTAAGATCAAGATAAATGTTTCAATGACTTTTTAAAAACTGCACCATAATTAGTTGTTTTTAAATAAAGAAACAGCCCCTGTAGTATTTGCAATCGAAACTTTGCAGATCTGAAAATGTGAAAATGAAACTGGCTATAACAATATTGCCAACCCCAAGAGTTCAAATTCATGATTTAGGCCCCAAAATTAGTAAATTGGCTTTAAAATAATAAATATGTGGTTCTCTTTATTTACCTTCTGGCTTTTGAGACAGTGGGCTTGTATTTTCAAACTTTTTTTGTAGCCATAAGAGCTAAAAACGTACTTTCTCGTTTTAATATAAGATGAGATTCTCACGTAGACCCTGAGCTTGCAACACTTATGTACGTGCTTAACTCTTGTAGGGGTGTGAGGTGTCATGGTAGTAAAGTTAAGTTCATAGTTTCAGGCAGCATTAGAAAAAATCTGCTTTAGATCAGTTGATTTTCAGTTATTTTGCACTGGAACTTACATTTGTTCTGCTGTTTGCCTTTTTGGGAAGCAGTAGTCAAAGTAAACCATGACTGATTTAGTCATGTCACCTATCTTAGTTCTTCAAGTACACCAATATTTATTGTATTTGTGTCTTCAAAATGTAAAACTTAGTCACCAGCTGAAATTTAATTGTCAGTGGCTGTCATTCAAAAATACTTCTGGTTTAATATAAAATGTGTTTTTCATATGAGCCATATTTAATATGTAAGAAAAGGTAATGGATTTACAAAACGTAAAAATGGTTCTGCTTAAGCATATTGGCTACGATAGGGGACCAATCCAGCACCCATCACAACTGAAGTAACTAAACTGTTAAAATGGGATTTCCATGGAATTTATGTGTGGAAATCTCCAAGATATGGAACCATTTCAAATCTTGATGTAGCCTCAGGGCTTCAGCAACCCCTGTAGTTATTGGCCCTTGCCTTTTATGAGGAGATGACTGGGGAATCTGCATTGTTATGGATTCACTAACCACAGTGCCGCTACTCCCTTTAATCCCAACACTGTTCATTTGATGTGGGAGCCCATGGAACTAGGCTCCATAGCGACCTCTGCACAGTCCTCGGATGTCCACCCTACCCACTTGTGCAAGCAAACCGCCAATCCACATTTACAGAAGGGGCAGTAAGACAAATACATCAGAAACAGAAAATCTATTTAGAGGACCAGAGTCACTCTCACTGGTGCAAAAGGGTGCGAATTTCTCTCCTTTGGCACACTGAGTAATTCACAGCCTCACTTCCAGAACAGAGCTTGTGGCTGGATTTTGTCTGGAATCGAGGGCCCTTTCAGTTGTAGCCAGGCCTCCATAAGAACTCTGCTGATGGAGGCTGCTTAGATAAATAGGCACATATCCTGCCGCACCACTCACAGTGTGATCCTACCCGGTGCTTTCCCTGCATTGGCTAACTCCAGGTTCCCCAGCAAAATGGTACTTGCAGCATCAAACCCTGCTCCTCGTGTATTTTCTACTTCCTGGCCCTTGGCACTGGTAGTATAAAATCAGGCCTTTTAAATACAATTTAATCCAGGAACACTCAAGAATTTCATCTAATTATCTGATCCTATTTTTCCACCAAAATTTGTCATTTGAGTTGTGTCACTGATGCCTCTACTTGTAGAGTCTATGCTGTGAATATTAGAACCCCGAGTTGATGCAGCATTGATGGAATACTCCTTATTTTATACATGATGACAGTGTCCTAGTTACAGTACAAATCCAACCAGTTCCAGTAGGCAATAATTTAAATCTATTCCATAGGATTATCTTTCCACTTAGTCTTGTTATATGATTTTAGAGGCCACGGGGATGCGGTGAATACAACTGGAAAATCATAATGCCATTCTGAATGCCCTTTGAACTAGAACATGGAATGACATGGCTTGATGGAAAGATTTCTCAAACTCAGTGTGCCTCATACTGTCTTTTGAGTAAGGGGAAAAAAATTCAAGCCCACACTTTGTTGGGATTTGGCGGGAGAGCTGGAGAGCAGTCTTTTTGCTAGTATGCCCATGCAGTTTGATTAGCATTTAAATGGTACAGTGTTGGATTCATGGTAATATAAATTGATGGGAAATGAATTTTAACAAAACAATTTGGAAAATTCTATTTGTATGTGGATACCTGGTTTGTGGCAGATTAAACAAAAAGTCTCCTTTTAATGGACTCATGAGTTAGTAAAAAATGCAGAATGTAAACAATTTTTAATGCGTCTCTCATGATGACAGTATGGTTTACCATACAGTGACATTTGATTGATTTATTGCCTGTTTAAAAATCTCAGGCAGTGGAAAGAAATATGTTGATTGATGTTTTGAGCTCATTCTTTGTGAGTGTTATTATGATGCCTTATTTTAACTCAGGAGTGCAAGATTCATTCTTTGAATGAAGAAAGCCAAATTACATTCTTCTTCGAGTGCTTGCACATATCCATTCCACTATAGGTGTGTGCACTCCTCCATGCATGGCTACCGGAACTTTATTTCCTTTAGCAGATCCCGTAGGGCCAGATCTGGTGCCCCCTAGAGTCCCGCACACATGCCGCGGTACATGAGGCACTGCCGGCTCTACGCCCCCTCAGTCCCTTCTTTCCACCCATGACGGTTACTGGACCTGCCTGTGCTTGCACTGCAAGCGCTTAATTCCCCGTGTTTGGACTTTAAGTAATGATTTTTTGTCTTAGTTAGTTAGTTAACTTAATAACTGTTGTTAGTGGTAGTTAGTCTACAGCGTGAAGTAGTCTAGCTGAGACTTTACTGGGAGCGGGTATGCTCCGGTCTCATGGCTTCAAGCCATGTGCTTTCAGTGAGAAGGCTTTCCCGCTAAGTGACCCCCTGCCTGAAGTGCGGGGAGGGAGAGGGAGGGGGGAACCCTTGTAAGGAGATGAATGGATCTGCAAGGCTTTTGGACCTCCAGAAAATCTGCCTGAAAGTCTCGCTCATGGAGCTCCTGACTGGCTCCGAACCAACCCGCTGCGGTACGCAGCGTGCCGCCGGTGCAGAGGGCACCGTCGGCACTGACCCATCTTGGCACCATGAAGAGACGGTATCAGCGCTCGGAGCGTGGATACTCCCCCGCACTGTCTAAGCAGGCAGGGGGTGGAGCACCGATCCGCTCCCAGCGTCTCCAGCCAGGGAACTTTCCCCGACTCTTGGGAGTGGGGGAGCCCCTTGGCACCTAATGGCATCATCAAACTCAGAGGCCATCGGTCGGCAAGAGCCTTGTTGGCCTTGCATATGCCACCGCTGCCCATACCTCCACGAGCGAGAAGGGGCTGGCGTTACGGAGGGAGCCCTTATTGGGACCCCCTGAATGGCTCAGGAGGTCCCTGGTACAGGGAGGAAGATCTCCTGCACACCGGTTTCCTAGGGTAGAGCAGAAACACTCCCCTAGAAGTTATCTCAGGTCGCGGTCACCAGACCGACCTGCATCGAGGCGGAAAGCGAAGTCACCCACCCAACACTGGTCTTGACCCTCAGGCACCGGGTGAGGTCCATCCCACCGCTCCGGCAGCGGAGAGTTTGCCCGCAATGATGCAGCGCTGATCCCGGTCACCGGAGACAGTCACGGTACCAAGGAATTCGCCGGGTGGGGCCAAACCCAGTTGCCGGAGACAGACTCAGCACCGAGGATTCGCTCTGCACTGAGGCTGCGCTACACTCAGTGGCTGGAGACAGACTCGGCACCGAGGAGTTCGCCTTGCACTGAGGCCGGGCAGAACCTGGTCACCAGAGTATAACTCGGCGCCGAGATGCATGCAGAGCGCAAAGTCCTCGGTACCGGGATGATGCTCAGGTAAGCCCAGCTTGCCGAAGCATTGTCCGTACGCCTGCTCTGACCGTGGTACCCACGTCAAACCTGGTAGTCGAGGTCATTGATGTTGAGGGGATGCTCTCTGGAGCGACGGTACTGCACAGTGAGAGCCTTTGGGGCACCTCACCGGGGTCTTTTGATGGTGCCTCAGTGTCCCTTTGGGGATGTAGTAGCTGGGGGAGCCACCACCAACGAAAGGTGCCAGAGCTCCAGGCACATGTAGCCCCGGATGACCTCAGAGGCAATGGTCACCCCAATGGCTGTATGGAGGCCTATGGGGTTTCCTAGGGCGGGATGGGACCACAGTCCGTCAACCCCTCAGGGATGCAGTCAGTGCCTCAGATACAAGGAAAGGGCCACCATTCGCCCTCACATGACGACTTGGCCCCATGGGCAGGGACTCCTGTGGGGACTGCCTGTCGACAGGAAGAGGTGCTGCGGCCTGCAGAACCATCCCCCCCCATTCTCCCTGCCAGTTGAAGCACGCTTCCGAGCCCTGGTTGATTCTAGGGCACACTGGGAACTACTCAAGAGATGGCCTCCACCTTGGGGCTGGAGGCGAAGGAGCTAAAGGGGCGTCAGATAATCTCTTTAGTGTGCTAGCGGTGGGCCCCCACAGTGTGGGTAGCCCTCCCGGTCTACAAAGGGGCGCTCAGGATAGGGAGGGCCTCATGGCAAACCTCCTCCTCCATAGCCCGATACCTAACTGAGTCGAGAAGAGTATTACACCCCATGCAAGGGGCTTGAATACTTGTTCATCACAAGTTCATCACAAGTCCCTGGTGGTGGTTGCCGCCAACCACAGGGATAGGCAGGGCAGCCGTACTCTACTCCAGAGAACAAGGGCGATTGCAAGTCAGACTTGTTTGGAGAAAAATTTTATTCAATAGCACTACCAGCAAGTAGAAGGTGAGCCCTTGGGGGACTCAGTAAGCTGCTTTGCTGAGGCTCTGCCTGGTAGCAGGAGCTGAACTTGTATACCATTGCAGAAGAGGGTACCATGGGAGGTAGAGCAGCACTCCAGTCATCCTCAGTTGCTGCTGATTCTGTGGGCAGAGCCATACTCCCGCCATCAGCATGCTCAGAGGTTAGTGGCTGCAACCCCAGGTTGTCCGAAAGGTCCAGCAGCCCATCCGGGGCCCTCCCTTGGACAAGTCAGCCATGTCTTCGGTTCAGATGGATGCGAAGCTGTGTGGTCGGAAGGACTTCAAGATCACGCTCTGTTCCCTGGGCCACTACACGCCATAGACCTTTAGATGTCAGGCAGGTCCCAGGGACAGCAGCAGCAGAGCTGTCAGCCACGGCTGTCTCGGAACCTACGGGCAATGGGACAGAGTCAAGGGGCCTAGGAGACACCATCCGCCCTGAGTGGCTCCTTAGGCCCTCAGTAAGGGTCATCTCAGCGATAGGGCAATCGCAGCGCCCTAGCCTCTACCCTCCTTCCGGTTTGTGGGCCAGGATGCCTACAGGCCACTGGGTCCTTGATATAGTTCGGCAGGCTAGGCCCCCCGGTCGTCTCCACCCCCTTCCCCCACGACACCTCCCCCTTCCTCTCTCTCAGTGGCAATTCCACATCCAAGAGGTTGAAGCCGCCTCAGCCCGGAGCAGTGCGAAAGGCCCCTCGGGGCACGGCAGAAGAGGTCCTACTCCAGGTACTTCCTCGCCCCCGAGAAAAGGGGATTTAAGGACTGTCAGACCTATGTCATCTCACAAATACTGCAAGGGACTCAAGTCTTGCATGGTCTCCTCAGCTACAGTATTGGATACAGGAGCCTGGTATGCCTCCCTGGACGTCAGGGACACATATCTTCAACGCTTCCTTCACCTTGTAGGGTTGGCTACCTCTAATGCTTTACAGCTTTACCCTGTGGCCTGTTCTCGGCCCCGAGGGTGTTTACCGAAGGCCTGGAAGGGGTAGCTGCACACATGAGAGAAAGGGGGTGCAAGATTTGCCCATACCTGGATGATCGGATGATCAGAGGCAGGTCCAGGTCCGAAGTCCAGAGCAGGGCGAGCCAGTCAAGCGCCACTTGTGGCTGGTGGGTCCTGCCAGTAAACAAACAAAGTTCACATTGACTCAGGTGCAGCCTATAGAATGCATCGGCATGACTGGTTGCTTCCCGGGCCAGAGCTCCTTGCCCCAGCCACGCTGTGAGGCAGTGTCCCTCAGGATGGCCGACCTGCACAAATGCCCTATGACAGCAGCCAAACATTGCCGACAGCAGGTAGGTCACAGGGTGGCCTGCACCTATGTGGTGAGGCTAGCTAGCCTGATGCTTAGGCCGCTTCAGTCTCCACAAGCCTTGGTGTACAGTCCGAGCAGGTAACTTCTGCACCGGGAGGCTATGGTCCCCTCCCCATCTCTAGACTGGTGGACGACTCCTTGGGATTGTGAAGGGGCGTTCAATTCATGGAGCAGGCTCCTCCAGTTACCCTGATATCGGACGCCTCGGGCAGAGGGTAAAGTGCAGTATCAGCGCTGACCTCGGCTCACAATGCATCTGGCCAAGGGAGGAGAGAAGTCGACACACCAATGTAAAAATCTGCGAAACATTCACAGGGCTTGCAGAATATCCCTCTGCTTTATTGAGGACAGGGCAGTACGGGTGCTGACAAACAGTGCAGCGACCATGTACTACATAGACAGGGGGAGCCCATTCATCAGCCTTATGAAGGGAACCTATCGGTCCTTAGGACCTGGTGGTGATCACCTCCCAGGGGTGAGGAATGACGAGGCGGACCATGTCAAGGGGTCGCTCTTCCTCACCACGAGGAGTCACTGTGCCCATTAAGGGCATCTACGACCGACTGGAGGGGGGGTTTCCACAAGGGGAATCTGTCTGTATTGGACTGCAGCATGAGGTATCCACAGTGCTGCTGTCTCCGTGGTCAAGGGGCAGGGTCGATTATCAGCGCCATCCGTCTGTAGCAGTTAGAGAGCTTCATATTCACTTTCCCACCTTTCCCCTCCTGCATATAGTCCTGCTAAAGATGAGGAGGAGTTAAACAGATGCCATCTCGATTGTTCCAGCCTGGCCACACCAGCACAGGTTCAGCATACTGCTGGATTTCTTGATAGCCCACCTTAGGCACCACAGAGAGTGGCAGATCGGTGGCCAAGAGACGATGAGTGAGCCGCTCAGCGCAAGTCCAGTGAGTGCTGCTGGGTAGCAGGAAGCCCTCCACGTAGGTCATGTGCCGGGTTAAGTGGAAGTGGCTGTTGCCTGCCGGGAGGAGTCCTGGGGTATTCTGCCCAGCCTCTCACCAGTGCAGGCAATCTGGGAAATACTTGTCATAGTTAAAGCTCCAGAGACTGGCTGCAGCCTCCCTGAAAGCCCACCTAGCAGCCATATCAGCCTTCCATCAGTCGCTGGAGGGAGGATTGCGGTTCTCCCATCTGATGTTGGTTAGATTCCTGAAGGAGGTGTGAGGCTCTATCCGTAGGTCCGTGACCCTGTCCCTCCCTGGGATCTTGACCTGGTCCTTCCCGGCCCACGGGGCCCTCCTCTTGGAACCCACAGCATCATGCCCTCTTCTCCTGCCTTCCGGGAAGGTGGCCTTCCTGGGGGTGTTTACCTCGGCAAGGAAGGTCTCCAGGATCAGGGCTCTGACCTTGTAGCTCGCCCCCCCCCCCCCCACTGTATTCTATAAAGATAAGGTTCGGTTGAGGCCGCACTGGGCCTTCCGGCCCAAGGTGGTTTCCCAGTTTCATTGTGACCAGCATATATTCTCCCTATGTTTCCCTGAACCACACGGTTTGGAGGAGAAGAGAAGGCGGCACTCATTAAAAACATGAGAGGGCCCTGGCTTCTACATCAGGTGTACGAGGCCATTCCGGAGAGCAATGCAGCTCTTCCTCGCAGCAGCCGACTGGATGAAAGGTTCACCAGTCTCCGCCCAGCGCATTTTCCTTGTGAATAACTCCCTTCATCGTGTTCGGCTATGGGCAGGTGAAGGTGCCGCTTCCGGGCACCACCACAGCTCACTCAACAGAACTCAAGCTCCATCTACAGCTTTCCTAGCAGAGGTGCTAGGGCAGGGTATCTTCAGAGCAGCTGCCAAGCTGGCGGTACATACCTTCACGTCCCACCATACCTCTGTCCAACGGGCGCGGGAAGATGTGGCTTCAGCGGAGCTGTGCTGCAGGCAGCTCACCACTAACTCCTACCCATTTCCAAGGTACTGCTTGTTAGTCACCTATAGTGGAATGACATGAGCAAGCACTCGAAGAAGAAAACAAGGTTACTTACCAGTAACTGATGTTCTTTGAGATGTGTTGCTCATGTCCATTCCACAACCCACCTCCCATCCCTGCCACCGGAATTGGCGGAAAGAAGGGACTGAGGGGGCGTAGGGCTGGCAGCACCTCATATACCACAGCATGTGCGCGGGACTCCAGGGGGCGCTAGAGCCGACCCTATGGGGTCTGCTAAGGGGAAAAAAGTTCCAGTAGCCATGCACGGAGGCGTGCACACACCTATAGTGGAAAGGACATGAGCAACACATCTTGAAGAACATCGGTTACTGGTAAGTAACCTTGTTTTTTCATTTATGGTCTATGATTTGGAGTTCAAAAATTAAGGCTTTATACTACCTTCACTCTACAGGTGAACTATAAGTGCTCAGTATCTCTCTGAAAAACCAGGCCATAAATTCTGAGGCTTCAGATGAAACTTTTATGCCCTGAATCAAGTAAACGAGGTAGAGATTTGCTTTGACTGTGTTTCTGTTGTGAAATCTGACAGAATAATAACATAATATGTCATGGTTGCAAGCACCTCTTTGTCTCTTGAAACGTATAATTAGGGATTTAATGCTATCTTGGTGGCTTAATTGGATTATTAATGGTAAACTGTATGGCTAATGTATAGCACACTAGAATGGGAATCAGGAGACCTGGGTTTTCACTCTGGCTCTGCTTCTGACCAATTGTGTGCTTGGGCAAGTCATTTAATCACTCCGTGCCTATTTCCCCCCACACACCCTTTGTGTGTCTTATCTATTTAGATTATAAACTCTTCAGGGCAGGGACTGTCTTTTACTATGTGTCTGTACAGAATCTAGTTCAGATGGGTATATAATTGGGGCAGTTAGTCTGCTCTTAGTTATACCTGTGCAACTTCCTATAAAAACAGAGGGGAATGGCACTTAAGAAGGGGGAAGCAAGGGTGGAGTGGTCAGAGGAAAACAACATGAGATTAAGAGAGAAGAGGACAGAAGGAAAGGGCTTAGAAAGGAGAGGAGGAGGGCAGATGCAGCTATTTGATCAGCCTGTCAGGTTTTTTAGAATTACATCCTCTTTCAAATTATTCCAACAGTTTCTCCTCCTGGCTGCAGGATATGCAGAGTGGAAACATTCTGACTGTGACTTCTTGCCTGTTTTGCTGTAGGGTCACAGTTTGTCCAATTAGCTAGCTAGAATCATTGGTATATGAACAATCTATTCCCACTTGCCAGAGGAGTGGAAGTGAATTGAACACAAGAGGCTGTCTTGGCATCTGGAAGTATGAAATGGTGTGGTGGGTGAGTGTGTGTGGCCAGCCAACTTGATTATTGCCACCAAGAGCTACCAGGCACGTGAATTCAACATCCTTAATCAGAATCTAACTTAAGCAACAAGATCACCAGGGAATAATTGAACCTGTGACTGTCACAACCTTTTTTGCAATTTGTTCTTACAGAGACCTATTGAGATGGGTTCAGTTTAACTGTCTGAGATATTTTTGTTGGTTTTTTAATTAGGCCAAACTCTTCAAACTTGGGTGCGTAGAGTTAGGCCCCTACATCCATATTTAGGCACCTGAATAAAAGTAGCCTGATTTTTCAAAGTTGCTGAACACTTGCAACACTGTATCTTCCATTCAATTCAGTGCCTTTTAAGGATTTTCAACTTTTCTGAAAACCAAGTCACTTTTGTACAGGTGCCTAGTTATGGGTTTAGGAGACTAATTCTGGGCTAGAGCTGTGTGATAATGGTTTTTTTGATTCGATGGCAATTCCAAGAAGTAGAGGAAAGATGTGTTCCATGTCAAACTGAAAACAGATTTTTAAAAAATGTTTGGTAAATCAAAAAAGAATATTAATTTAGGTCAAGTTAAATGTTTCATTCAACCTGAAATGAAACATTTGTTTTGATTTCAAGCATTTTTTTTTTTTTACATTTTTCATATTTTAAAATAAATGTATAGGAAATTTTTTCACAAAAAGTTGTTTCAAACAAAAACACTGAAACATTTAATTTAAAAAAATAGTAAAACAAAAGATTTTTTGAGGGAGGCTTGACACAAATAATTCTGTGAAACCTATACGAATATGCAAAGTGTTTGTGTCAATGAATCTGCATTTTTTTCTGAAAAAAAATGTAGCCAAAATTTTTTACCCAGCTCTAAGCTTGGTACCCAAGTTTGAAGATTTTAGACCTAGTGTTTAAAAAGTCAGATTAGTGAATTTGGATAAAGTGTCACATTGGCTAAGAGAAGTAACCACATATCAGCTCAGTCTCGTTTAAAAAAAGTCCTTAATCAAAACTTACATGGATTTGAAAGGCAACTGCAGGATGGGGTTCTAAATAATGTAATAAAATAAGATAATAAAATTAGCTGATTAATATTTAATTGTTCGTTTTTATTAACAGGCAATATAGGTATGATTTGAACATAAAAAAGAGTGGCATGCATTTCTGAAAACAAAAATGAATTATATAATTAAAATGAAAGTCCTGCATTGGAAAAACAATCTTCTAAGTACTTAATAAATGACTCCCTAAGGCATTTTGTCCAAATTCAGAATCCTTTTGACTGCTACAAGGCATGCTACATTTGAATTTCTCTCTGGTGCTTGTGGCTTAAAATGTTGTTTGTGTTGAAATAATACTGAAGGAAAAGTTTCTGAACAAAAGCAAAATGAGAGATTCTTAACTCCAACAATTTTCAGGTAATCTCTCATTAAGTTTTCAGCAAATGAAATAAACTGAGTATAGGGTTTTGATTTCTAGAAAATATTAAATTTTATCTTAAAGCTATTTCAATGCAATCTGTTCTCTCATCTATAATATGTGTGCTGCCTCCATCATATATGCAATAAGCCCACTCCTTTATGGTTGATGTCTTAAGGTATGATGTCATCAGAACCCATTGACACAGTAGCATCCTCTTATTAAATTGGTTTCCAGGTATTACAATTCCTTTTGTGATCTTCTACATCATCAATGTTTGCAACATTTGCCTTAATCTCATTTGCCTTTTTGTTATGCCTATCATAGTAAGGTAAGATATTGCAATACACAGCAAAAACTTTGTAAAGGACCATTCACTTCTTTCTGAACACAACATTTGAGCACCATTTCAGCCTTTATATGCTGATATAAAATGTGCAACATGATTTTAACCAGAAGATGGCATGTTGTTCTCCCACATTCCTTCTTCTTTCTTAATTATTAACAACTGCCTTTCTCCTTTTTCTGTTGTTTCAGTTAAAGGATCAAGAAAGTTAAGTCTGCCAACAGATCTTAAGACTGATCTTGGTACGGTAGGCGAAAGCCAACAGTTTTAAGTTTCCTTACATTCATTTGGCAAAACATTTTTACCAACTGATCCATAAAGTAGCACGATGACCTTTGAAGGCTTTGTTTGAAAAGGCTTTCTTAAAAACCACCTACTAACCCATACAGTTCTGTTGGCAGCATTCAGCATTTTACTTGTTTAACACTCATTTTTCATTTAATTACATTTTTGCAAGTCATTGCACACTTGGTGTGTAATTTTTTATAATGAAATTACTTCAGACCTTTGGACACATTCTGATTGATTGTCAGTGATGTTTATCTGTGTCTTTAACACGCAGTGCATGAACTAGTCTATTTTCCTAATTTTATGTATAAATTCCATTTCATAAACGTGATGAGACACTTAGGCCTATGTATTTTATACTGACTATTGCACTTCTCTAGCGTCGGGTCAGGTCTCGGCCATTTGTGTTTCAGAACACCACTTGAAACATACAGTAATCAGCTCTTAAATACACTTGAATGATTGTTGTGTCTTATTCCTCAACTAACTTCTTTAATTATTTTAGTGAAGTGGAACAGTAAATGAGGGCAAAACTTGAGCCCAGGGAGCCTAAAACCAACATTTAAAAGAGGCCAGATTAACTGAAAGTAATTGGGTCGGATCATGCCGTTTTAGAGAAACACATGAAGGGGGCCCCAGGCATAGATGTCCCTCCTCCATATTTAAGGTGAGCTTAGCATAGCACCATCCCCTGGTCCCTATCCCTCTTCTGTGGTCTGGTCTGGGGAATGGTAGGAGTCAGGGTGAGCCAAGTCAAGTTTATTTGGTTTAAAAGGCTCTCACAAAAGATTTTTAGAAGAAATATCTTATAAAGACTCTCAGTCATGAGAAGTCTATTTGGCTCTCAAACTGTAGTAGTGGTATTAAGGGGAAAAAGTAAAGAAGAGTGACACTGGCAATTGCTGTCCTGTAACACTAACTTTTGTCCCTAGCGAAAGAATGTTGACGTCACTTGATAGTGACTCCTGAAATCTGAACTGAAAAATTAATTTAAATTGGCTTGAATAAAAACACTATCATATGGATTGAAAACTGGATGCCAGAGCATAAACAAAGGGTAATGCTACGTGAAGTCTGGCATTGGAAAGAGGTGTCTGTTGGGTAGAATAGTAATCAGCACTAAGACCGTCTTATTTAATATCTTTATCAATGATCCAGGAAAGGGAATACAAAGGATATTGATGAAATATGCGGTTGATACTAAATTGTGTGCAGCTGCAAACCCCAGTGAGGCCAGAGAAATGATACAAACTGGTCTAAAGAGGTAGGAAATAATAGGGTAGAAATAATAATAAAATATGATTCATTTTGAAAAAATAGACCTAACACGTCTAGGGAAATTAATCCAGTAATTCAAATTTCAGGGGTCACTATTAAATGTAATACTAAAATCCAAAAACACATGTAAAATATTTTTATGTCCACCCATTTTGTAATTCTAACAAAAAAGGCAATCAAATTTTCTGACATGATTTATTCTTTTGAATCCCATTCTGCCTGTTGTTCCAATACTGTCTGGATGTGCGAACAGTTCTTTTTACATTATTTTACTAGGTATGGAAATTAGTTTTACAGGACAATAATTGCCAGGATAACTTTTCTTTCCTTTGTTTGAATATCAGTACTACAATTTCTTAACTTCCAAGTTTTCTAGTGCCTCCTTCTATGTGATTTTTCAAGCATAATTGTAAGGAGCTCAGTAAATTCATTAGCTAATTCTCCTCACATTCTAGGATGCATGTAATCTTTATTAATAGTTATAGTTTCTCAGTATTTCCTTGCCTATTCTTTATCAATAATTAATAGTTTTCCAAGATCCTCAACCTTTTATAACAAAGGGAGTATGTTTTTTCTCACCGCCCTCTTGAGGAACAGCTGTGCATCTGTTTACCTGTGCATGTCTCCTAGTGAGAGAAATTGGAGTGTGCAAAGTGATATGGCTCCAAAAAAGATCAATGTAGCTTTGGACTTCAAGTACAGATGCCTCATGTTGGATCAGAGAAATAATAACTCCCCTCCCTACAGCTGTCTTGCAACCACATGTGGCATATTAAATTCTGTTGTTGGCTTTATCAGGAAACTGTTAACAAATTAGAGGAAATTTAGTGAACAACAAAATAAAAGATTAGGGGGTGGGAAAAACTGATTGGCAAGACTGAAAGAGCTAAATAAATTCAGCTTGGCTCATTGACTGTTAAGGGCGTGGGAGACATGATAATGGTCTAAAATATACAATCTGATGAGCTGTTCTGGAACCTTCCTCATTTGAAACGTTTAAAACTAGGCTGGAGAAAAAAAATGTACTTAGAGCTAGATCCACAAAGGAATTCAGGAATTTTAGCTCCTAAATCCAAAATACAGATCCTCAAAACCCTTGCCACCTACCCCTGTAGGTTCCTAGATTTCCTAGTATCCTAAAGTTCCACCAGTAAAATCCCCTAACAATCTGCTCCTGAGCATATACCTAGCTACCTCAGTCCTGACACTCAGCCACTTAAACCGCAGTGGGATCCTCAAACCAGCCATTCCCCCACCTATCTTGCCTGCAGCACCCTAGCCAGTGGGCATGCTCAGAGGCTGCCTAACAGATTGGGTCCACTATAAAATGCTGCCGGAGGAGGAAGTGCCATCCCACCCATGCCCTTTAATTCAGTGGTTAGTGCACTAACCCAGGAAGTGAGAGAGACAGTTTACATCCTCCCTCTGCCTGATAAAGACCAGAGAATTGAACTCTCATCTCCCACCTTTCCGGTGAGTGCCCCAACCATTGGAGTGGATCTCTCTCAACCTCTCCTGTTGACACTGTTTCATGGTGTATAAATAATTAAACATTCATTGGGCCAGAGAAAGAGTGAGAATGACTCTATAGCCCAGTGGGTAGGACGCTCACCTGTGATGTGGGAGACACAAGACCCTGTTCAGATAACTATTTAATTAGGTATACAAAGTGGAGCAATTTCAACAGGACAGATTGAGAGAGACCCACCCCAGACTAGGTGCCTAACTCCCTTTGAGGGCTGGTGCTTAGACTACACCCCTCTCCTCGGTATTAGCTATCTTAGGCAGCCCTTCACTCAGCATGCTGGCGTTTGTGGATTCCATTCTTAGAGGCCTAACTCTCACTATGTATTATATAGGGAGTCTGGGCACCATACTTAGGGCTATGGATTCCAGTAGGTGGCATGGCATTGCAACACCTAGCCCAAATCCCATTTGTGATCTAGCGTTTAGTGTACTATAGGTGACAATCCTGACTCTGTAGGATGATGGACTGGATGATTAATAGGTCTTTTCTATCTCATTTCTGTGATTCTCTGATTCCAAATGAGCATGTTTCTCCTATTCCTTTACCTCTCTGTGTGAATTATCTCACAAGATATGTTCAGTGTAAGCTAACAGTGAGACAGAGGGCCTGTTTTATTGGGCTGCCCTGCAGAGACTGATGGGCCTGAGTCAGTTTCAGACATCTGTTAGGTATTGTGGCTGGTTAGACAATATGCCCATCTGTTGTCTATGACTATCAATACCATATTTCCTAAATGCTCTCCCTCATATGCCATCCTTACAGGTTGGCGTGTAAATAACTTGTGTGACCTGTCTGTGCCGAGGGTAGCCCACTGAAAACGGCCACATCAGGGCAGGCTGCAAAAAGGAGACCAGATTCTCCCAAACTGGTGGCTAACACTGCACTTAGATTCCCCAACCAGCCACAAACAGTGCTTCTGATTCCCCACACTGGTTATCAAGAAGCTAAAACAAAAAGTTACACAGGCCCCTTTATTGCATTTCAATCTCTGGTTCCCAATCAGCAATTAGGTCCAGTAAAGAGATGAGTTATGTAAAATTCTATTCTTTTTACAAAAAATTCTCCTGATCCCCAAAGGGTCAGCCACATTACCAGATCAATATTAGATAGGATCTTGCCCAAAATACCACGCTGCCGGCCAATCTTTTAGTAACTAAACCTAAAGTTTTATTCTAAAAGAAAAGAAACAAACAAGAGAGATGTTAAATGATCAAAGAGATCAGATACATCCAAATGACTTCAAAGTCCATATATATCAGATTCTTAGAAGAATTGTGGAATTTGCAGACTTGTACAGTTCCTCTGGAGTACATCCAGTACCTGGATGAGTCTGTCCTTTGTTTCACAGCTTCAGATGTAGATGATCCAGAGGTAAGAAGGAAGCAGGAATGAAGACAAGATGGAGAATGGTGTAGCTGCCTTATATACCTTTTCCCACAAACTCACAGCACATGGGCAGGGAAAAGCCTACATGTCCTGATGGCTCATAGGCATATTCCCTGGCTTCTCTCCCTGGGCTCATTGTATAGCTGACATCCCTTGACGAGTCGTCAATGTGACACTAATCTGCCGAGGGGTGTAACCCATTAGCACAGCAAAAGTTTTTGGATATAGATATATCACACATATCCATAAATTACAGTACAACAATTATACATATACATAAACAATATTATCATATTCAGTAAATCATAACTTTTACAATGGTGCCTGACATGGCATATCTCATACAAATAATTGCAATTTTGCAATATTGATATCAATAATATTATAAATGGGCACTCATATACCAGGCAGTGTAAGCACATGTAAGTTGAAGTCAGTGTTTTAGTGATAGTTAAGGATACGATTTGGTCATGGAGCTCATGGATTCTGTGACTTTCTGTGACTGTTCACGGGCTTCTGTGATTTTTTGTTTATTGCCCGTGACCCGTCCCTGCCTTTTCTAAAAATACCTGTGACAGAATCTTAACCTTAGTGATAGTCATTCCACTCTAAGGGTGATAAGTTGCAGCATGGAGAATTTTTTAAAATTCTGTGCTATGGCTGTGGCAGTGGTGAAGAAAGTTTTCTTCCCTTCCATATTGGCATCCATGAAGTTTCACCTGTTGAAACTTCGTGTATTAGGTTGTGGATAGCTTGGTGAATCCAGTCTACTACTGTCTGGAAAAAAAAAAGTAATGTTTTCTCACTGTGATGAGTTAAGCTTAGAGAATAAGATCTCAGGGTTCAAATGCCACATCATCTATATTTCAACCACTTTTGCTCCCAAAGGTTCTGTCTGTGCTGGCACAGCTTAGTTTGCCAGCTACTATCTGGTTGTTACCCATGCCCCTAATAGCTAGCAATTTCCAGCAGAGAGGTAGTGAGTACATTGTTGACTGGGATCATTAATGCCTTCTTAAAGGAGGACAGAAAGCCAGTATGTCCCAAACAAGGAGTTGTAAGTACCTTTCTCAAGAAACCATCTCTTGAAGTTGATGATCTCACTAACTATTGCCTTGTCTCCATCCTAGTTTTTTGCGACAGCATTGTGGTAAGGCATCTCCATTATCACCTGGAGTTCTCTGATCTTTTTAATCACCAGTAATACAGTTGTTGGACTGGCAAAGCCACTGAGTATACTTAGGTTTTATGGACTAACTCCTCGGAGCAAAGGTCAGGTGTCCATACTTGCTCTTTTAGATCTGTTGGCGGCATTTGATACCATTCACAAAGTCATTCTGTTCGCTTTGCTGGTGACCCTGGCAGGACTGCATAGTAGAGTGGTGTATAATTGCTCATCCAACCTGCAGGCTCTATTTACAGGGTTCCTCAGAGTACTAATCCGTCACCCTCTCTTATTCAGCATGGATTGAGGCTACCGGGGAGATGCAGGAGCCTGGGCTGCAGTTCCATCTGTCTGTGAATGATGTGCAGCTCTGTCACTTTCATGGGACATGAATCATATAATTACTTTGTTTTCCCATTGTTTTGAATAATAATAAATTGCCTAAGGCTTAATCCATTTAAGATACAAGTGGATGGTGGTTGGTTAGGGTGCAATTTAAGTGTATGGAAAAGAATAACTCCCCTCCCCATCACTGCGGTGGTCTGGCCATCCTTTCTCAATGTGGTTCATAATTTAGGGTACATCTGGATCTCCAGGTTTCTCCTGGAGTGCTAGGTGGTTTTGGTAGCTAGAAATGTCTTTTTTCATCTGCACTTGATAAAATGATAGCTGGCATTTGTCAGAGGAGAGAGGGGGATAGCAGAAACTCCCTGCAAATAGGAGGTTGGAGGGATAGGAGGGGGAGTGAGGTGAGTTACTAAGACTCAGATAGGGAGAAGGCAGCTGACTCCGGGCTGAGAAGGAGGATCCCAGGGTTTCCTACCTGATCCCAGGCCCGTTCCTAGCCCCCCTGGGTCCTACTTCCTGCCCCTTGGCCCAATCCTGGGCCCCACAGCAGCTGCTTCAGGTCCTCTAGGGGCAATATTCCATTGCAGGGCACTTGTCCCCCTATTTCCTTGCTTCTGCTGCCCCCAACATTTGTCTTAGATGTGGGACTTGTCTTAGTAAACTCTGATTCTGGAACCTCCATGTTGAATAATTGCTACGTGCTCTTTGTGAGATACCCCGGAAGACCACTTGGAAGTTTCTGCTACTGCAGTTTGTAGCAGCCCACATATTTATAAGGACAGGCCAGAAGCAATATATTATATCAATGCTCCCTGCACTTCCCTGGTTCTCTGTTAGTTTTCAGATGCAGTTCACTGAGCTGATATCTCTATTTTTAGGCCTAATGTGGTTTGATCCAAGCGATCTGAAAAGACCATTTGTCTCCCCATGGCCTGTTACAACAGTTTAGATGAATTGAGGGAATCATTCTAACCATCCCTGTATTTGATTATCTGGGGAATAGGAGAAGAATGGCGCACACGCTGAGTTGTCCTTTGGTCTTTGACTAAAAAAGGGCACCCAATCATCAGCCATTAGTTTGTTTTACCCCACTGTTTTAGTCTCCCACTGTTAAGCAGCTTCCTTCAAAAGATAAACATCATTTCCTAGACTTTAGCCAGGCATTTTTAGGCAGGGGAATACAATACAGATAGCATTTAGGGCCAAAAAAATCTGTCTAGTAAAATGTCTGCTGTTCAAATTGGGATAAAAGGGAGTGATATAAAATCAGTTATACATTTCTCTGTTGGCTTAGCGGGAAAGCTCATTGGTTCTCCTCAAGCAATTTTGCTGATATGTTACCTTTCACTCATAGCATATTATGTGAGTCATCTGTGTCTCCATTTCCTGAAGCAAACTACCTGCCCAAAAGATATTTTTAATATAACTGCAAAATAGCTTTGAGATTCTGCTGTTACAGGCATAGTACAAATACCGTCATCACATGAATAATGTGAAGATATCAATAATTTGATTAAAGATGAGAAAGACGTTATTTACCAGTTATACCTTAGTACACAGCGCTTAAGGGAAGCTTCCTCTATTGTGTGGTGACAGTAAGAGAGTGTAGCTATTATCTCTTCATTCTCCTGTTGAACAATTTGAAATCAAGCTGAATGGGGTTTTTAAACAGATGTTATCTTTCCACAGAATTATGGCAAAAATTGAAAAGCTACCTAAGATCACTTGTTTCAAAAGTAAATTCAGCAAGAGCTGCCAAGTGTTTTAAAAAAATCTTCTGTCATTTTGAAACGGAAATATTCCCTGAGGGCCTGATTTGACTCCACTGAGGTTTATCCAGGTGACTTCAGTGTGTATTGGATAAGGCGTTGAGGCCTAGATACACCAAGAGACAATGCACGAAGAGAGAGAGAGAGAAAAATGGGATCCACAAAAGCCAGCATGTTAGGCAAGGAGCCACCTAAGCTAGCCAATATGAACTGTCAATGAGGGCTTTGTCCTAGACCCCATCCCTTGCAAGGAGTACATGCTTAAGTCCTCGCTGCAGGGAAATGCCTGTCTCTGTTTGCTGTCCACAGGAACCCCTCTCCTGGAGTCAAGCAGGTTAGGCAGCTAACTGTTCTTGCAAGAAACAAAAGAGGGGGAGGAGTTTGTGCCTCCCTTGTAATTTATAGCCAATAATTAGAGGGCTCCCCTGAGATGCGGGAGATGCAGGTTCAATTTCCCCCTCTGCCTGATGGAAGAAGAGGATTTGAAGAGGGATTTTCTAGCTCTCAGGACAGAGCTCTAACCCCTGGGCTGTGGGGTACTGTTGGGCTCTCTGTCTGTCCTTTTGAAGCTGTTCCACTTTGGTAAATAATTTAAACAGTCATTGGAGCAGGGGTATGAGACCCTGGGTCTCACACCTCCCAGGTGGATGCGCTATTTACCAGACTATAGAGTCATTTTTCATTTGTTTTTTTGTTTTGTTTTGTTTTGTTTTTGGCCACAGAAATTATTTAATTATTATCATGTATACCTTTCAAAGTAGGGTGGTGTAAAATGCCACCAAATCAGAATTCTCAGTTCACACTGATGATAGTATTTCTATTTAGTTCACACTCACTTTGCACAGATATTAATAACTACACAAAGTGCAAGGTAGTTGAGAATCAGGCTCAAAGTGTTCAAAAAAGAATCTGAGAAGACACTTCTGATGTGGAGCCCAGAGAATTATTCATTACTTTACTTTAAATGTTGGCTCATCAAAGAACTATCACAAGAGTTAATTTATGCCCCTCTTTTTGAAAATGTAGCATCTGTGAAATCTGTTTGTTTCTATCAAAACAGCTCTTCTTGTATTCGTAACTTGTTCAAGAAGGGTTGGAAAGAAATAGCAAGTCTTCCTTCTATCCAGCCTTATTTAATTTTTCATAAACATAGGATGATATTAAAAACATCCACCGTTTTTTACAAAGTTTCTTTCATACAATAGTTTTACCCTAACAAAGAAATAGCCCTGCTGATTGCCCTTTAAATTCACATGAATCATAGAAATGCAGGGCTGGAAGAGACTCAACAGATCATTAAGTCAAGCCCCCTTTGTTGAGGCAGGATCAAGTAAACCTAGACCATCCCTGATACGTGTTTGTCCAATCTGTTCTTAAAAACCGCCAATGATGGGGATTCCACAACCTCCCATGGAAGCCTGTTCCAGAGCTTAATTACCATCATAGTTAGAAAGTTTTTCCTAATAGCTAACATGAATCTCACTTGCTGCAGAGTAAACACATTATTTCTTGTCCTATCTTCAGTGAACGTGGAAACCAATTGATTACAGTCCTCTGTATAACAACCTTAATGTATTTGAAGACTGTTATTACGTCTCCCCTCAGTCTGCTTTTCTCAAGACTAAACATGCTCATTTTTTTAATCTTTCCTCATATATCAGATTTTCTAAACCTTTGGTCATTTTGGTTTATTTCCTCTGGACTGTCTGATTTGTCCACATCTTTCCTAAAGTGTGGTGCCCAGAATTGGACACAGTACTCCAGCTGAGGCCTCACCAGTGCCAAGTGGAGGGGAACAATTACCTTCCATGTCTTACGTACAATACTTCTGTTAAAACACCCCAGAATGATATTAGCCTTTTTCACAACTGCATTATATTGATGACTCATATTCAATTTGTGATTGACTATAACGCCCCAGATCCTTTTCAAGAGTACTATTACTTAGCCAGTTATTTCCCATTTTCTAGATGTGAGCTTGATTTTTTCCTCCCTAAGTGTAGTATTTTGACTTGTATTTATTGATTTTCTTCTTGTTGATTTCAGACCAATTTTTTTAATTTGTTCAGATTGTTTTGAATTCTAATTCTGTCCTCCAAAGTGCTTGCAACCACTCCCAGCTTGGTGTCATCTGTCATAAGCATATTCTCCACTCCATTATCCAAGTCATTAATGAAAATATTGAATAGTACCAGAACTAAGACTGATCCCTATGAGACCCCATTAGATAAGCCTTCTCATTTTGACAATGAACCATTGATAATTACTCTTTGAGTTATGGTTTTTCAACTAGTTGTGCACTCAACTTATAGTAATTTTATGTAGACCACATTTCCCTAGTTTGTTTATGAGAATATCAGGTGAGACTGCATCAAAAGCATGACTAAAATAAAAATATAGTACATCTACTCCTTCCCCACTATTCACTAGGCCAGTAACTTTGTCAAAGAAGGAAATTAGACTGGTTAGGCATGATTTGTTCTTGATAAATCCATGCTGGCTATTCCTTATAACCATATTATCCTCTAGGTTCTTACATATTGATTGTTTAATAATTTGTACCGATATCTTTCCAGATATAGAAATTAGGCTGACTGAGCTCGTGTTCTATTTATTCCTCTTTTTAAAGGTTGGTGCTATGTTTGCCCTTCTCCAGTCCACCGGGACTTCACCCATTCTCCATGGGTTCTTGAAGTCTTGTTCAGGGCAAATCAGTTGATTTCAACTGGAGTGTTCCCTCGTGACTTTTCAGGCCATAAGAGTCTAAAGTTTGCTATCCAGAGGCCACTTTTGAAAATGTGGGCTTACGTGGCTTGTCCACTGTTTTCCAGAATGTCAGTGGCATTGTTAAGAATAGAAACCCAGAACCTGTTTTCCAGTTCTCTCTCCATTTGCCTGGAAACATTTCCTCAACCAGAGAACTGGCTGTGAAATTTTTGGCATATTCATTCAGACATGCACAGATATATATTATGTACAGTCCACCGCAATGCCCCTCCCTCCAGAATTGTAAGCAAACCACTCTTCACATCTCAAAATGTGCACTCCTCCATGAGAAAAATAAGACACATTTTCAGTGTCTTCTTGTCTGGTACCAGTCACAGATATGATGGCACCAATTTTCCTTCCAAATGAGAGTAAAGGTTATTTTATAGCTGTCAGACAATTTAGAAAGAGGTTTTATACTTTAGCAGAAATCTCTGAGCATCCTGTCAGAGAGTAAATGGCACAAAAATAGCCTAAGATTGTGAGATGTAAATTAGACCTGTAACTCATCTTAGCAAAAAAAAAGGCATGTGCTGTATGATTTTTTTTAATGACAGGAATTATGACAGCAAGGGGCAATGTTCTGACCTGAAATGCCTCACTATAAATGTATATATTTAATGCTTTATTATTTTTGAAATATATGGGTGATTTATTTAACCAAGAAGAATTTAGTTAAAGGCAAAGAGAAGCTGAGTTGAAATGTCTGTGACAGGAATAACAATGTTTTGTACAATTGCTACCTTTTATTTTCTCATTCTCCTAGGCATCAAAATCTTATTTTTCTCATAAAATGAAAATGATTACCCAGTTTATAATTTTGATAATATCTTCTTCTTTGACTGTGGACTCTGAGTAGCATTATCTCTTTTTAAGTTGGACAACGGGGCTAAGCAGTAAATGTTAGTCATAATATAATTATGAGTGGAGAGCAATAAAATCTTGCAGGTTTAGTAAATATCAATATCAGAGATAACTTTCCCTTCCTTCTCTTTCCCTTTGGTGCAGCCTAATGAAAGCTCATCACTGAGTGCTGTCAGAAGTGAGATGCTTTCTCTTCTTTCCCCTCTTCGCCTCCCTCTTCAAAACATATAAACACACATATAGCACCTTGCATTCTAGGATGCAATATTGATTTTCTCGACAACGTTTTGAATTAGATCCAAGTAAACTTGAGCCCACCCATTCTTGTCATTCCTTGCAGTCCCCAGGCTTTACTTTATGCCCCACAGTGAACTGCAGCAGCTGTTCTGTTTCCACTTCTTGGGAATAGGCCAACTCCTATCTCATACCTCTGGCTGAATGCTAGAGGCCAGGTAACTTTTCACCCTGGTCCGCCTCTTAGGATGTGTCTTTCCCTAGGGAAAAAAATGTGTGTTTTTACCTTGTGTTCATTAACATGTGGTACCTAACATGAGATAAAATCCTAATGAAGACAAAGCAGTTTGTAGTTTTCACACATGTTGTCAGTTGAACTAAAGACTATGATAGAGCGTGGAGTTTACTTTGACTTTCTACCTTGTTTTAAAACTACAGTTGCCTTGTCTTCACTAGGATTTTGCCTTGTGTTCATTACCAAGTGTTAGCTAACATGAAATTAGAATACCCCCCCCCCCCCCCCTTTTTTTTTTTTTTTTTTTTTTTTTTTACAGTAGAGGAAAGGCCTTAAAGACCAGAAGATATTCTTTGTCTCCAGGAACAGCCCACTGTGGTTAACTCAAAAGTTTCTTAAAGAAAGTGGTATTTATTAAAAAATCAAAAGGAAGCAGAATCATAACAGATCTAACCTAGGTTCTGGGGAACAGGCTTCCTAGATGGAGTATCATCTTGAAGTTCCTGTTAATTTAAACAAGGAATGTCTTACATTCAGAGTTTCTGAGTGTTTCTAATATTCAATGGTTAGATCTCTCTCTCTTCTCTTTTTCTTTCTCAGCTTCTGTGATGGAGTATACAAAGCCCACACTGCACATCATAGGGTTAATGAGCCAATGTGGGCTCAAGTGGCTCTGCGCTGTCACACCTGTGTTAGATGTCAGGATTGGAGGGAGAAGTTTAAGAGGGAAAAATCCAGCTGACTTGATGGCAGACCAGGGAGGAGAGCAGATCTTCTGCCCTCAGCCCCTGGGTAGTGGGCTGAGTGAATGCAGGAGCTCACCAGATGACTGCTGCCCAGTGGCCCCTCCCTGGAGAAAGGGAGGGCCAGATGCTGACTCAATTTGAGAAGGGATTATTCCTCTCTATTACTTATTAACTCAATTTAAGGCCACAGCCCAATGAGCACCCTCTGAAGGAAGCGAGCCTCAACCCAGCTTTAAGATAATTCATTTGTGTAAATTCCCTATGTTTCTATTAGTTGACTACCTCAGAAGGGGAAAGACTTTAAAGGGACCTGGTCAGAGGGCCAAGTCATAGGAAGAGGCAGACCACCACAGTGCTGGAGCAACCCTTGACGGGTGGTACCAGAGAGGGCTACACCACTCCTGACCCCTCACAGCATGTCAAAGTCAGTCTGACACTGTTCTCTGGCAGAGATGCTCTCCTTCCCTTTGTTGTATCTTTCTTGCCTCATTCTCCTGAGAATCTTTGAATTAAAGCTCCCATTCTCCTCATCACCATTCCAGACAAGAGGTCACCCTTTATGTTAGTACACAGAAATATTAGTTCTCCGTTTCCACACTTTTGAGTATTTTAGTTAGGTTGGTTTCTGTCTGGTCCAGTGTACCCAGTATTCCATGAAAGCAAACATTTCTCAATAAACAGTCTCTTTTATTTCCAATATATTCTCATGTAATCCGTAGTATGTCAAAGGAGCATTTTGAATTTGGCTAAGTGTTAGGTGAAGAGAGACCATACCTGTGCACATAATAATATGTTTAGAATAAACTGGATTTACATGTTGCTATGTTTTCACCCTCAAGGTTGGCCTGACAAGTTAGACACTTGACTCTTTTCGTCATAATTTTACAGTTACAGTGTCACTTGAATAACTCCCGTTATTTACTTGTTGATGATACTCAATCCTCCATAGCAGCAGTTCTCACACTTGTTTGATCACGCCCCCCTTCTTTGCGTCTAGCTGTTTACCCTTCCCCACGCTCACCCCCAGCCCCTCAAGTACATATACCGCCACCCCGCTCTGAAGGCACAGTGGAGCAGCGGCAGCTCGGATGGCAGTGCTGTGCCAGCAGCAGCACAGAAGTAAGAGTGGCAATGTGAAAAGTGATATTCATCAATGTCGCTTTTCACAGCAGACTTAGAAGTAAGGATGCAGTGGTGCAGAAGTACGGGAGGCAATGTGGAAAGGGATATTTAGATGTAGTGCCCCATTGCCACTCTTACTTTTGCGCTGCTGTTGCCACCCTGGACTGACAGCTGGAGACAGTTGGAGTCCTGCTGCCTCCAGCTGAGGGAATAGGCGGGGAGGAGAACCCAGGCTGCCTCATGGTGAGGGATTGAGGGGGAAAGAGAGCCAAACCCCAGGTGGCAGGGTTCCAGCTGTCAGCCCTGGGGCAGTGGGACTCCCGCTGTCCCTTTTATCCCCACATCCGGGTGTGCACAGCCCTTCTGCATGAACCCCAGGACTGACATCTAGAGCTTTTTTTAAAAAAGGGAACACCGCTCGCACCTCCTTTAACACATTCCCGCACCTCTCTTGGGAGGCCTACCCCACAGTTTGAGAACCGCTGCTCCAGTAGTATCCTCATATTATCCTCATATTGAAGATGAGGAAAATGAAACAGTAAAGGGCAAAGTGACTTACCCAAGGCCATGCAGTTGTCACCAAGAGTATGTCTACACTGCAACGTAAGCCCGTTCTTGAGCCCAGGCTCAAGCCTAGCCCCCCTTCCGTTTTAGCAATTGCGCTAACCCGAGCTTGGACCCAGGGTCCCAGAATCATGTAGGGCTGATGGTCTGAGCTCAAGTCAATCAAGTATCCAGGGTCCGAGGCCTGTTGCTTTGAAGTGTGGACTCAGCCCTGCTTAACACAGGTCTCGTGAATCAACCAGAAGTATCCCACAATTCCATGGGACAACTTCTTTAGTCCCCTCTATCCCAACAATCTACAATCAACTCTACTGAAAATGGAAGACACCCCTCTTTGCAAACAGCAGCAGCTCAGGTCAGCATTAATCCATTCTCTTCTAATTATCGATCTGCAAGCACACTATGAGAGACCCTCCTGGGTTGCAGTGGAGAACAAACCAATTAAGACTTTTGTAAAGTGACGTGTTTCCTGGTAACATGCAGGGTGCACAGTAAAGTTTTCCTACAGTGCACTGTGGTCTTAGAGCTAGAGTGGCCACATTTCAAAGGGGGTGCTAGGGTCTCTGAGATAGTTACTTTGACTTCGATCTGCACACTGCAGTGTGGATGTCAGAGCCCTAGGTTCAAGCACAGGTTAGAAAATTCTTAAAATACAAAGGGTTAAAATACAATGTAGATGTTCAAGGCCTAACACGTCAGTTGACTCGAGTCCCACTAACCCTGGATTTATATTGCAATGTAGACATTTTCCTAATAGACGAAGGATAGAATTAGAACCAAGGAATACCAATTCCCAAACTTCAGTCACTAGTCAACACTCCTCCACCCCCACCCCAAAGCAAATGGCTTAGCAAATGACCTCTGTGCACAGTAAGACAGCTTCCAACAATTATTAATTCTCCAGGCTTAGGTATTTTGGCAGCAAATAAACTAATGAAAAAAGGTGAATAAACAAAGAACTGAAGATTAGCAGTTTCCCTGCATAAAATCTATTCCTGCTGCTGCATCATAGTTATTCTCTTCTTGGTAATTAGTTCTTTCATGCAGTCACCTGGCACAAATTAAATTCTGTATGACATCTTAGGATTGATGTTAGATAGTTTTATAAAAGAGGGATGCTGTTAGAATTGACTGATTACTGCAGAAACAGTGTTTGCAAACACATGTTCATATTTTGAATGACTGTTTGGTGTGACAACATTGGTGCTCCTTTTTATTAAATAGGATCTTTGCATGTGAATATCTTTGGAATGGCTGTTCTTCATGTGAATAACCATACTGGCATCCTAAGAAGGGTGTTGGTGTGCAAACAAGAATATTCACTATTTCTTATTCTCCTGTTTTAAAAGTTATCCATCCAGAGAACAGAAGCAATACCATGGAACTTAGATGACCAAATTGTTGCACCCAAACTCTTTGGCAAATAACTGTGAATAACAAATACATAATTTACCTGTAGCATTGTTAAATAATTCATTAATAGCTTCAGTTCTATTCCCAGAGAATGGTTCAGAAATATCTTGTATTTAGCTTAGGCAGAGATGGCAGCCTGAGAACAGATCAATGAAAAATTCTGAAAATGAAAATTGTCGTAGGGAGGACTGTATTTCCAGGACTTCCATTATTTCAAGGATGAAATATGAAAACAAGTCTTGAGAGATCTCCTGTGGATGAGCGAGGCTACATTCTTCAATGTTCCATATTTCAGTCACAATGTGTTCCAATGAATATATCAAGATAATAGCACAAAGGGGACATTACAATCTACTATCACTGTGTCTTACGTCACAGATGAGGATTTGGAGAAAAATGAGTTTAACAAAGCTATCTACCTACCAAATAGTGCAGATTTCACACATTCTGCTCCAGCTGCCCAAAGAATGATGCTGATGAGTTCTAAAGTGTCCTGTTCAATCACACAGGACTGGTAGCCCAGTGTAGGTCCTTAAGTGCTGGGAGGTATAAAGTAATGAGTAATAGGGGGAATTTTCTGTGCTTCATTAACAACATTGAAGATCTCTTTTCCAATAAGAAGGGAAAAAATACTTTTGCTAGCTCAGAGAACAGCTTTTCAGTATTGCAGGTTTTTCTAATAAACCTTGCCCTCCACAAAGAAAATGCCCTACCGTGAAGTCTTGAATCCTGAGACCATGATAGAAGTAATGTTCCTATGTTTTCTTCAGATGATCTCTACAAGTAGATCTACATAAGAGTGGCCAAATTCATCTCTGATATAACTTCAGTGAAGTTAAACCAGGGTTAAATTTGACTCTGTCTCAAATATTTGTTGATAAAAATAGACAAAGCCACCAAAATGGGTAGATAAAAATGATCAACAAAGTTCTTATTTGTAGCACAATTCCAAACCTGAGCTGGTCTAGAAAATAAACTCTGGCTTTGCTAAGTGAAAGACCGGAAAAGCAGAAATAAAAAAAACTGTGTGAAGTTGAGAATGAGTGTGATTTTACTAGCTCACCTACTTCCAGACCTGCTTAACCTCAAAACAGCTGATGCTACACTAGTAAATAGGAGGCACATCTGCCCTTGCAAATGAAATGATTACAAGGTGGTTATCTGATTCACCTAATGACTTACTATCCAGATACTCTACTTTAGTGTCTTACAGTTTGTGTTATTGGCAACAAAGAATGCAACATCTCATGTTTATTAATCAGAAGGGAAGACAGTGTTCTCTCTGGATTTTTCAATCTACTGTACAAAACATAGCAATAATTCCTGTCCATTATGCAACAGCTTTGTTACAACATCTTTCTTTCTTCTACCCTGTCCACATGAAAGTTTGGCTTGGGGGCAAATGCCAGTTCATCCTAGTCATGAATAAGGCAGTTATAGTGGGCTAGTGTGTTGAATACGCCAAATGCTCCTATGAACTTTTTTTGAGATAGTGGTTTCAACAATTTGATGTTTTATTTGTAATATAGAATCAGCAGAGGGATCTGGAGAATGCATTTAGATTGACAGTGGTCCCAAAACTACATCTCTACTCTGCAGCAGCAAGACTGAATCCTTTTAAATTTAAACTGATGGGAGTTGAACACTGAACTATTTCAGGGTTCATTATATTAAATACATGTGTGATGTCATTGACCTATTCTAATATATTTTCTTTGCATTTTTTTTAGATTTTCTATTCCGATGTAGGCATTCTCTTTAGATTGTCTTTGTTTTGTGCGCTGGAACGGTTTCATTGTTCACCACTGTGGACAATAATATTGATTTTCACCCAGCCTCTGTCAGTATTTCATTCTTTGGTCTTTTAAGTTTGCATCTAGCTTTGCACAAAGGCATCTTTCTATTCTTGATATTCCACTTTGAGTGCTGTGAATCAACTGAAAAAAATTCTGTTATCTTCATGGAAAATGAACCTATGTGGCCTCTGATTTCTAACACAAATGTGGAGGGAATCTAAATGGGATTTTCAATTCAGCTGAATAGCACAGGCTCAGTATTCCCGACTCCATTGTTTACTAAAGAATGACTGCATTAATTTGGGTTCTTTCCTACACAGGCTTGAGAATATTCCTCATTCCATTTATACCATAGAATTTTTTCTTTCTTTTCTTGAGGGACATGCTTTCTCTTAGTCACAGGTATCTAAATATATTAAGTTCTTTGTGACTACTTCAGCACCTCACCATCTCAGATTCTGACCTTTGAGACTCCTGACATTTCATCTCACACTCCTGCCCTCCCATCCAATGAAACTCCTCTTTGCAGACCAAGGGCCAGATCCACAAAGGTATTTAGGTTCCTAAACCTAAGTTGTAGGTGCCACTACAATCCACAAAACCCCCACTCAGCTGCTGCTGAACCCTGTATATGCCTAAATTCACTTGGTGCCTAAATGCTTACTGTAAAAATTCCCTATGCACCTAAGTTTCTGCCTCTGGGCTTGCCTCACATTAGGCATCTGGACACCTAAGCCCCAGTGTGATCCACAAACCGGGCAAAGAATTGGGGAGGACGACTGTGGGGGCCAATCTGGTAGGTGTGCTCTGAGCACACCTAACTCCACGCAAAATTGACAGGTGCGGGTGGGAAGAAGGACCTCCACTATAAATTGTAGCCCCTTTGTTCTGGTACTTGCATGGGATGTGGGAGACCCCAGTTCGGTTCCCCTGTCTGAGTAATGAGAAGAGATTTGAAAAGGGGTTCTCCGACTCTCAGGTGAGTGCCCTAACCATTGCACTGTGGGATATTCTGATTTGACTCTCTCTTATTGAAGCCATTCCACTTTAATTAAATAATTCAGTATTAACTGGGATACTGCTTAAGGCACTAATCTGAGAGGGCCTCAACTGGAGTATTGTGTCCAGTTCTGGGTGCCATATTTCAGGAAAGATGTGGACAAACTGGAGAAAGTCCAGAGAAGAGTGACAAAAATGATGAAAGATCTAGAAAGCATGACCTATGAGGGAAGATTGAAAAAAATTGGATTTGGTTAGTCTGGAGAAGAGAAGACTGAGGGGGGTCATGATAACAGTTTTCAAGGACATAAAAGGTTGTTACAAGAAAGGGAGAAACATTGTTCTCTTTAACCTCTGAGGATAGGACAAGAAGCAATGGGCTTAAATTGCAACAAGGAGGGTTTAGGATGGACATTAGGAAAAAATTCCTAACTGTCAGGATCATGAGTGGCGTGTGACTCCTGCCTTTGGAGAGGGTGGGCACAAGTCCTGAAAGCTCCCTAGAAGTGTGGGGGGCCACTTGCGCTTGGACTGTGGCCCCACCTCCCTTGCTTGGCCCAAGGCCTGTCCCCACTCAGCCTCCTCCCCCAAGTCTCTGCCTATGCTCCATGCCCCGCACCTGCTCAGCCCCCTCCCTCGGCCCCACTATTCACGCTTCTTTGCCCCCTCCCCTAGATCCCTCTTGGGGAGAGGAATGAGTGGCAGGCCTGGGGGGCCTCGGGAAGGAGCAGAGAGGAGTGAGCAGTGCATGGGTGGGCTTTGAGGGGAGGCAGAGCAGGTGTGGGAAGAGGAGCAGCGCAGGAAGGGCCACGGTGGAAGAGGACAAGCGGGAGCAGGGCCTCAGGGTGGAGCACAGGCGGGGTCATGGCCTGGGCTCTCTTTCAACAATGGTGCTCCAAAGATGGTGGGATGGCACACCTCCAAAGGGAGGTGCACCACATCCTGTTCGGGGAAACTTAGCATCCCCTAGCCCAGGGGTAGGTAACCTCTGGCATGCATGCCGAAGATGGCATTCGTGATAATTTTGACTGGCACTCGCACTGCTAGTCCAATTAATGCAGGGTTCCTGGCCCTGCCCCTCTCTCACGTGGTCCCAATGGCGCCCTGTCCGGAGCTGTGCCATTCCTGTCCCCAAGCAGTGCCGCGTGGCAACTGCTCCCCCCTTCTGGCCCCACCCCTCTCCCACGTGATGTCATGTGGGACCAGTGCTCTGGCACCCGCCACTTTAAATTAAAGTGAATCGATGAAGACTCAGCACAACACTTCTGAAAGGTTGCTGACTGCTGCCCTAGCCTCTTATACCTGCTGCCCATGATCAGGGTAGTTAAGCACTGGAATAAATTGCCTACGGAGACTGTGGAATCTCCAGTCATTGGAGATTTTTAAAAGCAAGTTAGATAAACGCCTGTCAGGGATGGTCTAGAACTAGATAATATTTAGTCCTGCCTTAAGTGCTGGGAACTGGACTCGAGGTCCCTTCCAGTCCTATGATTCTATGACCTATAAGATTTTTTGAGCCCACAGAGGAGAAATTAGTGATGTCCAATTTGTTTCCTTCTTCACAGGCAATCCCTTTTGAGATGATTCTGTGGAACTTCAGTTCCTACCATTAACATTTTATTTCCAATAGACCTTAGACCTCATTCACTACTAGATCATTCATTACTGAAATCAGGGCAGTTAAATCAGCATAAAACTAGAGTAACACAGTATTGAATCAGGCCACCTAACTGCATCACTCTTTGAGATCATAGTATATCAAGTTAATTTTCAAACTGTGCTATAGAAAACTCCCTTTAAACTGTAATATTGCTTTTCTCTTTTTAGCATGTAATTCATACTCTTTCATACGATGCAGTGAAATATCTTCCTTCAAATTGTAATTTAACTTTCCTTCTGAGGAATTCTCTAACATTCACCTTATGCCATAATAATGTGCAACAAGGAATTATTTTTCAAATACAGTTATGTGATTTTCTCTTCCATCTGAACATGGGTTATGTCTTGCTGATTCCCCACAGTCTCCCAGTAAAAATGTAGTGATCATGCCATATCTCAGAAGCTGCATCAGCATATGCAGGGGTCATTACTGAAATCAGGTTTAACTTAAAATTGTGTTTGATTAGAAGAACAGAACTGTGTAAAATATAGAGGTATGGAAATGTTTTAACCATCACTCAACTCCCCATCATACTCTAATGTGGCTCATCTAAATTTCATCAACTTCAATTCTTAAAGGGATTTCTGTGACCAGTTAATGGGTCAGATTTCAAAATTATAATAATTGTACTTCCTGAAATCTGATTTATACTGGGAGCAAGAACCAGCCTTGTAAATACTAGAGGGGATTTTAAGAGACCTATGGGAGTTAGGCACCTGACTTCAATTGACTTTTAATGGAATTTGGGTCCCTACCTCCTTTAGGCCCCTGAATACAAATTGCATATTATGAGAAAGATGGGGAAGTCTATTAAAGTTTGATGTATTAGGTAAAATGAGAAGCCTAGAGAAATGTTATCCATTCTATAGAACACTCAGGGAAAGGGTCTTACAAATACTATTGATACTTCTGTAGAAGTGACTCATCGTATTCTGATATAGTTTTCACCATTTCCTAAAATCCCTTTGGAGATAATTAGCTATCATGCCAAAACTCCTTTATACAAACTAAATTTTGAAGACAGAAAGCAGCCACGTGAGGATGTGTCTGTGGTTAAGGTTGAGCAATTAGTCTGTGCTCTTGAAAGCCCAGGATCCCTACAGATTTTCTGCTGAAATCTATACATATTTCAAGCACCTTCCCTAACAACAATGTTGAATGAATCATCCAAATCAGGCCAATCATCAGGTTTTTTAAATATCTTCTGTTAGCTCAGGGGGTACCTGTGCATTAAAAAATAAGATAAGGCTCATGAAAATTGTGCCTCCTACAGCACTATTTTTATGCAGTACAGATATTAAAGTGCAGATATTAAATTACTTTCTAAAATACAGGTTGACTGAAAAATTCTTTCCAATTTTGTTCATTGTGATCAACGTGGTTTCATGTGAAACAGGGATGGCTCACAGCATTACCAGATCACATAATATTGTACATACTGCTTTATCCAGTATCACATCTATGATAGTTTAAACCTCAGGTCATATAAAAAGCCTTTGATTGTGTGGTATGGTGCTATCATTTTCCTGCTTGTGATAGTATGGGATTTGGTCATAAATGCTTCACCTGGGTGAAAATGAAGTACTCAGTCCCAACAGTTGGAATTTGTATCAATAAAGAATGTAAGGGTTTTAGCTTAAACAGAGGCACCACATGGAGCTTTCTCTTATTCCACTTATTCCTGCTGTCTAGATATGGAACTCTTTTATTGCAGAGAATTCCATCTAATAAGGAAAGTAGTGGTATTAGAATGTGTGATAGCTAATATTGTACTGCAATTCACACTAATGATGATTTTGACATTTATAAGCAACCTTGATATATCAGTACATGATACCTTGAAGGAATACCCAGTATTCTGCTAGCTTCTGTTTCTTTCAAAATAAACAATAGTAAAAAAGTGCCTTTCCCCATAGATGTGTTCCTCTGGAATCTACAGCTACAAGGTATGGGGTACGGCTGGGTTTTGCCCTTTCCATTTGGGGTGGTCAGATACTGCTGATACTCTCTCCACAGGATCCACAGAAAACCTTTCCAGGGTCCATGAGGAAGGGTCAGAGGCTGTGCATCATCCTCACACATGGGGAATCCAACACAAAGTTAACAGTGGTAGAGGCTGTGTTGGCCCTGGATTTGGGGGGTGTTTTATTTTAGAAGTTGATGAAGCTAATTGCAATTACATTCTGTGCATTTAGCCATTATAAATTAATAAAATAAAACACTACATAGTTAAGGGTTAATTTGAATATGCAGAGCTTTTAGAGGCAAGGTTAAAATTGCTTAATGCAGGCTTGCAGTTTTTGCTATTTAAAATTTTTAAAAGTCAACAATTTAAGACTGAAAAAAGTAAGTGGATGGGCACCTTAAATTTAGGCACCTTTAATACAAAAGCTTCTTATAATTAAAATTATTTTAAATTTTTTATTAATAAATAGTATATTAAAATTTAAAAAGTAATAACCCAGTAAATGTCACTATAATTTGTGTTCTGTAATAATTAATATAAAAATAATAAAAAGTATTTTGGGAGCAGTTCTCTGAAGCTATTGAGAAAAAGATGTATGCCTAATACCTATACTCACCGGCGGAGAAGCAACCAGACATTGCTGATCTCCCACAATTACTTAATACTGTCCCAAATTCTAGTTAATTTTTTGGAATGGTCTAAACCTATTGCTTATGTTTGTGTGTGTGCTTAAATCTAATAAATAGTAGTTTTAGACAAAAACACGCTTGCTTGTATTAATCTTCATCAGCCAGAAGTCCTGTGTTCTGATTGGCTGTGTTCCCATTCCCTGAAACCAGCTGGAGGGAACTGAGGTGGGTCCTGAAAACTGGGTAAAAGATTTGGTGAGCCAACCAGGAGTGGTGGAGAGGAGGGAATGATTAATACACAGAGTTTGTTTGTTTATTTTGCAATGCGGAGTGGGACAGTGGAGCAAGGTAGCAACCTGTAATTTTCCACATTGTAGTCTATGAGTTGATTTATGGTTACATTCCATTATTGATTTACGGGCTCAGGCTGATAGCCTGGTTAAGTACAAAAATATGTCAGAAGGAAAGGGAACATATGGGGGGGAAGCTGGAAATGGTTTTGGGTAACAGCTTGGCAGATTTCATGCAGGAGCATGATAATTTTTGTTTTTGGTGGCAGAGTGCTTCCCACCCCCCTTTCTTCCCCACCTCCAACTTCAGCAGAATCATTTGAAGAAAACTTGCAGTTTACCACATTTTAGTCAACTTTTGACTAAATAGGGCAAATTGTATTCCATACAGTAGAACATTTTATGAAATAATTAGATAATTGTAGGTGGGACTGGTAGCACTGCCTGCTATTAAGGTTGTCCAACACTTCCCATTATAAGGCCCTGTTTTCAGTTGCTTTTAACTTTGCTAAACTGTAACTGTTTGGGCTGAAATTTTCCATTCTGGATGTGTGCCTCAGGCTGAATTTTGGGCGAAATTTCAGCCAAAACAGTTCAGCTGTTTCCAAGAATGAGGCTAGGGAAAGATACATTGTCTTGCCCATGTTCAAAAATTCTTGTGACCTTTTCTTTGAGAAACTCTATAACCCCCATGCTTTGGAGTAGAAATTTGAAATGTGGCAGGGAGGTGGCCTTTGTGTTTGGAATGTGCCTTTGGCCAGCCCTGTGAAAATCTGCCCAAATTTGGCCAAGTTATAATTCTTTGAAAAATTGCAGTTTGCACATATTCAGACTTGCAAGAGCTTAACAGTTAAATTCTTAAAAGTTTCTCTTCTCACTGAGCATGCTCCATCCCCTAACAGCTCCTTTGTGTGACTGGACTGCTCATATACCATCCCCGCAGAACACCTGAGCATGCTTCAGCTGAGGGAAGCTGGCCTGGCTGGCATGGGATGGGGATGGGCACTGGAACTGAGAGAAGGGAAGCTCTCTTGTGTTCTCAATGACCCCTCCAACTGGATCCCAGGTAGTGAGGAGGAGGAAACCATCTGATATGAATGCAAGACCAGGCAGAAGGAAGGGAATAGATTAGGACAAGGAGACTGATAAGGCTGGGACTGGAATTTGGGGGAGAGTAATTGTGACTGGAAGTAGGAGGGGGGGAACTGGGATTGGTTGGGCAAAGAGACTGAGACAGAGGGGAGGGGAAACTGGGATTAGTTGGGCAGGGAGTTTGAGACTTGGAGCCGTAGGGAGGGAAAGACTGGGAATAGGAACCAGTGAGGGAATTGGGTGGAATACTGGGAGCTAGTTTTCGGGGGGGGACACTGAGATTGGCCAAGGAATTAGAGGACAGTCTGGAGTTGGCTGGAAAAGGAAACTGGAACTAGGAAGCAATGTGGGGTGGGGAATGGGGGCAAGTGGGAGGAGAGACAGATCTGACAGGTGGTGTGCGGGTACAGAACTAAGACTGGCTGGGCAAAGATACTGAGACAAAGGGCCCAAGGGTAAGGATGGGGGACTGAGATTGGATGAGGAGCGCCCAGAGGGAGACTGGGACTGGGAGCTAGTGCATGGGAGAAGGGGAGAGACAGACTAGGTCAGCAGCTGAGAATGAGAAACTGGGACTTGCTCAGCAAGGAGGCGGGGACTGGGATGATAAGCCTGAGGAGTGGAGACTGGGACAGATTAGGCCAGAAGAATGGGACTGAGATAAGGAGCCAGATATGGGGAAGAGACAGGACTCGGACAGGGACAGGCTGGCGGGAACAGGGTAGAAGTGGTCAAGTTCGGGGGAAATGGATGGAAGAGAAACAGAATGGAAAATAACTAGAGTCCTGTAGCACCTTAAACAAAAAATTTCTGCGGGCATAAGCTTTTGTGGGCTGCAACCCACTTTGTCAGATGCATGGAATGGAAACCACAGATAGAGGATATATATATATACATCCAAGGCTAAGAAACATAACAATGGGCGGGGCAAGTGCTAACAAAGTCAATTCAGTTAGGGTAGATGAGGCCTATTCACAACCATTGATTAGAAGGTGAGAATGTGTGAACAGTGACAATTACTTCTTGTAATGAGAGAACCATTTCAAGTCCCTATTCAGACCCAGTCTGATTGTGTCAAGTTTGCAAAGGAGTTCCAGCTCTGCAGTTTCTCGCTGAAGTCTGTTTTTGAAGGTTTTTTGTTGAAGTATGGCAACTTTCAAGTCAGCTACAGAGTGTCCTGGGAGATTGAAGTGCTCTCCGACTGGTTTATGGATGTTACCATTTTTTATGTCTGATTTGTGTCCATTTATTCTTTTGTGTAGAGACAGTCTGGTTTGGCCAATGTACATGGCAGAGAGGCATTGCTGGCACATGATAGCGTATATTACATTAGTAGATGTGCAGGTGAATGAGCTCCTGATGATGTGGCTGATGTGGTTAGGACCTATGATGGTGTCACTAGAGTCGATGTGCGGGCAGAGTTGGCAACAGGGTTTGTTGTAGGGATAGGTTCCTGGGTTAGTGTTCTTGTTGTATGGTGTACGGTTGCTGGTGAGTATTTGCTTCAGGTTGGGGGGCTGTCTGTAAGCAAGGATAGGCCTGACTCCCACGGCTTGAGGGAGTGAGGGATCATCTTCTAGGATAGGTTGTAGATCCTTAATGATGTGTTGGAGAGATTTTAGCTGGCGGCTGTAGGTGATGGCCAGTGGTGTTCTGTTGTTTTCTTTGTTGGGTCTGTCCTGTAGTAGGTGACTTCAGGGTACTCTTCTGGCTCTGTCAATTTGTTTCTTCGCCTCTCCAGGTGGGTACTGTTGTTTTAAGAATGTTTTATGGAGATCCTGTAGGTGTTTGTCTCTGTCTGAGGGATTGGAGCAAATCCGGTTGTACCTTAGGGTTTGGCTGTAGACAATGAATCGTGTAATGTGTCCAGGGTGGAAGCTGGAGGTATGAAGGTATGTATTGCAGTCAGTTGGTTTTCGGTATAGGGTGGTATTAATGTGACCATCCCTTATTTGCATTGTAGTGTCCAGGAAGTAGCTTTTTTGGCAAATTTACTATTTGCTGACAAAATTTTGCCTAGTTCTGCTTACATCTGCAGCTGAAATCAGTGGGAGCCATGCTTGAATATATAAAGTTCTATATAATTCTACTCTGTAAAACTACTCTGAAAAACCAAATCCACTCAAAATTATTGAATTCTTTTGACCTTAATCTCTCTGTGCCCACCATCAGTAAAATGGGGGTAATACTACCCCCTTGTCTCACAGAGGTATTGTAACAATACATTAATTAATATTTGTGAAGCACTCAGATTCTATAATGTTGAGCACCACAGAGAAGCCCATGAGGTTATTAATAATTCTGTGTTCAGATCAGGGTTTGAATAGTAAGGCCTGGGGCCACACACTGAATAATGAGAAGAAAACAAAATATTAAATAGCTTACTTACTAAGTGAGTAATCAAGCTGCACTGAGTGAGGCAGGAGTCCTTGTCTGTGATCTTGCAATTAACGACTATCTGTTAATTAAAGACTGTAGGTTAGGGGGCTGAACTGAGGTGGCACAGGCAATCTTAAGTTTGGCATTTCCTAACTTTTGAGTACTTGACTTGGCAACCTAAATAGTGATCTTTTAAATTAACATTTTATATAATATTGAAATAACCTTATCTTGGTATTTTGAAGTTCATCATTTTCTTAAATATAGTGAAACTTTGGAACTGAGAGAAGTAATGCAATTTGAGGTTTTTATACAAAATTTACAGATTTGATTATAAGATATAAATAGTCTAAGATCTAAATAAAGGCAGAAGAACCAGTTCTGCCCTTACATATATGGGAGACAAGGTGGGTGAGGTCATATCTTTTATTGGACCAATTTCTGTTGATGAAAGAGACAAGCTTTCCAGCTTATACAGAGTTTTTCTTCAGGTCTGGGAATTGTATTTATATGGATATGATACCTGTTGGTATTGTTATGAATTACAAATACACGCTTGATTGCATAGTTATAAATTTTTGTTGGGGATCATTTCATATTGTTTACATAAATTACAATGCAAATTGCAAATAATGTAGCTGACAGTAAATTTGAATGATCTGCAGACAAGAATAATTCATGTAAAAAAAATCAAGAATGGTTTTAAATTACATATCCATTTTAAAATGTTGCAATTTTTTTGTTTACAAATAGGGAACAGAGGTGGGATTTTGCAAATCAATTAATTATTTATTGTGAATTATTCATTCAACTCTTAAGCTCCACTGTAAGATTAAGCTACAAGAATTGCCAGTTCCATTTTTATTTAAAAATGGTCAGCATTTTTTGCACCTCCATCATGATTCTTTCAAGATTGTGTATTTGAATTCAGTCATTACAGAGAGGGAGAAAAATTGCATTTAGCGATTCATCTCCTATCTTATTAGAATGTCAAGTGTAAGATGTAGGAAGAGAATGTTACTTTAAGATAATATATTCCATGCCACCAGTAAAATATACATATATGTAATATAAATAGAATGGAGTTAAAATAGAATATAATACAACACTCAGAAATACTATGGCCTGGTTTTTAATATCCCCAAATAATGGCAGTTAGGCATATGCTACCCTGCATCTGCATATCTGGCAGTTAGATACGTAGCTACAATAATTTGCTCTTACAATAAACTCCACCCAAAATTAGTTACACTTATTATTTTTATGGGACAAAAAAGGAAGGATGGTTTTCAAAATCATGCTGTGTATGTTTATACAATGCAATACTAAAGCTGACTGTCTATATATGTATGTCAAGAGAAGACCTAGGGACTGAGGGTCTCCAATATGTATAAGTAGCATGTACAATAACATCTGATCTAGAAACAGTGGGTCAGATTTTCCTCTTGTCTATCAGTAATGTCCGTAGTGTTACACCATTGTAAATGTGATGTGAGGGAAGAGTCAGTCCTGAAGGCTTCAGTTGTACATGCCTTTTTATATTTATAAAATATTTACACTTCTAAGGAAATGGTGAGTTGTTCCCACAAATCCATACTGTACTTGCAGAACAAATATACAGTTCTGTGGGAAGTTTCATCTTAAATTATTCTCAAGTATCAGCATTTATACTTCCCTTGCATTCTGGATATTGGAAGCTGCCACTTTACCTTAGACCTTGTTCTTTTTACAGATCATGTAAATGGGCACTGTACAAGCCCAACCTCCCAGACTTGCAGCTCTGGAAAACGGCTCTCCAGCGCAGATGTTATGAAATCAAATCGCCGAGGGCCTGGGAGACCACCATTTAGAAAAGCACAGTCTGCGGCTTGCATGGAGATTTCTTTGCCAGTCACAACAGAAGGTGGGTGCTAATGAGCATTTTCCATAGGTGTGTGTTAGTTTCACTTTTCCACAAGATGTGAAAGCAAACTAGTTACACACTATTTAGCATGATCCCTGTCTTAGTCACTTCTCTAAACTGCTGTCTTCATTTGATTGTTTAGAATTAGAATGATCCCTGTGTTTTAGTGTTGTTACTAACCAGCCAGCCTGTTACTGACTTTTGTGCTGCCTAGAGATGCGGTATACCAAACTTCCTGAAACTCTCACAGTCCTCCTACCTTTTCTTTGAGCCTGGAAGCTTTGCTCCAGAAAAGTGATTGTTCATCTGAATTTATGCACAGTCGCTCTGACATCAAAAGTTTAAAATATTCTGATCCCTATTTAGTCATAAGTAATAGTCTGAAAAATGAGAAATATATTTATTAGACTGAGAGTTTAACTTTTGCTCATGCGTTGGTTTATTCTTTGGTATTAAATATAATTAAGAGCCGTAAATTCTGCAATCCCCTGGCCGTGGAATCTGCCCATTACTGGAGAATTGTGGTCCAGAATCTAAGCTTTCTTTAAAATAATTTATGTTTTGAGCTCTTGTGTATGTGAATACAGCCTCCAAATCTTGAACTAAGTATAAGCCATGCAGTATTGTCTACCTGAGTATGCAGACACACTCAAACCATAGTTCTGAGGGGTATAAACTGTCCCATTCATGTTAAAGGGTTAAGTGCAAAACTTAAAATATGCCCATTTAAATGTCAGCATTGCTTACTATTTCAGTGCCAATCATTTTAACAGAAGCATCCAGCTAATGTGCTTTTCGCATAATCTCAAAATGCCTCCCCTGCCTCCCCAGATGCTGTCACTCACAATTGTCCTTCGCCCACTAAACCTACAACTTCCCTCCCACCCTCCACTGCTTCTACAGAGCAATAATGTGTTGTTCATACAAAATGCTTTGGCAGTCAGCCACCGAAAAAATGTAATATCAAAACAAACAGTACAGGGGCTACTCTACTGCTTGTATTATTAATTTTAATATTTAACTAATTAAAAACTCAATTTTTAACTTAAATGAGGTGGCCACACAATTTCCAATCTGCCTAAGTTAAGACAACTTCCCAGGGCTTCCCTCTGGGCCATAGCACTCCCTGAAGTCTCTGCAGTGCTGCAGGCCCACCTACAACATGCCCCTTCTGTACCCAGCACCAACTCCGGTATGACTTCCACATCATGGCTTGCTAAATCACTGAAAGATGGTCTTTTGCTTGTGTTCGGCGATGCCTGCACCAAAGTAATTCTCCCAGAGCCAGAACAAGAGCTTTTAGAGCCCCTTTATGCAGCCTCAGTCCTTTTACACATTGCATGGGGAACAGAGCGAGGGTGATTGTCTCACCCATACTGTGTTGATGCACCTTTTACATACGAACTGTAGAAAATACCTTTGTTCCCAGATGTAAAAAGATCCCTCTACATACAGGAAATTGACAGAACATCAGAACCCCCTTCATTAGTGAGCATTTCTGATAGCTGGATCTTCAGAGTTTATTAATTAGGATGTGATAAAACAGAGGAATTACTGCTGATCCTTTTCTTCATGACAATTTGAGATTACACCACAAAATGACAGAAGACTGCTGAAGCTGACAGTTAGTATGGAAATGAATTCATGAAGCATGTATTATCCCAAGATGGTGATCTAGTAGGGATTAGAGTGCAAGTCTAAAACTCATGGGCTGGTGGGAGGCAAGCTGGTGGATGCAGCACACTGTGCAAAGTAAGCATGCTACATTGTTCTCAGGGAACTCCATCCAGCTAACTTAAGGGGCAACATTGATCACTTCCAAAGGAACTACATTTAGAAAAAAAATGAATGTAATGTGGAGACATTGAAGGGGGGAACCCAGAAATCCTGATCTCCAAAAAATATGAAATCACACTGCAGTCTCTCCACAGGACATAGCAAAAATGTGATCTTCCAGTCTTCTGTCAAAGAAAATAACTCTGTTCAAAGAATATGCCCTCTATAAGCGCAAATGTAAATACAGACTAGATAGTTCAGGAGTGAGTACAGTACCAAGATAGACTTAGAGAGGTCTGATGACGTCATTGTAAGCTGCTTATGAATAACAGTGGACTTCACATGTGAATTAACCTGGATGTTCTCTAGGTTAGTTATAGCTAATATTAATAATTAATATATACCTCGTATATAGCACTTTTCATCTGTAGATCTCAAAGCACTTTACAGAGATAGTAAGTATCATTATTATATTATAATAGGGATCTATTTTAATAGGAAGTTTAAAAGCTTTCCAAAGGTAATGATTTGTCAGTGAAAGGATAATCTAGCTTTCCTTGATGTCAACAAAAGAATACTTAAAGGTAGCAGTGATGTCAGTGAAACGGTACTGTAACTCCCACTAATATCAGTGAAATTACATTAACGATCTATTCTCTGTCACAGTTGACAGCAGAATAGTTGGTAAGGGGTATATTATATTAATATGTAATATGATATGTTTATATCTATACACACACAAAATTGTTGTTCAGGATACATATAGACTAAACAAGAACAGCCTTCTTATACTTTATAGTCTCATGTTGATAATAGGATGGAACCCTTTTAAAAGAATCCTTATCTTGAAACAAACAGACCTAGGATGTTATTTCTATATAATTAGGTTAGCTACTGTGTTAGTTCTTTTGAGGTTCAGTTTAGCAATTGATCTGCATCAAATGACTAGTATGTAAGTATTCTTCCACAGACATTGTTTTGGCATGTTTTTTATTCATCTCAGTAGTGTTTTGTATTAAATACTATTGCCAAAAGTGATGTGACCCCTGCAAGGTTCTTAGCTTTAAAAAAAAAAAAAAAAAAAGACTGCAAAAGAAAATGCTGAGAATACATTTTCTGTCTGGATGAGCTCATTACATTTCAGACATTGATCAAAATAGAGGCTTCTTTTGGCCAAGCCATTAAGAACCTTTGCTAAGCTTTTCACAACTGGATGTCAATCTTTCACCCACTATTAAGGAGTTTATGCCACAATAAACAGCACATGTAATTTGGAAGAACTGACTGCCTGTGCTCTGAAGTGGTGAGCACACTTCAATAAAATACAGACTTTATTCACTTGATCCTTCACAGAAGGAGAGGCGAGGCTAGGTTCACAAAGGAACTTGGGCGCTGCGATGCTGAGCATTATCATGCCAAAGTTTTAGGCACCTAGAAAATCATTGAGATTCACAAAGCCTGCGTTAGGCACCTCGGTTCCCTATAAAATGAGCAGGGAGAAATGGGCACCTTAGAATGGGATTCACAAAAGCCAGCATGCTAGGCGACTGCCTCTCCAAAACAGCCAGTAGGATGTGCCAAGCTGAGGGGTGTGTGCTAAGCCCTGCCCCTCTCGTAGAGAACTAACTCCGGGCTGCTGGGAAGTGCCTCCCTCGGTTTAGGATTCTCAGCTGCAAACCCTATATTTGAGATAAGCGCCTACGCTGCTCTAGCCAGGAGCCGGGGAAAAGAGGAGGAGGACTTCCCTCAGACCTTCTAGCCCAGTGGTGGAGGTATTCATCTGAGAGGGAGAAGGGATTTGAAGAGGAGCCTGCCACCTCTCAGGGAATTGCCTTAACCACTGTGCTGTGGGATATTGTGAGCTAGAGCTCCCTCAGTCTCTGCTGGTGAAGCTATTCCAGTTTGGATTAACTAAAGAAAGAGTCACTGGGTGCAAGAGAGAGAGACGCCGAGCATGGGAATGACGCTGTAGCCTGGTGATTAGCGCACTCTCATGCAAGATGGCTAGTGCATGCCCCAGAGCGTAGCAGAGCCATGTTTAAATATTGTCTACCCCTCAGGCAGAGGGGGGACTTGAACTGGGGATCTCTGACCTCCCAAGTGAGTACCCTAACCAGTGGGCTAAAAGTTTTGAGGGAGAGCCCCCTGTCTCCTGGCCATTTTGTGTAAGCTTGCCTCTGGGAGCCCTATCCAGTAGGTGAGATCTGAGCTTACCTACCGATCAAACCCTGCAGCTGAGTTATGCTGAGGAGTGCCTATCTTCCTCCCGACGTGTGAATCACTCTTGGGCTTAAGCATCCTGCCTCCAGGCATGGGGGCAATAGTGCACATGCTCAGAGGCAGAAACAGGGAATTTTTACTTCAAAAATGTAGGCGCTGAGTGAGTGTAGGTGACTACAGGGTTCGGCGGTGGCTGAGCCATAATTTTGTGAATCCCAGAGGGACCTGACTCTGGGATTTAGGTGCCTACAGAAGAAGTTAGGCACCTAATCCTTTTGTGAATCTAGCCTGTGGTGTTTCCAAATCAGAATGGTACAATTTTATTTATTCCTGTATCATCCTTACAGACGACTATCTAAATACCTTAAAGCAATTTTCATAAGTAATAAACACACTACTGTGGTAAATTTGGGTGGTTCTTACTTGTGTAATTTCGTGCCTTTAAGGAAAGCCCTACTGCACTAATAGTATATGATGGTGTTTTAATTTCCCCTTCTAGTTCCTGCTGTTTCCCCTATATGATAATTGATTTGATGAAAAAGATAACCAAGTTCTGTGACTAACCACATTAATAAATATGTTAAAACACTAAATCAACCAGTTCTTCCCACACTGCATTACAATAATAACTATTTAATATGATCTGACCTTTTAATACAATGAAAAATAGTCTGTATATTTCCAGCAGTTTCTTTGATGATTTTGATGTGAACCTTAGGTAGGAGGGGTTTTTTCCCCAGCTGTCATCTTGAAGATATCTTGCTAACTCTTGCCTCTTTATTTAAGAGGAAGCAGCATGGGCTAAGGGATTCCTTGTCTAGAAAAACATTTTTGATGAACCTCCCTGTTAGGTAGACTGGCTTGTGAGAGAGAGAGAGAGTAGAATTGTTCTTTCTTATTCTCCTCTAGCTGTTTCAAACTCTTCAGCTTCATAAAGAATTGCAGGCTTTTACAGTCTTTAAAAAAACACAACTCAAAACTAAAATATCTTGTCGTGGCAGAGAAATGGTGACTACAACTTGATTTTTATTGTTATTCCATTAAAATCTCTCTCCCTCACTTTTTTGTCATTCAGAAGAGAGCTGGTTTGAAAACTTTAAAATAAAACTTTTTTCAGACAAAAGTAGAGTTTTTTTTAAAGTCTCTTTTGGCTCAGAATATAGTCAAAAGGGGATGCCTTTTAAAATATTGCGTATGGTTATTATTTCAGCTTCAGAGCCTGTTCTTCCAAAAGAATAATTTATAGATCTGATAGTTTTGTCCTGCTGATAGTCCTTGTCAATATTGGTCATTGGACATCTCATACAGTATTTCTGATATGCCCTTCATGACATTCAAATTTCTCAGTTAAATCTTGTCAAGTTTTTCCAATGTGCCTTTTGGCTTATCAGTTTTCAGAAATGTGATATTTTCAAAGCTGCAATAATAAACTTGCTAGCTTCTGAACCTTTGATATCTGGTTCTAAAAAGACACGTTCAAGGAGACTCTTGCAGGCTGTTAATAGCCTATTATTAATTCTAAATAATCCTGCTTTCTCACGCTTTTGATAAACCTGTTTCCTGCTCGTATTAATTAAACCATTACTTATTTGTACTGTGTAATGTATCTGTTCTTCTTCGAGATGTGTTGCTCATGTCCATTCCAATATAGGTGAGTGCACGCCACTGTGCACGGGTTCCCGGAACTTTTTTCCTCTCAGCAGACCCCGTAGGGTCGGCTCTGGTGCCCCCTGGAGTCCCGCGTGCATGCCGCGGTATGTGAGGCACCGCCGACCCTACGGCCCCTCAGTCCCTTCTTTCTGCCAACTCCGACAGTGGGGATGGAGGGTGGGTGTGGAATGGACATGAGCAACACATCTTGGAGAAAAACAGTTAATGGTAAGTAACGTTGTTTTCTCCTTCGAGTGCTTGCTCATGTCCATTCCAACATAGGTGATTAAAAAGCAATACCTTGGAGGTGAGTAGGAGTTACCAGTGAGCTGCCCTCAGCACGGCTCTGCCGAATCCCGCGTCCTCTCTCGCCTGCTGAACGATGGCGTAGTGGAACGTGAAGGTATGCACCGACGACCAGGTGGCGGCTCTGCAGATGTCCTGCAGGGGCACTCTCTCCAGGAAGGCCGCAGAGGTGGCCTGAGCCTTGGTTGAGTGCACTGTGACGACACTTGGAAGTGGCATATTCACCTGCTCATATCAGCACTTGATGCAGGAGGTGATCCACGAGGAGATGTGCTGGGTGGAGACAGGTGATCCTTTCATCCGGTCCGCCACTGCGAGGAAGAGCTGCATCAATTTCTGAAACGGCTTTGTCCTGTCGATGTAGTAGGCCAGAGATCGTCTCACGTCTAGCGAGTGCCATCTCTGCTCCTCCTCTGAACCGTGTGGTTTGGGAAAGAACACAGGGAGAAAGATATCTTGGTTATAATGAAACTGGGAGACCACCTTGGGTAGGAAGGCTGGATGTGGCCTCAACTGCACCTTATCCTTATAGAATACAGTATAAGGGGGCTCCGAGGTCAAAGCTCTAATCTCAGAGATTCTCCTAGCCGAGGTAATGGCCACCAGGAAGGCTACCTTCCATGAAAGGATGAGCAGAGGGCATGAAGCCATGGGCTCGAAGGGGGTCCCATGAGTCTGGAGAGGACCAGGTTGAGATCCCAGAGAGGCACCGGGTCATGGACCTGTGGATAGAGCCTCTCCACCCCTTGAGGAACCTGACAGACATGGAGTGGGAGAACAGGGATCTCCCCTCTAGCAGCTGATGGAAGGCCGAGATGGCCGCCAGGTGGACCTTCAGGGAGGCCAATGCTAGACCCTGGAGTTTTAGCTGGAGCAGGTACTCCAGTATTGCCTGAATAGGAGAGAGGCTTGGCGGAATACTCCGGGACTCCGCCCAGCAGGTAAACCGCTTCCACTTAGCCCGATACACGACCTGTGTTGAAGGTTTTCTGCTGCCCAGCAGAATTTGTTGGACCTGTGCCGAGCAGGCTCTCTGTCCCTCCATCAGCCACAGAGCCTCCAGACCATGAGGTGCAGGGAGTCCAGGTCCGGGTGTAGCAAGGGACCACGGTCCTGGGAGAGCAGGTTGTGATGTCTCAGGAGCTCCAAGGGTGGGGTGATCGACGGGTCCATCAGCATACTGAACCAGTGCTCTCTCGGCCAGGCCGGGGCGATGAGTATCACATCCGCCCTGTCCCTCTTGATTTTCAAGAGAACCTTGGGCAGGAGTGGGATGGGTGGGAATGCATACATGAGGGTCCCCGTCCATTCGATGAGGAAGGCGTCGGATATCGAGCCTAGCTCGCGGCCCCGGAGCAAGCAGAACCTCGGCACTTCTTGTTCCAGGATGATGCGAACAAGTCCAGTTGGGGAACACCCCACTTGAGGAAGATGGAAGTCATGACCTCTGGGTGCAACAACCAGTCGTGGCGGGGTAGAAACGACCTGCTGAAGTGATCCGCCTTGTCGTTCCTGACCCCCCCCGGGAGGTGAGAGGCGGACAAGTGAAAGTTGTGCCTCACTGCAAAATCCCACAGGCGGATGGCTTCCTGGCAGAGGGCTGAGGAGCACGCTCCCCCCTGCCTGTTTATATAAAACATGGCTGTGGTGTTGTCCATCAGCACCTGCACCACCCTGCCCACCAGGAATCTGAGGAACACCTTGCATGCTAGTCTGATGGCCTTGAGCTCTTTTACATTGATGTGCAGGTGTCTCTTCTCCCCCGTCCAGAGCCCCTGAGTGCCCAGGTTGACACTGATGTGGGCTCCCCACCCCACATCCGAGGCATCGGAGATCACGGTGACCAGATTTTTGAAAGGGACACCCCTCATCACTACCCTGGGGGTCCACCACCAGTTCAGGGAGGCTAGGACTGACAGGGAGACCCTGACCATCCTGTTCAAGGGGTGTCTGCTTGGCACATACACCGAGGCCAACCATGCCTGGAGTGGCCTGAGCCTCAGGTGAGCTAGCTGCACTATATACGTGCAGGCTGCCATGTGGCCCAACAGCTGTAGGCAGTGCCTGACTGTTGTCATGGGGCATCGGTGCAGCTGGGCGATACTCGCAGCCATAGCCTCGAACCAAGGTTGCGGAAGGAAGGATTTGGCTAGGGAAGCGTCCAGGGCGGCCCCGATGAACTCTATGCGGTGCACCGGGGTTAGTGTCGATTTCTGCTCGTTTATAAGCAGACCCAGCCTGTTGCATGTGGCACAGGTGAGGGTCACACTGTCCTGCACGTGGGACCTGGACCTACCCCTGATTAACCAGTCGTCCAGTTAAGGGAAGATCTGCGCACCCCTGCGCCTTAGGTGGGCAGCCACTACCGCCATGCATTTGGTGAATACCCTGGGGGCTGACGAGAGGCCAAAGGGTAGGGCCGTAAATTGGTAATAGAAACCAGCCACCGTGAAACGAAGGAAGTGCCTGTGGCTGGGAAGGATAGATACATGGAAGTATGCATCCTTCAGGTCGAGGGCAGCATACCAGTCTCCTGGATCCAAAGCAGGGATAATGGAGGCTAGGGAGACCATGTGAAACCTGAGTCGTCTGATGTATTTGTTTAGACTACGCAGGTCTAATATGGGTCTCAGACCCCCCCTTTGCCTTGGGGATGAGGAAATACCTATAATAGAATCCTCTCCCTTTCTCGTTTTGGAGGACTATTTCCACCGCCCCCATGTCAAGGAGAGTGACTACCTCCTGCAAGAGGAGTTGCTCGTGAGAGTGGTCCCTGAAGAGGGACGGACGGGGAGGGTTGTTGGGGGGGAGAAACGTGAATTGCAGGGCATAGCCCCGGAGAACTATTCCGAGGACCCAACGATCCGATGTAATGCTCGCCCATTCGGTGTAGAAGTGCCTTAATCTGTCCAGGAAGGGGCGTGGCGGATCCAGGGAGACAGTAGGTGTGCCACCCTCGGGTGCACCATCAAAATTGCCCCCTCTTATTGCCTGATCCCTTGGGGGGCCCCTGCTGGGAGGCTGGGGACAAGCTAGGGGGCTGATTTCGCCTTCCGAACCCTGTTTCTGTCCCTGCCCCTATGGGGCTGGAAGGGTCTAGGCGAGGGCCTTTGTTGCTGCTGCACCTGGGGCCATGACTGCTGCCTAGAAGCCTGGGGCATGTACAGGCCCAAGGAGCGAAGCGTGGCCCTTGAGTCTTTAAGGCTGTGCAGCTTCTCATCAGTTTTGTCAGAAAACAGGCCTGACCTGTCAAAGGGGAGGTCCTGAATGGACTGCTGCACCTCCTGGGAGAGTCCCGAGGATTGCAGCCACGAGCACTGCCTCATGGCGATGGCGGAGGCCATAGCTCTGCTCGCTGAGTCTGCAGCATCACTGGAGGTTTGCAGCGCCGTCCTAGCGCTGTGATCCCCTCATCAAGGACTGTGGTGAAGTCTGCGGCCTGGTCTTGGGGCAAAGCCTCAGCAAACCACCTGAGGGAGTCTCATAAATTAAAGTTGTATCTGCCCAACAGGGCCTGGTGGTTGGTGATTCGAAATTGCTGTGCCACAGTCGAACAAACCTTTCTCCCAAACAAGTCCAGTTTCTTGTTGTCCTTGTTTTTGGGAGTGGACCCCTGTTACCCCTGCCTGTCCCGCTGGTTGGCCGCATCCACCACCAGGGTTCCCGGGGCCGGGTGGGTGAAGAGGAACTCAAACCCCTCAGCCGGGACATAGTACTTGTTCTCGGCCCTCTTAGATGTAGGAGCGACCGAGGCAGGGGTTTGCCACAGGGCCTTGGCAAGTTTGAGGACCCTGTCGTGCATGGGCAGAGCTACCCTTGATGGGCCCTCTGCCCCCAGCACATTGAGGAGGGTATCCTCTTCTTCCACTAATTCTTTAACCTCTAAGTTTAAGTTAGAGGCCATCCTGTTAAGCAGCTCCTGGTGCGCCGTGAAGTCCCTCAGTGGCACCATGTGGTCCCTGGAGGCTGCTTCATCTGGGGGGGGAGGAGGAGGAGACTGTGGCTGCTTGTCCCCCTGGCGACGGGCAGGAGAGACACACGGCTTAAAGCCAGGTGACCCGGGCATGGCCCGGCCACCCTAAGCCCTCGAGGGTTTCTATTCTGTTTCTAAACTACTCTACTTAACAGTACTTAATGCTATTTAACTAACTAGGCAATAACAACAAAGTTCAACAAAGGGGAATGGTACTTGCGAAGAGCATGAGTCGTTCCAGCAACTGTCACGAGTGGAAAGAAGGAACCGAGGGGCCGTAGGGTCGGCGGTGCCTCATATACCGCGGCATGTGCGCGGGACTCCAGGGGGCACCAGAGCCAACCCTACGGGGTCTGCTGAGGGGAAGAAAGTTCCGGGAACCGTGCATGGTGGAGTGCACTCACCTATATTGGAACGGACATGAGCAAGCACTCGAAGGAGAACTATTGATATAGCACAGCCAAATTCCATTGCTGCACTTAACTTTCTAATTCAGTCCTTATGACTGTTATTAAGACTCACATTATTTTTAAACTGAATATCTTAAATAAAACCAAACTTCCTTACCCATGTTATAAATGACACCTAGATTACTGAAAATTACAGAATTTTTAAAACCTAATGCACGTTTCACAACTTATCTGTTGATGTCATTTCACCATTTATGGGTGTAGATATTTTTTTCATTTCTCTGATTGAACATTGAAAATGGACTTTAGGGAAAAAGACTTCCGTTTTAGACATTGTCTGGGATGAAAACACTAAAAAAGAACTTTTGTTGTTTTTTAAACATTGTTTTTGAAATTACACAAGCATCAGAAAACATTGTTATAGATACAATTTTTATTAAAAGCTTATTTTTATAAAATCTAAATTTGGGTACAAATTTAACCTAGCAGTGTGTCTCTAAGTACCAACAGCTGGAAAAAATACAAGGGCACAAATTGTCCCTTCCCCTCATGAAAAGCAGCAAGATGGGACACTTTGCAAGGACATTTTTTCATATTCTCTCATTGTTGCATAAAGCAGAATGTGGTTTGCACCCAAACTCGGTGGACTTTCTGGCAGGTCAGAGCCACCTGCCCAGAGAATCTCTAGCCCTGCTCTACCTCTGAGTTCCAGCCATCTCCACACTTTGGTTGCAGCGTCTTCTGGGAACTCTAGCGTGCTCACAAAAAAAACCTCAATACAGGTTGGGATTGTATTAACGTTTTCACACATCTTCTGTGGAGACGATGTGCATCCCCACCTGGCCTTCCTTGAGTACTCCCCTTGCACAGATCCCAGACAGTACAGAGAATCCTTCCCAGTACTGGGGGATGGTACTGAAGAGGCATCCCAGCCCCAGTCCATGTGGAGGACAGGAGATCTGAGCATGAATACTGGTCTCCGTGGGGATGAATCGGCTCAAGTGTGTATTCTGTTTTTGTACATGAGAGACAACATGCACTTTCAGTCTAAAATGTTTTTAGTTTTAGATTAAGGAAAATACTGACATTAAAGAACAAACATAACGTCTCCTCATAATATGCTAGAAGCAATTCTGAGAAATGCCTTCTGTTTGGACATAACTACTGTCTTTGAACCTTCATGACTTTCTGATCACACAGCCACTTCTTGTTCTCTGAAAGGTTCTCTCTGGAGAGGCCAGTTAGCTATTGAGCTATGGAGTTATGGAACTGCCCTTAGAACCTGCATTTGCTGCTCCTGGGGTTTTTCATTGTTTGACTGCGGGGCTGTTAACGCTGTCAGTATAGAAGTACTGTCAGGAAATGGCCTGCCTCATTGATTTTGTGTAGCTTGTCTTCTCTTCCTCCTGCCCTTCATGTGTGGTTATGGGGCAGATGGTATATCTGTTACTTTGGCGGGTGTCAGCCCTTTGTATCTGAAATCTTACATTTTCTCCCACTTACAGTGGAGTAACTGGCATTCTTGTTGTAGTATTTCTTCTGTTCTAGTTTCCTGATGTGTGGTGGTTTTTACTACTTCAGGGTTACATGTCTTTGGCTGAAAAGGCTTGTTAGTACTAAGATTTTTGTCTTTCTGCCTGTAACTCTCTGAACAGATGATTGTAATAAGGCATTACGAGGTGTGTTTACTTCCCTAACAGTGCGAAGTAGAGATTGCTTGAAGCAACCTCTGCTTCTGTTATTTATGATAACTTTTTTAATTGTACACTGTTAAAGGCTTAACATGGTACACTTGAACTGACACGTCAATGAGAGTGGCCAGAATGAGCCGTTTATGAATTGTGTAATTAACTCATCTGGAACCCACAGACAGGTACAATGAATTTTCATTTCCATAGGCCCAATAAAAAGTTTTTAAGCATAAAAACTTATTTTGGCCATCAGTCTAGAATTAGTTCAGCTTTTGTAAGTTTGAGTTAGTTTGTGTGTCTTGTCTGAGGTTGTCACATTTTCTTTTGGAAATGGATAGCATTTGAATCAGATATGCACCAAACTCCTCCTGCGTGTCCTCCTTTAATTATTTAGAGGCACTCTTGATAGCATGACCACTATAAGAAGCTCCTCACATGCCCTGTATTTTATATTTAACAAATATTTTGAAATTCCACTATTTTCTGCAGTTGCTTTGGGGCCTGGTTTCTGCTATATGGCTTCCAAAAGTTTAGGGTCTGTCTCCATCTTGACCAATTTCTGCCCATATGCATATTTGTGAAACTACTGACGACGACAAAAATGCTGATATTTCTTTTTCAATCTGAGCTTAATTCTGTTGTGATTTGAAAGCACATGACACTGGGCAATCTCCTTGAAACCAGTGTCTCCAATCTGTGGGAGTCTGCATCGAGATATTAGACTCTCAGTTAATGTACAAATATTGCAGTACCAGTCCTGCCAGATATTGAATGGGACCTGATCCAATAGGCAGCCTCTGAGAACACCTACCAGATTGGGCCCAACGGGTGAGAAAGGCGCTCCTCTCCCTGTCTTCCATCAGTCTGTGGACTGCTCTGGGGATTAGGTGGGTGGCGGGTATCCGGACACCTAGAGGGAGGCAGCAGTGCATATGCCCAGAGGCAAAAACTTAGGGGTTGAGCAAGTTTAGACGCTTACAGAACTAGGCAGCAGCTGAACGGGAGTTTTGTGCATCACATTGATGTCTAAAACTGGAATTTAAGTGCCTAAGGCTATGTCTACACTGACGGCAGCAAAGTCGCCGCTGTCAGATTGGCTTATCTGGATCGACTGAGCAGTCAGTGAAGATCCACTCAGTCGATCCAGAAGTCGACGTTATTAACCCACCCCCGCAAGTGGCATAGCACTGCGTTGATGGGCACGCGGTTCCTGTCGGTGCAGTGCAGTGAAGATGGTGCACAGAAGAGAAGCACAGCAGTTGATGGGAGTTATGCAAGTTCTCTGCGTACTTTGCATAACTCCCATCGACTGCTGCTGACGTGCGGAGGTAAGTGTAGACCCCTATGTCTGACTGCTGCTAGCTCATTCCTATCAGAAGTGACTTATCCCTGGGGGTCAGATAAATACTTCTGAAGAGTGGAATTTTGTACCTTTTGGAACAGAGCAGTTTTCACCAAAAAGTCAAGGATTTTCAAAAACTGCCCCATGAAAGGATATTCCAGCACCTCCTACCAGGGCGTCACCTTCCTGTGCCGTTTCAAACTACCCAACTTGAGCACTGTGCTATATATCCCAGACGTGTTCAAAAATGAAGTATAAACATCTCCAACAAAGTGCAGTTTGCCCCCACAGGATTGCATCCTTACTTGGTTGTGGATATGATGAGAAAGTGTTTTTACTTTAAATGGGAAAATAAACAAATTCTTCCCATCCCCTCCTGCCTCCTCTTTGAAAGTACATACATGGATACCCCCCAGGTGCATGAGGATTATTCACAGGCAAAGGGAGAGCCCCTGGTTCAAATATTGACAGTATACTACTAAATTGGCTCTAACTAAACAATGGCAGGGGGACAGGGGGAGAGTGGTTTTGTTGCTTTTCTTGGTCTGGGAATAGTTTCTCAGTGTGCTTCTTCTAGTTAGTTTTAAAAATTATCTTGTTAGCTGTGCAGAAAGCCCATGTATGTATAACATTTTCCTTACTTTTAAAGTGAATGAAAATAAAAGGAAATTTACTATCCCACAGTTATTTGATGTCTGCTTAATTTTAATACAAATTACTATCTATTTCATTCCTAAGTTAAGATGATTTCATGAAAACTATAGGCCCAACTGAATACTGAGACTGTTGTTTTGCACTGTGCGTTGAGGATTTTATTTTGCAGTTGTTTCACTTGCTAGCAATTAATTATACAAGGCAGAAATTGTTTTCCAATATCTCAAGTAATTTTGACACATTTTAAAAATGAAACATACAGGCAGAGGATCCCCAAAGTCTCTATAGATCCAGTTAGTATGACGTGCGAAGTAATATGCACACAGCTGGGAAGAATCTATTTAGAAGTGCTTGCATTTTTTGTTTTAATATTATGCAAATATAGCTTTATGCAAAACATTTCAAAGTTACTGTACCTAAAATAGTTTCATACAAACAAATATGCAGAAAGGGAACCCATCAGAGCCCAAATTGAATTTTAAAATGTTCTAGGTTGCATGCTTCCACAAACAAAATGAGATTTTGATTCCTCTATAAATGAACAGAGATCTTTGTTTTCTAAGCACCCTTTATACTCTCCCTGCCCTGAAGCAGTTTTACATGGCATACTTACCACAAATCATTCCTGACATATAAATTGCATTGTACATAAGTAGAAAGTGCTTCAGGATAAAGAGATATTTTAGGACTTTGATAAGCAGTTTCGGACTCTTATATAAGCTTTAAAGAGTTTTATATCTTTGAATTAAAGATGGGCCCAGATCTCAACAGCCCACACACTGGGAGTGTTTGAAATCCAAATTCAGCTCAAATTCATAGTAATTTGAATGTGAAAACCCTTCAATTGTGTAAGCAGTGGCAAGTGATTCATATGGTAGAACGTGGGAATCTTTGCATAATAAATACGTGAGGCTCTCTGATGGAGAGTGCAGATCATGCAGTGAAAATGTTTAGCTCTGTCTGTCTTCATATCAAGTGGTATTTTTGCTTTCACAGCTCCTGGTTATTTTTAAAATAGACTGAAACTCAAAACCCAAGCTTGAACCTACCCATACACAGGTGATATCGAGCTAAAGATCCAAATATTCCGCCTTCAGTCTGTATCTTCTCCGATGGCCTCATTCTCCATCATTTCACATCAGTTTTATCTTAGTAAACCCAAATGAAATCATAGAATTACACCAGCATTCAACTTGTGTAACCTGGTGGCGAATAAGGTGCAGACTCTCTGAACTAATTACTGAACAGTTAGTCTGTGAGGGCCTGGCGACGGCCTCACGAGATTGAGCCCTATATTAGTAGACGGAATTGCTCTGAGTTAGGAGATAATAAGATAACCAGTAATGAGTTCACATCTCACCAGTACAGTTGAAAATCTGAAGCAGGGAAACTGTCTGAGTCTAGTCAGTAGGAGGGCACTCACTATAAATTCCCAATTAATTTTCCAGTGGTACTTGTTTGTGCTTAAAACAACTCCTGCTGCTTTCTAGTGAATTGCTTTAACATGCAACGTAGCTTTAGCATGGCACCAGTAAAATGTGTTTAGAGATGTTTCTTTATCCAGATCCATGTGCAGCGTTCTTAAATGTTTGAATACCCTGTGGTGTCAGTTCCTACCCTTTTGCTCCTCTGTGTTGCTGAAGCATTGCCATCAATGATTTGATTGTTTGTCTGTGTCATGATACGGTATGTGAAGTAGATTAATTTTAGGACTGTTTGTTTATATTGACTATCAGAGATTTGAGTTACCACAAACAATAAACTAGTAATACGAAGGAAAATATTTTAATAGTTGCATTGTTTTCTATGTTTGGTGCTTGAAATTTAATGAAGTATCCACATGAGGATAGTATAAACATTTTCAACTGTGTAACTTTGTTTCCAAAATATCCTGATTTTTATACCAAACATTGGCTTTAGTCTTTGACAGACTTTATAAGCAGATCAATGGTATATCGTGAATTCACTAATTTAAAACTACACACTACAAACATCTATAAATGAACTCAAATATGTTGAGTGTTGATAATAAGGCTCTCTGATGGTGAATATATACCTTACAATGCAAATGTTCGTCTTACTCATTGGTATTTTTCTCTCATTCTTCATATCAAGTGATACTTTTGCTTTCACAATTCCTAACTATAAAAATGAAGGATTTTATGCTTCCTTGTTAATGTTTATTCCATTATTTTGACATAATCATGATGACACCTCCATTGAAGAGATGATTTATAGGGGTATATTCCCCTTTCAAAGCTCTTGCAGAAGTTAATGAGAACAGAAAGGCGAATATTTCCCTTAAGGTGCATTAATCAGCAGCATACACATTGTCATTAGCATTCTTGTTTTTTAAAATTGCATGGGGAAGTGAGGAAACTGTGGTGTTATTTCCACTAAGCCAAAGGGAATGGAAAACATTATTCATTTTAAGACTGCTATGTAAAGGTGGCAAGATGGGATTTTATTTCTGTGAACTAAAGCATGGGAAATGTTTCATTTGAATTGCTTTTTTTTAATATTTTCAAAAAACAAATCAAACTTTCTTTTAAAGTCACCAGCTCACTGCAGCAGGACCACTGTGTCAAGCAAGAAAACTGCGTTAGGACTGTAACTGCTCGGGGCTGCTTTCATATAAATGTCATGATGATGGTTGGCTCAATTGTTCTTGTCCTTTTGCAATGCATGCATTTTTGTGGCAGTAGGTTACATTTCCAGACGGGCAATGCTTCAGCAATTACATGGAGTCAGTACATTCTCACACGACGAGCGTCACTATGCCGCTTACACATGGATGGACAAAGGTAAGGCTTGAAAACACCGCCCTCATTTTTATCCTAACATGTTCGTTGAAGTATCCTGTGTTTTTCTGTCACAGTGAGGTGGGTAACAGTGAGAGGTTCCACATTCAGGGGAAGTCAGATACAAGACACGGATTTTATTTGTCAGAAATGTTTTTCCACAAACTAACTATTGCTAAAAACTAGAAAATAATATAACAATCAAACTAAAACAGAAATTGATTCATGTAGGTCAAGCCATGTCTGAAGAACCCAATCCATATGCAGGGCAGAATTGAATTCAAATATAAATAAAGCACAATTATTTTTAGGAGGGCAGAGGTAGGCCTGACTGGCTTACTACTTTCTTTGCTGAAGCTCAGAATGTATTATTAATTATTTATATGGCACAATCAGGGTACACAGTACATGCCATTATGCAGTAGGTAAGCTTCAACTGAGAACAGTTGCATGCAATCTAATGGATAGACAAACAGTGGTTCATGAAGTGCATGCTTAGTGGTCTGTGGAGATCTGGCTTTTTGTACAGTGGTGGCTGCTTCTCCCAGGCTTCTAGCTGCTTCTACAGGTATCTGGAGACTATAAAATCAGCTGGAAGCAAGGAGGAAGAGCAAGCATAGCGCCATCCACAAAGAGAAGAGCAAATAGGAACCATCACCAGGGACTGGAACTGACAGACACCAACAAGAGGAGCCTGCTCAAGGGAGAAGAAGATGAGGCATCTGGGGTGTATGTCCTTTGGATAAAGTGGTGGAGGGGGCAGCTTGTCAGGCAGTGAGTCCAGGACACAAGGAAATTTAGTGGCAGAACAGCATGTTTGGCGGGAGAGAGAAAAGGGAGGATATAAGGGGATGTGGTAGCAGGGGAACATTTGCCCTGGAAAGAGGAACAGAACAGATTGGAGGAGAGATGAAATGAAGAGTAAAATAGAGATAAAAAGACAAAATTAAACTCATTAAAGAGAGCTGTGGAAAAATTAATTTCCCATGTAATCAGTTACTTTAGTTGCCAAAGAGCTATGATGTGTTCACGAGTGGGGGGGCGCTGTGACCCTCATGAACACCACGAGGAGGAGAGGAATCCATGAAACAATCCCTGTTCAAAAGTGGTCCATACTATGAAGATATTTGAGAACCCTGGTGAACACAGCAATATAACACGATACACACAGCATGGCCTGTAATCTTTGTTGCTGAGCTGTATTTTACATTAATATCAACTACATCAATAGAAAAAAGTGGGACGGCAGGAGATAACATTGACTGTGGAGAGGATTGTAGAACAGGCTGCACTATTTGACTGAAACATTCCCACCTGTTGGCAGAGATTGAGGCTGCTGGGAAACGTTAAGTGAGTTCTTCTAACTTGGCAGTGCAGGCAGCTTGTTAACTATCCCCTATGCTTGGGAGGAAGGCGTGATCTCTACATAGAGATGTGAAGCTGTGGGCAGAGCAGTCTGGAGGGAAGAGTCCTAGGAGTAGCCAGGCCTGCAGAGATGGTCGGAGATGAAGTTGTTGTTTTTTGTCAAACTCAAGGAGGGTAGGGAGTTTGACTCTACTCAGTGTGTGGACTTTGTTTTAGAGCAGGCTGCTCACTCAGAGTGGGATATTTTTGACGTATTCTGGAAAAGCTGTGTGGGGGCAGGGAGAGAAGCAACCTTGAACTGGAATAACATGAGGGCAGAAGTGGCAGCAGGCCCAAACAACAGCTGTGGCAGGCCTTGTGGCAGTTTGTGAAGGAGCTCACCAAGAACAGCAGCAGCAAGTCTGGGAGCCAATGGTTGACAGGTTCATTAACCCAGGATCACGGTCTGCGAGTCGGTGAGCGCCAGCCCTTCTCTGTCTATGGTGAGACTGGATGGTGACCCTGAGGCCTGCTGGTCACCTTTGAGCTGATGGCTACTGTTCAATGTGAGTCCTGGGGCATCTTTTTAGCTTTTTTCACAGTAGAGCTACAAAGGATTAAAAAAACGTAAGTGCCTACTTGTTAGAAAGACCACACTGAGACAGCGTCAGCTCCGCCCTAGAGCAGAGTTCATAGAGCAGATCTTAGGGAGAAAACTGGAAGATACAGGGAGCTGGTGGGAGATGAAAACAGAGGCTGGGGCCGGATGGGAGGACTTCCATACCTTCTTATGTGTTTAGTTTATGGGGAAAAGGAACATGTAAGAGAATTGTGTTACATATGTAATTTTGTGTTACAAATGTAACTTTGTCTAATTTTGTGTTACAAATGTAATTTTGGGGAGACGTGGACTCACTGAGCCCACTGCCAATCACCAAGAGTCTAGGAGGAAGCCCCCAGCCCAAAGTATTGTGTGAGGAACAGCAGTATATACAAAAGCTTTGTTCCTCATGGATCTACTGACAAGAGATGAGCTCTAGTAGAGGCCAGGGGTCTGGCTCTCCCAGTGGGTAATGAATGGGCCCGTAGAAATGGCAGGGAGAGTGGTGGCTTGCCAGGTGGACTAATTGCACACCCAGACTTTGGTATAAGAGGGCTTGACAGGGTTGTCTAACCCGTTCTTAAAAACTTCCAGTGATGGAGATTTCTCAACCTCCTTTGGTAACTTGTTTCAATGCTTAACCACCTTTACGGGTTGGAAGTTTTCCCAACATCTAACCTAAATATTGAATGCTTCAATTTAAGCCCATTGCTTCTTGTCCTGTCCTTGGTGGTTAAGGAGAACAATTTATCACTCTAACAATTTTAAGTACTTGAAGATTGTTATCATGTTTCCCCCCCCCCCCTCCCCCTCCCCTCAGTCGTCTCTTATCCAGACCAAAAAAACCCGATTTTTTCAATCTTTCCTCAGAGGTCATGTTTTTTAAACCTTTAATCATTTCGGTTGCTCTTTGCTGGACTTTCTCCAATTTGTCCATGTCTTTCCTGAAGTATGGTGCCCAGAACTGGACACAAGACTCCATTTGAGGCTTAATCTGTGCTGAGTAGAGCAAAAGAATTACTTCTCATGTGTTGCTTACAACACTCCGGCTAATGCATGAAACACCCCTCTTTGTTAGCAGTCATTGATCCTGCTGGGAAAGGCTTAGGAGAGTTCCGCTGATTCCCTGAGTCAGGTGCTTTTATACCTCAACCAGATAAAAAGGAGTGGCTCTCTAGAGAGAGAGTGTATCAACAGTGTGTGAGACCCCTGAGGGAGAAGCCCTAGGAGCAGCACACCTGAGGCCTCCTTGCTGGTGGATTCTCTGTACCTTGACGTCTTTAAACCACGATTTGAGGATTCAGTAACAGGTTAGGGGTCTATTGCAGGAGTGGGTGGGTGAGGTGCTGTGGCCTGTGTTGTGCAGGAAGTCAGACTAAATGCTCATAATGGTCCCTTCTGACCTATAAGTCCGTGAGGCGAGGCCTAAACTGAACTTTATCAAATAAAGCTAAATGCCAGGGGTAGGTTTTTTTAACTGTTTTAGAGCAGGCTGGGAAGGTCACAGAGTGCCTCTGAGCTTTCCTAGGTTACGTGGTTCTGTTCAGAAATCTTTGACTCCAAAGTCTCAGAGATGTGTCACGCTGATCTTTTGAAATTCAATCTGAACATTGTATTTAATGGAAACAGCACGACATGTTCCCAAAAGTGTCCCAAAGATTATACCTGTTACTGTCAGTTCTGCTAAAAGGCATGAGTTAATTGTACTGCACAAGAGCAAAGAACGTTTATTCTTATTTAAAGGAAGGAAAAAGTCCTGTGACACATGCAAATGGCACATCACATAATTTAAATGCTGTGCTTGTCGCCTACACAGACTGTGCAGACGTATTTGTCCCTCTAGCATCTTTCGCAGCCTGAACACCAATATGTTTGCTTTTTACATGATCTTGTTATTAATACCAACGGGAAAACAACCTGTGCACCATGTGGGGAAAACGAGGTTTGGGGTCCTGGGCCACCCTGAGCTGCAGGGTCAGGGACACATGGAAAGCCTCGTCACTAACTCTCTTTGGTCAGCAGCTGGTGCAATGCTGATGACTGCCTCCAGCACTCCATGGCTAGAGTGGTGCACGGGCCGTGAGGATATGGGGCGCATTAAGCTGTAGCATATGAGGTACATAGCAGCCAGGACCCTGCTTTTATGCAGTAGTGTTGAGCCAGGGCCAAGTAGCAGCACCAACACCTGCACCGGGAGTGGAATGTGAGCTCCTTGGCTGGGGAGCATGTGGCACTTGGAAACTGAACCAGGCATACTATTCTTTTCAGCATGAAGGGGACTAAAAGCCCACAGGGCTGCAGTATTGCAGAGCTTGTGCGGGGCAAAGCTACGGCCTCACTCAAAGTGTAGAAATTGTGCAAACTGCAATTCCCACGTACATATAAACTGACCCTTTCCCGCCAAACATTGAGCTGTGCAGCAATACGTTTATGTGCATCTGTCCAGTGCTGGCAACTGGCTAATTTCTGCCACTTGAGTGGAGGCACAGGAGGAAGGGAGCTTAATGCCACAGTAGATGTCTGTGGGACAGGGATCCTTTTTAATCAGACCAGGACCCGCATATGTGGTATGAAGCTTGGCTGCGGCTTTAGTTATGGGGGACTGATTGATTGGGAAGGTTCTTAAAGTCTTCACCAACACCAGGAAGTATCTACTCCCTAATCCCTTCTACTGGCTCCTGAACGTTCTCCTTTGAGAAGATATTGCCCTCATCTGGGGCTGAAGAGGATGAACTTGCTTCTTAACAAGGGCTTGGTGGGGGTGAAACCTCTCTTGGACACTAGATGCCACAGTGATGGCTTTCATTATATGCATAGATAGATTTGATGAAGGTGGCCATAGCATCCCAGTTATCTCAGCAACTCGACTCCAGTGAGTAGCTGAATGTACTCTGAGGTGCTTAGAGAAGTCTCAGGCCCACTAGCACCAAACATGTCTTTGTCTTCCACCGTCGCCTAGCCTCTAATGTTGCAGAAAAGCACCTGTGACTTTCAATGTTGTGATGTAAGCCAGTGCCTGCCTTTGGCTCTGTGTAGCTGGATTGCAGAGCTGGCCCAAGGCTGGCTGGCAAAGATTACGCAGGGTCCCTGCTTTCTTCTTGTTGGCCAGGAAGCACAGTGGAGGCATAAGAGATCAAAGGGATCAGCAGCAGCCCTACTCAGGGCAGACCAAACTGTCAGCGAGACTACACTGCTGCCTTGTGTGCCAGGAAATGAACTAGGGTCAAAACCCAACCCCTTTCCTCCTGCTGCAGCCACCCCCTGCTCCCCTGAGTCCTAATATCACCCCCAGATCCTTCATTGGCCAGTCCCTTCTCAGACTCAACTCCCTCCCCTCTGCTCCCGCTGTGAACACCTAGCAAGGCTGTGTTGAACAGCTTGTTCTACCTGGTCTGATGATAGACAAGGCTGAGTGAGCCTAACCCTAATCAAGTGCCTTCAACAGCTGACCAAGTTCAATGCCATTCCCTTTCCCAGAAGAGTTGGGAAGAGGCCCATGCCCTGGGGAGATTCCCACTGAGTTTGGCAAGGGGAGAATGTAGGTGTCTGTTTCTAATTGGTTGTCATGGTTACCTGCCAAACCATACAGGAAAGGAGCAGCGTGTCACTCCAACCCCATTGTGTGGAGTCTGTTGAGGGGCAGAGAAACTTTCTCACTCCATTGTATGGAAAGTGGGAGCTGGTTTGAGGGGAAAAGGGTTAAAAGATGTTCCTTCCCCCTGAACATTGTGTGGAACAGGGGCCAGTTCAAGTGTGAGCGTCTCCTCCCAGACAGCAGCTGCCCCGGACAAAGGAGGGTTACTGTGAACACACTAGTAGCCGTATTGATGCTTGTAACACAGCAAAGCAAAGGACATGTGCAACAAGACCATGATGCTGGCACTGAGCCCCCACTTCATGTCCTGTAACAAGGTACATGATTTAATTTTAAAGACATCGGTTATGTACGAGTCTAGGAGAGCTCCTTTGAGCCACGAGGGGAGCAGATTCTGGTTAGCCTATGCAGATCTCTGTAATAAGCAGTTATTTCTAACAGGCTGATTTGTCTGGAGAGCTCTGACAGCATTTTCACTGTTGCGTATGCACCGGCAGGAAGTTAAGACCATGCCCATATCAAAATGTTCACCGAGTCCATGATGGATACATACGACAATGCGTTTGCAGTTGGCTTTCAGATACATTTGTATCTGTGCTCTAACTCGGCCAGCTCATGTCTGCTCGATTGTATTTACCTTATTTAAACAGAAAACCGGGAAAACACCTTCAGCCGTTCCCGAAGCTCCAGCGTCTCCAGCATCGACAAAGAGTCTAAGGAAGCAATTACAGCTTTGTACTTTATGGAGACCTTTGCACGGAAGAATGACTCTACTCTCTCCCCCTGTCTGTGGGTTGGAACAGGCCTCGGTATGGTCTTGATCATCTCCCTTAATCTCCCTGCTACTGAGGAATTAAGACAGACAGAACCCGTCATGGTGTCTCCAAGTGGTAAGTGCTTCTGTCTACTTTCCTGTTCTTTCTCTGTCTCAGTAGCAGGAGGGGGTATAAATATCTGATTTCTCTGACCAAAGTCTCTCATGTAGTGAGTTTTAAATCATGAAGATTAGAGCATGCCTAGAGCTATAGACATTCCTTGTAAGAGACTTTTTTCAGATTGGAAAAATAGTTCCTCCTGGAAAAGTGTATTTGGGATTCCCTTGAACTTGTCAAGACTTGATGGATCATGTGGTAATAGAAATGTCACTAAAGTCCAGTAGAAGGTATCATTAGATGTATTAATAATACTTAGCACAAATAGTTATTTTCATATTTAAAAATATTCATAAATCTGAATTATTCCTTCCCTGTGATACAGAGAGCTGCTCCCACTTTTGCAGATGGGGCACCAGGCAGAGGATAAGACTTGGGAGCCAGTGATAAAGCCAGCCTTAGAACTCAGGAGCGCCTGCCTTCTAGCTGTGGCAGACAGGTCTCGCTCAGCCAGGAGGTCTAGCTAGCAGAACAAAAATTTAGCTTTTTGCGAAAGTAGTTGAGGAATGAAGTAGGCCCTAGTTTCACACCAAGTTTTGATGATAATTACGATGATAAGATTACTGACACAGAGGGTGTTGAATTGAATGCAGTTATGGACACTGAGGAGCACATGCCATGAGATTAGACACAAGGGCAGAGAACAAAAAAATGAGGTTCAGTTCTGGAAAACACAAGTGAATACAGGTGAGGAAAAGCAATCCCAGATACGTATATTAAATGAGAAGGGGAAACACAGACCAGAGAGAGCTGGCAGTAGATTAATCATGTGTGTGTGGATATGGCTGGGAAACAAGGGCAGTGTAATTTTAGACTGTGTAGACAAAAGCATTTTGTCACAGAGCAGAAAGGTTATAGTCTTCCTACATACAGCTCTGCTTCAGCCACTGCTGGAATATTATGAGCAGTTCAGGGGTGTCATCAGAAAGTCACTGAGAAACCAGAGGATTTCAGAGAAGAATGACAAAATGATTGTGGGCTGGAGGGGATAATTTCCAAGCAAAGATTGGAAGATTCAAAGCACGTCTTGACTAAGTGACAGGCATGGGTTACATGGGATACTGGAGGGAGGTAAACACCAAGGAGGGACAGGATTTATTTAGCAGTCTGAAAGGGAAATAACTAGGAATAATGGGAGAAAATTTAGGAGTGAGATATATTAGAGTTTGGAACTGTAGTCTGTATTAGACAGGGGAAGGATAGGCACTATCTCACTTGGCATTTTTAAAACCAGACTGGAAAAACACTAGAAATTGCACTGTAAAGAACAATCCTATTGATAAGAGACTGGGATACGTGGCATAATTGGCCATTTTTATCTCTAAATTCTACTATTTGTACTATTTTTTTAGGTTGCCCAGAGAATTTTCAGTAACTGTGGCCCACTCCTTCACTGTCTGTGTGGCTGCAAAAATATTTCATTTAAAGCAAAAGGTTACTTTGTGTAGCGCATTAGCTTACTTGGGCTAATGTGGGCTACTGTACTCCTCCAAAATGGAAAACCTGGATGCAAACTATACCCTGATGCACCTGTGAAAAGCATGTGTCAAAGCTAGAGAATTATATTTTATAGGTACGGTTCTGACGCTGAAGGGAGCAGTGCTAACTTTTTCATGCTTGGACTGCATGGGAACATTGATTCAGCCACCCTATGAAGTATGGAGGGACCCAAACAGCATAGATGACAGTGAAAAAACAAGAAAAAGGAAACTCGTCATGCATTCTCCTTCCTCCTCCCAGGATATGGGAGATCATCAGTTTGCTGTCATCTGCTCAGAAAAACAAGCCAAAGTCTTCTCACTGCCTTCCCAGACATGCCTTTACGTTCATAACATCACAGAAACGTCCTTTCTACTACGAGCAGATGTGGTGACCCTGTGTAACAGTGTCTGCCTGGCTTGCTTTTGTGCCAATGGGCATATCATGACACTGAGGTACTTACCTAGCTAATCATTTGGCAAAATTGAAAAAGGCGACAGAGTCAGGAACACTAAAGGGGAGAAGGATTCATGGTGAATTCCCTGTCCCTTGCAATCTGCTGAAATGGGGAGGGGGATGGGGGGCTGAGCATGTTTGTATTGTGCACACGTTTAAAGGAAAGCTATACCCATTTTGCTCTAGTATGTAAATTCTCTGAGTTAACAGTCCTTCTCACAATATAGTACCAGGATTATCTCTGACAGCTATAGCATAGCAGAAGCAGCGGTGCTCACTATGACTAAATTTGCAGGATAATTTCCATGCAATCCACCTCTCTTCAGTCGCTTATAACTGTCAGCTTTCACCTTTGGGGCTGAAAACTTCCAAGCCTGGTCTCACCGCTGTAAGTTCAATGAGAGTAGAAATCAAAATACATGGTAAAAAAAAATATGTTTTACCAATTCTTATTTGGATAATCAAAATTGCTAAGGTGAAAAGTTGAAAAGTGACATTCAAGTAGTCCTCGGGCAGGAGCAGCAGCGTCCGTGAGAGTTCTAACCAACCTCGAACCTTTGGAAAACACAAGCTGCACATTCTGCGGATTTTTTTTTGACTCCTCCAGCGTTAGGTGCCAGCTGAGCAGGGTTTTGAGAATCTGAGTGGCACCCCAATGCTGGACTGAGGTGCCAACAGTGGCAGCTTGGTGTCTACATCCTTTTGTGGAGCTAGCCCTAAAAACCTATTTTGGTCACCAAAGTTTGCTTTGAGACCAATACACAGAAAGAGCAGATGGGTGAAGGTGGGAAGGTGCCATTGAAGCACATGTAAGAGTAGGACTGCGCTTTGCATACCACAGCATTCTAGGCTGTATATAGAAAATACTGAGTTACCTGTGGGTTTGAATCGTGCAATAGAATCAAAGCATTTTCTGTAAATCCCAACATAACACAGGCATCTGCTTCTCTTCAGCTTGCCCAGCCTTCGCCCATTGCTGGATGTCAACTATTTACCTGTAACGGACATGAGGATAGCACGGACATTTTGTTTCACCAATGAAGGGCAAGCGTTGTATCTCAGCTCTCCCACAGAGATCCAGCGACTGACATACAGCCAAGAGATGTGTGACAATCTACAGGTAGGGCTTGCAGAAAGTATACAAGCTGCTTGACTGTCTTGTGGAGAAATTTATGGGGCACTAATGGGCTCCCATTGTGAGATCTGTGCTGCCCACAGAAGAGGGCTGGACATATTTCAGCACCACTTCTAAACCAGCCAGAGGCATCTCTACAGAGCCCTGCCACCCCTGCCTTGACCACGCTGGCATACACCATTCTCAGGCTTTCAGCTGTTAACACCACACCCTTTGGTTTAAAACAGTGTTTCTTAACCTCAGGGTTTAGAGGGGTCGCAAGTGCAGATCTGGTATTGGGGGTGGCAAGAAAGGCAATTGCCTGGAGCCACAGGGGCACCATGAAACTAAGTTACATGCCTCAGCCCCGTGGGCGTGGGACTCAGGCTTCAGGGGTACAGTAGTTTGGAAAGGTTAAGAACCACTGGTTTAAAATCTAGTGTAACCTGTTCCTTTTTCAGATAATTTTCATTAAATCCAATGCACGCTTATTTTTAATTTGGAATCTGAAACGCCACATAATATTGTAAAGGTTGCCCAGGATATTTTGTAACATCTGCAGTGTCATGCATGGAAAAAATAGGTCAATTTACATCAACATTTCTAAAGAACCAATTTTCTCAGGAGAAAAGTTCCTACATGTGGAAGGAGTAAAATGGAGAAAGAAATACTTAGCGGTATAGTATCATTGTTTAATGCTCTGATCTCTTAACATGCATGTGTTAAACCTATGAAAGAATGCAGAACACGAACCCAACATTTTATCAGCTAACGCTGGGGGAAACCACATACAGATGCTTCTACAACAAGATTTGTTCCCACAGAGCAAATGGTGTATTTATAAATGAGCAGCTTATGTGGAAGAGTATGGTTTACTTGTAGGTTTCTCAAAGTAATGATACTTATTCCTCTTCTAAGTTTAATTAAATAAATGTAATTAATTAAAGTGTTAAATGGTTAAAAATAGTAAGAAGTTAGACTAACATTATTGCCAGCAGATGTGCCAGGCATTAGATTGAATGTAGGCTACAATCTAGGCTGAAACGTCAGTGAAAAGGCAATTGCTCTAGCTTTTATCTTTTTTAAATGAAATCAGTGCTAGCCTGACAAACCTATCGCTGGAAGTTCCCTCTATATTCATAGCACAGGACACTATGGACGGCTGCAGCAGCAGGCCACTTCCCACAGGCAAACCACACCCCCCTGTATAGCTTATGCTTGTGCTGTAGGAACCAACTCATTGGGACAAAGGGGAGGTCAACAGTCCTTGGCCTCTTTGGAGTAGTTCCTGTCCCCTAGCAATGTACCGAGTCCACAAACTGACATTAACGGTAATGATTTCTGGTTACTACTAAGTGGAGCCAGATTTGAAACAGGTTGACAGTCGCCATAACCTGAACCTATGCCAGTATAGCAAAGTCCTAATGTGCTGCTCTGGTTGAAAGGTTTAAAATGTTACAACTGCTTAAAAATGTATGGCACTCAATACCGGGCTGTGTCTAACTGAAGGAAAAGTGCATAAGCGCAATCTCTATTCCTTCCCTAATTTTAATGTTGCTTATTTTATTCAAAAAAATAAATACAGGCCCCACACTCCACTTTAATCCAGCTTCTTCAGCATTCAGCCAATAGGCTAGAAGGTCAGGCTTTCTGAGTTGGATTTTAAACCATTAAAAAACTCCAAAAAATCCATTAGTGATTAAGACATGTTTTTGAATTATTTACAGTAGTTTCCATTACAGCCCTTATTCACAGGTGGAAGAAGCTTCTCATGGTGCATTATACATTAAAATAGATCAGCTATGAAGAGGGTCGTTTATTCCTGGCAAAAGCTAGTTCATCATGTTAGATTTTGTACACTGAAAATGTCATTTATGTAAAGAAAGAGAATTGTGTGGGGCTATTGGGGAAGGATCATTACCAGTAATAAAAGGAAATAAGTTGGGGGTTGTATAATTAGCAGAGACCTAGGATGCCAAACAAAACCCATGGTACTGCCAGCACTTGTTAGACCAGGGGAACGTGTTGAGCAGCAGAAGTCATCACAGAGTGCTTGGCACTTTCAACATTGAAGAATTGTTATGAGGAATGCGTGTTGCAGCCAGGCTTGGGCTCGTTGGAGAGGAGGATTTGAATCAACTGTTTCCAAATCATTGGAGGGACGGCTAAATACATCACTGAAGATGGGTTTAAAACTAGGAGCTGGGCTAGATTTTTGTTAGCCCTAGTGAGGGAATAAGGCTCTTACCTCCCAGCACTGCCACGTTCCAGCTGTTCACATCACAGCTTCTGCACAGACAAGAGCAAGCCAGTATTCCCCCAGGAGGAGCCTAGGCAGAGCCATTGTTTCACCACCCTGACCGACCAGCTGGCACAGAGCAGGCCATGCAGTAGGAAGCAGGGAGGCTGGCTGAAAAGTGGTGCTATAATCTCCTTCCTCCGTAGAGCAGGCAGGGAGGGAGCATGGAGCTATTGAGAGTCTAAGGGGATGTCTATACTGACAGTGGCAAAGTCACCGCCGTCAGATTGACCTATCTGGATCGACTGAGCGGTCAGTGAAGGCCTGCTCAATCGATCCAGAAGTCGACACTGGTAAACCACCCCCTCAAGTGGCGCAATGCAGTGAAGACGCCGCACAGACGGGAAGCACAGCAGTCAACGGGAGTTATGCAAGCCACTCTGCGTAGCTTGCGTAACTCCTGTCAACTGCCGCTAAATCGCCAGGTATGTGTAGACTAGGGCTCAATGGCAGCTCCTTCCTGGCGCACTGCTGAACAGGCCTTCAACAAGCAAAAATAGGAACGCTAGGAAGAAGTATTCGAATTCATTCAAAGGATAGTGTGTGAGACACGCACACACACACCACCTTCTCCCTAATACTAAAGGGTTTCTCTTCAAGTTTTGCCATAACAACACACTAGTGTAGTACATACCTCCATTATTAATGTGCTGACGCCATCTCCCCACAATTGGTTTGAAGCATACAGGTATAAGCTCTCTGAGGGCAGGGGCTATAGCTTCAGCTGCGTTTGCAAACATCTCACGCACTATTGGCACTGTGTAAAAAGTAAAATTAAGTGGGTTGGAGGCACAGATAACATCCAAAGATGAGCTCTCACAGGGAAGGTGATGATGGCCTTTTGTAAAAATCTCTTCCTAACTGTCAGCAAGCTCTAAATTCATCTTTATTGTTTTCTCTTTTCCAAGTATTCACGGTCTGGTTGCCTGGATAATCACTAGTGCAAAGCATATAATTCACAACAAATCGTTTCTTCAACAATTTTTGTCTCTTCTGCCACTCACCAGCTGATTGTGCTTGCTTGATTTTAGTCAACATTTTTATGTTGTAGCTTCACTGCAAAATTTGCTCTCTGCAAATCATAAAATATGATCCCACAAGGGGAAGGAACACAGATAAACTAATTTTTTTAAATGGGAATGGATTTGGTTGGACATTTTATCTGCACTATTTATCCCGCTCTAGAAGTAACCAGACAGCAAATGCTTAATGCTCTTCTCTCCATAGAATGAGGATTTTTTTTAAAGGGTGGACTTTACAGACTTTCAAATGTTGTCCCTGCTAGCCCTGGTTTTGAAATACAATATGCTGCATACATCAGAATTCATCCTTTATTTGCCAGCCAGTTGATGTCAATGGCTCTTTATTCTAATCCAGACATTTAAAGTAAATGACAATCTTCACCTCTCTAGTTCCTCACGTGTTCTTTTGTCTGACTTTGGATAGGACATGCTTGGGGATTTGTTTACCCCAGTGGAAACACCAGAAGCCCAGACCAGAGGCTTTCTCAAGGGGCTGTTTGGAGGCAGCGGGCAGACCTTTGACAGAGAAGAGCTGTGTAAGTGATTCTTCTTAAGTGATTCTAACAGTCAGAAGACACAGAACAACTAAACCAATACAAGGACAGGACACGTGATCTAGGAAAGAAGGGATGTTAAAAATGTCAAAGATAACACTATGAAGGAGGAAGAAAATTTTTCCCAGAAGCTGCTAGGAGCAAGAGCTTGATATTTCAGAGCCTTGTTTTCTATCTACCCAAACGTTTCCTTCCTTCCTTCCCACTAGGAACAAGTGAACAATAAAACAGCCCTTATTGAAGAACAGTTTGGAGAGAGCACTAGTATCATACCTGCCTGGAAAGCATGAGTCAGTCCACGTGTTCCACAGCACACCCCAAGTAACAGCCAGGGAGTGAGGAACTAGCAAAGAACTCTTTGGTTATTGGTGGGGGAAATGAGTTAACTCCCACCTGAACATCCACTTTCCCTTTGTAGTTGGCGAGGCATCGGCAGGAAAGGCCTCTCGGAGTCTGGCTCAGCACATCCCCGGCTCAGGTGGAATCGAGGGTATGAAAGGAGCTGCAGGAGGGGCAATCGGAGACTTGGCTCGTGCACGCCTTGCCCTTGACGAGAGAGGACAGAGACTGGGAGAACTGGATGAAAAAACTGCAAGCATGATGGCTAGTGCAGAGGCGTTTTCCAAACATGCACATGAGGTAGGGGTCCTACGCACGTACACGTGGAGAGACTTTGCCCTAACCAGGGTTACCCAAGGTCAAGAAAGGTGAACTCCTTCAGGAAAATTAAACTAATTAGAATCCCCTGAGTTTTGTTATAGGTATGCTTATCTTAATTTATACAGCTTCCATGCACCCTCCCCCACACACTGGGGAACGCTGGTGTAGATCTTCATTATATGCTATGTCTTCTCCTTTCCTACATGCTTTGGTAAGCAGCAAAGTATCATCATTCACAGCTGCACCCACTGAAATGAATGGGGCAGTTCCCCACATCAAAGCTGTAGTTCCAGACTCTCTGCAAATGCAGGCAGCCATCTAATTTGGTTACACTTACTCCACATTTTCGTAGTTTAAGCTAAAAGGGATGATCAGATCATCTAGTCTGATCGCCTGTGTCTAACAGGCCATTACATTTCACATGGGTTTTCCTACATTAAGTCCAAAGACTTCAATTGATCCAAAACAGCTCAGTCCTCAGGAAACTCAACTGTATGCCATGGACAGAGAACAGGGGAGAGCCAAGGTGCCACCACTGCCCAAGGCTCCTGCAATGTTTTCTTCAGAAACAGCCATCTTTCAAAACTGCTGCCATCTCCCATTGTTCTCAGTGGGACGGAGAGTTCAAAGTGCCCTCAGTTAAGATGACCACTACCTCCATTCATTGACGCATCAGTGTTGCTCCTGACATCAGAGCGGACCCACCATCTTCCCTGAGGGCAACGTATGGGCCTCAGTCCTTTTGGGAACAATGGTGAGATGAGGGCAATATTCATGAATTTCTCTAAAGATTTTACATGCCGTCCCTCCTGCCAAACGTTCAGTTATGAAAAATAACAGTAGAAATACTACCATTAACCCTGGCAGTTTCTTTTAAAAACCTACTTGTTGCACAAGATTTACTCAACAGGGAGGGGGAAATGAGGGTTGGTCACATTTGTGCACCTGGATGCAGGAGAACATGTGGGGGCACTAAGGGGCCCGGAAGGGAGGAGGAAAGGGGGGGCAAAGGGCATGACCAAGGTGTGTCATACTAAACTGGCTTGCACTAAACAGACTGCTTAACATGGAGATATTTGAACTGTAAAACTGAAACGATGTCATCATCTGGTATAGTCCTAAGCGTGAGAATCAATTGAAAAGAAGGGTAAGAATATTAAAAAATATTTAACTGTAATTCCGATTTTCCAGGTGTCTGTACAGCTGGATTGCCATCTACCCAGTGCCCCAGGGAGAGATGTTTGTATTTGGTTTCTTTTGGCTATTATAAGTGTGAGGCAAAAAATACTCTCTAGGAGATGCATAGAGGTAGTGCAAGGACTGACAGATGGTATATCCAGGAGGCAAGGGATGTAGTGCGCCCCAGTGCCTCAGGATCAAAAAGCGAATCTATAGCAGTTCCTACGTAGTCTTATGCAAAAAGCAGAGTGCTGAAGTAGGAATTCCCTGAGAAGCTTTGCTTCAGTGAACAAGAACTATGGGTAAATAATTATCTTTGCAGAGGTGTAACACTTAATTATGACAGAGAAAGCAAAAAAAAAAAAAAGGCAAGTATTTCACAGCAGAAAAGGGAAACGACATGTTTGGGAAAGCACAACCTGCTGCTGTTTTTTGCTCCAAATTTTCTACTTGATTATGAAGTCTGTGACAGCTAATGGACCTAATTCATTTGTGGAGTAACACCACTAGCTCAGTGGGGTTAAACCACATAATCAGCAGCAAACCAGGGTTTTGTCTCTAATTTTCATTTTGCTTATTTCCCATCTCTGTAGTTGATGCTGAAATATAAGGACAAGAAATGGTACCAGTTTTAGACTTTTAAAGACGCTGCTTGGCTTGGTTGAGAACACTATTCAGGGAAACGGAAACTTATTCCCAAAACTACTAGTCACTGGCCAGAAGCAAAACCTTCTCCTAGGAAACGGTTTCCTGTTATTTGTTTGGATTCACCACCAGCGGGGAGTCAAGGAGGAGAAGTTTTACAACCCACAAGATGGAGCCTAGAATTGTATTGGTCTTTTAGTCAAAATACCTGGCTCACGGTGTAGTAAACCTCTTTCCAAAAGGAATTGAATGAACTGTCACGTTGGCATGTAGGGTTTGTTTTTTTCCAAAAGCACTAGGAATGAACTGTGGAGAGTGTCTCTGGTTAAAAATATCCTGTACAAACTAGAATGTTAATGCACTTATAAAAAAAAATGAATAAAATTTTGCATGACTAATTGACATCTTAAAAACAAAGAAAAAGAAAGCATGCTGTGACCGAAGAAAAAGGGATTTATTTCTATGCTCAGCAAAAAATATTTAAAAACCGCAAAAACCTTTATTTTTACACTACAACCAGCCAATACATTTCAAGCATGGCTGCTGCTACTCTCAAATGAAAAATTAGATGAGCTACATTTTCTTATTTGCTGCTGGTTCTTTTCCTTAGAAAGTCTGGCTTGAAATCATCAGTACTATTTAATTCCTATCCAAAGAATACACTAACATCCAAATGCTTCATTTAGCGTTTGTGAAGGAACCAGATGGGATGTCTCCTAAATGAGAGTTGGGAGGGGTCTTTACAATCCAAAGAGTGCAGGAAATGCCTTCCATAAACATTAATTTTCTGAAAGATGTGTACAGCTTGTGCTAGATTCAGCTCCAAACATCCTTGAAGGGGGCTGTGATAACATCGTTCACCCCAGGAGTGGCTGAATCACTTGGTTGCCTTGTTTTTCAATATTAGAAGCTGACGAGAAGGTGAGTCAGTAATTTATTGAATTAAACTGAAAAAACTGAGGGCCCAGTGTGTCATGCTGGTAAATCCCCTTAACTCAGTGACTTTAGCAGCTTATAGGAAAGAATTCTCCCTCACGAACTGATGCTTAGGAAATTGCACAGTAACCCAATTTAAAGCTGGCTGGCTGAAGAGCACAACAGCAACACGCTTAATCTGCAAAGCCCTGCAACTGTAATTTTATATGAACTGGTTTCTCCACTGTCTTGCCTGGTGTATCACCATTTACACCTGTGCAAAGTTGGTGTAAAACACTGCCCTAGAGATGAGTGAAATGGAGAATGCAGGAGTACATTATACCTGCTTTGCACAAGTGTAAATGCCTACACAAGGTACAAAGTACTGGGGAATTAGGCTTTCTGTTTATACCAGTAAAGCTGCTGCCAGACCAGCACTGCTGCCATGACTTAAAGTGGCTTGCTGGTTTCCACCATGGACTTTTAATTCTCTTCAGTTTGTACATACTGTCAGATTCTTTTCAGTAGCAGTTTATCATTATGTATTTGCATGACAGAATTCACATTACATAACCGTCAGTTTCCTTCCCCATCTTAAGTTATAATCCTCTGCATCATTGTAAATTTCCAAAGTAACCAACTGTGAAGTCAGATGGATTCTAAAAGTGGCTTGGGAACAGGAAGAGGTCCTGTTTGTTGGCAACTATGCAAGTACAAATTAGGGAGAGAGAGAGAGACACTTTGCATCACAATTCTCTTTGAAGGAAAATGATCTGAGGAAGCAGCTGCAGCTGGTGCCCTCCCAAATAGCAATGGCCATCAGATTTTCATGCAAACAGACGGCAGCTCCAGACTGAAACGTAACTTCATCCATTTTTGTATCATGACAGTTTAATGCCCACTCTTGACGACAAGACACTGGACTAGATTCTGCATTTCCATGGAAAGGAATGCTAGCTCTCACAGTCTCTTTCAATTGTTCCTTCTCTTCTCTATTTGTAGTGGTGGGGTGGTTGCTCATTGGCGAAAACACCTCTTAGATATTTAATTCAGCTCCATTTTAGATACAGTTTTTGGACTCAGAAGTCTGGCATCATACTTGCACAAGCTGTGTGAATTAAAGCTACGGAACAAGTTTGAGGCGCCATTGGTTAAACTGTTCTGGCTCAATATGAATTCTGTGCACTACTACATTTTGCTGTGGGCCAGGTTAAAATGACAGCTTTGACGGTTACAGTTCAGTTATAGGTCTCGAAAAGGCCTTCTGGTTAATCCAGTTCCTTTGTGAATTGCATGTTTACTCTACCTGTCCCCTGGCCTAATCTTCTGGGCAACAAAAGCAGCCACTCTGTGCAGCAGACGCTTTTTAGCATTACAGACATCTTAGAGAGGATGTGTTTCCTAACCTGTGTGCATGACTAGAGAAGGTATTTAAACTTTCACGGGCTTAGAGTTAGCCCCAACAGGTAAAGCTTCAGGAGGGAAATCATTCTACCAGGGACATGGGTTCGTTCTGCAACTTACCACACCTGTTTCTATACTAATATAACCAGTATGAAAAAGACATTCCTGGCTACACTGGGAGTTTCCATTGCAAGTCAATGGCATGTTGCAGCATCCGGAGACCCACCACAGGTGATTGTATGGACAGACTGGTGGGAAGCTTGGTGAGTGACTAGTTCTGTACTACAGAAATTCTTGGCTTACTAGTTCTCTTTTAGGCAGAGGTGTTGCTCTAACATCAATACAGGGACCCATGATCCTGAATTAAGTGGGAGTCTCCTTAGGCAGATGCTAGAGCTCACTCAGACATGAAGAAGTCGCTCAAGTCAGTTTAATTATTAAACAGCTACAGCATGCGCAGAGGGAAATGTGTCTCCAGTAGCACATTTACACTACCCTTGCTTTATTAACAGTCTCTGACTTACAGCAAGCCATATCAGGGGGAAAGCCAGCCAGTAGCTTTCACTTTGCTTCTTTACTTCACAAAAGAATTTAGATTCCCCAAACATATCATTTTTAATGTTTAAATCCTTCATCTTTCTCTCTAGAAAAACTCCCCATGAGATTGCAACTGTATCTTCCTTGCATCTATTGCATATTGTACATCTTTCCAGAAAGTTACAAATTACTGTTCTGTTATGTTTGGCTCTTGTGTCTATAATTATCAATTTTCTTGTAGTCTGTAGAGATCTAAAAAACTGTATATGTTTGTATATAGAATGTTCTATATATATTTATATATATATATGTAATGTATATGTTGTATAAGTTTGTTAGTGCACTGTTAATGCTTTCTATCAAGATTTACCATGGATATGGGAAAAGCCTTCACCTTAAAATTTAATGAGGGAGGGGGAAACCTGGCCTGTTCGTTTCTTTAGGAGGAGTGTGGGATTTTTAAAAGGCCCACCCTAAACATTTTTTTTTTTTTAGTAACAAGCATAATAAAGCTACAGCCGTCAAGCTGACAAGCATAGAAGATGATTTTACTTGCTAAGAGGAAAATCAGGACACTAGGCTCTCTAAGACAAATGTTGAAATCAAATGTGCTTTCGCCTTTTTTACCAAACCAGCACCAGCTCACGCAAAATTCATAAACTTTAGGCTCCTTCAACATCTGAACGCTCAAAGTATACAAACTCCAAATAGGTGACATTAGATTTAAAGTATAAAAGGCTATCTCTAGACACACTTTTGCTCAGTTAACATTTTTTGTTAAATTATGTTTTTCACTCACATAAAATACACACTATCCCAAACAATCAGATATACAGAATCCTGCCATAGCATGCATCTATGTTATTAAAAGTATATGACCCTTCCCCTCCCCCTCTGGGGTGTAACAGTCAGATAAAATATATTACGTTAGATTCATTGTGTCTTTTCATTAGACGAGTCCTTACTACTTTATAAGCAGCCGCCAACTAAACCTAGACCACTTTAAACTTCAATCTTGAGTAACAATTAAAAAAAAATCCAATGAAATTCTGTTAGAGTAATAGGATTTGTTTTCTCTAATCACAAGATTTTTCACATTCCTATGACCCAACTATTTACACTTTTCAGTAGAAGTGGACTGACTGCACTTCTGAATCCTAATTAGACTTTTTTTTCCTCTGTATTAAACAGAATATAGGTTATTAGAGAAATATTTAAGTATAAACAGATAGTCAGTTAGTAGACATTGTATGAAGTTTTCACAAAAATTCGCTGTACAACTTTTTCAGAGACAATCTCACACCCAATTCCTTGTGTGTATTATCATAAATAAATTGTATACTGAAAAAATAATTCTGTATGTATCTAACATGTGAAAAAATATCCCAGGTCATGTAAAAGCTGTATTCACCCTCAGGATTATTCTATTTATAAATTGTGTCTATTATATCATGGGCAAATTGCCAGACTTAATTTAATGGCTCCCTTTAAATACTATACTCTGGGTCTCCTACATCACTTTTTATGACCTAAAGGTGAATTCAAACACACTATATTTCAGTCTTGATTATTTTTGCCTTGGTAAGGTCTCAGTAAGAACACACTCTCTCTCTCTCTCTCTCATTAATGAGTTACATGTTTCCATTTGTAGACAACACTTCATTTAGGTGTAAGTCATGTAAAAGACTTGCCATTCATGTGTTTTCTGTTATGTGATTACTGACTAAAATCAAAATATTGTACTTTTTTTAAACTAGTGTCCAATATTCTGGCTCTGTCAAGGAACTGTGGACAAATTATGTGTGGTTTTTATTAATGCATCACCACCTATATTTCAAAATGAAGGTTAAATCCAGGAGTGAACCACACACTCCACTAACCATTTACAGTTTTGACAGGTACCCTAGATTGGCATCGCAAAGCTAAATTAAGGCACCTTTGATTGAAGCTGTTCTGAGTTCCCAGTGAAAGAACTGATGGAAAGAAAATAAAAGAAAGAATTGACCTTGTTTTATGTAATTCTCTTTTTTTTTCCCCCCCAGACACTTCATGCTATTTTCAGGGGTGTATAGGTAGGTAAAGGGTTTATAATGCATATTCCATGTGGTTAAGAATTCGTGCTAGAGCAGGTATTTCTACATCTAGCTCTTTATGGTTTACAACTTCCATACAAAGTCAAAAAACCAATAGATGTGCAACACACATTTGCAAATGGAGTCGATAAGCCCAATCCACCAGTTTTAGAAAACAGTAATTTTGTTGGTTGGTCTTCAAGGATATGGACAGGGCCCCTCCCCCAACCTCCATGCCAGGGATGCATAACGATTTTTGCAGGCTGCAACACACTGTGCCTGAAACACCCTTAGGGTGACCAGATTTATAGGGACAGTCCCAATATTCAGAGCTTTTTTTTTTTTTTTTAATATAGGCTCCTATTGCCATCCCCCCCTGTCCCAATTTTTCACACTTGCTATCTGGTCACCCTAAACACCCTCACCATGGTTCCACCCATGCCCCAGATGTCTGTGAATCTTTCTGCACATGAGTGGCTGCTGTTCAAGCCCCTAGTCCTTGACTGGGAGGTGAACAGGAGTACATGGGGCAATTACTCACAATATGATTCTGTTGGTCCACGTCCAAGGAGACAAAAGACTCAGTCAAAGCTAGTGAAGAAGCACCAATACACCCACCTTCCTTCCAGCGAGAGACTTGCAGGCCATTTTTCAACAATGCACCTGCCATCTCTGCCTGAAAGCATGGATCCTGAACTGTGACCAGTCTGGCGATGAGTGTTATGAAGACAACGTGGCTGATATTGCAGTATTTTATGAGCTGTGAATGAGAAAATGAATCTGTGATGCCTGCCCTGCTGTGCGCCATGGAAATAAATAATTCAAGATTGCTGCTGGCATTCATGGAACAGCTGCACACGGTGGACCATCAATACTGGACTCAGGAAACAATCACTGAGTGGTGGAATTGCATCATGATGCAGTATGAGATGACGAGTAGTGGCTGCAGAACTTTCAGATGTGCAAATCCACCTTCCTGGCAATGTGTGTGGTGCTCACCCCAGCACTGCATCACAAGGACACCAAACAGAGCTGCGATCGCTGTGTGGAAGCTGGAAACTCCAGACTGCTACTGGTCAGTCGCAAATCAGTTTGGAGTTGGAAAGTTCACCAGGGGGTTGCGATGATGCAAGTGTGAAGGGCCATATTGGCTGCAGGGGGAGTTGTGCATGGATGTGCTCAGACTGCAGTGTAATGAAGGACTTGAGCATCTATATCAGGCCCTCCAGTAGCTTTATCATCTGCTCCTGCCCGTGTCCTTTTCAGACTATCCAGCCTGAGTTACTCATTAATTGTCTCCCTCCACACTCTTGTTTCGCTATGTGCTGTATCTGTTGACTGCAGCACTTCATGGAACATATCCTCCTTACTCCTCCTGGTTCGCTGCCTTATCTGACAGAGGCGCTCTGCCAGTGCAGAGGAATGGGTCCTCAAGGGCACATCTGCAGAAGCCAAAGAAACAATGAACAGAAGCCATATTGCGAGTGCGCTCAAAGCCATGAATCCGAATATGGTCAGTTCACCGGGGTGGGGGTGGGAAGGGGGAATGGGCAAGAAGGGACAAAGTATCTGGGTAGTTGGCAAAGGGGTTTCCTACAAGCGTCTAGGGAGAGGATTCGGAATATTTGTACCCTTTTCCACAGGCTAGATAATTGAACCTGATATCTCACTCCTGAGGGTAACCAAGGATGCAAGGGTGCACCTTCTGCATGTGTGTGGCTTCAGACTGGCTTTGTATGCTGCTCACTTTGTGCCGCTCTGGTCCCTGCAGAAATAATTGCCAGTTGGTGCGGCAAAGTTTCCTACAGCGGGGGGAGAAACAAGGCAGCTCTCCCAAAGGAACCTTCAGTAGAGGATTGCAGAATACCTACAGGAAATTTCCCAGAGATCTCTATGGAGAATTCCTGGGACATCCCGGTGTACATTAACAAACTTTTCCACTGGACCCCCACGGTGTAGCTGCATAGATTTATTTGTTAATTTCTGTCCTTTATCCCTCCTCTGCCATATAATAAAGTACATGAGAGCTCAATATTGTCTTACTATGCAGTATTCAAAGCAAAATGGGTGCTTACCAGAGCTCACGCCCCCTGCTTCATGCACGCGAGAGTCCGAGTGCTGGGACTGGTTAGATCCCTCTGGAGTCAAAAAGAGGCCCTGACTCGCCACACCACCAAACACCGTCATGTGTTCCACATCCTCCTTCAACTCCACGTCCCCATCTACCACTTCATCCTTGGGGTTGGCTCCACTATCCACTGTCTCCAGTCCCCATAATGTAACCACAGGGCTCCTGGCGGTGAAGTCGCCCCAAGGATGGCGTGCAGCTCCATGTCTTCAGCAACGCAGCAGAGCAACAGTTGGCCTCCATTGTTTTCTGGTATACCTGCCTCAGCTCCTTGATCTTCTCACGGCACTGCTGTGTGTCCCTTTCGCGTCCCTTCTCCTGCATGTCACTAGCAATCAGCCCGTAGGTATCAAAGTTCCTATGGCCGGAGTGAAGCTGCGACTGCACAGCCTCCTCTCCCTGTTGACCCAGCAGACCCAACAGCTCCAGTGTACTCCACGCAGGACAGCGTCTGCTGCAGAAAGCCGGCATGGTCAGCTGGGAAGATGTTGTGTGAACTGTGCACACCAAGCAAACAGGAAGAGGAATTTGAAAAATTCCCCGGCCTTTAAATGGGGGAGGGGCACACCTGTTTATCTTCAGGGCAGTGGAGTTCAAACTGCTGACCAGAGCAGTCATGGTGGGCATTGTGGGACACCTCCTTGAGGGAAAGTAGGGCAACATAAGCAAGCACAACGTCTACACTGATGCTGCGTCACTAACTACATCGCAAAAAGCCATATGCCTCTCTTTGAAGTGGTTTTATTATACCAGCATACCAGGGGAGTTACATCGGTGGGAGGAGCATTTCAGCATATGTATCTCTACTGTTCTGTCAACAAAAGCTGACTTTTGTCAACAAAACAGACAAAACTCTGTAGTGTAGACAAGACCTGAGCATCTACGCTACTATTTTTAGCCCCGCAGCCTGAGTGTTGCAAACCTGAGCCAATTGACCCAGGCCCTGAGACTTGGTGCTGTGGGTTTTTTATTGCAGTGTAGACAAATCCTTAGAGGAAACTGAAGACATCTTTGAGACAGCAGAAACACATGTCCAACTTCTTCTGAACTCCCAGCCTTAATTCCATGAGAATACCCCTGTTCCCAGAAGATCTCTGATTTGTGAGCAGAAATGGGGTTGTTTTGAGAGTGGCTGGAGGCAAACCATTCCATCAATGGAAAGCCCAACTGCTAACAAGTCCACTTAGGACTTGGTGGTGCAGGCTCTGCTGGTCAGGAATCATTACTCTTATCTTAAGATCATCTGGCTTATGCTTAGAGCAGGGGGTTGGACTAGATGACCTCCTGAGGTCCCTTCCAACCCTGATATTCTATACTAAGACAAGCTACCTTGATGTTCTTTCCTCCAAGATAAACTGACCAGCAGGATGGAGTCATGATTACACCCAGGAACCCAGCAATAAAGCCTTCTGAAGCTTCTTGGGAGCACTGTCAGTTTACAACAGCCATCTGGTTGTTACTCTTCACAAAGACATGACTGATGGAGAGAACTGGAGAACCAAGGCTATTTACTAGGATTAAGCTGTAGGAAAGATTACTTTTTGACAGGCACAGACCTGTCTTATTCTGCTGGACTTCAGCCAGCCTGGCAAGAGCAGAACAGGACATGAACAAGAACAGGCTAGAATGGCAAGTTGTGTGGACACTGGAGCACAGTGAGTCAACGCGCTGCGGTAAAAAACATAACCTTTACCTCCTTTCACCTATCATTCCCCTGTTCACTCATTCTTTGTTTCTTCAGGCATGTCTACACTGCTCTGCAGTTCTGACTAAGGAGACGTGAATAGCAGCATGTCCCAAAGTGCTGTGTTGTAACTCCCCCATATGGACACTACGGGTACAAACTGAAAAGACCCACGTTTGAACTCAGGACCTTTTAGTTTGCACCCACAGTGTCCACACGGGGGAGTTACAACATAGCACTTCGGTGTTCAGCACTGCTATTCACACCTTCTTTGTCCGAACTGCTGGGCAGCACAGACATGCCCATGCCCTTCCCCTTCCTTCTGGGCTGCTGAGGCCATGGGTGAGGGGATGCTGCTGGAGATGCTATGAAGTGTGCCTTTCACCTCCAAGGCAAGAGCAGACTGGAGAGAGATGCACGAACTGGGGATCAGAAAAGAAACACTTCATCTGATTGCATCCTGCCTGTGAAAATGGAAGAGGGGATACCCTATTGGCCTGTGCTGTGCGAACCAGGTCACAAAGTCAGTTTAGTCATGGCAACAAGGCTACAGGCATCAAAGCAGCCTCCAAATAAATATCTGTTCTGACCCACTACAGCAGTGGGGATCAGAACACCCCAACTGTCGGCTCTCCCCCTTCAACTTGCTTGCCAATTTGCAAGGCAAAACAAGCATCTCCTAAAGATTCCAGTAGAGTCAGATCTGGGGTCTAACTATATTAATTCAGCACAAGTCCTCCTGCAACACATCATTCAAAGACCAAGAGCCTAAGTTCAAAGAGATTTAAAGTCCAGACAGCCACACACTTAACTCCTTTTTTCAGCAAGTTCTTTTCTAGGCTCTTATGAAGATTTGTTTTTGCCACTGACCAAAGCTTAACTCCAAAGCCTTTTTCAGCCAAACTAACAGCAATGCCCTCCCTCCCTCCATCTTCCCCTTCTTTCCTGCTTAGCCTTGCTAATACTTAAAGAGAATCTAATCAGAATTTAGGAACAAAAATAGCACCAGCCGGGCAATGGCTCAGAATTTTAATATGATTCAAATGCGGCAACCCCTTCACTATAAGAGCAGTGGCCACCTTTTATCTTCTCCTTTGCTCTAAATTACTGCTTAATTATAGCGAATCCACAGTTTGTTTATCAAATAAGTTTAACTTGGTGTCAATCACTGTATCTATTAGCATCCTGACATATAGAGATTTTGCTGAGAATATGTATGAGATCCAGCCTTTTACAATTTCTAAAAACAGAACTCAAGGGGAAAAATCAAAATATATCGAACAAGGAGTGACTGAAACCACAATTACTCTGTTGAGGCCTGAAGCAGGCACCCAGGAACAAGGAAAGCATTAGCTCTGATGCCTAGGTAATGAATTCAGACTGGCTCATCCAGTCATGCTCAGAGTACACGCATGGGCAGACACCAGGCTAATGTCTTGCTGTCAAGGCCCATATCTGTTAATACTAAGCTTTAATAGCTTGGAGAAGGGAAAACAAGCATGATTCCAGCAGCCGAACTGGAGGGTGAGGAATACAAGAGGTGTCAGATACTGTGGGGGACAAACAGCACAAAAACGTAGACACACACACACACAGAGGGCGATAGTGCCACAGTGAAGGTGGTGTGAACTGATGGTAAAACACTGGAGACATAAGCCCTGCGGGACAGGTCAGGAATAAGCTGAGAAGTATAAAAAAGGTGGTTATGTAGTACTTTCAGTCAGCACCATGTGTCTTTTTCCCAATAAAACACGTTTGGAGGAACAGAGCCCAGTTGTCAGACCCCATGCACTCAGGCTCTGGTCACATTTTTAAAAGCTCACTCTGTGTTCATGACATCTCAATTCCAGACACGCCTCACAGCAGCACAATAGCCAAACTTGAAATGAACAAGCAGAAGCACAGCATCTGGCTGTTTTCAAAGGCCAAAGGTTTAAGTGTGCCCCATCTAGGTGCAGGTTATAAAAGGAGCATCAAAAAGGTACTTCTTTAAAAGGATATTGCAGAATTCAAGGGAGTTCAGAAGTGAGAGGATGATGGAAAACTCTCAGATGAGGAGAGTGTGAAAAGACGGATTGTTTAGCTTAGAAAGGCGACGAATAAGAGGAAATGTGATAAAAGTCTATACACTAAAGAATGGGCTAGAGAAGGCAGATAGGAAGCTTCTGTTCTTCCTGTCTCATCAAACACGAGGGGACAGTCAATGAAATTGAACAGCAACAAATTTGGGACCAGCCAGTTATATGAATAACAAGAATTCCAAAGTTATAACCATTAATGCTAACATGAAATTTTATAAGGGAGATAAAAACCTCATGCGTTAAGGGTTTAAAACACAACTTTAACTTTTAGGACCTAATGTGGGGGCAGATTATCCCATATCTGCCTATTATGGGTTTCTAACCCCTTCCTCTGAAGCACCTGGAGTTGGTTTGATTGTATCATTGTTGCTACCAATTGTTCTACAATTGCAACAAATCTTGTACAAAGTATGTCATATAATGTGTCAATGGAAAAGTTAAGATTTGCCAAATATGACTATCATATTTATAGGCATGTATCATCTTTGGCATCATTTATAGGCATGTATATCTTTGTTATCACATAGCAAAACCTCATAGCCATACACAAGACATTGCAACAAACACATTACAATAACATTACAATAACGTTCAGTACATCGTGAGCATTCTAGAAACATCTTCCATGACATACTTTGCATTAAATGATACATGATTACACTATAAAGGTGAACATGGAGGATGCTGCGTGTCACAGGTCATACTGGAAAAGCTGCTTCTTCTGGTCACCTAGCATTTCTGCAGGTATGTGGTTTTTATTTTTTACTTTTCTTAGATTGAGCATCGCAGCTTAGTACATTTTTAAAGAGTTTTTTTGGTTTTGTTTTTATTTAAAAAACACCACCACTCTATAAGGGTCAATTCTAAGATGAATGGCATGGGGGCTACAGGCATACAACAAACCACAAACTGACTTTCTTAAAACATTAAGGCCCTAGCAGACTAACAGTGTTCTCTCTAGCAAAGAGAATTCTCTGCTCTGGTTGCGCACACCACACGGCAATGCTCTACTCATAAAACACAACTAGTTTGTAAAATGATTTCCACACTTTAATCCCATCTCCAAAAATGTTAGTATTACATGAGGCTCCCAGCTGGGCTCAAAGCATTGAATATGCACAAAGTTTGGAATTAAAAATAAATATAGTGACATCCTATTTCCTGTACTGTACACAGCTCTGCAGGAACACTTCCTGAGTGACTCATGTTTTATTTTATTATAAAGGCCATTTAATTTCAGATGCAGTAAATTCATTAGGTTTAGGTTTTTTAAATCTATATTCTCAATTGATATATTTTAACAGGAATTCATTTAAATATTAGCATTTAGCAATTAATAATTTTACACCTTTGTAAACATTCCTTCTCGTGCTGTCTGACCCTGCTGAGAAGTTTACCTGGGGGAATTCATACAAGGCTTCCAAAACACATTTCAGAAGCCAGTTTGTAATATGTTTTTTAAAAAGAAAAGGCTCCAGTTTACCAGCGAGCTGGATACGTGTGTGGTTAATAACGTCTCCATCTGTGGGTAAGTCTGCACCTGCCCTGTAGAGTCCATGGAACATGAAGCTTCATCACCACGAGACGGTCCTGTTTCATGCTCACAACTGCAGCTCCTGCAGGTCTCCCCAGCTAGGCCCAATTTTCACTGTAACATTCAGTTTCACTGAGAGTTGTATGGCATTTTCCATCTCGTATTTGACAATCTGAGCTACCTGCAAGGAAACAAACAAGGTCAGAAGTTTCAATGCACTGTTGAGGGACCAAGAACTACACACTTCAGACGCTCCAAATCATCATCAGTTTGGCAGGGCAGGGGCTTGGAGCTCTCTGCTGTGTTTGGATAGGTTCTCCATTGACAGGAGGAGTCTGACTGAATGTTTCAAGTATGATTAAGGAGAGGCTCAGGAAAGTGTTAATACATTTTCTTAAGAAGTTGCATACACTGGAGACTTGTCTTCCTGCTTCAGCCAGAAACAGATTCTATCAAACCCTATTTCCAAACATGCAAAGGAGAGAAATGAAAGCAAATCATTTGATGAGTTACATTAAAGGGGAGGCACAAAGCAAGGAAACCCAGAAATAAAGCGTTTGTTGTGTCAGTACAAGAGGTGATCTACAAGAGACAGTTACAAGCAACTGAGAAAGCAATCATTTTACCAAAATAATCTCAATGGAATATCATAATATACATGATCACAACAGATACATAATCACTTACGTATGTAGCATACTGAAAGAGGTATTACAACACATGCTATACTGTATCCACTGTACAACTGTCAACTTTTTCTTCCAAAAAACTAAACCAGCCACAGTTCTTCCTAAATTAATCCTGAACTTCAGTATTATCTCCCTGCTTACCTGATTATAGGCCTGATTGAACTCCACAATGTGAGTCTAACATTTTCAGTCTTTTCAGGCCCAAACTGACATGTTTCCCACAAAAATTTCTATTCTCAAATCAGTGTATGTTACTGATATAAGAAACATGGAATCATCACATTGAAGGTACAGAAAACTATGCACAGTGAAGAAACAAATCCCATGTTATAGCAAGGTGCTTTAACATATTTAGCATGGCAAAGTACGGGGTAAGATGTGAGCTGAGTGTAAGAGTCTGCACTGTAGATGTGTGAAGATCTGTATGATGGAAATCTTAGTGAGGGAAAGGAATTGTGTAACATGATATATAGGGATGTAACTAGGAGCATTGGCATGAAATTAAGACCTGGAATACGAAAGAGACTGAAGTCAGGGAGAGTGTCCTGAGAGACATACTGGCCGTAGAATAGTCTCACCAGGGAAGTAGTGAAAGCCATATCCCTTGGAACTTTTAAAAGATTTGACGAAACAGAAGAGTGTCCTATGAGGAGCAATCCTGCATCGACCCTAGGGAGAAGAACCAGATGGGATCTGATCAGCAAATTCTGAGATTCTAAAACCCTGACAACTGCTAGTGCCTCTGGAGGGGAAATGGATCATGGCCCAGTCCTGTTTACCCACCAACACTGATGACATCCATTACAAGCAAGGAATCTGCTTCTGTTTAGGGATGAGTGTGACAACAGATTCTCATTCTGGGAGAACCAAATCTTCCAAGGATGTGTCTCTAGCCTAGGACAGCTCAATCTTGTTTGTAGTCCAAGCCACATTTAAATAGAGACATTATCTTATGGATACCTCCCCTCTCATTCGCCATCATGCAACATATAGCAATTGCTTTCATGGAACAGCATTATTAGGAAAATATTCATTTATACACATAATTATTAGCCATGGATGTCCTGACGACATTTACACTGTCACCATGTTCTGAACCCAGCTCTTTCTAGATGGTGAGGGAGAGAAGAGAATACTTGGGACTCCCATCTAGCAGATCATCAACACTGCCTTTGATAAACCTGACACACACTTTGAAGCATACAATAATGCAGCCAGTATTAATGAAACTTTGGGCTTGTCTACACCACGGATTATGTCAGCATAATATATGTCGCTCAGCTATGTGCATAAGCCACTCCCCTGAGTGATGTAAGTTATACTGACCTAAGCGCCAGTTTGGACAGTGCTGTGTTGATGGGAGAGCTTCTGCCAAGATAGCTACCGCCTCTCATGGAGGTGGTTTTATTATGCTGACAGGAGAGCTCTCTCCCATCAGCAGAGAGTATCTTCACCAGACGCACTACAGCAGCGCAGCTGCTTCTAGTGTAGATTAGCCCTTTCATGCCACACTTTCAATATCCCTTCTTAAGCAAGCTAATTGAGAAGCTAGTTTTACCCAGTATTCAGTGTCACCTGTAGGGAGATCCAGGACCCTGGTCCTGAATCCCTCTCAGTCAGGCTTCAGGCCAGGACATGTGGTATAGAACCACCACTGGTTGCTCTGGTGAGGATTTATCTCTTCTTGTCCATACTCACCAGATGGGCCTCTACAGCATGTGATTCTATTGGTCACCAAATATTTCTGTTCTGCCTCCAAGAGGCTGCAAGAGTGAAAGGGAAACACCCTGAAATGTCTCACTTCCAAGGAATAGTAAACCTTAGGGAGAGGCAGGTACACGTAGATACAGGTTTATTATTGTAACATCTGTTTTTCTGAAATGCTTTTGTTCTAAATAAATAATACTTTGCTTTAAGAATGGTGTTTGATCACTGGTTACCACTGTCAAAACTCCAGGAGAGAAATTAACTGCAAATACTGAATCCAAGTCAGGTCTGCTGAGTTAATCACAGGTGACTGCAGCTCAGGACCTGGTTAGTGAGTGGGAGAATGGCTTGATTCCACACCAAGTCAGGTGATGGCTAGAGGCCAGAAGGGGTACACCTGAGAGACAAAGAGGGGTGGTCAGAGGTGCAATAAGTCTGGTAACTGTGACACTCTGCATGGGCTCCACAATGACTACAGAGTCCAGTTCATGGTATCTGTCCTGATATACAAACCCCTCCCCCGTTCTGGCCCTAGATATCTGAGAGATTGCCTCTCCCTCTGACCATGACCTCTGATGACAGCTATGTTCCACCAGAACGATGAAGCTGTTGACCACCATAGAAAGCTCATGAGCACAGGAGACCGAACTTCCACAGGCGCTGGACTTAAACTGCCATTTGCAGATCTAAATACAAAATTCATCTCACTGACATGATGAAATGACTCACCTTGTGCAGTAGCAGTGAGTCTTTGAGATGTGTGTCCCTATGGGTGTTCCGCTGTAGGTGTGTCTGCATCCCTGCACGGCTGATCGGAGAACTTTGGTAGCAGCATCCGTTCAGCCCACGCATTTGCTTGCCACAAGGCTAGCCAGCGTGCATGGGCGAACTCTCCTCAGTTCCTTCTCTACTGCAGAGCCAATGACAAGAACTCTGAAATAGAGGGGAGGGGGCGGGAAGGTCCTGGAGCACCCATAGGGACATACATCTCGAAGAATCATCGTTACTGCACAAAGTGAGTAACTTTGTCTTCTTTTTCAAGTAGCGTACCTTGGGTGCTCCACTGTAGGTGACTCTCAAGCACCGCCCACCACTGGAGGCTGGGGCTTCAGAGTCGAGTCAGTTATAGAAGATAGCACTTTGGCACCGAATCTGGCATCTGCAGCCAAGTCCCCGAGGATGGCCTAATGTTCTGCAAAGGTATGTGTAGTAAGTGCTCAGATAGCTACTCTGTAGATTTCTGATACAGGGATACCTTTGGAAAAGGCGACGGAAGAGAAGACCTATTTCGTGGAGTGCATGTGTACTGAAGATGGGGGTGCTACATCATGCATCTGGTAACCGAGCTTGATACAGTTCGAGACCCATTTGGAGAGTCTTTAAGCTGAAATGCTGTACCTTTTGACCTATCTGCAAGGGAGAGGAAGAGTCTCAGAGATTTTTGTAAGCTCTTATTTTGTCCAAATAGAAGGCCCAGGCTCTCCTCAGGTCGAGTGTATGGAGGATGGTATCCCTAGTATCCTAATGAGATTTAGGATAAAAGACTGGAAGTTGAATAAGCTGATTTATATTAAAAGAGGAACTCACCTTGGGAGTGAACTTTGAATGTGGTCTAAGAGTGACTTTGTCTATGAAGAACACAGTGAAGGGGGATGCGTCATCAGGGCTGCTATCTCCCCTATCCTTGCTGAGGTAATGGTGATCAGAAACGTCATCTTCACTGAAAGGTAAGTTAATGAACAAGTGGTCATTGGTTCAAATGGTGGTCTAGTCCATCCTTTTAACACTAGGTTGAGATCCTGCTGAGGAGTGGGAAGTCTGGGTTGGGGAAAGAGGTTTGCTATGTCTTTGAGAAACCTCTTTGTAGTCGGATGGGACAAGATTGAGTATCCTTCTACCTACTGGTGAAAGGTTGCAATTGCTGATAAGTGAACCTCTAGTGAGCTGAGAGAGAAACCTGATATCTTGAGTCCACGACTACCAGTGTGTTGGCTGCATATGGGGTAACACCTTTGGGCTGACACCAGATTTGAAATCTTTTCCATTTTTGTAGGTAGGTAGGTATGAGTAGCTCCTTTCCTACTGTGTAATAACACCTCCGGTACATCCTCAGAGTAAGATGTTTCTATGTGCTGGAACCACGAAGGAGCCGGCTTTGAGTCACAGAATCCACAGGTTGGGATGGAGAATGAATCCCTTGTTCTGTGACATCAGGTCTGGAGTGATTGGAAGCGTCATCGATGAACATAGTGTCAGCAGTGACAGGTAAGGATACCACATCTGCCTGGGCCAGGTGGGATTAATTAGTATGATGTTTGCTTTCTCTCTTGTCACATTCAACAGGACTCTCAGAATTAGAGGGAATGGGGGAAAGGCGTAAAGAAGACTCTTGTCCCATAGGAGGAGGAGAGCATCCCCCATGCAGTGTTGTTCGATCCTCACTCTAGAGCAGTACTAAGGACATTCCTTGTTCTAGTAAGTAGCAAACACATCTACTGTCGGTGTCCCCCATTGCTGGATTATGTTGTGTAGGACCCCTGAATTTATTTCCCATTTGTGGTTGAGTGGGAATTTGTGGCTGAGGTTGTCTGCTGTTGTGTTGTGTACTTCCGGGCAAGTAGGCTGCTGATATTATGACATTATGGGAAATATACCAGTTCCATAGCTTTAGTGCTTCCATCCACAGGAAGTGTGATCTGGTGCCTCCCTGATGGTTTATGTAATATCTATCTTAAGGTGACAAAGAAGTTGCAGGCCTGATAAGAAATAACAATGAAGGATGAATCACACAACCTATATGGCCATAGTTCTTTTTCATCCAGTGTCAAAGAGCAGATGACTGGATAGTCTAAAAGAACTTTAGTCCACTTCAGATTGAAAGATTGGAACCTTTTCATATCAGTCTTAAGGAGAAGGGTCTCCCTGGAATGGACATATAGATGTGGGGAAAACTACTGACAGGATGCAGAAGGTGGAATTCTGACACCTGGGAAAGGAATTTGGGAGGTTTTGTTTTTTTTAAACACCATCTTGTCTTTAAAAACTGTTTTTAAAAATGGTTGGACCAGTCAACTACCATCTGAAGCTCTCTCAGTCCGGGAGTTGATATCTGCCAACAAGAAAATGACCTCCTATTAGAAACGTGAACCCAGAGTATTAGCAAAGTTGAAAAAGAGGTTCCAGCAGTTGATCTACTTTCAGTGCATATGTGGAAAGTCAAAATAGAAGAGGTGGACTCTAAGGGAGGATGGCTCATGCAGACTGGCAAATGAAGAACACAACCAACCAGCTTTCATGTGGGGTGCAGGAAGGGATCCACATCAGCCTTTGTCACAGCAGGTCACCTTTCCATCTGAATTGGTATCCCCTTCTATCAAACTCTTTCTAAACAGCTGCGAAGACTGCACTTGCTTAAAAACACTATATTCTTGATTTGAAGTCACTGCTTGTAAGCAGAGGGATCTCAGATCAGGAGGTCAAGAGGTGTCCCAGGTCTGTGTGATGTGATGTAGAGACATACTTTGGTATTAGCCACTGGCAGTTCTAAACAGTGTTGAGAACCTTGTTTACAAATGGTGGGCCAATTAAGATAATGGAATCTTTATTTATATCTCCTAAACTTAATCAGAACCAGAAGTAAGGGGGAAGGAAAAATGTATGTAAATTTCTTGCAACCAGTAGTGAATATACATGTCATCCACCAATACAGCCTTCACTTGATGCTTTGTGCAGAAGACCATGTGGTGCTCACTGGAGAGAAGATGAGAACAGCTCTCTCTCTTGGGCATGTCCCACTTTTGAAAGTTCTCATCTGCTTCTCCTTGACGCAGAAACCACTCTAATGATCCTATTACCAATTGGCTAAGCCTGCCTACATAGTGTATACAAGGTCCATAGCCTCTCATCATACTCGAGGAGAGACAAAATTTTAAGAGCTGGAGTCACTAGAAGTTTTGAAATATCCCACCCAGTAGTCAAAGATAAAGGAGTATCAGCAAAGGAGTCAAATGTGATCTTTTTTTCTCATGTCTCATTGGCGGTCTGGAGCATCACACACACTTGAAATCAATGCCAACCACCAGCAGAGCACTCTCTCTCTGTTCTGAGAGAGTCAGGCAGTCAGACACACTGAAGGTGTGGAAGCACAGCTCGGGGACTCTTCTCTCTAGATCTGAAGTGCTCAGTGCCAGAAAGTTATTTAGTTCCAGCATATAATAATACTTGTTATTGGAAGTCTTCTGGGCTAACTTCACTTTTGATTTATCAGTGATCATAAATGAAGTGAGAAGTGCCTCTAAACACATGCTCTGGGCATGAGACTCTGTCACCAGGAGAACAGCTTAGCCAGCCATGTTCCTTTTCCAGGCAATAAAGACAGTGAATAAGTTTGCCTGTGATAAATATTTTGTGAGTGCACCCGGGACACTTCTTGAAGCCGCTCCTTCTGTGACATCCTGGAAGACAAAAGATTGAGGAAGGGAAAGAGACAAGAAGTACCAAAAGCACAGCATCCTCCTTCCCACACAAACAGATTTTAAATTTCAATAATAAATAATAATAAATTTAGTACTCAATGTATGGACCCAAGATGGCCCAACAAGCAGAAAACCCCCAAACTCAAAGAATCCCCAAATTAAGGAGAAAAAGAATGCCCACCAATACTGAGTTGCTTGGGGAGTATACACATTTAGCACAGCTACTTCACCATCATAAGTCAGTAAGGAACTTGCAGGTAAGAGAGGTCATCAGCATTATAAGCCAAGGCAGCACTGCTTTAGGCTAGTAACTAAGAACTTTAGATAGGGGGTCTTCCTGTCTTACTCAAAGAGCCTGGACCCAAGACTGACTGTTTTTACACCACTCTACCCTTAAGAGAAACACTGTCTAGAGTGTTTAGATTTATAGGCATGAGTTTGCAGGTGCCTCAAGAAACAGAAGGCAGATCTTTAGAAAGGAAACTTAACTGGCATGTTATAGCACAGTAAACAGGCTGGAAAAGCAATTACACTCTACCTGAATTACACTTTCTTCTGCAACCTCATAGAGGAGCTCATCATGGAGCTGGAGGATGAAGAAACCTCCACTGATGGGGTGTAACATCCCTCTGTTTCTCCTCCTCTCTAATCTTCCTATTCAGAGTAAGGATACAGATAGTTAACCACCATTACACATAATCATATCTGTTTTAGCCCAAAAGACCTACATATATTCATAAAGTGACAAACAAGAATTGTATGGTAGGGCTCCAAGACGAAAAAAATCCAGGCACCAGGGATACATATATAAAACATCATTATTATGCTATTATATCAATAGTCATACAACTGTCTGGAAATAAAGAAAGTGAATACAAAGCTTTTCAAATACAAACATTCTAACCTTAAATTATAAAGATGTAAATTAGGGGAAAAAACAAAGACAACCATTTCTCCCAGACCATCTGTTCTACAAGCAAATTTTAAACACAATCACGTCGGGTTTAATGAGAGCTTGGTTTATAATGTTCTCTCAGGCAATGAATTAGAATTCTGCTCTCCCTCCAAAACCATTTTGATGGCTAATTCTAAAGAGTCAGTGAGCTTTACTCAGCCAACTCCAGTGATTTGGAGTTGCAGCTACTATACTGAAAAACACAAGCATCCTTGCCCAAATCACTAAACAACAGATCCCAGAGGGCCACACCTGACAAAAACAGAATCCCTTCTGCATGCCTCATATTAAGAGCTAAAAAAGTGGACCCAGAAGTTGGCAGGTGAAAGTGAAAATGGGAAATTCCAGCTCAGACAAAATGCTGGCTATCCAGGACTTCATTCCATCCTCAGTAAAATCTAACACCTAAACAGACCATTATAACACATACACAGTGTGCACATCTGGTGAGATAGCCATGTGATAAATTGAGTACAGCTTGCACTGGTGACCACTTCACCAGCCTCTTGCCCACTAGCTTGCTTCTGCTGGGACAACTTCTAACATTTCAAACCATTGAGAAACTTCAAATGCCACCATTTAAAAAAGAAAAATCTTCCACAATTTTTTCTCTTCTTTCCCTCCTAAAATTACACTTTCCAGAAGGGCAAGATGGATAATGTTTAGCCTTGGACCAGTGACAGATTTATAATCCATGAGTCATCAGGATGCTTCATATCACTGGAAAACTGGGACTTTCCTCCTTGAAGACACACACTTTTGAATGGTTTGTCATTTGTTCATAGTCCTGGCACATCACAAGTTATCAGATCTTCTCATCTTGGCATTATAAGGAAAAGAAAAGCTACTTGGCTAATTTCAGAACCCTTTTAATATTGGTTATTAATTTGCTCTCCCTCCAAGGCCTATAAATTGGACTCAGTATTAGGACAGTCTCACTACATAGGTGGAGGGCTATGAAATATAGAACCAATTAAAATTGTTATGACCCTTAATGTAATATGTCTAAAATATATAAGTAGATATACATGTTTTGTGACAAAAAGGTTTTGGCACTCATCTGGGAATGAGCTGCATAATTTGATTGAAACAGCTGATTAATGAGTAGTGTGGCCAACCCAAACTGACGCTGACAAAGCTTTGTCTTTATATCTTAAATAAAAATGAACTCCAGACTTAAATCTAATGGAAACCGTATTCTTTCGCCAAACTGTTGTTACAATCGCTGTTTTCTCACTGCTTTTGAAGCTGGAGCATCTGCACTTTTTTCTCTTCTTAAACAAATCAGTAGTAACATCATGGAATTCAGCACAGCTGAACTCATTTTCTCTACTGCAATTATTCAGATTTCTGATATGCCCCCTGAACTATTCAGGTAATTGAGGTTTTCAGGTCAGAGTATTCTGTTTTCATTTACACGTTGAGCAGACATTCTTCCTTAGGACTTGCCCACTGACCCAAGACAACAAGACAGACCTGTCCAGTATGAGAAAATAAACATTTATTCCCCACCACTTGCCCAAATCCCCCAGCTATAACAGGCTTTTATTTTAAGCTACTTTTGTCAGTTTTGGACTTCTGACATCAAATATAAAGCAGAATGAAAACATACCTGTCCTATCATTCTGGAATGAGCTCTCCAGATGTCCATGGGACTTCATTGTTGTGGGGAAAGATTCAAGCCGCCTCTGAATATTCACAGTGGCTGTTTTGACAATGTCAGCAGCAGAACCCTGAACAGTTGTGTTCACAGCCTGGCGCTCTGCCTGAGAATTGCAAGATATCAGTTCTGAAAACCCACCCCATGGTATAAATCCTATATGTTACATACTTTGTAACAAATCCATGGTGCCATACAAATAGACATTACGGCGTCATGCAGCTGGCATGGGGAAGAGAAGTCAGGATTTGTTACACAAACAGAGGCCTCTAGTCATTAGAGAAGAATGTTCATAAACTTGAAATTATTAGTACTACGGCTGATATCCTTTATCAGCCACCAGACATTACAGAAAGACCACCACACTTGAAGAGATCTGATTTCATCTAGCAGAGGACAATCACACAATTAGCTGGATGCATTATGGGGTGCTTGTGCCTTCTTGCAAAGTATCAAGTATAAGAAACCACCAAAAGCAAGGTGCTTGACTTCATGGACCAGTGGTTTTATCTGCTGTGGAAAATCCTGCCAGCCAGAACATTACAACCTGTTCAAAAACCAAACTACATTACTATAGATTAGGGGCAGGTTTTTCACATAAAAGAGAGCTCTTTCTATTAGTGCGCTCCTCAAACATGAAAATTCTCTTCACAGGTTCTTTTCTCTTCCCCATAGAATTGAAATTCATGAAGGAAAATTTTAAAGATGCTGAAATTAAAATAAAAGATCAATCTTTTAAGGATCTAAAATATAATTTTTAAAAAAGGAAAAAATGAACAGAAGTTGCCTCTCTTCACAGTCTAATCAAGTAGCATCTTTAAGATTTAAAAACTTTTAAATTAACTCAATTAAATAGTCTTTTTTATACTAATAAAAGAAAACAACTTCTTATATCAATTTTGAAAGTCTCCTGTTTCTCCATGCATTCATTTGGTATCTGGATTTCCACTGAGTCCTAATGCTACATTATGCCCATTTGTCTGTGTTATGTTACAAGGGAGCAGCAAGTCCATAGCCAACTAACCATCCTTCACACTGATGACTACCTCAGAGTGAGAAAATAACTCTAGTCCAATACAGCTGGAATTTCTACTGATCAGAAAGAACAGTTCTCAACATACATGAGCTTTACTGTAAGGGTTTGGATCTTTGATAGCTGGCAGGTATCTGCGCCTCCCCAGGATGGTCTGCACAAAACCATCCCTGCTGCATTTCTTCACCGTCTCCCTCAGGAATTTCTGAATCCCTGGGAAAGGAAACAAAAGAAAGAATGTCCCATCATTTCACACTATTGCCTCCTCACTATATTGTGCTCTTTATGCTAGAACACCTGGTATTTCATGTTTACTCCATACTGTTTTTCACTAAGGCACTGACACTAGTTTTGGAATCCCAAATATCACATCACTAATATGTGGAGAAGATGAAGTCCTTACATTTCTCAATTCCCCTATGAGACAGGGGAAGAAAGTGAGGGCTCATTCTTTCAGGTGTATATTCAACTCTCCTGGGTTAGTTTATTATGATTGGGAGGAGAATGAGGCTGTGGCTAGCTGTGCACACGTGTATTCCAAGGGATAGGGTGTCAGTATTACATCCTTGCTATTTGTGGTCAGGGCATTGTACATTTATTCTGGTCTTGGGAAATCAAGATTCATGGTGGCATTAAAGGGACATATATCAGGAGGGGAATAAATTGAAAGAAAGAGAATCAGAGCCCTTGATGCACCGTATAATGTGACTTCAGATCTTCAGAACAAAAAGAACTCATCCAACTGGGTTCTGCAAGGAAAGGAGAAAAGGTGTCTTGGGGCTGTAAAAAGTCAGGGGGTGCTGTCTGTTGGGGAATGATCAGTCTCAGATAAGAACTGTACTGAAGTGGACAAAGATTTACATTTTTTAAAAACCCTCCAGTTTTAGGATTTCAGAAAGAGTCCTTTAAGGCTTTGAAAAAAATTGAAAAGGTTAAAAACAACATTATATACTAAAAGAGAAAAAAAGTATTCAAAATAGAGACAGCCGTACTCAATATATTATACATGGAATTTAGTATGTTGAATCGGTGCTACATGTAAGTGTTCTATATTATGAAAAGTTATGAGATATTGTTTCCTTTGTATATTATAGTGGGGAGATCATATTCGGATGGATCTCGGTTGAGAATGGAGACAATCCAAAAGTTATCAGAGATAACCTTAATACAGCCTCAGCAAGGGAGACTGACTCTTCACGTCATTATTTGCCAGCTCAGCTCCAAGGTCTCCTATTAAAGCTAGGTGGGACTCATCCCACTCAACCTCTACTCATTTTCTGAATGCAACTCCCCTGTTCAGTCCAGTTCTGCCAAAAAACTTGAGATGCTCCTTAAAAGTATGATGTCTTTATAGTGTGTGGGAGCTACTTTGCGCAGCCAGATAAAAATGGCAGGGCTAGAAGCAAAGCTGTTTAAATGTGATGAAAGCTGAAGGCAGTGTGGGAAAGATCATTCAACATGGAAGATGACTGGTTTTGTTTACAAATGACAAGTTGAGTTCTTAGGCCCCAAAATATTACATATCCTTAAAGCTGCATGTTCTAATATGGAACTTATTCTAAGTTGGGAGCTTTAAAAATCAACCATCCAAGGTGGACTAATTGACAGTTAAAACAACAAAATCATTAAAGTAATGCAGCACTTAAAGGACTCGCTTACCAAAGCAGGGGCACAGAGTATATGTGAAAGCAGAGATTGAATTACTTTGTGTACACATCCAACCTTGAGAAGATTTTTTTTGAGGCACAGAAGGAGTTAGGAGTTGAAACAGGCCCAGAAGTGGAAGGGAATTTGGGGGAAGAGAAGCATGGCCACAAAGATGTGTACCTTACCTGGGTATCTGGATTTGAAGGATTCAATGTAGCAGGCAGCATCATTTTCCGCAATACCCATCTGTTCTCCTAAAGATTTAGCTCCGATTCCATAGATGATTCCATAGCAAATCTGTCAGAGAAAAGACAGCACAATCACAAGAACACGGTTAGTGATTCAGAAAGCAGAGCAGAATTAATACCAAATTTAAGCTGTAGAAGAGTAAATACCAACATGATTTTAGGATTTCAGTCTGGATCCTGCTGCTTTAGGGATATCATAACTCTGCATTCATGGAGAAATGACATTTATCACACACTTCAAGGACACCATTTTGAACCTGAACATCCTGAGGAACGTAAGATTTACTGTGACAGATCAGACCACTGGTCCATCCAGTCCAGTATCCTACTTTGGAAGAGGCCAATAACTGATACAGCATAAAAATGCAACTTCCCTTCCCCCATTTTCCGAGTAATGGGGAATAGAAGGGGGAGAAAAGACTAGGAAATCTTTCTGAATATGCAGCTATTAAGCTTAAGCTCTGATGTATTCATATCAACAATATCCAATATTGGTCTCAAATCCAAATGGATTTTGATCACTGCAGAAAATTATGAACCCCTCTCTCTTTTCCCATACAACTGGAGATAGTTTTCTGTGACAGAACAATCAAAACCTCCTGACAGAGTGCTTAAAAATATTCTGGGTATAGGGCCACATGGCAACTATTTTATATCCTGGAGGGGGAGAAAAACTATTGAGATCCCCCATTTTATAATCTAATAGCCAGAGGAAACAGATATTGAAGAGACAGAGAGCCTCTGTATTCAATTATAACCTTTGATCAAGTCCTTTCTACTTATTACATTGCTATGTCTGACAGAGTTAGAAATTTTACCAAAGATTACCTGCTTGGCTTGTTGCCTTATCTCATCTCCAACAGCTTCAAGATCAATCATCTTCCACTCAGCTGCAATGCTCTTGAAGACATCAGCTCCACTGTTCAAGACCGCAATGAGCCGGCAATCACAAGACAAGTGAGCAAGGATCCTCAGCTCAAGTTGGGAGTAATCAGCAGCCAAGATTAAGCCTCCTGCAGGCAACAGAACGAATTAATCAAAACAATAATCTCTCATAAATTAACAGGTATCATGTCAAAAGTCTATTACTTGAGAAACTGTAGACCAGATCGTCATCTACCTTGCTCTTGGGGTCATCATAAACACGGGTTCAAAGAGACTGCAACACACTACCATATCAGATTTCTCCACTCACTCACACTGTGGTAGCTTCATATAAGTGTAAATACAGGGCTACACAAAGTGAAAGGCAGTGGAGATTCATTTGGCTAAGCAGATTACTACTTACAAACTACACCTACTGCCCCTTTTTTGAACAGCTTCACTAATATAGCTCTAGTAGCTTCTCTCTCTCATGCCTCTACCTCCCATAGCAAACACTTCTAGCTGACGTGAGACTGAGTGAGAACTCCTTTATGCTATACTGTCCCAACCTCTGTCAGTGAATAACTTCAGGTCTTGCCTCTGCTGCTACTGCTCAGAGTTTTGCCAATCAGCAAAAATTAACCTGAGTCTTGTCAGCTTCACTGCTGCACACAGAGTTCTGAATATCAGCAGGGAAAACTGAAAAGACTCTGAAAGTTACAAGCATCAGCAGATGTACTGGAGCTGTCTGTCTGCAGATTCAAGCAAATGACAATTTTACATTCAGTTCCTTACTGGAAGGATTTCTTCACAACCATGAGGGATATAAACTTGATTGAATTGGCCACAGTTCCCCACACTTACCCAGATAAGAAAATTTCCTATTTACAACAGATGAATGAATTTTCCAAGTCTTCCCCAGCTAACCAACCACCCATTACAATGTTCATCCTTTAAATTGTAACCATCATTAGATGAAGACCCAAAATAATAGCCAATTGAATAGAAACATTATTAGCAAATGGAGCTGTATGTGCTCTGCAGCTCAAAAAAATCAGGCCACTAATTTTAGGCACCAAAATCCTAACCTAGATTTTAATTAAAATTGAGTTAGATAAAAGAGAGGAGTAGTTATAGTACAAGCCAATCAAAACAAAAGCAAATGGCTTCAGAATTTTATGAAACTGGCAGTGAGATCTAGATAAAAACTATATGGGAGAGAGGCTGGAACAGACACATTGATAGAAATTGAGACATTAAAATGTTTCAATGAATGCCAGTTACAGTATAACAAATTGTATTAAGTACCGTATCAAGCATAAATTATATTTTTACAGGAGAAAAGGTGTGAACCAATATAACCTTTGACTATGCTCCCTGCCTGGGCTCTCCTCTTTCACTGCCTCTCCAAATAACTTTGTGGGTAAATTTACTAACTACGATACTGGATTTCCAATCAGACTCCCTAAAAGGATGTACACATCAGCATTTCATCACGTCACCACCAGATCTAGATTTTCATTAGCTATGTTCTTAACTCATGAAAAGATACAAAGACAGCGCACTATCAAGTCATACCTGGAAAGGGAACAAAAGCATGCCTCATGCTAACAGAAAATGGCATCCCTCTTTCTTTGGGTCCCTGATCAGCCAGAACCTCGAGGCCGTGACACAAGGTACTGTAACGCTTTCTACCTCTGTGGAAACAACACATTGTTTACTTAACCAGGGTGGATAAAAATCAATGATTTTTTTTTTAATTAAAAAAAAATAGGATTATTTTTATTTAAATCAGATTTTATGAATTTTTTTAAAAATCATCAATAAAATAGTAAATTTCTCTCTCGTTTAAAAAATAACAGTTACAATTAAATCTCATCACAAACATGCTAAACCTACACTTACAGTCTCATAAAAATGAATGAATGGCTCTAGTCTGAACAAATTTCTTCCCTGGGTAAAAAAGGAAAACATGTCAAGTGTAAGCAGTACAAGGAGGAGATGCAGAGCCTAGTTGCAAGAATGAAAAATCATAATGAAAACGGCTTATTGGGAGAAAATTATGTGGATGAAGATGTGGATATGTATGAAGAACAATGTGGATCAACTGGTTAGTAACTTAAATAATTCACTTTGCCACACATCATTCTTCAAGACTCTCTATGCCTTTTAGTATAAGTGTGATTTAACAAGTAAATTCCCAAGCTGTTTGCTATGTTGGATGTTGCTAGAAAAAAAAGTTTAGCTTAGCTAATCCTTATGGCTTGTTCAATTAGCTAACTAGGTTTAGAATCTAACACCCACGTATACGGTACAGAAAGCTGCAGGAAGAGACATCTAGAGTTGCCAGTTGCCACTGGGTGTCATTTTCTTATTTTATATTATATAATACATGCCCCTTATTTTGGAACATCATGGCCACAGACCCTAATGGTGATGCCATAAGTCTATTCCCTATTTTACTTCAGCATAACTCAGCTTTCCCAAGGGAACCCTATCTATTTGTTTTCTCAAAAAACAGAAGTACCAGTGAGTTCTATGGGGCTTACTCCAAAATTAAGTGCACTCTAAGTGCAATCAGTCTTAAGTTTTTTGGTAATTTGGAATCAGATCTGCATCCTTGCTGAAAAAAAATGTAAATGATTAACTGAATAATAGAATGAGGAACTGAGAACAATTATTCAAAATCATTTTTTAATTTTGTTTCAGGATCCCATTTAAGCATAAGAGACTTTGATTGTGACTATCTGCAACAACTTCAGAGTCATCTGTTGGTACTTTTAGCAGTAGCACTGCAACTAAATCAGACAACAAAGTATCAGTACCAAACAAAAGATTTCAATCATCCAGTAAAACCACCACCATGGAGGGGTCTGTAGTAAGGACCAGCAAATACCAACAAGACACCATAAATGAAAAGATTGCTCGGTTCATTTATGCCACAAATTCTCCTTTTTGCATTGTTAACAATAAACACTTCATTGACATGGTTGAGTCCTTGTGACCAGGCTACACTCCACCCAGTAGAGCAGACATTGATGGAAGGTTGCTAGATACAGTGTATGAGAAGGAACTTGAACAGTGTGCAAGAAATACTGAAAGGAAATTTGCCAGTTTAAACCTTGATGGGTGGAGCAATGTACACAATGATCCAGTAATATGCACCTATGTGACAACAGAAGATGGGGTTGCATATCTTTCAGAAATAATAGATACATTGGGAAATGCCCACACAACAGAATATTTAAAATAAGTGGCAGTGAAAGCTGTAATAAACTGTGAACAAAAATTCACCTGTCACGTGCGCAGTTTTGTCACAGACAATGCTGCAAACATGGCAAAGATGAGAAGATACTTAGAAGAAGAAATGGAAGGATGCTCCTTAATAACGTATGGCTGCAGTGCCCATTTAATGCATCTTTTAGACAAAGACATAAGTACGTCTTCTCCAGGAATAAAAGAAAATGTTACTGAAATTGCACAATACTTCCGTAAATAACCATTTTGCTTCAGCTTCACTGAAGAGAGCAGGAGAATCCAAACTAATTCTCTCTCAAGATGTTTGATGAAATTCTGTGGTTGATTGTTTTGAACAATTTATTAAGAACTGGCCTATTCTCATAAAACTTTGTGAAGAAAACTGTGATAAAATAGATGCAAGTATCTTATCCAAAGTATCTAACACTGGATTAGAGAGGAATGTAGAGGATATGCTCAGTATACTGAAGCCTATATCCATAGTCTTAAACAAACTTCAGAGAAATTGTTGCTGCACTGCTGATGCTGTTGAAATCTGGAAGGCACTTCAAGATTAATTGAAGAAAGAAATACCTCACCAGAAAGTTAAACTGCAAGTAATAAAGAAGCAAATGGATCAAGCACACTAACTCCACCTCATTTTCTCGCGAACCTTCTCGACCCCAGATATTCATAGTTACATGAATTCAGACCTCTGCATATATCACTAAGAAAAGCTTCCCTTGGCCAGCCCATCCTTGTGCCCCACCACATTGTTCTTCTCCCCATATTGCTTGCCCACTAGACAGCCACAAATAATTTGTTCACGCAGGCTATCTGATCTAATAAGTTCTGTGATACAAAAGAGCTGCATTTAAAAATAAGTTTCTCCTAACTCTGTCAGTACTCTCCTATCTTCTGAAAGGCACCATTGAACTGAACTACAAGCTGGAATCAAGCAACTCCTGAATTTTAATCCCAGCTCTGCCAATCTATGCCTCAATTTGCCCATGCAAAAAACAGGGATAATACTAATCTATCTCGCACTGTGGTTGTGAGGATTCATTAATGTTTGTACATGCTTTGCAAAGATAAAGTGCTACATAACAGCTAAGTACTATTAGTGTTATCAGGTATTTCATTGCACCATTGATTTTCGGACATTTATCCTCTCTAAATTCTGAGCAAAACACTGAACAAGTCATACATCAGATATTAAAGCAGCCTGTATCAATCTCTGTAAAATACAGGAAAAAAGAAAACAGACAAGGAAATCAAACTAACAGAAACAGCACAAGTGGAATCACTTTCCTACCTGCCCCCAAGAAAAGTAGAGCCACATCTTCGTGCTTGGGAAAGTGGGCTCTCTCCAACCAAGGTTGGCATTTCAATCTCAAAGTCTTTTGGCACATTCTGGATATTTGGTTCTATGAAGCTTATGCGACCTAAAATGGAACAAGAGCAAAAAGAAAATAAGGACCACGAAGGAAACAGTCCAATACAAGCATAGCATACATCTAAACATATAGCTTGAACATACACACCAAAGTATTTCTGTGCAAAGCAGAGAACACAGGAAATCCAAGCATCACACTCACCGTTTCCTGAACTATAAACATCTTGGGACAAACAAGACTAAACTTAAAAATGATTACTTATCAAACACCTTAAAGAAAGGGAGGTTACTTATTGTAACTGATGGGTGTGGTCCATATCTGGATTCCAAACGTGGATGTCCATGCGCTCCATACGCCGTAACTGTTTGAAGTAGTCTCGGTCAACCCGTGTATGCGTCATGCATTCACCGCGTGGTGTATCCAAGGTGTTATAAGACCGCACAGGTTGACACTCCCTAGGTTCCCTCTTACTGGCAGACACAGAGCCCACAGCAGAGAGCACAGGGCATGGGAAATCATCCTGGGGATCTGTGACATTTTCTGCCTGTAAGTTGAGGGCTGGATTAGAAGTTGCTTGTGAGAGGGGTCCCTGAAGAGGGAGACGGAAAGAATGGGTGGTGGAGGGAACTGAACTGGAGGCAATATCCCAGTTCCTCCATGCGTAATACCCAACAATCTAAGGTGACGTGGGTCCACATCTGGTAGAAATGGGATAGTAGATCTGAAAAAACAGCTGTAGGAGAATCCAGGTTTTGGACTGGTACATTGTCCTTGGGCACAGAAGTTTTGCCTGGTGCAGAGGATTGTTTTGTCGGACCAGCCCCATTGCTGGAGGAGAGCTGCAAGGGTTTTCTTCTATAAATTCTGCCCCTCTTGCTGGGGCTTGTAGAACCTGGGCAGCGGTTGCGACTTAAAATACCTCCTCTGTGGCACTGGCATATGGAGGCCGAAGGAATTCAGAGTGGATTAAGAGTCCTTGAGGCTGTGAAGCTTCAAATCTGTCTGTTCAGGGAACATCGCCAGGCCTTCAAAGAGGAAGTCCTGGATTGTTAGTTGTGCCTCAGGTGGGAGGCCCAAGGCTTGAAGCCATGAGCTTCATCTCATTGTCACTGCTGACGCCATTGATTGAGCTGCAGTGTCTGTCACATCCAGGGAACCTTGGAGTGAGGCCCTCACCATGGCCTTATCCTCTTCCATTAGGGCAGTAAACTCTGCTGAAATACATTCCAGAAACTTTAACATGGACTCCCATGAGTTAAAGGCACATCTACTGAGCATTGCCTGATGATATGCAATGCGGAGATGGAGCCCCTCAGAAGAATACACCTCTCCTCGTTGGCCACAGCGACCACTAGGGACCCTGGTGGAGGATGAGTATACAAATACTCATGGTCCTTGGAGGGGACAAAATATTTCCTCTCCACTTCCTTTGCTGTCAGGGACAGTGAGGTCAGGGTCTACCAAAGTGACCTTGTGTCCCTGATGGTTTTGATCAGTGACTGGAGTCAGAATATCCACAACCTCCTCGATCTGGAGCCCCAGATTCTGTGCCATTCTCCTTAGTAGCTCCTGGTGAGCTTTACTGTTGTCCACTACCAGCGCCAGTGATGACTCTACGACTGCCTTGTCTGGGGATGAGGACACCCCAACAGGGGCAGTCTCTTGGCCCTCTGCTCCCAGAGGATTCCACAGTGCCAGTTCTGCAAACTTGGTGCCAGGTTAGACATCACGGTTGGTGCCAGGAGAGATATCGTATTCAGTGCCGGTTTCGGAGCTGAGCAGCATCTCCTTGGAGCTGGGCTATCTGCACCCAGAGGCAACAGAGTACAGTTAGCCCGATTGGGGTCTGATGGAACAACCAGGGGGGTCCAGAAGAATCACTGGCTTGGCAGTTGCCATTGTGGTGGCCAGGGCATGGGAAAAGGTTGACTAGCTCCCATGCTCGGATGGCACCTTCCTGAATGGTACCAGCTCCATCATGGGGAGTACGACTGCTTCTGAGTCCAAGTCTGACCGATCACTCCTAGGGGACCAGTGCAGCGCGGTACCGGCAATGGTGCCTGGGAGACTGGGGCCGAGACATTATAGCTGGCTTCGCCTTAGACAGCACCACACACTTCTTCGGCACCGATGGTCTGGTGTCTGAAGCAACTGTGCGTCTATTCTGGGAGGGGACAGCATTGCCATGTCCTCCAACAGGTCCCTGGCTACTTCAAAAGCCTCCAACATGGAGGGGAACTGCAGGTCCTCTTCATGTATCTCCTTAAGTGGGAAGTTCAGAAGCACCAGACCCGACTGCCCCCTTTCCCAGGTTGGAGTCAACAGCACCGTGGTGGAAGTGGTACTTGAGTGGCCCGGCACAGGTCACATTCCCCTCGAGCCTCCTCACCCTGCTGTCTTGGGCAGTGGCAAACGCCCCTCTCCGTCTTCCTCTGCTTCTTGAAAGGACTGGGGGAATGATACCAGTGCCAGCCCCGCGAACAGTCCTTCAATGCTGGTGACCCATGACAGTGCCAAGGGTCTCAGGCCAGGAGGGAGTTAAGGTTCGGTATGCAACCTTAATTTTATTTCAGAAATGTCACCCACACACACACACACACCCACACACCAGAAAGATAATTTGAAAAAGATAAAAAGAATTTGAAAAAGCTGCTTAGATACTCTATAATATTTCAAAAGTTCCACAGGGGTAGCTATGTTAGTCTGTATACAGCAAAAACAATGAGAGTCCTGTAGCACCTTAAAGACTAACAAATTTCTGCGGGCATAAGCTTTCGTGGGCTGCAACCCACTTCATCTGATGCATCAGGTGCTACAGGACTCTCGTTTTTGCTATAATATTTCAGTGAAAAGAAAACATGTATCTTTTAATCATTTCAGCATTTTTAAGATTACTGTATTCAATAAATTAGAAAGTTTGCATTCGCCCAGAGATTGCCAGAGCGTGTGACCAGGAAGGATTTCACATACATCTCATTACCTGTAGCAGTGTGAGTCTGAGATACAGGATAGATTCTCTCCATCCCCAGTGCAGGATTCAAACGCTTCTCCCTCTGCAGTGGAAACACCACTTTGGTCATTGCATTGGTGATCCTCCTCCACTCTAGTATCAGGCCTGGTAATGGGTGTAAGGCCTTTAATTTCTCCAAAACATCCTACAAAGGTAACAGCAGGACAAATATATTATTAACTATCTTACAAGTTCTACAAAAATTGTTTATTCAGTTCTGCAGAGAAGATTAATCAATCTACAGAGAATGTTATACCTATAGTAGTCTTCAATTTTTATAGGCACATCTCAATATTATGTGAACATTAGCTCCGCTCACATTTGCTGTATGGACAGCAAGAATGACGTGACACACTGCTCCTGTTATAACATGCAGCCAGAGAAACAATAACTAGAATTAACTTGTTGTGTCTTGAGTCCTAAATAAAATTTTTAGGGTCTGCTTCATCAAATAAGTCACATGAAACTATCATTTGCACCATCCCTGTGTTGTCTCATCTCTCCCAGCATAACTCCCTTCCTTCCCGTTCTTACATGATTTCTCTCCCTGTACCTCTTCTAGCTATACATTAGGAGTGCCCAAACAAGGACCCTGAGCACACTCCTTCGGGGACAAAGTGGATCACTAGTAATAAAAACCTTGAAGTTTAAATCGAACTAACATTTCTGTTTATGGATCAAGGAAGATGCAAGCAAAAGCAAAAAAGATGGCATATAATAATGCACATTTATACACAATCTGTACAGCCCTTGAGCTCTGAGTAGTTCAGTACAGCACTCAGCACCATAAAAGTTAGGCAACTAATGTTGTGTATTCTCTCAACTTCTGCTTTTTACCCCTTTGTGTTACCTCTACTATGCCACACTTGTGCTGAACATTGATCAAAATCTACTAACATCCTCATCTCTTTACTGCTAGGAGGTTTCCAGGGATCAATATTTGCTTGTCAACACACTTATCACATTGGAGCAAAGGGATATTGGGAAAGCAACACAAGTTAATGAGTGCTGAAAATAGAGAATACATAAATCTGCTAATATCTTTTGTCCAACAAAAGCAGTAATTAGCTCCAGGCAATCAGGATTAGCACTGCGTTCCACAACAGTTAGCAACTGACAGTCCTGTTATTGGTCTTAGATCTTATATATCCTTCCAATATATTAAATTCTGAAACCCCAACATATTTGTGCTTCTGAAAGCAAATTTCGTGACGTGCACAACACAGGAATTGTCACAGGGAAAATTCATCAGCTACATTCTGCCACACAGGAACTGGCATATGACACCAAAGCAAATCTCCTCCATTTACACTTAAACAATATTTTTCTATGTATCTACATTGGTTTTTATACTGCATTTATCACCATGATATCTGAGTATCTTTCAAGATGAACAACTGGCTCATTGATGGGAGATTCTCCAACTCTTAGCCCTACACATTTAACCTGTGATCTAAAAATCAATCTGTGCTATTTCTGGCTTACAATAGCTGCTGCACACCACATTCATCTCTGACTTAAATGCCACCAAATCCACTCTTTTAGAGTTATGGCCTTGCTTACCCCTCAGTCTCTTCCTAAGGCACAGGTGTAACTGAGGGAAGACTTGGTTAAAATTCTGTCGATGTAGAAGGCAGAACAGAATGCAGCCCACACTCCAAGAGCTGAATAGGTTCTCCAGTGCTAACAGGAGCAGAAAGTAGAAATAATTTATTTTTGGCAGAGTCAGCAGATCTCACTCATACATACAAGGAGCAGATCTGTGAAGTAAGGAGGATCCCTTTTGATAGTCGCTTTTCAGATGAGAACTATGCTTTAACTGTACCTTGGTCGTACTGAACTGTTTGCCCAACCTGACCCTGTTTCCATTAGCAGTAGCTCTTCGGGCATAACCCAGAGTTTTCTTGTTCCCTTGTATTTTCACGTCTCCATTTGGTGGCAACTTCAGCTCCAAAAACAGGACCTAAAAGAGGCCAGCGTTTCAATAAGTGTCTATATTTTCATACCAAGAGAAAACAGTAATTGACTCTGAGCATAAAAATAGCCTATATTCTAACCAAGGCACAGCAATAATGCTCCAGGTAATTAAAAAGCTGATTAAAGAACTGTGTTACCCTCAGCTGTTCCTCTTTATTTTAATTAACTACAAAATGTAGTCTAAAATCTCATTTTCTAATCCTGAAAGTTTAAATTGAGAATTGTATTTCTACATAAGGTAATTCACTGAAATAAAGTGATGTTACATGTATCCTTGCTTCTTAATAGCCATCTGTAATGAAAATAGGAGTTAAAATGATGCCAAATGAGATGGAAAAGCCTGGGGGAGGGGAGAGAAAAAATACTAGCAAGGAAGTGACTGCAGAACAAAATGAACTGAAGAAACTGGTGGCAACTACCGTTTCCAGAATAGCTTCAAATAAGTTTAGATATTAGAATTTTTCTACCAATTCCCATCGGTTAAAAAACTAGCCATGATGAAGTATTTATTTGTCATTAGATACACAGGAACTATGGTAATAGAATAATTAATAATAATACACAATTCTTTATTTCTTGTCCTAAATTGTTGTATAGTATTTTGTACTATTTAAAGCTGTTGTGTTTTATTCTAGAGCTGACAGACCTGAGTGGAAATAATTCTAACAAACATTTGTATAGCATAAAGGTTTTAGATTAGACTGATCATACTCCCAGTTTATTCTAGATTTAATTTTTATTTGTTTGTGTCTCCTTCTGAAGCATCAGAGATGGCCATGGCTGGGGATGGGCCAGGCCAGTGGGTGGGCCAGGCCAGTGATCTCATGTGGTACAGAGAATTCTCTATCTCAGGTCTTTGGCTGGGTGGTTCTTGCTCACGTGCTCAGGCTTTAACTGATCACCATATGTGGCTGAGGAAGGAATTTTTTCCCAGCTCAGATTGGCAGTGACCTTGGGGGCTTTTCCTCTTTTCTCTGCAGAGTGTGGGTGTAGGTCACTTGCCAAGATCATCTTGGTATCTCTCACTTAATCAATTCCCTGCTGTTGTAGGGACCTCAGATATTGGTGCATCTCAGCCCCTCCTGTTCTCTGCCTGTGACACAAAATAGTTGAGTCTCCTAAGGGCTGTAATATTTTTGTCTAATTCCAGTTTTTGAGTTTAGTATATGGGTGGCTGAGTGGTGATGGTGGCCTGTGAAATACAGGAGGTCAGATCGGAAGACCTGGTGATCCCTTTTGGCCTTAAGCTATGACTCGTGAGTGGTGAAGCCACAAGAGAATTACACCAGTCATCAAAAATGAGTGCTAAACCTTTACATCAAATCATTATTATTTTGTACATACCACATTTCACAGAAATGTTATTTTAGAGAAAGGTTTCATTTTATTTCTTAGCCCTGATTGGTCACAAAATACTGGGCCTTATATTGGTCACTAGTTCAGGAGTGCCTTCAGACCAGTGTTATTTCGTGGGTAAATTCCATATATGCAGGAAAGAAAGACATATTTTTGTAGCATTTTTTAAAATGGCAGCTGTTTGAAACTTCTTAAAAAGTTTGCAATGTTAAAAATAGTTCTGGTGGAAAGGGAACTGGGGCAAGGTAATTCCAATTTATTGCTGTAATCAGCACACACACAGCATGTGTAGAAAGCATCCATTTGGATGAAAAGTATTATATATATGCAAACTTATCAATAACTAATTTCCTTGAATCTTTCTGGAAATATTCATTTGTATGAATGAGTTCACAGGTTCTGAGAAGCTTACTACATTTGTTTTAAAAATTTTAAAATAAGATTTTCACTTGTTTGTGCCTAAAATGTCGAGGGCAGGAGTAACAATGTAAACTGGTCAACACAAATCAATTCATGTCTGAAGTCAGACCATGCGATGTTATAGCTCATGCATACAAACATCATTCTCTCTTTAAATCAGGCAATATCAATGTAATAATGAAGTAGCTCTAGGTTTTGTCTACATGGGGAAGCAACTGCAAAATGACGTATATTGTGCATTTAAAGTACAACAGCTATTCCACTAGCTCCCCACGTGGACAGTCTTATTCTTCCCTTAGAGTGCCTTTGTGCAGTTTAGCTTAAACCAAATGGATTAATTTAAACTGCACAAAGGGAATTTTAGTGTGGAATAAGTATCCACACAGGAAGCCAGAATGGAATAGCTCTTTCTCCAGGTAGACAAGCCTCTAGTCTCATAATATTAGCCCAAAACATTCTGGTAGCAATTTGACAGGTGCCAAGGGCTGCAGACAGCATTTTTACAAATTGAAGATCTGATTCTGCAAAGTGCTACAAACCCTCCCCTTCCACTGAAGTCACTGGGAGGTGAGTACCATGCAGGCAGTGCTCAGCACCTTGCAGGACTAGGGCCTATGATGGCTGAATAGGAAAGAAAGCAGTTACCTATTTGTAACTAATGTTCTTCGAGATGTGTTGGTCATGTCCATTCCAAGTAGGTGTGCACGCGCCATGTGCACAGTTCGCCAGAAAGTAACCTTAGGGTCGGCTCTGGTGCCACCTAGAGTTGCGCCTCCATAGTGCTCTATATAGGGGCCTGCCGATCCTCCACTTCCTCAGTTCCTTCTTGCCAGTTGGCTCCGACAGAGGGGTAGACGGGTGGGTCTTGGAATGGACATGAGCAATACATCTCCAAAGAACACCCGTTACAGATAGGTAACCACTTTTTTTTCTTCAAGTGCTTGCTCATGTCGATTCCAAGTAGATGATTCCCCAGCCAGACCAAGGAAGTGGGTTCGGAGCTCAATTAAGTACAGACTGGAGCACTGCTCTGCAGAACGCAGCATCGTCTCTGGCCTGTCGGGTAATCACATAATGAGCAGCGAAAGTATGGATGGTGGACCACATGGGCACTCTGCAGATGTCCTGAATCGGTACTTGGGCCAGATAGGCCACCAAGAGGCCTAAGCTCTAGTCAAATGTGCCATAAGCTTAGGAGCTGGCACTTTCGCTAAGTCATAGCAGGTCCTGATGCATGAGGTAATCCATGAAGAAATTCTCTGGGAAGAAACCAGAAGACCCTTCATCCTTTTTGCCAGTGCCACGAAGAGCTGGGTGGTCTTTCTGAACAGTTTGGTTCTCTCTATATAGAAGGCCAATGCCCTTCTGACGTCCAGCGAATGTAGCCTGTGTCACACTGGCTGGACTGGAGTGGGGAGGGGGCATTTATTATATTATTTAACATTAGTGTGTCAAAATCATAATAATTCATATGAGACATGCCGTATCAGGTACTGTTAGAAAGGCTATAATGTGCTAAGTAAGATGATAATGTTTATGTTCATGTGTGTAATGGAAGTTATGGATATGGTTGATATATCTGTATTTCAAATTGTATTGTGTCTGGGTGACACACCAGACCGGATGGCTGCAGCACTAGCCTGCTTAATGGCCCGTTAAGAAATTCACAGGTACAAGTGGCCCAGGGGGAGAAGCCAGGGATATACCTGATGAGTCACCAGGACTTACTCATGTGACTCTGGGTTCCATCTTGTTCCTGTAAAATTCTACAAGCAGCATGGCAAAGACCAAAGGACACAAAAGGCAGCTGCACCACATCCATTTTGTCTTTAGTCTGTCTTTGTCTTTAGTCTCCAGCCTACCTCTGGATCAACTCATCTACAACTGAACTGAAGCTGTGAAACAAAGGACTGAGGCCCATCCAGGTACTGGATGTATACCAGAGGGACTATACAAGCCTGCAAACTTCACAATTCTTCCAGAAATCTGATTATATATGGACTTTCAAATAATTTGCATGTATCTGATTGCTTTAATCCTTTAGCATTTCTCTTATAGTTTGTTTCTTTCTTTTTATAATAAACCTTTAGTTTTAGTCAATAAAGGATTGGCTGGCAGCATGGTATTTTGGGTAAGATCCAAACTTATATTGATCTGGTACTGTGGCTGACCCTTTGGGGTCAGCAGAAACCTTTTTGGTAAAGACCATGGAGTTTTAAATAACTGATCTCTTTACCGACCTAGTGGCTGACTGGGAGCCAGAGACTGAAATGCAGTAAAGGGGGCAATGTATATTTTATTTTGGCTTCTTGATAACCAGTGTGGGGAATCAGAAGCATTGTTTGGGGCTGGTTGGGAAGTCTGACTTCAGTGTCACCCACCAGTGTTGGGAGAATCTGCTCTCCTTTTACAGCTTGCCCTGACCTTGGCATTTTCAGGTGGCTACCCTAGGCATGGACGGGTCACAGCCTGCATTCCCAACTGCTAGCATGTGGCTTTGGGTAGAAGATCGGAAGGAAGATAGCCTGTTTTATATGAAACTGGGACACCATCTTTGGTAGAAACTCTGGGTGTGAATGGAGTTGAACCTTATTCTTAAAAAACATGGTGTACGGTGGTTCTGATGTGAGTGCCCTGAGCTCAGAGACCCTCCTGGCTGAAGTGACGGCTACTAAAAATGTTACTTTCCAGGATAAATATAACAGGGAGCACGCTGCAAGAAGCTCGAATAGAGGTCCTGTCAACTATGAGAGAAGAACAAGGTTGAGATCCCATGGAGAGACTGGTTAATGGGTGAGAGGATACAGTCTGTATAGGCATTTCAGGAACCGCGAAACCAGTGCATAACTAAAAACCAAGTGACCTGCTTCTCCTGGATAGAAGGCTGAAATTGCCGCCAGGTGTACTGTAATTGATGACTATGCCAGGCCCTGCTGTTTTAGCTGCAACAAGTAATCAAGGATTGTGGGAATAGGAGCCAACTGAGCCTGGATGTTCCTTTGTGTGACCCAGGCCAAGAACATTTTCCACTTAGCCAGGTAAGTAGACCTTGTGGAGGGCTTCCTACTGCCTAAGAACACCTCCCTCACTGGCTCCGAGCATGTCAGCTCCAGAGGGTTCAACTATGGAGCTTCCAGGCTGTGAGGTGAAGGGATTCGAGGCTGGGGTGGAGAAGTATCCTGTGATCCTGCGTAATGAGAACTGGTAGCAGTAGAAAGATGACTGGAGTGTCTACCAAGAGATTGAGCAGCATGGTGTACGAGTGCTGTCGAGGCCAGGCTGGAGTTATCAGGATCACTGACACCCTGTCCTGCTTGATCTTTCACAAAACCCTGAGAATGAACGGGATAGGTGGAAAGGCGTAGAACAGCTTACCGGTCCATGGGATGAGAAAAGTGTCCGCTATCAAACCACGGCTATGCTTCTGAAAGGAACAAAACTGGAGACACTTCCTGTTGGACCTCGTAGCAAACAAGTCTACCTGAGGAATTCCCCACCTCTGAAATATGGTGCTCAACACGTCTGGCCAAATGGACCATTCATACGTGAGAAAGGACCTGCTGAGGTTGTCTGCCAACGTGTTCTGGGCCCCAGGTGTATTGATCAAGCGATGCAGAAACTCCAAAGTTTGAGGGCTTCTCGACACAGAGCGAGCTCCACCCTGTCTGTTTATATAAAACACTGCTGTCGTATTGTCTGTAAGGACCAATACCACCTTGCCTTCCAGCTGACCTCAGAAGGCTTGACAGGCTAGACGCACTGCCCTCAGCTCTCTCACGTTAATATGAAGTAGGAGTTCTGACTGGGACCAAAGACCTTGCATTACCTCCCCCAAGTGGCTTAAGTGATGAGATAAAGAGGGAGTACTTGCTAGGCAAAAGCAGCAATGTTCCAGCAACCGTCATGGGCAGTAAGAAGGAACTGAGGAGGCGGAGGATCGGCAGGATCCTATATAAGGCACTATGGAGGCGTAACTCCAGGGGGCACCAGAGTCAACCCTAAGGGTACTTCTTAAGGATAACTTTCTGGAGAACTGTGCACACAGCACTCACACACCTACTTGGAATCGACATGAGCAAGCACTCGAAGAAGAACCAACTTAGATCAGAATTAAATTTGGTTGGTCTTTCCTTAAAGTGCAACTGCCTCATCACCATACCCACATTCCACCCACCAAGGTTTATACCCAAATAAGAAAAGTTAATCTGACAGGGCCCTCAGATGCAATCACTCTACCCAACTCCTTGAAATACCTCTGCAATGTCATCGGAACTGGTCAAAGAGAAGCTGTGGCCTGCCATCTGATAAGCCTGGGCCTCAATCTCATTCAGTTTAGCTTGCATGACCTGTTTTTGTGTCTCGCACTCTGCTGTGCTAAAACCTATTCCATTCATTTCCAGCAGGGCCAAGCAGTATTGGGTGGGCATCTCCACTTTATGGAAAACATCTGAAATAAGCAGAAAAGCCAAGAAATGAGTAAACAACATTTATGGCAGGTGTATTACAGCTGTAGTTGGCAAACCCCAAATCAACTAGATTTATAAACCTAGAATACAATGGCTGCTCATGTTCATTGTAAATTTCTAAACCCAGGATAACAACAACATTTACTTATGCAGTGTTGTTGTAGTTATGTTGGTCCCAGGATATTAGCGGGAGAAGGTGAGTGTGGTAATATTGTTTATTGGATCAACTTCTGTTGGTGAGTGAAACATGCTTTTGAGTGCACCCAGAGTTCTTCCTCAGGTCTGCTTGAAGGAGGTTTACCTAAGAAGAGCTTTGTGTAAGCTCAAAAGCTTGTCTCTCTCACCAATAAAATTTGATCCAATAAAAGATACTATGACTCATCCACCTTGTCTCAGCTATATATATGACCATTCTTTAGAACCAAATATGCAGCATAATATAATGAGATGTTTGTGATGGAGTGCAGTGAAATTGGAAGATGGAGAGTCTTATATCAGGGAAAGTTACAAAGCCTTGCATTAGGAAGCATTAGTTTCCAAAATAAAATAAAATAAAATCCAAACACAGAACTTCCCAAGCTCCTTGAAATAAAACATGTTTATTTCTCAGAACAAAGATTTCAAAGCCAAGGATGACTATTATTTTCCTTATATTAGATACTATGGTTATGGGTGTTATAGAAATACTAAGACCATTCACATGTATTATGGAGTTATCTCCAGGTCCTCTTTACCTGTTAGATTTTCCTTCTGCAATAGGGCATTGAGTCGGTTCATGGTGTTGAAGATAAGCACAGATTCTATGGCTGCTCGGTACCGACCTGAATAATCAGCACTGGCACTAAGTCCCAGGCTCTGAACCCCTTGGCCAGTTCCCACGCCTTCAAGCAGGGGCAGTTCGTGAGGGAGAAAGTTGGTTACCATGTTGTGAAGGGTACGCTCCTTAGAGCCAGGATCCAGCAGCCAGCACGCTACCTAAAATGGGGACAAACCTATCTTGAAAATCTTTTTATTGATTATAATAATTCAACGAATATATTAATTAGGAATTAGACCAAACATTCTTAACATTAGTGTTAACGTCAAACATCTGCAAAGTATCAGTTTTCTTGATTAAGTAGAAGAGTTAGAATAATTCATGGAAGAAATTTAGATGATTTAGAATGAAATTTTCAAAAGCACCTGAATGATATAGCAACCAAAGTGTCACTGAAAGTCACTTAGGAGTCACTTAGGCACTTTTGAAAATTTTATCCAGTCAATTAAATGCACAAAAAGAGTGTTGTCCTCCGTCAACAGTCCTTTCTCTAGAACACACATCCATTAAAATCTAAGATGGAATAAATGTGAAAACTATAGTTAAAACATGTCTATTCTGAAAACTGACTTAGCAAAAAGTGGCATATTGAATTTACCATCAACTTGGAACCTGAGAAGCTGAGTTCTTTTCCGCTCTTGCATATCAGCACTAGTAATAAGAATTCGGCAAGCCAAATTCTACTTTCAGTAACCCCTGTGCAAGCCCACTGTCTTCAATTAAATCAGAATTTCAACCTGAAATTGACATTTCAATATAGCTAACAGCTCTGTTGATGGTGCATGAGCCATAAGAGAATCCAGCTCACTCTTCCATAGTGATGCTGCAGTGCAATCAGGAGTAAAAAAATAGTGACAAAAATACATGTTTAGTAAAGTAAATAGATCTGATTCTGGTTACACACAGGGAGCAGAGCAGGCCTGTTGAATAAGCATGTGCCTTTTTACAGTGTCTTTTATTTTATTTTTTATATTAAATCTACACCTTCATACTAAAAGCTAAATCCTTTCTTGTGCTGCATATCTTAGATACAGTTTACTTATCTACATATTTTGATAGTGACATCATGCAATTCCACCTGAAGGCTGGTCTGCTTTATATAAGCAATAATGCTAATATCTCTTAGTGACTAAATCAATCAGAAGTGATTTACAAATTTTAATTAAAGTCATAAGTATGAAGTTAGAAAATGTCAGACTTTAGAGATTTGCCAGATGGTAAACGGCATAGAAGAAATCCATTGATTCCCCTAGTGCTCTGTAATTAGTTACAAACAGAATAGACTAATATATCAGCTTTACTGATGAGAAAAACATAAATGAAGACATTGATAGTTATAGGCCTTCACTCTGAAAAGCCCCAGGGAACTAACTGTTAAATGTTCTGTGATATACAAACAATACCAAAGCAAGGTATGAAATGAAGGTTACTTATCTGTAATCAGAGTTCTTTGAGATGAGCCACTGCATATTCAAACTTGTGGAATTAAGAACCACCTCTCAATTCCTTCCACTAATTCAGAAATTCCTAACTTGAAACTCTGAAGAAGTGGGAAAGGTGAGTGAGGAGTGTGAATATGTAGAGGCTCATCTCAAAGAACTCTGGTTACAATGAAGTAACCTTCATTTCTTCTTCAAATGGCCTCTGCATATTCCTACTTTCAGGAGTTTAGCAAGCAGTACAACCTCCAGGAAGGTGGGCTGAGGAGTTCCAGGTGAACAAGGAAAGCAGAACTGCCAAACAAGTATCAGTTCTGGATGCAAGGTCAACAGTGAATAGAAGCAACCGATCTAGCTCTCTCAAAATAAATCTTAATATGGGAGATTTTTGCTAGAAACACCTATAGCTGCAGTATCAGACATTCAACATGATATGATGAAGACAATGTGAAGACATGCCACAGATGCTGCCTTTACCTTGGATGAGGACTGACAATTCCAGAAGATTGAAGTCCTGCCAAGTCATAACAACTGTGACACATACTGCATAGACGGACAACCCTTTGACCATGACAGACTGGTTCCTCACAACAACTCCGTTTCTTCGATGGATTGGGGAAGTTTTAGATAAGCTTTGGCTTGAAATAAATAATGACAAAGTTCTCTGAATATGCAGAAGTATGATAACTGGTCCTGTGAATGTAAAGGAGGCTCAAGAACAAACAGACATTCCAATGGTCTGAAAGAGATGGACATCTCAGACACCTTAGACCGTTGGGATGGAGATTTGGGCAGGACTACCTATTCTTTAAGAATGCAATATTTCCTGTAGAGAGGCTTGCATCACAGAAACTATCTGAGCTCTTAAGAATAGCATCTTCATTAAAACAGTCTAAAACAACAGTTGAGGAGAACCTTAACAGGTCCAGCAACTCAGGAGCTGTCTTTCAAGATACAGAGTAGGTATGACTGGTCAAACTTCTGTTTTTCATGAGAGTTTTTTAGGCCTCAGCAAAACACTCAATCAACAGTCCAAGCAACCTGGAGTCTAGATGTCAACCAGAGAAACTTGGAACCTCGGTAGAGAGTCTCACCTTATCTCAGAGGCAAGAGACCAAGTAGTTTGGAAAGCAGGACGTTATGGATATTAATATCATATCTGTGATATTGATTATAGAATTGCCAATCTCCAACCTTGGCTAATGACAGCAACTTGGTACCAACTAGACTAACATACAAAAAACCTCTTATTTCAATAAGCTCAAGGGCAACATAGAGGGCAAGGAGTGCAATATTGATGTTAGGACTTGCTTGTCTTTGGATCAGAACCATACAGAAGCATGGTATCTGTGTAGAGAAGGGACTAAACTGGTATTTACCTCACTTGTAGAACAAGATAGTATCAGATGGAGCTCTTGTTAGAACACTTGTATTATTGAATGGAAAACTCTTCTCAAAGAGCCTGCCAATATATCATCTTTCACTGGTAGATGAGCTATCTGACCCACCCAATGAGGACATTGAACTTTATCAACAGGAACCCCTCTTTGGTGGACTGTGTAACACATTCCCATAATGCTATCCATCAGGATTCAGACAGATTTGGACTTTATGAAGGGAAGAAAAATCTTACAAGTCAAAAATAGCTCTCTGCTCCAGTACACCTTGACATGGAACTACATATACCACTGCAATCACAAACTTTGGAATGGATGGCAATCAGGTGAAGAATCCCTTACACCCTCTAGGACTATTATTGCAGAAGGCAGGAAGATGACAAAGGAACTCCCTGAAGGGCATATTCTTCCCTTCTCTTACAGAACAAGGCATCTTAAAGCACTGAGATGTTGTAGCTCAAGTGTTCCTTGTATAAAGAAAAGGTGACAGAATTACAAAAAGCCCTGCTGAAGCCTCAGCTATAGCCTGGTATTAAAGCTATCACATAACTGCACTAATAAGGAACCTGTCCACTGCAGGAAAGTTTGCAGGTCTGGAATAGATCAAGGCTTCAGTGAGTATGAAAGTACGTGCAAACTATTAGGGAAAAACCATCTAGACACTGCTGAAGTTCAAGTCAATACACAAACAGAAACCCAGCCATTCAGGGAGAACAGTCATGACAGGCAGGCATTTAATGGAACACAGAAAGACCCAAACCCAGAGGTAAGGTACAGGTTTATTGACAGAGGTCTTCTTTGACTCCAGTCAGAGGTATGCATAAAGAAGCAGATATGTGACAATGGCACAGAAGAGAGAGTACCCATTGAAGATTCCTGGAAATTAGAAAGAGTTCTACCTCTGGAACCCAGAGACAAATACAGCAAGCCTCAGTATGTTAATATAGTCAGACAGCATTTTGCCCTATGCCACTCACACCTACTGTTCACATTATATCACAGGTGGCAAACCCTATTCAGTTTGTGATGAGGAAGCAAATCTCAGGCATCAAGTGTATGTGATGATGTCTCATCCCTTAGGTGCAATTGTTGCTTCCAAGACGGAAGGAATAAAAGCTATGTTTACTGAGACCTTCTGAAATGCTGGGCTGACTCCTCCATTGGACCCGCGTGCCCCACTGGTTCCTAGAAAGGCTTGGTAAAGCTAAGGATGGGTGCCCCTGCATGTTTCCTGTGCCCATACAGGGGCTAGCAAATACACTACACACAATTCTAGACTCTGTACTCTACGGTGGAGCCGGAAGCAAACCTGAAAAGTCTCCTTCCTGGCTAATTATAACTGAAGGTAGGTTGCCCAGAGCGCAATAAGGTTCTAATAACATTTTCTTCTATGAGAAATCAGACATATGGATCCATCAGAATATTTATGTCAGGTTCTAGGAATATTAGTGTGATTCTCATAGCCCCTCACATAAAGCTCTAAAGGAAACAGGACCTACAGCACACTATCTTCTCTGCAGAACCTTGGTAATGCACTTGTTAACTCACAGAAGAAGGTATCTCTTTTTTGCCTTTGCATTTGAGGGTTACAAAGAGATTCAAAAGACAATAGGCAGTCTTTCTGGAGCACTGGGATGGATCCTGAGACACCGTACCATTTCTCCTACAGAGACTATGTAGCAAATAAATCTTTGGCTCCATGAATCTCAGAATCAATAGAACATTTGATGGTTACAGTACCTTCACAATCCAAGGCAGCCTCCAAACCTGGCATCAGTTCTTGGTCTATCAGGTTTTTGTAAATCCAGTCCTGGGCATCTGAATTAGCCCTTAGGGATGGACTGGGATCCCAAGAAAACCTCAACAATTCCTACCAAGAACACAGGGAACTGACAATTCCAGGACCAAATTGGCTTTTACAACTTCTAACAGTAGAAGAGTCTAAGACTGGATCAGTTCCTTTCTTCTAGCCTACAGGGTGTGTCTGATAGATGGAGTATTGGAAAGGGAAAACCTTCTCCCAGACAATCAGAGTGTCAAATGCGTGCATCTAAAAAATGGCAAACAGGAAGCAGAATGTGAAAAAACTACCCTGATCCACCATTCCACAACTGATCAGAATCTTGTAATGCATTTCCTTTTCTAGTGCTGTGAGGACCTCCACATTAATCTGCTTGCTTATACCAATATGTTGGACAGAGTCAGTAAGGCAATCAGCTCTGCAAAAATCATGCTCTTGTATATGTAGTACTGGACACCACTGACCTGGGTGGATCAGGGTCCTCAGTGGTACAGAGCCACTAGACAAGTGACTCAATAGTCAGATGCTCTTACTGGCTGGATCCCAGGCAATTGGATCCCTTCTTGGCAACTGTGCTTCGCAGCCCTTCATGTTTGACTGTTGAATCTGAATTCAAGCTCTGATTGTGGATGCCAAGCCTTACCTATCAGCCACATATCCATACAGAGCCTTTTTTTTTTTGGTAGCTCTGGATCAGTAATATGCGATGGGATCTGGGTTTTGCAGGTCCCAGATTCCCATCTGGGTTTTGCAGCTCCCAGATCCACGCTAGGCTGCTGGATCCAGATCTTTGTTTTGCAGCCCCAGATGCATGCTAGGTTATCTGATCCAGATCCATGCTTTGCAGCCCTGGATCCATGCAGGCTAAGACAAATCCGCTCCTGTGGCACAGTCTTTGAAGCCGACTCTAAACTTATGCAGTGCCAGCTTAGTTATCTGGGCCTGAAGACCCGCCCCATCAGTCAGGGAATGTGAGGCAGCCCTTCTACTTCTGCAGGTCCAAACAAGCCCAGGCTGGACCAGCATCTCCTCATGTCTTTTACAAGGAAAACCTAACTGACTAACTATAAAGAAAATTTGCCTCAAAAAGGGGAGAAAAAAGAAGAAAACACTATGAAGACAGCATGGAGGATGCTGTGTGATGTAAGCTTGCTGCACCTGGGGCAGGCGGTTAGAAAGGAACTGAAGGGTTGCTGGGTTCCCCTTTCATGCCCTCAGAACCCTCCGAGATGGCCCCAATGGACACTACTTTCCAAAGAATCCAAAAGTGGAAGCTGAGGAAGGCTCCTCAACCAGTTCTGAAAATTTTAGAACTTCATGTTTTATGAAAAAGTGATGTTTAAAAAACACCTGGAAGGCCCCGTGGAGATGCGAAATCAAGGTGGTGGCCAACACAGTATTTCTGTTGAAATGTACTCTGGAACACAAACATGTTCTTTTCCTCTTGTATTTGTTTCAGGTCTTTGGTGAGCATGTTAATCCCTCAGACTGAACTCAACTCATAAGTTTAAGAACAGTTTTCCTGTTCTAATTCTTTTAATCTGGTTTAAAATTCTTCTACTTTTTTTTCCCCATTGTGTGTCACATTGATTTGAACTTTGAAAGTCATCACCAATAACCACCCCCACACACACACTTAAAAGTGGCAGTGCTTTTTACTAAATCAGGGCCATGTTCGTTTTTCACTCTTTCAAACACTTTACTTGATTTCCAACCACTGGAACCCTCCCCGCCTCTCAAAATTAAGTGTGAATGTAGTTCTTCTGAAAATGAGGGATTGTAATAAAAGTGAGGGCCAGGCATGAAAGTTCCAGTGCAAGATTGACTCAGATCTCTGCCTAGGTACCAATAAGATGGCTTGAACCAGTTCTGCAATTCCAGTCACAGGCCTCTTGTGCCAATGGAACAGGAGCTCTGCAATGCTGACTTTGTCCAGTAGGCCCTGTATGAGACCCAAACTCATCTTCCATATGTGATCCAAAGAAGATTTGAAGCCAGATCTCCCCGGGTGAAAGACCATTCTGTGTCTATTTTTTGCAGACACTGAGAAACTTCAAAAATATCATAGTAAGTAGTAAATGTAAAATACTAATTAATGTGGACTTCTATTACTTTAGCTGTGAATAATATTACAAACTTTGACAGAAATGTTTGTTTTCAACGCTAAATAAAAAACAAATGTCTTGAGCAGAGTATTAAGCACTAAAAGTTACCCAGAATCACTGGTTTAAATAACGAATGGAAGTTTTACATGAATTAAAAGTTCTTAATTTCTGAAACCTTTGGGTCCTCGAAACTTCCTTCCAGGGAGATGCCACAAGCCATCAGAAGGGTCTTGTAGTGCTCGATGAAGTTGTACATGACAAGTGAGCGCTCTCTCTCAGATTCCTTCTGCAAGCAGGACTGTATTTGACACAATTTCTCAGTCATAGACAGGTTCTGATCCAAGGGAGGTGGTGCCAAGCTGGCACTGATTTCTGAGATCAGGGACACAAATTAGTTTATTTATCCAGTAATGGAGAGAAAGGGGTAAGGGAATGTGGAATTCTTTGAAGCTACCATTCCTAAACTGAAAACACGGAGCATATAGTTGGAGCTTGAATAAATAATAAATCCATATTGTTTTGATTCAGTAGGGATCTAAGAAGATGAGTACTTTATCTATAAAGAATAGGTTAGATATACTGTCTAGTTATAACTAAGATCCTATTATTACCTCAATATCACAGCTGGGTTGACTGAAGTGCAAGGAAATTTAATGACTTACTCGGTCACATTCACAAGCAGATCAGCCTGCAACTCAGTGCTTTCTAGACCTTTTCTAATACCAATAGTCTTCACTACCTCCTTTAGGAACAGGAAATATATGAAATACTGGCAAACATGTCACTCTCAGACCTGGAACTTAATCCAGTCTGATTACTTAATCCAGCAACTGAGTTGGATTAGGAACGATGATAGGGACATATACTTAGAAGCCATCTCCCAAAAGGGATCTCCTCATAGTTCTTCCCTGAAATCTGTGGTGTTTTGCAGTTCGGTCTGTCTGGCAATCCTCACTTACCAGTCTGGTCTGCTTGTTTCTGCTGCAGTGAGACATAGTAGGCATCCTTTCCACCCCAGCATACAGACAACCCAACTACCAAGATGTCTTCACAGCCTTTGACAGGAAACCCATCATCTTTAACCTGGATCCGCTGGGGAGATCTTACTACGTAAACATTTTTAAAAGTTATGATTCTAAAATGACATCCATAAATATAGCAGTTTGGTCAACTGAAAATCTAATAATGAAACAACCCAACACAGCCTGGAATTCTTAAAACTGAACAAATGCTTGAATTCTCTTCTATGCAACGGACTTCCCCTCGACCCCAATTCTTTTTTAACTAGTGACTTTAGAATAGCAAGCTGCCCAAAACAGACAAACCACCACTTAGGGTTCCTTAAAGCGATTTGCTTTCTGCCTCATAATATACCCAAGAATTGAGATATAATTCACCCTGCATTGGGGCACATTTCATTTTTCACTCAAATTTATTGCATTCTTGTTGAGACAATAACTGTTTTGGTTTGGTTACTATATTTAGGCAAATCCTCCACTGCTTAACTCCCTGGTGTTTTGGTTTTATGTTGGGTGGGAGAGGTGTTTTTAAGATAAGAATAGGGAGTAAAATTAAAAACACAACAGTTTGTGTGTGGATTTTTGCCATCAGGCAGAGAGCTTCAGAGACAAGCTGCTGGCAATGGTTCCATCTCCTCCCTTAAGACCGATGGAGGAAAGCTGCTGCTTGCTTACATTTCCTTCTTTCAAAGACCTTAAAAGAGGGAGGAGGTTGGAGAAAGGCGAAAGTGGTTGTCCTTCTTCCTCTAAGGGAACTGCTTGAATCCGCCTCCCAATTGCTCCTGAATGGCTGCCTTCTTTCCACTGCATGAGCCCCTTAGGAGAGTTGCAGTACATTAATACTACTGGTGAAAAAGGGCAGGAGTACAGCAACAATCTGAGGGATTTGGGACTGGTCTGAATTTCATACCTAAACAATTAAATCTACCCAAATCAACTTTTTGTAAATTGGAAAATATTTAACCTCAGATCAGCCCACAATATCTGTAAGGAATACTGCCTTCATGGTCATGAATAAGTTGCTTATATTTGCTTCTGAACTCAAAAACATTTTGTTCTGAACTTGATGCCAAGATAAAAGCCATTTATTTATCTCCTCCTGTATCATCAGAAGGAAACTATAACATCATTCCATTTTAAAATGAGGGATGTGATAAATTCTCAGTTCATATTTGCTCTGTGCAATAACTAGTCTGAGTGTGTGTGTTCATGTGATTAAGAGTCCCCAAATAATACAGGAAGCAAACACTTAAGAACCACAGCATGGTGGTAATGATGGTAGCCTTTTAAATAAAGCTGAGGCCTTCCTCCATCCAGTCACCCTCCTCTTCCCAGATCCACCCTTTCAATTATTCATCTTGGGACATTCATCCTTCCCTCCTGATACCCAACTCTTTCCTTCTATAGTGGCTCTCAGTACTCAATTCATATGGAAGCCTTTTATCGTCTTATTTAGATAAATCCAAAGGAATATATTTATAGTCATTCCCATCCCTATTTTTAATGCCCCAGGTTAAACTGAGAACTGTTTACAATTTAATGTGGTAGGAATGTGAAATAGGGACTGACCTTGTTTGAATCTGCCACCTATAGTTGACTTGGGAGACAAGAGACATTTTGTTCTTTCACAAGCCACCGAGATGGCAAATCTACTGTTGTTCCTCCATTCTCTGATGAAGGTCTGGAAGAGAGCTTTGTCACTTGCCACATCAATAATAGTGAAGCTTTCAGCGCTGCATGAAATAAGTGGCAAAATATCTTGAGATAATTGCAATGAAAAGCCTTGATCTATAATAGAATTGTCTTTTACAGGGCTAGTCTCAAGAAAAACCTCAAGTGAGTCTCCATTCCCAGGATTAAACTGCAGTGTTTCTATGTGGTGTTCTGAACTAGGTTTGCCATTCTGCAGTGGCTGAAAAGGTGGGACTTCATCTATGTAGCTGATATTTTTGTTTTTTCCAAGTGTCACAGAGGATGTGCCAAAACTCTTTGGAACAGGTTCCTTGGGAGGCGTTGGAGGAATAAGTCCATTACTGATATCCAGCTGAGGGTCAGATATTCTGTTCCTTCCCTTAAGCAGCAGAGGGTTATAAGCTGGTTTCTGCACATCCAGGACTCCCTTATTGCTCTCTTTAACTTTGAAATAGTTCTTTAAACCCTGGCAAGTGGATAATGACTCTCTTTGACAATAGTTGAATTCAAAAATTGCATCTGGCTCCCGTTTACTATTTGAGATTACCAGCTTGCCTTTTGAAGAAGAAACTCTTGGATTTACAACAGGTTTATTATCTGAAGGACTAGGCCATCTGTCTAAAATATCTTGCAATCCCGGGCTTATGTCAAATGATTGATCAGACCATGCCACTGGATTGATATTCTTTTCCACAGCTTGTTGGGCATTCTTGGGCCTTTCACCTTGATCTCCTCTTGTATCCTCTGGTCTGGGGTCATCGTCCTCACGCCATGGCTTTCTTAACCCTAGCTCAACAAAAGCTTCAGACACACTGTTTCCTTGAAAAGGAGGTAAGTCTACATTACCTAAAGCTTCAGCTCTCTGGAAAGAATCTATGTCAGAGAATATAACAGACACATCACTACACTGTGCTGGCTGCTGCTGTCCATTATAGTTTACTCTGACAGTTAACACATCCTGAACAGGTCCCATGTTCTGCTGATGCAAAACGTCAGCAAGAGAGCTGGAAGTAGCTTTAGAGGGAAGAGGCACAACCTTCTGTTCCCCATGTTCTGCCTCTTCAGCCTCATCTGTGTGCATATATGGAGGGCCATTGACATCATTGAAGCTATCATCAAACAGTAAACTATCACTCATATTCAGACTAGTTTCAGGAGGGGGATGGCATTCAACTTGTACAAGCACAGTGTGAGGGCGCTGGCCATTGGAGGGAGAGACTGCCTTCTGAAGACCTCGAGGGGCACTTTCCTTCACTGAATTCTGGGTCTGATAACCTTGTAAAAAGCTATATAGTTGTGAGTCAGTGAAAGAAAAATCATTTCCGTTAAGGCAAAATGCAGATTCTGTGCACTTCATTGTAGGCTGTAAATTAGGGCTTCTAGAGCCCAAAGCTTTAGTGCAATGTAAATCAGAGGTTTCTTTCACAGGGTTTGTCGTCCCAAGACTTGAATAGACCACTTTTCTAAGTGCTGCTGCTAGCTTTTCATCTGCAACTCCCTCAGTTCGTAAAGTGCTGGCACAGTGTAGTTTCGTGGAGTTTTTCTGCACAGGTATCTCTGCCGGCTGTGTGTCTTTTGCTCCCTGCTGGCCTGCAATTTCAGCTGCCACCTGCTGTTGTAATATCCTATCAGTCTGTGTATCCAACTGGAAGCTGTCTTCAAATTCTCTGCAGACTGAATACAGATCAGGGAAACAGCCATTTTTAATATCTTTTACAACACAAAGAGCTTTGGATTTTACTGTTGAGTCTCTCAGAAAATCCTCAGGCTGATTATCTGCTTTACCCACACCTCCAGTTTGTAACAAAGTTCCACTGGGCTTTTTAGTACTAGTTTTGCCATCATTTTGAATTTGAAAATAGAAGGATTTATTCTCAGCAGGATATAAACAAACAGTTTTCTGTTTGCTAGCACTAGTGCTCACATGCATGTTTGCAGGATTGCTGGCTGCATCATTACAAAGATCTTTACCTAGAACCATTTGTTGTTTGACTGGTATCTTTTCAGCACAATTTTTACCTGGTTGGATTTTGCTCTGTTTAACACCAATGTTTTCATTTGTCAATGACCTGCTAGAAATTCCCAGCTCCACCACAGTATCATTTGTCTCCATATTCAAGGGTGGAGCATCCCTCAATATAGTAGCCCTAACTTCCAGATCACTCACTGTTTCTTTAGGATTGACTTCACTAGTAGTGGAAGGCTGTGTATGTAATTCTTTCATTACTTCGCTCTCTGGCTGCATTTCATCCACCTGTAAAGGTTTTGAGCCTTCGACAGTGAAGGCCTTGTGAGCAGATGATCCGTTTTCTCTGAATTCCCTGTTCTTTCGGTCTGAAAAAGATTTATCTTTAGACTTGCTATGGCTGGATAGAGAAGGCCCATTCACATCTGTTGTGTGCATCCTTGACTTGTCAAGCAGCAATCGATGCCGTTTTGAAGCACTGCTTTTGCCCTCAATTTGGCTGAAACTAGTGTCCATAGTCCTCCTGTACCCAGATGCCTTAGAAGTTTTTCGTGAAGTAAAGTTCAAGGTTGGTCTTCTTTCCTTTTCAGTAGGGAATTCTTGAATAGTTGTCGCAGAGCCTGCGTCACTTTTGGTTAGAAAAGTAACTTCCCTGTTTTCTTTACCTTTGCTCAAATTTGGCCGCTTTCTAGCACTGTATACGATGACATCACCATTTCTCTCCTCTGTATGGGTGTGATCTTCCTGCACTTCATTTTGGAGTCTGGAGTTTGATGTACTAGCACATAACAGCCTTTTATTTCCCTTTTTAATATTTGATGAATTCCCAGCTTGAAAACTGGTGCCTTTATCAGGTAGAATTCTGTACCCTTCATTGCTGAATACTTTGAAAGTCCCAAATGAAACATTCAATTTATTATTCCTGTCCTCCAGCTCTGATTCACTGCTAGTCATAGAAGATGTATCAGACTCAAGAAAAGAATCTGGGTTCCACTGCACTCCTATTGTAGCCAAGTCCTGCTGTAGGAGCATTCTAGCCTCCTCCACAATAAGGGATGCCGCCTCACTTTCGGTTAAGCCCTTCATTCCCACCATCCAGATACAGTGGGTATTCCGACGCTCCTCAACTGCCTCTTCATCTTCATCCACTGCCCTACGAACGCTAATGAAAGGAAAACAACTTGAAGTGAGCCAGAAAGTTGTTTAGTAACATTCGTACTGACAATAATGAACAGTCAAAGCAACTGTCACCATGCTACTTTGTGTTTATCTTCAATTAAGATAATAGTTTTAATGAAGCATTATGGCAAAACATTCTGGACCACACAGGCTGCATCTACTAGGAAATAAATATTTGGGGGGAGGGGTGTTAAAAAGTGAATGTAGTACAGTAGAAGGTAATAGAATGACCATGCTGAGGCTGCAATGAAGTGGTTTCCCCTTACTCCTCCCCCCAGTGTGACAAAAACCTGGAGCAACCATGTAACAGTAGATAATTCTGGACTCAAATTCAAACTCAGTCCTTAGCTGTAGTTCTACTACATCAGCTCACAATTAGCCCAGTCCTGAATGCCCATTAATTTAAATGAGTCGCTATGCACAAAGGATCATCCCTACGGTGAGCAATTAAGATTTTCTCATATGGACAGCTGTTTACTAAGAAGTGGATCAAGGCCACCAAGAGCAATCTCCAATATCATTTTCCTTTGATGCAGTCCACACAAAGTGTAGAGAAACTGCAGGTAAACTATGCTCATGTTATAATGGAAACCTAGCAACTACATCAGTTTTGAGTGTGAAAAGAGGTTCTCTGCAGGGATTTAACCTAGTTTACCTGTGTAGACATGCAGTATGGGATACTTTTCGAATGGACATAAACTTTTGCTTTATTAGAGCGTTAGTTTGGCCAATGATTTAGTTTTAAAAGGTACCTCATGCACAAACTTCACAAAACCTCCACAAAGCAACTGTGGAATTACAGCAGTAAAATGATTAGCATTCTCTTCAATTGACAACTTTCATTAAAATAAGAAATGTACAGATACCTCCATAATTCATATGGCTCTTACTGGGCATGCAAAATTGAATTTACGAATTTCTAGTTAGTGTTCCTTCTGCTGACAGACCAGCTCACAAATTTTATTGTCCAGAAAAACCTTACAGTAGTATTCTGTATAGTTTGCTCTAACAAAACACTAGCAGTGGATCTCAGACTATGTTACAACGTAGGATTAATTAAATAGAACACCCCTGAGGAGTAGAGAAGCATCATCCCTGTTCAACATAGGGTGAAAAAGACACTGAGGCTAAGTCTACACTGCAATAAAACACCTGTGGCTGGCCTGAGTCAGGTGACTAGCTGGTGGGGCCCAAGCTGCAGGGCTATAAAACTGCAGTGTAGACATCTGGGCTTGGGCTGGAGCCTGGGCTCTATGACTACATGAGTAGTAAGGGTCCTAAAGCCCAGGCTCCAGTCTGTGCTCAGACATCTACACTGCAATTTTATAGCCCCACAGCCTAAGCCAGCTGACAAGCCAGCTACGGATATTTTAATGCAGTGCAGAAACACTCTGAGAGGTACAGTAACTTGTCCAAGGCTGTACAGTGGGTCAACAGAAGGGTAAGGAACAGAACCCAGGACTCCCAAACTTATCCAATAACCACCATATGCTCTAATTCATTAGAAGTACTCTTGGAACCATATAGTCAAGAGTGAATATCTGTTAACTCCATTTATAGTGGAAAGGAGTGCACCCAGAAATGCTTCCAGGTTGACAACCGGTTGATCTCTCACCTTTTAAATGGTACCGCATTCTTCAGGGCAGTTTCCACTTTGGCAGTATTTCCTTTAGCAAGATCAGCCACTGTGATGAAGCCAGCATTATATAGAGCTCTGGCATGCTGCGCGTTCAGCAGAGATACCCGAACCAGGTCACACAGCTCCCTCTGGACACCAAAGGTGAGGCGACTCTGAAACTGGGATAGCAACTGTTCCATGTTGTGCCACCCCAGATGATTACAGAAAACTGTTACCATCCCTGGAACATGTAAGTAACATTCTGTTAGGCCTAATTTTAACTTCAGTTCTAAAAAGTTAGACCCATTTTTGTCTGTAATATCAGTTTGAACATGCAAAAACAATCTAACAAACTAAAAATTATCTCTTTACATGCCAGGCAGTAAAGCCCTATGCAGCACTAGTGTAGAGTCTAGTGTAGAGTCCAGCAATGGGACTGAGATCCCGCAGGATCTGCTGCCATAATAGCGGGAGCGGGTGGGAGTGGGATTTTAAAAAGTCCCACACAGGGCTCTCCCTGGAGATATTATTAACTTCCCAGTGTAATAATATTCTTAACCGTTGCTAAATATATTGACCTATGTTGCAGTCAGAAGATTGCTGGAGAACCAGGAAATGAGCTATTGCCTCTGTATGAAATATTTGATCAGGAAATTGCCAATATAGAAGTTCTACTCTTTAAGATGACCATATTGCTCCCTATCGTCTCTATCATCTTAACATTAAATTGCAATTAAATAGAGACTGACAGATGTAAGACCTTGGAAGCACAGAAACATCAAAAGATTATATGTGCCAGACTTGTTCAACAAGCAGTGCCCCCATATGGAAGATGGGATTGAGGAATCTTGATTGTCTTAATCAAACATTTGTAATATCACTCTTCCACAGCTGACATCTGACGTTGCAGCTAGATCAAAGGCACAGTGTCTAAAAAAAAGTCATTGGTGTACTGCATGTGACTGCCTTACAGATTTCTGATACTGGAATGTTCCTAAAAAAAAGAAGAAGGGGATGGATCTTGTGCTCTAGTGGCATCAGCTTTACATTTGAGGGGACGCAGTACAACAACCATCTGGTAGCAGATCGATATACACTGTATGATTCATTTCCATATCCTCTGAAAGGAGATGGTTTGACCCTTTGAAGGCCCAGAAACAGCAACAAAGGGACAGGATGACAGTCTAAAGGGATTTGTTCTATCAAGATAATACAATAAATATATTGAAACATTAAAGATGAAAAGATTTTTTTCTCCAGGCCCAGAATGAGGTTTGGGGGAAAAAGACAGGCAAGTTGATGGAATGATTTAAGTGAAACTTCTGTTTAATTTTGAATGAGGCCTCATCACCATCCTGTCTTCCTGAAATGTTGTGTAAGAGATATCAGCAGTCAGAGTTTGCTGCTCGCTGACCCTGCTGGCTGAAATTACGGCAACCAATTCCAGGGTACAATGGTGTAAGCACATTCCGCAAGGGGCTCAAAGTGGGGCTTCATGAGGTTTGTGAGGATAATGTTGAGATTCCATATAGAAGAAAGTTCCTTGTTGGGAGAATAAGCATAGAATAGCCCTTTTCAGAAATCTAGATATTGTAGGATGTGAAAATATTGAACAGGATTGGACAGGGGTGAGACATCCTGAAATTGCTGCTAGATGAATTTTGATGGAGAGGAATGAAAACACCGTTTTAGATCCTGGAGGTAGCCCAGGACCTTTGGTATAGGAGCTTCCACTGGGTCAAGACTGCATTGGGTTGCCTGTACTGAGAACTTTTCCATTTAGAGGAATAAATTTTCCTTGTGAAAGACTTCATGCTTTATAGGAGGATTTCTCACACCTGAAAGGAGCAGTCTCTGTCAGTATCAACCAGCCAACAACCAAGCTGTCACCTGCAGTGAATTCAGACCCAGACTAAGTATCTAACCTCGGTTCTGCAATACTAGTGAAATGATAGTGAAATGAAAAGCTGAAGGAAGCTGAAGGAAGTCAGGCTGGGGAAGTCAGGGGCAGATTGCACAGAACATATGGCTTTTATTATTTTATGAGGAGTTACTTTAATCTTTATAACTGATGACAATGGGTGAGATGGAGAAAAACAAACTTGACTCTCTCAGGCCAGACTAAGCATGAAAGGCTAGTAGAGCTAGGAAAAATCGACTCCTTTTTACCTGTAAACGGAGCACAATGGATATGGAAATCATTGGAAGAAAGACACAGAATCCCATTTTTATAGCCACTCAGAATACAACTGCACTCATTCCTCTTAACCATACCTTAATTTCAAGAGACATCATTCATTTTAGCCCCCAAGATACCTACGTTCTTGACAAATCTAGTATCGCCTCACTGATTGCTGAAAATGCTTTACACTGGGAATAGAGAATCATGAAAATGATACTACAAGAAGTTATTAACACTATCAGAATGAACAGCTAACATTTTAAACTTTCCTTTCTGAATAATTTTTGTGTGCTCTTCATTTTTTAATCTTTGTCACACACTGCATCCCACATTTGCATCTTGAAAAGTTGGGAAACATGACTATTCTTTAAAATTCATGGACCCCATTTGTGGAGTTGAGAGGACTGAGGTTGGTCCTGCTTTGAGCAGGGGGTTGGACTAGATGATCTCCTGAGGTCCCTTCCAACCCTAATCTTCTATGATTCTATGACTTTGGTGATGAAAGAAAAGAGTTTTCTTACTCATGTTGTGTCCTCTTATCTTCTGATTTGCCAGTCCTGATTTGTCAGGCAAGTTAACACTCTCCGAACCCTTGTTAAGTGTTTGAGAAGCTATGGTAAAAGTGACATGGAGACTTCTGTCTTTTTTGGCAATTGTAAAATTACATTTTTTAGTCAGTTAATTTTGCAACTGAGAAATCGCTGAACTAAGTATCAGAGGCATCCAAACTTTGTCCACATAAGAGCACCACATTGATAACTTGTCAGAAGGACAGGATTAACCTCTACTTAATTTGGATAAAATGGGACAAATTTTATTCACTTACCAATTAAGATGCAGCTTATGGAGACTACATTTCCCAACATGCAATTCTCCATTTTGATCCTATCATCCTCCACTGAGTGGGTGGTGTAGCCTCTGCAGGATGCTTTTCCATATCAGAGCAAATGGCAACCACAGGTTGCATTACAACAGTGCATGGGCTAAACTTATCATTGCCACATTTTAGCCAGCAATGCCATATATGAAGAAAGCTGATCATATGTTCTCCATTAACAAATTGAAAAGAACAAATATTTAGAACCCAAGACTCCAGAATTTTTCTGTCCCTTTGACTAACCTGCATAGGTAGCCGCAGACTGTTGCAAGGATTGAAGCTGGCCACGACTACAGCTGTATTTCTTAATAATATCCTTTAAGGGAACCTCACTGATTAAATCCAATAGGGCAAGGCTGGTGAAAAACCTATACAAAAAGCATATGCAGAAATTTTTTAAAAATAAAGTAATTGAGTCCAAGCTAGTGGTAAATGCTCCATGCTACTCTGGACCAGAAGTGGCAAACAAAGGAAATAACTTCCCAGATCATTCTTCTTTACATATACCCAAGCTTCTTGTAGCACAGTTCTCTTACCCAACATGGATAAACTCATCAGGGACTGATCCAAATTCCATTAGCTACCAGCTCAGTCAAAAGGACAGCCAGTCCCAGACAACACTTTCATACAGAACAGAACCTGGCAATTTGATCATTCCCTCACACACTTATCCTTTAGAACCTCCTCCCCTTGGGCACTTAGGCCCATTTATTATTACCTTCTGTGAATGGACATTTGTCTTTGCTGTTTCTCTGTTTTAGCTATGATTTTGCCCTTTACAGAGCGAGCCAGGAAGCCTTCTTCAATCCCCACCAGCTCAGCCACTCGCTTCATAGACGCAGGTAGCTTCTCCCACAAGCAGAAAAACTGGTACCAGTCAATGGTGGTCCACTCCTCATACACAGGAGTGACCTAAAGAAAACAAATCAATGTCTCACTCTTTAAAGCAAAAACTATTTCATAAGAATAGGCACAGCACTACATTTGCAACGAAGAGGATAAATACTAATGTAATCCACGACATATGGTTACAGTGTTCTACACAAAATTTAGATGCACTGAGTCATAACCACATATCTTGAAGAACGTAAAAGCTCTTCCAAACTAGTTTTTAATGCTTGGATTAATGAGCTCTGACACATGTTGGTATATTCTCATGATTACACAGTTCAGACCCTTTGTCAGATTGTTCCTAAAACCAAGATATTAAAAATAAAGGTTTTTTGAACAGTAGCTTTATTTTTACTTCACAGAACTGATTAACATATGCTTATCTATTAAGATCAGTGTCAGTGAGACACATTTTTCTAGTACATTCCACCAAGAAACAGGACATCCAGTATCAGCAGCTTTGCTAGACACTGCCATGGTATTTGATCATGTAGAGGAGTATGGATTCTGCAGTCCACTTTTCCTTTCACTTCATGATTACCTTGAGCACAAAAATTTCAGTGCTATTATTTATATGAACAAAAATACCCAAACAATTCAACACCTAAGGAACAAAACAAAACAAAAATTTTCTGGTTAAAATTCAATCAGTCTGATTCAATACCAGAAGAGAGAATGTCTTAATATCTACATCAACATATTGAGATTTTGTTTCAAATAACTAGTTAACAGTTCTTGGGGCATATTTAACAGAATACAAAATGCAAAATGTCTGGGGAGGCAGCTACAAATCGTCTATCTCCCTTTTAATGTTGGCAAGAGTAAGAATTGCTGAAAACAGGATCCCATTCCAGAAAGGCAGGTCTTTTTTTTTACCCATTCCTACCCAACAAATACTTCTTGTTTTTATCAAATTCCAAAAAAGGTCAGCCATAGATTTGCAGAATCAGAGCATTCAAGCCTAAGAGAGTCAAGAATCATTATTATAGTAGATAGAGAAAAACTATAACACATAGGATATATTTGGAGAGCAACACCTGGCAAAAATTATCTCCAGTCTTGCTTTGGAAACAAAAAGTTTATAAATAATGTTTCAGGCAAGGTTAATGGGAAAGACTCTCAAGAACATTTTGTTCAATAGCACTATTTCAAATTAAATACACTGGACAAACTGCTGTGACTGAAAACTCCAGAGAGAAAATACATTATTACATTAACATTTCCTGCCTCAGAAAACAAACAGAATTCATCCTTTCATTTCGTACTTTTCAACAGATGTCAGCGGGGAGCAAGTGTTTTGTTGCATACTATACAAAGCAGCTCTGCTTTGCTTAATAAAAGTAGAAACAAAATATAACTCCTCCTGATGTAGGCAATTTGCCAGCACATACAGGACACTAACACACCCGGCAAAATCATTTGGTTTTGGTCAACTGCTGGGTCAATGACAGAACGAGCAGGGGAATGGAGCCGAGAGTCAGGCAAAAGCATGCATTCCTCTCTCTTCACAGACAATCACATCATCCCTCTTTTGTTTTGCATGGGTCACACAGTTCCTCAGCAGGAATTTCCAAACTGTCACGACTCTGTTTTATAAGCTGGAATATGTAAAAAGATGCACATTTAATGGGGAGAGAGAAGAGAATCAGATTTTGAACAGCATTCCTTTAAGGTCCTCATGCCCATGAATCTTAGGATAGTTATAAGGGCACCTAATCACTCCCATGTTAATCTTTACAGGCTCATGACTCTCTCTCCATGAATTTAACTGGCTTTTAGGGCCTTCTTGAATACACACACACAAATCGTAGTTGTCTTGTTGGGGACACCAGCCCACAACAGATTTAGCAGACTCCTCAGGGCTCCCCTCTCATAGCTGTAGTAGACTCCTCCACTGCAAATGTGCCAAACAGACTCATTAGGGACCAACAACCTTCTTAAAGCTTATGGGGAGGTTGGAATAGGCCTCAAACAAGCGTCCTTAGGCTCATAGTAGGTGATAGGGCCCAGTAAGTCTCCAAATTCTCAATGGGTGTCTGAGGTAGAGCTTGAGGAGCCTAAGCCTCAGGAGGATCTCATAATTCAGAAAACCTTCGTCCAATTCACTTCAAATATTTTAGAAAAATTCTAACTGTCCCAGACACAATGTTCAAATTTTGAGACAGATGAGACTTTTCTCTGGATTTGAGGAAAGTGGAGACCAAATTGGATTTATAATGGACACACTGATTGAATCTCAACTATGGAGCAGCAGCTGCTCCATAATATGTACTACATAAGCAAAATAGCTTCTAAATTTAATAAGGATGGATTGAGTTAAATCAAAGCAATTTAAATCACTGATTTTAATCATGATTTACATCAGCAATCAGAAAACTTTGATTTTAATCATATTTTGCATTTGTACTTTTTAATTATTTTCTTAAAGAAAGGTTGAGTTTCACTGGTTGAGCCATTAAAACACTGATTTAGCAACTAGATATAGACTTTACTCAAAATTCAGTGCTTCTTTTTGCTAACTAGAAGGATACACTAACTCTATACACATTTATTTATGTAATTATACAGCTTTACAGGCATTTATTGAGATTTGTACTTTTTACATTTTTATTATATAACAAAATAACTAATGGTGCATTTATTTACTAGACGATTAATTTTCTACTTGTGATTTATGTCAAATTCTGGATGGATGGAAATTCAAATTCAATGAATGATACACAAAAACAATTATTTTGTTCAATAAAAGCACCTAAAATGTGCTGGATACATAAGAAAAAAGGTTTATCAAGGAATGTATCGAAATATGTTTTGCATTTACAACTGATTTTTAAAACAAAAATAGTATCATCTGTAGTTCAGTAAACAGAACTAATTGTTTTGGTCACCATGTCCAAGATTTTAGAAGTAGGAGACCTCAACATATTATACCTTGTTTTTATTCATAAATTGGAAGAGGAAAAGAAGGTTTCCTTCTTTTTCAACTCACAAATGGTTTCTTAACTTTGAATGAACTAGTTGTTGAACTGAACTAGCTGAATGAACTGAAATGAAGAAAATATTCTCTTTGCACGTGTCAAAAATGGTTTAGAACTTCAAACTCTAGTCATAGCTGCTTGGCCAGCAACCTCCACCAATTCAGTGGTTTGATTTTCTTTAAAATGTCAGCAGCAAAAATGTATTCTTTAGTATTGTTTCTTGTATTTAATTTAAATGATTTTAAAGATTTTAACAACTTTAGACTTTAACATAGATTGCCAATTTTAAATTTAATTGGTGAGAGAGGAGTTCATATGAACACCTTCAGGTCTGGTACTGCACCGGTTGTCTCAATCATACTCCCATGTCTCACCAGTTCGCAGCCTAACCACCTGCACTAAATGCACCAGTCATGACAGCTCCAACCTTGCTGGAGTGGGTGAAACCCACGCTAGGTTCTTATGTCTTTCTGCAGGACTCAGGCCTAAAATCAGATGGGATTAGCGACCCCATTCCTCCTCCACCCAAACCCTACTGCTATGAAAGCCACTAAGGTGTTTGCCTGGGCTCAAGCTGATTCACAACTAATAAGCTAATTCATTAATCTAATAAATAGGAGTCTTGTACACATCTGAACATGGAAAGTGTTAACCCCGAACAAAAAAGGCTCCAAGGAGCTATTCATCAGAGAAACATACAGGTTAACAATGTTAATTGTTGGCCTCAATGAAAAGCACCTTAAAGACAGTGGTGAGGAGAGAATAGGCAACTACATTATTATGTGTTACAGCTGTGTTTTTAACATGAGCTTGTCATTACAAACACATGGTTTCATAGAAAGCAAATTAATCAATGTATTTGGCTCAGTAACAACAGCTGAACAAAGGTAACTGATTACATTATAATCTCCCATGGTTGGAAATCATCCATCAGCAACTGCAGAATTTATTGGTTTGCTAAACTTGATTACACCGACCACAAATTAGTCTCTGCAAATTTCCATCTCACAATAAAAAGCGTAGGTATAGCAACATTTGGGTTATCAAACACTAAATTATCTAATCTAAAATTCAATAGCATTTGAAAATACTACGCAGTTGACATCTCAAACAGGTTTGAGGCCCAATCAGAGTATACTGATGCTAAATCCTCCTGGATGGACTTTAGATCCTAGATAATTAATGCTGCTGTGACTGCCATGGGTCCCCCAAAAAAAGCCAACAAACCCTGGATCTTCGTTAATATCTTACCCATCACTAAAGAGCATTGCATAGCATTAAGAGATGATATAGTCATGTATTGTAAACTAAATAGCATTCATAATAAAGCAAAAAATGCTGAGTGCAACGCTTTTATGGAAGCCAAAGCCACTGCACTTGACAAAACTTCTAACAGGAGGCTACATCTCCTTGTATAAACACTTGTGTGACCTCACTGATGAGAAAGGTCATTCACCCAGAGCAGTCTACTCCAGTTCAGGTCAGCTAATCAAGGCAGAAATAGAGTGTATGGCATGCTGGAGTGAACGTGTCAGCCACCTGCTAAATGCACCCCCAATTTCTTTAGACCCTGATATTAAGGCCACTGCTAAGATGACCTATTCCACACAAAATGATCCTCGCAAATTCACGATCAACAAATCCAAAGCACTCTAAAAAAGCTTAAGGAAACTAAGACAGCAGGAATCTCTGGAATTCCTGCAGAACCAAAAAGCATAGGATCGACTATTCATTTGTGGCTGTAGATGCTGTTCAATATCATCTGGAGAACAGTCCAGTCTCACTAGCAAAAAGGCATTATTTTACAGCTTTGAATATGTAAAGGCAGCAAACAAGACTGTTGCAACTATCAAGCATTACTTGTCTCACAGGAATCTTAGGTCATATAGTCCAACCCCCTGCTCAAAGCAGGACCAACCCCAACTAAATCATCACAGCCAGGGCTCTCAAGCCGGGCGTTAAAAACCTCTAAGGATGGAGATTCCACCACCTCCTTAAGGAACCCATTCCAGTGCTTCACCACCCTCCTAGTGAAAAAGTTTTTCCTAATATCCAACTTAGCTGCAGCAGCACAAGAGCCAGCAAACAGAGCTGAAAACAGGGGAGTTTGAGAAGGAAATGTGTGGTGTTCTGGTATTATTGGGTACTCATTGAGGGTTGTTTTGGTGGAGGTTTTTTTGTTTTTGTCTCTCTCACTGTCAGGAAGTAGGAAAAAGGCTATGACAGATACAGAGGCTGTAGTGGTAGTCACTCAAGCAGTGGAAGAGACAATGAAGATGAATGGATGTGGAAGCTGCAGGATGTACATGATCCTGGAGGGGGTACCTCAAAAGAGCTTCATTTGTATGAAGTGCCGCCTCATAGAACTGATGGAAGAGAAACTTCAAGGGTTGGAGATGCAGGTGGAAACTCTGGCTGAGTTTAGAACGGGATTCGAGCAGATAATGGAGCAAAGGAATGAGGAAGCTGAAGGGAAAGACAGACCTGTAGATGGAAGCAGGACCAACGAACTCTGAGGGGAGAATGCTGGGTGAGGAAAGAGGCCAGTGAAAGCATGTGACTGCAAGAACCCTGCAGAGGAAAAGACGAGCTAGTGAAGGAGAAATAGAGCTCAGAAACAGATATGTGGAGTTGGAAAATGAAGAAGGGGCACAGCAAGTGGCTACTGAAGGTGGGAGGGCAAGGAAGAAGAGAAAAGCAGCTAGTCCTATACGAAGAGTGGATGAGCCAATGGACATACCACCAAATAAGAGTCCCAGGAGGATACAGGTTATCCTTATCAGGTTGTAAAGGATTGCAAAGGAGAATAGTAGATGCGATGACTTGCAGCCAGAAAGAACAGCGAACAGGCCTAAGAACTGCACCATCACCAGGAAAAGGCAGGTCTACATGATTGGGGACTCCCTCCTGAGAAGACTAGAGAGGCCTGTAACCAGAGCTGATCCGGAGAACAGAAGGATGTGCTGTCTCCTGGGTGCTAAGATACGGGATGTGGACCTGAGGCTGAAGAGGATCCTAACAGGAGAGGGAAAGAATGATTGTCCTTCATGTGGGTACAAATGATATAGCTAGATTCTCACTGGAACTTATCAAAGGAGATTATGCCAGGCTGGGGAACTCTTAAGGAAATCGAGGGTCAAGTGATCTTCAGTGGGTTTCTGTCCGTCCCTAGAGGAGGACAACAAAGGCGTGACAAGATTCTGATGATCAACAGATGGGTCAGGCAGTGGTGCTATAAAGGGGGCTTTGGGATGTATGGTCACTGGGAGGCATTCATGGACAGAGGACTGTTCTCTTGGGATGGACTTCACCTGAGTAGGGAGGGAAATGTACTTCTAGGATGGAGGCTGGCACAACTGATTAAGAGAGCTTTAAACTAGGGAGTTGGGGAAGATGGTTGGGAGATGCCCAGGTAATCTCCACGCCTGATTTTAACATTGAGAGGGAGGAAAATGAAATAAGAAAGGACACAGCAGTGGGGAGCAGAACAGACATTAAGAGGAAGGGTAGTGTAGATACCAGTCTAACAGCAATATTGGCAGTAGAATGACTGTGCCAAATCAGGTAAGGAACGTGAGTGAAGCCAAACAACAAAAATTAAGATGTTTGTATACCAACGTGAGGAGTTTGCGTAACAAAATGGAGGAACTAGAGCTACTGATAGAGGAAGTGAAACCAGATATTATAGGAATAACAGAAACATGGTGGAATAGTATTTGCGGCTGGTGTGTAAGTATTGAAGGGTATGTGCTATTTAGGAAAGACAGATATAACCGCAAAGGTGGTAGAGTAACATTGTATATCAATGATGAGGTAGACTGTAAAGAATTCAGAAGAGATGGAACTGATAAGACAGAGTCTGTCTGGGTAAAAATCACATTGGGGAAGAAAACTACTAGAGTTTCCCCTGGGATAGTCCTTGGGGTGTGCTACAGACCACCAGGATCTGATTTGGACATGGATACAGACCTCTTTAAGGCTTTTAATGAAGTAAATACTACTGGGAACTATGTGATTATGGGGGACTTTAACTTCTCAGATATAGACTGGAGGACAAGTGCTAGTAGTAATAAGAGAGCCCAGATTTTCCTGGATGTAATAGCTGACAGATTCCTTCACCAAATAGTTGCTGAACCAACAAGAGGGGATGCCATTTTAGATTTGGTTTTGGTGAGTAATGAGAACCTCATAGAAGAACTGGTTATAGGGGACAACCTTGGTTCAAGCGACCATGAGCTAATTCAGTTCAAACTAAATGGAAGGATAAACAAAAATAGATCTGTGACTAAGGTCTTTGATTTCAAAAGGGCTAACTTTAAAAAATTAAGGGAATTAGTTGGGGAAGTGGACTGGACTGAAGAACTCATGGATCTAAAGATGGAAGAGGCTTGGAATTACTTCAAGTCAAAGTTGCAAGAACTATCTGAAACCTGTATCCCAAGGAAGGGGAAAAAATTCATAGGCAAGAGTTCTAGACCAAGCTGGATGAGTAAGCATCTCAGACAGGTGATTAAGAGAAAGCAGAAAGCTTACAAGGAGTGGAAGATGGGAGGGATCAGCAAGGAAAGCTACCTCTTGAAGGTCAGAACATGTAGAGATAAAGTGAGAAAGGCCAAAAGCTAAGTACAGTTGGACCTTGCAAAGAGAATTAAAACCAATAGTAAGAGGTTCTATAGCCATATAAATAGGAAGAAAACCAAGAAAGAAGAAGTGGGACCGTTAAGCACTGAGGATGGGGTGGAAGTCAAGAATAATCTATGCATGGCCGAATATCTAAATAAATACTTTGCCTCCATTTTTAATGAGGCTAATGATAGTGGTGGGGTGGCTAATGGGAATGAGGATATGGAGGTAGAAATTACCACATCCGAGGTAGAAGCAAAACTTGAACAGCTTAATGGGAATAAATCGTGTGGGCCGGATAATCTCCATCCAATAATATTAAAGGAACTAACGCACAAAATTGCAAGCCCATTAGCAAGGATTTTTAATAAATCTTTAAACTCAGGGCTGTACTGTTTGCCTGGAGAATTGCTAACTTAGTTCCTACTTTTAAGAAAGGGGAAAAAAGTTATTCGGGTGACTACAGGCCTGTTAGTTTGACCTCAGTAGCATGCAAGCATCTTGGAAAATATTTTGAAAGAGAAAGTAGTTAAGGACATTAAGGTTAAGGGTAATTGGGATAAAATACAACATGGCTTTACAAAAGGTAGATCGTGCCAACTTCATCTCCTTTTTTGAGAAGATAAGAGATTTTTCAGACAAAGGGAATGCAGTGGATTTAATTTACCTAGATTTCAGTAAGGCATTTGATACAGTTCCACTTGGGGAATTATTAGTTAATTTGGAATAGATGGGGATTAATATGCAAATTGAAAGGTGGATAAAGGGCTTGTTAAAGGGGAGACTACAACAGGTCATACTGAAAGGTGAACTGTCAGGCTGGAGGGAGGTTACTAGTGGAGTTCCTCAGGGATCAGTCTTGGGACCAATCTTATTTAACCTTCTTAGTTATTACAGAGAATTCTTTCTTGGCTGTCCAGCAGGTGAGTCTTGCCCACATGCTCAGGGTTTAACTGATTGCATATTTGGGGTCAGGAAGGAATTTTCCCCCAGGGCAGATTGGCAAAGGCTCTGGGAGTTTTTCGCCTTCCTCTGTAGCATGGAGCACTGCTCACTTGCTGGTGGATTCTCTTTACCTTAAAGTCTTTAAACCATGATTTGAGGACTAACAACTTAGTCATAGGTTAGAAATTTATTACAGGAGTGGGTGGGTGAGGTTCTGTGGCCTGCATTGTGCAGGAGGCCAGACGAGATGATCATATTGGTCCCTTCTGACCTTAGAGTCTATGAGTCTAGACCTCCTCCATTGCAACTTGAAATCATTGCTTCTTGTTCTGTCATCTGCCACCACCAAAAACAGCCTAGCTCCATCCTCCCTGAAATCTCTTTTCAGGTAGTTGAAGGCCACTATCAAATCCCTCATAGCTCTTCTCTTCTGCAGATTCAACTAGCCTAGTTCCTTCAGACTCTCCTCATAAGCCATGTGCTCAAGCCCTCTAATAATTTTCGTTGCCCTCTGCTGGACTCTCTCCAATTTGTCCACATCCTTCCAATAGTAGGGGCCCAAAACCGGACACAATACTCCAAATGTGGCCTCACCAGTGCCAAATAGAGGGGCATGAAGAGATGTTTTCTAATTAAACAGGCCTTACTCTCTCAAAATTGTTCCCAGTGCTCTCTAAGGTGCTCTCTAAGGCATGGTCATCTGCTCCGAATGGCTACCAATTTTCCTGCAAGAATCACCTCCAACTTTGACCCAATAAAGCAGGATGGAAAAGATCCCTGGAAGACATGACACATGACAGCTGGACAGAGTCAACAAACATCTGTCCTTCAAAGACATCCTACCCTGTAACATGCCAGATTTGGCTCAGGACAGAACATCATGGAGGCACATTACATGTTCAGTGACCACTACACTGTCCAACTAAAAGCATGAGAACTTAATTTAATTTAAATTTAAAAAATCTGATTTTTTTTTCAAGTCATTGATTTTTATCCACTCTGAATAGAATGCTTTTCAAAACATTTCCCCATGAGGAATCACCTGAACAAAATAAATAAAGCAAGAGAGCCTTGAATCCAAGATGCTGTGTGCTATACATTCTCTCCTCTTTTTCACCCGTGCAACTAAAGCTACTATAGCAATCCGAACAACGAACCTACCAAATAGAGAATATGCAGGTCATTCTCCAGGACAAAACCCTTCATAGCTCTTTGGAGGTCAGCAAAGATTCCAAGGGCCTCAGTTGGTGACAGAGAAGAGGAAAGAGTAGCAGATCCAAGATGTGTTGGACGATAGACCTTTGCTGCAAGAGAAACAGGCATTTAATTTTACAGGTAAGCTAATATTTCATTTTCAATTTGGAAAGTGTTTTATAAATATTAATCAAATCTCTTAGGAAAAAGGAGTATTTCTCCATTTTACAGATGGGAAAACTAAGGCAGGAAGTCTAATAGTCTTACCCAAATGTCTCAGAGCCGGGAACAGAACTCAGGCTCTCAATTCCGTGCTCCGACTAAATAAGAGACCACAATTATAAGTCAAATGAAAAAACCCCATTGAAATCCCATCTTCATCCCTGTGGCCTAAAGCTGGAGTTAGATATTTTTCTCTTTTTAAAAAAACCTCAATATTCTCGTGTCGTCTTTGTTATTTTTATGTCAAGAAACACTGAACTGACCAACAACTGGGATTCTCCAAAATATTGGAACTGTAGAAGTCGCACTCTTCTGCTTGAAGGTCTCTGAACCTTAGTAAATAGTGTGAACAGTAAGAAGAGCATGCACACTTTTCAAACTGCAATTATGAAAAGGACTACCTTTCCCACCAACCCCTTATGAGGTTCTCTCCACTCCCTCTGGCTAATAACGACAGCTGAAGATGCAGGGAAAGAGGGAGGGTAAGTGTGGATCTACAGAGGCAACATATTCAGTGAACTTCAATTACAAATAAGTTAATTTCTTGCCTCCCAAACTGAACATTAAACAAAGTCTCTGAGTCTCACGGGGTGAGAGCTTAACATATCAAAAATCCTATACGCAAATGCTCTACACATGCTGGGGATCTAGGCTGGGAATTATCATGATACACAAGGCACATCTTTTAAAAGCAGAACGCTTTGCTGGAACCCCCATGCTGGAATCTAGGCCTGGTCTACACAGGCAACAGAGGTCAACGTAATGCCGCTTACGTCGAACTCCTAAAGTATGCGTCTACACTGGCACATTAGTTCCGTCGATTCAAAGCTCGGTAAAAGTCGACCTAATAAAACCACCTCCACAAGTGGTGTAGCATGTAATTCAAATTTCATGGGACAAATTTGCGTCAGTGTAGGCAGAGCATAACGTAAGTTGACATTACTGGCCTCCGGGAGCTATCCCATAATGCCCTGTTGTGACCACTCTGGACATTCGCACTCTGCTGTTACGTGGCCACGTAAACAGGAAATAGCTCCTCCCCTCAATCCACGGGAAATTTTGAATTTTAATTTCCTGTGTAGCCAGCATGGAGAGAGCTTTGTAAATCAACTCATCATGGCTACTGCAAGACCCCAATGCACTCCAGCATGGAGTCGACCAGTGGTCTTGGATCTCATTGGTCTGTGAGGCGAAGAGTCAGTTCTGGCTCAGCTCAGAGCCAGCAAAAGAAATGTAGATATATACGGGAAGATATCCCAGGGCATGCTGGAAAAGAGGCACAACAGGGATGCGCAGCAGTGCCACGTGAAGATCAAAGAGCTACATCAGGCATATCAGAAAGCTAGGGAAGCTAACAGCCATTCTGGCTCCTCACCCAAAACATGCTGCTTCCATGGGGAGTTGCATTCAATTCTCGGTGGTGACCCCACCACAGTGCCGCCACGCAGCATCAATACTTCCACTGAATCCCAGTGCAGGGAGAATGATGAGGACTCTGTGGATGAGTAGGAGGAGGAGAAAGAGGAGAAGAGCAGGGTGCATGAGAGTGCGGTGTCCATTCTCCCAGAGAGCCAGGACCTATTCCTGACCCTAGAGCAGTCCAGAAACACACAGAACAGCAGTAACAATCATGATCCCGGGGAAGGTAGTTCTGGTGAGTTTTGTTTTTTTTCTTTTTAGAGGTTATGTCCCTGATCCAACTTCTAAAATGGCCTTTTTATTTGGAGGGGAGGATATTTCTGGGTGTTAGCAAACTTCAGTGGAGGTTTACTCCTGTAACAGTTTATTTATGTGCAGAGGTATGCTCCAAGAATCATCTGTTGATATCTCCAGGAAACTCTCATGCAGGTAATCTGTTACTCTTTGCACAAGGTTTCTTGGGAGGGCAGCCTTGTTTCTTCTGCCATGGTAGGATACTTTTCCGCGCCACGCCGCAATGAAATGAGCTGGAATCATGGTGGAACACAGCATAGCAACATAAGGGACAGGCTTGTACCCCGATGCTTGCGGCAACTCTCCCCTTTCCTCCTGTGTTACCCGCAGGAGACTGATATCGCTCATGGTCACCTAGGGAAGACAGCGTAAGTTTAAAGTACCCGAGCTATACAGTCGATCCCCTTTAATCCTCTGGTCCCCTTTCTATGGGCATAGTGTGTCAGTTCAATACTTGTCCCATGATTTCTGATGCTACAATTCACCCATGGCGGTGTCCTCTGATCATCTCTGCCCACCTCCTCCCAAACCGTTCCTCTGCATGAAACCGGGGAGCCCGGTGATCCCGCTCAGAGATTAATTTTGGACTGTGGTTTTTAAAGCTAATGAAGCCTCTCTATAACAGATGAAAGGGCCCCTGGCTTACCATCTTCGTAATGGCAATCCGACCCGACCCTTCTGAGATGTACAGAATGGAATGCGGGTCTGGCTTAGTCTTGTGCACATGAAGGGGAGTACTTTTACATTGTAGCAGTTGCTTCAGTTCTTTGGGTCTGCTAACAATGGCAACATTGTGCAGCTTTTGTTGTCTTTCTGTAGACATCTCGGCTTTGGCCTCCCCACCAGAACTGCTGCTGAAAGTCTTTCCCAGATGAGAAAAAGGAAAAAAGAAATCATGGGACAACATGTTCAGCGAGTTCATGAATGCCTCCGTGACCGCTGAGACAGATCTGAGAGCATGGAGGATGTTCTTGTCCCAGAAACTGGACAAGGAGCATAGAAGATCTGCGGAGCGCAGTACGCAGCAGGAGATGTTGCGTATAATGAGGGATCAGTCAGACATGCTCAGGAGTCTTGTGGAGCTCCAAGAAGAGCGGCGGCAGGACAGTGTCCTTCTAGAACGCTCCTCCGCCTAATGTTTTATTGCCCTCCCCCACCCCCAAGCGGTCTAGGAGGAGACTGGGCAGGCTGCAGTAGTGCACTCCACCCCAGTCGAGGCAAGCAGAAGGACGCGTCGGTTCTGTTAAGAAGTTCAAGCAACCACACTTGCTTGCCTGTCACTTGAAACTGTGATTTTATCCTCATACCCCCCCAGCAATGTTCATAACTAAAACTTTTTGAGCATTAAAAAACATGTCTCTTTATTAATTCATAGCTTGGGTGGGGATAGAAGTGGAGGGTGCTGATATTGATGGTAGGGGGGATGGGAAAGAAAGGCACAAAACATACAGACATTACTGCGGGTCATTGCAGATCTGGTTTTTCAATGCTTCCTGAAGGTGAAGGGCTCCACAGTTGGCTCTAAGCGTATTGCTGGCATCTGGCTGCTCAAAACTTGCAGCAAGCCTTTCAGCCTCCACAGCCCAACCCTGGGGGAACTTTTATCCCTTCACTTCACACACATTATGAAGAACGCAGCATGCACGTATAACTGATGAGATGTTCTTTTCACTGATGTCTAGCCTAGTAAGGAGACATCTCCATCTGGCCTTTAAACAGCCCAATGCACATTCCACCACCATTCTGTAAACGCTGAGCCTGTAATTAAAACGCTCCTTCTTGCTGTCAAGGTGCCCAGTGTAGGACTTCATTAGCCAAGACAGCAAGGGGTAGGCAGGATCCCCCAGGATCACTATTGGCATTTCCACATCCCCAATGTTTATTTTTTGATCTGGGAAGAAAGTGCCTGTCTGCATCTTCTTGAACAGACCCGAGTTCCTAAACATGCACGCATCATGCACCTTTCCAGACCATCCCACACTGAAGTCAGTGAAACAACCTCTGTGATCCACAAGGGCCTGTAACACCATGGAAAAGTATCCCTTGAAGTTTATGTATTCTGTGGCAAGGTAGTCAGGTGCTAGGACAGTGATATGCGTGTCATCAATAGCCCCCCACAGTTTGGGAACCCCATCGCAGCAAACTCGTCCAGTATGTCCTGCACATTTCCCAAAGTCACTACCCTTCAGAGCAGAAGCCTATTGATGGCCCTGCACACTTGCATCACAGCAGCTCCCAATGTAGATTTAGCAACTCTGAATTGATTCCCAACTGACCAGTAGCAGTCGAAGGTTGCCAGCTTCCACAGAGTGATGGCAACTCGCTTCTCCACCATCAGAGCTGGTCTCAAGCGAGTATTCACACGCTTCAGGGCTGGGGACAACTCAGCGCAAAGCTCAAAGTAAGTGGCCTTTCACATACAAAAGTTCTGCAGCCACTGGTCGTCATCCCACAGCTTCATAACAATTCGATCCCACTAGACTGTGCTTGTTTCCCAGGACCAGAACCAGTGCTCCACCGACTGCAGATGATGCGTGAAAGCCTGCAGCAATCAGGAATTGTTCCGCTCTATGGCTTGTAGCAGGGCAGCCTCGGTGACATCGCTGTTTTCTGTGCTTCAGCTCCTCTCTTGCCTTTTAAAATACTCCAGGATAAGCTATGAGGTATTTGTGATGCTCACAATGATAGTGCAGAGCTGAGCGGGCTCCATGTCTCTGCAGCAATATGTGGCATACACAAATGGCGCGAAAACCTGTTTCCTGTTTGTTTGGGGCAGGAAGGGAGAGGGAAGAAGCATTGCATCAAGGGACGATGAGAATCTTCCCAACAGCCTCCGGCGCTAGCTGCACTGTGGGATAGCTACCCACAGTACACTGCTTTGAATGTTGACCCAAGCATGGGGAGTGGGGACATACAAGCCCGGTGCAAGGAACATGGTGTGATCACGCTCCTGCGACTTCTAAAATTCGGCGGGTGAAAGTCAATTTAAAGTAAATTGACTTCACTCTGCAGTGTAGACATACCAAACACCAACAAGAAAGAGATTTCCTATATTTAATTGAACAAAACATTAAACAACTATCCTAAATAATGACCCAAAGTAAATGTCTAGTGAAGCAGAACAAGAGGAAATGTCCCAGGACCAATTCTGCTGACAAAAGAGGAACTAAAGAAGATCAAAGAGCCCAAAACATCAGGTCCATGGTCAGTGTGCACATACCCCATACAGGCCACATTGCTTAGTAGTTCCAGGACTTGTAAACTAGAACACAAGAGTCTTAGTGGGGATCTGCAGAGGTCACATCATGAAGAACTGTTTTTTCTTAAACACATACCAAAAATAAATTAATGAAAAAGTTAAATTCATGGCATCCTAACCAAATGTCAATATCTGCTAAAGCTTTATTGGCCAAATTCCAGAAGGCTAATTATAAATTTACACTTAGCTCTTGAAGTTCTGCCCAGCCACATAAGATTTGTTGATTCAAAAATCTCAAGACTACAGTCACTCAAAGAGAAGAAAATGTGGACACACAACACACAGAAGCAGGCATCTTTACCTTTAACTCCATTGCCAGAGTCTAAAATCTGGATAAACTCATTCTCCAGCAGCCATCCCATGCAAGCCTCAACAGCTCCATTCTGAGTTTTGTTTTGGTCTCTCTCACTTCCCTGCTCACTGTCTTTCAGACTGGCAGCAAGAAGGGTGCAGGAAGCGTAGGTCCACACATCATCTGGAGTGCTGGCCACTCCACCCACTATGATCTGTTAAAGGAGATTTCATGATCATCATTGTTACATAAGAGTAACACAGAATTTTAGACATGAAAAATTAATGGATTGATCTATAATGAATCCAAAGTAAAAATTCAGTGTGACAGGAACATGTGGTAAAGCAGTTGCAAACTCCTACCACCACTGAGGAGGAGAATTGTAAATACAGTTTCTCTTTATCTTGCAAAAAGGATAAGAAACTTTTGACTCTCCCTACTGTATCAGATTGCTCCCTGCAGGAGAAAATGAATTAGTAACCGATTTAAAGAACATCCTAACATTTTAGAGGCAGTAATGCACAAAGTAGCATTTCAGGGTAAAGAGATTAATCTTAGATTTACTGCTTAGACATCACTGAGATTATAAGAAAAGCGCAAAGCATGATTCATTAAGTTTTGGACAAAGAACAACCAAACCAGGGAGCAGGATTCTCCCTAATGTTGTTCATCCTATTGATGTTTTTTGTTTTGGGGGTATGTATATTTTTTAAACACATGTAAATATAACCTATTACTGTTTTCCTGATTTATAGAGGTCTTTGTATTATGCTTTTATTTTATTGATTATATATTAGCCTCTTTCTTCATAAGTTACTACCTCAGTGCTGGAGGTAACGGAATATTTAGAAACAATACTCTGTAGTGAATTCAGTGATTTTTTTTAAAAATGTAAAAAACTAAATACCAATAAAAAACAGAGTTACTTACCAGTAACTGTTGTTCTTCAAGATGTGTTGCTCATGTCCATTCCAATATAGGTGAGTGCACACCACTGTGCACGGGTTCCCGGAACTTTTTCCCCCTTGGCAGACACCGCAGGGTCAGCTTAGGCGCCCCCTGCAATACTGCACTCATGCCACGGTATATGAGGCACCACCGACCCTACAGCCCCTCAGTCCCTTCTTTCTGCCACTCCGACAGCGGGGACAGAGGGTGGGTGTGGAATGGACATGAGCAACACATCTCGAAGGACAGTTACTGGTAAGTAACCCGGTTTTCTACTTTGAGTGATTGCTTATATCCATTCCAATATAGGTGATTAAAAAGCAATACCTTGGAGGTGGGTAGGAGTTACCAGAGAGCTACACTCAGCACGGCTCTGCCGAATCCCGTGTCCTCTCTCGCCTGCTGTACGATGGCGTAGTGGGATGTAAAGGTATGCACCGACGACCAGGTGGTGGCTTTGCAGATGTCCTGCAGTGGCACTCTCTCCAGGAAGGCCACAGACGAGGCCTGAGCTCTGGTTGAGTGCGCTGCAACGACCCTTGGAAGTGTTACATTCGCCTGCTCATAGCAGCACTTGATGCAGGAGGCGATCCAAGCGGAGATGCACTGGATGGAGACAGGTGATCCTTTCATCCAGTCAGAGGCTGCAACGAACAGCTGCGTCAACTTCCAAAACGGCTTTGTCCTGTTGATGTACTAGGCCAGGGTTTGTCTGACATCCAGCGAGTGCCATCTCCGCTCCTCCTCCGACCGTGTGGTTTGTGAAAAAACACGGGAAGGAAGATGTCTTGGTTATAATAAAACTAGGAGACCACCTTGGGCAGGAAGGCTGGATGAGGTCTCAACCGCACCTTATCCTTATAAAATACAGGGTAGGGGAGCTCCGAGGTCAAAGCTCTAATCTCGGAAACTCTCCTAGCCGAAGTAATGGCCACTAGGAAGGCTACCTTCCAAGATAGGATGAGCAGCGGGCATGTAGACATGGGCTGAAAGAGGGGCCCCGTTAGTCTGGAGAGGACCAGGTTAAGATCCCAGAGAGGCACCGGGTCGCAGACCTGCGGATAAAGCCTCTCCACCCCCTTGAGGAACCTGACTAAAATGGGGTGGGAGAACAGGGATCTCCCCTCTAGCGGAGAAAGCCGAAATAGCCGCCAGGTGGACCTTCAGGGAGGCTAGCGCCAAACCCTGGAGTTTTAGCTGGAGCAGGCACTCCAGTATCACCTGGATAGGAGAAAGGGTCGGCCGGATCCCCAGGACTCAGCCCAGCAGGTAAACCTTCTCCACTTGGCCCGGTACATGACCTATGTTGAAGGTTTTCTGCTGCCCAGCAGAATTTGTTGGACCTGCGCCAAGCAGGCTCTCTCCCCCTCCATCAGCCACAGAGCCTCCAAACCGTGAGGTGCAGGGAGTCCAGGTCAGGGTGGAGCAGGCGACCCTGGTCCTGGGAGAGCAGGTCGTGTCGTCTCGGGAGCTCCACTGGCGGGGCGATCGACAGGTCCATCAGCATACTGTACCAATGCTGTCTCGGCCAGGCCGGGGCAATGAATATCACATCCGCTCTGTCCCTCTTGATTTTCAAGAGGACCTTGGGCAGGAGTAGAATGGGGGGGAACTCATACATGAGGGTCCCCTTCCACTTGATGAGGAACGCGTCGGAAATGGAGCCTGGCTCGCAAACCTGGAGCGAGCAGAACCTCGGGCACTTCTTGTTCCAGGACGACGCGAACAAGTCCAGTTGGGGAACACCCCACTCGCAGAATATGGAAGTCACTACCTCCGGGTGCAAAGACCAGTCATGGCGGGGTAGAAACAACCTGCTAAGATGGTCCGCCTCATCGTTCCTGACCCCTGGGAGGTGAGAGGCAGACAAGTAAAAGTCGTGCCTCACTGCGAAGTCCCACAGTCGAATGGCCTCCTGGCAGAGGGCCGAGGAGCACGCTCCCCCCCGCCTGTTGATGTAAAACATGGCTGCAGTATTGTTCGTCAGCACCTGCACCACCCTGCCCCTCAGAAACCTGAGGAACACCTTGCAGGCCAGCCTGATGGCCCTGAGTTCTCTCACATTGATATGGAGGTGCTTCTCCTCCTCCGACCACAGCCCCTGGGTGCCCAGGTCGGCACTGATGTGGGCCCTCCACCCCACATTCGAGGTGTTGGAAATCAGGGTGACCGACGGGGCCAGATTCCTGAAGCGGACACCCCTCAACACTGCCCCGGGGGTCCTCCATCAGTTCAGTGAGGCCAGAATCCACGGGGGAACTGTGACCACCATGTTCAAGTGGCATCTGCTCGGTGCATACACCAAGGCCAACCATGCCTCGAGCGGCCTGAGTTTGAGACCAGCCAGCCTCACCACATATGTGCAGGCTGCCATGTGCCCTAACAGCTGAAGGCAGTGCCTGGCTGTCGTCATGGGGCACCAGTGCAGCTGGGCGATAATCGCAGCCATAGCCTCGAACTGAGTTGTGGCAGGAAGGCTCTGGCCTGGGAAGCATCCAGGGTGGCCCCAATAAACTCTATGCGCTGCACCGGGATTCTGCTCATTTATGAGCAGCCCCAACTTGTTGCATGTGGCACAGGTGAGGGACACACTGTCCTGAACGTGAGACCTGGAACTGCCACTGATCAGCCAGTAGTCCAGGTAAGGGAAAATCTGTACCCCCCTGTACTCCACGCGCTGAAGCCTCTTCTTTTTCGGCACCAGGGATGGTCTGCGACAAGTCGATTCCGGTGCTGGCAGAGCACTCTGCACCGAGGAGACGCTCGGTGCCGAGGTGGAACACGGCGGTTCAGAAGCCGGTCGGAGCACCACTTCCATCAAGATAGCCTTCAGTCTAATGTCCCTCTCTTTTTGAGTCCTGGGCTTGAAGGCTTTACAGATTTTACACTTTTCCCTCCAATGCTGCTCTCCCAGGCATTTGAGGCAGCGATCGTGAGGGTCACTGACTGGGAAAGCCTTGCCGCAAGCGGCGCAAGGCTTAAAGCCCGGTGAGCTGGGCATGGCCTGGCCACCCTAAGCCCCTAAGGGCTCCTATTCAAACCTAAACTATTCTACTTAACTAATTAATACTTACTCGACAAACAACTAACTATACACAACAAAGCTGTAACAGGGGAAAGTACTTGTGAGAAGCAAGAGACGTTCCAGCAACCGTCATGGGCAGAAAGAAGGAACTGAGGGGCCGTAGGGTTGGTGGTGCCTCATATACGACTGCATGAGCACGGTACTCCAGGGAGTGCCTGAGCCGACCCTATGGGGTTTGCTAAGGGGAAAAAAGTTCCGGGAACCCGTGCACAGTGGCGTGCACTCACCTATATTGGAATGCATATGAGCAATCACTCGAAGTAGAAGGGGAGACATTTTGGAGAGCTGCATTCTAAAAACAGTTCATTTAATTAGAGCTCCCTGCATTCTGTACTCCTCTCAGTCCTAATAAAAATACAGAATCTGGGGCCTATCTGACCAGTCTCCAGATACCATCATAGTTTCTTCAGAAAAGGTTGTGTCTAAAATAGTTAATAAAGGAACTGGATTACAAAAATGTTTAAAGCCTGAAAAGTAACTTTGTAAAAATGGACAAATCTGCTCCTTGGATGTTAGTGAGTCAGATCTGTTCACATAAGTGGCAAAAAATACTTCTGTTGCTTTTTTATTTCAGTTAGCCCTGAAGAATGAGTACAGATAAGAGGGATCGAGCAAGATTCTACTCTTTGTACATTAACAGAATTATTTACTAAGTTCCAGTCACATCCATACAAAAGGGACACATAACTCAAGGCCTAAATTATTCTACAGAACCTTTAGTACAAATGATGATGTATACGAACTAACTAGTTTGACTCTCAGGCTACGTCTACACTACAAGTAAGGGTGTGATTCCCCTGTTCACGTACACATACTCGCACTAGCGCTCATTGAGCTAGCACGAGTATAAATAGTAGCATAGCCATGGTAGCACAGGTAGCAGCAGCAGAGGCACAGCTGAGCTGAGCCATAACAAGTACATACCCACCACAGGCATGTACTCATATGGCTCAGCCATGCCTCTGCTGCCACAACTCAAGCTACCACAGCTATCCGACTATTTATACTCGTGCTAAGTCGATAAGAGCTAGCGTGAGTATGTGTACGTGAGCAGAGGAATCACACCCCAGCTTGTAGTATAGCTGTAGCCTCAGATCTCGGTTTAAACATGCAGTGCCAGCAGTAATACCTTTTTCCACCTATAACCTGGGCACATTTCATATGGAGTCAATGAGACACAAATGCCAAAATGCCATTTTCGGAGTCACTTCCTCTCTGAATCAACAACAATCTCAGCTGCACCTTTACATTGCAGCTCCAAGTACAGACTGAAATGGACTGGTTTTACTTCCATGTGAAGCTGTCTGGATTGGTAATGAGGAAGGAGAAGAAGGGTGTAAAGTATGTTTAGCAGTCTCACGTAAGCAGTCATCCTAAACTTATGTATAACAACAGAGCAAACAAAGTTCTAGTCCCTTTTCATGTGTCCCCTACCTCAAGGATTGCTCGTATCATGCTAGAGGTAATCCCTTCCCCTTCTCTTCTGAGCAAACAGCTGTGGATAGGCTTGAGAGATCCCTGAAGCAGAGCAATGCCTTTCGATCTCTCAGAGGGCTTGCACACTAGAATGCTCTCACCTATGAGAAAAACAGAGGTGAAATGCTCAAAAAAAATGAAACTATATTTTCAATTAAGACATCATTGGAAGTGTTTTGCCTTTATTTATTTAATTACCAATTCATGCCAGGAACATAATTTGAATTTACACAGATCTTGAGCAAGTAATTTCAGTATATTGCAGGTAACATTCCTCCTAGATATCTGAGCCATTTTGCTGTAATATCTACACAGTACAGTGAAGACACATTATCAGAGAAGTGCCTTGTGAACACTTGGGCTGATATTGGCCAAAAAACCAAGAGATCTTATATTTGTATAATCCTTAATGTCCACCCAATGCTGTGGAATGGCTCCACAAGTGCATGACAGTTAACAGATGGCATATGTCACTAGCATGTTGTCTAATTAATGGACACGGCACTCATTAGAACCAATAGTAGGAAAGGTCCAGGACAGAGAAAGCTATGGCTTGTTCTGAAATCAACTAGTACTACACAGACGAGTCAATGTTTTCTCTCCTCTGTTGTAGGATGAAAGGACTCTCACAAACCCACAAAGAAAGCAGAAGTGAAATGTGACAAAGACTGGGCAGCTGATGATAAAACTACACCAGCACTTGAACACTTATCTCTAAAACAAACAATCTGACAACACTTCACAACATACTGCAAATATAGTTATTTATACCCGGATATCTTTACAGATACTAAGACAGCAGCCTTAAGAGATCAACTTAATAATCATGTGTTCTCCAGACTTAAAGTTTCCCTGTTTCAGTGGAAACACTATAAAGTACTTTAGGCATTGATGTATCAGCTAACATTAATTTAATCTCTGATGCACCTAATATTGATATATCTATGAAATTCCAAACAAGGCAGGGAAAGCCATACAAAGGTTCCAGAGTTGTGAAACAAAAATACTGTGCACTAATATATTCATAACATTCATATCTAATACTATTATCTATTATGATAATGTGAACCACCTGGGAGGAAAAAATCATGGAAGAGAGGACACACATTCCCTCACTGGAATGTTATTGAACATTTAGAGCCAGGAACTCCAGATAGCTGCTAAACAGTTACAACAAGCAAGCTTAGTCACATGAAAATATATTCCTTTTCAAACACAGAACTAACTAATCTGCTAATCATCTGAGATGTTTAAAACTAGATTAGATAGATTCTTCTAGCGCCTTGCCCATTGAGGCATATTGAATATTGCCATTGAAGAAAAGAAAACTGGATGATCCAACAAGTTTTGTCCATCTCCAACATTTAGTTCTGTATGTAGTTCTGTAAGTAATCCATTCTCCACTCTACACACCTCCACCCAGAAATGGAAAAAGGTGAAGCACAGCCCATTTCGTAGTCTCTGTTCCCCAATACTAAACAGACCTTCTCACTTCTCCCATGGAAAGGGAGAGACAATTCTGACAAACAGAGAAGTAGGAATAATCCAATTTAGAAACATTAAAAAATGTAATTCTACTCAAACCAAATAAATAAATTCAAGTGCCCAGATTCTTCAACATTCAGTATTTGGAAGTCTTGACTGTAACAATTACTTTCTGCTCCTTGGTTTGTCAACCAAATTTTTTTTATTTCTTAAAAATCTAAAAATGTAATTTTTTTTCTTTTTCTTTTTTTTCTTTTTTTTTTAAAACACTATTTATTTAGGAAGATTTAACAAGTTTACAAATCCTTGTCATGTAAATATCAGAAACAAAAAAGACGGTTACTTACCTTGTAATTGCTGTTCTTCAAGATGTGTTGCTTATATCCATTCCATTATAGGTGTGTGCATGCCTCCATGCACAGTTACTGGAAATTTTTTCCCCTTAGCAGACCCCATACGGCTGGCTTCGGCGCCCCCTGGAGCCCCGCGCACGCTGCGGTATATGCACATGCTGCACTGCCAGCCTTACGGCCCCTCAGTCTCTTCTTTCTGTCAACTCCGGCAGGGGGACGGGGGATAGCTCACGGAATGGACATGAGCAACACATCTCGAAGAACAGCAGTTACAAGGTAAGTAACCACCTTTTCTTCTTCAAGTGCTTGCTCATGTCCATTCCATCATACGTGACTCACAAGCAATACTTTGGAGGTGGGACGGAGTTACAGATCAGCTGTCTGCAGCACGGCTCTGCCGAAGCCTGCATCATCCAGCGCCTGCTGGATGATGGCGTAGTGGGACGTGAAGGTATGTACTGATGACCAGGTGGCGGCTCTGCAGATGTCCTGCACAGGCACTCTCGCTAGGAAGTCTGTAAACAAAGCTTGAGCTTTGGTTGAGTGTCCTGTGATGGTTCCCAGGAGCGGCACCTTTGCTTGCTCATAGCAGAACTTGATGCAGGAAGTTATCCACGAGGAGATGTGCTGGGAGGAGACAAGTAAGCCTTTCATCCAATGAGCCACTGCGACGAAGAGCTGCGTCAATTTCCGGAACGGTCTCGTGCGCTCGATGTAGAATGCCAGGGCCCGTCTTACGTCTAGAGAGTGCCACCTTCTCTCCTCCTCCGAACCATACTGTTTGGGGAAAAACACGGCGAGAAAAATATCTTGGTTATAATGAAATTGGGAAACCACCTTGGGCAGGAAGGCCGGGTGTGGCCTCAACTGAACTTTATCTTTATAGAATACAGTATACGGGGGCTCCGAGGTCAGCGCCCTAATCTCGGAGACCCTCTTGCTGAGGTAATGGCCACCAGGAAGGCCACCTTCCAAGAAATCAGGAGTAGAGGGCATGAAGCCATGGGTTCAAAGAGGGGCCCCCATGAGTTGTGAGAGGACCAGGTTGAGTTCCCAGGGAGGCACCAGGTCATGGACCTGAGGATAGAGCCTCTCTACCCCTTTCAGGAACCTAATCCTCATCGGGTGGAAGAAAAGCGATCTCCCCTCCAAAGGCTGGTGAAAAGCCGATAAAGCTGCTAGGTGGACCTTCACAGGCCATGGCCAGCCCCTGAAGCCTTAGATGTAGCAAATACTCCAGGATCACCTGTATTGGCATGAGACTAGGCAGGATTCCCCGAGACTCTGCCCAGCAGGTAAACCGCTTCCATTTAGCCAGATACACAACCTGCATGGAAGGCTTCCTGTTACCCAGCAGGATTTGCTGGACCTGCACCGAGCAGGCTCAGTCGTCCGTGGTCAGCCACAGAACCTCCACACCATGAGATGCAGGGAGTCCAGGTCAGGGTGCAACAGGCGACCGTGATCCTGAGACAGGAGATCGTGCCATCTCAAAAGTTCCAAAAGAGGGGCAATCGATAGGTCCAGCATCATGCTGAACCAGTGCTGGTGCAGGGTTTCAGAACCCCTTCATGCATAGGGAGGCTACCTGAGCTGGGGCAGCCGCTGCCAGGTGTTAAACAAACTGTTCGATGCCTCTTTTAGCTCCGCCACCTCCAGCCCCAAGTTGGAGGCCACCTTTTGAGCAGCTCTAGTGTGCACTAAAATCATCCAGGGGCTCTGAGTGACCTTGGGAGACTGCTTCATCCAAGGAGGAGGAGGATTGGAGGGGCGCAGCAGGAGGTGGCACCCCTTCCTGCCGACAAGAGGTCCCCACAGAAGTCCCTTCCTGTGGATCCGATTCATCCTCTGAGGGCAAATGCTGGCCCTTCTCCGGCACCGGCAGCATTGACTGCACACCCGAAGACTTGAAGGACTGCGGCCCAGACCCCACCGGAAATCCCCAGGATCCCCAATACGGCCATTGGGGAAGCCACTGCCCTTGAGGCCATCTGGGGGCTATATGCACCGGGGGTTCTGGCACCTTCTGCTGCTGATGCCTCGCCTGGCATCTGGAATATCCGGAGCGCCATCTAGGTACTGAGGACTTGCGGCGCCGCTTGCCTCTCAGTGCTGAGTCAATCTCTGGCAACTGGATTCGGTGCCACCTCGGTGTGGGTGACCTCTTTGGTGCCGGGGAGCAGGTACGATGCCGAGTTCCGTCTGGGGAATGGTGCCCCCTGGGCAACCTGGACAGGTGCCGCCTTCTGGGGTGGACTTCTCCCAGTGCCAGGGATCGTGACCAGCGTCAGGAGGATGACCTCGTTCCCTGCATTGATGTTGGGCGTTCCAGCGACCAAGACTTGGAGTGACTTCTAGGGGAGCAGCACCGTGCCAAATGCTCCACCCTAGGCAACCGGCTCATCGGAGATTTTCCTCCCCACACTGGGGATCTCCTGAGCCACTCAGAAAATCCCAGCATGGGCTTCCTCTGCAACACTGGCTCCTTCCCTCTAGGCCAGGGGTGGGGAGCGTCCGGCCCGCGGGCCGTATAAGGCCCGCGAAATCATTTGGTCCGGCCCGCGGGCTGTATAATAAGGCCCATGAAATCATTTGGTCTGGCGGCGGGGGGAATTCAGTGGCGATGGCGGGGAATTCGTCGTGAATTCGGCGGCGGGAGGAGGAGTCACGGCGCGCGGTTTCACGGCGGCGGGGAGGGGGGCGGTCCCGCCGCCGAAACCCTGCCGGTTTGCCCCTTTTCGGCGGCAGGGGGAATGGGTGGCGCGGTTTCACGGTGGGGGTGGGGAATTCGGCGGGAGCGGCGGGGGGAAGGGCGGCGGAATCGGCAGCATGGCCCGCGAATTAAGTTATAAATATAAAAATGGCCCTTGGAAGGAAAAAGGTTCCCCACCCCTGCTCTAGGCGGAGGATGGGGCGTGGGCAAGGTCAGCAAGGCTCTTGCCACTTGAAAGGCCTCTAGTGTCAACGGTGCTGGTAGGTGCAGAGGGGCCCCCCCACTCCCAGGAGTCGGGGATGGCTCCTTTGCTGGACGTGCTGGCTCCCGAGAGTGGGTCCCCACACTCCGGCTCCAGTGCAGACCGGTGCTCTACCCTGCCTGCTTAGTTGGTGAGGAGGAGTGTCTGTGTTCTGAGGACTGCTTCCGCTGCTTCTTCGATACCGGAGATGCGGTCCAGTGCCGAAGCAGGCCCGGTGCCGATGGTGCACTCTGTGCTGATGCCCCACTCAGTATTGAGGCGGAGCGGGTTGGTTCAGAGGCCGGTCTAAGTGCTGCCTCCATGAGTAAGGCTTTCAGGCAGATTTCTCTGTCTTTTTGAGTCTGGGGCCTGAAAGTTTTCAAGTCTTGCACTTATCTTTTCGATGAGTTTCCCCCAGAAACTTCAGGCAGCTATTGTGGGAGTCACTCAGCGGGAAAGCCTTCCCACAAGAGGCACATGGTTTGAAGCCTGGTGACCAGGGCATGCCCCGCTCCCAGCAAAGTCCCAGGCAGGACTATCCTAAGAGCTAACTACTACTATTAACAGTACTTAAAGTCCTATCTACCTAACTGATACAACAACAAACTATTAAAGTTGAGAACAATGGGAACTGATCACCTGCGATGCAAGCAGGAACAGTTCCAGCAACCATCACAGGCGGAAAGAAGGAACTGAAGGGCGTAGGGCCGGCAGCGCCTCACATACCACAGAATGTGTACAGGGCTCTAGGGGGCGCTGAAGCCGGCCCTACGGGGTCTGTGAAGGGGAAAAAAGTTCCAGTAACCGTGCATGGAGGCATGCACACACCTATAATGGAATGGACATGAGCAAGCACTCAAATCACTGCAACAGTTAGCATTTGTTTGAAGAGACATACGGGAATATAGTCATCTAATCTTTCACTTAACAGGATGTTACAACATTACAGAAAAAGCATCATTACAACATCTATGGCATTTCCAGTTATTTTAATAAATTGAGTGAAATTTAACAAACCAAGACTGTCTACCAAATGTTAACATTCAAAAAAATTGGGACAAGTGTGGTTGATTTTTGTGGGTGGCTTTCTGTTTGTTTATTTTTTTGCAGGTGATGCTTTCTCTGAGTACTGAATACAAAGTAACCAAATATCTAAGCATCTAACTGTCCTCTCTCTATTTTGCTGGGTTCATAATTGGTGTGTTATTTTTTCCTTAACCACAACCTCCCATATATTTTTGAACCATTCTTCCGTCATTGGGCTATTTATCTTTTTCCAATGAGATGCTACTAATAGCCAAGCAAATACTAGCAGATGAAAGATTAATTGTTCATTTCCTTTTCATAAAATCATACAGTCGTAGGACAGGAAGGGACCTCGAGAGGTCTTCTAGTCCAGTCCCCTGCACTCAAGCCAGGACTAAGTATTATCTAGACCATCCTTGACAGATATTTGTTTACATGCTCTTAAAAATCTCCAATGACTAGAGATTCCACATCCTCCCTAGGCAATTTATTCCAGTGCTTAATCCTGCAATTTAAGCCCATTGCTTTTTGTCCGATCCTCAGAAGTTAAGTAGAACTATTTTTCTCCCTCCTCCTTGTAACAATCTTTTATGTACTTGAAAACTGTTATCATATTCCCCCCTTCAGTTTTCTCTTCTCCCAACTCAACAAACACAATTTTTTCAATCTTCCCTCATAGGTCATGTTTTCTAGACCTTTAATCATTTTTGGACTCTCTCTAATTTGGCCACCTCTTTCCTGAAATGTGGCGCCCAAAATTGGACACAATACTCCAGTTAAGGCCTAATCAGCACAGAGTAGAGCAGAAGAATTAATTCTCATGTCTTGCTTACAATACTGATGTTAATACATCCCAGAATGATGTTTGCTTTTTTGCAGTTTGTGATCCACTATGACCCCCACATCCCTTTCTGCAGTACTCCTTCCAAAACAGTCATTTCCCATTTTGTATGTGTGCAAGAGATTACTCCACTTAGGAATGAACATTTTGCATTTGTCCGTATTGAATTTCATCCTATTTATGTCAGACCGCCTCTACAGCTTGTCCTGATCATTTTCAATTTTAATCCTATCCTCCAAAGCATTTGCAACTGCTCCCAGCTTGGTATTGTTCACAAATTTTAATAAGTGAACTCTCTATGCCAGGGGTGGCCAACCCACGGCTCTTTGGTCATAGAAATGTGGCTCTTTGCATATGGCTCTTTGCAGCTCTTTGCTCTGCGCATTGTATGGGGCACCAAAGTGAAATTGACAAGCTGCCGCTGAAATTGACGGATCAGCATGAATTGGCTCTTTGCAGTATCTATAGCTATTTTTTGGCTCTTTGTCTCTGACTGGTTGGCCACCCCTGCTCTATGCCATTATCTAAAACATTGATGAAGATATTGAAAAGAACCGGACCCAGAACTGATCCCTGCAGGACCCCACTTGATGTGCCCTTCCAGCTTGATTATGAACCACATATAACTACTCTCTGGGAACAGTTTGCCAACCTGTTATACACCCACCTTATAGTAGCTCCATCTAGGTCGTATTTCCCTAGTTTGTTTATGAGAAGGTCATACAATACAGCATCAAAACCCTTACTAAAGTCAAGATATACCACATATACTGCTTCCTCCCTATCCACAAGCCTTGTTACCCTGTCAAAGAAAGCTATTAGGTTGATTTGACATGATTTGTTCTTGACAAATCCATGCTGCTTGTTTCTTATCCCCTTATTATCTTCTAGGTGTTTGTAAATTAATTGCTTAATTATTTGCTCCATTATGTTTCCAGATACTGAATGAAGTTAAGATGACTCATCTGTAATTGCGCTGCCCTTATTCCCCTTTTTATAGATTGGAACTATATTTGTCCTTTTCCAGTCCTCTGAAATGACTCCCGTCTTCCATGACTTTTTGACGATAATCACTAATGGCTCAGATATTTCCTCAGTCAACTTCTTGAGTATTCTAGGATGTACTTCATCGGGCTCTGGTGGCTTGAAGACATCCAACTTGTCTAAGTAATTTTAAATTTGTTATTTCCCTAATTTAGCCTCTAATCCTACCTCATTTCACTGGCATTCATTAAGTTGGATGTACAGTTGCTACTCAACCTTTTGGTGAAAAGTAAAACAAAAAGTCATTTAGCACTTCTTCCATTTCCACATTTTCTGTTATTGTTTTCCCCCCTCCCTCACTGAATAATGGGCCTACACTATTTTTGGTCTTCCTCTTGCTTCTAATGCATTTATAGAATGTTTTCTTGTTACTCTTTTTGTCCCCAGCTAGTTTAAATTTTGTTTTGTGCCTTGGTCTTTCTAATTTTGTCCCTACATACTTGTGTTGTTTATATTCATCCTTTGTAATTTGACGTAATTTCCACTTTTTGTAGGACTCTTAAGTTTCTGATCATTGAAGATCTCCTGGTTAAACCAGGGTGGTCTCTTATCATACTTCCAATCTTTCCTACAGAGTGGGATATTTTGCTCTAGAGCCCTTAATAATGTCTCTTTGAAAAAACTGCCAACTCTCTTGAAATGCTTTTCCCCTTAGATTTGCTTTCCATGGGATCTTATCTACCAACTACCTGAGTTCGCTGAAGTCTGCCTTCTTGGAATCTATTATCTTTATTGTGCTGTTTTCCCTCCTACCATTCCTTAGAATCATGAAATCTATCATTTCATGATCACTTTCACCCAAGCTGCCTTCCACTTTCAAATTCTCAACCAGTTCCTCCCTATTTGTCAAAATCAAATCTAGAACAGCCTCTCCCCTACTAGCTTTCTCCACCTTCTGAAATAAAAAAATTGTCTCCAATACAATCCAAGAACTTGTTGGATAATCTGTGCTCTGCTGTGTTATTTTCCCACCAGATGTCTAGGTAGTTGAAGTCCCCCATCATTACCAAGTCCTGTGCTTTGGATGATTATGTTAGTTGTTTATAAAAAGCCTCATCCACCTCTCTTCCTGGTTAGGTGGTCTGCAGAAGGACCCCACTATGACATCACTTTTGTTTTTAACCTCTTCTATCTTTTCCCAGAGACCTTCAACAAGTCTGTCTCCTATTTCCATCTCAACCTCAGTCCAAGTGTATACATTTTATATATATTTAATTTATATATAAAAATAAAAGGCAACACCTCCTACTTTTTTTCCCTGCCTCTCCTTCCTGAACATGTTGTACCCTCCTATACCAATATTCCAGTCATGTGTATTACCCCACCAAGTCTCTGTGATGCCAACTATGTCATAGTTGTGTTTATTAACTAGCATTTCCTCCATTTTGAGTGAACATTTCCACTGGGAAGCCCCAGGAGGATTACCAAAGGATAATTTGATAATAAATATCCAACATATATTTGCTTATGGCCTGCATCCCAATATTCTCTAATGACTAGACATATAAGGAATACAATCTCCTCTTTCACTGCAATTTCTCCAACATTTATCCCCATTTAATCTCTATATATTTTTAACCTGACTGGTGTGAGGTACCATTGAAACAATACCTCAAATAATTTTTTTTTTATTGTGCTACAGACTGAGGTTGCTGGGTCATCTTTCTCAAATCAAACCTCACTTTCTGTTCCTTGGTTGTCAACCAAATTTCTAATCCATACTAGGAAGAGGTTTTTTTTGGCAACTAGAGTTGCTGTGGTAGAAAGAGAATCAGCTGGTATTTGGGCTTTATGTTTACACATTCATCCAAATAAAAGGTACATTTATAAACCCATAAGCATAAATTCAGACTGCATCCTATGCAAGAGCAAACTCAAGTTTATGTCAAACAGGTCAAAAATACACTACCTCCTCTCATGATGCAAAAAAGATCTTCAAGAGCCAGATAACTTCATTTTATAGCATGTTTGGTCAAAGTTTAGCCAGTGGGCTACAATAAATGCTACAACAGAGCTTGTGACTTCCCTCTTCAACACAGCAGTGTGGTCTATAGAGACTCTAGGTCCCAACATACGATGCTGCCAGGTTGCTCCAGTCAAGATGGTATGCTGCGTTTCAACATTGTAGTGTCTGCAAACTACAATTGTGCATAAAATATGAATGCAGCTGCAATCTAATTCATTTATAAAGAGTGCAATGAGTTTCCAGCAAGTTGCCAATAATACCCTGTTTTGTAATTATGTTGACTGTTTATACATTTACAAAAAATGTGGAGAATATAAAGAAATTCCTATCAATTCTATTCAAAAAATACATTTTTGTTCTGAATAAAACTGAAATTAAAGTTATGTGCCTTGTCATGCCAAAAGAATTTTGACTGATGCTAGCACAGCTCAAGATGCTTTTGTTCTGTGAACTGCCTGTGGAAACGGTGAAGCACAAAATATTTTCCAGGTTCACAAAACAAGTAATTAACCTGGAGAAGGTCTTATAAATACAAATTACTTATCCACGTGGAAGGTATTTGTTTGCCAAACGCTATCTAAAACTTCAACCTCATCTCTCAAATGTTAAGTCTGTAAAACGCCTTGCTAAACAAGGCACACCTCACAGAATTAAAGCAAATGATCCAAGTATTAGAAGTGATAAGAAATTCAGCAAAGAAAATAGATGATGCCTTCAGTAACCTGACATGTAGACACCAAAATCAACTCATGCAATGAAACAGAATCCCTTAGGAATACAAATTATATCCCATTAATACTAAACAAATTAATCTTGATTAACTTTATCATACTGAATACCAAAGGAATTCATCATGATTAGTAACTAATTGTAAAGCACTGCCCTGATTGTAATTAGGTTAACACAGTTCTTGGAGAATGTTAATAAAGCCTCCACTTACCCACTGTGTCTACTCCTTTCCTGCCAGCCCTCCCAGCCATCTGTCTGTAAGTTAGGATATCCAGAAGTCTGCCGCCAAACACTGGAGTTCGGATAATTACCCGGTGTGCAGGCAGATTCACCCCAGAAGAAAGCGTGGATGTTGCTGCCAGGACTCGAATCAACCCTCGACGAAAGGCCCCTTCAATGATATCCCGTTCATCAAAAGTAAGACCTGAGAAGACAATGCTTTCAATAAACACACTAACAGCATGTTTGTAGTGAAGCATAACCACCAATAGGGAAAGCCTTGTGACAACAGCTAATATGTTAATGAACACTTGCCATGTAGCGATTAGAACTAAGGAGCCATGTGACATCAGCATCTTGATCACTGCTCAGAAGCATGGCTAAAATAATCTCATTTCTAAAGAAATGTTTACCTTTAACCATTCTAACAGTATGATTTAGCAGTCTGCTCTTCCAAAGTGCTTGCAAACACCATAAAAAGTCAGACAAACACAATACTTATTTGAGAATCTTTATAAACAGATGAAAGTTGGATCCAGCAGTTAGAGTAGGGGCTGGAAGTTAACAGTTTTCCATATCTAACTTCTGTGATTTGCTGTCCTGAACCTGGAGTCCTACTAGTTATCTAGTCCATTTCCCTGCAAACCACCAAAAATACATTTTCCAGTGTTTTCTCCCATCTAGTTTTAAGTGTCCAAAGCAATGAGGCTTCTAACACTTCCTTTGGGAGGCTGCTGAATAGCTTAATACATCTTACTTCCAGGAAGTTTCCTGTTCATGTGATTTCATCTGTCTACTTCTAGGTCCACAGCCTTGCACCACCCTAAGTTATTTTTTTTCTTCCTTGATATTTATAGGTTTTAAATATTGGTAGACTTTTCTTCCTTCTAAGCCAACCTCTTTATATTCAGCTCTTTCATCTTTCTTCCTGTCACTCTCCTCAGGTTCTTTGATCAGTTTTGCTGATTTCTCTCAATGGGGTGTTGTGACAACAGAGCCAACAAGACCAGCTTCCCTACAAGAGATAAACTATCAAGTGTAAGTAAAGCCTATAAACTGAGGAGCTCTTATCCTGGGACTCTGACAAAGGGTCTAAAATTATTCAAAATCACATCAAGAAGGAACCTGATGCATACTAGGAATCTTGTTTTGAAAAATGAAATTTTGTTGGCATACTTTCAAGATTGGATTATTTTTAAATTCACAGGAATTGAGAGTCTGTGGCCACTGTAAGTCTCCGGAAAAGAATACCGTATTACCCTGAGTAGTTTTCCGTTGACTACATAGTTAGTGAAATCCAAACAACTCAAGGGGAGAGGAGAGCTTTCTTTGGTTGATTCAGCACATTGCCTTCCTTTATTTTCATTATGTTCCAGTTTAAGTTAGAGCTTAAACCAGTGATTAGCCTGTGGGAGTTTCAACCAGGATTCTTCTCAAGGTTAATTATACACACTAGTTGTCTCAGGTCTCTGTCTGCACATCAGATATAGTCTCTAATGGTTTCTACCACCAAGAGAGATGAGGAAACTTCTTCTAACAACTGGACCTTGCTGCTAATCTAGCCTTCCAGAGGGACTATACCTATATGAGAAATAAATAAATAAATAAATAAATAGATCTGGAGTAAACAGATAGCAACTACCACTAACAGTGACAGTCTCTTTCTTTCTTTCTCTCCATTTTCGCCCTTTGTCAGAGACCCAGAATAACAGTTCCCATCCATCTTCTCTTGTGTTTCTCAAGTGTTTGAGTAAATTGCCTTAACTCGCTCACAAAGCTGATAGTTTTCTCAGAATGTCTTGGTTGTAACTCAGTATTTCCAGCATTTAACAAAAGCTAGATTTGTAAATTGCCATTGTCCTATGTGTTGAAATTAATAGAGAAAGATGATTTACCACATAATTATTGAGTTAAGCCTTAGGCCACAAATCTCAGGCTTAGCTTTAGCTGTGCATGGCAACATTTTATTTACCTATAAGTGACAAAAGGGACAACAGACTTCAGAAAGTGACTGGTAAATATAGGTCCAACTATATTATTAATAAGAACATAAGACCAGCCATACTTGACTTGGCCAGACCAATAGTCCATCTAGACCACTATCCTGTCTTCCGACAGTGGCCAATGCCAGAGGCTTCAGAGGGAATGGCCAGAACAAGTAACTAGGTAATATCTATATAGTATGCTCATGAGAAATGAGTCAACAACTCAGAAATACCTGCATGATGAAATGCCACTCCCCATGGTAAAGTACGCTGGAGCACAGAGTCCAGGCCTGACGGTGAGCGCCTTAGCTGGTCCATCACCTCCTCTAGTCCTTCCTTGTCCAAGGCAACTGGTGAAAGTTTGGAGGTTTTTGTAAATCCTTTAGTCAAGACAGACATAAAGAATATTGTTATAGCTCTCAACAAGCTTACTCTGCTATAAAAACACAGTGCAGCCCACAGCCTCCTATTAAGCTCCTTCCACATCCCCTCTTACCCTCAGCCTGCTGTGGGGACCAGTGCTGTAAGTTGTAGAACTCTCTGGCTATGATGTCTGCCAATTTTTCACACCAGTTCTTGGATGGACAGAACAGCAGGACTGAATGGCCATCACGTATGGTCTCATAACACAGGCTCACAATATGGTCTTCATCTCCCTGAATTGAGACAGACAATTCTTTCAACAAGCTCTTGTATCATACAGGGTTTGTAAATGCTGTCATTTTGGCCTCTATCGCACTTCAAATCCCCTATCCCAACTCAGCGGGAGAAACAAGGGAAAGAAAAGGAGCTGAGTTTTCTTGACTTTCAAAAGTCTAGGGAGTAGTTTGGTTGCATTGATGCGTAGGTCTTTTGGACTCAACAATGGATAAATCTGAAGATTTGTGTCAAATTATCACTAGCTTACTCCCGTTGTTACAATCACAATTAAAACCTTTTCAACCTTTTAGCAAACATACAAAGAACGGTTAAAGCAACTAAAACTTCAGAAGTAAAAACTTTAACAATTCTCTTATTTCCTTTTCTTTTAGTTTTATAGTTTCTTATGAGGAAAACTTCCTTGTCCATCATGGTGAAAAGTTCCAGAGGGGTAGCCATGTTAGTCTGTATACAGCAAAAACAATGAGAGTCCTGTAGCACCTTAAAGACTAACAAATTTCTGAGGGCATAAGCTTTGGTGGGCTACAACCCACTTCGTCAGGGGCTGTGAAGTGGAAACCACAGATAGGAGGTATATATATACACGATATATATATATACGATATATACCTCCTATCTGTGATTTCCACTTCATGCATCTGACGAAGTGGGTTGCAGCCCACAAAAGCTTATGTCTGCAAAATTTGTTAGTCTTTAAGGTGCTACAGGACTCTCGTTGTTCTTGTCTGACAGTATCTTTATCGTATTAAAGATGAAGGTTGAGTAGTTATTGAAGTTCAACTCTGTCTTTTTAAAGCCAAAACAAAGCAAACATACATGCACCTGAGAGAAGGAAAAGAATAAGAAGATAATCTTGCTGATTTTTTTTTTAATGCTTACAACCTAATTTCTTGAAAATTACAGGCAAAGCACATAATTTTCATAGCCGCACAGAGACTTAGCAAACTCTTGCTAGTCAGATTAAAACCTTTGTCAATAGCTTGCTTTTTTATTACAGGTTAATATGTTCCTGAGATGGATTTGTTCTGGATAGTTAAACCAGATTATTTTTAGGCAGACAGCCAAAGGGGGAATAAAGGAGAAAGAAGAAATTAGGTAGGGAAGGAAAAACATTATTACACTAAGGAGAAAGCAGTAGCAGAAACTGCAGGTGCACATAACAAGTCTTGTTCAGAATTCAGCCAAACCCAGGAGAGGTGGGGATGTCATCTGGTTCCCTTTCCTTGCCCATTCTAGTCAGGACATCTTGCAGGATCATGACAAAGGCCCAAGACCATGTTGGTAGACTCCAGGGATTCAGTGAGTTGTGGCCACCTTAAAGGTGCAACTCCCTCCCTCACACTCTTGAGTCCACAAATTTGGCTTTCCTACTCACTTAGTTTAAGCCTGTTGCAAACTATCCTCTAGAAAAAAGGTGGCAGCAACCTCATCCCATCAAAATTATCCAGTTAAAAAACAGTTCCAGTAATTCCAATGATGAACATTTCTTTTGGCCTCTGGAATCCATCCACTTGTTATGTCAAATTATGATCTTTAATCACAGTTCTTTTTCTTTAAACAAATCCAATTTTTTGCCACTCTCTCTCACCAATTTTTGCTTATTTTATATAACAGGCTGAGCTGGTTTTAGAATCATAAAAATGTAGACCGGGAAGAGACCTTGATAGGTCATCTAGTCCAGTCCCTCCATTGAGGCAGGTCTAAGTATTATCTAGACCATCCTTGACAGGTGTTTGTCTAACCTATTCTTAAAAACCTGCAATGACAGAAATACCACAATCTCCTTAGGTAATTGGTTCCAGTGCTTAATTTACAGTTAGAAAGTTTTTCCTAATGTCTAATCTAAATCTCCCTTGCTGCAACTTAAGCCCTTTATTTCTTTTCCTGTCCTCAGTGAATAAGGAAAACAATTTATCACCCTCCTCTTTATAACAACCTTTTGTGTACTTGAAGACTGCTATCGTGTTCCCCACCCACCACCCACTTAGTCTGAAAAAAACCAATTTTTTCTCTCTTTCATCATAGGTCATGTTTTCTAGACCTTTAACCATTTCTGTTGCTCTCCTCTGGACTTTCTCCAATATGTCCACATCTTTCCCAATGTGCGGTGCCCACTAGACACAGAACTTCAATTGAGGGCTTATCAGTGCTGAGTAGAGTAGAAGAATTACATCTCATGTCTTGCTTACAACACTCCTGCTAATAAATCTCAGAACGAGGTTCCCTTTTTTGCAACCGTAGTACACTGATGACTCATATTTAGTTTGTGATCCACTATAGCCCCAGATCCTTTTCTGTGGTACTCCTTCCTACGCAGTCATTTCCCATTTTGTATTAGGAAGAAATAATTAATTGCACAAAGTAGTACTTTGCATTGGTCCTTACTGAATTTCATTCTATTTATTTGAGACCATTTCTCCAATTTGCCAAGATTATTCTGAATTCTAATCCTGTCCTCCGAAGTGACTGCAACCTCTCCCATCTTGGAATCACCCTCAAACTTTATAAGTGTAATCTCTATGCCATTATCCAAATCATTTATGAAGATACTGAATAAAACTTGACCCAGGACAGATCTCTCCAGGACCCCACTCGATGTGCCCTGCCAGTTTCACTGTGACCACTGATCACTCTGAGTACAGCTTTGCAACCAGTTGTGCACCCACCTTATAGTAGGTTCCATCTAGCCTATATTTTCCTAGTTTGCTTTTGAGAAGATCATGTGAGGCAGTCGTCATACTCCGGAGTGCAATCCAGACCAATGAAAGTTGTGTCATCGCTTGCACTGCAACCTTGGGTGCATCACAGTGCTTTGCCCAACCTGGGCTGCTCACAAACAGCAAATACAGAGGTGCTTTCAGTCACAACAATATCAAAAGCTTTATTAAAGTCAAGATAAATCACACCTACTGCTTCCCCCCATCAACACGGCTTGTTACCCTGTCAAAAAAGAATATTAAATAGGTTTGACATAGTTTGTTCTTGACAAATCCATATTGACTGTTACTTATCACCTTCTTTTCTAAGGAGCTTACAACTGATTGTTTGCTCCATTATCTTTCTAGGTGCCAAAGTTAAACTGACTGGTCTATAAGTCCTTGGTTGTACTTATTCCCCTTTTTCCAGTCGTCTGGCATCTCTCCCATTCTCCATGAGTGCTCTAAAATAATCATTAATGGCTCAGAGATCTCTTCAGCCAGTTCCATAAGTATTCTAGAACAGTGATTTTCATCCTTTTTTTATTTGCAGACCCTAAAAAATTTCAAATGCAGGTGTGGAACCTCTCTGGAAATCTTAGACATGGTTTTCAGACCCCCAGGGGTCTGCAGACCACAGGTTGATATTTCACCAGGCTGATGTTCCCCTACATAATGGCACAGGGCCACAAGCACAGACTGGTGAGATCACATCATGACGCAGATCTGGGATAACCAGCAGAGTCCAAAAGCTTTGTAGAAGAAAACTACATTTCTGGAGCTTTGTGAGCAATTTGCCCTGAGCCTTCAGGATAAAGAGACACGCATGAGGTCACCCTTGCCAGTCCAGAGGAGGATCACTATAACCATCTGGAAGCTAACAACCCCACACTGCTACAGGTCCGTTGCCACCGGTATTGGAAAGGCGTCTGTGAGTAAAGTGGTGACAGTTTTCTGAGGCAATCCGGTGTATGGTTTACCCCAACATAGTGGACATGAAAGATATTCCTGAGGTAATGGTGGCTTTAAGAAAAACAACAACAAGAGTCCTGCAGCACCTTAAAGACTAACAAATTTCTGCGAGCATAAGCTTTCGTGGGCTGCAACCCACTTTGTCACTTCCTAACCCAGGAACCTATCCCTGCAACAAACCCCGTTGCCAACTCTGCCCACACATCGACTCTAGTGACACCATCACAGGCCCTAACCACATCAGCCACACCATCAGGAGCTCATTTACCTGCACATCCACTAATGTAATATATGCCATCATGTGCCAGCAATGCCCCTCTACCATGTAAATTGGCCAAACTGGACTGTCACTACGCAAAAGAATAAATGGACACAAATCAGACATAAACCAGTAGGAGAGCACTTCAATCTCCCAGGACACTCTGTAGCTCACTTGAAAGTTGCCATACTTCTACAAAAAAACTTCAAAAACAGACTTCAGCGAGAAACTGCAGAGCTGGAACTCATATGCAAACTTGACACAATCACACTGGTTCTGAACAGGGACTTGGAATGATTCTCTCATTACAAGAAGTAATTGTCACTGTTCACACATTCTCACCTTCTGATCAACGGTTGTGAATAGGCCTCACATACCGTAACTGAATTGACTTTGTTAGCACTTGCCCTCCCCGTTGTTGTTTCTTACCCTTGGATGTGTACACACACACACACACACACACACACACACACACACACACACACACCCCTCCTATCTGTGATTTCCACTTCATGCATCTGATGAAGTGGGTTGCAGCCCACAAAAACTTGTGCCCACAGAAATTTGTTAAGTCTTTAAGGTGCTACAGGACTCTCGTTGTTTTTGCTGTATACAGACTAACACGGCTACCCCTCTAGAACTTTTCACTTTGAGAGAAAAGGGGTTTCCTAACTGCACAGGAGCCATGAATGGGACTCATATGCCCATAGTTTGCCTTCCTCAAGGAGCACAAAAACTGCACAGGGTACTACTCAAATTTTATGCAGGCCCTTATGGACCACAGAGGCCGACTTATGAATGTCAGCATGGGCTGCACTCCCAAAATTGATGATGTCACGGTTTTCTACCTATCAAGAGTCTACATTCATGGCCAGGCTGAGACACTATTGCCATCAAATGACATTGTTATAAATGGAGTTACTGTCCCTACTGTTACCGTGTCGGACCCGACATATCCCCTTTTGCCTTGGCTTATGAAACCATACCCTGATTTCAGAGGCTCTAGCAAAAGGTTTTAATTACACTGTCAGCAGCTGCAGAATGGTTGTTGAATGTGCTTTGGAAAATTAAAATCCCATTGGAGGTGCTAACAGACTCATTTGGATGCCAATGCTGTCTGCATTACTGTGGCTTGCTGTGTTCTTTACAATCATTGTGAAACAAGAGGAGAACCATTTCCCTCTAAACAGCCCTATCACAACGAGGGGCTGCTGAATTGTTTCATTCAGCCATAAAGTGCATCTACTAAAGCTGGAGTTGGCTCTACCTGAGCAAAAGAAGTCAGGGATGCTTTGCGTTCTGACATTATCAACTTGCATGGCCCTATAAAAGAGAAGAGGGAGAATAGTACCTGTAATAATATGCTTGTGAAGGGACAGGAACTAGATAATTGGGGGAGAGGGGCTTCAGTGCTTAGGAGGGGCATGGGCTTGATTGCCATGCAATGAACCTATGAATGCCATGACAAACAATGAAATGGGGGATGAATCACAGTATGAGTACATATAAGGAAGTTAATGAAGTATGAATTGCTGTACCTAACTACATAGAGGAATAGTGTTTGCTTAGTCATGTATAACTGTTCCTGATCATGTTTTTAGGTTTATCATCTCAAATCATGATTGTATGATGGACTATGGTGATAAACTTTCTTGATGACATAAAAGGCTTTATTTGTAAGCATGTGTAAAAACAGTACAACAGTCATCCATTGCTAGGCAGGCCAACTGCCACTACCACACCCAAAAACAAGTAACAGAGGAACATTTCCAAAACAAAACAAATAAAAGTACAGGAAACTGTGTAAATGCAGCAGTAGGGGGGTTGTGTTGTATGTCCACTGGCTCCACATTCTCCTTTCCCCATTTTCCACGCACTTGGCACTGGGGAAAGAGGGTGGAGGTATCCACAGGAGAGGGATTCAAGGAAAGAAGGAAGGAAGCATGGGGTTTAGTTACCCTACCCAGCTGCTACTAGGGCCTGAACGCATGGGCCATCCAGACATGGAATTGTCCAAGCAACTTCTGGACTGAGGGTATGTTGCAGGGGGATCAGGCTGTGTATGTGGAAGAGGAAGCAGGAGATGGTACTCTTCCAGCTATGATGGAGATGAGTCGCTCAAACACTTCTCTCTGTTGAGCTCAATCCTCCTCCCTTAGCCACCATTTCTGTTCCAGGAACTGGGTGGCAGATGCCTGCTCCCTTGCTGAAACCCTGTCCTCCAGCTGTGCGGTGCGCCTCAGCCTCTCCTCCTGTCTCTCAGCATGACAATGCTCCAGTCTTAAGTCCCTCTGCTTCTAGTACTGGACCTGCTTGTCAGCCCTCACAAGATCTTCAACCGTAACTTCTTCATGGAAATGCTTCTTCTTGGAGCGGTTTGTGAGGTACATTGGGCCATGGCTTGAGTTCTGGATATACGGCAGCCAGTGGAGGTCAAAGGGCTCGAAACAGGACAAGAAACAGAGGGTTATTGTCTAAAATGGCTCAGTAGAGGAGCACAGGATTAATTCTTATGGAATTTCAAGGACAGAAAATGTTACATTTCAAAACTGAAACAAAATATATTGTGAAAGGGATACTTTAGTTCACAGAATCTCCCTGGACACAGCCTGGTTAATCACAGTTACAGAAGTATGCAGACAATGTTAAGTTTAAAATTACAAGCTGTTTCAGTTTTATAAAAATTGCATAACTACTTATGTGGTGAGGGTGGGTGGCAAGCGGCCTTGCTACAGAAGGTTTTCTCTATCATTTCAGGCCTTTCACATTTTGGGAGACATGACTGTTTTTCAAGTGCCCTATTGGCAAAGAGAGATGTTATTCCAAGCTGCTGGAAATCTGCAGTGTATGCAGACAAAGTATTCAAACATATAGTAAATGAACAGGACATCTCTGAGTGGAGTGGGCTAGTCAGCTACCAAGGTAGCCCTCAGAAATATGCCCTTTCCCACAATGTGACTACCCATCTGGAGTTCCCACTTCAGGAAAAGTTTGCAGCTACCATCAATCAGGATTGGGTCAGAATGAATGAGGGAATTAACAGGGTGTTGCAATAGCTTACACATGGGTTACATTTTTATGGCTTTCCACAGCCTTCCTCCTCCCTGCCCACACCACGTTTCTGGACAAAAACTGATACCTCAAGTCACACTTGGGAGAAATAATTTTGTCACCACTGACTGCATGGACTAACTCTAAATGAAATGGACTAGATTTGGAAATAGAACACATTTTCTCAAACACACACTAAGTTGTTTCCAGGTGGCTCCATAGACATTGATTGATTAGAGTGGCAAACTTAAAACCATGGTTACTTTAAGGAAAACATGAATGACTCTAGCAAACATCTGTGCCTTTCCAGTACAAACACTCTTTAAAGCTGTTCTTTACTGTTTAGATTTCCTAGTCACCATTTTGAACTCTACATGGTAGGGGAGAGATGCAGGGGGGAGAAGGGAAAGAAGAGGGGACACCAAGTCACTGGGACACAATCCACCATTAGTGGATATATGCTAGTAGCCGAGGGTCCCATAAAGAGTGGAAATCCCTCTCATTACTGTAGTAATAAAACTTTTAAGAGAGTCAGAAACTTACCAGGCTCAGAGGCAGCTTTTCTCTCCCCTGGGTTTGCTGCAGGCTCAGCAGCAGGATGTTCCTCAGGGGAGACATCAAACAGCAGCTCTGAGTACAGATCAAGAATTTGCTGTTGATCCTGTTCTGGGATTGGTTTCTGAAACAGAGTCACTTCATAGTCCTCACTCTGAGCCTGCTCCTGGCTCCCATCAATCCCCATGCTGGATTCAGCAGACAGAAGGGCACCATCATGGCTGACCAGGTTGTCATGGACCATGGTTGGCTCTGTGCTGGGCGCAACCCCCAGCACCAGTCAAACTCCTCAGAAAATGGGCATGAGGTTCATGAGTTGCCCAAGGTAAAGATCTGATCCCTGGTCTTCCAGCACTTGCTCTCTTGCGATGCTTAATTTACTCCCTGCGCTGGTCACCGGTCCGAAAAATTTGCAAAGTTGCCAGCTTTTTAGCCATCTGCTGGTACGCATGTTCATCACTGGCACTTTTGCTGAAGTCCACAATTTTACTGGCCTCAGATCAGAGATTCACCAAAATCTGGTTGTGCTCCCCGTGACCATGAAGCAGCGTGCTTTGTAAAAAGCCTGTTCTGTTTGGTGTCCATGGCAAACACAGAAGGCTCTCCAAAAGTGTGTTTGCAGCTCAGTGATCAGAAGACAACGGAAGGCTCACTGAGTTGCTGCTGTACGCCAGGGAAGGGTGGCTTCCGTTTTAAATTGAGTCGATTGGAGACTGTTGGGATAGAGAGGACAAAGGAAGATGGCCCATTGGATTGGGGGATACTGTTGGTGGATTCCCAGGAGACGAGTCAAGCAGAGCTGTGTCTACCAAAGCAATAGTGCTCAAACCATGGGTCACTTCTTGACTTGGGCTTGGACCCTCCAGCCTTGTAGGTCTTAGACTCTAGGTCCGAGCCCAAGTCTGAGAGATGTATGTAGAGATGGAAGAGGGGTCTGGGCTCAAGCCTAAGCCGGAGACTCAGCCCAGGCTTATACAGCAATGTACACATACCCTAAATTGTCTAGGTAATTCTGAACTTGTTCTTTCCTTCTTTTAGTCTCAGAACCTACCCCATTTACACTGATGTTCACTATTTTAGTTGTCTGATCATTGAACCTTTTTTGGCAAAAACAAACAAAAAAGGCATTTGAACAATTCAGCCACTGTTGCATTTCCTGTTATTGTCTTTCCCTCCTCATTGGGTAAATGGCCTACCCTGTCCTTGGCCTTCCTGTTGCTTCTAATGTATTTGTAAAATGATTTCTCATGACCCTTCATGTCACTAGCTAGTTTAATCTCCTTTTGTGCCTTGGCATTTCTAGTTTTGTCCCTACATGCTTGTATTGTTTTTCTATACTCATCCTTCATAATTTGACCTAGTTTCCATTTTTTGCACAACTCTTTTTTACGTTTCAGGTCGTTGAAGATCTCCTGGCTAAGCCAGTGTGGTCTGTCTCTTACTATACTTCCCATCTTTCCTATGCATTGGGATAGTTTGCTTTTGTGCCCTTAATAATGTATCTTTTTTTAAAAACTGCCACCTCTCCAGAATAATTTTTCCCTTAGACTTGCTTTCCAAGGACTGTTACCTACCAATTCTTTGAGTTAGCTGAACTATGCCTTCTTGAAGTCCATTGTGTTTATTCTGTTGTTCTCCCTCCTACTGTTCCTTAAAATCACAAACTCTTATCATTTCATGATCATTTTCACCCAAGCTGCCTTCCACCTTCAAATTCTCAACCAGTTCCTCCCTATTTGTCAGAATCAGCTCTAGAACTGCCTCTCTTTTAGTCGCTTCTCCACCTTCTGTAATAAAAAGATATCTCAAATGCACTCCAAGAACTTGTTGGATAATCTATGCCCTGCTATATTACTTTCCCAACAGATGTCTGGGTAATTGAAGTCCCCCATCACCACCAAGTCCTGCACTTTGGATGGTTTTGTTGGTAGTCTAAAAAAAGCTTGATCCACCTCTTCTTCCTGTTTAGGTGGTCTATAGTAGATGCCTACCGTGACATTACCCTTGGGGTTTTTTTTACCCCTTTTATCCTCACCCAGAGGCTTTCAGTAGGCCTGCCTCCCACTTCTATCTTGACCTCAGTGCAAGTGTATACATCTTTGATATACAAGGCAAGACCCTCCTTGTCCTGTTACCTTTAATCAACTTTGGATAACCTTAAATACAGACAACTATAGACCCTTGGGGTTTTAAAAGTTAAAATAAAGGTGATAGAGGGTAAGCTCTCAGGTCAAGAAACACATGGGTGTAGAAAATGAAAATACAATAGGGGCCACCAATCTGTTACGGCTTTAGAAGAAACACCTGCTATACAAGCAACATCCCTTTGTAATCAAAATTATAACTCAATTTGCTACCTAAGTCGTATCCTTTCTTGGCCCCTAGTGGATCAGACCGGACTTTGGGCAAGTCACGCCAGTTTATATCCTATCTCACAAAGCAGCTATGTGTTGTGGTAAAAAGATATCTCAGCTCTCAAAACAACTACTCTCAATTGAAGTAAGAAAGTCTGAATGCCCTGACTGAGCCCTGATCTACACTATGAACTTATGTCAGTATATCTATGTCACTCAGTCGTGGAAAATCCATACCCCTGAGTGATGCAGTTATACCAACTCAACTCCCAGTGTGGACAATGCTATGTCAATGGAAGGGCTTCTCCCATCAATATAGCTACCACGTCTCAGGAAGGTGGAGTACCTATGCTGATAGGAGTAGCTTTCCAGCTAACATAGATAACTTCTTCACTGAAGTGCTACAGCTGCATTGCAGCTGTGGTGTAGCTGTGCCACTGCAACGCTGTAAGTGTACACATGCCCTCAGAAGAACAAAAATGGGATTAAAAAGAAAATGCTGCTTGCTAAAGATTAAGCAGTTTGAATTAATCTAGCTGTAAAATTTTCATGTACATTTTTAATCAGGTAGCAATTTCTGGGACCCAGCATTAGAGTGCAAGGCTTTTCTGTTGCATTATTCTGAGGTCAGATGCTCAAAACCCGCAGACACGCAAAGGTATTTTTACCAAAACATTCAGGTCATTCTCCATCACTGACAAACATTTTAATCAAGATCGGATTTGTTTTTGTTTTTTAAAGGTATACTCTAGCTCAAAACAAATTATTTTGGGGAAGTTCTATGGTCAGTGTTATACAGAAGTTCAGACTAGATGATCACAATGGTCCTTCCTTGCCTTAGAATCTATGAATTGTTAGCTCGTATGTTCAATTAGCTCCAATCTAGTTCATAAGAGGGGTTGAAGTGTCTCTCTGAGGCAAAGGGAACTAGGGACAGATAGGCCTGGCTGGGGAAAACCTTAGCTTGGGAAGGAGTTTAAGATGAAACTCATGATTTACCAATAAAAAACATATCACAGAAAAAGGGCAAGTTTAGCCCTTATTTTGAGTGCACACATTGTCAAAAGCTGGGTAGGAATGTCACCTGCTTAAAAATGTATCAGTAGATGTGTAATGTTGTAGGAGTCTTCTTTTAATTTAGACAAGAGAAACAATGTTATCCTGAGGCAGCTAGTTAGCAAGAGTTGGTAATTACCTTCACATGCAGCATGGGTTGGAATTCCCGCACCAGTTTCATTGAAGAGTCATAAATATTACTGCCAATTTTCACCCACTCCATGAGGGGCACAGGGCGAAAATCAGTATGGTACAGCTCAGCATTCAGCCAGGAGGCCAGAAAACCCAAGTTAGGCAGAGTGGCGCTCATGCCTACTATCTGTATGCTGTCAGAAACAGGACTGCTCTCCTTTGTCTGTCTATAATTGGTTAAAAGAAAATGAAAGTTAATAGAACCCTAGGCCAATGCTCTGTTGCAGCATAGCAAGTCTTATCTATCCAATCCAGGATCCTGATGCTCAAAGCAATACACTAAATACACTGCAGCAGAAAAAGCGATTACTCTCCATCTCCTCTGAGCATACATAACTACACGTTACACACTGGGCATAAAACTACCCATAATTTAAAAAACAAAAACAAAACATGACTACAAAGCTTAGCCTCTGGAGGCACTGACTGCCACGAGTTGGCTATATAATTAGGACAATTTTTTTTAAAGATTGCCTAGCTGTTAATTTTGAGTGTTCAAGTTATGGAATTATGGAAACAAAAGGGACAGATATGTTTTCATTACAACTTTAATCAAAATACAAATTAAAAACACATGAGAAAAGGCTTTTGACTACAGTGACAGCCTCCTGAGAGGAAAGGTGATGAGACCTTCGTAATTGAGGGATTCCAGATCAGAGTTCTCACCAAATTCCTGGAGCCAAACTGTATTTCCAATCACTCAGAGCAACCTGAATATTTAAGCTGCTCAGAGTTCAATATTAAAAAGACAGACACCCCCAATATACCCACCTTTTAGCAACTTTCTCTGTAACAAACCGAACTTTGGTCAGCAGGAGTTCCAGAAGATATCCTCGGTGAGAATCTCCCAGCATGTGCAATTCATCCACAACCACCATTCCTAGTGAAAAGAAGCACTGCAGATTTTAGACTCACCAAAGCTCAAAAGGAAGAACAAACCTTCATCAATCCTCCAGCCCCATGTTCCAGATGAACAGTTTAAATTTACAAAACTCCTGTGCATACCAGTGATATTTCTGCTGCTTCTTGTCACGGTTTCTCTTCTAATATTAGTGCATATAGCAGCAGACAATCAGTTTCATGACCTCAATCCAAATTAACTACACCATCTTTGCAAACTTCCACACCTCACCAAACTTCAGAAAGTCTGGATGAAATGAGCATTCCCACCTCACTTAGACCAGATTTACATTCAAATTTGTCAGCATAGCTATGTCGGTTAGGGGGTGTGATTCTTTTTACCAACATAGAAATGCTGGCAAAAGCCCTAGTGTAGACACAGTTATATCGGCAAAAGAATATTTTTACTGGTAAAGTTTGTTTCGCTCACCAACCTGGAGTAAGTTATACTGGCAAAAGCACTGGTAAAGTGCTCTTAGTGTAGACATACCTGAAGACCAAGAGAAAAAGATGCCCCTTCATCTCCCAATCAACATACAAGCAAAAAGTCAGTGTAACTCTCCCAACTATTGAAAAGGAGAGGGTGATGACTTTTCTACCAGAGCAACATCCCTAGAACATAACTGGGAGATCTATCTTTTGCATCAGCCTCTAGCTAGTTGATGTCCACATAGCCCACTCCTCTAGCTAGTGGAAAGAAAAAGTGTATTCTCTATTTGCCTCTCCCACCCCCAAGCCTCCTTCCTGGCTGCTGTAAGAGCATGTTGAAGGTGTAGGGTGTCTATGCTACTCTACCCCTCCCCACAGCCTCTGTTTTGGATTCTCTCCCCCTACTGAATAGCTCAAATGCTTTCCTCTCATTTTTCTTACAGCTTTCTATCAACAACAAAGTGGAATTGACCTGATTCTAGTCATTTTCACTGCTGACCACAGAACAAAGCACAATAGCAGGCAGGAAAATAATAAATGGTCCAGTCACTTTTCAATCTGCTATAGTTTGGCAAAACTATGTGCAACAAGAGAGGTACTAGAGGTGCCTGCAGATTCAGGCAGACAGCACTGCATCCGTTTACACTTGGTTCACATATATTCTCATTATTTTTAGCAACTGCAACAGCTTCCAGCAGCAGCTCACAGGTCTGTGATGAAGAGACTTTCCTAAGAATCCTCACAGTCTTAGTGAGATGATCTGGTAGAGCATGTCTCAAATGTGGCGTTTTCTACTATGCAGTGTGTAGTGCTGTTCACAAAGCAAATGGAAATTAGCACTGAGTGCTCATTGTAACAAGTAGCCTGACTTACTTCCTGAAATAAAGCCTATAACAATAGTATTCATATGCTAAAAGACAGAGTACTGCCGTCTTTTTTAGGGGCCAGAACTTCTGTACCTCCTATTGCTATTCAGGTCTGACATCCAAGCCAGTATAACCATGTATATAGGAACTTGAGCTGTGCACAAATCAGCCACACCTGACAGTCATTTACATCTATAGTGCTTCTTTCTCCAAATAGTACCACAGAGACATCTGTTGACAATATACTGCAGCCACCAAAGCAACCACAGACACCATAGCTCAAACAAGACCACCCTCATCTTTAAGATGGAAGTGCAACCAATGGACACAGGCCTCAGCATACAATATTCTTTTAAACTCAGCAACCTGCTGAGCAGTGCAGAGGCGGGGGATCTTGTAATCTCTTTAAACTACATCTCTGCTGAAAATGAGAACAGCTACAATATGCTCTTTTGCCTGCAAATTAGGTGTGACCTTGAGGCTTCTGGCAAGGGACTCATGTTACCCTGAGGGCTTGTCTACAGTTATTCCAAAATGGCTACTACTCTTTAAATTCATACCCTACCTTAATCTGAATTCATTTCTAAGTGTAGACAACTGCCAAGTTTCTAAAGTTCTTTGGGGCAGCCAAACAAGGTTCAACTTGTATTTTATATCAAAAATGCTAAACTCCAGAAATTTTTGAACTTCTACTGTTTAAACTTGAACTTTTAAATTTAAAAAAAAAATCAAGTTAAAAACCAACCACTAGTAACACAATACAAACCTACTCCCAGCAGGCACATTTCACAGGAAGGTTTTTCTTTAGTCTGTACTCCTAAAATGTTTCTAGATTTGTTCCTCACACTGATACTAAACAATACTGTGAGGAAACTTCCCCCTTTCCTGTTTACCCAGATGCTAGCAACTGCATTGATTATATAATAATTAAACCAAAATCAAATTGCTTTGAACTCCCTCAGGCAGCAGAGAGGGCTCTGCCAGCAGCAGAAATTGGGTTTCTCTCAACAATTTCCAGAGGCAATCCGAGTTGGCAGCAGGGGGTTAACACCAACAAAAGGAACAGCTCAAGCTTGAGATGGAATCCAGCCAGAGCTGCAGTTGTCTCTCAATAGTTCATTTCAAAGAATAAAACACTCCATTAAAAAGTAGTCTAAATTTAGAATTAATTAGGAGAGCCAAGGTACAGTAATTGCAGCATCACACTAGCTTGGTGTTGGTTATAGTTAAAGACATTTTCAGCCTTTGTCTGTATTTTCAGGCTTTTATAAAATTTACCACCACATATTACCCTTTGGGATTAAATTTGTCATGATTATTTTACTCCAAAAGAGATTTTTTGGGAGGGTGGCAGAAATAAATTAGTTAATGTAACTTTCCAAATAATCAAGCATCAGAAAATGATGTTCTATCAGTTAATTGTTCAGATTTTTTTTTGCATTTTCAAATAATGCAAGACAGTTTTACAAATTTTAATGAGATACCAGGATGTAGACACAGTACATCTATGATATATTTATGTGACTCTACACCTATATGACCCTCTTTTGGCAACATTCCACATGAGGACATGAAGAAAGGCATAGGGATTGCACCAGCACAAGGAATTTGGCAAAACACCTCTCTAAAACTGCAGCTATCTTAGATAGCACACATGAAGATAAAATCATCAGCCTCTAACTTGGTTTTCTTAGTCTCTTGTCTTTAAGAGCTACATGGTTGATACAGTGATCAATTATGGCATTAAATGAACACAAGTCAAGAAATGTAAGGGTAGGGCCTCACAATTTAGTATTTATTTAGTTTTCTGACTTCTCTTGATCTAATACAGGGGTGGCCAACCCACGGCTCGCAAGCCGCATGCGGCTCTTTGGTCATACAAATGCTGCTTGTGGTTCTTTGCATGTGGCTTTGTTCTTTGAAATTGACAAGCTTTTGGGTGGAGGGTAAGAGACTAGGGGAAACTGACAAGTGAAATTGACAAGCTGCTGCTGAAATTGATGGATCAGCTGGAAGGGTAAGAGAGGAGAGGAAACTGAAAAGGTAAAAGTGGCTCTTTGCGGCTCTTCGTCTCTGACTGGTTGGCCACCCGTGGTAATATATAAACCCAAATACTGCAGTAACATCACAGGTCAGCAGGGGCAGAGTGGGAGGGAGTCTGCATTTCATAACAGTGGATAAAACTTTATCAGCTAGGCAAACACAAAGGAAGAATGAACTTTTGATTGTGCTAGGAAAATACAGCTCTCTCTTCACACACAAGCATGATACCAAGAGATTCCTAATAGTTTCACATCTCTCTACATGCATCTTATTGAAAGGACACCACCAAAACCTAGTGGCGACCAGGGCCACAGGAACACAAGAAGTCCACAATTCTGAAAGACAGTAGGCTTGCTTCCTCTTAAACTATTGGAAAAAAGAATGTAAGGTTATCGTCCTCCTAGTCACATCAGACAACAAAGATGAGCTTCAGCCATGATTTCCAACCAACCAGACCTAGAAAAGCCCCACTACGATTCCATCCCCACTTCAGACCACATGAATGTGATCCGTTGATTCTACACATACACATTCCCTAGCCACCCCATCTGGCACAAAAGAGATCCATGGATTCAAAGACACACCCAGACACCCTCTATTGCTTAAATCCTATCCACTGGAATCTTCCACAAACACTGATAAGCCCTACCCATGGATTGTCTCCCAGTCATGTTGCCCAGCCAAGACAAGCCACAGCCACAAATTCTACATACCCACCCACCGTCCCTCCAGCCATACTGAACAATGCAGTGGATTGTGTGGATCCCCAAGCCAGCCTATAAGCAGCATGGAGGAGGGAAGATTGCTTGATTTTCCTGAACAGTTTCTCTGTCTCTTGGAGCCCTTAGGACATTCCCCATTTTCTCACACACACACTCAAGTTGTATAATTAGTATCCCAGCCCTGCTTAAGCTCCCCTTTCTGGGCACTCACTAGGCTGCTGTGTTTGGGTCCAACATGCTGGACTCATGATTTTAAGCTTCCTTTGGTCTGGATAGGCACCAGCCTCTCTGGCATATTCCTTTCTGGAACTGGCAACTCGCAGTACTGCTGCCCTAGGCCTCAAGACCCATGTTGAACACACATGGCTTCCCCGTAGCTTAAGCACATCCCTTCCCAGATCTGCGACCTTGTGGGCACTCTGGTTTATAGTTTATCCCTTCAGGGACACATGATAGGTAAAGCAAAGAGAGACTTATAAGGAGAAACATCCTTTACTTTAGACAGCAAAAGAGATACATAGATTTAGGTAAAACACCATCTATATGCCATTCCCTGCCTCAGTTTCCTCACCACTCATGTATTCTTTGGGATTTGGGTCAGTGTCCTTTCAGGGTTCCATGTCCTCTCTGCTGGACTGCACTACTCCAGCTCAGGGCTTCTCCAAATCAAGGCATCTCTCTGACCCCTGCAGTCAAAAGTGTTTCTTTTCACTCAGGAAATCTGCCTCTGAGTCCCTCCTGAACTTCTCAGACTTTGCTTTTTCAAACCCCTGGTCTGACAACTGGTTTCTTTGTTCCCCTTCTGGGATTTTCCACTTTCAAACCTAGGCCTCCGCATTCAAGCTGGAGAAAACTGATGTCATCTAGTGTGACACACTGTACCCCATGTACACCCTTATAGTGTGATTTGTGTACAATTCATGTTCACCCTTATAGTGTAACTGTGTATTGTCTAATGCAAAGAATGTCATGAGCATTCCAAAAACACTTTACATGACATACTGAACATTATTGTTATGGTAGCATGTTTCCTGCAGTGTCACACATATGTGCAGATATGAAACTGTGCTATGTCATATCCCCAAACGTGTCCCCCACATGGCTTGGACAGAGCAGACAAACACAAAGCTGTGGTTCCACGCTCCGCAGAGGCATGCACACAGGAACAATGGACTGGCCTAAACATTTTTGAGTACTTTGGCTCAAGAGAGAAAAATTACACCCGTTGCCGGACATGGACAATCACCTGACCCCAGGGGGGGTGACGAGGAAACTTGTTAAAAAGAAAGAGGTATCTTTGTCTCAGGGCTCTCCCCTGGAACCTCTCCCCCAAGCGACATCAAGGACTGGCATCTACCCACAGGGAGAGAGGGCCTGGTTGCAAGAGGCATCGCAACCAGCTGTGGGTAAGCTGACATCACAAAAGCTACTGAAACATCAAGTCTAGTTTAGCATGCGATTTATTACTTTAGTTAATTGTGGTCAAATCTCTTGATTAATATTAATCTGACAGAATCACTTAAAATCTTGCTGTAGTCAATAAATGTATTTGTTTATTTGTTTTAGCTAAAACAGTGCATGCGGATTGAGTGTGTGCAGAGACCTCACTTAGAGTGAGGGAGCTGGTGCATATCAATTTCTTTGATAAATTGATGGACAAACGTAAATGAGTTTGCAGGGTGCAGTGTACAACACTGAACCCTGCAAGATGGCAATTCCCAGGATTGCATCTGGGATTGGGGGTATTTGCTGGGAGTCTAGCCCAGGAGTGGCTGGCCTGAACCACTCCTTCACTAGGTCAGGGTCCAATTACTCTCAGGAGGCTGGGCGTGGGCTGACCAAGGGGTGGGTGGCTCACATAGCAAAGCAGAGTAAATCAGGGCCCAGGACTGAGGAACTGGGGTGACACAGCTACACACCAGTCCAGATTGAAGGAGGGTGGGGGGAACATCACACCTAGGATGCAGTCATCTCATTGTTCTGCCAGGTCCCAACCTGTACACTTACTGATGGTCCTTAAAAACCGTCTCATTCAAAGACACACACCCAGGTGCCACTCCCTGTCTCCTTAGCACAAGGAGTATGAGGTAAGAGTATAGTAAAAGGAATGGCTTCAACAGAGAATGCATAATCTCAAATCAAAACAAACTGTACAGAGACAGACTTCCCAAAGTGTCACAATAAACATGCTCCTTCCTGCTGGAGACAGGTCAGGCATCTTACCCAGTGAGTCCATCTTGTTCTCCTCTATGAGTCTATTGATTAGTCCATTGGCTCTCTCAATGGTGCAGACAGCAACATCCAGAGCTGAGAAACGTCCAACAGGAGAGGTGCTTCCCATATAGCCTTCTACCCGCACGCCCACCTCCTGAAACAGAGTCTGTTTGCCAGGAAGACAAAACATTTGTTCACAGGATTAGAATCTTTAGTTGTGAATAGTGTGTGCTGCATGCTGGAATCAGCCCAGTACACACATCCTAAAACAGAGCTTTCCAACACTGTATCAGCTAACCAGATTAAGAGCATGGCTGAGCTAGCTGGTGGCTGCTGTCTCCTATTCAACAGTGCGCTTTCTGCCCCACAGCAGAGCAGCCCAAGCCATTGTAACTGAAAGCACGCAACTTTTCACACCCTACTCATTATTGTAATAAACTTTGTACAAAATATGCCTTGTGAAGTATGATTTGAAAATTTATAACTCACTGGTCAATATTATGGTGAAATATATAATAGCTACATTACATGTAAGGTTGTGAATGCTCCCTGTATGTTGTTACTTGCACACGTTCAAACCCATACAGCCCTGCCTAGACAAATGTTGTTCCACAGATCTATCCTAAACAAAGTAATGTGTGTTTACCTCAATTTACATAAAAGTAGTAAACAGAATCCTCAAGATAGCAGGGGGAAGAGGTGGCAGGAAACAGAACAATTTGCATTTTAGCAAACACAAGTGGGTGAAGAAAGAGACTGGAGCCTCCTTCACCAACAGATTCCATGTCACCTTCCTTACTACTTGAATAAATGTTACTTAGAAGGGTAACTCTCTGAAAAATTCACTTTAAAGGCTCACTGGACTATAAAAGAAAGGGACAGAGAACCCCAAGTTCTCTCTTTCACCTAAAAAGACAAAGGTACCAGCACTTTTGGGCCTCTGGGAGAGATCCTGGCCAAGAAGGGGATCAATCACCACCTTGCTGAATGAGTGTGAGTGAGAAGGGCCATCTTAACAAAGCCTTGAACCAAAACTTGCTAGATTAAGTTTTAGACTTTTAGACACTTGTTTTCACTTTTATTTGCTGGTAACCATTTCTAACTTTATCTCATACTTGAAATGTTTAAACCTCTGTCTTCTTTTGCTAATAAACTTGTTTTAATTTTAATCTACACCAATCCAGTGCTGTGTTTAAACTGAACCATTAGTAACTCCAGTTAACATAGCAAATTGCTGAATATTGACCCCTTAGAGGGACAATGAATCTTAATATCTGAACTGTCCAGGAAAGGGCTAGACATCGCAGAACACACTTTTTGGGAAAGTCTGGGACTGGGAGTGTGTTGGGGTCACCTTGCACGTAGTAACCTGGGCTGATGGAAGCCAGAATGTGACTGGTGTGTTGCTGGCAAGCTGCTGAGGTCAGAGCTCCTATACCAGGGCTGCAGCTGTACACAGACACTCAGGATGTGACCTACATGGTGGGAGGTTGGTTGTGAGCAACTATAGTAGCACAGCATTGTGAGGCATGCATGGCAGGCAGTAACACAACCCCACTCTGTTCTGGATTGCACCCCAGAATGTGACAGCCTTATTGAAGGATGAAGCACACACAGTTGAAAGAGAAGTGAGCAGCAGCATCACACAAGAAGTTTGTTTCAGAAGAAAACCAAACAAATGTTCCAACAATGTCAAAACATCCTGTTTTGACATTTTTGGAATAAACATTTACATTTTTTGTTTTGAAATGACCTTTTGTTATATATACTATAAATAAATCACACACACAAATTAAATACAACATAAAAAGTAGAAATTGAAATGAAATGTTTTGATCAACCCAAAATTCCGTCACAGAGTCTTTCAATATTTCAGGTTTTGTTCTGATTCGGAACTAAACCAATTTTGAAAATCCTTTGCAAAACAGAATTTCTGTCTCTTCTCCGCCGCCTCCCCCCCCCCCCCCCAATTTCATATAACTATTTCCTGTTTAAGGTCCTGAAAAGGTTTAATTTGACAGCTCTGAGCCATGCCCCCACACTCCTGTATTCCACTTACCTGCAGGTAATGCTTTTTCTCTTTGGCCACAGAGACAAAGGGGAGAATGAACAGAGCTTTCTTATGGGTCTCCAGGACTCTCTTCAAGATAAGTAATTCAGCAACAAGCGTCTTCCCAGCACTAGTAGGAGCTAAAATAAAGTGATCCAAGAAAACTGTCAAAACTTAAACTGCAAAACATTGGGTACTGAATGATTCCAGAGGTGAAAATTGCATACAAAGAAACATTTTCAGAAGTGCCTAAATGTTAGTCACTTTTTAAAATGGGACTTGGGCGTTTCTGAAAATTTTACTCAGAGCCTTTCATTTTAAGGATAATGGTTCATACCCAGCCCCTGGTCAGCAATGACTGAAAAACATTACCACTTTTGCAGCTGTTCAATCACACCAGTAAAACAAGGCAGTGGGGTCTCCATCCAATTCCTAGATGACAGGAGACCACAAAAAGAATGCTACCACAATTGCCACTAACTGGCTTCCTGTTACCACTCTCAGAAAAGATACCAAGTAAGGAAATGCCCATGGAGACTGGATTCCCTGCTCACATCTGGAGATAGTCTCATCAGCGCAGGTCAGAGGCACATTAGACTCTCTAAGGTCAGAAGGAACCAATATGATCATCTAGTCTGACCTCCTGCACAATGCCACAGAACCTCACCCATCCACTCCTGTAACAGACCCCTGACCTATGACTGAGTTATTAAAGTCCTCAAATCATGGTTTAAAGATTTAAGGTACAGAGAATCCACCAGCAAAGGACCCATGCCCCATGCTACAGAGGAAAGTGAAAAAACCCCGAGCCTTTGTCAATCTGCCCTGGAGGGAAATTCCTTCCCGACCCCAAATATGGCGATCAGTTAAACCCTGAGCATGTGGGCAAGACTCACCTTCCAGAAACCCAAGAAAGAATTCTCTGTAATAACTCAGAACCCGCCCATCTAACATTCCTTCACAGGCCATTGGCATATCTACTACCAGGAGTCAAAGAACAGTCAATTGCCAAACTAGGCTGTCCCATCATACCATCCTCTCCATAAATTTAGCAAGCTCAGTTTTGAAGCTAGCTAGGTTTTTTGCCCCCACTGCTGCCCTTGGAAGGCTATTCCAGAACTTCATTCCTCTGATGATTAGACTTTAAATTAGATGCAGGTTTCTAAACTTCCTGATGGCCAGTTTATATTCATTAGTTCTTGTGTCCACATTGGCACCGAACTTACATAATTCCTCTCCCTCCATGGAATTTATCCCACTGATGTATTTATAGAGAGCAATCATCTCTCCCCTCAACCTTCTTTTGGGTAGGCTAAACAAGCCAAGCTCTTCGAGTCTCCTCTAATAAGGCAGGTTTTCCATTCCTCGGATCATCCTAGTAGCCCTTCTCTGCACCTGCTCCAGTTTGAATTCATCTTACTTAAACATGGGGGACCAGAACTACAAACAGTATTCCAGATGAGGTCTCACCAGCACCTTGTATAACCGTACTAACACCTCCCTATCTCTACTGGAAATACCTTGCCCTGCTGTGATACCTGATGTATCTCCTCTGAGGTAAAGATGATTTCAGGCTCCAAAGCTGTCAGTCCAGCTTTTTTTTTTTGGCCACAGTAAAATTATGTATATTATAATAGAGAAGTTATAGTGCATGATTCTGTTAAGATGTCTGCATACCTGAGTAAACCAGATTCTTCCCCTCCAGGACTTGTCCAAGCATCAGGCACTCTGCTTGCCATTCAAACATATGTACTACTCCCAGACTGTGGTATTTCTCCAGAACTGCTTTAGGAAGACCCCAGCTTGCTAGGAGCAGCTTGTCTGCTTGGTCATCAGGAATATTCATCTGTTGGCATTGCCCTTTGGGGAAAATTCCAGCATCAGCAGGGGCAGCATAGTGAGTATCTGACACTTAGGTCTTACACACTAAACTTTCAGAAACACAGGAACTGGCCATGCTGAATCAGACCTGTGGTCCATTTGGTCAAGTATCCTGTCTCTGACAGTGATAGGACCAGCCACTTCAGTGGAAACTGCAAGAAACCTTACAGTAGACAGGATAACCTGCCCCCCAGAGAAAGTTTCTTCCTAACCTGCAATAGTTAAGAGACTGGGTTATGTCCTGAAACATGAGGGTTTATATCCCTTCCAAAATATTGTTTATTCTTTTAATTTTTACTATTCTAACTCTAGATATTCTTGTTACCAACTTGACTGTCCAGTCCCTCTTGAATTCTGCTAAGCTCTTGACCACAACAATCCACAGGCTAATCGCACATTGTATGAGTATTATTTCTTCCCATCAGTTTTTAACTGACCCCATTTCAATTTCTTTGAATGTCTCTAAATCCTTGTATTCTTAGAAAAGGTCACAAGAAATTCCTGATCTACCTATTCCATATCATCATTTTACATGCTTTTATCATCTCCTTTTAGTTGCCTCCTAAAATCTTTTCCATACCCCAAGTCATTTTCATTGCCCACCTCTGAACTCACTGTAATTCTGTAATCTGCTTTTTGAGATGGAGTGATTCAATTTGAACACAGGTTCCAGTTGAGGGTGACTAAGATAACAATATCATTATAACGTTCCTCATATTTTTCATCCCATTTCTTATGCATCCTAACATTGTTTCCTTTTATCAACTGCTACTACACATTGAGCAGAAATCACTGAGTTGTCCACAATTCTGCCCCAGATTTTTTCCTGACTTGCTATAGCTAATTTAGAATCTACATTAGCACTTCTTCCCAAAGCTAGCACTGGTGAGAGGTTCCCTCCCCACCCCAAAAAATAAAAGGTTGGTGTACACACAGCTTTAAAGAGCAACTTTCACTTTCAAAGATCCCACAGCACAGAAACCAAGATACAAATGGATCAATCAAGCCAGCCCCTTCATGAATGAAAGGCAACAGCACCACACCAAAGTGAAGACTTTCAGGGGGCAGTTAGGGTACATTTACACAACAATAAAAAGACCCAGGTCAGCAAGACTTAGAGCTTTGATCAACTGACTCAGGCTCACACTGCACGGCTGGCAGCGCAAGGCTAAAAACAGCAGTGTAAAGGCTTGCCTACACTATGCCAGCAAAATGTATATTGCTGGAGAAGGGGTGGAGGGTGTTTTCACATCCCTGATCAACAAAGTTTTGTTGGCATAACCGTGAGTGTAGACAAGCCCTAAGATGCTCAGGTTAGAGCCTGGTGAGGGAGAATGGTCTCAGAGCCCAAGATCCAACTCAAGCCTGAACATCTACACAACTAATTTTAATCCCACAACACAAGCCTGAGTCAGTTCACCCAGGGTCTGAGACTGGCTACCATTGGTTTGGTTTGGTTTTGGGTATTTTTGGTGTGTAGATGTGCCCTCAGAAAGGAATGTAGTAATCCTTACTGGGATGTGGCCCGTATGACAGGATTAACATCCCCTAATTTTTAAATGAATTTACCTAAGAGGTTCTCAAACTTCATGGCCTGAACATCTGACTAGAGAATATGTCTGTGAATGAAGGTAATGAAGAGGAGCCAAATCATGTGATCCACCAAGGGTCTGCAATTACAAGCAGATATGCCACAGAACAATTTGAAAACCACTGTATCAGATGATCTTAAGGCCCTGTCTATGTGAATTGTGTTAGCACCTTTCTTCCCATTACAAAAATGCTGGTGTCAAAATTATGTAGATAAGATTTTAGTGACTATACAATCACAAGAGTTGGATTTCAGATTTATCTGAAAGACAGCAGTTCCAACAACACCAGCTAGCAGGGGTTCTCAAACTGAGGGTTGTCACCCCTCAGGGGGTTGTGAGGTTATTATGGGGGAGGTCACAAGCTGTCAGCCCCTTGTAAATACTGGTAAGGATGGCATGGCATAGGGTGGTCATCACTTTTGTGGGGGGTTGTCACAACCTGAAATATTGTCAAGGGGGGGTCCCAGCAAAAAACGTTTGAGAACCCCTTAGCCGCTAGCACTAGGAGACACAGGAGTGTCACTGACTGAATTATTTTATAGCAGATGTCCCATCCAAACACTGATCCAGCCCAACCCTATTTGCTTATCACATCCAAAGGAATCACTTTGACAATCTGCTGTTCTCTCCTCACTAAAGCACATCTATGAGCCTGGCTGTCTAGCCCAGCGAATGTAAATAGTACTGTGCATTATTTGGATCATGGTAGCACTTACAAGCCCCATTGTGCTAGGCGCTGTACACACAAAGATAGCTCTGGCCCCATAAGGATTTACAGGCCAGGTGCATTTTATCTCCCCCTCAGCCAGTCAGTAGGAGGTGCGAGGGGATTTCTGATTCACCTTCACACCGGTTACCGCCCCCCCTACACACGCCACGGCTGCCGGTAGCAAACGGCCCCGTTCTCTCATCTGCGCCCCGCGGCTCCCTGCCCAGAGGGCATCACGGAGCGGCCCTGGCCGCGGGTCCGAATCCCGTGTTCCGCAGGGGCTTAGCCCCGTCCCGCTCCCTGCCCCAGGCGGGGACCAGACACCGCAGGCCACGTGTTCCCGAGAAGCGGGGCCGGGCTGCAGCCAGCCCAGCGGGGACTCTGCCACTCAGGGGGCTCCGCGGGCCCGCCACCCCACCGAGGTCGCCGAGAGGGCTGGAGCCGACCCCCCAGCCGGGGTGGCAGGACCCGGAGCTGTCTCACACACACACCCCGGCCGCTGCCGGAGAAGGGACCGCTCCCCCGCTAGCGCGTCGGGCGGTACCTGAGCGGCTCTGGCTGCCGCTGCCCCGCAGGGAGCGCTCCAGCCCGGCCGGGGGGCTCAGCACAGGCCGGGTGGGCGGCGGTGGCGGGCAACCCCCGTGGGAGGGTGGGAAAGGGGCCCGGCCGCCAGCGGCCCGGGGGGACCCCATCGCTGAACCAGCACCGCCATCTTCCCGCCCAGCCATTCAAACCCTCCCTCAGCACCGCCCCGCGTGGAGCCCCCGGGCTAACGGTCGGAGCGAGCGCTGCCAGCAGCAGCCAATCAGAGACGGGCCGGCCACAGACTCCGGCAGGGGCCGGGGGCAGGCGCGCGCAGGCCGCTCGCGCTCCCCTGGTGGGGGGCGGGGCTGCGCAGCGCGTGAGGCTACTGAGGGCACCGCCCCCAGAGCAGAGACTACCCTGCCCGCCTGCTCGCGACTCCTGCAGGGTGAAGGGCTCCGAGCAGCTGCCTTACAGCCCGGCCAGGAGCCGCGCCCCCTGCAAGAGCTGCACAGCCTCATGCCCAGTGCGGATAAGTCCAGGGACGACGGGAGCAGCTTTGCTGCCTGCTCAGGTTCCCCTCACGAGGCGGCGGGGGGTGTAACAGCACTCAAGCACCCACCCTGCGGAGGGTAGGGGAGAGCAAAACTTGCAAGGGTGGCCCCTGGCTGGTTGTTGTGGGTTTGTTTTTTCCCTCCTTAGCACCTGAGAAACCTGTAGTCAGATTTTCCCTTTGTTCTGAAATGAGTTGAGTACTCAACCTCATCTGTGTGGTCAGTGAATTCTGAAAATCAGGCCTCAGGAGTCCCCAGCTGGGACCCAAGAACGTAAAACATGGGTAGAATATACACCTGCAAAAGAAAAAAAAAGGTTTTGATTATCTCCCCACTCTGATACAAGAAATTGGGATGGAAAACAGGACTCCACCGCCCACCCGTCTAGCACCAGGTAACAGCACAGCACTGTCTTATTCCCTATACACCTTCCAACTTCTGCAACAGAGGCAAGGGTCCTGCAGATAACCACATCATTCAGTACACAACCCTGATTTATCTTCAGAGCAAGATCCATCCTGTAGGCAAGGCTGTACAGAACATATTTTTGTAAGTAAACTTAAATGGGGGGGGGGGGGGGAGAGTAACTGAAGCTGTCTGCTGCATTGACTTGCCCTGGGAAGTTCAAACCTAGACTCCATCAGCTTATGTGCTCCAAGAGAAGCAATTGCCAGTAGATTGTGGAGAAAAAGATGATCTGTAAGACAACCTCAATATTTAGATATTTAGCATTTTATAGGACACACTTGGAAATGTCAGGCCGTTTGTAACTGAGTGATGATCCTTTAGGGTGGTTTGGATCATTGTATATATTTCATGGCTGTTTGGCATTTGTCCTCTCTGACTGAAGAACTGAATCTATGCAAGACCTGAACATGTTATTCCTCCATTATTTTTTTTAACCAGCATGGCCAAGGATTCAATCACCATGCAGTAGCAGACTTCTCAGTATTTTTGATACCTCAGTGCTGAACAAACATTATCCAGTTATTGGTTCTTCCCTCATCACAAAACCATCATAATTGGCATCTATAGGAGCCGCTCATCTGCCTGTTTGCATCCATCTCATCTTATAATCAAGCTTGTAAACTATTTGGGGTAGGGATTATTGTTTGTTCTGTTGTTCAGCACCTAGCACAACAGGGTCCTAAGCCCATGACTAGGACTCCTAGGCACTATGGTAATAAATAGAAAGGCCAAAGAGTAGACAGACAATCTTTAACCCTAAATGAAGTCCAGGTCAGAGGCACACAGCAAAGCAGCATTGAGAAGCTTGTAGTGATACTTTATCCTTTCTAGGGATGAATAGACAACTATAGACTCCATGATGGCACATTTTAAGAGCACTCCATTAAAAAAAAATGTAGCTGGAGTCCTTTCACTTCCACAGTTTATGGCTAGAAGACCCATTTTTTTCCCTTTCATTCTTTTCCCTGCTCCACCTTACCTTACCCTGTCCATTTTATTATGTTCTCCCCAATTCATCTAGTCAGATTTCCTTACACAACATATGACCAGGAAGAGAGAGCATTTATTTCTTCATGAGTCATTTCATGACAGATCCTCCATTAAGCTTTTCATGGAGATGTGTGTTAAAATGTTCCTGGTACATTCAGCAGCAGTTAAAACTGTCTGCAAGGACAGTAAACCTTTCTTCAAGTATGTATGTTCTGATGCATTTTGACTTTCAAGGCATGGAGTCTAAGTCTGTTAACGTTCCATGAATAGCTTCTCATTTTTCTACCTGTACACTTTCTGCTAATTCCATTTATTTCTTATTTCCACCACTAAACAATGCTATATTTAGCATCCCAGGCAGCATGTTGTTTCTTATTTGTTTAAGCAAAAGAGGGTTTTTTTTATTAAGCTTAAAAAAATAAATGTATATGTCAACACAGGATAGAACAGAAGCCATAATAATGTACAACAGGATAAACCACACTAATCACAGTCCAATTAACATTGGGAACAAAGTTTTCTATATTTGAGTTTTGAAATATTACACAAGTGGACAGGTGATACATAGCCTCCGGGCTCAATTCAGCAACAAACAACAATGTAAATTACAAATTCTGTGGAAAAGAAGATGGAGGTACACTGGTAAAGCAGCATAATTCAGTGATTTGGATTCAGCAAACCTGTAAAATAAGTAATTTACATGTCTAGGTCAACTTGCAGACCTCCTAACAAATACTCTCTTCAAAGAGGAAGGGGATATTGAACAACACAGGGAACATGGACACCAAACCTTGCAAATTCCAAGAAGCTGCACTCCACAGACGCCTCTTCTCTATAGGACTCCTTCCTACCAGGCAGCATAGCTTCCCTCAGGGAACCATTGGCCATCTCAGCCATAGGTATGCTATACCTTGCCCCCTGAGGCACAGGAGTCAGCACTGTTCCTATGATAAAGATCAACTCTTGCTAGTTTTGCAGAGTCTGTTTCTGCTGTTTTCAAATGAAGCTATTACACAGAACAGCTGGTCCCAAATCCCTCTCTCCCTAGAGGTAACATTACCCTCTGATTTTGAATTAAATTTCCAAAGGACCACACATTCTAAAATTAAACTAAAAGAGACACTTTTCAGAAGCCCATGGAGCAGCCAAACAGTACAGAGGGGCTTAGTTTCTGTGGGACTGAGTTTGTTTTAGCAGTTCAGTTGGGCAAAAGAGACTCTCAAAACTCTAAGTTTGATTTAACTACAGTTAGCGTGAAGCATCACAGCTTCGGGATGTTCTCTCATGACAGAAGCAGCTCTGTGCACCATCAGTAGTCTACAAACCAGAGTTTGAGAAACACTTGGCTGTACAATCAGTAACCACCCACTTAAAGGTTTCATATACATATGTTCCTAATCAAACATAGACCACTCCCTATTGTCTATGATAAAATAGTTAACCAGCATAATATTAGTTGGCTAATGAATCATGAAAATTAATCTAAAATTCTCTCAGAAGCTTTTTTCTTCTTTACTGCTGCACAGCAAAAACATTGATCTTTCTAACTCAGAATTGAATCCGTTAAGCCACAGGCATAAATATTTTAGAGTCTTCTATACATACATTTTCTTCCTTTTTTTTACTTTTATGGTAAACAAAAACATAGTATTAATTTTACTTGCAATATATGAAACTTCCACGGAATCACAACTTTTTCAGGCAATTTGCCAACATTTAGTACATTCATTTAAAAGATAATGGTCCAGGTCAGATTGCATCATTTCCATTTCCTTTCAGTCACCTCAGCTCTGTCAAAATCTGATCCAAATAAAATAATTTAATAAAAACAAAGTACCAGAACAATACTGAGTAACTGTTTCCCAGAGGTTCAGAGATTAAGGAAAAGACTTAAATAGCATATCTTGTTTCTCTGGCCTACAAAAGACAGATGTACAATTTCTGCTAAATTCTGGAACCCCTGATGAATAACGCATAATATTCAAAGTGATTCTAACAACATGAGCAGTGTGCAGCATTTGCTGCAATACATCAATAATGTATTTTCGCCTATTGTGGATTTCACAGATATATGTCCCAGACTGGTATAATGCAAACTTAATGTTGCAACCCATTTCCTGGGCCACATCAGACCCCTCCACTAACAGATCTTGTCATTTTCATAGACAGCATGAGCTGTCCTGTTCTCTCCTCTCCAGACCCTGTGGAGAACCTCTGCATGGACAAGGTCATCCCATAGGAGGTTGGTTGGTGGATGGAGATAGCAATGCCCATAGTTCTCCCACCAACCCTGGGTGAAGACCACCAGAAGATTAATGCAGCTGTACCCCCTTGAGGGAAATGAATTCCAGGTACAGCAAAGGCCAAGGAAACCCTGGCAATACAGCTCCAACTGGAGAAGGCACAAGGTCCTGAAGCAAGTACAAAAGCACAAGACCTTGGCAGCTGGTACCCCAAATTCTGTGAGTTCTACAGCTGAATCCTGTCCCCATCCCACACTCACTGCTCATCAATCTGTTTTCCTATCCATCCTTATCCTCTATAAGGAATTTTTCTGGTCAATGGAGATAAGGGACACACTCTAATTCTCTCTCTCTCTTCCTCATTAAAAACTTCAAAGAAATTTAAGTTCACAGAGAAGCCAAATCTTTCAGGAATAATTGTGTGAAACCACCACACTGCATTTCAGCACCTGTATAAGGGTGGGGAAATGCAGTAGGGATACATGGTTTAAAACAATATGTGCCTCAGTTAAATTTTTCTTTTCATTTATAACTTTTAGACAGCAGAAAATCCATGCAAATCCTGATGTTTGTTAAATAATGGATTTTTATATTTTATATAGCATATTAACAAAAATTCAACATTCATGATAGATTCTAAAGCCACCCAGTTCTCCCCTATTATTTTGTGCTTTTATGAGCTATAATTTAAAGAACTGTCGCCTGTTATCAAGATGTCGCTCAGCTGAGAGCAAACGCATAGGGAAGGGAGACAGAGGAGGGTAACAAGCATCATCCCTTCAAGGAAGATTCCTGACTGCAAAAGACAATACACACGATTGCAAGCTAATCTATAAGAGTAAGGGCTGAAAAAAACCTTATATTCCTGCAATAATACTGATGTAAAAAGTTAATATTGTAGTGAAGATTATTTCTATTTAGCAAAGAGAACTGCATTTCCACCAAGTCAGATTAGAAAGACCAAAATCAACAGTAATGAAACCAGCCACAGAGTTACTGCTAAAATATGTTTCCATCTAGCATGCAGTTTTACAGCTGGAGCACCAAAATGCTTTTTCAGCACTGTTTCTCCTACTCCTCATTATTACATATCTATGATTCACTGTATTTAAAAAAGGATTTGTTTAAAAATAAAGTTGACATCTCAATTTTGGTAATTTCTTTTTTAAAAACCTTACTAGCACAAAGTTTCTTTTAGTCTATTAAAAATAGGATTACAAAATAATCCAGAACTGACTTATTTCTACCATATTCGGTATAAGGGCTAACTAGCAACCAGTCGAAAAATTTGGTTTCGTAAGTAAGTGCACAGTTGGTTCATTAAATCTCTGTTCTGTCCTTCAACCCAGTGCATCTCTGCTAATGCATCATCCCCTTCTTTCTTCACATTTATTAAACACTTAAAAAGAAAATGTCCACTAGTTTCTTTGGGACTTTGTCCTTTCTCCATTGTCAGACTGCCAACATCCTCTGAAGCATCAGGCTCCTCCTTTGCATCACTGTAGTCGTCACCAACTAATGTTTCTGCTTGCTTTGCTTCTATGTCCTCCTCTTCCATGAGTTCTTCACGGTTTTCTTCTTTGGCAGGGAAATCTTCCGTTAGCCTGTCATTCTTGGCTGAGCTGACATCCTCATCAAGCATCGCTGACCCCATTTCAGAGTTTTCACTCATGTTTTGTTCACACTCTGGGTTGGTTTGTGTGTCTTTCTGGCTGTTCTTCTCCTCTTCCATTGCTTGCAGAATATCTTCAGAAGCCCGAGGAAGTTCTCGTAGTTGCCTTACTCTTTCTCGTTTCTTTCTTCTCAAATGAACCCAAGAATTTTCGATGGCTGTTAAAAACAGGCTAACTTCATCTTTTCCACAGGGAACATACTTATGCTGAACCTATTGTAGAGAACAGCAGAACTTCATAATCACTCTACTTTAAAAAAATGTTCACATTTATGCCTGAAAGCAGCAGCTTGTTCTAAAATGTAACGCTTAATACTGTACCTTCAGATCAGTTAGTATTTTTTCTATCCACTTTGTAACCACTGCTATGCCTTCCACAGCATCCCAGCCCATAGCTGAAGCCTTGATAGATAACTCTTTGATTGTGGATGCCAACACTATAAATGTAATTGGCTTTCGGGGCTTTTCTAACTTTCTTCTTTTAGAGGGAGGTGACTGAAAAAAGCAACAAAACAACTGAATTACATACAAATATCAGAAATGTGCAATACTAATGGGATGGCTTTAACACAAAGAGAATCTGCATCATACCAATGTCAGTACAGTAGAACCGTTTATCCAACCCTCCCTCAACTGGCTCTCCGCATTGACTTTGAACCACCAAAACTCCAGGGCCAAAAGCAAGCAATCTCTTCCATGATCACTAGATGGCACTGCAGCATCACATTTTCCCATTCCCGTTTATCCAGAGTTTTGATTATCTGATCTGGCCCTGGTCCCAATTAGACCACATAAGCAGTGTTCTACTGTAATACCATGTACATTCACTGTCATGGCCTGTGACTCACGTAAGCCCTCAAGAGGGTTTTAAGTAGAACTTAAGAGGTGCATATGCTTTGTACTGGCCTGCCGCACAGGGATGAAAGAATCAATAGCTCTTTCCTTCAGCTGCCATCTCTCAACAGATTACTAAAAGTGTGGCTGTTGGTACTACACATGAAGCCCTAATATTTTGATTCTGATCACGTACAGGTGTATCACTGCATCTCTCTTATAAAATTAGTTACTGAAAACACCTGATTTTACAAAGTACATACATGTGGCTCTAAAAAGGGGAAGCAGGGTTTGATTTACTATAGATCATTAACAAGCTTCAGTTCAACTTACAGAAGTGAGTGTAAGGATCTGGACATTTTCCAGTGTTCAAAAGGGAGCAATTTTTTACTGCTAAATCCTTATTTAGGCAGTGAAATGGAAGTGGTCTGATTTTCAAGAACCTGCAGCTCACATTGAAGCTCATCAAAGAGGCCTTGCTGGCCTGATTTATAGGCTTGGCAGAACGAACACGAACACGAACACACACTTAACAGAGAATGTTAATGTTTAGTTTTAAGCTTTTTAAAATTTTTTATCCAGTTACCTTTTCAAAGGTGTCAGAAAGTATGGGTGGGGTCAGATAATTATTTAATGAAAATAGATGTTGAGAATCAAAATGTTGAAGCTTTATGACCGTTAAAACACAAATTGTCACCAATGTGATTGACTGACAATATCCTGTAATATTCTGAAGAAACTTTATGGAATTAAGTTAAACTTTACTGAATTAGGATTAATACCTTTGAGGTACATTGTATTAAAATGCAGTCGTGTATGTATTACTGTGGCAATGTATATATTTCCAAGGGAAGGGTTAACAGAAGAACAGTAGGGGGTAACTAAGCAAATTCACTCAGGTTGTAATATTCCAAAGAAGCCACCCCCTGGAGAGGTGCACATGTACCAGTTCAAACTGGATTCTCCAAATCCAGACAAAGAAAGAGTTTCTGGATAAATAGCCTGGTTTTAAACTGGCTCCTGGCCTTCTTCCTGATCCAGCAAACAGACAGGACCCCTGGTCCACAGAGGGCTCCAATTTTTAGGGTAGGGTTGGAAGGACTGGGCTTACTGAGGCTTCATAATACTGGGGGCTTGTTCTGAGCTGAAGCAGAGATGAACTTATAACCACATGGAATCCCCCTTGGGTGGGGGGTTTGAAGGACTGCTCCTGTCAGAATCCATGTTAGGGTTGGAGTTAACTCTGGCAAGTTTATTAGATGTGTGTAGGTCTTTATCTTGTTTTTAATACGTTTTTTCTGTAATGCTTTTTACCTGAAGTATCAAGTAGGTTTGCATAGAATGTGCTGTGTGGTACCTTATAATTGCACCTGTTAGCCACCTCTAAAGAGAAAGCAAGCAGGATCTGCTCGGGCAGCCTGTCTCTGCTGGGGATAACAAAGTGTAGGCAGGGAACAGTGCAGCCTGGAAATACCCATCAGAAGGAAGAGGGGTGCATTTCTCCACTCAGGAGAGGCAACTGCTGGGCAGCTGATGGCCTGAGTGTGGGTGCCATTGCTGGACCATAGAGGGGGAATACAGGAGCAGTCGCCCTGAACAGTGATAAACATCACATCAAAGTATACAAAATAAATATCATTTCAAGCAGTATTTTTCTTACTTTGCCTATCTGTAAATTTCGATCATCAAAATATTTTGTCAGTTTGTGTATGGTTAAATGGATGTTTATCAACATTTACTGATAAAAATGTAAGCCTATTTATAGGTACGTCTGGGTTTGATACAAACAGCAAGTGACTTTTGACGGATGGACCGGGGAGCACTACAAGGCTTTAACTAACTATGGAGCAGGTTTGTGCTGCCATGAAGGAAATATAGCTCAGACAACCATTTTACACATCCTATACTCTAGGCTGCAGGAGAATAGCTGTGTTGTAGAGGATATAACTGTTAAACTCACTCCCAAATAAAGTAATGACCATGAAAAACAAACCAAAACACTGGCACTTACAGGCACACTGACATCATCATAGAAACTCCATGCCAGTGCCCACCTCATGGTACGGCCTTGACAGAATTCAGTGTGGGTAACTTTAGGAACCTACATGAAAGAGAAACTTGGTCAGGCAGCCATTAACTTTCATCTCAAGTTAATTAAGTGTCATTCTGTTTTACACATATTACTGTAACTTCAGATCAGTTCCAAATTAAGGTTTTGAACCAACAATGTCAAAGTGAAATAGTGGCCATTTATCACACCAAAGAGCTTTACCAACAATAGAATAGGAAACCTAAATCCTCAAGAATTAAACTCACTTTAGGAACCATGGTGTAACAGAATACGAACAGGATAGGCTAGGAGCTCCCACGTTCTAATTCCAGCTCTGCCTCTGCCTTACTGGATGGCCTTGGGCAAATCACCTTCCTCCACTTCTGCAAAATGGGGATACTGCAATATCCATCTGAGGTAGCTATGGTAGTGCCCTCTTCCACTCTCCACCACACAAGGCAGGAGACCCTACCACCATCACCTCCCCTGTAGGTGGCCTATGAAAGACACCAGGTTTCCCTGGTGAAGCAGAAGGAATATCTCATCTACACACATATACCCTGACATTTAAGGAGATCCGTGGGACAACCCTCTGGTACTTGTTTCGTGCCCTCGGGCTGAGTGTTTGGTAAGGGGAGGCAATAACTCTGGCTTGAGAGATTCAGTGAAATAGCTGGGGGACAGAGAGTGAGAGCGCAAGCTCATGGAGATGGATGATACGGGTAAGTTTTTCTACCAAAAGTATTAAGAACACAGAGGGTGGATCAAGCTTATTTATGAAGAGTGAATTTAAACATGGGGTTAAATACAAACAAATTAACAATAAGAGACCGAAAAATACCCTCTTCCTTCTCTTTTGTCAATTTAGATAACACGCTCTTCAGAGCAGTGGCCTTATTTTTATTTGCATTCCAGTAACACCTAGAGGCCAACAAGGCCAGGGCCCTATTGTGCTACGGTGCTGTAAGCAGAGATGGCAAGTGACAGTGTCTGTCCCAAAAACCTAACAAATCTAAAGAGGCAAGACGTAACAGATGGATGAGACAAGTGAGCAAGGGTGGAATGAAGGGGGCAAGGTAACAAAAAAAAGATATGCACAATACTTAGCCAATCAAAAGCAGTGATTATTTGCCACCTGTCCAGCCATTATCTGGTTGTATTTTCTGGGTTTTGGTGTCTGACATCACTGAGTGAGGCGGGCATGAACCTTACTGTATGGTCAGGTTGGTACGGCAGAGCTAGCTGTGAAGTGCTTTGAGAGTACAGACTAGACGTTTTTGGGTCTGATACAGTGGAAGAGGGAAGCCAGAGGAGGGACTAAACACAGGGTGAAAAAGCAATGAACCAACATGATCTTAGTAGCAGTAACCTGGATGGATTTGAGGGAAGTGAGGCTGCAGGCATCAAGGTGAAAGGAAAAGGAGATTGCAGTAGTCAAGGCAGGAGAAGATTACAGTATGGACAAGAATTTTGGCAGTGTGGGTACAAAGGAGAAGTCAGGCTTGGAGATGTGCAGAAAAACACATCATGATTTAGACACAGCCTGGAATTGTGGGTCAAAATAGGGCTGACTCAAAGATGAAGCCAAGATTACAAGCCTGAACAACAGAGACGATGGTCATGCTGTCTACAGTGACACAAAAGCAGAGAGAGGGGAGGGTTTTGAGGGAAGACCAGGAATTCCTTTTGATTATGTTAATCTTCAGTTGATGGCTGGACAACCACAAGGAGATGTTAGAAAGACAGGTTGAGATTTCAGTATGAAAGGAGCAAGAGAGATTTGCCAGTCATCATCAATATGGTATTCAAAGCCATGTTTGTGTAAGAGATTATTCAGAGAAAAAGGTAAAAAAGGAGAAGTGGAGGGAGACCAGGACAGAGCTCAGACATGGTAGGATTGTGAGAAGAGTAAGATCAGCAGTGTCAGAGGCAGCCAACAGGTCAAGGATGTGAGGATAGAGTACAGGCCCTGAAATTTGACCAGCAAGAAGTCATTAGAGACCTCAGAAATGGGGAGAGCCATTTCTGTGAAATGTAGAGGGTGGAAGGCATGAAATTAGACAGAAATTATGGAGTTATAGGAGAGGAATTAGATAGGACTAGCTGAAGCACTTCAATTCTTCAAATCCCTTATTTTAGTGAACTGGATCTTTGCAATCAAAAGCAGTCTTAACTGTCCATATATTTTTTTAAAAAATAATTTCCAAGTCTTTTAAAGGATTTATTAACATGTAGAAGTAGTCATGCATTCCATGATTTTCCATTTATCTCCCCCCAAACATACATTTAAATAAAAAATTCTATCCTGGGAGAAGATGCTGCCAGAAACATTTTTGTGGGTGTGAATTTTGCTAGCTACTCCTTGCTAGTGGCAGATAGTGCTATACATCTCTCTGTCAGCGAATATTTTACTTCTGCCTATTTCCCACATGTAGGATGATGAGAATTAGATCACCTCATGCCTGTGTGTTAAGTGGAGGTCACTCTGCCACTGAATAACTAGAGCTGTACTCAGACTCTGCTGCTTCTAAGAGGACCCACTGAGACAAGGCTGTGCGTAGAAGAAGTAAGAAGCCTGGTCCCTCAGACCCAAGGAGCCAATTAAGTGTTCTGTTAGTCCATAGATCATCAAGTAATTTACTAATAAGGACTCTTGATACACGTACTGTCATCATACTGAATTAATAAGAATCAATATATTTGTAGCATACAAATTAACTGAGGAAAAACAGCGATTGTATGATTTACTTCTGATGTCAATGGCACTACTTAAGAATCTCAGCTACTTACATGGCCCTAACTACAGACATTAAAAACTGTGCTTAATTACAACCCAATTTCTTCAAATATAACAAGACTGATTTTCAATTAGTTTTAACTATATGGAAAGTTTGAATGATGATCCTGACATTTGTAAGTAAGTGGACACACAAGTTTTTTTTTTTAAAAGGCTCTGTTTAATTTAACAGATGCTCTTGTAAATTCTCAAAAATTCAGTAATCAAAAGAGCAAGTGCTGAAAACTTGAAGAGGATACAGTGCCTTCTCATATAAGATGTTGAATCCCTGTTTTAAGTTCAAAACACTGCTTAACCTCAATTTTGGAGTTGCTACCAGTGCCTCCAGAATACAAAAGCACCTTCAAAAGAACTATAATTCAGTTACTTGCAAGTAACTGTTCTTTTTAAGGAACAAAGCAGGTAACACAAATGCACAAGTATCAGGAAACAGTATATGCAACTCTTTTGGGGGGGGGGGGGAGAGAACAACTTACCCCCTGGATTCGAAGTTCCTCTTTTAATGGAGCTAAACTGCATTTTTTTCCCAGCATACAGCTATACCACCTGTGGACAACATTTTACATCAAGGTGTTTTAGAAAAAGTTCAACTAAAAATGGAAACTAACTGCAAAGACTGTTCATACAGAAGTCTGGAACTATCACAGGCAGTGAAATGCTCTTCAATTAAAAAAAGGAACAAACCCATATATGCAACATGATTTGGGAAAGTGGACAAACTAGGAGACCAAGCAAAAAAACCACTGGGAAAGAAATCCACCTGGATTTTTTCTAAATTAGATTTTGGGTAAAAAAAAATTTTTGTAAGTGTCTAAGCAACTTTGACTGTCTCATTTTCAAAAGTGACAGTGTGTTTTGAAAATGGTACTCTTTACACTACTTTGTTTCAACCTTTCAATTTTAACTTTTCAAGGAATGAAGAGGGAAGAGAACAGTAACAAAACAAGAGCTTGTGCCTGAAAAAATAGACACACTCCCTGGTAGCTCTGCTTCTGAGAAATTTAGGTATATTAATTGTGCCCATATTCAGCTCTCTAAATCCATATATCACCAGTGGGCAAACAGAAGGATGAGGGCATAGAGGATTATCCTGCCTCTGGGAGCTCATCATCTCCTTTGCATCCAGGTCTCAGAGACCCTTCCAAAGGTAAAGTCTGTGTTCATTAGCAGAATTTCCCAAAATTCCTTTACAAGCACTTCACCCCTTCTCCTCCAAATGTTTTGTGGTTGAGGCCAAATGGAATAATTTGTAAGTACATTGTTAAAATTGCATACCCAAAGAGTTTTCAATTACTGAAACGCAGAACCCTCTACATTCTTTAAGCAGCTTCTCTGAGAAATAAAAATGCTTTAAACTTAAGATGGGTACAATTATGAGATAAATAAAACTAGTCTTCATGCTGCAGTGTGAATAATCTAATAAAACCAGAATTCAATTGAAAAAAGGATTCACAGATTTTTTTTAATAAGGCCAGAAGGCACCATTTATGATCACCTAATCTGACCTCCTGCATAATAGGCCAGATAATTTCACCCATTAATTCCTGCATTAAACCCAGTAACTTCTGGCAGAACTATAGCATATCTTAAAATCAAAATTGGATAGCTTTCTCAAGACATCAAAATGCAGAAGTATCTACCACACTCCTTGGTAAATTATTCCACCGGTTCATTACCCTGTTGAGAAACACCTTTGTTTTCTCCTATTAATTGAAATGATCTTTCTTGTGGCATTCATCTCTACAAGAGGGATCAGTGAGTATAATGCCCTTGTAAATCAAGGAATCATCTCTTTCCTGACAATGCAGTACTACAAGCATCCTTATCAACTAAATTAGGACACCTTCACATCACTTGTCCCAAGCACTCTCATTCTAAAGAGGAAAGTTGGTACTGCCTGGATAGCTGTAACGCCATTAAAATTGCACCTGAATAGGTCAAATCCTCTCAGGAACATGTATTTTTTTAAATTTCTTTAAACCTAGCTCCTGTTGGCCTGAGCTACTTTTGAATCTTACCAGTGGAAGTGTTATCAGCTTTCCAGTAAGGGTACATTCTACAAGATTTATTCCCACATCTTGGACAGAAAGAAACACAGCATCTTCTGAAGAGGTCTGCAAACTGAGCAACTCTCCATTCTTTTTCAAAGTACTACAAAATGAATATGTTTTAATATAGCCAAACACTAGGAATAAAGATTATAGAGTATACTTTCAGAACTGTATCCTGGAAAGCAGGTAATCTAGAAAAAGGTATTAGCCACCTGAACACGAGTTCCCAGTGCAATATTCTGGCTAAAAAAGCTAACTCGATCCCCAGGCATGTAAATAGGGGAATATCAAACTGGAGAAGGGAGGCAATAGTACCTCTGTATACGGCTCTGGTGAAGTCATTAGAATACTATGCCCGGTTCTGCTGTCCACATTTAAAAAGGAAGTAAAACAACTGGAGTGTTCAGAGAAGAACTACAAGTATGATCTATGGTCTGGAAAAAATGCCTTACAGTGAGAAATTAAAGGAACTCCATCTATTTAGCTTGTTGAAGAGAAGGTCTGGAAGTGATGCTCATTTACCTACAAAGGGGAGATATGATACTAAAGGGTCATTAATCGAGAAGACAAAGCTGTGACACGATCCAATGGCTGGACGTTTAAAATCGGCATTATTCAACCTGGAAAAGGACATGCAAGTTTTTAATTGTGAAGGTGATAAATCATTGGAACAGACTACCATGGGATGTGAAATCCTTCTTCCTAGGGAGTCCTGAAATCAAGACCAGGTATCTTTTTAAAAGATGTTCTATTTCAACTGCAAGTTGCTGGACTAGAAGCAGGAATCACTGAGTAAAGTTCTTTGGCCTGTTTTATGCAGGAGGTCAGACCAGATGGTCATAATGGTCCATTCTGCTCATAAAATCTATGAATCTGAAGAGGAGAGCAGCTGTCATCTGCTCCATTTTATATAAAAATTGTTCTTTGGACATTAGACAGGTTACTAATGTGTCTCAAATGAGATAGTGCAATGGCTCTCAACCAGGGGTACATATACTACTGGGGGTATATAGAGGTCTTCCAGGGGGTACATCAACTCATTTAGGTATTTGCCTAATTTTCAACAGGCTACATAAAAAGTATTAGCGAAGTCAGTGCAAACTAAAATTTCATACAGACAATGACTTGTTTATACTGCTCCATATACTATACACTGAAATGTAAGTACAATATTTATATTCCAATTGATTTATTTTATTACATGATAAAAATGAGAAAGTAAGCAATTTTTCAGTAACAGTGTGCTGTGATACTTTTGTATTTTTATGTCTGATTTTGTAAGCAGGTGGTTTTTAAGTCAGGTGAAACCTGGGGGTGCACAAGACAAAGACTCCTGAAAGCTTCCTTGACGTATTGCTATTAAAAAAAGAAAGATGATTGTGTCACATAAAATGGATTTTCATCCAAAACAAGAAGGTCCCAGTTAAAGTCCCTCCCCTGTGATTCCCACAGCAGGGTTGAGGGGAGGAGGGTAGTTTCCTTAACAACTCCAGTCCTTACCGCAATCTCTTTTTAAGCTGCAGACTATCATGGATGATTCTTTTGACAAATTCTAGTTCTCCCCCTTCAGCCATGATCTCTGTGATCCCCCCAGTGTTCACAGAGCTGGGAGGGGGGCGTCGAGGATTTCGAGAATTTACTCCCTGGATAGGAAAGAAAGTGTGTGAGGTTTAAACCATTAATGAACAATTTCCTTCCTTATACATTGCTGTCTCCAATTACATTCTGCCAGGTGGTAATGCTATCACACTGCACCCCTTCCTCATATGGGGAAACACTAACAACATATTTTTAAACTTAACAATGTAACAGTTATTACTCCCTGTCTCTATCCATCTATTGTACCTGGTTTTATATTTAGATTATAAGCTTTTTTGGGCAGAGAATCTTTTTGTTCTGTTTTTGTAGGGAACTTAGCACTATGGGGTCCATGATTTGAGCTCCTAGGTGGTATGGTAATACAGATAATCGAGCAAAATCTATAGTCTCAGCTACAGAAAAAAAGTTACTCTCATATAGCATCAATATATTGCTAAATTTAAACATCTGATTCCAAAGCACCTTAGCACATGGTCACATCAGAAAATTACAACCCAATGTTTAAATGTAAAGTTATTTAGCTAACTCCACTTCTTCCCCTGTATTTCTAAAAGCTAAAGTTGTCACTATGGAGGTTAAGATTCTAAGTTTCTTACTGTGGTTAGAGGCAGACTAGTACCACAATGGCGGAGCCAAGTGCTATGACATTACTAGCATCACTGTGGCCCATTAGCCCCTCTATTTGTTCTACCACAACAGAACATGCACTAACACTAGGTCCATGGTGACTGCCTATTCTGTGTTAAATCTACTGGAGAGAGAACAATTTGAGTACAACTAATGGAAGAATGCCATAGGTCAATCCCTACTTCAGAATTAAAAAAAAAAAAAAAAAAAAACACATTTAAGTTAATCTTTTATGGATTGCTGACTTGGGTGGGTTTTGCAATGTTGCTTTTTTTTTTTTTTTTTAAATAATCAAAAGCGATACATATATGAAATGACAGCTTAAAAAGCCCAGAGACAAGGTTTTTCACTGTAAGCCTTTAATCTCTTGAGGTATCATTACTCTCCCACCAGCTAAAAAGAGCCGAAACGAGTCAGTACAAAATTCAATTTATATAAACCAATATACTGTACCTTGGCTTCCAACTGGTTGGCAAAAAAGGGAGGGTTGCACATGCAAAAGTCATAAATGATCTCAGATTCCTCTTTTAATGCATCCATTAGAAGGGTCTTCTGTGGTACTTTAACAACTAGCAAAAAAGGAGGATGTTTCATTGATAACGAACTAAAATTAACTCTAGTGTTATCAAAGTATTTTTAACACTTCCTTTACAATATAATTAACATATTGTACAATATACCAAACAGCAAACAAACATTTTAGCTTCATCGAACAAATGAAAAAGCATATAACCAGCTTTTTTTTATAACTGCTATCAGAGAACTGGAAGAATTACTTTCAGAGCGATAGCAGCGGCTCCATAGTTATGGTTGCAATTGAGTTTTCATTATAAATCTGATTTTGGCCCCTCAAATTGCCATGTCTCAAAACTGATAGTCTAGGACTGAAGCAGAGAGAATTTTTCTATGAAATTTGAAGTGAATTGTATGTGAAGTTCCAGAATTATTACACCCTAAAAATAGGTCCTCACAGTTCAACACTTTTAACTTTCTACCATTTTATTTTTTAAAAAGGGAAGGAAGGATAGAGACAATACCTAGTTTGCCAGATTCCTCTATGTGAGGTGTAGTGCACAGGACCAAACTTTAGTTAAAGTCTAATAAGATTAATTAACTTTTGAATCTGAAATACTTAAGCGTGAAACAAGGAAGCTCTGCTATTGTAGGCATGTGTGGGGGTCAGGAGGAGGGGGCCAGAGATCAATGTCCACCCTCCCAACATAAGCATTATGCGCACTGGGGCACAAGGCGTAGAAGAGTCACAGGAGGCCACACACAATCCCACTCACATCTTAATAGCTTTGTTAGCCCCACTCCATATTTTTGCTTACACTCTGACAAGCCTAAAAACCAGGAGTGTGGGGCTGAGTGAACCCCCAAGGACCTTTTTATGCAGGTTTGTGGGCTTTGATGGGTGTCCTAAGGCTGATAGGAAGAGAAGTCATGAGCCTTCAAACATTCATGAGGAGCTTTATCAGCCTCATAAGGCTTACATAGTAGAGGCGGAATCTAACGTTTGAGAAGCTGTGGAGGGAAGAAAAGGGATAGAGTCTCCACTTCCTGCAACCCTCTCCAGGAGGATCAAGGTAGAGGAGGGATCTCCCATTTCCATCCTACCAGCTGTATTTCCTCCTCACTCCCCCACTTCTTGCAGATCTCAGGGAGGAAAGGCCCAATCCAGAAGACATTAAAAGATCAATATGAGGAGAAAACCACACTCCTACCTGTGGTGCATGAAGCCCTGATCCTGAGGACCTACAAAGATTAACTTATTAAAAGATAAACTTATTAAACTTATTGAAAAATAAACTTATTAAACTTTCTCTTGTGGGTAGGGGTATAGATCCCGAGAGAACGCAAAGTAGTCCCAGAGTCCTTTAGTGTGTGCAGAGAGTTGTCTGTGTTGTCAGCAAACAGCTTAGTACCATCAAAAGGGAGGTCTTCAACTATATTTTGACCTCCTTTGGAAATCCTGAGAGCTGAAGAAGCCAGGAAGCCTCCTCATAACTACCAGTGCAGAAATCAAACAGGCAGCAGTGTCAGCAGCATCGAGAGAGGACTGCAGAGATGTTCTGGTGAGCAGCTGACATTCTGCCATTATTGCCTGGAGTTGCCCTTTATTTTCTGCTGGTTGATGCTTAATAAATGAGTTCAGCTTGACATGATTTGTATGATTCTATTTAGCAATTAAATCATGGTAGTTGGCTATTCTGAATTGTAAAGTAGCTGATGAATATGATTTTCTACCAAACAGGTTGAGGAGCTTAGGATCCTTGTCACTGGGCGTGGATTTACTATGGTGCTGCCTCCCATGTTCATTAACCGCATTGACCACCAAAGAGAATAAAAATTCTGAGTCCTGACATGGAACACAATATCTCTCTCTTGAATGTAGGCAGAATTGTGGCCATAGTGTGCCAGATAGCAAAGTCCTTCTGGGCCCTAGAAAAGTAACAGGCAAGACAAAGCGTACAGATGAAGCTGTATGAAAGATGTCAAGCAGCTTATAATGTAATTCTGTGACCTCAAGAGGAATCTGCAAAGAATCTGCAATTCTCTTGACAAGGTCCTGAAACTGCTTGAAATCATCCACCAGGGATGGAGAAGTTGGCATAACAGCTTCATGAAGAGATGCTGGCTGATGGAGAGATGTTTTCATTAGCCCTAGCTTCCTGTTCCTCAGAGGTTTCTTCCTGAGGTTCCAGTCTTCCAGAGAGAGAGGTTGATGAAGACTGTCTGTCAGGATCACAACAAGGGCAGATGGGACTAAGGGTCAGAGCAGGGTAAACCTGAGGCTGGGAGTAGTGGAGGAGTTTGTAGTCAGGTTCCAGGCCGGGGTTGATATCAAAAGTCAGAGTCCAAGTCTGGTTTCAGGATCCAGCTCAGAAGGTGAAGTCCAAGTCAAGCCAAGGTCAAAGCCAGGAGTTCAGAAGCAGGGAGCTGAAATGGTCATGGTAGCTACAGAAGATGTGATGTTGCCCGGACGCTTCCTGGAACACCTCTTTGGTTTATATAGGGTGGGGAGCCAATTAGGAGCCATGAGGCTGCTGCCTATCAGACCCCTTGAGGTGGAACTTCCCATGTTCTTTGTCCACAGCAGATCACGGGGTCATGAAGCGCAAGCTGGTTACAGCTGCTGCTGGGTGGCAACATGGCGATGCCAGCAGCCTGGCAGCTTTACAGGCCCAGGTTCTAGACCTGTGGGGTTGTACACTATCTTTGTAACAGGTGGTGCTTGAGGCCCTAATAAATTGCTGGTGATAGGCCACTCCAAGGTCCCAGTATAGCCAAGGCGGTGGTGCATAAGGTATGGTTCACAAACTATACCAATCTCAGAGACCTGTGGAAAAGACCTTGCAAGGTGACACTGAGTCAGCGAGGATTAAGCAACCAGCAGGCTGAATGACCCAAAAGCCACCCTTAACGACACATTAGAAGAGTATTGAAATTGTAAACAGAACCATTCCTTTTAGGTAGCTAGCAAAGCTATGTTAAATAGACTAGAGTCCTTGAAACGTAAGCCTGTATTGTTAGAGAATTAAGAGTAGATACTAGTTGTATTTGTCTGTGTTTACTTATGTCTTTTTTGAAGTTTTAACGATGTGATCTAATTAGCTTATAGATGCTAAATTTCTGTTCCTGTCTATCATGTTTCATTACTGCATTCTACAGAGTCAGAGATCGAAAGGGGATATTACCATTTAGTTGGGACTTGTAGTGCCAAGACCAATTAAGACAATATTATCTTCATTTCTCTTTTAAGTTTGTAGTAAACCACCTGTGAACTGCTTTATGGTTAACTGCCTTAGGCTAATGAATGCACCTAAGTTACCAGTGTATGCCTAGGAAACACATTAGCTTCAAAGCAATGATGTACTTTACCTATTCTTCATTCAAGGAAAGCCTCCTGTAATCATTTGCTGTGAAGAGGCTTATCCACTGAACTATGGCTATAAAGGAAGTTTCGGACCTGATTCTTGCTATCTCGATCTGCTTAAACTTTGTCAGGGAAAGTCTAAATCACAAAACTGAGTTCTCCAGGTTACTCTGGATCCACCCTGAAAAGTCTCATGGAAGAATTTAAACAAACTCTGTACATAGACTGCATATTGGACTATAACCTTTCAATTTGATCCAGAAGGATTTTACAAATCAGCAGCTTCACTGTATACAGACTAACATGGCTACCCCTTTGTAACATCTCTGCTATGAAACTGACCTAAGAACTTTATTCGCATCTGTATGTATAGTGACCTTTAACCATAGCAACTCTCTTTTCTTTATTAATAAATCCTAAATTTATTAGGATTGGCTGTAAGCATGTATTTGGGTGAGATCTGAAATATTCATTGACCTGGTGGGTAAGGTATCTGATTTCTTGGGACTGCTAGAATTTTATATACGGTGAATAAGATTTTTTAGTAACTCTCACTATATTAGATTTGGCTGTCTGGGTGGAAGCCAGAGGCTGGATTGCTTAAAGGGCTTCTTGATAACCAGTGAGATATTACAGGAGCTGTTTGGTTACTGGCTTGGTGAAATCTAATTACAGAATAAACCACCAGTTTTGCGGCTTGTCCGCCCTATTCTTTGCAGTCTGACCTGGCTGAACATTCTCAGTATGCCCCCTCCAGGGAACACAGTCACACACCCATATTCAGGAGACGGAAGAAAGATCTTCATCAGAATCCTCCTCTTCAAAATCATTCTATAGCAGTGGAGCACTGGAAGAAACATGAGATGAATCTGTCAGTACCAGGCAAACATCCAGAGTCCTGGAAGTCCTCGGTAGCGGGAGTATATCTGAGCTGAGCAATGGTGTGTCAGGCATCTCAGATGCAGCAAGGTCTCAGGGAAAGCGAAACTCATGCAGTACCAGGAGTGTTATCGGTACCAGGTCCACGGTCTACACCCACGGTACCTGAGGAATCAGAAGCCAGAGGAACTAGGGTACCGGGCTGGAGAGCAGAGGGAGCTCAAAGTGACTGGAGTCATCAGACACAGGGACCTCTGAGGTAGATTCCCTACCTGGAGAACTCTAGGGATGATCTTTGGGAATCTTATGAGAATAATCTTGGGTCTTCCTCTTAGATACCCTTAAGAACTGTATTTCAGAGGCAGCAGACTTACTCAAAGACCAGAGTACAAAGAGGTCCCCTGACCAGGGTCAGAAGCCAGGTGCAGCAAGTTCTCCATCATGAGAAAAGTTTTATCTCTGTTTTTTTCTGGTTCTAGATTTTAATGCCAGACAGAATTTGCACTTTTGGAAAATATGAGATTCCCCAAGAAAATGAATGTACCAAGAGTGTCCGTCACTCACCAAGATCGCATCTTAGCATGACAGGCAACTTTTGAAACCAGAAAACCAGGCATGCCTGCCCAGTAAAGTAAAACTCCAAGGAGGGGAGACACTATCTAAAAGCTATATAATGTAAGGGTTGTTTTTTTTTTAAAAATACTACAGCTAAGACTACTAAATACTTACTACTAAGAACAACTATAACAAACTAACTACTAAAACAGCTAAGGGGACACAGTTAAGGTAAAACTCAATATGGACAACTGCTAAAACTCCATCTCACGCTCAGGCAGTTGAGAAGGAACTGAGGGTGGTTAGCCCACACAGTTCTGTATAATAGAAGGGAGCATGAAACTGAGTAACTTGCATGCACAGGCCGAACAGATATTGCCATGAGAAATCTCCAATCAAAGGCGCAGGGGGATAAGTGCACCTAGAGTGGAGCACTCATAGGGACACTACTGAAAGAAGAAATTGCTATTTACACAGGATTCCTTAAAGCATAATTACCCATCAAAACTGTAAGTAACTGGCAAAGAATTGTACTGTAGCCACATGAGCAACATCTCAATCAGGTATGAGAGGATATCCAGGTTGACAGTCACTTTCAGGGGGCATTCCTGCGTTACTGAGAGTTACCCACAGAGAGATTGGCATAGCTATGTTCCGGCTGACTAGTGCAAAAGGCAGGGGCAGAGAATTCAAGCCCAACAGTTTCACAGTGTTGGGTGGATCCCTTTCAGCCAATATCCGACAGCATGCCCCACAGATCCTATACCTTTATTCAAGGCTCCACTGAATGGCGGGCCTCCCTCTTTCTAGCCTGTGGATGACCTTGTTACTTCCCTTAGCTGATAAGCTAGGCTTTAGCCCTATCATTCATCACCTGAGGCACCCTCCCTGGCCAAATGACGTCTGATGGCGTGGTCCAAAAGCACACCATTCAGGGTATGGCCACAACTACACCAACAGCAAAGCTGTTCCCAGCACGGAAGTATGGATCTGGAGCTCCCAAGGAGTATAGGAGAACCAGCAAAGAACATGAGAAAACTAGGAAAAGATTACCATCAAAACTCAATGGTCTATGGACTTTCCCCAGAGCTGAACTGCAGAGCTGCTCACTGTAGCAAATGCAGCAAGACTGATGCAGAGACATTTTCCAGAATCTTACAAGGGGAGCAGTTCAGGTGCCAAGACGTGTCAACTATCAGGTGCCTTGAGGTGACTGTGGATATGGTTAAACCTTCAGTCATGACTGAAGACTAGAAGATTCTCTGCCAACAAAAAGGAGGAATTTGAAGCAGTACACATGGCAGTGGCTGTACAAACTGATTTAGAGATAGCAATCCACACGTAAGGGGCAGCATGGAACAGTATGAACTGTTATGTTTATATCAAATATTACATACACAAAACACTGATCAGTACCTGCAACCTTAACTTCATTTTAAAGATTTTTGTATGGGATTACCATGTAATATGCAGAAATCTGATTAGCCACATGCATCAAAAGTCTAGAACTCTCCAGGCTGGTTTAGTAATTAGAGTGAATTAGATTTTTTGTTAAGTTTTTACACCAACTGCGGCTGTCTGATTTCAATGGGGAGGGGCTAGCAATCTGTGGATACTTTTTGCTACACCAAAAGCAGGGTATCATATATTTGGCAGAACTGTAAATTCTCAATAGCCACTGAACAAATCAAAGATACATCACTGTATCTGTTGAAAACAGGAGAAGTGGAAACGTCAAAGGGGAACAAAAGCTAATTAATTATTATTACATGGTACCTTTTATAAGATCAGATAAGTTATTCTGTTCCACATTTTTCTTTGCATAATTGAAGCACATATCATCCACTTCTGTTGCTAGGAAATACCAGCCATTCAAAGTGGCTCCAAGTAATGGATATATGCAAGATGCCCCTGTACCTGCAAATAAAAAATAGGCTAAATTAGTGAAACAAGTAAAACGTCAAATCTAATTTAAGAAATAATCACACAGTGTATGATGTACACTTTTCTATGGTTACTTACAGCAATGAACTTCAATATTAAATACTAATCAACATTTTACCAGACAAGTAGATATATCCCTGTATTTTCTAATTAAAAACTAGAACATTTTCAAACATGCATTTCTTTTACAGAACATCCCTTATTCTAGGCCTAGCATGGTAACTCAGTGACTGAAGATTTTTCTTCAGCAGGTTTTTCTACAGGAGTGAATAACTAATTCATACTCTAGTGACCAAGTATATTTCTAATTATTCAGAAGACAGAGAAATTACAAAAATATTTATCTTCTGCATTTCTCAATCTCTATTAAGCCACTTTAGTGACTGTATGACTGTACCAGCCACTAGAACAGGAACGTTTTTCCCCTTTAGATTTGGTTATTTCTTAATGCTAACAGTTTTAACTAAAAAAGTCTGGTTCCCAAAATAAACTATATAAACAATAAAAGCCAGGTACATACTTAACTGATGGTTTCTGATATGGAAGAGAAAATCTTCTTAGCACATGGCACATTACAAAGTGACCCATCATTGTCCAAATTATAAGTTATGGCTCCCCTAGATTACTTGTCACTAAGAATTACTGAAAACACACAGAGACTAGTTTATGTGGCAGGAGACTTTGACTGTGCCCTCAAAGGAATGCTTAAGAGTGACCAAAACACAGGACAGAAGGGGGGGGGGGGGGGAAGAAGAATGCCTCTTACAGCTACCAAAACATCTTATAGAAATGTAATGGGTAGCTGTATTAAGAGAATGACACCAGAATGAGATTATACTTTTTCCGCTGGTAATGAAGTCCTACACTAATAATGATTTTTTTTTTAAACTGTCCACTGTGACACCTTGTGTCTGAAACCCCCCCCAAAAAAAATCCATATTCACCAATGTCATGTAATTATGATATGTTCTTTGCAAGGTACGCCTTGTTTGGTGGTATTTGACACTAAAGAAAGCAAATGAGACCCATCCACCTACCAAATACATGTAGAAATGAGAATCTAGATTCAAAAAGAGTGGATTGATCAAAAAGCAACAGTAAAATTTGTTGCTATGCAACATATAAGGAATCTGACTCACATGTGCAAAAGCAAAATCAATATAAAGAGTAAATGATAATTAAGGTTAAGATTTTGTTACGGTTATTTTTAGTAAATCAGAGACAGGTCATGGGCTTCCACAAATTTTTGTTTACTGCCCATGACCTGTCCCTGAATTTTACTAAAAATAACACAAACACAAACTGAAGAATGGACAAACCTGGTCAAACAGAAAGTTGTCTAAAACCCAGCATTGGATACATACCTATGTCAATTCCCCGTCTAAGAGCCTGTTTATCAGCATCTTGATGACCAATTAGATCTTCCACCCAATGGATATAGTTAAGCCTCAAGGGAACAGTAGGAATAAGCCTCTCCAATGGTATATCAATTGTAAGTCCAAAGTCTTCTTTCAAGAGAGTACATGTCAGAGCTCTCACAGCTTCTGGATCCTTGAAATTTAGGCTGTAAGGCATAAAATACAATTAACAGAAACAATCCTTGCACTACAGTTGGCACCAAGCACATTATTTGGTTTCATATATTACAGTAACAAGTGTCTTGTAAGCAGTAACTTATTTCCTTAGTTTGTACTTTAAAAAAATTAAATATCTATATAAGGAAACTGTTGTGGTTGCAAAGGCAAGCACTCAAAATTAGGAAATGCCAGTTCAGCTATATTCTGTCCCTAACATACATGTATTTTGATTAAGGCCATATCTATATGTACAGTGACAGGGCTGTACCGATGCAGCTGTGCTGATGCAGCATATCAGGTAAGGACACAAACTCTCCCATCAGCATAAGAAAAACCACCTCCGTGAATGGCATAAGCTATACCAGCAGGAGAAACGCTTTCCCTGACATAGCGCTGTACATACAACCACCTATGTTGGTGTAATTCATGTCGCTCAGGGAGGTGGAATATTCACATCCATGAGTGACAGAGGCGGTAGTGCTGTCATTGCCTAAAGGCCTTGTTTACACTAGCACTTATGCCAGCAAAACTCGTGTCGCTCTGGTGTATGAAAAAACCCACACCCCAGAGCAACGTAAGTGTTGCCAGCGTAAGTGCTAGTGTGGACAGTGCAATGTCGGTGGGAGACACTCTCCTGGCGACGTAAGGCAGCTACACAAGCACTCTTACAGCGACACAGTTGTGCCAATGTAGTTGTGCCACTGTATGTTGTAAGCCTAGAGTAGCCCTAGGTCTAATCACTTAGGGTTTTCACCACAGGATCCCAGGCTCCTTCAGTGCAAAGTATGGAGGGGGCTCTGGGGCTGACTCAGGGCTGTGCAGCAAAGGAGACGAAGCCCATGTCTACACCTCAGAGCACCTCATAGGCACAGCAACATCACCTCCCAGAACCATGCCAGGTATGCTCTGGTACACACGGCTCCCGGAGGGGAGGGGAGGGGCAGGGGCAGGGTGGTGTTGCCCAGCGATGTTGGCTAGACTGGGGGAGGGGTTTGCTGGCACAGCAAGCCACAGCCACGCTGGAGATGGGAATTAGCTGGGGGGGGGCCCCCGCTGGCACGGTGACACCGGCCCACGGCGATAGCGGGCGGGGGCGGGACTCGCCCGCCGTGGCACAGACCCACCCAGGCCTCCGCGCTGTGGACGCGCTGCTGTGGCAGGGAGAAACCCCCTCCCCAGCCGGCCACGCCCGCGCCCGCCCGCCCGCCGGGAGACCCGTCAGGGTTCCGGGGCCGCGGCTCCCCCAGCGCCAGGCTGGCTGGCGGTGCCCGGCGGCCTACCTGGCCCGGCCGGAGAGGCTGGTGTGCACGTGCTGGCGGAAGGCCGGATACCGGGAGGCCAGGTAGGCGAAGTCGGGCGGTTTGTCCCGGTAGCGGTTCCTCGCGTGCATGGACTTGTTCAGGGCCATGGCGGGAGGCGGGGGGGGGGGGAGGTGGGGGAAAGAGAGAAGGTGTCACGGGCTCACGGCTTATTAGCGCGCGCGCGCGACGGCGGCGACGACGGTTGCCCGCAGCCGCGCTCTTGGAACCGGCCGCGCACGCGCACGCGAGCGCGAGCGAGCGGTCACGCGAACCAGTGAGGGCGTCAGCCTGGGTTATTCCATCGCAGAGCGCGGGCGGGACTCTCTCATGACGCATGCGCCCCCCTCCCTCCTCCCACCGGGCGCAAAGGCCAACCCGCCCGTCAGCCCATTGGCTGGGAGTCCAAAGGCACGTCTTAGCCGCGTTCCATTTCCCCCGCCTTCCCTCGCAGCTCCGCCCCTGGGGCTCGCGCCTGCTGGGAGCCTGCGGGAGACCGGTGACTCCGCCCACAAGTGGGGCGCGCGACTCCGGCTGGGGGCGGAGGCGTCACCGCCTGGCCCTCCTCCAGTCCTGCCTGCGCTGCGCGCCTCCTGCTGCGCGGGGACTGGAGGAGTCGAACATTGGGTGCAGTCGCGGTGGGTGGGAGCTGTGGGAAGAGCAGCGATCAATGTCGAGTAATGCAAAGTAATGCACATGGGAGCACATAATCCTGACTGTACGTACTAGTGAGGGGGTCTGTTACGATGCAAGAAAGAGATCTCGACGTCACTGCGTGATAGTTCTCTGCAAACATCCACTCCATGGGCAGTGGCACTTAAAAAGCAAACAGCAGGTTGGGAACCATTAGAAAAGGGACAGATCCTAAGAGCGGAAATATATTGCCGCTTTGCAAATCCATAGTAGGCCCACCCCTCAGAATTGCAAACTTCAGAAATTGTTCTAAGGCAGGCAAACATCCAGTCATTATCAGATCCCTTGCTACTGAACTGCAGGAACACACCCTATTCCTCCCTTCCCATTCACCCCCTAAAGATCAGATAGGGCAAAGCCAGAGTAATTCAGTTCAGGCACATCACACATGGTACTCAGATCTCTCAGCCATTTTTTTCCATTTCCCCACGGTCATCAAAACAGCAGAGTTCACCTGGACTTCATCGCTGCACTTGACTATCTGGCTACTTGACTTCTGAGACAAAATTAATGAGACACAAGTTCAAGCCATTCTTATTAGAGGCCAGGAAGCCTTCTTCAAAGCTATGATGCCAAGAAAAAGAAATTTAAAGAGGTTTAGACTAGTTCCTGTTTCTTATTTCACTTCCACCTGTCCTGGATTTCTTCTCATGTCTAATGTCATAGAAGCTGACACTGACGACTGCAAGGCATACCTACATGCCATTTCTACTTTTCATGCTCTTAGCAAAGGGAATTTCCTGTTTTGACACGTCTTATTGAAACAGTTCCTAAAAGGTCTTGGGAACCTCTAATCCCCTGATCTGGGAGCCTGCTGGCCTGTGGGATTTAAATCTGGTTTTATAGAAGGTCAGTTTGTATGAATAAGGTTGTGTACTGTTGTGGAAAAGATCACGCACCTTCTCTTTTAGGATTGGCTCAAGCAGAACTTTAATTGTGACATACACATAGGAAGCTATAGCTATAGGAAAGCCCAGACAGCACGTCCCTGTGCTGATCTCTGGAACTTCACCTTGGTACAAAATATTTCTTGTCAGCCTGCTTGCCTGTTGGTGGGACCGATGCAGGCGTCTGCCATATGACCTTAACAGGGTCCAGGAGAGCCTCATGAATAGGGAAAGCCATTCTGGACAAGATGGAGGAATGCAAAATGTCCACTAGCCTGTGGTGTGACTCTGTCATTTCTTGTAGTGGTATTCTGTGCCAGGTCCTGGAACAGTTTAAAGTCATCTGCCATAGATGACGGAAGGAGCCTCACCATCTCATCTGGCAATGATGACGAGAAGTGGTCTTGAAGAGTAAATTCAGCCTCCAGTTCCTCCCCTGCCCATTCAGGGAGTTCAGAAGCCCTCGAGGCAGCAGCTGAAGGAGGATGCCTCCGTGGTTGTTGGTAGGTCACATTAGAGGTAAGGGAGGCCTTTTGTCTTTGAACCTGCCAGAGATCCCAGTATGGTCATTGCGATGGGAAGGGACCTGGTGATTTTTACCATTGCTGCCCAAACCAGGGAGGCTATGGATCAGGAGGATGATATGCCTGGTGTCCATAGTGAAACTGGGTCCCATATGGTGGGTGAGTTGAGCATCAGGAAACCATGTCCTCTTGCTCACTTTCTGACTCCAATGACTAAAAGGGCATTGTGCAGCAGGAAGTCGTTAGTGAATCCAAGGCTCTGGGTGAACTCGGGGTCCTGGGACTGAGCAGAGGCAAGTCCTGTGTGTCAGACACCAAAAGATCTGTTGTGCACCAGAAGTCTGGTGGCATGGAAGGCGTCAGTATCAGCGGTGGTTGTCGGTGTTGAGAGGCCTGTCCTGACAGGGTCTGAGATGTGGATCTGACAGCAAGGTTCATCGGTACCTGGCATATGGCAAGCAGTAGCAATGTGACGTCTGTACCAACAGAGCCTTCCCTGGCATGGATCTTTTGTGTTTTTCGTGCCCCAACAGTACCGGTGCTTTCTTGGCTGTTCCTATTGGGTCCTTGAGCAACTTGACTTGCTGTGTTGGTACGGATAATACTGATCAAGCTGGAGATCATTTTCAACTCAATTGGGGCTCACTATGGGCACTCATGGATCTTTTCTTTAGAGGCCTTATGTGAGTGGCTCACGGGCATCTCCTTGGGATCTCCTCCCTTTGAAATAGAGGGTTGTGGTAGGGCTCACACCATGATTCAGGTTCAAGGGCTGACTCCATGGGTAGAGGCAGTTCTCTGTCTTTCCTGGAACTGAGCTTCAGTTGCTGACAAAAGCCATGCTTCTGTGGAATGTGTTTCTCTCCCAGGCAGTGAATGCACTGCGCGTGTCCATCAGTCACTGGGAGAGATTCCTTGCAACTGAGGCGCTTTTTGAAGCCCAGGGAGCCAGTCATACCCCTGTCTGACTCTGAGGGGTGGGCCCCTTCTCACAGGGGGGTGGCAAAAGACAAAGTCCTTTTCTTTTTCTTCCTTTTTTGAGGCAATGGCCAAAATAAAATGAGAAGTAAAGAAAGAAAAGAGGCTTCAAGGGAAGCTAAAAATTAGCGATTCTAGTTAATTATCCACGAGTTAATTATCCATGATCAGACAGCCAACTCCATCTCTAGCCAGGGCAGTTGAGAAGGAACTGAGGAGGGTTCATCTATGCACGCTGGCCAGCCTTGTGGCACGTGAGAAGCAGTACATGTGCGGGCTGAACGGACACTGCTGCCAAAGTTACTCTTTAATGTGTTGCCTGCAGCTCTTTGCAACATGTGATATTAAAACTCTGTGGTTTAATTATTAACCCAGCTAAGTTATTATCCAGTCCAGATGCTTTTACTATGTTATTAACTAATTGTAGTTGATAAAATAATATGTGGTCATTTTTCTGTAAGAATAATATATATACACTAAATATATCCCGTCAGACTGTTTAAATATGGATAGATAGTACTATAGGAAATGAAACAGTGAATTCACACTCCTGTGGCTCTTTTGGGTAATGGTGTAGGCCCAAAGCTGGATTCTGTTATATTGATTCTATGTGAAATACCCTTGTTCTTTTGCTACGTGGCAAACCACCACAGCAGTCTCTGTGAGGCTTTGCATTTTGAGTATGTAGGGTGATCTGTTCACTATCAATAAGTTTGTTTAAAACCACCATTATCCTGTTTGTAAAGTTACCAAAGATCATTCTGTGACATAGATATGTTTTAAGTTCACTGTTTAACGTAACATCAGCAAATGTTCTAAAACAAACAAAGTTCAATGTTAAATAAGGATGTTTTGTAATAATAATGAATGTTTGAAATTAAAAAAAATGTTATTGTTTCTGAAGGACACTTCTGTCTTCCAGTTACAAGTTTTAAGTACATGTTAAAAAATTAGGGTATAAATAAATCAATGAGCGATGTGTGTATGTGAGACCAGAGAGTGACAGGAAGAGGCACCAGCCTCGAATGTTCAGGGGAGTAAAAATAACAACCTTTACGACCCAGACGGCTGAAGACTGCCCACCCTGATGACTCTGGGATCCACCTCAAAAAACAAAATGAACTATAAAAAATAAAATGAATCATCATGCTTGCAAAACATGGATGATTGATAATCACACCAGGATGCAAATGCAGCATGACAAAGCAGAATCCGTAGAGTGGCATAAGAGCTTACCCCTATAAAAAGGGAATGAAAAGATGAGGACTTTGGGTTGGTTCTACAATCACCCTCCAGGAGCATCGGTGCGCACCGACAGACCCCTGCTCCCTCCCTCGTGTCTTAGCCACCTGGCCAGTAGACTAACACGAGTAACTAAGGCTAATAACTATACTTCATCCTTGTAGAACCTTGTGTGCGTGTGTAAAAGTGTGCAGGCAATTGCTTTTTGAAATCCTTGTATTCACAATAAACGTGGCGCATTGCCTTGTCCCCCTGAATAAGATCCTGCTGTTCATTTTATAAGTGTAACATTTTGGTGGAGAGTTGCGAAAGGGGGAACATTGGCACACATCTCAGTTATTGCATATCTGGTGTGCACACCATTATAGAAAGGTACCTTGTTTTGAAAAATTGCCACGGGCAGGGCATTGTAGTTGCGCCTGTATTTGCAGTCACCACATGAAGGAGCTCATACTACGCGACAGTCACTGCCACTCACACGTTAGGAGCTCACACTGCATGTTGAGTACTCACGCGTTAGGAGTCCGCACTGCGTGTTGAGTTTTGAAGTAAGCAGGTCCACACTCGCGTGTTAGGAGCTCGCACTGCGTGCAGAGTGTGTGAATCTATGCTGCCAGCAGATTAGGAGTTCGCACTGCGCGCTGTTTACACATTGAAACCCGGGGAATTTGTGCAGGAACATTTTTCTTGACAAAAATGGTGTGCACGCAGAAAGTTTCCCTGATATATACCCCCCTTCTTTTGCTATCTCCCTGGTATAGGAGCCTGTATGGTACCAGTGCTTTAGCAAATACAAAAACCTTTAAAAAAAATAATTGTCTAAAAATAAAATTAAAAAGAAAATCAAGTAGTGCAGGGAATAGTAAAAAGCCCAGGCCTGGAGCGAGGCAGAGCACCTGCTAATCATAACCGTTGTGAATCCCTAATTAAACTGTTAAAGAATGTTGTTGCTGTTAGTTAGCCTGTACCTTAAAATGATTTTACAAGGCCAATTGGTTGCTTCCCCTCGCACACACACTTGCACTTCTGTTTTTCTAAAATTTTAATAGAAGGAATTTTAGATACACTTTAAATGTTAAAAGTTATAGCAGCCAAAAATAATATAATAAAATTTAAATATAGTAAATAAAAAGCAAAACTAAGTAACAAAAAAAAAGTAGCTTTAACAGAAATTAATACTATAAAACATTTTAAAAATTAAACAGTTAAAAAATGTAAAACTATTCAAATGTAACAGTTATGGAAATGTTCAGAGGGTAACAGTATTATAAAAAAGAGTTCTTGGTTGAATAACATTCAGTAAAATAAAAAATGTGTGTGCAAATTTATTGTGTAAATCTGTAAGGGTTTAAGGATCTAAACCAACACTCTTGGTTTGTAAAACCCTATTTTGTTGTTTAAGATTACTTGGTTTTGTTAGCAATTAACTCTTTGGATACTTTCATGCTTCATAAAGTTCAATATCTTTTAAAGACCAAAGTCATGGCTGTAGAAAAGTCACCCAGACACAGGAAAATATGGGGGTAATTCCTCTATTTTGCCTGTAATCAGCGAGAAGATTTGTAAAAAAAATAAGTATTTTAATCAATAATCTGCCACCCCCAAAATGGGGTAGAAAAATGTTCTTTTTGTCTTTCAGAACTTCAGAAAAAGTGGGCGCCAGCAAAACAGCTAAAAAAACACCACCATAAATGTATTATTGCAACAAAGATTCTGTTTTGTGTTTTATGCTGTTTGTCTTGTTACTAATATTGTGAGGTATACTACATTAAACAAAAAAAAATCAATAAGCACTGTAAACAAATATATATCAATGTGGACTTAGTCCAAATAGAGTTGGGAAACCTTAAAGCTATATGAAATATATGGCAATGGTTAAACACTGTCATGTGGTTATTACACAAGCAGCAAATAAAAGTGGAAAATAAAACTGCTTTGGTTATTGAATGTACTGAAATGCAAATTCTCAGTTTGGCTACACTAAAACATAAAATGTATTGGGTTATATCTAAAAATATTAAAGTACTAGCCCACTTGTTAAGCAAAAAAAAAAAATCCTTGTTTAATACATATAAACATAAATGAATGCAATATATTTCTAGCATAGTAAAACCTAATTTGTTAACCAAAAAAATTGTTGTAAAAATTGCTCACCAACAGTCTGTAAAGGCAGAGTTGTAAAAAATAAGCCCACTCCCAGTATTGACCATGGGATCCTTCTGGTTGCCCCGGGTTATAAGTAAGTGGGCTAAAAAACATCCCCAAACTATTAGATGCTCAAAAATGCACTGAATAAAGCCCTCAAAAATGGGTATGCTTATCCCTACCTGCCACCTCAAAACCATGCAGTAAAAAGTATCACTAAAAACATGTATATAAAATACATTTCTTAATTTAACACGTGTTTTGTATAATGAAGTGTGTGTGTAATTCCTAAAAAACTGTGTTTTAAAACAATAAAAATATAAGACAGCCTCCAAAAAATAAATGAAAATGTAATGTAAGTAATCTTTACATCAGCAATCGTACATATTATATGCCAAAAATAAAAAATATACAAACAGTTTTAATTTCCCATTTGACAAACTTTTCTGTAAACCTTGGCCTTGATTGGTCTGATCTGACTGACCACCTACTTAAAGAGATCACAGTGACTCAGTTTTTGCAGTAAAACCAAAAAAATATTGGGAAACGCTCCATCCAGATCTCCCATGCTAATGGAGATATTTTAAAAATTGCCACAGCTAAAAAAGACATCACAGCATATCACTGGTATAATATTTTCACGGGTTTGTCTCCTACAACTAAAGGCATGTTGTCTATTGCTTTCCAGCCATTGTTAATTGTGCTAGTTCTCGGCTGTGTCTGTTTAATTGGCATGTGCATTATGTGCTGTTAAATAAAAAAACATACGCTAAACCCTAACCTCATGCTAAAATCAACCCACAGTACATAGCTTTGAGACAACTGAAAAGGACTCATTCCACTTGTTCAGTTCAAGGGTTAAAAGGGTGATAATGTAGGCCCAAAGCTTGATTCTGTTATATTGATATTGCCTTGTCCCCCTGAATACGATCCTGCTGTTTATTTTGTAAGTATAACAATGTTGATGGCTAATTTGGCTCCTGAACCACAGAGGTCTGAGTATCACTGGTGTAGACACTGTGGGCTGGTCCACACCAGCGAGTTTTGTCAACAGAAGTAAAAGCTTTTGAGATGAGGTGTACAGACTACAGAACAGTGGGGGTGTACAGACTAAAATGCTCCTCCCACCGCTGTAACTCCCCTGCTATGCCGACATAATAAAATGACCTCAACTGGAGGTGTGGGGCTTATGTCATCTTAGTTAGTGCGGGACAGTGTCAGTGTAAACACTGCATCCCATACAATGGCTGTGGGGCTGTCATTCTTGGGTGCCCAGCTCCTGGCGGGGAGTGTGAGAAACCAAGGCAGGTGGACCCCACTCCTCAGAGGTGAGATGCCCTGGGCAGCTGTCCCCTGGGAATGGGGAGGGGCTTCCCTCAGTTCCCAGCAGGGAACATGGAATGGGGGGGGAGCCCACCGGGAGCCTGTGGGGTTCCTGACAGGAAACTGAGAGACCAGGTTCTCAGCTCCCCACACTGCCCCTCTTAGGTTGGTGGAAGTGCTCCTAGTACGGATGCACTCCCCCGACCCAAGGAGGGTAGTGTGGACATCAGCCAACCTATGTTAGGTCAACTTATTTCTTCTAGTGTAGCCCATGCTCATGGTGCTTACATCAACTGTTGCTGCCTTTCAGAAACTGTCCCCCAATGCCCCGCACTGGCAGTTAAACTGATGCATGCGCACCGAATGAGGACGTGCACCATTGACACAAGAAGCGTAGTGTAGACATGTAAAACTGATTCAATTACCATGGTGGCTGTACGTTGACGTAACTTAAAGAAACTTAATTTTGTGTGGTAGACTTGCTCTAAGTGAAGTCATTTGATTAAAAGAACTGGCCCCAATTGAGAAAAGAGTGAGCAGGGGCAACGAATAGATGGGAGTTTAGAAGATCTGGGTTTTATTGACTTGCTGCCTCTGACCTGTGTGATAACAAGCACGTCATTTCACTTCCATGTCGTGTTTCCCCAACTGTAAAGTAATAATAATTATACTGACTTTCTTTGTAAAGCACTTGGAGATCTACAGGTGAAGGGGCTGCTATCTGAGCACACATTATTTTTATTATAGAGCTTTAAACAGAAAGGGGAATTTAACATTAACTACAGCAGCACTGCCGCTTCACTATAATTCTTCCGTGTGCTTAATCAAAGGGATTTTACCACTTTTTAATATTAAATGTCTGTTGTTTGCTCAGTTCACTTAAAATGTGCTGCACCTCATTAAACTAATCCTCCAAATGTCTGGAGACCTCCATTCATGCTCACATTCAATTCTTTTCCCCACCCACAACCACCCAGCTCTCCTCCAACTTCCCCAGGTCTTTGAGACAATTAATTCTATATACAAAAGAGGAGATCCTTGATTCCACAAATCCAATGTCCCATCTCTGGCTGTGGTCCATCCTGGTTGCTTCTAGGCCTTCCCCCTGCTCCTGTCCTCCTCTTCCAGTGGTATGCAGCAGAGAAGGAAATGCACAAATACAAACTGGAAGCAAGGTTACAAAATGGGCTTTTATTTCAAAGTGTTTAGTGTATTTACAACAGTTTAAAATGTTCTTGTGGCCCTCTGACCCTGTGCAATAGACACAGAATCCACCCTCACCAGGTGTGAGCATAATTTGAGCCCTTAGCTGCACACAGCCCACCAGGGCTAACACTTTGGGAGAATGTGACAGTGAGTACTTAAGGTGTGAAGGGATTTGTGGGAAATAGCTCAGTAACTCAGACCTCCCACCCCCAGGCAGCGCTCATGGGATGGAGACTGAGAAGTAGTGTGAAATAATTCAGAAGTTCCTAACAAAATACATACCATTATATTTGCAGTTAAATCAGATTTGGCAAATTATCCAAAGGCAGACATGCAGTGACATATATGAGGTTAGTCACGCGTGCCTGTCTTGCCTAAGAATTAGCAGAGATGTGTATAGATGCACTCACACCACATGTACATGCATTTTTTCTGTTCCCAACCAGTCATTCACGTACACACACACACACACACACACACACACACACATTCAAAGCCACACTTGCTCCCATCCATGCACACCTGCTTTTGTTCATGAACACACGCACAGTGACACACATACAGGTACTTTGTTAATGCTCTTTTACATGTGTTTTTGGTACAGAAAAGAGCTACAGAAATAGCACCAACAGTCTCACCCGACCTATCAGCCTCTGAAAAACCCCATTACTCCACTCAAGCAGTAGAGGAACAGGGAGCTAACTTCTCCCTTTTTCTTGTGGGGACACAATCCAACCCCTGAACACCCATGACTGGGCCCCAGTTGCTGTTCCCTTTCCAGAGCTGGGAAGCTGGGCTGTGTGTCGCAGGTTGGCATCCATGTTTTGGTCCTGGAATCAGTCTGTTTCATCCTTTCGGAGGTGCTGCCCCATGGCAGTTGCTAGAGGAGTCCCTCTTGGTTTGAAGGCATAAGTCACTTTGTGGTTTACTGAAAAGTGGTCCTTAACCTTCCTCCAGCATAATCTGCTGCCAACCCCAGCAAACATACCACAGGGGGTGGGGAAGAGAGATGGAGAGAAGGGAAAAGGAGACATACAAGAAAGGGTGTAGATTAGAATCTTCTCTGAAGAGGAGGGACTGAGTTCGAGAAGGGGGCATTAAAGCAGAAGGGGGTTAGAGCTGCCTGTGCAGGAGGTATGGATGGGGGTTAGGGCTGCCTGGAAAGCGCCTCCTGGATAGCCTCACTGCAACCACTCAGCTCCATCTGATTGAGGACGCTGCTGATGCGCTCCACTGTGGCACCCTGGGCCATCTGCAGCCTCCATTGTCTCAGCATCTCATACTGAGCGTCCCGCAGGCGTCGCTGCTCCATTTCAATTCGCTCAATCTCATAGTCACTCAGCCCCAGGCGTCGCACAAACTCCTTCCACCGAGATGGCAGCACATGCTCCACCACAGTATAGAGAACAGCAGGGTCTGGAGGAGACGAGAAAGGGGATGTTAGAGGCAGGGTCTGGGGAAGTGGAGGAGGATGCAAACAGCACCAGTTGCATCTGGGGTGGGAAACATGATGGTGCCAAGTTAGGAAGCATCTCCCCCAGCTCAGGCCTTGCCCCCTCTGAGTTATTACACAGACGTGTCACACCTGGGTCTGAGCCTGTCTACAAATGAATACGGGGGACTCTGCAAACTTGTTCATAGGGATGGTCTTGTGCACGTATGCACACACGACAGGTCATTCTTGTAAACATGCGTGCACCATGTCACTCCCACGCAGTCACGTAAACTCCCCCAAACAAGATAGTCAGTGTGTGGACACATGCAACAGGCCTCCCTCGGCTGGCCTCATGCACACACCTCCGTATGTGAACTCTCATGTGCCAGAGGCTCCTTCCTTAGTTTGGGCACTGGGCTGCAGCTGATGCACAGAGCTGCGCTCGTGCAGATGCACATGCTACACAGGCACATCCCACCCCAAGATGCACACGGAAGTCCTGTTCTCAGCGGGATGTGCACTCACTGTCTGGGAGCTGAGTCTTTCCAGCAGGTCTGACACAATCCGGGAGCTCCACAGCAACCATTGCCCTTGGCACCACACTGACTGTCCACGTTGCTTCAGTCGGGGGTGATTCCAGAGCGAGGGTGGAAGCTTTCGTCTCGTTCATCATAACCTAGGAGAGACATGTATTTACGATGGAATCGCCACTGGGGCAGCCCAACACCCGTTGTACCTGAGGGGAACAACTGCCACTGTGCACTAAACAGGGTAAAGAGAGACGGAGCTGGGACCCAGGAGTTAAAACTTCCCCACGAGGGAGGGGACCCACCACACGCATCTTATTTGTGGGGATGGGGCCAAACATTTCCTTCCTGCAGAGCATGAGCGGTTAAACTTTCTCTTGGCATGAGAAAATGAGGGTCTAGGAGGAAATACCTATAGAACGGAGTCATGCCAGGAGCAGGCTCAGAGCCTTACGCTCTCAGAGACCTCAAACGAGTTCCAGGGGAGGGAGGGAAAAATCCCTCTTTATACAGACTTGAGGACACCCCAGCTGGGATACTGCACTCAGCTCTGAGCCCCTACATCCCAGAGGGAGGCAGGGACAAACTGAGGGAGCTCAGAGTAGAGCCACAGAAAAGCTCAGAGGGCTGGAGGAACCAAGTTCTGAGGAGAAATTCAATGAGCTAAATCTGCCAGGTTTGGCCAAGCCCAGCTTAAATGATGGGGGCTTGGGGGGGGAAGGGACACGAGAGGATGAGACTTGAGCCTCAACTGCAAGTGTCTGAGAAGCATGAATCCGAAGAGAGAGAATGGCAAGACGAAGCCTGGGGATAGGAACTCAGGAACTATCCCCCCCCCTAGTGAGGGGGTCTGTGAAACTGAGAAGTTGTCTCCTTGTGTATAGGGCCCAGATTCCTAGTGCTTGGGACACTGGGAAGTACAAACCCTGAGAACAGACTGAGGGAACGAATCTTGCCCTGGGCTTCAGGCAGGTGGAATGGGACTGAGGGTAATGATAATCTGAAGGCAGAGGGAAGGTTTCTGCACTCAGTACCTTGCTTACTTCAGATACCGGCTCCCTCTTTGGCTGCTGCGTAGAAACTGAAAAAAAGGAGAAATTGTTTTCACTTCCTCCTCCCCAAGATAAACAGGAAAGCCCGCAAGTGCCTCCCACAGCTCTGACTTCATTCACGGGACTGTGATGAAATGCACAAGTCCCAGCAATGAGCTCACGTGAGGGATTCTTGTCACAGGCGTGAGTGCGAATGCAAGGCTGTTCGCACTGCCAGAGGAGATCAAGACAATGAACTCATACACCCTGGTGTGCACCTCCATCCTGACACTGGATCAGACCAATGGGATGCCGAGCCCCACATCCCTTCCCCACCCCACCAGCAGAGGTCCCCCCAACTAGCATCACCACAGAGAACGTTGTACTCACCACAGGAATAGAAAATAGGGATTGATCCTCTTTTACGGTATTGTTTGATCAGTTTAACTGCAACAAACAGCCCAAGGACAGCTGCAAGCACCACCACGACGCCAATGAGTACGAGGGTCTGACCTAGATGAGGAAGAGAGGGCGAGTGAGTAATGGAGGGAAGGAGAGAGGGAGGGGATAAGGGTAAGGACAAGAGCAAGACTGGAAAAGAAACGTGAAGATGGGGATAGGAGTGAAAGCAGAGGAAAAGTGGGGATAGAGAAGGGTGGAGAGGGTAGTAATGGAGCAGGGAGGGTGGTGATAGGGTTCGTAGCGAGAGCAGAAGCAAATGCTGGAGGAATGCCAATACCCCAAGTTCCCCAGTACTCCTTCTGCACTGAAGGGGAAGTTGGTATCCTCTGCATTGAGTCACAGGTCTTCTTACATTCTTCTTTACTGCAGCTGAAAGAGGGAAGCAGAAATTTGAGTGGTGCAGGGAGCAAGGGCACAAAGTGTCAAGTATTCCTAGGGACTGCCCGGTTTCACAGCCCCTGGCAAATCTGCCTGGTGACAGACGAGGGGCAGCCTGAGTCTGGAAGATGAGGTTATTCAATCCACTTGCAGAAGGTCAGTGTCTAATGAAGTCACACTTGGGGGGGACGCACACCATTCTCACTGTTGTACAGGTAAGGGGAGCATAGGAGCAGGAAACCCACCTACTGCAAGGGTTGCATTTATAGTCCTGCAGGAAGAATCCATAGGCACATACACAGATTGTGTCACTTGTTGTTGTACCTGTATAGTAAAGAGGGAAAAGTCAGCCCTGGTGAGATGACAGAGAAGGAAAATCACTCTAGGGTGGGGAGAGGAGGATCTCTCTTTGGGGGTGGAGAAATTGCTGTCAGGAATGTCAATCACTCCATGGCAGGACAGAGGGAAACTGCTCTGGATTGAAGGACAAAGAGGTGCACAAGGGAGAAAAATCACTACAGAGCAAGCAGGAGGAAACGGAGAGAGAGAAGTAGCTCCAGAGCAGCAGGCATGGGTGAGGAAGCCAGTCCAGGTCAGGGAGGAGGGGGAAATGACTCTGAGGTGTGGGATGTCATGTGTGGGCAATAAAAGTGCTCTAGTGCAGTTGTGAGGGAAACTGCTCAAGGGGAACTCACACCATCTTAGATGTGGGAGGGAGGGAACCAGCTAAAGGGCAGGCGTGGAGAAAGTCAAAACTTTCTTGAGAAAAGGAGGAAAAACGGCTCCAGAACACATAGGAGAGAGGGGGAGAACACTAGGGGGAGGAGGGATGGAAACAGCTCTAAATCAGAGGAGAGGAAAGGAAATTGCTCCAGGGCAGGGCGAGGGGGAAGTCACTCTAGTGCGTGCAAGGGTGGGAGAGAGGCAGCACTGGGGAATGGGAAAGGGCAGGGTAGAGGAGGGGACTCACTTAAGGGGCAGGGAAATTCACACCAGGGAAGGTGTGAGATGGGGAAGGGGAAAAGTGCCAAGGAGCAGGAGATCAGCTTCAGAACAATTGGGTGGGGGGCTGTACTATAGGGCCAAGAAGGAAAACGGACTAAGGGCAAAGGGAATGGAGAGGGAAATCAGTTCACATCAGGAGGGCGGTGGTGTGGGACTAAGGTTTGATCTCCACTAGAAAATTAGATCCATTTAACGATGTCGGTCAGGGATGTGAAAGATCCACACTCTCGAGTGGCACAGTTAAGCCAACCTCAGTCTCTGTGCAGACAGCGCGAAGTCGATGGAAGAATTCTTCCGTCACCCTAGTTACTGCCTCTCAGGGAGGTGGATTATCTATGCCGAAGGGAGGGAGTCTCCCATTGGCATAGGTCGTGTCTACAGCGAATCGCTACAGTGGTGCAGCTGTGCAAGCGTAGACAAGCCCTCAGTCTCTCCATAAGGAGAGGGGGATAGAAGAATCCCTCCCAAGACAGGGAGAGGCTGCAGGAGAGAACTGCCCCAGGGCAGGGGAGAAGGAAATCAGTCAGTCAAGGGCAGGGGGAGCAGAGGGGAAAGGGATTCTAGGGCAGTGTGGGGGTGCCCCACTCCAGGGCACAGGAGGGGTGTGTGTAAGTAGGACCCTTCCAGGGCTTGCTGAGGAGAGTCGGAGAATTGCTCCAGAGCAGAGGGGGAGAGGTATCCACACCACAGCAGAAGGAAACATTTGCTCCAGGACAGAGAGGACTTGCTTCAGCACAGGCGGGGTGGAAGGAGGGGCGGAGGTGGGAGTAATAAATATGAAGCAGGAAATTCCTCCTGGGCATATGCAGGGGGGGAAGTTCACTCTGTGGGAGAGAAGAGAGATGGAATCTGTGATGGGGAGCAAGCAGGAGCAGGGAAGGCTGTTACGGGACTGGAGCAGAAGGTGAAAGACAGAGAAATACGGCAGGAGGGAAGGAACAAGAAAATACCCCAGGGCAGGGAATATGGCTCTCCCAGGATGAATGGGTGGCAGGAGGGGGTTGCTATGGCTTGTCCTGGCAGCAGCTGTCTGTGTCACACTCACATTTTTGCCAGATGGTCCCGTTGTGGCATGAGCTGCAATTCTTACATTGGAAGAGATTACCGGGGTTATTCCGATATTGGTTGGGCAGACAGCCACAGACTGTGTCCTCCTTTTCCGTGCACTCAGACAGTGTTATCTGATGGAATTCTGAGGGGACAGAGAAAGAGAGAGAGAAAGATGATTCCCACCCTCTTCCCACTGCTGGGTCCACTTCATGGTGACAGCGAGGCCGGAAACAGACATCATCCTCCTCTGCTTTCCCCAACGAAGAGTTGGTACAAAGGGACTGACAATCACTCCCTATAAGCTCTTGTCCCCATCAAAATTCCACCCCCAACCCATTGCCGTTAGCAACACTGTCCCTACCACGTTCCCCCACTGTTCTTGTGCCCATCCACCCACCTCCACTCTTTCCCCACTACCGCATCCCCATGTCCACTTCTGCAGTCCCTGACTGTCCACAACCCACTTTCCCCAGCCTCGTCCCCCCCACGGCTGAGACTCACCTGAACGGCACCGCTGGCAACTATAGCATTTCCTCACAGCGTTATCCTTAGCTGTGAACGTGCCCTCAGGACATTGCAGGCAGCGGGGTGCAAGAGTGCCTGGCAGACAGTGTTCTGCCAAGTACGTCCCTGAAACAGAAGCACCTAACAGAGATCTGACAGGGACAGACAGACATTCTCCTAGGGCAAAGGAGAGCCAGGGACACTGCAGGGGAGAGGAGAACCCAAAGGGGAGAAGCTGCTCTAATTCAAAGGCTGCTAAACTAGACAGTTGCCTAGGCTGACAGATTTCTGGGGGTGGCCCTCCCGTGGCATTGCTAAAGGATGGGGTGATTTTGTAGAGGGGTGGTGTGGGTGGGAAGGGGTGCACACTCAAGTTTTGCCAAGACGTCAGATTGTCTTGAACAGCCTCCGACTCAGTGTGCAGGTAAATGGTATGTTTCCTTAGCCCCAGCAGGGGAGGCACTCACAAGGGTGAGAGGGCAGGAGGAGAGGAGATCCCACGACAAAAGGGCATGTCTCTTTACCCCAGAATGGGGCACTTGCACCAGGGCTAGCAGGGGAACAAGAGATACTTGGACTGAGAGTGCAGGAAATGGGAATGTCTCTCTGGCCTTAGCAGTAATGACTCGCTGTTACACTCTATTGTACCTGGGTGGCATCTCATGCAGCAGTGGGTCCCGTTGGGGTGTAGGTACTCTCCTATCTGACACTTTGGTTCCCTCCTCTTTCTCCCCAGAGCTGTCCCATGGATCCGTAGGGTATCTGGGTTTGGGGCTACGCCCAGGCATTCCTCAGTCCACACCCAAGTCAGGGTTAGAATAAGCTACAAAGGAAAAGACCATTGTGAGAAAACATTTCCTCAGGTAGAATTCACGGCTGACCCTAGCAGCAACCTGTCATGACAATGAGACCAACTGAACTGACCTACTTTCAGAAGAGAGACTGTAATGGACGGAAGGCCTGTGGACTATGAACCACGTGGAATTTTAAGGAAAGACTGAAATCTCTTTGCTTGAGTCATGAGAAAGACAACCTGATTCCTGAGGGAATCTTGTTGACCCTCCCCCGCCCCTTTTTTAGGTAATACATTTCACTGTTTAGAAACTAACAGGCTCCAGGACTACAAAGATAGATGTCCTGAGATTTTCAAAACTGTTTTCCTTTGAGTTTAAATTGCTAGGGTTGCAAAGACTACCAAAACCACTGTCATAGATAAGTAGGACAGCTAAATACTGTCCATGCAGACAAGTACTTAAAGGGTGGGAGTGGCATTTAGTGGACTTGTTTCCTGGTGTTTCTGTGTCTGTCCTTTTCCTTTGTTTTTCTTTTTTATTGTTCTAAGTTGTGAGTATAATGGTTGTCAAGCCTAGCAAACCTCAGGCTTTAATAATGTATCCTACTTGTCCTGGATTTGGTACCAGCCTGTTCATCTTATACAGTTTCTACTGACTTCTTGCTACTGAGAGAGAGAGAGAGGAGGAAACTTCACCTGTCACCTGGGTCTCATCAGCCTGACCTATCCATAGATAAGACTCCCAACCAGCCTAAAAAGCTTCAGAGCAATGTAACACCATTACAACAGCCCACTCAGCTCTAATTATAACAGTATTCCCACCCCTCGCCCCCCACTTTTTTTTTTTTTTTTTAAATGTGTTTGGTTGGGAAAATTGCTTTAACAAAGCAATTTATAAAGCTGTGACCTGAGAATATTTTTGGCTGCAGTCTTATTACTATTTCTATCAGTTAAGAAAAGTTATATTTTCCTCCTCACTGAACATAGAAAGTGAAAAGGTTTTTACCTTATTGAGAAGTTAAGCCCTGGGCTGTGAGAAAAGAAAGAAAACCCTATGTGAAAGCTTTAGATCTGCAGTGCACTAAAAAGTTAACACTTGATATTTTGGTGGCCTATGTAGGGATAGTGAGTTAAATAACATTTTCCCCTTGTAACTGGGGAGCGCTGACTTCTCAATGAGAAGTGTGCTGTGAGGATGTACTTGCTTTGCTTCTGTGAAATTGGTTTGATCTCTGTTTTTATCAGCTCTTTGTAATGTTATTCATGAGTGCAACGGTTCCCTAACTTACTCTTGTGAAAGTGATTAGTACCAACTGCAAAGAAACAGACTTTTTTCTGCTGTAAGAACTCTAGCAAAATGAAAGCTAAACCAATATAGATAATCTAGAACGCTGATACCAGTGTGGTGGTTGTGGGATTATGAAAAGATAAGTGCACAAAAGGTGCCTATTACAGCTGTATCCCGTCTTATTCCCCTCTCAAAAGTTAGAAGTTTGCACACGTGAAAGCCATTCAAAAACTACAGAAATGATAGGAAAATGAAATCCTGGCAAAGAGGGGAGCCCACTCTCCCCAAAAGTGTCAGAGAGCTATGAATTATAAATAACAGATAAGAGACTGTCAGCTTTTTCAGTTGCCACAAAACCATCAAAGAGAGATAAAGGATGTATTTAAATGCACATTTATGTGTTATGCTGAGCCAACTTGAACTGCCCTAGGCTCAAGCCCAAACATGTTTGCAAAAGAGACTTGAAAACTTTCAACATCAATGCTGCAAGCTGTGAGGATGCAGCTAGCAGCAGGCCACACTGTGTTGTACCAGGAAACCAAAGAGGCTGAAAAGAAGTAGTTGAGACAGAGGAAAGCGAAGAGGAGACCTCAAGTGCTAGAAGTGCACCAGCTTCATCTTCTTGCCCTGTGCTTTATGCCCACATTATCTGTGGCAAGGATGGGCACTCAAGAATTGGACTTTTTAGCCACTCACCATGCTGGAACACGACACACAGTAACTGAACTGCTTTGGCACTTATCCCATCATCTTTCAAGATGGACAGTTGCCATTAACCAACTCACATGGAGGCAGGATGGATTCCACAGTTCCAAGGGTAAGCCAATTAGACACAAAGAACTGACTGCAGCAACTGACAGATAGCCTATGAATGTGACTTGATTATTTGCTGGAAACAGAATGGAAGAGAATGCAGAGATGGTCTAATAATAATATAACGGATGTTTTAGCCAAAGAAGCAGCTTTTAATAGGATACCATGGGAATTTATAAACCTGAACCAAGCGTAAATAAAGTACATAGTGTAAATATAGGAAATACTTGAAAAGCCTAGGCCAAAAATACAAAACACCAGGTCATGCAAGTTGATTACTCTGACACCACATCTTTAGATATAAAAGACAAAGGGAAAGGCTGGGGATGAATCAGATTTTGTGAAAGCACAGTTAAAAGACAGTGATTTCTAAGTTTTACAAACAAGAGGCTAATAAGTTTTATTACTGATCAAGATCTGAGGAATAACCAAGAACTATAAACCAAAGATGAACCAAAACTAATGACTCAGCCTTTTTAAAGGGCTTTTACACACAAAATACCATGATAAGTAGTTCCAAAGAGCTATTAAGGACTTCTGTTAATGCACATCCATGTTGATTTCTATATGAGTAATCAAGCATTGAAGCAGGCAGCAGACTGGCAAGACATGCATGAGCTGCATTGAAAGAGGATATTACACACCATAAACAGCAGCCCACCAGGACAAGGTGCAGACGTTTTCTGCAATCCACAGAAATTGCTTTTCTATGGTCAGATTTACAACTTGACTTTATTGGATCCATTCCACAGACCAAGATAGGGAACAAGTATATGCAAACAGACATCTGTTTGTTAACAAAATGGATAGCATTTATTCCCCACATCAAATGATAGTTCAAACCACAGCGTGTGCGCTGGTGATTCACATTTTTAGTCATTGAGGCTTGCCTTTGGGAACAGAATCAGAAAGAGTTTCACGCTATGTTTCTGAGACCAAGATGGATGGATGTAAAATACTGGTGATTAAACCAAAAGTAACACATTGCATAACATTTTAGTCATCTAAGCCAGTGCTTCTCAAACTTATTTGATCGCATCCCCTCCTTCTTTGTGTCTGGAGCAGTTTACACCCCCTCTCCTGCCGCACAATTACATATACCGATAAAGAAAAACCAACACGCAACTCTCACTAAATATGAAAAGCAGCAAGGCATTGACTGAAACAGAGCCCACAATCCATTGCAATAAGTGCAAAAGCAAAACTGCTCTGGTGATCAATGCTAGCAATTAAATGTGCATACCACATCGTAGCAAACGGATTAAAATACAGATGGCAACGACTCTATAATGCTATGCAAGCTTAACAGAAATCCATCCAAACGCACAGCACCATCTCGAGCCCAATGCACAGCACCAGCTGAGGACCTGATCTGTCTGGAGGGATCAGCTTGGCTAGTTATTCATGGCGGCAGGTAAAATGTGCGCAGTAAGTTTTTTTCCCTAAAGCTTCTCATGCCCCCCTCAGAATACATTCCGTGCTCCCCAGGGGGGCCCACCCCCCAGTTTGAGAACCTCTGTTCTAGGCCAGACCCCTCCACTGTTCATCATGAGCCAGTTCTAGTTCCCTGTTCCATATTTCTGCCTCCTCAAGTAGCTGTCAATATCTGCTGCAGTGCCTATCAGTTGGGATGGGGAAGGAGAACGTCTATATATGCCCATCCCCTGCATGCGCTTGTGGTGATACAATGCACAGGCCTCACCCACCACAGCTATTGCCGGTGTAGGGTGGCATTGAGAGCCTGTGGCCCTCTTCAGTGTGGCAAGACCCAAAGCCACCACCACTGTAATTCACACCCTCACAGGCACTCCTACCTAGCCTGAAGGTATTGTAGATATCTGCAAGGGAAGGGGCAAAGGAATGGAGCAAGTAAGAGGAACGAGGTGAGGAAGAAAACAAGGGAGAAGAAAAAGAAGGAGCAAATGGGGAAGAAAATAAGCAGTTGCAGAGAGGAATAGAGGGGCTGTTGGTGTGGGCAAGCTGGCTAAAGTACTGGAATTAGAACACAGGGGCTAAATTACTGAAATAATCCTAGGCTAATCATTATCAGTTTGCTGAGTTTTCATCTCCTTCAGGAAGAAACATTTGAGTGAATATTTCAGGGAAAACAAAATGTTACAGCGTAGACGTTTTATTAAAATATGAAGAACAGGTAAGCTCACTCCCTCTATACTGTGTATTTTAATAGGTCATTCATCAGTTGTACAATTGCTTCCCCCCACAACATATTCATTCCACTCTTTCTCAAAGAAAGGAAAACAAACTATTGCTTAACACATTATAGTTTTTTAGCTATTACAATTAAATACATTCATTTAAAATTAAAAGCCATAATCTTTCAATTATTAATTTAAAAAAACCCTAGCATTTGTCATTTTTGCACAACAGAACACAGATATTCCATATTTTAGTTATCTGTCACACATTTTGATGGCTCATGTCACATGCGGGCCAGTTTGAGGGGAAAATCAGATCATAACCATGCTAAAGAATAGTTTGCACAACCATACAAGAAACTGGGATTTAAGATTTCCTATAGTTCTTTTGTCTATTTAATCTTTACCAGCTAGGTCCACAGAATTTGCTCCTTTTGACCTCATTATAAGCAGCATGAGATATCTATATCACATATTTTATAAAAAAAAAATACTGAAAACAGAGCCTCTGATTTATGCACTGAGAAATAATTTTTTGTTAAAACCATATGTGCAGGAAGAATTTTTCCTTTGCCCAACAAAACCTGGAAAGATTAACAGAAACATCCAAAGCCTATTATGACAAAAATATCAGATTGATATTTCATTTTAACTCCCGTCTAAAACAGAAAGGCCCAGAAAAGTTTTGATGCATTTGAGAAGGTCCCTGTGAAATTACAGGGAAAATGTTGTGGTATATCAGATCAAAATCTCTAAAGGACTCCAACTTCATATCTTAAAATGGGTACATATAAATCACTTTAAAGGGTTTATTCATTATGATACTGATACAGACAGAGAACATTATAAAAACCAAGGAAAGTTACAATGAAGAAAGATGTTTGCAGTGTTGTAATCATTTTGGTCCCAGGATATGAGACAAGGTAGGTGAGGTAATATCTTTTAAGGGACCAATTTCTGTTGGTGAAAGAGACAAGCTTTTGAGCTATATAGAAGGACCTGAAGAGCTCTGTGTAGCTTGAAAGCTAGTCTCTTTCGCCAATCGATGTTGGTCCCATAAAAAATATTACCTCACCCACCTTGTCACTCCATTGAAGAAAGATAGCAGTAAAGGTGAGATAAATATTAAGGATTAGTACAATAACCATGACATGAGGAACAGAATGAATGAAAATCAATGAATGAAAATCAATATTTAGTTTATTTTATAGAAACACATGGTGGTGTTATTTTGACAAGCTACTGGTACGAGCAACTGCCAGATTAGTTAAGCAACTCTTTAAAACAGCAGCAGGGAGTCTTGCACTAGGGGTAGTTTGAAGGAAATACCTCGATTCCCAAGAACAGACATTCATATAACAACATACGTCTTTTTTGCATCTCAGCACACTAACCTCCTTGTGGAAAAGCAATTAGGTAAATTTAGTGACAAGGCTTTTATGGAATGGAATCACAGACATCCATCCTAAATAAAAGTGTGGTCACTGTCACAGTCAAAGAGAGCAATGAGAGGAGGTAAAAGGTATTACCAAAAAACTTCTCATCCCACAGACTTGCCCCAAAAGCCATTCACGGGATAAAAGATGCCTGTATAGCATGAGGGTTTCTTGAAATGAGAAGATAGATATACAAAACAGGAAAATCTCAGGCCAATGAATTTTTGTGGAAACCTAATGGTAACATATTGGATACTAGGGTAGGCTTCAGTATCTTTTTCCCTGATAGTCTTTAAGGATAGCTATTGCTGATTATAAATCAGATTACTCTAAACTGGGAAGATGCTTTCCTTCCGGTCACACTTGTGGAGTGGAAATAATCTATATCTAAACTCTTTATTTCCTGGTTTTCAGGGTATCTGAACTCAACATGCTGGACGGGCACAAGTTAGCAGGGAGTAATCTTAACTCTGCATTAAAGTTTTTTTGGCAGTAAATTAACAATGTATCTAACACAGCTGTAAATTCTAGTGCAGACAGGATACAAATGCTTATTGTTAGTGAGGCTAACAAGTTTAAGAACAAAGGTTTGTGTTCTAGATAATGTCTGCACTAGAATTTATGGTCATGCTACTCCGGAGGTCCTTATCCAACACCTCCCATTCGCTGACGACACAGCAGTGACAACCCACACAGAAGTCCATCTCCAAAATCTCATGGACAGTTTTTTCCAAAGCCTGCCAAGACTTCGGGCTTACTATAAGCTTAAAAAAGACGAACATAACCTGCCAAGGTGTTGAAGCAGCTTCCATCAACATCAATAATTATGAACTTAAAGTGGGAAACGAGTTCACATACCTGAGATCCACTGTTGCAGACAACCCTTCACTTGAAACAGAGCTCAACATCTGCATCGGAAAAGCTGCCACAATAATATCTAGACTGCGCACGAGGGCATGGCAAGACAATAAACTGACAGAACACACGAAGAGCTGTGTGTATCGTGCATGTGTTATCAGTACACTTTTCTACAGGAACAAGACATGGCTCTTATACTCTTGGAACCTCCTGGAGGGACAGCGTCACCAACACTGAGGTGCTCAAGCCGGCCTGCATAACCAGCGTGCAAACACCCCTTTAACAGAGAGGCCTCTGCTGGCTTGGGCCTCTGTGCCGAATGACTGATGAGTGAATCCCAAAGGACAGCCTCTATTGCGAATTGGCATCTGGAAAAAGACCTAAAGGGTGCCCAGAATTGCGTTTCAAGGATGTGTGCAAGCGAGACCTCAAAGAAATGGACATGGATAAGTGGGAAGAGCACACTCAGGACCGCAGCCTTTGGAAACAAGAGCTCAATAAAGGTCTCCAAAGCTACGAGAGGAAGCAGCCCAGCTTAGCAGAGGAGAAAAGAGCCTGCAGAAGGCAGAGCCCAAAGGGTTGAAACACCACCTTCAAATGTAACAAATGCGACAGAGATTGTCTCGCTTGAATGGGTCTCTTCAGCCACAGTTGTGGCTGCCATAAAACCAACTAAGCAAATGTTTTCTCTCTCAGGGGTGCATACCCAAGGTCTCTTGGGACCGAAGCATGCCTACTACAGGTTCCTACTACCGCTACAGTCCTAAACAACATGTTAAAACAACTAAGAATACAGGTGTACACAAATCCTTATGTGCACAAATACACTGGCTTTAATGGTATAAATATGGCAGGGATGGTCAAACATACTGACCCCCCGGAGACCCTCCTCTCTGCTGGGCAGAATCCTCTAGCCCCACCAACGGGTTGCAAGGCAGAAGCTCCTAGCGGTCAGGAGGTGGGCATGGGAGGTTCCATCAGCTACACTTTAACTGTACGAGAGCCACATGCAGCTCACGAGCCATAGTTTTGCCTTCCTGGAAATATAGCACGATGCTACTTGGGGCTTTTGGGAGGAGAAATCAAGCTCCTTGTGTGCCTCCACTTTTAGATTACATTTCTTCCACTGGCTGCAGGCTAGTTTCTCTGTGCGAGATGTTTGCAAAGCAAGAATACAAACATTGAATTGATGAATGCAAGATCAGTCTTGCCAACGATTGCATCACAAATCTCTTGACGTTGGTGTTTTTCCAGCCCCACAAGTCACGCAATTACATGAGACTCTCAACTTTCTTTTTTTTACAAGAGAGACGTTTCTAGACCTCAGAATTGCAGAGGAAAAGCTTGAAAACATGACCTATAGGCTCAAAACCCAGAAAGCAAATAAAGAGATCCAAATTGTAGCACTGTTGTAAAGTGTTGTGATTTTGGGAGGGCAGGAGTCATGATTGCTTTAATAAGAATATGTCCCTGGGCCCCATTCCCCACAGAGTGAATAGTCACCCCATTGCCCAAACATGGTGTTAGTGGGGGCTGTACTGCATAAAGAACCATGGATAAGTCAGAAGGGAGCACTCTCTCTTTTGAGTCAGTACTAACTCTCATACGTGAGTGCTAGGAGTTAAATTCCACTTAATCCTTCCAGGTTCTCCAGCCCTGTGTAGGAGAGGAGAGATTCCTTTCTTTTTGGCTGATCCCAGCACCTGAGGGGTTAACCTCTCCTTACTGGCTGGCAAATCTGGAAAGCAGCAGCAGCAGTTCCTGTAAATCCAACCTCTTGCTGAGTCAGGGACAGATTACGGAAGCAGGTCATTACAAATTAATTGTTTCTGCTGCACCAGGGAATCAGGCACAGAGAAGAGAAGCAGCTGCCTGGGGCGCAGGGGAGAAAACACCAGGGCAAAGCATAATCTCTGGAGTCACTGAATAATGATCTCTCACATGGCATAGAACTATCAAATTTTTATGATCCTGGCCAGTGTCAGACGATTGGGGTTAAGAAATAAAGTCCAGTCTTTTACACAGGAATGCTAGTGTTATACCAGTATTACTTACATCCACCAAAGCTGAACTACACAGGGCCTGCCTGACACTCCAAGACTCCCTCAACCACACTGTATTCTGAGACACCTCCCCTCCCCACCTCAAACAGTCCTACTCCAGGAACACTCCCCTGGAATATAAAGCCCCCTGGAGATCCCAAAACAGTTCCACAGGTCACCATGGAGAACCCAATGCACGTTCCCCCGGAGATTTCTCAACGTGAACCATCTCTCTTAGGGGACCAAGGGTGTCTAGGATACAAATCTCAGGTCAAGGTGAACGAAGCCAGACAGGGAGCGCACTGGATAGGCAGGGAAAACTAGAGGTGGTGAAGAATATTGACTACACTGGGTTGGAGATCAGAAGGGGGCACGTGGCAGGGGCCCCATTTCAGATTTTGGAGGCAAGCATCAAGTATAATCATAATTCCAGGGGCTACTTAGGCACCTGAAAACTCTAGGTTTGTTTGGTTGGGTTTTTTTTTGCAGATAATAACTTAGAAATTATCTGACAGGACCACTGAATTTAATTCCTATACAAAGAAAGAAAAATATATACAAACCCAATTAAAGCCAAATTTAAAGTTTATACAGTTTGTAAATTAGGAACAGTCAGGAGATAATACAGCAAGATATTCACAATCCCACGCCTTGAGATATCAGGTTTGGAGCCTTAACAGATATCAGAAACACAAGTTTGATACTATGTACACTATCTATAGTACAGAGAGATAAAAAATAAATAAAATCTGCTTAGTTTCTCTAACAGACACACTGTGTTACTGACATTATCTACTCTATTTTAGTCAAATGTTTTTCACTCCATTATAAACGTATTTACTTAATTTTAACTTACATGTTACGTTTTTTTCTCTTATAAAGAGCGGGAATTTATTTTTCTAATTATTTTGGCACTTACATTTACTGATCACAATCATGTCTGTGGATCACTAACATTTGACTCCATCTTTACTATCAAACTTGGAATTACATTTATTTTTGTATGAATTTTAAGTTATATTAAAAGGTATAATTAAAAATACAATTTGAAAATAAGTGACCATCGCACAGTGTCTAAAGTTACGTGTTTAGCTACTTTTTTTTAAACTGGCACTGCTAAGGTGAATATAAGCTAAATTTACATTCTAGAAGGATGCTATTATTTGATTGTACCATGTTAAATAATAATGGCAAAGCACAATATGGTAATAAAAGTAATAATGATAATTACTCCAGCAAGGACAGATTAGGCATTTTAGAACTCACTATGCAAAGAATTAAATTTAAGCATAAGAGAAAATTAAAATGATGAAATGCACAAACCGGTGAAAAAACTAAAACAATAGTACCGTAATCCTTAACGAACTTTAAAAGAATAAATTACGGCGAATATAAGTGCATTGCACATTTTGACAAGTACCACCAAGTAACAACAACAATAATTCAAGTCTGTGCGTGAGAGAGTGTGTGTGTTGGGGGGAAGCATGCATCTGAGCTTTCTCTTTAAGGGGAGCACTCAGGAGTTTGAACATTTGTTCAGTACAACAGCAGCAGCAGCTGCAACTCCCACGCCAGACGCACCAGCACAGACAGGCTCTCTGTTCCCCTGCCCAGCTCAGTGGAGACCCAGTCGGGCACAGCCACCTAGCATCTGGCGAGTTCCCCAGCACTGCACAAGCCATGGATCAGCTTCCCAAAGAAAGAGAGACTGCGTGGCCCAAGGTGCAGCAGGAGCTGGGTGGTCAGAGAGCAGCTCTGGGAGGGGTAGCTACAGAGGTCTAAGGCAAATTTTGGGGTGTCTATACCCCCCAAAGCACCCATCAGCACTGCCCCTGTTGATAAAATTATAATGTTGTCTGAAACTCAGGGGGGCCATGCCCTCTCCCTCCCTAAATGGCGCCTTTGGGGCAGAACTGTACACAGGAGATGGCGCACTAGAAATTGCTGAGGGGAATTGAGATACTTAGGGACAGGAAACACAAGACAATATCCATTATCCGAATGTGTGGAACCGGCACTGGATATGTGGATGGTGGAAGGCGCAAGGGACTGTTGCAGCATTGTTTGCAGGAGGAAGCAGAGGTGTTTTAAGCTTGTGGAAGTGGCTGGGGAACCTGAGGAGAAGCAATCTCCTTGATTGCTGAGTTAAGTGTTATTTCCTGTGGTAAGGCAGTGGGAGAAAGCAGGGTCAGGTCACCCACTGATCCCAGTGGCATTAAGCCTTGCTCATGTAAGGGAACTGTACCCAGCAGGTCAGCAAGCTGAAGGACTGCTACAACTTATCAGGTGTAGGCAGTATTATTGCTTCGCTTCACTCTGGCTCTTACAGAGGCAAGATGGGTGAAGTAATAGCTTTTTTTGAACCAACTTCTGCTGGTGACAGAGACCAGCTTCCAAGCTTATACAAAGCTCTTCTTCAGGTCTGGGAAAGCTGTGAATGGCTCAAAAACGTGTCTCTCGGCAACAGAAGACATTACCTCTCCAGCCTTCTCTCTCTAGAACTCATCAAGGACAGGAGCATACAGTCTTTCTAGGGGGTCGCACCAGTAGATGAGAGAGCAACTCACAACAGATTATCAGTACTATCCCACTTCTACAAAGAGGGGAAAGAGACCCACAAAATGGAAAGGACTCACAAAAGGCACATCAGAAAATAAACTCAGGTGGCTTAACTCCCAGCCTCCTCCCAGTTTTAACCCCACCAGATTCCCATTGCGGTCCCAAGTGTTACTCACCGTAGCCACCAAGGCAGGGGAAGGCCCCACCGGGGCCATGGTCTTGCGCTCTCCTACGTCCCCATGGTAGGACCCCCGCCTCCGGAGAAGCCCCCCAAGGCCAACGCGGATCTAGCACCAAGAGAGCGAACTAACAAAGTGAAACTAACAAGTTCTGCAACTTCCTGCCAGGCTCCAGCAAAGGGCGAGAAAGCAAGCAACAGGAAAGGAGGCGGGGGGAGATAGGCAACCTCAAACTGTACCCCCTCCCCCAGCAGAGTTAACCCTTCCCTCCCCATAGCACAGAGACCAAGAGACTAAGCCCTCACCCCATCCACTCTCCCCTCCCCATGGGTCAAAGACTCAGTCATCAGAACATAAGTCGTCCTCATTTAGCCAACCCTCCTCTCAGGATAAGAGCGATCCATCTTCCCTCCTAACCCTCCTTTCGTTATGAGACAAGTCACAAGAGAGACACCCCCACCCCCTCAGGGCAAACCCAGACCAGAGATCAAATCAATCCCCAACCTCCTTTTAACCTTTCACAAGACTGAGGAAGCTCCAAAGTGTCTCTCTCACCAGCAGAAGTTGGGCCAATAAAAGAAAAGAGATTATTTCTCCCACCTTGTCTCTCTAGATGCTGAGACTCAGCTAACCCCTGTTTGTTAAAAGCAGCATTTAGGAAGCCATTTGCAGCCTAAAACTCTATTAAACCTACTATGAACAATGTTACATATTCTTATATATGCCAGTAAATGATGCTCTCTATATTATCTACATATACATTTATCTACAGATATTATTAGAATGGAGAGGGTTATGTAGGTTATTTTGCATTTTCCGTAATAGATTTTTGCAACTGTTTAAAAAATAGCTCTAGCACCTCCATTGTTTGCAGCAGGACTTTGAAGTCAGACAAGGGAATACAATCCTGGGATCTGGCCTCATGTTCAGATATGGCAGAATTAAAAACAGTTAAAATCATCAATGACAGTCTTTCATACAACTTGCTTTTGCCACGCCAAAACCCTTACCATACCATCAGCATTGCGCAGGTGCCAGCCTGGTGCCTGTCTTCAGCAGTCCACCTGGAGCAGAAACCCCAAACAAGACCAGGGTTTGAATAGTGCTGGCAGTGACCCAGCACTTTTGGGGGGAGGGGAGGTTTAGGGTGCTATCTTGTTCTCCATAATCTCAATTTTAATTTATAAACAAGAAGTTTTCTATTTCCTATGGTTGCAAAACCTTCAAAAACATAAACAAATGTAATGCATTCTAATGCAAAAACCCTACTAGCAAACGGCAACGACAAAATATAACATTGCCCATGTTTGGATTGCGTGTTAGTAAAATATGCCAGTTTCTTGAGACAATTAATTAGGAGGCCAGAGTTAAGGTTTTGTGATAGAAAGCAAGTCTGATGAATTTGGGGTGCATCCTGCTTTGATGTATGTTGAATGTATATATATTTGGAATATGTTGCAGATGGAAGTGAATGCCTCATGTACTGTATTAGCGACATCACTGAACATAATGTAAACGTGGGAATAAATGCTGGCCTTCTCCTTTTATTTATTTCCATCCTTTTAAGGTTTTGGGTTAACTGTCATTAAACCAAGCTTTGGTTGTACTAATAAATTAATAATCAAGAAATGAACCAAATAAGAAACCTCTTCTGGTAGTGGAAAGCAGAACACACTAAGCAGAGAGGTCAGAATTTGCCTGCTGTGATCACAGAACTGCAATGTGCTCAGATCCTGGGCCTGAATCACTGGACTATACTAAGATGCACACAAATCTTGGTTCACTTTGGTTGCTTTTGTGCTTCTTATCCAAACAAGAAAGTTATTTTATTGCTTTTTCATTCAAAAATGAGACAGGACCTGCAGAAAAAAGTAGTCGTAGTAGTAGTAGTAAAATGGCTAAACATTGTAAACACAGAAACCCTGTTTCATATCTCCAGATGACCCCTACTTTAATTTTAAGAGACTGAACTAAATGACCTGAAAGCTTCTCTTGGTCACCAACAGAAGTTGGTCCAATAAAAGATATTACCTCACCCACCTTGTCTCTCTGAACTAAAAGAGAATAATAAAAGACTGTGGTAAAAAAAGAACATGAAAAGAGCATTATTTAAATGGCTAAAGGATAAAGAACTCCCTCTTTTATGTGTTTTACATTAAGTTTGTAAGTTCTTTGGGACAAGGACCTTGTATAAAAATTTCCTTCTTTACCCCAAACTGGGATCATGCTTCTCTTTGGCCCCAGGTTTAGGATGTGCTCAGCAGGAAGAAAAAAGCAGGGTAACCTTTTCCCAGGCTGCACGTAGTTCCGACAGTAGAGATAGAAAAGGCTCGTTAGGTCTTGTCTATCTTATCTACTTCTTTGAACATGACTGATAAAGGATTGTTCCCCACAGAAAAAAAAACTAATACACTGATGTAATAACTCATGTGGAAGAAGTCACATCCCCATAAAGAAAATAAAATCAAGTTTTTCGCATGTCATTATTTAATGGGTGAGGTCTGCTGCTAGACTTCAGCCTCCAGAACCAATAGATCTCCCAAGATCCTTGCAGATTTCAGAGGATCCCCTAAAGATCTTCACATCAGTAGTCTCCTGTTCCCCCTGCCCCCTCACTTTAGCTTTCCCTGAGTGCATCTGTTCTTGGAAACCTCATTAGGGATTGGTTATACAGTACTGCATGGGAGGGCCTCCATATGGTTGTTAAGGCAGCCTCAAGATATGCTAGCTTCCCAGATTTACCACTGGGTGGTGAAAACACACCTCCCTCAGCTTCTCCCTAAATCAGCTGCCAGCCCTCAATGGAGTGGACTCTGCTGGACCTTCAGAGTATCTTCTGACAGCTTGGCACAAGAGAGGACAGAGTCACAGAGGAGATTGGGACAAACACATGAACCCCAGGGAAGATCTTCTCCCTCCTGCTAAGCAATTACATTTAAATTTAAAAATATAAATAGTCACCGTTTTAAGGCACCATCAGAACCACCAGATCAGGCACCTTTTCCATAGACTGCTCCCACACTTCCTTCCTCTCTCCCCACAACCAGCTCTTTGTACAGGGCATCAATAGTTAAAATGGTCCCGGCCTCCCACTCTCACTTCCCAGATGGGCCACAGATCTAGCTCTCCTCCAATTCACCTGCCTGCTACGGGCCAAGATGACCAATATTTCCCCATCTTCTCTTCCACAGAGGCCCGAGACCCAACCTGTATGTCTGGAGTGCAGCTGTAGCCGTGTCCGTGCCAGGATATTAGAGACAAGGAGTTTGAGTTAACAGCGTTTAGGGGCCTTTTGGAGGGAGAGACACACACAAGCTTTTGCCAGCTCTTCTTCAGGCCTGGGAAAGGCGCGTCCCTTCATGGCAGCCATCCCCCCAGCTCTTATTCTGACCGCCACAGGTGCCCCAGAGCTCATCGTAATCCCCGGCCCTTGGCCACAGGAACGAAACCAGCCCAACAGCCGGAGTCCGGGGGCACCTTACAGACCAACCCCTTTATGTGGGCCTAAACTTTCCTGGGCAGCAACCCGCTTCGGCAGCTGACAGCACCCAGGGCCGCCCGACCCGTGCCAGGTACCAGACCCAGGGCAGCCAGACCACTGCCACGTAAGGCTTCCCCCGTCCGCCCCCGGGCCGGAGCTCCCACAGGGCGGGGCAGGGCTGTCCCCCCCCGCCGCCGCCTAACCCCGCCGGCGCGGGCGGCAGTGACACAGCGCTGTGTGACTCACTCAGGCCCCCGCCCCCGCGGGGATAGCGCTGGTAACACCAGGCACGGCGGGGGGGGGGAGGGGCGGAAAGCTGAGCTCCCGAGGGCAGCGCTCGGCGGCCCGCGCGGCCCCCCCCTCCACCAGCCTGCGCTCGCTGCCCAGGGCCGGCCCGCGCGCTCGGCCAGCAACGGAAGGAAACGCGTCACTGAGCGGCCGGTAGCCCCACGGCGCCGGCTTGGCGGGAGTGGGGGAGGAGTGGGAGCCCCGCGCCCCGCCCTCTCAGCAGCAACCGCCGGCGCTCACGTGGCAGCGGCCGGCCTTTCACGAGCGCGAGAAGAGCTGGGGGGGATGGGATGGGGTGAGGGGCGGCCCCATTGGCCGGGAGCCCGGGACCCACCCGCCGACGCCAGCTTCTACGTCACATCCGAGCCTGATGCCCCGCGGCCGTTCCGGCCCCGCCCATGTTCGCTGGGGTGCCCGGCGCGCGCGAGCGTTGCTCGGGGTGGGGTGGGGTGGGGGCGGGGCGGGGCGGTAACCAGCCAGGCGCAGCGCAGCGCAGGTGGCGCTAGGCACATGGAGGCGCCCAGCGGGGCTGTGAGTGACCCGGGCGCCCCTTCTCCCCTCCCCCCCTGCGCTCCTCTCCTCTGCCGTGAGTCCCGGCCCCGCGCTGACGCTCGCTCTCCTGTCTCCTCTCCCCCTAGGAGCAGCGGTGGCTGCGGGCGGCCCGGGCCTTCGTCTGCGAGACCCTCTGCCCCGCCGGGCCGGGCGGCGATGGCGGCCCGGAGCAGCTGGCGGAGTCGGTGATGCGCTGCCTGAGGAGCGCGTGGGGCGGGGGCAGCGCGGCGCGGGGGAGCGGGGAGCTCCCGCTGGGCTACAGGTAACGGGCCTTAGCCGCGCTCCCTGCTGCCTCGTGTTTTGGAAACCAGCTCCCGGCTCTGCGCCCCCCCTCCTCCCCGAGTTACTGCGGAGCATCGGCTCCCGCCTACACCTGCAGGCCCTGGGCCGGGCCGAGCACCTGCCGCTCTTCTGACGTAGCCGCGTTGAACTGGAGTGGCTGCTTCACACAGTCTGGGGCTGGGGGACTGGCCAGTGACCAGGCCAGGCCGGCTTCAGGCCTTGGGGAGAGTTGGCCTCTCTGCCACTTGGCTCGTCAGACTCCCTTCCGTCTCTTGTTGTGTCTACACGACAGTGCTACGCAGCCTTGAGTGCACCTGCAGCTATGCCCCTGTAGCACTTGTAGGTGTCCTAACTTCCTGTGACGCTACAGTGCTGTAACAGTACTTCACCTGCACTCCGCGGGGGCCCTGGTGTAAACGTCCTCTTAACATCACAGCCATTTCCAAAACCCTTGTCAACGAACTGCCAGGCACAAGTGCTGCAGACATCATCTGGAGTGCTGTCTAGACTAGAGCTTCCAATGTTGCTGATGCTGGTGTTGACACTGGTGGGAACTTTTGGCTGACCTTTCCTAGTGGAGACAGGGCCAAAGTCTGTGGTGTGGGTATTGTTATTGCTGGGGACACACATTAAAACCAGCCGGGTTGGGAATGATCTGACGATGCTGCGTGTATCTCTCCTACTTAGTGCCTTGATCAGTCTCAGAATTATAGAATTTGGGGTGCATTTTTGCACATTAATGGTACCTGGTAGTGTGCCAAATTTCTCTATTATAAAATCAGAAGGGACCTCAAGAGATCATCGAGTCCAACCCCCTGCTCAGAGCAGGACAAACTAGAGGTGCTGGGGATTGAACCCAGAGCTTCATACATGCAAAGCATGCACTCAAACCACTGAGCTACCTTAAGGGTCCAGTCTCTTGGTTTAAGCTTGGATACATTAAGCTTGGCTGCATTCTTAAAGTTGAAGAGAGGCACCTGAGACCTCTTTGATTTAGCATCTCTCAGTCTCACATCCCTTAAGCAAGGCCAGTTAAGATGAAGATTTAACTCTAAGGTTGGCAGCATTGTTTTGTTCTGTCTCCCCATAAGGAGAACAGAGACTTCTACAGTCAGCTGCACTTCCAAGCACCTTGTTGGGGAAGTGGGGTCAGTGCTCATTTAGAAAGGAGAGTGCCCCTCACTGAGTCATCTGCATTACTCTGTGCAGTTTCCTGGGTTTTCTCTTGGCATCTCCCATTCACATTCTGTCTAAACTGTGGGATAAGGCCCTCCCACATCTGGGAATGTTGTTCAGATGACTGTATTTTTCAGTTTCTGTTCCCAAATATTTCTCCACATGTCCTGTGTGTACTCCGACAGGTGACCACAGTCCCAAATGGGCTCTGCTTCCCCTGAGGCACTCAAGAGTAAATGTGCTCTCAGGATAAATATGGAAACAGATTGTCCTCCTGACACAGTGGCTATTTCAGTGTTGAACCCTATGTAATGCCACTGAAGTGAGTACATTCACCTCCGAGACTTCCCATATGGTCTCCTCTGAGATTGTGCCAACCGTTAAGGCTGCATAACTGCAGCTGTGCTGATCCTGGCCTGCTGCAGCAAAAAGTCTAAATGCCCCTTCCCTGCCTCAACCAACCAGGCTTCTTCCTCATCCCTTCATATTTTAATCCATTCCTTTTTCTCCAGCTTCATCTCCATCTCTGACCTCCAGTGCCAACAGCGCACACCTTGCTGCAGTCACATGACCTGGAGCACCAATGAGTTCAGGAAATGGGCTCAGCAAAGTGAGGTCGTGTCCAAACACAGTGTTCTCCCACGGGCTCATCTGATCCTGATTGGCTACCTGACAGATGGAAGACGGCAGGAGGGGAAAGAGAAGCTAATGGATGGTAACCTGTACGTGCAAGACAACACTGGTTCAGTTCCCTGTGAGGTATGGCAACAGGCAGTCTGAGGGATCCTGCTCTTCCTACCGTTTCTGAGAAACCTTGTAGACCACAGCCGAATTAAAACAATTTGCAAAAGACTGTGTAATTTGGGAGATCAGACTTAGGTCTTGCAAGGGGAAGGCAGTGAGTTCAGATGCTGGGGAGGGAGGGTGAAAGTTGTCAAATCTTTCATTGCTGAGGAGCTAACTACGAAACCTACTGGACTAGGGCATGACAGGAGAAAAGGCAGGGGAAGAAGATGGATCCTGTCAATTACCGTTGAAGTGTAGTTTCTGTTACTAATTAAGTAATGGAGCCAACAGTTTGTGAAAGGGACTCTGAGAGGCTGATGGGTCCAACAGCGGTAAGCTTGCCTGAATGACAGTCTGTGGAGCTGAAATAACTACAATGGGAAAGACTGGAGCAGTTGTTCGCCTCAGGGCACCAGAGCAGCGGCCCCAGGGCTAAAGCAGCAGCGAGGCTGGAGCAGCTGCCCAAGGTCAGACCCTGGCAGCGCTCTGACTGTTAGTTCCCCCTCAGCTCCTCAGGGTATTTTTAGTAAAAGTCAGGAACACATTGTGGGCTTCTGTGAAATTTTTAGTGCCCGTGATCTGTCTCTGACTTTTTATAAAAAATACTTGTAACAGAATCTGAACCTTATCAATAATCTAAGAATGGAGGAAGAGCATGGTAATTATATTTGCAGAGAACACTGCATTAGGATGAGCATCAAACACCGGTGAAGACAAGAGGTTAGAAATACGGACCGGAAATACCAAGCACTGCCAAAGCGTGGGAGGCTGTAAATCAATCACAACCATATCCCGGGCCAGGGGGAAACCTGGGCCCAGGGAATGCTCGTCCTAGTGCATAGCAAATTGCATACGGGTTTGCAAGGCTATGTGTAGTTTGGGGTCCTCTCCTGGAGCAAAGAGGAGTTTATTTCACTACAGCTTAGTCACTGCCGCTGCTTGGGGAGCAACAAAATGTGCATCTTGCAGGGAACTGATCCCTGCTCTGAGGTGTGAAAGCTCGTGGTGTACCACAGGAAGGCTGGTCTAATGCCGTCAAAGTCTTAGTTCCAGAGTTCAGTTGTGAACATATTTCAGATTGCAGCACCGTTTCTTTTTTGGTTTAGCTCCTGCATTTTGAATCTGAGTGGCTAGAGCTACTGTTTCTCTTCCCCAACTGGGCATACATACCACAGACGAGTCAGGGCTCAGCTGGGTATGTGGAAATCCTAGCAGACCCAGTGCCAGTGGATCCTCAACCTGAGAGAGTGGTCAACACTATCCCTGTCTTCTACCCGTCACAAGCTGCACAGTTGCTCAGCACCAGGTACACACTCAATGCTCTTAATTCAATATGTGCAGCTGTCACAGGTTCACACTGCTTCACAGCAAGAACCTGACCTCTTCAGGGACATGTTGATTGGGTCAGATCCATGCTGAAGGTGTGAGAGAAAAAAATGAGTGGATGTGATAAAAAATACATATATTAAATAATTTTAATCAATTGATGACCTATACTCCAAAAGTTGGTTTGAATTGCCTAATTTGGATGAGGAACAGATTCAAACTTTCATGACTCCATAGATTTTAGTAACCAAATTAAAAGTTAGGAAATAATAGAAAAGAATGAAGATGACAAAAAATGATGCATTTAAATTTAAGTGACAGGGCTTTAAAATAGTGAATTTAATACAAATAAGTAGCTCTTATGGAGTAGTGAACCGCAGTCATCAAAGTCACAAGTTTTGGGTAGGTAATTCTAGATTTCCATATTGAGCTAATAAATATTGCTGTTCAAAACCTTATTAGATTGCTAATTAAGCTAAAAGGCCCATTTAAATTATTTAGAATATCTGTCATCTAAACCCAAATCAGGTTCATAATTTCAGATTACAGCCTAGATAAGTGGAATGTATTTATGAAACCTTTTCTCTTTCACATAAACAAATGTAGTATTAATTACACCAAATATGCAAAATAAATCAAAAGCTACTTATCGTCTCTTGATTTTCTCCAGTAAGTGACCACAGTTGAACTATTCTATATCAGGCTAGTTAAAACATTTTTTATAAACAATGGTAATCTTTTTTTTTAAAAGTTCAGTCATTCCATGTAACATACTTTCTTTTCTGTATGTTAGAGAAACCTGTAGGCTGTGTGTGAATCTTAATTTTGCTTCTGATCTCTGTTTACTTACAGCTCGCATATTCATTAATAGGTTTTACTGCTGTAACAGAGCAGAGTATGAGGAGTCCTTTATGCTGAGGGTATTATGAGCACACCAGTGTGTCATAGCTACTTTAGTCATATACTGATTTAAAAATATTTCTAAACAATGAAGTTGAAATTTATTAGTAGAGACTGACACATTGTCCATTGAAGTCACGTACAAGTTTTATAAGCTAAAATATGTACTCTTTAAGAACTTAACTTAGCACAAGCATTTGTCATTTACATAACAGAAGCATATGCATAAAAAGTGTCTTTGATACACAACACCAATATAGATGGAATTTTCCCTTAGCTTGTTATGTTCTCGAGATGAGTACATGTTCACCATGGCCTTTGGTTCATGGTGGTATTGTAAATGGTAAGCAGCTGTCAATCCTTTCTTCTGTGGACCTTGCTCATGGGTTCTTTTCTTTTTTCTTTTCTTGGCTTCAGAAAAGATAGTTGGTGGCAATGCATCACTTTGGCAAGTTTTTTAGGGTTTACCTGATCCTAGATCTTTCAGCTTTCTCTGATGGTGGCCAGCCATTAGATTCCTCAGCTGTCTTTTGTCCATGTGATGTACTTTTCAGATTTTCTTGTTTCTCCTTCCTTGAAGTCTGCAATGTTATTAGCGAATCAAGCAACTGTAATACTCATTTTTTTTGTAGCACAGTAGAACCTAGAGGCATCAACCAAGATTTGAGGTCCCATTGTGTTAAGCACTCTGTATACATTTAGTAGGAGGCAATCCCTGCTCTGAAGAGCTATCTATCTAAATAGACAAGTTAGGCAAAGGGTGTGAGAAAGGAAGTAGTAAAGTAGTTTTCCACTTTACAGATGGGGACCTGAGGAATAGGGAGATCAGATGACTTGCCCCAGGTCCCATAGGAAGCTTCTGGCAGTCTACAGAACTGAACTCAGATGTCCTAAGCCTCTGTCCAGTGCTTTAAATGCAAGACCATCCTTTCTCGTATCCAGTTTCAAGATGACATCTCCCCATTATGTCATATTCAGATATCTGATCTCTTGATGAATAAGGAATGTTATTTATCTCTGTCACTTTCAAAATGTCCAATCAGAAACCTAATATCTGCACGTTTAAATGTTTATCTGTTATCTATGTCAGCTTTAAGATAATCACCTGGTCACTGATATCTGACCATCTTGCCAGATTCTTCCTGTTCTTTATAATTGTTTCCTGTTGTAGAAGTTCCTGTGTGAGTTCATGCCAGACTTCTTGGGTCAAGTTGGTGTTTGAAGTAGAGATTTGTTTGAATATAATCTAGATTCTTTATATCTTGTAACAATAAAGATGTAACACACACAACTTCTTAAACATCTCTACAAGTCCTCCTGTCTGTATTCTTAGTCTTTTTCTCATTACCATGTATCTCCATCTTTGAATAACATCTCTTACCCAGAATTCCACTGCAATCCTTCTGTTGCTGACTCTGGATTTTTCCTTTTGTCCTGTCAGCTAGAACATAACATTTAACATTCAGTGTATTAAATACAAAAACATGTTAAAAGAACATTATTTTGGTTGTAAAGTCAAACACGTGAAAGTCAGGAAATGCCAGATTTACAGTTGCCTGTGTAGTTTTAATTCAGCCCCTTGAGCATCCATCCTGTGAACGGAATGAAGCAGCGGTCCTGTGGAATATTGTATGGGATTGTGTAATTAAACACCTTGTCATAATGCATATGCATAAGGGAGCAGAATTATGGTTGCACCAGCCATAAGTCGGCCGTTTTCTAACTTTTGAGTTTTATTTTGCAACTTAAATAGCATTCTTTTAACACAGTTTTTATATGTAATTTCTTATTTTGTTTTTTTTTAAGTAAAAAGTAAAAACAATTTATGTACAGCTGTAACAACCCTTCACCATTATGCATCGTCAGCAGGACTTAACTCTGAATACTGATCATTGCAGTGCAGGCTGCTAACACTTCAGCTACAACATAACTACGTTACATCGCAGCATAAGGCTGTTGTCTCAAAACAGGGATGGACCTCTCAATCATGGGGAGGGAGACCCCAACCTGACCACTTCTCTCCCACATCCCTTGGGATCTGGAGGAGTTCCTGCCTCATTTAATGCTCTCAGATGGGGGAATGGGCCACTGGGACCATGTGCTTTCTCACTCAGCTCCTAGGTGTTCCTAGTACAATGTGCTGCTGCTGCTCTGGTGGTAGCCTAAGCCTAGCCTTAGAAGGGTCCTGTTTTGTTGTTTGTTGGCATATAGCCAGAACTTTCCTGAGGAATGTAAGCAGCAGAAAAGAAATGGTGATTTTTAACAGTTTATATTTGGGCCAAGGCTGAATGGAATTTCATGGGACCAAGAAAAGCCATTTCTCTGTCAGGCTATTCCACTGCTGAATATTAAAGGCCTGCTGCAAATAATGGAGGGGTGAGAGCTTTTCAGAGAAAAGATTGCAAGAGTCATTTATAGTAGAGAATGTTACACAATCTAAACATTGGCATTGCCATAGGAGCTCCCTCCTACATCTCTGTTAATACAGTGTTTATATACATTTTATCCTTGTTTAATATCACATTGCTGATGTCTTGAGTCTTTAACATCACTCTTACCTGTTGTGTTTATTTTTGGGGTCCTGATATCACTCTTCTAAAACACATCATCCAGGTCTTTGATTATGAAAATAAAACATTTTTTGCCTATATCTGTCTCCTAGAAGCAAGGGAGGGTTATTGCTTTTAATTTCAGTTGAGATCAAAATCTGGTAAAAGGAAGTCAGTGAAAAGAAACGTCATCCCTTCTTTCTTTGCCTCTGTTCCCCTTTTCAGCTGCTCTCTCATCCAGGGCACTGTTTGTCCGTAAGCCATCAGCGCTCCCTTCCCTTAATCAGAGCCAATGCCACCTTCAGTCCCCTTCTAGTTCCAGGCTTAGTACTCCCGTGGTGCCAGAATGGTTCTCTAATGTTAGTTCTGCATAGTATTGAAGGGAAGAGCTTGATTTACTTTAGTTTCCTTCCCTCTCGCTCACCATTAACTTCTCATTTATGATGGAACAATCTTGCTGAAGCCTGGCTCTTGTCTGGGTACACAAGGGTTTGTTCAGCTGGGCTCTGCTTCTCTGAGATGCTATGACTTCAGATTTTTAAAGCCACATAGGGGATTTTGCCACACAGCTCCAGATGAAAGTGTGCGTTTGTGACACAGAGACCCCATGGAAAAAAGTCCCCTGTTCTTTGTAATCAGCTCTTGTCAGATCTGAGAAATTCACTACATCAAGTACATGTCTTGGAGGGTGTTTATCCGTGAAGGGTAACATGTAAGGTATCTACAGTAAGCTCACAACTTAACAGGGACTCAGAATCATTATGAGAAGTGTGCATGGGTAGTATTTAAGGAATAATGTAACTTTATGGTCTTGGATGTAAAAATTGTCTCAGTAATGGCCCAATCAAGCATGAGGGAGTTATCACCCCCCTTGGTGATGCAGTACAAGGCTTGTCTGGCCTTGCACCATCCCAAGCGTATCAATGGAAAACCATCTGACAACTGCAAACAATCAAAACACGTGGAGGTGAAAGAGGAACATTACAACAGACGGGGGATCACCCTGCCTAGGAATAAAGATAAAAGATTGTTTCAGGATAACAGAGAATGGAGAGAGGCAGTCTGCGCCCAATCACTGAGGCAACATCTTGGAGATCAGGGGTGTTTTCATGAAAAATTAGATCCTGGTTTCTGTGATCGGAGAGGTGACTATTAATAAGGGTGTGCCCAAATTCACATTTCATTTTGTTTTGTATATACACTCTTGTTTCTATTCTCCCTTAAATAAACCTCGTTTTATTACAAATGCTGTCTGCTATACAGAGCAGTGATTTAAGGTAAACTGGGATACACTGCTCTTTTGGAGGCAGATGATCAAGGATTTCTGTAAGTAGCCAGTGTCAGGGTCTGGCTGGATATAACATTCAAAGAGACTTGGAGACTGGGATGCACCTGTGTTAACTTGCAAGGCGAGGACAGGGCTGGCATATCTCGGAGGAGCGTGCTTGAGTGGCTACCAGGCTGCTGGTGGTAGGGAGCTAATGCTCACTCACCATGAGCAAGGCTACCTCTCGCTAGAGGAAGGGGGTAACAAGGTAACTCTCAGTGCGGGGTATCCTGAGACATGTCACAGAGTTGAGTGGCTTGTCGTCTTTGAAAATCTCATCCTCTGTCCCTAGGAAGGAGGAGGGTCCCCATCACCCCAATGGCACCTTTTCCTTCTATGAGCAGTGCATGCTGCACCATGTGTGCGTTGGCTTTGTTATTGGCCTAGTTCTGAGTTCTGCTTCCATTTCTCCTCCCCGCTTTGCTCCCCTCCCCCCAACTTTTCCCGTAGGGCTCAGCATAAGAAAAGAACAAAGCTGAACGTGGCGGGTGAGCTGGCCAGACTCAGCAGCCTCCTGTGCATCCACCACAAGACGTTCTTTTTCCTCTTTCTGAAGTGCTTCACCTCTGCTGCCTGTGTCCCAGTGCTGGTGCAGGTGAGTCCGTTGGGCTTCGCCCACAACTTGCCAGCTGTATCTCTGTGCTGGTGCTGGTCAGGCCCTGTCACGAGGCCAGCCTTTCCCATCTGGATGCTTATTTATCCCTTTCGTTGTTCACAATGACTTTATATGTCTGATACCTTCCATCCCAAAGGGTCCCATAGCACCAGCTAAACTGCTCAGCAGGATCACTGCAGCCTGCAGAAATGCAGCCACCGTGAAGGTGATGCACAGCTGCGGTGCCCTAGCAGGATTCAGGGGCTTGTGCTGGAGCGTGAGGCAGCCCAGAGGGCTGGGAAGATGTTGGACTGCACTCCAGGGACGCACTGGCTGCAGGGAAGGTTCTTCTCCAGTGCGGCAGATGCAGTTGTTGACTCTGGTTTCTCTGCTCTAGAAACCTCACCAGCTAGCTTGGCACCACGTGCTCCAGTTGGGCCATCGCTACGTGCTGACAGTATTGAGTGTGTCTGGCCTGAAGGCATCTGGGCAGAAGGTATTCGTCAGCAGCTTCTCCTCGTGCATCCTACCCTACTGTGCAGAGCAGGTGAAGGAGCAGCCTCTGGAAATTACCTGGCAGGGAGGATCCAGTCAGCCAGTTTCCCCTGCGGCCTCTCTGCAGCTCAGCAGCCCCCTGGAGTTGACAGATAAGTGGCCAGTGCCAGCCAAAGAGTCCAAGATCCTGTCCTACGTGGTAAGGACTTATCCCTCATCTGCACCCATTCCTGCTTTCAGAGACCATGTCTCAGCTCCTGCCCTGCAGGGCCCATGAGTGCCGTCTGCACTATGGGATCACTTTTCCCTCTAGGCCCCAGTACTCCAGCCCCCTCTGCACTCTTTGTAAACTCACAGCCTTTCTCTCCCCTCCTGCTCCAGGGGATCATCACCCGAGTACTGAACGCCCAGGCATGCCTCTATGAGCTTGATAACAAGGTCTGTCTGTGCCTTGCTTACCAGCAGCTGTTGAACTCTGCCAGGGGACTCCGACCAGGAGCATGTGTGGAGGTGAGGCGATGCGGCTGGGAGGTGAAGGGCATAGGGAGGTGGGGTGGCTGAGGCACAGGCCTGTGGGTAGTGGTGTGTGGAGCAAGCTTGGTGTGCAGGGTGGGGGCAGGAGCAGTAAATCTTTCTGTCCACCAGGGGGATAGCCCAGAACCCAGCTAAATCAGGGATATGGCTGTATCTGAGCTTGGCCAGACATGTCTGATAGTAGCTATTTGCTCCCCTGATTCTCACTTACCTGGCAGCAGGTCAACGAAGGCCCCTTGGGGTTGATGAGAAATGTAATGGAATAACCAAAGCCTTTGTGGTGGATGAGAGGGTCTTTGGGGAGGGACAGCAGAGTGGCCACCTTCTCTCCGTTAAGTCCTGTGTTTGTGTCTCTCAGCTCCGAGACGTCCACCTCCTGCAGAGTCCCCTGGCTTCCTTCCCCTTCGTTCTTGTCCTTGGTGCCTGTCTGCACAGCACTGTCCTGCTCAAGGGTTTCTCAAGGGTCAGCACCTTCCACGAGCCTGTAGCCTCCTCAGGAAACCTCTACGTGCAACTGCTCTTCCGCTATAACCTAGGCCTGCCACTCTATCTGTGGCTGGCGAGCCTGTTGGAAATGCTGGAGCAGAGGTGAGGACACTCCTTCCCTGATCCCATTGGGAAATGTGGTTGTGCAGGCCATTCAGGTCTCTCCCAGACAAATCCCTGTCCCCCTTCCCTCCCACCCCACCCACTTTGTGGGCCTTGATGGTTCCCCAGTGAAATTCTGCCTACCCTCTGGTTGCTTTAGTCTCCTCTCCTAGGGGAGTTGTAGGCTGGTTTCTGGGACCCACTCTTGGGTTGTGTTACATAACATGGTTTTTGTTCTGGCACAGTTAAGGTTGCTCAAGTACAACGGCCAGTATTAAAAACTATGACACGCAGTTATGTCAGACACCCTACACAGCAACCATTCCATAGCAACTTATAGAAAGCGCAGTCCTCATCTGTCCCCATTCAATACTTGTCTATCACATTCTCTGCTAAAACAGCCTTATAAGTTACACTAGCTACAATCTTCAGTTCTTTGTTCATTTCCTACCTAGTCTTGTTTTACAAAACAGTCACAATTCAGGATGTTCATGATCCTCTCCTCACTTTTAAAAATTTGTTGGTTTTGAATCTAGTGATGTTGTGATGTAAAAGAAGTTCACAGATTATATCTGAGGATATGTATGTATTATGAACATACCACTGTGATACTCCCATCTTCCCTTCACCATCTGTATTCTCAAGACCGCTAGTTCTATGGTATGTTATGGAAGCTGTAATATTAAAATGTAGTAAGAGACATTCTTGCAGTAACCTTTGTTTTTTTCCATGTAATTTCTATAATCTGTGTTTGAGGTTTGTATTTGCGTTAGCAGTGTGTACTGTTGGTATATGAAGTATTTTAAGTAGTGGTACGTGGTTTGATAACACAGACAGACTGTACACCACTATCTTCATTTTACAGAACTGATGGATAGAGTAGATAAGTGATTTGCTCAGTCACACAAGAAGTCTATGGTAGAGCAACAAATTGAACTCATTTGTTCCAAGTCCTAGGCTAGTGTTTTAACGGTTGTCAGTTGTTGGCTGCGTGTGTTCTCAGTGTGTGCTGCACCTGCTCTGCACAGACAGCTGACACAGCAGACCTTGATCACACTGCGCAAGAAGACCACAGACTCTGTTGAGTGGCGAAGGCGCTTGGCCAGGTGTGTTGTCAACAAAGCACAGTATTAGTGCCTTGTACGTGCTACAGGTACGCTTAATACATGTATGCCCATGACAATGGACTCAGCTCAGTAAGTGGTGGGACTTTCCGCACCCCCATCAGCTGGACAAAGGCAACCCCTCTGTGGCCCCTCTTTTATACACTGACAAATGTACGTATTGCCCCTCTGATGTGGCTAGTTACCACCCTTTACCTTGTACCTGTTGGTTCGATCAAAACGTGTCTATCCACCACGCAGTCAGCCTTACCTTATCTTTAAGAGGGGGTCAGTGTGTACGTGTATCATCTTTGGGAAGTGTGTTTGCAACATAACTGTGTATCAGGGTGTTCTGGTACTACCCTTGAATGTGTTTACATGAATTCTTAGTGCCTAGAGTGCTTGTGTTTTCACAACGCAAGCCCTGCTCTTGCCAAGTTCCTGTATCAGATAATGAACCTGCAAGCAGGCATCAGCTTTGTAACAGGTCAAGACCTGACCCTTGCTAATTCTGCTTTATATTAGCCGGACTTGACTTTGTTTGGGCCTTAGGTCTTATACTAGGCCTTTTATACCATGGCCTCATGTCTCAGGCTTTCTTTCTAGTACACTAGCCATTGACCCATCCTTCCTCTCCTGTTGGCTTTTGGCATTTGTGTAGATTTTGAGGTGACCAGAGTTTTCTGAACAATTGCAACCAAAAGTGAAGTATTCTAGTGGGTTTTGGTCACTGATGGCTTGAATTTGTTTCTAATGGGTGAAGAAGCCTGGTTCACATTCTCTGCTTTTCACATCCTATGCTTGCATCACTGCAGGGCCAGAGTTAAGGTTATCTTAGTGGAGTATTTGTTTATGAAGGTGATGGAGGAAGAATAGGGCCAGGTGCAAATTGACTTGATGTGTTTGACATAATTCATGCGTGTTTCCTAGTTTTTTAGTATTTGGGCTGGTAGTGGTGGCTGGGCAGAGAGTGTGAGGCCTGTTGCCTCAGACAAAAGCATGGAGCCAGTCCAGTTTTGGAGAGAACACTATGCAGATAATTGAGTGATCTACCAATAAGAACTCTTGATGCATGTACATAGTCTGTTCTGCTCACTCAGCGCACTAATTAACTTGAATGGAGTGGTGGTGGTTGGTTGATTTATAGATCCACAAATTTTAAGGCCAGAAGGGATCATTTAAGATCATCTATTGAAACCTCCTGCATAATACAGGCCATAAATTGTCACCCAGTGATTCCTGCATTGAGTCAATAATTTGTGGTTGAACAAAGAGCATATCTTTTAGAAAGACATCCAGTTTGACCTAAAGATTTCAATTATGAGGCATCCTTAGTGAGCTGTCCTACTGGGTAGTTACCTTCTCTGTTTAAAAACTTGCATCTTTGAATTTATCTAACTTCAACTTCCAGCCAATGGACCTTGTTCCAATATTGCCAACTCCCCGTATTCAAAAATCACATTAGACCTCCCAATAAAATCACAACTTGCATTTAAAAACAGCAATAATGAAAAGCTGGGGTTTTTTAATCTGCCTCTGATTTTTGAGCCTTTAGAGGGAATCCACACACACCCAATTTGTACATAGGTCATTTCATGTTAAAAATTCAACTCTAAATGCCATTACAAAATATAGTTCCCCTGATTGGAGGGGGATTCCACTCTGCCATCTCGTAACCCCTGGGTCATAGGGAGCTGCCATTCTCTCCATTTTTTCTCTTTCTGCTCCCCCTCTGTTCCCTAAGTATGCCCACCCCTACCACGATATTTCCCTCCTATATTTTCCTTAGTCTTGTGCCTGCGCACCCTACATTCATTCATCACTGTGACACAAAGGCCCATTGGCACCAGCAAAGGTTTCACTGTTCTGTAACAGAAACTCCTATCAGACTTGACAAAGACTACGCCTAGCACACTGTCTTCATAGTATTTGTCTGTGAAGAATGTCATATGATATCTTAAATGAAAGCCAGGATCACACTGATGCGAATAGTCATTGTGTGATGTATGGATGGATGATATTTAAGAAGTTGTGTATGCCTACTAAACATAGGTTTTTAAGTCTAAATCAAGACAGGGTTGGCAAATGGGTTTTGAGTCAGGCAAAGGACATTGATTCACCTGTATTGCAGGCAGCTATGTAAATTAAGCACTGCAAACCAATACAATGGAAGCCAAATCTGTATGCAGAGTAAACAGGGAAGACACTGGAGACTAAACCATAGGGGATGTCCTGTCGGGGTGGGAATGAATTCTGAAGAATATTAATAAATAGAATGCAAGGACACGTTTCGTTGTCCATTCACTGAGGAAACCCCTTAAAGAGTGGGACTCTTGGATCCTGGTATGACTGAAAACCAACTAGCTTTGCAAAAAGACTGGATCCTTGAGGGGGAATCTACTTTATTAAATAGGAAAGGGACCATTGATAAGCATAGACCCAGGTTTTGTTTTATATGTAACCATTTCTGTTTCCATTATCCTTACTCACTATCTCTTAAATCTTAGCCTGTGATGATAAACTTAGGATTGTTTTCACTATAAATGTATTTCAGTGCTGTGATGTTCTAAAGGACCCAATCCCAAGTTTTACTAGTCAAGCTCTATGTATTGTATACTCCTCCCTTGGGGACAGCAAACCTGGTGTTTCTGAGATTGTCCAAAGACAGGAGCTGGATATCACAGGGAAACTCTTCAAAGGGGATTGGGATGCACCAATTAGTTAACCCTCAAGACAAAGTAAGGGCTGGCAGAGCCCTGAGGAGACTGTTTGGGTGGCTAACAAACTGCTGGTGTCAGGGAGTGGGCATCCAGTTAAGCACAAGCAAATCTTCCTCTCACTGAGGGTAGGGGAGGTAACAAAGTAACTCACAGTTCTGGGCAACCCGATGAACTGTCTCGGGCTATGTCTAGACTCACAGGGCAAATTTGCCGCTGTCAGATCGATTTATCCGGATCGATTGAGCAGAAATGGAGACCCGCTCAATCGCGTTGATTTCTGGGTCTATTAATCCACGTCCGCCAGGTGGAGTAATGCTGCGTCGACAGGAGCGCGTTTCCCACCGGCGCAGCAGACTGAGGACACCGCGGTAAGTAGGAGTTAGGAAGTTGTCGGGCGATACACAAGCTACTCTACGTAGCTTGCGTATCGCCCGTCGACTGCCGCCGAATGTGGCGGCAAGTGTAGACGTGGTCTCAGTATGTGCAAAACTCCTCCTTAATTATGGGTGAGTGCCTAACGCCTGTATCATTCTTCCTCTCAGGTTTTGTTGTTTCATTGGGCGCCGGCGGCTGTTGATCCGCTCTGCACCTCAAGGCCCTGGAGTAGCTGAGAAGTTTCTTGTCCCCGTTCTGAACGCTGTGGTGCCTTCTGGGGAGCAAGCGAGAGATGTTCATCATGAGATCCTAGCAGAAAGGCACCGTTGTCCCCTGCAGCAGGTGGGGCCCTGCTCCCTGAGCTCCCTCTGTTTATCTGAGGGGAGGAGACTCATTTTTTTTTCTCCTCTTGCTTTTTGTATCATTTAGTATCAGTCCCTGGAGCCCCCATGCCAGGCCCCGCCTCTTTCCCTGCTGCGCTCTATGGCCGAGCAGAGAAGCTGGGATGTCTTCAATCCATCGCAGTTGCTGCCCCCCTTGGAGGCCCCGCACATGGGCAGCCAGGAGCTGAATCGCAGACTGGCTTGGTCCTATGAAACGTTCTCAGCAGAGAGCTTCCAGCCCCGAATGGTACGTGCCAAACTCCCCATGCGATCTGACCTATAAGAGCTTCCCTTCTCCCTCCAATCTTGATGCAGAGGGGGTGTCTGGGGCTCCTCTCTTCTTGACTGACGCACGAGTACCTCCAGTAGGGGAGGAGCCTGCTTTTCCTGCCTGTGATGTAATGAAACAGGCAGAGATGGCAGGTTGCTGAGGGGGTGTCATAAATGGTTTCTATTAAAGACCCTTCAGTCCCATGCCCTTCCAGCTGGGGACTGGCTGACTCTCCTCACAGCTCCCTTTCCTTTGCAGGTGTTGCTGGGGGTGCTGAGAGCTTCCTCCAGCAGCAGCTCCCTTCAGCTGCGGGACAAGAGTGATTCGATCCCCTGCGTGATATCCCGCAGGGATGGCAGCCCCTTCGCAGACACGGCACTCATAGGTGCGGCTCACTCAGTTCCAGTTGGGGGTCCTGGGCTCTTGCTGCTTTGGGATGGGAGATGGGGTTGAGGGGGGGTACTGAGCTCTCTCACTGCCTTGCCTGCTGGCTTTGGGAGCAAGGACACTGAACTTGCTCTCTCTGCTTTGCCTTTCTGTCGGCTGATCTCTTTTCTCTGGTGTTTTTTGCAGGGTCCCTTTTGCAGGTGGAAACCTACCAGCTTGTGGTGGAGCGATACCTTCAAAGTGATTTTCCCTCCTGGGAGCAGCTGTTGACCCTGGAACATGTGAGGGGCAAAGAAACAAGGCAAGTGTCTCTTATCCTGTGCCCAGGAGCATAAGGCCTTGGCCTCCCAAAAGGGGGAGTGAAGAAGTTAAACGTAAGTGGGAAACGACCTCCTAGCCTGGGCCTGGGCCGCAGTGTCGTGTTCCTGGAGCTGGGTGTATGGGGCGAAGGGGAATAATCCAAGAGCCTGGAGGGCAGTTCCAGAACCTTGGCTGCGAGGGAGAATCACCCAGAAGCCTTGGGTAAGTAGAGGTAAGCAGGGGAGCAGCCTAGTGACTCTTAGCTTGTGCTCTCATTTTTTCTTCCTCACTCCCTTGTCCCAGAGTAATGGAGATGCATGTCTGCCGCTGTCCTTTACCTGAGTGGGCAGTGGTTCAGACAGGTGCCTGGTGATGTGTTTGAAGGTTCTTCTTTGAAAGGTGTCCCTGTGGGTGCTCCAATTTAGGTGTCGGCATGTCCTCGCGTCCCTTGATCAGAGATTTTACAGCAGCACTCGTCCTGGACACGCATGCACAGCTCCCATCTCACGGCACCGTTGAAGCCTCCTTTGGTGCACACACAACCCACCCCCCTCAGTTCCCCTCAACCATCTGCAGTCCGAGACGGAGCCCTCAGCAATTCCTACTAAACTCAGCCATTTTTACCTATAACTGTTAGAAGTAGCCTTAGTCTAGTCAGTAGTTTGTTTTAGTCAGCGAGTACTTAACTTTTATCCATCTTACCTTTTTTTAAAAAAATAATTTTTTTTCTTTCCTCTCCTCTCCCAGTTGATAGAATAGAATAGAATCCATTTTTCATAATACCTGACAACATGCCTGGTTCACTAGGTTTTAAGCACATCCCAGCCATCCCAGCACATGCTATCCCAGCATCAGACAGCCACTCACAATGTGTCCACTGCCTGGGTGAGAGCCGCGTACCTCAGAAATGCATACATTGCAGCAACCTCAAAACCATAGCTAGGAGAGATAAGGATCTCCGACTGAAGCTAATCCTTACGGAAAAGTCATTGAGACACTCCTCTGACCCGAGGCCAGATAAACCTCCTACAGAAAAAACAGAGACCCCCAACCTCACCTAGGAGGGAGCCACCAAAGAAGAGGAGTTGACCCCTATGGGTAACAAAAACCCTAAGATCGGGTTCTTCTGAGGCGCCAAGTTCCTCAGGTACGGTGCAGACTAGAGCACCGAAGGGCTTACAACACCCTAGTGTGGGGTCAAGAGGCAAAATTGAACCAACCTCCTCCAATACAGCACTGACAAAAGAAACAGAACAGAGACTGCAGGCCAAACAGCCAAGGGAGGAAATCTTCGGCACTTACTGCGGCACCGCATAAGACAATGGCGCCTATGATCAGCACAGTGCAGACAACTGTTTCAGCACCGACATCAGTGTTGGCACCAACACCTGACATGGCACCATCAACGGCACCGAAGCTGAGTGCAGTACCCTTCCAATCCTCAACAGCAACACTGCTGCAAAAGGAGAAGAGACGCCACTGCTAGCAGACATAGATGACACCACAGTCACCACTTCTCAAAACAGATGCATCTCCCGTGCATTTCGCACATGATGAGGCTCTTTCTCCAATAGCCTTTTCTATCAGAAATGTCAGCGAGAGCGAGGAAGGTGAATTCTCTTCCCAACACTCCTCCCCCATCAAACCAACTTCGGAAACGCCCAGACATGCACCATGGTCGGGGCGTCAGACGTGTCCATGGTACGGACTACCGTGGTTTGGACCATCCATGCCTTATCACACGTAATAGCCAGGTTTGGACACGTGGCCAAATTACACTCAGGTTTTCAGTAGATCCCCCCAGCCTCTACACACACAGACCCAGGTCTTATGCAACATCTGCTCCATCTGTCTCTGAGCCGATGCCCAAAACTGGGGAGGAAATTGTTGGACAGTACACGTCACTTCCTGCACATGACTCCTCCTCCTCACCAGATGATACAATAATACCCCCTCCACCGACGATGACTTTAAGTATTTTCATGATTTGTTCAAAAGGGTAGCAGAAGATCTTGAAATCCCTCTTGAGGAAGTCACGGAATCCCACCACAAATTACTGCGGATCCTTCACACCACCACCTCATCAAAGATTGCATTGCCCATTAGTGACGCATTATTGGACCAGCCAACAACATCTGGCAAATGCCGGCTACCATCCCACCTATCTGTAAGAGGACAGATAAAAAGTATTATGTCCCGGCCAAGGAGGTGGAACAACACATAGGGAAGGGTTTCTACTCCGACTATTTTTTGATCCAGAAAAAGAATGGAAGATGGAGACCTTTGAAGATTAAACAAGTTTGTAAGGTGACAAAGATTCAAGATGGTCACGTTGTCCACCATAATACTGGCACTGGAATAGGGGACTGTTTTCAGCCTTCGACCTTCAAGACACTTATTTCCATGTCACTATCCACCCAGCGCACAGACGCTTTCTCAGATTCACACTGGCACGCAACCGTTACCAATGCAAAGTATTACCCTTCGGCCTCTCTACAGCACCAAAGATTTTTTCAGAAGTGCCGGCTGTAGTAGCAGCACATCTGCGCAGGGAAGGGATCACAATATTCCCTTACCTAGACGACTGCCTACTAAAGGGCGCACAGCCAGGAGTTAGCCATCCAAGATACACAATGAATGATATCACTGTTTCAAAGCCTAGGTCTCATGATAAGCATCAAAAAGTCCACTTTAAACCCAACACAACTATTGGAATTCACAGTAGCAGACCTGAACTCGATAACAGCAAGGGCATCATTACCATCAACCAGGTTCCAGGCTATAGTAGACCTAACACTCTCTATAGAAACAGCCAAACATTAACCACGTGCACAGCCTACAATTCCTAGGGCACATGGCAGCCACTATCTTTGTGGTCCAATACGCACAGCTTCACATGCGATGGCTATCAACCACCTACAAACCACACAAACGTGGTTTGAACAGAACACTAATGATGCCAAACAAGGTCAAAGAATCATTATGGTGGACTCGACCCACCAACATGATGACTGGAATCCCCCTTTCACAGCACCCACCCTTGGTTATGATTATCACAGATGCATCCCTACTACGCTGGGAGCACATCTACAGAACTGTACGATATGGGGCCAATGGTCAAAAAACTAAATGAGTTTACATATAAACCTCTTAGAGCTACATGTAGTTCGGAACGCATGCTGCCACTTTCTTCCACTCATAAAGAACAAAACGATAAAGATAATGATAAACAACACTGCATGCATGTTTTACATACATTGACAGGGAGGAGCAAGATTCCACTGCCTATGCACTGAAGTGATAAAACTCTGGAATTGGTGCATCCAATATATCAGTGGTGTACTACCAGGATGCCAGAACACTACTGCAGATGTCCTCAGCAGACAATTTGTCCAAAACTACGAGTGGGAATTGAACAATAAGGTTCTGAAAAACATTTTTTGACAATGGGGTCATCCAACTATCAACCTCTTTGCGACTACACAAATTCACAAATGTCTTCTTTTCTGCTCGAGAGCAGGAATGGGAAGGGGATTGATGGGAGGATGCGTTTTTTCCTGATTGGAGCAATCACCTTCTTTACACAATCCCACCCATCCACAAGATACGCATGGATAAGGCAACAGTGATAAAGATAGCACCCACATGGCCCAGACAAATCTGGTATTCTTACCTACTTCAGATGTTGATATACACACCGATCGCTCTCCCATTTCGTAACGATCTTCTCTCTCAGGACGCTCAGATCTACAGAAGCTTCACCTAACAGCATGGTTCCTAAATGGTTCAGCATAGAAGAACTGGAATGCTCCGAGCAAGTTAAACCCATCTCATTAAATAGTAGAAAATGGACAACAAGGAAAACTTACCTTCAGAAGTGGCATAGACTCACTTCCTGGTGTTAAGATAGGCAAATCATTGCCACATCTGCACCCATTCCAACCATCCTGGACTACATCCTAGAATTAAAAAAATCAGATTATTGATTAGTTCGCTAAAGGTTCATCTAGCGGCCATTCTGTTTTTTCACAACAAAGTAAATGGTAAAACAGTGTTCACTCACCCAACGGTAAAACGGTTTATCACAGGGATACAAAAGGTATTATACCCGATTATACGTACCCCCATAACACTGTGGGATCTAAACCTAATACTAAGGACCATTACCAAAATCTTATTTGAGCCCTTAGCAACATGCTGTCTTCTACATCTGTCAATGAAAGTGTACTTTCTAGTAGCCCGCCATGTTGGAGAAATTGGGGTACTCATGGTCCATCCATCCTACACAATTTTCCACAAGGATAAGATTATGCTCAGACCTCACCCAAGGTTCCTACCAAAAATGATATCAGACTTCCATATAAACTAGCTGATTGACTTACCTACTTTCTAGCCAAAGACTCACCATAATGCGCAAGAAGCCACACTGCACACTCTAGATGTCAGTGGACAATAGCCTTCTACTTAGACAGAACAAAAGCCTTTAGAAAATCAGAGAAGCTCTTCACATCCGTAGCAGAACGCACAAAAGGCAAACCTTTTGTGATTTCAAAGTGGAAAGCGGGATGCAGCCATTCATACTATAAATGTAAAAAATTTACATGCTCCCATGGGGACCAAAACATTAAACCAGAGCAATGTCTGCTTCTGTAGCATTCCTTAATGACATTTCTATTACAGATATATGTAAGGCCTCTGCACACACGTTTACAAAACATTATGCCATCGATTGAGCATCCAGAGGAGATGCCGCTATAGAACTGACAGTACTTTCGACTGTCCAACCAAATGAGTCTGAAGTCCCTTCCACTGAATGAGGGGCACTGCTCTTCAGTCACCTAAAGTGGAGCACCCACAAGGACACCACTCGAAGAAGAAGAGAAGGTTACTCACCTTGTGCAGTGACCAAAGTTCTTCGAGATGTGTCCCCCTGTGGGTGCTCTGCTACCCTCCCCCCATTTCGGAGTTCAAAGACAGGACTCTGCGGTAGAGAAGGAACTGAGGGGGTTGGATCGCGTGCACTCGAAAAAAGGCACCAACAGCGCTGCGAGACGGGAGCTGTGCATGCGCTATCTGGAGGAGCCCTGCTGTAAAATTTCTGATCAAGGGACGCGAGGATGCACCGACACCTAAAGTGGAGCACCCACAGGGGGACACATCTCAAAGAACCTTAGTTACTGCACGAGGTGAGTAACCTTCTCTTCCCCAGATGCTGTTGAACCTCCTGGCTCTTCCTTTTTCTTCCTATGGCACCAGCCTCTGGAGTTCCCCAACGTGTTTCCCATTAAATTGACCCCCCTCCCCACCTAACTCTTGCATGCATGCACGCACAGTTTCTTACTGGAAATCAAGTCACTGGTGGCTACTGTTTTGCGGGGGTCAGTACAGTTGTTATCTAGTCCCTCTCCCCCTGTGTCAGGTGCCAAGTCAAAGTGACACTGAGTCTGTGCTTCCTGCAATCACAAAACCCCTGGGTGGTGCAATACCCCTGCAGTTCCACATCTGTATAGGTTTTTATAAAGTTGCCCATCAGTGAGATATCTCGATGCCCAAGTGCGTCTCCTATGTTGCCCGCATGAGGAAGGTTTATCTGTTTGAGACAAACCCACCGTCTCAGTCTGTCCTGGATACACTAGGTCCAGCAGTCTTCAGTGGGCCTTCACTCCATCCGTTCCTTCTGTCTGAGCTTTCAGACAAGGTTCCCTCTTTCTGCTGGCTGCCTAGTTTAGGAACCTCCCTCCCTACTAAGTTGGAGCTGCACTGATGTCTCCTCTGGGCCCTTCTTCTCACCACAGGCTGTATGTGCAGTTCTTCTTTGAAGATGTGCGGATTCTTCATACACCCGAGATGAAAGTCCGAGAGGGTCCCACACGCAGTGACAGCCCCTCGGTGGGGAAGAAGGATGTTTGCAGCTCTGAGGCTGAGCTGGGATCCCCAGAGGCAAAGGTGCCAAAGTTGGAGGAGACCAGTGCAGGAGCTGGCAGTGAAGAGCGCTCTGATAGAGGCCAGAGCAGTGCCAGAGGAACCAGCTGCGTGTCCCGTCTGTTCCTGGTCACCCAGAAAGAGGGGCTTATGTCCCGGAACTACCTGGCAGCTGCAGAAGGAGATGGAGAGGGGCAGGAACTGCGGCTCAGCTTCCAGGCCACCATACTCTGGATGGGCAAACCTCAGCTATGGGGTCATCCCAGGGAAATTGGTAGCCTGCCAGAGCTGGAGCAGACCAATGACCAGAGGGAGGAGAGCGAGGCACAGCAAAGCGTAAGGAAGGGTAGGAGGAAGCCATGGGAGTGGCCTTCTCCTAAGGGTGTGAGCTGGATCTTGGTATAGTGAACCTGCCTGAGGGTCAGGGGAGCTAGGTCCACAGAGTGTGGGAGGATGGTTGTCTCGGCCACTGATGTATGTGACTGCAAGTGGCTCCTTCCCAGCCCACCAAGAAGAGCTCCACTGATCCTTTTCTCTCAGCCCTGCAAGTGCTTCCCTTCCCATCCCCCCAGTTCACATCCCACTGCCACTCCTAATCCAGCTGTTCCCTGTAGGGCGCTCGGCCTTCTCCCCCGCACCTCAGGAGGGCTGTGCTTTCCCTTTCCTTTGCCTGCTCCCACCATGGTGAGCTCTGCCTCCCACCTTCCCTCCCCAACGTCCTTCCCTCATCAGCTTCTCCTGTCTCGTTCCAGGTGCTGCTGCTCTTCATGGGGAGATCACTTCGATGGTTCCCATTCCTGCACCCGGATGGGCTGTACCGGCTTATTGTGCCCCAGTGTTCGGTAAGGAGGGGTCTCGGTGCTGCCCCCTGCGGGGGATTCTATAGCTGCGGCTTGCTCTTCGCCCCACCCCATCTTTTCATCGCTCTCAGAATAGCTTGTCACTCTTTGGCTCACCAGAGGCATTTCATGCAATTGAAATCCTGCTTCCCCACCTCCCCCCCAGGGTTACGGCAAGCACGTTAACCCCTTCCCTGCTGGAGGAGGGGGAAGCGAAGGTCCTGCTGGACTCGGTCTTGCACTGTTAACCGGAGTGACGCATCCACTTCCCTGACTGACAAACGAGATGGCTGGGATGGTGCTGTCCCTTGAGCCGCTTCTAGACTCATCAGTGGCTCCCTGGAAGGCAAAGTCACAGCAAAGCTTTTCAGTTCTGGGGGCTCCTGTTGTTGCCTGTATCCGCTCATGGGTCAATCTACTTCACCTCTGTGTTACACCAAAATCCACACGAGTCTTTGCAAGGGCTTTTCTGCCACTGCTCCCTGGGCCCCTCCTTTTCCATCTAGTCTTGGAGCCTTTCCCCTGCTGATTCTCTCCTCATGCCTCCCTTGATGTGCCTCCCGTGCTGTTGTTCTCACAGGATGTTGGGGTATTTGAGCGGCCAAGTCTCTCGCCATTGCAAGGGAGGCTTCTGAACCAGACGTGCTGCCCCTCGTGCCTGCTAGTTTCCGATACCTGGCACCTACAGCACCAGACCTGGATCTCCTGCCTGGCTCACTCTCAGGTATGCAGCATCCTATAGCTCTGGGTTTCCGTAGGTGAATAGGACGCCTTTCCTGGGGATCTGACTCAGGAGACCACACAAGACATCTTCCTGGCCACACAGTCGTGCCCATGGGCAGTGGGGACCTTCGTCACTTCTCACGGAAGTGAGGGAAACATACCCCCCTCTCCCCTCAAGTCACCCTGCCCTGAAACCAATGCATGGGAGTGGTAGCCTCTCAGCTTTGCACAGTTCTGTGCTTCACGGGCCCAAGGATGGATGTGGTTATGGGTCGGGGGTGGATAGGTGCATATCATAAGCCCGTTAAGTCTGTGTCTCCTCCTTTTCTAGAGGGTGCCAGGGTCAGTGCTGGCAGGGATGGGGCAGACAGTCTTCTCCATTCCAGAGCTAGTAAGCAACAGGTATGTTGGACCTTCCTCTACTGCGGTGTTAGGGTCACTTGAGACATGACCACCACTTGGGAAAGGGGGTCAACGCTGGGTCCTAGTGAGCAATGCACTTTACTCAGCCACCCGCACCAACCCCTGCAGCGCAATGGTTTTCTTTGGAAATCTCCCTCCCATGCAGGTAGTGGCCTGGCCTGACCCCCTCTAGCGTATAAAATGTGACCGGGTCACAAGCGACGTACCTTCAGAATGGGAGCCCAAAACAGTTTGGGCTGTGGGGTGGGTGTGGGATTGCATGCAGGAGGTCTCCGCTGAATCCCTCTCGGAGATGAAATGTCAGGGTCAGGAAGACTGAATGGTACCTTCTGCCACCTCTTCAGAGGTTGCTGAATAGGGTTGGAATGCTGGTCTTTTCCCGGTGTGTTTAAATCTGAAGAGCGTGACATTGTCTGTGCAGTGAAGCCCTTACCAGGTTCCTATTGTAAGGCCAATTCTCCTCCCTTCTCCCCACCGGTCTGGCTTCTAACATGGGGGGTGGGGGTAAAATCTTATCTAAATAAGTTTCGAGGGCTTTCCTTCAGAATGCTCCTACCTGACACCACCACCAGGCGCTGATGCCTCCTTCCCCCTACCTTCCTGTTGTTCTTGCTCCTGCTTCTCCACATCCAGCTACAAGGAGGTGTGCACAGGGAGCCCTCTTCTCTGCCTTTGTGGGTGTGGGATTGATCGGAATTAGCTTCACAGAAGCCTGTGTTCCAGGCTGTGTCTGTAGCCCCCCTGCTGCAGCACCGGGAGTCCCTCAGTCAGAGCCAGGTGTACTGCACCCGGCTGTAGACCAGCCTCCCTGCACACTGCCTACAATGTGGCTCAGAGTTGTGGCGTCTTCCAGTGGGGTTTAGCCCTCTCAGCCGCTAAAAACCTTCCATTCCTGTCATGGCAACTGCAGTATTGAGTCCCTTGAGCTAATGTCCCTCTCCTAGGTTTTGTGGGCAGGGTCTGGGTGCATGGTTTGCTCAAGGCTGTGCCTCAGAACATGCTTCCTCTCTCTGTCTTGACCTTCGAATGTGCTGTACGCACCCACCGTCATCTCAGGGCTTCCCTGTGAAGGGGAGAGCTCGTGGGGAGAGGTGGGTAAGAATCGTACGTGCTGAGAGCTGGTGTTCCTAGCCCGTTGTCTGGCTGGTGCAGGAGCAGAGTACATCTGAGTGGAAGACAGAGGAAGTACAGTTCCTGGCCAGCAGTGACCCCCTCCCCAGCAAAGGACTGTCACAGCTCCTCCCCCACCCAAAAACCCTCCCCTCCCGTATCCTATCCCAGCTCTTACCTCGCCACACACCATTGCTTACTCCTCTACCACATCACTTCCTAGGCTAGACAGCGTTCCACCGAACGTGGACAAACACGCACCAGCCAGAGACCCAAAGAACCCTGCGGCAGAGTCCGGGCTGTGTCTGTGATGCATCGCGGCGCTGGCGATGTTCAGGGGGTCCCGGGGCAGAGTCCGGGCTGTGTCCGTGATGCATCGCGGTGTTGGCGATGTTCAGGGAGTCCCGGGGCAGAGTCCGGGCTGTGTCCGTGATGCATCGTGGCGTTGGCGATGTTCAGGGGGTCCCGGGGCAGAGTCCGGGCTGTGTCCGTGATGCATCGTGGCGTTGGTGATGTTCAGGGGGTCCCGGGGCAGAGTCCGGGCTGTGTCTGTGATGCATCGTGGCGCTGGCGATGTTCAGGGGGTCCCGGGGCAGAGTCCGGGCTGTGTCCGTGATGCATCGCGGTGTCGGCGATGTTCAGGGGGTCCCGGGGCAGATAAGCTCACATGCAGATGCTGAAGTGGCTGTGCCTTAATTTCCCTCTGTTGCTGGAACCTCGGAGTGGGGCATCCCTTCAGCCCTCGGGCTCTGCCTGTGGCCTCTGCGGCAGGACGGAGCCTCTGATTCTCTGCTCTGCTCTCAGTTTCACAGCCTCCCTGGTCTCGTTCTCTGGTGAGGTAGTGGACCGGACCTTGTGTGCTTCCCCTGGCAATGAAAAGCTCTCTGCTCCCTGCAGCAAGCAGCGGCAGAAAGGTCAGCAACCGCCGGCTCTGGCAGTGCTGGGCCCCCTCCGCACGGAAGAGCCCCATTCTGTGTGTGCGTACGTGTGGGGGCAGGAGGCAGCGTGCCAGGGTGCCGGTGCCCAGTGTGTGTGTGACAGAGGGCCAGAGAACTCCACCCTGTGCCTTTGTGCATGCCAGGGTTGGACACCGTGCCCTGGGCGGGGAGGTGCTGCTGTCACCCCTGGGAGTACGTGGGGATGGGATGGGGCATTCTGCTTTGGTGTGTGTGTGTGTCCTGGAGTGGGTGCTCTGCCCTGGTACATGCCCCATGTCCCATTTTGTGTGATGGAGGGAGCAAGTGAAAAGGTGCTTGGTCCTGAGGTGAGGGGTGGAGGAGAAAAAAGGTGGGGTGTGTGGGCCTGTGTGTATGGGATGGGGGGGCTAATGTATGATCTTGGGAACCAGCTGCCGGCCAGTGGGTGGGGTAGGGCTACTGAAACTGGCCTGTAGAAGGGCAAGCTGGGGCGTGGGCTAGAGCGGCTGCTCTGGTGAGCTCATCTTCTTGGCCCTCTGCATGTTTAGGGAGCCTCCTGCCCTGGGATCACAGTGTGAAGCTGAGTGTCTCAGCTGCCCCTGGCTCCTCTGTTGTGCTGGATGTTTACGTAGCAGTTGCCTACCTGGACCATCTCTGGGGTTTGCTGCCCGGGGCCAAGATTCTCTTCCAGAACCTGCAGCGCAAAATCTCCAGGTACCTCTAGTCCCTGAACAGCTGTCAGCCCAGATCTAGACCCAGACACTCCCCTCCCCACCCGCACAGATACACGTTCCCCTGCCACCATCCATGTTGGCCCATGGTCTTGTGATCTGTGATCTGACCAGGACTCAATTGGCCGCACCTTGCCCCTGGTCCTCATTCCTTGCCCCCCTGCCTTCCTGATCTTCTGTACTGTCTCCCTTCTTCCTCTTCAGCTGCTGCCCCCACTCCCATGGACCATGCCAAAGACCCCAGCCCATCCAGACAAAGGGGCCTCCTAGAGTTGCTCTGATGTTTGCCTTTTTACATTGCAGGTTCCACAACGTTTATTGCACGTACATTGCCTCCAGTTGCATCAGCATCCTGGCTCCACCGCCCCCTGGCCTGCTTCTTTCCTCCAAGTGAGTCTGGGCTCTCCCTCGCTCTTTCCCCGGGGAGTTTTCTTCTGTGGTGCGTTACTCACTCTCTTCTCTTCCAGTCCAGCAGGTACAGCCTTCAAGTCTTCTGCAGCCACGGCCCCCACGCCGGTGTTTCTGTCCAACCTGCTGCTTCAGCCTCGCAACCTGTCCCAGGGCCAGATCCTCTGCCACTTGTCCTGTGTCCTGGCTTTGTCCCTGCAGTGGATCTGCTCCATCTGCAGCAGCATCTTCAGAGAGGTACCAAAGTACCCACAGGGATCATTGGGAAGGAGTCCTCCTGGGAGTCGTGTGCTTTCCGCTCAGGTGCCGTTAGCTGGCTTACTGAGCCTGCCCTCTGCTCGCTGGTAACATAGTACTTGTCAGATTCCGTGTAGGAGAAATTGATGCTTCCTGACCTTTCCCAGTGCCAGAGCCTCCTTTCCAGTGTCTAGCATTAATGTCTCACATACAAAAGCACAATAGAAAAGGGCCCAAAGCACCAGCTCCAGAGATGCATGTGACTCTGTCTGGCTTGGCCACAGGCCGGCGTGCCGTGCCCAGGCTGGCCTAGCTCTGGGCTGAGTGGGTGGGCTGCGCAAGAGAGTCAGCACTCTGCCTTCCCTGTGTGTACTCCCTTCCTGGGGGCGGGTTTCAGTCCCACCCACTCTTAGCACAGGGCTCCTTCCACACGGATGCCGAGACCCAAACGAGCTCCCCCTGAAACCGCCGTAAACAAGCTCTTTTAACGTGGGGAGGCGCAGGTCGCGCTGGCTCCTCTCCCCAGCTCTGACTTCTGCTCTTCCTTCAGGGGAGGTGCAGCCGACACAGCCCGCCTTGCCCGTCACACACGGGAGTGAGTCAAGCCAGCACCAAGTAAGTGCTGGGGAGCAGGGCGTGGGAAGAGGTGGGCGGGCGGAGGCAGAGACCACCATGCCAGGGGAGTGAGAGGAGGGGATCCAGTGAAGACTAGTTGAGAACAGATGACACGGGTGGCACGGCCAGTTAAAACTCCGTGTCACTGCCCCTTGGTGTGACCTCAGCCCTCCCTGCCCCCCAGCTCACATTTGCCTGTTCTGCACGCCGACCTCGCCGTTCTCTCTGTCCCTCTGTGCTTGGCCACAGGATCCTGGTGGAGGATGGAACCGGGGAGGCTCTGGTGCAGTGCAGGAACCAGCAGGTGGCGGCAGTGTTAGGCCTGAGCCCTGTGGAGTGGAAAGCGTTGCAGAGCCATGTGCGGAGCAGGGGCAGCGTTGTCATTCAGCACGGGGGGGCCAGTGCCAGGCCTGGGGTAAGTGGCTTATCCTGGCAGTGGCTGCAGTGCTGAGCCTGAGTCTCCGTTGAGCGGGAGTCCCCTGGCTCCTATGCAGCCATCTGGCTCCCTCCCCAGGTTCACTCCGGTTCCTTCCTCAGTGTGTGGAGGAGCCTGAAGACCTTGTCACCTGCTACCTGAGGAGCCTGTGTAGGAGTCGTGCCGTCTGCCGGCCCATCCTGCTGGCTTTCAGCCTCGACAGGAAGCCCTCAAAGATTCCCCAGCCAGGTGAGTAAGTGCCCTCAGCTCTCACCATCAGCCTCACGTGCTGCTTGACTGGGGAAGGAAAGAGTCACCTTACCAGGTGGGTGGGATAGGGATGGGGAAGGATCCTCCCAGCATCCGGAAGGAGGAAGGTGTGCAGGTGTGACGTTCCCCCTCTGCAATCTGGACTGGTGTGTAGCTGTGTCACCCTGATCCCTCACTGCTGGGCCCCGACTTACTCTGCTTTCTGTGTAAACCCACCATTCCTGGGTCAGCCCATGCACAGCCTTCTGTGAGTAATCGGTCCCTGCCCAGTGAAGGAGCGCTTCTGGCCAGCCACTCATGGGATTGACCCGGAGTCCCAGATGCAATCCTGGGAACTGCCGTCTTACTGGGTTCAGTGCTGAACACTGCACCCTGCAAGCTCTTTACATTTGTCTGTCAGTTTATCAAAGAAATTGATATGCACCAGCTCTGTCACGCTAAGCGAGGTCTGTGCACACACTCAATCCACATGCCCTGTTTTAGATAAAACAAACAAGTTTATTGCCCACAGCAGGATTTTAAGTGATCATAAATCAGATTACTATGAATCAAGAGAGTAGATAATTAATTAAAAGGTAATTCACATACTAAACTAAATTCAGCATTTCAGTAGCTTTTCAGTCCTTGATGTGAGCTTACCCACAGGCTGGCTGAGATGCCTCTTGCAGCCAGGCACCTCCCACAGGGGGCAGTTGCTGGTGTCCTTGATGTTGCTTAGAAGATGGATTCCAAGGGAGAGCCCTGAGACAAAGATGTCTCTCTCTTTTAACAAGTTTCCTCGATCCCCTGGGGTCAGGTGATTGGCCAGGCCCAGCCATGGGCATGATTTCTTCCCCTTGAGCCAAAGCGCCCAAAGGTGCTTAGACCAGTCCATTGCTCCTGTGTGCATGCCTCTGCGGGAAACCACAGCTTTGCATCTCTCCAAGCCATGTGAGGCGCACATTTGGGGATATGACGTAGCAGAGTTCCATATCTGTACACATGCATGGCACTGCAGGAAACATGCTACCACACAAGAACGTTCAGTATGCCCTGAGCATTCCAAAAACCCCTGACGTGACATTCTTTGCATCAGACAATGCACAGTTACACTGTAAGGGTGAACATGAATGATACACAAATCACACTGTAAGGGTGTACATGGGGTACAGCGTGTCACAGCAGGCCAACTCTCTTCAGCCAGCCCAGGGGAAATCACCCAGGCTGTCCGTCTTGTCAGTAGCCACAAAGCAAGGTCCTCTGACTTCAGCCAGGCTGTGTGGGATGTTGATTCATGTGCTTCGGGAAGGGCTGTGGCATGGCTTAGTGGTTTATGCTCAGACAAGTGACCGTGCTGTCCCCCCAGGGTCAGACTTCTGGGGGAAGGAACCTGGTGGTGCTGTGTTCTAGTGCTGCCAGAAAATCAGGCTTTTTCTGCTAACGTGATTATTAGCAGGGTAGTTGTCACTCTTAGACTTCAGTTAGAGACCTGGGGAGGAGAAGAGGGGAGCGTACCTGCCTTTGTTAGCTTCTTTCTGATGTAGAGAGAGACTGGAAAGTTTCTTTCTGAGAATTATGTGTTTACATGAGAAACATCAGGTCTTGTCTTCCCTGTTCTTACTGGAGAGCTCTCTGGAGAACTGGAGCTTCTCCTTGTGGTGACTTTTGTGTATTCTCACTCCTGGAATGAGTTTCCAATTCTCCAGGTTCCTAACACACAGCTCTGTCATCTGAGGAAACTGTAAGATCCTGACATCAGACAAGAGCAGGTCAAGACACCACTTGGATTGGAGTTCGCTGGCAAGGTCCCAGAGCGCAAAGTGCTGGCACCTTAGGGAGCACAGATCTCGCACCAAGCAGTATTGGTCCCAGTGCCACACTGGTGCAAGGGGTGCTGTGCCGCCAGGAGGCTCTGCTTTGTCACTTGGCACTGACCCCAGTGCGTTAGCATGCTGCCAGGCGGTACTGTGCTGCAGTGCGTGGCATGGGCGGCTCCGCCAGGATGCTGTGCTGCTGGTGGTGACATCTTTTACGTGAGCTGTGATCCCTTGTTTGTTAGGCCGGTGCTGGCATTAGTGGGTGGGTGCACATTCCTGTACACCTGCTGAGTGAGCAGTGCATCGTTCTTAATCCTCACGTGCTGACTTTAGTTGTTGTCAAAAGTAACAATGCTTTTTCCCTCAGAATGAGGGCATTCGCTGCCACAGCCCAGCACTCTGCCTGCCTCAGTCTCTGCAGCTTGTTGATTAGTGTTCACATCCTGTCCTTCTGTTAAACAGCTGCTGCAGCTCACCCCGGGGTCTGACATTGCCTCACAGTGCTGTGTGAGTGAATGGAACGGGAGTTTGTCAGTTTGGGCTCTTTGTTTCCTTTCTACGCAGATTCGCTGCAGCTGAGACGGTTTCTCTGTGGTGAGATGGAGTTTGTGTCCCGAGTGGGAGCTCGACTAAGCCTGACATGCCTGAACATCGAGGAGGCAGATCCCAAAGTCTTGTGCCGTCTGAACAGCAAGAGGATCAAAACACCGATCAGTCACTCAGCTTGAGGCCTGGTCTGACTTCTCTCCGCAGGGAAGGAATGAGGAAGCCTCTGATGTAGCTTGGCAACACATGTCGTTTGGCTGAAACTACAGGCTGGGGCATTTGTTGCGAGGGCTTTGGGGTCAGTGACTGAGGGGCGGAATTGAAAGGCCTTCGTTGACTCTGTGCAGTCATTCTGGGACTCTTGACACATGGCCAAGTTAGGGCTAGAAATTGGGGAGTGACAGGAGCTCAGCCCCTGCTAGCACTCAGCCATGATCTGCAGACAGAATACAGCTTGTATATATTTTACGGTATAATGTCCTATATAAATAAAAGTATTTTTAATAAGATGTAAAGAATACCATGGGTGGTTGTAGAGAACTTGGCCGGAAGAACATTCGTACCAGGTTGGAGAGCTGGGCCCGGAGCTGCCTAGATTGGCTTGTCTGCCTGAGAAACCAAACAGCAGCGATGGGGAAGGGCACATCTGAAAGCTGAAATTAGCAGCCCCCATAGAAATTGGTTAGAAAAGCATCTGGGCCTAGATTCAAAGGGTTGCAATACCAATCCATAGGCACCCTGCTGTCCAGTAGAGTTCTCAGCCTCAAGACAGGCAGCCAGGCACCACTTGCATTGGAGGGGGAATTAAGCACCTAAGGGGAAGGGTGTCTCAGAATCCAGCAAGCTAAGCAGGGAGCTGCGGAAGCCAGCCAGGAGGAAAGCGCAGAGGAAAGGGGCTGGCTGGCTGGGTGCCTTGCTTTCCCCCACCTGTAGTTCTGGTCCTGTCATTTGCATGCTTGGAGGAGATATTTCTCTTCCCGGCTACGTGTCTCAGCAATAAGCTAATTTATATCAATGAACAAAAGAGATGAGATTTGATATCCGCTGGCCAGAGTGAAACAGTTTTTTAAAAGGCACGTGAACGTGAATCGAAGCAAACACACAAGTTAAAGTCCCTGTAACAAACGCTTTGGCCTCCTAGCTCTTCTCACTAGCCTCCAACATGGCTGCTCTGTGTCAGTCTCCTACCCCTCCCCAATCTAACATCAGGCACTGCCCACAAAAGGCAAAAAGACCCAGAGGGATCATCTCAGAAGAGGACTCCTTTCAGGGGTTACATAGAAACATCATTTCGATTTGTAAAGAAGGCGCTATTAGAAACCACACACACAAAAGGCTACCCAATGAAACTGACTGGTAAACGTAGGGAGAAAACTCCGAATGCTATGGGGTGTGCATACAGCCAGCCTCTGCAATTTTTTCTTAAAGGCATTCAGAAAGCCTACAGCTAGAGAGTTTGAGACATGATTAATTATATGACCAATAAAAGCGTTGGTGGATCTGCATGCTGATGAGCGCTGGCAGAATGCTATTGCCATTACTAGCTGAATGATTTATTTGAGAACTAGTTTATAGAGCAAAAAAAAAAAAAAATGCTGAAGAATTGAACTGCCCAATGAAGAATTACTTCATATGCTTGCTGTCCGTATGAACAGCTAATCCTTTTTTGAATCCTGCGACGCTGTCAGCCTTGGTATTTTGTAGCAGTGAGTTCCACAATCCAGTTATGACGTATCTCCTCTTGGTCAGTCTTAAATTTGCCACCTTCGCTTTCCTTGTGACTGTCCCCCAGGTCTTGCGTTATGAGACAGGGTAAAATAGGAGTTAGAAATCTGTCTTCTCTAGACTGTTCCTTTTTTCATATATTTTCATGTCTCCTATTTGCTCCTCTAAGGTAAACAATCCAAGTCCTTTCAATTTCTCTTCATAGTGTGGTAAGTTGGCCCTCGTGCTTCCGTGGGCCGAGCACTTTTTCAGTGTGGTGGGCACAAAATGGCCGCCCAGACTCCCACCAGTCTTAAGATGGCGGCCATCTCGCTTCTGCCCCGTCTTCCTTCAGGCCCCTGAAGGCCGAGCAGTGCCTTCTGGACCTTAGGTTCTAAGGTGGGGGGGGAGGGGAAAGGGAAAGACCTCGCCTCCTGGGCAGGGGGGAAGTTCCCTGGTTGGGCCAGGGGTGGACGGGGTAGGGGGTGTCCGAGCCCGCCCTCTTCTTCGGACACCAGCCCTGCGACCCTGGCTGACAGCAGTGGCTGGCTGCTGCTCTAAGGCACTATACAAGTCTCTTCTCTGGGCTGCTTCCCTACCCTGGTTTTTGTCGGGGCTGAGTAGTCACTCCAACGGACAAATCCCGGCCCTTCTCTGGCTCCTGCCACTCACAGTTCTCCTCTTGCTCTCCAAAACTCTCCAAGCCTCTTCAAAAACTCCCCTGCCTGGCTGGCAGGGAGCTTATATCTGCTCCCAGGCAGTTCTCAATTGATCTCAGCTGACCCTGGCCTCAGCTGACCCTAATTGATCTCAGCTGATCCTGGCCTCAGCTGGCCCTAATCAGCCTGGAGGAAACCTTGGGCAGCTGCTGGGGGGAACAGGGCCTTGGTCATTCTTAGGCTAACCTAGCGTCCTTCTACCACCCTCTGGTAGCCCATCACAATAGGAACGTTTTTCAGACTACAGTAATTTTTGTTGTAGCCCATCTGTGAACAGGGCTGGCCAGAAAATAAGATTTCGTTTGTGAAAAATTTAGTGGTTTCAACATTTGTTTGTATTCTGATGCAGAAAGAATCCAAGACTTTTCAAGCGTGATTCCCCTTCTCTCCCCCTCCCAAACAGCCAAGTGGTTAGAGCACTCAAACTTGGAGCGCCTACATCCTACCTAAGTCCTGGCTGTGCCTGATTCCTACAGCCCAGATGAGTACCCTAACCTCCAGGCTATTCTGGTGTGGCACGCTCCGGTTTTGATCAGAAATCACACCCTGGATCTGAGAAACCTTTCAACCAAAGTTGCATCAAAACTGATGTTTCTGTGAAACGTTTGTTTCAATAAATGAGCATTTTCCAATGAAAAAGTGTGTTGTCAAAATGTTCCTGACCACCTCATATCTTTGACCCCCCTTTACTTCTACATTTTTTTAAATGAGGTGACCAGAACCCAACAAGTTATCCTAGACGATTTTTATAATGGCATTATAATGTTCTCCATATTATTCCCCTCCTCATCCCTTATCAATGCCATCATTTTGTTTGCTTTTTTTGCCACTTCTGCACATTCAGCAGAGATTGTCATTAAGATGTCTGGAGGGCTGCTCAGGCCTTTTCTCTGAATCGGCAGTTATTACCTCAATATGCATCACTTTCTATTTGTGAGCCCTGAATTTCATCTGCCAGCATGTTGCCTACTCAGTCAGCTTAGTTTAGGTCTTTTGGTCCTTATTGGTATTGATAACCTAAGCAGGGCTTGTGTCATCTGAAAATGTTGCTACTTCACAGCGCATCTTATTTTCCAAATTATTGATACATTATACAGCCTAATCCTAATGTGACACTCCATCATTCATCCTTTGCCATGATGAACATTCCTTTATTCGTAGGCTTTGCTTTCTCTCTCTCAGCCAGCCTCTCACATCCTGACTATATAGCTTCTTTAGTAAGGGACTTTTGAAAAGCCTTTGACAAAGTTCAGATGAATTGTCAACCAGTTCTTCTTCATCCACTGTTTTATTGACACATTCAGAGAATTCTGATAGATTAGTGAGACATGAGTAACCAAATGTTATTGGTCATTTTTAAGAAAGAGAATGCACAACTTGCATATTATTTTAACATGCTGAACTCAAGGCTCCAATGATCTGATCCAATGTGGCGAATCCTTTTTCCAGCTGTGTGATCACGGATAGAGCCTGCGTAGACAGATAATACCAAAGCTTTGATCACTAAGTTATCTGGGTAAGAAAATGTATTCTGTTTCTCTGGTTGAAACGTCTTCATTCCCCCTTAATCCAGCTTGGTACCCTTGTGGAATTCATCCCCTTTCAGATACAAGAAAAATAAATTAACTGATTTTTTAATTTTATTCCACCTCACCCCATCCATGAACCAACAAACCCAGTGACAGCAGCAAAGCCCACTCTGAGTAGCAGCAGCAGCTTCAGATTTGGGGTGTCCCACTATCTACCTCAAAACCTGGAGGTGGCTCCAGGGACAGTTCTCAACCCAATAGGGAAGATAACTGAAGTTTTTTCCCCTGTCTGTCCTACAGGGGGTGAGATTCTGTTTTCGGTGATTAGCTGTTGCTGTTGCACTGACTGAGTTGTCGAGCCTCCAACCTGCAGGCTAGGGTGGGAGGAAGAAGGGGTTCAGTGAAGAATGAGCATTTGGGAAAGGGGGCGGGGGAGAGAACATAGGGAAAGAATCACAGGAAGTGTGGAGGGTTGTGGGAGAATGAAGGAATCCAGGAAAAGGCACATCCATAATGCTAGCTTCAAAAGCAGAAGGTGGCAGGGGGGGAATTCAGCCAGCAAAAAACACTATTATCATATAAAGAGAGGCCTGCGAGCCAACCTGTTGCTTTAATAAGGTTTGGTAATGACAGTCTCCACACATTGATCTCTCCTCTGTACTTCTTCCAATCTTACCTCCAATTCCAACTCCTCTGCACATTTTGTTATGGAGATGAAGCACTACAAAGCCATCAGGTACATGAGAGGTAGAAGTATCCAATAAAGGGCAAGAGGGGATAAGGAGGCGGATGCCATGTTCATGTTCAGTAGTTGCAAATGGACCGTCTTCTTGACGGTGGAATCTGTAGAGGAAGAAAAAACAGACTGCCAGAATGAAGGGCACAATTCACATATTTGGTCCCCACCAAAGGAAAGATGAGCATACACTGTTTCCTTTCTTTAATGTCCATAGGTCAAGGATGATCCTGCTTCCCACCCTGGAAGCACACTGCTGTGAAAATCCCATTGTGACAGTTCTGTGAACCTCAGCGTGACAAAGAATAGGAAACCTTATCTAAGGAGACCTGAAAATATCCTTTCTTCAGAATAACAAGGTCCAATAGATCCAATCTGCTCTTGAAACAAAGGGAGCAGCTGCAGTCAGCCACTGATGGAAGTTGCTTTTTTCTTAGAGGAAATTATCTCCATGGAGAGCTGATCAAACAGTTTCAAATTTCAAAATGTTTTCACTGTCCGCTTTGTCTCCATGCTCTGCAGTAGAAGAGACCGTTTGACTTGTCAAGCTGTTGTAAACACACTCTAGTTAGAGAAAGTCAAATGCAATGGGCCTGGCTACGGAAGTTCTCAACTGTGAGGCCATTCCCCTAGTGTCAGGGACTGACAGGTCCAGTCCTATTCCCAAATTACAGGCAGGCTGAAGACTCATCACAGTGGAGCTGTGGACGTTACTACTCAGTGAGAGTATTTTCAGGTGTGCTCAGATACATTTTCCTTTGGCTAAAACCAGGTCTACACTACAAACTTTGACAGTGGTATAACTACATCACTCAGGCATGTAAAAAAATCCACACCCCTGAGCAATACAGTTATGCCACTCTAACCCCCCTGTAGACAATGCTATGTTGACAGGAGAGCTTTTCCCATCAGCATAACTACCGCCTCTGGGGGAGGTGGCCTAATTACTCCGACAGGAGAAGCTCTCCTGTCGGCATGGTAGCGTCTTCACTCCAGTGGTGCAGCTGCAGCGCTGAATGTGTTGACAAGCCCTACGCAAGGACTAGATTTAGAACAAGCAATGGCAACATGAAGGTTTTGAATTCTATTCCATCCACCCTACTCTAGCTGGGGTCTGGATTGGAACCAGCAACTAGAAAAGCGCTGTACCCAACTTCAAATTCCACAAGGCGTGAGCCCATACCCAGAGTTAACCCACCTGCCTTCCATAATGCCTTTAGGTGGTGCTGGAATGTACCTGTCACTTTGATGTCCCCCGTAGCTTTGGCAATGTCATTCTTGATTACACAGGTGTAGGTAGCATTAGCTGTAATGTTGTGCAGAACAGAAACCACCTTCAAAGTCACATTCTCAGAGTTCAGCTTGAAGCTGGTGTGGGAGACCTCAGACAAGTTGTCTCTGGTGTTATTGTGTGAGGTCCAAAGCACAACCGGTTGAGGGAACCACCGGGGAGCCTCACACCGCAGGGCGTCCATGCTGCTGTTGTAATCCACCTGCACCTCTGGAACGCTGAAAGCTGCGGAATCAGTTAAAGAGAAGACAGGTGAACAAAACTGGAACCTCTGGGCATCAGCTACACACCTGCTGTGTCCATTTGCTAGAATGCCTATTACTGTAACATCTAAGTACAGTATCTACTTACCTGAAGCTCTTGTTTCAGGGTATCCGCCTTCATCCTGCCATGGCAGACAGAGTTCCAGGCAGTTAACTGTGGGGCTAGGTGCAGACTAGCTTAAAACTCCTTAAACCTGATCAATTCGCTTTATCAAGCTAACAAGTTCCACTGAGCTATCTGCAGCACTAGTAACCCTGCCCCATACGCTTTGGGGCCGGATCCTGTGAGAAAGCAGGCAGCTCCTCTCAGAGACGAAGCACCCCCTGAAATCAGTGGGTGCTAAGTACTCAGCCCCTCACAGCAATGGGTCCTTTGTGTGGGCGTGTAACCGCCGCTGTGCAGTCAGGATATATGTTGCTGTGGCCGGAGGGAGCTGTGAGTGAGACGTTTTGTACACGTGCCACTGCGCGTACATTCCCCAGCCCTGAAGGAGCGCTCTGTGTAAGCTTAAAACGGGTCGGCAACCTTTGGGAAGGGGCGTGCCAAGTCGACTCCCTGCCCCTCTCTCAGGTGCCGTGGGACCAGCGCCCTGGCCAGTGGCTTACGGGGTGTCCGGCGCCCAGGGGCCGCTACTGGTATTTGCACCCCCCCCCCCCCGCATCGTCAGCAGTGACGGGGGAGGTGTCTGCGGGCTCTTTTCCAGCTCTCCCCTTTCCACCCCTCCACGGCGGGTGTGGTGGCAGTGGCGTACCGAGGGGGCCATGCCCTCAGGCACCGGCCTGGGGGGATGTCGGCCGGGCCCTCCTCTGAGGAGCCACCCACCACTGACATCCCTGGCAGCCCTCCGGTGGGGAGCAGGAGTGAGGGGGCAGATGCTGCCCGGCTGCCCAGTGGCGGGGCAAAGGCTGCCTGGCCCCTGCACGCCCAGGGCCCCACGGCTCCTTAGATGCACCCAGCGAGTGGGCGGGTTGGTGCGCCACTGGGCCTGGTCAGGACCTGCTCCCGGCTCCAAGCAGAACCACGTGGTGGCTGCGCTGCCCCCCCACCTGCCGCGGGGCTGGACAGGGGGAGCGGCCGCCATGCGGTGCTGCTTGAGGCCAGAAGTGGCGTGGCTCAAAATCGTCACGCATGCCACAGGATGCCGTCCCCTGGCTTAAAAGCTTGTCTCGCTCAACATAAGTTGGTCCAACAAAAGCTATTACCTCACCCACCTTGTTTCTCTAATATCCTGGGACTGCTGTGGTTACAACAGGCCGTACAACAATTAAAGAGACAATCAATGAAAAGTGGGAGTTTCAGAAATGCTTACATGAGTTAGGAGCACACGTCCCCCTGGGTTCCTAACTCAGGCACTTTTACAAAGCCCATCCAGGCACGTCTCTCAGAACGTTGTATTTAGTGCTGTGACAAGGACTTCCGAACATTATTGCAATTGACAGATTAGAGGGGAGAAGAGTTCTCTCCCTTTTCTACTTCACATGTGACTAGCGTCACTTAGTCAACAGGTCACTCCCCCCCATTCTGAGAACCTTTCACACAGCAACAGGGTAGAGAAAATATGTTAATTCAAAATAGGCAACTGTGATTGTAGGAGGACTCGGGCCAGCCTCAGCACACGTTCCTGCAGCGTAGCATTTACAGCATCACAGGTCTCCAGCACTGCAGAGTCCACGGTGGATTTACTGACCCCCAAAGCGGTGCACAAGTGACCTGTACCAAGCGACAGCCAGTTCCTCCAGACCAGCTTCCGCACAGGCCGTGGGGCTCTCATCTTGGTACTCTGGTGCCGCAGGGCCAGCACGAGCTCTTCAAAAGAGGCCAGAAAAGCAGCCTTCCTTAGGTGAGAGTTCAGCGCCACTGCTGACTAGCCTTGGTCTGAAGAACGACATAGTCCTACCACTCTCTGTCCCTGGGTCTGGTCTAATAATCCCGCTTGCCTGTGTACACTTCACCCACCAGGAGCCCATACAGCCATTCACTCAGCTAAGGATGGCAGGCTCAGCCCCCCGCTGGTAATGCTGCCACCCTGCTATACCAGCGGTCAGCACTCCTGGGGCTGTACAGCCGCCATGCTCCAGAACGAGAGCAGCCATCGGTTTGCAGAGCAGTCTCTCAAATACGTTGGTGGCTATGAAAGTGGCTTGCAATTGGGGCCCAGGTGGCTGGGCTGGAACATTTTTAAAAGTTGGTGGCTTCTGGACCGAAGATTATCATGGAGGACCAGCCCCCCAGGAGTTGTGGAATTTTTTTTTCAGTGGTGACGGTGGTTGGGGGCGGAGCCCCTCAAATTATGAAAGCTATGAGAGTCTGCCCGCTCCTCTCACAACTCCTCTGGCTGCTCATGAGGGTGTCCCCAGCCTGGGTCTGGGAACTCTGGGATGCATGGCCAGAAGACATGGCCGCTCACACACCTGTGGGTAGCCCTAGTGTGGATGTGACAACAAGCACATTAAACGTGTGTGGCTGCCATGGGCATGTACTGACTCATAGTAACTACATCCAGTGATGTACAATCCATATAATGCATTAGTGAAAATAAACTCGTTACAGGCATAAACCAAATTCAAAGATGACATACGCAGGTGAAATACTATTGGTTTCAGTGGCATTGTACTCATTTATAGTACTGGTAGATCTGATCATTATGGCAGACTTTTCAGAAGTGCTCAGCACCCACAATTGAAAATTTAGCCCTAATTGTGAATGTGGAGCACTTTTGAAAGCATGGTCTTATGTACAATGGCCATATATAGCAGTTTTTCCAGGATAATTTCAGTTTTTCCTGGTTTTTCATTGATTCATGGAACATAATCAAGTGGAATAAGTGTTCAGTGTGATGAACAGTATCTGGAGTGAAGAGAAAAGTTGAATGTAGATTCTAGCAAAGCTGTGGCTCTAATGTAGGTTTCATCATAAACTAATTTGAAATACTAAAGTACTGAACAAATATTCTCCAGTCCAAGAATAATGCTTATGCCACTGTTTAGTCAGAAGCTGGCAATAGCAACACCAACATGCATTTTTAAAGTGCATTTTGTCTTTTATATAACTATTCTGTGACCCTAAAAATGTCACCAACACATTCCTGATTTTATATCTTGAAAATATGATTACTCTAGTTCCCTGTCTTCAAAATACCTTATCTGGTTATCTTGAAATAGCTCTGCAAAATTCTCCTGTAGCAGGAGAGCAACCGTAAGAAATTCTAGCTAGAAAGTGTGTTTTCTGAGCAAGTTGGAAGGTTAAAAAAACAAGCATATCAAGCTAGTAATGGAAAGCTAGTTATCACTACTGCTCAGTGAATACTGTGAACTTCTGTGTGATTAAACCTACAGATTAGCTGCAATGCTATTCATAATCATTTTAGTTCACTTTCGGCAAATGTGGATAGATGAAACACACCCAGTCTGTCAAAACTTTGGATGAAAGTAACTAAAATTTTCACACAAAGTAAGAAATGTCACAAACATTCATGTGGCTGTTTGATAGTGCAAAAGCTTGCACTGGAAATATCTGCATGACCATCTTCAACATGCCACTGTTTTAATGATTTAAAGCCTATTTTTAAAAAGATTCAGGCATCCAATCATGGACCAAAAACTATAGCATCACTAGAGAACAATCGCAAGGATCCATTAGTAAACACCTAAAACAATAATCCCAGTATGACCAACCCACGGGCACTAATGTTAGCATAAATATTTGTTCTTACTGTTTTTGAATAATGAACAAATTAGCAAAAGTCAAAGTTTGTGGAAAACTGCATTTTCTTTCCATAGTTCAGATCACAACTAGAGCTGCGTGAACTACCAGTAGCAAAGAATTGATTGTCACACCTGTAGCTCTTTTCTGTTTGCCAATCATTCAATTAATAAAATCTAAATTACTACACAAGAGCCACCTGCAGTCCTATGAAATCTCTACCACTTAGATGATTCGATTCTTTAAATAATATTCATCTATGAAGTTAGAATCAGGCCCTTTGTGTAGTCAGCTGAGCAACTGAGAAAAGCAAAAACAGTCAATGGAGGAAAAGTTACATTATATTTCTAAATGAGGCATAATCTTATTTTCCAGAGGAAAAACATGATAAGGGAGGGGAAGTCCCTGAATTTCTCTGGAAGTCTCAAGGAAACTCTTCTACATTCATGTCTCTTGTTTACTTTCCCTGCCCTCTTATCCTTTGCCCTGTAGCAATACAGTTCAAACCAAGGATAATTCTAGATGCCTCATTCTGGAAGAGAATGGAAGGAGTTTGCTTCAGTGCTTTCTGGAAGCAAGGGGAAGTGTGGACAAACTGCAGCGGATGAAATTCTCCAGAGGCATTTACAATACAGTCCAGTGGGAACACCAAGGGGATGGCAAACTGTAGGACAAATTAATTCTGCTATTTCAGGAATACCCTGCTGGAGACAAGAATGCCACTGGTGAAAGAAATATTTTCTCTACAAGAAGTCAGCTGCAGCTACTGTAAGTTAGCATGATTTTACAGATGTACAAAGTAATGCAAAGCCCTGTGAATCTGCACAGTTAGCACAAATAAGGACTAATTAAGGACAGAGGCCCAGATTCTCTGTCCAGATCTGCTCCCTGAGTGACACAAAGAGAGAGGAAACTGGCTGTAACTCCCTTTTTGAGAATACCCGACATGGCAGAATCTGCAGCAGGTATCTTGCAAAAATCCCAGGGTAGACAAGGCCTAATAAAGCTCCTTGTTCAGTGTTTGTAGAAAGCGACCCTTTCACTAGTCTCATGACAGGCAGCTCTGCTTCCACTAGAGTAGAGTAACCTGTCAACTCCCGGGTCTCAAACACCCACCAGTTTCTGAAGTAGGAGACAAATCTCAGATTCCCCACAGTGAATTACTTAGCTAGTCCCACATTTTTCCTTACTCAAATGTTTTGCTAGAGGACAGGGAAAATGCAGCAAGGCTCCGGATCAGTTGAGACAGAAGGAAGCACTGAAAAGGACTGGTAAATTCGGGAGATATGCCAGGATTTACCAGTTCCAGAGGGCTCATCAAAAACTCTCCTGCAGGGAGGTCACAAGTATGTGTAAATGGAAGCTCTCATAGCTCCAGAAGCTGAATTCCAGTGTTGGCTGTAGTGTGACTTGCCATTCATCCCCAGAATCCTGGATTCAATTTACTACTCTACAGGTACCAATGCAAGTTACCGGGTTTTGGCACAGTCCTTGATTGCAAGAGGAGGTTTGCCCACATCACAGAATGATTTGTTGCAGAAGGCACAGAAGAGGCTCAGGACTAGAATTGCTAGAGGCGTTGCAAGTTAGGGTTGAGAAGCACTGGCAGACCTGTAGTGGGGGAGTGGCCCAGCACTGGAATAGCAGCCGGGCTGTAGGACAGGAGTGAAGGACTTGACAGAGGTGTACAGTGTCCAAGGATTGTTAGAGAAGGGGATGCTGCTTGTTTGGAGAGAAATGAGCTGGCAGAGATCTGTGGAAATCCCGGACTGGAATTCAAGAGGATGCTAAATGTGAGGATTCTGATGTATGAGCAGAGCCGCGCAGCTCAATTTGCATGGGGCCTATCTGCATTAGCTAGGCCTTTCACAAGTAACAGAACTCCAGAAACAACTCCTTCTGGGTTTTGTTTGTGTTTTTGGCTCTCCCACTAGATTTTCCTCACCTCCAGTCTTATATTCCAGCCCTGCTTCTGCATTCCCTTTGGATGTGGTGACAGAGCACCTGTAAGCACCAGCATCGGAGAGCTGCACATTTCTCAGCACCAAGGAGGCATTCCCACCAATCACCTGCTCTGCAAATACCGCGGTCCGGCCCTTGAACATTTCATCCTGGTCTTTTAGATGGTCCTTGCCGCCTTTAAACTCATGCACCATCCCAGAGACCCCAGCTTTAGCCCACCGAATTTCTATGTTGCTGAGCTTGACGTCAGGTTCAAAAGTGCAGCCCAAGATGCCATCTTCCCCGATGTTCCCAGCTGCGGTTAGAGTGGTGACACTGATGGAGCGGCGCCCTGAAATAAAAGAGCAAACGTTCAATGCCCGGGCCACGACAATGGGATGTGTAAAAGACAGCAACAAGCCAGAACACTCTCAGTATTCACAGGCTCTTGCTAAATTATGAATGACGAGGCCAGAGGCAGAATGCCTTTAATCACCTCAGAAGGGCGCCTAGTAGCTTGCTACTACAGATCCTAGTCTGGTCTGTGCTACTGGAGTCTGGTTCCTGAGATTTGTTTTGTAAAAAGGCTTTATACAAAACAATTTGTTTCCACTCTGAAAAGCAGTTCCTATCAAAAGGACAAAAAAAAAAAAGTTTCTATAAATGTTATAAAAGCATGTTCCCTATTAGCTTGATTACATTTATAGGGGATTTTTCTCACTGCCTCTTTTTTAAAAGTTTAGATATAAATATCTTTTGATAAAAGCTTTTGTCGGTCAGGGTCTCTTTCTATTCCTCCAATAAATATAGGTATTCACCAAAACTATTGCAAACAGCAAACTCCTCATTCTACAGCGATGTAGCGTTCAAAGAGAAAAATAAAAGGCCAACATTCCACCAGCAGTGGGATCTAGCAAATCAGCATTTTCCTTCTTCAGGACTACTGTTTTCCAATACAGAGGAACAGGTGTCCACAGAGTTTCCAACTTTTGTCCTAGCAGATCACCTTGGGAATAAACTCCTTGCCTGAGCCAGAGGCTCTTTCTGTGCAACACTCTTCTAAAGACTCTCACCCAAAATACCCTACCGAGACTTCAGGTGGTTTGTAAGATTATTTCCCATCATGCTCAGAGGCAGGGCTGACTCTACCCTGTCTATTGATGGACTCATAGTCCAGTGAATTCCTAGCTCAAGGTCTTTCCCTTCTAGGACAAAACTATTCTCTTTGGTTCACACCCAAGGCAACCTGGCAGGTTGGTTCATCCTATATCCAGATGGAAGAAATGAGAAGAGAAGGAAGGAGACTGAATTTAAAAGGGAAGAATGTGTTGGCCAATGACTAACGAGGCAGGTACGTAAGGCAACAAACCAGGAGCACTGTGTCAGACAGTGAAGGCCCTCTCTCTCCTTTATTATTAGTTTTATTTGTATTACACTGGCTTCCAGAGGCCCCACATTGTGCTAGGTGCTGTTCAGACACATGAAGAGAAGTCGAGGAAAGAATTGATAGTGGAAGAGGACAGAGAAATTGGAAATTTGGGAGAAGGAAGAAGAGAAACATTGTATAGGAAGGGGAAAGAAGGAGAAGAGAAGGGAATATAGAACAGTGATATGGAGAGGAAAATAGACCAAAAAGATGGAAGAAAAGATAACATACAGAGCAGAAGTAAGAGGAAAAAAAAAAAACAACTGAAGGGCATTAAATGGGGAAAGAATAAATGCAAGTGAACAAAGCCAATTTTAAAAAGGCTTTATATAATGGAGCATGTACCTACCAAATGACACAACCAGTAATATGCATAACACTTTTGAAAAAGAGATGGCATCAAATGTGCTGTGGGAGTTGGAGATAGACATTTGCTTAGGGCCATCCTGGCTGGCTACCTGGCCTCCCAATTTTATTATATCGATCGTAAACACAGTTCTTCCTCCTGATTGCCCTTATTTTTTTCCTGTGGTTGCACAGAACTGGACCTCTGAATGGGACACAGACAAGCAACCTGTTCTATCTCCGACTGCAAGAAGCATGTTCTATCGTCTACAGCAGGTCAGGAGACTGTTCCCCATCCTGGCAGATGATGACCTGGCCTCAGTAATAAATGCCTTTGTCTCCTCCCATCTGGACCATGGCAATGCCATATATCTTGGCCAGAAGCCCTCAGCTGTCAGGAAACTCCAGTTAGCTCAGAAGGCAGCAGCACGTCTCCTCAGCAATGCTGGCTACCGTAAGCATGCCAAACCTAACCTTGCTCTTTACGCTGGCTTCCCACAGAATAGCAAATCCAGTTCTAGGCCTCAATAGTTTGGGATCAAGCTACCTAAAAGGCTGCCTAAAGCTCTGCAATGAGGACGCTGGTTGACACCTCCCTCCCTCAGGCACAATGGAATTGCCCACACAACGCTAGAGCTCCTCTTTGCAGAACTTTCTCAGCAGCTGATCCAAAACTGTGGCATGAACAACCTCAGGGACGAGGAGCATCACAAAGCTCAACACCTTCCACTCCAGGGGCATTTCTTCAAGCTGCTGGCTTGAGTACTCATAGCGACGCGTACAGATTACATTATTTGAAACCAAACAAAGCATAAAACACATCCTTTCTCCTTGGGAAGAGGAAGAAAGACAGAACAGCCACGTGACAGATGACTAATCATGTCACCTTATGTACTTCTAGAGGGTGCTCAGTAACATGATCAGGGCCATATAAAAACCTGAATAGAATCATAGGCAAAATGGATCCTTCTGTTCTTCCTTCATCTCACCCCACCCAATCTCATAGGGTATGGGAAAGGTGCACTGGACTGGGAGCCAGAAGATCACGTTTCACGTCATCCACTCACTGTCTCTTTCACATTGCAACAAGGCTTCACACACTGCAATATTACAGCAGAACTAGGAATAGAACTTAGCACTCTAATTTGGTAGAGCTATTTAGCCGCAAGGCTTCTACGTACTTGGCTACACTGGCGGCAGAATGGATTTTCCCTGCATATGTAATCCACTGTTATAATGTATTATGCATCCTGTAACAGAGAGTCCACAGAGCATAGCAGCCTGCACCTGCTATCAGCTAACAGAGCTGCTCAGTTAATCAAGCTCCAAATGTGTAGCGGAGCTGGTGGTTGTGTGTGCAGCCCCTCATAATAATGTGTGAGAGGGGGTCATGAGAGTTGCTTATAAACAGAGTTTGTTATTTCCTTGCTAAAGCCCAAGGAAGTCATATACAAAACAAACTATATGAAAAGAATGCAATTAAGATTGCAAAGTGAAACCCTCGAAGGTAGGAGATGACAAAATAAAGTGGTCTGTGTAACCTTAATTCACCCCTCTTGTGCATAGACAATATAACACAGTCTTTAATTACATGACCACATACTGTTTTTTTCCACAGAGGGGAAACTGACACAACGAAGTGACTTACCAGATACTACACAGCACCCTGGGGCTGAGCCCGGAGTAGAATGCAGGACCCCAGCCTCAGTTCAAAAAAGTTATCGCAGACTCACCAATACTGAAATGTTCGGAGATTAACAAGGAGCCTAAAATCTCAGGTGACGCAAGCTCACAGATCCATCCTGCGGCTGGAGGATTACCCAGCGGCAAAGCGCCAACTCGGCCGCAACAGAACTACATTCACATCAGGGAAAAAAATGCTGTCAGGAAGAAATCCAAGAAATCACATACCTGAAACACCAAAGCTGACGATCAGCACAATCACTGCTACCAGGATGATGATGATGGTGATCATGCTATTTAAAAAAACAAACAAAATGATTTCAGACTCCTCTAAATCATAAAATCACCACACAACTGGGCATAGTTATCAGTCTCAGCTCAAGGAAGAAAATCAGAGCTGGGATAGCAGGTGGCACTGCAGGTCTAAAGTGAGGAGGACTGGCATCGTGGGGGCATCTGCAGGACTGGAGTAGCAGTGAGTTGTGCAGGCCAGGAATGAAGTGCACCAGTAGCTGGGGGAGGGCGGTCCAGTCAGGACTGTAAACTGAGAAAGGCTGGCTCACCCCATCCATTAGTATTTCTTCCTTTGTTAACATATCTAGTCTATAGAGGTTCTTATTCTGGTCTGCAGTCTCTGAGCTTTTTCCAGTAGTGCATTAAGCTGCATTGTGGTGTTTGTTCTCTCATCCCCTCCTCGGGGGAAAACACATGTGCAGTGGAGAGTCTTGTATTAGCAGCGGTTTGCTGGTGCTTTTCGCGTTTGTTTTTTAATACACGTGTTCTATGTTTATGTCAGAGAAGTCAAAGACAATGAATGGCACCTTGCCCTTGGAGTGGCAGGTGGATGAGGTTTATGATGGTTCCTGGTTCTTGGGGAAGCCCACTGCACAGTCTCAGACAGATCCAGTGAGTAGTATCTGCCCTCCCTGGCCAGTAAACTGAGCCCTTCCAGCTCTTTGGTTCCCTCTGACACCTTAGCCAGAGCTTTGGGGGCTTGATCCTGCAAGTTACTCAGCACTCTGTCCTTGGCACAGTAAATCACTTACACGCATTCAGCTGGAAGCATGCCGGGAGCCTGCTGAAGCCCACGGAACTACTCACACACACACAAAATTAAGCACATGTTTAAGTGCTTTGTTGAGTCGGGCCAGAAACCACAGCATCTTGCAGGTGTGAGAGAGAGCAAAAGCCTGGAGCACTGGGCCTGGTGCAAGACCTGGGGCCTGAATCAGAAGCTGTGAACCAAAGTCAGGCCATGCATTAAAGCGGATACTTACAAGTTCACTGCCCACTACACGAACTTGGCAAAGTTGCTGCTAGCATTGCTAAAAAATAGGCCTGCTAAGAAGTCTAGGCACTAAATATTTCTGTAAACACACGCCAGAAGGCTAGTACAGATACACCCCAATCTAGTACAAGACAAGAATAACAAGTAGGGATGTTTTGTCCAAGATATCAGGAACAAGGTACAAGGGGAGGTAACAAAACGAATGTCATAAAACACGTAAGGTGGTATGCAAGTTGTGTATCCCAGTCATTTGGCTCCATCTATAGGCATCGGGGCACCTCGCCTTAATCCTTTGTGTGGCCGAGGGGACAGCACAGAATCCTGCTGCTAATTGAGCTGCTCCTTGCCACGGGGCACTCATGTGTTAATGTCCTTGTGCGAGTCCTTAGGACTATGCCTTGAGGGCAATAAACCTTGCTGGGTGCCTTTGTCACCGAACCGCGCCTGTGGTCCTTCCCTATGAGTAACACTGAGGTCTGCTGCACTCTCTGCTGGTGCCGATAACACCGGAGCTCCAAGGAGAGGAGCACTGAGCAGTTGTAACAGTTTAGCGGCCTTGACAGAGTCACCATCCTTCTGCAGCTGGATCGAGCTCTGAAGCAGGTTTTCCTGCCTGGTTTATACTGAACAGGTCTGATGCACACTTGATAGCTACTCACACACTTGTTCCTTGGCCTGCAGCCATACCACCCAACCCTGTGAGCTTTTCAGATCTCACGTGCTGACCGGGTTCAGGCCTGCTTGGTACTTTGCTGGGAGACTTCCAAGAAAAACCCAGAGAGCTGCAGAAAGTGGTGGTGAGGATTAAATCTGCCCCAGTGCAGTGCTGGAGCATGCTGTCTTAGGGTATCAGGAACTGTGATTGCAGCATGTATAGGTACACCCGAGATAGTTTTGATCGAGCTAGATCACAGCTGATGAGTGCAATCTAGAGCGATTACTCACAAATGAAGCAGCCAGAAATAAACAGCTCTCTTATCTCTCCTCCCCAGGGAAAAAAGCTGCTGTTAATAGATTGCTGTCCACAGAGTCTGTATGCAGGGTTGCATTACTTTGCTGTTGCTATTGTTACTCGAGCGAGCTTTAATTTAACTAGATCAAAGCTAGCTCGGTTATGCCAACAAAAGATGCACTCACATCTCCACCTGCCATATAGACACACACCCTGACAGAGAGGTGGACCGTGAAACCAAAGGCCTGTCCATTTTATCTGTAGTCTCTATTTTACAGCCCACCCATGGCCAGGGCATCTGGGCACATCACATGTAAAAACAAGATTCACTGTATAGCGACCAAGCAGAACCCTTTCCCAATAACCATTTGCCCACCCAGAGAGAAATCTGTGCATACAGACTCTATGGAAAGCAATCTATTATCAGTAGCTATTTTCTCGGCTTTGCATCTTCCCTGTAAGAATCCAAACAGTCAGAGAAAAAGGATCTTTCTATGAATCCAATTTATAGCTTCTTCTCACAGAAACCAAGCTGACAGTGGCCTTTTCCTTTGATGAGGATGAGGGAGGAATGCACTTAGAGTCCTTGCCCTCGCTCATCACACGCAATGACCACTTGCTTTGGAATTAGCATTTTCTGTTTCAGTTCTTCATTTGCATTTCAAAAGGTTGCTTTCTCCTTTGATGCGTTATTTAGTTACGGGGGTATATACAATGTAAATGTTTGCCAGTACATGATAACAGGATATAGATAAGGGAAAACAATGAAAATAACATCCCATTCGTTTTCATGAAGTTTAAACACCCAATACACTCGTATATCTAACCATTACTTTGATCTATGCTAATACACAAGTGGATTGGCATGAGACTCTTACATGAACTGGCACCAAGTCTGTCAACATCACACCCCCACCTGACACCAGACAAAACCATATCTGGTTTCGTCCCAGTACCGGAAAGGAGTCAAACCAGGCAAAGAGAGGACTGTCCTATTAGAGCAGCAGTACGGTCTAGTGGACTGAGCATCATACTGGGACACCTGAGTTATGATCCAGACTCACTGTGTGACCTTGGGCAAGCCATTGTTCACACTGCATTGCTCTGGGCCAGACTCTGACATCCTTCCTTATGCAGTATAGTGCCTTCTTCCTCCAGTAGATCCATTGATTTCTATGGAGCTAATCAAGGTTTAAGATACTTCTCAACATGAGTAAAGGTCTCATGATCAGTCCCTCTGTATCTCATCTACAGGGGGGCCACTTTTTCAGGTTTGAACCCTCTTTTTGGATGATTTGTGCCCCATTTTGTACTGAAACAAAAATGGATGTGGTTTTGTCAGGTATCAAATGGCAGCTGCCACTTAGAAGATATAATCTAGCCCTTAGTTACTGGTGGAGAGCCAAACTCTCTGGGCTGCATTGTTCCTCTGACTCATCCCTGAATAAGGGCCAGCTCCGCCCACGGGGCACTGTGGGGCAAAGGGTCCCTTCCTAAGCACACTCACTTCCTCCTCTGTTCTGAGTGGGGAAGTAAGTTATTGCAGCCCTTGAAAGGAAGTAGCTAACTTCCCTACAGTGGCTGGCCAGCTACTCCGGCCAGGGGCAGGGAGCTGGCAGAGACAAGGTCCTGCCTACTCCCTTTCCCACTTGCTTGCAGGGTAATATGTCCTTCATTCTATTCTAAGCAGCCATTCAGCCAATGTAAGTCACAGCAATCTTCTGCTTTGACTGAAAATCATTCTCTATGGGAACGCCATCCTTACAGAGCTGTGTTGTGATATTTTAACTGTGCTAAGACATGAACCTTTGAATCCACCAGGGCACAAACTGATATAGCAAAGAGGATTGTCAAAAGAACCTCTCGTGAACTGCAGCTGAGATTTTCAAAAGCAGTTAGTGATTTTGGTGAAAAGTTCCAGAGGGGGTAGCCATGTTAGTCTGTATACAGCAAAAACAATGAGAGTCCTGTAGCACTTTAAAGACTTCATCTGACAAAGTGGGTTGCAGCCCACGAAGCTTATGCATGCAGAAATTAAATTTGTTAGTCTTTAAAGTGCTACAGGACTCGGGGGGGTTTTTTTTTAGTGATTTTGGTTTTCTTGAGTTTTGGGTGCCGGCTTGAGATGGCCTGATTTGCTGAAAGTGCTGCGTGCTCACCCTCGGAAAAAACAGGTCCCTTTGGATATCCTAAGTAGAACATCCAGAAATTAAAGCACCCCAAATCCTTTGTTGCTTTTGGATAAAGGCCTGTGATCCTTTATCCTTTATTAATTGAAGTTGAGTCCTAAGTGTGATTTACGAACTGTGTTTACTAATCATAGTTGATGTGTTTGCAACAATTCAGTTTTTTTAAATGTTCAGTAGTCCACAATAAAAGTGACTCTTTCCTATTGACTTCAAATAGATCTGCACCAAACATGAGCAAAGGCAATCGGGTTTTCAATGGATCTTTTGCAGTCTGCCTTCGCCACTCTTGGATATCTTCTCTTCCATGGCAATATTCATAACTGGCCAGAATAAGGACATCTTGGGCTCTGTCCTTACACTTCGTAATAGCCAGATGGCACTGTGAACTGTGCTTTCTATTTCTTACCCGATGATGTGTGATTGTGGAACAGAATCTCTGTTAAACCATGTCATCTACTGGACCTTCGCACAAGGTGTTGGGACTGAAGCTTTCCTGGTTTTCAGAAGCTTGTTTAGCCATTCTCCACATTCTGAAAGGGCATAAGCGGCGCTGGGCATTTTTAACTGTGTTGAAAAAGTTTTGGGGCCTTTGATAATTAAAGAGGGTCAGTTGACCTGTGACAAGCGGCAGAGATTTCAATTCCCCATCATCTCCAGTTTTAACCTGGCTGGAAAGAGTAAACTTTCGTGAGAGTGGGGTATAGTCTTAGACCATTCCTAAGCATCTGAAGCATCAAGCTTAGTTCTAAGAGGCACAGACACGCAGGAGCCCTTCTCTTTTGGGAATCATCAGCTCTGTTTCCAGCTTCTCCTTCTGCTACTTCAGCTGCATATTACTGAGGCAGCTATTAGCCAACACAGGCAGTGTGATTATTCTGAAAGAATTAAGGGACGAGGGCTCATTTGTCACACTAATCAGCTATTGTTCCTCTCACAAAACCAGTCAGGCTGGTCGCAGGTGGTTAGTCAGGACCACAGGCCGGTTAATAACAGAGTTGCCTGTTAAGTGCATTCCAAATGCACAAAAAAGAAGATATTCACTTGATATTTCTGATAGTACATTACGCAACTATCACCACAGCTTATTATCGTGTTGCTCTCACAGCTTATGATGAAATTGATTCACAATACCCTGAGCACATTAGCAGCCCAGGTCAGACGCTTTACAAATACAATGGTTATTTGTTATCTCGCAGCAGGAGGAGGCTGTTCTCATGCAAGGAATTTAGGAAAACGTGGCAAGGGTCACAGGAACTAGGTTGTTCTAGGGGTTTCGTTCTTTCACGCACATGGCATTCTACCTCTGTGGCCCACTTAAGGGAATTTAGTACTGGACTGACAGCCCTAAGAACTGAAGTCCTATCAACAGAATAAATATTAGCACAGGCTCCCCACGTGCCACTCTGCTAATGTGCCTTAATCCAGACCAGAAGAGCCATGTCTACAGAGATGAAAAAAGTTCAGTGTCCATGCCTCATTAAACAATTGGCTTCTCTGCAAAGACAGTCACCAAAGCACCATTTGTGGTGGTGATTTTATGAGACCGGCATCTGTTCATTAGAAAGGGGACTGAGTCTTCCAAGGCATTTCACATGGGGGCCACCAAATTGCTGTCTGATAGAAATTATTTTCAGCCCTTACTGGCCTGGAGACCAGGCAACCTATGTGTGATAAACTTTCTATCGCATTATGAATTTCCCTGGGAATCTATGCTCTGTGAATATTTTATTTTGATTTTTAGAAGCATTATTGAACAAATAGATGAATCCCTTTTCTCTTCCTTCCACCTCCGAATAAGCATCACTGTGACACAGGAATTAACAGTTGTGCTGAGAGACACAGAAAATATACTGCTGAACGGACTGTGAGTTACTCGCTCTAACACACTGATTTGTGGGAGATTTGCACAATTTTCTCGATACTGACAGAAGAAATACAGAGGCCCTCCAAAGCCATTTACATCCCTGCCTTCTAACAGCATGCAGCTCTGAGGTGTTGTAAACAAGACTTACTCGTTTCACTGGAAATAAGTCTTCATTTTTGCTGTAACCACTAACTATAGCACACTGGGATCTGGGACCATGAATACCTCAGTTTAAGGCACCTAGTCTGTTTCTTATATCAATGACTGAGTTAGCCGTCATACTTCCCACACAACAACTCAAAACGCGTGAATGCTATAAGCAACTCAAGAGCATGATATTGAGCCAAATGGCAAAGAATTCCTCTCACCAAAGCTGAACAAAAGTTCCCAAAGCCCAATAGCCAGATATGGCAGGGGAGACTAGACCTCCCATAATGAAATAAACAGAGAACAATTCCCTCCCTCCTTTATCTCCAAAAGCAGATAAAGACTGTATGGTACCTCCAGAAAATGATCTGACCCAGCGAAGCCATGGTAATGGGACTGGTTCACACAGGGAAAGAGTTGGGTGCATAACAATCCAGTGCGGTATTCAGTGTAGCCTCTTTTCCTTTGAGACACATTCTTCTACCTTCCAGCTACTCTGCTTAAATAGCTGAACTCAGCTAAGGAGTGGTGACTCCAGGTGGGGAAAGCTGAGGTATGAGGAAGCCATCGGGACGTGATCAGGCTTCCCATCAGACACCATCACAGCAAGAAGGCAGAGATTTTTCAGTATTATAGAACAGCACCCTTGCCCCCTTGTTAAAGTTGCCTAACACGTCCCGTTATAAAAATATTTCCAACTTTTTTTTTGAGGAATTCTTAGAGCTTCCAAAATTTGCAACAGGGACGTGAAAATTGGAAGGGGGCTAGTCCTGGGGTCAGAGAGGGGCCTTTTGCTGCTCCCATGCGAATCCATTCAGATAAGACCAAGTTATAAAATGGCAAAAATCACCACGAGGGCGGGGGGTCTACATTATACTCAAGTTTGCTAGAGGCCTACTGTTAAAATCAACAGACATTCAGCGTACACTGAGCATGCTCCTCACCCCCATTTTGTGTCCATCTGCACTGAGCATGCGCCGCAGCATCTGCCTATTTTATGCTAAAGTAATCACGTGGACCCATAGGCTCCATCACAGTAGAGGGTGGTACATGTTCCCTCTCTAACACCCAACTTTTTTCCTCCCTGGTAATCTCCCACCTCTGCCCACCCTACATCTGAGGACTTAAAATCCAATGGCAGCTTCTTTTTCCCCTAAGACATGCACTTTTGTTGCTGCTCTTCTCCATTTAATTCCCTTGGACCAAACCATTTCCTGTTTCCCACCCCCTTCCTATCCTGGATCCTGCTAGTGCCAGGCCTGCAGAGCCCACAAAGGCTAACAGGAAGCACAGACCCTGAAGCACTTTCTCTTCTTGCTCTGACATGGAGGGGCAGTTCTGTGTGGCAGAGAAGAGTGGACCTGTGGGAAGAGGAATGCAAGCTGCTTGTGTCAGGTAGCAGAGCCCAAATTTGTGTGTGGGACTCTGTGTACCCTGTCCCTTGTCTGAGGATTGGGGGAGCCTGTGTGAGCGTGGATTTGGGGGCAGCCTGCATATGCCTGTAAAAGAAGATGATAATACATACCCATACATTGCCCTGGGGGGCTGTGATGATCAATTAGTTAATATCTGTTCAGGGCTTTCCTGTGCAGAGGTAGGGCACATTCCAGTACCTTGCCCAGCCTAACGAAATTTGGTTTGTGCCAGCCCAGCTCCAAATCAGGACTTCTATTCATACAGTCCCCCAAGACACAGGGGGCTCAGGGCAGCACCACTGATCCAGGGAGTATTTGCTGCTGCTTGGCAGAGATCACACTGGACACAAAGGCTCAGGCAGATTTTAAGGTGTGATGTCCCTGGGGGCCTCTTCAGGATAGGGGAGTGAAAGGGGTCAGAGTTAAGGATATGTGCTTGTGTTGTATGCACAGCAACACCTTCACTGTGCATTTCCTGGGGTTCAGAAGTTTGCTGTTTGTTTTTCAGGTCAGGTTGCAGCTCCTAACATGCTCCATTTATGCAGTCATTAGGAGCTCCCCCTTAAGAAAGCCGCTGAGCGAATGTGTCCAGAAGGAAGCAGGACAGGTCAGAGGGGATGAAGCACTTGGGAGAGAAGGGAGAGGCTTGAAAAAGGCTATGACTGCCATCCAAGCATGTAAACCTGTGGTTTCGTTTTCGGAGGTGCTGAGCATCTGCTGTTCCCATTGACTTCAATGGCTCACTCCTCTCCAAATCCAACCACTCATTTAGGTGTCTGCTGTAGATCTGAAGGCCTAGTTTTAGATACCCATGTTCGAACATGTTGATGACTTGAATGCTGTAAGACTTCTCCACAATCTGTGATAGGGCTGTGAGCAGAACCTAATTCTCCTGGTGGCCAGTCCTTTGCTCTAACCAAAAGCACAGCCTTCTTCCTATAGTAGCTGAATGAAAACACAGGGTATCAATGCTTTCTTGTCATTACATTTCTATAGTACTTAAAGTTTAAAAAGTATTTCTTTCCTAAACTGCCACCGTCTCGTGTTACTTTGTTGCTTTAAAAAGGGATATTATCATTATTTCGTAGTTTTCCATTGATGAGAAATGGTGTGACTAACAATCAACTTCAGTGGAAGCTAATACCTTGAGGTTGATGTGACCCTATGTGAAATGAACCTAAAGAAACATCCTATTGCTCTTGACGACAACTGAATGGAAGTTGCCACTTGACCAAGCCTGCAGAGCAGGTTTCTCATTTTAGAGCTAATTAGACAACGGAAGGGAGGGGTCAAGATTACAGCACACCTTACATTACTTCACAAAGTCAGACTCTTCAATGAGCAGGCGACAGCCCACTTCCCAAATACAGTGGAATAACTCCTATGCTCCACTATTAGGGCGTTCTCATTCTTTATACTTAAAGAACCTCTCTGAGGGATGTTTACATTGCCAGTGCCTACTTCTCAGCGTGGAAGACAGTCCCTTACTTGTATATTCCAGAGCCTAACATATATTTTCATCTTCATAAACTAGCTGTTTCCCAGTATAACAAAAGAGAGTTCTTCATCTCTGTGACAAGGCCTTACCAACGGCTCTCGCCTGAGACACTGAAGGTAGATGTGAGAGGTAGGAGAACCAGGAGAGACGGAGTCAAGAAAGGCCAACGGATTGCAGGATTTCAAGAAGTGATCAACAGTGTCCAAGGCAGCCGATAGGTCAAGGAGGAGAAGGATGGAGAACTGGCCCTGAAGTTTGACCAGGATGAGGTTGTTAGAAATATTGGAGGTTGTTGGAGACCACTGCATCTCCTCCTCCATGCCCTGGCACCCAGCCTTATTTCCCCAGGCCTGGGGTGTGTGAGTGGAGAGAGACTCCCGCCAACACCCCTGGCATAAGGGTGAAGAGAATTCCAGCTGCTCCTCTCCCACGGCTTGGAAGGGGCATATGAAGAGACTCCCTGCTGGCCCCATGCCTCCTCAATCTCAGCCAGCACCAGAAGACAGGGAGGAAGGCAGCGAAAATCCTGATCTTGGGGAGTCCAGGGCAACTGGAATCTCAGCAAAGAAAGGAGTGGAGCTGGCTGTGTACTTCTGGAAATTATTCAGGAACATTTACTCAAAACCTCCTGAAGGCCTTCCGGGTTTGACCCCAAATCTTCATGTCTGCCACCCTCCATTTGCTTTCCATAAACTTTTGTGCTAGTGAAATTTTGTCAGCAAGAATGTTTGCAGAAAGGGAAAGTGTCACGGCTGTCTGTGTGAATGTGTCCACTGGAGCATTTGCTTCTGCGGTATCACACAGCCATCCTGAAACATCTTCGTGGGCTTGGGAGCCATCCACTCAGGGAACAGAACAAAGCCATCTGCCTTAGGTGGCAACCATACAGCCCAAATGAAGCAATAGCAATGGCAAAGAGTTTGTGAACAGCCTGTTGGCTGAAGTACGTTTGCAGAAAACATGCATTTTTCGAACCATTTGAACAATGCTATGCTTTAATCAAAGTCTGTTTGCAAATAATTTGTGAACAGAAAAAGGGACTAAGTGCATTAAATAAATGTATGGCACACAGTGCTTCTACTCACGAGCAGCCCCATCTACCCTGCCTGGGTACGCAGGCAGAACAACTCATAGTCACTGGCAATGAGTGCAACCAACAAGTCTAAAATAATTGGCATGGACGCCTGACCCCAAAAGCAGATCATCAACCAGTGCTAGCAGTGCATTGCAATTCCTGGACCATACCCAGCTCTAAACCCAAATGGACTGTCGCTCCGGAGGTTTATACACAGGGGTAACGCCCACAAACAGCACCTTAAAGAGCATCAGTGACAGCTGTGTACAGGACACCAAATAAAAGAAAAAATATATTGCCTGTCTGCAAGGACATTGTTCTTGTTATCTTCATTAATTTAAGATCAGACAGAAGTGAAGTCTCCAGATGAGAGCCCAATGTGCACATGTCTCCTCTGTAACAAGGTGGGGACAAAACGGCACACAGACAGGGTGCTTAGAAATGTAAAGATATAGTACCCAGAAAATAAAAGACATCACTGTTTCCTGCCTACATGCACTGCAGGGTGAGGTTATCCTCTGTAGGGCAGGGTTACCCTCCCCATTGGCAGGGAGACAAATGGATAGCTTTTAGTTTTGGTAAAGAAGATGCTCAAACCAAACCTTCACTCACAGACGTCAGAGTCAGCAACTTGCAGATTAAGACAGCCTGAGTAGTATGGTTCCCAGAAATGACCCTTTGGCTCACCTGGTAGAGGAAGTGACTTTTTGGCTGATTAATGGAGAGATATAAACAGTTTCTGAAGAAGGATTCCCATCCCATTATCTTCAGCTGGAAGAACGGTGGTTTCAAAATTTGCTTTGTAGGAGGAAAGGAGGATAAAATAATGGCGAATCCTCAAGGCTCAGGTGAGCAGCACTATGAATGTCTAGCAATGCTGGATATTTACTATTTAATATTTATGTTCTGGCTTTTGATAACAAGAACGTTATTCATTATTATTATTGAAACCAAGGCATTGTCCCAGTTCCAGTATAGCTGACTGGCTGATCTCCACCCGTGCTCCATCACCCCCGTTCTCAATCCCCAGTAGTATGCTAAGCCCAGCTGCATCTGTGCCGGGCTCCTGCACAGCATCGCGACATAAGACTGCTGTGTGCAATGAGCCAAGGGTGCATCCAGCCCTGAGTGTGGCAGATCGTGCAGGCCACGGTCTGGAACACGCCCACTTCCGAGGGTGCAACAGCTCAAGGGCTAGGGCCAGCAGAAGCACAGATGGCGATGTCTGGATTTACTGGAGCAGGAGGGGCATTCATTAGCCGTGGGCGTGAGCAGTTGGCCACAAAAAGCTGGAGCACTAAAAAACAGTCACAAATGACAGGATAAATCACAGACTCGTGTCGGGGGCAAGAGTTAACACCCTGGACTTTCAGCTGATTTAAACAGAAAATGAACAGACAAAACTCTGATAACTAAGTTAAAGTTGCTAAATGATGAGAATGTTAAAATTATTCAATTTGTATTAATAATTAAAGTTGTTGATTCCTATGGACGCTAGCTAAACCTAGGCGATTAAACCTATCGTAGTGAGCAGTTAAGGAAAATAGATAAAGGTCAAATACACTCACAGTTCAACCTTTTACATGTGTAAGTGGTAATGACTTTCTGTCCCTGCCAACCCAGGCTGCATTTGAACCAAGGACCTACAAAGAAAAGGTTACATCTGCTATTCCGTATCACTCAGGCTAATTCCCCCAGCTGTCTGGGGGCAGAGTGTGCAAGGAGACCCCTTTGTGTATGGAAAACGGTGTGATTTCTAATGAGACTCTGCCCGTGAAGAACAGGCAGAGAAGCAGGCCACTGCCAGCCTGTGCCTTGGTTCATCACTTGGTTCTATTACGTTCTTCTGACAGCTTTCCATAGAGTGCAAGCTGCGCCCCGTTCACCCCATGAATGCAAGCAACCGGGGGGGGGGGACCCTTCTGCATCTCATCTCACCTCCAGCAGCACAGTGTTTCCTACCTTCACACTGGACAGCTGGTTCTCTGCTGCCTCAGATGAAAGGACATGCCAGCAGAACTACCAATACCACTTCCTCTAGCACCTTGAGTTTTCCTTGGATTCCCCTCAACCAAGTATTTTCTAGTCCAGTCCTGCTTCATTTGTGGGATCCAAAGAGATGGCAGCCCAAGCCAGTGCACCTGGAGATGGTGGACAGACTAAAGCTCACAAGCAAAACAGCAGATCTGTTGAGTGAGATTGTGCAGTATCGCACACAGCTGAGATTGGGATCTAGCCCTGCGCTGCACAGGGAGGCATAAGAAATCCGTAACCGGCCAAGCCTTTCCTAAACAGGCGCAGAACAACTGTTGGAATGTGACACAATCAGCATCTCTGGCCTCATTGTAACTATCCTCTAAGAATGGAGAAGGGCGGCAGGGGAAGGGAACACTGACCCCATGGAACAAGAGGTGTCTTGGCCCTTGAGGAGGTAGCTGTGTGCGCTGATATCTCCTCTCAGAAGCCTGTTCTCCTAGGCATAGAGTTTAGTGACTGACTATGGCAGGGATAGCCAGAAGGCGGCCCGCAGTCCAAATCCGGACCACCAGAGGCTTTTCACTGGACTGTGGGGTGGGCCGGGACTCGGGGCTTCAGCCCCATGGGAGGCTGTGGGACTGAAGCCCTGATGCACCTGGCAGGGCTCCATTTAGGGAGGGCGGGGGGGGGGGGTCACTGCCCCCGCGAGTCAGCCCCGTGGGAGCAGGGCTCTGTTTAGGGAATACGGAGGGGAGGGGAGGGGAGAAATACTGTTTGGGGAATACAGAGGGATCGTCCAGTCTGAGTTACCTGCCAACTCCGGGCACCAGCTCCCACAAGCCTACCAGCACGCGCTCAGTCACTCCTCTACCTGCACTAGCCCCCCTGCACTAACTGCCACACCCCAGAGTTTCGTGGTCTGGTCAAAAGCCTCTGGTGGTCTGGATTTGGCCTATGCTCCACCTACTGACTACTCTGCAATAGGCCCTGGGTATGTCACACAGCACTGTGTGCGTTCGTTGAGCAGGGGCACTTGCGATGCGAAAAATGTTTCTCTGGAGTCCGGACCTTGACCATGAAATCTGGAGCTTGACAAAAAATAACTGACTGCTCCTGCACTGTGGAAATCCTCACCCTCTCCTCACCCTGCAGAAGTCAGTGACAGGGCTCCTCCAATCGGACATGAAATCACTTTTCACACACGGCCCCAGGATGGAACATAAGGCACGTTTTTATTTGAACACATCTCGCTGCCCAGTCCGCACGACAGCTCCGTATCTTGGTGAGGCGCTCCCGGGCAATGGGTGCCACGTGACAGTCCCTGCACTCCTGTCGGTTCGAACTCGAGCCCCAGCCAGCGGAGACACCCTGCGCTCCAGGAGACTCTACCTGCCACTCAGAGAGCCACCGTTTTGAGCAGGCTTCTCTGCAGGTTCTCACCAGGCAGCACACCTGAGCATTCAGAGTTTTCAGCTGTTCTGCCACAGCAGGACCAGTGGGGACAGCCGGGGTGACCTTCGTGACCATGACCACAGCCTTGGTACCCACCTACCCATCACAAGGATAGAGCAGAAACACCATCAGTTTGGCTGAAAATAGCCCAGAGACAGTTCCAGCTGCCAGGGATTTCCTGAGCCTGCCCCCAACCCACAGCTGGCTGACAGCCAGGGAGGTCCCTGTTGACAGGGCATTGAACACACAGTAACGTACGCCTGCTTCGGGCTGGCGGTACCAGAATCCTTCAAACAAACAGGGACAAAACACGGGGTGCCCATCCTAGTAATCCCCAACAAAAAGCTATTAACAGATCCATAGAGTCCAAGGCTAAAAGGGATCATTGGGATCATCTAGTCTGACCTCTTGGGTAACATGGGCCATAGAACATCCCCAAAATCATTCCTAGAGCAAACATCCAATCTTGATGTAAAAATTGCTATTGATGGAGAATCCATCACGATCCTTGGTAAACTGTTCCAATGGTTAATTACCGTGAGGAAGTAGACATTTTTTGAAATATTTGTATGAGTTCTATGTGTGCCTCAGTTTCCCCCTAGACTTTGCCTTGCTACCCAATGGGAGCAGAGGGAAAGGATTAAGTTTGTTCTCAGGACAGACCAAGGGCTAGTCTACACTTAAAACTTACAGTGACACAGCTGTACTGGTACAGCTTGCTGCTACAAGAGCGCTTGTGTAGCCGCGGTGTGTCGACAGGAAAGCGCTCTCCTGCCGACATAATAAAACCACCCAAACGAGCAGCGGTAGCTAGGTCAGCGGGAGAGCGTCTCCCAACAACATAGCGCTGTCCACACAAGTGCTTATGCCAACAAAATTTGTGTCGCCCAGGGGGATGTTTCTTTCACACCCCTGAGCGACAAAAGTTTTGCAGGCGTAAGTGCTAGTGTAGACAAGGCCGAAGAGACATAGGTATTTGTGTCACATCCCTGTCTGGGTGGAATGAAGAGAGTCAGTAAGGGACTGGTTGAAACCGACCCAGATCAACAAGGGTCCAAAGAGACAATGCAAGATCCAATGACTAATGATTCGACACTCAACAACAGGAAGCTCCACCCGGGGGGGTGTGAACTGAGCATGGCCCCGCATGGAGAACAAAGGAAAGATATGTTCATCAAGGAATGAAGAAATGCTTTCTGGAAGAGGCTGGGAGCTCTCTACTGGAACTGACTGAGGAAGTCAGAGAGAGAGAGAGCCTGGAAACGGAGTTCACTACAGTTTGGCTGGTGAATTGCTCTGGCTTGATCAGAATGGACTGTACTTTAATCTTTATTTCTCCGTGCTAACCTAAGGACTTCCAATGCCGTGTTCCAGCTGACTAATCCTACTCGGTTTTGAAAATGCTGTTTGGGGTGTCACAGTGAATACTGGCTGGGATGCATGAGTCCCTGAAGAGTGTACCAGTCTGTACCAGGAACCCATCTCAGCTGGACTTGCTGAACAGGATTCACAGTGTGACACAGGAATGCTGGAGCCCAGAGCTTCAGTCTAGGAGGCGGTGAGGCTGCACGGCCCACCCTTCAGGAAGAGTGGGGCCCCTTGGGGAGGTGGCACACTGATAGGGTTCCTCCAAGAAACTTTTGAAAAGCTGGGGTGTAGGACAGATCCTGTAGAACCAGGACAACCCCCACTGTTTGTTCATGCTCTTCCCGCTGCCTGCGATGTAGCTCTGCTGAATCCCACCTTGCCAGCCTGCACCACCCCCTGGAGCTCATGGACAGGGAGTGTGCTCCTGCCAGAGCTGGCTACAGGCCAGCCTGGGGGATGGAAGAGGCCATTTCTACTTGTATAACAGGCAAAACTTACAAAGACAAATGTGAGTCTTGGGCAGGGACATGGAAACCAGCTCTGATGAAATGAGCAGCCAAGCTGAACTGCGAAAGAATGTTCTCAACTCTCCCCAGGGACCGTGGACAGAGCCAGAGCATTCCTGCTCCACCAGGTCAAGAGAAGCAGTGTTGGATGTTGTGTGAACAGAACTGTTTGCACTTCATCCAACCCTTGGTCGTGGCCCGACTCTACATACGAACGCTCCTGTTGACCAGTGGTGCTCTGGTGTGTATGCCACGGTAGGAGTGGAATAGTGATTACACACACAGTGCTACGTGAAAGGGAAGGTGACAAATGCTCTTGGCTCAAACAGTTTTGGGAGAGCTGTTTTGATTTCAGTGGGAGTTAGGCACCACAATACCTTTGAGTACCTAGAAGCGGAACAAATATTATGATCCAGTGGCTGGAACTTGAAGCTAGGCAAATTCAGATGGGAAGTACAGTGTACATTTTTAACCATGAGGGTAATTAACCATTGGAATTGTCACGACCAGGATGTGGGCAGGCTGACTTAGTGGTAGAGTGGGATTTGGGAGCCAGGCCAGGTCAAATACTAGGAAATCAGAGTCTGAGTCAGGCCAGAAGGCAGACGGAGAGTCAGGTGTCAGAAGGCAGGCAGGCTCAGGTTACCAGAAGATCAGAGTCAGGCAGCACAGACAAGTAGCACAAAGGAAGCCGTCTTAAGCAGGAGGCAACCCAGTTGCCTGGAGAACTTCCTGTTCCTGTGCTCGGTTTAAATACAAGCAGCAACTCAGTCAGGACCCCCAGAGTTCCACCAATCAGATCCCAGGACTGGAGTTTCGAGTTCTGGAGTCTGTTAGCAGTCACTAGATGGCAGGTCTGAATTTACTGGATCCTCAGAGCCCTGTGTACCAAGGTTTGAGACCTGTGGTCCCTGACACAAATTTACCAAGGATCGTGGTGGATTCTTTTTTAAATCAAGACTGGCTGGTTTTCTGAAAACTCGGCTCTCGCAATTATTCTGGGGAAGTTCTATGGCCTGTGTCATACAGGAGGTCAGCCGAGGTGATCACAAGGGTCCCATGTGCCCTTGGAATCTAGGAGGACCTGGGCCTTAGGGCTCACCTGGCATGGTCCCACCGCACGCGCAGCGAGCAGCTTTCTGGCCTCCGCTGGAGCAGAACGTGCAGCAATGAAACACACCCCGATGCTTGCAGAATTTGTTCTTCACAGTCAGCGTGAATGGTGAGTTCTGCAGAGCACAAGAGAACAGAGAGGCAGTCGTGTGCCCAGCATACCTTGCTACTGTGCTTGGACACTGGAGGGGGTCAAACACACCGAAATTTTAAAAAACTACCAGGGCAATGCTAGCAATTACAGAGCAGTGAACCTGACTTTAATACCAAATCCCCTAGATCAGTGTTTCTCAATGACCAGTACATGGACCGGAGCCAATCCCTGAGATTTCCCTGACACAGTTTAGGAAGGCAGCAAGCCAGTGCCTGGTGTCAAAAAGGTTGAGAAACACTGCCTAGATGAACAAGATGTGATAAGGAAAAACCAGCATGACTTCCGCAAAGGAAAACCCAGTTTCTGCTCCCTACTAGAATTCTTTGAGCAAGCCAAAATAGCAGATAAAGGAAAACCGAGGACCGTTTGTTTGGGCTTTCAAAATCCCTTTGACAAAATCCTGCACAAAAGGCAATTAAAAAAATTGGTAGTGATAATAGGTAAGTAATTAGGCAGAGAACCAGCCAGGGCTGAGTGGGCAAGAGGAGGCAGACCAGGGCATCAGCAGCCGGGAGGTGCAGTAGATCAGCGGGGAGCCTAGATATCATGGGAGTACTGAGAGAAGCCAAAGCAAGCTGCAGCAAGGTTGGAAAGGCCTGTCTATGGTGCCTCCCAGGAGGCTGCAGGAGACTCCTTTATTGGCAGAGACCAGCAGGTGGGGGAATGCTTTCAACTAGATGCTGCAGGAACTGCGGAAAAAGCTGGTGCAAGGGATAAGGAGCCAAGTTCCTTGGTTCCGCTGGGAAGAATAGGGCATGCAGATGGGGTACCAGTGGAATAATACCTATTACATAACAGAGAAAGAAGGAAGTGTCTGTGATTAGAGCAGAGGGAGCTCGGATGTGCAGGGGATGCCTATGGAAATAGCTCATGGGTCCTGACTTACTATTGCCCGGCCCCGATGAAGTCAACTACACCAATACACAGTGAGTGGAAAAGGCTACCTGTACATGCTGGCCTTTGATACAGATGGAGACAGTGTATGTGCCCAGCTCCTTAGGGATGTAGGAAATGTGGTAAGTCCCGTCCCTCTTATCACACACCCTGGGCTTGATTAAACTATAAACACAAAAAGAGAGGGAAGCAAGGTTAGTAACATGTAGAAACCTGATCTAATTGGGCAATCACTTTGTGGATTAGATTTATAGGAAGGTTCTTGTCCCTTGTCCCAGTTCAGGGATCTAAGATGCATCTGTATAAAACACCCGAATGATAATGAATGTGCTGGAGATTTCATACATACACCGGCTATCAGAGGCCATGGTACCATATGAAGGAGATCAAAGAAAGTTATACTGCAATGATTTGCAACAACCCAGTGAGTACTGAAAGAGGAGAGGCAGAAAACGCTGCAGCAGAGGGAGGAAGAAAGGCACAATGTCAGATTTCAGCCAGTTGCCTTCTCTTTCCTACTTCATGGATGCAAGAGAAAGTGGCAAAATTCTCGATCCTAAGAAGGAAAACATGGGGTTTTTCAGATTCCTAGGGGCAAAAGTTAAAGGCCAGCTCAGTGAGCCTGGAAAGCAGCAAGGCCAGTCCAAAGGATTGTGCATGGGTTGCAAGCTGTCTCCACTGCAGGATCTTACAGTAAAATACCCTGCTCAGAGCTGTGTTACCACAGTGCTTGTATACAACAGTGATGGGGCACATGGGCCATACAGGAGACAAAGAGAGGGATGGAGACATCACCTGCAGCCAGTATGAAAAAGCTACAGCTTTCATTGAGATGACCACACCACTATTCTCCCTGTCAAGCACTCACTGTTCCACTCAGTCATGGATGCAGTGAACATCAGCACTGACATTACTCATTAAATCAAGAGGTCTGGATCACTTGTATCCATGAGTTTTAAAAGAGTTGGCTAGGAGCACGCCAACCAACATGAGTCTGTGGGATAGATTTTATCAAATGAACTTGATATATTTTTTTGATGAGATTACAAGTTTGGCTGATAAAGGTAATAGTGTTGATGTAATATACTTACACTTCTGTAAGGCATTTGACTTGGTGCCGCATAACATTTTGAACAAAATAGAAAAATATAAAATGAACATGGCACACATTAAATGGATTAAAAACTGGCTAACTGATAGGTCTCAACATGTAATTATAAACAGGGAATCATCCTCAAACAGGTGTGTTTCTAACGAGGTCCTGCTGTGATCAGTTCTTGGCCCTACGCTATAACATTTTGATTAATAACCTGGAGGAAAACAAAATCAGTGATAAAGTTTGCAGATGACACAAAAATTGGGGATGGTAAACTATGAAGAGGATAGGTCATTGATATAGAGCGCTCTGCATTGCTTGATAAGCTGGGCACAAACAAACAATATGAATGTTATGGCTAAATGTAAAAAGTGTGCACCTAGGAACAAAGAATATAGGCCATACTTACAAGATGGGGGACTCTGTCCAGGGAAGTAGTGGCTCTGAATAAGATTTGGGGCTCATGATGGATAATCAGATGAACATGAGGTCCCAGTACCATGCTGTGGCAAAAAGTGCTAAAGCAATCTTTAAATGCATAAACAGGGTAATCTTGAGTAGGAGCAGAGAGGTTATTTTACCTCTGTATTTGGTACTGATGCAACTGCTGCTGGAATACCGTGTCCAGTTCTGATGTCTCCAATTCAAGGAGGATGTTGATTAAATTGGAAAGGGTTCAGAGAAGAGCCACGAGAATGATTAAAAGATTAGAAAACATGCCTGACAGTGCTAGACTCAAGCAGCTCAGTCTCTTTATCTTCACAACGAGGTTAAGGGGTGATTTGATTACAATCTATAACTATCTACATGGGGAACAAATATTTAATAAAGAACACTTCAATCTAGTAGAAAAATATATAACATGGTCAAAGGCTGGAAGTTGAAGTTAGACTAATTAGCCATTGGAACAATTTAACAAGGATTGCGGTGGATGATTTATCACTGACCATTTTTAAATCCAAGCCTAGATGTTTTTCCAAATTATACACTCTAGGAATTATTTCGGGGACGTTCTATGGCCTGCATTACACAGGAGGTTGGACTAGATGATCACAATGGGCCCTTCTGGCCTTGGAATCTCAATCTATTAATTTTCTCAGACCATGCTCTTGAAGGGATCACTTCACTCTGCAGAACTGCCCTCCAGCAGAGACAGCAAGACACATGCTCTTTCAGTGGGATTGAACGCTATGTGCGTCTGATGTCTGAGTGGTGGCAGTGCATGCTTCATGAAAAGTGAGGGCTTTGTTAAACTGATACACTCTCACCACTTTGTGACACTCTGAAGTTAATCTGGTTTTACAGCTGTTTTGAATCACTGAAGTGGCACAAAACAGCCAGGGTAAACATTTGAATCAGACCCTACAACTACCACCACCTGAATGGGGAAGGGAGAGAATGAGAGAAGAAAGGGAGGGGAGAAAGAGAGAGATCAGAGGAAAAATAAATAGATAGAGAAAAGGAAAGACAGCTTATCTCATCAGATAAGAGGCATTGGAAATGGTGTCACTTCTCAGTCTCAGAGAGTAGCTGGCTACCATTAGGAAGCAGCAGGCAGAAGACGGGCAGAGGGCTGAGTCACCTAATCTAAGAACTGAGATGTGGGCTATGACTCTTACCTTTAACATTCTGACCCTATTTTGATCATTACTGGCATGGTGTCTCTTTATTAAATTAACCCAACTCTGGTTTCCCAGGGAACCAAGATAGCAAAAATCCCAATGAAATCATGAGGTAGTCACATGGGAATTGCCATAGTCAGTCGATCACACCTGTGGTCCAATTAGTCCAGTAGCCTGTCTCTGCTGGCGGCCAGTGCTGTTCTGCTTTAAAGGAAGGTGCAAGAACCCCAGCAGCAGGCAATTATGGAATAGCCGCCCAAGGGGGAAATTTCTTCCTAACTACCATTAATTAGAATTGTTTGTGCCCTGAAGCATGAGAGCATGAAAGTTTATAACCCTTCCAAAATCTTGAATACAGTTGCCTACCTCACTTCCTGTCATAAACTATGTTATAAGTGTTGCTCTGCTGCTTCATAGCTGTTATGTCTCGCCTCAGGGGTGACTGGATTTCAGCAGTGGATGAGGTGATCACATATATACAGAAATGAGAAGCTATGGTGACTTCAGCCACCTCTGTCCATACCCAAAATTACTTCCTTCTAAGCAGGGGGGTATATACAGCTCATACATCCTGCTCAGTGAAGGGAGCAGGAGAAAGGACTAGAGATGTGTCCTCGGATAGTGCTCTCCAATCAACAGATATCTAGGTATATAGTGTTGTTTCCCTATCCTTTATCTGATTTCTGACAATGCTGCAACTGTTGTGGTGTTGCCCTGTATCAAGGCACAAACCCCACATCAGACTATATATGGCAAAAGCTGGAGTCATGAATGCTAACCGATTTTAGTCTTCCCTATAGTAGAGAGATTTAGCACTGTATTCTCTTTGACATCAGGGCACCCAAACAATGTCCAGGTTGGTAACTTGCCCTGGCTTGTACCTAACTTGCATAAAATGCAGCAGATTACATATTTAAAGGAGACTCGCAAAAGCCTGTTTTAAATTGGGCTTGTGCCCTTTTTTGCTGCTTTTTGATACTAAGATGGCCTCAAAGCATCTTTCAAAATAATTTTTTTCCACTTTTTTTTTTTTTTTTTGATCTTAGAAATACCTGGAACGTCAAGTTTGGCTTCCCTGATTTTTAGGAAAGGCCTCCAAGCTCCCTTTGAGCTCAGTCACCTCAGCTGAAGAGCACAGACTGCTGATGCTTTAACAAAGCCATCCTTATTCCAAAATGTTACTCACTCATTTAATTTCAATCAGTGTTAACAAAAACACAAGTCCCAGTTCTCTGTTGCCCTGGATCATGGGTAGAAACCCAGTGCAGAGTAGGTATAAAATGCTGCTAGATCAGAGTGGCTGTGATTTACACCCACTATGCCTTTAAAAATGTCCAAATATTGTGATAAAATCATGGGAGGTGGGAGCTCTGAAATCTCCATAAGGTCATATTTAACCCCCGGGCTGCACTTGGGCCAGAGCTGCGGCATGCTCTTGGGTGAAGCACCGCGGTGCCATTCTCCCTGTAAATCTTGACCTGTGCACTGAAGCACTTAACTTACAGGGGAATACAAACACAGAGGTACACAGAGACAGGGGTGAGTGAGCCTGTAGCCAAGATTTTAATGCAAGACAGAAGACAAACAAAACCACTCTGGCCATCCCAGGGAAGGTACTAACCAGTCCTTCTTGTCTTTGTGGATGATAGTGACCTGGATGGGCTCGCCTCCTCTCCCCATCAACTCACCCGATGTGTCATTACAGAGCAGAGTAAAGCTGGCCAACTGATTCTGACGGGCACTGTGGAGATCTGAAAGGCAGAGCAAACTGCCCATTACTGATCCAGACAGGACTGGGAAGAGACGGGCTTGACATCAGACAGCAGCGTTCCAACTCCCACCCTCCCCAGTATACTTCACTCTAAGTAGGGATTTACAGAGTTCCCCACTGCTGCGCTGTCTGAGCCCCTTCCATGAAAAGTAAAATCAAACACATTTCTAGGGGCCAGCTGGCCAGGCCTCCCACAGATGGCAAGTGTAGCCTGATTCGAAGGTGCTGGTTGCATGCCCCTTTGCAGCCCCTTAGTTTGTGAGCTCGGCTGGCAATTGGTTCAGTCCTCCAAACAAGGGCGGCTCTAATTTATCTCAGCTGCAGTGGCTCTGAAGGGAACATTGTGTCAGCTGAAAAGAGCCAGTGCCAGGATGCTCCCGCCTCATCCCCTTCCCCAGCTATGCCCCCAACATGCCCCTATGCATGGTGAGGTGGGGCACAGAGACATTCCACTGGTGCTACAGCTGCAGGATTTCCCCCTGAGATAGAGAGATTCTCCAAGGGCTGGTTCCATGGGTTTTCCAGTCCCTTAGGGCCCAGTGTTGGTGTAAAGGGGCTGCAGCAGAGACCAGGGCTTTTGGGGTGAGTTGCCTCTAGAGGATGCTGGCTTTGAACAGGAGTGGCTTTCTGATTGCAAAGGGCTGGGACAGCTATGGTTCTTTCCCTGACAGAAGTTCATGTGCTACAGCTTACAGGCCAGGGGACCCTAGAAAAAGGACCATAACCCTGGACTTACCCATGGAGAATGATCACCAGTTTGTTTCAGGAAATGTAACAGCAGTTACTTCTTCTTCTTATAAAAGCAGTGACACGGGAGATGTACAATGAAGTAAACCTATAGGTTAGGGACGGCCTAACTGCTGTCTAGGGTTCAGTACAGCCACCTTCCCCATCTTCAACATGGAGGTGTGGAATGTAGATGATCTGTCCCGTTGTGCAATGTGACCTTCTACTCAGATCAAGACAGAGCACTGCATGCTGGGAGCTGTCATCTTGGCAGGCCACACTTCCATCTGTAGTCAATACGGAAGTGGCTGAACGGGACAAGGAACCTTTCTTCTCAAATCTAGCCCAGGCTTTTGAGTAACCCAAAGTTGCTGCTATCTGGATGATGCTCAGTGGCCTGCATGAAATGCACCTAACAGTCTCACAAAGTTCTTGGCGGGCAGTTGTCTACATTACAATCTGCACGAACTGGTCCCCTGTGGTCAGTTTCAGCAGAGGTCAAGCATCATGGAGGCTGAACTACTTGCTCAGCCATAGAGTTGGTCTATCCAGTTCAGAGATGAGATACAGTGACAGGAGGCAGTGGGAAGGAAGTGAGACCTATTATTGCATGCACTGTACCCATGTCCTGATAAACTATGGTCTTCGGTCTCTCGGGCTGTCCCTGGGGTGGTAACACAGACCCTCAGTTAAGCAATGACATTTATAATAGGATTTTTTAGGGTTCACTCCAATCCCTCCCACTTTTATTTTATCATTGGTCAATCAGAATCAAGTTGTCTCCATACCTTCCCCTTGCAGGACACACTTGGCTGGATCAACTGCCTTATTGAGAATGGTCCCAAAAACCTCATAGCCACAGCACTGGCCAGCCTTCTCGTGGGCGGAGAACTGGATCCCATCTTCCACTCCAGAGTGGACACTATAATCCACTTTGTTCAGCTTCCTCAGCCGGCTCGCCACCACCCCCTTGGTGATAAGAATCTCCAGGTCTGAGCCGTTGGTCAGCAGGCGCTCAGTGAATTCCACCCCAGTCCTCATGTCCATCAGCAGCTGCTCCAGCTGGGCTTTCTGTAGGTGCAACAGGGTCTCCTTCTGCACCTTCAAATCTTCCAGCTGCTTCAGCAGCCGGTCCCGGTGCTCTTCAATCACCCTTATGTATCCATCTGCAAACGCGTGGATCTCCCCAGCCACTGCCTCCACATGACTGCAGATGGCACTGCTGACTCCTTCAATGTGGAGAAGGGCCCCTTCTAGGGTGTTCACGTGCAGCTGGGTGCTCTTCAGGAGGTCCCGCATGGAATCTCCATGCTTGTGGATGACATTGGCAGCAAAGTCATATGGATGTTGCCGGTGCTTGCCCACCACACAATCCCGGCACACAGGTTGGTCACACTGCTCACAGAACAGCGTCAAGTCCTCTGAAGGGTGAGAAGGGCACAGGACGGGCTTCCTGGTCTGGCTGTAGCCCTTCAGGTCCTCCAGGTCCACCACAGCATGGGAAGCAGTTTTCTTCTGTCTCCTAGAAGGAAGTTTAAGAGATAAACCTGGGCTTCCCAACATGTGACCTGCAGATTCCTACAGAACAGTCTATGATCTCCTCACACACTGTGACCCGCAGGGACCACAACATGATACTCCATCCTAACTCAGTAGATGGCCATGTTGCATGATGGGATCTTTAATCTCCTTAGGTCACATCTTCATACAGAAGATGACATCATCTGCAATCTGCCCCCCTTATGCTAATTAGAGGCTGCTCTCTGGCTCCCTGTTCTGAGATGGGAGAATATTATACAAGGACCAGAGGGGTAGCTGTCACACCATTATTGCGGGTAGTATCTCTTTAGAGAGCCTGACCAAAGCAGGGTAGCTGCAATGATCCCAGAGCCCTCTGGGATGAGCACGGCAGGAAGGTGGTGGGTGCCACCAGGTGTGGGCTGGCAGGCAGCGGCAGAGTATGTTTGCTCAGCCACTGCCTCGTCTGTGGATGACTAGGGGATGTCAGGCTCCTTACCTCTCAATCTGACTCTTTTCACCAGCCTTTTATTCACTCAAACCAAAACTCACATACCCCTGAATGGGAAATCAGGACCTGGCAACAGCCAGATAAGGATCCGTAGTAACATATTAAATATTCTTAAAGCCAAACGCCATCTCCCGTCTAGACTCAGGGCTAGATCCTGCTTAGAACAGCTGAGGTGTGGGCGGGGCACAAAACTCCTGGGGCCATCCAGTTGCCAGGCCAGTAACAAGCACGTGGCAAAACAGTCTCAAGGTTGTTCTATTTGATGCTGGCTGCCCACAGCCCCAGGGATCTGCAATGCATTAGGGAGTCCTAGCCACACCGTCTAGACCAATGGCGGTCTGTGGCTGAGGCGAGATAGGGGATACTAAGATGGCTCTGTACCACTCAAGGATTCTCCAATGCAGGAGGAATCCTCCAGGAGCCAGTAGGACAGCTCTACAGCTGTTTTGCACCACCTGAACAGCTCAAAACAGTCGCAGGGCAGGGCAGGGCAGGGCGCTCTCAGACTTCTCCTTTTGCCTCATTCTTCAGTCTGAACTCTCTTGCTCCCACTTTTGTTATGTCTGCACAGCTGCCTTGCGCCACCTGTGAAACACTACCACATTCACCTGGATGTCACCTCTGCTGAAATCCCTCATCTGGACAGCAAGAAGCATGGCAACAGCACTCACATCTTCACAAAACTCCACTGGCTCCCTATGACCCAGTTCACAGTGGTCCTCCTTGGGCCTGATTCTGATCTCACACCAGTGTACCTGATTCTGATCTCACACCAGTGTAGACTGGGAGTAGCTGCACCGATATTAATGGAGTGACCCCAGTGTAAAAGTAATATCAGAAGCTGAGACTGGAGCCAGGCCCCTTCGGCTCAATTCTCTACCGTCTTGCATCTTGTATGGCTTCTTATATCAGTGTGAAATGCTGCCATTCTGGGGCTCAATTCCTCATTGTTCAGCACCGTGTGTAGTGAAACTGGGTGTAAGACGTTACCCATGCAGAATAGTAACACTTTGCCTTAATGTAACTGATTGTACAAAGTGCAGGGCAACTGGGAATCAAGGCCCTGGTGCACAGGTATAAGTGTCTACACACGGGCGAGACAATAGAGAATCTGGCCTGATTCTTGGTAGTGCAAAGGATGTTTTACACTAAGCACTCTGGTAGTGTAAAAGGGCACTAAACAAGGAGGAAACAGGCCCAGTGCACTACCGCAGCATAGGGGACTTCCCTGGCCAGTCTAGAGCTGACAGAATGGCTCTAAACTGGGCCCTTTTCCAGTCCCCACCAATCATGTACATGTTCCAGCTGGCCTCACAGATCTCACCTGTCTCTCCTCCCCTAGCACTGCTCTTCTTTCTGTCTCCTCACGCAGCCATACCACTGCTGACGCAAGAACCTCCTCCCCTGCAGCTCCTACATCTGAAGCAGCCACCCTCTATCTCTGCCTCATCACCTCTTCAGCTCTTTTCAAATCTGGGCTGGAAACGTCTCTCTTCTCCCCTGCCAGTACCTCTTCAGTTTTCACTCGCTCTACTACGGCGTCATTCTACAACTGCCATAACTGCTGCAAAGCAAAGGGAAATCTGCTTGTGTTACAGCTATTCACTGCCTGACTTGCAGGGTGTTGTGACGCTAACTTCACTAATGTTTGTCAGGTGCTCGGATGCTACGGTGATGGGAGCCATACACACATGGACAGAGAGTTGACTGGAAGTAACCCGTGTAGTTAAACTAACATCAGGACTTCCACAACACTACCCTTTTCTCCTCTGGAGCTGAAATTTTCCACACCAGTTCTCAAATTCAGTCAGAAGTACCTTTAAAACACACACACACACACACAATTAAAAATTGCCTCTCTGCAGGCAGCCTCAGCAGACAGGCCAAGAACCGATGGTCTAATGGAGAATTAACTGCTTCTCTCCTCTAGAGTGGGGGGTCCCTCTAGGGTAGGGCTGGACAAGGAGGGAGTTTGCACTGCCATGACCCTGGCGGGCTATCCCTGCTCTGGGAACACCAGGCTTCAGTCTCCAGGACTGTCAATCTCTTAATTTTCTGCTGCGGTACATTCACTTAAATGTAAAATAAAGAAATGTCCGTGGCAGCATACTCCAAAGTTTGGACTTACTGACCAGATAAACCTAGGTAGATGAGCGCAGCTCTCCCACATGGTCCCCTGTGTTGTTTGTTCCCACCTATAAGGAGCTTGCCCACACATTCTCTTCTTCATTACAGGAGTGGAAACAATGGGCAAGGCACTGTACAAACAGGGAGACGTAAAGGCCAGATTTTCACAACTGTTCATTAATTGGGGTGTTTCAATATTTGGCAGTCCAGCTGAAATGTCCAGGGCCTGACTTCCCAGGGTGCTGAGCAACCACAGCTCCCATTCACTTCCTTTAGAGTTGCGGGTGCTCAACACTTCCACAAAATCAGGCTCAAATCAGGCACCCGACACCTAAGTGGCCACTTCTGGGCTAAGTGGTTACCAGGCCTAAGTGGACAGATGGCACCGTATATGTTACATAAGGTTGTGTAGGGCCAGAAACAGCAATGGAGTCTTCATGCCTGGAAGGGGTTGGTTACATGTCTGCCTCTGGAGCCTCCTCCCATACCTGTGAGCCTGGCAGCAGAAGCGGCAGAGATTGGCTTTGCAGGTGGGACAGTGCTTCACTGCTTCCTCATCCACGCAGAGGTCACACCGCATTCTCGGGCCTTGCGCCTGCCGGCTCTCCAGTAGCACCTCATTCATGACCAGGTGGTTCGTGGTCAAGTCATCAATGCCGCCAGGTGGTAAATCCACCTCTGTGTCACAGACAGGACAAAGGATGCTGAGCGGCGGCGGCTGCTGATCCTGGAGCCACGACCTGTCTGAGGTAGAGTCTGAGTCCTCTCCCTGGAAGCCGAACACTGAAAAGGGCTCCAGCTGCTCAAGGCAGGCCATGCAAAACGTGTGTAGGCAGGGCAGGATTTTGGGGGCTGAGAAGAGCTCAGTGCACAATGGGCACCTAGTTCTGGCTAGGCCCCTGACCTCACCCGGGATTTCAGCCATGATTCCAATCTGCTGCTGCGGGCCGGACCGCTTCTGAAAGTCAGATTAGGGAATGAAAATAAAATCCAGTCCATGCAATCCATCTACAAAGAGTCCCTGAAAGGGCCCAGCCTGGCCCAGAGAGAACACCTCTCACAGCATGGGTGGGGCCTGCTTTAGAGACCGTCTCTAAGCACCCCGGTGCCAGGGAAGGGGGCCCTTTCACAGCATCCCCATCAGGCGGGGGAGACGGAGGCGCTCTCGGGGGAGACAGGGGCGCTCTCGTGGTGCAGCTGTCAGGTGGGAAGGGGGTGGGGGGGTACATGGGGCACTCTCACAGTGTTGGTCTTGGGCAGGGGATATGGGGACACCTTTGGGTGGGACGTACGGGGAGTGCTTGGTGCAGGGCTATGGGGGGCACTATCAGCGGGTGGGGGGCTCTCACAGCACTGCTGTCAGGTGGGGGGGACAGGAGGTGCTCTCAGGGGGGCGCAGGGGCACTCTTCTGCCAGCACTGGCAGGTGGGGGTTAGGGGAGCACTGTCGGGGGTACAGGGGCCTTCTCGGGGGGGGGGGGTTGAGGGTGCCGTCGGGGGATGGGAGGCGTTGTTGGGTGGGGGGCGCAGGGGGCTGGCAAGCAGGAGCATGGGTCCGTTCTCGCGGTGTCGCTGGCGGGTGGGGGGAGATCTCAGGGGTCGCTGGCGGGCATGGGGTACATGGCCCTGGGGGGCCCTCTCGGGGGGTGCCGGGGGTGCTGCCGGGGGGGGTGTTACCGTATGGGACGCTCTGGGGGGATGCCCCGCTTCTGCCTGCCCCGCGCTGTGGGCTGGGTCCCGCCGCCCGCCCCCAACCCCGGAGCGCGGCTAACCGAGCAGCAGGGCCCCGCCACAGCCGCCGGCCCGGCTCCCGCTCCCGTCACCGCCCCCGGCCGGGGCTGCCCGGCGCGTCAGGCGCCGCTGTGCGGGGCCGGCCTGTGAGCCGCTGCCCAGCCCCCGCGGCTCGGTGGCGGCTTTGCGAGAACCCGCGGCCCGTTACCTCAGCAGCAGCCGCGCCCGCGCCCGCAGGACCTGGAGCAAAGTGGGCGGCGCGGGGCCGGGCCGGGCCGGGCCGGGCGCTCTCTGGACAGCGGCCTGGCCGCACGGCGCGGCGCTTCCCGCCCAGCCCCAGGCCGAGCTCGCGACGTTTGATCTCGGGGGCCGCCCCGGGGTCCCCTCCCGTGCGGGGAACGTAGCGGTCGCCCCGGCACCGCTGCTCCGGGGGCAGGGCCGCGCCGGTGCGGCGAGGAGGTCGGTCTCCGCCGCTAGTCCGTGTTAGTCCGGACCGCAGGAGGCCCCAAGCCTGGGGATGCTGGGTTATCGCAGGCCCGGCCCGTCCCCTCCCACCTCCCCCAGGAGCTGCCGGCACAAAGCCAGGCCAGGCCGGGGCAGACGGGGCCCGCCGCTGCCCAGCAGGCCCCAGGACGGCTGCCTGTGCCCAGCCAAGAGGGTGCGGCTGACGCCTGCACGGCTGGCTTGCATCCCCCCGAGGATGGACGTGGCCTGTGCCAGGCGAAAACCAGGCTGGCTGCGCGAATGGGACGGTCACCGGCACTCCGAGCGTGGCCTGCCCGGTTGATGGTTCCTGGGAGAAGCGTGTTAGGCAACCGAAGGTCACCAGCCAAAGATGACAGCCTGAGAAGGTGACTGGACTGTGAGGCACCAGGCAGCTGATGCGGACCCCATAGCAATGTGCCGGGTCAGGAGAAAGGGCCTGCGGGACTTGGATGGCGGGCCTTCCGTCAGGGGCGGAGGAATAGGTTCAGGGCATCCAAGCCAGTGCACTCCTGCTGCAGGCTAGGGCTAGCTGGGCTCTGGAGACAGGGATGTGCAATCCTGCACCGGCCCAGGATGTCGGATCCTGTGCGTTTGTCTCCAGCAGGGATGAAAAGTCGTTTGGGCCATAGATAATGAGGGGAGTAAGAGCAGACAGACAGGAGAATGACCCTGTAGCCTGGTGGTTTGAGCACTCATTGGGCAGGTGGGCGACCCACCATCCCTTCCCACGACCCCTGAGTTAGACGAACACGTCAGAGATGGTTTAGGTTTACTTGGTTCTGCCTCAGTGTGAGGATTAACTTGATGACCTCTTGAGGTCCTTTTCAGCCCTATGTTTCTTTGATTTTAATGTGATACTTTTCAGATTGAAAAGGCCAGGTGTTAAACCCTAGTAACTCAGGATTGCCACCAGTTTGTACATTTCCAGCTTCAGAATTATTGTTCTCCAATCCTGGCAATATGGTCTGCTATTATAATGTGTCAGTTCCTCAAACCACCCCTGCATGTTGGAGTCTGTTTACCTTCCCATTGGGAATACCTGACGCTTCACTACAGCACTTAATTCCATGCAAGCCGTTTTATATTGTCTATTCCCCAAAGACCCAGCCGATACCTTTATCTGGTCACATCTGCCTATCCTGGGAACTCCCCTGAAAACCACTGTTCAGCAAAACACTGAAAAGTGTATGCCTAATTTTAAGCACCTCAGTAATCCCATCCCTATCCAGTAAAGCATTTGAGCATAGATTTAAAGTTAAGCATAATCTGATTTGATGCTTTATATTTACATGGTTAGTGTTCGTTCCCCTATGGCTCTTAAAGTGCTTTATGATTGTGGGTATGCAGAAGACACTCCTCCTGGTTCTAAAATCTCAATCTTCTTATCCATGTTTTGTGCAGAGATACAGAGAAAATTGTGGGGAGGATCCAGACACAATATATATCCCCAGTCTGCCCAGGCTGGAGATCAGGTGTCAGGCACCGGGGTCGAGATCTAAAAGTTTATTAATAAGAATTTATTAGGCATTTGGATTGGCTCTGGACATGACCCGGTCTTGGCCGGTGGATGAACAGCTCAGCATCAGAATTGAATTGCACAAGCTTTTGTGGCTCCTCTCAGAGCTGTGAAGTCTGGCTCACAAGAATTGAAACTGAATGGCCAGAAAGACACCGCTCCCAAACAGTATATTGTAGCTTAGAGGGAAGTGCACTGGGTTAAGGACACCACCAGGAGTTCACACTTCCTTTACGTGCCCTACACATTTCCAGGCAATCTTGTATTGACCAAGGTCTCATCTCCCTGTTCCTCAAGACAGGCATCTATCACTCTCCCTATTTGATATATGAGGCGAGTCAGAGTCATTTCTACTAAAGGTGGAAACAGAACCCAGGTCACTAAGATAGTAGAACCAAATCTCACTTAGCCATATTGCTTCTGGAAACAGGTACTAACTCTGTCTTTGGTTGCCGGCGTACTGTGAGACACAGCTGAATTTTCCTGGGCAAGAGTTACACAGGATGGAATTTCAGGGTACTGCCTGCATGGTGTGAGGGTAACAATGGCTGTAGGAAGAAGAAAAGCTGGCCCGGTGCTTAAGGTCACGTTCTAGGACCTAGAAGAAATGGGTTCTGGCCAGTGCTGTATCACACCCTGGCAATGTGATGGCAGCAAGAAGCCCTGTGGTGGAAGTGAGGGTGAAGGGGGGTAGTTAGCACCTATGAAGAAAATCATCGGTTTTTCAGTTTCCCATTGCAGGCAGTATAGCTCAGATGGGCATATTCCTAGTATCAGACTGCTCGCCATATGTATGAACAGGCAGAAAGGCCTCTGTGAACTGAGCTGTATATTTCTGTGACTTTGCTGAATAAAGACTCCAGCGTAATATTCCTGCCTGGTTGGTAATTTGAGCCAAAAACCCAAACCCGGCATCTCGTTCACCCAGCTCTTTCCCTGCACTCCCTCTGGTGTTCTCTAATGTATATTGCACTTACTCCTGTTTTACTAAGGCCTAGTCTATCCTGCCTGCGAAATTCGGCAGCAGTCGACAGGAGTTACTCAAGCTACGCAGAGTACCTTGCGTAACTTCCAGCGATTTTGAAACTTCCGTTTAGTGCGCTGTCTCCCCTGCACTGCACTGCACTGCCGGGAAATGTGTACCCATCGATGCAGTGTTATGCTTTTTTTGAGATGGTTTTAATAGATCAACCTCTGGACCGATTGAGCGGGTCTTCACTTCCGCTCAGTCAAACCGGATAGATTGATCTGATGGCGGCAAATTTGTAGACATACCCTGATTCTCCACTAACTAGGAATCTGAAGGTCAGGCATAATATTCCAAACTCTCTTGAGTGAGGGAAAGGTCCATCATGGCAACTTTCTGAAAACTCAGGGCCTGATCCCGATTTCACATCATTTTTACACTGGTATGTTTCCATTGTTTCTGTGGAGTTACTCTTGATTTACATCTGTGTACATGAGATAGGCTGACTGTCAACAGCTGCTGGCGGTATTTTGAGCTCCATTCCCAGGACATGTGATCTCTTCCCTGCCTCCTCACCCAGCCCATAGATTCATGGGGCTGCCAAGAACAGGGAGTACAGCGTCCCCTCCTGTATGTAATGTGCCCAGAACAAGGGGCACACTAGTTCCACGTTGGAGAAGGCAGCTCATTTTATGTGCTTTTAAAACACCACTGAATTTAAAATAGGAAGGAGGAAAAATGGTTCATTTTTAATGGAGAGTAGAAAGCCCTGTTTCGTGTTCATCGCGGCGGCCTTACAGCCCCTAGGGGATGCCTCTTGGCACAGAGGGATGGCGCCTCTCCAGCCCCTTACTTCTCACTTCTTTCCCACCATCCTCACCTGTTCTCAGTTGTCTGTACCAAGGGATGTGGGGTGACAAAAGGTAAGTACTGGCTCTTACCAGGCAGCTGCCTCTTTCTTATTTATCCAAAGATGCTGAACTAGTATCTGATGGCCAGAATTGAAATGTTTACCAGCTTCGAGATGGGAACTGATCTTTTCCCTGCCCTCCTCCTTGGCTGGTCTCAGCTCTGTGCCAGTTTGAAGGAAATCATGGGAGGAGTCTGCTGGTCCAGATTGCTGACTGTGGGCCTGTTAGTAATAATTTTATTATTAACACTGGAATAATTTCTTCCAGAAATCAGGAGGGGGGAGGCACCACAGATGAGTTCAGTTCCGTTCTCCCAAACACCCCCGGCAGCACCATGTGCTACATTTATACCATGAAAACCTCAGGATTTGTCTCTCCCTGAATTTGAAGTCATGGATTCATAGATTCCAAGGCCAGAAGGGACCATTTGTGGTCATCTCATTTGACCTCCCCCAAAATAATTCCTAGAGGATCTCTCATGCTAATTAACATGGTAACTAACGACTGGAATTCTGATGTAGACACTTCACAAACCTTTGTTCCATCCTAGCCATTGACTCTCACAGAAAACGGAATTAGTTTGTCTCTCCTCCTCCTAGATCTGCCGTGTGGTATGTGGTTTTCTGGTGGCATATCCATTGTTCTAGCAGCACAGGGAAGAGAAGCCAGCGGTGCAGCTGTCAGCACCAGTCCTGCCTGCCAAGAAATCCTGGAAGCTTGCCCAATATAATCTCTTCCCTTGAGACTTGCTAGCAGGCACAGAGTCCTTGGGAGCCGGGGGCCGTAAGCCAGACACAAACTCTCTGATGTTTCAGGATGGTTGTCCTTGTGGTGTCCGTCTATGGCTTGCTGCTTCTGCTGCTGAGCTTTCACTCAGGTGAGTGGATGAGGGTAGAGATGGGGGCGTTTTGTGTTTTCCGAGTTCAGAAGCAATGCTCAGGAGGCATTTATCTGAATGTCTAACCATTGAAATATAGGGAGACACAATTATCACTGTTATTTCAATGTGCACCTGCATGATCACATCCAAATTAGGAGGGAAAATGAAATTATCTTCATAGAAACTTAGACTCACAGATGTTTGGGAGGTAGAAGACTGACTAGGTCACATCTAGTCCATCCCCAGCTGGGCACCCCTGCAATATTATGCCCTCTAGATTATTTTTTCAGTGCTTTGTCCAGTCTAGTTTTAAATGTAACAAGCAAAGGCGCTTCCACTGCTTTTCCAGGGAGACTATTCTGCAGCCTAAGACATCTCACTGTCAGAAAGCATTTCCTGCTAGTCAGCCTACATTTTCCTGTTTAATTTCACCCAGTTTCACCTCGTTACACCATTTTGTATCACCAGAGAGGACCCCACTTCCTTTTTAGTGTTTGCACCCTCCTACTATTATTTCTTCCTCGGTGCTTGGGGTGGAGGTATGTTAATAGGAGGTAGAGTTGGTTTGAGCCATGGTGGGTGGCAAATGGGCAGTTCTATAAATGGTTAGTTTTTGAAATGTTGTAAAGTACTTGGAGTTAAAAAAGATGCATGATCAATACCAAAATAAATAAATTCTTTTGGCAGGCTGTTACCACATGTCACCTTACGAATTGCTTAGCCCAGGAAAATAATTGGTTAAACTGGAGTTAAGATGATAAGGTTGCACTGATAAATTAAAACACCAAACAACTTAGCACCTTGTAGTTGTATAACAACCCCACGTGGGAAGGCGTCAATTCTACACTACGAACATGCTCAAAAAAACCTTAAGCGTGTGAAATGATGGGCATCGTGGCTAGTTAAAATAGCACAAAAAACTTTACCTCTGCTCCTACATATTGCACTTGGTATGCACCTGGCGTTGGCCTGCCTCCTGTGGTACGTGTGAGCCTCCAGCTAGTGTTTGGGGAGCAGGCAGAGTCTGGTTTGGTATCTGGTTGTCTGTGGCTTTGAGATAGCTAGAGATAAAGCAGGCTGTTTTATGGGTAGGGTGATCATATGTGCCTGGAAGCTGGAATTGTCCCTGTTTTCAGGGTCTGACACTTCATCCTTGCCCTGCAGCCCCCTTGATTTTGGCAAGGAGACATGCAAATCCACCCCAAGGAATAATCTTGGCACAGGTGTCCCCCCTATACCCAGGTGCAGAGCTGATTTCAGCAGCTCTGTGCCACCCCCTAGCAACCTCATTCACAGGGAGTGTTCTGGATCTGGGGTGGGGGTGGCAAGGGCAGACCAGCTCCTTGTGATGCAAAGCCTTAGAGGGGCTACTGAAGCAGCAGTGTAACTGGGGCTGCCCTAACCTGCCCCAGGGCCACACCTGGCCCTGAATAGGAGAGCAGCAGACTGCCTCCCCTCTGTCCCGCTGGGCTGAATCTCTCCCCAGGTGGGGACAGACTGGCCTCCTGAAGGAGATGCTGAGCTGGAGAACCTGATCAGCCCTTACACCCTTGCTAGCCGGCTTGTTTCCCACTACTCCCAACCCAGTGAGGAGATGCCCTTAGAAACCAGAAATCCACCAGTCTGGGATGCCCAGCCGAGCTTCTCACCAGTTTACAACCCCCAGTTGTTTGTAAACCAGCTTCAGAGCCACTCTTAGCCCTGCTGCGTTCTACGGGGGGGAGGGGGGGATCACTTCTCTCCCATGTGAACACTCTCACCCCCTACTGAACTTCTTCACCAGATGCTTGCCCCTCCCCCCCACTATGACACTCAACGTTTTTCCACGTCAGTAACTCTGGTCCCCATAAAGCCGTGGAACAAGTCAGTGACCAGACCGTGCGCTAGCGAAATGTTGGCACCAGCCTTTGGAGTAGGTGCAGACACCATGTGAACTGGGAAGCAGGTAATGGTGGCACATGGAATGCCACGCAGAGGCCGGGTGGGCAGCGCCGGAGTAGCAGTCCTGTAAATCTGAAGTCCAGGGCTGGGTACAAGAGTGGTCACTGCCTGTGTGAATGCATTACTAACTCTGTGCCATTCCCAGAGGCCATGGAAGAATTAAGGGCACGTCCCTTCAGCACTGTCACCTTACCCTGCTATTTCTCCTTCGTGGACGGCACAGATGACCTTTTCTTCTCCTGGGAGAGGGAGGATATCACGGAGGAATATGTGGTGGAAGATGAGCGGGAATATTATCGATATTTTTTAGCACTCCCTGGTTTCTACGAGTTTTATTCGAAGGTGGTTTACAGTTTTAGCAACAGCCAGGAGCAGCTGGAAGAGCAAAGTGGCCAGTATGAGGGGAGAGTCTGGGTAGACCGGGAGGCCATTTCCCAGGGGAGTCTCTCACTCTTCTTGGAACGTGTGAACTTTCCTGACCAGGCAATATACAGATGCACAGCTACCAACTTAAAGGGAAGGGGAGAGAAGATCATCAAGCTAACAGTGGACGGTAAGAATATTTCTGTCTGCATTTCTACTCCAGATTGCACGGCCGTGTCTTTGAGCAACACGAGCCTTTCACTTCCTGAGACCCTGGTTCAGGCCCCCGAGAATCCCCTGGGGGCAAAAAGGGGCTTCCCCTCAACACCTCACCAGACTGTTGTGTTACTTTTTGCACACCTTTCTTTCTTTGTGAAGACGAGGAACAGAGCCCTGAAGACAGGGACAGAAACTTAACCTGGGCATGGCTGAGTGTCGACCCCAGCTGCTGACGAGAGCCCCCAGTGTGCACTAAGTGCTAGCCCAGTTGTTAGAGGACTCACTGAGGCTACAGGCCTGGGTACACATCTCCACTCTGCCTGATGTAGGGCGGGGACTTGAACTGGGCCTCCCACATCCCAGGGGAGTGCTCTAATCCCTGCTAAAAGGTTATGGGGGGAGTGTATCATCACCTCCTCTGGCGTCTTCCGGGTGATGTTAGACATGCTCAGAGCACATCTACTAGATCAGCCCTCCAGGCAAGCTGGACGGCAATGCTTAGCGTGTGAGTCTCGCTGGGACTCACATGTCAAGCAGGTGCTGAGCTGCCGGGTGGGGTCAGGATTTAGGAGGCTGTATACAGACCAACCACTGAGATTTAGGTGCTTTGGCGAGGCACCCGGCTGGTTTAGTGCCTACAGTGACAGTTAAGGCCCACTAACTTTCAATGAGACTTACAAGGAGATTGCTCAGCGAGTGAGGCTGGCAGAGCTTTCGAAGTGGGATTGATGGGTCTTGTGAACTATGGAGTCTCTTTTTAACTACATACGTTTTAAGTATTTAATTCAGATTTAAGTTGGGGGGGGCATTAAAATATGGTATACTTGCTTTAAAATTCAAATAAGGATTTCCAAAGATATCTCCCAAATACTGAACAATTTCCTTCAACTTTCCCGACACGTCTACGTCCTGTGAAAGTGAGCACCCACAATTCAAAGCCCAAAGAGTAGGGTTTGTCACACTGGATCAGTCCCAAGGTCCATCCAGTCCAGTCTCCTGTCTCCAAACATGGCCAGCACCAGGTGCTTCATAGAAAGGTACAAGAACTCCCCCCAGGAGATGGGGGATAATCTGCCTTCCCAACCCCCTGGGGAAGCCTTTTCCAAATCATCTAATAGTTAGAGATTGGCTTAATCCCTAAAGCAGGAGGTTTTATATCCCTTCCACCCGCTTTGTTGATATTAACCATTACCAATTATATAGTGCTGCAGTCTCTGAGAACAGAGAGAAGGAGGTTAAAATAGGCCTTAGAATGGATCTCTGATCCACCCATAAAGATGGAGCCATTACTGAGTGGCACTTTACTACATGAAATAACCCTCAGGAATGTGCCTGCTGCTGTGTTTTCCTCCAGGCCAGGCAGGTGGGAAGGCGGTGCGGAAAATGAAGAATGAAGACTAATGGGGTCATTGGCGTGATCCTGTCAAACTCTTCCTACTTACTCCCTATTTCTGACCAGTTTCTATTTTTAATTTGTCCGATTCGCTGTGAACGCTAAATCTGTACCCATGGCCAGGCTCCTAGTCTAGCTGCTTTGTCCCAGCTCCACGGCTCAGTCCTCCTTCCAGCAAATTCGAGTTACCCTGGGAGAGGGCAGGAATGAGGATGGCTGACTGGCTGCACTTCACATTATGTTATAATCACACATCACAGACATTTCCAGCTTCATTTTAAGACCGAACACCATTTCCATCAGCTCATGAAGGCTCCCCACAGCAGTGACTGCTGGCAGCATTATTAAAAACATGCTAATTGTTTTGTTTTCCACTGTAATTAGATGCCGAAGAGCCACAGGTGCAGTTCAGCACAGTCAATGATAAAACTGTGGCCCAGTGTCTCTCTGGGGGCTGGTATCACATGCCCAAAGTGACATGGCACAACCGAAAGGAGGAGGATCTGACCAGCTACTCCACAGTGGAGATCCTAGAGGAGAAGAAGGATGGCGCTCACCGCGTGTTATCCATCCTGAAATACCCTGTGAAACTCAAGGAGATATACACCTGCCACATTAAAGAAGAGGATGAGCTTAATCAGCCAGTAAGATCCATCCACAAGATCCCAAGTGAGTGCTTTTTCCGGGGGATGACTGTGAAAATGGGATTCACTCAATGATCTCACTGTAAGAAACAGTGTGATCCACTAGATAGGGTACTGCACTGGGACACAGGGGACCTGGATTCTAGGCCTTGCTGTGCCACTGAGCGGTTGTGGGACTCCAGGGAAGGCACTCTTCTATCTGTGCCTCAGTTCCCCATCTGAAAAATGGGATAATAGTACAGCTCCACCTCTGTGAAGCACTCTAAGAGCGGTGGCTGAAGAAGGCTATATAAAGAGCAAAGGCCCAGATCCACACACATATTTAGGTTCCTAAATCAATGGAAGCTAGGAGCGTAAATACCTTTATGGATTTGGGGCTAAGCATTAATTACCACCTGGGTGAACATTTCCACCATCCACCTAGGATATATTGTCCACATGGGATATGTGAGGAGGCCTTCCCTGAGCCTGGCCTGGTTTTCTAACGCTTGAGTTCAGGGTTTTGCATGTCCCAGAAAGGCAGGAGGAGCAGAAGTTTTCTATATGAGAGTTGACCAATAAGACATGGCCCTGAGTCCCTGGGCAGTTGCCAGTGTAGTCCTTGTTTGGGTGCCCCTGCCTTTGGGCAGCAAAATCCATCATACCCGGTATACATCAAACCCTCAGGGTTGGTGTTAGGAACAGAAATGCTAGGAAGTTGTGTGCACAAAAGCAGCAAAAAGTCTACTTTTAGGTGCTTCCCCAAGCTGTGCATAGCAAAAGCCAAAACTCTTAGAACAAGGCCCTGGCAAACAACAACAGAAATGGGGGACCCTTAGGACATTCACTGGAGATGGGAGGAGCTCTTTTCTGGCTACCTACATGCAGGGCCTAGTACTGAGGCATCTGGCACAGCTCACAGGCCATGTCCAAATACTCAGCCACCTTTCTGTACTTTTCCTTTTTCAGAGAGGAAATACGATCACATGTACGAGTACGACCACCACTGAAGACCTGCCTGGAGATAACCGTCATCTGCAACTAGGAGCCACCATGGCTTTACATTACACTCGTCTGTCTAAGGAGCAGGGAAATGAAGACAGTCAGGTTTAGCCAGTAAGTAGGATAGTAAGAGAAGCCTTAAAATGGTTTCTTGCACATCAAATAGGGTGAAGTTTGCGGGTCCCAGACCATGTCTTCCAGCTTCTCTCTTGGCTCCTTCCACTACCCCCACCCCATTCTTCTGAGTGAAATACACTAAAGAGCCTTAAAAAACCCACAAAATAAAAGTTACAAAAACAAAGTGTCTTTTTAGCACATAATTTAAACAAGTATTTTCTAGCCAGTGTGTATCAGCATCTCTCTCTGTGAATGCATGCCTCCTAAGTACAGCTCTGTCTGCGTCAGGCACTTGGGCACTAACTAGAAGGCTTAAAAATTAATTAGTTGGCTTGAAACAGTACACGTATGGTCTACAGGAAGGCACATCCAGCGTTTGCATTGGTGTGTGTAATTTCTCATTTGTACAAATGCCTAATTTTGGCAGTAGTGTGACATTCCCCCCCCCCTCCACAATCTGGACTGGTGTGTAGCTGTGTCACCCCAATTCCTCACTCCTGCACCCCAACTTACTCCACTTTGCTGTGTGAACCACCCACTCCTGGGTCAGCCCATGCACAACCTCCTGCGAGTAATCGGTCCCTGGCCCAGTGAAGGGGCGCTTCTGGCCAGCCACTCCCGGGATTGACTCCCAGCAAACACCCTGAGTCCCAGCTGCAACCCCGGGAACTGCCGTCTTACTGGGTTCAGTGCTGTACACTGCACCTTGCAAGTTCATTTACATTTGTCCATCCGTTTAACAGAGAAATTGACACGCACCAGCTCTGTGACTCTAAGTGAGGTCTCTGCACACACTCAATCCACATGCCGTTTTAGATCAAACAAATACATTTATTGACTATAGCAAGATTTTAAGTGATTATAAATCAGATTTATATAAAATCGAGGGATTAATATAAGTCAAGGAGTTGGTCACAATTAACTAAAAATGTATCTTGCATCCTAAACTAAGCTTAATATTTCAGTAGCGTTTCAGTCTGCGATGTTACCTTACCCACACCTGGCTGCGATACCTCTTGGCTGGATGGATTCCAAGGGAGAGCCCCGAGACAAAGATGTCTCTCTCTTTTAACAAGTTTCCTCGATCCCCTGGGGTCAGGTGCTCGGCCAGGCCCAGCCATGGGCATGATTTCTTCCACTTGAGCCAAAGTGCTCAAAGGTGCTTAGACCAGTCCATTGCTCCTGTGTGCATGCCTCTGCGGGGCGTGGAACCACTGCTTTGTGTTTGTCTGCATCTCTCCAAGCCATGTGAGGCGCACATTTGGGGATATGACAGCAGAGTTCCATATCTGTACACATGCATGACACTGCAGGAAACATGCTACCACACAATAACATTTAGTATGTCATGAGCATTCCAAAAACCCCTGACGTGACATTCTTTGCATCAGACAATGCACAGTTACACTGTAAGGGTGAACATGAATGATACACAAATCACACTGTAAGGGTGTACGTGGGGTACAGCGTGTCACAAGTAGTGATTGCCAAAACTCTCAGCCAAAACAAGCAGGAGAAATCACCCAGGCTTTGTCCATAGTCTTGTCTGGGTAGTAGCCACAAATGCAAGGTCCTCTGACTTCAGCCAGGCTGTGTGGGATGTTGATTCATGTGTCTGAGGAAGGGCTGTTCAGCTGCATGTCATTATGGTTTAACTGTCTGGGAGACAAGTGACCATGGCCTCCAACTCCCACTGAATTTCAAAGGGATTTAAGACCTGTGGGTAGGTCTACCTGGTTGCTGCATCAGTTCTAGTGCTGCCAGCATCTGCACCACTGTAGCACTTGAATGAAGACGCTCTAAGATGATGGGAGAGAGCTGATCCATCTCCACAAGAGGTAGTTGTCTTACTCTTAGACTTCACTTACATCATAACTACATTGCTCAGGGGGGTGAAAAATCCACACCCGTGAGCAATGTAGTTATATCAACCTAACTCCCTGTGCAGACAGCACTATGTTGGCAGGAGAGCTTCGCCTGCAAACATAGCTATTGCCTCTCAGGGAGGTGGATTAACTACACTGAGAGCTCTCTCCAGTCAGCTTGGAGCATCTTCATTAAAGCACTCCAGGGGGCAGCTGCACCAATGTGTTTTAAGTGTAGACTTGCCCTAAGTATTTTGTCTTGTTCACATCTAATTTAAAATATTCAATAGTGCAGATTTTGGAATAAGCTATTGCTCATTTTTATTTATAAAATGCAGTTTATTAAAAATCTCCCCTTCCCTGTATTTATTCCTACATTGTGGAACTTGAGAGATCTCCTCCTTCTTCTAACAGATTAGCAGCATTAGAGGAAAAGTGCTTACGTTAGATCTTGCTGTGTGTGTCTTTTGTCTCTGCGTGTGCAAACGCATCTTTGCGTTCTTCAGATTACAGTGGAAGACCTGCTCCTTTACTTTTATAACCATGAAAGTTCCTGGCTTCTTGACAAGCCATTACTAGGACTTGTGAAAAGGTGATATCAACCTTTTTGAAAATGCTGCACTGAAATCCCTAATACATAATACTTACTTGGACAACACGAATTACAGCAAATCATTGCCTGAGCAGAAATCCCATGTTTACACCCCTAAAGAATTTATAGGCAAGTTCCACCACTGAAGTTTTTCAACTGAAAAATTTCAGGGATTTAAACAAATGGAAAAAATTGTTTCAAAATGTCAAAACACAATGAAACCGTTAAGTCAAAAAGAAACTAAAGTTATTTGGGTTTCTGGAAACGGAAGAGTTCTGCTTTTCACAGTTTCAGTCCCTCTCCTACTTTCACCTCTTTTTTTCCCCACCTCACATTTCCAACTGGAAAGTGGGGGGAGGGAGAAAGGGAGTAAAATAATGTGTGAGAATAAGGGAGGGGAGGGGAGAAGTACTTTACACTTTTAAAAACCAAAAATATCCAAAAATCTATTTCCCCACTTTTTCCAGTGGAACAAAAAGGGAGAGGGAGAAACCCCTAAAAATCCAGAAACTAAAAATGGAAAACCAAAATGAAACATGAACATTTTCTTTCCAAATAGGTTTAGTTTAGAATTCTGCTGGTCAGAAAATTGAAAAAAAAAATTAGCAACATTTTTCCATGGAATACTTTGCCACGTTTTTCACTGAGAACATTTTTCAGTTGAAGAGTGTTGACCAGCTCTATTTAACACATCCATAACAGACAGAGGCAAAGCAGCTCTCATCTGTCAGTCTCTGATTCTTTGCTTGCTGCTGCTTGTGGCTCTGACATTTTGCAGATTCTTGCACTTCAGACAAAAGGAGGAAATTGAAAAGCCTGGGAAACAATGAAACATTTCCACTGTTTTGCTTATGTGAAAACAGAAACCCCCTGTCGAAAGATGACCTTGTCCTGACCCCTCCAGAAATGGGCTAGATGGGACTAAGTCTTTGATTCTATTTAACGTAGTAAAAGCCGTATCAGCTCTAGAGACTCCCTTCACCAGCGTACAGCATGTACAAAGATGTGTGCTCTAGTGGCGACAGCTACACTTTATTGCATGCTCCAGAATTGAGAACGATCAGCAGAGAAAATGATTAAAGATCTCAGCGGTGGCTGCTCTACCTTCTCCCCGTCCACTGGCACACGAGGGCACTGAACTCTCTACACAGTGACTGCCTTCTGCCTTACACTGTTATGAGGGGTTTCAGTAGTATAGCAAACAATTCTTCTAAATCCCAGTTGCAGCCTGTTTTCAGCCCAGATGAGGGGTGTTCGGTAATCTCAGGCTGCACTGGGGTGTCAGACAGAAAAAGAGCAACTGCCTAGGGATATCAAGGGACAGTACCAACTCCGAGACAAGCACGGGGACGGTTAGTCTAATGCTGACTTGAGAGCACATGTGGCCTCCTGGGACCACTGGAAGTTTTGCCATGAACTTCAATTTAGTATTCCCCACTGTGCATCAACCGGGATGGATTTTCCAACAGTCTTAACTCTGTCATTTAACAGCTAATTTTAATGGAATTTAACAAAGTGAAGGGCCTAAGGGCCTGATTCAGCTCCCACTGATTTAACCAACAGGAAAGGACTCCTGTAAATTACAAAAAATATTTGATCAGTACATACCAAATCAGATTCTGTTGTTTCTATGGAATCCCTCCCCTCAAAAAGTGACAGCAACAATTAAAAAAAAAAAAAAAAAAAAAAAAAAAAAGATGGAGGAGGAAATATTTCTCCATTCTCTGAAAACTCTACCAGCTAAAGGATTTTGCTTGCACTTTGCGCTCAGGCAGGCTTCTTTGTGTGGAGAGACCAAGTATGGAAATCTTCAGCCCCAAGAAGATAAAACTTTAAGAAAGTAAAAAAAGAGTCTGACCACTGGGGCTTATCACAGAAACTATTTTTCATTCTTAATGTAGAGGTCGCTACCTAGGCCCACGAGAATGCTGTTACAAAGTAAAGAACTATGACCATCGTTTGATTTTGGATTTTATTTACAGTTTATCATTAAAATTAAATATTAAAATATCAAACATTAAAATATCAAATAAAGCCTCTACAAGATCACGGCCCCTGGATTATATATACACACTCACAGGACACAAAACAATTTAACATAGCTGTGGCATTTGGGTATAACACACTATGTAGTTCACCACTGTATCAGAGACCAAGGGCCTCAAGGTAAGACTTACAACCTCAAATAGACGTTTTAAATGTACCATAATAAATGTCTTCCTAAAACAAGGAATCTTCAAGTCACTTTTAAATTGTCTATTCCCCATATGCAGCAAATCCTCTAATTTTTATATCATACCTGATGGGAGTAGCCATCAGTCCACCCAGAACAGAGGAAGGATGAGCAGAATTAAGAGCAGAGGATCTTCTCCTAAAATACTCTAATTCTTTCCATCTTAAGAAATTGGAACAGCTCTATGGAACGTGCTGAGACCTGAAGGGCTTATAATATAGTTCTGTGATGAATAGTTGTCTTTGTATCCTTTCAAACATGTGACATGCTAGCTTGAGACACAAACAAGGCACCAGATTTTAGGACTTTGTCCTGACTAAGCAGCACTTAATTGCCTGGCCCTCCTATGAGATGGAAAATAAGGTACTAGAAATGGAAAAGTCAGATGGTAACAAGCAGATGAACTATGGAGCAATCCAATCACCCATCTGAAGGCCCTAAAAGATTAAGAAGTTTCTCACATTAAGGAAGGAGCACCTAATTACCACAGTGTGAGTGAGAGGGCAGGTGAAGGAAAGAAACTAAACCAGAAACGATCAATTTATATTAACTCCAGGAAAAACAGAATGTGTGCAATCTGATCAGGCCCTATATTATAAGCCAGTGGCAGCCTTTGGTCATTTAAATCAATCAAAAAACTATACAGAATGGTAAGGGTGGTAGCAGAATCTGGAAAAATAAGGGGATTTTCTCCTTTAAACATTTCCCCTTGCGTAAAGGAAAATCCTACTCAGCCCCAGAGCAGGGTTGCACAGAAGAGCTGCTCATTGTAGCACAGAGGCAGTAAGACTGGAGTTGTGATACGAGGCTGGGGGGGTAGTTTGGGTGTCAAAAGTCAAAAGAGTAGCTGCCTCTGTGGTCTTGTGGACATGACTAACCCATCAGTCATGACTTTCAGACAAAAGGATTCTCATGGTACAAGAATATAGCTTCTATAAACCAGTCACCACACTTGAAACATAAGGAACTGGTTTCTTTCCGATGTAAGTCCTTACCCAGTGACCAATGGTGTTCCAATCTGTTCCGTTACACACTCAACTCTTTCAATCGGATTGTCCTACTGATTTCCTTATCTTGTGCTGACATGTATCCAAGATGGTGCATGAAAGAATAGTTGGTGTCTTCTCCAGAAACCCCTTTCTTCAGCATGTCTAATGTGGATGGATGCGGAGGTATAAAAATGGGCTAAATCATCCCCAATTTAGCCCCTCTTCATCTAACTGGAACTGAAATGTCACGTTCCATTACCACCTCTGTGTCCCACTCGAAAGACTGTAATTGCAATTGCATTAGTCTGAAGGAGAGCACTTACATAATAAGCTGATGGCCCTCTAGTGGCACTGACAAGTAGGCACTTTGAGAGTTAATATGCATGTTTTGGGGAGAGGGACTGCAGAAATCTACAGGTGTTTCACAAAAAAGAAATATAAAATAGATTGTGTGATTCAGCTTGTTACATGATATGCATTGATAGTGCAAACCAGCCTTCTTCTTTTTGCCTCTCCACCTGCTGGAAAGAAGGGGGCGGGGAGAAGAACTGAGGTGATATTCATAGAGTCCTTTCACTCCCACAAGTTTACCAGTTATTACCAGCTTCTACAGATCCTTTAGTTTCTCCCTATGTGATGACTACTATGATAACTTCCATTCCACTATTGGCACTATGATGCCTCCCAGTAATACAAATGCTGAACAGACAATGGCCCAGCAGATAGTGTTACTCTAGAGAATGTTCCTTCTCCTCCTGCTAAACAGGGAAATTTTGAAGGAAATCTCACCCTCCGTAGGATACTGGAAATCTAGATGGACAGTTTTTCTTTACATCTGGAAAAAACCGTAACATTCGTACACGTGAGTGACTGACAGTACAGACTATTACAATGGACGGGCCACGCAGGGTCTGTGCAGGCATGCTAGCCTCTCCACCCCACATATGGGTCTCTCAAATGTATCTCAGTCTTTACTTGAAACCTTGTTTGCTCTTTCAATCACTGGCTGTTCCGAGTCAGACTGTCAGAGGTACCAAATTCTATGGTGGTTTGATAATGTGCACAAATGCCCAGTGGGAAAATACAGTCTTAGCATTACTTCATTTGTAACTTTTAGTGCCTAAACCCAAGTCTCTAGAGGCAAGTGACTAGTTACATTAACACACTGCAAGAGATTCCCCTACATGCTGCCCAGATTCTAATTTCTATTATTAATCAGAGCAACTTTTTACTTCAGTTGATATACTCTGGATTTACACTGCTATAAACAGAGCAGAATCCAGCCCACGGTATGTGTCTAGAATCCTCATTACACATGTAGGACATAGCAGTGAAAGCCCAGAGCTGAAGAGGATGCTAACATGCAGCCATTACCTTTGTCCTCTGATTGACAGGTGTTAATTTCATACTTCCCGAAGTGGTATCTGATGGAGAACAGGTCTTGCTAGAGGCACCTGCAGATCTAGAGTCATATGAGGTGAGATGGAAAGAGGAGGAAGTGAATACTAGTACAAGATCAGAGACATGCACCTGGTATCTACATCAGCAGCCTCCAACAAACCACTTCAATCTTTGTCACAAGCATGCTGTTATGCCAACTGCTAGTAATGGAAGTTGCTTAACTGGAAACATCCACCTTTGTTATAATGGGGGGAAAAAACCTCCATCTCTACCCCAAACAAAATTCCAGGGTTTTTTTTGTTGTTTTTAAAGCATTAGTTGATTTCATTGCCCCAAGAGCTACTGTACATCAAGTCAACATGTTAATAAGTAGTAAACCCAACGGAAGTGACTTCGCTGTCTCACTTACACCACACTGCCTGCCTGCCGTATTAATTCCTTAGGGCTGATCTACACTACAGAGTTAGGCTGTGAAAAATGTCATGCCTTGTGCACTGTATTAAGCTGACCTAAGCCCTGGTGTAGGCACCACTTGGTCGATGGAAGAATTCTTCCATCTACCTAGCTGCCACCTCTTGCAGAGGTGGATTTCTACAGTGACAGAAGAACCCCTTCAGTTACTGTAGCGTCTACATTACAGCAGTGCAGGTGCAGCGCTGCGGCAGTAGCATTTCTAGGGTAGACATAACTCTTAGAATGTGAAAGCAGGGGGAGACAGAGAGGAAGCTGCAATCTACGTTAGTTGGCTGTATGTGGAGTCCCGGCCAGATCTTAAAATGGCTAAGAGCCACAGAGTAAAAACCATCTCAGGGTGGATGGCAGGTAAACTCCAACTGGTGAAACAGCTCTCACTGGCACAGGGAGGTGGTATTTTTACCCACTTATCCTAGTAGAGATGAATCAAGAGCCCTAATAATAATAATGCATATACACACAAGGACACCATTAAGGCTGCACGTGAAAAATGGAAAAAAATCACTACAGTTTTCCTTTAAGTTCTCATTTTGCTTCAAAGCTGCAAGACGAAGTGGATTCTATGACTATATCAGTCATGTTCGTACTCAGTCTATGGTCTACATGCTGCATTGAGGGTTTTTTTAAACACTTCTCCCTCACCCCTAAAAATTGTGACGAATGACGGTATGGAACAACATTTGTTTGCCTCCCTCCCACTCCCAACATCTGTGTAAAGCATTTCTTCCCCTGAGCAGGAGCTGACTTCTTCCAGTTTGTCCTGGAAGCAGATGGAGTTCCCAGCCTGTTCTGACCAGAGTCTGCACACATGGTATTAAAATGTAATCTTCAGAGTAGCTATTTTCCCTCAAAGCTTAATTATTCCTAAATCCTTATCTTAGATGCAGAAACCTGTCTATTCTAGATTAGAGTTCCCTCTGTCCAGAGAGCCATCTCCATCTCCCTCATATCCAGAAAGCATTAACAAGCTACATCTGCCACAAAGAGTCAGCAGGGATCAGTCAATCTCCCAAGGGGATTCCAACATTTGCTAACAGGGTGAGCTCAATAGAAGACACTTGCCACCCTGTTACAGGCCATTTTCCATCTCTACAGATTAGACTCTGATGAAACCATAGAATGCCAGTTGTATCTGGGAGAATATGGTCGTTTTTCCTAGTGTTAAATTATCTCACCATTGATTTGTCACCCATTCAGACAGATAGAATCTAAGCTGTTTTTACCTTCTTGCACTGGTCCCACTGGCAGGAGAAGCAGTATCTTCTTTGGAGCAGTCCATAGTTTCTGCCATTGGAACAGACACCTCAATTGTCCTCTTCGCATTTTCTAGAGAATAAGAAAATATTGCTCCGTTTTAGTGAAGATGCAGGAACCCCTCCAATGATACATTATTTAGCATCTCTCATTTCTGTCTCACAGTTTTATGTTTTTACTTTTCCATTTTCTCCTAATTTGGCATTTTCTTAGTTTACTATTTTTTTCTATTTATATTGCAATAGCACTTACAGACTCCAGTCAGGGATCAGGACCCCATTGTGCTAGGTACTGTACACACACCCTTTGAGTCCTATCCTTTATGGTTTTTCAGTGGTTTGTTACCTTTTCCCTTTCTTTATTTTGCTTGCCATTTCACTCAGCTACTTCAAGAAAGGATTAAGAAGTCCTCATTCTGCTGCACAGTTTTAAAAAATCACAACAGCACGGTAGCTAATCCATGGACCTTGAACTAGCAGGAAAAATAAAATAAATTCTGCACTGACTTTTTTGCTAGTGTGCCATACAATCTAATCACCTCAGAGGATCCTGCAGGTCCTCAGCAAGGAAACCAGACCTGAGGGCAAAGAGTCCTCAAAAGGCAGACAGCCTTGGGACATGACTAGGAATCAGCCTGAGTAGGATTTCTAGTCAGAAATTTGAATTAAAAGATTGGACTTTTCCTCAGAAAAGCTCTGCAAAAGGGAGACCTCATTAAGCTGCCTGCCACTGTGGAAGCAGAAGAAGGGGGGCTGTGCAGCACTCCCTTAATGCCCAGGACTGACAAATCTAGTTCTGCGTCCAAAATGTAAGCAGGCTAACATCCTCACTGTAATGGCTCTATGGACATTAGCGTGACGAAGAGCGAGTATAGCCGGAAGTGACACGACTGCAGCAATTAATTACATAGAAAAGTAACTTTAGCTGATGTATTTTTAGCTGTCTTGATGAAATTCAGCAGCTGTAAACACGGCGAGCCTACACCACATGACCAGACAGCTTTTAGTGGATTATCAACATGGGCACTGTTCGGGAACTGCTGATACAGTCAACTGAAGAGAGCTGGTACATAACTTACTGTGTAGCAAAGAGAGGACTACATACCAGTCCAATTTACAGGAGAAGGTGAAATAGGTGATACTGGTGGAGAGACAGAGTTGACAGTGGCCAATTTTTGCTGGTCTATCAGCTGCAGCAGTTTACCACGGGCTTCTGCACTTTGGCGGTTCAGCTCTGCTATTCGTTCCTCCAAGCTCTTTGGTACTTCTGGCAAAGTCTAACACAAATCATTACAAACAAAACAAACTTGGAAGTTGCAGCTTTAGAGGGCGTGCAGTAGAGTAGGTGTTTTTATATAAACTGATTCTTCAGGCTGAATTGGGTTTCAGCAACTTTAAAGACGTAGAGCATCTTCCAAATAAACTTCTGATTTTATGTGCTTTTTGCGCTAGCATCTGGGTACTTGACAGATCCAATGCATCTTCACATTAAGTTAAATGAACCACAACAGATAGCATAAAGCTGTCTTCTCTGTATCACTCCAATCAACCAACCACAGTCAAACAAACGTTTGACCAAAGGAGTGTGCTGTAGGTGTATGGGTGAGAACGTGTTCAAGATGGTTAAACAGAAATCTCCTGTCTCTTTAAACTATGCTTAATGTCTCAGGACCTATTTTCCACTGCTTTGCCCCTTGCAAAGTCATATATACCCGTGCATAGTGAGGGTAATATGACCATTCTGATTTGCTACAGCTTTATACCCATTTTGCACAGCTGTAAACAACTAGACACTACATAAGACAATGGAGAATTAAGCCCTTAGGCTACATCTATACTAGGAAAATTAGGATCCTAGTTCACCAGAATGCAGCTCCACTGGTGGTAGCATGAGTTGAGGCTGTAGTGTAAGCAGGATTAAGGTGTTTGTGTTGTCTATCCCTACTCAAAAGCAGTGGTCTGTCTACACCACTACTGGTTAATTCCAGGTCCCAATTTTCCTAGTGTAGACAAAGGCCTCTTCCCCCCCCATACACACATTAACTAAGGACAAGCCAGTCTTGCTTACATGGGAGAGAGGACAATTTTCCTTTTGATGTCTGCCATGCATCCTTTGCTTACCAGCACCCAGATAGCATTGACTTCCATCTTTGAAAAGGCTACTTACACTGGTATCATGGTCTCACATGAAGAACTGCAGCTGCAATCCTCAGTGAAAGGGAAATTGGAAGATGAGGGAGTCAAGCTGGCTCAAAGACAGGATGAGGTTTAAATAAATAAATACCTCCTTCCTCCCTACACAAGTTCTTCTACTCGCTCTCATACAGTGACTGGCGAAAGTGGGGAAAAAAGAGACCGTCCCAAACCTGATACCATAAAATCAATACTTGGTGGAGAAATGGAGAAAGGGGATGAAGGGCAACCCAATCTTTACCTTCTCTTTCATTCTTACCTGTCCTTGCATGGCCGATCCTAGACTAGTGTTCATATTCTGCACTGTGATTGGCTGTTTCAGGCCATCCCCTGCCTCTTGAGCGTGGTCTCTGAATTTGCTGAGCTGAGCTTTGATAACAGAGTTCTGCAGTGCGAGCTCAGCTATCTGTCCTAACAGACAATTGCTTTGAGTGTGCTCCTCAGGTGCACTGCGCTTCTGCCCCTCCCCAGAGCCACCAGTGACCCCTCTCTCCACTGGCGACCAGGTGCTTCTCCCTTGCTGACCAGCTGGCAGTGAAGCACTCTCCAAGTCTTTGTATGTGGAAGGAATTCGCCACCTCTCGGTGAGGAGACGATTCTCTTCATATGTGCTCGGAGTTCCCAAAGAAGAAGGTGAGCTCTTTCTCCAGTTCGACTCTCGCTCAGTGGTTTCCATAGATGGAGAGATGTGAGATGCAGGATATGTTTGAACTCGCTTCTTCAAGGCTACAGCCAAAGAACAGAGGAACAGTAAACAAGTGGTCTTCAACAAGGGGACTGACTGTGCAGCATTAACCTAATGGAGCTAAGTCAGAGAAGGGTTTGAACTGCAACACCCAACTCAGGCTGGGGACATGCATAGTTTTCTACTCTGGGAATAGACTCATTACACCTTTGGCTAATGTTCCCCAAAAGAGATCACTGCAAATAATTGAACAATTACTTGAATTTAAAGCTAGCAGAAGGGAATGGGATGAGCTGCCACGGAAGAGAGGAGCTGAGCTTTTTAAGTTTACAATATCAGTTAGGACCTTTGAAATAAACATTTAATTTTCCTGCCAAGTACATCCTCCATTTTATAAAGATTGATCTCTAGTTATTCTCTGCTTTGTTACCCCAGAGTTAACATCAGAGGGAACGGGCAAAATGCTGAAAATAGCAAACGTGAGTTACCTTCTGCTAAGCCAGTGCAGTTTGTCTTTCCCCAAATTACAGTATTTGCTTTTTGAGTACAGAGTGACTTTTCTGAGAATTTGGAAGTAGTTTAGGAGTAAACATTTTTAAGAAACACCTAATGGCAGAACATTTATCTATCACCCCTAATAACAACTCTTCTGACTTCCTATATGGTTAAAAGCTTACTGAAACCTTGTACATAGGCTCAAATTATTTTGAGGATTAATGATCATTTCTTCCTGTCATGCATTGTAACTGAAAATTTACTCGTCAGCAAGGGCTGAGGATATTAAGAGTCAGCAGTCAACAGAAAGACTAGCAATAGGCAAACAGGCGAGAAGACAGAAACACAGCTCCAGTTGCAGAGGCAAGAGACCTGGGTTCTTATGTCAGGCAGCTTCCTATGGTGCCAGGCACCTGGTGCCCAAACTGGGAACTTGCATAGAACGGCTGTCTCTAACAAACAAGTGGGCAAAGCCAAATCCTGGTGGAAATTCATTTAACAATTTAATAAAATATTTGAAAGAGGAAGCACAATATATTTGACAACATATATGAAGGATAATGATCTTATTCCGTCCAAAGAGAGAGGGCACCATCTCACCATTCTGAGAAGGAGAGAATTCCTGGATACTCTTCTGTCTGGGTGGAGATAACAACACAGCTGGCTGGAACATATGAGCTGGCAAACTGCTGCCTGCCACTACAGTGTCTGAGGGACTTGACCACTGGGGAAGTTTCACAGGCAGCTCCTCCTGTGAGAATACAAGCATGTTTTCCCTTCTGAAAATATCAGTCCTGGGCACAGTGGAGTGTAAAACAGGCTTCTCTGAAGAAGACAAACAAGGCAAGAATTGGGTGTATTAGAAACAAAATATTTTAGTACGTAAGCAACTGAAAAATAAAATTCCCATCAAGATAGATTCTGCATTCACGTGACTGAAAACATGGGGGTGGGGAGGGAATTCACCATCCAAGGTAAAATACTGTTAGAAGAGCTACACAATTAGCAGGCTTGGAAAGAAAACCTTCAGCTACCTAAAGTAACTTTAACCTAAGGTATTTCTGAAATGGTTTCCCATCTCCAAGATGGAAATTAAACAAATTTCAGTGATCCAAAGGACATCCGATTGCCAAGCACCCCACAAGAGACTGTCGCCAAGCACACGACTGTCAGTTGTTCAGAATGCACGCAAATATGTAAAGTGCCTTGGTTAACATAGAAATTTGGCTGTTACCACGCTATTTCCAGTTATTCTGTGCTGTATACCCTCCTTTTAAATCCACTCTCTCTAACTAATATGCACATAGCCCTCTAAACCATGGCTGCCATTCTCATCTAACTGCAGGGTGAAAAGGTCTCATTTTTGCTCTAGTGCACAAACATCAGAGCATGAACTCCAACCCCAGTGTTATTTTCCCAGCTTTATACAAACGTCTTCAACAGAAACAGCAAGGCAAAATAAAAGTTTTCATGCACTTGTTTTGAGGATTATTTTCTTTCCTTTCAATAGTCTGTTTACACACTACCCCATCATACTACACTGTTCCAACTGTGGCAAACTCCTGTTACTACTGAGTGATTATTTGGAACATCACCTTTTCCCTTCCCCCCTCCACCTTGGCATAGGACACCCATTTACTGAACTCCTAGTTTCTATCTGATCCCTGAAGACAGGACCCTTTCATAATGATGCAGCATAAAAAGCATTCTTGGGAGAGGATGAAAAGAACTACTGTATGCTGCCTCACAGTTTCAGGACATTAGTAGCTGGTACATTCTGTGCATGGACTACAGAGTGCAGACCTATGTATGTATATTGTGATGTACATATTCACGAGCAGGTTGAATTAGTCAGTATTTCACTGCAGAAGTGGTCACTGAATCAGGTATATAGCAAAACTGAATTCTAAGACTGAGGGCAAGAGTGAGAAAAAAAATTCAGAGCTTGATTCCCCCATCCCCTTATTAAGTTTCCACTTAAGAGTTGGTTTCTCTCTTTTCCTAAAGAAATCTTCAATAATCCTTTGCTTACCTATGACTGGTTTGTCTATATATTGCCATCTGTTTTGGACATGCCAGGGAAGAACAGACTGAAAACATGACTGCAGTGTTATAGCGGTCTGTGAGATCATACTTAGTTGGAGTACACATACACCCTTAACCCGCATTTGTGTGACCCTTTATCTGGATTTCCCCTTAACAGATCTGTTCAGGGCATTAATGCCTGAGAGGGAACATAATCCTCACAGAAAGAGTAAGGAAAGGACCATTAACTGTAACAGGAACATTTGTGGTGTCACCACGTTTACAGCATATGCCCATGGTTTGGTTACCCAACTAATCATCACAGTCCAGATCAAGGCTTGGAGCTGGCAGTGCGGGAAGAAGGGGAGAGAGCAGAATGGTACAGAAGAAAATATTGAAAATTATTATATATCTCTATAAAAAAATAAACAACAGAATACTATGCCTGTAAAAACCCAAAGGTTAGCAGCCTATATCCATGTGCTCAGAGCAGAGCATTGAAGAAGAGCTGTTCACTGTGGCACAGAAGCACACAGTTCCCAGGTTCACATGTGACGTGCCTAGAAGGCAGGAAGATTTAACCCATTAGGTTTTTCTGTGGAAAAAGGATCCATCTATCCGCCTCAGACTAGATGTTTGTCTGTGTATAACAATTTACTACCAAGCATGGTAGTACTGTTTGGCATAGTCCCACTGAATTCAATGAGATTACACTGGGCGTCTGCTGGATCAAGTTCTGGTTTGTCAGTCATTTTTTGGCAATTATCCCATGCTGTCTCAGATGTCGTTTGGAACGGAGAGCTGTGGGCATTTTTCAGAATGTCACCTAGGATTCTGAAGTTATTAATGCATTGTAACGACACACACCTTGACTGTTTGCTGGATTGTTGACGCCAACTCCAAAATCTGTTTGACTTCGCCCTCTGTTAGGGTCTGTTACAGGGAGGCTTTTGAATGCCTGAGTGAGTGAAATCAACTGTTCATCTGTTACCACCATGTACTGCTGAAGCCTTTTCTAAGGGAGGAGGGAAAAAAAAGCACATACATATAGAAATCTGTGTTCTAGGGACAGATATTAGTTTTACAAAGGCAATAAGCACTCAGAGGAATAATACATTTCCCCTTTTAGTGCCAAAGCTTTAATCTGACCCCAATGAGGTGCCAAACAAAGGCATCTCTGCATTTGTCTCCTCTATTTCTCCCTCCTTTTTCCTTCCTGATTGGCCCCAAATTTTATTGATTTCCCTCCACTGCCCCCGCATCCCCCTCTTCCTTCCCCAGGTTGTTTCTCTTGTGGCTGCAACTCCCAGACTAATCCACCATAGCTGCAGAGTGACAAGGTGAAACTGATAAGACGTGTCAGTTCCACTTCACTGTCCCTCTAGTATTAATATTGGGGGAGCACAGAGTCAGATTTCTAAAGATGTAGACTGCACAACAGGTGTCTGTTAAAGTAAGGCTAAGCTGTACTAAATCAGTTTGTCAAAGTTTAAAGGGATTTAAGGGGGGGGGGGGAAAAAAAGGTTCCTTTTTAATTGATATGAATTTGGAGCTTTCTGAAGTGAGGCGCATATACCACTAATTAGAATGAGGCACTGAGGGTTGGCATTACAATTCCACATACCCCTCTATCACAACTCCCCCTGCTATTACAGTCCTCGGATTCTTCAACTATCACGTTTTCAATGATGATTTGTAACATCACCCCTTGCTGATAAAATTCTTTGCCTCCTATGCTGCTCTGCCAATGGATCTCAACTCAGACACCTCACTCTAGAGATGAAGAACCTACTTAAATCTTTCATTGCATTAGTTCCTGCAGTGGGTTTCATAAGGTGTCAAAGGAAAGGGTCAGCAACAACTTGTACCTGTATGGCAGTATTTTCTTCTCTGACCTGAAGGATTTCAGCTGTCAGAGCATCAATCAGTGCTCTGTGTTCATTCAGCACCCCCTCAAGCTGCTGCCTCATTGCCGTTTCCTGACGTAGCTGCATCTCACCCTTGGGGGGGGGGGGGGGGTGTGTGAAAAGAAAACACAATCATCAATACAGATTCATGTTACAAACGAGAGTAACTCCAAACCCCAATACCTAGTTAGCAAAGCTGTGTTTCTCTGCTCCCAGCTTTAAGGTGATGTCAGCATTACCATTGCAAACCTCAGCTTATTGGACATTCAAACTGACACGCTGCTTGACTTGTGCTACTATCCCTTCCCCACTCTCCCATGATGGCACAGGAATAGGGAAGGCCTTTTAAACCCCTAGGTTCTTTCTTCACACCTTTAAGAAAAAGCAACAAAATCAGCTTTTGGTGAAGCATGCTCACTCTACTCAGACTTCACCTCCATACTGTATTATTACACACAAAAGACAATGCAGAGTTAAGGGTGCTGGTGCTTGACAGTGCTTTGTGCTATTCATGTCTGGCTTGATCTTCCTGGCCACTCTGGTAAAGAGAAATCAGACCAGTTGAAGAAGGCATCTGTTCTCCAGTGCTGTTTCTACCAGGGTCTGTGAAAAAGAGATCCACTTTTCTTTTTTTTTTTTTTTTTTTTTGCTGGAGGCAAACAAGTCTATTTAGAAAACGTCCCCTTACAGGGACATTAAGCAAAGAATCTTGTTGTACCCATCTCCCTCCCCTGTGATTGACAGTTTGTAAGATGATCTTACCCTTTAACATAAGCTAATGCAATGAAGAGACATTTCTTCTCTGTCCAAAAGGAGAATTTTAGATGCTTCCTTTCACCTGCAATGAGGAGCTGAGAGTGCTGTCTTGTCTGCTGACGTAGACCACTGTCATCTTGTCGTCAGTGGTGGTTAAGAGACGGGAGAGGTGTCTCAGGACATTACTGATGGCACTGCTCTCCAGCCAGATGATGCTCCTCCTGGATTCTGCAGGAGATCATTTGCTCTGTTACGAGTGTGACAGCATGAAGACTGATACAGGTGTCTATGGCAATTCTTGTCACTGATGGATCTGAAAGAGGTTTTCCTTGAGTTTTGTGTATTGTGTTACCATTGTAGGGACTCCAGCACCACTGAAGCAAGGTACAGTGGACTGCAAGTGGAATCCTCAGTGTGATGCCACCTGGAGAAAATGAAAACCTGGAGAGGTCGTGTGTGGAGAAAGAAAGGCCACTGGACAGACTGTGCTAGACACATCAGATCTAGCAGGTAAAGTGCTCCACCATGTGGCTGTCTGTGAATAATGAATATGAGGATTTACATCCTGTATTCTGATAATGCACAATTTGGCCTCCAGATGCTGGAGAAGGTGGAAAACTTCAAAGGACAACTATGAGCTGCCAATGTGAGGTGGCCATGAAAAAGGTTAATGCAATCCTAGGACACATCAGGTGAGATTCTTCCAGTAGAGACGGGGAAGTGTCATTATCATTATACACGGCACTGGTGAGACCTCATCTGGAATACTGGTGCAATTCTGGTCTCCCATGTTTAAGAAAGATGAATTCAAACTGGAACAGCTGCAGAGAAAGGCTACTAGGATGACCAGAGAAACAGAGTAGCTACCTTACTAAAGGAGACTTAAGGAGCTTGGCTTGATTTGCCTAACAAAATGAAGGCTGAGGGGAGACATGATTGCTCTCTATAAATACATCAGAGGGATAAACACCAGGGTGGGATGAGGAGTTATTTAAGGGCTAATGTTGGCACAAGAACAAATGGATATAAACTGGCCATCAATAAATTTATGCTTGAAATTAGACAAAGGTTTCTAACCATCAGAAGAGTGAAATTCTGGAACAGCCTTTCAAGGGGAGCAATGGAGGGCAAAAAATCTAATTCGTTTCAAGATTGAGCTTGATAAATGTACAGAAAGGATGGTATGATGAGGTTGCCTACAATGGCATATGGCTCATCTGTGACTGCTATTAGCTAACATCTCCAATGGCTGGAGATGGGATACTAGATGGGGAGAGGTCTGAGTTACTACAGAGCATTCTTTCCTGGGTGTCTGGTTAGTGGGCCTTGCCCATATACTCAGAGTCTAACTAATTACCATATTTGGGGTAAGGAAAAAATCCTTCCCTACATCAGACTGGAAGAGACCCTGGGGTTTTAGACCTTCCTCTGCTGTGTGGGGCATGGGTCACATGCTGGTTTGAACTAGAGTAAATGGTGGATTCTCTGTAACTTGAAGTCTTTAAATTAAGATTTGTGGACTTCAGTAACTCAGTCAGCAGTTATGGGTCTATTACAGAGAGAATGGGTGAGGTTCTGTGGCCTGCAATATGCAAAAAGTCAGACTAGATGGATTATGATGGTCAGTTCTCCTCTTAAAGGCTATGAACAAAGATTTGATTTGCAGAGGACACATTTTAAGAGGTTCAATGGGCAATGAATGTTTATGGGCACTGAAAGGGAAAGCTGATAGCAGAGGAACATGAGGCAGAAAAAAGATCTTGGATGGATGACGTGGTAGCCTGGGTGGATCAAGAGAACTATTCATCCAGAAAGAGATTAGGAGACAATTGTACAGAATGGGCTATCTTGGTTGCAAACCTCCAGCAGTAGAGATACCACATAATAAGAGCTCTTGAAGCTTTTACTTGGTGGAGAAATGCTTTTATCCATCTTATCCTCAGGCACCGGGAGCTTGCTGAAGTTAGTTACTTCTCTGACAACTGTCTAAGCATTAGGAGAACTTCATACCACCAAATGATGTCTTCATCAGGCGAATGCTGGAGGTGTGATCTTCCTTCCAGGATGCAGCCAGAGGTGTCTGGTAGTTTTACATGCTTTGTTTATGGTACTGCGCCAGGAAAAGGAGGCTTTCGAAGTGGAGGTGAGACACACACAGCACAAACCACTATTGAGGTGTGTCAATCATCTAATTTTTTGTCCAATGGATCCTTGAGGGCAATAGCACTCACAGGTTGAGTGGTTTTATTTTTTATATATAAATAAAAGCACTAAGGAAAAGATTTTAGAATTCGCTTTAGGGACATGACCAAATTTATCCCATTTTTCTTTAGGGATCTTATACAGTTTGGCATAGATCTTAGCAGTAGAGATTTTTTTCTTTCCACTGAGCTATTCTGCATTCATTGACTCCCCCAAAGAGAGTTTAATATTCAATATACAGTGTCTCTTGCTTTTATTTTTAGAGGGAATCTTAGCAAGGGATTCAGAGACCTGAGTTTTCCTTCCTGCATTACTCATTTTAAGGATAAATGTATCAATATCCTATCAGAAGTTCTGGATTCTGAGTCTCTCTCTCCAGGACAGGAGCCAGAGGAGGATTCACTCTCTACAAAGGAAGAGGAAATAACCTCGCTGGAGTCTTCAAGACCTCTTAGAATGCTCTTTTTCTAGGATGTGTAATTCATCCTCTGGCAACTTCTGAATGGCTGGAGGGGGAGATTAGCTAGGCAGATAAGCCAGGGCTGCAGATTCCTTCCAAGCATAACCCCCATAATAGCTTTAAGGATAAGACAGTGGACTGTGATGGCACCATACAGGCAGCATCTCAGGAAGGAACATGAGGGTCTCTGGGTATACAAGTACCACCACCAAGGAGATAGTCCCCAAGGGTTTCCAGTATCAAATATGGTATGGCTGTATTTGGCTTAGTCTAAGGCTTAGACTAGGAGCAGGGGACAGCCCAACAAGTCACACAGCTGTGGTTGTATCCCTTTCAATCAGGGTTTGACTGCATGGCCCACAGACGATATCTATGTGTTGGACACCACTCAACTCTCTCAAGCCCTGAATAGAGACTCCCTTCCAATGATGACAGTCACAGATGGTCAGCCCATCATCAGCCCTGCCTGGTCAACAGTATTTTTCAACTAGGGTGAGGGACCGACCTCTGCTCTTAGTGATCATGCAACCTCATCTGTGCCCCAGGCCAAGGGTATAGCCTGCCCAAATCTTCACAGTCCGGGCCCAGCCCCAGTGTCGGGGAGCACAATGAGAGAAAGCAACACAACAGAAAGAGGGAGGACTGTCATCCAAATGCAAGGATCTAAAAAACACTGTGCTCAGAGCAGAGCTGTTCACTCAAGGAGCAGCTAGGTGCTGTGAGGTAGTTCCCAGGCACATGTGGAGGAACCATGAAGGGACTGAGATCTTTAGCACATAATTAATCCCAGAGCCCACATATCTAAGACAGACAGACAAAAAACAACTGATTGGGAACAAAGCAATATTTAAACACACACAATATTCTGAATATGCATTTCATTTTTAGAGTTTAAAGAGTGTTCGAAGTGGACAGCATCTCCCATTGAAATCAATGGAGAGACTTCTCCATTTCAGCTCAGTGAACTCTACCTGTTCATTAGAGAGAGCATAGTTTCTGCTGCATGAATAATTTTACCTTTTTTAAATTGTACACAAACCTAACAAAACTATTAAAGCTATTGAGGTTGCAAAGTAAAGCACCTTGCAAGTTAGGAAATGTCAAAGTTAAGGTTGTAAATTAACTTAGAATCCTTGGGCTTATTCATTCTACCTTCACATAACATTTTCTCACCTCCTTGAGGTAGCGCATCAGACGACAGAGCGTGTTTACCAGTGACATGGTGAACCCAGTGAGTCCTTGACTGTTCTGTGTTCTCTGGACCTCACGGCCTGTCCATCGCTCATATTCCTCCATTTCATGCTCCACTTCATTTATCATGCGATTCAGGACATCCAGGCTGGATTTATTGCCACTTGGGAGTTCGAAGGCAACTGCATTAGCAAGAGAATCATTTTTCTTCTGTCTGGAAGCCATCTGTGCAGTTTGATTTCTTTTCACTAAGAGAGAGACAGAAATTTTTTTAAATTCCAACTGTTAGTTTAACAATGTTTACGATTCCAATCAAATCAGATTAATTTTTGTTGAAATAAACCATGGCAGAAGTAGTCTGTCCCAGAGCTACAATGGACAAAAGGGACATCAAAGATAGATACATCCTCATTGTTTAGATTATTTCAGGTTGTTTCAAAATCTGCAGAAACTGGACTAAGCCTTAACTCTGAGGGCCACCCTAGTAACTTCCAAGGAGGCAGAGACCACACCTCGTTTATACATACGATAAATGAACATCAAAATAATGGAACCAACTCCAGCATTTGTTTATACTTTTATCTTCCTTGGCAGATAATTAGAAATTACTTGCTGGTGAACTCCAATGATCATGGGAGCAGCTGATCAACAGCCTTCAGCCCACAGATACTGGGAGGGACAACGGTACGTTGCATTTCTCCTCCTTCAGGCCTCACTTTGGGAACCCCTGGTCTAAATTTCTGCAGAACCAACATGTTTAAGAGAGTCAACTCTTCCACAAGTCATGATTAAACAGACTAAAGATCATCATAGATCTGTGCAACACAGCACAGAAAAAGTTCCAGGGGGTGCATGTGGACAGCCATGTAGAGAGGTACAAGTGATTAGCAGGGAAGTGAGTGGCATAAAGGTGCCCCATCAACATTCCCCAACCTCCCATGGACCTTCACTATGCTCCTCGGCAGGAACCAAAGCTTGATAGACCTGCTCAGGCACATCTGACCAAGACTTTCCTGTGGTGAATCAAAAAGAGCAGAGCTGAGGCAGAGGAGCTGGGATGGGATTTGTAGCAGAAGGTGCACCTAGAATCAAGCTACCACCTCCAGTCCAGAGGCATCTTCTCTGTCTAGCGAACTTCCTGTAGTTTTTCAGAAGAAAGTCCTCATCTGATGAACCTGAGTGAATCAATTGGACTAGAACTGCTGCTGAAGAAGGTTATAGCCTCTAAGAGTCTCAAAGCATATGGATGACACTCCATACTCCAAAAACCCTTGCATGTCCAACATGGCAGCTCCCCCAGTCCTACTGCCCGGTGGTACCAAAACATCAGTGTCAGTGTGCAGCCCTGGAAATCGCAAGGCCACATTACACACAGAGCTAGTGCCTGATGGCACTGTTGCCTCTCACATTGCAAAAATCAGTAACAGCACCATGTGGATCCCAATCCAATGCACTGAGGTATTAACACATACAGACTAGGCTTCCCCCCTCAGCCACTTTATGCAAATCTATTCAGTTAAGAGAAGTAAGGGGAACTATTCTTTATGCACAGAATTGTCAAATTTCATACGTGTCCTATCCATATAGTGTTCTAAAATTTCTCTTGCATAAGTTGGGAAGGACTGGGGTAGAGAGACTGTGTTTTTTTGGGGGGAGGAGGATTCCCACTTTTTAAGCCAGAGGCACCCCAAAAAGGCCAGACAGCATCCAAACCAAATTTCAAACAGGAAGCATTTTTAAATTTTTCCTAAAATTTAGTAAGTATTTCCTAAAACAATTTAGATGAAAGTTTCAAATTGTCCCCTGAAGGGTTGTTGTGCCAAATTTGGAGACTAAATTCAAAACAAGATTTCAGTCCTTTAAAAGCATATCACTATGCAACCTTAGCTAAATAATCTCTACTGCTATCTCTTACCAAAGATCAGAGCTGAAAGTAAAACTCCAAGCAAAGTGTGTACTGTAACCATAGAGCACAGGCAGGGAAAGAATTCTTTACTATCAGGTTAAGAACTAAACTGCTACTGTATCTTGGTTTTGAACTCCAATAAATTTTAATTGATAATCAGTACCATTTAAAGAAAACATGGTCTCAACCAGAGCTTTAAGGGGCATTGGGGGAAGGCAGATACACTGTCTCAAGTACAAGTTACTTTGGATGAAATATTCATTTTAAAAGGACCAAACCTTTTGTTGAAACTCGCTTTTGCTTCCTTGGGTTTGGGTTCAGTACTTGTCTCACAATGTAAGAAGAGTCTGGAGTCTGCTCTTCATCTTCATTTTGAAGCCTTGAATGAACTCTCTGGACTACTCCGGTAGCATTGAGGGCTGATTAAAAACAAACAAAATACACACACAGGGTAATTTATCTAACTGATTAACCCACAACAACTATGTGGGTGAAACCAGACAGACAATCACTACACACTCAAATGAACTCACACAGCAAAACAATAAAAGAAAAATAATGTATCACCTATGGGTGAACACTTTTAAAAAAACCAGACACTCCATACCTGACCTTTCAGTCCTCATCCTCAAAGGAAACCTGCACAACAACTTTAGGAGACGAGCCTGGGACCTTAAATTTGTAGCTTTGTTAGATACTAAAAATCATGATCTTACTAAAGACACTGAATGTATGGACTGAAAGTCACCTTTTGTCGACAAAACAATCCTGGTGTACACACTGCAATGACCCCTTTGTTGACAAAACTGCCCTGGTTTGTCGACAAAATAAAACCACCTCAACAAGAGGCATAGAACTTTTTGTGACAAAGTTTTAGTGACAAATTGTCAGTGTAGAAACTGCTATATGTTTTTGTCGCAGTAAACAGCCTCCGGAAATGTCCCAAGTGGTCAGGATTGGCATTGTGGGACATCCATTTGCACTCCACTGCTCTGCAACCACCTGCCCCTCCCCCTTCACAGTCACGGTAAGTTTGCAATTTTTATTCTACTTTCTGCTTGGTCAGCGTGAAGACCTTGCATCTCATCTTCCCAGCTGATCATGCCAGCTCCACGCAGCAAACGCTCTCCCGCTTGGAGCACACCGGAGCTGCTGGACTTGATCAGCATTTGGGGGAGTTTGCCATGCAGTCCCAGCTTTGATCTAGCCAAAGGAACTTTGATACCTATGGCCAGATTTCTTGTGCCATGGCAGAGAAGGGCTATGAACGGGACATGTTGCAGTGCCGAGCTAAAATGAAGGAGCTGCGGCAGAACTACCACAAGGCCGGGAGGCAAATCGTTGCTCTGGTGCAGAGCCAATGAGCTGCCGCTTCTACAAAGAGCTGGAATGTATCCTCAGCAACGACCACACATCCACCCCAAGACGCACAAAGACAGCCCCATGGCCATCAGATACTGGACTGAACCCCAACGAAGAGGTCTTTGATGAGGAAGTGGAGCTGGAGGATGACCCAGAGCCAGGGAACAGTTCAGTTGCTAAGGTTGGGAGTCAGGAGCTGTTCTCGACCCCAGAAGGCTACAGCCAGCCCCAGCCGTTCAGCTCAGGTGCTCAGGATGCAGGAGAGGGGAGCTCTGGTAAGTGTTTGGAAGCTGATGCTGCTTGTGTACTGGAGGCATGGGGGTCCTTAGCTTGCCTAAAACATACAGGTACTTGAAGGGATAGAAATGCACAGGAGTAGCTGTGTTTGCATGTGCTTTCCCATTCCCTTGTGCATTTAGGCAGTACAGTTGAGAAGCACGTTAATGCACGCTGAGATTTCGCGGGTATCATCCAGTGTGACCTCTAGGAAACTTTTGGAGGTACTCCCCGATTCTCTGCTCAGATTCCAGGGCAGAGCAGCTGTGTTTCTGCCACTGTTGTAGGTCACTTTCCCACGCCAATTGGCAATCACTTGAGCAGGGACCAAAGCAGAGCACAGTCACACAGCATAGGGACCTGGTTTGAAGCTGCTTGCATGGAGGACATGCATCCTTGCTGACTAAGGAGAGAGATATCTGCTTCTACGGCCCCTGCCTGTGGAGAATGGTGGCACAATTTGAAATTTGTTTTCCCTATGTACCTGCATTTATGCCCCAAGTGAGCACCCACCCAGAACCCAAAATCTAGACCTACTTGTATGATCTTGCCCCCTCCCCTCCCAACTCACCATTATCAGGCTGATCAAGGAGCTGTACTCTGTGCAGGGAGACAGTGAGAACGAGGTGTGTTTCACAGTGATTCACGTGTACTGTTAGGGAACTCACAATAATGATTTTGTTCATTGTTTCTTGTTCTTATACAGATGTGACCTTTGCAGACAAGACCCCTGTGTTGGCGGACCGCCTACGACTCAAAAGGAAGCGACCCCCTGGAGAAGCAAGCAGGAGATGTTCCAGGAACTCCTCCTGTCCTCTGAGGCGTCCAAAAGAGAAAATAGGGCATGGAGACAATCGATGTCAGAATCTCAGAAGATGGACAGACAGGAACGGAAGGAAAACCAGGAGAGAATTTTAGCAGGCCATGAGCGCATGATCAAGGCCATGGAGGAGCAGACAGAGCTTCTAAAGACAATTGTGTCATTGCAGGCACAGTTCATGCAAACTCACCTCCCCCTTTCAGCTATAACAGAACTTCTTTCCCTGCACTCCACCAACTCCTCCTACACATTCCTACCAAAAATCACGGACCATCTCGCTACCCCCTTCATTCCACCCCCTCAGACAGCTATGAGAATGACAGTTGGACTTACACACAGCTGTATAGCTGACACTGCCCCCCACTACTTTCTCCCTTCTAGGACTGGTTTGTGTTGTGTGCTGTTTTGTGTTTAATAATAAAAGTAAGCTCTCAAAACAAGAAGCACTCTTTATTTATGGGTTGAACATGATATGTGCACCTACCACCGACAAACATGTACAGCTGTATAGTGGTCACAGAATGTCACAGTGCAGTTTCAAAAAAAACACCTGATGGGTTCTCATTGTCAAAATGGGCCCTCAATGCCTCTCTTATGAATATGGCCCCCAGTTGTGCCCCTTTAATACCCCTGGCATCTGGCTGCTCATATTCAGATGCAAGGCGATCCGCCTCTCTGGTCCACTCAGTGGCAACCTTCTCGCCCTTAGCTTCACATAAATTATGGAGCACACAGCAGGCGGCTGTAACCACAGGAATACTGCCCCCATTTAAGTCCAGCCTGCCATAAAGGCATCTTCAGTGCACCTTTAACCTGCCAAACGCACATTCAACAGTCATTCAGCACCTGCTCAGCCTCTTATTGAAGCGCTCTTTGCTGCTGTCCAGGTTGCCTGTGTAAGACTTCATGAACCATGGCATTAGTGGGCAGGCTTGGTCTCCCAGGATCACTATGGGCATCTCAACATCCCCTATTGGAATCTTTTCATTGGAAAAAAAAGTCCCTGCTTGTAGCTTCCGGTACAGGCCAGCATTCCTGAAGATACGAGCATCACGCACCTCTCCTGACCAACCCATGTTGATGTCAGTGAAATGGCCACAGTGATCCACAAGCGCCTGGAGTACCATAGAAAATTACCCCTTTCTATTGATGTACTCCATTGCAAGATGGTCCAGTGCCAAAATTGGGATGTGTGCGCAATCTATTGCCCCGCCAGTTAGGGAATCCCATTGCTGCAAATCCATCCACTATTTCAGGCACGTTGCCCACAGTCACAGTCCTTCGCAGCAGAATGCGATTAATGGCCCAGCACACTTGCGATAATGCAGCTCCGACGGTGCACTTGCCCTCTCCAAACTGAGTAGTGACTGACCGGTAGCAGTTTGAAGTTGCCAGCGATCGCCATGCACTTCTCCACCGAGAGAGCAGCTCTCACTCTGGTATCCTTGCACTGCATGGCAGGGACCAGCTCCGCAGAGTTCCATGAAGGTGGCTTTGCGCGTTCGAAAGTTCTGTAGCCACCGCTCATCATCCCAGATCTGCACAGCGATGCGATCCCACCACTCAGTGCTTAGTCTTACACACCCAAAAATGGCAGTTCCCCGTGTGTAGATGCTCCATGAATGACAACAGTAATGCGATGCTGTTTGTCTGCATGTCACTCAGCAGGTCAGGCTCCTCGGATTCCAGTTCTGATTTGGAGCTCAAGATGTACTGTGCAACCAGCCACGATGTGTTCAGAATGCTGAAAGCAACAGTGGAGAGTAGCGCGGGATCCATCCTTTTGGATAGAGATGGCGGGTGCACAGTAAACGGCGGGGAGCCATTGAAAAAAATGGCACGAGTCGCTGCCAGCAACGCAATGAATGATAGCACGGAAACACAATGCACCATGGGACATTGAGCCAGAACCCATGCTGCTCCATGCTCCTCTCCCCCATCCCAGAATTCATAGTGGCAGAAGCTACCGAGTTGCATGATGGGATAGCTGCCCATGATGCACTGCTCTCACTGTCGATACTACAGCACCAAGTGTGGATGCATTTTTGTGACAAAATAAGTGCTGTGGGGACGGGTGCGAGCACTGTAATTATAGCACTTTTTTAATCATGAAAAAAACTACCGTTGACGAAACTTTCTAGTGCAGACAAGGCCTTACTCTGCTAACTCAGCTCAGACTTATGAAGCTATACTCCTGTCCCTTCCTCTCCACTAAGATTATTCTAAGTAAGATGCTGTTAGGAGCCTATGTCCTTTGAGAGTTAGAGTTCAAGCAGAGCCAAACCTGTACCTTGTAATGATGGCAGAGTAGTTGTTGGAGTCACAGCTACATTTGCTTTCTGTGATGGAGTAGGTGTTCTCAGTTGCTTCTCAGCCCATAGCTGGGAAGCCCCAGCAGTGTTTTCTTCTTTCAGTAATTGGAGTAGTCTACATACAAAATAAGCATAAGAGAGTGTAAGGCTACAATGAACTCTGAAATGACAATGCTTACAGCTAATCTGCACCATCTATCCATAAAAAACCTTTCAAAAAGTACTTGCATCTGACCAAGTGGGTTGCAGCCCACAAAAACTGTTAGTCTTTAAAGTGCTACAGGACTCTTGTTTTTGCTGTATGCAGACTAACACGGCTACCCCTCTGGAACTTTTCAGTGTATATGAAGGATATGATATGTTAATTGCAGTGAGCACATGTTTGTATACATTAAGTACGATAACGATATGCTTAACTCCTCTTCCAGGATTTTGAGGTTTTGCCTCAGTGGTTAACTTCAGTGCAAGAGATCTGTTCTTGGTTTGGCACATGCAAAAAGATGAGGTTTGCTGTGGTTTCCTATCTCCCGTGTTCTTTCCTCCAACTTTTTAATCTCTGTGGCTAACACTGAGGCTTCTGACCCACTTTTATCTCTAATACATCCATCTGCGCCATTGGCCCCATTCCCTCCCACCTCCTGACATCCCTCTCTCCTGTCCTCTGGGTCTTGCCCTCCATAAATACAAGCATGCTATAGTCACTATCCCCAACCCCGAAAAGACAATCTCCAAATTTCACCAGCCTCTGAATTCCTCTCCCTTTTATCCTTCACATACGAGGGAACAGAACATACCATATACAACTGTTACCTCTAGTTCCTAACTCCATCCTTGATCCCCCGCAATCTGGCTTCTAGCCCCTTCACTACTATGAAACAGCTCTTATAGCCTAACGGACTCTTCCTAGCCAAGTCCAAAGGTCTCTACTCCATCCTCATTGTTCTTGACCTTTCTGTTGCTTTTGATATGGTTGATCACACCTTCCTTCTTGATATATTATCTGCTCTGGACTCACAATGTAGTTCTCTTCTGATTCTCCTATCTGGTCATACCTTCCATGTCTGCCAGTGGGTCCTTCTCTTCCTCTCTCTTGAGGTCCACTGAGGTCCCACAGAGTCCTGTTCCTGGCTGCCCTCTTTTCCCTTTACACTCCCCCCCCCGGTACTCTAATTGCAATTATGGCTTCAACTACCAATCCTATTCCACAAGTCAGCCAATTATTGTACTGTGTAGTGTCTAGGGTCCAAATCAGTAATGGAAGCCCATTGCACTAGGCACTGTCCATACAACAGAAAGAGGACCCCATCCCCAAGTAGCTTACAATGCAAATATGAGACAGTAGGGGGGGGAACACAGGGTAACAATGAGAGAATTATGGTAAGTGTAAAATCAGTCACAGCACACCAAGTGTCTTGTCACTGTCAAGTGTTCTGTAGATGCCATGGGAGAGGTGAGTTTTAAGGAGAGATTTGAAAGAAGATATCATAGTAGCTTTGTGGATATTTATGGGGAGCAACTCCCATGCATAAGAGACAGCAATGGGAGAAAGCACAAAGGTGTTTGGACATCTAATTGTGCTATTTAAACACTCTGGGGACAGAAACCTTATGACAGACAGAGACAGACACACACACACTGACCTGTCTGTGTCAATGTTGGACTTGAAGTGCAAAGACACATCCTGTTCATTCACACTTTCCTCTGATTGGCAGTTGGAAGAAGCTTCCCCTTCTACTTCATTGAGAGCCTGTCTCAGAAAAAACACAAGACATCTCAAATGTTACATGACAGCATTTTAACCTATCCTTTTGGGGGTGGGGGAGCGACAAAGTAGTTTTCTGAGAAGTGTTTCCAGTGAACAAGTGTCTTTATTTTAGTTCTCCCTAAAATAGGGACAAAAATACTCTAATCTTATAGGAAAGATATTTAATTAATATTTGTGAAGCACTGGGATACTACAGCGATGAACACTCTAGAAAAGACAACAGGAAATGAATACTTCAGTATTCAATGCTTTGTTTGGTGTTCAGTAAGGCAAGGGCTGCACAATGACTAAGGATAAAAAAAACAAAAAAAACAAAACAAAAAAACACTGAACAGATGCCTCATACCCTGAGTAGTGGCCTTTCTAGGCATCAAATGAAACAGGGCACTGTGGGAAAAGAATAACATGTGATCATGTAATTAAGTGGCAGAATTAACACTGCAAGGGCAAGTTAATTCTGGCATTGCCTAAGTTTTGAATGATTCACTTTGCAATCTAAACAACATTATTTGAATGTAGTTTATATATAAAAGCCACACATTAATTGTATTTACATCATATGCATAAAAAGTGACGTAATACAATGAAAAGGGTGATATTTCATTGTGCACATAACTTAGGAAAGTCAATTCAGAATTAAAGTTTCCTGCAGTAACCAGAATTTTGCCCTGTGGGTATACTTTGAAAATCCTAACCAGAGATCCTGTTGTAAAAGAGCAAACAAGAGCTATACACCCAAATCTCACTGAAATCCGATGGTTGTTGGGCACCTGCCTCCCTTAGTTTGCTTTGGAAATCTCAGACTTCCATCCTATCACACAACTCACATGCAATGATATGAGATACTACATATATAAATCAAAGGCCACAGAGAAAAATGCAAGTGCCCCCATTTAAAAAGAAACCAGTCTGACCGGCAAAGCAGTCCTGAATTCAGTTTAAGATATTATGATTTGTACAAGGTGCCATGGTATAAATATTAGTACAGAATCATAACAGGAAGATTACAGTCATCGCAAAGATGACACTTTCATGCCAAGATCCTACTTTCTGCCGCTTATAACTTTTCAGAAAAGTAGCCCTTTGAGATGAAGTCTCTTATCCTTGTTCTCAACATCAAGTGAATATTTTTGGCATGATTTCAGATATCTGAGGGGGAAAAAGGCACATTCAAAAAAGTTTGAATAACTTTAAATACTTGTCTGAAGCAAAAATGGTTTTGTTTTAAAAGTTCAAACTTGCAACCTTAGCAGAACCTGCAGAAATTGCAAAAAAACCAAAACAAAACAAAAAAACACACAACCAAAAACAACCTAGTTAAGAAACAGACTTAAGCGAACATCAAAAGTACACCCTGAATGCAGTCCGCCAAATAGCCACATACACAGATATTACTACCCTGAAATAAAGGCTTCCGAGTATATTCCAATGTGTGTGCATTCAGCTAAATGTCAGGGAGGTTGATTTAATATGGAACCAATCACTTGTACTTCTATATTTTAATAACTAAACTAAACACAAATGAAACCATGTTAATGCAATGTCAAAGTTGATGCTTTTTGTACAAAAAGGTCAGGAAATCCAAAGCAACCCTAAAGAAATAATTTTCTGCATAATATATGTAGTTTTATGTTTAACACTGCATGCAGAGATAAGTTATAATAATACATATAGTATACACAAGACAGCTGATTTAGGATTGCTTGGTAACCTTAACTCTGGATTTCCTGATTTTCATGCAAGTGAAGACATAGCTACAGAACTCTGCATTAAAAACTTAGTTTATTTGCATTTACTATGCTGATATACAGTCCATATGCAGAGTACATTACCTGGGGATCCATGACAGACTCACTAAGGATGGAAAGCTGTGTTGGAGGATCACTTTTTTGTACAATGGGACCTTGAGATGATTCCAGGTCACAATGAGGAGCCATTGTTACATTAGGGAAACCTAGAATACACAGAGGAAGACAGGAAGTCACAGAACACAAAGGGCTACTTAGCTGATAACCCATTATCTCAGAAGAAACCCAGGTCCAAGTCCTAACAGTACCTCAGGACTTCTGTACCATAAATTAAGCCCCTTTTGTCTCCACAACCTACCACACAATTCAAGGGGAGGTGAACATCACTCCTGAGTTATCCCTACTGGCCAGCCACAAAGTCACACTACATACTCAGTGGAAGGCTAGGGTTGTCACTGTAGATACTGATGTAATCAGAGAAATGATCATATGTTTCTCTCTGCATATGCACATTATAAGAGAAAGAGAAATGGCAATTCAGAGAGAAGAGATGAAACGCTATTCTCTCTGATGAGATAAGGGCCAATAGGTTTTACATTCTCCATCAAGAGCAAGCGAGAGCCCTTGTTCATATGCTGACAAAGCTCAAAGGGCAGCCAGGACTATGGACCAAAGTCATTCAGGAGCGAGACCACGAGAACTGCCATAATGGATCAGACCCTGAGGTCTATCTATTCCAGTACCAGATGCTTCAGAGGAAGGTATAAGAACCCTGTAGTAGCGAGATTTGGGATAACCTGCCCCTCACATTAGCTGTCATCCTGATCTATAATAGGTAGAGTTGGTTCCCCTTTGTACTATGTTAATGGAACCAACTGAGCTATGCTAACTAACCAGATCAACCAAACAAGCTGAGCTAAACCCGATTACCCAGTCTACAACTTTGTGAAATTGGACAAGATTTATAAAAGAAGTGTGGTAATCTGAAATTAACTGCCTTACACTAATTAGATGGTTTACCTGTATGCCTGCGAGGAGCATCACCAAACAGATCTTTCACTATAGCCATGGCTTGATCTGATCTCTCCAACACATCTTGTAGCTGATACTGATCAGAGAGAATCTGAAGGCACAGAAGAGACTTCATACCATCATATACAATATGGTTTCCCAAAACACAAGGATAAATACATGGATTATGAGAGGGATTTTGGTATCATTATCCTTAGTAGTTAATAACAGGATAGCTAACTAACTATCACAGTTCCATGGTTAACTACACCTCTGCCGCCTCCGTGGTCTACTCACAGGCACCTTTTTAGTCTCAAGTCTCCAGCTATCACCTCTCTATGGGCTGGGACCCATATCCTTGTCCCTTCAGAGTGGAGACAAACTTGCAGTCCCCATGCAGTTCACTGTGATTATCCCAGCATGCCTGTCTTTAGTCCAGCACCCGCAATTTGCTTTCTCTCAAGGGACATCTTCAGGGCTATGAATGACCAACTAGCTTTCACAAAGCACAATATATGTATTTTAGGACAAAAGCATTAAAGAGACAACATATAATAAAACACTACACGTATTAAGTTTACCAAGTGTCACCCTCTTTCATGGGGAGACTCTGGCATGTTTTAGTCCTTCAAACCCTTTCAGCAGGATATACCTTTTTTATTACAATCTCATGTCAGTTTCTGTATCAAAATGAGGGATACACAACCTGTTCAGGCTGACCCTTTATACTACAAGCTCTTTCCTGGTCTCTGGGTCCTCTTGAACCCAGTCTCAGCCTATATAGGCAACTCCCCCCAGAAGGTGGTACTTCTCTGGAGTTGTTTAACTGTCCTGGCAGCTGCAGTAATTACCCTCCATTGATTTGAGTTCTTAGGGGAAGCTAGGTAACCCGCCCCAAGAAGCTCACACACAGTCCATAGCTCACCAAGATATATATATAACATTTATAGATACAAGAACTTATGATAATTCCTGGGCCCACAGCAACTGGCACATCTCAAATTACCATGTTGCGGGGAATTACTTGCTACTTGAATCAGGGGGAATCATTTAATTGAGTGAGAAGCTACTGCCTCGTGACTGGAGTCAGAAATCGCTGCTGCAGTCAGACCTCAAAAGCTAGTTAAATATTACTAGTAGTATTACAGAGTGTTTAAGGGAGGCCCAGATAGCAAAGGACAGAATTCAATTCCAAACTGAGGAACACCAGATCACCTGCCAGTGGTTACAGCTCCTCAACCTGTTTTGTCAATTTTCTTTCTCTCTCCTTTTTCAATTCCCCCGCCCAACTCTTTCTGCCCCTCCTTTTTACATTCCCCTTCTTGCTCTCCTCCTTTCTTCCAGTTAAATACAGACATTGCAGGTACAGAGGTTCCCCAGACACAAGAACCACGGCATTTCAACTAAACAATGGAATATGAGGGAGGGGGGAGAGAAACAAGCACAGGCTACATCTCCCTTGCAGAGCTTGGAATTTAAATCTGCAAGGGTCCCTGCACAGCAGCATTCAAGAAATGGCAGGGGACAGGGCATGGTCAGGAGCCAGGAGTAAGGTCTGACACTATGTAGATCATGTGATCCTGTCACCTTGGGGGTTGGGGTCTGATTAGATACCACAGAGCCTACTCCAAGCAGTGTTCTGCAGTAGCTGAAAGAGCAGCACCTAGGGAAGGGGAATTCTGGATCAGCCAAACTTGGTTATTCAGCCAGGCAGTGGATTTTGGTCTACACGCAGGAGCAATTTTCCATTGTTGTCACAAGTCCTCTGTAGCAAAGGAGAGGAGGAAGAAAATGCAAAGCGCTTGCTTCTCATTCCTGGCAAATTAAAAACGTGTTGAAAGTCCAGACCTAGCTCTTACCTCTCGCATGAGGGCCAGCTTCCTTTTCTCCAGGGAATCAGGAGCCCCCTGCCTCTGCTTCTTCCATTTTCTCTTCAACGCTCTCTCTTGTAGCTCCACGTGCACCAGTGCTTTGTTCTTTGACTTGTGTATCTCATGACGCCGCATCTACACAAGCATGGAAGAGAATCGGGTTCAAATCTGAGGAACAAGCTAAAGAACTCTTGCAAGCAGCAGGGCACCACCAGTGGGCTTTTTTTTCTTGGGTTTGCCAACTTATGCATTGGGTACACTGAAGTCAAGCTTAACGCTGGTGATGCCAATAATGTCACCATCTATGAATGTCGACTGCAATCACAGAGTTGGTCACTCAGTGAAGAACAAAAGTTTAAGTTACCTCACAGAACAAAGGGAAGGGGAAAATGTACATGTTCCCATCTGCCCCGCATTACTGAAACAACAGCAACAGCTTTAACCAACTGTCAAAGAAATACTGGCACCCAACACACTGAAAATAAGGCAAAATGCTGGTGTTGAGTATCAGCATCTCCACCCTCTGAATGGGATGCATGTATCCAATTCAGATTAATAGCACATTTAGAATATTAGATTCTCACAGGCCTCCCAGACACCTTGATAAGTTACAGAATTTAGAGACTGAAGAGAGAAAAATACTTATGTCATCAAGACTAGCTTCCTCACACAAGATATAATCGTAAATGAGTACAAACCCCTTCATTGTACCCTCAACATTATACTATATATCAGTGCGGTCAACCGGATGGAATTGAACTCATACTTTGTGAAGAATAAGTAGCTCTACATAGCAGGAATAGTAGCAGTGGTATGAATCTGTTCAATCCCCCCAAGAATTAAGGAAATTCCAAGAATAAAGAACATATTTTTCAGCCCTTTCTGCAGTGAACATTTTGAAGGTTAAACTCATCCACGGGAAAGTTTTCTTTGTTGCATCACCCCATAGTGGAAAACATTCTAAAGGGATCAACTGGAAAATATATCAGAATATTGGTTAAAATAAGATGGCTGAAGGAGACGTTAAGCAGATAAGCACCGCTACTAGAAGGTGCTGCTGTTGATATAGTTATTAGCGGTAAGAGCTATATTTTAAAATACATTTTGGTGGGTAGGGAAGGGAGATAAGATGTTACAAACAAAATACCCCATATAAATAAAATGAAATATCTACCCTAGATGACCAAGTAGATTGCCTCTATTCCATACTAGGACAATGACTGATTTTTGACTTACCATGTCCTCAGGAGTTGCACGATGCACTGTTAAATCATGGACAGTACTCTGAAAAAAGAAACAAGAGAAAACAACAAATACAAAAACAGAAGTGGAATCAAGCATTAATTTTTCTTGTAATAACCCCATTGTTTTGCTCTTTAAGTTACTAAAATAATCAGCCCTGCTTTTTAGAGGCAAGTGTCTGTTGATAAATAGAACAGAGATGCAAAAGACAATCTGTCATAGTATTCCATCAAAAAACTATTTAAAAAAAATATTAACTTTGCATTCAAAAGTCAGGCAATGACAATATTAAGGTAGCCCTACTACAGGACAGACCCAATGAAGAAAACAACAGAACACCACTGGCTATCATCTACAGCCCCCAGCTAAAATCTCTCCAACACATCATTAAGGATCTACAACCTATCCTAGAAGATGATCCCTCACTTGCTCAAGCCATGGAAGGCAGGCATATCCTTGCTTACAGACAGCCCCCCAACCTGAAGCAAATACTCACCAGCAACTGTACACCATACAACAAGAACACTAACCCAGGAACCTATCCCTACAACAAACTCTGTTGCCAACTCTGCCCGCACATCGACTCTAGTGACACCATCACAGGTCCTAACCAACTCAGCCACACCATAAGGAGTCATTCACCTGCACATCTACTAATGTAATATATGCCATCATGTGCCAGCAATGCCTCTCTGCCATGTACATTGGCCAAACCGGACTGTCACTATGCAAAAGAATAAATGGACACAAATCAGACATAAAAAATGGTAACATTCATAAACCAGTCGGAGAGCACTTCAATCTCCCAGGACACTCTGTAGCTGACTTGAAAGTTGCCATACTTCAACAAAAAACTTCAAAAACAGACTTCAAAGAGAAACTGCAGAGCTAGAAATCATCTGCAAACTTGACACAATCAAACTGGGTCTAAATAGGGACTTGGAATGGTTATCTCATTACAAGAAGTAATTGTCACTGCTCACACATTCTCACCTTCTAATCAATGGTTAGAGTAGTTGAGGCCTATTCACAACTGAATGAACTTTGCTTATACCTACCTTCCCTACTGTTGTTCCTTACCCTTGGATGTGTGTGTGTGTGTGTATATATATATATATATATATATATATATATATATATATATATATATATATATATATATATATATATATATATATACACACACACACACACATACATACATACACACACACACATACACACACACACACACACACACACACATACACACCTCCTATCTGATTTCTATTCCTTACATCTGATGAAGTGGGTTACAGCCCACGAAAGCTTATGCCTGCAGAAATTAAATTTGTTAGTCTTTAAAGTGCTACAGGACTCTCGTTGTTTTTGCTGTATACAGACTAACACGGCTACCCCTCTGGAACTTTTCATCCTAAAATGAATGCCTGTGGAATATTCTCTTCAGGTCTGTGCATTCCAATACCAGAAAGATTTGCACCACAAACTGGACAGATTTCAGAGTGTCAGGGGACTGGAGAGATCAAATTACAACGAACAGATTATGGGTCCGATCCTGAATTCACTAGAATCCAATGGGGTCAGCTCCATTTACTTTGATGGTTCAGGAGACGGCATTAGACGAGACAAACACGTTTACCTTGGCGAACCCAGAAAGGCGCTGTCTAGACTGGGATTTAACGGTGTGATGCTAGCCGATCCATTTTTAAACTCTAGCACAGACACGGTCCAGGGCATTAAATGTAAAATGAACTGCTCAAGTCAAAACCTGCGCTCGCCCTACTTCACCCAGGCTAAGGTCACACTTTAGCTGGCAGGCGTGGGCCATGCCGCAGACAGATCAGTACAGCGACACTGCCGGACCCCCAGTGCAGACGCATTATATCCGGATCGACATTTGACTGTCCGTACAGCAGCGCCACCTCCCCGGACGTGAGCGGTGCCGAGAGACGCTCTCTCCCCCGGGCAGAGCTGCTGCCAGCCCGGCACAGCCGGTGCCGGTGGCGGTGGGGTTTCCATGCCCCCGACCGGCCCGGCCCGGCCACGCCAGCGCAACCTTGGGCTGTAGATCTGCAGTCAGCCCGAGGGGGGGGAGACGCCGCCGTTCCTGGGTCCTCCTCCGCCACCCGGCCCGGCCCGGCCCGGCCCCGCCGGCCACGGCCACAGCCCCCGCGGAGGAGGAGGAGGCCTCCCGAGCGAGGATGGCAACCCGGGGGAGGCAGCACGAGTCACAGGAGAAAAGGAAACGGAAGTGGGCGGAGGCAGGCGGCGGAGCAGACATAAATACCCGCCCGGGGGACGCCCCCCACCAGGGACCGGGTCAGTAACAAGTGGCGGGGGAGGGCCCGGGCCCGGCACTCGGGCTCTTCTGTCCGCCTCCATCCCCAGCCCGGAGCCCGCTTCCCCCCGCCATCGGTTGGCCCAGGCCCGTGCCTCAGTTTCCCCAGCGGTGCGGGGGGCGGGGCTTCACTCACATCCCAGGCCAGCCTGGGCGGCGGCGGCGGCAGCGGCTTCTTCACCTTCGGCGGCTTCTTCCCCGAGGCGCGGGGCCGCGTGACCCTGACCAGGGACATGGCGGGGGCCAACTCCGTCCCGGGGTGGGAGGCGGCAGGACCCGGGGAGGCCGGGCAGGAAGCGCCGCTCTGGAGGGCTCGTGCCGCCGCCGTTAGGTCGGGGTTGGCTTCATCCCCCTGACCCCGCCCCCAGCGCGAGGCCGCGCAGCGGGTCCGCTCCTCCCGCCCGTCGCCAGGGAAACCCCGCCCCGCCGCGCGGCCATCGGGCCCCGCCCCCGAGCATGGAGGGACGGGGCCTTGACCCCACCCACTGCCCCCCCTGCACCCCACTGACCCTGGCCGCTTGCTGTCTCCTGTGCACGCTACTGACCACCCCACCCACGCTACTCCCCATCCCCTGTGCACCCCACTGACCCCACCCCCAGTTCCCGCTGCCCCAGTGCGCTCCCCCCAGTGCAGCCCACTGCCCCCCATGCATAGTAGCCATTGCTCCTATATACCCCCAGGATATCCCCCTGACCTGCCATCCAAACTACCCACTTCACCAGTGTACCCCCCACTTTAGTAACCATCCATCCTCACTGCCCCTCTGTACCCCACCCCAACAACCTGCTGTTTTCCAGTGCCCCCACAACTCTCATCAATCCTCCCCACTCCACCCTGCATTCTCACTGCTCATGCTGCCCTGGATGAGCCCCAGCCCCCATTGATTCTCCACCCTGTCCCAATACACCCGATCTCAACCCCACTGATCCTGCTCATATCCTCTCCAGCCTCATTCCTGCCCACCGGCTCAGCTCCCCCCTCACTGCTCCCCACCCAAATTACCAGGCCCCTCTTCCTCACTGTCCACACCAGTCACTGTCCGTCCCCCCACTATTCCCAGCCCACCTCACTGCCCCCATTCCACACATCACGCCCTCTCACTGTTCACTGGGGGGGCATAAGAAGTAAAGCTCTAAGGGTATGTCTAAGGAAAGAAACAAACAAGATGAGAGATGTTAAATGACCAAAACAATCAGATACATACAAACGACTTCAAAGTCCATATCTATCAGATTCTTAGCAATATTGCAGTTTGCAGGCTTGTACAGTTCTGGTGTACAACCAGTACCAGGGTGGGTCTCAGTCCTTTGTTTCACAGCTTCAGATGTAGAGTAGTTAATCAGGAATGAAGACAAAATGGAGATGGTTAAGCCGCATTTTCTAGTTTCTGCCATGTGGCTTGTACATGCTGTATTTCAAACTCAAGATCATAGCACATGGGCAGGGAAAAGCTCTTAGAGTTCCTGTTCACAGGAATATCCCTACATCCATGTCCTGATTACTCAGAGGCATAGCTCCTGGCTTCTCTGCCTGGGTGCATTGTGTAGCTGATGGCCCTTGATTGGCTCTCAATCAGGCTGGACAGTGCTGAGGCTAATCTGTTGGGGAGTGTCACCCAGTAGCACAGCACAAGTTTTAGATACAGAAATATCACACATATATTCATAGCTTACAATACAAAGATGATACACACACATATAGATCAGCGTATCATATTCAGTAAATCACAACGTTTCCAGTGATACCTTACATGGCATATTTTGCAAGATCTGTTGTAATTTTGCAATATTGATATAGATAATATTATAAATGGTCATCCCTAATCCAGACAGCATCACAATGACCTCTAGAGGTCCTTTCTAGTACTACACTTCTATGATTCTGTGTCACAAATTGGGGGAGTGAGTGGTAAATAACAACAAAGACAGCTTAGTGAAACAGAATGATCTGTATTGCTTGGTAAGCTGGGCGCAAGTGAACAATATGTGTTTCAATATGGCCAAAGGTAAATGTATACATCTAGGAACAAAGAATGTAGGCTGTAGTTACCAGAGAGGGTACTGTATCTTGGGAAGCAATGACTCTGAAAAAGACTTGTGGGTCATGGTGGATAATCAATTGAACATGAGCTCACAAGTGCAACTCGGTGGCCAAAAGGGCTAGTGCGATCCTTGAATGTATAAACTGGGGAATATCGAGTAGAAAGGTTATATTAACTCTGTATTTGGCATGACCAATACAGGAACATTGTGTCCAGTTTGGTATTCACAGTTCAAGAATGATGTTTAAAAATTGGAGAGGATTCAAAGAAGAGCCATGAGAATGATTAAAACATGCCTTATAGTGATAGATTCAAAGAGCAAAATCTGTTTAACATAGAGGAGGTTAAAGGGTGACAGGCTGCAATCACAGTCTGTAAGTACCTACATTTGGAAACCTCTATTAGAGAGGGTTCTTCAATCTATCAGACAAAGTTATAACAAGATCCAATGGCTGAAAATTGAAGCTAGACAAATTCAGACTAGAAATAAGGTGCAAATTTTAACAGTGAGAATAATTAACCATTAGAACAGAGATCCTCCATCACTGGCAATTTTAAATTAAGACTGGAAGTTTTTCTAGAAGATGTTCAAAGAGGAATTAATTCAGGGAAGTCCCATGGCCTGTATTATGTAGGAGGTCACACTAAGGTCCAGTTTCACAAAGGGATGTAGGCATCCAACCTCCAGATTTAGGTATGTCTGTGATCCACAAAATCCCATTCAGCTGCTGCGTAACTCTGTAGGTATCTACATTTTTACTGTATAAATTTGTTAGGTGCTTAAGTTTCTCCCACTAGGCATGCACATTGCTGCCTCACTTTGGACATCTGAGCTCCAGCAGGATCCTCAAACCAGGTGAAGATAGGCAGAGAAATGCCTTATGCTTGTCTTGTCTGAGGTACCTGACCTAGTAGAAGTGAGCTGAGTACACCTCTTGGATCAGGCCCTATTCAAAATCAGAAGGAGGAGGAACATCCGTCAATAACTTTTAGTCCAGCAGTTAGTGCACTCACCTGGAATGTGGGTGACCCGGGTTCAATTTCCCCATCTGCCTGAGGAGAAGGAGAAGGTAAGATCTGAACAGGCATCTCCCACCTTACAAAAGAGCACCCTAGCCACTGGCTTATAGGATATTCTGATGTAGGGCTCTCTCAATCTCTCCTACAGCAATAGGCAGCAGCTGAGCAGGGCTTTTGTGAATGCCACTGGCGCCTGGATGTGGGACTTGGGTCTGGTCTACACCACAGAGTTAGGTTGATACAAGGAGCTTATGTTGACCTAACTATGGAAGAAGTGTCTACACTTAAATTTCACTCCCACCGATGTAACTGCCCCATTACACCAATTTAATAACTCCACCTCCATGCGTGGCGAAGAGTCAAGTTCAATACAGCTAGGTCGACGCTGTGTCAGGGTGGACACTGCATTGCTTATGTCGACTGTTACTGGCTTTCAGGAGCCATCCCACAATGCCCCACACTGACAGTACAATCTTGGTGAGGACACGCACCTCCGACACAAGGATCAAAGTGTAGACTCGCACAAGCAATGTAATTACTGAGGCAGCTGTATGCCAACGTCTGAATCTTGTAGTGTAGACATGGCCTTAGACACTTAGAAGAGGAAGCTAGGTGCATAAGTCCCCCTTATGAATCTGGCCCAAAGTAACTTTCAATCATTTTTCTCTTTATTGCTTCATAATCAAGTTCTGTCTCACTTACCCAGGCCATGTTTACACCACCGAGGGAAGTCAACTTACTTTAAGTCGACTTTCAGCAGCCAATTTTTAGAAGTCGCAGCAGCGTGAACATACTACACTGTTTGCACAGGTCTCGTGCATCCACACTCACCACGCTTATTTCGACTTTCAAAGCAGTGCAATGTGGGTAGCTATCCCTCGGTGCAACTAGCCACGGTGGTTGCTGGGCGAGTGTCATTGTCCCATGATGCAGCGCTGCTTCCCTTCCCCCCCTCCCTAAACAAACAGGAAGAGTATTTTCGCGCCTTTTTTTTACTCCCCACGCTCGCCATTGCTGCAGAGACATGGAGCCAGCTCAACTCTGCACTATTATTGTGAGCGTCACAAATACATCACGGCTTATCATCGAGTATTTTCGAAGTAGAGCAAGAAGCTGAAGCACAGACAACAGTGATGCTACCAAGGCTGCCCTGCTACAAGCCATTAAGCAGAACAATTCCCGATTGCTGCAGGCTGTAACGGATCATCTACATTCCGTGGAGCGCCAGTTCTGGTGCAGGGAAACCAGCACAGACTGGTGGGACCGCATCGTTATGCAGCTGTGGGATGATGATCTGTGGCTGCAAATCTTTCGTATGCGAAAGGCAACTTACCTGGAACTGTGCTCGGAGCTGGCCCTGTCCCTGAAGCACATGAATACTCGCTTGAGACAAGCTCTGACGGTGGAGAAGAGAGTCACCATCCCTCTCTGGAAGCTGGCAACCCCCACTGTTACCGCTCGGTTGGGAATCAATTTGGAGTTGGTAAATCTACAGTGGGCATCGCTGTGATTCAAGTATGCAGGGCCATCAGTAGATTTCTGCTATGAAGGCTACTGACTTTGGGAAATGTGCAGGACATAGTGGAGGGGTTTACCACAATGCGGTTCCCAAACTGCTTGGGGGCCATTGATGGGACGCACATCCCTATCTTAGCGCCTGCCCACCTCGCAACCGAGTACATAAACCGCAAGAGGTCCTGCAAGGCCTTGTGGATCACAGGGGTCATTTCACTGACATCTATGTGGCGTGGTCTGGGGAGGTGCATGACGCACACGTATTTCGTAATTCGGGGCTATTCTCTAATATGCAGGGAGGCACTTTTTTCCCCGACCAAAGAATTCACATCGGGGGTGTGGAAATGCCCATAGTGATCCTAGGGGATCCTGATTACCCCTTGCTCCCTCGGCTAATGAAGTTGTACACCGGGCACCTTGACAGTGACAAGGAGTGTTTTAATAACAGGTTAAGCAGTTGCAGAATGGTTGTAGAATGAGCCTTTGGGCGTTTAAAGGGTAGATGGAGGAGTCTCCTTACTAGGCTGGACATGAGTGAGAAGTACCTCCCTTCGGTGATATCTGCGTGCTGTGTTCTTCATAATGTGTGTGAAGCGAAGGGTGAGAGGTTCCCCCAGGGTTGGGCTGTGGAGGCAGAAAGACTGGCCGCCAATTATGAGCAACCAGATGCCAGCACTACGCTGAGAGCTAACCATGGAGTGCTTTGCTTTAGGGAAGCTTTGAAAACCAGGTTCTGCAATGAGATGCAGGACTGATTTCTGTTCCTGGATGTTGTTTACCTTTGGTGAACACTTGCCCCCCCCAATCAATATCTGTGCCCGCCAAATCCCTCCCGAGCAAGATATGATTTAATAAAGAAACGTGTTGAAATGATGCAAACTTTTATTTATGAACATTCAGTCATGGGGGAAGCGGGAGAATGTCCATTCACTGTCTCAAGGGGTAGGGTGGTAGCTTGCTGGCCAGCTGTCAGCGTGTCGGCTGCTGCTTTCTGCTCGCCTCCACCAGGGTCTCCTCCGAGTCTCCTCCGAGACCTTTTGGGGGCAGGGGAGGGGTAGGGCAGCAAAGCCCTCGGTTGAGGAGCATTATGGAGGGGCTACAGCGGGACTCTGTCCTGCCTCCGCTCCTCCTGAAGCTCCACAAGCCGCCACAGCATGTCTGCCTGATCCTGCATGATTTGCAGCATCTCCTGCGTGGTGCTGCGATCATGCTCCATCATTTCTCTGAGACTCTTCCTGTCCATGTCCATGTTCTGGGATAAGGTCAGCTGCCACTCTCTGAGCTCTGTCTCTGCGGCAGCTGAGGCGTTCACGAGCTCGCCAAACATGTCGTCTCTGGTTTTTTTCCCCCTCTTTCTAATCTGAGAAAGTCTTTCCGCAGCATTTCTTGAGGGTGGGGCCATGAGCGATATCAGTTTCCTGAGGGTCACGCAGGAGGAAAGGGAAGATCTGCTGCACACCGTGGGGTATCAGCTGTGTTCAGCCATGAGGCAGGCTCCCTTGATTGCAGTGTGGCTCGGCAAAGTATCTTACCATGGAGGGAGGAACAGGGCAGCCCTCCCCAGAAAACGTCTGCAAAGGATAACAGATTACCTACACTAAAGTTTCTGTGAGATATCAACTGATGATTATGGGAGCATACCTCATCACATAAATAAACTGTCCCCTGGGTAACCCCCACTACAGTCACCGAAACGCCTGAAATCCCCTTCCTGCCTCCCACCCCTCAATGTAAAAGGACAGAACTGCTAAGAAGAAAAAAACCTCACCAGGTGTGCCTTCCCCGGGATCATTAGCGCTGTCCTGTGTGCTGCTGGACTGCTCGGGGGTCAGGAATACGTCCTGACTTTCAGGGAGAATGGACACCCCGCTCTCCTGAACCCTGCTCTCCTCAGCCTCCTCCTCCTCCTTGTCCATGGAGTCCTCATCATTGTCCATGGACCGTGACCTAGCGGGGGTATTGATGCTGCGGGGCGGCACCATGGTGGGATCGCCACCGAGAATTGGGTGCACCTCATCGTAGAAGCGGCATGTTTTGGTCGAGGAGCCAGACTGGCTGTTAGCTTCCCGGGCTTTCTGATATGACTGACGCAGCTCCTTGATCTTCACGCGGCACTGCTGAGCGCCCCTCTGGTGTCCCTCCTCCAGCATGTCCTGAGATATCTTCCCATAAATGTCCAGATTCCTTTTGCTGGCTCTGAGCTGAGCCAGAACGGACTCCTGGCCCCACAGCCCGATGAGATCTAAGACCTCTGCTCGACTCCATGCTGGAGCGCGTTTGGGCTTTGTAGTAGCCATGCGGAGAACAGTGACAAAGCTCTCTCCACGCTGGCAGCACAGGAAATGAAAATTCAAATCTTCCCGGGGCTTGAGGGGAGGGGACTTTTCCTGCTAGCGTGACCAGTGAACAGCACAGCGCGACTGTCCAGAGCCGTCAAACGTGGCATTGTGGGATACCTCCCGGGGGGCAATTAAGTCAATTTAAGCGAAATTGTGTCTATACTGACACTAAATTGAACTAACAAATTCGAATTAGGCGCTATGCCACTTGCAGAGGTGGTCTTATTAAGTCAACTGTTGCCGCGACTTAATTCGACTTAACAGTAGCGCCAGTGTAGACGCAGGTGTACAGAGGTCGACGTAAGTGACTTTACGTCAACCTAAGTCGCCAGTGTAGACCACTATCCTCCAGAGGTGTGTACATGCCAAGTGTGAAGTTCCAAAGCAGAGCAAAAACGACTAAACAAGATTTTTTAAAGCACAAATCAGTTCTCCCCCTACACTTGCATAACTAAAAACTAGCGAGACAGATTTTTTCCCAACATAAAAATTCGCTTTTGCATTGACACTAACCATGAGAAAGTTTATGTTGAGACAACTTTAAGCAGGTAAAAACAAGGGTTGGGATGGATCGCCCAACTCAGTATTAACTGTAACATTGCTACCAAAATACTGTCATAAAAGAGAACTCATGCTTTGCTAGGGTGAAGAATTGCAGGCGTAACACCGACTTCGTAGCATGTTGTATTTATCATTGTAGGTGCTTCTGTCATGGCTCCATTGACGGGGCATCCCAGCATGACATACTGTGTCTATCTGAATTATGCCTGTCCCCTGGGGGAGAACTTTGCCCTTTCTTTACAAACGTACCTGATTTCCAAATGGGGGTTTGTAATTCTCAAATGAAGAGATGCTAGAGAAGCACGAGGTCTGCTTACAATGTCAATGACAAGGTCGCTGCAAATGGTGTTTTGAGTGGCAATGTGAGATGTGTCCTAAAACCATTTTGCATTTTCCCTGTTTTGTTTTTAAATGAGGGCTCTTGGTGACTTCTAATAACCTGAGCTTAAATTGTGTCCTCTTTTAAATGAGGGCTCTTGGTGGCTTCTACATAACCTGTGACTGAGCTTAAATTGTGTCCTCGTTTAAAGACCGGATTCAGAATACAAACCGTGTAGACTCACAAAGGGGCGCTGATGTAGTTCAGATCTTCCTCTCAGCAGAAGCATCCTCGTGAAACGTTCCCGACCTGTCCAAAAGGCTGGACTAGACTTCTGCTGCCTTTCAAATGGCCCGACCCCTCTCTCGATCTATCTCGTGTTGGGAACCAGCTTTCCCTTCGAAGTACCAGGTGGCCCTGAGCAGAAACGAGAAAGGCTGAAGGCTGCAGGCGCGGACACGTTGCAGTTTCTCTCTCTCTCTAGCGCAGCAGGGTGGAAAAGATCGCATTGAATCATTGGTTTCCAGGCCGGCTACCTCCAACCAGGCAGCAGCGGTGGCGGGGCAGCGTTTCCGAGCTCCGATTTAGAAGAGGCTCCTCCGGCTATGTCTACACGTTGTATAAAAGCTCGCGCTGGTAAAAGAAGCGGGGCCGTGGGCCGAAGGCAGGTCCTGTCCTTGGCCGTTTCCTGTTTGAAAGCAGGTACCTGCCGGCGCGGTTCTTTCCTGGATGTGTTTCGCTCGGCTCGGCTAAGCCGCTGGCGGAAATCTAGCGCCGGGATGCCTGCGGGGGATTGGGCGTGAGCTCCGGGCCGTTCCAGGCCAGGTTAACGCGTGTCCCCGGGGTACCGAGCGCGGCGGGCAGGGGGAAGCCACTGGGGGACAGGGTGGAAGAAAACAGCCCTGGGACCGATTTCGCGGAGGAAACCCGCTTTGGTGTCTTCTCCCTCCCGGCGGGGAGAGATCGGGGCTCCGGGGGGGAGGGGTTGGCTCCCCAATTTCCCACGCAGGATTCCCCCCCCTTTAACTCTGCCTTTCGCTGGATCGCCGGGAAATCCGCGGCTCGCGGGGGGAGAAGCGAGCCGCAGCCTCCCCGGGGGAGGAAGGGAACGCAGGCGGGGGGAGGGAAAGCAGCCCGGCCCCTCTCTCCATATGTCCGCAGGGTGCCCCCGGCCGCGGCTGGCCAGAGCAGCAGGGGATGGGGGGGCCGGGGAGCCCGGCGCGGCGCTGTAGCCGGCCTGCGGCTGCCGGCGGCTTAAAAGGCGGCGTTTGCATCCCAGAGCTCGGCGCTGTCCGCGCGGGACCATGAGCGGCTTCGCCCGGCTCTGCGGCGTGTCCTGGCTGCTCGGGGCGCTGAGCCTGGAGCTGCAGCCCGGGCCGGACACCAGCCGCCGCCCCGCCGCCGCCGCCCGAGCGGCCGAGTTCGACCGGGTCTACACCGGGAGCGTGAGCATCAGCCGGGAGGCGATCTACGCCTTCAACCGCACCAGCCAGCCGGGCCAGGTAAGGGCCGCCCCGCCCGGGGTTAAACACGCCTTCGCTGCCCCGCTGTCAGGCTTAATGAAGACCGCATCCCCCCCCCCCCCGCCGCGCTGGATCTAAACCCCGGCTAAGGTGCCGGCGGTGCGGGGAATGCGGGTTCCCCAGCACACCATCGCTCCCCCCGCAGGCGGTGCGTGCTCGCTAACCCCCTCTCCCGCCTTGCATTCGCTTCCCAGGCATGTATCTGTGCCTATGTCCCCCCCCCCCCATGTCGCTGTCCTTTGCATGTCCCCCCCCCCTTTCTGTAGCTGACGTTGTGACGATGGGACCATCTATCCCACCGGCACGTCTCCGCCTTCCCTCTGGCTCCCTTTCAACCCTGATTTCCCCAGCACAAAAGCAGCTACATCACCTCGGTTTGTCTGGCCAGGAGGGCAGAAGTGACCGGCTTCAATTGCGTCAATTGCCGCTCTCCTGATACCAGCTGGGCTGGTAATTGCGTTGGTGTCGCTCGGAGTAGGCAACACAACCGGTTTGTTTAACCGTCCCTGCGCTCAGACGTGTGCTCAGGTGGTGTGGGAATTCAAGAACTGGTGCGTGTGCGAAACGTCCGTGCACTCCGCTCGTGTTAACGTGTAAGTAAGCGAGCATTCTCTGAGCCGAGCCCACCCTGCACTGTGGCTTTTATCTAAGAAGTCCACAAAATGTGATCCTTCCCATAGAATGGTGGTTTCCAGCCTTTGGTCCGTGGGCCCTGGGCGTCCCCAGACTGTCTAAGATTTCCAAAGAGGTGGTACCTCCATTGGAAAATGTTTAAGGCTTTGTAAATGGAAAAAAAGGTTGACAACCACTGTCCTAAAGCATACCAAAATGGCCAGCCGTGTCCTGTCTTCAGTTGTACAGGACCAGAGAGGATAAGGAATATTTTTAAACTATATTTCCAATGCTTTGTAATGAGACCAAACCGATATTGATGTATGCTAACAAAAATGGATTTTTTTTGTAATAAACCATCGCACTCTGGAATATGAAGTAATCCAGCACTGTATGGCTTTCCCTGCCTTCTCCTCCGCTTCCTCTTCCCACTCCAGAGGGTTATGTAATAAAACATAGCCAACATTAAGGCTACAATGCTATTTCAGCATTTTGTTCATGTCCATGAACTAACCAAGTTCTGCTCTCCTGCTTCATGGAAGCACTGGTTTTAGGAGACTGCGTGCATGGATAAGCAATAAGTGTTATTGTAGGGTCTTTTGCTAATTGGTGATCTGAGCTATGCTTCCGAGGTTATTTGGTACTATGACAATGAAGCCATATAAGAGCACAGCTAGCCAAGTAAATGCTGCAGTGTGAGGGGTCTGTTAGCAGAGAACCCAGGTTTAGTGATTTCAGTTAATTCCTTTTACTGAATTATTTCTAGTATGTTCTAAAGGCATTCATGGCTCTACAACCTTTAAAAATAGGTCCATTGGCAAGAGTGTACTAATCAGGATAGGCAAGCAGCCTGTGTTAAATCCCAGATATTTAACAAACTCTCTGATGCATCCCAAACCCACCTTCTATTTTCATTCCATTGTAAGAATTCAAAGGCTCCAGGCCAGCTCCTGCAATTAGAGAGAGCCAGCAAGTTCCAGACTCCATTGCAGCCCTGTTCCAAAAATCCAGCTTTATGCCCCATCAGACTCCAGCAAAAAGATTTTTTGCACTGACGTTAAACCCAGGGGGAACCCCTGACATTCAGTAAGATGGAGAATTGTGGATACTTGAAACTTGACTTTAGTTACTCCACTTTTAGTTTTGGGGTTTTTTTAAATTCTTCGGACACTGCCCTGGACATACACTGCCAACATCTGACGGGAACTCTACTCTGTGGGAAGGAAAGTCATGTTGAAAACCTCCTTGTCTAAGAGGCTTCTAATGGGAGGAGAATAAACCCAGCCCAGCATCTGGTGAGCTTGAGTTTATTGAGCCAGAAGACCTACAGCTGCTGTCATCAATTAACCTTGTCAGTATCCCCTGAAAAACGCTGACTGGCTTATTAGGGGTAATTGGCATTAGACATCTGTTTCCCCCCAGAAGGTGGGGATATTAACCAGCAGCAGAGGCAGCACTAGGGTCAATCAAATGCAGGTTCTTGAGCACAGCTGGGTGTACAGGTGCCTGCATTTGTTCCCATAATTGATTCCGAAAGCTAGGTCTGTCCTAGGTTATTTGTGGTCTCATTTTTGAGTGGGTTGTTGGTTGGAAGGAGGCTTCACTTTAAATTGAGACTTTCCTCAGGTGGGCAGATTCCTTTTGTACCTAGTCAACAGCTGCACGGTAAAGAAACCTTTCAGGATTTTTTAGCCCATTATGAACTTTGGCTCAGTGAACCTTGAGTCTGAATAGCCTTCAGGGTTCAGACAGTACTAAAAATAATACAGCCGAGTTAACCTCCTGGTAGCGTACAAGTCCTGTGGAAGTTTGACTTAATATTCATTCCTCTTCAACAATCTCCCCTGTCCCCAAAGTGCCTCTAGGTGGTGAGTCAGATAAACTTAGCCTTGGTGTTCCTCCTGCATTTCCCCATTGGTTGTCTACCATCCATTCAGATGTATTTTGTGTTCTGGCCTCCTCGCCAGAAGCTCTTCACGCCTTGAGATGGAAACTGATCAGGGCCCACAAATCTTCTGTGTGGATGATTAATCCTAGTTATGGGAAATCTGTGTTGAGTGCAGAAATACCTTACTCCTGGAAGGACTGCAGAGGGCAAATGTGATCCTACCTGGCTTCATCTGGCCCCCTACCCCCAAGGGACTCCTATCCCCTTCAGCCTGCTGTGGGAGGATACACTAAGCAGGAGACAAACATTCACAGAGGCAATGTAATGATGACAAGACATGTGGGTCAACGTATGCCCCAGCAGCCTTTGCGTAGGCTCCAGTCAGTCGTGCCCAGCATTGTGGCTCCTAGGGTGCATATGCCAGCCAGCACACTGGGCTATAGGCAGCTGGGGAGATGGGTTTAGAATTCTCTTACGCTCTTGCTGGGTGGCAGACTGGGAGCAGGACCATTGTATCTAGCTGGTTCCCCCGACACCTCTCTGGTTTGCAGAAAGGACTTGGGCCTGACTGACCTCAAGAGACTTGACTGCCTAGCTAGTCACTCCCTTTCCACACCGTGCATAGACATGCATGGGGAGAGGAAGAGGCAGCTCGTGTAAGACCTACATCTCTCTCTCTCTCTCTCTCTCTCTCTCTCTCATGCATGCAGAGTCTAGTGGCTGTAGCACATGGGAAGATGGTTCTATTTCTGGCTGTGCAGGAGAGTGGCTTGTGAGACCTTCGGCAAGTCACGCTGCCTTTCTTCACTCCGTTTCCCTGTGTGTAAGATGGGAATAACAATATCTAACAGTATCTAACAGGTTGTGTAATGGCCAGCATTGTAACTGATTTCCATTAGTCCGGCCTCCATTGGAAAATAAACTTCTAAGCAACCCAACAAAAGTATGCCACCTATAGCCTGTGATACGACAAAGACTTGGCCACCTTCCTCTTTGTATTTGCCAGCTGGAATTTAGGCCCCAGCCTTACATATGGACCTACCTAGGCAGATCCTTGAGCCCACGTGGAGCCACAGTGAAGGAGCCCCCATGTATCACATTGCAGGATCAGACCCATCTATAAAATGCTGTTAGTCTTTTTGACAGTAGCTTAGGAATGTGTGCCAAATGGTGATGTTAACGTACAGCTCTCATGCGGTGCTCTCCTTGACTTAACTACCCTGGCTGCATTGTCCGTCAAAAACCGAGTCACGTCACCCGAGGAAAAGGTAGAAAGGCACCAAGCCACAGTGCCTGGAAGCGTGCTGGCAGGTGCTGTGCAGACTAGCCTGGTTAACAGGCACGTTGTTTTGCTTCTCTGGAGGGGGACTGAGTGGAGCAAGCTACTCTCTCCCACCCCTTTGCTTGCTTTCTCCTGGACTTGGCTGCGAAAGGGCCCAACCACTTTGTCCAGCTTGGCTGGAGGGCCAGGTTATTCCTGCCAACAGAGGGGAAGCAGCACAGAGCCAGAGGGAAGCTGACAGTGACTGTACTTGATTGGCAGAACTAAGTCACAGGTAGCCACAATGGGAAGGGCGGAGCTTAGAATAGCAGCACGTCTATTTTTCCAATACAAGCCCTGAAAAATTACACTGTTCTGGCACTGGAGGAACCAATGGGTGTTTGGTGCGATTAAAACACTTCTGCATCTACCTTTTTTCAAATAGAAAATATTAAAACCAAACAGAAACGATTCTTTCTCTGGCACAGCCCAGCCACACAAAGGGGAACATGGCCCCTGCCCCAAGGAGCTTCCAAAATAGTTATATGGCTGGAAGGCTGAGTAACAGACTCCCTCATCTGAGTTTTCCATGTAGCCTCTCTAGCAACTATAAAGAGGAAGTCCTTCATTGCGGTCTCCCCAGCAGCGCTCTGAAGCAGTTAACCTTGCCAGTTGCAGAGCTGTTTGTTTAATGTTGAACTGTTAATGTAAAAAATAATAAAACCCCAGTCATCACACAAGTGCATTCTGGCACAATACAGTCAAATAACTAACTAAGCCAGCTGTGTGCCCTGCAGAACTCCGGCCGGCAATTAGGTAAGTAAACAACTCAATGATTATCTTACTGAGTAAATGTGGCACAGAACCGTGATTCTCCTGTTTCCCACCCCTTCTGGATTAAACCTTTCTCCTGCGTGGCACTTGCGCTGGTGGTGCTGCTTCCGCATGGTGTGCTTGTCCAGATGGATGGGCTGGAGTAGCAGAGCCAGTTTTACTAAATCGTAGTCAAGTTTACTCTGCTGGTCAAACAGAGAATGCTCATGCAGCTGGTGAGAGAATCTGCCCCACTCCTCTATAACAATAACACAGGGACTTTGTGTAGAAAGAAACATGCCACAGTTATGAAGGAATTCAAGAGAGCTACCGTCTCCATCCCCATACATTCTTCCAGTCACCCAAACTGCATTAGTCATATTGTACATTCACCTGTAGTCTCTGGGAAGAGCTTTGACTACTTCCTTGCAAAGATTAACTCGGTACAGGACAGTCTTTTGATGAAGGAATAACAAGCTAGAACAGAAATCATAAACTCACCCTCCTTCACAGAGTTTGGACCAATTGCGCAGATGCATAAAATGGAAGCTCTGTGAGACATCTGGGCCATCATATGTGCCTCAGACCACTGGACATGGTGGCTAGAGAAATCCAGCAAAGAACAGCGGGGCCCACAACTGACCAAAATCCAGCCCTTCTTTTAGAGCTGGCAATTTATCTGCTGTACCCCCAAAAGAGTGTGAGTGTGAGGATTCTCGAGAAACCAAGACTCTGTGCTAATGATCTTGCAATCCATTGCCCTATCTCCAGCTTCCCTTTCCTGGGCAAACTCTCTGGATTCTGGAAACCTCCACTTCACCACAGTCTCCTAATATCCTGAACCTTTCGTAATCCAGATCTGGGCCAGCCCACACCCAGAGATGGTTCTAGTAGGATTAGTGGATGACGCTTCCCTTCTCCCTGCCCCTGTGGCTATGAACAGATACCAAACCTCAGCAACCATGCTGGTTGTCCTATCAGCAAGCTTTGGACAAAGTGCTCAGAGGCCAGCTACTGGATCAGGTCTCATTCAAAATGCTGCAGGTCATTGGAATGGGGGAATGGCTCCTGGGTCTCCCACCGCTGGACTATAGCGTTATCCCTGCACTCTCTCTTTGGCCCTATGACTCTTTAAGTAGTTATACCTAATGGAACAACTTCAAGAGGGGAGACTGGGGAAGCCCCACCTCAGAATAGGCCATAGCTCAGTGGTTCGAGAGGTAGGAGGCCTTAGTTCAAATGTTTTGCCCAATCAGGCAGAGAAGGAATTGAACCTAGGTCTCCCTCCTCCCCGTTGAGTGCTCTAACCACTGGGTTAAAGGGTATTAAGTGGATATAGGCACCAACACCACCCGCCCCCCATTTTGTGTGGAGTGAGTGAGGCATTCTCCCAAGAAATGCCTTATGCGCCTAACCGGCCTGACTCCAGGGGAGGGGTTCCCGGCTCACAAACAAAGATGGGCACCTCCCTGCAGCCCAGACTCAGGTGGCTAGCTCCATGGGTGGGGCAGGGCTTAGGATGCAGCCCTCTCATCAGCATCTCTCATTGGCTACCTTAGGCAGCTCCTGGCGTGCTGTTGGGTGGTGCCCATCTCTCCCCAGTCAGTGTACAGGAGCAGAGGGGACTGCAATTCATACAGTCTGTGCTCGTGTGGTTCCAGTGGATTTTTCTCTGGGCCTTAATGTTCGGCACTGCAATGCCCAGCATCACCCTGCTTACGTCCCTTCGTAGGTCCGGGCCTTTCACTCTGAGTCTATGTGGACTAGCAACAGGAAACACCCGTTTAAAGAGAAAGTAGGGGGGCAGAAATGTGATTCTGTAATCACGCCATCTTGGAGCTCCGTGTTTATTTTCCTGCAGTGACTTCCCACTCAGATTTAGGTAAATCGGACCAGCTGGTGGTGGGAGGAGGAGAAACGTTCTGCACTGACAGCCATAAGGTTCATCCCCCGCCACTGCTCCCTGGCGCCGCTGAGATGCATTTGAATTCTCTGGTTTCGGGTGCTCGAAAGCCTACGCTGCCTGTCTTTCTGGGACACTTCCAAACTGGGCCGAGGCTGTAGCACTGTCTCTTACCTGCTGAACTTTGTAATGCCAACAGCTTGTGTGTCTGTGCATGACAGGTGTGTTCCCTGCCTAGTGGTTTTGGCTTTGTGCCCTCCGCTTGTCAGGCCCTGGGCCAGGTGCTGTCGCAGGCTGAACTGATAGCGCTGGGAGGCTTCGGAATGGGAGGCTGAGCGTGGGTGTGGTGGAGAGTGCTCCTGGGCCTGCCTAGGCTAATGGGGATGTATTCAGGTGCTCCAGCATCTTCCGTTCCCACAAGATCACGTTTGAATGCCTGCAGTAGCCCTCCTGGGAGCTCCTTCCTGCAGCAGGAACTACTGCTCCTTTTTTCTCTCGCCAATTCCTGTGTCCATAATCTCCAATAGCCCCACAGCATTCGGAGCTGCGCTGGGCTAAACCAAGACACCCACCGTTGTTTGTTTACTGCTCCAGCAAGTTTTCCATTTCGACAAGAGTCCAGTTCAGGCTATTAACGATTGGAGCCACATTTGTCCCCGTAGCTGTGGGCGTTTGCAGTGGGACAATCTTTTTTTTTTTTTCCATTCTCTCTTGCTGAGCGTGACTTTCAAACACTTTTCTGATCCTGCTCCAGAGGAGATGGTGATAGAGTTAAGCTGTCAATATTTGTCTTTCCTCTCTTTTCATGACCCGTTTTACGTGGCACTCGCAGATCTCGCCCTTAGTCAGCTGCTTTACTTCTCCACCCGCCTTGAAACACAGACGCTGCTCACGTTCAGCAAATTAAAAAAAAAGAAGTACATTGGGCCCAGCTCTGACTGGTGCTGCAGCAATGGGGGTGCAGCAGACGAGCCGGACGAGCGTAGGGTAGAATTTTCCCAGCCAGTCCTAGCTCTGCTTCAAGAGGCCCTTGGGCAGTTCCTCTGTTATCACAGGCAAGTTGCAAGACCGGACCTAGCTGTTGGCGAGCATGCCCTGCCTGTTAGGACGTTGCTTTAAATCCAGCAATGGGCCATCCAACCCCCCACCATCAACCTGCATGTCGATTGCTCCTGGCAGGAATAATCTGTGCATGGAGCTGTGGCTGTCCAGAATGCAAGTGCCCAGTGATGCTTTTGTTTTGGGGGCCACTTTGGCACAGTGCCAGAATACGGTCCCCAAAAATGGAAACCCTCAACTGCTCATTTGTGGCAGGGGTTATTGGCATCTACTGGCTCCTTTTTACTTGTTCGGTAGAGCCTTCAGGAGTTGTATACGTCGAAAGACTTTACAGTCCAGGACCCCTAAAATTCTCCATGTCTTAAAATAACGAAGAATCTGAGGCCAGAAGTGGGTAGGGTTGTTTTTTGTTTTAAATAAGAATTCGGTGTTTCTGAACTGGATTATTTTTTACTGAGGCAGGACAGGATGTTGTAAGTGCACTGCTCTCTAGAGGTGATATCATTTGCTCGGTTCTTTTGTTTGACTTTCATCAGCTTACTTGCGATATCTTGAGGGAAGGCATTTGATCAGCGAAATCAGGAATTTAATAACTTTGTTTGGCGTTCTGTTCTTTTTATCTGTCCGCCTGGCACAGAAGCCAATTAAACATATGTGAGAGAGAGAAGGCGGATAAAGTAACTCTTGGTAAACTCTAGGGAAACATGGTAAAATCAGCATGTGCTCAATTGTGTAACTGTGAAGGGTTATGCTGGTATGAAGGATGCTGTATAATCGATAAACAATTTTGGTTTAAAAGGGTTTGAGGCTAGTTAAGTGTGGCATGCCCTAAGAAAGGAGATGCCAAATCTTGGGCACCATAGCCTACTGCCTATGCTTTCTGCCGATAGACTCTGCGTCTCCCAAGGATGTTACTCCTATCTCCGACAGATGAGGTAACACACTAGGCGTCTGTCTCCTATATACTAAAACACAGAACCAGAGCTGGACTGAGAATATGGAATGCATGACCAGGAGGAATAAAACTGACCACTAAGCTAGCCCCGCTCACACCCAAACGTAAACCCTGCCTCTTCGCAGCCAGGCTTTCCCCACAATAGCACCTTCATTCGCTGATTCAGTTGTTTAGAAACCAAACTCCCCCAGCCTGCTTGTTGGTGGCAGGGAAGGAAGAGAGGAAGTGAAGTCGCGTTTTGAGTAAAGGGAGGCATGCCACCTAGCCCTCATCACCACAGTAGCACGCGGCTGGATGGTCAGGAGCCTTCATTCATATCTGACCAGTTACTTAATATCATTGAAACAAAGACTCTGTTTTTGGGTTTTTCCTGGGCTTTTAATATAATGAAGATTTTGGTGGTGGGGGGCAGACAGGGAAGGTTGTAGCAGGGATGGGGCTACTTGTGTATATGGGGGCCTGTCTCTAGCCCTGTGGGGTCATCTGAATGAGCCACTTAAAATCTCCGTCATATTTTGTCGATCTCTCTCACGTTCAAATTGTCCCCCTTTTGGTCTGTGCGTCAGGAAGCAGCTGCTGTTGCGGGGGCTGCAGGGAGAAAGGTGAGACCTCTCTCCACCCCTTTCACTTCACAAATGTCCCCAGCATCAGAAGGAGATTGCATCTGCGATTCTGCACCGAAGCTAAAACCCTCTTTGCTACAGTGTACTGGCCTGTGTGCTGGGTCAGCCGGTGGGGGAGACCTTTCCCCTTTCCTCCACATTCTGGCAGAGTAATTACAGCAGCCATCGCAGCTCCAACACCTACCCCCTATGACGGGCAGGAGGCTCCACAGAGCGATCTTTACTCTGGGCGACACCAGAGTTTAGATTTCTGCCATCCAGGAAGTGTGCCCCCCATATAGGGGTGCCCCCAAGTCTTTCTCCCTCCCTGAATATGGGAACCACACCAGGGAGCCCTTTGTTCTGCAACAGGGGGAGGCAGGCTTTGCCCAATACTGCCTCCATGGCTCAGCAGAACCAGAGCGTGAGTCTAACTAGACCCGTGACAAGGTTTGTTTGCGCTGCTCCTGCTTCTTTTGGTGCTGCTGGGGAAATACCGCGGCCCTGGAAGCAGGGCGATCCCCCCAGCGGCATTCTCCAGCGTGAAGATGTCGGAGCCATGGGGCAGCTTTGCACTCCCTGAGCCTGGCACTGCAGGTGGCTAATCGCTTTCCCTAACTGAGAGAAGCAGTACAGGTTAGACAAGGGTGTAGCCGAGGAGAGGTCTGAGCTCCTGGGCGAGGTTAATTCTGCTGACTTTAGATAACGACATTAGGATTAATAATTTACCGAACTGCACAATCAAAACCGTGTAGAGGTCTGCGTTTGCAGACAAAGCCTTGTCAGGCAGGGAGACGCCAGCGTGTGGGTAGCTCATTCGTCCAGCTTTGACCCAGACAGTCCCCTTTTGGGGTGGTTTGTCACCCGTCTGCTAGTGAGATACAATCAGTCGTGGTTTTGCCTGGCAGTGGACAGGGGAATGCCAGTCTGAAAAGTGTTCTGCTCCACCCCTGCTGGCATGTCTTGCTCTTCTAACTGGCATCCTCCGTGTGGTGTGACCGCCTCTGCACCGGGCATGTCCAGTGACCGCAGCAGGGGTGGTTCCACATTATTTCCGGAAGTCCCGGAACCTCTGCTATTGCGGCAACGAGCGAGTCTTCACGCCAACGGGGTGCGAGGCAGGTTCAGGACTGCTGGCTTTTAAAAAGCACGCTAGCAAGCCGGATTCTGGGTGGCATGGTCAGGATGGCAGCTGGGCTGTCCAGTATTGCTCCAGCAGGGCTCGACCTAAACTGTAGCGTGAAACTCCAAAAGAATATAAGCAGTGTGTCGTCGGTAGAAATATGCTGAGCTGTGAAGTCTGTATCTACATCTCTCCTCTTACTGCAGTGTTTCTAGGATCAGATGGGAGATGCTCTAATGGCAATAGACCTCGGCCTCAGTTACTGACTCACTGAATGATCCTCCGTGTGGCCCTTCCCTTCCGTGTGCCTCAGTTTCTGCACCTGTAATATGGAGATAATACTTGCCGCATGTACGTGGCATCCTTTTAGAAAGGATTCCAGAGCACGCTGCCATCTGGTTATCGTACAAACTATGTACGGCAGAGGCAGACTAACGTTCTCAAACTGTGGCCAAGGACCACTGGTGTCTGCAGAGCACGTCCCAGTGATTCATGGAGCGGTGGCTGCCAAAGTTGTGATGCATCCGTCTCCAGGCAGTGATGGTTCCTGTTAGTGAGAGCCTAGTCCAGGTGTCTCTTGGATTTTCCTGATGTGTCTTTGACCAATTCCGCTTTCTTGGAAGGAAATCCATTTGTAATCAAATCTGCACAGGGCCTCAAAACTGGAGGGATCATAAAATCAAAAGGACAGAAGAGACTCCATAGTGACCTAGAGTGATGAGATTGGTGGAGAATGCAGACAACAGAAGATAATGTTAAAGTTAGTAAGCGTCTCCTGTATGTAATATTACTAGCTATTAATATTTTTACAGTATTACTGTAATATCCAAAGGCCCTAGTCAGGATCAGGCCCCTGTTTTGCTAGGTGCTGTACAAACACACAGACAGACATGCTCCCTGTTTCAAGAGCAGCACAAAATTACAATATATATTTTTAAAGCTCTGAAATAAAGTGTAACAGGTGAATGTAACACACAGGAAGAAAGGAGAACAAGGGTGATGGTGATTTAAAAAAAACAAAACACTGTTATCCTGACTCTGTAAATCCAAATAAAGATGGCTTTTTGGAGGCCCAAACACTAAAAGAAAAAAAAAGTGCATAGTCCTACGCTGTGGGTACTTTGGCATTATTTAAAAATACAACAAAAATTAATGCCTAAACATAAGCGAAGTACAGCCACACAACGCAGCCGATCTCGCCACCAGCAAATCAGGCGATTCAAAAGCTTAAACACCGTGCAACAGTTTCCCGCCTCTACAATTGCTTCCCCCTACACCTTCATTTTGAAGTATCAGGGGGATGGGGTTAAGTTTTGCAGCATGTCCTGGAGGTCACTGGATTTGGGCCATTTCAGAATCCAGTGCATGTGTGTGAAAATTCCAAGGCCATGGGACCCTTACAGAAAATGCCCCAGCTTATGTACCCCAGCGTGGCTTCAGCTCAAGAGCTGTTGACCTTGAGAGTGGTGGTGTGGCATGGGGAGAGATGTCTCCCAGGTAGGTAAATCCTAAGGCAATTATGGCTTTAAAGGCCAAAACACAAGACTTTTTAAACTTCACCCAGAACCCACAGCTTACAGAGCACTAGTTTAACATGCTTCTGGCAAGAGATTCCTCTTAACATGCAGGCCACCGTATTTTGCACTGTTTTTCTCTGAGTTTTAAGGTATAGCCATGTGCAGGAGAGCTCATCGAGGACACAGGTAACTGGTACGCTAGGGCTAGTCCCATCTTCACTCCATCCCAGGACTCACCTGTTGTGTTTGATCCAGCGTTGGATACTGGTTGGTGGTGGTGGGCTTATAGGCATCTCAGCAGCCTTGAGTAGGGGTTTATAGGAGGAGAAGGTGCCATGGGCCAGTAGCAGTGTGAAGAAAAGCGCGGAATAGTCTGTGGGAGCAATGGGCAATTGAGATTGGTATCAGGTGGAGGAGTAGAGGTGTGAGGTCACTATGATAAGAGATGAGTGGATAATCAACAAGGAGTAGAGCTGTACAGAGATTTGAAGGCAAGGACAAGAAGCTTGAAGTCTGGTGGGAAGCAGGGAGCTAGTCAGAGAAGACAGCCAGTGGTCCGAGTGATGACCATAGCAGCTGCATTTGTATGGACTGGAGGGGGCAACATGGGTACCAAGGAAGAAGAAGCAGTAATCAAGATGGCAGACTGCTAAAACACGCTCTGCTACAGTTCACTATCTGTTCTAGAGAGCACGCCAAGAGAGCCAGTGAGAAGAGAGAGAGCGGGAGATGAAACTGGAACTGTTCGCTGGGATACAGTAAAATATACTTTGTTTCTAGCTTTTGGCAGGGCTTGATGTAGGAGAGGCTCAGCCAATGCATTTCCACATCTGCAGGTGTGGGTTCGACGAGGTTTCTATGGCTAGGACATCAAATATAAAATAGTAATCCTCTCATCCTATTCAGTAACATTCATAGTGAACAGGAACGGAAAGAAGTGATCGGAGCAACCTAGTGAATGGTGCTGTGGTAAAAGCTCTTGGATGAAAAAATTAATCTATCATTAATGTGAGGCTTACAGGACTTGCCTGGGAAAGTATTAAAAGAATAGTCAGAGGTTGCTTTCTGGTCAGCTGTACTGCCGGGTATGTGTCCTGAGGTCTTTAAGCATTGCCGCTTCCTCCCAGGGTGTCAGGTAGGGCAAATACAAAGCTCTGTAATGACCCTGTGTTAGAATCCTAGAATATTAGAGTTGGAAGGGACCTCAGGAGGTATCTAGTCCAACCCTCTGCTCAAGGCAGGACTAACCTCAGCTAAATCATCCCAGCCAGGGCTTTGTCAAGCCACAGCTTAAAAACCTCTAAGGATGGAGATTCCACCACCTCCCTAGGTAACCCATTCCAGTGCTTCACCACCCTCCTAGTGAAATTGTTTTTGCTAATATCCAACCTAGACCTTCCACACTGCAACTTGAGACCATTGCTCCTTGTTCTGTCATCTACTATCACTGAGAACAGCCTAGCTCCATGCTCCCTGGAACCCCCTTTCAGGTAGTTAAAGTTAAAGTTATTAAATCCCCCCTGCTATTAAATCCCCCCTCATTCTTCTCTTCTGCAGACTAAACAAGCCTTGTTCCCTCAGCCTCTCCTCATAAGTCCTGTGCTCCAGCCCCCTAAACATTTTTGTTGCCCTCCGCTGGACTCTCTCCAACTTGTCCACATCCTTTTTTTGGGGAGGGGGCCCAAAACTGGACACAATACTCCAAATGTGGCCTCACCAATGCCAAATAGAGGGGAATAATCACTTCCCTTGATCTGCTGGCAATGCTCCTACTAATGCAGCCCAATATGCTATTAGCCTTCTTGGCAACCAGGGCACACTGCTGACTCATATCCAACTTCTCATCCACTGTTACCCCCAGGTCCTTTTCTACAGAACTGATGCCTAGCTCATTGGTCCCCAGTCTGTAGCTGGGCATGGGATTCTTCTGTCCTAAGTAGAGGACTCTGCACTTGTCCTTGTTGAACCTCATCAGATTTCTTTTGGCCCAATCCTCCAATTTATCTAGGTCACTCTGTATCTTACCCCTACCTTCCAGGGTATTTACCACTCCCCCTAGCTTAGTGTCATCTGCAAACTTGCTGAGGGTGCAATCTATTCCATCCTCCAGATCATTAATGAAGATGTTGAACAAAACTGGCCCCAGGACTGATCCTTGGGGCACTCTGGTTGTGACTGGCCGCCAGCTAGACATGGAGCCATTGATCACTACCCGTTGAGTACGATGATCTAGCAAGTTCTCTATCCATTTTATAGTCCATTCATCCAACCCATACTTCTTTAACTTGCTGATAAGAATACTGTGAAAGACTATATCAAAAGCTTTGCTAAAGTCAAGGTATATCAAGTCCACCGCTTTCCCCACATCCACAGAGCCAGTCACCTCATCATAGAAGGCAATCAGGTTAGTCAGGCATGACTTGCCCTTGGTGAATCTATGTTGACTGTTCCTGATCACCTTCCTCTCTTCCAAGTGCCTTAAAATGGATTCCTTGAGGACCTGCTCCATGATTTTTCCAGGGATTGAAGTGAGGCTGACTGGTCTGTAGTTCCCTGGATCCTCTTTCTTCCCTTTTTTGAAGATGGGCACTATATTTGCCTTTTTCCTATCATCAGGGACCTCCCTCAATTACCATGAGCTTTCAAAGATAATAGCCAATGGCTCTGAAATCACAGCAGCCAACTCCCTCAGCACTCTCGGATACATTGCATCTGGCCCCATATACTTGTACGTCCAATCTTTCTAAATAATCCTGAACCTGTTCCTTCAGCACTAAGGGATGCTGATCTCCTCCCTATTCTGTGCCCCCCTGTGTTGGGGAGGGGGTGGGGCACGGAGGAGAGGGAAATGTACAATGTAGTAAAAACAAAGATCCTTCTCCTCTGGAATGGGGGACTGAACGTAGATATCACTTTCTATTTGTAAAAAGCTCCCTCTGTTTGCCCCAGGAGCTTTCACACATTATTGTGCTCCATTGGCCTGAACCTGGGCTAAATTCCACTAGTGCAAATCACAGCTTCCTTGGCTATCCTGCGCAGGGCAACTGCACCAATGGCTAAAACTGGGGCCAGTTTCAAGGGTAGACAAGGCCTTAACGAGAAAGACAACTCTTTACCCCGCCTGCATCAAAGGAAGGTGGGAGTGGTTCCCTAGTGAGAAAAGAGCTGAGGTAAGGTCTGAGCGATGACGAGGAAGGAATCCTAGGAACAGGCAAACTTTGCTATCTAAGCGTGGATTTTTTTGTTAATAAAGCCAAACTCCATGAAGACTTTGGACTTTACACACTGTTTGAAATGTGTTTGCAGAGCCAGTTGTGAAAGATGCCTAACCATAGTATTACTTTGCATCTGGTTACACACCCTTTAAGGAATGGGGGGGGCCAGGGAAGGTTATGGGAGGAGAATGAGCTGAGAACATCAACGTGACCTGAAAAATATAACAGTGCTGTAAATCAGGGATTGAGGAGTGAGCACAGGCTGGATCTGGGAAGCCTTCAGTCTCTACATCTATCCATCACTAGCGCCTTTCATCTGAGAACCTGCAGGGCTGGAAGCTGGGACCCATGGGGGTGCTGGGACCCATGGGGGTGCTGGGCCGCTGAGGCCTCTACATTGCCACTGGAGGCTTAGGTTGGGCTCCCATGGGAGGACCCTGCAACGTTGGGCTTGGCAGGAAGTACCGCCCGGCAGGACCTGCGTGGTGGCTCCCCACAGCCCATTTGGTTGTCCTGTACCAGTACTTAAGCCATGCAGGGAGCTGTCTGAGCAACAACACAGACTGCCTACCGGTGTCTGCTCCAGACCCTGCTTGCGATAGATCCTAGGCTGCAGCTCCTGACCTTGGTTTGTCCTTGACTTCACTATTCGATTGCTGTCTATAACCTGGTGCCCGACTCTGATCTCCTGGTAATCTGAGCCTGCCTGACACCGGATCTCGGTCTGTCCGCGGGCCCATCTCAGACTCTGACCACCTGGCCCTGCCTGACTCCCAAGTCCAACCAGTAGATATGACGGCCCATGTTGTGATCATGATACCATCAGTTAGCTCAACACTTTTTTAAGGCTCAAAACACCTGAAGCCTTATCTACACTACAAAAATTTGTCGACATAAGATATGTCAACTTTCAGCCACATTCAGCAGTGGCTGACCTCCACACTGCTCTCCTTGGGTCGATGGATTGTGTCCTCACCAGCACCACTTCCACCGACCTTCAGGGGCAGTGTGGGGGGAGCCGTGTCTCAGTTCCCTGCAGGGAGCTCCCAGGGTTGCCCTCCCCCACAACTTCAGATCCCAGCCAGGAGGCAGGGACTTCCCCACTTGCAGGCCAGGAGCCGGTTGCAGCCCCCCGCAGCTTGCCGGTGTCCCGGGCTTCCAGCAGGGCTGCAGCTGCCCGTGCCTGGACTCGCAGTCGGGCGGCAGCCGCCCACACCCCGCTTGCAGACGGGAGCCAGGCAGCAGCCTCCTGTGCCCCGGCTGGCAGTCGGTAGCAGCTTGCTGGGTCTGTGTGTCCATTTCACTGCTCCAGTGAGCGGTGACACTGACAGGTATGATAGCCCCTCCGTGGCTCTAAGGGGACACAGTGTCACCCTAACTCTGCCAATAAAAGCCCTACGCCTCTCGTAGAGGAGGTTTTATTTTGTCAGAAAAACAGGGCAGTTTCGTCAGCGGGGAGGTGACTGTAGTGTATACACTAGCACTGTTTTGTCAACAAAACTCTAGTGTAGACCAGGCCTGAGACCTAGAAATTAATCTAATGAGTGGGGAGAGGAATTCAAGTAGCAGTGTGTGACGGGATCCCCGGGGCACAACCTGGAACTGTGGGACCCTTGTGCCCCCTTAACTTTCCAGCCTTGGCTGTCTCACACAAAGCTATGCCAGTGATGAGCAGGAAACCTCTCCAGATGCTGTGATCACTCAGCCATCATCACGTGGAGCCGCACACCCAGCTAAATGGCATGGAGTCTCCCTCAGCTACTCATGAATCAAAGATCAGTCAATTGCCAAACTAGGCTGTCCCATCACACCATCCTCTCCATAAACTTATCAAGCTCAGTTTTGAAGCCAGCTAGGTTTTTTGCCCCCATTCATAAGGCAGGTTTTTCATTCCACAGATCATCCTAGTAACCCTGTTCCAATTTGAGTTCATCTTTCTTAAACATGGAGGACCAGAACTGCACACAGTATTCCAGATGAGGTCTCACCAGCACCTTGTATAACGGTACTAACACCTCCCTATCTCTACTGGAAATACCTCGTCTGATGCATCCAAGGACCATATTAGCTTTTTTCACAGCCACATCACATTGGCAGCTCATAGTCATCCTGTGATCCACCGATATGCCCAGGTCCTTCTCCTCTGTCACTTCCAACTGAAGCATCCCCAGCTTATAGCAGAAATTATCAGTCCCTAAATGCATGACTTTGCACTTTCCACTGTTATGACATGGTATTTAATTCTATAACCATATATTTACTTCTCAAATAATACACTAATGTTTTAATAGAGGCACACATGTAGAATCTCACAGTATTGGGTTCATTCTTTGTATGCCAGATAGTCTGAGAAAGTAACTTTTGTATGAAAAATATGCCTTATGGTCCAGTAATGCCGCTTACTACAGATACAAAAATCTTTAAAATTCTGTACATGAGTTATTTCTCTGAGAAACAGTTTCTGAAATACCAGTATAACAAATCCACTGTTCCAAGGGGCATTCTTGTCTAAGAAGCGACGTCCTTCTAAATACACCTGGCTCATTTCTCCCCTGCATTCAAGTTCTGCAGAGTGCATGGAGGAGGACCAGGAGAGAGCTCCCTGATTGTGCGCTGGCCTGGCCTGGTGTTAAGTGACTATAGAGTTGGTCTAAGATGCCAGTAGAGAGAGCTCTGTCATGCCATGCTCCCAGTCTTCCACAGCATGTCCCTTACATTGGGATAAAGTGTGGGAAGCTGCCATCAGCTATTCTCCACTGGCCATTTATGATCCAGGATCTGGCCCCTCTAACTGACACAAAGATTGCACCAAGAGAATCTGGCCCACAGTATCTGTGGTACTGAGAAAACTTAGCAAAATAGGTGTCACAGAACTGGTTTTATATAATCTAAAATTCAAGTCCTGATATGTGCTGAGCGTGTGCAACTTTTCCTGAAGTCAAGGGAAGTTTCAGATGTTCAGCTATCTATGAGATTTGGCTCTAAGACAATCAAAATAATTATGCATTATGACAATATAAATTAGGAAATCAGTGGAAAAATATATTGCGATCATGTAATTTGACTGTATGATAATGGTAATGCATGCACATGAGGAGGCAGAATTTTAAGGTCACACAGACAACTTTTGGCAATCTCCATCTGTGGAGAGTTGAATTATGCAATCGTTTGAATTTTTTATAGCAATAATTGCATCCTACAGATTTTATATGTATATAGTGTATAATGATCGGAATGATCAAATGATCTGAATTTAGGATTAACCAAAATTAATCTCTGTCCTCGAATCCAGAATTCACATGAAAACTAATTGTAGGAAGGTTTTAGTTATTCCTTGAAACATTTGGATAACTAGTTTTCCTATCATAGGTTATACTGGTGCAAGAGTGCATTTGCCAGTGATATGCACTTACAGTGTACCTGTTCCAGGGAGCTGTGCCTGGTCTGAAGGGTTAAGTACCACTGATACTCCAAAGGTTGAAGAGGGTACCCTGCATCAGTTTCCATTAATTGTGTTGATTAATGGTTCAAGTGTGCCCATGTTTCAGGAACAAAGGGTGCTGGAAACAGCTAGCTGGAACATTTACACTTGCTATGGTTCGGTCCTCTAGTGTAGATGGAGCTAGAGACAGAGGAGGACAGAGTTGGAGACTAGGATTTCAGTAATCTTCTAGCCTTTCATTTACATGGCTTGTTTACTTGGAGCACGTGCAGGAAATGTCAGGTGTACATTTTCTGTGTATAATCACCCTCCCTTTTCTCTCCCCACACCCTGTTCTGTTCCTACGTCTCTTCCCTCTATCGCATTTTTCAGTGCCCTTTGGCAGAGCTGAGAATGTTTACAGCATTCGTTGCACCCTTTCTGGCTCTGCGTCTTCACCCTACATAGAATGATCTGTCAGATGACAAAAGATACTATGACTAATTCTGTTGTCTTTAGCTTATTCATTTGAGTGTCTCTATTCAGTTGCACAGGCAGGAGTAACAGCAAGCTTTCGTATGAAAACGCACACATTGGAAAGGAAATGTGCATGACCTGTAGGGACCACGTCCATGCATATATAGAGAGAGCTCCGCTACAATGTCTCTCCTATCCTTTAGCCTCTCTGCTGACGTAGCTGGCAAGGAGGCAAATTGTGGTGATGCCACTTAGTTGTTGTAGCAATACGGTAGGAGGCCAACATTTCTGTTCTTGACTTGGTCTGCATTTTATATGCGGCATGGTCACTGATTTCTGACATGACATAACTGCCCTGTGTACCTGTATCTTGGCCTGTCTTGGATATGTATAATCCAGCATTGGGTGGGGAGGGCCAGGGTGTTTGCCACTCCTCTTAAATCGAACATCCCAGTTAGTCGAGCTCCATCTACAATCACAAACCCCACCCACGCTCTCCGAGAAGCTTGACATTTTCTCAGTTAAGATTAGGGGCAAATTCTTATTGTTGTCATTGTGTCTCTCTGCAGATTTGGGCAAGGCAGCCTCTGGAGCTGCGTTGGGAAGGATTTCTTTGTTGCCAGCCGTGCTAAGACCTGGATTCCTGTCATTTTAAATGACAAGAGACATTTTGCAGAAGCTGCTATGTCAGGTCCCCAGAGCAGTCCCAGGCTGTATCCTTGGGCGTGTACTGGCTCATGCACCGCCTCGATGTATGCCCCTCAGATAAAGAGCTCGTGAACACGCACACACAATATATAAAAAGGAAAATGCCCCACAAGAGGGTTTTTCAATACCTGCTTCCACCATCCTTAAGGCAGCAGACTTAAATGGATGGGTTTCTATCACTCCCCTCGCTTGTCTGTAACATAATAAAGTAGTTCTTGTTGCCAAGGCAACGTGAGGAAGCAGCATCTGGCATGGGAATATCTCGCCTCCAGAGCAGCTTGCCTCCCGTAGGTTGCCAGGGCCTGATGCTGGCAGCAGACTGCAGTTTCTCTTCTTTTATGACTTGTTACCTCGCTGCTCCGAGTTAATTGAATTTGCATGCTGGAGACAGGCCACTGGGGGAGGCAAATGGATTCTGAACAGGACTGTTTTCCGTGTCACCTGGGATAACTGATTTGTTGTTGGTCAGGAGCCAGATGAAGCAGCCTGCCCTTGTACTTTTGCTTTAGTGTCAAATCTTGGTAGTAACTTCCTGTTGCATAGAGACTTGCAGCATGTTTGCTCTGTAAATAAGGAATGGCCATATGGGTTACTATAGCAGCAACAATGGGATTCAGAGCCTGACTGACAACTGCATCCTATTTCTCAGATCTCTTCCCTTTTACTGGCCCCCTTTGTTCTATCATTTGGTTTCAACGTTCCTTTATTGTACTGATGCTGTCTTCCTTACTCCCTGCCTCACTTGCCGTCCACTATACATTTATAGCAAGCACACACAAACAAAGGCAGCTTCTTACCGAGTTGGCTCCCTGTGTATCCAAGGTGTACTGATATAACAGATGCTGATTTCTTCTAGCCTTCCAGACTCGATCCAACTACAGGGGAAGGAGTTGAAGTCTACTCTGCCTCATATATCAAACTCTCCACCTATGGCGTCAGTGTTGAGAACTCTCACCATTTCACTGCCAATCTCTTAATATTTGGTGTTTTCCTTAAAGCCTCAGGTCCTAAATTTGAGGTACTATGGAAGTATCCCTGCTTTACATTGTTTTTTTTTTTTTAAATCAAGTTTTGTTTTTAGCCTTCATGGCTGCAGCGAGAGGCCTGAAAATATGATTGGAAAGCACCCAAAGTCTCTGAAACAAAGTCTCTGAAAGCAGAAGGCAAACGAAAAGGACCCAGCATTTATCGTTATTTCAAATGTCATGACTTTTTGAGGCTTGACATGATTTGTGAAGGCTGGGGGGTTGGCAATCCTGTGTCTAATTGTTGAATCTTTATTTCCAATGATGAAGGATATGGCAGAAAGAGCCTAACTTGACTTCTACATCTCAGGCAGTGAGAAAGTGTGTTGATGTAAATGGAACTCATATAAGCCTGGAATCATTAAGCAAGAATTAATGTGACAAAAGTTTTCTCGCGTATAATTGCACTTTAACATGCACATCACCAGTTACGTGCAACTGTAACACTTTGTGTTGGGCATGATCTCTAAAGACCTTAGCTTAAGTGTAGGCCATGATCTCAGTTTCCCTTTCCTTCAGTGCACGGCTGTTGGGTTACACTGCTGCCATTATAGGTTGCAGTAGCACTTTTTACAGATCTAGCGCCCAGGGGAAGAGCGCTGAAGTGTGACTGAGCAATAGTCCATAGGCAGCAGAGGTGCCTTTTACTGTCCTGGTGAAAGTCCCTTAGGATTTAGCCCCATTGGAGCAGCCTATGCGTGGTACACAGTTAACTGTTGTTTTGAAAGCTTTGATCCCGGTCTCCTAACATTCCCAATGACTTGCAAAAGGCAGCTGCTAGCTTGTCTCAGCACTGCATGCAGCTTCTGGAGAGAACTTTGCACCAGGTTCCCTCCAAACACAAGTAGGAACACAACTAGGCCGGGCAAAATGCTGCTTGCTTGCTTTTCAAAGCAAGGTTTGAATCCAGAGCCTTCCATACCGCAGCACTCCCCTCTGCCACTGGAGCTCAAGTAGGAACTCCTTTTTACTTGTCCGCAACAGTAGTCTCTCATCCTCCTACGTTGTGCATTCCCCTGTAGTGGCTGGACACCACTCAGGCAGCAGGCTACACCGACACCTTCATTTGAAAAAACACCCTTTCACCTAGGCGAGGCAAGTATCAATAACCCCTGGTACAGATGGGGCAAATAAGGACAACAGAGGTTTCAGAAGGTCATTTGTGGTAGAGCCAGCAATAGAATTCCGGTCCCTCCATACAGTAGAACCAGCCCTTATCCACACTGAATCTTGTTAAATCTAAGCCCCATCTTTGTGCTTGGTTATGCTACCTGAAACCCACCTTTCCAAAGCCCCGTCAGAGGCTCAGCTGAGTCGGCCTGGCAAATAGTTGTATCTGACTGAATTCCATCACCGCAATTGTGTGTGGCTAGTGAATGAGACGGGGGGGGGCTGCAAGAAGAGAAATGATGATCCCATGGGTAAGGGTTGGACTGGGGTCCAGGAGAATGAAGTTTCATCCTCATCCTGCTATGGACTTCTGTGGAATGCTAGGCCCAAGCCACTTTTGGTTGTGGCTAGCTGTCTGTATAGAGAGAGCAAACACCCTCTCGCCCCTGTCCCCAAATGATCTGTAGGAGACAGGCAGGTCTTGTGTGCAAGGCATTGGGGACCAGGAGACTTGGGGACTGCCAGTATTCTCTTACTGACAAAATCACTTCCCCATATCTAGGTCATTTTGGTGCTCCAGGGGTCTTACAGTCCCATTGTGGCCCGTTGAGGATTCAGGAGCCAGTTTGGGCTGGTTTAGGTTTAAGGAGGCTCTTCTCAGGCTCTGGGGGAAATCTCTCTGTCACAACCACCACTCACTCAGGAGTGGGGTTGGCCCTGTATTCAGGGTCCTGGGGGATGCTGAGGGATCGTGCAGACCTGGCCAGCCAGTGTTGTACTTGGTGTAGCAGTTTAAACTGGCAGTAGTGATTAGACTCTTTTCACTGATGAGATGATGGCTCACGAGAGGCCCTGGGTATGCAGGGCTGGTGACATTTCTGGACTATTCTTGTCCAGGATGACCCCCAAATCTAACTTTCGAAAACTCCTGCCTTTGCTTCGCCAGTGACACCAGCCTTAGCTATTCATTCGTCTCTCAAGCACCTTTATGCTTCTCCCTTGCCACCTCCTATATGTGGGGAAACTCTGGGGGAACTCCCCATCAAAATTTGTGATGCTGCCACCTTATCCTTTCTTAAATCCCTTCTTAAATCCCAGCCTCTGCTGTGATACCTACAAATGCTCCCTTCTGCCACTGGGTGAGGAAACAGCAAGCTGTATCTTCTGCTAAATGCCTGTGTGCTGCCAGCGGGTAAAAGAACCAGGGAATGGAGAGTTCCCATCTGGACCTGGGTCAGCATGTTTTATAGTTTCCAATAACACTTGCTTTTACATCTGTCTTCCCACAGGTGGATGCAGTGCGGGTGTATGTGAAGAGTGACTCTGAGGACCTGCAGTATCCCATCCTGTTTGTAGTTCGCCAACAGAAGGGGGTACTGTCATGGCAAGTCCCACTGATTTTTCGAGGCCTGTAAGTGGTAGAGGTTATCTTTCCAGCTTTAATATACTAGTTGTCCCTCCTTTCCCAGTTGCTAAATCTCATCATTTTACTTTAAGTCTTGAGATATTTGCTGTGGTGGCTTGTTTAAGTTTCCCATGATCTCACAATTGCTGGCATCCAACACGTGAATTTTCTCATGGTCAGAATGATTGACATTTCCCATTAGCAAGGTAAATTGAACAGATTGCAAATAGGGCATTGCTAAATTGAATCCAAGTGTATGTGCAGAGTGTCCCAGCCCAGGGCACTCCGGCTGTTGGCAACACTTCCAACTGGCCATGCTATGGGCTACTTGCAATTGGCAGATAGCTTCTGCATTTGCTCTTCTTACTCAACATCACATTCTTCTCCACTCTCGTCCCTCAAATGCTGTGCAAAATACAACATGCTGAGAAAATACAGGGGAGACGCTTCTCAAAGGCATCCAGCTGTGTCCTCGGGCATTTCAATCTGTCAGACGCACCCACCTCACCCACTGTACAGCTATTTGGAGGGGTGTCATTAAACAATTCTTGGGTCTTGTCAAGATTTTCTTGTATCTGCTTTCATGAGCCAGGGAAATAGATGGTAGGCTGGGTCACCCAGAATAAGTCACTAGAGTTGCAGGAGGGAAAATTTCTGCATGGCATCTTGCAAATAGAGGTGAATTTCTGAATATCCTCTCAGCGAGGACTTTCCTCAACCATCCGTCACTAACGTTGGTGAACCTGCCTCTGTGATCCACCAAGGCCGGCAGAGCATCTGGTTGATAAACTGTGAGGGGGCGTATCATTGGTACAGGCATCCCATCAATAGCACTTGCACAACTCAGGAGGTGTAATTGTTCCTCACCGGTGAGGCCGCACACCTTGACCACATGATGCTGCAGGACCCCGTGGATAGGCCTGCATGCCTCCATCACCAAACTGGTTTCCAACTGACTGGCTGGTAGCAATCTGGGGTTAAGCTTCCAAAGGCTAATTCCCATGCACCCCTCCCCACGGAGGCAGGCTTTCAGCCAGGGTTTCTGGCACGGCAGGATCAGGGCAAGCTCAGCAGAGTTGCAGGAAAATGGCCTGGCATAGCCTGAGGATCTGAAGCCACAGCTGGTCATGCCAGGCCTGTCTAAATAACTCTGTTCGAGCGGAAGGAGGGTGTTTTTTTCTGTTTCATTTTATTTGGTGGCTGTTGGCTTTTTTTTTTTCCTTTTGGCTGCTATAGTTACCAGAGGACCTACAACTACCAGGAAGTGAGTCGTACTCTCTGCCCTTCGGAACCCACCCCCGAGACGGGACCCTCTGAGCAGATCATATTTGTCGACGTGGCTTCCATGGCGCTGTTCGATATTGAGTATGAGCTGCTGGTTACCAGGCTCAAGAGCTTCCAACTCATGTAAGCAGGATTTGTGAACGTGTGCAAGGGGGATTGCTGGGGGCGGGGGTGTCCATATAGTGTGGAAACTGCTCCCACTCACATAGAGAGAGAGACAAGTGTTGTGCCTTCAGTTACTCTCTCTTCACATCCTAGGAGAGCACATGAGATGAAAAACCTTCTTTTGTGTGGCCCAGGCAGCTTCATTTGGGCACTGAAAGGGGGAAAATCCCTCTAAGGTACTAGCCTCTCAGCTCTAGCTGTTTTAGACCAAAGCTTTCCTGAGTCTGATTCTCCAGATAGTTTCACTTCCAGCTGCAAGAGATTAGAGACGCTCAGCTGAGACTGTTTATCTGGTGGGGTCACTCAGGTCATTCCTCAGGATCACCATGCCTCATGGCTCTGTCTCCCGGGATTAGAGGAATGAAGTGCCATCCCCACATTTATGAAAGACTGTGTCCCTTGGATGGGCTTGGTTTGAAGTGGGGGGGGGGGTTCCTCTGGCTTTCATCTCTCTCTGAATTGTGAGAGTAAGGAGAAGCCTATTCCGCCGGCGGGACAACGCAGTCAGCCTCCTGTGATTTCAGGCCCTGGTCAGGGCTGGGACTGTGTGCTGCCCTGTTCTGTTCCCTCTTTGGACTAGGAGGAAAGGGACAGGCCACTTCCTCCTTCCTTCTAGGAGCCCCCAGGTTACTCCCTCTTCCTGCTTAAATACCTGACCTGGTGAGATTAGGTGGAACTCATCTCTCCAGATAGTGGGCTAAGCTACAGGCCCAGAGGAGGGCATGCCCTCTGTCTGGCTGGCTCTTTTTGAAGGGAATTCACTCGTTACCTACCTGATGCAGCCTGGGATGCATACACCTCATCTGAGGCTGGCAAGGATGTGCCACACGAGAAGACCAGTGGTCCATTTGACCCATATTCAATTTCCAGCAGTGGCCAACCCCTGGTTCAGAGTAAGATGAAATAGTAAGCCAGGTCTCATTCTTCGGATCCATGCACAGAAGGGAGCGCCTTCTGACTGGGGGGTGGAGGAGGGAGGGAGGCGGGCGGAGGAAGGGATCAGTTGCTTCTGTAGCAGGATTCCCTGCACCTTTCTGTGCACAGATTCCTGTTGGTCTGGGGGGATTTGGGTGGGAATGGGATGGGCGATGGGAAGGCAGCATATCTGTCTCTGATACTGGCTGGGACAGCCAGAGGCTCAGATTATGGTTCCAATGGCTCTGCTCCGCAAGGGAATCTCTGGCAGAGTGGCTCCGATGAACCTGGCAGAGAGTTGGCATAGTGCCAGAGGACTTCTCTGCAGATGGCCTTGTGCCCCCATGGAGCTCTGAGATTTGTGAGGTTTGTGGACCACACGCCCTGCTTTCTGACATAGGTGGGTCCACTCCCATGTAGGTAACCTGTGGCAGTTTCTTGGCCCCTGCATGCATATGTCTGCGGAGGAGAGGGACAATTTAGCCTAAGATTATTTTCAGCACTGGTGCTGTCAGAGATGCTCTCAGATGAGTTGATGAGAGGGATGCAGGGCCAAATGGGGGGAGCCTGCTGGGGCTGCTGATGGTGGAAGAGGTCCCTCATAGAAAATGCAGAGGACTCCCATTGTTACTTTTTTGTATCATGGGGGCTTCCTGGGTCAGCTGGGGGGAAGCTTGAAAGTTGGGTGTGTGGGAATAATCCTCTTGTGTCTAGAAATGTATCTCGCAATGGCCCAAGGAAGGGGGAAAAAGCCCAGGCTAAGTACGGCCCTGGCTGCATGGCCAAGAGGAGGCTGGCTGTGGACTAGCTACCCCAGGCAGCCTGTGTGTGGTGGTGAGAGAGAGCTCCTCTCAATAGTGCCAGTTCTTCTGTTGTCTCACTCACTACCTCAAGCTCTTGTTTGTCTGTCGTCCTGCTGTGCTGTGGTCCCTCCCCAGGACGAAGGGCTGGGAACTTGGCCGACTGCTAATCCTGGGAGCCCGCCTAGCCTAGAAGTAGGCAGATTGTGGGGAGTCAGGCAGTCATGGGCTCTGATCTGGCTCTGCCATTGACTTGCTGTGTGCAAGTCACATCCCTTCTGTTGCCTCAGTTTCTCAATCTGTAGAAAAGGGAATATCAAATTACTTCAAGACTGATGAAGAGGAAGGAAAATACACATTTCTCTAAATTGCTCTGCAAGATGTTTATTTCCTCCCAAATGCTTACATTCCTCCCCCCCCAATTTTACTCTGCCATTTAAGTGAACAGGGTCTGAGAAAAGTCAGTGATATTGTTCTCACAAAATAACCCAGGATAATCCCGTTCCTCTATTTTCCATGAAAAAGTGATGAACAATTGGGTTCATAGGGAAACTTGGCCCGTGGTTCCCAAATTCTACAGAATAGAGAGATCACAGTTTGAAATATGACAGATGATTTAGATAATTGAATATAATCCTTTACCAGGGCAGAATCTACAGAATCCCAAAGCAACCATTTCGATGACTCAACAAAATGCTTCTCTTTAATTAATAAATAAAGTTTCCAAGGAGTGATCTAGACTAAAACTGCAAACTATGATACAGAGCAACACATTAGCTGCTCCATAGCCAAACTTAAATGCAGATCGAGCTAATGTTCTAGGTGGCACTAACAATGGGCCATCTTTTACTCTACCCAGACGCTTTTATCTCAAGGGACTACAGTAGCTCATGTGAACTTCATCTTAGCCCATATGCATGCACAGTGAGATAATTAAGCTTTAATTTGTGGACTAAAACACAACACTGGCAAAGTGCATATCTACCATGCTTGCATGCATGCAGGCACACTCAGATACTGCGCTTACACTGGAAGTTGAAAGGCTAGCCATTTCCAAACACTGGATGCTGCCTCTTGTTATGCTGGGATTCTGAATGAGTAGGAAAAAATAAAATCAGTCCTAGAACCAAACTGTGTTCTCCTTGTGTGCTTAAACAAAGCACACATTTAGGAGGTTAGTCCCACAGTGTTTCTAACCCAACTGCTGGACCACGCACAGAAATACTTTGCGCAGTTGCCAACACCTTAAAAACTCTTGCTGACACAATTCTCCAGCTAACGCTGCCAAGTGTTAGAAACTGAGACATGAAGGGTCAGGCATAATTGGTTGATGCTGTGGCAACCGGACCAGGAACCAGAGCCAGAGGTCACAGCCAGACTCAAGAATGGATTTGGAACTGAGCAGGGCTGGAGCAGGCTAAGTCCTGTGGAGTTTGTCACCATTATCAGGTAGGGGAGAGTTCAAGCAGACTGAGGTGCTGCTTCTCCTGTGAGGTTCATATACCTGCCTTCAGAGTCACCAGACCAGCTCCTGGCTTGTAAATTGGCTGGAGCCTACCACAGAAATGACTCATCACTGCATGTGGCTTAATTAGGCTCTAATTCAGGGATGACTCCTTGTCTCACATCACCTCCCCATCAAGGATGCTTCCCCAACATCCTTGGGCCCAGCTTTCCTGGGTGCAATCAATAGAATTCCTAAAGGAGGTTAGGTGCCTGTATGTTACTGGTCAGTTCCCACAAACACTTGGTTGGGCCATACTGTTCCCAGTCCATGAGAGACATGTGTCAACCTTGGAGCTTAGAATCCAGGATCTATTCCGCCAAGTATTCTTCCTGCCCCTGAACTGTGACAGGAGGCGGGTGAGATGGAGGTGGTTGTGTGCACCCGGGAAGGAATTATCCACATTTTTTTTTTAATAAGCCATTGTGGAATACCAGATGTATCTTCATGGTATGGGATAACTGCAGCTTGAAGGCCACCAGCTTGATCTGTTGAATGGTCTGGAATGGGCTAAGGTAACTGTGGTCTAGTTTCCTTGAGTGTCAGGAGACATCCAAGTGTTGAGTTGAGAGCCATACCTTGTCTCAAGCCACCATGGGAAGGTCCTGTCAATGGATTTTGGCATATTGTTTGTAGTCCTCCTTGGCTGACTTTGTTTGATTTTTAACTCCTCTCTGATGCAGTGGAGGTGTTGCACCAAATCAGAGTCTGCGGGGCCATGGGAGATTAGTAGTATGGGTGAATGGAATCAGTGGTGAAAGCCATTATTGGCACAGAAGGGACTTTGATCAGAGTTCTTGTAAGCAAATTTGCAAGAGGTAAGAGTTTTGGACCAATCTTCTTGATGGCACTTGATAAAGCAGCAGGAGTTATTGTTCTAGAATTTGATTTACCTATTCCAATTGTCCATCTGTCTGGGGATGGTAAGCAGAGGAAATGTGTAGGGTGACTTTCAGAAGTTTGAACAATTCTCTCAAAAAATGGGAGACCAATTGTGGCCCACGATCTGCTGTAATGTTAGTTGGAAACCCAGGGAGCTTGAAGATGTGGTCGAAAAATAAATGAGCTATCACTTCTGCAGTGAGAATCTTCTGACCAGGCACAAAGTTGGGGTGGGGTCAGAAGTGGGATCAGAACACCTAAAGGTTTGGTGCAGGGGGTCTTTGTCCAGTCACATGTCTTACAGGAAGTAATATAAGATTTGATGGACGAGAATAGTTTTGGCCGCCAATAATTGAGAGATCAGCTTGACTGTCTTCCAGTGCCCAAAGTAGCCTGCCAGGGTGGAATCATGTAACAGCTGGAGTATGGCTAGATGGGGTGGTCTATCAGGGACATAAATGTGATCCTTGAACCAGAATACCTTGTTTTTGACTCTGACTTCTGGGTCAGAATTGGCTGACATCTACATCACTGCAAGCGGATCATTGGGCAGACAGGACTTTACAAGGGCTAAAAGATTGGTGTTGTCCAGCACATTTATAAAATGGCAGGGTTTCAATATAGTGGCAGGTTCAGGAGATTTAGCCCCTTAGCTAGCTACTCCCCCTGACGGGATAACACATCAAGTTTGCCATTTCAGTTTCTGAGCTGTATGTCAGGATGAAATTGAATCTAGAAAAAAGGAGGCACCAATGTATCTGATGATGGTTGAGCGTGGTGGCAGCTCAGAGATGTTTCAGGTTTTTATGATCTGTGAACACTTGGACTGGAAAGCACGCATCTTCTAGATGATGGTGCCGCTCCTGAAATGCAGCCTTGATGGCCAGTAACTCCTTATCCTAGATTTTAATTGTGTTCCTTGAGTGTCAATTTCTTAGACTAGAAGGCGTAAGGGTGGAAGTCCTTTGAGGGCACATGTTCTTGTGATAGCACTGCACCAACTACATAATCAGAAGCATTTGCTTTGACCACAAAGGGTTTTGAAGGGACTAGATGTACTAAGATGGGTGCAGAGGTAAACACTTCCTTTAGCTAATCAAAGGCCAATTGGGCTTCTCGTGTCCAGGAGAAAGCGTTTTTCTGTAGTAGCTGGGCAATTGGGAATACCACTTACGAGAATCTTTGAATGAATCATCTATACAAATTAGTGAACCCTAGAAAGCACTGCACATTCCAGATGCTCTTGGATGTAGCCCAAGTTGAAACCACAGAGACTTTTCTGAGATTCATGCTTATTCTGCCAGAAGAGATGATGTAACCCAAGAAGTCCACAGTGGTGTGGTGAAATTAACATTTCTCTGGTTTCCCACATAGACCATATGCTCAAAGATGTTTGAATACTAACCAGACATGCTGGTCATGCAAGGCTTGGTTTTCAGGAAAAATAAGAATGTCATGTAGATAGATTACAAACTATTCCAGAACATCCCTGAAGAGATCATTAACTAAGTGCGGGAATGTGGCAGGGGTGTTACAAAGACCAAAAGGCATAACAGGGTATTCTAAATGTTCATACAGAGTATGAAAGGCTGTTTTCCATTTATCACCCTCTCTCAGCCTACCAGCTAGCTAGCAAGTTTGCTGCGAAAAGTGATATTAACAAACATACAAATATCACTTTTCACAGCAGACTTAGCACCCTGTTGCCACCCAGCTCTGAAAGCCATGCCAACACCAGCAGTGCAGAAGTAAAGGCAGCAATGGGGTGCAAAGTCTGTTGCGAAAAGTGATATTGACAAAGTTTCTTCATACACCACCCCCAGTATTAAACCGTAACTATTTTAAAAAATAACTCAGATAGTCTTAATTTAAAAGCGATGAGAAAAGGTAAATTCATTTACCAATAGGGCTATACATTTAACATTTAACATGTTAAATATAAAGTGTGTGTTTAATTTATAAGGAGGATCACACTCAGAGGCTTGCTGTGTGAAAGGGTCGCCAATAAAAAAAAGTTTGAGAACCACTGGCCTACTCAAAGGTGCCAAGGTACCGTCCTTGTTCTTGACAAGCAGGATTGGGGCCCTGGTGGGGTACATAGGAGGATAGATAACATTCTTTGCTAGATTTTTGTTGAGGTATTCCCAAAGGGCCCTAAATTCAGGTTCTGATAAGAGTAAATTTGCCCTAAGGGGATTTTGGCCCTGGCTGGAGATCTCTGGGGCAGTTGTAAGACCTATGCAGGGGAAGGGTATTAGTGTTTCTTTTATCAAATAAATCCACAAATTCCTGGTACTTTATGGGAACTGGTGAGTGATCCTTACTCAGACACTGTGTGCAGAAAATGGTGGCCTTGTCCAGACTGCATCTAGTGTCCAATCTGGTGTCAAGGACTAGACGCTGATGCTGACAATAATCAGATTTGAACCGCACTTCTCATGACCTCAAGGAAATGTGTGGATCATGGAGGGAGAGCCAAGGAATGCCAAGCGTGACTTGGAAGCAGGGTGAGTCAGTCAGGTTAAATTGCAGGGTCGCCTGATGGTCTTGAATTATAACTCAGAGGGTTGCAGTCTCAGCCAACCAGACCAAAGGACAGCACGCTGCCATAAATTGCCTCTGACACATTAAAGGCAAGTTTCCTTTGCACCAGCAGGTGGTTTTGTTTTTTTGCAAATCCAGTGTCCAAAAAATTACTAGAGGCTTCAAAGTCGATCAGTGCAAGCTGGGTGCAGCTCCCTTTTGGTGCAGATAGGGTCCAAAGCTGAGCTTGAACTGGAGGTGGGATTGGCCATTACTGGCAACATGTAGGATACATATAAGTAGCAAAGGGGAACCCAATTCTGTTGTTCTCTGTGGCCGTGTCCTCTCTAATGAGGCTTCCCAGGCTAGCCATAGAAAAGGACTTGAGGGGGCCCCTGATGGCAAAGTGGCCTTGTTCCTCACAATACAGGCAGAGATCATTCAGATGACTATATTCCATTCTTGAGCTAAGAGTCATCTTCGTGTCATGTCTACCTGCATAGGTTCAGGCCCAGCAATTACCAGGTAGAGGGGGACGGGCTTTGCTCAAGCAGTTGCAGAGCATATGCCTTCTTCCTTTCCTGACACTGCTCAAACAATTGATTTGTTCATTTGGATACACAACTTGATGTAGAGGCGCAATGCAGTGGGGGGATCAACCTGGGCCAGTTCATCCCTAAGCTTCACACTGAGACCTAGGTAGAAATGGTTAATCTGAGTTGCTTCGTTCCATGCCACGTCAGCAACCAGGTGTCAGCAATGGGTGGTGTAGGCTGCAACGGATCAGGGGCCTTGTTTGAGTAACTACAGGGCAACGGTGGAGCAGGCATGGTTTGGGTCATTAAACAAAAGTGATGAATTTGTTAGTGATTTTTTTAAAGTTATGGAGAATTGGGCCTCCTTGCCTCAGGAGTGGTGATGCCCAATCCGGTGCTTTGCCTGTCAGTAAGATTAGTTATTTGGGTACATCTCTGGGCACAACAGGAACAGCGGGTGACATTGATGGAGAAACTCCCAACACTTCTAATGGTTCCCACCAAATCTCTCCGGTCGTAGGATTTTAGAGCCTAGATCTTGGGCTGTCACAGCTAATGGTGTGGAGGAACGTGGGACATCTAGGATCTGTGACTGCAGGAAGGCATTTTCCCATTGTAGCTGGGCTACTTGGTTCTGGGGGCCTTGAACTAGCTACTCCATCTCAATGGTGGATGTGCCTGGAAATTTCATTTTGACTGTTGGGGGCACCTGCAGGTGTAGGCGATCCATCTTGGCCACTGGGCCTGATAGGTCAGGCTGCTCAAACTGTTAAAAACCAAGATGTGGAGGGTCAGGCCTAGTGGTTGGTGCAGTAGCAACTGGGCCAAGAATCAGGAGTCAAGAGCAGGTTTGGAACAAAGCAGAGCAGGTCTGGGAACAAGGCTGGAGTCTGAGCAGGGCTGGGGCAGATTAAGGCCTATGGAATCTGTTATCACTATCAGGCAGGAGAGAGTTCATGCCATGACGTGATGTTGGGCAAACTGAACTGTTGTTTCTCCTATGAGGTTTATACACCTGCTCTGAGAGGTAAACCTGCTCCCGGTTTGTAGATTGGCTGGAGCCCAGCACAGAATGACTCATCACTGCATGTGGCTTAATCAGGCTCTAGTTCAGGGATGACTTCTCACCTCGCACCATGTTCTTATGTATGATCCTCCCAATGCTAATACGAGGCAGTTAGTGCAGCAAACTCCTCTCAGGCCTTATTCTGTAACTAGGCAGAAACAACACGATAGCTACTCAGCAGCATCTCATTATTTAGCAGCACTGAAACCCCCTCTGGTCCCCATCATGCTGATCACTTTTTCCATGCAATACTACTGCTGGTTGACCCTTTTCTGCCAGATTGTTTTCCCATTGGACCATGCCAACTGGTCACGTTCCAAATATTCAGCGGGAATATGTTTTCAACAACATTTAGTTTTGGGGGAGGGCAAAAAAATTGAATTGAAGCATGTCAATAAGCTTAAACCTTCTTGAAATGGAACACTTTGATTTTCCATTTCAAAATTCCTGTTTCTAAATGTGTGTTATAAATCATAACAGAATAGAAAAGAAATAATTCAAAATAAATTATGAACAAATATAATTTTTTTTTTAAATGAAAATTTCATTTTGCAGGAACTCTTTGAAATTTCAAGCTTTTTATTCCGATTTGGATTTTTTTTAATATTGGAATTTCTCTCAGAACAGAAATTCCAGTTCCAGATCAGCTCTGTGCAATTACCCTGCCCCTGCACTATGGGCCTGACTCTTTCCCATTGCTTAAATCAAGTAGAACTAGTTTGAAAAGAGCCAGTCCTACAAACATAAGTGTAAGTAACCCACTCCCCCGCTGACACTAAGCTCAGTCTTCGTGTCTCTCTGTATGTTACAAATGCAGCTCTGAAGAGCAGTTCTCGGACGATGCTGTGTGTGTTTGAGTGTTTATGCTGTGAGTTTTAGGAAATCTTCACCTTACTGATCTTTCTTTTTTAGGACAGATAAAGCCTTTAACTTCACTGCCAGCCCTTCTCAGCCTCAGGTAAGCAGGAGCCCTACATGCCATCATCTGCATCTGTCTTTTCACATACAAATGGGTTCCAGTATGATCCTGGCAGTAAGAGATGGCAAAGAGCTATAGGATCAAATCCACTTCCCTCTCAGGATGCAGTCTAGTCCATTGCTATGGCATCTGCATCGTCAGAGTGAAGGGGTAGCACTGCCTAGTCTCTGGCCCTAACAAAAGACTTTCAGCTCAAGCAATTGAACAAAGCCAAGATGTGAACTGGTGCAAGCCGACATCAGACCTTACTGCTAGGAGCTGTGAGATGGGTGCAACAATCCACAGGCCCAGCCACTTGCACTCTGTGTGGCTTCACTGCACCGTGTGCAGCTGAAACAAGATGCTTAGTGTGGACCACTGCACTGTTGCATTGGTTCAGTCACCCTACTACAACTTGTCAAGATGCAGTTCTCTAGTGCAGTTAAGGCTGTAAAGGATTCATCAAATTTCAGACCGCTACCAGAGCTTGAGTGATCTGAAAAAAGTGGGGAGGGGTGTCTATCTGCCCACTGCCCTGCCTAGCAATCCATCTGCACCATTATCTCTGCTCCTCCTGCAGCTCCTAGGGTTCTTCCTCCCCCCACAGGCCTGGGAAAGGGGGATGAGCTGCAGCAGCGTACCCTCTTCCCAAGCTGCGTGTTACAAGGAGGAAGAGGGAGGAGCGGGGGAGCTATCCTGTCCCCATTGCTGACAGGAGGGAGTGGACAGAAAATGAGGTGGGTTTCTGAGGGGATGGGGGAAGAGCTTTGCCCACTTCCTGCAGCAGCCGTGATTGGCTGCTCTTCCCCAGGAGGTAGGCAGGTGGGGAAACCAATCAATCAAAGGGTTTTTTTCCTGAGGTACTAAAAATGTGCACCCCTTAGCCACCCAGCTCGCTTTTTTGAAAACTTATTTCCCAGAGCTGTGGTCCAGCCCGCTTTAAGCCCCGACTGTTACACTCAGTTGTGGCAGAAGGCGATGTTCCAGTGGATTAAATCATGATTCATTGATAGGTACAGACTTTTAGTTCAGCCCAGCCCTTTAACATCTGGAACATCCCCGCCAGCAGGCATTTGGGGAATTCCACTGCAGCATATGCCAGAACAAGCAGATTTTTCTCATTCACAGCACGGAGGTCTTTGTAGCGGTTCTCTTTAGCCAGGAAAACCAGCCATCTCCATGGATGTGGGGATTGAGAGGGTTTCTCTCTGAAGATGAGTAGTTCCAGGATCTGGACTGCACTGGTGCAAATTAATCTGAGATCCCATCTGCAGGTGCCTGCCAACAGATCCCTGGAGCGCAAAACTGGCTTGCCAGCTGCAGATAACGGTTTATTCCAAACTGAAAATCTGTCCGCTCCTCACAGTCAAGAGTGTGTGTTCTACTCTCTTCCTAATTAGCCGGCTCATAGTATAATCAGACTGGTACATCTGCAGTCAGTTGACTTGGGTTTGTATCCTGGCAGATACCGTTATGTGGTTCTCTCTACTCAGAAACTCTGATAAGGCACTATGGATTTTTTTTAGCTATAGTTATATTTCCCTATCTCTTGGACCTAATCTGTCCTTGCTATATAATTTATAGCCAGGGATTATAGTATTCCACTTCTCTTGTCATTCTGCCATGTTTAGTAATGCTTATTAAGGCAAAGTAATCTTCTATTGCCAGGCATCCCCATTCACCTATTTTTGCCGTCAGGCTTATATTATCCTATGGACGCTTATATAATTTTTATTTACCTTAGGAACATAGGGATGGTAGGGTTACTTTCTTAGGAACTTGGGCCAAGCCCATTAAAGTCAATAGGAGTCTTCTCACTGAATTTAGATGGCTTAGGCTCAGTCCCTGAGTTATCTTTGATGGAACTGCAGTCTGTTTGGCACAGTGGCTAATGTATGAGGTTGTTAATTTTCCTTTAGGGGCAGGGTGCTCAGAGCATCATTTTTCAAAACACCATAAAAGAGGCTCAATTTAAATGTACAACCCAACTAAAAAATAGTAAGAGGGCCAAAAAAAAAAAAAAAAAAAAAAGTCACCATGGCTAAACAGAGGAAAAGAGGTGGTTAGAGGCAGAAAGGCATCCTTTAAACATTGGAAGTCAAATCCTACTGAGGAAAATAGAAAGGAGCATAAACTCCGGCAAGTCAAGTATAATTAAGCAGACCAAAAAAGACTGTGAAGAGCAACTAGCAAAAGACACGAAAACTAACAGCAAACCTTTTTTTGAGTAGCTCAGAAGCAGGAAGCCTGTCAAACAATCAGTGGGGCCACTGGACAGTCGAGGTGCTAAAGGAGCACTCAAAGAAGACAAGGCCATTGTGGAGAAGCTAAATTGATTCTTTGCATTAGTCTTCACTGCACAGGCTGTGAAGGAGATTCCCCCACACGATGCATTCGTGGATGTAGTGTACTTGGACTTTGAGAGATCCCTGACAAGGTGTCTCACCAAAGGCTCTTAAGCAAAGTAAGGAGTCCTGGGATAAGACAGAAGGTCCTCTCCTGCATCAGTCAGTGGTTAAAAGATATGAAACAAAGGGTAGGAATAAATGGTCAGTTTTCAGAATGGAAAGAGGTAAATAGCAGGGTCTCCTAGGGATCTATACTGGGACCAATTCAACATATTCATAAATGATCTGGGAAAAGGATAAACAGTGAAGCAGCAGACTTTGCAGTTGATACAAAATTACTCAAGATAGTTAAGTCTAAAGCAGACTGCGAAGCGTTACAAAGGGATCTCACAAAACTGGGTGATTGGGCAACAAAATGGCAGGTGAAATTCAGTGTTGATAGATGCAAAGTAATGCACATTAAAAACATAATCCCAACTATACCTATAAAATGATGGGGTCTAAATTAGCTGCTGCCACTCAAGATAGAGATCTTGGTGTCACTGTGAATAGTTCTCTGAAAACATCTGCTCAATGTGCAGCAGCAGTCAAAAAAGCTAACAGAATGTTAAGAACCATTAGAAAAGAGAGATAATAAGACAGAAAATATTGTATGGCCACTATATAAATCCATGATACGCCCACACCTTGAATACTGCATGCAGTTCTGGTCACCCCATCTCAAAAAAGATATATTAGAAATGGAAAAGGTACAGAGTCGCAACAAAAATTATTGGGATATGGAACAGCTTCCATATGAAGAACAAGCCCAGTCTTTTTAATCTTTCATCTTAGAAGAGAGACAACTGAGTGGGCGATATGAGAGAGATATATAAAATCATGAATGATGTGGAGAAAGTGAATGATGAAGTGTTGTTTACCCCTTCACTTAACACCAGAACTAGGGGTCACCCGATGAAATTAATAGGCAGCAGGCTTAAAACAAACATAAGGAAGTACTTCTTCACACAACCACAGCCAACCTGTGGAACTCGTTGCTAGGGGATGTTGTGAAGGCCAAAACTGGGTTTAAAAAAAAGAATTAGATAAGTTCATGGAGGATAGGTCCAACAATGGCTATTAGCCAAGAGGGTCAGGGATGTAATCCTATGCTTTGGGTGTCCCTAAATCTCTGACTGTCAGATGCTGAGACTGGATGACCGGGGATGGATCTCTCCATAATTGCCCTGTTCTGCTCATTCCCTCTGAAGCATCTGGTATTGTCCATTGTCAGAAGACAGGATACTGGGCTAGATGGACCAATGGCCTGAACTAGCATGGCCCATTCTTATGTTCTTATGAAACACAGGATGGGTGCCTTTTTAATGGGAACACCACCATTTTTATAAATCAAATCAAAGAACTATTGATGAATCGATCTAGATTCTTTACAGTCTAGAGCAATGCAAGAATAGCCCTAAACAAGAAAAAACAAGGGAAATACAATTATAGGAAAAGTGATTAGTGCCCTTAATGCTCAATTACGGCTCATCCTCTATTTCCCAAATTCAGAGAAAGGAATGAAATAAAACTGCAAATGAAAGAGGTGTTTTATTGTGCAAACAGGGTGTACAGATGAGGAAAAGGTTACTGTTTCAGAGAACAGCGTATCTGGGTGGTGTGGATATGACAAACCATAACTTTAATCTCTGAGATAAATTACAGGGCAGCTAGAGCAAATAAGTTTCATATTTTATGTTAAGAAATAATTCAGTTACATCCTCATTACACTGTTTTCCCCTTTACAACCAAGAAGAAAATTAGTGAAAACATTTAAAGTCCATTGTCCATTTGAACAAGCAGAGGGAAAAGAGCTGTTAAAAGGTGTTTATTTAGATCAAATGCAGCAGCTGTCAGAGAGGATGTGGCGGGCAACTACAGAACGGACAGTGGCAACTGCAAGCAAAGTTTCCTCCTGAAGATTTAGGAAGCTCTGTAGATAGTCACACAGCAAAAAGTCAATCATTTTAACCCAGTCAGAACTGAATTGACATTGACACTCAGAATGAGTGATTCTATTTACACTTTATTTTTTTTTGAAGCCCTTTCTTTAGTAGCTTGCTTTTTGCTCACTCTGAATTAGCTGAAAAGGGGATGTTGGACTGCGATGATCCTGTGAATGCATAAATAGGAACACAGAGAGGTGCTGAGAGTCCACAACTCCAAATCAAGTCAGTGAGAGTTGCAGGCTCTCAGGATTGGATCCTAAAATTTAGGTGCACAGGTAGCTAGATCAAATGCCTTTATTTTTTGCTTGCACTAGTCACCTCATATCAGATCTGTAACCTCTTAAGAGGTACAGCAAAGGAGTTGGGGTGCAAGCAGAGAGAGAGGGTACAAAGATAAGCTTAAAGCCACCTTTGCACTTTGCTAATTCTGGCCTGCTCCAGGAACTGGTGTGGCCCCAAGTGCAAATTATAGCACGCCTGGCTGCTTTGTGTAGCTACCAATGGGCAAACTCTGCAGCCAGGAAAGCTGGAGCACAAAACACTCCAGTTACTCCCCTGATCTGTCCTTAATCACCTCAGCATGCCCTGTGCTGGGAACTGCTCAGGAGGGTGCTGTGAGACTTCCTACATTGGTCTTGTGTTAATTCTGTACTTGGGGAATTACCCAGAGGGCCGTTCCACCCCTTTTACACTCAGAAAATATAAAGTCTTCCACACCTCCCAAAGATGGGTGTCAGTGTAACTGGTTCTCAGGATCTGTTGGCAAGCATCTGCCGATTCTGGTGTGTTTTGGCCAGAATGAAGGGACTCTTGGTAAATCTGAAGGAACAGGTTCAGCTGATTTTCCAAGTGTTATATGCTAGGATTTACAGCTGTAACACATACAGTTTTTTTCATTTCACAATGAACCTTTTCATGTCTGTAAAAATGGATTATGAAGTAGAAACTGGCAAACTTGGAAAAATTCTGGTTCGGTTCTGCTTTGAGCTCAAAATTGGAAGAAGGAAAACTGCTTCAGGAGGGGAATGATACTTGCCTGTCTCCAAAGATAGGGGTATAAGGGCTGTAAAGTGAACTTAATACTTAACACCAGTTAGCAGAAGAGTTAAGATTAGAACTCCTAGTCCGCTGGATCATGGGCCAGCATGCGTTCCCCAAAACCAAAGGGTGTCTTGCAGTTGATGTTTTGGCTGTGTACTGCCTGGAACCACACAGGGAGCAATGCAAAGCTGGAAACATGCTCAGTGCAGCTGGAATGTTGGGAGATTTTAGTAGCCGGTCTCTAACAACCTGATCTGAGCATCTGCAAATGGCAATTTTCACAGGCTTATCCTCTGGCCAAACCTGGATGAATTTCCATGGGGTCAGAGAAAAGTACTTTTTGTGACTCCAAGACCATCCCATAGCCAACTTTTAAATCCCAGCTCCAAAACATGGAGGCACTACAGTAATTTGAAAAAATGTTAACGTTGGCAAAGGTACCCTAACCTCATTCTCAGAAATGGCGAAACCAAACTCACTGAAATTTTAAAAATCAGCCTGAGGAAAGTAGCAATGACTGAAAAATTTTGCCAGAACAGATACATTTTGGCTAAGTCATAAACAGAGGAAAATGTTAGATAATCACAATGATAACCTACAGGCTTCCTCCCCACTCTGCTCCTGCCCGCACCTATATGATGGCATTGTAAATGGTATAGAAACTGCTGGAGGCCACGGTCACAATTTAGAACACTTTACTGTACAATCCCATCATTTAAAACATTACCTGTTGGAGTATTATGATGAGCAAGAATTAGGCTGTAACTCTGGTGCCATGAAGGTCTCTGGGATTAAATTCTGTGCAGAGAGAGGGTGGTGCAGGCTGTATCTTTTGGCCAGGCCATTGTGAGGAATATAAAGGCCTTTCAAAACACTTGAACTCCAACTGAGTAGTTGACCGGAGGAAGTTTTCCATGCCAGACCACTCAGACTAGATACATGGGGCTGTTCTTTTTTCCTTGAGGACGTTATGGAGCCAATGGCAGAGGGAATCCTGACCCGTAATGCACAAATGGGAACACTGATCCTGTTTTTGTTTCAGTATTTTCTGTACAAGTTCCCTCACGATGTGGATTCCGTCATCATCAAGGTGGTATCTGAAACAGTCTATCCCTGCTCCGTTGTCTCTGTCCAGGATATTGTGGTAAGTCTAGAAAGGGTACTGTCAGCCTGCAATGGCAGAGGATTGGGAGTGTGGGCTCTGGGCATTGGTATCTTACCTCAATCACTGTGTGTGATGCACTTCAACCCAGTAAAGTTATGAAGCCTCAGAGGCCTGTACTACAGCGTAACAATAAAGGAGGAGTTTGAGGGGAGGCGAGGGTCCTGTGGAATGAATGGGAAAGCCCTCGCTGCTGAGTTCTAAGTAGCTCCCCAAGTGATATGTTTGCTGATGTTGTTATTGAGGGAAGTAAGCAAACTCGTTCTGATCCTGCCTGTGCCCTCTGTCTAATAATACGTTAATGATGATGCTCCCATCACAGGAGCTGAAGGTGCTTTTCCTTACTGGGAGGTAGGTCCGTACCATTCTCTCTCCATCTTACAGATGGGTAAATGGAAGCACAGAGAGGGGACACGACCTTTCTATAGTCACACAGCAAGTTCTGGCAGAACTGGGAGGGGACAGCAGAAATTCTGCCTCCCAGGCTTGTGAATAAGTCACAAGACACCCCTGATTGTCCCTGCAGTGTTTTCTTTCCTCCCATTCCTTCTCTCCACCCCGCTCCCTCTCCCAACCTTCTGTGTTCATTGCCTAGATAATGCTTGGTCCTGCAGGGGGACTGGACTGGAAGACCTTGAAAGGTCCCTTCCAGTCCTATGATTCTCTATTACCTGACCCTTTCTCCTCTCCTTTTCCTCTGACCCAATCTCCCCCCTCAATCTTTTTAGTGAATTCTTGTTTATACCCTTCAGTCCTCTCCCATTCCCATCACTACTGCCTCCTGCAGGTGGAATTTGCCATTGCTCAGGGCCAGGCAGCAGCAGTACTGGCCATGTATTTCTTCTCCCTTGCCGCATAGCAGAGCAGGACTGAGAGGCACACCTCAGGGTGAGGGAGTAGTGAGAAGAGGAGGGAGAGGTGAAGGGAGCCTTGACTGCTTGTAGAGAAACCGTGAGAGTAGCCTCTGCTAGCTGGGAGAAGGTGGCGAAGTGGAAAGAGCAATCCCCACTTGTAGCCCTGCTTATGAGTGGCATTGCAAATGACATGAGTGAGAAGGTGACCGCAGGGGGGTGTGTGTGTGTGTGTGTGTGTGTGTGTGTGTGTGTGTGACTGTCACTCCACATGGCAGAAAAGGGAAGCGGGGGGCCATGGGGTCTGTTGTGCAGAGGTGGGGATGAGAGGAAAACAAGGACCAGACCTAGATTCGTAGTAGAGCTTAGATTGCTATAACAACTGTCGTCTTCCCTCTGCCTTATGGGGGCCATCTCTCGAGAGATTCACAGAGTGTTAGTGGTTCTCAACTAGGGATACGCATACCCCTGGGGGTAGGCAGAGGTCTTCCTGGGGATATCTAAACTCATCTAGATATTTGCCTAGTTTTATAACAGGCTACGTAAACAGCACTAGCGAAGTCAGCACAAACTAAAAATTCATACAATGTCGTGTATGCTGCTCTATACACTCTGTCAGTGGTTTTCTACCTGGGGGTCGTGACCCCAAGGGGAGTCACAGGATCGGTTTAGGAGGATTGCAAGTGCAGAGCTGGTATTAGGGGGTGACAAGCAGGGCAGCTGCCTGGGGCACCACACCAGGGGGGAGGGCCTGTGAAGCTAAGTTACACAGCCACGCAGGGCTGAAATCAGACTCCTGAAAGGGGTACATTAGTCTGGGAAGGTTGAGAACCACTGGAGTAAATGACCTGCCTTCTCTAGAAACTGCAGCTCTCTTTGAAGCTGGGACCTTGTTGAGAGAGGCCTTCTGAGCCCTGGCCAGGGCTGGTGTTCTCAGCACAGCTTCTCTAGTCCCCGAACGCTGCTGACGTTGCTGCCTATGGGACTCCAGGCAGGGCTTCTCGGGTGCTCTTCGTGAAGTCCTGGTGGGGAGGTGAGGGGAAGATCAGACCAACCTCAAGGCCCAAAGAACTTTGTTAGTAAGTTTAGGGGAGTTTTTTCCACATCAGGCCTATCGGGGGGAGGTGAGTTTGTGCTTCTCCTGGCTCAGAAAATGCAGTTGGATTTTTCCATTTTTTTTTTTAATTACTTCTGCCTGTTTTAGTGCCCCGTCTATGATCTGGATCATAACGTGGAGTTCAATGGTGTTTACCAGTCCATGACGAAGCAAGCTGCCATCACTATACAGGTGAGACACTGATTTTTGTCAGTGCTAGTTTCTGAGGACTCTGTGTACCTACCGACTCCTCTCTGCGTGGTCATTTCATCTGTGGGGTACTGGTGCTCGTGCACTTTTGGATAGTATGGCCCACATCTTAATACACATGGGAAACCAGTTTCAGAGAGAGACAGTGACTGGCCTCAAGCCACACGCTAGGTCAGTGGCAAAGCCACTTGCGGAACAAGGAAATCTCCCAAGTTCTAGATCTCCTCCTGATTTCTCTCAGAAATGCCTGACTCCCTAGAACAGACTGTGTGTCTGTTCGAACAGCCAGTTCTGTGTAACAGCCAGTTACATGCTGCTTTACCCATAAACATCAGTTCCCTTGTTTGCAATCTCAGCCGAAGCACTGAACTTCTGGTATGGGGCCTAACGTCAGGCTTTTGGGCCTGCCAGTCACGGGCTCCAGGATCTTAACACCCCAGCCCTAGGTGGGCCTGTAGGAGAACCCAGACCTGCCCTCTGCTCTGGGTTCCCACCCAAGGACCCAGTATGAAGCAGACAAGATCTGTTTGTTCTTGTCTTTCTGTATCCTTGGCTGCTTCCTACTGTGGATGGCAGCTAGGCCTTCCTTAGTCTCCTCCCCAGCTGACTCTTCTGCTGGTCCCAAAACAAAAAGGATCCAGATGAGTTATGAGAAACATCAAAGCTGCTGCACCAGGCCTACCTGTCCCTTAAGAGTCACTAGTTTTAGGCCTCAGCCCCAGCTGATCCTTCCTTACAGGCAGCTTCAAGGCAGTCAAGATCACAATGGTCCCTTCTGGCCTTACAATCGATTTAATCTGTTTAGGCTTTGGTCACAGCCAGGCTTTCCTTCACAGGGCTCACTCAAGAGGTCTATTCCCCATCCTAGTCAGCCACTATTGACCTGTGCTTTCCCTCTTTTCTCTCTAGGCTTGACACCTTGCACTTGTGCGGAGCTGACTGGGTCCACAGGTTCACGTTAGCTCCTTCTTGATCACCCATCACAGGCTACTAGGTCTATATTTAGGCATTTAAATCGGGGGCCTGACTTTCAAAAGGGCTGAGCACCTGCAGCTCCCAGTAAAATCAACTGGAGCTGCAGGTACTCAGCACTCTTGAAAGTCCGGCCCTTGATTTAGATGCCTAAATATTGACCTTTATAGTCTACCTTTAGGTCCCAGTGTTGAAATATCTTGCCCTGAGAGCTTAAAGGAACTCTAAACAGTTATCTGGTTTACAACGTGCTCATCATTCTAGTATCCGCGTGCTCTCCCGTCTGACTCACCAATTTGACTTCCTGCTTTATAACACACTGAAAGTGTGCAGGTATCCCAGTGTAACTGCACACTCAGTCCAGTGTAACTCACGTACTCTAGGTGAACATATCTGGTATGTCTCATTGTACCCTTTGTGGCGTGTTATTGCTTGTGACTGGTTGAACAGTTGCTTAGAGAGGTAATGAGGGCTGAGCTGAGTACAGGTCTGGAAGCCAGGGCTCTTGTGTTTTAATCTTGGCTCTGCTGCTACTAACTGGTGCTAATACAGGACTTTGAAAATGTAAGGTGCTAAAAGTCGGGAAAGAGCGATATGAGAAAAGTTACACCAGTGTAACTAAATCCATTAAAAATTGATCTACTTACTCTAGTGCAAACCCCTAATCTAGACACACTTATCCTGGTTTGAGCTTCACTGAAGCTAAACTGATTTAAGTGAAGTTACACTCGAGAGGCTCAAACCAGGACGTGTCTTTATTAGGGGTTTGCACTAGTGCAAGTAGATCACTTCTTAAAAAATGGATTTCGTTCGATCAGTGCAGCTTTTCTAATCTAGGCCAGGCATTTAACTACGTTTAGTCCTTTAACTTGCATGGGAGAGGAGACTCCTTCTCTCCAGCCCTTTCTTCCCTCACTTTTCCAAGGTTCTCTCTTGTTTGTTTCTGTGCAGAAGAAGGACTTCCCAGGCGAGCAGTTCTTTGTTGTGTTTGTCATAAAGCCAGAGGACTATGCCTGTGGAGGCTCTGTGCCTTCCTCTATTGCGGGTAAGATGAACTAGGGGACTGGTACACTGCGTCATGGGGGTGGGGAAGGGGGAACACCTTCTGTTACTGTTTGTGATTCCCCTTGAGTGGCCCGCCTGTGGAATGGTCATTGAAACAAAGGGGAATGGGGGATCCTAGAGGACGACTCGGAGTAGAATGCCCTGAGATCTTTAACAAGGCAGGTCTCCTTATTGCCTCTCTATGGATGTCAACGTCTCCTGGTGCGTTCCACAGCTTTGCAGACAGATCCCAGACTGGGAGTGAAATCCTATAGATTACAAGGAGTGGTGATGAAATACACTTTAGGCTCAGCCAGCTGAAACGTCAGCAGCATCCCAACATTTTCTAGCATAAAGATGGAGGTGCTGGATAGAGCAAGAGCCATGAGGAGAAGACTTTCCTAGACCGGCCTGTGGCTTCAACACAAATGCTGACCTGTGGCTACTCACTATGTGATCATGCCAGTATCCTAGCCTCATGCAAGCAGAAAGGCATGCACCAGAAAACAGTGCTGGTTCTGGGCTACGTCTCAGGTGAACAAGTCCCGGAAGTGTTAAATGATGCGTTTCTGATCGAGTGGACCTTGCTTCTTACAGGAAAGGGCAACCACACCTGGAACCTACAACGAACGAAGAGCCTTCAAGTCACCATTGTGCCCTCTCTTAAAGGTGAATGTCTCTGTGAGGAATGGTACAGAATTTCTGGGGAGCTCAGAGGGGCTCCACTCCGGCTTCTCCTACCTGGGGGTGTGGTGGGTAATAATACAGGGGCGCTAGGTGTGTGGGAGCTCCTGACTAACTCAGTCCCAGCAGGAGGCACTGCAAGGAATGGGATTAGTGGTACCGGCTGAGGGAATGTTCTTAACTATTCCAGTGCCAGTCCCTGTCAGCAGGGAGGGATGCTGGGTAGGAGGGTGCAGGTGGTGCTTGCAATGACTAGAGTCCATAGAGAGCTGAGCACGGGAAGTGGGTGAGCCCCCAGCTATTTTGGTCACAGTCTCCACCAGCAGGAGGCGCTGTAGCGAGCAGGGCAGGAATGCTGGCTGTGAGGGGGCAGTTTCCCTGTACGCTGACCGTCCTCCTGTTCCGCTTCCCAGAGTCTGACTACGTGCAGGCCATGCTCTTCAGCCTCCTGAGCTTCCTCTCCTTCTACCTGGGCTCGCTGATCGTCGCCTTGGTGCACTATGTCAGGTGGGTAGAGCAGGCTGACGATGACAACGTCTTTGTCTTCATCGGCGGAAACGCCCTAACCCTGCCGCGAGAGGGTGCCTGAGCCCGGCAGGCTAGGGGAGAGCCTGGCCGCCCAGTGGCCCTTTTGTGAGGGCAGAATGGGGGGCGTTTGGCTGTTTGTGCGCTAACCTGCAGAGAGAAAGGGCAGCTCCAGGGCACTAGTGGGACCCCAGGAAACTGCTGCATGTGTGTGGGCTGGTACTTGCACTCCTTGAACTCCTTATGGGGCAGAGCAGAAACGTGACAAAACCCAGAGCAGACGCCTCCAGAGCACCAGGGAAGCAAGGAATCCATTAAATTGCAGGGCCAAGCCTCATGCACAGCTCAGCAATGTCCTGATCACCCTCCTGCCCTGCACTGAGGGGAGGGGGCCTGCCTCTGGGATGGCACCAGATGCTTCCTCCTGCTGCAGGTTGCTCTTGGAGAAAGGGCAAAGCCTCCTGCAGCCCTTCTCAGCCACGCCAACACGGCACTTTCCCCTCCTGTACCTCGCCCCTGCCTGCCCTCGCAGCCCTCTGGGACCAGTGGGGCAGCAGGAGGGGTGTCGCTACCCCACAGGAGCTCCTGGCAATGAGACTCCCCGGGCCCATTACCCCAGCTGTTCAGTCCGGCAGCACGTGGCGGGATTGGAAAGCGGTGCCGTCCCAGGAACTCCTGTGTGTCAGCAGTTACGCAAGCTGCCTGCTCAGGCAGTGATTCAAGTGGAGCGTATCTTCTGTGCCGGAACGCAAGAGCTCAGCAGGGAGCAATCGTCTCTCCCCAGCCCTGGCCAAGCATTGCACAACTGACCAGGTGCATGGGGGTTTGGTTATACCTTCCTCTCCAGCACTGGGTGCGGGTCACTGCCAGAAAACAGGATGAGTTGTCTGGTCCTGCTACTTCCATGCACCCTGTCTCCTGTGTACTATAGTGATTCTGATCCCTTGCAAGCCATGTGGATTCACGAATGTGGAAAGCAGATAGGTGGGTCTTCCCAGTGCACAGGACCAAACGTAGGGTTGGCCATATTCGATTGGCTCACTGGTCAGGCCTCTGGCTGTGGCCATCAACTGATGCATCAGAGGAAAGTGAACCATTTTCTCGATTGGATTTGTCTGATGATGCGTTGCTGGAAGTGGAGATCTAGATAGCAGGAGACTGGGGTATTCATTTCCCAGCCCTGACCAGTTGATGATTGTTTTCTAAAGCGTTGCACAACGCTGCTGTCTTGGTTTTGAGATGATACTGCAAAGGCTGGCACAGCGGCTGAAAACTGGAGGATTTGTTGAGTTTTTCAGAAGCATTGTCTGTGCTTGTTTTCAGGATTCAGAGGAAGACTTCATCTGGGAGATACAGTCCTGATGACGGTAAACCTCTCCTAAACTGTGCTACAAGGTCAAGTGGTAGAGAATGCTGTGATGCTCTCTACCTATGCAGAACAGCAGCTTTTTCCTGCTACCTTCAATCAGTTTCAAATCTTTTCTTGTCCACTCACCCCAGGATCTTGTGCATTTTAGTGCTGGAGTTCCCTATTTATCTATATAACTCTACCCTTGAGGAACCAGTTCTAGGGAAGTTAATTTTTCATGACAGACACAAATGACATTTGGTTCTTGAGACTGATGCTGGGGTAGGTGTGGGGCAATTAGTGCTGTTTGTGATGGTTTTGTAAGGTGGACCCTTGTCCATTACAAACTGGGCTATACAATCTCCATTTTAAACAGAGGGTTCAGAGGAAGCTAGAGTTGGGTGGAGCTCTGCTGATTTGTATTTTACAGATGGTTTAAAATGCACAAGATACAGATTAACATTCCTAACTCTGTAGCTGAGAGACCTGTTCCTTTCTAAACAGGTATATTCAGTTGTTCATACTAGCCACAGGAATGTTCCTTTTAGATTGAAATGTCTTCTGCCCGATCAAAGGGGATTTGGGGTCAAATTTTTTAAAAGGTAGGATTTACAGAGTTCAAGGAGCAAATGACTAATCCAGTTAGCACACTGTCAGTTGTGCTGTTTACTTTGATATTACATTTAGTTTACTTTACGCTGCACCCACATTTCAACATGCTTCAGATTTTTATGTTGTAAAAGCATGACTGCATCATAGAGGTCATTAGGGAAAGATGGTAGTTTCAGCAGGTGGGTGTAGGATAGGGTGACCAGATAGCACGTGTGAAAAATTGGGACACTTTTTTTTTGGAGGGGTGGGGGAATAGTTGTGTGTGTATATAAAACAAAGCCCTTAATATTGGGATGGTCCTGATAATACAGGGATGTTTGGTCACCCTAGTGTAGGGGGCAGTTGGGGTTTCTGGTTCCTGGAGAGGTATGGGAGGCTATGTCTGAATTTTAATGCTTTGGAGAGATTTGAAACTTTAGGCATGGGGGAGAGAATGCATCTCCTTCCTTTCTTTGCCCTTCCTAGGAATGGAAATGACTTACATTTTGACAGTGGAAGGAGCTTGAATACTTAGTTTCCCACCCCAGCAACCAGCTGCCCACTTTTCCCTGCTCTAATACTTACCACTGGATAAGCACAGTCATGCAACTGGAAGTTTTATACTGCAGTGAAACAGTAAACAATGCAATGTAAATTGGCATCATTAAGGATTAGAGTTAATATTCAGTTTAGGTGAATGGGGGCGATTCACTTCTCAGAGCTAATAGATCAGGCTGATGGCTGACTGCATGCTGCATTGCTTAAACTCTGGTCGTGTTTGGAAGATTTTCTCTTCACAGCCGTAAGGGCAGGAAATATAACGTGTAAAATGAAAGCTCCGGTTCTAGAGCACAGTTCTGTGCCAGGAGTAGCTTCTGCTGCAATACAGTAGAAAGTACGGGGGACTGGTCATAAGCCACTGGAACCAGGAGTTGAGAATGAAAGTGCCCATGTGCAGGTGAAACGGCAGGTGGAATTCAGGAAGGCAGAATGGTACCTGTCCAGGGCACGGCAGGGGATATCCAGATGGCTGCAGAAGGGATCTTTTACTGAGCATAAGAAGCCAAGATCTCAGCAAGGTCAAGGGGCATCTTCCAAGAAGGTGAAGCCTGGGGCAATATTTCCTTGTGCTCCCTGTGTTGGAGCCAGGTCCCTGGAGACTGATTAGCTGCTCCAGGGGAGGCAGATGCTAAATCCAGCTCAGAGAAGCTGAGGCACAACCACCTCCGTACAGAAGAGGGAAGACAAACACACTGCTCCAGACATTGCCAGAGAAACGAGGGGAAACGGAAGCTGCACAGAGCCCAGATGTGGCGGTTTGAGACTGGGCTCCCAGGGAGAGTTGGATAATGAGCCTGGGATCAGACAGGCCCTCAGCCTTGTTCAGTCACTTGGTGTGCTCTCTCTCTCGCCCCCCCCACTCCCCTTTGCCTACCCCTGCTCATCCCGCCTTGCACCCTCCTCTTCCTCTCCCCGAGATGCTGTCCATGTTGCTCTCCTCTTTCTTTCCCCCTCTATAGCCCTCCCCTCCTGCCTGCCCTGTAGTCTGGAAGAATGAACACAAGAGTGGGAGGCTGGAGGGCCCAAGTTCTCATTCTGGCTCTTTCACTGACTCGCTTTACAATGCTACATAAATGTTAAGCGTCACTATCCCTCTCTTCCTCCTTCTGGGTTGCCCTGCCCCCGGCTCAACTCCCCTTGTAATATTCAGCTCCCCTCTCTGGCCCCCAGTCCTTCCCAGCATCCCCTGGCCTGCCCTCAGTTGCCCCCATCCCCTGGAATTTCCCATGATTCTCTTTCGCCCTGCCCCTTTCTCTTGCTCCCCAGAATGCACCCCATTCCTCTTTCTCTCCCTCTCTCTGGAATGGCCCTTGCCAAACCATCTCCTGAGAAAGCATGGACGGGGATGCATGGCAATTTGTCTCTCCTCTTGCCCGTCTTTCCTCCCCATCCCTTGAATATCCTGCAACCCCGTCTGTGTCCTCCTTCCCTTGTGTTCTACAGTGCCTTCCGCTTGAGCTGGTCTTTATCCTTGGGCCCCTCCTCCCCGTCAGACTTTGTTGAATGAGAGGAGAGCTGGAGGAACCAGTTGCTCAGCCCCGTCACAAACCGCCCCACACCCAACAAAGCAAACACTTCGCTACAGAGCAAACTGGCATCTCCAGAACTGACTCACGTTTGCTCTAGGAAGTGGGGCTGAAATAGCCAGGTGACTCTAAAGCCGAGCCAGTCATCAGCACAGTCAGCTTTTCTCTCTCCTGTCTGTACGTGCCCCACTCTGACAAAGACTTGCTGTCTTGTACATGCAGATTCAATTGCCATAAACTAGATATGGAAAGCGGGAAGCGCAAAGCACGGTCTAAACTTACAGAGGAGTGACCCAGTGTGACTGAGGAGAGATTGGGGTAGAAAGTGCCTCTGTCAATGCCCCAAAGAAGAGGGAGCGGAAGAAAGATACTTCCTCAAATGACCAGGAACCACAAAAGATGTCGGCTCAAAAAGCAATGAGGAAAAGCTGTTCCTGTCTGTGGAGAAAGGATGGCATCTCCCTAAGTAGCAGATCAGGAACGGATGGGGGACCGACCCCCAAATGCAGTGCCTAGCTAATTCTGCGTCAGCCTGTTTCTTTAACACTCTGACAATCGTGCTATTCTAACAACTTGTCATGCCTGTCAGGTGTCATTGAGCTAAAGGGTTTCTTGTACTCCATGCAGTGTTCTGCCTTACACATGCCATCTGCGATGCATGGGCCAGTTCAGAAATTCGTCCAAGTTGGACAATCTTCTATTAGCAATAAGAAAATGAAGGAGAAAATGACAAAGTGCCAGGTCCCAGCCAGAGCTTAATGGACGAGTGAATGCGTCAGTGGAGAGTAATAAAGTCAAAGCTAGCCCTTTTGACGGTGTAGAACCTGTGAGGACCTGGCTCTCTCTCTCCATCACTGTTAGAACTCATGGGAACAAGTAGCAAGAAGTGAGCACATGGTTGGTTGGGTTTTTTTTTAATCTTCTTCCTCTGAAGCACCAGGGGTGGCCATGGCTGGAGATGGGACATTGGGTAGGGTGGCTCAGTGCCCTGCGGTGGTACTGAGCCGTCTCTCTCTCAGGTGCGTGGCTGGCTGGCTCTTGTTCATGTGCTCAGGGTCTGATCCCCTTATGTGAGGTAGAGATGGAATTTCCCCCCAGCTCAGATTGGCAGGGACCTTGGTGGGTTTTTTGCCTTCCTCTGCAGTGTGTGGGTGGGGGTCACTTGCCAGGGTTGTCTGGGTATCTCATTTAATCATTTCCCTGCCATTGCAGAGCGCTCAGGTGCTGGTGCACCTAAATCCCTCCTATCCTCTGCCTGTGGCCCGTAACACTCTAGTCTCCTTTGGATTGGAGTACTTGGGTCTCATTTCAGTTGCTGGGCTGAGTGTGCAGGTGCTGGGTGGTGGTGGCAGCCTGTGGAGGCGTAGCCAGACCTGATGTTTTGGCAGGGCCTGTGGTTGACATGGGTGGGCACAAGCCTTGTGTCATTTACCAATCAAAGCCTGTCTGCTTGATTATATTCATCCAATTACACAAAAGAACCTTCCCCCACACTTTGGAAATAATGAATGAGATTTGTCACTAGCATGTAATGGTTTAAAATCACGTTTTACAGAGGCTGATAAAAATGCGGGATGAATTGTTTAAAATCTGATTGGGGGGGCCTGCTTTCAAAGTGGGTGGGCCATGGCCCACCTGTAGCTATGCCACGGACTAGACGGTCTGGTGTATAGTGATTCCTCCAGGCCTTAAACTCTAGGATGTGTTTCAGGCCCTCATATACTATGATAGAAAAATCTAGCTATGTTTTCAAGATGATGTCCAGCACTTAGACTTTCCAATACAAGGCGCAATAGCCCCTTGCCACCCCTGTCAACCTGGAGGCAGGCCGTGTGTCTGTAAATCTAGAGAAGAGATTGGGAGCGAAACTGGTGACCCTGCATTAGATAAAATAGAGCAGCCTGGCTTTGTTCTTGATTGCCCAAAGAATGGGTGTGATTTGACATTGCTGTGTGGAAATCGGTGCCGCAGCCCGTGTGTGGCTTCCCTGGGTCATTTCATCTGCATAAAAGTGCTGCCCCCAACATATTATACAAATGAGATGCATGAGAGGGAAAAAAGCTTTCAGTCGAGGCTTGTACTTGTGCTGCTCCTTTCTGATTTGTAAACAGAGCCGCCTCCTCACCGATTTTTTCTTTCCTTTTTAAGTTTTCCTCTGCCCCTGGGATCTTCCCTCCCTTCGCTTGCTGGAGAACTTGGGTAATGTGTTTCAGGAAGAAGTGGAGAGCAATGTCCAAGGAGGCGGTTATTGGCAGGGCAGCTCTTCCTGCCCCAACTCAGTGTGGTGGGGTGGATTCTGAGTCTTATGAAGCTGTCCCAGTATTAGTAATGGGAGATGGTTCCCATCTTTGCTGGGATCAGCCTTGCTTTCACCTAACATGGTTAAAAGAACACGGAGGGCTGTGGCTTTTCCAATGCCAGGAATAGGAATTTGCTACCATTCTGGACAAGGGTGAAACTTTGTGAGACTTGAATTCACGACAGCCTTTGGGAACCCCCCGAACGAGATTCACGCTAACACTGCAAGAGGTGGTAATGCTGCAGGGAACAGGGGAGGGGCCTGGGCTTTGCCAAACTTCGGGTTGGGGGTGAGCGGAACAAAGGGCGGAGGATTGTGGTTTATGAGGCGCCTTCTGCAGGGTGGGGGGCCTATGGTTTATGGTGTATCCTGTGGGCAGGGGAGGAGTCCTGGGCTTTACAGTAAGCCAGATAGTGGGGTGAGTTGGGGGCCCTTCTTCACATTGGGGAGCCTCCTCCACCACATCTCTCTCTCTTTAAAATGGGGCCTGAGCACATCAAACGCTTTTCACTTGTGTGTTTCCGTTGCAGGATCCGGCACTGTGGCTTCCTCGCATCCCATCACGACGGGCACCCCCGAGGGAAGCAGCTACGGAGCTATCGGTACGGAACGCTCTGGAACCAGAGCATCAGGAACCTCCTGGTACCTGGGCTGTCTGGGCAGCTGCTTCTGGGAGAAGGAGCCAGTGTGGTAGAAGACCCACATCCCTGCCAGGGCCCCGAGGTCTCTTATTGTCCGCCGAGGAGGCTCTGCCCCACAGGCTGCCTGCTGATTCTGAGACACTGCTTGTGGGGAAGGGGAGGAGCACAAATCCGTGCGTGGACTGAGGGGAGGGAATCCATGGCCTTAGGCAGCTCCTCTTCCCCAAGGGTGGTTTTCCTTGCTGCCATTCAGGCCGCAGGGGGCTGAGCTGTGAGTTCCTTCCTCCATGTTGCCCTGGAGAGGTCAATGCTAACCAAAGGCCACTCTGCTGCTCTCTCCACGAACTGCCAGGCTCTGCAGCTCCAGGGCCAAGACACAGGGGCCTGGTCTCCTACCTGGTGGCGTAGATGAGGCCACGGGGGCCTGGGAGCCTGAGGTTTTTGAACTGATGTTGGAGAAGAGGGTGGCTGTGTTTTTGCTCGGCGGTGTGGAATCTTTAATTCCTGCTGCAGGTGCTTAGTGCAGTTGCTTCCCTGACCAATTCCTGCAGGAAGGACGCGCTCTAGTTCTTGAAAATGGTACTCCGCTTCCAGCTGGCAGGTGTGTGATATCTGCTGGGAAAGACCGGCAGAACCAGGCACTTATCTGGTGCAAGGAATAACATGAGGCTTTGGGAAGTGAAGTTGAATCAGAGCTCAGGGCTTTCATCTGGGATATCTTCTGACCCAGATCTAACTCCAGATCCATGGGGAAAGACTCCCTGCTCATGCAGGGTTTTTTCCTGCCCTTAAGAATATCTGGGCAATTCAGAAGGGTCCCTTAAGACTCTCAAATAAGTGAGCGAGGGAGTCCTGACACCGCTCTCCTCTGCCTCTCCAAGCACCACAGTCACCACGCTCAGTCCACAGGGCTGCCCTGAGCCTCCATGGGCAAATTGCTGGCACACAGCCTGGGCAGACACAACACCAGGTACAGGCAAGTCCAACCAACCACCCGATGGGTGTTCCCACCTGCTTCAGGAAACATGACAGGCGTCTGGCTCTCTCCCCGGGTTAGAGGATTCCACTTTCTTCTCTTTTGTTTCAAAGCTTCTTTTAGAAAAGCTTGACACGCAACCTGCATCTGCAGGGCAGTACCCCGAGGCCTCACTAACACCAAGCAACATGCCTCAGCCTGTGCAGCTGGCTAGTGCATCTCTGACTCCCGATCCCACAGGGGCCAGGCCGGTAGCAAGCAAGTGGAAATGAAAGAGGGCGAGAGGGAAAATGCTAGGAAGAGCGGAGGGGCGGACTACGAGTGTGCAGAGCTGAGTGTTTCTGTAGCCTAGATCAGAATTTTGTTGGAATTCCCAGGGAGGGCCGTACCATCTAACAACCTCTTCCTTGGTCTTTGCGTGCTCCATCAGAAGCTCCTGGTATTGTGGACACTCCTTTGTTTCTGTGTACGGAGGGATTTACCCTTTAACGTGAGCCCTTCCTTCCTCATTTCTAGATGAGTCGAGCTCCAGTGGTGGCCGGCAGTTATCATCCCCGGAGCATGGGCTCCCGGCTGGTTCCGACACAGACAGCTCTGTGGAGGAGGAGAGTGATTTTGACACCATGCCCGAAATTGAAAGTGATAAGAATGTCATCCGCACCAAGGTATGGCTGGTGTCGCGTCCTTATGCAATGCGCTGTGTGGTGGGGCCAACGCCGTGATTCCAAGCATTTATTGGTGGTGACCATATCTCTTTTTAGCTCTGTTCCTCTAAGTGCGGATTAGTGTCCTTCATCGAACTAAGATTCAGATTAATGTATTTAATAATCCTCCTAAACCTGGGAAGTTTTCCCACAGCCCTGATAGAAAACCAGTGCTATTAAAGGCTAAAATGAAGAGCATCATTTAGCAAACTGGAGATCTGCTGCTTCAGTGAGGATGGTGCAATGTGAGGAAAACAAATGAAGGGGCTGAAGTGGTGGAGGAAGAAAGCAGGTGGCTGGTGATGGATACAGACACCTGAGGAGAGCCATAACCATAGAGAATGAGGATGAGGGATACCAGTTTGTGGGTGCAGATAAGACAAGGAACCAAGAGACTGATACATATGTTCCTGATCCAAAGAAATGTCTCTTACAAGCTGCCTTCTCTTCTGTCCCCAGTACTTACAGTTGCTCAGATTAATCCCTGGTGCAACTCCATGAGTACACCCATTGTGACAGCGGGGATGAATTGTCCCGTGATCTGTCTCCATATGGAACTTGATTTGAATGCTGGATTACTGGAAATTCTACTGATTGTCATTTTTAAAGTTCTTTGTTTTGTCAGAGAGAGTCTGGGCTTTTATTCAGGGCTGTCCTGGGCTTTCTTCCTCCGAGAATCTCAAGAGTTTCTGTAGGGAAAGGACAAGCTTTACCCATTCACTTGGATAATCAAAATGCATTCAAGTTTTCTAAAGATTTCCTTCTCCCGCATGAATTCTCCTTCTCTCTCCCTTGTATTGTGTTATATTGCAGATGTTCCTCTACCTATCAGACTTGTCCAGGAAGGATCGGAGAATTGTCAGCAAAAAATACAAAATTTATTTCTGGTAAGTAGAGGACAGACAGACAGACAGAGCTACAGTCCCTAAATCTGGGCCCAGTCTTCAAATGTAGGCCCTTAAATTGGGTTTCCGGATCCCTCATTTGGTGACCCACTTAGAGGCGCACATTCACTTTTTAAGCACCAGTCTAAGTTCCCAGCCATAGTTCTGGTAACTCTGATGTATAAGTCCACATTTGAAGTATGTGGTGAGCGTGGGCATGTGTACATGTATTTAGGAGTGCACACAAGGCCTTGTGACCATCTGTATGCATGGACGGCTGAGCAAATTCACACTGTGTATTCATCTGTTCTTCGTTACGTCACGCCAGACTTCACCTATTACTATAAGTAAGTAAGGAGTAAGACCAAGGAGTAAGTGACTGCGGCCCAGACCCTGCAGCCCCACATGTCTGACCTTCTGCCATTCCCCATTTATGCCTGCCCCTAGGGCCTGAAACCTGTATCTATTTTAAGGGCTGTTGGCTGGGGGCTAGTTGAACAGCAGCTGTGGAGCTGGCTTGGTGAAAGGGCAATGTGGCTGGTGGCTATAGAGCCCGCTGGGCTGTTCGGAGATGTGGTATGAAACACTTGTTTCCGTCTCTGAGTTACGCTTCAGCTCCACGAAGAGCTGCAGTGCTGTGGGAAGGAGTTGGTTAAGAGCCCTGGGGTTAGTGGGAGGACAGGGTGCCCACTACCCTCCAGAATTTATGACACAAATCTACCCAGCACCACTTGAAAGCCCCAGACTTCAGTTTTGATGTTTTTTGTTTTTTTGTGGCTCTGATGCTGGTCCCTTCACACCAGGCTTGGTCTGAACACCATGCTGGGTGGAGCTGGAAAAGATCTGGTGTTTGGTTTTCTTTCTTAAACTGAAGATCAAGTGGCTAGTAGCAGAAATGAGAGCTGCTCCGGTTGGATGGGGTGATATGTAGGTCAAAGGAAGGTGTCCAGATGCTAGCGGTCCAGCTGAAGTACAATGGTATCCAGTGCTCCCTTAGCTGCCACTGCAAATCCCAGTCTTAATGTGGAAGTGTCCTCTGGGGCCAGCCACAGAAGCTGAGGTTTCAGACAGGAAGGAGGTGCTGCGGGGAGATGGGGAGATGTGAGGGAAGGATCTGTAGGGCTCCAGAAGCTGGAGGAGTAATATGCTGGAAGGCAAGTGGAGGGTCTGGGGGATGGAAAGTCAAAAGGAGGTGCCTACAACCAGACATCTGCTTGCTCTTCAATCACACAACCGCTGTGATGGCATTCATGTATCGTTCTTCTGGTTCTGAAGAGCTAGTGCCTGGTGCTCAGATTATGTTTTCTTGAGCTGGTCTTCCATTTGGAACTGTTCCCTCCATGCCCACAGCATCCTCCGGGTGCTGGCTGGAGCAGTCTCCCCTCCTGGCTGATCTGTGGGAGGGCTGCCATTTCCGGAGCTGCCATAAAATCTAGTTAAAGGTGAAGCCTCCCTGTGGAGGGGAGGGAAGACTGCGTACCATGAGTTCCTGGCACACAGGCGCTATAGCAGTGAGCACTGTGAGTCTTCATTCTGAATGCTGTAAAGGGGTGCAGAACAACCACTTGCCTGTATGCCTGTGTGGAAAATAACCGAGTGACAGCTTTGCTTCTCTCCAGTGCCTTCCACCCAAGAATCTCTGTTATTCCTCTGGGAGGTAGATGTGTCGTTATCCACACTTGACATATGGGGTCACGTGAAGGGCAATTCACTTCCCTCAGGAGACACAGCAAGCTAGGGGTAGATCTGGGAAAAGAACCCAGGGGTTCTGACTTCCAATCCACGGCTCTACCCACCAGACACCACACTTCCCCTTAAAGAGACAAGGGAGACACACAAGCAGAGCCCGGACTCTGCACGCAGATGGCCGCGTTGCTGTGTGTAACTGCTGCCTACTCCCCCTCTACAGGAACATCATCACGATTGCTGTGTTCTATGCACTGCCGGTGATCCAGTTGGTCATCACGTACCAAACGGTGAGTGCTCCCTAGGCTTGGCCTCTGTTCTTCCCCTAATGCTCTCTGGGGTTTGGCAAAGAAGATAACCTCAGAATCCAGCACTATCTAGGGGGTGTGTGTGCGGGGTTTGAATTATTTTAACTGCTGTCATTTGTGAGCCTCACGGTGCTTCCTGCATCCATCCAGTGCAAATCCAGTGCGAGCTCCTGGCAGGGCAGCTGAAAGGTGCCCCGCTCAGGACTTCTCAGGTCAGCCCCACAAATGGTGAATTCGGCAAGTCTTCCAGCCCCACCAGCATCAGCATCTGGTTGGTTGGTTTGCTTTTGAGGGGGGCGGAGATCCTGTTTGTCTCAGTCCTTACTCAGACACTGTATTATCTTAGACAGCCCTCGCCATGACACTTGAGTGCATCGCAATGTTATGGAGTGCCCACGCAGATCTATTTCTCTCTCTCCCTGTTCCTCGTGTGTGTGTGTGTGTGTGTGTGTGTGTGTGTGTGTGTGTAATTGGTGAGAGAACTGTGTTTTGCACTGAGATTTGTTGTCACCAGCCTGAAGTTTTCCAGGAGCAAATTCCAGCTTCATTTGGCAAGTCACTGAGACAGTTCCATCTCTTGTGCACCCAGGAGACTCACTCTTCAGTTGACCGTTCCTTTGTTCCTTTGCAGGGGTGAAGCAGTCCTCCCGGGTACATTTTGAGTCACTATTGTCTGGATCTGGCCATGAGGCAGTGACTCTCAATACAGCCATACCTGTTTCCAAAGTGTTGGCACCCAAACTCACCTGCCCCGTGGCCCAAAGCACATAAACCGCCAGGCTAATTAAACAGAATTTAAAAAAGCAAATGCTACGGACTGGAAGTCTGGATTCAGCAGATGGCCCCTGAGGCTCTGTCTGAAGCATGGGCTGCCAGCTGAAACTGGACTAGCGAGGGATGGAAACCCTGGGGCAGCTCCCTCCTGTGGTCAGAGAGGTGCAGACACCTCTGTGTTCCAGCCCTGGATCTTTACAAGTCATCTTGTGTCTCTTTAAAAGAAGACACACACCCAGCAGGACAAGAGGGGTTTTCAAGAGCCAGGCCGTGTATGTGCCTTGAATTCTGTCTCCAGGTTCCAGGAGCACGGAGACACTCTGGTCACGACGTGTCTGTTAAGTGTGGGTGGATTGTGACTGACATTACACTAGGTGAGGTTGCAGTCGGGTGGTTTGACTACTGCTGTGAAATGCTAATTCTACACTGCTCTGGTTCCCTTTGCCCTCCTTCTCCGAGCTGGGATTAAGTGCAGAGTGGGCCAGCTAACACCAGTTCTCTTCCCTTCCCACCCCCACGCTGCAGGTGGTGAACGTAACCGGCAACCAGGATATCTGCTACTATAACTTCCTCTGTGCTCATCCTCTGGGGGTCCTGAGGTGAGTGAATCCTTTGTATCCCTTCACCCGCTAGCTCACCTGGATTGGAGATACATCCTCTTGGTAGTGCATGCTGGGAGGGCGCCGCCTTTCTGAAATACCCATGGGATGGAGGCAGGAAATGCAAGATTTTTTTTACCTGCCAAGTTTGTGAGGTCACTGTAAATTCAGGGATGGGACTGGGGCTTCTCTGTGCAGTTGCTGGGGGCGGCTTTCCACTGAGTTGTATGAGAGACATCCAGGGAAAATGTAGCATGGGGCACCTGGGCAAAGCCACCAAAGTGCAGTTAAGATCTCCTACGCTTTTCAGACCTTTTTGCGTGTGTGCGAGTGAGCAGTGATGGTACAAGCGAGTCCAGGTCAGACCTTCAATTCAGAGAAATGATCCGTTGCAAACAGCAGCGCAGAAGGGCTCGGAGGGCTAGGAGTCCAGCAGAGAAGGGGTTAAACCACTGAGCCAGGCTGAATCTGCTGAACCTGGATGTTACAGCACGTTGAGGGTGTAAAATCAAGCCCTGTTTGGAGACCTTGGCCGAATCCTTGGACTGCTGGGGGGCGGGAGCCTTCGCCCTGCTGAACCAAGCCTTTCCCCTGGTCTTTTACCATTGGTTTAGTTTAATCTGGATGAAGGTCTGTGGCCTGTGTCATGTGTGGGAGCAGACTAGATGATCAGGGTGGGCACTTCTGGCTTTAAAATCTATGGAATTACTGCCTGGGTGGGCCACGCTGGGTATTGGAAGATGTCCTCAGGGGTGTTAAAATCTGCATTCTCTCCCCACCAATCCCTCCCCTCTCTCTTTGGGGGACCCCCTCCCCGCAGCGCTTTCAACAACATCCTTAGCAACGTGGGCCACGTGCTGCTGGGCTTCCTCTTCCTGCTGATCGTGTTGCGCAGAGACATTCTCCACCGCCATTCGCTGGAAGCCAAAGACAGCTACACGCTGGTATGGAGCATGCCCCCGCTTGGACGTGGGCCGGGGAGGAGGTTCACTGCATCCTGAGCGAGCAGAGAGAGTCTTGTGGCTGGATTCCTTGCTGGGTCTGAACTGAGAGATGACCATGGGCCCCTCCTCGGGGGGTGGGCAGCTGCCAGTGCGTGCTTTGTAATGAAAGAGGTGCCGGGGCTCGAGCAATATTTTTTTTTCCATCCGGAACAGATGCAGCAAGTCCCCTGGCAACTGCGTTCCGAGCCGTCCACAGGCTTGGCGCACATGCGACTGCGCGGTCTGCCTGGGGCGCAGCTGTGGCGAACCTTTCCCGAGAGCAGGCGGGTGCCACCGTCCCCAGCCTCAGAGCTGTGCCCTCTTCCTCAGTGCCCTCTAGGGAAGGAATAGACCCCTTGGGTTGGAAACTGTTCTCGTTCGCGCCCTGGGGGCGGTGGGAGGAGGGGTGTTGGAGAGAGATTCCTTTGACAAAGACCTACCTTTGGATTTGTACTGCGGCCATCACCGCACGGCGGCCAGACGCCCAGCATGTTAACGCAGCACGAATGAGGCCCTGACAAAGGGACCGAGTGGTTCTCTGCAGTCAGTTTTGGGCGGTGAATATCTCCCGTTTATCACTGGGTATTTTAGTTGGTTTTCTTTAAAGTCCACAACGCCCCCTGAGGAGAGCACAACACCGCAGGTGGAGACTCGAAACCCCCCCTCTCCTTTGTAACGGGGGGAGACGGGTCCATTTTATTCCGGAGGAACTCGGCTGTCTCTGCGTGAGCTGCACTGAACAGGAAGCTTATTTTAACCCTGGCTCTATGTAAGCGGGGAATGGGCCCGCTTTTCTGGGGAACTTTCCTGGCTCATACACTGCCCCAGTGCAGTTGGCTAGTAAAAGGATCTGAGTCCCTGCCCCCACTCTCTTTACCCAGAGACCCACCTGACCTCGAGGGCTCCCCTCCCACTCTCCTGTGTGGTGGGGTTCCTGTAACCCCGACGAGGCTGGGCCCAGGATTCCTGGGGCTCAACCCTCAATCTTGCCGTGCTCCCTTAGGGCAGGGCGAGGGTGTCCCCACTCCGGGGTCTAACTCTGCCCTGGGCCCCTCCCTGCCCCACTGATCACTGCACACAGCGCAGAGCAACACAATGTGTTACACACACAGCAACCAAACATCAAATACAAAGTAAGAAAAGAGGAGCGAGGTTAAAGGCAAACACCCAGCACTGGCCCCTGGCCCGGGGCACCACACACAGCGTCTCTGGGTGTCAGGGAGGTTCACAGTCTGTGTCACACGTCGCAGGCCCCTGCCCAGGCCTGGCTGCGCTGCAGGGGTGCAGAGAGTCAGACACTCGCTCTGGCAGTGGCCACACGCCCCCAGGCTCTAGGGGGGCAGGGCCCTTCTCCCCAGCGTCAGCCCCTGTCGGGGTCACAGTCCCCCTCTGAGCCTGGCCTGTGCAGCCTCTGGGCTGGTGGCGTCTCCCTGCGCCAGGCCCTGCCCGGGGTCCCCCTCGCGCTCCCCAGCTGCTCACTCACTGCACCCGCTCACCGCACCCGGCTCCAGACAGCTCCGGCCCCAGCTCCGGCTCTGCTCTGCCTCAGTGCAGCTGTGCTCGGCTCGGCTCGGCTCAGCTCAGCTCTCTGGGATGCCCCTCTGGCTCTGCTGCTGTGGGTCTGCTCAGCTCAGCTCAGCTCCCTGGGCTTCTTCTCTGGCTTCCCCCCCAGTCACTGGCTGCTCTGTCCTTAGCTCTGCCCAGGCAGGCACAGGCCCAGGCAGCTCCAGCTCACAGAGATGACAGAATGCCCCCCCCCCAATCCCCGCCCTCCTGGCTCCCTCATTAGCCTGCCCGCCCTGTCAATCAGGCTGACCGGCGCTGGCCTCTCTCCACTGGCCCTGGGGGCTGTGTCCCTTCCAGGGTCCTGCTTCCTCCAGAGATGCCAACCAAAAAACTCGGCTCAGTTTCAGTGAGGGGCTAACAGACCCTTGCACTGAGGACGCTGTACTCTTACCAGATCTCACAGCAAAGAGATGTCGGGTTTGTATGTGCACGGGAGAGTCAGTGCCATGGATGGTTCACTAGCTGGCGCTGTTCCTCTGACTTAGGTCTGAACAAGCACCCGGGTAGGGGATTTGTGTTCCCAACTGGCAAATGAGACCAAAGTTGCGTCCTGGCAAAGATCTCTTCTCCAAAGGGCTGCGGGGACTCAGTTCCTCACTGACTTGCACCTGTCTTCTCATTTGCACCAGTGGAAAATGCTATTCTTCTGGCTGGATAATGCCTTACACCAGTGGTGCACTCCATTTCCCCCTACCCTGCACCTGGCGTGGTGATTGACACCTGGGCAATCTGGGCTGCGGTTTTCGGTATCAGTGCACTGATAAATTCCCCCACGGTTAGCTACGTTCTGCCCCCTACACCCACCCTGTGGTGCCATCGGGCTGGGTCTTAGACCGCTAAGTAGCGTGGCAGTGTGGTGCTGTTTGCCATAGACACCCCAAAGGTGACTGCCCTTCATTGGATTGTGTGCGTGTGTATGTAAAATTTAGTGAGCGCTCCCCAGAAATGTACGATCTGCTTGGTGAGGCTATTACACTAGGTACCTTTTATTCTCTTCCAGGAGTATGGAATCCCCAAACACTTTGGGCTCTTCTATGCCATGGGCATTGCTTTGATGATGGAAGGGGTTCTCAGTGCGTGTTACCACGTCTGCCCCAACTACTCTAATTTCCAGTTTGGTAAGTGGAGACCTTCCGCCAGCAGAGGAACGTAGGGGGATGAGAGGGGCTCAGGTTTCACCCAATGAAGTTTGAAGCAGATCATCCAAGTGGAACTTTGGCCTCCCCCAGGTGTGCGGGGCCTGCAAACTGCTTTGGAGCTTGCTCACGGGCTGGGTTTGCAGGAACGAGTTGGTGAATGCTGTGTTTTTGGACTCCGTTTGATGATGCACTTCATCCCAGTCTGCACCGTCCAGGTGACCGCGTCAGCCGTGTGCTGGCAAGAACCGTGATTCCTCTCTGTTCTGGCATGCAGTGTTTAAACGTAGTGTAGGCGAGGCCTAAATTGTCCGCCTCTGAGGCTCTAACAGCCCCTGGTTACCACCTAAGATTCAATGGGCCATGTATCTAATGTGTGGACCTCTGTCCCACCATGCTGGCAACTGTCGCCCTCTAGGGCAGGCTGCCAGTTCCCAGCAATAATCCCATGTGGCCCAGTTGTGCTTCGCAACGCCCAGGGACTTCGCGGTGCAAATCCGGAGGACAGCTGGGGCAAACTGGTGTAGCTCCAGGGCGTTATGCCTGCCAGGCCTGGGTCTGGCATGTGGGCTCTGCCCTGATTTACAGATGCTCTCTGAAGATCCCTCCCAGTGCCCGGGCCATGGGTAAGGAAAAGGCCGGTCTTCATGCTCTGTTCTGTTCCTTTCACAGACACCTCCTTCATGTACATGATTGCCGGGCTCTGCATGCTCAAACTGTACCAGACCCGCCACCCTGACATCAACGCCAGTGCCTACTCTGCGTATGCCTCCTTCGCCGTGGTCATCTGCCTGGCTGTCCTCGGCGTGGTATGCTTCTCTCCTGCCCGCCCGGCTCTCCGGGAAGGAGCTGGTGCAGCCAGAAGCACTGACCAAATGGAGAAAAAGGGAAAGGGGGGAGGGAGGTGTAGGGCAGTGGGCCCTGCAAATCTGTCTGGCCCCTGGGCGAGTGTGACCAATACCGCAGGCCCTGGGCTCTCATTTTACAAGAGAGACGCTTCTACTTTTTATGGGCGGGAAGGAAACCTTAAAGATGTGAGCCCCGTGTCAATGGGGCAGCTGCTGCAGTTGCTCTTCTGGGCCTGTTGGGTGAGTTTCACCCCCTCTCAGGGTTACATCTCCACTGACGGCGGCAAATTCGCCTCCATCAGATCGATCTGTCTGGATCGACTGAGCGGTCAGCGAAGACCCGGCTCAATCGATCCGGAAGTCGACGCACTAAACCACCCCTCAAGTGGCGCGGCGCTGCGTCGACGGGAGCGCGTTTCCCATCGGCGCAGCACAGTGAAGACGCCGCATAGAAGGGGAGTTACGAAGTTGACGGGAGTTACGCGAGTTACGCCGTGTAGCTTGCATAACTCCCGCCGACTGCCGCCGAATTTCCAGGTGAGTGTAGACCTGGCCTCAGTTCAGCTCAAGAGCAGCAGCAAAGACCCCTTCTGACTCTTCCAGGCTCTTGGTTTCTCCCATCCAGGGCCCACAGAGGGGGGGAAGGAAAGCCTGCTGCCTCCCCAGCCCTAACCCTCCCAGGGGCTGTTCCTCATGGAGAGCTGTTAGAGAAAAGACACACAGGAGCTGCCACAGGGCTGGGTACATACAGCTGGCAGGGCTCTTTCAGGAGAGGCCTGGGGCTAGAATAAGGAGGGGAAGGGCTACAGGGCAGGAGTGACATGCATCTGTCCCCGGGGAGCCCCAGGAGTGAAGCAGCGGGGAATGCTACAGGTCCGGATTTCCAGGCACACCCGCAGCGCTGTAGGAGGGGTCCAGGCTGGAGCAGTGGGTGCGGCAGGACTGGGATAGCAGGGGGACGCTGCTCCCCCTCGCTATTAACCCTGGCGCAGAGCTGTGTGTTTTATCACCGCACTGAGCCTGTCGCTGATTTACTGCTTGAAAACCGACACGTCACTGGCTCCAAGGCTCCGTGCTGGGTCCCGGCTTGGAGACGTGCCCCATGGCATGAGGCCCCGCGTAAGGGCAAACCTCGCCAACGCAGCATGGGTCTCGCTCTGGGGAGCGGAACGAGGGCTGCGATGGCGGAGGGGTCCATGATTCAGGAGAGAGGCTTCTGCCCAGCCCCCGCCCATCCCGTGCGTGGCTCTGCCTCGCGTTCACCATCTCCCAGCCCCGGGCAGGCTGCTCTGGGAGCCACGGCGGTGAGGAGGCTCGCACCACACACACATCATGCCTGGCCGGCGCGACTGAGTCACTAGCTCACTGACGCTGTGAACTACTGAAATCCCTGGGGACAGGAGCCTCACGTGGTGGTGAGCAAGAGCTGCCTGGAGGCCTAGCTGGGAGGTGTCTGGAGGAGACCGTCCCTCAGTTATGAATTCAGTGGGGTAACTGGGTTCCCCTCTGAGCTTTCTCAGTCCCCTCCTGGATGCTGTAACGTTTCAGTCAACACTGACCAAGCAAGATCAGCTTTGGGCCCTGGTTTAACTCCCCAGAGGCGCTGTTACCGGGCCCTTACCCCCCGGTGGCCTGGATTTTCTAATGTGAAACCTCAATCCGTGCTGCACTAGCACTTAGAGAGAGGAGCAAGGATCCATATGTGCGGAAAGCGCCAGTCCCTGCGACTCTGATAGTTTAATCACACACATCCTGGGATATTCCCATGGGAGGTTCCTGCAGGAACGTCCGTGCCGGCTCTGCGCATACAGCAGGCTTTCATTAGGGGAACACCCAGTGCTGGGCAATGGGACAAATAATACGAAGTAAACACACACAATACATAGGATCCTATGACCCTAAATCCGTCCAGAGCAGATGGCCTTTTGTGTTTTCTCTCCGTATGTTGTGAGATAATCTGGAGAAACTATTGTAGTGCATGCACCCCGGGGGAAGATGTTGGGCTGTGGGAGCCTTACAGTAGCTTTATATTTCCTGACTCCCTAATATACAATGAATATTTTAAAGTTGAAGATCCTTGCCCGCTCATAATTCAAAGAGATGACAAAGCATGGTAGTGCCTGCTGTACACGGAGTGCCTTTGTCCTTTTGGTACTAAGATAAATGTTCTCTAGCTAGCTGGCAGGAATTGGGGCTTTGAGGATCTGTCCACAGAAAGATCTCCCCTATCTCTGACACTTGTGCTCTTTCTAGTGGTCAGCCCTGTCTATAAACTGGCACCCTCAGACATGAGGTCTTCCCTGTGTTCTCTTGTGTAAGCGTCTGCAGGGTCAAACACCTGGGGGTTATTCTGCGTTTGCACACTTCCCAAGTGGCTTGACGTGCAGAGGTGTTGAATACCGGCAGCTCCCATTTATTTGGGTTGGACTTGTGGGTGTTCAGGTCACTTTTATGTAGGTACTTAAATGTGGATTTAGGAATCTGGATTTAGGCACCCAGGTTGAACGGTTTTGGCCATGTCCTTCAGCAGGTTCTGTGTTTGGCAAGCATTTCTGAGGCCAGGGGGAGGAGGTGGGGGCTGAGTGACTGGGGGTGGTGCTTGAGAACTCACCTTTTCCTTGTTTGCTCCCAGGTGTTCGGAAAGAATGACGTGTGGTTTTGGGTCATCTTCTCAGCAATCCACATCCTGGCCTCACTGGCGCTCAGCACCCAGATCTACTACATGGGCCGCTTCAAGATCGGTAAGCACTGGGACTTCGGAGAAACGGGCTCTTTGCCCCAGGTGCTTCCGTGCCTCTCGCTCACCACCTTGAATTAGGGCACAAGAATCAGTAACAACGGCAGCCTCTGCAGAGCCAGGCTGGCTGCCAGCCCTTGTGCTCCAGGCTCAGGGGGGTGCCACGCTCCTCACGCTGTCTTCCTGACCCGTGGGGTGCTTACACCTCTGCTTTCTGGCGCCGGGAGAGCCCAGCAGCGTAATCCACTTTCTGGCACTCCTGCTTAACTGGGCTCCCACGGATGCTGTCACAGGGCCGCCCTCTGCCCAGTGTTTCTCTCTGCTGCTGTGACCAGAGGTGGCGCTGGAGCTCGGAGCGGTACGGTATTCACGTAGCCGTTAAATCACCCAGCGCTTAGACAGGCAGCGGGGAGGAGTCTGCCCCCCGACCTAGGCGTGCAGGCCCCGCACAGCTGTTGTGCTCCACTCACCAACCTCTTTCTCCTTTCTCTTCTGCTGCCCTTGGTCTCAGATGTCCCTGACGCAGGTAACCAGCAGCTCGCTTCCTTCCCTGTTCGGAGTGAGTGAGCAGCAATGTAGCAGCTGGGCGGGGAAAGTGTTGTCCCTTGAGCCTGCTGTGTGGGTCTCTCAGGAGTGGGATCAGTGGCACGGTAGGGGCCACGGGAAGTGCACACGGCAGTGGCACTGCCTCCCTTCCACTGCAGAAAGGGGGACACGGAGCAGGTGTGCAGGAGAGCTCCAGCCTTGCCACGCTGGACTCTGTGCCGGTTCCACACGTGCCTCTGTAGGGTTGGGCCTGTGAGCGTGAGCATCCCTCAACCACAAACCTCCGGTAGGGACAGCAGCCTGAGGGGGGGAGTCCAGCCCCTTCAAGACCTGGCAGCCGTTTTCTCTTTGGGTGGCGAGGGATGAATCTCTCCCGAGGTACAAATTCCTAGAGAAGGGACCTGGGGAGGTGCTTTGCCTGGCCCCGTGGATCAGCACATGCTCCTGCCTCCCTCTGAGGATCAGCCACAGAGTATGCCAGGGGGACTCTTGGACAATGCCATGGGGCTGTAGGTGGGTGTTGAAACACTGCGTGGCCAAATCCCATTCTGCTGCCAGCTGTCTGTATTCCCGCATCCCCGGCGGTGCTGGAGTCCTCCTGCGCTGTGAATCGTTGTGAGCTGCCACACCCATGGTTTGCTTCCCAAAGGGAAGGCAAAGCAATCAAGTTTGGGGTGCGTGGGCTCCCCACTTCCATGCCCTCCTCAGGAAGTGTTACCCTGCTACCTGGGTAGTGATCTCTCCTCCCTGCCCCAGCAGGGCTACTCTGCTGGAGATGCTGGCTTTCATGTCCTCTTATCTCTGGCAGACTTTGGGATTTTCCGCCGGGTGGCGATGGTGCTGTACACGGACTGTATCCAGCAGTGCAGCCGGCCAATGTACATGGTAGGTGCTTCCCCAGTCCGTCCTCGGCAGGTTACTCAGTTGCCAGCGAGGGAGAGGGTAACGTCGCACAGAACTTGCACAGGCAGCACATGTGGCTCTTCAAATGAGTGGACCAAAAAAAAAAAATTCAATAAACCCAACAAAAAACCTAATATCCTTGGTCTGGAATTCCACACACTTCGTCCTAGGCCGGAGCAGGCTTTTGAGGGGAGTTTGAGCATGAATCGGTCAAGGAGATGGGGAGGAGGATTTCTTTTTTTACTTAGTGGATTTTTAAAGAAATATATTCTTCTGAGGATCTTCGCATAGGGGGGTCAGTGCTGGAGTCACAACGGCCTTGACCTGGGCACGGAGGTTGTTGCTTTAGCTGTTGTTCCTGCCTCCCCTTTTGGCATATGGCATGTTGCAGACAAAGACAAGATGTGGTTGTTACCCAAGTCCCTTAAACTCACTTCTTGTGAGAGGCCATTCAGCACCGACTACAGCCTGGCACCTAGGATTACCGTATGGGACAAACCGTTCCTGTCTGCCCCAGATGACTGAGAAATTTGAAGCAGTTAGCCTCACATACCCCATCTATTACTTTATTTTTGTTTTTAAAGACACTTTTTACTTCTGGGCCGGACTGTGTGTATTTCCTACGCAGTCTACGACCATGTGGATCTTAAGAAAACACTGTTAATTAGAAATAGAAATTCACACCTACACACTAAACTAAAAAGAATGTGATGAACGCAGGTCTAGGCTTAAGGGGACATCTTCCACTTGAAAAGAACACTGCTGTCTGCAAAGTTTTTCACCTGCTGTAGTTAGTTACAAGAATTACCCAAGCTCACTGTAACTGAAAATGCCAGAGTGGGAGGTTCTCCTGTGTGTTTGACAGGGCTTTGTGCTTAGTCATTTCCCCTGTTTCCCTTGTGTAGTCAGTTTCTTTCTTTGCGGGAGAGAAAAAACATTTTAAAGAAACAGGAAAAATATTCTTTGTAAAACCACAAAAACTGGCCAGCGGATTCAGGGGCAGATGCATGACCTGAGATGTCTTGGCACTCAGTTTTTGAAACAGATTAAATTTCCACTGAGCAATGTCCCTTTAAAGTCCATAAACATTGGAGCGATTGGTTTTACTAGCGCACGTTCGCCAAAAGGGGATGTGAAAGTCACACATTCATGTATTTGTGAGAGCCAAATTTAAATCCACAAGCGAGCGGATCTTGAGCTGCAGTGGCAAAGTTCTCTGCCTGTGAGGTTTGCCACGGTTCGTATTGCATTTGTGAAGCCTGAACATTCCTCAGTAATGACTGTGCCTTCTCTGCAGGACAGAATGGTGCTGCTTATTGTTGGAAACCTGGTCAACTGGTCCTTGTAAGTAGTACTTGTGTGTGCGCGCGTTTCAGCATTGATTGCTGTAGGTGGTTTGAATGGGCTGGCAAATGCAGTGGTTTCTGTGTGGAGCCTTTCCATTTATTTCGGCAACCTTGAAGTGAAGGTGTGTCCCAGGCTTTAAAGAGCTGAAACCAGGAGCGTGATCCTGTTAGAGCTGAGAAGCTAAAATGAGTCGGGCCTACTCAATGTTTGTTTGGGAGACTGCCAACAAAACGGCGGTGTTGCAGATGGCAATGCGGGGGGTGGTTCTGTAGGGGCACCACAACTAAAGCTGTGCATGAGATGGGGCAGCACAGGTTTCAGCAGAGGTAATGCAACCCCTCCGCTCGCCAGACCTCACCTGTGCTGTGGTCACTGCAGTTGTCAGCCATGCTAACTGGATTCAAGCTAGCTTGGGCAGGCTAGCCCCTGAACACCTTGTGCAGTGTAGACAGACCCTGAATCAGGATTCATCCCGCGCCCTGGCGTGCTCTTCGGTGTGTTGCTGGAAGAGCCGACTCTTGGATGAGATGTAAAATCAAGATGCTGGCTCTTGTTAACGTTGCCTTGATGCCTTTTCCCTAGAGAATTCCTTGTTAAAACCTAGTGTGGGTAATTGCATTCTACCTCCTTAAATCCGCCCTGCCAAATTCTTCATTTCCGGTCCTGTCTCCATCTCCTCCGACAGCCAGGATCACCAAGGTGCACTGTGCCCTGGCCACTCACCAGGGCTAGGGCAGGAACAACTGGCGTAGCTTTGGCATAGCTGCGGATTTCCCTACGCTGAGGTCACATTAAGGCAGCTTTCCAGGAATTTTGTGCCACTGAAGTGGTTCAGAGAAGACATAAGTTTGGCCAAAGATCTGGCCCTGTGATCACTGAAATGAAACCACCTCCGGCAGTTTCACTCCACATCCACGGCCCAACCAACCACCCAGGAAAGGGTGGAAAGAAAAATCCCAAATTCAACTGGAAAAAAAAAAGGAGGAATTTAGAATGTCCGAATGTAATTTCTCAGCTGGAATGTAGTCCCTAGTTTATGCTCCTAGTCAACGTCCAATGTAATTTTAGCAAATAGTCGGCATGCCCGGTTTTGTGGGGATCTTCCAACAGCAGCACACCGCAGGGAAATGGGATTGCAAAAGACAGACGTTGACAGGCGCCGTGCAGGGCCTGAAACTACTTTATTTAATGCCTTCATTTACAACAGACTTCAGATTTCAAGCTGACGGTGAAGTGGATCCAAATGGTAGATTGATTCACCTGCTGCCCTGTAGGTCCTGCAAGCCAATTGGAGGGGCAGCCGGGGGAGTCTAGTCATGGCTTCTCAGCCTCTCACCTGCCCACCTACAGCTTCCGAATATTGAACAGGGAAAGACAAAATATTGGCAGCAAGATGGGAATTGAGGAGTGAGGGCAGCAGGACCATGATGTGTGGGGGTGAGGAAAGGGACTGGACTCCTGGGTTCTGGTCTTAGCTCTTCCACCGACTCCCTGTGGGTGACCTTGGGCAAGTCACTTCCCCACCTTCTGCCTTAGTTTCCCATCTGTAAAATAGGGCATTGAGTATTCACCTGCTGTCCCAGCGGGCTGAGAGGCCAAATCTGTGTCTGCCAAGTGTCCTGTGATAGCAGGAGCAGCATGTGATTGATGCATTCTGGAGTTTCCCCACCCCATCCAGCATGGGTGAGGGAGTTGGCTAATGTGGCTATCTCTGTCCCTCCCTTTCCTCAGTGCTGTCTTTGGACTGGTGTATCGGCCAAGGGACTTCGCCTCCTACATGCTGGGGATCTTTATCTGTAACCTACTGCTGTATCTGGCCTTTTACATCATCATGAAGGTAAAGGAGGCAATCGCCGCTGTCCGTCATGCTCTTGGGGCCTGTCCTTATTTTCTCTGCCTTCCCGGCAGGGAAGTCGAGGCATTTCATGCAGCAGTTCCTTGTGTTGCCACAACTCCTGCAGCGCCGTGTGAAGGGGAGCCAGCTGCCCAGTGTCTGCAACTGCCCCTCCCGCTGCCCCTTGGATTGCAGCATCCACTCCTGCTGCACTGGAAAGTAAAGTGGTGGGACTTGCTGATTCTGCAGTGCAGGGGTCAGGGGTCGGGAGGGATCCCATCGACAATACATGATCAGCTGGTGTTTACAGAAACGTGGGGGGCAGCCACACCTCCGTCAGTTTTTACTGATGGCGATACCAGTGCGTTCTGGGACTCCACAGCACCTATTCCTAGGGAAGGGTTGCAGGGAAGAGAGGTTTCTGGGTAATTTTCTAGCAGGATGCCCTGCATTGAGGGATGCAGTAAGAGGAGAGGTTGAGCTGATCTAGCTGCATCACTTGATTGCCTGTGGCCAAGGAGCCGTTGCAGCCCATCTAGAGTATCTCAAACAGAGCTTGTAAAACTCCTGGGCTCACGTCCTGGAGAGGATGCGGGGCATTGTCTAGCATTGCAGGCTCGCCAGACGCTGTTTATGTCTCTCTGCAGAGTGCAGACAGAGCCTTAGACGCACCCAAAAGGGCAATAAATGGAGCCAGACCTTTCGGAACGTTTAAGAGGCAGATGATTTTTCTGACCCAAAACTGAGACCAATGGATGCCTCTGTGCTGCTGACTGCAGCCTCCTGTGTTCAGGGGTGTGCCGGGCTAGGAACACTGCGCCCTTTGCTGTGATTTGTGTGCACAGCTGGTTGGTTCCTGGGAAGTGCATTGACTGTACGTTGCCTCCCTGGGCCGATTTTTTTTTTGTGGTTGTTTTTTGAGGCCTTGTTCCTTTGTATTGTTGCAGCTTCGTAGCTCTGAGAAGCTCCTGCCCATTCCACTGTTCTGCATCGTGGCCACAGCCGTGGTCTGGGCTGCAGCCCTTTACTTCTTCTTCCAAAACCTCAGCAGCTGGGAGGTAAAGTTCACCCGTTTGTTTTTCTCTCTCCCTCCCTCCCTCCATCACGTTCTCCCTTTCTGCTCCTTTTCCTTCCCCGTCCATACGTCTGAATATCCCTCTTTATCCTGCAAAACATGTTATGGGAGAAGGAGTCTGGGTCATTAATAACAATAAATGGCAAAGAAAGGGCAAACTCCTTCAATGTACGGGCAGGATAGGGACCATTGCAGACATGAACCAAATATAACTGACCCTAGCACAGGAATAGCCAAGGGCATCCTGTACCGCGCTGTTGATCCTGTGCTCCTTATTGCACTATTATGAATTGAGAGGGAGGTGGGAAAGTGATCCAGAAAGAGCACTGGCTGCAGGAAAGGTTGGCTGTTGGTGGAGAGAGAAAATATAGCTGTGCGTTGGTCGGTCTGTAACATAAGATCTTGTAGGAGTTCCCAGCATTAGAATTCCCCCAGGGGGCTTCCTTTGGAGGGTGTAAGTCATTTTGCAGTGTCTCTAGCATCTCTCTTCCCTGCATAATGTTAAAAATCAGACAGACCCAGATCATTGTAGCTCTCCCAGCATTGAGAGAGTGACAGTGGTGCCTGCACACTGAAGATCTCGCTGAAGTGGAAAGTTTGAGCTCCAATTTTCAGTGCTGTCAGGGTGAAGGGATGAAGATTGGTAGGTGTGGAATCAGAGTCACTGTTAGACTTTCTGTGTGACCCATAAGATAAAGCTGTCTGGAGTCCACGAGATGAGTCTGCAGAGACTGGTTTCGAGAGGGAGCGAATGTTGCTGGATGGGGTTTTTAAGATCAGGTTCTGCACCCACGTATGTCATTGTTTTGGTTAATTCAAAGGGCACGTCTGGTATTAGAAGGCTTGGGCGATCCGAGGGAGGCAGAGGTTTGAATTTGTTTGTGGTTTTGTTTATAGCCCATGAAACCGGCACAGGAGGGGAGAGCGTGGGAATGGATTATATTCACTGAAATGAAACTAGCAAGGTCGAGTTTTGCTGTTTTTGTTTGTATTCCAATAGCGCCTACTGGCCACAACCGAGATCAGGGCGCCTTTGAGCTAGGTGCTGTACACACACTGTAAGAGACTTTAAAGTGCTCCCAATATAAATGAAGAAGAGAGACTGAGCTGGGAGGGGAAGCAGAGGCCCAAGGTCCCGGAGCCGGTCAGTGGCACAGCTGGGTATCTGAAAGCTGAAGATCTTTGGGTGCACGTTTTTAACAGTGGAAGTATTTAATCATTTGGAGCGAGTTACCTGGAGTTGTGGTGGAGTCTCCGTCTCTGGAAGCCCTCCTGTAATTCAGCCAGGAATTCTGAGCTTGATCTAGGAATTACTGGGGCAGGCAGGAGGTCAGAGTAGATGTTGACTGTGCTCCTTTCTGCCCTGGGAATCTAGGAACCCAGCAGTAGCACCCCTGTCTCCGGACTCCAAGTCCAGTGCTCTAGCCCCTGCACCGCGCTGCCTCTCTGTCTCCTCACGCTCTCCCCTCACATTCTCCATCCACTCGCTCTGAGGCCCAGTCGCCCCTGCCCGGTGCAGCTCTTCGCTCTGGCGTTCCACGCTGGCGTGACGGGCGAGGCCGGGGGAGATGTGTGGTGCTCGGAGGCGCTCTGCGAGCAACACGCCACCAAGGTGTCGTCTGTCCCCACCCGGGGTGAGAGCGAGACTGTGGGCGCCCGCTCCTCCTCTGCCCTCTCTCCCTAGGAGACGCCGGCGGAGTCCCGAGAGAAGAATCGCCCGTGCATCCTGCTGGGCTTCTTCGACGACCACGATGTCTGGCACTTCCTCTCAGCAGCCGCCTTGTTCTTCTCCTTCTTGGTGAGCCCCCCCCTCACGCCAGCCCCTCGCGCTCCCCGCCCGGCTCTGTGCTCCTCGTCTCGATGTCTAGCGTCGTCCCCCTTCCCCCCGCACCCGGCTTTCTTCTCTCTCTGTCTAGCGGAGGGGGTGTGTGTGTCTGTGCCCCTCGCCCGCCCCTGTTCACACCACCTGCGCCGAGGGAGCATCAGCCCCCACCCTGGACTTCTCCTCCTACCCGCACTGCTCCTGCCCCTGCCCCTGCCCCTGCCCCCACCCAGGGACGCTCCCGCTCCGAGTTCACCAGCCCTGTTGTTTTTGCTCTGATTGCTTTGGCTCGTTTCCCATCCCCCCCCCCGCCCCCCCCATTCTTTTCATTACTTCCTGGCCCGGGGTCCCCTCGCGGGTTGTGGCAGGGCCAGGGGCCAGTGTCCTCCTTCCTGCCCCCATCTGAGCCTCTTCCTCAGCTGTGGGGGGAGCTCCCCTGGGTGCTGGTCCAGGCGGGATCCCACTGGCCACCCAGTGAAGCTCCCATTAAGGTGCTTCAGCCGCTCCTGGGGCTCTCTAACTAAAAGCCGCAGGTGCGTGGTGTTAGCGGGCACTGAGCGTGGTGCTGTGCCTGACCTCACTGCGCAATGCAGGGCTGGGAGGACCCTGTGGGCAGGAGAACCGACTGTCCGGGGCTGGCGCAGGGAGAGATGAGCTGGAGCCCTGGTCCCCCAGCTGCTTCTCCCCTGCCCCTCGCCGCACGCGGGCACGTGGAGTGACACAGCGCCCGGGCCGGAGGAGCAGCCAGGTGTCTTTCCTGCCCCGCTGTGCGATGCCTGGTGGCATTTGAGTTCCGTGGGCCCGTCGTACTTTGCTTGTTGGCTTGTCCTGTGACTTCAGCGCTGGCGAAAGGTGCTGGGCTCTCAGCCCTGAGCAGGGAAACCCTCTCGTCAGCCCCAGAGCAAGGACGGGCCGGGGCAGCAGCACGGCATGCTCCCACCACCCTGCCCGGGAAGGATCCCCCCTCTCGAGGGGAGAGGAGAGTGTTTAGCCTCCACAGCCCATTGGGGCCCCAGCCTCTCTGCTGCTGCGACGGCCGAGCGGCCAGCTCGTGCCCACGCGGCTGGTGTTTGTTGTGAAGGGGGCACCGGTGTCACTGCCAGGAAGTGACCTGAGCTCACCCACCTCCTGCCAAGTAGCTGGCAGTGAACGTGATCCCCGGGGCGGGGGCCTGGGTGCCCGTCTCCCCCTCCGGCTCATGCTCTCTCCTTCCAGGTTCTGTTAACGCTGGATGACGACCTGGACGCGGTGCGCAGAGACAAGATCCCTGTGTTCTGAGCCAGGGGAGGCGGGGTCAGGGTGGCCGCCTTGATTTCGCTCGGTGGAAGACACAGAGCCGGCAGCTGGCATCGTCCGTGGGGAATGAACCTGCTGTTGTACAAACAGCACCGACCCCCTAGCCAGGCGGAGGGGGAGAAGCAGCTCGATCCCACACCAGCAAATAGGAGGTGGTGTAATAAACGAGGCAAGACCTCCTCCCTGCCCCTCAGTGGGTCAGACCTGCGTCCTGCAGTCCAGCGCAAGGCCCATGAGCAGCGTGTTGGCTTGTTCCTTTCCAGGTGTGAGGGCGTGGTGCCCGTGTTCATTAAGGGTGGAGTATTCCTCCAAGGGTGACTTAAACGGTGTTTGCCTTCTCCTGCCGCCTCCGCCCCCTGAGAAAAGCCACACAACCGTCCTGAGCGGCCCCAGGGAGCGGTCTGTCTCTGTCACTGCCCAGCGACAACCCCAGCACTGCAATGGGACGTGAGACACGAAGGGCCTCTTGGATGGGCAAGTGCATCGTTCGCTGGCTCTGGACTCCTTTACCCGCCTCAGGCCAGGGCTTTTGTTTTGTGTTGCGCTCTCTCTCCCACGAGTGCGGGCGCCAGGGGCGAGGCAGCTTCCCCCTCACGTTCGCAGCTCTTCCCTGCACCCTGCAGGCCGCTATCGTCAACAGCGCTGCTCTCCAGCTCTGACTGTCTCCACGGGCCCCTGCAGCCTGCCCAGGGACGGGGTTAGCTCTGACCTGGTGGCAGCATGGGGAGCACCTGCTGGGGCTGCAGGTAGCAAACAAGGGGCAGGCTTGAGGCTGAAGTAATTGGTAGCCCCAGCATTAAGCTTCAGCCACTTCATCCTGCAGCTGGAAGAGCCTCAGGCCGTGGGCGGGAAATGGGCTGAATTGACTGTTCCCTCTGAGCAAGCAGCAGTCCTGGGTCATGGTGCTCAACGGGGGAGCTCCCGCTAGCCACGTTCTGGCAGCCCCAGAAGTAGTTGTGTTCACTCCTTCCTGGGTCTCCCTCCCTGCCTGTGCTCCGGGGGGGTGGGAGCGTTCGTGGGTGGCTCTCGCCCGGAGATCAGCTGCTGGGTAGCTCTCCTCTTGCATCCAGAGTGCCAGCCCCTGCCCCACCCCAGCCCCTCTCCCTTCGACCACTCCCTGGGCACGTGCAGACGTGCTGTCTGCTCCCCACGGGGGCTAGAAAGGGGAGCTGTGGAACGACAGTCAGGTGTCAGGGCTGCCGCCTGCTCGTACTAGTGGAAGTTTGCTAGTGCCTGCAGTGAGAGGAGGGGGCAGGCCTAGAGCAAAGACGCTGCTTCTGAGCCTGGCTTTCAGGGCTTCTGAATGTGCAACCAACTGAAACTTAGCAAACCAGCTCTCTCCTGCCGCGGGAGCCTGTCCATTTTACAAAGCTCTGCCCCAAACGCTGTTTCCCGTCAGCCCTGCTGCAGCCACGAAATGGATTTTGGAATTTTGTTTGTTTTTTAAATGGCGTCTGCATTTTTATGGGTCCCAGACTGGCTCCGTCATTTAAAAACAAGAGGACGGTGTGAAATGTTGCAGGTGTTGTGGCCAGAAAGTGACCGGCTGTGCGAATTTTGACTTTAAAAATAGTATGAAATGCTGAGGCTGCGTGTCAATTTCTTTTTAAGGCGCTGGCGCAGTATTTTTGAATTGTCAAAAAGAGGGGGGGGGGTGTGTTTCATTCTGGAGTAGCTGTTACACAGAGACCCTGCTCCCCTAGCAGTTACTTTGAGGGGGATGGGGGGAGTCTAAAATGAAGCTGTGCGCTGGGAAGTGGCTCGGTCTTAGAAGAGGTCATAGTGTGGTTGTGGCCCAGGGGTTCCAGGTTGAATGTGTTGAGACTACAAATAAATGAGGGATTTTCAAGCTGGGTGCCTCCTATCTTACGCATTAGCACTGCTAGGAAAGGTTATGCAGGCCCGATTCTCCCTGTGCCCATACCTGTACAACCAGCCTGGCAGGAGCGGGCATACGTAAGAGCAAAGCCTGCCCCTGCTCATAGAACGTCATCACCAACGCTGTGGAGTCCGGCTCATGCTCTCTGAGCCGTGTACTCGCTGTGGGGTGAAGAGCACTTGTCCTGCAAGGCAGCAGATGTGCTGCTGGGAGACAGGGAGGAGAGCAAAACTGCTGACTAAGATAGGGGCATCTTTATGTCATCACGTTCCCCAGTAGAATGACTTTGGCCCACAGCTGCTTTCTAGGTGCGAGATGAAGAGCCAGAGGATGTAGAAGACGGGTGGCAAACTATAATAAAGATGGCTTGGGGCTTTCCTTACACGAATGCCAAATGCCAGCAGCGCCCCGATTTCAGTTGGAGGGGTGCGTGCTCTTGGGTTGAAGGTCTCTCAAGTTGGGTACCTAAAAATCAGCAGCCCCTTTTGAAAGGGTTGGCCTAAAGAAAAGGGCACTAACTCCAACCCCTCAGCTGTTCCTCAGTCAGTTTATTTCACGCCTGGATCTGTTGAACTTGTTGGATTGTGAATAATCCACATCTGTTACAAACTCGCCAAGCCAATCCCACCATGTTTTGTTTAGACTAAACGACACAGGCCAGGATCTGCTGCGCAATGGAAGAACTCAGAGGCAGAGATGATCACGGATGAAGGAGAAACAGGTTCAGGACGGTGTCTAATAGGGATGTGAGGGGAGGGGGTGACAGTAAGACCGCCCCCCCCCCCCCATTAACTATAGTAAGGGTGAGCTTTTACATGTTAATGCAACGAGAATGAGAAGTAGCCCTACCTGTGGTGTCCCTCTGGTGGTACCTTGAGTCCATAAGCCGTCTCTGAGCACCCCTCTACTGTGATTTAATAAGGCACTCCAGGGGTGTGTGATGGGTTTGTTTCATAGTGCCTGGCTTTAACTTTACAGCTGGGGGCGGAGATGTCGCCTGTTCTATACGTGCACCACTGGCACTGGAGGTTGGCCCCATGCTAGTCGCCTTCGCTGTACTGCAGCTGGCCCTGGAGGAAGAGTAGGCTGCTGGCTGAGGCAGGAATGTTAGTGCTGCATTTCCTGCTGTGAGCAGGGTTCCTCTCCTGGCATCATCCCTGCAGAAAGCAGGGGGAGGGGGTTGAATTCCAAGGCAACGTAAATTTGAGTCTCTCCTTAGGACAACCCAAATTTCTCCCCCCCACTCCATGACAACCCTGTGGTGGGACACTGCGTGGCCCGGCTGCCAATTAGCAGATGCTAGTGACCGCAGCCCTTGGAGGGCTTGACAGAGCCCGTATACTGTTTCCGTCTATGTATTTAGCTGGGCTAAATGACAAATTATGGGGAACGTGAGCCCTGTGCGCAAAGTGACGGGTCTAAACGCCAAGTGGACCAAGGAATTACACCGGCTTGTGGGAGGGAGCGCACGAGGAGGCCTGGCATGAAACTAAGCAGGGCAATGTCGGCTTACTCTTAGGACCAGCCTCTCACCCACCCGTGGTAGCAGGGGGCTGGCCTCGTCTCTACAGGCCGCAGTGCCAGTATTCGTGGCTTTCACTAATGTTGTATCTGGCCAAGCAAGAATGAGGGGTGAGATTCACAAAGGGATTTAGGTGCCTCACTGCCAGCGTCCGTATTAAACCACCTGCTCAGCTACCTAAACCTGGAGGTGCCTAAAGGCCTTGGGCCAGGGCTGGCCAAACCGTGGCTCGTGAGCCGCACTTTAACTGGGACAGAGCCGCAGGCGGCACATGGAGCTCTGCGCAGCGGCAGGGGCTAGAGCATTCTGCCCAGCAGGAGGGAGGGGGTGTCTGTAAGTTGGGCCGCCCCCCCGCCTTAGACACTTACACTGCTGAAGTCCCCACGACCCCTAAATATCTGGCAGTGCAGCTGTGCAAAGCTGCCCATGTCCTGCTGCTGCTGAACTGCTCCTGGGCTCACTCCCAGCTAAACCTCCGTGGGATTCACACATTGGGCATGGCCGACCCCTCTCATCACAGCCACGCTGGTAGGTGTGGTTAGCATGCGCACCCCCCCCACCCCACAAAGGATGCCATTGGGTGGGAGAACGAGTTACTCTGTAGCCCAAGAGAGCAGGTAGGACACGCTCCTAGGAGAGCCCAGGTCCAAGGCCCTGCTCTGCTCCATTGACGAAGTCTTTCATATCTTGTGAACGTTTCAGTAGCAGTGAGTGCGAGCCTGCCCGCCCCCCAGCTCTCGTGGTTAGGGCACACTCCTGCTCCAAACCAGCCAGAATGAGCATTTGAATCCAGGTTTCCCACATCCTAGGTGAGGCTCCGTATCACCACCTTGAAAGAGGCTGGCTGAGTTTAGGCACCTAATGCCATGAGAGGGTTCACAGCTGAGAATCCTGAGTGGGGGGAGGTGTCACACTCATCCAGAATTCAGCATTTAAACCCCATGGAGGGGGGGGGGGGAGGAGTTTAGATCCTGGCCCAATCCTTGGCACTTCCTACTACCTTAGGCACATACCTGTTCAGCTTGCTGGCTTTTGCGGCTCTGTCTTAGGCACCGATGTTGCCCCCAGCATTGGACAGTTGGGCTTTGCATTTTAGAACCTCAGTTGAGGAGCGCTAGGGCAGAGTGATACTCACCACCTGAGAAGTGCAATAATTCTCAAGACAGGCTGGAGCTAGTTCCAGTCTGAAATGGAATTTACATGATCCATATGTGGGGAAAGCAATCAAATCATCAGAAGTCCGAGCAAAATCTATGCACACCCACCAAGTGAACAGGGGGAGACACGAGAACTACAACCCTCTAAAGCCAGTTATCACCAAGGGAGAAGAGTTTGAGTAACTAGAAAGGGATGAAATAATCTAAGAAAACTTAGTTATCAAGGCTGAACACTCAGGAAAACTTCCGAAAGTGAGATTTACAAAAGGAGAGAAAGGGAACAGCCTACCCGAGGAAGAGGGACGTTTAAAACTAGACTAAGCAAAGCACTAACAATGCTGCCCTGATCCTAAGGTGGGGGGAAAGAAACCAGGAGCTCCACTGATTATTTCCATCTCTGCTTTGTATGATTCAGTGAGGATTTCCTGGGCAGCATTCTACAACCAGCCAACATTCCAACCCAGCTCAGCTCAATTTAGGAACCAAATGTGGATCAAATATACTTTATCTTCCATCAACTGAGGTCGTTGGTGTGCAAGGTGCTTGTAGCAGACAGATTTTCTCTACCACTTCAGCAGCTGCGTTTGCAGCAGCAGCAAGCCAAAAGCTCCTCCATCTCACTGAACACCGTTGCTGGAGGAGCTTGAGCCCTCAAGTCTCAAGGCAACGGCTACTGCCAGAAACCAAACCCAGGTGGAAGGACAAGCTGAGACAACAGCGTTTCATCCTGGTGCTTTCTCACTGGAGAATGGCTGAGAAAAATCCATGGGTTTGCTACCAGTGAGAGTGTCTCTAACACTCTCCTTTGGAGTTTCCTAAGTTTCAAATGTGTAATTAAACAATACTACATTTTTAAAAGAAACAAATTAATTTGCAACTTTAATTTGTTTTTCTAGAAACGTTATATACTCTAAATATCACCCAAAAAGAATACAGTACACAAACAGGAATTTTTAATTTTTTTTTAAATAAAATACTGTAATGCTCATATCTATACAAATAATTATTACAACCATTAAACAAAGTGTTACATTTAACAATAAAAATCTCAGAACTTTGAACGAGATCATGGTTTGGGATATTTACATCTGAATGCAACACATTTGTAAAAAATGTCAAAATAAACAGAACAAGATCTTATTTACAATTGCAAGATGTTCCTGATCATATTTATTATACATTTCTGCTCTGGATTTCCTTTTTCCCTTACAAAAGAGAAGTGGGAGTTTGCAGTGGGACTATAACCAGGTAATTTACAGCTGTAGAAGACTGTACACAGCAGAAAATTCTGAACTGAGTATAAATAAAAATATTACATTGTGGAAAGCAAGAGCACCTTTGATTACTTTCCTGTGGTGAAATCCATATTGGCTTTCCATCTCACTGTGTGAGTGTGGGCAAATGGGTACTGTACATTACCATTTTAGTCATCCCCATATTTGTGGGCAATGCAAGAGCATGGCATGGCAAAGTTGAAGTCTATATTAAGACTGGGAAAATGGGACAATGTTGTGAGGGGGGAAATATCAGCTTCCCTTATGCAGAATCATTTTGTACACACATGAACATTTAGCCACTACAGAAGGCCACCCATTTATAGATAGAATGCATTGCAAATGATAATTGTTCCATAATATTTACTCTATGAATGGAAAATGTGGTTATCTGCAAATAAACAAGTTATATGTTGCTTTACAAGTTGCACACTTAAAGTAACTGTCATTACCAGGACTAGAAGAAGGTTTTGTGACACCATGGGTTATTCTGCCACAGGAATTTTTTCCTAAAATTTCCAGCCATTGCTACCACAGGTTCAGCCATCATGAGTGTCAGAAACTGCAGAAGTGCTAGCACAGCTAGGGTGTTGGCAGCTGCTGGCCTTCTGTGTGATGTAGGCCTGCTCTGAGCAGCATTAGACAACATAGTGCTTAGAACACTAGCGCGCCCACCCACATTACCACCACCAACGCTGGCCCAGTGGTAGGAAGAGTGGGAAATATTACCAGAAAACTTTAGTGTAGACCAAGCTAATGACCAGGGCCTTTATACCACTTGACATTAAAACAAAAACTTGAGCAATCTGGTATAAATTGATCTGATTTCTACACTTTGCTCCCCATCTTCCCTAGTAAAAAGAAGATCATGGATTAGGACAAACCAGTTTGCTGATCAGGGGAAAGGGAGTAGAGAAAGAATCACAACTCTCAGTAAGAGTTTGGCTAAACATAGTTGTATGAAAACAAACTACAGTGAAAAAGTCTTCTTGTGATATAGCCTCTGGACCTGGGTCAAGAATGGCTTGGAATAAGATTAAAAGACAACAGTGGGTCAAAAATAACAATTTGAGTCCTTTTCTCTGGGTAGTCGCTGGATCTCTGGGTCATTGTCAGACCACCTGCCTTCTGAAATAGCATTACAGTCAGCTGTCATGGCAGCAGCTTTAAAGTGCAGTAGGAAATCTGTGCAAAATTCAGGAGGTACTGCACACAGAGAATACCAGAGCATTTTGCAGATAATGTTCTTGCATCTACATAGCAGTTTAGTGATCAGAGCAGAATCGGAAGATTTGTGTTCTAATCTGAGTCTGTTACTGACTCAGTCTTTGACCTCGGGCAAATCACTTCTTTGCATATGAGGTTTCCGTAGCTACTATAAAATGGGGATAAATACTTTCATGTCTGTAAGACACTTTGAGGTCAACTCTTTTGATGAAAACTGTTAAAGAAGTTTTATTCTGTAGTCTGCTTCAAACTGAAACTGGTCCTACCCTGATTCTTTTAGATTCCTCACAGGATGCATGTTAAGAGGAGACAAACATTGCACTAAAATGGATGTGACCTATTCCCTATAGTCTTTTAGCTATTGTTTATCGAAGTGACATGGGGGGAAACTAAAACCTATATACACAGTGTTGCCAGCTGTGCCAATGCCATGACAGCGTGGAAAGAATAAATATTGTGACGATTAATAGGCCCACAATTATATCTACTTTATTCTTCTTTGCTTTGTAAAATCCAGGTAATTCTGCTTGTATCTTTTTCCTTCAAATAATAATAAAAAAGTTACCAAAATACAGCTAGCACCCTTTGACAACAAAATAGTGCTCACTCATGAGGAAGAAAAAAAAATCCACTTTCAGGGATTATAATAAACTGTTTGTGTGTGTGGGGGGGGGGCCCCCCGGCGGCAGCGGGCGCAGGAGAAGGGCAAGAAATTTTTAAACTGATTCTAAAAATACTTTGTCTTTTTAATTGTCAATTGATACCTAGTAGAACAGATGCCAAGTGGCTGTTGGTGTCAGATATTTGATGAGAGGAATTTCTACAGGCAAATGTTCCCATTTATATTTTAACTGAATATGCTGAACTCATGTTGCTATTTTAAAAAAGGTGCTCTCAGTTTGCAGAAGACCTCTGAATTTCTAGTCTTTAATGTACACCGAAGATATGTAATAATTATACAGAGTTATCTGCTCAGTAGAAATTAGAGAAGCCCCTTTTCCAAACAAACTTTTCCAGAAAACGTATGTTGAAGACTTGCCTTACCCCAAAGTCTTCTCTCCCATTAATCTGAAACCTAAACACAGCAATTTCAGCGCCAGAGAAAAGAGAAATACTTGTTCCCACCGAAAGCACTTCAGATCTTGCCGATCCAAAAATGAACAGAAACGCTAGCTACCAGCTTGAAGGCTAGCTGATGGCTGTCCCCCAAAGCAAAGACACTTTCTGGAAAGAGTTTGCAATTAGAACAGCAGGAATACCAGACTCAGCAGGGCTAGTCCTTTCTCACAGTCACTTATACAGTCACAGTTTGGCCACTGGGGGAAAAGACAAAGGTCATTCATTTATAGTAAACAAGGGGGAAAAAAATCCAAGTGTCACTAGTCCTGTTATTTTAATCAAGCTAACCTTCATTTTGCAATAAAAACTGTTTACAGCTATTTAATTAAATGAAATTTAAATCCCCTCTGCTGATGCATGTTTAGTCCAGCAACATCAGCAAGATGGAAAGAGGAGACACGATTGCTTTCTCTTCTGCCTTCTTCATTCTCCTAACTTTATCCAAACACACCTGACAACCATGAAAACTGTGACAAACCACTAGACCTATGTGTGAGAAATGAAATAATAAATAGAAAAATTAGGTGTCTTAGGGGAGCCTGTGCTCTTATGATACACAACAAGCAAAAATATTGCCCTGCATCCCCTGAGAAAAACACAGGACCTAATTTAACCCTCGTAAAACTTCAGTGAAGTCAATAGTTATATGAATGATGAATTTGCCTTACTAATTTCACGCATTCACTTCAACTTTCAGAGGCCTCATGAAGCAATTGAGACTGTAGTGTGGAAACTGCAATCTGAAGCTGTTCAGTTCTATATGAATGTCTGAAATGATGAGTGGGAATAATTTTAGGAGCTGTGGACCCAATTTTCCACTGCTTTGTCTCTTGTGTAGCCACTTAGATTTGTGAGCGCACAACACTACCAAATCAGCATGGTTGTGTTTTATATTCACTTTTTACAGGTATAAATGTCTACACACGACAGGGCAGTAGCTGTCCCCGTGCTGACTTCAGGAGGCAGGCCCAATGTCACTGCTCGACATTATGGAACTTGTTCTACTGCACGAAACAGCCCTTATGGGACATTACAGGGGATTTGAAAAATCCAGTCAAACAATGACTAGGGATGTCTAGTCACTCACACAGCTGAAACTGGTGGCAATTCCTACCCCTATCATTCTGCATAAACCAGTTGCCTCAGTCTGCAACGCTGACCTCTCAGACTCTTACCTTTCAGTGTAACCTGAAAATGGAACAAAAACATGTTCACTCTGTAATAAACAAACTTCTGTCATTTTTATTTCATTCATTGCTTTTGACAAACACTGAAACTTGAAGCACCAAATACGCTCAGCACCCTCAAGGTACTTCCCATTTGAATTAGAATGGGATTCCCGTTTGAGACAGAACCATTTCCCTTTACTTTGCAGGCTGACGCACAGCCATTCATACCAGGCCGTATATAGTGTTACAAATGAAAACATCCTCAGGACAGATTATAGACACCGGGCCTGATTCTCATTTACACTAGATCTCTTTACATTTGCGCCCACTTTAAGGCTACTTTACTTTGCCAGAGCAGCGCAAAGAGGTCTACTGTAAATGAAAATTAGGCTCTCAATCTCCCAGCAAAACTCTGGCTTTGTCCGTGTGGGCCCACAGCTGGGAGTGAACAGGGAGTGAACAAATGAGATGGGTTAGGCTGTGACCTGTCATAGCCACGATAGGGTGTGGCGTGGCCTGGCCTCCCCCATCCCTCAAGCATTTGGCAGCAGGCATGGGAAAAGATCATGCTACAGCTTTCCAAAGCAGGCCTTTAGAGAACTATACAGCTCAGTGCCCCCCGGTGCTGCTCAAAGCATTTTGCCTGCACCTGCTCGTCGCAGGAAAAATGCCTCAGAGCTACTCTGACTATCACCACTCACTGTGGCAGTTAAAAAGGGCACAACTTGATCCTACAGTTTGGGGAGATAGGGATGGGAGGGCTGATGGAAGCAAAAATAGGAAAAAAATCTGGAATGATAGTTTTGGATGCATAAAAAAAGATTTCTGCCTTCCTTCAAGAAAATTATGTTGCAGTAGTCACTAAATGAGTACCACTTACCTAGTTCCGTCCTCATTTTCACTTACTAAAACGGGACCAAACAATGTACAATTATTTTGCAAATATTAAAAAAAATCGGTATTATGTCTCTCTCCCCTGCCCCCACCAATCACCAGACTCAAATCAGAAAGAACTACCCTATATCCCATATGTTTAAGCACTGACACATTCATCTCTGCCCCACCCACAATCACACCGGTTTAGCTAAAAGGTGCTATTTAAGTGCAAAGTATTAATATTAAATTAGGCCTTGATCCTGCCATTGACAGTGAGTGGGCAAACTGCTGTATCACAAGAAGCCCAATTACCTTCAATGGGGTTGCACATAGGCATAGCAGTGTGCTTTTTTGCTGTGAATTACAGGAAGGGTCCTTAATCCAGAGAACGGAGGAAAACGCACATAGATACAACAGCATGGATTACAAGAATAAAGACTCATTAAGAAAGTGCTAAACAAGGTATAGAGAAGATACCCTGAGGTAACTTGCAGCATACAAACTGACAGATAACAAACATGACTGCTGTGTCTATGCTGATTACACTAAAAGAGGTAATAAATTATATTAAAAACGCTATACACAGTTTAGCAAGAACTGATGCCGTTCCAAACACCAATCTGAGTAAAATTCTTCTCCACAGAAAGTGACAGTAAATCATGTTTTAAGGGAAACTGAATATTTTAAAATTATAAATGTTTTACTGCTGCTCAGAAGAGGTCTCTAGAAACATACACACTGATTTTTACCTGATTAAGTCAGCCTTAATTAGAATGTATGTGACAAGCTTTGACAGACAAAAAGCCAGTATCTCTATCAACTAAAACTGGCTTGATACCAACCTGACTTAAAGACCAGGTATGTGCGAGGCTCTAAGATACTTTACAAAAAAAGCCCACATTCTAGACCGTTTACTTTATCTTTTGGACAAGTTAATTAACCAAGAATTAAAACAAAAAACTCAAAAAACACTTATTTCCTCCAGTCCCATCTCCCACAAGGCTCATCTTTTACTTGGTACTTTAGATCCAAGAGCTGAAAATGTCAGTTATTCTGGAACGATCAGATTTTTGAATGCTGTAAAATCAACATTCAATATTTGCACAGCTCTAGGTGTTGCATTCTTACTGTCACTAATAAGAATTGCTATAGGCACTGGTGTTTTAAAGTTAGTAAGTGGGTGGATATACAGAATGTGTATAAATACAGAAGTACCCACATATATACATATTTTTAGACAAACAGTGATGTTATGAATGGTCTCTTCAGGGATGCTATTTTTTTATATATATATATAAACATAACCCTTCAGACTAATGTCAGTCTATCAATTTTCATACAGCTGAACTACAATCATGACCTAGAATATGGCTTATGTTGTGGGCAGGTCGGTTTGAGGATTGCTTGGAAGAATCTGAAGCGGACGTGTTTGCTATTGAAAGCAAAGGCGACATTGCCGAACCATCTGGAGGAAGAGCTGTGGCTATTTCTGGAAACAAAGATGTCAAGTTAAAATTGGATAAGTGTGACGTATTGGTCATGTGCATCGGTGGCATATCTGGGAGGAGAGGAAAACTTGGCTGAGCAAAACCAACTGGTCTGGGAGGAGATAAAATGGATCCAAATCGATTGTTTAAACCTCCGCTACTGGGCTTCTCTGTGCTTGGATTAGGAAACATTTGATTGGGAAAGTAAGAGATAGAAATGTCATTGGACAGAGTAGGATGAGCAGGAGAATAAGGTGGATAGAAAGATGGCAGTGTATTTTGAGGATCTACTGGGATTAGGGCTGGTGTTCGAGTGGCACTGGGTTGAGTAACCGGTGGAATGAAAGACGTATTGGCATTTATTGGTGGATTCATACTACCCTCGGGAATAAAAGGGAATCCAAAGTTTTGAGACAAAGCGTGCTGGTCAGGGGGTGCATTATCATTAGACACTTGAGGGCCATCGGACATAAAACGGACGATGCTGCCTCTTTTTTCAATTGTAGATTGTTGGCGCCCCAAGATCATACTGCCACTGGTAGAGAGTGGAAGATGGGGCAGACTTGGGTCAAAAACATTTCCATGTCTTTGATTTCCAGATCGATTCCTTTCAGGCTGACGGATTTTAGAACCACTATTATCCTGCAGAGGATGCCTTGATCGCTGATTAACTGAAGAATTTGGCTGACGAACAGATGGTTGCCCTTGCTCTGTATTCCCATGAGAGATAGCAGGGTGAGGGAGAGCTGGCCGGACAACTCCATGCATGTTGCTAGAAACAGGTGTATTCATGTGGCTCTTTGTTCCATGACTGTCAGTCATTCTCATGGGATTGGACTTCTGTACAGAAATATTTGGGCTTGTGTTTCGCCCCTGAATATTTCCTGAGGAAGAAGAACTTGAAAAAGGAATACTTAAAGAACTATTCCTAGTATTAATTGTACCCATAGACATGTCACAACTTTCTCTATTCTGACCATCACCATCTCTTCGAATGTGGACGCTCTCTCGTGCTGGGGGACAATTATATTCAATTGTGGAGGATGCGCTGCACTGTGTATTCCTCTGATGTTCTGAAATAGATCTTTGGCTTCCACTAACCTGATCTCCAAGATGAGGGGCAAGTAAACTCTGCATAAAACTTTGGTGACATGTATTTTCATTGTCCCTTGGCGGAAGAGCATTTCCTGTTGGAATACCCTGAACTGGTTGATAGGGCAATCTCTTTTGCCTCTCTATGGGTGGCCCAGTATTTTGACTAATTCGAAAAGCTTGTGATTGCATGCCCCTGAGGGATGATACAGAGTTACCAATTTCACTATTTCTTGAGGCCTGTACATCAAAATTGCCTGCTGGTTGTTGGCTGGCACCGTTTGGCTTGAATGTCTGGCAATCAGAAAGCCGTTGAACTTCTGATCCAACCCCATGGTCTACAGATATACGACTCTGCATGTTATGAATTACCAAGCCTTTATTCCTAGAAACATCAAGGTAATTTCTCATTTCAAGTTGATCTGAAACCCTAGAACCTTGAAGGGATAGCCCTATTCTCTGTTCGGAATTAGAAGGCGTCTTCCCAATAAGTGCCTCTGCAGAGTAACTAGAAATTCTGTTTCTTTCTTGTCTGTGTGGGGCACAGGTCATATCCGATGGCCTGGTTACAATACTTGGCTGGGACACCATTTGTTGCTCCAAGCCCCTCGAGGTCAGAAGTCTCTGCATCTGACTATGTCCAGATACATGTTCGGAGGAAACCCCTGAGCCTTGCTGTCGGTTGCCAACGTCCTGTTGCTGATGATGCATAATATCCTGATTTAGATGGCTCTGAGGATGGTTATGATGGTTTCTGCTTGTGGAAGGGTTTTCACAGTTCTTTTCAGGCTGGGAAGCTCCAAAGTGCTGCTGCATCTGTTGCTGTATTTGCTGGTGGTGGGGATGAGGCTGTCCACTTTTTTGCCGAGTTTGATCGTTTCCATGATGCTTCTGCTGTAAAGTAAGTTGACTGGCTTGGGTTCCTTGGACAAGGCTTCGTTTCTTTTGCATTTGCACCTCTTGCTGTATCGCTCTCTGTTGGTGGACACTGTGTGGTTGAGAATGGACTGAGCTCTCTGCATGAGGAACATGGTGCTGCAGCTGATATAAGTGATGCCTCTCTCTTAACTGTCCAGCCTGCTGTTGCTTTAAGTATGGGTGGTTACTGTGAAGATGAGACATACCTTGAGCAGGTACATGTTGAATAGGTTGCAGATGCTGACCTCCTGTCTGGCCTTGCTGCTCTGAAATGGATGGCTGAGAATTGCACTGAACTTCAGTTTGCCTCAAAGCAGATGTCACAAAGTTGTTGTTGGATGGGAATAATCTATTAAGACCATCTGTGTGCCCTTGATTGCTCACTGACACAACTGAATTGGATGAATTAGGAGGGATCTGACCAACCAACATTTGAGTTTGATCAGCAATATTGTCTGGTGTTCGGTTCATCAAGGTCATGCCTTCAAGCCGGATAGGTGTTGTCTGACACTGCTTTTGTCTCTTTGCTGTAGAAAGCAGAAGGTCCTCTTGGACAGCACGTTTAGCAGAGTCTTTGCGACTTTCATGGTTTTGCTGCTTTAAGTGTGGTTCCTGCATCTGTGGAGCTTGCATGGTGTTTGCCCTAATAGCATTCAGTTGATCTTGAGCATATTCAGTCATCATTGCTGATCCTGGAGACTGATTGACATAGGAACTAGATGATATGGACAGATTCACTGTGGCAGGAACAGCTGCTTGCTCTGAAGCCTGCGATAAACCTGAGCAACTTACAAGGGGGTGGATGATGCGATTTTGGTGTATGAGATTATTTACACTTAAACTGGTTACATTTGGTGACTGGGAAGTTGAAATCTGTACAGTGTTTGATGTTTCCATTCCTACAGAACAGCTTGGTTTTTCAACTGGTCTATCAACATTTGTTTGCACTGTATCCTGAGCACGGAATTTGTTTGGTGCTGCTTCCAACTGTCCTCCATTAGCTTTAACTGTTTGTGGTTTAAAAGGCTGCTGCTCACTTTCCAAAGGTGCAACTTCAGCAGATTTAGAAGCAGTATCCCTTAAATTAACTTGTATTCCCCCTCCACTTTTCTCAAGGTTCTCTTGATCAAAAATAGCTCTTGCTGCAAGAGCTACAATGTCAGTTTGCTCTGAAAAAGTGCAACTGTTACATGTATTTGTTGACGTGCTGCTGGTAACGTCTTCCCTAGATGTGTCTGGCAACATGGATGCAACTGAGAAGCCACGACTGCTCCCAGAACTAGTTGACATTGGAGAGTCTGCCTGCCTGCTAGCAATAAGAGAACCACTAACAACCTCTTGATCAGAAATGCAGGAATGGTGTTGAGTGAGAGTGTCTCCTTCAGTGTTCATTAGCATGAGTTCCTGCTTCTCAGGCAAATCAACATTTGATTTTATTGTTTTAGAGTTTTCTGTGGGAAAATTAGAATGCTCCACCTGAAGTGAAAAGGAAGGTTTTAGCACCACTGTTCTTTCTTTAGTAAGGTCAGACAGCATTTTGGTTAGACCGTGTCCCTCTAACAAGTCTGTGGTTTGCATCACAATTGATGGCTCTTGACCAACACTGCAGGTCTCTGAAATGCTTTCTGCCTCAGATACATTGTCTGTCATTACACTGTTTTGTGGTGCTGATGCCCCAGGAACCTGAGAAATTGTCACATGTGCTTCAGTAGCAGAGGACATTGAGATGCTAGTGGTAACGCAAGATTTGGAAGATTCTGGCGACACAGAGTCGTGTAACGGGTTATTCCCAGATGTTTGCAGAAGAGCAGTGGAATCTTTGGAACTTGATGGAACCAGTACAAACTGTTCGGACATCACCGATTCTAGTGGTGATGAACTCGGTACCTCTGTTGAACTCAGCTCTGGTAAAGCGCCTGATCCCACCATCCGTTCAGAACTCAGAGTCTCTTTGGATTGATGTCCAGAAATGCTTACATCAGTTGGTGCTGCCGCGCTGTTTGCTTGTGATACAGCTAACACTTGTGATCCTACAGGCATGTTTGCAAGCAGTCCTTCACTATTTGAATGCTCTGCTGTAGCTTCCACATTAGTGCAATCAAGCTTCCCTGCATCTCTGCAAGGATTCACTGGACATGATGCTTTGCTGTTGGCTGCTAAATGCTTTTTAGTACTTGGCTTTTTGTTTGTCCTTTTTGATTTCATGCTTGATGGTAAACCAGCAGAAGCTTTTTTGGGGGAAGTATTTATAGAATTAGAAGCACTGGATAACACTGTTGAACTTTCAGTAGCTATGGAAGATGCTACAGAAGTTGGTAATGAAACACAGTTAATTGGGGCAATCTGGCTGCTGGCAGTTGTCGGGTTAGTGGGCTGACTAAGGGACAGCTGTAAACAGCTTTGCCCAGCCATTTGTGATATGCTTTGATTGAGGTTAGCCAAAGCACCAAATGTATTGAGGGCAACATTGGTATTCGGGTCTTCGCTAGTGGTAGGTTGAATAATTTGCATAGGGGCTTGATTTGAAGCGCCAGATGAGGACATCACAGGTTGCAATGCAAACAGCTGCCCGTTTAAAGAAATAGTCTGAGGATGTTGCTGATTTGACATTGTAACTGAAAAAGTTTGTGTAGAACTAGAAGACGGTAAAGAAGGTGGTCTTGGTAATATATGGACAAGATGTTTCCCTCCAAAAGTTTGTGGAGCCGAGGCATTTTGCACAGAGCTGTTAGAGCTTGCTATTGCAGGGGCTCCATTCACAGGAACTCTGAGAGAACTAGGGGGCTGTGCAGAGAGGAGAGGAAGAGAATTTTGATTAGCTGCTTGTATAATTACTATCTGTTGACTAACTGTTTGGCTCGGGACTTCAGCTCTCACCACTGGGGGACATGGAGCGGTGTTAGGAGGCTGGAGAATTATGACGTTCTGATTAGCTGGCACTGCAGTAACAGCTGACCCAATTGTTTGAGCCATCTGAATTACCTGCATAGCTGAATTCAATGGAAAGATGTTTCCTGCAGACTGGGTTTTAACTGGTGGCTGAGTGATTAATGGCTGCATAGGTAAAGATGGGCAAGAGGGCAAGGTAACAACAATTTGTTCAGCTGCCTGCCCATCTCCAGGCAGAGAAGTATTCAAACTGATGCTTGGAGCCAAATGTCTGTTATGGGTGGAAGATACGGTACCAGCACCATTAACTGGCTCATTTAACAATGCAGTCATAACACTGGATGGTGTCTGGGTTAGCGGCTGAACAGTGTTTCCTGCTAGTTGCAAAGTAGTCCATGTGGTTTGTGTGATTCCAGCTGAAGGGATCCGTGTAAGGCTACTCATATTTTTCAAATCAGAAGTGCCAACACCTGAAGAGCCTGAAAAAGACCAACAGTTATCTAATGGACTAGTAGGCAGTGTGTTTGTTGCTGTTACAGCCTTAACAGCTTCTATGGCAGAAGTCACAGGTACTCCAGCACTACTTAATAAGTCTGTACTTTTGGGGATATTTACTGAAGAGAAGCTATCCACAATGGAGAGTCTCACAGATGGGGTACAAGTGGTATCAGTGGCTGAAACTACAAAGCTTTCTTGAAATTCTCTTCTAGGATCCTGTAAGCTTGAAGAGGTCACAGTCGCCTGTTGAACTTGAGAGGCCTCTACGGTGGTGTTCGAAGGAATGCTGATGCCATGTATGATTGTTTTTTTCATTAACTTGGTGCTTTCTTGTCCATTTTTAATTATGGGGTCATTTTGATCATTCTGTGGTGTGCTACTTGAGGAACACTGTAATTCTTGTTCTGTCCCAGACTGAGAAACGTTCTGTGAGCTCGCAGTAGCAGGAGGAAGCATGCCCTGCTCATTCTCTGAGGTGGAAAGCTCAAGAATATTCTCAGCTGGAACTGGTTGGTTGGATGCCAATGGAGAAACTGTGGTCTGAGACCATGGCTTGTTTTCGGTGGGGTAAACACCAGAAATGGTCACAGGAGTCACTAGGTTGCAAGTTCTCTGAACTGGTACAACATTGGCTGTTTGTTTTTGTAAGTTATGACCAACATTAAAAGTTATTCCCTGGACAGATGCCCCCTGGTTATTTCCACCAGGCTGACTCCCATTTGAATAGACAATGATGTTCTTTTGAACCTGATCACTAGGAATAACAACAGAAACTTTTGCATTTTTGAGATTCCCTTTCCAGTGAATTGTGGGATCATCATACAGGCAAATGTCATTTGCTTTCAGTAGTTCTATGTATCGTCCGTTTTCCTTCTGGAGTTCATCCAACTGTTTCCGGAGCTTTTTTATTTCTTCAGCTGCAAAATAATGAGAATACATTACAGTGATCTCATTAAAAATGCTGGAAAAGATTACTGTTGTCATGTGATTTGGGATATAGATTCTAGCTGTCACTGTAAAAAACTGTTAATGTGACACATTGTCTCTAAAGCCAAAAAGTTTTAAGTACAGCCAAGTTTCTTTTATGGTATGGCATCCTTCCACCCAGCTTCCTGCTCAGTTTAGCAATGTCATACCAGAGCACTCAGTCACTGTAATAGACAGATATGTTTGTTTTTCCAACTAGGTCATTTGTTCGTGAACTAAATCATACTGAACTTCAGAACACCTGATGAAATTTATATCTTGTTTCCATTCTTATTTTGTCTAGCTTCAACTTCTAGCCATTGGATCATGTCATTAAAACTTTCTCTATTAGACTGAGGAGCCCATTTTCAAATATTTGTTCCCCATGTAGATGCTCACACACTGAAATGAAGTCGTCCCTCAACCTTTTTGTTAAACTAAACAGATTGAGCTCTTTGAGTCTATCTTTTAATAATTTCCTTGGCTCTTCTCTGAACCCTCTCCAATTTATCAACATCCTTCTCGAACTGGGAACACCAGGACTGGACACAGAATTCCAACAGCCAAAAATGAAAGTAAAATAAACTGTCTATGCCATCTCAAGATTCCCCTGCTTATGCATGCAAGGATCTGTATTTGTGCTTTGGGCCACAGCGTCACATTGAGAGCTCATGTTCCGCTGATAATCCACCATGACCTCCCATATCTCTTAGCCAGGCAATGACGCTCAGGCTAAAATCCCCCATCCTGTAAGTATGGCCTACATTCTTTGTTCCTAGATGTATTCTTTACATCTAGCCCTACTAAAAACACATTGTTTGCTTGTGTCCAGTTTAACAAGCAATCCAGATTGCTCTGTATCAGTGACCTGTCCTCTTCACTATTTATCACTCCCCCAGTTTTTGTGTCATTTGCAAACTTTATCAGTGATGATTTTGTTTTCTTCCATGTCACTGATGAAAATGTTAGAGAGCATAGGGGCAGGAACTGATCCCTGTGGGACCCAACTAGAAACACACTTGTTAAATGATGATTCCCCATTTACAGTCACATTTTGAGACTTTTCAGTTAGCCAGTTTTCAATCCATTTAATGTGTGCCATGTTAATTTTATACCTTTCTAGTTTTTTAATCAAAATGTCATACAGTACCAAGTCAAATGCCTTACAAAAGTCTAAGTATATTACATCAACACTATTACCTTTATCAGCCAAACTTGTAATCTCATCAAAAAAAGATACCAAGTTAATTTTGCAGGATCAATTTTTCATAAACCCATGTTGATTGGCATTACTTACATTACCCTCCTTTAATTTTTTATTAATTGAGTCCCACATCAGCTACTCGATTATTTTGCCCATGAGCAATGTCAGATTGACAGACCTATAATTACCCAGGTCATCCTATTTACCCATTTTAAAGATTGGCACATTAGCTTTCTCTGGTCTAATTACTCTGGTCAATTAAACTACAGGCAACAGATGTTAGGGCAGTCAAATTAAAACAATTCAAAGTGGAATCTGCAGAAATTATTGCATTAAGTGTAATCTTATCAATGACAATATACCAATTATTGCCATAGTCAAATGCAAGAATACGCAGTTGGGCATATACCTCAACTTTCTTGTTTTCAAGTTACCCTAAGCAGCCGTTTCTCCTCTCCACACCTATAAACTGTTGGGATTCCCCATCTTGTTGATCCGGCTGAAGTAAAGAATTGCTGGTGTTATTACTAATCTCACTAGCCAAGGAGGACAGGAATGAAATGCATAAGGACCATAATTCATTCATTAATGCTCCAGGCAAACTGCTGCCTTGTAGCAGCAAGAAAGAACATGAGACGGGAACAATGGTGAAATCATGACACTATGCCACATCCTCACTGGATTAGTAAGGAGAGGAGAGTGTTAACACGTGATTGTGGGAAAAACCAACACTGATCTAATACAGTACACTGAATGCCACATGACCATGGTGGAAGACAGAGGCAAATTCAAGAGCCTTCACAACATTTCATACTTACCTTGTTCATTGTTCCCTCCATTCAGCAGGAGTTCATCATTTTGCCTTTTCATTTCTGTTATATATTTAAAGGCCTGATCCAGGATCATATTCTTACTCTACAAAAGAATGTGTGTATAATTAGGGAAAAGATCTATCAATGAAACTTTTAAAATCAAAAGCAGACCTACTAGTGACAAGTCTGTACACATCACTTTTCAAACCTGGGATTTCAACTGGAATGTTCATTTTAATGATGTTCCAAACTTGTCTTTGACATTTTAAATTATTTCCCTGGTATCTTCCATCCAAATAAGATTGGTTACTTTCTTCTCGGTAAGTGTGATTCTTTGGGATGCATTGTCCACATGGATTCAACTTCTGGTAACATGCAACACATTCACTCAGATAAGATTCTTTTTGGTTGGCAGTGTCCACTGGGGCCATGACTGCACCTCAATGTCCTTGCACCCCCCATCCCAGAGAATAAAGAGCAGAGTGGGATCAGTTGTTCCTCAGTTTCTTTGCTGATATTGAATCCTGTAGCTATAAGATTCTGTAGAAGCAGGGAAGGAGGGCGGGACATGGAATCCAAGTGGACACCACATCTTGAAGAACTACAGTTAGTGTAAGATAAAGTAACTATTCTTAGAGTGACTGTCCAGATGGATTCCACTTCTGGTGACTAGCAAGCAGTGACTTCATAGTTAGAAGGTGGGTGTTTGGTCCTATTTAAATAAGAATTTCAGGAGAGCTGTCAAAGCATGCATCTGATCTTGAAGCCTCAATAAAGAAATAGTACTGGATAAAAGCATGGACTGATCCCCATGTAGCTGCCCTGCACATTTCTGAAATACAGATGCTTCTCAGAGAAGAAGCAGTAGCTGAACTCTGGTGGACTGATCCCTAAACTGCATGAATGCATCTAAATGATATAATACAGTTAGATACTCATTTCGACAACTTTTTAGTGATAACAGCTTGATCCTTAACCCTATCTCCAAAAGCTACAGACAGTATGGGGGAGCTGCTACAGGATCTTGTACTATACCCAGGTACTACGAAAGAGCCCTGATCACATCAAGTGTGTGCAGTTTGGCTTCTCCCCGGTTTGAGTGAGGCAGGGGAAAAAAAACTTAGAGGTAAATCAACGGATTTAAATGAAAATCTGAAACAACATTAGGCAGAAACTTGGGGTGAGGCCTAAGAGTGACCATATCTGTATGGAACACAGTGTAAGGTGGACCAGTCAGAAAAGTCTGAATTTCCCCTTGAATTTCTCCAAGCTGATATTATGGCTACTAAAAAGGTAACTTCATAGAGAGGGTAAAAAGAGCTACGGAGTCCCTTTAAACCAATTAACACTATGTTGAGATCGCAGGAAGGAGAGGGCTTCTGGATGGAAGGAAACACATGAATAAAACCCTTGAGGAATCTAGCAAATGTAGTGTGGGAAAATATGGTATGATCCTGAACTGGAAGATGATGTGCAGATATTGCTGCTAAATGTACTCTTATGGAGCTGACTGATAGTTTCAAATGTTCTATGGCTAGCAGAAGGTCCGGAATAGCAGAAACAGGGGCTTTCATGTGAGTCAGGTGATGTCGTCCTGCCCAAATAGAAAATCGCTTCCATTTTGCTGCATACCAGAACGCTATAGACCAAAATACTCTGGATTTCAGTTGAACAGCTTTTTCTGTTGGCAGTTAACCAGACAGCATCCAGCCTGTCAGATGTAATCATGCTAGATCTGGGTGTAAAATCTGAATTACATTGCAAAACCAAGTTAGGTAGACCAGGTAATATAATCAGAGGCTATTCACCAGATCAGAGTATCAGAATTGTCTGGGTCAAATTGGGGCTAAAACTTGTCTAAGTTTTCTCAGAACACTTGGTATTAATGGAATCAGAGGGTAGGAATACATGAACCCTGATGCCCATGAGAGGAGGAAGGCAGGGAGCCTGGGCTCAAACTCCCCCAGAAGAGAATGCATGAAATTTCTTGTTCTGGTCCATGGCAACCGGATCTATTCTTGGCCACACCCATCTGTGAAAGAGGCTCTGTAGAACTGAGTCTTTGTTAGTCCACTTGTGGTTGGCTGTGAATTCACTGCTGATCTGATCTGCTAGAGCATTTGGAAAGCCTGGAAGATGCAGAGCCTCCTCCCTTGTCTATTGACATAATACATGGCTGTGGTATTGTCTATCATCAACTGGAACATAGATCCCTGTAACAAGAGCAGAAATGCCATGCATTCTAGACATGCTGCTCTGAGTTTCAGGACATTTATGATAAGATGAGCTTCCAGGGGGGAAGAGGGGAGCACCCAGAGGCTTTTTGTTTGAAGATGGTCCAGAGGAGCTCCTCATCCCAGCATGAAGGCATCAGAATCTAAGTGTCTGCCATCTGGGCCATGCGCTGCCCTTCAGTTCAGGCACCGGAGTGGAGGCAGAGACATGATGATCTTTTGTCTTATTTTATTAGGCATCGGAGAAAGAGACTTATGTCTATGTTTGCCCTGGGAGCAATGTTCCTTCCAGCCCCTTTCTGATGACGACTGGATGGAGGAGATCATGACTGCTCTGTCAAACTCAGTAGTCAACAATGAGCTCAGAAACTCAGGATACAGCCGCAGCTAACAGAAGCACTAGCCCAAAGTGACAATTCGGACTTGATGGGTTCTTTTGCCTCAGGCTCTAAAGGGGAATCTCATCAAGCACTCCAGTAAAAAAGAGCTTGAAGATGATCTCCCTCACTTTCTGTGTCCTCTTGGAGAAGGAGAAACAGATCAAGCATCTATCAGGATGTGTTCCGTACGAAGCAAAAGAGGCACTTCGAGTGCACATCACTGAGCAGGATAGCAGCCTCGTAAGAAGAGAAAAAAGTTTTAAATGCCAGGGATTTTGTTTCAACTGCACTACCTAGGGTTCCTGTACCAGGGATATTCGATGAACAATTAGAAAAAGTATTTTGTTTGGGGGTTGGTTGGTTGGTTTGTTTGCATTAAAGAAAAAACCTGGTAACTATCCTAACTATATTAACGAACTACTACTGACTGCCTAGCAAGAGATTGCACCATGCACATAAGTGGACACTGCAGGGGTTCCCTCTCACTGCCCTGAACAGTAAGAAGGAACTGGGGGATGATTGGGCCCACTCTGCCCTTTATGCCCTTCGTCAGTGGAGCATGAGGACATCTAGGGCACAGTTGCAGTCTCAATGGACACTGCCAGCCCAAAAGAATCCAATCTGGTGCATACGAGGGCACATGTGTACCAGGAGTGGAATCCATGTGGACAATCACTTTGAAGCAGCAGCAATACTTTTGCTGTGAACAAAATAAAACAAAAAGTAGAAAAAACATCCAAGATCAGGCGCTAGAATGTCTCAGATGTTTACACCACAATGTTTTTGTGTGTGCTGACAACAGTGTGATCCTGTATATCATCTGAACTTTACACCTTCTTATACTACCACCTTGCATGGATATCAAGATGGGTGTCTTTATAAAGGATATGCTCTAATCTAGTTCAACCAAACGTTACTGGGCTTTATTGCATTTGGCTTACATGATAGGAAGAAAAATTCATGTCAAATCAGACATTAATGCATGAAAATATGTGGCCTGTATTAAGCAGGATATCAGACTAGATGATCTGAATAGTCATTTCTGGCCTTAAAATTATTAATTTGAGCCATGAAAAATGCTTTAAAAAAGAATTAGGCCTCACAACACTCAGTGAGGTAGATATTTTCCCTGTTTTACAGATGGAGAAATTGAAGTACAGGAAGTGATTCGCCTAGTGTCACACAGTCAGTGGCAGAGCAAGGACTAAGAACCCAGGAGTCTTGAATCCCAGTCCCCTGCTCTAACCAGTAGACAGACCTCTTCTGGCACTCAAACTGGGGGATGAAGGTGAAAGGGAAGGGTAAGGAAGTTTGATCAGCTCCCATCTCAGAATAAGCAGTTCTGCAGCATTCCATTTCATGATTCATCAGAATTGTGTTTCCCAGTCAAACACCATAGATTCAAACTTTTGACTCAGGCAATTGGCTTTGCACTCTGCTTAGGAACAGAGAGAAAAACATCACACAGAGAAATAAACAGCAGATGTACAAAAAACAGAATGCAGTAACATTGGTGCCAGAAGAGCTTTTGGCGGATCAAGATTCTTCTATCCCGGACAGAATCACAGAGGTTTGAAGTAGAAAAGAACTATTAGATCATCCCAGTTTCTCTCTCATGGCCAGTGCAGAATTGTTCTCTTTCATATATTTTCTAATGATGAGTCAAGAGTCCCAAATCACTTCCACCCCTTCTACTGGAAGACTATTCATGGCTTGTAACATCTCATGTCTGTTGTTTCTCCTTATAGTCAGACTCTGTTTTCCTTTTAATTCAATCTCAGAACTCCTAGTGATCCCTCAAAGTGCCACACTCCATAATTCCTTTCCCTCCACACAGTATTTACACACTGCAAAATATTTCTAGTCTGTTATTTGTCTCACCTTGAGTTGTCATTTAGTCAAGCTAGACACATTTAGCTCTTAATCTTTCCTTCTAAATCAGTCCCTCCAGCCCCTAATCATTATTGTTGCTGCTCTCTGAACTTTCTGCAAGTTGTCAATATCTTTCTAGTTATGTGGTGCCCAGAACTGGACACGATAGTCTAGGTGTGGTTGCAACAAGGATGCATCGATTGGGACTACAACTCCCCGCTGCATCATGTGATGCCTTGGTATATGCAGCCCAAAAGAATGCTAACCTTTTTTGTAGCCTTATCGCATTGCAAACTCGTGGCTATTTTGCTATCTCTATCCTTCAGGCATCCCTACTTTCTAGGTTTCTCTCTCCCACTGAGGCAAGTGTGTTCTGCATTCTCCTTCCCTAGCTGAACGTGACATACGCAGAGATCAGGGTTCCTTTTATGTAGAAAAGCTAGGGGAAGAAATATGGTTTAAATGAAAGGAAAAAATTTGGAACTCAGATCAGTTTTGAGAACCCAGTAAATAGTTCGAGGGTGGCAAATCATGGAAACCCCAAAAGCTCCCCAAACTTTAGTCAAACACATCTTGAGAAAGGTAACTAACTTAACCCTTTCCCTGTACTGCACTGCAAGACTTTTCATTTGAGGTCACAAGGTTTCATCTCTGACCATGTCCCTTTCCCAGAGCACACTCTGTTTTTCTGGGATAAATGCTTTTAATGCATGTGCTGACAGATCCTGATGCCAAAAGCCAGCAGTCACAGGATCTGAACGCCAAGCAGCTCCAGCAGCTGAACAGTTATATATTTTTGTCAAATAATGGATAATGGATACATAACACAATCTACAGTGTGCTGTGCTGCAAATCTGTTATTAGCAAAGAAACTCAAAAAGGGAAAGTATCAAGTGACTGAATCTGGTCTTACAACTAATATAGTGAACAATTCAGGAAGAGTGTAAAAGGGATTCAACTTAATAAAGGTTTCCCATCTTATACATGTTTATTCTGTCCACTAAGCTTTCTAGTGTATATACAAAAATGTTTCCCATCTTCTCACACTTACAAAGAAGTGCCACCAGCCACATCTTCAAACAACCCCACTGGCTTCCCATTTATTTCAAGATCTAGTTCAAAACTACCTTCCTTTTTTTAATACATCCTTCCATGGGCTTCTCCAGCTAACCTCATGGACCTTGTCTATTTCCACTTCTTTCCCTGCTCCCTCTCTTCTTCTGTCTGGATTCTCCTCTGGCTGCAGCTGGTGAGAGATGGAGAGGTTATTTTTCTTACAGTAACTTAAGTTCTTTGAGATATTTTGTCCCTATGAGTGCTCCACTGTAGGATGTGCATGCGCCCATGTGCTCTGGATTGGAGACTGTAAAATAGTGTCTGCAGGCTCCCCACCAGCACAGAACAGTGACTTGTGCTCCAAGTGAGTGCATACAGGGAGATGAGAGTCACTACCTCTCAGTTCCTTATTGACTGTGAAGCCAGAACTTCGCAGCAGAGGGAAAGGAGGATGGGAGATGGAGCATCCACTGGGACAAAACATCTCAAAGAACTCCAGTTACTGTAAGGTAAGTACCCTCTCCTTCTTTGAGTATGTGTCCTTATGGGTGACCCACTGTAGGAGACTCCCAGGCAGGACCTCAATGAAGAGGTAACTTCAGGACAATTAGAAGAACTTCACCACCAATGGTGCTGTCATCTCTGGAAGCAGGTACGATGGTGTAATGGTTGGCAAAGATATGGACAGAAAACCAAGTAGCAGTCCTGCAAATTTCTGCTATGGGGACATCATTCAGTAAAGCTATCCATGTGGACTGAGCTCTAGTGGAATGTGATGTGAGGGGGCTGTACCCCAGCATTTTCATAGCAGGTCAAAATGAAACCCAGAACCCACTTAGACAGTCTTAGTGTGGAACTTGGTTGGCCCTTCATCTAGTTGCAACTGATACAAATAACCTGGGAGAGACCCAGAATGGTTTAGTTCTGTCCATATAGAAGGCAAAGGCTCTTCTGACATCCAGTGAATGAAGTCTTGAATATTCTCTGGAGACATGAGGCTTTGGGTGGAAAACTAGTGGGCAAATCTCCTGGTTGTTATGTTCCAAGGAGACCTTTGGAAGGAAGTGAGGATGGGGACAAAGTAGAACTCAGTCTTTGTAGAAGGTTGTGTGTATGGTGGGTCAACTATGAGCACTCCCAGCTCCCCCATTCATCTTACTGAGGTAATGGCAATTAGGAACAACGTTTTAAGGGAGAGGTGGAGGGGGGAGCAGGTCACCATTGGTTCGAAAAATTCAATAGGGCAGTTAGAACCAGGCTGAGGTGCCAATGGGGGGCACAAACAAAAGATCCAAAAAGATGAGGGGAAGAAGTCCCCCACCCCTCCTCTACCAACACAACAGTGTTAAATAAAATAAATAGCTATCATATGAGAATAAATAATGAAAAGAAACTACTAGAACAAATAAACAAGGTAAAGAACGTACAAAGTGAAGGCAGGAAGCTGAATACAGCAGACAGAAGAACTCTCCATTCTTTTCCCTTACCTAGACTTCTTCATCTCCCTTCACCATTATTATTTAACACTGTAAACTGCTTTATGTCCATTTAAATCAGGGGTGGGGAACGTCCGGCCCGCGGGCCGTATAAGGCCCGCGAAATCATTTGGTCCGGCCCGCGGGCTGTATAATAAGGCCCATGAAATCATTTGGTCTGGCGGCGGGGGGGAAGTCAGGGGCGATGGCGGGGAATTCGGCGTGAATTCGGCGGCGGGAGGAGGAGTCGGCGGCGGTGCGGTTTCACAGCGGCGGAGAGGGGGGCAGTGCCCACCGCCGAAACCCTGCCGCCATTTGCCCCTTTTCGGCGGCAGGGGGAATTCGGCAGCGGCGCGTGGGGTGGGGAATTCGGAGGGAATTCGGCGGCGGGGGGGAAGTTGGCGGCGGAATCGGCAGCATGGCCCGCGAATTAAGTTATAAATATAAAAATGGCCCTTGGAAGGAAAAAGGTTCCCCACCCCTGATTTAAATAAAAGACTACAAAATGAACATGTATAGGATTGTATTCGTATCATACAGCAACACTGAGTGAAGAAATGAAAGGGGCAGGCATGGGGAAGAAGAGTCAACAGAAAACTGCTCTCAGTCTATAACTTTCGCCACTTATACATGAAAGACAGCATCACAACAGAACACACTTAGTAGTGTCAATAGGAAAACAGTCTAGCAACTTAGAGCTTGGGGGAACTGTGAATCACCTCCTAAGTAGGTACAACCAGACTGACTAGAAAAGTATGGGCAAGTACACCAGCTTCCAAATTTACACGTGTGAAGGAGGAAAAAAAAAATCATCATAACTTCTCTGCAGATGACTTTATACAGCCTGCTGCCTTTCATTCTCAGACCCCTTGAATTCACATTGTCAGTACAGAGTCACTATTGCTAGCTGGGCAAATGCTTTTCAAAAATACCTGCTCCAAAGAGCTGTATAAGTGAACTAGGGCACCTGATGGAGGAGAATGTCGTTCATGTGTCAAACGCAGACCACTCCTTTCAGAGTGATTGTCTCCGACTCAAGGAATATTTCCACTACACCACTGAACAACACACTAACCCACAAATACAAGAAGAATTTTGCATGGACTCCTCTGACGGTCGAAACAACAGACTAGACTTTTACATAGAGTTTCCGCCAACGTGCACAAACTGAGATTGTCGACAAGCAACATCACTTACCCCATAACCTCAGCCATGCAGAATGCAGCGCCACCCACAGCCTCAATAACAACTCTGATATCATAATCAAAGAGGCAGACAAAGGAGATGCCGTTGTCATCATGAATAGATTGGATTATGAACAGGTGGCTGCCAGACAACTCTCCAAAACCACATTCTACAAGCCACTACTGTCCGATCCCACTGAGGAATACCAAAAGGAACTATAACATCTACTTAAGAAACTCCCTAAAGAAACACAGGAACAAATCTACACAGACACACCCCCTGAGCCCCAACCATGGTTATTCTATCTGCTACCCAAGATCCACAAACCTGGGAATCCTGGACGCCCCATCATCTCAGGCATTGGCACTCTCACAGCAGGACTGTCAGGCTATATGGACTCTCCCCTCAGGCCTTATGCTCCAGCACTCCTAGCTATCTTCGTGATATCACTGACTTCCTGAGAAAACTACAATCCATCAGTGATTTCCCAGAAAACACCATCCTAGCCACTATGGATGAAGAAGCTCTCTACACCAACATTACACACAAAGATGGACTACAAGCCATCAGGAACGTTTTCCCTGATGATGATATGTCACACCTGGTAGCTGAACTTTGTCCTGACCCACAACTACTTCAGATTTGGAGCCAATCTTCAAGTCAGTGGTACAGCTCTGGGCACCCGCATGGCCCCACAGTATGCCAACATTTTTATGGCTGACCTAGAACAACGCTTCCTCAAAACTCATCCCCAAGCATCTCTCCTTTACCTACACTACATTGATGACATTTTCATCATCATTCTTAAAATTACAGTACCCATCTGGAGAGGTGAAGAAACAAATTGACAGGGCCAGACGGGTACCCTGAAGTCACCTACTAGAGGACAGACCCAACAAAGAAAACAACAGAACACCACTGGCCATCACCTACAGTCCCCAGTTAAAATCTCTCCAACACATCATTAAGGATCTACAACCTAACCTAGCAGATGATCCCTCACTCACTCAAGCTGTGGGAGGCAGACCTATCCTTGCTTACAGACAGCCCCCCAGCCTGAAGCAAATATTCCCCAGAAACTGTACACCATACAAGAACACTAACCCAGGAACCTATCCCTGCCACAAACCCCGTTGCCAGCTCTGCCCCCACATCGACTCTAGTGACACCATCACAGGTCCTAACCAACTCAGCCACACCATAAGGGGTCATTCACCTGCACATCTGCTAATGTAATATATGCCATCATGTGCCAGCAATGCCCCTCTGCCATGTACAATAGCCAATCCGGACTGTCACTACGCAAAAGAATAAATGGACACAAACCAGACATAAAAAATAATAACATCCATAAGCCAGTCAGAGAGCACTTCAATCTCCCAGGACACTCTGTCACTGACTTGAAAGTTGCCATACTTCTACAAAAAAACTTCAAAAATAGACTTCAAAGAGAAACTGCAGAGCTAGAAACCATCTGCAAACTTGACACAATCAAACTGGGTCTAAATAGGGACTTGGAATGGTTCTCTCATTACAAGAAGTAATTGTCACTGTTCACACATTCTCACCTCCTAATCAATGCTTATGAATAGGCCTCAACTACTCTAACTGAATGGACTTTGCTTATACCTACCTTCCCTACTGTTGTTCCTTACCCTTGGATGTACACACACACACACACACACACACACACACACACACACACACACACACACACACACACACACACACACACACACACACACACACACACACCCTATTTGATTTATATTCCTTACATCTGATGAAGTGGGTTACAGCTCATGAAAGTTTATGCCTGCAGGAATTAAATTTGTTAGTCTTTAAAGTGCTACAAGACTCTCGTCATTTTTGCTGTATACAGACTAACACGGCTACCCCTCTGGAACTTTTCAGAGTGATAGTGAATTCCTAGTCAGATGGAAGATTCATATTTCAAAGAAATGCATTCATATCGCACTGTAATTTCCAACACAAATAACATTGTAAATAAAGTTTTCATCCAGGTTTCCTTGAGTATATCAAACCCCATTGTGCCTCTTTCATGAAGTCTGAAGCAAGACGTATCTCTGTGTAATTACAGCTGCTAATAGCAGTACACATTTAAATGTCCACTTACCTGCTTAAGTGCTGGGGAACACGGAATGAGCTCTCCAATTCGGTTTATTCCAGCATTGATCTTCTTCTTTCGATGTCTCTCCACTAGGTAAAAAATAAAATGCATTGTCATTGGAACACACCAACAGCACACCTGGCCCCAATGTGTGCACTCATAAATGTATTACTTCATGCTTATCACAAACTCTACTGGGCAGCTTAGCACCAAGAACTAGCTCTGAAGAAAAACCTCAACTGTTGAGTTCTGACTCAATGGAGTTTGAGGGCTGTGACAGAGGACGGGATATTTTAAAAGGGGAGGATCAAAAGGATCACTCAAGGGAAGCAGTGACATAACATATAACACCACTTCATATTTTTATAATGCTTTCCAGCTGAGAGTTTCAAAGGCTGGGTAAGCATCTCAAGGTTGGGTAGTGATCATTACTTCCATTTCACGGATGGACAAACTAACTGGCATAAGGACACACAAGGAACTAGTTGCAGAGCTGGGAATGAAACCCTGGTGTCCCACTCCAGTCCTCAGCCCCCAAACAAGAAATAGCTTGGATTTTCTGAGGCTGAAGCACCAATTCTATATGTAGCTGGGTGCAGCAGAACATAGAGAACATAGTTTAGCTCTAAGTATGTGGAGCACCGACCATTCATTTTTAACATCTTCCAGGACAGCAATGGTTATTGCAGACTTTAGCTATGGATGGGAGTGAAGGGCAAACCAAGAAAATATTTTATGAAAATGCTTCCACTTTATGGCCCTTTTGGAGGAAGACAAGAAAAACCTGAATTAATTTTAGTCCTCTTATGACATGGTTAGTCTCCATGCAACACCTTAGTCATGACAACTGTGGTTAAGAATTCATTAAGTGCAGTTATGCAAACTCACAAGGCTTTCAAGCTTGACCTTTTCAAAGCCTGTTAGCCTCTCTCCCCTCCCAATGCAATCAGATTCCTGAAAATGTTCTTTATCCACATGGTAGCATGGTTGAGCAGCTGCTTTTGCAGCTGATTCCTGAGATGTTTTGGTCTATTACTCAGAGCAAAGTTGACAATTGGCATACAGCTCCTTCCCAAAGAGAGTGAGTGAGTTGTTGCCCTGAGATGTTCCATAGTTCTTCCAACAGGCAAATCACCAACCAAAATCCACTCACATGCCCAAATGGCAGGCTAGCATGCCTCCATCATGGCAGGAGATAAGCATCTCCTTACATTTCTTGTAACAGGCCACCTTGGGGTGTAGGTGGGGGAGAAGAACAGGAGCATGTATGTAGGCAGATTTAGTTACACCTATGCATATTTATTACAAGTGGAACAATATTTAGTTCTACCACATCCATTTAAGATGAATGCATTCATTTTTTTAAAAAAGTTGCATTTGTAGTTTCAGCATATCAATAACTACTGAAACAAGCCCATAGAGCATTTTTACTGTTTGTATTACAGTAGTGGCTAGAGATCTCCAGTATGTGGCCAAATATGCTAAAAAAATCCCAAACCAACAACTGTATTAATATACAGTAAGAGGCAACCCTTGCTCTGAACAGCTTACAGTCTAATCAGAGCAGACAAATGGTAGGAGAAAGAGAGTATTATCATCCTTATTTTACAGATGGGGAACAGCCACAGGTAGTCACAGGCACCAGTTCAGTAAGGTACTTAAGCCTTTAAACACATGAGTATTTCCATAGGGTACCTTGCTGAACTGGGCCCTAAGTGACTTGCCCAAGGTTACACAGGACATCTGAGGCAGAGTTGAGCCCTAATCTCCTGAGTCCCAGTCCAATACCTTGATAACAAAAGACCACCCTTCTTTATAAACACTGAATGCAAAAAAAAAGTGTAGATCCTCAAAGAGATAAAAGACCTATAAATTGAACAACAGATTACTATATATCAATACAAATGGAGGAATTTTCCATAGTATAATTTCTTATTCAGAAAGCAGATATTGCAGGCATATATTCCAAAAGCTATTTAATTATAATATAATATAAACCGAGTAGCTTATTGTCTGTAACAATTTCACAACTACAAAGAGCAAAGTTTATAAATGAATTAAAGGTTCAAATTTCAGCACCAGTGGGCTTGATAACTGATCTTCAATATCAAGCTCACTAGTATCCTTAGTAGTCAACTGTCTAGCTAGAACAGCCTTAGTTTCTTAAAACCTTTGAACAGAAAGTTCTCTGGAAGCATGGGTTGCATCTCCTTTTGTGTTGTGCTAGGTGTTGTACAGAGAGGACCCTACTTCTGATGAGAGCGTCTAGGTGCCACTATGATACAAATGCTAAATTAATAATAAAAATAGATAACAAAGATAATAAAAACTGTTGTTAAGACAAAGTTTAGACGGAAATGGGTTTAAATCTAACGATGAACATTTGGCTCTTAGAAGCAATAACATCTTTCTCCAAGTCAGTGTGCTTTTGGATCCATCTCAAAATGTGTTTTGAAAAAATATTAGCTTTTCCTCCCCCCAGACCTGACATATTAACCTCTCTCAATAAACAGATGATAATAAAGATAATTGTAAGTGTAAATGAATTTGCTGAAAGACTTGCAAGATAGTCCTTATTTGGAATACAGAACAGCTTGATATTTGAAGTAGAAGATTAACTTCATTAACATAATTTAAAATTTTTTTACATAAAATTACTTAGTTCCTCCCACTCTAAAACTTCAGGAAAATCCAGAACATGCACAGTACAGACATTGGTAAAAATTATCTAGGATTGAAACTTTCCTATGAAACAATATATTGCCTAGTCTAGTTAGCACATTAACAAGGATACCTGGATGTTCTTTTACTTAGTCTTCACATCTATTTCTTTTTTAAATTATTAATATTCTTTTCAGATGATTCAACCTTTTCTCTCTACATCAAACAACATTACAGAATAATCAAATAGGGCATCTGAACCTTGGAGCCCAAGAAAAATATTTTCACGTTTAAACTCAGAAGTAGCAATGGAAATTAAAGACTCGCATCACGTACTTTTTTCAGTCAATTTAATATTTCATACGCTGAAGGTAAAGTTGACTACAGGGAGGATGGTGAGGTAAAGGGTGGGGGAGGGAACTTCTCAATTTCAGCCGTATTTGATCACAAAATGTGTGTTACTATAAACTTCTCTAAGGATTCCTCAAACTTATTTTTCTGCTTGTTTGTAAAAAAGTAAACTCTCTCTTCAAGGCACAAAAAAAAGGAAACAAAGATGGAGCATCTTGAAATCAATGGAAGTTAGGCACCTAGGCATTTTTGAAAATCCCACTAGGAGCCTATTTGCATATTTAGGCTTCTAAATACCTTTAACATCTGGCCCAGCTGGTCTGATTTGTCCCAGACTTATAAACTGTGCAGTCAACATTAATACCTGTGCCAGGTGAATGCAAAGTGGATTTGTCCAAGTGTAAATGACTAGGTGCAGGGTAGTAAGGATTCAGTGCCCATGACTGGAAACCTTCAGCCCAATGGGTGACAGTTTTGGAAAAATAAGAGCAACTGAAATCAGGGACCTAGGATGGCAACACTTCAACAATCTTAAGTATAGACGTCACTAATTATAATGCTAGATTGCAGAAAGTCTATTTGTTAACATTTCTTAACCCTTAAGAAATTAGCTAATCTTCTGTCATTCTACACCTTAATACTATGAATTACTACAGCACCTTTCATCTCAAAAGCTTAAAGCTCCCTACAAACATTAAATTTCACCACCTTTCTGTGACATAGGCGAATATAATCCTCCTATTACAGATGAGGACATCAAGGCACACAGTAGGCTGGGAACAGAAACCAGGACCTCTAATTCCCACAACCCATCTTTAAGCACTGAACAGCTTTCTTTAGGTTTGGGAATGCCACTAGTTAGCATTATTTCAGGGAGGAATCTGGCTGTTGGAGGCAGAACTGGATCAGAACTTTTAGGATAAACTAGTTCAAACCGAGAATCATAGGGTTAGAAGGAACTGCAAGGGTCATTTAGTCTAAACCTCTGCCAAAATGCAGGATTTGTTGTGTCTAAATCATCCAAGACAGATGGCTAGCCAGCCTCCTTTGGAAAACCTCCAGTGAAGGAGCTTCTGCAATCTCCCTAGACAGTCTGTTCCACTGTCCTACTGTTCTTATAGTTAGGAAGATCTTCCTGAGATTTAATCTAAAGCTGTTTTGCTATAGTTTGAACCCACTGCCTCTTGCCCTTTGTGGCAAGAGAAAAACTTTTCTCCATCTTTTTTATGGCAGCCTTGAAGACTGCTATCATGTCCCCCTCTTAATCTCCTCTTTTCCAAACAAAACATAGCCAGTTCCTTCAGCCTTTGCTCGTATGGCTCGCCTTCCATCCCTTTTACCACTTTTGTCGCTTGCCTCTGGATCCTTTCCAGTTTCTTTACATCCTTTCTATACATTGGTGTCCAAAACTGGACACAGCACTGCAGCTGAGACCGAACCAGCGCTGAGTAGAGCGGTACTATCACCTTCTGTGACTTGCATGCTATGCCTCTGTTAATGCAACCTAAAATTGCATTTGCTTTTTTTCCCCCCCCAACAGCATCACATTACTGACTCATGTTGAGGTTGTGATCCACAGCAACTCCCAGATCCTTCTTGCAGGGCTGCTGCCAAGCTAGTTATCCCCCCTTCTGTGTTTGTGCATTTGGTTTTTCTTCCCTAAGTGGAGCACCTTACATTTGTCTTTGTTGAATTTAATTTTGTCATCTATAGCTCAGTTCTCCAATTTACCAAGATCCCTCAGAATTTTAGCTCTATCCTCCAAAGTGTTGGCAATCTTTGGCTTTGTGTCATCTGCAAATCTGATTGGTATGCTCTCTCTATTCCTACATCCAGGTCATTAATAAAATTGTTAAACAACACTGGATCCAGAACAGATCCTTGTGGAACCCCACTTGAGACCTCCCTCCAATCTGACATCATTCCATTAATAGTTACTCTTTGTTTGTGGCTGTTTAACCAATTTTGTATCCACTTAATGGTAGTTCCACCAAGCCCGCATTTCTCCAGCTTACCTATCAGAATGTCATGTGGGACTGTGTCAAAAGCCTTGCTGAAGTCCAGGTATATTATGTCCACTGCATTCCCCCTATCCACCAAACCAGTTACCCTGTCAAAGAAGGAAATCAAGCTGGTTTGGCATGATTTGTTCTTAGTAAATCCATGCTGGCTGCTAGTGATCACCCCTTCATCCTCCAGGTATTTGCAAACTGAATGTTTTAGATATTGCTCTAGCAGCTTTCCCAGGTATTGAAGTCACGATGACTGGTCTATAGTTCCCTGGCTCCTCCTTTTTTCCCCTTTTTAAAGATGGGCACTACACATTATCCCTTCTCCCATCTTTCGGGACCTCTCCTCTCATCCGTGAGTTTGCAAGTATTATTGCCAGTGGCTCAGATTTCCGCAGCTAATTCCTTCAGCACCCTCGGGTGAATAGCATCCGACCCTGCTGATTTGAATTCATTCAAACTGGTCAGAAGATCTTTGACATGTTCTTTACTTATCCCAATCTGCATCCTTTCCCCTTTGTTGCCTATGGTAACTTTACCAGTTGTCTGGTCCACATGTTATTTTTTGTGTGAAGACTGAAGCAAAGTAGGCATTGCGCAGCTCTGCTTTCCTATCATTTTCCGTTACCAGGTCACCTTCTTCAATAAGCAGCAGATTCACAACATCTGTGATCTTTCTTTTTTGTTTGACATATTTGAAGAATCCCTTCTTGTCATCCCTAACATTCCTTGCTAGCTGTAACTCATTCTGTGCCTTGGCTTTCCTGATTTTATCCCTATATGCGTGTGCTATTCCCATGTATATTTCCTTGGTGACATGCCTCTCCTTCCATTTTGTGTATGGCTGGATACATACATTGATACATTCATATCATTTTGGTTTTTAGATAGCTAAAAAGCTCCTTGTGCAGCCACATTGGCCTCCAGTGGCTCCTATCTTTCCTCTGCGTCAGAATAGCTTGCTCTTGAGCCTTCAGTATTACATATTTTAGGAACTGCCAGCCTCCTTCCACACCTTTTCTTCCTAATTGATCTTTCCATGGGATCTTGCCTACTATTTCTCTGAGTTGTTTGAAATCCACTTTTCTGAACCTAACCTGCCCCTCCCTGGCCTGGCCTGCTGCTGAATTCCCAAACAATGCTGAAACTGGGAACCGACAGAGAGGAAAGGGTAATGCATAAAGAGAGGGGAAAAATCTCCACAAAGCACAGATTGGTTTTATGGAGGACTTCTGGATTGGTGGTGTTCAACAGAATGCAACGGAAGTTTATGCTGTGGAGTAATCCCATCTTTGAATAATTAATCCAAAGCCTCTAAAAGTTAAAATGCATTCTGTGCATTAGGTGCCTTCCCCTGATCTCCATATACTTTACATACGTCTTCCCAAAAACACAGTCACACAAAACCAGTATCTGCTTTTGCTTATATCTTCCTTTATAGCTGAATAGAAATTGTTGATTTGCTGAGTTAATTAGCAATGAAATGAAAAGATGTCCACAGAGATGTTTGGGAGAAATAGGGGACATGAGTGAAAGGTCATACTCAGAGGGGCTCTCCTGTATATCCAAAGTATTATTTCTATTATTTTATACATTTTCCATAGCCTTAGAAAACTAAAGGATGGTTATGGCTGTCCACTGGGCAGCTCTGCTGCAGATGTTCCATGTGAAGCTCTGCAGTCTTTTCACATAATACACTCCAATAAATGGATCCTTCCTAATTCCAAATGCACCAGTTCTTGTATGCTTTTAAGCAGATTAGAGTAAGGAACTCAAAGAGTCGTGCAGCTCAACTCTGAACAGTAAAACACTATCGTTCCTACCTGCATTGTGTGTCTCCCGGTTTTTCTTTCTGTAATACAAGAGAGCAAAAGAAATTATGTGAAATAAAAGGAAAAAAACTCCATATGAATGATTATTTCTTTTATGTTTTAAGGCAATTTCATTGTTATGGTTAAAAAATACATTTAATACAAACATCTGCAAAACTAAATCATTATCTTCCTTAGAACATTCCTTTGCCTTGATGTCTACAAAAAATTTGACAACAGTTAGGCTGCTGGTACACTGTCTCATTGTTTCCATCAGTCTGTCAGAAGCCATCTGTTATCTCTTGTATTATTATACTTAGATTGTAATCTCACTGGGGCAGGAAGTGTTTTCTTGTTCTGTTTTGTACAGTGCTTAGCACAATGGGGTCAAGGTCATGACTGGGGCTCCTACATGCTATGATAATACAAATAAATAATAAAAAACCAGTGTATTTTTCCAATAGCTGCTGTTAATATTTATATGCATTTCAGAGCCTTTATTAACCACAAGCCGAAGTAACTGTCATTCACCCATTTCACAGATAAGATTGTAGAGTATTTGTACATGGTATCTTCAGCCAGAGCAGGGAATAGAACCCAGGCAACTAATATGACGGGCCTGAGTCTGATTTGTTTTGCCGCACTGCCCTTCAGAATGAACGTGCCAAATTACATACTTCAATATGCTGCCTCTACCACATCCTGGCCACATTCTGCTTCCAAAAGCCAGAAACAGAACTCATGAATACCCAGCATTCGAGCACTGTTTCAAGTGGAAGAGGCTTATGCAGTGGATCTGAAGGTCCTGGGTTCAAACGCTGCTCTTGGGGAAAGAAAACAGTACGTAGTTATGTGATTAAAGCCTGTGGGTAACATTTTCAAAAGTGTCTACGTTTCACTTGTAATGGACCCAAGAACGTTTGAAAATGTTATCCTGTATTCAAATACATAGTAATTGAAGTGATACAGCTAACCTGAATTCTGGAATTTGTTAGGTTTTTTTATGCTGGCTTTGCAATTTTAATTTTACCTTCTACCATAATTTCTTTTAAATGTGTAATATCTACATACCTCTCTTAAGCTAATGTGAGGAACCTAGAATTATAATTGTTGAAATGATATTATATTGCAAGACAGTGCATTTAGAGGTGAATGTGAATGACGCATTAACAGTTATTTTATCATTGTATTATTTGTATTTTTGTTAATGGAAGCTGTCGCTTCAAGAACAGAATAGGGTAGTAGTTATACAGCGTGTTTGACGTAGATAAAGCAGTATGTAAGACATTTTGCCTGTTTCCCTACAGAGTGGGAGACCCTGCCTGTGCAAGCTCCAAAAAGATCAGAATTTGATTTAATAAACTTCTCTCAAAAAAATAAGCCTCATTCTTGAAGATTAGCAGGTGCTGGGGGACTGGATATCTCAATGTATTGCTAAGAACTACAGAGCCTTTCACCATTTTGAAACCAGCTCAGCTCAGGAGCAATTAAACGTTGTTCCCTTCTAATGGCTATTTAGTGGTCCCTTTGTGAGTTTGATGGGTCCTAGTTCCACATCAAAACTCACCATCACGTGTTGCACTAATTAGGAGATTTAGATTAGAAACCAAGAATTGTATGGGCCAGAGAGACTGAATTACCCCTATTATCTCTAGAGGAAGTTACCACCAGACCAGGGGTGGGATATCCTTAGCAGGGTATTATATGGGAGAAACTTGCCTATCTGCTCTGTAGATAATCAGAGGACATCACTTAGATTGCTAAGGTACGTTTGCCTTGAACAGATGGGCTAGCAGTACAGCAGTCAGAGACAGAGGCGCTATAGAGTTTTCAGGTGGTGAACATGTGACAGTCAACTGGCCACAGATATTTACCGGTGCTGTTTCTTCATTGGAGTCTCATTCTCTGTCATCTCTGGCATGGTTTCAGAGAGAAGGGCCTGAAGAGGAATGGGCAAAGGAATTAGCAGACTCACTCCCCAGAACTCTATTAGCATAAACAGAGTGGCAGCTCGATCTTTAAGGTTTCAACTATAAGTACATGATCTATTGGAATGAGCCAAGAAGTCCAGTGCCTTGATTTAGCACATCTTTAGTTAAGAATACACCAAAAGAGTAAATATGGTCCCTGTAGTGCACTGTTGTGTATGTGCTGAACCATTGCCTGAGGAGTGCTGCTTTAAAAAAAAAAAAAGTATTCACACTCATTCAGGGAAGCAACATGGAAAATTAAACCACTTGGTTGTTAGGGGGGTGGGATCTGAATTCTTCACGAAATGCTCACAGAAGATATGATGAAACTGGACAATCTTTCATTCCAATACATGTACAGTTCCCAGTTTTGAATAAAGTGAATAATAAATGTTGAGCAAAGAAACAAACCAGATTGAGTGTATTTCATTAAATAAAAAGTATTTCATTGCCAAAGTGGTTGTTCTTATCAACTCTTGTTTTTGTATAGATGACGTATAAAAGCTCTTTATCGAAATGTTTGGTTTAGTGTATTAACCAAGTATCAGACTCCTTTTGGGCACTACTATGGCAAATGTACCGGGCTGAGCCCTGGAATAATTAAATAGACAAAAAACCCCACCCTACATTAGTATACAATTAAGGTTGCTACAAATAGTAACCCATTTTCTCAAAAACATAGAAGTCAGTAAAAACAAAGTTAAAATATGACTACATTTCCTGATGCACAACATGACTTTACATATAACCTTTCCAAAGATTGAACACAATGTGAGCCGTTTGTACTGAGACCATTGTTAAGACGACCTGATAGTATGGTTATGTGAATTTGAAGATGAAGTTATGACAATGATGGATATTTTATTTATATATGTGCCATTATGGAAAGGAAAGTTTTTAGAGATTGTACCTTATGTGGAATGTGCTGTAGATGACAGCAGGAAGAGGATTTCTTACAGAATTTCTTTTTTTTACATTGTTCTTTATTCTAAAAATGTTTTATGTATGTTTCTGTGTTTGTATACAGGAAAGTTTCCACTGATCCGTAAATGAAGTGGAGATGTCAAAATGTATTCAAAATTATATTGATTAATCACTTAATGCTGACATTAAATAATTATTGCCATCAGTTAGCATCCAGTACTTAGACTTTATTTAGATTCAATTCTAAAAAAAATAGCACAAAATTATTCTTGTATTCCAAATATTATCTGGTCTTTTTCATACAAGCATAGCTAAGTGATAGCAGCTCAAATTTATTCTTGGTATAACTCCACTGAAATCACTGGTGTTACACCAATGATAAATTTAGCCCATTAATTCTGTACTGCAGACAGGATGGAATTCTGCAGAACTACTTATTGTGACAATGGATAAGGGATTTCCCCAGACTTCTGTTCACTCACTTTAAACCCTACTCAAGGGTCTGTGTTGCAATTACATTCTGTCTGAAAAAGACAAGAAGAACTCCCTTTCAGGGTCATAAACAGTGCCTCTTAGGGACTGTCTGTGCACAGACTGGAACCAATATAACTTTTAAGTCAATTTTTTTACTGACTTAAATCAAAATTTAGGACTCAATCTGAAATAACAGTGTCTACACTCAGACTTGCACCAAAAAGATGCGACTTACAACCAGTTTAGTTATTTTGATTCCAGTTTCTGCAAAGACAAGCCCTTAGTTAGCTTGATGGATCACTATGAAGAAATGCAAGGCACACATGCCAACATATAGGAAAACAGCACTCTGCTCCATACAGTGAAAGAGTTGTGTGGTGAGCATTTGCGGATCAACAGCAGTAAATCCTCTATGACCCTTCCAAAAGACCCAACACAAACAAATCCTACTGTCTACTCAGAGAGCCATAACTGCAGAATCAGTCAGTTTCATGATCTGAATAGGACTTTTCAAAATTCCTTGACCATGAAAAAAAATTACTGTGCAATGAATCTGGGTGACCTGGGTGTTAATCAGCACACCTTAAAAACAGCCAATTAATACGCAACTACAATAAGGCGCCAGACCATGTTTCCCCTGGATACACACTGTCAAGGGCGGGCTCAGCCACCTTCATAGCATCGCTCCCGCTGAACCAGATGAAGACCTCTCTACACAGTTCAGGGGTCTGGACTTGGGGAAGGGAAGAGTCTGGGCAGGAGGAGTGAATAGATTGTAATGTACAAACACATTTAAATTAATTTCAACAAACAATTTTAAAATTTAAGACACTCTCCTGAAGTTGCTGCATCTCAATCAATACATGATTAGAGCATAAAGTGAAACAGACTAGGCACCAAAGTGAAACACTAACAGGTATGCACTGACCAAGTGGCAAAAAAATAAACTGAAAAAAATGCTGAAAAGTCAGCTACATTTTTAAAAATCATTTCACTTAAAATAAGAAAAACAACCTTTAAACTGTATGTTTTTATCTTGTCATTTTCCTGGCAGGTCATAAAAATCCCATACCTGCTGCACTATGGCCCCAAATCAGCAAGATACTTAAGCAGATGAACAGTCCCATTGCTTCAAAGTTAGGCACATGCATAAATACCTTGCTGAATCAGGATAAAAGAGTGTTTGAGATGGATTAAGAAAACAATGTGTGAGGCCCAGAATACAGTATCCTATATAATATCAAATAAATTTTTGGTATCGTATCCAATATTGGTATCCAATAGATCTTTGGGTTGCTGCTAACATTCTTTCATGCACCAACCTGTGGCTGGAACTCTTCACATGGACTCTCAGACTCCTCCCAGCTTCACCTCACGTTAATTTCTGATCCAGACACATCAGGTTCCGCTGGCAGACTTCTTATGTTTAATTTTTTTTTGTTACTATACAGGAGAAAAAAATTATATTAAATCCAGACACCAGGCAATGTTTTAAGTTTCTGTAACTCGACCCTGATGGTACTGTCTCTGTACAAGTGAGAAGATTGCATACAGTCTAAAAGTCAGCCATCTAAAGAGCTCCAAAGTTTAGAACTGTGTGTATGAGAGAACTGAGGGAAGGCATACAGAGGCCCTGTATTTATTGCACACAGAAATGAAGCCTAGATTCTAAGCCTCTTATACCCTGAAGAGTTGATTGAACAAAAGACCTAAGCTTATTAAGACAACCATGAAAAACAGATTCTATCTCCAATATCCTTTCCTTGAGCATGAGATGGATGCAGGGAATACCACCAGGCTGTGGGGGTAAAAAAAAAAACCCAAAAAAACAAAAACTGAGATCACATCTAGTTGTGGCAATTTATGACCCAATTCTGCAAGAGTCCATACACCTTCAGCTCCTCAGTCAGACTTGATAGTACTCAGAGCTTCATAAAGTTACACCCTTAATCACCTCTAAATCAACTTTCCACAGTGTCACCATATTCCAATTGATATTATACATCACCCAACTCTAGCCTATCTAAAATACAGTCATTAAAATGAATTTCCTATCCCAACAATGTGAGCATGTCTTGAATATCTCCTCTGGCGTCCCCTTCTCCATTGTATGATTTCTTCTCCTTGTCATCCAGGTTCTGCAAAACTCTACCAAATACTTCATAATCCAACCTAACATCTTACCACGTGTCTTCCTTTTGCACCAATGATGCCACTTTGGCATCCCATTCACTCATTCATCCCATAACTATTTCCATGCCTTTCCTTTTTAAATATTGAAGTCATTACTACATCTCATATATAAAAATTAATCACACACATTTCCAAGACATATTCAACTCATGCATTCATTTTAGGCTTTTAACTTCTCTTTCGTCATAACACCCCTGTTCAGTAGCTGTCAAATGATCTTAAATTTTTTTTTAAAAGTCTAAAGTAAGCAGACACCAAGATATTAAAATAGGTTACATTCCCTCGCAGTTCACATCATTAGTATGTTTGTTTCATAATGTACAATACAACTGAAGGATTCACCACTCTCCTCTGCTCCCATTTACCACAATTTATTTATTTTTTAAAATATTCAGTTAAATTCAGCCAGTTTCACATTACATTTTCCACTTCTGCAAAACTTGATAATATTCTGCCCATAATTTGAGAAGAGTCCACACAGCTCTTGTTGTGCAAGAATCCATTAGTGGATGCCGTCAACCATTTCTTTCAACGTTAGAGGACTACCCTGACTGAAGTTGCTTGGTCTGCTAACCAGGTGCCAGGGGCTTCATGTGTCCCCCATTCTCCCCTTCCAGTGCTTAGATTTTCTCCAAAATAAGCAGAGTTCTACGGATTGATATATAGAACACTCCCCAGATTTTGGAACTGACTGGATGTGGTGTTCAAAAGTGTTGTGTTATATCCCAATAAAGAAATGTCATCAAGTTGACCAGAGGGTCTCACAAGCTTGGCCAATGATTAAAAATATGTTTAAGTTTATATTCCTTATTCTTCAATTTAAATCTTCCCGTGTTCATCCACAACCCATTTTTTTCCCCACATCTGAATTTATTCTGAAAGTTAGTATAAAACAGTGTTTCTCAATTTTATTTCCCTCCGGAACCCTTGCGCGCCCATGCCATACCCTCTGCCGAAAAATCGAGGAAATCTTCCTCTTTTCGGCGGCGCGGTGTAGGGTTGTTTTGGCGGCACACGAACAGCTGTTCGGCGGCACCCGATTTTTGTTACTTTTGGCGGCACGGTTCCGCTTCTTCGCAGAACCCTTCAACTCAGCCCACGGAACCCTGGGGTTCCGCGGAACACCATTTGAGAAACACTGGTATAGAATTATCTGTTTAAGGTGAGAGCATTTAAAGGCTCACAAGAATCAATCAAGCAACCTCTCACCCCCTCAACATTTCAAAATATTTTTATCTGTAGCGCATACTAAAAGACACACAGCAGCCAATTAACACATAACACACCATCTTCCTAACCAATTCATATGAGGTTTATTCCAGGTTTTAGCTTCATCCTGGAATTTTTGCAGAAGAGGGAAGTTAATCTTACAAAGGGTGTCTACTATGTCAGTTACACATAACCCTAAGCGTTTTATTTTTGTAGAGGCCAAATAAGAAATTACAGCAAGTTTTGATTTTCGCTTTAAATTATTAGTCATATCAAACAATCTTCCTCAGATTACTGCTTAAACTGTTTCACATGGAGCAACATCATTAGTATCATCCACGTAATTCATTTTTATATATTTGTGTGCATCTTTTTAAAAACATTGATATGATTCAGGTTCTATAACAGGGTATCATTTTTATTTGTACCATTGTAGTGGCTAAGAGTCATACTCATGGATCAGGACCCCCACTATGTTAGGCACCGTACAAAGAAAACAAAAAGATTTAATATCCAACACTTGCCTTATTTTTCCTTCTTCACATTCCGTAAAATAGCCCAAACAGGGGCATGATGCGTTACAATAATACTGCTGATACCAACTTCACACACCTTATATAGGTTCTCTTAGCCACTTTAGATTGAGTAATCTTGCTCTTAAATTGTTCACAAACAAAAGGTCAAGTTTTCTCTCCAAGATGTAGCTCTCTCTACATATCCACTAACTGAATTAAAGTGATTGCTTCTGATTTTTTTTAAACATGTTTCCCTCATTCACTGTGCCTTTTTTTAAAATCAGACTATCTAGCTTTAGGTGTGGGACCTAAGTAAAGTCGACTAGTGTAAATGAAATACCTGTGACATGCCTGCCAAGATTTAGCAATATCTTAATTATATTTCTTTATTTTTTAATTGGGTGTATGTAGATTTATAAAGGGAAATTTCTAGAACATCAACAGTTGCCCAACACAAGTATGTATCTATGCCCACTATCAGATAAGAACTTGAAGTGGTAAGAAAAGAAACCCCTCTGGGTATTTTTCCTCTTATAAAACACAGAATATGCATTTCCAGTCCAACACTTTTTCAGTCCAGTTTACTGTCCTCTAGGGAGAGGAGTTTCTTGTATACGTGTAGCATCTAGATGCAATCTTTTTTTCCCTTCCCCGGATTATTAGACAGATTGACATTCAATGAGTATTACATAAATACTGTTAATCTGCATTATGTGGTAGAATCTGGAAAAAATAAAGTTTTTCCTTATTTCTCAAAACCTTTAATTAAGGGAGGAGGGGGGGAACTTTATTAACAAGGCGCACTGGGCAACTTTGTGCTCCCTCCACTAGGGCCATGGGGGGCAGAGGAGCTCTGTGCCTGCATCCCCACCCCTAGGGCTGGAAGAGCTCTGTGTCCTACCCCTTACTTCCACTAAGCCCCTGATTATCTCAAGCACCCATTTTCCAAGGTGGCTTACTCCTAGATGAGGGCCCATGCTGAAGCATCTCCCACGGAGGGATAGAGGAATCCATCCAGATTTGGAATGAACACACACACCCCTTTTGTGGTTGGATGTTTTCCAGAGACTCTTAGCAGGAGGATGCCATTGCTATCTTCCCTGAATGTGTAGTCTCTAGCCTAGAACCCGGAGAACTCGTGTCTTCCAACAGAGCACCTGCTAAGATAAGGTAGCATGAAGATTCTCTTGCTGGAAGGAGGAAATTCTCAACTTGTCTACAATCCTCAAGCCTCAGAGATTGCTCTGTGTCTATGCTCCCAAAAGAGCTTACTCTTCCAAATATTTAGTTATCATTTGAGCCTCACTTCCACTTTCTTCAAGCGGGGCCACAGTTGCCTGAGGGACATACCTTTGCAAGTTTTGAAAGTACAGCCAATCAGAGAAAGATGAAGCTTCACTCCTGAAAAAGCTGCAGGGAACTTAAAGTCAGTTTTACTTAGGGTTTTCAAAGGTACAATTCCAATGGTCTCCTAGTTGAGCACATGGCTTCATAATGGGAAAATGGAGCCAAAACTTTCAAAGTTGAGGCTGCTGCTTAAGTGACGATCTTCTTCTCCTGTCTGTGAATCTGGCTAGAATGCTTTCTGAGCTGGTAAGACTATATCCTTTACTATGGAGACTACAGCAGGCTTATTCCTAGATAGGTACTAAATGGTCTTCCTTACTCTGAATACAAGAAGATCTTGATAAGAAATTCTCACTCTACTTTAATCACATCCCCATGTAAGGAATAATTACCAAGTCTCCAACTTTAAGTTTTATTGTTTCAGCTTCTAAAACTATAAGCGCGTCCTATAAAGTTAGGCCCCCATTTGTACTTAATTCTGTGAGGCATAGTTGAGAGTCTGAGGTATCTCTCACTAACTCTCAGTATTAGAGATTTGTCCCACTCCTCAGAGGATCTAGAGGGGAGACATTTTCATCAGAGCTTTTAAGATTTTGTGCTGTCCTTAAAAGCCAACTGTGAGCAATACCTATCACCAGTCCATGGGCTAAGCCCCTGAGAGTGGGGAGGGGTGATGGGGAGAATGAATTATCATGGAGAATGAAAAGACAGTCTGCAGGCACGCGCGCACGCGCACACACAACATGAAATGGAAATAAGCAAGCATTCAAAGAAGAACAGGTGTTGAGCACAGATAATGAATCTTTTCCATTTGGTAAAGTACACCTCGTAAAGTTCCTTCTTTTGTGGATGAGAATGTTGCATGCCTCAGCTGAACAGGTTGTCTCAACTGATGTTAACCAGTCAGCGTCCATACTGTGAGGTGCAGAAAGAGTGGATCCAGATAGAGGATTTGACAGTCTGAAATATGACACTTGGCTGGAGAGGCAATTTTTGGAGGCAGGATGAAGAGAGATTCTTTAGCTCCAAGAATCTTAACTACCTCACTCACACTGGAACTACTATGATCATTCTGCCTGAAACCCATTCCCCCCCCACCACATGCGCGTGCGCGCACGCACGCACACCCCATCCTCCCCCAGAGCAAAGTTTGATACTTCTCATTTTCTCTGGTGGCAAAGAAGGCTATGGTTGGATAACTGCAGTTGAGAAATTATTTGGATTACAGTACACTTTACTGATCTCTCACAGTAACTTTTGAATTGTTGATCTGCCAGTACATTCGGTAATTCTGGCAGATGTTCTGCTCTCACTAATTCCGTGACACACGAGTCCGTTGGCATACAGCTTCTGGACAGAAGGGTGGATCTTGCACATTCTTGTTTGTTTTATATAAAACACTACTGTGGTATTGTCCATCGTGATTTGACTTGTCAGTCCTTTCATAAGTGCAAGGAAAACTGTGCACACGCAATTAAATTTATGTGAAGTCGTGTTTCCTGAGGAGTCCACATATCTTGGATGGTTGTCCAAATGGGCTTCTCCCACCCAGAGGCGCGGCATCTGTCTTCAACATCTGATAGCTGTGGTTGACAGAACAGTACTCCACTGCAAACTTTCAGGAGTCTTTCCACCATTTTAATGACGACAGAACTTCTGAGGGAACATGCACTCCTATATCCAGCTGATGCCTGCCTGATATATAGGCTTCAGCCATCCTTGTTTATACAAAGATGAAATCTGGAATGCTAAGTTACATATGTGCAGACAGCCATGGGTCCTAGAAGTTGCTACCGATGTCTTGGGATAAACTTGTATGTGGGTAGGCAGGTCTAGTATGGCTTGGAATCTTTCTTGTGGCAGACAGGCCATTGTTGTCATGAAGTCAAAAACTTCCTATGATCTCCATCCTTTAAGTCTGAGTTAGTATTGACTTTTCTTTGTTTACTTTTAAACACAGGGAGGCAAAGAGCTGGAGCTCATTGAATGGAGTCTTATCTGTTGATGCAATTTTCCACAAAAGAGCCAATGTCCAGAGTAGGACATCAGGTGCAGAATAGGGTACAAGACCCTTTTTAGCATCATGGAGTGTAAAACCTCTTCCCCCTTCTTGGGGTACTTCTTCCACTGCTCTGACATTTTGACATGGACTAGATGTTGGGGGTTGTCTAGGGACCAGTGACCATGATCAGATAATATTCAATATGGGCAAACAGAGGGCAGTTCCAACCTATTTTTGTACATATTATACACATGTGAGTTCACATGGTGCTTCAAGACAGCTCATTTCTCAAAGGTCAAGAAAGTTATGAGTGAAACTGATTAGAAAAAAATTATAGAAAAATTTGAAACAGGATGATGTATTTATAACCACATGAGGCTGATGAATTATTTTCCAGCTCATCAGCAAACCCTAATAATCTGCACCCACGAGTTCTAAAAGAGTTGGCTAAGTAGATCTATGGCCTAGAGAAATTCCAGAAGACTACTAATATTGTGCCAGTATTAAGAAAGTGCAAGTGGTATGACCTAGGTAACTATAGACATATAGATATTTCTGTGCATGATAGCAAGTACGTTGGAAGAAAACGAGACAAATTTTGGCAGATGCATCTCAAACCTATGTTTTTTCCAGATATCATTTGCTGACTATTCAGACAAAAATGAAATGTCCCTATCCCGAAAAAAAATAATTTATCTGCCCCTCTCTGTAGAACTTGTAGCTTGAATTCAGCATTAATGTTTAAAATGTTTCAAACATTGATTAGTTCAATAGAAGCAATTATCAAAATTATCTGCATAAACAGAGTTGGTTAAAGCGAAGGTTGTTGTGATTATAGCTACAAAGTTGTTGGGATAACATATAGCATCGGAAACCATTTTGCATGTTTCCCTAAACATGGAAAAACTGATAACTGGCATTTTTATATTGGAATTTTGGAATTAAAAAGGAAAGGAAGTGGAAAAATTCTAGCCACATAGATAAAGAGTTATTCAAATTCCATTAAAGTGTACCAAGCCACATTGCTTCTGTGAGACTTGTACAGCAACAACACTAACGACAGTAGCTGGTTCAGTTAACTGTAGTATATAGGATAGGATAGTATTCCTTTACTTAATTTGTGAACACTCGTGAGGTTCACTGTTTTCTATGTTTTAGAAACCAACAGAAACCACTCAAAGCATTACTATGCATTAAGCTAGGCCTTGCGTATTTGCATAAAGTTAATAAATATGATTATTTGGGACCTACCTGTGCCCAGGTAGCATCTTCATATTACTTTTCCTGCATAATGAACAAAAGCCACTACACTAATCATAACATTTTCATTTGTAACAACTAAAAACTTTTGATGAATTAAGAATAGGAAAAATGGCAAAATGTATCTAACAAATCTAAATTCTTAAGATTTTATTTGCAGTTATAATTTCTGTAAAAGCATTATAGCTAGATTTATAACAAACTGAAAAATATTGCTTTTTGTTGATTTTTACATGCATATTGCATATTTGCTAACAAAGAAAACAAAATAAAAATTGGGGGAATATATTTGTCAAGCCAGAAATAAAGGTTCATCTCTGGGAGTGAACAACAGTTGCAGTGACATGTCACTTGGGATGACCCATTATTTTGTCATATATAACCACTCAAAAGCCAGCTCTACAACACAGAAGTGGAATGGAGGTATGACAAGTGGCAGCATACCACTCAAACAAGGTTTCAGGTTGGAGAGGGGCAGGTCCCTCTTCTTCAGAAGATTAATTCACAGGGATGTCTCTCTTGGGGTATTGCCATGTACAGCTAGTCAAATCCCAATTCCTTATTTAATATATAATTAAGTAATTGGTAATTTAACTGTTTATCAGATTCATCAAGCTAGTGTGATTGAAAATACTAAAAATGTAGTTGCTATATTTTAAAATAATTCTAGCTGGTGAATAAGAACCTGGAAACCACACATCAAGAGCGAATCTCAGGAATGAAGAACCAACTTCAGCTTCACCTGGTGTTGATGCAGCTAGAGCAGTATAGAAGTATGTATAGTGCTATTGCTTATTCCCAGAGGAAAAGCAGAATAACCCAGTCTGCTATAAGGGTGTGTGCCTTCCTCAGAAGTGCCCCCACCCTGGGGGCTGTACCTGCCTCCCTGTTTTGATGAGCAAATCCTCACACCCGCGATCAAATCAGTTACACCCGCACACCCAGCGGCTGCCCCCCGGGGCTCCCTCCCGGAGGGGAATCCCAGCTCAGGGATACGGCCCGCGGACTCAGCCAGCGAAGGAGTCTGCGGCCACCTCTGACCCGCACCGGTGCCACCGCCGGCGCCCTTCGGGCCGGGTTTCCCCAGCCGCACAGACACGCTGGGACCGAGGAGCGCGCCGCGCTTCCGCAGCCCCGGGGGTCCCGGCGCCCCCCGCACAAAGCTGGGCGCTTCCCGCCCGTGCCTCTGGCCTCCCCGGGAGCCCGCCCGTTGGACACCCCGGGGCTGGCGCCGCTCGGGTCCCCTCCACCGGCGGCAGCCTCCAGCCACACCGCTAGCACCTCCCCCCGGGCCAGCCGGGGCCTGCTGGCAGCCAGCCGGGGCTCTGCGCCCCGCGGGGCAACGTGACGGGGCCACCTGCCCGAAGCGCCCCGCTCCGCTAACGGACGCGGGGTGCGGGACAGGACGAGGCTGCACCGGCCCCTGCCCAGCTGCACCGGCCACTGCACGGCTCCCGCCTCCCCTCCAGGTTGCGGCTCCGCCCCTAGGCAGCGAGCGGGACTCACCGGCGGGCAGGGCGCGGTCGGCAGCCCCACCGCGGGGACCATCCTCCGGACGGGCGCCCCACGTCCCCCCACAGGCTCTACTCGGATCCCCTCAGCGCCCCTCCCTCGCACCCTAACCTGCTGCACGCACACGCGGCCCACAGCAACCAATCAGCGGCCGCACGCTGCGTTGCCTGCGCCAATCCGCGACCCGGCCGCGGGGGAGCCTTGCGCCGTACCAATCGCTGCCCTGGACGGCCCAATCAGACACAGAGAGGCGTAAAGGCGGCCAACAACTTCGGTTGCACGAAACAGGAACTGCTGGTGATTGGCAACCTACGGAGCCAGTGAAGGACAGGAATAGGGAGCGGAAGGCGGGAATATTTCTTAAAGGAGACGCTGCGGGGGGCCGCAGGGACTGGAGTCTCTGGTCTGGGTGTCCTCGTCGGGCCGGGTGGCGGTTGCGGCCGCCGCGCAGTCTCTGAGCTGCCCAGCGTTCACGGGACTGTCCGAAGCTGGGACGGGCTCTCGGCTGGTCGCTTTGCCCCTCCCAGCCTCTGCCTCAGGACGGCGCCCTCAGCCCCCTGCGAGGCCGCGTTCGTTCCGTCGTACGTTCTGTGCCGCCGCCGCCGCAGGCCCCGCCCCGCGCTGGGGGAGGGGCAGCTCCCAGGTCGGTTGTCACAGGCAGGAGCGAGAAGCCCCCTCCCCCCAGCTTTGAGTACGGCTAGGGTTGGCTGAGGGACGAAAACTCCCTTCCCCATCGCTGATTGGCTGCTCTTCCCCGGGAGGTGGGCAGCTGGGGCAGGCAGCCAATCAGAGGGGTTTCCGGCAGGTAACTAGGCGAGAGTTCACAACCTCCTTGGGGACCACAGCTGCCCAAATGCTTAGCCTTCAAGAGGCCCAGGCCCAGCACCAGGCTCAAGACACTTTTAAGTGGAATTATGGAATAACCACCTGTAAAAATAAGTTTCTTCCTGACCTCATCACTCAGGTTATGTCATGGGCCATGATGGTTTCTAGCCCTTCCAAACTGATTTTAAGTTTGAAATAATTGAGAAACGATAACTCTGGATGGTCTCATTAACTATAGGATAGTTCAAGATTTGCTAAACTCTTGGCCTCACTCTCACCCTGTGGCAATGTGATCCTATGTGTGCCTCAGTTTCCCCATATACTGCATTACCACCTCATGGGGGCAAGGGACTGTTTGCTATCAGAGCAGGCTAAGACACAGGTGTGAACAGCACATAGCTCTCTGGGTCATAGCACCCATATCAGTGGGGCTCTTGAGACTATAATGGTAGATCCAATTCCCCAGTTGTTGACACTTAGCAACCACTGACCATAGGTTGCTCCATCTCTCAGCAGGAAGCTGAGCAGCATTTCCCCAGCTGGAGAACAAAGAACAGAGATGGGGGAAGCAGTCAGGGTCCACCTGGGAATCTGACAGGTCAGACAATTGGAGAGCAGCAGAGCCTCAACAATGGGGTTCACTACCTCTTGGCTGGGCTCTGATCTAACTAGAATGGACTATGCTTTAATCTTCATTCCTCTATGCTAAGGATGTCCTATGCTGTGTTCCAGCTGACTAATAAACCCTACTGTTTTGACAATGCTGTGTGTCACTGCAAATGTTTGGAGACATGCATTGATCCTTAAAAGTATAGACATCTCATTAGGGGTGTCTCAGGTGGACTTGCAGAATGGTGCTCATGGTGAAGCAGGAGTGCTGCAGGCCGGAGGTCCTGTCTAAGGAGGCAGTAAAGCCCTGTGATTTACCCTAGAGGAAGAGTCCTAGAGACCATGCCAAAACTGGAGTCATAGCACTGATCCTGTGGATCCATGACACTGCCTCCCCTTCCATTTGCAATTTGACAATATCCATGTGACACCCTTAGCAAATTCTCTTTCTGCACAGTGAGGAGAGGTAGCTCAGTATGTCCAGCCTGCTTGCTGTAGACTACCAGCAACTGCACACTTATTCTGAGAAGTTCTGTAGTTGAGTGGATAGGGCTCTGCCATATGAAAGACCTGGTTTCTATTTCCACATCTACTTGAAGTGATTTTGAGCAACTTCTTATCTGTAAAATAGGGTGGGGGCTAATACCTGCATGTCTTGTAAGGCTGGGGTATAAGGAGCTGAAATGCAGAGATAGAAACACTATCAGTAGACATAAGGTCATAACTCATTGTCTCATGCTCTCCTAAGTCCCATGGCTATGGCTATTCCATAGAATGCAGGCTGTTGGATGGTCTGTCTCTTACAGCAACATCTTATAGACTTCAGTGGCCTTTTCCCTTCTCTTCATTTTTGTTATGAAATTATTGATGCCTGCCTAGGCAAGACACATACCCCTCAACAGTGCTGTGTTTTGGGTGACAGTGAGCAGCACAGACATGCCTGCAAAGCAAATTTGATGAGATGGGGTAGATAGACTTTGGTAGTGGGGTGGGAGGGACACCGTAAGGGCGAGAGATTGCAGTCCTCAACTGATGACTCTCAGCAGAGTGAAGAGAGCAGTCCAAGGGCAAGTTGCCATACTCCACATCCCACAGCAGCTGCTGCTGCCATCCCACATCTCTCTGCCCCCTTCCGGCCCTGGGATACGACAGCTAAGGAGCTTGAGATGACAGCAGTGTGGAGCACAAATTTGCCAGCTTCTGCAGCTGCTGGTGGGGCCAGAGCTCCAAGCTCCATTCCTGATTCAGCTTCAGCACCAGCTGTGCCCTTCGGGTCTCCCAGTAAAAGTCAAGCAATAGCTGGTATCTGCAGCTCTGTCAGTTTAGTTAGCAGCTCAGCTACAGCAGCCTGGCACACCCCGCTGCAGAACCAGAAACAAAGACCAGTAACCTCAAGTATTGCTTTTGGGTGCAGTTTCTTTGTGCCAGATAAGGGCTGTAAGCAGGGCGAGTCCAGTGATTATGATATGTGGGTACTGCCTGAGTATTTTCCAGCTTTGCAAAAAAAGCTAAATTGGAAATTTTAAGAACAGGTAATTTTAGTAGGGGAGCTTGTATCTTGGGAACCCCTTGATCAAGTGACCACAACTGCTGACAGCAGTTTTCTGGCCATTTTGACTATGCACATTTAGGGTACTTAAAATTGCTGTTACACAGAAACTGCATCAGAAGCTTAACTGTGGTACAGCTCCTGGTGCCCCATATTCAGCATTTTGGGATAGTTACTTGGTAGGTCAGCTTTCCTGGAATGTATTAAGAAAACAGACATTGCAATTACTTAGCCATTTCTTTTGTTTGTAATGCTTAAAAGAGTCTCTGCCTTATCTGAGTTAATGATTTTTTTTTTTTTTTTTAAACCAGGATAAAACAGGTAAGTTTTGCCCCTTCCTAGGCAGTGCCTGGAGCTACTACTGACAGTCTGTCAATTACTCTTCAGAGAGGACACTACTAAAAATCCTAACTACTTAATACTACCAGTCTCATCAATCATTGCCTAATTTCACTTCCTGGAGTAAGGTTACAGCAATAGACCAAGTCCAGCAATATTTTTACTTCCTGGAGTGTCTTGGATCGCTTCCACTGTGGTTTAAGATCAGAATGTAGCCCAACTTTAAAAAGAAAGAAAAGGTTTGGTGGATTTCCACATGCTTTTGGAGGTCAGGGAACTAAGTGTGGCCAACAATCCTTGTCTCACACTCTCATTCATGTTAGAATTGATATTGCAGTAGTATCTGAATTGTGCTTGACAACCTGCACACCAAGTTATGTATTTATAATATAAAAATACTTTGGGGGAGTAGATGTGGGGTTTGAAGCAAGGGAGAGCAATGGTGGGAAAGAACTGTGGGACTGGGTAGAGGAAAAGAGCAAATGAAAAAGGGCATGAAGTAGGTCTGAGCAGGAAAATGTTTTCTCATCTTGCAAGACTGAATTTTTTTTTAAAAAACTTCCCATCCCAAATCAGGATTAAAAAAAAAAATCAACTTAAATTTTTACAAACCAATGGACAGAAAACATTGGTTCAGGTCAATCAGAACTTTTGATAATTTCAAAGCTTGACATTTTTTCATCTTTTTCTCTTTACCTTTTGTGTGTGTGCAAGTTAAGTTAAAGTTCTCAACATGTTTCAAATCAAAACTTGAAAATTTTCATTTAGAAAATATTGAAACAAGTTGTTTTGATATCAAAACCATTTCAATATTTTCAAGTTGGGAAATTTAGTTTCACACTAACAGATTTGGTTTTGTCGAATTGGCATTTTTCAGCAAAAAGTGTTTTGTTGAAACATTCCTGACCAGCTGTTACAGCTGTGGGAACAGGATGAAGGGTGTGATCTGTTCTTTGATATGCTGTCCTATTAGTCACCTCCAAAACAGATTCACAGTGCTCTCTGCACCTTAACACCACTTACTTCCACAGATACAGAATACAGTTGCCTGCTTGTATACCATTTCTCACAGAAAACACATTATCTGTTCTTCATGATCTGCAATGGCTAGCAATTACTTTCTGGAGAAAGTTTAATGTTTTTTAATCTACAAAGCCTAACATGTTTTGTGTTGATGCCTCTCTCCTTATGCAATACTACAGAAGTAGATTAGCTAAAGTGTCCAAGATAGCTCTTGCCCCACAGAAGACATGGGATTTCAGTGAGTGGCCCTTGTCTTTGGAAAAATCACTTCCCCAATAGTCATTTACACACAGCAATCACCACACTGCCCAATCCATACACAGTTCATGCTGCTCAACTGGAAGATTATCAGGGCAAAGCAGCATGGCTTGTGAAGCACCTGAGTAAAACCCTACACCTGATTTCAGATAGACCAAGGATTGATGGAAAACAAAAGCTAAATTGCAAGAAATGCACGTGACAAATCATGGATGACATAACTCCAATAGTGCACGTTTATTCTGAACAAATGTTTTAAAAGTTTTACTTTCAAGAGTTTGAGAAAAACAAAACATGCTCCTGATGTACAAGGGCAATGATCTAGATTAAAAATGGATCATCTTATTTGTAAAGAATTTGATTACCCCTGCAATTTAAGAGTCATATTGTTGAGGCTACATTTGTAAGCTGCACAGTGCATCTGCACATTCAGATAAAATCCTAATCAAGAGACAGGGGCAATCTTAGTCAAATTCAACATGAGGCAGTTGCAGATTCTAAAGAAACATCCAAGTCAGCGCACACACTGCAAAACAGACTCTGTGCATAGCTGCTGACCGTGGATCACAGCACAGGGGAGGTGAATATAACAGTGGGTTTTTTGGTTCAAATTTACTAGACATCACAGGGCACCATCAAGAATTAATAAAATATCACTTGTTTGTTTTAGCTGTAACAGCATGTCATGTTCAATTGGCAGGTTTAACCATTAACTGCACCATGTAAATCCAGCCCATTTGTGTATACGGAAAAAAAAATACTCCATCCCCCCCAAAATGAGGGACATCCTCCTGGGTGTTTCTTTTTCCTTGCCTCTACATTATGGTTTTCTGGTAGTGAAAGTCTCTTTATGGAGGACATTATCTTCATGGTTCAACTGATGGATGACATAACCTACTGTAGAGAGGTTTAAGAGCAACTTGCATGTACACAACCTACACCTGGATAAATTTGTTGGTTACAATTTTTACCTGAAAGCTCTTCATTCCAGAACACAAGTGCTGGTGATTATTTCATAGAAACTCCTAACTTTTTAATAGTTGTGCATATGCTATTATTTTCAAGATAATGGGAAGTCCTTCTGCAGTAACATTTGAAGTAATCAAAATTTACAGCAGACAAACTCATACTCAACACTATTCAAGTGTCTCCTACTGACAGAACTGAGAGAAGTTCTTCTCCCACACCCGAAAGGCTGGGTACACCAATATTAACACAACCATTTAGTAGAACCATTGCCTTTCACTTTCCCAGGTACAGGGTACAGCTTTTGAAGAGATTTTAGATTAAACTTTTTGTGTGTGCTTAACAGTACAAAAAAAACCGTTTTCCATGACAAAGAGTCTGAGAAAAGGAGCCTTAATTTCTGGTTTCTCTCCCTTCCACTTCCTATAAAATATTTAATTTGAAATTAGTGAGGCTGGTTTGCTGTGGAATGGGAGTTCTAAGAATTGTTTCGAGGGATACATTCATAGAATGATGGTGGCCCAAAGCAAAAAGGGACAGAGGTTAACCAAGCAAGTCCAGACACTAGACTCATTTATGCTTTTGAAACCTGCAGGCCATACCACTTTGATTTATGGAAGCCTACAACAACAGCAAGTCCTAAAAAGTTCACCCCCATACTCACCCAAACCAAACACTTACCACTTAGTTTTAAAAGATTCAAGAGCACTTGACTTGGCACCAAAATCAGCTATGGTCTGAACTATAATTATGCTGCATGAACATCCTCCAATGTGATATTCTCTCCCTCCACTTAAACCTTAATCCTGTCTACACAACGTCTAAGAAAAACATGTTGGCATCTGAGGAACTAGTTGTGCTTCAACACTATTCTTGCTAGAAAGGTGCTGAAACTGCCTCCATAACCAATGCAGGCAGGGTCTAACTGTGCTATAAAGCTTTTACAAAACTAGGTAATCTGTGGCCAAGGAAGCATAGTCAGCACTTTTCTAGCTAGTCCACCAGAGGGTGATATGAACACAGTCCCCCTGGCCAGTATAGATAGGATTTTACAAAGTCAAGGGGCAGTTCTACCACCAAGACCCAATTAGCGTAAACCCAGAAACTGAAGTCGATGAGCAGTTATCCAGTTCAGGCTCATCAGTGTATTCAAAAAGTTACACTTCAGTAATCGCTGTGCACCTCATGGTGAGTGATGATAGTTCTGGGGTTGCCTGTTTTTGATACCAGGGCAGGAGACTGCATAATAGGTGGTGAGGGACATCTTTTCCTGCCTTATTCTCAATTCCCCCACACCTCCAAACTCGAAATCCTTGGTTCCCAAGTCAGCCTCAGAGCAATAGCACCTGCTCACAAGACATGTACTGCTATGTGCATCAGGGGTTGGAGACTTTTTAAGCAGTGAGGCTCAACAGGCAGCTGAATTTTAAAAAATACTACTGGCAAAGGAATGCAGTTTAATCTCAGTCTAGCTAATGGGGCAGGAGGGTCAGTTTTAATTCAGTGCATTTCCCGGATGCTTGGAGGCATCTCAGATTAAGCTGGTGTGTAACTTTTGGTGTACGTAACTGCTGGCAACAGCGTGTACAAGGGAGCACTGAAATTCACTCAAACAAAGCATGAAAGGATGCAAAGCAGAGCTCAGTAAAGTTACTGTAGTTTTTATGTTACAGTACTAGGGATAAGCCAGTCAGCCAACCTATTTTCCAAATCCCATAAGATGTTCCAGCATGAGCTGCTGTCTCTGGTGCTCCATGAAATGCCCTTTCACAAGCTGAGAACTGCCTCACCCGCAGGTGGGAGAAAAGCCTTCAGAGGAGTACAAAGAGCAGTTCTTAATTCCTTCCTCCCTAAGCAGAGTCCAAGCCCAGAGATCCCATGCAGTGCTATTTGATTAGGGTCAAGACTCTGGTTTCCCTTCCCAGTCTCACTGCCCGGTTCCTCCACCCTTGCTCCAATCTCAGATTTCTTTGTTAGCACAGGTTTGACAGCCCTAGCACCAAACTAACATTTGGACACAGGCACTTGCCTTAGAATTGAAGTGGACATGATGCTAACGGTCCCTTCTTTCACTCCAGTAGTCTGGATAAAATGAGCTGCCCCTTATGGACAGCTGAGTGCTGGAGAATTTCACTTGCCCTTAAAGCCAAGGACCTCACCTCAGGATACAGGTTTTTCCAAGGCTTTTCTTGCTAACACTAGAATTAGCTCTTACTCTGGCAAGAGTCTGGTGAGAATGGGGTAGGGTAAATGGTGGTGGTAGCTGAAAAGGAAGAAACTGTAAAACCCACTCTGAATCCTTTGTTAGGTCAATCTAGGAATGTAGCACCAGCTGGGATGATAACTCTGAGCCCAGACACAGTAAATGCGCTGGTAAAACTAGCCAGCTCTTCTCAGCATGAGATGGAGAAAAAGTCAAAAATATTACGAAAGACTAAACATATTTTGGGGGCATCTGGAGAAGTTAGGGGGAAGAAGAGGGACAAGAAAATTGCTAAAACAAAGTTCACGCATATTTCAGGGGCTGTAAAAAACCAAACTGGTATTGTAGAACTCAAAAGGACAAGATATTGCTTTTCCTTTCAATACATCGATTTTTTTTTTGGGCTCTACCTTTCAGTGTGAAAGCAGGAGATAAATCACTCTCTGAAGGAAACATGACCTCAGGAAAGCTTACCCAAGCCCTCCACACCTCAAACTAAGGAGATCTGTACAACTCTTACCATCCTGTCAAACAGAAAGAAGAGCTAAAAGACCCAAACATGATTGGACAATCCTTGGAAGAAGCTTTACATTTTTTTTTTTGGAGAGAGGGCACCCCAAAAAAAAAAAAAAAAAAAAAAAAAAAAAGATGAAGGGAAGGGGGAAAATAAAATCAATAGGCCTCTCTTTCCTTATTTGGCGACAAGCAAGTGCAAGAAAGTGTTCATTGGGGTTTTGTTCAGTTGTCGGTCTTTTGCACATCTGCGTTCTGGCCAAGACAAGAGGCTTTGAGGTTTTTCTGCAGGACATGAGCATCTGCTGGCTCTATCCTCTTGTAATAGTTTTTCTTCGTCTCAATGATCTCAAAGCCAAACTTTCTGTAGAAGTCGATTGCTGACTCGTTGCTGATCTGGACATGCCTGGGGCACACAGGACGATAGAGAAAAAGACATCAGCATTTTCTATAGCATAAAATTTAGCCTACACACTCAGGAATTTTATATCCAGGGACAGAAAGGATGATTGAGGTGAGAGGGGTAACGTTCTAGATAGAAATAGGAGCTGTGGTCTACCAGTTGGAACACAGAATTGAGAATTAGGAACGTCTGACATCTAATCCTGTGCTAACAGAGATTCCCTCTGTGACCTTTGGCTAATCACCTCAACTTTCTGCCTCCATTTCCCCATCTGTAAAATAAACCTAACACCTCTCAAGAGAACTGTTGTGGGGATCAACTAGATGGCATGTAAAGTGCTTTAAATAACATTATTTGCTCAATAGCTTTAACCTGTCTTGAAATGGAAGTGGTAGATATTTTGTGAAATATAACAATACAACTTAGTTTCACTAGAAACACTGCTACAGTGTGATTCTGTAACTCCCTTCAGTAACACACTCTAAACTCTGCACTATAATAAGGCTTATCAATGACAATCATGTCATGGATCCTACCACAACAGACGAGTATTAACACACATGCTTTGGCCCAATCTACACAGGAAAGACCAGACTGTTTAGATGTGGTTACAGCATCTTCTGTCCATTATAGCAGTTTTTGCAACACAGACAGATCCTATGGGGTTTAGGCAGTGTTTATCCCCCTTTTTTAGAGTTTTACAAAACTTGGGAGAACTGAAACTCTGGGGTATGTGGCAGATAAGTCCCCCAAAACAGCCTTCAGTTTTCTATTCTAAACTGCTAGTGGGACTTAATTTCTCTCATGGGTCTTACAAAAAGATCTGTGTTTAGACTCCTGCTGACTGAGTAGTATCTGTTAACTAAACATGTCCAGAGTGGAGCAGACACACCAGATACTTGTGGATCAAAATGCTTTAGCACAGCATTTCCCAATGGTGGGATCGTAGCAAGGTTCTAGATGGGCTGGAACGTCATGAGCTAGATTAACCCATCACAGGACCCTGGCCTAGGTAAACATACATTTCTCCCAGCCCAGAGAATAAACTAAACCTGAACTCAACCCACAGCAGTGGTTCCTGTCCTGAGGGGCTAGGCCAACTCCCAGCTCCAGGATCTGTGACCCCATGCATCAGGTCATAATGCCCAGAGCAGAGAGTTAGGCCTAGCCCCGAGGGATAGGAGCCATCACAGTGGGGTGAGCTCACTCTCCAGCATTTCTGCACCCCAGGGCCTCCCCTCTGCAGGCAGGCTGGGATAGGATGGCTGTGCCAGGGTGTAGGGTCCATCTACGTAATGGTGGGTCACAAAGACAGACAAAATGTAGTTGGTGGGCTACCTTAATAAAAAGTTTGGGAATCCTGCTTTCACATATCAAGGTGCTAAATGATATGATGTGGAACCAATATGATCGTGTAAACAGTGTGTGCCTGCGTGCGTGCGCGCACAGACGACAGACCGAAGTCCAGTCTCAGCTCCAACAATAATCAACATCTAAGAAGGCATTTCACATTTATGACGTAAGGCCAAGTTTTTGAAAATTGGTTGCCTAAAGTTAGAGGCCTAAATTTGAAGGTGTTGGCCTAAGTGCCAGCAAAACCAAGAATACAGCCACCCTTAACAGATATTTACTGTGCCCATCTTTGCAAACTATTCATCTGCCACCCTAGAACAGTACTTTGGTGTGTGGAGAGAAAGACAAAGATGACGTAGCCCCCAAACAGCAATTATTTAAGATGAATTAGTCTTCCAATGTGCACACCACTGTAGCTTCTTAATTTGGAGACAGAAGGAAAACTAGCGTCAATTAACACATGTTTAAAGATGGGCTTGGCAGGCCGCTACCTCTGAGGGGAGAGAGGAGGAAGCATTTGAGTTAGTTTGGAATCAAACTGTTCTACAAGGGTTTCTCTATCAGTCACTACTCCTGAGGGAGTTCTGCGCCCCTAAAAATAAAAATTCTGCAAATTGTGTGTGTCAGTAAATAAATGTGAAGGCTCCTGCATGGCAGTGAGGAGCACAGGCCATTGATTGCACGGAAGTGGGAGATCACCCTGCAGACCGACCCTCCCCCCGCACCTCTGGGGCAGGCCTGGACCTTGGGCTATATGTCAGGGTCGGCTACAGCCTCACCACTGAGTCATTGTCCCCAGAAGGCAGGAGGGCTGCAGGGTGCTCACCCACCTCCGTGCAGCCAGTGACCTGTGCTCCCCACTGCCACGCTGGAGCCTCCATAATTATTTATTAACAAATAAAAAATGTGAGAATTTTTAATTTTTTGGTGCAGAATTCCCTTAAGAGCAGCAGGTGAAGCAACTCATCAGGGTTAGCAGCCCTGTGTCAGGCTCACCAGGTGTGGGCAGGCAGGCTCAGCCTGGCAGGATCCAAGTGTGTAGGGGCTTAGTGGGGGGGGGGGGGGGGGATCCAGGTTTGGGGTGAGAGGGTTCTGTGTGAGGCAATCTGGGTGTTGGGGGGAGAGGGAATCTGGATGCACAGGGGCTTGTTGGGTTCCAGAGGGCAATGAGACTCTGCGCGGGAGGGGTGTGTGTGTGTGGTGGTGGTGGTGGTGGTGAACGTGGTTGGGGCTCAGCGGGGGGGTCTGGGTGTGGGGTGCTCAGCAGGGGGTCAGCTGGTTGGGGCTCAGTCAGGTGGGGTCCAGATCAGTGTTTCTCAACCCTTTAAGTAGCAAGTACCCCCCTAACTTCTGAAAATTGTAATAAGTACCCCAACACTCAATTTTCCACAGGATTTGATATGTACAGACTAATGTGAACCATATGTTGGAAGAAGGGCTGAGTATATAAGGCCGTGATATGACAGATGTCAGATCTAGTGTGGGGAGGGTTACCGACTTTACACCAGGGGTGCACAACTCAAGTGTGTACCTGGGCTAGAGAGGTGACCTTGGCCAAAGCTAGGTGGTTTTGAGTGGCATGCCACTGCTGGGGAATATAAAGCACGGTGCCAATTTTTTTTGCCATAGATTTGAGAGGAGGAAGGAGTGAGAGAGAGACGGGGAAGGAAGGTGAGAGAGAGAGACAGGAAAAGAGGGTAACTGGTGAAATCTGGGGCTGTCATAGTTGTCAGTTTCACGGATCAGCTAGAGCAGTGAAATTGACAAGTTTTCTGGGCACTGGGCTTTGAGCCAGGGAAGGGGGCTGCCACCTGGGCAAGTTGCAGGCAGCTGCCACCTGCCTGCCAGCCCAGGAGGTGGGCGACTGCCACCCAATCTGAGCTGGGACAGAAGAGGCTTCCGCACCGGTTGGGACCCAGGGATGTGGGCCGGCAGCTGATGCCCGTCTTCAAGCCGGGGCGTTGGAGGCTGTCCCTCGGCTCGGAGCTGGGGCACGGGTGGCTGCCACCCAGCTGTGAGCCCGGCTTGCAAGACACAGGAGGCTGCCACTGGGTTCCCACCTGGGAGCTGGGACCCAGTAGGAAGTGGAGGGGGCTGCTGCCCGCCTCCCCCAGAAGCTAGCAGCTGCCGCCTGCCTCCTAGATGGGAACTGCGACCGGGTGGAAAGGGGGCAGCCGCCACGCACCATCCCCAAAAGTTGGCACCTGCTGCCTGCCTCCCAGCTGGGACCGGGTGGGAAGTGGGTGGTTGTAGCCCGGCTTCCCAGGACTGTGGCAGCTGCCGCCCGCCTCCCAGCTGGGAGCTGTGACCGGGTGGGAAGTCGGCTGCTTCTGCTGCCCACCTCCCTTTCACTGTTTTTTCCCGGGTACCCACTGCCTGTGTCTCACGTACCACAGGCTGAGAAACTATGGTCCAGATGCGTTGGGGTGGGGCTGATCAGAGTGAGGGTTTGAGTGTGAGGGGCTCAGCAGGAGGTGGTGGCTCGGCGGGGTTGGAGTGCTGGGTGTGGGGGACTCAGTGAGGGAGGTTGAGGTTTGGCAGGGTGGGTCTAAGTATGGGGGGGCTGGATACATTGGGGTTGGGCAGACAGGGGAGCAGCTCCCCTTACATTGACCCCTTGCCCCACGGCTGAGGAGTAATGGGGCAGGAAGCAAGTGAGCAGGGGGAGGTTTCTGGGTCTGACCCAGTCCTAGCTGCTCCACACAGAGGAACTGCACTCTTCCTCCACCCACAGCCCAGCTGGGACTAGCAGATGAGCCTGGTGCAGCGTAGGAGCCACCAGCTGGGGCATTTCCAGCTCCCCTGTGGTGATTTCTCTCTCCGCTGGCTGTTCCAGGCACCCAAAAGGATGTGCCTGTACTGCTGGGGAGGGGCACGTGACTGCTCTGTGGCTTCCCTGTCAGGAAGTCATTTTTCTGCAGTGAAGCAAAGAAATCTGCAGGAGACATGAATTCTGCACGTGTAAAGTGGTGCAGAATTCCCCCAGGAGTAAGTCACTACTAGCCAGAGTCAATACAGTACACTTTTGAGAATTCTCCCATTAGGGTCTTTCCTCCAACTCCCTGCTAATGCAGTACTGTGTGTGGGGACTGACCAACCCATCAGGAGATATTAATTTGTTAAACACTCCACATGTTAGGGTCCTCAGTAGTCTTGGTAGAGGCTCAAGATTTTGGTCAACCGCTCTGAAGCAGAGGACTGAAAGCACATTTTGTAGTGGTCTGGTGCTTTAATGTACGTGTGGACTGGGTATCTTTAAAGACACTTACCACCTATGATAGTTTAATTTAATATAGCATTTGTAGTATTTCCTAACCTAAGGAGAAGAAATATCACAGTGTGACTAATGTTTATTTTTAAATGCTGCCCACCATTTAATAAAATTCATCTTGCTGCCTGGCCATTAGCATATAGCTACAGTGCTTTGAAATTCAGTATTAGTTTTGAAGGAAACTTTCCAAAACCAGGCAAAGAAAGGTTACATACTGTAACTGATGGTTCTTCGAGAAGTGTGGTCCGTATCCGGATTCCATATGTGGGTACACATGCGGGCCATGTGCCAGAACAGTTTAAAGTAGTCTCAGTCAACCTGTAAGTGCATCATGCATCGGCCACGTGGTGTGTCCGAGGTCTTATGAGACCGCGCGAGTCGACATCCCCATAATTCCCTGTTACCAACAGGCACAGAACCAATAGCAGAGGGGATGGGGGGTGGGACTGGAATCCAGACAGGGACCACATCTTTTGAAGAACCACCAGTTACAGTAAGTAACCTTTTTTTCTTCTACAAGTGCTGGTCCCTATGTGGATTCCATTCCTGGGTAGCATAGCAAGCAGTGTTCAGTTTCAAGGTGGGAACAAGGGCTCAGTGGAAGTAAGAGTGTGTAGGACTCTACGGCCAACTGCTGCATCTGCTGCTGCTGAATGGGCTATGGTATAATGAGCAGTGAACGCGCGACTGGAGGACCATGGTGATGCTTTACAGATGACCTGCCATGGGATGTCTGCAAGGAGGGCCGACATGGTGGCTTGCCTCTTTGCAGTGATGCCAGGTGATGGAGAGACTCAGGAAAGGTAGTAACACTCTGTGATGCAGCAGGAGATCCATTTAGAGTGGTGTTAGGAAGAGAGGGTACAACCTGAGCAGTGTTCTGCTATAGTGAGAGTCTAGGTGAGGCTCAGAAAGTATGGGTGCGCTGGAGAGAAAAGGCCAGCGCACGATGGATGTTGAGGAAATGTAGTGTGCGCTCCCTGGTGGAGGTGTGTGGTTTAGGGTAAAAGACTGGGAGATGAATGACTTGATTGAGGTGGGATTGTGAGGCCACCTTGGAGAGAAACTTGGGATGGAGTCGTAGGGAGACTTTGTCTCTGTGGAACACAGTAAAGGATGGGTCCACCATCATGGCTGCCAGTTTGCTGACTCCTCAGGCAGAAGTGATGGCCACTAAAAAGATCACCTTCAAGGATAGGTGGGTAAGGGAGCAACTTGTCAGGGCTCAAGCGGGAGGAGGGGTCTAGTGAGGGCTGCAAGAACAAGGTGAAGGTCCCAAGGGAGAGCAGGTTTCCTGACTGAAAGAAAGGTGTTGAGGAGACTGCAGAGGAATCGAACAGTGGTTGGGTGGCTGAAGGCAGAGAAGTCATCTATAGGTGGGAGGAAAGCGCTGGGCGTCGCCAGATGAACTTGAATGGAGGAGTGGGCAAGGTCTGAAAGGCAAAGGTTAAGCAGATAATCAAGGATGGTTGGTATGGACACGGTGTCTATGGAGTAATGGTGGTTGGATGCTCACTCCGTGAAGCGTCTCCATTTGGCTTGGTAGGATGCCCTGATGGCTGGGCGTTGGCTATGTGTGAGGATATCTCGCACAGGCATGGAGCGTGCATTGTCTATCTGCGAGCCCCATCCAAATACCAGGCTGTGAGTTGAAGAGTGTCTGGGCTGGGGTGGCACATCCAGCCCTGTTGTGTTAGAAGATTCAGGAAAGGGGGGAGATAGATTGGAGGGTAGGTTGAAAAGTGAAAAAGATCGGTAAACAAATATTGGTACAGCCAAAAGGGGGCTATGAAGACGACGACTGCTTGGTTGAGTTTCATTTTGCAGAGTACTTGTGGAAGGAGCGGGATGGGTGGGAAGGCATGGCATAGGTCCAGTGTCCAGGGGAGGAGGAGGACATCCCCTTGAGAGCAGTGCTCGAGGGCACCTCTGGAGTAGAAGAGGGGAAGCTTGTGGTTGGTAGCTGTCGTGAACATGTCCCAGCGTGGTGTGCCCCACTGTTGGAAGATGGAACGAAGAGTGGGGTCACGAAGCTCCTACTCGTGGATGCAATGAAAGGAGCGGCTGAGAGTGTCCGCCAGGTTGTTGTCTGTACCCAGTAGATGGGTTGCATGAAGTGTGATGTTGTACCATGAGGCACCAGTTCCACCGATGGATTGCCTCCTGACAGAGATCTGGCTCCGTCTTGTTTGTGTATACAACTGCGGTCACATTGCCCGAGAGAAGTTGCACATGTCTGGAGTGGATGAGAGGAAGAAACACTTGACAGGCATGCTGGACTGCTTGTAACTCTAGGATGCATCCTTGCTTCTCTGGCGACCCAGAGGCCTTGGACCATGTGGCCCTGTGTCTGGGTGTCCCAACCCACGCATGAGGCATCAGTTGAAAGGGTGGTGTGAAGTGTAGGAGGTTTGAAGGGGTTGCCAGCCATGACCTTGCCAGCCATGGCTTTGCACCACCATGAAAGGGTAATTACCACTAAGGGCAGGAGGATGACCCCTTTTTTAGGTGGTCCTTCTATGGGTCCAAGTGAAGTCACTGTTGAAGACATCTCATGTGAAGGCAGGCATGAGGGTGACGGAGGTGCATGCCACCATATGTCCCAGAAATGGAAGGCAGTGACGGAGGTGTGTGCAGGGACAACGTTGTAGCCTTGTAATGAGGGAGGTGAGAGTGGCAAAGTGGTCCCTTGGAAGGAAGGCCTGTCCCACAAGAGAGTCTAGGTGCACTCCTATAAAGATGAGTTCTCTGGTGGGTATGGGGGTAGATTTTTCCTCACTGATACAGATGCCCAGACTGGTGAGGAGGTCCCATAGTGTTCAGAGGGTAATGAGGAGGCCTTCGCGAGATGACTGGCCACTAGGAGCCAGTCATCCAGGTATGGAAACAAGGAGTGGCCTAGGCATCACATATAGGCTGCAACTACTATGAAGACCTTTGTGAACACTGGGGGGGCAGTGGCATTCCCAAAAGGGAGGACAAAGAATTGATAATGGGAGTGTCCCATTGTAAAGGGAAGGAATTTGCGGTGGGCGGGATGGATGTCCATGCGGAAGTATGCATCCTTCATATCAAGAGCTACGACCTAGGCCCTAAGGGGGAGGGAGGGGATGATTTGGAGAACAGTGACCATTTGGAAATAGAATTTGCAGATAAACCAGTTCAATGCCCATAGATCCAGAATGGGTCAAAGGCCCCCTCCTTTTTTTGGTATAAGGAAATAGGGACACTAGAAGCCATGACCATGATTAGTGGTGTGGAACCCGTTCTATAGCACCTTTTTGGAAAAGGGTGCATGCCTCCTTCTGGAGAAGGTCTTGTGGTGGGTCTGCATGACTGCTCTGGGGAAGGTAACAAGGGGGAAAGATGAGGAACTTTATGAGGTATCCCCAGTGTATGACATCTAACACGCATTGATCAGTGATAATCTTGCTCCAATTGTATGCAAAGAAAGCAAGATGGCCCCCAAAGACAATTGGAGAAGCTGGAGGAGGGATGAGGACAGGTTTGTGGTTCTCGGGGCAAGAGTCAAAAGGGTTGTTGGAGGAGCCTTGTGGAAAGGTGGAGGAAGTAGAGATGGAGGCAATGGAAAATCTGGGTTGTTGGGAACATGGCAAGGCTGTTCTTGTTGGCATGGGGGGGTATGGTTGGTAGATGGGCAGGATAGGTATTGGGGTCAGAAGAAAGCAGGTTTTGATGGTGGGTAGGAGTGTAGAGGCCCAAGGACCGAAGCATGGCCCGAGAGTCTTTTAGTGAGTGCAGACTCTTGTTGGTCTTGTCACTGAAAAGTTTTTGATTGTCAAAAGGAAGGTCCTCGAGTGTGGTTTGGACCTTCTTAGGGAACCCTGACATCTGGAGCCAACAGTCCCTGCAAAGAATCAACCCAGATGTCAGGGAGCGTGATGCCGTATCCGCTGCATTGACAGCTTCTTGAAGGGAGACTTTGGCCGCCAACTTACCCTCCTCAATGAGGAACTTAAATTCCACTTGTTTAGCCTCTGGGAGTGAGGCTCTGAACTCTGCTAGTTTAGAGTACTATCTGAAATCGTACTTTGCCAATGTGGCTTGGTATCTGGTGATGTGGAATTGTAGGACTGCCAAAGAATAGACTTTTTGGTCAGTTAAGTCAAGCTTCTTGGCAACTTGATTCCAGAGGAGTGGTCCTAAAATGTTGTTGCCTGGCGCATTGCCACTTGCACTACAAGAGAATTGGCTGGAGAATGTGTTAAAAGGAAGTCAGTGCCATTGGCTAGAACAAAATAGCACGTCTTCGCTCGTTTGGGTGCATAACACCAGTGCGTGCTAGACCGCCTGGGCCGGTTGGAGGAGTGCATTGTGGATAGGATGTGTCATGTGGGAGGGGCCTGCCAGTTGCAGGATGTCCAGGAATTCATCCTGGGGGTCTTGTACATCCTTGGCTGGAAGGTTGAGAGCCCCTGCCATTTGATGCAGGAGATCTTGGTACTGGCCGTGGTCATTGGGTGGGGAAAGGGCGGGAGGGATGAGTGTGTCATTGGATGACGACAATGCTCCAGTAGGAATCGGCGGTTCCAACGGTACCAGGGACCTACCTGTATCTCTTCATAGATCAATGGTGGGTCTATGTACTTGGGCGAAGGGCAGTGAAATGGAGGCTGCAGTGCTCCATGGCAATGATAGGAGTCCCAACAGTGCTAGGAGGGCCAGGCATATGGGTCTGATTGCCCTGGTGGTCTGTGAGGGTATCAGAACCACTGCTGCGCAGGTGGTGTGTACGTTAGTGTATATCTAAGATCAGTGGTTCCCAACCTTTTTGGCTCTAGGACCACAGATATCCATTCTACAACCCTGAGGGCCATCAGTCTCCACCAGCAGCCCCGACCCCCACTGCAGTCAGAAGGAGTTCAGTGAGGAGGCTGCCTCCTTGCTGATCTCTCATCCCCCCTGGCTGCAGCAGGGAAACTGCATGCATCCTGTAGCCCCATGCACTCCACCTGAGTCCCTAGGCAGCGGCTCCCTTCTGCAACCAGGTGGACAGGAGATCAGTGCTTCTCCTGCTCTGGCTCCAGCAGGGACCCAGGCAGAGCACTTTGTACCACGTGTGAGAGATCAGACGGACCTGGCGGAGTGGACAGAGGCGGGTGTTCCGGTGGTATCCCGGTGGCTGAGGCAGAAGATGATTCTTGTCGATCCCGATGATGCTTGGACTTATGCTCAGCTTTGGATTTCTTTGATAGTGCCTGGTCTGCGTGTGACTTCTCGTCTGGCCTTTCACAGTTCGGGGAGGCAGTGTTACGCTTGGAAGCGGTCCCTCTTGGGGATTCATCCTTGTGCCCATGGATGCGCTTCTTATGAGCACAATGGGTTTTAACCGGCACCACTGGTGCTGCCCTGGCTAGTGATGGTGGTACTGGGCACTCCGGTGGGTCCATGGGTGCCACTTCCGAATGCGCGCACGGACGCATTGCCTGCTCCATGAGGTGCTTGTGTAATCAAAGTTCTCTGGCTTTGCGGGTTCACAACAGGAAGGACTGGCAGATGGAGAAGCAGGTGATGATGTGGCTCTCACCGAGGCAATAAAGGCAGTGTTGGTGTTCGTCGCTCACTGAGAAGGATCTCAGGCATGCTGCGCAGTTCTTAAACCTGGCTTGTCGGGGCATAGTCCCCTGCAATGGGTAGGACGTCCCAGACGGGTAGAACAATGGTGAGGCTAATTGTACTAAGAATACTAATTATAACTACTATTAAGAGAAACTATATAGAAGAATAAACTTTTTTTTTTTTTTTGGCGCTACGCAGATAGAAAAACAAAGAAGAAAAATGTTCCGACTCTGGCCATGTGGCAGTAAGAGGGAACTGAAGGGATGTTGACCCGCGCAGTCTCATAAGATCTCGGACACACCACGTGGCTGATGCACGACACAGAAGCAGGTCAACATAGACTATTCTAAATAGTTCTGGCTCTGGCACATGATGCTCATGCACACCCACATATGGAATCCACATAGGGACCAGCACTTGAAGAAGCAGCTTCTGCTACTTTGTAGTGCCTGGAACAAATCCAGAAGTTGAGTGCTAACTGGCTTGGCAGCATTTGTAAGATGGGACCACATTTGACCTATCATTCCATTGCAATTAAAATCGAAGTGATAATGCACCCTTCCTTACTCCCCTATGGAGTCTCTCCCAAGCCCAGGAAGAACAAGAGTGTCATTTACTTACAGATAGATGTTGTCAAAAGTGCCATCTTTCTCACAGATGTTTAAGACGTGATTCAACATTTTAGTTCCTGCCAAGGAATAAAGAGACACTTAATCACCCCAGAAATGTGCAACCAAATCAGTTTAATGTTAGCTGTCAGCTCTGTAATTGTTGAATTCCCTAAGCACAGGTGTATTGCTTTTAGTGAGTTCATATAACGTATTCCTAGAGCACGTGCGGAGAGCACTGCTATTGTACTCTGAAATATGCATACTACACTGCAGTTCCTTTTTTAATTGTAGTTATTTGGGGCTGCTATGAATATAAACGTTTGTATACTGGGTATTTTAAACGGTAACTTAAAATTAAGTTGCCCAAACCCAAAGGCCACAGGGAGCCGTAAAAATATCTGTCAAAAGGACTCCCCCCTGCAAAAGAACACATTAAAAATAAGAGGAACCTCACATCAGAAGGCCAGGAAATGTACTTAGAACAGAAAAGGTTATTGCACATAATAATTTGCTCTTCTATAACACCTTTTACCAAAGATTTCAAATCATCTTACATATTTATGAATCAAGCCTCCCCATACCTTGTTATGTATATTCCCCATAGGAGAATAGATACAGAGAATGTAAGCAAACTAAACTAAGGTTAATAGAGCTAAATTTTAAGCTTATCTTCCCCTCTTTAACTGTTCGCAAAGTCTAATTCTTTATCATTTCTTACCATCAGGGGAGTGAAGTTCTGGAACAGCCTTCCAAAGGGAGCAGTGGGGGCAAGAAACCTAGCTGGCTTCAAGATTGAACTTGATAAGTTTATGGAGGGGATGGTATGATGGGACAGCCTAATTTGGCAATTGACTGATCTTTGATTACTAGCTGTAAATATGCCCAATGGCCTGTGATGGGATGTTAGATGGAGTGGGTTCTGAGTTACTACAGAGAATTCTTTCTGGATGTTTGGTTGGTGAGTCTTGCCCACATGCTTATGGTTTAATTGATCACCATATTTGGGGTCGGGAAGGAATTTTCCCCCAGGGCAGCTTGACATAGGCCCTGGGGATATTTCACCTTCCTCTGCAGCATGGGGCACAGCTCATTTGCTGGTGGATTCTCCATATCGGGAAGTCTTTAAATCATTATTTGAGGACTTAAATAATTAAGTCTTAGGTTAGGGGTCTATTATAGGAGTGGGTGGGTGAAGGTCTGTGGCTTGCGCTGTGCAGGTCAGACTAGATGATCATAATGGTCCCTTCTAACATTAGTTTATAAGAAAATGCCTTAATGCTTTTCAAGCTAACAGAAAAAGCTTACAGTCCAGCACCACGCATGAGCAACTCTACGTGGTACGGTGTTGAATTATTTGATTAGAGAGAGAATCTTCTTCAAATTGTCCCAAAGAAGCAGTTTAATGGAAATAAAAGACCTAGATTAATTTGAGAAGCCCATAGATTTGGGAGAGAAGGATGAAAAAACTATACACCATGATGTAGATATAAAATAGCAGCTCTCCTCAAACAATCAGTTAACTTATTGTGATAGAAAACTAAGATACAAGATGATCTAAAGGAGCATTGTTCAGTAGGAAGAGCAGGTACTTAAGAGTCATGAGACCTGGGTTATATTTCAACACGCGCCACAACTGGCTGTGTGACCCTAAGGCACGTAATTTCACTTCTCTTTGCTTCCATTTTTTCCATCTGTAAAACAGAAGTAATACCTACATCACAGGGATGGTCTGAGGCTTGATACCTAAAGAACTCTTTGAAATCTTGAGTTAAAAAGCATTATAGAAGTACAATCTCACTTCCACTGTACAGGGAAAGCAGAGTTCACTATAAACAAAGTTCTTCATTCCCATAGCTCTCTTTGTAAAACAGGAATTATCTTCTAATAAAGCATTAAGTCCTACCCAAAGGAACTGAAAACTTTGGCAAGGCATTCAGAAGGCTGCCCAGGACTCATGTTTCTTTGAAGACACGGATCAAAATGCAGATAGCCTTACCTATTCCTAGCCTTCGGTAGGGTGCCAGGCATCCAAGTGTCATGATGTAAAGTCTCTTCTGGTTCTGAGAGTGATCCACTCTGCAGCATACTGCACCCACTGCAATATCATTGAAATATGCTGCCAGGGAGGGAAACAGTCAAGTTTTGGTCATTTAGAAATCTCAAGTCTTATGAATCTCTTATCCTTCATTTCTGTTTTCCTTCACCGCTCTCTCCCCAAAGCCAGCTTTTCCCATTTTCTGAGGAACATGAATAATTATATGCCTACCTAAAATACAAGTAAAACTTTTAGTCAAAAAAGTCATATGGACATATGTCCAATTAATTCCCCCCACACTGCTCCAAAATACATACAGACAAATGTTAAATCGTGGCTGACATTTTCTGGGTGATCTATGCACTGTGGTGCTCATGTCAAAGGGTTTGACTCATCAGAAGTCCAGCCAATGAACCACTTGGCGGTGAGCTTCCCCTGGTAATGGACAGCACACCTATTCCCAATAAAGAGGGACCCTATTTAGATTGCAAGTTCTTTAGGATAGAAACTGTGGCTTCTTTTAGGTCTCACACAGACCTAAGCATATTTTTACTGCTTAACAGAACAGGAGGACCTGTATCACAAGCACCAAGAAGAGAGGAAGGTAACACTTCCACCCATCCCCAAAACTATTGACAAAAATTGTACCTAATTTGGCTAGTTCGCCAACCTCCAGCACATCCTTGTAGAACTTGTCATTGTAGCTGACAGGAAAAATGACCTGATTTAACCTCTTCAGCTGCTTAATGTTGTGTGGCGTCACATCTCCCAGCTCGATCCGGCTACTGGAACAAATCAAAACATGCTTAACACCTCTACAAACCTACAATTTGTAAGTACATCAAATATTTAAAACCAGGTATTTTATTTATACCTAGAGGGCTAGTTAGCTGAACAACCAATTTAATAGCTACCTGAATCATTGGTGTGGGGTCAACACGCACACACAGCTCCTACTCCCTCTTTGCGGGCAGCTGCTTTAATACCAAGAAAAAGTCCCAATCAGTATCATAAATTCAGAAGATGCTAAAGATCTTGAAATGGCTACACTGAAGGCTGGCACGCCACAAAATATTGTATGTGTGTGGTTATGGCAGCCTTGGAGAAAGAGAGAGAAAGGAGAACTGCCAAGAGAATGTCAATCTCCCTGAGAGCCAAGCAGCACTGGCAGCATCTTCCCCTTAGCTTCTACCATGGATTCACTAAGATTTTCTCTGTATCAACCTCATGTTTCTGCCTCTCTCTTTACATCTGTTCAATATACAGAATAAGCTCCTTGTCCAACTACTTAACAGGATAGCCCTGAATTTGTGCTTATTTTCAGTAAAAGTCCTAAGGGGATAAGCCAAGGAGAAATCAAATTAACATATGAAAGTCAGGTCCCTAGACCTCTTTCCCAGGGAGTCCTGGAGGCTGCATAAGATATTGCCACTAGCACTTGAGCTAAATCTGTTTTAACATGCTGATGAGCTGCTGCTTGGGGGGAGGAAGGGGAAAGGTCACACAGATTACTGTAACCAAAGTCACTTTTTGCTGTTGAATATGATAGGAGCAGAACTGGGACTGTAATCAGCAACTTTTCAAATACCATCATGATGAACAATACCAAGGAGAAATAACATGCCCTTTCATAAACACAGCATACAGACTCCTGCTAGGAACATGATGCATACAGGACAGCAGTAAGTGGAGATATCAATTGTACATACCATGCCTGCCAATTTCTCTCCATGCTATGGAGGGGGACTTAAAAGAATGCTTCAATAACTTTAGCAAGGACTAGCATAATGAAAAATACAATCTAATCGGTATTAGCAAACCCTGTTCCAAGTGGATATCACTATACATAGGCAGCTGCCAGCCCATTGTGTGTAATGACTGAGGAGCAAGCATGGATAATTCTAGGTTGGTCTATGGCCTCAATTTTATTTAGTCTATTACCTTAGTTTTATTGACTAATGTATAAACAACTAGAATTTTCTTCTGCTCAAGTGACTGTTAATGCCACCATTAGCTTTTTTTGGTACTCTATAACAACTGTTTTCAGGAAGACCATTTTACATGGCTGGCAAGATTCTAGGTAAGTACACATCTCTAGAATTACTTTGATTTTCTGCGCTTTTTCTTTCCAAACAGCTGGAGTTGCTCACGTGGGTTAACGTCTTTGGAAAGAAAAAAAAGTATACGTGACATATGCACGGTCTGTAAGGCTGTTATTTTAGTCATGGATTTGAAGGCTTAGATGATCACAATGGTCCTTCTGAGTCTGATCTCCTGCGTAACAAAGGCCATAGTTTTCTCCTAGTAATTCCTACATTGAGCCCAAAACTTGTGGCTAAACTAGAGTATATCTTCTCTTTCAGAAAGCAATCCAGCCTTGATTTAAAGACTCAAGTGATAGCGAATTTACTGCATCCCTTGGTAATATATTCCAATGGTTAACTATCCTCATTGTTTAAAAAATATTCCATCTTATTTCCAATTGGAACTTGAATAACTTTTACTTTCAGTCACTGGATATTGTCACATCTTGCCTGCTAGATTAAAGAGCTCTCTAGTATCAGTATCAGCTCTCTGTGTAGGTAATTATAGACTGATCCAGTCCCCTCTTAATCTTTCCTTTGATAAACTAAATAGATTAACCTCATTTAGTCTCATCGTAAGGTGTATTTTCCAGACCATTAATCATTCTTGTAACTTGTTTCCAAACCCTCTCCAGTTTTTCAACTTCCCTTTTAGAGCATGACATCAGACTGGATACAATATTCCAGTAATGACCTCACCAATGTCATATATAAAACTAATATCGCATTTCTATTTTATAGCTCATTTTATTATGAGTTAATAAACTCCGCTTATTAAAACAAGGAATGGCTGGGAACCAAGTGGCCCTGTTGAGCTACTCCACGAAGTACTTGTTTCTTGTCTTCCTCACAGTTCTTGCCATCTCCTCTGCTTCACCGCTTCCTCTTTTGCCTTAGGCTATTCTGAGCACGTCTACATTAAGGATTTTGGCACTGGTGTATCAACATCAGTGCAACCTCCCCCCCCTCCAGCATAACGGCACTGCACCAATGTAAAGCAAAGCTTGAACCTATATGACCTATCCTGGGGCAAGCAGTGATGGTCCAAGCCCCTCTTTCACTGGTGCAAAAATCTCTGACAGACAAGCCATTAGTGCAGGGTCTCATCTACATGATGGTTCTAAGATCCTCAAGCTTGCAGATGGTCCTTTAAAATGCATCAAACCCAGTTCTCGACAGGAGTTGTAACTGGATTTCATCTAGAAAAGTCAGTGCCAGCAAGAAGATGGGACCAGGTACTATGCCGCAGAGGAATCTTTTGTTGAAAGCACATTTTCATTGTGTTATTTTCATTGTATCTCTCTACATGATTAAAGTCTTCACATAAATTTCATCCCCAAAATCTTCATGACAATGTCCTCCCTCTCCAAACGCTCCTCCAGTTTGCACAGGACTTCAAAGCTCAACACTGCTCTTAGGAGCACCTGCATGGACAATATTTAACTTCCATAGCAGCCCCTAAAGATCTGCGAATCACATGGACTGCATTAGATACAAAGAATTGTGACAAAGAAAAACAAACTCATTTTGTCTGGGGAGAGACAGGACAGCATAAGTGAATAGAGAACAGGGACAACAACTTGCTGCTTCACTAAAAGGCCAGCAAAAAATAATCCAGAGATCGAGGTCCGTTGCAGAGAGTTTGACAGAGGCATCTTTTGAAATTGCATGGATTTTAGCAAGACATAAAAAGGCATTTACTGATGCAGAGATCGTTAAAGAATGTTTACAGGCTTCTGCAGAAATCCTGTATGCTGATTTCAATAACAAAAATGCAATCCTACAGCAAATAAAAGGGCTGCAACTGTCCAACACAACCATAATGAGAAGGGTGGAGGAAATGGGAAAAGAAATCCGACAACAGTTAACTGCAAATATTTTGGCAACACCATGTTTTAGCATAGCGGTGTATGAAACCAGATATATGTGATGTCTCAGAATTGTGTGTCTGGGTTCGTTTCCCCAAAGAAGAATTATTTTGGGGAGAACTGCTGTGTTTAATATCTTTGAAAGGTCAAACAAAAGGGCAAAACATTTTGACTGTCCTACTCGATTTTTTTGCTGAGAATAACTTGGATTGGACAAAGTTAACATCTGTGTGTACTGACGGTGCACCAAATATGCAAGGAAAGGGGAATGGATTAATTGACCTGATGAGGAAAAACCCAAATTCACAGTGTTTCATTGCATTATACACCAAGAAGCAATGGTGGGTAAACTAAAAAACAATGAAATGCAAAGGGTCATGCAGTTGGTTGCAAAAGTGGTCAATTTTATTGTTTCAAGAGCGCCGAATCCCGGCAGTTTCGAGCATTACTGGAAGAGTACGAGAGAGTAAGACAACTAGTGATGCACAATGAAGTGAGATGGTTATCTTGTGGCACGGTCCTTGAAAGATTTTTGGGTCTCCTTTCTTAGATTCGTGAATGCCTTGAAAGCAAGGAGAAGAAGGAGAAAGATTTGGAAAATCCAGAGTGGATAACTAAGCTGGCATTTTTGACTGACATCACTTGCCACTCACTTGCGCTAAATCTCTAGTTGCAAGGGAAACTGGAACTTCCCAGTAACATGTTGTAACCACTTTTCAAAACAGGATTACAACATTATTCATTCCTGACACGCCATTTGTTCACTTTCCAAAACTCAGAGCGGTCATCTCAGAAAATCCCAAGCTTTTGAAACATTTCAATTACAATTCATTTGTACAAATGTGGGGAGAATTGAAGGTGGAGTTCAAGTCTAGATTCAGAGATGTAATGGAGTACAACGATGTACTTTGTACATTACAAAGATGTAATGGAGTCTCAAGTTTCATTGAGAACCCCTTCCAGGTATTAGTGTCAGCTCTGTCACCAGTTATCACAGACATTTGTTCTGACCGTGCTAAACTGGAAAGTGAAATTGTGGAACTTTAGACAAATGACATCATGAAGCCTGAACTTAAGACAGGTGTTTATCATTTCTGGAACATGGTCCCTGATACACAATACCCAACTCTCAAACATTGTGTGCAAAAAATGCTGTCTTTTTTGTCAGTATGTACACCTGCAAATCTACATTTTCAACAATGAATACTGTGAAAAGAAAACAGAGGAATAAACTGACCAACGAACATTTGGACTGCCTTACTAGGATTGTGATGACAGACTACAAATACTGCATGAACAAAACCAAAGAGCAACAGGCACACTTTCGCTCATCCAGTTTTTAAAGTAAGTTTTGCATTATTCTGCTCTTAAAAAGTTTACTTGCATGGGTGCCTTTTTCATTCCATATATTTTTCTTTTTATATATAAATAAATAAAAGGGGCAACATTTTATTGTACAAGCAGACTGTTTTAGTCACACGAGTCACTCTGTAACAGTACATCATTAAGGAGTAGCAAGCAATGTGTTAATTTAGTAGTTGATGTGGCTCTCACATTCAAGGTTTTTTGCCAAAGTGGCTCCCGCTTGAAAAATAGTGAAGATCACTGCTCTAATATATACAGTAGCCTTCAGACAGCTTGAAACCATCAGCAATATGAAGTGTCCCTATCTTAATTGAGCATTAACACGGACGCCTACATCAGCATTGTTTCACTAATAATTTTAGCAGAAACATCCATCTAATGTCCTCATCCCATAATCTCAAATTACTTAGACTCCTATACAGTTGTCAGGAATCCCATTTGTCCCCTATCCAGATGCCAAAATGTCTTCCTCTGATACCCCATCCGCAAATTTCTAGCACTCAATTGTGTTTTCAATACAAAATTCTGCAGCCTATTAAATGTTTGTGGGCAACACAAAACAGAATTGAATACCAAATTAAAGCAGAGTACTGTACTGATTTATACTAAACTAGATAATAGAATCTCTATTGATCATTTAAATTAAGCTGATCCAGAATTTTCAGCTTGTAGCATCACAATGTGATGAAATTCAAGGGGCCTCACTATAGAGTTTAGGGCAACTGTGCCATGGAGTACATACACAGTGGACAAAAATGCTGCACCCTTCTTCATCAACATTTCACAAAGTGATTTTTAAAAAAAAATCTCAAACTGCAAAAGTGCTTATTCAATTTACTTTAATGTTCAGAGAAATCTATTTCATGTTTTCAAAAAAAAGTCAAGCTTAACTTCCAGAGTTAGAACTTTTTAAGTTACAAGGATGTCAGAGAAACCTGGTTTTAGGATTAGAAGTCTAGTAGGAAGCTAAACTCCAGAGAAACTTTGGTCTTTCCATTCTATGGCATCTTTCATCCCAAAAACATTATGTAAAGGAATTGCTTCACTACTGAAGGGCACCCACAACTTCTGGGGCATTATAAAGCGGCTGAAAATGCACAGAAACACTACACAAATTTAAGAAAGGATTCTGCATCAAACTGAAATGGAAGTGGGAATTTAGTGAGGTGCTACGTGGTTACTGAAACTGAAAACCTGAGCAGAACATTGGCATTAATATTTCCACTCTCACAATCTTTCAAGTACTTGCCAGACACAAGCCTGCTTTTCCCAGAGATCTAATTACAACTCACTGTGGTATGCCCTGCAGATCACACACAGGGAAGTGCAAAAAAGAGTTGGTGTTATTGTGCAAACTATAGATTTTGAAGTTGGTAGATAAATAACCTATTACGGGTTACATTTGGCCCTAGTAGAAATGACAAGTTCCACTCACTTCCCTGGGGGCTGCAGCTGCTTACATCAGGGCTGAATTCGTTCCCTTGTCAGTGTATTCAAAGAAAGCAGGGCTATACCACTGTACAGTTCAAATGGGATTAAATTCATTTCCCAGAAACATGGATCATGATGAGAAACGTCAGTGACAATCAATATTCAGAGCTTTGAACACGAGTTAAAACCCATCATAAGCAGAGGAAGGGGAAATTTCATGTTTCTCAATGTTACAAGAATCTCAGCTCCATTCAACCATAAGTAATACATATCCTAGCCTAAAGGGATGTGCCTGACTGAAACAGATTCCTGTGTAACTGATAGCTGGGCTAAGATTTATCTAAAGCAGCTGGTGTTCTAAATTTAGCAGAACAGTATCTCCAACTGACAAATTTTACTAGCGGTATCAAGGAACAATCCTAGTGGGTCCGGGGAGAAAAAAAATTAAACAAACAAATTAAAGGACTTCAGAGAGGATTTGTTGCCCAGTATGCAGCAAGCTAGCTTTAGTGCTTCTGTTTTGGCTTCCAAGTTAAAACAGAAGTCGAGACAGGATAATCCGTTCCCATAAAATAAAACTGAAACAGAGCTACAAATGATTTGGAGAGTACGGCTTTGCTTAGAATCTCCTCCAAAGCCAGAAGAGCCTCTTTAGTCTTCTCAAACAGATTAGCTGTCTTGCTAGGCACACAGGTTACTCTAGGTCTCATGGGCAGGTCAGTTTGTTTTTATGTATCCCTGGAAGATCTGTGGATTGCACACCAAGACTATGTCTACCCTACAGCTTATGTCAGCAGAATTTAAATCACCCACAGTGTGAACAAACCATCCCCTGAGCGACATAAGTTACACCGATGTAAGCACCAATATGGACAGCACTATGCTGGCAGGTGTGCTTCTCCCACCGGCATAGCTTCTGCTGCTCGCAGAGGTAGCCTGTTGGCATAATAAAACTTTCTCCTGTCAGCATACAGCTGCAGCGCTGTATGTGTAGACATGCCCTTACTCTGCCTCACTTGTAGGGAAGCCAGAATAAGAACAAACCTCATATGCAGAAAGATTCTTTTCACTCCTCTTTTGTAGAAGACACCCAAACAAAAGGGCATTTTGATGTACAAAGGAAAGTTTTAGCATTTGACTTACCAGAACATGAATGTGAGAATCAGTGTTTCAAATGATGCATGGGTCTATATCATAATTCATTTATAACAAGAATAATATCCTCATATGCAAAGACAACAGACTCAAAAGCCACCTCTTACAATGCAGAATAGCTGGGGTAGCTGCAGTCCAAGTTTCCCACAATACTCACACAATTCTCTTTGCTTCATTCAAAGAGGACTAGTCTTTACAAAGGGCAAGAAGCCCAGCTGTGCTAAACTGGCCGTATGCTTTTATTTTTATTCAAACTAGTCCTTTGGGTGGAGTACTGACAATCTCAGTTTCAGGGCAACTGCACCTCTGTGCTCCACCAACTTTAGGCTTCTGGCTCCTAGCTGTCACCTCTCTTGGGCAGAGACTCTAGTCTCATTCCCTCCGAACCAAAGATTTTAAGGCTGCACAGCTCCCTGCCTTACATTGCGACATCCCCAGCAAGCCAGACTGCCTGAAATACCAGTGCCTGTGCTCTGCTTTCTCCCTACGGGCTATGAACAGTGTATCGCCAGCAGTTACAAGTTACACACAACGCCTTTTAAGTAAGCACATTTATTAAGGTAAAAGCATTAGAGAAGACATATTAAAACAATGAAACTTCTACACTTGCTAGAAAGCTTACCAGAGGTCTCCCCCAACTTCAACATAGGACTCCCATAGGTGTCAGTCCTTCAAAACCCACAACTAGGTTTTTCCTGTGGTTACAAGTTTATCGGTCTTAGATTCAGAACGAAGGCTGGGCAGATCAGCCATTTCTTGATACAGCTTGGGCCTTTTACCTGCTACTGAAGGCCAAGGTCATCAGCAGACAATGACCCTCTCCTCAGGACATAGCTTCAAAACACTAGGTTTTTGCATAATCAGAGTTGGGGAATTTGCATTAACCTCTCCCTAAGGATTCCCCAGGAAATCCACTAATCACTTTATTAGCCCAAAAGTCTATACTTGTCTGGCACATTTTTCAAATACAGTCTTTTGAACTCCTTGTTTTTACATCTATCACATCTCCCCCCTAGAAAGGTTACACACAATCCTACAATAATACATAAACTTAATACGATACGGTCTTTCAAGGATATTGCAGAAAATTGCCATGTCTGTCACACTGACCTGAAACCCAAAATCACTTTTCGAACGACAGAGAAAACCCCAAGAAGGAGCCAGAAGAGAAAGTACAGCCACTAAGAATCCCAGACATCTTTATGGTCAAGTGCAAGTGGCAAACAGCCAGGTCATTTCAAAAGTACCAAAACAAAATAAGCTTTACCGCCGACTCCTCCCCTCCCCCCAAAAAAAGTAAAAGCGCTTCATCATCCAGTCAGTTGTGCGCACAGCACTCACTAAAGGCAATGGGAATTGTGTGTGCACACAGCTGACTAGATGATTAGGACTCAGGATTTCCATATCAGAAACATCTTATAGCTGTGTTTAAACAGGGCTGTAGCCATACACTGCTCCAATGGTTCACAGCATTTTGTACTTTTATAGCATCTTTTTACTAGTCTTGACAAATAGTCAACTAACCGACCAGTATCATCAATTTGACCACAGTCAAATATTGTAGAATATTCCAGCAAGAATGCCCAGATGTAGGCAACAACCTATCTTTTTGATTGCATCATGGTGTCATGCATTAGCAAGCCTATTTAAATGTCTTGATCACTCACTCACTTTACTACATGCTAATGACACCTGTTGGGAAAATGGCGAACTAAGCTGAGAATCTTGATTGGCTGGAATCTTCTAAAACACACACTGTATGTATGTATATCTTCATTTGTATACCAGGCCATTAATGTACATGGCAGTTTACAAAGGACAATACAGAAGTTAAGGCACAGATTCTGCGCCCAAAGAGCAAACTATCTAAACTGACTAGACTAGTGATTATCAAGCTTTTTCATGCTAGAACCCCCTTTGGGCTCACCTCTGTTAATGTAACCTCCTGGCTGGGCCTCGGGATTGAGAGTGAGCCTCTTCTACCAGGAACGTCCCCAGAAATTTTTCTCGTGGCATGGGGGGGGGGGGGGGGGTGTTGAGCCTGGGCATTAGGTGTGTTTGGGAGAGCAGGGAAAGGGACATGTTGCGGTGGAGGGAATGGGGATGAAGCGGGCTCCTTGGTGAGATGACAGCATGGAAATGGAGGATAAAAAGCGGTCTGGTGGGGTGGGAGGGGAGTAGCTGCCTGGTGCTGGCCAGGCTCAGGGACAGGCACTAATCCCAGGTGCAGACAACGCAGAGGTGGGCACAGAGTATGTACTCATGCTGCAGGCGGCTGCTTGGTGTTCCCCAGACCCGGAGGGCCCATCCAGTTTGGACAGTGCCAGGTACTGTCAGTCGCTGGGAGAGAAAGCACAGGATGCCTGTATGTTATCCCTGCACACACTGCTGATGCTCTTGCCCCGCACCTCTGCTCCTGTGGCACAGCATCCATATGTTTGGGGCCTACACAGGCTCACTGGCTTGGAATGGACTCCCCCTGCCAGGGGATCTCTTCAACACAACCTTGAGGAGCCACCCAGTGGGCCTCCCTGTGAGTACCAGTGCCTCTCCCTGAGCTCGGCCAACAAAATGGTACACATCGTGCATTGGTATGGTAGCAGGCACCATGCAGCACTACTCAGTTTTGGACCATCTGCCTGTCTGTAGACTTTTAACATCTTGTGATCCCTCAGTACCCTCCCTAGGGGCATGATGAGAGAGTACAGCGGAGGGCAACAAAAATGATTAGGGGGCTGGAGCACTTATGAGGAGAGGCTAAGGAAACTGGGTTTGTTTAGTCTGCAAAAGAGATGAATGAGGGGGGATTTGATAGCAGCCTTTAACTACCTGAAAGAGGTTTTTAAGCTGAGGTTTGACAAAGCCCTGGCTGGGATGATATAGCTGAGGTTAGTCCTGCTTTGAGCAGGGGGTTGGACTAGATGACCTCCTGAGGTCCCTTCCAACTCTAATATTCTATGATTCTATGAAGAATTTGGGAACTGTCACTAGACAAACATACAGAAATTAAAGAAAAGACTGAGGGAGAGAAAGGAGTATTTAAATCTCTTCACCCAGCACCAAGAGAAAAAGACACACAGTCATTAAGCTGTTTGAAGAGTTGACCTGCTGCCTACCAAGCGTAAATTCATTTTTAAATCAATTGGTACATAAGAGCTACGTGTTTGTTTTGTGTAATTTCATATTTTTTTTTGTAACTGTTCAATCTTGAATAATGGTTGCATTTAAATGCTAACCTAACATTGCTTAATAAGCTAATAATCTTTCATTTTTCAGAACTTCATTTCATTGTGTTTTGCATTTATCTGAGTTAAAATAACAGTTAAATAACTTTTTTTTTTTGGGTTGTAATTAGGCATATGTATCTAAAGCCAAGCCTACTGGAGATCATAAAGTCTTCTTTTATGTTACGTTAGTGTTTTAAAAAGTTAGTGTTTTAAGTATTTGACCATTTTTGACAACATCCAATCGGTCAAATGCCCAACCCTACCTTTTACTTGATTAGCTGAAAGCCCCACAAAGCATACGAGGAAGGTAGTAAGCACAATAACTAAATTGAAGCACAGAGGAAAAGTGACTTGGCCTAAAGTCACACAGCAGATAAGAGAAAAATCCTGACTCTCAGTCCCTGATCTAACCACTTTTCCTTGTAGGCCATTAAAAGTTTGAAAGCAGTAAACCCACTGGAGCATTCACAAGCAGAATTGTGATCACAACCTAAAGAGACAAGTGTCCAAGCCATAAATTGGTCCTAACTCAATTGGTTCATGCAAGTCCAAAACCGCCTTTGTGACGTGCCATGAGATCTTGGACAAGTCACGTCCATGCCCTGTGCCTCAGTTTCCTCAGATGCAAAATGGGGATTATAATCCTAATTTGTCTCCCAAGGATTATGCAATTTAGTTTATTAATGTTTGTAAAATGCTTGAAGGGCCTCAGATAAAAGGTTAGTGTTCTTGGCTTTTCTTTCCAATTCAAGACAGAAGTGGTGTTGGGGACATCAGTTTCTTGGTTTAAATCATCTCTTCTAGCTCAGGTCTCTTTCACACAGACAAAAAATGTGGCCTTTTCAACAAGTTCTGTTCACCTTACCCACAGAATTCTAGGGGAAAGGTAACTGTCCTCTTCACAAGAGCCATTTGAGTTGTTTTCACTAGAATACCTCTCTCTAAGAATGTCTATGTTCTGTCTAGATTAGTAAAAAGATCTGATAAATCACAGTGAGCATTCTGCTCTTCTTTGGGTTTCATGCCAGGATGCTTACATTCTTATATTTTTCACACGTATTCATCTAATTTCATATGTAATACATTCTTACAAATTCAATTTTCAAGTTGCCTGTAATCAATTTAAGATCAGAGGTTTACTCTACAAAATTAACAGGATGAGGTAGCCAATTGTATGTACTTATCCACCTACAATATTTCTAAAAAAACTATTTGGGCACTGGACAAATATGAAGTCCAAAAAGCTGTTTTCCACCCTCCTTTCCCCAGGTTCCAAGACAAGTAAATTTTTCTGTTTAAAGGGGAGTCCATTGCTAAGCAAAGGCTAGCTATTAAAATGGCATCTTTTACCTTTCAATTTTAACTTGTGTTCATTCTGATGAGTTCCAGGAGAGGGGTCTTGCTGTGGAAGACTCTGCCCTGTAACCCGGAAGTCTTATCCTGAATCTGGCAGCAGAAGAGCAAGAACAGTATTTGTAAGATGTGGAAGATGAGGTAGTTTCTCAGACCAGCCAGGTTTGAACTTGCTAAGGGCCAAAATTAAATTCAATCCTGAAAGGAAAGGGAAGCCAGCCAGTGGAGTTCATAAGACATTTGTATGGCGTGTGCGTCTAATGTTGCTTCTGATGCATACTGCAGTGTGCTGTGTCAAATGTAGCTGTTGTGTTATGGTCATGTTCTACTCAACATGATTAAAGTATAGGATTACCAGATCTAGGACCTTGGCTGAGGATTCACTTTCCTAGCCAACTGAAGAATGAGACCAGTCCTGTATCATTTGGGAGTCTACCTGCCCAGGAGCACCTAGGAGTCCAACATGAACAGAAGGCTTCACAAACTCAATCTGCAGTCTGATATTCTAGGGCTTGGTCTACACTGCTGGTGAAATCTGGCAGCAGTTGACTGGAGATCTAGAGTAGCTTGGTATCTCCTATCGACTTCCTAACGCCTATTTACTGCGGCATCCCCACTACACTGCACCGATGGGAAATGACCTCCCACCGACTTCCGGATCAACTGAGCAGGTCTCCACTCCTGCTCAATCGATGTCACCATCAATATGGACACACCTTCATTCATTAGGGCTTTACAAGTTTCCTCAATACCTACCTGAGGACTAAACCTATTAACCCAAGTGAGAAGTACCACACATACTGCCATTCTCCTAAGGTCCCACCTATTTAATATACATTGTCTTTTCTTCACTCCTCTGCCAATATCTATTGTTTTCCTAATTCCAGGCATAGAGTTTAATCAATTGAGTATGCTCCAATGAATGGGTTCTGAGCTCTCACCCTGCTCTCCTAATTAGTAAATCCTCAACTTTACCACCCCCAAATTAATGAATTCTGGGATCTCCCCCCCCACCAAACCTGTTTGGACAGAGGCACAGCTCTGGAACAGGCAAGAAGCCCTTGACCTCCCTCCCAGCATCTTTTCTATAAATGGGCTGCTCTACTATTTGCTCTCCCTGCCACAAACACACACCAGAAAAAGGCTGCAGAAGCTCCAGCTTCTTTATTTAAGGAGAGGGAGGAGCAAACTAGTGCCACTTGTGACACTTTTTCCCTGCTCTTCTTCCCCAACTTCTACCAAACCAGAGATGATCCTGCACTGTGCTCATTGCCACCCCTATTCCATCCTGAAAAAGGGGAAGTGGCCATGGGGCTGCTGTACTTTCTAACTTTTTGACTGAATCATGCTGCCACTCTTTCATTTTTAGAACTTAATTTCACTGCGTTTTGCATTTTCTTGAGTTAAAATAACTCTGTTGAATAACTTGTTTTTTGTAATTAGGCATAAGTATCTAAGACCAAGCCTACTGGAGACCATAAAGTCTTACTCTTTTTTTGTTACCGTTCTAAAAAAATCGTGCTTTCGAATATTTTTTATATTCTGTCACAATATTTAACCAGTCAATTGACCAATTATTTTGGACCAGTCAAATGCCTAACCCTAGACCAAAAGAAGATATTAGATCTGTCCAATAAGAATGATCAGATCCAAATTGTCCCAACCAGGCAAGCTCTCATTTGCATATAAAAAAATAATGGTCAATCTTTGCTCAATGAAAGGTCTAGAGTTTTAGGATGTGTTGATAAATTGAGTGGTGGAAGGTATCTTCTGAAGCAGTGATACTCAATTAGATCTATCTGCAAGCTGATTTTAGAATGTTATGACAAAAGGTGGGCCATTTGTGCAGAAGGTTGGCAAAATAACAAGAACACTTCAGCTGCCAATAAATAAAAACCATGGCTGAAACCTAAGTATTAGTGTTTCTGTCTTTTAAAGTTGATAAATCAACATTATTACTTTCATTTGTGGCAATTTCTAGTGGAAGAGGTGACATCAACAATCTCGGCATGCTTTGTGAAGAGAGGTTTTAGGTCAGGACAAGGCACATGCACTGATGAAGATGCTCATCTGTCCGGTGATTGAGGTGTTGGTTTTTTATAATGTTCCTGGCAGAAAACCCAGATTTGCATGGTTAAAAGATGGTTAGATTCTGGCTTTTCTGAAATTGGTCAGCATATTGAGTCCAGAAATCACAAAGTCCCACTTCTCTGAATTTTGCCTTCAAGACATCTGAGCTCTGGAGTCTTATAATTACTAACTGAAAGACACCATCAGTTGAATCAAGAATGTTCTTTGCTGCAGAAGGGCAAGGTCCATTGGCAGAGACAACAAACAGATCACAAACAAAAGCAAATCCTTTGGAATTTTAAAATTCTCGAATCACTTTTTAAATATTTTCTATCAGGCTGTTTAGGAATTCTTGCATCATTTTCATCAAAGTTTCATCTATAGTAACAACACACAGCGTGGGAAAGAACAACATCTTTTCTGCAAAGTCTGCCTGAAAAATTTCAAGATTCCTGAAAGGCACACACTTTGTCAACAGGTCCACAACACTGCTTGCCCAGCCTTGGAGCTGCAAGATGAGGGAATTCAAGTGACCAGTGATATCGCACAGAAAAGCTACCGTGACATATAGGGGTCATCATTCATAAATTCCAGAAACTTGGAAGCCTTGTTGGTTTTGTGGTTTGAAAGAAATTCTATTGTTTCTTTTTGAAGTGCACAAAACCTCTAACACATGCCCCCCACTTTACCAGAGAAGTCATTGCGCTGCAGCACATCACTGTATTCTTGTAAAAGAGCTTTAAAAAGATGTTGTTGCAAGCTAGAAGTTGAGTGTATATAGTTCACAAACCTCATCACAACACCCTCTGTTTTTTTCAAGTTCCCAGACAATTTGCCGCACAGGACAGTTGAGTGAATGATGCAGCGATGTGTATTTAATGAAGACTGTATTGCTGCCAAATGTGAAGCAAAGCCCTTCTCTTTCCCTATCATGGAGGGACCTCCATCTTTAACAAGCAAGTTTACTTTCTGCAGATCTAAACCATCTTTTTCCAAAAGCCTTTTTCCTTTTCAAAAATGCTCTCTCCTGTGGGTATTGGTTTCTAATGGTATTAAGGACAAATTCTTCCTTGAAAATGTCACCATCATAAAATCTAACAAACAGCAATGGCTAGGCAGTGTCACTTAAATCACTTGATTCATCCACTGCAAGAGACATGCATTCAGCTTTTTTTAAATCAGAAAGCAGTGCTGACAAACAACCCTCATAGATTACCTCCTATCTTCGCACTGCCATGGAATCAGACACAGGAACTTGCTTCACATAGTTCAATGTCATCTTTGTTTTTATCTCCAGCAAAAAGCACCTCCTGCATTTCCAATGTGCACTCCTTCACAAACTCGGCATCCAGGAAAGATTTTTTCCTCTTAGCTAGTACCAACATTATCTGAAGAGAAACTGCTGGTGCTTTTCTTGTACAGTCACCGATGCTGTGAAAATGACATTTGAGGTGTGATGACAAAATTGAAAATCTGAAGTTTTTGTATGTTCTGAAACAGTGCCAGGAGAATAGGCCGCGTTTAAATTCTTATGCTTTGATTCAAAGTGGCAACTCATGTTGATGATCTGACAGATTGATACAGTGGTTTGACATATTATAAACAAAGGTTTTGCGTCTAAATGAGTGGCATAATAATAAAATCCGTTGTCCAGTTTGGGTTAAAACCTCGGTTATTGCTGTTAACTCTGCGATGTTTGCTCCCACTTGCATTCATTTTTGGCTCCAGTTCCATCGCTAATGAAAAATGGGCAGCGTCTTAGCTGAGCCGTAGCCGATGCTATCACAAGAACTTAAGATCTAGTAAGAAGTGATTAATTTGTGCCAGGGCTGAGACCTGACACCCCTCTAGGCTCAGCAGGTCATAGCCCCAACACCTCTGGGCTCCTAGCCATCAACCACTGCTCTCCGGCCTCCCAGCTCTCAAGGCAGTGCTGCTGCCAGAAGCAACCAATGCCACTCTTATTTCTGTGCTGCTGCTGGCAATGGCACTGCCTTCAGAGCTGGGCACCCAGCCAGCAGCTGCTGCTCTCCAGCCACCCAGCCAGTGTTTAATTTGTGCCAGGGCTGAGCTTTGGCAACTCTTTCATTACAAATTAAGCACCCCCAGTAAGTTACTTATTAAGGAAGTCATAGGCAAATGATAGGCAGCACGTCACTGTTTGTGAATTTAATAATAAACTTTTTTTTAAAGTGAGCTGGCAGGCCACACAGGAAGCCTTGGCAAGATATTGAGTATCACTGTTCTAAAGTGAATTCTTTAATGACTGTCTACCATCTTAATTTGGTTACTGAATTAAGCTGAACTGAATGTAAAATTGTGTGTTCACACAAAGTGGTCTGAACCAGTTTCACTAAATTAATTTCAAAAACAGATTTTAGTTATGCCAGTGCAAATAGTGTGTGTAGACAAGGCCTAAATTCGTGATCTAAGAAATTCAGTGCAGAAGGTGAAACTCACCCTTTGAAACTTCCAGATTCAAAAGGCCCTGTAAGTAAACACTGTTTTGAAGCACAATTGCTCCTTTTGTCCTGCCAATGATAGGCCACGTAACAATTCAGCTTATGTTCAATGAACTGGGACCCTTTCTCCATAAATAGTAAGTCCAGTATTGTGTATTTTGTGACTGTTCAGAATGGCAAATATTTTTCCACGAGGAAACAATCCAAACAGTTCTGTACAACCTATACAGTACAAAACTTACTGATTAGGGAAAGGATACTTGTTCTACTGGGAAACAGTTTCCAAACTGAACAAATAGATTCAAACATTTTAAACAGGACTTTATGCAAACTGACCTGAGAGAAAACTCAAATTTTGAGAATTTATTTTGGAGCTGTTCTATGCAAACCAACAAAGCTACATATCAGAACCCACCCATAGCTATTCATCATGTGCCCTTCAGTGATTCCATGCATATCACCACCAATTCCCTGGTCTATGTTCAATGTTCCCAACTGCAGTCTCACCTCCATAAGCCGGGTGTCTCTGGAAGAGCTCTTCTGCAAGGCCAGTTTCAAAAGCTTTTTTCTGGCAAAAACCATCTCTTACTATGCATATGTGTAGTACCTAGCATGGTACGGTTGGGATTTCAGTTGGGTCCCCTAGAGCAGTGTTTCTCAACCACTTGGATAACAGGAATGGACTTGCTGCCTTCCTAAATTGTGTCTGGGAGATCATAGGGGACCGGCCATTGAGAAGCACTTCCCTAGACAATACCACGGCATCTGAATCAACCTGAAGCAATGTCGTCCTTAAAGCCTCAGAAATAGCCTTGAGAAACGTCTCTTCAGTTTTTTATTCCTCTTTGAAGTTTGCCTTTTGGCCACACCCCTTCAGCCTCAGCAGGTGGTATAATTTCATTTTCTGAGACATTACAAATCCCATAGAAATGTTAATCAGCAAGTCAGTAAGAATTCCCTATCTACAGTCCTTGCTTGGAGGCAGCAATGTAACAACTTTAACAAAACAGTGTAACAAAGCATGACATAGAGAGAGGGACACTATTTGCATCTGCTTTGCACGCAAACAATGAGGCCAAAAGGGGGTGGAGCCTAAGTTCCTCTCACTCAAGTTTTTCCCCCCCACTAGTCAGAGCCAGTATTTTTAATTTAAAATATTATATATGAAAACTGGGCTTATGGCAAAAATAAGGGAAGCAAAAGTGGATCTCCATGAACCATTAATTTCACAAGCTGCAAAGTGAACAAACTTGAAAAAGTTTAAATTGGATAAGCTTAGTGAGTATGGTCTGGTCTACACTACAGGGTTAGGTCATCGTAAGCTGCCTTGCATCAGCCTAGCTGTGGAAGTGTCTTCACTTAAATTTGGATCCCACCGATATAAGTGCCCTTCTATGCCGGTTTAGTAACACCGCCTCCCCACGCAGTATAGTATCATAATCAACGTAATTAAGTCAACACAGTGTCAGCGCCGACATTGCATTGTTTATGTCGACTGTTACCGGCTTTCAGAAGCCGTCCCACAATTCCCCACACCGTCAATACAAGCGGTCCTGGTGAGGACGTGCACTGCTGACACAAGGAGCTAAGCGTGCACACACACAAGTACACACCACAACTGTGGTGGGTGTATACTCACATAAGTTAGGTCAACATAAGCCATGTCTACATTACAAAATTAAGTCATAAAAAAAGTGGGGAGAGTGTAGATGATGAGAGAAAAGCAAATGTGATCCTGATCTTCTTGTTTGTTTTTCTGATCTTGATAATTACCATTCCACAAGTCTAATGTTTAACCCCTTGTAAAACAGAACAAATCAGAGAAAACAGCTTTTCACTGCTAGATGATTTCACATCCTCTTTGAAACCAGAGCTCATCTCTAACGGAGGCCATCCAACACAATATCCCTCAGCAACAGGGATCTTTCTGCTAGAACGTCCAGGATTGGAAAGCCCAATGGGAAGGAGCTTTAAAATGAGAAGAGGTTTCCCTCCAGTAGCACAGGTCTCCTTAGAAGAGAATCATGGGAATCTCTGCAAGCACCAGCAGTGGAAGACTTGTTCAGAAGACAACAGTTAGGATCACTTGTTGGAATCCAGGGAGCCACAGCAGCGGCCAGTAGAGGTCCCTTAACTTCTCTTGATTCCTCTTTGCTCTCAGCAGAGGGGGTTTCTGGACCTATGCAGATTCTATGGCCACACTGAATGACATGGTAGACTCTGCATAGGACATGAAGCAACTGCACAAGCAGCTTCAAATTCTTTCAGATTTAGAGAGATTGAGGGAGGAAAGCCACAAGCCACATACACTGTGCCACTACCTCCTTGGATCTGAAGGGTCACAGAACATTAGGGAACTATGAATGGCTTCTGCCTGAATTAACCTAAATTGGAGAAGGACTGGGGACATAAAATGTAGTACTAAATCACCATCAGTGGGATGGTAATGGGGTGTTGAACTTGTATAGAAGCCCCCAAATTCAGAAGTCTCTGAAACCCCAAGATTACAGAGAACATGACAGCGCTAGCTCTTGGGCACACTTATGAGTACTGCCTATAACTATATCCTGCCAAGAGACCCTGGTCTGGTCTGACCTGACATGCACAGACATACACTCAGTGTATCCAGGCCCAAATAGCTCATCTGTCTGATTCACAATCAACATGGAGTCAGAGAAGAGCCAAGCTATATAAATCTGTGAGATGGGTTACAAAGAGAAGAAAAAGATAAAAGTTTAGCTCCAGCAGAAGAGCTGATCTAACTTATTAACTATGCCAACTGCTGGCTCATCTTTGCTGATCAATTCTATTGCCCTTCCCATATTCTCACCTATTCCAAATAAGGCAGCTGACTCGTTCCCAAAGAAGTGGGAAGAGAGACAAGAGTCAATCACTTCTATTGGGCAATCTTTTATGCATATGCATTTCCACAAAATCATTGCACATTGTTACCTGATGTCTGTTAAATTTTGGAGCCTGGTTTTTTACTACTTTTTAATCTCTTAGCTTCACTGACTCAGTCCCCAAAAACCCTTTAGGGTGTTTGAAACTCATTATGAGAGATGAAAGATAACCAAGTTTTTATTTATCAAGCAGCCTTGGTATGTGACCTCATCCCAACTGCTAACAAGTTAATAACAAATGGTAAGGGATTTAAAAACCTACGTATTTCAGCTACCATTTACCTCGCCTTAAGCTGCCAAACTGGAATAGTAATACCTGGTACTTACATAACACTTTTCAAACAGTAATTATTTGTAAGAACCCATCTAGAAGGCAGCTCAGGAACACCTTTCTTTTCTAGAAAGAGAAACTGAGATAAAGAGGTGAAATGACTTGCCAAAGCCACACAACAGGTCAACAGAGCTGGGGAAAGAACCCAGGTCTCATGACTTCCAGTCCTATGTTCAGATTGCTAGATGATGTTGCCTCCGTTTAGCAGTGGAATCAGTGATTCGTTTACCACATTTGAAATCCCTATACTCCATTTTCACAAAACAATCAGAAAAGAGAGGGAGACCCCCCAAATGCATACACTGCAGAAATCACTGTTAGCTACAAAACAGCTCTTTCTGGTCCACGCACGTCCAGCAACCTCAACACGATGTGAATGGAATTTAAAGGCTACATCAAAGCAAACACTCGTGGAAATTACACTATCCTTTCAATCCTCCCTATAAAGCAGTCACACAAAATTCCACCTGCCCAGGGCAGGCAACATTTTGAGATAAAACATTATGTCCATTGCCATTCAATCCAAGACTTTGCTGAGTGATTTTCAGACACAACCAATGTCATCAAATTGGTATCTTCATTATTAACGTGAAAGGAGAACGAGGAGATTGTATGCTAGAACTAATTAGTGTTTATACAAATTTTGCAAGGTAACTCCACAGGAAAGACATGGGCACAAAACGAAAATCTGCATTTCTCAACAGCTGAATGGAAAGAACCAGTTCTTCCACCCAGTATTTCTGTACCGAAGCAGAGGTGGGGAGGAACAGGAGAGTCGCTCGTGTCATGCAGGTGGAGTACTTTTGAAGGGCAAGGTGCTGAGCTTCCTGCAGGTTAGTATCGGTGTTTACCAGAGAAGCAATTTAGCGGGTATCACTTTAACACTGAACACCGCCTGCAAACCAACAGCTCCGTTTTCTCTGGCCCGTTCCACAAACCAGACATCCATGAGACAACCAACAACCCCGGAGCCGATCAGCCAGAGGCCGGGGCCAACCAGCAGCACCCGCGGGGGCCGGGCACAGGCAGCTGGAAGAAGGGAAAGGGGCTGAGCGACGGAGCGGAGTTCCCCATTCGGGGACTGGGGCGGGACGTGGCGGGTCCCAGCGCGTGGCGGACGAGGCGCGCGCGGGGACGGCTGGAAAGCGGTTAACGGCTCTGCCGAGGAGCGGCGGCCCGGCAGCAGGGCTGGCTCCCAGGCGGGGAGCGGAGCGGGAGGAGCCCGCCGCCGCCGCCGCCACCAGTCCCGGCAGCCCGCGCAGACGTGGGGCACTGCGGCTCGCTCTCCTGACCCCGCGGCGCCTGGGCTCCCTCACTGGGCAGGGCACGGGCGGGAGCTCGGCGCTGAGGCGGGGCGGGGGCACGGGGAGGCCCCTGTCACAGCGAGGCCGCGCCAAGCCCCACCGGGATCAGGGCCGCGCTCGAGCTCGGGGCCGCACTCACCCCTTCATGGCGCGGCCTGGCGGAGCCGGGGGGCCGTGCTCACTGCGTGCGAGGCCCGGCGATGCGGCTCCGGCCTCGGCCTCGTCCTCGGCGCTGCTGGCGGTTCGCCCTGCTGCGAGCAGCTCCCCCTCCACATGGGCCTCGGGCCGCCCGTCCGCGCTCGCCCCGCCCCGCCCCGTCGACGTGACCCTTCACCCCACGTCACCCCTCGCTCCGCTTCAGCGTGACTGCGCCGGCGCTGGGCGACGCTGCCCACGTGATCGTCCCCATCCGCGGGAAGGGCCATGTCCTGTCACGTGGCCGAGGGAGGCCAATCGAGTGCCTCCGCATCCGCCACCTTTAAAAAAAAAACCAAAAAAAACCCCCAACTTAAACAAGGTTTCCCGATTCGCTCACTTCCGAGGACGGGAACGAGGCCCGTGACGCGGCGCATGCGCTCTGGGACGGGAGCGAATGATCAGCTGATTGCCGCTACCATTGAAGAGAAGCGGCTCGGTGGGCTACGTCTGCCCGCACCAGGTGAGCCCCCTGCTCCCCCCCCCTCGCCGCGAGACTGGGCCGCGTGGCGGTTGGGGACGCACCTGCCCTGTGTGCTGGGCTGGGGGGAGGGGTCTCGCTGTGTGGCCTGGCGGCCGGACCGTGGCTACGGGAGCGCGGGGCGGGTCCGTGCGCGTGTCCCCCGGCGCCTGGGCCCGGCAGCCTGTGAGCCGCTGAGCCACGACGTGAGCGAGGCCGGGGTCCGGCGGTGCCTCGCCTTGCCGGCTGGCGTGAGGTCGCCGCCAGCGGGAGGAGCCGCCGGGGTCTGGTTAAGTCGCGGGGCCTGGCGTGACCCGGCAGGGTGACGTGGGGCTGCCAGCCAGCGGAGCCGTGCTCGCTCCTATGGGCCGGGCCGGGCCGGTCGGGGGGCAAAGCCTGCCACACCCTCCCAGCGGCAGGAAAACGGCGCTAAACCGCGGCTGGAGGCTCTAGGCAGAGCGGAGCAGCAGCAGCAGCAGCAGCAGCTCCCCCGGGGGCGGGGCGGGGTGGCCGGGCCGGTGTTGCCCGGGTGGTGTCTCAAGGGGCGGTCGCGCTGCTGTGCAGACTCAGCGTCCGGCTTCCTGCTGTAGCGTGGGGCCGGGGAGACTACTGCTGTGAACAGTTGGCTTGGCAACTGAAGGCAGGTGCCTGGCTCATGATCTCCACCCATTCAGGGGAGTGTCTTTGTTCAAAACACATCAGTAAACATGTTCTGTTTAAATGGTTCCGCTCCAGCCCTGACATTTATGATGTCCTGGCATAACTGAGGAGTGATTTTGAGATGCCCACGCCATGGCAGCAGCAGCAATTTCAGAAGTTAGGCATCTACCTTTATATCTGCGGTCGAGAATGTTCGCAAGAAAACGAGGTGGAGTTAGTGCTTGATCCAGTCGCTGCTTTATTGCCTGCAGTTTAACTTTCTGGTGAGGTGTTTCTTTCTTCAGTGTCTCTTGAAGTGCCTTACAAATTTCAACAGCATCAGCAATGCAGCAACGATTTATCTGATGTTTGTGTAAGGCTATGGATATAGGCTGCAGTATACTGAGCACATCCTTTTTAATCCAGTGTTAGATACTTTGGATGAGATACTTGCATCTATTTTTCTTCACTAAGTTTTATGAGAATAGGCCAGTTCTTAATAAATTGTTCAAAACAATCAACCACAGAATTCCATCAAACATCTTGAGGGAGAATTAGTTTGGATCCTCCTGCTCTCTTCAGAGAAGCTGAAGCAAAAGGGTTGTTACAGAAGTATTGTGCAATTTCAACAACATTTTCTTTTATTCCTGGAGAAGACGTACTTAAGTCTTTGGCTAAAAGATGCATTCAATGGGCACTGCAGCCATATGTTATTAAGGAGCATCATTCCGTTTTTTCTTCTAAGTATCTTCTCATCTTTGCCATGTTTACAGCATTTTCTGTGACAAAACTGCGCACGTGACAGTTGAATTTTTTGTTCACAGTTTATTACAGTTTTCACTGCCACTTCTTTTAAATATTCTGTTGTGTGGGTATTTCCCAATGTATCTATTGTTTCTGAAAGATATGCAACCCCATCTTCTGTTGTCACATAAGTACATATTACTAGATCATTGTGTACATTGCTCCACCCATCAGGGCTTAAACTGGCAAATTTCCCATCAGTATTTCTTGCACACTGTTCAAGTTCCTTCTCATACACTGTCTCTAGCAACCTTCCACCAATGTCTGTTCTACCAGGTGAAGTGTAGCGTGGTCATAAGGACTCAACCATGTCAATGAAGTGTTCATTGTTAACAATGTGAAAAGGAGAATTTGTGGCATAAATGAACCGCGCAATCTTTTAATCTATGGTGTCTTGTTGGTATTTGCTGGTCCTTACTACAAATCCACTCATGGTAATGGTTTTACTAGATGATTGAAATTTTTCGCTTGCTACTGATACTTTGTTGTCTGAAATACATTTAGTTGCAGCACTGCTGCTAAAAGTACCAACAGATGACTCTGAAGTTGTTGCAGATAGACAGTCACAGTCTCTTATGCTTATATGGGATCCTGAAACAAAATTCAAAAATGATTTTGAATAGTCGTTCTTCTCACTCTATTATTCAGTTAATAATTTACATTTTTTTCAGCAAAGATGTAGATCTGATTCCAAATTACCAAAAAATCTAAGACTGACTGTGCTTAGAGTGCACTTAATTTTGGAGTAAGCCCCATAGAACTCACTGGTACTTCTGTTTTTTGAGGGAACAAGTATAGGATGGGGTTCCCTTGGGAAAGCTAAGTTATGCTGAAGTAAAATAGGGAATAGATTTATGGCATCACCATTATGGTCTGTGGCCATGATGTTCCAAAATAAGGGGTGTGTATTATGTAATATAAAATAAGAAAATGATACCCAATGGCAACTGGCAACTCTAGATTTCCTACTGCAGCTTTCTGTACCGTATGCTTGGGTGATAGGTTCTAAACCTAGTTAACTAATTAAACAAGCGATAAGGATTAGCTAAACTAAACTTTTTTTTTCTAGCAACATCCATTATAGCAAACAGCTTGGGAATTTACTTGTTAAATCACACTTATACTAAAAGGCATAGCAAGAGTCTTGAGGAATGATGCGTTGCAAAGTGAATTATTTAAGGTAATAAGCAGTTGATCCATATTGTTCTTCAGACATAGCCATATCTTCATCTACATCATTTTCTCCCAATAAGCAGTTTTCATTATGATGTTTCATTCTTGCAACTAGGCCCTGCATCTCCTCCTTGTACTGCTTACTCTTGACAAGTTTTCCTTTTTTACCCAGGGAAAGAATTTCTTCAGAATATTCCCAGATATGGCTTCTGGGCGTAAGAGAGACCATGACAGTTTTTCTGTGACAAAAGTGTGGGGGAATATAGGAAGCTGTGTGTATTGAATAATGTCTTCCCTTTTTCTTTCCAGTCCACTCCACTGTTCATTTCCACTCTGCCTTCGTCCTTTGTTTCTCTGTCTTTAAGACAGTGTCTTAACTAACTCCTCTACCTTGCTTGGCCCAGCTCCACCGCCACATAAGCACAGAACAACAACAATCCTATTCAGCCTGTGTCTTTCTTTGCACATGTGACTTTGTTTCAATTTCACAGCAGACTAAACTGAAAGCCTAGAACTTTCTAGAAGCAAAATCTGGTAGTTAGGCTGGACAGACTAGAGCCATTAATTCATTTTTATGAGACTGTAAATGTAGGTTTAGCATGTTTGTGATGAGATTTAATTGTAACTCTTATTTTTTTAAACAAGAGAAATTTAGTATTTTATTGACTTTTTAAAAAAAATAAAATAAAAAATCTGATTAAAGTCTGTTTTTTTGGGTTTTTTAAATTTTTTTAAAATAATTGATTTTTATCCAATCAATATCCTGGTTCAAGTACAGCTACTGGACTTGAAGCAGGAATTAATACAAAGGAAATCCTATGGACTGTGTTATACATGAAGTCAGACTAAGGCCAAGAAGTCTGTGAGGAAAGTCTGTCTCTTCAGGTGGAAGGTAAAGATCCCATCTTTAAAGTAGCAAAGGTATTACACAATATCCCACCTAATGTCTTGTTTCTATTAAAACAAGTTTGTTAGGCGTGAGCTACTGTTAGAAGGGAAGAACAAAAATAGATTTTTTTTCCCTTCAACATGACTCCAAAATTTTATTTTGACTTGGAAATATTGCTGACATTTTTTTCCCCTGAGCAATCAAGTCCACATAACCCATTGGAGGGGGAATAGCATCAAGAAAACCAGACAATGGACTGAGCTGGAATATCATGCCTGTGTGTTTCACCCTTGCTCACAATGTATTTTGAGAAGTGTGACTAGTTCAGATTGGGTGTAGAGTAGACAGAGGAAAACAGAACAGTCCTTTTCCTTTGTGATACGGCTGTCAACTCCTAATGCACTATTCCAGGGAAATAGTGGATCCAGAACTTCTTGGTTCTCTCTTCCTAGAGGTGATCAGTCACTGTGTGCATTGGACTAAAGGTGACCTACCAAGGAAAGAAAATTGGTCTTGTCTGCATTATTTTTTTCTTCATAGTGTACACAAGTCATGGAACTTTTTATGCTTTTTTTTTTTTCCTTTAGAAAGTAGAAAATAAGGAACTAACTTACTAAATCAGAGCAGTGGTCCTTTTAGTCCAATATCCCGTCTGACAGTGGCTCATACCAACTGCTTCAGAAGAACCACCCTGCAATAGAGGCAAAAACTGGATATCCTGCCCTCATAGGTCCTTAACCTCCTGTTAAAAGTTAGTTTATATCCTGAGGTTTAAGGGTTTATGTCCTTCCCAAAACTTTTTTTTAATTATAACCTTTTTGTTATTTGTTTAAATGTCTAATTCTTGCTTGATTCTTCATGGCAAACCTGTGGCCCCCCTCTGTGGTCCAGCATGGGCACCCACACTAGGTTTCTGGCTCCCCAGCATTGCCTCTCTTGGGTGTAGTCAAGCATCTCTCTCTCCTGCTTGGGATATTTCCAAGTTGCATTGTCCCTTGACAATACTGTGAAATCCCCAGCAAAAGATAGGGTGCCTAAGCAGGCTTCTTTTGCCTTCTCTTCAGAAGACAGTACACCGTGTAATTGCCACAGTACAAGTTGCCATGCTGTTCTTTCTAAGCAAACACGTTTTCTTCTTATGGTAAAAGGAATACAGAGAGAACATTTTAAAACCAATAAAAGAACCCTGCACACATACCAAAAAGCTTAGCAGCTATCACCCCATCTGCAACATAGAATCTGGCAGGGATAGTCTTTTGGCCCCCCCAGGGGTTTTCCCTGTGGTTTCAAGTTTATCACACCCTTTGCTCTGAACAATTTATCCAGTTTGGCTCTTTAAAGAGACCCTGAATAGCTAATCAGCCAGACAATGGATCTCTGCTCCAAGTGCAGCTTCAAAAGCATGGATTCCAGGTGGGTCATTTGTATTCCCCTCACCCTTTAGTATTTCGTAGGAATTTATATGTGAAGTAGATTTCCTAATATCTCCAGAGGATGCATTAATCCTGCCTTCCTCCTAAAGAAGTTCTGTACAATCCCACAATAGCAGACAAACATTTTGAATACAATAAACCCCAAAGATATGAAACTTAATTCAGTAAATCTTGTCCAGGATATTGTCATCTATCACAATGTCCTCCCCAAAACTTTTTTTTTAAATTGTAACTTTATATGTTTAAATGTCTAATCCTTGTTTGAGTTCTAAACTCTTGGCCTAGTAATATCTTGTGACAGTGAGTTCCACGGTCCAATTTGTGTTTTTGTGAAAATGTTTTTCCATTTGAACTTTCCACTTTCAATTTCTTTGAATGTCCCTTTGCTCTTGTATTATGAGACATAGTTAGTAGAAGTTCCCAATCTACCGTACCTATACCATTTATTTTATAACATCCTTTCTTATATCTTTTCTCTAAAGCATGTAGCCCCAATCCTTTAATTCTCTTCTCATGAGAGTTTTTGCAGGCTGCTAATTACTCCATCGCTCCTTTCTGAATTCCCTGTAATTTTTTGAATAATTCCCTCCGATGTGCATTATTTTGCATTTGTGAACACTTAATTTTATCTGCTATCATTTTGCCTATTGCCCTAGCTTGTTTAAATCTCTCTACAGTTGCTCATTTTTCTCTGGTTTTGACTAATTGAAATAGTTTTGTCATGTGCAACTTCACTTCAACTTGCCCCTTTTTGAGATAATTAGTATATTTAACAGTGGTCCTAGTAGAGAACTTTTTTCCCCTGACCATTTATTTGTATTTTCCATTTATTTGTATTGTCTCTGCTACCCTGAAACTCTATGGATGTATGCAGACCTCATAGAGTTATGAAATCACAAGTTGTAAGGAAGTGAAATTTAACAGAAGAAGCTATTTTAAACAACAGTTTAATACAATTATTAAATGCAGATTACTGACAAACAGTTGGGAAGAACAATCTCTTAAGATTCAGCACCACTGCACCTTTAATTAAGGGCTAAGACTGCTCCCAAGCAACATTTCTGATTCAGCCAAGAAGTTCTTAAATAAAACTTCATGTTCTTGATATTTTTTTAAAGAAAAAATAAGCAGGAAGGGGAAAATCTTTCCCCTCTTCAATTTAAAAATAATTCTATTTTTACCCTCCAGTGCTGCTTCTAGTGATTGGTTCTCAAAGCCTCTACAATGTAAAAATTCTCTGGCTTTGAAATAAAATAATTTGCAACTGAATGACTTCCAAAAATCTCATGAGCATGTTAAAAAATCACAATGCACAAGGCAGCTAAGCTGAAACTTGCTCTGAGCAGACTCTTCCAGTGCAAAAAAAATTTTGGCATGTGTTGCATTGAAACTAGACTTCAGCTTTTAAACATTACACTACCATAAGCCATAATCATGTGACAACTTTCCTGAAAGCCACAGCATCTAGTGAGAAGCATTAATATAGGCCTAGTCGAGATTTCTGTGCCCTAAATATGAATAGTACTTATGAAAGCAAGTTTCCGTGAAATTTTAAAATATCCCCCCAGTGTTGAGAACCCGAACACAATATATTGTCAGTGAATGAGAGGAAAAGTAAAACACTTTTTTTTTTTTTCCTAATGAAATGCTAAAAGTAGCCAATTGCAAATGATTTGGGAGAAAGAGGGCACTTCTTAAAATTGTCAGTTTCAGGACTTAAAAGTGTTTTCTAGATCCTTAACATGAGTTACACTACAGCACAATTAAGAGGTCATTTTAAAAAATGCACCACCGCTTTAGCAGCAAACAAAATTATTAACACTCCTTTAGGAATTCTTCAAGTGCTGCTGGCTGGCTGGCTGGCTTGTGTGTGTGTGTGTATTTTTTTTTTAAGGAGCTGTAAATACTTGAGGTAATTGATCATAAAAACGCCGAATCTTACTTTTTATTTTTAAAACTCAGTTAAGTTACCTAGTTCTCTCCCCCCCCTCCCCCCCGTTGAAAATTCAACCTTAACTTAATATCCCTTCTCTTACAGTGTTCCCTGACACATTTCATGTGTACATGTTCACAAATGCAGCCACATTTTGAATTCATCATACCCTGTCCTACAGGAACTCGTGAATTGTCCTATCGTACTTGCTTATTGTATTAGACTAGCCTCTCGTAAAGACCTATTTATACTAAATTAATCCAGATACAGCTTTCAAAAGCAATTGGCTTTTAAACTTCCCTTTTATTAAACTGAAGATTTGGGAACATTGATTCATCTTTCTTCAAAGGCAAGTATCCCTTACAAAGGAATCTTTAGTGTCACGGTATCTTAAACTTACGAAAGAATCCATACTTACTTGTGTGTAATGTTAAATGAACGGGGAATTTTCTTTCTCTAATCACAGCATGCTAAATTGTTTGAGAACTTGAGCACAAATGTCATTAGTTAGTTAGTTTGTCCTATCATTGCTGCATCTATTGGTAGAGGAAATATATTTGCTAGTGGAGAGGCTTGTTCCAGGTGCAGGTATATTGAATGAATTACTGTATGTAAAATCTAGGTCCTTGCTAAAGAGCTAATGGTGAAATCTGTTTCCAATGATCTTACACAGCCTTTCTCTCACAAAATAGGTTGAATTGTGTACAACTAGCATAGGGCTATGGCTTATTCACATTTTTGGTGGGTTGGCTAGTTGAAAATGGTATCTCAGCAACAAGATATGTTAAATTTTAACGTAACTTAACAACAAAGAGGACAAATACTACTTTTCTTCCCATCCAAGTAACTTTAACTGGATTGTAAGGAAGGGCAGAATTTAGCTTGAAATGTTGATGTGAGTAAGGTTGGTGAAAGCATTTCTCTTTTGGAGGAACAGAGATTGGCTGTTGCACAAGGCAGATGATTATAAAGCCATTCTTCCCCCCACATGTGATACGGAACTGTAAACTCGGGTCTTTTCTATATTTTGCAAGAGCTGCCCTCCCTCTCCTCTCTCTCAGGCTTTAGTGAGGCTGTCATCCGCTGTTAGGACACACAAGTGCAAACTCGGGTTTTGGCAGCTAGAAACTCTTTCCCTTCCTCTCTTAGAGGGTTGTTTTCTTGCAACTTAACTCTCTGTAAGTAATTTGTTAATGATTTTCTTGATCCTGAATTCTTTATTTAAAATAAAATTTTATTTAATTTTTTAATGCTCATTCTCATTAAAGTATTTCATTGAAATGTCAAATTCTCAGACTCTCTAGAGCAAGAACAAAGAAATATGATTTGAATAAAGACTTAGCTCCCTATTGTTTTCACTTAGATCCATGTAGGTGCTGATAAGTCTTGGTAAAACCTTTTAGACTTTCTAGCTATGGAGTGGTTTGGTTGATTACCATGCTGGCCATTCCATGGTTATTTAGTACCAAAGCACTTCGTTCGTCTTCACAAGAAAACTTCATCGTGTTTTGAACATGACTGTCATGACCCAAGTTAGCTCACATGATGCTGATTATGACTGACCCTGATTAATGTAGATCAGGACAAATTGTCATCTTCTGTGTCAGGTCAGCTAAATTGTGACTAAACCCTGGGATGAGCTGAGACGATACTGGAGACTGATCAGCATTTTCAGTCGTGGTCAAACACAGGACAGTTTTCTACTGCAGTCAGGCTCTTGGGTTACTGCTGAAATCTACTGACTTTGAATAGGAACCTGAGTCTTTGAACATTGATGTAGGCGCAAAGCCTGAGAGCCACTTTGCAGCAGAGTTTCAGTATCTCTGTTACTGTGGGAATGGGCCATATAAACACCTAAATAGCAGCAACGTGTTTGTAGCTTACAAAACAATGGTAACCGGCTGATTAGAGATGTTTCTAACTCTGAGTTTAGATGGCTGGGATGGTTATTGTGTGGTGTGCCTCCATGGGAAAACTAAGGCATAGGGTCTATCTTCCGGTGTAGTTATGGATAGAGCCAGTGGATTATGTCTCTGGGCTAGTAAACTAAGACTTGAAAATCAGCAGTAATCCTTCTGGGTGCCTATAATTCTCACCAGCAACCCTACGCCCTACAAGAAGACTAATCCAGGAACCTACCGCGTTGCCAGCTCGGCCCACACATTGACTCTAGTGACACCATCACTGGTCCTAACCACATCAGCCACACCATAAGGGGTCATTCACCTGCACATCTGCTAATGTAATATGTGCCAGCAATGCCCCTCTGCTATGTACATTGGCCAAACCGGACTGTCACTACGCAAAAGAATAAATGGACACAAATCAGACATAAAAAATAACAACATCCATAAACCAGTCAGAGAGCACTTCTATCTCCCAGGACACTCTGTAGCGGACTTGAAAGTTGCCATACTTCTACAAAAAAAACTTCAAAAACAGACTTCAAAGAGAAACTGCAGAGCTAAAAATCATCTGCAAACTTGACAATCAAGCTAGGTCTAAATAGGGACTTGGAATGGTTCTCTCATTACAAGAAGTAATTGTCACTCTTCACACATTCTCACCTTCTAATCAATGGTTGTGAATAGGCCTCAACTACTCTAACTGAATGGACTTTGCTTTTATCTACCTTCCCTACTGTTGTTCCTTACCCTTGGATATGTATATATATAACTCCTATGTGATTTTTATTCCTTGCATCTGACGAAGTGGGTTGCAGCCCACGAAAGCGTATGCCTGCAGAAATTAAATGTGTTAGTCTTTAAAGTGCTACAGGACTCTCGTTGATTTGCTATAATTCTAGAACATGGCAACCCTGTGTAGCATGCAGGTGTGGGTTACTGTAAGTCTGCGTTACCTCACATCTCAGATGGTTTGTACAGAGTTCTGGGGGCCCTGCTTCTATTCCCCAAGGAGAAGGACACTTGAGTCTAGCTAGGTGTGTTGTCGGTTTAACTTATGTATTTGCTGACAGTGACTTAGCCGTTATGTTCCCCCCCCACTCCACCTCCTTTAAAGATTTTCTTTGTTGGAAAGGGAAGTATTAACTAGCCATGTTACAGGAAACTAACTGCAGTGATGACTATTGAGTTTTTGTTGCTAATCGCAGGGCCCTGACCACACACCCTGAGTTTGCTGAACATTTGGATTTGCACAGCGTGCTAGGCTCCACTCCCCTAATGGGCTAAATGAGTGTAGGGAGACAAGTTTTACAGGAGCGCTCTGTTTACAACAGGGTCCATAGGACTGTGTAACGCTAAGCTGAGTCTGGCTGATGGGCTGGGAACTACAGGAACTCAGTACAAAGGGAGAACCACTTCAGGCTGGGTTGCTGACCAAGAAAGTCTCTTCAGACTTCTGTGGAACACTTTTTTGTTCTTAGGATTCACCAAACATACGCTGTGGTGCCCCTTCAATGAGGGGCTTGTATCTTGTAAGCTTGTATCTTTTACTCCTCTCGTCTCCTGGTGAGAATCAAAACCGATCAGTCTGTCGAATGCAGTAAAACTAACCTCTGCCGCCTCAGTTTGGTGAAATGACCATGGTAGATTGAATCCCGGCATGTAACTTACTGAGGCAAAACTGCTGAGCCAGCAGGATTCTTCAGGCTAGTCCCATGCTGTGCACTCAGTGCAGTGGCAGCATCTGTGCTGCTGTTCGAGAACAGTTCGTAACTGTGCTTATTTTGTTATCTTTGAGCTGACTATTTTAAGGTGGAGGAGACTTCTTCAAAGCCCTTGTGGCTCCTGGGGACAGGGCTCACGTCTTCACCCGTCTTTTGTGCGGTGCGGTGTGGTGCAGAGCAGGCTGTTGTCATGTAACTTTTTTCCACAGCGCATTCTAGCAATTATCAATTCAAGAAGAACGTTGCTCTCCGCAGCTAATGCCCTTCTTCTGCTAGCTAAGCCAGAGAAGGCTTTTAATTTTAACAGCACTAAATCACGATATGGACTCATTCATTATCTTACTGTGATTGAGTTCATTGCCTATTTTAAGCACTTAAGCAATAAGTAGTATTGCAGTTTCTCTCCCCTGTCTCTTCACTGTAGCAGCAGTTCCATTCACAGGCTGCTGACTGTTGAGCATTAAGAAACAGTAATTCTTTTAAACCGGTGTTAGAATGAGCTTTTCATGTGTTCAGCTAATGACTGCTGTGTGCTGCTTGACGTGCAAGCATGGCTATGTAAAACCAGAAAGAGAGAGCTAGGGAGAACTCTGCACTGAAACAAATGTATGCAGGATGAAAATGAACTCTCTGATTGCATAGACTGACTTAAACAGCTAGGAGGTGTAGTAAAAGTCTTCCTCCTTTAAGGATTTTGTTTAAGGATGTTAATTTCCAAAACTGAATTTACTAGCTGTGCCCCTAGGGGCCTTTGCAGGAGGAAAATGCTAACCCTAGTGAAGCTCCTTTTCCCTCCTGACAGGGAAGTGCAGCTGAAATTCGGAAGAAGAGGACACAGCAAGAGCTCATTTGGGCCTTGGGCAGCTTGATTTGCTTTGCAGCATTCCTCAGTGCTGTTGGGGAGAGACTGACTGAGTCATCAAGTCAGGTGACTGTCTTCGCTGTGTGTCTGGAATGTCTTCCCCCTCTGCAGCAGCTCTCTGCATCCCTCTGTGTAGGGGGTGGGCCTGGGGAAAGGACAGTCATTCGCTACTAAGGGCTGCTGCTTTAGTGCTGAATTCTGGGGTTGCTGAATCTGGCCTGGGGATTTTTTGCCTCCCCTTTTCCTTTACAAAGCAAGGTAAGAACTCATTTGATATTTATGGTATGATCGTCTCTAGAGTTGTTTGTTTCCTGCTATAAAAAGGCACTTTATGATCCCCTCATCCGGATCTTAATTTCTAAAACAGGATTTTGTCCCAGGATTATGGGGCTGAAATTTTGTACAGCCTTGAATATCTATCACTGATCAGTATCGAATTTAAAAGGCAAAAGATAATAACCGTGACTGAGAACATTGGGTGATTTCTTGGGTGCTGCAGAAAACCTTTCACTTCTTGGGGAACAACTCTGAAGCCAAATGTCTTTACTGGGGGAATCTAGGTTGAAAACTGTTGGATGTGGAGCTTTTCTGCCTCAATAACCTATGGACCCCATTATAAAATTACTAGTTAGATTCATGGTGTTCTGATGCAGTTTGTTCAGCTTTCAACTGTCTAAGTCTAAATCTGGTTGTGTTCTGAGCTCTGATAGCGTAATAGTATTTTGGACAGAATATAATCAATCATGTTATACCTAGAAGGTCATTCTGAAAGAATCTTTAAAGTTAACATGGTTTCAGTTTTTTATTAAAAAAACTAAACTGATGAGGAACGCTTGTTAGTATCTTACATTCTTTGTAAGGGCTCTGCTCGCACTGGGGGTAATAGAGAGAGTGAACTGTGTGTAGTGTTTTACCCCAGGGGTAGGGGGAGCCCTTTTAAGGGGCTAGAAGAATTTAGTGAAATCCTAAGGTGTCCAGTTCTCTGAACATTTTAAGCTGGTCTTGGCTGACGGTCAGTAGTGTGTGGTGGCTAAATACTGATTGTGTTTAGCATCTGTGCTCGTAGTGCAATGCTGGCTGCTAGATAACAGCAGCTTCCCCATAGCACACCGATATCCGAGTTCCGGCGGTGTGTGGGGCACAGTACAGGATATAGTGACACAATCCTTGCCCTTCAGGAGATTCCAGTATGGTCTCAGATGAAAACATACAGAACCAACACAGGCACCAGCTACCAGGCAGCTCTGTGGTGGAGATGCAGAGCAGTGGTTTGTCAGTAGTGTTCAGTGTTTCAAGCATTGTAGCCTCTTGAAAAAGGGGTCAGTGCTGCTGGGCCTTGTGGTAAAGGTGTGGCTAAGGGCGAGGCGCACCGTGCGGTGGAGGCTTTTGAAAGCACGTGGGATCCAAAGGGACAGCTGAAGCAGGTTTCATTGCCAGGTCCATGGAAGCCTCCGCAGTAGATGTTGATTTTGGAGAGGTAGGCCAGAGCAGTGCTGTGCAGACATTGGGCATGCCTACGCTGCAGCTGGGAGGTCTGATTCTCAGCCCAGACAGACAGACTTGCGCTAGCTCAGCATGCTGAAAATAGTGGTGTGGTTAGCGCAGCAGTGGGCAGCAGTTTGGACTAGCCATCCGAGTTCAAGCCTATCCAACCCCAGGGGTTTGAGCTCAGGTGACCAGCCTGAGGCACTGCCTGTGCCACAATGTCCCCACTGCTATTTTTAGCACACTAGCTTGAGGTGAGCTAGTGCAAGTCTGTGTACTGGACCTGAGAAGCGCACCTCTCAGCTGCAGTGTAGATGTACCTTGTAGCGGTCAGGGTGAGGAGCGTGAAATGGTTGGGCCAAGAGCAATCTAATGGAAGGAGGGAGAGAGTAGTGGGTGAGGGAGAGGACTTTGGTACCCTAAGTACAGGGAAGCGAGTGGGGAGGCTAGCGAAGGAGAAGAGATTGTCTTGATGAAAGATGGACAAGACCCAGGAAGGGTGTTTTTTGCTGCGGGTGCATGTGCTTGTCTGTCCTTGGAATGACTCTTTTTTTTGCCACATGCTGTGGGCTCTTCAAAAGCTCTGATTGAAAATGAGTTAAACCCTTTCAAATAAACATCCGTGACTGTGGCTCACAGCTGACCTTCCTGATCTGAACAGTTTGTGTTTGAGCTCCAGAAGGAACTGCAATAGAGTGGTATGAACTGATCCAAGTCCCTTTATGCCTCTGTTAACCAAGGTGGGGGTGCAGATGAGGAGCAGCAACTTTTTACCTCTCACGGGTCAGTCACATCAGAATGTGGATTGGTCTTTGCTTCAGCATACCTTGTTAAGGCCTGTGTAGATAGGCCCTAACCCTGCAGTCGTGTTACTGGCTCTGGAGCTTCCATTTGTGACTGGTCTCTTGGAGTAAATGGCCTGGGTGGAATTCTAGGTCCTGCTGCTTTTTCAGTCTGAGCAGCAATTGCATGTAAGATTCTGCAATAGGTGTTTTGTTACTGCAACCTAAAACATGTAGGATACCACTGCTGGAGCCATGGCTGCACCAGTTCCCTTGAGCTTCAGGTGGCCTTTTGGTGGTGACCCCTCTTGAAGTTGTCAAAATGTTGAGAATTCCATCTGCTAACTTTAAAAATTGGCTTCTTATGCTAAGCTACGCTGGATATCTTCACAATACTGAGGGCTCCATTCTGTTCTTCAGCTACAGCACCATCACAGGACATGTTGTGCCCAGAAGGGTTCAGTGGCTCTAGGGATTAGAAACGGAACATCCAGTCTTTCGTCTCTAGGTGGTTCCCATTCACATTGGCAGGGACTGAGTCACAATCATCTGTTTCTTGGGTGGCCTGTGAAATGCATAGCTGGGTATCCACATCACACAAACCACTGCAGTGAGCACTTGGGCTTGGAAAAACCTGCTTGCTCAGGGTGAGTAGGAATTCTGGCTGAGGGGCTGGGGAGATCGATTCCTCCTGCATAGTGGATCCTGGAGCAGAGCAGCTGGAAGAGAGCCTTCTGATAGGCCAGGAAGGTGAGGAGCAGTGGGCCCATGCAGAATGGAAGAACTGGGAGACACAGCCCTGTGTGCCCTGGAGAGCTGCAGCCTTCTCCCCACCTCCCGCAGAGAGCAGACTGGGAAGAGGAGGGTGGGGATAGGTGGTGTGTATGTGACGATGGAGTAGCAACACATGCATCTTTCACCAGGGCTAGGAGGTTTTTGGGCACGTTTTCCAAGCCCTGATGAGCCGCCTTGTTGGCTGTCTCAGCCCACCCTATGCCCAGTGTCTCTGCTATCAGACTGAACTCAGCTGTCCAGGGTTGGTTTGGTGGTGGGGATGAACTGCTGTTGGCTGTATCCGATCTGCCCTGTGGATACACAGAGCAGTCGGTCTCCAGGGCTTTTCCCAACAATTCATTCCTAGAACAAATCCAAATAAATTATCAAATGGGTAGCAAGTGATGCCCACTTAGATCAGTAACATTGTGGCGAGTTTCCAAGGTACCAGGCAAGCAGGATGATGGGTGACACAGCAAAGAGCTGATGAAGGCTGTTATCGGAACCTAAAGTGCAGGGCAGCCCAACTGCCAATTATTACAGGATGAACATGGATCTGCAGTCTGTTCCTGACCAGTCAGTGAGGAACTGGGTTTTTGCAAAACCTTGTTTTGAAACTCTAAATCTATTTTTAAGTCTTTCCCAACCAGTAAATGTAAGACCTCCTGTTAGCCCTGCAGAGTCCATGCAGCTAACAACGGAGCATACAACAGCTGGAAACCGACCCCAACACTGATCTTGTGGTGTTGGCGTCCCTTGACTTGTAGATGGAGTACATTTGATCTGGCAGTCCCAGAGATAGAACAAACGCTGAAAAGTGATGCTGTAACAATACATTGCAGGGATTCCAGGTATAGGGAGCGGTGCTTTAGGCTGAAAACAGTACTCAAGCGGCTCAGAAATGCTGGTTTGAAAGACGTGAAATCACTTATTAAATGTTGCAGATTGCAGGTGAGCTTTATAGCAAGGGGGAGGGGAATGGAAGACAGACTTTGGGGTGAAAATAAATTCATATATGCAAAGCATAGTTTGCTGTATTTAATAAGGAGTGTTGTCTATTGTATTTAACACTGTTAAAATCAGGATGGAAATAGTTCCACAATAAGCCCTTGGGACCCTGTATTGCCAGTGTCTCAATGTCACGTGCAAAAAAGCTTGCTCATACTAGTATGTCTAGCTGAATTACAAAATAAAAACCCAACCAAACAGCTATTGAATATAGGTGGCCATGGGTTCATAGTGGTGGAGAGAGGGATCATGTGAATTTTGAGACTCCTGCATTGGGCTTTCTGTTGAATGGAAACTATGGAAGAGGGGAGCCGAAAAAGGAAACTCACTGTGTTAGGTCTCTTCCTCCTCTGTATAGAATAAACAATTGATTGTCTTCTTACTCGGCAGGTAAACGGGCAAGATGAACTTTTCCAAGCTACCCAAAATCCGAGATGAAGACCGGGAGAGTGTGTTTGGCTACGTCCATGGAGTCTCAGGACCTGGTAGGTGCTGTTTGATTGGGGAAAGCGTGGTTTCAGCATTGTATTATGAAAACTGTTTCATGGATCTTTTCATCCTCTTAGAGGAAGCACAGAGAAGCTTTTCAAAGTAGTTAATTGTTTTTCCCCCACTCTACCTAACACAAACACCTCAAAAGACTGTCTGCTGCTTTACACGCTCATATTAAATTGAGAGCCTCCAGCATGGGAAATATCAGCAAGGTATTACTGTGTTAGCCTTATTTATTATATATCAGCCACTTTGTGCCTATTACAGCTTTAAAGAATCCTAGACCTTCAAGATGGGAAAGGCCATTTAGGACAGATAATCTATCCTCCGTAGTAGTGCAGTGTGCTTTCCCTCCAAGAGGTTGTTTAATGGGCTGTTTGGGACTTAAGTCCCAGAGTACCCTGCCTTCCTTCCCTGAGATACTATTCCACAACTTCCTATCTATCTCAGGAAACACTTCCTGCTATTCAAGCTAAACTATGCATTTTTTAATTTCATCCCATTCCTCTGTTACTGTGTACCACTCTAAATAATCCTACTGGTTTTCAGATACTTTCAGATATTCATAAACTATTGGCTTCTCTTCTCTCCTGACCTCTTGCTTCCTAGAGATAAGTGGAAGAGAATCAGGTTGTGGGAGGATGATGGGAGGAAATAGGGAAGCACTGTTTGGGTCTTTTAGCAGTACAGCTCCTTTCACAAGTGAAGCAAACTTCTAGGACCTTGTCTACATGAGAAGGCTGCGCTGGTTTAACTGTAGGTCTGATTTAAACTGGTGCAACTTTCGTGTGTTGATGAAACCTAAGAGCTCAGAAGTGGAGAACGTGTTCCTGCCTGAAGGCACCAAGGTTGGGCACACTTGCAATGTTGTGTCCTCCTGTGTGTCAAACCTTGTGCAAAGAGTGGGTAATCTATTGAAAAAAACTGGACAGCTTTAGGACTCTCTTAAACATAAGTCACATTTCATTTATAAGCTAGTGTATAAACCAGGGGTGTCAAACATCCGGCCCGCGGACCAGATATGGCCCGCCAACCTTTTTGGTCTGGCCCCTGGCGGCAGCATGTGTTGCCGCGACATCTCGTGGGATTGTACTCTCTAGCGCCGCCCCGGGCCGCCACCAGAGGGTATGACACCGCGTGATCTCACGGTGTTGCGGCCTGCCACGAGATCTGTGTACTCTGGCGGCAGCGCGTGGAGTGCTGTGTGCACGAGACACGGCGCTCCAAAAGTGCCGAGTGTTTCGATGTATGGTATGTATGGCCCACTTGAAGTACATTTAATTCAAATCTGGCCTGCCATAGCAAATGAGTTTGACACCCCTGGTATAAACTATTGTCGTTCGCTTCTGATCATTTCAGACAGTGAGAGATCTTATAGCCAAAATGTAAACTGCTTTAAAATTGTTCCAGTCAGGTGGCAAAGGCTCTGTCAACTTTAAAGATCTGTTTAAAAATATCCATCAAAAAATGAGTAGTAACATTAAAATGGCCCAGTCCCTGCCCCAGCATGCTCCATACGTTAAACAGACAATGCACCAGATGGTTTCATGTCAGTATAGTGGGGTGTCTGGTCTTTTTCTTTTCTTTTTCCCACAAGCGAATGTGCTCATGGGCTTTATGGAAGGAGTGTTGTCTTAGCAGGGATTTGGGAGGAGTTTAAACATTCTTTGTCTTATGCTAGATACAAGACATATCCTGGATATGAATTACAACTGTCTGTAGATTACTAAGATATGATGGTGGCCTGCCATAGGTCCCAGAGAGTGAGGTAATAAGCATAAGATAGTTTTGTTTTGGCTCATAAGCTCAGCAGCTGTCCCTTCTACTGAATGCAAGACCTGGTTACTACTTCCAAGGAATGACTGGGTCCCATGCTTTCCAGCACTCTACATTCACATCTTCTCTGAAGAAATCTGCTAAGCCAGAAGAGAAATAGCTTCACCCAGATGTTTTTCTTTTCCAGTGGTCACTGCCTGCAATATGGCAGGTGCAGCTATGTATGAGTTGGTACGAGTTGGCCACTGTGAACTGGTGGGAGAAATTATCCGGCTGGAGGGTGATATGGCCACTATCCAGGTGTATGAAGAAACCTGTATCCTTCTCATTGGTGTCTGAGGCCTGTCAAACTAAGTAATCCTAAAAGGTAGGGTGACGAGTACAGCAGAGCAAATAAACAAACCTCAGCTGGATCAGATCTCAGTGGTCATAGGCAGAAACCATCTCTGTTCCTTCTCCCTTACACTGGTTTTGATAGCACTTGTGTAAAAAGTGCATAGATTACATTGCTAAGTGCACAACCTGGTAATGAGACAGTCTTCAAAGTACACAGCTGCTTCTATAAGTCATGTGTAATACACCCACAGTTCAAGGCAACTGCACCTGTATATACCCTCTGGTCCATGAAGGGCACCCACTCTAGGCTCCCGGCTCCTCAGCCATCTTGGACCAGAGTCCCGCATCTCACTCCCTCCTGACCAAGGTATTTCCAGGCTGCACAGTTCCCTGACTACATTCTGATATTCCCAGCAAGCCAGACTGCCCGAGCAGGCCAGCATCTGGACTTTGTTCATAGCCTCTGGAAAGGAAGCAGAGTAATTGCTAGCAGTTACAAGTTACCATTCAGCTCTTTATAAACCAGCACACTTATTCATAAGGTGAAAACAATATAGAGGAAATATATTAAAAACAATAAAAGAACCTACACGCATGCTAAAAAGTTTATCCAGGTCACCCCAACTCCAGCCTTGGGTTCTGGTAGGAGTCAGTCTTTCAAAACCCACAACTGGGCTTTCCCCATCATTACAAGTTCATAATTGTCTCAGACTGGACAGATCAGCCTGTTTCTTTTATGGCTCGGGCTTCTGATTGCCAGCCTCTGGGAACAGCTAATCCGCAGACTGTCACCCTCTCCTCAAATGTTGCTTCTAAAGGTTGGGATTTTGCATGACCCCAGGGGTGGGGAATTTTTGCATTAACCTCTCTGTAGATATTTCCCCAGAAATCTACTTTGCACTTGTTCCAAAAGTTCATTCCTGCCTTGCTCGGTGTAGTCCTTTGAACTCCCAGAATTCTCATCACATCTCTTCTCCCACCTCTCCCAGAGAGATTAAATACAATCCCACGAAGGTTTTTCGAGGATATTGAAGGAAATTGCCATCTCTCTCACATCTCCTTAAACCTCAATCTTGATTTAATGTCTAACTTCAGATACACTTGAACTTGGTAACTGCATTGTATGAAGGACTATTTGTTCATTGACAAACGACAAATACCAGAGCTACCAAACAAATTCAGTTTGTTTTTTCTTTGCTTTCAAAAAGTGTGAACTATTAAAATATCCTAATACAGTTTTAAAATTGGGAAGGATTCATCCTTTGAATGGATTCAGATTTCTCTGCTAAAGACTAGCATATTGCACATGATTCCTTGGGGAATCCATACTGTCGATCCAAACTTGCTTGCTACAAAAATGTACGATCTATTACTGGTAATAGATAATGATGGAGGGAGAATATCAGGGAAGGAGCCAGTAAACTTGGAGTCAGCCACAGTGCATCCAGCCCTGTGCAAAAGTATATATGAGCTATTAAGTCCTACTGAAGTTCTATTTTGAGGGCTTAAATGGAGACTAGACCTGTTGCTGACTGACTCCACACATCAATTTCACACTGGAAGAGCCCTTCTACAGCCATCGTCACGGTGGTATGTGAGCACCTCCCTATAACACATTAAATGGCAACTGTCACCTGTGATTCATTCTCTTACCCTCTCCTCAGGGAGCGTAAGTCACATGAGGCTCTTTAAAGATGAATTAGCTTTATCTGTTCTCTTTGAATCTCTAAATCGGGTTTTTGGGTTTCCAGTAAACTTTTCCATTTAGTGGTCCGGGACTAATGATCATAAGGGAAAATATTCAGTCTCTCCTCTCTGGAGAGTTAAAACATCAGTCTTAATTATTCCATCATGAGGTCTGAGAATAGAAGCTGAATGCCTGTCTCCATCGTGATAGTGTGTTGCACAATCTGAACAACTGAACTGGTCAGATAAAATGTTGTTTTTTAGTAAATGTGTGACTGTCCCTTGTGGATGAGCTTTTCCTGAACAGGCCTCTTTAGCTGGTGTCTCTGTAGGAGATCCTGTTCTCCGTACTGGCAAACCCCTCTCAGTGGAACTTGGCCCTGGCATTATGGGAGCTATTTTTGATGGTATCCAGAGGCCTCTGACAGACATCAGCACTCAGACCCAAAGTATCTACATCCCCAGAGGGGTCAACGTGTCAGCTCTGAGCAAAGACCTCAAATGGGACTTTTCACCTTCCAAAAACCTGCGGGTAGGCTATGACACAGCTGCCAAAAATCCCCCAGGCACATTGCAGTGTGGGGAAAGAATGTGCAGAGTGATGGAATTGTGAGTCACATTTTCAGATGCATTGTGTCCATGAAACAGAAGTCCAGCGCGCTTGAGGGTGGGCACAGTGGTGGATTAAGGCAAAGGAACTATGGAAGAGCAGTGAATGTCTGTACCATTGATATGATGCTAGGTGGCGCTGTTGGTAAATACAGCGGTACTTATTAAACTGGATGTCTTTATAATAGAGAGTTAATGGGAACACACTGGGTGTAGCAAGCAGAAATTGCAATATCTGTAATGCATTCTCTTTCTGGGAGAGGTGGTGTATCTCTGCAAATGGAATACTTCTAGCCAAGTTATTTTGTTGACCCTGAAGACAACCTCGTTGCTGAAACGTGAGACCTTTGATCTGATTGCTTTTCTTCTAGTACAAGTACCTTACTTTCCAGTTCCTACCAATTGGCTCATTCCATCTCTACTGTACTCAACAAGTTAGTCTGGCTGATGGGTAGAGAAGAGGCCAGGGAATCTCCAGTACTAGTAAACAATCACACAGCTGCCTGAGCCTTGTAAGCTGCACTGCATAGAATGGTTGCTGTTCCTGTATAGGTTGATAGCACATTTCTAACAGGGCTGGCACAGTGCTAGTAAAAGATACAAACCGGCTACTGTGCTGTTCCAGTGCATTACACAGGAGACAATCGGGATGCTAGATTTAAGGACTATTTTATAAAGCCTCGTGTGTCTCTCTCAAAGTGAAGCTTTCTTTTTTATGACTAAAGGAATACTTTCTTCTCCTGGTCCTAGGTTGGCAGTCACATCACTGGGGGAGATATTTATGCACTGGTGAATGAAAACTCCCTTATCAAACACAAAATCATGTTGCCCCCGCGGAACAGGGGTACAGTGACATATATTGCGCCACCAGGGAACTACGACACATCAGTAAGTTTTCCAAACGGTGCTGGCTGGTGCATTCCATGCTCTTCCCCAGAAGGTGCGTGTGTACCTCTTCTGTGTCCTGCAACACCAGCCAAAGGGTATTTTATGCAGCTGGTATTGGAGATACAGGTCATCTACTGCCAACTTGCCAACAGCGATTACTCTAATACCTTGTGAAATCAAACTGCTCTGTATGGTGAAAACTCAGCCTTGCTCATGTGCATCAGCAGATGCCATTTAAGTACACCATGTTTGCCACCCCACTGTGGATGGTCCTGCAGTGTCCCAAGTATATGCAGAATCAGCAATGGCATTTTCTTTAGCTACTGGGGGTCATGATTTATTTGATGCTTTATGCTGTCCCTTGATTTCCCTGACATATTGTACATACAGGAAGTGGGCTTCCTGCAGGCAGTGGTAGTACATTGAGGTGCCTGGAAAGCCTATGGCTCTAAAGAATACCTAGTCATTAATGGTGTGTATTGCTGGTGGGATCCTGTGTAGGACTGTGAGAATGAGAACTTTCACATTTCCCCCAGTGTCCAGCTGTCTGCTTACTCCTGTTTGTCTGCTGCCTTCTGGTAGGATGTTGTCTTAGAGCTGGAATTTGAAGATGTGAAGGAGAAGTTCACTATGGTCCAGGTCTGGCCTGTACGTCAAGTCCGTCCCGTCACTGAAAAGTTACCAGCCAACCATCCCTTGCTAACTGGCCAGCGGGTCCTTGATGCACTTTTCCCGTAAGTACCACCTGGGGTTCTGCAAGGCTTGGTTCTGATCTTTGTACAAGAACTCCTTTAAGAGGAGTGGAAAATATATATAAATCTTCCATGCCCCAAAGCAGCATCCCAAAAATGGCGATGCAAGTAATTCGTAGGAGTCCCTGACAAAAGCGTAATCTCTCAGTGCACCAAAAGGAGGAGGAAAATGTCATCATAAAACAGGCCTAGGAAATACTATCACTGGGGAATCTCCAAGTTTAAATAATCAGAGTTGAAGGTCTTGCTTTGAGTGATAACTGTTATACAAGGGCCTACATTTTCCAAATCGGAGGCCTAAAATTAGGCACCTACAGCTCCCAGTGACTTCAGAGGCTTGGCACCTGTGAAAACAGACCACTTATTTAGGTGCCTACGTATGGATTTAAGTGCCTATCTTTAGGCATCTAAGCTTGACCCTTTTCCCTTAATGTCTCATGTCACTTCTCTCCATGATGCTTCTAAGTTGGAGGTTCTCAGCCTGTTCATTCCTCTTGTTTCACTAACGGAGATATCTATTTTCGGGGGTACTGAACCTATAAAAGTCCAGCCATTGCCCCAGCACTAGCTAGTTACTCCAGGAACTACACCGTGGTAGGTGCTGTTGGTGTAGGGGAGGGACAGCCTGTTCCCTTTGTTCCGGCTTGTTGAAACACCTCATACGCTCATGACATGGAACATTAAACCTGCCTCCTTGTGCCTGCTTTGCCTTCACTTAGGCAAGTGAAGTGAGATGGCCTCCGAGTGCTGAGAAGAAACTTATTCCAATATACAAACAGGACAACACTTTCTTCTGTCTGAGTTCAGTATAAACCAGTCTGGCTCTTCTTTACTCAGGTGTGTACAGGGCGGTACTACTGCTATCCCTGGGGCCTTTGGCTGTGGAAAGACTGTGATCTCGCAGTCTCTCTCAAAGTACTCCAACAGTGATGTTATCATCTATGTGGGCTGTGGAGAACGAGGAAATGAGATGTCTGAAGTACTCCGAGATTTCCCAGAGGTCAGTATGGGAGACGAGGATTCTTTTCAAACGTTCCTGGGAACAGAGCTGTTTTATGTGTCTTTGTTGTTATGGTGGCTTTGAAACACTAGATACTGTCAGACCCTCAGCTGTTGTGGACCTCATTTCATGTACCTCCATGTGGACACCATGTGGCAATGTTGATCTATGTTGTGCTACAGTAAGAGCTGTTGCTGATCCAGCCAGGGAAGGACTTCAGTTTAGGAGCTCTCAGAACTAACACTGATATGTTTTTTTTCTCTAACTGTTTTAAAACAAGTCCAAAATAATAGACAAAATTACATAAACATTGAGGTTTTAGTTGCACCCATGAAGAAAATCTTTCCAAGAGCTATTTGAACTCTGCCCCTTTGTACATATATACTAATTTTGAAGTAATTGAGAATGTAGATGCTCAGCACTTCTGAAAATCACAAACCCCCTAGCATCTGATATAATACGGGCAGTGTGACAATGTGCTCTTCAGTGCTTCTTTCTTCATAAGGGGAAAGTGAAATCCCTGTCTGACTGTTATTGGCTAGCCTGGGTCTCATTGCCTAGGGTGTGATTATGTAATGAAAAACTTGTGCGTGATTTTTAAATCTAAACCCTGATGTAGCATTAAGAATGTTTTTCACATCAATTTATTAACTTGACCACTGTGGTTCTTTCTTATAGCCTTATGTTTTCAAAGCAATATCTGTGCAGTTCCCTGCCACCAGCCCCATCCATCTCTATTGTTGGAGAGTTGAATCAGTCCTTTCTGGGAATGCAATAGTAGGGAGGAGAGATGTGCATCCTGGGAGAGTTAGCTTCTTTTAGAAATTACAGAGCATGTTGGACAAACATGTAAATAGATTCTTCACTGGCCTCAAAGGGAGAGGCTGAGGAAGAGTGTTTGTTTAATTAAATTCACAAAGACAATACGCACATCATTTCCCTCACAAGTCTCTACTGAACAGAAACACTGCTGATGCTAAGATAAGCCAAGAAAATGGCAAACATAAGAATCAGAGGGCAATAATATAGCAATACTGCTCATCTAGCATGTTTACAGGACATGGTCTGAGCGCAGGAGTGAGGCCTGGGGCCAAGAGTTCTAATCCCACCTCATGCTCTAGGAAGTCATTTAATTTTTCTGCCTCAGTTTCCACATCTGCTTATTATCCACATAGCCCTAGTTCCAAAGTACAATTGTTTTTACACTATTTTGAAGGTGAACATTTTTATTAAAGTGCTTCATGGTATTGATCCAATTATGTACTTTTATTTACTTCTAGTAAATCTGTCATCCCCTTTTCAAGTGGGCAAACCGAAGCGCGCAAATTAAGGGATTTACCCAAAGTCACTTGGGTCTTGGCAGCAGAACAGCATATAGAACTCACGAGCCCTGAGTCCAATCCCCTGCTCTAGTTGTTAGACCACTTTTGAGGGCAGATGCTCTTGGACTGGGGTTTTTTCAGGCACAGGAGTGTAGGGATAATCACTGTAGTTTAATACAAGATTTATGTGCTGTTTGTCTTGCCTTTTTAGCTCACAATGGAAGTTGATGGCAAGGTAGAAAGTATTATGAAGAGAACAGCCCTAGTAGCAAATACCTCCAACATGCCTGTCGCTGCCAGAGAGGCCTCTATTTATACTGGTAAGAATTACAGAAGAAGTAAAGGCTACCTGGGACAGGTGTCCTCTTGTACTCTGGTATTTCCAGATACAGATGTATTCTCTACTCACTAACTCTGCTTAGTTTCAGAAACTGATCTCTCTAAACCTTCCTTACCCAGTAGTTGTGTAGTAGTTTGATCTCCTCTTAGACATACACTGCCAAGGAATTGCATTTGCCATTTTAATCCTTGTTAGTAGAGTGGATTTTTTGTCAGGTCTGATCCTGTAGTTGTGTGGTATCAACTCTGGAAAGCTTAGCTCATTCTTGAGAGTCTCAGTTCTTGATTCTGGAATACAGCCATCCACCTTTTTCTCTCTTTACGTTGCTGGCTTCCCCCATAAATTGGTGGGATGAATGTTATTCCCTTTGTCTTCCATTAGAGAGGTTTTTTAAAATACAAGCTGTCCCACTGAATGCTGTCAAATGGTTGAAACAAAAATCTGACCTCCCTTAATGTTGTTGTTGTTATCTGCCATTTCGGAAACCAAAGGATGCATCCTATTAGCTTTAAATCCCCTTCTTTACTGTAAAGGACTGTTCTAAAGCTGCACTGTGTATTATGCTGCCGCAGAGGCAACCTTTCAAAAGAAGCACAGTTAACTAATGGCACAGCTCTTGAATCTCATTGAGGAGAAGAACAAGAATGGGGCACAGTCACACATGGCTCACCAAGAGGGGAGCAAATCTGTTCAGCAAATAGGAGCAGAGAGGAAGAAGAGGCCAAAGCAGTGAAGAAACTCTTGGGAGTCCAAACGGAATAACTTTCAGCCTCCATTGTCACCAGAGTTTACATGAGTATTTAAGTGTTACTTGAAAATGCTTCCTACCCTTCTAGGAAGGCGTGTGAGCCAGAATGCCCATCTGAACTGTAACTTTCAGTGTGTTCTTCCCTTTGTTCTAGGAATCACCCTGTCTGAGTATTTCCGGGACATGGGCTACCATGTGAGTATGATGGCTGACTCCACTTCCCGATGGGCTGAGGCCCTTAGGGAAATTTCAGGGCGTTTAGCTGAAATGCCAGCTGGTAAGTAGTCTTCGTTCCTGGTGTCCAGCCATGGGAAGTCTTCCTGTAGAGGCTGTGCCGTCACATGACGTGGTTTCTCTGTGGTGTTTGCAGACAGTGGCTATCCAGCTTATCTCGGTGCCCGTCTGGCCTCGTTCTACGAGCGAGCTGGCCGAGTGAAGTGTCTGGGGAACCCTGAGCGGGAAGGGAGCGTCAGCATTGTTGGGGCGTAAGTACTGAACCTTTCAGTGTTCTCTGGATTGCAGCTCTTTGGGGTGGGGGGAAGGGAGCAACGGTCAGGTGCTTCCCAGACAGACAAGTAGAAGTGTTCCCTGCCCTGAGGAACTCCCGGTCTAAGGACAGACTGACAGGTAAGCAGAGTGTGTGGGAGGGAGGGGAAGGTAATATGCCTGTCAATAGAATTCACTGAGTGGCACGGCAGAAGTGGGCCTTCAAGAAGGACTGAAATGTGGAGAGGATACGGGGCCTGTGAGTATGTGCAAGGAGCAGCATGGATGGAAGAAGGTATGTGGGTGATTGTGAGAAGCTGGCACATGAGAGGCTGAGGGTGGGAACACAGGCAGAGCCGAGAGGCCAGTGGGGGCAGGACAGGAACATCTTGTGATGTGAGATGGGGAGTTGGGGACCAGAGTTATGGAGAACTTTGATAGTGGTGACAAACTGCTTGAAAATCCTTCTGACTCCCCATCCATTACGGCATTAAGCTGAGGGAGCGGAGTGACCTGATCAGAATGACAGGCAAGGAAGGTGATCGTCTCTGCAGCAGAGACGTTGAAGAGAATGAGCACATAGGCCCTGACACTTGGACAGGAAGAGATGCTGCAGACCTTTGTGAGAGCAGTTTCTGTAGAGTGAGGCAGTAGCTGTAGAGAGGGAGAGAGATGGGCTGGCAGCTGTTCCAGTGTGTCATCAGGAAGGTAACTTTCACTAGACTTGCAGAAAGGTCTCTGATTTCTTCTGTGCTCGATGTCCCAATAACTGTCATTCATATACCTGTCTGAGGTGCTGGAAACCTTTAAAAGCAACGTCACATGCTTGTCTGACAGTGATAGATGGTTCTGCTGTCTTCCAGTGCCCACCCATTGCTCTGGGAGGTCTTACACAAATGAAAATGTTCATCAGTCATCCATCTGTATAATGACCTGGTGTTACAATGTGTAGGGCATGATATTGACCACTGCAAGAATAGACATCTGATGCTGTGACAAACCACTTTAAATCCTCTGGGCCCCAGGCAATCTTGAGAGAATCCTCACTATTTTTTCCTCCCACACCTTATCCTCAGCACAGGAAGCCCTGGGTCACAGCCTCGAGCTGTGAGGCTGGAGTTGGGATGTCATTTGGATCATCTCAGCTAAATAACGACAGTAGAACCTCACAGTTACAAGCCTCTCGGGAATGGAGGTTGTTCGTAACTCTGAAATGTTCGTCACTCTGAACAAAATGTGATGGTGGTTCGTTCAAAAGTTGACAACTGAACATTGACGTCATACGGTTTTGAAACTTTACTGTGCAGAACAAAAATGCTTTTAACCATCTTAATTTAAGTGAAACAAGCACAGAAACCATTTCCTTATCTTGTCAAATCTTTTTTAAACTTTCCCTTTATTTTTTTTAGTAGTTTACATTTAACACAGCACTGTACTAATTTATTTGCATTTTTTTTTTTTTGTCTCTGCTGCTGCCTGATGGTGTGCTTGTTCTAAATGTGGGGTGTGGTTTACCGGTCAGCTTGCTACTCTGGTGTTTGTAACTCGGAGGTTCTGCTGTAGACCCAGTGTAACTGTATTGTATGGCCTGGGGTTTGGAAATGGATAGATGGGTATGGATACACAGCAGGGCAATGTTACTTGCAGTGGAAAGTGGTAATTGGTCCCAGATTTGGACTTTGTGCTCAGGAAAAGTGTTTGTTTCTCTCCAGATTTCGTTATTGACTTCTAAACACATTGTTGGGACCAGAGTTCAGAATCTATGTCCTGCTGCCTGCTTTGAAACCTTAAGTCTTGATTGTTGAATCCTATTCTGTACCAAGAATTGGGAAGGCCTGATGCTGCTAATGTTGGATTAGGAAAATGTGACTGTTCATCACGGGTAAAGCCAGTCAGAATACTCCTCCTCTTCCTGTATCCTCTGACTTTGGTTTAAAAGGATCATGACATTTTGTTGAAAGGAAGAGGAGGGTGGCAAACCTGGCTGCTACTGGTATTGAGCCTGTGGTATTGGGTTTGGACCTTTAACTTAGCTCTGCTCCACCGCTGCTGATCCCTGCTTTTCCTTTCTCTCTTCCTGCTCAGTGTATCTCCCCCCGGTGGGGACTTCTCGGATCCTGTCACATCTGCCACTCTGGGCATTGTTCAGGTACGTGCTACCTTGTTGCAGTCCTGTGTTGAAGCCTTACTTATTCCCCTAGTTACTCTACTAGGATTTGAAATGAATACACTGCACCAGAAGTGCTTGCATGTACAGTGACTGCTGTGGTGTGAATAGCGTGGTTTGTGGGAGGTGGGTTTTGTAAGGGTTGTTGGAAATGTTCTTGCAGCATCAAGACCTGCCCCTGGGTAAGATGTTCCCTCAGGCCTGATGCAGCTGGAATTCATTGGGAAGTGGGGAGGAAGCGCAGCTGTCCCATCCCCGTGTCATATCCTCCCCACACTGACACACACACGTTCATCTTGGCTGATTCCCCAGGAGTATTATGTCCCCCTCAGAGAGCAAAGGCAAGGATGGCAGCCTTCTACTAGGATGGAGAGAGAGGGGGCTGCATCCCTAAGGGAAGGCGCATTGAGACTTGGACTGCTTTCTATAGGAGTCAGGCCTAGAGGTGAACCTACAGCATAGCTGTGTTTTGGGAAGAGATGTTGATTTTAGGTATTGGCACTTGGTTCTGTAGTTTGACAACAGGGCTGGAATCTAGCCTGTGCAAGACAATCCCTGCAGCCTGACACTGGGGTAATAGTCAAAATCCTCTGAGTTTGGAGCTGGGATCCACCATCACGAAATGAATCCAGCTCAGTGCATCGCTTGAGTTCATTTTGTGTGGGAGGAGGGTCTCTTACTGTCTCAGGGCCTTTGGCTATGGTCCAGTTAGTGTGGGGGGATGAATGATTTCTCTCTTAAGCCTCTGTCTGGAGGGTCTGGATGGCTTTTGCTCTGCTCATTGTGCAGAAATGTGTGGGAGTTTGACCATCTTCAGTTAATAACTTGGCTTCTGCTGGGAAGGAAACACATGAATCTGTTTGGATTTGGCAGGTGTTTTGGGGCTTGGATAAGAAGCTGGCTCAGCGCAAGCATTTCCCGTCAGTCAACTGGCTGATCAGCTACAGCAAGTACACCCGGGCCCTGGATGAGTATTACGACAAGCACTTCACTGAGTTTGTCCCCCTGAGGACAAAGGCCAAGGAGATCCTGCAGGAAGAGGAGGACCTGGCTGAGATTGTGCAGCTTGTGGGGAAGGTGAGCAATGAGCGCTCTGAGTGAGGGGAGGGAGGGAAATATGGTGTCTTAGCGAGACCTTCCAAAGAACTAGTCTGCCTCCATTTCACTGCTCCTGACATGGACTACAGACAGTATCCGAGGAGAGATGGGGCTAGTGCTAGGCGCAGAGTATGTGGATATTGGTGTGCAGGCACTGACACCTGGAGGGAAGGCATTAAGAGTTTAAGAACATAAAAAGGCCATAATGGGGTCAGACCAATGGTCGGTCTAGCCCAGTATTCTGTCTTCTGACAGCAGCTGGTGCCAGATGCTTCAGAGGGAAGAAATTTTGAAGAACAGTGATTTGTCTGCCACTAGCTGTACTTAATTCAGCCCTTTCAACTGCTCTGTCACTGGAACCAAAAAGCAGCCCTTAGAATAGTCTAGAAATAGCAGAAACCCCTACACCAGCCACCCATGAGTACACTTGTGAAACAATTGGAAAGCAAGCATGACTGTAGTGCACTTCTTGTTTGTAAAGGAAAATGTTCTGGATGCAGTGATCCTGACCTGATATTTGTTTCCCCTATCTCCTAAACAAGAACTGCAGATTCAGGCTCTAATAAACGTTGAAAAGTTTTGCTGTCACTTCTTTCAGTGCCTCTGTCCTCTGGGGAAATGCCAGTTCATAGCCATGCAGCAGTATGCTTGTACTTAATGCTGCTTGTAGTCTACTGGTGGCTGGTTGAATAATTAGTTTGTATCAGTGAATTGGAAATGTGCAAAAAAATGAATTTGTTTTATAGTGATCTGAAAGGTGGGGGAGGCAAGCCGTGTGCCTGTAGATCAGGGGTGGGGAACCTTTTTCCTTCCAAGGGCCATTTTTATATTTATAACTTAATTCGCGGGCCATGCTGCCGATTCCGCCGCCAACTTCCCCCCCGCCGCCGAATTCCCTCCGAATTCCCCACCCCACGCACCGCTGCCGAATTCTCCCTGCCGCCGAAAAGGGGCAAACGGCGGCAGGGTTTCGGCGGTGGGCACTGCCCCCCTCCCTGCCGCTGTGAAACCGCACCGCTGCCGACTCCTCCTCCCGCCGCCGAATTCACGCCGAATTCCCCGCCATCGCCACTGAATTCCCCCCCGCCGCCAGACCAAATGATTTCATGGGCCTTATTATACAGCCCGCGGGCCGGACCAAATGATTTCGCGGGCCTTATACGGCCCGCGGGCCGGACGTTCCCCACCCCTGCTGTAGATGAAGGTGATGGTGTAAACAATTAACTGGTATCATGGGTCTAAGCGGAGTTAGGGAACCAGCACACAGTGCTCCTACATACAGGACTTGGCACCAAACTAAATTTGGACTTTGCCTTCTAGGCTTCCTTGGCAGAAACAGATAAAATTACCCTGGAGGTTGCCAAATTGATCAAAGACGACTTCCTGCAGCAGAATGGCTACAGCCCTTATGACAGGTGAGGGCCGGGAGGCTGTGTGCTCCCCATTCATTCTTCCGTGTATTATGTTCAGATGAAAATTGTATTTGGGAATAGCATTCAGTCTGATGTGGCAACAAGGACCTTTTTCCATGTTGATCCAAGAGATACTCTTAGGAAAATGCAGCCATTGGCTCCATGTTATCAGAGGGGCACAGTACACAGACTCCTTCTGGCCCCATGGTAGGTCTTGGCTATATTGATAGTTTTTCCAGAACCTCCCATCCCCAGCATTCTGTCCACTGAATTGAGCACTGTTAATAAACCAGTGCTATGAGCGAGCCCTTCACCTCAATAAACTAAATCCATCTGGAAAGGGAGAAAAGGACCATTTAGTCTGAACAGATTTTTTCCCCTCCCCAACAAGAATCTCTTTTGCTTCAGTAGGCCCCATTGATGTGTGTCCGGGGAGGGTCATGAGAATCCGGTTAAAGCTACTTAGTCTCATTATCACTGCACAACTCTAGCCCATCTACAACTTTTCTTAACTTCCTCTTATAGCGCCTCCTCCACCTGGTGCTCCACTGTCTTCCCTTTCAATGGCTCCTCTTGCCTCCTTTGTACCCTGTTTCCATGCCACATGTTGTGTCTGGAACCGCCTTCCGGGGACTTCTTCAGCCTTCCTCCCTCCACCCCCCGAACTCCAGACTTTGCTGTGCAGTGAAGCATTCTCCCTCCGATGGGCGCCTTGCTTGCAGTGCTCTGTCGTAGCTGCTTTGCCTTTAAACCAAGTTTTGGGCAGGGATTGTGTTTGCTATGCTCACCCACTGCATAGTACAACAGTGCACTACATAATGTGGCATTTCCGTGGTGGTATCTGTCTGGTAAGAGCACCCCACTTGCTTTGCCTGGTCTCTCACTGCTGAGTGGAGTGCTGGTGTCGTCGGACCACTCCCTGTGCTGCCAGGCCATGCAAGGAAACACACTGGATCTGCCATTCCTCCAAACCACACTGGATCTAAGGGAGGTGAAGTGACAGGATGCTGTGGTGTTGCCATGATGCCAATGTGTGGTGACAATGGATCCATGCAGCTTGGAATTGTAATGCAGGGATCACACCATCATGCCAGGCCACTATTTTTAGACTCCAGCTCTGCTCCTGGGTGAAGATTTGCTACCAATGGGTCGTACTGTGAGAGATCTTGTGGCCGGTAGCAGGCACTTTGTCACTTGGCAGTGAGTGTATCAAAAGGGTTTTATGATGTGGCTTTATGGGGGGAAATAGGCCAGCACTCTTAGACTCCCACCCACCGAAGGAATCCAGCCTCTGTGAGAGGATTATGTTAGTCATGAAGGCCGGCACAGCTCTCACTTCATTAAAGATATTCTCAGCTGTTATACAGCCTAGGAAAGTCATTAGTTGTCTTGTTTCCCTCAGGTTCTGTCCTTTTTATAAGACCGTGGGGATGCTTTCCAATATGATTGCATTCTACGACATGGCACGCCGAGCTGTAGAGACCACAGCCCAGAGTGACAATAAGATCACATGGTCCATCATCCGAGAGAACATGTCTGAAATCCTCCAGAAACTTGTTAACATGAAATTCAAGGTATGTCTGTGAGGAGACAGATGCAGTAGGGCATTGGCTCCCTGGCCTCTCTGTATGGCCAGCTGCTGCATTGAAATAGGGAGATTGGCATTGCTTTCCTAAGGAGACAAAGTCCTAGGAAGCCTCCAGTGCATCTACAAAGCCACTAACCTGACTTGCCTGTAAACATTTTTCATATATGAGGAGAAATGGCTCCATAAGCAGAGATGTAAAAAGCTTCTATGTTTGTCGCACAGCCTAATCAGCACTCGAATACATGGTCCTGGTTCTCTTAGCTGAGAATTGCCCTGGTGGACGAGTACAGAGAAAGTAGCTATGTAATGAGGTCACACCCCACCAAATGGCCTTGGGCCAGAGGTCCCCAAACTGAGGAGGTGCGTCCCCCTAGAGGGGAATGGAGGAATGTTCGGGGGGGGTGGCAGGGTCTGTGTCAGCCCCCACGGGGGAGGGGGAAGCTGGGGCTGGGTGGCGCTCCCTCCCTGCCCTGCTATGCCCCGAGCTCTGCTCTGGTCCTGCTCCACCAGTCATGGCCCTGTCCCCATCACAGCCCCAGGCCTCGGTTTCCAGTCCTGTGGCTGCTCAACTTCTGGCCCAACCCCTTCATCCCCACACCCCTCTGTGGTGCCTGGCTTCAGCTGTGGGCCACCAGCTGTAACTGTGGCCTTGCTCTCATCTGAGGGGGGCAATGTAAAAAGTTTGGGGACCACTGCCTTGGGCACTGCTAGGTGGCTTAAGTCCAAAAATTAAAGTATTGTATTTTAAGTGTCTGACCAGAAACGTGTTCATGATTCATTAAAAACACATTTTCCAAATAAACATGCAACACACAATGGGTAATGTCCACACAACACACATTCAATCTGGAATGGAAAAGAAACAGCCATGAAAATAAAAAAACTCCTGAACAGGAGTCTGGTTCAAGAGAAGCACAAACCATTCTATTAGCATTTACATGGCCCACATCCCCCAGCTGGACATGAAGAGAAGTGTTGGGGGAACAGATTGAAAAGTGTGATCCATCTGCCTGCACACATCTGAGGCCTCCCTCAGTGTAATATCATAATGGACTGTGCAGTATTAAGGGAGAAGAGGTGAAGATCCAGTAGACCACTTTGTCCCAGCCTGTCCATTAAGTGGCTTCTCTATAGTAGAGGCCTTATAGCCTATCTTCATTGGGAATGTAGCTAGGGCCTTCAGAGGGTTCTCTGGGTAATGATGATAGCTCCGTTTCAGTGGAAAGGATTTTGTTTGGAATTAGGCCTCTAATTAGTGAGGAAGTTGAATCTTACATTGTGCTTGATTTTCATGCAACAGTTCCTCCTTCCATTTGGCTCTAGCTAGAGGGGAGATGGTATTTAGTCATTGTAACTCTTGTATCACATAGCATCACTGACTGCCAGTATAAGTATTAGCTCAATCCTTTCACACTTAGTTCTCGTCTGGGAAGTCTCTACAAAGCACAGGTCCAATTTCCTAGATAATGGCTAGGAAAGGCTATTGGATAATGGAGTTTTCTGCATATTAATTGTGCAGTATGTGGGAGAGGAGGAAGAGAGAGAAACCTGGCTGTCATTTAAAGAAGCTATAAACATCAGCTTTCTCCAGAGTGTAGTAAGCAGCTGTTAAGCCAGTGGCGAAGATTGTCAGGCTGTTTGAGTGAGCAGAGATTTTTCAAAACTAATTTTTTTCACTTGATGTGTTTTCAGGACCCAGTGAAAGATGGCGAGATGAACATCAAGGCGGACTATGCTCAGCTGTTTGAGGACATGCAGAATGCATTCCGCAGTCTGGAAGACTAGGCTTTGCCCCCATTCCAATTATCCCCTTCAGTTTAAATTTCTCATCTCAGCCCCTCTGCTTCCCTATTGTGCAAGACTGAAATGAGTACCTGAGTTATAACAGTCCTACATGTCCCTGTTCATACTCAGTAGATCTTTATAAAACATTCCTCTTAGTTTGTGTTTGGCCTCACTGTGTGTCTGAAATGGTGGGTGGAATTCGTGTGAATGGGCCTGATGGAGAGAATAAGGAACTGCGATTGTAAAGTTGTAGGGTGGGAGATTTTTATTTTCCCCCCTCCCAGGTAGATGTGATCTCTTCATAGCCAGGCTCTTGCTTCTCAGGGGAAGTAAACCAAAGGAGCTGTACTGGCAGAGGAGGTGCTGATCTTAGTGCAGGGATGTGGTACGTTGTGAGGTGGTGGTGATAAAGCTTTTAGCTAGGTGACTATCATGCAACAAATGGGCATTTCCCCTGCTTTGAAATAGGATATATTCAATTATTCCAATAATGAGTTGCTATGACTTATATCTATTCTATAAAATAGTAAATTCTTTGGTACAGTTCCCCTTCTAAACATCCAGCTGAGCCTGTTTTACAGCACGTGTACTGAAACACGGTAGTTGTGGAACTCTGCAAGGTGTTAATAGCTACTTTCACATGTTCCTCCTATGTGTCAGCCTGCATTTGAGAAGCAGCCTTTATTTAAATATTTTGCTAATATTTAAATAGGACTGTTGGACTACACTTTAAAAATCAAAGCCATAGCTGCTCAACTCTCAGCAGCAAGAATTTTATCCTCTTGCTTCCCCCTTCCACCAGAAAATGGCATGACGTTCAGCTGCTGCAGTGGGAGAGGCTGGCTGTAGCTTTATACTACAGAACAGGACACGCTGTGGTGATCCTCTTGTATGGACCAGACATCCAGTCCTGCCTAAGTGGCATGCTGCATGCCATAACATTTGCCTTTCAGTGCAATGTCCAGGTAACCTCCAACTTCCCCTTACGGTGTCTGAATTTGATTTGACTTGGTTAGCCAGTTGTGGCACAGAAGGTCTGTTGCAGAGGGAATGTTCAATGCTAAGCTTTCTTGTTGGAAGGTTCATTGTGCTGCCGAGAGACGTCTTTTGCACTGCAGGCAGGTGGGTGTTTTGTGTCCTCACAGCAGTGCGATCTGCTTCTTGGACTTGTTTAACGGCAGAGCTGATATGTGATGACAAAATACAGAGCAGCCTTTTCTCATTAACCTGCTAGAGCCAGTACTCACCATATTACTGCACATGGAGAAATTATTAAAGGAGGTGGCAGCCTTTTTGATCTTGTATTTCAGGAGGAGTTAAACACTTATTTTTGCCCCACATTAATCCAAGAATTATTCCAGCTAATGCCTTTTAAGCTATTTTTGCTGTGAAACAGTAACCACTGCACCTGGCACCTGTGTGGTGGCATGGTGAATATCAAGTGTTACCTCTAGGTCAATCTCTCCAGCGAGCTGCCATCTTTGAACAGCAATAGATCAAATTATACTTCTGCCTGGGTTATGCCAATTCACTGTCTGGCATGCAGCCTAGATGCAACTTTAAAAGGCTCTTCAAATACTAATCTCTGATCTCCCAAAATAAACAAATTGATACTTGACCTAGTGCTCGGTGGTGAATGATTGAGAGTTTACAGTTCATTTAACTTTCAGTGTATGCTGCTTATTTCCTCATTGTTCATACCCATCCCCAGTGTACTGTGTTTGTAGCATTCCATGCTAGGACAGATGTTCTATTTCTCTAAATTAATAGAGGATGTTATAAACTTTACAACATGTCTGAGATAATGCAGTTCTAATATTTATTGTGCTGTACCTGGCCCTAAACCGTGACCAGTTCAAAGAGTTGCAGATATATTTTTGTTTTGTCTTGTCTGTTTTCAGTGTTAAAATTCTGATGTTCATTCACTGCATTGCTAGGTTTTCCTGCATCCAGGTGGAAGGAATGAAAGAAGGGGTAAAAACCAAACTCTTCCTCCTTTCATAATGAATGTTGCTGGAAGTTGTGCAAACCTGTTCATCAATAAGAATAAAGTGGATTTAAAGTATTTGTGGGCTTTCTATTCATGGGCTCTTTCCTCCCTACACAATCAAAGCTACCTCAAGGAAGTTAAAGATTGAGCAAATTGTAAACTTCTATCCCACTGCACTACCGCTTTCAGCATCATTTTAGTAGGTGTTTAAGTTGTCTTTCAGAGCATCCTGTTGTATGGGTCTTAGCAGGAAAGAAATATCAAAAAAATGAATGTAAAACTGGCACAGACTATTGCTGTAAGAGCTAGAAAGACCCAGGGTTCTAGAAATACTATGAATCTTGTGATTAAGAGCATTTGTGATATTTTAAAGAATTGTGATTTTTTTGGTAATGTGACCAGTAGTAGTTAAATGCTTACAGGGATTCTGCTTGATGCTTGCCCTAGCAGATTAATGTTTGAAATCACTTTAATTTCAACTAATACTTACAAAAGCGCTTTCCCCCCCACTGTCTTTCCTTCAATGCACAATTTCAAGAATGTCTATTGTGCAAATGGCTGCCTAGTTTTGCTCTGGCCAACTCCCATAAGAAGGGATGGGGGGGACCTGCTCCCTAAAACTCTTGGCAGATCTAGTGTAACTTCTTCCCAAGTATTTAGCCCTTTTCTTTAGAAAAGTGAATCCGTGCAAATCCAATGGTGAAAGGTTTCCTAAAGACATGACTGACTAGTGATCTTTACAGCCACCCGTGTTAGCCTTTAGCATCTGAAATCCAGTCTCGGCGTTTGAAAGAGGCTGTTCCCTGTGCCCTTAGTCACATCATACACCTTCATTTCTAGAGCTATGAAATGGGTATAGCTATAACTGCTTTAATATAATCCATGCATATTGATCAGTACAGGCCCTGGCTTATTTGGACAATTGATCCCTTCTTAAACAATAAAATGTGCTGGGTTCATCCATAACAACTGGGGCTCTACTTCTGCACCAGAAGCTTGAAGCCTATCACTTCTGACTTTTACCCCCACATAACTGCACTTTCAAAAATGGCTGCTATCTTTGTATTGGTGCAGGACCCGAGATCAGGACTTCATTGTCAGTACCTAGCACAAGACCTGCGCTGCTTCCAGGAGCTTACAATTCTGTAAGGGAGTGAAGCCACTAGATACCCTTTGCAAAGATGGCCCTACCACTATCCACCTGACAACATAGGGCCACCCTCTTCTCCAAGGGCAGCTTGGCATCACTTTCTTTGCTAAGGACAGTCTTCAGATGGCCATTTTGGGGAGATCTCACACTTGAGGGCAGTTAGGGGCTCCCTCCCATTGAACTGTGGGTGCTGGTGGATGTTGAAATTTTATATTTGCCACTCTTGTGTCAATATCTGCTGAAAGAGAAACTTATGAAGCATGAAAGACCTTTTAATAGTCATTGGAGCAGGAAGAGGGGACTCTGGGTCTCCCACATGGATGCCCTAACAGCAAGCTGTAGAGTCATTCTCACTCCTCGGGCCCAATGTTCCACAGTGAAACAGCTTCAAGAGGAGAGACTGAGGCAGACCTACAACAGAATATCTCCTAGGTCAGTAATCACTTATCACACCCCAGAGAGAATTTAAACAGGGGTATCTCACCTTTCTCCCCATCAGGCCAAGGACAGAAGTGAACCTCACATCCCCAATGAGTGCATTAACCACATGGCTAAACGTGAAGGCAGTGTTGGAATTATTTATGCAGGGTACTACCATGACCCTAATTTAACCATAAATTCCTTTAAGTCCAAAGGCTAACTGGTATTTTATACAATTGCTCTGAACATACGCCTCCCCCTCCATGCCCTGTTCCAGTCATAAGCCCGTAGCACTCAGCATGCATTCCCTTTTCAGAACACTGCATAAATGTTCATCTCACAGCCGACCTTTGGAACACTTTACCAGATGTTTTGCAAGACCATAGATACGACTAGATGAACTTTATTACCACTTGTAAGCTCAATGACCAGCAATATTTCACCAATTTTTTTAAAAAAGATTAGTGAATTTTTTTCCATTCATTCATATAGCTCTCCAAATTTATGAAATATAGAAAGTCCCAAGGAGATTCATCCAGCCCATCTTAAACAATTCCCTTGCACTAATGCATGAGTTCATAAATACTAGAAGATTGTGCTACAATTATACGTTCTAGTAGTGCCCAATTGTCCTCATGCAACATCCAGCCTGCAGGTGGAAAGCCTGCCTCTGTCTAGCACCAACTTAAAGGCAAACACACAAGCAGAACCAAGGATTTGTATAGGCCCTCTACACAAAGCAACAATTTAAATATTTCTTAACAAAAGAGATTTAAAAAACAAATTCAGAAGATTTTATCCATGAAACATAACCAAGACAAATATTGGTCTCAGAAACAAGATAGTGTAGAAAAGTGCTCCAGGATCTTCACCTGTGTACACAGATGAACAGATATGGAATAACAACATGCAGATGTTCAAGTAGTTCCACTACATCACAGAAGGGTGGTATCACCTCTTGCTAAAGAACTGCAGTCACAGACAGCGTTGTGGCAAGCAGAAAGAGGTGACTGCCAACCACAGCAATACACTATAACTGGCTTCAGTTCTCAAAGAATCTCTGGAGAGTCACTAACGCCAGAAAGCACCAGCAGCAAAATTCACGTTTTGGCAGTTTGGAATCCAGAAATCGGCAGCGCTTTCATTTCATCCACCCGACTCTTGTGAATCTGGAAGGCAGGGGTCACCCAGCGCCCACACGAACACTGTTCACCACGCCAACTGAAGGAGCCCAACTTCGAAGTGCATTTGGGGCACAGAAGCTGCAGTGAACATAAGCAACCAGATATGAGGTTCTTTCAAACTCAGTTTCCCTTTTCAAACTTCAGGAATAAAACTCCTAGCGAGCAGTTATGTTTAGAAAAACATCCAATCTTTATTAAAAATTGTCAGGGATGGAGAATCCACCACAACCCTTGGTAAACTGTTCCAGTAGTTAAATTACCTTCATTGTTAAAGATTTACACCTAGTCTAGTCTGAATATGTCTAGTTTCAACTTCCAGCCACTGGATCATGCTGTAATTTTCTCTGTAAAACTGAAGATCCCACTGTTAAATATTTATTCCAATGTAGGTACTAACAGACTAATCGAATCCACAAAAATCTCCTCAGATTAGAGGATCATGCTTTACATGTCCAACAAGACTACTGAAATCTAGCCACTTCAATACAATAAAGGAAGAATTCTTCAATTCTTTCATTTTGCAGAACACCTCAAGACACCACCTGTTTTGCCTGGTATTCAGAACATTTTGGGCCGGATTTACAGGAGCATTCAGAAACCAGAAAAGAGAGGTCATCTCCTCGTTAGCACTGAAATGAAATAGCCAGATTTTAAGAAGTTCTCAATATTTAACATTTACCATTGTTCTCAATTATCGCTGATGGGTCTTGAGCACTTAAATGAAGTGACTAGATTTTCTGGTGCCTAAATGGGAGTTGAGCTCGTCTGAAGATCTGGCCCTTTATTTTGCAGACCACCAGAAAGGGCTCTATGGACCACAGTTTGAGCACTTCTGCAATGAAGCCTCATTGTGTAAGAACTAACCCAAAACAATCTACACAGTGGAATGCAGTTGTATAAATAGCAGAGGACAACAATAATTAAGACAAAGTTGGGATTCTAAAGGAGATGATTTAGGGAGATAGAAAAAGGCTACTCCTGATGGCAGAAGGGTTTTGCACTTACAGAAGTGAGACTGTTTGAAATGACCAAGAGATGGAGGTGGCACATGAACATGCGTGGGGAGAGAGTGAGTCCATTAGATCAGACTGGGAAAGTCCACAGAAAGTTTGGAAGACAAATGGGGAAATTCTGAAATGAAATTGAGCAGGGACTCTCTGTGGATAGAGTAATATGGTCACACTTATCTGGAATGTGGCAAGAATGAGGCAGCATAACTGCAAAAACTGAGATTTTGGGAGGGCAGATGAGAGCTGGGAAGAGTCTTTTGGCAGAAGTGGAGCTGAGAGAGCAGCAAACAGATGGTTTAACTCAGCTTTACAAAACTGTCATGAAGACGCACCAGTCCAGGCATCAAATCTACTTATGTGTTCTTCATTTTGGTGATAATTGGAAAAAAAACCTAGATATGCTTGTTCAACAAAACAAAATCCACAACCTCTAAAGGTGAAATTCTGCAAGGTTACTCTAAAAACTTCTGCTGCATACTCACAATTTTACTTAATGGATCTATTTAAAAGGTGTTCTATGGCTTAATAATCTATTGTCATGGAGGATACCTGAAGCAAAAACCTTCTCTGGATATCATCCTCCATCACCTACTGGTTACTCTTGTCATGTGGGAGCCCTAGAGCTGTACGAGGTGGGAGAAGACATTTCCAGCTTATTAATGAGCTTCAGAGATGGTGGAAAGGACTGTAGCTGTGACAGCAGCCTTGTACGAGAGCAGTAAAACTAGGAGACATTTGGTCAAACTCACAGAACCGTTAAAAAAGTGAGAATGTCTTTTAAGGCAGTTTCATAGGTAAACAACGTGAAGTGCTTGCTTCCCTCACCTGTCCTTCCATCACTCCTAACAATATCGGCTCCATCCACTGTACAGGCTCAATGAAATAAGAGGTACATTTAACCCGACTGTCATTACGAAGCTGAGCAGGATCTGTAATCCTCTTGTGAGCAAAGGCTGCTGGCCCACTTCCTTCAGCATGAGCCAAAATGCTCGTACGACGAAATAGAGAACGTCTATCTTCCCAAACGAGAGAGAGAGAGAGAATTAGTGAAGAAGGCTGAAGGTAACAGGACAACAGTGAAGCACAAGGCAACAGTAGCAGCAGAAATGGATGGGGTTATACAGTCTACATTTTCTTTTTTTTCATTTAAAGAGGTCATTGAAGACTGTCCCTTTTTAGCCCCCCTCCCGACCTCAGCAAATCCAATCATGCCTGTAGCCCTGAGCCTCCTTCCTACAGTTACTTTGTTTCCTATGTAGTTATTTTTAGTAAACTCCTAGCTAATGAAATGTGTGTCTGGAAACTGTACAGCTAGAAAATAGGAATTTTTCTTATTTCCAATGATCCAGAAAAAGAGGCCATATTTAGCAAGACCAGACAACTAACCTACAGAGTTAAGAGACTTCTTCGGGGGGGGGATCAGATTTTGAATAGTTTCAATTTAGTAAACTCTGTTTTAGTTTTGGTGTAAACAGAAGCAACTTAAGTGGAGTTGCATCTACTTACAAAAGGTATATACTTAGCCTCAAGGGTTTTTTGGGACTTCAGAGCCTGAGCGACGTTTTATTCTTTGTGATTGTGAAACAAAGATTAGTCAAAGGAAAGTATCATGTGCCCTTTCGATTGAAAGTTTTTCAAGGATTTATTCCTGTCTGAAAGAAACAAACCCAATAAGCTACAAAGGCTATTTTCCTTACAACAGTTTATTTCAAAGTAACACAGAGAGAGAAATGAAGGCTCCCTACCTGCATTTTCTGCACTTGTAGAGAACCTCACTGTTCAGAGTTTGACAAGTGTTGGCTGGATCAACTGCAAAGACGTCTCTTGGCAAGTCTTGCAGCTCTGCAGAGAGTGAGAATACAAATCTGTGAACTGAACTGAAACAATGACCCATTTATAATTAAAGCACTATGCCTTTGCCCCAGTCCTCACTCTTCCTACTGTCAGCTTCTCCCTCCTTAGGAAGTTCATAAGATATGAGCCTCACCGCTTCATGCCTCAGAATGGGAGTTCCACTGTGCTAATGACAAGAAGCTTTGTATCTACAGCTAGCATGTCTTGATCTTGGCCTAGTGTACAGATGGCTCCCAGTGCACAAAAATGTATACACACAACATGCTACGTTTTCAGACCAAGGTTTTTACATGATTAAATTACCATGGTATTTGAGAACTATCTGCTTTCAGTTGCACTGGTATAAATCAATAGAATTGCCAAACCAACATAGATTAGAGCCAGTAGTGTGTAACTGAAAGGCTGATTCAGATAGCACTAATAAATTCAGTGCTGGAACAGGTACCTGCACTAGAAGAAATACAATATACCATCCTTTCATGAGTTCAATAACGCTCAGCTACTCTGGCTCTATCTCCTCTGAACACAAAGCACCTCAGACATTTTCACTCACCAGGATATTTCTTGGTGACCTTTTCCAAGCGATACTGTTTATAAATGGCACTGGTCACATCAACTTCACAGCCCATTGCTTCATAGAGTTTCAGCTGCTGCTCAAAGCCCTCATTCATTCTGGAACAACAGTGAAAATCAGAGGCATCTCTCCTAGGCTATGGAGAATGTACAGCTTAGTCCTCACAGGGACAAAACGGAATCTTAACGGGGAGGGGGCTGGGGGGGAACAACGCACGTGGCATCTGGTTTGATGGCCTTGATAGTGGCATAGGCCTCTTCAAAGCGGAGACGATTGATTTTCATGACGTAGGCAGTCACCACAGCGACGCTTCGACTGACTCCAGCCTGGCTGAAAGACACAGAGCGCTTCAGAATACGGCGCTGGACAAAAGGGGAGGAAAACACACGAGGGGGATAAATTCACGTCAAGCCTGGCTTCCCTCTGAACTGATCCGCTCCTGGGGAAACGGCTCCCCGGGCTCCACTGCTGGGAGCGTTGCCGTGGGCAGGTCGGAAACGTGAGGCGCAGGGCTCGGCCCACGCCGGGAGGGGGAGACTTCGAGGCCGCTGCGGGGCGTGTGTCACTCACCCCACGCCGGCCCGTCTCCTTTCTTTCGGGCCCAGCCCCGCACTAAGCCGCGGCCTGCCCCGGTGGTGCCAAGGGGCCCCGCGACCAGGCCGCCCCCCGCACTCGGGCCGTAACCGCTCCGCCTCCGGCAGCACAGGCCCAGGAGCCCCGCGGGGCCTGCCCCGGGGCCATGCCGCGGCCCCTTCGGACGCTGGGGCTCCCCGCCCCGGGCTCCCGGCCCCGCGCTCACCATCGCACCAGGGCGGCGCCGCCCCCGGCCCGGGCCGCGCTGAGGAAGGCGGCGCAGTTGTCGAGGTGGCTCAGCAGGTCGGTGCCGGGCTCGTCCCGCGCCGGGATGTGCAGGGTCCGGATCCCCGCCGCCGGGGGCGGCCCCGGCTCCTCCGCGTCCACCGAGAGCAGCGCCGCCACCCCCGCCGCCTGCAGGGCCCCGGGCCCGGCCTCCGCGCCGCCCACGAACAGGCCCGGCAGCACCGGCACCATCCGGCCGCGCGGCCCCGGGGAGGCCTCAGGCGCTCCCCGCCGACGGCGTCTGCAGCAGGGGCCGGTTCTCCCCACACCTCACCGCCCGCCGGCCGGGCCGCTTCCGGTCTCTGCTCCCGCCTCCCCAGCAACATGGCGCCTTCCGGTCTGCCCCCTCCCCCGCCGCAGCAACAACATGACGCCTTCCGGTCTGCCCCCCCAGCAACAACATGGCGCCTTCCGGTCTGCCCCCTCCCCCGCCGCAGCAACAACATGGCACCTTCCGGTCTGCCCCCCAGCAACAACATGGCACCTTCCGGTGTGGCGCCCCGCCCCTCAGCAACACGGCCGCTTCCGCTCCCTTCCTCCCGTCCTGCCCCAGGACCTGTACACTCCTGCCATACACACAGACTTGTACACGCCTGCCGTACACAGACCTGTAGCCGCACACCAGGTCACCCTAGTTCAGAGTCCCAAAAAGAGGCCACTGCCAGAGGGGAGGGTGCTGGGAGAAGGATCTTGGGGCTGCCCACAGCACGGCTAGGGAGCACTCCTTGCCACGGCCCTCCTCCCCAGGGCTGGAAGCTGGGGCCGGGTGGCTGGCTGGGATCCGCAGCTCTGACTGCGCAGCGGACAATCAGCTGTGGATGCAAGGGTGGGGCCAGTCATGAAGCAGACCATATGGGGCTTTTTCTGCGGGCGCTATGTCTGCTCTGCAAAAATCCCGGACATTTCCTGTTATTTGAAAAGTCCACTTGCACAGAGGATGGAGCCTCGAAAAAAGAGGCAAACCCAGAGGTATGGTAACCCTATACAACCCACAGCCAGGCAATGTGTGGTACACACCATACATACAAACACATTGACACATAGTTTGCAGCTGAGTTCTGCACATATATGCCATATGTACAAACTTGTAGACACACACACCCCAACTGAGCTGTTTTTGTACACACCATGCACCTGAACACATAGGCAAACACACCACTGCTGAGACCTGCATATACACACCATATACAAAACTTGAAGATTCACGCTGCACAGCCAAGCTGTGTGAACACCCTGTGTGACACTGTCTGGATTAGGAGTGACCATTTAGAATATTATTTATATCAATATTGCAAAATTACAGTAATTCGTAAGGGATATGCCATGTCAGGTACCACTGGAAAGGTTATAATTTGCTAAATATGATAATATTGTTTATGTGTATGTATCATCTTGGTACTGTAAATTATAATTATGTATGGCATAATCTGTACTTCAACTTGTGCTGTGTTTCTGGGCGACACCCCACACAGGATGGCAGCAACTCTAAACCTGCTTAATGGCCCATTTAGGAAACTCACCAGTACAAAGAGCCCAGGGAGAGAAGCCAGGACTACACCTATGAGTCACGAGGACATGTAAGGAAACATGCCCTATGGACAGGGGACTCTGTGGCTTTTCTATGCCATGTACTGTGTGGCTGTGTTTGGGACAAGCCAAATGGCAAAGGGACATAAAAAGTAGCTGCATCACATCCATCTTATCTTCATTTCTGCTTTCTACCTCTGGATCAACTCATCTGCAACTCAAGCTGTGATAAACAGGACTGAGACCCATCTAAGTACTGGATGTACATCAGAGGGACTGTACAAGCCTGCAAACTCCACAGTTCTACGGAGAATCTGATATATATGGACTTTAAAGTCATTTGTAGGTATCTGATTACTTTGACCAATTTAACATTTATCTTATGTGTTTCTTTCCTTTTATAATAAACCTTTAGTTTTAGTTATTAAAGGATTGGCTGGCAGCATGGTATCTTGGGGAAGATCAAAACTTATATTGATCTGGCAAAGTGGCTGACCCTTTAGGGTCAGGAGAACATTTTGGCAAAGGGAAAAGAGTTTTAAATAACTTACCTCTTTACTGCACCTAGTTGCTGACTGGGAGCCAGAAACTGAAATGCAGTAAAGGAGGCTGTGTAATTCTTTTGTTTTAGTTTCTTGATAACCAGTGTGAGGAATCAGAAGCACTGTTTGTAACTGGCTGGGGAATCTAACTGCAGTGTTAGCCACCAGTTTGAGAGAATCTGCTCTCCTTTTGCAGTCTGCCCTGACCTAGGCATTTTCAGGTGGGCTACCCTCGGCATGGGCAGATCACACCCTGCCTGGAAACATTTGACTGTATGGCATAGAGGGATGCAGTAAATTGGCATGGGTGAGGATTGGAGTTGGTGAGCAAGGACAGTTCTCTGAGAAGAGGACTGTGCAAGGTCTGAGACTACAGGAAAAGGAGTCAAATTCCAGAACAGCCTGATCTGTATGGGGGATGTGGTGGGCCATGCATATACTCTACGCAGGAGAAGGAGGGCTCTTTCCAATCATGGAGCTGCCAATAGCTAAATTTTTCCATGTGGGTCCAGGGGGCAGGAACTCTCTTGTGTCAGTAGGAAAGAATCCCTGAAAGTTGTTTTCTTCTAGCACTAACAAGGGAATTTTTTAATAATGAGGAAAACAGTATCATCTCTAACATTGCCCTGTCTCATCTTCAGTGCAGAGCATCTACCTAGAACCTTCCCCATCCCCTTCCTGCCTGGCTTCCTGCTAGATTCAAAGCAACAGTACACCGATCCTTAGCCTCACCTACAACCTGGAAATGGTATGTTCCATCACCTGAGACTGGCTTTGGGAACTGCAGATCCTTTTGTGTCTTCAGGAAGTTTTCCTGTCCCATTGTGCTCAGAGTTCAGCAATTAGGTTCTGGAGGTCTCAGGAGAATAAGAGCATCCAGAGTCGCTTGGTCCCCACACTGCCTTCCTTGAGAATAGCATGTAAACAGCAAAAGTGTCAGCAGGGGGCAGGCTTGAGCTTATCTTACTCAGAAAGGGAAATTCAGTCACTTACTATAGTACAATCTGATAACTGGGTTGGTTACAACTGAATCAAGCCAAAATGGATCGGCATTAGTAACAAATCAAATGAGTCAAGAAAAGCCCCCTGTTTAAAAAAAAAATCCTATAGGGCACCTTTGAAGCTTCCCCCAAATTATCCCTAATTCTTAGCAAAGGCATCTGGAGCAAAAACCTTCCTGGGAGCCCAGAACTGGTGCTCACAAAATGCATTGTACCTCACTTTTAAAGTAAGTTAACAAGTATAGTTGTTGTTGGAAGCTCCCAAGACAGCTGTCTTTACATGAAACAGACAACATATTCATTGTTGTATGCAGTGTTGTTGTAGCCATTTTGGTCCCAGGATACTAGAGAAAGAAGGTGAGTGAGGTAATATCTTTTATTGGATCAACTTCTGTCTTTCTCACCAACAGAAGTTGGTCCAATAAAAGATACTACCTCATAGACCTTGTCTCTCTGACATATTCACTATCATCTCTCTCTAATGAACTGGACCTGGCTCAGAGTTTGCCTTCCTTATTGCAGGTCACTTTAGCTAGGTATGAAGAGCTATGCTTTGATTATGTTGCTGCTTCCCTTTCAGTACCCACCTTAGGGGCTCTGGGATTTTGTGAACATTTCTTTCCTACTCCCATCCAGGCTGTCAAAGCAGAAATTCCTAAAGCCAGACAGCCGGCTGGACTACCAGGAAGGTCTCCAGATTGGAAAAATCCCACAGTTCCCTGAGTGGACAGAGAATTATGGGGTTTCTATAAGAAATCCCAGAATCTTGGATGGCTTTGGGAAGGTCTCTTGAAAAACATCCATGATCTCTGAATTATTAGCAGCAGTAGCTAAGTTACTATAGGACAGCTGCCTGGGTGGCCCTAGAATGCCATCACTGCATCTCTGATGGCAATATGGCAGGCATGGGCACCCCCTACCCAGTTGTGATGATTTATAAATTGCTGTGCAGACAGAATTTGAACTGTGCTATTTATAATCAGTGCTTCTAAATAGCTACAAAAACGACTGTTTTTAGTATGGATGGGCTCAAAGCTGCATACACAGCTCCTTCTAGTCAAATTTACATTGTATGAATAGTGCTCATCTATCTCTCCTGGTTAATTATGGGTCCCATGTCTCCAAAATCTTCAAGATGAAACAATGCACAGAGTATATGGGGGTGGGGCTAGATATTGAAAACAACAAGATCTTGGGACACAGGGAGAAGGGTGTATGTCTCTGGAAGGCCTCATTCAGAGGACTCATTTAAAAAAGAGTGGACTAACATGTTCTCTCCCAGAAGCTGGGTTGTGTGCAGGGCTGTGGCTCTGGAAAAAAAAAACACAAAAAGAGCTACAGAGAAGACAGTATTTGTGGGGGGAGGCATCTGACAATCACTTTTCCATCAATTTTAGAAAACCATTTTTTTCCTTACCATTTCCTTTGAGAGCAGTTATGTAAACAATATTGTTTAGACCTTTGTGGGTACATTTCAAATTTTCTTTTTTCATTACATTAAAACCTTCTCTATTTCCATTTCACCTTTTCCATTTTAAATGGGAGCTCTCTGCATTGCTCCTTCACTTTCCCTTAGCTCTTTGTTTTAGTGCTTTGTTGTTTTACCATGTCTTCCTTGTCAAGCTTATGTTTTTTTTCTGCATTTGTAGAACTTTTTGTGCTCTTTTAGGATGCAGGGTGCTATATTATTTAGCAGAATGCCACAGCCCCTCTCGCTGGCTGCCTTCCTTGCCATATTCATCAGGATATAGTAACAGGAGCCTGATGTTTTGGTTTATCGAAAGACCTTGGCATTTCTTTCTTTTCTCTTCAATCTGTATCTGGGGCGGAGGACACGTATAGAGTCTAACAAGGATTTTCCACAGATAGTATTTTCCCTTCTATCCAAGGATACATTTGCTTAGGACCGAGACAGAAAACTTTAGTGCTCCCTAAGGGTTCAGAAACCAGAAGACAAGCTAAAAGAACTCAGTATTTATTATTTTTTAAAATATTGCTATTTTTAAGTCAATTGCATAATTTTTCAGAGCCTGATTCTTGCTTTTTGAGTGCTGTATGCTGAAATCACTCAACGCCAGGAAAAGGAATAATCTATAAAAAGTTAGGAACCTCTCTAGATAAAAGATCATGCTTTCTAGCCAGTGATTCCTAACCTTCCGAGCAGGTCAACTAATATCTTCTGATTGAGTGTTTGGAATTTGGAGCAGTGCAAGTTTAATGGTCTATTATTGTGCACAACTGAATGGGAAGGTGAGCCTAGGTGCCAAAGACAGACCTAGCATAAAGGCTCATAGATTTTGCCATCCTTTATTTCTGTGAGTCGTCTTATGACCACAGTGAACCACGCACATAAATAATGACTGCTCAACATAAGGATTTCATAGACTAACTTTCTGGTAGAGATGAGGAGCCTAGAGAACCAGTCTGAAAAACCTGAAGATCCAGTATTCATACCCAGACTTCGTTTGAGAGTCACTGGTTTACAGAAAAAACAACGAGAGTTCTGTAGCACTTTAAAGACTAACACATTTAATTTCAGTTGTTAGTCTTTAAAGTGCTACAGAACTCTGGTTGTTTTTGCTGTATACAGACTAACACGGCTACCCCTCTGGAACTGGTTTATAGGTTAGAACAATGAATTGGAGCCCAGAAAATCCTTTGCTCACTGTGTGATATCCAACTGCCTTGCAGGAAATTAAGTACCAACTAGATTTTGCATTTGAGCCAACCTTTCCTAAGGGAATAACCCATGCAGAGAACCTGCTGGGAAATAAGAGTTGATTCTCCCTTTGCATCTATTTCATGATAGCATCACATAAGTGGGAATAAAGATTAAAAAGGCAGGGAAAAAATTAAAGTCTAAAAATCTCTCTTTCCAGACTGAAATTTTCCACATTTGGGTCCAATCTGAGATTTTATTTTATTTTTATGTTATAGACCAAAATTGATTCAGCTGCTTTTGCATTCAATTGGGCCTTATTCTCATTCACACTAAGACCCTGTTATACTTGCCAGTGTAATGAGGGCTTAGTATAAATGAGAATCCAGCCAAAAGAACTCCTGAGAGGTCTTGTATGAAACCCCCAAGCTGAGTCTGTCACTGAAGGTCAGTTGTTTGGCTTAAATAGCTGTTGCACTCCTCCCTCTTATGCTAGTTTCTGTGCAATTGCTAAAGGTGAATAGCAAACAGAAATGGCAGTTAAGCCTAGATTTCTGTGCTGAACAGTTCCTGTTAACCAGACTGTGGGTAGCATTCAGTAGTGAAATAAGATACAGTCTGTAGACTGGGTTTCTTCAGGGATCATAACTTCTTTGGATCAGAGCTTTGCAACCTATGATACTACTTAAAGTTGAGGGGGAAAGCAGAAGCCTTGTACAAGGACACCATAATGCTCAGAACTTTGCTAAGGTACAAAAATTGGAACTTAAATTGTGCTGCTCAGAAAGTACTGGTCTTTCCCACCTTAGGTAAGGATACTCTCCTTTAGAACTTAGCGCACACATGAAAAATCCTCTGTTAACATGCAGTTAAGATTGCAAGTGCTGGACACTAGCCTGTGCTCCTTGTGCCCTTCAAGAACATGAGAATCTAACAATAAAAACACCATAGGTGTTACAGATCTAGTCAAGCTCCGCATCTTGGAGAATCCCTACACTGCTCCAAAGGGATCCAAATGCTGAGTCTCCATGTGCTTTAAGCCTCCAGAGTCTGAACAGAGTCCAGGCCCTGTCCCTGTCTTGGGGTCCCTAAGCACACTCTTGGGGCCAGATCCCCTGTCTAGCACCCTCTTCTAAGAGCTGATACTCCATGGTCCAACTGCTGAACCCCTAGAACTAGTGCTGACCCTTAGCCTCCTGTGTACTTTATGTACACCCCATTCCAGAACTCCACCTTTGTGGGAACTTTGGATTCACAGGTTAACTCTTCAAGGGCATGGCGATAGTGAAAGCAAACAGATACACAGACGGCCTTTGCATAGGATTCTAAAACACCATTGCTCTTTACTTAGCAGCACAAGAAATCGGAGATCTAGACAAAATAATAAACACACCTAAAAATATTTCCCCTGCCTCAGTTGCCTCATACTCTGGAGGTTCTTTAGGCTTGGGCAGAATCCTCTGAGGTGTGCAGAATCCCTCCCCTGCAGCTCATGTCTACTTTCAGAAACATGGAGCCTCTCTTTAAGTCAGCTTGCTTTTCCTGATTGTGGCTGGTCTGAAGTTAAACAGAAACCCCTGCTATGAAAAAGCCTGATCATCTATTCCCCTCTCCTGCTAAAGTTTCCTGTTCCTGTCTCGCTGAGTCTCTTGAGTTTATATGTCCCACCACCAACATCTGGTTCCTTTGTTCTGTTTCTGGTGTTTTTATTCTCCTTCACCAGTCCCCTGCCAATAAGGTAAGAGAAAATTGGTTCTCTTATGCTCTATCTAACCCACTGTCCCAAGGTGTTTCCATCTGATTAGGCAGACTTTAAGTTCTAATATCTCACTTTTGTATCTGGTCTGTAAAGGACATGATGTAGCTCTTGTCCACAAAGGGTGGATTCCACATACACATAGAGGCATTAAAAATATAGCAATTTCATGAGAAGAACTTCATAGCATCAACCATAATTTGTAAGCTATACAGATAGATTTCCCCAATCAGCACATCAGGAAACCAGGAAATGAAGAATTAAAGTGACACTGCCCACACAACACAGACACAATCCCAACTGTGCTCCTTTTCCTTCATATCCTAAGAGATCACAGTGCCTTATCCCTACCTCAGCTTTCTTATCCAGTGTGATTGATATCCACCAACTAGCTGCAAGCGGAAGATATTGGAAGTGAACTGCTGTCTAGGTAAATGGTGTGGAATAGAGGTTTTTGGTTTTGTGAAACATTGGTCTACCTTCTATGGGAAAGGAGGTTATACAGTTTGGACGGCCTTCACCTCAGTAGAAGGGAAACCAATCTCCATGGGGACAGGCTGGCTAGAGTAGTCAGGAGGCTGTTAAACTAATAACAAAAGGGTTGAGTAGAAAGGGAAGATGTGAGTAATCATTAAGCAGAAAATTGAGATGTGGAGAACAAAATTAATGAAGGAACCAAAAGGCATGAAGAGAAGACATTCTTTAATTGCCTATATACCAATTATAAGAGTGTGGGTAACAAACAAAAGGAACTGAATTATGGGCATAAATTCAACCTAGCTGGTATTAGTGAAATATAGTGAGTTGATTTACGATTGGAATGTCAAAATCAATGGTTATAACCTATTTAGGGAGGATGACTGACAAAAGAGAAGGAGTGGCCTCCTATGTCAAAAATGGCATTACTTGTTTCTGAATCACTGACAACTTGGAAGAAAATGATCTTGAATACTCATAGATCAATGTACTAACAAATAAAGTACAAGATAGGGTATTAGTCTGCTACTGACCACCAAATCATGCTAGGGAACAGGATGACTGACTTCTTAAGCTCCTATTTATAATGTGCTGGAAAAAAGCTGTATTATCATGTGGGACTTCAATTTGAGTTACATACGCTGGAGGTCTCATGCTGCCAGTACTAAAACATCCTTGGAATTTCTTAATATTATAGATGAAAATTTCCCAACTCAAATATTGTTGCATCCAACATGGGGGATTCTATATTAGACCTCATCTAGACAGAGAAAGAAATTGATCATATAACCAAAAATTAGTTTAGGTACAAGTGATCATGACTTGATGATACTGATAATGTGCAAACAGAATAAAGTCCAAATCAGTAATATACGTACTTGGTCCTTTAAAAGGGCTGATTTCACAAAGCTGAAAACAATGATGAGCCAAATCAACTGGAAGGAAGAATTTAAACCAAAAAATGTGAATGAAAACAGGGAATTGTTTAAGAACACTCTACTAGGTGCCCAATAAAGCACAATCCCACAATTGAGGAAGAAGGTGTATTAGTTAAAAAATCAGCTTGGTTTAGAGGGGAAATGAAGGCAGCTATAAAAAATAAAAATGTATGTATATAACAAATGAAAGAGAGCAGAAGTTGGTAGTAATAAGTATAAATCAAAAGCTTGGAACTGATAGGGGAAGCAAAAGGACACAAGGAGAAATCTATGGCCAGCAGAGTTAGGAACAATAAGAATGTGTTTAAATATATTAGGAACAAAAAGTATCTTAACAATGGTATTAGTTCATTACTAGATGGAAATGGTAGAATTATCAATAATAATGCAGAAAAGGCAGAAGTGTTCAATCAATATTTTTGTTCTCTATTTGGGGAAAAAAAGATTATATAGTCATGTCATATGATGATGATAATACTCTTTCCATTCCACTAGTATCTTGGGAGGATGTTAAACAGCAGTTATTAGAGCAGAGCTTGACAAATTTGTTTTGGAGTTAGGAGCCAGACCAAAAATTAAGGAGCCAGACAACGTGGGCTCAGTGGCGGGGCGCCCTAGCCAGAGCGCAGCAGCCGCTCTCCCCTCCCAGCCCCAACCCTCTCCCACAACGTGGGTTCAGCAGTGGGGCACTCTGGCGGGAGCACAGCACCTTCTCTCCCCTCCCAGTCCCGCCCCTTCTCCCTGCCCCTCTCCCACAATGTGGGCCCTGCGGCGGGGCGCCCTGGCTGGAGCGCAGCAGCTGCAGCTCTCCCTCCTCCCAGCCCTGCCACATGGGCGCAGTGGTGCCCTGGCCGGAGCGTGGCGGCCGCTCCCCCCAGAGAAATACTAGGTGCCAGACTTAAATTTCTAGGCACCATGTTGACCTGGCACCCAGGGCTTGTCGAGCCCTGTTTTAGAGTTAAACATTTTTAAACCAGCAGTTCCCAATAACTGGCATCCAAGAATTTTAAAAGAGCTGGCTGAGGCGTGTACTAGACCATTAACGTTAGTTTTCAATAAGTCTTGGAACACTGGGAAAGTTCCAGAAGACTGGAAGAAAACTAATGTTGTGCCAATATTTAAAAAGAGTAAATGGGATGACCCAGGCAATTATAGGTCTGTCTATTATAGGTCTAAAAAACTAGAATGATATAAAATTAATATGGTACACATTAAAAGGACTGAAAAATGGCTGATAGGTCTCAAAATGTAATTGTAAATGGGGAATCATCAGTGAGCAGATGTGTTTTGTAGTGGGGTCCTGCATAGATTAGTTGTTGGCCCTGTGCATTTTAACATTTAGCATTGTCAAACAATGTATATTTTAATATGGCTAAATGTAAATGTATACATCTAGGAACAAAGAATGTAAGCCATACTTAAATGATATGGGACACTATCCTGGGAAGCAGTGACTCTGAAAAAGATTTGGGGGTCATGGTGGATAATCAGCTGAACATGAACTCCAAGTTTGACACTATGATCAAAAAGGATAATGTGATCCTTGAAGGTATAAACAGGAAAATCTCAATTAGCAATACAGAGGTTATTTTACCTCTATTTGGCATTGGTGCAAATGCTGCTGGAATACTCTGTCCAATTCTGGTATCCACAACTCAAGAAAAATGTTGATAAATTGGAGAGTGTTCAGAGAAGAGCCATGAGAATGATTAAAGGATTAGAAACCATGCGTTATAGCAATGGATTCAAGGAGTTCAATCTATTTAGCTTAACAAAGAGAAGGTTAAGGGGTGACTTGCCTACAGTTTATAAGTACCAACATGGGGAATGAATATTTGATAATGGGGCTCTTCAGTCTAGCAGAGAAAGGTATAACACAGTCCAGTGGCTGGAAGTTGAAGCTAGACAAATTCAGACTGGGAATAAGGCATCCATTTTAAACAATGAGAGTAATTAACTATTGAAACAATTTACCAAGAATTGTAGTGGATTCTTCATCACTGACAATTTTTAAATCAAGATTGGATGTTTTTCTGAGAGATCTGCTCTAGGAATTATTTGGGGGAAAGGTCTATGGCCTGTGTTATGCAGGAGGTCAGACTATAATCACAGTGGTCCATACTGGCCTTGGAGTCTATGAAAGAACTTCACAGTGCAATGGTGCTGCACAGATCAAAATGAGGGTCTCTGGGAGTGCATGAACAGGAGTGCATGAAGAGAAGTGCTGCTTTGGAGACCTATTGGGCACAGACAAAATGACAGATTAGGAAGAGGTAAGATGCTGTTACATTCCCACAGTAAGATTCTCACACCCATCCTGACCCCTTTACACTGAGTAAAAGGGCTGAGTAAAAGGAATGTTCTCCTGATGCAGGTACTGCACAAGATGGCCATAAGGCTGCCCTTCAAAATCCCCTTTGCAAGGCCTGGAATGGGGCGTACAGTGGAGGCAGAAGGGTTGTATTGGCGGCAGAGCCACAGTATGCAGTGTTGTGGAGATTCCAGGCAGTGCCATAGTTCATAGGGCAGCCCAGAAAGGCTGTTATAACTTAGACAGACCCAAAGGACTCTCTAAATTACACTGGACTCGTTGGAACAGCCCGGGATTGTGAAGGTGCAAAGGTGACTCAAAGCCACTTTAGCATCCTCTCCCCCTGGGCTGCATGTTCTGTGCTGTGCCCCTATTTCCTATTGTCATGGCCACAGGGAATAAACAAAAGGCTTCAACTGTCAGTTCAAGACCTTTCACCAATATTTCATTCAATAATTTAATCAATGATCTGGAAGTAAATATAAAGTCACAGCTGATTAAATTTGCAAAGGACACAAAGATTGGTAGAGTGGTAAATAATGATGAGGACAGAGCAAGTCAGACACAGTGATCTGGTTCCCTTGGGAGGCTGGGCCCATTCAAATAAAATGTGTTTTAATATAAATGCAAGGTCATACAGCTAAGAATGACGAATGCAGGCCATTCCTAAAGAATGAGGGAAGTTATCCTGGAAAACAGTGACTCTGTAAAGAAAAGAGAGGTCATAGTGAACAAACAACACATGAGCTTCCCAGTACAGTGCTGTGGCTAAAAGGGCTAATATGATCCTTGATTTCATAAATAGGGGATTAGTGAGTAGGAGCAAACAGGTGGTTTTTCTTCATTATGGCATTGGTGAGATCAATACTAGAATACAGTATCCAGTTCTGGTGTCCACATTTTAAAAATAATGTTGAAAAATTGGAAATCGTGCAGAAAAGAGCCATAAAAATTATTCAAAGGCTGGAGAAAATGCCTCAGCATGAGAGACTCTCTCTGTTTATCATATCAAAAAGAAGATTGAGAGGTGACTAGATTATGGTATATAAATATCTTCACAAGGAGAAAATACCAGATACAAAAGGTCCCTTTAATCTAGCAGCGAAAGGCATACAGGAACCAATGGCTGGAAGTTAAAGCCAGAAAATATCAAATCAGAAATAAGGGTCACATATTTCTAACAGTGAGAATGATTAACAATGGAACAAACTACCAAAGGAAGTGATGGATTCTCCATCTCTGGATGTCTTCAAATCAAGACTACATGCCTTTCTGGAAGATATTCTTTAGTCAGTTACAGGTTATTTTGGCTCAATGCAAAGGTAACTAGGTGAAATTCTTTGGCCTATGTTATGCAGGAGGTCAGAGATGATTTAATGGTCCCTTCTAGCCTTAAAATTTATTAATCTGCTAGCAGGGGAAACAGTAATTAAAAACAGAACAAAAAAGAGTAGGAACAGGCAGGACTCAAGGATTCAGATTCTTGGGAAGGATTAATATCACTGATGTAAACTTTACAGAGCACTTGATTAACATAATTTCCCATGGGCATGGAAGATGATGCAATATAAAGGAGGCAGTATTTCAGAATGAATGTCTATCTTGAGGGGAGAGCACTGAATTCCAGCGGAAGAGCAGGAGGGCAGCCCCCTCTGGAAGAGCTTCCCATGACTGAGTTTAACTCCCCTTTCACCGGATCTGCCACCTGCTGCTTAAGCCTATGGTTTTGTTTCTTGAGTTTGCTCACAACATCCAAAATAGATTAAATGTTTCTCAGTTTCATCCACAATCCCACTGCTACCTCTCTAGTGATGCTGAAATCTTTTAACAGTTTGTTCTACCCTCAGTTACAGGAAACCTTGTGACTAATTAAGTAGTTCAGGCAAATTTGGGTGCAGGGGAAAACAACTGCTGTCCATTGTCTCCAGTAAATGCATTACATCTCAGCATACTTCTCTCTGAAGGGCCCAAGCTGAAGAAATCACTATGGTTTCCATTTCATAATCAAAAGGAAAATGTTGGCTTTCTTTGGGCAGTCACAGCAACAGCAGGGGTGGAACTGAGATCCTCCTGCTCTAAAGGCACAGGTCCCAGGGACTTGCACTGCGGCATAAGCAACCATTCAGTATTAGCAGCATAGGACCTATGACATACAGTTGAGCAGTTTGGATTCATTCAAAAAGAAGGCAGTGATGCATATACACACAAACTAGTTCATTACATTATACAGATTTGTACCAGGTTTCACATTTTTCTATATTCATAACACAGGAGAAAGAATGTCTGTATATCCCCCAGGGAGCCTGAAAGCCCTTGAGCTACTTCTGGCATTGGAGGAAAGAGGCTCCTCCGGGACTCCAAAGGAGGATTTTGTGATGATGGAAGTAGTGGATGGAATTGTTCTGTCTATTGTTTCAATCTTCAGTATTGTCTGCCATGTTATACTCTATGTTTCCACAGAATTATTCCCCAAGTGTAGAACTGATTGCCTATCACAAAATAGTATCTATCTATCTATCTATCTCACACTCACTTCTAAGCTTTTACAATTTATAAATACCTACCCTAGATTTATAGTGACACACTACATTCAGCTTGAATCAAGTAAGGCAATTAATGTGGTAGGGCCAGGTCACTGAGCTGATTTACAAAGGTTTTTAACTGCTTTTCTTCTGCCAAAAATAAATTTGTTGCCCTATTACTGGATACAAATGGACAAATTAAATTTTTTTTTAGAGAAGACCTTACTAGTCTTTAAGCATTTGAACGTGCCCACGACAAGGTTTCTGGGCACTATGTACAAGAGTAGATTAAAGAATATTTTCCCACAAAGGGCACTTAGGATTCATCATTCAATGGGACAGTATTACTTTGTGTTTTACACTCTTTCTTTATTCCTTCTTTTTTCCCCAACAAGGTGTATCACCAGACCATTTTCATGCCATCATTCATGAAGGAAAGGTAGTGTGAAAAGATTAATCTTGCATTGTCCCCTACCCAAAAGGAAGTCAAGTTTTGGCCTCATTTTCTGTAGCATCCCCTCTAAAGTCAGACCTGAGGGAAACTAGGCCCCAGACCATTAAAAATGAAGACTCTAATCTTGAATTAGATCTGGAACCAACCAGTGACACTTACAAAGCACTGATGTAATGCATGCTCTTCAGTCTTTCTTGCCTCAAAGGTAATTTGTTAGTCATGCTTCCATATGGCCCTCCCACCCTGCCCCATGTAGAATGCATTATAATACTCTAACTTGAAGGTGCAAAGACATATATCAAAAAGGCTAAATCCTCATCAGAAAGGAACTGGCACAGTCTCCTATCAGTTAAAGACAGAAGAGGGCATTCCTCTCCACTATTGCAATCTGTGTAATTGAGAGTCCAGTAGATCCTCACAACTGTGTACTATCCCCATCTTAGTGATCTGAGGACAGATGCTTTCAGTAGAGGGGAAGTCACTGTTCCTCCAATTATATCCCTCATTTTACCAACATTTGGTGTAAAACAAGGATCTGATAAACATATATTGTAAAATGTGAGTCTGTTATAACAAGAATGTCATTTTTATATTTGTAGTTTCAGTATATTCTATATCTTTTTGCTTTTATTGATATTTAATAAATATTGTAACTATAAAGTGTTTTTCAGATTGTAAGAAAATTGCTATTAATCCACAAGAAACCAGAAAATTTGCTGGCAAAAATAATATTTCCTGCCACAGAATCCAAAGATGCTTGAGGCAGGAGTAGGGTTGTAAGATGTAGTACTGGGAATGGCAACCTGCAGCACATGTGCCGAAGGTGGCACGCAGGCCAACTTTCAGCAGCATGTGGCGCCCTCGCCAGTGCCGCTCCCGGCCCCGAGCAGCACCACGCACACCCCCCTGCAGCCCTGCCACTTCTCCACATGGGCCGATTGGCGCCCCTTGCCGGGAGCAGCACAGCCCCTGCAGGAACCCGCTGGGAACATGGCCTGCAGACCCTCCAACCCCCTGCCACAGCACTGGGAGAGGGACGGGGGAAGATTTGTTATGGCCCTTACTGAAGGTTGCCGACCCCTGATGTAGTATAATGGTAGTTATGACTCAGAACTAAAACTAACTGACAACTGAAGGGACTTGCCTTGTTTCTCATGGGAGGCCATTCTTCAGTTTACTGTAAAGCTCAATGAGGGGAAATTTCTCTTCATAACCAGATTAAATTTTTCTTTCCTTAATTCCACCCCATTACTCCCATTTATGCCCTCTCAGATCAGGCTTTATAGTTCGTCTTGCTGCTTCTGGTTCACATCTTTCAGATATTTGTACATAGTGATTATCATTTAGTCAAACTATAAATATTTAGCTTCTTTTATCTGTCCTCGCTAACAAGCTCTTTGGCCTTGTATTAATTTCTGTTACTCTTGAATTCTGCTTCTTTTCCTTGTTCTGGTATAGAAGTGTCTTCTACTATTCGCAGGATCCCAGGTGTAGTCATACCAGAAAGACTCCCCACTAAGCAGGGACAAGAAACTGAGCCTACATGGTGTGGAAACTGAGCCTACACACTGTGTGGAAAGAAGCTGATTAAATTATTGGTTTTTGGCTTTCCCCACCACATTTGCTAAATATCTTGGTCTTTTCCCCATCTCTGGAGGATGAATTCATGCCATGGTGACTGGCATCTTCCCCCCAGAGTTTATGGAAACTCACAGTTGTGGTAGAGACATTCTCAGAAAAGTTTTCCATTGCATAGAAGTGCTGGTTTCCGTCCCACAAGGCTACCAAATTCAGTGAATGGTCACACTCCCCCAACACATCAAACACAATCTCATAAACATCTAACGATATAGTGTAAAACTGCTGAACCATACAACACACTATTAATAGATGTGGGGATTTTGATGGGTGTCCGCTGCATGACTTTAAACTGATAACATTTTGAGTGAACATTACAGGCACTATTAGGTATGAAAAATAGAAATAGAAATCTTTCCTGCTCTGAGGTTCAGTATAGAGTACAGAATATTTTCATCAAGTTAAAGACTGAATGCATAATATGCCTATACATCCTGAGTTCTACAATGAAATCTGTAGTAATTCTCAACTTTAATATGAAGATGTGACCCACAGTGAGTACAGGTCACATTGTGGAGTACCACTCACAATTTAATAATCTAAGTGAGCAAGTAAATGATGTGCCTCTGGGAAGTACTTAATTTTTATGCATGCTCCTAAATCAGCAATGGTGAGTCCCACTCCCAGTTACTTCTAATTAACACATCCATGTGCCTGTTTATTCCAGGGATTAATTTGGCCCCATATCTTGATGTATTGATTCACACTGTTAGTGATTTGGCATTTGTGTACATACCATGGCAAACACTTCTCTCCTACTATAGCAGCCATTAATCCACATTTTCTTTGATCTTCCTGAAGCATTATTCCTCTAATATTTCTATTTCAGTTGAGAAAAACCAAGTTGAATATTGCTGACAACACAGAATGGATATGAACAGCTAAAAAGACAGAACAGAAAAAAAATGCATGTACACAGAGCTTATTCCATGAGGATAAATCAAACAAATTATTTGTGATGAGAATGAGATTAGATTTAGTTAACTGGTCAGGTCTCAAAATTAACTATGCACCAGCCAGGGAGATTTAACCATCCTCTATACAAAATTCAGGAAAGTGAGATGTGTTTCACACATCATTCTGGTGTTTTAGTCAAATCTCTTTCAGGTTTGTGGATTGAAGTTTCCAGGATAATAGCCAATGGAGGTGTGTCAGTGAGTGAGATGTCTGGAAAATTCAATCACATCTATGTGCTGTGACCCAGAGCTATTGCTATGTTCTCAGCTACACAGAAACACACACACACTTATATACAATTAGATCATTAAATTTCTCTATAATCTTTTTTCAATATTACAGACAGATAATGGAATCTAACTTGAACTAGTAGAATTTATTCTAAGATCTGCAGGTACAGTAATACTTACCAATGGTTAACAAGAATGTATGCACAATCTAATTGATGTCCAGAATGATATAAAATGGCCCCTAGAATTGTCTCATAAATTATGAATAATGTTGAAGTCCTACATACTGTCTTAGTCCTGACTTCTCTTAACCTCTACTTGAATAGCAGCCTAGCATCTTTTGGTAGTGAAGGAGATTTAGGGAAAGTACAGGCAAATAGACTGATTAAGATGGAAATCAGAGAGTACCTTCATTAAAATTTTAGGATAAGGACACCTGAGTCAGGCTTTTCAGAAACTTTTTTTTACTATAGAGAATACATGAAGATTAAGAATGCTTACACAAAAGGGGGGAAATTGGAGATTGCTACTAGATGAACTTTTAACAAGTGCTCAAGGAGATTGTTTGATATACAAGAAATAGTCAACAATTAATGGAATGGTGAACTGATGGCTAAACCCTTATGAGAAACTAAAGAAGATAATTTCTGTCACTTCAGTGTGTACACATTTCTTGTTGAAGGCTTTCTATTCTCCAGAAGAATTTGTTACATCTCCATAAAACAAATACAGTATAGACTGTAGGGCTATTAGAGAACTGGAAGGAAGCACATAGAAACTCCTGACCTCGGACCAGAAAACGTGCACCCAAATCTATTCCATCTCTGTTCAGAATTGGGTACACTTTACAATCTCTCTTGTAGCAACGAGATCTATCTGAGCCTTTCCCCATCTCTAGAAGATGGAGTATTCAGTGTCTTTGAGGGACCCCTTGTGTTGGACCCTGTATTTTTCTTTTTCTGCCAAGGTGTTATTTCTGTCAGGAAGGTGAACAGCTATAGATGTGATTTAATGTTGAATGCACTACTCCCAGAGCAACTCCAATTCCTGCAGTTTCCAAAGACCTTGAATCATGGTAACATCAAAATGGACTCTTTACCCCTCTCCTGAAACATGTCTGACTACCACTGCATTTATTTCCCAGCCTTTGTTCGCTATAGACAAGGATCTTGAATATCTTGAGGCATTGTGGCCAACACTTTCATGCTGATATTCTTTTCTTAGCCAGTTCCACAGCATCTATCTATACACTTATATGTCCCTCATCACTACAGTAGCTTCACAATCATTAATAGATTCAGCCTCCCAACACCCTTGTGCTTAATTTGTGCCAGGGCTGAGCCCCAGTACTCCTAGGGCTAGCAGCTCATAGCCTCGGCACCCCCGGGCTTGCCACCTGTTATGAATGTCAAAAAATTGCTTGAACCCCAGCATCTCTTTAAGCACTGCCCTCTCGCATGCCCCCACCGCCTTCAAACGCCCATCCACCCATTCTTCTTGCTTGCCCCCTTCTCTCTTCCCGTCCATCCCTCCCACATGCCCCCACCTGTTTCCCATCCCTCCAGGCAGCCCCAGCTCCCTCACGCGGCCCCCAGCGTCCGCAGACTCGCCTCAGCCCGCCCTCGCGCGCACCCCCATCTCCCTCCGGTGCCCCGAGGCGCGGCGGGGAGGAGGGGGTTACAGGCAGGAGGGCGGAGTCTGAGGCGGTGTCCCCTGCCCGGCCCTGCCCTGCCCCCAATCCCCAAGGCCAATTCCCGCCCTCCGCGCGCGCGCGCTCTCGTGGCCCATCAGCAACGGTTGCCAGCCGGGGCGGCGGGCGCCGGCTCTATCGTGCGACTAACGCCTTGCGTTACGCACGCGGCACGACCCAGCCAGAAGCCGTCCAATTACAAAGCGGAGGCTCGCTACCTATCCCCGGGCGCGTGCGGCCGCGTGCGAAATGCAAATGAAGTGGGCGGGGCCGGACGGGGGGGGGCGTGACAGGGCGGGTATAAATAGGGCCGTTGGGGGATGTGCGGGCGGCGTGACAGGCTTGAGTGGCGGTTGAGGAGACGCGTGTCGCTGAGCGAGCAGGTGAGCGCGACACTGACTCTGCGGAGCCGGGCGCGGGGTAGCGTCCGTGCGAGCCCGTGATAGCGGGCGGGTGCGGTGCTCCGCTCCGCTCCGGTGGGCGGGCCTGGCCGCGCGGCAGGACGCGGAGAAGGGGGGGGGCAGGGCTGCCTGAGGCGCCTGTAGTGCCCGGGCCTCGGTGGGGGCGGGGGGCGAAGCCCGGTGCTAAACACCCGAGTGCGGAGCTCGGCGGTGCCTCCCTCGTCACCGGCGCAGCCACTTCATGAGGCAAATACACCCTGGGCTTCAATGTTCTCCCGCCTGGCCCGGGACCCTCCTCCGAGGCGCCCCCCAAGCGCGCGCTGACGCCTCGCGCCCGCTAAGCAAACGGGGTGCCGCGGCGACTTCTGCGCGCTGCTGTCGCTCGCTCGCTCGAAGGGCCGAGCCGAAAACCTCCTGCTTGCCCCGGGGGCCCTGGCTTCAGCAGGGACGCGGCGCACCCGGCAGAGGTGACGACGGCCGGTGGGAGAAGCAGGCGGCGGCGTGTGAGCTGTCCAGCAGGAACCTCGCACGAGCCACTAACGGAGCCGCTTCTCCAGCGAGTTACCAGAGACGGCGACGGGGGGGTTGGACTTGAGGAAAAATTCCCACACCTGAGCGGTGGCTCCAATAACCCAACCCCCGTGTAGTCAGTGGAAGACTTCCAGCACCTGGCTGCTGCCTCGCTGGGGAGTGGTTGGGTTGGCTGTGGCCACAGGCGGATCCCTCCCCTTGGTGGAAGTAGTGTCTACAATGAAGCGCTGCAACTGTGCCCCTGTAGTGTGTTAAGTGTAGACATGCTCTTCAGCCTGACAGAGAAAGGGATCACATGATCCAATGTTTGGCAGGTGAAGGATGCCGATTCAGACTGGAAATAAAGTATAAATTTAACCATGAGTAATTGACCATTGAAACAGTTCCCCAGGTTATGGTGGAGTCTCCATCACTGATACTTTTTTTTAATAAAGTGTGGATGTCTTTCTAAAATGTGTGCTCAAAAATATTTCCTAGGAAGTTTTCTGGCTCTTGTTATATAGGAGGTCAGACTAGCTGATCAGTGGTCCTTTCTAGCATCCATGACAAAACACAGGGCAAATTTTGGTATGACCTTGTGTGCCTCTGAGGAAAACACAATACAGAAACAATAGTGTGGTACACAACTGTGCAAATCTGGTTGCAGTAGCAGCCCTAACAGTTGTGACTAGGTATATAACATCCTGGCAGTAATATTGTACAAGAGTTGCACTGTATATTGTATGTAACAGTAGCTGTACTACATCGTGTGAAGGAGCATAATTATAACTTGTGCGTTTAAAATTCTCCTGCATAGAGGTGTAGCTCTCTGTTCTGAGTCAACACTTTTACCTACATAACTGGCTATAGTCACTGAAACCAAATGTAGCTAGCCAAATGTGTTTTGCTTGTATCTTATAGGATCTTTAAAAATACAGCACTTGTTTCTGCACTTCTGATCTATATTGCTATTCACCACACTCATGTAATACCATAGTATAGCAAATGCATTCTGAGTATACCTGCAGTTAATGTCTAAAATGTTTGTAATTGTATTTGTATTATTTGATACTCTTTTGCTGTAACTTAACTTGACTATTCATAATAAAGTCAAAAGACTGTTATGTCGTATTAATGACTATTACAAGCTGATACAAACTTACAACAGGCTGAGATTTTTACTCTCCAAGGAGTCTAGAAAACTAGACTTATCTTAAACTGTGGTGAAAAGTTCCAGAGGGGTAGCCATGTTAGTCTGTATACAGCAAAAATGAGTCCTGTAGCACAGGACTCTCGTGTTTTTTATCTTAGACCTAATGCTAGAGAAACTAGTTTAAAACCAAGATGTGACATATGAATGGTCTAGTTAGTATTGAGACTAGAGGAGGTAACTCTTATATTTTAAAAATTATATAAAGCATAGCTGTTGTCTAGTGTGCCCCTCTAAATAGCAGATGGGGAGACACTAAAAATCTCCAATTATTTGGAGATGTTTAGTATAAACAAGCTTAAACAAGTCAAAGATTCATGATATTCTTCGCAAGAGGAAAGTGAACAGGCATGCTGCTGACCTGCATTACACTCCTTGCAATGTCCCATTTGTGGTAGGGGTTGTCCCTATTCTACAGATGGAGAGCTGGGACATAGGTGAAATGACCTTGGTCAAGTCCTACTGAGGTTGTAGAACAACAGATATAGGAACCATGCAGTCCTGATAGCTACATGTCTTGCTTGAAAGACCCTCTTCTTGCATTGTGGTTGCAATAGCTATTTGACAGGAAGGTGCAAGATTGAGCATCCCTTTAAGCACTCCTTAATAGGCAAGAGGGCTTTCAATTGAATGAATGCCCTTGCTGCACCACCTCTTGCAGCTGCATGTGCAATCTACTTCAGCATTCCAAGATGGAGCTACAGACCAGGTCTTGATTAGTCCTAAATAGCAGAAAGCATCTGGTCACAGTAGAAACATAAGGGGTCTCTCCCATCAGTGTAAATATGTGACTTAATATCAACTGGAGTTGAATGCCCCTAGAAAAGATCTGTAAGTGTCTGATTTTCAAATAAAGCTATTTAGGCAAGTAAGATGCAAGAATCTGTTCAACTCCAACACAGCCATAAAGACTTCAAAAGGTCTGTACTAGGACTAGGCATTGTCAGACTTGCTGGTTGACATCAGGCTGCTGAGGTTAGAAACCCATTTGCATAAAACTAGGTGAGATACTGCCATTATATAACCCTTAATGAGTTCATGCCAGCTCCTTCACAAGTGAGGCAAAATGTCAGTGCAAGCATAATAGTATTTTCAAAAATATAGCTTTGTTATGTATTGTGACTTCTCTCTGAAGACGAGTGAGAATAGAATAGTGTTCGGACTTAGCTTTTATCTGACTTAAGTATACTTGCAGCTTGGGTTCAGGATGCTGAAGTGCCTTTTTACTTTCAGAGTAGTAAGAATTGGAGTTTGAGTTCGATGGGGTTGTATTTCTCTAACTGAAGTGTGGTAAGGTGCAGATTGAGCTTGTCTTCCAGTATCATGGCAATTAGAGGTACAATCTAATTACTTCAATAAATTGAAATGTCTTACTTCTGATCTTCAGAAGTGCTGAATTTGAGCTGCCACTGTAGATGTGCAGTACCTCTGAAATTCAGGCCCTTCATGTATTAATTTCTAAGCCAAAATTCTTGTCATGTGAAACAGCAGCATGTAGGATTGTACTGTAGGTCAGCTGCTAGCTAAGTATATCTTTCACAGCAAAACTGAGCATGAAACTACTTATCTCTTTCCCCTGAGCTGATATTCAGTCTCTTGTGGCAGAGTTCTTGTTCGCTGTAGGGATGTAGGTGAATGGCTTTTCATGCACTGCGTAGCATGAAGATATGAATAGACTAATTTCCTGGATGTTTATCGTGTACTCAGTTGTAATACCATGAAGTCTGACTTAAAATATTTTTCTTTCCCTTCCAGTTTCTTTGGAGAGGATCAAACCCAAAAATGGCAGGCAAAGGAAGTAATACTGATTGCATGTCATGCAGTGTACTGAGTTGGGAGCAGGTCAGCCGTCTGCATGAGGTTCTGACAGAGGTGGTTCCCATCCATGGACGGGGCAACTTCCCAACACTGAAGATAACCCTGAAGGACATTGTTCAGACAGTTCGCAGCAGGCTGGATGAGGCAGGCATCCAAGTACATGATGTCCGACTGAATGGCTCAGCGGCTGGTCATGTCTTGGTCAAGGATAATGGGCTGGGTTGCAAAGACCTGGACCTAATTTTTCAGGTGTCTCTTCCAACCGAGGCTGAGTTTCAGCTTGTCCGAGATGTGGTGTTGCGGTCCCTCTTAAACTTCCTGCCAGAGGGGGTGAGCAAACTAAAAATCAGCCCAATGACTCTGAAGGAAGCCTACATCCAGAAGCTAGTGAAAGTATGCACAGATGTTGACCGATGGAGCTTAATATCACTCTCCAACAAACATGGCAGGAATGTAGAGCTGAAGTTTGTAGACCGCATACGTCGACAGTTTGAATTCAGTGTGGACTCTTTCCAAATCATACTAGACTCCTTGCTTTTTTACTATGACTGCTCAAAAAATCCTATGTCAGAGCACTTCCATCCAACTGTGATTGGAGAGAGTATGTATGGAGACTTTGAGGCAGCCTTTGATCACCTCCGAAACAGACTGATAGCTACCAAGAATCCAGAGGAGATCCGAGGTGGCGGGCTCCTGAAGTACAGCAACCTCTTAGTGCGGGATTTCAGGCCCACGGACAAGGAGGAAATCAAAACTCTAGAGCGCTACATGTGCTCCCGGTTCTTCATAGACTTCCCTGACATCCTGGATCAGCAGCACAAATTAGAGACTTACCTTCAGAACCATTTCTCCAAAGAAGAGAGAAGCAAATATGACTATCTCATGATCCTGCGCAGGGTTGTGAATGAGAGCACAGTGTGCCTCATGGGACATGAGCGGAGGCAGACTCTCAACCTGATCTCGCTGCTAGCATTTAGAGTGTTAGCAGAACAAAACATCATTCCTAATGCCACTAATGTTACCTGTTATTATCAGCCAGCGCCCTATGTCAGTGATGGAAACTTCAGCAACTACTACATTGCAAACTCTCCCATCTCCTATAGCCAGTCTTATCCCACCTGGCTGCCTTGTAACTAATCTCTAACTTGAGTATTTCTTAAATGGAAGCTTCTGAAAGGAAGAAGTTATGTATGTGGCAGGGGAACCATTAATCAGCCAGAGGTTTTCTAATGGGAATTTGTCTCACTTTTGGCTCTGTTTTTCCTGGTGTGCAGTGTGATCACACCGCTAGGCTCCTGGTTTTTTTTTTTTTAAAAAAAGCCTTCGGGATCCTCTATACAAAAGCCACAAGAAGCCTTATTGCCCTCCTTTCCTTAGGGAAAGGGAAGCTATGGCCTTACGTTGGAATTGGTTATAAATATTTTTGAGGAAATGGCTATTGCACATTTTGATTTAGGTTCTGTAGTACAGCTGCTTATTCATGGAGAGGAAACTGTTCATGCAAGAATAACTTGCATGGAACCAAAGACATTTTGTCCTGGAGCAGCAACAAGATCATTGTGTGCTTCCTTATTGCCTCCCCTGCTCACTTCAGTCCCTCAATCCCAAGTCCTGGTCAATTTTTCCATTGGCCTGCTCTTGCATAAGATGTTCCCCCTAACAGCTCATGCTGTGCATGAGCATCTTGTATTTTCTGGCTATACAGAATGGTTCAGTGTAGGGACGCTATCCTTTTCCATGGAGGAGCTCCAGAATTGATTGGTTCCTGCAATAGCTATATATTGCTTGTCTAGAACAGTTGAAAATTGATTTCTTGAGGAGTTTGACAGTGGGGCTGGCTAGAAATCATCTCTTTGGGGTGCCAAGTTTCAGAATATAGCTTCTCAGTCAGATGACAAACATTCCCCAGAATGTGAACGCGTATGTACTAAAGACTGAAGTCCTTGACGCTACTAAAGCTTTAAAAATAATTAAAAGTATTGAAACAATGTTTGGGTTAAAAATTAATCACTGAAGCCTGCCCTTCTAAAGGAACTGGAAGCCTCTTTTTGACTGACACATTCCTGGGAAGGGATTTCACAGTGTACCAATACGAATAAACTGAACTTCAGTATAGGAGGTGTGCTAATGTCCCCTTCCTCTTTTTCTCCACCAAGGACTAAAAAGGTATGTCATGCTTGTTTATCAACAACTGTAGGATAGGATGTGCCTATCTGGCATACTCCAAACACTCAACCTTTTTCTCAAATAGTATTTAACAAGTGCCTCCTACAAATGCACTTATTCCTGTACACCTTCAGGCAGGACCAAACCCTTCTCCTTACAGAAAGTAATCTAATCACTTCTTGTCTCAAACAAGATGTTCCTTTCAGAGTGCAACAGTAGCATTTCTACAAGCTTATAGCATGAGAAGCTGTTTAGAGGCTTATTGAAATTTATTCTCAAGGTGTCTTCACTACCACTTGAGAAGAGATGTAAATGTTAATAAGTGCTAAATGGTGTAGCACAAGGACTGAATAAGGCAGAAATCAGGCCATCTTGTGTTATGAGTAGCCTCTGAGTGGAGACTAGACATTCCTTTTCTATGGAGGGGAGGATTGCTCTTCGAAAGGGTATGTATCTTGAATCCAGTTAAATGGTGGGTGCTGAGTTCGCTTGTCTTCGACCTTCTGTGTTGGTTAGGAAGGGTATGTCTCTGCTGCAGTTAAACACCCCTGGAGGGGCTTCGGCTGCAGGGCTGTAAAATTGCAGTTTAGACATTTGGGCTTGAGCTGGAGCCTGGGCTCCAGGACCATCCCCCCACCTCAGGATCTCAGAGCGTGGTATCCAGTCTGAGCCCAAACATCTAAACTGCAATTTTACAGCCCTGCAGCCTGAGCCTTGTGAGTCTAAGCCAGCTGATTAAGACACCCACAGCTGGCCTCTATCACAATGTAGAGGAAAACAAACATTACAAATCCCACCTCTTCCAGATCTTTCCATAGCAGTGTCAGGGAGCTGATTGGCATGTTTTAATCCATAAGATTTAGATATCCACTAGTGAAACATGGATTAAGTATAGTCCAGCAGAGGACCTGTAGGTCTTGGGTTTTCTTTCCCAGAAATGGAAAGAGGGTAAAATCACAATTTATACATGCTGATCTTCAAATAGACTTTGCCAATAGTTTAGTGTGGCTCTGCATAACTTGTCTTGGTAACTTGAAGTTGCATCTTTTGTTTGAGCCTGTGGTGGTGGTAACTGCCAGGTACTAAGCACAGGATTTAAACTTCTCTACAGAGTAATGTAGAAAGCAAGTTGAGGACCCAAGTCTTCAGTAATAAAGCTAAAGGGCGAAAGCAGTGGATAGGCAACACTCCTCTGGAACAAGCTTAGAAGGCTGCCTCTCTCTACAATAAAATCCCTCTTTATAAGGATGAAATATTCCCCTCCCCCTATAAAAAGCAATCAGCATGTCTCAAAAGGACAGTTTCAGTAAGACATAGCTAAAACTAATATTCTCACATTTTACATATCAGTGTAAGGAGACCGTGGCTAGGTATGAGTCCAAAGTAGAGAATAAACTTGAGCCCAACCTGAAACATCCTTTCAAAAATATCAAATAGCCTTAAGCTGCCGACTTGCAAAAGTGCTAACTAAGCATCTAGCAACTTCCATTAACCTAACTGAGGGCTTCTAGGTGTTCAGCACTGTTTATGCCACCACCTCCTCCTGAGAAGTCTTGACTTGTGCTTGACCTAGTTCTAGGCAAGGAAGCTCCTTGCTGTGTTCAGAAAGATTGAACCAGTTTGAAAACTTTGACTTGCTTTTTTCTAAATTTTTTTCTAAGGTTCATGTAGCTACCAAAACTGACAATCTACCTTATTGTGTGAAGCCAAGTAAACTTCCCACAACTGGTGCAGAGGTGCAAACCAAACTTGGGTTCTCTAATGTTGCTAACAAGGACCACTAGTAAGAGAGAAGATCACTCTTAAGAGGATCATGAGTAACACTAGACCTCAAATGTGGTCCCTTTTTTAGTGGCTTTTTAGCTTTGCAATTGTCTATACATGAATGATCAATACACATTCTTTAGTACTAACCCTTTGCCTGAAGGGGCATGTTTCCTTCACAAATAAATGTACATATGAGTCAAAACTGTCTTCTCTTATGGGCTCTAATGGCTAGATCTTTTTTTATTTAAAAAAAAAAAAACCAACAACCCACCACTTTGCTCCTATTTTGGTGCCTGAAAGAAGTGGCCACATTCTCATGTGTACAACTTCCCTCTTCCTTTGAGAGCTGTTAGATGCTAAGCTCTCCCAAAAAAAAATCTAGCTCTAAATTCTTACTAACTGTGTAGTAAATCCTACTACTGAAGATCTGTCTAGCTGGTATTGCTTTATCTACCCTAAAGTCAGAAGTGGGGTGGGGGGGGATCTGGCCATTGGGATGTTACCCAGCAAGGGTAGCCATCTAGCTGCCAGAGGAAAAGGCTGCTATGGATTATTGTTGAGACAGGGAGACCTAAGCTCTGTAGCCTCATGAAACATTTTTTTTCTTGTTCTAAGTGCTGGTGTAGTAACCAAATTCTGAGTTGCAGAAAAGCCTCATGCTAGATGGCTACCCTTACTGGCCTTAATTTTTTTCACTTTGAAAAACACTCCCCTTCCCGGTTTTCATAAAGTTAAGGTCTTAAAGCCATATCTAGTTCTGTACCAGGCCCCACCTCTCAGGGTAAGAGTTAAATACTACCTGCTGAACTGACACTGGCAACAGTGTATTGATAGAATGTACCTTATTTCCTCTCCACTGCCTTCACAGGAATCCTAGCCTAATGACATGATAGAGCTGGAGTCATAAACAGTCTTGTATAATAGGCTAGACTAGTGGTAGCACTTTCTCTATTTAAAAAATATTCTTGGTAACCTATTCAGTGGCTTGCCTAATGTTAAAATAATTGTGTTCAGGCTTATGGTGGTTCTTTTTTAGCATTGGGTAACATGAGAATGAGCACTGGGAAGAGTTAATTTAGGCTGCTCACTTAATTGTCTCCCTTAATGGTATTAATGATAGCTTTGCAACTAGGCTTTGTGCTTCCATTGCATGTGTCCAGCTTAAGTAGAGACTGATCATGCGGTAAAGGGTTGAACTGCAATAGTTAATACCTCATGACTGGATATTGGAAGCAAAACTTCATTCCAGTAGAACTCAAATATTGCACTAGCACTATCACATCTCACTCTTGTAGGAGTAACTTCAGAAGTTTTCAAAAATGCAACATAGTCTAAATCAGGGGTGTTAAACTTACTTCCTATGGCAGACCAGATTGTAATTAACTGATTCAAGTGGGCCATACCCTTGTCCATAGCTTGCAGCATCTTACATGCCACTGAGAAATCTCACGCTGTCCTCCCTTTGGCGGCAGCTGCCAGGAGCTGGACCAAAAACGTAGGCGGGCCATATCCAGCCGCCCATGGGCTGGACAAAAAGGCTTGCATGTTTGACACCCCTGGTCTAAATAAACAGCAGTTGAGCCACAGGAGAATGTTTTACCAGTTTTGCTGGGCTAGCCTGACTTGAGACTAAGGGTGTGTCTACACTGCAATCAGGGGTGTGACTGCAACATGTGTGGGTATACCTGAGTTAGCTTTGATCTAGCTAGTTGTTCAGGTGTGTCTAGACATGCTGCAGTCACCCCTGATTGCAATGTGGACATAGCTATAGGTTAGTACTATGTGCCCTCTTGAAATCTAATCTCTGCTCCTATGGCTCGGTTACACTACCCAATTTGTCAGTATAACTATGCTGCTCAGTGATTGTTATATTGACCTAATCCAAGGTTTAGACAGCACTGTCAACAAGAGGGTTTCTCCCATTGACATAACTATGGCCGTTGCATAGGTACTCCACCTCCAACTGGGAGATAGTGAAGATGTTGCCTACACCAATGGGAGACTAAGTGCTACAGCAGCATAGCTGCAGCACTATAAGTGTGGACAAGCCCTAAGACTTCCTATTGTATCTCTTCTCCTCTTTCACCCCTCCTGCCCCCCACCCCAAACTTTTTTAGAGGAAGTGGAGCTGCTGCTCTAATGAACTGTTAATGCACATTACAGTGCACCCAGACATTTAGATCACAGCAGATTTGTGCAGGGTAAATTAACACTCTAGCTTGCTGGGAACCAACTCTATAGACAAGCCTTCATGACCTGCAAGTTAATATCAAAGTGACTCTCTCAGTAGAAACTGGCCTTCAGTCTGGTTGCTTTGATTTAAAAAACTGGTACTCTGAATGGCCCCCTGTGTGATCCACCAGCTACTCTGAACTGGAGAGAGGACAGCAGCATTTTAATTTTATCCTATATTAGAGAAGATTGGATAAGTAGAGGGGAAAAATACAGTAACACTCAGTTATCAGACTAGACGCTAAAAATACTTTTTAGGGAAGCAGGTGGTGATCTTTAAAAGCCCTATTCACTTCTGATTTTTTTTATACTCCTGTTCAATACTAGCTTCTCTATTAGCTGCAAATGCCTAATTTTTTACCCCTTCAAAATAGAAAAACTCTGATTTGCCTATCAGAATGACCTGCTGTTGGAGACAAACACTTGGTATTTGCATACTAAATGTATTTCAGGGGTTTCTATTGCTGACCAATGGAGTAATTGCTATGATTACTCTTGACTTGCTGTGGATTGAGAGGTTTGAAAAGGGACTTAAAATTAAGACTCTTTTATCTTTGTTTCTCCTTTTAATTAAAGTCTTCATCTTAGCCACCCACTTGGAATAGTCCCTCTCCTTTACTGAGGGACATGCCATGCTGCACTGGATCAGGATGTAGTGTTATTGCGTGGTAGGAAACGAGTGACAGGAAACTAGTTCCTGTCGCAGCTGGTTCAGAGTCCAGGCCAAGTGTGGGCATTCAGAGGAACAGTCTCAGCCTTGGTGTAATATCTGATGGGAGGACTAATGTTTCAAGTGCTGAAGTCTTGCTTACCTATTGCTCTTCTCAGTGGTTAAAATATATTAATCTGTAGTTCCTTTTGATTGGACTAAAGGGCTCTTGGACAGAAAATAAAGGTCTGAGTACTTCATTTTTTGTTGTCCTTCATATGTAAATGGAAGGACCATTTTTTCCCCTTTACAAGGCATTTAGCATAGTTGTATTCCTTTTCCTTAACTGACTAAAGCAATGTTATATGCTTGCTTTAGTTCTATACTTGTCCATAACAAGTGGCTTTTTTTGTTTTATTAGCAAATTATTTAAAAGATAATTTCAGAAACCTGTCTAGAGGTACTTAGGAGAAACTGATTTTTATTTTTTTTTTATTTGAGATTTGGAGTGGGGGAGATGGCACAGCTTGGCAAAGTCTCTCTGGAGGATTTACAAACATAACAAGCCCACAGTGTTGGGGTAGGGTCTATCTCAGAATGGTTGGTCAGTCACTTGCTCACTCCCATGCACTATAATCTCCAAATAGATTTATTTTGTCATGTTTAAAATAAAAAATATGGGATTTTTGGACCTTAACTATGGCTTTGAGTTTCTTGGACAAATAAAGACTTATGTTAAGGACTTTGCTGTCATATTTAATGCTGTTTATTTGCTAAGGTCTACTTATTAGTGTCTGTCTAGTAACAATAGACAGGTATAAAACTCGGCAAATACTTCAAATATCCAGTCGTGGAACAGTGTTAAGTTTGTAGTTTGAATACATAGAAAAAAGCAACTTCATGTTACTCATCTGCTCTTGTGAGTAGTAGGTAGTGAGTACACAGTCTCTTTTGTCCCTAAGGGGAGGAGGTTGTATGTGCCTCCCCATCCAGTCTCTTGGAAAAGAAGCATAGTTTAGGAGTGGTAAGGTCTTGACAAATCTCTTTCATTTCACCTCTGTTGTAATGTATCTGAGCCTAATTGAGGAGAACCGTCAGCACTGGAACACAAGTCCTACTTCTTAAAAAGCAATGTCATTTAGCTCCTGGAGGACACTAGCTCATCCTGCTGGCCTCAACCAGGTTTATTCATTTAACAGTTTAGGAGGCACCTCCCCCAGGCTCACTAAAGCAGAACTCCTATAGCTGACTGGATTTCGGGACTACCGGTACAATCTCCTCCCTCCTCAGCCAGTTAAGCTAGTTGTAAGCTTTCTCAGTGAGCCAGAGGTAGCAATACTGGTCTGTTGCCAATCCCTATGCAATGGTCTCATGGGGGTAGGTAAAAGGGGGCTGGTGGGAATAAGACAACTGGCTTATGCTTCCCTCACTGGACAGGGTGCATGCTAAACAATTTCTTGTGCTTCAGCTCCCTTGGAGGCTTCAGGAATGGCAAGGAAGAAGCTAAGGCAGGCTTACACCTGAAGGTAAGAGGCATCTTGAGTAGCAGTGAGCTGTTGATCGATGACTTTTCACTGGCGTGGGTAGGCCCAGTAAAATGCCAAGTCTATGAAGGAAACTAGAGACAACCCTCCAATGCCAGTAAATTGTTTGTTCATCCTTTCTCTCATTACAGAAAAAAATTCTAAACCATAAATCTCAAGTTTCTCCCATCCTCTGAGTGGAGGGAAAACCTCACCTTTCTTGTCAAAGTAAGACTTCATGAGGCAGTTCAGTGATGATGAGCTAGGTCTCTTGATCAATCTTCAAAGGCTCTAAATCACATGGTGGTGGTAATAATATCTAAAAATCCAGTAGAGGTTCAACAGGAACAGGATTTAAGCAGTGTTCACCATCTTCACTCTGAAACAAGTGGATCCTTTCCCTAAGGACCTACACAAGACAGCGGAGGCTTGGAAAGAGCCACATGATGCAGCTTATGATATCCCATGCAGCCTTTCAACAAGTTGTTACTCTTTTGCTAGCAGAGAGCCAGCAGATACTAGATCAATGTTTCATCCCCCATGTTCATTGTTGGAGTCGAGGGGGGGGGGGGGGGCGGGAAATAGACTGTACCTTACAGAAGCAATCTGAACTGGCATTAGGGAACTTCAGCATAGTTCTTAACTCGTTTGCTTCTACAGTGTCACCTTCAGATGCAAGATTGCAAATTATGTAGGCTTTCATTGTCCCCAGCCCACCAGAGAGAATCTCCCTCATTCATTTCGAAGATCTAGTACGCTATCAGGAATGCTATATCAAATCATGGTTCTAGTCTGAAAATGGCTGTAAAAATAGCACCATAATACACTTCTTTTATGGATTCAGTGATAGCTGCAGACTGTACAGACTGAACAATTTATATTATATATAAAAAGCATAGAAGACCCCATTATTGTGTGAGTGCTCCAGGGTCAATATAGCTGCAGTAGCTAGATACTCTTCTGGCTGATGCAAAAATAAGACTAGTCTTATTTAACTTGTGAGCCAGAAAGAACCCAGCTTAATTTTCAGATTCTGGGTTGTTTCTAGTACTGTCAGCTGATGTGAGGAAGGAGGAAGCCATATTCATGTTAAGGTTGTGGCTCTTCTTACTTCCACTTCCTCTTACCCTATCACAACTCTTTCCTTTTGTTCCTCTAGTCAAGTTCATCAGACTCTATTATAGGGGTGCAAGAGCATTATTTGCAGCTCTGGCTACCCTAAATAGTCTCCCCTTATTTCAGCCTCACCGCTCCATCCCACTTTTTACCTCATGTGGAATCCTCCCTCTGTCCACCTGTATTTCTTGTTGTGTTTGACTCTCTCTAGCATACTATGCTCTAATCAGCCGTTCTTGTATATAAAACCTTGCAACCACATAGATGGAACTTAATCCATAAGGACCAATATGATTCTGTAAAGGGAAAAAACTGCATGTATAATGAAAAACCCTAAAGGTTCAGTCTTGCATTGTACAGATGTGACGTGCTGCTATATAAGATTAAGTAAAATGATTGGGAGTGCTACAGATACCACTCTACAATGAGACATAATTTCTGTGTCACTCCTGTGCAGTAGCAGGAGTTAGGCCAAACAGCCACTTCACTGATGGGTGTCTGTGTTGCTTCATCCGTAACTTACAGGTTTTCTCCGGGGTCAGGCCAAGGTACAGTACTATGAAAATCATCCAGTTTCAATGTAACAAAAGTATATTTCAATCTGGATAGGTATGAAAGTGAGAGAATGGGGGTTGTATAGCTTTCTTGATGCCACATCAACTAAACACACAACATACCCATCCAATTATTGTGTGTGTGGTGGGGGGCAGATGTGATAAAACAGTCCATGACTCAGGGTATGTTAGGGTGGGTGAAGGGAAGGGCTGAAGGAAAAATGACAAACTAAAATACCTCTTCCTCCTGAAAGCTGCCTTTTCAACAGAAAAATTATTCAAGCTTTGCTTGATTGCTTCCACAAAATAGCATGTCTTTACAGCAGTTAATTTTCAGAAACAGATTGCTCGCTCTCCAAATAGGTCAGCTGGCTAGGACTCGGGGGTGGGGGCCTATGGAAAAGGGAAATTTCTTTGCCTCTTCTCTGTGCTGCCATGAATTCCTTACGCTTCAGTTGATGGGATTCAGATGTGGTTCTTTGTGAACAGCTTTCTAATGACCTCTGTCATCTGCCACACATGTAATCATAAAAACCTAGCATGAAGGTGCTGTAAACACATTAGTATCTAACAATGTATGGTCCTGCCAAACCATTATTACTCTGCTTCTGCAGCTGAGTATTTTGCAGCAGGGTGTTCTAGAAACTTTTAAGACTTTATGGTTTCTAAGAGTACTGGTATAGTTTGTTTGTTTGCCTTTGTGATGAAAAGGTGGGGGGAAAAAAGCCCTAATCTTTGCTAGGGGCAGATAGATGTTCACAAACACTTGTACTTGCCTAATGGCAATTCCAATTACTGATCAGTGTGTTAGAGACACCATCTATGAAGATGTTGAAGTCCCTAAAATTGAGTCTGTGCATCCAGTTTTTGGCTCCAGGATAGCTCTATTTAATTATCTGAGGGTTAATATTAGGAGTTGGCTTCTGTCCTACCTGGATCCTTGGGTTGGCTTAGCCTGGGGACTTGTATGCAGTTCATGTGCATTTGAGATTTTATCTGCATCTGAAGTCAGATGTGAAAAGTGTGGCTGCTCCTTTCTTCTCTCTGTGTGGTGCTGAGTAATGGTGAGGCACAGACTGCTAATATAGTGCCAGTTCTGCCATCCACCCAGGCTCTGGGTAGAAAAGCTCCATCTAGTGATTGATCCAGAACAGGTTATCGTGTAAATACAAGCAGATTCAGTAGTATATTGAATGCAGAACTCACTGCCTACCCAGCCTTTCACCCTCTCTGCTATTTACATTACACAAGGGAATGGTTTGGCAAAGTGAAGTGCTCCAAGCAGGGATGGAGCTGGACCAGTTCTCTGTTCTAATCCTACCTCTGCTGCTGACTTGCTCATTGAGCTAGCATAAGGCTCTTAAGTGCTGTTGGCCTCAACTTCCATGCCTGTAAAATGGTATATTTTCCAGGAGTAGAGTATGTCTTTATAGGTCCTTAAGTAACAAAAAGCTATCACTGGTCAGAGAATTGTTGTTCTTGTAACATGGGGTGTACAAGATTATTTTGGGCAGATTTGAAACTGGCAGGTGGCTTGAAATACCTTTTTAGTAGATAAGCATTTGGTTGCTGCTGAGGCCCAGATGTGAGATTTTGGGAGTAGACATCAAGTTTTTTTTTTTTTTTTTTTTTTTTCCCCTCCACTGCAGCCACCTGTTGTAAACAAAAGAAATATTTAGTATTCTCACTTCATTTAATAGCAAAAGTCCCCAAATCTTAGATTGCCAGATACCCCTGGGGCTTTGAATTTTCTACCACGCTGACTTGAAAAGCTACCTATTTTTGCTTTCACCAGCACATATGCTAGTCATAATAGTACTTTGCCTGTCTATTTTACCATTCATCCAAGGATCTCAAAACACTTTACATTAGTGAATCACTGCCAGGAGTGATGTTAGCTTTTACAAGCACATGCATTTCTCTTTCTCCTCCACCGCACCCCCCATTTTTCTACTGCCAGGCAATTTTTCTTAGAGCAAGGAGCAGGTTTGTTTTTAGGTTTTTGGGGCCTGATCCTGCCATCCAGCTATACTCTAATTTCTAAATTCATTAGAAATTCTGCTAATGGTAGGGTAAATCCAACCTTCACAGACTGTCACATCTAACTGCAACTTCTGGGTTACTGGTCATATTGCTCTAAATCTGACCTTGAATACATCCCCATGGCTCCCATTTAAATCAGTAGTGGCTGTGCATGTGCATCCTTGAACAAGGTTTAGCCCATTGGACCAAATTAGATTTACTTCAGGGAGCAGCCTAGCCCCAGCCTATAATGGTATGTCTACATTGGAGAGCTGGAGCAAACTTATGACCTTGAAGCTGAACTCTAGCCAGTGGTGTAAATGTTTAAAATTGCTAGCTGTTCTCCTCCTTCCTCAATGTGCTTCTGTGTCTGTGAAATGATGACTTTTCCATCAGAGAAACTGAGTCATAAAGAGGGGAAGAAACTTTTGCTAAGCCCCATGCTGTAGAACAAGGAGTTGAACCCAGGAGTCTTGACTCCCAGGACCTGCTCAAACCATTGTCCATGCTAACCAGATCTGTAAATGGGCATGGTGAATTGTGCACCTTTAAGATGAAACATTCTGAAACAGAGTAAAGGAAAAGTAACAGAACAACTCCTTACCTGGATATCATTTGTTTATTATCCCTCTTGAGACAGAGTCTGATCTTCCACTTCTAGCATCACCTCTCTAGTGGAGTAGAGGCAAGTATCTATGAATGCCTGAGGGGGGGAGCAGACTATTTGAATTAATTCCTGCTCATACCAAAGCCTGCTGCAGTGTGAGCCCTCTCATTATGGAAGTAAGGCTTCTGAATGAAAGTAAGGCTCCTTTGTGGGAGCTAAGTTCATAGAAGCCCCCTGGTGACACCCCAGGTAACTCCACTCCCTGGGCACCCACTCTCACTCTGTGATTTGCCACATTGCAAAGTCACCAGCAGGACTTCTCTTGCAGTCTTTTGGGGTGAGTTGCAGTTAGAACTTGAGATACCATTTTAGAACAGTAAGAGCTTTTCTGTGGACTGAGTCAGGTCTTATCTACTAAGCAGCCTGGATCCCAGAGTCATTGTACATATCGAAATGTCCCTTGCAGTGAAGGGCTGAGTCCTAGGACAAGTGGCAGACATCTGTCATCAGACCTAGCTGATCCAGTGTGACTAGCTTCAGAGTAGCATAGGAGCTGCTTTCTTTGCTTGTTGAGTAGTAGGCAGCCTGGGCTTTATCATGGAGGATGGCTTTCACTCTGGTGGGCCAGGTTGGTTGTCTTCCTACCTCAGATGACTAAAATCCCTTTACTAGTAATCAGGAAGATTTGATAATGGAGCCAGCCCCCACGATCCCACTAGAAACCTTCTGCAAAACGCTGCAGTTAGCCTCTTGCATCAGACTAGACATGCTGAGGCAGTGAGCACATGCTACCTGGTTGCTTGTTTCCATCTCAGCAAGCTGGAGGTGCTGAGGTAATAGTCTAACAGAGGCCAGGGCTTTGAGATCAGTTAGCATGATGAAGGTACTGAGCCAGTAGCCTTAGATGCCTGGGTTTTTTCTGTCCAGCACATTGAGCTTATTGTTACAAGACTAGATGTGTTGTAACTTGTCATCACCCTCGCAAGCTACAAATGCTATGCAGGTGTAAGGGGAAGTGTATGAAAGCACTGAGGGAGAGGAAGGACTCCCTCTTCTTCTTGGGCTTGTGGGACCTCAGCTTCTCTTTACCAGCAATGAACAGCCAGGGTGAAACAAGAAATTATCAGATAGGAGAATCTTAAGTGGAAGCAGCTAGTGCTGGGCTCCATGGGTTTTCCAGGCACAGGGGGTGCAGCATCAATGCCATCATGTTAGGGGTGGGAGGAGAGAATTGTCCAAACCGGAAGCCCCTTATTGCCTCCTTTCTTTGCAGATTCCCTTGCTGGTTACTCCTCCCTTTGCTGAAGAGACAGCACTTACCATTTCCAACTCTCCTTTCCCTCCAGTGGAAAAGAGATCCAGTCCCTACCTTCCCTCTCTGCAGCCATAAATTAGACCCATTCTGTTTACCCTATCAGTTGCCCCTGCCTTCCGAGCTCTCCATGGTGGGAAGGGTGGGTGGGTGCATGAGAGTTTGTTAGATGTTGGCGTAGTCTTAATTTCCTCTTTGAGCTGTTGTGTGGTGTTATTGGGATGGTACACAGCTACTGCATTCTACCTGAGTCAGCTGCATTTCAGTGTCAAGGGAAGTGAGCCTTGTGCAGCTTGCTTAAATATGAGTTTTTGAATAAAAACTATAAAAAGCTAAGCTAGTCTCAGGGCTATGTAAATTTAGCAGCTGCAGCATGAGCTGTGCTGCTTGTCATTTACATCCACCTGCAACAGCAATCCGTCTCCTAGTGGCAGCAATCCATTCTTTTGTGGTTGCCACAAAATTAGCAAACAATCAGCTGCCACTCTGTATGTCCTGCCTAGGAGAAGGGGGTTGCACCTCTTTGACTCTGCTATGTAGCTATGTGAGTTTGCCATCTGATCCTCAACCAGGCATTCCCTAGGTAGGAGATCTTTTGAACCCCAAAGGATTTCCCTAACCAACTAAAATAGGAAGTGCAGAAGCTGAACTTGCCAAGCATTACATGCCTCTTCCTTCAGCATTTCTGAGGCCTTAGCCCCTTTAGCCCCCTTCTCACTAAGCAGGGGGAGGAAGTGCTCTGTGCTCACCACATCTTCTGCAGCAAGACTCTCTCCCTTTGGAACATCTCAAGAATGGATCTTAGGCAAGATGGAAACTAGAAGTGGCCAGCTGAGGTTCCGAAACTCCTTTCATTTGTGAACTGAATAAAGGTCTCCAGAGGGGGGAGAGGGTGTGCTAACACCTAGTAGCAGCCTGAAACACATGTGGGGACTTTGCATAGACTTTTATTACAATCTATTTTGCAATATTTGTTTTTAAAACCTTGGCTTCTGAGTGGTTTTCTGAGCATCTCAGCCTGGGCCTCTGAGAGGGGAGACCTTGCTGCACTATTCAGTCCTGGTGCCCCACAGCACCAGAGACCGTGCTGCAGGATATGAACCCAGCGTGCTGTAGGGCCCTGGATTTTATTAATTATTCAAAATAGCTGGTCAGTCTTGTATCTCTTTACCTAAATCAGGGGGTATTGCGTCCAGCTGGACTGCTGAGCTGAGGATGTTCCCCTCTTTTCAGATCATTAGAGAACCAGGTTTCTCAAACTCAGCTGCCCTGGTGTGTCACCCCTGGTGCGTTTGATGTGAATTTTAGATGATTGTATGTTTACACTCACATAAAAACCACTCATCCCACTGACTTCACATTCTGCAAAAGGGGCAAATTCTGCACTTCGGCTGTCTGCTGCTTAGGCACAAACACCCAACTATCCTGGCAAAATCCAGATGAGGGGTGAGGTGCCCAAGACACTGCAGCTGGGATATGCATTTCCCTAGGAAAGAGCCAAAGGCACAGCTGTTGCCTGGGGTTAAGAGCATTCAATATTATGGATAGTGTCAGAGGTGGCACCAACCACATCCCATGCCCCGATTGGAGTCTGTCTACCTTAACTGCAGCTGTGTGTTAGCCAAGCCCACTTCCAAATTGCTGCATCCCCCTCTCCTCACCCCCTATATATCTGTGTTCACACTGATGCAGTAGCTACATGTGACTGGTGCAAAGAATTCTGGGGATGTATCTCAGAGTTCATAGTGCTTCACCAAGTGGAGTTGCTCTAGGAAATGGTTTGTGGTAGAACTTCTCAACCTCTTGTGCAGAACTGGTTTTAGCCTACCACACTTAGCTGTTGCACTTCTGGCTCTGCATGCGTCTCACTCCTGTCCATTCCAGCCTGGAGACAAGCCTTGGATCCAGTGGATGAGCTGCTCCTATTTGTGGGTGAATATGTATGCAGATGTTCACTGAAAGGCTGGATGGCATTTTGGAAGCATTTGCTAAAGTGTAGGAGGTGGCAGGGCTTGGAGGCAAATTAATGTATTGAGGCCTGGACAGTAATGATCAGTGTTGCAATTGCTGTGAATTCCCCATTTGTACACTGCCCCTCTGGAACAGGAGAATCAGCACAGCAGTGAGTTCATTTTGTCAGGCAGACTGGGGATGACCAACAGTGGCTCTGGAACTTCCTCATAAGGAAGCAGACCTTCCTGGAGATGTGTGAGGAGCATGCCTGAACTCTCCTGTCCCAGAACACTTGACAGAAGGAGGCCAGTCTAGAAGTGGGTTGCAATTGCCCTGTGGAAACTGGCTACCCCAGAGTGGTACAGGTCCATGACCAATCAGTTAATTGTTGGCAGGTAAACTGTCAATGCTGTGGAGGGAGGTGGTTTGTCAGATGATTCTTACTATTTATTACTCATGGGTGTTTAGCATTAGAAATGTCTTAAATACGTGGCTTTCAGAGATTTGGCTTCCCACAGCTGCACTGGGGCCACTGATGGTTTGCCTTCCAGAAGGAGCAACTGAATATGTCTGCAACAAATACGACGCCCTGGTCAACCAGCGAGGCAGTTCATGGACACCAATGTGGGATATACTGGTAGGAGACATGATGGCAGATGCTGAGGAGATCTGGCATGTACCTGTTGGAAGAAGCAGGTACTTTATTCCCTCCAAATGACATGTTTATTAATGGAGTACAGGTGCCTGCTGTTTTGAGGGTCCCTACCTGCCTTTTCTGGCTATGGCTCATGAAATCTTACCTTGATCTGAGAGCCTGGCAAAAGAAAGTTAGATGACATACTTAAAACTTTCAGGATGGTGACACTGCACACATGGCAGTATGAAGGCAAGATGGTTCTGCCTAGAGAACCAGTTGGCTGCCACTGTGGAAAATGCCATCCATGTGCTTGTGTCCTGCATGTCTGCAAGGCTAAAGGCAAATATTTTTTGCATGGAGAGGGCTCAAGATACTGCTGGTTTGCAAGCCCTATATAGGCAACCATAAAGGGAACTTATCAGTGGGGCTGGGTCCAGGCATGCCAGGGAAATAAGCCTGCATCCTTTCAGCACAGAGAAGTGTGATGCTGTAAAGCTGTCCTTTGTTATAATGGGGCCTGTATAGCAGTTAGCGATATGGAACTTTTTTTTTTATTCAATTACTACTAATTTCTACCATTTCTGCAACTAGGTTTTATATGACTATAGGGTTTATGGGAATATAGGTGTTGTGGCATTATGAAATTTTGCACCTCTCTTGAAATGTAAGGACTCTGCATTCTATCTCTTGATTCTCTTGCAAGCACTAACATAGTGACCTATGGTACAACCCAGCCACTTAAACATTTTTTTTTCACTCTTCCCATTTTTGTATTTAAGGTGTGTACGTATGTGGAATCTTGCAGCACTATGCATCGCAAACGTGCAGTATAGACATACCCTTAGAAGGAGAGCAAGGACGTAAGGGTGGCTGCTAGTACTGTTGATTTCCCGCCCCCTCCCTCCCCTGTGTTAAGTGAGGCTACAGCTCTGATGTGCAGCTCTATAGTTAACCATATGCTTGACCTATAGGTGGTGATTATAGGCTCAGATATGCATCTTTCCAACCCTGGGTGGTTGTAGGATTGGTCCCATGTTACAGGGTCTTGTGGAACTGGTGAAACATGAAGGTTTGTATGCATGTTAGAAACAGAGGTGCCTCCTTGAAGAGCCTCCCTCTCCGTTGGAGAAACTCGCAGGCAAAGCAGGGCCCTGCAGACAGAGATACAGCCGGCTGAGACCACCCCACTCTTCTCAATGGTGATCTGAGTTCAGGTTTCTAGCAGCGAGAGTGGGTGCACTAACCTACCAAGGCTTTTCCCCATCCATCTCATTTTCAAGATGGCTTGATTCTTCAGTTCATAGGGAGTGACAGCAACTGCTGAGCTGAAGGTCTGCTGTGTCAGCAGCTCCCCCACTACAGTTTTAAGTGCCAATCTGAATTGAAGAAGCAAAACTTGATGCTAGCTATCCCAAAGATCCATGGGAGAAACTTCTTAGCAGGCACGTCCAGTGCTCATGTCTGTGCTAGTGCTAGCCCAGTGGGGGCCCACAGTAGGAATACTTCTTTGCCCCCACCCACGGCCACATAATAAAAAGCAAATGGGGGGCCTGTGGGAGCTGCTTGGGTCCCTAAGCAATTGCTTAGTCTGTTTATGCTTAGTGGTGGCTCTCTCTCTTATGGGCATGACAGGAAATGCAAAGGGAAGAGGTCTCTCCTCCAATGTTATTAGTGTCTTTTACATACCCTTTGCCTATGCCTACAGCATCCACCCACCCACCTGCTGCCACAGGTGCATACGCTACATCTCAGCCACACTATTTAGTTTATATGGATTTTTATATGGACTTTATTTATTTCCCAGTGCTGTGGTATTGGGGAATCTCACATGCACTGATTAATTTAGCACCGCACCACCTCTGTGAATGAAGGAAATGTTATAAGCCCCAGTTTACAGGCAGGAAACAGAAACCCTCAGTGAGAAGTTCGCACAAGCAGTCTCCACTCTACCCTAACCATAAGGCCACCCTTCCAAACCCCCCACCATCCACCTCTACACTTACTGTTCGATACTTATCTATACAACTGTGCGTGCGTGTGTGCGTGCGTGCGCGCGTGCGCGCGTGCCCAGCAACAATTATTTTTTCACTCCTGTCTCAGAAGCATAAACAGGCCCCAGATGAAACCTGCTTGGCACATGTGTTCAGAAAGGGGAACTGATCCTTGGTGCTTTCTCAGAACATGCAGGTGGAGCTGTCACAAGAAGAAATCAGAGGTGCAGCAACCCCAGCCCAGACTCACTGTTCAGCTCATGTTTTCAAAAACCACAAAGGAGTTCTCTCTGCCAGCTGAGAACTAGCAAATGCAAAGCTTGTCTGTAGTCTGGCTTGAGCAGCAGCATTCCCCCTCCTCTTTGGCTGTTGTGGGTCTGAGTGCTCCCCATCCTGTTTCAATCTACTTTAATTGCTGGCAGTGGTGGCCTTGTGTATGTGAGAAGTGGAGTTATAGGCAACTCTTTATTAACATACAAAATCTAGCAAAGGCAAGTCCCATTGACACACACATGGTAGCCAGAGGAGTGAGTCTAAGTTCCTTTGTGTGTAAATCACACCAGGTACAGCTGTAGAGTAGCCCGGGTGCTAGTGAGCAGGGCATTTTTTAATAAAATGTAAGAAACTCAGCTGGGAAATGTCTGGCAGCTGGTGCCTCTGAGCCACTATTCTGTAAACAGGTAGTGTATAAATGGGGTTACAGGCAGCTCAACCATACAGGCAGCCACAAATCATTGAGTGAGACAAGGAGCAGGAGCCACAGATGATGTCAGTTCTGTCCATCTGGAAAGTCTTGTGTGCTTGGGCGTGACCATGCTTCTGTGTATTGGTCTGTCTGTGCATAGGCTTGTGTCCCCATATTCCCCTGCTCTGCCACCGCCCATGCTCTATGTCCCCCAGACCCTTTCCTTCTGCTGCTTTCTTATGTCCTCTGGTGGTCAGTTCTCCCCAGAATGTTGGGGTTCCCCTCTTGGCATATCCCAGAGACCTCCTCCAGTTCTGGAAGAACACTTCAGCCAGTTCTCCGGGTTCCAAAAAACTCAGTTCACCTAGCTCATCACTCTGGTTACTTTATTTGGCGTGTAACAGCCCGTGCTGCCCAGGCCCAGATGTAGGGGGTTTAGGTACAGAATGATACCACAGTTCCAATTCATGTCACACACTACCCGTTTATGTACATCGTTCCTCGCTACTAACCTGTATACTGTTTGCATGTAAGGATTGATCACTGCAGATTGGGTAAAGACAATCACTTTGCAGAGTGCATAAGGACCAGACTTATCAGTTCAGGGTAGTCCTGCCTACTTTGTTTACTATAAACATGCCCACAATAGTTAGCTGTTTCAGTAATTTCTTGTGCAGGCTTGCTCAGCAGTTACTTGTTTGTTTGGACTTGTCTTGTCTTAACAGGGGCCTGTTCACATGAGCTAAGTTAGCCCTAAACAGAATTCTGTGTCCTGGTGCATATTCTCTTGCATTCCTCATGAGTCTATATTCCCTGCTATCTTGTCTGATGTGTATGTCTCCCCTCCCTCAGTTTGGGTCCAGTCTCCCTAATAGGGTGTCTCTCTCCCTCCCAGGGGTACCTTCCTCTCTCTTAGTTCTCTTTATCTTCTGCCAAGGGAGCCAGGATTTTGGGGAGGGGCTTCTTCCTCCCTGTTCCCGTGAGCATAGTTGGCAGGTGGTGGAACGAACAACCCTCCCCCTGCTGCTGGGATACACTCTTCCACTAGTATCCACCTAACCATCTGCCTTTTCTTGAGCTGCTGCTGAGTCTCCTTTTCTGTCATATAGGTCATATAGTATGATTCATAACTATCCCATCTTTCCTGGATGTGTCATAATGAGGGAACATCTGAGAGGCTAGTTCCTGAGTGCATAGCCAAAGTCAAATGCAGCCTCACCTCAAACTCATTTCTTGAAGGAAACTTTTACATCTTGGCTTAAGTCTGCTGTGGGGCACTGGGGCTGTTGCACATCATCCTATGGTGCTGCATACCATCATAGGGCTGCAGGATTTTGGACACCACTACATTGTAAGCCTTGGGCATGAGTGTTGGGGACACTCTTTCCACCCAAATGAGGCAGACACTGATGCTGACACTAGGTTTTGGATTGCGAGGAGGGCTGATGCCCTCAGGGGATTTGCTAGGAGCCGTGTAACAGCATCATGTGACTTCTACAACTTGACAGGTGCTTTCCTCATTTAAGGAATAGCTGAGTATTTCTGAGGGAAACAGATAATCATGATGGGTGCAGGGACACTGAGCTGTATAAATATGAAGACACTATCGCTGTAGCTAGCTATCCCTCAGACAGAGCTGGGGAGGGCTTGATGATTTGCTGGCAATATTTTAACAAGGAGATCCACAAAAGTTCCACCTCTTTGGCCTTGATAAACCTGTCTTCTCGGGGTGCACGTATGGCCCTGTGAGGGGGCTTTGGAATATGACTGTTCTGCCATTTAATTAGAAATGCTTTCTTACACTATGAGTATTTGGCAAGCTTGTATGGGGGCACAGGAATGCCGTGCAGCAGGGCAGGCGTAAGTGCATTGGCAGAGATATGGGGCAGGAGAATCTGATACAGAGCAGCAGTGATGTAGAACTGAGGTGCTTCAGCCAGAGATGACTTGTACCTGCCAATAGTGGGGGGGCAGAATGAGTGCAGTGGCTTCTGCAGATGTTATTGAACATGCGCAGTCCAGTGAGCATACTCAGTCCAAGCCAAGCAGCAAATCTGGGGGGGGCAGGTGATCCCATGTGCACCCTACCCGCATGCGTCGTCTCTGGTTTCAATTCCGTACATTGGTGAGATGGGGTGCCCAGGACTAGAATAGCAGGGGTTGTTCCAGATCAGCTTAAATTGAATTGGCAAAGCTGTGTGGGTGAAATTTTCAGTGTTTGTCTGGGCCCTCAGTTGCGCCTTTTCCTGAGCATTAAATTCACTCATACATTTTGAAATGATTATTAAAAGCCAGTTTCGGTTAGTGTGTTGGTCTCACTTGCCTTTTCCAAGAGGCCCCTGTATCTTCAGTGAGAATAAATCTCATACCCTGAGATCAGGGCCTGTCTAGGTGTGGGAATTTCCCAGCACCTTCAAGGTGGCTCCTTCTGCAAATAGGGGTGTGTGAATTCAGTCCAACTTCACAAACAAGGATAAGACAGAAACAAACAAATCATAATCGCTGCTCAAATATAGAATGTCAAGGTCTCCAGAGAGCCAGGAGAGAACCAGAGACACAAAAACAGGTGTCTTGGCCCTTGTGGCTTTCACTTCCCCTTTTTCAGAGCCTCTCCAGTAATGAACTCAGTGTTGACCTGTGGGGCCAGGATTGCCAGCTCAGACTGCACATTGAGCCTGTGCAATTCAGCATGAGATGCTTTCTTCTAGCCCACCTCTGTGCACTGCTGTGAAAATGGCCAGATCTCAGGTGGGTCCCTCTCCTGGGGCAGAGGCAGTATAACCCTCTCAGACACCACCCACTGTCTCTGCCCCAATGGGTGCTGCTGCACTCCAGCTCTTTTCAGCTGGTGGATGGCTTCTTGTGAGCTGTTACCAGCCTGCAGTTTGAGCAGCCCTGAGGCTGGGACTGACAATCAAGGAACTGTAACTCACTCTTTGCAACTCCTCACCTGCTCTGTGGTGCCCAGCAAAGAATTCAGCCTTCAGTAGGATGAAAGATTGCACTGCTGGTGAAAGAGATGGATGAAGAACTCTGGAGACTGGAGTTCTATATGGATCTCCAGAACCAGCACAGGCTGGGAGCAGCAAGGCAAGATTCCCCCACACTAGGCAGCCAGATAATGTGGGGTGAGAGGAGAGTTTGGGCTCTATGGCCCATCTGTCCTTAACCATTATGCTGAGGCTGCCAAATAGGGGGTCAATTAGTGCTACTTGTCACATGAACACATATCTATCAGACCAAATTCATCCCAGGGCATAGGTCTTCAGCAGACCCTGGCAGAGAGCCCAGGCAGTGAAAAGTTTGCTTGATTGAGACTGCAGTGGTGAAAAGTGGTCCCAGTCTCCCTGCTGCTGCCCATAGGACACCAGTACTGTTCAAGATATGGGCAACTTTGGGTGTAAAGTGGTGTGGCTGGGGCTGAGGTAGGACATCCCCCCGCAGCCTCCTAAGGAGAAAGTTAAAGTTACCCCTTAGATCATGTCATGCATGCTAAGAGAGGGTCATGACAGCAACAGTGCCTTTGTCCTCCCTTGGGGTGTAGAACCCTGGAATGGTGTGAGGAGCTGTATCTTATTCCTCCTGGCACCAGTAGGGATGAATTGCTCATTAAATGCATCCCACCCCCCATGTTAATGCAATATTAAGATTGTCCAGTTATGCCAAATCTCCTCTCCCACAGTGAGCTCCAGTAATTAACCAGGGGACACTTTACAGCTCTCACTGCAAGGCTCCATGGTAGCAGCCAGCCTTGCAGCAGGAGCTTGCATGAAGTGCTGGAGAAAGGAAGGAAATAACCAGCTGAGAAGCAGGCAGGGCCTGCCAAGGATGGGAGAATCTCTCCTGAGTCCAGGGCAGGGCTTAGAAGGGACTATGCACATCTGGACCACGAAGACAAACAGCAGATCCTATCTGTCTAAGATTCTATACTGCCCTCCATCCTCAAAGTATCGGAACGCCTTCCACCTCGACGCAGTAGCAATAGCAAAATCCCCAGTGAACTTCCTAGAGTCTCTGGCTATTTTCTCTTCTCTGCTTGGGGGTGGGGGTTGGGGATTTTTGTTTAATTTATTAATTTACTTTTCTAGTTTTTTCAAGGTTGATTTATGTCAGGGTTTTTGTTTGTAGGTTGTGGGGGAGGAGTTATGGGCCAGAGGGGTGGCTAGATTGCGAGTGTCATTCTGGCTAGTGGGGGTTTTTCAAAGAAGATGGTTTTGCAGCTTCTCCTGGATTCGCCTGATCTTCGTTGGAAGATTGTTCCATAGCTGGATCTCCTTGAATGATTTGTCCACAGCTCTCATGTGCTTTGTCCTGGGCTTTGAGATCTGCATTGCCCCAGAGGAGCTCAGCTGTTGTGGTGGGCCAAGGACGGTGAAATTCTGTTTCTGATGCAGCTGGGGCTTGATTCATTAATTGTTTTGAAGATTAGGACCAAGGCCTTAAACTGGCATGGGAAACTGACTGGGAGCCAGGGGAGGAGCTTGAGCAAGGCAGCCTGAGCCATGGAGAAGCGGGCAGCTGGATTCTGTACCAGCTGGTGCCTGCACATCATCTTCACATTCAGTTTCAGATTCAGTGAATTACAGAAATATAGCCTGGAGGTGACAAATGCCTGGATCACTATGGCCAAGGTCTCATCCAGAAAGAAAGAATAAAGTTTCCTAGTGAGCTGGAGGAGAAAGATGATGGGTTTGGAAACTGATGCTACCTCATCATCCACCTTTAGTGAGGTGTCAGACCAAAGCCCAAGGCTTCAGACAACTGATGAAGGTGGAAGCAATGTCTTGGTCAGCTCTTTGATGTGTTTCTCTTTTCCAGCCAGCATCACTTCAGTCTTGCCTGGGTTCAGCCTGAGCCAGCTGTTCTCCATCCTGAAAAATACAATGTACTCAGAACTCTGAATAGCATCTTTCTAGGTATTTATTTGTGCTTTAAAACAGGAGCTTAGAAGAAGTGCAGTGCACAGCTAAGTAGGAGCTCAGCCAGAGCCCTGGGTGCAGAGTGTGCAGAAGCTATGGGAGCATTCCAGGTGCCAGCAACACATTGCATAGTGAAAGCAGTAATAAATCAAGCTTCATTCCACTGCCCAAACAGAAGGACTCAGGCTGCTCAAACAGAAAGGCCGAACCAGCTGTGTCCTGTGCTGCACTTATCAAAGTAACCAAGAGCAAACGGAGACTGGAGAATGTAAGCTCCCAATCAGCGGAAAATCCTAGCATCATAAACTTTTCCTGTGCAGCCCCTGTTGCCGTTCATAAATTGGCCTCTGTGGTCCATGAGGGCCTGCATAACAATAGAGCAATACCTGTGTGGTTTATGTGCTTGTGCTCCTTGAGGAGGGCAAGCTATGGGCACGAGTCCCATCAATGGTCCTGATGCCGTTTGGAAACTCCATTCTCTCAAACACAGCAATTTCTTCAGGAATATCTTTTTCTGCTTGCCTCCTTGGGGTAACCACATGCCGGATTGCCTCAGAAATCTCCACCACCACTTTATCCACAGTCGACTTTCCATAAGAACATAAGATCTATTCCCTGTCATCCACTCCCAGCTTCTCACAGTCAAAGACTTAGGGACACCCAGAGCATGGGATTGCAACCCTGACCATCTTGGCTAATAGCAATTGATGGACCTATCCTCCATGAACTTATCTAACTCTTTTTTTTTAAACCTCTTTACAGGTTTGGTCTTCACAACATCCCTTGGCAACAAGTTCCAAAGGTTGACTGTGTGTTGTGTGAAGAAGTACTTCCTTATGTTTGTTTTAAATCTGCTGCCTATTAATTTCATTGGGTGACCCCTGGTTCTTGTGTTATGTGAAGGAGTAAATAACATTTCCTTATTCACTTTCCAACACCAAACTGGTTGGCAATAGAGCTGTAGCAGGCTGGGGTAGTCAGCTTCCAGATGGTTATAGCTACGTGTTTCTGGACCGTCCTGGCTGCCCTCATGCATGTGTCTTTACACTGAAAGGTCAGGGCAAGTTGCTCACAAAGCTCCAGAAATGTACCTCTCTTCATGTGAAAGTTCTGGGCCCATTGCTGGCTATCCCAGGTCTGCATAACAATGTGATCCCACCGGTCTGTGCTTGTGGCCCTGTGACAGAAGCAACAGTCAATGTAGAGGGCACCAGTAGCTTTACTGAGTGTAATGAGCTGCATCAGCTAGTTCGAGTCTGCCATGTCTGTGTCCTCCTCCTGCTCCATCATGAGTCTGTCAGGTGCCTTTGGTGGGTCAGAAAACACCACCGAAATGTCCACCAGCATCTAAAACAGGAACAAAAGCACAAATGAGAAAAGTTCTTCAAATGGCATCTCTTTCATGTTGCTGGCTCCGGTAGCTGGGAGCGTACGGACCAAAATGACGATTTGGCAGGTTGTGTTGGCAGCTGTTCAAACTTCCTATAACGTGGGGTGGACAGTCAAGTTTTCTCACACTGCACCAAGAACAAAGGGCTAGGGGGTGCTAGGAAGTTTTGGATATGGTTGATTGGATTCAGGTCTGTGTACTGCAGTGTGGACGCTGGAGCCCTGGGTGCGGGCCCAGGTGTGTTAGAAGATTCTTAACCTAGGGTTGACAATCAGTGTAGATGCTCACCCAGGGTCTGCTGACTCAAGTTCCACTAATCCTGGGTTTACATTGCAGTGCAGTCATACCCACAGAGACTGAGGATCCTGCCTCCACAGGCCTTCCAAGCCCCATCAGCCAAAGGAAAAGGCGGGGGCCAGGGCCACACTAAGCAGGGAGCACTAGGCAGAGGCTCACTTCCCTGTTAAATATTTTATTATAAAGGTATTAGGATTTTATGGCTCCCAATCGATTTCTCCAGTGAGACAGTGTGTTTGATCAGAGTCAAACATCAAGCATAGTCTGCAGATTGCATGAATCACCCAGTAACTGACTGAACACACTGCCCGGTAACTGACTGTGCTACAAATTACTTTATGCACCACCAACTACTGCCGCATTGGAAGTGACTGTACACACCATACCATAAGCAGACTATGGATCAGACAGTATCTATCGGTATGCTCTGCTCCAAAATGTACTGTCTGCACAGTGACTGTATGAACTGTATAGTAACAGTGCACAGAATACTGTTACAGAGTCTGCACCATTAACTGCTACACTCAATGCTCCCCAGAGCTGCACACAGTATGCAATAGCTGATGGCCTCTGCCTGGATTGACTGTATGTACCATAGAGTCACTGAGTGTGTACCATCCTTTGCCTTCACAGGCTCCTCCCAAATTTAGTATCACCTGTAACTTTTACTAATATACAGTTTAAACCTCCTCCAGATCCAGCCTCAGCAAGGGTTTGGGAGGATTCATTTAGAAATATCGGAGCAGTGTCTTGAAGAATTAAAGTGCCATGGAAGAACCAAGTAATATTAGTTAGTTGTTTTTCTGCTGATCTATATTTCTAAGGGAAGAAGATCCTTGCTATAATAAGGCAGAATTTTTAACCCTCAATGGCTATTGTGGTGGGTAACCATGCTCTATCCTGTAACCACATGGTCTTTTATGGGCGCTGAGCAGCATCATGGAGCAGGACAAATCTCCCGTGTGTGACATGGTGTCAGTGTACAGGAATCCAGAAGCTGCCTCTCTGGGGCAATGCTGTCAGCTTCCTAGAAAGATGGGGCTGATATTAATGACATGCTGTAATCTTTTAGCTGAGTCACTGTCGAAGAGCTTCATAATACAGAATGCCTGAGATGCAGTGACCAAGGCAACACACCGCTGAGTCGGAGACATAACTGTGAGATTAGACTAAATGTTAGCTGTTTCAAGGTTGTTGATATTAAGTCCTGGAGGAAAAGATCCCAAAGTGACCCTGAGGGGCAGGCATACTGTGTTCTCATCTAGGGGAGCTCCTTTTCCTTAGCATTGACAGTACTAGGTGAGACCATCAGGGCTAGTATAATTTCTCTGGCAATAGTCACTAGGCAAAGCTTCCTCCTGTGTAAGACTTGCTGTTTTCATAGCTTGCTGGTTTACTCCTGAAAGATGGGGGAAAGCAAGCAGGGAGAATTCCCACATTCTCCTGGGTAATTCCATGCCCAGTAACAAAGGCAATACTGAGAAAAAACACAATGAACCCCTAGGGTTGGTGCTGATAGCTGAATTTTTTTAATTTAATTTAATTTAATTTCAACTAATTTTTGGGTCCCTTTCCTGGGTAGAACATAGCTATCCGAACGCCCTCTGCTTCCAGGACACTGTGTCTAACATCAGAACAAGTGCCAAGGGGCTTGGAAGAGACTGTCCCCTCTCCACTGGCCCACCCTGCCTGGCAAGCCTTGTTTAGAGCTAAAGAGTGTCAATTTTCATGCCTGAACATGGAGAATCATTGTTTGAGGAGTACAGGAGTTGCTAATATTTTCCATGCTAAAGGCCACCTCACTCAGCGTTTGGAGTCACTTCCATGAGTATAAAGACGTGTCAGCTGGGTGCAGCTGGAGTTGGTTAGAGCCTGAATTTCAGACCAAAATGGAGCTGGATGGCTCTTCTATGCAAGGAACACTCTCACTGTTAGCACAATTCATGTGGTTCTTATTCTATGTTCTTGTTATAATTTGTGTTCAGTTAACGTCATTGTAGTTAATTATTTTTATTATAATGGCATTTAGGGTCATCAGTCGAAGGACCCCCATTGTTCTATGCGCCCCACAATTAAACAGCAAGATTGGCTTATTTGGATCTGGAGACATCAAGAAAATCATTGGTGATGAAAGTGGGATCCTTTGAAACAGTGAAGAGGAGGTTAAAGAAAAAGAAGAGCAAGTAAGAATAAAGAAAAGTTAAAAAGGCTATGGAAGGGGGTGGGTGGGTTGGTTTCTTCTTTGATGATAGGGGAGAGGCGTTTGAAATGTCTGTACAAAAGCCATAGTAGTATTTGTATGCCTAGCATACCAAAGACAATTTAAAAGAAAAAAGAAATGTTCCTACCCATGGTTAGAAATGAGTTGTTTTCAGTCCTACAAGACCCCTCCTCTCACCCCTTCCTCCTCTCAAATTATGGCAAAAAATTTGGCGCTTTATATTCCCCAGCATTGGCATGCCGCTCAAAACCTCCTAGCTTTGGCCAACATCATTCTAGCCCAGGTACATATTTGAGTTGCGCACCCCTGGTGTAAAGGTGGTAAACCTACCCACACTAGATCTAACATCTGTCATATCATGGCCTTATATACTCAGCCCTTCTTCCAACATATGGCTCACATTAGTCTGTAAATATAAAATCCTGTGGAAAATTGAGTGTTGGGGTACTTATTACAATTTTCAGAAGTTAGGGGGTACTTGCTACTTAAAGGGTTGAGAAACACTGAGATAGACAATGAAGACGTGACTGGAATGCTTAAAACGTACCTTGGACCCCAAACAAAACTTCCTGACTAAAAAAATTTTTGTTAAGAAAACAAAGAGAAGGAGATAGTATTTTTTGACTAGTCTTAAAAAGCTGCCCATGACTAGTAATTTTGATAACAATCTGTGAGAAGCCATGGTTAGGGAAGGACTGGCTTGAGGGAGCTGCCCATTGGGAAGCATCCAGGAGGCCATAATAGGAACATTATTCTATGATAGACCTGGGGGAGGTCTGTGCAGAGTATATGTGCTTGCTCATGCTGCCTGCACAGTTGGCTAGGGGGCCTCTCAGGTGGGTAGTCAGCTGGATTTACAAAACTGAAAGCTAGGACATACGGTTACCCAACTTAGTTTAGGAAAATAACTTGTACGTCCCAGTTCACTGTTTCCCATCAGTGGATGGAATGGCTGGAGGCTGATCGAAGTATTGGAGTCTCTTGACGAATGCATTGTTCTGAAGCTTGGGTGGGCTGCTACTTATTAGAGCTAGTTACTATGCCAAAAGAAGAGAAAATTTCTCTCTGTGATGTTCATTCTGATGGCTCCATCTTATAGAGCTCTGGAGTTGCTGAAAAGTTGAATGACCATCCCCTCTTTACTCCAGATTTGCCAATGTCAGCAATCCAATACTGTTGTATGAGTGTATGGAGTACAAACAACTGGAAAGAGAGTCTCAGGGCAGCATAGCCCCCCCCCCAAATCTTCAGTGTTCCAATGGGTACAGTGTACAGGGAGTGAACAGTGAAGTGGCATTGTTTACAGATGATACAAAATTACTCAAGAGAATTAAATCCAAAGCTGACTGCAAAGAGTAACAGGGCAATCTCATAAAACTGGGTGACTGGCCAACAAAATGGCAGATGAAATTCAACACTGATAAATGCAAGTAATGCATATTGGAAAAAATAATCCTAGCTACACATACATAATGATGGTTTCTAAATTAGCTGTTACTACCCAAGAAAGAGCACTTGGAGTCATCACTCATAGTTCTATGAAAACTTCAACTCAATGTGCAGCTGTGGACAGGCTAACAGAATGTTAGAAACTATTAGGAAAGAGAGAGAAAATAAGACAGAAAATGTCATCATGTCAGTATATAAATCCATGGTGTATCCACACCTTGAATACCATTTCCAGTTATGGTTGCCCTATCTTAAAATGGATATAGTAGAACTGGAAAAGTTGCAGAGAAGGGCAATAAAGAAGATCAAGGGTATGGAATGGCTTCCACACGAGGCGAGACTAAAAATATTAGGTCTGTAAAATGATGAGTAGTAGGGAAAAAGTGAATAGAGAAGTGTTATTTATCTTCTCCCACAATACAAACACCAGGGTTCGCCTGATGAAATTAACAGGCAGAAGATTTAATACACAAAAGAGGTAGTACTTTTCCACACAATGTACAATTATCCTGTGAAATGCTTTGCCATTGGATGTTGTGATGGCCAAAAATAAGGGTTAAAAAAGAACTACATAAGTTCATGGAGGATAAGTTCATCAATCACTATGAGCCAAGATGATTTGGGATTCAATCCTATGCTCAGAATGATCTTAAATCTTTGACTGCCAAAAGTCAGGAGGGGAAGATGAATGGATCTCTCCAAAATTGCTCAGCTCTCCTCTTTATGCTCTCCCTGAAGCTCTGGTACTGGCCTTTGTCGGAGACAGGATCCTGGGCCTAATGGACCACTGGTCTGACGCGGCATGCAGGTCTTGTGTAAATCTATCTTGCATCACACATAGTTCACAACCAAAAGCAAAGCCCAGCATTTCCTTTCCAATATAAGCTCAGTTCTTTAGTGTTCTAGGCAGTGTTTTGGAAGCATATGCCATTGGGTGATCGTCTTGCAGAGGAACGCCCCCAAACCTGAGTGTGAATTTATATTGACTCAGATCTAAGGCTCTTTGTCAGCTTCAAAAATATTCAATGCCAGTGTTTCTGTGTTAATCATTTGATTCCAAAAAGCGTTTCTCTTACTAATCATCTACTGTCATTCTCTAGTAAGCAGCATGCTGAGTGGAATCATTTCATTGTGACAAATCAGGGATTAATTTGGTCAAGTCAGATTAAATTATTAATAGCTCTCTGAATTTATTGGAGGGCCATTCCATTTGTACAATTCTCGCCATCTTTCTTGAGTCTCAACAAACTCCTTTGTCACTGACCCTGTGTCCTATGTAACTACACTTATTCAACCCAATCTGGCATTTGTTCTTTTTCAGTTTAAGGCTCTTTTTTTTTTTTTAAACCAAGTTGGAAATGTTATTGAGGGCTCGTCTACACGGGAGAGTTAAGATGAACCAGCCAAAGGTGTGACGTTTATGAGCATAAGTTAATGCACATTAAACCAGTGTGGACATTCTATTTAGTAATCAAGTAACCTTGATTTGCTGTAATTCTCCAATTACAGTAGACTGAAGCCACTTTACTGCTGAATGAGAACACCCACATGGGGATTTAATGCTTTAAGTTCTCACCTTTAGTTCAATTGCCTTAATTTGCCTGGCTCTCCCTTGTAGACAAGCCTGTAATTTCTGATTGTGGCACTGGCCATTTTTGCCCCCCAAATCAGCCTATCAATAGTTATTTCCATGCCATCCAGCTCCTCAAAGATCTGGGACATGATGCTTTGGTGTACCCCAAGTGCAGAAGCAATTCTGAGATAATGTCACTTAAACATAGCGACCAAAAGGGGAGTATTTTGATCAAGTATTTTGCACTTTTTCTATTGAGTTGGACCTGTGAAAACACTTGGCTTGCCTCGAAAACTGAAAATAGTCTTGCATTTTGAAGTCTAGACATGACCTTCTTACCTGTTCTCGTAAGATAAAATAGCACTTTTGTTTGATGGTCTTATTCAAAACTTTTGGATCCATAACTGTCCATAACTATCTTAGTTTTATTACAGTGCCCATACTGTTAACTCAATCTGCTGGGCTCTTTGTTCAATAACATTTAATGTTATCATCTGGTCAATTTCAGTTTTCGCTTTATTGTTCGGTGCTAATGACTTGCACATGCATTTCTGGCAGCCCATTAGGGTTTAGAAAACATGATTATTATAGCCTTTGTGCAAGCCTGTCCATTAAACACCTCATCAAATTCTTTAGTCATATATTTTCCATCCTGTTCTGTGTACAAATTGCACACCCATTTGATCATCTGCAAGCACACACAGGTCCACTCTTTCTGTTCCACTCTTCCAAACTCTGAGTGATATCTGTCCCTCATAGCAGTATGGCATTGTGGCCTGGTCACAAAAACTCATTTTGTCTCCAAAACCTGTCTGGTATTCAATCTCAACTCTGGGTGGTCACCAGTAATTGTTTTTACAGTTGTAATTACATTGTACTCAGCCCAACTATTTATTTTGAAATTCATTTTTTGTTAATTTATTTTCAATGTCAGAAGCTAAACTAATCTTCTTAAGAAACTTGGAGCTAGATCCAGAAAGGGATTTAGGCACCTACCTGCCACTCTATGTGCCTCAGTCCAAAATTTGGATCCTTAAAACCATGTTTCAGTTGTTTGGCCAACTTTGTAGGCCCCTACATTTCCTATGCACTTAAAAATCTGCCAGTGAGCATGTGCAAAGCCAACTCAGACTAGGTACTTGTGTGCCTATCTCATGCCTAAGCCCCCGGGAGGATCCTCAAACTAGGCCTTTCCCTCACTATCTTGTCTGCAGGGCCTGATGAGGAGTCATGCTCAGAAGGTGTCTACCAGATCAGGCCCCACACAAAACAAAACCAGAAGAGGAGGAACCTCACCCTTATAACTTTTAGCTCAGTGGTTAGAGGATGTGAGAGACCCAGGTTCAATTTTCCCATCTGATGTGGAGAAGGAATTTGAACCTAGATCTCCCCCTTTCCAGGAGAGTGCTCTAACCACTGGACTAATGGGTATTCTGGGGTAGGTCTCTCTGTCTCTCCTGTTGAAGCTGTTCCACTGTGTATACATACTTAAATATGCATTGCAGCAGGGAGGCTGAAACCCGTCTCTCCCACATCCCAGCTGAATCCCCTAACCACTGGGATATAGAGTCACTCTCTCTCTCTCTCACTGGCCCAATGCATATTTAAGTAAATAGGTATTTCATAGGAAGTGGAACAGCTTTATTATGTATAAATAATTGTCTCACCTAGCCACTGGTTTCTTGTAAAGAAAATGTGCCTTTCCTGAGTGACACGCAACTATAGATCCCAATATTCTTGACATTTCAGAATGACTTTGTCTAGCAGTTTGCAGTCCCCTTAATGCTCTGACTGGATACCAATCTGGCCTGTCGCACGTAGCAGCTCTCTAGTCTCCTCTATGCCCCTGGGTTCCAGGAAAATTTGGAAGTGCTAGAGTGGCCTCCTGCAGTTCTCTGCCAGCTTCGCTTCCACGCTCAGGGAACCAAGAGGCTTCATTTTGTCCATTTTTGCCAAGATTTTGTTTACTTCTGACGTCATGTAATAAGGTTCTGATACAACAGCGTGCTGCTAAGAGCGATTGCTATTTGCTAATGCAGACACTTGACGTTGGTCAGCGTTGCAAGGGTTAGTACCCCTGTCCCATTGCACAGGTCAATAAGCACACACCAGTGATTACTGGTATAGGAGTCATGTCAGAAACCATGGTACTCCTACTATTAAAGTATTTTAGTTTACCACCAAAGCATCTTATACAGGCTTAAAGGGACAGAGTTTTTAACCAAAGTACATCCATTATGGGAAGTATTCAGAATAAAAGCTGCTCTTTGTTAAAATGTCCTGAATTATATTAAAATTGGACACTGATTTAAGCTCCAGTTGATGTGGAAAATGAAAGAGGGTGGAAGATGGTGCTATTTGCATATTGTTAAGCAACATTGCAAATACTAAAATCCACTCCTGCTGCTGCCAAAGACGGGCCCCCTGAAGTCTCCTTATTTTCTCAAACTCAGTGAAATCAGACAGATTAACAATAACAGTCCACACTTCAACAGATTCATAGCTTCCAAGGGAGATGGGACCATTGTGATCATCTAGTCTGCCCTCCTGTATAACACAGGCCATAGGACTTCCCCAAAATAATTCCCTGAGCATATATTTGAGGTATGCTTCTACAGCCCTTTCATTCTGTAAGGTCCAACAGCATCCTACAAACTGTACCAAGAGTGAATGAAACTTCACCCACTGCCAAAATGCAGCCACCTGAAATTTAAGTCCTCAAGGGCCAGATTATGGCCCAATTTTCATGGCCACACAGGGGCAGAAGAGTAAGATTCCTCTCCCTCTCTCTTCCATCATACCACTTCATGGCTGCCCTCAATGTGGGATCCAGGTGTAGAGAGAGAAATGTTTGCTGCCCACCTGCTACTCTCCCACCCAAGTATGTGAGCAGGGAAAGGGCTCCATGTATCTGGTTCCATGTATCTGCTGGCACAGCTGAGCAGAGACTAATGCTCTGTTACTAGTAAAGGCCAGTAGCAGCTTCTTACCTCCCTGGAGCAAGGGGGAGAGCAAGTAAGACGTGTGCCTTTCTGAGCCATGATTCCATCCCTGTGCTACTCCTGGGGCAGTGCAGCCATATGGCCCTCCTCCCACCACGCAGACTGGAAAGCCATAGTTCAGCTGCAAATCAGGTATTCATTTCCTTCCAAACCATACAGATGTTGCAATACAAACAGAAGAACAACTCTCCCTAATACAAGACCTTCCTTTTTTTCTATAGCGAGAGAGAATAAAAACTGCTTCAATTCTCTGGATCAGGTTTCTGTCTGCACTCAGGCTGCCTCCTCCTGATGTGTAGTGAACACAGCCCCAGGTACTGTTGGGCCCATTTAACCACCAATCCTGCCCCTACAGATAAGCTGCCTATACCCTCTGGCCTGGTAGGCTGTGAGAGTAGAGAATGCACCTGTGTGAAACTGCAGTAAAAAGTTACAGAACCCTCTTATAAGCAGAAGCTGCAGCAGCTATAGGGAGAATATTCAAGTGTTTGCCAATAAAGACTGAAGCATATAGGAACGGGGTAGTATTCCTTTAAATAGTTTGAGAGTCCTCTACTGGCTCTCACAATGTTCTATCTAGCCAGAGCAGCAGTGCGTATAGCAGCAAGCCTTGCATGCTGTGTATATATAGTAAACATGGTTATTTGAAGCCCACTGTGCACAGGTGTTCCTTTAGTATGTTTGTTGTGTAAATAGCAAAGACACAAGGGCCTGGATAGTTAACCAGAATTTATTCCTTCATCCTCTTGTTCTAATCAAAGACAGTCACCAACTAAGGGCAACTCTGGATACTCAATAGGACGAGACAGCTAATTCTTCTGGTCTATGGCAGAACACACATGATGGTGTACAGGATTTGCACTGGAGAAGTGTTACCAGATTATTTAAGGTGGCAGCTTGGAAGCATGTGGATCTCAGCCTTGCCAGTTTTTAGTTCTCGAGAATGGAAGTTTATTGCCATATGGATTTATTGCAATACCAGCTGGAATTGCTTTATAAAAACTTTTTGTGGTTATGATAAAATTAAACTGTGGTGCCAGAGCTGCAACTGTTATCTGTTCCAAAGACACAGCAACAACCCCATTATTCTCAGCATGTAGCCAATGCATATCTGTATTTTTGCACCGGGATGCACTGCAGGGGAGATGCACTTTAGTATGAAAGTATACAAGTGTAATGGCTCTCTTTATTTCCCCAAGAATATCTCAAAGGACAGAAGAGAGGGGTAAGTAGGCCTTGGGTTTTCTGCCATAACCAAATTCTGATGACAAAAATAAAAAGTGACAGAGCAACATCGGTAGTTAAATCAAAGTTAACTTCCAATAGGTCTTTTTTGTTGAAGTATTATCTAACTCCAAAGGATTTGTGTGTTACTGCCTTTTATAAGGTGAGTTTCTGCAGATGTTAGCAATGAGTTTCAAACTCAGAGCCTGAAATCTCTGCATTTCAGTACACACTCTGATTTTAATGGGGGTGAGGGAGAGAAGTGGGGAGTAGATGCCAAAATGTTCCTCAAAGCCAACTCTGCTTCTAAGGGCAGATTCCCACTTCTACCTGAAGTAGCAGCAGAGATTTGCAGTGTGGGGTCCTTTTCTTCCTTCCTCTTCTTTTCTTTAATCACTTGCCAACTAGTTGCTGAGCTAGGTTCTCTCTTTTAAAAAGACTTAAAGATCTCAAAGACTCCTCCTGATGGAGAATCCACCACATCCCTTAGTACATTGTTTCAATGATTAATTGCTCTCACTGTTAAAAGTTTGCATTTTATTTCCAGTTTGAACATTGTTGACTTCAACTTGCAGCCACTGGAACTTGTTTGACTATCAGATTAAAAAGACCTCTGCCTCTGGCATCAGATAGCATCTGCCTGTGTAGATAGTCCTAGACCACAATTACATCTCCTCTTAGATAAAAGCAGGTTTTCCAGATCTCAGTTCTTTTCTAACCTCTCTCCAGTATTGCCAGTGTCTTTTTAAAAGCATGCATACTTGACTTGGACACAGCATTCTAGTATGGTCCTCACAAATACCACCCACAGAAGCAACAGGGCTTTCTTCCTCCTGTTCAATGTTCCTCTGTTAGTAGATCCAAGGATCATATTAGTTCTTTTTGCCACATCACCCTAATGACAGGAAATATTCAGTTGATTATCAACAATGACTCCCAAGTCCCTATCAGAATAATTTCTTGCCTACCAGTATATATTTTTAGCTCCTGGACATATGACCTTGCATTTGACTGTATTAAAATGTATGTTTGATTGTCCCCCAGTTTACCATGCGATCCAGATTATTCTGTACCAGGGACCTATGCTTGCCATTATTTACCACCCCGCAGTCTGTGTCATCAGCAAACTTTATTAGCATTGGTTTTATATTTTCTTCTTAGATCATTGATAAATTATTGAATAGAGATGGGCTAAGAATCATTCCCTAGAGGTTCCAGTTAGAAACACCCTCCTAGTTAAAGACTTACCTTTGACAATAATTTAAGATCTATTGGTTACCTAGTTTAATCAAATCAACATGTACCATGTTTATTTGATATAGTGCTGGTGTTTTAATGACAATGCTACTGGTATTGCCATTACCATTAAATGAGAATGGTACTAAGTTAGACAACTTATATTTTGCAACACTAAACTTTATCAGACTTCTCACTTGTCAGAGAACAATATGAAATTAAATAAAACCTATTTTCCATTAAACCATATTAATTGGCATTAATTATAGTCCCATCCTTTAACTTTTTATTGATGGAGTCCTGTATCAGCTGTCCCACTGCTTTGGCCAGGATGGATGTCAAACTAACCAGCCTAGGTACCTGAGTGATCCTGTTTATTCTTTTAAAAATATTGATACAATAACTTTTTCCCAATCCTCTGGAACTTTACCAGTATTCCAACATTTATTAAAAATAAAATCAAGAGTTTGGCCAACTTCTTAAAAAGTCTTGGAGCAGATTACGAAGACTGGCTCATTTAAAAATGTTCATCTTTAGTAGATGCTGTTTAACGTCTTCCTTAGTTATTTTTGGAAAAGAAAATGCCTGCATTATGATAAAAACACTCTGTCCAGCTTGGTTCCAAATATGAAACAGGAATGATTTTCGTTCCCCATTTATTCAAAAACTTTCATCATGTTGACATTATTGGCCAGAGCTATTAATTGATTCTCTTTGCTTCTCTTAACTTCTGATTTACTTCCCATTGTTTCTCTTTGTTGTATTTTTTGTGTTTCTTTCATGTCCTTTCTTAAGCAAGATTTTTTTTTTTAAACTGCGTACCCTTTTTTTGTGACTAATAATTGTAGCGGTTTGGATATCAAGTAAAATGTTTTTAAAATGCCTCCCCATTTTTCTTCTCTCTTCTGTGTTTAATTTCTCCTCCCAATCATTTTTACTCAAATTATTTTTCATCTCTGAGAAACTGGCCCCTTTAGAGCCCCACGTACATACATTACTGGATGGAACTGTGTTCTGTAGTTTCTTACATTCCTCTGCCAAAAGAACTTGCATTACACCACAAAATGGGAAACAGAAGCAGATTTTGATGGTGGCATAGGCAAGAGGCACTTAAGATCAGAACTAGTAAAGTGTTTACAAAGTTGCCTTTTTTGAAAGCCTGAGGTGATTGTCAATTAAAAATGGAGAAGGAGAACACACACACAGGACTGGAGAGTACTGCTCTTGTAATTCAGGCCAATTACTAATTTAGAGACAGGCTTTGTCCCTGCTTTATCAGGCTGTACTGGAAGCAGCAGACAGCAGAGATCATGCATGTGCATGGACACACATTCTTGAGCACACTAAAAGGAGAAATGTTCATTGCTGACCTCCAAAGCAGCACAGCTCCCTTTCAAAGGTGAAGAGGTACTTTAAATTCTGGAAGAATAACTCCTCCTTCCTGTATTCCCACACCCAATAGCCACTTGGCCTAAGTGAAGCATACACAGGTTTTAGGTTTGGATCACTTCTTCTACTTAAGAGTCTTAATAGAACTCTGCATTTCAACCTTATTTAGTCAGTACTCCCATTCCTCAGCCTGCAGCGGAAGGGGACCTGTCATTAACCAACTGCATAGATAGGAGAACTGAGAATCAGATTGGAAATCACATGCCAAAGGTCCCAGAGGAAGCTTATGGCAGTGCAGAGTACAGAAGCTAGATCTCAGGGGCCACACCTACCCTAAAGAAGCTAGGCATTTTACCATGTTTTGGTTCCCCACGTCTTTTAACACACCTGTTTACACCTAAGAATGTGCCCTACTGCCAACCAACTACCAAATGCCTGAAATGAAATCTAGCAGTGATACCAATTCATTGTAGCCCAGTTCAGGAGGTATGTTGTTGATCTCACTTGATCTCTGATTCTACTGTGTTACTGGTGGAACAATTTTCATCACCTCACCACAGCTACCTTGAAACTGGTTTCCCTTGCTTGCTGAGCAAACAGCAAGAGTGACATGGTCAGCCTGACCTCTGCTTTGAGGAAAGGCCTAAGAAATAGTGCCAGTTCCCAGGAATCTCACAAATTTGCCATAGATTAACTTTGATCTCTTCTCCCAAACTTGACTTTGGCTGTCCAGTGCCTTTCAAAACCTCCCCATAATCTACTGCTTCAGGATGTTGGCTGGGAACTGCAGGAAAAGTTACCAGAGGACAATGGAACTGTGGTTGTATAATACAGTGCAAGTGTGGATGTATAGCAAAACTGCATCAGGACCAGCATGGCTAATGTGGACATACTTCACTTTTAGTACGTAGCCTGGTTTATTTCTAGGGCACAGATGCAGCCTGAAGTGGTAGAGCTGCATTATATCCACTAGTCCACAGCTGCTCTCTTGCACACGTCTCAAATCTCAGAATTTAGACAGACCAACTGTAAGATCAGGATAACACTTACCCCTCTTGATGGCTGTCTGATCACACACAGCCGCTTCTTGTTCTTAAAACAGTTCCATCTGCAGCAGCCTTTTCAGCTACTTAGGCGGAATCTGTCACTGGGAGCCTGTATTTGCTGTTCTTGGTGATCTTCATTGTCAATGATGGGATGGGCATTTGAGCTTTCTCCAAGTCGGAGGAGGTGAGTACACAGCACCCCAAACAGCACGTGGGGGAGTGCAAGCAGCACACCAGGAGAGAGACCATGCGTGCCTCATGGCAGGGGGAGTGAGCACCCATGCTAAACCAGGTGGTGAGATGTCGCAGCAAACAAAGGAGAACTTACGCCTAGATGCCACCATCGACCTCTCTATGGAAAGGAGGCCCTTACACTTTTTTTGTGTTTTGGTGAAAGTGTCTGAAGTTTGCCAGAAGCAAAACTAATAAACCTCTTGTTCTAACTGCAGCCTAATTGCCACCAGTCCTGTCCCCTTGGAATGAGGAATCTGGTTTTCAGAGGAAGCCCAGTTGAGAAAAGTTTCAAACGGGATCTGATTAGCACATTAAAAACATAGGCTCATATGGCGGTCAGTTGTGTATCATCTGATACGGTCCCCATCCTCTCATTTTTGTACTCTGTGTTCTTCCTGATGAGGCCCTCCTCCCATTGCTAGGTCTATTGGATTAGAAATCTTGGCATTTTTAGCAATTACACATGTTGTGAAGGGTTTATCATTTAAGGATTTTCATACAAATGTTACGGTTGAGTAGCTGAGTTTCTTTTATCAGGAATCCACCTGGCACTCACAGTAACTGGACTTTGGATAGTGGAGGGCCTGGGTTCACAGTGTGTTTCTAGGGCTTTTAATGCATTGGATTAACCCTTCCCACCTCTAACAGAAGGGAGATGAACCCTATTGCCTGAAGGCTGATGCAAGATTATGCCCCACAGAACCCCCCTCCAGGGCTTTTTCCAGTTTAAAGTTTCTCAGGTGACAGAACTCCCCACTTTGAGACAACTCCACACCTTGATACATATCAGAAATCTATGTGATATTCCACTTGTTTACAGTGCACTTATCTTCCTACCATCCCCAACCCCAACTCTTAATCCTCCTGCCACTTCTGCCCTGACTCAATAGCACAGTTCCACATATCCCACAACCGCCTCCTTTCTAAAGGCCTCATCTGACAGACTCAGATTATGCTTCCCTCCTAGCCTCCTGCATGCTTTCAGTTACTTATCAAGCCAGGGCCACACTGACTCCCTCTGCCTATTGATGCCCTAGAGAAGCTTTCATGGCAGAGCCAGTGGTGCCTGATCCAAAAGAAAGGCTGGGAGTCAGTCACTGTGGAAATGTAGGCCAGAGAATAGTGAGGATGGCTAGTAGCCGCATGATTCACTCCGGGCAAGCATCCCGTTTCCCTCATCACTACTGGAAACGCTTCTGCCTCCAGTGCCTCCCCATCCGCCTCTCTCACCTACAGAAAATAGAACTAAGAACAAGTCAGTTTCTTAAGGGTTAATGCTACAATACTTTCCTGCTAACACGTCACTGGGTCTGATTCTGATATCACTGACACCACTGAGAATCAGGAGTAGCTGCATGGTACTTAACGGACTTAAAATGATGCAAGTGAACTTGATCAGGAACTTTCTCTCCAGAGCCATCCATGACCAAATGCCAAGGTCTCACTCCAGAGAGAACAGGGAAAGGTAATAACTCCCCTTTATCTCATTTTCTAGATCAACTGTCACTCAGCAGAGCCATCCAAATTAATTCCATGTAGAGTGCCTGGCCTTAGCAATTGGGTGCTAATCCCTTGTATGACATTTGCAACATTGCTGACACTTTGATGCTCACTCATACAGCAGGGTTAAGCCCTAATTCATCATGAAGATAAGGCAAGGGAGGCAGACAGTGTGTACTACAGCCAAGATCTTAGGCTGTTGATGAAGGGGAGCAGATGCCAGAAAGGTCAGGTGCTCCATTCTAAATATTTAATACAGATGAATGTGAAGAACACCAGAAGTCTGAAAATATATTTTAAATGACAAATCCTATTAAAATGTCAAAATTCTACTGTACAGAAGAACATTTTATTTCTGTCCAGCACCTTCTAGTGTTTCCTGCCTCTGAAAGCATGCAGGGAACTGCAGAGAGAAGTGAAACAGCTGTTCTATATTCAGCAATTGCCCATGCAGCGAAAGGCATTCAAATTGCTTTGAATGAGAAACACCACATAGTTCAGGACACCATCTTTCTGAACAGTGACAGGAGATCTTGATCAAGACATAAGTAGAGAAGAGCCCAGCTCCCTTAGCCTTCCTAATCAAGGGGTCATTGACTGGAATACAGGCCACATCTGGGAGTGGAAATTACAAACAATCTTTTGGTCCAGGCATGAGAAGTGACATACAGTGTGCCATACTGATCTATTAGAATGGACCTCTTACCTAGATGTAGCCCTCCAGTGAAATAATAACCATTACCTGGATGAGAATGATAGCCAAAGGCTCTTAAGCAAATTAAGCAATCATGGGATAAGAGGGAAGGGTCCTCTCATGTATCAGTAACTAGTTAAAAGATAGGAAACAAAGGGTGGGAAAAAAGATTAGTTTTCACAGTGGAAAGTGATAAATAGCAGGGTCCCTCAAAGATCTCTACTGGGATCAATGCTGTTTAACATAGATATAAATGATCTGGAAAAGGGGGTAAACACTGAAGTGGCAAAGTTTGCAGATAATACAAAATTACTCAAGGTAGCTGAATCCAAAGCTGATTACAAAGAGTTACAAAGAGGTCTCACAAAACAGGGTGATGGGGCAACAAAATAGCAGATGAAATTCAATGTTGATAAATGCAAAGTAATGCATGTTGGAAAACATAATCCCAACTATACTTGGGTTCTAAATTAGCTGTTACCACTCAAGATGCAAATCTTGGAGTCACTGTGGATAGTTCTCTAAAAACATTTGCTCAGTATGCACAGCAGTCAAAAAAAGCTAACAATGTTAGGAACCATTAGGAAAGGGATAGATAATAAAACAGAAAATATCATAATGCCACTATATAAATCCATGGTTTGCCCACACCTTGAATATTGTGTGTAGTTCAGGTCGCCGCAGCTCTAAAAAGATATATTAGAATTGGAAAAGATAAAAAGAAGAACAAAAAAAATGATTAGGGGTATAGAACAGCTTCCATATGAGAAGAGATTAAAAACACTGGGACTGTTCAGTTTAAAAACAGACGACTAAGGGAGGGATAGAGTAGAGGTCTATAAAAATCGCATATTGTGTGGAGAAAGTGAATAGGAAAGTGTTATTTATCCCTTCACATAACACAAGAACCAGGGGGGGGGGGAGGAGGGAGACGGACGACACAGAAATTAATGGGAGCAGGTTTAAAACAAACATAAGGTAGTACTTCTTCACACAACGAATAGTCAAACTGTGGAACTCATTGACAGGTGATGTGATGGCCAAAATTGTAACTGCGTTAAAAAAAGAATGAGAAGTTCATGGAGTATAGGTTCATCAATGGCTAATAGCTGAGCAGATGTTTTCAGAGAACTAATAGCCAGGATGGTCAGAGACTCAACCCCATGCTCTGGGTGTCTCTAAACCTGACTGCCAGAAGCTGGGACTGGACAACAGGACGTGGATCATTTGATAATTGCCCTGTTTTGTTAATTCCCTCTGAAGTATCTGGCACTGGCCATTGTCAAAAGACAAGATACTGGATTAAATAGACTGTTGATCTGACCCATTATGACCATTCTTATGTTCTTATATATTAGGAGTTTCCTTCTGAGAACAGAGCACTGAGCTCTTAAGATATAATAATCAAGGAAATCAGATTTACCCAGTTAGGATGGGAAATCTAAACGGGAAATAAATATGTAGACAATGGATGATAACATTTATGAGCAGATCACTGTGTACTCTGCGATTTTGTGACTGCAGAATCCACTCCTTGCTACAGAATTGTGCTCCAAAATCTGAGGTTTAATTTAAAATAATTCAGTTTGCAGCACTTACGAGAAAAACCTTAGCTGTGACTCAGGTGTGACTCAGGTGTAACTGACATGCTTGTCTACACAGGGAAATTATACTGCTAGAGTTATAACTATAGAGCTTGTAATTATGCCAGTAAATTTCCCCGTATAGCCAAACGATGCATCTGCAGAAAGCATAAAACAAGCGGTTAATGAAGTACACATTGTCTCATTGACTTCAATAGTGCATTGACTCCAAAACTACTTCATTGCTGATAGTTTTAAGCAGAAACATCCAACTAATACGCTTATCCCGTAATTCTAAACAGCCTCCTCCACATTCCTATGTGTCAAAAATTATCTATCCCCCGCCCAGTTTACACTAGCTCCCACTCCAGTCCAGACAGCATCTACAATTAAGCTATGTTTTCAGTACAAAAGTGTGCGCACGCACGGAAAATTTAAAACTTAAGGGAAGTGTAAAAGTTAAGTTAATATCAAATTAAATAACACCTGAATACTTTACTGATTGGATTATTAGCATGATTATTTATTTATTGACATGTTTAATTAAATACAAAAAAATCTCCATTTAAAAAGTAGTATCTGAAAATGCCACAATATTTAAAGTGCCATAGCAGAATGCAGTGTTCTTGTTGTCAATTTAGATCTTGCGTGACATGGAGTACACAAGGTTGTAGGACTCAAGTAAATTTTTTTTTTTTAAAAGGAAGTATTTCAAGGGACAAATGCACAAAGAGGTACATATTACCAAGATCTCCATTCTGGTTAACAAATGCTATGGGGGCAGATTTGAGTTTGGTGGAGCCAGGTCATTTTTTAGATAACTGAACTAGAACTGTAGAGAAACATGTAGATATAGCTTTCAGAACAGTACTTAGGACTGCATGACTCCAAGCAGAAGTTGGTTCAATAAAAGACATTACCTCACCCACCTTGTCTCTCTAAGACCTATGAGAGTCAAGAGGACAGAAACGGTTTTTAAGTTGCTGAAGCAGAAAAAAGCTCTGTTTTCACAACACTTTGTTCAGATGAATTACCTTAAATCTGCCTATTAAGCAAATTGAGTTAGAGCCCTGCTGACAGAGCTATGGTGTGAAAAACAGCTGATTGTTCACTGGGGTGGAAAAATACACAAATCATTAGAGACACTGAAAATTCATTGTTGGTTATAAACAGCTGCTATGTGAGGGCAGCTGTAAACAGCAGGGCTATGAAGCGGGTGAAGACAGGCAACGGTGATAGAGTGCTGCTGCTTTTCACAATCCTTGAAAAGTGAAGAAAGAATTACAGAAATGGGCCGTAAGGCCATGACATGTCGGGCAGCAAGACACTTCTTAACTCCTAGGGTTTTGTTGCACTAGAGTTTCTAGATTTAGTATTAGAGCAGTTCTGACTGGAATAGCAGAGGCCTTGAGGCACAGTAAGTATTACTGAAATACCAATCAGAAATTGCATATTAAGTGCCGCTAACAATCCCCAGACAGTGAACATCTTCATCCGTGACTGAGACATACTGAAATGCTGAAGACGATATAAACACATCTTATGAGTCAAAGGGAGGCTGCAAGGGAAGAGACTCAATGCAGCACCAACAGCATGCTTTCACTGAGCATCAACACTATACTTACATCTGTACAACAGGAAGGTAAGCCACAGTCCTTGCATCAAGAGACTAGACTGCCCAGACACCTATCTCCCACCTAAGCCCCAGCACAATTCACAAACGAGGGGAAGACAGGTGTTCAGCCATCTAAGTTGCATGTAGGAGCTGATCTGGTAGGTGTACTTAAAGGGTGCCTACTGGATCGGGTCCCATTCAAAATCTGAATGGCATTAGCCGCAGCTGCCCACAATAACTTTTAGCTCAGTGGTTATAGGATTCAGTTGGGATAAGGGAGACCCAGGTTCAATTCCCCCCTCTGCTAGAGAAGGGAGACCTTTGTGCAAATCTTCCTGCTTAGGTGAGTGCTAAGCTATGGGATATTCCAAAGTGGGGCTCCCTCACTTTCTCCTATTGATGCCATTCCACTGTGGGTAAATAATTAAAGAGTAACTAACTATTTGGACTAAAAGTTATAAAGGTGGGCATCACCACCAGCACTTCCTCCTCTGGCTGTTTTGGGTGGAGCGAGACAGGCACCTAACGCATTCCCCTGAGAAATGACTTAGGTGCATAAGCTGCCTGACTGCAGGGAGCAGGTTCCCATTCACGGATTGTTAAAACAAGATGAGTGCCTTCCTGATGCATGGACTATGGTGACCAGATAGCAAGTGTTAAAAATTGGGACGGGGTGGGGAGCAATAGGCGCCCATGTAAGAAAAAACCCTGAATATCGTGACTGTCCCTATAAAACTGGGACATCTGGTCACCCTAGCCTGGAGTTAGGTGCCTATTTCTGAGGCCTGGTCTACACTGACCGGCAAATTCGGCAGCGGTCAACAGGAGATACACAAGCTACTCTATGAACTCCTGTTGACTTAACTTCTACTCATTGCGGCGTCTTCATTTTGCTGCGTTGATGGAAAATGCGCTCCCGTCAGCGCAGTGTTATGCTTTTTCCGTGGGTGGATTTATTAAATTGACTTCTGGATCAATTGAACAGGTCTTCACTTCCACTCAGTCGATCCCGAAGAATCGATCTGATGGCAACAAATTGTGAATGGTGAAGACGTACCCTGAGAACACAGCTGTTGTCAGCTTTTCCCATTGGCTAGCAAAGGTAGCACCCTGCCTAGCGTGCTTTGTAAACTGCCTATCTTTTTCCATTCATTGTATTGGGGCCTGGGCACCTAACCCAGGCTTTGTGGATCACACTGTTATTCCTGTCATTTTCTAGGAACCTAAATGTTAGGTGCCCACAGTGGCTCAGCATTGCAATGCTTAAATCCTTTTGTGGAACCAGCCCTTAATGTTTGCAAAGCACCCTATAAGTGCTATGTATTATTACAGAGCTCATGATTCCAAGCAAGGTGTTAATATTCCAAAGTAGGTGCCTCTATCAAAAACCCATTTTTCACATATTCCAACATATGCAAAATATCCATCTCAGAGTAAAATTTTCCATGCTTGATCTCTGTCTGAATGTGAATTTTAGGGTGGATAAGGAAAGAGCAGCCTAAGATCTTCTCCTGCACAGAGTCTGGAAGTCCATCTCTCAGGCATGAGCAGAAGGTATCCCTGCAAGAACTTGAAGGCTGTGATTGTAACGTGCAGAAGTTACAAACTGATGATTATAAAGTAAATAGTAATGTGCAGCCAGAGAGACGAAAAGGCTCAAAATTGATGCTAACCACCATAGACCTATCTACCATCTCTAAAGATGAGTCTACCACAGTCTACCTCTTGCATGAGCAGAATTTTAGAATGCAGTATAAATAATTAACCTTCTCACACATTTCACCAGATGATCAAAGCCCACCACCATTCCTCCGTTTCCTTGAAAGGACAGAGGGTCCAAAAAGAGGAGTTTGTTTTTAATATACAAAATGGTTTTTGCCTGGGAACAGTTACAAGTAGTTCCTTTCCTCTTTTCATTGGTGCAAGGAAGGTATTTAAAAGGCAACAGAGAACCACCATTGTCTCCCAAAACAAATTTTTGTACACAAACTATGTCTGGCAGGGACCTGTCATAATGTGCACAGTGATTTGGGAGGGGCTGTCCCAGACGTATTTCATGAGATAGGACCCCCCACATTTTTGTAAATGTTTCACAGATTGTGTGGGCAATGCTGGATCTCCAATCCTATGCCAATCGGAAGACAACATTTAAAGCTTATTTGACAGAGTTCTCAGAGCTAGGTGACAGTGTCCCTGTTACAATGTGAAAGGGAGTGTTCAGGGTCTTTCCCCAGAGCCTGATTATTTTCCAGAAAATAGAAGCTGCATCACTGAATCTTTTAATACATACAAAAGTAATTAGGGTGCTGGTTGCAATGTCAAGCATATGGCATTCATTTACAACATTTATGCATCCATCTGTTTGAAAGAAGAGAGACCACAAATATCTAGAATTATAGGAGAGATGCAGACATTTTTCAATTTTATTCTTAATAGGAAAGCAATGGCATCTCAACATATCACATCTTCCAGGGAAAACAGACCGGGACTATAGCATTTATGGTACTAAATGCTGCAACAGACTTTGCTTGGCATGGTGCTCTGCTCACTCTGCAGTTGTGGTATTCCTGATTCCAGATACTTTTGCAGGGTCATCACTAGAACAATCAGCACTAACAGAAAGGGGAAATAATTGGATCTGAAGCACAGACCATATGATGCGAGCAACAGTGTCAAGCTGGTACTGTACATCATTTGTAAAATAGGGTATTGTAAATGGAGCTGGGAACTTGCAATATTAAGTAAAAACATGATTAAGTATTTGATGGTTTTCCAGGAGAGCGAAAAAGTCAATTCAGGCATAAAACTCAATACCTTTCAAAAGAAGAAGAAAATAAAATCCACCAAGTGATCCTGAAATCAACTTTTCCTTTGGATAAACAGATCTGAAATAGCAGTACAGTTCACAGTGGCATAAAGTTCTCCGATTGCTTGTGTGCTTGAAAATATCTCATCAGTAAAAAAATACCAGAGAGCTGGGGGGAAAACCCTTTCTCTGAATTCTGTACATGGGCAAATGCACATGATATTGGCAAGCATCAGGTCATTAGATCCATGGGAATCCAGCAGTATCGCAGATCACAGGTCAGGGGATGAGGGGTAAGAAGAATAGTAAGGCCCATTTTCCTGTGATGATAAAGAAATGAAGAGTTAACTAAATGTTTCCAACTCAAGTGCATGCAACTTGAGGGATGAAAAGAGGCACAATTAAACAAACATGCTTAACCACCCTTCTTATCCTAGTACAATAGCATTCAAACTTCACCCAGCTGAGAACTGTATTCGCAACTTGCTGGGAGCCTGAAAGTTGCTTAGTCCTGATTTGAACATAGGTCACAGCTGCTTTAGCCTAAATCCAAAGTCGTGGCCAGTAATCAGCTCAAGATGGCACACTGCCTGCAGACACATGCAGTGTCTGTTCCTTTGTATTTAAAGTGAGGGAAAATGTGGGTCAGAATGACACTGAGTCACATTTGTCCTGCATTATAGGCAGAAGTCCAGGAGGAAGAAAGGACTAAGACAATTGAGGCAGTCCAGAGTAGTTCCTCCTCTTCACTCCCTTTCCCTAATTTCTTAATTTGGCTGAAATAAAGTTTGAAGGCCATGAAACAATACAAGACAAACAAGCAGCTCCAACAGCAAGTGAATGGCAAACAGCAACAATCCTGTGTTTTAGGTTGGTGAACTTCTCAGATTTTTACAGAAAACTGTTAATAGCAACCCCCCCTTGGTCTCGCCTATTGGCAGCAGTCTTCTTTGGCTGTAGGGCCTGAGGTAACTCTGCCCCAACCTGGACAAGTCTTTTGTCTCTTCCCCTCAGCACCTCTCTCATGGAGCATTTGGTGCAGGCCTTATTTCAGGCTTGTGGAGTGTCCTTCAACCCCACGGGGGAGGGGCAGGTAGTCCCAGTCCATGTATATGACCCAGGGAGGTACCCTGCCATGGCTCCTTCTCAGGGCTGTAGTGGTGGTGGTAAAGCCCTGGAGGATCAGAGAAACACCAGTCCTTCCTGCAGGCTGGGGCCAGGGTCTTTCCTTCTCTGCTTCTCTGGCTGCAGAGAAGCACTATCTCCTAGTCCGTGGGAGTCTCTCCTCCAGCTGCCAAAACCTTCTGGCAGTTCCTCTCTCTCCTTCTCCTTTGTTCCCCCCCCTCCCTCTAGGGGAGGCAGGGTTTAAGTAGCCCTTAATTGGGTCCAGGTATCCCTAATTGACCTGCAGTAACCTCACCTCTGCCTGCAGGAAAAAGGGCCTTTAGCAGTCTAGGGTTCACATACTTGCCCCGGCATACCCTTTGGTAGCCATCTGGCCTGACTTTACCACACACATATAGCTACTCTATAAGCCATGGAAAACAAAGTTCAGTGCGGTATCAGAAGATAAGCAAGGTGAGGGAGAGAAGCAAGCAGAGAGTGTGGCAGAGGTGAATCCATCCAAGATCTGCACCTGTAGGGCACATAAGACTCAAGAAGAGGGACCAGCCATATCTCTGCATCCAAGTTAATGGACACAATCCACTTCATCAGAGAGAATGCTCTTCCTCAAGAAAAGCAGACCATAGTGACCCTATCTTCACTATGGAGGTGTGGGCCCATGAAGACTACAAGTCTGCAATCCAAGCTGCTCAGATCAATTGGAAGTACTGCATGCTCGATCTAGATTACTGATTAGGTTGGCTACAATCTTCTCCATTTAATACAAACTTGGTGTGGTCCTTGGGCTCCTGGTAAGTTGCTGATGCAGTCCTCGGCTAGGCAAAGAGTGGGTGTCCCAAAAAATAGGAGAAACTTCTACTGGAATAAGGGGCAGTTTCTGGGCCAAAACCTCTACTCAGAGCTTGATGGAGAAAAGACTAATATGGAACAACTGATTGTTTCTATGAAGTCCAAAAACAGCTGTTAGTTTCTCCAGCAGTCCCTCTAGACTTCCTTTTAAGAGGGTGAAGATGACTTTTCAGTCTGCTCAACAGCTGCACTTGGGAGGATGAACAGATGCTTATCACCTGAAGCCACTTACCCTGGCATCATATTCAAGGACAAAAGGGGGGAAGTCAATCTGTTCTGGGGATATGGCTGTGAACAATTGCTGAAGGTTTTCCACATAGTGGATTTTGTCCTTTAGCCCTGAGACGGTAAAGGTTGTGAAAAACCACGTTGAGACCTAAATATAGAAAAGAAAAAAATTAAACTGGTGCCATTTCTGAGTCTTCATGTTCAACATGTTATTCCATCCTGATATAAATCAATCAAGCTTCAGCATTATAACTGTGAGCACACAAAGAAATACACCACTTCAACTTCTAGGCTAGCAAGCTGTTACTTGCACTACAGAGTAGTGCTTTCAAATGCCAGACTGATATTTTTCTTAGTTCTACATCCCCTCATTGCTGCATAGGAATTAGTGTCTATTTACTCCTTCCCATTCTGCTATTTCCAAAACTCTGCACATTACAAATAGTTTTTTCACTTCCAGATTAGTCAGATTAATTTCTTTCCTTGCCTTGATTTGAATACCTGTTAGTACCACCTTTAATCCACTGCCCCTCAAGTTTTCATAGGGCAATTCAAGAAAAAAAAGTGAGACAGACCTTTGGTTGTCCCAGGATCCCACTGATGTACCCTCTCTGTTCTGAGTATTTATTTCACGCTCTCCTATACCACATCTGCTCAAATGGCAGCAGACCTAACTCGCATCTGCTGCCCAAAACCCATGAGTTTAATTTTAGGTCCTAGAGTCTCCTTCAGATCTTTTTATAACAGGACACAATGCAGAGCACTAACTCAGCTTTGTCCTCCCACATGTAAATCAGACAGGGAATTACCAGCCAGGTGTTGTTTTGTTAAGGCTATTAGTGTGGGCAACTGGTCTACACATATTGAAATGACATCTAGGAAGGGAAGAGGATGATCACAAACCACACCTTAAAAGCAAAATGTAAAACTGGCTTCAACCAATCTTCCCATTCTGATACCACAGCACATCCCAAATACAGCAAGCCCAGTCCCTGCTGACTGGAAGAGACAGATCTGTTTATGTACACTTTACTGAATACAGTAACTTGTTCTGGGGAATTTTTTACCACTGTCTCAATCTTGTACTCCAGGCGTCATTTTGCCCCTCACCTTACAGAATCTCAGACATTCCACTTGCACATTAATGTATTTAATACAAGGCATATTTCCCTCTGGACTACATAACCCAAGTAGCAATTACCTTTAGAATATAGAAGTCAGCATCACCCATGTGGCAAATGCGATCTGTTCCATCTGGCAGAGGAAATCATGTGAAGGCACAATGAATAGAACTGAAATTTGGGAGCAGTGGAAAGCTTTGCATTTGAGAAAAGAGAGCAACTTCTAAGGAAAGTTGGAAGGTGCTAATGTAAATAGACTTACTAAAGGGCCCTGGATTGTCTTCAGATGTGTGTGATGGTGGGGAGCAGAAGGAGAGGGGAGAGAGAAGCCTGAAAATGGTTTTCCTTTCAAATTTTGTTTGTAGAACTATAGCAGCACTTCCTTTTCATTTACTGCATTGACATCAAGCACCTCAGCAGAAACATACAGACGCTAGCAAGAGTGAGTTAATATGTCGCTGCTGCAATTTACGGAATGGAAAAATTCTGACAGAATGGTGGATTAAAAATAAATAGATTTCATATTTAAAGGTCAGTCCCAAACAGATCATCTTTAGTTTAAGCTCAACATTTGAGCCTGAGGAAGCAAACAGCGTCCTTGAAAAGTTCAGTGTCCCCATCCATAAACAGTACAACCAGACTGGGTGGGTGCACACATGCACACAGCAGGAAGGAGAAGCAACTGAAATGAGCAGTTTTTAAGACTGATATTTTATGATGTACCAAGGATAGAATCACAGGGTATATATACTAGAAAGCTGAGATGACCAGTTTTCCCCACTGACATACAGATTTGCTACTAGTTCTGATGGTGAGAGGCCTCTGACCCTAAAACTGTCACTTGATCCCTCACTCCAGCCTTGGTTTTTTGTCTCTGGTCTGAATATAGCGCATTTCAAATCTTGCCCCAAGGCAATTCCCTCATAACAGGAGAGTATGGAGCATCAAAACAATGAAGTTAAGTTCACCACAGACATTCAATATGCGGAAACATAACTGATTATACTTAATATAATGGTAGCAATACTATGTTATCCAGGAATATGGTATTTTTGTGGGATAAATAGAGGACTTCTGTCTCTAGCACTGTCACCTTTCAGCAGAACCAGACTCCCAGAAGGAGATTCCTGCATAGACCATGGAATGCTCACATCAGAACAGGATAAAGAAAAGGCAGGATTAGTGTAGCTGCCTTTTTGTGTAAAGTGGATTACTCGGTATTAACCAATCACACCTTGCTTCAATTATCCTCTGTTTTGGGGATCACTACTGCGCTCTCACCTCTGAAGACTTACTTTAAAACAATATGTTCTATAAAAAAGTCCTAGCCTTCGAATGCACATAATCTAAAACAGTTTCTCTTCTCAAATGAAATGAAGAATGTTGGCTGGCAGCATAAACTATGCTCATGGCCCCTAGAAAACAAGCACAGCTCTAGTCTGCCAAGAGGCATGACAAAATCCTCTAGAGCCCAGCTGGCCCAGAAACAGTGCACCGAAGTACAACAGATGGCAGCCATCAGGTATGCCAGGATTCAGTACAGCAATAATATAGATTATTTAAATTACAGATTTAAGAACTGAAATACAATGCAGAGATGTGTAAGAGTGACAGTGCTGTGTGGGGAAGCTTACAAACAAAAAACTCTTGAGTTTGAGAGATACCGTATCCTCTCCTAGGAACACTGAAAAGCAAAGCAACACTCCAAAAAGTCAGAGAGATGAGAGAAACATACACTTTTAAAGGGATCTAAGCAATTTAGATCTTACGGGACCCTCTTGGCTCAGAGACTGCAAAGACATGGCAGTCCTGAAGTGTTCATGTGAGTAAAGCAATCCCCCACTGACCACTTTCTGTGGTGCGTCTCATCTCACACTCCATAAGGCGATACAGTCCCCTTCAATAGTCAATTGAAGAGTCCGTGACCTCTCTCTTGTAAACAAATGCTCTCCTTACAGGAGTAAAGTTGGGGAGGGACATGGAGATTAGTAGAAAACAATGGAGAGAAATGAAAAAAGATTAGAGTCTGAAGCAGCCACCCCACGAGAACACTTCAGTCACAGACCAGAAGCCAAGAAAATATGATTAAAGTCAGTGAATGAGCAGTGTCATTCTAAGGACCCCCTCTGCTTGAAGGAATGGCTTTACAGGCTTCAAAGGGAACATTATCTAGCTATCTTCAGGTGAATGGCAGGTTGCCCGGATGAAGGGCCTGAAGCATGAAGTTTCTTGGAGGTCCAGCAGAGAAAACTAGTAAAGCTATTTGCAATGAAATGATTAGCATTCCTTTAACATATATCCATGAGAACAGAATCTTCAGAATTCTTGGGATACTTTTTGAAGCCTCCAGAAAATTCAGTCCTGGCTCTTCTCCATTGTTTTCCACCTGTTCTCCTTACCTTACTCTAACTTTACTCCTGTCAGAAGTGGTGTTGGGCTGGTAATTCAACAAGGGGCATTTCCCCCTCCAAATCAGTACAGATCGCAAGTCCCTGCACAGCATCAAGGGCACAGTGCTGCTGTAGGTACCGTCTTTTGTATGGCATGCAAAATGGAGGCTCTCATTATCATTAAGGATCCTACAACATTTTCCTTAGCGCAGTGTTTCTCAACCTTTTCTGGCTAGTGACCCCTTATTCAAAGCGAAAACTGTCACTGCTGTCTTACATTTATTAGAAAGTACAAATGAAAACAATAAGCCGATATAATAATACCAACTAACTCTTTATATGGCACTTCATTTGTAGATCTCAAAGCACTTTACAATTATTTATTATTACTGTTTGTGTGATTTGAGAGGTTGACTGAGAATACTTTGACCTTTATAGGTAAGGGAGTGAGGGCGCAAGATTATCTTTGTTTTAGATTATAACAAAATTTTCAATGCCTCGGGACCCTGGATTGTCCTTTATGGCCTCCTCCCCCTTTGGAGTTTGTGACTCAATTGTTGAGAAACCCTTACCTTAGAGTACTATCCTGGTCAAATTCTATCTTGGTTTAATTCCATTTTACCTCCCTATATTTCCTCTGCAGTTTCACTTTGATACAGTATTTTCACTGTTTGTCCTGAATTTTTGCTACATGTAGTTAGTTGTATTCTGTCCCAGAGGTAGCTAAGTGATTTCTGTTTGTACATTAGTTTGGGGAGTTTGCAAAGCTCTATCAGATGAAAGAGTCTCAGTTTATTAGAGTACGCATTTCATTCTAAAAATTAAATGTGTCTACAAAACTGATCCAGTAAATCTTACTTTGGCTGAAAGGCCCCTAAAGTAGCAGAACTGCATTCTGGAATTTGAAGCAAAGGAGTCCAGTTGCATTTTCCTCTGCATGCTAATCCCTAGTAGGTTCTTCCCCCTTGCAGCTATTTCAGAACTGTGCTGCAGTCTGAACTCTGATAAGGAACCTGAAGACTTGGGCAGGCTTTTATGTACTTCACAAGCAAGGCCTGTGCAGGCCTTTCCCCACTTGGAACTCTAAATCTTTTTTTTGTTCTACAAGTAAATGTTGACAATTCTGAAAGGGAAAGAGGACTACAGGCCACCATAACATTCACTTCCTTGATGACAGTCCACCACGCCGTGCTACAAAGTTGCAAGACACAGTCAACCTCCTTATGGTGCTGGCCAAGATGGCCAGCCGTTTATCCAGGAGAAGGAAACTGGATGGGAGGTTGTGCTCTGTGACAATGGGGACTATTTCTGTTCCCTTATCTGATTTGCGCCTCTGGGCGGAGTTCCTCTGGGTGGTGTCCACTGACTCCTTAGACGCCTTTGAGGAGCAATGTGAGCTGTCCAGGGCTCTCTGCTTGGTGTCCCTCTCTGAATTCCTCATTATTAACTCTTGACCTCACGCCCAAGCCTGTTTTTCTCCTTCATTGTCCTCAGAAATTGCTAAGTAGCCTGAGCTCAATGGTTCCTCCTCCTTAGCTGAGGGGGTGGCCCTTTGGTTTTGGGTGGGTCTACACTCACCCTTCCTGTTACGACGACTATTTTCCAATTTCTGCAACAAATGAGGCAGAAGCCCTACAGACAATAGCCTTGTTTACTACACAACCCTGATTCATCCCTAGAGCAGGTCCACCCTGTGCAATGACTGAGGCAGGGGTCATGTGGAAAAAATATGTGATCATGTAATTAAAGACTGTATCATAATGCATATGCACAGGAGGCTGAATTAAGTTTGCACAGGCAATCTTATTTCTGACTCTCCTCCCCACTCCTCCCCTCCTCCTTCCTCACTGGTTCTCTGTCCCAGTCTGTTTCCGGGCCCAGCCAGCCACTGCTTCTCCTCTCCTGCTTCTTTCCCAGGCTGCCAATCCCAGTCTCCACTTCCTGCCTTTAAGGCTTTTTGTCCCAATCTACTCCCCCCATTCCAGCTTTGGTTCCCTCTGCATTTGATTGAGGCAGCTTCTTCCTCCATGTGGCCTAGGCCCAGTAGGGCTCATTGAAAGCACAGGACACAGAATCCTGGCTCTCAGTTCAGATGCCTGGAATCAGAATGGCCTTCAGCAACCCAGAGCTACAATTGCAAAGAGCATGACCAGTGTGGACAGACTCTGGGGAATTTAGCTGCTAAAAATCTAAGAAGTCTCTACTGAGCAGATGAACTGTACTTCTTCAAAGTCTTATATGGCCAGATTTTCATGACAGCAAAGGCACATCCCTGACACATAGGCCCCCTCCCTGCCCAATTTCAATCCCTGCTCCAAAGCATAAAGTTGCCAGAATTTTAAAAAAGATAACCAGAAATTTTTAATATGGGCAAAAAAAAAAAAAAAGCATTTTCCCTAGCCTCCTTCTCTAACAGTTGAATCATTTTGGCTGAAATTTAAAAAAAACCCAAACACACAAATCATGAGACAGACACCGGGCATGGAATATTTCATCCCAAATGGTTTAAATTTGGCAAAGTTATAAGCAACTGAAAACAAGGTTTTTTTAAAGGAAAATATTAGGCAACCTTAATAGGAGGCAGTGCTACCAGCCCCATCTATCGTAAAATGAGTAAAATTAGTCAGCCAATTTTATTTTTAATATAGATGTCAGGGATGCAGGGACTACAGGTCCCAAGATGCAATGCTGCAACTTAATCTGACTGGAACGCTGATGAGCTTATGATGGGACAAAGTTTGCTCTGAGCACACCTTCATATTAAAGACAGGGCACTCATAGGCCACAGACTTACCCTGCCTGCTGTAAATTTTTACACTGTTCTTATCAGCAGGATATCTGAATGCTGTCTTGACTGTTGTAGGAAATGGTAACCTATTCAGTGTTCACAAATCAAAGTATTAAACAGCACAAACTATAGAATTAATCACCTACCACAACCTGGTCAGCAGGCATTGCCACTGTCCCAATACGCTTTGTGTTCATACCCATGTAAGGAAAGCACCACACAACAAGACCTCATAGATGTTTCAGAACGTTAACTAAGTGATGGTCAGAAGGCTGACTATACATGCAATTTGTGGTACAGAAGGGAGGCTATTAGAAAAAGCTGTCTTTGGGAATGGACAAGTACTCAAATGGATGAGGGAGGACAAAGACTGATGGCTACACTGGGGATGGGGTTAATAAATTAATAAATAGATTCATTCTGGTACAGTACTAGGCAAGTGTAAAGAACTATATTAGCAAAATGAATCAACCACCACAGTGGTTTACCCAATAACTCATGATCCCATAACAATCACCAACGTTCTTCTACCATATTTCAGCGTGGCATCCAAAGCAGAATAAAAAGCATCTGTGATGACGTTGTGGACCACATTCCTACTTTTACTCCCATCTTATATAAAGCGACAAACAGTCCATGCTGCCGCTTTAGTGATTTCCAAGTATAATATTGTGATTACTGTTTTGATCCCTAGTTGGGAAAAAGGAAGAGAAGCAGCTCCACCTTCTGGTCTCCTCTAGAGACCATAGAACAAAGCAGTAACATGTTCCTTTGAAGAGGAGGTTAGAAAAATCCACAGGAAATAAAAAGCAAGCTGAAACCTTGCTTAGGCCTCCCCAAAGGAATTCTTCTTCCCCTTTCCATCTTATTTTTTATATTACAATCTAGGATCTCAACTGAGCCCACTGCTAGCGCATCAGTGCTACTCAGTTTCTTGGAAAGGATCAGGACACAGTGAGAGACTCATCTACAGGTTATGGGTTTATTTCTGCTCCAGACAAGCTGTTACCACAGCACATATGAAGACTATTTGGTGACCTATGTGAAATTAATTGGTAGGCCTCCATCAACTGTGCTGTGTACTCTTGGGCTGACCTAATGCCAACAAGAGGGGTGGCAGGCAGTCTCAGAGGCGGCCAAATAATGGCCATGGATATCAGATTTCCCCCCTCTGCCTCTAGGATACCCACATCAGATCAGGTCTGAGGCATGCCGGCGATGAGATGCACATGTGTGAAGATTTCACTCACTGCTAGTTCCACTGCCTTTAGGAGTAAAAAATGCCCAAGTGCTGAACCACAATGAAGAAAAGATTCAGATTTCTCGGTTCACACGGCTGAAGGTCACATTTCCAGGCAGCGAGCAGGAGAAAGGACTAGTGCATCTTTTCTTTGAATTAATGTGGCATCAAAGCTTCAATTTTGTTAGGAGGACACCCCACAAAGACATACCCCAACCACCTCGGACACTGATCAGCCTCATTTCTCAGCCTTTCAAGACAACTATTCCAGTTATCAGACTAGGACCTCTGCTGTAACAGCTAATGTCTGCCCCCATTCAGTATTTTATTAATGAGGCTCTCTGCCATCACTCATTTGTGTGCAGTAACCAGCAGTGCAACTTGAGTTGATAGTAACAGAGATCAACCTTCACTGCAGGTTAGCTTCCATAGTAAAATGGAAAGTGAGCAGTAGTGGTGCTCAGGGGCCCAACACAGATGCTCATCATTAAGGGAGGGAGGGAGGGAGGGAAAGGCTAGTGTACCAGCCACACAAGCCAGAAATAAACAAATACCCAAATGTGTATTAGTTCTTGAAAAACCACTTATCTAGCAAACATGGCCCAATGTTTTGAAGTCTCTCTCTTTCACACGATCCTCTCCCCTTGTACTACAATTTTATGCCCTATTCTATTTCAGAAGTCTGCATTCTTGGCATTTTGTACAGTATACATCACCTTTGAGCGAAATGTTGGGTGGACGAAGTACACTGCCTTCAAATTTCTTTTGTACCTGGTTTAAAGAAGAAAGTGAAGCTTGTAAAAAAGGTAACGAGCTCATCCTATTAAATTCAGCTAAAAACACAGCTGAAAGTGTTTGGAGATATTTGCACGCTCATGGACAAGTGCTTGTGGTGTTAACTGACCCACAGCATTTAAATCCAGGTCAAAGGGCAGCTGCCCTAAGAATAAACGAGGCAAAGGGTGCAAAAAGTTTCCCTGCATTTCTAGATAACATCCTATTAGATTCTCCAGTTCATTGTGCAAATAAAGAGGGTTACACATTAGTTACAACTTCTAGTGCTGTCTGTATGTCTCCTTCTGCAAAATGGATGGAGCATCCCAGTGGACCATACAGTCTTTTGGAAACATCACCTTTAGATGCAGATGGAATAAGTTCACATAAAATATATGGGCACAAACACGCCTGCCTTCATTATTGATAGATATGCAGCAGGCAGGGATTGCAGAGACCAGCATATGACACAAGCATGCAAGAACTAGAATTAATCTCTTGTTGAACTGAGGTGTTCAGAAGCCACAATAAGCATTACAGAAATACCTACAAATTGTTTATATCATTTGAGAACAGGCCAGGAAAACAGGCCTTCCTTCCTAATCTCTACTGGTTTTGTTGGACACCTGGGTCTATCTGCCCCTGTGTAATTCTTCCCAGCAATCCATCTTTATGAAAGCAAGGTGGATAAAGGGTCTGTCTTAAATGTTTGTATGGGGAGAGGAGTAGACGAGAAGGGTTTCTCTTCCTACTCATGACACTCACTTGATGTCAACGACGTCATACAATTTCTTCAGGAAGTCGGAGTCCAGATTATTGTAATCGCTAGTGAGAGTGTGGAAATATACTATGACATACTCCTTCACTGCAATATGGTCCATGACATGGATGAAGTACAAGAGTGCCTGAGGGGAAGACATTTATATTTTCAGCAAAAAACTCTGCCACAGTCCCATTCTGTGCTAACAGATTTCCTTCCAACCCTAAACAGACCAAAAGCCTTAAGACAGGCTGGTATTATATTTCAATTACAAACACATGATGGAACACTGAAGTCTTAAATATAGGCTAAAAAAAATACTACCTGGAGATTCCTACAACCAACTTTTACTCTGCCTCATACGCCTAACCTCCATATACTTTGGGCGGGGTCAGGATCCCTGGCATTTTGCATGTGCAAGAAACAAGTTTGCTCACTGCATCTCACTCTTTCCAAACCTCCAGCTGTAGAAGCACCTTCACATCTCTTGGGAAGGAAAGAGGGGGCTCCTACTGCACTACTTCCCTAGAGAGAATCTAGTCCCTCATGTAGAAAAGTTTCAATCAGAAAATCTTCACATACAAAGTTTTATATAGGATATATTTTCATGTTAAATTATCTGTGAAAGCAGTTTGTATATAATCTGCTGTGTAGGAAGATTTCTGCATAGACACCCCTCTCTGGAGACATCTTGCTAAAGTTAGTGAAGCCGGAGGGTACAGGATGAGACAGTTGTACTTAATGGAAACTGCCTTTCAACCTTAACTAAAGAATCACCGCTACAGCTCCATAATTTTATATGACGATTTTACCTTTTCCATGTCTATAAGTGTTACAGGAATATTCCTTCCAACTACCACCATCACTGTGCGACCACAGTTATCCACACCTACAGAATAAAATGAGCAACACAAGCTTTTATCTTTGAATCACATTCATAAAGAAGTCTGAGTTTTTGAAACTCTCCCTTTAAATCAGAGGCAAATAACTAAACCCAGCATTCTACAATGCTGTTAACTGGCATTCTTAACAGGAGAGCAGTGCAGAGACTATTACTCCCATCACATAGTACTTGTTTTGATCTAAACAGAAGGATGCATTGCACCTAGAACCTGTGTTTTTAATATAGATTTTCAGCCCTTGAAGATGGAGGCTGCCATCACTAACCCCTGAGGTTCCTGCAATTTACAGACATGGTCCCTACTCTTTAGAAGGCTCCACTTTCAGCTTTATCACTACCAAAAGGATGTATCATCCTGGACATGTAACCCTCTAATAGGTACCACATCCTGAGACCACCACGATCACATTAGTGTAAAGGGGTTTCTTATATTTAAGTTCTTATTGACTCAGACATAAGTGACTTAGTTACAGCTGCTTAATTTAGCTAATGTGCTTTCAATGTGAAATATGGTATTATTAATTGCTTGAAAGATGCAATACACACACCTCCCCTCCCACCCCAGACACAGACAGTCAAACACAACGTAGATTTCATTGATGGGAGTTTTCTCCATGATGTTTATATATAAATGTGGAAAAAGAGTTATAAAATCAGTGTAGAGTGTGGGGAATCAAATGCCAGCTAGCCTGTATGTAAATAAAAGCATATTGTAAATTAGTAGCTACTGATTAAAATAACTTTCTAAATTAGATTGGTTATTTTGTAAGCAGAATACACTTCTTTTTAGCTACTGGTGGAGAGGTTATTTGACCTTTTAAAAGAGTTTTACAGGTTAAATATCTGGTATGTCAGACATCACAAATGGACTTCAGCCAATGACTGTGCAGATTCATAACCTCGAATGCTGCTAGCAGGAATGTTTGTGTACTTTGACAAGTGTAATAATGATATTTCATCTGCCACATGCCTGCCAAATACCAACAATAGGGAATTACTGCTTTTTGCCTCCTGACAAGAACATTCATTCACTGACGCCTGTCATCTCAACTCCCTCCTCTCAGTTTATTGCTGTTGCTGCCATTGCCCTCTGATGATAAACCTAGAAGCTGCTCTGGAGTGTACAATACAGGAGGGCTTTCAAGGCAAAACAAGAGAAATCCTTTTCTATAGTAAGTTAAATGGACATCTGTGATTCTTAGTTAATTTGTCTAGATTTATGACATGGTAGGGAGTCCATGGAAACTATACTGTCCTTAACTTTGCATGGGAAAATGGACTGGCTTGCACAAGACTTGATGGCCTAAACCTTATTTCCCTTAGTTTAAGCACAGTTCAAGTCCATTGGAACTTTACTTGCTGACTTTAAACTTCCTCGCCCCCTTCCAACACCAAGTAGCACTGGGAACTTGAATTCTAGGATTGTATCCCCAAAGGAATTAGAATTAGTAATCAGGAACCAGGACACTCACCTAACAAATACAGAGGGCCAGCAGCATGGTGACTGGAGCTAAAAAGCTGGGAAACATAGGACATTGGTCTTGAAGGGACTTCCTGGGTCATCAAGTCCAATCCCCAGCTATTGCAGCAACCTCATCATATAATCCCGTTTGTAAAATCAAGGTCCTTTTCAAAATCAGTTAGATTGTTTGATCTCACTGCTCCTACTGGAACTGTTCTAGAACTCGCTCCTCTGATGATCAGGAGAATTCTAATTTCCAGCCTTGATTTATTCATGGCCAGTTTATACCCATTTTCTCTTGTGTCAATATTGTCCCTTAGCTTAAACAGCTCTACTCCTTCCCTGGTGTTTTTCCATGCACGTATTTATAGAGAGCAATCAATTCCCCTTCTCAGCCTTTGTACTGCTAGGCTAAGCAAACCAAGTTCTTTTAGTCTTCACTGCATTCCTCTGATCATCATATTAGCCCTTCTCTGCATCTGTTCCAGTTTGAATTCATCTTTTTAAACACAAGTGACCAGAATTGTACACAGTACACAGCTGAGATCTTAGCAAAGCCTTGTACAATGGCATTAATTCTTCTCTCTCTATTGGAAATATCTCACTCGATACACCCTAGGATCATAGTTGCCATTCTCATGGCTGCACTGCATTGGTGGTTCATAGTCATCCTGTGATCAACTAATACACCAGTCTTTCTTCTCCACCGTTTGTTCTAACTGATGAGCCCTCAGCTTATAGCAGAAATTCTTACCGGTCCCTCAGTGCATGACTTTGCACTTTGTAGTACTAAATTTCATCCCATTTGTATTACTCTGGTCCTCAAGGTCATCCAATTCTTCCTGTATAATACTCCAACCTCCTTTGCATTGATGAGGCCTTCCAATTTTGTCATCAGCAAATTTAATTAGCACTTGAATTTGTAAATGCAGATTTTCTATGATGGGTGTCTAGTTACTTATTAGCTCATCACCTCTCATTCTAGTTTCCACATGCCAGAGGTTTTACTTGGCTGTAGCCTGCCTGGCACTGAAGTAGGAGAGACTTTTTAATTTGTCATTAGATTAAAACACTTGCTCAGGCTTCATCCCATGAGCCTTTCTGCACACAAAGGTGGAAGTGGCCATTCTATTTCCTACTGGTGAGGGTATGAGAAACAGCCTTTGGGTTCTTGAACTCACCTGTCTGGTACAAGGCTTTGAGAGAAGCAACGTCGGACAGGTCTTCAGTTCTTGCCTGACACAGCCAGCGATTGTAACTAGAAGAGTCAAACAGACACAGGGTCAGAGCTGTCTCTCGCTCTCTTCCATCTGTGTTAGAAAGCATGAAGGTGAGCCTAGGAAATTGGAGGAGCTGAATCTGCTACACTTGGTGTTATAGAGCAGTCAGTGTTGTATCGTTTGAGTAAGAAAGCTGCTTCTGAAGTGCTACAATGGGGAGTGTTTGAAAAAAGTCATAATGACTGTACTCAAGTTATGTTGTTGGTCACTTTGCTTGGGACAACAAACATACACAACTGGTTTTCCTTTCTAGTCTTCATGCACAAGTGCAATAATATTGCATTTGGGTTGCAAACGTATAAGGGGAATTTGTGCAACCAAACAACATCGGTTGCATTAAATATGTAAAAACACTGATTTAAAAAAAAAAAAAATCTAGAAGTTGGGCCTAACTACAGTAGAACCTCAAACATACGAACACCAGAGTTACAAACTGACCAGTCAACAGAACACCATGTGGAACCGGAAGTAAGCAATCAGGCCGCGCGGGGGTGGGGGGTGGGGAAGAGAGAAAGCAAATACTATACTCTGCCTGTATTGCATCTTAAAGGTTGGCATGCAGAACAGAAGCAGCCTGGGGTCTGCACTGTTTCCTGTAAGCCAAGGGTGCTGTTTCACCCCCTCCCACCACACCCCACTAGGAGGGGGAAGCTGTTTTCACCACCATCCCCTGTAAGCAAGGAGACAAACTTGCAAGTTCAGCTGGAGCACAAGAAAGAAGCTGCAATAGGGAGCTATTGAGCTGCTGCTGTTGCAGCCAAAACCTGGCCTGAAGCTGGAGTGAGAGCCAGAGTCCAAGGCTTCTCACTCAGGGGTGGGTAAACTTTTTGGCCTGAGGGCCACATCTGGGGCGGGGGGAAGGGGCTGTGTTGGGGGAGTGGCTGCCACACAGTGCTGCTTGGGGCTGGGAGTGGCTCCAGTCAGGGTGCCGCTGGTCCCATGTACTGGGAGAAGGGTGGCAGGGAAGGGGCAAGGCCAGGATGGGGGAACAGGCCTGATGAAATGCTCAGGCGGACTGTATGTGGTCCGCAAGCTGTAGTTTGCCCATCCCTGTCCTAGCTGCTGCCTGCATGCTGCGCTCTGGAGGAGTTTTAAAGGGCCACAGCATGTGCACCGATGCGGCCCGAGCTTTGCCCGTGGCTGCACTCCTGGATCCTGCCAGCAGCGCTGGGAGTGCAAGGGGCAGGGGAGGGAAGGGCGCTGGCAGCGAGCTGGCACCAACCCCCTGCCACGTGCTGCCTCTGGAGCCTGGCGAGCAGTGCATAGAGCAGAGCGAGCCCCGGGGAGAGGCGGCTGAGGGCTGGGGCTTGTAATGCCAAGAGTGCGGGGCAGGCCCCCCCAGTTCAGCCCAAAGGCAAGAAAGAGGAATAGGGCAGGGAGCTGCTCGCAGACCAGGCAGTGCTGCCAGGTGCCGCCTTGGCAGAGATCTCTGCCAGCCACAGCTGGATGACACTGACTGCAGGGTGCTGTGCCAGCAGGTTTTGTTCAGAGTTAGGAACGTTTCAGAGTTACCAACAACCTCCATTCCCGAGGTGTTCGTATCTTTGAGGTTCTACTGTACTGACATTGGCCTTTTAACAACAAATGTATATAAACAAGTCAGTTCTCAAACAATGAAAGTCACGTCTCATGTCCAAAACATGAGAATCCTAAGGAGTCCTGAAACAGACCTGCCTAGCCTTACAAAGACAAGAGGAGGCTCAGTTATAGCAAGCTATGGTGAGACTATGCCATCTAGTGGTGAACAGGCAGTACAACTCCCCCAATGTATCCAAATCCTGCAGATATTAAATCAATGGGACAAACTCCACCCCCCCCACAACCCCCTCACCCCAAAAAACCAACCCTTCCCCTGGTCCCATTCTTTTAGTGCCAAGAGGCTACTCCAGGGACCTAGAATGAAACTAGGCCTTGTCAATGCTTTCCTGCTAACAGATTGCAGGTTTATGTAACACAGAAAGAGGGCATTAAGGATCTTTCAGAGTCACAGGCTCAGCTGAGACATTCATACAGAAAAATAGGCAACATATTCTCACTTTCTTTGATGCTGTTTCTGCAGTGCTGCCTCCGACAACTGTCCCTGAAGGATGAGGCGCCTCTGTTTATCAACATCTCCCTCCATACGGGCAAATGCATGGGAACCAATCAATGAAAAATCTGCTTCCAGGCCTTCCTCATCTGAGTTATCTGCAATGGAAGCATGGGTGAGGAAGCTGTAACGAAGCCAGAGCTCAAACTACATACTGAACCATGATACTGAACATGGGAACATTGCATCAGGACAGTGCATCAATAAGACATGACCAAGTCACAGGGTGAATGCTGCCAGGGGACGGACGCACGTTATGATGCACGGATTTTCTGTAGTTCCATTTGATAGGGCAATGCCCTCTCTTGACCTTAGCATGGAGTTGAGAACTAGGAACTCCTGAAACCTAATTTTAGCTCTGTTAGCAACTTATTCTGTGACCTTGGGCAAATCAATCCCACTTCCCCCCTGTCCCAACCAATAAAGTGACAACAATGAACTATTCACAGGAGCTCCAAAGTTTATAAAGTGCCTTGAAAAAAATTTGCTTTGTAAATGCTAAAAGTATTTTCTCCAGCTCTTAAACTAGAGATCAGACTAGATGACGACATTGGTCCCCTTCTGGGCTTACTACAGACAGGCATTTTGTCCAAAGTATCCTTGGAAAAGATGGATTAGCCGTGTCTACACTACAGGAGAAGAAAAACATATCTGTAATTCACCAATAGGTGCAGCTCCACCTATGATAAATGCTGGGAACTATATTGTAGACAAGGCTTGGATGTTACCACCACCTCATCTTCTAACTCTGATCAGAGCAGACTTTCATGAGGTGGTGGTAAAAATGTGTGAACTCAGGCGACTTCAGAAGAGATATTGTTGAAAGTTTCCAGCCCTTCCTCAACCCCCACCCTCTCCATTTGAATTACTAAGAGAGCCAATTTCCTAGTCATCTCCGACTAGTGCCACACGTTACAGTGAGGAAAGCTGGGGGGAGGGAAAATTCAAAGATAGGCCTCTGGCTCATCCTTTTGCTCCTGTGCCAGCAGAGGTGGAGATAATTCCTTAGACAGCTGGTTAGACCCAGAGATGGCCACATCCTACTCTTTGGACAGAAAAAGTGTGGTACTGAGAGGGGAAGAGGAATTCTCAGAACTAAGGGGGGCCTGAAGGAGTGGGAGGGAAAGGAACCAATCATTTTTGTTCTCAAAGGCTATGTAATGAGAACAGACTTCCCACTCTTAGGTCCATGTTTCCAGAATATGGCTCGAGGGAACTTCCAGAGGGAGAGAGTCTAACTCTTTCCATGCCTCAGTAGCTGGTGATGCATGACTGACTGATGAGCAGTAATGACCATTACTTGCCTCTAGTCAGAGGCCTGAGGAAAAAAGTGAGAAGAAAAAGACAGCTACTTCATCTGAGTCACTAAAGCAATCTGTTGCTGCTGGTTTAGGAGCCACGTCTAAAAGGACAGAAAACCTGGGGTGAGATGCAGAGAGCTGGCATGGCTCTGAGTGATCAGCTGGAGTGAGAACAACATCTGACAGTCTGTCCGTTACCATCTGCAGCAGGAATGGAACCCAATTCTACCTTATTACCCGCAGTTCAATGTCCCATCTCCATCAGACTGTCTTGCTGCTAATTCCAACTCAATTTGCAATGTGTCTCTCTCTTTTTTTTTTTTTTTTTTTTAACCATTGTTAAACTTCACAGGCCTTCCGCCTATCTCATCACCACCACCTTCTCCTCCTCCTGCTCTGCCCACTTCTGACATCCAGTCTGTCTTCCTTTCCAATCCCTTCTTATGAAGAACTTCCTCCACTGAGACTCTGCCAACTTTGTTTCACAATGCTGATTTCCTCATTGACTTAAGCTCCTCATTGTCTCCTATCTGCACTGGTTTCCTGTATGCTGTATCAAACAGAATTACACCTAACTCTTTGGGGCAGGGACCACTTGTCTTGTGTATGTTTTTAAAGTGTGTTTACGTGTGGGACGCTCCATAAATAAGAATTATGTCTGTTTCAGCCAGATAGGAGCTGTAAGGATTGTGTTTCTTTTCTCACGAGTTTCATCAGGAACCTTCCTACCACAGAGAAAAGGGTGGAAAGCCAGCAAAGCTCTCTCTCCACCACATCCTCCAACCATCTCCCACATACAAAGGGAGAAAGCAGCAGTTACTGCTGTAGATTCCACGCAGCTGTCTGAGCAGAACACGGGTAAAATCTCATTTGGAGGAGTCTCTCTAGTGGGTCACACTCCACCTAAAAATGGGATTCATAGCTCTCTGTGTGTGTTCTCTCGTTTCCCTGAGCGTATCAAGACACTTATTTCAGGGTTGAATTATAACTCACCATCTGGAGCACCTGGTTTTTCACTGATCCTGATCTGTCGCTCTGGTACTACCGGCTCCCCTTCTGAATTGCCAATATCTGCAGGAAGGCACGGTAAGGAATGATATTCTTCTTCCAATGACCTTGGAAAATATAGAGGCAGCAGCTTCTGATAGGTGGCCTATAAATGACAGAAAGTTTGAGAAGGCTTTGAAGGCATCCCCATTCTTCAGAGACAGCTAGAAACTCTTTTCGATATGCCACAGAAGAACCTGAAACTCTGTAAGAGGGTGAGGAGGGGCAGAAATAAAGGATCTGTGTCCTAGGAACCTTTCAGTCAGTTGCATTACTTTTCTTTTCTTCCACTGAGTTTTTACCAAACACAAGAGGATAAACGCAGCCAGCCTCAGTTTTAAAGGGTTTTTGAAGAGTCACAAATGTTAAATCACACCAATTCCACCCCCTTTCCCCATTTCTTCTCCCCCCCCAGGACATGCAAGTGTGATCTTGTGCCCTGGAACGTATTTCATTGAAGTTATGTCTAGACTTGTGTTCCCTCCTGTGAGACTATACCACCCTGCAGATCACCCCTTCAACTTATTTGTTTCTGACATTATCAGTCTACACTGTCCCTCTCAATTTCAATCCATTATTGCCAGGTATGCTTTCCTAAAGAAATCTTACCCCTTCTCTGTGTAACTCTGTTCACATACTTCTAGAGTGTTATATCTTTATAATCCTTTGATGATGTTAGCCAAAGCTTCATGTTTACTTCTTGATTCTTTTCTTTAAGTTATTATTGTTATCTATGTCTGAATCTCCACAGGTGAAAGCAAAACATGAAAAACAGAAATATAGTAGGGCCTAGAGGAGATAAAATGAGATTCACCTTGGGCAAATCTAAGCTAATAGACAATAATTCAACTGGAAGGTAGGAACCTGAAAGCATAAGTCTGAGACTTGTCCCCAAGGGCAATCAACTATTGCTCAATCCCATGCCACACTGGCAACTGACCTGGAGAGAGGCCTGCCTTTAATTGCCACCACCTGTTAAAGAAGAGCGCGCTTGCAGGATGTGTTTTGACCACTCCAGGGCCAAGTAAAGAAAGAGAATGATTTCTGATAGAGAAATACGAGGGAAGGGGGACACTGTTTTTTTCCTACTGATTTGCAGCTAAACTTGGAGAAAGCCTTTCCATTAAAAAATCCAGATTGTTCTTAAAATAGTACATGAGATAGTCCATGTCCCAGTGCCAAGAACATTGACTGGATTCACTGTGTTATGCACAAATCATAGGAGGAGCTTTAGACAGATATGGTGAGAGTCAAACTGCTAGAGGTTCTTTGTCTTGGAAACAGAACAATGGTTAGCTAGTTTCCCCAAGTAATACCTGGAAACTGGTCATTTCTGACATTTGTGGGAGGATCTGTGGGGATGCTAATCTAAAGAGCAGACAGGATTTTTAGCAGGAGGGAAGTAAGGTGGGAATTTGCATGTAGTTGACTTGCTCTGCCTTTTTACAGCCGAAAACCATTTTGCACAAGCATCCCACGTAACCCAAGTCCCTCATGCTGGTGCCCAAGTGGTGGGTCAGGAACCTGTGAGTGACAAGTGAGGTGGCTTGGAGTGCATCTGCAGCTAGCAGTGAGAATGTGAGCAGGAAGGAACGGGGAGAGGTACTTTTGGTGAGATTTCTGGGAGGAGGCTAAAAGGAACACAGAGAAACCAAGTCATGATGAGAGACAGATATGACAACTTGAGGATGGGGAAACTGGTCTCCAGTTTCACAGTACAATATACACAACACAGTTCTACACTGCCCCAATGCCCTAAGGATTAGAACATGCTTAAGAATTTTGGCAGGATGAACAATGGGGAGAGGTACCTGTTCAAGCTCAGAGACTGCAAACACCACCCTCTCCAGGGTTTCCCCATGAATCTCCAGGAACCTTCTGACTGTGCCTGTGATCAAGAGAATTAAATACAGTGAGTAAACAGATTTACAATCTCAGCTACAGTCAGGGACACTCACTAGTTATAAGCAAATATGAAAGGTATCCCCACCCCCCCAATCAAACTGAGGAGGGCCCCAACAGGCAACATCCTAATGGGTAGAGTGGAGTGAGCACACGCAGAAAGACAGATTGCTGGATATTAAGAATATCCATAGTTACACAATCACAGAAATCACAGAAATGTAGGGCTGGGAAGGACCTTGAGAAGTCATCAAGTCCAGCCCCCCAGACTGGGGCAGGACCAAGTAAACTCAGACCATTTCTGACAGTTTCATCCAAACTATTTTTCAAAACCTGCAGTGATGGGCATTCCACCTCCCTCGGAAGCCTATTCCAGAGCTGAACTACTCTTATAGTTAGAAAGATTTTCATAATATCTAACCTAACTCTCCCTTGCTGCAGATTTAGACCATTTCTTTTTGTCCTACCTTCGGTGGACATGGAGAACAACTGATCACAGTCCTCTTTGTAACCGCCTGAACTTATCTGAAGACTCTTATCAGGTTCCCGCTCAGTCTTGTTTTCTCTAAACATGCCCAGTTTTTTAACCTTTCCTCATAGATCAGGTTTTCTAATCCTTTTATCATTTTTGTTGTTCTCTTCTGGACTATCTCCAGTTTGTCCACATCTTCTCTAAAGTGTGTTGCCCAGAGTTGGATACAGTACTCCAGCTGAGGCCTCACGATGGTGGAGTAGAGTGAGACAATTACCTCCTGTGTCTTGCATACAACACTCCTGTTAGTACACACCAGAATTATATTGGCCTTTTTTTGCAACTGCATCGTACTGTTGACTCTGTCATTTCTTCTTTCATGGGATTTCTCCCAGTCCACTTGTCCATGCAGTGACTGCAGTAGTTCAAACAAGGATGTCCTGCTTCTCACCTCCTTTCTCCAAACAATCCAGTGAAAGCCTTCTACTGCAACCCTCTAACCATGTCACACTCGCATTCAAATCCTGCACTGGTACAGTGTTCATCTACCAAGTTTATGTTTCTGAACCTCACCTTAAGGTTCTGCACAATTTTGCTGCTGCTTAACACTCTGCTTCCAGTTCTCTCTATTCCCTCTCCCACATCCTTTGTTCTGGTCAAGCCTCCCACCTCTTCACACCTTTTGGATAGCATCCTTGTCCCAGTCATCTCTGTGTCTTTCCTGCTACCACTCATGCTGGGAACAGTCTCTTCCCGAAATGCTGAATGGCCATCCTCTCTCCATCCAAATCCTTCTCTATACACATCTACAAGACTCATCAACATTAATCAAGGTGCAAAAATGCCAACATATTATTTTGAGAATATACCCTCACCTGCTGAGTCTGAAATGTATATTCTCTCTCATTTAGAATGCAAGTCTCTTGGGGCAGGACCTTGTTACTGCCTACGCACTGGACTCTGCACAACGGGGCACTCAACATGGTGTGAAAGATCTTCTCTCCATGCAAGCTTCCCTTAATAGTGAACTGAAAATGGGTCTGAGAAACAAAAATATTGGCTCTAGGACAACAATCACAAGATGTCAGCACCTGAATCTGTGGGCACACAGCCTGTGAACTGAGGGGAGGAGCATGGCAAATTTCCTGAAAGAAGAAATGGCAGAGATGTGAAACGTGTTCCCAGAGCCCCACAAGGCCAACTCAATCCATTCCCTTATGAGCCAAGTTCCAGTCTCTCAATGACTTCCAGAAAATGGAGCGAAAGTCCCAGAACAAGCCAACATGCACTGCAAGTTTCCAGGAAAGCCAAGTGCCTCAAGCAACCCCAGAGTGCACACAAGCTAATCTTCAAAAATAGAGGCTGCTCCAAAGCAGGTTCATCAGCACAAAGCCTCACAAACAAATCAAAACACCATAAAGGGCAATGAATTTAGAAATAAGAAACCCGAATGATTTTCTGATGTATCGGAGAAAAGAGGCTTATGGTGACATTTGTCACTCACACCGTGGGGCCTTTCACTGTAGCATCCAACTGCGCACCCTTGCTGCAGATGAAAAGTGCTGCCGATGCCTTGGAGAAAACTCAAAAAGCATTTTAAATAAGAGGTGATTCTCTTGTGATTTGCAGATTTTATCATATTTCCTCTTGCCTGCTTTCTTGGACTATCCAAAGCTTTAGCAGAGTGTGAGGATGCAGTCAAGTTCTCATCAACATTCACAGTTAGAGGAAAACAGTTTTGTAACCAGGTCCTCAGATTGTGGTATAGATGGGGGGCCTTTGGGCTGTGATCTTGTCAGCTCTCTTAAATTTGGAGAGAAAAGCACTTGAAAAAGGGAGTCCAAACAAAAGTTCAGCACTTCACAGAACATTGTTGGATTGTATGGATCTGCGGAGACTGCAGCTGAGAGCAGCAAGGAAGGGTTGTTACCAGCTTACAGAATGAAATCCATACAAATTAAATCTGTGAAGGACTTTTCAGGCAATAGCGGTTTGGAGAAAAAGAGGATGCATTTCCAAACATTTCCTGCAGTGAAATTCTCATGTAAGTGGGTTAAACTCACAGCAAAACCTCACAGTGGCCAATGCGGCTGTGGTTGAACAGCACTCTCAATCATAAGGCCACCTTCCTTTCATAAGTCTCTCCCAGCTCCCCTTTCCATCCTGAAGGCTCTTCTGTATTCACACGCCATCCCTGGGGTATATGCAGCTAAAACACAAAGATTTTCAAACACTGTGCCAGTTTCCACCTCTGGTGGAAATGCAGTCTCCTGGCAACACGATGCTGACTGAAAAACCTAGGCATTTGCCAGCTCTAAACCTGAATAGACACCTCTATTGACTTTGAGTCAACAGAAGGCCCCACTATTGCCCCAACATCCTGCTGCTTAACACCCCCATCCCAAAGTGCCCCAACACCCTGCTGTTATTTAAGTGTAATGTACACAACACTGGGATCCAACTGGTGTAGTGTTAGGACACAGCAACCTTCCAAGACCTACTTACGCAGTGCTATGTGGGTTGCATCCTCCAAAGGGTAGCCTCTTTTCACAGAGTTTATGACACAGAATCCCACTGAGGACATTGCTTGCTCCCTGAAGTCAAAAGGAGAAAAGAAACCCAGGAGTGAAGACAAGAATATCAGAGGGGAGTGCGCTGTTTGCAGGAGGTATGAGGGAGGCGAGAAGCAACCCAGTGGGTAGCATAAGACACTAGCATTTCCCTTTCTCTATCTGAGGAAACTCTTCTGGTTTATAGCAGAGGGATTCCCAGCTTACAAGCCATAGGAGGTTCACTAGGTGGAGAAGGCAGGGGAGCCCTACTTGCCCCCTACTTTCTCCCCTGATTTGTCCTTTCCCACCTGGACCACTTCCTCGTATCTAAAACCAAGCTCCCCATAAGCTGACCCTCCATTGGAAAACTGCTGACTGCAGGTGGGCTGTGCCAAGAACAGATGGGGAGAAGCGGGGAATGGGTTCTTAGGAGTGCAGGCAGGACAGAAGCACTAGCTTTTCTTTGTCTTACCCACCTGACTAGCCTCCTGTTTACCAAAAAGGAGTTCCATGGCTGCAAACCAAAGGACCAACAGAGGGCGGGTGAAAACAGAGAGAAGGAAACCACGCGAGTATTCCCTCTTTCCTGTGGGTCCCACGTCTGAGAGTGCACTGATGGGTGTTCGTACCCACCTCAACACCGAGCCTACATCAGGTAGCTCAGGAACAGTGTGTATTATGGATGACAAACCCTGGCCCGAATTGCCATGTGCTTACTTTGTGAGTTGTAGGACCGTGCGGTAACAACTATACAGGGAACTCTCGGCTGCCGTACGATATCTGCTCTTGTATTTGGGTCCCACGGTGTGAATAATGAATCGTGCAGCCAGATTAAATCCTTTAGTCAGTTTTGCCTCCCCTGTCCGGCATCCTAAGGAAACATACAAAGGGTAAGACGCTGAAGTCTTGGCAGGGCAGGGAGTACTCAAGCACCTCACTTCTCTTTGTCCCCACACGAGACCCCACCTTGCAGCCACTCACTTTCATCTCATTAGTTCCTTTGTTCCCTCCTGTGATACCATACCATGAGCACTCTAAGGATAGTGCATGCACCATGAGATGGCAAGTGCTACAGCAGCACTCAGCCAGCCTGGAGATGTGCAGTGAACTATACCGGCTTCAGTCTGCTTCTCAGAAGCTATGCATTCAAGGAGCAGAACAGAAGTACCAAGTCACTGGAGAGGCTGTGTACCTCAATTGCAGTACTCGCATGGAGGCCTTAAAAAAACCCAAGGAACAGTTTATTAACTGGAGAGAGCTGCAGTAGAAACATGCTATGCACACAAGCTCAGCTCTTCTGAAAGGATTTGGTTTTGAGAGACTCTGGTGTTTGATTAGATTTCTTGGTATAGGAGACTGACACGGTCCTTTTAATCAGCCAACCTGTGGTTGGCAGAGCTATTACAGATGGAACAGACATAACATCACATTGCATCCATACCACATTGGAGTATAGTGCCTAGTTGTTCCTTGTGGTTTGTTCTACAAGGTTTTTAGCATCCTGGTTTCTAGCATCCCAATTTTCAATGTCTCCAAGGATGTCTAATAGATCTCAGTGTACAGAAAGTTTTCTGGGTATTCTGTCTACATTTTCTATTGTTCTATTTCATTCCTTTCCCCTTGGACAACTTGTCTTCCACAGACAGCAAAGTAAGTTTCCTCACATACATATAGCCTTCTGGGAACCATTTTTCCTTCACATACATGTAGCCTTCTGTGGACCATTAATAAGCATTTATTTCACAACCAGTAGTACACTATGTACTGTGCAGTGAGTGATATGGGCTCAAATCTGTTCCAGAGGACCTAGACTTCCAGCATCTTTAAAGCAGGAGAGAAAAGCCAATGTACTCTGAACAGCTGCCAGGAGCTACAAGATGTTTTCACTAAAGCACTTTCCTCAAGTCTTCTTAAGAGTGAGAAATACCATCAGAACAAGACTGGCTTAAACTATTCCATCCCCATTTAAGGAGAGGAATTTACTCACATTGGTGAATGAGAGTTGTGTTATTTCTTGCAACTGTAAGAGTTTTTCCAGTGTTCTGCACCATAGAACTGAGAAGGAGCATTCTCACCCTCTGTCTCCTGTTCAACAATAGTCCCAGCCCACTCTCAAATCACTTTGCTGAGCACTGAAAACAGTGAGCAAGGCCATTGCTTCTTCTCTCAATCCTGGCTCTCAATATAATGCACCTCCTTCTACTGGTTTCTAGATGGATACCAGTAACAGAGTAGGGAGGTCACAGGTTAGAGAATGAGGCAGGATACCCTGCATCAAGGAGACATTCCAAGTTAGGATTCTCTCCTGCCCAAGAGTCCTGACACATCTTGCTTGAGAGTGGTTATAACCCTTCCCCCCTTTTAAATCAGTGTCTTGCTAACTTTCTTAACCCTTTCATTATCTGCCAGTTCCCAGAGGTCATTTCCCTGGGAATTACTCAATTTCTATGGTGTTTAGGCAGCACTTGACAACAACAGCAGAGATAATACAATGGCTATTCTGTTAAATGAATGTCGATCTCACTTTGACTGTGCTGTGACATATGGACCGATCCAGCTCACAAAAGAGTAGAACTAGAGAATGGTGACAAGAAAAGATTAGAGACCAGGGGTAAGACATTTATACCAGAATAGGACCAAAGTCACTAAAGCCGGGGATTCAAAAAATGACTAGAAAAATCACAGGAACTAAACAGTGTTTCATAAAGCCTGAGTTAGGTGCTCAGGCTCCCTATACAACGAATGGAACAGATAGTGGATCACAGTCCAACGTGCCTAGGACAGCATGCTAGGCAGGTAGCCACCTAAGTTAGCCAATGAGAGATGCTGACCAGAAGAGTGTGTGCTAAGCTCTACTCCTTTATGAGATAGGTGAATCCCTACAGCCTGGATTTAGGGACCTATCTACTAGCAATTCATGAACTGGGGGAAGACAGGTGCTTCTCCACCTGACTCTCGCTCAGGGCCAGTAGATGTGCTCAGGAGCTGCCTAATTCCACACACATTGGCTGATGGGACACACACACACCTTTATAACCTTTGCTCAGTGGTTAGTGCATTCCCCGAGGATGAGGGAGACCACTAAAAGTCCCCTTTTTGCCTGATGAGAAGGGATTTGAACCACTGGGCAATAAAGTGACTCACTTTCTCTAGCTCAATTATTATTTAATTATTCAATGATTTAGTTAGAGTGGAACAACTTCAATAGGAGAGACTGAGGGAGACCCACATCAGAATATCCATATCCCACCATTTAGAGAACTCTGCTGAGAAGTGGCAGATCCCTACTCAAATTCCCTTCTCATCAGAGGGGAGAATTGAAGCAGGGTCTCCCATTTCTTGGGTAAGAACCCTAACCACTGGGCTGAAGGTTATAAGGAAGTTCCTCTTCCTCTGCCCATTTCGCGTGCAGTTACTTGGCCTCTTATCGTGCTCACTCGATCAAGCCCCACACTTGTGTTACATGGAGGAGAACCTTTCTTTCCCTAGCTCATGTATTGTGCTTGGGCTTAGGCAGCAGAGAGGCATCCAAATGCCTAAAGTGAGGCAGCAGTGTGCGCGTCCAGAGAAAGAAACAGGTGCCAGGAGAACTTTTACTGCAAAAACTTTGGCCTTGTCTATACTAGCACTTATGCTGGCAAAATTTTTGTTGCTCAGCTGTGTGGGGAAAAAAACCAAAACACATAAGTGCTTGTGTAGCTGCATTATGTTGAGGGGAGAGAGCTCTCCTGCTGACATAATAAAACCACCTAAATGAACAGTGGTAGCTATGTTGGCAGGACAGCATCTCCCGCCGACATAGTGCTGTCTACACAAGTGCTTATTTATGTTGCTCAGGAGGGTGTTTTTTCACACCCCTGCATGACAAAAGTTTTGCTGGCATAAGTGCTAGTGTAGGCAAGGCCAAAGGCACTGAGTGAGTTTAGGCGCCTACAGGGTTAGGGAGTTTGGTGGATCTCAGTGTTGCCTAGAAACAGGACAGATACTTAAATACCTTGAATTCCACCCTAAAGGTCTCTATTCTTCCCTCATTGTTCTAGGCCCATTCAGGATGTAAACAGTCTGATGGGGTGAGCAAAAGCAACCCATGGAAAAGATACTCTTCCACAAACAATTTTTTCTGTGCAAAACTAGAGAGAACCTGACAGGAGCACAGGCTGGGAAATTAACAGGGAGAGAATAAAAAATAATCTGAAGTATAAGTATCCTGAGCAATGTCACAGTTTTGGGATAACTACACATTTGACCCCGACCCCCAATGATATGCGCAAGGAATGTCCTCTGCGGCCTCAAGGTGACTTTCTCAGGTCTCTGGGCATGGACCGACATCTCTCCCCCTCTTGACTAGGGGTTAGGCTTTCAGTCCCCTTGTACTTCCCTGTGTTTTTCCTAGCTGGTTTGACAACGTCCAGCACCTACACTTTGCTTTCTCTATAAGGGCTATGACCAGTATATGTCAATAGTTATAAGTAATCAAACAATTCTTTCAAAGCAAGCATCTTTATTTAAGGACAAAAGCATAAAAAGAAAACGCATAAAACAATAAAAAGATCTAAATGTGTACTTAGGCTTACCAGAAGGCGTCCAATCAGCCCTCATGGGAGTGTCTGATGTGTTCCAAACTCTTTCAAACCCTTCTCCAAGAGTTTGCCTCTCTTGGTTATCAGGTCATGCCAGTTTGTAGTCCAAGAAGTTCCCTTCCAATCAGTTCAAACTGAGCCTTTCTACCAGAAAACCCTCTTTTTGTTCCCAGGCCTCCTGAAACAGGTAAAACCACTTACTGTCCCTTTCCACCTTGGGTAAAACTTCAAAGGCTCATCTGCATAGCCAGCCTTGGGATTTTGCATTAATAACCGCCTACTGATTCTAGATTCTACAGGGAACCCACCTAGTGAGCCAGGGACACAAACACATATGATGTTTATTGATATAAAGGTCTGAACATTTTATGTGCCCATACCATCTGGTCCACCATAAAATAATAGTCTTTGAAGATTTTCATGATTTCAATGACTGACAAACAAACAGATAAGAAAGGTAACATTAAATGCAGTCGTTTCAGGGTATGCCTGTTTTACCTCTACTTCACAAATCAGGAGCAAAGCACAGTGGTGCAGTGAATGGCCCAAGGTAACACAGCAATCAGATGGCTAAACAAGGAACAGAGCAAAGATCTGATTTTACCCAGTCTGGTGCTTTAGACATTAGACCATCCTTTCCCAAACTTTAAATGGAAAAATCTGAGTCTTCCATCTAAAGAGTATTTTGGAGAGAAACAGAGCCATCAAGTAGAGCCCCATAGCATTTGGAAGACTGTTACTGTACTGCCATTATGTGGTATTTTTTAATCAGCTGAAAGCACATGCACACATGGAAGGGCAGCAGACAGATGATAAACTGACAGCAATTCATCTAGAAATCTGCCTCCTCCCCCTTCTTCCTCCCCCTGGACATATTTCTGTGTTGGAGGAAGCTGAACAGAGTGTTCCCAGGGTCACAGGAATCAGCTGAGCCATAAAGAAAGCACTCCAGGCTTGAGCAGAAGCAGTGTATCACATGCTTTAAGCATGACTCTTTCTCAGGGCTTACAGAAAGTGGATACGAATGGGTGGGAGGAGGATGTGACAGATAGAATAACTGCTTACAATATCTTTGGGAGATCATACTGTATTTAAGTGAATGAATGGTTTATGTATCATTGCGGGCCAGGAACTGTATGCACTCTATGCGGAGGAGCGTTACCACAGCTCCTTCAGGAAGTGAAGCCAGTAGGGGATGACTGAGGCAAATCACTCAGGTTATAACACCTCCAGAGAGATACCACCTTCTGGGGATGCTCATATATCCTATTTCACACCTGATACTTCAGAGACCCAACAGACAAAGAAAGGACTTTTAAATAAATAGCTTGAGCTTAAACTGATTCCAAGCCTTTGTTCTGGCTCCTGATCTAATGACTGATATGAACTTGCAACCACAGGGAAAACCCAGTTCTGGGGTTTGAATGAATGACACCTACCAGCCCTATGTTGGAGAGGTGTGGTGGGGGGGGGGGGGGGGGGGGGGGTGACCTTTGGTAAGCTTTGTGACACACATGTAGGTTCTTTTATTGTTTTTATAGGCCCTCTCTAATGCTTTTTTACCTTAAGAATAAAAGTACTTGCTTAGAAAGAGCTGTGAGGTAACTTGTAACAGTTGGCAATATATTGGTCATAGCTTTCAGAGAGAAAGCAAAGCACAGGCTAGGCAATCTGGCTTGTTGGGAATATCAGTGTAGATCAGGGAGCTGTGCAGCCTTAAAAACGCCAGTCAGAAGGAAGTGAGATGTATGTCATCTTTGCCTATAAGAGGTGACAGCTGGGAGCTGGAAACCTGTAAGTGGGTGCCCTTGAGGGACAATGCAGGGGGAAATACAGGTGCAGTTACCCTAAAACTGTGACAGAAGGCATAAAGAAAGAACTAATTGAAAGTCATCATTGCAGCACTCTCACTGTAGGACTTGGGACCACAGCACCACTCTGTGTCACCTTCTCTCCAAGACCTTTTGCTACATAAACCACTGTGAAACTGAACAAGGAAGAAAGTCCAAAGTGATTTCAAGGGTACAGGTGACAAACAGATTACATGTTAAACTTATTAAGTGAACTCAGTAGATATCTCCTTCTACTTCTGTTGTGTTTGAGACACTGAAGTGGAAATGCCACTATTCGTGGTACAGCCTTCCTTGACCCTGCAGTACTCTCCTGGAAACCATCAGCAATCTAGCACCACTGGCTGAAAGATGTGTATGGATTCCAATTAAATACCGCTACTTTGGGGGTTGAGGATGGCAGATAGTGCACCAACCCGTATGGGAAAAGGAAATTGCATAGAGGACAGAAGGCTAACCCCAACTCTTACAAAAAGTGCCCAACAGAGCAGAGAGAACTTGAGATTTTTAGAGCCTGATCTGAAGATACTATCCTACCCTAGAGTAAGAAGCAAGGATCTCAAAATTTACCTTAGAAGGATGAAGAGCTGCATCAAACCTGCTGGGATTCAAACCTGTGGTTTCAGGAATCTAGATCATCCTCCAACATCCACCGTACTTCAACTATGCCTGACTACAAAGGACATTCCTTACTGTGCACAGAAGCCTACCTCTCTCATTTGCAGATTTACTTTCCCTTCCTTTTGATTCTGAATTACTCACATGAGAGAAGTTGAATCAGGAAAATGTAAACTGAAGAAATTAATCCCACTTTAATTTAAATGTCTGGTGTAGTCTGGATTAGGAATATCATGCCCCTTCTTGAGTCTTGGAAAACTGACACAACCATCACTTTTCTACTACATGGCAAAGGCCTGGACTCACTACCTACAGAACAATCAAGATGATCTTGCGGTTAAGGCACTGGACTGGGTTCAGGAGATGTGTTCAAATCCCAGCTTTCTGTAGCACTATAGGCAAGTCCTTTAAACTTTGTCTCAGTTACTTATCTGCAAAACAGGGAGGGCTAACTTCCTTAGCATTTGCAAGGTTCTCAGATACTACAGAGGTGATAAGTAAGTATCCAGATAAAGAAAACTCCATAATTCAAAGAACATTTCTCTCTAGAAAAGCAGAATTGCCAGCCTTCCAATAAGGCTTTTCTTTCAAACACTATTAAACTGGTTTATGGGACTATTTTTGGTTTAATACAGGGAAAAATGAATGAACTAACTAAGAAATCACTAAGACTATTTTATGATGTAGGGTAGTAACAATTTATCCATTACTAGACATTGGTTCCTAAAAGATTAGGTTGCATGGCTGCAGGCCGCCAGCATTTACAGAACCTACTCAACATCAGTGGCATACCGAGGAGAGGGCATGCCCCGGGCGCTGCTGACGCCTGCCGGTGTAGTATCGATAACTATGACCTATCAGAATTTGAGAGCATTCCAGACCTAGGTCCCAAAGTCTCAGATTCTGGTTACTGGTACTACACCGGCAGCCGAAGGCTCCCGCTGCAGGGGGAGCAAACGTCCCCCTGGTCTCTCCGCCCCTGCGCCTAGCGCAATGAGGGAGCCGCGGGGACCAGAGCCCATCACACCCCTGCCCCCACCGCCAGGTGGACCAGGGGCATCTGACTGCCCGTCACTCCTGCTCCCAGCCACACCCACCACCACCACAGCATGGAGGGGAGTGAGGGAGTGTGGGAAACAGGCCCGAAGACTGTTCAGCTGCTGCTGAAGGCGGGAGGTGGGGGGATGAAAGTATTGGCTCCCGGGTGCCGGAGACCCATAGTATGCCACTGCTCAACATGAATTCTTGTTGAGTGAATTTCGGTGGGGGTGAACTACAAGACTCCCTGAGCATCTCCTTAAAAAGGGACAGTACAGCAAAATTACTATTCATACAAGTTCAGTCACTACAGCAAGAACTTTTATAACTGCTCTTTTGGATAACTTCAAGCTCCATGCAGCTTCAGATAATAAAAGAGATGAGTGTGCCATAGTCTGAAAGTAAGAGCTCAGCAACTTGAATGGCTGCTAGAAGCTTTTGGGGGGTCTGTAGTCAAAATTAGAAATGGAAGAAGTGTCTGCCATAGTCTTCCCAAAACTCCCCCCCATATTTCACATTAAAACCAGCTAAAGGAAAGAAAGGCACGTCTTGTCTTCATCTTCCTTTCGCTTCAAACCCAGATACTTCTGCTATGTGCTACATGGTGGCAGCTACATCTCTACAGAGCAGGATTCTCCTTACCTTTGAGTTTCTGGAGTTCGTCCCTCAGGTCGGGACCGGCATGCATGAAGATGCTGTCAGATACTGGATTCTTATCTGTGAGAGACTCATTGCTGGTGTTTACTATGGCTGTGCAGTTCAGTAATGCTACATCTCCTCTCCTGAGGAAACAAAGTCATTGAGTCCCCGTTAGATACACGAGCTTGGCACCATAAAAGAAGTGCTTCTTGACTGCTAAGGGGTTATTGTTATCTTGCTTCATGATACACTGTACTCCTGTCTCTCACCCTGCCTGAGAGATATATTCTATAAACAGAAGCTTAGTTTAGAAGGAATTGAGGTTCATTATACATGACATAGTATGTATGTATTTTCACAGTGAAAACCTTAAATAGCAATGAAAAGTTAAGTTTCAAGGGAATCTCTTAACCATATCCTAATGCCCACACACCACATTTCCACCAAGTCAATCTTCACAATGAACTTCACTTTACCTCCAGCTCATATGGAACAGACTACATGCAACCCATTATTCTCCCTCACAGTATAATACAACCTTAATTTCAAATTCATGTTTCTCCAGTGAACAACACATTGCATACTTAAGCAGTACCCTTGTCAACACTGAGCAATGATTTGTAAAGAAGTTGTATGTTAAACTATGAGGGAGATGAATGTGTTGTGTGTGGCATGTTTGATCATCAGCTGGAAGTAGAAGTAAGTTCCTTCAAATGATGTGGAGTCTGTCACTGGAAGTGTGGTGTGTACAGTTTAAAGTGCCCCATAACTTGGCTTTTTCTTGCTTTTGAGGGTTTACACTGATGGGATATTACACAACCTAATTTTATTTAATATGCTGCATTTATGGAATTTCCTGGAATTTTTACTATAGCAACTGTGAAACTGTCTTATGGGTGGTATAATAAGGGAGCAAGGAATCATCCCTGGCTTTCCATATGGCAAATGGGAATATGGAGAGAACAGTGATGTTTGAGGTGGGTGAAGGGGAATATTTGTGAGATTTGGTCTGTCTATAGTCTCCCTAACTCCAACATGATATTATCTGTGTTTTTGGGGCCTGTTAAGTGCTGCATCTGATCTACTGAGCCAACCATGGCTCCTCAGAGCAGAGGAGCCTCTGTAGAAACATCAGAGCTATGAATTTAAAGAAAGCCTTCTAATAATAAACTAATATAACTAATACAGTGCTGTCTCTCAATCTGCACGTAGTCCACTCAAGCACATCTACCAGCTGCTGCTGAGAATGTTGAAAAGCTACATCAGAATGAAAAATAACCGGAGTCTTAGAGTTTTTATTGCCACTGTTCAAAAACCTGTGGGCAACTGTGAAAGTGACAAGAATCTAGTCACTTGCACTCTGATGCTGCAAGGGAAAGCTGTAAGTAGGATCAGAGACAGGCACTGAAGGAAGAAATTGAGGCTAGGAGGGGGAAGGGTAGAGCAACAGTGCCCCCACCAAGCCACACTTGCAACAGCCAAGAGGATCTGGGGTGAACAGGCAGGGATGAAGCCAGAGAGAATGTTACTACTTCTGTGCAGCATCCAGAAGCGGCTGGAGAAAGGGGTGTTCTTCAAATTTACCAGACATCTGCGATTTGGAGGCTCAATGAAAGAGAGAGACCTGAGCAAAGTCAAGAGATCCCAGCACAATCCCGCTTCTTAGCAGCTGGGGAAAGAGGGTGGCTCTTCATTTTACTCCTGCCCCTGGGGGATTCCCCCACTTTTTGTACTTGTCTTCTGCTGGTAGGTTTAGTCCTCTGGAAATTAGGTGTTGATAAGTGTGAGCAGGTGGGTGAGGGAGAGGAGATGACACAGATGGGATAAGTTAGCACAGACAAATGTTGAGATAGGCAAATTTTGGAAGAATAAGAAGACAGAATATAAAGTAAAGAAAGTATATGAAGGCATAGAGACAGAGAAGAAGAAAAAAATGACACTGAGGACAGTACAGGAGAAGATGCCCATTATTCTATGAAAGGAATATAGAGAAGGCAAAGTGAGGTGAACCCAGAAAGGCACAGAAGGTAAAACAATTGCCAGAAAAAAAAAGTAAGTAGTGTTTTTAAATTGTATTCAACACAAAGGTGATTAATGATATATATGTTACTATTAAATACATTGTGTAATAAATGGTACACAGCTATTTTGTTTTAGTAACTAGTTCATTGCAGGTGGTATGTAGGGACAGGCCCATCCAAGTGGTACAGGGATGAACTTCATTGGGTCCCTCACTCAACCTACATCTTAGATTTTCCCATCTTTCTCCTTCCAGACTTGACCTATGGATGAACCTCAAGAGAAGAAAAGAGAGGGAAAAAAATCACCCCATATGAAGAGCTTTACTTTGTGGTGATGACCATTTTGTTAGGCACTCAGATACCACAGTAATGAATGCAGTCATGGCAAAGAGGCCAGAGCTATTTTGAACTTACCACAATATTATTTTTGCATTGATGTCTTTCCTGTATGGGAAAGGTGATCTAACGTCATGTTGGGGTTTTCCAATTGGAGTTTTGTGGGAGTCCAGTTGGTCTGCCTCACAGAAGTCATTCCAGGCTGGCAGATCATCAATATCCACAAATTGGGAAGGAGCACCCAACGGATCCATGGAATGGAAACAGCAACTCCTATTTCCACTACCTCTTCTGCACTCCAATTCTCACTGGAGTCTTTCTGGTGCTTCAGAGGAGAAAAATAGGGTCACAGGCCTGGATTTTCACTGAGAATAATTCTGCTGCAAAACAATTAAATAATTTGCAGGTAGTAATGTTTTGTTTCCAACCTTTCCTCTGTCTGGTTTCATTTTTTGAACTCAAAATGTCTGTGCCTGGTCTCAGTACAAAAGGTGAATTGTTTTGGAAAGTCTGAGCTAAGATAATTAATCTATTTTTTAATTATTCAAGGAGTGAAAAAAATTTATTTTCCTCACTATAAAAAAATTGTTCCAATTGGTCTGTAAAACTTGTATTTAAAAAATGCTGAATGTATATACTCAAATTTTGCAGATTTGTAGTTCAGCCTAAGTAAGGAAAATCAAAGTTAGAAGAAAAGTGATTCAGTATTTTAAGTCAAGAAGGTGCAACATTACACACTTAAGTATCCACAACAGGATAGATTTCTTTTTTAACTACCTTAGTACTTAAGCATCCAATCCTGTGAGACTGAGCATCCAAATGAGCATTCATTCCAAATGAAGTACTATTGAAAGTCGATTAGCGTTATGGATGCTTAGCTCCTCTTAGGATTAGGTCCTTAGTGTTTTAATAGCACCTAAACACCCTTTTAAAACAAACAGTCAAATTTGCTTGCTTGCTTTCTATTTTGCAAAAATCAATAGGGTCTAAGTGGACTAATCACTAATACTAATTGAAGTCTATTCTTCCCCTTCCCCAAGACTTGGAAAGTTTAACACTTAACATACAGTTAAGTTAATTTTTAACTTTGAGTTAATTTAACAATTGCAACAATGGCAACAATTTTCAAAGTCTCCTATTTCCCATGAAGTCAAAAAGAAGCCACAATTTCCCAATCCTACTCTGAATCAGACTGGACTCTCTGTAAAGCCACAAAAATTGGTAAGGTGACTTGCAGTTTTAGCAGTGTTTCTAGAATCATCACTGCCACTATTTTCTTATACAGCATTCGCAAGGGATGCTTTCTACCATCTCTGATTGACTAGGAGTCTCTGCCTCATCCTGGCAAATGATGACCTGGCCTCCTTTATGCACATCTTTGTCAACTCTTGTCTGGACCATAGTTTCTCAACCTGTGGTACGCATATCCCTGGGGGTACGTGAGACAAGAAAATTACAGTTTCTTGGAGGCTAGCCCCAGGCTATGGAATGAACTCCCACAGGAACTAAGGCCTTGTCTACACTAGCACTTTCACCGGCAAAACTTTTGTTGCTCAGAGGTGTGAAAAAAACACTCCATCAGAATGACATAAGTTTTGCCAGCATCAACGCTTGTGTAGCTGTGTTATGTTGATGGGAGCGAGCTCTCCTGCCGACATAATAAAACCACCTAAACAAGCGGCGGTAGCTATATCAGCAGGAGAGCATCTCCTACCGATATAGCATTATCCACATAGGCACTTAAGGACGGCAAAATGTACGTCACTCAGGGGTGTGTTTTTCATAAGTGTTATTGTAGACAAGGCCCAGGGCTCATCACAGAACATCACCTTATGCATATGCACTTAAATCCTAAAGCAAGCCAAAACAACAGAGCAATCTAGCACCACTGCAGCCACTGGCACGTTGAAACTGAGAGGGGCCAATGAGGAAAAACAGTTCAGAACCCCATGAGAAAAGAAATAGTATTATATTATGTGGCAGTCTGCATCAAGGCAGACACTTGGGATGAAACCTCAAATGCACTGAAGCCCTGTACAATTGATACACTTGTATCCACTTCTGACAGAGATCCAAAGTTTTTTTTTTGCAGAACAAGTATACTTGTTTAGCCAGTGAAGCATGTGGTACATGTCACATAACCAGAAAGGATGCAAAAAAAAAAAAAAAAAAAAAAAAAAAAAAAAAAAAAAAGCAACAGAAACACTTTGTGGGAAGAGGGACTGATTTCAAAGGAAAAGGATTGAGAGTTGAAAATATATAGCTTGGTAAACCAATAAAAATATTGGGGTGGAGGGAAGGATAACAGTCTAAAGGTGTGATAGATACAACAGCAAGAAAGAAGAGAAATTATTGTAGGTGATATATGAGTTATAACCAGGAATACTTTAGTTAAAATAACAAAAGCAAAGAAGTTAGACTGAACAGTGGGAAACATCAGCCATCCTCATTTTTCTCCTAGGAGCGTCTTTCAAGAGAACAATTGAAGCCAGGGATATATAAGGTCTGTCGGGCAGAGCCTATCTTTTTATTTCTGCCTGTGCAGCATTACCGAAGCCGGTGGAGCTGTACGATACAATGATGAGCGTCTTCACCCTTTCCTACATACCCTACACAAGGAAGCAGGGAAACGAGCTCCCCGGCAGAGCGCGCCGGCTTGGCCCCCCGCAAGGGACGCCTGCCCCGCACGTATCGCTAGCGCAGGCGCTTTACCCAGGGCAGATGGCAGCAACTAAAGACGTTTCTAGGCAAACGCGAAGCGTGTCACGGACAGACACAGGGACAGAGACTCCCGCGCCCAGCCTCCCCTCAGCCTAAGGCCCGACCGGTCGCCACCCCGCTACAGGCCGTAGCTCGCTCCGCGTCCCCCCAACGCCCGGGCAGCTCCCTCAGCGTGGAGGCACCGCCCCGCCCTCCGCCAGCTGCCTCCTGCCCCCCCGCCCCGGGCAGCGCGAATCCTGCGGCCAAGGCAGCCGCTCTCGGGCCGGACCGCGCTCATTAGCTCCCAGCGACCGTTGCCCGGCGGGACAGACCCGGGCCCCGCAGCCCAACGGACACGGCGGCTGCGGGAGGGGGAGGGGAACCACAGAGACCGGCCCCGCCCGGACCCCTCAGCACCAGAACGCAACGCACACTGAGACCCCGCCCTACCCCCACCCTGCTCAGCAACGCCCGCCGCGGAACTTCCCCTTAGCAACGATCCCTTCCCCCCCCCCGGCCACCCCTCGCGCCCGCCCTCGCCGCCGTCTCTGCCTCACTCACGGGCCAGCCCCGCTCCCCCCATCTGGCGCGGGGGTCCCCGTCGGAGTCGCAGCGTGAGCTGAGTCTGCAGCATCAGCAGCGACATCACCTAGGAAGTGAGCACTGAGCTTGATCGCCCCCTCTCACATCCGCTTCCGGCCGGGTCAAAGCCGACCAATCCCACACCGAACAACCCGGATGGGGCGGGACCCTACGTCACTTCCTCTCGGCCCCGTCCCGTTCTTTCTCGTGGAGTCAGTTGGGGAGGGGAGAGCGCGGCACGCGCGCAACGGTACGTAGCCACTACTAGCCAGCCAACCCTAGCGGGGCCGGCGCGTGACGGGTGCGGGAGCCTCGCGGCGGCGGCGGGAACCGCACGGGATTGAGCGTTACAGCGCGTGCGGCCGGGCTGCGCCTCCCCCGCCCGCCCCTTCCCTAGTCGGCTCGGCGCGGCTCTAGCCCGCCTGCGGTCAGCGGACCCTGCCCGGCCGGCCTCGGCCCTGCGGCTGCCCGGCGTAGGCAGCGGCCTGGCGGCTCACGCGAGCGTCCCCTCAGCCGAACGGCCGCTCAGAGCCGTTGCGCGCGTTCTGCGCCCGAACGTCGGGGGAGGGAGAATAATCCGGACGGCGAGAGCCGGGTGGAAGAGCTCGAGCGGTGACGGGACAGCGGGCAGGGGGGAAAGCGAATGGAGTTTGTGTTTCCAGGCCAGCGGTTCCCCACTCATTGACCGTTGTGGGCCGCATCATGCAGCTCCGGTGTGTCTGTCTCTGTGTAATGTAACCTGTGGGCTTGATCCAGCCGCACAATATCTGTATTACCTGTATGGCCCTGAGGACGTCACATGGGCCGCAGGCCGCTGGGTGCTGGTTGGGCCGCAGGCGGGCCGGTGGTTGAGAACCACTGGCCAGTTGAGGCATCAGAGAAGGGAGAGCTTGGGTGAGGAGGCCACATTTAGAACCGTGTGTTTGATTCTTGGCTCTGGTCCACTCTCACCTGGCGATTCGGCGGCAGTCATTATGCAGACTACGCAGAGTAGCTTGCGTAACTCACGTCGACTGCTGCGCTTCCCTTCTGCGCGCTGTCTACACTGCGCTGACGGGAACAGCGTTCCCGTTGATGCAGTGCTATGCTATTTGATGGGGTGGTTTTACTCAGTCGCCTTCCTGATCGATTGGGCAGGTCTATACTGACCGCTTGATCGATCTGGCGGCGACGAATTTGCCGCCGTCTGTATAGACATGGCCTAGGTTAGGGACGCGTGAAAAGATTAAAAACAAAATAGGTATAGCATGGTGAAGTGATGACAAAGAAGGAGCATGGTAATTATCTGCAAGTGTTTGTAGGGTGCAAACTCCAAGGAAAGACAAGGTATCATTTAGGGTGGTCCAAAGTAGGAATAATGAAGAGTAATTGGATGAAATTGGGCAAAGAAAAATGTAGGCTGAATAATAAAAATATTTGTTTAGTGCAGTCTGACACATTGTGGGGTAGTCTTCCAAGGGAAATATTGAGTGTCCCCCTCACTTTGAACATTTGTCCACTCCAGTTTTAATAATACTAGAAGATGTTCTGTAGAGGAAAAGTGGACTTGATGTCATACGCCAGTGCTTTTCCAGCCGTAATTTCTCTTTATAAGTGAAATTCTTTTCAATGTTTCCTGTGTCTTTATGTCCAGGTCAGCTCCCAACTGGATCTGGAAGTTGCACCATGGGTCTCACCAAGCAATATCTGCGCTACACAGCTAGTGCGCTTTTTGGAGTGATCGCTAGCCAGAAAGGCAACATTGTCTATGTGACCCTGCGGGGTGAGAAGGGCCGGTATGTGGCAGTGCCAGCCTGTGAGCATGTCTTCATCTGGGACACCCGGAAAGGCGAGAAGGTGATGAGATGTTTTACCCACTGAGAGCCAGAATGGGGTGACACTGCTGTGTTGTAAGGCAGTGAAACTAGAAAACTGCAGCTGCATGAGTTAACTTTGTTGGGCACTCCCCATGCAAAGAGGTGAAATAAACTTAGAAATAGCGGTTTCTAATATGCCAGAAGTGCCCGAGTGCAGCCATTGGCCGTTAGCTCCTTTAGAATTCTGTAGTATTGGCTTGGGGGGCACGTTCATTGGCATTGAGATACTATCGTGGTGGGGTCATAAAAAATTCCAGGGATACTCTATAGTGGAGAGGAGATTCCAGGTTTCCAGTGTGCAGTGTAGCCGGGCAACTCAGATCAAGACTGAGTCTGGAACTTGTAGTGTCCATAAGCTGCATTTCAAATAAGATGAATGCATCTGCAGTCACCTCGCTTTTATGCAAGCTACCAGCTGACAAGACCCTTAGTTTAAGTTCTGTTGTTTCTGACACAAGTACATGATACACATACACTGTGCGGTGCCTTTCCTAAGCAAACTTAACTGATCCTAATTCTTTTTTTTTTTTATCTTAAATAATTTATTCAGGTAGAAAGGAATATTACTCCTAGACCTCAGTGTAAGGGTTGAAGTTCCAGTGCTGACAATGCAGAGCAATACAAGGGGATGTGAGAAGTACTGCTTTAGATGATATATTAGAGCTATGCTGTCCATCTCTGTAGCTATCCAGATGAAAGCTAACTCTTCCAGAGAACTAGCTGGCTATATAACAGAGTAACATTGTGTAACATTCCCTGACTAAACAGATGCTGCAGTCACAGGTACTGATACTGTGTGCAGAATGGCTGTAGTGTTTTCTTCAGCGGTCACTATGCTGCTGCTCGCTAACAGTGCATTAGGGGTCTTTTGGAATTCTAGACTCATGTACATCCTGTGGAAAAATTAATTCTGTTGTATGCCTAAGAAGAGGAGCTGGAATGGAAAGGAATTGTTCTGTGAAGAGATTTGGGATGTCTTTTCTACTAGCAAGCCAGGGGAATCGCTTTCTAGCTATTAGACTTTTGGGGTCTAGTTCTTGTTGCACCCTGATTTGCTGTTTGGCCTGGCAAAGTCACGTCCCCCGTCTGTGCTTTAGTTTCCCCTTTTTAAAACTGGGATAATGGTATTCCTTCATTTCAGTAGAGGAGCGAGGAATGAGTTTCTAAAGTACTGGGAGTCCTCAGATGCAAGATAGACAAGCAAAGTATTCTTTCTGTTCCCTGTGAGTGTGTCTGGCTCTGACCTGTCACAAACACTTTGTCTTCTGAAAATTACAGGTTCTCATCCTTCAGGGTCTCAAGCAGGAGGTGACTTCTCTCTGCCCATCCCCCGATGGGTTGCACTTGGCTGTTGGATATGAGGATGGATCTATTCGTGTTTTCAGCCTCCTAAGCGGTGAAGGAAATGTCACTTTCAATGGACATAAGGCTGCAGTTACAACTCTGCGGTATGATCAGCTGGGAGGCAGACTGGTGTCTGGCTCAAAGGTGAGAGTTGGTGGGAGAAGCCAACAGTCAGTCCTTTCATAATCAAGGAGGGCTAGCTGCTCTGTGGAGATGACTTGTAGACATGGCCACGTGAAAGGTTAAGTGGCCTGAGGGGGTGGAAGGGAGGGATAGTGCACTAGAATAGCTAGAAGGGGGTGGTGAGAGGATCAGGGTCAGACTCACAGCCAAGTTGCATCATCAGAGCTTTATGGGAGAGGTGAAGACTGGCATAGCAAAGGGTGTTGTAGATAGATCAGGACCACAGTGCATTAGCAAAACTACATAGGGGAATGTAGGACTGGAATGGTGGGGGTGCTGCAGATTGGGAGTGAGGTACATCAGCAGAAGTGTGCATGGGAGCCCAGGACAGGAATAGCAAGGGGGAGTGCAGATAGCGATTGACGTACAGGGGCAGAGCTGTGGAGGACAGAGGGGGTGTGCTAAGTCTGAAATAGCTGAGGTGTTTTAGCAGAGCTGCATATGTGTGTGTGGGGGGAGAACAACTCCTGGCTTTATGAGCTGTTCACATCACTATGCAATAGAACTCAAATTTAGAGGAAAGCATACGCTGCCAGTCTAAGGTAGTTTATTGGGTCTCCTAGCAGAAGATTTTGCTGAGGCAGATGTCCATTCCTTGGTGATGTCTCTTTCCTTTCAGGACACAGATGTCATTGTGTGGGATGTCATCAACGAGAGTGGGTTGTACCGGTTGAGGGGGCACAAGGATGCTGTCACACAAGCGCTCTTCTTGAGAGAGAAGAACTTGCTGGTTACCAGGTAAACTGTACTGCTGAGCTTGCTGAATTGGGAAGTCAAGAAAGCTGTCAAGGCTTTACATATCTATCGCATCATCTTTACTTACTCTTCAGCTCCCTCTGGTGATGCTGGCTAAATGTGCAGTGGAAATTAGGGTATGTCTGTACTGCAAGTGAAGAGATGTTTAATCTAGCTAACACAGGTAATTGTAGTGAAGATTTAGTGACCTGGCTGTGTACCCAGGCTCCCTGTCAGGCAGCCATGCCAAGCAGAGTCTTTAAAATGCTGATGCTTTAAAATGCTGATGCTTTAACATAAAAGCTCCCATTGATATCAATGGTAGTAGAATGGAGCCTGAAATTAAACAAAATAATTGCTAATAACTTTACTTTATTACAGCCTGTTATTGCAACCTGTTTTCTGCAAGTAAAGCTAGAAACATGACTCCTTAAGGAGATTTAATTATGTCGGGAATCCGAAGGGGTAGAAACAAGCTGTATTTGATTGTTACAGCACCTTTCAAATGGAAAAGTCCTAACACTTCTGATAAACTAAAATGCAGCCCTGTCTGGTGCATTTAATTTTGCACAGGTTTATTGCACAGTTCATTAGGATAGGCAGTGAAGAAGATTGTGTCAGGTAAAAATACAGGGGAAATTTGGGGAGACCCAGTGTTGGAATTTGGCCAGCACACCAAGCCTGGCATCCTTGCCCTTTAAAGAAAGTAGAATGGTTTCTCCATTACACAAGACTGGAGTTTTCAGTGCTGACTCTTAAGAAGTGCCTCCTAATGAATCACCAGCACATATTTCATGTTTTGCTTGCTCTCTTATCCTGACTCGGCTTAGCTTGTAAGACTTGATGAAATCCTAGCCTAAGTAAGTCTGACATCTTGCAGCATGCTTTCCATTTTGTGTTTATTACTCTCTTCTAAGTGCATAGTATTAGCTGAACTCTGGTGACCTTGCCTCATGTCTGGGTGATGTCATTGGTTTTTTTCAGCGGTAAAGACACCGTGGTGAAGTGGTGGGACTTGGATACCCAGCACTGCTTCAAAACTTTGCTTGGACACCGTACTGAGGTAAGTAAGATGCAGAGGTGCAGGGAGGGAGTTCAGTAAAAGTATTGCAGCAGACTGGCCATAAGGCAGCTTCCATGGTTACAGCCACACTGCTCAGGATTGGATTTTTAGGTTGTAAGCACAGCCCCTATGAAATATTTGTGGTTGGCTGTTGTGAAGAGGGGACAGGTGAGAAGCCTTGTCTCTTGAGGGGGCTTGTATAGCTTTTGCTGGGGGTGATGTGGTCAAACCAGATCCTTTTGCAGTATCCTATGTGGAAGGGGCTCGAGCTCTCTGTTCTCATTTTCCCTTTTATATTAAATCAAGGAAATTCAGTGCAAGAAACCTGTTACGTACAACTTTAATGAGAAGATTGAATCCACTAACATGATGAATTTCTTGGCCAAAGCCCTCGTAGAAGTTTTCACTTGTCCTTTTTATATATATATATATATATATATATATATATATATATATATATATATATGCATTTTAGGGCAAGAACATTGCAGACTATTGTTTGTTATACCGGTAGAACCTCAGAGTTACGAACACCAGAGTTATTAACTTGATTGGTCAACCACACACCTCATTTGAAATTTAAGTATGCAAGCAGGCAGCAGTAGCATTTTTCTTCTGCATAGTGAAATTGCAAAGCTGTATTAAATCAATGTTCAGTTGTAAACTTTTGAAAGAACAACCATCACATTTTGTTCAGAGTGACTCACAACCTCCATTCCCAGGTGTTCGTAGCTCTGAGGTTCTAATGTACTGTATTCAGGAACTACTGTCTTTCAACTAGAAGGTTAACTGCAAAAAGAAAAATGTGTTGTTTTTTAATGGTATATAAAGATAGACAGTCTCCCCCCCCAAAAACCAAAAAACCAGGCCCCTTCAAAAGGATAACACTAAATCTCTAACCTAGAGGGATTTTGTATGGCTAAATTCACTAATGTTGGTGAGGCGTGCAGATGCTGTGGTGATGAGAGGCCATATAACTAAACATGTAGATGCTGCTTAGCCCTGGTCTGTACTTACCCGGAAATTCGGTGGCAGTTGACGGGAGTTACGCAAGTTACGCAGAGTAGCTTGTGTAACTCCCATGGACTGCTGTGCTTCCCTTCTGTGCACCGTCTTCACTGCACTGCGCCACTTGAGGCGGTGGTTTACCAGCATTGACTTCCTGATCGATTGAGCGGGTCTTCACTGACCGCTCAATTGATCGAGAAAGATCGATCTGATGACGGCAATTTTGCCACCGTCAGTATAGACATACCTGTTGTGTCTTCTCCTTGGCAGGTGTGGGGACTAGCCTTTGTGTCAGAAGAGAAGCGTCTCATCACAGGGGCCGCAGACAGTGAGCTCAGGGTGTGGAACATCACCTACACCCAGGAGGTAAGAACTGAATGCCTCATTCTCGGTAGCTTCACTTTGGAGCGGATTGAACTGGAACACAGCAGGACCAAGTGGCTTTCTGGGACATAGTCAATATCCATCCAGGATGTTCTCACAGTAGGAGCAAACATTGTTTCATGGTTTTAACTGTAGTATTTCTACTGGCTCCCAGGATGGTGTCACTTCCAGCTGTGTTGTAGTTCTGTGCAGACTGCCTTTGTGCGTGTGTGTGGGAGCTGTCCCAAGCACAGGGCAGTTACTGCTGCAGAATTAGGCACAGGGAGAAGCTGGAGGAAATTCTCAACTGGGGATATGCATGGTGATTGCAGACCACTCCTTTTCTTTGTTTAAATTGGGGTTAGCCAAATGAGCATGAAATGACTCATGACTACCCTCCTCTTCACTGTGTGGGTGTGGTTTGTGGAGGGGATTGGTTTTGACATCCAGTGCTCCATTTGGTCTCAGGAGAAGGCCACTTGGTTTGGGGTGGTGTAACGTATGCTGGAACTGATGGTCTGCAGTTGGTTTCATTTTATGCCAGGTACGTGCAGCACCCGGTGCCCCAATCAGTTGCTGATGGGGACCTTGTCTAGGCAACGTTTGGGAGCCCTGTTTTAGGCTGCGTTGTAGAAGCTCTTCTGAAATGAGCTGGTTCCATTAGATTGCTATCTACACTGTAATGGCTCCATTTCATAGAGCATCTTTCATCCTGGTTGGTCCCCTGAGCACTTTGAAATGAAAGTCATGGAGGGATCAAGGTGTAGGTGGGGGAGAAGCCAGAGGACTAAAGCTCTTGTGCTATGGGTATTTCTTTTGTTTGCCACAAGCAGATGAAAGACCCTAATGAGCCAGAATCCAAGAAAAGCAAAGGGTCTCCATCTGGAGCAGAGGAGACCTCTGAAGTGGATGAGACCTCAGACCTGGATGACACTCTGGAGGAGGTAACCCCATTCCTCATGCTAGCTAAGTAGTGCAGGTTCACAGGGTGTTGTGCTGTCAGTGAGAGTAGATTCACAGCTCACATAACTAAATAGGGGTTTGGGGACAGACCTGATTACCTTGCTGTGTTGGCTTTGTGCCCTAGTGATGATCTCTAGTGCTTCTAGACAAGACATTCCTGACTCATAAACAAGAAATCACCTTCTGCCTTCTGAAACAATCTCTCACTTAGTCTGTCAGGTGCTGATTGACCTTTCACTAAATTCCTCGTCTCTAGATCACTCACTTACCTGTAGGCACTTCCAGAGTCCTTTGCAGACTTCAGCTTAACTCATTGTTAACTTATTCAGTAGCTAGACATACAGCCTTAACTTTACATCCTTCCTCTAAGAACTTTGTCTCTTTTTTAAGCAGATAACGAAATGATCTCTCTCCACCTTCCTCCTCTCTCTCCTGCAATAGGAACAAAAGAGCATTCTCCTGCCAACATAGTAATAAATCAATAAATAAAAAATAATGAATAAAGAGTAATGAAACCACCTAAATGAGTGGTGGTAGCTATGTTGGGGGAGAGCATCTCCCACTGACATAGCGCTGTCCACACAAGCGCTTACGCCTGCAAAATTTATATCGCTCGGGTGTGTTTTTTCACACCCGTGAGCGACAAAAGTAGTGCCAGCATAAGTGCTTGTGTAGACAAGACCTCAGTGACATGCATGTTTCACTCCATGGCACCAAGAGAAAGAAAGTTTGTTCTCAGCTAAAATGCAAGAAACATAAGTTAAATTTGTGCCTGACAGAAATGTTTACTTGCTGTTAGTTTCCACTGTATTTGCTTGTGCATATCCCTGTCTCTCTTTTAGATGCTAGTCACATGTTGTACGCTCTGCCCTTTCATTGTTGCTTGTTAAGACTTGCTTGACCTTTTCAGACTACATTTTTTTTTTCCTTTTTGTGTCCTTATAGCGCCTCCTAAGTTGCAGCAAAGCCGGCTCCATCATGCGGGAAGGAAGGGACCGAGTAGTTACTCTCGCCACTGACCGGACAGGCAGGATCCTAGCCTGCCATGTAAGTAATGTGCTTTTAGTGGACTACAGTGGATGCTGTGTTATGTTTCCTCAGGGATTCTCCAAAGCAGCAACTTTTGACTTCGGCAACTTGCTGCTAGTACTAACTCTGTGAGCTTGTCTCTTAGTCAGTCTGTTTTGTCTCTAGGGAACTGACTCTGTTCTGGAAGTGTTTTATGTCCTTAATGAGGATGAAATTCACAAGAAAATGAAAAGGAAAATGAAAAAAGCAAGGAAAAAAGCCAAGTAAGCTCTGTTTTTTTGAGTAGATAATCTCCATGGGCTGAGAATTGGCAAAAGGCCATCCAGTGATAGGATGCCATCAATGAATCATTTGCAGTTATTCTGCATGTGTAACATTTTTCTGCGTGTTAGTCTGCTGTTAACATGTTTGCATCTTCCTGGCTTGGTGCTGGTGTGAGCAAGGTTGTTCTCTACTCCTAGTAATTGTGAGAAAATCACCTTCCATCTGATTCTCTTGAAAATGGGATGAGGGAATAGACAGAACTCCCCTTGCTGAGCCCTGCTTGTACATCACCATCTGTGAATTAGGAGAGTTGCACAAAGTAAATAACTTCCCAGTGAGAATGTTGGTGGTGCTTGGGTGACCTGGAAACCAGAACTTGGACATCTGCAGATCGTGAGCTTTGGGTTGGTGTGTGCAGGTCCAGATTGGGGCAGGAGGCAGACCGTTTTTTAGCAGGCAGCCAGATAGACAGCAGCTTTTATTATAAGTCTACTTTGTGCTTCTCTAGTGTCCATCATTCACACATCTCGTCTAGACAGCTCACAATACCTCTGGGAGATAGGTGAATGTTAGCTCACTTCATGGGAAAACTGAGACGTACCAAGGATATATTTACTTATATTTTGGTAGTGCCATGGGGCAGAATTAGGGATCTGGACCCCATTTTGCTGAGCTATGTACAGACATGGAACAAAACGATGATCCCTGTCACTGCGAGCTTTCAGCCTGATGGCTTGTCTGCGCTTGAATGTTATTTTGGTTTAAGGTAGTATGTGGATTTAAAGCATGAAGTTGTTCTTGAATAACTCCATGAGTGGACAAGCCCTAAGTAACTTGCCCAGGGTCATGCAATGAGTGGGGAGGGATGCAGTTAGGTTGGTGTCCTGAACAAATTTCAGTTATGATATCTACTTTTCTGTCTCCCTGAATTGCCTTCTGGTTTCGGTTTGATAGAGTATTCTCTTGCACTTTCTGTCCTAAACCTGTGGCTTGTTTCTGTGCTCCATTAAACAGTTGTTGGATTTCACCTCAAGTGTGGATGCATTTCAGTGGTAGGTGGATTCTCTTCAGTGAATAGGTCGCATAGCAGGGTGTGACTTGATAGCCCTCTTAATAAGACTGTCTAGGATCATTCTTCTCTATCTTTGCAACAAGGGTCCTGGGATCTCTTAAATTCTTCAGGATTGCCAGCAGTTTTGTTGACCATCAAGATCTGCACTGAAGAACATTGCAACTCCACTGCAACAGCACTTCTCTGTCAACACTGGATAAGGGTCCAGCTAGTTTTATTCAAAAGGAGTTGCAGTTAGTTTGTTCATTCTTTTGGGGGCGGGGGATGAATGTGTCTGTATATTTCTGTCCTTATGTTAGCCTGTGACTGGATTGGCAGTGCCAGGTAACCTGATTCCCAGTGGTTGTCTGACTTTTTCTAGACCGAAATCTGAGGAGGAGGAGGAGGAAGAGGAGCCAGAAGATAGCGTTGAGATGAGTCTGCAAGAAGAGATTCAGCGAGTCACTAGCATCAAAGCTTCTGCTAAAATCAAGTGAGTGCAAAGCCCTGTATTGGGGGTCATTGCTGCAGCTCAAACACCCAACAAGGGGGCCATGATTTGGCAAGAGTATGTATTTTAAGAACATGGCTCATCTGCAAAGATGAGATGCTGAGACTCCATAGAACTTAGAGCTGGGGAAAGGCCTGCAAGGTCCCAGCTTGTCCACTTCCACCCCATATCCTTAACAATGTGTTCACATCTCTGAGCAGGATTCTTCCCTGCCAGGGATTCTCTAGGGCAGTGGTTCTCAACCTATTTACCTGTGTTATGTGGGCTGCATCCAATACTACCTGTATGCCCTGAGGATGTCACATTGACTGTAGCTGTGTGCTGATTGGGCCGCAAGAGGCCTACGGTCTGCAAGTTGAGAACCACTGCTCTAAGGGATTGCCTAGCATAAGTGCTGGAACTGGGGGTGCTGATACACCCATTGGCTTGAAGTTGTTTCTGTTATATATAGGGTTTACAGTTGGATTCAATGGCTCTCAGCACCTCCACTATAAAAATTGTTCCAGCACCCCTGTTGCCTAGTCTAGTTTTAAATGACTGGTACAATGGGTCTTCTGCAGCCCTGGTTAGACTAGCTAACTCCACTGCTGACTGCCTCTCCTATCAAGAAATTGTTTTCAATGTTTTCCTTTTGTCTATTTCACCTCATTTCTCCCAGTTGTGACCCTGACTTCTGTGTCCATTTAAACAGGTCTTTTGATTTGATTCTCACTCCAAAAGGAGAGTTGAAGGCCACCTTACTGCTCCAGAATAACATCATTGAGTCATACATCCTGAACCCATCAGCACAAGTCCCCCAAGTTGTCCGAGCATCCAAGATTACCATTGGAGGTCATCGCAGCGATGTCAGGACACTGGCTTTTAGCTCCGACAACATTGCCATCCTTTCGGCTGCTGCTGAATCTGTCAAGATCTGGAACAGGTGTGGGTTCTGATTCTGTAAATTCCTCGTCATCTTCCAAGTGTCCTTGTCCCAAATGTTGGGGCTGTTTAGTTTAGAGAGGAGAATTGGAAATGGTAGAGGGGAATGATTAAGGAATACAAAATGATGGATGGCATAGAGACGGTAGACAGAGCACTCTGTTTACCCTTTCTCATTATACAAGGACAAGGCGATGCTCTGTGCAACTGAAAAGCAAGAAATTAAAAAAGCATAATTAACCCAGGGAACCCATTACCACTAGATATCATTGAGGCTAAGAGTTTAATGGGTTATATAAAGGACAGCTTTCTCAATATTGAGGATATCCACAGTCATAGAATCAAAGAAATGTAGGGCTGGAAGGCACCTTGGGAGGTCATCGAGTCCAGCCCCCTGCATTGAGGCAGGACCAAGTAAACCTAGACCATCGGTGACAGGTGTTTGTCCAATTTGTCCCTAAAAACTTCCAGTGGTGAGGATTCCACAACCTCCCTTGCAAGCTTTTTCCAGAACCTACTGACCCTTATAGTTAGAAAGGGTTTGTTTTGTTTTTGTTTTTTAAAAATATTTAACCTAAATCTCCATTGCTGCAGATGAAGCCCATTACTTCTTGTCCTAACTTCAGTGGACATGGAGGCACCTCGACATATTTAAAGACTGTTATTAGATCCCCCGTTAGTCTCTTCTCAAGACAAAACATGCCCTTTTTTCCCCATCCTTTTCTCATATCAGGTTTTCTAAACCTTTTATCACTTTTATTGCTCTCCTTTGGACTCTTTCCAATTTAGCCACATCTTTCCTAAAGTGTGGTGCCAAGAACTGGAGCTAGTATTCCAGCTGAGGCCTCACCAGTGTCGAGTAGAGGGGACAGTTACCTGCTGTGTCTTTTATATAACACTCCTGTTAATACACCCCAGGATATTAGCCTTTTTCACTTCTGCATCACATTGCAGAGGACCTACACTTTCCTTCATCTTTCTCTTGCTCCTAATGTAATTAAAGAACCTCTTCTTATTGCCATTTATGGCCCTTGATAGGTGTAACTCATTTTGTTCCTTAGCCTTTCTGATTTTGTCCCTACATGCTTGTGCTATTCTTTTTGTGCTACTTCTTAGCAATTCATCCAGATTTCCACTTTTTGTAGATTTCTTTTTTGATTTTAAGTCACTGATGGAGCCATATTGGCCTCTCACTATTCTTCCTGTCTTTCCCTTTGCATCAGGATAGTTTGCAGTTGTGCCTTTAATATTGTTTTCTAGAGAAACTGCCAGCTGTCCTGAACTGCGTTATCACTTAGATTTTCTTCCCATGGCATCTTACCTACCAGTTCTCTGAGGCTGTTAAAGTCTGCTTTTTGAAGTCCATTGTGCTTATTCTGCTCCTCTTATTCCTTCCTTCCCGTAGAATAATGTAATCTATTATTTCATGATCACTTTCACCAAAATGGACTTCCATCTTCAGATTCACAACCAATTCCTCCATGTTGGTCAGAATCAAGTCTAAAATGGCTGTCTGGTTACTTCCTCCATTTTCTGAAACAAAAAGTTGTCCTCAATACATTCCAAGACCTATTTGGAAATTTTGTGTTTTGCCATGTTAATTTTTCAACAGATGTCTGGGTAGTTAAAGTCCCCCCAGTACTACCAGTCCTTGTGTTTTGGATATATGTTTGTTCTAGAAATGCCTCATCCACATCTTCCAGATTTGATGGTCTAAAGTAGAGCCCTTCCACAAAGTCATCCCAATTTTTTTCCCCATTTATCTTTACCCAGAGACTTGCAACTGCTTTGCCTCTCACCTCCTTCTGAACCTCAGAACAAGTGTATATATTCTTGATGTTTAATGCAACGTCCTCTTCCCTTTTTTCCTATCTGTCCTTCCTGAACACGCTATACCCTTCTATACCAATACTGCAGTGATAAAATTTATCACACCAAGTCTCTGTGGTGCAATTGTGGTGCAATTTAGCATCTGTATTAATATTTCCAGTTCTTCCTGTTTGTTCCTCATACTGCTTGCAGTTGTGTATAGAAATGAGTCGTTGAGCGGATTTCCCCCATTCATTTCCTATGACCCTATTGTAATTTTTCATGTCTCCCCCAACATCTAGCCCTCTTAAGGTTGCCTTTCTTTGTGCTCACTGTGGGCTGTTGTCACCTGCCTCCTCTGAACCTATTTTAAGGCCTCCTTACTAGGTTGGTGAATCAGTGTAAGATGCTTTCCCCTTCTTGATCAGATAGACCCCATCTCTTCCCAGCAGTCCTCCTTCCTGTAACAGCATCCCATGATGAAGGAAGCCGAAGCCCTCCCCTCAACACCATCTGTGCAGCCATGTAGTCATCTCCAGAATGTGTGTGTCCCTGCCTAGGCCTTTACCCTCAGCTGGGAGGGAGGAAGGAAGGACAAGAACAACACCTGTGACCCCGACTCCTTCACCCTTGCTCCCAAAGCCCTTTAGTCACAGCTGATCTGCTCAGGGTCATAATTGGCAGTCTCATTAGTGCCCAAATAGATGAGCAGCATGAGGTAGTGGTTCAGAGGGGAGGATGAGCCTCAGCAGCCTTTCTGTTGCATCTCAGATGCAGGCTCTAGGCAGGTAGTACACCTGGGACGTCAGGTCAGCCAATGGTTGTTTCCATCTCCAAGGAGTCTCTGACCACCAACACCCTTTGTCGTCTTCTCTTGGGAGTGGTGGCTGTGAGCCACCCAGCCTTGGGGGCAGGTGGCTTCTCTTCCTCAGCCATTGGGGTCTGCTCATCTCCTGTTGCCAATACAACATACCAGTTCTTGACTGCGATGGATGAGAGGCTGGGCATGGAGAAGAGCACTGTTTACCGCCCAAGGTGGCCAGCAGCCAGTCTCCTCCCTGCAGAGTGGCCGGTTCTTTTTCTTCCTCTGGTGCTGCTGTAGTCATCTGAGGTTGGCTAGCATCCTCCATCCCAGATGTCTTCATGTGTGTCCTGTCGATGAAGTCCTTGTGCCCCCGGATGCTATGCAGATGAGTTACCACCTCCTGCAACTCTTTTACCAGCTTCCTGAGGGACTCCACCAACAGACGCTTCTCACACTGGTGGTTCCCCGTGTCTGGCTTTCTTTGGTGGGAATATGCAGGCTGCATTCTCAACAACTCCTTTGTGGGAGTTTCCAGGGTCATGATACCTGTATTGTGGTTCCAAGAGGTGCAGGTAGAGGAAGAGCTAGCAGTGGTGTTGGTGGTGCAGTTTTCCTCCGATTGCAGGCTCTTTCTCATAGAGCACCTGCCAGTTGAGGGGGGGAAATCATGCGTGCTGATTATTTCATGTGGGATTCTTATCCTGTGTGTTGTGGCATAAACCAACCACTAACTGCCTAAGATTAGCAGAAACTTCACCCATGGACATAGCTTTGGGTTTTTTTGTACCTTCTCTGAAGCATCTGATGCTGGATGCTGTTGGAGATGGGACATTGGACTGTGTAGGCCACTGTTCTCACTCACTATCACAGTGCTCCCTCAACATCACTGACTCCTCAAACTCTACTCTCCTGGGAGGTTGCTACCCTCTTAAAATTCATCCCTCCCTCCCTCTCTCTCTCTGAGCCAGCTGAGAAACCCTGCTTTTCATTATTTTGTGAGGGAGAGATAGTAGACTCCCTGTTCTCTCTCTCTCCAGGGTAAGGAGCAGGAGATCCCTGTAGATTTTTCTGTTTGGATATATCATCTTAGAGGTTCTTGGGTGGGCAGTTAACTTTCCTGTGGACTAAATTGTGCATTGAGACTTTGATTCTGGGTGGCACTTGTCCTACACCTGCCAATGCAATCTCTGCCAGGCTCATAGTATCCCACCGCGTGATAGTCCTTGCTGGCTAAAGTGCCCTGTTGCTGCCATGGGCTGTTCCCCTATCCCTGTTGACAAGAATTGGCTGGGGCTGACTGCGTGCCCAGTTGGCTTTCAGGGAAACCTGTTCAATGCAGTGCTGAGTAGCAGCATTAGAGCTGGAGGGCCAGGCTCTGAGATGGATTTGTCCACCTGGGTGGTGCTATAATCTCTGGCCTCCTGTACAGTGCATGAGAGAGAGTCCAGTTGCTCTGAAAGGCCTGTTAGCAACACAGTTCATTTAAAGGGGTACGATCTGTACATATTGATGGGATCTTGCATGCTGCTTCTGCCCACAGGTCGACCCTGCAGTGTATCCGGACCATGGCGTGTGAGTATGCGCTCTGCTCGCTTTTTGTTCCGGGAGATCGGCAGGTCATCATAGGAACTAAGGTAACTGTGCCCCTCCTGGAGCTCCCCTTGAGACCTAGCTCCTATCTAGGCTAGGTAACCTTCCTTAAAACATCCACCATCGCTAATACTGGTTCAGTTCCGCTTGTGTTAGCAACACTGGCAACCTTAGAGCGTGTCTGAGCTAGTGCTGAAAGTGCCTGTGGCAGCTGGTGTTCTTTCTGCACGAGGGCTCCCCAGTGTAGCACTCAACATGGGTTGAGCTGACTGGTATTAGCAATGGTGGGATGTTTTTTAAAATGTTCCTAGTGTAAATAGGGCCCCTGGTGATTGGCTGTGTTTAGTGGCCATCAAATGCTTTGAAGGTTAGAGGCTGGGCGTGCAGCCGGTACTGAGGGCTCAGTAGGGCTGGGTGTAGGGATTCCAAGCCTGGGACAGCTGGGGATCCTGCAGGGCAGAAATGTGTCCTCTGAGACCATGAATGGAGCTGGTGCATTCTTCCTGGCTGCCAGTTGGATTCTGCTTTGGCACCAAGATACTCCTCTCTCACTTCATTTTGGTCTGAGCTCTCCTGTGTTCCCTCTGCCTGTTTTGTCTCTTCATCTCATCTGGGCCCTCTGCTGCTGGCTGCCTTGTCCCCCATTGGGATCCTGTTCCTTTAATCATGAATCTTGAAGCACAGAATCAGAAAGACAAAGAGAGTTCTCACACCTTGTTTGCAGCTCAGGCCTGCATAGTGGGCTTTGGATCTGTTCACCGCATCTTAAGTTGTCTTGGCATGTACTGGAGACAGAATAAAGTTGTTGACTTGTTCTGTTAATTTGTCTTCCCAGACAGGGAAGCTGCAGCTGTATGATTTGGCCTCTGGGAGTCTGTTGGAGACGCTTGCAGCTCACGATGGGGCCCTATGGTCCATCTCTCTTTCACCAGACCAGGTAACTCAACCAGCTTTCCGAAGGTAGCCTGTGGCCTTTCTTTTAGTGATAGGTCTGCACTACTCAGGAAGCCATTGTCTCAGGGATGGCTGCAGAGAGGCAGAAATTGGCATTGTAGGGCTGTTGGGTGTTCATTGCCTTTGCACTTTTGTTTGACATTATAAAGCATCGTGATATTCAGTTCTGCGCAGCTGAAACTGCCTTGGTATTATGGTATTAATAGCCCTCTGCTGTTATAGTGTGGATGTCATTTTCTGTGTTTTCAGAACAGTGATAGCTCATTGCCTTTGTAGAACACCTCTCATCTGCAGATCCTAGAGCACTAGGAAGACTTTCTAACTGATCCCAATAGTGTAAATATGCCCCCTGGAAATGCAATTCTACAAGCAGACCATTCCTGTATGGTTGATACAGTGTTCTAAGTGCAATGATAAGATCAAATGGGTTTTCATCCTTCACAGTGAGCATGCACAGACATCCACTATCTACAACAGATCAGTCAAGTTGACCACTGTTGTTCCAGAAGGTTGTCAATATAACACAGCCTGCTGCAACAGTCTACATTTTGATTTATCCTGCCCACTGCACCATCTGAAGTTGGTTCTTCCTGGAAAAACTCCATCTACCAAAGCCTTTGAAATCCAAATGTGTCTTTCTTCTGCACAATAAATAAAAATCCTGTGTTCTAATTGAACAAATTGTCAGTGTAACCTGCTCTTAACTGTTGGTTGCTTTGGCTGTATTATTTTTCTTCAGTGCAGTGAATTTGTCCTAGCTTGCTTTAAGTTTAAACTTTTTTCTCCTTCAGCGTGGCTTTGTAACAGGAAGTGCTGATAAAAGTGTCAAGTTTTGGGAATTTGAGCTGGTGAAGGATGAGAATAGCATACAAAAGAGGTGAGAGAAAAAGCTTCTCTGGAGACAGCATTCCACCTCTGCATTCCTTCTTCCTGCTTGATGGTTTCGCCTTAGTTTTATTCCTGGCTATCTTGGGGTGTGTGTGAGACAGGGAGAACAAAGGTATGAGAACTGCTGGTAGTTAATGTAGCTGAATGCACTATTCTCACAAAAGTTCTGGTGCCTCCCACCTGGAGTTGGGCAGTGTTTGTTGACAAAACTGAAATGTTTTGTGGCAACAAATATGTTATGACAAACTTCTTCATCAGAAAGGGTTCTCAGGTCCAGGACGGGAGGCGGTGGGTGGGTGTGGATGTGGGGAGAGAACGCAAGTGTCTGAGTGATTCACTCTGCCCATTGGTTATCACAGCCTGAAATATTTTCAAAGGGAGTACCAGCAAAAAAAATTTTTTTTAAACCCTGGAAATTTTCTTTCCCTGCCATGCTGAATTAAGTCTTTCTTAGCCACTGGTTTCAAGCTTCCCTGTAACTTCTCAGTCAGATTCTCCCTATTGCTGAGTGGTAGCTTCGGCAGTGAAAAGCATATGTGTGCAGCCCCTGGCTCGTTTCTGTCCTGCTTCATTCCCAGATCCAAAGAAGGTGGTGATGCTGTGTATTGAAATAAGCTTCCTTCCCAAAGAAATGTGTGGGTTTGTGTTTGCACCCTTGACACTCTGCTAGCAGGGACAATGATGCTGTTTTCCTCTTGGTCATTGCTAGGCTCTCCATAAAGCAGACGCGCATCTTGCAGCTGGATGAGGACGTTCTCTGTGTGCGTTACAGCCCCAACCAGAAGTTGCTGGCCATCTCCTTACTGGATTGCACTGTGAAAATCTTCTTCACTGACACACTCAAGGTGACCCCTTTCCTGTGCTGGGGGGAAGGGTGGGGGTGGGAGTTGGTGCGAGGAGAATGAGGAAAGGGGGCTTCGTTTCTGGAGCAGAGTTGCTGGCTTACCTGGTGCTGTTGGTGTCGTTAATGGGAATGGCACCTGAAATAGTAAGGCTGGGGTGAGCAGGAGAGTTGGAGGGGACACACATTAATTAGTTGGCCAGTAATATCAAATAGGAAAGCCCGCTGTCTTCTGGTTCTGGACCCTATTTACTGACCAGAATCCTGCCAAATGCTGGCCAGAATTCAGTGGGAAATCTGCATTTAAACTGAAAAAAATAATGAAAAAATCAGATACTCTCCTCCTGCCTATGAGCTTCACACCCCTTGTGATGTGCAGAGGAGCAAGACCGGTGGTGGTACCCTCCCCATTCAGTGCAGAAGCCTTGTGGGCTCCCCTCCCGTCTTTCCCTTGCTTCTCCTTCCTGTGTCTGTGAAGAGATTTGGGGGAGGGGCACCTCTGACAGCTCTCCTCCAGCCAGCACACATGGCTCCAAACTCTGCTCTAGCAGAAGCCAATGCTGGAGGAAGAGCCTCCCTGCATGTGAGAACACATCCGCTCCCTGCTCCCGGTAAGCAGTGCATGGCACACTGATGCCCCCTCCTGTGAGCAGGGCTTGGCAGTCAGATGGTCCTTGGGGTAGGAGGTGAAACAGACCAGCACAGGATGGTTGAGCGGCACTTAAAATGCTGACAAATGTACAAAGGAAGCATCCTCTCTGATCTGTCCGTGATCTTGGGTATTGTTTCTAAAGGTATCAGCTGTCTGCTCTGTAATTACAGGCCAGGTGCTAACCTTCACTGAAGGTATCAAGGAAGCGCAGGCACCTCTGAATGCAGGTGTGTTGGGGACAGAGCAGCAGGCTTTCAAACTGCTGTGCCCAGCATTTCTAACTAGATCCATTTCCTCTCTCTTTCCAGTTTTTCCTGTCTCTGTATGGACACAAGCTGCCAGTGCTCTGTATGGATATCTCCTACGTGAGTGAAGTGGGGGCTGCTCACAAAAGATCTGGAATTCTGGCAACGTTTGTAGCCTTAAAAGCCGGCAGCAGCCTTGCTTGGGAATAGAGCTAGGCAGGGCCCTCTAGAACGGTGGTTCTCAGTTGGGACTTAAAAACCATGCAAACTACCCACCCAAACTTGATCGGACCCAAACTAATTCTCACCAATTCCAGAGGCCTTTGCTGGCTGCAGAGGACTGTGGGATTAGGTCATGACAAGAACTCACAAGTGAATTTTGAGTGGGGGAAAGTTTCTGTAGACTCCAAACTTTTCTAGCCCTCCATTGGCTGCTTTGGGATGCTTTGCAGCTGCATGTCCTGACCTGGTGGACATAGACTTGTTCCCTGGGCCCCTGCTCGTTAGTCCTGTGCCGTCCAGTCCTTGCAGCCAGCTGTGAGGTCATTGTGATCCCTTCCAGTCAGTCAGTCAGTCAGTCATGCCCCTTCTCTCTGTCTTGCTTGGTGTAGGACGGGGCACTAATTGCAACTGGCTCTGCGGATAGGAATGTGAAGATCTGGGGCTTGGACTTTGGCGACTGTCACCGGTCTCTCTTTGCCCATGATGACAGGTAGGCCTTGGTGTGTGGGGGCTGCAGACTCCTCCCCCATGGAAGGAGTGGGATACACAGATCTTTGCCCTGGCAGTGCAGTCTCTCCCATGCTCCTGTGGCGGTGGGATTTGGGCCCCTGGCTTCCTGTGAGGTGCACTACGTAGGCACTAGAGCCGACAGCCGTAGTCCTGAGCAGCAGTTCTGAAGCACTGGAATGTGCCACATAATGGTGGTGCTCCCCCTGCTTTCCTAGCGCTGAGCCCTGGTGCTAGTCCGCGGCTGCTCAGCTCTTTCATTTGGTGCTCGTGCCCTGCTATGGAGCTCGGCAGTTCTGCTGGCCTAGGCTGAGCTCTGCTGGGGTGAAGCATGCAGGAGAGTGGAAGGCAGTAGAGGCTGGAACAGTTGTCCTAGTCTGGTAAATTTCTTCCCCTGCCTCCTGGAGTCCCTGCAATGCCCAGGGAGTTCTGCCAGGGGGCAGGCAGAGACCAGGCTGCTGTGGAAAGGGTGTTGACTTCAGATATTTCACTGTCTCCTTTCCTGCCTTTGTGATTGTGATTGCGATCCCTTTCTCTCACTTTCCAGTGTGATGAACCTCCAGTTTGTGCATAAGTCCCATCTCTTCTTCACGGCTGGGAAGGACCACAAGATTAAGCAGTGGGATGCAGATAAGTTTGAGCACATCCAGACCCTCGAGGTAAAGGTTTCAGACTGTGATTCAGGCCTGGGCAGCTCTTTCCCCTAATGGCTGGTAGCATAAATGGTGGTCATCTCTCACCTCTTCTCTCTGACCTGTAGGGACACCACCAGGAGGTGTGGTGCTTGGCCCTCAGTCCCAGCGGAGACTATGTCGTGTCTTCATCTCATGATAAATCCCTGCGCCTCTGGGAAAGGACAACGGAGCCACTCATCCTGGAAGAGGAGAGGGAGATGGTAAGAGCAGTAGCCTTTCCTTTGTGGTCTCTTATAAGAGACAGTCTCACACCTGGTTTCTCCCAAGCCACTAAATACCCCTAAATCTTCAGATGATCTTACACAGCACCTAAGCGATCTCAGATAACTATTTACCTGTGTCGGGTCATGAGATGCCAGAGGTGACTGGAATATTTCAGGGGGATTGTTAGTGCTGCAGAGAAAGGGATCGTTGCCTCCAGCATTATCTTCAGTGGCTCAAGATGGCATTGCCTGTCTTTTCTTTTCTCTATCCCCGCTATATTGCATTGCAAACCCCGACTAACTTGCTCTCTGCTATGCTGCTCCCCAGGTTTCCCTCTGAATAGATGTTTTGTTTTCCCCAGGAGCACTGGCTGCATCATCTACTTTTTGTTTTTCCCTATTTCTAAGCACCTCCGTGGTGTTTGGGGCACTTTCCATCCGTGACTGCAATGGGATGTTTGTTAATTAGATGTAGTGTGTACAGGTTGCCTTGTTCCTTAGTGTGAGACCCATGCAACTACCTCTCCACCTGGGGCCTGCCGCTGTGTCTGCTCTGGTCATCGCTACCACTAACAGACCCAGACAGAGAGTCGAGAGCAGCATCTTCTCAAAAGCAGGCCCGTGGCTCAGAGTAGCTGGCAGAGGCCTACCCTGCCTCTTGAACTTGCACTGCAGGGCTTCCCTTTTCATCAAAGCATTCCCCAAAGAGCCAATGCAGGAGAGAATGCCTAGCAGCATGTGCAGAGGAGGAAACCCGAGAATCCATGGTGTCTGGCCTGACTTCTGTGGAGATCTTCCTGTAACCCTTAGACAGTACCGTGAGACTCCAGGACTGGTCCATTAGAAATGCTGGTGGCAGTAGGATAGATATGCCTGCCAGAGGGGGAGAGATGCTCTTTTCGTAGGAGAGCCTATCATACATCTGTTCCATGCACTCGAGCAGTGAGTTGACCCTTCCATGGGGAAGCCACAGCTTTGAACACCAGAGGATGAATTAAACAGTTCTAGGGCCATGCTAGTGTGAGATGCGCCCATCAGTGCTGTGCTGGGACGACTCGTTCCTACAAGATGGGCTGGTGTCTGGACGTTCCCAGCCTTGTTCTTGCTCTGCTGTGTCTCAGGAGGAAGCAGCTGTAGCTGAATTGTCTTCATCTCAGTTTGACTAGCTGCTGCTAGCGATCTCTTTGGGCTGTCCCTGCATGCGCAGCCTGCAGGCTCTTGTTCCCCCACCTGCCTAGCAGATGCCAGAGCTATCACTCACTCAGCCCTGCGGTGCTGAGCACTGGTGTGATAGTTCAAGTCAAAGGCACGGTGTTGGCCTCCTGAGCTCATGTGGGGCCACTGGAGGAAAACAAACCTGGGATCCTCCACTGGGAACTCTGCCAGGTGTGTCCTAGCTTCAAAATTGGGCTGCAGTGTTCATGGGAGGCCACAGCTTTCCTGGGAGGAAGTTGCACTCTTTCATTCTTGCCATCTTTGAAAGAGCCGTTTTACCCACGCTACCTGCCCATGTTTAACGTATTGCATTCTCCTTCGCTGCAGCAAAGGGAAGCTGAATATGAGGAGAGCGTGGCCAAGGAAGAGCAGCCTGTGGTGAGTAGAGCTGCCCGAGCAGCAGACTGTAAAATGCTCATAAGCTGGTCTAGATCTGTACTTGCATGAGACCTGTAAGGAACGCTGGGGGATCTAGTAGGTGGCTGCAGCTCAGGGGAGTGTGCCACTGGAGACCTGGGCTTACAGGTGAGACGGAAAGCCAAGGCGCTCATTAAGGAGTTCTGGGCCCTTTTTGCAAGAGCGAAGGGTCCTGGCCTTATTCCAAGGTAGTAATTACAGTCTGTGAATCCAGTCACTGCTTTTCTCCATTTCTTACATCACGAGTTCAAATCCACCCTGGGTCAGTAGTGACTGAGGATCGGCTCTTCACTGCCCTTTGTTATGTGAGCTGGATGGGAGGCAGTGTGTCTAGTGCTTAGGGCAAGAGGCTTGAGTTCTTTTGCTGACTTTGTCACAGCCTCACTGTGTGACCTTGGTTGGCTCTCTTTTCGTCTCTGTTTCCCTGTCCGGAAAGTCACCTGCCTCATGGGGGTTAATGTTAGTACAATGCTCTGGGATTCTGAGCTGAAAGCAGTTTATTTCTATAACAGTCCATCCCTTGTGTAAAGCACCAATACGGGGAACTAGGTGGAAAGCCAAGGACGTGAGAGGCAGGGGAAGGCATTGAGCTTTAATATGCAGCAGGGATGTTGACTGTTCCTGCGTGGGGTCTGACCTGCCCGGGGGCTGCATTAGCTGATTGCTGCCCAGAGGGAAGGACTGTAGCTTGAGACATGTCTTATGTCTTGTAGGTGGCTGGCGAGACACAGGGAGAGACTGGACTAGCAGGAAAGAAGACCATTGAAAGTGTCAAAGCGGTAAGTTAGTGTGGGAGCTGCTGGTTCTTTTCTTGGTTCTGCATAGTTACTGACAGGCTGTCAGAGCTCCTTGGAAAGGCTCATGCTGTGAGTAGTGATGAAAAGAGGAGTAGATATCTGAATAAGGGCACAGAAGTAGACTTTCCCTAGCCTGGCAGAGCAGCGCCAACTCTTCAGCCAAGAGAAAGAGTTTGTGTCTGTCCAGAAGGGTGTCAGGTTGGTGCCCCCCCCAGGGAAGAACTGAGGCCATCTCCCATCTCTGGGACATGCTTCACCCAGCCAGGAGGTACCAGACTTGAATAAATCCATTTCCTTTTTGTATCCACAGAATTAAAAGTTTGCATGCTATTTTGTTTAAGTCCGTTGGCTCTGCAGGCATGCTCCTGTAATCATAGAATATTAGAGTTGGAAGGGACCTCAGGAGGTCATCTAGTCCAACCCCCTGCTCAAAGCAGGACTAACCTCAGCTAATAATGGGATGCTCCACCAGAAGCATAGATTTTTGGTATGCATGATTAGGGTATTGGTCCAGTTAATCAGGCCTCCTGCTCCTGGCCAATCCCTGATTATTCAGAAGAAGGTGGAAAAGTCTCATAATGGCCCATGGCATTGTACAATGCTGTGAGGGGGTAGGGTCATGGGGATTTCTCCGATCCCTGCAGCAATCAGCTGGAGGTTTGGCTACTCTTACTTTAGCAAGTAAAACTATAGAACTTAAAGGTCAGATCTGACCAGCCCAGCATCCCCTTGAAGAGAGAGTGCTTTGAGGAGATAATTATTCTTAACCAGCTGGCTGGAATTGCTTGGAGCACCTTAAGCTAAACAGCACTTCAGCAAGCTGGAGAATAATGAATGTTGATTGATTGGTAGTGCAGGTCACGTGGTTTCTACATACTAACCAGCCAGTGGTGCCATGTTTGGAATCTCATGAAACGTTCGAAAGCTGATAAAGAAAAGCTGGATCCCTCCTCAGCACCACAGTCTTCCCAGTCAGGATGTGAGCTCTGCTTTGTCTGGGCCTTTAGACTGTTTTGTTCTGCTCCTGATGTACTGCTTTTGTGCTGTGCAGGCTGAGCGGATCATGGAAGCTATTGAGCTGCACAGAGAAGAGACTGCAAAACTGAAGGAGCACCAGGCCATATGTAAAGCTGCCGGGAAAGAGGTGAAGAGACCTGGGCATGTATATACCCAGTGAAGTGTGAATGTGTCCAGTCAGCTCCATCACCTCAGGGAAGAAGCTAAGCAGGCAAGAAGAGCATTGAGGCCGCTAGAGGTGGTCGGAGAAATTCATCTCTCAGCAGAAGGGCAGCATCGCTCCCTGGTGCATGATTAGCAGTGCATTTTCTGTTCTGGTTTTTAATGTCCCAGACTGCACTGGGGCTTCTGCCTCTTTCCTTGGGGAGATTGTTCCACTTCCTAATAGAAATATCTGCCAGGAGGTTTTCCTACCATCCAGCCTAGCTGTTCATTCTTACCTTCATCCCATTATTGTTATATGGGAGGCTGACAGCTGGCTGGATAGAAGTGAGCAGTGGAGAGAATTCAGATGTGTAAGAGAAAATACCCTGTGTGTTCTAAGAATTACACTGCTCTGGCTACTGAAAACCGACTCTTTGAGTTGGGGGAGTTCCAGAAAAAGGCCTGCCAGTGTGCATGTCTCTTACTGGAGACTGTGTGTGTGTATGTACCTGCCTTATTTTACCTCTTTCTCTTTCTCCAGGTTCCCCTTCCTGTCAACCCCATCCTCCAGGCCTATGGAAATATTTCAGTAAGTGGGATGCCCAATTAAAGGGCTGTGCACAGGCTGCTCTTGGAAGTCTGGGTCATGGGGTGTCCACTCACTCTCATTGGTTCAAGAAGCAAAAAAACATCTTGCTGGCAAGCCCTGACTGGGCTCAGACTTTGGGCTCTGAGCACTTGACAGGTCACATCATACCCAGAAACGTCCGTGGGTTTGGCAGGTGCAATATCTGCTCTCAGTTGAAGAGTTTTTGCTTACTGGAGACCTGTCTGCTGTGTCACCGTGACCCATGTAGCAGTGTGGAAGCCAGTGTTTCTTTAGGAGACCATGGAAGTTCCAGTTTCTACAGCAACATTTCTGCTCTTGCCATGGTGGGGTTGCCCTGAATGGAATGCAGAGCTGTGCCTTGGACCAGCTCATTTCGGAAGGATTGTTACTCAAATGGTGGATTTTTGTTTAGGTTTCTCAAGATTTTTTTAATTGAAGCTCCACATGGATAAAAAATGCCACTATTGTGACATCATGTAGCTCATGGGGTTATGCCAGCTCAAACAATTTTCACTTCTATATACTAGAAAGTGTGTGTGTGTGTGTGTGTTTATGTGTGTTTATTTACTTATTTATATTCCAATTGTTATGACATTGACTACTTTGTTCCTCCTGTATTAAGCAAGTCTATACATACATGGTATTGAATTTTTTAGGTACCCTTTAGAAATCTTTGTCATTCATTGTTATGGAGAGAATGAAGGGAAAGGAAAAGGAAAATGAAGAAAAATCTTCCATTCCTTCATTCTCTCCATAACAGTGAATGGTGCTTGACTTCTCTCAGATAGAGCTGCCTTTTTTCCTCCTATTACTTCCCAGCAGGAGGCCTAGTCTCCTGCACAGTTTGTGACACAGGAAGTGCTCAGCAGATGAATGAGAGAAGCTGACACTGGTAACGCTTTTTAGGTAACTCTAGTTTTTTATATAATTTATAAATATATATTATATAATTTAACAGCTTACGTGTAAACTGTTTATCCATATTTTGAAGCACTCATTCCACTAAATTACAGAACTTGTATAAAATGGATAAACACTTCATATTCAACTCGCTAAATTATCACAAAAATCTCACCAGTACTAGAGTTTTCTGAAAACAACTTGTTTTATTCATCTCCTGAGCAGCACCAGTGGATTGGAGCTGCAGTGGCTTTCTGTTTGTTTTCATTTTGATTGTATTTAGCAACTCCTAAAAGCATGTTCCCAAGTTCTTATAACCAATGTGCTTTGAGATCCATTCCATTTAGTGCTTCCCTCTGGGCACTTCCTGACATGCTGAGCTGATGCTATTTCCTTCTGTTACAGCCCTCAGCATATGTGCTAGAAGTTTTCAAGAAAGTCAAGTCAAGGTGAGTCCCAAGAGGCTTCTTGCGGAGTAGGGCTTGCTACTGAGCAATGAAGTCTGGCTCTTAGGGGGCTGCTGCGACCAAGTCTGGTTGGAGTGTGAGATTGGCCATTGTTATTGGAGGTGGGCAATGGAAGAAAGACTGGAGTGAATATCACTGGTAGCCTTTAAGTCATTTAATTTCATTTGTAATTCTTTGGTAATTCTAATACAAAAGCCACCTCTTTGGCACTGGGTGCACACTCTGGCTGTAGTCTGCAACTGGGGAACAAAAATCACTCCCTCCATGGTGAGAGTTGGCCAAAACTTGTCCATGCAGTTGGGCCAGCAGCAGTTTGTTCTCAGTGGAATGGAAAGAAGCCAGTAGGATATTCTGGTTAGGCTGAGCTGTCTGACAATCTTGCCCTGTGGCAAAGATGCTAGTCTCCCACACAAATGCTGTCTGCTTGCTCCTTGCCCTGGGAGATTTCAGAGAAACTGTATTCTATCCAAATGGTCCTGGCTTTCTTCAATCAGTCTTCCCAGTCTCCTTCCTCAATCAGGTTGGACAGTGCCATGGCTGAGTGGCTTTGCACAGCATGTCATCCCTTGGCTGTGGGCCCTGCTGGGTGCTGATTAACAGCCTCCTAAAGATACCTGTGTCTGCTCACCGTGAATTTTGGGCCTGGTGCTTCCCTTGTTAGAGGCATTCCCCTCATTCTGTAGCAGAGCAGTGGCTGTGGGCGCAGTATTTTGTCCATTGCTGGTTTCAGTTATCCTTGTCTCGGTGCTCTCTCCTCAGTGAGTTGGAGGAGTCTCTGCTGGTGCTGCCCTTCTCGTACGTCCCTGACCTACTTGTGCTCTTTAACGAGCACATCCAGCTGGGCTCAGAGGTGGAACTCCTCTGCCGTGCTCTCCTCTTTCTGCTCAGGTGAGTCATGAAGGTTGCTTTGTCCTCTGACTTCACTCGCTAGTTTGAATCCAGCAGTTACCAGCATCTGAAGCCTGGGTGGTGGCATGTGTGACCAGGGGAGGGGGGCAGGGGTATCTTGGTCCAGTTCCTAGTGGACGAGCCTGTCTGGCAATTAGTGCTAGCAGACAGGCTCAGCAGAGAGGCCGTGGGTTGCCTGGGCCTGAAATGCCCTCATGGCCCCTTCTGGTTCAAGGCCATGGCAGCAGGGTGGTGTGGAGACAGCCTGCCCCACGCCTGCTCTGTAGATAGTGAGGAGCCTTTGATCTCTTGGGCTATGAGCCAGCACTTCCCCCAGCTCTGCTGACCTGAACGCCCGTCGTCCCTTCTCTTTGCGTGGCAGGGCTGTATTGCTCTCCCTGGGCACCTGCCATGCTGGGAAGGGACATGGCATGCGGGGTAGGTCTAGGTGATCCTGTGAGGCACTGCGAGATGAAATAGTCTGTCTTGGGTCTGTGGAGAAAGAGCTTGAGCTTTCTCTTCTGCTCCTGGCCCTTGGAGTCCTCCCCAGCAGAATTGGTCCTGTGTCCCCTGTATTTTGGAGGAAGGGTCCCATCATGCACTCTGAGGAAGATGAGGAATCACTTGCTTCCTGCCACAACGTGTGTGATAGGGCTGTTGTCAGGCTGTGCGTGCAGCCAGGCTGGGTCAGGACTGGGAACGTGGGTATGGCTTGTATTGCCTACACAGGGCTGCCAGCTATAGTGTCAGAGCTCAAGATTTCAGAGCTCTGAAGTGCTGATGAGGCTGGGAATGACGTCCCTCATGCCAGCACGGGCTCAGGGTGCGTCTCACATCCAGCTCACACAAAGCAGCCACCTAGGCGTTTAACCAGTGTGCTGTAAAAAGCAACTTTATGAAATAGCACCCATTTTTTTCCCCACCTCTGTTATAATATTTATCTCATTTGTTTCCTCTCTGATCTGTCTCCTGTGCCTCCCTCAATGGGTTCTGCACAATGTAAATACAATTAAGAAAAGCCTCCACTTTATATCCTCCTCCCAAAGTCCCTTGGCCTATTGGAATGTCACTCTGCAAGGGACGCTGCATGTAACTGGGGCACTCTCTGCTTGGCTTGTTCTCCAGGATCCACTTTGGGCGGATCACGAGCAATCAGCTGCTAGTGACAGTGGTAGAGAATCTAAAGAAAAACACTGTCGCCAAAGTCAGCGAGGTCAGGGTGAGTATCTGCAGCGACCCCCTACCCGGGCTCTGGCACAGTGAATGTACTAATTGATAGAGAACGCATCGTCCGTGTCACAAAGGGAATGCGAAGCCCAGTGTCCCCGTCTGACTCTTCCTAGCCTTCCAACTGCCTGGACCATCGTCATTTTTCTGCTGTGTGTGGGGGCACCAGGCTGGTGCCTGGCGTTAACACATGGTGGCTCCATCTCCTATTAATTTTACTTATTTGGGCTTTTATTCTCCAATATGAATGTACTTTGTACCCAGGACAGTCAAATAAACCCTCTCCTGCACGGGAAACCAGCTTCACCTTTGCCATGGGCTGATGTGATTCACAACTAACCTGGAGTTGGCGGGGGGTAGGGGAGGAAGGTGTCCAGCCAGGGGCTGCGTCAGCTAATTGCTAGCAACCTAACTTTCAGAAAGTGGAATGGATTGTAGCTCTCCTCTTTAATACAGAGGAGTGGAGAACAGACTCCAACTCCCAGAATGCAGTGCTCCCTCTTGTTCTGAGCTGTGACGGGCTCTGGGCATTCTTCGGTGTTGGGGAAGTTGGCTGTAGGCTGCACTGCATAAATCTGGGCTGCATCTGCCTGCCTCTTGGCCTGAGAGGATGAAAGCATTAGTGTTTGTTTGGGCCAGGGAGCAGGGGCCCTCAGGGATGCTGACTCCCTACCACTAGCAAAGTTCAGAAATATCCAGCAGTGTGCTGATCATCTGTCTCTACAGAATGTGCTGGGCTTCAATATGGCTGGGCTGCAGTTCCTGCAGAGAGAGATTGAGGCCAAGGACGAGGTGACTTTCTTTGCTGATGCGACTGACCGTTTTGAGGAGAAGAGGAGGAAGAGGAAGAAAAAAGAGAAGCTGGTTCTTGCGATGGTTTAGCTTTTGCTGTCGATGCTGCAGGGCAGAGCGTGGGGCTCGTGCAACCTCCACGTGTGCCAGGGAGCCTCTCCGAGGACTAGTGGCCCCTGAAAGTCTGATTGTGGACAGTGACTGAAGCAGACTCCAGTAGGTCTGCCCCCTCTCACAATCAGAGAGCGTGTTAGGTCCCTGCAGGACACGTCACAATCCCAGGGTAGAGTAAGTCCTATCCCCTGCCAGGAATGGAACTTTCTATGCTCTGCTTTGTACGTTTACATTTGAATCCTGAATCTGAGGCTGGCCTCACAGCTGCAGCCCTGTCCCTTAGACCAGCAGCTGTTAGAAATGGCTTGATTTCTTCCTCTCAAGAGATATGACTTGCTCTCAGTGTTTTAACTGAGTGTAGTTTGCAGACTGCTCCTAGAACCATGCCAATGTGCAAAGGGGCAGGTGGCAGGACTTTGTGCTGCTGTCACAACAGGGAGTGGCTGATGGGGGGACAGGCTGTGCGCTCAGACTGCATCCCAGGGGCTGGCAAGGCAAAGAGACTTCTCCACATAGTGCTGGTGGGAGACAAATACCTGCCCCTCTTGGGGGTGATGCAAAGTCTGGCTCTCCCCATCCCTGTCCTTTTTAAAATGGTACAAGTAAACAAATAACAGTTACGTAATGTCAGAGCCGCTCTCTGGAGTTCCATCAGCCAATGTGTTTTCTCCCCTCTTTGGTGCCAGCTATTAAATCTGGTGAGCCTCTTTCTGGAAGACGGAGGATTGAAGTAAAGGCCCTGCACTGGGCTGTAGAGTTGTCAGGTTCAATTAGCAGATGGACACCACACCTCCTCCCAAATAATGTCAGCTGCATTCGCTCCAGTTGTTCATTAGGAATTTACCACTGCACAGAATTGATGCCATTTTTGTACTTTATCTACTGGATAAATCACTGCTCGTTGCTGAAATAAACTGAAGTGATGAATTCTCTGCTGCTGCTGTCCGGATGTCTGACGGTTGGAGTAGGTGGTATCCTTTCCATAAACTATGCTAGCAGGGCTCCAGTCACACTGAGCTGCACAGGTGTCTGTGTATGGTGTGAGAAGAGCAATGCTGCTGTCAGGCCTGTGCCACCAAAACTGCTCTGGGGCCAGAGCTGGGCTCCCTCCTGGCTCAAGCATCAACTGAATTTTTAATTAGTTCCAATTGTGGGGCCTCCTTATTAGCTCCATTGTCTTCACATGATGCTCAGTTACAGGTCAGCCACCATACTGAAGGCAACAAGATCATTCCAGTGTACCCGAGGGCAGCATTTAGTCTGCAGAACTTATGACTAGTGGTCACACATTAGAGAGAACCCAACTTGACTATCTGATCCCAGGCTGAATTTGCAGAGCAGGTAGACAAACATTCTTTCTGTATGTAAATGAGGCACACCTGCTTTGGAGTTGGTGGGAGAATACATGTGGAATTGCACATTGTTATTAATTTGGTGACTTTTCAGAGTGGAATCTTTCAAGGGGTCTTAGTCTGGTCTCTATTTCTGCCAAAGACAGTTCTGTGCACACAAAACACTTGTGTGGGCAAACAAATAGCACTGTGCGTGCAAATACTAGATTTTCACATCATATGACTGCATCTACAAATAGGAACACAGGAGTTACCAAGTCAGATTAATGGTTTGTCTTGTCTTGTATCTGTTCTCTGACAGTCATCCTGGATCCCTATGAGATTTGCTGGGGGGTCAGTACTTAAAATCAAGCTACCTAAGGATTTATGGGATTGACTTCAGGGGGTCCTATTTTAAAATCTTGACCAGGGACCACTCAGTGCTAAATATCCATTATTTGTTTTAAAGCACAGAATATCTTTTATGAACTAGGTTGAAATATATAATCCCTGCACTGCCAATCTAAAATACACTGCTTGCTCTTTGGGCAGCCAAACCATAAACTCACAATATAGTGTTAGATTCCAAATCCAGACGGGATGGTGGTAGTCATTTAGTCTGATATCTGGTATAACCGGTCATAGGACTGCCCCAAAAGAATTCCTTTTGAATTAGAGCATAGCTTTAAAAAAAAAAATGGTTTAAAAATTGCCAGTGATGGAGAATCCGCCATGGGTAAATTGTTCCAATGGTTAATTATCCTCGTTAAAATTGTATGCCTTATTTCTAGTCTGAATTTGTCTAGCTTCAACTTCCAGTCAGTGCATTGTGTTGTACCTTTGTCTACGACCGTGAAGAGTCTATATCTTGACTTTAATGAGGCTTTTGATTGTTTATAAGAAGGTCATGTGAGACACTAAGTAGGGAAATAAAGCCTAGATTAACCTACTACAAGGTGGGTGCAGAAGTGATTGGAAAAACATACTCCAAGACTACTTATCAATGGTTCACAATCAAACTGGATGGGCATATCGAGTGGGGCCTGCAGGCATCTGCCCCAGTCACCTGGATTTAAGCCATGTGCCTCCTGCAGGAAGGCTTTCCCTCTCAGCGACCCCCACGATGGGTGCCTTAAGTGCCTGGGGGAAAAGTACAGGAAAGACAAGTGTAGGATATGCAGGGCTTTTAAATTGCGGACTTAGAAGGACCGAGAGATCCAGTTAAAAGCCCTGCTCATGGAGGCAGCGCTCCACCCAGCTTCTGAGCTGTCCCGCTCCACCTCAGCACCGAGTATCACCTTGGTGCAGAGTGCACTGCCGGCACCAGGCTCGACTCGGCACCAAGCAACATCCCCAGTGCTGAAGAAGAGACAGCGTGCAGAGCGTGGACACTCCCCTGCGCTGTTGGTACGAGCAGGGTTGAGTGCGGAGATGCATCGGCCATGGCCAGTTGAGTCTTCTCTGGTGCCTGCATCTCCGAGCACGGAGCCACCCCCAACTCCTGGAAGTGGGAGCATGTCCCTGCTGAGGCCATTGACGCTGGAGGCTTTTCAGGCAGCAAGAGCCTTGTTGGCCTTGCCTACACCACCTCCACCCCCTCTGCTGAGGGAGAAGGGGCTGGTGTCCCAGGACAAGCCCGTGTTGGGGGCTACACCATAGTTTACCTCTACACCCCCCCCAATAACCCTCCCCCGTCCCTCTTCAGGGACCCCTCTCATGAGCAACTCCTTTTGCAGGAGGTGGACACCCTCCCCAACATAGGAGCAGTGGTTATGGTTCCTCAAGGCGGGAAGGGGTTCTATTCGAGGTACTTCCTCATCCCCAAGGCAAAGGGGGATCTGAGACCCATATTAGACCTGCGTCCTCTAAACAAATATGTCAAACGACTCAGGTTTCGCATGGTTTCCATCGCCTCCATAATCCCTTCCCTGGATCCGGGAGACTGGTATGCTGCCCTCAACCTCAAGGACGCATACTTTCATGTATCCATCCTCCCCAGCCACAGGCACTTCCTTCACTTCATGGTGATTGGCTCCCACTACCAATTTACAGCCCTGCCCTATCTTCGGCTCCAGTGGTGTTCACCAAATGCATGGCGGTAGTGGCAGCCCACCTGAGGCAAAAGGGTGTGTAAATCTTCCCTGACCTCTGGTCAGGTCCAGGTCCCAAGTGCAGGAGAGCGTGACCCTCACTTGCTCCACGTGCAGCAGGCTGGGACTGCTCCTAAATGAGCAGATGTCAACACTAAGCCGAGTGCAATAGAATTCAGTGCCGGTCACCTTGGACGCTTCCCAGGCCAGAGCCGTCCTGTCTCAGCCATGTTTCGAGGTGATGGTCTCTATCATTTCCCAGCTGCACCGATGCCCCATGACAACAGCCAGGCACGGCCTACATCTGTTAAGCCACATGGCAGCCTGCACGTACGTAGTGAGACTAGCTCGCCTGAGGCCCAAGCCCTTTAGGCGTGGTTGACCTCGGTATATGTGCCGAACAGACACCCACTGAATTGGGTGGTCACAGTCCCCCACGCGTCCTAGCCTCCCTTGACTGGTGGAGGTCTCCCAGGGCAGTGTTGAAGGGTGTTCCATTCAGGGAACTGGGCCTGTTAATCATCCTAATCTCCGACACCTCGGATGTGGGATAGGGAGCCCACATCAGCGCCAACCTGAGCACTCGGGCTCTGGTCAGGGCAGGAAAGGCGCCTGCACATCAATGTGAAAGTACTGAGGGCTATGCACCTAGCGTGCAGGGTGTTCCTCCGATTCCTGACCGGCAGAGTGGTGCAGGGGCTGAGGGACAACACCGCAGCCATGTTTTATATAAACAGGCAGGGAGGGGTGCGCTCCTCAGCTCTTGGCGAGGAAGCTACCCCTCTGTGGGACTTTGCTGTGAAGCACGATTTCCACTTGACTGCCTCTCACCTCCCAGGTGTGAGGAACAATGAGGCAGATGGCCTCAGCAGGTCATTTCTACCTCACCACGACTGGTCGCTGCATCCAGAGGTAGTGACTACGATCTTCCAAAAGTGGGGCGTTCCCCAGCTGGACCTATTCGCATTGGCCTGTAATGCAAAGTGCCCGAGGTTCTGCTCGCTCTGGGGTTGCGAGACCGGGTTGATTTCCGACACATTTCTCATTGACTGGACGGGGGGACCCTCGTACGTATTCCCGCCCATTCTGCTCCTGCCCAAAGTCCTACTGAAAATAAAGAGGGACAGGAGGGACGTCATACTCATCGCTCCAGCCTGGCCGAGACAGCACTGGTTCAGCATGCTGCTTGCCCTCTCGATTGCCCTGCCCATGGAGCTCCCACGGCGGCATGACCTCTCCCCACGACCATGGTCGCCTGTTGCACCCGGACCTGGACTCCCTGCCCCTCACGGCCTGGAGGCTCTGTGGCTGACGGAGGGATAGAGAGCCTGCTCGGCGTAGGTCCAACAAGTCCTGCTGGGCAGCAGGAAACCTTCTACACAGGTTATGAATCGGGCTAAGTGGAAACGGTTTACCTCTTGGGTGGAGTCCCGGGCATTCCGCCCAGCCTCTCGCCTCTGCAGGCAATCCTGGAGTACCTGCTCCAGCTAAAGCTCCAGGGTCTGGCGCTGGCCTCGTTGAAGGTTCAGTTGGTGGCCATTTCAGCCTTCCATCAGCCGATAGAGGGGAGATCACTGTTCTCCCATCCCATGTCAGTCAGGTTCTCAAGGGGGTGGAGAAGCTGTATTCGCAGGTCCGCGACCCGGTGCCTCCCTGGGATCTCAACCTGGTCCTCTTGAGACTCACGGGGTCCCCCCTTTGAACCCATGGCTTCATGCCCTCTGCTCATGCTTTCATGGAAGGTAGCCTTCCTGGTGGCCATTACCTCAGCTAGGAGGGTCTCCAAAATTAGTGCCTTGACCTCGGTGCCCCCTTTATACGGTATTCTATAAGGCTAAGGTGCAGTTGAGGCCACATCCAGCCTTCCTGCCCAAGGTGGTGTCCCAATTTAATTGTAATCAAGATATTTTTCTCCCCATGTTTTTTCCCAAATCGCACGGTTCAGAGGAGGAGGCATTCGCTGGATGTGAGACGAGCCCTGGCCTTCTACATCGAGCGTACAAAGCCATTCCGGAAATGGACACAGCTCTTCGTCGCAGTGGCAGACCTGATGAAAGGCTCACCTGTCGCCACCCAGCGCATCTCCTTGTGGATGACAGAGTGCATTAAGTTCTGCTACGAGCAGGCGAGGGTGCCGCTTCCGGAAACCATCACAGCGCACTCAACCAGAGCTCAAGCCTCATCTACAGCCTTCCTGGAGAGAGTGCCCCTGCAGGACATCTGCAAAGCCGCCACCTGGTCATCGGTGCATACCTTCATGTCCCACTTCGCCATCGTCCAGCAGGCGAGAGAGGACGTGGGATTCAGCAGAGCCGTGCTGAGGGCAGCTCACTGGTAACTCCTACTCACCTCCGAGGTATTGCTTGTTAGTCACCTATAGTGGAATGGACATGAGCAATCACTCGAAGAAGAAAACAAGGTTATTTACCAGTAACTGATGTTCTTCGAGATGTGTTGCTCATGTCCATTCCACTCCCCACCCCGTCCCCGCTGCCGGAGTTGACAGAAAGAAGGAACTGAGGGGGCATAGGGCCAGCAGTGCCTCATATACCGCGGCATGCACTCGGGACTCCAGGGGGCACCAGAGCTGGTCCTACGGGGTCTGCGAAGGGGAAAAACGTTTCGGGAACCGTGCACGGTGGTGTGCACTCACCTATAGTGGAACGGACATGAGCAACGCATCTCGAAGAACATCAGTTACTGGTAAGTAACCTTGGGTTTTTTGGTTTTTTTTATCCCAACGGGGTAAAAAGGAAACACTCATTATTAAGGAGGATGAAAGAAACAAAAACAACTACTACTTATGATAATGACACAGATAAGGAAGGGACAACTGCTCACTCTGTTTGAGGCCAAAGGTGGTCGAGAAGGAACTGAGGGGGGTTCGCCTGCACAGTGCTAGACAGCCTTGAGGTAGACCATGAGGGAGGGAGAGCGCATGTGTGGGCTAAACGGACACTACTACCAAAAACTCTGATTAGAGGTGCAGGGGCGCAGATTCACCTAGCATGGTGCGCCCATAGGGACACTGCTCAAAGAGCACTGTTTCAGTGATCTGATCTCTTCATTATTTTCCACTCCTCTAGGTGAGGTATGAGAAAGCTGATCACGAATGTGATAGGGGCCAGACAATTAAGTTACAGGCATGAGACAAATGAACTTAAACTGAGGAAGGTGAGAGGAACCCAATCATTTAATAATCAGCTTGCTGTAAATTGATTTGGTCAGTACATTTACTGGGATAACATTTAAAGAACAATGTTGGACTGAAATCCAGGTATTTCCATGCTGCTGGTTTTGATGTCACCCCTCTTGGATTGATCTGTAATGAAAGAGCAAAGAAAGCAAACAAGTAAAGAGAAACAACAAGAAATCGGCCTTTGCTGTAGTTCTGTTGCAAAAGAAAGTAAGTGTGCTCCAAGCACTGCAGCTGCTACTGCCATGTAGATACATGTTGATCCATCTCTCCCCCTGAAAAGCCGGGCTCCTACTTACTGAGTTCAACTCTTACCGGCTTAGAGGGAGCCACAGAAATTGCTACAATGACAAAAATGTGTTTTTTGTGTGTTGTCATCTTATGGCCTTCCAGGGCCACGCACACATGCTGTGTGTCCTGGTGGAAAGCAGGCTGGAAAAGCTCCAGTTTCTAGTCCCACAGGTTTGTGAGATACTGGACCTTAAACTCACCATGCTTGCAACATGGGCTATTGCCTGTCCTGGGGACTTGGGGAGTAACATTCTGTAGTTTTGGAAGGGAGGGGAAGAGAAGGAAGCGTTTCTGGGGGTTGCTTGGGGAGTAGGGAAGGAGTCGGTTTGGAGTATTGTAGGTAGTCCTAGCAGAGATGAGGCATGGTCTCCCTGTGAGGGTCATTGGAGGGGGGGAGTGATGAGACTCCTTTTCCTGTCAGGCCTGAGAGGGCTGGGCGTCAGTGCTCTGCATGAGGTGAGACTTAGGATGGCTACAGCAAAGGGAGCCGCTGGAGTTGCCGGGCAAGGAGATGAGGCCAGCTGAGGATTTCTGCAGCGGGCAAAGTGCAGCCTCTCAGCTGCACGACAAGTTCATAGCCACAGATGGTGCCACGGTTAGACAGGAGATAAATGAGGAGCCTAAACTGAGCAGGCCATTAGCTGCCATTGCTGATTGCACCCCAGCACAGCCAAAGGACAGAGCAGAGTCCGGGCGAGGGCAGCCGCCTACCCGTTCTCGGCATGGTTCAGTGAACAGAACACTGGGGTCCCCCCGGAAGAGAGAGCAGCTGTGCTGCGTTTCTCTGTGTGCACTGGCCAGGGGCAGTGTGGCAGGAGCTGCAGGGTGCATAGGGGAGCTCTAGCGTTAATCTGTGGAAATACATGTGCCTCTTAGGAGGTTTCCCCTCAGTGTCAACAGTTGACCAGTTGGACCTGGTTTTAGAACGTGAAGAGTACTAGAAAGGGGTTGATTTATAAAGGCTAAACTGCAGTAAATCCAATCTTCTGCTGCCAAGCTGTTTATGTGGAGAAAATAAGCAGAGACTTTGGGAGCCTCTGCTGTGAGTGACTCCTTTAGGGAGTGAGTAATTGGGAAAAGCAGCACATTGTTAGCTGCCAAGTCCTGCCACTACCACCCTCCACTGCTTCTCTTCAACACATCAGAGCACTCATCAGGCTCTGGCTCTTGCTGTGGGTGGTGCAGGGCTTGATGCTGGTGTGGATAAATACCCAAGAGGCGGCTCAGCTAATACTCTTCAATTAGAAGTGGAAATGATTCACCCGCGGCACTTACGTTATCCAGGAAGTTTGCGGGGTAATATGATCCTGAACCTGAGGGTGGGAGTTGTAGAAACCAGCCGTACCATGGCTGCCTTCCCACCCTGGGGGTAGCCCTGCGCTCTGCACTCATAGATGTTGCCTGTTAACACTAGTGAGAGAGATTTGTTAAGGGTGTAAACTGTTTTTTAAAAACAATTGAACATGCTCTGGAGATAAGAGGCCTTCACAAGGACCTGAGCCCAAACCATTGATCCAGCTCAAACACTAAAAGCCATTTCACAACTTCCTGCCAAAGTGAGCTGTCAGGAGGAGGGCAAAACGTTTTGGGGAAAAAAGAAAATGTGGGAAGAGGAGAAAGCATTTCTGAGGCTTGAGGTAAAGGGGACTAAGGCTTCTTCAAACTGCTATTCCCTTTCCCCATACCTCTACCCCACGTTAGACAAATTAAAAAACCCAACCAACAAAGCATGTAACGAAGAAAACTGGGCCACTTCATCTGCCTGTGCGTTTATAGCCCTGCACCTGATTCTGGGTCTGTTTGTGCCTTCATGCTGTGAGCCTGCCGAGGTAGGGCTTGCCTCCCATCTGCGTTCAGCATCCTGCCGCTGGGGCTAGCTTGTGACTGGGGCTTTTGGATGCCACCATCATCTCAACGTTTAATAAGGATTTTTAAACCCCCACGGGGGGGAGGTGCCCTCTTGTCCCTCTTTCCAATCATTCCCCAAAAGCCACTTCTTGGGGCTGCCTTCCTGGTCTCATTCCTCCTCTCCAGTGTGTCCATGCTTCCCGTCCTGTCTGACTCTGACATCACGTGTAGCTGGGGTCAGACTTTAAGCTCGCTGAGTCTGTGTTCTGAACAGCACCATGTACATTAACACTCAGTGAAGTTTCCAAATCAAATGTCAGTGCTGTCCATCATCTCAGCAGCGTGAATCAGAAAGGAGGCCTGAATACAGGTTTGGATGGTCCCCGGGCCTGAGGCTACAGGGACTGTCTATACAACAAGGCAACAAAGGATATTTGCCTCCACAGGCAGGAAGAGAGTCTCCGTCTCTGTTAAAATTTCAATACGGTGGGCAATTTTTCCAGAGCCTTCGGTACCTTCCACTCCAATGGCCATGGCGTAAATCTCGATCTCCAGTTCAGCCTGCAACCCTGCTGCCACCTAGAAGTGACACAACCACCAGCGGCAGTAACGTTAGAGGTATAAAACTGGACATGCACCGTACAAGTGACATGACAGAAATATACAAGAAGCTAAGGAAATGAAGGGACTTATGTCCACCAATGGCGAAACCCTTCCCACTGCTTCCAAACTTCTTGTCCCATCCTCTCACTCATCTCTGTTTGTGCTTCCTATGTCACAGATCTTTTGCAGCAAGATGATTGCTGTCTGTTGGCTCTAGTTCAGCCATGCCCAGCTGTTTATTCCTGGTGTGAAGGGCAGTTTAGTATGTCACTTTTCAGACTGGCGAGGTCTGCACAAAATGGCGCTAGTTTGGCTTTATAGCTGTCAGAACTTGAAGTGGATTTATCCTTTGGAAAATACATACAGACCGTGCCCCACGGAGTAGGTGCAGCAGGCACAGTCCGAGTTACCAGAAGGGCTGTAATTGGGATGCTGAGTACCGTTTGGTTTTAGACTGTCGGCCAGTCTTTTCTAGACTTTGTTGCTCCATTCAAACATGGAATGGAGCAAAGTGAATTTACTTTTGCCCTCTGTTGTAGTGACATCCTGGGCTTAGTGCGGATGGAGAGGGAAGTGTCCATTTGCCCCAGTCTCAATCCCAACATTCTGTACTCTTTCCCTCTCCCTGCCAGCCCAGCCCCCGACTGATGCTGCAGGGGTTTGCTGGGAAATTTCCTGGGAGCCTTAAGGGCCAGTCTGAAGTTGCCTGAAAACAAAGTACATTCTGTCCAACAATACACCTGCTCCACATGACTTACAGGTCCCGGTGTGTAAATCACTCTCAGTCCTGTGCTGGGTGGTGGCTGCTTCACCCGAAACCTGGCAGTGAAAAGATACAATCAGTCTACCACCTTAATCTACTTGTGTGCTAAGAATCTGCTGCTACATACTCTGTGCTACTGCCCGCATTCTCTTGACCAGCATTAATCATGATTTTATTATTTCTGTGATTGTGTTTTCTGAAGCCAGATGTTTTAGAATATCATTCCAATAAGGAGGATTCCAAATACAAATGCCACTTTGAGGCTGATTAGCCTAATGACACTAACAAAGAATGAATAGCTGAGAGGGGATCCACCTTTGGATTCCAGATGGAGTTAGGTGACGGTTTTAAAACAGGTTTAAAGACAGTTTGATCTAACCTTATGAAGTCCACTCCAACATTCTTCAGGATGACTGTACTTGCATAAGTATAGCCCTCCTTCAGCACCCCAAATATCACTTTAGATGGGATGAGCTGGAATCCACGAAGATGCTGGGCTGCTGTTGCAACAGACGATGTGTTGACTTTTCCCCCAACAGGATCTTCAATCTGCCAAAAAGTTCAGTGTATTACATGGACAATAGGGGAGGGAGTTAAAAAATAAACCAACACAGAAGACTGTAGGTGGCACTGAAGAACTTATCTCACAAGCTAATGGGAAGGCGCTTATCACCAAAAGGACAGGAAGGACAGCTCACTTCCTAAAGCAGTGCTGACTGCCAGGTATGATGGCTTATCTGCTACTGTCCAATGCTGACATGAGACAGCCATTTGCTTTTCCTTTCTTTTTCTCCCCTTTAAAACTATGAGAAACTAAATGCAAATGATTGGGCAGCTAAGATTGTTGTTGACTAAGGCCAACGTTTTCAAACTTGGGATCCTAAAGTAAAGTAGGGCACCTGTATCCATATTTAGGAATCTAGATAAAAGTGGCCTTATTTTCAGAGGTGTTGAGTCATTCCAGTCAGTGGGAATTGGGGACGCTCAGCACCTCTGAAAATTAGGGTATGTTTACTTAGGTGCCTAAATATGGATCTAGGTGCTTAACATTAGGCACCCAAGTTTGACCATTTTGGCCTAATGATGCAAGGAGAAGTTGTTTCTGGGACAGTCAACCTTAGATAAATGGCAGGTGCTACTCCTTCAGTAAAGAGGGATTCCAAACAGTGACCAGTGCTGCTGCAGAGTGAATTAACAACTGTGTGCAAAAGAGATGTGCAAAGGGAAAATCAACATTAGCCAAGAAGACTTTATTTTACCTTTTTATTGGGTACAGATTCCGGCTTGCACCCCTGGATTGATAATGGTAATTTCACATTCTCTTTTCTTGGCTGCCCCGCAGCATCCACCAGCAGGCTGCGGGTGTAAGACCGAAAGGGTATCCCAGATGTGCCCACAGCCATCTCCACTTCTATCCGGAAGCCAACATTTCAAAGAGCGTGTTAGTGATGTAGCGTAGAATTTAGACTTGTGTAAGTATTTAGGCCTGTGTATTTGTTTGAGAGAATTTTGGGCCTGCTGGCCCACTTGAAAGCTAAGCTCTTTGAGATGTATATGTAAACAAAGACCAAAGACACTGTGTGTTGCTTCTGCCTACCTACAGCCAGATGGGTTTTCTTTATTACTATGAGATGAGATAAGGGATGTAGTTAAAGTGCTGTGAGGTATAGTGGGGGATTGATATATGTATGTATAATTGAAGAACAGTTTTGACTCCTCTCCCAAAACAAACGCTAGAACAAGGTCAAGCAACCAGGCGGGAGGGGCATAAGAAAGAAATACTGAAAGGTGACTATGGCTGAAACATAACCTCACCTCCTACCCCTCCCATGGGGTACAAAAGAGGAGGGACCGAAACCCCAGACTTAAGACCCTCTAAAATGTATCATGAACATAAATTGTAAGGGGTGATATTGATGGTGGGCACTACAGGTATAATTAAGCCTCCCAAGAAGGAGGGTGTAGGAAGCTCTACTGGTGTGAAGAACTGTGGTTTTATGCTTGCTTGTTAATAAACATCTCATTGCCTTCATTTTGGACTCTGGCCTGCTGCTTTCTGTCTGAGAAACAAGAACCAGGGAAAGGGCTGGGGCAGCCCTAAGAGAATGACATTGAATTTTGCAAAAAGGGAGCCCAATCCTGCAGTTCTCGTGCAAACAGAACTCCTACTAAGTGCCATCGGAGGTTGTAGGATCAGGCTCAGTATTTTTATTTGACAGGGCAATGTAAGAGTGGAAAGGCCCTTTAAAAAAAAATCTACTAACACGAAACAAATATCCTGGGGCCACTGGAGAGAAAAAGGATTTTTTTCTCTTAGCTCTACTGAATTTTCTTTTTAGAAATATCAAGGAGAAAAAATTAGATAGCACTCTGGCTAGCACAGCAACTTGTGTTTGCGTTTATGACTTGTATGCTTTAAGAGTACGTTACTGTGGGTAAGAATCCCCTGTGCAAAACTTCTGTTCCTTGCTTAACATGTCCTGCGGCCCTCAAGAGGCGGAACTCTGGGGGAGTGTGCATAAGCAACTGGCAAATCATGGGAGGTCCAGCACTGGTTTCAGGGCCTCTTCCACATCAGAGGAGAGTGCCTTAACCATTTGTCTACAGAGTCATTCTCTCACTCGCTCTCTGGCCCAGTGACTGACTATTTATCTATACACAGCTATAGAGCTGTATCAGTGTAGGAAAGGTTTCAGAGGCACAGAACAAAACTTACTGCCCAGGGATAATGGGATCAAGGTGGATTTAACTCACCTTTGCATCTGGCTGATTCTGGTCTGTTGTGGGAGTCCCCATGGCACCCAGAACAACTCAGACAGCTCTGCCTAGAATCCTTGCCATGCTATGCACTGAGGTCTCACCCCTTCTGCCCTCAACACACCATTCCCACTCTTGACTCTGCCCCCAGCAAGTCCCCTAAGCCGGGCCTTGTAGGGCGCAGTGTAAGTTGCCTTGCGCAAAGGATGTGCTGGGGGCAGTTTTCCTTGACCAAATCGAGGACTGTAATGGCTTTTTTTGTGTTGCTGCAGCTGTCTACAAGGACCATAGCAGAGGAGAGAATCCCTCCCATGGTTTTTCCTGAAGTGTTAATGTATTACTGTCACAGCAGACTATTACAGCCGGTCCCTACTCTTCTCTCCTCAGTCCTCAACCTATTCCTGTATCTAGGTGGCATGCCAGAATGCTCCTTTACCTGCTCTGCAGTAGCTGCTGGAAGCTTCAGTCTGTGCTGCAGAACTGTGTCCCCGAGGATTCAGGGAGTGGGTGGAATCACTAGCTGGGGCAAATGGACCTGTAGACGCTACAAAAAGAATGATGGGTATATTGACAAACTGCTAGTTATATCAACACACTATATTTCTATACCTGAGGTATTAAGCATCCTAATTAGGTAGATCATAAAATACCCTCTGAATTACTGCCAGGGCCTAGTGATGAGTGCTGTGTGTCGCCATGTGAATACAGCCGTCTTGCTCCAGGGGGCAGCAGGGAGTGGAAATGCTGCACAGGGAGCATGGTAAGTCATTGCCAGGAGTGCCTTGTAACCCTTCACAGCAGAATGGCTGATTCAGAAGAGCTGAGAAGCTCTCACAAGCAAGCCTGTGCAGTCCTCCAGATAGCTGCAATATAGGAGACTTGACGGGAGTGCAAAATGGGAACTAGGGGAATAATCAGGGCTCTGACAGGGACCCATGGAAGATTGTTTTGATGATGTGGTCTTTGCTGTGTTGTGAACAGTACAGTATTATGTTTTTCCGCCTGATGTGTCAGTTCAATGCTTGCCAGGGCTGGTCTCCAAACAAAGATCAAAATATTCCTGTCAGGGCTCTAAACCTCTTAGCTAAGCTGTGTAAGATGCTTCGTTCACTGCCCACCCCTCCCACACTGCTCAGTTCTCCCTGTGTGTGTCCTCCAAGCTGTCTCCACCCAACACCACTCAAATTTCTACACTACCTACACCTTCTTCCACCTACGGTCTCCAAACTGCCACTCCACCATACCCCTTCCTCCCACTTCACTTCAAGATCATCCCTGTCTCCCACCTCCATCTCAACACTCACCCTATCCTTTCCCTTTGCCTCCTCATTGCCTACTTATCCATCCCTGCTCATTCTTGGCTCCAATTAAGTTTGCCCTGGTTGCTGTTCCACCTTCTCCCAGCCTCTAATACCATCTGACAACCCACTCGTCACTTTTGCAGCCAGACCCCACAGGTTTTTCCAGTTCATTTAGATCCGCAAAGGCCCCTTAAATGTATCCCACAAAGTGGTCTTATAATGTTCCCAAGCAGTTCAAGTGTCAAGCAGATCTTGGAGATGTGGCATTGAATGATAGGATTCAGAACTGAAAATCCTTTCAAATATTATCTGTGGTGTTCACATTGGTAACAATTATTTCATACGCATTGTTCAACTCATTCAGCTAGTTGGTATCAGAAGCTAGTGGAGACTTTTTTCAGTCTTTTGCAGAAACTGTAACTGCTCCAAGGCAATCTCTTGAATTTCAGTGCAATCGGAGTATAAGGCAACTCAACAAACCAATGGGGAATTTTGCTCCATATTGAAATGTTACCTGCATTGAGCTGAGAAGTGCTGCTAAATAATTCTGTGACTGCCTCCAAAGATGGCTCCCCTCTCTCTTTCTTTGGAAATGGAGGAAGTTCTTTAGAAAGTGAATCCACATCAGGGAACTTTTAAAGAAAAATGATTAGAAGTGGTCATGCCTCCTAACCAGATATATATATTGCCACTATGAAAAAGGGCATAAAGGAAACAAATAAGCAAAACTAAACCGGTAACAAATGAAATTGACAGTGTAGAATAAATACAGCTGTGATTCTAGAATACACTTCCTTCTATGTACACTATAAGCAAGCATTTCAGCCTGCTTATCAAGCAAGACTATAAAGATATGTTCTGCACTTGACACATGTACATAACATCCATTAATGCTAACTGTCCACTCACTCAGAAGTGCTTTCTACAAGATGATAACAAAGATAATAAAAACCAGTCTAAGTGCTTTGTAGGACTGAGACAGAGATTCCTTGCACTAACACCATTTCATTCAGCTTCCCTGAGCTCCATTACCTCTTTCAGGAGAAATTCCTTGCCGAGTTCAGATTCGAAATAGGGTGGAATTATTCTGTTTCTTATTCCTATTAGACACTTCCTTCCTTCATCCAGTTCCTGCCTAGATAATGAGGAAAAGAAAAAAGGTATTACAAGTGAGTTCACATTGTTTTTCAATAACGTTTTCAGGATTTCTAGCAATGTTAAGTAATAAGAACAACTTGCCCCTGACTTTTTTCTTGCTAACCAAATCTACTTATGTCATTATAATCCACTGACATTTTCTCAATGTTACCAAATTGCCAAGAAGCAGAGGGCCCAGCTACCGAGCCCTATGCTACATATCTGGTATCTAGATAGCAATCTGAAATTTGTATGCAGAGTGGCTGATCTGTTGCCTTCACATATTTCCAAAATCTCCTATTTACACAACTTCTAATGACTAACAGAAGACAATATGAATTTACTGTAAATATATTTTTGAAACCAGAGGAATCCTCTAGACTGGAGATTGATGAGTTAACCACATCCAGAAAGCATCAGAAGCAGCTCAGACTTTCATCTCTCCCTAGATGAATCCTGGAGCTGCATCACAGCCCCAGCTGAGATACTGCCGAAGCTTTAAACTGTAGAAAACTATATACATACAAGGGTGAAACAAATTCCAGCATAGACGATCTCTCTACTATGAGAAGGCATACCTGCAGCAAATGCAAATTGTGTATTCACATACACCAAGGGAATCCTCAAGTCTGGAGCTTGACTGATCAAAGGAAGCAAGGTAGTCCAACCAGAAAAAGAGACAGGAAAGAACAGAATGAAAGGAGGAGACTAAAAGACCTGACATCCAAAGACAGCATCTTCATCAGAAGCTGATTTTACTTGAAGAGTCTGATAAAAATATGTAGAGGTTGCCAGGGGTGGCTGCTCTGTAGATCTCAAAACATGCTGTAATTCTTTCTGCCCTAGAGATAGAGGCAGTTCTTGGTTAATATGCGCTAAGGTTTGAAGGTGTCTTTCCAGCTTTCAAAATCAACAGCTGACTCATCTGAAGATGACAAGGTGGGTGAGGTAATATCCTTTTATAGGACCTCATCCAGTGCACTGAATGCCCTAATAACAACTATGTGGGTGAAATCAGACAATCACTACGCTCTCGAATGAACGCACACAGGAAAATGATCAAAGACAAAAACCAAATCACCTATGGATGAACACTTTTCACAAAGTGATCACTCCGCATCTGACCCTTCAGTTCTCTTCCTCAAAGGAAACCTGCCCAACAGCTCCAAAAGACAAGCCCAGAAGCTTAAATTCATAACTTTGCTATGTAGGCCGAAAGCAGTAGTTCGATATCTGAGAGAACAGCTATCTGAGGCCTAAGACACTGAGATCTAACAAATGAGAGCAAAAGTGATAGCTTAACATCCTGGGATGCTATTACTGTCACTTAAACATCTTAGTGTCCTGGATTCTAGGGCTGTAATTGTGTTCATGAATGCATGGGAAACATCCTGCTTTAACATTCTGAACACCTTGGAGCATTGTTTGTCAGGACTTGTGTGTGTTTGTTTGGGAACATCCTGAGGCACTTTTACTATAAAATATAAGTGTCTGATGCCTATCAAGAATGTATTTGTTGTGTAAATCAAGGAACATCCCTTGTAAATAGGTCTCTGTTAATGAATGTCAGTAGAATCCGTATTGATGGTTAATTCTATCCTGGCATCTGTTTTCTTTCTAAGATGGTAGTTCTTTTAATTACTAGAATGTAGTATTTGGTAGGTATGTGGCCCCAATTAGTGAATTTGAGAATGTTTTGTCAGAAGTAAAAAGTTAGTTTGTGTGATTGAGGAGTGACTGCAGTTTGAGTTTGTAAAAGATAAGAAGATGGCGAGGCGGCAGCCCTAAATCTCCATGGCAGCAGGAGGGAGAGAAAAAGCTTTGTTTAAAGTACTTTTTACAACCCAGATGGCTGAAGAACGGGGACCAAAATAACCCTGGAAAACAGAGGAGTTAACACCCAAGGACAGGAACAAGACAAAGTGTAAAACAGGAACGAAAGGATAACAGAAAGGTGTCATGTCTGCAACATGAAGAGTGATTAATAATCACATCAAATGCAGAGGCAGATGACATGGCAAAATCCATAAACTTACATGAGAACTGGCTCCTATAAAAATGGAGCCAAGAAATGGAAACTTTTGGTTCTTTCTGCAAACATCCAGGAGCATCGGACTCATGACCGACAGAGCCTGGCTCTTCTCTCATGTTCAGTCAACCTGGCCAGTGGATTAGCTTGAGCAACTCAAAGACTGGTAAATATATTCCACCTGCAGAACTGTGTGTGTGTGTGCGCGCGTGCGCGCGCGCAATTGCTTTCTGAAATCTCTGTATTCACAATAAACGTGGCGTAGTGCCTTGACCACCTGAATAAAATCCTGCTGTTTATTTCATTTGTAAGTATAACAGCTAGATACTAAATTATGGACTGCACAGAGACACTGGATTTCTGCCTTATTACAACAATCTATATAACCCACTTAACCCCAACCGCATCTCCCTAAGCTTTTTCCTTTCACTCAGGTCTGGAAAGGTGTTAACAGGCCACTTCACCTTCAGTGATCCCTTGAAATACGTGTTAACTACATACGCTAAACAATTTATTCCACCTTGTACTTAGCTGTGACACTCCGCGTATATCTATACTGCAGTGAGATACCCACACCTGGCCTGAGCCAGCTGATTCCGGCTTGCAGGGCTTGGGCTATGGGGCTGTTAAATTGTGGTTTAGATGTTTGGGCTCGGGCTGAACTGTGAAAATTTTACTTGATAAATAAAAAAAATTGCTTAAACCCCATAGTTTTGTGTAACTGAGAAAATTTAAATAAAAAATTGAAAAAAGTTCTTAAAAATAAACATTGATATTATTTGTTGAAATTATAAAATACAAAAATTGAATTCTACCAAGCCTAATGTTGTTACTATTTACATGGGATGTGAAGTGAAATAAAGTGTACCATCAGGTGGTGCTAGGGAAATCCAACTTCAGTTTGGAATTAAAGCATTTTATGATTTCAAACAAGTCAGTTACAAAGGCGAGAGCATTAGCGTAGCTCTGATACCAAGCAGGAGATCCTGGCTCAATTACTATTCAGTCTTTCACAAAAACAGGTTAGGAAAAGCAGAAGTTTCGCACCACAAGACTATTTCACCCACACTGCACATTCTTCTGTACATCAAGACAAACACTGAACAGCTTAAATAGTAATCCTTAGTGTTACTTAATGTTCATTGTGGGTGCCTGCTTGTTTCTGTGAGAGAACCTTCACTTTTGTGTTTCCCATTCATATTTGAAGTTTTCACCCTTGACATTAATTTAATGTAGATTTTTTTCAACTCTTGATTTGGACAATCGGTTTATACAACACCATAAAATACAGCACTTTTGTCATATAACAAACTTCCTCCTGGAACAATTTCTGGAATTTTTTTTTAGAAATTGAACAGCAAGTGAAATAAGGGGGTTAGACTACTAAAAGCTGAGTTTCCGCCTTAATTATAGTTCTCTCTGCTGTTTAGCCCAGTGGTTCCCAAACTTTTCTCTGCTGTAGCACACCATGAAACCTTTAATTATTTTGAGACACACCATCATATAGTCTCCAAATGAACTCATGAATATTCATGAGCCAGTTCAGAACTCTTCAAGTAGTTTTTCAAACTATTCCGTGGCACAGCTGCTCAGGTCTGACAGCACACCAGTGTACCACAGATCACCGGTTGGGAAACACTGGGTTAGCCTAGAATACTTTCCTCTTCCATAGCACCTTTATTCTGAAGTTCTTAATGTGCTGATCGACATTAATTAAAGAGTCCTTACAACCTCTGTGTGAGGGAGATAAATATTTTACAAATAGGGAAACAGAGGATAGGGAGATTTAGGGTCAGAATGTTCAACTTGGTACCAAAGTGACCTGATTTGCATGGGGACTGAGCAGGTGCTTATCACCTCTGAAAACCAGGTCACCTCTGTTAAGTGTCTAACATGGGGATTAGCCTTGCTTTAAGAACCAGAATTTGAAAATGCTGACCGAAATTACTTTCCCAAGTGTTGCTGGAGCCAGGAATAGAACTTAGGTTTTCTGTCTCCTAGCCCCTGTTCTAAGTTGTCTGTGATCGACACTGCGCCTCCATTCCTATGCTTTAAACTGTCATTTACAAAACTATCAGAAGTGCAGTCAAACTATTCATTCAGCATTTCTACTCAAGATAATGCTCCAACAGCATTGTTTTGCTACTGTATCAGCATTAAGGGCCTGATCCAGAGTCCAATGAAAGCAGTAAGAATCTTTCAACTGACTTCAGTGGATCTTGGATCAGGCCCTAACTTTCTGTCCTAATAACACCATTACCTGGACTGCTCTAATTTTGTCTGCCAGTGAGATACCTGCGTTAATCTGTCCTTGCTGCATGAGGGGGAAAGGAGAAAAATAATGAAAATGAGATAAGTAGCACAGTATTTTCATAAGCATGAATGGTTTACAAAATAACTAATGAAAGAAAGTATTTCTCTTATTAAAGCATGTTATGTTAATGTGTCTAATGACTTCCGACCTGGACTGATTACCAGCACAGCTTGCAACACTGTTAATAATTACATTTTGCACTTTTATAGCATTGTTCATCTAAAAATCTTCATAGTACCTTTGTGAGAGAGGCAAGCGTTATTAGCCCCATTTTACAGAAGGGGAAACTGAGACAGAGAGGCAAAGTGGTCATAGGGAAAGTTAGACAGTGCTGTGAACTCCTCCTTTCCACTCCCATGTGCTAACCACTAATACACACAGTCTCTCATTTCTGCTTCTCACCATCCTTTGTATGATTTATGTTAAAAGCAAGTCTTACTGGATTGTCCTACCTGAAACTGTGCCAGTAGTCTTCAGTGTGCTTTGATACTGTCTTCCCTGGTGGACTTTGGAACTGAGAATTCACAGCCTGCTCATATAACTCAGCTACCTGAGCTGCAAGATAAGGGGAGGTAATTTAACTACTAATGTAAATTCAGTACTATCCACTGCAAAATGTTCATTAGTTAAGAATAGTTAAAAGCAGCACATATTTCTTTAATGCATCATGTCACCCAATTAAAAGATGCTGTTTAAACATATTTGGTTCCTGTGAGTCAGATCGCCTTACTTTTACTCACACAAACACAGTTTCTTCTGCATAGCCAATATAAGATTGAGCTGGATTCTTTTCTGCCTCAGGCATCATCAGCAAAACTGTCAGCCAGGCCTGAATACAGGATCTTTATCACTGGTTATCATGTAAGAAGCAGAAAGAGCTCAGATGGATTTCCTCATTTCAGGTTCAAGTTTAGAGTATCAGCAGTTAGGAAATTCATCTTTCTGGAGGTGGAGATTACAGTTACAGAATAAATGTATATTTCTACTGTGTATCACTTTAAATGCTTTTATGTTCCTTAAAGAAACTGTAAAGAAATCAAATATCTGTGAACAGCAAAGTTGATGACGTTCAGCTAGGGTCTGATTGCTTAGCAATACTCCAACTCCCAAGGGATCTTTAGTTTCCAAGCAAATTATATTTAATTGTTGCTATAAAACTGCCATAATCAAAATTCTTATGGAAGGAACTATTGTTTCCGTATGTATTTTGGAGAAAAACTAATCTTTCCAAAGTTAAGACTGTGCTCAGATTTTTGTTTTTTAGTGAAGTGTTGTTCTATAAATATACTATCTAGTTTAAGTTTTACATTTGCACTTTGGATCCAAAGGAAACTTTTTAATGTAAAATTCAGAGGATTTTTGACCATCTGTTTTGGAGATTAGAATTTTAAAGAAGTCATTGACCTGTTTGTTTTCCAAAGTCTCCAAGGGCTAGATTGACAAAGGGACAGGCCTTACAACACTAACTGCTAGGCACCCTACTGCCCAGTGACCACAGGCACCCCTGCATTTTATGGGGAGAATTGGACAGCTAAACAAGGAATTCTCAGAAGCCGGGAAGCTGAGCAGGGAGCCACCTAATCAAGTGAGGAGTGAAATGCCAAGGACAGGAGCAACGTTTATGCCCAGATTCACAAAGGCACTGAACTCCCACTGATCTAGGCCTTAGGTGCTTGACTGACAGGCTGGAGACAGGCACCTGTCTCTGCCTGGGATTGTCAGCTGTGAACCCTCTCCTGGCATTAGGTGCCTAAGTCAGGTCAGCTTTCTCATGGGGGGAAGAGTCAGAGGCCCCAGAATAGCCATTAGCCTGGTGCTTAGGGCCCCACTCTTACCTGAGGTGTAGGAGACTAAGGTTCAAGCCCCCTTCAAAAGCCCCCCGGAAGGTGGGAATTCAAATATGGATCTCCCACATCTCAGGTGAGTGCTCTAACCACTGGGCTATTAGGCATAATGGAACATAAAGGAACAATACCTTCCCCTCCCAAATTCCTGATCTGCTGCCTCCAGTTGCCCTTTGGGCAGGTTAGGTGTGCTCTGAGCACAACTATAGATTGGGCCCCACAGGAAAGACAGGCATTTCCCTGCCTCGTTTGAGAATCCCACCAGTGTTTAGGTGTGGATGAGGGCACTGAGCAGCTTGTTATTTGTGGGGTGTTGCCAGGACTTAGGTGGGTTTGTGCATACCCACTGGTGCAAATGTAAGCACCTATGGGGATTAGGCAGCAGCTGAGTGGCGGCTCTGTGAATATCAGTGGCACCTAAAATACTGGATTTAGGTACTTAAAGAGGATGAAACATAGGTGCTTTACATCCTCTTTAGGTCCCTAAATCCAGTATTTAGTTGAATCCAGGATTCTTTGAAATGTACAATGAAATAATTCCTAAGTCACATAGGGCTAGATTCAAACAAAGTTTGGTGTTTTTAGTTTTTTTCCTACATTTTTAAGTTTAACTCACTTTTCTGCTTTGTCAATATTTTTGAACTCCAGTTCTCTGTTACGTTATTTTTGCCTTGTATTAGTGATGCTTTTTTTATAAACTTAGTTCCATTTTTTGCCTAGAAATCATGCCGAATGGAAACCATTACTTGCTGCAGTCCCAGATTAAGCTTCAAAAATATGAAAGATCATGAAACGTATTGTCCAGTTAACAAGACTAACCTCTGCCATCTTGAACTGGCTGAATAATTAGCACTCTAAAAGCTGGCATCATCAAAGGAATAGCAAATCTCTCAGAGTTCAGTGCCCAGGGAGGTGCTGCTCTTTCCTTGTGAAGATAGGAGAAGACAGGTGTTCGGCTGCTTAAATCATGTTCGGGCCTGATCTTGTAGGAATGCTCCAAGGCTGCCGAACGCCAAACAACTGCAGGGGAAGGATGTCCTCCCTTATAACTTTTAGTGCAGGGGTTAGGCTATTCACCCAGGATGTGGGAGACCCCAGGTTCAGGTCCTCTCCTCTCCTGATGAGAGAAAGGATTTGAACAGGGCTCTGCCACCTCTCAGGTGAGTGCTCTCACCACGAGGCTATGGAATAGTCTGATGTGGGTCGCCCTCAATCGCTCCTATTGAAGTTGTTCCACTTTCATTAAATAATTGCATAATTAAATATTAATTGGATCACAACCATGGTTAGGGCACTCGTCTGACAAGTGGCCTGTCCAAATCTTCTCTCTTCATCAGGTGGAGGGGGTACTTGAGCTGGGGGTCTCTCATATCTCAGGTGAGTACCCTCGCCAGTAGGTTAAAGGAGTTCCTCCTTCTCTGGATAGTTTGTGGAATTAGGCAGCTGCTGAGCATGCTTACCAGATTGGGCCCTGCGTGCAGTTTAGGAGCTGAACCTCTATCTTCTCATGCTTTGTGAATTGCTTTGGGGCTTAGGTGGGAGTTAGACACCAGCCCCCTAAAGTGAGGCAGCTGTGCACATGTCCAAAGGCAGAAACACAGACGCCTACAACCGAACAGGTGTTTTGTGGATCACAGTGGTGCCTAAAAATGGGATTAGGAACCTAAGTACCCACAGTAACTCCCACTAAAGTTAATGAAGTTGCACCTTTGAAAATCAGACTTTTCTTTTAGGTGCGTAAATATGGAAGTACAAGCCTAATTTAGGCACCTATCTTTAAAAATCTTGGCGGGAATGTTCATATTTTTATAATACTAATTAAATAAGTCGGGTTGTGTCAGTTGGCAAATGTGTCAGGACTCCATAAATGAAGGCCAAAAAAGTTTATAAATGTAGGTGCCTAAATTTAGGCAACTAAATAGCTCAACTGATTTTTAGAGGTATTGAATTACTGAAGTTACCGGGAGTTGTAAGGGCTCATCACCTGTGAAAATCAGGCCACTTATTTAGATGCCTATGTATGGACTTCAGTGCCTAAATTTAGACATCCTGACTTGATCATTTTGGTTTAAGGTCCATTTTTTATAGACCTGTGGTGATTATCACTAAAACTATTTAGTACAATTCTTGAGTATATACAGTAAATCACTTGAGTGACAGTACATAGGAATGCTACTTTTGTTGCCACAATGGTTGCCAATTGTAGATCTCTGTAAGTTTTGCAAAATTAATTCTATAAAGTAAAGAAATAAAAAAAGGGCTAAAAAAACAGAAGAGACAGACCACTAAAAAGGATCACTTCACCAATGGGTTCCCTGTTTAAAAATCACTGGAGCATTTAAAATATAGAGCTTTAATTGCTCCTACCTCTTGTGTTGAGATCTTCGGATGATTTCTCCACATTAGGGAAAGACTGCAATGAAGATAGAATAATTATGGTTTTATAACAAACAAGTCCTTGCACAACAGCACCTATGATTTGAGAGCGTTATCCCCAAACAAGTGTTCTGTTGTCACCTGTCAAACTGAAGCTGAACATGGGGTGGGGGCCTTCAGGATGCCTGGAAATGTGACCCAGGAAACAAAATATCTCTCAAGTACAGAGCAATGGGAGCCAAAAAATGGGGGATATGTAGTAGGCATGGCCACATGAAAACAAGTATGGGACCTCTAGGGCCCTTGGCAATATGAGCAAGAGAGTACCAGATGAAATGTGTACACACCAGAGAGTCACTAATGGAGAATGAATTCATCTGATTTCATGTGTGATGAGTTAATTCCTCAGAATACTTTGCTTCAGAATTTGTAAATGAACTTGCAGTGTACAGAGAATTAGAAGTGCTAAGACTGCACTTGCGCTACGGGCTGTCTCCACTAGACAGGGCGGCTTTGCAGGGACAAAGGGGCACGTATGTGTTGGTTGCCCCATTTGACCTTTCAACGGCACCGCACATTCATACTGAAAACCAGGCAGTGGCACTCCCTTCATTTGCCGTGTACTGTGGGACCTTCCGAGGCACCTCCGCACGTTTTCCAGCACGACTCTCCAGCGTAGATTATTTAAAAAATAGAAAAGCATTGTAGGACTCTAATCACATTCTGCCATTTATGCATTAAATTACAGCACAAGTCCCTCCCACCCCACCCACCCATTATTCTACATTTGTATGTTCAGGTTGGGGCCAGATAAGGCTATTTTTGCCTGAGACACTCCACTTACGTTGGATTCTACTGGAAGTCTCAATTGTTTATTTCAGTAATTGTTTCTAATAAGAGGGCCAGTTCTGCTTGAGTAGCTGTGCACACGCACGTGCATATTGCAGCGCTCTGCCTTTACGCGCCTTTCGGTGGCAAGAGCACTCCTCTGCCGCTCCTTGAGGATCTCTGCTCCTGGCGTCCTGGATGCAGAACGATGATCATTACCACATCTGGACGGAGGTACGTCACGTCTTTATTACACTGACTAGTTCCAGGTTTTATTCTTTCAGGCGATGAGGGCCTGCTTTCATTTAGTGAAGTCCCATTGGCTGCGGCAAAAATGTGACGCCTTGAGCCCTAGTTTTGATCGGAACTAACAGGTCTTTTCCATCTCTTGTGCCTTTCCCCAGGGGCAGCATTTTAGAAAAACTGGACAGTGGGGGCACAATTGTGTCAGCATCTATTATTATGTGTCAGCATCTATTATTATTATATGATATCTTCCAAAGTCTTGGGGGGGAGGGGCAAACCAAGCTTGGGGGAAGCAACTAGCTCCTTTGCCCCATAATAAATAACACCCCCGCCTTTCTCCCAGGATTCTGAGATAAGCAGGCTCAGAGCAGAGTCTGGAGGGAGCAGTTACTCTGGAGTAGTCCCTCTGCGTCAACCAATTCCCTGTGTGCCCCACTGCCACATCTGCACCAGTTGAAGCCACAGTGCCTGCATATAATGTAAGCTCCTCCAGGGCAATGGGGGGAGACACGTGACTGGAGCACCACACTATGATACTTTCTGGGAGTTGAGATGTATTTGGCAGTGTGAGGAGTTTTACCTAGTTGTAATTGTATTCTGTGGCAGTTTGGGGATATGTCTGTGTCAATTCCATTTTGGTTTTGTGAATGCCTGTTGTAACGTCTACCTCTTTTATGAATGTAATCTTTAGTGTGGCTATTTCTGTAGCAGGAACTTGGCACCGAAAGCAGAGACTATGTTTGGGAAGCTGTGACAGAGCAGTCAAACTGACCTTAGCATGTGACAGTCTTGTAGCCAGTTACAGCAACATGTAGAGACATAGACCAGGTATAATCGAGGAAGCTAATTATATACAATATTTATGCCATATTCACATATCTAAGATTTCAATACGAGTAAAATCAAGTGTAGTGCAGAGGTTACCTTCTATTATTTGTGTCACATTTATTTATTACAATGTTGCCGCATTTCTAAATCACTTTGTGGTGACAGCCAAGCGGGGACATTTCTGGGGACAGGTTATTGCTGGGGACAGAGCACCTAAATCAGGGACTGTCCCTGGAAATCAGGGATGTCTGGTCAGTCTACTGTTGGGTCCAGAAATATAACAGGCACCATTACACAAACAGCAGCTATGCTGCTGTTTTGTTAATCTAGATCCAAATTTTTGTGTTCTGGCCAAAAGTATTCGGCGAATTCATGTCGAATTCACAAATAGTTTTGGCTCATCCAACACTCCATTTTTCATCTGAAAATTTTTGCCCAGCTCTTCTCAGGAATCCCTTGCTCAAATGACATCAAATGCGGACAACTAACACTATCCAGTACCCCTGTAAAGTTCAGAAAATTTCAAGAGAATCTGAATAAGCATGTGGATTTTAAGAGCACTTAGAAGAGTCAGCCTTTAAACAGAAAGCTCTGCTTAGTAGAGATGGTGTTCTGCTATATTACATCCTAACATTTTGTTTGTTATTTTGTAAATGGACATTACGTATTGGAGAGGCATGGCAGGCATCTGGCACGGTTGCTGACAGAAGTGACAATGCCATATTGTACCTGGTGTAAATAGACCCTGAGTTTCAATCATTGGTATTGAAAAGGAACAATTCAAAATGAAGTTCTCTCACCATAACCAGTTTGAGGAGGTCAGCAGCATTACCCTTCTCTTCCTCTGTTCTTGGTTCTTTAATGATCATCTCTTGCATCTCATCTTCCTGTTTCAGGATGTAGTCTATGTATTCCTAGTGAAACAGTGAATAATGGATGTGGGAGATGCAACTGTGTGTTTTACAGAAGTTAACATAATAGACGCTTATATGGAGGAGAGTTTACTTACCAGTATATGGAGTGTATATTGCCTCTGAAGATTTACACTATCAGGGTCAAGAAACTATATTGAAACTCTGTATGTCAGAGGAGTCTTTATGCTTACAAGTTCAGTTAGACGGAAAAGTGGGGACCATACATAGGACTATGCTCACATCCCTATCCAGATGGCAAGCTACATACAAGGATACATGAACAGGTATGGCCTGCAACCATTCCATTTCCTTTCCATTCTTCTATACCTCTTTGAATTCCAAAGAAATGGGAAGGAGAAGGGAAAGCCTATGCCCTCTCCTCTAGCTCTTGGCTGGGTTCTGACCAAGTGAGTCTGTAGCTTAAAAATTCTTCTATATCAAAATAACTTTTCTTCGAACATAAGTAGTTTTAATTTACCTTCTCATGACTGATGGTGGGGATCTACTGAGACAAATGTCTAAAGAGAAATATTGTCTTTGCACTTGTACTTAGGATCATGTTCTCTGCTCTACTCCACAAATGCAGTTCTGTTCTATCTGTGACGTCTCGCAAAGAATTAGTGGTAAAAAGTGCTTCTCATGGGGAGGAGGGGACGTTGTCACTTGTCAGTGGGAGAATTGTGTGATTCCTCCCTGAGACAGGTGATGGCTAGAGACCTGAGATGGAGAGGAGGTGCACTTGGAGAACCTAGGAGGTGTCAGAGGTACAGTTAGCCCAGTAACTGTGACACAACCGATGGAGACTAAAGGTGCAGGGTGGACCTCTCAGGTACATCTATAGATGGGCCACCCCTCACTCATAAGAATGGCTGATAACTTGCATTTCAGAACTCCATAGTCACCTTTGACCCTTGGTCTGCATTTCAGATAACCTTCGATTAACTGTTAAGGGCACCTATTACGTAAACTGCATGTGTTTATGGGACTGCAAACTATATTAGCTCAGTTCATAGTATATAGAGGTGTGATGATTTGGGGAATCAGTCTATGTAAAACTTATAAATTCTGGCTGATGTTATGAAATTGTTGAATCATGGAATGGCTCTGTGTGTTTGTGGAATCCGCCATTTACTGATGTCTGTGCCAGACCATGGACAACAGTCGTTAAACCTTAAATGGATGCCTGTTTAGGTTGAAACACCTTGGGACAGTAGGTTGGCTGAGGCTAGGAGAAGCTAGTCCCTCCAAGTCCTCTGAAAGGAGTGGAAGTGGAAAATCCATAGCAGGAGCGGAACAAAGGAACCAAATGATGGTAGGGGGACATATAAACTCAAGTTCCAGAGGGGTAGCCGTGTTAGTCTGTACAAAGCAAAAACAACGAGAGTCCTGTAGCACTTCAAAGACTAACACATTTAATTTCTGCAGCTATAAGCTTTTGTGGGCTGACGAAGTGGGTTGCAGCCCATGAAAGCTTATGCCTGCAGAAATGAAATATGTTAGTCTTTAAAGTGCTACAGGACTCTTGTTGTTTTTGATATAAACTCAAGAGTCTCACTGAGACAGTTGCAGGAAGCTTTGAGAGAGTGGAAGAGATGGAGAGTCTTTCTTAGCAGGGGGGTGCAATTCAACTGCAGGACCAGCCAAGGCCAAGGAAAGTTAGCTGACCTACAGAAGTTGCCATGATTCTGAAGAGAAACCACGAGCTGCAGAAGAATCCCAGATACCTCAGAAGACTCTACCCCAAACCCAGAGTAGTGAGGAGTTCTATGTATTTCTTGAGCTACTAAGTAAAGAATATGGTGTTTTAGAATCCTGTGCAAAGTCCATCTGTATGTCTGCTGACTTTCACTACTGCATGCCCCTGAAGAGGTAAACTGTAAAGCTGAAGTTTACGCCTTCCGTTGGACTTCCGCAGAACATGCAAAAACTGCTGCAGAAGGTTGGGGGGAAATAGCACCTAAGCCCTGAAACAAATGCTATCGGGCCCCCACTGCCAAGAGGCATCAGACACTGGAAAGGCTCAGAGTCAGGGACAGTGCCTAAACTGTGCTCAGCACCAGCAAACTGAGACCACTTGGGATTCAGTATTTTTTAATCGCCTCAAAGCAGTCTGGTGAGTGACCAGGGGGAAGCTCAACCAGATCTGTGACAAAAGATACTGTTATTTCATGTCTGAAATAAAAATTGATCACATGAAATGTAAACTTCTCTAAAGTTATTCAATTTATTCTGTGGGGTCTATCTCCCCACCAACAGGCACTCAAGAGTCTCATTAACAAAGAGGGGAGGTCAGCCCGTACATCTGGGGTAAGAAGAGAGCTGGTGTAGGATTTGTTTTATTTGTTAAAGGGGCTGCACTGTGTACATATCCTTGGTCCGAAATTTAACATTTATAAATGGAAAACAAATTAAAGAATAAAAAAACCCCAAATATGAATAGAATTTTTAAAAATTCCAATTAAAAACATTTGTCTTGGCATTCACGCATTCCTCTTTGATATTGTGAATAAAAATGACAACACTCTGTGCAGCTAGAAAGTCAGTATAAATGAAAGTGAAACAGGCCAGTCTAGTTCTGCTGCTGAAGCTGAGTGAAATGTGAAAAGTTATGAAATAGTCTAAACAACTATTTGATTTTCAGCATTGTTTCAATGACAATATATGTTGTTATTAATAATAGAGGGAAGATTTTTTAAAAAAAGAATTTTATGTGGTTTCCGTTAAGTGATTTTTTTCTAGTAGAAAGTATTGTCTGAATGACAGCTAGAAAGACTGGGGTCTTATGTTTATTCCCAGAAAAAGTACAGCACAGGCACAAAACTTTTCCCATAAAACAATTTGTGTCCATGTGGCTCAGCCCTGACACAGCTTTCTCTTCACTGCTAAAAAATTTGTTTTTACATTGGAGTGACTAATGAGTGAGCTAAACTGAGGAAAAGAAATAGTGAAAATAAGGCACTTTAGTTTTACTGTGAAATAAACTAGGCAAGTCAGCACCATACCCTGTCTGGGGTTAATATCTTTTATATTTATATGTATGTAAATTTATATATTTGTGCAGGGATTATAGGATTCCAGGTAACTGACAGCTGTTGTCTCAGGGGTGTGTGAGAAATACACACTACTTGATTTGCCAGCAAATTTCTGTTTACTGAGAGAATGAACTATGACTGCATTACCTTGAGGGACAGCTGCAGCTTGTGTCTCAGCTCATCACTGACTGGCTCGTACTGGATCAGTTGACGGATTTGTAGCACATTAGGGCATTTTAGTACAGGTGCTGGAGAGCCAGTCAGCTCTTTGGATCCTATGCACAGACCCTTCCAAATATGTGTGCCAAATGGTGGACCTGGAATCTTCCTCTGAACACAATCAACAACAAGCAAACAGAGCATGACATTATTTATTAGACTGACATGGAAGTTCTCAATAAGTCAGAAAGCAAGGTTGTAGATATACTTACATGATAATGCATCCTGCTCAAAAAGCAAGGATTGCAACTTGGCTAAATAAAGTCAGAGACTGAATTTCAGGCTAGGGTGTTTCTTAGCCCAGGATTTATAGTTATGACCAAGTTCACATGGCAGGCTCTCAAGTTGTTATGATTATGCTGAAATGTAGAAACATGACCCAAACCCCAAAGTTCGGATCCAAATACTGACCTCCCTCAAGGTCAGCGGTGTTTGGATTTCAAAGTTTTGGTTTACAAAGATGGGAGCAGGTGCAAAGTTTGAATCCAAATCTGATTTACCCTAATCTAATTATAACTGTAACCAGTGAAGTCAGTGGACAGTGAACTTCTGTGTGTTGCATGCTTATTACATTAACCCATCCTAATCTTATCAAATGTTAGCCTAATTTAATCTAATCTAATCAGTATTTTCTGATGAGGATGCCTTCTGGATTGTTTTAAAGAGACAGGATGGATGGCTAAAACATGGGATTGATGAGATCAGAGTTCTGTTTCTGGCTCTGGGCTGGACTCACTGGGTGACCTATATCAACTCACTAACTCCTTTATGGGTCAGTTTTCCATCTATCAATTGGGAATAATATATTTACCTACTGCATATAAATGTGAGGTTTAATTAACTCAAGTACATGAAGTGCTTGGAAATTGTCAAATAGAAGTACATAAAGTGAGTTCCTGTGTTATGCAAGAGGTTAGATCACATGATCACAATGGTCTCTTATGGCCTTATAAATATATGAACCCAATCTACAAGTGATATGTGCAAATAATAAATATAATAGTTAATAATAGAGAAATATCAATGCCTAATAGCAAAACAGGAAGAAAAAAGAATTTTGAAAGATTTGTACCTCAAGTGGAGGAAATGTATCCCAGTTCCGGGACTGGAGGTTTGGAGGAACAATATTGGATGATTCTCTCTTCATTATCCAGGGACAAGTTTCCGTCAATGGACGGAGAACAGTAATACTTAGAACACCTGGGTCAAAAACATTTCAATAAAAGTAATTATGCATCCAAAATGGATGAAGAATTTGATGGAGGGTTTTGAAATCTTCATATGAAAAGACTTACATAAATATAAAGCATATTATTACAGGGCTGTGAAAATGAATGCAAGAATGTGATACTGATGGACAATATTGACAAAAGAGACAATACTGGATCACAATGCGACTGCAATCTAGATAGATAATATTGGATTAGGATCACTCAAACTTTGCCAAGTCTAAAACTGCATTTGCAGCTTGCCAGGAGTCTCAGGGCTACATCTGATTTGCATATTATGGAGTGTAGTGTAAATGATCTCATTTTGAGTAAGGAGATGCAGACCATAAAAAAACTACAGAATCAGCATTGCACCATCTTGAGCTGCATACGGAACTCTTACTTCCTCAAGCTGCACTTCCATATTCAACGTAAGGATTGTTGTGAGCTGCATTTTATCCTATTTTACATTTCACTTTCAGACACAGTTTGGCTACCGTTAGAGAAGTCATTAATTACTTGTAATTGTTACTCTCTGATGAATTCTAGCTTTACAAAAAAACCCAAAAAACTTACAGGTGTCTTAATTATCACATCTTCAACAGTGATGCAGTTTTCAGATCATTCTTAAAGTTTTCCTCTCCTACCAGACCAAAAATCCACTTAGCCCTACATTTGCTGCCTCATACACTACATTAGAAATTTACATCACTCAGAAGTTTTGACACAATGATACAATCTTTCATAAGCATATAAGAACAGCAAAGTCCCACTGCCAATATAGCAAAAATAGCAAAGCTAGTGGTGGGAAGGCCCTAAGAGTTTGAAGTCTGAAGAAGCCTCCTAAAATCTGGATTCTTATCTGAACCTATAGAGGCCAGCATCAGGCTCCCCATAGCTAATGGTAGCCATCATTCTAGGTGGACGCCCAGGGGCTTGCTAACCGCAGAGAGAATGCTGAGGGTGACCAGCAGGCCGACTTCCTCATCTGGCAATTTCATGGAACATATCTTGTCTCCCCTCCTGAACTTCCCACTTCTACCCATCTGGTTCTTTTGATGTGTTCCCCTTTCTCTTTCCCTCTTCCTCTTTCCCATGCCAGTGGCAGTTTTATTGATGTTATTCAATTTAGCTACTGAGGAACTACTTATTTTTGGTGGAAGCAACACTTCAAATTGTGTAAAACCTGATAGGGTGAGTAGTGGGATGGCTGTTCCTCCCTAGATTAGCCATTGGGAGAACTGTACCGTTATTTTACTGCTTAAAGCAGTCATTTTGTCATTTTATTCTCCACATCAAGGGGGTACTATATATATTTCCCTATCTGGCTTGTTTATATGTTATTTCTTTAGTGAAGGTCTGCCCCCTTCAGACATTTCCCATAGCTTGTTCACTAGGACTGGCACTGTGTCCTGGTTATTCATTTCACAAAAGCCACTCTATAGCCTTCAGAAAATAGGCACTTTCAGTGACTACCTTGGACCTACAGGTAGAAGGCCCCATATGCTATTAATAATCCCTGTCCCAGTCATGTCATTCAATGTCCTTAACACCAAATGTATACAGGGGGTTCCTCATATAGCAAAGAGCAAATTTGCAACGGTCATTTTTCTCCACGCATAGATACAGTTGGATGATTAAACTAACAAGAGACAAATCTGGAGGATGAGCACAGTGGGGAACAGCACTTTCCATTTTCCTACATAAAAAAGAATTTTGAGTGTTCTGCCCTAACTATTTTAATTATTTCTAAATTGGGTTGGCAAAAAGAAAATGAAATATCCTTACCTGGACATTCTTGTACGGGCTCCTGCAAGACTGCAGTAGCTGGATCGCCATATGCCAAAGCAAGGTATTCTTCTATGTCACTGTTCCGAAGGAGTTCAGTCCCTGAACCATCAGCATACACAATGAAGAACCTATGCAACAGCCGCACAAGTCTGATTAGTTCCAGATTACATTAGAATCACACGTGATTGTTAAGGAAAGAACATTGTAATGGCATAAGGAGAAAGTGGAAATTCAAGATGGTGGCATCAAATAACTAAACAAGGACCACTAAATACAGAACACAGGAGTCTATAGATTCATAGACTCTAAGGCCAGAAGAGACCATTGTGATCATCAAGTATCATCCTGTGTAGTACAGGCCATAGAATGTCCCCAAAATAATTCCTAGAGCATAACATTTAGAACAACATTCAATCTTGATTTAACAATTTTCAGTGATGGAGCATCCACTATGACCTTTGGTAAGTTCTTTTGATTAATCCCTCTCACCATTAAAAATGTAATCCTTATTTCCTAGCTTTAGAATTTGTTTAGCATCAATTTCTAGACTTTGGTTATACTTTTCTCTGCTAGATTGAAGAGCCCATTATTAAATATTTGTTTCCCATGTAGGTACTTACAGACTGTAATAAAGTCACCCCTTAACCTTCCCTTTGTTAATAGATTGGGCTCCTTCAGTCTATCACTATAAGGCATGGTTTCTAATCCTTTAATCATTCTCATGGCTCTTCTCTGAACCCTCTCCAATTTATCAATATTCTTCTTGAATTCTGGATACCAGAACTGGACACAGTATTCCAGCAGGAGTTGCACCAGTGCCAAATACAAAGGTAAAATAATCTCTTTACTCCTACTCGAGATTCCTGTTTATGCATCCCATGATTGCATTAGCTCTTTTGGCCACAGCATCATGCTAGGAACACATGTTCAGCTGATTATCTACCACGAGTCCCAAAACTTTTTCAGAGTCACGGCTTCCCAGGATAGACTTCCCAATCTTGTAAATATGGCTTACATTCTTTGTTCCTAGATATGTTCATTTGCATATAATTGTATTAAACACATATTGTTGGCGTGTGCCTAGTTTACCAAATGATTTAGATCGCTCTGAATCAGTGGCCTGTCCTCTTCATAATTTACCACTCTCCAATTTTATGTCATCTGTAAACTTTACCAGTAATTATTTTATGTTTTCTTGCAGGTCATGGATAAAGATGTTAAATAGTGTAAGGCCAAGTACCAATCCCTGTGTGGTATGTTCAGTTTACCTGGGGGCATGTTCACCATATGTGACAGGTGTATGAACTTCTGTAGGTATAGTTGCTAAGCTCCCATCTTCCTCACCAGCAGAATCAATGCTGGGAATGAACACAGATGTGCTGCCATCAGCCATGACCTATGATGGGAAATACATACAATCATTTGGGCTATGTAATCTTTTAAAAACAGGAATATGCTACTAAGTCCAGATGTGAGCTAGCACAATTGTTTCATGCTGGGCAGCTAAATGTTCATGGTAATGGGAGTATGAGTGTCAGAGATAGACAAAATAAATGTTTTCGGCTAAGTGCTCCATTTCAGGAATCCTAACCCTAAGTGCCAATGCATAACTAATACTCAGGGATTTTAACATAGACATTTATGGCCCTATTTACAAAGAAAGGTGTTTAAGTTCCACCTTTACTGTATGCAGTTGCATGTACAAATGTGTACCTACATACAAGGTATACATTTGTGAGTCAAACCAGCTAGCTGCATACTTACACAGGTACTGATATACTCATGCAATTATTTATTTTCACTTTCATGGAAATATATAGTGAGAATAATTTAGGCATCTACTTTGCAAAATGTAGTTCCCGATAAGCCCATGATAATAATGATTAGAATTTCTTATTAAATTATTAAATAATTAAAATATACACGAGTGTCAGGTAATTAAGTAAGAAATATTGTCCAACATTTTAATTTCTATGTGCATATCAATATGATGCCACATAATAGAATTTCTGTTTTTTCAGTTTGTTTTTTTAAAAACATAGGAAATCAAACACACAAAACTACATTAAAAGTACATTATTAAGGTTGTAAAGTCATGCATTCCGAAGTCAGGAAACGCCAGAATTAAGGTTGCTAATGCAATCTTGATTTGCCCTTCGCTCCCTTTTGCATATACATTATGACACAGTCTTTAATTATATGACCGTATATTATATTTTCCACATGACCTCTGTCTCATTCAGTGCACAGAATGGACCTACTCTGGGGTGAATCAGGATTGTGCAGAATGAAGGAGGTTGTCACCTGTAGAAACGCTACATCATTTGTCGTAGAAATTTGAAGATATGTTGTGAATGAGGCAGCAGATTGCAAGAAGAGAGAAGGTCTCCTGGTTAAGGCAGTTGATGATGCTCTCAGAACTGGATTCTATACCTGTCTCTGCCTGTGTGAAGCTGGAGTAATTTAAACCACACCTGGGCTCCACTACCAACCCCTAAAGAGGGACAATGATGGGGAGCCTAGTTGGAGGGAGATCCTGAAATTATGAGGTTTGGACCACAAGACCCAGACCCAAGGGGAAAGTCCTGAATCCCTTGCTGAATTCTAAAGACTTCCCCATTATCAGACTCTTTATATGTACTTGAAAGTGTGATCTGACTGGAGGGCTGCACCACGGAAAGGACAGACCACTGCAGGGCAGAGCTGTAGTAATGAAATAGAATACCTGGGAGGAAGACAACCCACCACATCCCTGCCTGAGCCCTATGTGGCACTGGCAGTGAGTGTTCCCTTTCACAGGGCTGTGTTAAGCTAGCACAGGAAACCGGAAAAATAAAAGCTGGTTGCAAACCTAACTATAGATAAGATATTGCAAGAAAGAGGTCACATGTGGACACACACCACCACTTAGCACCACACTGGGAGCACTAAACCAAGTCAGAAAAAAAATACCTCCTGCTTAGTAGCCAACATGACTTCCTACCCCTTAGATGCTGCTGCATGGACTTGCATCCATGTACTAACCTAGCTCAAATCCACCTAGTCTGGAAGATCAGAAAGGATCACAACACAAAGCAGTATGACTCTAGAGATTGAATTACACCGTTTACATCTAGTTTTGCTTTACTGAGTTTAAGTTAAAATATTTTGGTGGGGTTTTGTAAGAAAATGCTCAGTATCCTTTCCCCTCTTCAGACCCCAACTCTTGTAGCTACTTCCTTTGCCTAGAATAGTGCAACAAGTCGCATTAATCAATGTGACTTTACAGATCTGATGCAGCTGCAGACCAAGGGTTCATAGGTGCTGGAACCAGGGGTGCTGCTGCACCCCCTGGCTTGAAGTAATTTCCATTGTATACAGGGTTTGCAGTTTGGTTCAATGGCTCTCAGGACCCCTACTATATACATTGTTCCAGCACCACTAAACGGTCTTATTCTATGTGACACTTCTTGCCCCAAAAGTCACTTCCAGACGGTAGTCCACTCTATTCTGAGGTACCATATGCAGTGCCCACCTACTGTGACAATTGGTTGTCCAAGCTGCCCATAGTATTAATACTATAGGGCTACAAGGCTCTCCATTTACAAAGTGGGTAAAACTACTCAAACACAAAACACAAACTTTCACTTCATACTTTATATTTTACCTTAAAAAGGTTTCCTTCAGGATCCAGCACCTCACAGATAACATTGGAGGTGTGTTTCAAAACGTATCTCCCTGCTTGTTTCTCCTCACGGTTGCAGAGAAGCTGACTTTTATTGAAAATCTCATGGGAATAAACTGCTGAACAATCATCATCAATGAAAAGGCAGCCGTTACCGGAGGGTAGTACCTGCAGTAACAAGAGGAGAGGAGGTTCAGCTGTCAATGGTTGATTGGCTGAGTTTAGAAGTAGTATGAAAATTAACAACCTTTGAATTCAGGAAGAAAAATCCAATCCAGACCTTTAATATTTAAGTATCCTGTTTGGAGGGAGTGGAGAGGGAAACGGAAAAACTAAGCCTATGATGTAGGCTGACGTTAGTCTGTGCAATATTTTAAACATTAATATTTTGGATATGAGAACAATTTTGAAATGGCATCCGAAGTAAATGGGAATCTACGGAGTTGTGAAGTTTGACTAGAGGTAGAGTGGCCACATTCTCCACAGTTGGAATTTGGATAGAATGTGGAAAGGCCATAGAGAAGGGAGTTATGATAGCTAGGGTAAGAGGAGACAAAGGCAGGGATGAGGAGGGAGTTCAGAACACATAAACACATACATTACACTGTTATAATCTTAGACAAATGCTCACCTGATATGTTCCCTGTGGCTTTGCTATAACAGATGTTCCATCTCCAAAGATAGTACAACAGGTGCTGTCTTCACAGTTTGTTATAATGGTAGCAAAGTCAGGATTCTCCACTCGTATACATTTTACTTTCCTTCTGATGGTTTGTGGGGATTCACCTAGGAATGAACACAGGTTAGCCACACCAGACAGGAGGACATGAACTGTAGGAAAATCTATGTCTCAGTTTCCTTATCTCTCACAGGGCTGGACCTTTAGCTCTTTCACGAGGCACCTTGATGAACTCTTCTCTATAAAAATTCCTTTAATTAAAGGCAACTGCTCTTATGTTCTCAACGCGATCTTCAGGCTTAGGATTCTTTTAGATTCTGCACTGTATTGGACATCCAAGTAGCTACAATGGCAAAAAACCTCACTACCATTTACGGCTTGCCAGAAGATTATGCATAGTCCTATCAAATGAAGACCTAGCCACAGTAATTCATGCATTTGCAACATTTAAGCTATACTATTGAAGTTCTTTATATCTGGGAAGGAAGCCCCATGCTGTAAGGAATATCTAGTTTGTTCAGAATGCATCAGCCTACCTGCTCAACAACACAGGTCACAGGAAACACATCATCCTGACATGCTGTTCTCTGGACTGGTTCCCTTTGAATATAGAATCCAGTTCAAGATCACTGTCCTGATTTTCAAAGTCCTACATAGTCTCGTCTACCTGAGTAACCATGTCTCCCTTTGTGACCAGAACCTCCCACTACATTCCACTAGAACAATGTTACTGTCAGCCAGTGGGGGTTGGCACTTGACCCTGAGAGCAAATGGAGCAAAAGGACACACAGCCAGAAGGAATATGAATAACCATTAGCCTCACTGCATTCAGAGACAAATGTAAACCCCATCTCTTTGCACCTAGGCTTTCCCACAATAGTACCCTCATTCTCACAGATTCAGTAATTTAAAAATCAAACATATTCAGTCTGCTTTTTGGTAACAGTGAAGAAAGAGAGGGATTTTTAAAAAAATAATGGGAGGTATGCGGCTACTACCACAGTGACGGATGTGGTACCTGGATGGATGGATGGATGGATGGAGGAAAGACCTGTTTGTTACCTCTCTTTTGCCACAATGAAGTCCATTATGACAAGTACTGAAGAAAGAAGGTCCAAAGAAGCCCATTCTAGACCAACTGAGGTATCAGATTCATTGTGTAGGCCATACATAGAAACCTTTGGTCAGAAAATCTATTGTTTATGTTGAAAGATTCCTGTTTTACAAGGTAAAGGAGAGGGAAATGCTCCATTTTTGATTTTACCTATTTCTTCATTATCCTCAGATACAAAAGGTTCCTCATAATCTTGATAAAATGTGGTGATTCTAGTACCATCAGCATGATCCACTATCTTGGTATCATCCATCTTCTGAACCATTACCACCTTGTCTTCTCGCATCATCATAACCTGGAAGGGTAAAAGAATACTGGTTTCCACTGGCTCTCTGCTACCACTGTGACAGCTGTATCAATAATATATTAGATAGATAAGATAAGATACTAAGATATTTCACATTTGACAAAGCTAAGCCAACACAATTTTGTACAGCTCAGTAGTCTGAAAGTTCACAGTTTTTCTGAATCTAATACCTGTGTATTTTTAACAGTATAATATTAGAGATCTAAGGAAACATATCCAAAGAACAAATCCTATGCCATGTGTAACATTTATGCTATCAGTCAGATCTTTAAACTCAATAGCATAGAACCATGATATTAGAATAGCAGTACCATTCCATTAACTGGGTCGGTTGCCTGATAAGTTAACAGTGGCTTCAGATCCATTCTGTTTACTCCTTTAGTGCCCACTTGAATGCCTGATGGAGTGGTTGTTATCCAGGTGCCTGACTGGTTGTCAGGTTGTAGCACAGTAGGCAGGGAGTCCTGAACAGCAGATTCAGACAACTCAGACTTGGCTGGTACAGTGCTTCCCTTGTGTCCACCCTTTCCTGTAAGAACAGAAACAAACACCTATTGGTCTAGGTTGGTGTAATATGTAGCACAGGGGTTCAAATGATGTGTCAGTAAATTATAAACTTTCCTGGAGTATCAAAACAGGACATTACAAAATAAAAACCACAGCTTGCTGAAACGTGTAAAGTGTGGCTGGAAGCCCAACTGAGGTCAAGAAATCCTGAAATGTGGTCTCACTTGCTTTCTCTGTCTCTGCAGGATGAAAACAAAGTTGATTTTCTACAGGCTTTTACTGCTGGTGACCTCTGTCAACAATTTCTATTCATGTACTCTCAGATAAGACCCTAGTAAAGTATAAGTTAATGTTATGATTATGGGTAATTATTTTGAGCTGTATTCGGAGGTCCTTACTCAGTTGTTACTAAGCCCTTACTTAGACAAACACCCGTTGACTTCAATAGGAGTGTCCCTGAATAAGAACAGAGTAAAAACTGAGTAAAAGGCAAATAAGGGCTCCAGGATTTGGTATTACCAAAGGTATGAAGATTTACTTTAATATACTTTGTATTGGGTCACTCTGCTACTGGTGAACTCATATATATGTTTTTATTTGTGTGTTTTCTTCCACATTAGGAGAAAAAGAAATGACTGGAGAGAAAGAGGAGAAAATGTTTATGAAGGTGACAAACTTGAGAATTATTATAACACTTAAGTGCAGGTAAAATAGCATATTCTTGACAATGACAGAACTTTCAGGCTGCAGAAAAACTTTCTCTGCTGGGTGTGATCTTGCTAAAATGCCATAATTCCAGCTGAAACACTTAGAGATTAACACTGAAAATGCTACCTTTTTTAGTGCTGATCTCAGGAGAAGCCTCTGCTTTTGGCAATGATTGGATCTGTAGGCTGCTCTCGACAATGGATGATGGTGTACTAACTGCAGGTGATGCTGGTAGAACAGGGCCAGAATCGGGACTCCTGATCACTGTGCCATCAGGAAATAGAATCTAGAGGAAAAGCAAAGCAGTTTCTTTGTGTTAAAATAATTTCAAATAACAGAAAGAACATAAAGCAAATAAAATGTTCAAATGAAAATAGTAGATAGTGGAGAAAAAGATGAAAGAAGCCCTCAGAGCGAGTGTAGGAGATAAAGATCACTAATCACAAAAAGATGGGCTCGATAATTGTAACAGCACAAGCTTATAATAAACAGTGGTTCTATTTAGTTACATGGTGATATCAAAATAAAAATTGACCATTCTACTGAAATTGTTGATGTTTGCTGAGTTTTTTTGTAAGCCATTTTTTCCAAACCTGCTAGCTCATTTGTATCATTGTACTTGGTCTTTGTTCAAGAACGGGTCGTTTCCAGCACTGGAGTATCTAATTTTTGCCATGATAGAAGCTCTTGGAGAAAGAAACAATTATGTACTCACAGTAAATGTGGTTCTTCTTGAGAGACTGTCCACATATCTTCCACTCGTGGTACATGTCACAGTGTGCTGGCCTCTTTCCAAAGAGATGGGCCCAGTCCCACTTAACTTGCCTCCCCAGGTGGAGAAAATAAAGATTGTCATGTGATAGGTGGGTCATGTGACTATATCAGGCCTCTGCAGTATAGATAAGAGAGGCTTCAGGAGCAGAACAGAGTCACAAGGCAATCAGAGGTCTGCCCAGAAGTGGAGGTCTTGGATCATCTCCGGGGAGAAAAGAAGGACTTCAGATAGCAAGGCTTGCAAGTTGCTGTTTGAGACGGAGCAGGGAAAGACTCCAGGTGGAAAAGCCCCGGGAATGGCTGCTTGATAAACAGCAGGGGAAAACTCAAGGAAGGTTGCTCAAGAAGCATCCCAAGAAGAGGACAGAAGCGAATCAAGAGACTGGGACTGAATAAGAGCCTGAGGAGTGGCACACAATACCAAAGTTCAGGATATTAACTTTGTCTTGTGGTGCTGGACATTATTTGGGACCCTGAGGGGCTGCTCAAAGGGAGTTTTGTTTTCATTTTCAACTTTCTGTTAATAAACCAGCCCCACTAAGAGATGTTATTAGACAGAGAAAGCTTCTGTGGGGTTATTGAGGAGGCCAAAAGGGGAAACTGGCAGCAGTGAGCGTGAGCACAGACTAGGTTGGGGTTGGTGATATGCTGACAATGCACACATGTTCCATGAGCTCCAGATTGGAATATTCTGCCCAGCAGTTTCTGTTGGGTTATACTTACGTCCTGAGTGTCCTTGTGCCCTATGCTGAAAGCAAAAAGAGCAGGGGAACCCCAACTGCCACTCAATTACTTTGCCAATACAGAATCCAGATGTTATAGGGACTTCATGGGGCAGGTCACAACATATCTATGGACAACACATGTCAAAGAATCATAGTTACTGTAAAGTAAGTAACTGTTTCTTCTTCTTCAAGTGCTTTCCCATAAATAATCCACTCTTGGTGACTCACAGGCAGTGACATCATATAAGGAAGTGGGTGTTCAGAGTCCACTGAAACAAAGATTGCAGAACAGAAGAAGCGTCAGATCTAGATGCTCCATTAGGGAATGTATGGACTGAAACCCAAATAGTTGCTTTGCATATCTCTGAGATGGGTATGTTTCTCAAGGAAGCTGCAGAAGCTGTCTGAGCCCTTGTGGAGTGGTTCGAATCTACGCTAAGAGATCTAAGCTAGTTAGATGGTAATAAGTCTTGATGCAGTCAGACACCCATTTGGAAAGACTCTGGGTCAAAATAACTTGGCCCTTGTAAAATGAATGAAATCTTGGGAAGACTCTAAATGGCTTGGTCCTATGCAGATAGATTGATAATGCTGTAAGGACATTCAGAGTGTGTAGCCTAAATTGTTGTTTCAGGAGGAAAACTGGTAAATGGATCATTTGGTTCAAATGAAAATTGGTGATTACCTTAGGCAGGAATGTGGGATGGGACCTAAGAGTCACCTATCCCTAGGGAATATTGTACAGGGAGGGCTTTCCATAAGCGCTTGTATTTCCGCAGTTATTCGGGCTGATGTAATTGCCACTAAAACACTTTTTACTCTTGAGGGAACTCTGTACCAAAAAATTAAAAATACTGCTCACAACATTTTAAAATTCTGCAAAATTCTGCCTATTTTATTTGTCAAAATAACACATTATAATCACACCATTTTCAATTATTTTGGTAATTTATTTCAAAAATACCTGTCAGTAAGTATGTCTGTACCATTACAGACAACAAAAAAGATTCAAGAAATGTTTTTTGACAAATAGATTCCTCACTAGGCATATTAGCAGATCTATATGGCTCCATAGCAATCGAGAGGGACAGAGTCTTGCACACACGCCCAGCCTTGCCTCTTGGATTCAGGTGTGGGGCAAGTGGGTCAGCCTGGCAGGAGCCAAGTATGGAGGGGCTTAGTGTGAGGGGGGATCCAGGTGTTGGGTGAAAGGGCTCTGTGTGGGGCAATCTGGGTGCAGGCAGCTTGGTGGGGGGTCTGGGTATTGGGGGGATTGGGATACACAGGGGCTCGTTGGGAGATTCCCAGGTGGATGGAACTCAGACACAGTAGAAAAACCATGAGGAGAAAAGCAACATGGGGAACTCTGACTCAGGCTGCAGGTGGTAAGAAGGAACTGAGAAGGGTTGGGGAGGTGCCAGCCTTATATAGTCTCAGGTGGGGTTACAAGGAGGTATAGAGCATGAGCACCACTCTTCACAGATACTGATGCAGAAAAAAATCTCTGGCTCTTGGTGTGCTAGGTGCCAACATACCCGAGTGGAATACCCATCTGCAACCACTCAAAGAGAGATTGTAGGTAGGCAGAATATATCAATTTATCTCAGGTACTTATACTGTAGTATCTGAAAACCTTGTCATCTTTAATGTATTTATCCTCACAACGCCACTGTGAGGTAGGGAAATACTATTATCCTAATTTTACAGATGGGAAATGGAGCCACAGGAAAACTAAGTGACTTGCCCAAGGTCACATAGGAAGTCAATGATGGACTAGAGAATTCAACCCAGGTTTCCCACCACTTAGGCTAGCCCTCTTGCCACTGGACAATTCAACATATAATCTGGACAGGAAAGAAACACTGTACTATTACAGAAATATCAAAAGCAGTATTCTTGAAATGACATTGTAAAGAATCTCTCTGGGGCACCTCCATAGCTGGACTGGGGCCCCTCACCATGCCCAGTTTTCACCATGGGGTTGGCCTACTACAGGCCACAGCCTCTTAATCCTAGTCATGGCTCCACCCTGTGGGCCTGCTTACTTTCTTTCCAGTTGAGTGAAATGCAAAAGTTCAGGTCAACACAAAAGAAGCCACTCATGGGGTCGACAAAAAGGGGGGGAGGGAAAATTCCAAGGCACAGCCTTATTTCAGGGGTGCCTGAGTAGTAGCATTGTTGGAGTCCTTATGGCTGGGCAGCTGAGTCAGTAACTTCCTCTCAGGGTTGCCCCTGGAGACTGCTGGACTCCTTGCAGAACTGGGGGCAGTTCTGGCATGAGGGTTCCTGCTGTTTCAGGAGCTATTCTAGTCAACCGGATCTCAGGACTTCCCCCCTTGTGTACTGCGCTTCCTCCTTTCAAATGATGGCAGGGCTGGTGGGGCAGGGCTACTTCAGCGCACACAGCCTCCCAAGCCCCTTCCCTGTCAGTGCAGTGTTTAGACACCCCATCACAGACATCTAGCCTCAGACAACGTAGGCTGGGCCGCTCTGTGCTATCATTCCCAAAGGACTATTCTTCTGACAGTGGTCTTTCCAGGAATTATGTAAAAACGTATCTTTTCCCAATAGTGCAGACTGTGTGTCAGGACTACCTGTTTTGCCCAGAAGCCATGTTCAATGGCTCTTTCAATCAAACTCTTTACTGTACCTGAGTAGATCCATCCATCATGTACTTTACAACAGTTCCTTGGCTGGTAATGACCCTAGAAACCTCCTGTTCTATTGGTTTCTTCACAGCTTTGTACAGATGGGAATGCTTCACCCTTAGGGGATAACTCTGCCTAACTAGGATTTCCAGAGTAGGTTGCTTGGCTTTTTCTGCTTTGGTTTCATCTGCCTTGGTTTCACTTTCGATGGCTTCATCAGCCTTGGCCTCAACTTTCAAATCTGAAAGTAAAGTCTATATTAATTAACAGTACCGCAGTAGCAGTTGTCATCTGAGCAATTCTAAGGAGCCCATCATTATTGTGTCTTAGCAACAATATTGGTGAAAATTATTATTTAGTGAGTGCCATTGCATTGCTTGATGCTTTACACACATAAAGATAGACACAGTCTCTATAAATAAACTCTTCAGGTCAATCTTAGACACAAACAGTTGAGTCATTGTAGTAATGAGTGTAGTGGACAACTGTGTAGACAGACTGCACACGTATAGGAAATCAGTACTGCCAACTGAAACTCCTGTACTGAATGCTATTTGTTCTGACATCTAATATTGAGTCTATTCTCTTAACTGTATCTAATGCCAAACTAATCTGACTGCACATACCTTGAACAGAGATATTTTGACATGGGAATGGGATGAAGCCTGAAGATAAAAGTAAAAGATGATTATTCTGGTAATTCAGGGTTATGTGTCCAGTAATTTAGGTTCTCCCAGAGTTGTCGGGTGGGTGGCTGGCTGAGGCAGTAGCAGATATAGGCTGGAGCAGGGGCTGGATAGTGTGGAAACAGGCACAGGCTAGTGCAGGAACAGAAGCAAGGGCCAGCTGGAGCAGGAGCAGAAAAAGGAACAAAGGCTGAGTAGGTGCTGTAGCAATGTGAGGAGCAGACTGGAGCAGGAGCAGGAGCAGGAGCAGAAGCAAGGGCAGTCTGTTGAAACTACTGGGAATGCTCCCGGCCAGGTAGCGACTTTGAGTAGACTGAAGAGACTGCTTTCCTTAGGAGCCTATAAGCCTACCTTGGGATCACCTAAGTGGGTCCATGCCTGTGGATTGGCTAAACTCTACTTGAATGGCATGGGGCCTATCACAAGACCTGCAGACAATTGCCTCTGATGACTCGTCATATTCTCTTGCTTAGCGATGACTCATCGGGTTTAAGCAGGCTCAGGCTCAGAGGTAACTCAGGTTTAGGCAGGCTCAGAGGTATCAGACTCTCTCCCATAATGATAAATCTTTGTGTTGAGACTCTGTGAACCCCTAATATCCATCTTCTAGCCCTTTATATACACTGCAGCTCATAATGAAGATGCAACAGCTCCAAATCAAATCTTATGATTACCAACAATCCAAGTATCACTGCAGTCCACAATGTGCAGTTCAACAGTTGTGCCCATGTCCAAAAATGGTGGGAAGTTGAATCACTGCTGTAGCCTAATAGGCCAGACAAAGAAAGTGGGTCACAAACTGCCCTGAGTCTTGCTCAGCTACACAGACATTTTCATCTTCAGGAAGACAAGCATACAGTTGTTTTCTATAGTAATGTTTAGGGAACTGTTTTCAATATTAGATGTCAGAACGTTCCTCTAGTTATGTTTAAATCCATCTCTGCAGCAAAAAAAAATATATATATATATATATATATATATATATATATATATATATATATATATATATTTTGTGATTTTAACTTTATCCGGAACACTCATGTCTCCATAGTGATTCACAAAACTAACCTATAGAACTTTGACCAAGGAAAGTTAACACCAGCCCATTGGGGCAGGAGACATTCAAAGTCTGGAAAGCATGGACATCTGGCTTCTCTTGTGCCTGAGATGCTGGTGATTCTATTTCCACCTAGAGAACAGAACACAGATTAGTTTTATGACACACTTCAAAAAGCATTTTATAAATATAAATAGTTTTGTTATATTCTCTGGTAGAGCCAGTATCTAAAAATCTGATTCTGCTACCTACCTTATTAATGTTGAGCTATATCTTAATCTGTAATCAGTCCCACAGATTTTGCAGCTGATGCATGTCTGTTTATTTTATCTATATTAAATTATTTTTAATTTATTGTTATATATACTGCCCCTTAAGGAAAAGTAATGTAACTATTTTCTTTTGGTGAGTTATTCCACCAGTTTACACATGGTGTCAGAGGTTGTGGGATTTCAGACCCTCATAAAAACTGAGTAAACCAATAATATGAAGCAGAACATGATGAATTGGTTGGTGGAGCACCAGCAACAATTCTAGCTGCAGCACTCCATATAGTAGCAGCAACACCAACAGTAGAAGGCATTGGTGAAGTGGCTACAGTAACAACAAGACCAACAGACGGTCATGGTGAGTAGATCATGAAGGGGATAGGACAGATAGCTCTGGTAGTCAAAGGCTGAGCTACTTATTCTGTCAGAAGATGACTCTGAGGCCAGACTTTGAGACATTGGAATATCTGGCAGGAACACAAGAGTGGTCCCAAGACCAGCTGGCTTTTTAACATCCCCTTGCCTTACAGGGGAACGTCAAGAAGCTTACCAGGCAACAGACCATACCTTTGCCAGCAATAATGATCTTAAAGCAGCAATTCTAGATTGGCTGGGGCTCCATGAAGATGGCTACTGCTGGCAGTACAGGGCAGAAAGTTTTGTCCCAGGTTCTTGACATCAGGCAGTGGCAAGGTGACTTCTGAATTTCTGTAGTGATGGTTAAAGCAAGAGTCTCACTCCCCTGGGGAAGTACTGGAGCTGATAATGTTAGAACAATACTTCTTGATTCTGCTGACTGGCAACAGGATATGTTGTCACCATAATGTCAGCCTAATGGACACAGTATGCCTGGTAGAGAATTTCCCAGTTATCAAATTGAACTGTGAGTTTGTGCCACTGGCTAGGAAAGCAGGGGTCCAAAATCTGACAGGCCTGTTTGTAAAGGGACCTTTGTTATGGGAGAGGGGACCCACAGATACCACTTAGACTTTCAATGGGCCAGGGATTTTGTTACTTAGAGGCACCATGCATCCTTGGGTTGGATAGTTCCTGGGATTTTGTTGAGGCACAAATCAAGAAGTGATTTAAGTTCTGCAGGTGAATTATGGGATGCAGCTTGTGTTCCCAGGAAAACAGGACAAGGGCTAGTACTATATCTAGGACAGGAAGCCCCTGATTTGTTTTTTAATATGGATAGGAAAGCACATCTATCAATGTTGTCCCTCCATTGAGGGTGGCTGTGTGGTAGCCTGGACTACTGGGGGACAGGCTCACATGCTGTATCAGAGGAATTTATGATTCTAGTCATTCAATGGAGGTAAAGTTCAGCAATTGGTAGATTCGGTTCTGGCCAGACATTTGTGCAGGAGCTGATGTGAGGTGAATGCATACTAGACTGACAGGTGTCCACCCTATCCAAGAGTTTATCGTTACAGCTGGTCAAAATGTTTCAACTTTCAAAATTTTGAAATCTGAAAAAAAATTGTGAACATTCCCCCCCATTTTTAACCAATTATAGAGCTGGTTGAAGATTTTTGAAATTTGAAAAAAGGGAGAAAATTTAGAATAATCTTTACTATATTTTTCCATTCCTGTGTTTTTAACCAGCTCTAATTATGGTGTCAATAAATGGCCAACCCTCTGAGATAATTGCAGACATTACAAAAAGTTCTCTTTCCCTGTGGTCTAAGATCACGACTGGGCTGAGCTCACATTTCCGAACAAGTTAATTAATTTCAGGTTGTTTTAAACACTGATGCTTGAAGAAGCGACCTTGCTGACTATACCTATTTGTGGTTTATGACTATACTAGGAGGTAAATTTAGTACTTACTGGGGAATATTCTCTCACCTTTTTCTCTTCTTGCTTTGGAGACTCTTCTGGTGGTGGAGTGATTACCCTGACATGGCTCCCTTTGGCAGACTGCAGAGATTTTGCTGATTTTTGTTTCAGTGACTTGTTGCTTTTTCCTGAAGAAGTGGAAGCAGCAACAGGAGTGGGAGCAACAGTTGGAATATGTACGGAGGGGACATTCAGAATTGTTGCTAAGTTAGAGTCCGTATCATCTGGGGAGGAAAGCAACATTTTTATGCAATAGATTGAAGTCACATATATGCATGTATCAGGTGTGACAGGGCCAGACCTGTCGGCTACAAGAGGGTGCTATTATTTGAGTCCAGGGTGCGCCCGACCACCGCTAAAGGCCCCTCCCCCAGCCTAAGGGGAGGAGCCACTGGATCCAGGACTCGACTGATTTCATGGGACAACAAATGAGAAAACAGGAAGGGGCGTGAGGGTCAAAGGGCCAAACGGAAGGAAAGGCATATATATCAGCCCAAGCTTAACAAATCCCTGTTCCCTGGGTAATACAGCCAGGGTTACTCCAGGTCAATTAGGTCACCTGAAGCCTATTAAGGAGCTTGCCACAGCAGGTAAACACCTCCATTTCAGGCAGACAGGGGAGCTGAAAGGGAGTTGGATAAAGGAGCAGAGCAGAGTGGAACAGAGGTGCTACAAAGCTTGGAGCTAGTGCTGTTGCTGCCACAGCACCAAGCCACGGGATTTAGGGAGAAGCCTGTCCAGGCAGGGCCGAGAGGCGCATGAGGACACTAACATTAGTATTGCGATCCTCCCACTTTATGTTGAGGATCTTCCAGAGAAAGTACTGGTGCTGGCATTCTGGGTTTTTGAGGTGTTTTCTGTAGGTCACCCAAGTCTCACAGACATAGAGGAGAGCTGGGATTACCACAGCTTTATAAACTGGAAGTCTAGTGTGTGTTCTGATGTTGTGGTTTTTGAAAACCTGGCAAGACAGTCTGCCGAAGGCAAGGCTGGCACAGGGTATTCTGTGCTGAATCTCAATATTTGTGTTAGCTCTCTGTGAGAGATGGCTGCCAAGGTAGGCAAAATAATCTACATTTTCCAATTCTTCTCTGTCAATATAAATCTTCCTTGCTGGGTCTGATGATTGACCGGGAGCAGGTTGGTAGAGAATTTTTTTTTGGCCGATGTTTAGGGTTTTTGTAAGTTTCCAAGAAGCAGTTAAGGACTGTTTGTAGATTCTCCTTTGGATCTACAAACTACAGCACAATCATCTGTGTACCCCAACAGGTGCCACTAAGGGAAAAATCTCCAACTCTGTTGCAAACAGCTAAAATGGAACAGCTGTGTGCAATCACTAGAAGAAGAATGTATGCCCTGATATCAGAGAAAAATAGCTATTAGAGAGACAAGGTGGATGAGGTAATATCTTTTATTAGACCAACTTCTGTTGGTGAAAGAGACAAGATTTTGAGCTCCATAAAGCTCTTCTTCAGGTCTGGGATAGGTGATCAGAGTGTCACAGCTAAATACAAAGTAGAACAGATTGTTTAGCATACATAATTAACATATATTGTAAGAGACCAGTCAAAGTGAAGTGGCCAGTTAACACCTCTGCAGTCACAGGAAAAAAAAATGGGGGGGAGGGGAGAGATAGTAGGTTACAGATTGTTATAACAAGCCATAAATCCAGTGTCTTTATTAAGTCCATTATTTTTAGTGTTTAGCAAAGTTATGAATTTAAGCTCCCAGGTTTGTCTTTTGAAAATGTTGTGTATGTTTCCTTTAATGATGAGGATTGAGAGGTTACATTCACTCATGGGTGATATTTTTGTCTCTTACCATTTTTATCATTTGATCATTTATGGGTGTTTTTGTCTTTTATCATTTTTCTGTGTGAATTCATTCAAGAGTGTAATTCTTATCTGGTTTCACTCACATAGTTATTGGGGCATTTAGTGCGCTGGATGTGCAGGATCCATGGATCTTGAAAGGTGTGTTGTGAGGGGTATTGATCATCGTAGCAGTGGAGATATGCCTGCAAGTTTTGCATCTGTTGTTCTGGCAGGGTCTGGTGCCGCTTTGAGTTAGTGTGTCTTAGTCTGTAGGGAACTTGATTCTGCTGATGAAGTGTTGGGGGGTGGGTGTTGTTTGAAGGCCAGAAAAGGGGGTTCGGGAAGACTCCTCCACTTTGAGAGAATTCACAGTTCCGAGTCATGTGTTAGAGAACCACCCCTTCCAACTTCACTTTTATTTTTTCTGCATCCCCAACCATACACTAATAAGGGCCTGATCCTGCTGCCATTGAGGTTAATTGTAAAACTCTTACTAATTTCAGTGGCAACATGATCAAGCAATAAAATAGTAGTTCTCAACCTTTGGAACAACTATACTAGTGTACCAGGTTAAAACACCAGATGAGCCAGACTAATGACCCCATGTGTTATCCAGTACCCTACCTCACATTACAATATTCCACTGCGCACACTTTATCCTGATATGGCTATAATTCAGTATGCTCTTGTGATTGTTAGACTTGGGACTTGGTCAGCACAAGATCCACTGATGAAAGATAGGCAGACAACAGTGGCATACTGAGACGCAGCATGGAGGCTTACAATTAAGGTAGAGTGGGGAACTTAAAGTATGTGTCACAGAAGCCTGAACACCAGAAATGGCATGCAAACCTGTAGCTGGGAATGGCTGCTATAAAGCAATCAGAATTACCATCATGTATCCAAAAGGACGTTCAATTGCTTAATAAGACACTTCTCTGGTTTTTAAAGCTTCAATGTGAGTCTTCACAATCCACTACAGTATGGATACTATTTTAGCACAAGATAAGTACTTTTTTTTTAGCAAATCATGGGAAAAATGTCACTGAAGAACTGAAACTGAATGTTTAGTCAGACAAATGATTTACCACAACCCACACACAGAAACATCTGATAAAACGTTTTCATAGTTTATGAAAAATGCTGAAATTATTTTCTGATCAGAGAAAGATTTCACTTTCAGGTATATGTTTTCAGTGACCTTTCAAATGTAGCAGAACCAAAAAGATTTTATTAGCTCTTGGTATTTTCTTTGTGGTTTATGAAGCAATTGCTTCCAGTAGGTGAATATGCTTATTGAACGTTTGAGAGAAATTCCTCATTATGTTTGCACAACTGTAACCTTAAGACCAGTGGCCTGACATAAGATGAGAATTTCCATAATCACCTATGTAAATTAACAAAAATATTATTTCTTGGAAAACCAAGAAGATTGCTTAGCAAATCACATTTTCTTTGGCTCAAACTAATTTTTTGGTTTTGCTAAGCTAGTTAATAAAAATACTTGGGATTTTCTCACTACACTGGTCTGTTTTCATGGAAGTAAAAAAGTGCAGAGAGCTCCTTCCATTTTGAAATTTGAATCATACGACATATTTGACAATGTAACCTCAGTTCAAGTCCTGGTAAAAACTGCCCACCATGTAGCTGTTGAAAAAGTCAGGGTTAGTTGCAACAGATTATTGAGCTAAAAGGCATAAAAAAGAAATAAGAACTCCCACTGTGGGCTCTCAGATAGCCTCTTCTGTCTGCTTGCTTTACCTGCTGCTTTTCCTGTAGCTCCATAGTAGCTCAAGGACAGCTGGATTCCATTTTCCAAGGTGGCTGAAAAAGATCCAAACTTGCTCACAGCTTTCTTTTGATTTATCAATTTTCCTAAAAACAAAAAAAATCAAGAAAAATGTAGATTTAGAGAGAAAAAAAATACATACAAGAATTGCTGAACTGTAATCTATTGGCTACTGTGTGCTCCACTACCTATTAGTGATTTGACTGCATAAAACCCCTACTCACAATGACAACCAGTCTCTGTGTTACTGGATCCAAAGGTCCTCAGGTTCCTTCTCCTACTCTGGATATGCAGCTTAGCTGACAGCCATGTTATTCGTACGTGAGCAGGGCTGGTTTTGTTACAGAGCCTACTTCATGAACGATGTAACATGCAGAGCACCTCAGTCATCAGCCTCACAAATTTTTCCAAATTCTTTATTAATTTGCTATACAGGATCCTTTTGCAGTTTAGGGCCAAATTTTACCCTTATATACATCAGGGTGAGTAAGGAGCCGCTCCACTGACTTCAATGAGTCTTTTGCCTGAGTAAATAAAAAGTAAGGACCTGCTGTCCTTAGTTGCACTACTGGATCAGACCATTGGTTCATCTACTCCATTATTTGAGCAGGGCTTATACTTAATTGTTTAAAGGAAGGAGAAACAAAATAAGATAAAAAATACTCCGAGCTAGATGTGAAATGCTGTATATTAATGGTAAAAATTCATTCCTGATCCCTGAAGCAACAAGCTGAAGTACTGAAGCATGAGATATGATCATACATCAGGAAGTATAATTATTATTCATCATAAAATTATCCAACACTTTTTAAAATGCAGCTGAAATATCTGACTATATGACCTCTTATTAAGATGAATTATATGATCTGTTCAATAGTATTTTTTTAAATGTTTTAAATTTGTTTTTAAATGTAAATACCATTAGCTTAATTGAATAATCCCCGTGCATTCATAAAATGGAATAGTTTAAAAAGACAGGAACAGTCAGCTTTTTCTGGTAATTATTTTGCTTAATAGTCTTCTATTATTTTAGTTATATATTTAGATTTTTTAAAAGTCCATATTCTAGCTTGTAGATGCATGTTGTCTAGTTTTATTACAAAAATTATAGACAGCTACAGTAACTGATTAAAAAATTCCACATCCATGCAAAACAGAAGGACTGAGTACTTTTCCCCATTTACACACTTCCAATCATCCTCTCCTCAAAATCCTGGAAAAACAGATAAGCAATCGCTGAAGGTCAACAGATGCAGGTTCTGTCAAACCAAGAGAGGAGAAAAACAGAATCAAGAATCCCGCCTTTCCAGCAACCTCCTTCTATTTAACCCATTAGGCTGCTAGCTCAAGTATCTCAATGGCTGTGTTCACATGGGAGAGAGGTAACTTTGAACTTTGAGCTATGACCCAAACAATATAGGGCCTTCTACGTCAAAAACCAGCACCTTATATTACAATCAGTAAAGAAAAGGAAACCAGAGATCATTATAGGAGGAGCTGGCAGTGCTGCAACTAATTAAGGTTGGCCAATACATCCCATTATAAGACCCTGTTTTCAGTTGAATGTAACTTTGTCAAACTTCAACTGTTTGGAATGAAGTTTTCCATTTTGGTGTCTGACTCAGGTTGAATAGCTTTGGAAAATTTCAGCCAAAACAGTTCAGCTGTTTTGGAGCATGAGGATAGGGAAAAATGCAGTCTTTCTGCCCAAGTTAAAAAATTCTGGTAACCTTTTCTCTGAGATGCTCTAACATTCCCATGCTCTGTAGCAGGGAATTGAAAACTGGCAGGTGTTGACTAATATATGCTGGCTAGCATATAAATATACTGTATCATATACATATATATTAGAGTATGCATTAAGCACCAATAACTTTAAGCACAAATATTATAACAGTGACACAGCCTAAACTGGCCTATACCATTTTCCTGTTTACTTATGAGCAGAGCAGAGGAGTCAAAGCTTGGGGGAATGGGCAGAGAGGCTGCTCCCACCTTGAATACACTCCCTTCCACAGCCTGGAATAGAACCCAAGATTCCTGAGTCTCACAATTCCTCTGCTGTCAGCAAATATCTGTGAAATCAACTTGCAAAGTGTTTAGTCCCCCTCTAATGCTGGTTCAGCTAGAGGATGACAAATTACTACTTGTATAAATTATTCTGTTAACTCAAGTGGGAGAGGTTTTTGTGGTGGATCTAAAGGTTCCAATCCTACTGATGACCCTTGTAGGTGTCAGTAAGTTGCCTCATGATGGGATTTCTGTTTTTTTAGATTTATTTTTTTTAAACATAGGAAATTATATTAAAAAACTATGATAAAAAAATTATTAAGATTGCAAAAGTTAAGCTTGCAAAAGTTAAGAAATGCCAGAATTAGGGCTGCCTTGCACCCCTATGTGCATATGCATTTATCACAAACTTTAATTACATGACCATATACTATTTTTTCCACAGGGTCCCTGCTTCATTCAGTACACAAAATAGTTCTCTGGGGATTAATCAAGGTTGTATAGTGAAGGAGATAGTTGTCTTAGGACCCAACTACTTTTTGGTGAAGTTGAAAGGTGTGTAGTGAATGAGGCAAGGTACAGAAAGGAGGATGTCATGGTTAAGGCAGCTGAATTCAGCTCTGGAGAATTGGATTCTATTCTTGCCCCTACTACAAAGTTCCTAAGTGATACTGGGCAAGTCACTTAAATCAAAGTTTTCAGAGTTGGTCACTGTTTGTTCATTTTCTGGGTAACTGATCTGAGACCCTGGGGTCTGATCTGCAGTAATTCTGAACCTTGCAAGCTCATAATTAGTTCATCAATTTATCAAATAAATTTATATGTATCAGCTCTGTCATTTTAAATGAAATCTCTACACACACGCAAACCACATGCACTGCTTTAGAAAAAAAAACAAATAAATATGTTTATTAAGTACAGAAAGTGATCATAAGTGATCATAAGCCAGAGGAATATAAATCAGATTTGATCAGGATGAAATAAAAGCAAATCGCATTCTAAACCGAGTTTAACACTTTCAGTAACCTTACGAAGTTAGATAATGCTCACCACAGTCTGGCTGATCTCCTTTAGCCAGGTATTCCCCCTGTGGACAGTCCTTCAGTTGCTTGATATTGTTTTGTAGATGGAAGTGGAAGAGAGAGAGAGCTAACAGCAAAAATGTCCCCCCCCCCCCTTTTCAACATGTCCCTTCGCCTCCCTCTGGGCCCCCCCCCTTTTCAGGATCAGGTGGCACACAATGTCCAGCATAGCTTCCTCCACTTGAGTCAGTGAGCATCCCCTTATCGATGCTTAGGCTAGTCCATTGCTCTTGGAACAGCTGGGTTGTTTTATGCGTGCCTTAGTGAGGTATGAACCACCTCTCTGTTTTTGGAGGGTTTTACATGGATCTGCCTCAAGCCATGAGACACATATTTAGGAATATTACATAGCAGAGCTTCATAACCATACAGATGACATTGAAACAAACATACTACATAACAATAATGCTCAGTATATGTTATGAGCATTCCAAAAAAATCGTACATGACTTACTTTGCATTAAGCAATACACAATTACACTATAAGGGTGAACATGAATGATACACAAATCACACTATAAGGGTGTACATGGGGTGCAGTGTGTCACATCTCCATGAATTTATCTAGTTCTTTTTTGAACCCTATTATAATCTTGGACTTCACAACATCCTCTGCCAAACAGTTCCCCAGGTTGATTGTGTGTTGTGTGAAGAAATACCTCCTTTTTTTGTTTTAAACCTGCTGCCTATTAATTTCATTTGGTGACCCCTAGTTCTTGTGTTATGAAGAGTAAATACTTCCTTATTTACTTGCTCCACACCAGTCATGATTTTATAGACCTCTATTATATCCCCCCTTACTTGTCTCCTCTCCAAGCTGAAAAGTCCCCGTCTTATTAATCTCTCCTCACATGGAAGCTGTTCCATACCCTGAATCATTTTTGTTGTCCTTTTCTGTACCTTTTCCAATTCTAATATCTTTTTTGAGATGGGGCGACCAGATCTGCATGTAGTATCCTTGAAATGAATCAAATTTTAAAAGCTGCTCATAAGAAAAGGATTAAATAAATTTGTAATATACCAGCGCCATCTACTGGTTACCAATGGAAGCAGCAAAGAAACTGAAAGCTAAAACTAAGCACTTGCTTTGCATGTGTCCAATAGGAATATGTGACTGGCTCCCTCATATGAGCGCTGAAACTAGGGTATATAAACTGAAGTCACCATGTTCTGAAGAGAACTGACTGAATCCAACACAAGAAAGTGCAGAATCCCAAGTGCGATTAACTGATGTCCAGCCCAGCCGCGTGGAAAAGAGTCTCCTCATCTCAATTTCAATTATTATATTTCCCTTTCTATTCTTTGACATAAAGAACCGTATTTGTTTTGCTGAGTCTACACTCTAGTGAGACTTCAAGTAACCATATTTTAGAGTCTAACTCCTTCATAAATCCAAGCAAATTGGCCTAAAAGAGATTAAAAACAATTACTTTAAGTGATTGCTTTTAATATTCTAAACTTGTCGCTTTTGGATCAATCCATTCAAACTTACTAACCACACTCTTCAAAGTGTTTTAAAGATATGTACACTCTTGGAAGTGGTGATAAATGTTCTGGGTATTAAAGAACTTAGAATTGATTATCATAAGTAAATGTAATAAGAAATCTTGATAATTTGCCTTGTTCTTTGATATAAGTGCTGAGCCTCAACATTAATCTGTGATAATCGCTTGCGAGAATGTATTGTGTGTGTAGTACACACAGTTGGTTTTGTCTAATTTGTGTGGTGAACTGTTTATTATATATTAATGTGGTTCTGGATGAATTAATAAATTGTTGGTTGGTTAAAAATAAGCAAGTGTCCTGATTTGAGAAATACTGTTCAAGTTAAAATTTGACCTGACAAGAACCCAGTGTTCAACTAGTAAGCTAATGCTCCCTGGACTCAATAAAAAGGGGTTATCCCATTTGATTTTATTATATATTGGTAAACCTAGCTGGTTAGAGTTCAGTTTTAAAATCTAACTGGCACTATGGCAAATTCATAAATTGACCCCTTTTCAGGCTTATAACTCTCAGCTAGACCTGAAGTCAATGGGAGCTGTATTTTGAAAATATAAAGTGCTATATAATGCTAAGTGCTCTGAAACACCAGATCCGGGATGTCTCTAATTGAGTACCACAAATTAGTGGGTATTTTTGACCTGGATCTCTCTGTGCCTCAGTCCCCCATCTGTAAAATGAGGCTAATACCACCCCCTCATCTAACAGTACTGTGAACATAAATTAATTAATTTTTGTGAAACACTCTGATACTATAATGATAAGTGTAATAGAAAATGCCATTAGGAAATTAATAATTGTGTTTTCAGAGCAGGGTTTGAACAGTAAATAGGTCCTGGGGCCACACAATGAACAATGAGTAGAAAACAATATTTTGAATAGCTGCTCATTAAGTGAACACTGTTCATCTTATACACTGAATGAAGCAGCAGCAACCTTAATTCTGGCATCTCCTAATTCTGGCATCTCCTAATTCTTAAGTGTTTAATAATGTTCTCAGTAATGTTCTTTTAATGTATTTGTGTGTGTGTAATAAATATAAAAAAATGAATGTTTACATATTGATATTGTCATTAACCAAATGCATGAACTGAAAGGTTAAAAGAATGCTTATCCAAAATACCTTAAATACTGCCTCATTCAGTGCATGAGATGGACAGTATTCACTTAATGAGCAGTTATTCAATATTTTGTTTTCTACTTATTGTTCAGTGTATGACCCCAGGCCTTATTTACTATTCAAACCCTGCTCTGAAAACAAAATTATTAATTTCCTAATGGCATTTAAATGGTTTTTCCCATGCTTTCTAGTGCTTAAGATTTTTTATGGGTTATATTTATATTATGGTATATGTATAATTCTAATAATCATTGGATCAATCTAATCTATAAAGTAATGGTGTTGTGTGGACTAGTTCCTTTGTTACATAGATGTGAGTTGAAATTTATGTAATTCATACCCACACAGGCATTGTTTACACTTGTGGCAGCATTTAGGATACATGTAGCCACATGCCACAGTGAAAAGCAGGCTGCAGGGATGTGTGAAAGGGAGGGTACGCAGGGGCATGCTCCTCCCACCCCCCCAATTGGCAGGGGCACAGAATTCCTCCAGGGACAGGGAGGGGAAAGCAAGGTCCTTCTGCCCCAGGCTGGAGCAGGTGATGAGAGCTCCACCAGCCCCAGAGCCACTGCAGGGGAAGTGGGGAGCCAGAAAGTGCCCTTCCAAAAGCGACCAAACTTTTATTCTTGTGCATGTCCCTGCAAGCTGCACCCACACTGCACAGTGTGGCATGCAGCAGTGAAAGGCTATGGCGGGGGGGAGCTGTTGGAGCCTTTCCTCATTGCCTCTCTCTTTCCAGAGCCTTCTCCCACTGCTGGAATCTTTCATTGTGGCTGGGAAAGGTTCCTGCAGTGGGAAACCACACTGATGGTGAGTCACGATGTGGGCATGTAGAGAGCTGTGTAGGGTATATACCCGAAGGTTCTGGCACATCTATACTTTACTCACCTAAACAGTGCTGCTATTTATACCCATGCTAGTTGGGTATGTAGTGTCTGTACTCTACACACCCCTGTAAGTTAGACATACCTTTAGAGTTGTGCTCGGTCTCCCTCTGGTGGAGGCTGGGCCACATATAGCGTTTATGAGCCTGCTATAGCCTGGCTAACAGACTAGGGAGTTTTAGTTCAAGCAGCAGAGACTTCGCTTTTCCTTCTTATAACTTACCCCTGTTGTTTCTTGGAAGAAAATGCTCTTTATCTACTGGTACTTGATTTCCTGTACTTATAAACTTTCCTAGAGGTCACAGGGATTGTCTATTAGTTCAAGCACCTGGCCACTAGGTGGAAGCACAGAGTGCAAAAAACCCAGGCCTACTGGTCCATGGGTGAGTCACCGAGCTCCCAACGAGGGTGGAATAAGTGGATCACCATTGGGGATCACAAGTGCCGCAGGAGGGGGCTACATTCGGATACTATTCCAGAGCTGTAGGCTTCTGTATGGTTTCATTTGCACAACTATGAGAGTAACACAGACCAAAGGGGAAATATAAAACTTCTCACACTCCACTGATCATGACACCTCTACTGGTATGTCCTCCTCAGACTCATTCCTTTCCCCCCCGGTGTCTTCTCCTCTGCCTGATATTCTTATTTTCCCTTCAACCCTCTCTTAGTGGCCAGTGTCCCTCCCCTTTAGTTCCTCTCTGTTGGTTGACATCACCTCTGTCCCTCTTCCCACTCTCTCGGTGTCTCATTTCCCCTCCACGCTGCAACAGAAACTTCAGTATGGGTAACAATTACTTCCCACAACACTTTCCCTGCCTCTGTTCACAGCAGAGTGGGCAGTAATCAAGCCAGCCAACTGGCCCTGTAGACAGTCATGCCTAGATCCTCAGGTGCACTAGAACTCTGATCTGCACACCTGAGGGGGTGAGGGTAAAGGTTGTTGCATGCCATCTTTTTCAAGGTTGCCAAGTGTACTTCAGCCCCTCACAAAACTTAGGGCTACTCTACTTTAGGCCAGTTTGTAATGGCCCCCTTACCCCAGTGAGGATCACTGAAGAGCACCTCTACAGCTTCTTTGGGCTCCAAATGGGATGCAGTGTAGGCATGCATCAGGCCAATGAAGTTTCAAGTAAAGTACTAGCCAGAATAATAAAAGCTACAACACAGTACATTCACTCTACTTATTCTGTTGCATTTGATGAGTGGCATTGGTAGCAAGTTAACTATTCAGCATCTTACAGAAAGTGAAGCTAGGCATTCACTCAGGCTTTGATTTCCTTCCAGGAGAGCACATCTATCTATTTTCAGCTAAACTGACTTTATTCACCTGGTATTGTAAATAGGAACTGAAATAATTCTTTCATTACTTGCTACTTGGTCTTGCCTTGCGTCCAATTACCGGACTCTCTTAGACTATTACTCTTTAGCAGTGATGGTGACCTGCTGACCTGGTTCACTGTGCTGTCCTTCCAAAGAGTTGCTCGTTTCTTGTGCTTCACCTTCTCTCAGGCTTTTCTTGGGGTCTGTGATGTGAACGAAGAAACTGTGGTGATCCTTTACCACCTTCACTTTTACCAAAGTTGTCCCTGAAAACAATGAAATACAACCATTTGTAAGCGGCTTTCTGTTGTGCTTGCAGTTACAGAGTGGTGATGCCAATAAGTCAAAAACAGAAATTAGTTAAGGTGGGCCAAATTGCTTAGTAGGAGTAATATTACAAAATTAAGAATAGATTGAATATCAGGAAAATCTTCCTGGTAGTGAGATCTATTAGGATGTGAAATAATCTTCCAAAGGAAGTTGTAGACGCCCCATTTCTTGGGACATTTAAATTCAGACTGGACAAATCACTGGGGCATGTAATGTAGTGCATTGGTTGCCAATGGGTGGATAAACAGGACCTAGTTAGTTTCCATTTTGAATTTTCAGATTCTCTCATTGTCTGCCAATTATAAAAAATATGCCAGCAAAATATCAACATTATGATAATACAGAAGAACAGTGCAATCAAAAACTATTCTTCAAGCTGCCTGAGAAATAATTAATTTAATACAGAGATGTGAAAAATAACTTTATTATAACTGAAAATAGTCTTAGAATTCTGATATTAAAGAGCAATGATCTAATCAGTTCTACAAACATAATACTTTACGAAGTTCTCAAGCAGTAGCCTTTAAACAGTGTCCTTTTTCACGAATATTGTTTGTGATTGCACAGCTGCCCCATCAAGAAATAATAAAATGGAATGAAATATAAAGACAGGAAGGCTCACCTTTTTCAAATTTTATCTTTTCTGCTTGGATCTGTCCTCCGTCACTAGGGAAAAGATATTGACTGGTCCCCGAAACTTGAATGAGATCCTCTCCCACATTGTAGCCAAGAAACTGGAAAAAGAAATTTCAGACTGTATGTGGATTGGAAAGGCAAAAGGCATGATGGAGGAATATGGAAGTCAAGCAAGATTGCTCTCTTCTGGTTATTTTTTTTGTTCAGTTATTCAATACTATTATACAGTGATTAATATGTAGAATTGTTAGATCTGGGCATAGGAAATAGTAGCTTACTTACACTGATACCACATTCAAATGTTCTGAACAAACTATGGGGAAAATTATTCTCTATTACACCCACACATAACTCTATTATTATTAATGGGGGTGTCTGGTTACAAGGAAAAGCAGAATTTGGCCCTACATATACATATAAAAATAATTTCTTCACTGATATGCAGTCATCCTTGGGGACAGAGAATGGTAGGTTGGTTGTTCGCTCATCAAGTAACAGGGAGGAAAGAGAAAATTTGGCCAAGTACACTGAGAAAAACTATTACTCTCATGAAAAGAGCCATATGATCTTCTTTAAGATCCAGATGAAACAGAGAGGACTTTGGTTTTCAAGTTCTTACACAAAATATCCATGAATACTAAAGAGAATGGAGCTTGACTTATCTGCAATGAAAGGCCTACATTGACTTAGCAGGGATTTAAGTCTATGGCTGTAGGAGCGCTAGACATTCAACATCTGATACTTAGTGTATGTCTACACAGCATAGTAAGCTTGGGTCTGTGTGACCTGCACCTGCAAACTCAAGCTTTCCAAGCCCACACTTCAGCATCCACACTGCACTGGAAACCCAGGCCTCATGAATGTACTGGCCTGTCTATGTTGCGACATGCAGACCAAAGTCAGAACTTCAGCTTCTTTGGGCATATGCCATCATATTGCAGGGTTCCTGGTACCCTTGCCAGCTCTAGGGGTTGGTTCATAGCTGCTTATGGGAGAACTTACCTGTTCATCCTGTGGGAGCTGACCGTAAGTGTTTTGGATAGTGTTAGCCTACAACCATGTCCAGCCAAGACATTTTGTGTCTGCATGCTCCCAGTAGATGCAGCTATCAATGTTTCTCCTCTTCAATCTGTCAGTCCTATTTCAGAAATCAGGCAGAGTATCTCCAAAACACTGGTGGATATTTAAACGGCAGTTTTTGACCGGCCAAAGGCACCTCTAAGAGGCATGTGACCAGCTGAAGTCACATGCCTGTTGCCTTAGCTGCACATTCCCCATGTGTAGTCTGGCACTTCCGGAGCAGGGCCACAAGCAGACTGGTGGGAACACATTGTCATACGAACCTGGGATGACCAGCACTGGCTCCACAACTTTTGTGTGATCACTTGCCCCAACCTTCCAGCATCATGACATTCACATTAGGGAAGCCATGCAGCCCCAGAAGTGTGTAAGAAATAGCCATCTGGAAGCTGGCTACCCCAGACAGCTACAGGTCTGTGGCTAACCAGTTTGGAGTTGGCAAATAAACAGCAGGGATTGTTGTGGCCGAGGTTTGTGAGGCCCTGAGGAATGCAATGTACCCCAGAGATGAGCATTACAAATGTTCCTGAAATCATTGCTGACTTTGAGAGAATGTGCTTCCCAAACTGATGTGACTCATGTGCCTAGAACAGTGGTTCTCAACCTATTTATCACTGTGTGCCGCATATGCAGCTTTCTATGCGTTAGGAGGGTGGCATCTACACAATATGTATCTACTGCCAATATGGCCATGAGGATGTCACATGGGCCACAGCTGTGTGCTGATCTGTCTGCAAGTGGCCTGCAGGCCGTGGGTTGAGAACCACTGGCCTATAGCTTGCCCTCCAGAAAGAGCGTGAGTACATAAACTGCAAAGGGGATTACTCCACCGTTATGCAAGTCCTGGTCAACTGCAGGGGCAGATTTATGGACACTGACAAGGTGCATGATGCCAGGGAGGTCTGGAGATCAGGATTTTACCTTCATGGAGAAGCTGGGACATTAGTCCCACTGAATGACATTGCTATAACTGGAGTCACTGTCCCTACTGTTATTCTAGGGGATGCTGCTTAACCCTCTGTTGCCCTGGCTTATGAAACCTTATCCTGATTTCAGAGGACCTGGCAAAAGACGGTTCAGCTACACACTCAGTAGCTGCAGGATGGGGGAGGAATATGCATTTGGCAGTTTTTGTTGTCGGTGCCTTCAAAATCGTTTGGATGCCAGTGTCTCAACTAAGTCCACATTATCGGGGCCTGCTGTGTTCTGCACAATGTCTGCAAGGACAAGGGGGAAACTTTTAGCCAGGAGTGGACACAAGACACTGAATTGGTACACACAGCCATATAGTGCACCCATCATGATTGGTGCTGGATCCAGACACATCACAGAAATCAGAAATGTTTTGTTTGCCTGCATAATAGGTTTGCACAGTCCCATGCATGAGGGGGAATGAAAAGGTATTTGAAATTGTGAAGACAGTTTTTACATTTTTTATTGCGACATTTATAGAGAATGAGCATGTGATGACATTATTACATTTTATGCACTTTTAACATTATGTGTAATAATACTTGCTACTGTAGCCTTGTGTGCAAATTCAACACTTTATTTTACACATTTATTTACATATCAATGTAAGAACCAGACAGGCAAGACCAGCTACAATCAAAACGTATCACACAATAACCAAACTCAATATCAAAACACTGAAAGGTGCCTGTTACCAAATGACATGGATAGTTATTTCTGGGTGTTCTCTGTTCCTTTATTCTCCTTAGCCTTTCTGGTGCATTTTACATGTGAGGGCTGCAACTGGACTGGAGTGGATGAATGTACAGGGTATATTGTCTGTTCCGTGTACTACCGTTTGTTGCCTGTGAGATGGTCCAGGCAACCACTGATTTGTCCCAAGGCTGAATAGTCTGCAGCACACAATACCATGGAGAGGACTCAGGATGTGTGGCTGGAGCAGGAGTTAGAGGTGGCAGTAAAGCCTGCAGTCTGGCAGTCATAAGCGCAAGTAATTGCTTGAACAGTTCCTTCTGCTGCTCCTGTCTTCCTCCCTCAGCCTGGGATCATGCTCCATGAATCTCTCCACTAATCTCTCCTCGTGCTGTGCAGCCTCTCTCTTACTTCCTTCTGAAACTCAGTCTGGTCCTTCTGGAAATCTACCTGCTGGTTTATTTTATTTAGAATCTGTCTCATCAATTCATCTCCGACTCTCTTTCTCTTTGCCCGCAGAAGGTGGGTTCACTACCCCAGGCCCTTGGTGCTATGTGTTTGTCCTGCGGGGCTGGAAGGGCCTTGAAAAGAAAATGGAAGAGCACATTATTGGCTGTTTTAATTCAAGGTAAAAATGATACTTTTTATCAATGGGCTTTATTTTATTCACACAAAAAACATTGGCCAGTTCAGATGACCTTTGCAGTAGCCCTGAAAGCCATCACACATCCGGGCATGATACACATACAAAATTCAGCAGAAATGATCTCCATATCCTCTTCAATTTTGTAGTGGTGTGTGTGGGAGGGATTTCTGAGGTGTCTAATTACTATGGTTTTTCAATCCGTTCAGACAGGGCAAGTTCTGGATACCATTGATGTTCAGGAGGTCTCTGAGTAGAAGCCTGAATGTCTGTCCCAGGCCAGCAGAAGACAGCCATCTCTCTATGCTAAGAAAATACTTAGGCATCTAGTGACTGACCAGCACATTTTGAAATGGATGGAGCTCGTGAATTGCAGAGGCAGCCCTAAAAAGTATGCCCTGCCCCAGAATATAATCAACCACTTTGAGCTCCTATTTAATGAGAAGTTCGCTTTCATCATCTGCCATCAATGGATGAAAATTTGTGGTAAAATCAGCAAGATATTATGATAAGTTGTTATGAAGGTGCCATCCCTGCTCAGCAGACTGTCTTGCACCATTGTAGCCTCAGTAATTGATACAGTTCCCGGAACCCATTTATATTCCCAGTAAAAGAGGCAGGAAGACAGGGAGTTCCAAGAGGTGCTGTTGGAATCTTTGACTTTGAGGTAGTCTTCAGCTGCTTGATTTGCTCTCTGCATTGTATAGCTGTGTGGTCAGTCCCCAACGCTGCCTGCCAGCCAGCTTTCTAGACATCTCTTGTGTTCTTGCTGAAGTTGAATATCTTGTGCGCCTTGGATCAGAGGTTAACCAGAATCTATCTGTGCTCCTCTGGCCAGCTAGAAGCACACTTGATGCAGGACTTCTTCTTAGTGCTGGCCATAGCTAATCCATGTGAGGGCTAACTGTATTTCCAGCTGAGCATTTTATGTGGAGATGAAGGGTTAAACGCTGAGCAGCTGTATTTGAACCAGGAGTTTGCTTTGTGTTCCTGGGAAGGGAGTGAGAAGTTTTGGGATGGAAGAGCTGGGAAGCACAGCCCTTGGAGATTTTGGAATAGCATTGGAGGATTCTCCAGAGCCGAGTCTGGTGACCTGGACTTGAACTGTGTCCATACTGCAAAATGCCTGGGCTTTGATCCACGTGACAGTGGGCTTTGACCCACCACCCTTGCAGAGATCAGGAGCCTGAGACCAGAGGGGTTCCTGGCCCAAATCAGACTGATTTCTATGTGGATGAAAGTGAGGCTTGGTTTTAAACCTAAGTCAGAGCCCGTGGTTAGTGCACTGTATAGACATACTCTTAACGTGCTAAGCCATTCCATTCAGATGCTCAGCCATAAATTGTGAAGAATTAGAATAGTGGTCTCAAGCAAATTCAGACTCAGTTATTATGTCCCTGAAGTACTATTTGTGGCTCTGCAGTTCCACTATTCATTTGGTGTCATAAATAGAATTGACACCCTCCAAGAATCGAGGTGGTCAAATTCTGCAGGCATAAGCAGTGCACAGGGGTTTTAAACTGTCTGGAATTAACTGTGGAGAATTCTCCATTTGCAAGACATCTCTCTGCCAGTGTAAGGAACAGGAGGACATGTGTAAGGAATTCTGAGGACAGGTCAGGGTTAAGAAAGGTAGGAAAACTCCTCTATGCCCTATCCTCCACTGAGGACTAACAGCTGTCAGTTAGGGCGACAGTCCAAACTTGGGACAGGTCCAGGCAGCCCTGAATCAGGGAGCTGCAAGGGGGTTTCTGCGGTCCCTTCTCACCACTTTGTCACATCAAGGCCTAGATATTTGAAGGGGGTATCCTTCCATGGCACATATGACTTGTGGGGACAAAAATCTAATGAACTTGTACTCATGTTCATTTCACATGTACACAAAAATCCAAGATGAAAAAAGAACAGTTCAGTTGTAAAAAGATGAGATGTCTAAACAGTACAAAGAACTCTGTCAGAAAAGGGTCAGCTGCTTAAATGATGGAGTTAAACAAAACTCACTAGGGTTAACTTGTCCATGACTCCAGTTTCACACTTGGACGATAGCTCTAATGGAGTCTGGACAGTTTAAACAGCTAAGCTTTTTCTAATATGATTATGTAATGTGACTTCTCACCTCATAAACTTTCTCAGAGGGTGGAGCTGGGGTACTAGGCTCCTCCAGTTCAGGGGTTTTTGCTGGCTCATCTTTAGACTTCTCCTTGGTAGATTTTGCTTTGGACCCCTTGCTATCTTCAGGTACTGGTATCTCCTTGCTCTGTCCTTTCTTTTTACCACCTGACTTTTCTTTCTTCTCTGCTTTCTTTTCTTCCCTTAGTCGTTCTTCCTCTAATAGTCGATCATTCTCTTCCTTCCAAGCCTATTATAAAAAGTTAAGAATTCAGGTAATTATGGTCCTGTTTTTAATCACAAGATGTTTACTGTCCTATAAAAAGCTCTCCCCATATGCAACTTTAATTCAGCCTCCTAAAATGGCTATGCATTTTGACACAGGGTAAAAATTCTAAGTAACTTGAAAGTCAATGGGATTATGCAGAATATTTAGCATTTTTATAGAATGTCATATGTTCAAAGCAAAGCTCTCAAACTCAGCTGCAGTTGTTAGTGCTCATAACTTCTGCAAATTAGGCATCAAGTAGCTCAAGTTGGGCACCCAGAAAATGAGTTAACTACTAAGGTTTGTACTTCATATGACACTGCATTGCTGGTTATCTTGCAGATAGTACATTACTTCAGGGAATTCAAAAGCATGTTGAAGAAGAAGAATGTCCAAGCGATCTTGTCTGAGATCCTTTGTGTCTCATGAGAAAAGGAAGACAGATGGCAAAAGATTCTGGAAGTGAAATGCTGGCTAGGTAAGTTGTGGAGGGTTTTGGTTTTGTGGAACATTGGTCAGCCTTCTGTGGGAAGAGGGATCTGTATATTTTGACCTGTATATAGTCTCCATCTCAGTAGAAGAGGGACCAATCTCCTCGTAGGACAGGCTGGCTAGAGTAGTCAGGAGAGCATTAAACTAACGACAAAAGGAGAAGGTAAAAAGAGGGAAGATACGAGTATTCAGTTAGCACAAAATCAGGATGTTGAGAACAAAATTAATCAGGAAACTGATGGAAATGAATAGAGGAATGTCTTTAATTGCCTATACATCAATGCTAGATGTCTGGGTCACAAATAAGAGGAATTGGAATTTCCCATTTATGAGCATAAATTTGATCTAGTTGGAATTAATGAAACCTGTCAGGATTTTTCCCATGATTGGAATGTTAAAATCTATGGTTATAACCTATTTAAGAAGGATCAAGTGTGGAAAAAGGGATAAGGAGCGGCACTGTGTCGAAAATAAGAGTCCGAGTCACTGATAACTCGGAAGAAAATGATTTTGAATGCTTATAGATCAACATCCTAACATATAAAGCACAAGATGAGGTATTACTTGTCGTCTGCTATAGACCACCAAATCACACTATGGAACAGGAAGACTTTAGCAAAGCTTTTGATACGGTCTCCCACAGTATTCTTATCAGCAAGTTAAAGGAGTATGGGTTGGATGAATGAACTCTAAGATGGATAGAAAACTGGCTAGATTATCGGGCTCAACAAGTAGTGATCAACAGCTCAATGTCTAGTTAGTAGTTGGTAAAAAGCAGAGTGTCCTAGGGGTTGGTGCTGGAGCCGGTTTTGTTCAACATCTTCATTAATGATCTGGAGTATGGAGTGGATTGCACCCTCAGCAAGTTTGCAGATGACACTAAGCTGGAGGGGAGTGATAGATACCCTGGAGGATAGGGATAGGATACAGAGTGACCCAGACAAATTGGAGGATTGGGCCAAAAGAAATCTGATGAGGTTCAACAAGGACAAGTGCAGAGTCCTGCACTTAGGACAGAAGAATCCCATGCACTGCTACAGACTGGGGACCGACTGGTTAGGCAGCAGTTCTGCAGAAAAAGACCTGGGGGTTACAGGGGACAAGAAGCTGGATATGAGTCAACAGTGTGCCCTTATTGCCAAGAAGGCTAACGGCATATTGGACTACATTAGTAGGAGCATTGCTGGAAGATCGAGGGAAGTGATTATTCCTCTCTATTCGGCACTGGTGAGGCCACATTTGGAGTATTGTGTCCAGTTTTGGGCCCCCCACTACAGAAAGGATATGGACAAATTGGAAAGAGTCCAGTGGAGGGCAACGAAAACGATTGGGGGGGGGGGTGGAGAAAATGACATGAGGAGAGGCTGAGGGAACTAGGCTTGTTTAGTCTGCAGAAGAGAAGAATGAGGGGGGATTTGATAGCAGCCTTTAAGTACCTGAAAGGGGGCTCCTGGGGGGATGGAACTAGGCTGTTCTCAGTGGTAGTAGATGATAGAACTAGGAGCAATGGACTCAAGTTGCAGTGGGGGCGGTCTAGGTTGGATATTAGGAAAAACTAGGTGGTGAAGCACTGGAATGGGTTACCTAGGGAGGTGGTGGAATCTCCATCCTTAGAGGTTTTTAAGGTGCAGCTTGACAAAGCTCTAGCTGGGATGATTTAGTTGGGATTGGTCTTGCTTTGAGCAGGGGGTTGGACTAGATGACCTCCCGAGGTCCCTTATAATCCTAATCTTCTATGATTCTATGAACAGGATGAAGGGCTCCTTACACTCATATCTATAATGTATAGGAAAAAATGCTGTATGATCTTGGAGGATTCAGTCTGAGTGACATATGCTGGAGGTCTCATCCTTGGAAAATATCCTTGGAATTTCTAAATATTATAGATGACAATTTTGTAACTTAAAAAGCATTACATTCAACACGGGAGAATTCTATATTAGACCTTGTCCTAACAGATAAAGAGGAACTGAGCACAGAATTAAAAATTAATGGTAATTGAGGTACAAGTTCTCATGACTTGATCACACTTACAATGTGCAAACAAAATAAAGTCCAGACCAATAATATATATACTTGGTGCTTTAATATGGCCAATTTCACAAAGCTGAAAACAATTATGAGCCAAATCAGCTGGGAGGAAGATTTTAATCAGAAAAATGTGAGTGATAAATGGGAACTGTTTAAGAACACTTTACTAGATGCCTAAAAAGCCACAATCCCACAATTGAGGAAGATGGATGTACTGGTTAAAAATATTGACCTGGTTTAGAGGGGAAACGAAGGCAGGTGTAAAAAAAATTAAAAATAACACAACAAATGGAAAAAAGGGGAAGCTGATAGTAATGAATATAAATCAGAACCTAGGAATTGTAGAAAATTGAGAAGGGAGGCAAAGAGACATAAGAAATCCATGGCTTGCAGAGATAAGGACTATATAAAGGAGTTTGTTAAGTACTTGAGGAACAAAAAAAAATCCTAAAAATGGTATTGGTCCATTACTAGATAGGTAAATTATCACCAATAATGCAAAAAAGGCAGAACTGTTCAATAAATATTTCTGTTTTGTATTAGGGGAAAAAAACAGTGATGTAGTCATATCATGTGATTACACTATTTTCATTCCACTAGGATCTCTGGAGGATGTCAAACAGCAGCTACCAAATTAAGATAAAATTTTAAATCAGCAGGTCCAGATAACTTACATCCAAGAATTTAAAAGATCTTTCTGAGGAGATTGTTGTACCATTAATGTTGATTTTCAATAAGTCTTGGAACATCAGGGAAGTTCCAGAAGACTGGAAGAAAGCCAATGTTGTGCCAATATTTTAAAAGGATGACTAGGGTAATAATAGGACTGCCAGTCTGACATTGATCTCAGGCAAGATAATGGAGTGGTTTATACCGGACTTGATTAACAAAGAATTAAAGGAGAATAATACATTTAATGCAAATCAACACAGGTTGATATCTTGTTTTGATTAGATTTCAAGTTTGGTTGATAAAGGTAAAAGTGTTGATGTAATATACTTAGACTTCTGTAAGGCATTTGATTGATTGATTTCATTTTGATGAAAAAACTAGAAAGATACAAAATTTACATGGCACACATTAGATGGATTAAAAGATGGCTAACTGATACGTCTCCAAATGTAACTGTAAATTGGGAGTCATCAACCAACAGGTGTGTTTTGAGTACGGTTCTGCACGGATCAATCCTTGGCCTTATGCTATTTAACATTGTTATTTATGATCTGGAAGAAAACATAAGATCATCAATGATAAAGTCAGCTAATAGCACAAAATTGTGGGAGTGGTAGATAATGAAAAGTACAGGTAACCGATGCAGACCAACATGAATCACTTGGTAAACCACGAGCAAATAATATATATTTTAATTGGCTGAATGTAAATGTATACATTTAAGAACAAAGAATGTAGGCCATATCTTGAGAAGCAGTGACTCTGAAAAAGATTTGGGAGTCATGATGGATAATCAGCTGAATATGAGCTCTCAGTGTGATACCGTGGCCAAATGGGCTAATGGAAACCTTAGATGCATAAACCAGGGAATCTTGAGTAGAAGTAGAGAAGTTATTTTGTCTCTATGTTTGACACTGGTGTGACCACTGCTGGAATACTGTGTCCGGTTCAGGTGCTCATAATTCAAGAAGGATGTTGATAAACTGGAGAGAAACTCCTCCAAAGAAGAGCCACAAAAATAATTGAAGGGTTAGAAACATGCTTTATACTGATAGATTGAGCTTTTTGAGTCTATTTAGCTTAACAAAGAGAAGGTTAAGGGTTGACTTGATTAGTCTATAGGTATCTACATGGGGAAAAATATTTAACAATAGACTTTTCAGCCTAGTAGAGAAAGGTATAACATGATCCAATGGCTGAAAGTTGAAGCTATACCAATTCAGACTCAAAATAGGCAACATTTAACAGTGAGAGTAATTAACCATTGGAACAACTTACCAAGGGTTGTAGTGGATTCTCCATCACTGACTATTTTTAAATCAAGATTTTATGTTTTTCTAAAAGCTATGCTCTATGAATTATTTTGGGGTAAGTTCTATGGCCTGTGTTATACAGGAGATCAGACTAGATGACTACAATGATCCCTTTTGGCCTTGGAATCTGTGACTATATGTACTCCAATATCTGTATTTGAAAAATACAAAGCACTAGACAACTGATAAATAAATAAATAATAATAATAGTTATATGCTGTAGAGGATATTTCAGCATTATCCCTTAGGGGAAGGACTAGATGTGGCATAAGACTATTGTGATGAATGCATTGTAAATAAGGCCCTGTGGAAAATCGCAAGTTTTTTAAAAATTTCACAGGATATGCATGGATGCTAAGTCTCCCCATCACCCTGAACTGCTACGATTTTTCCAAGAGCAAGGAGGCAGAAGTAGGTATCCCCATTTCCACCACCCCGCTGAGGCCTCAGCTGCTCAGGGTGGGGAATGTTAGCTGGCTGGTCCCCCCGCAGAGGAGGGCAGGGAGGAGATGGCCTGGCTATCCTGGAGAGTAGGAGGGACAATGGGATAGGGCCAGGGTGTCTCACTACATGTCACCAACCATCTGGCACAGCCTGGCCAGAGGCAGGGATTAGGGCTCACCTCACTCCTTGCTCAGCTCTGGCTGCCACTTTTTATTTGTTCAGTAGGAAAAGAGGGGCACAACATGTGGTGATTAGGAGCCACAGGCTGGACCCCCACAGCGGCCCCTGGCAGATTCAAAAGAGCCATCGCAGCACTAGCTGGTGGGGAGCTGAGATTGGGATCTGCCATTTGGAGTATGAGCAGGAGTGTGTGTGTTGTGGGGATACCTCTGTTTTGGTGGGGGGAGATCAAAAGGTGAAGGGGCCCTGCTCTGGAAGGAGGATTCGGGAAAGACCTGATTCCACAGCTCAGAGCATGAGCAGGTGTTTGTGGTGGAGTCTATCCCACCCCCCAACCAGGATAGGCCCCCTCCCACGCTCTAATCTTCCTGCCAGGGTAAGGCCCTGTCACACACTCTGATGCCCCCTGCCAGCCAGGCCAGGCCCCCCTCATACATTCCAATCCCCCAAATGGGGAAGGACTATTGGATTTTTGTTTTTCTTGTCTCACCTTGAGGGAGCCTTCTCTGATAAAAGGATTTTTTTCTGGAAGTTCTGGTGTGACCTCTGCTTTACTGTCTGGTCTTGATGAACTGCCTTTGAGAAATGAGAGGGGAATAATAAATATGTTGCCGAAATAAAATAAAATAAAATAAAATAAAATAAAATAAAATAAAATAAGGCTGGCTCTGTGCAAGTGTCAGGATGGAGTTCCTGTATAAAATCCTTGTTTCTCTGGCCGGAAGGTTAGAAGGGCAGATACAAATATTAAATAATAATAACTGTGAAAAACCAGTGTATTACAATTAAATGGCAAAACTCTATGTTAACTCAAAGTTAAGGTTATTTGGAGGTATGTTGTTCCCTTGCAGAATGGTGAGTTGAGTAAAACTCACATTTTTGAGGGTTGGGAATCAGTTTTCTGGGATAAAAATGGAAAGACACCAACTTTTTGTTTTCTTAAGAGATCCAGCTTTTTTGCTAGTCGAGGCAAAAGATGTATCTTCAGGAGGTCTCTCTGCCATGGTTTTAGCTAGTTTAAGGGCCTCCAGTTCCTTAGCCATTTTTTCTTCCTGGTATTTGGTTTCTTCCTTTGTGACCCAGTCTTCAATTGAGTTGGCCACCAGTTCCAGATAATTTCTGAAAAGAACCATATTCCTTCTATTAACAATGAAAATACTGTATTAATATGGTGTTGGATCAAACAAGATCTTTTTCATACTACCTTTCACTAGAGACAGTCTTGGTTCTTCAGCTGCTATTTGAAAACTTTATCATAATCTTTAAGAGTAGGGTAGAGATTACTAAGGTATTTTTTTTTTTGGTATGGGAATTTTTACCTTTGCCTTATTGATCTTTGCTCACTACATTTTATGTTTAACATTTTAGTTCTCTTTTCTGCAAAAGCATCATTTGCCAAATAAAAACCAGCTAGTCATAAATCATCGAGTCATTCATCTGTAACAAGAATCAGTAAGAGGAGTCAGAATCTTGATTCCCCCCTCTCACTAGTTTACAACCAGTGTAATTCCATTGATTTCCTATACCAGCCCTTAGAATTTATGTTCACTTAACCACATTCTGCAAATCTGAAGCACCAAATTCTAATCAAACTTATACAGACACATAAAAGATGGAACAGACCCTCTAAATTGCTGTAAGATAAGTGGAAAATTTAAACAACACAACTCATCCTGAGGATGGAAGCAGAATCTTGCAGACTGTGGGGTCATGTAAGGCAGGTTTGAAATAAGATCATTCATTATATAAAACTTCTCAAGGAACATGTCCAATCTTGCCCCTATACATTCTATCAATTTAGTAAGGGTGAGAATAGATTTGTCTCAACTGATCTTGAGGCCTAGTAATGAAAACAGCTGGACAACCATGTGAATATCTCTGGTGACCTGTTGTGATGTGTGCCCCCAAATCAATTCAGTTGAACTGCTACCATTGAGAGCCATTTGGTAAACACCCTTGGAGCTGTTAAGAGACTGAATGGTAGGACTCTGAATTGGTACTGAAGGCCATTGACCATGAAACATAGATATTTCCTGTGAGCTGAATAGATTGACACATGTAAGCATCCTGCAAATCACATGTTGTGAACCACTTCATGGGATATAGAGAAAGGATTATTGATGAAAGAGCCAAATTTGAAGTGATAAATGAACTTGTTGAGATGTCTGAGATCTAATATAGGATGCCAACCCACTTTCTTCTTCAGAATGAGGAAGCAGTGGAAATAGAACACCTTGTTGCAGAGCTCTGGAGGCACCATCTTTATTACACCCTGCTGAAGAAGAATCACTCCCATGAGAAGAATCCATGAAAAGGGAAAGGGTAGGGTGTGCGTAGTTGGCATGGGTTGCAATTATATTGACTATCCTCGCTGGATGTTCTAAGACACAATGGTCGGTAGTAATTGCAATCCAGGAATCTGCAGAAAAAGAAAGGAGATTGCCAAATGGAGGGGAGAAGAGGTACAGACCCCTGCAGATTGGTCCAAAAGTCTTGACTGCAGCATCAAACCTACAACCTTTGCCTGATGATGAACATGCAGTAACAGTAAATGAAGGAGGACCTCTTTTCTTCTGGAAATATGGTCCTTTCCTGTAAAATTCAATAGCCCTTTGTTGGCATGAATTCAAGGGTGATGGAGGCCCTTCCCTCAAGAAGGACTAAGTTCTATTTTGCTTCCTCTTCTGGAATGGGATAGGTAGAAGCTGAAGTGTTGCTCTTGAGTCTTTTAAAAGAGTAAAACATCTCATAAGCCTTTGAGAGTTAAAAAGAACATAGCCCTCAAAAGGAAGGTCCTCAGGTGTGGCCTGGATTTTTTCTGGAATGCCTGATGACTGTAGTCATGATGTTTTGCTCACTGGCATTCATCTAAACGCAATGTCAGAAACCTCCAAAAAGGCCTGTTATGGAATTTTCACCACCAACTGGCCCTCCAAAGCCAGTCCTGTCACTTAGTCTCTGGTGTCCTGATGAAGTTTGTCACCAAGTTATAGGATTTTAGCCCATTGGAGAAAGTCATATTAGCCTGATAATTGGCAATCTAGATCTACAGACTAGCTGAAGACTATACTTTCCTCCCTAGAATGTCCAGCTTTTTTGGCTCTTTATCCCTGGGTATAGATTTAGAAGGACAAGGCTGCTTAGATTTTTCATGAACTAAAGATCGAGATATGTGGTTGGTAAAAAAGTACTCAAATCCTGTAGGAGGAAATTGGTTATCTCCAATCTGCTCTTTTTGATGTGGCAGAAATGGATGCAGGGTTTGCCACAAATCCTTGACTGGCTCAAGGATACCCTCATTTATAGACATGGACACAAAACCCTGAGAGACCAGATATAGAATATCATATAACTTGTGTGAACTTTCCTGCATGACCTCTAAAGATATCTCCAGAGTATCCACCATTCTTTTAATAAGGTCCTAAAAGCCTTAAAGTCACCAACTGTGGAAGAAATAGATGGTGTCACAGCTTTATCTGGTGATGAAGAAGAAATAGCCAAAGGCATAGGTTGATCCCCATGCTCCTTCACAAGATCTTCTTTGTCAGTATGAGGTTCTTCTTCAAATTCCTGTACAGTAGAGGATGGTTGCAGAGAGATTTTCATTACTGATGCCTTTGGTTCTGGTACTGGAAGGGATTTGGATACCATAGACAGTGGAGAAATGTCCAAGAGAGGATATTCTGGTTCTGAAGTGCCCATTACATCTACAGGTATTGAAAAGGTAGCCTGAGTTGAAGTAAGAAGTGGTACAAAGGAAGATGGTATAGTATGGATGTCTCAGTAGATGTAATCTTCCTATCAGGACATTGTACTGAAGATCCTGTGGCAGATGGTACCAGCGCCTTCAGTACTGAGGTAGAGGCATCTGTCACACAGAATTGATAATGTGATATTGAAGCAGAAGAACAGAATTCCACAGTCCCTGAAGATTTATGGACAATCAGATTTTGAAGGAGCAGGTTTGGAGAAATCAGAAGAATAATGAGTATTAGATCCCTTCTTGGATTGTACAGGGGACAGTGACTGGTGCCAAGTGCCATCTGATGATCTCTGCTCCTTCCAATCGTTGGCTGCAGGATACACTGACTGACCTGAAGAGAAGGTACAGTATGTTTCTGAGAAGCACAAGATCTCTTAGAGACAGAAGACCTCTTAGCTCCAGGCAGAGTATCTCTGGTACCTGAAACACTGACAGAAACTGGTTTTGAAGGAGCAGTAGCAGACTGGCTTTGAAGAGGGAACTCACAGTCAGACACATTTCACTGATCTTTCCATTAAAAAAAATGTCTGATGGCATCACAAGCTTTCTGTATGCACTTAGAGAAAGATTTTCAAATTGAATATTTGCTTGGGATCTGTGATTCTACTTGACAAAAAAGGCATTTTACCAGTCCATTGTTTGCAGGCATAGCTGTCTTGCAGCCAGGATAGATTTTAAAGCCTGGAGACTACCATCTCAGCCATCACATCTATGACTAGGTACCAAGGGAAAACTCAAAACAAATCAAAAGTCTCTCTTTTTTTTTATGTGTTATCAATTTGCTTGAATGAAACTTATTAGTTATGAAGAATTACAACAACAAAAAAAGATCAGACTCATTACTAAACCTAATGTAATGGACTATGGGGAACCAGATGGACACTATAACTCTCCAACATGCTGTCACGAGTGGCAAGAAAGAAATGAGTAGTGGTTGGGGCTGCTACAGCCTTTATGTTTCAGGAGAGGGAGCCTGAAGTGTGTAGGGTGCATATGCAGCCTTAACAGACACTGCTGGCTAAAAGATTCTGAACTCATCCACATGTGGTGTACACACCTATAGTAGGATCTGTGCAGCAGAAATGTTTGAACAACACTCATTCCACTGGACAATTTGTTCCTGATTAACACATAGCAAGTTTTACTTGGTATAAAATAACAATACAACTTGTACAAACATTTTGTAATGATAAAAAAAACAAAAATTGTAACTGCTGAAATGAAAAATTGGGACATTTCAGCTATTCCAAAAGATGCTTCTAGGATCCTGAGATATATGAAAAACAGAGACTCTTCTTGAAAAAAACCAGGACAAATGGACATGTTTTATTTTATTTCAATAGCTTCTTCTTCTTCTTCTTCTTCTTTTTCTGCTTGTTTCCTTAAAGAAATACATGTTGTGTGGGGACAGAAAATTCACTCTTTTTCTGTATGAACACTGAGTACCTCCTGTCCCCCTTACAGTATGCTTATCCTTACAAAACTCCACAAACCCTTGCAAATCAAGCCACAGAGAATCTCACATTTTTCACTGACTACTCTGTTGTTTGGATTATCCCTAAACCACAGTACCAAAATCAGGTGTTGAGGAAACCGATAAGGACAAAGTACAAAATAGACTCTTTGTTTGTGTTTTCTATAATGTGGTGTTCCACGAAGAAATTGTTTAAGGTATTGTGAAATTAATTCTCTAAACCTTGTCCTGTTGTGACACTTGTATACTTGAAGGAACAGATTATTACAGTTTAATTAGACTTAGTTGGCTCTTTGATCTCCCTCAACATAGTGCTCCCAATTTTCCTGATGTGGAGACCAGTATATAACTCTATTAAGGTATTTGTATTCTTATGACTTGTGATTTGTAATCATTAACATTCTATGGGTAGCCCTATTCACTCAGAAACTTTATTTCAGTAGATTCAGTGGATTTTAGATATAGTGCTACTACTCCGCCCCCAATGACCTAGTAATATCTTCTTGAACAGTTTATTGCCAGGTATTACAATTAACCCATTGATTTTTTTCATGGCATCATATTTCAAAAGTGCTTGTTATATGAAGGTCCTTTTCCAATGCCAGGCTTTCAGCTAAAATGCCTGTTTGAAGATAGTATCTGAAAAAAATGTATTACCTGAATCCAACATCAGAGTGCAGTGCAATATCCCAGGACTCTTTGCACTGACGGTGTTGGTTCATTGGATTGTGAAGGACTATAAGGAGAGAGTTATCTTGGGTGTGGTAATAGGAATCAATACACCTATATTGTTGGGTTGCATTGTATAAAACCTGAAAATGAATAGAAATCAATTCTTAAGACTCATTCTCCATACAGACAAATTGCTTCCCCAACTCCTACAAGAGGGCTTGATTGTGAGTTGTAGGGATGGCCCATAGCAACGGATGGTGCAGAGTCTCCCTACACCAGAAGCACCAAAAGGCATTTTGCCTCCAGCAGACAGAAGATCTCTCTAGAATCCCCAGGAATGTAGAAGCTGTATTCCCATAACTACATGCATTTAAGAAGTACCACTTGCTACACCCATGCAGCTAGCCAACCCCACTTGCAAGTTCATAGGAGCCATAACTTGATCTTCTCTGCCCCCGCCCTCCATCCTCTTGGGGATGCAACTTGAATGCTGGAACTGTACAGAAAGAAGTATCATTCCCTTGCCTACATATATGCAGAAAGAAAATAAATTTACTTCTTTTATGGCTATATCACATTACAAATTCATACTATTATGCTATCACCCCAGGTGTCCTTCAGATTTACTGGTTTCCAGATTTTTCAATCCCATTCTCTTTCCCATCCTTTTCCAATGCATGTACTGGCTCTAGGCTGAATCTAATTTTATATCATTTTATATTCTATCATTTCTGCAGAATACTGGAGCTGAAATGGAACTGAAATTCATTTGAATATATCATGAATTATTGGGTTTAATCTATTTTATGAATAAATTCTAGTTAATCAAATATTCAATTTACAAAAGAAAACTAATTAACAACAATATGCAAATGGATATGTAAAAATGTGTCATAGATTATATTGCTTTCCATATGGAAAATGAAATGGTATATGCCAATTTTAATGAAGAAATTTAATTACTAGAGCTGATCTGAAAAAGAAAAAGTTTTTTTCCAGATTTTGTTTCCATTTTGTGTTGAAATTGTTTTCATGGACATTTTATAACCATCTCTATTAATTACTACCAGTGGTATAGATATTAAGGCCCACTGCATTAGTAGGAATTTCCCATGTACTGTAATTTAGGATCAGATTCTACCTGGACTTTACACATGTGGTCAGTGTGGTGGGAAGAGTACAAAAAGTTAATCAAAATTGCAGTCTCTGTAACTCAACGGAGCACAAGGTCTGCTCCATCTCTATTCCCCATGGAGTTCATTGGCAGAATGCCTCCTGATGCCCCCCTGGAGTAATAGAACTCTGGGATATTCCTACCAGGCACAGTACTAATGTACAGTGAGGAAAGAACAGACAACAATGTATTTGTCGTACTGCACTCTTGACTCATCTTTCATCTTTGTTTTTTCTTTCCTTTAAGATAAATATCAGTCATTACTTTATTTCTGTGCCTGGAACTCTCTCATTGATATCCAGGGGAGTATTGCACATGGAGAACTTGTAGAACTGGACCCTTTGTTCTAGTTGACAGTCATGAGGACTAAAGTCTTCTGTTTTTTCATAAAATGGATGCAGAGAAGCTTTCCTAAACCTTTCAGCCATTGTCCTTCATTCTTGCCATGGAAGAGCGAGCCCTAGGGATAAGAAGCAAGTCCCGCTCTGTCACATGTTCAGTCTGGGGCTCCAACACCAAAAAGACAATTGCAGTTCCATTTTTTGAGTCACGAACAAAACTAAGAAATAGATTAAAATGACAAACTCATTTCACAGAAGCCACCAAAAAGCAGATGAAGAATAATGGCTTTTGGTAACCATTTACCAGGGCCAAATCTGAATCAGTAATCTATCAGTAAAGTGCTCCATATCCTGTTGTTAGTCCTCTATGCACCACCTATTGTGCCTATGAGAATCACAGCTCAAATACCTGAAGAAGAAGACGTGGCTCATAATGTTCAGCAAAACTCCAGTCTGTCAAATGCCGCTGCTGAGTCTTTTGTATTTCCGCTAAATCAGTCTCTGGGCCACACCTCTCTGGTTTAACCTCAAAGTACATCAAAAGAACAACTAAATCAATATTTTAGTATTCAGTTGTTTTAAGCTGAATGTAATCCTATTGACTTAACTACGGTGAGGAACGTGAGGTGTATAGATTAGACAGTACTCAGTGCAGCATCAGAGTTAACTGCATAAAGCTGCACATGTGTAAATCTATGTGGCAATGTTTTAGTAAGAAAATTGCCAAAAAGTTTTTGCCTTTGACTTCTTTGTGGTCAGCATAATCTAAATATTTCTCTTGTTAGGTTATATGCCTCTGAATGCTGTAAGCAATTACAGACTTACAGACAGGTTTTCTGAAGTCACTGTAACATGGCTTTACTTATCTAGGGCGATATGGCAGACAGGTGTTTGTGAAGAGGCCAAGCCACACAGTCCTATTCGTGCGACTACAGTTTGGCAATCTCTCTTAAGATCTTATGCTAAAATTAATCTCTTGAACTCAATAAGTAGCACAACATTGCCAGGGGAAGGCACCGTCTATGCTCCTTCTTGGATAGTGCAGAATTGCAAGAGGCTAATTTTACAGTACTTTAAAGCTATTGGACTTTATGGTATTATCCCAAAACATAATAAAATCAACACCCACAGGGAGATTCACCAGGAGGAGGAATTAACTTTGTACAGTCCTTAATGTTCCTCCAAGTCACATGATAGAACATAATTTATTCTATTCACTAAGCTAATCATCTCTGACGTGAAGAAACTAATTTCTTACTTTGTTTACAAGAGGATCAGCCAGACCGTCTCCTCCACCTTTGTCATTCTTTTCTATATGCACTGGAAATTGAACACAAAAGAAACATTCTAGAGCTCAAGGTATTTTCAGAATTTGTTATTCTGTTATTTACTTTATTCCTCTTTGTTATTCACATTTTGTGGGCACACACACTATCTCACCCACCAGAAAGCTATGTACATCCCTTCAAGCTTTTGCCTTATCACTATGAATAGGGCCCTGCTTCAACGATGATAAAGCATCCAATCACATTCTCGACCCTACAGAAGATCATAAGAACATAGGACTTTCCACTGATTCATAAAGTCCAGAATCCCATCACCAGAAGAGATTACTACCTGATTCTTTAGAGAAAGGAGAAAAATACCTATACTGTACTTTACCAATTGTGTAATGCTGTAAAGGAAGAGAAGAATTAATGACTTCCCAAACCTGTAGTACTTAGTTTGCACCCAGAAGCATGAGGTTTGATTAGCCTTATTTCAGCAAATACACTGTAAGCAAAATTATTATTCTAGTATGATAATAAAATTATCCAAACCTTTAAAACAATTTTTAGTGAAATGAATGGTTGTGAAAGGTGCCAGATTGGCAGTTCTGTAGATATGACATCCTCTATTTGTACACAGAACAGGTAAAGCACAGGTAGAAGTGGAAGCTTCTCCACCCTGCTCTCCCAGTGTGCTCAGCCTCACCTCTAGAAGCGAGAGAGTATTCAGCTTCGTTGGCCCATTTGTTGCTCACCTTCTCTGATGAGATGGCTAGCAAAAGGGCCAGTTAGTGACAATTGTGATGATTGTTTCATGATTTGACACTTGTTCACTGAAGACTTGACTCAAGCTACCGTATTCGTTTCATATAGGCCACTAAGTAACAATCGGATGGCAACACCTTTTTGGACACTACAAGAAGCAACTAGAAATTGGAGGTTTCATAACTATGTTGTCATTAGATCACAGAAAGAGAAGTTATTTACCTCTACAGTCAATGGAGTTCTTTGAAATGTGTTGTCTACACGTATATTCCTCTCCTGGTAGTGTATTTTTTGGTAAATAGCTTCTGTTGGGGCTCAGCATGTGCCCTTATGTTCTTGTGCTCCGCACTAAGGGCATAAAGAATGGGAGTGGCCCAACTGCCACTCAGTTGCTTCTCTATCCCAGAATCCAAATGTCATAGGACTAGTGCTAGGTGAAATTTTTCAGACAAAACATTTTTCCTCAAAAAATCCCTGAAGATACTGTGTATGAACAAGTCCTTGACATCCCATCTATGTTTGGATGAAAAATGTTGCTTAGCCTGTCTGTCAAGATAGTCTACAGACTCGGAGATGAACCACGGTAAGGGATATCTGATAATGGACACATCAATTCCAGTTGAACTCCTCCTGACACAACAAAGATGCTTTTGCCCCTCCCTGCCTGTTTATCTAGAACATGGCAATCCTATTATCCATTATGATTTGCATTTGACTGCCTTTGAATACATGGAAGGAACAAGAGCAGGCCCTGTGAACTACTCTGAGCCGCAATACATATATATGCAGTTTGCCTTTGTTTGGAGTCCAAAGGCCTCGCACACTGAAAGTGCAGGTTGAGGTGCTCTAGCTAAGGAAGATTTCCCCCAAAGGTTATACAGAAGCATGATGTTATGGTCCACAGGGACCACAGAGATTCCAAAAGGGCCACGCTGGAATATTGTGCAGGGTAAAGGCCATGTGGATTGGGATGAATCCCTAGACTCTTTCTGATCATCACAGTCACAATAAGTTGATCTAGAGTCTAGGGGAACTCCTTTGTGGTTCAGATGAGGATGAGAAAGTGCACTCCACATCTAAAGATGGGGAAGGTTGAAGAAGTTGGAGTATTAAGCTCCATGAAAAGTCTATGTTCAATCAAACCTGGCGAAACCCCAGAAGATATTGAAAGACCTAGTATCCACAATATGATGTTCACTGCTGTAGGCAAGAGGAGACATTTAGCCTCCTACAAAACCTTTAAGTCTCCTGCTACTGTATATTTCATCAGTACCAAACAGTGCAGCACCACAAACATCCAAGCCATAGCAGAGAATAAAGGTGTTGAGGGCATCAACGTGCAAGGCACAAATTTACTTGGTACCAAAGAAGTTATGAAATTGCTGCCAGCACTGGCGTGATCAGCATGGAAACCACCAGTACCAATGATAGCAGAATCACTGTAGCAAGACTGAAATAATTGGTACCAAAGTATGAGTCAACTTAGTATGTTCATGCAATACTGAAGTCTTGATACCGAGATCCCTCAGAGCTCCTATGGTAGCCATATCAGGCCGTGGAATTTCCTCAGAACAGAAGTGGTGTGGGGAATTTAGTGGAGGTTTTCCTAGAAGCAGTGCTCCTTTTTCTCCAAGACCTTTTTGTCCACCCTACAAGAGACAGAAGCTGTAGCTATGGTTAATGGAACCCTGCAGCTGACTGGAGCACTCCTGGAAAAAGAAAGTTATCCAAGGGGGTCAGAAACATGAGGATCTGATGCTGGTCTTATGGAATGGTCAAACAGAAACATCTTGCAAGTGTGCCTCTCTGGCTTTTGGAGACCTTTTTGAGAAGGACTTGCAGATGGTACATTTGCTGAGAATATGGGACTCTCCTAAACAAAAGAGTTATCTTGCATGCCCATTGTTTACAGGTATTGTATTCTTGCAGGGAGGCAATATTTATACCCTGAAAATTTGTGATTATACATCTTCAAGTCCTGGTACCAGGAAGAAAAACCCAGTTAGAATTGTCATTGTGTTAACCCTATCAAATTAGGTCTGCTCTACGAATCCTGTCTTCCCAAAGTACTCTGTTCAATGTCATATCCTCTATCACACCACATGCTAACATGTCTTTTATTATGATATCCCACCACTTCTTATTGGGTTGGCCTCTCTGTCTTTTTCCTTCAATCTTGGTCTGATGGACTCTTACCCAAATAGCTGTCAGGACTGTGCTTTATGTGGCCAAACCATCTAAGCCTTCACTCCCTCATTTTTTTCATTTATGGGTGTTACTTTGAGCATATCTCTAACATATACATTCCTCACATGGTCTGTCTTGCTTACACCACTCATCCATCTCAACATTCGCATTTCTGTGGAACAGATTATCTGCCCAACACTAAACTAACACTTTGTTGCCCAGTTCTGTTGCCATATATTGGCAATTGGGTGGACCACCATTTTATAGACTTTCAGAGTGAAACAAGCAAACAAATGGTTACCTCCCAACTCCCTCCTTCCCATCACATGTTTCTGAATATCTATTCCATAGACAGCTGTCCTTCCTGCTATGTTATAACCATCAAGGGATGCCTATTTCACCTTATCTCTGGCCATGTCCTTATATAATATACTTATTAATATACACCTCATATAATACACCTTACTAATATACTTAGTTTCTAACTGGAGAGAAAATCCACACAAGAACAGGCTTGACTTTATATTTTTGCATAAAAGACAGATAGTTCCCACTGCAGACTGGTAAATCCTTCATCTACAGGATCTAGGCATTGCAAATCAATCTGTAGCATGATTTTAGACAGTCTTGTCACTTGCCACAGATATCCCCTTCATCATTTCCTAATGGATCTATTATTTTGTGGAATACTCTTCCAAGAGAAGTGGTAGGAGCTCCCTTGTTTAAGATATTTAATACTGGATTGGACAAAAATACTCGAGAATAATGCTGCACCAGATCCCAGGGAAGGGGAAATGGAGCAGTCTAAGATTCCATTACCTGAAAAGCAAGATTCTGATTGCCCTTTGCTGCTCTCTTCCTGTGTCAATGCCAAAAAATCTTCACTACAAAACTGCAGCTTCTCTTTCAGGTTAGGCTCTATGCAACAGAAAGCAGATTCATGAGATGCAGAATCCCCCAGAAAATGGATCAAATAGGTCTTTTCCATCGAATTTGATTTCTCTAAGACACTGCCAATCAAGATATAATTACAGTGCAGCTGGGAGTGAGCTTCCCAGCCCAGGTAGACAGACCTACGCCAGCAGTGCTAAAGCTAGCACTAGTAGGGCTTGAGCAAACATGCTAAAAATAGCAAGATAGACATTCTGGGTTGGGCTGGAGCACAGGCTCTCAAGCCTAGGAGGTCAGCTCAGGCTTCTGTCTGAGTTGGAATGTCTACATTGCTCTTTTTAATGCGTGAGTTTGTCTACCTGGACTGGGAGACTCGCTCCCACCTGCAGTGTGGAAATACCCTCAGTTCCAAGTCAGACTACAATAATGATAAAACTGCCAGAGAGGCTTGCTGAAGAAATGTTAATACCAGAGACAAGAAATGAAATAGAACTTATCCAGATACCAATTATAAAATCATGCTTAGATACTCAGTTAACTGTCTGAGAACAAGTTTTTAATGGACCCCCCAGACCAAATTCAGAGGTCAGTCTAAGTAAAACTAAAAAGGGACTCTAAACTGGCATAACTTCCACCTTCTTTCACCTTCCAATATATAAGTTGCACCAACTTAGTCTTTCTCATACTGCTGTAGTCTCACACCCACTTACCAATATCTAACATATGCTTCCCTTACACAATACCTCTGACTTTGGTCTGCTAAGTCTACTTGAGTGTCATGGAGTCTAAGCTGGTGTAATCCATGTGTTTAGGGGCAGAACTTCACTTTTAAAGAAATTTTAAAGAAAAGCAATGAACTGGAGGCTTTTAACAGGTGAAGAGCTTGGCTACCTGGGATGTTAGTGCACAATACATCAGGGCGTGAATCTACAGCGCACTAGCTTACCATGCAGTAACATCCTGTATGGACATTGCTACAGTGCACTAAAAATTCTGCTTTATGCACTACAGAACTTTTAGTGTGCTGTAGAAGTGTCCTGGTGGGACTTTAATGCATGGGAAGCTAGTTTACTGTAGATTCACAACTGGCCTACCACACACTAATGTCCAAGGTAGACAAGTCCTTAGTTAAAATAAATCATCTCCTACTTTCATTTATAACTGTTTATATCTTCTTCCAAATTTCTGATGTGTAAATTATGCCAGTTTCACTCCCTTAAACTCATACATTGGTAAATATAAGGAGGTCTAAGGGAGTCTGATCCCTGGACTACACTACGAAGTTAGATCGATGTACGCCACTTTGAGTCAACCTAGTTGTGCATGTGTCTACACTTATATTTGTCTCCCGCTGATCTAAGCACCATTACAGTGGTGCAATGGCACCACCTCCCCAAGCAGCATTGAGCCATGGTTGATGTACTGAGGTCGACGCAACGTGAGGGTAGACACTGCATTATCTATGTCGATCCTAACAGTTCACCAGCAGCTGTCCCACAATGCCCGACGTTGACTGGACTGCTCACAATTGTGAACTCCACTGCCCATGGGTCACGCAGACCAGAAGGTCCCCGCCATTTTAAAACCCCAAGAATTTTTTTAATGCTTTTCCTGATTGTCCAGCTTGGTGAACACATCTTGCAGCTCTCCATTGTTGTGCGCAACTGTCCTGCCAGCTATCCTGGCTACACACTGCAGATGTGCTCCGGCCTGAGGAGACAGGAGATATTGGATCTCCTGGCCATGTGGAGAGAAGAGAAAGTTACTCATCTTGTGCAGTAATGGAGGTTCTTCGAGATGTGTATCCCTTCTTCAAGTGATGTCCCTGTGGGCGCTCCACTTCAGGTGACTATAGAGCAGTATCCTGCTACTGGCAGGGGGAACTTCAGATCAGTCCCGGTAACTGATGTTAATACTGTGGACCTTAGTTGAGTGTCCAGATTAGCATTAGTCCTGATAGTGTTGTGATTTACAAATGTGTGTTCGGAAGCCTAAGTGGCCGCCCTACATATTTTGGATATGGGAACGTTGTTAAGGAAGGCAACGGAGGTCGCCATCACTCTAGTAGAGTGAGTTTTGATATGGACCGGGGTTTTGTCCTTGATTGTTCATAACATAGTTGTATACATCATGATATCCATATGGAAAGTCTTTGGGTGGATATTGTGGTGCCATTTGAGTGTTCTGTCATAGAGACAAATAGTCTCGGTGATTTGTGAAACACTTTAGTAGCGCTCTTTGCACATCTAATGTGTGCCATCTAGCCTCTAGTTGCTCCTTGTGGGGCTTGGGATAAAATGTCAGCAGGTATATGGCCTGGTTCACATGGAAAGAAGATGATATCTTTGATAAAAATTTCAGATGGGCTCATAGTGACACTGAATTTGTAAAAGGGGAATCTCTGAGTTGATAGTATTGCTCTTGTCCTGATTGAGTCGAGTTGTGCCCCTATAAACTCTAGGGTTTGAGTTGGTACCATGACTGATTTCTGATAATTTATCTGTAGGCCTAGTCCTCGGAAAATATCTATGGTACTCTGTGTATTGTATTCTGCCTCCGCACAGGTTGGGCTTTGGAGGAGACAGTCATCTAGGCAGGGAAAAATTATCACCCCTAGTCGTCATAGGTGTGCTGCGACCACCGAAAGTACTTTGGAAAAGACTTGCAGTGTGGTGGACAGGCCGAAGGCCATATTGGTAGCCCGGCCCCCACATGGGGGGAGGGAAGGTACACTTTACTGGGGCCCAGCAAGGCTGCAACCCCCACTGCCATGAGGAAAATTTTTTTCATGGCTCATGAGTTTGTACGTATGGGATGAGGGATTGTGATATGTGTGTGGGAGGGGGCCTGTGTTACAAGTTTGTACTGGGCCCAAAAAAATTATGCTTGGGCCCTGATTGGTAGTGTTACATACTGGCTATAAACTGAAGAAACCATCAATGAGATGGGTGTATGGTAATATGAAAGTAAGCATCTTTTATGTCGAGGGCTGAGAACCAATCTCCATGTTCTAATGCAGGAATTATCGTTGCTAAAGTAACCATTTTGAATTTTTTAACATGGATGAACTTGTTGAGTGCTCTGAGATCTAGAATTGGTCTCCACCCCCTGTTCTTCTTCTGTGTAAAAAAATATTGGGAGGAGAATCCTCTGCCCCTGTATCGAGGTGGGACCTTTTCTATTGCTCGCAATTGTAGTAGGTGGAGCACTTCCTGCTGTAGCAGGTGCTCGTGGGAGGGGTCCTTGAAGGAGGACAGGGAGGATGAGTGGGTGGGTGGTATGGATATGAAGGGAATGGAGTAGCTCATGTAGATGATTTCTAGGGCCCATCTGTCTGTGGTAATTGCCACCCACATGGTGAAAAAAGGGTGTAATCAGTGTCCAAAAATAGTTGGTGTTCCTGCCAGTAGGGTGTGTCCAGACCCTCGACCAAGCCCTCAAAACAACTGCATGGACTGAGCAGGTTGAGAGAAGGTGGACTGGTTCGATGGTTGTCTCTTTCTTTGTGACCTCTGCTTCTGCCTGTAACTATTATAAAGCTTTTGTTGGCGGTTGGAAAAGAAGTTTCTCCTGTGGTACAGTTGATACCTTCTACGTTTGAACGATGGAGTACATATATCCAAGGTTCTGAGGATCGTCCTGGAGTCTTTCATAGAATGTAAAGTCTCATCTGTTTTCTTAGAGAATAGCTTGTTTTTATCAAAAGAGTAAATCTTCCACCTTTGTTTGCAGATCCCTCAGAATGTCGAAAGATTGGAGGAGGCGTGGTGCATAGCAATGGCTGTTGCTGTTGTGCGAGCTGCCGTATCTGCTACATTGAGGGATGCCTGCAGAGCTGTTCGTGCGATTAATTGACCCTCGGTCTACTAGTAATTTCAGTTGTGTCTGCTTGTCTTCAGGTAAGTATTGTTTCAGTTAGTTAATTTTTCCATAATTGTCATGGTCATACTTGGCTAATAGGGCATTATAATTAGCCACTCTACATTGCAAAGTTGCTGAGGAGTACACCTTGCATCCAAACAGGTCTAGATGTTTATTATCTTTATCGCCTGGAGTGGATTTTAGTTGAGCCTGTTTATTCCTGTGATGTTCTGAATCAATCACCAGGGAATTAGGAGGGGGAGTGAATAGGAACTCCATACCCTTTGATGGAATGTAGTATTTCCTATCAGCCCCCTTACAGGTTGGTGGGATTGATGCCAGTGTTTGCCAGATGGTATCGGCAGGTTGCATCATTAATCGGCAGGACTATTTTTGTATTGGCTGATGTATGTAGTATTTGTAGTAGCTTGTGTTGGCTCTGTTCAACCTCCTGTAGAGGTATGTCCTGACTTATTGCTTCTTGTTTAAACAATTCTTGGAATTGTTTGAAATCATCGGCCTTGGTCGGTGGGGGAGGCATCACTGCCTCATCCGGAGATGAGGATGAGTTGTGGTTGGAGAGTTCTCATCTTGCATCCTGTCATCTAGATAGTGAAATGGGAATAGGTGAGATGGATGACTGTGATGCCTGCATGTAGGGTGAACTGTCGGTACTGTAGAGAGGGGAATGTAATGGAGGTGTATCTTCTTGTGTGCGGTGCTGTGAATGTGTTGCCGGTGCTGCTGGTGCCGAGGCTGTCTGTTCTTTCGGTATGGTGGTCGGTACTGCAGATTTGATCTTTTCCCTCACTGGTGCCGATGGTGGCGCCAAAGGCGGTGGCATACGTGTCAGTGTGGGTTTTGGCACCAGCTTAGCTGGTGTCGACCATGCTGTAGCCAACATTGATTTGTGGCCTTGTGACAATGCATTCTTGGTGCCCACGGTGCCAGAAGTGGTAGGCACTATACCTGAACTTTCCTGTGAGGTAGATGATATGGGAGGTAGAGACCTGGCTGGAGACCGCTTTAGTTTTGGAGAATCTCTAACAGGTGAGGTCATGGCTCTTTTTCTTTTTATGTTGGAGGTTTGAGCCATAGTGCTGCCTTTTTCTCCGGTATCAGACTCAGAAGTGGGCTGCAGGGACTCTTCCATAAGGATAAGTTTGAGGCGGAGATCTCTATCTTGCCTGGTTCTTGCTTTGAGTTTGGCTCAGTGTGTGCCCTTGGCAGGGATGTGCCCCTCTCCGAGACACCTGACACAGAAAGCGTGTCCGTCAGAGATCAGGATTGCTTTCCTGCAGGACTCGTATCTCTTAAATCCTGGTGATCCAGGCATTTCTAAGATTTAGGGAAGATGATACTCCCTTATGTCTAATTGAAAATAGCTAATAACATTTTATTTTTATTTTTTAACTATCTAACTTGACTAACTTATTCTATGACTAGAAACTATGACTAAACTATGCCTAAATTAACTATTTTTTTACTTTTATCTTAGAAGGAAAGGAGTGCTGCGGAGCTGCGTCTCAGGCCAAGGATGGTTGAAAAGGAACAGAAGGGGTTGGGCCGTGCGAGCGGTGCTTAGGACACCAACAACACCGCGAGACACCCTCCGTGCATGTGCGGCCCGTACAGGCACTGCTGCGAAAATCTCCAATCAATGGCACTGGGACACACCGACAGCTGAAGTAGAGCGCTCACAGGGACATCACTCAAAGAAGAACAGGCTGTGCAGGGACAGATATAGACCGGAGAAGGAACCTTGGGTAAGTGTGTAAATGTATTTCCCATCGCAATGATGTACTGATGGCGCCTCCCAATTTAACATGACACAGTTATTGACCTTTCTTTAATTTACTCATACTAGAAATGCTGAGTGCTTTGGATCGCCTCCAGAGGAATGTGAAGCTCTCCAGCCACTCTACACAGGAGATCCTGGAATTGGTGATAGTCATCAGATGATGGGTGGGGGATGTCAAAGCCACTGCTGCATCCAGAGAGGATGGTAGGAAACAATCCTGTTCTGGTGGTACCATCAAAGCCAGACTGAGCAGCTCATTTTCCATTACCGGTTCCAAGTGTCTACTCGAAGGTGCCTGAGACAGGGAAATAGGTGAAGCCTCTCTGACGGAACAGATGGGTTCTGAGGGAGGGTATTGAGGCCAGGATTCCCAATAGGACCAGCAGGACAGATCCAGAGGTCGCTGAGGAGGGCCCCATGGCACAGGAAACCAGTGGCTCTGTGGCGCCTAGAGTGGAGTATACTACCATGATGTAGAAGACCTCTGTTGGTACTCGTAGTGGCAGGAAGGGATGGGCGGTCCCTGATCTTTATCTGAGTCCTCTGAAGATGAAAACTTGGAGATTGGTTCCATTGGTGGTACTGGCAGTACCAGCGGAAGCGTGTACACCGCCGTGGTGGCGGGTGGGTGAGCAGTGCTTCAGATGTGGCACGTCTGGTGCCGGAGACAATTTCTCCCTGGAAGTAAAGGGCCCTAGGAGGAGTGGAGACCTTGGCTCTCCCAAGACAAACACTTTTTGTGGCTCTGTTGCTTTTCCTGACCTTCCCAGAATCAAAAGCATTTGATGGCTCTCTGGCTCTGAGGGATGGCTCTCTGGCTCTGAGGGATGGCTCTGAGGGCTCTCTGGCTCTGAGGGATGTCAAAGTTGACTATATATATGGGTCTGCACCTGGTACTGGTGAATCCATTGATTTATTTAGCTTCTTTTCATGTTTGTGCGCTTTAGGGCATGCTCTGTCCCCATGACTGGAACTCGTGGAAGGAGTCTCTCCCTTCTTAGGCTTAGAGGAAGACTTACTGACATGCTTATGTGCATGCTTTCTTACCTCCTGACTAGGCCCCGGTGAAGAGTCCATAGTGGTGTTACTATGCAGAGCTCTTTTACATAGATATTGCTTTTAAAGACTTGTTTAAATAAACTATTTAATTATGTCATACAAAATGCCCAGTTATGTCATTATCCAGTATTCCTACTTGGGTATCGGATGAAAGGAATATAGAGTACGTGATGACTGAATGGCTCCTAAAACATGAGAATCATCACATCCCAGTAATAACAAATAATACTGAATTAATGTAAATGAAAAAGACTAGTGAATAGCATGTTTAAATTCTTTAGAAATAATACTGATAGATAGGCTGTTACCTGAGCTATTGGGAGTTTTCTCATCAAACAGGTTTTCCACAGTTGATAGTTGTCTCAGATGTCTTGCAAACCTGGCTGGATTATCCCAGGGGATATAAGATACTTCATAATCACCTCCAAGCATTAACCCTGAGCCCTCCAGTAGGCCAGTTTTTTCCAACCCAGTCAGTCTCAGGCTTTCAAAAGTAAACACTTTGAAGGTTCTTTCTACTTCAGCCCAACTCAAGAGTTCTGAAAGAGAATTAAAACCATCCACAGAAATTGTCCTTACATTTCAGTGAAAGGTAAATGGAAGACTGACTAGATATATTGTCCTTGGCATTGCTGTTAAGCCTGTCAACAAGGGAGCTAATGGTGGTGGCAATTTCAGTAATGATTGATGGACCAATCAGATGGTGATGGATTGATCAGATGGTAGTCAGAGATATTACAAGTAAAAAAGGAATGAAAGGGGTTTGGATGCTTATTACTAAATGTACCCTTACACTGAACATTCAGTCTCACTAGAGGACACTCATTTAGCCTTTCTAACTGTTGCACAGTGTTCATCAACTAGGTACACACATTACAAGAATTAAGAACTGCAGAGACAATTCTTGATAGAAAAGTGAGCTTATCATGACAACAGAAAATGTGACTATCGTAGATACTACAGGACTGTTAACATGGGCAGTTCAAAGAGAACACAATGAGAAAGCCATGTTTTTTCCCCAAGTAATCCTTCCAGTCCAAGACAAGTCTTTTTCAATCAAAATTTTCTTTGTAAACAAGTACATTATATATCTCAGTGGTTCCCAGTATTTGCTCTGTGCACTAGAACCAGAACTAGTAATTTGAGTGACTGATATTCTTGTCTCAATTTAATTCAGAATTTGTGTTTGAGTGAGTCCTGACATGCTGCTAATGCTCAACTGTCAATCACGCAGTCTCTAACAAGAACTGAGGTTTGGTGTTAGGCCAAGCTCCATGGTAGGTTATGGTACACACAAGTGTATGAATGGTGATAGATACTGGCTGGTACTGTGAAGGTAAATTGAGACAGTGGCCCAAAACGTGGGTTCCAACTGTCTCATAAGAACCTGTCAACAAAAGATGAAATCATATTAATAAAAAAGAAAATCAAGTTACCACTGGTGCAATAATGCATGAGCTCATGAACTCTGGCCAAGCGTTTAGTGTTGTTCCCAGGTGGAGGAAGGGGGAATTGGAGAAGTTCCACCAGTGGCAACTTGTCCATCATATCCTGTTCAATCTTTTCTGGGTTTAAGCCCCCTTGGACCTGAAGCAAAGAGCAATAAGGACAAAAGCTAAGTAAGCTTTCACAACAAAAAGACGTTTCAAATTTATTTAAATAACTTGGATTCCAGTTCAGCACACAACTCCATCCCCCACCGCTCCAAAAACCCCACACATATGCTTTACTTTGAAGTCAATGGGAGTTAAGCATATGCTAAAAGTTAAGCATATGCTAAAAGTGCTTTACTGAATCAGTGCCTTTATGTGGAAGATGAAATCAGTTATTGTTTACTTTCTTCATTGTGGGGGAGTGAAAATATACCAGAAGGAAAAGAAAATAAATTAAGGCACAATTAACTGATATTTGCTAAAGATCACAAAATTATTTGCCATTTAGCCAGAATCTGAACTTTTTCTGGAATATAGAAAATATGTATTGATTTAGTCTGGTAAGACTACAAAAGATGCTTTTGTATTAGCCGTTCCCTTCCACATGTTCTTAGTTGGTCTATATTCTGTCCATAGTCATTATAATCACGAAATCATATAACTCATTGATGCTTCTTTGACAGCAGCATTACGATAGATTTAAAGAACTGTACTGGCTTGAGATTTCTCAACTTTGTTCAGTTTTGCTTTTGTTATTTTTACTATTATATCCCCTGTCTTCTGTGTTACTTTTAATACCTTTTTCCTCTATCATATCTCCCAAACCTGTTCCTTCCTCTTTCCATCCCTACTGTTAGGCCTGAAGCAGTTTTTAGCTAGACCGAAACCCACATAGCTAACAAGCAGACATAACAGAGCTCCAAGGACAATGGCATATATAAATACCTGATAACTCGGAAGGCCAGATGTCCACTCAGTGATTCTGCCTCACAATGAGAACAGCACATTCTTTACACCCCCTCTGGCATGTACGGTGTACCTCTCCAACCTGCCCCCCCCCCCCCCCCCCGCCCAAACATAGTCATAGATCCATTGATGTAATTAGAGTGTCTCTGCACGTATGTTCTGTATCTGTCATTATCACTCCTGTACTTTCTGGGTGGAACAATGTCTGTATTTGTAAGTGAATAGATAGAAGAAATGTAAATGGATTGTTTAAGTGATAAAAAAACCGTATATAAGTAACTTTTGTAAAACCATGAATTTAAAGCTGTTTAAGGCAGTCTTCCCGGTACCGTGAATAAACCTCTTCAGTATTATCTTGTGCTGCCTGATTCTTGGGGAAAGAATCCTTTTTGATTCATACTACTATCTACATTTTTCATGTCTTGGACATCTCCTGCACTGACTAGAGCAACTTCCGCCTCTCTAGCCTCCCAGAATCTAGGTTGCTGCCCAAAAGCATTTTCCTCACCTACCACTCGACCGTCACCCTTCTTCTACTTGAAACCCTTTATCGTCTTACAAGTTTCATCTGCATCAAATTTTACTCTAAACTTACTCTACACTTCTGCCCACATCATGTCTAGATAACTCTTGTTGCCCTGCAGGGGCGCTACACTCTGCCCATTTAGCTCATCTGGATGCACTCTGGTGTTCTTCCATAAACAGCTCTGTGTCTTTCCTTGAGCTGCCCCCCATCCTCTCTAATCTATTCCATTCTAGTTGCTACACCGCACTCATCATTGTAGTATCTCAGTGCCTGCAGAAACTCTAATTTCTTCAGAATAGTAATCCCCTAGCTCAGCGGTGGTCCAGAGTGAAGCCCACAGAGTTCTATAATGTATCCCATGCTATAAGTTATATGAAGATGCAGTCACAAAAGCTAAATGTCCACATCAGCACTGTGGCCAGGCCACTCAGATCAATATGGTACATTGCATGCTGGGATCTGTAGTCTCCATGGCTGGCTGCAATCTGCTCCATTTTAAGCAAATTAAGTACAGCCTTTGGATTCCTGGCAAGTGACTAAATGTGGCCATCAGGTGGGCAAAGTTTGTGTTCTCCTACTCTACCTTCTAAAAGAAAAACAGTGAGAGTCCTGGGGCACCTTAAAGACTAACACATTTACTTGGGCATAAGCTTTCGTGGGCAGAAATGCATCCAACGAAGTGGATTTCTGCCCACGAAAGCTTATGTCCAAATACATTTGTTAGTCTTTAAGGTGCCACAGGATTCTCCCTGTTTTACTAAAAACAGACTAACAAGGCTACCTCTCTGGAACTTCTAAAAGAAGTATTCTAAATTAATGCTCTTTCTGTAGACTTAAAGACTGTTGATATAAGACACAGTATTGTACCTTGAGCAGGTGTAGCCTCTGAGATAAAGTATCATGGTAGTTTAATAGAAGAGGCCATTTGGGGACCACAATTTTTTCTTCATTGTCATTAGGAAAAAAGGAGTTGTAGAGATTCTATTAAACAAGAAAAGGACACATGCATTAAAAATTAACACACAGATTTGTTTAGCTATCAAGGAAATCTGAAGGTAAAAGACAATATTAACCTTTTTTTCACTCTCAGAGAGGGCAAGAGAGGGAAGGATAGAGACTATATGTGCTGCAAGGCTATGATCCAGCCCATCTGCTCGTGGTTCTGGGACCACCCGACTTGGTGGTGTAAGACCTTCTTCAACTGCAACAACCTACCAGTCAGAAAACAAGTCAGATGTCATTATAGCATTGATTTGTAGTTCGTTTAAGTACAGATGCTACATAGATAGAGTTCCTAATTCCAACACTAATCTGGCTGACAAGGCAGGCAGAGACAGGGTGATGCTAGCAATTTTTGCTTAGAGGAATTGGGCTAGATTAAAAAAAAAAAAAAAAAAGACTTATTTTAGGCACCTAAATCTCAGGATCAGGCATGACTGGGATTCAAAAAAGCCCCTGTACACCTGTCACTAAAGCCCGTAGGCACCTCTCACTCAGACACTACATTTTTTCAGTAAAAGTTCTCTAGGTGGTGTGACAAAGCTCTTCCTCTACCTCAGTGGGTCCAGAGCTTCCTTCTAGCGGTAGGTCAGGGAATTGCTTCACCCCTCAGCGTTTCTTCCACCCTCTAGTGGTGGGTGAGGATATTGCAGCTGCTCTAAGATGGCTGCTCCCTGCTGGCTCCCAATCCTGCCTCTGGTTCTCTGAGGCCCTTGCCTCTTTAGTGGGGTTCTTGCCCCTCCAATAAATATTCAGTGGAGGATTCAGGGGGGAGAGGGGCCCTGTCCTACCCTTGACTCCAGGCCCCAACCCAGGGACCCTACAAGCAGCAGCCTCATGCTGTGGCTTCAGGAAAGCTGCTGGCTTCCCTGTGCCCCTTGACTTAATGTCCATACCCTGCTCAGACAGGGACACTTCCTGGCCTCCTTGTCAGGGAAGGTTCTTGATCTCTGACAGCCCCATGGGGATGGTAGTGCCCAAACCAAATGTCCAGTTCAATCCTTACCTTCTGGCAGGGTCTCTTCCCTTAGCCTCCAGGCCTGGGAAAGATCCTTTGCCCTCTTTGGGCAGGGCTTTTCCTTCCCCCAGTCTTTGTACTTGCAGTGTCCTTTCCAGCTATCATTCTGCTCCTTCTCCTAAACCCTCCTGGATCTTGACAGTGTCTTGCCTGCTCAAACACTCTCCAGTAGCTCACCTCACTCCCACAACTCCAACCACACCCTTTCTCTGGAAGGGAGGCTTTTTAACAAGTCCTAGGTGGGGCTTTGATTGGCTCCAAGTGTGTTAATTAACCTAGAGTAACCTCTGCTCAGCTACCAGGGGAAAAGGGACCCAGTCCAAAAGTTTAGCACATATCCAGCTAAATTAAAGCACAACTGCACCAGAAATTTAACTTTTAGGTTTTTGCATTAGTTTAGAAAAGTTTTTGATCCATCAGTTCAAAACTTCTGCAGCAAGGACTGTACACCTTGTTTGTTGTTGTAGAAGCAGAACAAAATTTGCAGTCTCTTTGCAGGGAAGACTATCGATAAGCCAATGATTGACAGGTCTGAGTTCTGATCTCAAAGCTACAGACTGAAGATCCACTGTAGACTGTCTGGAAACACTCCCTAAAAGCTAAACTGCCACAAACAGTTCTGGGACCCATGTGCAATGGTATGAGTGATCATTTTCATTTTGCACCTGTATTACATGCTTATTTTTGACAACTCTGAGACAAAACACTCGCCAGCAGTTATTGTAGGCTAGATTAACCCTTGACCTTACTTAACCAGGCAGGGGAGGAAGGAGGAGCAAGAACAGTCTTATTCCTCTGCTTCACTGAGCGACGGCTGTTCAGATTGCAGCTCTGACCACAGAGAGTGGTGAAAAAGGCAGGGACTTCTTACCCTAATACTCCTCTCTGTGAGAAAGTGGGTGGAGAGAAGGCATAGAGCAGTAGGAGCCTTGGAATAGGTAGCTGGGCACATAGTGGAAGTGATCTGCACCATGAAAAGGAATGAAAAAACCTAACTCCTGAACTCCATAAAGCAAGGCAAACAAAAGCATCTTTTCTGAGTCGCAATTCCTTCCTACTGATCCTCCTTGGGTAGTGTAGCTATGTACATTCTCTTATTTTGGGATGAACCTGACTGATTTGTCTCTCACTGATTATTCACTATCACAGTGCTCAGCCTGCATGATGGGTGTAAATTAATATGAAAACACACTCACCTGTTCCACCATGCAGTACATCATCAAAGGAACAGAAATGAATTCCTCAGGAATCTGACTTAGCAAATCATTGTAATACCTCATGTCCACATCAGGAGTCAGAAAAGAAACTTCTTCCTCTATTGTAGAAAGCAGAAATGACATACTGAGACAGCTGGTTTTCCTTTGACTTTGGTAGAAAGGGTTAGTAAGACATTCCTGATTTAACTCCTTGAATCTCTCCTTTATGTTCCTAAATTAGGGCTGTGGCACTGCTGTAAGAAAATATAAGGAAAGGACCTAATTGTTAAAGCCTCTACTGCTTCGTCTGCACAGTGGTGAACTTCAGCTCTTGACATATCTCCTTCCCATATATCCATTTATTTTTAATAAAATAAAAGTATTTTAATCATAAAAGAAGGATTATTATATTGCACGGTCTGAAGGACTCCAGGGACACACTTCGCTCCCTGGGCCTTTACATGCCCCAGTTTTCCAGGGGTCAATCATGGCCCCAGGCGCAGCAGCAACCAAGGCTGCAGCCCAGGCCGTTCCAACCCTATAGGCATAGGGATAGAAATAGGGGGTTTAGAAGAAGAAATCAGCCCCCTAGCTCGTCCTCAGCTCCACAGCAAGGGCCCCCCAGGAGGTCGGACAATCCTTCGCATCGGTCTGGTCTGAGAATAGGGCCGACCCATCAAAGAGGAGGTCCTGGATAGACTGTTGCACCTCCTGGGACAGGCCTGAGGATTGCAGCCACGAGCACCTTCGCATACAGATGGCGGAGGCTATGGCCTGCGCGCCAAGTCAGCAGCATCACAGGACGTTTGAAGCACTTCTCTAGCTACCACAGTTCCCTCCTCCACGATAGTATTAAAGTCTGCAGCCTGGTCCTGGGGCAAGGCCTTGGCGAACCGCCTGAGGGAGTTCCATGGGTTGAAATTATATCTGCCTAGGAGGGCCTGATGGTTGGCAATCCTAACTAAAGACTTGCCGTGGAATAAATCTTTCTCCCAAACAAGTCCAGCTTCTTATTGTCCTTGTTCTTGGGAGTCGACCCTGGCTGACCTTGCCTATCTCGCTGGTTAGCTGCGTCTACTACCAGGGTTCCCGGGGCAAGGTGTGTGAACAAATACTCAACCCTCTCGGCCAGGACGTAATATTTCTTCTTGGCCACCTTTGACGTAGGGGCGACTGAGGAAAGGGTTTGCCACAGGGCCTTCACAATCTTAAGGACCCCTTCGTGGACTGGGAGGGCCACTCGTGCTGGGGCAGCCACCACCAGCACATTAAAGAGGCTATGTGTGGCCTCTTTTAGCTCCTCCACCTCCAGTCCCAGGTTGCTCCTGGCGTGCCCTGAAATCCTCCTGTGGTGCAGAGTGATCCTGGGAGACGGCCTCGTCAGGTGAGGAGGAAGAGGATTGCAGAGGTGCAGCCGGCGGGCGTGCCCCCTCCTGGCGAAGGGTTGTACCTGCTGAGGTTCCCGCCAGGGGGTCCGACTTCTCGTCTGAGGAGTGGTGTTGATGGGCCTTCTCCTGTGCTGGAGGCACGGACTGTACCCCCGACAATTTAATGAATTGGGGCCCCAGCCCCACCTGGATACCCCATGGGGTCCAATAAGGCTATTGTTGCGGCTATTGTGCCTGGGTCCAACCCGGGGCTAACTACGCCACAGGCTCTGACGCTTTGTGGGGGTGTCGACTCGCCCAACGACTGTCCCCCCTGGGAGACCCCGGAGCATTGTCAGAGTCAGACCTGGACCAGCAGTGCCATGTTCATCCTTGGTCCTGGGCGCCCTTCTGTGCCGGGGACTGCCCTTTCAACGTCTCCAACCTGGAGGATGACGAGGACTACCTCCATCGCCACGAGCGATGCCGATGAGTGGGGGCACGCTTCGAAGAGCTAGAGGTACCAGAACGTTGTCTTGGCACTAATGATTTCTGCTGCCTCTTGCCCTGCAGCTCTGCAGACACCTTTGGTGACCGAGGTCGGCGTTGTCCCGAACTCCTCGGTACCGAACCAGACTCCGGCGACTGGGTTCCGCACCGCAAACTCTGTGGTGCCGGGTTTTCCTCTGATGACCGGGTTCCGCGCCGCCTTGGTGCAGGCAAACTCATCGGTGCCAGGTCCTCTGGCAGTGACTGGGTTCTGCGCCATCTGGGTAAGAGTGAACTCCTCGGTGCCGGGGATCTGGAACGGGAGCTGTCCGAGCGCCACCTGGCAGACCTCGACTGGTGCTGCCTCCTGGCATGCGCTGCCTCCGGTGCCAGGGAGCGACGTCAGTGCCGAGAGGGAGACTCCACGTTCTGTGCCGGGGGAGGTCGGCTCGACGACACCAACCTGGAGCGACTACTGGACTGACAGAGAATATTATATCACACCTTACAGCTGATTTGTATTAGTTACCAACCTGTCATGTTGTCCTAGGTTGCATGATCATGTCATGAAAGACTCTACCATTAGGACAATAGAAGAGGACAGAAGAACAGAGTTGATGTGGGAATTTTAATTTTCTTATCAATTTCCTTTACAGTACAATGAACAATGAAAGCTGCAACTGTCCACAGTTACTTTTTAATCTTTCTTGGAAACTTTCTTCTCTGAAGGGACTTGGTCACAGTTATCATGCCTTTGTTACTTTCAAACTGGACTGCTGTAATGTGCCCTACTTAAGGCTACTTTTGAAGACTGTTCAGAAGTTGCCACTAGTGCAGATTAGCCAACTCCTAACTCCTTTTAACTGCGACTCGTGGATAGTAATTCCTATGCTCCATACTTTGCACTGGTGCTCTATATACTTCCAGGTGTGATTCAAGGTGCTTGTTACTCTCTCAAAGGCCTTGAAAGGTCTAAAAATTGACCATCTCTGACTAGGTCCACACTTAGATTGTTCTTTAAGGGTAAGATTTTCCAAGAGGTAAGCATTGGCCTAACTCTGCTCCCACTAAAGTCAATGAAAGTTGATTCAAGTTCAATGGGAACAGAGTTAGGAAAACACTGATTGCTTTTGAAAACCTCACCCTAAATCTCCCACTATTGCTGCACTGCCGGTGTAACTTCATTATGTCTTTTCCATACACCAGTGTAGCATTTGTGTTCAACCAGAATCTCTTGCTGATATCCCCAGGATGGAACTCCACAAGTAGCAGAACATTGTCACTGAAGCACACAGGTTCTGAAATTTGCTATCCATTGTGTTCTGGAGCACAAACTAGTGATTTTTATGAAGTGGTGCAACACATATTTGTCATCACTGGCTTAGCTAAAGGACATTTATCCCCTCAATGGAAGTACATCAGTTTACATCAGCTAAGGGTCTGGTGAAAGGACTGTGTCAATGGTGTGCCTTGTGCATATTGTTGGCAATGGCTGTTCTTTTTAATGTTTGTAATGTACATAGACAACAAAATGATATAAATAAATACAATAAATTAAAACTACCAAGTGTAACCACTGTGCAGCCAAGCAATACAGAAGTTATATACATTTATTCACAGTAGCCATGGCTGTGAAGCAGAAACAATAAACCTAAGCTAATAAATAATTACATACAAAAAGGTATGTTGAAAGAACATAAAGTTTGCAAAATCAAGCACTCAAAAATAGGAAATGACAGAATTAAGGTTGCCCATGCAACCTTAATTCAGCCTCCATGTGTGTATGCATTATAATACCATCTTTAATTACGTGATCACATACTATTTTTCCACTGGGAGCTGTAATTGCAGGGAAAGTCCTACTGAGGGGCCCAGGGCTAGAGCACGCTCAATGACGATGGTGTCTTAGGGCTTGTGTTCACTGCAACCATTAGCTAGAGCTAGTATGCTTGAGTTACTGCACTTGAGCTAGCCTAGTTTGATGAAGAGTGACCACACTTCAAAAGAATACTGGAGTTACACAGGGTGATTTGACTGGTAATACAGAGTGCTTGGATTAGCAGCACAGAGTGACTGGATTAGCTGTTGTATCCTCACTGCATTACAAGATCAACTATCAGCATCACTCCAGCTTCAAACCATTCCCTCTCTTAGAGCATGTTTACATTGCACAGTAAATCTAGGTCTGTGGGACCCACACCTGCAGACCCATTGTTTCCAAGCTCACGCTTCTCCATCCACACTGCACTGCTACATGAGTCTCACGCCCATGCCAACATGTCCCTACTGCATTATGCAGACACGAGTCAGATATGGTTGGTTCTGGGGGTATATCCTAGGGTTCTGAGTGCCCTTGCTAGCTAGCATGGCAGGAATATTCAAACCAATAAAGCCATTCTATGAAGAATTCAATCACCACCACTGCAATTGCAATGTATTGCAACTTAGATAATTCATTTGCCCCAGGATGTATTTGTACAACATCTATTTCAATCCTTTAGTTTGCTGCACAATTAATGTTAAAACTGTGTAAACAGGAGCCTGGATGAGAAGAGAGAGTATTGCTAAAGGATTTAGATATTCATTCTAGTATTTTAATCCTTCACACATACCCTGCGGTGGAATTCCTGGTACTAGGATTTCTTCTGTTTGCACTTTCTTCTTTGAAGGGATAGTCTGAGAAACTGGCTGTGCCTAAAGGAACAAAAGTATTGATCAAACGAACACAGGAAGATGTAGCCAGGCTAGGATTGCGACTTGTGAACACTAAGGCCCAAGATCCATAAAGGGATTAATATTCAGAGTTGCAACGCTTAACTTTTAGGCACCAGAGAATCACTGGAAGAACACAAAGATCCACAAAGCCTAAGTCAGGTGCCTAGACTCCCTATACAATGAATTGGAAGACAGGCACCTTAGCATGAGATCCACAAAAGCCAGCACACTAGGTGAGAAGATGCCTAAACTAGCTAGTGAGAGATGATGATAACAGGAGTGTGTCCTAAGCCCTGTCCCTTGCACAAAGCTAGGTGTCTAAATCTGAGCTGGAGAGAGAAACTGAGAACGACTCTATAGTTCAGTGGTTAGCATCTAGTCCCCTGGCTTTGATGACTTTTTACTTACTTGCCCAAAGTGGAACAACTTTAACAGGAGAGATTGAAGGAACCACCCTCACAAGTCCACCCCCTCAAGTGTTTGGTCTTGTGCATTTTCCTCTCCTGGAATATAATAGCTTGCGTAACTCCTGTCGACTGCTGTGCTTCCCTTCTGTGTGCCGTCTTCACTGCACTGCGCTGAGGGGAACTGCGTTCCCGTCGACGCAGCGCTACGCCACTTGATGGGGTGGTTTTACTCCGTTGACTTCCTGATCGATTGAGTGGGCCTACACAGACCGCTCAATGGATCCAGAAAGATCAGTCTGGCAGCGGCGACTTTGCCGCCGTCAGTATAGACATACCCTAACAAAACAGCCTTTTAAAACCAAAGTATTGCTTACTTTAACAGTAGGAATAAAGCAGTTAGAGAAAAAGGATTTTGAAACAACAACCAGTCTACATGTATGGCTATCTTACTAAAGGTTTACCACCCTTTGATGATAACCAGACATATCAAACTTCTTCAGACACCCCAGTGGGTGTCTGGCTCCTCTGAACAACATCTTCTCTGTCATGAGAGAGAGAGACCCTTTTTAAACTGCCAGATTTCATGTTTTGTGTTCCTGGGCTTTGGCCCTTCTGGACAGAACTAGTTTGCAGGTTGGTTGGTCCTACTGCAAATCTCCATCTCTCCCCCTCCCCATACATAGAGTCGGACTCCTTCTGCCTTTGGCCCTCCATCTGGTTTTTGTCCCAGTCCCCTCCACACACACAACTCCCCTCTCTGCTCCACGTCCCAGTCCCAGTTCCCTCTTCATCATCTCCATGGCTCAGTTCTCCACCCCTAGCCTCGGCTCATCAGCCAGTCCCTCACAATCCCCTTGGGCTCATTGTCTCTGCCCTGCTATCCTGCACCCTATCACCAAAGCTCATCACTCCCCTGCATTCCAGTCAGCTTGCTTCTTCTGCCTTGTTTCCTGGGTGCCTGCAAGGGGAGCATTGAGAGCACAGGAGAGACACTATCCCAGATCTCAGCTCCTGGGCCTGGTACCAGAACAGTTCTTGGCTACAAGGAGGAGCAACTCCAAGTCGAAACATGCACAGTGTAGATGGACTCTGAAGAATTTAGTGACTTAATTCTAACAAGTCATGTGCAAACTGTGATCTTCAGAGGGTCATAACTTGGCCAAATTTGAGCTAATTTTCACAAGGATGGCAAAAAGCACATCCCTGACACTAGCACAACACTTTGCCAAATTACAAGACTGTACTCCAAAGCATGGAATGTTAGAGCTTCCCAACGAAATGACTGTAATTAAATAAAAGTTGTAACATGGGCAAAAAACAATGCAACGAATAGAACAATAGTTTTCTGACATCTCTGACTTAGCAGCCAAAGAACCGGTCATCTTCTGCTGCAGGGATCAACTACATGAGTTTGAAGAAATCTGGGCTCCATTTTTAGAAACATGACTAAGGAACACCTAAAGGCCCCATGGTTGATCTATACCTCTTTCCCATTCCCCCTTCTACGTCCCCACTGACTGTTTTCCCTCCCCTTCTTTTTCCCCCTGCTTTTACAATTCATCTCTCTGTCTTGAATGTGCTGTCTCCCTGTTAGCTGTAAATACTGATTTGTTTTTATGGTTTAATTTTAAGGGGTTGTTAAAATGGTTTTGGGTTTAAATGTTAACACTATTCTGTATGTTACAGATGGTAATAGACTTTATAATCTTCTTATTTTTTATACTGTAATGTTTGTAAAGTACAAAATAATAAAAACCTTAATTAAAAAAGAAAAGCCAAACAACATTTTAAAAACTCTATAGTTAAAGTTTGGCAAAGTCATAAGCAACCTAAAACAGGATCTTATAAAGGAGTATTGGGCAATGTTAATTAAAAGCATTGCTATGTGCCCAACCTCTAATTAGCAGACACTTCCTAAATTCATTTTCAGGTGCATATTGCTTTTTGGGTAAAAAAAACAGTATTGTGGGGCTTCTGGTTTTTTTTGCAGCCCAGAGGTGAATTATTTTTCTTTATGGACAAAGACATTTGCCAAAGACATTTGACAATTCTGACTTCTCCAAGCTGTGGGAGAAGAGGAGTGGGAATGGAGATAAGACAGTTTCATACTTTAAGATATTTTTTATCAGATTTTCCATACAACTCAAAATGACCATTTAAAAATATTAATTTTGGCACTTGTTCTGATTTGCTTGTGTTTGAAAAAAAAAATGAGTTGAGAAATAAGCAAATTACAAATGATTTAAATTAGGGTCCCTTTTCCTGACTAATTGAGGGAATTAGGGAAATCAAAGGGATGAAGGCTATCCAGAGACACATGGGCACAAACTACACTGTAGTTGGATATCATATCTGTCCATTGAAAAAATGCAACTCCCTTTATCTCAATGATGTTTGTGCACGTGTGTATATGTATATAATATATATATATATATATGAGAATATTTAAGCAGATGTATAATATCAAATCTAAATATACTGGATGTCTCTGAATTGAAGAAATAACCTAATTTTGTTATGTTACTTTAAATTTTTTTTAAAAAAAGTTTAATCTTTCACTTCAGAAAGCAAAGACTTTCAAATATGCAATAAAAACTTAGGCCAAAATTATCAGAGATTTTTGTTCCTCAATTTTTGAATGGCTAGCATCCAAAAAAGGATTTAGATCTTACTATATAAATCAACTGATCTGGCAAGTTACTTCATGCAGGATGACCCTTGGACATGCAGAATCCCACGGAACCCAATGGTATGTGTAAGTACAGGGGATGTTCACACAGAGTATTTTGTAGGATAGAGGCCTATATCTTCAGATAAATCTGGCTTTTCTGCTGGAACAGTCATTATAATATTCACATCTACTTATGACTTGAAAGAATGCAATGCAGTTTGTTTGGAAAATGTTGAAAGAGCATTTAAAATAATTTTTAAAATGTTTATATTTTAGAACCATTGTAAAGCTCCGTATGCTATATGCTAGATACAAGAAATGGCTTTTAATTAAGGCAGGATTTGTTACTCTTGGTTTTTCCACTTCTGGCTTTTTTTCTCCCAAATTTAGATTAAAGATCACAAGCAATATTCTTTTTTGATTATGATGACAGAAAGGTTTCTTGATGTCTCAAATTAAAAGCAAAGAGGATAGTTCAGCTCTGATATTTATCTAACTCATTCCTTATTAGAGTTCAGAGGTAGCTGATTAGAACCAAGGCCTTGATACCTCAGATTCTTGGGTGTGGGTAGACTGCTGCACTTGTGTGAGACCCCACTGAGTTCTGTGCGGGTGCAGAAGTCTGCCCAGGCACAAGAAGTTGTAGGATCTGAATTTCAGAGCCAATTTAATGTAGTTTCTTATGCCAACTGGAGAAATGTTTATTGTTATATTAGACTAATTTTATAGTGTGAGATTTTTAAAAGTTTTCTTTTTCTGATGCTCAAGTTGGTGGTTGTTTTTGTTTTGTTTTGGGTTTGTTTTAATTTCTGAGAATTTAACACTTAAGACAAAAGGCCCGATTTTCATTTACACTAGGTCATGTAGATAGTAAATGGCCTGGGTTTGATTTTTTGAGCACAGTAGTTAAAACATGCAGTTTCACTTAAATTAGTACCTAATTACTCTGCATAATCAGAGTCGCATCCTAAGTTACAGAGAGTTGTACCTGTTTGTTCTTGGTTATTACAGGGACATTAATAAACTTGGTGCTTTCCAAGTAGTGCTGATGTTGTCTTTTCCAGTCCAGGCAGTCGTACATCAAACAAGCAATGCTTTCAAATAGCACAGTTCCAAATGCAAGCTATGAGAAAAGAGAAACAGATATGAAGGATCAAGTTTATACACAAAACCACAGTGGAACTCAATCACCAACCAGCAACTCTCTAATCAATGGACCTACAATTCTGTTAAAATATTTCCCCCTATTAATTCAAAATGCTAATTTATAATGTTAATCTAAGAAAACAGGGCTTCATTTTGGAGGTGGGGGAGGTGAAGAAATGTTTTCAAGTTCTCCCAACTATCACATCACAGTCTGTAACATGCTGAAGACTGTATATGTGTAAAACTGCCCATAGTGCCTGGAGTTCTACAGAAGATTAAACTGGTACTATCCATGTCAGTTAAAGTCAATTCTTCTTTAGCATATATGGCATGTCTCTATGGGCTAAATGTGCAAAGGTATGAAGGCAATGCCTAATTCCTGGTCCTAGTTAGATTCCCAGGCTCTCCATATAATGCATGGGGAGAATCAGGCACCTGAGGAAGGATCCTCAGAAGCTAGCAAGCTAAATGGGGACCTAAGCCTAATAGCAGTGAATGTAGAGGAATGGTGCAGGACTTAGACCTAGATCCTCAGAGGTATTTAAGCACCTAACTGCCATTGATCTGGGCCTCTAGGCACCTAACTGACAGGGCAAAGTGAGGTGCCTATCTCTGTTCAGGATTGAGAGTTGTGAATCATCTCCTGGAGTTAGATGCCTAAGCAAGCTCAGACACTTAGGCAGCCCATGCCCTAGCAGATGAAAAACCAGAAAGAATGCCCCCAATAGCCAGAGTACTCACCTCGGATGTGGGAGACCTGGATTCAAGTCTTTTCTCAGGCTCTTTTTGGAGCAAGGATTTGAACAGATCCAGCAGGTCTCCAACATCCCATGTGAGGGCCCTCAACACTGGGCTATAGGCTTTCCTAGGCAAATCCCTTTTTCAGTCTTTCCTGTTGGAGCTGTTCCATTTTTGTTCTATGTTTGTACAGTGCTTAGCATTACATATTCTAGGCACTGCAGTAATACAAATAATAAATATTCATTAGAGCAGGCATTTGAAACTGGGTTGCCTACATCCCAGGTGAGTGCCCCAACCACTGGGCTATTGGGTATTCTGGATGCACATTCACACATGCACCCATCCACTGTGTGTGAGGCCACATCCTATAGGTGTGCTCTGAGGGTGCCTATGGGATTGGGTCCCAGGTGAGAGGCAGGGAGAACGCCCATTTTGACAATCCTGCTTCAAGAGCTTCAAGAAGCTCGTTAGCTGTGGGGAAATGTCAGGACTTAAGTGGCTTTACGCATGCCTACTGACAAAATTTAGGCACTTAGGGGACTTAGGCAGCAGCTGAGCTGTGAGAATGTCAGTGGAGCCTAAAGGTGGATTAAGGCGACAAAGGAGGAATTTAGGTATCTAAGTATCTTTTTAGATTTACACCCATGTTCTTTTTTTGGACCAGAAGGTACTGCATTCTCTCCCTTATATCAAATGTGCAGGTGACCAGTTGTATGCAGCTGTAAATATGCTACAAGTGACCACAATCCCTTCATCCAAGGAAGGCAAGACAAGCCTTCTTACAGAACTCAGTGTCACTCCACAGTATTCCTACTGTTTGCTGTCCTTGTTAAGAAAAAAAAAAAAAAGGGCTTAAGACTTGAACTCTTTTTCCACAGGTGGGTAAGCAATAGGAAAAGTATATTTGAATGAAGCTGTAAGTTGGAGGGAGAAAGCTTCTGATGTGTTTTGCTGTGGATTTTACTAACCCCCGAGTCATGTAGTGGGAAGAGTAAAAAACTGAGACAGGATTTGCCATCACCATGAGAGTTGGCATCACCTGAGGGCAGATACCCAATTCAAACCTGAGGCCATTTCAAACTTCACTTGCTATTAGCTGGCTTGGCCATATTCTTTGGTGTATGCTAGGCATCACAGAAATGATACAACTGATTTTTAGAACTGACTCCGCATTTAACGTTTTCCCAAGCAAAACAAAAAAAGTCTTATTTGGGATGAAATTTTGATAGTGTAGTCTGTCTTTAAGAGACTATGTGGAGTTTAATTTTTTTTTTCCCTTTGAGATGCAGTTCTCTTTTCTATACTGGGTTTCCCTGTTCTGAATGGTATTAAAGTATGAGGGTATGTCTACATTTCAGAGTGAATTTGATTTATTTTAAATAGACTTTTACCCGCCGAATTTTAGAAGTTGCAGGAGCGTGATCATACCACGCTCCTTGTGTCAGGCTCTTGCGTCCCCACTCACCACGCTTGGGTCGACATTCAAAGTGGTGCACCGTGAGTAGCTATCCCACAGTGCAACTAGCCGCAGAGGCCTTTGGGAAGCTTGTCATCTTCCCATGATGCAACATGCTCCCTCCACCTTCCTTCTTGTCCCAAACAAACTGCAAACGCTTTTTCATGCCGCTTTTCTATGCTACGCGCACGCCATTGCTGGAGAGGCATGGAGCCTGCTCATCTCTGCACTATTAGTGTCAACATCACAGATACCTCACAGCTTATCCTGCAGTATTTTCAAAGGCGAGACAGGAGCCGCAGCACGGAAAATAACAATGTTATTGAGGCTGCCCTGCTACAAGACATAGAGTGAAACAATTCCCGTTTGCTGCAGACTGTCATGCATCATCTTCAGCCCGTGGAATGCCGGTTCTGGTCCCAGGAAACAAGCACAGGCCACTGGGATTGCATCGTTATGAAGGTATGAGATGATGAGCAGTGGCTGCAGAACTTTCACATGCAAAAAGCCACTTTCTTTTAACTTTGCATGGAGCTGTCCCCAGCCCTGAAGCGCGTGAATACTCACAAGGGATGTTTCACCGAAATCGGTGTGGGGTGGTCTAGAAAGGTGCATGACGTGCGCATCTTTAGGAACTCAAGTCTGTTCAATAAGATGCAGGTGGGCACTTTCTTTCCTGACCAAAAAATTAACATTGGGGATGTTGAAATGCCAATAGTGATCCCAGGGGATCCTGCCTACCCCTTGGCTCCCTTGGCTAATGAAGCCCTACACCAGGCACCTGGGCAGCGAAAAGGAACATTTCAATAGCAGGCTCAGCAAGTGCAGAGTGGTGGTGGAATGTGCATTTGGGTGTTTAAAAGCCAGATGGAGATGTCTACTTACTAGGCTTGACATCAGTGAAAAGAACATCCCATTAGTTATATCTGCATTCTGTGTGCTCCATAATTTGTGTGAAACAAAGGGTGAAAAGTGCCCTCAGGGTTGGGCCGCAGAGGCTGACAGGCTGGCCACAAATTTTGAGCAGCCAGATTCCAGTGCTACGCTCACTGCCAACCACAGAGCGCTTCTCCTATGGGAAGCATTGAAAAACAGGTTTTGCAATGAACCACAGTAATGTATGTCTCTGCTGTGCCTTTCTTTACCATCCCCCACACATGAATCAGCGCCCCCCCCAGCTATGAATGAATAAAGACAGATGTTTTTTAAAGCAGCAAAGTTTTATTTTTGACCTATTTCAGTGAGGGGAAAGGAAGATAAGTTAACATTGTAAAGTGTCACTGTGCAAGCAACTGTGGTTGCGTGCAGTTCTTAAAGGGGCTGTCACGTCTTTCTGCTCGCCTCCACTGGTGTGGAGTGCAGCATGTACAGCACCCTGCTCAACGTCCTCCTACAGCGCTTGAGGGTGGGGGCTGATAAGAAAGTGATAAGTGGTTGAGCGCTTTGAAGGAGCTGCAGAAGGAGTCTGTCCTGCTACTGCTCTTCATGGAACTCTACCAGATGCCTCAGCATGTCGGACTGATCCCTCATAACATGCAACCACTCCTGTTGCGTATCATGCTCCTGCGATGATCTTCTGTGTTCCATATCCACGTCTAGTTTTTCAGACAAGGACATCCTCCAGGTTCCGAGCTCTGTGTCAGCAGCCGCGGAGGCGTTCATTAGTTCGCGGAACATGTCATCCCACAGTTTTTTTTTCACTTCCTAATCTGGGAAAGTCTTTCAGCAGGAGTTCTGCAAGGTGGGTTTAAGACCGAGGTGTTGATTGTAAGAAAAGAAAAGCACAAAGTTGCCATTGTTAGCTGACCCAAAATAGTAAAAGAAATGTTACAATGTAAAAAGAACTCCCCTTCATGTTCACAAGGCGAAGCCAGACCCGCATTCCAATCTGTACGTATCAGATGGTCAGAGTGGTGTTCCAGACATGGTAAGGAAAGGGCCCTTGCATCCATTATAGAGAGGTCTCATTAGCACTAAACTCCACAATCCACACCTGAGCAAGGAGAGGGATCACCGGGCTCCCCTGTAACATCCCAAGGACCAGTTTGGGAGGAGGTGGGCAAAACAGATTAAAGGATGCTGCGGGTGAATTGTAGTGTCAGAAAACATAAGGCAACCAGTGTCTCAACCCATAACACCCATAGCAACAATAACATGACTAGAAATTGTCTTGTGTAGGTGCCCAGCGACACCATCCACAGCAGAGGAATAACACGGAATGACTATATTGGTCGAGTATTTTAAAACTTGCACCATCTTCCCTAGGTGACCATGTGTGATATCAGTCTCCTGAGGGTAACTCAGGCAGAAAGGGAAGATTTGCTGCAAGCATCAGGGTACAGGCCTGGCCCTTATGCTGCTATGCTGTGTTCCGTGATGATGCCTGCTCATTTAATAGCAGAGTGGTGGGGTAAAGTCTCCTACCGTGGCAGAAGAAATAAGGCTGCCCTCCCCAGAAACCTTCTGCAAAGGATTACAGATTACCTACATGAAAGTTTGAGATATCCACAGAGGATTCTCAGAGCATACCTCTGCACATAAATAGTCTGTTCCAGGGGTAAGCCTCTGCTGAAGTTTGCCAATGCCCAGGAAGCCCAGCCCCCGAAAAACAAAAACTCCTTTTAAGAAGCTGGACTGGGGACATAACCACAAAAATGAGATTTTCCACACACACTCACCAGAGGTGCCTTCCCCAGCATCTCAATCAGTCCCGTTGTCCTGTGTGTAGCAGGGCTGCTGTGGGGTAACGAACAGGTCCTGGCTCTCAGGGAGAATGGATACCCCACTCTCCTGCACCCTACTCTCCTCATCCTCCTTGTCCACAGAGTCCTCCTCATTTGTCCTGGACTGGGATTCTTTGGAGGCATTGATGCTGCATGGTGGCACAGTGGTGGGGTCACCACCAAGAATCACATGCAGCTCCTCGTAAAAGTGGCATGTTTTGGGCGAGGAGCTGGAACAGCTGTTAGCTTCCCTAGTTTTCTGATAAGCCTGCCTCAGCCCTTTGATCTTAACGTGGCACTGCTGTGCGTCCCTCTTGTGCCCCTTCTCCAACATGCCGCGAGATATCTTCTCATAGATATCCAAATTTCTTTTGCTGGCTCGGAGCTGAGCCAGAACAGACTCTTTGCCCCACAGACCGATGAGATCCAAGACCTCTGGTCAACATCATGCTGGAGCTTGTTTGGCCTGTGTAGTCGCCATGAGTGGGTCAGCTACAAAGCTTTCTCCATGCTGACCAAACCAGAAATGGAAATCCAAAATTTCCCAGAGCTTGAGGAAAGGAGCTATTTCCTGTTTACGTGGCCACATTACAGCATAGCGCGAATGTCCAGAGCGGTCACAACAGAGCATTATGGGATATCACCCAGAGGCCAATGGCATCAATTTACATTGCACTCTGCCTACACTGACGCTAATTTGACCCAGGGAATTCAACTTCAGCGCTACGCCGCTTGCGGAGGTGGTTTTATTAGGTCAACTTTTACCACAATTTAGGTCGGCGGAACTTACATGCCAGTGGAGACACATACTTTAGGGGGTTGACATAAGTGGCGTTACATCGACCTCCATTGCCAGGGTAGACCAGCCCTGAGCGTATGCTATAGGAATACAGTATGAAAGGTAGCTCTTTCTTTTTCTCTCTTTCCCTCCCAGAAAACTAGGATTAGGAAAAATAGGCAAATGCATGCTCTGGGTATATAAAGCTAATCTGAGTGACTGCTGAGTTGCTAATGACTGGAACAGTTAGATTAGCTAAACCCTGCTGGAGTCATGATTGCAACAGGTTAGCAAATAGGAATCAGAACCACAGGAAACAGGATAAGAAAAATGAAATTTGAGGAGAAAGGGGGCTAGTCAGAGAAGCTCTGCTTCAGACCTGGCTAGTGAGTCTAATGTTATCTTTGGTTGAGAGCCTTATAAAGTTATTTATGGTAACGTCTGATGTGTTTTGTTGATTTTGGTTCTTTTCCCCATAGTGGAGAGAATGAATACATTCAGTTTTCTTTGACTAGTTTGGAGCACCCGTTTTGTATGTAAGCTGAGCCAGCCAGTTGGGTCAAAAAATTAAAAAAACAAAGAATAATTATAGTAATTATTATAGTGATTTTGGATGCCTGTTTTAGGTTTCCAAACTTGAGACGTCTTGAAGGAACCTGATTTTACATAAGTGCTAAGCAAACACTTTCTGAAACTTGGACTTCTTTAAGGTGTCTCAAGTTAGACACCCAAAATCACCAGTCACTTTTGAAATTCTTTGTCTTTATGACAGAGAAAAAATTTTTGATGAAAATTCAAGATTAGTCAGGCAAGTCATTTTTGAATAACAGGATTTTGAAAAGTTAGTGTTTTTTATTTTTATAAAAAAAGTCGTATTCTTTCTTCTTTTCTTTTCTTTTTTCCAACCCAAAGTATCTGTCAAAAATGAGTTGATCTAGTAACCTCCTCATGTTTCTTTCTATTATTCCTCAGTGGTTACCAAGGCACTGGTACATTTTAATTAAAGTTTGTTGGAATGTTTTGAACTTGCAAGTATTATAAACAAAATGAGAAATGTTACAGATGTTACAAACAACATGAACTGCCAATGTTCAACAAGACAAATAGCTAGGATACGATAATGAGAGTTTCTAAGATCAATTTCCTTCCATCCCTCCTCCCAGTACATACATATTTTGTCAAAAAATAAACCCCTCTTTTCTGCCTGAAACTTGCCACTTGTACTTTTTGGGCACAGGAGAGTGTTCGGGAAAGCACATTTTCAAAAATACAAGCCTGAATAAAGGTAATTTACCTTTCTTATATGTCAGTCTCTCTTTTTTCAGATTGCATGTCTGGAAGTCTTTTATTTGAGTCATCCCTTTGAATGTTCTGGAAGCAGTTCAGAGCTGTAGTAACCTCAGTAACAACTTCCCAGAGAAAATCCACCACAACAGACTTACTGCATCCATTTACTGTATACTATGATATGGTCCCAGGTCTTTCTGTGTCCCTTCTACGTATTTCCTTAAAGCCCTCCAACCCCCCCACTTCTTTAGAGTCTATATTGGTCTCTGAGAAACTGAGGAAAGTAAATTGATAATTTCAATCTATTCAGAGAACTATGTTATAGGTAAGTTTTCTTTCCCTTTTCAATATTGACAGTAAGGATACTTATTCTTGGGATAGTCATAAGCAATAACAGACCCCTAGAAGAGATGAGAATGAGAGGGTATTTAATTGAATGATTAAAGAACTGCTCTCCCAAAATGGACATCAAATCTCAAGGTCAGGAGAAGAAAGTAATGCCATGTGAGCTGAAGTTCAAGTAGCAGTTTGACGTGTTTCCACAAATGAGACATTTCCAAGGCATGCCTTAAAAGCTACTGTGGAATTAGCCAAATGCAGTCTGATCCTTTCAGGATTGGGAATATCTGCTAGCTCACTGATTATTTATATGCAGGATTTAATCCACTAAAATCAGCGTTGGGAGGAAACAGTCTGTCCTCTAACCCTATTACTATAAACCACAAATAAACTGGGAGAAATTATGGAATGTTTTTATTCTAGTAGTTTAGGATTTTCCCCTCATCTAATGTGAACAGGGAGACACTAGAACTCTTGCTATGGTAAAATATCTGGAATAGGAAGATCTAGCTCCTGCTTGGGCTTTCTCTGCTACTTCCTGATCTGTTCTTTGCCAAGAAGGAGTGGGGTACAGAACTATTTTTCAGCAGTGGGTTGCCCTTCCTTCGTTAGCACTGCAGCTGTGCTGAATCCTGCTGTATTTGAAGCATTACTGTGAGGAGGGAGATGCTCCATGTGGTACGAGGCTGAATGACCTTGCTGAACAGAACCAATAGTGCTCTGACAGAAAATGGAAGAGAAGAAAGAAGATCACATGGGAGGATGAGCTGAGGATACGGGGGGGAAAAACAAACCTAGAAAAGAAGAACAGAAAAAGAGAATTCACTCTGCACAGGAAAAAAACCAAGAAATTTTGGGGAAGAGTTCTGAGCTGGTGCTCCCGCTGCGGATGAAAGAAGTGCTGGAGAGCTTCTACTGCGTGATTAGTCCTTAAGGAAGAGGGTAGGTGGCTATAATTGTGAACGGCATTTGAAGCATGCTTTGGGGATGACCCACCAGAGGCAATTTTGGATGTGCATTAGATCATCGTATCTCAACGATGGCTTGCACAGAAGCTCCACTTTTGTTTTATTGTTCCTTTATTTTCATTTGTCCTCAATGAGCTCCAGGACACAGATCTATTGTTAAAGGCTGGCATTATAATTTTGGAATTATTCAACAGCAATGTTTGAACCTCTAATGAGGAGTGTGTGGAGGCTATGAATTTGTTTAATATTATACTTCCAGATTACAAACCCAGTAGCCATGACCCACAATTTAGACACTCACTGTCTGACATACTAGTTCAAAGAACACAGAAGCCCTGTCGATACACCCAGCAAGCTTATAAAGCCTGGAAAATGAATGGATTTCATACAATCTCCATAGGCATAGTTTGTATGCTCTGTAAGCCAATTAGTATTGGTTCAAAGTTTTACAGACACACACAACTCAAATTCCCACTGTACTTAAATCGGTGTTAAATGCTATAAAAACTAAGTGGGCAGCTCAATGTGAAAGAGGAAACCACTAACCATCATGTCACTGTTAGTCCAGTCTGGGGGAAAGGTATTTTCCTTTACTACGTGATGAAGTCTGGCAACATCAAAGAGAGTTGATCCATGTTTCCCAGTGTTCAGAATTGGCTCCAAGTATTTCCAGAATGTTTCCAGGTCTTTGATAGCTTTAGCTTTCTTCCTTTTTTCAGCTTCCACACCTACAAATGCATCCTTATTAGATAAGTTATAGCATATTTGTATTCCAATGTCTCCCTTTACATGGAAATAGTGAGTCTGAGAAATATTTCTGGAATATTTAGAAGGAAACATAAGTTGCAGGTTGGTCTACTCTACCATAATTGTTCAAAAAATTTCCATTCTTAAATAAATTCCCAGAAAAATATCTTAAGTCAAGCCCAAAATACACAACAAAAATTTAAAGAGGGGAAAACCCTTCATAGGATGTTGCAGTTGAAGAAACAACAAATAAATGCCTGAAATCCAAAATCGAAAGATACACTTAACAAAATTCCTTGAGCCTAAACTACTTACTGTTCTTTAAATGTGAGGTAGGTAAATGTTGTTATCTCCATTTTACAGATGTTGAAACTAAGACAAACAGAGATTAAAGTGCGTTTCATCTGTACAGTGATTGTAGAAATGGCATTGCAGGTTGCCATGTCTATTGTACTGTAATAATCAAATTTCAAATTTACCCAGATTATAAACAAAAAATGTTTTTTCTAAATGCCAGCCCTACAAATGCACTCTGGGATCATGGCCTGATTTTTGGAGTTGCTGAGAACCTGCAGCTCCAAATGCCTTGATTTCATTTGGAGTTGTGGATGCTCAACACCTCTTAAAATTAGGCCTGGGGCTAAATTTATCCCTGGTATAACTCCAGTGACCCATAGGTCTCTAAAGTTGATAACCCAAAAAAGTAAGGCAGTGGACTATTCTGAAACTTTTGGCCTATGTAACTTTCCCAAGGCCATACAAGGATTTTGTGGCAGTCATGAAGAGAACCAAGGAGTATCCTTCCTCAACTAAGGCATTTCCATCTGCTGATGTTACTCAAGGGTTATCATCAAAGGAATGTGAATTGGAAAATTATGTCTAATTGCGTATATGGTACAGATGTTTGTATGTTGAGTATGACAGTGCAGTGGGGGTATGTGGCTTGTACTGACAGGACTGGAGATGTTTGATACACATTAATACTGTGCTTCCATACTTTCCAATTTTTGGCTTGGGTGCAGAGAAGGCCTCTGATCAAGCAAAGTGGCAGTTTTATTATCAAGTCTTACAGAAAACTAACTTTAGACAATCCTTTATTACATCTATGGAAATGTTTTACAAAACCCCTAATGCACGTCTCTCACTGTCTCTTTATGTGAAAGCTTCTCTTTACAGTGTGAAACAACTGGGGCTCCGCTCTCTCCGTATTAGCTCTTTGCATTATTGGTTGAATCTTCAGTGGCACTGAAGCAATATGACTCTTCACATAAATTTAAGACAGTGAACACAATATTTTACTGTTTATGACAAAAAGTATTTAAGAAATAAAGATGAATGAAAATCTATTCCACAATTGAGCTACTTCTTTGACAGATACAAGATAGAGGGTCAATATCTCAGATCAGAAGTTCTATCCTTTGGTACTTGCCTCCATTCCAAGGCATGTTGTCCCTTAAGAGTTAATAATTCTCCTCATGTAAATCTGTTCTCTTACAACTTCATCCCATTGTTACAAATGTTAAGGTCAAGCATCTTTGATCGACAAAGATATCTGATTAAAATGAGCATACTTCTATAATTTTTATGCTCTTCCCAGATATTCTATAGTATGGTAGCCCCAAAGCTCTGTATTAAGCCTTTGACAACTTTTAAAGAAGGAGGAAAGCTGAATTTTCCAAACTGGACATACTACAACTGGAAAACAAACAGTTACAAGATGAATCTGGTTGTTTACACTATGAAAAAAATGGAAATCATTTGACTTGGCAGGATTTATACATTGAAATCCTGGCACCACTGAAGTCAATGGGAGTTTTGCCACTGACTGCACTGGAGTCAGGAATTCACCTAGAGTGTCTCTGTGTACATCACTGAAATTATTCAACACAATCTATTTTACACTTAGTCCTCTACTCTCACATAGAAAAAGAACTGATAATTAATGTAACTCGGGAATTGTGGAAAAAACTATCAGCTCTACTTTAAATAAAATGAAAATACACAAATTATGCCCCTTCCCCCTCTCTCTCTCTCCCTCTCTCATATGTTTCTAAGGAGACTTTCCTTTGTATCCAAATGTCAAACAACAGTATTAAAAAAAAGTATAAAGAGTTCAAAATGGTGTTTTCCTCTTTTTTCCCAGGGACAGTGTGAATTTTTTAAAAATATGTACTTATTTATTTAATGGGAGGTGTGCTTAGCAAAGGCTAAAAAGTTTTCTGGGATTCTACCATGTATGTGATAATCCCAGTTATAAAAAATGGGAATAAAAGGGCTTAAATCTAACAGAGAAACTTCATATATGGCAAAATAATACCTGATATGGCAGCAATTTAAATACTTTGAGTGACAGAGCCAGACAGGTACCCAGAAGTCACCTCTACAGGGCAGACCCAACAAAGAAAACAACAGAACATCGCTGGCCATCACCTACAGCCCCCAACTAAAATCTCTCCAACACATCATTAAGGATCTACAACCTACCCTAGCAGATGATCCCTCACTTGCTCAAGCTGTGGGAGGCAGACCTATCCTTGCTTACAGACAGCCCCCCAACCTGAAGCAAATATTCACCAGCAACCGTACACCACACAAGAAGAACACTAACCCAGGAACATACCCCTGCAACAAACCCCATTGCCAGCTCTGCCCTGTTATGCCAGGCACTGCTGCTCACAGCTGCCTGCAGGTTCTGGATACCAGGTGAGGAATAAAAACATGCCCACACCAGGTAGGTACACTTATCTTTAATCATGGCTTACGCTCCAAACAGCCACGGGAGACTCTAGTGTGAGCTGCGAAGCGGGCTGCAGGGGGATTTTGCCTTGCAATCCAAGTGGATTCATTGTGCAATTTGCATTTCAAGCTTTTATACAGCATTCTCTAGGGAACAGCAAGCGTTGGCTAATTTACAGCACCTGACCTTGCTTCCTCACTTTCCTCCTCTTTTGGCACCACAAACAAATTCACATGGCCTTGCACAGCCTGTTTACCAAGCCGAGCAGTGCCTCTTATCAAACCGGTTCTGACCAGGCCCGTCAAGCCCCTATCTCTGTCCAACGCGTCACAAATATTTTCCGCGGCCTACATGCCCCCACATCGATTCTAGTGACAACATCACAGGTCCTAACCACATCAGCCACACCATAAGGAGCTCATTCACCTGCACATCTACTAATGTAATATATGCCATCATGTGCCAGCAATGCCCCTCTGCCATGTACATTGGCCAAACCGGACTGTCACTATGCAAAACAATAAATAGACACAAATCAGACATAAAAAATGGTAACATCCATAAACCAGTCGGAGAGCACTTCAATCTCCCAGGACACTCTGTAGCTGACTTGAAAGTTGCCATACTTCTATAAAAAACTTCAAAAACAGACTTCAAAGAGAAACTGCAGAGCTGGAACTCATATGCAAACTTGACACAATTAAACTGGGTCTAAATAGGGACTTGGAATGGTTCTCTCATTACAAGAAGTAATTAACACTGTTCACACATTCTCACCTCCTAATCAATGGTTGTGAATAGGCATCAACTACGCTAACTGAATGGACTTTGCTTATACCTAACTTCCCCATTGTTGTTCCTTACCCTTAGATGTATATATATACCCCCTATCTGATTTCTATTCCTTACATCTGACGAAGTGGGTTACAGCCCACGAAAGCATATGCCTGCAGAAATTAAATGTGTTAGTCTTTAAAGTGCTACAGGACTCTCGTTGTTTTTGTTATATCATAGTACATCTCAAATGGATTGCAAGGCAAAGCAAGTACCAGCACAAGTGACACTAAGTATCAAAGCTCCTGACTGGCTGACTCCTAAGTGGTAGCATACAAATATTAAGCTCATTTCCTCCTGTAGTCCTAGATATTTAGAACTCTTTAAAAAGAGAGCACTGGCACTCAGTTAACACAGTGATAAGCATGGGTAAGAACCTAAATAAAATTTTAAAAATAGAATATTTAGGGTTTTATAAAGGATATTTATCCTATCACTAGCTTACCTTCAGGTGGAAGTAATGATTCTTCTTGCAGTTTAGCTGCTCCCAAGTATGTCTGCAATGGCTCGTAATTTTCAGAAGAAATCTTAATTACATTTGAGATACTGACCCCGAGCTCAGACAGCACAGACAGTAGCTGAGGGTTATGAAAACCCAAAACTATGAAGTAATACTGGGCACCATCGTCTGGTTCATCATCTGTTCAAAATATCAAAATCACCAGTCACATTACAAAAGGAAAGCAAATTAGAATAGAAAATATCAACTGCTATATAAAGTATATTACAGCTCAATTGCATAGCAACAGCCATAATTAAGGTTGCACAAGTGTTTCTATTGTAGCCCCTTTTGTTCAGATGCACACCATTTTCTGAACTTTCATCTTTTAGGCTGAAATGTTCCAAGCAGTTTCTATAGCAATCTGCATGGAACTTGTAGGGAAGAGCACAGCTTGCGGAAATGAAGCGTTTGGAGGAGGCACCAGGAAGCAAGTATGTCTGCACATAGCAGAAGGGCTAGCTGTAGATGTACCATCCCTGTAAATAGCTCTCTTAATAGAGAACCAGTTTAGTTTCAGAAACATGGAGTGCTATCATGTTCTTACCCAGCTATGGTACATGAAATGGTTACTGTCCAAGAGCGCATTTTGTAGGAAAATATGTACAAAAATATTTGAGCTGTTTTTGAGAGTGAGGGAAATGGAAAAGGAGCATTTTCCATAGCGTAAAAAAGCAGTGACTTTGATTTAGCACCTAAGTGCATATAGGTAAGAAGCTGACATGTGGCGGGATGAGTTCTGTGAGAGGATAGGAGCTTTTCAGTGTTCTGGTGAAAAATGGATTTTTGATTTGCTCAAGTTCTTTTGGTTTGAAAATTATCGTTTGAACAGGTGCAAGAGTGTTTTTTTACACAGCTATAATGCTTTTTAGTAACAATCTCCAAGCGCTCTAAATGAAAGAAGGCTGCACTGCTCATGCATGCATAGCTGAGTTAACTGCTCAGGGGAAAATGAAGTGAATATATGTCTTGAATGAGGTAAAGCTTTCTAGAAGCCATCTTCATTCACTGTCAAATAAACTGGAAACAGCATGCTGCAGGAAATACAGTGCAATACACAGGGAGCCTTGCCTCATACAGGGCTCAGTTCTGCACAGTGCTGAGCACTCTGGCCCAACCAATAAAGCACTTCAATACATGAAGTAATTAGATTTTCACATGTTTAAAGTTAAACATGTGCTTAAGTGCTTTGCTGGATTGGACTAGAGCACTCAGCAACTTGCAGGATCAAACCGTCCCTCTGCACCTTAATGTGTAATGCCGCACTTTACAGTTAATGAATAGCAATGATTAAAGGTCTAGAAAACATGACCTATGAGGGAAGATTGAAAAAACTGTATTTGTTTAGTTGGGAGAAGAGAAGACTGAGGGGGGACATGATAACAGTTTTCAAGTACATAAAAGGTTGTTACAAGGAAGAGGGAAAAACATTGTTCTCATTAATATCTGAGGATAGGACAAGTGGCCCTTCCAGTAAGGGGTGCAGAAGGAGAGGCAAGCAGGGGTATGGTCCCTCCCTCCCCCAATCAGCAGGAGCACAGCACTCCTCCCGGGCCAGGGCGAGGAGAGTGAACTGCTATGGCTGCAGGGGAAGAGCCAGCTTCACCTGCCCTGGGAAGAGAGCCAGGTGCCGTAGGAGCTGCCGGGGAAGAACGAGCTCCACTGGCCCTGTGACCACCGAAGGAGGTGGGGAGAGCCAGCTCTACCAGCTGCAGGGTGACTGTGGGGGTGGGAGAGCCTGCTCCACTTCCCCCGGGGCCACGGGGGTGAGGGGGAGGTGGAAGGACCCAGCTCCTCCAGCCGTGGGGGCACAGAAAGTGCCCCTTCAAAAGCGGCCACATTTTTATTCCTGTGCGCACCACTGTTTCCAGTGCTCGATTCTATGGCCCTTTGTGCATAATCTGACTTCATTCCCAAGTAACAGTACAGAGCTTTGTGACATTTTATAACACAGGAGAAGGTTGCCTCATGGATACTGAGATAAAAGTAATTATTTTCTTTCTTGACTAATAATCAGTTTCAATCTTTCTAAAGGGAAGACATCAGAGTCTTGAATCAGCAGTGAGGTTTCAAGACTTTTAAATGTTCTTTCAGTGAGTTGATCAGCAGCATATCTGCATGCCTTACATACCCAAATATTTGTCATCTTCCTCCTCTTCTCCCCGTCGCTTTAACATGGTGTCCTTTTTAACAGTAGTTACTGTTGGTGCTGCTTCAGCTTTCTTTCCCTTCCCTCCTTTTCCAGGAGACTTGGCACTGGGTGGCTTCTCCTTCTTGCCAGGAGGTTTAGCTTTCCCTTTGTCTTTTTCTTTCTCTTTTTCTCGCTCTTCTGCTGCCTGGTAAAATTAACAAACTAATCCCACATTTTAGCCTAAGCATGTACAGGACAAATGGTTGACTGCAGTAAAATATTAGTGTTTAACTATATTTATTTCAAGCTTTTCCCTCTGACCCTTTAGGATATTGTTTTGGTGCAGCTGTCTTGAGCGTCACCTTTGCTTCCTTCTCACGCTCTTCAGTTTATTATATTCTTATTAAATAGCAGTGCCAAGACCTCATGCTAAAAGAATAGAGAATATATGAGAAAACAACGATAAATTTAAAAAATGAGTGAAATTAGTGCTGGCAAAAGGTGGACTGATACAGCGCTGGAGACTGATGCTCTCTGATGCTTTAGTTTTGCAGCAGCAGAAGGGCAAGCTTCCCCGTGGAACCAAGAATGAACTGTGGCTGATCAAAGAGTTCAGACTCTAAAGCCCATTCAGTCCTTAGCTTCTCTATTGAGATGGCAAACTATGAATTCAATTGGTGCCAACTCTGTCTGCCTCTTCTTTGACATAAACACCTGTCCACTATGAACTGGGATTGAGAACACGAAACTCATTTTACACAGGACACTAAGGAATCATTAGATAATTCCCAAACAAAAACTATATTAAAATGGAGTTAAGGTGGACAGTCTATATCTGTAATATAAGATTAAAAAATTGCAGGGATGGTGTCACCTGTAGTAGTGACACCATGACATAACCATATGTTTATGACTAAGGCAATTTAGTGGTCCCAGATTAGATTAAATGGATTTTTTAAAAGGCACATTAGATTTTTTTCTCCCCCCCAGCCCCTCATGGTGTCATGTTAAAGGGTGTGCAAGCAGCAAGCAAAGGTCTCAGCACTCTGTATAGTTAGTATGATTTCCATACTCAGTTGTTTTGCAGGATACTGCAGAAGAAACAGCCTTTCTGGCTGTAGTTGTGTTTTAGTTCAGATTAGAAACCAGAGATTCTGCCATCTTTTGCCTTCTCCCTTCTCAGCCTGGTGCTAAACACCCTCATGTATGGCCCTTTTAAACCATTCAGACATGTCTCCAAGAGACTCCTAAAGCCGTCTATCTAGTGGATTGGCAGATTCCACTCAGTTTTCATTATCTCCTTTCAAATGTATTCCACTTCAGACTTTTGTAAACCCCAGCTTTTTGTGCTAGTTCTTTGGGTACCTAACTCAACGAACACATCAAATCAGATTATATAACTGTCAGTTCTATAATGTTCACAAAACTTTGCCTTATTTATTGTATCTGGTTCATTTCCTAGAACTAAGTCCCAAACACAAGAGACACTGAACTTGTCAAGTTTTAACAAAGAGCTCTAGATGTCTTCAACACCTCCAGAGTTATCAGCCCATCCTTTGCTATTATTTTTTTCCAGTTTAATATTTCTCTACATTCTGTAATCTCATTTGCTTATTCTTTAACCTTTTACATAGACTGCAGCATCTACCTGTCCTGCATTTGTATCCCATTTGTTTCTTCTGATGTCTTCCCCTATGATTCCTATCTTCTTTATAATTACTAAGCAGTTATTTCCTTCTCATTCCTCTTACAAGGACTTTTGTGTTAACTTTGCTCCCTTTTGTTTTTCTTTCTCCTGTCCCACCTTCTGCATCTCAGTACTCAAGAATAAATATTTAAGGGTTAACTATTTTAAAGACTTAATAAAAAGAATATTCTATTTGGTTTGTTTTTAGCTTCTCCTCAGTTATAAATACATTTATTGGATGATATTTTCTACTAGTAGGAGAGGCAGAAGTTAAATTAACTTTGGCAACACTTGACTGTGTGATCTGGAGGAAATGGAATTGCCTTCATTAATCTGGGTGGAACATCCTCCCTAAACCATACTACAGTACCTTCTTTTCAGCTGCTCTTCTCTGCAGGTCCTTCTGTTTGATACAAAGCAGCTGAAATTTCAATAGTTTTCCAATCAATGTTACAGGAAGCTGCTCTCCACTATCCAGAATTGCTTTGGCTGCTTCTATCACCTGCAAAGAGGTGAAGATAAAATTATTAATACAGTTTTAATATAAAATTTGGCGTACACTGTGTGGCTGACAAGGTGGAATGATATTTCACATTTTAATGTATGTGGCTCACAGTAATAAGGTCATACTTTCAAAAAATGACAACACCAGAGACCGTCTATCCCGACTTCTTCGCTCCCAGGTCCTTCTTGCTAATTAGCTGGAGTGCTACTCACTATCACACTAAACACAAACTGAGATTGGGGCAACATTCTACATTTCATTTTAGGAGTAGATAGATATCCAGTTCATGCTGTAAAAACATCCATTGTTAGGTTTTAAATAGAGAAGCAATATTAAACAGCAACTTAGAGAGTTATAAATTAAATAGCATTTAATAGATACCAAACTAACTGGGATAGTCTGGGCTACTGTTTACAAAATAGCTAGTGTCTGAGCTACTAACCCTGACTGAAAGATACAAACTGCCTGATGGCAATTTGAGAGGGGCTATACTGGTGCAAAGACACCTCTCTTTGTTTAATGCTGATTGGACTGGTACTATGTAGCCTAATTGAGGTGAAATAAGGCTATTGAGTTTTCTTCGGGTGACGACAGCAGCAGGAACATACAGCTGCACTGTCCAGATGTGCGACACTGACAGGCTGTTTTATGACTATGTTTTTTACAGCCTGTTTCCACTAAATTTCATACAACTTACTAACATCTGGGTAGTTTTCCTTGGAGCCTCATAACCACTTTATTTACTGCGAAAAAAATAAAATAGCACAAAAACACCATAAAGTTGTTACATGTTTCTTTTCACTTCTGTTTTCTCTCTAATAAAGTTCACCTATGTAGGAAGCATTGCTGAAGAGAAATCCAGCCATAATATTTTCCTACTCTTGTTTTTAAGCAAGCATCAGATTTATGTATAACCTTGGGCTGAATTAGGTGTTACTCAAATGTTTTGACGTTTCTTTTTTCCCCCCTTGGAGCAATTACACTTGGATAGAGATGGTGTCAATTTTGCTTGCTCAGATTCAGACAATGAAGGTGCATGCTGCATCTTACTGAACTGTGTCTTGGCTGAGACAGTCACACCATTTGCCTTGGGATTTCATGGTTTCTTGTTCAGTTTCTTAGGAGTTTCCTCCTACCAAGTGAAAGAGGGGAGAAAGTAAATTGAGCCTCTAACTATGAATGACTCTATGGATCAAAATGAGCCAAAATGTAACTAACTGATATGGATCAAATTACTGTTTCAGACCATAGGAGAAGGAACAAGGTAGAGCCTTGCAAGCCGATCAGAACCCGATGGGACACTGTCAAGTTGAGGTCAAGTCAGTTCTGAAAACAACCCAACCCTCTCGGGCTGAGGCTGGGTCATCTCCTATCACTTGCTCCTGTCTGTGGGATTGGCATGGCAATGGCTACATGCCCTGCTCCTGCCAGCCACTGCCACTTCACTGTGCTGTGTGCTGCAGAGTGAGTGTGCCAACAACTTGCGGTCTCTGCAGCACACACAGCACAGTGAGGTGGTGTCGTTCAGCAGAAACAGGGCATGCAGCCACCACTGCGCTGAGCCCACAGGCAGGAAGTGGCCAGAGATGGGTTACGGGTGTGGGGCGAGCAGGAAGCCCTCAGCAGACCAAACCCAGAGATGAGGTAGCAGCATTGACACAGGGTGAAGTGTTGGGTTTGGGTCAAGTTGGTTCTGAAAACTATTTGATGCTCTCAGGTCAGGTTTAGATCCAGGTTGGTCTTTAAAATTAGGCCCAAGCAGACCTCTGGAACATAATCCAGATTTTCTGGAACTCATAAGAGGGAGATAAAACAAGATAAACACTTGCTTACATAACAAACAAAAACTCAACACTAGTAAATCAGGCATTATGCTCACTACATGATTAGAAAAATATGCGACAGCTACCATCAATTTTGCTTTCCACTACATAATATACCTTTGCCAGAGTATCTCCTGACCACTGTCTGAGTTAGGGCCCAATCCAACTCTGATTAAAGTCAACTGGAAAGGCATCTGCTGGTTTCTGAGATCAAGTAGGACCTCAGTAAGTAACAGATTAGGGAAAGATTTAGAGATCTGCAGGTGGGACCTGTACCCTAAAATCTATCAGTCAATTGTAATGAAAAATATTAGCTGGAGCTAGCCCAAGCAGGAATGTCAGTTCAGAGAGAGAGAATTTGGCAGAAGCAGCGTTCTTATCCCCTTGATTAAGGGAGAGAGATCTTTGTGTTGCTCTTCACTGACCTCTTCTGACAAATGCAGAAGTGGTGTTAACAGTTTACAGGAGACACGTTCTGACTGCCTAACTAGAAAGTTAGGTCATGCAAAGCAGAGTCCTTGAAACACTGCACAGGGGGAATCCTGAAAGGCTTCCCAAAAACTACATACAGTAACTAGGCCTAGTGACAGTTGCTGATTTATTGTTCAAGGAGGTGTGCGGCAATTCTCCAAAAAGGACCACATTTTTGGAGTTTTAACATACACTCACATCATATATCATTTGAAAGCTTATTTTATGTATGTTTAGATGAGGTATGATGTGTTGTCAAGTGGTTCCATAAGCCTGTAGGCGAGGTGAAAAAACGATACTCAAAATGAGAAAATGCCAGTGTTTGCACAGTACCAGAAACACAGCAACATGACTATGACTATAATTTTTACTGTTTAAGGCCATGTCTATACTACAGAGTTAAGTCAACTTAAGTTACGTCGACGATCATAAGCCACTTTAATTACATTGGCTGTACATGTCCACACAACGCTCCTTGCGTCGGTGAAGTGCGTCCACAGTCGCGGCTCTCGCATCAATAGAGAGTGTTACATCTTGGGTAGCTCTCTCTCTGTGCAAGTTGCCATCCTGTCACCTTCTGCTGGAAGCTCTGGGAATGGATCATGGTGCATCTTAGGGGTATACTTGCTGTCCCGTGATGCAGTTCTTTCCATCCCATCATTCCAACTTTGTTTCATGTTGTTTTTCAACAGCTCTTGTAAACTGAGCTCCCGCTAATTCTGCCTGACAGCATGGATCCTGAACTGGTGATGAGTGTTATGAAAACAATGCGGCTGGTCCTGCAGTATTTCATGAGCTGTGAAACAGAGGGTGAATTGGTAATGCCTGCCCTGCTGTCTGCCATAGAAAGCAATAATTCAAGATTGATGGTGGTATTCATGGAACAGCTGCACATAGTGGACCGCCAGTTCTGGGCTCGGGAAACAAGCATTGAGTGGTGGGATTGCATTGTGATGCATGTATGGGATGATGAGCAGTGGCTGCAGAACTTTCGGATGCGCAAATCCACCTTTCTGGAACTGTGTGCAGAGCTTGCCCCAGCACTGCAGCGCAAGGACACCAGAATGAGAGCTGCCCTCACTGTGGAAAAGTGAGTGGCAATCACTTTGTGGAAGCTGGCAACTCCAGACTATTATTGGTCAGTCACAAATCAGTATGGAGTTGGCAGGTCCACCGTGGGGTTTGCGGTGATAAAAGTGTGCAGAGACATGAATTGCCTCCTGCTACGAATGACTGTGACTCTCGGTAATGTCCAGGAAATAATTGATGACTTTGAGGCAATGGGATTCCCTAACTGTGGTGGGGCGATAGATGGAACACATATCCCAAATTTGGCCCCAGACCATCTTGCAATGGAGGTACATCAACTGAAAGAGCTATTTCTTCATGGTCGTGCAGGTGCTGGTGGAGTTCCGGGGCTTTTTCACTGACATCAATGCGGGGCAGTCAGGGAAGGTGCATGATGCATGCATCTTTCAGACCACTGGACTGTATAAAAAGCTGGATGTTGGGACTTTCTTTCCAGACCAGATGATTCTAATGGGGGATGTGGAAATGCTCATAGTGATCCCTGGAGATCCAGCTTACCCCTTGCTCCTATGGCTCATGAAGTTTACACCAGGAACCTAGAGAAGAGCAAGGAGCACTTCAAAAACAGACTCAGCAGGTGCCAAATGACTGTTGAATGTGCCTTTCACTGATTAAAAGGTCGTTGGCACTGTCTTTTTGACTGCTTAGACTTCAATGTAGAAAATATTCCCATAGTCATTACAGCCTGCTGCACTCTCCATAATATTTGCGAATCGAAGGGGAAAAGTTTCCCCAGGGGAGGACCGCTGAGGCTGATCAGCTGGCTGCTGATTTTGAGCAGCTAGATATAAGGGCAATGAGAGGGGGCACAGCGAGAGGCTATTCAACTCAGGGAGGCTTGGAAAGAGCATTTTGACAGTGATTTCCAGTAACGTGTCTTTATGTGTCAATGTTCACTTGCCACCTTGAATTACCCCTGTAGTGCTTGCTTCCTGAACATTAATTGTACTAAGCAAATATTCCTGTCTATAGCCACTGTGTTTGAATGTTACCACTGACCAATGTATTCATTTTATTTCAAAGACTCAAGTTTAACAACAGGACAAAACAAAAATTTTTGGTCAAACGGGACATGGAAAAACGGAACAGTCTCTCGGTTACAGCTCTCACAGCTGTGTGTAACTCCAGCTTTCATTGTGAAACCAGTCCCTAGACATGGAATGCACAAGATAATGTGAGGAACCGGTGACACACAAGGAATGCGGAGGGGAAGTTTGTGGAGGGTATGGAACAAAGTTCTGTATTGGCTGCAGGGGGAGTTGTGCACGGATGTCTTCAGACTGCAGCATAATGAGGGACTTCAGCATCTCTGTCTGGCCTTCCACAAGTTTTATCATCCACTCTGCTCCTGCCCCTGTCTCTTTTCCAGGTTATCCAGCCTGAGTTTTTCATTAATTGTCTCCCTTTACACTCTTGTTTCGCTATGTGCTGTATCTGTTGACTGCAGCACTTTGTGAAACATCTCCTCCTTACTCCTCCTGGTTCGCTGCCTTATGTGACAGAGGTGCTCTGCCAGTGCAAAGGAATGGGTGTTTAAGGGCACATCTGCAGAAGCCAAAGAAAGAGTGAACAGAAACAGGATTGTGAGTGTGCTGACAGCCATGAATCACAAAAGTTACACTTACTGTCCCTTCATTAGCACACAGCTCAGCGGGTGTCCCAAATATGGTGAGTTTGCCGGGGCGGGGCAGGGGGGTTGGAAGGGGGAATGGGAAAGAATGGACAAAGAGTCTAGGTGGTTTGCGAAGGGGATTGCTACAAGTGGCTAGGGAGACTATTCTGAATATTGGTACCCTTTTCCACAGGCTAGGGTAATCAAACCCAATATCTCACTCCTAAGGGTAACCCAGGATTCAGTGGTGCATCTCTTGCATGCTTGTGGCTTCAGACCACCTCCATATGCTACTTGCCTGTGCACTACTCTGGTCCCTGCCGAAATAATTGCCAGGTGGCATGGCAAAGTTTCCTACAGTGGTGGGAGAAACAAGGCAGCGCTGCCAAGGAACCTTTGGCAGAGGATTGCAGAATACCTACAGCAAAGTTTCCTAGAGAACTCTATGGAGGATTCCCAGGACATTCCTGTGTACATTAACAAACTTTTCCATCATAGCCCCAATGCGTAGATGCACAGGCACTGTTGTTAAGGAGACTCTACCATATAACAAAATTAACGAGAACTTAGTCTCCTCTCACTGTGCAGAATCAAAGCAAATGGAGCACTTACCGGAGCTCCCCTCTTCTGCATCATTCATGCCAAAACCAGAGTGCTGGGACTGGCTAGACCACTCCAGAGTCAAAAAAAGGTCCTGACTCTCAGTACCACTGGAAGACCCTGTCGTGTGCTCCACATCGTCCTCCAGTTCCACTTCCTCATCCATCACTTCGTCACTGGGGCTGATCCGCTGGCCACTGCCCTCAATCCCCGTGAAGAATCCATGGGGCTCTTGGCAGTGGAGGTGGTTTCACCACTGAGGATGGTGTGCAGCTCCTTGTAGAAGCAGCATGTCTTTGGCACCACATCAGAGCGACGGTTGGCCTCCCTTGCCTTCTGGTGCACTTGCCTGAGTTCCTTGATCTTAGCATGGCACTGCTGCATGTCCCTTTTGTGCCCCTTCTCCTGCATGTCACTAGCAAGCAGCTCGTAGATATCAAAGTTCCTATGGCTGGAGCGAAGCTGCGACTGCACAGCCTCCTCTCCCCATGGGGAGTACATGATATCAGTACAATATCAGCAGATCCAACAGCTCCAGTGTACTCCATGCAGTAGAGCATCTGCTGCAGAAATCTGGCATGGTCAGCTAAGAGGATGTTGTGTGAACTGTGTTCCTTCAGGGCAACGGAGTTCGAACTGCTCACTGGAGTGGTCAGGAAGGACATTGTGGGACACCTCCTAGAGGCCAATTAGGACGACATAACCAAGCGCAGTGCTGTGTCACAAAAAGCTTTATGCTGCTCGTCGAGATGGTTTTATTATGTCAGCGTAGCAGGGGAGTTACGGTGGTGGGAGGAGCATTTCAGTGTGTACACCTCCACTGTTTTGTTGATGAAAGCTGCATTTTGTCGACAAAACTGTGTAGTGTAGACAAGGCCTAAGTTAATTTCAAAACCTAACGTAGTATTTATTGGTCAAAGCTAGCAAACAAAAATGTATTAGAAGATTTTTACTGGTTTTGCATGGGCAAGTATTTTTTCCCCCAGAAATCATTAAGCTGTTTAGCATGTGGCAAAAATGTCAAATATCAACTTTTGCAATATACTAATCTGAAATGTTTTCATATCACATATTCTTAATTGTCAAAATCTCACAAGTGATTATAATAGTTGTCTAGATTTTCATTTCAAATTTGCTGACCAGATTAGTGTCACACTGATGCTTATGCACTAGCAGCAATAGATAGCGTACCCATAGTTTGTACTGCATAGTGGATAGATATAAATGTACGTGAATTCCTAATATAATGCTTCTTCACTTGTAAACTTTTGTAGATATACTGTAGCATCTAGTCTGCCTGGTAGAAGGCTTTAATTTGTAATTGCCTGTATACTTGTACAAAATAAAAAGTGACAGTAATGCTAACAATATACTTTGGGAATTTTATCTCTACAGGTAAGCTAAGTATAGGAAGATATGGAGGCTACAAGCCTCTTAAAGCTTACATCAAAGAAAAAAAAGACTCTTCACAAACTTTGAAAAATGTGTTGTCAACAAAATCAAAGGAATATAAAACTGTCAAAAGCTATCAGAGCTGGGCAGAATTCTGTGATGCTAGCAGCAGAAGCCAGGAGAGATTAACTATAATGGTGGCTACCAAATGAGTTTTCTAGTTTAGATGATATGCCATCAATACTCTATAACAGGGGTTGCTTTCAGAAACACACAAGCCAGTCAAATTTGGCATATATCAGAGTTGTAGTGAAGCAGGAAAGAAAAACTCTAAATCTGATCAGAGAGCACCATGTTTACCTGCTTCTATAACCACCAGAGCAAGCATGTCATCCAGTGACTGGTCCTGTTGCATTGTTTGCTTGAGAAAAAGCCACAAGAAAGACAAGAAATTTCATAAAATAGACACATTTGAGAGAGCAACCAATCTATGGATATCTGTGGATCTGCTGCAGCTGGAACTGCTTCTTTTTCGTTGTCCATATATAGATTCTAAGCAACTTCAGCATTGCCCTAAAATCCTTAAGGCTATGGAGCCTATCATCTGTCTTGTGAAAAAAATGGGAGGCCTTGGATGGTCTGCTGGACCTCAGGAAGGAGGCTGGATGATTGCAGCCATGAACACTGTCTCATAGTTATGGCAGATGCCATGACTTGAACTGCTGAGTCATCTGCATGCAAGCTGGCCTGAAGGACCGTTGTGGCCATAAGCTTGCCTCCCTCCACATCGCAATGAATTCCTGTCTGCAGTTGTCTGGTAACCTGTTCTTGAACTTGAATATGTTATCCTACACGGTGAAGTCATATGGACCAAGAAGTACCTGTTGATTTGCAATCCTAAATTGCAGGTCCCTTGTAGAATAAAGTTTTCAATCAAAAAATTCTTTGAGTCCTTTTCTTTTGATGCCAATACCTGGTGTCTCTCCCTCTCCTGCTCATTAGCTGCAGCAGCTATTGAGGTGGGGGATATGTATATAGGTGCTCAAATCCCTTTCACTACGGCAGAGAGGGAAGACAGGGTCTTCCACAATACCTTGACTGGCTCCATAACACCTCACTGATCAGAAGAGGGGGGGTCCTGTTGAAGCCAAAATATCCACCAGCTTGTAGAATTTCTCACAGACCTCCTCTGCTTGGATATCCAGGACTGCAGTTACCTTTTTCAGCAAGTCCTGGTGAGCTCTATAGTCATCTGGTGGGGAAGAGTCACTCACTGCTTCCACCACTGCACCTGATAAAGAGGAAGAAGCAGCACATGGATGCTAAAACAGGGTTTATTCTATCTCCTCTGCTGGAGGAACGACCGAGGAGGCTTCCACTGGCACGTTACCAGTCCCAGTCCCAACGACAGGAAGATGTTGTGTCTGGTGCCGATGCTTCCAATGCATGCCTAAGGAGAGAGACTGATGTGGATGAGGGGATGACAGGGCAGTTGGGGAGAAACCCCATAGGGTCCAGAAAGGCCAATGACATGGTCCTGGGACCCATTCCTGATCAGGCCATTGCCTCTTGTCTGGTGGCCACTGCTGAGGCTGCTGTGGGAATCCTGGGACATAAGCCTCCAACTGAGGATGTATCTTCTGTCTCGGCTGGGATGCATAGGACCAAATCACTGAGTCTGAAGAAGATGAAGAATCTGAGACTTTTGATAATGGAGAAATGGAACTCATAGGTACTGGAAAGAGATAGCCAGAACACGGACATGGTAGTACCACAGAAATCATAACTGGCATTGGTATTGTCTTCCAAGAAGATGAAAGTGTATGTGGCATCAGCACCTCATACTTCAGAGGAGCAGGAGCAGGGTTCCTAGACATCAGTACTGGATGCACTGATGGGGAAACAAGTGTCAAGAGGATAAGTAGCTTGATAGCAGTTGCATATATTTCCAGTGTTGATGGTACCAGTAATGCCTTTTGGCTCTGAGGTACCAGGAGATTGCCTGAAGCAGTAGGAGTGGACACTTCAGTGGCTGGTCTTGACGGACCTGCCACAGGCTCCATAGTCAATGATCCCTTCTTATTTGAATAGTATTTTGGGCAGTAAGTTCTTTCAGCCTCCCTCTCAGAACTCTATAGGGTAACATGGGTCTTGTCATGTCAGGAAGTCTTTTGTACCTCTTAGGCCTGGTCTACACTGACTGCAAAATTCATCTGCAGTCGATGGGAGTTACGCAAACTATGCAGACTTTGTAACTTCCGTTTAGCATGCCATCTCCACAGTGCTGCACCGATGGGAAATGCGTCGACGCAGCGCTACACTTTTTGGGGAGGTGGTTTTATTAAATCAGTCAATCCGGATAAATCGATTTGACGGTGGTGAATTTGCTGCCATCAGTGTAGACATACGCTTACTCAGAACTGGTGACAGCAGTCAAGCTCTCAACCAAGATAAAGTTAAGCATGTGACTAGTCCCTCTGAAATCAACAGAACTAGTCATGTGCTTAAAATTAAGGATATATTTAAAGTGTTTGCAGGTTCTAGGCCTTAGACTGTAAGATCCCTGGAGTCAGGAACCTATCATTTTTGTTTTTGTCTATAAAGAGTTATGGAAGCTTATGGCCCTAAAAATACAAGTAAATAAATTAAAAGAATAAAATAAAATTGGACAGAGAAGAAGAATTTATCAGGGCTTCAAGGAAATACAAAGGCTACTTGCTATGATACAATCTAAAATATGATAAATTCTTTTTTAGGGTAGTACACATTCTGCACATCCAATGCGAATCTGTCAAAAAGCACGTATGTTACATTCCTTTATTTGCATTTCTCCTTGGAGTGAGAAAACATGTGTTTCCCCTCCAAAGCTTGTAATACATGCGTCTCCCCTCCAAATCCAATAAAACACTTTCTTCTGCTGACATGAATATAAAAGATCTATGGGCATAAAAGACTATTAACATGGCTTTTGTTTTCCTTGCCAAATTTGAGGTGAATCAGGAAAGGCATGATAAAGATAAGAGAGTTAGAAAGATGAGCAGTTTTTCACTTTTTAAGAAATCTTCTAACTTTTAAGAACATATCTCAAAAGTATCATGGCCTAGAAACTTCACATTTATTTTTTCCATCTTTCCTTGGTGACAATTATAGTATCTAAGTATTTTTAGAAGGTCTGCTGCTTTTAATTCATCATTTCATGAGCAACATGAAAATTGTCTATGGTCCAGGGTTTTGTGTTCTTCATAATCACTCTGCACTACTGAACTTGTCACTTACTGAGAACTCAAATTGAGTTTAAGGAGTTGTGTAAGTTATTAATTAAATTTGCCATGTTAAAGGATTGCTTATGGAGCTTATTAGCCTGAAAGGTCTCCTGTGGAACTTGTAAATTAAGCCATACCAATTAAAGGACCACTGTCAACTTGAAACCTAGACAGTTTTAATAAATGAATTAAAAGCAGTTGAGGTTACTATACTTTTTCCTGGGTCCTCCTGCCAACTTTAATAGTTTTACAAGTTATAGCTTTCTATTTTTTGAATGTTTTCCTCTCCCCTGTCCTACAAAAAACCCACAAAAAGAAGCCGTGAAATTGACTATCCATAAAGTACTATAAAATGTGTAAAAAAATTAAAGAGACAAGGTTGATGAAGTAGTATCTCTTATTAGACCAGCTTCTGTTGGTGAAAGAGACAAGCTTTTGAGCTTCCATAGATCTCTTCTTCAGATTTGGGAAAGATACTCAGTGCCACAGCTAAATACAAGGTAGAACGGCATAAGTAGTTAACGTATATTGTAACAGACCATTCAATGTGAAGCGGCTATTTAACACCTCTGCAGTCATAGGACAAAAAAAGGGGATTAGTGGCTATTTACTTGGTGTATGCAATCTGGTTAAGCCAAGCCACAGCATTCTTATCAATGATGTTCAAGGCATGAAGACCTCCAGGAAGTTGAGTCATTTTGCAGTCCTCAACAATGTGTGTTATCGTTTGTGGCTGCCCACAAAAAAAATCATTAACACTAACCGTTATTACTAGCTAACTATCCATTAAAGCAGGGGTAGTCAATTATTTTGTATCAAAGTCCAAATTTTTTAGTCAAGGTATAGTCAAGGCCCAGATTCCAGAGAAAACAATACAAAAATAATAATGATTATAATAATTAAACAAAAATATTTTGGGGACCATTCAAAAGCATTTGGAAGTGCGGATTTGGCCTGTGGTCCACCTATTGATAACCACTGCACAAAGGTACTTAGGAACACAACTGTGGGGTTTAGGTGCCTAAGTCTCAGCTTTAGGCTCCACTGCAATTCACAAAACTCTTGCTGAACACTGTAGATGCCTAAACTAACCTAGATTTTCAGGATAACAGTTTCCTAGGTACCTAAGTTTCGAACTCTGGGCACGTGCACTGCTGTCTTACTCTAAGCGTCCAGATGCCTATCTCCTAAGTTGCAGAGCAATTCACAAATCAGGGGAAGATAGCCAGGCGAACACCGATCTCAGAGGTTGCCTACCAGATTAGACTGCATTCAAAATTCAACTGGAGGAGGAGCCCAGTGGTTAGAGCACTGATCTGGGATGTGGAATACCCCAGGTTCAATTTTCCTCTCTGCCAGAGGAGAGAAAGGATTTAAACAGGGATTTCCCACCTCTCAAGTGAACCACTCTCTAACCACTGAACTATGGGGCACTGTGGTGTGATGCTTCCTCAATTTCCCCTGTTAAATTTATAAATAATTAGAGTTATTGAATCACCGGGACTGGACGCTGGGTCTCCCACCTCCCAGGTAGGTGCCATAACCACCAGGTCACAGAATCATTCTCACTTGCACTCTCTCTCTGACCAATGACTAAGTATTTATCCTCCTCCTTCCCCAGCTTTTTGTGTGGAGTTTAGTGCCTGCCGAGCTCATTCCCACAAAAAACACCTTAGGCGCTTAAACTGCCAGACTCCAGGAAAGAGGTTCCATTTTGTGGATTGCTAGCAGAGACAGGAGCCTCCCAGCAGCCAGGATTTAGATGCCAATCTCTGTGAGGTGGGTGGGGCTTAGGACACAATCCTGTGATCAGTATCTCCCACTGGCTATTTATGCTGCATCCCACCTAGTGTACTGGCTTTTGTGAATTAGATGCTAAGATGCCTATCTCTCCCCATTCATTGTATTCAGAGCCTAGGCACCTAACTCAGGTTTAGCATCACACCACCTAAATCTCTTTGTGAATCTAGCCCTAGGTACCTAATTATTTACAATTATTTAAATAACAAAGAATAGGACACACAGTGAGTGAAGACACTTCAAGTTCCAACTCAGGTCGTGAGAAGAAACTGAGGGGAAGTTGGGGGTGCCCACAAGGACAGATGGAGCACAGGCACAGCCCCAACAGAGACTGCTGGAACAAGTGGAATATTTATGGACAAGCACTCAAAGAACAAATATTTGTAGCCTGGAGCATATGTGTGGGCAGTATCGAGCCTAGCCTTTAGAAATGTATAATTTGAGGTAAAAAAATAATCTAGTGGGCACAAGCTCTAAGAAACAAGATGTTGACATCTGTGGTACTAAGGGGCAGGTGGCCCAGAAGATAATCTATGGGTTGCATGCAGGCCACCATGCTGATTTTGATTTTGCACAGTGTGGGGAGGGAATAAGAAGCCTGACCTTGAGCAGCTTTCATAAGGGCAGGGAGAATTGCAGCTCCGATGCTCAAATGAGTGCAGAGACTACTCCCTACTTACTCCCCCATGGATACACAGCACTGCAAAAGAAGCAGGGAGGCACAGATCAGGAGTGTAGCCATGGCTCCAACCTCTTCATGCTGGTCAGTGGATCTGGACAGCCACATGATGGTGTTGGTGGAGTATGATATGCCCCATAAATTGGTATCAGATTGATTTTGTGCTGCCTTGTGTACTAGGAACCTCTGGGAAACAATACTTCCTCATGCTATCCCAGGAATGGTCAGCTCTACACTTCCATTGAAATAAGTGGCCTGATTTTCAGAGGTGCAGCTCTGAAACATGTGCAGCTCTCAACGATTTTAATAATTTAACACTTAATATGGATTTAGTACCCAACTTTGGGCACCCAAGTTTGAAAATGTTGGCCTGTATGAAGTCTGAATATACATCAAAATGTATTTCCTTCCCATAACTTACTTTTAAATGTCTAGGTTATTTTTAACTGTAATATTCCTTACTATACAGACATAACAGCAACTTCAACTTAAGTTATCCATGTTAATATTGCATCTAAATTTTACAGTGAAAAATACAAAACAGCAAGAATAGAATTGGAAACTAATATCTGAGTGCAATATGGCCTGCTTATGAACTTCCTGATTTTTGTATGTATACATTTTCAATCTCAGTGTTATTTATTTAATAGCTTTTTCATTTAATTTCCTTCATTAAAGGGAAAAACATACCTCACTACCAAATCATTCTGAAACCCCTCCATTTAGTGATGGGTCCTCACCCCTGCCCCCTCCAGCTGTCAAACCTTTACAAGCCCCTCAATTTCCTTCATTGAAAATACCTGACCCCTTTGTGGTTACTAAATTCTCCTCATCTCTATGCAGTGACAGTGCCCAAGCCCTACTGGCTGTCAAGACCTGCCAAATCACAATCCACTGGTAGCACTACACCTCTCCCTCCTCATGGCTACCAAACCCTCCTGCCTACAGCTGGCTGGAGAACGACAATTCCGTTTCACAATAACTTTCCAGGTTTGGACACTTTGCTTTCATTCCGCACTGGAACAAAACCAAAACCTTTTGAACATTTTTGTAAAACAAAATTGTGTAAAAATACCCATTTTGGGGTTGAAAAGGTCAGGTTTTTGTTTCATCTCTCCCTCTCTCTCCCATTGATCTCCAGAACTCAGAAAACTTCCCTTCAAAAACTTTGTGGAAATCACTATGTTTCCACGAAACATTTCAGCTTAGACAAAACAGCATCTCCATAAAAATTATGTCAAAAATGTTTCAACCAGCTCTACTCCTGACCCTCATTCCCTCAACGACATACTTTCTTGACTGCTAAACACTGCCTCCTTTTCTCTCAGTGAGAGAACCCAGCTCCCTTCTGGATGCCAAACACTCTCAAACGCTCTCCCCTCCTTGAAAGCACTCAACCTCATCACCTGGTTTGAAAACACTCCCCACCTCAGAGGCTATATCTTCACTGTTAAAAGTGGGAGGCTTTTCCATTAAGATAGCTAACTTGAGATGGCTATCTTCATGTAAAATCCTAGTGGAGACAAGCCCCAGGTAGTTTTTACCTTGATATGGCTAGTCGAGGTCAACACTATACCCTTCACGGGGGGTTTACCTCCACTAGCTACATCAAGGTAAATCTACAGTGCCTTGTCCCCACTAGGATTTTATATAATGAGATAGATAACTCATTATAGCTATCTCGATGTAAAAAACACACTTTTTTTTTTTCCAATGAAGACATAGCAAGAGACAGAGAGGAAGCCAGCATTAGATGATCACCGAATTTATTGGGGAGAGGAGTAGAGAGAGACAAGGTGTTTAAGTCTGGCTAGAGAAAGACCATGAAAGATATTTAGAAGTAGAAGTATTTTTAACTGGTTTGTCAAGTGAAAGAGGGTGCCAGTGGGGTGTGTGAGGATTGGAGTGATGTAGCGGTACATACTTTCATATACATTCAGAGGACAATAACAGCATCTCCACTAGAAGTACATGCTCTGTTCCAATCTAAAACCAATGTCCTCTGACAAAAGTATCCTTTATACCACAGGCACTTCGAAAGGCTTATTAACCCTAGACAGAATCCCTAGGTTAGTAGCCCTAACCTATTAAATCTACTTTCAAGACACACCTAGCAAACTGCTAGTTCAAAGAAATGCTTAGTTTTCTAAAAGAAGACTACTTTAAACTCACTTATTTTCTGGCAAAGTTCATTGCATATTTTCCACTTGGTCTCTTTTATTGCTGTATTTTACTACTCTGTGGAAACCCCCAATATCTTAAATATTGTATTTTGCCTTGGAAGTGACAGCAGGGAAATCTGTTCTGTGTGTGTCTAGTAAACACAAAGATCCTGCTGCCCCTGCCAGAGCACGTTATTAGTGCTTGCAGAGAAATGTGCGTGACTTGCTTCAGAAAGCATGCAATTTGCCTAATGGTTTCTGAAAGCATGAGCCAGAAAAAACACACATCACCATAGCTAGAGTTACAAAACATATGGAAGTTTTTGTTTTTAAGACAATATATTCTCAGACTCAGAGTGAGCTAGATACACATAGGTAAAACATTAACTAGCCAGTGCATATATGCTGCTTTTCTTTAAGAATAAAAGACTGGAAGAGAAAATATTGTTAGGGAAAGACTAAAGTGAAACAGTCCTAAATAAAATATCAAGTATGCAGTGATATTTTATAGAACATAAAGAGGGTTGGTGTTAGCAGCCATAATACGACAACCCATTATCAGTCTGAAGAGTTGACAACTCTTCTGCTAAGTAACCTCAGCTGTTTAAAAAACACACAACAGTTGAGTGTCCTTATTTTGATTTTGTACTTGTTTCTATAGTGTCTGATACAAAATTACTCAAGATAATTAAGTCCAAAGTAAACTAGAGAATTACAAAGGGATCTCACAAAACTGGGTGACTGGGCAACAAAATGACAGATGAAATTCAATGCTGATAAATGCAAAGTAATGCACATGGAAAACATAATCCCAACTATACATATAAAATGATGGGTTCTAAATTAGCTGTTACCACTCAAAAATGAGATCTTGGCATCATTGTGTATAGTTCTCTGAAAATCCACTCAATGTGCAGCAGCAGTCAAAAAGCTAACAGAATGTTGGGAATCATTAGGAAAGGGATCGATAGTAAGACAGAAAATATCATATTGCCTCTGTATAAATCCATGGTAAGTCCACATCTTGAATATTGCATGCAGATCTGATCGCCTCATCTCAAAAAAGATTTATTGGAATTGGCAAAAGTACAGAAAAGGGCAACAAAAATTATTAGGGGTATGGAAAAGCTTCCATACGAGGAGAGATAAATAAGACTAGGACTTCAGCTTTGAAAAGAGATGACTAAGGGGGGATATGATAGAAGTCTATAAAATGATTGGTGTGGAGAAAGTAAATAAGGAAGTGTTATTTACTCCTTCTCATAACACATAAGAACTAGGGGTCACCAAATGAAATTAATAGGCAACAGGTTTAAAATGAACAAAAGGAAGTATTTCTTCACACAACACACAGTCAACCTGTGGAACTCCTTGCCAGAGGATGTTCTGAAGGCCAAGACTATAACAGGGTTAAAAAAATAACTAGATAAGTTCATGGAGGATAGGTCCATTGATGGCTATTAGCCAGGATAGGCAGGGATTGCTGTTTGCCAGAGGCTGGGAATGGCCAATGGGATCGATCACTTGATGATTACTTGTTCTATTCATTCCCTCTGAATACACTACACCAGTGTTTCTTAACCTGAGGTTTTAGAGGGGTCGCAAGTGCAGAGCTGGTATTGGGGGTGGCAAGAAAGGCAATTGCCTGGATCCACAGGGGCGCCATGAAACTAAGTTACATGCCTCAGCCCCGTGGGGGTGGGACTCAGGCTTCAGGGGTACAGTAGTTTGGAAAGGTTAAGAACCACTGCACTACACAGAACCTGAAACTTGGGCCAACCTCCAACTAGCCAGTCATCTAGGTAAGGGTAGACTTGTACTCCTAGCTTCCTCAGGAAAGCAGCTACCACTGTCAAACATGTTGTGAAAACTTGAAGAGCCACTGACAGGCCAAAAGGCAGCATTGTGAACCAGTGTTTCACTATAAATCTGAGATACTTTCTTTGACCATTATTAATTGCCAAACGAAAATCTTTTAAGTTGAGGGCAGTCTACCTGTCTCCAGGGAGGGCATAATGGAATCCGGAGTGACCATGTGAAACTTTATCATTTGAGATATCTGTTGAGTTGCTGCAGGTCTAAAATTGGTCTGAGATTTCTCTTTGCTTTCAGGATTATAAAATCACAGGAATAAAACCCCTTACCACTAAGCCACTGCGAAACTTCCTCCACGGCTCCTACCCAAAGGAGAGAATGAACCTTCTGGAGGAGGCGTGCCTCATGAGAGTGATTCCTAAAGAGGGACAAGGAGCAAGGATGGGAGAGGGAGAAACAAATCGGAGGGTGTATCCCACTTCCACAGTACTTAATACCCATCAGTCCAAAGTAATCCCAGACCAAGCACTGAGGAAGTGGGAAAGGCAGTTTGTGAAATATGGAGGAGGTGGAAACTGGCATCATGGAAACTGGCACGGCATCCTTGACCAACCCATTAAAACACCTCTTTAGTACCCCTTGGCTGTCTAGAAGGAGCAGGTACTGATGTAGAAAACAAAGGAGGAGGTGGTCTACATCTTTAACCCCTATTCTTTCTTCTTCCTGCAGTTCCTCAGAAGGAGCAGGGGCAAAGTAACAATGGGTCTGTTGCAGGAAAAAATGTTTCCTGGATGGTGCAGAAGTATACAACATGAAAGACTTTAAAGTTGCCCTAGAATCCTTCAAGCCATGGAGTTTAGAATCTATTTGCTCAAAAAAAAGTAAAGACCCTTCAAAGGGCAGGTCTTGTATTGTTTGCTGGTCTTCTTGTGGAAGTCCTGAGGACTGCATCCAAGAACTTCTGTGCATGGAAATCGCAGAAGCCATGGTCCTAGTAACTGAGTTCTCTCCATCTAGTCCAGCCTGCAGCAAATTTCTCGCTTCAGATTTCCTTTCATCAGCTAAACAGAACTCCTGTCTAATGCCCTCCAGCAACATGTCTCTAAACTTTAACAAGGATTCCCAAATACTAAAATCATGATATCCCAAAAGAGCATGTTGATTAGTAATTCTGAGTTAGAACCCTGCAGTAGAATAAACTTTTCTACCACATAAATCTAGTTTCTTAGCCTCCGTTGATTTGGGAGTTGCTACCTATTGGCCCTGTCATTCTCCTTCATTGGCCGCAGTCACCACCAAAGAACCTAGAGAGGGATGAGAGTATAGATATACAAACCCCTGGGAGGGAACATAATATTTACATTCAGCCCTTTTTGAGGTGGGAGGAAAGGATGAAGAGGTCTGCAAGAGTGACTTAATGGGGTCCAAAACTGTCTTATTAAAAGGCAAGGCCACCTGCGAAGGCCCTGTGGTAACCAAAGTATCCATAAGGCAATGAGAGGACTCCTTAACCTCCTCCACCTGGATTCACAAATTTGAATCCCTGTTCAATAGCTCTTGGTGAGCTGGTCATCGGGAACAGGTGAGAGGCCTTCTGAGGAAACTGCTTTGTCAGGAGAGGAGGATGGAGAAACCAGCATAGGCTGCTCCTCCTCCACTAGCTGTCCAACAGGGTCTTCCTGAACTGCCTTTTCCTGCTCAACACCAGAACCGGTACCAGGTGCATGAACAAGTGGTGCCTGGTGAGTAGATTTCCCACGCCTCTCCAAGGACACCGAACAGAAATTGGAGGAATCCCCACAAGTTCCAAAAGGGCCACTGGACTGGTGGTGGAACCCAATGACTACTTGGCCACATGACCAATCCTTTTCCACCCAGAGGATCTCAAGATTACCCAGGGTAGTAATACCTAGGTCAGGAGTAGCATGACTGGCTCTGAGGCTGGGAAACCAAGGAGCCAATCTCTGATTCAAAAGGAGAACGAATCATCTTCTGTCGACCAAGGGAGAGCTGCTCCCGACAGTGCCGGAGAATGGTGCTGAGTCATTGAAGAGTGTAACACAGCCAACATTGAAGGCTTTCCTTTTGACAATACTGAAGGAAGCGAAGTCTGAGGCAAGCAACAGGGGTTGGCACTGTACCAAATACTGCATTGATGATACTGTCACCCCTTTGTCAGCTGGTACCAGTCTCCTGCACAGCTGCGGATACCAGTACTGATAGGCTCAGCAGATCGTACCAATATGGTCTTGGGTTGCTACAGTACTGCAGCTGTAAAAGGAGCTCCTCTGGGCATGAGACTTGACAGTATGTGCCAGTAGTGCCAGTTTCAGCGCTACCACTGAAGAAGGGTGCTTAGGCTTTGGCTGCACTGTACTCTTATCTCTATGCTTAGAGGATTTTGGTGTCGGTGACCTTCCTCTCTTAGTAATCTTATGACTCTTCTAGGTACTGGAGAGGGCTAACAATGCTGTGTCTTGGACAACATAGGAGGCGCACTTCTAACTGATGCTGAAGCACTTGATGCTGAGTCACAACATATAGGGTCTGACAGAAATCTCAAGGCTGCCTCCATGAGCAAAAACTATAGCCTGGCTTCTTGGTCTTTCTTTGAATGTGGTTTAAAGTCTTCGCAAATTTGGCAGTGATCCGAAATATGAGCTTCCCCTAAATACTTTAAGCAGCTTGAGTGTGGGTCGCTCACAGGCATTGGCCTAGTGCAAGAGATGCAGGGTTTGAAGCCCTGTGACTGAGGCATCACTTTGTACTGAAAAACAGAAATCCCAAAACTGGGGACCGAAAACTAAACTAATCCCATCTATACCATTAACTAAGTACTAATCAACTACAACACTAAAATATTTACAACGAACACACTTACAGCACTTGCTAAGGCAAGCCAAGCAATTCCAACAATTGTCACAGGTGGGAAGAAGGAACTGAGAGGGCTCTGGAATGGCTGGGCCCTTTATCGTGGCATGCACTGGCGCATGATGTCAGAGGGCACTTATGCCGCCCTGACAGGTATCAATGATGGACAAGTTTCCAAGGACTGGGTGAGTGCTGTGTAAAAATCAAGAGTGAAATGCACATGTGCAATCAGTAGAAGAAGAATAGTACCCCTGGGCTGGATTTAAACTAGTTACTTAAAATTGAAAGGAACCATCTCTCACTACCAAAGCCATTCAGTCTGCTATCCTTTGTTTGCCAATGAGCTTTTCACTCCTCCTACATTAAGAATGCTAATTAAAACATCATTAGAAACTACACAACATGTAAAACTTGTCCAGCAAAAACCAGAGACATTAGCTAACACGGAGATATTGTTGAAGGAGCAAAAAAACAAATAAATGGGCCAATGGACATTTAGAGGAATAAAGAAAGGTTTAAACAGAAAACAGAAAGGTGGGAAGGGCAGAAACATAAACCACGTACAACAAGGAGCTAAGAGAAAAGAAGAAAGAAAATAACAGAAAAAGACTCAATTCAATTCAACAGTAGCAGAGAAAACGCAGATCAAAAGTAACAGACAAATATAATGGAATAAAACAAGATTAAACAAAAACCTAACAATAAAGGGAAAAAATAGAAAAAGTAACAAATGCAGCAAATGCTTGGGCTTCAGAAACATGCTGGCCATGCTCCTGCTACAGACCACAAAAGACCAAAGAGAATAAGAGAAAGCAAGCTTACGTCCTTAATTTTACAAATCTTTATTCTGTCCAAAAGGGAAGAACATCCTTTTTTCAACTTGTTATTCTGCCAAATGTTAAATTTATTATTGTATTTAAAAAGACATTACAATTTTTATCTGGCAGTGTTTATGGACAGTGATGATATATATAGTGATGGCTATATACATGCTTCCATAAAAACCACCATTTTCACTTGATCATAAGAACTTTCTCAAAAATTATCTTTGGGGTTGAAATGTTTCATATTGCATCTCAGCACAAGTTCAATTTTAAAGGAAGATAGGAACAAAATCCATTGCACTTCCTTTCAATTAGAAAAGGCTCATTTCCATTGTAAAAGTATTTTTTTTTCACATAGAATGCATATAAGCTGATATGATAAAAAGATGAACCTTTCCATATGTGATTAGTTATTTTGAGGAAAGGCCTGTTGGCGCAGTGCCTCCTGCAGTAAAACCCTACAGGAGGGAGGGAGATAAAGGCCCAGAAAAGTCCACAAATTCACTTTACAAAGTCTTTATCAAAAGCTCCCCTCAGGAGAAAGGGTCTGAGCTGCAGCAAAGAAAGCAGGCTGTGTAGCGAGGACTATCTATCATCAGTAAACAGAGCCATGAACTTTGTCCTGGGTCCAATACAACTAGGGTGCAAAATAGCATCATTAAGGAAGTTGACAACCTCCCAGTGTACAGGTTTGGGGCCCGGGATACACTCCACAGCTGCTTGATGAGTCCTCCTTAGACCACAAGGTGTTTCACAAGACCAAAAGTCCCTTGAAATTGATCAGCAAATATAGCAGAAGGCAAGGAAGCTGCAACTTAGACCATAACCAGAACCGTTGACACTCAAATACATTCCCTCAGTCATGCTATGGTGGATGATGTGGAGGTATCTGCTTTCTGCTAACAATGAAGATGGGGAGAAGAAAGATTAGGTACACAATGCAAAAGAAAGGAAACCTAAGGAAATGGGAGAGAATGATCCTAAGAAGACATTGAGAAGGAAGGGATGGGTGAAAAGGGAAGAAAGGGAGACAAAAGGAGAAACAGCTTTGTTTCAAAAAAAAGGAGAAAAGTTAATTGGAGGGAAAGCAGACACTGAAAAGGACATTAAGGAAAATAGACAATTAGACAGAGAAGTGGAAAAAGGGATATAAAAAGATAGGAAAAATGAAAAAAGAAGGAGAGCAGGATTGACTTTCCACGGCCTTGCCCCTTACATAGTTATTAATATCTATCAAAAGACGGTGTGAAATGCTATCACCAGAATGAATGGAGTATTCTGGAGCTTGGTCCTCAGCTGTGTTGGAGCAGCTGAGGAGGCAGAGAATAAACCATCATTCCATCCCAACCCCAGCTCCTTCAGGCTGGCTGGACCCCTGCACCCACCAACCCAGAATTGTTCAGTTCCACTTTAGAGAAACTAGGACTAAGATGATGTCTTCCCTCCTCCCCACAGTCACATGACCTTGGGGAAAGCTGCACAGAGATACTCTAGCTGGTAGGAGCAGCTGCAGAAGCAGCAAAACCAGGAACATTTGGACATCCAGAAAACTTTCTACACGTCTGACTGGATTTTCTCTGCCTCATGCTGATTGCCTGTTTACTTCCTCCCTTACAGTCTCTTCACCTCAGAGTCACTCCACACCTGCCCCTCTTATCCTCTTCTTTTGCCCTGTCCCCCCCCCCCACCGGTCTTCCCCCTTCAATGTTCGCTCTCTCTTCACTCTTCTTTCCATTTAGCTGATTCCCTCCTAATTAACCCTCCTCCCCTCCCCATCCCCCCCAAAAAACCCAAAAAAACAACCCACCCTGTGGAACTAACATGCAGTTTGCTGCCATAATGTAGTTCACTATAATTGTGTGTTATACCTCTCTCCTCATCTTGTATTTGTCTTGTCTATGTAGACTATAAGCTCTTCAGGGCAGGGTTTGTGTGCTACTGTGTGTGTGTACAGTGCAAAGTTCCAGCTTGGGCCAGGATGTGGCCCCTGATTTGGTGGCATTTTACAACCAGTCTGAACAGGTATAAATAAATACACAATGAGCGAGGCAGAGGAGAAACAGGAGAATTATATTTATTTTATTACACACCCAAAACTACTTTAAAATGTTAGGAAATGCCCATTTTTCCACAGGACCCCACCTCATTCAGTACATACGATGGAACTACTCTGGGAATTAATCAGGACTAAGTAGTTAGTGAGGCTGTTGTCTGTAGAATTCCTGCCTCATTTGTTATAGAAATCAGAAGGTGTGTAGTGAATGAGGCAGGGGCTCTGGGCTCCTCATCTAATATCAATTGCCACCCTCCCTGATCCTAGTGCCTGTCTCTCCCCTCTCTGGCTCCTTGTTTCTGTCCCAATCTCTTTATCCAGCCAGTCCCAATTCCCTCCCATTAGCCTGTTTCCATTCCTCACTCCCAGTCCCAGTCTCCCCAGCCAATCCCAGTCTCCCTGCCCCAGCTACCTCCTGTGCCAGTCTCCACCCTCTTCTTCAGGTTCCTTGTCTCAGTCTACTTGCCATGCTACCATCCCCCAAGGTCAGGCTTTTGTTCCTTCTGTGTTTGTGTCACGGCTTCCTTCTACATAATGCCTATGCACCAGTAGTGGGAATACTGCCAGCAAAGGAGAGAGTCTTCCCGCTCCCACTTTGGGTTCCTGGCCACACCATGGTCCACCACAGCCAGAAGCAGCAATTGCAGAGAAATTCCTTCTTCAGCCCTCACAGTACTGGGCTGGAGCATGCTCAGTGCAGATGGAATCTTGGAGAATTTAGCTGCAAAGCTCTAACAAGTCTCTACTGAGCATGTGCAAACAGAGATTTTTCAATGTGGCCTGATTCAGGCAGATTTTCACAAAGATGGCAAAAGGCCAACCCTGCCAAATTTCAAGTCCCCACTCCAAAGCTTGTGGGCTTATCAAAACCAAGGTCACCAGAATTTTTAACATGGGCATAACAACATATTTTTTCCCTAATCGCATTCTTAGAAACGTCTGAACCACTTTAGCTGGAGCTTTCCAAAAAAATTCAGCCTGAGGCAGACATGCAACATTGGTTTGACAAAGTTGTAAGTGTTTTATAATGGGAAGTGTGGGGTAACTTTAATTACATGTGGCATTACCAGCTATGCTATAACAGAAAGTTGCCAAAATATTACAATAAAATTGATATCTGAATAATAATGCAAAAATAATACATATACAACATACAAACATTTTGTATACTGTTTGGTGGGAAACATTACAGGACAGATTAATCTGACTTGTTATCACGTCTGTTGTAATTTTAAACCCATATAAAAGGAAAAAGTCATTCTTTTTCTATCATGTTTAGGAAGGACATGTTCTAAAGAGCATTTAATTAAGTGCTGGAATGAGCAAAGGACTAGAAGTCAGGCCTTCTGCTTTCTAATCCCAGCTCGTCTATTGATTCATTTTGTGACCCTGGACACATCACTTAGGACTAGATCCACACCTAACTATCTCTTTAAGTGCTTATGTCCACCATTTCGACACCACTGACATTCGCAAAAGTACCACTCAGCAGCTGCCTAAGCCCAGAGGCTCCTAAATTTCTGAAAGTGGGCATATGCAAAGCCACCTAAGCCCGACCTTGCCTTACAGCTAACAATTGCTCACAGCCCTTGCTGTAGCCAAATCTCCACAAGCCCCGAAGCAGGATTCTCAAACTAGTTGTTTCTCTGCCTATCTCACTGGCAGGGCCCATTCCCGTAGACGTTCTCAGAGCACACCTAGAGGATTGGGCTTCACACACAAAGTAGCTAAGTGTGTCCAAAATACCCAATAGCTGAGTGGTTAGGGCAGTAACCTGGGATGTGTGGATCCTTGTTCAAGTTCTTGCTCCAGAACATGGATTTTAACCCAAGTGTCTCACATCACATTCCAGATGAGTGCTTTAACTACCAGGCTTTTGGGTAGGTTTCTTTCTTTACTCTCTGTTTGCTAAGGCAAGGATTAGCTAAATGGCTGACCTGGTTTAGACACCTCACTCCAGGAGAGGATTCATGGTTGACAATTCCAAACAGAAATAGGTATCTCCCTCTGGCCTGACTGTCAAGTGCCAAAGGCCCAAAAAATCAGGAAGTAGGCATCTAAATACCTTTGTAGATCTGGCCCTTTCCTATGCCTTTCACTACTGGCTGACTTAGGTGGCTCCCCGTTCAGCTTGCTGGCTTCTGAGGATCTTTTTCTTAAGCAACTAATTCTCCCCATGCACTGTATGGGGGAAATAAGGCATTTAACTCAGGATTCCACTAGGTGGCAGGAAGTCTAGGAATAGGTATTGTAACAACTAAGTACTTTTCTAGATTTAGCCCTTGCATTCTTTGTGCCTCCGTCTTTCAATTTGTAAAATGAGGATAATATTTATATAATACAAGCACAAGAAGACATTTAATGAAACTGAAAGGCAGCAAATGTAAAACTGATCCAAGGAAACATTTTGTAAACACAACACATAATTACCTTCTGGAACTCATTGCCACAAGATATCATTGAGACCACAAGCTTAGCTTTAAAACAGGCACTGCAGACTGTTGCACTGAGGTGGAAGAAGGGAAATTCCATTCTACTGAAGCAGCTTTTATCCAGACAAGTACTATGGGTAGCAATTACAGTGACTGCATCAATACCTGTACAGTTTGCCTCAACGCGGCACTAAACTCTGGCACAGGTTCCATTACACTTTAGCTGTTCAAAAATCATTAGAGCTTTAGGAGTTCCCACCTGCAATCTCACTGGAAGCTGAGACACAAGTGTAGAAATCTTAGCATGATTGTTTCCTCCACTGAATAACATACTTCCTTCTGTAACAGCAAAATCTTCCTTTCAGATCAACAATGTACATCTCTGTTATGTGTTCTGCACTCATTCTGTACTTGTTTATCATTACTGTCAATGAGAATTTTGAATGCAGAATCTGCAGTAGAACACTCAGTGACTACTGTAGAGAAAAATTCTGTCCAGAGCGGGAAGAATTTATGCTTGTGGCAGCTTGATCAATCTTTTAATTTGCTGCAGCCAGACCGGAAAAGGGGTCCAGGCAAAAGGTCAGAACAGGCATTTTATATTCTCTGTTTAAAAAAAACCCCTGGCTTTGAGGAATAAAGTAAGTAGCTAATGAGACACAGCATTGACAGCTGAAATTCATAAGTATTCAGTCCATAAGGAAACTGCTCCTAGTAATTAAATACAGGTATCATGGAAAGATTCTGCTTAGGGCCAAATTTTAAAATCCTTCTATAAGAAGGACTGAGAGGTTTTACATCCCAAATAGTATAGAATAAGTTTGCCTGGGAGGCTAGTCCAAAACCAAGAGGGTTAATTCCATAAAATTCACAGTCATGTCAACTGTAAATAATTCCAATGGGACTTGTTCAGATAATACACCAGCATTACTGAAAAACAAACTGCAACTAAAAAGACCTGTTATAAAATCCACCAAAATCTGAGACATATAAAAAGTTTATTAGTCATCACTGAGCTAAAATGTAAACAAGTTCTTTTTAGAGGAATCCAAAAATCTTGAGGTCCAAGGTCTGCAGGGTCATAAAACTCTGCCTGAGAAAATGTTAAGCAATCTTCTAATTAATCACAAGATTTTATAGCCTCTCACAAACTGTAAGTTAAACTTTTACAAGGTAAAGTGAAAGGAAGTCCTCTTTGTACTAAGCATGGTTACTAACTCTTCAGATGTACCCCACTGGGTCAACCAACTTAGAACTTTACATCAAGCAGCTGTTACATAGGCTCTAGAAAGCATCAATACTGCATTCTAGAGTTCTTTTCTCTCATTGATGGAGGAAGGTTTAAGCATGTCAACAGCTGTAGGAGACCAGATCCCAGCTCTATAATGTCTCTATAATTCATGGAAACACCATTAAAATATACCCATGGATATATTACAAGCATCATAAAGAAATCCATGTGCCAGAAGGCACTTTGCTCTTCTGATATACTTTCTCTACAAATAGTTAATATGAACTGTTGATTAAGATGCAACAAAAAGGAAGAAGTTTTGGCATCTTGGCAACAGAACTGTTTTTAAAAGGTGTATCCAATGGACAGGAGTCATTTTTTACTCAAATATATAAAACATAACTAATTAGAGTTATTTAGCTCAATTATTTAAAAAAATTATAAAAATTTTGACTCTGCAATAAGTGCTTTAACGTACCTCATAATACATAGGCACTTCTTTAATCTTTTTTCCCTTTTGATTTCCAGTTTCCATGATCTATAAGAAAAGCAAAGTGCTGTAACTGTGAATAAAAGGTTTGGTTAAATAAATACTCTGTGCTTATTATCTTCATCAGTTTTTTCTTGATTACCCTCAGACTCCCTGACAGTGAGATATATTAGGCTATAGAATAATTTTCTAAAGGATGTGGTGAAAGCTCCATCACTTTGAACATTTAAAACTAATCTGGACAAAGCCCTGGACTATACTGCATTGACACAAGATGGCCTAGCATACATAACAGGGTTATTTTCTTATTTAAACTTATCTATTAATTTTAAGTTAACACAGCAGCACCTTTGTCTACGGAGAAAAAGGCTACCAAATCTTCAGAGGTTTTAATAATAAATCATTTTAAATACCTGTCCCACCATTCCTTCCCACGATACCACACTGAAGAGCTTCCGCTGTGGCACCTGCACAGCAAGAGACAAGGCTTGTGTGTGGACTTCATCCTCGATTTTGTTCCCAACAACAAAAGCAATGCTAGCCTTCCAATTATCCTGTTGATTTTCCAAAATCAAAAATAAATGCATTAAAAAAGTCTTATTTTTGAGTTTTAAGAAATAATCTTGCACAGATTACTTCTTTACCAATGGTAGCTGATGAAGTCCATAATGCATGCTGAGTATTGCCATGTATGCCACACTTTAGAATACATGATATAAAATTTAAATAAGCATAAACACGTTGTCTTAATTCTTTTCTACCATCAGGTGGCAGCATAGCGCTATATAAAACAAAACACTTTCATAACAGCACATAACAATTTCTTTACTGATGAATGCTTCTTTAGCACAATGTGAGGAATATTTCAGGATGACACTTGCAGACATGCCAGCCTTTAGAACTGGAAAAGAAGTGTATTTATTTATTTATTTTGCTGTTGAAAAAAATAAATGAAAAAGAGTTTGAAGTTCCTAGCCTGGAGAAGTACAAAATACCAAATGTAACTTCCTGAAATTTAGAGCGTTAAAATACTTCAAAACAAAACTTTTATGAACATAGAGGGATATTACCTAGTATTTACCTAGAATTCTGTATTAAAATATACATGACAATGGCAAGTTATGCTATATTAAAATACCAACAAATGAGCACCAAAACTACCAGGTTGCAAATGTGCTGACACATATCCTAGCAGAATGCACACAGAACTTATATGAAAAAAATTCAAACTCAACATGGCAGAAATATAAAACAAAAGCAAATTATAGCATAAGGTCATTCTTTGATGATATCTCCATATGAGAGTATCAAACTACATTGGAGAAGGTGGAAGGGAGACAATTACTCTCCCTGTCTTCTGAGCTGCTCTTCCTTGTACTTCTTCCTTGTGGGAAACCTGCCCCTCGCCAGAGCCCTTCAATGGTCCGGGCCCCTCTTCCACAGCAGTTCTATTCCCATCTCCCGCATAAGAACTAGCAGCAGTGGAATTGGAAGCATTTTGGTTGGGGTTCACACTCTGTCGAAATTTGAAAATCTCATCCTTTTTAATCATATATCCACATGCACAAAGTGCAAAGATAACAACAAGGATGCATAAGTAAGGTGTCTCAGTGATCAGCATAGTCCCAGGAGGCTAACCAGCTAGCCAATGCCTGAGAGCTGTCATTTGTAGGCATCATGGGAACAGCAGGTTTTAAGGAGAATTTTAAAAAGAATAAAGTGGTGGCTTTATGAATTTGGATGGCGAGTTCTTCCAATGCACAAGGTATGGTATGCAGAAATGTATTAATGTGTTTGTGGGAAAAGAGGGCAATCACGTAATCAAGCCCAGCATTGTTAGCAGAACAAAGGTGGGGGTCAACCTTGCATAAAGAAATTACATTTGATAGGTAGTGGAGGGCTTTCTCCTTTACCTTCCAATCTTACTCCTCATCTCCTCTCCATTTGTTCCTCCCAACTCCTTAAATTGTTTTAGGAGGAAAATAACTAAACATGTACATCTTGGCTAATTGATGACTGGGAATGAGAAAAAAATGTATGTAATATGTAATAGTCTACAAATATTTCATAGGTGTAAGAATTTAGGATGGATGGAGGGAAATTGTTCATTTTAGTTCAAGAATGAGTAATGGGCTGAAAGAATGAAAAAGAAAACTTAGACCTTGCCTACACTTGCAATGGTGTATAGGATACGTGTAGCTACACGCTGCAGTGAAAGGCCCTAGTGGGGGGGAGGGGGTAGCAGGGAAAGCTCTGGCAGTCCTTTCCTTTTCTCTGCTGCCTCCTCCCTCCCAGATCCCATCCTGGCTGCCAGAGCCTTTCACTGTAGTGAAAAATAGCAGTGTAAACATGGGAGGCACTGCATGGGCATGTTGAGAGCAGTGTAGGGTATATACTCTAGGGTTCAGGCATGTACGGTGCTCTACCCTACTCCACAAAACCATGCGTTGCTATCTACAGTGCTACTTATACCCATGTCAGTTTGGTATGCAACACGTGTACTTTACATGCCACTGCAAGTCTAAATGTACTTTTGGACTGAATATCAGGTAACACCTCTTAATGGTGAGACCTATTCGACTTTAAAATAATCTCCTTCAGGAAGTGGTGGAAGCCCCATATAAAGCCATTATACAAATCAATATTATGCCCTCACCGGGAATACTGTATTCAGTTTTGGTTATCTTATCTCAAAAATGATATAACAGTAATAGAGGGGATTAGAGAAAGATGATAAGAATGATTAGAAGCCTGGAAAAACTTTCACATGAAGACAGCTTGAAAAAACTATGACTGCTTACCTTAGAGAGGAGAAGAGTAGGCAGGGATAAGATAAAGAATTCAAGACTCTGGGGAACATTCAATGAAACTGAATGGGAGTAAACTTAAAACTGATAAAAATACTTTTTCACACAATTCACAATCAGCCTGTAGAATTCATTGACACTAGGTATCATAAAGGCCAAGAGCTTAGCAGAGTGGAAGTGCAGATAACTATGAACAACTTCACCGGATTTATTCAATATCAAGACTAGCACATTGCCCTACATTAGGAAGCAAATTCTAGTTTTCCAGATCTCATCAATTAAATACTGCCCTAAACCATACCACAATGATCAAGAGAAATAATGAGCCATAATGATGAGTAAATAAACAATTTAATGCAAAAGATGGAACAAAGATTTTGAATAATACAGAAAGGAAGAAACATGGTTATTATAGGGAGAATAGCTAGGATGGGCAGGGATGCACAAACCATGCTCTGAAGTGTCCCTGCCCTCTGTATGGCAGAATGGGCAACAGGGCATTTATCACTTGATGATTGCCTGTTCTGTTCATTCCTTTTGAAGCACCTAGCATTGACCATTGTCAGAAGACAGGATACTGGACTAGATGGACCATTGGTCTGATCCAGTATGGATCCATTCTTATGTTCTGTACCTCTATATCAAGGTTGAGAGGCAGTGTGGTTTAGTGGATCAGTCCCAGCTCTTTTCCTAGCTCTGCCATGGATTTGCTGTGTGTTAGCTTGGGCAATTCACTTCATTTCTCTGTGCCTCTGTTTCCACTCCTATCATTTTGTCTGTCTATTTAAAATTGAAGTCCTTGAGGCAGGGATTGTCTTACTGTGTGTCTGTACAGTGCCTAGCACAAACAGGCCTTGACCTTGGGTGGGCCCTTTTGGCCTATCACAGCACAAATAATAAATATACACACAAAAGCTACATTAAAAGAATGTTAATGTTGCAAAGTCAAGCACTTTAAAATTAGAAAACACCAGTATGAAGATTGTCCGTGCAACTTTAATTTCACCCCCTTGTGTGTATGCATTACACTAGTCGTTAATTACATGTTCACATTCTATTTTTTCCACAGGAGCCCTGCCTCAATCGGTGCACAGGATGGACAGTGGTAACTGAATGAGCAGCTATGCAATATTTCATGTTATCCCCATTGTTCAGTGTGTGACCTTTATGCACTTCACACTGTTTGAACACTGCTCTGAAAAGAGAATCATTAATTTCCTCAGGGGATTTTCTATGGTGCTCCTCGCTATAGCATCTGAATACTTCACAAACATTAATTAATTTATTTTTACACCACCTCTGTGAAGTGAAGGGACATTATTATCCTCATTGTAAAAGATGGGGAACTGAGGCACAAAGGGATTAAGGCAAAAAAAAAAGTGTCCACTGATTTTGGGTGCTCAATTTCGATGCTTGTAGTCTGACTTTCTTTATATAGGATTTAACATGTTCATAGCTCAGCTCCCATTGACTTCAGCTGAAGCTTTGAGTGTTCAATTCTTCAACAATTCAGACTCCAGAGTCTTAAATTGGGCACCCAGAAAAGGAGGAACACACGATTAGTGACATCCTGTGAAAAGTTTGGTTTAAGTGATTTGCCCAGCATCACAGAAATATTCTGTGGTTAAGAAACCAGTTCTCCAGGGCAGTATTCAACAGCCTAACCGAAGGGGTCATCCTGTCTCTTCCTGCAATCCTCTGCCTTATTCATTACACTCCTTCCAACTTCTGCAACAAATAAAGCAGAGGCCTTACAAACCATAGCTTCATTTACTACACAGTCCTGATTCATACCCAGAGCATGGTCCATCCCTGTGCACTGAATGAGGTAGGGGTCTTATGGAAAAAAATAGTATGGGATTATGTAATTAAAGAGTGTATAATAACAGGACACCCAGTATTAACAGAGCCTTCTGTCTCTGTTTCCCCCAAGCCTGACTCCTTCTGCCCTGAACACTCCAGGTTCTCAAAGTCCTGTCTCCTCCTTGAACCCCTCTTTGTGCCAGTCTTATCCCTGCCTGGTTCCTCTTTCAAGTCCCAGCCTCCATCCTTTCAGGCTCCTTGTCCTTGTCCTACTCTCCTCGCCCAACCAATTACAGTTCCATCCGACTCCCTGGCTTCTGTCTTATCTGTCTTTCCTCAACACTGGATTCCAGTCCTCCCTACCACAGATCCCCCACCCAGCTCTCAGAGTCAGTCTCCTTCCCCTGCCAGTCTCAGTTTTACCAACCATAACCCCTATCAGTTGCCAGTCCCTGTCTGCTCCATCACCAGGTTCCTTGTCCCAATATACTCCCTCCACTGCTTCCTCTCCCCTTCAAGTCCAGTTCTTTCCTCCTTTGCATTTGAGACAGGTGGCTTCCTGCTCTGGCACTAGCAAAGGGGTATTAAGAACACATGCACTCAAAAATAGTCTACCTGCTCTCAGTTGCAGTGCCTGTTGTCACAATGGCCTGGAGCAGCTGGGAGGAGCAGCTGCAGGGAAAGTCCTGCTTCACTCCTGCAGCCTTGGGCTAGAGCATGCTCAGTGTATATGGAATCGTCACAGAACATAGCTGACAAACTCTAATAAGACTGTAGTGAGCATACACAATCTGAGATTTTTCAAAAGTTTATAATATGGCCAAATTTGGACATTTTTTCATTGGCACAGCAGAAGGTGCATCCCTGATACCAGGGCAACTCTCCTGCTAGCTTTCAAGTACTTGCTTTAATGAAAGAAAATGCTACAGCATCTCAATGAAACAGTTGAACAATTGTAAGGATATTTTTTAAATTGTCAAAACAATATATTTTACAGTAATCTCATTTTCAGAAACAGATATTTCTGCTGAACCCATTTTTGATGGAAAAAAAAAAAGCCTGCAACAGAGACCTGATATGGAAAACTTCATCCCAGATGGATGAAGTTTGGCAAAATTATATGCAACTAAAACCAGGATCTTATAGTGGGAAGTTGTGACACTCTGTGTCTCAGAAACAGCACCCTGGAACTCCGTATACACCATTGTTATATAATTATGATATGTTCTGTACAAAGTATACCTTGTAAGATATTATTTTAAAATTATTGATCTGTTGAATACTAATATCTTGTTAGATTGTATGTGCTATCATTGTATGTGAAATTATGAAGTTTTGCTATGTATGTGCTACAGAAAGATGTTGTGAGGTAAGAAACACCCACAACCAGAAGAAGATTCACCTCCAAACTCAGTCCATAAGCCAGGAAGGCTTGTTGACTCTACAGTCCAGGAAGGGTCCATCTATTGAGACCAATCCCTGAAGGACTGGCGTGCCTTTAGGTACTGCTGACTGAGAAGCCCTTTCCACTGCCATCTACAGCAGAGGCTTTTGAGGCTGCCAGAGAGCTGATTAGCCTTCTGATGCTGGCTTCCCCTGCTGTTTAGTAGTCTGTTTAGTAGTGCATGCTCCTGCAGTCCCAACTCCAGCCCCAGAGCATCTTTGGGTCCAATGGCTTCTACAGTTGCAGCTCTTGACTCAGTCAGAGCAGAGGGAGCACGCCAAACCAATTCAGATGTGCTCAATACCCATTCTGAGCAGGAAGGTTCTAACGGTGGGCAAAGCGCAGACTCCATTAGGAAGTACTTGAGTCTGGCAGCCCTGTTTGTACAGTGTTCGAATCCCATTCTAAAACGTGACACGTGCCACTCACATGCACCTCTCCCAGATACTTAAGGCAGTTGGGGTGTGGATTGCTCACTGGCCTAGACCTGTTACATGAGCAACAGGCCCTGAAGCCAGGAGAAGGAGGCATTAGTCCAGTACCAAGCCCGGTACCCAACAACCAGTAACCCTACTCTAGAAAAATTATATTCTAAACTAATTCTTATATCTAACTACCTTGTCCTGCCAATTCTGCCCATGGCCCCGCCCACACTCCATCCCCACCCCAGGTCCACTCCCTCCCTCACGCTTCCCCCCCACCCATTGCAGGAGGCACGCAGTGAGTGACGGGAGGGGAGATTGAGGAGGGACACGGTGGGCAGTCTTGTGGGAGAGAGGAGTAGAGAAGAGCAGGAACGCAGCGAGCAGTGGGTGGGACATCTTGCAACAGGTGGAGGATCTCACGGGGGTGGGGCTGGAGGAGAGGCGGCAAATGGTGGGCAGGGCGAATGATGGGCAGAGGTCTTACAGGGGCAGAGAGGTTGAGGAGGGATGCGGCAGGAAGTCTCGCAGGGGGTGAGGGACGTGGTGAGCAGCAGGCAGGAAGTCTTGCACAGAAGTCTCGTGGGGGGGGGTGAGGGATGCAGTGGGTGGGAGGATCTTGTGGGTGAGGAGGGACACGGCAGGTGGGGGGGTCTCGCAGGGGAGGGGGTGAGGGATGTGGTGGTGGGGGGTCTCGCAGGAGAGGGTGGTGGAGGAGAAAAGTGACGCACATGGCAAGCAGTGAGGACCCATGGAGAGGAAGGGTGGACTGGAGGAGAGGAATACCCAGGCAGTGGCGGGCATTAGGGGCCTCGGAGAAGAGGTGGAGCAGGGATGGGAAGAGGCGGGGCTACCACAACCCTGACATCCATTGGCCGGTCAGCAGCAGATGCACCAGGTGAAGCTTAGCCTTCCTTAGACAATTATACCCACCGCCCATGGCTGAGGAAATATCTCCCACAACTGTACATGAGATGTGCACACGCCTACAGTGGATGGACATGTGCAATCATTCAAAGAACCAAACTTTTCACAGGTGGCTGTTCCTGAGGTCCATTTTTCAGAAACTCACAACAGCGATTGAAGTCGATAGGAACTGTGGATGCTCTGCACTTCTGGCAGTAAGATGGTGTGGTCCAGAGATTAAAGTCTTTTAAATGAAATTTGCGCCTTGTTTAACTAACTAAGGACCAGATTCTGCCACCTAAATGAGGCTACTTAAAGAGTAAAAACTGGGTGAAATTTTATGGACTGTATTATGCAGGAGATCAGACTAGATTATCATAATGGTCTCCTCTGGTCTTCAACTGTATGAATCTGTTGTTAATTATTATTTATATTGTAACAGCATCCAAGATCTGCTAGGCCAACAGTGCGGGACCCTCTTGGGAGGATGCCAAAGATTACAGGGGGTCCATGAGGCTTCAGTAATATTGAGGTCATTTAGCACCCCAGGCCCTGGGCCAGCTGGCACAGGAGCCTCAAGCCCCATGCCAGCCAGAGCAGAGGAGCAGCCCCGCCTCTGCCCCAGGGGAGCAGCAGCTCCAAGCTCCGCCCTGGCCGGAGTGAAAGAGCAGTCCCCTCCAGCCCCAAGCTGGCTGGGTGCCCGACTGGAGTGGAGCAGCCCTGCATCGGTGGGGGCCTGGAGCAGCCCCAGCTAGCCCACCAGCACCCGTGACATCCATTTCCCTCAGTCCATGAGGGATGGGAAGAGATGGGGCCACACGCGGCATGCGGTGGCGGCTGCGCTAGGGAAGGCTTAGTTTCTTACTCAGGTAAGAATAACTTATTAATTATTATTATTATTAATGGCAATTTAATGTTAGTATTATTATTGTTATATGTGTTTATGGCCAGGTCGGGGGGGTGAGGTGAGGGGGTGCTTGCTTTACCTAATGTTAACTAGTGGGGCTTTCGCTCAAAAAGGTTGGGAACCACTTGGCACTGTACACACACATAAGAAGAAATGGGCCCTCGTCCAAAGAGTTCACAATCTGTAAGTGCAACAGACAAATGATGGGGGAAAAGGATAAAACATATAATTAAAAATATTTTAACATAATCCCCCCATACAACTACTCTATTTAGCAGTTATTGGCTGGTTAATTTCTTATAGGCATTTGGTAGAAGTGAGTCCTGAGGAGGAATTTGATGGAGATGAGGTTAGTTAGCAGCACTGGGGCTAGTTCCATGCAGGGGTTTTAAGCATCAGAGGCAGCACAGAAAAAAGCACAAAGGTTGTTTTCTGGAGAAACAGACAAGTGGACTATTGAGACGGCCACTGTTGGTAGAGCAGAGACACTACTCAAAGTGATTGAGTGTGAAAGAATTGGACTTAATGAAGAGTAGACTGGATGACCCAGAGGTTATAGGACACTGGTTCAAAACTGACTCAAAAAACAGTTGCAGAAAGTTGATGCCATCTAAAGGATGTTCAATAGCCTATGTGAAATGAGTGGTCAGATTCCCATTGATGGTCAATGGAATATAAGCTCCTAAATGCCTAAATCTCTTTTGAAAATGATAGTTAGGCTCCTAAATTGGTTAGGTGAGTGCAGCCACTCCTAAATACATTTAAAAACCGGGACTTGGTTTTACTTCTAAAAGCTAAGGAGAATGTATAATACAGAGCACTTGTTTCTGGAGTTAGAGCTTTAATATGCTCAGAATTCACCTTCACTTAGCAAACATTTTCCTAGGAGGTAGCCAAGTATAGAAAGAACTTAAAAATCAGAGTAAATATCTATTTAATTTATATTTTCAACTGCAATTCTGCAGTGAACCTAACCATGTATTTCATCTTGGTGGACATCTGAAGGTCAGCATTCCTTCTAGCTTTATATTCATTCATATAATACATCAGAAATAAAAAATGTGAACTATGTGAGATTTTGAAAAATCCACATTCCCTTTTTATGTTTATGTTTTGGCTTTTACTAAAACAAACTTATGTAAATTTGTTATTATTTGGTTAACAAGATACCAATAAAACCATATTTCAGTTAGCATAACTAGTCAATGCTATTGGTGAAATGACTCCCTTTCGAACATTAAACTTGTTGTACAAAAAATATATTGCAAGTGGATCTTAAATACACATTAAAATGTGAAATCTCACTGCTTAGGCTAACCAGTACAATGTAAAACAAGTTCTTTATTGCTTCCAACATATTCTTCCATGACTGTCAAAAAAAAAAAAAAAGTTTTCCCCAGTTTGATAAAATTATAAGATATTTAAATCAATTATCAGTCAATTCTTAGAAAAGATTTTTATTTAATTGATAGCTTCTTTCATCTCAGTATTGTACACTATACAAATCTGTAACTATTTTGGAGAGCTAATTACAAGCGGCACAAGTAGCAACACCTGTAGTTAAGATTGCCTGACACTCATTATAAGATCCTGCTTTCTGTTGCTTATCACTTTGCCAAACTTTAACCTCTTGGTTGAAGTTTTCCATGCCTCAGGCTGAATTTTTTTAGAAAATTTCATCAAAAATATTTCAGCTGTTTTTCAGAATGTGGTTTGGGGGAAAATATGAGGTTATGCCAATGTTAAAAAATTCTTACCACCGTTTCACTGAGAAGTTCTAGCACCTCCAGGCTTTGAGGAAAGGAATCAAAATTTGGCAGAGGGTCATCCTGGTGCCTTTGTGTTCCCATGAAAAAAAAAAAAAGGCCTACGTTTGGCCAAGCTATAACCCTCTGAAAAATCTCAAGCTCAGTAGAGATTTGTTAATTTGGCAGCTAAATTCTCTGAAGATTACATCTGCACTGAGCATTCTCCAGCCCAAGGTAGCAGGGACTAAGCAGAACTTACCCTACAATTGCTTTTTGTGGCTGCTGTAGGCTGCTGTGACACCAAGCACTGGAACTGAGAGCTAAGGGATAGTTTCTCCTATGCTCTCAAGGTTCCCCCTGCTACTGCCCAGCTAGTGAGGAGGAAACAGCCTGACTGGAATGCAGAGGCATGAGCAGCCAAGACTTAGGGCTGGCAAGAGGGCAGACTGGGATTAGGAGCTGGGTGAGGAACTTGGACAAGGAGTAAGGTGCAGGGCAGAGGACTGGGATAGGGAGTCAAAAAGAGGCAAGGGATTGTGAGGAGGAGAAGGGCTAAGGGCCTGGGACATGGAGCCAGGGTGGATTTGATTGGGACAAGGAGCCAAAAGGGGTGCATGGGAACTGGGACTGGGGACAAAGACCCAAGGGGGTGGAGGAAGACTGGGACTCAGAAGAAGGCTCTGTAACCACTAGACCAGACTCCTCCCCCACAAAACTTGGAATATTACCCAGATTCCTGAGTGTCAACATACTTTTGCTATCAGCCAATATCTGTGAAACTTACTGGCAAAGTGTATCTCATATCCTCGAATGCTGGTCCATATTGAAGTCAACAAACTAATGTTGTTATAGTTATAGTCCATTAGTCCAAGTGGCAGAGATCTGAGCTGTAGATCTAAAGGTTCCAACCCTGCTGATGACCCATGTGGATGTTGTCACCATGATGACACATGATGGATTTTTTTCATCATTTTGCTTTTTTTTTAAACTGAGGAAGCTATATACAAAAAACTACATTAAAAGAACGTTAAATTTGCAAAGTGGAAGACTATCATAATGAACATACACAAGGGTGCCAATGTACAGGCAACCTTAATTCTAGAATTTCCTAACTTTTGAGTGCTTGACTTTTCAATTGTAATGTTGCTTAAATGTAGCTTTTGTATGTAATAAAACAGATACTACATTTGAGCAGGGGGTTGGATTAGTTGACCTCCTGAGGTCCCTTTCAATCCTAATATTCTATGATTCTATTAAATATAACAAGGATATTAGAAGGATTGGGAGATTAATAAAATTTGGAGCATATTATTATGGCCAGTTCAAATACAGAGACAGTCAGTAGTGACCAAAAGTTGTTGCCATGTGATGGCTGTTGGCCTCTTGTGAAACGTGGACAATGTCCACATCACAAAAGCCATCACCATAAGAAGAACTAATTGGCATTTCACTGCCTTGTTAGCAATCTCAGGCAATGGAGTGACCAGGCAATGGAGACTGTCTTCCCCTTTCACCCTTAAAAAATAAGGGTTGAGATTCATTAGTTGAGAGCAATATGGAGAAGTTACTGTTATCCATACTACATCTGTTCTAGGGTAAAATGGGGGATTTTAGTCTTTAGAGTTGTTGAGTTGCACTTACTTAAAAAAAAGCAATTATGTTTGATTGTGAATTAAACTCCTGATATCTGGCTATTATTGACCCAATACTAAAACAGTCTTTTGAGGTAAATATATAAAAGAGAATTTACCATCGATATATTTACTGGTAAGTTGTTCAAACAGTTTTTAAAATAACCTGCTTTATTTAAAAGTCCGTATATTTATCTGCTTAAATAGAGGTCACCCCAATTCCTGGAGGGGGCATAGCAATGACCCAATAAACAGAAAGGCCATGGAAGCCATTTGTCTCACTTGCAAAAGCAGTGCTAGAAAAACATATGCTATATAAATATTATTGTTTGCTAAACTGCTACACTATTTTGAAATCAAATTCTTTCTAGCAAGTTAAGATTTATTAGAATTACATTATTTACATAGGACTTGGAAACCTAAATATGCTTTTAGATCCTCACACACCATAAAAAAGGGCCTTTTAGCTACACACACGCTCAAGTAGGAAAATTATAGCTTCACATTTTCAACGCTACAGTTAATGCTGTGTCAGCACCTCCATCAAACCTAGCCGTTCAGCAGCGTATAAAAAAGTGCACTCTGAACTGAAACTTGGCATCCAGTCTCAAAAAGAAAAAGAGAGAATATCTGTTTGGCTGCTTTTCTTTTAGTGTGCAAAGTGCAGGGAGGAAGGTTATCTTTTTTAAGTCGTTCTTCTTCTACAGTACAACTTAAGGAGGGGTGACCTGCAGACCCCACCATATTACAAAAATATTTTAGCACCACTATTATCAATTCTTTAACTAGTTTACTCTCAACAGAAATAAGCCGACACAGTCATTTACTCAATGGAAAAATGTTACCTTCTGAGAACAAGAACAGAAGTACACTCTGAGGAGGGCCAAGCTTACTGAGAACACACAGTAGCTTCTAGTGGCTCCAACCATCCGGTCATTTTTTAAGGGAAAGGTCGACACATGGTAACACACCTATCCCCATCCGCAAAGGCAAACTGAGCGGGATGTTTGTTAATTACACACCTTCTGCCAACAAAAACACCAGGTCGTTTTCTTATCTCCACTGATGGGTTTTGTAATGAATTCTCTGCCAATGGAAACAAGAAGAGCTGTAGGGCTGTCTTTCCGTGCAGGAAGAGAAGGAGGTCATTACCACAAAAATACGTGTGCATAGTCATACGTGAGTTTTCTACGCTCTGTAACAGGGTATCTCGTTAGTACGCTGGTTTATACAGGTATGTGCGGGAGCACTGACACAGCAGGTATTACGGTATTATAAGGCGGGTTGCACGCTGCCCCCTCACTCTTTGCCCCCCACCCCGCCCCACTTGCTCTCCTCCCCCCACCCCGCCCCTCCGAGCCCCCTTAACACACACTGGCCCCTCCCCTCCGAGCCCCCTTTTCACCTCCTCCAGCCGGGCGGACACCAGCCCGGACTCCCAGCTCTTCGCAGCGGCCGCGCTCCCCCCGGGGGAGCCGCCTCCGCTCTTAGGCCGCTTCGGCCCCATCGAGGGGGGGCTCGGAGTCTCCCTCCCGCCTGCCTCAGCTCGCCGTCCGACCGCGGCCGTCTCCCCCACGCCGTCTCCATAGCAACCGAATTCCTCCCGCCCGCACGATGGGCGCCTGCCGGGCACGCCCACCACGCTGTCTCCATGGTAACCGAGCTCGACGGCGGCCGGGTGGGGGCAGCGGGCGCAGAGAACGCCGCCCCACCCAGCTGTGTCCATGCGCGCGCTCCCTCCCACCCCCAGCGCGGTGCGCACGTGATTCCCCCCTCCCTACATGGTCCCTATTCCCATCCCTGTCCGCGGGGAGCGCCGGCGCGGGGAGCCCTCTGGCGCCCCTAGCGAGAGGGAAGGGCGCTGTGCGGGGCGGGCCCGCCAGGCCCCTTGGGTCACGCCCCGCTCTCTGCTGAAGTGCCTGACCCCACTGGCCCCAGTCTCCAGCCCAGAGCTGACCCAGCCCCAGCGGTACCTAGCACCTGGTCTGGGGCCAGTGACTGCACTGGCCTCAGGCCCCTAGTGGGGATTTCCTCACACTGGGGCGGTGCAGAGGAGACCGGCGTTGCACCCCGCCATGTGCATGGGTGAGGGGCCAGATTAGCCCCCAGAGCAAGCGGCAGCAGCCTGCCAGTTAATTGTTACGTTTAACCTCACTCCTAAAGCGATTCCGACCGAAGCCGTGTTCCCACGCACCCCACTTAGTCTGTTCCGCATGCAGGGCCGTCTGTGGACCATGCAGGGCCCGCTGAAGAGTGTGGGGTTCGTCTGGGCTCTTGTGTTTGTTGGGGCTGGATGGAGGCAGTTCGTCCTCTCCATGCCCCTGCGGGCTAGAGACCACGTGGCCCATCTTGATCCCTCTGGGCTGCATAGCCCACCTGGGTACCCTGTGCACACACTGGGATGGGGGAAGAGGACGTGTTTCCCTATGAATGCCAAGGGCTAGAAGGAGATCGTGCTGCCCTTGCCACAGCAGGGAAGGTTTCTTCCTTTACTGGACTCAGGATGCAGGCAATCAGCTGCAGCTTTATTGTCTCCTCATCTTCAGTGCACTGAAATCTCTTTATAAACAGGGCTCCAGCATATAGGCATTGTTATATTTTTCACCTTTCCCATACTGTCATGGCCAGCTCAGAGGGAAAGAACAGGGGCAGTCTCCTATGTCAGGTACCCTCCTGTAAGAGGTACTTGGAGACTGTCAGCATTGGGTTTTTTCACCAGAGCCTCCTAAAAGAAATGCTGTGCTGGGGCTAAATTTGGAGGATGTAGCCCCTTCAGAGGGAAAGAATGAAAGGCGGTGCACTATAATGTGACTAACATGAAATTTCAAATCCAAAAGTCTGCGTGAAACCAGCATACTAGCAGCCCTGGCATGTCTGGGAAGGAGAGTAAGTGAGCTCACACAGTGGTGTTGGAGCATGACCTCAGTCTGGATGCTTGCTGCGTGGCGACTCAGTATAGGTGTGGGTAGCTAGGCCCACTCCCAGGCCTAAATCACACTCCAAATATTACCATATGTTCCTGCACTGGGACTAAAGGGGGAGAGGGAGACACAGCTGGGAGAAAGCAGGAGAGCTGCCAAGATAAAGAATTAATTGCAGAGAATCATGTTGTGATCTCACACTAGAGATGAGTGAAATATTTTGTGTGATTTAACATTCTGTGAAAATATCCCAAACCACATGCTACCCCTCCCACGCCCCCACTGTACCTATCTGAGTTGCTCAGAATGTGCAATCTTTATTTAAATTTCATAGAAGCCCTGAAACCCTGCTGTTCAGTACATTACTGATGTAATCTGAACTTCATTCTAGGAGGACACTAACCTATTGTGTGCTCTGTATGAAAGGCCTGTAACTAGGTGGGAACTCAGGCTTATGGGTTATGTGACAGACAGTGAGTCTTCTAGTATTCTACCTTCGCATTGTATAGCATCACCTCTCCCTGTGTCTGCAGATTGATGTAGTTTATAGCCCCTCTGGAAGCAGGGAGAGATGCCCACTATTTCTGCCAACACACATTAACATTTTCTTCACCCCTTTTCTTGGCAGGAGGCCACTTTTCTGTGGGTTTTTGTTTGGTGTCAGAGACAGAAAAGTCAGACATTAGTTGCTGGCAGAAATGTGGGGGTATGACATTCCCCTACCTTGACTACAATCCTGTATGTAGAGACTATGTTTGTACTTGGTGTATCAGGAGTGAGGTACATTGGCAGAATATTGGGGAAGAGAAGTAGAATTGGAATAACAAATGATGCAGCAGGACAGGACTAAAATGCCCAATATAATGTAGTTTTGCAGCTGTGCAAGTTGTCACATAATACCCCTATTTTGAACTGTGCTTCTGAATCTCGGCCTTTATTATGATTTTTAAAAAAATCTCTAGCCTTTATGATTATGAAGCAAACCTTCCCAAAGTCAAATGAATGTAACCGTTGTAGTGATGGCCTGAGCTTACAAACAGCTTGAAACAATATCTCTGAGAGGTGTAAACTGGCCCATTTATACCCTTGGCATGTGTGACGTTGCCCTGGTGCAATCTGGACTGGTGTATTGCTGCGTCATGGCAATCCCCCACTCCTGGAGCCCGTTTTACTCTGCTCTGCTCTGCTATGAGAACCCCCACTCGTGGGCTGTTCACACACAACCTCCAGCATGTAAGCCACTCCCAACTAAGTGAGTGAGTGGTTCTAGTCAGCCACTCTTTGGATTATGCAACAGGATGTTTCCAGTGAATACCCCAAGTCCCAGATGAAACCCTAGGAAACACCGTTTTACAATGTTCAGTTATGCCTACTGAACAATGTAGGCTCATATAAATTCATCAATTTAACAAAGAAATTTATATGCATCAGCCTTATTGTTCCAAATGGAGTCTCCAACACACTTCAAACCAAACACACTGCTTTAGGTAAAACAAACAAATGTATTAACTATAGAAGGATTTTACGTGATTATAAGTAAGTCAGATTTGATCGAGAAAAATGAAAACCAAACACATTCTAAACTAAGCTTAACGCTTTCAGACACCTTACAAACTTCAGTGATTCTCACCACAGGCTGGCTGGTTTCCCTTCAGCCAGGCTCTCCTCTTTGGTCAGCACTTCAGTTGCTTGGTGGTTTTTGTAGATGGAAGAGAGAGAGAACATGGCAAATGTCTCCCCTTTTTATAATGTTTCTTTTCCCCTCTGGGGCTTTGCCCACCCTACCCCAAGGTCAGGTGACCAACAATGGCCTTATGTGGACTCATTCAGGTCCTGAGTCAATGAGCATTACCTTCTCAGGGTTCCAAGCTGACCAAGGGAAGGGAGGTGACTCACTCGAGAGTCCAACTGATCCTTCATTGATGCCCAGGCCAGTCTTTTGTTCCTGGAAGGCTGAGCTGAGTTTGTCCTATACACACCTTGATGAGGTGTGAACTGCTCCTCTGCTCTTGGAGGGTTTTGCCTGGACACGTAGGACACATCTTTGGGAGGAAGAGAGGAGCTGTATCTAGTCCTGAGTGCTAGAAACCTCAGCTTCCTCTTGAATCCCAAAACGCCAGACAGTCTTCCATATCTCAGATACCAAAACTCCAATGGTCTCTTGGTCATTTGAAAAACCTTCCATCTTACCTCAGATAACTCTAATATGCAGTTTTTTAAAATTTAAAATGTGGAGGCAGCATAAAATTAATTGAATTTAATATCAAATAAATGAGAGTTACTGTACTGATTGGACTAACCTGGAATGGGGGAAGAGGAGAAATTAAGGGAGGGCAGCACTTGGGAGAGCCATGACACATAATTCAGGGGTATCAGCTGCTAATAATGAATACCCTCAACAAATTCCTATACCCTCTACTGTTATCATTGGCAGACATTAGGTACAGCAGACTGAATTTTCTTTTTTATAGGAATAAATGTAAATTTAAAAAAATGTCTGCACCTATTTTGTTTTACTGAAAAAAGTACACAACATTCCATTTAATTTCTGAAGCCTGCAGTTTGTAGTTCAGTACCTTGCACATACACACATACAAACATACACACACACATATATAGTGCTTTTTCCTCTATATTGCCAATGACATTAGATATCTGGCAAAACCCAAAATGCAATCCATTATCATCTGTCAGTAAATTGGCTTCTAAACTCCATCTGGATGCAGTGGAACTGTGGTCTGTTCAACTCAGTGAAGGAGAAAGGAAGCCTCCCTCTGGCATTTGGTATTGTATTCCTACTCCTGCCTCTAGCTCACTGGACTTTGGAAGCATTTCAGCTTCTCTAGAGCTGACAAGCTTTACTTCTGCCTACTTCAAAACAAAACAGAGGGCTTATCCTAGTCCTTTACAAAAAGAAATCAGAACAAAACACTGTTTTCCTTTGGAAAGTGTTTTTCACAGCCATAATAGTCTCCCTCTTTCCCATGCTTTCATGTGATGTTTCATGGCCTTTTTCCTAAGAAGGAATAAATTCCCCTTCAACAGTCATAAAGGCCACTCAGCCATCCACAGATATAGATGGATGAACTACCTGAAAGGACTTCTCAGAAACTCCTGCTTCTGTAGACTCCCATCTCCTACCATCCTGGGCAGCAAGAAATCATGAAAGACCATCTAAATAAAGCAAACTCTGACATTTAAATAGTATACTATTAGAACAAAAACAAAACTTCTACTGGGCTGCTTCTGGTTCATTAAAAACAAACATTACTACAGGATGGTGGGCTGGGCTAACGCCCACTCATGCCCATGCCTTTCAATAAAAAAATTATTGATAATAATAGGGGAAAAAAAGGGGTGGGAAATGAAAAAGTTATCCATTTTTTAAAATCAGTTCAGTCTAATCTGGGATCACAAACACTAAAATGCTTTAATCATAATTGGTTAGTGGATGGTATCACTATAGAACAAAGTGTAGGTTGTTTGGGTGCCATAATTGTGTATTTCCATACCTTAACGTGGTTGAATGTCTTTTAAATTTAACTGTGCATTTCTTGGTCTTATAATGCTTAGTTATTAGATAATTAAATCACTGCAGTGTTTTTTACTATTAAATTCCTTATGTGTACTCTCTCAGTTCTCTTAATTTCTACTCCCTCCTTTCCCCCACATTCCCCTGCACAAATACTCCCCAGTTTCCCTCTCCCTTTTCCCTCTCTATTGTGTAGACTTGGTGCAATGGGTACCTTCTGAAAATAAATATTTAGAATTAATAGCCATTTTCTCCAATTATTTTTCATAAATGAAAGTTTCTTTCTCAGCACAGGCTGGTGCCTAAAATCTTCTCCCTCAGAGAAGCTCACTAAGTGCTTGTCTACATGGGGTCACTTGGGAAAGTTAAGATGAATTAGCTAAATGTGTGCAGTTAAAGTACACAAGTTAAAGCGCATGAACCTCTTGGGTGGACGCTCTCATTCAGCAAAATGACCTTAGTTTGCTGTAGCTAGAGGATTAAGCTACAATGAACTAAGCCCCTTTACTTCTGAATGAGAGAGTCCACACAGAGGTTTAATGAATTTATGTGTTTTAACTTCACACCTTCAGTTAATTCATCTTAATTTTCCTGAATATACTGTGTAGACAAGCCCAAGGAATTGCTCTCTTTCAAAAAGGCCACTGCCTCCTGTTCCGAGTCAATGGAAGTTAGGTGCCTAAATCTGGACGTAAGTGCATACACTGCCCTCAGGGAAGATTATGGTTCCCAATGCTGGCAAGGGGGACAGAGGAACACTGTGAGGAGCAGGTAAATAGAGATAGTTCTAGCTTTACTAAGGTGGCAAGGGCAGTCTGAGAACAAACAATAGGCGATGGCAACTGTTATGAAAGATGGCAGTTCTTTTTCGAATTATCTGTAGTAGAACATTATTCTTCAGTTGCCGATGAGGAAAAATTCCATTTAGAATACCTGAAAAAATGACCATTTATTCTAACAAATGTTTTTACATTTACTCTATGGAAACTGAAAAGTTGGTGTTATTTCATTACTGAGATCAGGACAAAAACAAAGTTTGACACCAGCTGCTAAATTTCTTAAAGCACCCTGTGATCAGGGGGAGTTGCGTGAGGCTCCTGCCTAGTGGTCACGGCTCAATATGGCAGCTGTCATACATAGTGACAATAGTTTTCCACAGCAGCCCCACCTAGTGGCAATAGTTCACCAGCCCCACCTAGGTGGGAGCAGGGGAACCCAGGCCCACCCTACTCCACTGAGTTCTGACCTAGGGCCCTGTGAGGCCGACTTGTCTGCTCACCTGTCTCCATGTGGAGTTCAACATCCTATCGGCTTCCCTGGGACAATTCCTACTCCAATCTGCTTCCCATCTGGCCAATGCCTGACTCCTTGGAATGTCGCCTTCAGGCATCTGATCTGTGTCTCTACCATTGGATGCTGTAGCTCCCAGAGCACATCCTGCTTCTTGTCTTGCCAGCCTCCAACTGAGCTGCCTGGCTAGCATTTAAACCCCTCTTCCAGTCTGAGCATGCTTGGCCAGAGTGTAGGGCAGGCCCCTTTAGCACATAAGTGTTCCTTAATCCTGTGATTGGAGGGGGGTGGGGGGGGTGGAGGTTGCAGGGGGCTCCTGCCTAGTAAGGGGTTCATACACCCCATCACACACCCTTCCCCTGGGGTTCTGCAGTGGGGCACTCTTCAGCAATTCCTGCAGCCCTCCCCCTTCCCTGGAAAATAAATCCACATTCTTATCCTTCCCAGCCCAGTGAAGGATTGCAAAGCAATAGGGTTGTAAGGAAAGGTACCATCTCATGAGCCTGGGGTTGGTGTCCTTCATGGTGTTCAGCCAGCGTACTGAGGCATGATCTGTCACCAGTTTGATTTCCCCCACAGATAATACCTCAGCACATCCACTGCTCATTTCCCTGCAAGGGCTTCCTTCTTGATGACTGAGTAGGATGTCTTTCATGGGAACAGCTTTCTGCTGAAGAACACGGTAGGGTGCTCCTCACCATTGATGTTCTGGGACAGCACTGTGTCCAGGCCCGCCTCTGAGGCATCCATCTGGAGGGTGAATTCCTGGGTGAAATCAGAGTGGATGAGTATGGATTCTCAACTCAACCGTTCCTTCAGGTCCCAGAAGGCTTTTTCACAGACCTCTCACCACAGAAACTTCTTAGGGCTGTTGTTTCCCACCAGGTCAGGGGTACGATCATAGCAACAGCCGGGATAAAATGTTGATAGTAGCCCACAAAGCTGAGGTACCAGCACATTTGCTGCTGAATCATGGGGACTACATGTTTTCCCGGGGCCTGTACTTTGTCAATGAGTGGCCTTAGTTTTCCTCCTCCCACACACTAGCCCAAATACATCACCTTCTGCTGGTCCAGTCAGCATTTGGTTGGATTGGCCATCAGTCCCCCCTCTTGTAAAGTCTGCAGCATGGCAGTGACCTGTTTTAGGTGGTCTTCCCAATTCTGGATTTAAATGACAATGTCGTCGATGTATGCCGCGGCATATGTCCTATGCGGGTGTAGTATCTGGTGTACTAGGTATTGAAAGGTCATTGCGGCTCTGTGTAGGCCAAAGGACATCATTGTGAATTGGTACAACCCCCATGGGGTGGGGAAGTCATTCTTCTCTTGGGATTCGCTCATCAGGGATCTGCCAGTAGCCCTTGGTGAGATCTAGGGTCGAGAGGTACGTGGAAGCCCCCAGCCAATCAAGCATCTCATCAACCCAGGGCATTGGATACGCATTGAATTTCAAGATAGAATTTACCTTCCAGAAATCTATGCAGAACCAGACTGACCCGTCAGGTTTCAGCACCTATTCCAGGGGGCTCCACCACTCACTCCTGGACTCTTTTACTATCCTGACCTCTAACATCGTTTGTAGCTCCTGCCAAACCGTATCCCACAGCTTCCATAGTAGTGGATGTGGGTTCTCATGGGCCTTCCTCCCCGATTTGGTGTTGATCTGATGTTGGGTCACATGGGTGTGTCCAGGTTACCCTGAAAAGACCATGGGGAAGGATTTGGCCAGCCAATGTAGCTGGTGATCTTTACCAGGCAGGAGTCCCTCCCCTATGAGCACTGGCCCAGGACTGGGGTCAACGATCCTGTGGGGGCCAAACCCTGGTTCTGGTAGGTCTGGGGTTATCAGGAGGCCTTCCCATTCATGCCAGGCTTTGAGCAAGGTGATACGATATACCTGGGTTTCCTTCCTCTTCCTGGGCTGCTGGATCTCATAATTGACAGCCCCGACCTTTCATATGATTTTGAAGGGGCCCTCTTAGCATGCCATCAGCTTTGATTTGGCCTTCGGGAGTAGCAGTAACACCCTGTCTCTGGGCGCAAGCTCCTCTGTTATAGTCCCATTCTTGCGCCTGCTGGGCCTTATGCAGGTTTTCCCGGGTGAAAGCCCAGCTGCTCTAAGTCTTCCTGCAGCCAGATCAAGTACTGGACTACACTAGGCTTCAGCAGGGGTTGTTCTTCCCAGGTCTCGCAAAGGAGGTCCAGCACATCCCAGGCTGTTGCACATGGACGAGCTCAAATGGGGAGAACCCCATCGAGGCCAGTGGCACCTTGTAGATAGCAAATAGCTGAGGTGGGAGTAACTGGTCCCAATGTCATGGGTCTCCTGCAACAAATTTTCATAGCATCTCCTTCAGGGTCTTATTAAAGCACTCTACCAACCCATCAGTTACGGCTTTTATTTTCAATCGGGCTCAAAGCTCTTGCATCTATTTGGATGTCAGGTTGGTCGTTAGGTCCATCAATATTTCTTTAGGCACCCCCACCCTTGCAAACACCTTTAACAACTCTGGCACTATGTGAGCGGTGGTAGTTGACGGGGGGGTTATGGCTTCTGGGTACCGGGTGGCGTAGTCTAATATCACTAGAATATACTGGTAGTCTGTTATTGTCTTCTCTAGAAGCCCCACCAGGTTCATCCCAATTCTTTCTAATGGGGCCCCCATCAATGGCATGCAGACTAGAGGGGCCTTAGGTGGTTTCCGGGTTCCCACAAGCTGATATTCAGAGCAGGAGGCACAATAGCCCTTAACCTTTACATGCACACCCGGCCAGTAGAATTTGAGCATCACGCAGTCCAGGGTCTTTTCCCATCCAATGTTCCCCACATGATATCTCCTGAGCCAGTCACAATACCTGTTGCCAGAACGTCCCTTCAAACTTGGCATCCTTGCTCTTCAGACCCTTTGCTGGGATGGCGGCTCCTCGGGCACTTTCAGTAGCCAAGAGATCTTCTGTCAGGATGACTGTCTCAGCTAATGTGCTTCTAATCTCTTTCAAAGATAAGCAAGAATGCCTCCACGTCCTGACCCAGGCCCATCTTTGTTAAACTCACCGATGGAGTTCCCATAGCTGGGGGGGCCAGCCATTCCTGTCCCTGGCTGCCACTGGTCCTCTTTGGTTGAAGGATGGTGGCCATCTGTTGGACGAGCTGTTGCTGCTGGTCATGATGTTGCGTGGCTAACTCCTGGATGAGCTGCTGTTGCTGTTGGGTGGCCTGTTGCTGTTGGTGGGTGGCCATCTGCTGGAACAACTGCTGTTGTTGCAGCTGCTCTGGGTTGTCTGTTGTTGCTGGCTATCCGCCAGCCATTTCAGCAGTTTGTCCAGCTCTATGGTTCCTCCTTTTTTTTCTCTAGGTTGTGATTGGGGGTAGGGAAACTCACAGAGGGCTCCTACCGAGTGGCCCTGGCTCAATATGGCAGCTGTCCCGCCTAGTGGCAATAGTTCACAGCAGCGGTGGCCCCACTTAATTGCTGCCTCCCGGACAGGAGCAGGGGAACCCGGGCCCACACTACTTCACTGGGTTCCAACTCAGGGCTGGTGAGGCCAACTTGGCTGCTCACCTGTCTTCATGTGGGGTTCAGTGTCCCGTTGGCTTCCCTGGGTCACTTCCTACTCCAGTCTGCTTCTCATTTGACTGCTGCCCGACTCCATGGAACTTCTCTTTCGGCCATCTGGTCTGTGCCTCCATCATTGGATACTCTGTCTCCCTTCCTTCACCGGCTCAATGCTGGCTCTGCTCCGGCCCTCCCTGGGAGCTTCCAAGGCACATCCTGTGTCCTGGCTTGCCAGCCTCTGACTGAGCTGCCTGGCTGGCTTTTAAACCCCTTCTCCAGTCTGAACATACTCAGCAAGAGCGTGGGGGTAGGGTCCCTTTAGCCCCTAATTGTTCTTTAAACCAGTGATTGAGGGTGGTGGTGCAGGGGGCTCCTGCCTAGTGAGTGGTTCATACATCCCATCAACACCCATTTACACTGAAAATTTACATTTGAAAATTAACAGACCTATACATTCTCAGAACATTCATTCTTTACTAAAAGAGTAAATGCTGTAATTGTAAGGAGGACGCACCATTTTTTTAAATAACAAACAAGCTGAATCCCTAATTTCAGTGTAAAACTCAACTCAACCGTAAGTATGGAGCTGCAACTGGCAACTCTGTAATAATGATAACAATGAGAAGCAACAATCATTAATAAGTTATCTTAAATACAACCTAATTTCTTCAAGTGTAGCCTACACAAGATTTCAGTGAGTTTAACTATATGAAATGTCTGAAGGGTTTATGTTAGTTCCTTATTGAGAACAGGACTGAAAATGTCTGAGAATGGGAATTCCTTTCTTATTGGCTTTAATAGTTACTCCTGATGTAGACCAACTTGAGAGTAAAATCAGGCCCTTTGCATCTCAGCGTCCATCGTTACTTCTGCCAAAGCAATGCTTTTATTGTGCTTCTACATCACGTGTAGCCAGCTACACCTGTCTATGATGCTCAGACTCATCAATAGGAAAAGGCAGAATATTTAGCTCAATTATGTCATTGTTCTCACTCCAAAAAGAGGAATATGAAGACCTGAATTAAGGCATGGGTACTATAGCCTCATACATAGCATCACACCCCGCTCCTCAAGTCATTTGATTATGTCAAAATCTCCACTTTCATTTTTGATTTTTTTTAAAAGGAAGTCTCTGTCCTCATAGTTGCGAAGAAAAGTTTGAAAATGTTACTCAAGTGCACCAATGTATCAACATCTCTCTAAGTCTATAGACAGCCAGAAACGGTAGCCTTAAGAGGGATTGATTGCTCGAGGCCTCTCAATGGGGGCTTAACTCAAAGAGCCTCTGCTTCAGAGGCCCTGCCAACATTGTTCCAGCAGAGGACTCTGAATATGGCAGGAGAAGAAGAGGGTAGTGGGCCTGGCCCATCCATCCAAGCAGATACACCCCAGCTGCTGAAGTATTTGGGGACACCTGCTGCCACTCCTACCTCCTGGAATAGTGGGGGAGTTTCTGCCACTCTTGATGAGAAGGGGACCCCATGCTACTGCCCCTGCCTCTCTGGGAGGGGAGCTGGCCCTCCTGCCATTCCAAGTAGGAGGCATCTGGCGGAGCCACGGAGATCCTCTCTTGTGGTGTGCAAAGGACCCTGGAGATCCAAGGAAGTGGAAATCTCACTTAATTCAAAGATTTGCTAGTCTGTTGATCAGAGGTGCTCCATCCAGGGTCCATGCAGAATTTGATGGTGGTCTGTGGAGAGTTGGCTGGTCACATGGTGGTGGCGTTCCTCCTTGTCTGAGCTGCTAACTCCATTGAAGGATAACTATCAATACTTTCTTCATATTACTTTTGCATGTAAGCAATTATAGTTGCAGGTCATGAAAGAAAAGGGAGACTGTCCATGTAATCATTAATGTGAGTTGTGGTGTCCATTATACTGGGTCCCTGAGCTCACTCTCCCCTTGAAATCTGTAACTGGGGTGAAATGGGAGTGGATGGGGTCCCAAGTTTATCTCAATGGGCCCCAAGATTAGTCAGTCTGTTTATGAAACTTAACAGGATAGTGTCCAAATCAGAGGCTCAGAGATCTCTGCTGGTTGCCAGGATGGTGTCACTAGTGAAGAGTGCTATACAATTCCACGTTACTTAATAAATACATGGCAAAATAGTAGTAAAGCTTGTGGCAGCCTGACTCCAACTTCCTTATCTGAATCTTCATTGGTAAAGATTGCTATTGGTCAAATCAGACATTGTGAAAGTTCCAAAAGAATGTAGTTATACTGTTGCTATCATTGATTGTTTCAGCAAAGAAGAAGAAATAGCTTTCACTTTCCAGGCTACTTCCATGAGAATAAAGAAGCTCTTGCTAATAATTTAAGTCGTGAAGGGAATGTAACAGTGCTAGTGTGGAGAATATGGGAAAATTCTGTATTTTTATTTAAGTATGTATGACTCCGTTTCTCCACTCATTTTTTATTGTTACCCACTGGCTGTGAAGGGGTTAATTTCTTTCCTGGGAAAAAGGATAAGCCATAAGAGACTGGGGGTGTGAGTCATGAACTGTCTATCAAGGCGCATGGAACTACTTTGGAGCTATAATGCAAGACCATGGACTAGACATTAATTTTTAATGGCTGTTGACCAAGGGAGGCAGGACGGTGAAAATAGTGTGACTGGAGCATGGGACAAAGAACTGAGGTGTGAGCAGGCTGCAATAAGAACCCACTACTATGGCAGAGAATTGAATCCAGGACATTTGGGCAAGACAGACAAGCAATACTGCAAGCATGCCCATGCATGTAATCTTTGCTTTACCATTCTAATGTAATGTACCTAGATACTGTATTCCAGCTGACTAATAAATGATTTCTTGTTTTGAAAAAGGTTGTCTTGTGTTGCTGCAAACATCTCCTGGTTGTATGGCTTCCATGAGATGAGTTTCCAACAGGGGTCTCAGTTCTTTGGGACTTGTTGAAGGAGCCCTGATGAGAAACGGAGATCCTGAAGCCAGGGAACCCTTCTTGGAATAGTGGAGTCACGGCTTTTCCCCTTGTAAGAAGTGGAGGCTAGGGCCTAGCACTAAGAAGGGGACATTAGCAGAGAGTCTGTATAAGGTCAGAAGCATAGCACGCCCTGTGGATCCATAACAGATAGCACTGGACAACAACTTCCACTCATATATTTGGAATTTGAAGAATCTTTGAAGGAGAGAAATAGGCATAGAAATTCTTCTATTTACTATCTGCAGAACAATGGAGAAATAGAATGTTTAAATCAAGTTTTGAGAGACAGCAGACTTGACCTAGAAGGGAAGCTCTGGAAATAATTTGCAATAGATTTCTTAAAGAAATACTGATCAATCCCATATATAACAAGACACGTGTGTCCTGCAGAATTGCTTTCTAGGAAATTGATGCAGATCAGATTAAATCTTGATGTTTTCTAAAAGTCTAACTCTTACTCAAATTACATGACAATTCAACACAACAGCATTTACAAGACAATTTGAAGAAAGCAAGATAGAAGAGAGCAGTATAAAGATCGTGTTACATACCCATATTTTCAGTATGGTTCTTCTGTATGAATTAGTAAATCTGGTACTGTAGAAATCAAGTCAGTTAACTTTAGTGATCCAGTTCAGAATGTGAAACAGAAAGGCCTGTCTCCTCTACGTTAGCAAATGGGAAAATACACCTTGCAGCTATGAGAGCAGAGGATCCAGGTATTCAGACATTACAGTATTGGAGATCATATAAATACCTAGATACCATAGACAGATAGGCTCCTGATTCTCTCGTTTGAATGGACTATGATGCATTGTTTACTTGCCACGTACACTTATTCCCCAGTGAAGTCTTCTTCTTTTGTATGACTTGGGTAGATAGCAACGGTTACAAATTTGTATCTAAGTTTGATAGCCAGCACATTGCTGCAGCAGTGAGCTGGTGAATATCTTTCAGGTCCCTGGTGAAAGAACTCAGATAGGATGTGCTCTATCGTTTGTGACTGGTGACCACAGTCGCATATTGGTGTTTCCCTCCTTTTCCATTTGAAGAGGGTTTGTCCACATCTCCCATGAGATGTCCTGATGCGATTCAATCTGCACTGGTCTTTCCGACATAAAACCCGGTGGTTCCTCGGCAGAGTCAACGACAAGCTGTTTGTTTTCAGCAGTCAAAACACTCCATGTGGCTCTCCACTGAGCAAGATGACAACCTTCAGGGGGTACTCCTGTTAAGTGTTGGTGTTTCTCGTGATTCATGCTTTGTGCAAATTCACTTACATAACTAATACAAAAACAAGAGTCCTGTAGCACTTTAAGACTAACACATTTAATTTCTGCAGGCATAAGCTTTCCTGGGCTGCAACCCACTTCGTCAGATGTGAGGAATAGAAATCAGATAGGAGGTATATATATATCCATCCAAGGGTAAGGAACAACAATGGGGAGGGTAGGTGTTAGCAAAGTCCATTCAGTTAGAGTAGTTGAGGCCTATTCACAACCATTGATTAGGAGGTGAGAATGTGTGAACAGTGACAATTACTTCTTGTAATGAGATAACCATTCCAAGTCCCTATTCAGACCCAGTCTGATTGCGTCAAGTTTGCAGATGAGTTCCAGCTCTGCAGTTTCTCTTTGAAGTCTGCTTTTGAAGTTTTTTTGTAGAAGTATGGCAACTTTCAAGTCAGCTACAGAGTGTCCTGGGAGATTGAAGTGCTCTCTGAGTGGTTTATGGATGTTCCCATTTTTATGTCTGATTTGTGTCCATGTATTCTTTTGCGTAGTGACAGTCCGGTTTGGCCAATGTACATGGCAGAGGGGCATTGCTGGCACATGATGGCATATATTACATTAGTAGATGTGCAGGTGAATGAGCTCCTGATGGTGTGGCTGATGTGGTTAGGACCCCTCTGGAACTTTACATACTAATGTGATCAACTGGCCACAGGATGTTGCCTTACCGACCTCCCAGTGAAATTAGCAACCATTATAGTCCCTCAAATCGCCCTTTTCAGGATCTACTGAAGTAAAAGTTGACCATTAGAACGTGGTCATCCAATTGGACCAGAGATTATGAAATCAGAGTATAAAGTGTTGATTAACTTTGGATTTTAGTGTATTCATGTTGTTTCTGCTGTACTATGATTAAGGTTAAGGTTTTGGCATGGTTATTTTTAGTAACAGGCAGGGACCTGACACAAAATGGGGCTGACTGGGGGGATGACAGCCCAAGCCCCACTGGGGGTGGTGGTCCAGCACCTGCTGCTGCTGTGGCTGACAGCTTCAGGGCCACCCGCTACCCACAGTGGCTCAGAGCGATCCCCCCACTGCCCACAGTGGCTCAGGGCACTGGGTCCCTCCGCTGCCCATGGTGGCTCAGTGCTTAGGTCCTCCTGCCGCCCAGGGCAGCTGAGAACTCTGGGTTATGCCGTTTCTCAGGGTTGTGGGGAGCTCTGGGGACTGTGGCTTGGAGTTGCGGGGGCCCCTGTTGGCTGAGAGCCCCAGGGCTGATGCAGAAAATGTCACAGGACATCTGTGGAAGTCACGGAATCTGTGACCTAACCTTATCCTTAACTATGATGCTAAAATATTTAAAATGTTACTTTAGTTAACTCACATCTATGCTTACGACTTAGACCCCTGATAAAAATACCAGAGGTATTATGGAATTCTATTCGGTTTGGTAAAAGATGTGCATTTTAAAAGAGGGAACTATGTGATGGTGTGAGATACCCTGGGAATTGCCTAGGTGGCAGTAGTGCATACTCATGTAATGTTTCTCCTGTGAGTTTGAAATACAACCTTTGATTAGAGCCCTGGTGAAATTTTTCACATGCAACTTTTGTCCAGCTGAAAAAGGCAGATCTAGGTCAACCAAAACCTTTTGTGAATTCATTAAGCAAATTGTTTTTGTCTACGTAAAGAAATAATTTTTTTGGAAATGTCGGAACAAACCACTCTACCTATGATATTGGTTAGAAGTTCCTGATTTCAAGAAGCTGTTCAGCTCTGTAATGCTGCTGTTTTTCTCTCTCTTGATTTTAGTGTACAGCAACATCCACCTTTGTGACATTCAACTGAAAAAAAATTAAAGGAACACTGCCATATGTCTGTTTGTTTATTTCAAATTCAGATAAGACTATACCAAATACAGTAGTACTGGCTCTTTTTAAGATTAACATTACAATAGTTTTAAAAGGTAAAACGTTGCAAGTAAAAAGTAACACAACACTGACCTCCAACCACATGGGCAGTAATGTGTTTGAGTAACACAATTCAGCCTCAGTAATGGGACTATAGGGTACATGGCATGAACTGCATCATAGCACGCACATATTGAGGGGCCTTAGTGTTTGGATGCATGTCATGTTAAATTCATGCTAGAAGGAACACATGCTATTGGAACACAAAGCTTCTAGTGTAGACAAGGCCTATGATATACAACTGTTCATTTCCTTCTGACACAGGACTGGAAGGAACCTCCTGGGTTATCGAGTCCAGTTCCCTGCTATCTCAGGCAATCTTGTTACGTAAATTTATCACAAATTTATTTATTTATTTATAAATTTATCAGGATCCATTACAAAACTAGTTATATTGTTTGCCCCCACTACTCCAATTGGGAGACTGTTCCAGTATCTTACTCCTCTGATGGTTAGAAACCGCCTTCCAATTTCCAGCCTAAATTTATTCATGGCCAGTTTTACCCATTTGTTCTTTAGCGTAAATAGCTCTTCTCCCTCCATGGTGTTTACCCTCCTGAGCAGAGCTGGGTGACTAATCGATTTTTATTTCAGCGGCTGACCTGAAAAATCCAAAAATACTTTCATTTCCGGTCTACCCAAAATTGCAGTTTTTTGGTTTTTCTTGCCAACCCTCTCCTCTGTCCCCCAAGAAACTAATTTTGTTATTTCAATTGCATTTTTTTTCAGTTTTTTTCTTGTGTATGTGTGCGTGTGTAAAAATCTAGCTAAATTTCTAAATAAAATATTTAGACTTTTTTAGAAATTTTTGCCTCATTTTCTCTCATCCAAAACTATTTGCCAAATTCAACCTGAATTTGTGAACAGTTTTAGTTGACCCAAAATTGAATTTTTTGGTGAATAAGCCATTAGCTGAACGTTTTTTGCCTAGTTCTACCCCGATGTATTTATAGAGAGCAGTCATATTCCCCCTCAGCCGTCATTTGACTAAGCTAGGTAAGCCAAGCTCTTTTAGTCTCCGTTTGGAAGATAAGCTCTCCATTCTCCTGATTATCCTTGTAGCCCTTCTCTGCATCTGTTCCAGACTGAATTCATCTTCCTTCAATGTGAGTGACCAGAATTGTACACAGTATTCCAGAGGCAGTCTTACCAGTGTCTTGTATAATTGCATTAATACTTCCCTATCTATACTGGAAATACCTTGCTTGATACATTCTAGGATCAAATTTGCCTCTCTCATGACTGCATCACATTGGTGGCTCATGGTCATCCTCTGATCGACTAATACACCCAGTCCTATCTCCTCCACTGTTGTTTCCAACTGATAAGCCCCCAGCTTATAGCAGAAATTCTTATTAGTCCCTCACTGCATAATCTTGCACTTGGTAGTGTTAAACTGAATCCCATTTCTATTTATCCAGTCCTCAAGATCATCCAAATCTTCCTGTATAATATTCCAACCCTCTGTAGTGATGATGCTTCCTAACTTTGTCAGCATCAAATTTCATTAGCACACTCCCACTTTTGGTGCCAGGGTCATTAATGAAAATGTTAAATTAGATTGGTCCCAAGACCGATCCTTGAGGAACTTCACTAGTAACCTCCTTTCAGCCCAACTGTTCTCCTTGCAACACAACCCACTGTCATTTGCCTTTTATCCAGTTCCTTACACATCTTTCAGTTCTTGTACTAATCTCCATCTTCTCCAGTTTAACTAATGATTTTCCGTGTGGTACTGTATCAAATGCTTTACTGGAGTTCAGATAGATTAGATTTACTGCATTTCCCTTGGTTAAAAAATACCAGTTCTTTCTATTGAAACAGCCTGGCCATCACCAATATGTCCCAATGCCTGAAAGAGATCACTGGCTGGATGAAGAGCAGCGGGCTGAAGCTCACCCTGGAAAAATAGAAATGATGCTGGGAAAAAGGGAAAATATTTTGGAGAACTTGTCAATCCTCTAACTTCAGCAACAACTGAGTGCATCAGACCGGAGAACATCAAGATGCTTCAGAGTCCAGATGCTCCTGGACACACAGACTGAACACAGTGCAGAGGCAAAGGAATGATTTCTGTTCTCATCAGCTGGCCAGGAAACTGTACCTCCCTCCTCTCAGACGAGGACCTAGCGACAGTGATCCACGCTTTCTTCTTCTCCAGGCTAGACACTGCCACTCCCTCTACTTGGGGATGAGCCCAGCCTCTCCAGAAAGAAGGAAGTGACAACATGAAGCAGGTCATCTCATAAGCAAGAAAGGTCAAGATAAATACACCCCACTTCAGCTTTGTGAACTTCATTGGTTCCTCATTTACTTCAGAACATAATGGAAAACAATGGACTTGAGCTACAAAGCCGGATAGTTAAATGGTGAAATGTTGTGTCTAAGTGGGTGGAGATACAATAAGCAGAGAAAGGGCACGAACAGAGCCTTATGTGACCCTGAAAAGGAGTGATTTGGTGTCCAAGGTGTAATTACTGGAGAAGGCAAAAAGAGCATTCGGAGATAGGAATGGTCAGAGGTAAGGTGGGAGCCAAAAAACAACAGTGTAATGTTTGAGGCATTCAGGGAAGATCGTGCAATCAGTGGTGCTGAAGGCTATGTGCTAAGAAGGATTCAGAAGTGTGAGAGAGCTGTGATTTTCAGAACTGATCATGTAGGAGATTCGTTTCAATCAAACAGATTGTGGGTGCTGTGTGTCGTGATGTTGTTGGCGTGGTGAGAGAAAATTGAGCTATCACTTTATTTTTCTTAGGGTTATAAAGTGACAGCTGGCACGGTACCTGGAGATGACTTCCTCTCGTATTTTGCTGCGACAGGGTAAGCAGAGTGTGGAACTTCAAATGGAGAGATGAAACCTTGAGATTTCCATGCTCAGATTATGGTTGCAAGGTTTGAGGCTCCTGAGGCGCATGTGGGAAGCTCAAAGTGTGTGCCTTCGTGATCAGAGTTAGGATGAGAGAGTGCCTGAGGTCTCTGAGATCAGATTCCTGAGAAATGAAAGCCCGAGGCCGTTCATACTGGAGTCGGGAGTGGTGGTAGAGGGAAGAGATGTGTGAAAGCCTGAGACTTCTGGGATCAGGACAGAGGGAGTTTAAAAACCTCAGACGTTTGGGATTGTGGTAGGATGAAAGGCTGAGATTTCTAGGAGGTAGAAAGCAATAAGCCCAAGTCACCTAGGATCAGGATATGGAAGAATGAGAGCCTTTTGGGATGAAACGTGGTTTGTCTGGGATATGGGGAGTGAAGCCTGAGGATCAGGTTTGGGTCACGGAAGCCTGAGGACTGCAGGAGTTGATCACCCTACCCTCCTGTCTCCTTTTCTTTGATCCATTGTTCCCAACACTGTGTATAGACCCTCATGTAGTTGATGACCCTTCCCCCTCTTCCCTTAGCAGCAGCAGCAGCTGCCATTAGCCCACTGCAATGCCTTGCCACCTGTTGGTAGACGAACTCTCACACAGTCTCAAACCCAAAGAGATTAGACTCATTCATATCTGAAATGACTAAGGGGAAGGGGTAAAAGCAAAACCGTTAAAATGGCTCTAACCCCTCCACGCTGCTCCCCCCATGAACTCCGCAACCCTTCTGAGCAGCTGCCCCCTCCCCTCCCGAAGCCCCTCCATATCCCTTCTGAGCAGCTGCTGTTCATCTGGCTGCCCTAGCCTCCTTGTCAGCTGTTTGATGTCACATATCAATCTCCCATCTTTGCTACAAATCTCTGATGATCAAGTTTCACATTTCCAGGACTCTGGCCGTAAAGCCCCTTTCACTGATATAATTAGTAATTAGAGGAAAAATGTTAGCAAACTCCTCTTGGCATAAACAGACACTCAATCCCCATCTGTCACGTCAGGAAATTCACATTAGGGCGAAGGTCTGACACAGATTTTTCTATCTTGGGTGACTGAACGCACACGCTCTGCACTTCTTAATTAACCTGTCCTGATGAAAATGAGAGAGATCTATTTACAAGTGACCATTTTGCTTATAAAACTACAAGGACTGAGGAATTCTCAGTATTCTAAAGTGATCATTTGTCACTCTTTATAATAAGATCCCTATGGAATGTAATTGAAATTCGTCCCCACAACATTTCGTTCTTATGCTGTGTGCAGATGCATAGCTAAGTGGAGTAATGCACATGGTTGCTACTTGAGTGCACACTCTATTGCAATGCTATACCATCAGGACCATTCAAGTCAATATTTGCTCACTCAGACCATTTCAGGTAAGGGGTTCTTAGAATTAAGGCTCTTCAATCTAGGAAGCAAAGGTAAAACAAGACCCAGTGGTTGGAAGTTGAAGCTAGATTAATTCAGACTAGAAATAAGCCACACATTTTTAACAGTGAAGTTAATTAACCATTGGAACTAGCTAACCAGGGTTATATGATGGATTTTCCATCACTGGCAATTTTAAAATCAAGATTGGATGTTTTTCTAAAATAGAGACTCTAGTTCTGACAGTAGCTCATTCAAGGATGTCTTGCAGACTGCATTATGCAGGAGGTCAGACTAGATCAGCGTTTTCCATTGCAAGGCCCGGGAGCCAGTGGCAGCTCCCATCGACCCTAAGTGTGGCTCCCCGACTAATTGTTTATATTCCAATTTATTTTATTTTTAACATTAGAATATGTACCGAGCTATCAAAGTCCGCCTTCTTTACATGTCACATTGATCACATGGTACATTGTGCGCCAATAAGTACATCTAAAATAACCGTAATATTACCATAGCAACCATTTTAATTTAGTAGTTGATGTGGCTCTCACATTGAAGGTTTTTTGCCAAAGTGGCCCCCACTTGAAAAATAGTGAAGATGGACTAGATGGTCACAATGGCCCCTTCTGTCTTAAGATCTATGAATTATAGGATTTAGAGATGGAATCCACCATCTGCTGACAGGAGTGTGTCACGTATCTCTCCAACCAGGGGCACTGGAAGTTTGTTAAATCTCAATGGCTCACTCAAATGGGAGCACCTTGGGAGAATGGGATGGCCACATCCTAGGTGAAACCAGCGTTCTCCAACTTCTCTGCAGGAGGCTGGGTTTTGAAGAGTGGAAAATCCTCATACAGGAGAACAAAGAGGTCAGATGTTTGTGTTGGCCCTTAAAAGCCCACAGAGCCTGAGAGACTTGAGGGGGAACTCAGAGACAGAAAAAGTTTAGGTAGAAGAGAGGAACAGAAGGCATGCTTTTGTAGCAGATGGGTTCTTTCTAACTGCAGAACCAACTGAGGAAGAAGGAAACTGGCTGCAAAGGAGAAAGGGAAAGTCCATGGTTCAGAGGAGAAGCCTTCTCAAATTGAGAAGCTGGGGATATCCTGGATGCGTTAGAGGACTCTGACCTAAGCCCAAAGAATGCTCAAGAGCGATGAGGAAACTGAAGCTGGGAAATGGATTCAGGAGTTTTAGTGTTTTGTCTGGATCTGTGTGTTTCCTGAACTATCTAAAGTAAAGAATGATTGATTTTTGGAACCCTTTAAAGAGCCTGCGTGTTATGTGCTTCCACTATCACATGTCTCTGAAGAGGCGAACCGTAAACTAGGAGTGTCCATAAGGTTGGCACTACTGGGGTATCTTGGGATGGTCAGAACTGGTCCTGGGGTCCTATGATAGTGAGGGCACAAAGTCCCACTTCCATGGAAGGGTCACAGGCAGAACCTGGGCCAAGGAAGTATGCCAGAGAGGCCAAGAAAAAAGAAAGTGCTGGAGCCTACCCAGAACAAGGGAATCTTAAGAGTACTCAGGTCTAGCATGTTGGGACCCAAACACAGCAACCTGGCAAGTATTCAGCTGGGAGAATTTACCATAGCTGTAACAGAGGTATCTTTGGAAACAGATGACTTCTCCACTCTTCATGAAGTTACACGAGAGTGGGATACGGTGCTCAGGGCACTCTCTCTTTGCTGCAGCCATTCCCACTCAAGCTGTACACCCTGGCTTAGGGCCTGAAAAATCAAATTCACCCTTAAATCCAATAAACTTTGCAATCTTGTTGTTCCTTTAATGTACATGGTGTGTGTCATTTCCTAGGTTTTTAAAAAACCAACCGAAAGAAGAGAAATTCCTTCATATGTCATAATGACACCCACGTTGTTCAGTAGCAGGATTGGAAGCTTTAGATTCATCACACAAACCTCTGCCACTTGATGTAACGGAGTAACCCATAGCAGTAATTGGCTGTCATCTTCTTTGTGGACCAGCACTACAAAAGGATGAGACACACTTTGCCAGTGGATTTCACGAACGTTTGCTGAGAACAGAGGAATAATGAGACTTAGCAATTGTGGGTTCTAGTCCACATTCTGCAGGGGAGTGTACTTTAGTGGTTTCAGAGCCTCCTGCCTGTTCCACCCTTCTTCGCAAGCTTGACCCCATCTGCCACATCCCCTTCAATTTGTTCTCGTCACAGTACTGTCTAATCCCTGTGCCTGGCTGCTTTTCCCAGTATCCAATTCCCACTCTCCTTGCCAAGCCAGTCCCCTTCTGCACTCCCAGTCCCCCGCCCCATTCTCCTGACTCTTCATCCAATCTGTTTATCTCCACAAGCCCCATGCACCCCATTCTGTCTCCCCGTCTCCCTTCCTGGACTTCTCATCCAACCTCAGTCTCCAAACTCTCTCCCCTGCTCCTTGTCCCAGATTTCCTTAGCTAGTCCCAGTTGTCCCTCCACACCCCAGCTACTTGTCAGCTCTGTATCCCCTTGCCCCCGCCTCATTCTCCACCCCGCTCACTGTTAGCCAGTCCCAGTCTCCTTTCACCTCCTCATCCAGTCTCAGTCTTTCTTCACCTTCACTGGCTCCCAGCCCCCATACCCTTCCCATTTCCCCTGTGGCTCTCAGTCCTAGCCTCCCAACCCAGTCAATTCCAATCTCCCCCACTACCATTTCCTAGTCCAAGTCTCCTTGCCCAGCCTGTCCCAGTCGTTCCTTCCCCAACTCAGTTTATCTCCCCCTGCAACTCCCAATCTCCACACCAGTCTACTCCCACTGCTCTCCCCCATTTTGGTTCTTGTTCCTCTTCTCCTCCATGTTTCCTCCTCCATGTTTCCAGCTGAAAATCACTGAGAGCATAGGAGAGACAATCCCTCGCTCGCAGTTACAGTGAAACCCTGGCCTGCAGCAGACAGGAGCGTCAAGGAAAGTCCTGCTGGGCTCTGGAGCCTTGGGCTGGAGTGTGCTCAGTGCACATAGAATCTTCGGTGAAGGTAATCGTGAATCTCCAACACCTCTACTGAGCACATGCAAACTGAGATTTTAGAAAGGCATACAACTTTGCCAGATTTGGGTGAGTTTTCATTAGGACAGCAAAAGGCACATCCCTGGCACAAAGTCCACCTCCCTGCCAATTTTCAAGTCCCTTCTCCATAGCATGGGGGGCACTAGAACTTCTCAAAGAAAAGGTCACCAGAAATCTTTGTTTTTTTCAATATGATAAAACAACATCCTTTTCCCTAATCTTGTTCTTAGAAACAGCTGAACCATTTTAGCTGAAACTTTCCAAAAATTCAGCTGGAGCCAGAAGCAGACACCTGGTCTGGAAATTTTCAGTTGAAAACGATTAAGTTTTGGCAAAATTATAAGCAACTGAAAACAGTGTCTTATTATGGGCAGTGTTAGGCAACCTTAACAAAAGGCAGGGCTACCAGTTCCACCTGTAAGAAGGTTATGTCATTATAAGTTCTCTTTTCAGATGCTTAATATGCTTAGCATGTTGGGGCTAAGCATAAGCTTAATTATAAGCCCTGTTTTCAGATGCTCACAACTTTTTGAAAAATTATCCCTTGAGGCTGAAAACTACTTGGAGCTAGCCCAGAGGGAAAGCTTTTGGGGAAAGTTTGGTGAAAATCCCATGATCTAAGATGGCCTTGTGCTCTCGAGTGCTACTCGTGCGGGATGGCCAGCATTAGTAGATATATACACTGTGTTGTTTTAAAGGTGCAAGTATCACTTCTTAGTGCTCTCTCCCTAGCGTCCCTAAAGGCACGATCCCTCTGCCACAGATCTGGTCTCCACCTGCTGGCAGCCTACCAGATCGTTGTGGGGGAGTCCCAGCCTCTGGATCCTCAGGTGTTTTAAGCATCCAGAGTCTCAACAGACCCCCGGCACTGCCCCGGTTTTGGGGTCCATAAGCACATTCTCTGAATGCAGATCCTCTGTCTAACACTCTCTCCTGAAAGCAGCAATCACACGGCCTAGCCCCTGTAACCAGCACTGAATCCCCAGCTCCCCCCATAACTTAACACACCATCTCCCAGGATCCCACTGAAAGGGTGAGCCTTCTGGGTTATGGTTTAATTCTGCTGGGAGCACATGTAGCGTATAACATAAACTATGCACAGGGCTTGAACACAGCACTGCTTTTAAATAGCACAAAAATTACACAGATCTATATCAAAATAATAAACCCCACACACATTTTCCCTCTCCCTCTCACCCTTCCTTGGAGAATCCTTGGGGAGACCATCTGTGTTCAGACAGGTAGGCAGGCAGGGTTCCCTGCACCTCATCCAGGTCCTGCAGCAGCTTCCCTCACCTTAAACTGGTGAAAAATGGCAAAGAGAGAGACCAAACAGAGCAGCTTCTGCCCTTTAGCACCTGCTAGTCTCCTCAGTCAGGTGACTCCCTGGTCAGCCTCAGCAGGTGATCCCAGAGTCCTAGCAAGTGATTTGTTGCCAGGTAACCCCTCCCCTGATAAACCATTTCTCCTGGGTAGGAGCCAGCCTTTTGTCTAGAGTGCTTTCTTCTTGAATAGATGACCATCAAGATCTGTTGTCAAGACATTGCCAGGCACCTGACCTGTCGATTTCCAGTCCAATATGGAGGTGAAAGGACTACAGAGAAGGCAAAGATCTGCACATTCAAAATAGAATTTGCAGCTTATTAATGATAAACAATCATGTAGGTTCATGATCTCCCACAAAACTCACAAACTGTATAGACAGATTCCCCAAATTATCTCATGCTCCCTCTTCTCTGTGTAGGCATAATTGTGACTGGCAGTATTGCTTAGACACTGAGGGATGATGGAAGCACAGTGATGAGGAAGGGAAAGTGAGTGAAACTGAGTGTTACAGTGAGGATGAGGGCATGGAAACAGCGTTAATGGTAGAAGTGAAAGGGAGTGGTGGTGAGTGCGACAGTGAGGGGGGATGGAAGGAGAAGGAATGGGGGAGAGGAAGGTGAGTGGGGTGGGTGTGATAGGAGGGCATGGATGGAGCTGAGGGAGTTAGTTGATACAATTATCAGGAATGCACTTCATTCTAGTAACTTCTAAGCAACAATAGGGATCTTAGTCCATATATCGTAGTCTTCTGAGTATGACGCCATACCATCCAGGTAACTCCAATCAGCATATGTTCCTTCTTCCTGAAACAGAAATGTGTATGATCACATGTAGGCATTTGAAGACCATCAGTATATTGCTTGCAACAATGCTGCAGGAACCATCCAGTTTACCGTTCAACATCGGACTGCTCCTTAATTCTGTCAGGAATCTCTGCCAAATGATTTGTAGGGCTCTCCTTTGCCAGCACTTTGTAGACAAGTCTTTCAAAACTCAATGAAAACATGCTATTGCCCCCTCCCACTACACGGCTGTTTAGTCACCACCCACTTCATTCCCTCCCTCCCTCAGTCCCTCCTCCCCTCCATCTTTATACCTCAATTCCCTCCCTGCTGTATCTCTTTACAATGTGCTGCCACCTCACTCCCTTGACTCCTCCCTGCTCCTTCTTTTAATCCTCTCTTCATCCTCCTCCTGCTTCTCCTCATCATCCCCTGCCATCTTATTTTCCTTGTCCCCAACCTTTTCTACCTCCTCTTCAACGCAGTGATGGAATAAAAATGGTGAGAAAGAAAAATCACGTAACTCAGTGCCAGATTCCATATGTGCATATGTGTTTTTGAGCATATACCCGGTTGTTGCTCTAAAACCTGTGCCTGCGCATGACATATTTCTGACTCTTGCTTGTGCAGAATTTTCATACAGCAAACTCATTCCTGAATCACTCATCTCCTTACAGAGCCTCTTAAACCGCTTTATGCTTCTGGATCTGTCTGAAAAAGGGCATTAAAATAACAGTGGAGCAAATCTGATTGTCATGGGCTGGAATTTATTTTTAGTTTGACTCCACTTTTTCCATTTCAAAGTAGCTCAGGCCCTCACTCTGTCCCAGTCTGTTTCCCTCTCCCACTATCTCTTCTCTTCCATGCTTCATCTCTGTTCCACCACACTTCAACGCTCTTCGGTGTATACTCTGGAAAACGTCTGATTTGTCTGTGTTTGAAAGCCCAGGCCGTTTCGTAGTAACACCTGTTCAACAAGTCAAAAAGCCTGAGGATTTGGAGCTGATGGGGGCCTTGAGGGAAGGCAGAGGCAGCTTTCTCCATTCAACATGACACTGTGGGTTAATAGAAGGAAAATATTGACATTTTATTAAATTACTCCTATAGGTCGGATCATGTAACATGTCCAAGATCTAAACAATGATCCTGTTCTGGAGGAATGTGAGGTTGAGACTGATGAGATAAACCTTTAGCTGGAATATCTCTCCAAGTTCACCAAATTGCTTCCTTTATTTAATTACAAATTAATTGAAAACACTCCTAGTCTAACAGAACAATACTTAGAACCTGATTTGTTGATAATATCCTAATCCCCTTTAATATTACCACGGACTGTACCATGATTATGTCATCAGTTTTACACTTTTTGAGCCTTGACAGATCTGGCTATACAGGTCTCATTAACATGAATGAGAAAAATGTCTATGGCCGTGGGGTACACAAACCCTTATTGACCCAGCCAGGACAGTGCTGACAGAATAAAGAGGGGCACTGTAACTAGTGCAATGTTGGTAATATATGAGCTAACAGAGGAATAGAGGGTGTGTCTTTGTTGGCAAACAGGGAATAAAGTGAAGGGAGGGAAGGGAAATGTGAAATCTATGCAGAAAGAGGACTGATTATGGAATTGTGTAAATTAGATTAAAAAGATCTAGAAGGTCACATCTCATTGGCCTACCGCAGCTCAGTTCTTGCTCTACTCTCCAGTGCTGTATCCAGTCCTCCTCTTTTTCTGTGATTAATGTTTTATTAATTTTCAAAAAAAACCCAAACAATTAAATACAAAAAGGTAAATGACTTACAGCTTGAATATGTCACCAAATAGCTCACATTTCACAGGATACGCAATCAAATTATGCAATTATGCAACTTTACATCTTGTCAAAGCTGCAGGACCAGACAACACAAAATCTGACAATATTACACAGACAAAACATGTTAGGCTGGGGGTAATAATAATATAATAAAATAGGCACAAAAAAAAAAAAAAAGAAAAGAAAAGAGGAGATGAAGGGTGGAAAGAGGAAGGGAAAAAGCATACGGGTCAGGTGGAATGGAACTCTGACATTATTGGGCAAGCTCAGCATTCTTTATCCAAATGTATCAAGAAATAGGGTCCAAATTTCTTTGCATTCATATAATTGTTGTCTGTGTTAGTAAATTATACTTTCTTTTGCTGCTAACTCAGATAGGTCTGACTATCACTGCTGAATTTCAGGCATAAGACTATTCCTCCATTTTTGCAAAATCATGCGCTTGGTACTTACTGCAGCCCTCAAGAACCAAAGTCTTTGTAGCTGAGTTAAACCCAGTGTAGTAGGTACATAACCTAGGCTATAATTTTTAGCTGAAGGTTGGTTGCTGCAGTCAAGCACTATTTTCATTCTTGTGTCCACTTCTTTCCACAGCTGCCTGACTACTGAACAGTCCCATAGCAAATGGGCAGGGCTACTTATTCCTAATTACTGTAACTACGAACATCAGAGGACAAGGCCCCCATCTTGCACACCTCTGTGGCAGCCAATACATTTTGAACAGAATCTTTTTATAGTATTAGGCATAGCTTGAGATCTAGAGAAGCATTTTCAATATTCCATAATAGGTTCTGCCACTGGGGTTCTTTTAAAGGCTGTGAAAATTCCCCTTCCCACACTTTCACAATGAGCTCCAGATCAATGGAGTTCCTCTTCATTAGTAAAACATACGTAATTGACATGAGCCTAGGGCAGTTATGAAGAATCTCCAAGGTTCCCAGTAACTCTGGGCCCTCTGGCAATCCCAGGGCATCTGGACCAAACTGATATGTCAGCAAGTATTTTAGTTGTAAGTACTGCCACTCTGCTGAGCATGGAAGGTCATACAATTGCTTTAATGGTAGAAAAGAGACAAAGCCCTCATCCTTAACTAGTTGAGAAAGCCATATGATGCGCTTGCTCAGCCAGTTCTTCCAAATTATAGTCCCCCCAGTCTGTAACTTTGGGTTACCCCAGATATATGCTTTTGCATGGAGGCAAGGATGAAATTGGTATCTCTTATATAGGATAGCCCGGACCTTTCATGCAGCTACCACTGTAGGCATCTTATTTTTCTCCATTAGATGAAAAGAGGAACTGAGCAGACCCACACAAGGGCTAGGAAACATCAATACCATTTCAACTTCCACTCTACTTCTAAATGTTCCATGTGATGGAGAGACAGTTCCACAGCCTAATGCATCTCACTGTCAGGAAGTTTATCCTAAGATTCAGGGTTAACTTTTTCTTCGTTTTAATTTGATCCCATTGCTCACGTTATAGCACCTTAAATAACTTCTTTCTCTTATTGATATTTACTACCCTCAAATGGCATTTAAGACCTTTTAAACAGAATCTACACTGCCAGACAGATACAGAATCTGTCCTCACTCACTCTGATTTTCACTTAGATTTGGTATCAACTACCCCTGTTTAGTGATTGAGGTTTCAGTTAGTGTGATCCTCTTTTTAAATTAGGGCATATGAAGTACAGTTCTGCTGCCCTCTAGGCATACAATAAGGATAGGAACATTTACTTATTCTTGCATCCAAAACTCAAGTGAATTTTAATCCCAAACAGCCAAAATCGATCTCTTTGGCCAAGCAGGTATGTCTATTGATCATCTAGCCAAAGTAGATGTGTCTATGCAAGTATGATCTGTTCCTAAGGTCTTTTCCCCCAGTTCATCAATAGATAGAATGGGAGAGCTCATTAAGATCATTGGCTTATATATAAAATCTGGATAATGATGCTTATTTGTCTCTGTGAAATGCTTTGAAATCTGCAGATGAAAAGTGTTATGTACATGCTAAGTATCAGTACTATTTTCTACTTGTTAACTGTAAACCGCAATGCTACTTAATCTATAGGTAATGTATACAGTATTGTGCATCTATACCACCTTCATCTCTCTAGCAGCTAAATGCCTTAAAAATTATAAAAGTAAACTCTGTAAAATATCTCTGTATCTTTGTCTCCAGTATATTTTTACTAATTTAGATTTTAACAATAAAAATAGAAATGTAAAAATGCAAACAGAAGCTCAATAATTATGCTTACAAGAACAATAACCACCCAGCAGCATTAAATACTAATATACAAATATAGTAAATCCACTGGCCTGCAGCCTCACGTGTTCAAATGAGAAAACTATTTACATCAGTCAGCAAACAATTAAAAAGCCCATAAAAGCTCCTTCCATCCTCTCCAGGAACTTGCCCTCTTCAAATGGCTTTTGTCCAGTGCCTGGAAGGTCATCGGGTTCAGGCTATTTTGGGGAGAGCCCCCTCTCTTTTATAATGGGGGGGTTCAGTTTGAGCTGCAGCTGTAGCAGTATGGCACAGGGAGAGAGGTGATCCCTCAAGTAGACCCGACCCAAGCTATTATGGTCTTACAGGTCATGATCAACATCTTAAAATTCACCCAGAGACCAATGTGCAGTCAGGGCAAATCCTAGAGTTTAAGTGTCACGTGTGCCCAGCAAGATATTCCACTCAATGAGCAAGCCGTTGTGTTCTGCGCCAGCTTCAGTCTCCATGCGCTGCGATAGTCTACGCTTGATTTAGCAAAGCATGGATAACATTAGCAAGGCCTGCACCTGAAGGGAAAGGTCAAAGCTCCTGTCAAGACATAGATGGTAAAAAGCTGCCTGGGTTACTGCTGTAATCTGATTGTCAAACAGCAGCAGTAGGCATTTAGCTGTCACACAAAGGGATATGGCAGTGCACTAAATCAGGTCCCTCAGTTGCTGAGAAAGTTCTGTCTTCAGTGCACACATGACTAAAATCATGCAAAGTAAAGATCCTCAGGTAGTTTGGGCTTATCCCAGGAAGGGCTCAGAAAATGAGGTTATTCGACTGGTTGTCTGTAAAAAGAACTGGATACTGGGGTGACATGCTTTCAATGGCCTGTGTTGCTAAGTGAGTGAGCTGCTTCAGTTTGTATCAATTGGAGGTTTTTTTAGAGTTTGAAGTTTCCTTCCCAGGTACTAATATATTGTAATAACCAACCCCAGAAGTCATGAATGCATGGAACATCATGGTGATGACCAAGTCTAATAGGATGGGGCACAGTGTGATGGCCAACCAAAGGTAGAAGAGGGCATTTTTTCTCCAGCTGTAGCTATACAGTAGTAGTGGGGAGTTCAGGATTCCAAATTTTGATCCAATGTGATCTGAGGTGGATGCCCTAAATAACATGAAGGAGTTAGAGGCTACAGCAAGTGATCAAAAGACACCCTCAAAAGAATGAAAAAAGGATCTGAAAAACCAGCGAACAATGTCTGAAGGTACCTGCTGTTTTCCTCCTGCTCAGGATGGGACTTTCCCTTCCAGCAAGCTGGCAGTGTGCAGGCATCAGTGATGCATTTCACCAGAAAATGGTGTCTGTCATCTTCCCCTTTTGTAATAGCTACTGGTAGGCACTTACTTATTCCACATCTGAACTAATAGATATTATCAAGCATGCAGCTACAACATATTATTCTTTGCCTTTAATTCTACTTACCAGGGCAGCAAAATGATTCTTCTTCTATTATTACCAGGAGAGGTGGGGACATAAGAGAGTGAGGAACCCAAAAGTCATAAATTAGTCAGGGCAGAGAAGGAGGAAAATGTTCACAAACTGCTGACAAGATTAATATGCAGCTGATGGGAAGTGCTTTCACACCAGGGTGCCAACAAATAAACACAATTCAAAAATATCATCCCTGCTGTAGTGATAAGGGTGGATTCTCAGAGTCAGAGAGTGAGAGGTCTGTTTACCCGGTGAGGCTGTCACGCCCAGAATTCTGCAAGTGAAACCTGATGGGGTCCGGGGAGGGGCGGGGGGAGGGGGTGTTTGGGAGTGTTGGAGTTTTTCCACATAAAAAACAATGAAAGAAGGGCAGGGGAGGCCTGAGGATTGTGTGTGAAAACCTGAAGATCAAGGCTGTACACAGCTGCTCTGCGGCTGGGAGCTTCCCCCTGCCGGGAGTCTTAAGCTAGCTGCACAAACGCTGCAAGATTTCCAATGGCCAGAGATAAAGAAGAGAGCATAGGCCATCTCTCTGCACAATACGTGGTTCTGACTTTGTCTCAGATATAAACAACTCAAAGATTCTTTGCTAATGCAGGTTTCCTGGAGAGGTACAGCAAACAGCGGGAGGGGATAGAGGAACAGGGGTGAGAGTGCCCTCCACCACTGCAAAACATGCTGTCATCTGACCTGGGATAGTAAAATCTGTTTATGAAAAAAACAGTCTGATGCTTGTTCCTTCCCTTTCCCCGATCTTCTTTTCCACCTTTCATTTCTTCCTCCCGTTCCTCCTCTCTTCTCTCCTCCTCATTCCCACCCTCTACCGTTGCCATCACTCCAGTCACCCGGCTAGAAACACATCCCGTACAATTCTTCAGCAAAGCTTGGCTGAGAGCTGCCAGGCTCTGAGTGACACTGGATTCTAGGGCCCCATATATGATCAGAGAAAGGTTAGTGAAATGTATCACTATTGAAATCACAGCTTTGAGATTTCACTTCCCTTCAGAGAAAATGTGATGACAGGAGCCCATCCATTCATATTGTGCCAGAGAAGTTATTGATGTGACTGAATTGTACATACATGATCCTGGAGACCTGGGGTGAAATCCTGACTCCATTGAAGTCGATGGGAATTTTACCACTGGTTTCAGTGGGGCCAGGAATTTACTCATGGGGTTCAGCCTCTGTGCAGTTAAAAGTACAGATTCCTTAATTCTGGCCTGCTGCTCTCCATGCTACTGCAGGCAGCCTTGGGACGTCCATTCAGCTCTGCCCACTGCATCTCAGTCCTGACCCTCAGTACTCCCTGCCTTTCTATCAGTGCTGTGAACTGGGAATAAACCCTCAGATCCAACAGACTATGTGGCAGTTTTGTGGCATGCACAAATGGGACCTGGGAGGCAGAGACTACCAGGCTCATTCACAGATTTTGATTGTAAGGGAGGATTTAAATCTGTCTCCTGAAGGGAAAGACATTAACCTATTCTACCACTTGCACCATTCCCCACTTTGCCTGGTCCTGCCCCAACCTTTCTAATTTCTGTAGCTTCTGGATGGACTGTTCTTCTTCCTCAACAGATACAATTGGTCTTCCAGGCATTCTGTCCCCACGTCAGTGTGACAACTCTTTCTGTGTAACAGCTAATGCCTCTCAATTGACCTTCAGGATCAAGGACGTTGTGTTGATCTGGGGATGACAGTAATAGTTCTGTTGACAGATGCATTTCACCAGCTGTACAGCAATTCTGTGGAACGCACAGTTAACCCTTCTTGCACCGCTTGACATCCTTGGGACAAATGGGCCATGCATGAGGCAGACAGAGATAGCTTGTGCATGGCCCTTTCTCTTTAGAAATAGCATAAATCTCTCCAAAATAGAAATGCTCTGTCATCCAAACGTGGAAAGAATCATGTAACCTGTAAATTCCAGGCCCACCCTTCATTCCTGTCCTCTCATCTACACAGTCTCCCCCAGAAAGCCTTCCCCATCACACAGGCCCCACCTCTGCCAACTTCTCTGTTACCTGTCCTCCCCTTCTGCTCCCTCTTCAATCCCTGCTCAATATCTAAAACACTGTCTTTGATCCCATGGCCTCCTTTCTCTTCTGCTCCTTCCACCTCTCATTCTCACGGAAACCAGGCCCTTTGCTGATGCTAAGGCAAATGAAGCTCCAGTACTTCCTTCTCCTCAAACTCCCTCTATGTGGCATCAAGCTTCTCTTCTCAAATTCCTCCACTCTCCCACCCCTGCAAGATGCACTCTGTCTGATTTTTCTCCTTATGGACGTCTCTTATTTTCTGCATCCGCTATCTTCTCTCCCCTAAACTTTTATTCCTACTTCTTTTCCTTCCTCACACCTCAGTCCCTGACCCTCGTGCCAAATGGCTTCCGTGCTCACATCAATGACCCCTCTGGTTTCAGTGCCTACAATTTCATTTTGCTATCTTCCTCTTCCGATCTGGTCAGATGCCCCTATTCACCATATCGGTAGCTCTGGAAACATAAATTTTACCAAGCCCTGCTCTCTTTCTTATCTTTCTATCTCTGAGTTCTCTTTCTCTAATCACCCCTCGTTCTCCATTGACATTGATCATCTGTCACTTAGCTTTGTTATGATGTCCATAATTTCCTTTTGGTCTCTGATAACCTCTCTGACTTCTCTTCTGTTCTCACCCCTCTATTTCCCTTCCTTCTGTCTCTGGCATGGTCTCTGCCTTCTCCTCTATTCACTGTCTCTTTCGCTCCCCGTTCACACCATTCTGCCTTTGTAACCCCAAAATTGATTCTCTACTCTACATTCACTTCCTCCATTCATGTTCTGGTGCTGCAGAGCACCTCTGGGTAGGAGTGCTACCTTGTGGGGAAACATACTTGCCACAATGTGCATATTGTATGCAAATTAGCACATTTGCATATAACCAAATTGCAACATTAAAAATGCATAGATTTAGTCCTGCTGACGGTATCTTCTTGACAGCCCTGGAGAATGAAGTCCTCTCTTTCCCCACAGAGCAGCAGCAGGGCAAGCTTCCCACACACACTGCCTTGCCAGTATGCCTCTGTCCTGACGGGGGGAAACTTTTTTTAGGAGTAATTCAGTCTCTATGGCCCATGGAGTTCTTGGCTTTTCTGCTGAGGCTGCTCATTAGTGCAAATCCTGGGTGTCAGTCTATGATCATGTGGGAGCTGGAACTGAGACCTGAATGAGTCCCCTTCCAGCTCCTGTCACCTCACACTAGGGCCAGGTGGTTGGGCCAGGAAACACTTGTCCCAGCTCCTCTCCCATGCATGGGGCAGTGGCAGCTAATAACTTAGTTGCTACCCACTGAAAAACTGCCACCTGCTGCTTGGCGATCATGGAGAAGGTAGAGCTGCCCAGCTGACCCCCTTCTGGGCCTTCTCACTCCTCATCCTCTCAGCAGCCTCTTGAGACTGCTCTCAGCCTTGCTCCTAAGTTCAAACCTACCCCAAGTCCACCCCCAGCCCTGCACATGTGCAGACGGGCTGCTAAACCCCACTTAGAATTGGGATTCTACAGCCCTGCAGGATGCAGGACCATCCCTTCAATTTTAAGACTTTCTCATGAAAATCAGGATGGGTGGCTACGATACATCTGGGAAAAGTCTGGTGTTGGTGTTGCCTTCCTTCAGTTTAAGTTATTTTCTTGCTGCTTAGCTCTGCTCCCTTCTTTGCTAAGCAGCTTTACCGCTCCCTCATCCACTCCTACATTGCCAACACCCACCAACCCTTCCATAGCTTCAGTTTCTTCCTTAAACTCTTTTCCCAGCCCCATCTTTCTCTGCATCCTTCTCTCCACAGAATCTAGCCAACTTCTCAAAAAACAAAACTGACAACATCCAGCAAGACCTGCCAGCAATTCCACTCTCTTTTCCCTTGCATCTTTTTTTTGACTCTGAGGTGTCTTTTACTTTCTGTTTCTAATCCTTCATCTTGCTCACTTTACTTGTCCTTTCTTGTTTGGCTCTTGTTCCTGGACCCATTTCTCTTCCTCTCTCTCTCTCTTCCCCTGAAGGTTCAAAACTCCTATAGAACTAAAAACTCATGTGTCGACCTCAGTGAGACTTTGTGACCAGCTCCAGCATGACATGATGTAACAAGTGGGTAACAAATAATGGGAGAGAAGAGAGAGAAGACAAGGACAACATATATAGAATTATGCAGTTAAATAGTTTGGTCAAACCATGTTTTAATTTTTTGTAGATATATATTTTAATTGCTGCTTATTTCTAGTTTTTAAATTCGCTGTCTGTTTCTTTTTATTAGATTTCATTCTATACTGGCTATAACACTTATCCAATTGGGAAACCTAATTTGTTAGATTTTAGCTTTAAAATCTAATTGGCCCTTTTTCCTCCTTCATTTCCTGAAAGTCATTGGGCAGCAGGAAGGGGGAATGTGATCCAGTTCTCACTCCTGGCCAATAGGGTGAAGGGCTGAAACCTTTTAAAAGGTCTGGCTCAGGAATGAAGTTTGCTCTTTCAAGATCCAGTAGCAACAGGTGGTGATAGCTGCCTGGGAAGCTGGTGCGAAGATAATCCTACAAGGGACTGAGACACTGCTTGCAGACTTTTCAGCAGCATAACTGAACAGACCACAAAATCCAGAGAGCTGAATAGTAGGAGGCCTGAATGGGCTGTCAGGAGCTCATGAGCAGTTGCCCTTCGATGCTCTTATGAGGACAATAAGGGAGAAATAAACTGCCCCAGACAGGGGATTTGCCTTACTGAGAGTTCACCAGGTGCAAAAGTCCTGAGCTCCTTGTGGCTGAAATGACTTCTGCTCTTCTTTCTTAGATGTGGTACACCTGCCATGCTACTGCAAAGTATATCTGAAAAGGTTTGGTGTACTACAACACTCCATCAACCCTATAGGGTAGGGCTAATTACACTGACTGATTTCAGCCTGAATGTTACCAAGTGCCCACATTCAAGAATAATAGAAAGTTGGACCTGTCAGTTAGAACTTTTAGGCAGCCCACACAGTCTTGGCTGTACAAACTGGTTTGTTATTTTAGGGTCACTGGAAAGAACTGGGCTTAATATACTGGCTTGTTATGGTACGGTTGCTCAGGAGGGGCAGACTGTACACTGATTTGTAAGGCTGATTGTTTGTCAAGGCTAAATAAGTAAATGGGAAAAATACTTCAGTTAAAATGTGTGCCATGACTTTTTCTTTTAACAAGGTTGTCGGGAAATCATGGAAAAGTCAGATAGCATTTATTTACAATAAAATGTTTCGAACGGTTTCATTCTATTTAATTTAAAAACATATACTCCACTACATGAACAACTGGATAGTCAAATTTGTACAAAATAGTGGAGGACCCATGCTCGGTTGTGAGCTGGCTTGCATGACAGAGACCATGGGTAAGATCCTTATTTGGTGTAAATCAGCTTAGTGCCATTAACTTCTACAAGAACTATGATGAACAACATCACCACAGGGCCTGACTCTATCTGACCTTTTATGAAAAAACCCAAAACCAAACCAAACGGACAGCTCTGGCCTTGGCAAACACACTGCCTTACTGATTTATTATATTGTAGAGTTGTTCAGGTGAACTGGGCCATAACACAGTGATTTGTTATTTTTGAGTTCCTTGGGAAGGCTGAGACATAGACCCAGACTTGTTTATGCAGGGTTGCTCAGAAGGTTCTAGTGGGGAAAGTGAAGTGAGAAAAAAGAGAGAGAACTGAGGAAAGGAGAGGTATATTTGAATAGGTTTCTGGACCTGAGAGACTACAGCTGGGTGACTAATTTTAAAAAATGCTTGTTGAATATTTAGTATTAAACCTCCACAAAATCTGTCAAATAATTTATTTAATTGACATTATTTGACCATCTGTAGTGGGAGCCACACTGGAGTGTTTGTAATGAAGGTTTTGGAATCTGACCAGCATTAATGTGCCTGTGATAGCTGGATAATTCTATCCCATTATACTCATTTCCGTGGCTAGCTATAACTATGGTCTTGCTCGATTGCTGCGATGAAGTTAACTTTGAATTCTCTCTCTCCTTTGGCCTTTCCCCTTTGGCAGTTGCAGCGAAGCTGAGCCTTGATTAGAACTGCAGGATGTGATTTGATCTTCAGATGTCTATAAAAGGTTCCGAGCCTGTGAACTCTGTCTCACTTCTGTCCCCAATGGATGAGGCATACCTTACATTGCCATACACTTGGCACCACTTCAGCAAAACGAGCAATATTTCCTTCCAAAATTGCAACATAACACCAGATACAGCAGCAATTCCATTAAATGCCCCTTTACAGTGTCAAATACAGCGTAAGCTTTAAAGCAAAACAGACTTTATATTATTAAGGGAGAAGTACTGTTTCGCTGTTTGAAACTGTAGCTGGAGTTGTGATATGAAGTAAGAATTTTCCTTTATGACTTTTCCCCTTGTCACTGGTGCTGTAGGCTGCAGCCTCACTCCAGCTTTTAAAGAGAACTAATATTTTCCCTGTGAGTTTTGTTCTTTGCCCCTTCACAAACTATTTTTGTTATTTCTGTAGGTGAATAGGTGAATTTTAGCAAAGTCCAGATATTCAGAAGCATGGGGAAGTGTTTTTCCCATCAGATTATAACAATTTCAATATAGGAAAAAACTTAGACCTCATATAGATTTATAGAAATGTAGGACTGTAAGGGACCTCAAGAGGCCATCTAGTCCAGCTGCCTGTGTTGAGGCATGACCATGTATACCTAGACAATCCCTGACAAGTGTTTGTCTAACCTGTTTTTGTAAATCATCAATGATGAGGATTCCACAGCCACCCTTGGAAGTCTATTCCAGTGCTTAACTATCCTTATAGTTAGAAAGCTTTTCCTAATATCTAACCTAAATCTGCTTTGCTGCGGTTTAAGTTTATTACTTCTTGTCCTACATTCATTGCACATGGAGAACAACTGATTGCTGTCCTTTTGATAAAAGGACATATTTGAAGACTGTTATCAGGTCCTCCTACAGTCTCCTTTTCTCAAGACTAAACATGCACAGTTCTTTAACCTTTCCTCATAGGTCAGGTTTTCTAAACCTTTGATCATTTCTGTTGCTCTCGTCTGAAATCTCTCCAGTTTGTCCACATCTTTCTTAAAGCATAGACATAGTACTCCAGCTGAGGCCACATCAGTGCCGAGTAGAGCAGGCTTATTATCTCCTGTGTCTTACATAAGACACTCCTGTTAATACACCCTAGAATGATATTGGTCTTTCCACAACTGCATCATATTGTTGGCTCATATTCAATTTGTGATCCACTATAACCCCCAGATCCTTTTCAGCAGTACTACCACCAATCCAGTTATTCCGCATTTTGTAGTTGTGCACTTGATTTTTTTCTTCAGTTTAGGACTTTGCACTTTTCTTTACTGAATTTCATCTTGTTGTTTTCAGACCAATTCTCTACTTTGTCAAGGTTGTTTTGAATTCTAATTCTGCCCTCCAAAGTGTTAGGAACCCCTCCCAGCTTGGCGTCATCTGCAATTTTTATAAGCATACTCTTCACTCCATTATCCAAATCATTAATGAAAATATTGAATAATACTGGACACAGGACAGATCCTTGTGGGATCCCGCTAGATACACCTCAGTTGGACAGCCAACCATTGATAACTTTCTTTGAGTAGGGTCTTTCAACCAGTTGTGCACCCACATTATAGCAATTTCATATAAACCCCTGTTCAGCAAAGCACTCAAAGCGTATGCGTCACTATAATTATATGCTTAAGGCTCTCTCTTAAACATGGAGTTAACTTTTAGCACATTGTAGTGAGGGGGTGTGGCCTCCCTCTGAGACTGACAAGGAGGGACTGCCATTCAACTTCTGTTGGGCAGAGCCAGGGAAACCACATCCACTATACTGGAAGCAGAGGGGCGGAAAAGGAACGGGAAATATAAAGGGTGGGGCCTACAGCTCAGCGGAGAGACGGTTGCTGGAGGAGAAGGATGTCTCCTGTCTGTGGCTGGAGGGGAAACCCTGCTTTGAGGACTCGCCTGACTCGCCTGTCAACAGTTCGACAACCCAGCCAGTGAGGAGTTGCTTGGGCTGCCACTGGTGACATATCCCAAGGAGGCAGACGACAACCTTTGGCTGCAGGTACACGGGCCCAGGGTTGGAGGAAGTAGCCCAGGGATAGCCGACTTCGGTCTGGCTGTGCTCGTGCATGGGCACCTGTCGGCGTGTTTTGGGTGGAGCTCCGCTGATCCAGTGGCAGAACACCCTACCATTGTTAGGGCCCTGGGCTGGGATGCGGTGGAGTCTCTTCCCCCCTGGCAACCCCACCTCTGGGGTGGCAGCCTCACGCCTGCTGGTGAACCCTCGGTTGTTGCTCACCCCTTACCGTGAGCCCTAGACTATGTTGTTGCTCACCCACTGCCATGAGCCCTAGACTGTGTGGGCGCTCACCTCCGACCAGGGGCTACAGACTGCTTGCCTACCCCATCCTTCCTGAGGGCTGGGCCCAAGGACCATGTACCAGCCCTGTGCTGCCTGGTGCCAGTGACCACGGCACAGCTAAATTCTTGCCTAAAGCTTGCCTTCACAGGTGCGGCAGCAAGGCAGCATGGCCTCCCTCAAAGACTGACAAGGAGGGACAGGTACCCTCTTCTACACATGCTTAAGGCCCATTGACATCAACAGGACTTAAAGCACATATTTAAAGTAAAGCATGTGCTTAAGTGCTTTGCTGAATTGGGCATTGATGCCTGAACGAGAGCTGAGCTCTTTTAAACCTCTGGCTGCTGGGGTTTTTCTGTAGTGTGCCTCATGGTGGTATCTAAATTCTTCCCAGATATAATAAATTAGCTTGGTGAACTCTGTGGTGGACTTCAAGGAGTTTTCTGCCCATTTCCCTACCCTCAGAAAAGCATCTCTACTGAGGGATCAATATGGGATACCACCCGGAGACCAATGGGATGTGTTAAAAAAGACCCCAAAGTTTTGCATCATTTGGATGAGCAGAGATCGATGCTTGCAGTGGAGGAGAACAGAGATCCGGTTAGTGCTTCAAAGTGCTTCCCCATTGTGATCAAGAAAGGTGTGAGTAACACCTTTATTATGAATGGGGCCAGTATAAGTAACCTCATAAGTTTTGTCTCCACTTCGTCACTGAACCACAGCTATTGGAGGACAGTCTCGTAAAATACAAAGACAAAGTTGGGGTGGTGTTAAACGAAAATAGTAATTTTAAAGGAGAAATATTTAAAACAAAATTGGACAAAGCGCTTGAGAATCTAATGTAAGGAAAAATCCTATGCAGGCTGAGGTAAATGACTTATTCATGGATTTGGATTTTAAAATGCGCCTCTCCAGTGTTCAAAGTAGATGCACAACACAATTTAAAAACTATACACAAAGTACAAATTGACTCAGAGTCAACATACAAGACTTTTCTCAGGCCACAAAACCAAGCCCTTCCTTATTATTTCTTTTCAACCACACTCTTCCACCTCCTCAGAAAGTGTCTGGGAAAATAGATATTCCTTGGAATGTGCTTTGAAACTCAGCAAATCAAGCAAAGTCAGATCAGAGAGAAGTGAATTCTAAAACTGCGGGCCATCCTCTGAAATTGCCATGCTGCAGGTTCTCAGGTCAACATATCCAGAGAACCATCACTTTCCTATTCTAGTTTGTTTTCCATTTTTAACTTCTGTGACAGTTTTGATGTCCTCACTATCAATAGAAAATCTGTTTCATACAGTAGGTCTTACTAAAACTGTCTCCACCTCAGTTCACTTGAGGCATCATTTTACCAGTTTGCTCTCTCAAGAAAGGAGCTATCTTTAACCCACCAAGATATCTGCACATCAGATTTTCTCTTTCAAATAAACATGTCAGAGGATTTGATTTATTGCTGGGACACAGGCCTAATTTAGATCAGCACAAGTCAGGTTAACTTAGTTCTGGTGAGTCCCCTCAAAACTTATGCAACCTACTAGCGCAAGTGTGACCAGTTTAACCTGCATGTGAGTCATCTGCATTGGCTCCTCATGCCTTTAAGATGTGTGATGGAGATCCAATTACAGGCCAATTGAAAACTTAACTAACTTAAGCAGGGACAGTCAGAGCAACTTAATTAAGACTGAAATTAATTAATTAGTGAAGCATCCCAAGATTCTTTCAGGGAGCACACAAAAGTGCTCACTGAAGTATCAGGTTTCCACATGAACACACACACACACACACACTTACTAAAGTTGTACATATCAATCAGAAGGAAATAATAGTATTAATGTCTCAGTTGGTCTCCCAAGTCTGTTGGGGTGCTGATGATTCTGAAGTAATATAACTTTCTTCACAATGTTCCCTGACCAAATATGATCACAAAAACCCTTGGCTTTATATATATATATATTATAGGAATGTAATATAAATAGGGAGTATCATCTAATACGTAGAGTGGGGGAATTAGGAGTCAGGACACTTGACTTTTATTCACACCTCTGTTACTAAGTCACCATGTGGCCTTGGTGAAGTCACTTAACAGCTGTTTATCTGAATTTACTCATTTGTAATATGTGGATAAATAATACTTCCCTACTGTATGTTTTCCCATAAACAAAGAAAAGGGTGACAACAAAACAAGAAAGGACAAATGTAAAGCATCCAAGAAAGAGCACAGTATGTGTCTTCTCTATAAAATATTTAATCAGCTCTGACTCACAAAATGGCAGCAATTTCTGCAGGCAAGCTGATCAGAAATTTAAATAGTAGTACAAAGAAAAATTCCTGACAGTTGTAATAGCTACCTACAGCCCATGTCCTTCACAGGGATGCTGTGTGGTATGTAAGAAACATTTTATGTGCTTTGAGATCAAAAGAAAGACAATACAGGTATTATTAATAATTAGGCCTGGATGAATTAGATTTTTGTGAGTAAATGTCAGTTTCATTGTACTCAAACTGACAAAAATATTTCCATAGATGATGATTGAAATTTACAGATAGAGAAAGAAAAAGGTTATTTGAGAACTTAGAGTTTGACGTAAGGATATTGACTTTATGTATCTGGACATGTAATGCTGACAGTTTGTGTTTCAGTGGTTGTAACGCTTTAACATTTTGAATCTCAACATCTGTCATTAAATAAATATTGTCTGACACCCCTGCAATTGTGAACATTTAAGTTGATAAAAATGGAAAAAAAATGCTTAAAAACAAACTTTCATATTAACCTTCAAAATGATAAAAAAAAAAAATTAAAAATTTAATTCTGCCAGGCTTACTAATAATAATGATGGAATTAAACAATAGGATATTCCTACTTCTCCTTTACATTGGAACTGAATTAATCTTTCCCTTAGATCTTCTTGCACAACATCTCATAGGCTGACGACGGACGTAGCTGTACAGCTCAAAACAATAGCTCAAAGGGATGCCTGTTCAAATTGGATGTTACCCAGTTCCATATTTTGGAATTATCTTCCTGTCTTCTCACTGCTGGAGAAATGATAGGCCTGATGCCATTTCTCCATGTCATATTCTTTCAGTACTAGGCTAAGTGACATCTTCCTGAGTTGTCAGATTCAATCTCAACCTGCTCTCTTCGCTGTCATCAGCATCAAGTGCATGAGATTTTTTTTAACTCGTGTAGTCAAAAGAGGGCTGTCCTTTCAAATAGATGTCACAGAGAGGTTCTGATCCCACTTGTATCAGTGTAATATGGCCCTCACCGCAGTAGCATCTGACTATCTAATTTGAATTCAGTTTATGGTGTTATGAAATCAGAATTGGTTCTGATATGTAATCTGCTTTTGAATTATGAAAGGAAGGGAATCTTTTCTACCCCCATGCAAATGAGCTGAGGAGGTTGGGTTTGGATTTGATAAAACTAACTCCCAAACCAGACAGGCTTAGGTCTGAATTCTATTTTATCTGAGCTACCGGCATTCAAGTGGAACCCAGGTGAATGGCCTTTGGTGTTTGCTCAAGTTTACATCTGTGCATTCACTTACCCATTGTTAACACCTACATGCACAGGTGATAGATGCTAACTCCTGTGCAAATAATTGCTTGAATCTGCACATGCAAACCCACCTGGATAATGGGAGACTGACTTGACTATATACAACCAGTATCTGCTTCTGTGAGTTTAACTAAACCTAAACTGAACAGAGGAATATGGGTAAGATTTGCCTTCTAACTTCACATGATTTGTGTGTGATTAAGGCTTGATATTGAATTTCTGAAGTGACAGCATGGGCTCAGGAACATTAGAAATACACAAGGAAGAGAAGAACAGAACCCTGAAGAAATGCTGACAGTCAATACCGAAACTCATTTCACTTGCTCTCTTGGTATAAAGTGGAAGTTTTTTTGGCCATCAGTGATGCTTCAAAAGTTTCTTGAAGTGCTTCCTTACAGAAACATCTGGAGAGAACGTAGCGATTTCATCAACAGTACTCCAGCAATGTTTGTAAAGCTGGTTATCTCCATGGCTCCAGCGTGAGTCATGTAAAAAAGCTCTCGGCATGTCCTGCCTGAGAGCCTTCCCTGATCCCTGTCTGCTAGCTCACACACCAGACTCTATTTCATGGCTTTTCCTCATCTTTCATGGTTTAGCCACATCACAATATCCCTTTACTTGCATGGCAGAAATAACATCTGCAGGAGCTTTCCAATGTCCTGTGACTGAAAGTGAGATACAGCAGGGATTCTGTGTGGGTCTAGCATGCATGTGAGGGTAGCACAAATGACTGCCTTCTCACAGCTTTCACAGCAGGTTATTTTGATTGACATATTTGTAGAGGCTACAGGGTGGATTGTAGATTCAGCTGGTATGTCAAACCAGATGGGAAAATTCCATTGGGTGCACAATGAAGAGAAGAGCGCTGTTGTACTGCTTTCTGTTTTTTTAACGGATGGGAAAGCAAAATATTTCTCCTTACTCTCCCTTTCTTTCTGAGGGTCACCTCCATTTCCCAGGGTGCCCAGGACTGAGAGTCACCTTGTTACTGTCCTGCCTCTTGCGAGAGGGAGAATGGCTTGTGCTTATCTCGTTGTCAGCTCTCTGACACCATCAATCTGTTAGCCTCTGAAACAAACCCCTCTAGGCTATGCCATCCCTTAGTTTGACTTACAGGTTAACAATGGGTGTACCCGAATACCAAGCCCCTTTGAAGCGTTCCCTGTAGCATTCAGTCCCTTATCTATTGAACACTCACAGAATTACCAGATAACCTGCCCCAAAGGAATAGTATACACACCAACATGTTTGATTCAACTCCGAATCAGCTCCTATATAATCATTACAGCGCTGAGATATATTTATAGTGAAAATAATTATATGTTTATTGTAAAAGATTTAAGAGATAGTAGGGATAATGGAAACAGGTTACATATAGAACAAAATTGTAGCACATTTTCTAGAACTTAAACTTAACTAAACCGACCTTCTGTCTAAGGAAGTCTGTCTCACTCCGTTAAAATGTTTCTAGCTAGAGCAGATTGGGATCCTGTTTTCATGAATAGAATTGCACTGCCTGATTTCTTCCTCAGATGCAGGATAAAAGGGTGTCTCTTTGCCTTCCCCTTACATCCCCAAAGTTAATTGTCTGCCCTTAGAGACAGGACAACCCCCTGTGGTTCAGTTCAGTTTCCAGTGTCTTGCCTCCCTGTTGACTTCCCACCCCTTGTTGACTTCATATGTAAATGAAGCTTCCATTGTGTTGAGTTACAATGCTTAATTTATATGTGAACCGAGATAGACAGGTGAATGAACATTGTTTGTCTGGCAGAAACGTGTTGGTCAGCCCTGCCTTGAGTTAGACTTTAGGAACGTATATTTTCATTATACAGCTAACTTTTTACATAGTATCTATACACACATTTCACAAAAATATTAACGAGCCGTGTGATTCTGACTTTTATTTAAGACATCACATGCCATCATTTAGGGACAAATACCATGAACGTAGTGTGCTAGCAGTAGTGAGTTTGTCAGGCCTGTTAGGAGTTGGTGTTACAGGACGGTAAACCCTTTGTCAGCTGGTACCAATGAGCCTCTGTGTCACAGATGGGAAAGCAAAATATTTCTCCTGAATTTCCCTTTCTCTATGAGGGTTGCTTCCATTCCTCCCATCTTCTGATTTTTTTCTTTTTCTTTTCCTTCTGTGTGTGTATTACTTCAATCTTACCCATTCTGTCTCTTCTTACTAACCACCTCTTCTCACAGGCCTGGTCTACACTGGCTATGGAGGTCGACAGAACGCCACTTACGTCGACCCCCTAAAGTATGTGTCTCCACTGGCACATAAGTTCTGCTGATCTAAATCGCAGTAAACGTCAACCTAATAAAACCACTTCCGCAAGCAGCATAGTGCTGAAGTCGAATTCCATGGGTCACATTTGTGTCAGTGTAGGCAGATCGCAATGTAAATCGATGCCATTGGCCTCCGGGAGGTATCCCATAATGTTCTGTTGTGACCGCTCTGGACATCCACACTCTGCTGTAACGTGGCCACATAAACAGGGAATAGCGCCTCCCCTCAAACCCTGGGAAATTTTGAATTCCCATTTACGGTTTGCACAGTGTGGAGGGAGCTTTGTAGCTGAACTGCTCATGGCAACTGCACGGCCCAAATGCGCTCCAGCATGATGTTGACCAGAGGTCTTGGATCTCATTGGTCTGTGGGGCAAAGAGTCTGTTCTGGCTCAGCTCCGAACCAGCAAAAGAAATTTGGATATCTATGAGAAGATATCTCACGGCATGTTGGAGAAGGGGCACAAGAGGGACGCACAGCAGTGCCGCATTAAGATCAAAGGGCTGAGGCAGGCTTATCAGAAAACTAAGGAAGCTAACAGCCGTTCTGGCTCTCAGCCCAAAACATGCCACTTTTACGAGGACCTGCATGCGATTCTTGGTGGTGACCCCACCACTGTGCCACCACGCAATATCGATGCCTCCGCAGAATCCCAGTCCAGAACGAATGCGGAGGACTCTGTGGACAAGGAGGAGGGGGATGAGAAGAACAGGGTGGAGGAGGGCGGGGTATCCATTCTCCCTGAGAGCCAGGACCTGTTCGTTACCCTAGAACAGCCCTGCTACACACAGGACAACGGGACTGATTGAGATGCTGGGGAAGGCACATCTGGTGAGTGTGTGTGGAAAATCTCATTTTTGCGATTATGTTCCCAGTCCAGCTTCATAAAAGGAGTTTGTGTTTTTGAGGGGATGGGCTTCCTGGATGTTGGCAAATTTCAGTGGAGGGTTACTCCCGGAACAGACTATTTATGTGCAGAGGTATGCTCTGAGAATCCTCTGTGGATATCTCAAGGAAACTTTCATGCAGGTAATCTGTAACCCTTTGCAGAAGGTTTCTGGGGAGGGCAGCCTTATTTCTTCCGCCACAATAGGAGACTTTACCCCACCACTCTGCTACATAATGAGCAGGCATCATTGTGGAACACAGCATAGAAGCATAAGGGCCAGACCTGTACCCCGATGCTTGCAGCAAATCTTCCCTTTCTGCCTGTGTTACCCTCAGGAGACTGATATCACACATGGTCACCTAGGGAAGATGGCGCAAGTTTAAAATACCAAACAATACAGTCATTCCGTATTATTTCTCTGCTGTTGCCAGTGTCCCTGGGCGCCTCCCCAAGACAATTCCTAGTACTGGTATTGTTGCTATGGGTGTTATGGGTCAGGATACTGGTTGCCCTATGTTTTCTGCTGCTACACTTCACCCGCAGCATCCTTTAATCTGTTTTGTCCACCTCCTCCCAAACTGGTCTTTGGGATGTTACAGGGGAGCCTGGTGATCCCTCTCCTTGCTCAAGTGTGGATTGTGGATTTTAGTGCTAATGAAAATTCTCCATAATTGATGCAAGGGCCCCTTGCTTACCATGTCTGGAACGCCGACCCATTCGCTATGTACAGAGTGAAATGAGGGTCTGGATTTGTCTTGTGAACATGAAGGGGAGTTCTTTTTACATTGTAACATTTCTTTTACTACTTTGGGTCAGCTAACAATGGCAAACTTGTGCTTTGCTTGTCTTACAGTTAACACTTTCGCCTTCAGCCCCCCTTGCAGAACTCCTGCTGAAAGACTTTCCCAGATTAGGAAGCGGAAAAAAACCCATGGGATGACATATTCAGAGAACTAATGAACGCCTCCGCAGATGCTGACAGAACTCAGAGCCTGGAGGATGCCCTTGTCTGAAAAACTAGACATGGACATGGAATACAGAAGATGAGCACAGAAGCAGGAGCGTGATACGCAGCAGGAGATGTTGCGTATTATGAGGGATCAGTCCGACATGCTGAAGTGTCTGGTAGAGCTCCAGGAAGAGCAGCAGCAGGACAGACTCCTTCTGCAGCCCCTCCAAAATGCTCCACTGCCTACCACTTTATCAGCCCCCACTCCCAAGTGCTCTAGGAGGAGGCTGAGCAGGGTGCAGTACATGTTGCACTCCATACCAGTGGAGGCGAGCAGAAAGATGCAGTGGTCCTTTTAAGAACTGCACACAACCACAGTTGCTTGCACAGTGACACTTTACAATGTTAACTTATCTTATCTTCCTTTCCCCCCCACTGAAATGGGTAACAAATAAAAATTTGTAGCTTAAAAAAATCTGTCTTTATTTATTCATAGTTTGGGCGGGGAAAGAAGGGGAGGGAGCTGCTGGTGTGAGTGTGGGGGATGGGAAAGAAAGGCACCACAGAGACACATTACTGTGGTTCATTGCAGAACTGTTTTTTCAATGCTTTCCATAGGCGAAGCAGTGCGCGGTTGGCTCTGAGCATAGTGCTGGAATCTGGCTGATCAAAATTTGTGGCCAGCCTATCAGCCTCTATGGCCCAACCTCAGGGGAACTCTTCATCCTTTGTTTCATACAAATTATGGAGCACGCAGCATGCAGATATAACTGATGGGATGTTCTTTTCACTGATGTCAAGCCTAGTGAGTAGACATCTCCATCTGGCCTTTAAACACCCAAATGCATATTCCACCACTTTTCTGCACTTGCTGAGCCGGTTATTGAAATGCTCCTTCTCGCTGTCCAGGTGCCCGGTGTAGGGCTTCACTGGCTAAGGGAGAAAGAGGTAGGCAGGATCCCCCAGGATCACTACTGGCATTTCAACATCCCCAATATTTATTTTTTGGTCAGGAAATAAAGTGCCCACCTACATCTTATTGAACAGACCCGAGTTCCTAAAGATGCACGCGTCATGTACCTTTCCAGACCATCCCCCACTGATGTTGGTGAAACGTCCCTTGTGATCCACAAGGGCCTGCAACACCATTGAGAAGTATCCCTTATGGGTTATGCACTCTGTGACAAGGTGGTCAGGTACTAGGATAGGGATGTGTGCGCCATCTATTGCCCTCCTATAGTTTGGGAACTCCATTGCAGCAAACCTGTCCACTACATCCTGCATGTTTCCCAAAGTCACTACCCTTCGTAGCAGAAGTCTATTAATGGCCCCGCACACTTGCATCACAGCAGTTCTAACAGTGGATTTACTGACTCCGAATTGATTCCCAACTGACTGGTAGCAGTCTGGGGTTGCCAGCTTCCACAGAGCGATGGCCACTCGCTTCTCCACTGTCAGAGCTGGTCTCAAGCAAGCATTCACGTGCTTCAGGGCTGGGGACAGCTCCGCGCAAAGTTAAAAGAAAGTGACCTTTCACATACAAAAGTTCTGCAGCCACTGCTCATTATCCCACACCTTCATAACAATGCAATCCCACCAGCCTGTGCTTGTTTCCTGGACCAGAAACGGCGCTCCACGGACTGAAGATGATGTGTGACAACCTGCAGCAAATGGGAATTGTTTTGCTCTATGGCTTTTAGCAGCGTGGCCTCAGTAACATCGCTATTTTCCGTGCTGCGGCTCCTATCTTGCCTTTGAAAATACTGCAGGATAAGCTGTGAGGTATTTGTGATGTTGACACTAATAGTGCAGAGCTGAACGGGCTCCATGCCGCTCCCGCAACGGCGTGTGCGCGGCATAGAAAAATGGCGCAAAAAAGTATTTGCAGTTTGTTTGGAACAAGAAGGAAGGGGGAGGGAGCACGTTGCATCATGGGAGGACGACAAGCTTAGTCTCTGCAGCTAGTTGCACTGTGGGATAGTTACCCACAGTGCACTGCTTTGACTGTCGACCCAAGTGTGGCGAGTGGGATGCAAGAGCCCGACGCAAGGAGCGTGGTGTGATCACGCTCCTGCAACTTCTACAGTTCGGTGGGTGAAAGTTGATTTAAAGTAAATTGACTTCACTCTGCAGTGTGGACATACCCACTGTCTCCTTCACTCTTCCTGTCCTTTCTTTCTCTTCTCTGTCAGGTTCACCTTCAGTGCTGTCATTTTCTTATGACAACAAGAGTTTCAAGTACAGAAACAGTATAGAGACAAATTTGCTTCCATGTTGTGGAGTGGAAAATACTAGATCAAATTAAGAATGAGTAAACCTTCTGGGTTAGAGGTTTGGCAAAGTTCTCAAGCTATTTTGGGAACTTATAAAACTAGTTGAAGTTCACAAACTTTTTTTCTTGTAATTTTAACCCATGTTTTTCCCCCCCAGTGATTCAATTAAGAAACCCAAACAAACATTTTTCAGCTAAAAGGAAGCCTGTGTTGAGTATTAGAGACAAAAGAACCTCCCAAAAGTACAAGTAGTCGCCTTATATTATGGCTTTCAAAACAGCTAAACCTATTATTAAAGTTATGTCTGGACTTGTATTATATTCTCCTGTTCCTGTGCTTGGTCTCAGTCCCAGAGGTAAAATTTTTTAGGAAGTTTGACCACAATCTTTTTGGTTGTTTTTTAGTTATATGAAAGTGAAAAAAAAAATAACCTTTCCCATTGTAATAACTGTTAAGATTCTTTTTGCTCAAGTAATACTAAAAAATGGCTGAACTCTGGAAATTAAAGCTAATGTAAAATCAGACAAAAGCCCTTCTTAAAAAAATAATTATTTAAATACTCGGTTTCATACCAGCTTGGTAGTATTGTTGGAAGCTGTAACAACAACTATAATACTAATGGCTATATTGTCCGTACAGTGGGTACACTTAAAAGTTATTCCATTTCTGTGTCATTTTGATCTCAATTTTAACTTTATAGCACTATTTATCTAAAGAAAGAAATGCTAGAAATGCTCTTCTCCCTCATTTCCATGGCTACTCCACTTTTCTGCACCAAGCAGCAGTATTATTGCCATTTCATGCCTATACATGCCTGTCTATTAGCACATTCAGGGCACCTTACTTTTCAAAAGCAAATGCCACATAGACTGTGGCACTAGTCCCTTGAGCAGAGCTTCAAAGTCAGATCTGGCAACTAATGACAGAGAGAGAGACAGACTGTGTATAAATCATGGGGGAGAACACAACACCCATGATCTGCTTGGACACAGTAATACCAAAAAGGAGAGTGGTTAAAATATTGTGCGTCGGGGAAGGGATTGGTCAAAATATATGCAGCTTTTTTTGGCCACAGACTAAATAGAAAGACTTTGTTTATATTGCTTTTGGCAAGAGGATGGGGGAAGTACACAATATGCGGAGGTCTGTCAACCCATAATAAAGATTCCAAGGCCAGAAGGGACCGTTGTGGTCATCTAGTCCAGTGATTCTCAAATTTTTTAAATGGAGCCCTCCCGTGGACTTTGAACTGGACTAACAATCGCGCTCCCTCCTTCTCCCGAGTTGCGTCCCCTCCTTTCCCCCTTCTGAAAGGGGGGGCCCTTTCAGAAAAAAACAGGGGGGGGCGCTTTCCATGCTGTAGGCCCTGTTTTTTTCCTGAAAGGGGGGAGGTTCAGGGAAGAGGGGCTGATTGTTAGGGGGTACTTCCCATGCTGTAGGTCCTAACAATCATGCCCCCTCTTTCCCTGAGCCCCCTCCTTTCAGGAAAAAAACAGGGCCTACAGTGCAGGAAGCAGGAAGCACGGCAGCGGCAATGCGGGGAGCAGCGAGCACTGGCAGCAGTGGAGGAAGCGGCGGCAGCAGCTGCAGCAGCGCAAAGACAGCAGCGCCAAGACCGTCTCCACCAAGACCATCTCTGGGGAGCGTGGAGCTGGACCGGTTCTGTCCCCTGCTTCGCACCCCCCCATGATCCATCTCACGCCTCCCCAAGGGGGCCCGCCCCCCGCTTTGATCTAGTCTAACCTCCTGGTTACAGGGCCGTCCAATCCGGCCCGGTCGCTGCGATCCTTCCTCAGGTCTAGACTCCGGGGAAGGCCACAGCGCCTTCCTAAATGGGGGAATAGCGTCTGCGGACAAGTCGTAGTCCAGCCCTCAGGCAGGGCAGGCGAGCAAGCAGTGGATCCGCTCTCTGGAGTGGTAGGGAGGAAGAGGCTCTCCCGGGGTGGCTAGGGAAGGTGGGGGAGGGGGACGCAGGCCCACCCGTCTCCACTGCGTCCCAGCCCAGGGCCCTAGTAGTGGCAAAGAAGTTGCCACTCAGTCGGTGGGGCTCCTGCCGCAACACGCCGACGGGGCTTGCCCCTGTCCCAGCCACTGACTATGGCTGTCCCTGGGCCACTTCCTCCCCATATCCCCAGGTACCTGGTTCGTCTGGGTCCTCGGGGTTGCTGAGGTGCTTGGTCTGGGGTAGGCCCGCCAGTCCCTCCTCGTCCACAGGGGGCAAGGCGGGGAGCTCCTTGGTGAGGGACAGCTCCTCTAGGTCACAGGGCGTGGGGAATGGCTTGGCCTCAGGCAGCTCTTCCAGGTCCTGTCCTGTCTCTGGGGCTCAGCGTCAGGCAGCTCCTCCAGGTCCCGTCCGGCCTCAGGGGGTATATCTCATCCGGGTTGCTCAGGGGTCGCGGTACAGTCCCAGGGATCGGATGGCTCAGGCCACTCACTGGGGCCAGGTGGCCTGGTCCAGCTACGAGAAGGCCCTACCCAGTCTCTCGGTCCGGTCTGGTCCGGTCCGGGGATGGTCAGAGTCTCTGCTCTGGGAGGCAAGCTTCTCTTGTATCGGCCTGGCTCCACTCTGGCCTAGGACTCAGCTGGCGGGGCAGTACATCTGCCTCCGGCAGCAGTCTCTCCCAGACTGAGCTCTGGGGCCTGTCTCTTATACTGCCCCTTCCTGTAGGGGACCCGCCCCGCTGTCGCTGATTGGGCTGGCCGGGCGGTCCTATCACTGCCCGGCCTTTTGGTTGCCAGGCATACTGGCCTGCCTGCCCTATCACAGCCCGGCCTCTCTGTTTCCAGGCAGACTTGTCTGCTGGGCCTGCTTCGGTCCAGCTAGGCCGCTGCGGCCCTTCCTCGGGTCCAGACTCCGGGGAAGGCGCTGGCCTTCCTACACTCCTGTATAACATAGGTCATAGAATTTCCACAAAATAATTCCTAGGGCATATCTTTTAAAAACAGATCCAACCTTGATTTTAAAATTGTCAGTACTGGAGACTCCACCAAGACCCAGAGTAAATTGTTCCAATGGTTAATTACCCTTACTGACAAAAATTTATGCCTTATTTCCAGTCTGAATTTTTCTAGTTTCAACTTCAAGCTACTGGATTGTGTTATAAATTTTTTCTGCTAGATTGAAGAGCACATTATTAAATATTTGTTCCTCAAGTAGATACTTAGAAACTGTAATCAAGTAATCTCTTAACCATCTCTTTGTTAAGCTAAATAGAGTGTGCTCTTTGAGTCTATCACTATAAGGCATGTTTTCCAATCCTTTAATCATTCTTGTGACTCTTCTAGGAATCATCTTCCATTTATCAATCTCCTTGAATTGTGGGCACAAGATCTGGACACAGTATTCCAGCAGCGGTCGTACTATGGCCAAATACAGAAGTAAAATAACTTCTCTATTCCTATTCAAGATTCCCCTGTTTATGCATCCCAGGATCGAATTAGCTCTTTTGGTCACAGCATCACATTTGGGATCTCATGTTCAGCTGATTATCCATCATGACCCCCAAATCTTTTTCAGAGTCACTGCTTCCCAGGATAAAGTCCTCTCTTCTGGCAATATGGGCTATGTGCTTTGTTCCTAGACAAATACATTTAGCCATATTAAAATGAATATTTTTTGCTTTGGCCCAGTTTACCAAGCGATCCAGGTTGCTTTGAAGCAGTGACATGTTTTCTTCATTATTTACTACTCCCCCAATCTGTGTGTCACCTGCAAATTTATCAGTGATGGTTTTATGTTTTCTTCCAGGTCATTGATAAAAAATGTTCAATAGCATAGGTCCAAGAACCCTGTTCCTGTGGGGCCCCACTGGAAACAATTGCCTATTTACAATTACATTTTGAGTCCTATCAATTTGTCAGTTTTTAATCCATTTAATATGTGCCATGTTAATTTTACATCAGTCTGGTTTTTATAATCAAACTGTTGCATGGTACCAAATCAAATGCCTTTCAGAAGTCTAAGTACATTACATCAACACTACTACCTTTATCAAACAAACTTATAATCTCATCAAATAAAACATCAAGTTAGTTTGACAGGATCTATTTTTCATAAACCTATCTTGATTTGCAATAATTAGATTACCCTCCTTTAATTTTTTATTAATTGATTCCCATATCAGCTGATCTTTTATCTTGCCCGGGATTGTTGTCAGTCTGACAGGCCCGTTATTAGCCAGGTCATCCCATTCACCCTTTTAAAAATTGGCACAATATTATCATTCTTCCAGTCTTCTGGAGTCCCCCAGTGCTCCAAGACTTATTAAAAATTAACAGTCCAGTGAACTCCTCAGCCAGTTCTTTTAAATCTCTTGGATGCAAATGATCTGGACCTGCTGATTTAAAAATGTCTAACTTTAGTAGCTTCTGTTTCACATCTCCCAGAGATACTAGTAGAATGAGAAGAATGTAATCACCATATGAGATGCTAACGTTTATTTTCCCCCCAAATACGGAACAGAAATATTTACTGAATACGTCTGCCTTTTCTGCATTATTATTGATAATTCTACCATTTCCATCTAGTAATGGATCATAGCTCCGACCTCCTTGACCACAGCTAAGCCAAAAGGGCTGTGTTTAAATCATTAAAGAGTTCATGAGACTGACTGCATTTGCCCCGAGCACTCTATTCACTCAAGGACTTCCTCCCCAGAACAAGCCCTCTTTACCTCTTTCCATCTTCTCCCATTCCCTTAGGTTGATTCTTGGCTACTCCAACTACATCCCCTCAAACTCACATTCAACTCTTGCTCCCTTTCAAATTGCCTACTAACCAGTGGTGAGTGGGGACAACATTCAAAGACTCCTTTGAAAAGTAGGATCCTCAGGCAGACTGAGTTCAAACATTGTCTGAATTGTACTTCATGTGCAGAACACTTTGTATAACAATTTGGGATTCAATGTTATTTACTGTATTGGTTATATTTTCCCATTATGCTGCAGTGCAAGTAGTGCTTTGCATTTTGCTATTTCAGCATAGCTTTTACTAGGCACGGGCATAGGGGGGTAGAATGAGGGGGTAAAATGAGGGGGTAAAATGGGGGGTAGAATGAGAAGTGCCTCTATCTTTTGTATCAAAAAACAGATGTATGTCTTCATCTGATGATCATTCTTTAAGTGTCTTGCCCACAGGATTGTTGTTATCACAGCCCCACATTGTTTGGTGACTATTGAAACCACCAATGTATATAGCTGGGTGATTGGACAATGGGGGAGAAGGTGGTGGAATTTTGTGGTTTATACACATTATCTATTATCTTGCCGATTCTTATCAATATGGTGAAGATTCCAGAGTTACTCCAGCATGTCATAATCCTTAATGTCATTCTTTATGTATGTTGCAAGTCTGTTTCAGGTGACAGAGAGAGGTGACGAGATCGTAGCTGGCAATATGACAGTCTGATTTTTGGGTGTCATATTTGATATGAGATTTTTGCAGGACAATGACCATCTCCTTTTCCTCACCAAAGACTAGCTCAAAATGCCTTCAGGACAATTCTTGGAAATTTTCCACATAGCCATCATCAAATGGTGATAATCCACATTGGAACTGAACTCCTAGTGTTTTATGTCTTTGCCTAAATTGCGGTGGAATTTTTGAAAGGCAAATTGTCCAAGATTCACAAAGACAATTAAGGCTACCATCAATGTGGTTTCACCAAAGCTCAAAAATATCTATCCGTTCACCAGACTCAGATGAATAGCTGCAAGAAAAAAAACATCCTTCATGATCCATGCTGGAAACCAGAAACAAAAAGCTGCTGAAGCGGTACCAAATGTCTGGTGACCTGAACACTGCAACCTCCCTAGCAGAATCACTGAGTTTAGTATGCCATCAAAGATGGATTGAGACAGTTGAAGAGAGAGACTTTACTCACTCCAGACATGAAGCTTGGCTTTAGTGAGCCAGCTTGGGGATGAAAACCCAATGAAACATTGAAACCCTGAAGTTTCAGCTGATGCAATCTCAAGACTGCTTCTTATGACCTCAGAAGCACCAGGGGACACGTTTATTAAGTGCAAAATCTGCAGAAAGCTCCAACAATAGTCAGCTCCTTACCTGCCTCCTCTTCCCTATCACCGTCCTTCATGGTCAAGAAGTTAAATAAGGCTCCTTCATTCACAAAATCTGGGAAAGCTACAGGACCTGACAGTGTCTTTCCAGAATTTCTTAAAAACCAGGGAGCTAAGGAATGGAAATGGCTGGCAGCCTCTGTTCTCCAAAAACTGTTCCTCAGGATTCTTCTTGAGCATCTTGCGTGAGGTAATTACCACTGCCAAACCCAGGAAGCCAAGCAGAAATCCTTTATTGTACTAGCCTATATCACTCCTTTGCATGCCAGACAAGCTTATGGAAAGAATATTACAGGCGAGGATCATGCTGCTTGTGGAAACAACGTTATTGAACGAACAAGTAGGGCTTCTGACTGGGTTGCAGCTGCACCAACCAAGCATTGACCTGAACTGGGGTGGGATTCCAGCAAAAATGCAAGACTGTGGCAGCTTTCTCACCTGTATCTGCCAGCTGTGACATCATTTTTGGAGAGAGGGCTGCTCCTTCTGAAAGCCAGCAACATTATCCCATGCAAGGCAATGATAAAGTTCTTCTGGGAATTTCTGACCAGTTGTAGATTTTGTGTTTTCCTTGGTGACCAGGTCAGCAGGCCCACATTCTCTATTATGGCCTACCACGGGCACCTGTCCTAGCACCCATCCTGTTTAATATTTACACCAGCAACCTTCCTCAGACATCATTATGGAATTTTGTTTATACCGATGATGTTGCTTCAAGCACAGCATTTACCTACCATAGAACAACTCTTAATCCCAGTGCAACATCAGATTGAAGCCTCACATAACATAGCATTAAAACATTTACCCCCACACTCCCACCCCAGAAGGAGTAAGGTGCCCTTTACTCTCTTGTGTCAGTTACTCATAATGCAGGCTGTAGCACAGGTAAGAAAGCAGTTTCCACAGAGCCACTATATAATGTCTCCCTGTGCAGGTGGGTGGGATGGGGAGGGGAGGGAATGGAACCAAGGCTCTATCTCCCTATCAGCTAGCTAGTGTAATTGTGCCAGGGGAAGTAGGTTACACCAGATATTAGCCTGATGGAGGGTCTGTTCCCTCTCAGACCAGGTGGAAGACCAATCACAATGTGACGGCTGAACTGTTCCAGGGGAATTACAATAATGCACTGATCCTTGCTAACGGCTTTTGGTTAAAAACAAGATTCAGCCCCCAAAAATCAACACTTGAAAAATGAGAATGTAGATTGAGATTTTCAAAGGATCCCAATGCAATTAGGCACCTAAATCCTATTAGTAGGGGTTGGGCCATAACTCCTTCAGTCTTTTGAAAATCCCAGCTATGATGTTGCAAATAAACTGTTTATTTAATATCACAGCAAGGGTCTATCTAGGAAGTTTCCAATATAAAGAACTTCCTCTGTTTTCAAAATTTTCAAAAGATTTCAAAATAGAACTAGATTCTCTCTGTGTCTTTCTGTTTCTGCAGCTTTTACAAGCTCCACAGGAGGGCGTCTTTACCTATATTTAAATACCACACCTATGCATCTAAGCAATATTAATTAAGTGCCAATTTTGCCTTGTTTGCAAAAGGATGGAGGCTTAAACTGGGTTCAAGATACCTCAGTTAAAGTGGCTCAGGTTTAGAATCCTCTCTTGTGGCAGGCTGGCTTTGGAAACAACAGTCAGGCATATACAGTAGCGCCATGAGTCTGCATGGCATTTTATAAAGATGTAAGAAGATAAATTCCATGCCCCTGAAATTTACAATCTAGACTGAGAAATTACAAAGGATGTTGGGGGAAGAAAGAGATGCAACATGAAAGCAAAGTTATAAAGCTATGTGTGGTGCCTATCTAGGTACTTGTAAGGTTGTAGTTTAGATCATTTTTTTTTAATTTATACATTTTGTTTAACTCTTATCATGAGCTAATTTAAAGATAACAATAAAAGATCATGAGTTGAGATATAAGAGCAGGGGTTGATGGGTACTGGTAGAAGGCCAGCTGAGATAAGTTAGTTCTGGGTCATAACTTGAAGAAGGAAAGCGAAGTGGCTAACTGCACTGGATCAGCTTTCTGAGCTACAAGTAGGAAAGTAGTGAAAGTTGCAGGAAGAGACTGGTGCACATGGCAGCTCATAAGGCATGACTCCTCAAACAGAGAGACGAGATGTAATTAAGGGAAGAGCTGTGTAGAGCTTTAGAAGTCAGAATGATGTGCTCAAAAAAGAGACATGAAACTAGTTGAGGGATCCAAGAATGTGGGATTTGGTTGGAGTGAGGGAAACAAGGACAATAACTTTAACTACTGTAGTCTACTGAATAGACTGGAAAGGGAAGAGATGATAGATGGGAAGGCCTGCTAAGACCTTAAAGCATGAAATGGAGACTGATTGAGAATCTCAGGGGTGGAGCTTGCTAGAGAATGGAGTTAGGGAAAATGGGAATCTGATGAAACAATTGCATCTGTTCTGTTTAAAAGATGACATTCCTAAGGGAGAAGGCTTGAAGAATGTACAACTCCTTTCCAGTAGATCTATGGATGGAGATAAATCTGACTGCCTTTGGGATGAAATCCATGACCCACCTCTTTACCAAAGTTTCCCCATAACATTACTAATGCTTACGTTGTTATTGTTGTTTGTTATTATTCATAATAATAATAGAAAGTAGAAAAATCCACTAATCTACTAATAATCCACTAAACCAAGCATGTGCTTGGAATGGTGTAGAAAAGGATAAGAAGGTTAGATGGATCACATAAAAGACTAGACTCAACAAAAGTTTTCAAAATGGGGTCATTTAAAAATTCTCCTAAATCAAACTAAGAAGTGTAAACTTTACGTGTAAAGGCTCAGAAAATTCATTCTATCTTTGAAGAATAAGTTCTGTAAATTGTGGGAGGATGCATTATATAATCCATAAAGAACAAAGATGTTCATTCCCTGTTCTCAGTGCACATATCAATGTAACCTTAACTTCAGAGCAGGTGTGGTAGCTCTGTAAGACTGAACAGCTTTCTCAAACTCCATCTAGGCTGGAGTAAAACTCAGAGAGCCCAGTTGTATGGCTGATTCCAACAACCAAGCGTAGCTTCTGTTTTATCATCCTGCTCTGGCTGCCAAGAAGTTCCTTCTTCAGAGTGTTCTTTTGTACGCTCTGATAAGTAACCAGAACAGAAATGGTATTTCTTTCCCTAAAAGGCCTCTCCTCTATCCTTTCTCATTTCCCCACCTGCAGCCATTTTTCTGATAGGCAATTCTCCTTTAGCTGTTTTCTGTCAGATCAGGTTTTGCTGGATGCCCCTGAGACTAGCATAACCCCTGCCCCATGCTGATGGATTGAATAAAGCCACTAATCGTTAAGTGAAAGTTATACCAGACAATGTTGGGAGTGAAAGGCAGGAGAGGGAAGACAATTTTCTGACTCTAGAACTTGGCAGATTTCACAACAAAACAGCTGGCGGCGAGACATGGGTGCTGATGGAATACATTAATTACTGTCGTCAAGGTTTTAGACACACTTGCAAATTGCTGGTAATACCGGCACGCTGGATTATCAGAAATATTGTCTGGAAAAAAAACATTAGAAAGAAGTGTCTGAATCAGGCCCATACATAAGCTATAGAGGCAACCCCAGCTGCTGTGGTCTGTGCATTCCTCGGCCTCTCTGTTAGTCCACAGTCTCCACACAACACACATACACTTGTTCTGACCATACTGAGTCCGCTTGGGGCCCCTTTCAGTCTCTATTATTGTAATTACGTAGCAACAAAGTATACTAGATGCCTCACAGGCACATAAAATACCCTGAATTGCTTACAACCCAAAGGTAGACATGGTGCAGTTAGTAAAAGCAACAAACAATGGGAGGGTAGCAATGGGTTGGGAAGACAAGGGTTATTATCATTAGATCATATGGTTTCTTAGGTTTGTTATGGGCCCTTCTTGCTCACTGTGATCTAGCTGTCCACACACACTGTACAGGTTTTTACGAAACCAATAAACTACATCGTCAATATGTGTATTCCGTATGTTTCCTCCAATCCAGTAATGCCTTCATTGTCACTTGGGCCTGATTCCATTTCAATGGGACTTTAGGTGCTTTTGAAAATCCCACTAGGCACCTAGCTGCTTCTTTAGGTGCCTAAATACCTTTAAAAATCTGGCGCTAAGGGCTAGATTCACAAAGTGAGTTAGGTGCCTAGAATGGCAGGTAGGCACCTAAATCCCAGAATCAGGACCCATTGGGATTCATATACCCATACTCGGCTGCCGCTAAACCCTGTAGGCACCTAGAATTGCTTGGCTCTTAAATTTTTGCAGTAGAAGTTCTCTGCACAGTGGCAGTTCACTCTAGGCATCCAGATGCCTAAGACCCAGAGAAATGCATGAACCAGGGAGAGATAGGCATTTCTCTACCTAATTTTCCAGCTGGCTCAATCTGGTACGCATGCTCAGAGTTCACCTACCAGATCAGACCCCCTACAAAATACCTCTCTCCTTACTTTTAGCCTAGTAGTTAGGGTACTTACCTGGGAGGTGAGACCCCTGGTTCAAGTCCCCACTCTCCCTGAGGGGCAAAAGGGCCCTTCCACTTCTCAGGTGATGCCCCAGCCACTGGGCTAGGGGGTATTCTGATGCGGGGCTCCTCCAGGCTCTGCTGTTGCATGTGTTCTATTGGAGGAAGTGGGATAGGAGTCCTGAGTCCCATACTTGTCTGCCTATCTTTAAGTGCAGGGGAGAGTGACATACATCATTCTTTCCCAGACAGTAGATAGGAACTTGCTGAGGGTGGGGGCAGTTCATAGGTTTAAAGTGCAGGACTAGCATGCCTCCACCAGCCCAGGGACTGGCTTTCTCCTGAGATAAGCCATTCCTTTCCTACCTGCACCTGCCACTTGACGTGGGCTGGGAATTGAGACATAGATCAGCCCATAGCTCTCAAACCAGTCATTAAGAGAAAAAGCAATTGACCTTTTTTGCTTGCATTAACTTTGCCCAGTTGAGCTCCACTGGTGAAGTGTTTATTTAGAAAGCGATTCTGTCACAGCGACCAGACCAAAGAGACAAAATAATGTCATTAATATTCTTTGTTTTGGTTGGAGGAAAAGTACTCTGAACCTATAACAAATACCTCCTTGTTAGCAAATAGAAAGGTATAATTAAGACAGCCTTTCCAGTTGTTTTAACAAGATTTTGGCTTCCTCCACCCGCCTCTCCCCCCATTTTTAATGAGATACCAATTTCCTCCCTTCTTGTTCGCAGATGCCTTTCCAATAAAAGAGACATCTTTGATTTTCATTTTAACATGAATTCTCAATCTTAATTTATTTGTCTGCAGTCCACCCACCACACTCTTTATGTGCTAAACGGCTGTTAATTGCTGAAAAATTAACAAGGTGTTTAATGCCAAAAAAAAAAAGGGGGGGGGCAGGTTTAAAATAATCTTTTTCTTGATAGGTGGAGAGACTCATATTTTTCTCACTTTCCCAAAGCGCAGCTATTTCTAGGCAGGCATAGCAACAAAGGGAACCTTTCTGCAATCTCACCTATGTCCCCTCCTCCCCTCCAATAAATCAGAAAGAAACCCTGCACTCTCCTTTTGTAAAATTGAGTCTAGGCCAGTTTATTTTAATTGCAGAAACGCTGTCAGTTTGTGAGCAGCCAAGCAGGCCTTGAAAGATTTGTAGGTGTTGAAGGCATGAAGAGAGGGACCTTTCTCAGTGCAGCTGATTCTGTACAGCCAGTCCCTCCTTTGGGGCTTGGAGAGATGCCGCCTTGGCAGGTTTGGGCAGTAAAGGATTTATGAAAAGTTATTTTTATTTCATTTAAATAGCTTTTTAAGACGTGCAAAAATCCTGGAGCTTAGCACTGAGGTAAGATCACCCCGGGGCAAAGAATCGGCACCTTATTTATTATTTTGCATCTCTGCTAGGCACGCCGGATTTTCTGTAGGTTTGGCTTTTCAGTTCCTGCTATTATCTGAGAGATGCCATCTTGGACTGTGATCTCACTAGCTCTTATCTAAGCAAAGCTGGGCTTGGGTCAGGATTTGGATGGTTGACTCATTGCCAAGAGAACGGTGCTGCAGGAAGTGGGATAGTGATTGGGTAAGATGGGCTGTGTGGCAGCACTGATTCCAATGCCCTTGGAGAATGCTGTGCTGTAGGAAGTGGTGTGTGTGATTTGGGAGGGGGCACTCTCCACCCTGTGAGGTTGGTAAATAAACATCATTACCCCTATTTTACAGAGGGGAAGACTGAGGTACAAAGAAGGAAGTGACTTGCACCCACTGGATCAGCTAATCTCAGACACTGGAAAAGACAATTTTACCCCATATGCTTCCACGAAAGTCATTTGCTAAGTGAGCCCTTTCTCCTTTGATATGCTTCAGTTATCACAAGTTATTAGGCTCAGTACATGAGTAAATGGGTGAAATTCTATGTCCTGTGTTATGCAAATCAGGCTAGATCATCTAATGTGTCCCTCTCGCCTTAAAAATCTAGGCTCAGTACATGAGTAAATGGGTGAAATTCTATGTCCTGTGTTATGCAAATCAGGCTAGATCATCTAATGTGTCCCTCTCGCCTTAAAAATCTTTGCAGTTCCATCAACCTCCCAACAGGTTTCTCTTTAAAACTAAGTTTGATTCAAATTTAGAGATGGGCTGGATACAAAAGCCCAGATCAAAACAATCCCTAACCTTGGAGATATTTGGAACCCGAACTCTTTAATAAAGTGTCAAAAATGCCAGATCTGAACAACCCCAAATCATGACCGTTACAAAAATGCATCCAGATCTGATGTTGTGGGTGTGTCTGGTTGGGTTGTGTGTAAGGCTACCACAATGTCAGGTGGGTGGACTTGGGACACTGGCTCCTAGAATTGCTTTTCTGGGTCATAGCCCTCCCCGTCGATAAGGTTCCAGCGAGAGCCACGGTTGATTTTTGGGTCCAGTATCTCATGGACCTCGTACTCATCATGTCCTTGGATTCACACCAGAGGGGGTGGTGGTTGGTCCTGGTGAACGAAGAGTTTGTCAACATAAGGTTTTAGCCAGGATGTGTGGAACACTGGGTGGATTTTGAAGAATCTGAGTAATTGGAGTCCCATGCTCACCGAGCTGATTACCTAGCTGATGAAATATGGCCTGAGGTATCGCTAACCCAGTTTGAACATGGCTGGGTGGTTGCGGAGGTGTTGGGCTGACAGTCACACTTTCTGCACAGTGGTGAATGCTGGGCCTTCTTGGTGTCAGCAGTCAGCATACCACTTGTAATCTTCCTTGGCCTTGTCCAGATGTGCTTTGAGTTCTTCTTGGACCTCATGGATCTAGCACACCCAATCAGTGACTGCAGGATTGGTGGAGGTGACAGGTACAGCTGGGTGGAGATAGGGGTGGAAGCACAGAAAAAACTCTGGCCAGGGGAAACATAATTGGCATTGTTGTAAGCAAATTGTGTTTGGGGTAGGAGGCTTGACCAGTTTTCCTGGTGGAAATTCATGAAGCTGCTCAAGTATTGTTCTAATGGTTGGTTTGGTCATTTGGACTGGCTGTCAGTGTGTGGATAACAGGTGGTGGATGTGTGAGCATGGACCTCGAGTAATCAGCGGGTTTTGCACCAAAGCCACAACACAAACCGTGCCCGCCCACATCAGTTGTGACTTGCTCCAGGAGTCCATGGAGATGGATGACATGAATCACCAGGAGCTGGGCCATTTCTTCTGCGGAGGCCAGTTGCGCAATGGGGAGGAAGTGAGCCATTTTTGTCAATTGGTTGACCAAGGCGATGACTACAGTGTGCCCATTAGATACAGGGTGCTCAACTATGAAGTCCAGTGTAATGGCTGCTCAGGGTCTGCATGGGATCTCAGAAGGCATTAGGGTACCAAAGGGCTATAAGCGTGGCATCTTGGGGTGGGCTCATGTCTCACATGAGTGGATTGTTGTGTGCATGTGTGGCCACCAGAGGAGTGGGTGGCCAAATGGAGAGTCTTGAGGTGACTTTGATGGCCTGTTAATGGTGAGTCATGACAGAACCATTGTACCTCTAACTGAGGGGGTCCTGGCAGAACATACAAGTGGCCCTGATGTACAGCAAGACATCCTGGACCTGGTGTTGCCCCTGGCTTATTGCCTCAAGTTCCTTGGGAGGTGGCGGCTTCCCTGAGCAGATCAGTGATATGTGGTCCTGGGGAACAGTGGGGTCCAGGAAGTTCTGGGGCTTGAGAATGCCTAGGGGCTTAGTGGCAGGGAGGCATTTGGCTGGCAAGATATTCCCCTTTTCTGGACAAGACATCAGAGGTCTTGTTCTGAGCTCCCTGGTGGTATGTAATGGAGAAATTGAAGTGTCTGAGGAACAAGGCCCAGTAAAGCTGCCTCTTGTTCAGCATGTTGGCTTGATCCGGATACTGTAAGCTTTTACAATCCATGTAAACCTGCACAGGGTATGAAGCACCCTCCAGATAGTAGTGCCACTCTTCGAAGGCTGCTTGGACACTGGTGATTACATTCTGCCTTTCTAAATTCCCTCTGTATGTTCAGCTGGATATAGTATTCTTCACTCCCTGCCCTAAAATGCTGCATATAGTTGCTTTGTACTGTCAAATAGTTTCCATGTTTGCCCTTGCAGTGAATGTGCTTTGTTTACGGATGGAGCTGTGACAATTTGCGAATCTGTATAGTTTATAAATTCTGTATAATTTATTAATTCTATGTGAGATTATGAATTCTCTGTATGTATCTTCACCCAGCTACGGACTCCATTTTGAAGATACAGTCTTTTGTCTTCTGTTGTCCGTTCACCTCCATGCTGGACAGAAACTCTAACAGGGGTAGTGGCAAAGACCTAAAATAAAGGTAATTAAATCTTGGTGGTCCTTTGTTCAAGAAGGAAGTACTCTAGACAAAGGGCTATCCACTGCCTGGTGGAACTGGTTTGTCAAGGGAGAGGTCACCTGGCAATGACGTCACTTGCTAGGACTCTGTGGTCACCTGCTGATAAAGGGCAGAAGCTCCTCTATTTGGTCTCTCTCTTCAGCTATTTTTCATTAGCTTAAGAAGAGGCAAGCTGCTCCAGGATCCTGACGAGGCAAGTCGAGGGGGGAACACTGCCTACCTATCTATCTCAACACAGACGGTCCCCCATGGACTCCACAGGGAAGGGCCATCTCATCAGAGAGGCTAAAGGATGATTGGCCATGGAGACTGAATTCTCTTCTGACACACAGAGGAGGGATCTATCATGGTCACTGCATAAGTACATGGGCAGGACAGTGTTTGGGAAGCTTTGAGGCCTTCAGTCTCAATGACTTTTCAGCACCTCCACTAACATGTCAACAAAACAATAGGCATTTTCATACGGCAAAATGCAAAGTCATACATATAGGAACAGTCAGTGCATGTTATGCAGGATAGAGGACTGTATGCTGGAGAGCAATGACTCTGAAAAAAGGTTTAGGACAAACAACAGGAGTTGCTAGTGTGATGCTGTGGCTAAGAGTATCCTTGGAAGTATAAATAGGGGATACTGAATGGCAATACTGAAATATTGTGTCCAATTCTGGTGTCTACACTTCAAAAAGGATACTGAAAAATTGGGAAAGGCTCAGAAAAGAGCTACCAGAATGACTGGAAGTCTGGAAAACCTGTTTTAGCGTGAGCAGCTGAAAAATCTCACTATTTTGAATTTATCTAAGAGAGAGCTAAGAAGTTGCTTGAAAATATCTGGGAGTAGGGTTCTTTAATCTAGCAGAGAAAGGCGCAACAAGATTCAATGGCTGGGAGTTCAAGTCAGCAAAAATCAAACTGCAAAATGTTAACCGTGATGGGTAATTAACCTTTGGAACAGATTACCATGGGCTGTGGTAAATTCTTCATCACTTAGAGGCTTTAAATCAAGATTCCATGTATTTCTAGAAGACTTGCTTTAGTTCAGCCACAAGTTGATCATAAATGTTCCCTGCTGGGCTCTATAAATCTATACGAGCCATCTACAAGTACTTGAAGGATGTAAACACCAAAAAGGGAGAAGTATTATAGTATGAATAATGAGATAAATATGAGGAAAGGAAAATTTATGTGGGCTATCAAGAAAAAAAACAAACCCCAAACCTCCTGACAGTGACATCCACTGGCTATGGAGCAGTCTCCCAGGACAAAGCCAATTCTTGAGTAATTTAAAACATTGCTGGATAAGGTACTGTTAATATGCAAAAGGGAAAATTCCTGCACTGGTCCCAATGGAGTGTGGGAATGATGGACTTTTCAACTTCTAATTTCTATGATTTTATTACCATGTGCAGGATCTGGAAAATACCAGAGAAGAGCTAGCTCAGAGGGAACTTTCCTGCTGACGTGTGAACACCACCAGGTTGGGTGCATGTTCTTGTTAACCCTTCTAAATAGCCCGGGAGTTAGTACCTCCTATTCCCCCAGTACATCTCTGAATGCTACGGATCACAGACTGCTAAAGCAGTGTGAGAGGCTGATTAGCTGATCACTCTCTCAGCCTATCAGTACCCGAGACTACAAGGCACAGTTGGGAAGCTGACATATCCAGCTACTCTTGAGTATCCAACCCAAGTTCTCAGGGCTGTCGCTAAAGATGACAATATAAAGGGCTTCAGAGTGTAGGCCCATACAGCCTTTAAATAACATATGCTTCTACATTTAACCATATGTATTACATGGAACAGGTACTGGACAGATCAAAATAACCTAGTAGCATGGCCAGTACAGTGATTGGGATGGGCTGTACCCAAAGGGTGAATGGGCGGGGGCTTAGCATCCACTAAGATTTATGGCTAAAGCCTGATATTTCCCAAGAGTTTTGGAAGAGGAAGACACACATAAAGTATACAGAATTGAAACATCATCTCTGTAAAGGGGCTCTAGCCACCCGTGTCTCTGGGCTGTTTCCCAGCAGGTTGTATTACTTTGTTGTGCTTCTCTGGAAGCATTGCGAAAGATCAGGCTCTTCATTAACAGTTAATTAAAGCGTCGTGGCCCTTCCTTCCCATCAGGGGTCACCTTCATTGCTGATTTAGTTAAAGGGATTCTCTCAAGTCGTTTAGGTCTGTAATGTGACTAATCTTTACAGCTGCGTCTTCTAACAGGAAATGCCCAGAACTGACCCCCAGGGCTCTGTCTGTCTCTATCGACTACACCGAATCCTTCGAACCTGGAACGACTGTTTTAAAAACCATACTCGTAGTCCCTGGAACTGTGCATGGGTGTGGTGAATGCAGACAGGGTGCACGCTTGTGTTCTGAGGGCAGACAGGGCTAGCATGTTCTCTAAGTAGGCTAAGTTTAGGTTTGGTTTACTTCTAGCTACGCCTAGCTCAAGTGGGATGATTTGTAAAACAATCCTACTAATGGAAGCAAGAGGAATTTTTTAGTCTGAGAGCAAGTGGTACTTAAGCCTGGACTGTGGTATGTATGTAGCCGCAGCCCCACATTGGGGTGGTGATGCAGGAGATGCACTGCCCCGGCAAGAGTTCCAGAGAGCACAACTGCAGCGCTCCCCATCTACCCGGTGCAACATCGGTGCCTGGCTCCCCGGCAGGTCTGTGTGCGTGTGAGTGTGTGGTGGAACGGCTGTGGCTTCTCCCCCTTTGCAGAAGTTTGTGCTTGTTATGTCTTCTTATCCCCAGTTACATCATGCCCCCCACCCCCATATTAAAAGAATGCTAAGGCTGCGAAGTCAAACACTCAACATCTACACAATACCAGAATGAAGGCTGCCCATGCAACCTGAATTTGCTTCCTTTCTGCGTATGCATTACGGTACAGTCTTTAATAACATGATCACATGCTATTTGTGGGATGGGGGAGGGGTTGCAGGAAGGGAAAGGAGGGTGTCGTGATTAAAGCAGTTGAATGCCATGTGAGCATGGAAAGTTGGTGGTGGGGCAGGCAAGGCTGATGAAGCAGACTGGCAGCAGGATGAGGAGACTGATTCAAGACTTGTGCAGATGTTTGTGTCAGTGCACGGCTAACAGATCCATGGTTTCTGGTGCATATCTTCTGCTTTCATTGTTATGCTGGTATTATTATTGTTGCTGTGTATTATTTGTATTACTGTGGCACCACATAGGAGTCCTAGTCATGGACCAGGAATTGTGCTAGGTGCTGTACAAAGACAGAACAAAAGGATGGCCCCCGTCCCAAGAGGCTGACAATCTAGATATAGTCTCAATATATACATGCTCCCTCCCCACTGCTTCCACCTTACAATGTGTCTAGCACAGAAAATTCTTTTCTCTAGCTGTGGACTGAATTCATCCAGTGGCTGGACAATAATTAGCCATGTTAACACTGTAATGCTTCTCAACCCCCTCTCCTAAGGCTGACTGAATTACAAAACTGAATATGGAGTATCTGTGGTTCTCTCTGCTTGTCATGGGAGAAGCAGCACCTGGTAAGGGCAGAAGTTCAGTGACATGTCCTTCAGCACCGATAGCTGATTGGTTCCATTTCCTTAGAATGGTGAACATAAGAGACATAATCAAAAAACGTAAAAAACAGGGAAATCATTATATAGTCAATCAATTAATATAAGTAATGGGGCCCGGCTACCAACATGATATCCAATTACTGCTACATAACCCTTCCCCCGCCTTTTGGATCTTGTCAGTCTAGCTGACTTTATCTTAACTTGTATTTATCGGAGATTGTTGAGAACTTTTCTGAGAGGCACAATTCTAGTTTATGAACCACAAAGTTTCTCTGCTGATCCCACTTATGATACTCAGCCCCTGCAACACGTCTGCTGTCATCATAACCCTGAGAAGTCCAACAGCATGGCAGTCTGTTTTCCTGGCTCTTTGATAGTAGATTAACTCATGGGGGTCCAGAGGAATATTCTGTAATGTTACACTAGCCAACAGGCACCCGTAGGTACCGCTGCTTTTAGTCTCTAAACCAATCCAACAATTTATTGGCCCATCCCTGGACCTAATATTATTGTAAAATCAAAGGTGGCATATAAATATGGGAAAAGTTTAACGATTTATCATTGTCCTGTGCGAAGTAATGGTTGTTAATCAGGGTATGAGTAGCTGATTTCAGTGGAACAGAACTGGACGCAAGGGAGTGACTAGCTTTCTAAAGCGCAGTGTACTAAAATTAAACTGATATTAAAAAAACAAAGCCAAGATTGGAGACCTGAAGGAAACAAGGACTCAGAGAAGTGTCTTCATGTTACTGAGATAACGTTCTCCTGATGCAATACGTCTTTCCAATATGTCTTTGATTTTGCTCATAGAAAGACACTCTGAAGAGCCTCCTGCTGATGGTTCCCTGCCAGGCACATCCTAGTTGTGGTGACTGAGAGGTGATTTTAAAGGCCCTGGCGAACCTGGCACGGAAGAGGGAAAAGAACGAGGTAAAATCACCCTGAGTAGTTGCAGGCATTGATTGTCAAAGAGTGACGATGACCACATTTTAGTGGTTTTGGACCAGCGGGAGGCCATCGTGAACTATCACAAAACGCATTCCTGTGGGTGAGAGGAGGACACTGCCCAAAACGTAAATCCCCAGTGAGCCAAGTACCGCAAACACGTAGCATAATTACATTTCAGTGCATCTTTCTGATCCAATTTGCACAAATGTTCTGCATTTTTTTCTATTGTAACAAAAGTCATGTTCAGTGGTAACATCCATAGGAACATCGGTCCAGGCAGAAACTGACCTGTTATCACTTTTTTATTACATACAGTAATGACGGCCTGACATAAACTCAAGCCATTTCGAAGAATGCAAATGACTACACGGCATATGACATAAGCACATGAATATAGAGATTTCAACTTTTTCCCTTCATCCCTGCCTCGAGTTTCTGGTTGAGTGAAATACGGGGAAGCCTGACCAGCCATAGAAGTCACAGGGCTCCCAATGGGCTCCCCCTGAGGAGAGAGCAGTGTCATGTGGATGTAATGCTCTCTCTTCTGCTCATAGGTGTGATGGAACAGGTAGCAAATGGCAGTAGGTGCAGGGAGGCACGTCAGTGTCATTTCATTTCAGTTGGCAACCCTGTCTCCCCTTCAGACTCACCTCTCTCACTTTTCTCTCAGTCTGTCCTGGCACAACTGAGGCAGTTGCTGAATTGCTGTTTGCTAAAGTTCTCAGAGTCTGGGTCCAGCGCCCATGTTCTGCCCCAGAGCTGATTCCCCCCTCCCTCAGCCCACTGTCCCACACGCTCAAGTGGCATTTTAGGTTGAGGAGCAGCAGCCACTAGCTGGCAGGGGAGGAGGAGAAGACCCGTCTCTGACAGCTCTGGGGTCCCTGCTGCTTTCTGCCTCCCCCATCCTCTCCAAGGAGAGGAAAGAAACCTCTATGGGAGGGAGCCCAGCAGCCAAAGGGTTTTTTGGGTAGGGGAGGCGTGAAGAGGGAGCCAGGAGGAGGAGAAGGAGGAGGTGGCTATCTTATTCACAGCAGGGAAGAGGGAGCAAGGCCCTGAGCTACAGGGCTATTCAGAGCTGGGAGGCTCCAGCCCCTGTCTCCTCTCCCCCTCTAAAAAATATAACAGCCCAGTCTAGTTCCTGCGACTTTTCCCTCCTATGTTGGAAAACAACCATTGGCTCCAGGGCTGCTGGGCTTCCTTTTTCTGTGCCTTCGAGGGGAAGGGAGACAGGAGCAGAGGCCCAGAGCTACAAAGACTCCTTGGGCAACAGAGGCAATGTTCAACAAATAAATAATGTGTCATGAATTATTTGCCCAGCTTTATCGAAAGCCAAGATTTACAAAAATGGGGGCCCTTGGTGCTGTTACACAGGCTGGGGATTGCTGAAATCCAGCACACTCTTCTCATGCCACCTTCTGCACCCACCTGACCCTGCACCTGGGGAGTCGGGAGGGGTGACATAGGGGTGGCTGCAGGAGCTATATGCCAGTTGGGTTTTCCTCCATGCTAGGTGACTCCTCAGTTGTTTTATAAAGGTGTGAAGGGCTTGAAGTATGGACTATGGCCCATTGCAACATAGCAGCCGTATAGCAGGTACTGATTCAGAGTGATCTGGATCGCTTGGTAAACTTGGAGCGAGCAAACAATATGCTTTTTAATACAGCTAAATGTAAATGTATCCATCTAGGGACAAAAAATGTAGGCCATATTTACAGTGTGGGGGACACTATCCTGGGTCGTGCTGGATAATCAGCTGAATATGAGCTCCCATTGTGATGCTGTGGCCAAAACAGCTAATGCAATTCTGGGATGCATAAACAGGAAAATCTCGAGTAGGAATAGAGAGGTTATTTTGCCTCTGTGTTTGGCACTGGTGCCACTGCTGCTGGAATACTGTGCCCAGTTCTGGTGCCTGCAATTCAAGATGGAGGTTGATAAATTGGAGGGGGTTCCAAGAAGAGCCACGAGAATGATTAAAGGATTATAAAGGTGCCTGCTAACGACAGACTCAAAGAGCTCAATCTATTTAGCGTATCAAAGGGAAGGTAAAAGAGTGACTTGACTTAACACGATCCAAAGGCTGGAATTTGAAGCTAGGCAAATTCAGACTGGAAATTAAGTGTACATTTTTAACAGTGAAGGTAATGAATCAGTGGAACAATTTCCCAAGAGTTGTGGTGGATTCTCCATCACTGACAATTTTTAAATTTCTAAAAGATATGCTCAAGAATTATTTTGTGCAACTTCTCTGGCTTGTGTTATGCGGGAGGTGAGCACAATGGTCCCTTCTGGCCTTGGAATCTATGGAATGTATGAATCTAAAGAGCAATCTCTCAGTTCTCTATGGACATTAATTAACTAAACCTCACACCATGTAAGGAAGGGAAATATTATTGATCTCCTTTTTACAAATAGGGAAATGGAGACAGAGAGATATAAAGTGACCTGCCCAAAGTCACGTAGTGAGTCAGTGGCACTAGGCTCCACCTTTATTTAATTTCATGGATTCTCCCTAGAGCTGATGATACTGCTAGCATATCATCACGGCCTATGACTCTAATGCATGATTCCTAGAATAACTGTACAGCTAAACACAATCCAATTATTGGCACTACAGTGGACACAAGAATTCCTGTTGTGTGTATGTCCTGAAATGTACAGACATTAGAAGTCATATGATAGCAACAAAAATTTACAACCGGCTTGTGCCTACGATTCTATCTTTACCAGTGTGAATATATTTAACAGAAACATCTCTGGAGATCGCAACCCTTTAAAGTTAAGAAACCTGGTGACATCTTGCGATTTGCATGGGACATGATATTAGCAGCTCAGGAGGTCACATGGGAGCAGAACTAATCCTTAACATCAGGACTCAAGAGCTGACAAAAATCAATTGGATTTTGGCTTGGCTTGCAATTGGTAGCTCTGCACTATGCATGTCTTCAATCATCCTTCCCCTCAACAAGCCTTCCTCACCCTCAGAGGATGAATTTCTGCAGCAGATTAGCCAGAGCTGATCCTTCATTTTTAATTTTTCCTCTAATGTCAACTGAAGCAGAAATGGCTTTGTGCTTTCCATATGGAAATCCCACCCTGTCGGCCCAACATTCCACACTTGTGCTGTTTGTGGGTCATAGTTTCCTTTAGCAGGCCACTGCTAACTGCCAAACTGCTCAGCTTCCAAAATAGGGCTGGTCCATTGTTCGCTAGATGCATATTATTCTGGAATGAAACCCTCTCCGAGGTGACGCTGTGATCTATTCTTAGTGAAAAGGATCACTGGAACTAATTAAGGCTTCCTTTAGAGTAGATATTATTTCTCTCGTAACTCCCCTTTCCTTGGCCTGCTCAAAAGCCCACTTTCAGTGGGTTTAAAATTCCTGATGGTCTTATCAGCATTAGGAAAACTGTGTGGAATACCGTGTGACTGACTGGTAAAAGAGCAAAGGACATCTCCATCTCAGATCCTGTAGTTGGGGTCATTCTTGTTGGACTGTTGGAGGCTACTGAATAAATCCTATCTGAGGGTAATTCAAGCAGTTGTCTACCTGGATGGCTTCAGTTTAACAGACATAACAAAAAGACAACGGATCATCTAACACTGGGGCCAAATTCTCTGATGACTTCACTCTCTTCTTTGAGGTCAATAGAAATGCACCAATTAACACTAGCAAACAGTTAATTAAAAATGTGTGTGTGCAAAGTGGCTTGACAGAAGTGTGTGTTCTTCAGGGTCACAAGAGAGCAGTCCTTTGATACAGGACTATACTCTCCTGTGTGTGTGGTGGTGTTGTTATCGGCTCATTTCAAACTTCTTTACTGGAGTAAATGACACAGTAGGTTAGATCTGGTGGAAAGAATGAGTCCTCCTTCTTTCAGTCTATATTGTTTTCAAATGGTTGTTCTTTAAAAATAAAAAAGGTTACTCTGAAAACACCCATTTCTCTAATTAACTAAGACATTTTTTTTGTCACATTTCTCCACAAAAGCTTCCCCAAAACTTCTTTTGTCTCCAGAAATGCATCACTTTTGGCAACAGGTACAGCTTTTAGTGAGTCCAAAAAAAGGATTATATACACTTTTTTTTTTGAGTCTGTGAGTGAACAGATATCCTTGTCAAACCATGACTATTACAAATAAGGACTCTGTAGCCCATCTGGAGAGAGCTGCTGTGTGAATCTGACTGTAAAGGGATCTTTTAGTCCCCAGGCAAAAGAGATAATGCATTCTGAAGTGAAAAGATTGTTCCTGCTCAGTGTTTTCTTACTACCTATTTATTGTGAAAAAGTGATTAGTTCAAAGGTGTTTGAGTGTGTATGCATGTTTGAGTTTTTGTGTGTCAGTGTGTATATCGTATGTGTTTGTGTGAGACTATGTAATTATGTGTAAATTTGTGTTTGAGAGTATGTGTTTGTGTACACTTGTATTGCATGTGCGTGATTCCACAATCATCTCTGCACATATTTCTTATTTACAAATCAGGTTATTCACAGCTTTACCAAACAATTCCTTTTTTTTTTACTCTAAGCCAGGAGTTCTCAAACTATTTTTGCTGACCCTCCCCCCCTGAAAATATTTCAGGCTGTCATGATGCCCCTCTCCCTAAAGTGATAGCAAATTACTGTACATACTCGTAGGGGCACTAAATGAAGCATGTAATCATTATCCCTGCAGTCAAAAGTGCTGAAGCCTTTCAAAAAGTGTAAAGCAACAGTTTTCAGGAATAAATATGTACCCATTTAGGAAACACATTTTCTGGAAAAAAGAAAAATAGACAACAGGATACAGTTTGGGGAGCTCGAAACCTTTGCCAGTGATTATGGCAATAATTATAACATTGTCCAATTTGTGGTAATAGTCATAACATTGTCCAAGGACTGAGGCTTCATACACAACAGTACATAAAAAAGTTTCCGGACACTTAATGTGAGGGGTGCTGCTGTTTTGAAGAACACAATTTTTTCAATTGTGGCTCCAGGGAACTGAGGCAGACCCTTAAATTGTCCTCCACATTCAGTTTTCCCAGGTGTTTACTCTTTAAGTACCTCAAAGTTGAGAAACCAGATTCGCATAAGTAAGTGGTTGCAAATGGGAGAAGCACTTGACTTGTTGCAGTTGAGATTGGGGATAGTCTGCTTCCAGGGAAACCCAGAAATCAACCAAAGGATTAGAATTCAGAATGGAGTCACACAAGATGTCAATCAATTCCTCTTGAGCTTTCAAAGGCAGATTGGAATTTGGAGATAACTGGTAGTTGAATGGGTTTCTTATCCAGTCACAATCATCAAAATATTTTAAAAACTGGGCTTGGAGTGTAGACAGGTGTTCAGCTACATGCTCTTTTACATCCCCAATGGTGACATCATTGAATGAGATATCCACATATCGTTCAGTGTTGAAAACATTTGAAAATTTTTGTTGTCGACTTGTGACTTCCACAGATCCAGTTTTTTAGTAATTTTGTTGTAGAGTTTGCGAATGTTTGTTTTCACTTTTCCTTGTAGTCACTCATTCAATGAATCAAAAATATCTGCTAGATATGCGAGTACTGCCAACCATTTGATGTCACTTAAATGCTACTTCAGGGTAAAATCACTTCAGTGAGAAACAAACACACCTCATCTCTCAGTTCAAACAGACAGGTTAAAACTCTTCCCTGTGACAGCCAGCAAACCTCTGTCTGCAGGAAGAAGAGCTGATGCTCTGATCCCATTTCTCCCGAGACTTGTAAAGAGTTGGAAATTCAGCAGCTTTGCTTTAATAACATTGACGATTGCTATACCTTGACTCAGAATTGATTTACATTAAGGGATCCATGTTCCTACCCAGGGATCCAGGCAAAAGCCTCCCTGTGAATCATGCAGTGTACCCACTGGGCTCCTGGGGCCACTTCTTTAAGGCTATGGCAGCACTAGAGAGCTTACATTGGTGGCGCAATTGCAGCTGTAGTGCTGCTAGTGCAGATGCTGTAAGCCAGTGGCTCTCAATCTATTTACCGTTGTTGGCTGCACATGCAGCTCTCTCTGAGTTATGAGGGCCGCATCCACACAATATATATAATACCTGTGTGGCCCTGAGGATGTCACATGGGCTGCAGCTGTGTGCTGATTGGGCCGCAAACGAGTTAAGAACCACTGCTCTAAGCAGATCGGCGAAAACTCTCTTGTTGACTTAATTACTCCAGCCCCCTTGAGCGGTGGTAGCTATGCTGGTGGGAGAAGCTCTCCTGCTGATATAATGCTGTCCACTCCGGTACTTTGGTCAATACGCTCGAGAGGGTGGCTTATTCACACCCTATAACGACATAACCTAAGTCTGCCGACAAGCCCATTCTTGGTATGGGACATAGCCTTTGCGGCATCAGTGCAGATTTCTACACAGCTGGTCCAGTTCATGTATTCCCCTGTTATAAAGGCATCAAAGAACTTAAATATTTCCTCTCCCATAGTATATGTTAGCAGTGCCTTGCAAAAGAGAAAGTCTTCTTTTATTGTGTTTTCCCCAATGTACCAAATATAGACCCATAACTGTGCTGCCCCTGAAACACCAGTGGATTCATCAGTCTGTAAGGAAAAGAACTTGCTCTTTTTTTTCCTTTCCACCACTTGCTCTCATATGTCATTGGACATATTGTCAATATGATGACTCATTGAATCATCTGATAGTGGAATAGAGGTCAGCTGAGTGGCAGCATCTTTGCCAATCATAATCTCACACATTTGTTTAGCTGGGGGAGAAATAAGAGATTTGGCGATAGTGTGAGGCTTCTTTCCCCTGGCAATTAAAAGTGAAACAGCATAAGATTCCTCCAGAGTTTTGGCTGTCACAGTTGCTGATTTACATATAAATGTTGCAGGAGTTTATTTGGTTTTAGGCAGTTACCGGCCAAAACTTCAGTGCACAAAACACACTGAGGACTTGTATTGTCTTCTGAGCCAATGTAAGTAAATCCAAATGCCAAATAAGAACTGCAGTATTTTCTGGTTTTTGGATTTTTTTTTATTGCATTTATGACTCCTGATTTCTGTTCTCCACCATCTACGATGTCTTCAGCTCCCCTCTTCGTGTCACGTACAACAAAACGATCCATTGATTTTACAAAATACATTAGTTTATTTCAGAAATTACACTACTGTATATTTTTTATTTTTGCTACCTATTCTTTTCTGCTGGTAGAGTGAGGGCAGACTGTCTTCTACAAAAGTGGGACATCATGTTCCATAACAAACAAGACATTTTTGTTCCTAATATACTTAAAAAACTGCGTCTGATTGTCCTTTGCCCTACTAGACATTGATTTCTTTTTGTGTCACTTTGCTTCCCTTATCAATTTGCTATAGTTCCTAGCTTCTGCTTTATATGCATTATTATCAACTTCCCATTTCTTCTATTTGTTATATGTGATTTTTTTTACCACTGCCTTCACTTCCCCCCTAAACCAGCTCAGTTTTTTAACCAGTATGGCCTTCCTGTGTCTTTTGGGGCATCTGGTAGAACTTTTTAAACAATTCCCAATTGCCACTCACATTTTTTCTGGTTAAATTCTTCCTCACAGTTGATTTCGGTCATAACTGGTTTCAGTTTAGTGAAACTGGCTCTTTAAAGCACTAACTATATATATATTACATGTCTGGACTTTATTCTGTTTGCACATTATAAATGAGAGCAAATCATGATCACTTGTACCGAAGCTGCCATTAATTTTTAGCTATGTGATCAGTTCTTGTGTATCTGGTAGGACAAGTTCTAATATAGAATTTCCCCCATGTTGGATGGAACATTTTTGGAGTTAGGAAATTGCCATCTATATTTAGAAATTCCAAGGATATTTTAGTACTGGCACCATATGTCACTTAAATTGAAGTCCCCTAGGATAACACAACTGTTTTTCCTACTCATTATAGATAGGTGCGTAAGGAGCCAATGATCCTGTTTCCAAGTGTTATTTGATGTTCAGTAGCAGACACCAACTAATACCCAATCTTCTGCTTTATCTGTGAGGACACTGATCCATAAGCATTCACAATAATGTTCTTCTGATAGATGAGGCAGACAAGAGGTGGAGGCAGGAAACAGAGGTGAAGTGACTTGCATGAAAGGTCAATAACACAGCTGTGAACATGACCCAGATCTCCTGAGGCCCAGCCCGCTGGAACACATTGCCTCAGAAGTTATACAATTAATGCCAATCAACATAATTTCATGGAAAATAGGGCTTGCCAAGAAAACTTGACCTCATCTTTGACAAGGTTACATGTCTGTTTGATAAAGCTAGCTGTGCCTGTATAATATTCATAGACTTCTGTAAGGCACTGCCAGTTGTAGTAATTCTGGGGCTATCGGCACCAAGGTAGATGTGTATCTTAACATCAAGCATGCACAGGGCTACTGTTAAAGTATGTGGGAGCACATCTCCATTCAAGCATGGCTTGCCATATATTTTCTTTGCTTCTTTAAAGAGTCTTAGTGATTTTAACTGCCAATTCATCTTTGCCATTTGAATGGCTGCTATATGTTGATGTGATAGGAATGAATTTCCATTCCTGGGCAAATTGCATAAACTCACTGCAAGTAAACCAGGGTTCATTGTTGAAACTACACTGTTTGGGATAGGATGCCTGGTGAAATGCTTCCTCGCTTTGTCACTGCAGTATTGTCTGACAGTTTGTGTAGTTTCCAGAAGTCTGAATAGTAGTCTACCATAATGAGGTAGTGTGCGATTTGGGATGAGAAGGTCCATCCCTACTTTGCTCTGAGTTCTCTGGTGGGAATGCTGTGTATTTCCATTGTCTCTTTTTGCTGCTTGGCCTCACAGCTGCTCTCTAGGTCTCTGCTCACCGTGATCTTGTTTGGCCAATATACAGAGTCTCTGGCTTTCCAGAGGCATTCTTCTAGTCCAGAAGGCTCTGAGGTATTCTTGAGTGGGATTCTGTTCTCAGTGATCTGCATATTATGATTTGACAGGTTTTATATATGATGCTATCTTGGATACTCATTTCATTTTGATAGTTCCAGTATTCTTGAGAGACAGGTGGACTTCTCCCCTTCCCCCTTCATACTGTAAGGATGCTGTAGATAAGAAGTCAGTTATGTACATCTCATCCCCTTTTTGTAGTGTACTGTTTCAGTAGCATGAATTTAGGGTGGTTCGGGGCAGCTAGCAGTGGCTATTTAGAAATGTCTCTTGTGATTTATATCACTTTCTACTCAAATGGTTTCCTTTCCTTGAATATTATACAATGCAGTGTTCCTCAACCTTTTTGATACCAGGGACCGGCTTCCTATACTGTGTCAGGGAGATCTCAGGCTTCCTATACTGTGTCAGGGAGATCTCAGGGACCGGTGCCGGTCCATGGACCGGTCGTTGAGAAACATTCACACATGAAACTATATTGCAAGACATTCATTTTTGCTTTGGATTAATCTTATTTCCATTGGCGACCTTGGTGCAAAAGTTACCAGACATCCTTTTTGTAGAAGTGATGTCCTATGCCCCATCTCACTGGCATCACATTGTACGACTGCTCTTTGTTCACTTCGTAGCACTTCAGGATGCGATACTTGTTCATCAGCTCCTTGATGTGTGATGTCCATCATGTTAAGGTAATCATACCCATACAGCATCTTTGTCCAGTAATCACCTCAGGGGCTTCCACACATCTGAGAGGCTTTGGAAGAAATTTTATCAGATAGTTTACAAATCCTAATAGTCTCTGAACTGATTTAATGTCTTTAGATGTGGGCATCTGCTGTATTGATTTTACCTTTTCAGGGTCAGGTCCAGGGCTGGCCCTAGACCAAATGGCGTCCCAGGTGAGGATCATCTTTGGCAGTCTCCCCCTCCATTTGTTAAACCTTTGAATACCTTATTTCTATTGCATTTGTAGCCCATTTCATGACTTTGATGCACAATTTGCATGCATGATTTATCACGGTCATATAAGAAGATACATTTGTACTGACTGGTGACGCCTCACCCCTTATATACCCAAGAAGGCATGGCTGACAACATTCTAGGAGGTTTGAGGGAAATGTAGTTGTCAGAAATTCTGGAAGGTTCCATAAGATTCTGAAAAGGTCCAGAACATTCTAGGAGGTTAGTGGAAAAATGAATCCACATACAGAATACCTGAAACATTTTACTTCAGACATGCTATTTTCCCTTTTGTCACTAACAACAAAAACAGCACCCTGAGACCGGCGCCCGCGAAGACTGGCACCTCAGGCAGTCACCTGGATTGCCTGCCCCTAAATCCAGCCCTGGTCAGGTCACAGCAAATGTCCCATGTATGGTATTGCAGTCAATCACAATTTCATTTTGTTTTTATTTAATTTTAGATTTACTTCCATGGCTCTTTCTAGCATACAGATGAGGCTGTGGTTGTGATCTGCCACAGCTTCTGCCATGCTATCTCCATGTTCGCAGACCAGAATGTCTTCAGCCTTGATGCTGATCCCTGTGAGACCTGTTATAATGTCTTGCTGGTGGCATTGATATTCTTCCTCTGCAGATTTGATCCCACGTGGCATCTCAACAACCTGTATTTACTTGCTGGTGTTTAAAATGTAGTGAGGTAGCTGCTTTCCTTATCCAGTAGCACTTGCCAATATCTGCCTTTGGCATCAAGTACTGAGAATATTTTTGCTTTGCCAAGTCATGTCATATTTCTTCAGTTGTAGGCATTTGGTAGTGAGCTCTTTTTAGTACTTTAAGTTGCTTGGATCTATGCAAATGCATAGCTTGCCTGGCCTCTACCATGAGGCTTATACAATTTGTAGGGCTCTGTGGCTTTAACATGATGCCTTCTTTTTTCCATTTGCATTATTGCTTTAGAAAAGAATGGTCATACTGGGTCAGACTAATGGTCCAACTAGCCCAGTATCCTGTCTTCTGACAGTGGCCAATGCCAGATAGATGCTTCTGTGCGAATGAACAGAACAGAGCAGTTATTGAGTGATCCATCCCTGTTGTCCAGTTCCAGCTTTTGACAGTCAGAGGTTTAGGGACACCCAGAGCATGGGGTTGCATCCCTGATCATCTTGGCTAATAGGCATTGATGGACCTGTCTTCCAAGAAGAATCCACTGTAGATGGCAAGGATTGAATCCACAGGCACTTACATGCAAAGCACATGCTCTACCACTGAGCTATATCCCAGGCACAAAACACATATTTTGCTGTTTGCACTGCATTAATGCCATTCATGCACTTGCTTCCTCTATATGGTTCTTTTTTTCCCCGTGCTTTTCTTGTCTGCCATCTTTGGCACAATGATTTTTCTTGCCACAATTATTGCATATGCCCCCATACTCAGGGAATTTCCATGATCATCTTTTTCTCCACAGTATTCATGTCTTCCTTTGCATTTTGTGTGACTCCTCTGCTTTCTGTTTCTGCATTTGCTTTTGAATGGATTTTGGCATATTTTCCTTGTATTTACACGCTTTCCCTGTGCTACTTGACGAATTATCTCCGTGTCTGCTTTGCTAATGCTCTGTATTTGGATGTGAGCTTATTCACTAGCTTTACACATGACTATAACCCTTGGTAGAGTTAGTGTGGGCTTTCTGACATTCTTATGTGAGCTACCTGCATCTTTCTTCCTTATTGCTAATCTATCACTGAACATGAGCTCCACTGTGATGCTGTAGCTAAAAGAGCTAATGTGATCCTAGGATGTATAAACCAAGGCATCTGAAGTAGGAGTAGAGAGGTTATTTTACCTCTGTATTTGGCAGTGGTGCACCTGCTGCTGGAATACTCTATCTACTTCTGGTGCCAACAATTGAAGAAGGATGTTGATAAATTGGAGAGGGTTCAGAGAAGAGTCATGAGAATGATTAAAGAATTGGAAAACCTGCCTGACAGTGATTGTACTATTTGAATCTATCTATTTAGCTTAACAAAGCGATGGTTAAGGGGTGACTTGATTAGCCTATAAGTATCTACATGAGGAACAAATATTTAATAATGGGCTCTTCAATCTGGCAGAGAAAGGTCTGCTTGCATCTCATCAGTTGTCTTTAAGGAATGCTCTGTCCACAGGGATGTATGAAGGGTTACAATAATAAGAGTGTAGGTTAGATTGTGATTAGACCTGCACAGATATACAGGGAGTGAGAGACAACAGAACAAAAGCAGTTCCCTATCTCTCCTCTGCGTGGGGCAAAAATAAACAAAAGATTTATTTAATAGAAAAACCACAGCTCCCCAGATGAGTTAGGAATGGAGAACAAATGTATAAGTTACACAGAAAATAAACATAAAGGCCTTACACTTTGATACAAGATAAATCCCTTTTCTAATACATGTTACCTATTGCCTTTGAACAGGTTCCCAGCATACCCCGTAGTTACAGGAAGGATCCAGTGTTTCACAGACTACACCTGCCAAGTGGCTGTCCCTCAGTTTCTGGATAAAAAAATCCTCAGAAACAAGCCTGCATTTAAAAGGCTTCTCTCTTGTTTTCCCTCTATCAGTCCATGGTGACTCATATTCAGATTCTAGAACTCCCCTCTTAACTTGAGAGCTGGGATGCCTCAATGTCTTTCCATTCATTCTAATGGTCCACCATTGTCTCCTCCTGGCTGGAGAATGGGCCATTTCTCGGAGCCCCGGTTTCATGGAAACACATGGCTTGGGAGACACCCCTCCCTGCTGTGAAGAGTAAGTGAAATTGTAGTACAGGTCACGGGCACAGTTTTCTATATACATAAATGCATAGATTCATAACCACAGTCTGAATACATATGTCATAATGACCATCTTGTTCAGAACATTGCCCGCTTTCATAAAAGAATGTACTCGATACACTTTTGCAGTTCAATTATACATGTGCAATCAGTTGATTCAACTGCTCATTTGTGGGGTTTACACCTTCTGTTCTCCCCTCAGGGTGTCTGGACCCTGAGAGTAAGGGGTGGGCAGAGGGGAAAGTGCCCTAAATCCTTTTATCAGGGTTTAACAGATGCGATTCCTGGGCACACTACCCTAGTGTCGCAGGAGACATTGACCTTCCCTCAGGCACAATGCCTCTAGGAAAAACTGCTGTTGTGCAGCTTCTCCTCATCTCCCAGTGTGAGCAGTGGCTTATAGCCACACCATACCCAGTAATTAGTGCACCCAAGTGCTTTCAAAGAACTGACCAAGGAGTTCTCCGACCCACTGATGTGGATCTTTAATCAATCTTGGAATACTGGGGATGCTCCAGAGGACTGGAAAACAAGGAATATTCTGCCAATATTTCCAATCCCAGGCACAGTCATCAAATGGCTGATATGGGATTTAATCAGCAGAGAATGAATGGCTGATATAATAACTAAAGCCAGTAAGCATGGTTTTACAGAAAATAGAGCTTGTCAAATTGTTGTTTTTCTATGAAATTGCCAGTTTGGTAATGAGATTGCAAGCAAAGGTAACTATGTTGATGTAATACACTTGGACTTCTTAGATGTTTGTTTTAGTGGCACACACCATTCTGGTTTTAAAAACAGCACTGTGCAAAATCAGTGTAGCACACATTAAATGGATTAAAAACTGGCTAACTGCCATCTCAACCTGTAACGGGTCACCCTCGTTGAGTAGGTGTGTTTCTAGGCAGGTCCCACAGGATCTGTTCATGGCCCCGAGCTATTCAATATCTTTATCATGAACTGGAAGAAAATAAATGCAGCTCAGGCTAGCTGATCATAATGGTCCCTTCTGGTCTTCCTAGGTATGAATCCTGCTGTGATGCACCCAGCGTCACAGGTTTGCTCCAGAAGGCTGAGGTCACTTGTCTCCTTCAGACTGTGAGCACCAGGCTGATGCCTACAGGTTGGTGACTTTGTCTAAAGGCTTCATGTCACATCCCCTTTATGGGGGGGAATAACACTAGCCTCTATGTACAGTCCAGATACAACAGCCTCCCCCACTCCCCACCCCACAATGGGATAGAGACTCCATTCTACCATGTCTATCACCCCTACTTCCCTGAGGCTGTCCTGTTCATTTCCCAGCATGGGGCAAAAACTTCAGCCTGCAGTTATAGGCCCAAAACCCCCTTTACTCCATCTAGTCTGCACACGTGGACGAGCTGCCCCAGAGTACCTCAGACACACTAGCAGCCAGGCCTTCTGCCTCTGTCCCTGTGGACATAGGGAGGGGCTTTGCCCATCACGGATAATAGTGTGGCTGCTTTAATTTCATTTTCTTTGTATCCAAATCTGTTGCAATTTTGTAGTTTTCCCAGTGTGACCTAAGGATCGCTAAATACGTCCCCATTCATTTCCATATGCTTGGGGACAGGAATCTAGAATCCTGCCATGATTATTGTTTTCTCTCATTAAAAAAAAAAAAAAAAAAATGATCCTAGTTTCTGATTTCATGTACCTTCAGGATCCAACTCACTGCTGACACTATGTTCTGTGTGCAAGCATAAACAGACAGTGCAACAGTCAACTTTTATTCCTTCTTCCACCTCTACTGTTCTCCCTCATCAAAGACTTCCTGAAGATAGAGTTCTCTCAATTCCTGTACATAAACACATTATAGCGCCTCCTATTGAGAAGCTACTCATCATTACACCCTCCAGCTCTTCTTCCTTCTCTTAGAGAGATTGTATCCAGCAATACCGACTCTTCGTGTTTCAGATGTAAGCATTATTACCACCATCTCCACAACTCTCAGCTCCATTTATTCCCACTAGTTCTTAATCTCCAACCCTTGGTAATACTTTTAGCTCCTCTTGTTTATTTCCCATCTGCCTTGTTTTTGTGTGTAGACAAATACTTTAATACTCTCATTTTTAAGTGTCAGGGAATTGTATTGTGTTTAATAAACTGATATTGATTTTACATACAATAAGCAACTACATTATATCTAAACTAATTGCCTGGTTAGGGCACTTAACTGACACTGGAAAATGTGGGGCTTTTATAAAGTTTTCTACCACCTCTGTTTATGTGTAAATATCATTAGATGAAAAGTCTGCTATGTCAGATCAATGTTGCCTCAGTTCCTTGCAAATACCCTCCAGATGTCAGAGTAACATCCTGCTTAATAAAACTAATAAGAACATACAACTAACCATATCCCACTGCATAGTCTCCAACTGTTGCTTGTTGTGTTTTAAGGGTTGGTCCCTTCCCCTGACTGCATCCCTGGTGCATTGCCTGGCACAGGTAACAAATGCTTCAGCAATGACCCAAAATGGCGTGAAGGCCCCTGGCTTCAATTAAAAGGAGCAAGAGGCAGTAAATAAACCACATGGAGCAGAGCATTAAATCACTTAGGTGCAGAGAAGAATCAGACACCAAAGACTTTTGGCTCAGATGTGGATTGTGTGCACTTGCATGCACACTACAATTTAATATTCTTGCTGCAAGTTAATAACAACTGCAGCCAGGCAGGTTGTTATACGCCGCCCCCTCCAACTCCTGTTTTTTTACATTCCCATTGCTCTCCCCTATAAATTAAAACCTTTCTCCCTCCTTTTCCTATTTTGTTTTACTGCTTCACACTGTTTTCCTTTATTTCAAGGAGTCAGTTTGAAGGACTCTTGATGCATTAGCTGGTTTGGTTTACAACAAGGGATGGAATGAAACAAGGGGCATGGAAGGTGTGAACTATTTTTATAGTGTATTTGTTCTTTCACACTGGCACTAAACATTAGAATTACCGGCAGCAGAACCGGAGCCAGGGGACCTCAGCTCACTTGATCTAAAATTGGCTTTCTTGCTTGTGTTTCTTAACAGAGACTACGAGTGAGTGTCTGTTGCCTGCAGAAGGGTGTGGTGTTTGTGCACATATATAATGCATATATCTATACAAACATAGTGTTCATGTGTGTAGTGTCCATGGCGTGTATTTGTAATGAGTGCAGATGTGTAGTGGCCAGAGGTGTAATAAGTAATGTGCCATGCCGGTGTAACTGAGCTGTTTGGAAAACGAACATTTTTTCTATGAGAAATTTTAAGCAAAAAATCTTTGTTCAAAATTTCAGTCAAAAATTTTGAGTTTTGCTGGGGGAAATCTCAAACTCATTTGAAACATTGTGTTTTGTTTTGTATCTATCGTTTTGAAATACAATGAACATTTTTGTTTTCTTTTGTTTCAGTTCAAAATAAAACAATGTAAGTTGAAACAAAATGAAAAGGTCATTTCAAATAGATATTTTGAGGTAAAAAATAAATGTAATTTTAAATCAAATTGAAATGACATTTTAAGTTGAATCAAAGCAAAATTTTTCATTTAGTTTTGAAATGTCAACTCAAAGTGAAAAGTTTGGCTTTGACATTTCCTGCAGAAAAATAAAAAGCTTTCCTCAGAACTGACATCTTCCTGATAATGTCTGTATATTTGTGATGCATGTGTGTGCACATTTGTGGATATGTTGTGCAGGCTGTGTGTTCAGTATTTTCAGGTATTATGTGTATATGCTATATAGTGCACAACTGCATTTGTACAGCATGTGCACATGTTTGGTAGTGTATGCAATGTGTGCACATATGTACAGTGAGTAAATGTAGGTAATATCTGTATGTATTTAAGTGCCTATATATTCACGTAGGGTGTATTTTTAGTATGTGTACATGATTGTTACAGTATTGCCAACTCTAAGTTTTCAAAAATCATGAGTCAGGACCCAAGAAATCATGTGATTGGCAAAAAATAATACATTCTGATTTCCTTTATTTGCCTTTTGGTTTTTGAGCCTTTAAAGTTCCCGTTTTCAAACTTTTCTCTGCATCTATGATGACTCGAGAGTTCGAAGCTTACTTTTTAAAATGAACACTGAGATTCTCAAGTAGTCACGAGTCCAGGACCAGGGTCTTTGAGAAAACCCCCCAAATATTATAAGACTTGCAATAAATTCCTGAGAGTTGGCAACTGTGTTTTGTCTGTGTGCGCATGTAGTGTCTGACCTTGTGTTTATATATACTGTAGAACATACTTATAATTTGTGTTTGTAGACATTCGTAGTGTAGATATATGTAATGTATGTGCATTTTGTGTGTGCATGCACATGCGTGTGTGTGCATTGAGTGTGTGGGTTGTGTGTATGCCTATAGTCTTTGTGTGCATAGGCAGTGTGTCACTGTCCAATGTTTGTAGTGTCCATTGTTTGTTTCCATCCAGTGTGGATTGTGTGATTGCATATAATCAGTGTGTATGCACATAGTACATGCTCACATATATATCTGTGTGCATACCTGGAGATTGTAGGTGCTTATGAAATCTGTATAAATAGCATACATGTATTTGCAGTAGAGAGGGTCCAAAGTTTTCTGACAGAAAATAGAAATGAAATATTAAATTTTGTGCTAGTTTGACCCAAATCAGAATGTTTTATTTAATGGACCCAAAATGTTTTGAATCTCTTCAATAATACATTAAATTGCATTTCATTATCAGTGCATTGCCTTATGGGAGTTGTAGTTTCAGTTCCTGTTCTCTCCTATGGGCTGAGCTCCCTAATAGACTACTTTCCCCACTATCCAATGCAATTTTCATCTGACCAAGCTGTGCCTGTTGCATCATGTGAGATGTACTCTGCTCAGGGACCTTGGCCCATAGGGGAGAATGGGGGCAGCAGACTCCCAAACTACAGCTCTCATGAAGCAATGTGCCACAACTTAGAAAATACAGTTTAATGTTGAAATTACTTGCAGTGAAGTGTTTGGGTCATTTCAATAAATGTAATTAAACATTTGGGAATGTCAAAATGTTTTGTTTTCCATTCCATAAAAAAAATAAATAAATGAAAATGAAATTTCAACTGTCCCTCTCAATTTAGGAAAAAAACACATGTTGACATGTCAAAATTTCCATACAACGGAAATTCAAAATTTTACAGCGCTCTGGTGTACAGGTACATGTAGTTTGGGTGTTTGTGCACATATATGGTGTGTATGTGTATGCACGTATTAGTGTGTGCATATAGTGAATACATAAGTGTGAATGGATTGTGTATGTGTGTTCTGTACAAGCATGAATATATTGTGTATGTGGTTTGTGTTTGCACATTCAGTTCCAAAGCTGGTATAAAATGGCATATCTCCACTGACTTTTTTTTGGTTCCATTGACTTTTGCCAGAATGGTCTGTGGTCTGGAAAACGTGTTTACAATGAGAAACTAAAGAAACTTAATCTGTTTATCTTATTGATTATGGTCTATAATTGCCTACATAGGGGTTCTTTAATCTAGCAGACAAAGGCATAACAAAATGCAATAGCTTGTAGTTACAGTCAGCACAATTCAAACTGGAAATAAGGTGCAAGTGTTTAACAGTGAAGAGTAATTAACCTCTGGAACAGATTACCAAGGGATATGGTAAATTCTCCATCACCTGGAGCCTTTAAACTAAGACTGGATTCTTTTCTGTGAGATATCCTCTGGCTCAGCCACAAGTATTGGGCTAGATGCAGAATAACTAGATCAAGTTCTATGGCTTTTATTATACAAGAGATAAGATTAGATGATCATAATGGTCCCTTCTGCTCCTACAATCTATTTATTTTTGTTGACATAAGCTGAGCAGTTGACCCACAATGTCTGTGTGTACAGTGTGTGTATTGCCTGCTTATTGTGGTGTCTGAAGTACATATGTAGTCATGGGTTGAGTGTATTTCTCTGGAGTGTTTCTGTGCACACGAATAGTGTGTTTTGAGTTTACGTGTGTGTGTGTGTGTGTGTGTGTGTGTGTGTGGGAGTGGGGGGTGGAATGCTGGTACAGCATATCCAAGAATCCCCAGCAAGGACCCTCTTGTAACTCTGCCTTCCAGGCCGGTTGCCAAACATTAACTACAATACTTGCACTTGTTTTTGACAACACCATGCAGGTTGAATTTCATCAGTTGCTATTTTGGTTTTGAAGTTATGGCAGAAATGTCTCTGGCTGCTACGCTGGTATAAGTGGAGTAGCAGATTTACTCCGATTGTGTAATGTCACCTTTCAGTCAGTGCTTGGAATGAGAATTACAAAGCGTCATTTGCTCTATTTATTACATTTCAAGAAAGATTGCCACCCTAGGACAGCAATAAAGAGTCCAGGGAACTCTGTACCTGAATGAGGTAACCCCAGCTGTTACTGTCAACTTGGACATTTTTGAACTTGAATTGATTTCCCCTCCCTCCCCTCCCCCAGTAAATTAGGTCCAGCAGCAGCAGTTGCTGTGTTCCAAGCTGCTGCCTCTGATGATAGATGAGTCTGGCCCTGGAAACAGAGAGAGATACTGGACTCAGCACAACACAGATGTTGCAATGCAGTCCAATGAAGCTTTAGTGGGAATGTGCAAGTTGGGTCTTAGTCTGAGTATCTAGTGCCTGCCTCGCTGAAAAGCAAGATCAAAATATTAGCAGCTGACCTGATGGGATATACACTTGCCGAAAATATTCTGTTACTGGCTGTGGATGAGCCAGCATCTGATCTGTGGTGTGACTTTCCCAAGTATCTCACAGCCAAGAGGTGAAGATTTTAATGGCAAAGGAAAGTTCCAAACACATATTGATTTTTGCAGTCTTCGTATCAACATTTTCCCACAATTTCACATCTTGGGAAATATTTCTGAAATGTTACAATGGCAGATCATGTTTAGCCACCAGAAGTGGATCAGAGTGACAGTATAGTATAGGGAAAAGCCTGAGCATGATACAAGAGGAGTTACCTATGTGTGTACAGTATAAGACACACATGTATTGACATAGATGGTGGGAAAAGCTGACTGGTGAAAGTCAAAGCAATAATATATATACCTGTCATCAATTGCCATAAAAAAAATCAGCTGTCTAATCAAGGTGTTCCTTTAACTAACTGGTGAATAAAATTGTACTGGAAACTACATAAAGACAGTTAATAGTGATTGCATCTGACATGGGTTGCCTTTGGGAGATGGTCCTTAGTAAAGCATTTTTGGCATATTAAAAGGCAGAAGGCAGTTTGGGAAAAGTTCATGGAAGACCCCAGAAACTGAAGGTGGGGAAACTTTGACAGTAGTGCTAAGACTGGATCAATAAACTGAAAAGAGTTTGTTTTAAGGAATTCACATTCTAGACAGGTGAACACAAGCAAAGAAAACATGCCAGAAGTGTTCAGAGGCACTATAGGGGACAATGTTATTTATTTGTATCAGGCCCATCATCATGATTTTGCAGTGCATGGTAGAGCATAGCATCAAAACTTGGTGGTGGCAACTGGCACAAATTCAAACTATCCTAGCTTCTGCCACCCCCACCTGTTCATGGGATATATTGACCCTCTAGCTATTGCCCAAAATTCAGAAAAAAAGCAGAGGGGACAAATATGTCTTGCATTGTTTCCTAAAAATTACCCCATTTGTTCTCTGGCAGAACACAGAGGCCAGTGAATTTCAGAGCCTATGGGATTCACTGACAACGTTCTGCTGCCCAAGGGATACCAAGAGCTTCCTGGTAGAATAAAACTGTCACCATGGGAGACAGGCAGTCTCACAGATAGCCAGTTCTCAAGCCACTCAGCATTTTAGCAAGGGCAACCAGCCCTTTGAATTGTATCTGGAAATGGACGCGGAGCTAGTGCAGAGCACGGAGAACAGGAGTTACTATATGTCATCATGTCAGCTATCTCCACCTAGGAGACTGACAGCCTCATCTGTTCTGGACTAGCTGCAGCTCCTGAGTGATCTTTAAGGGTAGTTCCCCCTACCCCCAACCCATGGATCACAAGGTCTGCTATAACTTGTGCTACTTTCCCCCTTTCTGGTTTGGACCGCTACTCTTGCCTCCGCCATGGCCCTTGGAGTGGCTTACATCTCCATACTGGCCTGATGCAGTGCTCTCTGCCAAGGACTCCCCTTGAAGATTGCACAGTAGCCTTCCGAAAGGAGCTGTCTCTGTGGTCAGGAGAGTGCAGGCCTACCATTGTGTCTGGCCCTTTCACAGGCATTGGGAGAGTGGAGCACTTCCCCTCTTGTGCACTGACACAGGGCAGGCACAATCTAGGCCTAACTGCATCTCAGGGATTGTTTTACATGTACACAGAGAGCTGGGCTGGTCACCATGTATGTGGTTGATGAAGAAATTGGTCAGAGTCCACCCTCAGTTAAGATGGTGTAAATCCTGAGTAAATCTATGGAGGTAGAATTCCTCCCAAAAACCATGGGTGTAGCTGTGAGCAGATTCCAGCCTCAGGCCTCCTCGTCCCCACCTTCCACTGCAGTACCCAGCAGAATAATCTGTGAGAACTGGGCGGATATATCCTACATCACTAATTCATTCAGGAAAGATTAATTCTCCTCCCCCACCCCCCGACTTCTGCTGTGTTTCTAAAGCTACACAACCTTTACTGACACACAATTGGAGGCTGCTCTACCTTTTCTGTAATGGTCTTCGCTACATTCCTCTTTAAATTTCCTTCACTCTTCACTGGGCAGAAATTGCATTTGTGGTTTGATTTGGTTTGGTTTCACTGAGCACTTTTGGCAAAGACACATATATATGCTGAGATATCAGTTTTAAAATTGCAGCCAAGGCAATGGTTGATTGTGATCAGGAAGAGGGACAAACAGACGGACTGTAGACAAATGCAGTTTCTGGACACTGAAAAGTGAAAGTAGATCAGATTGCTAAGCACAAAATTCTACAAGAAGTCATATAATCAGAAAAATACAATTAAGAATATGCTAGCAGATATACTGTCTCTCATTTTGGATGTCTTATATTACCTGTCTATAGCATGGCTTTGCCACTCAGCAAGAGTGAGGAGCAATGGGAAGGGCGGAGGGAATTTTCTCATATGCTCTCAACATTACTCTATAATGGATTTTCTCCTCTTTATATAGGGGTGTGTGTGTACGTCTGTATGTATACATATATTTTTTGTCAGATAAAAATACACATCTACCATAGATATTCCTAAGACTCAGTCTACCCACAAACTTACATTATAATAATTAAACTGGTTTGAATTCACAACTTTTGTTATTTCACTGCAAGCCTGCATGTGGGCTAAAACTGGTAATGGAAAAACAATTTCACACAAAATAAATTCCAAATTTGGATGTTGGTTTGATTTCAGATTTCAAAATTGAACAATTTCTTTCTTTTTTTTTTCTTAAGAATTTGTGTGGAAAATCTTATTTTAAAAAATTTCAAATTTGCCCTATTCCCTCTCTTTTTGTCACTGAGTGTAAAAACATGAATTATGTCCAGATTTTTCTCACTTTCATTTTTTTGTTTGCTGCGTTTTAACTTTTTAAATCTTCTTCACTGTTAGAAAAGTTGGTGTCAGGAGGAAAAAAAATGAAACTCTCTCTGCCAACGTACAACTCTTCAAAACTTTTCCTACTTTTAAAGAGTTAGAGTGACAGAGTTGTAGTGTTTCACTTTTTCCTTTTGCTATAATTAACTTTTCCAAAGTTGAGGAAGTTTTCAAGAGTTATAGAATGGTAAAAGAGAAAAAAATAAAAAAAGTAAGAAGCAAACAAACAGGCCACAAGAAAACCCTAGACATCATTCAATCTACTGCATTCAGTGGCAAAAATGAACAAAGTTGGGAGGGAAGAGGGTGAGAACCAGAAAAAACAAAATGTAAAATTTTGATATTTCAAATTCCAAAATTTTGGAATTTTTGTGTTTGATGAAAAACTAGAACATTTTGAAAAACCAACACCTTTTTGTGGAAGTTTTTGGTTTTGAAAAAAGACTATTTTTATTGAATAAAAGTTTCCAGTGAAAAATTCCAATAGTGTGAACACTTGCTTCAGAATCAAAGTGGCCTATTTTGATTTTAAGTTGGTTTAGATAAATCAAAATAGGACACATTGATTCCAAAATATAGCAAGACATGGCTATGGGACTGTGTCCTATACCTCAGATTACACCAAACAGAAAATGGTGTGAATTAAGGCCAATTTAATTATTTTGGTGTAAGTTTGTGTGTAGACCAGTCCTATTACCATAAATTTGAATGTCATACAGCACTTAAACGTATCCCTAAATGACAATATTTTCCCTCCCTCCTCTGTCCTAGTGTGTTTGTTGCGAGTTTTTTCTTCTTTCTTTCCTTCCTGCTTTCTATGGTTTCTCCTTCAACTCCCCAATTGTGGGCTGGTTGTAGAAAAATAAGCACACAAAGCTTATATGAGCTCAAAATTCTCTAAGGGCAAATTCTGTCCTCACTCCCTGTACAGAGTGGAGTTGCATGGGGTGTAAGATGATGCAGAATTAGGTCAAAAGAATCCTTTTTATCACTGTTTTATAGGAAATGGGTTCTGAGTCTCCTGTTGGCAGCACACATTCTACGTCCATCAGCAGTGCAGCATAACCCTACCATCAGCACTAAGTAAGAATTCTCATACCCTGCTGGGGACTCAGGACAGGCCTCCCACAAATAGCTTTCCATTTCAATCCTGAATTCAGCATTAGCCAATTTAGAGGTAATATATAGCACTAGGAATAGGCTGTCATGTACAGTATGCACAAGACAGCTCCCTGCTAATCTCATCTAATTGGCAACAGGAGTCCCTGTATTAGGCATGGGGTGAAAGCGACATTAAGAGGACATGAAGAGTCATTAGCGTATGTGCTGAATATCAGAGGGAGGTCAAAGACTTGAGAAGATGCAGATGCATCCTCAAGAAATGTTTGGGCCATTTGGGTTATTGTTTCATAAAGTGAATTTCTCAAGTGAATTTAAGATTGTCACACACAATAATAAAATAAAATAATGATTTAACCTAGAATAGTGATTTAAAGGTCAGGCATCAATAATTAGAGTTGTGAGGAGCACAGTAACTCTATTTTCTGAAGGATTTTGAGATGTCAATATTTGTCTTAGTTCTGATTAGGAATGAAACCTAAACATTTTGAGATTCTCTGTGAAAGAAAATTCCAAAATGTTTTCATTTCAGGTCAATTGAAATGTGTCTTTTTGACAAAATTGAAGTGTTTCATTTAATTTTGATTTCACCTGTATTATACAAAATTTAAATAATTCAAAACAAAAAGTTGTTTCATAACAAAGAAAAACAACCGAAGTGTTTTGTTCTGCAAATGTCCAAATGGGAGGTTTTGACATGATCAGAACGTTTTCCCCCTGGTGTTATTTCTGAAACAAAGCTTCAGTGAAATCTGCACAATTTCACAAAGCATTTTGACATTGATTGGAACTGCTTTCTCTTATGTGAAATGGTGCTGTTGCCGTTTTTCTGATCAGCTCAATCATTAATGCAGTTTAAATACAGTTCTGGTATCTAGATCTGTATAATAGGCTAGCTTCAGAAAGAAACCTAAGGACCCTTGGAAACTGCAAACATCCACCTTCCCTTGATACCAGTATGGCTCTGACTAGCTTGGTCAGAGAGAGGTTTCCTTTTAGTTCACCTGGGAGAACTGCTGCCTGCAGGACATGAGGGACAAGTTTGAATGTCGGGTGTGATCACATAAAGCATGCACACTCCTTGAGTCTGGCCACAGGCTAGGAGGCACCTGTGATTGGTTAAATCCACTCTGGTGTCTGGCTACCAGACAGACACAGCTCTCCTATCCAAGACAGTGGCCATCGAGCTGCATCTCTTCAGATGGCCCTCTGTGTTTCAGTGGGTGTTACGCATTCCACCAGCTTCTCTAAAGATTCAATATCGTAATCAGCTCTGCTAGCCATGGAATCCTTCCTCATCCTGCCCCCAGATCATTCCCTCGCTGGTCCCGCAGAAAGGTGCTCATTGCTTAGGGCTTGGCTAACAGGAGACTGTCTCACCACAAACACCTCATTTGTGCCTTTTCTCTCTCCAGATAGTTTGGGATTAATGTAGGGTTTTGGTTCAATGGGGATTAACGTACAGATGGCGTGAAACAATAAAGCAGCCAGCAGGATTATGATAACGTTTTGACTGTGTGCGCCATTACCAGTAGCCTTTCATCTCCCATATCATGGGGCACTTAGCTTCTATGAAGAATAAATATTTTTCTATCCAGAATTTTTTCATAGGTCGTCCGTGCCGGGCTTCCCCTTTGTTTGTAACGTTGTCTATGGTCTAGACTGAACGGCGAAAAAATGTGTGATCTGAACTCGTTAACTAATTTGAGGTAAATGCTAGTGAAGACAAAGCAGCTGCTAAATTTCACAGGCATTAGTAGGTCAACACATTAGGCTCCTCCATAGGCTTTACCTCAGCCTGCTAACCTGTTGAAGGCTACAAATCACCTTGTCTTCACTAGGATTTCATTGCCATTTAGTTTAGGTACTGATGCAGTTCCTGTGTTGGGATTTGCAGAGGCGAAGGGAGTGAAGGAGCAGTGTGGGGCCAAGAGGGCCTTGCTCCCCGGCAGCTGTGTAGCATGCTCCAAGGGGAGGCTCTGTTCAAAAGAGGACTGACAGTCAAGCAGGAGGGAGAATAAAGGAGAGGCTGCCTGAAAGACAAAAGCCAATTTGCAGCGTCTGGGGACAGAACAAGCCACAGGAGAAGGCCTGTGAGTAAGACCCCGACCAGGAGGGTAGAGGCCTGACTCTTTTCCCTCCCCCTTTCCCTGCTGAGGGAGGATAACTGAATATTGAGAGGAAAGCTGAGACATGCTCATTTGACCAAAATGAGCCTCTAAGAGTGATTGGGAATGCCCTGCTTGGGGGGTTGGGGGAGGGAAGGGGAGGGAGGAAATGGGGGTTGCAACCATGCCCCACACTGAAGAGAGAGCAGAGATGGGAACTGGCTCAGGGAAGGCTGGTCAGGTGCACCAGAAAGAAGTGACAGACACGCTCTATGCCTCTTTCCTTTGGGCCCTGGGCCAGGACCTGGAGGAGAGGGAAGGCCTGGGTTCCCCTACCTGTCCGCCCCCCTCAACTGCACCACTGGGGAATGAGAGTTTGACTGTTGGGCCCACTGACTGTCGGGCAAGCCCATCCCAAGACTTTGAGGGTGGAAAGACTTTCTTGAGACATGGTCAGCCCACTAGGCCTGCTGGCCTCCAGGTGAAAATCGCTACAAAGTGATGGAGAACGAGGGTACTCTGAAAATGTGGGGTTTTTTTGGTTTTTTTTATTTAAGAGCTAGAGATTGGAAGATGGACATACTGGTAAACTGAGTCATGGATCAGAAGCAACAGCAACCACAGCAGCAATCTCAGCTGTTCCAGTAGGGGGGGCCACTCATCTGGTTTTTGAACTGGACAATCTTCTTTTTGGGTGGTTTGTCCCCCATCTGCTACTAGGACCAAATAAGTTGTGGTTTTGTCCAGTATCGGTGTGCCACGCTGTACCCGCAGGCAGCATACTCTAAACCCCATATTCATCATTTCTGTACGGTTGTAATAATTCAGATTAAGCATGCCATGTAGCCAGAATCTGCGAAAACCCACTGTGCTGTTAAATTCTGCACATTGCTAGTATATAGCAAGTTATAAGATTGTGTTGTTATTACAATATGTTATACGCTTTCTAGTAACAGCAAAGGAGGCATCCCTGCCCAGGAGGGGCTCAGCAGTCATCAATCAGCAAAAGAGCTGTAAACAAAGGATTTACAGTACAGTGACCTCGCATAGAACTATGCAGTAGAGATTGCTCAGCTCTATGACTCACTCACAGGGGAGGGAGTAAGCAACCTGGTGACTCAGCAGAGCCCACCTGGACATGCCTGGACTAATATCTACTGGCCACATGGTCCTTGGTTCTGGAGCCTGTTGCTTCCCCTAACAAAACCTTCCCCTTCCTTCTTCTACTGTCTGTGTTAATGGGCTAATTAGCTCATTAGTCCTCCCGCGACCATTCTAATCTGTTAAATAGGCAGAGTCAAGTCCAGCCCAGAGGTAATCAATTGGCATGGATGTGATTAAAGTGCTGGCTCAGCTGTTGGCTCCTGGCACTCTGTCACACTCTCCCTGCTTTTATTTTGAGACTGGGGCAGCCTCATGGTCTGACACCCTACAGTGACATTTTTTTCTTCCCTCTGACATCTTCAGGAGGAGTGGTGTGTTGAGTGCATTCAGGAAACGACAGGACCCCCAGATCTGGAATAGGAGGATACAGTCACCCGTCTTTCTCCTCCGGCTCTTTAAAACAGAAGAACCTTGCTTGTGTAAAATCCCTCCCACCATTCCCACAAAATGAGCTCTTCTGAGAATGGCTGGTACTAACCTATCATATTATTTGAAAGACCAGATCTCACTGCCTCTGCTACACGGGGGAAGGAAAATAGGGTTTGGGGCCCCTCCCTCACAAGACGTCATGTTGCTTGGAGAGAGAGTGTGTTTTAAAACTCCCCAAGAAGAGGTGGCAGGCTGCTGGGCCTTCCCACTAAGAAAGACACAAAGATATAAGAGAGCTAGGCATGTGTGAAAGGGATGGTGGAGAAGAAAGCCAGCGCTGGTCTGAGGGGGGGTGGAGGGAACCCCAAAAGTTTTAGCTAAGCATCTTTAAATCCAAACTCTCCCTCTTTGGTAAGGATGGGGCCCTAGCATCATTTCATCTGTGGGATTTACAGGACTAGAAAGTTTCAAAGAAATAAGGCAGTGAAAGGTGGAGACGGGAAGGGAAATGGAGACACATGTAAGTGGGTTGTTCTTGGTCTCTTACAGGCTACTACGGGGATGAGGATCAGACCTATTTCAATGAGCCAGCCCAGTAGCCCTTTGGTTAGTGTCCTCCACTACAATGAAGGGAACCTGGCTTTATTTTCCATGTCTCCCTCCCCTCTTGAGAGGAACGGAAACATAGGGAGTGCTTTATGCCCCAGGTAAACCACTCCTTTGTAGCCCAGCTCGGGGGAGAGAAAGCCTGGGCCTTTCTCAAGCCCCACGTGAACAAGGAGAGTTTCTGCAGCTGCTTTCTCATGTCTTCACGTGCCTTGAAGTCCATGAAGACCACATGATGTCTGGTCTTAAACTGAGATGACAGCCTGAGTTTAGTTGGTGTGGTATTATGTGCTAGTCCAGCTCCAAGGTGACTGTGTTGCTCTTAACTGCAGGATTATAATATACAAGATATATGTGAAGGAAATGTCTTGTGCCAGTTGGATTACCTTACTTTTACATACAAATTCATAAGGTCACTAAATGTGGGGTACATGAACTTTGGCACTGAGAGCTGCGTAACACTGCCATGGTATTTGCTTGCACTGATCTTTTTATTACAGTTTGGGAACAGAATTTGCTTATTGGTTTAGTTCACCAGAAATAAAAACATGGAGTTGATCAGCTGTATCCTCATCCTACAGTTCAAGATTCTTTGAGCCCCTGTGCTATATGAACAGATGACATGGTAACAGATGAAAAGCCACTACAAATACTGAGTGTTTCTTACTGTGATATGAACATAAATCCTCCCCAACACAAGGCATTTCCCAGAATAAAAACACTTACAGCATAAAGCAGCAGGAGAAGATATGAAAACTGTAGCTGTAACAGGAAAGATGATTGATATCTTTCCATTGAGTTCAAGGCTCTCCCAAGTAGAACTTCTGACATGTGGTGGGGTAGGAGCTGCTTCTCCCCAGCTCTCTACCAGTATCATGCCTTTACTAAGGAAATAACAGAGACAAAATACCACTGTGTTCTTTGTCCCTAATCAGTTTCCCTCTGGGAATCCTTCTCCTTTCCCCCCCCCCCCAAACATGCCAGGCAATCCAGATGATGACTTTAACATATCAGCTTTACCGCCTTTCCTTCGACTATTTGCTCCATTTGGAATTTATTAAAAACTACAAAGAGCTGCCCAGCTGGCTTGTATGGGTGGTTTTACTATGATACCATTCATCTGGATATGTCTAAAGCATGGTCAGTCTGGCAGTGTCACACTGAAGACAGACTACATGGCTATTTCCCCTGTTTCTGGCTAACAAATAGATTTTATTCCTCCGCCAACTAAAACCTCATATTAAAGAAGTTTAAAGAGTGATGTTTATGCTGGAGCAAATGTGGCACTCATACCACTTATAGAAAAGAAACCTATCTAAATATTTTTATCTGTCATGTATATTATGGTTACATCCAGAGGCCCCAGTAAGGATTGTGGCTCCACTGTGCTAGATGCTGTACAAACACACAGATAAGCATAGTCCCTGCCCCAAACAGCTTACAAGTAAACCCCTGACAAGAGTTGTTCTATGTTCTCTTTATTATTGCATCAGGCATTTTGCTTTTGACTAAGAGCTTCTCTTGCTCCTGAGATAACCACAGCTTCTCATTCTGCTTGATTGCATTCTCTCAGTTGCTGAGGAAAAGAATTTGATATCCCATTTGTAACATTATGACTTCCTTGCAGGATGACATAACATTATAAGATGGGCTAGAAGGAAGGAATCCTTTAGTATAATGGGAGTATAAGAGGTGAGTCTATACTGAACATTGTTAGTATTTGCTGTACAGAAGGTCTGATCCTGCAAAACCTCATTTGTGGGAGTTGTTCTTATCTATGAGTGTTGTCCCATTGACTTCAAGAGGACTTTTTTACATAAAGTATATATGAGGAAGGATTTACAGAACTCTGCTCAGCACCTAGGAAATGGTGAAATTGAAACCCAGAAAAAAACAAGTAAATAAAATTATCTTTGGTAAGTAACGACCATAGTAAGAAAAAACTGACTGGCCGGTGAAAAGTACAGTGAATTTGTTATCTTTAAAATTATTTCCTGTATGAATGTAGTCTGTTGTATTGCACAGTCCGTCTTCATTGTGTGTCCCAACGCACTTTATGGAGTTAGATAATGCCATCTATTATTATTATTTTTTATTCATATTTAGTGTGGATGCAGTTAAATGTGCTTATACTGGTACAATGTGTTGCCATATGAGAAGGGAATATGCTATACTGGGATAAGGCCCCATTATACCTACATAATTGCATTCACACTAGGGGATGAACAAGATATAACTGTAAAAACTCACCTGCCCAACCAACATAGTTATGCCGATTCAATCACTATGTGGAGACCAGGCCTAAGGTGTTTGTGGGAGATGCAGAGAAATGGGTGATGGGGGTAGGTTATGTTGGATCTTATCAATCTCCTTTTTGAAGAAGTCACACACACAGAGAGGGGGAGAGAAGAAGGAGAGAAAAACAGAGAGGTGAAGGAGAAACAGATATATTTGGCAATATGAAATGATGATATCATTTTTGTGGATTCTTCCCGTGGCTGGGAGCTGGTATATGATAAAGACTGTTTACACAAGCTCTGCTGCGTCTATAAATCAAACTAAAATGTAACCCAGGACTCCACTAAAACATGCAGCGTGCTCCTGCAGGAATCAGTCCAGGCACTGCTTTCATTGGGATCTTCCTCTGTTTAGTTTGTGAAACAAAAAATTATTCCGAAGAACTCTTGGCTCCACCAACTCCTGTGCTGGATATTCCAATCTATAACAAAAATCAGACACTCTCTGGCTCCAGATTTATAACTCCCCACTGTTTTCCCTAATCACTAAAAGGTCTAATATGTCCAATTTTGTATTGAATATCTAAACACAAAGCAATTCAAAATACGACAGACTAAAATGTGTGATTTTTTTTAGTCATAGTTATCATTTTTGTATTCCATTACTCATTAGAGGAGTAAAAATTGGCATTTAGAGATGGAGGAAAGAGTTAAGCTTTAATGCCCAGATGCAAAAAGGTATTTAGGCTCCTAACTTTCCTGGAAATCAGTGGAAGTTAGGAGCCTAACTAACTACCTTTGTGGATCTGGGTCTAAGTGATAGAAATGGAATAGGTCAGCATATTTCATGTCAACCACTTGAATTCAAGTGCGAGGGAAAGTGAGATACATTACTTTTCTCTGAGATAGAACCACTGTCACTCCACTTCACAGACAAAGGGAGGCACTCAAATTCCAAAGAGAATAAAAAGGTCTTTAAGCTATTCAGTGAAACCATTTTTTTCCGCAGCACCAAGGGGATTCATTCCAAAATGAGACAGATTGAAATTAAATCAATACGGGGAAGCCTGACTGAGAGCATCTGACTTGGTTGGAGTTTTCCAGAGAAAAGCAGAGGATTTTTGGGAACTGAAGGTTAAAAAGGGAAAATAATGGACAGCTCCCAGATTCCCTCAACAATATTTACACAAGAAATGAAAGGGAAGAGGATCCATTTTTATTTGTATCTGATATCTTTCTAACTTTTTAACTCTGGATATGTGACTTCTTAACATTGCCCATCAGGACTGGCCCATGTGACATGAATCAAGGAAAAAGAGAACAGCTATCCCTGAGGGGCAGAGAAGTAACCGAGGGAAGGAAGAGTTGTAAGAAGGAGCTGGTAGCCAACCAATCTCCCTTCCATCATCTTCCAAGGCATTGTGGGGCAGTTTCCATCTATCTGAGGAGAAGGAAGAGTCTTCAGAGGAGGGGTGGTAATGGCCTGTGCTCTTCAATCTAATAGCAGTGGGATGTGGGAAGCCCCGTTCTTTGCTCTTTAAACTCTCTAGGACACAGATACCTCTGAGGTCACTAGATATAGAGGAAACTAATCTCAGGTCTGACCAGGCCTCACTCAGACTTAAGTTTCCCATGATCCTGGTGTTTTCTGGAGCAGCTCTGTAGATAAGACATATAAACTCAAAGAACTGCAAACACAAATTCAACTACCATCTCTATGTGGATGGCTCCCAGATTTACTGCTCTGCTCCAGACCTGTCTCCTGCCAAATTAAAATCTTGTCCTGACATCTCCTCATGCATGCTGTCAGCTCAAGTAAACGAGGCTAAAACATCTGACAAAGTGGGTTGCAGCCCACGAAAACTTATGCCCGCAGAAATTAAATTTGTTAGTCTTTAAAGTGCTACAGGACTCTCGTTGTTATGGCTAAAACAGAGCTTTTCATTCCCCACCCCATCTAATCCATCCGTCTACCTCCTTTCTTGATTACTGTGGACACCATCTCCAGTCTGACAGTCACTGAGGGCCATAACCTGGGCATTATCATTGGCCCAGACCTCTTTCTAGGTCCTTGCATCCAGTCTAGGTCTACATCTTGCAGATGCTTTCTGCATAGCCACTCTAAGATATGGCCTTCCCTGTCCATCCCCACAGCTAAGACCCTTGGCCAGGCTCTCAGCATCTTGCCTCTCAAGTACTGCAACATCATTTTCTCTGGCCTTGACAGATGCTATATTACCCCACTCATATCCATTCAGAATGCTGCTGCAAAAATAATTTTCCTAGCCCATCATTTTGGCCATGTTACCCCTCTCTTTGCATCCTTCCACTGGCTCCCCCATTTGTATCACATCAAACGTAAGCCTCTTGTCTTCACTTGCAAAGCCCTTCACAGCCTGTCCTCACCCTACCTCTTATCTCTCATTTGGTATTGAGATGTTGACTCCCACATCCAATTGGCCCATGATGCCAGCTTCCCTTGCCACTTAACTTTTCTCACCATTGTGCTTTCCTCCCAGGCTGCTCCTCACGCTTGGGAGCTGCTCCCTGTAAATATCCAGAAAGCTACTTCATTCTCCTCTTCAAACCCCTTCTTAAAACTCAAGTTGGTGAGAAAAATTGTGGTAAAACAGTTTTTCATTGAAATTTGCCGATTTGTCAAAATGGTAATGTTCCATGGAGATGGTTTGATTTTGATGAAGTTCCTCCGAAAAACAAACATGGTTCCATTTGAATCCTGCCTGCCACACAGATTTCCTGCCAGCTCACTTGCCCGGATCTTTGGCAGCCTGGACTCCCAGAGTCGATAGGGTTTCACCCCCTAACATGGAGAATTTTGAAATTGTTGCTTTTCATTCCAAATCAGAATGAAACCAAATTTTGAAATAGCAAAAATCCTCCTCAGACTGGAATGCCTCTCTCTGCTCTGCTCTGTCGAAAGCTATCCTTTGTCACGAGGCCTAGGAAATCTTCACAAGGGTTAGGCTGCTGGTGTATTGAGATGACAGCCTGTTATACTGATTGATATTGTCTCATTGTTTCCCCTGTCTGTCTGTGTCCATCTGTTGTCTCTCGTCTTATACTTAGATTGTAAGCTCCTTGGGCAAGGACTCTCTTTTTGTCTAGTGTTTTTGTACAAGTGCTAGTAATGATCGGGTCCTGGTTTATGACTAGGGTTCCTCAGCACTATGGTAATACAAACACTAAACAATAATAATAAGCTATTAAGAGGCCAAATCCTGCAGTCCTTTCTTGGGTTTTGCTCAGTTCTTACTCACGCAAAACTCCCATTAACTTCAATGGGAGTGAACAGCGAAAAGACAAGTTAGAACATCAAGATTAGACCCAGATAAATAAAATCAAATAAAAGAAAATACACTCGATAGTGTGATGACTGGTCAGCAGTGGCTTCTCAGCAGTGTGGAAGAGAGATAACCAGTGCCAACACGTTAGCAATAGCTACAAAGGCAATCTGTGCACGGGGGACAAAGTGGCAGAAAATGCTGCACCTTCCCTGCAACACTGCGGTCATTGAGATGTCACCGGGTGTCAGGCAGGACAGAGATAGCCCCAATGTATCTAACAGCAGCAGTACATGAACAACTTGATGTTAATCTTTCACATTCCCATGACCCTGAAATGAGAACTATAGAGACAAAGTGTTCAATTTGCATTGGTATACTATAGGGGTGAGTTCACAAGAAAAACTTAAGTAGACAGAGTGCAGAGAGGTTAGATAGCATTTGGATAGATGAGTTAACTAGCTAGCTAGATTTGGGAGGGAGGGTATAAGTATTTTTATTATCATCGTGCCTACGAGGTCCCAAGTGAGATGGGGCCCCATTGTGCTGGGCACTTTACAAACACAGAGTAGCAGACAGTCCCTGCCCCAACAACTTTAGCAGCTAAGTAGATAAGACATAAAAAGGAGAGAGAAAAGAGAGGCACAAAGAGTAATGAACAGATTCTAAGATTATATTCAGCAGTGTTCGATTGTGATGGTGTAGAGTAGACAAACACAGGGGCAGCAAAGTTTCTGATTTCTGGAAGGCTGCAGAAGGGTAGATTTGGAAAATGTAGGTTGATTTCCAGCAATGTGGCTATGAAGCCATGCACAAAAGTAGCAGTTAGAAACAGGGGGGAACTGACGGTAAAAACTGGAGTGTCAAGACCATTTGGAAATGTAGCCTTTTTAGACAGCAAGAGGTAAAGGTCCTGCTCTTTTGGTCAGAATCTGGACAGAGGAGCGACATTTGAATTGGTTAGTTCTTAACTAGATCACTTCTACAGTAGGTGAATTGTGTGCTGAGTATGATAAGGGTGGAAATCTTTCTAAAAGGTACGCTCTGGCTCAACCAAGTTATTGCACTTGATGCAGGAATTACTGGGTGGGTTCCATGGTCTGTGTTATGCAGGAGGTCAGATGAGTTCATCAGAATAGTCTCTGCTGGCTTTAGGCTCTATAGGAGGAAATCTCCCCTCCACTATGGTCCCCGAATAGATTGCTGCTGTGCTGTAGAAATTGTCTGGGGAGAATTCCCTGGTACTGGCACTCAACAAGGCAGCTTCAGGATGCTCTGTGTGGGCTGTCTTGCAATCCCTGGTGAAGGGGGAAACTTGGGGGGCTCGGCTGGGGGCAGGAAGCAATATCACCAACCCTATGTGTTAAAAAATCATGATCTGACCCCCACGTATCACAATTTAAAAATAATAAATTGGGGTTTGTGAACAGGCTCCCCCTTCAGTTCCTGCAAACTCAGTCTGATAAGCCTTCCTGGTGGATTATACAACACACAGCTCTTAAGGGTACCCTCACAAAGTACGTTTATTACTATTTCTTCCCTTAGCAGCACGTGGATGGAGGCCTCTTCCTGTTCCCTTTTACAGGCTTTTACACTGCTTGCTTTCTTCCCTGTGAGCTAATTACTTCATTAGCTCATCAGGCTCCCTAGTGGGAGTGGGAGTGATCCCTTCTGCCCTTCCCAGCCAAGTCAAGCTACCTAACTCCCTCCTACTCTAACCACACCTGGTGCCTTGGGTGATTCAAAGGCATGTCCACATTGCAATTAGACACCTGCACTTGGCCTGTGCCAGCTGACACGGGCTAAAGGTCCATTTAATTATGGTATAAACATTTGGGCTTGGCTGCAGCTCAACCTCTGGGACCCTCCTACCTTGTTGGTTCCTGGAGCCTGAGCTCCACCCCAAGCCTGAACATGTACATGGCAGTTAAACAGCCCCAGGAGCCTGAGTCAGCTGGCGCAGGCCAGCTGCGGGTTTTTAACTGCAGTGTAGACATAGCCTATGTGACCAGGTTGATGGCCTCCAAAGGGCTCTCTCTGTAACTGCCAATGGCGTCCTGTCACAGGGTTCTCTTTATTTATCTTCTGGTTTTTAATCCTTTAGGGCTAACTTGGGCCCCATTTTCAAGATTTTCTCTCCAGCCATGAACTTACTGTTTTTTAATGAAAGCTGGGATTCTTGTCTTCAGGAGCAACTTCCTGGGCCACCTAAATGATGCTAAGGGCTATTTCAGCCTCCAGCCAGGCCCAGAATCCCAAGCATGCAAACATTGCTTAAAGCTGCCTTTGTCCCTGCACCCCTCCCACCCCAAATTGCTCCTGCATTAGCTACATCACAAAGAGGTAGAGCACATGTCCTCACCCTATTCTATGACTGTGTGTTCAGAACAGGTGTGGTTAAAGGAAGAGATTCCCACAGTATTCTTATCAGCAAGTTAAAGAAGTATGGGTTGAATGAATGGAATATAAGATGGACAGAAAGCTGGATAGATCATCGGGCTCAACGGGTAGCGATCAATGGCTCGATGTCTAGCTGGCAGCCGGTAACAAGCGGAGGGCTCCAGGGATCCGTGCTGGGACTGGTTTTGTTCAATATCTTCATTAATGACCTGGAGGATGGGGTGGATTGCACCCTCAGCAAGTTTGCAGATGATACTAAGTTGGGGGAGTGGTAGATGTGCTGGAGGGCATGGATAGGATACAGAGTGACCTAGACAAATTGGAGGATTGGGCCAAAGGAAATCTGATGAGGTTCAACAAGGACAAAGTGCAGAATCCTCCACTTAGGACGGATGAATCCCATTTGCTGCTACAGACTGGGGACCGATTGGCGAGGCAGCAGTTCTGCAGAAAAGGACCTGGGGGTTACAGTGGACAAGAAGCTGGATATGAGTCAACAGTGTGCTCTTAGTGCCAAGAAGGCTAACGGCATATTGGGCTGCATTAATAGGAGCGTTACTGGCAGATCAAGGGAAGTGATTATTCCCCTCTATTCGGCACTGGTGAAGCTTCATTTGGAGTATTGTGTCCAGTTTTGGGCCCCCCACTACAGAAAAGATGTGGACAAATTGGAAAAAGTCCAGTGGAGGGCAACAAAAATTATTAGGGATTGGAGTACATGACTTATGAGGAGAGGCTGAGGGAACTAGACTTCTTTAGTTTGCAGAAGAGAAGAACGAGAGGGGATTTGATAGCAGCCTTTAATTACCTGAAATGGGGTTCCAGGAAGGATGGAGCTAGGCTGTTCTCAGTGGTAGTAGATGACAGAACTAGTAATGGTCTCAAGTTGCAGTGTGGGAGGTCTATGTTGGATATTAGGAAAATATTTTTCATTAGGAGGGTGGTGAAGCACTGGAATGGGTTACCTAGGGAGGTGGTGGAATCTCCATCCTTAGAGGTTTTTAAGCTGTGGCTTGACAAAGCACTGGTTGGGATGATTTAGTTGGGGTTGCTCTTGTTTTGAGCAGGAGGTTGGACTAGATGACCTCCTGAAGTCCCTTCCAATCCTAATTTTCTATGATTCTATGAGAGGCAAAGAAGTAGGCTTCAAAGAAAGCCAATCCATAATTTCTGAACACCAGACTTTGGACATGGATAGAGACCTCTTTAAGGCTTTTAATGAAGTAAATACTACTGGAAACTATGTGATTATGGGAGACTTTAACTTCTCAGATATAGCCTGGAGGACAAGTGCTAGTAGTAATAATAGGGCCCAGATTTTCCTGGATGTGATAGCTGACAGATTCCTTCACCAAATAATTACTGAACCAACATGAGGGGATGCCATTTTAGATTTGGTATTGGTGAGTAGTGAGAACCTCATAGAAGAACTGGTTGTAGGGGACAACCTTGGTTCAAGCAACCAAGAGCTAATTCAGTTCAAACTAAATGGAAGGATAAACAAAAATAGATCTGTGACTAGGGTCTTTGACTTCAAAAGGGCTAACTTTAAAAAATTAAGGGAATTAGTTGGGGAAGTGGACTGGACTGAAGAATTCATGGATCTAAAGGTGGAGAAGGTTTGGAATTACTTCAAGTCAAAGCTGTAGGAACTATCTGAAGCCTGCATCCCAAGGAAGGGGAAAAAATTCATAGGCAAGAGTTCTAGACCAAGCTGGATCAGTAAGCATCTCACACAGGTGATTAAGAGAAACCAGAAAGCCTACGAGGAGTGAAAGATGGGAGAGATCAGCAAGGAAAGCTACCTCTTGGAGGTCAGAACATGTAGAGATAAAGTGAGAAAGGCCAAAAGCCAAATAGAGTTGGACTTTGCAAAGGGAATTAAAACCAATAGTAAAAGGTTCGATAGCCATATAAATAGGAAGAAAACCAAGAAAGAAGAAGTGGGTCCGCTAAGCACTGATGGGATGGAGGTTAAGGATAATCTAGGCATGGCCGAATATCTAAACAAATACTTTGCCTCCATTTTTAATGAGGCTAATGAAGATTTTAGGGATAGTGTCAGGGTGGCTAATGGGAATGAGGATATGGAGGTAGAAATTACCACATCCGAGGTAGAAGCCAAACTTGAACATCTTAATGGGACTAAATCAGGGGGCTGGATAATCTCCATCCAAAATATTAAAGGAACTAGCACATGAAATTGCAAGCCCATTAGCAAAGATTTTTAATGAATCTGTAAACTCAGGGGCTGTACCTTATGACTGGAGAACTGCTAACATAGTTCCTATTTTTAAATAAGGGGGAAAAAGTGATTCAGGTAACTACAGGCCTGTTAGTTTGACCTCAGTAGTATGCAAGATCTTGGAAAAAATGTTGAAAGAGAAAGTAGTTAAGGACATCGAGGTTAACGGTAATTGGGATAAAATACAACATGGCTTTACAAAAGGTAGATTGTGCCAGACCAACCTGATCTCCTTTTTTGAGAAGATAACAGATTTTTTTAGACAAAGGGAATGCAGTGGATCTAATTTACCTAAATTTCAGTAAGGCATTTGATATGGTTCCACATGGGGAATTATTTGTTAAATTGGAAAAGATGGGGATTAATATGAAAATTGAAAGGTGGATAAGGAACTGGTTAAAGGGGAGACTACAATGGGCCATACTGAAAGGTGAACTGTCAGGCTGGAGGGAGATTATCAGTGGAGTTCCTCAGGGATCAGTCTTTGGACCAATCTTATTTAACCTTTTTATTACTGACCTTGGCACAAAAAGGCAGGAATGTGCTAATGAAGTTTGTGGATGACACCAAGTTGGGAGATATTGCCAATACAGAGAAGGATTGGGATATCATACAAGAAGATCTGGATGACCTTGTAAACTGGAGTAATAGAAATAGGATGAAATTTAATAGTGGAAAGTCCTTGCCACTATTTAGGGAAAGTCTTTATTCTTTAGACACTAATAAGAATTTTCTGCTATAAGCTGGGGACGCATCAGTTGGAAGTGACAGAGAAGGAGAAGGACCTGGGCTTATTGGTTGATCACAGGATGACTATGAGTCACCAATGTGATGTGGCCGTGAAAAAAGCTAATGCAGTCCTTGGATGCATCAGATGAAGTATTTCCAGTAGAGATAGGGAGGTGTTAGTACTGTTATACAAGGCACTGGTATGATTTCATCTGGAATAGTGTGTGCAGTTCTAGTCCCCAATGTTTAAAAAAGATTAATTCAAACTGGAACAGGTGCAGAGAAGGGCTACTAGGATGATCCATGGAATGGAAAACCTGCATTACGAGAGGAGACTCAAAGAGCTTGGCTTGCTTAGCCTACCCAAAAGAAGGTTGAGAGGAGAGATGATTTCTCTCTATAAACACATCAGAGGGATAAATACCAGGGAAGAAGAGCAATTATTTAAGTTCAGCACCAATGAGGACACAAGAACTAATTGATATAAACTAGCCATCAGGAAGTTTAGACTTGAAATTAGATCCAGGTTTCTAACCATCAGAGGAGTGAAGTTCTGGAATAGCTTTCCAAGGGAAGCAATGGGTGCAAAAAATCTAGCGGGCTTCAAAACTGAACTTGATAAATGTATGGAGGGGATGATATGGTGGGACAGCCTAGTTTGGAAATTGACTGATCTTTGACTACCGGTGGTAGATATGCCAATTGCCTGCGAAGGGATGTTAGATGGGGGGTTCTGAGTTATTACAGAGAATTCTTTCTTGGGTGTCTGGCTGGTGAGTTTTGCTCACATGCTCATGGTTTAACTGATCACCATATTTGGGATCAGGAAGGAATTTTCCCCTGGGGCAGATTGGCAAAGGCTCTGGGTTTTTTTCATCTTTCTCTGTAGCAAGGGGCATGGCTCACTTGCTGGTGGATTCTCTGTATCTTACAGTCTTTAAACCACGCTTTAATAACTCAGTCATAGTTTAGAGGTTTATTACAGTAGTGGGTGGGTGAGGTTCTGTGGCCTGCATTGCGCTGGAGGTCAGACTAGATGATCTTATTGGTCCCTTCTGACCTTAGAGTCTATGAATCTATGAGACTTATGCACTGAAATATGTTGTGAATCAGCAACTCAAGGAGCTTGAAAACAGAAATAATCTTCCCTGTTACTCAAAGTAAGAAGGCTGTTTTTATTATGTGTACCCCTAAAACAGATGGTGAGGTACAAACTGGTGGGGGATTACAAAGTGACAATTCATCCTTGCTTCGATATTGCTCAATACCACATTCTTAACACAAAGGATCTGATAGCAAGAGGAACAAAATTTGCTAAATTAGATTTAAAAAGAGCTTTCCAGATTTAGAGTTGCATGGTAAACCTAAACAATAACTTGTAATTAATACAGTAGAAGGATTATTCCAGTATAAGAGAATTCTGTATGTTGTGGTTGATGCACCCAGAGGTTCTATGCATTGTGAATCAGCTGTTACAAGTTCAAAGTTGTCATATTTTACTGTACATTGCGTGGCTCCCACACCAGCACAGGAAAAATTCAGTGCCATGCCTGAGTTTCATTTCAGGGCCTTCCCTCAGGGCACAGATTATTAACACAACACCTCACAAAATAAGGCACAACAAAAGCTATGCCCCCAGATGAAAAAAAGCTGCCAGAGGCCTTTTCATCTATAGTAGAAAAGGACATGCCCCCTTTTTTTTATAGCCCTGTTGAATAATGTGACAGGCAGCTCTTAACCTTTTCTTTGCCATTCCACCCTGTCATAGTTAGCTAGACAATATTCTCATTACTGGAGAGGGCACAGAAATGCTCTTGTATAATTTGGCGGTAGTACTAAGCAGAGTACAAACGTATGGTTTGAAATTAGAGAAACTAAAATGCTAATTTTGGCCCCAATCCAGCAAAGCCCTTAAGCACGTGCATAGCTTTGATCGTATGAGTGGGCCTACTTAAGTGCTTTGCTGGATTTGGGCCTTCTTCATGAGACTTTAACTTACACAGGGCACAAAATTGATACTGAACACATTTGTACAGTTAATAAAAACAAAACAGACCAAAATCAAAACCAGAAGCTGGAGAGCTAGAGAACAGCACCTATAAGTGTTACTGCATGGCAAGCTACTATTTACTTGTTTACTATAGAAAATTACAGAAAATATCGTATTTTTTGCTCTGGTAAATCCCCTGAACACACTGATACAAAAACGTAAAAACTGGGAAAGGTCACAGGAGAAAAAGAAAGTAATATAGCTAAACAAGCATTGTCACCTGGACAGGTTTTAGAGCATTTGACCCTGGTTTAGCGATAATCTTGGGTTGGGTCATCTGTGGGTTTGTTTGTTTTTTGTATCGTTAGTGGAATGAACTGACTGGTGTATATCTGTAGGGAGTACAAGAGTCCTAAACAAAAACACTGGGGGAAAGTAATCTTCAAGCAATAAAATGCAAATGTAAAGATAAATAGTTCTCTCAGACCTAACAGGAGGTGCCCCTTAAAATTACATCATAGTATAAACCACATCTCCATGGCCTGAAGAATTATATATCTCCATACAAACACTTCTTATACAGGTGACACAGACATTTAGTTTAGTCTTATTGTCAGGGCTCATGGACAAACTTCTCATGTTCAAGGTAACAATCTGCATCTTGCTTCAGGCCAGTCTGCTCTTGCTGGTCCATCATAAAAGCATGATGTAGGGTCAGAGGTTACTAGCACTTAACGCCTTAGGTAGTCTGGTCTTTACTACCAACAAAATCTTTGAACTTTCCTGGTGGCGAGACATTATATTCTCTTTACATCATTCTGGGGGGTATTACTAACCCAAGGGTGAAGGGCTCAGTAATACTAAGACTTACCAACCCTATGTCACTACTCTCCATTTTGCATAATAGGTTCTGCAAAATTCTGTGTTTTGCCATATCAGTTCCCTTTATCCTCTACAGAAGGATAAATTCAATTTTCAGTTTCCCATGATCTCATCTGAGTGGTCTCCCATTCCTACAAAATAGATCACCTTGTGGGGTAATAATAGGGTCTGACCACAGTTTTTCTTCTATCTTGGTGATAGTTTGAGTTATTCTTGCAACGTCTGGCTGCCTCACAGAATCACCTGTTCTATGTGTTCTTCTCATAATGCCTTTTCTGTGTGTCTTGCAACAGTCTGTGAGCTTTAGCAGCAATTTTAGCCCTTGTCTGTACCAGAAATTTGCACCTCTTTAACTAAATTGACTTTAAAACACACTTAAACAGGTTTAAAATGTACTTAGATTGATTGAGATGATCAGTTGTAACACTCAGGAAGAAATTTTTATCCCTGTTTTTCCCACTTTGGAATGTATTTGCTTTTATAGAAACTAATCTTTTGAGACCAATACAAGTAGCTGAGGGGCTGCCCTTGGAAGGATGGTTCAGTACTTAGGGCCCTAGCTGAGGTCTTAGGGAGACCCAGATTCAAGTCCTTGTTGCACCACAGACTTTCTGTGGGAGCTCGGGCAAGTCTCTGCCGGAGTTCCCAGTATATGAAATGGGGAACTAACTTCACAGGGGTATTAGGAGGATTACTGCGTTAAAGATTTTGAGATGATCTGGTGCTATAGGAATGCAAGCTATGTAAATAGCTAAGGAAGACAGGTAACATAGAACGCAGGAATTCTGAATAATATGTAACCGCTCATTTTCATAACCTCAGTGAGGAATCAGAAGACAAACTTTACCCTTTAAAACACTGGTAAGATACCCCCTTAGAAGTGAGAATATGTAGTACAAACACGGAACCATCAGCACAATACAGAAGGTAAGCTATGAAGAGTAACTATGCTGGTTATACAATGTGTTGCCATGTGAGAGGTGAGGTTGCATTACATACGGATACCTAAAGACATGCCTCAGAGAACTCTCAATCATAATGACGGGATTAATATTCTAACAGGTTCTCCCATCTGGGCTATCCACCTTAGTTGTCTGAGAAAGAAAAACTGGGAACACAAACCCCTGTAGAGCTGAGCCACTGATGTCTTGCAAGGTACAGAACTTTGTAATATTAATCCTACTATCTTCAGTGCCTCTAAGTTCTTGGAAGAGTTTTTTCATAGGACCAAAATACAGTAATTCTTTAACTTGATGGACTGGGGACAGCCACCTACAGGAGAAGCCTCCAAAGGATACGCAGGATCATTAGGAAATGAAGTAGTTGTATTTCAGAGAAACTGGTACACTAAGAAGATATAACTGACCAGGGACACTATTGGGGTTTTTCACCTTTCTCTGTAATATCAGTCTATTTGATATCAATACATACAGCAACCACCAATAAGGAAGATTCCCCAGAAGTGTCTTGCATCCATTCCGCAATCTTGACTGGACACCACTGAGATGGGGGGGGGTCTCTGGGATGGATCAGATGGCAACAGAGATGGGGGTAGCCTCACCCTCCCTATTCATTTTGCATCTGTACTCAACACTGAACAAGATCAATATACGGGACCTCTGTAGGATTCAAACCTGCAAGCCCATGCAATCAGACCAACATCACCTTATGACTAAATAGTATCAGAAACTGCCACTGGATCTTGCGTTATTTGTATGGAAAGATGTTTGACATCCATTGCTGGGGGCATCCAGCACAGAGACCTTTGCCAACTCCATAGGGTACCAGAGTCGGTAAGCAAATATTTTTTAAAAAATCCATATTCATATTCCCATCGCCACCTTCTCAGCAAGAAGGAAGGTTTGAGACCGGGCAACAGTTGGATAGCCCCACAATTTCAAAATGTTTTCTTGGCCAGTGATCACGCTACTGGGCATGCAGCATGCCCTCCAGCTGATGCCATGCAACTTCCTCTTTATTGGCTTCCACAAGCTATTGCATGCAAAGATCTTTCCACTTAATGGATCTCAGCTCCCTCCTGAATCATGGGGATTGCAATGATGGGGGGCTGGGGTATTGTATTAGTGGGGAATGAGGAGCTGGATTGGTGAGGCTGGGATGGAGTATTGTTTCTTTGAAGGGAACTTCTGCTTTATTTGGTTTCCTCTTTTTAAGTACATTTCAGTAGCCCTGCATGACTGTCTGAGGCATCCTCGGGTTTCAATGGGCTGACATTCCAACCTCCATTATATTTGCAGGGCTGAGCATTGACACTACACAAGCTAAACAACAATAGGTAAAAGGAAACATCACTAACCTTTAAAACAGAGGTACCCAAATGAGAGGAGAAATTCAGGTAACTCACAAAGGTTGCATGCTCTCTCTTCCTTACTGCCTATATCCAGGTCACTATGGAAACTATAAATCCCCTTTTTGCTAGAGATCGCTAATAAATGATGATTTACCAGCTTGGTTCAGCTAAATACACTCTGCTATAGGTAATCAGAAAATAGATGGCTATGAAAAGGTGATAAAGTTGTTTAAAGAGCTTGTTTTAGCTAAACAATTTTCCATAGACTGGAAGAATGTGGTAAATATTTTCCAGTGGAAGAAATCACAAACACAGAGACCCGCTATCTTCCATCATCACTGATACAAGCCTAGTTTGACTAATGACTAATACCAACCCACTAAAATCCAAATATGTCCCCCAAAGAAGGGGGAAGGGGAAGGATTTAGGTCTTCTGCTCATGCACTTGAATTAATTTAAATACCATTGTATCTCAAATATTTGGTCCTAATTGTCTCCTGAAAATTCAATACCTGCATTCATGCTGCTGGGCTCCAGGGATTCCAGGGCACCAAACTGTCCCCAGTGAAAGGAAATGAAAAATCGGCTGATGCTATCCAGACCCCTTCAGCAACTCCAACCATTTAAGTGCTGTATCCTGCAGAGTGATTAATGATTTTTTTCCTTTTACATCTAGAAAGAAAGAAAGAATGAACAAAAACCTGTACTGTTCTTCACCTTTTATCCAAATGGCAGCAAAGACATGATTTGCATGGTTTGCCTTTGTTCTTTTCCCTGTTTTTTTGCTGGTAGAGCTTCTTCAATATGTTTGGTGGGAGTCATGGCATCACAATGTTGGCAGAAAGTCTGGTTCAGCTTTTTGTGGTTATTTTTAAGCTGCAACCTGAACCTGTTCACCACCCCTTTATTAACATGTGTTTTATGACACAGGTGTAATAATTAATCCAAATGGTTCCCAGATGTGGCTGTCTATCTCTGGCCATGTCAGTTCCTACACACCACCCCTTAATCAGCCAGTGCCCAAGCAATGCCAAAGAAAATGAAAGAAAATAAATTCCATTGAAATATTTATGAGGGCCACCTGGATAGAGAAATACCTTGGCCTTTGCCTTTCCTCTGCTCCAGATGGCTACAAGACACTCACCAAATTCAGGAGGTCAAATTAATCTTGCAGAGAGTTCAAAATGAAAGCTGCGCCTCGCTCCTTAGTTTAACAAAGGAAATGACGTTCTGCACATATGTTCTAAGGGACCCTGCCCACTTCACCTTATTTATAAGAGATTCTCCTTCCTTTTACCAGTGCCAGTACTTGCTGGACTTCACACGAGCATACTTCAGGCTGGCAGCTCCTGCCATGGTCCCCAGCAAACCCAAGCGAAGGATCTTCCTTCATGTTGTCAGCTGAACTCTGTGCGTCGCATTAGACATCAACAACGGAAATACCAGAATTCTACACTCTTGCCGTTCCCACTTGCCTTTTTCCAATTATTGACAGTCCTCTTGTGGGTATCTTGAGCACATTTCTAGACCATTTTTTGTGAGATGTTTTGACTGCAAATGGACCGGTCAGTGAGCTCATACTAGCCCACTCCATGAGGAATCCAGTCCCTGCTATCTTTGGCATCCAGGAGTACAAGTTTTAGATCGGAAAGCCCTTGTTCTCCATGACGAGTGTTCTGATTAGGTGCCCCCCCTAGCCACAGAAATGAACAAGAAGGGAAGTACACAGGGAGGAAGGATTTCAAAAGTACAGATTTTAAGAGAATTCCAAAGTATGCCCCAACTCAAACCCCGTGCACACCCACTGAAATCACTGCAGATAAGGTAAGAAGAGATTGTTGGCACTATTTATATGATTCTAAATCAGATGTAACCACATGGCAAAACAATGTGGGCATCATGGCAGAGAGCTCGATGGTAACTTCTGCTCAATGCAGAGAAGGGGTCAAATTAAACCAAATGTTAGGAATGGGATGGAAAATAATACTGAAGATATAATAATGCCATATCTACATTAGCTATGGATACACAAGATAGAATAAACATCAATGAGGAATATAAATGTTCACATTTCAAGATCTAAGCCAACCACTAATCACACGGGATTAGGAAAAAAGCTTCCCCTATGGACAAGTTTTTGCATCATTGCCTATTATGGGGGTTTTGCATCTTCTGCTAATGAATCTGATAACAGCCACTGTTAAGAGACCGCATATAGGACCAGCTGGACCATTGGACTTAAAGCAAGTAGTTATGCTGGTAAAACGTAAATGTTTATGGTGAGCTATCACAAAAATCTTGCAAAATACATCTCAATCAAAATTCATTTTTAAAAATGTAAACTAGTATTTACTTAATTTGTTTTCTGCTGTTCACCGAGCTCAAGGCAATCTGAAGATAGAATTCACTGAAAAAAATAAACCTAAGTGATTCCAGCACCAGACTCGATCTGAGCATCGCTCAGTCAGCTCAGCTGGGAAGCCTAAGGAGGAAAAAGGGTGAGCTGTACACTTGCAAAATTTTCCATTTAAACCCATCTCAGTAAATTATCACACATTTGACAGCCACACTCAAATGAGTCGAAATGTCCAGCCACCTGCAGCTGCGGTGATATGAAAGTGACCCAGTTCTGCATGGGTTCATGCAGAGCCATGAACAGGACTAGAGAAACCTGCACCAAAATGAAGTGATCTTCCATGCAAGTCTCAGCAGTACACGCAAAGCCACAGATTGAGCCATGATAAAATCATTGAAGGTGATGACCTCGTGGGCCTGGCACTAAACTGCATGAGAGTCCATGTCATAAATCACAAACACCATGTCCAGGACAATGGTGGGGGTAAGCCCAGCCAAATGGTAGAGGGAAGCCACAAGCTCTCAATTATACAGATTTCACTACAATGTACACAACTATGTCACTCCACATGATATGTCAGTATATAATCACAGCCTTGGAACTAGCAGTCATTGATAATATGGAGATAGGTAACTCCACAGACCCACAGATGGTCTTGTATTTCTGAATTGAAAGCAATTTTAAAATGTGTATTGTGCACAGATGATTTTTAATCATTTATAACTTCCTTTTTAAAATTTGTTATTGTAAATGGAAATATTGATGGGTACTTGATGGGGACTAAACACCTGGGAAGCTTCAAGTGGTAGAGTTCAGCTGGTTTTGAATGCTTAAAAAATAAAATGCATAAAAAAAGCATTTTTAAAAATTCCGACAGGAAAACTATTTTTTTTTCACCGTCATATAACTCAAAAATTGGCAAACAGATTTTGCATATGGCTTCCAAAAGCATTCATCTCAACATTGAGACGAAGCCTGTAAAATTTCAGTCAAAAGTGTCAAAGCACGTGGTTTAAGATTAATGTCCTGCAATTAATTAACTATGATGTTTGATACCAGGTAAAATGAAAGCGTTACAAGTGCCCTGATCATACAACAGATCAGAATAAGTAAAGTGTATGACACAACCAAAACTTCTGCTAAGAACCCTTCTGGGCCCAGCTCACAGGGAGAGAAAAGTAAGGCCAGAAGGTTAGTAGAAACGTTATAGATATGGAAAAAGCACATGTGTTGCAGCTGTAGTTAAAAACATTAAAAGTGGAGCTAATGGAATGAAAGCAAAGTTAGGAGTATTGAATGTATTGAAGAGGACTGTGAGACTCCCATCTCTATAAGAATCATTATCTGGGGGTATTTACGCATTTTGCATTTAGTGAGAGAAGAAAAGGAATGACCATTACAGTGTGTTAGATAACGTACCTGGGAAAGTGCATCTTCTCATCCCTCTGTGCCTATATTCCTCCTGAAATCCTTTCCTTGCATCTGCCCCATCTCCTGGGTCTCCTTTTGTATTTTCCAACCCGTTATCTCTGGACAAATAATTAAAGAGTCAGTGGAGCAGGGGGATTGTATCCTAGACGTCTTATATCCTGGGTGAGTACATTAACTACCAGTCTATAGAATCATTCTTGTCTGTGCTCTCTCTGTGTCTGTCCCCAGATGACTCTTCCATGAGTTATTCACAGTGGAACAGCTTCAAAGGAGAGATTGAGGAAGCCCCACACCCGAATATCTCCCAGTCAAATGGTTAGTGCACACACCTGAGCAGTAGGAGACCCCTGTTCAATTCCTTTCTCCTTCCCTCCAGGTGGAGGACTTGAACTGATGGTCTCACACATCTGAAGTGAGAACCTAACCACAGGGCTCAAAGTTAGCAGGAAGGTGGGCCTTTTTCTCTTCTTGCAAGAATGACGAGAAGCCTAATTCCACAGAGGATGCCTGTTCATGAATCGCTAGCAAAGATAGCGCTAGCTCTGTGAAAGGGGTGGCTTAGCACATCCTCCTCTCATCAGCGCCTCCCATTGGTTAGGCTGGGTGACTCCCTGCCTACCATGCTGACTTTTGTGAATCGGAGTCTAAGGCATCTGTCTCTCTCCTTTCATTGTCTAGGGAAGTAGTCAAGTAACTAAGGCTTTGTGAATCACAGGGATTTTGTAAGGTGCCTAAAAGTTAAGTGCTATGATACTCATTGTCACAACCCCTAACTCCTTTTGTATATCTAGGCCAGGGTCATAAACCCTGGGAATACAAACATTTACAATGTAAAATCCTTACATTATATAACCCAGCTGCCCTTGTCTGTCTGGAAGCAACTAAGAGAAGTCTATGTGGTGACATTAGTTATATCTCTATCGGCTTTCTGAAGAGCTTTATGCAGGATGTGTGTTTTTTGTGTAAGCTGAACATTATTGTATTCATAGCATGCACTCTTACGTAAATCAGTAGATCAGCATATTGTGCCTGGGATACTTAATTCATGTTACCCACAAAATGACCAAATAGAAAATTAGACTGGAACATACATATTAAAAAGGGAGGGGGAGAGAGCTTTATGGGCTGTGATGAGATGACCTCATCCAGGGCTTGTTTTTTTTAGAAGATATCAAGCCCCGTCTAATTATTTGGGATTTGCTTTGTTTAGTTTTATAATTGAGGGTCCCACCTGAAAACAGAAAGGAAAGAGATGGGAATAGGTATGCAGGAGCCACTGATAACAGGCAGCGTTTTTCCAGAATTATCACCACATTTTAACTTGAAGTAGGTTTAATCTAAAGACACCAGCCTCCCTCCCTGCATCCACATGTTGAATCAATTGAAAACAACCAACAGGTAAATATCTCTGGCACGGCAATGCTAATAATGTAGCAGACCTTTAGCAGAAGAGGAAGCCCTTTTGACCCCCTTATGAAAGCTTTTCTGTGGCCTCAGTTTTTTTCTTTTCTTACTGTTGTTGCAAATGCAAGAAGCAGACACCTGTGAGAAGCTGAAAACTTTACATATGTTAACAAGGGGAAAAAGCAGATGCAAATAGATTTTATTTGGCTTTAAGGAGACACCAGGGAAAAATACAGGAGAGGAATTGACTGACAGGGGCTTCAACTGAAACCTGTCAATTTGTAATGTGAGAAAGTGCTTGTAAATGTGCAAAAAGCCTTTGGCCCTTTCCAAAACTGGGACACTTTGCCTGAAATATTCAGCTTTTCTCCATTGTTTTGTATCTTCCTGTGTTGAGGTTTAACCACAGAACAAGGCACCACTGACCCACACTGCTGCTCTGCATATCCATCTGGAATATGTCAAAAGTTGGCAGCCTGCCCCTACACAAAATGCTAGAAGAGGAAGGCGGTAACTAGTACAAATCGTAATACAAATAAATACCATTGTATGTGGTGATCCCAGAAGATCTTACGTGCTATGAAGTGTTGGGCTGGGTCACTGTATAAACAGGAGACCTGCAGGAAACATCAAGATGCTGAAGGAAGAATGTTGTGATTCAATAGATAGCTCTCTTCTCTTGGAGCCAGCAGTGAATCGGTCCACCAGCACAATGCTGGGGACCGCTGTGTTGTTGGAGGTATGACCTCTCAAATGAGATGTAAAGCCAACGTCCTGACTACATCTGGCCAAATTATATGCTTGGCTAGTTTAGTCAATGAGTTGGTTCACATCAATTATTGAAAAAATTATTTGTGAATAATTGCTGTTATTATTTAAACAGTTCTAGCCCTGACAATTTAGGTCCATTAAAGATTTCACAACACTGTTGGCAAAAATAGGAATGTTATCCTGTGTTGTGTTCAGATACCATCTCTGGTAATTCCATTCTGTCTGCCTAGTTTCCCCCTACGGTTTCAATGGGATTAGGGAATCTTCACTTCCTGTCCTAAACTGTGGCGTAGAGCTACTATGCTCTGTAAAACATCTGTTAGAGTATTACACTTTAGAGATGGATGAACTTCACAGGTGTCTGTGTATTTTAACAGTTTGGGTGCTTGTAGAGTTAAAGGCAACATTATTATTATTTACAAGTAACTTCTTTGCTGCTGTTACAACTACACTCCTGAGTGTTCTCCTCTGCCCTATTCTTTTTTCTGTACAGGTTCCATTTTACTCTCAAGTCTTTTTTTCTTCCCCCCCCTTAAAATTTTATTGAATGTATTATTGGTTTACAAGACATTAAAGGAAAACTCTATTACATTATAAGATGCCCAGTATACATGAATGATATGTCTTGATTTTCTTTTTACAATTTAACAGTATTTAACACAGTAATTAAGATTTTTAAATAATAAACTTTCCTTTACATCAATACTGTCATTAGAAATGTAAGTGCCAATTACTAATAATATTTTTTGCAACAAAAATTTGACTTGAATATAACTTGTATCTAAAGTGGTGGTTTGATTGAGTTATATTCTAGTAAGGCCCCAGGATAGTCATAAATGTACTCCATAGTTTATAAATGTTTTATATTATATTTTTGAAGGGGTGGGTTGTTTTTAATAGGTTAAAGTAGGTTTGTGCTTTGTGTTGCCACAACCAAAAGAAAAATAATTGAGATTTCAAAACATTATTTTGAACTGTGACAAAAAGTTGAAATGTCCATTTTTTTTTTGATAGATGACAAACAGAAAAGAAATCAGCTTGGGTCAATCAAAATATTAAGTTTCAGTCATTTCAAAATGTTTTGTTTCAATTTTGCCTATTGTTAAAATAAAAAATGCGTGCATTTCAAAACAGTAGGTCATTTTGAAACTGGAATGTTTCCTTTTGAAAATGTTGCAGAGGGATGTCAACAATTCTGAAACTATTTAAAAAAAAATTCAAATTGACAAATTCTTCAAAACTGATGTCTTCCCATAAATGGTTTTGGTTTCAATAATTGACATTTTTCAATTGGGAAACAATTCATCGAAAAATTCCTCGCCAACTCTAATCAAGAGCCAGATCCTCAGCTGGTGCAAATTGGTGCAGCGCCACTGAAGTCAATGGAGCTATGCCAATTTACACCAGCCAGCTCTTTCCCTGTTTGTACACTTAAGTCAGTTTCAGGCAGTTTTCCCCGTTCATTGATTATCAGAATGTAAAATAAAGAGTTGAACACTGAGGATCTGGCCTTGAATCAATTACTAACTTGAAATATATGAAATGATGGATCAAAGCCCCAAACTGGTATGTGAAATTACAGCTTCCTTGTGTGAGTGAAGATGCACAGGTGTTTGAGACTGTCTCTCTTGGAGATACCACTTGTTCCTTGCATTCTCCTTTGCAACTGCAGTCTACTATTCTTTGATTATGGAAAAAAGGTAATTTTGTCAGTTCTGTTTTACATACCTACATTTTGATTTTTGGTTATTTGACTCTCTAATATTTCACCTGCAACTCACTTTCCAACCCAGGCATCACCATCAGGTGTGAAGTTAGTAACATCTACAAATGCAAAGACCTTCCCAAATTGCTGTGCGTATATAGAGAATTAACACACATTCTGTGCGAGCTGGAATATTATTGTGACCCAGGGACCTTTTGATGGCAACTGGCAGAGGGCACAAGATTAAAGAAATCCTCTGGGTCTGGTATTTACATTCTAGTTCACCATAAGACTGTCATGGAAGGTCTCTGTTGAAAGCCTGTGTCACATTGGTTATCAATATCATTGCAACGTGTGTGTACAGATGTATAAAGAGTTATGTATTTACACCTACAATTATTTTCTTAAGGTCTGTGTCTAGGGACTGGTCACCAGCAAAGGTGAAATGCAGATTTTCTTTCAGACGAGAAATGTTTACACGTAAATTGAGTATTGTATGGTTCACAATGGGCCTCCACTCACAAGTCTGAACTGAATGCTATGAAGGATTGTGGAATATTCAAAGAATGGAGATTAACAGGAAGTAACAAGAAGTTAGATGCAGGAGTTACCCTGTTCAGGGATAATACAGTGAAATATCCGAGGTACAGATGAACTCCTATATATTCCTTTAGTCTATGAAGACATGCTGTCAGAGGGCTTGATCTTATGAGATGGGTTCTCTGATGGGGTGTTCACCCCACACTTGTCCTGAAAGTGTTAATGTTGGCTAAGAAGGGAGCCAATTAACCAGACAGGCCACAACTGAGGGGGAATCAGGTGGTTTAAGTAATCCCATGACTGAATAATGAGGATCCTAGCTGAGAAGGAACAAGTGGGGCTGGTTTTATAAACACAGGAAGTTGGAACAGAGAGGGGGTGGCAAGGAAGTAGTCTGCAGTCACTCCCTTGGAGAAGGAAAGTTTGTTTGGGGGGCTACAGAGCCAATATAGTCTATAGCTACTCCCTGGGAGAGGGAGTTTTGGGGCTGGCAAACCCAGAGAAGTGGGGGAACCAGAAGGTTAGGAAAGCCCAGGGAAAAGGCAGTAAGGTCCAGAATGGAACAGACATTGTGGAAGTGGGGAAATGGTCCCGTTGTTGTGGGGCACTTTCCTGGCTCATACGCTACCCCGGTGGAGCTGGTTAGCAAAAGGATCTGAGTCCTTGCTCTCATTCCTTTAACCCAGAGGCCTGCCTGATCTCGAGGACCCCCCTTCCACTCTCCTGTGTGGTGGAGTCCCTGTAACCCCGATGAGACTGGGCCCAGGATCCCAGGAGGGCTTGACCCCGAATCTTGTCATGGTCACTTAAGACAGCGGCTAGCCTGTCCCCACTCTAGGGTACTCTCTCCCCACTGGACGCTTCCCTGACCCACTGATCGATGCATATAGTTCAAAGCAATGCAGTTCATTGAACAGTAATCAATTTAAAAAAATGTGGAAGGTTTAAGGAAAAGACTTCCCTCTGCTCTGTGGGCATGGGGACACCAAACAGAGTCTCTGGGATGAAAGGGAAGCTCACAGTCTCTCTCACACGTCGCAGACCTCCTGCCCAGGCTCTGGCTGCACTGCAGGGGTGCAGCAGCTCAGACACTTGCTCTGGCAGTGGCCACACGCCCTCAGGCTTTAGGTGGCAGGGTCCTTCTTACTAGCATCGCTCCCCATCAGGGTCATGATCCCCCCTCCAAATCTGGCCTCAAAGGCCTCTTGTCTCCCTTCCCTGGGCCCTCTGCCCGGGGTCCCCCTTGCCCTCCCCAGCTGCTCACTGCACCCAGCTCCAGACGGCTGCACCCCCAGCTCCAGCTCTACTCTGCTTCAGTGTAGCTGTGGCTCTGCAGGTTGCTCCTCTGGCCCCGCTGCTGTGGCCCTGCTCAGCTCAGCAGGCTGGGCTTCTTTTCTAGCCTCTCTGCCACTGGCTACTGTGTCTAAGGCTACGTCTACACTGCGGCCTGCCTGGAATCAGCTAATCCCCAGAGTGACCAGGAGGAGGCGCACTAGGAGTGAGCAGACCCCATGACAGGGTCTCAACTGAATTGGTTGAAAAAGCTGAAGAAAGAGCTTAGGGGAGGCTTTCTTGTAAAAGACGAGAGAATGCCGTGTACAGTTTAGTCTCTAGAAAGTGTGCTCTGACTTTCTTTCCATCACAGGGCGCACTCACCGCTGGTGGCGCCTCCTCCTGGCTGCTCCAGGGATTAGCTCTGGCCAGACATTGTGCCCTCCTCTGGTGGGGTCTCTCCTATCGTCCTCTTGCCCTGCAGACCTTTCACAAAGAGGAGGTTGCGGTTCCTGGAGCGAGAGTCGGCCCTCCGGCCAGGTCACCCTACACATTCCCCTTCTGGGATGGTGTAATAAAGTCTTTCCAGGACAAGCCATCCCATGCAGTTCACTGTCCTCTGCCTGGCCTGGCCCACGTCCCCAGTGGCTGGCAGGAGAACCTGGGCCTACCCTCTATTCCAGGTTCCAGCTCAGGGGCCCTCCGGTCAGCAATCGAGGCCTGCACTGTCCTGCCTTCCTGCTTTGGACCAGAGCCTTTTCCTGCCTTCCCTCCTGCCTGGGTTTGCCAGCCTTCCATCTCCCTCTTTTCAGGGAGTAACTGTGGACTACCTGATAGCCCCTACTACACCTCCCTGCTCCAGAGTGGCTGCAGCCTACTTCCCTCCAGCCCCTTCTGTTGCCAGGTTCCTGGCTTATACAGACCTCTCCAGCTGAGCCTGCTTCCAATCAATTCCCTGTTCCCTGGTTCCTCTTCTAGGTGCGGCTTGTGGAGTTAATTGGCCTTCCTGGCCATCTTAACCCCTTCCAGTCCAGACACCCCATCACAATTTCATACGTAACCATTTGTTTCCAATATTCTTACTCCCCTCAGTTGAATTGCTGGTCTTTAACAATAAACTTATTTTAATTTTCACCACAAATATATCTAAGCGCTGTGTGTTCAGCAGAGCTGTCGTCTAAGGTGTAACTAGTACACTGCAATGTCCTGTCCCTTTAGAAATTGCTGACATTTTTGGTATTGGTATTTTCTGAGTGTTCAGTGGATAAAGAGCTGGACCCTGTAGGGAATGCTTGGAGTATTCGAGAGTTGGTGTGTGCCTGTCACTAATCTGTAATGAAAGAGTGAGACCTGCAGAGGCCTGGAAGGCAGTACTTGTATTGCCAGAAAATGGTGGTTTCAGGGAGCTGACCCACAGCAGGCAGAGACAGAACTGCTTCGTGCTAAGGGCAGGTGGTGATAAGTGCCTCACAACCCTGGCTGCCCCCAGGAAGTGACCCCCCTGTTCTGTTAGATTACTAGACCAGTGCAAAAGTGTTCACTTAGCTACACTTTTTCAGTTATGCTGACAGTGTTCTTAATTGCAAAATTCTGTCTTTTCACCCAAAATCTTTGCATTGGTTTCACAGTAGAGAGAAGCTAGGGATGCACATGAGGTGATTCTGTTGGCACAAGATGGAGGGGAGGGGCAGAAAGAGACAAGAAGGTTGGGTTCCAAATGGGGATTGGGGGATCTGTTGCTGTATTGATCCTCTCATCCTCATTCCATGAATATGATCCAGCCTTACTCCAAAGTTCCTCTGTGACTTGGGGGAACTTCTCAGGGTGAACAGTGGATATTGGTCTTAATTTTATTTTGTGCTTTATATCCGAAAAATCTTTTTCCCTTGGTAGAAGGGATTTTTAAGTGAGTTTTGGGTGATGTTCACAGGTTTTGTTCTTTTGTGGAACTCTTTTAAGATACACAGGTATGGGGGCTCAGGAGAGGAGAATCTGAGGGCATGTCTTCACTGCCGTGGGGTGGTGACAGGCATCAAGGCAAGGGCTTCAATTGTGTGGGTCTGTGTAGACCTGCTCAGTCGATCAGGGAGCACTCTCCGGTCGATGCCATTAATCCACCTCCCTGAAAGGAGTAAGGCAACGTCGATGGGAGGGTGTCTCCTGTCACCGCAGTGCCATGAAGACGCCAAGTATGTCGATGGGAGATATGAAAGCTACATTACCTAGCTTGTGCATCTCCCATTGACCATTGCCGGCAGTGTAGACCAGCCCTCAGATTTATAAAGCACAGTAGACGTTGTGCCTTAAGTCATATTTATCTGAAATTAAAAGACACATGGCAGAGCCTCAGCAGGTGGAAACAGTCATAGCTTCATTGAAGCCCGCAGAGTTACGACAATTTGCACCAGTTAAGGATCTGCCCCACGTTATTTATCTCCCTAGTGACCAATGTGTTAAACCACTGTATTATGTTTCTGGTTCTATTTTTAGGAAGAAAAAGAGATATTAAAAAAAAAAAGAATCTGTGACTCCAAGGGCTCCTTCCTACCTTAATGTGGTAGAGAAGGACATCACCCTTATTTGTACGTCCCAGCACGGTCCTGATGAGATGTCTACGCTCAAACCACTACAGCAGCACAGCTCCAGTGCTGCAGCCGTGCCACTGTAGCGCAGCAGCGTAGACACTACCTACACTGTTGGGAGGGGTTCTCTTGTTGACATACATAATCCACCTCCCCCACAGGCAATAGCGCTGTCCACCCTGGGGGTTAGGTCGGCATAACTACATGGTAGTGATGTGGATTTTTCACATCCCTGGGAGACGTGGCTATGCCCATGTAAACTCCCAATCTAGACAGCCCCGAGTTTCTCACCACCAGTCAAATAATGAGGCTATTTATTTTGACTTGTACTTGCTTTCCAATTGTAACAGATTCTCAATGGGTAAGGAACTGACCTTAAAATCAAAGAGCCAGATACTCAGCTGGTATAAATAGTTTTTCCTCCATTATCACCACATGTCCCCACCTTCCCACATGAACCTCCTCATTCACTGTGGAGCACTGCACAACATCCAAACCCTGTGCTGAATACAGAGTTATTAATCTCCTTATAGGCTTTTTGGTGGTGCTGTCCAAAAATTATGCTTTATAAACATGAATGAAATTATTTTCACAACATCACTGGGATGAGGCTTTTCCCATTTTACTGGTGAAGAACACAGATGCTAAAAATTGTCCAAAAATTATGATTAGAATACTTAGATTTTTTTTTATTGCTTTATAAACATGAATGAAATTATTTTCACAACATCACTGGGAGATGACATTTACTAACTTTTCAGGGTGCCATCCTGTGCACTGAATGAGGTAAGGGCCTCATGGACAAAAATAGTATGTGGTCAAGCAATTAAAGACTGTATCAGAACACATATGCACAAGGGCAACCTTGTAGCACAGGGAACCTTATTCTAGCATTAATAACTTTTGGGTGCTTGAATTTGCAACCTTAATGTTTTTAACATAGTTTTTTTTAAATGTAATTTCCTATGCTTTTAAAAAAAAGTTAATTGAAATAACAGAAATTCTGTCAGTAGAAGGCTATTGTCTTTGTGTAGACTAGCCCTTGGAAAGGTAAGAGACATGTTTTGCCAGGTTTCACAGCTCTTTGCTAACAGAGGAACGTTGAGACTCAGGAAACCTGGGTTCTGTTCCTGGTTCAGAGGAGAGTGTTCTTTAGTGATGATGTCTTTCTGTCCCTGTCCCCCTCTGCTTCCTTCCTTCCCCACTCTGGCTCCTGTTCCTATCCTCTCTGCTACTATCTCCCCACCCCATCTGGCTCCTGTTCCCCTCAGACTTCATTTGCATCTCCCCCCCCCTGTCAGTTCCTGTCCCGTTCCCCTCAGCTTCTTATCACTTTGTATTCCAGCCAAGCAGCCTCCTTCTCTGCTTTTTTCCCTGAGCCCAGAAAGGAGAGAGAGCACCTTGAGAAACAGCTCCCTGCTCTCAGCTCCGATGTCTGGGGCTACAGCTGCTCCTGGATGCTGGGAAGACCAAGTTCAGGGAAAATCCTGATGGAGCATGCTCAGTCACTCCGTGGGGGATGATGGAATGGAATCTGCCAGCCTCTAACAAGCCTTTCCTAAGCACATGCAAACTGTGGTCTTCAGAAGCTTATAGCTTATTTTTTGTTGACAAATAACCAAATAAAAGCATGATGAAGAAGAAGAGGAAGGCTTGTCAAGTCAGTCTGGTGTTGCCTGTCTCTCTCTTTCTTGGTCCGCCTGCAGCAAGTTGTAATGTTCATGTGGTGCAAAACCTGTGGGAACAGCAATCCTGGAACAGACTCAGCCAGGGAGAAAGAGAGGAACACAATGCAACTACTATCTCTGCCTTTTCACTCCTGAGAGGTGCTGAGGGAGGAGCACATGGAAGGTTGGTTACGCTGCTGGGGGCCAACCGTTACTTGTGAGGACCTCTGAGGCTTTCTGCTGCCCTGTCTTAGCGCTGGCGTGTGCGTGGGCAGCCCCGTCATTGTGAGTAAGATTATTCTGTTTTCTACATATTACACCATCGAATGGGAGGAGTCTCCCTACTTTTCTGCTGCTGGGTCAAGGCGGTGAGGCAGGTCTGAGGAGGAGGATCTTAAAGAATGAGACATGCCCTATGCTGTGCTCTCTCTTGTGCTGATGGAGACATTGGTTCTCTTTTGGCTGTTTGGGGTTTTACTTAATCTACATTAAAAGTATTCCAGGCTGAAAATGCATGTTGACGCTCTATGCATGGAAAACACAATATGGATCCATTTAATTCCATTTTTAGAAAGCTATTTTCTTTTTTTAATGGCTTCACTCCTCGAGGTTTGGGAAGAGAGGCAGTAAGTAGGGCTGGATCAGCATTTCACGAACATTTGAGATACTAGTTCCCCCCTTTCAGGAAAGTGAAACCAATCCCACCTCCCTCTGAAACCTTTTCATGTGTTATTAAAGATCTACCCATCCTAATTTATTCACCTCCTGTGCCCCCTGCCAGTCCCTCACACCCCTTCTAGCTCATAGATCGGGGGATGCTGCAGTAGATCATATGACTCTTCCTTTCCATTTCTGCAGGAAAATACTTTGGGGTCAACATTTTAAACGGTCCTAACTGGAATCTAAGTTGGCACCCATTGAAATGAATGGGGCAAGTCACGTCTCAGAGCTATTGCTTCAGGCTCTCTGCAAATTCAGGGCAGTGTGATGGCGTTCACACACCAGAGCAGTGCCTCCAGTTGACAGCCTTAGGGATGAGCTCTCTCTCTGTCAGTGTGCCCGCTCCTGGTGGTGCCTCTCCCATCATCATCTCCGCCTGCAGACCTGCCTTAGTTTAAGTACTGCAGCATCCTCTTCCTGACTCAGTCCTCCAGCTGTGTCACTCTCTGTTTCCTCCTTTCTGGCGGGGGAGGGTAGGGGTGGGGGACAAGAGGAGGAGGGGAAGGGAAGTATCTCTCAGTTCTATAGTCCAGCCACTTCTTCAGTGGCAAGTGGGGGGGGGGGGTACCTGTGCCAGCCCACTACTCCTAGTCCTGACCCAGGGACCCTGCAGATAGTCTCCTGCTGCCTCTCCTCAACTTCTCCATCAGTGCTGCTTCAGTTCCCTGAGCCCCTTCCTCATGGCCCAGTACCTTCTTCACTCTCTGCTCAGGGCCTTCAGCCTGCAAGTCCCAGGAGCTCTCTCTAGCTCCCCCGGTCCCTGCTAGCAGCCGCCCTGTATGAGGTGCTATCTTCCTACAGCCATCTAGGAACCCACTTCTCTGCCTTGGGCTCCCGGCAGCAACTGACACTGCTGTGTCCTGTCCTGCAGCTCCCTTTTAGGTCAGCCCTCTGGGCCCTGATTGGTTGCTCAATGCAGCCTCTCTCTGATTGGCTGCTTTTAACTCTTTACATGACAGTATGGGGCAGATGCCCCATCACAGTCAGTCATCTCTGCATTGATTGTCCTCACTTAATGATTTTAAGGTTTTCTTTCTGACCATAACTGCTAGGATCAAAATAAATTAAAAGCAGAGATTCTAGAGAATAACCAACAGGCACAGTCCCTCATCCCCAGCTAGTCCTTTGCAACCACTCTCGGGAATGCCCTTCATGCTTTGGGAAACACTATGTTAGGTCAAAGGAGCTGATTAAAGTCTGGTCCTGCCCCCGCAAAGTCACAGTATAAAAAAAAATCTCCTTCTTACCTTGCAGATCTGTTCCCTTTGCATATCAGAGTTAAACCTGCTCACTAGTGTCAAAAATAAGCTATTACTGTGTTTTATTCATGTTACCCTGCAGAGCCAACCCGGCTAAGAGAGCGGGAACTAGAGTCTCTCCCTTCTTTTGTTTCAACTAGTTACACCTGTACAAATCTGAAGGTTAATAGTACTGCACATGTTTCAATGACTGCAGATGTTGGCAAGGAGAGCGTGCATCACTAGTGGTGTTGCAGAAGGTGGAAAGAACCCAGCTTGAATCTCAGATCCCTGCACGAGTTCACAGTGCTGGTAGTTTTATACAGAAATCACTGAGTGACAAGAAAAGTGGAATCCCATGATGTCAGTTTTGCAGTCCTTTCCCAGATCACTTTAAGTCTCAGTGGGAGTATCTCTGAGTATTTGTGTGTGTGAACAGGTCTCCCTCTTGGGCTGTTCCCAGCCAGTATGAGGACTTAAAGAATTGTCCTTCAGTTCATGTGGTAGGGCTTGTGCTTTCAGTGTTTTTGTGTTGAGCCTGTTACTGCCTGCCTCCTATTCAGTTGGGGGCATCCCCACCTGTTGGAACATGGTGTGTGGAACATCCCACACTCCACTGTCGATGAGAGGGCATCCCAGTGATTGGGAGGCAGTGGAAACTAGCTGGTAAGGCTGAACTCTCAATCTGACAAAATGGTATAGTTGCTCAAAAGCTTAGTGCATGTCAGACTGCAGTAGTAGCAGGGTCGTAACACAGAGGCCGTACTCTGAAATTTACTGTGGCCCAGTGGAGCAGGAGAGACAGGGGGATTCTAGTTCTCCCAGCCACACGGATAGTACTGAGGGCTTGATCTCTTTATATCTCAAAGAGTCTCACTGGCTGTGTGACACACAGTTCCGCGTGCTGTGCACATTTTGGCAGGAGAAAGGCCTAGGAGGAAAGGCAGGCTCTGGGACCGCGTAGTACACGGAGTGCCTTTGGCAGCCTGCGCTATCTCTTTTAATCATATGAATTAGTGATTGTTATTAGCATAAAATCACCAGCTAAAACACTCTCAGCTCATTTTTTAACTGTGGAGCTAATTGCGCATAAGTGCCGGAGCTCCAGCAGAATGAAATGGCACCTTTGTGAAGAATCCCCCCGTGTTTCCCTGGCACATCCAGAACAACCTTTAAAATAAGCCGTTACAATCCTGACATCGTACCAAACTGACACCTTGGGCTGGGATTTAATTTTGAGTTATGGCAGCGTTAGGAAAACATATGATGTGGCCGTTTGTTTGCAGAAAGAAGAGGGAAAAAATCATAAAACCCTCTTTTTTTATGAGCTGTCGCTTGATTCGTTCCTGGAGCCCCAAGTAGCAAGGTTCTAAATCAATGCACACAGCTGTTCTTGCTTCTCGGAGCTCAGCAGGTGTACTACCCAATGCGCCTGCCATCTCCCCCCACTCACATAACAAATAATAACGTCTTACACACACCAGCCATCCATCACAGTTACGGCCAGCCCCGGTGCGCCGCTGTTCTCAGGGCAGCAGGGAGATTTCTTTTTTTTTTTTTGCCTTTTTACAGTAGAAATACTCTGTCCATGGATTATTAGTCACACTTTCTGGACTCCTTTAATTGAATAACCTTTGGCTCTTGTGGCAAAGAAGAAAAAAACAAACCCACACACCACAGTGTTTATTTGTGTTAAAAAACAATAGCCGTATTGTGACTTGCGAAATCAATTAGTCTTCCTTTGCAGTAAGGGCCCACATCTGGTGTGATTTAAGTTAATGTAAGGAAGGGCCGCAGAGGCCCGAAGACCCTGAGTTCTCATTTCAACAGGTGACAGAGAAGGCATAAAAGGCTAATATATACTACAAGTGCGGAGGCAGGGTTATAAATACTGGAGGGTTTACTTAGGAGGTAAAACAAAGCTAACCAATAATGCAAAATAAATACCTTCCTGAGCTGGGCTGTCACCTGGAATGAACAGAGGCAGCAGGAGGCTAGGAGGGGAAAGAAAGGTTAGTGGGCATAGCGCATTCAAATCTAGTTAGACTACCGGGGCACCAAAAATAAAAATGGTCACTCGTGGTTATTTTTGCTGCACACACAGTTTGGAATTTGCACGTGTTCCTTTCATTGTGAAGTGAGCAGCGGGAAAGGAGTATGGGGAATATGTATGACTCCTTTGTGAGTTAACTTGCCTGGGATCTAATGGTCATTAAAGAACCCATGGCGTTTCTTGTACAAGGAGGTGTATTAACCCCAGTTTTCTTGCCTAATTGTGAACTGGGTAGTTCTAGTCTGCCTCTGTAATTCTGCCTTGTAATTTCAGATGGGTAATGAGCTTCCTCATTTATACTATTGTTGTAGCGTGCTGTTAGTTGCCACATTTTCACCTAGAGGTGGCTGCATTGCACTGGGAGATAAAGAGATACTTAAAAGCATATGTACAATAGAGAGTGTGTCTACATGGGGGCTTTAATCTGAAGTTTTTTTGATGTGTGTCAGGTAACTCGCAGTATGCAAATTGCACCAGTAGCATGCACATAGAACTCCAGTTTTATTTGCAGTTTGTGTTATGTGAACACGTGATGGCAGTTTGCTGCAGATCGAGGGCATGATGTTCTTGGGGGTATTCCGTGCTCCTTTGCTTTGCCGCTGAGCAGCGTATATCCTTAGATTGTTTTTGCTGTCACTTGTGGGAAGCCAGGTGGGTTCAGTTTTGTTTTTAATCCCATGTTTCTGCTGTCTCCACCCCATACCTCCTTTGTGGGAGGGCTCGCACCATTTTCGAATTGCTATCAGCCAGCGTGGACCCAGCAATGCTTCATACTGCTGTGGTAACCAGTGTGAACACATGGAGACTGCTTGGGCTGATTAACAGCCCTCAAAGCCAGACGTATCCAGCACTGGACTTTCTCCGTCGCACCACCAAGCGGATGATGCTGGAGCAGGAGAATAATCTACAGCAGCAGAGCACTGTGAAGCAGTAGCAGCCGGGCGAGAGGAAGAGGATGGTGCTGGGCTGCTGGAAGTAGAGGAACCGGTTCCTGGATGAGCTCCCCAGTCTTCAGTGCCATTTATAGGCCCAGGAAACCAGTGGGGATTGGTGGGAGAGGATCATTCTGTAGGCGTGGGACCACCAGCAGTGAAAAAGAAACTTCAGGATCCCACCTTTTTTGGGGATCTGTGCAAAACTGACCCTGGAGCTGCAGCAGCAGTGCATCTGCATGGAGTGCCCTATATCCATGGAGAAACGGGTCGCCATTGCCATGTGGAAGCTGGGCAACCCAGAATGCAACTGGTTTGGGAAGATCAGCTGTTGGGGCCATTCTTGGGAAGGTCGGCTATGCCATTGTTACGGTGTTCTCTAATTGGGTCGTAAAGCTGGGTAGTGCTTAGATTATTGAAGGTTTTGCACACATAGGGTTCCCAGACTGCAATGGGGCAATTGCTAGAACTCATGTGCCCATCCTTTGCCTCCCCCCTCCCAGCCAGGGAGAAGAATTTATCAACAGAAAGGGGTATTTCGCCACGGTGCTCCAAGGACTGGCTGACCACTGGCTGGTTTACAAACAGATGCATGATGGTCCGGAGAGGTCCATGACGCTATCATCTTCCACAACTCCGTTCTGTTTAGATGAATGGAGAAAGCACTGTTTGCACCCAGGACCACTGGGGACATCAATAGTGTAGAGGTTGAACGGGTAATTCTGGGAGACACGGTATATCCTCTGATGGCCTGGTTAATGAAGCCATACTCAGGCCTCTTGGACAGAAGGAAGGAACATTTTAACTATCACCTGAGAGATTGTGTTAATTTGGCCGTTTGAAAGGCAGGTGTTGTTGTTTAAGGAATAGGTTGGAAGCAGCGGCAAAACCCCCCCAACATTCTGACCAGTATAACTGAATGTTTTTGTTCTGCACAATATTGGTGAGAGCAAGGAAGAAAGCCTGAATGGGTGGGAGGCTGAGGTTTAGAGACGTGCATGGCAGCTTGAGCAGAAAATGGTAGAAAATGGTAACACCAAAGAGAATATTGCCAGGGATGCCTACTGTTCATACGTTAAGTCTCATGCCCGCAGATGTGAAGCTGTAAGCCTGTGGAGCGGTGTGTTGGGATAGATATGTTCTGAGCACTGGCATATTGTCAATGGGTGGCAGAAATGGAACATTCAATATGTACTTTTGTAAAACCCTACGAATTATGTCAGCTTCATTTAAAGAATTATATTTTAGTTACATGACTCAGGATGGCTGGATTGTAAATGCTTTTTATTCTGAAAGAAGGCCCTGCAGCAGGTTCAGAAATAAACCAGAACCAAAAAAATGAAGTTTGAACTGAACCAGTGGAAAAATAATGACGTTTTTATTAGAAAACACATTTAGCTAAACAATCTACTAAGTAACCAACTATAAACGAGTCTTCAATTAAAGCAACAGTAGAAACAAACCTGAAAGTGCAGTTGTAGGCACTGTGCAAACAGAACAAGATGGGGGCGTGGGCCCCTAATAATCACAGGCCCGCCATGCCTTCCCTCGGCCTCTTTTTGTCCGCGTGGGCCAAGCTGGAACTGTGTGCCATGGCTCAAAATTGTCATGGCACTGATGGACCCAAAGTGCTCCGCTCTCAGGAGCCCGTGTTCTTGGTAGCCAGAGGTTGGTTCTGGGAGGGGAATAGCTGTTGGGGTGTGGTAGGGAGAAGTTGCTACTGGTCCCAATAGCCAATATTGTGCAGGAACTGAGGGACATGGCTGGGTCCCAAATTATGGGACGGCAGGGCCTGCTGGCCCTGCACAAGCATGTTTTGGAAGACGAGTTGCCTCTGCCTCTCCCTGTCTTTTTCCTTGCTCTCCTTAGCCATGGCGATGCTGTCCTGGGCCACAGCTGTGTCGTCCCTGGGCCCTGCAACACGGTCCTTGGTCACTGCCACGATCTCCTGGGAGAGTGGCATTTCTTTTTCTCTCTGGGTCCTCATGTACAGCCTGCACCTCTCGGCCAGTCTGGTTGCCCTCTGGGACTCTGCCATGAGCTCTACAAACAACTCCTTTCAAGTCTTCCTTTTTCACTCCCTCAGGCTAGCTACCCTCTCAGCAGTACATGGAGGCCCCTGTTGTGGATGGTTTGGCTATTGCAGATGCAGTGGCTGTGCAGCATGGGGGAAAAAAGCAGTCAATAATTGTTCTTACTGCAGACAGGGCATGATAGCATATGTATGCGTATATGTGACTTTACCTCCCTGAGACCCTTCTTAGTCTTGGGGGAACATCAGAGATGGTAAGTGGTCTGTATGTGAGGAGAGTGAAGGGTGCACTGGGATTTCTGTGAAGTAGGTTGGAATTATGTTCCCGTTTTGGTTTTGCAGTTTTGTCTGTGTGCTGGAGTTAGTGTGCGGTGATGGAAGGATATAAGGAACAGAGAGACACTCCATCTTTATTCTTCACCTTAGGAGACAAAGAAACCAAGCGATAGGATCTCAATGATGGCTCCTGGCCAGGCCGGCCAGTAAAAGTTGGAAAGGAGATGATGAGTGAGAGAAACCATCTTGAGCAAAGATTGTATTTTACTAGATTAAGTTTTAGACTTTCAGATGCGTTTTTTTCCCCCCACTTTTATTTGCTTGTAACTATCTCTACCTTTTTCTCTTTTATTTGGTATCACTTAATCCGTGACCTTTTGTTAATAAACTTGTTTTGCTTTCATTACAAATCATCAGTGCTGGATAAATTGAGTAAAGTGTGTCCTTCTAGGAAGCTAACGGGTTGGAGTGTTTTACTGGCTCTGCAAAGGCAGCGAATCTAACCATGACAGAGGTCTCTGCTCACCATTGGACAGCACCGCCTCCTGGTGGTTCTAGGAATTCGCTTTATCAGGCCAACACCCCTTCTGGCAATTGCACTCCATCACTCTGTCTCTTTCTCTCGCTGACTAAAAACGGAGGCATGCAGGATGCTTCTGGGAGCTGCAATTGATTCAGAGCTCCTCCTCGCACCACCATTATGTCTGGATATTAAAAGACATAATAGAGACCACTGGCTCTGATGAAGGCAAAAAATCCACATCCAACATGGGGTGGGGAGATGATGACTATTATTATAATTACCTGATTCCTCCTATACTCTTATTAATTTGTAAGTAACTTGACGTTATACCACACATCTTGATTAACAAATTAGAATGATATAGCATTAACTTGGCACGCATTGAATGGATTAAAACCGGCTAACTGATAAGCCTCAAAATGTAATTGTAAACAGGGAATTGTTATTAAACAGGTGTGTTTCCAGTAGAGTTCTGCAGGGATTGGTTCTTGGCTCTATGATATTTAATATTTTTATCAATGATCTAGAGGAAAACATAAAATCACATTGCTAAAGTTTGTAGATGACACAAAAATTGGGAGAGTGGTAAATAGTGAAGAGGACAGATCACTGCTTCAGAGCAATCTGGATCGCTTGGTAAACTGTGCTCAAGCAAACAGAATGGGTTTTAATATGGCTAAATGTAAGTGTATCCATCTACGAACAAAGAATGTAGGCCATATGTACAGGATGGGACTCTATCCTGGGAAGCAGCAGCTCTGAAAAAGATTTTGGAGTTGTGGTGGATAATCAGCTGAATTTAAGCTCTGGTGTGATACTGTGTCCAAAAGAGCTAATGTGATCCTGGAATGCGTAAACAGGAGAATCTTGAGTAGCAGCAGATAGGTTATTTTACCTCTGTATTTGGTGCTGGTGTGATGATTGAATGATTGGAAAACATGCCTCACAGAAATGGACTCAAGGAGCTGAGTCTATTTAGCATAAAAAAGAGGTGGTTACAGTATATAAATTACAGTATATAAGTATCTACATGGGGAAAATATTTAATAATGGGCTCTTCAATCTAGTTGAGAAAGCTATAACATGATTCAATGGTTGCAGCTGAAGCTGGACAAATTCATATTGCAAATAAGATGTACGCTATAGACAGTGAGGGTAATAAACCACTGGAACAATTCACCAAGTTTTGTGGTGGTTTCTTCATCAGTGGCAATTTTTAAATCAAGGTTGGATGTTTTTCTGAAAGCTCCGCTCTAGGAATTATTCTGGGGAAGTTCTGTGGCCTGTGCTATACAGGAGGTCAGACTAGACTTGGAATCTAAAGAATCCGTGAGTTGACAGTTACCTAAGGAAGGCTTATTATTTGTATCAAACCGTAATTTAATGTAAACACACTAGGCCAGATTCACCCCTGGTGCGTATCTCCATTGGCTTTCACTGGAATTACATGGGGGATGCCTTTGACTCCTTGACTTCAATGAATTATTCCTGGCGGGGAATTTGATGCCTTCACATGAATTGAGTTACACCAGTGATGAATTTGTCCAAGGGCTGAAGAAAATTCCTGTTTGGAAAGGAGAAAGTCTGCTCTCCTTTAGAGAATGGAGGCGGAGGCAGGTACTGGGGACCTGGAATAAGAAGACAATAATATAGAACTTCTTTTTTTTTTTTTAAGCCAGTTTCCAACAGCTGGTCGCCAGTTGCCCTCTGACACAGACACATAAAAGGGAAGTAGTGAGTCCTGTACCAGCGGGGATCGCTGGAAGATATGCAGCCCTCATAAATCAAGACGGCGCTGTTACATGGCTTTAGTACAATGAAGTGCATGTGTGCACGGGTGACTGGAGAGAGACCCCACTTGCTGGCTTGGTGCAAACTGACCCTGCTCTCAGGAAAGGGAGCTTGTGGGAGACAATACTGATGACGTGGGGTTCTCCTCTTGGAACCAATGACCGACAAATCAGAGCTCAAACTAGGCAGGAGTGCCTGAAATAATGCAGTGAGGGGCAGGAGTCCCAGCAAGGAGGCCCAGGCAGAGTGCTCAGTGAGGGCAGGAGCTCCCAGGAGCAGAGAAAGTCCAGGCACGTCTACACTGCACGCTTCTTTTGGTGGCTTGTAGCTTACATGCCCACATAGCTCCCCCCAGCATGGGTATAAATAGCAGCGTTGACCATAAGGTGTGGCTTAGGCGAGTAAAGACACACCAGAAGGGTGAAGGTATGTAACCGAATACATACCTTACATGGTTCTCAGCTGTGCAACCCCCATCTACACTACTGCTTTTAGCTGGGTAGTGTCCTGCTGACTCTCTGAAGCTGGAGCCTTTCCACGCCACAGGGAATGACTCTGGCCGCGCCCTGCTGCTGGAACTCAGTGGGCAACATAATTCGTTTTCATGCCCTACCTTAGTGCTGCTGAAGATTTCCCCATATTTGTTTGTTGTTCAGAATTGACTGGTGAATAATTTGTCCCAACAGGTTACAATCTGGGGGTTATGATGTGCTTTGTTTGCTATGTGTATTTGTCTCTTAGGTCACATTGTGTTGTTTCATGTCCCTGACTACATACATAAGACTCTTTAAACAGGAGAGAAACCATGACTAATAGTAAATAGTGAACAGTGCATACTTAATACTTTTAGGCCCAAATTCAACAAAGCACATAAGCACGTGCTTAATTTTAAGCATGTGCAATGGGACTTAAGCATGTGCTAAGTATTTTCCTGAACAGAGGCCTGATTGAACGCTGTTGTTTCTGTTGTTTCTACTTGGGGTAGAGCATTTTTATGAACAGAGAGTGGACATGCAAATGATTGTGGAAGAATGATTAAAACGACTAAGCTAGACGGAATCACAAGTAGGATTTCACTAACATATTTGCAAATATGTTTTACCATCATTTAACCAGCTGTACACGTAAACCTGCCTCCGTGTGTTTCATACAGTTTAATAAAAAGGACTTACTTGATTCATTTGCCTTAGAATAATGCAGTGAAATAAATCAGAAACATGGCCAAGTTTATAATTCATCTAAGTATTAAAGAGATCAGATAAAGAAAAAATAAGGATATATATAAAAACAAACCAATTACATTTTGTTTTTTGAAAAATCAGTTTAGATGCAATGACCTCATATGAAAGCAACAAACAAGGCTTCTCCCCAACCAAAAGTATCACAAATAAAAATAAAATACAATATCCCAAAAATATATTTGGCAAAATCTTTTATTTTAGACCATCCCTTGTGGTCTTGATCTTTCAGGAGAAACATAAAAGTCAATAATATAGGGTATGTCTACACTATGTCGGGCTCCACAGATCGACGCAGCGGGATCAATTGAGGGGGCAGTGGAGAGCCGCACCATCAATCCCGGAATTGCTCTCTGGCCAACACAGAAAATCCACCCCCCGCGAAAAGAGTAATGCTGCGTCGACCGGAGGGTGTTTCCAGTCGACGCAGAGCAGTGGAGACGCTGTGGTAAGGGAATGTTAGCAAGTCGACTGGAGATAGGCAAGTTTCAGTACACAGCTTGCATATGTCCCATTGATGATGCCAGCAGTGTAGACTAGGCCTTAATATTAATCTTTTCAATAATGTCCAAATAAAGGAATGTCTAGTAAGCCCATTTGGTGTGTGTATTATCAATTACAGGTGAGTGGGAGTGGGTAAATGTGTCTCCATTTTCAGGCCAAACACACTCCTCCCCATGCTTATGGAGAAGGCCACATTTCTGGACAGAACTAAGAAGTTGAAAGTAGTGACTGTAGTTCAGGCATTATGGGTTTTTTGTTTTGTTTTTGTTTTGAAGAAGTTTTTGTGCTGCAGACTTCCTGTGCCATCTTCTTTTGCAATAACTGTTTCTTGTCCTTCCCAAAAGATACTGGTGCTTTCTGGGCTGGTACCAGGCACCTTCCAAAAGTAAATCCCTTTGTATTAGCTATGCTTATCTTAAAGTGCTCAGCTGATCATCAGTCTGTGAGACATGCCATACCCCCGATACTTTACATTGTTTGACTCAGGTGAGAGTTTGGATATCCAAAGACATCATCATTTTTTTTAAATTCACTCCTCTCCTTTTGTGTCTCCTCTAAGGAGGGAGAGGGGTCTAATGGTTAGAGCCAGGGGCCAGAATTTGAGTCTCCAGGATGCTATTTTCAGGTCTGCCAGTGATTTAATATGTTATCTTAAGCAGGTCACTTAACCCCACCATTCATATTAGTAGAGTACTATAGTATTACAAAGTAATGACCTGAACCACTTTAATAATATTACAGTAACTAATTACTGGAGCACAAACACATAGTCGAAGTGGTTTAATGGATTATTGTAAACCTCATTGTTTTAGATGAATATTTTATAAGGGGTATCTCACTTTACCCATCTGTAAAACTGATAGGAAAATATTATTGTATCTTTATATTACAGGGCTGGTGTGTGGTTTAATTGATTGAAGTTGTACAGAGCTTTGAGATCCTCAAATGAAAGAGAAGTAAAGAGAAATAAGTATATCTGGCTTTTTGGCAGGGCTGGGTTTTTCATGTCCTACTGTGGCAGTGGTGTAAATTAGGTCGTCATTTGGCATGCTTGGGTTCTCTCTGTGTGTGGTACAAGGATAACATTTACAGTCCATGAGGGTAGATTTTATGTTGTGTGACATAAACACTAGAGACTGCTCTATGTGGTGAGATATATGATACTTCTGACTTGTGGGCAAAATAATATAATCCACACCTCTCTGCCACCTTGGGGTAAATCCCAGTGTGCACCTCTCAGAATGAGTATATCCTGTCTTGAAATGCAGAGACATCAGCCTCAATAAATAATGAGCTGAAAACTGCAAGGTGGCCTAAAACTGCACGGTGGAGCGCTAGGGAAATTCGGGATGCTGATTAAGTGTTATTTCCTGATCTGTGAATCATTGTGTGTTATCTATAAACTATTGGCTGTGGGCCTTTATTATAAAAGGGTAACTAATTTTTATGGCAGGCCTGTAAATAGTAATTAACACGCTACACAGTGAACAACAGCCTCCTGTAAAAAATGGGGTACATGCTGTGCCTATTTTTTAAAAGAAGTGCATGTGTGACTGTGTGTGCATAGATATCGTTGTGCTCATGTTTTGGCAGGCAATTTCTCCATTGTGATTTTTCAGCTCTAGGAAATGCTTTGGAATGACCTAATTAGGAACGGACATGTCACATTGGACCAGTGATCCAGTTAGCCCACTATCATGATTCTGACAGTGGTCAATGCCAGCTGCTTGAGAAGTGGCAAGAAACCCAAAGTGGACAGTTATTCAGTGCAAACGTTTCTTCCCAACTTCCATCACTTAGGGTCTGGTATAGGCCCTGAAACATGGGGAGGGTTTATATCCCTTCTCAAAGCATTTTTGAAAATCCTGTCTAATAAAACTGTATATGTTCTCATTATTCATGTAAATACCTAATCCTTGGCTGACCACCACACTCTGGGATTCAATGAGAAATTGTGGCAGGTTCATATTGTGTTGTGTAAAAAAAATAAATCCTTTGATTACTTTAAAATTCATTATCTTTCAGTTTCAACGAATGGCCATTGCTCTTCTATGAGAGGGTAAATAGGAATGCCCAATTGATACTCTGTGCCATTTATTATTTTATATGCATCTCTCATGCCTTCTGTTATTTTTCTCCTCTGCACACTAAATAATTTCAGTAATTTCAAACCCTCTTCAAAGGGAAGCCTTTCCCCGCTTCTAACCATGTTTGTCACCTAAAGAAGAGAGGAAAAATGGTTCAGTTGTTGAGGGGTTCAATTCCCTGCTCTGCTGCAGACTTCTTGTGTTAGCTTGGACCAGTCACTTAGCCCCTCAGTTTCCGACCTGTACACTGGTTACAAACTGTACCTGGCTTTCCCAAGTTTATTCTGTTTTCCTGCCAATAAAGTTCTCCTTGGGTTCGTCTACATGGCCTGTTAGTGAATGGCAAGCTGGTGTGTGAACATCCTGTGTACAAGCTGCTGCGCACTAGCTGGCCATACGGACCCTGCTACTGCACACTAACAGTTCCCCAATGCACTTTGATCTACTGCCATGTGGAGCAGCAGAACTTTTAGTGTGCGGTAACAGGGTCCAAACAGCCGGTGAGCGCACAGTAGGCTAGTACAGTGCACATTCACAGCCCAGCTGGCAGTGCACTAATACAGCGTGTAGATGAGCCCTTTGTTTAAAATTCTTGGACTCACTGCTTGTGAATGGGAAAGAACCCAGGATGGTAGATACAGTTTCCCAGGTTTCTGGGTGGGGGCTTGATGCAGAGTTGTTTAAGTTTTCAGAAGGAACTCCAAGAAAATTGAACCCGGTCCTTTTTGCGGCTGACAACACCAAGCAGAAGAGATATATCTGAGAAGCTGCACACCTAGAGATGCAAATAAAACTCGTCTGCAACCTGGCACAGCGAAGTCTCCTCCATACTACACAGGCTTTCCAACTGAATATGTCAAGCATGTGCGCTTGACTGCTCTGTCTGTCACTGATACTCTAACCACTAGACCAAAGCATGGAGCTAAGGGCACAGACTCAGGGCCGATGGTGCTTGTGAGCTGCCCAGAAACAGATCTTCAATATGGAAGAGTACTTGATCTGGAAGGGCTTTCCCTGTCCATTTTGTTGTCTCTAATGCACACACAAATAATGCTCCCCAATACTTACCCTTAGAAGACAGGAAAACCTTGATCTTTGCTACATATCAACTCACCACTCACAGCATCTTCAGTTCTAGTTCTGTTGTAGATACTCTGCTGGCCTGGGCAGCTCAGACTGACACCAGGCAGGGGTTCATAGTCTGTGACGTGAGGAATTTATCATGTTCCTGGCTAAATGACCCCCGCAAGGAAACAGCAAAAACTGGTTGCTTAATAGAGGTGGTTCTCGCATTGAAGGACAACAAATCTGTACTGGAAGTTTTGGGGGTACTTTTGAAGTGAAGTGTAATGACAAGAGGTTACCTGTGGGAGGTGGACTTGAAGGCAGGTTTTACTGTATTTTCTGTAGCATCAATGAGTTTCTGAAGCAGTCAAGAAGCAGCATAAAATGCAGTAGCAGAATGCTAATGTGTATCAAGGAAGAGCAGAAAGTTGATGCGTGTGAGGGTCTCCCTTGGACACTGACCCTGGGATAATGAAAATCCAATCAGTACTGGACTTCCCCCCCCGACTTCATCTTTGAAACCCTCCTGCTTGATTTATCCACATCTGACAGAGTGAGTGCTGTGAACAGTCTGGGTAAGAAATATAAGCTTGTTAAACCTTGCTGAAAGGTTCGTAGACGCTCCACAGTCTTCCGTGAACAAACAGTACGTCTCACAAACAGCAGGCTGCATGCTGGGGTCATATATCACAAACCAGGGAAGGGGTCTGGCATGGAACAATTGATAGGGTTTTGCCACTGAAGAGACAACTTCCCTTTACACCATATGGAGGACAGATTAGGGCTGGGTGAATGACCCATGCAGATGGGAAGCGTATTCAGATAGGGAGACATATTGGGACTTTAGGAATCAATATGACTTGACACCCATTCCTTATCTCACGCACATGAAGAGCTGAGCCTCACTCCCTCCAAGAACTTCTTCCTCCACAACAGTTTTCAGTTCCTCCAACACATGCTCCTCCCCCCCGCCCATGCACACCACACCCCTTTTAGTTGTGTTTTGGGATGAATCTCAGAGGCTTCCTCTCTTCCTTCCCTCCCTGGTTATTCAGGAGCAGCTGACTGGCCCACTCTCCCATCTGGATTGTTTAGGTTGGCCAGCAGTAACAGCTGGTACCCAAAATGAAGCTACTACTCCTGCCCTCACGTTTCTATCCTCCCCTGCAGGATGTCCAAATTTTGAAAGTGAAAAACATAGCCAGGAGTACTGGTGGTCACAGGGAAGGGATTTCGTGAGGGATGCAAAATAGAAACATGGAGGGAAAGTGAGATGAAAAGGGACAGCCCTTTCCCTTCTTCCCTCAACTCCCCCTTTCAGAATGGAAAATTGGAACAGTTTACCGTAAAGAGTCAAGTGTGAGAAAACAGAATTTGTCCCTCTGGTGAACCCTTTACTGGTTCCCCCCACCCCCAGTCAGTCTCCACTCCCACCCCCAGGCTAGCCCTTTGCATCTAATTTCTCCCTCTGATAACCAACCTGTACAAACCAGTCAGAATCAAGCTTAATACAGAGAGCGTTGTGGGTTTGGTATCAGTAGGAAAGACACATAAGAGATCATGTAGAAACTAGAATTTTAAACTACGAACTGTCAGAAAAGTTACAGTTAATGTGTAAGGTAAAACTTTAGAAGAGCTGGTGGAACTAGTCTTAGCTGATCCTCTAATAAGAAAATAGTAGAAACAAGACATAGCAAAGAAAAAAAAATGCCCATGAGGAGAAGGGAAGCACCATAAAAAAATGCCTCTTAAGAGCACTGAATTCCTTGGGGGAATATGGCAGGTTTAGGATGAGAAAAAATAAGAGAGATGAGGACTGGAAGAAAGGGAAAAGGACACTGATGAAGGTGAGGGTGGGGTGTCTGTCAATGCAAAAGCATCAGACAGAGACCAAGCAAGTATCTATTTCCTGAGACCTATATTCAAAGACCCTCTAGTCAGGTGGATGGATATCTGCAGGCACTGAAGAGTTACACAGGCAGGTAACACTCCTCCTGGTATGTAGTAAAGCACTCTGGCCTTTGTCCTAGAAAGTCTGCTGCTTTGTCTTCTGTTGATCATCATCAAGAGTCTTCTCGAAAGGGAGGAGTGCCCTTTTATCCCTGGGGAAATGGCTTCCATGAGATTTGGGAGGCAGGGGAAGCCATATGTGGCTACTGAAGGGATTGGGCATTTGATTGGTTCAAAAATAATTGGTCAATTGACTCATCAAATGATGTCAAACATGGTCAAATATTTTAAAACACTAATTTATTAGAACATTAACAACAGTAACAAAAAAGAGTAAGACTTCATGGTCTCCAATAGGCTTAGCCTTAGATAGATACTAATTACAAAAAAAAAAAAAAAGTTACCCAAGTGAGTTATTGTAACTCAGAAAAAGGTCAAACAATTCAATGAAGTTCTAACAAATTAAAGAATAATGAATATTACCATTTTTAGCAGCTTGGTTAGCATTTAAATGTGTATGTTATTCAAGACTGAAAAATGGCGAAATAAAAGAAAAATGGAATTAAACAGAAAGAACCAAACACACAGCAACCATAAAAGAAAAAGTCATTTGTATGCACTTATGCTAGGTTGGAAGAAGGCCAATTCTTTGAGCATTTTTCTTTTCATTATCTTCTTTTGGCTGGGGATACATGTGAATGTGGGGTGGTTTTGAAGGAGATTTTTGGTTGAGAGGGGAAGAGTGGGGCTTATTTAAGTGGGCAATTAATGTAGCTTATTTGCTTTGTTGAGTGTGTGGGAGGTGCTGGGGAGGGTTAATAGTTGTGATACTTTCATTTGTTAAGGGAGAAACGTAATGGTTGTGCATCTTTTCTCTTTGTATTGAAGGAGAAAATTTAATAAATGCAAGTCCTCCTCTCCCTCCTCCATTCCTTCCAGTTAATTTCTGTATGTTTGCCTAATCAGTTTAGGTCAGTAAACTCGTTGGGGGAGGGACCATGTCTTTGAACGTATTTAATATTCTTTGTAAACCTCTATGTACATTGATGATCTGGTATACAAGTAAAGATATACATACAGTATTTATTTAAGAAGACTCCAGCCAATCAAGATGCTCAACTTACAGTTAGTTGACCTCTTTCCCAGCAGATGACATTGCAATGTAGTAAAGCAAGTGAGCAAGACATTTAAGTAAGCGTGCTAAACAGATGGCAATCAAAAAGGTAGGCCACCACCTACGTCTGGGCATTCTTGCAGGAATATTTGACTGTGCTCTTCCAAGCTCTGTCCAGAAGACAAACTCTGCCCTTGTGAATCATTAAAAGGAGACATCGCGCATAGTAGATTGTGTGGATGTTCAGGATGGGATTTTGCATGCTCTTTGAGTTCCACTAGGCTCCTGGAGGTTGGCTCCCCCTCAGCAGGGTCTGAATATGCCCTTGAATAGGCTCTGCGCAGCTCCTCAGGCTTGACTCCTTCATTGGGGAAAAAAATAAGTGGTGGCATCTCCTAAAAGCCACCCATTAGTGGCACCAACCAGACATTGTTCTCACAAAGAGGCAGATCTGCAACCAACCAGGCATTGTTCTCACAAAGAGGCAGATCTGGACCCTCCCTCTCTCTTCTTACTTGAGGAGTGAAATAGTTAAGTATTGAGATTTAAATGTTCATCTTGGGTCATTGAGGGCCTGGGGGCTTGTCTACATACAAACAGGAACTAAAATAACTAACTTGGGTTTAAATCTAGTTACCGCCAGGAAAGTCTGTGTGGACAATCTCATTTAGGTTAAGACTGTCCTGTTTCTGTATAGTTTGGTATTGGTTCAAATGACAAATGAAAGCTTGTCTACACTCAGTTTTTGCATTGATTTAACTCTGGGTATGTCTACTCCACAGTGGCTCCAGCAGCACAGCTACCGTGTTCCAGCTGTGCCAGGGTAGTGTTGTAATGTAGACTCTGCCTACATACGTGTAGGCTGTTGTAAACTCCTTTTCCTCTAAGTGTCCTCTTTGTTCCTGCTGTTAGACTAAACAATACTTTGATCACTGGTCAAACAATACTTTGATCACACACAAAACAATACTGGTCACTAAGTATACCACTGGTCACAGACTCCTGAAGGGAAAAACCACAGGTACCTAGTTGGACCTGCTGGGTAAGCAGGGTAGATGCATAGGGTACTGTAGCCCCGGGCCCCGGTCTAAGAGTGGAAGAATTGTGGAATTTCACCTTGAGAAAGGTAAAGGCCCATCGTTGACTGTTTTTACAGATTTTTACTGAAAAATGTCCAGGTTTTACAAAAGCTACTCTTCGGTTTTTACTGATTTTCTCCCAAATTTTGGTCCACCCAAATCTATGAAAATACTGATTGTAAAAAAAAAAACCCACCACATCACATTAGATAGGTGTATGTATGTTAATAATAAAATAGACTAAGTGTAAATGCAAAGCTGTCATGCTAAAGTAAGGCAATGTAGTGGAAAATACATGCATATACACACACACGCGTGTGCAGTTGCATGTGTGTACATACTGCACAGTTCATGAGATACACCACAGCATTAAACTTATGGATCATGAAATAAGCTGCTGCATTAAAATGCTTTTACTTTCAATACTTTTACTTTCCTCTATTTGTTGCTTTTTTCCCTGTCTTCCCATCCCCCTACATTAACCCTGATATTTACTCAGAAAACGGAAGTTAACTTTGCACCAATTTTCACCCTTTTAAAATTTTTTTTTGTACTAACCACCGATAGAGTCCCAGGAAATGTAAAACAAAATAAAGACCGAAAATGAAGGGCCTTGGGCATGGGGCAGAACACCTCAGGGGGGTGCACTCAGAGCGTCCAGAAAGGAACAAGGTGCAGCTAGCTCTGTAACCATGACAATGCAAACAAAGTGTTTCTCCACAACCACAGCAGGCAGAGACTGACTTACTTTTTAAAAAATATGAAAGCTGAAATTCTGGAGAACAAGGCAGCAGCTTGAGAGAAGTACGAGGACTGCTATCTACTGGGCCAATCTGAGCTCAACTGTACTTCCCTATAATTCCTACTGTGCGGGGTACCATGCATTGGCTCCTAAATTCCTTTTCTTCCTGCCACCTCAAAAATAGTTTTTTATTCCTGTGACCCCAATCCTACAATTCTTTGTAATCATATCCCCCAATTCTTTGCAATTGCATCTGGATCTCAGCAAGAAAATGCAGCTGATTTTGGTGATGGGTGCTGGGAGATATTGATTGCATAAAAAATGCTTTATAAAATAAGGTCCCAATCCTGCACTGAGGTTCTTGGTGTAGGATTGCGTCCTAAAGTGGCATTGTCAGATATACAGCATTTGACAAAGTGTTGCTTATGAAAGTTATGATTTACATTAAATAGATATTATAAATAACCAAATGCATAAGGCAAAGGAAAAATAAACCTTTTTTTAAAATGGCCAATAACTCTTTGGGGATTGTTTCTGAAGCTATTTTTATCCCCATTTCCGATTGATTCTTTCAGCTATTTGGTGATTGTGGGACATTTCCTTTGCAATGGTGTTTCCTTGGCCCAGGGAGAAGGGAACTGCACTCTATTAAACATTTTTTTTCTTTTACAAGGTGGTTTGTTATCTCGGAATGTGGACCCTGCACTGGAGCGTGTAATTACAACACCATGTCTTGGGTTAGAAAGAACTCAGACACTAAATTGTCCATGTCATCACCTGAATTTGACCATGAAATATAGTGCAGAGGGACTCAGAACACAGCCAAGGAGGAGGTGAAGGCTGAATGGGCATTTTGGTGAACTGGGCAAACCCAATCTGCTCAATCCATTGCTGTAGTCCCACTGTGGCCATTTAATATTATTACCCGCTCCTTGCCCTGGAAATTGTGCTTTTACCTCTCTTTCCATGAGGTGTGCTGGAGTGGGGAAGGTCAGGGGTAGAGAAGAGTACAATAAAACAGGGCTCATTTTTCATGAGTGATCAGAGTCCTATTAAGTTGCAAAGGAGTAATTTTTAGGCATGTCAGTTTTCTGGGTCATTTTTCCAAAGTACAGATTGATGTTGGAAGCCAAGGTAGGAGCCATCTCTACTGCTCAGGATGTTCAGAGACACCACCACAATTGAAACAAAACCATTTTAAGGCCCTTTGTAGTGAAAGCCTTAATTTTCTTGTTTGGGGCTTTTAATTCTTATAGTGCCAATATGTTTATTAAAACAGGGTCTCTTCTACCACACACAAAACCCAGAAGATTTGAAGTTTCACCTCTGTTACCCAGCATTGTACCTGTCTTTGACTTGCCATGGTAACACTTGTACTCTGTGCTGTGAAAACAAAGGACTCAGCACCTCAGTTCATATCAACTGGAAAAGAAGCTGTTTCATGTGAAGAAGGTGGCATGTTGCAATGTGCGCAGCAATATTTGGATTCACATTCTCTTTGGCTTTCATTAAAGGGAATATTTCATGTGAGTCAGAGATTGCTAACGGCCATAAAGGAGCCGTGTCTCTTGGGTGTTTCTTTACCAATTATTTGGTGAGAGCAGAGAAAAAAAGGACATTGCTTTATAAAGCCATGTCTACACTAGCTAGCTTACAGTGGCACAGCTGTACCAATACAACTCTACTGCTGTAAGACCGCCCATGTAGCCGCACTACGCCAACAGGAGATCACAACCCAGGTGAGGGACAAGGAGGCACCAACCACTCCTCCATGAGACTGCTTAGTGTAGCCAGAATATTCTGCGGTACATGTTTCTTTTCAAAGTCACAGGTGTACAGCATAGAATGCTACCAGGAAAGTATGTTTTGTTAATGATGATAGGAGTATAGCATCAGATATATAAATGTTCCAGAGGGGTAGCCGTGTTAGTCTGGATACAGCAAAAACAATGAGGTTCTGTAGCACTTTAAAGACTAACAAATTTAATTTCAGCAGGCGTAAGCTTTCGTGACCACTGATCCACCTCCTAGACCAGTTTGTTTAATCATAGCAGTTGAAGTATGTTCAGCTCTGGTAGTATGTGACAGAGGTTCTATCCAGAATATTCTCACCATTACAGTCCCCCACTTCTCCTGTAGGAAGACTGGAAATATTTTATGGTTTTATGAAAAGTGAGCTCCCCATTCATGATCTTTCATAGGAGGCCTGTATATTTGTCAGCTCGGCAAAGGCTCCTTCCAGATACACATTTATTATCAGCCTTCCACACAGGTTCACTGCAGTTATGTTCCCAGCAGCAACCTTGGTATGTTAAATATGATTTCCACATCCTTGTATGGCCCCTACAGACCACACCGGCGTGGCCTCTGTAGCAGTCACTCCTTGTGAGGGAAATAGCCATCATAACCTAATTGCCTCTGTAAAAATAGTCAGTATTTATCTGCTCATAAACAGTTGCTCTGGTAGGTTTTATCCTTCTACTAGTCACATTACAAGCTGTGCAGGGAGGGTTTTTTTTTGTTTTTTGTTTTTGACAAACAGGAGGATAATGAAAGATGGCCTATGTCATTTCACTTGGGGGTTGGTTTCCCCTGTTGAAGTCTCATGCTATGACTAGAAGTTAAGTCTCTTCGGGGAGAGCTGATAGGAACACCCTGGGTCTCACTTAAGATCAATGGTTGTGCTGAGGAGTGAACTGTTCTGATGAAGCACTTTGGTGAAGAATGGCTTTGGGACAATCTTCCATCTAAAGTAATGGCCTTATTTTTCAAATAAGAAAAACTGCCCAGTTTAATGATCAAGAAATCCAGCCATCTACAGTTTATTATAGGAAAATGATTAACTATTTCCGATGTCTCTTTCACATTGTAAATTTGTGGAGATTTTATATACCTATACATGTTAATATGCAGCTGAGGGCTACAGTGCATTACCAACGCTTTAATGGACTAGAACAAGAGGAGATGCTGAAGGGCAGAATTGAAATCCTGAGCTCTTTGACCAGCAGGAGCTGAAGCATCTTTAAAGGTCTCACAATGATGGACCAATTAATGTGCAACCCATCAGTGAGCTTTAGAAGTCACACTTCCGTAGGGCACATCACCCCACTATGTAGACAAACCCTGAGCTCAGGTTTTTAGAAATATGTGACTATGGAACACCCAAGGGTCCTGTGTCCAGTCCAGACTTTCCCTCTTCCCCTTGACTTTCCTCCCTTTCTCTTCCCCGGTCTTCCACACTTTCCTTACCTGCCTTCTCTGTTTTGTCCCCCAGTTGTTTTTATAGTTTATTCTTTAGGTTGTAAAATGGCTTTTGCACGTATACGTTACTGCAACGCTGTATGTTACTTATAGCACTTTAAAGTTTATCATTTTCATTTCTTGTTTTCCTTTTGTATTGATTCATTCATAGATTCCAAGGCTAGAAGGGACCAGTGTAATCATTTAATGTGTCCTCCCGCATAACACAGGCCAGAGAAGCTCCCCAAAATAATCCCAGAGCAGATCTTTCAGAAAAACATCCCATCTTGATTTAAACATTGCTGGTGATGGAGAATCCACCACATCCCTTAGTAAATTGTTTGAATGTTTATTTCCCATGCTGTCAAAAATGTATCCCTTATTTCCAGTGTGAGTTTGTCTAGCTTCAAATTCCAGCCATTGGATCATGTTCTCCCTTTGGTCTGCTAGAGCTCATTATTGAATAGCTTTGAAGAGCCCATTATTAAATGTTTGTTCCCTTATAGTTACTTATAGAGAGTAAGTAATTGTCACCCCTTAACCTTCTCTTTGTCAAGCTAAATAAATCAAACTCCTTGAGTCTATCACTAGAAGGCATGTTTTCTAATCCTTAATAATTGTCCTGCTCATCTCTGAACCATCTCATGTTATTTGGAATATCACAGGATCTTTTCAGGGAATAAGACGACAAGCCCCGTTTATTGTGAACACAGAAACATGGTAAATAGTATCAATAAAAAGAAAAGAAAAGTATCGACACTGTAATAACATCAATATTGTTCTTTACTTAGTGAAATAGTATTAATAATGTAAACACTAGGAAAAGAGTCTTAACATTGTATCAATACTACAATTACAGAGACACATGTTTCAATCGGTACTTTCATTCACACTCACACACACTGACAGGCATACGCAGACAGGGAGACAGACAAACATACGTAGGGGTGTCATAGATGTTATAGTTACCAGCCTCTTGGTGCTCGTGGTAGTCACTGGCCAGGTGACCATAGCACGAGGATGAGGAGCAAGGTTCTGCCGATGCGCACCGGTACTCCTGGCTGGTGTGATGACGTAGACCCGAACCTCCAGCCTTTATCTTTCTGTCCCATTTTATAGGGAAAAGACCTCATGTAAGTCTATGGGTTTTGCACTGTCATGCTGCAACTGCATTCTTGGTGTGATCCTCAATCACCCACATTGTTGCAAGCCTGATCAGATTTTGTCCTTTGAAATGGGCTGGCTCCAGAGTTATCAGGGTGGACTCCTTTTGGCCAGTTGATTATCTTTGCTCCTTTCTTTTTTCCTCAAACATTTGAGATGAGGCTGGTGTTTTCTTCGTCTGTTTTGACATTCCTTACTCAGACCAATTGTTTAATCACTCTCCCTGTCTACACTCACCTCAATTGCACAGCCACTCAGACTTTAATCACTCAGTGCCAACTCCTAGCTGAAGACTTCACATATTATTTTTAAAGCAAACCTTATTTCATTTTTGACAGTGTCTTTTACAGTTGAAAGTGTTTATATGACATTTCACAGTGTGGCTTCTTATACTTAACATAGGGTTTTTACAAAAACATATTGAGAGTGGGTAAAATTAACAGATACAATGGTCAGTGGAGTGGTTTTACAATTTTAAACCAAATAGAGTTATACAAAATACAGACAGACTTGAACGTTATGCAGTAAATAGATATTTTAGGAAGACTGAGGTGAACATGTCAAAGGGTAGAACAATGAGAGTCAATTGAGGTTTTAGCTTTTGATTAAAGTTACAGTGCGTCAGGCTGAAGTGCCTCTTGGTAGGAAGGAGGCGGGGCGTGTTTGTGGCTCTGTTCTTTCATGTATTTCATGAAAACAGGAGTGGGCCAACACTCAGACGTATGGTGGGTCTGCCCACCAGCCTGGGGACAAAACAGTCAGCCATGCCCAACTCTGTTTTCGTCTTGAAGGCGGGCTCTTCTATTCCTCACTTGTGCAAAGATAAAACATATGGAAAAGTAACAGAAACAATGGTCCTGACCTAATATTGCAGGGCCCTCTGCCCCCCCCTCCTCCCAGGTAGCTTAACGTTCATGGCCCTCCCTCAGCCTCAGGGCCAGCTCCCTAAGCTGTTGCTGTTGGCGACGGCGTGGGCAGTGATGGCGGCAGCGTCAGTATCGTCATCTGCTGCTGCTCAGGGAAGCATTTATCTCCTTTGCTCCTCTTTCTCTTGCAGAGCTGGGTCCTCACTTTTATCTTTCAGCTGGGAATCAGAGCCAGTCATTAGCTGCTGCTTAGTTGGATCTGCTGATTCCCAACTCCTGCCCTCTGGGCTGTTCCTTAGGCCAGAAAGTGCTGCTCCCTGGCTCCCCAGGCCCTTGAAGGAGCAGACCGCCCTGCTACACTCTCCAATTTATCAACATCCTTCTTGAATTGTGCCACCAGAACAGGACACAGTAGTCTAGCAGTGGTTGCCCCAGTGCCGAATCCAGTGAAATATCCTCTCTACTCTTACTCGAGATTCCCCTCTTTAGGCATCTTAGGATCACATTCGCTTTTTTGACCGCAGTGTCATGCTGGGAGCCCGTGTTCAGCGGATTCTCCATCACAAACCCCAAATCTTTTTCAAAGTCACTGCTTCCGAGGATAGAGTCCCCCATGGTGTTGTCCTGAAAAGCAAAACTGAATAAAAACGAAAATAAAAATCTTGCCCTACAGTACTCCCTGCTCATGTCCGGTAGTGTCCTTTGCAGCGGAAAACAGACCGAACTTGGGCGCAGTGAATATAAAAAGGGGATTTTTTTGTTTTTGTTTGTTATTGAGCCTGCTGGACATGGACAGACCCTATTGGTTTTCTGTGCCTCACTAGCCCCAGACTGATTAATACAGACCACGCTGCCTAGTGCAACCACACAGGGTAGTCTTAAGTGCTGGCCTGGGCTAAGCAGTCCTGGAAGTCCTGAAGTCCTGGAAGTCAGAACCAACTCTCTGTTCAAAACTGCCGGGAGACAATGCATTATTTTTACAGATCACCCCCATTCCTAATCTGCCCAATACTATGAATTCATGTAGTCTGTAATACGCAGAACCATAAGGAAAAATCCACCTCTCAACTCCAACTCTTCCAAGGAGGACATTAAAGTGACAGATTTAAAGGACATTTACAGCTCCATTGAGCCAGGAGGGCCTGGTTACATTTTTTCCATATAGGAAGGAGGTGTTGTGTGTGTGTGTGTGTGTTCTAAGATGATATGTGGCTGCTGCCTTCATTTCCAGATGGCCTGTGATGTCATTACTAAAGATCTTGAAATTTGGCACATGAGGAAAATAGTTTCATGGCCCTCTTAACACTTTTTAAAATGTCCATCCCATAAATTAAGAGACCAAAGAGGCAAGGGGGTATCTGGAGCTGGTGGGGAGGGATAGAGATTGTTCTGTAGGTCATTTGGTTCCAGGAATGTCTAGGGAAGATACACAACTGAAAGTCTAACTCATATGTACCGTGACCTTGAGAATTCCAATACTTGCTGGTCAGTACTGGATTGGTTTCAAAGAGGATTCCCCTTTGTTTTGAGAATAGCAATATTATTTGGAAAGATAAGGCCAGGATCATTGAACATTACATTTCTCTGCAGGACTGGGCAGTTCACACCTTCTGAACTTCCCAGAAGCCAAGAATACAAATAGTTCTGGCTTCTGGAGGGGAAAAGGAGTGGGCTTGAGAGGCTTATATCACTTCGCTCATCCTCCTATCAGGTGGACTATTGCTGAAAATGCCAAGTAAATCTGGAAAAGGCACCTACTGTCCAATTTACTGGAAACAACAGTCATAGACTTCCCGCGTGTGCATCCCAGGTGTACCAATTCCAGTACATCTGGCAAAAATGCTGAATGAGCTAGATAATTGATTTGAATTTGAGGCAGCGTGGTGGGTTTGGTGACATGAGTTGGTTCTCTCAGGCTGTTGGGTAACAGCCAGCTGCCCATGACAAAAATCACTGCACAGTAAAATCTTAATTCGAGTAGAAAATCCCATGATATGAAAGAGGGTCATTTTATGGAAGAGGGCAAATTTCTCCGAAAAGTCCCTTGACTGGAGTCAAATTCCCTGGTATTTGCATCAACTTTATTATACTCTGTCCCTTTTGATGGAAATTGGCAGTTTCAACAGACAGGCTGAGCTCCTCTGGCCTGCTACGAAAGGGCTGTCCAAATCAGGGCAGAGTCACGTCTGCAGAGCAGCATGTGAAGTTTTTGCTGCCCAGGCTATGGCCACGAGAGAGCTCTTCTGGCTCCAGGACTGTCAATCCAACTCCTTCCGGCAAAGCTAAATTCACCTGCACTTTGAAAGCAAGCAACTCCACTGGAAATATACACTGACACAAATAACAAAATATCCTGCGTCTCCGACCCTCGCGCACTTGGCCTCTACAGCGATTACAATCATGCAGTCAGACAGCATGAGGAGAACGCTTATGGTACCACATTAACCTGAGCAGCTGACATTTCTATGTAAGCATGTGGGACAGGATCTCTGGAGTGCAGACGCAGACACACTTTCTGCAAAGGAGTTGGATGCTGCAGCTCAGTAGCAGGTTCTGTTGCCTGGGTCCATCTTAAAAATAAAAGCATTTAGTGGTTGAACACAAGGAGTCCGGATAGCATTTTATACAGAAGTGATTGCTGTATGTGACCATGATAGGTGCAGAGGCAATGAGCAGAGCCAAGAAAGTGGCCTTACTTTTAACTGTAGAGGGTATATTAGCCCTAGATATTTTCAGAGACAAAGTCGGTGAGGAACTTTCAGTCATGTCCAGTTCTCACGCACAGCGATACAGATTTCGATAGGGTCATAGTACAAATTGAGACTTAGGGCTGGTCTCTACCCTGCAGAGTTTTGTCAGCAAAAGTCAGCTTTCATTGACAAGACAGTGGAGGTGTACACACTGAAATGCTCCTCCCACCGATGTAGCTCCCCGCCTGTGCCGACATAATAAAACCACCTCGATGAGAGGTGTCGGGCATCTCTTGGTGTAGTTAGGGTGATGCAGTGTCAGTGTAGACACTGCGTTCCTTACATTGGCTCTTGGCTGTCATTCTTGTCAATTCACGGCTCCAAAGCCAGGCACTTAGAGCCCAGATGCCCCCCACTCCACTGGAGAGCTGGGCAGCTGGACCCTGCTTCCAGTTGGTAGTGAGGCGACAAGCCCAGGAGGCTGGACCCCACTGGATGAGAAGCCCCAGGAGGTTTCCCCTGGCTCCCAGTGCGGAATGGGGAGGGGAGCAACCCTGGGTGGCTCTTGGCAGGGAATGGAGGTGAGGGGGGGCAGCCTGCTGGGAGCCCAGGAGCCTGTGTGGTAGCTGGGCTCCCAGTAGGGCGTGGATCTCAGCTTCCCACGCTGTCCCTCTTAGGATGGTGGAAGTGCTCCTGGTTAGGACTCACACTTGGAGTTACTTTTGGCTAGTGAAAAGCTTTTGGGCTTGACTCACAAAGATATGTCAGTGTGGCGATGCTCAGTGAGTTAGACCAAGGAGTGCCAGTGTTCCCCTGGTTTGTGCCTGGCTTTGGGGCTTAGGCATCCAGATGCCTGGCATGAGGCTACCCTGGGCATGCTCAGAAACAAAAACATAGGTGCCCAGGGAACTTTTACTTCAGAAATGTAGGTGCTGAGTGATTTTAGGTGCCTACAGGTTTTGGGGGCTGCTGATTCTGGGATTTAGGTGCCTAAAGTAGCAGTTAGGCCTAAGTCCTTTTGTGCCTCCAGCCCTTTGTGGGTCATAAAGGTTCATAAACATTTACCGGGTGCTTCAGAGCAGGTACCACTCTGAATTCAAAGGCGGATATTGAAGTCCCAGCAAAATGGGTACACCACTGAAATTCTCCATGACAGAAAGTCATCTAATTGTTGTAGACTTTGACCAGGACCTCATATAAGACTTACAGAGTTAAGTATCCAGAAAATGAATCTGATATTAACATCCACGTCACTAGCTGTAAAATATTCAGGTGCTGTTTCGCCTAAGAAGTGACTTTGTGTTGTACATTCCAGACCAGTGCATGCCTGCTATATGTATATCACAAGCATTAGCTCTCTTCTGTACATGTTGTTCTCCTTAAAAGTATGTGCATTGTAATCCTTTTTGTACTGTGTGTACGCATACTGTGTATGTGCCAGACAAAATGAACCCATTCAGCCATTTATCTGAAAGATACAGTGATAACCCTTAAAACTTGCCAGTTGCCTTAGCCAATATCTTTGATATTGCCTCAATATTTGAGCTATTCTAGGTTTTCCCTATAATAAATATGAGATAAACATATTTATTTATCCAGGCAAAGGAATGACCACTGTATACTTTGTCCTGTACTTACCCAATAGAGTATAGATTAAATATAACAGTGTAGAGTTTTAATGCCTTGTTTTGAAAGATGTATATATTTAGGAGCATAGGAACTGTCATACCAGATCACACCAATGGTCCATCTATTCCAATATGTTATCTCTGAGACTGATCAGAACCATGTTTCTTCCAGGTTGGGTCTGTGTATTGTAATAGATTATTAGAAGGCAGGACCCAAGCATAATTTTTTCGGGCCAAGTACAAACTTTTAACACGGGACCCCTCCTGTAATGGGGGTTGCAGCCTGGGCCGGGCCCCCCAGGGCCTCCAGGTCACAGTAAAGTGTACCCTTCTCCCCCCCCCATGTGGGGGCCCTGCTAGAAGTGATAAGATTCTTTGGAGACCATTCTGTGTACACATTCGTATGACACAGTACACTGGGGAGGATGCACAGTGCTGGGAGTGTTGGACACACCACTTGGGGCGGAGGAGTTGCAGGGGGCCAATGCAAGAGGGACATGGGGTCCTGGAAGGACACTAGCGGAGATCCAAAGAATTACACTCAGACACATGCATGCACAAGCATGATCATATACACGCACATGCATACACAGAGACATGCACACTTTTTATGGTATATATGTAGGACATGGTCCTACTGGAGGGCTTCTGGGGGAAGAGAAAGTGAGCTTATTTGTAGCAGCAGCTTCCGCCCCAGCCTTGGTTAAAAAATTACTCATCTAGTTTTCCCCAATTTAATTTTGGTGGTTGCCCCTATTGGTGCTGGTGGGGTGATGTCTTCTGAGGGGAATGCACATTCTGCCCCTGAAATCCATTGCTTCGGTAATGTCTGCTGCAGCCTGTTGTGATGTGCTGGTAAAAGCAATTACTCAAAAGTGAGTCTGTTCCAAATTAGAAAAACTTTGCTGCTAAGAAGGTCCTGGGGGACTGGAAGGGAAGGATTGCAGATGGGCTCAGTGTGGCCAGCCCTGTGTAGATAATGAATGAGAAACCTGCACGGTCGTGTACACAGAAAGAAAAACACTTAAGTCTCCTGATGAAAGGCCAGATGAAAAAGGAAAGTGTTATAATTCAACAGACTATAAAAGACAGCAGTAGGCCATCCTTTTTTCTAGGGAGACAGGTTACTATATCACTTTCCTGAAATCACAGCAGGAATGATGGATTAGCTGGAAGGGAAAACTGGAGCCTGAGTCACTTCTGACTTCAGTATTTCAAGTTGTCCATAATCCCTTGTAGCCTTTTACCCAAACACAAAACACTGAAATGAGCATGGGGAATAACTAGGGGCAGAAAGTTCTCTCCCCTGTTATATCCTGAAATCCAAGCCTGAAAGAAAGTTCTGGCTTTCAGGTGTGCACCAGAGGCTGTCAATTCATTGCCTCTTCAAATGGAAGATGCCTTTGGATTAGACAGAAGCCAAGCCAGAGAGGAAGTCTTTATCACACTGTAAATGATCTTGGTGAGTTTCTTCCATGGTGGATGTTTCACTCAGGGATTATTCGGGAATGTTTTTTTCCAATTCATAGACCTTTCAGTTGAATGGCCCTTGTTATGTGCTGAAGATGGAGGGCTGTTTTTTAAACTTCCCCTTCTCTCTTTGGTGAAAGATGTTTTGGCTGTGACTTTATCAGGGCAGTATGGGCAACTTCTGTCCTACAAGGGTGCATTTCTCATGTGCTTCCCTTTCTGGAGCTCTAATTGCTCATGTTCCTGCACAGTGCTACAGGGGAGCAGGGAGCGTTATAAGCAAGGTTTTGCTGAAGAGTTGGGTCTCACAAGATATTATATAGTAATGTACCTTGCAGATTTGGCTTCAGAATGCCCTCCAAATGGAAATGTGAACTGTTTTTTGTTGACATTATTGCCTGTGTGTGTTAGGGTGAGGAGACACAGAAGGGAGTGGTGGCTGGTCCTTCTAGAAAGTTGAAGTGAAGCTTTAACAGCCAGAGAAGAAAACTAGTATTCTGAATTCCATTCCAGCTCTTCCACAAACATGCCGTGTGAACTCTGCTTTTCAGTTCATCCATATTAAAATTGATCTATTTCCGTACTGCTCCTGATACTTCAGGCTTAATTAATGTGTGTAAAGTTCTCACACTCCTCACAAGGTTCTAAATTAACTATATCAACTCAGTAAAGGGACTTGACTGTCACTGTAGACCACTCAATGATGATGTCTGCCCAAAGTCAGCAGTGATTACAAAAGCAAACAAGATGTTAGGATGCACATGCAATGGGCTGGAGAATACTACCAAAAATATTACGCCTTTTTATAAATCAGCGGTGTGGCCTCACCTGTAAAATTGCATGCAGTATGGTCACTCCATTAGTGGGTATTTCAGCGTTAATAATATGAGGTTCAGAGGAAAGGGAGAATGATTGTAGAGAGATTGAAAAGATCGTGATTGCTTACTTTAGGAAGGACAAAAAAAGAGGGGACATGATAAAATTGTATTGCACACAAAAACTAAGTAAAAACAACTGTAAGGTTGCAAAGTCAAGCACGCAAAAGTGGGGAAATGCAGGAGCTAAGGTTGCCTGTGCAACATTCATTCAGCCCCCTTGTCTGTATGTATTCTGATACACTCTTTACTTACAGGATCACATACTATTTTTTTCTACAAAAAATATGCCTCATTCTGTGCATAGGATGAATGGTTCTCAACTAATGAGAACTTATGCAATATTTTGTTTTATCCTCATTATTCAGTGTGTGACCCTAGACCTGATCTACTGCACATTATTCCTCGGAATATGGAATAATGAATTTCCTCTTTGACTCTTCTGTGAAACGTGTCACTATAGTGTCTGACTGCTTCACCCACACTAATTAATTTAGCTTAACAACAGCCCTCTGAGATGAAGGGGTATTATCCCCATTTTACAGATGGGGAACTGTGCCAAAAATAATATGTGACTGTGTAATTAAAGAATAAACCCTTGGACTCAGTGCTTGTGAGTAAGTATGGGTGCCCGGGGTGGCTGGTGTTTGTAGTTTCCCAGGTTTCAAGGTGGGGCCATGAGTCAGTTAGTGAAATCTTTATGGAAACCCCAAGAAAATTTTTACCTGACCCTGTTTGCTGCCAACAATACCCAACAGAAGGCTAACAACTGTAATGAGCTTGCTAGTGGCTAGCCCATTATTGAGTGCTCCTCCTCATCAGCTCCTTCTCCAGCATGACCTCGAGAGCCAAGACTGAGCCACATGTCTAGTACTAAGGAACTGGCCAATGGAAATCTGGATATGCAGATTCCCTGTTGTCCTTTAGGAGGTGTCCCCAGGAGACATCCTGCCCCTGTTGGGAGAGCGGATAGTATGCCCATCTGCATCCTTAAGAGAAGTGGTCAAAGTACTGGGAGAAGGAGGAGGCAGTGAGGACACAGAGTCCTCTAGAGGCCTGCCAGAATGACTGTAGTGGGGCCAACTGGGGAGGCTGTGAAAACTCAGGTCACAGACTGTGAGCAGGAGATGAGGTTCAACAAGACTGATTGCTGATCTGAATCGGGAAAGTAGGGCTGCCTAGTGGGGCATGGAGACCCTGATCCAGAAAGAATATTGGGAATTGGGCTATGCTCCATGTAGGAAGGTGCAGTGGCCTTCCTCCGAGCCTGGGCCCGAAGAAGGGCCACAACTGCTGGGTTGGACAGTAAAAGGACCAACAGTCCAGTCTGACCGGCAACCGGGGAGCAGGGCAGCGATAGGTCCTGCCACCGGCCAGCCAACCCGGCAGCAGAGGGGCGGAGCCCCAGCCAGGGCTGTGAATACAAAAAGCAGGCCCCGCAGCTCAGTGGAGAGAGAGCTGCTGCTGGAGGCAGACATACCGTTCCGCCGGCTGCAGCAAAGGCCTGAACCAGGCCGGGCCGCTGGCCTAAGCAAACACCTCCCACAGCAGAGGCCCCTGGAACGGCCCAAGTGGCCAACCGCTAAGGGTTGGATAGGGCCTCCGGGCCCCTAGACTGGCCTAGGCCTACAGGCCCCAAGCACTGGGCCAGGCCCATAGGCCCCAGTGACTGGACCGAGTCCCCTGAGGGCTGGGAGAGTCACCCTGAGGCCGGACCCAACCTGGAAGAGCTGCCTGACGCCGAGCCCCCAGAGATGGGACAGGACTTGGAGGAGCTGCCGGAGGCTGAGCCATCCCCCAAGCCCTGTGACCTAGAGGAGCTGCCCCTTGCAGAGGAGCTCCCTGCCTTACCACCCGTGGACAAGGAGGGACTGGCAGGTCTACCCCGGGCCACGTACCCCAGCGACCCTGAGGACCCGGCAGACACAGGCACCCCACCCGACTCCACTGCGTCCCTCTTCTCTCCCCCTTGTCCTCACCACCCAGGGAGTGAATACCGTCCCCTGCTCTCCTGACTAGAGGACACTGCTTGCTCGCCTGCCCTGCCTGAGGGCTGGGGCACCAGACTCGTTGCAGACGCTAACAATCCCCTTGAAGGAAGGTGCAGTGGCCTTCCTCTGAGCCTGAGCCCGAGGAAGGACCACAACCGCGGGGTTGGACCGGACCCTGTGCTACACTCCACTATTCCTGCGGAAGACAGCTGGAACAATAGCTCTGAGAGAGACGAACTGCCCCATTTACCTCATTGAGGTGTTACCTCAGGTCTAGTCTACACTTACAATTTCGGTTGCCATAGTTATGGCAACCTAACCCCTAGTGTAGATGCAGCTGGGTCGAGGGAAGAATGCCTCAGTCGATCTGACTGCCATCATTTGGGGAAGTGGTGTTCCTGCAGCGATGGAAAAACCCCTTCCATGACTGTAGGCTGCGTCTACACAACAGGGTGATGCTGGCATAGCTACAGCGACCTAGCTAAACTGCTCTAGTCCCCATAGTATAGAAATGGCCTCACATGCCCTGAGATGATCATTTCAATGCCAATACTGTTGACTATTTCATTTCTTATGTAAGAAAGAAGAGAGAGGTGCAGAGCTACACAATTTAGAGTGATGTTTCATTTTGGTGCCGCCAATACTTTTTGGAGATACCCACCATTTATTTTTTCCCTGTTCAGGAAGGAGCCTAGCCCCTGGAGGCTAGGAAGAATTTAGCAATGTGCCATGACAGAGTGAGGATTTTGGGGCATGCAGAGGAGGTCCAGATAACTTGCTATTTGCAATTTACTGCTTTTAGAGTGAAGTTTCTTACCTTGGCTTTTTCTGTAAATAATATTTTAAAAGAAAAAGGGCATAAGGGATTTATGTGATATATCTTTCCAATATGAATACATGGTTACTAATGGAAGGATAGGAGGCGTAATTAAAAGGTTATCAGGAAACACTATTTCTCCACTATTTTTAACATTCGTACACTTAACATTTCCTAAATATCTTTTTCTCTGTACTACTTGGGACCCTTCTTTCTCTTCCTCTCCGCTTGAGCACCAATACATTTTCAGTAGCGGTAAGGTGAACTGACAGTCGCTCGCAACTCATTTTCTATTATAAACATTAAATTGGGACTGCTGAGTTATTGTAAGAGACAGTGAGAGCTGAAAATAGCCAGAGTGTCACAAACTGCCTCTAAGAGGACATTTGGGATGGGGTGAGGCTGTTTAAACTTTCATTCTTCTCTCCCTAGCCCAGCTGTGTTTTTCTTCTCCCCACATGTCCATTATGTAGGCAGATGGGGTATTTTAAAATGTTAATATTAGTAAAAACAGCCAAACTGGGACCCTTACAGCCAGCTCCTAATTTAGCCTAGTCTAGTTTAAAGCAGCCTCACCGGTTGATTGCTGAGTACATAACCAGGCTGGGTGCAGAGAAAAGTGATTTGGCTTTTTTAACTTTTAAAAGTTTTGTTGTAAATAGTGCAGCTACAGCTAGGAAAATTGGTCAGAAAGCCCCCATTCTGTGGTTTGGTTTTTTAGGTTTAAATACAGAACAGAGAAATCTGCACCATAGTAGTATGGATAAGTATTTCAGAATTCACAATCTGCTTAAATATATTAATCTCGATATGGATAATGCAGCTTTGCAAAATTCTACTTGTCCAGGTTGAATAATTTCCCTCCAACCTTCTGCAGGTCAGGAAAACCGTGTTTTATTGTTTTTGTTTTCATTATAAAAGGATGGGCAAAGAGGTTTTGTGTCTGGACTGGTACAAATTCATGACAGTTATTGAAGGGTGGGATAAGCAGATGCCTGTGGGTGATATTGGAATGACATAACATGCCCTATCATCTGTATTCCATGATTGTTCACTGACACAGAAAGGAAAATCCTGCTCTTACTAATACGGATGATGTTGCTATCAAATAGGAGTTATTCCCTTGTAATTCAGAGCACAACATGGCTCTCAGTGTACAAAACTGAAGCAGGTTTTGTGCAAGGGCCTTCATTTTGACTTTGATTGGACAAAATAGGCTTGATTTTCCTCTAATTCTTGTGTAAATCATAAGTAACTCCATTGAAGTCAGTGTGTAAACAGCATAAGAGGAAAATCAAAGCCCAGTAAATGCAAAGAAGCTCAGAATAGTAAATGAGTTTTTCTATAAGTTTTTGCTGATTAATCCAGCAAAAACGGATTGAAAAGTAAAAAATCTCTCAACCCAGTGCTGGGACCGGAAGCCAGGTAGTGATCTGTCATCCTGAGGGCTGCTTATAAAATAAAAAATGTTTCCATCTGTCCTTGCATTGATTACCAGACACTTAATGAAAATACTGCAACAGATGACTATCAGGTACCCCAAAGAGATGAAACTTTGGATGTATACGCCCAGGTGCAATGGTTGGATTTAGCCATGGCTTCTGAAAAGTGAAGACTGCATGTCTCACTAAAAAAAAAAGAAAGAAAGGGGGAAAAAAAAAAAAAAAGAACTTTTCTATGCAATCTGATGCCTTTTGGTCTTTATAATTTTCCCCAGTACCTGTCAAAGATTAATGGATTTGATTTTGGCAGATTTGCAGTAGACCACATGTTCAGTTATCTGCATGATGTGATTGTTTTTAGGAGGACTTCCCAGGAATATTTAAATTGCTTAAATGTTTTCATCTGGCTGCAGCAGGCTGGTTTAAAACTTAAGCATCCAAATGTAACATGTTAAGGTCCCAGGAGCAGGACTTGAGCCATATAATACCTGAGGATGATGGTCCATTGATCTTGTCAAGACAGATACTACTAGCACATGGTTGGCTGCAAAAACAGTAACAGAAGTAAGAAACTTTCTGGGACTTGCCTCATATTATAGAAAGTTCATTTTTGGCTTTCTTTCCATATTTGAGTTCACGTATCATCTTCCAGAAAAGAGGGACAATTTGATTAGAAAAGAGCTTTCAGGAGGCTTTTGTTGAGTTTAAGTCTAGACTGACAAGCTCATCTGTACTAGAATATCTTTTCCCACACAGTTTTCAGAACTAATGCTGAGACTTGCAAGTTCGGTATTTGGTCTCCCTAGATGGTCCAACCCAATGGCTGTAAACTTGGAGATGTTAATATCCAGGGGTTTTGTCTGTGCTAATTGGAAAAGCATAAGGGGGCTGAAGGACTGGTGGTGATTATCAGCTGTGTGGTAGTGTAGAGGAAAAACATGCAGCTATAACAAAATAATTGCTTACAGTGGTTACCTTCTTGCGGCACTTCTGATGTTATTTTCTCAAAAGAAAAGTTATGCTGAGAACTGATCACAATTCATGGAGATGCTTACGCATCCAGAAGACGAACTAGCTAGACAGCTAGAGCTATTAGCCATATTTCACTGTGAAAATATGCACAAGTCACTTGCACAGAAATGCAGATGACATGATTAGATGCTATGAGGACTCCAATGCTAAGAAATGGAAGGTATCTGAAACAAAAAAAGGAGCTCTGTTGTAAGTGTGGAAGAACCTTCTGGCTGTGTAGTCTGGATCCCAGGTACATTTGATAGCCTAGGGAAAGCCAGTGCAGGAAAACACTGTTCACAGTGTCTATGCTAAAAATATCAGAAGAAAAAAGTTCTATAATTACTAACTTTAAAATCTGGAAATTGGAAGGTCGGACTGAACTCTCAGAAGAGCTAAAACTGAATCCAATGTTCCTACCCTAAAAATACATAGGTTTAATTGTAAATAGTAGGCCAAATTCTTTGCTAGTGTAAACTGGGTAAACTGGTACAGCTCCAGAGAATTTGGCCCAATGTCTTGGATTCTTAGCTTGGACACTAGGCATCCTGAGGCAAATGAAAATATCTGGAGACTCTTGTGCCTTGGGGAGAGGGCGGCAGACCTGGGAATGGGAGAGGAAGAGGGACTCAAATGGGGAAGTGCGTGGAGAAGAAAGGTAAGCGGGAAGGAAATTGTAGAGGTGAGAAAACGAATTGGTCACAGAAAGAAGGGAAGACTGAGGGAGTTAGAGAGAAAATAAAGGGACAAGGAGGAAGAAGAAAGAAAATAAATGCAGTGAAGGGAGGATGGCAAATGAGATTCTGGGCACATGGGACATTTGTACCATGGGCTGTCAAGTTCAGAAACACAAATGGACACATGCGTTTACTTGTTCTCTAGCAAAATGAGACTCTTATGTCTCTGTCCAATTATATGAACAGGTAAAGGACATTAACTACCAGGAGTTGTCTGTCTCTCTGCTTTCTGTCAGATTTATCTGGACTCATGAGAAAAGGTGGATCAATTTTTGATGAGGCTTCTAGGTGACTTATTTACTTAACAACTTAAAGGTCTAAATGAAGTGACTATATTGGTACAAAACTGAACAAAAAAGCAACTTTGAAGCTTATGTCATAGCTCCTCAGAAATCCAGATGTTGGGGTAGGCTAAGACATTCATTCCATTCAGTTGCTTCAGTGGGTTCAGGTTTAACAATTTTTGTTTTATTCTGGTTCCGGAGGTTTGTGTCTTCCCAGGATCCTGGAGCAGACTTTTAGTGTCTAGGTGCTTTTGTTGTACAGATTAGAGTGGATTCAGAGAGCGAAGGCACGTGGCATTAGCTTTCTTTCTACACCTCAGTCTAAAGAGTCTCAGAGGTATGCCACTTTCTATATTTCATTGGTTGCCAGCCAACCTCATGGGAATCTGATTCTGGTCTGTAGCCTGTTTTCACAGGTGTCTTCCCCATTATATCCAGTAGATGGCGGTGGTTTATTGTATATAATCCATAGCTGAGCTTTTCCTCGGAGGGTGCAATGGCTGATCGCTATATCAAACCAAACCAATGTTAACTACAGTAGAACCTCAAAGCTACAAACACCTCGAGAAAGGAGGTTGTTTGTAACTCTGAACAAAACATTATGGTTGTTCTTTCAGAAGTTTACAGCTGAACATTGGCTTAATACTGCTTTGAAATTTTACTATGCAGAAGAAAAATGCTGCTTTTAACCATCTTAATTTAAATGAAACAAGCACAGAAACACTTGTATTACCTTGTCAAATGTTTTTTTAAACTTCCCCTTTGTTTATTTAGTAGTTTATTTTTGACAAGGTCCCTCAGCAAAGGCTCTTGAGCAAAGTAAGTGGTCATGGGATAAGAGGGAAGGTCCTTTCCTGGATCAGTAACTGGTTAAAAGATAGGGAAAAATGGGTAGGAACAAATGGTCAGTTTTCAGAATGGAGAGAGGTAAATAGTGGTGTCCTTCAGGGGTCTGTACTGGGGGATATGATAGAGGTCTATAACATCATGACTGGTGTGGAGAAAGTAAATAAGGAAGTGTTAATTACTCTTTCTCATAACACAAGAACTAGGGGTTGCCAAATGAAATTAATAGGCAGCAGATTTAAAACAAACAGAAGGAGATATTTCTTCACATGACACACAGTAAACCTGTGGAACTCCTTGCCAGAGGATGCTGTGAAGGCCAAGACTATAATGGGGTTCAAAAAAGAGTAAGAAGTTCATGGAGGATAGGTCCTTCAATGGCTATTAGCCAGGATAGGCAGGGATTGCTGTTTGCCAGAGGCTGGGAATGGCCAATGGGATGGAACTTTTGATAATTACCAGTTCTATTAATTCCCTCTGAAGCACCTGGCATTGGCCATTGTTGGAAAACAGGATACTGGGATAGATGGACCATTGGTCTGATCCAGTATGTCTGTTCTTATGTTCTTAACACAGTATTGTACTATATTTGCTCTTTTTTTTTTTGGTCTCTGCAGCTGCCTGATTGCGTACTTCTGATTCCAAATGAGGAGTGTGGTTGACCAGTCAATTCAGCACTGTGGTGTTCATAACTCTGAGGTTCTACTGTATTAATTTATTTTAAAATTCTATTTTTTAAAAAATAAAAAAGGTCTTAAGAGAAAATGTCTTTAAAATGGGTGGGTGTGTTAGATGTGTTTTCACTAGAATGGCATTAGGTCTTTTAAAGACAGCAATACGTATAATCCAGATATAACTCTTAGTAACAAATGACCAGCTAATTCCATTGGTCTATTTAATCTAATACAAAAGAAAAGGAAGTATTACAGTCTTCAAGTTTCCGCTCTTCCATGAAACAGTGTTCTGCATCTGGATGTTTTAAGAAAGATTTAAATGATAAGCTTAAAATAAATCAGCTATATCCTACAGACATCAAGAATAAACCTAATTCAGTCATCTCTTAAGAACTTTGATAAACTGGGAGAAAGCAGTTTTGGGACATTTAAAGGAAGTAGACTACAGTATTTGAAGTCTCTCTCCTGAACGCATGGCTCTCTGGAGAAGCCAGTGGGGAGATGTAACTTGGTTGGGCCAGAACTTGCCCTGCTCAATAGCAGGAATAAAAATCTTAGAAAGAAGCCTTTTGTATCTCTCCAGGCAAATTTGTTTGGGGGAATGGACAGGATTAGACTCTGTTGCTGTCACTCAAAAGTGCAAACACAAGTAAAATGCCTTGTACTTAGGCTTTGTCTAGCTGCAAAAGTTGCATCAATTTAAATTATTGGATCTGCGTTAGTTAAATTGGTGCAAGTTCCTCGTGTGGACACACTTAAATAAGTTTAAGCGTACCTCGTGTTTATTTAGTTTGTGTAAAATCCTCACTGGCTAAGCTCAATCAATACAGGGCACTTTTAAGGGTTGCATTCATTTAACTAAATCAGCTTCTAAATTGATTTTGTTAACTCGGTAAAACTTTGTGTGCAGGAAAGACCTTAGACACAAAAGCAAATGAAGGGAGAAAGCAGATGTATTGCTCAGTCTTTTGAGTATAGAAGAAGAGGGGGGGAAGGTCTGGTTTGCAGCTTCACTCACAGGACAGGACATGGTACATTTTATGCCATACAGAGTGTATCCATTTTGGTTCAAAAGTTAATAGCATATTTCACTTTATGAAGCCTTTCATGCCTAAAAAGTAAATCACACCCCATTCAGAGCCGTGTGTGCATTTGTGCAGGGGGAACATTTCCTTGCCACTAATGAAATTCATCCTGGACTCTAGATACTGCTTAAACCATCCCTTTCATGAGTGAATTGTATCCTTAACTTAGATACTTTTAAAGAGCAATTTAATTCTTTTGCCTTTGGAAAGCACCAGTTTACACCAAACAGCAGATATTGTTAGGAAAGTCTTTGGCGAGGACTGTCCTAGAATCTTTTTATGGGATTAATCCTTTCCCTTTACAAATTACTCTATCATGCAGGTTGTTCAAAAGCAACATGCACTTTGGAATTGTCAAAATAAAACCCCAAGCTCCAGGTGGTAAAAGCTTTGGCAGAGCTGAAGCCATCACATCAGCACCAGCAAATGTTGAAGTGGAGGAGGGAATCTATTTTGATTATAATTAAAGAGTGACGGAGGTGGGTGTCTATGGGACATTTTTGGAAATAATTGCAAAGGAGTTTGCAGGATCATGAAGTTTGCAGACCACTGCTCTAGGGAGGAATCCTTGTGTAGCTAGAGCAAGAGACTAGAAGACAACTTACTATATAGTACAGGTTAAGTCACTTGCCTCAGTTTCCCCATCTGTAAAATGGGGATAATGATACTCAGTAACATGCTTTGAGATCCTCATGTAAAAAGCACTGTAGAAATGCAAACTATTAATTACAAAAATTAATGATACTGATACGGTTGAAATATTCTCTGACATGGCAACTTTCTGAATGCTGCACTGAGAGAAATGCTAGAAGTTTGTTTCTTTGTAAGCTCTCTTTCTCTCATATTTCTGTTTCCAGATGGCTGGGCTGGAGTCACCGATTAAAAACAAAGAGAATATTAGGGAAAGGAAAGAGAGAAAAAAAGAGATATACAGAGCTGTAATTAGAGAAGAGACAGCTAAAATCGGTTCATGATGGCAGAGATTCCTTCATCTATGAAGAATGTGTCTAAGGTGAGGTCTTTTTACAGTAAAAGCAATTTTGTGTTAATAAATGGCTGCCAAAATTCTTTCCTTCTGAAGATAATGTGATGAAGTATGTGGATATGAAATAGTCAGGAAGCAAAGAACGGTCAATGTACGTATGGAGCTGGTGTGTGTTGGCTGCATGTAACCAAATGAAGAAGGTTTTGTTTTGTTTAATAAAAAAAACTATCTCCTGCAGACAAAATTGGGTATTAAAGATTTGGATTATCAGTTATTTTGCTAAAAAGTGAAAGAGGCTGATTTTCAAAGACACAAATGGCAGCTAGGAATCTTGTGCTAAATCCACAAAGGGATTTAGGATCTGCAATGTCTAATTTGTTGGAGATTAAATAAATATTTAAGTATTTATTTCCACGAGGCAGAACAGCTTCAACAAGAGAGATTGGGAGACGTCCCCAGCCCCTTGCTTCCACTAAGCATGCTCAGCAACCTGGTGGTTAGGCCACTCACCCATGAAGAGCAAAGTCTGGGTGCCTGCTGAAAATCAGCTAGAGTGGAGATTCAAAACTGGGTCTTGCATATCACACTGGAGTGCCCCGACCACTAGGCTACTGGGTATGAGGAGACATACATCTGCCACCTCCTCCCACCACTTCCAATTCCAATCTGTTTGCCCCCAGCTGGCTTTTGTATAGGTTAGGTGGACTCAGAACACACCTAGTGGACTGGGCCCTGCAGGCAAGGTAGGCAGGGGAATGCATACTCTGTGAATCCCACCAAGGTTTAGGTGGCGCTAGGGCACTGAGCTGCTCAGATGTGTCTAGACTTCGATGGCCTTGTGCATGCCCATCAGCAGAAACATAGGTGTCGAAGGGGATTTCGGCCCCTACTTAGTTAGGTGGTAGCTAAGCAGTGTTTCTGTGAATATCAGCAGTGCCTAAATATTGGGTTTAGGTGTCTAAGTTGCTTTGTGGATCTAGTCCCTAACTCTTACCAACTTTAATGCCTTCCTTCCATTTTTACCTAGAAAATCTCCTGCAAAGAACTTGCCTCTGCAAGAAAGTTGCACTAGTTTAATTTAAACCAGTTTAAAACCAGTTACTTAAATTGGTGCAAACCCTTGGGTAGATACTGTTATTTCAATTTAGATGAACAGATTCCAAGGCCGGAAGGGACCATTGTGATGATTTAGTCTGACCTCCTGTACTACACAGGCCAAAGGACTTTCCCAAAATCATTCTTCGAGCATATCTTTTAGAAAAACATCACATTAAGTGAGCTTAACTCAGTAAGGAACTTAATTCAAAAATGTGTCTACACACAAGCATAAACAATTGACACTGGTTTAGTTAAACAAGTGCAAACCCCTATGTAGACATGCTCTGGGTATGTCTTTGCCATGGTGGCAGGCAGTGATGCAGTGGCATCAGCTGAGCAGGTCTGCGTAGACCCACTCAGTTGATTGGATAGCGCTCAATTAGTCCATCTCCCTGAAACGAGTGAGGCTGCTGCAGCGCCGTGAAGATGCCACGCTACGTGAACGTGAGTACATCGATAGGAGATATGCATGTTACGTTATGTATCTTGTGTATCTCCCATTGACCGCCGCTGCCAGCGTAGACTAGCCCTAAATTTGGTTTAGAAATGGCGTACGTTGATTAACCAACTTAAGCTAAATTGATATTAGACACGAAAAACGACATTAACACAACATGGTTGCAAAGTCTAATACTTAAAAGTTAGGAAATGCCAGTGGTTGCCTGAGGCTCTAGTACTCCTTGATGAAATGACTGTAAGAATTATTCAACATGGGCAAGACAATGTATTTTCCCCTAAACTCTTTCTTGGAAATAGCTGATCTGCAGCCAGAGGCAGACAGCCAACATGGAAAATTTCATCCCAAACGGTTACAGTTTGGCAAATTTATTAGCAACTGAGACAGTCTTATAATAGACAGTGTCAGGCAACCTATAATACGCCATTATAATAAACTCTGCCCATAACAAGTATTGTCTAAATCAGCTTAAGAGAGTCCACAGGGAAGTGTTCACTGGTTTAACTGAACTGGTTTAATTAAACTGGTGCAAATTTGTTTGTGGAAAATACATTAAGGGTATATGCCACAGATGCATCATAGTAAGAGGGTGCACACAGGGTTTTTTGCTGGTGTCACTAACCTGGTTTCAGAACAGTGGAGGAAGTGTTCTGCTGTGGAATTCATCATCATCAAAGATCAACCAGCCCCTGAGTCATGCAACCCATAGGGCACAAAGCCACAGATGTCTCTTTTTCCCAGACTACACCTAAGAACTGAGATATGAATGACCACATCTGTGAGCACTAGGAAATAAATCCCTGAGATTTGCTTCCTCATAAGTAAGCAGCTTTAATTTATAGAAGAGGGCATGGGAGGTTTGCTCCTCTTCCTTGGAGGAACTAACCTACTTCTAAAATGTAGGTAATAGCCCCCATGTGTCATGGTATAACAACAATACCTCCTTATCATATTGCCAGCTGATATCCAGCTTGCTATGCACTTTCACTATTCCTGAAAGAAGTACATTGTGCTGGGTATAGGACTGGCAAAAGGTACCTCCTCCATGTCCCTTCGGCAGAGGACACCAGGAAGCAGATTGTGATAATCTGGCTCTCAATCTGCTCCTGGGCCACCGGAGCTATGTGCTGTCCCAGATGCAAGCCTTGTAACAAAGCCACGAATGTAACTAGTAAAATACCATACCCCATGTTTTAATGAGATATAGATGTGTGGGATGACATTTGTGTTTCCTCCATCAAGAAATCTGTAATGGAATCCAAGAAAGTGGTCACATTTGTTTGGCATGATTTAGCCTGTATAAACCAATGATGTTTATTTCTCTATTTCCATTATCCTTTAGATGCTGGACATTTTTTCTCCGTATGTATTCCATTATTTTCCTTAGGGAATGAAATACCAATACCAAAGTGAAAGGTGCGGTATAAGAGTGAGAGTAGAACAGAATAATATTCTTTATTCCCCAGTTCTGAAGTTTGGGTTTACATTCGCTTGTCTCCAGGCCTCTGATAGCACCCCAGTTCTTTATGACTTTGCAAAAATGAGCAAAAGTTAACTAATTTAGCACTTAAAATGCCATATAATCTACTAAACCTACTGAAGCTTGTATATACTCAAATGTTCCAAGTATTCTCTGACCAACTCTTTATCACTAGCCATGTTAGACACTTTGTGTCCCTTTAGCTGGCTCGAGAGCAGCACAACACAAGTATTGTATGTTCCATGCAAACAGTGTGGTCTGTTTTTCTGGCAGGAGGAGGCTGTTTTTTCTAATCTCTAAGGGACAATGTGGTGAATTAAAATCTATGTCTATGTGATGGTTATGACGGTGCCGTATTCCCTTTAAGGAATAAGGGAACATGCTTTTTATTCAGAATACATTACAATGTCTAGCAATGTTTACAGGAGTCTATCAAGATTGAATACGGTTACTGGCATGAATTTGGAAATCCCTTGGCAGATGCAGCCAGGGTGGGGAACTCCTGCTCCAGCAATGGGCTGCTGCTGCTAGACCTCACTCTGAATGTACACTTCACTGATGTCGCCCTGTAACTCAGTGAGAATATCTTTCTTTTACATTCCATTTATAACTGCTGATACCTAGGTTTGCACCTTTCCAAGTGTTTCCAGAAGCAGAGTATGTCTACACTGCGGGCTCCACAGCGATCAATGCAGCGGGATCTATTGAACAGGTCATGTAGACGTGCTCATTCGATCCCAGATGGCCTCTCTGGTCGATGCCAGTAATCCACCTCCCCGAAAGGAGTAAGGGTTTGTCTATACTGATGGCGGCAAAGTCATCGCCGCCAGATCGATCTTTCTGGATCAATTGAGCAGTCAGTGTAGGCCCGCTCAATCGATCAGGAAGTCGATTGAGTAAAACCACCCCCTCAAGTAGCACAGTGCCGTGAAGACAGCACGCAGAAGGGCAGCACAACGTCAATGGGAGTTACGCAAGGTACTCGGTGTAGTTTGTGTAACTCCCGTCAACTGCCGCCGAATCTCCAGGTGAGTGTAGACCAGGGCTAAGGCTGTGTTGTGGGGATGGCATCTCCCATCAACACAACACTGTGAAGACGCCGTGGGATGGCAACGTACGTCGACGGGAGATACTCAAGCTACGTTACATAGTTTGTGTGTCTTCCATTGACTGCCGGCAGCAGTATATGCCAGGCCACAGTTAAATTGAGTGCTTAAACTTGATTTGCCTTCACCAAGGGATAGGGAAAAGAGACTCTGCTCCTGTTCTCCCTTCTTACTTTATTAGCTGGGTTGTTGAAAAGGGAACTGCTCTGCTGTTCTCCATGTTTCAACGTGCTGGTTTGCTCTGAGTGAGTATGAAGGTATATATGCATGTATGTGTGTGTATGTGATTGGGCATGCAAGTGTGTGTGTGTGTGTGTGTGTGTGTGTGATAACATCCAGATGCTCTGCTGTACTATACTGGATTATGTCAGTGTCACCCAATGAAGTACTCTGACATAATGCTAATAGTTAAGAGCTAATAACCAGACACTAGATCAGTTCCGAATCAGTTGGGTTGCGTATCCAGTTCTCAGACACAATTTTCCCCAAGTGTTTTTAGATTGTGTGGCTGCAGATCTCCCTCACGGAGGAGTTTTTAATGCCACACACTTTACCAAGTCAGCTCCTTATGCCCAGGAAAAAATACCCCCCAGCAAATGTGGGTAGTATTGTTGGCAAAAAGCAGTTTTTACACAGGTCTTTTAAAGGATGCTCACAGTTAAGGTTCCCAGTAAGCTGTCTTTGCCAGAGATACAGGTCACACAGGCAGAGGTCTGAATAGGAAGGATATATATTTGTTTGCCCAGTTTCTTCTATTTCTCTATCTTTTACCTCTTTGTCCCATATTAATAGTAGTAGTAGCTGAAAGCCCATGCATTTACACAGGTGTTATTCATAAAATCATTTGTGTAAAAAAGCCAAGAATGGTTGAGAACTTAAAAATTGGAAGGCAACAGGCTACAAATCCTAGTCATGATTGAATTTGGTGATATTCTAAACAAAACAGCTCTGACCCATGCTTGTAGCTGTTTCTATCACTTCACACTGACTCAACAGATATTCTAGGCTTCAGAGTGATATTTGGGGTTATTGTGTATGCTGATTATATTGTTGTGTGTGTGGTTGTGAGGTTTTGTGTTGGTTGTGTTTTGCTGGGAGAGTTGTATGGATTTGTGCAGGTGGAAAATGAGGGGTGTGTGTTGTGATGAGGGTGCGTGTGTGTTTGGAGTTATTGTGTGTGCTGGCTATGCTGTTGTGTGGGTGGTTGTGTAGATTTATGTGGAGACAGGTTGTTCTGGGAGATTTGTTATGATCTGTGCAGGTGTCAAGTTTTGCCATGAGAAGCTATGTGTAATTTGGGGTTATTGTATATGCTGGTTATGTTGTGTGAATAGTTATGTTGATTTGTGTGTAGGAGGGTTGTTCTGGGAGATTGTGTTGATTTGTGTGGGTGATGAATGAGAGTCGTGTGCTGCAGTCTGGGGCAATGTGTGTGTGTGTGAGTTATTGTGTATGCTGGCTGTGTTGTGCTGGGGAGTCATGTGGATCAGTGCATGAAGCTGCGAGCTGCAGTAAGGGACTGTGTTTGTGTGGGGTTATTGTGTGTGCTGGCTGTGGTATTGTGTGGGTGGTTTTGAAGAGATAACAGATGAGCAAAGTAATCCATCAGCTGTACAGTCTCCCTCATCAAATCAATGAAATTGTTGCATGTAAATTAGCTGCAGAGTAAAGCTGCTTATAGTTTCAGTAAATCTGGTATCACAATGGCCTACGATTCTTGGCACGGCCAGAAATACTTGCTATAGCTGTACACTGCATGGGTATAATGTGTAAAGTCAAAATGGCTGAGAACTTAAAAACTGGATGGTAACTGACCACAAAACTCAGTGATGATTCATCCTGGTGATATTTTGAACAAAAAGAGCCCTGAGCAATTCTTGTCGCTGCTTCCATTACTTCACAGTAACTCAATAGACATTTTAGGCTTCAGCCTGACACACACAGTGAAAATCCTGGAATCTTCTTATATATACAGATAGCTGAAGGACTCTTGACCGTGGATACTTCATGAAATCATGTGTGTAAAAAAGCCAAAGAAGGCTGAGAACTTAAAAACTGGACAATAACTGAGCAGGAATCCCAGTGATGAATGAACCAAGTGATAATCTAAACAAAAAGAGCTCTCAGCTCCGCTTGTAACTGTTTGCATCACTTCACACTGATTCAACAGACATTTTAGGTTTCAAAATAATGTTTGGGGTTATTGTGTGTTGTGGTTTTGTTCATTTTTGTGTGGATGATGTCCTGGGATGGTGGTTTACATTTGTGTGGGTGGCGAATTAAGGGTGTGTCTGCAATGAAGGGGCAATATGTGTTTGGCACAGTGATGTGTGTTGGAAGTGAATGCATATTTTAGGGATTGTGGAGTTAACCAGCTGGAGGCAAGGTAGGTGGGAGCACATATGGGATTGAGATTTGAGATGGGGTTGGGAGAACAAGATAACGAACAGGGGGTAACGTCTCCTGATAAGAGAGAGAAACAGTTTAGGGTAGAATTGGGCACTTCTTAGGGGAAAAAGAAGGATGAACTGTTAAGGAGAAGGTTTCTTAGTGCAAATTTACTAAGAAAAATCTACTGCCCCAAGCATTGAAGACCCCGCAAGAATGAAGCAGTCTATCCAACAAACAGCTGTCAGCCTTATTTATGAAGCTGAGAGGGCCAGCAAGAATCTGGCTATAGATATTCTATAGCCAGGGCTGGAGGTGAGAAAGCACAGATCAGAGCTAAAGCTTACATGTCGGGAGTAAATTACCTGTGAACACAGAAAGCCACCCTTTTATCCTACTGAAGTGCATGACCCCCTCAACACCAGTGGAGGTGTTCTGAGCTGGGATGGAAGCAGCAAATCCAAATTTCATTCTTTATTGCTAGATACCTTCAATTAAACTGGACTGTTTAGAGTGTGATGTTTACTGCAGCTAGGAGGTCTGTCCTCACCTGGAGGAGTTATTTCACTTACTAGCAGTGTGATCACATTCTGAGACTTTGGGTCTTAGATTAATAGATTTTAAAGCCAGAATGGAGTCTTATAATAATCTAGTCTGACCTCCCATACAGCATAAGATGAAGAATTTCAAAGTAATTCCCCCCTCAAGCCCAACAATTTGTGACTGAACTAGAGCATATCATTTAGAAAGCCATCTGGTCTTGATTTAAAGACTCTAAATGATGAAGAATTTACCACGCCTCTGGTAATCTGTTCCAATGATTAATTATCCTCATAGTTAAAATTTTGCATCTTATTTTCAGTTTGAACGTTGTTGATTTCAGCTTCACCCATTGGATCTTGTTATTGCTTTGTCTGTCTTCTCCCTATGTAGGTAATTATATATTATGATCAGATCACCTCTTTGATAAGCTAAATAGATTGAGCTTCTTCATTGTCTCACTGTGAGGCAGGTTTTCCCAGACTTCAGATAATGGTTGTGGTTCTTCCCTGAACCCTCTACAATTTTTGACAATATGTGTAAAGTGTGGACACCATAGATTCTTAGATTCCAAGGCCAGAAGGGACCACGGTGATCATCTAGTCAGACCTCCTGTGTAACACAGGCCATACAAAATAATTCCTAGAACATATTTTTCAGAAAAACATTCAATCTTGATTTAAGAATTGTCACTGATGGAGATTCTACTGCGATCCTTGATAAATTGTTCCAATGTTTAATTATTCTCACTGTTAAAAATTACCCGTCATTTCCAGTCTAAATTTGTCTAGCTTAAACTTGCAACCATTGGATCATATTATACCTTTCTCTGCTAGATTGATGAACCCATTATACAAGATTTGTTCCCCAAGCAGATACTTAGACTGTGATCAAGTCATCCCTTAACCTTCTCTTAAAACTAAATAGATTGAGCTCTTTGAGTCTAGCACTGTAAGGCATGTTTTCTAATCCTTAAATCATTCTTGTGGCTCTTCTCTGAACCTTCTCCAATTTATCTGCATCCTTCTTTTACTGTGGGCAGCAGAACTGGACAAATTATTCTAGTAGTGGTCTCTCCATTTCTGTATACAGGGATAATGCCATCTCCTTACTCCTGCTTGATAGTCTCTTGTTAACACATCCAAGTATTGTGTTAGCCCTTTTTTGCCTCAGTCTAGGAGGTCATGTTGAGCTGGCTATCTGTATTGATCACTAAGTCCTTTCCAGAGTTACTGCTTTCCAGGATATTTCCCCTTCTGGTAAGTGCCACCTACATTTTTTGCCTGAGTGTACAACCTTTCATTTGACTGTATTAAAATGCACGTTGTTCAAATGAGCCAACCTTAAATAGCGATCCAGGTTGGTCTGTATAAGTGACCAATCCTGATTATTTACTACCCAACCACTCTTTGTGTCATGTGTGAACTTTATCCAGTAGTGATTTTATATTTTCTTCCAGATCATTGATGAAGATAGTGAGCAGCATTGATCCAAGAAAAGATTAATTACCCAAACCTCTACATCTGAATTTGTGAGACATTCCTGCATATAATTGATCTGGAGCCAAATGGCCAATGGGTTAAGTGGCTACTTCTTCACCTCCAAAGATGTGGTGTTAGAGAAGTGGGAGTTCCTCTTTGTCACTGATTAGTGTTTGACATAGATGATTCCCTTTTCCATGTCACACCCTGTCTGGTCGATGGAGGAGATGGTTCTCTTCTCATTTCTTCATGCTTCTCTCATGGCTTATTGGGAGTGTGAGGGCTAGGGGTTAAGAGTGAAGAGAAGCCAATAGGTCATTTCTGACCCTTGACAGAACACTAGTGAGAGCCAGTGGAATGCTGCTCAGAGCCATAACAGCGACATGTGGTTCTTGAATCACCAGGGAGAAGAAAGTACAGAACTGGAATAGTATGCAACTCTTTAGAGACCTAAGGTGTATTTGCACAGAAGTGTACAGAACCCAGCACTTCAGTAACAAGGGCAGGATGGAGGTGAATTGGCAAAGCCATTTATTAGAAGCCCTGGGCTGGAATAAGAGGAAGTGTGAGCTGATCCTGCAATCATCCCATCTTGTGCTATAAACTAGTCAGAGGTCATAAAATAAGTAGGTTCAGGCTGGATCCTCCAAAGTAAATCAACACTGAGAGTTGGTCAAAACCAGAATTTCCATCCTGCAGCAAATTTTAAGATTTTTACATTTTTTTTCATACTGAAACAGGACAAAAAATTGAAATAACAAAACTTTTCAGAGAATGAAAAGTTCCAGAAATTTCAGTTTTGAAATATTGAAATGCTTCATTTAGTTTTGGATTGACATTGATCTCGGTGCCTATGTGAGCTGTCATGGTGAGTCATAGGAACTATAGTTCTGGATCCCTCATGCCCCTGTTCTCGCCTATGGACCAGGCTGCCCCACTGGACTATATCTCTCATGACACGCCATGGTCTTTGCTTCTGGTAGTGCCACTGGGGTGCACTATGAAAGTCCCATGTTCATGGCGCATCATGGGAGAAGTTGTCTGGCTGGCAAACCCAATCCATAGGGGAGAATGGCAACATGCGGCTCCAAACTACACGTCCCATTAGGCACGGCAGTGGCTCGGGTTGGTGCAGAGATTAATATCCAGCTGACCAAAAATGAAATGGTACATTCTGATTTTTCTGACTGAAAATCAAAATACTTCTATTAAGTCTACATTTTTCTATGGGAAATTTTGATTGTGCAGAAGTCATTTTTTCCGTAAAAAGAACCATAGCAACAGAAAATTGCCAACCAGCTCTGCCAACTCCCGGTACTGCAGAATGTAGTGCTGATGACTCAGCAGGAGGAACTCTCCCCTCTAAATCCGTATGGCGTGACTTTTCTCAGCATGTTTGTTAAGGGATGCTGTGCCGCTAGAGGCGAACCCTTTTGATGAGTCATAAAACCAAGGAACTACATATTTTGGTTATGAAAGTTTCCTTGGCACTTTTTTGGAAAGGGTAAAGATTTTCATTCTTATGTCCTGGCCAAATGCCAACTCAGGTGATTCCATTTGGATTTACTAAATTCCCTTTCAGTTTTAACGGGATACAGTATTATTCTCTTTGTTTCATAAACAGCTGTTCAGTGCCATCCTTTTTTCCTTTTAATCTTCATTTTGTATCTGTATAATATTCTGTCATACAGGGACAGATTTCTGGCTCTGGACCCCTTGGCTGATTGCAGTAAACATTAACCCAGAGAATTCACTACTTATTTTGAATTTAGTTTTTACCACAGGAAATTTGTTGCATGTACAGAAAATTATCCCATGTCTTTCAAAGATCCATCATTGATGTGAACCCCTAACGCATGACATGCATCTTAAGTCAACCAGAACCAGGAGTCTGAAATAGGAAAAAAAATGAAAAGACAAGTCTGTTAATCCACTGTGACACATATACCTTGATTTTATTTTATTAGAGGGATTTTATAAGGGCTATTATCTCCTGGTTTACATAATCCTACACTTCCCTTAGGGCAATCAGAATTGAGATTCATATGACTTTGAGTTTACAATCCAGTGCAGCTGGCAATGTTGGGATTCAAATTCATGACCACAAATGCAAGCCGACCGGATACATACTTTTAAAAAAAAAACCTCTTCTGTGATGTGATCTATCATAGTGCCTTAGCGGGAGTGTTTGAGAACTGGTATCACTAAGCCAGTCTAAATTTCAGCTAATTTGATTCAAGGGTTCTGTGACCTCTGTTAAGTGAGGGACTCCATCTTTGTCTGTTCCTAATAATTTAGCCAGCAACAAGGTATGCTCTAAAATATACTTTTTCTGCTACAAACATGACTTCAGTCCAAGTATTTTAGCACCTGAACTCAAGTGAGGATAATAAATGTCAAAGAAATATTTATAGCTTGGTATATGGAGAATTTCCAGTTCCCAGTACTGCAATAACACATATCCATCTGCTAACAGCATTAGAGCTGCATTTTTAAAACAGATAGGATCTGAAAATAGAAAACTGCCGTGTATACAGATAGCCGTAGTATTTAACTGTTTGATATTAAGCTGATAATTAAATTAAAAACTAATTACCTAGCCTGGAGTCCTTGGGATACCTTGTTTTTTATACTCATACCCAAATGGAAATTCAGACTACTTTCACATTGAGTCTCTGAAACTCTTCTGTCTTTTTGCTAAAATTTCCCCTTCAATATGTAGTACAATGTCATCTAAACAGCGAAAAAACAATTAAATAAGAATAATTGAAATGTAGAATGGAAAAAGATTTCTTAACCCATCTAATACCTCTTTTAAGCCAGTACAAGATTATTATTCTCCAGGATTTTGTTCAGTCTAGTTCCAAGTGCTTGAAGCGATGGGGCTGTCAGGCTATCTAGAGTGGCTCACAAACATGGGTACCAACCTCAGGGCAGACTGTTACAAATCAGGGCACAAACCCCAAACTGGTTGCGTGTTCTATACCTAGCTTTCACCAACCAAGTATCAAGTGCGAATTTCTCAAGCACTATAACAGCCTTGACATAGACAGTCTCCTTGGGCATTCCAGTCTATCTTGGCATCCGGGCAAGCCTACCTTTGTGATAAATGGTCCCTTACACCAAAAATCATAACAATATTCAGGTTACTTCCAGTCCCAAAGAACCAATCACTTGCCCCAGACCAATTGCACTCTCGATCTTTCACCAAGATAATGCTTGTAGCCAATCCTATAATAAACTAACAAAGATTTATTAACTAGGAAAAAAGAACTGAGAGTTATTTACAAGGTTAAAGCAGGTAACATACACGCACAAATGAGATACAGTCTTAGCTTCAAAAAGGTAATAGAAGCTGCTGTAATCTGCAAGTTCTGTAAATCTTGTAATATATGTAATGCAATGGCCTTGCCTATGCTTAAGAATCTTCACCCCTCAGAGTTCAAGCAACACAGAGATCCAGTTCCTTTTTGTCAGGGATTTTTATTCCCTTCCCCCAGAGTTCAAGAAGATGGGACAAGTCCACCTGCATGTCTCCTCTTCATGAGTGTGGGGGGAGCAATCAACAAAGTTTTTTTGTCCTCTGATATTCCACAGGACTTGTTTGGTGGCTATAGACCTTCTTTTGGTGGAGAGGAGATGACACCTCATGTGGTAAACTAGTATTTGACACTCGGCAATGTGTCTCTCCTGACTGTGGGAGGTTTGCCGTTTTAGAGCAAACACTTAAATATTACCTTCTAACATGGGATACAGTATCAGAAGTGAGATTAATGCCTGCAGCAACTCACATGCATTTCATAAAGTCTAAACACAAACACATTTTTATGCATCTAATAACTGTTTTAACAACACTAACACACCGGTGAGTCAGACTGGTGCATTTGTCAGTGTTCAGTGAGGCCTAGGGTTCTTGACACCTGGTCTGCCAATGTCATGGGGGCTTTCATCATGTTTGAATAAAGCTCCCTTTTAGCAAATATTTCCTGCCACGAAGCCTGCATTTTCCTCCTTTCAAATGTGATCCATTTAACGCTTGTTTTATCCGAGATTTTTCCCCTGATTAACTCAGCTCTTTGGGACCTTGGAATGTTGAAAGGAATGTGGCTCTTTTCACTCCTAGATCACTGGTGGAAATCCAGCCCGGGCTGACGGTGACTGAAAGTGATCACTATAGAATAGCTGTTTAGAGATCTATGTGAAGTGGCTAGTGGGTGTCAGTCCAGTACCTAAAATACAAATGTCCACATGACAAAACCAGCGCACAAATTTGGCTCTAAATGACATTCTCAGCCGTGAGACCAAGGCCTAAATGAGCCGTGGAAGCTTAAATATCCTCTGATCCCTTGAGGCAGTGTATCCAGGTCCAGGGGTGATGCACACTGCCAGGGCAGCATGAGGACTTCAATTCCCAGGGCTGTCAGTCTGGGCATCTGTTACCAGAACTGAAATAGTAGGAGCTCTGAAGGAAAATAAAGGACTTGGCAGTGCCTGGGTCTGTTATATATAGACAGAATGTATGAATATTTGTGTTCATTTTTGGACCGAAGACACATCATAACTCTGAATAACTTCCTCACTAATGAAAGCCTCAGCATTTTAGTAGCAGTAGGCGGTCAGATACTTTGGTGATGATGAGCCATATGTGAAACTAGATCAATAAAGTGGGCAGATTTCTCCCTAGAGTAGGGTTTAGCCCTTAAAGTACGTTTTTGACTTGACGCACTGAGTTGTCAATGAGGAAAATAAGGGGTCACAATAGGACCTGATGAGTCATTACATTAGTAATGAGATTGGGACAGGGAACTTTTCAACTCTGTGAGCTAGATCCGTAGCGCCATAAGAGCTCTACTCAACACAGCAGAGGAGACTGGGCACAAAGAAGCCTCGTGTGGGTGTATGAAAACCGAAAACCAGCTCTCCACCAGTCCTGGTCTTAGCCTACTTTACAGTAGCCAAGGAGCTGCCCTAAAGTATACTGGCTAGTAATGTGCCCAAGGGACCAGGTACAGCTGGCGATTGCAGGAGTGGCCTTAGTCTGAATCTCTATAAAGGGTTTTAACGTTTGTCTCGCAGTCAAACAAACGCAAAGTTTTGCAAGTCCAGGTTCAAACATGACATCCCAATATTGTGCTGTGATGTAATATTCTAGGTGTCATGGCTACATCACATAATGCTATCACGAATATCAAGCTGCCCGTTTCCAGTGCAGGTTATGGAACCGAGTTGTTGTTGCCTTCTTACGCCATGTGGATAGGTTCCCAGAGCACAGCAAGTTTCTCCCCATATCAACTAATTGCTGTAACATTCTTTCTGTCTCTGCTCCAGCCTTCCATGCGTCCTAATACCTGTCCTTCAAAGAAAGGGAGAGAGAATTTGGAGACTTAGACAGAATTCAAAATTCCGAGTTGTCGGTGGCAAGTCCCCATGCAATGTGTCAGGGCTTGTTCACAGTTCTCCTTTGGGGAACAGGTTCAGAGTTCCAGCTCGATAATTCAGTAATCATCATTTCATCATGTGTCTTTAATCAAGTCAGGATATCCTTGTCACTTTTCTTGAGGCCCTGGTGGTTTGTACTGGGAGGATATGGTGTCGTTTTGTAAATGGGCTGATATTTGTATTCCTTATCTTTCATCCTCCTTTTGATGTTTCCTCACCATGATCAATTTTATCAGTCATATCCCATGCATAGGTCCTGGGGCAGTTACTGTGTGTCTGTTGTCTTAAAGAAACTTAAGGGTACTCATTCCCTAGGAAATAACTCAGTGGTACACTAAACATTTTAATTGCAAGGACCTTGAATTGGGTGGAGATCTCATTGCAAAAGTAACAACTATCTTCTCCCCCTGACCAGAAAAAAAAATAGTGCAATAACTTAGAGGTGGTTGTTTAAAGGAAGTTTGCAATCTTTCTGGAACTGTCCAATCCTCCTGTTTTTCTTGTCATTATTGTCAGAAAAGTTTCCAGACACTGACACCATAAAGGGATTTAAAAAAAAAAGTAATTCAGAATCACCAGAATAGCCCATGCAAATGTTCCAGTGAAATAATGTTCAGACTGTTATAAACTAGAGTTGAGTAAGTAATATACTGTAGATAATATATCACTACATTTTACTCTTATTCCACTTGTGGAATATCTTGTAGCAGTGATTTTCTGAAATGCACTTATTCCTTGAATCTATTCAGATAATTTTTTCTGAGTACTTTATATACTTTATGGAGTGATCATGTATAGTTTGCTGTATTTGATCCTTCTTATTTGAAAGTCAAGGGTTGTTAATTAGTTGTGACTGGTTCCAAATCTTTTGGTATTGTCTTGTTCCCTGAGTGAATGAGAATAAACCCTATAATTAGGAAGGCTTGAAGAAGCCACTGGGGTTGAAATTCTTAGCGAGTGGAAGCCGTTTGGGAATAGGTAGCCAAGAAGCAAGATTAGAGTGTAACTCTTCTGACAGTTGTAGTTGGCAGCAACAAGGGCTGGGTTCAATATCTAGGGGTTCCTTTCAACAATACAACACAAAACTGCCTCAAGCCCCCACCCAATAATCTGGGACAATTACACACCACCCCTTGGGTGCCTCTAGGGGCAATATTTCCCCTCTCGCGAGCACAGAGACTGAGTTAGAAAAGAGACTTTTAATAAAAAGGGGGAAAGTTACCCAACATTAATGTGGGAAAATGCCGCAAGCAGGATTCACAGGCATAAAACCATGAACAAAACAGCCATCCCAGACTACATTGGGCAGTTTCCTTTTGCCTGAGGCTCTTAAATCCAGCAGCTAGAAGTTCCTTTAATATGCCCTCCCTTCACAGCACCCCATTCATAGGTGTTGTCCTTAGTCAGGGCCTATCCAGAGCCTAGAGGTGCAACTGCAGAGTTCACCTCCCACCCTGGTTGAGCAGAGGGGGAAAGAAGGCACCTTGTTTGCTTTGCTACCTGGCTGCTAGATTCCAGCCACCCCACCGGCCGACTAGTGCTCTGGTGGGGGATTTTAGGAACCTTTCTCTGCTTCTGCCTCAAATTGTGTTCTATTCCACACACATGTTAAGACTTCTGGTGTGAGTTTAAAGTTCACTTTCTCTGAGTATGTGAAGAAACAAACTTAAAATGTGTTTTCTGCAAGAATTTGGGTGGATAAAACTTGACCATGCTGATGTGCATGGAAAATGAATGTAACAGAGGCGCAAGCATGGCCACAGTGAATCAGTTTGGAAAGTGAAGTGACTTCCCACAAAAAAAGAAAAGCCACCCACTTGTATCAAAGGCTAGGAGAAATTGATGGGGCCAGTGGTGAAAGGGAGACACGCACCGAGGGGCAATAGGTAGCTCCTCCCCTGGGAGTCTCTGGCACCCATTGGCCAGTGAGAAGAGAGAGGTGCTGATTGGATAGTATTCCCCCGCTCCCACGATTTAGTCCAGTGCGGGGGCTGTGTTGTGGTGAAGCCTCTTTCATCTCCATTCCTGCACCACTGACCAGCTTCCAGCAGCAGCAGCAGCAGTCATCATCCTGCTGGTTGCAGGAGAGCGTGGGGGCCAGCTGGGGCATCTATGACAGTTGAGAGGAGTCCTGGGTCCCCTGCCCAAGCTGTGTCTGTTGCCTTGGCCCCCTCCCCTCCTATTACTTGCTGGGGAGGGGACATGGTGCTGTTACAGCAGCTGAGGGGTGGGGGCCTTGGGTCCCTGGGCGGCCCTGAGGGAGTGGTTCTGCAGCTTCAGCTCCCAACCCTCCCGCTGTGTGTGGAAGGAGCGGCCATGGGCATACCGCCGCTGCCATGGGACTGCGCTGCTCCTTGTGTCCTGCTACGCCCTCTAACCCCATGTCCAACTGCTGGTGTGGGGAGTGTCAGGGCTTGTGGGGCTTCGGCCAAGGGCACAGGAGCTGTACAGAATCCAGAGGGATGTTAGCTTAGTTAGGCAATCCTGACTGTGGGTGAAGTTCGTATGGTCAGAAATGTTCGCAAGGTGCATTGGGCGGGAAGTTGCAGACCCAGCCCGTGCTGATAAGGCTAGAAAGAAAGTGAAGAGAGAAGTCACCAAGATATTCCTGGACAGGGGGTTCAATGATGCAGCTCAGGGACATCCCTTGAAAACTTCCAGCTGATTGTAATGGATGATGGCAGACATCTGTCGGCTGGAGGTGCTGACAGGGGGCTGCGGGATGTGAGGGAATGGATTGGAAGGAACTGGGATACCAGGCAGTGTGGTTGGGTGAGGAGAATGACCAAGCGAGGGCTGGTGCCTCCTGTGGCTAGGAAGTTGCTAGGACTCAGAGAGCTGAGTCCTGAAGAGTAGACTGAGGAAAGCCTCCCCCGCATTCTGGGTTATATGATGGAGAGCCTTGTAACCCCTGCACTGGAACCAATTAAATGCCTGGTATAGGAAAGTATGGATGATGGGGGGGTAACGCCCCTCCCTGGTGCTAACATTTAATAAGAGTTATGGCCTGCCGCTTAATTCCATGCATATGTCTGTCCTCATTTTGCCACTGTTTCCAAATCAGTTGTGTTTCAGCATTTCCCCAGCTTTGCTGCAAATTCAGTGCATATAATCTTTTACTGCCTTTGAAGCAACCTTAATAAATGTTGCTGATTATATCTCATCTTCTTTCCCAGGAGAATCTCTCAACTTTTATTACAGTCGTTTGAATTTGTAGATTTGAGAGGCCATACTTGCAATCTTGGTTGCACTCATAAATTTTGATGGTAGTAAATCCATTATCTCTCTTGGAATGTTTGAATGTCCTTCCTGATCCTTCCCCTCCTATAAAATACAAATTCCTATTGTGGTTTAAACACTGGTTGCATATCGATTGACACAAATTAGTATCTCTACTGTGAGCTGCCGTAGTTCCACTTTAGGCTTATGAGCCTAATAAGGAGCATAATAAGATGTCCTCCCACTACAGATGTGTGGCTGAAGTCTCATGGGAACTGCCTCTTACCAGGGTCTCTTGTGCATAGACTGTAGTTCTTTGTACAACTGGTTGAAAAAACATTTTTACAGTGAAATATTTTGAACAAAAAAAAGGTTCAGAATATATCTTTTAGCCTTTCAGAAAATTTCTAAAAATGAACTGAAAATTTTTAGTTTTGACTCATGAAAAATGTTGTTTCATTATGGCTTTTGAAAACTGAAAAAAACTGGGTTTTGGTTTCTGGATTTTTACCCTCTGCCCTCTTTCTCTACCTTTATTAAATTCTCCATCTTTCTTCCACTGAAATAAGGGGAGAAAAGGTAAAAAATCTGAGAGGAAGTGGGAAATACTTTCCCTCCTTTCTTTATTTATTCCCATTTGAAAAGTAGGAAAGAAAGAAAAAAGTGTGAGAAAATGGGGGAAGGGGGGGGAAGGGAGGTGGAACACTTTCTCATGGTTTTATTGTTGTCAATTGAAAGTGTGGATTTTTTTTATAAAGTAAGAAAAAGTAGCACTTGCTTTCACTTTTTCTACTTTTTCACACTTTCCAGTTGAAAAAAAGAAAGCGTGAGAAAATGTTTTCCCTCCTCTCTTGGACTTTTAAACTTTCTTTGATTTTTTTCCTTTGGAAAAATGGGAGAGGAAAATTAAAAATGAAAGGAAATGGAAATGGAAAAAAAAATCCAAAACTGAAAATAGAAAACCAAAAATTTTGATTTTCAAAAACTGAAATGCAAATAAAAAATGCAAAAGATAATTACCTATCAAAATGTAAATGAAAAGAATACTGCAAAATTTGATTTTTGACAACCATATTTTTGGCATGAAAATTATAACCAGCTCTAGTACTGTGATATAAACCAAAAAACCTCCATAGTTTGATTAAAAAGCTCTGTGTCGTGTTAAACCTTTCAATTTTTTTCTTCTTCTGTTCAAGAAGGAAAGGATAGGGAATTCAGGAAACCTCAGACAAATGATTTTGCCCTTCTTTGCTAATTTTAAATATATTTTACACTTTTATATACCTTTCATCTCACAGAACATCTTACAGACTATCAACATTCCTGAAACCAGTTGTAGATTCATAGATTTCAGGGCTAGAAGGGACCACTGTGACCATCTAGTCTGATCTCCTGTATAACACAGGATTCTCCAAAACTTTCCCAGAAATGATTCCTAGAGTATATATTTTACAAAAAAATCCAAACTTGGTGTAAAAAATGTCAGCGATAGAGAATCCATCCCTCCTCCCCAACTTGGTAAATTATTCCAGTGGTTCACTATTAAAAATGTATGCCTTATTTCCAGTCTGAATTAGTCTACCTTCAACCTCCAGCCTTTAGATCATGTTATATCTTTCTCTGCTACAATGAAGACCTCGTTATTAAATATTTGTTCCCCACATAGGTATTTTTAGATTGTAATCGTCACCCCTTAACCTTCTCTTTGTTAACAGTCTGAGCTCTTTCAGTCTATCACTATAAGGCATGTTTTCTAATCCTTTAATCATGCTCATGATTTTTTGAACACTCTCCAAATTATCAGCTTCCTTCTTAAATTGTGGACACCAGACCTGGATACAGTATTTCAGCAGTGGTTGCACCAGTGCCAAATACAGGCATAAAATAAATTCTCTCTTTCTTCTTGAGATTGTGCTGTTTATGCATCCAGTGATTGCATTAGACCTTTTGGCCATAGAATCACACTGGAAGCTCATGTTCAGCTGATTATTCATCATTACCCCAAAGCCTTTTTCAGTCACTGTCTCCCAGAATAGAGTCCACCATCCTGTAAGGGTGGCCTGCATTCTTTGTTTCTAGATGGATACATTTACATTTAGCCATATTAAAACACATGTTGTTAACTTGTGCTCACCATACCAAGCAATCCAGAGCGCTTCATATCAGCAATCTGTCATCTTCATTATTTACCATTCCCCCAATTTTTATGTCATCTGCAAACTTTATCAATGATGATTTTGAGTTTTCTCCTAGGTCATTAACAAAACATGTAAAATAGAGTAGGTCCAAGAACCAGTCCCTGTGGGTTCCAACTAGAAACACATCCATTTGATGATTATTCCCCATTTCCAATTATATTTTGAGACCTATCACTTAGCCAGGTTTTAATCCATTTAATGTGTGCCATATTAAGTTATATCATTCTAGTTTTTTAATCAAAATGTTATGCGGTACATCATTTGTTTATTTCCCAAATACAGAACAGAAATGTTTATTTAACACTTTTGCCTTTTCTATATTATTATTGATAATTTTACCAGTTCTAGTAATGGACAAATACCTTTGTTAGGATTCTTTTTGTTCCTAATATATTTAAAAAATTCTTTATTATTCCTAATTCAGCTGGCCATAGCTTTTTCCTTGTGTCCCTTTGCTTCCCTTATCAATTTTCTACAGTTCCTAGCTTTTGATTAATATTAATTACTATCAACTTTCTCTTTCTTCTATTTGTTATGTATTATTTTTTATATCTGCCTTCACTTCGTCTCTTAGCCCAGTCATTTATAAATCAATACAGCCTTCTTTGATTCTGGGATTGTGGCTTTTGGGGCATCTAGTAAAATGTTCTGAAAAAATTTCCAGTTATCATTCATATTTTTCCAATTAATTTTTTCTTCCCAAGTGATTTGGCTCATAATTGTTTTCAGCTTTGTGAAATTGGCTCTTTTAAAGCATCAGGTTTATATATTACTGGTCTGGATTTTATTCTCTTTGGACATTATAAATGTGCTCATCATGATCACTTGTACCTGAGTAACCATTAAAGTTAAGTTTTGTGATCAGTTCTTCTTTATCTGTCAAGATGAAGTCTAATATAGAATTTCCCCATGTTGAATGCAGCACTTTTGGAGTTAGGAAATTGTCATCTATCATATGTAGAAATTCAAAGGATGTTTTCATACTAGCAGCATGAGTTCGCCACCATATTTCATTCAAACCGAAGTCTCCCATGATCATGGAGCTTTTTTTCCAACACATTTCAGATAGGTACATAATGAGCCCATCATCCTGTTCCCTAGTTTGATTTGATGGCCTGTTGCAGGCACAAACTAATATCCCATCTTGTGCTTTATCTGTTAGCACATTAATCTATAAGCATTCAGGATCATTTTCTTCTGAGTTATCTGTGTCTTGGAAACAGGTAATGCCATTTTTGACATAGAGTGCCTCTCCTCCTCCCCTTTTGCTCACTCTATTCTTCCTAAATAGTTCATAACCATTGGTTTTAATATTCTGATCATAGGAATCATCTCACCAGGTTCCAATGTAAGATGGAGGACAGCACTTAACCCACACACAGAACAAGGCGGAACAGTGGGTAGGCAGCTGGATGTGAGAAAATGGAAGAAAACCTATCCAGGAACCCTAAAGGAAATTTCTGCTTTTACTATTAGCATCATAGGCTCTTTACTCTCCACACAGACCAATGATGAACTCATTTTTTAAGGTGTCATCATCTGAACGATTCATACACACAATAACTACATGCTACTCATTTTATCTATCCAAAAATAAACAGCATGTTAAAGTCTGCTGGGATTTGAACCTACGCTTCTATGGAGGCTGGATGTATTACAGCTGTTATTTATACTATGAACCCATCCCCTGTAGCTGGGTTGTGTTATAGGGAAAACAGTGTTCTCTCGACTTATGTAAAGTCTCCACCATACAAAGTGAACCAGCGTGCGTATCTGTGAGGAGGGAGGTGTCTTCAGTTTGTCTTTGTAGCTATACGTGTAAGGTCACTGATTTTTGCAACTCCAATCTCTGTTTGTTCAGGCTCCTTTGGTTCTGGCAAAGACAAAGGAGCATTTCTCTCCTTGCCAAACGCTGGTGATATTTTTCCACAGTTGCTGCTCATAGTGTTTAATGTTTCATTGACTGGAAAACATCCAGGAGGTGGAAGAGAAGGACCTTCCCCTTCATCCTTCAGAAGGAGGAAATTCTTTAACAGCAAGAATGTCAAGGGCGTTTGATGATGGTAGGCTCTGTCCGACGATCAGACTCTGTCTGTCAGGCCACACCAAGCTGTGGAGCCACAGAAAAGAAACTCTTAGCTCCTAATCTGAATTGAATTTTGTTCATCTGCTGCCTGGTTTCTTCATTCACTTGCTTGCTCCACTTTGTTCTGCTCAGGGGTCTGTCTATCTTGGCCCGAGGGAAAAGGAGTCAGATGTGGTGTGTGTAGGGGGTAATTCTTATGACTCATGCTCTGATGCCTCCCTCTTTGAGAAACCTGTCTCTGCAACAACAACAATAACAGAAGATCTCCTTCCCCGCTTGGTCTTGGTTGGAAGCTGAGCTCATGTTTGTATATCCTGGCTGCCGAGATGGAAAGTGTGAACTTTACAGAAAATTAAATCTCCAGAAAAGAAGGATGGTGGGCAGGGTGAGGGAAGAGGGGGTCACATTGGAGAAAGAGACTTGCAGATGGAGATCCCATTATGTCCAGACCTCACAGTGTCTCCCCACGCACACATGCCAACTGCAATGTGTACAGGGTGTGAGGCAAAATGCTTCAGACTTAGCCAAAGAGAGAGGCCCCAGCATATGTTGCTGTGTTTAGCACTAAAGTCGGCATGGGCCCTGACTCCCAGCCAGTCACACTGGCATTATTGTTATTAGATACGATTGCGTTAAGCTTAGCACTTTTTGCGAGCCAGAGAAATTCCTTTTGTGTTTTCCTGCACTCCTGTACGTTTAAAATGGTTTAAACGTCAGAGAGAAAAGACACTAGTATAAACACCCCTCCCCCACCATGTGAATAGTCAGGGTAGGTGCGGGGTGGTGAAATAAAGTCAGTCCTGCTTCGCTCATTGCAGATTGCAGCTTATTAGCAATTGGGCTTGGGATGAAATTTTATAAATAACTATGGAGGGAAAGACATTTCCCCCATGAATTGCCTTTGTTCTATTAGTTCACTTGCAAGCGCTGGACAGAGAAGCAGTTAATTAGAGCTACAAGGAACCATGCAGTAGCCATGCCAGTTGGCTCGTGTTCACTTGTTTGTGACTGGAAAGTCAGTTTGGATTAATTTTTTGGTGCGTCGGGATTTTTTTTTTCCTTTTAAATGACTTGATTTCTGGCCTACGAAAAGCCAGAAATAGTGGAAGAAAAGAAATAATAAGTGTGTGTTCTTTCCAGCATTCCTAAACGAGGTCACCCTCCCTTATCCCAGCCCTTAGCCCCGAGTTTCATGCTAGCCAGATGTGAGCTCACTTCTCAAACCATGTTCTGAGATCTTATCACAGGCACTGCCAACTCTTAAATCATGGCCTTTTTGGTAAGCTGGGTTACCATATTCTGAGTCCTGGCAAACCGTCCTTTTCTAATAAAGTCTGGGGTGAAATAGGGTGAGAAATAAGGTTCCAGAAACTAGTCACATGTTATAATAATTTCTATGGTTTATGCAGCATCAATTTTCAGACCAACAACAGATAGGTGAGTAATCATGACAATAGAGATTTGAACGTAGTAAAAACCTCAGCTCCTCCTATAATCCACTGTGCATTAACATCAGTGGAATGTCATAATGTGACTGTATATATCCATGCAAAAAGGAGCATGTGGGTAGCAGAGTATCATGATAGTCATGAGTGTTGCACATTTACAAGGCACAGCAGAGGAAATTTTGAGATATCCAGCCGTGAGTTTATGTATAACTGGTAAATTAATTATCACAAAAGCAAGCCCATGTAGGTGGCATGGTATGAAATTCTGCCTGTCATCATCACCATCTCCACAACATTGCCATCTCTCCTGAAATCCTCAGGTCTACCTTCATTGTCTCTTGAAACTACCTTTTTTTGGCTTCTCCAAATCCCAGTTTCCCAAATGCTAGCATGTGCAGATCACTGCTACCCACTTACTTGTACAAACAAAGAATCACGACAACATCGTCTGTTCCTCAGACAAGTACATTGTCTCTCCCGCCATTTCAAAATTGCTGTCCATGCTTTCTCTGTCATCAGTAAACACCATCATCACTTCTGCTGTTCTACACAATCTCACTGGTGTCCAGGAAAGTAAAAGAAAGAGAGACCCCACTCCTTGCTACCCTGATGCCTCCAAAAACCAACAACAACAAAAAAGGAAATGTCAAAATGGTTCATTCTGACATTTTCAGAGTAAAACATTTTGGTTCTTTTTCTGGCTAGATGCACAAGGAGACTTAGGTGCCATTCAAAAAACAAAGGAAAAGGTGGTGGTTCCCTTATACAGAAGAGTTAGGGCACTCACCTGGGATGTGGGAGACCCAACTTCAAGTCATTGGAGCAGGGACTGGAATGCAAGTGTCCCATTCCCCTTCACCCCCCAGATGAATGTCCAAAGCATCAGGCTATACAATCATTTTCATGCTCTGGCCCAATCAATATTAAATTATTTATACAAATTAGACAATTATTTAGCTTCAACAGGAGTGAAAGAGACCTTTCCCAGAATGCCCAATAGCCTGGTGATAGAACACTCAGCTAGGACATGGGCAGATTTTGGTTCAAGTTCCTATTCCAGAGGGGGGATTTGAGCCAGGATCTCCCACATTTTAGCTGAATGTCCTAGCTACTTGGTATAAAGGGACACCTGCCAGCACCTCCGTTTTGTGATAGACTCCTAAATTTCCTTGTGAATTTAGCCCTTCATTTCCAAATGTCCTTTGCTTTTTTAAAAAAACTCTTGTTAAGGATGACCAAATATAAATAAAATGTTTCATATTGTTTAACCCCAACTGAATTTTTTTTCTGACTTTTTGAATTTTTGAAACATCCAGTAGATCAGCGCTACACAGAAGTCCTACTATACTACCCAGGAACAAAGAAGCCTCCTCCACATTCACATTACCAATCCCACAACTTCTGTACTCTGACAGCAGTAAGGAACAATACCCTGGTAATCTAAATCAACAGCTTGATGGCAAACATACTGTCTGCCACACCATGCCAACAATTGACTGACTTGCTCAGTACACAAATTGTACAAATGCCTCAACCTCTCCTCTCCCCAACACATAGTATGCTTTTATACCAGCTCCGCCATTGCAAATACCAGCATGCAAATTCTCTGGAACAAAAGACTGTACAACATTGCCAGACCTTGGAATTTTGGAGGAATAAAACCTGAGGATTTCACAGGTAACAAAAATAGCCTATAAGATAGAGAATCTCAACTATCACTGGAATGGGGGACATCATCGGAGAATGCCATGCCACAGAAATTTTCCTAAGGCCAGGCACTCACATCAACAACCAGGGCAGTAGAAGATGACTACTTCAAACTCAGAGTGATGAATGCCAGACTGGTCACCAACAAAACCAGCACCAGTCATGATTTGGTTTTGGATGTGACACTCGGTCTTGCAATGCACCACAGAGATCCAGTTTAACACTGCCTCCAATCTGATGATACCCCGCTAGTCCCCTCTAGCTACTCCATACCAGTGTTTCTCAACGACCTGTCCATGGACCAACACTGGTCCCTGAGATCTCCCTGACACAGTATAGGAAGCCGGCCCCTGGTATCAAAAAGGTTGAGAAACACTGCTCTACACAACACACACCCAGAAAGAGTCCACACAGAAGCAAAAAGAAGAAAAAGGGTGGAAGTGTTTCCTTTCATGTTCCCCTATATCCTCAGATGCAGAAGGTGCCTTATACCAGAAACTAAAAACTTTGCATCCATCATGTGACAGGATGTACCTGGCCTTTGTGGCCCCTGCTGGAAGCCCTTCAGTCCTACACCCTGCCCCAGGAAAGGAGCAGTCAAGGTGGGTCCTCCATGCCTGCTTACCGAGGCCTTACAGAAGCAGCAAATCAGAGCCCAGTATGCTCAGATAAAAGGAGCTGCAGGACCTAAGCTGGTCATTTCCCAGATGGGACCAGAGGGGCAAGGCAAGGAGCTCCTCTCTGGCCAAAAGAGTTTGGTCTGGCTCTATTTGGTTGAGCTGGGAGAGAAAGGACCTGAGAACTTTAACCCCAAGGAATGGGGTGAAGGTAAAGAAACCAGGTGGGAACAGGCCTATGGAAGGAGCGACAAAGAATTGAAGTGACTGGTCCTTGGCTGCTGTTTATAGAGTCCCTGGGTTGGAACCTGGAGTAGTGGTCGGGCTTGGGTTCCCCCACTGGTAAAGAGGTATAAACCCTGAGAAGAGGACAATGTTTGTTTGGAAGCCTGAGCGAAGGGCTGAATTTAGAGGACTCAGAGCTGAGGCTGAAGACCATGGTGTGGGTAGATAGCCAGTTTTGTTGGATTCTTTGCTACCCAAAGAGGTTCATTTGGACCTTGTGACTTGGCTGAGGACCAAGCCTCTGAAGACCCATCAAGGTCGGCTGGCAGCCTGCAGGGGCAACAGGAATGTGAAAAAGACCCACACCCACTCAAGCGGTGAGCACCCCCTGTTATACATCCAGATAGCCTGTTGGCTTAAAACTCAACAGAGGCCTAGGACCCTGGATTAAGACCACTGGATTAAGAGCATAGAGACTCCCTGGGGTAACTAATGGCCTGTTTGTCTAGCATGGTACTGGAGTTGGCTAAGTTCATTGTCACTGCAACTGCCACAAAGACAACACCAAGGACATTGTAGCATCTGAACTCCTGACCTGCATGGAGTCCATAGGACAAACATTCTTTGATCCCAGACATTCAGCCAGGCACATGCAGGACCTGATCTTCAGCCTACATATAGCAGGGATATCACAAATATGCTGCTATCCTGGTCAAACCATTGCCTCATCCAGGCAAAGATGTCTTGCCTCTGTCTCACCAGGAAAATGAGCCAATAAACTTGACTCACCTGCAAAACTTTTTGAATATTGTAAGTTAGAGTTGGTTAAAAAATGGTCCATGGAACAATGTTTCCTTGAAAAAATGCAGTTTTTTCAAAATTGAAATGCTTTTCAGAAACGTCAATATTGACAAAATTTTTCACAGGAAAAAAATGAAACGATGTGAAGTAAAAAATTTCAACTCTCATTTTGTTTTGTTGAAGTAAAATGTCTCATTTTGATATAGTAAACATTTTATTTTGACTATCATTTTGATTAATTTTGTTTACTTTTATAGCATATTTAAATATTAATTTAAATAATAAAGCATAAGGTTTAATCTCATTTTATATTATGTTTTGACATTAACAAAACAAAATATTTTTACCATATCAAAATGAAACATTTCAATGGTAGCCATATGAAATGTGATAGTTCATAGGAAATCTAGAATCTTCTGACATTTGTTCTGGTTTGGAACGAAAACAAATGTTGAAATGTCAGAATGTCCTGAAGAATGGAAATTCCAGTTTCCAACAAGCCCTACTGTAAGTATTCAGCTGGGCCTGGAAGGGAAAACCCCTCTACAGGAAGGCAAGTGTCAAGGAGCTGGTAGAACAGTCCAATCATCCACTGACAATGGCCATCAACACCCTGAGCCAAGCCATTTTTCACTCTTTACTAGCCAAGAAGTTATTTTGAACCAAGTTAGAAGACGTGTGACAATGAACAATGTTAAATGAAGCAGACTGGAATCCCAGTGGAAAAACCTACTCTGACCCCAACCTTCAACAACACAAAGTTTTTGCAAGGCTGCACCACCTCAGTAACAGAAGCGAAGAGAATCTTCAACTCCTCTGCCATTACAAATGAAAATCACGACCAGCAACACACTCAACTGAGAGGTGGCAGACCTCTGTTCAAAACCTTTCTTCACCTCTTCCTGAGGAGGCAACTGAACCTGCCAACACCCCCGGCAGTTTGCTGGAATGGTCATCCAAGAGCTTGGTGGCAGGGAACCATCTAGCATCGTGATGCTATGTGTGGAAACAGTTAAGTGCCTGATAAAGGACTGTTCAGAAGTCAGCCAGCTGGAGGGAGGAGTGGCTGCAGGAAGGGGAGGCTGATGTGTGGAGCAGACTAGCTGTTCCACACAGAGCAAACAAAGGCTTCTAGGGCTTTCAGACTCTGGGCCAGCTGGCACCCTCCGCTGTCTTCCAGTGAAAGATTCATCAAAATCAATATTTCCATGAAACATTTTGTTTTTGATGAATCAGCATTTTCAGATGGAAAAATGTTCCACTGGAAAATTTCCAGCAGTTCTGGGAGTGTGTGATTTCTGTGTGTCATGGTGCTGAGATTCATTGACTCCAAGGCCAGAAGGGACCATTGTGATCATCTAGCCTGACCCCCTTATAGAACATCCCCCAAAATAATTCCTAGAGCAGATCTTTCAGAAAAACAACCAATCTTAATTTCAAAATTGTCAATGATGGAGAATCCTCCATGACCCATGGTAACTTGTTCCAATGGATAATCACTGTTATTATTAAACTACAATTTATTTCCATGCTAAATTTGTCTAGCTTGAACTTCCAGCTATTGGATCGTGTTATACCTTTCTCTGCTAGATTGAAGAGCCCATTATAAAATATTTGTTCTGCATTTAGGTACCTGTAGACTGTAATCAGCCTCGTAACCTTCTCTCTGTTGAGCTAACTAGATTGACTTCCTTGACTCTATCACTTTAAGGCGTGTTTTCTAATCTTTTAATCATTCTTGTGGCTCTTCTATGAATCCTCTCCAATTTATCAACATCCTTTTTGCATTGTGGGCACCAGAACTGGACACAGTATTCCAGCAGCATTTGCATCAGTGCCAAATACAGAGGTTAAATGACCTCTCTAGTCCTACTTAAGATTCCTCTGTTCATGCAGCCTGGGATCGTATTAGCTCTTTTGGAAACATGTATATAAATATTAAACATTATTAAACATATTATTTACACATATTTAAACATATGTATTAAAAGCATTATTATTAAACATTATTAAACACATAAATATATTCCTACATATATATATTTACATTTAGTTGTATTAAAATGCATATTGTTTGGTTGTGCCCAGTTTACAAAATGATCTAGATCATTCTGTATAAGTGACTTGTGCTCTTTTTCGTTTAACACCCCCCCAATTTTTGTTTCATCTGCCAACATTATCAATGACGATTTTATGTTTTCTTCTAGGTCATTAACCAAAAATGTTAAATAGAGTAGGTCCAAGAACCAGTCCCTGCGGGACCCAACTAGAAATACACCCATTTGATGATGATTCCCTATTTACAATTACAAACACTTGTAATCCATTTAATGTGTGCCATGTTAATTTTATATCATTCAGGTTTTTTAATCAAAATTCTATGCAGTAGCAAGTCAAATGCCTTATGGAAGTCAAAGTATGTTACATCAACACTATTGCATTGATCTGCCAAACTTTTAATCTCATCAGAAAAAGATATCAAGTTAGTTTGACATGATCTATTTTCCATAAACCCATGTTGATTTGCATTAATTAATCAAATCATGTTTCAGTCACTTGCCAGGACCAATGTCCGACGGCTAGACCTGTAATTATTTGTGTCATCCCATCTACCCTTTTTAAATATTAGCACAACTTTAGCTTTTTTCCAGTCTTCCGGAACTTTCCTGGTGTTCCCAGTGTTTTTTAAAACAAATATTAACAACCCAGTCAGCTCCTCAGCCAGATCTCTGAAAATATTAGTTGAAAATTTTCCAAACCTGCTGATCTTAAAAATGTCTAACTTTAGTTGCTGCTGTTTAACATACTCCTGAAGGACTAGTGGAATGGAAAGAGTGTTATATGAAATTACTACATCATCTGTTTCTCAAATACAGAACAGAAATATTTATTGAACACTTATGCCTTTTCTGTATTATTGATAATTTACTTATTTTGGTAATGGACCAATATCTTTGTTAGGATTCTTTTTGTTCCTAATATACATCAAAAACTCCTTCATATTGTCCTTAACTCAGCTGGCCATAGATTTCTCCTTGTGTCCCTTTGCATATCTTATGACTGCATTGACTTCCCCTCTAAATCAGGTCAATTTTTAATCAACACAGCCTTCTTCCTCAGTTTTTGAGATTGTGACTTTTTGGACATCTATAAATGTATACTTAAACAATTCCCAATATAGCTCAAATTGTTCAGATTCAATTCTTCCTCTCAGCCCATTTGGCTCATAATTGTTTTCACATTTGTGAAATTGGCCCTTTTAAAGCACCATGTTTATATATTATTGGTCTGGACTTTATTCTGTTTGCACATTATAAATGTGATCAAGTCATGATCACGTGCACCTAAACTACATTAATTTTTAATTCTGTGATCAGCTCCTATTTATCTGTCAAGATGAAGTCTAATATAGAATTCCCCCATGTTGAATACAACACTTTAGGAGTGAGGAAATTGTCATCTAAAATATGTAGAAATTCTAAGGATGTTTTAGTACTGGTAGCATATGTCACTTAAATTGAAGTCCTCTGTGATGACAAAGCTTTTTTCCTGACACATTATAAATAGATGTGCAAGGAGCTAGTCCCATTCCCTAGTTTGATCTGGTGCTCTGTAGTAGACACCAATTGATACTCTGCTTTATCTGTTAGGACATATTCTTCTGAGTTATTAGTGAGTCAGAAACAGGTAATCCCATTTGTGACATAGGATGACACTTCACCTCCTTTTCAGCCCACTCAATCCTTTCTAAATAGGTTACAACCATTGTTTTTAACATTCTAATTATGTGAATTATCCCACCAGGTTTCGATAACGCTAACAAGATCTAATTTATGCTTATAAATGAGCAATTTCAATGCCTTTGGTTTGTTACCAAGGCTTCTAGCATTGGTATATAGATAATTAAAATTTTCTTTTCTTTGTGTTCTTTGGTTCCTTGATTAATTTGTGCTGAGTGTGCAGATCTTCCTTCTTTTCACCCTCCCCTATAGTTATTAGTTTAACAACCTTCAGGCTACTCTAGCAGTCTGTTCCCAAGGAGATTTGTTCCCCTTCTACTGAGATGGAGATTATCCAAATTATACAGTCCCCCTGTACTCATAGAAGGTGGACCAATATTCCACAAAACCAAAAACCCACACTCTACACTTATCTAGCCAGTGGTTCATTTCCAGAATCTTCTGCCTCTTTCTTTCTTCTCTTGTGGGACAGGAAGGATCTGAAAAGATAGCTTGAACATTCCTCTTCTTCAGCATGCTTTTGAGTTCCCTGAAGTCATCTGTTATTTGCAAGATATCCAGCAATGCACTCATTAGTGCCAATATGAACCATCACCAGTAGATCCTTGCATATTGACTTCAGAAGTCTATCCAGTCTTAGAGTTACATCTCGTTACATCAAGTTACATCTTGGCTCCAGGAAGGCCGTAAACTTGCCCCTTGCATAACGTTCTTTCAATTCTTCTAAGAATTTAACTCCCAGCAAGGATCATCTGTCTTCCTTGGATAGTTGGAGAACTCTTTGTGGACAAGCTTGGTTTATTTATTTTTTTCAGGTGTGGCTGAAATGCTAGGTGTGTCCCATGCATCTTTTTGTTCCCTTAGACCAACTAGATCTTGAGAAGTATCTTCCATGGTTTCCACGTTGGGGACCTGGTATCAATTTCAAACTTCTAACTGTGTGGAATTCTTCTTTGTCCTTTTCTCTTTAGTAGTCACATCCTGACCATCATTGTCTATCTCCCGCCATGGAGAATGTCACCATGATCTCTCACCTCTGGTGGTTATCAATTGAAAGGCCTCTTCTCTGACTTTCTCTCTCTCCGACTCCTTGGACCAGCACTTTTTTTCCTTGAAACTGCAGTTCTAATGTTTCCTGAGCTTGGCTATCTAGGAAGTCTTCAGCTTTTCTGATTCTCAGTAGAATCTCTATTTGCATCTCCAAGCCAAGAATGTTTTTCTTCAGCATAGCCACCACCTTGCATTTTATGCACAGAAAGTCTCTTCTGGCATTAGTCAGGAAAGAAAACATGGCACAACGGTTACAGGTCACCACCACTGGCCATTTTGAAATAGCACATATAGCTGAACCTGGAAGGAAAGCATCACACACTCCTTCCCTAAACTCCTCCTGAAACTCTCTTGTTAGCTGCCTCTGATAGCAGCTCTTGAGTTCACCTAGCAAACTACTTTTTATACCAAGTTTCCCTGCTTAGCTCAGCTCAGCTCCACACCTCATCACCAGTGAGTGACTAACCACCCAGAGACTTCAAACAGCAGGGCTGATCAAAGCTCCAAGGATCAAAGCTTCATGGTCGTTACCAAGGCACCAATAAACAGACCTGTCTCAGCTCCTTACTCAGGGAACCACATCCCAGGTACATAGCCAATGCCTAGAGAAGAAACAGACAAACAAACAACCCCCAGAAGGATCAAATGCACCACACCCCAATCCCGTTTTGTGCTTTCCCATTCTGCCAATCCCAGTGAAGATCTCTCTTCTGTTATGTGCAGTTGTTTGTGTGTTTTAGGGATAGCCACCATGTACGGGAGCTGATATGACACCTGGGTAGAGTACTTGGCTTTACGCTAGAAGAGTACCTCGCATACGGGCAGGAACAGTTCCATGACCCAAATCTTTCACTGACCATCCTCTCATTTGACAGACGAGGTGCTGACCAATTCTGATGTTAATCATTGCCAGAGTCAACCAGCATGATTGGGGTGACACTTAGGGGGCAAATACAGAAAAGGGAAAGAGAAGCAAAGTTTGAGAATGAAAGCTGGAGAGAGAGGATATCAGAATCTGGACATTTGGAGCAAAAGTTCATGTTGGAACAGAGAAGGGGCCTCTGCGGCTGCTAAAATTACCATATATGTCTGCTTATAGGAAGTGGTTGACCAGAGCAGATCAGTTTAGGACATCTGAGGAGAAGCTGGGAACATCAAAGATGGTGGTGAACAGATTGCTTCAGCCAACCTAGGCTCTGGGATAACAGGGCTTGGCTGAGACTTACTTACCCAGACAGTTCCCCAGACCAGCGTCCACATTGAAAAACATATGCTGTCCATGGGCAGCTTAATCTCCTTGGAAAATAAATGGAAAAATATCTGTACAGGGAAAAGCTTATATATACTCAAGAGCCTAATTTCTGTTGCAGTCCATGCTCCCTGAGCTGTTGAGCTAATTCTTTGAGTGATTGAACAATAGTGATCTAAGACAAAAGGTTTCACCCAGTCATCTGACTCTGAGCTGTTTCAAGTCATATGGATAAACGGAGATGGGGAAAAGGGAAGCGGGCGGGGGGGAGGGGGCACAAGAAAAAGAAAAATGGAACTCCCAATTCCTGGCATGCACATCTCCACATGGACTCTGCAGTTAGGACTTGGAGTTAGCAAACTGCTTATTAGAGCCAAGGCATTAAGTCATTTCCCCAGGGAGGAATAAGACTGAACTCAGAGTCCAGAACTCTGCCAGAAAGTGCAAGGCAGAGAGGTGGGGAAGGAGGAGAGGAAAGCAGCATGGGGTGGGAGGGTGGAAGACATGGAAGAAAAATGGGGGGGGGGGAATGAAAGGGTAGGGGAGTGGGAAAAAGGGAGGGAGAGAGAGAAAAAAGTAATGAAATGAGAGAGAGAGAGAGAGAGAGAGAGAGAAGAGCAAAGCTATGGGATAGCGAAGGTGTTAGAATGCCTGGTGATCTCTCACACTGTTCTCTAGCTGGTCTGTGGCATAAACAGTTTTGCAGTGGGTAATCACTGCCCTGATGGAGGAAACAGCAAGAGCTCACACACCCATGTAGATACAGAGCCTTCTAGCACTCTGTACCTAGCTTCAACACTGCCTGCTGCAGCAGGCCCCAAAGTAATGCTTCAGTGAGTAGCAGCGATGAAGTGAGGCACAACGCTGACTTGAGTTCTTTCTCCAAAATGCCTCAGCTTCATGAGCTCAGCCTCTTTTTTCTTAGAGTCCAAGGCCAAAAGGGAACATTGGGATAATTTAGTCTGACCTCCTGTGCAATACAGGCCATAGAACTTCCCCCAAATAATTCCTAGAGCGGAGCTTTTAGAAAAACATCCAGTCTTGATTTAAAAATTGTCAGTGATGGAGAATCAACCATGATGCCTGGTAAATTGTTCCAATGCTTAATTACGCTCACAATTAAAACTTTATGCCTGATTTCCTGTCTGAATTTGTCTGTCTTTAACTTCCCGCCCCTGCATCATGTTATATCTTTCTGTGCTAGATGGAAGAGTTCAGTATTTGTTCTCCAAGTAGAATGTAATCAAATCATTCTTTAACCTTCTCTGTGTTAGAGTAAATAGATAGACTTAAACCGCTCAGTCAATGTAAGTCATGCTTTCTACTCCTTTAATCATCTTTGTGGCTATTGTCTGAATCCTCTCCAATTTATCAACTTCCTTGTTGAATTATGGGCACCAGAACTGAACACAGCATTCCAGCAGTGGTCGCACCAGAGCCAAATACAGAGAGAAAATAACCTCTCTGCTTCTACTCAAGATTCCCCTGTTTATGTAGCTCTGGATCGCAGTAGCTCTTTTGGCAACAGCATCATATTGGGAGCTCATGTTCAGCTGATTATTCATCATGACCCCCAAATCTTTTTCAGAATCACTGCTTCCCAGGATAGAGTACCCTATCCTGTAATGTGGCCTGCATTCTTTGTTCATAGGTGTGTATATTTGCATTTAGCCATATGAAAACACATATTTTTTGCTTGCACCCAGTTTACCAAGAAATCCAGATTGCTCTGAATCAGTGCCTTGTCCTCCTCATTATGTACTATTTCTCCTCATTTATAATTACATTTTGAGACTTATGACTTAGTCAGATTTTAAGCCATTTTATTAAGGATGATTTTATGTTTTCTTCTGAGTCATTAACAAAAAATGTTAAATATAATATATCCAAGAACCAGTCCCAGTGGGACCCAACTAAAAACACACCAATTTGATGATGATTCCCCATTTACAATTACATTTTAAGACCTGCCAGTTAGCCAGTTTTTAATCCATTTAATATAGGCCAGGTTAATTTTATATCAAAATGTCATGCAGTACCAAGTCAAATGCCTTATAGAATTCTATATATAATCTGTCAACATTATTACCTTTGTCAACCAAACTTGTAATCCTCATCAAAAAAGATATTAAGGAAGTTTGACAGGATCTATTTTCCATAGATCCACATTGATTTGCATTAATTACATTACCCTCTTTTAATTTTTTAATAGTTGAAACCCATATCATCCGCTCCATTATCTTGTCCCGGTCAATGTCAGGCTGGCAGACCTACAATTACCCAAGTCAACCAGTTTACCCTTTTAAAAATGGCATAATATTAGCTTTCTTCCAGTCTTCTGGAACTTCCCCATTGCTCCAGGCCTTATTGAAAATCAATATTAACGGACCAGTGAGCTGCTTGGCCACCTCGTTTAAAATTTTTGGATGCAAGTTAACTGGATATGCTGATTTTAAAAATGTCTGACTTTAGTAGCTTCTGTTTAACATCCTCCAGAAATACTAGTGGAATGGAAAGAGTGTTATTACCACCATATCATGAGACAACATCATCTGTTTTTTTCACCAATAAAGCAACAAAAATATTTATTGAACACTTCTTCTTTTCTGCATTATTATTGATAATTCTACCAATTCCATCTAGTAACATTGTTCATGTTCTTTTTGTTCCTAATATACTTTTAACACTCATTATTCTGAACTCAGATGGCCATAGATTTTGCCCTGGGTCTTTTTGCTTCTCATATCAATTTTCTACAGTTCCTAACTTCTGATTTATATTCATTACTCTCAACTTGCCCTTTCTTCCATTTGTGTGTGTGTGTGTGTGTGTGATGCACGTATATATAGCTGGGAGCTGTCTCCCTCTCTACAGCTGCACCGTGTTAATAACAATATAAGGCCACATTCTTTGCTTACTTCCAAAGATCTCAAAATGCTTCATGTGGGTGAAGTCTCCTAACTATGCCATATGAGGTCATTATTATGCCTATTGTAAAAGAGAGAACTGTAGGGGCAGAGAGGTTAAATGTACTGCCCGTAGTCACATAGCAACTCAGTCAGAGTTAGGAACAATAACCAGGCTTCTTGACTTCCACTCCCTTACTCTAGCCACAAGAAAATTTTGTCTCCCTAAGTCACTATGTCATGGTCCACCAAATAGTTTGGTAGGAGGTGTGAAGTAAACAATGCAGATGCTTCAAATGCTGGGCTTTAGTGCTTGGGACTTACCTGTACATGTGGGACTATCACATACACATATCTAATAGGAATAGGGATTTTTATTAAGATTAGCAGATAGGAAGGAGGAGAATCCACTAGATGCAATAGATGACAGTTGTAGAAATATAGAAGTCAATCCAGTACTATCCAATCTCAGTGCTCCACTTGGCAGGCCAGCAGATGGGCAGGTGAATAAGTAAATCAAGTTTGTCTCCCTTTGAAGGGCAAAGAGGCCTGTTGTCATGGATCTTACTGGCCGTGGAGAAATAACACTTCCTGTTTTTCCACCTTGTCCAGTTATCTTCTTGGGGATATATTCAGATTGCCTCACTGTCACCTTCTGGTCTTGTGGAGTCTCAGACGCCTATTGGTGTGTGTGCTCATGTATGCACACACACACACAAGAAAGCGAGAGAGAACTAGGCAAATCCTCTACTCCAATCAGTTGGCTTATTGCCTGGTCCACAACCCAAAGTGTGGTCTCTGATTAAAGTTGGGTGAAATTTTTCATCTTAAACTTTTTTTGCCAAAAAATACAGATTGGGGTTGACGAACACATTTCATGAATTCATGTTGATTTCAGCAAATTGGTTCAGTCTAAATGAAAAGAAGGGGGGAAAAAATCAGAAAAGTCAAAACAAACGATTGTTGTTGTAGCCTATTGGTGTGTGTGCTCATGTATGCACACACACACACACAGAAAGCGAGAGAGAACTAGGCAAATCCTCTACTCCAATCAGTTGGCTTATTGCCTGGTCCACAACCCAAAGTGTGGTCTCTGATTAAAGTTGGGTGAAATTTTTCATCTTAAACTTTTTTGCCAAAAAATACAGATTGGGGTTGACGAACACATTTCATGAATTCATGTTGATTTCAGCAAATTGGTTCAGTCTAAATGAAAAGAAGGGGGGAAAAAATCAGAAAAGTCAAAACAAACGATTGTTGTTGTAGCCATGCTGGTCCCAGGATATTAGAGAGATAATGTGGGTGAGGTAATGTCTTTTATTAGACCAACTTCTGCTGGTGAAAGAGACAAGCTTTTGAGCTACAGATTGCTCATCTTCAGGTCTGCAAACGGTACTCAGAGCGTCACAGCTAAAATACAAGATGGAACAGATAGTTTAGCATAAGTAGTTAACATATAATGTAAGAAACCATTAAAGGTAAAGTGGCCAGTTAACACCTTTGCAGTCATAGGACGGAAATGGGGGGGGAGGTAGTGGGTTACAAATTGTTGTAATAAACCATAAATCCAATGTTTTTAAGTCCGTGATTATTAGTGTCTAGCGAAGTTATGAATTTAAGTTCCCAAGCTCATCTTTTAAAGGTATTGGCAGGTTTCCTTTGAACATGGGGACTGAGAAGTCAGTTAGGGAGTGAGTGCTTTGTGAAAAGTGTTAAACCATGATATGGTGCTTTTGTCTTTTATCATTTTTCTGTGTGAGTTCATTCGAGAGCATAGTGACTGTCTGCTTTAAGAACATAAGAACTAAGCTGTCACAGATAAGAGAGAAGGTCCTCTCACGGATCAGTAACTAGTTAAAAGGCATGAAACAAAGGGTAGAAGTAAACGGTCAGTTTTCGGAATGTAGAGAGGTAAATAATGATGTCTCCCAGGGATCTGTACTGGGACCAGTGCTGTTCAACATATTCAAAAATTATCTGGAAAAAGGGGTAAAGAGTGAGGTGGCAAAATTTGCAACCTCATACAAAATTATTCAAGATTGTTAAGTCCAAAGCAAACTGTGAAGAGTTACAAAGGGATCTCACAAAACTGGGTGACTGAACAACTAAATGGCAGATGAGATTCAATGTTGATAAATGCAAAGTAATGCACACTGGAAAACATAATCTCAACTATATATACAAAATGATGGGTTCTAAATTAGCTGTTACCACTCAAGAAAGAGATTGTGGAATCACTGTGGATAGTTCTCTGAAAAGGTCTACTCAATGTGCAGTGGCAGACAAAAAAGCTAACATTTGAGAAGGGATAGATAACATGACAGTAGATATCATAATGCACTGTGTAAATCAATGGTAGGCCCATACCTTGAATACTGCATGCAGTTCTGGTCATCCCATCTCAAAAAAGATAAATTAGAATTGGAAAAGGTACAGAGAAGGGCAACAAAAATGATTGAGGGTATGGAACAGCTTCCATATGAGGAACGATTAATAAGACTGGGACTTTTCAGCTTGGAAAAGGGATGACTAAGGGGGGATATAATGGATGTTTGTAAAATCATGACCGGTGTGGAGAAAGTGCATAAGGAAGTGTTATTTACCCCTTCACATAACACTAGCACCAGGGGAACCCAATGAAATTAATAGGCACCGGTTTAAAACAAACATAAGGAAGTACTTCATCACACAGCGCACAGTCAATCTGTGGAACTTGTTGCCAGTGGATGTTGTGAAGGCTAAAAGTGTAACTGGGTTCAAAAAAGAATTAGATAAGATTAATGGAGGATAGGTCCATCAATGGCTATTAGCCAAGATGGTCAGGGATGCAGCACTGTGCTCTGGGTCCCTAAGCCTCTGACTGACAGAAACTGGGACTGGCTGCCGGGAATGGATCATTTGATAACTGCCCTATTCTGTTCATTCCCTCTGAAGAACATGGATTTTTCACATCCCTGAGTGACATAGCTATGCTGCTCTAACCCCTGGTGTAGACAGCACTAGGTTGATGGAAGAATTCTTCCGTTGACCTAGCTACTGCCTACAGGGCAGTTGGATTAACTACAGTGATGGGAGAACTCCTCCCATTGGCGTAGGTAATGTGTGCACTGAAGTGCTGCAGTGTTGCAGCTCTGTCACTGTAGCAGTTTAATTGTAGGCATACCTTCAGACTACAGAGAAGGAAAGGGTTTTTCCATTGCTGTAGGAACCTTCCCAAGCAATGGTAGCAAGGTCGACTGAAGCTTTCTTCCATCAGCCTAGCTGCATCTACACTGGGGGTTAGGTTGGCATAGGTGTGGCACTCAAGAGAGTGGATTTTGCACATCCCTGAACACCGTAGCTATGTCAGCCCAAGTTGTAAGTATAGACCAGGCTTTTGAGTATCCCTGAGGCAGCTCTAAACTGCATCATAGGCCATACTGGACCCTTGTAGTCCCAGTGTTTGGGAGAAGGGGTGGAGATATGGCAGAGAGATACCTTTGCCATCCGCCTTCCTCAGGTACACTGAGTGCTGCTCCAGTACATTTGAGGATTTGGCCAGTCTTTCTAGACTGGGTGCAAAGTGGATGTAAGGTGGTACCAAAACAGAATGTTAGCATTTTACACCCATTTTTTACTCCTTTTGTACATCTGTCAAACAGAAAAAGTCACAAGGCACTGGGACAATCAGGCCTCATGAGTTTGTTTCATTTATATAACTTGTTTGAGGAGCTGTGCTTGACTGTATTGATTACCTAACAGATATCTGCAAAGTTTAATCAGTTACTTAGTAGAGCTGTGCAAACAGATATTTTCAGTTTGGCTACTGAACTGGAAAGAAAAAAAATGTGTTGTTTCAGGTCAACCCAAAACAATTTTTTAAAAAAATTCTTCAGTTTGTCAAAAAAGGGTTTTTAACTAAATGTTTCAGTTGACCAAAAAAAAAAAAAAAAAGTCAAAATGAAACGTTTTGATTTTTTTGGATTTTTTTTTCCTGTTTTATTTTCCAACCAAAATAATTTGGTGAATTCAACTCAAATTCACTTGTTATTTTACCTGAATCTGTATTCTTCAAGTATCTCCATGGAAACAAATTTTTAATGATGGGCTCTTCAATCTAGCAGAGAAATGTATAACAGAATCCACTGGCTGGAAATTGAAGTTAGACAGCTTCAGACTGGAAATAAGGTATACATTTTTAACAGTGAGAGTAATTAACTATTGGAACAACTTACCCAAGGATTGTGGTGAATTCTTCATCACTGACAATCTTTAAATCAAGACTGGATGTTTTGCTAAAAGCTCATTTCTAGGAATTATTTTGGGAAGTTCTATGGTCTGTGTTATGCAGGAGATCAGACTACATGATCACAATGGTCCCTTCTGGCTTTAGAATTTATGAATCTAGAATCTATGGAAAAAAAAAAGTGTTGCATGAAGAAAATCATGCAGCTCTACTCCTGAATACCTGTGCATGTGTATATGGAAGGGAGAACTAATTGAGCCAAATTTAGAATCATTGCAAAAATAATTGGTTCAAGATTTAGAAAAGAATGTCAATCTTTTGCGTTATGCTTGGGTTCTAATGGTCTCTGGAAGAGCTTGAATTCTGGACCGCTACACAGGTTTTTGATGCTTCCTTTTTGGGTGAGAGAGGAAGGTTTTCCTGTGCAGGGCATGAATTACTTTAAATCAGAATCTGTATGGTTGGCTTGCTTAGCACAGGCTGACATTTAGTTAGTAAATATGTTTTAAATTAATTTCCCCTTTAAACCAATGGTAAACTATGGAGAAACTAAAGGAACAAATGTTTCATGATAGTCACAACTTAAATAAGATCTTAAAAGTTTTGCAGATTTTTCCACCTCGTCATCAGCCAGGTTTCTTTGATTTTGCCTAGCACTGATGTCAGGGTAAGCAGTCTGGAATTACATGGGAAATCACATTTGCTCTTTTTAAATACTTATTTTTTTTCCAGTTCTCTGGAACTTCCCCAGCATTCCAAGATCTATTGAAAATTAAAATCAATGATCCAGAGTACCTCAACCAACTAGGCTTAAACTCTGGAGAGCAAAGTATCCATTTTAAACATTTTTAACTTTAGAAGATGCTATTTATCATCCTCTTGTCCCCTTTCCCATTTCTTCTCTTTCTCTCTTTCCTCGACATTTCATTGATGAGAATCATGCCAGCAGATCTCAGTTATTCCCATTTTGGCTCTGTGGGCTTTTGTACATGGCAAGTTACTGTGCGGCAAGCCTGGGTGTGACTCTATAACACACCAGCTTGCTGCATAGTGTATCGCATGTGGACACTGCTCCAATGAACTGAAAGTCCTGAGTGCAGTTTGGCAAACTGGGACTTCCAGTGTGCTGTAGCAGTGTCCATGTGGACATTACCATAAAGCAGACTGGTGCGCTGTCAATTCCCATCCTGGCTTGCCTTGTAGAAAGATCTTATGTAGACAAGCACTAATTCATGCTGCTTATTTCCCGCTGTTTATTTGTGCACAGAGACCTGGGCTAGATTCCTTGCTGCAGTTCATGCCTTTCAGTCCCAGAGCCAGCAGCTAGCAAGTCCAGACTCAGAAGGATGGTCCCGCTGCAACAGGCCTCTTCCAGTGGTATAGAGCTAGAATTGGGGGCCTGGCCCCAATTCCTGGCTGTGGTTTTGGTCGATGGGAGTATTAGCGGCCTGTGTAAGTGAGAACAGTTTTCGGCCTGCTTTAGCCCAGCCCAGAAGAAGCAGCCCTGCACAGTGGCCCCAGCTTTATGTGATCTTTGCCCTGACACCCTGGACCCATTCTGTGACCCCCACGGGTGGCCCCAGGTCCTGGCCCTTACTTAAAAGATTGCTCCTTTTTATTCCTGTTTGTCTCTGGTCCCTTGTTTAACATAGGGAGGTAGATGGTACAGTGAGGTAGACGGAAGGGTGTGCAGTGATACACACACAGGTGCTGCACAGTTAGGCAGCTGCCGTGCAAATGTCCTCCACTCCTACTCTCTAAAGCATGAGCCCTGGCCTGTTCAGCTCACCCCTCCTCATTAGCTGGTCAGGAGGGCCAAACCATGTGTCATGAGTTCTGTGGTTGGAACTCGCTTCAAACCTGCCAGTCTTATTCCAGCTCCAAATCTGAAAGAGATTTGCAGCCCTGTCTAGGAAGAGAGCCACTGTAACTCTTGGCCTCCAAACTTCTTCCTGGGAACAAGTCAGAAAGAAAAGAGGGTATAAGTAAGAGGTCCCAGAAATCATGCTTTATTTGTATTTCTCATTGAAGCAAACCTGCCCTGCCTGGCGTAGGCCGGGCTGGGCAGCGTGGAGACTCTGCTCGAAGACAAGGGGCTCACAGCTCACATGATGCAATGGAAAAGCAGCAGGCAGGGATGAGAAACGGCTGAACTTTATTTTTACAAAGTGTGGCTCTTTGGTGGGCTGCAGATTACACTGGAAATCAGACCCTTCACCCCAGGATCCTGCAGCTGTCCCTCTCCCCTCTAATTTTTCTCTGTCAGATTTCAGAGCTATAATTAACTCCAAGACCTTAGCCAGACTGTGTGAGTGCGAATGTGAATGTGTGCGCCTGGGCTCCCTCGTGCAAGTGGGCCTAATCCTCTACGGAAGATTGACAGATTTTTGTGGAGAATAACTTTTTAACAAATTCACTTCTAAATGTCGCTGCTTTCTCCCACCCCACAAATCTGCTGATGCTCTGCAACCTGGACCTGAAACACACCTCGTGATTCCAGTGCTGGGCTCTGCTCACTCCTGGCAGTGCCCCTCAGTCCATTCATGTGCTGGAAGGGGCACTCAACCAAAAGAAGGTTGGGTTGATTTCCCATCCTCTGATGAACTGACTCCTCTCTGGAAACTGCTAAAATATCCTTAGCACACCTGACCTTTATCTATGGGACTCAGAAACAGCCAATTTTTGTATTTGATTTGATTTGATTTTATCCCTTTTTTTTTTTTGCTTCTGGGATGCACCTTATTGCACTAAATGGCAAAGATTTCCAAAAAGGCTTTTCTTAGGAGATGATCGCCTGGACCTGCTATTATTGTAACCCTCTCTTCATCCTCACGTTACAGACTATACACATTGTCCTATGCTACTAATATACTTTCCAAGGAAAATGATAAACATTGCCAGCATCGTACAGCTCAGTAGAAATGTATTCGCCCAAATGCAGTTGTTTTGCTTCTCAGCTGGGAGGGATAGCTTTTGTGGCAGCCCTGGGTTAAAGTATTGGCAGCATAGCATTGCCTCAGTTCTGACCTTCGGTACTGTTTGCTGTTCTGTTGCTGGGCTCCACAGACAGTCCTGCCAATGTATTGTTTGTATTGCCGTAGTGCCTAGGATCACCAGTCATGGACCAAGACCCCATTGTGCTAGGCGCTGTACAAACTGAACAAAAAGACAGTCCCTGGCAAGGAGCTTACAAATTTACCCTTTTTCTATATAATGAATTGTTCTGCATCCAAGCCTGATTTCTGTGAACATGTTCATTATCCATAAATATCTGCTGAACAGTTTGGGCAAAACAGTTACAGTCTATGGAGAGTCTGAAATAAATGATTCTGGGAGTGACTTACTGAAACCATGCCCTTCGAAAGGAACAAGGTATTAAGGGCCAAACCTTCCTCTCCTTTCTTATGTGAGGGGTCCCACTGAAGTCAACGGACCTAACGCTGAGCACACGTTGTAATGCAGGAGTAGCTCCATTAAAGTCATTGGTGCTTATGGTTCTCAGATGAATGAGGCGAGCAAGTTTTGGCACTTTAACAAGACAACGTGAACAGTTATTTTTGAATAAAATGTAAAATGAAAACACGCATAGAAATCATGAAAAATCACCACCTCTACCTGTGTTTAATGATGCAAGAGGCTGTTTAAATCATGTATGTATGCAGCTGCCCTTGTTGGGGCTGATATATGATTTTGTTGAACAATGGAAAAATATTACCCAGAACAGGAGTTGCTCTGTAGTGGATTGAAGATCAGAGTAAAGTCTGAACAGAACAGGAAGTTTGTTAGCCCTGAGGATAATAATGCTTAGCACTTCTTATCCATAGATCACCAAGAACGTTGCAAAGTTTACAAATCCTCATTTTACAAATGGAGAAACTGAGGCACATATGCCTTGCACATATGCCTTGTCTGCAAGTTTTACAAAGTTTAACTAAAATGGGTTTTTAAATTGCTTAATTGCAAGCCTTTAGGTGGGAAGAGTGGGGGACGGGACACTCTTAAATTAATTTTAAATTAGGCTTTTATCAGTTTAGCTTGAATCAATTCCTTACCTGCTTTAGCTAAATCCATGCAAGCCAGTTTCTGTCAGTTTAAGACTGGCCACACAGAAGTAGCACTTGCTGAATTAAATAGATTTAAAAACAGAACTTTGGCTTAACTGGTGAAACTTTAATATAGATAAGGTCATAGTCAGAAAGTGATACAGTTATGATCAGAGAATGAGACAGTAGCAGAATCAGAAGGATCATTCAGGTCTTCTGACTTGTAGTATAGTGTCTGGTCCACAGGACCACTACATTGCCCGAATACTGTGCTTCCATGCTGGAGACCAGAGTAGAAGAGCAACCCCACAGCTTCTTCAACTTGGACTGGCACCCTTTGGGATGTTGTGGGAGTGACAATTTCAGCATCTGGGCTGGGGGAATGCCTGCATTATATCTGAGCTCCAAAGTGGCAATGCAACACGCTCAGAGCTGTTGGCCCTTTTGACTCACGTTCTTTCTGGTGTTGCGGTTCCAAATGTGAACAGGCAATGCGTAGAAAGAGCTAATATCTAGATGATGGGTCAAGCCGCACTGTAAGGCTTTGGATGGTGATCTTGTGCTTTCGCTTCAAAGACCCTCACTGCTAGAAAGCCAGACAGTGGGTTGAAATAGCTTGTCAACAAAAACAGAAGAAGCTTTTTTGTTTGTTATTTAAAGTCAGCTTTTCTAATCCAGTCTAATCTATTTAGGTTCTTATACCGTATTAATCACTGACTTATATTAGCACCTAATACTGTCACCTCTGTCACTACAGAATGGTGCTGATACCACTGTCTCATCACAATCATTCTAATGACTTGTCACTAGATTTTATTTAAGCAACAAAACACTGAACAAGCCAAAATCAACCCTGTTGTAACTGTTGACTGTGATGGAGTGACAGTGGGGTGAATTTAGCTCCTCGGTTTTTGTTTATAAAGAGAACTACAAGCACACAACGTAAATTATTTCAAATATTAGTGGTAAATAGAGCTCGGAGAATATCACAACAAATTGCATATCAACTTTTGTTTGAAATTGTAAACAAATTTACATTGACTGGGTTTGAATCACTTCAGTGTTTTGCTCCCCGTGAATGCGTCAGCTGAATAGTTTGTACTGGCAGGAATGTTTGATGAAATCAAAATTTTACGTGAATATTGCTGAATATTCACAGAAAGTAAATTTCAAATTTGTGATCACAAGCATTTGTACCAGGAATCTTATCCTAAGATCTAATCAGGGAACAGAAACACACCAAGTGACCTCTGGGACCCGTCAAACACATTCTGATTTTGGATTGTGAATATCAAATACTTGAGTCAATATTTACAGCAATCAGTTTATAAGCTGAAATCTGTTAGTATAAAATAGTAGTTGAACAATTTCTAATAACAAATACATTAGTGGAAATCTTAATTTCTTTACAGAGAATTTAGGAGCAGGAAAAAGGACTAAATGTGACAAATTAATTGTCCACCACAAATAGTTTGGCCATCTTTAGTCACGAAGATTGAAGCAAGGTGTCTGTATGAAGTGAAAAGGCTTATAGTAGTAGTGTTACCTAAAAGTATAACTGGACAGCTGACCACATTTATAATCTTGGCATATATCTCCTGTCAAAACATATAAGGAATAAACTAATGTAGAAATCATTCAAAGTTGTTAGAAAATCTAAGTTATCTTGCGTTAAGCATATCACAGTATTTTGGAAATGTCTTGACTTAAAAAACAAACAAACACAGCCCTATTTATGTTCCCAACATACTTAACATCCAGCAGAGGGTGAATAACATACAGGACTATGCAGCTGAAGTACTTGAAACATAAATACTGTACACAGAATTCAATTAGATACCCCATATTGTGAGATATTCAGTCGGAAAACTACAACTCTAAATACTGTCTAAGATCACATACCCATATTTAGTTTTTTTGTATGGACATATACTATATATACTACTTTTATGTTCCACTTGGAGAAGGTAATTTTTGCTATAACTTTGGAATTTCCTTTCCCAAAGCACAGATGTAAGTTACCACTTAAAAACAGTGAAGGGTTAAAACTGTTCTCTTGAACTTAGCAGTGAAATTAGTATGGGGCTGAAAACGCCAGCTCCGTGATTGATGGGTTCATATGGGGCGACCTTCACATTAGCAACGCGACTTTGGTTGCTAGGTAAACACGGGCAGATGGATCCAGCTCTAGTGATTTTCAGCAGTGACGGGTGGCAAAAGTATTTCTGATCCACATTACACCATGCGGATCCAATGAAAATGACTTGGCATGGGGCAGAAAGTATTACATTTGCGTGACAAATAATTACCTGATATCAGCTGAGTTTTTTTCAGAAAGGTTATGCCGCAAATAACCAGCATTTACATAACTTAATTTTTATAAAGTGATTAAAAAAATTAGATAGCTATTTTACTAAAATTCAGCCCTGCCACTGACTGATGAAAGCCAGTCATATGAACATAACATGGGTTTCCTAGCAATTGCATTACAACTGTCACATTGGTTTGTTTGGACATAAAATGGGTATAATTTCTTTTTTCTTTTTTTGTTGCACATATTTTCCCAGTGGCAAAAATGTAGCATTCCGGCAGGGTACTAGCCAGAGCTGTTCTTGTTTCAAGGAGGCATCTTAGCCTATGAAGGACTTCAAATCTGAAGATATTATCTATTCCCCTCTTTATGTTGTTCTCCCTTCTTTTTTCTTCATCTAGTACTTTGCAGTAAAGCCCAAAATTTTAAATGGCGTGTGCCCAATTTAGTCACAACAGCAGTCTTTTCCTTCAATGGGAAATATTTCACACATGTAAAAACATTGTTGCAGATGTGTATAGAGGAAGCTTTGACGAACACTTTATACAATCACCCTCAGTGCTGTGTGTTATCTTCCCAGGACAGTGTCCTCAGTGTGTGGTGTGTGTGTGTGTGCATGTGTATATGTGTGAAATTTCCATTTACATCCTCTGTGCTGTGTGTAACCCTTCACCTGGGATAATGGTGTATGTGTGTGTGATATAATTTCAGTTACAGCCTTTGTGTGGTGTGTCATCTCCCCAAGATGGTGTGCCTTGTGTATGTTTGTGTTGTGATATAAAGTTTCTATCATTGTTCAAACCCTCTTCCCCAGTAATGGCAGCATTTCAGTGGTGGTTGAAAGTATTCCCTTTATCTGTAGGGTCATATCATTCGCCTTGCTCTGTAGCATAGAAGAGAACAAATGAGCACAAATACAGGCCATATGTTACTGATAAGTGTATTGAAGGAGGAGTGGAATGTACATAGCATTGTGCCCCTGGGTGATAGATACTCTTCCTTGAGGCCACCAGTGGGACTGGTCTCCATCCAATTTCAGCTAGAGCTGGGGAGAACATGCTCTCCTTGGCTTCAGCCCCAAGTAAATCAGGGAAGCATCCATTGCTTCTGCCTCCTTTTGAGGGTGATCTATCTATCTATCTAGTTTCTTCCATGCCTTCCCACAGCTAACAGAATTTTAAAAATTTAATCTATTCTTCTCCCCCCTCCCCCTTCTCTCTCCACATCCCTTCTCCCTTCTTATTCTTCTGTTTTCTTTTCCTTTCTTTGCTGTTGTTGTTGTAGCTGTGGGAGAGATAAACAAGAGAAGTGAGTTTTACTCTGAAAGTGGTGAGGTCTGGGACTGTTATCACATACTCTGGAAAGGAGTTGCATAGTCCAGGGCCTGTTGCCAAGAACACTCTGAGCCATTCTTACAAATTTGACCTTAGAGTTGGACAGTTCTGTAGCTTCAGTAGATCATAGCTGTCATGGGACATAATCTGAAAACCAAGGTCATCTGATGTTTGCTTTTTTCCAACAGTGTTATTGACTCATATTTAGCTTGTGATCCACTGTGACCCCCAGATCCCTTACCACAGTACTCCTTCCTCGGCAGTCATTTCCCATTTTGAATGTGTGCCATGGATTGTTTCTGGAGTACTTTGCATTTGTCCTTATTGAATTTCATCCTTTTTACTTCAGACCGTTTCTCCAGTTTGCCAGATCATTTTGAATTTTAATCCTATTCTCCATAGCACTTGTAACCCCTTCCACATTGGTATGATCCACAAACTTTAGAAGTGTACTCTCTATGCCATTATCTAAATCATTGACAAAGATATTGAACAGAATCGGACCCAGAACTGATCTCTGCAGAACCCCACTCGATATGCCCTTCCAGCTTGACTGTAAACCACTGATATCTGCTCTCTGGGAATGCTTTTCCAACCAGTTATGCACCCACCTTATAGTAGCTCCATCCATGTTGTATTTCCCTAATTTGTTTACGAGAAGGTCATGCAAGAGAGTATCAAAAGCCTTCCTAAAGTCAAGATATACCACATCTACTGCTTCCCCCATCCACAAGACTTGTTATCCTGTCAAAGAAAGCTACTAGGTTGGTTTGACATGATTTGTTCTTGATAAATCCATGCTGACTATTACTTATCACCTTATTATCTTCTAGATGTTTGCAAATTGATTGTTTAATTATTAGCTCCATTATCTTTCCGAATACTGAAGTTAAGCTGATTGGTCTATAACTCCCCGAGTTGTCTTTATTTCCTTTTTTATTGATTGGCACTATATTTGCCCTTTTCCAGTCCTCTGGAATCTTTCCTGTCTTCCATAACTTTTCAAAGATAATTGCTAATGGCTCAGACATCTCATCAGTCACCTCCTTGAGTATTCTAGGATGCATTTCATAAGACTCTGGTGACTTAAAGACATCTAATTTGTCTAAGTAATTTTTAACTTGTACTTTCCCTGTTTTAGCCTCATATCCTACCTCATTTTCACTGGCATTTACTGTGTTAGAAATCCAATTGCTACTAACCTTTCTGGTGAACATTGAAACAAAAAAGTAATTTCCACATTTCCACACTTCCTGTTATTGTTTTCCCCATCGCCCTCTATTGAGTAACTGGGCAACCCTGTCGTTGGTGTTCCTCTTGCTTCTAATGTGTTTGTAGAATGTTTTCTTGTTACCCTGTCTCTAGCTAGTTTAATCTCATTTTGTGCCTTGGCCTTTCTAATTTTGTCCCTACATACTTGTGTCATTTGCTTATAGTCATCCTTTGTAATTTGACCTAGTTTCCACTTTTTGTAGGACTCTTTTTTGAGTTTCAGATCATTGAAGATCTCCTGGTTAAGCCAAGGTAGTCTTTTGCCATACTTCCTATCTTTCCTATGCAGTGGGATAGTTTGCTCTTGTGCCCTTAATAACGTCTCTTTGAAAAACTGCCAACTCTCTTGAACTATTTTTTCCCATAGACTTGCTAGTAGATGTCCCAAGGTTCAGACTTAGATACCTTGTAGATCTTTTGGCTCCACCTCACAGTCAGGAGGCCATGCCCTCTGCGACAACACTTCCTAGAGAATCTCTCAGGGCTTTTCTAAATTACTCTCAGCTGCAGTGGTCCCCGAGGAGGAGTTCTACAACTGAGAATAGCCAGATTGCAACTGGTATTCTGCCACACATCCTCACCTCCCCCAACTATCCCTCTGGCTTGGCCCCTGTGCATTGTGCTGTGTGGTGTGTGTATGTGTATCTATGTGGTGTTGCATAGAGCCATTATGCCAGCCCTGCACTGCCCAGGGAATCCCCACAATACATGCATATTCCTCAGGGATTGCATCTGGCTAGTTTACAGCCTCTTTGTACTATTGGAATAATGTAAAGAGACCATACTACATCTGTGATTAGGGCCTCTGGTGCAAGGCAGTGCAGATGAGTCCCTATTATATAAATGATTGTTTGGTTTATTCAGTGTTTAGATTACAGACATTCACATTTTGAGCAAACATGAAAATAAGAATGAAAATAAAGAAAAAGAAATTGTGTGTGTTGTGGAGAGGACTCCACTGTTCAGACCAAAGTGGACCATAGTTATTTGATGCACCAAAATAGAAAGAGAAAACAATTACACAATAGCATCAAATCTCCAATTGTTGAACAATCACTGAAGCCGCATATGCATCATAAGCATCTAGGAATGACTCCACTAAATTGTGGGAAGACATGAGTTTTCAATCAGTTCTAAGTCTTCCATAGCCTCTTCATTCTGATGAAATAGAACTGAAGAAATTGGACTCATAGAGCATAGGAAATTACATGCCTCATCAAAATCAGCATATTTCCTTCGTTCTGCAAGACACATAACCTAGCTGGAAAATTCATGACAAAAGTAGATGTAATTGTAATGTATTAATCTTTTCAACAAAATATTTTCCGTGGGCTCGTGTTTCCTTCACAAGTCCAGAAACCTAAGTATTGGTTATATTTTTAAATGATTTATCAATATTACTATTATCAGTTCAGACTATGAACACTGGAAGAATTTCAATTAATTTAGTCTTAATTCTTTATATTACTTACAATGAAAACAGGCTAGTCAGTTTTATTCTTGCTTCTAATCAGTTTCTATGCAATTTCACTTTCAGGTTCTCATGCAGTAACACAGTGCTACAATGTTTTTGTGGCAATAATGCAGGAGAATGTTTATTCATTTGTTTTAATAGTCATAGCTGTTGGGTTTTTTAAAAATGTTGAAACATTTGTCTTTGCTTTAGTAAAAGCAAATTATAATTTTGTTTTTGCAAAGCCTAAATTCTGTGCAAGTTGTCCTGACAGAACCCCTTAATATTTATTTCACAGTAGCTTTACACACTTTTCAAGTTAAGAATATGATTAAGTGAATAGAACTATTGACCAGATAATGTCCCTAAGATCTGCAAGTAGAGATTGTGCTGAATTCTTCCATAATGGGTGTACTGTTTGCCTCTATTTCTCTGAGAAGCAACCTGAGAGATACTTCAGTAATAAATTACTGTTCAGAGGTGCATATGTCTCTGGTACAAAATAATATACAGTGCATTTGTATGAATGTGCAAATGCATGGATGTTGACAAAATTATTTAAATACAGATCATAGGAGGAAGAGAACTTATATACGAAGTTTATTTAATACACAAATACTGGACCATTATGAAAATGATGTTAGTGTAAGTTCACTAGAAAAAAAAAAAGCCCCCCAGGCATTACATGTGCATCTTAAGTTTTTTAAAAAATTGTATATTATATTCTGTTTTTAGAGAAATAGCGTGTGATCACATAGTCAAACAGTCAAGCATTGTGATAAATGTATCGACTGAAAGGTGCAATGGTAAGGTTCCATGTTCAAGGATTCAGTGGTTTGTCATTTACTAAGACAGCTATTATTTGAAGAGCATAAAAGTTCATCTGAAGTTTTCCTTCAAGCTACAGATTCTGATTTCTTCAGGTTTCAAGGCCATCTCTCATGCCACATTATTGACACCCTCACTCCAAACAGGCATACTTTACCATTCATGTCGGCCCATTGGTTTCAGTGGGACTGTCTGGGTAATAAGGTACTTCATAATGTGACTAAGGGAATCAAAGTCTGATCCTTAATGATTATGAGTCCGATCCAGTTCTAATTGCAGTCAGTGGAATGATTCCCATTAACTTCAAAGGACATTAGATTAGGCTCTAAGGGTATATCTGCACTGTAATTAAAAACCCATGGCTGGCCCGTGCCAGCTGATTTGGGATCTCAGAACTTGGGCTAAGAGGATGTTTAACGGCAGTGTAGATGTTGGGACTCAGGGTGAAGGCCGGGCTCTAGGACCCTGCGAGGTGGGAAGGTTCCAGAGCTCGGGCTGCAGCCTGAAGATCTTCACCACAATTAAACAGCCTCCTAGCCTGAGCCCAGCAAGCCTGAGTCAGCTGGCATGGACCAGCGGCAAGTGTCTAACTTCAGGGTAGACATGCCCTAAATGAATTCAATGTGGAAAGCAAGGGAGGGGGGAAGAGAGCATCAGAAGGGGAGCAAACGTGCAAATAGACTTGGGTGAAAACATACAACTGAGTTCAAAACCCACCACCAAAGTGTGAAGAGATGCTAAAGGGGCTCTGCACATCTGTGGCTCTGAGATATCTGATACAATAAAATTATCTCCTCCGTGGGGACAGATGGAGGCTGAGCCCTAAAATCAGGGCCATGTTGGGAATAAATAGGGGAGCTGCTTTAGAAGAGCACCACAAAGAAAAATCATAAGAGACTTTTATTGCCTTCTCTGTTGTGATCCAGTGAGTTTCCTTAAAATCACAGACTGCTTTTAACAGGTGAACTTTCCAGCGAGGAGACACAAATGCAGCTCTCTCTGTGTCTATCAGGGGGTTCCTTTGGCCTGTATTCGATCTTTTCTCTCACTCTCCTCCCCACTTACATTATTCCTATCCACATTACTTGTTTTAACTCAGCTTGTAACACATCATGGTGTGACTAGCACTAATTATGGCTTGTATCTTGCCCACAACGGGAAATTCTCAAAGGTAGAAGTGGCAGTTAGATGCCTCACTGCCATTTATGCTTATGAAAATCTCTCTCACCAAGGTTAATACTTGGTTAACAGTGGCAATGTTCCTGCTGCTAGTGTAGGCTGATTTTTGTCTTCTTGTAATCTGCACACTGTTGTTTTGCTGAGTACGTGTGACCTCATAATTGTTCCATAGGTAACCAGTTTGTCTAATCATCCTTCTTACCAGATCTCTAAGTGACAGGACATCCTAAAGAATGCAATGTCCCATGGTACCACTCTGTGCATGTCTCTGGGCACTCTGTCTCCTCCTGACTGAAGCACTGTGCAGTGAAATAAATGGCAGTGTCACCTCATCCTGGGGGGTGCTGCAGAAACCTTCCTCCCAGTGTTACCTGGCTCTTTGTCTGGGCATTGCCACTCCGAGTGACAAACAAGGATGTTACATTCTGACACTATAGTGTCATTGAAAGAATTGTCCAGTTGTGCTAGTGAAAGCTTATGCTCACATAGGAACATACAGAGAGCAAAGAAAATGCTCAGAAAGAGTTGAAATTTACAATGAGAGTTTAAGTTCCCACCCAGGGATGTTTGTGAAATGTGGCAGAGGCTGCCGAGGTCTCTAGGCAGCAGCATTAGCAAGTTTTTATGAGGTGGAAAAGCAGATCAGATATATGGTTTCTTGGGGTTGTGTTAATGTGCCCTGATCTCTGAGCACTTCCTCTTCTCTTCTGCATCCAGTGAGAGTATCAGGAAAGGGACTGCCACTATAAGGTTCCCACAGAGGAAGGACTTTACAGGCTGTGAAATGTCATTTCTGCTCTGACTTCAATTTCTGGTAAAGCTGGTTTCTTTTTTCAGCCCAGCTCTAATATGCCCTAGCTCTGCCTCCTCCCTGCCCTAGAAATAAGCTGAATAAAGATTAGGTTCATGAAAGGAAGCCCACCCTTCAGCTAGGGTTTATGGCTTTTGTAGCACTCTTCCTTCAGCAGTAAGTGTGTGATGATAATGCTTGATTATTATTAACACACTTCACTGTCAGTTGACCCAAGGGAGACCTTCAAAAAGAAAAGGGAACTCTGATGTATGTGGCTGAGAACCGTGCTTCCCAGCCATGGAACTGTGGACTGGTACTGATACTTCAGGCTTATGCACAAGGTATTCTGGGCTCCCCTTCCCTCTGTTAATGAGTATGGCCCCCAATGTATTGCCTACTTTCCATTCACATGTTTTCAACAAAAACTGCTGCAATGAAAACTGGTTTACCCTTCATTATGGTTTGGACAATCCAAGCTCCATGCAAACTGAGGAGACAGATAAATGGGAGATAGTGAGCAATGGCTAGGACAGCTGAGGTGTTCGTCTGGTAAACTGACATGGTTTTGCAAAAAAAGCTGGGAACCCTGGTTTAGTGGATCAGTGTGTATGAGAGTACAGCTGTGCAGATCATTGATTTTTCAGTTCAGGTAGGCCATACCAAAATATATTGGGATAAAACAATGTTGTTTTGAACCAAAAAAATTTTTTCCCTGTTTTTTTCTCACCAAAACAAAAAATTGGAAAAAAAAATTGTTTCACATGGAAAAACACCTGAAACTAAACTAACTAAATAAAAAACATTTTTAGGGGGAGGTGGGGGGATCATTTCAATTAGTGTTTGGAGTGTTTTTTGATCCAAAATAAATTGTTTTTCTTTTGTTTTAGTTTTGGGTAGTTTCCACCCCTTTTTTGGTCTTTAAAATAAATATAGCTAAACTTCAAAATGCAATGTCATTTCCAGATGAACAGTTGAAATGTTTCATTTGGAAATGGTTGGCATAAACTGATTTGACTTTTTAAAAAACAATTCTTTTTAGTTTTTGGCCAAGTCAAATTTGTGAATCGTTTTGGGTTCCCTGAAAAATGCAAAAGGACTATTTCCCAATAATTTTTTGTTCAGCGCTGTATGAGTTTGTGTATGTTTCACTGTTATATCGCTAAACCTGTGAGAAATGTTATCTTTGGGAGGTGCAGAAGAGCAGACTATTACCTGAATGCACCCAATGAATATGCAGGATGCTTCCCCAGCACAGCCAAGTCAGAACAGTAATCTGTTATACTCTGTTACCCTTCCCACAAACACACACAGAGGGATAGATGGCATTTCCCTAGATGAATCCAAAGGCTCATTCTCTTGAGTTTGGGTGCTATTTCCATTTTTTCACAATGCTGCTCCATAATCATCTCCTCATAAAGACAGAGCTGAAGTGCTAGCATGAAGAGAGTTAGAATCTCACAGACTCCTGGAGACAAGACAGACAAAGAGTGGAAGAAGCAAAACATTATTAAAGGTGTGGAACTGAACTATTTGCCGAAAGAATGGAAGAGTGGACAAAAGAAGAATGGAAGCGTGGACAGAAGAATGGAAGAATGGACAGAAGAAGAGTGGGCAGAAGAATGGAAGAATGGAAGAGTGGACAGAAGAATGGAAGAATGGACAGGAAAAGAGTAGAAGAAGCAAAACATTATTATTAAAGTTGTTGAACTAAAGCACAAAGAGATTAAGCTATTTGCCCAAAGAATCTGTAGAAGAGTTTAGACTAGCACCTACATCTGTGGGGGCACCAGCCTACTTCCTTAACCACAAGACTACTTTTCCTTTCTAGTTAAGTTTAAACCCAACAAAGTTTGGACCTGATCCTTCTCCTACTGAAATGACAATGAGTGTTTTTCCATGGACTTTAGAACACCCAGGATTGAGTCACAAGAGGCTATAATAATAGGCTACATCATTCCACTACAATCTCCCCAATCTCGCCTTCATATAGAATAAATGTATTGTGCATCTGCCGAAGAAAAGGAAAACATGTAGTCCCCCCCGGCTGGCATTCCTGAAGCTCCCTTCTGGGCTCTAAAAATACGCCTTCTCCTGATATATTTCAGTACTAATTAAGTTTTCACTGTACCTCCCAAAGAGGGTTATCAACATAGTTTACAAAGTGTTATCTTTTAGCAACTGCTCAAGAGCTGGCTGTTTCCTATCCCCCTCCCTCCACCCCATGCAGCCTCCATCATGTTTACATGTCCTCTTATATAAACACAGAGACCAAACAAAAAATCCCTGGTGTAGCTCGAATATTTCCAACCAAAGAGAAAAAATCTCTTGCCAAGTTGTTCAGTAGCTGGAAATGACTTCTCACGTCCACAGATCAGTCATTCTTTTTATTTTTAAATGACTAACCATACTGTGATTAATGGCTCACATAAATGGGCTCAAAATAAATCTGGCAGAAATGTAGGGGAGGAGGAGGGTAGATAGGATAGTAGCTGGATGGAACCACAGCAGGACATAGGTAGCGTGAATGGCATAGCGGGCACTGGGACAGGAAAAAATGTTTTGTGCTATTTGTGGCTTAGGATTGCAGCTGCAGATGGTTTCGCTGTCATGTAGCAAGGTTCAAAGCCCAGAGAAATGTAAGCCTGCATCACATACTCTCTCATTTCTCCCAGTTCACTGTCACTAGTACTTCTCTAGAAGACTCATGCAGAAGTTTGGTAATAATTCCTCTGTATTAAAATGCTAATGGAACTCTTGGCTGCGTACACACACATTATAAATTTACCATACATTGTATCTGCTTTATATTTCACATAGTAGATTGCACTATGTCTGTGCTACACAATGGACAGTATTTCCAACATTATTTTTTCAGAGGTTACCAAACTGGATTGTTATTGCTTTGTTTCTTTGTGGTGACACTTTAGGGTGAAAGTGCTGGACGGTCAGACCTGGAGACTGAAGACATTTGTTTATTCCCAGAACTGGTAGAATGTGGCAGTGCAAGCTGAGTGGCTGATAAAATTTGTGAATGACCCAAAAATTGGTAGAGTGGTAAATAATGATGAGGACAGGGCAGTCATACAGAATGGTCTTGGATCACAGGGTAACCGGTACCTAGCCAAACAAACTATGTTTTAATACAGCCAAATACAAGGTCATATATGTAGGAACAAGGAGTGCAGGCCATACCTACAGAATTGGAGACAGTATCTTGGAAAGGATTGACTCTGAAAAGGATTTAGGGGACATACTGGACAAACAACTGAGCATGAGCTCCCAGTGCAGTGCTGTTGCAAAACGGGCTAATGTGATCCTTGGACGTATAAACAGAGGAGTAGGAGTAGGGAGGCGATTTTACTTCTGTATATGACATTAGTGGGATCAGTCCTGGAACACTACATCCAGTTCTGGTGTCTGCATTTTAAAGAGGATGTTGCAAAAATTGGAGAGACTGAAGAAAACAGCCACAGAAATGATTTGTGGGTAGGAGAAAATGCCTTACAGCATTTTGCCTTAAGGCATAATAAATGCCTTAACATTTTCCTTTGTCAAATGGAATCAAATTATTTTGTTTTGGGTCAGTTCAACATTAGCCTGTGTACACCAGGTTTGCCATGGTGTCTGATGGGAATTGTAGTTCAGGTGCCTCATGCCTGAGTCACTGGGCTTTGCGCTGGTTTATGTCTCACATAATCAGGGTCCTGTTCAAATTGCAATTTAATGGACTACACAGAATTTATGAAATTTAGCCCAATACTATGTATCCCCTTCCCCGAAGCACTGTCCTACATGATGCTGCTGCCACACATTACGAGCTGCACTGAGCATGCATGCATGCCTTTTTCTACCTCCCCACTGTCGGAAAAATTGCAGCAGTTCAGGGTGGACCCAGCAGCCACACATATTCCACTTCTATACTTTACCCATGACCCCATAGGAAGTTTTCAATCAAATTCTAGTTTTCCCAAAAGGTCTGACCCATAATGCCCCATAATGTCTTCTCTCAATGAACTGTCATGTGCGCTATGGCAGTCAAAGGACCGCAAAGCAGGATAAATAAAAATAAATTATTATTTTTTCAATTAAAAAGTATTTTGAAATATTTTGAAAATGTAAATCTTAATACATTTTTATTTTTAAAAATGAACCTATTTAAAATTAGATTTGAATTTATGACACTCTATAGGAAGGCCCAAATCTTATGATAATTTATTAAAATAATTTAAATTAAATTAAATTATAAAAATCAATATTCAAGCTGTACATGTTTGTTGCCAACATTTTAAAGAAAGGCAAAGCACTGAACTGGTGAAAGTCACTGGCTAAGCATCAGCCAAAACAGCTTTTGATGGCAGTCGCCTCTTTCGCAGGTGCAGAGAGAATATTTTCTTCATTTCAGTTTATTCAACTAGTTCAATTCCAGTATTAGTTTATTCAAAGGTGAGAAACCAAATGGGAGCTGAAAAAGCAGGAAAGCTTGTTTTCCTCTTCCAACCTATGAATAAAAACAAGATATCACAAGAAGATATTTACTAGTTCTAAAATCTTGAAGGACATGGTGATCCGAACCAAACAATTCAATTTACAAACCAGAGATAATGCTTCTTTTGTTTAATAAATCAGTTTTAAATGCAAAACATGTTTTGATAAATTTACTTTTTTTCTTAGGTATTCAGCACTTTAAGGTAATTTTATTTAACTGATAAGAGCAATTTTAATGCTGGTTTTGTGCATTTTAACTGAATTCCAATTTCAGTCCAAATGCAGCTTATCACAAATCATGTGTTTAAAAAATCTAGTAAATAAGAATGCATCAGTCACTATTTTCTAACATAATAACACATTTAAAAATTAAAGATTTGAATAAATATAAGTTAGACTATACAGTTGCTTATATAAATGAGTATGGATATAGTATTTCCCCCCTGGATAGCACAGAGAAGCACCAAATTTTGTGTAAAGAGTGTATTTGGTTGCAAATCAACATGTTTTAATGGTTACCAAACAATGAGAATTAACCTTTTTTAAGGAAAATAACTAAAGTACAAATGCAGAATAATATTAAAATAAATTATTTAAATCAAGATTTCCTGCTTGCTGATTTAAATCACTTTGATTTAAATCAATCCACCCTGCCACAAAGCTTCATGGGAGATGTAGGCTGACTGAGGGCCTTAAACCGTAGAGGAGAGAACTACAATTCCTATGAGGCACTGATATTTATCTAGGCTTGGCAAAATTCATTTTTTTGTGTTTGTTTTTGTGATTTCAATGGATATTGGTGTTTATTTTAAATCATTTGTAATGTTTGAATCAATTTAAATTTTCACAGTTCTGGGAAATTATGGGTGGGGACCAGACAATAATTACTTAACTACAGTAGACAATGAAAGTCAAAAAGTTAAATTGTCAACATCATATATGAAATGTACAAAGTAAATATCCTGAAATCAAAGTCTAAAGATATATCTAGACTGCACACCTCTCATGGCGGTGTGTAGGATACATGCAGCTACATGCCACAGTGAAAAGCAGGCTGCATCCACCATATAGTATGTGGCAATGAAAGGCTCTGGCAGCGGGAAGCAACGGGGAAGGGCTCTGGCAGCGGGGAGCTGCTGGAGCCTTTTCCTGTGCCGTCTTTCACTGAGGCAGGGAAAGTCTTCAGCTGCTGGACTATGGTGGGACATTACTGCTGAAAATAGAGGTGTAGACAGGGGAGGCATGAAGAGTGTTGTGTACGGCATGTAACCTAAGCGTTCAGGTGTGTCTTTACTCACTTAAACAGTGCCTCACCATCTATGCTGCTATTTATACCTGTGTCGGCAGTGGGGGCATGCAGAATATATATACTGCATGCTGCCATAAGGACTGTGCAGTGTAGATGTACCCTAATAAGTTCTCAAGCAGCATTTTTCTAATTTTTCCTACCTATGCATTTTGATTATTACTGTTGGAAATATTTTTTCATTGGCTTGTGTGTGTACGGTGAAATCAATATTAACCAGTAAAACTCTAATTCTTCTAAGCCTATTTATATCAACCAAGCTGAAATTAAATGTTTTGAATCAATTCAACAAACGAACACGTTTTGATTCAAGGTTGTGTTCTGTAAAAAATATTCATATTTTAACTTTTGATCCAGATTTGGGACAAAAGCAAATTTTGAAATTTCAGAATAGAAATTGTGATTCTACAAAGGTAATACATTGGCCAAATTTGTAAGTGTTCAAATATTTTCTGTTACATTTTATACAGAAGCACAGTATATATGTTACACATATAATAAGGCCACATATTATGGAATTATTTAATATGGTTTTGGGAATTTCAGAGGGAAAGAGGGAGAGAAGTAGACAAACGGATGCTGGGGAATTTGCACTAGGTTTTGAAACCTACAAATTCTGCAGTAGTATCAAAAAATGAGTAAAAAAGGTGAGCGTTTGGAAGAATTGAAATGATAATTTAGAAAAGATTTTTTCCAGCAATGTTAAAGAAAATTAACATAAGGCTAAGATTTTATCATATAAAGTCAGGAAATTCAGAGTTCAGGTTCCCATAGCAACTCTAAGTCTGCCAATTACATATATTCATTCCAGAAAAGTCTTTCATTACGTCAGCACACAACACAAGGCATAGAACTTAGAAAATATTTATTTTACAGCTCTGGGTTAACTCTGCTCAGGCATAGAAATGTGACATACCATAGGTGATGCTGAAGGAATGCAGAGAGCATTATGAAGTGGGTGCTGGGGTGATGATAGAGCATATAGTTTGTTATGGACTGTGTGTTATGGCATAAAAATTTAAGGCAGAACTGAAGAATCTTGTATCCAGTTGAGACTCCAAGGAAAAGTAGGAAGGCAGTATGCGATCACTTGAATTGGAATTTGGCCAGGCACCACTGTTAACGCCCTCACTTTTATTAAAAGTGCTATGGGATGTTAAGGGCCAGGTTTTCACAACTGTTTATGCCAGCATTAGCTCCAACTGCTGCTGCAAGAGAGAGAGAAAAGAACAGCCAGTACTGTCAATAAGTATCACAGAACAACAAACAAGTTATGGGTGTTGGATTTGGTGACTGTAGTAAATAATACATAAATAGTAGAATATAATCTGTTTTTTGTTTTATGGGGTTTTTTAAGTTAAATGATTTTTCTCCATCATGAGGATAACTGGAACATGAGGATTACACAACTGAACAGCTATGGACACAGTCATGCTTCCGTGAAAACGAAGGAGTAAACATTGCTACCTTTCAGAGGAAAATACTCACGTTGTGTTTTGTAGGGTAACACAACATGAAAATACAGTGGGCCAGTTTCTGTGTATCCCATTGCATGTAATTTTGGGGGGGGTTCCAATATCAAAGTTAGTGAGACATTCTTTACACTATCTCCCAGTGGTGAGGAGACTGCGCCCCATCCTTGCTGATAATGACCTGGAACAATAATAGCTTCTTTCATCACCTTCTGTCTAGATTATTGCAAAGACAATGTGGGTGAGATAATATCTATTGGACCAACTTCTGTTGTGAGAGAAACAAAACTAGCTTTCAAGCTACACAGAGCCCTCGTGTAGCTTGAAAACTTATCTTGTCTCTCTCACCCACAGAAATTGGTCCAATACAAATATTTTCTCACCCATCTTATCTCTCTAATATCCTGGGACTGACACTGCTACAACAATACTACATCGATTAGTGCAATGCAGTCTCTGGGGGCTTGAGAGTATCAGACCTGAGAAAACTAAAGAGTGTGCAAAATACAGCAATACACTTAATCATCAACATACGTTACTAAGAGTACTTCACAAATCAGCTCCACCCCCATTCACTGGCTCCACATAGAGCACTGAATCAGTTTAAGGCCTTGGTCCTTATTTTCAAAGCATTAAATGATCTGTGCCCAGATTACTTAAAAACCCGTCTCATCCTTGAGAGCCCTTCAGAAACAATAGAGCTGTTGTCCTCCTGGGTGAAGCTCCTTAGAGGCTGAGTTCTCTTAGCGGCTGGTCCCAGACCATGGACCTCACTGTCAAAGAAATTAATACCTACCCAAAAACACATCGTATTCTGAGCTAAATGCTTACATCTCCTAAGACCAACAAATGGGGCTAGATCCACAAAGATACTCAGGTGCCTGACTGCCTCTTTAGGCAGAGACAGGTGCCTGCTGAAGGCACAGATCAATGGGGGTTATATACCTATGCTATAGCAACACAGTTAAGTTACAGCACTGCAGCTGTGTCATTGTAGCATCGTAGCGTAGATGCTTCCTTCATCAACAGAAAGGGTTTTTTTATTGATGAAGTTAATCCAGCTCTCCCAGAGTCAGCAGTTAGACTGATGGAAGAATTCTCCCATTGACCTAGCTTTGCCTTCACTGATCAACCTAACTACAGCACTCAGGGTACAAAACTTTTCACAACTGTGAGTGACACAGCTTGGTCCATCTAATTTTTAAGTGAAGACCAGGCCTAGGCACCTTTGTGAATCTGGGCCCTGGGCCCAACTCCTTTCCTCTGCTTTCGGCAGCTCTCTGTTCAAAGCCTACCTCTCCTCATGCATTGTATGGCAAGCCTGGGCACCTAACTCATGGCTCAGGATTTCACTAGAAAGCAGGGCACTCAGCAGTTGGACATGCCGTGCCTAAGTTTTTTAGAGGAGATGGAGAGGAGAACACATTTGTTTCCTAATTTGAGGCACAAGACACCCAGCAAATGAGGCATTACAGAGGACAGGAAGTCAGGTTATTGCTGTCTATCTAATCTGTCTATCAATCTAGGACCTGTCACTGGTATTTGATGCATATCTCATGAATATAGGTCAAGACACTATTGGCTAATAAATCATCTGCTCCCTTTGTGTGAGCATTTAACAAGATATGGTGACAGTGAGAGGGATGCAGCTGGTTCTTTTTATTTAAGGGAGGCTCCGCTTTCAAAAGCTTGTGAAGCTCGGCCTTAACTGGAAGGATTCGGAAAACTGAATCTTTAAAGAAGACACCTTTTCTGCAAAGTGTTCATTAGGCATTGGAGTGAAATAGATGTTGACAAAAACAAACAAAAATAAAGGGTCAGATTCTTCACTGCTCTGCTTTCTGCTCAGCACAGCAGTTATGGCTCCTTAAAACTGTGCCCATCCTTGGCACAAGTTAGTTCAGCCTGGGGTTTGTTCTTTTGGGATATTTTGAATTAAGGCAAAGATACAATAAAACATTAACATACTATATTACTTATACAGGATCAGGTATCAAAAGAACCCGTGTAAAGATACTAGCTTGCTGCCTGGGACACTCTCCTTCACGTTCAACCAAATTTCTAAATATTCGTCCTCTTTTTGGTGCTTCTCTTGTGTATGTACTTAGTGTGAAAGCTCTTCCATGACAAGGACTTTCCATATTTTACAATTCCATAGGAAGAGAAGTCCCATTTTTCCATTAATGTGCAATACAAAGTTTGCTGCTAACAATTAAAAAATAAATTGCAGTTGAAGATAGCTGGATAAGTACTCTAGCCATGCCTCCAATATGTCCTCTTGACAGGAGGGCATAGAAGACAGCTGTACCAGCTCAACAACCACTGGGGGCCACCCTATGCCAGAGATAGGGTCAATCTCCATCCCATTTGTCCCACTCACAAAGAAATGAAGTGAAGCAGAAAATCTGGCCTAAAGAGTTATAAACAGTCTAACTAAAAATCCTTCTCCTCCCAAGCTTTCAGTCTCATGTGATGGTCTTCCTTTGCTCATTCTGCAGTCACCATAGAGCCATTAGGGTGAACCAGATCTGAATGTCCATTTTTATAGTTACTTTGTATTTTATACATTTGGAAATGGTGGGAAAGAACACAAGTTTTACAGATACGTTTCTGGCTGAAAACAGTTTTCATGAATTTACACCAGCTGAATACATATGTCACTGGAGTTGGCAGATGATGAGGAATCTCACTACAGTCTTCTCCCAGGAGGTGACCTCCATCCTCCAGGAACACAGGGATTAGCTAAGCCAGTAGAGCATGTGCTTAATGCTGGTGTGGAGAATGGAAAGTCCTACACTGCGTTAGTGGAGTCCTGTTACAGACACAACGCTGACAACTGTAAAAAGAAAGAAGAAGAGGAACAGAGTGTGAGATGGACTGAAACATGTATTATAACATCACTACTAATGAACACTACCGTTAAGGTTTAAAAAGTCATTGCGTCCTGTACTTTTCTTTCAGTTCTTTATAACAGTGTCATTAATGTTGCATTTGGACTATAATTTTTACAAACTTGATTTGGTGAAAGATGAATTTTTTGAAAAGTTTAAACAACATTTATTTATCCGTCTCTGAAAATGTAAACATTAATATGTAAGGTTTTCAGATCTGGCATGTAGAGAGGCAGTGTGCTCCCCTTTCTGTGCTGCAGTTTTCTGATGGGGGCAAGACTCCCTCTTTTCTTCCTCCTTTGGGGAAGGGACTGTTTCTCACCATGTGCATGTACCGTTCCTAGCATGATGAGGTCTTGATCCTGGCTGAGGCCTTTAGATATTACTGTAATACAAATAGGTAAATAAATAATATCTTGGTTCAGTGAGAATAGTGACTGTAAGCAAATTTGAAATCAAATAACTAAGGACTCCTGAAAGTAGAAATGATCAGAGTGGGAGAAAGAGTAACTAGTTTGTCCTAACAGATTGTAGTCTGAGTAATCAATTTGCCTATGCTTATTTATCTATTTGTCTTAATAATTTGTAGCACATTCATGGTTTTTACATAATACCATTAAAAGATGTATTAGAAATTAGAATTAGAAAGTGCTGGTTACTTACATAGCCAAAAAATATCAATAAAAATGCTGCAGAAAAAAATATCAATAAAAACAGAAAAAAGTGAAGAGATGAAAAGACCATCTCTTAGATTAGCCAAGAACTAAACAAATTCACACTCAGATGGACCACAAATGGAATGAATTCTAGAGTTTGGGGGCCTCCTCTGAGGATATTCTACTTCCTACCACCAATACTACATATCATGAAACTGTCACCAGAAGAGTCTCAGTTAATCACTGCTATCACGGTGGTACATAGTATCTCAGTGGACATCCTTTGCTTCCTCAGCGTTTTCCCTTTGGGTGGTAGGGGACCTGGAGTAAACCAATCTGACTCCGGAGGGTTTTTCTCTTCACTCAGATTTTATTTTCCCTTATTTACATGGTGGGCCTCAGGATAGGCCCAAGAAGTTCTCTTGAGCAACACAAAAGAAATCCCCAAATTTACAGTGCAAACAGAAATACTTCCTCCTACCCCCTCTTCTGGGGTGTTAACCCACCATGCTCGTCCTAGTTGCCAGTGTTTCCCTAAGAAGCTGTTATCTTAGTTTCTTTCCCTATAGGGAGGGGAGACAGCCTTCCACCCAGGGGAAGCCTTTCCTTCCTGCTGCCACAGCCACTGCCCCTGCTGCAGCCTGTCTCTCATCTCTCCTCTCCCTTCTCTCACCAGAAGAAGGGTTTTTAAAGGTCACTGGCAGCCTTAACTCTCCTCAAATATCTCTAGTTAACCTGAGGTAACCTCTTTTCAGTTCGCAGGGAAGAGTGCCTTCACCATTCTAGGATTGATATATCTGCCCTCCACCACTCTCTTATATCTGACAGAACTGACTTTGTCAAAATAGGGAGAGACATCAGTTTCCAAAATGTGTAGAGCTTTAAAGAGTAAAACCAATACCTTGACCTGCACCCAGAAATAGAGTGGAACTAGCGCAATTCATGGAACACATACATCAATTAATGTTCAACAATAATTCCAAGAACAGGACATTGTATTAGGGTAGCCTAGAGACGACAAAGGCATGGATGACTGTGGTAAGGTCCAACAGTAGCTAAGGATGATGTTAAGCAGCATTTACTAAAGTTTTAACATTTAAAGTCAGATGATCTGGATAACTTGCACTCAAAAGTTTTTAAAAATTGATTGAGGAGCTCTCTCGACCACTGATGTTAATTTTTCAAGTCTTGGAAAATTGGAGATGTTCCTATGGAATGGAAGAAAACCTGTCGTGCTTACATTTTAGAAGGATAAATGGGATAAATAGGTAATTACAGGCTGGTTAGCCTGTTATCAATGCTGGGCAAAATAATGGCATGGCTGATATGGGACTCTACTCAATAAAGGGTTGAAAGATAGAAATTTAATTAATGAAAACCAACACAATTTCATGAAAAAACCAGGTCTCATCAAACAAATGACATAATTCTTTGAAAAGATTATGAGTGTGGTTGATAAAGGGAACTATGTTGATATAATCTGCTTAGACTTCTGTAAAGCATTTATCTTTGAAATGCTTACACTATACCAATGTAGCACATATTATGTTGATTAAAAACTAGCTAAATGATATACCTCAAAACATAGTTGTTAAAAGGGAATCATTATTAAATGGGAGCATTTCTTATGAGGTCCTACAGGGATCAGTTCTCGGCCCAATGCTCTTCAATATTTTTATCAATGATCTGCAGAGAAATACAAAATCATTTTTTTGTAAAGTTTGCAGATGAAACAAAGATTGGTGAGGTGAGAAGCGCTGACATGGTCGTGTCATGGATACAGAGAAATTTGGATCATACGGTATGCTGGGCAGTGTCACACATCTATTTTAACGGATAGCTGTAAGCCTGAGCTGTTGCATGGGCGTTATATGTAAATATGTGTGCAAAAAAAGCCGAAAGCAGGGGCTCGTGTTTCCATGCATTGTATTGCAGTGAGCAGTGTTGCTGTTTGTACGCATTCCCCAAAATCAGTGCACAGAGCTTTCCCCTGGCTGGAGGCACAACCATCTCTTTGTCACCCCACGTAGCTGTTACTCCCACCTTCTCTGATCAACTGTAGCATTCCAACTGTCACAGAACCTTTGGTCTCCAACGTTCCATCTGCTTTTCACAGGGGCCAGTAATGGCTGAACCTGGTGATATTATGAGCAAAAAGAACTCTCAGCCATGCTTGTAGCTATTTCCATCACCTCACCCTGATTCTACGGACAGAATGACAATCCTGAAAGATTTGTGTTGATTTGTGCATGTGACAAATGTTCTGTGTGTGTTTGAGGTTATTGTGTGTGCTGGTTGTGCTGTTGTGTGTGCATTGTGTTGGGCTGGGTGAGTTGTGTGGGTGGCAAATGAGGAGTGAATGCTCTGGTGAGAGGCTAGGTGTGTTTGGGGTTATTGTGTGTGCTGGTTGTGGTGTTGTGTGGGTGGTTTTGAAGAACTGTGGCTGTCAGGCCAAGTAATCCATCATCTGTAGAATAAGGGTGGTGATTTGTCTGATATCACTATTGTCTAGGACTCTTGACATGGCATAGATACATGCTTTACTGAAGCTGTATACCAGACAAGTGTAATTCATAAAGTCAAAATGGCAGAGAACTTAAAAACTGGATGGTAACAAACCACAAAACCCAGTGATGATTCACCTGGTGGTATTTTGAACACAAAGAGGCCTCAGCCATTCTTGTCATCACTCCAAACTGACTCTACAGATGTAATAAGCTTCAGAATGACACACACAGTGACATTCTTGGTATTTTATTATATATAGATACATCCAAATGCAAGGTCACAAATCTAGGAACCGTGAATGTAGGTGACTCTGGTAGGATGGAGGATTGTATCCTGGAAATCAGTGAAATTGAAAACAACTTATGTCCAGATTTTTAAAGGTATTTATGTGCTTAAAGATGCAGACAGGCACCTGGTAGGATTTTCAAAAGCATCTAGGGAGTTAGGTACCAACATGCTTTTTAAAATCCCACTAGGCACCTACCTGCATCTTTTGAGCACCTAACTACCTTTAAAATTCTGGCCCTTAGTGATCATCATAGATAACCAACTGAACATGAGCTCTCAGTGTGAAGTTGTGGCAAAAAGTGCTAATACATTACTAAGATATAATAACAGGGGCACACTGAGTGGTAGTAGAAAGGAGGTTTTACCATTGTACATGGCATTGGTGAGACCAGTATTGGAATACTGTGTCCAGTTCTGGTGTTGACACTTTAAAAAAGAGCTACAAGAATAATACGAGGTCTGGAAAATCTGTCTTACAGTGAAAGACTACCATAGCTCAATTTTATTTTGTTTATTGAATAGAAATTAGCGAGTCAATTTGAGCACAGTCAAAAATTAGTTACACAGGGAGAAAATACATGATAACATTCAACGACAGGAAGATTAAATGTCTGGAAGATAAAGCTAGCAAAATTCAAACTGGAAATAAAGTGGACATATTTAACAGTGAAGGAAATCACTGTTACTGGAGCAACATACTGAGGGGTGTGATAAATTCTTCATAACTTGGAGTCCTCAATGCAAATTCAGACTGGACGTCTTTCTTAATGGGTCCTTTAGCTGAACTGTAAGTTGCTGGATGAAATGCAGGGATCACTGGTGAAATGTTATGGTCTGTGTTATGCAGAGTGTCAGACTAGATGAGTGTGACATATGGGGGTATTTGATCATGAATATGGATCTATACCCCACAATATGTTTTATGTGTAGGATTTCTGAGGTGTTAGAATGTCAGGGGGAGCACAAAAGACAGTCTTGGTGCGCTCCACCACAGTCACAGGACCTGTGATTGAATACCATTACGGTTGAATGGGTCTAAGTGCCAAACAGGGCAACTATCACAGGGGCATTCTCCTAGATGGCCAAGCTGGCTGACTGAGAAAGAGCCTTTCTGGGGCAGAAGGAAGACTTCACACCTGAGCCCTATAACAAAGGCCAATGATCAGTGTGTTAACTGGGCTCAGTCTCACAAAGGAGGGTGGGGCTTTGAAAAAAGGTAGTTTTACTGAGATACTGGACAGATAGACTGGAACAGGTGCTCTGGAAGGCAAACTGAGGCCAGGCTGCTTCACTCTCAAGAGCTCCTTGGCTTCCTAAAAGAATGTAAATTGGGCCTGTTCTAGTCCAGTAACTGAAGAGGGAAGACAATCTAATTTCGTTTATAGCCAAGTGTAAGATTAGGTGAGTCCAAATATGCAAGTAGGCTGTCCATTGCTTTAAAATAATTTTCTCTAATGCTTTGTTCGGTTTGCCATTAAACATGCTTGTTTTAAGAAGGCTGTTATTCACTGTACTATTGGTTACAAGCTCCTGAGCGGAAGCAGGTGTCCAGTCAGACCTGCATGGTAAAAAGTACTTGACAATGAGGGGTGTTGTACCCAGGTTCTGGTCTAAGAGTAGGATGATGCAAAACCTCCCCCAAGACAGGTAAGGGCATGAGGCTTTACACCTGGGGGATGCACTCGGAGACACCCGAAAGAGGACAGATGTGTAATCAGCCTTGTATCTGTGATCGTAATGATAAACATTCTGGAATAAAATAATTGTTATTCTCAAAAAGAGTGTGCACATGGAGAAGTTATCGTAAAATAGCTGTAGCTATGCCAGGAAATGTCCTCATTTAGACAAGGCCTCAAGAGCCCAATGGCCCTGGAAACTGTGAGGGATCCCAGGCCCATGAGTCCCCCCACACCACTCTGGCCATGACTGCCACACAGCAGCTCATGTGAGTAACCAGGGAAGAGCTAGTTTGTAGAGGGCCCTGCACCTCCCTTTCTCCAGCCAAAGCTCTTGGTTGGGGGAAACATCCAGCCACCCGATTGGCTAGGGAGTACTATATAAACCAGGAAGTAACAACAGGAAGGTGCAAATAGAGGACTCCTTAGCTGACTGTGACTAGGGACCCCTCCTGCTTATCTGACTCCTGAGCCCTGCTACCCTGCCTACTCCTGGTTTCTGTCCTCCCATCCATAGACCCCCATTTACTCCCAGTTCCTGCTGTCCTGCTCTACTGCAGGCCCCTGCTCCTCAGCCTCCATCAGGGATCGCTGGCTCTGGCACTAGACATTATCTCTGGCTCTGACCCCTGACTTGGCACCAGACTCCATCTCTGGCTCCGACTTTCGGCCTGTAACTTGATGTTGTCTTTGGTTTTACCCTCTGCTCTGACCACTAGGCATGACTGCCCATTCCCTAATCACTGCAGAAACATGCTCTTGAACTTCCCAGCTCTGAGCTCATTGTCACCTCATTGCTAGAGTGGATTCAACCCCTCCGGCTTCCTCCTTGTAAACTGATAAGCTCCTCTGTGCAAATTGGCTTGGCAAGTCACAGAGGTATTGGGTGATACCGCACTTCAGTGAGTGCGTGCAGCATTTATGAATAATCCTTGTGATATAATAAGGTGACTGTGCTGAAGGATTTCAACAGGACAGGAGTCTCTTGTAGGGAGAGTGACTGATGTTTGGGAATGAAAGGGCAGCATGAGTCAGGCAAGGAAAGCAGGCTGGAGCACAGGAAATAGCTTGCCTTTAACAAGAGAAGAGGGAGAAAGCAATAGAAACTTCCAATAATATTTTGAAGCCAGCCATCTCACTCATCCTAGTGCCAGGCACCAGTGAACCCACAGGAAAGAGCAGATGGCTTATTTGGAAAGACTTAAAGCAACTTTTGTCTTGTGTGTTATTTTCTGTCTGTGTTCCTCGGACTTCAAAGTAGTTAGAGACCCTTTTTTTAGATTTGGTGTTGGGAGAGCTGTAAAGCAAATGCCAGTTTGGAAAACAATAATGTTTCTTTCTAAATTCTAATGATCATACACTTTGTCAGTTCCAGCGACTGTTCCAGTCATTTCCTTTTGGTTCAGCCATTTCACATACACATAATAAATCTGCAGTCATGTGGATGTATAATAGCCATTTCCTCTCTCCCCCTCTCTTTTTCCACCCTTGAGCGGGTCTACTGCTTTTTTGGAGAGTGAGGCTTGAAAGACTTTGGTGAAACATCGATTCACCTTCTATGTGGAGAGGGGGATGTATAGTTTGGATGCCTCCATCTCAGTGGAAGAGAAACCAATCTTCTAGGACAGTGTTTCTCTACAACCAGTCTGTGGACTGATGCCAGTCTGTGGCAGCCATCTTGCTGGTCCCTGAGATTTCCAATGCACAAAATATTAATATTTAAAATGTAAAGGTTTTTGTACTTACATTTTACATCGCTGTGTTCATTCAATTATTTCTAAGCATTTAAAAATAATAAATGATAAATAAATCGACTGAGTTGACATTGGTTGCCAGATACTGAGAAGCGAAGCACGTTTGTGCATATTTGTTGGAAGGAAGTAGTTAACAGAAAGTAGTGAGCAAAATTTAAGTTCTAGTGAATTTTTTACTTAGCTAAACCAGACAATGTCATTGTCAAAGCAGTTACCTCTGGATTGATTTTTCAGAACTAATAGAAGTTCAGAAAAACATAAATAGAGATGTGAGTGACTCCGAATGTGATAAGGAAGAAGGGGTTAGAAATGAAAAGGAAATGTACATCCTTCAATCGAAAATACGATCTGTCTTATATTAAGTATGGGTTTGTGGCCAGTGAGGATATAGAATGCCTGAAAACTCTCTGTGCTGTATGTGGCATGACTCTGAGCAATGATCCTATGAAACCTTCAAAAATTATTCCACGTCTTGAAACCTAACATCCAAATTTAAAAGAAAAGCCAGTGGAATTCTTCCAATGGAAGTGACAGAGCAAAAGAAACTACTGCACATTGCAAATTAAGGTATGTTAAAAGCATCATACCTGTTGTCCCTACGCGTAGTAAATTTCCACTTACAGCTGGTGAAGATCTAGTCATGCCTTCAATAATAGATGCCTGTTGTGAAATCTTGGGTGATGCAGTTGCCAAAAATGTGATTTGCATTTCACTGTCAAATGATACTGCCTCATGTCGAATCACTGATATTGCAAAAGATATTGAAGCTCAATTGTTAGAAAGGGTGAGCACATCCAGCTGATTTGCAATTCAGTTGGATGAGTCAATGGACATTTCTAACACAACGGTTCTTATTGTGTGCGCTATGCCTATGAAGCCACATTTCACAAAGATCTACTCCGCTGTGAAGAACTGCCACAAAACACAACAGGTGCTGAAATCTCCTAGGTCTTAAATGAATATGTGACAGGACATGGACTTCAGAGGGACTGCTGTGTTGGGATTTGCATTGATAGAGCAGCCACAATGACAGGCAGAAATTCAGGTGTAATGGTGAGTGATGGAAGTTGCACCAACTGCTCAAGCAACACACTGCTTTATTCGTCAAGAGATCTTGGCAGCCAAGGAATCATCTCCAGAGCTTAATGATGTCCTCGGTATAGTTGATAAAACTGAATTTTGTCGAAGCAAATTGACTCAATTTTTGTGTCTTCGCTACAATGTGTGAAGAAACGGGGTCCGAACACAATCACTTACTCTTACACACTGAAGTGCGGTGGTTATCCAAGGCAAAGTATTAAACCGCGTGTATGAACTGCAGCATGAACTTGCATATATGTATGGCAGCATACTTTCAGGATTTACAATGGCTCGCCAAACTTGCATATTTGGCAGATATAATTGATTACTTCAATCAGTTCGATCTCTCTAAGCAGGGCAGCCAGCCTTCCCTCTCCAGGCTCCTGGGATTGAGTGCCCCTGCTCTGCTTGGCAGCTCCTTTTATACAGGACTCCCAGGCCCTGATTGGCTATCCCGCAGCTCCCTGCCATTGGCTGCTTCTGCAATGGCCCTCTTAACCCCTTCCTGGCCAGTACAGGGCAGATACCCTGCCACAGGAAGTGTATTGATTGTCTTTGTACTGACTAAGAAGTTCATGATCTTTAAAAAAAAAAAAGCTCCAAGTCCAAAGAGAGTTGGGTGCAACTGTTATGACATGTTCCCATTGTTTGCATTTTTGGCTATTGATGACAGTAAAGATGTGAATCTGCCTCTCCTATGTGAAATATTACATCTCATTTTAAATCAATTCCCCAAAAGTTTCAGGACTATTTCCCATCAGATGCTGATCCATCGAAAGGAAAACAAAGGGTTTGTGATCCATTTTCCTTTCTAGAAACTGAGACCTCTCTGTCACCATCATTGGAGGACAAGTTGCTGGAACTGTCAAGTGATGAGGGCCTGAATTTACAGTATCATGAAGTGATTCTACCTGTTTTCTGGATCAAAGTCAGAAGTGATTAGCAATAACTCAGTGAACTCTCTGTGAAAACTTTGCTCCTGTCCCATTCCACATGCCTCTGTGATACTGGATTTTTAGCGATGACTGCAACGAAAACAAAATACCACAACCAGCTTAGCATTGGAAAGATGTTCCACTTGTCCTTCTCAAACATTCATCCCTGGATTGAAAGACTTGTGGCTACAAGACAGGCACAAACATTTCGTTAACAGTATGGTGAGTGAATCCAGCTGATTTTTAAAAAAAATATTTTTTAAACTGAGTCAATTGAATTCTCTCTAATGTACAAAATGAGGTATACAGTTGTAGACAAAATTATTAGTACCCTTCATTTGAAACAATGTTTAAAAATCAGGTTAAAATATTCATATCAAGTAAAAAATGCCTTACATGCAGATAGTGCAAAAAAGAAATGCCTGAAAAAACAGCAAGAAATACCAGTGAAGCGCTGTTCTTTTCTTTTTCTCTCTCTCTCTCAAGTGGTCCATGATAACTTAGGAAGGCATCAAGCTGGTCTCTGGTATCAAAAAGGTTGCAAAATACTGTTTTAGGGGACAGACTGTCTAGAGTAATTAGGAGGGCGATAAACTAAAAACAAAAGGTGAGGGTGAAAAGATGGAACAAATAAGCACTTGTGTAGTAGCCAAAAATAAAGCTATAGAGAACAAAAGTAATCAAAGAACCAAAGGGCATGAAGAGAAGAAATTCTTTAATTGCCTGTGTAATAAACAAGAAGAAATGGAATTGCTCATTTATTAGCATAAATTCAACCTAGTTGGTGTTACTGAAACCTGATGAGAAGATTTAGTTGGGTTTGGTCCTATTTTGAACAGGGGGTTGGACTAGATGACCTCCTGAGGTCCCTTCCATCCCTAATATTCTATGATTCTATTATATGCATGATTGGAATGTTAAAATAACTGATAAGCTATTTAGGAAGGATCGAATAGGCAAAAGGTGCGGGGAATGACACGCTATGTCAAAAATGACATTACTTACTTTCAAGTCATTGACAACTTGGAAGAAGATGATCTTGATTATTTATGATCAGTATTCTAACAGATAAAGCACAAGCTGACGTGTTAGTTAATGTCTGCTACAGACCACATACTAGAGAACAGGATGAATGGCTCCTTAAGTGCCTATTTCAGTGTTGGAAAAAACCCTGTATTATAATCAGGGAATTCATTCTGAGTGATTTATGCTGGAATCAGACTGCCAGAACTAAAACATTCTTGGAATTTCTAAAAATTACAGATGACTATTTCCTAATTCAAAAAGTGTTGCATCCAACGTGGGAAAATTTTGACGTGTTGACAGACAAAGAGGAATTGATCACAGAATGGTAGCATAGCTATAAGTGTTTATGATTTGATTCCATTTGCTATGTTCAAACAAAATAAAGTCCAGATCAATAATATATGTACTTGATGCTTTAAAAGAGCCAATTTCACAAAGCTGAAAACAATTATGAACCAAATCAGCTGGGGAAAGAATTTAAACAGAAAAATGTGAGTGATAATTGGGAACTGTTTCAGATCATTTTGCTAGATGCCCAAAAAGCCACAGTATCACACTGAGGAAGAAGGCCATACTGGTTAAAAAAACAACCTGGCTTAGATGAGATGTGAAAGCAGCTCTCTCTCTCTTATATATATATATATATATATATATATATATATATATATATATATATATATATATATATATATATATATATATATGAAAGAAAGGGGAAGTAAACAATAATGATACAAATCAGAAGCTAGCAATTGTAGAAAACTGATAAAGGAAGCAAAAGGCACAGGCACAATCTATGTTAAGGACAATAATAAGGAGTTTTTAAGTACATTAGGAATAAAAGGGATTCTAATAATGGTAATGATCCATTAATAATAGATGGAAATGATAGAATTGTCAGTAATAATGAAGAAAAGGCAGAAGTACTCAATAAATATTTATTTTGTCTATTTGGGAAAATGACAGATTATATAGTCATATCATATAATGGTAAATAAATTATTTCCATTCCAACAGAAAGTGAGGAGGATTTTGAACACCAGCTACTAAAGCTGAATATTTTTAAATCAGCAGGTACAGGTAATTTGCATCCATGAGATTTAAAAGAGCTGGCTGATGAGCTCCCTGGACCATTAATGTTGCTTTTCATTGATTCTTTGAATACTGGGGAGGTTCCAGAGGACTGGAAAACAGCCAATGTTGTGCCAATATTTAAAAAGGGATAAACAGAATAACCTAGGTAATTATAGGCCTGCCAGTCTCACATTGATCCCAAGGAAAACAATGAAATGGCTGTTATGGGACTTGATTAATAAATAATTAATTAATATAATTGATGCCAATGAACATGGATTTAAGGAAAATAGATTATAGCTAACTAACTTTATCTTTTTTAAATATGATTACAAGTTTGGTTGATGAAGGTAATAGTGCTGATAATGTGGAAGAAAACAAGTTTTTAGATGACGCAAAGATTGGTAGAATGGTAAATAATGAAGGGTACAAGTCACTAATAAAAAGCAATATGATTGCTTGGTTATCTGGGTGCAAGCAAACGATATGTGTATTAATCCAGCTGAAACAAAGTCATATATTTGAGAACAAAAATTATAAACCATACTAGATTTTCACAATGATCTCTTCTCTGAATCTAGGGTACTATAGGGTTCAGTTTTGCCTCCCTCCTGTTCAATATGTACAAAAGGCCATTACTTGGGTTAGTGAGTAACTGTGGACAGTGCCTTCAGTGTGTTGATGGCATCCAGGTCCATGTCTTTATTTAATTTAACCTGGCTAGAGAAACGGTGTCATTTACCCAATGCCTGGAAAGCTGGCTGAGGGCAAGTTGGCAGAGGCCTAACCCAGAAAGGTTAGAAGTACTGTTGGAAAAAGCAACCAGAAGAAAAAGCTGAAGTTATGTCCAGTGCCAGGCTGAGGGAGTGTACCTGCCATTTTGTAAACAGTTTTGGTGTTTAGGGAGTCATGATAGCTCCTAATCTGCTCCTGGATGTACCATGAATAGCTGTGGCCAGGGCCGCTCTCTCCCATGTACTGTTGGCAAGAAGACCTTTTCTTTCATATGTGAACTTTTCTTTGACTCCCCATACCTCTGCACCTCAGGTTTAGACCATTGTTGTGTTAATTACATCGGGTGACATCAGAAGACTATTTAGAAATGCAGATTAGTGCTAAACGTTTCTGTCCATTTATTAAGTACTTTTCATTCAGAGATACATTAGCTGCACTGGCTGCTTGTTAGGTCCATGTGGAATGAAAGGTTATGTTTAGACCTTTAATGCCCTAAGTGGTTTAAGACTTTGTTGCTTGAGAGACATCCCTTTCCTCTTGTGAGACTGTTGCACTTTAGATCAGCAGAGGTGCTTGTTGTAGGTGTCCCTGGGTTTAAAAAAGGGGGTAGGGCTGTTGGAAAGACTTTTTCTATAATCGGTCCTTGACTCTGGAATTTATTTGCCATTCATCTGAAATAGCAGGAACATGTATCGGCACTTGGCATTTTAAATGGACCAACTTTAAATCAAATAAGGACAAACGTGCACCCATAACTGCCTAAGAAGCAATGTACCAGGATCTAAACCTAAAGTCAAGGTAGGCACCACTTCCCTCTGCTCCACCCTGTCTCCTGAAAAGGCAGCCTTGTGCAGATATACTCAGATCAAATTGCACGAGAAGGCTGAGTTTAATTCCCTACAGGAGTTTTATGTTACAAAGAATATTTTGAGACCTAAATTCATGTTGACATCAGCAGGGTAATTCAGTTAGCTGTAGTCTGTACTGGTGTGGAGTCATTAGACTTTCAGGAAGGGAAAGAAGCTCTTTGCCTGGTAACCTGACACTAAGAGCCATAGGTTCATAGATTATATGAATCTATGAAAATTTGGCCCCAAGTTTTTGATTACCAGGAAACCCTAAGGGCCAAATTTTCATAGATTCAACCTGCCCGCTAAATTTGTGCCTACATTTTCACAAACTCAGCATTTGGAGTGTGCTATTTTCCATGCTCTATAACTTGGTTTTGCCTGAACAGACATGGCATTTGTGTATTCAGATCAGCAGTCTTCAAGCATATATTATATAGTTTGCACACACAAATCTGAATTTTACGGTATGCAAGTCTTGTGTTCCTAAAACATCACACCCAAAACTTGCACATGCTGGAGACTGTTGAATGAAAATTCAGAAGCCATTTTTAAAATGTCCCCCTCTGTTTAGTATCTGCTACAGGTCAGCCACATAGTGGGTCGTCAGTCATGGGTGGGCCCCAGGCACGATAGTAATCAAACACAAAGCAATTGAAATACATTATGAATTAAGTGCTGTTCATCTGGGCAGTGGCCCATGAACTGTGATTTCATCCAGGTAAAAAAACTTCTCCTGGAATCCCAGCTGTAGATGCTATTAACTTCACTCACATTTTGGTTTTTACAGGAGCCAGGAATTTTTCACAGGGGAAGTGGGTGGGACTGTGCTGAAGGGCCAGGATCACAGAAGGCTGCACCCCATAAGTACTGGCCACCTGCTAGACAGAGCTCCATCCTGACCCCAGCCCTTCAGCATAGCCCCATCTGCTTCACAGGGCCATGCTTCAGGGCCGAGGAGAGGAGGGGGCTCTGTCTGGCAGAGGCAGTGGATGGGGCTCTGTGCAGGCGGTCTGGGCTGCCAGGACCCAGCTTCTGAATCCTTCCAAGAAGAGTCTTAAACCCACTGAACAGGAGTCTGTACCTTTGGGATTTGATAATCTCATAGACTCATAGACTCTGAGGTCAGCAGGGACCAATATGATCATCTAGTTTGACCTCCTGAACGACACAGGCCACAGCACCTCACCCATCCACACCTGTAATAGACCCCTAACCTATGACTGAGTTATTACAGTCCTCAAATCATGGTTTAAAGACTTTAAAGTACAGAGAATCCACCAGCAAGCGAGCCATGCCCCATGCTACAGAGGAAGGCAAAAAAACCCCAGAGTCTTTGCCAATCTGCCTGGGGGAAAATTCCTTCCCGACCCCAATTATGGCGATCAGTTAAACCCTGAGCATGTGGGCAAGATTCACCAGCCAGACACCCAAGAATTAATTCTCTGTAATAACTCAGAACCCACCCCATCAAACATCCCATCACAGGCCATTGGCATATCTACTACCAGTAGTCAAAGATCAGTCAATTGCCAAACTAGGCTGTCCCATCATACCATCTCCTCCATAAATTTATCAAACTCAGTTTTGAAGCCAGCTAGGTCTTTTCCGCCCACTGCTCCCCTTGGAAGACTATTCCAGAACTTCACTCCTCTGACGGTTAGAAACCTGCATCTAATTTCAAATCTAAACTTCCTGATGGCTAGTTTATATTCATTACTTCGTGTGTCCATATCAGCGCTGAACTTAAATAATTCCTCTCCGTACCTGGTATTTATCTCTCTGATGTGTTTATAGAGAGCAATCATATCTCCCCTTAACCTTCTTTTGGTTATGCTAAACAAGCCAAGCTCTTTGAGTGTCTTCTCATAAGGCAGGATTTTCATTCCACGGATCATCCGAGTAGCCCTTCTCTGCACCTGTTCCAGTTTGAATTCATCTTACTTAAACATGGAGGACCAAAACTGCATATAGTATTCCAGATGAGGTCTCACCAGCGCCTTGTATAACAGTACTAACACCTCCTTATCTCTACTGGAAATACCTCATCTGATGCATCCAAGGACTGCATTAGCTTTTTTCATGGCCACATCACACTGGTGGCTCATAGTCATCCTGTGACCAACCAATATGAGTAGCTGCCTTTATAGGGCCCCTAATTAGGGAAGCCCCACCCTCTAATTAGGATCAGTTGATCTCAGTACACCAACCAGTGCCAGCCCCTGCAAACTGAAGGGGGAAAAACCCCAAAACAAAACAAAAACAAAGACACACAACTCAGTCAAACACACCCACTGCTCCTAAGGCTCACTCAAACTCTCCTGTTTTCAGCTCTGTTTGCTGGCTCCTGTCCTGCCAAATCTGCTGGACAAACTAACCTCAAGATGTGCAGATGTCCACATCTGGATGAGATGTGAAGATGATGGTTCATCTGAATTTGTTGTTAAACGTTAATTCTTGTTAAACATAATTTACACAGAAAAAAGTGGGGCAGATGTGAGGTGCACAGAAGAAGGGAAAAATTAATGCAAGAAAGAAAAGAGTTCTTTTCCCATGGGGCAGAGAGGTTCAAAGAATATTTTGAAGATGGTAGGAACTGCAGCAGAGAAAACTGTGTTGTGGGACCAAGTGAAGTCTGGTGTTACATAACTTGATGGAGTGGAGAGGCTGTGTCTTGAGTTAGGGATCTTTGTGGTCAACTTGGCGAAGTCCATGGACAGTTTTGAAACTGATTATGAACTGGATCTTGAAATAAATAGAGAAACAAATGTAGTTTTCTGGGAATGGGGTTATGCAGTCACAATTCTCTGTATGTGTGACTAGATAGGCATGACATTCTGCATGAGTTGGTGTTTGGATTCCTGGGATTTGGGGATGCCAGAAAGAAGGAAGTTGTGATAGACAAGGTGAAAGAAGACAAAGGTGGGATGAGGATTTCAACAGAGGTGGAGATGAATCAGTGAAAAAAAGAAGTAGAAAATGAGAAGAACAATGCAGGACTAGAACAAGCAGGACAGGAAATTGGTCATTTAGGATACACCACCCTGAACTTAACAGAGGATCTCTATAGCTACTCCAGAGGAGATCCTGGTTTGCTTGATTCCAGAATGTTCTTGTTAACATGCTATGGGAGAAAAAAGTAGCATCACTCCTGTATGCATGGAGTAAGGGTGGCACATTTCATTGCCCAGAGCTGATGCACAGACAAAACTCTCCAGATTTCTTTTGGGCCAGCACAGTATTTGTTATTCATAGAGAGGTGTCTATAGGGTCAGTTGTAGCAATCTCAGTGTCCTGACACTTGTGCCCATAGTGCTAATGAAAAGATGTTTCAGGGTTTGATTGGCAAGTGACATCACTGGGTGGTGGTGATATGCAGATTTTCTACCAAGCCAATGCTATGATACCTGGTAGGAGAGCAAGCTGTTCAGGGCAGATCAACTGGTTAGATGGCTGAGTTCCAACATTCTGAATTTTACAGAAGGGAATAGGTTGAGGTTCCTCAGATTTGACCAGACATTTTTTAATACAAGTGGGAAAGCAGGTAGTTTCTGTAGCTAGCAGCATGCTGGCCTTTGCATTTTACCTACAGCTATGATAGATATCTATCCAGAGCAAGCTCACATCAGTGAATAGAATGACAGCAGAGAGTAGTTTGGAAATGTCTGATGTGCGCTAGCAATGCAATGATACGTTAGCCCATCCTCACCACATTGAGAATCAAGGGCACTCCATGGCCAACGCAGTTACAAGAGTTATTGGTCTGGGTAATTGAAATAACAGATTTGACTTACACTGGCTGGTTGTAAGTCCTGGGTGTATTCTCCTGATCTTCCCAGCCTAGTGCGGAGAAGCTGCAGAGAGAAAATGATTTTGAATGCCACAGCATTGAAGCCACTGAGAACGGCAGTGGCCTTTTCCGTCACGTGCACACTGAGCCCCCCGTTCTTTCATCTCATGTACTGATGCCTAGTGAAATCTTATAGATTGCCAATCGTGACAATCAGATGTTATCAAAGGACTGCACAGAGGGTTAATAATAGTCATTTGTGGATGCCTGACTCTATCATTCTGTCAATTAGTGGGTCCCAGGTCAATGTATCCTGCAGGGCATCTGAGCTACAAAGGGTAAGAAGTCCCATGCACAGGGCCACCAGTAGTGCCCAGTGCACTCGCCAACCTGCTGGCCTTCCTCCTTGCTGTCTATTAATGTTTGTGAAGGTTACATGTCCCATGTCAGGAGGGAAATGGACCCCTGAGTCTGTTCTTTCCTTCTAACGGGGCTTAGGCCATCTGAGGTTTCTCTTTGAGGCGGTGCTCAGCTGTGACCCTACATCATTCTCTTCTGCTCTGCCCCCTTCTGATGCGATTCAAGGCCTCCCGTCCCCCAGGTGTGGTGTTCCAATGCTCCTGTGCAAAGCTGCAGCCTGTTTAAATCAATTCTGACACCCAGCACCTCTCTGTTTTCTCAGCCTGCCTACTCCAAATATTTCCCTGAAGCCTTGACAAACCGTGTATTCACAGGGCAGCTCCAGAGTAACAAGTTTTCATTTTTGAGGCCGTTGGATGGGGAGCTTTGTGGTGTGGCAGCCTGCCAAAGAGTGATCATTTAGCCAGGAGCGCTCACTATTGGGTAGTTAATTTGACATGCAGAACAGAGTGGTTAGGCTCTCTCCAAAGGCCAGTCAGACACTTGTAGGTTCCCGGTACTAAATTGTACCTGACGTTTAACTCCAAGCTTTAAGGCACTTGAGTATAAAACTTGACTTCAGCGAGACTGATCAGCCACACAGCCATTCATTCACTTTGACACAATCAATTTTCTCCAGTGGATTGTGTGACCATTAGCTGCTCTAAAGAGATGTGTGAGTCTCAGAAAGCTTTCCACAACCTCTGCAGTACACAGTCAGCAACAAAGATGAAAAATTAGTGCTGGCAAATAGAGTTCCCCTTGATGCATGCCATAAATATGAGCTTAGGAAGAGCAGGACCTCCTTATGTGTAACAATTTGAGGGTCTGAATGCATCGCTTTTATGCTAATTATAGCATTACTAGGAAGGAGCCAACCTGTTTGAAACATTAATTTCTCCCTCTCCCCTCCCCATAGTGTCTGCGGGTTGTTGAGACTGGGACTGAGAGGCTATGCCTGCATTGGAGCTGGGAGGTGTGCTGCCCAACTCACGTAGATGTACTTGCGCTAGCTCTGCTCAAGCTAGTGCGCTAAAAATAGCATTGTAGCCGGGGCAGCACAGGTGGTAGCTCAGCTGCCCAAGGACATACCTGCCTGGACCCCCCCAGATACATACCCACGTGGCTAGCCCAAGTTGCTGCCTGTGTTACCCCGGCTATGCTGCTGTTTGTAGCGCAGAGCTAGTAAGAGTATAGCGCCATGAGCTGGGCATCACACCTCCCAGCTCAAATGCCGGCATAGCCAAAGGTGTGATGTGAGCACACATTCACTAACAAATGCAAACGTTATAAAAGTCTAGTGTTGCCAAAACACACTGCCTATAACACATGCTGAATTGGTTGCATTACAACCTAAGTTCCCTTCTGTACTCTAAAATAGTCAGACACATTTTTTTTTCTTATGAGTCCCAGGTGGCGCCTAGATACTTTGCCAAGACACTTTGAGAAAGATTATTCGTGCGGTTTTTGTATCAGTGACAAGAACCAGAAGTGGTGGAAATGTGGAAAGCCCATCTGTGGGGAAAGTCCATTCAGTGCTGCAGATTTTGAGGAGTCTACAGAGTCCGGATAAGCTTTGGATTGAGCTTTCGGATACGTATCCAAATGGATCCTGTACTCAGAACCTTTTGAGGTTCCCCCATCACTGATGATTTGCACATTTTCAGGTGAGATTAGCCTCTGTGAATGATAACTCAGGGCCAATCAGACTGCTGCGCTGACCTTACAGTCAAGCCTCTGTCTCTGTAGCTAAAAAGGACGTTGTATCTATTGGATTCTGCCACTTGAAGAAGTGGGGAAAAACATATTACTATAAATAAAATAAATTTTGTATTATTTCAATTGCTATTGATCTTTCTTATTTCAATTCTCTCTCCAAAATGTGTGTAATGCCTTCCGGGCCTTTGCATCACTATTATTATTATTATCCTTGTTAGGCACTCAGATACTATGAAGGCAGCTATAGCAAGAGGCACCTGAACTACAGCTCCTACGAGGGACCGTAGCTTCCCATAGACACAGATTAATGTTGGGTTTACCACAAGTGAAACACTTTGAACTGAAACATTTCGGCCTGCCAAACTGAATCAGAGTTGAACCAACCCTAAATACTTCCTCTGAATTTTCCCAATGAAAAATTGAAGGAAAAAAAAGGCAAAAAAAATCAATATTTTCCCACAAACAAATTCAATGTTGCTGTAACTGCAGTTTCAGATGAACAAACACTTTGCTAAAAAATGCTTAACTGACTCCTTTTAGCTCTTTGTGTGTGTGTGTGGAGGGGAAAGCCTGAAACTTGCCAGGCGTGGTCTCAACCAAATGGTGAACTCCTGTGAGAAAGACTAAGGAAAATCCCTTCAGCCGTGTATGAGTTGAGGGACCATAAAGCCTGTCTGCGCTGCAAAATCTTGCTAAAAAGCGACTTTCAAAGAAGGTAAGGGAATGTCAAGGTTGGGGTGAGAGGGGAAGGCTGCAGCACTTTTATTTTCCAAGTGTCAGCCTGACAGCTCAGTGACTCAGACCAACGAGTTACCCACAGAACAGGCACAGCTCAGCGGCAGTGTATTTAGTGATTCTGAATATTTTACTACACTTTGACTCCTGTTGTTTTTCAGGTCTGCTCTCTGAGGAGCTGTCTCCTGCATTCATGGGCTCCTGCTTCAATGCTACCCCAGCATGCACTGTGCTGGTGACGTCACAGTTCCTGTGGAACACTGGAGCTGACCTTTAGGGATCAGGTCAGTGCTGCGTTGTGCCATATTTTAGGTCTGAAAAATAAGGCGGTGACTATATACATAGCAGCTCTGAGCTGGTATCTCTCACTGTCACAGGGCTGCTGCCTCTAGAGCCTGTTCCTTCCCCCTGCCTCCATTCTTTGGACTCCCTCCTTCAGCTCTCTCTGTCCTTTCATGGCAGACACTCCCCTCAGCCCTAGTTCTTTCCATCCACCCACCAACTCTAAGCAGAAATGGCTCCAACCCATGCATTGGAGAGCCACAGTGGGCCCTTCTCTGTTTGGAGACACAGCTGTGCTGTGTGTCATACATGAGGGGCCAATTGCAAGCGGAAAACAAATATGGGAGAAAGGGGAACATGGTTCAAGTTTGGAAGCACCAGCCCTGCTCTTCTCATGGTAATGCAATGCTCTGGTTGTAGCACTGAAAAATACTAGAATGGATCTACTATGCATATAGTTTTTCCTTTGACACGTTCTCTTAAGACTTGATCCAAATCTCATTTAAGTCAATGGAAGTATTTCTGTCGGCTTTAAGGGGATTTGGGTGGGCCATTGTATCTTATGGTGCACGAAAGAAAAGGATAACATAATTAGAAAGGGGGCAGTGGAGGGGAAAAAGGATTTCCCTGTGTCCTAAAGAAATGTTTGCACGGGCTCTAGGATTCTCTGCTGACTTTTAATGATGAGGCGAATGCATGCTAGGAGACACACCAGATGGAAGCTGGGGAGTCTGCACTGTGCTGAAATGGGCCTTTTCCTGCTTCGTTGGAGGCATTCAACACCTACTCTTAAAGCTGTAGATTTTGTTCCAAACACATTTGCAAATCACCTCTCTGGCAGGTTAATTGTGGCTGGCAGATATAGGGAGGGAGACAAGTTAGCGAGGGATGGGTTTCTGCTGTCTATCTCTGCACTTCTGAAGCTCTACATTTCTTCTACATACTCCTACAAAATTATAAAGAATTGGGGGAAGAATGGGCAAGAGCTGGCCATTGGGATGGTTACTGGAATAGGTATCAGAATGAACTTACTGTATATTTTTCGATAAAATACTACAGACGCTGAACATTGTGTGGTTGCCTTTGTCAGTGTCTTCCATGAGCTAGCCGCCTACCGCTTTCCTTTCCCCCATGATTAGTGTAACCAAAATGTGAATGTTATCACCTTAGCCCCCCAGTGCACAGGGCATGGGGGAGACACGCAGTTGAGTAAAAAGCAGCTGTGATTGCTGCCATAAATCAGAAGGATTTTAGAATCTGATGACAAACCTAATTCCTGTCAGAAAAGAGCAGAGCTGACCCCTCCCAAAGTGTCATCGAAACCGGGCCATAAAAATCACAGCTGTCACCAAAACATGTCTAGCCTCTGGGGAACATGCCATCTTGGGGACTCATCTGCTCTGTGCATGGCCAAATTCCGAGCCCTCAGGCACATTCCACTTGACATTTTGTCACATCTATTGCTGGTGCATCTGTTCAGGGGCATTAACTCTTCTTAAATCACTTTATCCCCTTTTTGCTCTGAAAAAACAAGGCTACAGGAGATGGCGAATGCTGAGCTGGGGCGATAGCAGGAAATATCGTCCATATGCTTAAGCACAGGCTGCAGGCAGCTCTGGGTGTAACTAATCCCTCTAGGCCACTTGATAACAGTAATAAGGTCAAAAATCAGATCTTGATTCCCCATAAATATTATAAAGACATGATTCTCATTCATAGTCATACTTAATTATATGAAACCTTCCCCGTCCATACTCCTGGCCCCAGTGCACTGACAAACTCCTATTTTCAAAGAGGAAGGATCACAATGCATGAGTTTAAAGCTGGACTACACATATGCCCACTGGGTTGGTAGGCATAAGTGCAGCTAGAGAATGAACAAGCTTGTGAAACAGTTGAAACTCAATTCTCAAGCCTGTTAATGGAATAAAGTCCTAACTTAGCTCAAAGAAAATGAATTAAATGAGAATTCCTGTGTGCTTCCTGTTTACAAGGTAATAACCCAGCCCTTGACTAAATCAACCTGTAAGCCAAAGAACAAGGAAATAAATAACAGCTAATATTTATTAACAGAAATTAATTAATAGCAAATAAACTCTAATACTCAAAGCGGATGCATTTATCAGGCTTAGATATGGTTATTATTAGAAGTGAGTGAATAGTTTGTTCTGTAATAATTCATCTGGTGTATTTAGCTTCTCTTCCAGTTTGGGAATTGCCCACAGTTAACTTGTGATTTTTCCTATCATACAAGACTATTCACTGATTAGTTTCAGTAACCAATTCTCAATCTGTAGGTAGCTTGTGAACAGTTTGTAGCACAAATATTGTGTATTGAAAATTCCAGTTCCAACTGTTAATTTTGATTTGCGATATGAGTCATGTGGCATTGCATCTGTGCTTTGATTAGATGAGCATAATTCTAGTCAATACTCAGGCTTACAAATTCAAACCGTGCTTTCTGCAAATACTGGGAAAACTCATTGCTCCTCCAAACGGTCCAGCCAGTAGCCTTCTTTGCTAACGTATTAACAGAGAGTTACATAAGGGACATAAATGCAGGTAAGGAAAATTTCATTTTTCTTATTTCAGTGAATAAATGTGGAAAACGTTACAAGGTATTTGCAAAACTCATGTCATTATTACTGACATTTATATTTCTTTTCCTTCTTCCCCTCGCTCATTCAAACCTTTCCATCCCTCCCACTCCAAAACATCTTCACTTCCTTACAGCAGAGGCAGGCTCACAGATCAAGAATAACAAGAATTGCCGTGCAATGCTTCAACTCACGTTGAAATCTGAATTTGGACATCGCTTATTCTCCCAGTTCTGTTGTGTTATTAAATATCAGGGAGATGGAGGGATGAGGATGTGTGTCTGAATGGAGGCTGAAAGCCTTCCTGAGATCAGCCAATTAGAGGAACTTTTAAAAATGTCAGTCCGGTATGCCCTAGCTGCTTTGCACTGCTCCAGCAAATCACAGTAGTCTGAGTTAACAGATGCAAAGTAGTTGAAACAAACCAGTGAATTTCATCTGCCAGTTTTCCTCACTGCTGCCTACAAACTACTCTGAGTGGTACCCCCATATGCCCAGTCTCCCATATTTAATTTTTATTAAAGCACCTTCCCAATAAATTATATGATTATAGATTAGCAGTTATGAAATGCAGACAGGTGATAAAGAATGCTAAAGGTATCAGTGCAAAAATCTATGGCCAATGAGGTTGAGAGAAATTAGAAGGTTTTTAAAAAATGTATCAAGAACAAAAAGTATAGGTCCAATACTAGACAGAGATGGTAAAAATCTCAATAGCGATGCAGAAAAGGCAGAAATAGTCAATAAATATTTCTAATCTATTTTTGTAAACAAGCTGGATGTGTTTATCCCTTACAGTGAAAATTAAATACTTTCTATTCCAAGTGTAACTAGAAAAGATTTTAAAGAGCATCTACTAAAATTAAACATTTTTAAATCTGCAGGAGTGTTTCAATTTGCTGAGGAGTTCTCTGAGACATTGATGTTGATATTTAACAGATCTTGAAACACTGAGCAAGTTTCACAGGACTAGATAGAAGCTAATGTGCCAATATTTTAGAAGAGTAAATGGGATGGCTCATGTAACTGTAAGTCGGTTAGCCTGATGTTGATCCTGGACAAAATCATAGAAATCATGGAAAGGCTGATATGGGATGCAAAATGTAAAGAATTATAGAGTGCTAATGTAAGTAATAGGTCCAGAGGGGTAGCTGTGTTAGTCTGTATACAGCAAAAACAACGAGAGTCCTGTAGCACTTTAAAGACTAACACATTTAATTTCTGCAGGCATAAGCTTTCGTGGGCTGCAACCCACTTCATTAGATGCAAGAAATAGAAATCAGATAGGGAGTATATATATACATCCAAGGGTAAGGAACAACAATGGGGAGGGTAGGTGTTAGCAAAGTCAGTTCAGTTAGAGTAGATGGGGCCTATTCACAACCATTGATTAGAAGGTGAGAATGTGTGAACAGTGACAATTACTTCTTGTAATGAGAGAACCATTCCAAGTCCCTATTCAGACCCAGTTTGATTGTGTCAAGTTTGCAGATGAGTTCCAGCTCTGCAGTTTCTCGCTGAAGTCTGTTTTTCACACCTGTTTTCCAGGTGGCTGAAGAAACAAATTGACAGAGCCAGACAGGTACCCAGAAGTCACCTACTACAAGACAGACCCAACAAAGAAAACAACAGAACACTACTGGCTATCACCTACAGCCCCCAGCTAAAATCTCTCCAACACATCTTTAAGGATCTACAACCTATCCTAGCAGATGATCTCTCACTCGCTCAAGCTGTGGGAGGCAGACCTATCCTTGCTTACAGACAGCCCCCCAACCTGAAGCATATACTCACCAGCAACCGTACACCATACAAGAAGAACACTAACCCAGGAACCTATCCCTGCAACAAACCCCGTTGCCAGCTCTGCCCGCACATCGACTCTAGTGACACCATCACGGGTCCTAACCACATCAGCCACACCATAAGGAGCTCATTCACTTGCACATCTACTAATGTAATATATGCCATCATGTGCCAGCAATGCCCCTCTGCCATGTACATTGGCCAAACCGGACTGTCACTACACAAAAGAATAAATGGACACAAATCAGACATAAAAAATGGGAACATCCATAAACCAGTCGGAGAGCACTTCAATCTCCCAGGACACGCTGTAGCTGACTTGAAAGTTGCTATACTTCTACAAAAAACTTCAAAAACAGACTTCAGAGAGAAACCGCAGAGCTGGAACACATATGCAAACTTGACACAATGAAACTGGGTCTGAATAGGGACTTGGAATGGTTCTCTCATTACAAGAAGTAATTGTCACTGTTCACACATTCTCACCTTCTAATCAATGGTTGTGAATAGGCCCCATCTACTCTAACTGAATGGACTTTGCTAACACCTACCCTCCCCATTGTTGTTCCTTACCCTTGGATGTATATATATACTCCCTATCTGATTTCTATTTCTTGCATCTGATGAAGTGGGTTGCAGCCCATGAAAGCTTATGCCTGCAGAAATTAAATGTGTTAGTCTTTAAAGTGCTACAGGACTCTCGTTTTTAATGTAAGTAATCTTAATCAGCAATATTTTATGGAAAACAGTTCCTATAAAAAAACCGTTATTTTTATTTATTTATTGAGATCACAAATTTTATTGATAAAGGTAATTGTGTTGGCCTAGTATTTTTAAATTTCTGCAAGGCATTGGATTTAGTCCCGCCAACATTCCGATTAAAAAAGAATCAATATAGCATATGTTAATTGGATTAAAAACTGACTAAACAATAGTTATCAAAAAGCAATGGTAAAAGGGGACTGCGAGGTGCGTGTTGCAAGTGGGATCTGTTCTTTGCCCAATGCTATTCAATATCTTTATCAGTGATCTGGAAGAAAATATAATTGTTGGTAAATTTGCAGATGACACAAAACTTGGTGAAAATATTTCCTAATATCTAAATTAAATTTGCCTTCCTTCAGATTAAGCCAATTACTTCTTGTCTGATCTTCAGCACACATGGAGAACAGTTGATCACCATACTCTTTATAACTCTTTATATGCCCTTAGCATATTTGAAGACTATTATGAGGTCCCCCCTTAGTCTTTTTTTTTTCTCAAGCCTACACATGCCCAGTTTTTTTTAATTTTTCATCATAGGTCAGGTTTTCTGAGCTTTTTATCATTCTGGTTGCTGTGCTCAACAATTTGTCCACATCTTTCCTAAAGTTCAGCACCCGGAATTGGGCACAGTACTTCAGCTGAAGCCTCACCAGAGTTGAGTAGAGGAAGACAATTAACTGCTGTGTCTTACCTTCAACGTTCCTGTTAATACACGCCAGAATATTAGCCTTTTTCACAACCGCATCACATTGTTGACACATATTCAATTTGTGATCCATTATAATCCTCACGTACTACCACCTAGCCAGTTATTCCCTATTTTGTAGCTGTGCAGTTGATTTTTTGCTTCCTAAGTGTAGGACTTTATACTTGTCTTTTATTAAATTTCATCTCGTTGATTTCAGACCAATTCTTCAATTTGTCAAGGTCACTTTTAATTCTAATCCTGTCCTCCAAAGCCAGAAGTCAAAAATTATAATAACAATTTATTATTATTTAGTTAGTTAGTTAGTTAGTTAGTTAGTTGCTAAATAACTCCTTTATCTGATTCCCCTGTCAGCTCCTAATTTGAACAGAAACATTTCAGATTGTTGCTGAGCATTCCCTCTGTCTGAAATGGAAGTTAATGAGCTTCAGAAGTCAACCAGATAGCAGGAGAATTCCCCACTTCTGTCCAACTATCCCCGTTCCCCTTCATCCTAAAATCTGACGCCTACTGTCTTGGGGAAATGTGTTGTTGCTCCGGAATCTGCAACTCTAGCATTCCAACATTTGCTGCAGAAAAAAAACAATGTGCCAGTTCCCAAGTCTTTTCTGTCCAGATTCCCAGAATTCCCAGAGAGTGTCCAAACACCTTTAGATTTGGACTCCTCATTTTAAATGTTAGCAAAGGTTGGATGATTTACCAGAAGTTTTGCTTTTTCAGTTTGAGCCAAGCATGCCTGCCAGATCTCTTGAGAGACGATGTAAGATTTTCCAATTCTGAATAAGCCAATGAAGCATAAAAATATTGAAACATAAAATAAATGTGTTTCATGAAAAGATCCTGTGTTGTCAAAGAGGGGCTGGCAGGCACCTAAGGACTCAGGGATCTTTTCTCTTCTGTGACCCAAGGCGGCAGAGAAATAACCTTTGCCAGCCGTTGGACACAGGACCGCAGTGATGCCAAACTTCCTATTTTCATGCCTGGGAAAACTTTATGGAAAAATCTATAACTGTTACAGGATGTCATGAATTGTTATGATGATGACTACTAATTTTTCCAGATATAGATACAGACGCCATATTTTATTTTCTTTAACTACTTTTTTGTAACCATAACTACTGTAAGTCAACCCATTTAAGGTGTCACCCATATAAGAAGTACATAGTGTCAATGGATTTGCATAGTAGTTAGAAGAGTTATAGTTACATTGCAAAGATACTTCTACAGCTCTTACTAATTCCTGGTTTTCCCCATATTCTTCCTTTGGCCTCCCAGTCTTCTTTGCTTGAACATTTCCAGGCTATTATTCCTCTATCCAAGAGCTGCACGATTACCATATAATTACAGTTCAATGTATTTACACTGCATTTTACGACCCAGGGCCAGTTTCTCAACTGGTGTAACTGGCATAGCTCCAGTGATTTATGCCAGCTGAAGATGTCCCCCACATTCCAAAGCACCTTAGATGGTCATCCAGATTATCCAAACAAGAATCGGTTTCTCAGTGTGGCTTTGTCTTTGTTTCTATCTGAACCTTGCTGTCTCTTTCCATCTCTGTCTTTCTGTCTCTAACTGTTGCTTTCTGTTTATATGTCTCTTTCACAAACTGCAATAAGCCAGGGCTTAGAAAGTCTGCTTGTCTACTCAAGAGGGACAAATCAAGCCCCACTGGGATTCACAAAACCGCTTAGCCAACTGCCACCAAACACTATCGGTGCCTAAACTCTCTTGGCACCTAGATTTTTGCAGTAGAAGTTCCCTACGCATCTTTGTTTCTGCCTTTGAGTGTGTGCGCAGTGCAGCCCCATGCCCGACATCCAGATGCCTAAGCCCAGAGTGAAGCAGAACCTGGGGGAAACAGGTGGTGCTCTGCCTAATTTGTCTGTGGAGCTCAATCCAGTAAGCAGGCTCACAGCTTGTCTACCAGACCATGCCCCATATGAGAACTCACACAAAATAGCCCCAAAGCGGGCGGTGAGGGGGGGGAAGAGGACCGCCCCTCGTAACTTTTAGCCCAGTGTATTCACTTGGGATGTGAGAGACCTCTGGTTCAAGTTCCTCCTCTGTCTCGGGGGAGAAGGGATGTGAGCAGGAATCCACCACCTCTCAGGCACTAGGCAATGCAATATTCTGAGAAAGGGGATCTCTCCTCTCTCCTCTTGAAGCTGGTTCACTGAGGATAAATACTTTAAAAATTACCTGGAGCAGGGAGACTGAATCCTGGATTCCCACCTGAGTGCACTAACCTGCAGAATACAGTCATTCTCATGCTTCTTTACTCTCCTGCTCTGGCCCAGTGACTCATTATTTATCAACAGTTATCCTAAATGCCTGGCCAAAAGTATGTGATCCTTAACAACCGCTTATGGTGCTGCTGCTGCTAAGATATGGGCAAATCTAACTTGAACTGTCTGAGAACAATACTGTTTGACAAAGGTGACCTTGGAAAACTCCCAGATTGTTTGCTTCCTGGGAAACTAGCCTTTCCTTTCCCCACCTTGAGAGTTGACTCCAGTTGTCCTCTCTTCATGGCAAATGGACGGAGAGATGATGACATTAGGCCACTCTCGCTCAGCAGCTCCCTTTTCACAAGAAACGCATTCAATTAGAGTATTTTAATTAAAATGCTTTGCTGTAGCATCCTGTTTCCAATCCCTGCTGTAAATTCAGCTTGACATTCTCCCTTTAACAGGTGGCTGGGATTATTTTGAAAGCTGCCAAATGGAGGGAAATAGAAACAGGGCTGGAGATTGAGCTACAGGAATAGAGAGGCAGGTGTGTGTGTGTATGTATGTATGTACGTACATATGTACATACTCTGGTGCATACCCTTCAGTATGTACTGTATTAAATGCTATCCATTTCTATTATGGTTCCATGTTTTCATGTGATTGTCACTTTCTGCAATTCTCCCTTGTGGTTGAAATTTTCCACTCTCAGTATCAGTCTAGAAGTGAATTATCTTTCTTTTACTTTCTGTTTGATGAGATCAATATCATCTAATGAGCTAGTAAACTTCGGCTTAGGTACAGCCAGTTTTGGTGCACCCTTTTGGAAGGGTGGCCTGATATGGAAACCGTCAGGCAGAGCAACAGCTGCAAACGGCAGCCAGGTAGGCATGGGGACCTTGAGGAGCGGTCAACTGGCTTGTATGCCTTTAGCAACTACAGCTGTATCAGCATTATGTTATTGGTGCATGGGAAATAAAGGGCTAAGTATATGGGGGTAGATGGAGGTGTTACCAAGAGGTTAAAGCTCAGGAGAAAGAATGGGTGGGACTGAGAAGTGAGAAAGGTGGGCAGCCTGGAGAGAGGGGCTGATGAAAAGCAAGACGGCCACGAGGCAGAAAGGGAGGGGACAACTGGAGCCCAGGATAGTAAAGGGGAGGGACCAAGGTGAAGGAGAAGTGAAAGAAAAACTTAGAGGAGGAGGCAAGGGAGGAGCCCAGGAAGTGATCAGAAAGGAGTGGAAATAAGGAAGGAGCAGAGAGAGAACAGTGAGAAAGTGAAAAGGAGGAGGGTGTACTCAATGTGGGAGGATGAAGAAAGAACAAAGTTTGTGTTTCTGATTTTTGGTTTTTCTTTAAAAACAAAACCCAAGGAAATAAAACACATGTTCATGTACAGTGCTATCTCACCTGGATCATCTTTTGCTTTGTGAGGCTGCATTATATTGCAGTCATGATGGTGCTAGGTGTCTGCTACATGAGGAAATCACTAAATACTCCCAGTTATATGAGAAATGGAGATAAAGTGTATGTCTACGCTTCAGTTGGAGGTGCAAAAGGCAGCCCCATGCTAACTTTAATCTAGCTAGTGCGTCTAAAAATAGTTGTGAAGGGTGGCAGCTCAGGCAGACTACACAAGCCCACCCCGCACCCTGAGTACACATTCACATTGCTAGCTTGTGCCAGGGTCAGTGCCACAGCATCTTCATTGCTACAGGAGAACCTCAAAGACAGGAACACCAGAGTTACGAACGGAGCGGTCAGCCGAACACCATGTGAAACCAGAAGTAAGCAATCAGGCAGCAGCAGAGGGGGGAAAAAAAGCAAGAAAAAAAGGAAGCAAATGCTATACTCCGCCTGAATTGCATCTTAAAGGTTGGCATGCAGAACAGAAGCAGCCTGGGGTCTGCGCTGTTTCCTGCAAGCCAAAGGTGCTGTTTCATCCCCCGCCACCACACCCCACTAGGAGGGGGAAGGTGTTTTCACCACCATCCCCTGTCAGCAGGGGGACAAACTTGCAAGCTCAGTCTGGAGCCCAGGAAAGAAGCTGCCATAGGGAGTTACTGAGCTGCGGCTGTTGGAGCCAAAATCTGGCCTGGAGCTGGAGTGAGAGCCAGAGTCCAAGGCTCCGAGCTGCTGCCTGCACAGTGCGCTCTGGGGGAGTTCTAAAGGGCCACAGACTGTGCACCGATGCGGCCTGAGCTTTGCCGGTGGCTGCACTCCTGGATCCTGCCAGCACCCCCTGGGCGTGCAAGGGGCAGGGGAGGGAAGGGCGCTGGCAGCGAACTGGCACCAACCCCCTGCCACGGGCTGCCTCTGGAGCCTGGCGAGCAGTGCATAGAGCAGAGTGAGCCCCGGGGAGAGGCGGCTGAGGGCTGGGGCTTGTCGTTGCCCAAGGCGCAGGGCAGGCCCCCCCAGTTCAGCCCAAAGGCAAGAAAGAGGAATAGGGCAGGGAGCTGCTCGCAAACCAGGCAGTGCTGCCAGGTACCACCTTGGCAGAGATCTCTGCCAGCCACAGCTGGAAGACACTGACTGCAGGGTGCTGTGCCAGCAGGTTTTGATCAGAGTTAGGAACATTTCAGAGTTACCAACAACCTCCGTTCCCGAGGTTCGACTGTATTTGTAGCTGTGCTGGCTACATCAAAGCTAGCGTGGGAATGCTGCAATGACATCTCTGAATGCAGTGTAGATGTAACCTAAGAGGCAGTCACAGCTATCATGGGGATGACTAACTGGAGAATGATTATGTGTAAGCAAGGAAGGATGATATTGCAGCCTCTCTGAAGGGTGGCAGTCAGGCCTGTCAAGTGTTTCTCTGCTTTATGGGGAGAAGTGTTCCACGTTTCAGGGCCATTCACACCAGAGCTAGGAAAGGTCTAAGGGACGCTCATTTATTCCATATGCAGCACCTAGCACAATGAGTCTCTGTTCTGGTTGAGGCCTTCAGAAGATACCACAATATAAATGCTCAGTAATAACATAAGAGAAATGACTGAGGGATCCCCTGTGCGGCACAACTTAATTTGAAACGCACGAGGCAGGACCCTGCCTGACACATCATGCAACCCGCCAATCCAGCCTCAATAATGGGCTACGGGGAGGGAGTTCCCTTCATAGGAGCATACAGATCACTGTACTAAATCAGATCCTGAGCTATCTATTCCAATATCCTTTAGCTGACAAGGGTTAGGACCAGCTGCTTCCATTGAAGAACCCTGCAATAGTTAATTACAGGATAATCTGTTTGTGTGTTTCTTTGGTTTTTTTATTGTTTACTATAACAATTCTGGATATCCTTGTGATCCATATAGATGGCTAAGCCTCGTAAGTATGGTCTAGGAACAAAGATCCATGAATTCGCATTTATCTGTATTAAAGCACATTCGGTCTGGCTGTGACCAACTAACCGAACATTTAATACCCTTTAGTATCATAGATTACAAGGCCAGACGTTATGACAGTTATGATCATGTAATCTGACTTCCTCTATAACATAGGCCATAAAACTTCCTCAGAATAATTCCTTTTGAATTTGACCATATTTTTAATCCAATTTTGATTTAAAAATGGAGAATCCACCATAACCCTTGGTGAATTATTCCAGTGGTTAATTACCCTCACTGTTAAAAACACATGGCTTATTACCAATATGAATTTGTCTAGTTTCAACTTCCAATCATTGGATTGTGTTATACCTTTCTCTGCTAGACTGAAGAGACCATTATCAAATATTTGTTCCCCATTTAGGTACTTACAGATTATGATCAAGTCACCCCCTTAAACCTCTTTTTGTTAAACTAAATAGATAGAGTTTCTTGAGTCTATCACTGTCACATTTCCTTCTTGAACTGTGGACATCAGAACTGGACCCAGAATTTGAACAGCATTTATATCAACTGCAAATACAGAGACAAAATAACTTCTCTACTCCTACTCAAGAATCTCCTATTTATGCATCCAAGGATCGCATTAGACATTTTATCCACAACATCACACTGGGAGCTCATGTTCAGCTGATTATCCACCACAACCCCTGCATCTTTTTCAGAGTCACTACTTTCCAAAGTAGTCATCCATCATGTAAGTATGGCCTACATTCTTTGTTCCTGAATGTATGAATGTACATTTAGATGTATTAAAATACATATTGTTTGTTTATTTCCACTTTACCAAGTGATTGAGATCACTATGTCAATGACCTGTCCTTCTCATTATTGACCACTCCCCCAATTTTTGTGTTATCTGTAATCTTTATAAAAAATCGTGTTGATGTAATATACTTAGACTTCTGTAACACATTTGACTTAGTACTGCATGACATTTTGATTAAAAATACTAGAACCATACAAAGATTTAGTATATGTAGACAGTGCTATTTTTTAAATCAGAATGGCATGTGCTACTAAGTCTACATTTACTCACCCAACAGTTATCTTTATAATCAGACTTGCAATCTTACAAAAGAGTGATTTCAAATTTGAAAAAAGACTCATATTCCCAGCAGTATATCTAGCACTCAGATGAGGAAACTGAGGTATGGAGAAATTAAAGAGACACTACCAAATCAAACATGGACAGACACTTAGTTTATGTAAAAATGAGGTTTTACGTAATCCAAGACCAATAGAAATGTTTTCATGAATTTTATTATTAAAAAACTTCCAGTGGAAATGATATGTTATTTGAAACACAACAACTCAAACATTGCAGTGTTGGGTTAGTGCATGAAAACTTAAAAGTGAAAATGACTAGAAATTGACTAGAAACAAAGGGAAACTGACCAGTTCATTGTCTAAGCATCATTGTCCTCTAGTTGCATTGACTGCAATATATTACAAAAAGTAAAAAGAGCATTCATGATGAAAAGTGCATTAGGAGCCAGATCTTTAGCTAGTGCAATTCACTGTAGCTCGCCCATGATTTTTAACTTCATTATCTGTATAACCCAGTAGGTGTCCATGGTGCTTTACAGATACAATGAAAAGATAAGATCCTGCCCCAAGGAACTGCAGTCTCAAATAAATACACGTTTAACAATTGTGTATTATGGGGGTTGTGCAGTTGTCTGAATTTGGATCTGAATATAAACTATATTAGTAATTTTCAAGAAAATCTAAATCTAAAGAATAAGAGAAGGAAAAATGCAGCAGCAGACGTTAGCATGGGTCCTGAATGGTATGCTCACATAGAATGCCAAAACTACCCACTGGGGCCCAGTAGTTATCAGGCAAATAATCTGACATATAAAAGATAGTAACTTGTGTCAGGTGTCAGAAAGGCTTCTGTAGATACAGGATGGCTTATATGGACATCAGTGTGAGTTTCATTTTAAAGGACATTTTTAAAAAATAAAAAGACGTGAACTTGATGGAAAGTGAATGGAAAACTACCCAACATTACACAAAATTGCTGATGGCAGTTTGGTACAATTCACCTTCTAGTTATGGGTTACAATGCAGACCCCAGCTAAGGGAGCCTGTATCTCAAGAGTTGGGGAATGGCCAATTCATCTTTCACTTCTAGGTCTTGAGTTAAAGTCCAATGATATTGGAATTGACCAAGACACTTCTTCCAGTTTAGAAGCTTATATAAATTGAGTGGACGGGTCCCAGTTCCTAATAGACGGGCATCCACACGTGTAACTAGCACTATGCTGCTACCTTTTTTGGCAAGCTCATCAGTGAGACCATGGAGGCTGAACTCACTGCTCATTCTAAAACTAGCCACTCCAGGTTAGGCTTGAGGGTGAGAGGTATAGGTTGGGGTGATGTGTACAAGTGTGGTCAGCTTACCCAGCCACTGCTCATGCTGCACCAGTCCTGTGAATAGAGGACTTCAGTTTTCAAAGCTGTCAGCCGAGTGCTTTTCACGAGTGCTGTAGTCCCTAAACATTTGAAAGCAATATGAGTTGCAAAGAAAAGACTCCCCAGTGCATTGAGCCTAAATCACTGAGATGAATACTGTCACTAGTGGCATTTTTGAGAGGTTAAGCAATCATGAGTCACTACGTTCAGAAAATTATTCTAATACTTTTGGTGAGACATGATTACACATTGCAAGCTCTGAGGTTTATTTCTGGAAACACCCATCTAATGTGAGTGGAAGTTTCTGGGGTTTCATGTAATCATATTACTGAGTATGAACCACAGAATAAAGACTCATTTGTGCCAAAAGTTAAATCAAAAATGGCCCATGCAATCACACATGTTCAAAACAATTTGTATGACACCACTAAAACGTTTCTTTAAAAGCCCACATGCTGAATCTGGATCACTGCCCATTGCTATAACTAATGGTTCGTCTACACCGCAAAAAACCAAAAAATCACGGCTGTGAGTCTCAGAGCCTGGGCTGACTGACTCGTGTGCGTGCTACTGGGCTAAAATTAGCAGCATAGAATCTGGGCTGCGAGATCCTCCCTCTTTGCTGGGTTTCAGACCCCGGATTCCAGTCCAAGCCTGAATATCTACACAGCTATTTTTAGCCACGAAAAGTTGAGACCCGCGCACCTGAGTCAGTTGACCTGAGCTGTGTGACACGCTCCCGGGTTTTGTTTTGTTTTCCGTCTAGACATACCCTACATTGCTTGGGCATTCTGGTGTGCTTGAGCTCTGGGAAGTGTGACCATACTTTACATCACTTAACAGTTCATAATTCCTTTCCCAGAAATGTAATGGTTGTTCCCCACTGTGAGATGCTGCCACAAGTTCCCATTTGACTGCCTTAGGGATGGGAATCCTAGCTGCCGAGAGCCAATCACTGGGAATACAGTAGCAGCAGCAGCAGCTGGAGTTTGGAGATCTGACAAAGTAGGGGAGGATCACAGTTACCATTAAAAAAAAAAAAGCAATTACATTTCTAGCCCTTTTCCTTGCAAAATAGTCTTTAAAATGTCACCAGTGTAAACTGGTCACTGGGGTGGAAAGTTGTCAATGACTTTTCCTGAAGCTCTAAGTTATTCCCTGTTTCCTCCATAGATGCCAGTCACAAAACCACATGTCCCTAGTTAGAGAAGACTGCAGGGCCATCCGTAGTTCTGAGGGATGGTGCAGCACTGGGTTCCCCAATGCCCTTGAGTTCCTCTCAGTCGGCTGCTTGAAGTGTTGCTAGCTCTTCTGCTTCACTGTGTCTGGCAGCTCAACAAAATGGTTGAGCAGACTAAGCATGAAACCGAGGGTACGTCTACACACTAAGATAGGGGTGTGACTCCCAGCTGGCATAGGTATACTTGTACTAGCACACTAAAGATAGTGGGGTAGCCATAATAGTTTGGGCAGTGAGCAGCAGCATGCCCCGAGTACTTGTAAAGAAGTGTTTCATCTGACAATTCTAATGGCTAACCAGGCCTAGCAGCTACACTTCCACAATCAGAGACTGGAAGGTCAGTGGGGTGGTGGAGAAAGATACCCCATTTTATATAAAATAAATTAGTTACATTTGAGAATGCTCCAAAGAAACACCTCCCTGCCATGTGGTTGGGCTGCATTCAATCTAGGTACTGGCCTGGCATTAGCCCTTTGTTCCCTGACTCCTAAATTTACTTATGATGGTTTGGTCAGGCTGCTGCCTACCTAGTCTCTCCAGACCATGTAGTCAAACTAATGTAAGGGACCAGGGCATAGGCGGTCTGGCCTAGCAGTCACAACTGGGACAGATCAAGGACAGCCACAAGGTGGTAGTTAGCGAGCAGGGATCAGAGTAGTTGCTAGCGCCAGGATTGAGAAGCAAGAGTCAGGGTCAGAGTCAGGTTGGGTCAGAGACCAGGGATCAGAAAGCAAGGTGAAGTCTGAAATCACAGAAGGCCAGAAATCTGCATGGTTGCTCAATTCCTGGGGCACTCTCCAGGTTTAAATAGTGAGCATGGGTGAATCAAAGGGCCGCAGGGTGTTGTCACCCTGGGCTCTTTGGGTAATACTTCCTGCAATGCCTAATCTCCACAGTGGACCTTGGATACAGCTCTCTAAGACCTCCTGGTAGCAACGTGTGACCATCAGCTGTCACAGGCTCTACTGACCTGGCTTCTATTCTCATGGATCCTTATAACTAAGATTGGGCCATCTGCATCTTTCAGCAATGAACAGCCATCCTTTTCATCAGTTGAATGCATACACACAGCTCCAATCCCTGGCTCCCTACCTGGGGGCCTTTCTAAAGCTTAGTTAAACTGACCAATGGCTGAGCCAACTTGACAGAGTGCACTGAGTGAGATGGGCCCATAGCCAATCAGATCATTGAGAAGAAAAAGAAGTATTCATGTCCTACTCCAAGCACTAAAACATTGAGAGTCATCACCATTGTGGCATTCTGCCATTCTTTGATCTCCCTGTAGTCCAGAGGCCTGTCTTCCAATATGGAGGATGAATTCACACTCTATATTCTAATATATCCTACAACAACTGCTCCACATAGCCCTTCATTCTTTCTCCTAATGCTCACCTTCCCTTGGCTCCTCATGGTTTCCTGTCCAGTTTACTAACACATTCTCATTTCCTGCTTCCCTCTCAGTCTCATTCCAGGCTTCTCCATATCCTCTGGTGATTAAGGGGGCTACCATCTTCTTTAGGGACAGCCTGGTTTCAGTCTCATTAGAATCAGTGGAATATGGTGGACATCTTTACTAGGGAAAGCCTTATTTTTACCATCAAAAGCTACAGGGAAATGGCAACCATTTTGGCTGAAGGCATCAGCCTTATTGACAATAATGGGAGATGGTGGCCATTTTGGATAAGGACAAAAAGTTGTGAAGCTGAAGATGGAAATCAACAAATCATGAGGAAAAAAACCCCAACTATTGTAAGGCTTGTGAAACAATCATGAGATATTGTAACACTGGCTGTCCCGCCCCTTGTTGTCCTGTTAGCTGCTGCCTCAGCCTTCTAAGGGATATGTAAAATGACCTTATAGGTCTTTTCCGTCTCTGATTTCTATGATAACCAACCACTACTGTTGTAGTGTTTCTGCTGAAATGAGACAATGTAGACTTTTAAATCACCTGCAGTCAGATTTAGTGTTAATACCCATTGAAATGGATGCAGGCAGTTCATGTCTCTTAGAATTCAGGCATTATACAGATGTAGGAAAACAGTCATGAATTTCTTTACATTGGGCTCACATTTGGAAGTTTTTAATTGCAATGAAAAAGGCTAGAAACTTTTTTTTAAATTAAAATTCAGGTTCTGTGGAAATTGGAGCCACAAGAGAATTTCTGAAACAGCATTACAGCCTATCCTGACCCATTTTGAGTCCTGCATCTAGTCCCAGGTAAGCAGGGTGCATGTTCCCCCACAGCACTTCTGCCTGAAGTAGCTTTTCCATTTCCCGAAGACTAGGGTTTAATTCTAGTATCCAGGCCACATTCCTACTCGAATAAGAATATTCTGCCTCCCTGCTATTTCAAATGGATGCAGTATTCTTTTTCTGTATTTTCCACTCTAAATTGCTGTGTAGCATTGCTGTTAAATGACAAATGCCTTCTACCCTTGAAGGGGATGGCCGCATTTCAGCAAAGAATGAAGTGATCCCCCTGTTATGTTTGGAATCTTTTGGAATTAATGGTGATACATTAGTGTAAATTATTGTTGTCATTATAGCTGTTATAGTCTTAAATTTACTTTAATTACTTAACATTGTTATTGTGCAAATACCAACAGGATGGAGAGAGGGTAACAATTCAAACTCAGTACCTTGAACCTATGAGAAGTTGTACAGAACACAGATAATTCACTGGGTGTATTTATAGTTCTAAAGCAGCAAACCAATTTAAGTATTTTAGTTAGGATTGTACCAAAGGACTGATACCAAAGGACTGATGAGAATCCTGGAAAAAGAACCCTCAAAACCAAAATGCATATCTGACTTGGAAAGTGAGGGAGGGGTTGGAGTGGGGAGAAGAGGAAAGTGTATGAGAAATCCATGTGCGGCATGCCAGACAGCTTTTGTCTGCACAGTAATGGTTTTATGGGATTTTCTACAAAAAATGGAACCAAAAAAAAAAAAAGTTTGAGTTCAAAAGATCAAGTTGCATTTTCATTGATCTCAGACTTGTAAGAGCTGCTCCATCAATCACAGTTGTTTAAAAATTCCTATTAATGACTTTGAGTGCTAGGGCTTCCCATATGGTTTGTCTTTATAACATTTGGGCATCTCTCTGGAAGCAGTATGAGAATCTGTCAGTGTCAGAGCCAGACGCCATGTATTCATTTTCACTTCCCTGCCTATGGCGAAAGGGAAGTGTTATCATGGAAGAATGAAGGCTTCTGCATTCACTAACGCACCAAAGAGCTTCATATCATTCATGACAAAAGAAGAAGAAAACAAAAGGATGAAGAAGGCAGCAGGACATGTCCTTGAGGAATGCCAGAGGAAGCAGGAAGACAAGGGAAAATTCTGCCACATCCACTTTTCTGAATGTGCTCGTTCCACAAGGTGCAGGATAGAACTTCAAGAATGGATGGTGTGTCACAGTGGAGCAGAAGTGAGTACCTGCTTGTTCAGAAGGAACTGACGAAACCATGAAATAGCAACGCCTTTCATGAGCAGAAAGGAAATGTAAAAGAATTCCCTCTTTACACTGGACAATGTGATACAAATGCTGGTGGGGGTAAAGAAGAGCTCTTTAGTTATGTAATGAACAATACATCCAGCACTGTGGTGGTAACTCTGTTGCATGTGAATGATGCTTTTAAGAACAGCTACTCAGGCATCTGTAGAGTTGTATTACTAATGAGAAGGAAACTCATGCCAGACTGTGGCTCTTTTGTGTACAGGACAGGCACACATCTGTGCAGACTGTGTGCTTTTATAGGACCATGGCCTGATATCTTTAGTCAGTCCTTCTGCAGGATTTGGCACATTTAGGCTAAGTCTTCACTGATGGCGGCAAATTCGCCGCTGTCAGATCGATTTCTCTGGATCGACTGAGAGGTCAGTGAAGACCCGCTCAGTCGATCCAGAAATCAACATATTAAGATCACCTCCACAAGTAGCGTAGCGCTGCATTGATGGGAACGCGGTTCACGTCAGCACAGTGCAGTGAAGATGGTGCCCAGAAGAGAACCACAGCAGTCGACGGGAGTTACGCTAGTTTTTTGCGAAGCTCGTGTAACTCTGGTCGACTGCTGCCAAATCTCGGAGGTAAGTGTAGACAGGGCCTTAATTACATATTAATATGTCCTGAGTATCAACAATGTGCCTGTTGCTGAACAAACTTGCAAGCAGACACAGTCCTTACATCAGATAATTTACAATCTAGTTCCAAATAGCCCAGACTGGAATACCAGTTCCAAACTCTTATGCTGACCAAACTTGGAGGAAATTCAGATCTGAATCCAATCTTCTCCACTCAAACCTGTCTCCGTAATGGGCCAAAACCTCTCTATAGGGCACTGAATCTCACCCCCCCTGAACTTTGAAGAGGTTTTCATAAGGACACATTTTTGGATCTGAGCTTCACTATTCAGGTCTATCTCAGGTTCAGAGACAAAATAGTTCAGAGTCATATGATACAATGGGTCATGATACCAGCTTCAGATCTTGGAGTCTTGTATAGGTCACTGCTGGAAGGCTGCACAGAAAGTGCATGATGATGTGTATGATATATACAGCATACAATACCCCTTTATTATAATATGCCCTGTCAAATATAGGACAGGGCTGTCCTACTTTTAATATAGAATGTTATTTCTTGAAGCTAAATTCTCATGTTAGCCACATAATCTATGCAAAGGGTTGCCAATGTATTGTCATGAACTCTAGCTATTACTCACTGCCAGTAGCAGATCCAGCTCTGAACACAGTGACTGGTATTCCCCTTCTGCTGCTTGGCCTAATCTTAGACCATTCAGAGCCTGAAGAGCATTGATTAGAGCTGTCCTAGATGATCTTGTCACCTGAAATGAGACTGCCACTCCTCCTGGCTGCAGGGAGGTCGGGGAATCTACCTTCTTCGTGACTGATGAAATATGGGAAGGCATCAAACGCTTTCTGGTGGAATGCTGGATGCACATTAGAGGTTGATGGTAAATGTGTCGCAAGTGTGTGTTATTATTTATTACTAGTGCCATAGATGTGCACGGCACTTTACAAAACATGACACTCCTGCACCAGGAACCTTGCCCTGTACAGAGACAGTGGATGAAAAAATACGATAAAAATGACCATTGCCACTTTGTTTGCAAACCACAACATTTAAGACCCAGGTGGCTGGAACCCTAGAATTGTAAAGGAGTTTAAGGCCTGATTCAAAACCCACTGAACTAAACAGGAGTCCTTCCAATGATTTCAGTGAGCTCTGGAGCAGGTTCTCAGAGAGGGTATTGCATCCCTCTTGATGTAAGCAGGTAGCTAAAGGCCAGAGAGTCTCTAAACTTTTACCTGGGAGTGAAATTAAAGAAACCAGCAGAATTAAACATGGAAACTCATTTCATTTTATAATACATAGATTATACTCTCACTTTTTAAGGTTATTTAGAAGGGCAATGCAGAGGATGTTGTCCAAGTCTATTACTGAAGCTAACTCTCGCCCCCTCCCTAATCTGGATCCTGGTACTGAATAATTTTTAGGAATCTTTTTATTTTTAAACTAGATAAATGCAGACTCGAATTCAGTATAAAGTTAAGTAAAGCACATGCTTCAATACTTCACTGAATTGAGGTCTAGAGCATGTTGCATCTACAGGGACTCTCTTCCTACTCTCATATGTATATATTTTTTTTCAGAACAAAAATTTTCAATTAAAATGTAAAGAAAAAATAGTCATTCAATTATTCACCTGTTTCCATATGAAAAAAGTTCAGTTTTCTGAATTTTTATTATAACAATTTTCATGGGTACATAATAGTGAAAAAAGTTGTACACATTTTTATAACATACGTTTGCCTGTTTTTCCCAGCTCGACAATGTAGCCTTTATTTAAAATTCTGTTTGTTTTGTCTTTGTCAGTTTCAGTCTGCAACCCATGTGCTCATGGGAATGGGTGCACTTTCTCAGGTGGCTGCCTTGGAAGCCTGGCCAGATGCCATGATTTTTGATGATAGGCTATTTTTGTTAAGCGACTCTGCCCTAATGAATCAGGGACCTAGATTTTGGGCTTCTAGTTCAAAATCCCACCAGAGTTTGTGTTTTCATTTCAAATTCTTCCCAAAAATCTGATTTTCTCCACAATACTGTGACTAAATGACTTTATGCTTTGCCTCCTCTCATTAGGGTTTTAAGCAGAAAAAGTTGATATCATCTAAGGCATTTAAAACTCACCAAAAAGACAAGACATGAAGTCCAATAGTATGAAGGTGTGAGCTGTCCAGAAACAGACAAGGCAAAAAGAGTTAGAGCTATTTAACACAGCCAAGCTAAATAAGACTTGGGGTAACTTGTCCCCTTGTTCCCCATCCCACTGCCTGAAAGCTCTCAAGTGTGGGCTTGTGAAATGCCTGGGAGGTCAAGTTGGCCGCCACTGAATCTTGTTTAATTCAGCCGTTAGAAGGGCTAACTCTTTTGTGACTTGGCTTTTCCTGTGCTCTTACACCTTTAGATAAACATCCTTTCCATTTCAACCTCTCCTTTTGCAGAGTACTGTATATATTATTGATTGTATCAGTAGCACTGCCTGCACACATACCTGCTCACTGGCACGCATGCACATATATTTGCGTGCAGAAAAAAGGTAAGCAATCTGAAAAGAGCAAAGACACGTAACAGGTTTTTTTAATAAGGTCAGTTTGCTGGTGAGGTGGTTCCAATGAGGAACTGGCAACTGCTGTCCAGAGTTTCCTAATGACTGGCAGCATCATTGTTGGTGTGTTTCTGGAGCAGCATAAATTAACAAAAGGTTTCTTCAGTTTGTGCCAGCTACAACCTTGGCAGTCTGAATGGGAAACCTTTGGTGGCTGATAGTAATAAGAAATGTTGCCATGACTCTCATAATGCAACAACTATGTGAAAAATATGTTCTTTGCTGTCTCTTCCCTGCTATTAAAAAGTAATGTATTGCAGTAGTTGGAGCAGGGGACTAGTTGTTGGGGATTCTAATCTTCGCTTTGCCACTAACTCGCTGTGTGGCATTGGGCAAATCACTTCATCTTTCTTTCTTGCTTCCCCACCTGCAAAAAGCAGATAATGTTACCTTCCTATCACCCCGGGTTGTTGTGAGGATTAACTACCTAATGATTGTCTGGTGTTTTGAACATGTAAAGAACTATATAAATACCAAGCACTAAGAAGATGATGCTTTAGGCACCTCACCATCAAATGAAGCAGCTAAAATTATCATTAACATTTCCTCAGTATAAAACAGGAGCTAAGTGAAAATATGAAGTTTCATACTGTTGCCATATTTTCAAACAGAAGTGTCTGAACGTTCTGTTGAAAAGCAGCTAATTCTATATCCAGGGACTGGCGGGCAAGCATTCCACAGACACAGCACTGTAGAAGCAAGCATTTCGCAGTTCCCATCAGAGACTAGAAATATGGATGGAAGGCCAGGGCCTGGTGGTGGCGGAAAACATGCAGAGATGGAAGGAACTTTGGCTGACAGGACGTGGAGGGATGGTTGTCGGAACGTGTCCTCGTGCGTGCAGCTGCACAGTTTGCACACACAACTCAGCTTCATCACTCTGAAGATTTAGCCTTCGTGTTACTTTCCAGGAGGCACATTGTTCACTTCCGCAATATGCTCTGCTGCTCTCCTCTTTGGACTGCAGTTGGGACAGAGCTTGTGATCTTTCAATCACACACTGCAAAGTTTGCCCAAAAAGAGGGATCACTGTATATTTCTTCTGGCATTGAATGCCAACAGCCAATAACATTTTTATTTTGATTATTGTCATGTTAAAAAAAAAATCCAGAAGGAAATTTGAAGAGTGTGAAGCAGCGAGTTCAGGCAATGAATGAATGGACGCTTTGGGAGCTCTGGTTCATTGAGATTTGCTTGGCTGCTGCTCTGCTGGCCTGGGAGATGCATTAGAAGATGATATTTAGAAATCATAAATAATCTTGTAGTATTACAGCTGTTAGAGCTTTGGGAAACATGCATAAAGTAGCAGAAAACTGAATTAAAGAACCCCCAGTGGCACAATTGTGGCAGCAGTTGAAGGGGGAAAAAACAGATATTATGGCTGGGTGAACCTAGAGAATTTCTGGATTTTGGGTTCAAGCTCAATTGAATCTCAACTATTTTGAGAAATTGTAAACTCCCAAATTTCCATGTAAGGGTGGCCCAAAGGACTCTGTATGCTGCTCCCTCTGTCATGGAATTGTAGAACTTAGACATGGAAAATATCATTAAAGTTGTTCATCTACTCTATCTCCCAGCCCAGGAAGGATTGTTCCCATCGCACATTTTCTAGTGTATTGTCCAGCCTAGTTTTAAATGTCCCAAAGCATTTGGAGATTATTCTGCAGCCTAATACAATTCACTGCCAGGAGATTTTCTTTCATTTCAATTTCAATTTCCCTTTTCTTATTCCATCCTCTCCCCACTGCCTTGTCTATGATACAAAACTAAACTCTTGTTGATAATGGGTGTCAACAGTAGCTGCAGCAGAACTGGTGCTGAACAAGTTTAAAGTGACTGTGTATGAGCACTGACACATGGACTGAAATGTGGCTAAAGAACCATAAAGGATTATAATAAACAACAAAGTGAAAAGTACAGAGAGGTGAGCATTTTATAGATTCATGCTGCTTATTGCTCATGGTTCCATTACCATTTAGATTTATAGCAATTTTTTCTTAATGTTTGTTCTATTATTTTACTACTGATTAAAATTAGATTGAACGTATGGCAGCTACCAGGGTTACCTTTATCTCTTCTTTGGAAAATCAGTATTGTGTTTGCTTTTTTCCAAACCTCTGGTTCTTCCCCAGTTCTCCATGGCTTTTCAAAATAAATGTCCACAGTTCAGAAAGTCCACTGGCTAATTCCTTTAGCATTCGACATATCGCCCACAACCACAGATTTGTACATAGTCTCATTGTCTCCTATTCCCTTATCTGTTTTTAATCAATAAATATTTTACACGGTCTTCATTATTTTATAATTGTCCAAACATTTTTTAAAGAAGTGTTTAAAGTCAGATATCTATAGTGCATTGAGATTTTTAGTAAAATAAGAGTTGATATGATTTCCTCCCTTTTTCCTAATATCCATATGTTAATGAGCCCACTTTATTTCTAATATTTTCTCCCATATTCGTTTTCTTTCTTCTTTGTCCTTATCTTTTATTTGACAGCTTTAACAAATTCAGTACTCTTGTTTTGTTGCTTGCCTTTCTCTCCTGAATCACAGTTGGCACTTTTTGTCAATGGAACTCCACGAGGGCACAGCTCCATGATACGTGATCCTGATGAAGGCTCAGAGCCCAAATTTCTTAATTCTCCAGAATATATTTCTTGAGACCTAATTCTCTAATGTTAGTACCTTCACCATTTCTTTACAGTGCTAAACTGAAGTTCATAATGCTTAATTCCAAGCCTTTTTTCTCTAACATTTCTTCATTATCAGCAAGAAATAGAGAGATACTTGGCTTACTTATTAAATTAATAGCATTCACATCATATCTGTCACAGATGGAAAAGCTCCCTATGATATGAGTGAGAGTAATATTCAGTGATTTATGGAACCAAAGTCCCCTGGGAAGTCATAAACACATATGATACTAGCACTAGATTCTGTGTTTGGGTTGCTGAGATAAAGAAGGGTGCAATTGTATCTAGGCACATGACTCACGATTAAATGTCTGACAGCTGCACTTTTTTATTGCTGCTAATACATGGACTATATTATATGCCATTAATTTAGGACCTGATCCTGCAGAGAAATGCATGCAGGCAGACTCCTGTATCTGCAGCGTTCATCACTGAAGATCATAACGCGAGTGTACTCTAGATATACTGGTATTAGAAAGGAGCATGCAAATAACTAGTACTGTTTGTAGGCTTATCCCCCTTCCCCCCTTTTTTTAATCCTATCATAACCCTTCTTTGACATCTTCAAACACAGGCACATAGATATGCATTTCTCACCTAGCACTTCTTCCAGAATATGGCCGAATCTCAGCAGATCTGTGTTGCTTAGTGGAGGATGCAGGATACTGGGGTATAGGATGGTTTTTTCTCAGGGTTTCATAGGTCATTTTTGCCTCAGCAACAGATGCAAACTATTCGCTATTTCTGCTTCACAAACAATTAACCAGCTTGTCATAGGTGGTGAGCTTCAGTAGAAACATACAACATAACCTTCACATACCTTTTGTTCCATGTTTTAGACATATGCATAGGTAGATCTGAGATTGGACTCTAGCCCTTCATTTTGCTGTTGATTTTCAAGATTATTAAAGAAAATCAGTAATGATTAGTTATAAACCAATGTTAGATGATGATAGAAAAATTCCTTTACAAGAACACTCAGAATATCTGCATTCCAGCGTATTCCAGTGATTAATTGCATGTCCTAAATTACAGAGACAGACTGTTAAGATGGTGGTTTCTACAATTTTTCAGTGTAAAACTGCACTGGGGTATTTACAACATAAAATAAATAAACCAAACTAGGAAATCAATAATCAAAATGTATAAATATGTATGAGATACTGTAACCCATTTTTATTTTTTTTGGATTGTGAGTAATAAAGCATTATTTCAAGTTGCCTACTGCAACCAACACCTAATATGCATATCCAGAACACAACACTGGAAATCATACTACATTTTTGTTTATAAAGAATGAAATACTTTAATTATAGAGAGCTGATTTTTCATGTTGTGATTGATCCACTTGTCTTTATGGATTGAATCAGTAGCATCATAGAATAATTTGGGTAGAAGGGACCTACTCCACCTTCTGCATCCAGGAAGAAATGATTGTATTGTCCTAGCAATTTATTCCATGGCCTGAACATAGCTAAATCATATTCAGATCATCCTCTGCTATAAAGCCCAAATCCTCCTGTTTGCTATTAAAGCATGGCTGGTTAACCCTCATGTTGGATTTGTGCAATTTGTTATTCTTTCCAATGTGGCATTCTTTAATTTTGTCCCTGTTTAATCTCCTTTTATAATCTTTTATTTCTTGTGTCCAGTTTGCCAAATTTCTGCTATATTCTCCTCCAGTCCTCCAAAGAATTTGTGATTACTCATAGTCTCATACCATCCAGGGCATGTAATCTTTGGCTCTTGTAACAAGAGGCTAGAAAACACTATGGAAAACACTATAATACCATTATATAGGACAGTAATTTTGTCCTCAGCAGCTATGGACAGATTAAGACACAGATCAGAATGCTGTGTTATAGGAACAAACTACAAACTGCCCAACAATTCAGGCAGTTATAAACCCTCCTCTCCCACCCACCAAGGTAGACAGACAACACCTTGAGTGTTGGCTCTGCTATTGAATAGTGCTGGCTGGTGGTGTTTAGGTTTGCATTCACTTTGTAAGGTGTTCAGATAGATAGATATCCCAATCATTAGTGTGAGCTATGTATTTAATGAACTGTACTGATAGTGATTTGTCCTTGTGCCTATCAGTAGGACTGTTACACTCGTTTACAACACAAACATTAAACAAAGCATATAAAAAATATATATTGAAAAACAGGCCTCCTGAAAAGGGGAAACCTTACCAAGGCCCTAAAAAATCCCCTCTATGGGATCTCTCCCCCCATTTCCCAGGGAAACTCTGGGAGGACAGACATATAGCATGCCCTGAAATCACCAATCCTGTGCTTTGGAGGAGAAATGGGAGAAGCATATTCCAGAGTCAAGGAGCCTTAAGACTATTAGCTGAGCTCCTCAGCCAATCTCAGACATATGGTGTCACATGGCAGAAAGGAGCTCACTCAGATTGCAGTAGTGGTAAGCAATGAAGAGGACAGGTCACTGATACAGAGCAATCTGGATCACTTGGTAAACTGTGTGCAAGCAAACAATATGTGTTTTATATCTGGGAACAAAGAATGCAGGCCATACTTACAGGATGGGGGATTCTATCCTGGGGAATCAGTGACTCTGAAACATTTTGGGGGGTTATGGTGGATAATCAAATGAGTATGCGTTCCCAAAGTGATACTGTTGCCAAAAGAGCTTGTGTGATCCTGGGATGCATAAGCAGAGGAATCTTAAGGAGGAGTTGGGTTATTTTACCTCTGAATTTGGCACTGGTGTGACTGCTGCTGGAATCCTGTGTCCAGTTCTGATGCCCACAATTCAAGAAGCATGTTGACAACTTGGAGAGGGTTCAGAGAAGAGCCATGAAAATGATTAAAAGATTAGAAAACCTGCCTTCTAGTGAGAGACTCAAAGTGCTCAGTATATTTAGCTTAACAAAGAGGTTAAGGAGTGACCTGATTACTATCTATGCTATCAGTATCTATATGGTGGAACAAATACTAAATAATGGGCTCTCCAATACAGCAGAAAAATGTATAACGTGATCCAATGGCTGGAAGTTGATGCTAGACAAATTCAGATGGGAGATAAGGTGTGAATTTTTGACACTGAGGGTAATTAATCATCAGCACAATTTATCAAGGGTTACGGTGGATTCTCGATCATTGCCAAATTTTAAATCAAGATTGGATATTTTCCTAAAAGCTTTGTTCTAGGAATTATTTGGGGGAAGTTCTATGGCCTGTGTTATACAGGAGGTCAGACTATAATCACAGTGGTCCATACTGGCCTTGGAATCTATGAATCTATGAAACACCCAGGATTCAAACAACTCAATGCTTTGTGGGTCAAAAATGATACCTTAGAGTCTACCTGGAAGTCTTTAGATAGTAGCTAGTGCAGATCCCAAAGCACTAAGATAATGTATTCGCTGCATGAGGCCCTGCCCAGCATGCAGCCCACCTGGAGCTGCCCTATTACAACATCCAGCCCATTTGAAAACGAAGCTGCATGTCAAAGCCTTTGAGCTCCTTGAATAAAAGTTACACTCTATCTGTACAGTAAGTTATTATCCACTTGAGTAACATAGCTTGGTGAGATACAAATCAAGGTTAGAAAATTATTTGAATAAGAATAGCATCTCCAGGAACATCGGCTAGTGTAAAATTACACGCACGATTAATCCTTCTGCTCTGGGGCATAAGATGATCTCCAGTTGGGGTCAGAAAAAAAAATCCTTCACCTCAGCAAAGGAATACTTTGAAATACACCAAAGGAATACAATTTACATTATGGAGGTTTTATGCCTTTCTTTGAAGCATCTGATATTGTCCAACGTAAAGACCGTATTGACCACTGGTTGATTACGGTGTGGTGCTTCCTGTATTCTGACAAGTGTATTTTCCACTCCATTCCTCAGGTCGGGGGTTCTTGATTTTTTTATAGTTAGACCACATTTTGAAATAGAGATATTATCTCATGGAGACCGCTCCTCCAGTTTCTGATCACATAACATCCCTGTGGCAACAACAGTAGTTGCGTACATGGAAAAGTAATGTTTGGAAAATATTTCATGTATTTTTAGCTTTCTTTTAATATGAGTTTCCAGCTGTTCAGCCAGCTTTAGGCAGCCCACCAGCAAGGGCTCTATGGACCCAAAAGTGGTCCACAGAACCTCTTCCCAAACAGACAATAGACAATTATCATAGTATTCTTTATTAATGGACCAAACCACTGCATTTATAGCCTTACCCCTTTCGGCCTGAATGGTTAGCCAATATATTCGAGGTCTTGCAGGTTGTTTCCATTAGGAGTAGCAATTCATGATAGTTAGGTATTTCTTGGATGCAGTCTTGTTTATTTAGCAAGAATGTTCACAAAGTCTAGTTTCCCTAAACAGAGAAGGACTCAAACAACAGAAGAGAGTTTCTTTGCTCACGTTTCCAAGTCTCTCTTCAGCTAGCATTCTGCCCTAAAAGCTCTTTCTCTTGGCTTGCTTCTTCTGCTGCTGTCTGCTGTGCTTTTTCACTACTTCTCTTTGCCCATTCTCTGGCTCGTTCCGAATGCTTCTGTTCCCAGACACACACACCTTCATCAAACAATACTCAGTGAAATCCCTTCCCCCACATAAGTCTGTTTCTGTCTGAATGGCCTGTGCTTTGGGAAGTGGCTCCTATTGTTTCAGCAATCTTACTCCAAAAAGGAGCTTAACTGCTTCTTATGTTTTTCCTCAATGAAGGGTAGCTGTCATGCCCACCAGCTTCAATGGAGTTTTCATCCACATTCCATCATGACAACACCCCCTGTCTGCAGAATTGTAATGCCCCATTTGACGCTCCCAAACAGAAATAATTTGTTTACAAATTACAAACAATATACGTTTATCTATTTACCTGGTATTTTCCTGTCAGGATATTTTCACATCACCGACACAAATTGATTTTACTCCCATCCAAATCTCCTTAGGGTCTTTCTCGCCCTGCTCATTTTTCTTGTACATGGCAGCATCCACTTTCAATGAGCCTCCAAGGAATATCTGTTGTTTCTGTGAAATCTGCTTTTTGGCACTGTCTTTGCCCATTTTGTTCTAATGAACAACCCATTATTGTCACAACTCGCCCAGCCTCGGGTTCCATGGCTATATTTTTAGTTTCTGGGGGCAGCCACACTGAAATCCTGTCCCCATGGTAGCTCTTCATATAGTCCTTATGGATAACTTGGGGTTTAGTCCTGGGACCCAACTGTATCCTATACACTACTTAATTTATTTGGGTCTGTACTGTATAGGGTCCCTCACAAGGTTTACCAGATTATGGCACCTATCCTTCCTTCTCCCAGGACTGTGGAACCAGACTAGGTCCCCTCTTTCAAAAGTTTCCCTATATAACTGTATATCATTTTATCAGTGGCTATCCTCACATTTTCCCTAGCAAAGGTGTGAACTTTTTCACATTTGGATTATGGGGTTTCTACATAGTCCCAATGATCCAAACTCCTTTGTTCCTTCTTTGGAACTCCACACAACAGGTTCCTGATGTCTTTAGCTCATGTCCAGACATGAGGAGTGCTGGGGTACAATGCACTGAATACTGTTATAGAAGCCATCGAAAGGAATGGGATATGCCCAGTCCCTTTGGTGTTGTTCCAGAAAGGTTGTCAGAGTACTACTGAAGTTTACCACCATCCCATCAGATTGTGGGTGTGCTCAGGGTTGTCAGATGTGCAAGTTTTGTTGATCTCTAGAAACTCAAACTTACTGAAACACATTGGATTCATAGGTTCTCAGCTGATCTGTGTGTAACTCACCAAGGGCCCTACATCTGATGAAGAATTCATAATCATAGATATATACATTCCAAGGCCAGAAGAGATCATTGTGATCATCTAATCTGATCTCCTGTATAACACAGGCCACAGAACTTCCCCAAAAATAATCCCTAGAGCAAATCTTTTAGAAATAAACATCTAATCTTGATTTAAAAATTGCCAGTGATGGAGAAGCCACCATGACCCTTGGTAAATTGTTCCAATGGTTTCCATCTAGTAATGGCCCAGTACTATGGTTAGGATTATTTTTGTTCCTTATAGACTTCAAAAACTCCTTTTATTGTCCTTAATTCTGCTGGCTATAGATTTTTTGCCTTGTGTCCCTTTGCTTCCCTTTTCATTTTTCTAAAACTCCTAGCTTCTGATTTAAATTCAATACTATTTACTTCCCTTTTCTTCCATTTGTTATACAATATTCTTTGTTATGTATTATTTTTATGTTTATACCTGCCTTCACTTCCTCTCTAAACCAGGGTTGTTGGTTTTTTTAACCAATACGACCTTCTTCCTTTATTACAGGATTGTGGCTTTTGGGCCTCTAGTAAAGCATTCTTAAACAATTCCCAATTGTCGTTTATATTTTTCTGATTAAGTTCTTCCTAGTGCTGAGTTGGCTCCCAATTGTTTTCCGTTTTGTGAAATTGGTCCTTTTATCGTACCAAGTACATATATTACTGGTCAGAATTTTACTCTGTTTGCACATAATAAATCTGATCAAGTCATGATCATTTGTACCTAAACTACTAACTTAATTAATTAGTTAATTAGTTTAATTAGGTTAATTCATTACCTAAATTAACTAATTTAATTTTAAATTCTGGATCCGTTCCTCTTTATTTGTGAAGATGAGGTTTAATATAGAATTCCCTCATGTTCTGTGCAACACTTTTTGAGTTAGGAAATTTTCATCTATAATACTAGTAGCGTGAGACCTCCAGCATATGTCACTCAAATTGAAGTCCCTCATGATCATACAGTTTTTTCCCCCTACACATTATACATAGATGTGTAAGGAGCTGGCCATTGAATTCCCTAGTGTGATTTGGCGGTTTAGAAAACGCCAACTAATAACCCATCTTGTGCTTTATTTGTTACGACATTGATCCATAAGAATTCAAGATAATTTTCTTCTGAGTTTCAGTGATTCAGAAACAGGTAATGCCATTTTCTACATAGAATCCCACTTCCCTTCCTCTTTTGCCCACTTTATCCTTCTTAGATAGGTTATAACCATTGATTTTAACATTCCAATCATATGAATCATCCCACCAAATTTCAGTAATACCAAATAGATTGAATTTATGCTCATACATGAGCAATTCCAATTCCTCATTTTTTATCATGGCGCCTAACATTGGTATATAAGCAATTAAAGAATATCTTCTGTTCATATCTTTGGTTAATTGATTAATTTTGACCTCCATATCTCAATTATGTGCTAAGTAAGTGCTCATAACTTCCCTTTTTAACCCTTCTGATTACTCTAGCCAGTTGGTCCATGAGGAGATTGGCTCCCCTTCTACAGAGGTGGATACCATTAAAACTATACAGCCCCGTGTCCCCAAAGAAGGTGTGCCAATGTTCCACAAAACCAAAACCCTCTACCCTAACCACTTAGCCAGCAGTTCACTTCCAGAATCTACTATCTCCTGTCTTCCCTCACTCAGGGGACAGAAAGGAGATCATTTGAACAATCTTCTTCTCCAGTATGCTTCTGAATTCCCTGAAGTAACCTATTATCTGTGAGATGTCCTGCAATGCAGTGTCATTACTGCTGATATGAACCATCACCAATGGATCCTTGCCCATCAACTTCAGAATCCGAGCCAATCTTAGGGTGCTGTCTTGTACTTCAGCTCCAGAAAGGCAGAACACTATCCTGTTATCCACTTGTCCCTTGCAGAAAGTCTTCCTGGTCATTTGGAGAACTCTTTATGGGCAAAATTAATTTTCTTACAGGTTGGACCAAGCTGCCATCCACAGGTATGTCTCAGACATCTCTCCATTCCCTTGGACCTTGGATCTTGAAAACTATTTTCCAGTTTCCACATGGAGGACCTGATATGGATTGGAAACTTATAACAGTGTGGAATTCCTCCTGGTCCCCTTCTGTCTGGTGGCCACAGCCTGCCCATCCTCGTCTGTCTCCAGCTGTTTCGAATGCCATGGTGACCTCTTGCCTCTGGTGGTTACAAACTGCTAGGCCTCCTCTCTGACTCTCTCTCTCTCTTGGACTCCTTGGTAGCAAGTTCCTTTCTTCCTTGAACCTGGAGTACTGATGTTTTCCAAACCTGGCTGTCCTCAGCTTTTCTGATTCTCAGTAGCATCTCTACTTGCCACTCCAATCTAAGACTCTTTTTCTTCAGTATAGCTACCAACTTGCACTTCGTGCAAAGGAAATTCCTTCTGTCTCCAGGCAGGAAAAATAACATGGCATAGCCATTGCAGCTCACCACCATTGCTCCATCACTGGTGTAATGGAATGCTAAACTGCATCATATGTTCAGCCACTTGGTGGCACTGTGTGTAGAATACCTTCCTTAAGCTAACTGCAGCCATACCTGGTAGTGCATTAAAAGGTCTTATGATGAATACATCTGGTGTTGTCTTGCTCAGAAGTAAATTCTGTAGGCAATCTATAGCTGATACAAGAGTGTGACGGTGACAAGAATAAAAACAGAAGGAAAAGAGCAAAAAAGGTTGCAAACTATTAACCAATGTATGCTGGCTAGCATATATATATGATATTAATCATATGTATTATCCATACCATACATATATTAGTATGCATTAAGCACAAATAACAATAAGAAAAAATATTATAGCAGTTATATAGGCTAAATTGGTTTATACTTTTACTTTAATCCTGGTCACTTGTGCTAAGTATCTTATAACTCCTTGCATTAGCTGAAGCTTTGGGTTACATAGATAGGAAAACTGTCAGGATCATGACATATGAATATTTTACCATAGCAAGAGGTAGGACGTTATTCTCACAGGCCTATACTGTAATGTCCCAAAGGAAGAAGACAAGACATAGGATTGTTCTACCCTAGTGTAGACCTAGGAAGTGCCTTCATGCCCCTTTGTACCTGGAATGCATGTGTTCAGAACAGAGAGCCAAGGATACACCATAGTACCAGAAAAGGAAGGTGGAAAACTGATAGGTTAAATCTAGTTTTGAATGACATATACTGTACCTTTTACTTGTAAACAGGAAGGTTATAAAAAGATGGCTTTAGGTGTGTAACTTTGGGGAGCACACCTTCTGTCTAAGGTCAGGGTAACAATGCTGTGTGAGACAGCTTCCCTGAGACAGGTATTATATTGAACCTTTTTCCTATACTTTATTATTATTGGCTGATAGCAATAAACCTGACTGATACTGGGTATTTGGTCTCTTGAATATATTTCATGATGACTCAAAGTGTGGTCAAGCAATTGACTATATAATTTATCAACAAAATGGAAGGAAAAAGCAACAAAGGTTGCAGGATCTCATCAACATGCCACTCTTCAGTGTCCCAGAGAACTTCAATTTTCACAGTGGACATACTGAAAGCAGCATTTTGCATGATTTTTGAATTGCAAACAAGCCACACAAAGAAACTGGAGATATACAGTTATCTTCTTTAATTTATGCTATGGCGAAGGAAACAGAGCATATCTTTCAATATTTTACTTTCAGTGGAGACAGAAGATGTCTATAAAAGGGTTCTGACTATGTTTGATGAATAATTTATACCTCAGAAAAATGTGGTTTATGAAAGAGCATTATTTTCACCAGAACCAGGGAAAATGCTGAATGTTTTCTAAGAGCTCTGCATGCATTGGCTGAAAACCAATTTTGGAACTGCAAAACATGAAAATATCAATGATAGGCTGGTTATGGGGTTAACAGATAAAAACCTTTCACAACAGCTATAATTAAAAACAGATTTAACCCTACGCACAGCTATATATACATGTATACCCCCAAATAGCCATATACATATAAATATGTATATATTTATCTATATCATTCTTTTTTGAACCCAGTTATACTTTTGGGTGTCACAACGTCCCCTGGCTACAAGTTTCACAGGTTGATTGTTCATTGTGTGAAGAAGTACTTCCTTATGTCTGTTTTAAACCTGCTGCCTATTAATTTCATTGGGGTCTCCCTGGTTCTTGAGTTATGGGAAGGGGTAAATAACACTTCCTTATCCACTTTCTAGACACCATTCATGATTTTATAGACATCTATCATATTCCCCTCCCTTAATTGTCTCTTTTCCAAGCTGAAAAGTCCCAGTTTTTTAATCTCTATTCACATGGAAGCTGTTCCATACCCCTAATCATTTTTGTTGCCCATCTCTGTACTTTTTCCAACTGTAATATATCCTTTTTGTGATGGAATGACCAAAACTCCACTCAGTATTCCAGGTGTGGGCATTATGATATTTTCTGTCTTATCGTCTATCCCTTTCCTAATGTTTCCTATTGTTCTGTTAGCTTTTTTAATTTCTTCTGCACACTGAGCGGATGTTCTAGACAACTGTCCATGAAGACTCAAAGACCTCTTTCTTGAGTGGCAACAGCTAATTTAGACCCCATCATTTTGCATGTATTGTTGGGATTATGTTTTCCAGTGTGCATTAGTTGGCATTTATCAACACTGAATTTCATCTGCCATTTTGTTGTTCAGTCACCCAGTTATGTGAGATCCCTTTGTAACTTTTCACAGTTAGGTTTGGACTTAAGTATCTTGAGGAATTTTGTACCATCTGCAAACACTGCCACCTCAATGTTTATCTCTTTTTCTAGATACTTTATGAATATATTGAACAGGACTGGTCCCAGTACAGATCCTTGAGTAACCCCGCTATTTACCTCTCTCCATTCTGAACACTGACCATTTATTCCTAGCCTTTGCTTTCTATCTTTTAACCAGTTATTGATTCATGAGAGGGTCCTCCCTCTTATCCCAGGACTGCTTACTTTGTTTAAAAATCTTTGGCAGGGGACCATGTCAAAGGCTTTCTAAAAGTCCAAGTATATATATCCACTGTATCACCCTTGTCCACATGTTTTTGACCCTCTCAAAGAATTCTAATAGGTTAGTGGAGCATGATTTCCCTTTACAAAAGCCATATTGACTCTTCCCCAATATATCATATTCATCTGTGTGTCCGATAATTGTACTTCACTATAGTTTCAACCAGTTTGCCTGGTACTGATGCTAAGCTTATCAGCCTGTAATTGCAAGAGCCATCTCTGGAGCCTTTGTTTAAAAATCATTTACATTAGCTATCCTCCAGTCATCTGGTACAAAGGCTGATTTAAGCAATAGGTTATATACCACAGTTAGACCTTCTGCAATTTCATATCTGAGTTCTTTCAGAACTCTTGGGTGAATACCATCTGGTCCTAGTGACTTATTACTGTTTAATTAATCAACTTGTTCTAAAACCTCCTGTATTGACACCGCAATCTGGAACAGTTGCTCAGATTTGTCACTTAAAAAGAATGGCTCGGGTGTGGGAATCTCCCTCACATCCTCTGCAGTGAAGACTGATAGCCTTGTCTTCCTTGAATGTTTTTTTAGCACCTTGATCATCCAGTGGCCCTGCTGATTGTTTGGCAGGTTTCCTGCTTCTAATGTACTTTAAAAAATTGTCATTAGTTTTTGTGTGTCTTGCTATTTGCTCTTCAAATTCTCTTTTGATCTGCCTAATTATACTTTTACCCTTGACTTGCCAGAGTTTATGCTCTTTTCTTTTTCCTCAGTGGGATTTCATTTTCACTTTTTAAAGGATGCCTTTTTGTCTCTAACTGCCTCTTTTATGCTGTTTAGCTATGGTGGCATTTTTGGTCCTCTTACTTTTTTTTAATTTTTTTTTATTTGGGGGTATACATTTGAGCCTCTATTATGCTGTTTAAAAAAAATTCATGCAGCTTGTAGGCATTTCACTCTTGTGACTTTCCCTTTAATTTCCATTTAGTTAGCTTCCTCATTTTTGTATAGTTCCCCTTTTTTAAATTAAATGCTACTGTGGTGGGTTTCATTGGTATTTTCCCCCCAAAAGGATGTTAAATTTAATTACATTATGGTTGCTATTACCAAATGGTTCAGCAATATTCACCTCTTGAATCAGATCCTGTGTGCCATTTAGGAATTAATCAAGAATTACCTCTCCCCATGTGGGTTCCAGCTGCTCCAAGAAACAGTCATTAATAGTTATAGAAATTTTATCTTTGCATCCTGTCCAGCAGCTATTGTCTATAGTCCCAGCACAACTCCTGATGGGAAGACAACTCAGAACTACTGTTTCAACTTTGAAAATAATCTGTCTCCAAAGTGGCCAGACATGAAAAGAGAAGCCTGTCTGGATACAAAGGTTAAAAGAGCTTATGAATATTTTTACAATAAATACCTCTCAGTTAGAGAACTTTTGGGTCTAGATTCTGGTGACTTTGTTCATGCCAAATTGGATGAAGAAAAAGGATGGGCAACTCCAGCTGTCGTAAAGAAAAAGAATTCAGTGCCCAGATCATATGTGGTTGAGACTGACAGTGGAGTGTTCAACAGAAACTGGCGTCTATAGTTTGTTCCTCAGAAAGAACAGTCAACAGAGCAACAGATAGCAGAAGCAGAACAAGACGATGACTCAAGGATTCTAGACTGACCACAGGTAGAAGCTGCAACTAACAACCAGATGATGAAGTTGTTATGTGTTTGGGTCATGTAATTAGAAAACCAGTACGATTCAGAGACACTTAACAGACTGATAGGTATTGAACTTCAAAGATAGCACGATAGTGTAAATATTGTATATGGTAGGAATGTAGAACTTAAAAGGGGAGATGTAATAGAATGCTAAACTCTACTGTTCAGCCAATAAGTGGCACTATGCGTAACATACCTTATTTACGCTAACCTCAGCCATGCCTAGCAGTGCATTGAAAGCTCTTATGCTGAACACATCTGTGTATCTCGCTCAGAAATTAGATCCATAGTCAGTGTCTATCTGATACAGGAGCATGACAGCTGGCCATCTTGAAATTGCATGTAGCGCTGAACCTGGAAGGAAAGCCTCTCACACTCCTTCCCTAACCTTCCTCTGAAACTCTCCTGTTAGATTTTCACGGCTCTCAAATTCACCTAGCAAGTGACTTTTTATACTAAATCTCCCTGTTTAACTCAGTTTAGCTTCACCCCTCACCACCAGGGAGTGAATAACCACTCAGAGACTTCAAACAGAAGAGCTGATCAAACCTCCAAGGGTTGGAGCCTCCACCTCGAGGCCCTTATCAAGGCACCAACAAACAAACCTGTCTCAGCTGTTCACTCAGGGACCCCTACACAGAAAAGAAATAAAGTCAAATAAACAAACCACAGACAGACCAAGCGCACTACTCACCAAGTCCCGCTACCTCCAAGCACAGTCTTCAGCTACACCCTCCAAAACTCTCCTGTTAGCTGCCTCTGTTTGTATTTACTAGAATCTCTGCGATTGTCACAAACTCTTGGTTCCTTATTGGTTAAGATTCAGGCCATTTTGTGAAGTAGTCCATGGCTACCAATAAATATTGATTGCCACAGTCTGTCTCCGGCAAGGGCTGGGATCCAGCAAATAGCACAAACAGGGTCTAGTGTCTGATACTGGGGACGAGCCACCCTGGGCCATGCCCTCTGCATACTCTCCCCCCCACACACTCAATTTCCCTTACAAACTCCTCCTCACACACACACAAAACCCCTTCCCCCCCAAATACAAACCCCTCACCACACACACATTAAGTTTAATGGGAATTGGACATCCAATTCCTCTATGTGGTTTTTGAAAGTGTCAGTCAAGTTGTTGTTGTCAGTGACTGTTGTCTGAAAGGTTTTATGTTGGGTTTCCAGTGCTGATTTTTTTGGTGAAATTGGGTATTTGTTTAAATTAAATTTTGAAGATATATATTTTGGTTTTTACAGTTTAATATTTTTAAGTCAATGTTCAAGGCACTTTCAGTTTTTATCAGTTAAAAATCCTAGCTCACTGGGGCTAAAGCGAGCAATTAAGTAAAATAAAGACTTCGCTTTTGAGCAATATGATGTCTTTGCATCACTCTTCATCACAGAGGATACTGGAGAGTTATTCACCCCAGATCTGATCTTTTCTGGTAATAAGGGTGTGGTACATTTAGAGATCCACACGTAAGAAGAAATCATGCTGGAATAAGCTGATAAATCAAAAAGCAGTAAATCACCCAGCCCAGATGGTGCATATCCAAGAGTAGTGAAGAAAAGGGGCTGAGCTGCTAGCACAAATATATAGCCACTTATTAAATACCGCTGCTATAGTGGGGGGTTGGAGGGTAGCAAATGTTGCACCTCTATTTTCAAAAAATCTCTAAGGGTGATTCAGAAAATTACAGACCAATAAACCTCACATCTGTGCCTGGCAAACTGGTCAAAACTATCATTAAAAATGAAAGAATAAAACATCTAGGAGTTCACAATATGGCAGAGTCTAACCACCACTTTTTCTGCAAAGAGAAATTATGCCTCACGAATCTGTTAGAATTCTTTAAATGTATAAATAAAGTAGAGGATAAAGGAGTTTGGGCTGACATGATTTATGTAGATTTTCCAAAGTCTTTGTCCAAAGTCCCTCATAAAAGGCTATTAAAGACTAAGAATTTATGGGATGAGACACAAAGTATTGTCGTGGATGAAAAACTGGGTACGAGACAGAAAACAAAGAGTATGCATAAATGGCAGCTCAATGAAGACCTTGGCACAATGTGCAGCTGCAGTCAAAAAAGCAAACAGGATGTGAGGATGGATAAGGAATAGGACGGAGAATAACACATAAAATGTCATAATGCCATTATATAAATAAATGGTTCGCATTCATCTAGAATGCTGAGTGCAGTTTTGGTTACCCCATCTCAAAAAGGATATTACATAATTAGAGAGAGTTCATAAATGAGAGATCAGAATGGTTAGGAGCCTGGAAAAACTCTTATGAAGAGAGGTTGAAATTGTTTTCTTTATAGAAGAGATGAATAGGACATTCACGATCAAAGAACACAAAATAATGAATAATATAGAGAAAGTGAAGCAGGGATTTCTATTCTTCCTGCTTCACAACACAAGAGAAAGGGGACATTCACTGAATCTTAAAGGGAGCAAATTCAAAACTGATAAAATGAACTACTTTTTCACACAATGCATACTTAAACTGTGGAACTCATTGCCACCCGGTGCCATAGAAGCCAAGAATTCAGCAAGATTCAAAGAGGGTTTGGACATTTCTGGAAATATTTAAGAGTGTTGGAAAGGATATAAACCCCACTAATTCAGGGATTAAACCATTAGCTAACTATTAGGGGTTAGGAGAAGAAACCCCAAGGGATGCAAATTTTTCCACATCTGTCTTCTGCAGGGTTTTTTGCATCTTCCTTTGAAGCATTTGGTGCTGGCAATTGTCAGAGACACGCCATTGCACAAGATGGACCACAAGTCTGACCCAGTGTGACAATTCCTATGTTCCTCTTTAAAAAATGTTTAGAGAATTAACTTCCAACATGTTTTCCTTCTTCCCAGAAACAATTCACAATTCAGAGAACATTTTTCATTTAACACTGGACAAGCTATGAGCTGTAAAACTGCATTTTTCAGCTTTTTCCATTGCTTGAGGTATTATTTAACTCGGCTACAACGTATGTAGGAATATAATGCAACAGAAAAGTTGACAAATTAAAAAAATTGGAATTTCAAAAAAATTTACAATCTGTAATTTTCTGTGTTCATTCTAAAATTAACTGTAAATATGGTCTTCATAAGTTCACAGATAAAACCGGAACTCTTGTTCCACGTAAAATAATCCTTCTTACTAGCACAGACAGCTCACGATTCCTGTATGTTTGACTTTTCAAATCTTTCTGTGAAGCTCCAACATTTAAAAACAAAACATTGGTTGAGAAGTTGTTATTCTGTAAAGGAATTGCTGCTGTTTTCCCCAGCTATCAGCTTATCTCCTGAGACTAATCAAATCCATGGGGAAGTTTTAGTAGTTAACGAGAGATCTGATTATAGCTATGTTAAGGTTTTCATTTGTATAAAATGTCCTTGTTTGAGTGGAATCTTCCACACAAGTTGTTTATTACAATGACAGCTGCACAGCAATATTCTTAACTTGGCGCACACTTCTCTTTTATTGGATCAATTCTGAACTGGTCATGCAAATGTGTGCACATATATTTGAACCTTCTTTAACTTCCATGTGTGGCAATCTTGTGTTTGCAATTCCTGGATTTTGCACATAAAAGCATGTCAGCATTTTTAAAACTTGATGGCCACAGACTATGAATTGACTCTCACAGACAAACAAAACACAAAAGAAACAATTGCAAAGATTTATTTAGCGCATTCTGTGCTTGGCACTTAGAAACAGAGTTCTGTGCATAGGGCAAATCTTTATACACCTTTTTTTCTTCATACATATTTTACATACCCTTTTTATTGCCCTCTTTTATATTCATAATATTGAATCCCCCACTAGGCACATAAATACATTTATACAACACCTCAAAACAAATCTCAATCATATCTGTATTCTGTTACTTGGTATTTGCATTTTCACACGACTTAAATGCTTAGGTTGCACCAAGCTACAATTGTTTTCTTATTTTTAAAGGATTTGAAGAAAAAGGAGGGGAAAAAAACAGAAAAGAAAGAAACTTCTATTTGGTAAAACAGAGATCCAATGGCAGGCTGGGTGGAGAACACCTGCCCTGAACATTACTTAAATGCTAAAGGTTTTCTATGGAAACTCTTGCATGCAAGATAGATGAAATTGGCCATACTATATGTTTCAGGTCTGCAGAAGAGCAGAGCTCTCTTTTCTTGCCACCATTCACCATCAGCTGAGTCTGGAGCTTTTTCTCTTGTTGAGTTGAATGCTGAGGGGCATATATGTTCCAAGCACAGGTTTTAGTTTCTTTTTAGCTGTACCACTCTGGGTAACATCAATAGGAGTTGCACAGCTGAGACACCTTTTCCCTTCTGCATCATTCTGAAAATGGACCCCAGTGTATGGCAGAGGTTCACCCCCTGCTGACTAGGGTGTTCAACGAAACATTTAATTTATGAGTTAAAATGCCGTTCTCTGGCTCTCTCTTTTTGTGCAGGCATGGCATCTTTGTGAGCTTGACCCATGCAAAGAAAACTGCCTGGCAGGCAGAGCCATGGTCAAAAAGTAAATATCTCTTGAGGAAAAGAAGTTCCAGTTCAGCAATAAAGTTCTCTTACTAGAGCGGGGAGAGGGGACCACAGGATTTGTGTTGACTTCAGAGATATGCTAAACCACTCAGGCAGCAAGGAAAAGTCAGGGAAGGGTGAGGCCCTTAGAACAATGGCCTCTCATGGGCAGTGCAGCTTTGAATGACGAAGTCTTCAGTGACTTCCTTCCTTTGGTATGGAGGAGATAGCACGCATACAAGACTCCCTCAACATCAAGAGTTCACACTAATTGAGAGTTAATGCATAGACTGTATTTTTTCTGCTTCACTCCAGCTTCTTTTAAGTGATGCCCTTCTCTCTGAAAAGTCCATTCGGCACAGACACTCCATTACAGATGCTAAGGCCTGGGATTACAATGAGCGGCAATGGGTGTCAGATCAGGGGCTTTCCGTTGGATTCTTTGGAGTGTAACATAGATGGCTTGTGTTTCCATTTATAATTAAACTACTAGTTCCACTATAAGTTTAAAGGCAAAAAGGTACTGAGATAGGATCACCCATGGAGACAATGAGGGACTTGCTGCCTTCATTTCCAAGGAGACAAATCATTGGTTAAACCATGTGCACAGACATCTGTGAGGATGCACCTGGAACAGCCCCGTATTGTCTGTTGTCACAGGCATTGGCTGTTTGCTGGTTGCCGGATGGAGGACTGATCATGTGCATCCCATGCTCCACCCCTGTCGAAAGGTATTGCCTCTCTCCAAAAGCCCCATTGGAAGGGGAAGAACAGAGTAAAGTGCTTTGAGGGGTGGTCAGTTTCTCTGGGCTTGCTGCCAGCCTCGGGGAAGCCGGGAAATTGTATCCATACAGGTTGTAAGGGTTGTGAAGGGAGAAGGCATTGTAGGAGCTCTGCTGCATGTGGCCACCACCAAACATGTGTGAAGAAGAGGAGGTGGAAGCAGGGTTGCCTGCTTGCATGACATATTGAAACTGAGAGGCTGGGAATGACCCCAGCTGGCCACCAAAGGCTTCCATCTTACCGTTGCTAGGCAGAGAGGAAGGAGTAGGCATTCCTGAGATCAAGGATGGAGTCCTCTGAGGCATGAAGGTTTCTGAGGGCTGAGTGGCAGAAGCCGTGCCACTTTGGAGCCGGTTGTACCCACTGTCACTTAGCCCTGGGTAGCTCTGTAAGGCAGCCATGTTGCTTCTGGCACATGGGGGATAATCAGACAGGTTGAGATTGCACAGCTGGCTCTCCCGGCAGCCAACATTGAAAGTGTTGGGGGCCAAGTGAAAGGTTGGGGGGGAGCAGGAGGGAGAGAGAAGATGAGAGGAGGCAGAGGGTGATGGGGTCCCGGTGCTGGAGGTTGTTGGTGAGGTGCCTGTGCTGCCCCCTGAAAAAACAAAAGACAAAAGAGGATTTTAAAAGGTCCACAATACAGGTGTAAAACAAGATGGTCCCCTTAGAAATCAACTTCTCTTAATAAACAAACACATACGGCAAAATGGCCACCATATAAACTAACCTCCCTTGGCTAGGACCTGAGCTTCCCAAACGAAATTTCTCGCTCCTTCTTTTGTTGTTATTTGATTTTTAAACAATTTTTCTTCCCTTATATAATAAGGGAAAAAAGCAAAACACCTTAAAGCAAATTCCAGATCAGTGAAAAGAGCTGCGGGGAAAACCAACTCCATCTGCCAAGAGCTCTGTGTTGTACAGGGATATTAATCTAGTGTGCTCTTTTTTAAAGTCTTGTCTCACTCTCTGCTGGTTTCCAGGAAGACCGCCTATTCAGAGTCTGTACTGCACTGCTACACACATGATTTATCATGTGGCAGGAAGGGACAAAGAGCAGGTAGGATTTTTTACAGCATTCAGCGATTTTCTTTGATGGCTCATGGTGGAGTCAAAATTACTGATTTAAACCACAGGAAAAGTTACACTACAAATGCACAATGGTTACAAGCTACACTACGTTCTGCACAGCTGATGAACGGCATGTTTGAATACGGTTCTTCCATCATCTGCTTTCATTTTAAAATGGTTCTGGATTGCATACTCCTCATTCACTATTAATTACTATTATCATTTCTATTACAGTATTAACTATACTGCATAATAAGCATGTGCATGGTGCGTTACAGAGAAGTAGAACACCAGGACCTTTCCCCTTTTTGCTGATAACATGAAGAAGCTGAAAACACAAAAATACAAGAAGAGAACATGGTAGGAAGGGATGTGGGATGGGGGAAAATGGAGGAATGGCTTTGGGGAGTGCAATTTTACACAGAGCACAGACTGTAGAAGATATTGTCTTTCAAATGCTTCTTTTTACATGTCACGTATTTCTTTATCTGGAGGGTTTGCACGGAAGAGCTCTGCGGAAGAAGTATAGGGAAGCCGGTGGAATGATATGATTAGAGGCGTGATGGGGCCAGAGCAGAGGGAGAGGAAGATGATTGTTGAAACTGAATTTAGGTTAAGCTGAAAGCAGCCAGAGGAGAGGCAGGGGTATTAGAGAAGAGGAGAGTACAGCAGTTAGGGTGAGAGCTGACCATGGTATTTTGGTCAGTGAAGTTCATAAGGAAAGGACAGATTCTGAGGTACTGTAGTGGGAAAAAATAAGAGGAGTTGGAGACTGCCTGGACATGGTATAAAAATGAGAGAGGATTGAATACAGCACTGAGGTTCTGCACCTGGATGACGAGGATGGTGTAGCTATTGTCAGTGATTGCAAGACAAGTTCCATTTTCACCATGTTGAGTCTGAGTGGGTGGTGGGCCACTGATGATGCTATGTTAGAAACTAATCATGTATTTGAGATGAAACTGAGTGGGGAGGTCAAAAGGAGACATGTCGATTAGGAAGAAATGAATAATCTTGTTTTCATTTTCACATCTATTTGGAATGAGAACCAGAAATGCTGAAATACAAGAAGAAAGGCTGGTCTTGGGTATTTCCAGCCAGGACAGAAAAGGAGATCCTGGACATTTTGAAGTATAACCTGTTCTCATGAGATCTACAGTCTGATTCTGCAAACTCAACCTGGATAACTCTGAGAAGCATCCAAATTCCTGGTGATTATCAGACCCAAACTACAACTCTGAAGCATTCTAACTTCCTCTCCTATGAAAATTTCTACCTGATGCTGAATAAACTGTAGAAAAATTTCTCCTCAAATATTCATTCAAATTCAAAAGCTAATATTAATTCAACAGCATTGAAGGACCTTCACTTTCCAAGAACATTCAAGTGTTCATGCTTTCATAGCCTGCATACTCATGAAAAGCACATTTTAGCTTGAATGTTCAAAGATTCACTGAGTGATTTCTGAATTTTGTATTTTGTTGTAAAATTTGCAGTTCTTTGTCTGCTTGTTAGATAAAAAAGTCACTCAGTTAGGGAACAGATGCAATACCGTGTCACATGTAAATAACCAACACAGCACAAATGTCAAAACGTGATTATTTGAAATGAACTTGTCATGAACAATCTGCAGGCCATTAATTATGATGACAGCATTTGGGAAAATACGAATAACAAATCATTTCTGTGAAACTTGTGAGAATGTTGAGATCTGTTTGTGGTAAAATTGTTGAATAAATTATTCATTATGACTAATTCACTTAGCTCTTCTTCTTACCCCATAATAATGTACGAAAACGGTGTACAAAAACAGCATAAATTCCTGGCTGCCATATATGCTAGGCTCAAAATGTTTCTTCAAGAAATTGGGATAAAATCTTAGCCATGGTAGACATTCTGCTTCCTCAAAGCCAGGATGGGAAGATCTGTGTTAGTAGTATTACAAAATTAAATCTTTTTATTGCACACCTAAGATTACCCATAAACAGGGATTAAAGTGATTCTACCACAAGTCCTCCCCATCCATTGACCAACAGTGAAAACCCAATAATTAAGACAAAAGGCAAACTAGAAAGTTATTTTGCATCAGGCCTAAAAATGGCCAAGATCTGAATGACACAATAATGGAAGCAATTCCAGAATGGACGACTGCCCACCTCAGGAGTTCAACCCTAAGCATGGAACACAAGAGTCTTCGGGCAAGTCCCAACACATACAATAGGCATGAGGCAGAGGTAGTCACTTGAGTAGTGAGATCGCAGGTTATTTATAGAGGATAATCATCATCTTTATTTGCCATCCTGAAGCAGGATGGGAGATAACATGGGGCAGAAGTACAGGAGTTATTTACTCATATGAGCTTGCCCTGCTTAAAAGACAAGCAGCTGCATTCTGCATTAACTGAGCTGTCCTCAAGAGTAGCACTAAGGTACCCCATATCAGCCATATTTTCCTAGAGTTGAAACATGTCTGGTTTTTGCAAAGATGGGTAATACCCACTTTAGTCCAACAAGTGCAGTCCCACTAAACTAAGACTTTGTCTACTCATAGTATTGCACCAATTTAATTAAAGACGTGCTTTTAAGCCAATTTAGTTAAACTGGCGCAAAAGGCCGTGTGGACATTCTTATTTCATTTTAAATGAGGCATAGTTTGATTTAGCTTAAATCAATTAAAATAGGTTTACATTTAATCAAAATAAACTCAAACTGAAATAAGAATGTCCACCCAGGGATTTGCATCAATTTAACTAATCCAGTTTAACTGGTGCACATTTGTGTGTAGACAAGGCCTTAATCACACTTGACCCAAGCCTTAAGATTTGGCAATATGGGTGTAATTGACTGGAATTCTAAGTAAACAGTTCTTCTCATGAGTCACAGGAAGGAACAGATTCCAGCTCCTTCTCTTTAGATATGTTATCTCTGCAGGACTAATAGGAATAAAAAGCAGTAAACATTTATTCTAGGCCTTAGTCACAGACCAACTTCACTGGTTTAAATAATATGTTTCATTAAAGAGGTGTAAACCTTTGTGTAGACACTCTTATTTTGATTTAAGAGTGCTTTATTTTGGATTAACTTAGATCTGTTGCTAATTGATATAAGGCAAACTGAAAGCCTGATTTACACTGAAATACATGTTTAAACAATTTTTTGCACTGGTTTCAATGAACTGGTTTAAAATGACACCTTTAGGGCTTGTCTACATGGTGAAGTAATGCGTACTATAGGGTTGTGATTTCTAAAGTGCACCAATGCGTTGCACACTAATTGGTCCATGTAGACCCCGCTAGTGTGCACTGAACATTCCCTACTGTGCTTTAAAGTGAACTTTTAGTGAGTACCAGCAGGGTTTACATGGGCTAATGAATGCACAACACGTTAGTGCGCTTTAGAAATCATACTCCTGTAGTGTGCATTATCCCACTATGTAGACAAGCCCTTAGTCAAACCGATGCAAATTTGCATGTAGAGAAGCCTTTAGGATACAATTTTCAAAGACATTTGATTGATTGATTTAGGAGCCTTCAAACATGATGCAGGCACTCAGGGATACAGCTGGGAAAAAGAATGTTTAACTAATAGTAAATTTGCCAAAAAAATGCATTTAGTGAATGTGGATTGAATTCAAAATATTGTTTTGGCTGAAAAAAAAATTATTTTTTCCCCCTTGAAATAGTTAAAACAGTTTATTTCAACCATTGTAGAGTTCATTTCAAAATGGAGTTTTATTTCAAAATTTAGCTATATGTTGTTGTTTTTTTTAAACAAAGATTTTTAAAACCCTGAACACGGCATGAAATCACCCCCCAAGAATTCATTTCTGATTTAAAAACACCCTGAAAACACCCACCAAATTTAATTTGTTTAAATTTCATTTTGTTTCTGGTGGATTTTGATCAAAAAAAAAGTTTGGGAGGTTTGTTTTGGTTCTTCATTTTTCATTTTGGCAACAAAAACAAAAATCCGTTTTGGTTAGAAACTAATTGGAGTTTTTGTTCTGGGGTTTATTTTTCAGATTTTTTCATTCAAATCCTGAATCAAAAAAACTCAGCTTGACTTAGGAGTCTAAGTCACATTGGCTTTCAGTGACACTTAGGCGCCTAGCTGCCTAAGTCACTTTTGAAAATGGGTTTGGGGCCAGATTTTTAAAGGCATTTAGGCACCTAAAGATGTAGATAGGTGATAATCCCAGGTGCATAATGGGATTTTCAAACGCTCCTAAATCCCACTGAAATCACAGTAGACGCTTTTCAAAATTTTGCCCATTTAGTTATGACAGTCATTTGATGACTGCATGCATACAGAAAAAAGATTTGTTGCGTAAGAACATATAATAATCCCTTTCCCCTTCCCCTCCACACATGTGCACACACACATACTTTTGATTTAAAAGTCAAGAGATCTTATTTCAACTTTCCAAACTACTTTGACTTTGCACAGAGAACAAGAATGAAAATGTTAATCCAAAGGTGAGCATTTCAGAAGGTTATGAATAAGTGAGGGTTTATGCAAATTTATGTTACTTTAATCATACTGGTCACTACTGAGTGGTTGCTGTTATCTACTTCTAAAAAGAGTGTCATAGTTCATATTTATTCTGACTATCCTCCACTGCTCAGATGCTTTGCTGATCAGTAAGATTCTTTGCTTTAGCCATCCATTTAAGGAATATAATCTTGTATAATACCGGATTCCTGCATTAATTAAACTCCACTGGAGGTCCTGAAGCTGAAGTAGCTAGTTTAATATGACAGATTTTCACTTGCTGTAACCGAAAACTATATATTGAGACTAAAAGATCCTCACCTCCCTTTCTGTTGTCCTTCCAAACTTTGCATTGCAAATATGACTGACAAGCAACAGATTTCACCGTCTCATGCTCTCTCTACATCTCTGTCTGCTTTGCATAATTTTCAAGAACTCAGTTGCACAGAAATCTAAAAAAGGCAGAAAGATGGGAAGACGAGAGACACCAGAGAGTTCTTCATCACATTACCCCTGCAACCTTTCAGATTAACTTAGTTTCTTTTTTCCTCCTGCACTGTGTCTCCATCAGTGAAGACTTTTGGAAACAACATAACTTTGATGCCTCTTTCTAGGCTTCTCAATCCCAGCAGGTGCAGTGCCATGTGACCTTCCAGTGGAAAAGGAGTCCACAGTGTTCATAAAAAAAGCAATGACCTGGGCTTAGCAGTTCTGTCCAGGCTGTCATTCCTGTGCTGATTATCCCCAGAATGCTGAGTATTGAATTTGTGAGTCACTGGAATCCAGTCCCATATTTCCTGCAAAAGTCAATGGAATTTTCCACCCGTGATTATCAGAAAGCTAAGAATGGAAGCAATACAAATTGCTTCCAAGGTCTGCAACATGCTAGACTAAATCGTCTTTCTTTCTCGGTTCTGAGAACTATACCATCCCTTTTCATGAGGTGATGAGACTGATCTGTTTCTCCATAAAGTTTTGTTCCATAAGAACATACCTACTTGTTTCCTTACTACAATTTTTTGGCCAATCATCAAATTATCCATTCACTGCAACCTTTTAACAAGGATAGAGATGAGTCTGAAAGGCTGTTTGCACAGTTGTTGCACTGGCAGGGAAACAGCCAGGATTTCTCTGAAGCTCTTTTCTGTCTTATGTATGATTCTATGAAAAGATCCACAAAAAGGCAACAAAGATGGTTACAGGGATGGATTGAGGAGGAGAAAGGACTTATTAGAGGACACACAGACAAAGAATTAGACATTGAGATATTCAAAGCTAGAAGGAGATAATGAAAGCTGAACAGTCACTTCTTTTAAGATGCTTCAAAGTTTAAAATTGGTGGAAGTATCAGTACATTTAGAACCAGTTACAATAATACTTTCCATTTCTATAGCATTTCTGTAGGGTCCCCCGATAGTTCACCTTGACCAACCATCATGTTAAAGCAACAACTTGCCTTGTTTACACCAGGATTTTAAAACATGTTAGCAATCTGAAGTTAAGAGAAAACTGTGTAGTACTAATGTGGACAAACCCAAAAAGGGGCTAAGAACCCATGACACTAGGCGCCCAGTCCTGGATGTTAATCAGTAGGCTGTGATTTCTTAAAGGAAAAGAGACAGTAATACCCATATGGACAATCTGTCACACAATGGTTTGTATCCATCATGGCAATCGTAGGATTTCCTGTACTGCCTCCACATTTACTCAATCAGATGCTCAAGACATCTGATTGCCAGCCTAGATGTAGACAGCAGTAATGTAATAAACAGACCTCTTTCCTGGACCATATACCATGTTCAGACATTAGTTTCCTACTTCCCCAATTCAGATACAGACCTGTTAATCTGATTCATCCCTGTAGGCGGCTTGATCAAGTGAGCTTTTAGGATATCTTAGAGGAAAAACTGTCCAGCAGCAAGAATAGTGCACTGACCATTACAACAATCATTTTGGCACAATCATGGATACACTGGCCACAAAATGGCCACTGCGCCAATGAAGTATATCAAAGAATGGATGCAGATAATGAACACTTGTGACTCCCCTCAGTGTCTGATATCGATATCGTCAAGGAAATCTTTCAGTTTTGCTGCTAAGGTTAATCAAATCTGAGATGGCATCATCAGCACCAAAGAAACCAGATTGAGACAAAGATCAATGACCCTTCCACCATTCTTGATAGAGTTCAGTCCAGTCCAGTAGAAGCCCTGGAAACTTTAGGCCAGTACATGCTAAGCAGATCCGTGCCCCACAGGCCTCCTGCTGACCAAGATTTTTGAATTGTGGGAAATATAGTAGTAGTATCCCAAGCCCAACACAGACCAAGCTCCACTCATATGATGCCATCACATCATGAGATGCCATTCACAGTAGATTGTGTAAAACTTCATAATATGACTATCCCTTCCTTTCTTGTCTGATTTGGCCAGCAGTGAAATTGCTAATATTTAAATTCTGGAATAAGGCTTCAGAATTAACACCAGCAGTTCACCTGGAGGCTCTGGTGGACTCATGGACCCCAGGTAATTTTATGGAGTAAGATGTGGCTGAGGTCCACGGGATCTCTGCTGTGTGTAAGAATATCCTGGATCTAGTGGAAACCATTGATAGGTCATTCCTTGCCTTGGTGACGATCATCCACCAGACCACCCCTTAGTGGTCATTACTTTTCAGGATCACTGGGAGATGCTTCAGTTCAGGTTGATTCAAGCCCCCCACTTTCCCGTCATCCTGGGAATGCCCTGGCTCACTGCCCATGACCTCTCCCAAACAGCTTCCAATGGTCAGCTGCACCCTTGCACTTTTTATTAGTGCAATCTCACCCCAGTGGAGGAAAACTATGATATCCTCGATAAAGAGCTACCAGTCATCAAAGCAGTCTTTGAGGAATGGTCGGCATCTCCTGAAAGGTTCCAGATTCCCATTCAAGTCCTCACTGACCACAAAAACTTTGAATTCCTGAAGACAGCTCAGCATCCAAATCAGCGACAGGCCCACTAGTCCTACTTCTTCCCATGAATCGAATTCATGGTGACCTACAGCCCCAGGACCAGGAATGGAAAGGAAGAGGGGGAGTGTTGTGTATGTAACCGAGAGACACCATCCGTGATCCTCAAACCATCGATTTTCATCTCGGGTACCACTGTCTACGACCTGCTACACTCCATATGTGCTCTGCTGCCCAATGATCCCTTTGCAGTTCAGATCTGCCAAGCTCTAGACAATGCCGGTGCCCAGACTGCCTTGACTTTCACGCTCCATGAAGGAATTATGTATCAAAAGGGGCACATTTACATACCCAATGGCCAGTCCAGGCTGCAAGGTCTACGAATCTGCCAAAATTCTTCTCTGGGAGGTCTTTCAGTTGATTCAAGACACAGACCCAGGTGTCAAGGAGTTTCTAGTGGCCAGACCTCCATGCATCAGTAGCAACCTGTGTCCAATCCTTTGACTGCTATGCTCAGACCAAAATTCCCCATGTGAGTGCATGCTGTCTCCTTCAGCCCTTGCCCATTCCACCTCAGCCTTGGTCCATCATGTTGACAGATGTCATCATGGAGCTACCACCCTCCCCAAGGATACACCACAACTCTAGTGGTAGTCAATAACCTGACAAAGGTGGCACATTTTACACCATGTCATGGTCTCCCGACTGCCCAGGAAACAGCCATCGATTTGAAGACAACCTTCATGGACTGCTCAAAAGTGTAATATCTCACTGAGGGTCTCAATTCCTTTCCTGCTTTTGTGAGGAATTTCTGTATCTCCTGGGCACTGAACCTTGCAACTCGATTGCAAACCACCCTATTATCAGGCTGAGAGAGTGAATCAGGTCCTGGAGCAATACCTATTCTGCTCCTAAATTGCCAGCAGGATGATTGACAGGCACGTACTTCCCAAGCAGAATTTGCTGACAAGTCCACGCATGCCATGACCCACCAGATCCCTTTCTTGGCGAATGCCCACCGTGCTGATCTCATCACACACATCCACCCAGTCCATCAAGAACTCAGGCACTGGCTAGACGGACTAAGACAGCATACAAGCACCATGCTGACCAATACTGTCAGCTGACCCTTAACCTCAAGGTAGGGGATAAGGTTTGGCAGTCCACCCAAAACCCTTGCTTCCATTTGTCCATCCACAAAACTGGACCACAAATACTTGGGGACCTTTTGCAATCACGGAACAAATTACCCTGGTAGCCTTTCACTGCAGCTGGAAGAATCCCTCAAGATCCACGCTGTGTTCCACATCTCTCTATTGAAACTTTTAATTGAGACTCCCTTTCCACAACGCACTACTCCTCCCGCTCTGCTGATAACCAGACAGGGCCAAGAGGAACACGTGGGCCAGCAAATTCCAGAATCCCACCAAGTCCGGGGAGGACTCCAATATCTGACTGACTGGGAGGGATATGGCCCTAAGGAGTGTTCGTGGGAATCCATGGAACACAACCAGGCCCCAGACCTGCCCCAAGAAACCCATTCCAAGGTCACCTGGCAGGCAACCCAGAAGGATAGGGGACGCTGTCAGGCACCAAACCAGTGAGGAACAGCTGCTGGCCTGTTCCTTTACTAACTGTGTTGCTAGGCAACCAATCAGCCCTGCTGCGCTGCCTTAGAACTCTCAGCGTGGCCACGGCCCCTGATTGGCTGCTGGTGTAGCAGGCCTGCTTATAAGCCTGGCCCCCACAGCAGGTCAGTGGCTGCCCAGCACACACCAGGCCTGCAGCTGTGCTTGCCCTTGCTCCAGCCCTTGTTCCAGCCTCTGCTTCTTCTCTGCTCCAGCCCCCGGTTCCCTATGGCTTTGACCCTCAGCTCTGCCTCTGGTTTATGATTCTGGATGACCCTCAGGTTCTGGCATTCGGTTTCTGTCTCTCCGGTACTGATCCTCAGCTCATTTTCTGGACTCCACATGCTCTGCACCCAGCTCTAACCAGTAGGCCAAACTCTCACTTTTACTGCTAGATCTGACTGCCCAAGGCCTGGTCAGCAATAGTACTGCACTGCACTGGTTACATTTAGGTCGCATATGGAAGGTTATCTGAACTTTTAACTATGGAAGTTTAGGTTCTGGAGCACCATACTGCAGCATCCCCAAAATGCAACAGTTTGCCAAGCAACCAGACGCTAGCTCAGTTTGTCCTCATTTAAAGGAGGCAATGCTGGCCATATGCATTAGCCTGACTCACTCTTAGGAAACCAGCACTTCATTCCAATAATTCTGCCAACAATTGCCCTGTTTCCAACGTCTCTTTCTAGGGCAAACTAATCAAGATGATAATGGAGACCAAACCCTAACATCTGACCTCTGCAATTATCCGAGAGCACTCAGAATTGATTTTCAGACCAGAGAGAGCACCATGATAGCTCTTGTGACACTTGATAAAAAAATCATGGCAATGATCAGGGGGCAAATATCCAAGCATACACATCCATGGATCTCTTAGCTGCCTTTGACTTCTTCAACTATGTTCTCATAGGAGAAACTCTTTTGGGGATCTCAGACAAATCCCAAAGAGACTTGACAAGCAACTGCTCCTTCTTTCCCCTCAAGAGCCCTTGTATCTGGAGTCCTGCAGGGCTCAATCTCATTTACGTTCTAGCACAAACACCCAACCACACATACACTTTCACTCACAATCTTTTTTTTTTTTTTAGCAAATGTGATCATGGCAGTGACCCAGGGTTACTGGGGCCTGACGGAAATAAGCATAAACAGTGCTGAACAGCAAGTGGCTCAAACGCAGCCTAAAAAAACCAGAAGTGATGCCTATAGGAAGAGAGGAACACTTAGAGAAAGACTAACTAGACAATCATCATCACTCTCAATTCAGGGCCTCTGTCCTTCAACTTCAAAGTACCATTCAGTCTCAGTTCCTTTTGCACTCATCTCTGTTCCTGGAACTATAGCCTTCCTCCATTTTGCCAGTAAATTAGCCAGCTCCTGTGTCGACCTTTTGGCTGAGGACCATGCCTTTGTCAGCTCTAAGTTACACTGCTCCAGTGCACTCTACCTGGGGCTGACTGTGAGGGCTACACTGAAACTCCAGTTTGCACAAGCTCCAGTAGGCACAGCAGCCTGCCTGTGAACACGAGAGAGCAGTGAAAGCACATCACGTCAATACTCCAAACGCTCCTTTGGCTGCCTATTCCGTTCCAGATCTACTTCAGCTCCTTGTCCTAATCTTGAAGGCTATTCATGGGCTGTGGCATGGGAGAAAGACAGCCTCTCCACCTGTGAGACGCAAGACATCTGAGATCAATGCGGATGCCGTAGGAAATGGGACTCAGGAGCAGATGGTACAGTGTTCCCAGCGAAGGCCCATTTCAGAGCAAAGAAGTTCCATTTGAAAGGAATGGTGCCTTAAAATTCATTGTTTGGAATTAAAACTTTGAATTTTTATGGATTTTTTTTTAATGTGAAAATAACTCTTTAGTGGAGGAGGGAACTTTGAGGGGTACAACATAGTTGAATGAATATAGTTCACATGAATATTCACATAGTTGAATGAAAACATAGTTCACATGAATATTTTGCCAGCATTGCAATTCTTCTCAGGCGGAAAATCCCTCTCAACAAATAAAGCTGGTGGGAGCACAGCTGCCTGGGTGCATTCATTTTTACTTGTTGCATATTTCATTTGCTTTCCTATGAAGCATCAGCATCATTACCACAGTATTGGTGAGAAAAGGAATTTAATGTCTAATCCAGCTTGTTTCATCTATGTTCTTACAATCATTGGTAGAGATCTGCTCATCTTACTGTCTTGTACAGAAGAGCCAGCAACAGATCTTTCAGTGTTGGAAAGTGACATAGTCCAGAGTTATTGGAACTCTTATTTCATTTATTATTTGTTTTATGTTCTTTGTTAGAGTCAAGAAACCAAGCCACATATTTTTTAATAATGAGAATCTGGATCAGGTTCAGTCTAAATTTCAAAAATATATTCCAATTAAAGAGTTTAATAGATTCTTGGCTTTCCCCCCATCTCATTGCCATATGCATTCAATAATCCCAAGTTCTTTTTTCCCTGGTAATAAGTAGATTTCAATGATGGTGACATCATACTTTGAAAGTTCAGCTTTTCCTGAACCATTATATTTTCTAAGCATCTGTCAGGTTTTGTTTTGGTTTTGTGTTTTAAGCTAGATGAAGATCTGTTGCCATGGTGGCAAACTCCACTTATTGTAAAACTGGGACTCATTTGGACCCTCTGCGCCTCAGGAAACATTCTGTGCTCAGCCGTGAAGGGCATGCTGGGTCCTCACACAGAAGCAGAAGACTAGAAGGTCCATGTGGTGACCTCTAAAGCACTAATTCTGCACTGGCTCCCATACGTGATTAATTTTCCTGCTGCGTCCCTATGAATTCAGTAAGATACATGCGTTAGGAAAACTACACACATGTGTAAGTGTTTGCGGTATCATTTGTGCAATTTCAAATGCTAACAGAAACCCGTTGGTTTTTTTTTTAAACTGCAATGTTGTGTAGCACAACAGCAGCCACTGCACTAGACGTTTGATTCTGGGCAATGTCACAGTGTGCTCTGCCAATGTGCAGCTGCGGGTAAAAAAGCAAAAAATGTTAGGATGCCTATGGATTAGGGCAGAGAATAATATGGGAAATATTATAATGCCCTTATATAAGTGAATGGTGTGGCCTCAGCCAAATACTGCCAGCAGTAATGGTCACCCCCATCTCAAAAAGGATACTGAAGAATTAGAGGATGGAGAAAAGTGTAAAGAAAAAGATTAAGGGCCTGACAAAACTCTCGTATGAAGAGTCTGTAAAATAAAGGCTGTAAAAGAATTAACGCTATAGAGAAGACAATCAGCAGCTTCTTTTCTTCTTGCGTCATAACACAACAGGGAGACATAAGTTAAAGGTGGCAAATTCAAAACTGATAAAAGGAAACACTTTTTCACACAACGTATGATTTAACTATGGATCTCATTGCCATGGAAAGTTGTTGAGGATCCGCTAGGTTAAATAGCCCTGTAGTACCCAGTATTTTCTCCCTATAAAGGTACTTATACTCTAATCAAGTCACCTCTCAATCTTCTTTATGATAAGCTAAACAGACTGACTTCTTTAAGTCTCTCAGAATAAGGCATTTTCTTCAGCTCTCAAACTATTTTTGTGGTTCTTTCCTGCATGCTGTCCCATTTTTCAACATTCTTTTTAAAATGTGGACACCAGAACCGGACACAGTATTTCAGTATAGGTCTCTCCAATGCCATGTACAGAGGTAAAATCACCTCCCTACTCCTACATGCTAAGCCTCTGTTTGTGCTTCCAAGTATCGCTTTAGCCCTTTTTGCCACAGCACTGTACTGGGAGCTCATGTTGAGTTGTTTGTCCAGTATGATCCCTAAATCCTTTCCATAGTCCCTGCTTCCCAGGATACAGTTCCCCATTCTGTAGGTGTGGCTTGCATTCTTTGTTCCTAGATGTAGGACCTTGCAATTAGCTCTATTAAAATACATGTTGTTTTAATAGGCCTGTAGCCAGGAGGGGTGGTCCCCCTCTGAGAGGGAGAGCCAGACCCAGCCTGGCTGGTAGAGCCCCAAAGGAAAACCCCTGGCTGGAAGCAGGTGGGCGAGTCCAGGCCTTTAGAAGCCCCAGGGACACCACCTGACCGGAAGCAGGGGGGCGGAGCCAGGCCTTTAAAACCCAGGCCTGAGAGCCCAGTCAAGAGAGGATAGCTGAGGGAAAAGGGTGCTTCTCCCCTGAGCTCCCAGCTAAGGCCAGGTCACAGACCCATGCTGACAAGGAGCAGCTGGTCTTACCCCGCTGCCTGGGAGCCGGCGGAGGGCCGACCCAAGCAGTACAGGGCCTGGGACCCGGAGAACCTACCGGCCCTGCCTGCAGCCTGGGGGCTGGAGGACCTGGAAGAGCTGCCCTCCATGGAGGAACCCATAGAGTTGCTGGCGCTGTCACCCATGGATGAGGAGGGCCTAGTAGGGCTAGCACATCCCAGCAACCTGAAGGAGGCAGGTACCGGGGGTTTCGGGGAGGAAGAAGCCCAGGGGCAGCCATAAGTTTGTGGCTGAGTCTGGGGCAGTGCAGGCGGCGTGTTGTGGCAGGAGCCCTGCCAACCCCGTGGCAAACGCTTTTTGCCATTGCAAGGGCCCTGGGCTGGGATACAGTGGAGACAGGTGGGCCTGCGTCCCCCTAACCCGTTACCTAACAACCCTGAGAGAGCCTCACCCTCCATACCACTCCAGACAGTGGGCCTGCTTACTTTGCTAGCCCTGCCCGAGGGCCGGGCGAAAGATTGCTTGCCCAGGAAAGGGGCTCGAGACTGCTAGCTGTAGTCCCCCTCTGAGAAGGACCCAGAGGGAGAAGCCCGGATGCTGCCCCCTGCTTCCAGGGTCTCGTCCACAAGGCCCATGTTACCAAGGGACCCAGATCATGCTGTGGGACTGCCCTGTCCTCATCAGTATTTACCACTCGTCCAAACGTTGAGTCATTTGCAGATTTTATTAGCAGTGATTTTATATTTACTTCCAGATCATTGATAAAAATGTTGAATAGCACCGGGCCTAGAACTGGTCCTTGTAGAACCCCATAAGAAACACACCCATTCAATGATGATTTCCCCATTGACAAATACTTTTTGGAATCTGTCAGTTAGCCAATTCTTAAGCCGTTTAACATGTGTTTTATTACTATTGTATAGGGTTAAATTTTTAATCCGAATGTCATGCAAGTCAAACACCTTACAAAAGTCTAAGCATATTACATCTACATAGCACTTTTTATCAACCAAACTTGTAATCTCATCAAAGAATGAAATCAGATTTGTTTGACAAGATCTATTTTGGAAAGGGTCTCTGGACTAGAGCCACAAAGAGACCTAGGCGCCTAGAAAAATCACAGGAATAACACTGCAATCCACAAACCCTGAGATGCGTGCCTAGATCCCCAATGCAATGAATAGACATCTAAGAATGTGATCCAGAAAAGCCAGCATGCTAGGTGGTGAGCTGCCTAAGATAGCCAATGGGAGATGCCAATGAGCAGGATGTATCCTCAAATGCTCCCCTCTGACAGATCTAGTCATCTAAGTCCAGGCTGCAGGAAGCGCCCATCTGTGCTAGTGATCGACAGATAGGACCCCCTCTTCTGGAGCCAGGCAGCTTAGGTACCTAAGTAGTTGTTTGTCAGAAGGACTGAGGCACCTGCCTCACTCCACACAAACCCACCAGAGAAGGAAGAAGTGGATGTAGCAGTTCCCACCATGCAACTTTTAGCTCAGTGATTAGAGCACTCACCTGGGATGTAGAACCCCCACCCCAGTTCAATTCCCCCTTCTGCCTGAGGGGAGAAAAGGGATTTTAACAGGGGTCTCCTACTTCCCAGCTGCATGCTTGAACCACTGAGCTATGGGATAGTCTGATGGGGGGACTCCCTCAGTCTCTCCTGTTGACGCTGTTCCACTGTGGCTAAATACTTGAGAGTCACTGGGCAAAAAAGAGAGGAAGAGCGTGCACATGGTGATTAGGGCACCCATCTTGGGGGTGGGAAACTCAGGGTCCAGTCCCCCAGTTCCAATGGCTCATTCATTAGTTACACAAAGCAGAATAACTTTAACAGGAGAGTGTCAGAGCCTGAGGGCACTTTGTACTAGAATAGCCCATCGTTTAGTGGTTAGAGAACTCTGCTCAGAGATGCGTGACTCATTTTGCCCAGGTCTCCCACATCCCAGGTGAGTGCTCTAACACCTACGTTAAAAGCTATAAGGTGGGCATGGGCAGCACCACCACCTCCTTCTCTGGCCACATTTTGAATTCTACCCAATCTTCTAGGCATGCTCAGAGGGTTAGAGTCCCCGCAGGCAAGATAGGCGGCCAAATGTTTGTCTTCCCCCAGATCATGAATCACTTTTGGTGCGTAGGTGGGAGATTGGTGTCTTGACACTTAGAGGGAGGCAGCAGAGCACAGACTCAGAGGCAGCAATCTAGGCACTGAAGGAACTTTTACTGCAAAAAGTTTTGTGCTGAGTGAGTTTGGGTACCTACGGAGTTGGGCAACAACCACATGGGAGTTTTGTGGATCACAATGGAGCCTAGAACTGGAAATGAAGGGCCTAAGTATATTTGTGGATCCGGGGCTCTGTGTTTCTAGACACCATTTCCATCACGAGAGAAAATAAGTAAATGAGAATAAGAGTTAAAAATTGCATTACAGAACTATAAACTCTATTTTTTAAGAGTCCGACAGGCAAGCCGTGATGGTCCAAATGCAGGTCGCTTCTCATATACTATTTATGGCCAGCAGGAAATACTGGTTTTAATAGCTTTTATGCTGCCCTCAATGTATCTGCTGATTTTGCTCCATCATTGTTGCTTTTCCTATGCCCTGGAAATCATGGTTTTTAACTTCATTGAGCAGTAAGTGGGTGCTATTAAAAATCCACTATCAGGATATACTGGCAGGATTCCTGGCTAATAGAATTCTGTGGTTTGTTGTACGCTACTAATGGCATAGAACAGCCATATCACTTGGAGTAATAGGAAGAGTCTGTGTGGGCCTGGTCTTTATTCCTAACAAGAATGAGATCCTGCAACAACCACACTTTATTGCTATTACAGTCTTACAACACTCCTTCCTCTTTCCAGCTCAGAATTCTTGAATTTACTTGCCTCAGGCTCACGGCCATATCAGGAAATGTACATTTCATGGGTGTCCCAAAGGGTCTCCTCCCAAAACAGACACTTACCTTGCATACAAAATATGCAGTTCGGGGAAGCAAATGGATTGCTGCAGTTTGTCAGTCTCTCAGTCACAGATGCCATACAATCACCCATTTTAGGAGGCAACAGCATGCTCTGTGCACAATTCACGTGCACGTGTATTAAAATAATGCCCTACATTTTCCAAATCATAGATCTCAAGGTGCAGATGAGAGCTACATTCAGCCCAAAATTTTCAAACTTGGGGCCTACAGTTAGGCCCCTACATCCATATTTAGCCCCCTAAATAAGCCAGCTGGATGATCTTCAGAAGTACTGAGCCCTAAATAGCTCCCACTGGAGTCAAGCATGCTGACCAGTAACCATATATTTACTTATCACTAAGGATATGATTCTGTCACGGAGGTCATGGATTCCATGACTTTCTGGGACCTCTGTGACTTCTTCCGGGGCAGGGCTGGAGCAACTGATTGGCGGCTGCCCATGGAACAAAGAGCTGATTGGCAGCTGCCCCAGGGGGCTGCTGAATAAACAGCTGACCGGCAGTCAGCCCGCTGAAGCAGCCGTTGTCAGCCCCTGCCACTGGAGCAGCTGCAAGTCCCAGCAGCACTCTGTTTGTCTCCCCTACCCCAGGGTATTTTTAGTAAAAGTCAGGGACAGGTCCCAGGATTCCATGAATTTTTGTTTATTGCCCGTGACCTGTCCCTGACTTTTAGTAAAATATCTGACTGAATCTTAACCATACCTATCACATCATTTATGCAACCCGAGTGGTCAAAAGCAAGGAAATGAGTAGCTAAGGACACCAAATGGCTTGTTCAGCATAAGTCTGAGAGATGGCTTCAACCCCTGGGTCCAGCAATCCTGGGTCTACTCTATCTGTGCTGTCTGCCAATGGCCCTCGGGATCTGTTCCAGCAGCTGGTGGTGGACATACAAGTGCCACAGTTAGGTCTTCTGTCCCACAGGCTGGGGAGAGGAGTGTGGAAACCACTATGGAGGCTCTAGCCACTTGAGGATTCCCTTTGGCAGGGCAAATCTTTAGGTAGCAGGATTCGCCAGCTTTAGAGTTGCTTTGGTACAAAGCAGATCTAATGCTCTGGAGAATCAGGACCTAAAATTTTCAGTGTTTAAGCATGGCATGATTCTTCAAAGGCTTCACAAGAGCCCCAAACCAGTCGAGTCTGAAGAAAATCAGTCATGTAGTTTTAAAACTATTTAGATACAAGTTTGGCAAATCAAACCCAAATGGGGACAGCTTTAGTTAAGGCCATCCTGAACCTAGTGGTCTGTAGGGCAATTAGTGATGGGCTGCAGGGAGCTGGCCAGTCACATCATACTGGCTCTCTTCCTGGTTTTTCAGCTGCCAAATTGCATTAAAAGAAGCTAAAGCTACATGAAATACTTTCCTTTCCTAATATTACTTTACCATGTAAGCAACTGCTGTAGTTGCTACTAGGATGTTATCTGGTAACCAATGGAAGGGGAAGTGAACAGTACAAAGAGGAAGCCAGTAGTCCAGCCAATCAGCAGTGATGGGGGGGAGGGTGTTGCTTTAATGATCATGAGTAGGAGGGGAGGTGTCCATAAGACAATTTTTTTTATTAAGATGTGGTCCATGTAAAGAATGTTTTGGACTCCAGGCATTAAACAGTCTTTAACTACAGGATCACAGGTTTTCTTAGCCATGGGTCACCAAGGTTATAGAAAATGCACTCTCTTCTATTTGTACTATTTGAGAAACAGTTTGTGATCAGGAAATGAGCATGTATAAGAAGACTGACATAACTCTGTCCACTGGAAAGCTGGCCAAACAGGCTACTTGGGGATTACACTGGTGCAAAAGAAAATCCCAGGTAATGCAGAGCCAGAATAGCACCTCTATGCTAACCCGTCTTCTGACCCTTCTCCAGCAGTGTGCATTCTCTGGAGAAAAGGTACGTGGCTGATGCATCACTATACTCCAACAATCTTTAGCTATTGGAACTGTCCATAAATAGCAGGGCATAAATTTTAGCAGCCTTCAAGATGCTGTAATTTATGATGGGGCTAGATCCATCCCTGACCTAAGACCTTGGAGACCTATTTTGGTCTTGTGACAAGCACAACTCAGACTAGAGAAAGTGGCCTTAAGATTGTGCATTCAGTCTGACTGTTTGCATTTCTTTTCTTTTGGCTGCTTAACTGCACAACCTTAACATGAAAAGATGGGGATTTTTTTTTTTTTTTTTTTTGCATTTATATCTGAATATAAAAGGCCAGTTTGTGATATCTTTACTCACAGTGAATAAATGGTACCTCCTGCCATGAGTAGTCCACTGAAGTCAACTGTAAGAAATTACTCAACACAAGAAGATGTAAATTCCTCATCGCTTTGGGCCAGATTGTGATACATTACCACTGTACTTAAAATGAGATTTTCACACTGCAGCAAACTTTAAGGGCCTAGTTACAAAGAAATGTCCATGGCTACTTCTGTTCTGTATTTCTATTAGCTTTCAGGGAAACGAAGTCACATTCTTGTACTTGTGATCCCGCAGTCTGTTGCATGACAGAAGAGTCTGAGTTTTAATCCTGTGTGTAGCTAGCATTATTATGTCACTGCAGAATCCAGTGAAGCCAACTAGTAAATGCTTTGTCTTCACTGTGCACACAAAAAAAGTGTGTTTTCACATTGAGATAACTATCTCCAAATAGCTAACTTCGTGTAAAATCTGAGTGGAGACAAGGCCTGGGAAGTTTTCACCTTGATGTAGTTAGAGATGAAAGCCCCATTTAACACACCAACAGATATGGTAAGCGGAAACTGTAGTAAGATACAGGATGAAGAACCTGTGAAAAGGATATGTCTGGTATACTGGACAATGTCCACCAGTCCCACTTTAACACAGAGGGGTTTCCTGCGAGGGAGACTGGGTTTCATGAGAGAGGTGGTGTTATTCTATTGGCATGTACATGATGATACAGGGTCATGGAATCTTTTGGCTGGAAAGGGTCTAGTGGACCAGGTAGTCCAGACTTCTCCTGCCGACCATCACATCAGAGCATGACTCAAATGGTAAACATGTAACAATACCCTTCTCTATCACCTTCTCCTCAAGCAGGCATGTCTCCCCCACTTCCCTTCTGCACTCTCCGCACATTTGCTAAACTATTCCAGTAGTTCCCCAAATACCTGTGTTCCTCCTCATTCTAGCCCTTGCATACCCCAGAGATTCAGGGGATATTTAAGTAGTTATACCACATCTTCTAAATTATAAAGCCTTCATATCTTTATAACTGGATGCTTCTCTTTTCTGTTTTATAGCTTTTCATGGCAATCAACTAACCCTGTGACTCAGCTGGACACCAGATGCACAATATAATGTGCTGTTGCCTCTCTGCCACCACTTTTGTGCCCTTTATACAATGGCTCACCTTGCTGTTTCTGCATGGTAGTGAAATCTTCAAACGTGAGGGTTCGCACAGGGGGCCTCCAGAACGCATATGTTTCCATAATGGCCTCCAGGCCGGTTCTGTGGAATGAAAATAGAGTAAGGAAAGAAAATGTCAAGCAGTTAGCAAGAGTATCAGCTTCAATAAAGAAATAGTCCTAACCTCATTTGACAAACTGCCAATGGCCACTGTAAGGTCACCTTGACATCTGTGAATTCCTCAAGAAAGCCCTATTGCACAGTTGTTGTTCACCAGAATAAAACTGAATTTTCCCAGTCCGGGATATAAATAGATTGTACCAGTATTCCCATCATTTTTCTTTTTAGCCAGGATCCAGCAATCTCTGGCCTCTTTGTGAAGGACAGTTTTGATGGTAGTTCCTTGCTGATGATTTTTCCAAGCTGTGCAGCATGAAATGTGTGTGAGTGTGTGTCTCACTCACACATACACGCAAGATGGCATTCAGCATAGTGAACCTCAGGAAGATATGAGGAAGGAGGATTTTTTTAATGAAATTCCCCCTTCCCATTTGCCCCCTGTATTTTGGATACCTATCTGAACCATTTTCATTTCAAAATCAGTGTGGAAACTTTACCTAAGAAGGCTCTTTTGGGAGAGTCCCACTGCTTTTTAGCTTTGCTTGCATCAGAAATGCAGTGAGAGGCCTTTTTGTTGGGATATCTGGCCCCTCTGCTTTGGGTTCCTCACCCAAAACAAGTGCAGAAACAGAAAGAAAAAAAATGAAAATAAAGTGAGCTGAGCTTTTTCTTGGTTTTCTAAAGTGTTTGGGTTTCACATTGAAGGTGTCAGGTGGGTATTTATTTTACCCACACCAGCGTACCCTTAAATGCATTGATTTTAAGTTCTTGGTATATAGGTAGGCTGTGAAGAAGAGTTAGCAGGAAAAGAGCTGTATGGTCTTTATGCAATGCATTATGGGATCCTCCTCCCCAATCAAGCTCTCCTTTCTAGCGTGGAATCTGCTCAACTCATCCCACTATTGCTTCATTTCCCATTCTCCGCCTGTCTTTCAGTGGCATGTTGGGTTCCTTGTACTGCGTAAGCACAGCTAAGCGATGCTTCATTAAATGTGCAAATGTATCCCCTTTCAGTGGAAGTGGCTCTAACATCCCCAGAGCCTCTCAGCAGACAGTGTGCTGATACTGTAGCTGGCTTTTACATTTGCACGTGCCTCCACTCACTTAGTTAACTTTCCAAAGTCTCCCCGGAAGCTCAGATGCTTTAAATATATTGGAGTTGGCAAACCAAACTCTGTATTTTAAGAGGCAGTTTAGAGGAAAGATTGTTGCCTGGTGTTTATTAGCTGCTAAGCTGTTAGAAGTAGGAGCAGAAGACATCTCCACATAGCAGTCTCACACTAGCACTGAATCTATTACAACACAACTATTTGGTTAATACGGAGGCCTCTGGCAGCCTATGGAGCTCAGAGGCAACCAGACAAAATAACCTGTCAACCAGAAAACTAAGCCTAGAACTGTGTGTTGAAGCTGCATGTAAGCTTCTGGCATCCCCACAACCTTTAAAATTTCCTCTTTTCTTTTCTGAGAAATCAGCGCCTGTGTCACTCCACTGTCTTAGCTCTCTCACACAGAAAAGTGAAGTTGTGGGGAGACAGGTACAGTTTCTTGGTCTCATGAAACCATCAACAGCCCAAATCCTGAGGGAGGATTTCCTGTCACATCAGAAATAAAGGGAACAAAGTACCCACCATGACAACAGTAACACTGCACAAGTCAAAATAGCAAAATACCAAGAAAAGCAAAAAGAAAGGTTCCAGCGATGTTGACTTGGCTGCTTTGCACATCCCATACCATATAGTGACCTGTCCGCCCACATTACTCACTAGAAAACAGGATCTAGGCACAGCTTTTGCATATCCTCATTCTCTGCAACAGAACCTGACCTGAAGTTGCATGCCCTTTCCTCCATTCTGGTGGTGCAAAGAGGATGGATAGCTGCCCTAACAGTGTAGCTGAGGATTCCCCTGACATAAGTGTAGGGGACTGTGACACACTGCATCCCATGTAAACCCTTATGGTGTGTTTGTGTATCATTCCTGTTCACCCTGACAGTGTAACCGTGTATTGTTTAATGCAAAGGATGTCATATAAAGTGTTTTTGAAATGCTCATGACACACTGAACATTATTGTTATAGTAGTATGTTTCTTGCAGTGTCATATGTATGGTTATGAAGCTCTGCTATGTAATATTCCCAAATAGGTGTCTCACCTGGCTTGAAGCAGATGCAGGCAAACACTAGAAGCAGAGAGGTAATTCACACCTTACTAAGGCATGTATAAAACAACCCAGCTCTTCCAGGGACAATGGTCTGGCTTAAGCATCTGATAAAGTGATGATCATTGACTCAGGACGTGCAGAAGACCATGCAGAAATACTGTTTGTCACCTGACCCTGAAGAAGGTAGGTGAGGGCCCAGAGGAGGCACAGGGACATTTGAAAGAGGGGGACATTTTGTGCTCTCTGGCCCTCTCTCTCTTTTGCAACCCAGCTACGAATAATACCAAGTAACTGAAGCATTGACCAAAGGGGAGAGCCTGGTTGGAGGCTGACCAACCAGCCTGTGGTGGGAACCATCTAAGACTCTAAGGCTACTGAAAGTGTTAAGCTTAGTTTAGAATGTGATTTGCTTTTATTTCATCCTGATCAAATCTGATTTATATTCCTCTGGTTTATAATCACTTCAAATCTTTCTGTACTTAATAAACTTGTTTGTTTTTATCTAAAGGAGTGCATGTGGTTTGGGTGTGTGTGGAGACTTCATTTAAAGTGACAGAGCTGGTGCATATCAATTTCTTTGCTAAGCTGATGAACACATGAGTTTGCAGAGTACAGTGGGCAGCACTGAACTCTGTAAGATGGCAGTTCCTGGGGTGCATCTGAGACTGGGGGTGTTTGCTGGGGTCACTCTATTGCATAATCCCATGAGTGGCTGGCCAGAAGCACTCACTCACTAGGTTAAGTACCGATTGCTTGCAGGAGACTGTGCGTGGGCTGACCTAGGAGTGGGGGAGTCATACAGTGGAACACGTGCAAGACAGGCTCCAGGAGTGAGGGCTTGGGGTGACACAGCTATACACCAATCCAGATTGCAGAGGGGAATGTCACAGGGACATTCCTGGAGAACATGGAGCATGAGAAAGGGCAGTCCCCTAAAACACTCTGAAATTATGCCAGTGTGGCCCCCAGTCAGGCCATGGATCAGAGGAGCAGAAATGCCCCTCCCCCATCCTCGGCCCTGCACCAAGTATGGCTCAGCTTGAGCCAGGGCTCTAGCTCTCCAGTTCTAACTGAACAGCCTTTCATTGTAATCTCAGGTTTTGGTATTTCATTTTTTTTTCGAGGAAAAATGGGAATAATTTGGAACAAACGAAAAGGAAAACCGAAACCAAAGTATATAGCTCTCTGGCTTGTAGCGCTTCAGTCTCTGGACTACATTGGGCCCGTTCGGTACAGTTCAGAGTAAAGGATAGTGTGAGGCTGCACCATGCCAGGAGCACCATAGGAACATCCAGCCTATAGGGGAGATGAGCCCATTAATACACACTCTGTGTGCCAGGGCATTCCTCGCTGTCCCCTTTAGTGTGCTCTCAGGGGGAGTAGGAGTAGTTGCTCATGGAATGACTCTATCTATAAATGCTCAAGTCATGCATGGCAGAGATAGAAATGAAACCTAGTTCTCCCGTAGGCCAGTTTAGTGTCTGAACCACAAGGACATCCTTTCTCTTCCTGCAGCCCCTGCCTCATTCACTGCATAACTCCCAGCAGCTGCAGCAAATGAGATCGGGATCCTACACACAAAAGCTTCATTTCCTAAGCAACTCTGCCTTATTCACTTTCCATTCTGTGCCCTGACTGAGGTAAGGGTCCTGTGGAAAAAGTAGTGTGTGGTCATGTGTATCATCCATACGCACAATGGGGCAGAATTAAGGAGGCATGAGCTACTTTCTTTCCTTCTTTTCCTAACGTTTGAGGCCCTGACTTTGAAACCCTAGCTATATTCTTTTAGCACAGTTTTTCTGTTTTTCTTTTTTTAAGAAAAACTATCGTCATCAGCTCTAATGACTGCCCTTGAATAGATGATCAACTGGGCTGGAGCCCAAGATCTTCAGAGCTCTAGCTCTGACCACTACCACTGGAGCTAAATTCATTACTTCATTAACTACTGCCAGTATCAGGCTTTTATTTGTATGTGCACTAGCCACTAGAGGGGGAAGCAATATGCACTTTTAAAGCAAATTACATAAATGTTTGCAAGACAGCAGTAGATGAGGCTTCCTGGGATCCATTCCTGATAGGGGCATGTGGTCTAGTGGTTATAGCATGGCTCTGAGAGTGCTATTTGTTTGTTAAGGCTGCTTTGTAAAAGAAGAGTGCTCTTTCACTATTGGGTCTCCATGCTCTTTGGCCTTGATTCTGCAAAGCACTTAATCATATGCCTACATGTTATTGAAGTAAAGGGGAATGAGACATGGTTAAACAGGTGTCTGAGCATTTTTCTGAATTAGAATAACCCAACATGCTGAGCTCCTCTGAAAAATCTAACCACTTATTTTGCTGCCTGAATGGGAGCTGCTGTGCTCTTTTGAAAGCCCGGTCCACAGAGCACCAGTGAGTGCTCACATAAACTCCCCTTTCCTTTTCAGAGGACCCCACCCAAAATTCCAACTGTCCATCCAGCCCCAAATCCAAAGGAGGGGAAAAATATCTGAAGAAGATTCACTGCCAACTTTATTTTCATAAGGCCGACCCCTTTAATAGGTATCCAGAAATTGTTCTCTTTTTTCATATGAATATGTTGATTTTCAGCGCTATAAAATTTTAATAATGGGCAATAAATTAAACAATTCCATTGTCTGAAAAATGAAAAAAGATGTCCCAGCTATCTGTGTGTGTCAATAATCCATTCCATATGGCTAGCCCGGACATGTTGGCTGCAGGCAGAATTCATGTCACCATTTCATTGTTCACTCAGGAAGCCAATCCATAGGCTTCAAGTATCCTTCCTGCCTCTCCTTCCCTCTCCAAAGGCACTGAATGCTGCTGTCACAGACTGCCCTTGTTCATCTCGGGTGCCAGAGATCTAGGTAAAGAGGAGAGTCATTGTTGCCCTCTGCTTAGTTTTTTGCCCTTTGTCTTCTCCTCATAGATTTCCAGTTGTTACTTTTTGGTGGGTGAGTTGCTGCCTGCTGATTGCATGAATACCACAGTTTCAGGGGGATGAGGAGCCCCTGCAAAGGGGAATCACTCAGGCCTCCAAAATGTGTCTTGCAATTTTGCATTGTAGATTGGCTAGCTAGACATTCGGCTACCCGAATTGCATGTACAATTCAGAGGCTATTTTGGAAAATTCTGGTTCCCACATGCCTGCCACTTTTCAGGAAACCAACCAAACCGTATCTGAGTCTAACTATTTATCTTGGATACTTGTATAGCCCCCCTCATGCTGCTGTCTGTCCATCTCACAGCTTTTCATTTATTTGCCCTCACAACATACCTGTGAGGTAAGGCAGTATCCTATCACCATTTCACAGATGGGGAACTGAGGCACGGAGAGACTTGTCCAAGATCACATAGAGAGTATGAGACAAAGAAAGGAATTGAACCTAGGTTTCCAAATTTTAAATTAATCCCCTAATCTTCCTTTCAAAATAACAGCAAGATCACTAGCGACCATCACCTAACCTGCTTTAAATGCTAATGTATTTTAAAGCCCAGCTCATCACCCTGAGATTGTTCAGCTGGTGAGCCATACCCTTGTTTCCTCTGAACCGTGTGCTCCTCTTCCTCCAAACATATTTCCTGGTAACCCAGGAACCACAGTCAATGAGCTCCGCAGGGGTCAGTTCTGACATGCAAGTGGCTTAGAACCTGAGGGAGACATGCAATGATGCAGAAAAGCAGGGAGCGAGGGACATGCCAGGCCTGCAGCTATACTAACCCAAGTTCCACCCCATCCTCATTAGGTCTAGAGTTGGCTTGTTGGTTCATGATTTATAATCTGCCTGTTGTGGAGCTCAGAAACAATGAGACAATCAGCCAGAGGCCACCTTACAAACCTCAAAGCTTTGCAGTAAAATATTCAGCATTAGGGTGGGGATTTTATGAGAGATCCTCCTCAGATGGATTTGGATAGTCGTATAGTCATACAATGTCCCCAAGGCAGCAATTCATTCAGCCTTGTCTTGTACTGTCAAGCCAGGTTCTGCTCCAATGGAGAGTATTTGGGGAAAGTTATGAGCAAATGAAAACCAAAGGTTTATAATAGACTATTTTGCAGTTTTAACGACACTATCTAGTCCCTGTGCATGCTGCAAGAGGTTACACAAAAAGAAAAGTGAACAGTGTAAGAAACAAACAACAAAAAAAGAACAGTGTAAAGAAAAAGAAAAAAAAAGGGATTTCACGAGAGTGGCCTCAAAACCAAGTAAAAATGCAGTTTCAGATGCTGATAATCTTATACTATATCTAATATTTTAATACGAGTCTAAACAAAATGAGCTTACATTCTTGAAATGAAATACTGTGATGGTTCTGAATCAAAACCTTTTGGAATTTATGTTCTGCAGAAAATTTTGCAATTTTGGCATGTCATTTCAATTCTGAACAGTTTCTTTCTCCCGGTATTTTGGAATTTCCCACTGAATGGAAATTCTGGTTTCTGACCAACTGTAACTATGAGAAAGAGTAGACAGAACTACCTAGTTTACCCTGTCTGTGATATTTTTTATTTTGCATGCCTTTCTCGCGTCTCCTCTTATTCTTCTGTCTAAATTTACAGTTCCAAAGTTTTTAGAGTCTCTTCATATAAAAGTCTCTGCATGCCACTTAACAATTTTTATCACCTATTTTTTAAAAACTTTACAATATTTTTACTATATCATTATTAGTTATGGAAAGCCCTATCTATATTATGGTACTATGGAAGCAATAGATAATAATTATAAATGACGTGGAAGAGAGAGTAAAGACCATAGCAATTCAATCCGTAGACAATACTAAATTGAAAGCAGTTGCAAACTTCAGAGAGAACAGAAAAAATATAAAGGTATCTTGAGAGATTTGATACATACCAGGTAATTAGAAAAAAATAAGAATTGTCTTGGAAAAATTCAGTGCTAATATACGTCAAGAAAAATAATGTGAAATACATAAACAAAATGGAAGAAAGTGCTCTTGAAAGCAGTAGTGCTGAAGGAGGCAACGACGATGATAGTGGACAGCAAATTATCCACGAGTTTGAAATCTGATACGTTGGCAAAATAAACAATTGCGCTTTGGGGTCATGAAGCAGGGAGATGATATCCATCCCTCTTTATGATGGTATCCATCCCTTTTGTGTAACAATGCCTAGAACATTGCACTGAGTTCTGGGAACCATGTTACCAGCAAGATACTGACACACTGAAGTGCATTCACTGAAGAGCAATAAAATGGAAGAACTGATTTGTGAGGAGAAATGTTTAATCTGGTCATCATGTTTTTACTGATGCCACCTGTACACAGTGGATTTGTTTAGGCAAATTAAAACAGCCATTCCTAATTTCTGTGGTAAGTAGGCTACAGCAATTTTCTTCTGCTGTAAAACTGAATTACTCAACAAAGTGCTTTTCTGGGACTTAAAAAGGATAAAAAAAGTAAGGAGGGGTGGGAAGGGAAGAATGAGCTAAATAGATAGAAAGATAAATGAGATCTTCTTACCTGTTTCTCCCAGAATCTCTGAATCCTTTAGCAAAAGGGTTTCGATCAATTTTTAATCTAGTGATCTGCAAAAGAAGGAGCTGAGAATCAGGAGTTGTTTTAAGTTTTTTATTTTGAGAGCAACTAAACTAACCTTAATGCCCTAATATATGCTGCCTCTATTCACCCAACATGTTTTATTTTCTACTCATTAATTTCCCAAACAACGCTAAGGGAAAAAAAAGCAGCAAAGCTTAGAGTACAGCTTCCATATATTGGGCAGGACTACAAAACACAGGATGGTCCAGCCAGAAAGGGGTTGTTGTTAGCTCTGCTTGCTGGTGGTTGGTGATTCATAATTACTCAGAGTTGAGTTGATTAGTTTCCCTGGCCATTCTGATACCAACAGTCCTGTTTGTGTCAGGTAATTGTTTCACAATAGAGGACTGCAGAGTATATACATAATAAACCAACAGCACCCCAGAGACAAAGACGGCCATGCTGAATATAGCTCCTTGAACCATATTCAGCCTTGTGTAACTCCACTTCACTGACTTCAATAGAGAAATAATAGGGATGAAACTGACCCCTTTCATTGTGCAAAATTGGACTGAAAATCTCACAAGAACAAGCTGCGATTTCTGACACTTCCTCTCCTGAGGATCACTACCTCCTGCACAGTATTTTGAACATTTACCATCTTGGCTAGAAAATGAAAATGACAGAAATTTACCTGCAAATTTCAGACCTTAGAAAAAGCTTCGGTATGAGTTTAAGTGTCAGATGGTGAAAGTTCAAGGAGATGGGGCATAGCTGGTTTGTAAACCAGTTCTCTGGTCCCTGCCTCAAACCCATCAATCAAAATCTTTTAGAAATCATTTAGGTTTATGTCCCACTTGAGGACATTATTGTTATTTATATAGTGCTCTGAATGTACATGGCAATGTACAATAGATTGGAGGAGTCAAAGATCCGAGACATGGCCTGCTGTGGCTGAAAGCACACCAGTATTCACACTCTGTATACGAGTGTAATAATCTTTGTGAAAAATATGCCTTGTGAAGCATAATTTAAAAACTAATAACACACTGATCATCAATATTATTGTGTAATATATGTATGAAATGCATATTAAGAGTTATAAACATAAAATGAAATTATGACTATAATGTGTTTATCAGACAAGTCTTGAGAGTGGGTAAGCCAGTTTCTTACAAAGGACAAGTTGACACCTCTAGCTAGGTGCCATCAAAGTTGATTGGCAATCCCCTGTTAAGTGGGCATTCTTTGGCAGCGAAGCGGTGCAGGAACAGATTGATCTGCATTTTAGCAAGCAACAACATGGAACCTCTTTCACTATGAGATTCCATGTCTCTGTTCCCACAGCTGGAGTGAGCTTTATCTAGGAATAACCATAAGGAAAATGCATTTCAAAGGGTGACTGGACTATAAAAGTGAGGGGCAAAAACACACCAAATTATCACTCTTTCACCTAAGAAGACAAATGAACCAGCCTTTTGACTTTGGGGGCAGGATCCTGACCTGAGAATTTGGACAGGCTTGTTGCTGGGAGCCTGTGGTAAGGATTTTACCTTGAACCAAGTCTAGCTTGTTAAGTTTTAGCTACTAGGAAGCATTTTACCTTTATTTTTCCTGTAACCATTTCTGACTTTAATACCTTATACTTATACTAATGTGAAACCTATCTCTTTATAGTTAAACTTGTTTTATTTTTAATGTAAACTAATCCAGTGTTGTGTTTAAACTGAATTGTTTCATAACTCCAGTTAAAGTAGCAAACTGTTGAATATTGCCCCTTTACAGGGACAATGGACCTTTAATATCTGATCTGCCCAGGAGAGGGCTGGACAGTGCAGAACACACATTTCTGGGGAGGGGGTGGAAATCTGGGACTGAGAGAGTGTTGGGGTCACCCTGCAAGTGATAACCCAGACTGGTGGAAACCAGAGTGTGACTGATGTGACTGGAGTGCTGCTGACAGGTAGAGGTGATGCGTGGTGGGGGGAGGGCATGCAGGGTCAAGTGCCCTCCCCAGATTTCAGCCAGGGTTTATATCCCCTGCCCTGAACACTTCTGCCTACCACCAGAACCTTTAAATTGTGCCCGCCCCCACCATCAACAGTTACTCATCATCTCTGCTGACAGGCTGCTGAGATCAGAGCTGCTGGAGCCTGACTGCAGCTACACACAGACACTCAGGGTGTGACCTGCGTGTTGTTAGGCTATTTGTCAGCAGCCCTGGTTCAGAGCTACAACAGCAAAGAATTGAGAGGCACCCCAGGTTTCAGGGCATGCAGTGACATCTTCCTTCAGTGGACTAGATTGCACCCCTGAATGTGACCCCAAAGGGCTCATAACCTAAACTGGGTAAAATATGACATAAAACAATATAGAGCCTTAAATTGTAATTCCCATTATGAGAATCTAATCTGACCTCCTGCGTAGCACAGGGCATAGAACCTCACCCAGGAAAAAAGTCAAAAGTCTGGTATTTTTAATTGCAAGGCTACCAGGGATTTGAACAGCTGATCTCTCGCCCCATAAGTGAGCAGCAGATCTTTAAACCATCAGTGTACCCTAAAATTAGTTAGGAACTGAACCTATCTCCTCCTGCACTCCAAGGCACTATCTTAACCCCACGTTAACCAGTCCACCTTTACTGATACTTACAATCTTAACAAAGTGACTGTGGACATGGCATCCATTTGTCTAATCTATACAGGGTCCTACACCACACACATCCCCTTGCAGCTAGAAGTTTTCATAGAAGGAGTGGGATTTAGGAGGGATTTGGGTATGAAAGGAAAAAAGCCAATCTCATAATAGGAAACCTCACATACTCAAGTTTTCTCCTGGCCTCCCCTTCCCTTTTTTAGATTTCTCAACATACCAATTTTCAGATGGAATGAAAACATGACAAGATTGTAAGCTCTTTGCAGAAGGAAATGTATCCTTTCTATGTTCTATAAAGTTCTATGGTGCTGTATGAACGTTTTGTAATAATTAATTAATTAATTAAATGTGACAAACTGTCTTGAATTGTTTTGACATGACATTGTCACTTATTTCAAGGTTTAAGATTTAAATATGACTATGTTTCATTAAAAAGAGGAGTGATTCCTAAAGATCGAGATTACAGTGTTATTGTCTGCAAAATATCTATGCTGAGAAACGTCTTTTCCTTTCCATTCGTGATTTAAGACAAACTCTCTTGTCTCTGCAATCTGTAGCAGCAAGCTGCAGACCATATTTCCTTTTCAAGTCAGGCTACAGGATCAGATTTTTCCTTTCAAGCTGGTTTATGTTGTCATTCTAGTTTATGATGCCGGTTCATGATGTATAACTGGACCACCATGCTATTGGCACACGGCATAGGACTTTGTTATGACATCTTACCTCAGTTGGCTGTGATAAATGCTGATAAATTGCATTCGCACTGACATTTTGATCCCAGCACAAATTACTGTTTAAGGCAAAGATGGTGTATGGAGGATCCTTTCAATTAGTTGAGGATCCAAATTAACACTCTCCTAAGCATGCAAAGTATAAGAAGGGCTCTCCAAAATCAAAGAATTTGAGAACCACTGTTCTATCACCTCTGCTTCTGTGCCACCTCTTTGTGGCTCTCAGACTTTCCTGGACATTCAGGAACTGAGCTCACATTCAACTCCCTGAACTCAATTATACCCAGAGCCCAGAATCAGGATAGCTGCTCCAGCCCCTTTAAAGCTGTGTGACATAATATAGCCTCACAACCAAAATGGTTAAGGCCATCAGTATGGGATTTCTGAACCAGCTGTTTTCTTCTTCAATTTACCTCTTGACAATTGGACTCTGCTCTTTGAGCCCAACTCTCAGGCATTGACTCCACTCTGAGACCAGAAGTCTGTAGTTACAGGAAGAGAACCAATTGTTTTCTACAAGCCATGGAAGGAGAAAGCGTGAACCAGACTTTGATCAGGATGTTTTTTTGTGTAATACAGAACTGGCCATTCCACTCCAAACTTCATTTCTCAGTTAAAATCTCAACATTGTCTTATTTTCCTTTTGGTCTCAAGAAATTCATGTCCTTTTAAAACATCTTTTTGAAGCCATTCCTAATTAGGACAGCTATGGAATGCTATATAGATGATTTATAATAATTTCCTTAGTGCATCTAGAATGCCCATTTACTCAGGTGAATAAATACAGCTCTCCATGGTAAGCTCTTTGGGACATGGACTGTCTGTGTTTGTACAGCTCCTAGCATGATGGGGCCCTGGTTCTTGACGAGGTCTCTTAAGTGTTACTGTAACACAAATAAATAATATGGGCTAAGATGCCAGTTCTGGATGTTTAAAAGTCTGCATCAAGGAACAGGATTAGTCCATAATCAAATCATTATCTGTTCCAGGAATAACTAGTTTTCCAGATCATAATTTCAACATGGCAATACCCTCTTCTGAATGTATACTAAGTTAACATGTGTCCTTTCCTGTGGAAAGTGGGCAGGTCCTGGATCAAGTGTGAAACACTTGTACTTATAAGTAAAGTATTAAGGCATTAAGAGTTGCCTGTGTGCAGTGGCCCCTTTCTCTCATCTGACTAAGGCTTTGTCTTCACTGCCAAAAAAAGGTGTGTTTTCACCAGGGCGTAGCTATGGCTATGTCTACATGGTAAGGAAACAATCACGGTACTGAGTCTTAGAGCCTAGGTCTATTGACTTGGGCTTGTGCAGGGCTAAAAAGAGGCAGTGTAGATGTTCAGGCTCAAGCTGGAATCCAGGATCTGAAACCTGATGATGGGGGAGAGCCTCGCCTGAGCAGAAATGTCTGCACTGCTATTTTTAGCCCCACAGCCCGATTCCCACAAGCCTGAATCGATTGAACTGGGCTCTGAGACTTGGCACCATGGGTTTGTTTTGGGTTTTTTTGTAGCACAGGCATACCTTAAGGTGTGTTGGCTATCCCACTGTAAAATCCTACTGGAGGCAAGGCACTGTGGTTTTTACCACAAGGTAGATAGAAGAGGTCAACAGTATTCCCTCTCCTCATGGTTGGCCTTCTCTAGCTACCTCACGGTAAAATGACAGTGCCCTATCTCCACTAAGATCTTGCAGCAGGATAGCTCGCCATCTTTTTTTGCAGTGAAGACATAGCTTAACTGCACCTAAAGTGCATCTCTTTTTTTGAGTTGCCTTTCTGAGAGATTTAATTCTCAGGGAGACCAAGAATATGCTACTATTTTTATAAATAGAGGGGGAAACACTGCAGGTGAAGGAGCTGCTGGGTGTCAGGGATGCTGCTTTACCTGCTGGTTTTGATAGGCTGTCACGGTGGTGAAGACAGTTTCAGGGAAGTTGAAGGTTTTCACTCCATCACCTGCAGGGACTGGTTTTGTAGGAGAGAGCTCACTGCTGAAGTCCTTGCGGATCACATGAACTCGAGGCTGGTACTTGTGCATTGAATGTAGGATTATCTTTAATAAAGAAGAGAGGGGGAAATGATTTGCCTTCAAGGTTCCTATGTGAGGCCCACAACTACTACATGGGGTTGGGGGCAGGCTAACGAATCCCCAAGTCTCAGCCTGTTGTGATAAAACTACACAGTCTTTATGCTTGTCTGAGTGGGACACAGCCAGCAATCCTTCTACACCGTGTGTATATGTGCAGCCACCCTAACAAAAGCACAGGGACGCAGGGACAAGGGTTTATACATCTATATGCTTAGGCAGTATCCCAGGGTGAAAGCTGTGGGGGAGGGCAAGATGTCTTCCTAACTTTTGTGTGGAATGGCTGCATCCCTGGGCCTGGAGCAGGAGAAGTGTTGTAGCTCTGTGGGACATGGGCGGGGGTTGTCTCAGAGCAGGGGTAAGGGCATTGTGATTAGCTTCTAACTTACATGGCCTTGATCGTCGAGCTCATTGTTGGTCAGCTTGAGTTTGTCAAAACTGACCACCTGCCTCATCCAGGTGTCCCCAGAAGCCAGCGAGTCAGGATGGATGTACACCCTGGGAGGCACAGGGGAGTCGGCGTTGCCTGCCACCATCCACTTGGAGCTGTGATACACATACCTGAGAGAAGGAGGCGAATCCTTATTGCTAGGCAAACTGACAGCCAATGAAAAAGGAACATTGCCAGAGCTCCCCTTCCCCACCACCCTGCCATACTCGTGCCAAGCCCTCGTGCACAGCCAGGGGAGAATGTGCTTCACTGAAACCTTTCACCTTGCAAACTCAAACCAGATAATCAAACTGAATGAGCAGCTGAGGGCTTCCTTATTAAAACCACCTTCCCGGTTACTCTGCGCTTTAGAGCTCTGCCACATGTGCCATCCTGGCTCCTTAACTCTCTCTGTGCTGGAATAAGAGTCTGAAAATACTGGTGAGCACGTCATTCTTTTTAGAAGACAGACATGGCGAGCGAGGGGGACTCTCACACTGGGTTGTTCAGTACCTACATTCAGGGTTAATTGATTTGACTCAAAGTGATTTAAATCACTGATTTTAATCATATTTTAAATCAGCAAGCAGGAAATCTTGATTTAAGCAATCTACTTTAATCTTGGTCTGCATTTATACTTTTTAGTTCTTTTCCTAAAGAGGAGAGGATTCTCACTGGTTGGTAACCATTCAAACTTGTGGATATGCAACTAAATATAGCCTTCATACTACATTGGATACCTCTTTGGGTGCTACTGGGAACTAAACTATATCTACATCCATTTATTTCAGCAATTATATAGCTGAACATACATTTATTCAGATTCTTAAATTTTACATTTTGTATTATGTTAGAAAATGGTGAATGATGTACTAGATGATGAATTATTTTACTTCTGATTTGTGTCAAATTCTGTTTGGATGGAAATTCAAATGCCATCAAAAATGCACAAAAACAGCACTGTGAAATTGTTTATTAGTTAAAACTAATCAAACTACCTCACTTGTGCTGGATACATAAGAAAAAGAAATTTATGAAAAAGTTTCTCAAAACATGTTTTGCATTTCAAACTAAATTATCTCTTAACCAAATGAAGTAGTCTCTGTAGGTAGTGAACTGAACTGATTGTTTCTGGTCTCCAGGGCTCAGAGCCACAAAGGTACTTAGGCACCCCCAGACTTAAACACCTAGGTCTCATTTTTAGCACCACTGTGATCCACAAAACGTCTTGGCTGCCACCTGTCTCTGTAGGCGCTTAACCTCACTTGGCATCTACATTTTTGCAGTAAAAGTTCCCTAAGTGCCTGTATTTATGCCTCTGGGCGTGAGCACTGCTGCATCCCTCAAGGTGTCCAGGTTCCTATCTTCTGCCAACGCCCCAGTGTAATCCACAAACCAGGGGAAGATAGGCGCTTCTCCGCCTATCTCAAGTGTAGGGCCTGATCCAGTGGGCATGCGCAGAGGCTGCCTAACACCACATAAAACTGGGGAAGGAAGAGACCAACCGTCCTTGTCACCTTTACCCCCATGGGTAGGGTACTCCGCTAGGATGCGAGAGATCCTGGTTGAAGACTCAGCCTCAGCCTGATGAGGAAGGTGGGAGTTGAACAGGGATCTTAGGTAAATGCTATCCACTGGGCTCTAGTCATTCTAATGCTTTATCTGGTTCCATAAATACTAAATGAATTAACGAAAGTGGAATTAACTTTAACAAGAGAGACTGACACTCCCTGGTGTTAGAATATTCTATAGCCTGGCGCATTCATCTTAGAAGTAGCAGGTCCATATTCATGTAGAGGGAATACTTGAACTGGGGGTTGCTCACATCCTAGCTAAGTACCTTAACCTCTGGGCTAAAGATTACAAAGGAGCACCTTTGCCTTCTTCCCCACTGGCTGCTTTGTGTGGCATGAGGCATCCTCTAAGCACCCCTACAGATTGGTCCCCGCACAAGTCATGTGGAGAAAAACCTATCTTCCTCCAGTTCATGGAGCACAAACAGAGCAGGTGCCTCCTTGCAACCTGGATTTAAGCACCTAATTCTGTGAAAGGGGTGGGGCTTAGCACACCCCTCTGGTCAGCATCTCCCATTGGCTAGCTTTGATGGCTCCCCACCTAGCCTGCTGACTCTGGAGCCTTAGCACCTCACTCAGGCTTTGTGGATAGCGATGTTGTTCCTGTGATCTTCTAGGTGCCTAAAAGTTAGGTGTTGCAACACTCAGCTTTAGAATGCTTAAGTCCCTTTGTGGATGCGGGCCCATATCCTTTAAGATTTTAGAATTAGTAGATCTCATCCTTTCACACCAAGTTGCTATTCATAGATAGAAAGAGGAAAACAAACGTTCCTGCTTTTTCAGCCCCCCCTGGTTTCTTAAGTTTGAATGAACTAATCATTGAACTGAATGAACTGTTGAACAGTTGAATAAACTGAAATGAAGAAATTACTCTCGCTGCACCAGCCGGAGAGGCTATTGCTGTCACAAGCTGGTTTAGCAGTTCAACCAACTCTGGTTCCAGGTGCTTAGCCAGTGACTTGCACCAGTTCAGTGGTATGATATTTTTTAAAACTTGGCAGCAAATATGTACTCTTTAATATTATTGGTTTTATTTCATTCAAATGATTTTAATAGATTATAGTAAGTTTAGATAATATAAGTTGTATAATTTCACATTTAATTTTACACATTTTAATTAAACATATTTAATACAATCATTTATTTGTATCCACCGTGCTATATGTGGTTTGTCCAGAAGTGATGAAATTCAGTGATTGCCCACCATGGCTCTCCCAATGCACCTTCCTCCTGACCTGCATTCCCTATTCAGCTATTCTATCCTGTCAGAACCATGACCAGAGAAAGCGGCAACACAACTGAGTAAAACAAAAGTAACACCTTGTGCTGAGCTGCATTTTCCTGGAAACATCTGTACTTTGTTCCTGAAAAGAACACTGAGTACACTGTGAGGAAAGCTCAAAGTTTAATGTGTGTAATCCAAAGAGTCCTCTCCCCAGGAAATTTGCTCAGCATTCCTGATACTTGATGCCTTTTGATCCATTCTGATGGGAAAATATTTGCTCGATAGCAGTAATTTCAGGAGCAGCAGAGGGGCCATTTGGGAGAGTCCAGAGGGTGACAACCATCAGCAGCAAAGAAATCGCCTCATCCCGCCTTTCAATTTGGTGGTGGAATTTTATCACAGGGCTCCTGGAGGGGCCCTGAAAGGCTTCTGCCAGTGGATCAGTGCTTGTGTCACCTGCTACTCCAGTGCTGCATCCTAAATACAGCTCTGCAAATGCAGCTCAGTCCTGACCTGTGGCACTCCCGGCTATTCCACAGGTTGCCAAGACCTTTTTGCTGATGCACCCTCAAGCATGACCCCTGCTAATCCAGTTACTGACTCTCTTGGGGCATGATTGCTAATCATGGCTGATTGTGAACAACACACAGACTAAACAGAGACTGGAAAGAGAAAAAATCAACTATTGCTTGAATCAGAAGGCAGGATTTGAATCCTCGTCTCCAGAAATGCAAAGGAGCGTATTAATTCCCTGCTTCAGTGAGACCTTCAGTACGCTAGGTCAGATCCTCAGATGATGTAATCAGCATAGCACTACTGATGTCAATGAAGCGATGCTGATTTACAGCAATTGGGGATCTGATCCAGATTCTCTCTGTTCGAAGCATACACCTTTACACTTGTATATAGTGATGAATGTTTTCCCCAGGCTCTCATTCTTTAGGTATTCTGAGACTAGCTCTCATGGTGTTCCTCATTCTACCATTGAAAGTCTTACCTGTATCGCTTGTTATCCACTGGCACGATGTCCATGGCTATGTAATACTGCTGGTGAGGGTCTAAGCCTGTAATTTTCACTCTCATGGCTGGAAACATTCTCCTAGAAAAACAAAAGTAGAAATAAAGAAGAAAATGGTGAATGCAGGAATTATAAGAAAAGCTTAGGAGACTCTTTAGGACCTGTTTGATGACAGAAGCAACCCTAAGAATATCAGCACATGAAGACTGTAATGCAGGTTCTTCTTGTAGGACTGACTCTTATGGGTGGTTAAATGACATGAGCTTGGTGTGGATTGTATAGTTGTTACCTTGATAGGTTGCCGGACACCTTCTTCTGTCCTAGTTTCCTGGTGCACAGTTCTTCCATAGCTATTTCAGGGTTTATTGTCTTTGGCTCATCAAGCTTGTTAGATATTGGCATTAAAAGTTTTGTCCTTCTGCTCAAGAGTCTTTGAACTGATAATGTTAATCGAGTATTGCGAGCCATGCTTCAATAGTCCACAAATACGAAATCTGGATCCCTTGAATCTGCCAAGGCTGTTTTCATCAAGTTCTTTGCTATTTGTACTGACTTTTCTGTTATGCCCCTACTATGCACAGTTAAATGGGTTGACATGGCGTACTTGAACTGACCTATCAAAAATATTGCCAAAATGAGCCACTCATAAACCGTGAGGCATTAACTATCACTAACTCAGCTAGAACCCACAGAAAGCAAACTGTGATTTACAAAGAGTTATTACATTGCTTTTCAATGTGTTGTGCAACAGCTTAAAAAAATTAAGTATTGGTCCACTAAAAAGAGACAGCCTTTCCCTTTTAATTCAAATAACTCTGCATCAACCTTGGACCAAGAGCAATGAGGAATCTCTTGTGGTTTCTGTCATTGTTTTGTATTCTGCTCCCTATATTGACTGCAATTTCTCACTTGGATTCTTCACCTTCAACTAAAACATGTATAGCTGGCCAGAAACAGATGTCACGGGTGTTCTTCTGACACTTTTCAGTACCCAGGTGGGCACTGTGGATTATGCTTAGCATTTCTGACTTCATGCTGTACAATATTATGACATCAAGAATCCTGTTATATGAAGCAATTTCATCTGTACAGCCCCAGAAAAGTTTTTATGATTGAAGGTGCCTAGGCTTTTTCTGTTGGCGGTTCACCTAGCACTGTCCTCTCTAGCCATTGTAAAGCTGGAACTTTTTGTGTTTCTTAGCTGAGCAGATCAAGTTTAGTTTTGGAAACTGGTACTATCTGAGTCATAGTTACATCCAACTCCCCTTCCTGAAGCTCCTTGCTTTGCTATTTATAAGCTCTCTTAAAAGCACATCTCTTATATGAATTTGCTTTATTGTGCCTATGTTTCACATTTAATGAGAAATGTTGTCATTTCATAAGCATTTTTTGAAGTCTAGGTAGTGCTTTGCACGTTAGTTTTTGTAATATTAATACCAGTGATTTATGGTCTATTTGTATCTTGATTGATTTCTACCCATAAAGGTCCCCCTGAAAATGTTCAAAACCAAAAATCAGTTGCAAGCATTTCTTTTTTCAATCAGAGCACACTGGGCGTAGCTCTGTTGTGATTAGGAAGCATAAGCCATTAGGGAGGCATCTTGCAGAAGGACAGTTTCCAACATTTGTGAGCTTGCATTGCCTGAGATGGTAAATTCTTGTTAAACTCAACATATTTCAGCACTGGTGCTTCTGTGGCAGCATTTTTAATTTCCAAAAGCCTTTCTCTTGCCAATCATTCCATGGCCATCCTCTACTGCCCTCAGACAGCATGCTAAGTGAAGCAGAGTGAGACTGGTGTAGTGGGATGTGTGAAAGCATCAGACTCTGACAAGTAATGATAATCCTGTTTCTCCATTAGGTGGCAAGCTCCTCCTTATAGAATGAGAATAATTTGGGATGTAGAAGCCCTAGTAAGGCATATCTAGACCATGTCCCTCTCTAGAGTGTATTCTCCAGGGCTTTGTTTTGGCTAGTTTTAATGTTTCAAGTAATGAATCCCTTTCTACATCCCTTGAGAGACTACTGAACAATCTAGTAGACCTTACGCTTTTTCCTTCTTTTCAGCAGAGAAGAGGGACATGCTTGAGAAAAAAAAATTGCATCCTCCTCCCCCTTTGCTTATCCTTAAAACTGAATTGAACCTCATTTGAGGCTTAGGCTACATCTACGCTGCAGTCAGAGGTGTGACTGCGGCATGTGTAGACGTATTGAAATTAGCTTTGATCTAGTGAGCTAAAACAACAGCAGTGGAGCTGAGGAAGCATGGGTGGCTGCACAGCCTAGAAAGTCGAGTCCACATCCAGGGTCCTGGGCATGTTTGTACCGATTGTGCTGCTGTGGCACCACTGCTATTATTATGCAAGCTAGCCGGAGTACGTCTACTGCCGTGTAGACATACCCAGAGAAGTTGACTCAAGGCACCAGGGAGGTTGTAACAGCAACACAACATGTCCTCCTAGTAGATGCCCTGCCCTAACACACACACACACACACACACACACACACATACACACACACAATTCTCACTTTGCTGCAAATTGTCTTGGGGAGGGGAAATCCTGCCAGCAGCCATCCGGAACTGGGGCCTGTCAGGCAGTCAGCCCTTTCCCCTGCTACCCAACATGCAACAAGTTCCATCCAACGTCAAACAAGTCCGCAGGGACATGCCACACCATTAGGTACAAAGTAGAAGACCACAATGGAAGAATTAACTGTATTTTCCCAAACATTTTTTTTTAAAAAGGCTGTGTTATCGGGGCAGTGGGAGACGGGAGGGTATTTAATTCTTCGCAGACCAGTTCACATTTTCCAGCTGGGCAGTGGGTGGGTAGGAGGAAGCGTGTCTCTGTACTGTGCTAATGCCCCACCTAAGCACAGCTCTGCCATTTTTTCCCCAAAACAAGGAAACTTTAGATCGATTCATTATTGAATCTCACTTTCCAAGGGACATTCACAAGGGAGGAAAAGGAAAAACACTGTGGTCCAGCCACACTGGGGACCCAGCCAGCTAAAATGAGAGGCGTAAAACTGTCAGAAGAATTCTATGCAGAAACCCCTTAGTGAGAAGGCATATTTGTGCATTTGATGGGGTTAGTTTCATAGCTGAACAACTAAATAAATTAAAAGAGGAATAATGCGCTAGCCTAGAGCAGCGTTAACTTGTTTCTACCACAATGACTCGTTAAACCTGCCAAGGCGCAGGAGTACAGGATGTGGCATTTTACCACCCAGTTCTTCTGAATTGGCAAGAGGAGCAGTTTAAAAGATAGGTCGTATTTCAGAGGGTTGATGAGGAATCCAGAATTAAATCGGAGGCTCTTTGGTTCTCAATCTGCATACCACATTGGGAAGATTGAATGCAGTGTGTTCCAAGCGGCTCTCTCCAAAGCTAAATGCAGAATAGCCAAAGGGGTTGTTGGCATAGGAAATACCTTGTAAAAGATTACCACAGCCCATTCAACAGGATTAAAGGATAATCTCTGAGATAACTGGAAAAAAGTGTACAGATCCCACTACCTTCCTGAAAATGCTACAGCTGAAAACATTGGGTGCATTTTTAAAGTTGTTTTCTTTCTCTGGGGCTGTAAAAGTAATTCGAAGTTCTCATACGGAACTATCACAGTGAGCATCCAGCAGGGACTGATGGATGAAAAAGAGGAAATAGAAGAGAATGGGATAATGACTTAATTAACGTTCAAGCACTCTTGATCTAGAAAGATACCAACTAGCTTTGCAATTAATACTTACACTCACAAACAAATGCTATATATATGTAAAGGGAATACATTAGTCTATGGTATGGTACAGTCCAATGGTTTTATTTTAACATGAATTTGGGACGGCCAAGTTACTTACCACTCAGCAGTAAAGTGGTCTTCCTAAACGTATGCTGGTATAAAATCTTCATAACACACCAATCCACCATATATTCTATAGATATACACAAAAATCTGTGTGTGCCTGGTAGCCTTCTGGATGAAATGTGCTTGAATTAAATCACGACAATTAATTTAGGAATATTTTGGGGGATTTTTTAAAAAGTCCTATTGGTTCATCTCACTCCTCCTACAATGCCAGGCTGCCCTAATATCATTAATTCAAATGTATAGGATGCTTGGGGCACAGAGAGCTATAAACTAATAATATTTCTAAATCTCTAAAAACTACTTAAAATAGCTTTTGCATATACAATAACAGACTGATTGTGAGCAATATATGCAGACCTTTCAGGGCTAGAAGGAAGTGCTAATTTGTGGGAGTCAGCACATTTTTTTGGTTTAAACTTTTTTGTTTAATACAGCGACAAGATCTCAGTTTTCCTTTGCAACAAGTGTTCAGATATTGTGATGACAGGGATCAGATACACTTTCCAAAGTTGGGGACTTCCTCATTCCAATGGTATAAATCTCTCTTTTCTAACTCTGATGAGTCATGAGATACTGGCTCTTCACTCTGTCACAGGAATGTGCACATCTAGACTTTGGTCAAGTTTGATTTTAGGGGAAAAGCCACATCTGAGGGAAAGAAGGAAACACTTCTCTGGGAGGCTAGTTTTAAAACACAATGGTAGTTTCTTGAAGCTGTTCAGATATTGGAAGTAGTCTCAGTGTAGACAGATTAATGAGCAGAGGGCTGGTGAGGGATTACAAGTTGATGATAACTGCAATTTAAAATAAAAGGACAAAACCATCGACTTTGAAACACCAAACTTCTCAGCTACTCACTCTTGCTTTAGCACTAGCTTCATGTAGGGCCTCCAGGACCCAAACTTTATTGGCAAGAGACAAGTCCCCATGTCCGGCACCCATGGCATGCAGCAGAAGTGCTCTGGTGCGCATGCTTGGACCCAGCACATTGATTACAGGTAGGACCTCTCTTTTAAAGAAGTGGCTAATAAGCAGCACGCCTCTTGTTCATATCCAAATGGCTTTAACATTTTCAGGTTAATGGGATGGGACTGGTTCCCAGCAGTATTTTGCTATTAACTAGTAGTTGCTAGCAGCAGGATTTCTATTCAGTAGAATCTTAATGTATCACCTAAGTGCTGCTCATATCACAAAAAGTCACTTATTAATTTCAATGCCAAAATTCCCAACACCAGATGGAGCTCTTGACTCCCCTCCCTTCCAGATTCATCTCCCCAGACCAGCGTGAGTTGTTCGAGCCAAGTGGCAAAGGAGAGCGAAGTGCTTTTTCTAACACTGCCCACATATAAATGCTGGTAGGCTAGGGACAGAGCCGGTTTTGTGGAATTTACTTCTGCTTTGGTCAGCCGGAGCATGCAACCGTTGGCCATTAGAAGACAGACAGTGAAGGCTTTCTCTTCTTGCAATGCTTTTGCATGAGTGGACATGATTTGGGGGGCTGGAAGAAGTCTATGGTTTTGCTCAACAAGTTGGTTTTTTTTCAAGTTTTTAAGTTGTGTACCATGCCCACAGACTTTACCTTTCTTGGTGGAAAAATAAATTAAATAATCAAGTCTGGGATTTTCAAAGGCACCTAAAGGAGCTATCCTTGGGACTTGTCAATGAGCTCATGGGACAAAACATAGAGAAAGAAGTGTCCATTTCCCTAATAGACCTTTAAAGACTTAATATATCCCCAATTCTGTTCCATATGAAAACGACTTAAATAAATGCCATATCAGCCTATTTAAAATGGAGATAGCTTTAAGGCTCTTAACTATTTTAACATTTGCTGCTAAACCTCTCAGAAAAGGCGTTTCAGGACTAGAGACTGTAGGAAAATTGTGGGTGGCAGGAGAAGGTCCATGGAAAATACTGACAAAAACAAAGATTTTCCACAGAAAAGTTTGACTTCTAATGGAAAATCAAAAAACTGAAAAATTTCAGTCAAAAACTGAAAGCTCCCCTTCAGAAAATTGAAAAAAAAAAGATATTTTATTTTGGGTTATATTGATCCAAATCAAAATATTTCAGGCTGGGGAAATGTCTTGTTTCAGGACAGTTCAAAGTTAAACTTGCTCCATTTTTGCTGCCATGGCACCTCATGTTCAGCTGTCTCATGCCCCCATTTTCCCCTAGTTTCTTGGCTGGACTACTCTCCTATGATAAACCACAACCTCCTCTCATGCTGACCCATCACAGTGCATAAAGGGAGTCACATGACTGTGCATCATGAGACTCGTAGTCCAGCTGGGGAGGTCAGCCCATAGAGCAGAAAGGGAGATATGGCGCACCCGAACTACAACTTCCATGAGACCCCCTGGCAGCTCCAGCAGATATGGTTTAATGTCAAACCAAGCTGAAACGAAATGTTTCAATCCAGAAATGTTGAAATGTTTTGTTTCAATCAAAAATCTCAAAACAAAATGTTTTTGACAATTCCAAATTGCAAGTTTATTTTCAGCCAAAAATTTTTGGCTGAAAATTTTCAATAAAAATATTTGTCAATGGAAAATCCAGTTTCTGTTAAACTCCAAAATGTTTGGAGGAAAGCAGAAATGAAATATTTTGTTTTGGATGAGTTTGACCCAAATCTAAATATTTCAGTTTGTTGAACTGATCTGAAATATTTTGTTTCATTAAAATATATCTTTGTATGGTGGCACATTGCCTCCTGGGAGTTTCAGTTCAAGTGTCTCACGCCCCCCTTCTCTACAATGGGTCAGGGTCCTTGGCTGGACTACATCTCCCATGATGCACTGCAGTATCCTATCTGACTGACCCAGTTGGTGCAACATGGAAAGCAATGTCTACAGGTGCATCATGGGAGGTGTAGTCCAGCCAGGAAGCTTGGCCCATAGAAGAGAAGGGGGGCATGAGGCAGTTCAACAGACTGAAAGCAAACATTTCAGTTGGGGGGAATATCTAATATGTTTTATTTTGATCAAAAATGCCACACAATAATTTTGTCATCACAATTTGTTGGAACTTTTCAATCCATGTAAAATTTCAATAGTTCAACTTTTTATCCAAATTTGAGATGAAAACAAATATATCAGAAATTCCCATCGGACAGTCCTGACAACGGCAGAAGAGATGCATGGAGCTGACATCCCCTCATATAAATCACTCATTCAAAGTATGGTTCCCAGTGTGCAAAATACCTGAGAGAGAAAACAGGATGTTAGCTCCCTTGGTCCCAATAGCATCATCCACACTTGTTTCTCATGCTCAGTGGGAATTTAAGTGGTAGAAGATCAAGTAACTGCAATTCATCTTCCAAAAGTTCTCAAGACAGAAGCATCAAGACATTTGATGAATCCCAAAGTAGATTTCAGCTCATAAATATATTTTTCTTGGACATGCTAATTAAAAGCCTCTTGCAAAACAACTGCAGAAGGAAATTGTGCCATAAACCCAGCCACTGCAAAGTGTTTTGGGATCTATAAATGAAAAATATTATATACGAGCAAGTATTATTATGAAGTTATTCCTTTTACCTCTCCTTTTCTATTTGTGATAGGAAGGCATGTACTATAGTCTGAAAGAATGACAGCTCAAAGAGGATTGGTGATTTTCTAGTGATGAGGGAACCTCAACTTAGTGATGAGAGAACCTTGAAAGGTCCCCAAAGTCTGTTGGTTCTGATAAGCTGTCAAAAGATGGATCGTTCCAAACTTTCCCCAAGCTATCTGATCCTCCTGGAGCCACAAAACAAAGGTGAACACCCCACAAGAACAGCCTAAAAAAACCAGATGGCCAGACTCAGGAAGCATAGAGATGAAACAAAATTATAAACAATGAGAAACATTTTAATCATTTTCTCAAGCCTTCAGAAGGGTTCTATATGCATTTGTGGAAAAGGGGCAGAGCAGTTCATATCTTAGCCAAACTGGTTCACTCATCTTTGTCATTTCTCTGTCCATGGTGCTGATTTGTTTTTAACAAACTTAATTGGAATTAAAACCCCAATAGTTTCAAATATACAGCATTAAATTAACACACATACATCTAGAATTTCCTCCTCCCCACTTCAAATCTGTGGAGTCTAGAAATGGTAGGGCAAATCTCAGCTTCCATTTTTGGCTCACATACATTTCTAACTGTTTCAGTGAGTGAAATGTCTTCAGTCATGGCTGATGGTGTGACAGGATGAACTGTCTTTAAAAAAAAATCCCAAATTACTCCTGGTTCCTCCATACTCCCAAATGAAATGCAGCTACTTCTGGGGTGGGAGATAACAGCTGTCAGAAATCCTAGGTATGTACCTGTTAGTACAGGAAGTCAAGAACGTTGTACCCAGCTGGAACTGGAGGAAGATGTTAGATTGGCACAAACCTGAGTTAATCCCACTCAGAACTGGGATTAAAGGTGCTAGCCTCATGGAGTGTTATGGGATCTTTAGAGAACATGAATGGGCCAGGTTACAATTGTATATCTCAGTATTCACTCAGCAAGAAGACCAGCACCGACCACATCTTACAGGGCATGAATTTCATTGGGAGGTCACCTCTCCAAACAGTAACCTGGCTCAGCCCTGTTTGATTTGTTAGTTCTGACAAGATCACAGCACAAGGAGGAACAGCTACACAACTGTTCTTCTAATTCATTAATTTATTCATTCTTCTTTAAAGAAAGAAAATGAGTTTAAAGCCCAGCCATAACCATATAAAAAGTGTATCCTTTGTCTGTTTGCTTTTACTGGGCAACAAACCAGGAGTATCTTACCTGCCTGCTTTAGTGATGATCATCTCCGTCCCAATGTCATGGAACCTTTTCCAGAGATCAGCACACTGCAGCTCTACCTGGATCTCCTCCATGGATGAGGGAGGAGGAGGCTGGGGACCTGAGCCACCAGATGTGAGGTCAGAGTGGGAGCCAAATGAGCAGGATGTTCTCTCAGCCAACACCTCTGTGTCTGAGCCAGTACTCTGCTCTGAATCTGCAAAGTAAATACACCAGGTAAGACTCTTCAGTTCTACTGCGCCAGTGGGGGAAGGAAGGAAAAGAACCAACAGTGGGAACCTCTGGAGAGCAGTGCGGCGACCTTTTATTATATGCTTTTATAGTTTGTTCTGATTTATGACCTGATTACTGGTTTTGTGTTTCCAACATGACTATCGTTTTAGTAAAATTTTAGAAGCAGCTGAATGAAATTGCCCACAACATAAAACATCACCATGATGCTGAGAATGAAGCACAAAGTGTAGATTAAAAAACAGAAAGGAAAAAAAAATAATTCAACCCACAATTTCAATCCAAGATTAGATGGGCTTGCTGGAAAATTATGTTCCCTTGAATTGCACATCATCCCACATTAGTATTGCCGAGTTAGCTCTTCTTAAACAAAGTACTTTTTTTCTCTTTTAATATCCTTGCCATCAGAAATAATGAAGGGTTCTTTGTTTTTGTTTTTTGGCAGCACCACTTTTAAAAAGGATTTTATTTGTTCCTATACTATAATTTTTGGAACAATGACATTTCTCTGGGAAAACAACTATGCAGCCTTTGGTGAGGAAAATGCTATAGGCTACTGAAGGACAAGGAGGAGGAGTTGTAAACATATGGAATCAGTTTCTGGGGAAAGCGATTGACGCAAATGGTATAAAGGATTTCAAGGGACCCCTAGATCTCTTTGTGGAGAAGGAAGGGAGTAAAGAGGTCTGGCTAAAAAAAAAGAGCTGGAACTGAGATCAACCAAAAGAGAACTGTTATGTTGAGCCAGATAGCTATACTGAAAATATCTTTTGTATTAACAAGCAGAAGCACAATAATCAGTATAGTACTGGAGTATAGCCATATTAAAATTATGTTTAATAATGGTGCTTCTTTGCACCAGTATTCACACCATCTTTAGATCAAAAGAAATTCATAACGTATTTTAAAAATAGAGAATGCCTTACAAACTGGTTTTGTGGCAAATTACTTACTAATATATATATATATTATATATTATATATAGTATATATTATATACTAATATTTATATATATATAAAATAATCAAATGCAATTGATAATAAATGAACACAGGGACTTTCAGAGCAAAGGATTGCAAGGAGCTTTGTAAATTTAAAAAATTGATATACACACTAAATATAGTGATGACCTCACCAACCACTCAAATGTAGCCATGTCCATGCGGGAATAAGACTGTTTAACAGTGCACAGGAATATTACATACTGTTTAAGACAGGAAATGAAGAAGAATACTGCCCACAGGGGACATTAAGGGAGGGCTAGCGCCAGGGTTAGCATCTATTCCATTGCAAAAAGAGCTGTGGAATCTTTAATAAGCACAAGTGGTCAGGGTCTCAGATTTACAGTTTGTCTGAAAGACATACCTCCAGCAGCAGAGTACACCTGAAGGCAAAAAGTACTGGTTCAGTAAAGACTCAGAGAGAAAAGTATCACCTACTGAACCGCCAACAAACTTCCTGAACCATACAAGTGTTCTTTGGAAACCGCCTAATAATAATGACAAGGGCACAAACTGCTTAGCTTTTATTATCTGATGAATTTACAGAACAAGATGTCAGTCATAAACCTTTTTCTTCTGTAACAATCCTGAGTAAACCTGGCACTGGATATTTATACTCACGGAAAAGATTTTCAGTATAAGTCATCCCTGTGATTTCTCACAGGACAATCTCTGGCTTTAAGTAGATGCCTTGTAGTCAACAGTGTGCCAGTGAATTGATTAGAACTGTGTGCTACCGAGATCTACAAATCTTGGGCCTGATTCTCCTCTCTCCTGTTTTACTGTGGTGTAACTTCAGTGACTTCAGTGGAATTGCTCCTGTTTGACAATGACGTACATGAAAAAAGAATCAGATCCTTTTATTATAATTTGCTGTCCAAGTGTGAACTGTTAGTCCATTCAGCCTCCAGCAGTGGCCAATATCTTATGGGTCAACATCTGACCCACTGTGCAATGTTACACATGGGAAAATCAATTCCTTCTTTGCCCCTGTAACTATCACTTTTTGTGCACTGAAGTATGATCTGCAGTTACCCCTAGATTAGGGTTCAGAAGAGCAAATGCTATTGTTCAGAAAATTATCCATCTTCTTTTTTTTTGATGTGGAAGGTGGGTGAGGAGGTCTCGCTGGCTGGCGTTGCAAGCTCTTTGTTCTGTAAGCACTGAGACTTACTTTGCATTTTCCTTCATTTTTGCTAAGCCAAGTCCTCCAAACTGGAGTCAGCCTGAATAAGAGACTGATCCTGTGAAGTGCTGACTTTGAGATCCAGAGTTCATTCTACTCGCAATGAATTCAAAATAATCTCAAGTTACAGTGGGGGAGGTCTAGACTGGATATTAGGAAAACCTTTTTCACTAGAAGGGTGGTGAAGCACTGGAATGCGTTACCTTGGGAGGTGGTGGAATCTCTATCCTTAGAGGTTTTTAAGGCCCGGCTTGACAAAGCCCTGGCTGGGATTATTTAGTGGGGGTTGGTCCTGCTTTGAACAGGGGGTTGGACTAGATGACCTCCTGAGGTCCCTTCCAACCCTAATCTTCTATGATTCAAAATGAGTTGAGGGCATTCACCACCTCAAAGACAGCTCCAGCAATTGATTTCCTGTTCTGCATAGTGCAGTATTCCAAAACCATAGCATGCTATCTTTGATATGCACTAGGATACTGAGGATCAGGGACTTCGCTGTCTCCAAGTGAGTCTGAAAATGTGCGAATACATAAAGAGGAATGGTCAACTTGCCATGCCTTTTTTAGCTTTATGTCCTAACGGAAAGAACTTGCTGCCTCAAGTTCCAATATAGGGTTATTCATTGCAGAGACCAGAGGCTGGCAGTAGCATAGATCATTTTAGTCCATCTGCTTGTTTATAATGGGATATAACAGCAACACAGCCTGAGTCACTTCTGATGCTTCCACCTTCTGGGCTTTGCTCTCCTCTCTTTGTATGCAACAGATTTACTTCTGATGTATACCAGTATAATTGCGGGGAGAATGAAGCCCTATGATGATTTTGGCTATGGAGGAAGTGGTTCCTGATGCTCAATCAGAGCAGAAAAGTTTGTGGACTTGCTCACTGGTGAGTAATGGCAGGCACCAGTTACCGTTGCTGACTGAGATGCTAACTAAAGGGCTTCCAGGTGAGATACGCTTAACATGGCTTCTTCTAGCTCCCCCAAGGGAAGATCTGTCAGACTCCCCTAAAAGAGCTGCTTCGTACAAAACATCAAGTACCTAATCCAAGATCCTGCTGTGAGGATGTGCAGGACACACAGGCAGTGATTCTACTTGAAAGATGGGACACTATACTGACTGGTACCATATGAAGGCTGGTTACCTGCTGCCATAGACAGCACAGTTGGGTGTGTGAGGTGGGGGATTTGAACTATTTTCTAAGTACGTTTGGTTCTTAGCAGTTACAGACCCATTAGATGGAGTCTCTCCTCATTCCAGGACAGGATACAGTCCCTCAGAAAGGACATATCAAAGCTGAGCTTGTCCATTGCCGACGTTGGTGAGAGTGGGGAAGGAGAGAGTTGAGGATTCTAATCCATTCCTACAGCATCCTCACCCCATTCACACTTAGGGTGAGCTCCATTCAGATCTGCCCTCCTTGTTTTTAAGAGCCTCCATGGACTTGCACCAGCTGACTGTATGGACTTTTCTCTATGAACTCCTTCCACTCAAACGTCTGCCTCCAGTATGTCCCTTCCCAAAAATCACACAGCTAAAAGTGTGAAAGCTCCTGCCTGTATCCCTGTGTCACTGACTTTCCCCCGCTTCTCAAATCTCTTCTAAAAACATCCCTATTCTCCTTTGCCTTTACCTCATATGTTCTCTTTCCCGCTGCTGTTCTCAGGTGTTTAACTCAGCTGTGATATAATATGTACTGCTGTAACTGGAAGGAAACACTGACATTCTGTTTCCTGCGTAAAGAATTCCCAACCTACCACAAGGACATGCTGTCCCTTCAGCCAGCCCAGGCAAACTTCTCTCTCCAGAGAGGCTAGAGAAGGAGAATAGAATAAAGAGTCCACAACCTGCTACCCCTCATCACAAAGAGCCTGCTGGACCTGTCACCTGATCCCGTTTCAGAGGATGGAGAATTTGTCTGACCTGCCAAAAGAGAGCTGGGGCTCTTTGTGAGGATCTTCTTGCAACAACATTGACAATTACAATCAAAGAGTTGCCCGGGGCTTTTTGTACACACACAATAAACGTCCCGAGACCTGAAGAAATGACCTTCTGTCTATGTGGCTTGGTGTTTATAACAAGTTCTCCTCTTTCTATTACCCTATCATATGGATTTCTACTATCACGTAAGGCCCTGACTGTCACATTGACCACACATCCAGCTACTGCAATCTGCTAGCATTGGGCCCGAAGCAAAAGGGAACTGCTGGAATGGTAAACAGTGCCTGCACCTATCAGCAAGACCACGGGGTCACCTTCTGAGCCCTCAGAGATGTTGGCTTTTGAGCAGACTGGCTGGGATTGGGAGACTAGAAGAAACTATTACGGCTGAGTTGATGTTATGATTGATGTTTTGATAGCTTTACTGATGATCCACTTTCAGATCTCCTTTTCCCTTTCCCGACAAATAAATTGAACCTCCTTGTGGCTTGCACTAAGCGGTCTCACAATATGTTATTTTCCGTCTACGGCCTTCACGGAGCTTTGTGTGCGCTGGGCCCTGAAACTGTTTCTCAGAGGCCGTGTGACACCAGATGTGCACATTTCTCCCAAATGCTACTTACAGACAGCCATCAGATCCTATGGCCAATAAACTGACTATACAGTGAAAAAAGTTACCACCTTCCCTGCCACAGAACTCATCTCATATCAAAGACAAGCACCTCCTAGTGGACAAACAGTGTCACATGGATAAGAAATGGAGATGAAGGGGTGTCCCTGTTGTAACAAATCACTTTTTAATGGGGTGTTAAATATGACATTGACCCTGCTGCTTAGTTAAAAAACTTAAAGCCCACTCACCTGCCTTCTGAAACAACGACCCAGTATCTTCTATCCATTTTCCCCATAAAAACCAGCCCAATGTCTTCCTCACCCAAGGCTAAATTCTGTCCCCTTCTACAACCCAACAGTGCAATCCCACCATATGCATTACATGGAGCACAACAGGCCAGCATCCCCCATCTGCTTTCTGCAGCAAAGCCGCATATCCCCGCTTCCCCTGAGTCCCAGCCCACTTCATACAACACAAGAGTCTACCATCTTCAAGGGCTTTCTATAAGCCAGTTGCCCAATGTTCCCCACATAGACAACCTACTTTTTCCACAGCAGCCAACTTGTGACCACATAGCAACCCAGTGTTGGAGATTAAGTCATCTCAGAGCTATGAGAGGTGGAGACTTTTTTCCGTTATGCCACACATTGTTTTTCAGCAGGGCTTTATTTGTATTTAGAATACAATGGAAATTTTGGGCCTCATATTCAAGGATTAATAAAAAGGGCCCTTGGTCATATAGCACAAATCTTGCATTCATGTAGTGCAGCTCTTGCACTCAAAAAATGCATTACTCTGAAGTACCCAAGCATAAACAGAGGCAAAGCGTGTAGGAGTAGGGGAGTGATTTTACCTCTGTTTATGGCACTGGTGAGACCAGTTCTGGAATACTGTGTCCCATGCTAATGTCTATGTTTCAAAAAGAACGTTGAAAAATTGGAGAGAGTGCAAAAAAAATAGACACAAAAATGGTCCGTGGGCTGGAGAAAATGTCTTATAGTGAGAGACTTACAGAACTCCGTCTGTTTAGCTCATCAAAAAGAAGACTGAGAGGTGATTTAATTTAAGAGTATAAGCACCTTCAGGGGCAGAAAATATGATGAACTAAAGGGCTCGATCATCTAGTGGAAAAAATGCATACAAGAACCAATGGCTGGAAGATGAAACCAGACAAATATAAATAAGAAAGTAGGCACAATTTTTTAACAGTGAGCGTGATTAACCACCGGAAACCACTACAAAGGGAAGTGGTGGATTTTTTCATCTTTTGATGTCTTCAGATTAAGACTGGATGCCTTTCTGGAAGATATGTTTAGCCACAACACAAGTGACTGGGTTCAATACAGAGGTAAGTGGGAGAAATGTGATGGATTGTGATATACTGGAGGTCAGACTGGATGATCTAATGGCCCTCTATTAATAGATGATCTATTGGGCCCCTATTGGATGATCTAAGGCCCTATTAAGTTTTCTGAGATGCCTACAGCCAGACTTTCGGAGCAACAAGACAGATTTACATCAGGACCAGTCAGACGTGTTGATGGGCCATTAAGAAGAATCTGCTTTCCCAATGGACATCCCAGAGATTCCTCAGGGAGGGAATGTACGCAATGAGGACAGCCTAACCCACCTCACAGCCAGGATCTGTCTAGCAGCTGGAAGAAAGTATAAAAGAGGAACAGTGATATCATCACTTGGCCTCTCATCTCCCCCATCTCAACACCTGGAAGATCATCTGGAAGACAAAGACTTCGAATTGAGGAAATTGGTCCCAGGTTGAAAGGGAATACAGCCTGTGTAGCGAGAACTCTAAACTGCCAGTAACATCTATTAGGGGAGAAACTGCTTGATTCGAATCTTACTTAGTCTGTAGAATTTAGACTGCGAGTTTATTTTTATTTCTTATGTAACCAACTGTGATCTCTAATCAACAAAGGTTTAAGGAAAATAGATCCTGTCAACCTAACGAGATATCATTATTTGATGAAACTACAAGTTTGATTGATAAACATAACAGTGTTGATATAATGTACTTAGACTTCTGTAGGGCATTTTACTTGATAAAGCACAAAATGTGATTAAAAAACTAGAAAAATATAAAATTGACATGGGATGCAGTACATGCATTAAAAGATAGATAACTGATATGTCTCAAAATGTAATTGTGAATGGGGAAATATGGTCAAATGGATGCGTTTCTAATAGGGTCCCAAATGCATCATTTCTTGACCCTATGCTATTTAAAATTTTTATCAAGACTTGGAAGAGAACATAAATCTGATAAAGTTTGCAGATGACACAAAGATTGGGGGAGTAGTAAACAATGAAGAGGACAGGTCGCTTATACAGAACCATCTGGATTACTTGGGAAACAAACAACATGCATTTTAATATGGCTAACTGTAAATGTACACATCTAGAAACAAAGAAGTAGGTCGTATTTACAGGATGGGGGACTGTATCCTGGGAAGCAGGGACTCTGAAAAAGCAGCAAATAATCAGCTGCACATGAGCTCCCAATGCAATAATGTGACTAAAGGGCTAATGCAATCCTGAGGTGCATAAAAAGGGGAATCTCAAATAAGAGTGAATGGTTATTTTATCTTTGTGTCTGGCATTGGTGCAACAGCTGCTCGAATACTGTATCCATTTTTGGTGTCCACAATTCAAGAAGGATGTTGAAAAATGGAAGAGGGATCAGAGAAGGGCTACAAGAATGAATAAAGGATTAGAAAACGTCTTAGAGGGATAGACTAAAGGAGCTCAATCTGTTCATTTTAACAAAGAGAAGGCTAAGGGTTGATGTGATCATAGTCCAATCAGTACTTACATGGGGAACAAATAATTAATAATGGACTCTTCAATTTAGCAGACAAAGGTGTAACACGAGCCAATGGCTGAAAGATGAAGCTAGACAAATTCAGACTGGAAAAAAGGTGTACATTTTTAAGTTAAAGTAATTAACCATTGGAACACTTTATTAAGGGTCATGGAATTCTCCATCACTGGCTAATTTTAAATCAATATTGGATTTTAAAAAGATATGTTTTAGTTCAAAAGGAATTATTTTGGGTAAATTCTATGGCCTGTGATATACAGAAAGTCAGACTAGATTATTACAAAAAGTTAAATGACATTAATACAATTAGAAATGTACTAAACCTTATGGTAAATGAACAAAACAAATGTATTACTAAAAGCAACTATTCTTTGAATTAGGATATACATCTAATTAAAGGTTTGCTACATTTTATATGACTCGACATATTACTGTACTATGAAAAGCATAAAATACTGGTCAGAACCACAGACCACGCCATATATTATATTCCTCCCCCCATATAAGTATTGCCACAACAAACTTTACATTTATCTAAAATAAAACAACTTCAGAAGAGCCTTGAAATTCTTAGGCAATCTGCAGAAGTCAGCAAAAGGTTCATAAGGATGATAATATCCATAGAAACTGTGAAAGCTATCAAAGTTATCAAAGTTGGAAAAACTCATCCTCAACCCACAAAGATGGACTGAAGATTGGCTAAAAAGAACACAAATTAAGGGACTTGATAAATGGCAATATATCAAGTTGTGAAGAAGTCTCCAGTGTGGTGCAATTTGGTATTAGAACAGGTTTTATTAATTAATAATCTTTAATAATGAGCCGAAGGAAAGCTGTAAAGAGTATATCAAATGCATTTGTAGATAATACGAGATTGGGAGGAGTGAGGAAATGAGGGAAGCCATGGCCAGCAGCTGAGTTGGGTGGAAAACAAGTCCCAGGGCTGGGTTGCTGAGCAGAGCAGGGGCTGGGCAGGGACCAGCCTGACTCAGCTGGGACAAGGAGGCCTTGTGGTTTGGTTCGAGAGAGGAGAGCAGACAATGGGAAGGGAAGGGAAGGGAATGGGGGGGAGGACCGCGGGGGAGGGGGCCAAATGGGAGCTGGGGGGGAGCGTGGGCGGGGTCTCAGGCAGGAGCAGGGCAGGGCAGGGCAGGGCAGGGAGGGGACCCACCCTTCTCACATTGAAAAAGTATAAGGAGGCGGCTAAGGCCAAGACTTTTTTTTAAAAAGTGTGCTTAAAGGCAGGCTCCTAAATGCATAGCTAAACAGTTCAACCAGTGATCTGATTTCCAAAAGCTCTGAGCACCTAGCAGCCCCTATAGATGTCAATGGAGTGACACCATCATAAAACTGGCGTATCAGCCTGGTGAACCAGTCCTCGTGGGCATTTTCTTTCCAGCAGAGAACCTCATTGCTGCACAGACGGTTATTTGTGGTTTGGCTTTCTCTCTCTCGCCTTACAAGCTATTTTCGGTTCAAGTTTCCAAAGTAGCATCCTGACACTGTGTGCCAGTCACGATCCCGGACAGCAGTACACCCACACGCACTCCATCCGGCAGATCCTCAGCTAATGTAACTGTTGACTTTGACGGAGCTGCCCTGACTTACAGTAACTGAAGATTTGGCCCATATATGAACACACAAACACCCTAAAATTGTCCCCCCCATATACACTCTTAGCCAAACTGTAGGAGCACCCACATTGATGCAGACACTTTCAAACATCCTGGCAAACACAAGCTGAACCAAATGAACCTACAAGCTCCATTTATATTTACAAACTCACACATTCCAATCACCCAGGCACTGAAGAGGTCTATAAACTCTTTCCCTTAAGTGAAGGAAATCTTTTCTCTTGTTCTGACAGTCACTGTCACACGCACAGAAATGCATTCAAACATGCATCTAGAACCTACGTTCTGTCCCCCACCCCAAATACTAGTTCTGTATCTATCCACACAAACTCCCCACAGATAATCAAACTTTCTCCATACCTCTTCAGTCATATCTGCAGTCACATGCACATACATACACCCCCTCTGCCTTCCGTCTGACCTGATTTTCCACTCCGTTACACCAGCTCTCTGCCAGCAGCGTGATGCTGGTATAAAATTGGTGCATCTGAGTGGAGAATCAGGCATAAAATGTCCAAATGCTGTAGCATTGGTGCTTGATTCAGAAAGTCTGCTTGCGTATCTCCTAGGGATGTAAAAGCCTACACGTTTAAACGGTAACCATCTGTTTAAACGTTTTAAACAGCTGATTGCCAGTTAAACTGGGGGAGGAGCCAGCTGGGCTCAGCTCCCCATGAGCGAGAGCAGCTGGGCAGCTCTTGATCAGGGGGAAGGTGCGGAGGGGGGAGAGACACACATGCCGGGGGGGGGGGGAGACACAGCTGGGCTCAACTCAGCTCTCTGCAAGCCAGTGGCGTACCGATGGGGGGGGGGGGGGGGCAGGTCCCCGGGTGCCAGTATGGCTCGCCATGACGCTCAGGGAGCGCAGGAGGCTCTGAGTGGGACAGGCACCGCACCATGGGTAAGTGCGGGGTGGCAGAAAGTGCTCGGGGTGCAGGAGGAGGAATACGGTGTTTCCTTCCCTCTGCAGACACAGACCCAGCTGGGGGCGGCACCATCTGGTGGGAGCCAGGGACCCTTCCTGCCCTGCGCAGGGGGCACATGAGGCCTGGGGGAGGCGCAAATGTAAGCACCGGAACCCCACCGTACAGCACTGCTGCGAGCGAGAGCTGCCCAGCTACGGTTCTGCACGTGCGGCGGGGGAGCTGCAGCCAGGCAGCTCTGGCTTGGCAGTGAGGAGTGGAGCCCAGCACGGCTCACTCCCCCCCACCCGTTTAACCGTTCTATTTTTAGAACGTTTAAACGGCTTCTCTATTAAATGACTTTTTACACCCCTAGTATCTCCACATCTCTGGATGCTCGAAAGTTCAAAACGGTTTTTATTTCATGGCTGTCATCTGACTCTAAAGATCAAGGTATGCGGTGAGAAAGTGAGTGTGCTAACTGTAGAAGCGATGAATGTTTAAATCTGGCGTATTCTCAGAGGTGCTTATACCTCCCAGATTACTGGCACTGGAAACATCAAATGATCTCGTTGTGTAAATCTCACCAAACCTTGAATGACAGCAAGATAGATCTGAAAATGACGGCTATGGCTACATGACAGAGCTGACAGCGCTGTGGCGGTGCCGCTGTCGCACGGCCCGTGCAGACGTTCTAAGTAGGTGGGAGAAAGCTCTCCAGTCGACTTCATTACTCCAGCCCCCACGAGCGGCGACAGCTATGTCGGCGGGAGAAGCTTTCCTGCCAACAGCGAGCTGTCCAGACCAGTGCTTAGGTTGGTGTCAGTTACATCGTTCAGGGGAATGGCTTAGTCACACCCCAGAGCAATGTAATTCAGACTGCCCTAAGATGTGGTGTGTACACAGCCAATCAATCTGGCAGTGTTAAAAGTTCTGAAAGTGTCACGTTATTAAGGACCTAATCCCACGGCCATTGAAGTCAATGTATCATATGCTCTTGACTTACAGGGTGTTGGTTTGGGTCCTTTTAAGATCCAAGCCATCTCACACACAGGGACATAAATTTTCTACATACATCCACAGCTGGTCATTTTCAAACATCCATACCTCGCTTATTTCACAACCAATGTTTTTAAACTTTGAAAAGCATGTACTGCACATGGAGAACTATGTGACAGACATCAAGGCTCCAGTTCAGCTGTTTTTGCCTCACCTTTCACACCCGCCCCCCAAAAAGTCATTTTATTTATGACAATGGGAAAAATGCTTTTGTTCCATTCTCTCATAACTCAAAGGCAAAATCACACTCAAACATTTCAAAAGCATTCATTCGGGGATATGGACCAAGCATGACAATTTTCAGATAAAAAAGATAAACGCATAGAAAACATGTGAGTATCTCAAAACAGGGTCATAACAGGAACTCTTCTTCAGTCTTAACTATAGAAAGGACCCAATTATTCCATGATTATTTGCCCCAGACACTACTGAGGAATCTCCCTTGCCAGGAGTTTCTGCTTTAGTATCTAGGTTTTGAGTTTAAAAGAATGTTTCTAGCCCTCATGGTTGCAAAAAAAAACTTCAGAATGTGAACTGAGTAAACCAACGTAATAATGTTGACTACCTGAGACTGTAGACAGCCTGAAACGTAAGTGGTGCAAATTCATATCGCTTAGAACTAATCTCAGTGGGGAGTTAATTCTGAAATCTAAAGATGACAATTTCAGTTAACCATTTCACTGTTGATCATTTTAGCAGACACAGATCATATATTTATCTCACTATCCCTAAATGCCTTCAATACCTTCCCAAATGCCAAAATCTCCATTTCCCCCCTACTCAGCTGCCAAAACCCACAGCTTACCCACTGACAAATTCTATGATTCATAGATTGCAAGGCCAGAAGGGACCAGTATGACCATCTAGTTTGACCTCCTGTATAATACAGGGCATAGAATTTCCCAAAAATAATTTCTGGAGCATCTCTTTTAGAAAAACATCCAATCTTCACTTAAAAATTGTCAGTGGTGGAGAATCAACCACAATCTTTGGTCAATTGTTCCATAGTTAATTACTCTCACCACTAAAAATGTACACCTTATTTCCACAACGGTGCTGTTATGCGTTACCAATATAAAAAGCTGCGACATAATGAAAGCTGAAAATATAAGAAAGCATAAAATAAATGGAATTTAATATCAAAATAATTCTCGCCGTGGCTACTGTACTTACTGAATTCATTTTTATACTTAAATTAAAAAGTGGTGATTTTTATTGAATTAAATGAAGGTGCCACAAAAATTTCCTGTTTGCCAAAGAAATCAGGAAGCCTTGTCACAGAAATTAGAACCAGCTTGCAGCAAATTGACTATGGGCCTGATCCAGAGCCCATTGACAGAATGATTCCCATTGACATCAGTGGACTTTGGATCAGGTCATGTAACAGGCACTACCTGCGCCTATAAGGATGTGGTACAGGAAATATACAATATGTGATGCACAGATGTTCCACCTCATACATCCCAGACACTGCAGCAGAGTAATCTTTCTAGACAATAATAGTAATTAACATCATTTTTGAACCTGGACTATTTGGACCTTTTCTTCCTCTTCGCATCCTCCGTTATCCCAGCTACACTGTCAGCTGCCGTTTGTAGCCCAAAAGCCATTTTCAGTTCTTCCTTTCTAATAGTGTAAAATGGCCAGAGGTCTGTATTGATCTCATAAAAGAGCAGCCAGCCCTGGCCTCACAGGGGATCAAAAAGTAGGTTCACAATGTCAGTACCCTGCTTTTCTCCCAGTCTTTCCACTTCCCTCTGACCACCTTCCTGCTACCCTTCCGGTTCCTCTTGTACAGTCAATTTGAAGTGAAAAGCATCCTAGCCATTTCTCCCATGTGGCGGAGCTCCACAGCCAGGCTGCAGGGGCAGGCCGTAGTTTCCTTTTGAAGTCCCATTGTGAACTGCCACAGTGATGCTTCCAAGGGCAACTGTTACTTCCCCTCCCAGCCCATCTGTATTGCTCAGCAGGATCTCAGAAGCAGCTGGACTGCTTTTCAGGGAAGCTTATTGCAGAAGTCTGAGTGGGGAAAGGGGGGGACAGAGAGAAGGAAGGAAGGGAAACAAGGAGAAAGCAGAGGTTAAGTAAAGGTGCAGAAGGGCTGGGACAGGAAGGAGGATAGGGATGTGTGAAGGGTTTATGGGTATTGACTTCTTATTTCTGAAGGTTGTAATATATTTAAACAGAAGACAGTCCCTTTAGCCAGAGCAATGTATAGTCTGTGGCTCAAAGAAACCCAATTCTACTGAAACAGCCCCATAAATGTCACTGTAACATTAATCCTTCCCACTGCCATGCACTGCTCTCCATTCCCATCTCCCCTCCACCACACAAAGCTATGGCTTATAGTTGAAAATACTCATTAATATGAAATGTGTTGATTTTTTAAAATGAAGATTTATTTCAGGGACTTCCATAGTAATACTGGGGAGGGGCCTCAGAATCCATAATGTATTTACATTCATGACATCTCTCTGACATCAGACAGTGCTTTTAGCCCCATTTGACAGATAGGGAACTGAGGCAGTGAGAGGCTAAAGGCAGGTCTACACTTAAAATGCTGTACCAGTGCAGCTGCACCACGATAGCACTTTAGCATGATGACTCTCCTAGGCTGATGGGAGAGAGCTTTCCTGTAGTCATAGTTAATCCACCTATGTTGGAGGCAGTAGCTATGTCAAGAGAAGATACTGCCCGGTGACGTAGCACTGTCTACACCAGCAGTGAGGTTGGTATTAACTTCGTCATTCAGGGCAGTGGATTTTTCACACCCCTGAGCAACATAGTTACACTGACACTGATCCGTAGTGTAGACCCTCCCCGATGTTTGTCGCCATGAACAAATGTTTATCACGTTTCCAGATTAGCTTTTGCAAAAACATTAGCTACTGTGAGGTAAGAAACTGAAGTGAAGACAAACTCTTGGAGCACATATGTGAGCAAAAGGGTTATACGGTCAATGCACCGGGCAGCGCTCCATCACCGCAAGTGGCAACACACGACACGTCACTCACCTTCCTTCCCCCACATACCATACCACTGCACTGCTCTGCTCAGCACTTTCCTCCTGCACCCAACAAAGCTTTGCCAGGCCGGGCTCTCCTCCCCTGCAGCACAAAAAGCAGCACAGCGCTCCGCTTTCTCCATGTGGCAACATGCTGTAAAGCGCTCCCCTCCCTCATGAAGGAATATGACAACATTCCCCTCATCCGTGGGAAAACAGAGCATTTCCATCCTCCACATAAGAACACTTCTCTCTCCACAGCGTACCCCTCCCGCCCAGCGTCACAAGGTGCACCGCTCCTCCTCTGACTATGGGATCCCATTATACCGTGCACCTCAACAAATTATATTACAATACACTTTGTCAGCTGCACATGGAGGAGGGGGAGTGTATGCCAGGAATGTATGCCATGCCGCAGCTGCTTCTGCCATTTAGCTACGGGATTGTTTTGTTTGTAGGCTTTTTTTTTTTTTTTCCCGGCCTCTTCCCTCACCATGAAACTTCTAGAAATCAGAATTCAAAACCGCACGAATCAAAGCTGCATTCGGAGCTATTCCAGCCCAAGTTCATGCTCACCTGCAACGGTGAAAATGCAACCGAGCCTTGCATGGGAGACTGGAAGGGAAAGAGGTTTTTGCCACCACTTCCTAATTCTTCCTCACACAAAGGCCTGGCTCAATGGCGGTCCCAGTACCGAGCGCAGGAATGGTTTGCTCCTAATGTCCCACAGTTGCAAATCACCCCAAGGTGGGGGAGAGGCAGGGCGATGGTTCCGCTTTTTAGCCACACCACCCAGTAGCACTGCATGGGTATGCCAGTGGCAGCTAGCTGCGCCACCCTTCTAAGGGAAGGTGGGGTTTGTGCATTCCCCCTGTATGCCAGGAAGCTGAGAGAGAGATGAGACCTCCTGAGATCGATTACTCCTGGACTTTCTCTTAGGTAGGGTAACACAACACTGTCCCCATGGAGGGCCTGTTCCTTATTGTCATGAGCTCGCCCATGAGGAGGTGTGAGAAAGTATTGTCTGATCAGGAGTCAATGTGTTGAAACTCATCTTCAGAATTAAAATACACTTGTCTTGCTTTGACATAACCTGCATATTTCTGTCTCACAAAAGGCTCTTCACTCATTGGACTTTTATTGGCCCAGATCTTCCTTCAGCTGGTATAAATTGGCTGAGGTCAATGGAGCTATGCTGATTTACACCAGCGAAGAAGCTGGTCTGTTATATCCAGACAAGGTTCCCAGTAGTTTAGTTTGAACTGAAGCTAAAAGAAAGACTTTTCCTTAGAAAAATCACTTCCAAGTTACAAAGAGTGATAAGAATGATCAGCAAGGGTAGATGGAGAAAAACAACAGATCATCATTGTGGCATTAAATGCAACAGTACCAATCCAAACGTTCAAAACTCCTGGATTAGACCCCAGAATATCATGAGATAAAAAAAGAAAATCAGGATTTTTGGGGCAAACAAGATTTAATCACTTTTTTTGGTCTGTCTTCTGATTTTTTTAATTAATTAACTTAATTAATTTAATTCCTTCCTCCGATAATGGTGATGCCAACTCACACACATTTATAAGGCCATTTTGACCCTTGCTGTATGAACTCTAACTAGAGGATCTGACTGGGGTCAGGGTGCCATTGGGCTACGCTCGGTACAAAGACACACCTAGCGACCGTTCCTGCCCTGAAGAGATGACACTCTAGTCTAGTGAAAGGCACAGCGGTCAGTTTGTGCCGTGGGACCCGGAACTGGGACTCGTCTGGAACAGAGGCCACCAAACGTCCATTAGATGTGAACAGCTGTTAGTCCCTGCTGAGCCGGGCAGGATCCAGACTGTGACCCTGTAGCTGATTAGGAATGCTCTGAGGCATTCCATCCCCATAAATACAAATGTCCCCTTAGAGAAGGGGACTTCCTTTCTGTACAGACATTGATTAAATCAAGTTCTGACCTTTTCTGGAGCTTTCACAGCAGGGGCTTCCGTGCTCTGGAAGTAGAATAGGGCAACATCTCCCACCCGCTGTTCTCAGTCTCAAACTCTCTAAATCTGCCACAGCCTGTTCTTAAAGGGACAGCTCCCATTAGCCAAAGGCAAACAATCAAAATGCAACAGTAAAACAATTAGCACAACATCCAAATTCACCTTTAAATGCAATGCTTTACAATATAATAATTACTGCAGGATCCCTACACTAGCTCGTATACGTATCTTTAGAGCCACGGCCTAGACCTCCTTAGCTATAGGAATAACTCCTGGGTAGGGGCGGCAGGTGGAAAGTAGCGATGTAAAAGCCTAACCCTTTAAATGTAATCAGCTGTTTAAATGGGGGGGAGGGGCTGGGAGTAGCCGCAGCTGAGCTCGTGGGGAGGTGCGGGGCCCAGGGTGGGGGAGGGTGGTAGCTGCATGTTTAACCGTTTAAACGTTCTATTTTTAGAGCATTTCAATGGATTTTTTAAAACAAATTTTTCCATCCCTAGTGGAAAGCAGACTGCTATCCTCTACCCAGACAGGTCAAGGCAGGGAAACCCAACACACACATTGCAGTGGGTTAGACAAGTATTTATGAGCCAACAATGCAACACCTGGCATCAAGATTCTTGGTTTCTATTCCTGGATTTGGGAACAGAACCTGGTCTCGTGGTTCCAGATAACGTGATCTAAGTAAGGGTGTTGGAACATTTGGCTGTCAGCTAGGACTGACCCAGGAATGTCGGGATGAATCTCTACCACTTAACCTAGAGAATGAGCTGTCTTAGCATGCCCACAGTAACAGATGCGAAAGCCTGTACGTATGACCTATCTGCTGGAGGGTGACACAGAGCCACCCAATGTTAGTGGGCTACCCAAGCATCTAATCTGGTGGCTATTTTGAAAGACCGTGTAGCAAGGCAGACGACTCAGCTCTGTTGTGTTAGAGCCCTGCATTCTATTCCCAGCTCTACTTGATGTAACCTTGTGCAAACTACTAATCGTCTCATCTGTGAAATACGGGACGCACAGTGACACCCTGAGGGATGAGGCCCTGGCCCAGAATAAGGGCTTGTGAAAGCCACAGAAATGCTAACACCCCCGTCAATAGAACAGCTAGAAGTAGGCCTCAGGAGCTCTGTGTTTGCGATTCAGTGCACCATCCACTTCTCTAGCGAGCACAACGTCTCAAACTTCATGTGGAGGCTGCAGGTTTCCGCATCATCATGACACTAGCTGCACCAGGGGCCAAATGTGTGTGTGTTGGCAATACTGATGTGTGACAGCCGCAATGGCCTCTTCTCTGACCTTGCCCTGCTCATATCCATTCAAACACCGCTCCAAAGATAAGCTTCTTATCTTGTCACGTGGACCATGTCACCCCTCTTTTTGCCTCCCATCATGATATCAAACAAAAATTACTTGTCTTCTCTTTCAAGCCCCTTCCTACCTAACCCCACCACACCCACCAACTCTCAATCTCCCAGAAGTGTCAGTCCCCACCTCCAACTGCCTAATGATGCCAGTTTTCATTACCCACTTGTTACATTTTTGAACAAGCACGCTCCTTCTGTCCCTCATGCATGAGAGAAGTTCTCCCATTAGCCTCTACAAAGCCACCTCATTCTCCATAGTCAAAACCCTCCTTAAAACTCTCCTTTGCTGTGATACCTACCATAAAACTAGACAACTGGTAGGCTGCTGGTGTGCTGTGACTGCGGCCTATCATGCTGACCAGTATCGTCTCAAGGTTTGCCTACATGGGGAAGTGTACCAGCATAATTATATCCCTATAGTTATACCTGTTTAACTCCCCATGTAGACGCTCTTAATCCACAATAAGAGTGCCTTTTTTCAGTTTAGCTTATACCACTTTGGAACAACAACAACAACTACAAATGAAGAGAAGTATTTCATGTAAAGTTGCAAAAGTCATTTCACTTTGTCCTAAATGAGAAATAATGTTCATTGATTGGAGATCATACTTCAGTGCACAAACACAAGGGGGCAGAACTGAGATGAAGCTTGCAAACCTTTATCCTGCATTTCTTCACTTTTGTGCTTTATTTCCTTAATGCTCAACTTATGCTTTTTTCATTAAACAAGACAAATGTGTTTATATACAAATTAATCACTATCTAGTTACCCCATTGATTTCCACTGAAGTTACAGGTCCCCATGATTCCCTTTATGGCTCCCCCTTACTGTTGCACGTAGCAGACCAAGCACACCAAAGGCCTGAGCTCCGATTATGAGCTTAGCAATAACTTCAAACACAGAAGCATTCATGCTGAGAACATGAGTGCTGTCCCATCCGTCAACACCAACCTACAAAGGCACACACACAGAATTGTAAATACTATACAGGTACTTTCTAGACGGTCCTTGTATGACTGTTTCAGTCTTACTGACACTGTGGCATTTTTCCACCCAAAAAAATTCAAACCAAACAATTTTGTGCAAAATTTTCTCACTGACTTCAGTTACAGCTGTGAGTGCTCACCACTTCTGCAGATTAGACCCAGGGTTTCAAGTTGGGCACGCAGAAAATGAAGAACATGAAATTAGTGAGCACCCATGAAAAGTCCAGTTTATGTGACTTGCCCAGCATCTCCTAGAAACTCTGTGGCAGAGGCAGGAATAGAAACCAGTTCTCCAGAGCAGCATTCAGCTGTTTTACCCATGAAACCCTCCTTTCTCTTCCTGTAATCCCCTGCCTCATTCTCTACAAAAGAAAGGTTGCAGGAATTTTGTAACATGAGCAAAACAACCTATTTTCCCCTAAGGTTGTTCTCAGAAACAGCTGAATGGTTTCGGCTGAAATTTTCCAGAATGATTCAGCCTGAGGCAGAGAACCAGCGTGGCCTATAATATGTATTCTTCATAAAACAGCAGAACACACATACAAATTCAATAGTCTTACCTTCACATGTTTCCATGAAAGATGAGCTGCTTTCTCTGCACAGAGCTTATCCAGATGTGGAAGCATTGGCCTACCCTGAAACTGGAAGGTAACCTGAGAGTCCAGCATGGGAAACAGGACCACAAATGGAGTCTCCATCCTTCCAGAATGTTCCCCCTTGACACCCATTTTGCACATTCTATTCCCCATTCCGTCTCTGCCAGAAAGGCCCTAAGCAGCTAGCTTCTGCTTCCTTCTCCTCCCAGGAGGCTCCAGATTAGCTGCGTACCAGCAGGAGGCACTGTGACTGGAAGAACAGACAGTCTCCCTGTCCTGCTGCCAGCACCACAGCTATAGCTAGGCCAAATTTTTCATATGAAATGTTTTTCAGCAAAAAAAGCAGACTCAATGTCACTAAAAAGTTAAGTTAATTTCTATTGATTTCAGTGAATTGTTCAGGTAGTAAAAAAAAATTATTTCTGAAAAAATTCAAAACACTTTGTTTTGACATTTTCAAACTGAAACATTTTGATTTTCTTTGGAAAAGTCTTTAAAAATTGTCAAAATAAAATCAAAACATTTTGATTTTTGTCTAAATGAAACATTTGTTTGGCCCAAAACAAATTTTATTTTTACTTTTTGATTCACTGAAAAGTTTTTTAAAATAATATTTTATTGGACTCACAATTATTTTTAGAGTTTTTATGAATTGCCCGCAGGCCAAAAAAATCAATTATTTTGATTTTCTGCTAATGGAATGGCTAATCTTTGCCTCCCTTTTCTTATGAGGTCTATTTCTAGACCCTTTTGGTGCATCAGTTGCCTTCAAAATATAAATCTGGTAGTCAGAGTGAAAAATCTGTCTCAGTGCTAAAAATTACAGATTACTCACAACATAAGCAACGTAAGACTGGCTTTTAGAGCCCTAAACCCCCTAATTTGGCATGTGAAACCCTCTGGACTAATTTGTGGGCTTTCAAGCCCAATGTTCAAGCTTCTGCTGTTGGTTCTATGTCTTCCATCAGTTCCCTTCTGACCGCAGCGACAAGGGGAAAAGGGGGAGGAGGCATCACAGTCAGCACAACTGGGAACTGAAGAGAGGATCTCCTCCCTGCTATGCACATATATACATCCACACAGTTTCAATACTGGCAGCTGAAGTCCACCTGGGGCTTGGTGAAAGGAAATAAGAGTTGGAGAAGGTAATCCAAGCTCATCCTACCAACATGGCAGTAGCATTCACTCAGGCATGAAAGACAACATAGGAGTAGTGGAAGAGACAACATGGCCTCCTAACTCTCAGCAGCAATCCAACCCTGGGGAAGAAGAAGGAAGACTCCCAATGAGGTATTGAGGTACAGGGGAGAGAAGGACGCACAAGGAGTCAACCTGGAAAGAGGGAGGGATTGGCTTCTTGTATCAAGATAAAGATATGGGGCTCTGGGTGGTTGGGGAAGGGAGGGTATTAAGGAAAGACAAGGGATAAGCAAAGTGAGGTAGGAACAATGAAAGCAAAGCTAATGGGCTCTTCAGTCTAGCAGAGAAAGATATAACATGATCCAAAGGCTGGAGATTGAAGCTAGAAAAATTCAGACTGGAAATAAGACGTAAATTTTTAAGAGTAATTAACCATTGGAACAACTTACCAAGGGTTGTGGTGGATTCTCCAACACTGACAATTTTAAAATCAAGATTGGCTGTTTTTCTAAAAGGTCTGCTCTAGGAATTATTTTGGGAATGTTCTACAGCCTGTGTTGTACAGGAGGTCAGAATAGATGGCCAAAATGGTACCTTCTGGTCTTGGAATCTATGAATATGCAAAGTATGGAGTTTTTGGGAACACCCATTCTAAATGTGTTGAAATATATTAAAGAAAGAGAGTCTGTTCATTTCTTTAAGGTGACCTTGCAGCAGGAGACACTAAAGGATAGAGACATCATCACTGCCGCTTTTGAGAGAAAAGTTGCTATTGGACTATGGTCTCAGTCTTTTGTCTACAGATAACCCACTACCACCACCATTAGCATCATTCCTGGCATGCAAGTCTGTCTGCAAACGTCTCCACACAGTTCTGCCTATGCAATTCAATCCTGAGCTAATAGTCAGCCAATACAACATACTGACACTTTTCTCCATTCCATTCCATCCCCACACGCAGTTCCACTCCCGTGGTAAGCAGAGCAACTGGAACTGCACATTTCACAAGCCCTGCAAAACCCTAGCTAGCTTGTTTGCTGTTCTGAGGAGAACAATGGATTGGAGCAGCGAGGTAAGAGAGAAGTGCACCTGATGTGTGTAATCAAAGAGGGGGAAGCGAAGCAGCACAGGGGGCAGGAAAGAAGGACAACCAGACACAGAATAGCGAGCATGTAATGAGGGGAAAGGAGCCAGGATCCAGTAAGGAAAGGAAAGGGGATATAATTTCCATAGTTCTGTGAGGTGCCCAAACTTTTGAAAATGTATAACCAGAGTCAGGAGCACATAAAGCCAAGTATCACGGAGTGGAAAGTAGGTGTGTGTGAGGTCTTGCCATGCACCTTGTATAGTCATGTACATCCGTGTAAACTGATCCTGATTCTGCTCTCACTAACAACAGTTTTACACCAGCTTAACTATTGAGTTCAGTAACATTTCTCCTCATTCACATTGGTATCAGCGGAAAAACTGGATAATTTAGTGTTTTGCCCTCCTTTTGCACACGTGTAAATGACTTTACAAGGAGAATGGAGAATCAGGTGCTATATCTCCATGCCAGGTTGGGTTCTGGTAGTGTCTTGCAGAGGATCTTGGAGGGGACCTAGCCAGACAGCAGATAGGCAAAATCTAGGACATGTCTTGAGGAATTTGAAAGGAGAAGAAATTGTAATCAAGATAATAATAAAATAATAATAATAATAATAATACCTAGGAAATTAAGGTTTCTAGGTGCTCATATGGGAAGACAGTTTAAGAGAATGGATGAGAGCATGAAATAGACATTATTCTTTCTTGTTTGCGGTGTCATTCCCAGGATATTAGAGAGACAAAGGGGTGAGGTAATACCTTTTATTGGACCAATTTCTGTTAGTGATAGAGACAAGCTTTCAAGCTACACAGAGCTCTCCTTGCTTCTGATGATGAGCTTGGTGAAACTGGGCGGGGCGGGGGGGGAGGTTGTCTCTAGGCCAAAAGAGGAGATTTGGGAAAGATTTCTTTCATGATGTGGTCCCCATCTAATATAGGTTGTAACTGTTTAATGATATCCTCTATGGGTTCCAGTGTGGAGTGGTAGGTGACAAGTAGATGTCTGCCACAGCAGAGTTTTCTGTTTCCGTACTGAAGCAGGTTCTCTCAGAATATTTGGATGGCCTGTTCCATGATGCGATTTACTTCTCTGGTGGAGTGGCCTTCTTCGATGAAAGTGGCTTGAAGTGTGTTAAGGTGTGTACCCCGGGCGTTCTTCTCAGAGCATATTCTGTGGTATCTGAGTGTCTGGCACTAGATCACAGATTTCCTGGTGTGTTTGGCATGGTTACTGGATCTGTGAAGGTTAGTGTGGTGAGCCATTGGTTTCTTGTTTATAGCTGTCTGTTCTTCATGGGCCACCTTGAGGAAGAATTCCTGGACAAATGCATCATGAAACCAATGATATACCTGATATACCATTGATGATATTTTCATACTCTGGACAGTTGACCTAAAATCCCTCATAGATTTCCACCATAACTTCAACAACCATAACCCATCCATCAAAATCACTTCCACACCAGCATCAACTTCCTGGCCACCACAATCAGCTTCAACAGTGGAACTCTACGGACAAATATATACAAAAAACACCTGGATCACCATACTTAGCTTCACGTCATGTAGATGACATCATGGAGCAGGACACCCAAATATCCTGAGAGAACCTGGATCAATACAGGAAAAAAAAAACACTGACTGTACACTCCTTGTTGTCCCTTACCACCCCACTCTGGAATCCCTATGGGGTAACATCAAACAATTATAATGCATACTTGATGGAGACTGCTTCCTGAAAGAAGGCTTTCCTGAACCCCCTCTTCTGGCCTTCAAACAACACCCCAACCTCATTAAGCTCATCATCAGAAGCAAGCGCCCCACACACCAAGACACACCAGTAGCACCAGGCCCTGCCAGAACAACAGATGCAAAACTTGCCAACATATCTCTACTCCTACATTGTCAAAAAAAACCCATAACACATCTTTCAAGATCCATGCATCTTGAAAAGTGCCTGTCACAACATGTGGTGTACTTTATCCAGTGCATCAAATGCCCCAACAACTCTATGGGTGAAACCGGACAATCACTACACTCTCGAATTAACTCACAATGAAAAATGATAAGACAAAAACACCCTATTCCCTCTGAGTGAACACTTTTCACAAAACAATCACGCCCTGTCTGACCTTTTAGTCTTCATCCTCAAAGGAAACCTGCACAACACCTTCAAAAGACAAGCCTGAGAGCACAAATTCATCACTTTGCTAGACACTAAATATCATGATCTTAATAATGACACTGGATTTACGGCGCATTACAAACATCTGTAATCCACTGACCACACTCCTTCTTTGTCTTGTGACTGGAGAGATGTTAATTGGCCATTTCACCTTGAATGCTCGCTTAGCACAAACAGTTAACACATATTCTAAACAATCTGTTCCATCTTGTATTCAGGTGTGAATACCTGTCAATACCTTTCCCAGACCTGAAGAAGTACTCTGGGTAGCTCAAAAGCTTGTCTTTTTCACCAACAAAAGTTAGTGCAATAAAAGACATTACCTCACTCACCTTCTCTCTCTATTATTCCTTCTGGCATTCCCAAGACCTCACACCCTCTCCCCACTGCCTGCTGAAATACCTTGGTTGTTGCCACAGGGGCAAAAGCCAGAGGACTCCGCATCCCCAGGCCATGGAGCTGTTCAGTAGCCATTACTCCAGCATAAAGACTGGAGTAGCCACCATGTAACAGCTTTGTCACCTCACCTGATTATTGGAAGAGAAGGAGCTGTACTACATCCCGTCTGCCCATTTGTCATATGCATAGGCCTTTTACAGAAGTTTTTCTACCACGTAAGAATGAATAAGAAGTGTTTTCTATTTTCTGGACATATTTTTGCCCAACAATTGTCCTTTTGCATCGGCAATCAATGTCTGTAAACAGACATAGGGTAAAAATCATGCAGCTTTGGGGGGAAAAAAACCTTATGCATGCTCCTTACAAGTTATCAATAGCCTTAGATTAATAAAAAATCTATTTAACTGTTAACTTTCCTTTCTGCATTTCTATCAGCTTGGACAATGAAAACAGACTCCTTAGTTAGATCCTATCATCCCCATTTTACATATAGAAAAACTGAGGTATTTGTCGAAGGTCATGCAGTGATTACATGGCAGAGCTTGGATTAGGCCCCAGGACACTTACACATAATGAACCTAAATGACAATCTGATTTTAATCCTCATTTTTCTTTTCCTCATTCCTCCACCTGCCACTTCGGTTTTCAGGATTAGGCCTCAGGGCTCTCCTAACAGATAGCCGGAAAGATTTTTCCACGCTGAATTATGCCAGTTTGTGTTTGTCACCATGTATCATGTGTGTTATTTCACTTATATTTCTGTACCTTGTAAGCATAAATGCCAGGAGCATGGGAAATAACAATACTTAAAAGGGATGGAGTTTGGCCTTCTATCCCCTGCTGAAGATTCCCTGGCACTGGGCTCTCCCCAGTGTGTTTAGAGACTGCAGAGCTGACTCTTGTACCAAGCTGCTCTTCAGCCCCCAGGGCAGGGGATGTGTCAGGGGTGGGGAGGAGACACTCTGTGCTCTAGCTATCCTCAGAAGATAGTCAGCCTCTTGGGACTGTTACTAATGGAGGTCAGCCAGATAGTCAAGGAGCTGGAGTCGGAGAGCCAACTGGCTGCCTGAGGGGCCTCCCCTCATATTGCAGCAAGCAGAAACTCAGCAGAGCCGAGAATCTGACCCGGAGAGTTTTTAAAAGATGGCGCCACAAAAGCTCCTTCGCTCGACTCACTGAGACCAGCGGCGAAGTCCATCATTGTGAACTGTATTGGTCATGGCTGCATAGCACAGCCGTGCATGTGGGTCTGAATCAACTCCAAAAGTCCGGGCCCGGTCTGGTCTCCGTGTAAAATCTGAGATGGGTACTCTGCCAGCTGCCCTCTTCTCTGGCTTTTCCCAAGTCCTGCTCCGGGGTTCTGCGGGACTGAACGACCTTTTCCTTGCTGTACTCCTCCTGGCTCCCGGGATTGCGGTAAAGATGGGTACGAAGCCGGCAGATTGCGAGAGGTTTATGGAGAGAAGGGGAGAATGGAGGAGGCTCTCCCACTGGTCCCATCTAATCCCAACATCCCCAGCCCAGGATCCCCCTCCCACTCCAAACAACCTCCCACTGTCTGCCCCCCACACCCAACCACCTCCCCCACCCCCTAGCAATCTCCCTCTCACCTGCCCCCCACCCCCAATTCACTCCAATGATCCCCAGGTTCCATCTTGCCCAAGCCCTCCCATCTCCAGTTTTGAGGGGTGCAGGGAATAAGCTCCTGCGGCTCCCCACCTCCTGCTTCCACTGATCAGGGGGAGCCCTGCCCTCGTCCTCACTAGTGACAAACATCACAAGGAGCCACACAGAACCTGAGCCCGAATGAAGAATGTACTAAGAACAGGCGGGTAAAAGGGAGGCAGGGTACCAGGGGCCACTTATTCATAAGCACAATTTACCAGCACTTTGTCTTGGCTCTTTTTTCCCTGCTATTTCTGCTCCACATGAGAAAGCAGCAACAAAATGAAACTGTCAATATTCCAGCTGGTCAAAAAAAACCCAGACAGAACAGTTTTTCGTCAGAAAATACAAAACGTTCTGTCAAAATCAAACCATTTCACACAAGCATGTTGATTTCAATGAAATTTTTTATGTGGAAAAAGTCCAAATGAACCATTTGGATTTTCTTGTTTCATTTTGATAATGTCAAGACTTTTTTTTCTTTATTGTTTCTATTCATGTCGTTTCAATTATTTCTAGGATATTGCAATAATGGTTCAATGTCATTGAAATGAAACAATCCAACATGCTCAAAATGAAACATTTAAATGGTTCTGAATCAAAAGTTTTCAGAATTTTTGTTCCTGGGGAAATTTCAGTTGCTTTCTATTCTCCTTTGCAATGAAAAACATATTCAAAATGTCAGAATCCCCACGCCCGGGGGAATTTTGGTTTCTGACCTGGGTAGCTAAGATCTCTGAAGGGGCAAATATCTTGGACCCAGTTCTCCATTCCTCTCTTCCTGTGCCAAGCAGAGGAACGGAGGGAAAACAAAGCTAGCCTTAACTCATCTTTGTGTCCCTTTACCTTAGACTGCCTAAATACTGAAGGGCCCTCGGAATGAGACAAGCAGCCTCAGTGCTCCTTATGTTCTGGCCACAGCAGCCTCAGGTGGACTTTCTGCCAGTTGAAAACAGAAGCGAGCCGTGCCCTCTGTCCTGCCCCCTCATTCTCCCTGACATACTGTGATCATGCCTCCTAGGCCAGTGGCTGGGATAAAATTATTCTGGCAGCTTTACCCTGACCAGGAAAAACCTCGTACTCATTTCCCACATGGTTTACTTCCCTTTTATGCCGTTGGAGAGGCCTTTGGATGTGGCAGAGCAACTGAAAGTGGGCCTCTCGTCTGTTTTGCTTTGCTGCTCCACTGATCCTTGGAGCAGAGCAGTGAAGTGAGTCCTGAGCTGAGCAGCAGTGTCAGAGACCGAGTGACTCACTGCACTGCAAAGGAAAACAGAGTCGCTCTTGCTCGCTCTCATTGTGACGCTCATTTCTCATTTACAGCGTCCGTGGAATATGCAGCTGCCAACATTCCACCCCTTTCCCTCGCGAAGGGACGTTACCTTCCGATGTTTGAGTAGTTACAAAAAAGGGAAAATAATAATAGCTGGTGCGTACCCTGCTCTGTTCTGTTCTCTGTACGGCTGTGGGAAGAGAGTGTGTTTGACCATTTCCCAGACATGCAATGAAATATTTTTTAGAAGTTTTGCTCTGAAGAACTGATGGTCAAAATGGCATCAAGGGGTCCCATGTTCATTGTCCCTCAAACGTTTCTGGACCAAATCTGTTCAATTTACAAGTAAAACATTTTTCAACTGCCAGCCCTGCAAGCTTAGTCTGGGATCTGAGTCAACTGGGCTCGTTTTGGGACATGCATCCTCAATAATAAAGATTCTGCACCTGGAACTTAGGTCGATGAAAATGAATCACTCCCTCTCTTTTAACTGTGGCTCTCATTGACTTTAAGGGGAGCAAGACTGGTCCCTTAAATTGTAAATTAAGACTGCTTTAAATTTAAGTTAAATAATTTAAATAGGAAGCATAAGAATGGCGCCATGGCTCAGACAGTGGTTCATATGTTCTATTAGTGGATCGCACAAGATGCTTTGGAGGACAGTGCTAGAAACCCCTTAGAGTATGTCTACACATAAAAAAGCCCACACAACTAACAGCAGTAAGAAATAGTAAAAATGTATTTTAAGTAGTCAAATAGGCAGAAAATTACTCTGAAGAAAAGGAAGAGACTTTCTGAGTAAGAATGTGACATTTTACGTAATCATGTTTCAGATTAAAACAAAACTATAATTTTGGGCTCCATTAAAAGTTTTTTTTTTTACTAGTGTGGGTATAATCTGTAAGCAGCAGCTACGTTCTCTGACTAAGAATGCTTCTTAACCATGTACATGCTATAACCACACAAGTGAACACAATTGTAAATGATGGTAAAGCATCACAGCTTGGTCCTAATAGGGCAGAACTGACCTTCCCGGCAAAATGTTCAGCTTGTAAAAAAACCATATTGCGGCTCACAACATACAGTATCCTAAGATAAACGTATAATATGATCTGTAAAAGTGCCATCTGACTATCTGTTTTAATGCAACACAAGCTTTAAAGACAAGCAAATCATTGTGTACATCTCAAAATGCATCCCAAAATTTGGTGTTTCAATGCTGTCTCCATACAAAGTTCCTAGAGCAATTAACTCAACTCATTAGTACTCCTACTATATAGCAGGGAGGCACAAGTCAACTGAAAGCCATGTCTGTAATGATCTCATGTCCTCTTGCCTTAGTTCTGTTTGAGTTAGTGGGTTTTCTTTTTTTTTACATGAGATTGCAACGTAACTGAAAAAATCTCATAGCACGGACTTTGCAGCATGCTGTGAGTAATTTACAGCTGCCAAAACTATCTAAATCAACTCCCACGAAGGATTCTTCTTTCTTCGAACCATGCACATTAGAAAACAAAGATGGCCAGTTGCCATCCTCTTCCTCCTCAGAGCAGATTCCTGCAGCTGGAACAGTTTCATTAGAGGCTACGCTTATGGATTCCACACGAGCAGACATGCACAGTTTTAAAACGCTACACAAGCAACTAGACACAGCACAACAATGACTTCACCTTTTTTCTTTTTTTAACCTAAAACAGGAAGGGAACTCAGAAAACATAAGAGGTAGACTCTGTGGTCTAAATTCTCAAAACCGTGTCATTTGTTTACTCTGCAGTAATTTATATGTACTGTTGCCATGACTGCATGCACAGTCACGGGAGAACTGCGGATTACTAAATAAATATTTGAACTGGCCATGTACGTGTGCAGTTATCATGACTCCATGCAATTAGAATTAATAGTTTTTTATATAAAAATGTTCATACAAAAACCTATGCACTTAATGCAAATTAATTAGGAACATGTATTTTTGGCCCACAATTATAGGATCATAGAAATGTAGGGCTGGAAGGGACCTCAAGAGGTCATCTCCACCTTCCCCCCGCACTAAGCCAGGACCAAATAAACCTACATCATCCCTGACAGGTGTTTGTCCAAACTGTTCATAAAAATCTCCCAGTGATGCGGATTCCACAGCCTCCCTTGGAAGCCTATTTCAGAGCTTAATCACCCTTATAGTTAGAACATTTTTCCTTATATCTAATCTAAATCTTCCTTGCTGCAGATTAAGCCAATTACTTCCTGTTCTACCTTCAGCAGACAGAGAGAACAATTGATCACAGTCCTCTTTATAACAGCCCTTAACATATTTGAAGACTGGTCTCCCCCCTCAGTCTTCTTTTATCAAGAATAACATGCCCAGTTTTTTTTTTAACCTTTCCTCTCAAGTCAGATTTTTTTAAACCTTTTATCATTTTTGTTGCTTTCCTCTGGACTCTTTCCAGTTTGTCCACATCTTTCCTAAAGCGTGGTGTCCAGAACTGGACACACTAGTCCAGCTGACGCCTCACCTGTGACAAGTAGAGGGAGACAATTATACTCCTGCTTGTACACCCCAGAATGATATCAGCCTTTTTCACAACTGTAGTCACATTATTGACTCATATTCAATGTGTGATCCACTATAACCCCAGATCCTTTTCAGCACTACAGCCACCTATCCAGTTAGTCCCCATTTTGTAGCTGTGCATTTGATTTTTCCTTCCTACATGAAGTGCTTTGCACTTGGCTTTATTGAATTTCATCTTGTTGGATTTAGACCAATTCTCTAATTGATCAGGGTTTTCTGAATTCCAGTCCTGTCCTCCACAATGCTTGCATCCCTCCCAGCTTGGTGTCATCTGCAAATTTTATTAGCGTACTGCCCACTCCATTATCCAAGTCAGTAGTGAAAATATTGAATAGTACCACACCCAGGACTGACCCCTGCAGAACCCCACTATATACACCCTCCCAGTCTGACAGCAAACTATTGATCACTACTTGTTGAATAACATCCTTCAACCAGCTGTGCACCCACCTTATTGTAATTTCATCTAGGCCGCATATCGCTAGTTTGCTTGTGAGAATGTCATGTGGGGCTGTGCCAAAAGCCTTACTAAAATCAGGATTTATCAAATCTCCAGCTTCCCCCATCCACTAGACCTGTAACCCTGTCAGAGAAGGAAATTTGGTTGGTTTGATATTGTGCACATGTAGTTCTGAAAAAAGTGTGCCTAGTTTTGCTGACTGAGCAAGTTGTTTTCCAGGAGCCCTGTTACACTACTTTCCAAACTCTCAGCTTCCAGGGAGAAGCCCCAGGGTGGTTTATATACAGGCTAGCATGTGCAAAGTGGGTGAAAAGTCACCATACATAAAGAGGTGAAGACCTTCTGCAGGAAAACCAGAAAAAGGGTCAAGGCCAAGGTGTTGGACCAATTCTTAGCCTAGCAAAAGACAGAGAAAGACGCTCAAGGCTGACAAAATGCTAGCTGAAGGCAGAGGAGTACGAAAAGATGCAGCAGCAATATTTAATGCAGGATCAAGAACTTGTAGTATTTAAGGAGAAAAATTCCAATTCCGTAGAAGCCTCGGCTGAGTAATATATGCCATGTGTTTTATGGCTGTAGAGCACAAAATTAGTCCTACTCCATCACACCCTGGCTCCCCAGGCAGCAGACTTGGTATGATTCCTATGTGCAATTGGGGCTGGATGTGGAGTGGGAGGGGGGACCTGCAAAGCTCAACTCAGCACAGGCCCATGCACAGCAGATCACCAAGGGCAGAGGGGCAGGGGCAGAGGTGGGCAAAGAGCACCAACAGGACCCTCTTATCCTCCTCGCTGAGGGGAAGGATGGCGTGAAGGCCACAGGCTGAGATAGGCTCTGTGGAGAGACTTCAAAGTTGTCCATGGCCTGGAGAGAGAATTCTTCCCACCTGCCCTCCCCACTACTCACCTAGCCTGGGCCAGGCCAGGTGCTGGAATCTGGATTTTAACCCGTGCGCCTTTTGCTTGTTCACAGCACTTAGTCCATATTGCTCTTCCTGCTTATCAAAGTGAATAGGAGTCACTCTGTTGAGGCTACGGTGACAAGACAGCAAGTGTGAAAAATCAGGACGGGGTGAGGGGTAATAGGCGCGTATATAAGAGAATGCCTGAATATCAGGATTGTCCCTATAAAGTCAGGACATCTGGTCACACTAACTGAGGCTGACAAAAGGGCTGTTCTGAAACTCTGTAAGGGCGATGGGCTTTATAATGGGGCTATATGTCACTGAGTTCCTGTTCCTCAGGAGAGAAACTGGTTTGACTGGATTTGGCCTTTCCCTTGTGGTTTGGCTTTCTTCCTTTTATTTGACGAGTTTGTAGAATGTCTAATCCTATGCAGAAAGATTCTATTCTAATATTTTACTTTATTGTTACAATCCCATAAATAATTATTCCTTCCACTTCTATGTTGAAGTTGTATGGGCTGGCTCATTCACTGTCTGCATTTATCAGTCCTAAACAGGGAGTCATAGCACAGTGGTTCTCAACCCTGGGTACATGTAGAGGTCTTTCAGTGGGTACATCAACACATCTAGATATTTGTCTAGTTTTACAACAGGCTACATTAAAAGGTACTATCAAAGTCACTACAAAGTGTTTATACTGCTCTATATACTATACACTACAATGTAAGTACAATATTTATATTCAAATTTATTTATTTTATAATTATATGGTAAAAATGAGAAAGTAAACAATTTTTCAGTAATAGTGTGCTGTGACACTTTTGTGTTTGTCTGATTTTGTAAGTTTTTGAAGTGAAGTGAAACTTGGGGGTCCACAAGACAAATCAAACTCTTGAAAGGGTTACAATACTTTGGAAAGGTTGAGAACCACTGTCATAGTGGCCAAAGTCTTGCTGGAAGACAACGTTAAAGGTGAACTGCAAAGCAAGAATAGAAACTGAGTTTCCTGGATATCTGTGCTGAATGATTCCCACTAACCAAGCTCCATGGGTTGGTCCACACAGAAATACAAACAACTAGCTTTTTTAAACCTTCTTTTGCTTGTTACTTCCTGGTTCGCCAGCAGTATTGCATAAAATATTGTTCAGTGGCATTACAATAGCAGGGATTGTGTGGGTTGCTGTGCAACTTCAGGTGTTGATAGTTTCACATTCTGAGAGATCTTCAGTGTATCAGGCAAATGTCAAAGCCATTTAAGAGAAGATACGAAAAGAGAACAAGCGAAATATTAGCTAAAACTTATTTCTGCTTTTAATGTATCTTTCCATCTGGCTAGTGTAGATCAGCATAGAAAACCATGTTTAGCTCAAAGTTCATGATTGCTTTTGTAGTTCACCTGTAATAGTCAACATGGAATGAATTTTGCTTTGAATGGGCTTTCCCTATGTATTCCGTGAGAGGAGTCAAATTATCTCTGATCTTCCCAGTATTTTGTGTTTATAATTATTTTAATGAGAACACATCGCTCTTTGTGCTGGTTTTTCATGCATCATGCCATTTCCCACATGATTTTCATTTTAAGGTATTGTCCTTTTTTATTAGCTCACGTCACAAAAACTAATGTTTTGGGTGGTTTGTTTTTTTTAATATTCCTATTTTCATCACTCTCTCTATTTCCCTTTACTGAGTCTCCAAACAGCGGTTTTCTGTCGAATCTCCCTGGGAGTCTGTCTTTCATCCTCCTCCCTCAGACTAGTTTCTGTTTCAAGCCTCCAAAGCAATTCTTCTTGCTAGGCCATGGGTTACCTGAAGCATGGCTGGATATAATCTGTGCTTGGAGTATTGTCTACACAAATTTGCACTGGTTTTGTTATAGTGGCTTAGTTTGTTAAACTGGGTTAGTTCAATCCTGTCTTTGGCTCAAAAGACAATTTTAAACCAATCTACCTACTGAGCTAAGGAGAAGTATCAAGTAATAACCGTAACCGGTGTCTTTAAAGATAATATCACAGGATTCCCTGCTGTAGTCCCGGTGTTTCCATTGCGAGACAGAACAGAACTTCCTTAGCTCTGTTTTTTTAGTTTAGTGGCAACAGTAGCGGGAACTTGAGACCCCACACATACATATGGCTACACCTGGCCATACACGGATTTTGGCCAATGCCCAGAACAAACTGCCATCGATTTTTTGGGAGCTCGGCACCTCTGAAGACCAAGCCATGCATTTCGGTACCCAAATGTAGATTTACGTACTTAACTTGAGGTTTCCAAGTGTGAACACTTTCAATCTAGAACTAAATCATTTAGCACAATGAGAGAACCCATACAAGTAATAAGCAGTAACTTGCTACTCCTGCCGTTCACTCAATGCGTCAGCCTTCACAACTTTCATCTCCCGCATCTCTCAGTCACTTTCCTATGTCCTTCCAGTGCTTTAGGCAATAATACTTCACCATGCTATTCTACCTCTTCCTCCGAGTTCCCCATGCCTTCTTTATCCCTTCTGGTTTGCAGTTCTCTCACTCCTTTATCCAGTCTCTTCTGTGTTAGCTCTGTATCTAGACCCCCTTTTAGCCATACCAGCTTTCTCTTATTTCTCATCATTTTCTTTCTTAATGGAGTGTCCTCCTCTCACCCCTTTACCTTGTAAAACTCTGCCTGATCGACTCTGCTCAAAAAAGACCCCATTCTTGTGAGGTGCTGAGAATCCTGATCAACTCCTACTGAAGTCAATGGGATTTGAGGGAATTTAATGCGCCAGAAGAACACGTCCTAATTTCTGTATGTTCCTAAATGGGCTTGTGGCAGGGCCACTCACCTCGCAGGGCCACCCCTGCCAGCTGGGCCTGTCTGCCTCTGCACCCTCTCTGCTTTGCTCTGCTTGCGGTGACCCCGGTTGATAGTTAAACTTCTCGAGAGTTTTTCAGTGACTCGGCCCTCCCACTGAGTCACACACAATCTGTAGGAGTACAAACAAAACAGACCTCTTCCGGGGTACAAGTCCAGCAGGGCCTGTCATGATGCTCTCTGTAACATCTTGGTTTGTAGCCAGGTCGCTGGGCTCGGTTCTCAATCAATCTAACAGGACCTATCACAGCACCCTGATTAGCTTCAGCCCCTCCAGGGTTGGTTGCCAATGGTACTTCCTCTGTTAGGGAGCAGTGTCCCAGGGCCCCTCCTTGGTCACTCTTCACTCTGAAATGAGCTTTCCTGATCCCAGCTCTCCGGCTGAGTCACTAGTTCAGTTTGGTCCCCTTCCAGAGGTTAACACAGTTCAGTTAAATGCTGACCCTCTTCAGGGTCTTCTACCCCCTTCTCTGGGCTCAGGCCATGCTGCCAGTGACCAGTGGGGGGACCCGGGCCTGCTCACTACTCCAGGTCCCAATCCTGCTGCTTCCTTTTAGCTACTTGCTGCTTTGTTTCCCTGGGCCACTTCTTCTTAGCCCCAGTGCCTTCAATTTTACCCTTACCTCAGGGCTAGGGAGACCAGCTAGCAAGTGTGAAAAATTGGGACAAGGAGTGGGGAAGTAATACGCACCTGTATAAAAAAAAAAGCTCCAAATATCTGGACTGTCCCTATAAAATCAGGACATCTGGTCACCCTACTCAGGGCTGAAGTCTTGCTTGAGTACCAGTCCTCAGCCAGGAGCACCATCCTTGCTCCCCTGACCCCAACCAGCAACTGCTCTGTCCAAATACCGCAGCTCTTGCACTTAGCTAGGAGCCTTGTTCTTCCCCCCCTGGCTCCAGCAAGAAACTGATCTGCTTTGCCCAGCAGCTCCTTTTATATGAGCCTGCTGGATTCTGACTGGCTGCTCCCTGCAGTCTTTCTGTGCAGACTGGAAGACCCACCGCTACTGCTCTTTCCTGGAGTGGGATGTGATAGGACATAGAGACCTCTAGCAGAGTGTCTCAAAGGGCTTGATGCACACTGTCACAGGGCTTTTCTCAGGTACCCTAGTCTAACTTCAGGTTGATAATCTCTGATTTAAGGTGCTATAGAATCAAAGAAACATAGGGCTGGAAGGAACCTCAAGAGGTCATCTTGTCCAGCTTCCTGCGCTAAGGCAGGATCTCTTTGTTCATGGACACCAAGCTGCATGATTTCCACTAATACTGGGTTCTGGAGGTTGGAGTTAGGTACGATACTGCTTGCTGCAGGGTTCATTGCTTTTTTAGAGACAGGTTACCAGTTAGCCTGTTTAACATCGCCAGCTAAGCTAGACACAGTCTCCCTGATACAGGAATTACTAGAGTAGGCAATGCCATAACTTGGCCCCCACGCACTAGCCAGTCATGATTGCAGGTGGTGGACTATGCTGTGTTGCAATGGGCTGATATTACATATTTCTGGGGCGTTCATGACCAATTATATGGCTACTTAGCAATTGTCCAAATAAAATGACTGCATGGTTAACAACAAACTGAGCACAATGCTTTCATTCATGAATATATTAAAGAATTTTTTTAAAAAAAGAAAAGCTGACCTGCTGCAGTGATTCTACACATTCTCTTGGCAATTTATTCCATTGGAACTATTCTTAGAGCTAAAAAGTTTTCCTAACGTTTTTCTGCAACATTTTAAACCCACAAATTCTAATACTAGTCTGTCTATTCAATGATCCCGTCTTGCTGTCTGTAGCAGACCCCATTGATTTAATTCCATTTTGTTTTTATCCTCTCTTTGGTACTACTAGGGTTATTATTGTTTAACATTGACGTTGCAGTAGGGTCTAACGTCCACAATCATATTGGCCCCACTGTGCTAAGCTACTAATCCATGGGCTCACTCTTACAGCCATAGATGGTTTGGGTGTTCACTCCATAAATACATTTTCTTCTCAGGTATTGTCATTCCAGGCATGAGACTTATCCATCCAGACATCTCTGACATGCACTATAGCAAATTCATTTCTATCTCATCCTGTATATTGCTCCTGGCATTCGTATGGGCCCCTGACTATTTCTGCTGATTTCTTTCTTTACTTCCTTTGCTTTATTTTCGCTATGCCTTGGCACCGTGGTATTTGCCATGTCAGTATAATCCCTGTATAATACACAATGACCATACAGGTATGTTACATATAATTACACTATGTTAAGATGTTAAAGTTTCAAAGTCAAGCCCTCAGCAGTTAGAAAATGGCATATGGAGCCTTGGTTCTTCCCCCTTGTGCATATGTAGTATGATAATCCTGTTTCACATCGCAAAGAAAGCCTGAGGCGTAGGCAAGAGTAGCACTCAGTTCTTTCAGGTCCTAATCCAGGGTCTAACCACAAGAGAATAACTTTCTCTTCTTCTGTCCACCTGACTCATTCACCGTTTACCACTGTTGACTCAGGCAGTTCTGACATGTTTTCCCCACGGGTTAAGGATTTTCAGATCTGTCACCAAGTTTGCAGAGAAAATGTATAGTTTATGGGGAAATCCCCAGTGAACGGCTGCCCCTGTCCATTCACCCGGCCAGTGGGGAAGGGCAGCCAATCAAAGCGATTCCTTGTGTTGAGGGACAGCCTAATCTGATGGGCTGGTTACTTCTCAGTGCTGCAGCTGGCTGGGTAGCAACTGTTCCTGCTGCTCTAAACCTGGGAGAGAGTGGGGCAAGTGAAGATCCTCCCTCTGCTGAATCCTGCAGGGTTAGAAGCGAGGGAGAGGAACCTCCCTACACTATCCTCCTCCTCTCCTGCTGAAGGAGGCAGAGAGAAGATCCTGCCAGCTCCCCGGATTTATATAGGTGGTCTTTGTGTGTGAAAGAGGTGGACGCTAGGTGGTGTTGATTTCTTAAATGAAATGGGTGAATTTGTGCATGGTTTGGGGTTTGTTTGTGTTTGTGAGTTTGGTTGTGGTTTTTTTAATTGGTGGATTTTCTGAGAGCTTTCAAACCCGAGATTGGGTTGGAGGAACGTTAGCGTTTTTCAAAATGAGTGCGAGGGGGCTGTGTTTCTAGCATGGCATTTGTGGGGGAGGAGTTTGTTTTTCACAAGCAGGTTGGGGGGATTGTTTTTAAATGTAATCGTGTCTTTGTGGGGCGCGGGGAAGGTGTTTTTAAGAGGGATTTGGTTTTGAAGGGAGTGTTTTTGGAATGAACTTGGGCCTGGGGTAAAGAAGAAAGCAATTCTCGGGCAGAGAGGGAAAGAGGGAAGGGACCTATTATTTATTATTTGTGGCCCATAGAAGCACCAGTCCTGGGCCCCGTTGTGCTAAGAACTGCACAAATACACAGCAAAGAGAACATCCCTTCCCTGAACAGCTTAAACTTAAGGAAATGAATGAAATGCTCATGCTGAGGAGAAAAAGGCAGAAGAGAATGAAATGTTGGAGTCTCTTTGCCCCTCCTCCCTTCTCCCAAACTCTTACTCCCATCTCCTTCTTGCTAGCTCATTATGCAAACATCTGCAAATTTATTTAAACAGATGCAAATTTTCATATAGATTTATGCAAACCTTCACACCACTGGTTGTCATTGTGAGGATGGTGGCCAGTATGCCTAAACCAGGGAGCGGTAGGAGAAGAGCTCCTTCTGCTGTTTAGCAGAGGACAGGAAATTCTGCTCCAGTCCCCGCTCCCCTTGCTCTAACTCTTGCCTTCCACAGGCCAAAGGGGCTATGGTAGTTGCTGCTACTGCTGCTGCATCTTCTTCCCATCCGGAGCTCCAGCCCCGTGCCTGGGTTCATGCTCTGAGAAGTTGTCATGCAGGGACCTCAGTAAGGCTGGAGCATGCCTAGTGCTGATGGGCTGGTCAGAGATTTTTCGCAATAAGCCTTTAATACGTTTTACTGAGCATGTTCAAATTGCAACTTTCAGTGGTTTCTCACCGAGCCAAGTATGGGTGGATTTTCATGGGAACAAAAGCATCTTTCTGCCAAATTTCAGGTTCCTGCTCTGAACTTTAGAGACATCAGAGTTCTGAATTGAACCCATTGGGAAAAAAATGTAATATAGGCAAAGCTGCTCATTTCCCCCCAAACTCATTCAAACAGCTGAGCTATTTTTGCTAAAACTTTAAAAAAAAAAAAAATGGAGGGCGTGCAGGGAGCGAAATAGAGAGAGAAATAAAGAAAAGAAAATCAGCCTGAGGCAATGAGCAATCATGGAAAGTTTCAGCCCAGACAATTAAAGTTTGTCAAAGTTGTAAACAACTGCAAACGGGGGCTTGTAACGGAAAGTGTTGGGCAATCTTAAACATAGGTGCTGCTTCCAGCCCCACTTATAATTCCCTGTAGAGACCACGACGCTTCTTTTCAGACACCCATACAGCATGACATAACACGCAACAATGTGCCCACAATTCCAACCACTCCACGTGGAAAGAAGCTATTTTCAAAGTTTGGTAACCAATATTCAACCCTTCGGACATTTTTCTTTTCACTGCTGACGGCAGAGGACTCCCAGGCATGCCCAGGGGCTATCTGTGGTGATGCCGCTACCGCGGCCCTGTGCACTCCGACACCTCCTGTGCATGTGCCTTCCCAGCTTCAAACCCGAGGCATGGTGGTGCAAGACACTTCGTCCTTTCCCCCACAGGTCGGCCAATAACCAGCTTGCATTGGACAAGTCACTGCACCTCTCTGGGGTTGACTAGTAATCGTACCACTGCAGTAGTGCCTACAGGCCTCAGCCCAATGCTGCTTGGCATTATGGGGTGTGTAAAAAGGTATTTCATTTTACACTGATTGTTTTTCAGTTTCATTGGAGGCCCCTTTGTTTGTGTGTTATGAGAAACTGCAAATAGCAGCACCTGAGTTACCTTCTCTAGCCCATTCTTTGTTTTGTATTCCCTTCTTATTCACCTTCTCTCTAAATTGAACAGCCCTCATGTTTTTCAGTCTCTCCTCCTACGGAAGCTTTTTCATGTCTCTAATCATTTATGTTGCCTGCTTCTATTTCTGCCGTGTACCTTTTGAGATGGGGTGACCAGACATGAGTACTCAGCCCCCTAATTTTATGTGGCTGCAAGAAGAAATTCTCACCCCTTTCTTCTAACTATGTAGTGATGGAGTGACTTCCTCTCCCCTGTTCCTTCAAGTGCGTGGGGCTGTCAGGGCCACTCCTTTTTCACAACCATGCTTGACTGGAAAGGGGAGGGAAGAATCTCCATCCCTTCTCCCCAAATAAAACAGCAACAAATATATATTTTCATTAAGCAAAATTCCAACTCACAGATGCAAAGGCCACAGAAATGGCCTGTCCCTCTGCTAGCTGAGTAAATAGCAGGCATTTATCCTCAAGAGCCAGGCGAGGGAGACGCAGTCACCCTGACTCACCCAGTGTGTCACGCTGTAAAAACCAACACCGCAGCACAGGTCCACAGGCAGAGGAGCAAAAAGTGACAGCCATGTGAATAATAGTGAGGCCAAGAGCTTACACGCTGCCTTAACAGCTGCAGTGCTAGTGTCACAGCTGACTATTAGCAGGCACCAGAGTTTCCTGTGAGCAGATGTGACTGCTGCTTCCATTAATATGGGTATTTTCATAGATACGTTATCTAAAAAAAAGGAACCACAAGAAAACAATTGACAATTTAAGAGTCAAAAATCTGTCCTCACCCCAACACCACCGATTGACTTCCTTGGGGTTGCACAGGTGTAACTACGGGTAGAAATTGGTACAATACATTCACGGTAAATAAGACCTCGACAGTTCAGTTTGAGTTTGATTAAGAGAAAAAGAGGGAACCCATGGAGAGACCTGAAGAGGAGGATGACATGACTGAAACAATGAGCTAGGAAGATGATTTTGGGCAGCAGTGATTTGAATGGACTTGAGTGGAACAGGGATACCTTAGCGAAAGCCAGACAGGGTGAGGTTGCATTAGTCAAGATTAAATAGCATCTGAGAATTTACAAGCATTAAATCTCCCACCAAAAGGCAACGATAACCATTCCTTGAGGGTGCAAGAAACTCTGAAAATTGCAAGTTAAAAAAATGTCTAACAAAAACCTGACCTGTAAGAGCTGGAGCCATGAAAGAAGACTCAGGAAAATCAGGGATTTGCAGCTGGGGTTGTGATATCCTAGGTAAGTGCCCTGCCCACTGGACTACTGTGTATTCTGGACTCACTTTTTTTGCTCTTTTTTCTTTTCCTGGGTTTGTCCTGATGTGAAATGGGAAAATCGTTGTTTTCCTGTCCCATGAACATTTTTAAAATTTCATTTTCCCACCCAGCTCTAGTCAGAATTTAGAGTTGCCTGACTGCCAATCCTGTGCTCATTTCAGCAGCCCACGCAGCCCCACTGCCGGAGGATGTACATCTTCCCTTTATACAGTTGCAGTTGCGAGTGCTCAGTACTTCTCAGAATCAGGTGCCTGAAGCTGTGCACCCAGAAAAGGAGACACTCACAGTTAGTGGCTACCTGCAAACTAATTGGTTTACATGACTTGCCCAGCATATCACAGAAAGTCTATAACAGAGCAAGGGACTGAGCCATGATCTCCAGGGTGGCATGCAACTGCCTTAACTACAAAATCCATCCCGTCTCTCTTTTCACTGCCGTTTTCCCTATACACCCTCCAGCTTCAGCAGCAGATGAGGCCAGGGCCCCGAAGACAGCCTCACTCACTACACATCCCGGATTCACTCCAGAGCACAGTCCTTTCTGGGCACCGAATAAGCCAGGGATCCTGTGGGGAAAATAGTGTGTGGCCCTATCATTACAGACTGTAGCATAAGGCATATGCACAAGGAGGCGGAACTAAGGTTGCAAGGGCAACTTTAAGTCTGGCGTTTCCTAACTGCTGAGTGCTTGACTTTACAGTCTTAAGAACATTATTTTAACATTGTGTGTGTGTGTGTGGGTGGGTGTGTGTGGGTGGATGGGTGTGCAGCGCTTCAGAGGCCTGTCTGACATTAGTCGGTGGATCTCAGTCCAGTTCCTACTGCCCAGGTTGCCTCATCACAGAGCTAGCACTAAGTGGCCATCTTGCTTTCATTCTCCTCAAAGAGGCCCAGGACTGAAGGGGTCGTGATGGTGGAGCTCTCCTCCCACTCTTAGAGCTGGTCCAGCCAGGGAGGTGCTACGGCCTGGTCATGGGGAGAGGGTGGGACAGGTCATGGGGCAGCTTGGTGTCTGCGCTGGTGGGAAACAGAGGGTTTCTGGTATTACTGTTGGTATTGCAGTAGCGCCTAGAGGTCTGGGTCCCATTATGCGAGGCCTGTAAAAATATATATCAAAGAGACGGCTCTGCCCCAAAGGGTTCACAGTCTGTCCCAGGGCTGTCACTCCAGCGCCTTTTGCCGGCATGAAATTCCCTTTGAATGTGCACGTCTTTTTATTTAATTGAATTTAACTAAAAAGGAAAGGTAGGTCTCTCAAAAATCAGCTCTGTCAGTTACCTGCCCCAGCTAGCTTAAAACCAGAGGCCGTTTGAATGGTAAAGACAAATCAGCACGATCGAAAATACAGCGGCAGAAAACGTCAGATGAAGAGCAAACTCCTTTTCCGGCTGAAGATGAAGGCCCAGATTCTGACCTTTTTTGCAGTGATGTAGATTTGGAGTAACTCCATTAATTTGCACCCGTATAACTAAGATGAGAATCTGATCCCTTCGGTGCTGAAGATGGCGACTAACGCAACACACGTGCTGTAATGCTTTGACAGATTACATGCAAAGCCGTACAGGAGATTTCGGCCCTGGTATTAGGCCCTGTATTTGGCTGCTTTGTGAGTTCCCTTTGCCTTTCAGAGTCCCTGCTGCTCTCCTCTGCAGGCTCATATGGAAGGAGCCAGTTGACGGGAGAAGGATATTTCTCCACCTTTGCATTTGGCAGCCTTGCATCTTGCAATGTTTATGGCCCTGACGTGACTTCTCAAGCGAAAGCTTGTTCTGGGCTTTGTGTGGGCAAATTTGCCACATTTTCCCTCTTTCTGATTTCATCCAAACCATACACGAGAAGCTCTGGTTTTAATATCCTCATGCATTTTTGCAGTTCTATCACAGAAAAATCAATACACAAGAAAGCATCCCCCCCCTTGAAATATGTAGTTTCCCTGTTAAATTACCATCTTCAAACACTCTTGTTCATATCTGATTTCCTCTTTAAAACCTTTTAAATCTCTTCTAAGCCCTGGATGTCATTGTCAAGTGTATCCTGCTTTCAAACATGCTTTTGTAACCACTCACGGCTTCAAGAGACTTAATAGCAAGCAGCACTTCCCCGGCTGTGCGGCAGAAATCAGTCGCTCTCTAGCTAGGCAGGGTGCCTTCCTTGCCTTGACTTGCAAAGGGAGCTGATGCTTTGGGGACACCCATAGTCTTTTGCACTGCCAAACCACCAGGACCAGGAGGCCACCCCTCCTTGGTATGACATTGAACTGATCACAGACACCCTCATCTTTAAGAAGGACCTGCTACATGCTGAGACTCCCATATTGATCTGAGCATAACGCCATTCAGAGCTGGACGGAGCATTTTAGGTTGGGACCTTTGAATTATGTGAACAGACCCTGCCGTGCACTGGGTCCTAGCATGGAAACTCACCATTGAAGTGAAAAGGGGAACCCAAAATATTCTTTCAAAAGCCGGAAGTACTGGCATGTGGGCCAGTGGATGGAAAGTACTGCTCTGGGATTTCTGTCATCAAAGAGCATCTCTGTCCTTTCATTAGCTAGCTAACTATGGGCCTATCCTTTGTAAATCAGGCCCAGACCCTGACATGGCTCCAGTAAAGAACAGAGCCTGTACAGGCTGCAGAATTTACATCTCTCTTGGGCTTCTGATTTACACTAGTGTAAACGAGAGGAGAATCAGGCCCAGATATCTCTATTTGCAGATTATGGGACAGAGTCTGCTCTCAATTACAATGACGTAAAGCTATAACTCCATTCAGTCTGTGGGCCAGATTTTGAAATGAGTTTCCTTGGTGAAAATCTGGAGTAATTCCACTGAATTCAGTGCAATTACTCCAGATTCACCTTGGGGTGACACATAATTCACACTTAAAGAAAGAAAAATTCCTTAGAAAGACTTTCTCAAGGGAGTGTACCAGCATCATGTATTTGATCTCATCAATGAAACAATCTATTCTCCCCCATCCCGCTCTTGCCTCTCCCTGTCCCCTTTTCCTTGCATTTCTTAGCCTCTTTAGCTCTCTTATCATTGCTATCTATAGCAAAGATATTTGACCATCTCTGAACTCTTGCGCATCCTGCAGTCTCCTCTGACTGAAAGATTCTGCAGAATCAGCTGTTTCTTGTCCATGTGCAGAAAAAAGGCTACAAACTCATAAAACCATCAGAAGGGAAAAGGTGAGTCACATTCTCCTCTGTCTCTAGTTCATCACCCTACAATTCCGTCCTACTTTGCTGGCTCTGTCCTCCCGTATTTTGGTGTAGAGCCAATATTTCAGATCCACCCGTAGAGCTGACACTTGGTGCTGGACATTACGAAAACTCACAATCACACAGGGTACGTGTATACCGCAAAAAAACCAAAACAACCTCCGCAACAGCAGCAAGCGTCAGAGCTGGCTCTGTAGACTTGAGCTCATGCTACAGTGCTAAAAACAGCAGTGTAGACATTCCCACTTGGGATGGAGCTCTGCCTCTGAGACACCCCCCCAGCACCGTTTCAGAATCGAAGCATCAGCCTGAGAAGAAATGGCTATACTGTTCTTTTTAGCACCATAGCACAAGCCTGAGACTGTAGACCCGGGCTCTGAGACTCGCTGCTGCAGGTGGTTTTTTGCAGTGTAGTCACACCCATCGAATAACCACCAAATACACTGGCAAAGACAATGCCTCCTGGCGCTTCTTTTCCTCCAAAACCATATACAAGTAAAATATTGTTTTTCCTCTGCACGATACCTTCCACCGCCCAGACAATGTGGTGTTTATTTCAGGTGTCCCCACCCAGGCTGCTTGCAAAGACGTATCCACAGGGGTGTGTCCAAAATGGAAGGGACAATATTCTAATTACATTTCCAAATGCAGCAGGCCTTGACAGGTGATATTTGCTCTGGCTAAAAAAAAATAGCACCAACAGCAGACAAACAGAAGAAGCACAATACGTGGATTACACCCCTAATTCCTGAACTGGTTTTCAACTGCGAAGCTGAAGTGCTGGGAAAGGAAAGATGAAAAAAGGCATGTGACTTATAGATTAAGACAGAAAATGGCTGAGGATAAAAGCAGGAGAAGAGCGCTAAGGACCCCTTGTTTATCTTCCTTTCCAGTACTGTGACACGGCTTGAGTGAATTAGGGAAGAGCCTCTCCTTTGGCTTGTGTAATGGGAATGGAATTGTTCCCTGCTGCTTCCTTTTTCTGTTCATGTAAACATATCTGCTTTTGGATGGAACTTGCATCTTTAGCTGACATGTTATGAGCTGTTTGCATGGAGGGACGGTTACAGCAATTGGGCCCATTTAGTTCGGTCATATCTCAGAGCTCAGTCTCCAGCGAGACTGCATGGTTCAATGTACAGGCACCGGCCTGACAACCAGAAAACTAGGATTTTATAGCTCTTTCAGCCACTAATTTCGGCTCTGATCCTGCACTCTGATGCCCGTGGACGGACCTCTCAATCTGTTCAGAGACTCAGGGCAGGTCTACATTTAAAATGCTGCGGCAGTGCAGTCGCACCAGCGCAATTGTGCTGCTGTAGCGCTTCAGTGACGATGCTTCCACACCGATGGAAGAGCTCCGCCCATCGGGACAGTTTGTCCACCTCCGCGAGAGGCGGTAGGTATGTCGACGGGAGATGGGTTTTAGTCCATCTCCAGCTCTGCTCATTTCCTTCCTCCATATCTCTGTTCTGTAACAGACACCCTCAAACCTGCCCTTCCCCCAGCTGGAGGCAGAGCTGTTAACCAACATAATAGCACCCCACATACACACACACTTTGCCATATACATCTCAACAGCTGTGTGACCGATCCCACAGACGAAGAGCTAGACGGTAACCATTACTTCTGTTACTAGCCCGCGTGAATTAGACCGCAAGCCCTTGGAGGCAGGGACCTTTTGGTTAAATGTTTGTACAGTGCCTAGCACAATAGAGCTGGGGCTTCCAGGCATGAACTGTAATAATATTAACGATAGTTGGAATGACGATAATATGAATTGTGGTAATGAAAGTAAATAATAAATAACGTAAGAAGAAAAAATTAAACTGGGACCCAGCAATGATTTTGCCACCATTACAATCACTGTAACTGTGTGGGATTTCCTGTGTGGACCATGACTGACTGGCTTGTTCCGAGTACTCCCAAGCCATTTTAGCTTGCAGTCACATAGACCAGATGTAGCATCCTGGGATTTCATCCTGCTGGCCTTCATTGTACAATCCTTGTTCTTACAGATGATAGGCAAAAAGACAGGGAGTTTAAGTCAAGTTACGTAGATCATTCCTATGTGAATGTGATTATGACTAGTTGACCATTACTTAGATCTTTATTGCTTATTATTCTTGTTCAGTCAGATCCTCAGCTGGTATAAATCAGCCTGGCTTCAATGAACTCAGTGGAGCTGCTATATAACAGTTGAAAATTTGGGCTTTTACTTTGTTTTCTTTTATACTCCCCTCTTTTCCTTTCTTTTTTCTTTCTTTTTCTGTCTTTAATAAAGATATTTATTTTCTTAATGCAGGTACAATTCATAGGCCTGATTCTGGAAACACACATAAGTAACTTTATTCATTGGGCTAGTTCCTCGGGTGTTTTACATTTATATAGCTCTGTGAACTGCATGGACTTGGAGGGTCTGGCACACCATGGTCACTAGGACTAGTCGTTAAAGTGAAGTTACTCATTCTATGTGTTTGTGGAATCAGGCCTTAGTTTGACATCAATATAAATGCTGCACTACTATAGCTTTCTTTATTCTTATGACTGTTGCAAGACAGACTGGGGTTTTATTGTTATCGTTACCTTTGGATATGTATGTATTTTGTGTGCCTATCAATAATCATTAATAATCATTAATTGTCCTCTTATCTTTCAGAGCTCTTTAGAATCCCCAGCTCTCTTCCTCTTTTTCTCTCATTTCCAGGCATTCTTGTAAAGCGCCTTGAACATCTGAATATAATTGAAGCCAACACAGCACGCAGCAGTTTTGAGTGAAAAACCCTTTATCTTCTCTCACAACAGAGAGTTTGCAACTATAATTCGTTTACACCTTCATCTGATTCTGCACTTTATTAATGATACTTTTATTAACAAAAAGGATGTTGTTCTTAACTGTCCCCGGCTTGTGTACCTGCAATAATGCAGAAAACAAACCCAAAGTAACAGGAAATAAGTCTTCATATGTAGCTGCTGTTCCAATTACCATTCGTTGTTCCAATGTTTCAATCGTACTCAATTTCATTTTTAATGTTGCCATGTTGCATTGCTCTTTCTTATTTGATGTTTGTTTATATATGAATTATTTCATGATATTTTAACTCTTTATTTTGTATTGTATCTTGGCTGTGCAGTATTCCCAACAATTAGTGGGTAGCCACTTTATAAATAACAATATTGGTATAATTGTAGTTATGAAATGATTGGCTATTAATTGCATTAGTAATTTTAGTACAGAAAGGCCCATTATCTTAAGAGTCCTGGTCCTGCAAACTTACTTCTTCTGGACTACCACAGCACTTACAGGACTGGACCAATAACAATCATTTTTCTGTGAGCCCTCATTCCTTGATATGACACTGAATAAATCTGCAAGCATTTTAAAAAGTGTAGCTGTTGTTCTCTAGGTCCTGCTGCTTTAATGCTTACTAACAAGTAGCCCCACTAATGCCAGTGGGTAAGGCCCACTCATGTGAGTAAGGATTTTTGGGATCCGGCCCATAGATTTGGGGAATTATTGCAGGAAAGCCCAGAATCTTGGCATGCACCCGAAACTCCAGAGGCAGTTAAACAAAATAGAGAGCAGTTTCCGGTACTGGAGTGATGGTTTGTATAAAGTCTATTTGAGCTCAGGCCACCCCCCATTATGGCAGCACAAAACTCATTGTATTTTCTGACACAAATTAGTGAAAGTGGCTCATTTTATTGTTTAAGAAGAGCAACAAGGAGGGTGAAAGAATTTTTGCTGGCACCAGAGGCTCTTTACTCACTGTAACCAACTCCCCAAAAGCAAAAACTCACTTATTAAGAGAAATTTCCTTTTACTGGACAGACAAGGGTCCAGTCCTGCAAACACTTAAGCTGTAGTGCTTAAAATTGTGAGCAGACACACATGCCTAAACATGAACACTCAGCACTGAGCCACGTTCAAAGTCACCTTCAGTCTTGTATTTTTAGCCTTTTTATTTTTTTTACCATGTTTAAATTAATTCCCCACTTCTAGAGGCTAGATAAATAGATTGATACGTAATTTGAAAAGCCTTTATTTTCTTTCTGTTTGCAAACGTACCTGTTGGAGGGGATTCAGAGAATAAACTGATGATTTTTCAAAAATCCCATCAACTACTCAAGAAAAAAAAAACAGCTCGGAAAATGTGTGGAAAATATTATTGTGTTAAAATCATTGCTCCCTGTCTGGGCATTTATAGTGCATTAATCACCTCGGTCTCATTGTCACGTCAGCATCATGCTGGCTATGAAGATGTATTAATAAAACACACTAATATGTGACAGGAGGCAGTCCAGGTGGATGCAACCATATGAATTCATCACACCTTCTCATATGTGTTGACGCTCGACAGTATAAGGGCCCGATCCTGCTTCCACTGCCATCGCTGGGCCATTGATCACAGTGAGAGCATGACTGGGCTCAAAGTCAGCACAGCTCTACTAGTCATAAGCTGCTAAAAATAAAAATCAATATTATTCCTGGTTTTGGTTCCATTTATATTGTAATTCATCTCCTGTTTGTCTTTATTTTTGTTCTGTTGTATTTATTTCTGTTGTCCTGTGGTGCCCCGAGTGCTTTGTAAGAGGAAGAATGGGAGAAAGTGGATACACATTTTATCTATTAATACACAAACGAGAGCCAGATCCTGCATACTTTGTACCCCCAAGACTCCTGGGGCATTCAAGGAATGTAGGCTCAGGCCTATGCATAATACCTCATGCTTCTGTATCCACTGAGAGGTGGTGGTGGTGCAGTTATTTTAATAGCACATCTTCACTGTTGCTCGTATGTTAACAGATTATGACTTGCACTGACATAGGTATAAGCTCCAAAGATGGGTCAGGGACACAGAGGTGGTGAGCATATGGTGAGAGGAAGGAGCTTGGGCAATGCTGGAAGCCTGAAGCAGGGCTACATTTAGGAGCAGGCGACTCAGGAGACCGCCTGGGGTGCCAGATTTGGGGGTGCTGTTTTTGTTGTTAGCAACAAAAGGGAAAATAGAACATTTGAAGTAAAATGTTTCAGGTATTCCATTCGTGGATTCCTTTTTCACTAACCCCTGAGAATGTTCTGGAACTTTGTAGAATCTCATGGAACGTTCCAGACTTTCTGAGAACTACATTTTCCGTAGCTCTCCCAGAATGTTGTCAGCCGTGCCCTCGCAGGTATATAAGGGGTGGGACATCGCCAGTCAGTCAGTGAGGTATAAGAACGAACTGAAGTGAAGTGAGGGCCCAGCTGTGATAGTGTGAACCTAGTTTCATTGTGTAATTGTGAAAGTGTACTTGTGTTTTAAGACTTGAAGAGTGGAAGCAGTGACTAACAAAGGACATATGTACTGAGATGGCAGAGATAGCTATCAAAAGGAATTTTTTTTATTTGCTTATATATGGCACGAATAAATACAGATTTACAGATCCTAGTGTGCAAATTGATCTTATGTGAAAGGGATAAATCATGCATGCAAATCATGCATCAAAGTCATTAAATGGGCTACAAATGCAACAAAAAATAAGATATTCAAAGGTTTAACACACGGGGGTAGGGGGCGGAAGAGTGCTGAAGATGCTTGCATGGGGCACCATTTGGTCTAGGGCTGGCCTTGGTCTGAAGTATCTATTTATATTCTGTGTATATTCATACCTAAATTTCCACACAAGCGCCAATGGGCCAGATTAAACCCTTAATACAGGATAAAAATTGATCTTAGGTGGTAAGCAGGGTACTGGGCAGGGTTTCCACACCAGGAGGATTTCACCCAGAGGCGATAGCTATTTGCATCAAGCCAGTGGAAATTTTTACAAAATTCTGTATTAATTTTATAAGAAAATAAATTGTATAAGAACATATGCCAAACAAACAGAGACATTTCCTACAGTAAGCGCAAGAGGTCAGAAAACACTCAGGGAGGGAAGAGTGGTACTCAATGCTCTAAAAATATTCTGTAAAGAGAAGCTATTGTTACAGCTGAATATCTCACTTACATGTACGACGCATCTCTCATTCAAAATTATCATACTGAAATAAATAAAACCACAAATATATTTTAACAATATTTTAATGGATTTTTTATTTTATAATATTTTTACCTTTAAAAAACTATGATTAATAAAAATACTTTATGAAGTGCCTTTTATTTGAGGATCTCAAAATGTTTTCTACAGGTGTGTGAATATTGTATTATTAGCTCCCATTTTACAGGTGGGAAAACTGAGGCACAGAGAAGTTTATGTGTCACTAGCTGGGCACTGAAACACAGTCACACAAAACTAGTAAACCCTTGAAAATCTGGGGTTAAGTGACTTGCCTAATATCACACAGCAAGTAAGTAGCGAAAACTGGAACAGAACTCAGGTCTCCTGAATACAAGTCCCCAGCTCTAATCATTAGGAAGTTCTGTCTCACTTAAAATAATGTTTCCTAAAGTGTCCAGCATAAACTGCTGGGTGGGGCTATTTAGGGAGCACAGATACACTCCTCAATTGTTGTTCAACGTCTCACTTTTCATTTAAAAAGAAAAAGTCAGACTCTTGCGGTTATGGTTGCAAAGAGAGCCTTCAAAGTCTGACACAAGTGTACCCAATGCAGAGACATCTGCCTGAGTTTGCAGGGAGTCTGGAACAGTAGCTCTGAGTTGTGAATGGCACTGATCATTTCAGTGGCTGCTAACTCAGATGCTGCTGATATTTTATTTAGTTTATATGGCCACATTAACTATTGCACTGCTCATCACATATTGTAAGAAAGAAGAGGACGTGTCATATTATAAAGATTCCCCATGATACGGGGGGCATCCTCCTGGGTGGGTGGGATGAAGGACTAGCTGGGAGTGAGGGGACACAGAAGCAGTATTAATTAAGATGGGGAGGCCTTTAACAACACATTCCAGGGCTGCAGGGATAGATACAATTGGTTTCACTTTCCCAGAATGGGGCTCAGCTTCCAAAAGTTTGGGAAATACGGCCTTGAATTATAAAGCAAATTATATAGAATACAAAAGCAATGTTAAAATAACCTTCACTAGAAAGAAACAGAAACTTTCCCAAGGCACTGTAGTGAGTTCATACTGAACCTCTATCATAAAAAAGGATTGAGGCCCCCTTTGAAAACTTGGTTGTAAAACTAGGGGGTTTTGCCGATCTGTACCACAATTTTTCCAATTACCCAAATGAACTTTAAAGTCAAGCAGAGTCTGAGGAGTGGAAGGAATGCAACGTCGGGCCCTCGGAGTGTAAAATGTTGCTGCGACCTTCCAAATGCGATACCTTACTCTCCAGTTGTTTTCCCCACATGTGTTAAAGATCAAAGGGCTGACATCTCCCCCTGAGCTGTGCAAATGGTGCTCAGAATAAAATAGCTACACAATTGTGCGGGAAACGAGGGCTGGGAGCTGGAAACAATAATTGCTTGTCTCCGTTGCACATTCTCTGCAATCAAAGCCCAAAAATCCGGGGGACAGCAGACTCCCTTCTTTTCTTTTTGTCCTATACCTCAGGTAGATACTTACAGAGGAAACAAACTTTTCACCAAATAGTTCTCAATCCCCAGATTACTCTGACTTCAATATTTTGGGTCTGATCACATTAACTTCACTGGCCTTATCAATACTAGTATTTAAGGTGTGATGTCGGGAGTGAGGGAGGTCCCTAAGCTTTAATTCAACCGGTTTAGCATGTGCCTAAAGCAGTATGCCTCATCTAGACTAGACTTTTAAAACATGTTAGTTAACCCATGCCAACATAACACTTTAAAGATTGGCCTAGGCAATGGGTCAAATTTTCAAAAACAGCTAAGTGACTTCGAAAACTAAGTCCCATTTTCAAAACATACAAAGAGACCTCATGAGGCAGGTGAAATAAAAAGAAAGCTTCTATCGCCACTAAATTCCAATGGAGAGCAACCAAACGGATCAACAGTTTTATATTAAAAAGAAAAGAAAATTTGAAAAAGAATCAGCTTTTGTCCCTCGCCCGCTCCGTTCTAATATATATCAAGTCAAACCGTCTCTTAATTACAATGAGCAGTTCTGTTTAAAAGGACACGCTCAACATGAAAAATCACAGTTCTCTGAAATTTGTGTATCGCTCTAGTTACTAATCACATCTAAGACTCCTGTGAGTAGGGAATTAGGGGACAATATTTTACTCTGTGTTCTCCATGTGTTTCATTTGTGCCGCTGCCGGCACGTTGTGCACAGGCAGGTTCCATTTCCCCTGTACTGTGCTGGGCCCTGATCCTGCAACTACAACTGAACGGGTTAGCTTTACTGCCATGACTGATGCCCGTGGGGCTGCCCAGGGTTGTAAAGTTAAGCACATGCATAGGCGTTCGCAGGTTTGAGGCCTTAGCTATCAAAATGGGGTAACTGGCTAACTGAAAAGATCTTTATAAACATGAAGAGAGGAGCAGAAAAGCTCTAATAAAGATGTTAGAGGCATTTTAAAAAAATCAGCCCATAATATTAGAAACTGGGTGATTTTGAAATTAGGCAGTTTCAAAAAATTCATATTGACAGTGTCCCTTTTTGGCAGAATAAAACCCCAGCTTGCTTGGTTGGCTTTTACTAGACTGTTTTTGTCTTTGTTTAAAGGACCAGCAGCTCAAAGTCCAGTTTGCTTCTCCTCATCCCTGTTTTGCTCCCACATTATTCAACATTAAAACATTCTGCTTTGCCCTCGCCTCACTCGTTGGACGTAAAGGCTGCAGGAATTTCTCCAGCTCTGCTTCACTTTAGCAGAGTGAGAGTGTCAGGCAAATGTTTTCAATCTGTCTTTCATTAAAAGGGTCTTCTTCTTCCTGGTTCTTTTCTTTTGTTGTTGTTGCTTTGTTTTTTTCTACAAAAAATAAAATACCCTTCTGTTTAACACTGGGGATTTCTTGAACTGCCCTTTTGGAGGGAAAATTTCACCTACTTTCTGGCCTCGTGGGAAGCCCTGACTGTCACAGAAACAAATCTATAATATAAATGAGAAGGGGGGAGGTGCAAAGTGGCTCTGATCGAAGACATGGAAAATTTTCCTTCCATTTCAAGATTTCTAAACAGCTCCTTTTTAAAAATGTGTGAAACTAAAATGACTAGTGAACGTTTAATCAATAGACAGATAAGATATTCCCCTTGCTACTATACAAAAATAACAGATCATTCCCCCTCTAAACAGGTGTCTGAATTCCAAAAGGAAACAACTGGCATATCAGCAAAACCTGGAAGCAGCTTTCATTGTCCAAGACTTGAAACCTCTTGCTGACAAAGATTTTCCTCTCTCTATCTACTAGTCCTGCCTACAGTACTTATATACTGTCACCATGATAGACTGTAGATGCTGAAAAAGAATGGAGCCAGTGCCTTTTCAAATACAGTCATTTTAAAAATGTGTTTAGATCATAATCTTTAGGTGGTCTAGATGTTTAGTTCTCAGTCTTACTCAACAAAGTAAATTGCACCAAAAAGACTATTAAAAAATCATGAAGATAGTCACGCACAATTAAAACTTTAACTGACCAAAATTGTACAGCTGTTACTGCTGAAATGACAAGATCAATGGGCGTCAAAAATCCCCAGCTGTTAAAAGAGTGATACATTTTAAAAATGCAGAAAAATAAATTATATTCATCCAAAACAGGTGATGCAAGAAATTTAGTAAAGTCTAATGGTTCATTCCTGCAAGTTGCTGAGACCTCCGACCTGATCCATCAATGTTCTTATGCACATGCTTAACTTTAAGTATGTGAGCAGTCCCACTGAAGTTCATGGGATTATTCACATGCTTAAAGTTAAACATGTGCTTAATTACTAATTAGTATCTAACTAAGTATGCAGTACAGATGCAAAGGAAGCCATCATTAAAAGTGTTTGTCCAAGTTTCTTGCTTCTTCCTAATTAGTAAGTTTTTCTTTTCTCTGCCACTACAACTTGGATTTTAATTGGAGAGAAAAAATAAACTGTTATTGCTCTGATCTTTGTAAATTCCTCCCTTAAAAGACTAAATTCTGTCTTCTCTCTCCTGCATCACCCTTACTAAGACATTTGGATCTGGTGATTCTGAGAGGTGACGCTCTGCTGTGTTTTAATCTGATTTAAAACTTTATCCTGATCATTTGCAAAATGGATCAGAAACAGAAGGGTTTGACATGTCTCTGTTAAGTAAGCCTTCTTACCTCCGCAGTTCTTTGCATGCAGAAAGGCAAAAAGCCATTTCTTTCTATTAATTTATGTGGGACACATTTTACCTTTAAGATTCCTTCCAGTATGCCAGGTAGAATAAGTGGACGATTATGTCAGGAATCTTTTCTTTTTCATAGACTGGTTTCACTGTTCCCTGGAACGCTGGAGCAGCTACGCTGGTCAGCACAATAAGGGGAGAGAGTGGAGCCTGTCTCTGGTCTATTCCTCCCCTTCACAATCAGCTGCAGGAAGTGGAAGCATAGAAGCTCTGTTCGGGCTGGTTCCCTCTCACACTGCTACTGCAGTGTGGATAATCAGTGCAGGCTGTGTCTCCTCACGTCCCTGCACTCCATGTAGGCCAGGCCACACTTTAGCCTATCGTGAATATTGAATAACTCCCTTTCCAGGACAACTGTAGGCCGCGTCAGCCCTCATGCTACAAACATTTCCAGGAATACCCAACAGTCGTCCGAATACTCACAAAGAACCAATAAAAAGGCCCCACACAGATTTCACGGGTGAATTCATGACCCAGGTTTCTCACTATTCCATGAGCATCTGTGACAGTGTGATTAGGATCCAGCCTTGTTCATAACGTTTCAGATTAATCTAACTGGCCCTGGCCAGCGTTCTTAGTCGATACTTTACCCAAATGCCTTGTACAATACATTGAACTGATTTCCAGTACCTGCGCAAATGGCATTGGACTGTAGTTTATACGTTCTATCTATCCCCTTCAAGAGCCGCACTGCTCCCTATGTGCAAAATCTCACCAAGGGAACAAAAAGATCTCAAATTCCCATTCATGCGTTGTACAATCTGGGGACGTGGAATGTCTAGGGCCCTATCCCACCCCTTCCCTTTCTTTCTCTCTAGTCCCTCTTCTGTCCCTCCCTCATCAACATCCCCTGTCTCTGTCTTGTTCCTTATTTTTGTGCTCCTATTAACTCATCTGTTCCTGATTTCCCCATCACACCACCCCAGTCGTGATTGTATATATATATATTATCAAAACAAAAATGAAAAATTATGGAACTAACATGAGGTTGTCAACCATCACCTGATCACCTGACATATGTTGCACCCTTTGCTTCCCCCCTTTGTTTATCTTGTCTATTTCGATTGCAGTCTCTTTAGAGCAGAAAAGACATAGCCAGTACAACAGCCTGACCCTAACTGAGGCTGTTAACAACAAACAGACATAATAATAATTGATCATTAGTGTGGCTCTCAGGATTCTCTCTGCTCTATTTCATTAGCACAGCTTCTCCGCCTCTTCAAGAGAGGGGTTGACATGGTGGAAGCAGAGAAGGGCCCACCAGTGCCCAAAGCCTTCTTTTGGGTAGATTTGATTTGTTAGAGATTATGATTGCATTGGATCATTTGCTATTGTGTCCTGTATGTATTTGATTGATCCTGTCTTTCTTTTTTATAAAAAAGTGAATCATTCCCCCAAAGTATCCTGGATAAATACACACACCCCAGCTTCTTACCGCTAATCAGTCAACAAATCTGAAGCACCTCTGATGAGCCGGCACTTCTTCATGGATTCCTTAATTAAGGAAATGGGTAAAACCGTAACACGTAAGCGTAGTCTCCCGAAGTCTATTCATCGACACCATTTTCTGCAATATTGAAACAAATCTCTACAAATCTCCACCGCCATCCCAGCTCCTTGTGTCCAGGAGCAAACAGAGCTGCTGGTTACGGATTAATCTGAGCAGTCTCTAAGAGGGCAAGACAACCGTTCTGCCACCCAGCCAGAAAGTTACGAGATTTGCACAGCAGACCGGCCATGCTACAGTCTCGTGTGGGCAACACTTAGGATTATTAAAGGGGATAATGCGCCTCAGGTGCTGCTGGGCAGACAGAGCCTTGACTGAAGTTGTTTGATGGACACTTCTCTACTTGCTCCAAGCAGCCAGGACAGGAAACCCCACAATCCTAGAATAATAAATCTTTTGTTTCTTTTTTAAATTCGAGAGTGAACTAAAACCATTTAGGCATCCAGGGCTATGTGCTGTATTATATATCTCCAGGGCTCCCCACACACCTCAGACACACTGATTCAAAGGGGCAACCCAACATCTTACTTTAACAACACAGTCTCCCAGCCGTCTTGCATAAAGTGCTGTGAAGCAGTTACACAATAAAGAAGTCAGATGCGAGCCTACCACAGTGATGGGCAAGTTACAGAAACGTAAACTGGCCACCGGATAGGAAGCATGAGGCGCACTATCAACTGGTGACTTTACACTAGAGGCGGACTTGACTCCTTTCGTTTGTTAACAGCAGTCACCCAGGCCAAGAGCCACAAAGAGACATAAGCACTACAGCAACTGATTTTATGCGCCATGCCGCCCAGTGGAAACCTCAGCCTTGTTCTAGGCACAGCAGGATGTAATGCAGAGGGAGAGTTAGGGGCTTAAGAAAGGGAAGCTCAGAAGCCAGCAGCCGGAGCAGGAAGCTGCTTAAGCTAACAGGTAGGAAAGGACCAGGAGAGGGGTGTCGCCAAAGGGAGTTAGGCACCAAACTCTGGGCTGACGGGACTTGAACTGGGATTTCTCATATCCCAGCACAGGTACCTGACTCCTAAGATATTGGGTGCTCTTGGGTGGCTCTTTCTGGTCTCTCTCTCAATCACGCTCATTGAAGCTGTTCCACTGTGTAGACATAATTTTTGGAGTAGTCTTGAACCCAGCTCTCCCACACCCAAGGGGAGTGCCCTGGCTCTGGACTATTGGGTATTCTGTAGACCATGTATGCGTACATACAGGCACAAGTCCCAATATTCCCAGCCCGGTCAGTCCTGACCGTCTGTTGGGTGGGGTAGGCAGGCTTTGAATAGGCCTACCAGGTGGGGCCCCACAGGGGAATTAGGTAGGAGGGAATACCTGGTCTGAGAACCCCACCGGGGCTTAGGTGTGAGCGAGGGCACCAACCAGCTCAGCGGCAGCAGAACTGAAGTCAGCGGTGCACCTGCCCACCAATGGAAACTGAGGCTACGTCTACACTGCACGCTCCTGTCGTTGACATGCAGCATATGTCCTCGGGCGACAGGCAGCCCCGCGGCACGGGTTGAAGTAGCAGGGTAGACGGTGAGGCAAGCGGAGCGCAGACATGCCTGAAGGCTGTGGGTCTGAACTCGAGTACATGCCTTACACAGCTCTCTACCAGCCCAAGCCATGCCTTCCTGTCTACACTACTACTCTTAGCAGTGTCGTGTCCTGCTGCCTCCCTGCTGCTGGAGCTTTTCCCCGCTGCAGAGAAAGAGTCTGGCCTGAGGGAAAGGCTCTGGCAGGGCGAGACAGTGGAGAAAGGCTCTCTCCTGCCAGAACTTTTCACTGCCACGTGTAGCTCCACACAGCAGTGTGGACACGGTGTGCTTTTCAGTGTGGCCTGTAACCACGCGCATGCTGCACAAAGTGGTGTGGAGTGTAGACGTAGCCTTCGGCGCCATGGGAAATTAGCGGCCTACAGCATTAGACAGGGTTCGGCAGCAACTGAGAGGGGAGTTGAGGAGCTGAGTGGCATAAAGTGCATCTTAGGTGCATACAGTGGCAGTGAGGCACTAAACGTCGTCCTTCCAATAATTGTATTCCTCTAGCTTTCTCTCTGATTGGTCAGGCACCTCAGCACACCAGAGAGAGATGCCAGGGCATAAATCAGGAACACCTGACGACTCCACAGATGGGGAGGGCACTGCCTGGCAGGGAAGGCCTGACTGGAGTAGCTGGGACCCCAGGTGATTACCTAAGTAAGAGGTCAGTGGGAGTTTTGGGTGATTGGCCCCTCTGAAAATTAGGCCATAAAGGCTCAGCTCTAAAAGATCAGCACCATCAAGCCCCTGGGAGTGGTGGGTCCTCAGCACCAAACAGGATCTGGCCCTAATACAGTAGCTAGTAGGTAAACCAGGCTTCAGCACAGCTTTAGGTTTATCATCATCCACAACAGGATAAAGGATAGGCACTTTGTTATTTCATTTCCTTTTTTAAATGTTCTATGTCATAGTCAGAGAGTTTAAGGCCAGAAGAGACCACCAGGTCATCTGGTCTGACCGCCTGTCTATCACAGGTCACCAGCAACCACCCAGCACCTGCACACTAAACCCAACAGTCGGAATTAGACCAGAGCATCACAATCCTGTGCCAGTCCGAGAAGCACACAAAAGAATCATTTCAGGGGCAATTGCGACATTTGCCAGAGGACATGTTGTCTAAAGGTTTATGATCAGCACTCTCAATTATCTCATGGAGATTGATTTAAGCTTAGGAAGCGTTCAGTATAATGTCTGGGCCGGATCTTGCTCCCATGGAAACCAGTGGGAGTGTAGCTACTGACTACTGGGAGCACACGAGCAGATCCTATTCATTTTATTTCCTGTACTTTTATCACCCAGATGTACAGGAGTGCTAATGGCAAAATAAAACCAGGTGAAATGTAACGCACATCCCAATGATTTCAGAAGGACAGACTAAGATGTAGGGATAGCAGAACAGCGCTGGAAAGATCTGGGAGCCAAGTTACACAGTACATGATTTGTAAAGGTCTTAATAATAACAAGCCAGAACACCTGGATCGTTAAACGAAAAACATCAAAGTGGGATTGAGGCTCCTCAAGACCGCCAAGCTGGTTCATAGTAACTGAGAAAATCACCTTCAATCTAATTCTCCTGAAGGAATCAACTGGGATGAGGAGATGGAGAGCACCTCCCTTCCTGAGCCCTACTTGTACACTGCTATCTACATCTCCGGAGAGTGGCACAAAGTAAATACACTCCCCAACGTGAAGTCCACAGTGGTGGTGCTAGACTGAGCAAAGAGACCAGAGCCACTCTGACATCTCTGGATCATGAGCGTAAGGTTGGTGTGTAGCAGGCCAGATCAATTCCACAGTCTGATAATAGTGTATTATAAGAATTGTTAATTGTGACGTTTAAGCTTGAAAGACCACTAACGGGTTTAAAAATGTTACCCTGGTTTCTTGAACCATAATTCTTCCCTGCCCATGGCACTTGTAATACTGCACTTGTGAGATAAATATTTATTTCTTAAAATAATGTGTTGATTAATTGAAAATCATAAAAGTGCAAAGGTTTAACAGCATGGCCTTGAGACAGATCTAGTGTGTGCAAATTTCTGTGCAAGCTTCCACAAATCGCTCTGCCAAGTCCCCTCAGTCCTGATCTGCAGCATCCCAATTTCAGTCCTGGGACGTCTTGACTTCAGCAGCTCAGTTGTATAAATTATGTGGAGGTTTTGCCGGGTGTGCAGATGTTTATTAGAGTTTTTGATGACAGACCACCAAATGTATGGTCACTTGTCTAATCTAGAGTTGAACGCAGCTCTCTAGAGGTAAGGTGAGGTGCTAATTCACTAATTTACTGAGCACCAAGGCCTCAGTATTGAGACCACAGCCACAGAAATGGGTTGATTATTAATATAACTTGTGTCAGTTCCTAACCCGTTTGTAAGCTACTCTTCAGAAACTGTAAATCAGTTCTTTTAAGGCTGGTTGGCAATAACTTCTTTCCAAACTATACCCCGCAGCTTCCTGCCTGGTGTGGATGTCACTGGCGATGTCCATTTGACAATGCGTAGGCGTTTCCTAGGTGCTTGTGATGGAATCAGGGTCCTTGTCAGTATAGAGTGGGAATAGAGATGAATTAGATGTTAACATGAAAATAAATCCTAGAAAGAACCAACAGTCAGTGGCTGGCCTGAAGTATTTGCTGGGTTTGCCCTCCCGCTGGCCTACATTATGCTCATAATTTCAATTTACCAATATAAAAATTCTTGATCTTACATTGTGTCTGGAACACTCTTTGGACAAGTATTTTGCATCTGTCAACCATCTTCACAATATTGTCAGATCAATAACGCTACTTAGCAAGTTGCACACGGAGATATTAATCTATCTCATCCTTTTGTCACTTCTCCGACTGATTTTGTAACTCCTCATTTTCTAGTATTCCAGTCTACTCAATTAAAATATTGTATTTGGTACAGAAGCTGCTGATAGAGCTTTAACTGAACCTAGATTTCCTGATCATGTTGCAGTTTTATTTACTGGCTTCCAACAAGATTTCATTTTAATTTTATAATACTAACACTTTATATTTCTCTAGCCACTTTCACCAAAGTGCCTTACAAACATTACCAGAAGAAGAAGAAGATGTAAATCAGTTGTAAAGCATTTTCTATCCAAGGATCTTAAAGTGCTCCACTACTCAGTTAGGTTAATATCATTATCTGTATTTTACGGATGGTGAAACTGAGGCTCAAAGGGCCTTGTCTACACTGGCATTTTTTTCTGAAAAATGTCCCCAGTGTTGCTAACAATGTGCAGTGCATCACTACGAGTGGTGGCAGTTGTGAAAACCCTAGCGTAGATATGGTAATGGAGAATGCTAACATTGTGTTGTGTAGACCAGGTCTACGCAGGGTTAGATGACAAGGTGCTTTAAAAGCCAACGGCTGCCTGGAGTCCTGTTTACACTACGATTCCCTTCGTTGCTGCTGCCGGTGGAGTTGTCCCATTTTTAGCAAAGGTGGAAGTTTTTGTTTGTTTGTTTGTTTGTTTGTTTATTTGTTTAAAAGGCTAATGTGGGCTCAGCCAAAAAGATTAAATGAAAGCTGGGAACACCATGTACCCTAACTAATAAATTCTCATTATTTTACCTGTGCTTCTCCTATGTAATATTAAATGCTTCCCTTTCCCCAGCTGCAAACTATACACTATCATTAAAAGTGTTTACACAGGTTGTTTGTTTGTCACAAACTAATAAAATTCTATCACTAGGCATTGGCAGACCTAGTCCCTTCTGGCAACCTATGATCATCCTGGAACCCTTTTCATAGTAAAAAATTCCCACCCGTGTAACTAAAAAATGGATCTAGTTACACCAGTGTAAACTCTTACTATAGATGCACTTTAACTGATTTATGCTGCACTTAAACTGATTTAGCTTAAAGCATAAATGGGTTGAATTGCTATTTAAACCAATTTCAGTATATATACATTAGGGGTTTGCCCCCATGTAATCAGATTGATTTGAATGGGTTTAGTTACACCAGCACATTTTATAATATAATAATAGACTATGGCTCAGAGTGAGACCAAGAGAGATTTAAAAAACATGTTGGTCCTTGAGGGCCAAAGACTGCAAACATTGTTTCATGCAAGAAATCCATTGACTTCGGTAGGAATACTTGATTTACATGAATAATTCTTACTCACATGAAGAGAGGTTTGCAGGATCAGGCGGTATAGCAATAGAAATGTTCTTTTCTGGCGGTACCAGATTTAGAATTATAGAATCATAGAAATTTAGGGCTGGAAGAAACCTCAAGAGGTCTTCTAATACATCCCCTGCACGTAAGCAGGGTCTCTCCATCTTTCTCTGTGCTTTTCCATCTGAAAAAAACATCAGTTTTCTGTAAAGACAGATATAGATAGACCAGGACACCTCTGCCCAAGGGAAACTAGCTAAGCTGATATTTGATATAAGAACTCAGTCTGAAGAGGGAGGAGGGAGAAGTGATGGATGGTTTGTAAGGAATTACTTGACTTGGGCCTGTAACAGAAGCTCTTCAGATTTTCCCCGAGATCTCGTCACAGACAGGAATGTCCTTTGAATTCCCACCTTTTCCCATTTCCTGCAGATGGAATAATTTTGTATAGAAAGAAAGAAAGAAAGAAAGAAAGAAAGAAAGAAAGAAAGAAAGAAAGAAAAAGAAAAAGAAAGTGTTTGACATTCTGTCTCTTTTCTAAGACTCTCCTGTCTTGGAAACAAGTTCCTGAATTTTTCCATATTATTGCATTACCTGCAATCTTAGTTCAGTGTGAGTAATTCACCTCCCTGCAGGAAGAGTTTAACAGGCATGACAGCAAAAGCTCACCAATTCAATAAGATAGAGATTATTACAGAAACAAACCACTCTTGTTCGCTCACTCTTTCCTCAAGAATGAATGGTCAAAGTTGGATGAACTTGACCAACACAAACCTAGTCTGAGCTCCCACACTGTTCTCCTGGTTCCCATCTAGACAACTGAATCTCCTTGTCTCTACTATGTCACCTTATGACAGCAATAGTGTCCACTCTGTGGCCAAAGTGTAGGGGGAGCACAAACGTCCTGGAGATTTCATTTTCATTATTTCCTCAAATAATCAAATACAGTCTATCACAGTCTCAGCCACTTCTGCTCAAAGACACATTCAGAGCTTTCTATCTAACACTTAGTTCTAATACATCAATTGTGATCTCCAGATCATAGAGGGGTGGCAGATCTCATCCCCATTTTACAGATGGACAAACTGAAGCACAGAACGGCAACTTGACCTGCATGAGGTTCCACACCAAGTAAGTGGCAGAGCTAAGAATGGAACTGAAGTTTCCCAACTCCTCTTCCCACGCTGCAGTTGCCTCACCACACACTATCAGACAGGTCTTAACCAAAACTCAACTCTAAACAACCAAATCTGGAAACATATTTTGCAGCTTAATCTCGTGGAGGACAGGTCCATCAATGGTCCAAGATGGTCAAGGATGCAACCCCATGCTCTGGGTGTTCCTAGGCATCTGACTGCCAGATGCTGGGACTGGACGACAAGGGATGGGTCACTCAATAATTGCTCTGTTCTGTTCATTCCCTCTGAGCCATCTGGTGTTGGCTACTGTCAGAAGACAGGATACTGGACTAGATGGGCCATTGGTCTAACACAGCATGGCCATTCTTATGTTCTTATTTAGAAACTATATACAGGTATATATGTCTAGTTGTGTATTTACATGATACACACATTCACATACATGAATATGAATGTATGTATAATGGATATACATAAAAATAACAGATATGTGGTGGTTATATCTCTACGGTCATACGTGGAAGCATGTACTCATTTTTCTAGGAATTACATTTGCCCTGGCCTTTTGACTCTCTTACCTGCTTTCTGCCCGCTATTCCCTCTTGGCCAGGATTACTTCCCAGTTCTAAAGCTCTGAACAGTTTTAAGATGGATGCTGTTTGTTATCCTTGTTATTTTCGACATCCTCGCTTTCTCCTTTCCTCAAAGTCTGGAATTTCGCCCATGAAATTGCATGATGCTAACGTGTTGGACGGCAGTATTCAGTCCAGTGGCCTGTTTCAGATGAATATCGCATGAACACTCAGATCCAGGCATACGAGCTTTAGACCATTGGAAAAGAGCTGGGAATTCCACCCTCACCAAGGGTGCAAAGCGTTTATCTCTAATCTTGGTTGGACACAAGTCATCGCACCATAAAATGATGACAGTGTTGTGGACAGAAAGCTTTTTTAGATCTTTCTAAAATGTATTATTTTCTCTCCCTCTAAAGCCCCACAGTAACTAAGCTGCATGCCTTGACAAGAAGAAGGATATGAAATCATGGTCCAATCTGACAAAATGTAAAACTCTCAAACATTTCTCCGATGTTTTTTTCTGTAAAATATGAGGCACAAACAAGATCCTGGAGGACTGTGTAGCATCACGGTGTTACAGGCATTTGCTTAGGGAAACGTGCACATTTCACTGGTGAATTCTCTACTTGTAATATGGCTATCCTAAAGAATAACAACGCGTACCACACCAGTACAACCTGCCTGTGTATATCTCTAAAAGTACAGCTGAGGCATCTGAGAGAAAACCTGTGTTTCAAAGGGGAATCCAGATTTCAGAGGTTATCAGTCACTATGAAAATGTCCGCACAAAAATTCAGGCACAAACTTCTGATGAGCAGATGAGCCCACCAAACTCTCATCCCAATCTGCTACTGTCACTTCGGGGGCAAAAGAGGGCTAATGAAAGACACGGCTATAAATGCGGGTGAATACATTATACAGGAAGGATTGGGCGGTACAGTGGTTAAGACACAGTACACAGTGTAGGCTACAGACACCTAGAAACCAAGAGACACCAGGGATGTGTGTTCATTGTTTCACTGTCTAAAACCCGTCCAGGACTGGGCATTGCAGAGTCTGATTCAGCCCAACCGTTGGTTTTCCCCATCTTCAAAATGCAGAGAATTTGTACCCACTTCCGAGGGGCATGGGGAGCTCTGATGCACGGATGGTTGCGGCATGCCCCGCTGGAAGGCAGCAGCCGAGTGCCCAGTGTCATTGGTGATCGCGCACTAAGCGGCCGGGATAGAAGTAACCGGGTCTGCGGGGTCATTCCTGGCCGGTCACGGCCAGACCCCGACAGCGCTTAGTCTGCAGCTCTGGAGGGGTCAGCGTCACGGGACGGGACCGGGGAGACGTTGGTCCCCCCGGAGGCGCTGCAAACTCTTGGCTAGGAAGGGGCCGCAGTGTGGGAGAAGGGCTGGGGGGGGGGGCAGCAATAGTGGGAGGCTGGGGGGGGGGGGGGGGGGGGGGGGGGGTTGTGAGGCTCTCACCCGGGCTGCCTCGGGTGTTGCTCTTCCCTCTGGCCGCCTGCAGCTGCTCCCCGCCCGGGCGCACAGCCAGCCCCCACCGGTTACCCCGGGCCGCTTTCTGTGCCCGATCACCCCAGCCTGCGGGGATCTCCGCGCCCGCCTCCTGAGGCCCCGGGCTGCCGCCTCCGTTAGCTCCCGGCCGCGGGGGCAGCTCCGGGTCCCGATTCTCGGCGCTGGCCTGAGCCGGAGCAGCCGAGGGCTGCGTCGTCGTGTCCTGGGTAGCCTCGGGGCAGGGCGCAGCCGGGTGCAGGGGCCGGCCCGCCCGCTCGGCCCAGCCGGCCACGGGACCCGGGGGAAGGGGGGACAAAACACCCGGGGCAGGGAGCTCGGTCACAGGCACGCATCCATCCTCCGCTCCGGAGACGTGCCCGGCTGCCGGGTCTCTCACACACACACACTCACACACACACACACACACTCACTCACACACACACACACTCACACACACACTCACACACGCGTGTGCACAGGCTGCAAACAACCCCTGCCGCCCCGGGGGCCTCTTCCCCGAGCAATCCGGTTCAGCCCCACGCCGGTTCCCAGCCCGGATTCCTTCCCTGGCCCGTGGGGATCCAAACCCCGCTCCCGGCTCCGGGCGGGCCGGTCTGGTCACACGGCCCCGGTTCCCCGCAGCCCCGGCCGAGGCTGGGATACCTCGGGCAGAGCGGCGCGGTGGCTCCGAGCCGCGGGCATGTCTCCGGCTGGTTCCGCACAGCCGGGCCGCGGCCGCTGCGCTGTCTCCCGCTTCCAGAGCCGGGCGGCTCCGGCCGCGTTGGGCGCCCAGCTCGCGTTACTGCTGCATGCACACGGCAAGGGCTGGGCTGGGCTGGCCGGGAAGCCCCGGGCTGGGTGTTTTCTGTAGCCGAGAGGGGAAGGGGAAGCGGCGTGTGCCGAGGCCCGGCTCCCGGGTTCCCCGCAGCACGGCGTGTGTGCAACCCGCTCCGAGAGCCGCACGAAAAAGGCGCCTCCAAAGACCGAAAACGCGACGCGGGGCCAGATCCGATTCCGGGCCACGAAACCCGCCAGCGACCTAAACACACCCAGCCGCACCCCCGCTCAGACACCCCCGGGAGAGGCGCGCACCCCCAGATATCGCCCTTTCAAAGCAACCCCCGCTCGCCCGGATAACTAGGAGAACAAAGTGGCGGTGAAAAATGAAAGGAGTCCCAGGCAGGCCCGGGTTCAATGAAAGGCCGGTCCATACAGCCAGGCACTGCGGTGTATTGCCCTGAACGATGATCGCCGTCTTTTACCCTCCACTTACCTATAATGGGTTTAACATTCTCGAGACCCAGCTGTGTTTCTTTCATTTCGGTGTAATAAAATACAAGTAAACCCTGAGCGACAGTGGGAAACTTTAACAAAAATTAGCTTGAAAGTATGGAACTTCTGGGAAGGAATAATAATAATAAGAAGAAGAAGAAGAAGAAGAAGAAGAAATCCATTGTCAGCGTGCAAAATCCTCGCTGGTTTTTGCTGTAAAATTTGGTGCAAACAGTTGTGAGTTTTATCGTTTTTATTTAGCTTCTAAACCACCGTTTGAGATGTATTAAAATTTTAAAACTTTAGCTTTAAAATGTGCATTTGATTGGTAATTGTTTCTGGTAAAATAGGCACGTTATTTGGTGTCATATTATCTGTGTGTGTGTGTGTGTATACATGTATATCAAAATCTGTTTTGCAGCAAAGGAAAACTGCGGGAGATTCGGATTGAATGAAGTGACTCTGCAAATTGCGCTCTCCGATTTTTTAATAGTTTGACTTCTACCCTAAGAACGATTTTAAAATCTGGTCCTGATTTGCTTTGCTTTGCTTTATGAAAAAGGCTCGATTTGCCTCCCGACGTCTCAGAGGCTCGCAGTTGTGCTTACCCGCTCTCCACGACGGCGCTTTGGGGTGCCCCTCTTTATTCCGAATTCATGCAGAAATGGCCACGTTACGCGGTCTTTAAAAACGCGTGTGACCTCCAATAAAGGGTATTAACTGGAAATTAATGCCAAAAAAAAAATCCTGAAAGCGCGCAGATCTGACAGATTATGGGGGAAGGAGTTTGTTTGTTTCATTTTCCTGAGGAATAATTTGTAAACTGGATTCACTTCTTTTTTTATTCTTGTCTTTTATTCTTGTCTCATTGCTGGGGCGCGTTTTCTCCAGCTGGAATTCCCTAACCGTAAAACGTTACCCAGGTCTCTTTGGGTTACAGAGGGAGAAGAAATGGCTGTTGTTGCAATTCGGATTACTATTATTAATCATTTTAAAAATTCCTTGGGAGCTGGGGGAGGGAGCAAAGGTCTCTAGAATTTTCTATATTTCCCACCTTCCTTTTTCAAACTTCCTTTGACAATTGGAACCGTTTGATCCGTGACTTTCCGCCCGACTCTCCTCCTGGATGTGAGAAAGGCGGTCTGTATGGAATCGTGCAGAAATTGTACACGCACCAAAATTACGGGTTGGCTTCCCAAAGTCCCGTGGATCTGAGTACGGGAGGCACTGATTTTTTTTTCAGCGATGAACAGAAAACTCGACCCGTTCCCCACAGACACAGAAAGTCACTTGGAAATGACAGAGAATTTCCTTGCGCCCGTAACGGTAACAATCACCGCAGTCAGAACGGCTGGAATCACAGCTCAAGAGACGACGTAGCCGCAGAGGGCCGAAGGCGACTGAACTCATAGGAGGGTTTTCATCCGGTAAAAGGACGAGTCTGCACCCCACGCCTATCCCCGCAGCCCGGCTGTGAGCTCCGTGCGCCCCGCCGGCATTCACAGCACACGGGATATTTGCTTTGCCAAATGGGAAGTAGGCAGGAGTCAAATCACCCGGGATTTGCCGCTGAATTTTTAACTCGCGGGCAAATCTCAAATTAAGTCACTCTCTCCTCTCTAGATATATTTAAAAAACCTAAAACTGGCCGGGAATTGTTCGTGCCCTTCGCCTAAGCGGTCTGCTTTCCAAACCGGTCCCGGAGGGCAGGCGGGCAGCCCTCAATGGCGGGGTGCAAGTCTTCGCTTTGCAAGGACGCCGCGTTTGCACGCACCGCTCTCACTTCGTTTCACTTCCCGGGCTGCCAGGCTCCGGGCGCTAGCCGGGAGCTGATTCCCCCCGGCCGCCCAGCGCAGGGCAGGGCAGAGCAGAGCTGCCCGGGAAAGGCACGGCCAGTCCCGCTCCGAGGCGCACGGCAGCGCCTGGCCCGGGGAAGGGGGCTAGCTCGGTCCGACCCCTCGGCGGGCTGCGACGGGCCTGCCACCCCACCGCCCCCGCCTCGACACTTAGTTGCACCTCGCCCCCGTGGGCCTCCCCGGGGTCGGGGCCCGGCTCTCCGGCGAGACTCCGGGCGGGTGCACGGCGCTGCCCGGGTTGGCATTTGACCCCGGCCCGCGGCTCGCCAGCTTGTCGTGCTCAGTCACCGCTCAGCCGGGCCGGCTGCAGCTTTCCCCCTGCTGCCGACAGCGGCTCGCCGCCCGCGGGCTGGGAGCTCGCCTCCCCCCCCCGGAGGAAACCCCGGCGCCCGCGGGAGCAAAGCGGGGGAAGGGGCAGAGCGCGCCGGGGAGCAGAGCGCGCTCGCCCCGCGGCATCACCCCCCAGCCCCGCCCGGGAGCCGCTCGGCCAGGGCTCGGTTCTCCAGCCGGGCAGGACGCGGGCAACCCGCGGGTCCCCAGCGAGCCAGCGCAGAGCCGTGCCCAGCGCGCCGGCGGCCGCAGAGCGGGGTCGGGGGGGAGGAAGGCGGGTCACTCACCGAGGTGGAGGTCCAGGCACTGGGTCGGGTCTTCGTGCTCCCCCAGCGGGCCGGCCGGGCTGAGGCTCTCCACGGACAAATCCAGCCCCTTCTCCTCCCAGTCGCGCAGTTTCCTCTTTTTATTCGTCCCGATCAAGGCTTCCACCGAGAAGGCGTGAGCCCGGGAGCTGAGCGCCACGGCGCATCTCCGCCGCTCGCTCATCGTCTCCCCCCAGCCCGGCGCCGCGCCCGGGGGCCCAGGAAGGCAGAGGCCGAGCCCGTCGCCTCTCTCCCCAGCGGCGCCCCCAGACGAGCCCTGCGTCCTCTGGAGGGCTACATGGGGCGGCGGGCCGTGCAGGAGCCGGGCCGGGCGGTGCGGGCAGCCCAGGTGCTCGGCGCTGGCTCAGAGGCGCTGCCGGCTGGATTTCATCTTCTGGTGTTTTTTCCCCCCTCTCTGCCTCTTTCCTTCTGCCTCCCTCTGATTGAGCCAAACTTCTGGGCAATTTTTTTCCCCCCCAAGAGTCAGGCAGGCTGCTCGCGCCTGTCAAAAGAAGAGGGGGGGAAAAAAAGTCCCCGGCCAATAGGAGGCAGGGAAGGAGAGAAACCCAAAAGCCGCGGCCCAATGAGGAGCGGAGAGAGGCTCGGGCTGAGGGTTTGGCCGGCTGGGTCCTGGCGGACCGGCCGCAATTAACTCTTTGCAGAGCGGAGCCGAGCCGGCGAAACTCCAGCTCGGAGCGCAGCGAGGTACCAGCTCCAAGGCTTCGCCAGCCCCCTGCGCACCCGCTCGCCGGGAGTGACTCCGGCCCGCGGAGCAACCAGCGAAGTATTTGGAGGGGCCTTAAACCTGGGACCTGAAGATGAGGGGCCCTGGGCAGGACGTCCTCAAAGGCCGGGCTCTTGTCTCGGGTGCCGGTGTCTTGGTGGTTTCCCATTCACAAGCAGCGGCCGGGCGTTGGACCCGTTTCCCCTCCGACTGATCCGCTCTCGAAGTGATTTGAGACCACTCGGGCCGCGAAGTCGGGGGTCCACGCGACTGCGCCATTTTGCCCTAGCTTTAAATAGATTTAAACATCTGCTGCCGCTGGAAATATTTGGATTTTCCATGTTCTTTTGCTAGCGTGTGAGGTTATCCTGCGAGAGGAAACCACCGCTGGCCCAGGCACTTCTCTGGGTACTGAGTCAAACACTGGATTCTGGATGTTAAGACAGCAGCATTTGAGATGTATATACACAGAAATAAACAATATTATAGATCTGTATATAATATAATATAATATATATATAATACAGATCTATAACACAATATAAAATACAGATATATAACTATAACACAATATATCATATATATAACGCAATATATAACACAATATTATATATCTATATAACCCTACAGCTAGTGAGTTCGTAGTCAAAAGAAAACCAGCTCTATTTATCAAGAAAAAACTCTTTGTATGTTTCCACTAACGTATCTGAGCAAGGAACATTTTCATAGACAGACAGACAGACAGACAGACAAGACAGACAAAACGTTAAACATTTTATGAAGTAAATAATAAAGGAAACATGGAAACTCCATCAACACAAAAATACTAAATTAGCAAGCTGAACAATATAATTTGCTTTTCAGCATCAAACGCATTAGGAGGCAAATGTAAGAGACATTTTAAAGTCGGTACCGGCTTGTTTTATTTGCATGTATGTGTTTCCTGGTAACCGAAGAGGGGGCAGGGGCACGGCTGGCCTGGAGTTGTTTTCAGACTACGGGGAAGGTCTGGGTGCGCGTAGCACAACTTTCAATCGGCGTTTGCGAGGGATGCGCCATGCGCCCTCCCGGAGACGTGGGCAGAAATGAAAACGTTGGGGGCAGCCCTGGCTGAGTTGCTCGCCCTGGACACACACACACACACACACACACACACCATGGTGTGTGTGTGTGTGTGTGTGTGGTATCAGAACGGCTTTCCCAGCTCGCTTCCTGTAGGCCTCGGGCAACGTTCAAACAATAACCTCTGCGCGGAGCAGGTTTTTAGATACAAGTCGAGGGAGGTGCGATTTCAACAGCTAAGTGACACGGGGCCGCTCAGTGCAATGGTCCTGGGCGGGACGTGGCCTGCTCGGAATTGTTTGTCTCCAAATATATGGCTTTTGACAGCTCACGTCCACACGGGCCGGGACCTCGGGCTCGCCAGCAGCGATAAAGTGGGGGGCGCCGGGGTGCGCGTGTTCTCGCCTTTCCCTGGATCCTTATGCCAACCGGGGCTTCACACAGTCCCAGCTAGCTCTTGTTCCAAAGAGGCCAGTGGGAAGGGAAGATCTGAGGGGACTCTATTTAATACTAATGAATAGCTACCTTCGTAGGGAACTGGAGCGATCAGACTTCTTGAAATACGCCTGGTCTCCAGGAATTTTCTCTCTCCAGCTAATGGAGAAGAAATGTCCTGGGAACCGATCGCCTGAGTTCTGAACGCCTGGTCGCGTTCTTCGGCGAGATGGAGACCCCCCCCCCCCGGACCATTTCACAGGAGTGTCGCTAGCCAGGAGGTAGATTTGAGGGAAGGCTCAAGAAAACACAGACTCCCCGGTGAAGTTTAGCAAAAACGGAATCGTGTTTGAAAAGCAGGATACTGCAATCAAACGCTGGGCTTGTGTTCCCTACAGACACGTTTCCCAGCCGTAAACAAAAGTGTTGGTCTAGCGGACGGACAATAGTTTTAAAATTATCGATCCATTTTCATTCTGATTTTAAGACGTATCGATTATTGTGTGTGTTTGTTTGTTTCTCTGCAACGTGCCGTGCAACCTTTCCTTTCAAAGGTGCTGGTACAAGAACAAGTTTATTTAATACAATTTACAAACCCCCGAGCATATATACAAGACAGCCCATAATTACCCGTTAATTAGAGATCCAAAGAGCCACAAAGTTTGTCCAGAATTGAGAAGGAGCAAGATTTTCAGATACTACATTTCGTTTAGTGAAGTTCTTGGGAAATTTGGACACAATCAGGACATATTAAAATTCAGGCTGTGTTTTACATTTCTCAGTTTGAAGATGCAGAAAGAGGTCACGATTCCCTGGTATCACGGTGAGCTGTAGATTTTACCTACGTGATACAAATTCGTACTTCTACTGAACGGCGAAAATGTGTCAAAAGTTGTGATCAACAAAACCCAACCTGTTAGCGGCTGCTCGTCGACTTTAAAAAAAGACCAGAACAGAAAGAAAGAAAGAACGAAAGAACGAAAGGAAGGAAGGAAGAAAGGCCTCTGTTCTCTGAAATGTAGCCACCGTTAAAACAAACACTGTCCTCTTGCAAAGATTTCTTCTTGCGTGTTAATAACGCGGGTCCTCGCTAATGAGAAGCAAACATAACGTGAAAATCTCCACTCATTCTTAAAAGGCTAGGGCCAAATCCTGGTGCCTTATTCACACCACGACGAAGTCAAGGAGTCAAACTCAGTGGAGTTGCACCAGGAATTAATATGGCCCAGTGGAGTTCTGCTCGGGTGAACTAAAAGAGCAGTATTTGGGACCAGTCTCTTGGTTACAGCTGTGTAAATCTGGAGTCACTCCGCTGAAGTCGGTTTGGAGTGACTCCGGATTTACCCCAGGAACCGATGTCAGAATTTGACCTTCCGTCATTAAAAAATAATGTATCTATCTCTTAGGAAAACCCTGATCCTTATTCAAGGCGAATAGCCCTGACGTGCCGGAGCAGTCCCATTGTCACGGAAACCGCTCCGCCGAAGAAAGACCTGAGGTGGCAGGGTCGGGCCCTAGGGTTTAGAAAGGAATCAGCTTCCCAGTTGTCGCCGTGCAAGCCTGAATATACTTGTTTATACATGGCAATAGGAATCCAAGAACTACATGGGGGTGCCCGCTGCGGGGTGGGGGAGCTGCGCAGATGTGCTGCTCTCAGAGGCGGAAAGGAGCCGGTTTCAGCTCCAAACGAGAAACGTGAACTGGACTCCTCCTGCCAGCCCTAGCCCGGGGATTTCTGGAGCTAGTCATTGAAAACAAGGTTAAAGCGAGTCAGCGGGTGTGGGCCGAAGGCTGCCTTATAATGTGAGCGAATGATTTACGTGGCTTTAATTCCATTTAGATTGTCTTTAAAACGGATCGGAGTATGTTTAAACCGGCGCTAGTTTAAGAGGCGCGATTAATTTCAGAAGAATTGCAGTTTGCCCTGGGAATGTCCAGAGAGGTGATTTTCCTGTTCTGTGCAGGCCCATTGATTGTGCCCGTAAAAAAATACGCCTGCAATTGCTTTTTATGGTCTGCACAAACGGTATTGTTATTTATGATGAACTAATTCCTTATTAGAACCCGCCCGCCTTTTACACCCGACTTCTCCCGGGTCGGAGTCAGGCTCGGGGCAGCGAAGCAGGGCGAACCATTTACAGGCTCGAGCGTTTTTAAGTGGGCTTTGTTTGTTTTTTGCAGAATAAAAAATCTCTATGAGTGTTTTAACCAAACACCCATGCCAGCCTCTTAAACCGGCCAGATGTTTGCCATAAACTGGCAGGTTTTGCCTCTGGGACTCGAAATAAAATTTAACTACTTTCACCCTGTAATTATTCTCTTAGCTCTCCCTCCATAAATTTATCTGCTTTCTATCAGGAGAGAGAGGGGGAAAAAAACCCGGTTATACACTTACACTATAAAACCAGCCCCCACTTTCCCTCCATTCCCAGGAGTTCTGCCCTGTGTGCTCCGGGCCCGGCGGTGCAGCGCCGCACACTGTGTCCTGCTCGGTATCGGCCTTTCTTTTGTTTTCGGGGCGAAAACTAAAAACCCGCAAAGCAACGCTCACCCAGGAGATTTCCTTCCGCAAATGCCTCCCTGCCCCGGCCACAGGCCTCCGGGCCGTAGTGCTTTAGGAGCGGACACCCTTCTGGGGTTAAAATCGCCCCTGACCTGCCCCCAGCTCCGGGCGTCGCTGCCTCCCGGTCAGTTCATACCCAACCCGCTCCCCGTAAGCGTCCAGACGAGCTTTGCAAAGACCCCGCTTTGCAGACGACGCCCGGCTGGACAAGGAAGGGGTTAACAGCCCCGCCTGTGGCTGGATCTCACGGTCACCCGGGGCAGCGAGCGGCTCTCTTTCCCTGGTAAATCTAAAACTGCCCGGCCCCGGCTCTCACGCACCGTGTCTGCGGCGTTATAAATCTCTTTGCACAGAGTCACGCAGCCGCGTCCACACGCTGCTTTGCACATTTTCTGCACCTGATCTTCGCAGCCCAGTCCTACACAAACAGCTCGCACACAAACACACGTCGGTATACACAACCCCCCCAGGCACACACACATAGGGATGTCTGGCCCGGCGGCTCTTCGGTGGCCTGGCTTTCTTTGGAAACTCGCTGCCTGCTTCTGCGGCGGGCTCTGGTGACAGGTGAGCCCGTGCGGCCGCTGGGCTGCCTCGGCACAGAAAGGGAACTCGCCGAGCACTGCAGGGGCTGGTTACAGCGCTCGCGGGTGCTAAAGCGGCCAGTCCGAAAGCGATACGGGTGCCAAAGTCTGGCCAGGGGGTCTCGGCTTCTCTGGACCCGCGGGCAGGCCCAGGAGGAAGAGAAGTGTCTAATCCGCAGTTTCAGTTACCCTGCCCGCAGCTCACGGGCTTGCTTGTCTGACAATTGCCGACACACCGGAGCCCAGGCTGGAAAGGAAGCGAACGCGGGGCGTTGCGTTCTTCGGACAGTATCTGCGGTTGTTTTTATGTTTACATGGGGGGCTCCTACCTCATCCGCCGCGCTCCTGGGTGGCAGGTGTGTTTGTGTTTCCACGGAGAGGAGAGATGGTAGCATGCATTTTGAGAAACCTCAGCTGTCGTTTTCTACATAAACTTCAGAAGAAAAGAGGCAAGACGATGAAGAAAAAGGGGAAGGTGGAAGCCTGGAAGGATCAGGATAAATTCAGAGCAGAAGCGAGGTACAAGTAGGTTTACACCTGGCAGACCGTTAAACCGGAGCTATAGCTTACGTCGGGTCTGTTCTGACAGCAATAGCAGGAGTACGTGTGTGTGTGTGTATGTGTGTATAGGGGTGCATGTGAATATTTATTTCTGCGGTCGGTTTTTTAAACATACATAATAATCAAGTCACAAAACGAACTGGAGGGTTGGGGGACAGACGCAGTTTGCTCGCTCCTGTGTGTAAACAGAATATTTTCAGTACCTAACAGACAACATAAAATAGTGTAATCGTTATCGCGGTGGCCGCATCACTTCAATGGCGCTGAGGCTGCCCTGGCTCGATGGCAATTGGGATAAAACGATTTTCACTAAAACAATCCGAGATTTTGTGGCTCGGGGGCGGTTGTTTTTTGGATAAAATGTGACAACTCCGGAGCAATAGCGCGTTGCTGGAAGCAAGACGTTAAACGGGTTTGAATAAAGGCAGTTTCTGTACGTCCGATAAACCATAACAACGGTGCGAGGGGGTTACACTGGCTGAGTCAGTGGGTGAAACCTGCGCTCCGAGAACCCGGGAACCCGAGGGAAATGGCCCGTGTCTGTGCAGACGGCTGAACCTTCTCTGCGATCTTTTCACCCCGTAGCAGACCCACGAAGCGCACAAACAAAAGCCTGTCGCTTTCTGGCGGGCAAGCTACATTTACACGCCTCAAGACATAGTTTGCTCGGGTGCTCCTGTTCTAAATCCCGAGCTCCTTTGCTCAGTCCTTAGACAAACGCCCGCTGACCGCACCCGGGAAGCGAGCTCTGCGGGGTTCGACTTGCAATTCGGAAACGGCAACGCGGAGCAAAGTCGGAAACCGGTTCGAATCCGCCCCGCTGTGCGTTTGTCTGTTTGTTTGTTTGGGGGTTTAAACGTCTTGCGGGGTGACCGTGTCCGCGTGGACGTGCTCCCCTCCTGTGGAACAAGCAGGTTTTCCTTTCTGCGTAAAACGTGTCTGCTGCTCCCCCCCCGCATCCTCACATAGCCCCTGCAACCGAGAGCGATTCGCAGCGCCTTCCTCGGCCGGAGGGAGCCCAGCCCAGGACACAGCCCCGAAAACCGGGCGCCACAGCGAAGCAAGGCCGTGTTTGCTGGCCAAGGACCGGGCCTCCTGCCGGGACAGGCTACCGCTGGCGCGGGACACAAAAGCACTGTCATTGCCCCCCCCGGCACGACTCCGGATTCGGGACCTGTTGGGGGCGGGGGGAATTGAAGGAGGACGAGGCCTTTTGATCTGATCTGTCCCAAAGCGGCGTGAGAAGGGCGGGCGAGCGGCTGTCTGCTGTTCAGGGGATCGGGGCCGGCTGGCTAACGGGGGATCCCTTCCCGTGGTGGAGGAGAGCGGGGCAGGGACCCCTCGGGCCCGTCTTACAGGCCGAGAAAGCGGCGGGCTCCGCAGACCCGGATTTCAGAGGCAGGAGAGGAGACGCGGCTGCGGGGAACCAGCTTTAGGAGTGTGAGAGCCATTGAGGACAAGAGAAGAACAAGGCAAATCGCGGGCCTCCGAAGGGAGCCGAGCCGAGCCGAGCCGATCCGCGTCCCCCCTTCGCCCGCGCGGGGCAGGGGCCGCTTTGCAAACTCGGCTCTCCCGCGGCAGAGCCGGCAGCTGCTCGCTGTAGAGGGGGGTGGTTTCCCATCAAGTGCTGCGGCTCACACACACACACAGACACACACACAGACAGACACACAACGGCTCTCACATGACCTCAGACAACCGGCCATTGTTACCCAAGCAGGCTCCAGGCCGGACTAGCACTACTTCCCCTCCAGGCCGCTTTCCCAGGGTATAAAGTCGAAGGTGGCCGGGCATTTCAGTGCGCGCTCCAACAAGAAATACGAGGGGGGGGGGTGTTTTAGGGGGGGGTTTTCTGGGGGGGGGGGGAAGCTCTTGCGAACCAAAAATGGAGTCTGGAAAGATCTGTGCACTGCCCTCCCCCCATGATGTGCTGTGGTGTAAACGTTCCCGCAGCGGGTCTGGTCCCGAAGCGTAGCAGACGTCACCGGCACCGTTCAGACAGGGAAAGGCTGCAGGAGTTAGCCACTAGAACAACCTTTTCTGTGCGGTTCTCTTATGCTGCTCTGTATTCCGAGTTATTGCAAACCCTGCCGTTTACACAAGAGAAATGATTGGAGAAACAGCATGGACGTTCCCGTGAGCTAAATCCGACTCCAGCATTTATAAAACGGCCGCGACTGATTTCGATCGGCCGGCCACGCCAATAAAATAATAATAATAATGATAATAATAATAATGAATGATCATTAATAAGCTGTTGTGCTTTTTGAAGAGAGCCGATGAAATGTCAGGAACATTCACCTCCCATTTGGCCCCTCTGGCTGTCTCTAAGGTCCCTCTCCCGATTTCTAGGCCTGGGTTTGTTTATAAAATGGACTGAAGAGTTCCTCTGGACACACCTGGTCACTTCAATCACTTGCTAGTGTGTGCGCGGGTTTCACCCTCCCTGGCTGGGTGCCTAAAACCTTCTAAAGAAGAGACTAGCGCCAATGGCTCACCCACCTCCTGAGACAGACTTTCCGGGGACTCCTGGACACACATTTCTTCAACTCTCTGCCCGTGTGCACGTGTTACAAGTCCCAGCCCCGCTCGGCGAGAGGAACCGGCGCCGGCTGACTCGCTTCTCGGGTTATTTCACCTGCTCTGCTCCACAAGGAGACTCTGCGCCCAGAGGTTTATCCTGAGCACTAAGGAAGACGAAGTCCTTGGCCTTCGTGCAGACGCAGACCCCAGACACAGGAAGCCTGCGCGGCCCGTGTAGACGGGATTTTGTACCGCACCAGTAGTTTCGTGTCTGGGCGCCTCTCTGCTCTGTGCGGCCCGGCCCCGGAGCAGGGAAGGGTGTGAGAGCAGAGCTGTGCCCGGGGTCGGGGCAGAAAGCTGGTGTCAGCTCAGAGCTGAGCCGAGCTCGGGAGCAGCGGGCAGCCTGACACGGGAACCCCGACCCGACAGGGCAGGACTGCGGGGCAGGAAGCCCGACGCCGGCCTGGGGACAATTGGAAAGGGAGACAGCGGCTTCACGGCCCGTCACGGTGCGTGCCCCGGAGCCGAGCGCTGTAAACCGGTGCCGCACACGAGCGCCTCCCGCTCGCACAGCTACAGGGGCAGGAACTCGCCCAGAGGCGGGAGATGTCGCAGCCCCAGGCTGCGGGCACCGGGCCGGCTCCCCTGGCACTAGCGGGGCGTACCCCCGCAGCCGGGGCGTCCAGGACCCAGGAGGAGACGGGCTGTGTGCACGCAGCCCTGCCCCTGACAGTCCGCTTTACTGCCCCGCAAGCCACCGGGGAGAGAAAGGAAAATAAGACCCCGCAGAGTCCGAGCCACCCTCACTTGATCTCAGAAACGTGCCTGATCCCCCAGCCAGAGCCGGGCGGAGGGGAGGAGAGGGCTTCTCCTCCGGTGTAGACAGCGCTGCAGGCTGGGCAGCCCTTGGCGAGGGAGATCGGGCCTGTGTGGGCGGCAGCGGGGTCTTTCTGCGTGCAGGACTAGCGGCTCTGTGGCCTGGTGCGGGGCGGAGAGCTAAAGAAGGGTTCCCAACAACCCGCAACACAGCGTGCGCCGGGCGCCCCTGCCTCATTCCTTGTGGACAGGCGGCGCTTGGCGGAGACAGGGCCCGAGGCAGGGGCGATCAAAGGGCTGGTGAGCTGGGTTTGGTGTGTCTGCTCGCCCTCGCCTCGCCTCGCTCGCCTCTGATCCGTGCACCCGGCACGCTGGGCCCCGCGTTCAGATGGCCTCTCCACACCGGGGAAAACCTCGCCATCTGTGCAGACCCAGGCCTGGTGTTTCCAGTGCAATGGCCAAGTGAGAATCGTTTGTTACACGGACTCACACGCGAAGCTGCCTTCTGCACAGACGAAGCCCGTTGCTAACCCGCCGCAGCGACTCTGCCGCGCTGCACCCGTTGCTGCTCGGCCGGTGTGACGTATCTGGAGCCGGATCCGGAGTGACTCCGGATTGCAGCGCAATGTTGGCAAACACGCCGCGTCTCTTCCCCGCGGCTGGTTGAACGTCCCTTGCGGACGCTCCCGACGCGCACAATCCATCCCAAGTGCATCTCAAGCCATTTCCCTGTTGCTCCGCGTTTCTTTGATGTGGGCAGCGGGCACCAAATGCGGGTGTCGCCCTAATAACTTTTTTCCCCTCTCCCCTTTTGACGGAGCCTGGCTCCTTTTCTTCTTCTCCACCACTCCATTCTGCGATCCACCCATTTGTCTCGCAGACACGCAGGCGGACTCCCCCGGTTGCCATTGAAGCCTGGGCCGAGTCGATTTGCGAGCTGAGGGAAATGTCAGCCCCGTCTCTGCCGGGAAGATTTGGGGAATGACGCGGGCGCTAAACCACACGGCGGCACGCCAGGGTGCGTGTGTGCGGAGAAACGCGTCTCTGTGTGCGCCGGACACTGACACGTTAGTTCTGCGCGGCTGTGCTCTGCACGCGTGCACACAGTCCCGGGCCAGGGTCTAGTCCGGCCCGACAGCAGTTTGGTTGGTTGGTTTGTGGTTTACAGCTGGTTAATGCACTACACCTGGGCCCGATTCTGCAAAGCCTTTGAAAGGGGAGAAGTCACTTTGAAATCATTGGTAAGGACTAATCAGGAGTGAGGACTACTCGTGTGAACAGGGGGCTGGCAGTATCGGGCTCTCAATTCGTATTAACCTGGCAATACGCCATATAACACACAGACACCAGAACCCGGTTTATACTTCCACTGTTTGTTGCTCAGTTAATGTATCCTTTTCTGTGGATGTTTTCACCCGGGAATTTGTATTTCATCTCATTAATGAACGGGTGCGCTTTGCTCGGTGGACTGGAAGCAATTGTACTCGTTTCGTTCCATTTCTTTGTTAGGGGAATCGCTCTTCCGGAATAACTGCACGTGTGCACACTCCTGTTCCGGAATGAGAGCGCCTTGTGGCGTTTACATTCAATCCACTTCCACTGTGACAGTGACAGAGTTCAGTCGCTGGGAAATAAGGAGATGTGTATCCCATGAACTCTGAGCCCTCTAGGCCCGAGGAGTAGACGGCTGTTGTGAAGCAAAGCTCTGATCCTTTCCCCCCCTTAAATCTCCTGGGCCCTGGGCCTTGGCTGCTGCGTCTCGACTTCGGGATTTGCTTCCCTCTCCCAAGGAGCAGCGAGCGGGTTGTTTGCAGCTCCACCCGCTGGCAGGGGCAGAGCAGAGGGCCACGGAGCCCCGGCTCAGGGCCCGCCGCGAGTGGCTTATGGGGCCCCGGAGCACGGCGCTGTATACCCAGCAGCGCAGCGCCGGATCCCCTGCCCGCCACGCGACAGGCCTCGTGGAGGGGGCCCCGGCGGGGTTCCCTGCCTCGCAGCCCGGCTCCCAGCCAGCCCAGCCCGCCGGCTGCGGAGCGTGGCCGGCGCGGGTGACGTATCTGGAGCCGGATCCGGAGTGACGAAGGAAGCCTCAGGAAACGGAGGGCAAGCGGAGCGCTTGGCCCTTCTGGCGCGGGGCAGGCGGGATGCAAGCGGCCCCGGCTCTGCGGCTCTTGCCCTGCTCCGCAGGCGAGCTGGGCGGATTGCGTTCACACCTCCGGACGCGAGACAAACTCGCACCGCTGGTCTGGGTTCAGGCCGCCCTTCCTGGCCGGGGGAGCGGCTAAGGAAAGCCGGAGCGGTGCTGACATGTCCCGAAAGCCCATCTCCCGTCCTCCCGGGAAGGGCGTGGGCCCCGTGCATATGGCTTTCCCGTCTCTACGCTGTCTGGCCCTGGGCCTCCGGCTCTCTGACACCCGCACGTTGGGTTTTCGGCAGGCTCCCCCCCGCCCAGTGTAAACGATCCCAGGCAGTTTACAACCCCCAGGTGCGAGTCTCCTCTCGGGCACCTTGCCCTGCCCCCAGCCCTCCAGAGAGACACTTCCAGAGACAGGAAAGTGCATCGCCTGCGTCGGTTCCGCCCATCTGCCCCGGCAGAAAGTTCTCCCCTGTGAGCAGGACCGGGTGTCAACCTAGCCCGGAGCAGATGTCCCTGTAGCCCCGTCTCGGGCGGATAGAAAACCCAGCCCGGCCGCGCCATCCTCAGCTCCGCTCCCTCGCTGTCTGCCCCCTGACCTGACCCCGCAGCATGGTTGCCATTACGCTCGCAGTCCCCGGCCATTTTTGAAAAATTAAAAAATAGAAAACGCCGCCTCGGGAGATCAAAGTCCGGATTTCTGGTGCATCTGGAGACGGGCGAGGGGGGAACCGGAGCGGCCGCAGTTGCGCGACTTCAAAGTGTTTTTAACAATGATTTTTCTCCTTCCTTCCCTCCCCCAAACCTTTCAAGCATCAGATAAAGACAATGGAGTCTGGGGCCGGGCTCCAAAGACGAAACCTGCTGCAAGAGCGACGGGAAACCCCGAGACAGCAAACACCTCCCCGGCTCTCCTCCGCCCGGAACGCAGGAGGGACGCCGGACTGGCCCCGCTTTCCCACTCGCCCCGTTTCCACGGGTGCTTGGCAGGATCTGGAGGCTGCAGTTTAATGGTGCGCAGGGAAGCCAGTCTCAGAGCCAGGCTCTGATCTGGGCTTTATTCTTTGGCTAAAAAGCAAGCATACCTTCCAGTCCGCCTCCACAGCCGAGCATAAGCCGGCGCCGCGCGGGGCAGTCACACGGGAGGGGGGCAGGATGAGTCTGTTTGAATAAACCGGATCCCAGCCGGGTGCTCAGGCCTGGCGAAGGGACTGACGCAGCCATGCCCCCTTCCCTGGGGGTGCCGGAGAAACGGGGCTTTCCTTGCACACCAGAGAACTGACCACGCCCGTGTTAGAACAGAGCCACACTCAGGCGAGCGGGCAGCCAGCGGGCAGGCGGGGGTACGCGAGGTTAGGTGGGTTGGTTGGTTGCACACCCGGGTTGCTTTGCTTCGCTTCGGCTGGGTTTGCAGGATCGGGCCCGGCCTAGACCTAAGACTGCGGCCGGGCGGCAGGAATAACCGGGCAGGACAGACGCGCTGGGGACGAGACGGATTCCGGCCCCCCGCCCGTAGTCCGGCAGGATCCCCTCTCGCCCACCGCCCGCACCCGACAGAAACAAAGGCCCGGGACGCGGCCGTGTGCCCTGGACTTCCCCCCCGGCCGGGGTGCTCCGCGGAGCGGCTCCGTTAAACCCCAGGCGAGCGCGCTTTCCTTCCAGGCAGCAATGCCGAAATCGCGCCTGTCACAGCCGGCACCCACCTTTTCCTTCTCCAGTTCACCTTCCTCCGAATGAAAACCGCCCCCCCCCCCGATATTAGACACGCGGGCCGGCCCGCACAATCCGGATTGCACAGATCCCTTCCCACCCCAGCTGTCGGGTTTTTCTGAGCCGCTTCCCTGCTAGCCGTGCCTCTCCCCGTTTTATTCTGTAAATGCCAGGCGCGGTACAGGACTGACCAGCTTCTGCCACCCGAGCCCCCTCCTCGTCTACCGCGGGGAGTTCAGGGTACCGGGCCCAGCGGCAGACTTCATAACTGGCCCCCGGGGGCCGTTCATTTTCAGGGTTGTAACAGCACTTGAAAAACAAAAAGGCCGGGTTAAAAAGTTTCTTTAAACTTTTAGAAGACCGTTTAGACAACGACTCCCCCGAGATCCGGAGTGAAACGGAGCCCAGGTGGTCGGAATAACCAGTGTGTGTGTGTGGGGGGGGGGGGGGTACTTGAGCGATACAATGTGGATTGGGGGGAGCTCTGCAAAATAGTCCCCAACTGCATTCAGACAGTCAATCCGTTGGGATTCTGTAATCCTGCGAAGGTCCGTGCCCATGAACCGGACGATAATCGCCCGTTGGGCGGCGCAGGCCGGATCCTGCGATCCCACTGCCGGAGCGGGGAATCGTTTAGACTGGCAGAGAGCAAAAGTTTCAGGATCGGGCCCTGCTTCTTTCCTCGAGCCGCCGGGCTCTGCGGTCCACAGCGGCATGCAGCTCGCGGCTTCCCCGGGGTGACTTCTAGCGTTTTATTGCCCTTTTCCAAAACCTGTCCCCAGCTAGTAACGAAGGTGGGTGGTAGCATTGACTCTTCCCATCTGCATCACCAGACAAACCGGCATTGCTGAGTCCCGGGTTTCTGTGTGTCTGGAAGAGCACTTACTAAACCGAAGGGCTGGACCTCGCAGGGCAGAATTAGTAAGAAAATCAGACCTCGGTGGCTGAGTTTGTGTAGTTTAAAGTCACGTTTATTCTCGAAAAGTAGCAGCAGCCTGTGAGCGGACTTTGCTGAGCACTGAACTGCGGCTCTGTCCCTGTCCCGGGGCCAGGCTCTGGCCTGGTTTCGATGGACTGACACTCCGGACGGTGTTGTTACACTGCTCTCAGAGGAAGCTCAGCTAAACACATTGCCCCATACAAAGCTCACTCCGCCGAAGTCCCTCGCCTTTCCGGCTGCTGGTTTTCTTTTAAACGTCTTGGCTTTTTAAAAATTCGTTGCATGAAAATCAGAGCAGCCAAGGAAAAGGAGCTACTAAAGTGAGGGGCCTGTTCTCCCCTCACCTCTTGTGTCTCGTTTCTAACGGGCCCACCAGGCAGCGGGACTAGAGCAGGGCTAGAGCTAGCGGGATCCGCACCTTAGAAAAGGCGCAGGCCTTCGCTTCGGGAAGGAAAGGCAACTCTGAGAGAAGGTATTGTTCTGTATTTATTGTTCTGTATTTCTGTGGGTGGGAGGCTCAATTCTATGTGTCTCTCTTGAAATCACCACCCCGCACAATACAAAACTTTGCACTGACAGCTTTCTGTTGCCTCGCCACAAATTCAGAGCAGGGGCGAAGGGTTGAGAGTGTTGCTAGAACGTGGAAGATAAAAACAAATATCCAGTGTGGCCGCCTGGACTCCCGGGCCAGCGGGACGTTTGTGAGCAGCTAGTCTGCCCTCCTGTGTAAGACAGGCCCGGAGCTGCCCCCGAATCATTCCCAGAGCAGAAACACATCCCAACGTGCTGTAGAAATGGCCAGAGAGGCAGAATCCACCGGGCCCCCTTCGGAAATTGTTCCCGTGGTTAATCACGTTCACTGTTAATAATTTACACCTTATTTCCAGTCGGAATGTGTCTCGCTTTAACCTCCGGCCATTGAGGGCCAGGGGGGCGAAGAGAGGGTCAGACCCAGGGATCTGCACCAGCAATACCGAGGGACCTCAGTCTGCCCACGGGGGGGGGGGGGGGGGGGGGGGTGAAAGCCCGAGAGAAATCAGGGCTCGCCTTTAACACGGACACGGAGAAGAGAGGCTAACCCACAGACCAACACACGCACACACAACGCCCGCACCAAAGCACGCACAGAGCACGCTGCTCCACGGAGAGAGAGTGAAGACGGGGCGACTGGCTCGCGTGTCCTCACACAGGAGGCATCAGGAAAGGTGGGGAGTGTCGGGGTGGCAGGATATCTGCCCGCAGAGGGGTCCCTCCCCAGCTGCGGCGGGGCTTTGCGAAGCCCCTTCCTGTCCGAGCGGGGTTGGAGGAATTCTAGTTTGTAGCTAGTGAAAGGATCAGTTTCGCGGGGCTTTAACCATTGCACGGCAAAACACTGGGGCTTCCTCGTGTGCGCCCTGCTCCACAGCAAGCGAGGGAAAAGCGACACGGGACCCAAGATCTGCAGGAGATCCTCGACTCCAGAGCCTGAACCGCTTACAGAGAGCGAACCCCCAGAGCTACAGCGCCGAGCAGCGCGGCCCGGGTGAGCCGGAGGGACCCGGGCAGGCAGCATTTACCGGGGTCGCGTGTTTCGGACAATATCGCGTTTGCCGCCTTGTCTGTGCGTTACACACCAGTCTCGTGTGTGCGATCTGTCTCTGTGTACACACATACACAACGCATACCCCACACTGCCTGTGCACCCCCGTGCGGCATTTCCTACGCAGATTTGCACACACGCTCCTTCTGCTGCATCTCAGCTCGGATCTGTGTGTGGCTAGCGCAGTTTAATGCAGTGATTTGCTAATGATTACATGAATTCGGTAACAAAATTAGCCATTTAGTATTCTCTAGAGCACGTTTAGACGTGTCTTATGTACAGACCCCCCCCCCCGCAATCTTCCTTCGTGTGTTGGAATAGGACCGTGTCTATCCACGGATCTCAAAGCCACAACAGACCAGTGTGCCGCGCAAAGAGCCAACCAGGTGTAAACGCCCCTGTCGTCAGTCCAGACTGATTCAAGAATTAAAGGGGACAATCCGGACTCGTACGTGTGCATCGCGCGACACGCTACAGAGCCGCACAGCGAGGGAATACCAAAGAATCCGTCCAGGTTTTGAAGTGAAACGTTGGTTCAGACAAACCGGGGACCCGGGCACTTGCAGTAAATAGTCTTGGAAAGTCTTCGGGAGCCGGGATGTTTTTGTCTGTGTTGAATGGCGGATTTCGTTCCCTTCCCCCCGCAAATAAACAAGGCGTTTTGCTGAACTGGAGGCTGAGATCCCAGACGTGTGTGGGGCCAGCGAGTCCCTCGCCCAGACCCCATCACAACGGGGACATCGGCGAGGGAGGGAAGGCTGGTGCGGGAACTAACCCGAAACGTACCGACACCTAATGTTCGTTGTGGTGCAATGTTCTACACGCCGGAGTCTAGCGTTCACACGAGCCTCTGGCGCACTCCTCCTTGGTCTCTGAATCTTTCCATGGGTGGGGGGGAGAAGGAAGGGCAGTAACTAACGGGACTCGGGGCAGGGAATTTTGTCCGGAGTCTGGGACTTCACTTCTTTCAGGAAATCAGTCCTGTGATGGTGTTATGCGTTCGTGTTTCTTTTAAACGTGTTTCCCTCCCTTGTGAAACCACTTTCATTGCCCCCGCTTAGATACTTGGGGGGAAAGGACAGAAGTATGTCTGCCTGCCCGCCCCGGTGCCTGCTGTGTGGTTCCCGTCCGCATTCTCGTGTAAACGAGAAGTCGAGGCGGTCTCGCTCTGTCTAAACGCTCCGACTGTGCACCGGCTGGAAACGTCCAGTCTCGGGGTGTTCCGCACCTCACGGGCTCTTCTCTGGCTTTTGCAAACGTAGCGACTGCGGCTGACTCCGGAGCAGCCTGGCGCCGACTCGCTTTAAAGCGAATTCTCTCCGAAAAGCCACTCGACCGGGCAATCGCTGAGCTCGCCCGTGCAACTCTGCGTGTCCCACCCGCAGCCCCAAGCGGACTGTCCAGGCAAATCCCCCCCTGCCTCTGCCAGCCTGGTCCGCTGCATGTCCGCGGTGAACGCTCAGAGTCACCCGCAGCTCCCAGCTCCTGCCCGCAGCGCCCTTCCACCGGCATCGGCAGCCGCGGAACCGCAGAGCCGGCGGGCCGGGCGACACACCGCCCTCACTCCGGATCAGCAGCCTCGTGATTAGCTGCAATGGTTTCAGCCAGCGTCTCACACTCACGGGCATAAACCACGGCGAAGAACCGTCCCAAAGACACACCAAGCGCCGTGTAAAACACCGAGACGTCCCCCCCTGCCTCTGGTCTTGTTAACGGCTCGTGCAAACACATCCACATGTAAATACCTGCACATAACGGGGGGAGCAGATCCGGAGTCACCCCCCCACCCGGCTTCTGCTAGGGCCAGTGTGTGGCTTGGCTGCAGTGTGCTTTGACTAGAGATGCGCAGCGCCGGGCGCCCCGGGGGAGATGGCCCAGCCCCGGGAAAGCCAGGCGGGGTTGCACCAGGTGGGCTTTCGGGTCCCGGGGTCTGTCTTCTTCCATCCGCGACCAGCGTCCCGGGAAAGCGGACTCAGGGCTCCCGGGGCCTTTCCGCGCCCGGGGAGCGCTGTCTCCGCAGAACCCCCGGCCCGCCCGCCCCCTTCCCGCAGAGTCACCCGCCCGCCCGCCCCGCCGCACCAGGCTCCCAGCACTGCTCCGCTCCGCCGCGTTCCGGCCGAGCCCGGAGACCAGTCACCACGCTGCCCCCTGGTGACCGTCCCAAGTAACTACTCCCCTCCCTTCCCGCCTGTTGTCAGGCCCCGCTTCCCCCGGCCCTTCCTCTCCCTTTGAACCCGTGGCGTGCGCCGCTGCGAAGCTCTGGGCTGGAGTCGCGGGGCGCTGTCATTCCCTGCAGACGGGGAAACCGCCCTGGAAGAAACTCCCGCCAGCCCAGAGCCCTAGAAGAATTCCTTCACTGGGTCCTGCCAGGCCCACACCGCTGCTACTTTTGAAACCAGACTCTCTTTTTGGGAGGGGGCTGGAGCAGCAATAGCCCAAAGGGCAGCAGGCCCCTAGCTGATAGAACAGTGCAGGCATCGCCTGGCAGATCCTGGGCCCAGCTAGCAGACGGTGCAGGGGGTTTTAAAGAGGTTTACCATTCAGGAAGTTTGGTAATTATCCCCCCCTCCATGTGGTGGCATTGCCCCTTCCCTTTTGATATTAGATCCTCTGGGGAGGCCCTCCCTTTCAGGCTGCAAGGATTAAGAAAGATTAAGGGGCTGCCCTACTGCTGGGCTGTGTGAGTTTCTTTCAGGACAGCTGAGTCCTTGGAGCAGAGCAGGGAAACCCAGCTAGAAAGGTGGAGCCTGTAGCTTACTGGAAGACCACAAAGGCATAATGCTTTCATTGGTTTCCTTATTTATTATGCCGGGATTGAATTGTTTAGGCCCTGGCACCTCTCATTATGTTTGTACATGCCAGGAACTCCACTGCCGCCGTGTCTCCGCTTGAAATGCTACAGCCAGGGTGCTGGAACAATTTGAATAGTGGGGGTGCTGAGCGCCATTAAACCAAACTGTAAACCTAGTCTATGATGGCAGCATCCCCCAGCCCCTCTGGCTATACCTTTAGGAATCCCTACAGCACCTTGCACTGGAAAGTTGCAAAATGCTTGACAAACAGTTGTTTATCTCTGTGAGGCAAGGATGGCTTATTAGCCTCATTTTACAGCTGAGGAAACTGAAGCACAGAGGAGTTAAGTAACTTGCCCTAGGTCACACAGGAAGCATATGCAAAGCCAGGCCTCCTGTGCTTCAACAAGATCAATCTTCCTTCTCTAGAATACAGTAGAATTCAAGGGGCAAGGGAACCACGGCACCAATAACGATCCATTACACCCAATGGACCAAACTCAGCCCTTACACTTATGCAGTTGTTTCTTGTACAGTTCCAGGAGCATATCCTGAAGGGAGAATTCGCTCTATATTTACTACAATTTATCAGACTCTATTTTTGCTCCAGGCCCTACGGAGATTTTATTAAAAAACACAGATGTCCCAGTATCCATAAAATCTCCACAGCTCACCTAGACTTTTACTCTGGCAGCCCTCTCACCAGCCACTAAAACTTTCCCCCAACTCACACAGACATTGCCACTTCAACTAACTCTTTCCCTCAAAAGCAGCTTGAGAGTCGAGTTAGTGTACATTGTGATCATTTGTCACGCTGGTTTGATGGTCAAACACAAGAGAACCACCATTTTTACCATCTAGCTGAATTTTGGCTCCTAAACCTGTTATTGCATCTTGTGTCACACCATAACTGACAGATTATGATGGTTTTTAACTATAAAGCTTATTTTAAGGATATTGTTTCACTGTGTGAATTAAATAAACCACTAACAAGCAAACAAGCCAACCCACCCTAGAAAAAACATGCCTCTCTTTTGTGACACCACATCCCTCTTCCACATGGGTCAACAACAGAATCCAAATCCTGGACCTCTAAATCCCCATCACATATCATTACTAGTTGAACTACTGGGGAAATGACTAGCCTGCGTGGACCAACTATTACAGGGAGATTTGACACACACTTCCAGTGGGTTACACAACTATTTTGATTCCCTTAATGCCAAGAAGGATAACGGAATATTGGAACATTGCCAGTAGATTGAGGAAAGTGATTATTTCCCTCTATTCAGCATTGGTGAGGCCACATTTGGAGTATTGTGTCCAGTTGTGGGGTCCCCACTACAGGAAGGATGTGGACAAGTTGGAATCCAGCAGAGGGCAACAAAAATGATTAGAGGTCTGGAGCACGACTAGGGAGCGGCTGAGGGAACTGGGCTTGTTTAGACTGCAGAAGAGTGGGGGTGGGGGAATTTGATAGCAGCCTTCAATTACTTGAAGGGGGGTTCCAGGGAGGATGGAGGTAGGCTGTTCTCAGTGGTGGTAGATGACAGAACAAGGAGCAATGGTCTCAAGTTGCAGTGGGGGAGGTCTAAGCTGGATATTAGGAAAAACTTTTTCACTAGGTAGGCGGTGGAATCTCCATCCTTAGAGGTTTTCAAGGCCTGTCTTGACAAAGCCCTGGATGGGATGATTTAGTTGAGGTTGGTCTTCCTTTGAGCAGGGGGTTGGATTGGATGATCTCATGAGGTCCCTTCCATCCCTAATCTTCTCTCTCTATGACAGCGGTAGCATACTGGAGACCAAGAATCCCAGGTCCTATCCTTCGTTCTGGACAGGCAGTAATGGTTACAGATAGGATAACCAGAGCACATAGATTTGGCTCATGCAAGAGGAAAGAGAGCATGGCTAATTTGATGAAATTTAGTGCTGCTGTATTAGAGAGCAGGAGTTCAATTGTCAGCTCAGCTTGAAATGACATCATACAATGTTGTTGCTAACATATGTAAAATAGAGAATGGATGAATATTTGACTGCCTTCTAGGGCTGGGGTATGAAACTTTGTTCAGCAATATAGGCTAGGATGTATGCTGAAGTATAAACAGCAGGCACTAGAATTGAAACCACAACTCATGAGCTCATGACTTCCAGCTCAGTACATATTCCTTTATACAGCAGTGTAATTAGATGAAAAGTCTCTCTCAGGACAGGCAGCCTGTTAGCTCACCTGTGGAACACTCTATACAAGCGGGTAGGGCCAAGGGCTCTCGTTCGTATTCTCCAGCTTTGTCAATTCATGACATAAAATGAAATCCCATTCACAGTTGACTGGGCAAACATTATCAATAGGCTCTTCCTTTGTGTGTGTACTTTGATCAACAATGAAATAGTAAACAATGTTGCCACTTAACCATTAGGTTTCAGAGTAAACATCCTATTGAGATGAATGGGACAAGTTCACACTTCTTTCCTGGTTATGTTTTTAGTCCATGTGTAGACGCAGGCAACAAAAACTGCACTCCAGTTGTGCTGCACATCTATGGCCTGCACATCTATGGCCTGTGCCAGGGTGGAAGTCATACTCCCCTCAGCCTAAAGCCTCCAGCCAAAACCAGTTTTTTAAAAAAATCATATTTTTAGTTTGTATGTTCAGTAGATGTAAAACTTTGGGGGGGGGGGGGGGAAGGAGGGAAGAGGAATAACAACAAAAAAGAAATATAAAGGAAAAATCAGTGCTCTTACATGCAAACAAGAAAAGGAAAGCAAGCAGCATTCTTTCTGGAAACAGTAGTAAAACCTTAAATTTAATAAAGCCAAATTACATTAGAGAGAGATCTTCATAAGAACCACTCTTCTTGTCCCAAGCACGTTTTTTGGCTTCTTAGAAAAATCTCAATGACACCTCTTAGAGAATGTTAGAACCATTCTGTTCACAGTCCATTTCTCCAACATGCCAGGAGTTCCTCTCTTGTCCCCTTCCTTTTTATTTTACTGGTATGAAAAATATTTCTATTTTAAGAGTATACTTGGATAGTGTTTCTTTTCAATTTAAAGGGAGGAACGTTGAACCCCAAACCCACATAGAACTAAAGCAAAATAATGCAATGTAGCTGCAGTCCATACATGCTGTGCTGCAACATTAATGCAGAATTTGTACGCTCTGATATCTCAGAGCTCTGAAATCTCTCTTAACAAAACAACCCAATCAAAAGAAAGAAACCAAAACAACAAAACCCTAGGAATATCAAGAATTGTCTTGTCTTTCCTGATTTTGCTGGAGATCCCCCTTTGAAAGAGGGAGAAATAGATAGGGAGCCTCCAATCTTAGCTGATGGAGTATAGCATAGAATTTTTAACAAAAATATTTTATCAACCTTTGTTAGGCATTTGAATTAAATAAGTGTCAACAAAAAACAAGAAAGTGTTTTAAACAGGTTGAATAAAAATCACTGCCCCGGCCAATTAATCAGGTTTATCTTCCTGGTACCTCTGATGTCATTTGTAACCATATGAGTTCTCCAGCCATCCATGCTGTCCCCTAGGAAAAATACAGCAGATGAGAGCTGAATTTCTAATGTAAAAAACAAGCACGAAAAAAACATTAAAAAAATACCTGTGGGGCCTTCTGCATACATCATTAAGAAACAGAAAGGACACATTTTTGTTTTCTTTTATAGGTCATTTATACGAATGACCAACTCAATTTGAACAATTCAAAGCCCGTAAGTGAGCTATTTTTGTACCACTGAGAAACATCTTCATATATGACTGCATGGCTAGATGGGTGACAACTGAAAAATTGTAATGCGCCTAATCAGTGTCTAGTGATGGACATCTTGGTTAATCTAAGTTGCCTTTACTTAGTGGCAGGTCCAAGTCCCTCCCATTGTGGAGAAATTTCTGATTATTTTCCTGATAAAATGGTGTGGATTTGGACACAACCGTTTCTGTGTAGAAACAACAATTTAAATTGTGAGCAAATTGCTTCTGATAATCCTAAACCAGAATTTTAATGCACATTGCCATTCTGGATCAGAGCAGTTGTCCATCTAAGTTAGGTATCCTGTTTCTGATGGTAGTCAGTACCAAATGCTTCAAGATGAAGGTACAAAAATCCTCATAATGAACAATTATGGAATAATTGGCCCACAGCAGAAGTTTCTTCTTAAGCCTAATCAGTCAGTTTCTTATCATCAATGTCTTATACCTTGAAGCAAGTAGGTTTATATTCTTTATCCATGTACATGTGTAATTTTTCCTGAATCCTACTAAATACTTGCACTTTAATATCTTGTGTGAATGAGTTCCACAGGTTAGCCGTATATTGTGTGAAAAAATATTTTAAAAAATAAGTTGTTTGTTGTCTTTTAAATTTCAGTGGATGTTTCTTGTTCTGATATTATGGGACAATATAAGCATGTAATCCGCCTTCTCTCTGTTTATTATTTTACATACCTCTATCATGCCTCCCCCCCGTTTTCCCTGTAAAGACGACAGTCCTAATTTTTTCAATCTCTGCCTCTAATATTTATTCACCTTTTGACCCCCTTCTATTTCTGCTTTAACTTTTTTAACCTGAGACATCCAGAAATGAACAGTATGTCTTTATCTTCAGTATTATCAACTCAGAAGTGGTATTGCAATATTTTCAGTAGTACTTTCTATCCTATTCTTCATGAAACCTAACAGTTGCTTTCTGGTCTGCTGCCCCCCATTGAGCAGAGATTTTATAATGAGGTGTCTACAATGACACCCACATCTTTCCACTGACAATTTAGAAACCAGCAATGTGTATGAATAGATACAATTAATCCTTCCAAAGTACATTACCTTGAACTTGTTTTCTAACTGACAAGTTTTACACCATTTTGTCCATACACATATCTTCTCCAGTCTTGACTAATTTTAGTAAGTGCCTTATCTGAAAGTTCTCAGCTCACTCTTTCCTTTCTACAGATCAATTATATATAAACCGAGGTCTTAGTATGCATGGTAGGGACAGCCAATTGTGAATTTCTTGCTTTGCAATATATTGGATGTACTAAAGGATGCTGTGTCAGTGAACACTCACCACTTTACTCCAACCAGTAACCAAATTCATCAGCTTTTTTATTGCTCTGTATTACACAGAAAAAAGGATCAGGTCACGCTGATTCAGGAGTATAAAGTTGCTCTAGTTTCTGGATATAACTTCACCTTTCCCAAATCAGGAGAAAAACACTGAAGACACGTTTCAGACACTTTTAAATGTGCCTATTCCCTCTTTGCAGCACCTGCCATGGTTGTGGCACTATACACTTTTAAGTTTTAACACAGTGGTTTCAAATGTGAGGCATCAACGCACGATGCAGCTAAATGCCCCACAGCAGAACAGCAGCAGCTTTTACACTGCTTGACGCACTTCTCTACGTTCTGTTCAGAAGAGTTTATTCCATTTTGCCAATTTCTCCCTTTCCCTCTGCTTCTCAGCAGCAGCTCATTCTGGGCTCTCTCACACTGGGGCTTGGGAGGAATAAAATCTATGGAGGCTGAACCCATTTCTCATTACCAGTCCTATTCATTTTGAGAAAAATGCTTTGATCATAACCATGGCTTTGTATTCAGCTAGTCACTTACACAAGCAGGTTTTGTTCATTTAACAGGGAGTTCTCTGGTTTCTCAGCCAAAAGTCATTTCCCCACAAGATAGAGGTTCTAAAATGAATCCTGTAGTTGGTGCTGAACTGACAGCACTTGAGCCTTTGTTTAGCTACAAAATAGCTATAAAATGGACAGCTGCGGAGCAAACGTCACAACACAGATAGTCCCCTGCCAATGCATCTTAACTCTGACCTGCAAAGATGACCCAGAAATCAGAGGGGAGTTCAGGGTAGAGGGTACAGGTTCCACTCACTCCATGAATTCTTTACTGGGACTGCTGAAAAAGGGCCAACTCATTTCAATGGTCACGGTGGTTTCTGTAATATGGACATTTGTATATCAGGAAATGGACTGAAAGCCCAGCTCATGTCATACAGACTAGATGTCATTACCAAACGAGGCTGCATTTGAACTGGGGATTTAGGTGAAAGGCTCTCTCCAATTACCACTGGCCTGGGCATTCCAGGTCTCTGGTATATATTTTTATTCTGTTTATCCAGAAGCACATTCTGCCAATCACATTTAGCATAATGTAATTACCACTGGAGTTTATGAAACAGTTGTCTTTCTCTGGGGTTGTGTGTGTAACGGAAGGATTTTATGAAACTTGTGACTTCCTCTCCTGCTGGAGTAATCAGGAGTGCAGCAACTCTGACATCCCAATGACTGTTCTTTCTATTTCAACTTTTTATGTTGCTCTATGAAAACAGACAGTTCACTTGGTCAGCTTCACTGCTCTGGTTTTGAGAGTTGCTTTGGAAATTGTGTCCCTCTGCCTTCTCCTTTGGCCATCCAGAATGGCTTGATGCTGGTCCCATTGGGTGGTGTCTTATTCACAAGGAAAAATCATCTGATTGTTCTTGTCTGATTTTTCAGGACAAAGAAAATTCTCTCTCAGCCTCTGAGATGGGAGACGATGAACAAGAGCTAATTCAGCAAATAAGAGAATTTGCTATTCAGAATTTGTTATATACTATTTCAGTAGGTTCTATTGAAACCCCACTAAACTTCTTATTTCCTGATACACTGGGGCAGCTAGTTCTTTGGCTTTTTTTGCTCCAGCCTGTAAAACCTTCTCCAAGTGGGATTTGTCCTGCTGGAGCCTCTTAATTTCACTCCTGATTGGTGCAAATTTCTGAATAACTGCCTCTGCCACTACCCCTTTGTAGTGAGCAGTGTCAAGACCAACAGACTGGTGCACCACTTCCTTTACGCTGAGTCCCGTTACTGCAGCATGAATGGCCACCAGATTGGAGACACCTGGGCGAGTGTCTGGGTCATAGGTCACCTCGGAGGTGAAGTCAGTCACTGCCCTGCGGAATTTCAGAACAATCTCCTCTGGACTGTCTATGATGTTAACTGTACCTAACTTCTGAGGGTCTGACTTGGACATCTTGGCTGTTGGATCTCTGAGAGACTTCACCTTCTTTGTTGTACCTAAAAACACAAACATATAATGGTCTTCCATTAATGTTTATTAGGCACCTTTTTTTTAGGAGAATACTACACCCTATAGCAGGTTGCCTTGGCTGCTTGCTCTGGCTTTAACAATTAATTTCCCATGTGTTACAAAGTACACTCACCTTTGATCTTCATTCTCTCCCACCAAAAGCACCCCAGCCATTCTCTTTTCCCCCCATAATCACACAAAGAACTTGAACTTAGTTCCTCCTTCTCCTCCAATTACCTCCTGCTTCTGGGATGATTCCTGCCATTGTCTACTGTGGCTCTATGCTGATTTCCCCACCAACCCACCTCCTCCGTTAGGTACCTGGCACTGGGGAGGCAAGTAATCCAGGGAGGACAAACTAGAAGTGTCTGAGGGTTTCCATAACGGTGGGGAGGGTTGTCAGAGGGAAGTCCCAAAATGATCAGCTTCCTCACCATGAGAAGAAGCTGTCCCACGCGAGAAGGCCCTGAAACTTCCTAAACCACCTTAGAAATAGCTCCCTTCAAGGTGTTATCTACCCAAAAACTAGCCAACTTCCTAAGGGGGAAAACGTTGCTTAGATTATAGCAGGGTGATAGGTGCCTTAGAAGTAACTGAGATGCAAGCATGCGAGACAGGATACAGTAAAGCACTCTGTAACATTCATCTAGTTACACCACTCCATAATTCACTGTCTCATCCCATTATTAAAATACTCAAAATGCACTATGAGCCATTGATCTGATTACTAGAATCACATAGCATATTCCACTGTTGCACAGAGTATTTGTGCTCAAATTACTCACAAGAGACTGCACCAAGGTTTGTAACACCCAATATTCTTGTGGGTGACCTCTCATTTTTAACTGGGGTTTTAAAGCTGAAAGAGGCCTGGCAGAGTATTCCTTTCTAAGGGGAGAACTCCCTCATCCGAAGGTGCTGCACGTTCCTTTAGATTATGAACTAATGCAATGATACAACACTTTTTCTGTACTCAGCTGCTCACATTTCCTGTCACATGTCATTTGCTCTACAGAAAGATTCAGAATTTCTTCATGACCTCGTAATTCAAAAAATGGCTGAAGACATTTTTCTTTAAACCTTCTAACCTTTAGGCTGCGACCAAGAATGGAAAGTTTTAGCTCTACTGAACAACCTTTTTGAAATTTACAAGCATATGTCAAAGCACTTAATGAACTTTTGGGAGCTACAAGAAGGAAGGTAATAAAATGGAAACTGCTTTGCAACCTGAGTAACAGCATTGACTACGAGCAAACACTACTGAGTTATGCTAGTTGGTGGTCTCCTACCCAACTCCTTAAAGGGCATCACAAATTGCTCCATAATTGGCACCATGGAACATGCTCTCTCCTCATGAGGCTCATGTCTACAAGAGCAGGGGCTGCAACCAAGCAGCATTGTAAGGCAGTAACAGAGCACTGGAGGGGGCCCCAGGACTGGAATAGCAGATACTGTTCACATTCCTTCTGGGGGTTTGCAAAGCCCCATATTCATTCTTCAGAGTTCAATTCCACAGACTCCCCTATTTTCAAATGTTTCTTTTCTTTTTTTATTAATCTTTGCCATCAGTTTGCCCCCTTTCCTCATCTGCTGCAGCTGCTCCCACATACATTTACCTTACCTGTAAGTCAAAGCTCAACCCTTAATAACACGCTGCAATCTAGTGTCTAACCACACATTTCCCTACTCACTTAAAATGGCTTTAGGAACAGGAAAGAAGTCTCCATATTTCTTGTTAAAGCGTTTTGCTATATCTCGAGTCAGTTCCAGGTGCAGGACTTGATCTTCTCCAACAGGAACATGTGTTGACCTTTAATAAAAGGCAGATACAGAAAACTCAGCAAAACTCTCTGGTTCTATTGAAACATTACCCAAGACCATCACAGCTCCTGTCATGGTTGAGAGCCAGACAGAGCCAAATGTTCAATCACAGCTAAATCTAGCTCCATTGGGTGAACAAGATTCCAGACGGATCCTGTCTAATATGGTCCTGCTGTGTCTGATGGGCTGAAATACAGCTTCAGTAGCAAAAGAACAGTCTTTCACCAAAGTCTGAATGCAAATGGGAAATATACCAGAAGGAGTAACAACACCGGCAAGCATCCCCCACTTCCCATAAGATTTCTACTACCCACTGTCTTCCATTCATTAATTCATTCATGGATTTTAAGGCCAGAAAGGACCATCAGATCATCTAGTCTGACCTCTTGCATAACACCGGCCATACAAATTTATCCAATTACTCCTGTGTTAAAGCCCAATAACCTGTGTTTGGCTAAAGCATATCTTCTAGAATGGCATTCAGTCTTGATTTGAAGACTTCAGGAGATGGAGAATCCATCACTTTCCCTGGTGGGTTTTTCCAATGACTAATAACTCTCACTGCTAATCTGTGATATTTTGGATGAGATATAGATTTGATATCATGTCCTCTTTTGTTTATTAAAGCTTCCACTGCATTTTTTAAAGAGTTGGAGTATGTTAAACCAAGTCCTGGCCAAATTCTAATTTAGGGAATTACATTTTGCATCTCTAAATAACCAGGCAATTTCAATTCAATATGGTATTTTTTAAACTTATGAACCTGAACTACAGGGGATCAATCTGTCCACCCTTCTACCCACTAAGAAGAAAGCAGGACAAGCTAAAACTATTACAGTAGCCCATAGGAAACCACAGTGGTTCACAACATAGAAAAATCAATTACCATAATCAATACACTTAAGCAGGCCAAAATGAACATTTCCACATGCCAAAATGGTTCCAGATTCGCAAAGTTATCCCACTAAACAGAAAACATATTGTGTTTTTATAAATGCCTCTGCATTTTTCTTTTTCTTTCTGATTTTCTTATGTTAGTTTTCTTGCTGTTTTTGCTCCTGCTTCTCATAGGAGATTTATTATTATGCAAAACCATGGTCTGAAGTGTCCCTAGTCTCTGTTTGGCAGAAGCTGAGAATGGTCAACAGGGGATGGATCACTTGACGTTAGCTACTCTGTTCATTCCTGGCATTGGCCACTGTCGGAAGACAGGATACTGGACTAGATGGACCCTTGGTCTGACCCAACATGGCCGTTCTTATGTTCTTACTTACCTTCTGTTAGTTTACTTTTTTCCTTCTCCCTAATCCTCTTTTTCCTGCTAGGGCATCTCAGTTGGTTTTGTTTCTCCCTCTCCTCCTCCTCTTAATTTATTTATTTAGTTTGTGGTATTTTATTTGCTGAATCTTCTCTGCCATTTTAATTATGTGTCCTTATTTCTGCAGTTAGTTTTGCTCTGTACCATTTCAGTGTGTGTTTTTCCTGCTCTTTCTTCCTCCTGCTCCTTTCCGAATTATACATTTTCTCTTTCCTCTTGTCCCATTTCCTATCCTTTTTAATATAAAAGATCTCTCTTGTTAAATATATATCTTTTAATATATGCACTCACTCTCTCTCTCTTTCACCTCCTATCTGTCATCTGTTTCTAGTCAGCCAGCAGTTAACATGCAAACGTTGAACTTCAATAAGAACTAATAACCAAAGTATAGAATCTTGTTAAATAGACATGGAAAAGACCTAGGTAATTCAGTCCATCCCAGGGCCCAATGCAGTATGGTTTCTGACAGTGAAGTTGCCAGTGTTTTGTCCAGTCTTTATTAAAATTATTTTAATTGAGGGGGCTTCTATTATTCCCCTTGGGGAACTATTCAACAATCAAACAGATCTCTCTTAATTTTTTTCTAATATTCAAATTACATTTTCCCTGTACTTTTACCCCAATATTCATAATTACATTACATATAAACTAGCAATATCATCTCTAGGTCTCTTGACAGGACTGTTTCCTCCCCCATTGACGCTATGCTTTGGATTGTTTTACCCCAGATGTATTTTTCCAGGCTGAAGCCTGCCTATTCTATGTTCCCAAACCCTCCATGCCCTTTCGAATTATTTCTCTGTCCTATGGTGTTGATGAACCCACACACCTCAGTATATTATGTTTGCAGATTATGTTATTTACTCTCTCTCTTCAAGATTCATTAATTAAGATTTTACATATTACTTAACTATGATTCAGTCACAGATGCATTCATTACCAGGTATTGATCTCAGTGTCAGCCAGCCAGCCTAGGAACTAAAGTGCTGGTAAATCAGCCATGTTCCCATGCAGAGAATGGGAGTATAGGTAGGAACAACAGAGAAGCTGGAGTGGAGAGGGTATAAGCCTGGAGTCAGGCTGCCAGCACGAGGTAGGTGGGCAGGGAGAAGAGGAGGGATTAGGTTCGCAAGAGATGTGCGGGAAGATCCAGGAAAAGAAGAACGAGTAATTGAAATAAGGATCATGTCCACATTGCCTCAGTACAGTAAACTTCTCCTCAGGGAAGTAGGAAAGAGTTAAAATGTGAACAAAAAAAAAGTGAGTTTCCCCAATTTGCAGAAGACTTCAAACACTGTTACACGACATACTAATGGTGCCAGGCATTAGACCTCATGTCAAAGCTAGGACCTCTGCTAATCGAACACTGAACGTAACTGGCTAGTATAGGACAACGGTTCTGCAACTGGTCTCAATTTTCACGTGGGGGCAACACATGAGATTTAGTTTCCCCTTCAGGCAGAGAACTCTTCCCCTCCAGCCACAGCATAATACGCCACAACATTAAAAAAAAAAAAAAAAAAAAAAAAAAAAAAAGTAGGTGAATTTAGTAGTCGTGTAAAGGTCTGGAGACTAAATTTCTCTGGCTTCATAGCAGGTCTATCATGGGAAGCGCCAACATGACTCAGCCCTGACTTTAGGATCTACAACTAGTTTAGTTTCCGTGGCCCATTCAGCCAATCAATCCAATGCAACTGCTAAATGGGTCAATTAGGGCTTGCTGTGCCACTGGAAGAGCATTTGTGTAGCTGCGTTGTGTTGATGGGAGAGAGCTAATAAATAATAAAGCCACCTAAACGAGCAGTGGTAGCTATGTCAGGGGAGAGCGTCTCCCACCGACATAGCACTGTCCACACAAGCGCTTGTGCTGGCAAAATGTATGTCGCTCAGGGGGGTGTTTTTTCACACCTGTGAATGACAAACGTTGTGCCAGAATAAGTGCTAGTGTAGACAAGGCCTCCGTGTTAATTGTATTAGTGATTTTAGTGACATGAACTAAATTGTTCTGAGGTGACTAACTCTTCTTGGACAAAACCATTCAGCGGCTTTTCAGTGGACTGACATTTAATCGCTATCAACCTGGGCGAGACTTTAACCAGTGACTGAGAGATGAAAAGCTGTCATCCATTCCCAATCCTCTCAGCTATTCACGCCCCTTCGTAATTGAACACGTTGACCCAAAGAACTTTCATCTCACAGCAGCTGAACAGAGATTGCCTGTGAGCTCACGTTCTGTGTCTTACTTGTACAACAGAATATCTGCAGCTTGAAGCACAGGATATGTGAACAGCCCAACGGTTCCTTCATAATTCTGGCTGGCATTCTTTACCTGTTTGCAAAAGAAACACACAGGGAAATCATCCATTTGGCTAAAGTCTCTGACTTGGAAAATCAAAATTCTATTTTGATTTTTTTGGTTGTAGGTTTCAGCTACTGTGTCCTCTTCGTTCACGGTCTGTGTAATTCTAGCAAAGATGCAGAATTTGTGCTTTAATCAATGCTTCTTATTGCTCATGAATCAGTTATTTTATAGAGATATTCATGTATCTTGTCTCATATTTCTTCTGTTATTTTAACTAGGGAGAGAATTAGACTTCTGGGATGGTAACTGCCAGAACCACTCTTATTTTTGTTCTTTGTTGGAAGACACAGCTCTTGTTTTTATCCAAAGCTATGGTATCCTCCAGATTAACCCATCTTTTTGTAAATAGTTATCAGAGGTTCAGAAGTTCAGTACCTAATTCCTGTAACATCCTAGATGTATGTCATCTGAACCAGCTGGTCTGTAGATGTTAAAGTATCTAGTTTCCTGCTTTTTTGTTTTAACTGTAGCTACATTTAAAAAAATCCTTAAAATCTGTCCAGACTTCATGATTTCCTATATCTCTTTCCTCTCTCCCGGTCGTCCAGATCACACTCTGCTGAAACTGTCTCCAGGCTCTTCAATGCCAGAGGCCTGCTGCCAAGCACCTGTAGTTCCCATGTCTGTGTTCCGAAAGTCCAGCCACTTCTATTTAGATGCCTAAACATGGCTTTACAAGTCTAACTTGAGAAACTCAGGTTTGAAAAGCTTGGCTTTAATCTAAGCTTTGCATTAACACTAGTTGTTGCTTTTAAATTTGAATGGGTTTATTTAATTGAGAAGGAAAACCAGGGTGTGGGGGAACACGCACAAACATCTGGAGGTATTTAGCCTACTCTGATTGCGAACTCTGCAAGCCAAATTGCTCTGGATATTTTTTCTTCTCATTGCTCATTTTTCTCTCCTGACTCCTTGTAAAACAGTCTCTTTGGTTCAGGGCCCCTTGCCACACCCAGATACAACCAAAGGGTTGGCTCAGTCCAGGCCCCAGCCTCTTAGCCCTTATAGGAGACTCCACCCTCGTGGACCTTCTTACTTTGTTTATGGATAGGGAAAAGCAAAAGATCAAACTCAACAGAGAAGCCGCCCCTGCTGGCGGTCAACAAAAAGAGAAAAGGTCAGTAGGGCCACCTTACTTGGAGGGTGCCTAGGGAGCAGCTTTACTGGAGTTCTTCCAGCTAGGTAGCTGGATCCCTCTCTCCCTGCCAGGCTTGTCTCTGAGGTCTACTGGGCTCTTTGCAGAGCTGGGGGGTTTCTGGCATAGGGGTTCTTCCAGCTGCTTCACAAGCCCCTCCAGGGTTCCCCGTTGCACACTGCAGCTTCCTTCTTTTAAAGCTCTCCTCCCTTATCATGCATGATTGGCAGAGCCAGAGGGTCGGGGCTACCATAGCGCTCAGAGCCTCCATAGCCCCTTCCCTGTCAGTGTGGGGGTTATACACCCCATCACATACCCTCCTCTTCAAAAACAGCACCGGGACATCATGTTCTGTGGTGGGTTTGCTGTCTTTGTCAGCTGTATTATCCACACTGAGAAAAGGAACCAACATTTGTATGAGCCTCGCCTGCACTGTGGGACACCTGAATCTGTACGGTTGTAGGGCTAGATACCAAAGCATGATCCTCGCATTCAAGTCTTTCATTGTGTACGGTCATTGGGACGTGTGGTCTGTAATCAGCAAAAAGCAGGTTCATAACTGGTAATAAGCTGTCCATAGCCCACTTGACAGCCGAGGCTTCCTTTTCTATTACTGAGTAGGTCTTTTGACCAGAAATAATTTTTGACTCAGGTACAATATAGGGTATTTCTCTCCCTAGAAGATATGTGAGACTACTGCCTCAAGCCTCACAACTGATGTGTCCACCTGAAGTATGAACTCCTAAGAAAAGTCCAATTGAAGAGCACCGCTTTGCGACATAAGCATTGCTTTAAATGTTCTAAAGCCTTATCACAAGCATAGGAGCACTGCACCTTCCATGGCTTCCTGTCCCTTGCCAGGTCCGTGAGGGGGGCCGCAATGGTTGTGAAGTTAGGCACCAAGTGCCTGTAATACCTGGCCAAACATAAAAATTGTCTAACTTGCTTCCTGGTCATGGGCATCGAGTAGTGGCCAAACCCTGCACTTTGTCCATAAGTGGATGTATATGCCCATCTCCCAACATACATCTCAGCAATGTGGTTTTTTTGTTCCCAGTCTTGCCCTTAGCCTGGTTGGCGGTTCGGCTGGTGCTGACAAATGACTGCAGTAACATGGCACAGATGGGTTTCCCAGTCTTGCCTATATCCAACTATACCATCCAAATAAGTAGCAGCGCATTATCCCATGCAGAAGGAGGGCCCACATGTCTCTGAAAGGTTGCCGTAGCTACATGCAGTGTGACTCCTCCATCATGCCCTGGTCTAGCAAAGATTGGATTTCACTCTTTACTGTGTCCCAGATCTTCCTGGGTAACGGCTGAGTAGTCTCTCATGTTGTCTGTCCAGGTTCCATCTCAGACTGAAAGTTAGGTGGGTATGTTCTGGAAGGACTGGAAATGCCTAGGGGAATGCCTGTATCAGCTGATCCAGCGGAGTCTTTTGGTTTGCCCGTAGCACCTCCCCCATCCAGACAGAGCTGGCCGTTTCTGTCATTGGAACCTTGAGGCCTAACTCGGGGTTTGTGGCAAGGGGAGTAATAAAAAGGGCCTCCCTATCACGCCAGGCCTTCAGTAAATTGACATGGTAGATTTGGGTTTCTCCCCATTTCCCTGGGTGCCATACCTCAAACTGCAGGACCTATCCATTGCAGTACCTCAAAAGCTCTTTGCCATCAGCCCAATAACTCAGAGCTTGGCAACAGTAAGAGTACCAGCTCAGCTGACTGGAACATGTGTAGTTGCGCTCTTGATATTGTTGGGCTTTCTGTAAGTTTTCACAGGTGAAGATCCCCAACCTTTTAAGCCACCTGCATAAGCGGAGGACATATTGGACCATGTTTTGTGTTTGTGATCCTTGGCTTTCCCAAACCTCTTCTAACAAACTGAGGATGCCTCTGGGTTGCCAACCATACAGTAACTTAAAAGAGGAAAAGCCCATAGATGCTTGGGGTACCTCCCAAAAATGGCAAACAGTAACGGGGACAACAACTAGTCCCAGTGCTTGGGGTCTGTGGTGACAAACTTCCTTAACATCTCTTTGAGAGTTTTGTTGAAATGTTCTCCCAGCCCATCAGCCTGGAGAGGGTAAAATGATGTTTTCAGTTTTTCTATCTTCAGGAGCTCGCACAACCTTGCATCAGCTAAGCCATCAAGATTTCCCATGACAGGCCTACCCTGGGAAAAAGCTTAGTCAGCTCACTCTCTATCATGCTCGCGTAGGTCAATCGCAGGAGAATGGCTTCCGGGTAACACATCGCATAATCCAGCTGTTGGATTGCAAGTTGTTGCTGCTGCTGCTGGTTTTGTGACCCATTTTAACAGCCATTCCAGATACATTACAGGGTTGTTTCTGTCAGGACTTTCTCAACAACAAACTTTTCTTCTCCCCTCTCCCCCCTTTTTCCTCTCCCTTTCTGCAGGGCTGGCCGAGTGCCCACATTCTCCACCATTTGTAAGAGATTTTTTCTGGGGTACTTCTCTAGCTGGGTGGGGGCCCCTTGCCATGCACAGTTACCACCACAGGGTCGGCCCGGTCCAGACTTCAGCTTCTTAGTCCTTGCAGTGGGCCCTGCCCTTGTGACCTTCTTACTTTGTTTACAGATGAGGAAAAGCAAAAGTTCAAAGTCAACAGAGAAGCAGCCTCTCCTGGGGTCAACAACAAGCAAAAAAAGGTCAGTGGCAACGCCTTACTTCCGGGGTGCCTGGGTAACAGCTTTACTGGAGTCCTTCCGGCTAGGTAGCCCAATCACTTTCTCTCTGCCAGTCTCTCTCATGGCCTTCACTGGACTCTTTCCAGAGCTGGGCGGTCTCTGGCATGGGGGTTCTTTCTGCTGCTTCAGGAGACTCTTGAGCTGCTCTGTTCTCAGGGCTTCCCCCGTGCTGATTGCAACGTCCTCCTTTCAAAGCCCTCCACCCTACCATGCCTGGTTGGAAAGCCCAGAGAAGTGGGGCTCCCTAAGCCCCTTCCCTGTCAGTGTGGCGTTTATACGCCACAGCACACTTCTAATTTTTTTTCTTGTTAAATAAATAAAATCCAAGGAAATTAAATGCAAGAAATAGTGTTGATGCAATACTAAGATTAAGAAAGTAAACACATATGTCATGAATGGCAAAGGGAAGATTTTTCAGATCAACTCAACCATAGTCATCGCTATGAATGTTTATTTGTGTATCCCTTTTAAAATGCAAACTTTAATATATCCCCCCTACCATACAACACACAGAATGGCCATCCAGTGTTACAGGAGACTTACTTATGGAATCTCCTTATTTGTGACTGCTTCATTTTTTAGCCTTAATGTTGTGTTGTAGTTATTGCATTTTATTATTTTAGTAGGCTTGAAATAAGAACTTTAAGGATTGATAAATGATTAAAAAGACTAGTTTAGAATTGGAACCCTTTTTTAAGGTACCTCTGTATTTTCTGCTTATACAGGTATGTTACTTTGTAACCGCCCACAGCAACAGCCTCACTGACTCACAATATCCAGTTATGTCTCTTATAGTAATAGCTTTGTACGGGGTTGTTTTCTTTCCTCTTTCTGAAGTGACTCCATCACCTTTTAGCAAGAATAACGGCTCAGTGTTTATGCCCCAGAGGCAACAGGAAGTTTTACAAGAAGGACAATACTGTTCTTATTAAATTCCCTTAAATCTCCTTTTAGTTTAATATGCTGATCATATAAATCTTACCTTCCACTGGGGAAAGCATTGTAAACGTGGCATACTAGTTAAGCACCCAAGAATCCAACTGAATTCTGCATGTTCAGGCACCTAAAAAAAAAAAAAAAAGCCATAATAAATCAGAACAGGTTTAATGTATTTCCACCTGAACACATCATTTCTAGAGAAAGTACAGCCAGTAAAGGCTATCAAGCCAGAGGAGATTAGTAAGATTATTTTTAACTAACATTTTTCCAGTGAATTTAGTGCTGATGAGAAGTAACAGACAACCCTGGTGACTGAAGTCCTATTATTGATCCACAGTATAAGTACAGTTCCTGCAGCAGCAGTACAAGATTCCCCATCCTATCTGGCCAGCCTGCCCTAATTCCGACCAAACCCACCCCTCCCCCCCCCCAAAAAAAAAAAAAAAAAAAAAAAAAAACTGGAGGGATGAAACAACAGTTTAATTTTCATGTTCATTCAGTTCTTGGCTTTTATGCTGAGTGTTCCAAGTGTCCTGAAGCAGTGGTCTAGGACTGTTAGTCAGATCACTTTGCTTCTAGTCCTAGTTCCAACACTAATTTGCTGTGAGAGTCAAACACCTCTCTGGGCTTCAGTTGTCCTGTCTGTAAAATGGGAACACCTAGACTTCTTAAATATCCTGGATTTTGTGGAATGTTCTACATTTTGGGTTAATCAACCTGCCTGTTCTGCAGCACCAAAGGCAGGAGATATTCTGCAAATGAGGAAGAATGACTCAAAATATCCTTTTAATTTAGGGAAGGATGCACTAGGCAGAGAGCCAGGATGCCATATCTAATCTGGGACTACAACCACCAAAATGCCTTCAAGAAATGAAATGAAATGATTAATGCATTTTAGCATTTGTAAGATTAGATTATTTTTAAAGATAATTTTAGATATTTTTTTCCTGATGGCATCATTCTCTACAGGGCAGAGTTAAGGTTGCTTTGGTGCCCTCACAGTACATTCCTACAGTGCAACATATTTGGATTTCTGTTAAAGTTTAACTTTAATTCTGAATTTCCTGGATTTATAATGCATGTTCTGGAAATAATTACAACATTGCTGTGTTTTTTAAAAACAACAACAACACATGAATCACTGATGTGTGTTCTCTATCTTAATTCCATTTTAACAGCTTTTGTCTGGAGGTAATTTGTGAGGTGCAATAAAACATAGGCGTTCCACTTCTGGTCATTTGCCACACATTTCAGTTGCCTCTGTCACATGCTGGCAGGTCTGAAGGTTGAGAGGTATGATAATACCTAGCACAGAGGTGTTGAGAAGCTTAATGTTTGTGATATGATCTGAGAGCTCAGATAAAAAGCATTAAGAGCAGTTTATTAAGAACAAGTGGGACAATTACTAGTGTCATCTGCAAAAATCATTTTGGTGTTATAAGTAGACTTGGAAAAGGACCGAATCCATGACTGACTAAATTTAATATCCACCAAATACCCCTAACATTTTTTGGTCACTAATGACAGGGTCCACAGCTGAACTGATGACCTGGGGTGAATAGCTCAGGAACAGATTACCATGACGTAGAGTCTCCTAGATTGTCTCTTTTTTGGTTCCTTCATGTTCATTTGCCTGGCAGACTTTAATACACAAGACAACGTGTGACAAGATGGCGCCAAATGTGTCCTCTGTGCAATACGTAATGTAAACCGAGCTGGAGTGAACTGACTTAACCCATGCCTATTTCATTTAGAAGGAATCATCATCTGGTGCAAAACAATTTCTCAGTTCTTTCTTCTAGTCACAGAAAGAGGGGATGTTGTTCTGCTTCATTGGTGTTGACAAGGACTCCCATTCAAAGCAAATGCATTCAATGATATGCCTCTGTCATGGCTCCCTCCCTACAACCAAGGCTGCATGTGCCAATTGTGCCAGTGGCTTTGACATCCCATGTATTACCGGAACACAGAGCAACCGGCCATTTTTGCAGCCCTGCCTCTAAGCAGTGACTTACATTCACTTCTAACCCCAAAACGCAGATTCACGTGAAGCATGGTCCATTATTAACAAAGTGACAAAAGCGCATGCTAGTGCCAAGAAGAAAGGCTGGGGGAGGGGGTGGAGAAGCATGGAAGAAAAAGAAAAAAAAGTACACACAGGATAAAATAAATAAAAGACTTGTTAACTCATTCCACCAATACTACTTTGTATGCTCAGCAGTGAAGGATTACAAAAAGCCAGAGCTGCAACTCAGTAAAGGCAAGCAGTTTCCTTGGAGGAACTCAATTTGTATAAACGAAATGAAATTAATTTAATATTCTGCAGGATGTCCTTCTCTATGCTGCTAAAACAGGGGCCATGGAGTTAATTCAAATAATAGAAAAATAGACAAAAGTAAAAAAGACATGCTCCATCTCTCTATCATTCAGTCAATCCATTTTCAATAGCTTTGTATCAAATTTCATAACATTTAACATGCTAACATTACTGAAGAGCAAGATCTTTGACACAGCAATAGCTCCTTTCACAAAGGGCAATAGCTTCAAAGAACTCTTCGATGAAGATCCCTTTGAGCTGGGAGTGTGATGCTCTGCTCAAGGAGACATATTTGGGCTAACTCAATCAATCTAGCGTGCTAAAAACAGAGCGTAGTCGTGGCAGTGTGACTGGAGGGAGGAGCTAGCTGCCCCAAGTACATGACTAAGGTCTTGAACAGGTACATACTCGGGGTGGTTAGTCTCGCCTGCCAGTCACGCTGTTGCAGCAACATACTATTTTTAGCATGCTAGCTCCATCAGAGCTGGTGCAAGTTTGTTTCCTTAAGCAGGGCATCAGACCCCCACCTTCAAGTTTAGACATATCCTCAGATTCACATCACAGACCTCTACCACTCAAGCTAATTCAAAAAGCTTAAGGACATAAAGGGACAATTATCATCTAGTCTGACCTCCTGAATATCACAGGCCAAACAAACTTCACCCAGTTATCTCTATGTTGAAGCCCAATGATTTTTATTTGATGAAAACATAACTTGCATTTGGCTAAAGCATATCTTTCAGAAAGGCATCCAGTCTTGAACTGAAGACTTCAAGAGATGTAGAATCCACCACTTCCCTTGGTTGTTTGTTCCAGTGGCAAATCACCATTACTGTTAAAACATTATGCTTAATTCCTCATTTGAACTTGTCTGGCTTTGGTTTCCAGCTATTGGTTCACGTTATCTTGCCTTTTTCTGCTAGATTAGGAGCCATATTGTATAACAGAGTAACTGATAGCAGTTGTAGGCTGTTAACCACTATGGGGACCAGCTGGTTTCACAGCTATTTCCTGGACAACGGAGGAAACATTGAGACTCTGGAATCCTAAAATCTATTCCAGGCTGGGGAGAGGAAGGAGTGTGCTCTAGTGATTCTATCCCCACATTCTGCCTCTGTCACTCTTTTGAATGTGAATGAGGCTGCTTCTTCCTCCACATTGCCTCAGCACCAGCATGAGAAGCCCCAGTGTTTAATTTGTGCCAGGAATGGAACCTAGCACTTCTAGGCTTGGCAATTCATAGCCCCAACACCTCTGGGCTTGCTGCATCAGTTATAAATGCAAAAAAAAAAAAAAAATTGCTTGAGCCCTGGCTCCCCTTTCATTATCAATTAAGAACTGGGAAGCCCAGATCACAGGCGAGATCATCTTGTTGTGCTCAGTTCCAGCGCATGGTGCAACAGTGGCCCACTGCAGCCAAGAGGAATAACTGCAGGGAAAGTTGTGCTCTGCCTCTGCAGTGGTAGACTGGAACATGCTGAGGGCAGACAATCTTCAGGTAGTTTAGATGCCAGACTAAACAAACCTCTAGTAAGCATGTGTAAATAGTGATTTTCAGAGACTTGTAACTTGGCCAGATATGGATGGATTTTCACAGGGATAGCAAAAAGACACTTCTTTAACCCTAGGTGACTCCACCCCCACCCCACCGCCCCATATACACACCAAATTTCAAGACTGCTCCGAAGCATTAAGGAACTAAAGCTTCTCAACTAAATGGCTGTGAAAGTTAACATTTGCAAAACAACCTATTTTTCCCGAATTGCATTCTCGAGAATGACCGATGCTGAAATAAAAATAAATCAGGCACCTGGAATGAAAAATTTCAACTCAAATGATTAAACTTGGGCGAAGTTGTAAGCAACTGAAAACAGGGTCTTACAAGAGAAAGTGTTTGGCAAAGCTAACTAAAGGGGGAACTGTCTGCTTTGCTTACAGCAAAACTCATAAGGGATTACATATGCATAAAGTGATGTAAACTGATCAGAAATTATGGGAAGAGAATGGAGGTTCAAAGGACATTCTTGCAAATTGTTAAATTTAATAGGAAAGAGAAAACCTAAGAGCAAAATCTTCTCTAAGATTTCTACAAGTCTTGTGACTATTTAAACAAGCCAATTTAACTAGATTTCAAGCACCTGCATGAAGGAGCAGTCAGCAGATGTGTGGGCTGTATGGAGATGAAGAAGAACCAGAACAAGTCCATACATGGAGTAAAGCAAATGAACATCTTCAAACTCCCAAAGCACCGCTTAAGGATTTCTTCTGCAGTGAGCAAAACCACAATTTAGGAGAAATCACTGGCTGCATGTCAAGTCAACTGTCCTACTAGAACATCACTATTAGAAACCCTGACTAGCAGCTATCTAATCTAATCGATTAAATCCTGCATGTCAGCTCCAGCTGCTTTTGTGTCCTGAAGGATATAAATATCTTCTCAGAAAATCTCTCCTGCAGCTTGGCTCAAGATATTTTGAATATAAGCCTTACAATTCCCCCTATTTATTGCTTCCCTTAGGGAAACTAGCTATTTCCCATCTAGTAGTTTTCACTAAAAAACTAACCACGTCCACATGATGAATCCCTCTATTTGGCCACCTGAGATCACACCTTTGCTAAATGCATCGAGTTTCTGCTGTTGGCCTGTTATGTACGTTTGTGTGCTCAAGTTCAAGTCTTCACTTCCCCCACTCCCACATCTTTCCAAATTTTTCACAAGTCAAACTTCTTAACACCTCTTGGAGGGTTGAGACTGTCACCTCCCCACTCCTAACAGCGATGTAGAGTTGCTACGTCCCCTCACTTTCAATCTTCATTGCATCAAATCAGCATTGCAACACAAGAGTATTTCCTGCTGATCACTGATCAAAGTTATTTCCAGTGCAGACTATTGGACCTCTTCCCAGTGAGGTTCACATTAGATCTGTGTTTAATCTGCTTTCAGACTTTTAAAAACTTCAGTGATATTCACAGCAAACACGGTCACATGCAGATGATCCAAGCACTTCCCTGGAACTCCAGCATATGTTACCCTTCTTTCATCCAAAAGAAACTTGTCTGGTTTGCTGCCCAGTTTCTCCCTCCTTACAGACACATAGCTTTTCAGTTATCCACTCTTCTCTCTACACTTTAGGATCCTATGATCATTTGCAATTCCCATGCTGCTCTAATAAAATCTGCACAATGCTATATATGGTCAATTTCACTTTCATCTTGACATTTGACTGTATTAACAAAGGAACTAACGATAACAAATTGAGTCCCAAATTTTCTCCCAAAGCTTGACTGTTTCTAGAGGTTCTCCTGCGTGACAACTTCTATCCTAGACTCTGGTTCTGTTCTACGGACGGCTGCACTCCTTGGATCACAATCCTTGTTTCAGGGGAATGTATGATTTTGTCAGTTAAACCTGGCTGGTTGGAAAATACCTGCCTGTGGTGTTGCAAAAGGCCCAATGTCTCCTGCTTTTGGGTGGGGTTCAAACCCTCCCACATCTCAAGGCTCTCCAGAGGAATTTCTTCCTTACTCTCCCAAATCAATTAAAGGGGTACTAAACATTCCCTCATCAGCACAACAAATCATATTCACTCCCTTCTCTCTTTCATGGTAAGCTTTCACTCTAGCAACATGTAGTTTGCAAAGTTCCCTTGCCATAGGGTTTCCTTACATCATGAGTGACCTCATTCACTCTATCACCTCAAAAGGTCCTTCCCAACACCATTTTGTTCCTCCTTCCTGGGAATCAACACCAACACCAAATCATCTATGTCAAAAGATCTCTCTTCAGCATGCCTGTAATACCAAGCTTTTGAGTCATCTGACGTCTTTCAATGTTTTGCTGCACTAAATCCATCATAGCCTTTAAAGTGACTTACACTGTCCTCTACAGGCTGTCCTGTCTCCTCTGTACTATCCTCCCAAGAGCCTCGAATCATCCCCTCACATGTATCCTATAAAGAAGACCAAAGGCGGTGAAGCCAGTAAATTCTTGGGGTACTGTTCTGTATGTCAATAACAAATAAGGAAGTAACACATCTCAGTCATTCTATTGCCAGTTCCTCACCTTCAGAATTCTGCTTCATTTTGCCTGCAGACTGAAAGAAGAGTGCATCCAGTTACATTCAAAGTTCCATCATAACCAGAAGGACTAGACACTTACTTCTCTTTAGAAACTGCAGATTTAATTCTGCAGAAACGGATGGAGCTCTCAGAAAAATGGTGCTATGGTACCAGTCAGTACCTGCTGAATCCAACCCTTGGATAAAAGTTTTGACTGCTCTTTGAGCATCAACCATGCATCCACTTCAATGGCTGGATAGAAAGATCTTTCAGTAGGCTATCTTGAAATCTCTGAACACTGTTTGGCTTGGAACAAAGGCAGGATCAGTCCATAAAATCATATTTTTACTGTAAATGCAACAATGGGATTATGTCTAGAGTCACTAATTTTGAAATTCTTCTAAGTGATCACTGACAAAAAAATCTTCTTTAATAGAAGAAGAAAATAAGGAAATTAAGCTTAGGTGCTGAAATCATGAAAGGGTTAGCACTCCAAGGGCAGAGTTAATGCTCCAGACTTTGCACAAGTTATGGACTGCATAGATGCTGCCTTTGACAATTTTCTTACAGGGGGAATAGAAAGATATGACCTGGTCTGTCTCAGCTAATTATATTGGCAATTACTGAGACAAAGCCCTTCGAGGATCTAGGCTTTATCCCCAATAACCAATTTTGAATAAAATTATAATAAGAAAATTATTATATTGATATAATCTGCTCATTTGAATTTGAATTAGCCCAGGAAGTAATATATTGGTTGAGTCTTCTCTGGATGCCCCAGCCGTTTCAAATGGATATTTGGAGTACCTTTGCTAGGTTAGTCTTCCCCTTTAAGTATTCAAGCTGCTAGACAGGTCTTCTTGGCTAAAGGAGAAAGATCAGATGCTGGCTAAACAAGTCTTATCTTATTAGATTCCCATTAGTTCTGATGTTAGCACAGCCAGGTTTGGAAAAAAAAACACAACAAAACAGGGCCTCTGACTTGTGAGGTGCAATGAAAAGTATATTGGCTTCATCCTTGATTTTTCAGACTGCCCTGTTTCGACAAAGCTGAGTCAGAACTTTTCCTGGGCAGGGGGAGCAGCCCTGTGACTGTTTCTTGGTGCAAAATGGACCATCAGCTGGATTTCATAGAACATTTGTAGATTTTGTTCCCCCATTTCATTATTTACATAGCCCGTGACGTTGTATCATCTGACTAGAATGTAACAGGTTAATTGGGAATTCTGCATTTAAAATGTAATGCAAACTAGCAGAATGGCCATGAGTTTCAAGCATGATAGTCATGATTCACTTGGGGGGTGATCATTGTTCTTGTCTAACTGGAGATGAAATGCAGACAGCCCTGTCTGAGATGCTTGTTCCTGTCCAAATAATTGGGAACAGTTTTGTTTTCCTGAAGATTTGGGCTTCAAATTTGGGTGCTGAGCAACAACCCCAACTTTATATGACAATAAAATAAGTTTGAACAAATTCCATAAAAATTGTGAATTTCAGAAGTTTTCAATCAACTCAACATGGCACTACGGAGGGCTTTAGAGTGAGCAGTTGGTCTCACATCCCTCAAAACAGGAGTTCTCAAACTTCTTCATAGTGTGGAGAACATTTTAATACAGAACTTGTGAATGCAGGGAAAGGTGGTCTCCACAGCAACAAAACAGCAAGTGCTGACATGGAAAAGTATTTACGATATTTTTAGCTTAATTAAAGCTGTTCAGCAGCTAGAAAAGAGGCCCAAGCAGCACCATACAGTCAGTCACCTTTCTGAGCAAGTGCTCTGTGGATCAGTTTGGAAATCTGCACTACAGATTTGATCAGTAAAGGAGGGATTAGGAAAGTAATCTTCACTGGCACTAACTTTCCTTGCTTCCGAAAGACAAATGTAGCCATTGTAACATTTTTGGTAGCATGCCGGACTCTACAGAGCACAGTAAAATCGCTGGTTGAAGAGAAAACAAAACAAAACAAATGATGGAGAGGGTTAGTCAGGACAGCACAAAGCAGCAGGAGGTGACTGCAGTGGCAGCAGCCTGAGGTCTTCCCTGAGCTCATCCAGACGATCTGAATGCATTTCCTGGTGAGATCCACAGCCATCCAGATGAAGACACTCACCTGCACAGTGTCTTTGAGATTAGACCAAAGAAAAAAAAGGTCTGCAAAGAGTCCAGGTATAACCTGTCACAACTGGTAAGGAATCCCCATTCCAAGAGGCAGTGATGGATTCTGTCCCCAGCCCAAAGAAAAAGCAAAATTGTCCCAGAACAGTCACTTGTTTAGCCAGGGATAGATGTGAAAACCTTCTTATCAAAATTTGGCTGCCACCTCCATGAAGACCTGGGGCTGAGGTGAGATTAAAGGATAGATCATCTACTAGCAGTGAGTCAAACATACCATGAACATGAGATTAGGTGTGGGTTGCAGGAGATGTGAAGATGAACCTCAGGAACTTAATACAGGAAATTTACCTGCAAAGAAGTGTAGTTTTCTAGGCAGAATCAACTCTTTGAACAGCCTGGAGGCCAGCCGCTGAAGTCTGAGTGGAACCTTTCCCAATAGTTTCCCAGACCAGGAAGCAATGGAAGCAGAAGTTGTCCGGTGAATGAAAAAAAATGACCTGCTTATTAGTGATTCATACACTTGCAGGGTCTGTCTTCTGTCAGAGAAGAAGCTAAAACAAAGAGGGACAAGGATGGGAACAGAACACTACATGACAAATGTTACTTCCATCCTTGTAAACTGAGGATTCCATCTAGCTCTCTGCAAAGAAATTATAATGGAGAAAGGAGGTGAGGAAAAAAGAGCAGAGACAGTACTGGCATCCTTCAAAAAGCATCCATCAATGGCCAAGGACTTATAGTAGGAAAAAATGTTGATTTGAATGTTCCTGTCTCTGTGGACTGGGCTACCCAAGACAAGAGTCTATTCTCTAAAAGAGGAGACCGAGGAAAAGGAAGACATGGAAAAATTTCTTCTAGAGAAGAACCAGGGCAGGGCTTTACAGCTGACTCGGGTTGTTATGAGAGAGGGTATTTCTAGGAGTTAGAATTGCTTTACCCCCTTAGACAGCTTCTCACCTTTATAGGGAGGGCAGAACATTTTGTCCTGGGTGTTCCAAGATCATAGCCAAAAGGAAGAAGTGCCCCAAGTGGAAGTGTTTATAGCCCTAGCCACCAAGTATGCCCATCACAAGAAGGCACAGTGAAAGCAGGCTCCATTCTTACAAACTGAAGGAGAGCCCAGTCCTACAAAGGGCAAAGTGACGGACAGCCTCTTACCTCCCAATTCCTGGTGATAGTCATCTTCTTCCACTTTTATTCTAATGCAGAAAGAGGCGATAGTTCAGTCTTTCATTTCACGTATACCTCTCATAGGAAGCCCTAACAAAGTTATCAGTAACAGAAGAAATCCATTTTCCACAATTATATTTCATTTAATATTTCTTACGGCACTTCTATCATATGAGATATGCATCATTACGCCATTACATATCTTTTAGCCTAACAGAAGAAGAACGTTACTGAAAGAATATTTTGAAATGATTTGGTTTTAGGGTAAACAGCACATCACATATTGACACTAAAAGCACGACACCATCCTGTCCCATATCTTAGATAAAGATTCATTGTAATCTAGGGAAGTCATGTAGTCATTCATTTACATCTAGACTCCATGTCAAGATTTATTAACTTGTGTAATTCTGAAATAAGCACTTTTGTTTTTACAGGAATTTTCATTACCCCTCTGTGTTTTCCTTTTAAATCCCTTAACCTGGCCATGCTGTATTTCACAGTACTTGGTTTGTAAATAATGGTGGGACTTTTACTTCTTTCCTTCAGAATCTATTCTAGTGTCTAACAGATTTTACATTAGCAAGTTTTTCTAGATTCTAGATATTCATCTTAAATTTTCTTTTGCTTGATTTCAATCTATCACAGCTAATTATATTGAACCACTTTGCACCTAAATAATTATTTGGGATCTGAGGTAATTACACACTTCAAATACTTGTACATCGTCATGTCTCCTTTAAGTCACCAATTAGGCAACCTACATAGATTTAGTTTTCATATCGCAATAACTATTGATATTAGGCATACTATGTAACATTTGTACATACATAGAGCCTAATATTTAAAGGTGTCTCAATTCAGCTTCCATTTGTACCCATGTAATTGACACATTATCACTTACACATGCAAATGATAGACTCTATGCACAAAAACCTGTTTTTACCAAATCTGCCCTTGATTTTCACGGACTACATGTATGATTATGTGCACTAATGGAGGCCACATTTGATTTAATTTCCTCAAATTAAGCACTTTCCTCAAATTAAGCAACATATGGGCCTTAATTTCTTTATAATCAATTTGTTCACTGTTACTGCACTGACATATTTGTTAATTTTACCCATACTTGAATGTTATTTCTTCGTTGTTGAGTGAATTTGTTAGTGCAAGTTATTGGGTTGAGAACACTGGAATCTGCACAGGTACAGAACAGGCTGTAATGCTGATCTTGTCAGTTCTATGAATTCTCTGTCTTTTTTGTGGCACACCTGTAGTACATCTTGTATCATACACAAGGGTGTGACATTAGGTTTATGAGATTGTCACTAAATTGTTTAAACTGAAACAGTATTTAGATTGTCAAATACCATTAGGATTAAATTTGTTTTCAGCCAATCTGGATAGCACAGACAACTCAAATACATTGTCTCTTACTGTCTGTCAGTGTACCGATGGCCTTTTAAAATCTCCCAGAATCCACTACTTCTGAGATCTGAACTGGCAACTGTGGATTAGGTACTTCTCAATGAACACAGCAATTGAAAGTTTTGAATAGCAGTAGCATGGTCATGGGGCAAAACTGCAATGGTTCAGAATGTGAATCAGCATGTCTAGATACAGCGAACTGTTTGTGTTTCAACTGTTCTGTCCCTCTACTTCAGTTTGGAATCACTGAGATCACTAACAGACAACCACTAGATAATAGTGCATTGGTAACTTGAACATTTTTCCATCAATGGATAATTGGAGCATATTAATGACAAAGGCCAAAGGCACAGAATCATTTAATTGAGGCCAGTCTGCCAATTGCATAATGTGAAGAGTAACCGTTGGCAGTAATTTTTATGTTTGAGAGTGCTTCCTTGTTAATGTTAAGTATTCTTGAAATCCAGATGGATGAGGTTTCTATCAAGATGTGACTCTGTATCATGGCTCTGTAATAAATTAGAATTTTCTTGATTCTGATACCCCAAAATGAATGCAAGCTGTTGTGTCACCTATAATTTGGCTTTACGATAAATGAAATATGATGGATAGTTGGTAGTGTATAATCTCTATAGTTTCTAAGAGGACACTCAATATTAAGGGCCTGATCCTACAAAGTACTGAGCATCCTAAACACCTAAAGCACGGCAAAGGGAGCTCAGGATAGTCAGTATTGCCTTCTCAAGAGACAAAGAATCAACTTCTGCATTGCTTGTTATGCAAGATGCAGCAAGGCTTCCATCGTGAGGTAGGGGCTAGAAGCCTTATTCAGATGCCTTCTGAAGTCAAGGGAGTCTTTCCATTGCATTCTAGGGCTTGATTCAAGGCAGTCTGGATCACATTAGCTCAGCTTTCAGACTTCTCTGATGTCACCAACCCAATTCTCAAACTGCTGCCCAAGTCCTCTAATAAAAAGATAGACGTCAGGACACAATATTCATCTTATATTTTTAATGAAAATAATACAAACAACCCCTAAAACATTATGAAGTCATCTTTAGTATAAAGCAGCAATAAGACAAACACTGTTTTGGTTTAAATTTCACTTTTATAGTTCTCTAGGTAACATTTTCACACACTTTTCCAAACATGGGAGCATGACAGGGAGATACATGTCAAGAATTCATACAGTAAAAATAGGAAGGGGAACTTGTGGCAAACACAATCCTAGTTGCTTTACATTTGAGATCAAGAACACACTGAACTGGCTTCAAGTTTACTCCTAAAGTCTGAGAATAAGCATTTTAAAAGAACGTAAGCTGATGCAGCTTTTACTAGCACAGGATTATTCCTGGGTCAAGCCTTCTTTGGCCAGAGGCCTGGTACGGCTAAGCTGAAATCTTACAGGTCTTAGCCTGCAGGTCTTGCATTACAGCCTTACCTTACCCCAATACACACTCATCACTCAAAAATACCTGTCAATATGCTGAATTGATAGCTCTGTGTTAAACCATAGTGTCCGCAGTGAAGGAGTCCGGCTCTTGTGTTGCTACAGTTTTAAGATTAACTGGGTGAAAAATCACCCTTAGTGGTTTCTTAGGTTGGGAGACTCTAAGAGCACACAAAGAACAAATACAGTGACCATAAAAACAGTTACAAGTAAGAAATCTTGTTTGTATTATAAGTTATAAAACTGTAGCAGCAGAGGAGCTGGCATCACTAGGGACAATGTGGTTTAACACAGAACTACCAATTCAATTTAATAAGAGGCTACACTGGCTTCCCAAAAGAACTCAGCTATGATGCATATAATCACTTTGATGAAATGAAGGCTTGAGACAGACTGGTTTCTGGTCTGTCAATAATTCAGATTTCCTATAAAGAAGAAATATTGGCAAAAAGGAATTTTGTGCAAAACATAAAGCCTGCCTCAAAAAGACAATGAACTATCTCTTGGTCAACACCTATGGTCAGTGACAGAAAATAATCTGAAGTTAATTAGCATCCCAAATTTATTTCTGACAACAGTCATACTCCCAGGGTAGGTCTACAGTGGAAGAATTTTTAAACTCACGTTAATTGGCAAACATGTCTGCACATGCTAATGACACTGCACAAAACTGCCTGTGGACTTGTCCAGACAAACATGTACAAATGTGTTAGCTAACTTGAGCAAGTTAACTGTCAATTAATGAAAGTTAAAACACTTGTGTAGACAAATTTCCAGAGGATAGCATGTTGTAAACACGGGTTGAAAAGTTAACTAATAAAAATAAACACACCTGGAGGATAAAAAGGAACCTCTGAAAAGGTTTACCAAAAGAGTAACTAGGAGAGTGACATAACACACAATGGACATTTAATGGGTAGACAATAAGCACCTCCCTAGAGATATTATCTGCATAAATATCTTTGTGAGGGATGCCAGATATTATAAACAGGCAGGATAGTATGTTTAGGATCAAAAGGATCAGTTTATCCATATCTATATTAGAAAAGTTGCAACACCAGTTTAAATCAATCTAGTTAAACTGGTGCCAGCCCCAATTTAGATGCACTTAACCAAAGGTTCAGACAGTTTAAACCATGCAGTAATTTATCAAATAGAAATATATGGATTTGGGCAAAAGTTGAACTGGCTTAAGTGCAGCTATATTAGAGGTCTTCAGTGGTTTAACTAGACTGATTTAAAATCCATTTAGTTAAGCCAGTGGAATTTTCTAATGTAGACCAGGCCTTAGTAGCAGTGAAGGAAGACTATATGGAACCTATCTTACTTAAGAATCTCACTCAAAAGGGCAGGGAATTAAGGAGTCCTCTAAGGTTTGTCTTCTGCAGCACTTCAGTTTGACAGATGCACAGGAAACTCCAGACAAACCATGGACAAGAACCAACTTCAAAGAGGAGGATAATGAAAACTAGGACTTGTCTACAATGGGTAAAATTCAGACCCTTTATTTAGCAACTCTGTAGCTCCACTGGTGGTTACAAGAGTGGACTCTGCCTTTCTATACTACAATCTTCCACTCTTGCTATCACAGGTGGAGCTGTATCCATGGTGAATTATGGGTACAAATTGTCCCAGCATAGACGCAGCCATAAAAAATTAACAGGACCAGACAGACAAAGTTGTGTTCTGCAGTCTCTGAGAACATAATAGAATAAGTTGGAATGAACAAGTAGAAATAATTTAACAGGGATGGTTAAATATTCCCCCAGGAGAGGGGCCAGATAGCACTTTAGAGTGGAACTGAGTGGAACTTTAGAGGCCAACTGAGCAGTGGAAAGATGGTGGGAAAGGTGAAAAGAAATGGAGGCACATGTGGGAGAAAGGGAAACACCTGATCTCAGAGAAGACAGGAGACAGATGTCCAGGGTTGGACCTGAATGAGATTTGCTGTGCTGACTGTCTGCAAAAGAAGCTGAGAAACTGGCAGGCTGGTTGACAAATACTGACATCAAGAGATCAGAGAGTGTATTTTGTTTGTTTATGTAATTACACAGACTGAATTATCCAGTTAAGCTTTTGGGAGTTTTATAGGAGACTTGCTTCTAGTAAGACTCACTGTCTTCTAATAAGTTTAACTTAAGATCCACAGTAGGCTGTTTGGGAAACACGTATCCCAGGATGGACTTTGATCTTTGCAGAGAGATAGTGAAGACACGAATTTGGAATCTAACACTGCTAGGAATTTCTAGGAGAGTCAATAGAAAGGAATAGAGACTTGCACAGCATTGTGTGTACTCAGCAAAGCGCAAGGGGAACACCAAATGGCCATATCTGAGAATCAAGTTTTAAGTAAAAGGGACACTGACCTGTGACTGCTGAAAAAGGAAGCACTTCTCTGGGTTGATACCACAGGCAAGGAGGGTGGCAGTGGTGTCCAGGATGCTCTGACGTAAGAGCGCTGGTTCCTGCGGTACTGTGAGAGCATGAAGATCTACAATACTATATAACATGGAGCTGCACTCTTCCTGAAACCTCACCCAGTTCTGGATGGCTCCAAAGTAGTTGCCGAGGTGGAGCGTCCCAGTTGGCTGAACACCAGAGAAAATGCGATCCCTGCCAATATTCTGGAACAAAAACATTTAGTAAAATGTATACCACCATTGCTTTTTCACAACCTCTTTCATCTGTGGCTGTCAGTGTTTTTCAGACATTGGTTACGTCTCACCTACTCTTCATTTCCTCCTACTCCCCCATTTTGCAGTGTTTGCTGTCAAACTGGAAGGATTTATGTGGTGGAGACCTGCAGGGATCTGTCCTGGGTCTGGTATTATTCAATATTTTTATCACTGACTTGGGAAATGGAGTGTAGAGAAGACTTATACAATTTAGGGATGACTCCTAGTTGGGAGGGGTTGCAAGGACTTTGGAGAACAGGATTAGAATTCAAAATGACAATTAGGTACTATACTTAGAAAGGAAAAAGTCAAATGCACAAATACAAAACAGGAAAAAAGCAGTAGTAGTGCTGAAAAAGATCACTGTGGATCACAAATTGAATGCAGCTGAGAAAAAGACACAATTCTGGGATGTAATAATGGGGCTGTCATATGTAAGACATGGGAGGTAATTATTCTGCTGCACTGGCATTAGTGAGGCCTCAGCTGGAGTACTATGTCCAGTTTTGGGCACCACACTTTAAGATGTAGATAATAAGCACTGGAATAGTTTACTAAGGGACACTGTGGAATCCCCATCATTGTAGGTTTTTAAAAACAGGTTAAACAAACACCTGTCAGGGATGGCCTAGATATACTTGGTATTGCCTCAGTGCAGAAGACTAGAAGGACTAGGTAACCTCTTGAGATCCCTTTTCAGCCCTATAAATAATAAAACTTCAGATATTTTACTAAAGTAACTGGTTGGCAGTGTTGTCTTTGGTGAGATCTGAAGTGTACCTTGACCTGGGGGTAAGTGACTAGCTCTTTGGAGCTGGAAGAACTTGATGTGTGGTGATTATTGGTTTTTATCATCTTTCATCACAGTTTGTCTGTGTGGTAAATGAGGCTAGCGTGCTAAGGGGACTGTCAATGGCTTTATGATGAACTAATAAAGTGATCCAGGAGCACACATATATTGCTGGTTTGGTTAAATCTAACTATACCACCAGTTTGGGAGCATCTGCCCAGTTTTGATAGTCTGACCCATGCTAAACACTGTTGACAAACAACCAATTTTCTTCCTAATTTGTTAAAAAAAATTCTCCTTTGCTTTCAGAATAAACTGCCACTCTTCAGGTCAAGTCACTTTTCTTACTCTAAGTTTGAGCAAGTAAATACAGGGCTTCTAATGGAGCCTTGTCTGCCATTTTTAACACCTGGTCATAATTAAACTATTTTATACTAACAGAATCCATCCCAATTACCATTAAGATAAATCAGTTTCCTGGGAGATGTGTCAGTAAAACAATTATTCTGATATTACAGTATACTCTACCCAATTGCAACACTATAATATCTTATGTTTACATAACACATTTCATCCCAAGACAGTTTGCTAAAGCAAAAATAATGTATCAATGGCAAAAAACGACATTAATGCAGAATTAAGGTTGTGTGGTGGTAAGTTGTCCCTCTGAAGAACATTGAGCTGAGCACGGGCAACCTTAACTGACGTCAGAAGGGTCCTACCTGGCCGTAGAATCCATGAACGCTGCATTTTCTGGTTTTCAGAAATTTGAGTTTTGCTCAACTCAACAGTCTGCCAGGGGATGGATGACACACCACCAAACAACCTTAACTCTGGGTTAACCTTGTTTTTTGGCACTGAGTTTCCTACTTTTTTTTTTAAACAGGAAGAGACATATAGTTGGTAGGAGTTTGCAGTCACTTAGACAGCGGTACATATCATTTCCCATAATTAGCATGCGGAGCCAGCCTGCCCTCCCCCACCCCCAGCCAGTCAGCTGTGCCCCATCAGCCCTGCTTCTGCACACTTCTCCAGCCATGCCCCTGACCCAGTCAATGTGTTGCCCACCTCCTACCTGGCCCCTACCCAACTGCTGTATCGTGGCCTCCCCAGCACAAACAGGGTCTCCCTGAAGTCTTCACTTCCTGGTATACAAATGTTTCTATTGCAATTCCTTCCCTCCCCCAACCCCAAACCCAACTCACGTGCAATACCTGGAGCAAAGGGCAACTGTGTTACAGGGGACTAGTGTTCCTGGTTGTGGCTTTTTTTCCCCAAGGCTTATATCTCCAGAACCCCACAATCAAATGACCTCAAATGGGGGTCATTAACTCTACCTTCTTTGCACCTTCCTCATGCACACTCAAATTACAAGGAAATCTGACTGAGCATATCGATTTTAGAGGATTTAGAAAGGTTGACCCTTATGCCATGATGCAACCTTCACAATAATGGCGCTGCTGCACCACTATAATAATGTGTTAGTAAAACACATCCCAGGGGTACCCAAGGTTGTGACGCCTCGCTACCACCTACCCTTAGCATAAGGAAACCTCATCTGAGCCGGCTGTGGATCAGTTCCGCAGCACCAGCAGCCTCTGGCAACACAAGCGCTACCTGTTTCCATTCTGACCCTGTTTTCATTCACTCACATCGTAGCAAAAATTTCAGCTATTTGGGCTGAAGTTTTCCAGGACTGGTCTCTCTCCAAAGTTGATTTTTTGGAGGAAATGTTTGCTGTGTAGACCATTCCTCTCCTATCTGCCATCCCCCAGCTCACATCTCTCCTCCCATTCTCAAATTACACGAAATCCCTGTGGCAATGACCACAGCAGAATAGGCAATCTTAATTCTCCCCATGTTTACTAGTTATATTTTTATGCGTTTGGATCATTAACGCAGGACTGCTGTGGCTTTCTAAGTCATACTGTACGTAGTTCTGCACCTCGTTTTGTATGGTGTGCATAAGCAAGAGAGAGACGGCGTTAGCTTGCAAACGATGGCCTAGAGACTTGTTTATCTATCATGTTTAGGAAAGCTTGCATGACTGTGTCTATTAAGAGTTACTACAGTAGCTTTTATGTAAATGTTAGACAAACATCCTGCCTTACCAAGGGGAGATGGATTAGATGACCTCTTAAGGTCCCTTCCAGTCATAAATTTCTATGATTCTATGATTACCTTCTGCGAGGCAAGTATAATTGTTACATAAAATGAAGAAACACCAGCTCATGATTGTCCAGAAACTTATGTGATGGAGTCATTACATGAAATCTGTATGTATGCAGCCTGGTGTATTGTGCTCACAGCTGGAGTTCAAGCTGCATTTGGCCTGTGGGCAGTGGAAGAGAGGTAGCTGAATCTGAAATGGAATCTAGAATGACTTGACTCCTATTTCCTTGTTTTATGTGATTTGCACTGATAGACTCTGCAGTCCTTAACGCAAAGTTAAAGATGTGTAGGAATTTCCCAGCTATTTTTTAAAATAAGTATGTATCAATAATGACAGTTATACACAAATAGCCTATCAACAAGGATAAATATCCTCCTATATCCCTTTGCAGAGCTCCAGTATCTCCCATGCATGACACTTCTCCAAGCTCCGGAAATTGGTATTTCTCCCTCATCTCCCCCGTACAGCCCCATTCTCCTCATGGTCACAAATTCCACACCATGCTCCCCTTCATACCTCTTCCATGTTACTTTCCTAACACATTCAACTTTTAAACATTGGTCAATATCAAAAGGTATCAATGTTTTCACGTGTCCTGGATTATTACGATCACCATTGACAGCAAAGCTACAGAGGGGGGTGTAATGCCCTCCTTTGCTTCAGCTCCTTCCCTTACTGTGCTAGAGAAACTGTTTATCAGAACTCTGAGGAAGAAGGGAAAATTGGTGGGGAGTGTGAATATGCAGAGTCCATTTCTAAGAACTCTGGTTACAAGTTAACAACCTCCATTTCTTTCAAGTGTCTTCTGCACATTGCCTCGTATAGGATGGTTTGGCAAGCAGGACCAGAAGGAGGGACTCTGTTCTAATTAAATAAGGATTGAAGTATAGCTCTAACAAACTTGTGCATTAGCGCTAGCTGTCAGATCTGATGTGTAATGTTTTGTGAAAGTATGTAGAGTTCCAAGTGACAGCTTTACATAATTGCTGAACAGTTACGTCTAAAACAAGTTATGGACATGACCATTGCTCTAATAAGATGCAATCTAATACCCACAGGGGGAGAGAGAGCTGCTATACGTAACTTTTCTGAATGCACTATTCAATCCATCTGAAAATGGTTGGTTCTTAAGAGTGTCCACATATGAAATTAAACAATTTACTAGATTTGTGAAATTCCTGGGTTCTACCAAGATAATAGGTGAGGGTTCTTTTCGCATCCAAATCATGTAAAGTGGATTCCCCAGTTTGGGAAAGAAATCTGGTAGATTTATAATTTGATTAACATGGAATTCTGACAATTTGTGGTAAAAATCTAGTGTCGAGCCTGAGAACTACCTTTTCTCTTTGAAAGATAGTGAAAGGAGAGTGTGCCATAAGGGCATGTAATCCACTAACTTGGATAGCTGAAACTCTAGCAATAACAAAGGCAATCTTAATGGACACATTAAATAATGAACACTACACCAAGGCTTCAAACTTTATCATCACCATTTTATTAGGCCAGGTCTACACTACAGACCTATATTAGTATAACGACGTTGCTCAGGGTGTGAAAAAAATCCACATCCCTGAGTGACATAATTATACTGATCAAACCCCCCGCATAGACAGCACTGTGTCAACTGGAAATCTTCTCCTGTTAACATAGCTACCACATCTCAGGGAGATGGGTTAACTACACTGACGGGAGAAGCACTTCCACCAGCATAGTAGCGTCTTCATTAAAATGCTACAGCAGTGCAGCTGCACCGGAACAGCTGTACAGGAAGACAAGCCCTTCACTGTACCAATGCTAAACTGAGGTTCCATTCAGGTATCACTGGTGGATATAGATTTGCAAATCCCTTCAGGAACCCTTTAACTGAACCATGTGTAAACACCAATTTATTACTTAATTATGGTCTGTCAATATAGCCACTAAGGGAACCTCTCCCACGAATCTGAAGGACCCTCAGAGGCTTCAAATGCAATAAATATTCTAGAATATATTGAAGAGAAGTCAGTTCTGGTTGCTCTGGTTTGATGTGCATCCAAGTCATAAATCTCAACCACTTAAGCTGTTAACATCTACTGGTCAATTGTTTCCTAGAGTTCAAAACACCACTAGTTGAACAGTCAAAGAACAAGATCTTAGAAGGTTCATTAAAGTCTTATTTCCCCATGCTACAAGATGTAGAGAGAGAGTATCTAGGTGAAAGATCCTGCACTGTTATCGTGACAGTAAATCTGGTAACACTGGGCGCATCCTGTGTACACCCTGACAGCTGATGGGGGTCCATATACCATTGTTGTCTCAGTCACAGTGCAGTCACATATGGTGGGAAATGTTCTTGTCTACTTCTCCACCTACTGATAATCAGTAAGACTGTAAGGAGCAGGATGTGAATGAAAATAAGACAATCCTTCATATTGCAGGTGGTATAATTTATCAGCCTTTCTGGAAATGGTCTGAGAAGCTGGTGTAAACCAAACATATTCGGCAGGCTATAGTAACCCACCTAAAATGGGTAAAGAAAACTTGCTCTTTGATGGAACTCCCCATGTGTCAAAAGCTGGATGGGAAGACTCTTCCATTAGCACAGTAGGCAGCTTTAGAATTCCTGCCATCCTATCCACCAATTCAAGAAATTGTACAGCAATCTCCGAGTGAGAAGAAGCTGAAGTTATTCCCATATTTTCATTAAATGAGTCTGCCTCTAATTCTGTGTCAAGATGCTGAAAGTCCATCTGTGGGGCAAAGTGTTCCTCCTCGTCCTCAGAGTGTCTGGTACTACCATCTGGGATTGCTCCCTGAAGGCAGGAGAGGTAGCCTGATCTTGGAAACTTCGAACCATTCCACAGTCTCCTCCTGGATCTTCATTAGAAGGGAGGTTCTTCTACCACACTTAGGTGATTGCATAAATTCCCTTGTGAATGCCAATAGGGCCCTGCAGCTCAAGAAGAACAATTTTCCCAATATCCCCCCATACAGCACCATCTTACAATTAGGAAGGCAGGGAGGCCTAAAGGCATCATATCCTGGATTATATTCCACTCCTGGTAGAATAGAACCTAGGTGGTGCCTCAGGCTGTTTAAGTATCTCTTGCTTTTCTTCTCAGTATGGCTGCATTCTTGGATCTGCAGCTGACACCATTGGAGGCACTACCAAAACTGGAATATGTAACATCCATATTTCCAGGGAATCAGAGTGCCTTGGAAGGACGCAGAGAAGACTTTGGATAAAAGCAAGATATATCCTCCACTCTTCTTCACTTATCAGAGGAACTAATCCCAACGGAGGCTAAAGAAGCTTTTCTCTTCCTTCCCCCTGAAAATACCACTTGCAGATCAGTAGATCATTCCAGTTGTGCACCCATGGGGTGAACTGCAGCTACCCTCCTAGTTCCATTCAGTTCCAAAGATAGCACTGTTATTTGTTCTGTCATGCCTCTGCCATAGCCTTTGTTCAGATCCATATGAATCACGGGTTCCAATAACAGAATGTCCTATTTAGTTTTCAGTCTGGGAACTGCTACTGATTCCTGAGTCTTCAGAGGCCACGTAATCTTAGTCAGAGCCGAACCTGAAGCTAACACCAGTCTCTGCACCTTGTCTTCCATGCTCTTAGGTGAGTTAGATCGTATAGACTTTACTGCCAAAGCCTCTTGAACCAAGGGTGCCCTGCAGCCTATTTCATCTGTCCTTACACACCGTTCGAATAAATGTATAGCTGATGGAGCATCAGGACAGACAATGTCCTTCACCAAGACACGAGAGGCACCTCAGATGAGAGTCTGATGCCAGGAACACTGCCAGATATGAGGCACATCTCTTGAAGTCTGCTCTTCTGTTCTTCAGATCCACCATTACAGGTCTGATGAAACTGAAATTAAAATCACTTTTCTAACAGTAACTATCTCAGCCAATAATAACTAGCTTCTAAAACACTTTACTACTGAACACTAATAGCACTACAGAAAAGAGATGCTCTGGATCTGAGAAGTATGCTTCTGTCCAGGGTCGGAATAAAGAATATGGGGGCACTATGAACTATGGAAATTGTGCCCCCCTCCACCTTCTGTAAGGGACCCAAGAAACCAGACACATCCCAGAAGCCTCCTTACTTTTACATTGCTCTGATCCCCATGGCCATGTGAGAGAGCACTAAGAGATCCAGCTGCCTGGGGCGCCAAACCGGAGAGGCACTGTGACCCATGTGCCAGCGGCTGCCACCTCCGAGAGCAGGAAAAACTGGCCACTGCCCCTCCCCACCTGCCTGATCCTCCTCTTCCCTTTCCAGTCATCCCCCTGACCATCACCAACAACCTGAATCCCTTGGCCCATGAGCTCCTACACCCCCCAAAGAGCACCTGCCTCTCCCACCCTAGTCCCCACTCTTTACTCTTCCTACTGGCAAGCCTCAGGTCCATCTTGTTTTCCAATGTTGATAGAAGCAGGAGCTGCCGTGTCAGCATGGTGATGACCGAGCAAGGGGCAGGACCCAGGTGCCATAGTAGCAGTGCTACCAGCGCGCCATAATGGAAGGAGCTGCCAGCAACCCTTCTCCCCCCGCCCTCCCGGTGCAGGCAGCAATGGCTGCTGGTTGCGAATTGCTGGAAGTGGAGAATGAGGAGGGTTCACTTGTAACTTGCAAATAAGTTACCAGTGAAAAAAAATACACAGCACATTGCACCAACAATTGGCAATGCAGGGAAAAAATATGGCCAGGGAGGTTAAAAATGGCTAGGTGGCAACCCTAGGCCCAAACCTGGTTGAGGGCCCCATGCAAGTGCACACAGGTTTATCTGGGTCTGCTTCTGTCAGACATCGTGGCTGGAGGAAATGAGACGGTGGAGTGTGCCATGCCCCTTTTACAGCTTCATCCTCGGAACACTTGGGGGGAGGGAAGGGAGGGTGTAAGCGCTGTAATAAGCATTGCTTAGAGAAGGTTCTGCAATCTAGTTTGCACTGGCCAGCAGAACTCATGAGTGTGGATTGCAGAGTACACTTGAAGAGCCACCAACGGTTAAGGTAAAACTGAAAAATTATAGGTTTATCAGAGCGGAGTTCCTTTTTAATTCTCTCTGCCTCCCCTACTCCAGCTCGAACCCTACTAGCTTCCCTGCCCTGATCGATCTCCTCACATACAAGCCTGCTGCCCACTACCATTTGTATTGTCCCTATTTCTCCACACCTCCTTCCACACTTCTATATTGCCCATAGCCCCTTACAACCCTACAACCCATATTTCTTTCATCCAGTCTACCTCCCATGCCCTCGCATTGCATTTCTTCCCTATTCACCCTCTACACAGCTGCTCAACCCCATTGACTGTTCGTCAATGGAGCACAAAGGAAACCAAAGGGACAGAGGTGAAGGTGTGCGAGGGGCTGGCGGCTAGGGCTGTGAGAACTTTGGTGGTTTTGTCTAGCCTACCTTTTACAGTTGTGTTGTTAAAACGTTCATTACCACAAGCTAACATGTTCTAAAAATCTAGTGTAGACAAGGTAAGTATAGACTTTCACATATGCTAAGCTGATTAAGTTAGCCAGGGTGGAAACCTACACACCTTTACACTGTTGTGTAGATAAATCTAGCAGCACTTAAAATGTTCCCTCAAAGCTACCCCACAGCACACTTAGGAGGGACTGCCACGCAGATACACTGAAGCTGCAATGCAGAAATGCTCTGCTCCCCCGGTATACCAGCCTTGAGTGTCTCCGCGCTAAGGCGTCAGCACTTGAATAGATCCCCAGAAACCTCCAAGCATAGAGCAGCAGAGGTGGCAATAGAATCAGAAAAGCTCAAGTGCCAATGCCTTGGCATGAAGACACTGGGCTCACCTCCAGAGACTCAGTGCCCCAACCCACAAGTCCCTTCGCCATCCCCCCAAGCCTCCCACTCTTCCCCAATGCTAACCCCCACTCAACATTTCATGCCTCTCCATGTTACAGTCACTTTGCCTGCTCTCTAGCCCCCATCCCCACTCCAAATGTGGGGAATAAGGCCTGGTCTACACTAGAAAGTTAAGCTGGCTTAACTACATCAATCAAGGATGAGAAAAATCCACTCCCCCTTTGCAATGCAGTTAAACCGACCTAACCCCCAGTGTAGACAGTGCTAGATCCATGAGAGAATACTTCAATCGACCTAGCTACCACCTCTCGGGGAGATGGACCGCCTATACCAACAGAAGAAACCCCTCTCGTTGGCGTAGGTAGCGTCTACATTGAAGTGCTACAGCAGTGCAGCTTCGGCGGCATAGGTGTGCCACTGTAGCATTAAGTGTAGACATACCCTAAATTAAAGAATTAAAGCATGTAATTGATGCAAATCAACCTAGACTTAACTATGGAGTCACTACAGACCCCTCTATACCAAAAAAAACCCAACACAACAGGTCCTTGTGGTGTAGAGCCTGGAAAATATTGAGATCTTAAAGGGTATTCCCCATTCAAATACAGATCCTGTATTATTCACTGATATCAATATTTGGAGTAAGCTAACAGATGAGCTCAAAATTAAATATGGGTTTAATGTCCAATAAACAGTGTGGCAATGGAATAGGCAGTATATGCTCCAAGGAAAAGCCCAAGCATAACACAATACGGATTGTGGACAGAGTTTTTGGATTCCTTGCAAACAGCAACACATCTGTGAAGGGAAAAGATATTGAAAACGGGCTAAAAGTAAAAAAAAAAAAAAAAAAAAAAAAAAAGTGTTTTTAATTTTGTTTGCTAATGATAAAAGGTTTGCTTGGTACAACATGGATAATGGTGGAGACAATGAGAGGATTAAATGGTAGCAACCCTCTACTGATTCAGAACTCAGCAATTATCCAACATAAAATGGGGAAGTTGCAAAAAAGATGCTACAAAACCAAGCAAACAGAATAAGAATTAAACAAGCCTGGAAATGGATACAGCTCTAGAGAACACATTGCCAGGAACAACCTCACACTGGCTCCCAGCTGAGAGATCAGTTAATGAGAAACCTTTCATCTTTAACTCCTTTGATTCTATTCATTAACATAATGAAAGAAATATTTCAACAAGTTGTGTGTGTGGGGGGGCGGAGGGGGTGTTGGTTGGTTATGAAATATTCCACTGTGTTAGCAAAAGTCTGTATAAAAACCCTTAAATGAATCCCGGATTAATTTCTACTACTAAAAAATATACAGAGAACATTGCTTCTTTGGATAGAGTTTATGTTCCTCGTTTGAACACCCTGTGAGAATTAGCAGGTAGCATATCAGCATGGCAGGGGAGTTCTGCCTAACAGTATGAAATCATGGGGCTGGAATGTGCTTCAATGGAGTTTTGAGAACAGGAGATGGAAGTTGTGTATTCTAGAGTACAGAAGTGAGAAAATGACAAAAATGAAAGGAGTGAGGCCTTCCCAGTGGAGCAGAGTGAAAGCCACAAGACGTGGCACGGGCTTTCTCTCAGGCATCTGTAGTATGTGCAGTGTGAAAGTCTGGTATGTGTGTGTTTAAATCTGTATGTTGAGCACATTAAGTCCATAAGGGTTGTATATAAAGGTTAACGTACATATGAATCTACAGAGGTGTCAGAGGAAAGGGGAACCTTTCAGACACTTGATTTGCTTTATCACATTTCCCTTCAATAAGGCTTCTGCACTGATTACTACATACTATCACTGCATGGCATTCCCAAAGGAAAGAAAATTCCAAACCTCAGATTTTGAAACTTGCTACTCAGCCTAGGTGTGGTGATGTGTCTCTCCATTTAAAACAAAAGTGGCACAGAAATGTGGCAAGTTCAGCCATTCCCTCACCAAATACTCTCTTTCATGAGAAGATGAATAGCTGCCATTCCTGACAAATGCAAAAGCATAGGCCACTGACTTCCACATCTCTTATTCTTATATTATCATAAGCAGATTTGGTACGATTCAATTTCCCCCCCCCCCAATCTTGATGATTAATACTGATTTTTTTTTTTAAAAATCTTTAACCACTTAGTTTCAGGAATTTAAGGGGGGTGGGGTGGGGCAGTGCTGACAGCACAGTGGAGGGGTCCAAGACATCTGGGTGCAAGGTGCAGGGAACAGTGCAGTCCTGGCCTGAAGAAGCAAGGGCTCCCAGCCAGGGTTGCAAGGAGGAGGACAAGTCCCTGGTCACAGGGGAGATCACGACACTGCTGAACAGTTCCTGCCCAGGGATGGCCTCCGCATTCCTGGCTGGTGAATGAGAGGGCAGGTCCATGACAGCTAAGTTGTAGAGGGCTCCCTGCATGGCTGAGGGGCCCAGGACACCCGATTCCTGCAGGGAGCCATTCAGCAGTGGGATGGCTTTCCCTATAGCCTCCGCAACTTGTGGCTGCAATGATCAGGTGTCACGAGCCCTACGGTCATGCAGGGAGCCCTCTGCAGCCCTGCTGTCACAGCCCTGTTCACTCACTCCCATGACAGCAGGGCTGCAGAGTGTTGAAATGACTGTTACAGATGGGGGGGAGGCGGGGTATGTTGATTTCACTGTGTCATTTGAAATTGACATTTACCGACATCTACCCCTTTAAATCGAACCCTGTCAAGACTAATCCTAAGTAAATCCTCTGTGCTTACCTTATTGCAGGAAGGCCGAAGTGTGGCCCACACAGAATTCTACACCCTCGTTTTCAACAGGAGGTGTGTTCTTTAGAGACTGCGGCCCATGCATGCAACGTTGCCTTCCTTTTGACATCAAGATGGAGCAGTGCATGCCATGACCCAGCTTCTCGATAGGCTACACCTCCATATTAGAGATGAGGATACATACAATATCTGGACCGCCTCCTCAGCTACCAAACTTGGTTTCCATAAAAAAAATCCATCTGCTGAAATTGGAGAATGTAGCGCAATTGCTAGATAGGACGACGAAGTCTGAGTGTTCCCTGCACTATTGTATATACTATACTATAAACTGCATTTTTTAAGCCACGATGGCACTAGCAGTGTGCTTATATAGCTCATTCGGAAGGGTCCATTCACACTTACACTGCTGGGGTTGTATAAACACACACAATACAGATTCTTCATACCATTATCAGGCTGATTCTGAATACCCACTGCAAACCAGGCATTTCAAAGGTCCACTCAATCTGTCTGTACGTTTGCAAACAGGGCACTCTGCCAAATAAAAAATTTTCTGAAAAATTTGAAACAAATAAAGCAAGACATTTCCAAAATTCAGGAGTGCTAAAAATGGAGTGTTTGTTTATGAAACGTTTCCTCATTTGTTTTTGCCCCTTCATAGATTAAAAGTGGCTTGACCTAGGAAATGACCAGCCCCCGTGTGTTTTACTAAGCTGGCCTTAAGCACCAAGAAGGAGTGCCTTTTGCTATTTTCAAGGAGTCTGGAAATGGGTTATCCATTATAGGGACTAAAGCAAATACTTCAGGAAAAGGTCGAGTCCCCAAGTGCCATTCCTAATGTACATGGAGAAACGTCCAAGCTCTTGACCAGATAGACATACGTGCTATGTTCCAGGTTATCTGTAATGTTCCATTTACTATTCAGAGTAGCATACCACATGCTTCTTTACACAAGAAGGTTTCTCTATTATATGCTGTGACTTTCAATTGACATTTATTTCAGTGAACCTGACAAAACCTTGAAAGCTTGTTTTTTCACCAACAGAAGACGGTCCAGTAAAGATATTATATCACCCATCTTGTCTCTCTAATACCCTCGGACCAAAAAGACTACACCACCACTGCAAACAAGTTCTTTTTCTTAATGCTCCTCCAAATTATAAAGATGTCCAAATTAGTATACATAACTTTTAGATATCCATAACAGATGTCCAAGTGACAGACACTGTTATAAAACTCATTCAAAAATCTAAGAAAACTCTCAGGCAAAACTTTAATCTTTAAATAAGTTTGTAAATATCTATATTGTAAGGAAAATGCTTGACAACACTGTAGTTTTCTCAAAATACAGTAACATAAGCTTGGAACTTCAGAGTCCAGGTTACATAAAAAAAATCAAAACGCGAACAGTAGAAAGCACGGTCATGGAAAGGCAGTAGATAATCCCATCTTCAAAAGCACATCTAATCATTGTGTCAGTGACTAAAGTTACTGTACTGTTGATTAACTGAGCACTACTGCTGTAGCATATAAACCGAAGTACACCTGTTCTTTAAGGCTATGAGCAGTCACTGAAAAAAAAATATCCAGATTTGAATCTCTTCACCAGAGTGAACATCTTTTAGGAATTATCCTGAATGATATTCCATGTAATTTCAAATATGAGTGCTGTCATACAGCAAAAGTTAACATGGACAGATGGACTAGAGATTTTCAAAGGTGCTACTTATTTGGGGTGCCTCAATTTGTATGTGCTCACTGACACATCTTTACAGGATCTGATTTTCAGAAAGTGCTGTGGATACAACTTCTGAAAAATATCAGACCACTTCAAGCACCCTCAATAAGCACTCAAAAATTGAAGGATCCAAAAACCACTACTCACTTTTGTAACATTTTGACCATGGGTATCATATCTAGGCTTATGAATTTCTTAAAGGGTGAACCACAAATTAAGTAGTTTTACATAACGAGGTCATAGGGGAATCACTATGTATCAGACACGTATTAATAGTTTCTCTGCTCCTCAGACAACTCAAGCTATACAAATAAAGTGGATTTAAAGCTCAGTTCCTATCAAAAACCCTCTTTTTCAGAAGTCCATAAGAATATCACCCTTGTGCATACGCTAAGAAGTGTATAAAGTGCCCCACGTGCAACAGAAGTGTAGCAGCAGATAAGAGCAGATTTAAGGTTATCTGGATGCCCTTAAGTGGACATTTCCATTCTTTCCAAATATTCTGTTGTTTTTAACAAAATCTTAGTTTTGAACCGACAGGTCAACGCCTGCTGAGGTTTTGTAAAATCTATGAATGTTCCTGTAAGGGTTTTCTCCTTAAATACCTGAGAAGCATATTACTTACACCTTAACTCTACCAATGCCATGAACAATTTCTTTTGCCTAGAAAGTTTATTTAGATACAAGCTACACGACAGCGTGAATAAAGGTTTTACTTGGCCACATTATTCAATAGAGACAAACTGATGAGATTATGGAGTTGAACCTGGAGGTGCTAATTAGTAGTCAAAAGAGGAGTATTTTTCAATACACCTACTAGCGAGATGCAGATATTAAGACCAAGACCCAAACGGTACAAAAGCTTTTTGATAAGAACCCTCCCAGGAGCTGAGCATAAAGGCTGGGCTTCTAACCCAACTGTTGCTTGTGAACTTACTTTGCAGGCTGTCCCCAACCCTCATCCATTCACCTGCTATATTTCCCTCTAGCTAGCAGATGTAGTCCTCTCACTAGAAAGTGCTTAGTATAGATTTCAATCTCTGCAGATAATACAAATGGCTAACTAGAGGTTTTTAAAACTCTCTCAAAAAGTCACCACTGGGATGAGGTGAAAGCAAGCAGTTTCAGCCCTATGAGAGAATGCTGCAGAAAACAGAGAGTCACAAGTTATAAGGGAAATTATTTTACAATCCAAAAACAAGCGGTCATTACTTACAAATGCTATAACAGTATGACCACTTGCTATTTTACTTTATAGATATTTTCTCAGAGCAGATCAGGTAAGGAAAAGAGTGAGATTAGTAGAATCAGAGCTAATTCTAAACACAGGTGGTGTGTGAGACAGCGAGAACAGGAAGTGGAGAGGGGGAATCACTGTTGGCATGTGGTGACGGGAAAGATTGATGGCTTCCCTCTCTAGTTTTCCCCACTGTGTAGGCACACAGGGAGTGGGGGAAAGGGACGGAGGGGATGCTGTGCTGGCGACATAGCACACCACACAGCCTCTGCAGCACTAGCACTGATTAATGGGGTTGGAATGACTCAGGAAACAGAGAAGAATCACTCAGAGACTTTTCTCCTTTTATCGTTATTTTATCCAAGGCAGTTCACACAGCCCTAGTTGCGTCCAACTGAAACATCTTGAAATTTGTCAAAACAAGAGAAACACGTATGATTGAAAATCAGAGTGTCAGAAAGAAGAAAGAACAGTATGTAAGTAAATGCAGTCAAGAGAAAGTGCGTGAGATTGTAAGTGTCTCATCAAACATAACTAAGGATCTTCCCAAGAGGGTTAGAGAATAAAAACAAAACAAGAACAAAAATTTGCCTCAGTTTCAGGAACAGGAGAAATTTTTTGGCTGTAAAATGAAATCTTTTTTCAATCTTTAGGGTTTACACATAATTTTTACTTCTCTTATCAATCTTTTGCAAATTCAAAGCTTTTGTTTTCTAGATGATATGAGAGCCTGTTAATCTAGGCTTACAAAAAAAGTCTGAAGCCAAATAGCAGTAAGAAAGGTAGGAACTCACCCTACTTCATTCAACCCCCGCAACTGAGGTATACATTCAAAGTCTAACTGGGATCATCTATTCTAAGTGCTTTTCATCATCAGGTATAGGCATTTGTTTCACTTTCTTTTAAAAAGAAATAGGAAAACCAAGGGCTGGTCTAGACATGGATTTTTGTGCTGATGTAACTAAATCAATTTAATTACATCAGTGCACACTCCTAATGCAAGATGTACTTAAACTGGTTAGCTTAATCTGGTAATCAAAATAAACTAAATTTGTATAAGTGCAATTTTAACTGACGTAAGTACATTTAGGCCTTATCTACACTATAGAGGCTTGTTGACAAAAGTCAGTTTTTGTTGACAAAACAGTGGAGGCCTACACACTACAATGCTCCTGCAGACAAAAGTCTCCTGCTTCGCTGACAAAATAAAGCCACCTCAATGAGAAGCAACTTTTTGCAGCAAAGTTAGATCAACCATGTCAATGTAGACACTGAACTTGGTTATGTTGCTGTAAATGGCTTCCAGGATAGTGGATGCACAGTAAACAGGGACCATTGAAAAATGGCACGAAAAGCATCAGAAGTCCATGGAATGATAGGATAGGAAAAAAACTGCATCATGGGACATTGAACCTGCACCCATGATGCACTGCAATCCACTCCCCCTTCCCACAACTCCTAGCTGCGGAAGGTGACGAGTAGCACAATGGGACAGCAATCCACAGTACACTGCTCTCTCTGTTGATGTTAGAGCAACAACTGTGGACGTGCTCTGCTGAAAGGAGAAGCATTGTGTGAACTCACACAAGTGATGCAATTATAGCAGTTTATGACCATCAGTGTAACTTGTGTCAACAAAATTCTGTAATGTAGACAAAGCCTTAGAGTTAGGTTTGCACTTATGTAATTAAATCAAAGATTTATCCAGTGCAAGTTTTTGGATATAGACATGAACTTAGAAACTACCTTAATTCACTGGCCAGAAACTTGTCCAGCAGAGCCTTGTACACTTCTAAAATGTCAACACTTTCAATATTTACACTTGAAAAACTGAAAACCAGAAAATAAAGATTTACGATACACAACAGCCCCGCCCTACAACCTTAAATTTATTCCTAAAACTGGCAAGCACTGAATGTATATTTTAGCCAGGACTGCCCTATAAACAGACATAAAAACGGCCATACTGGGTCAGACCAATGGTCCATCTAGCCCAGTATCCTGTGTTTTGACAGTGGTCAATGCCAGGTGCTTCAGAGGGAATGAATAGAACAGATAATAATCAACTGATCCATCTAAAAATTGATGAGGAATGATGAAGTAAATGGGCCATTTTAAGCAGGGGCGTACTGAAAGGGGAAGGGGGGGGCCGGGGCGCCAAGTCAGCCCTTCATGACGCACAAGAGGCAGGGGGCACAGGACACTCTGAGCCCCGCACCCTCCACGAAGGGCCAACCCGGAATTCACTTACCCGCCGCTCCAGCTCCGCAGCCCAGCACCATCTTGGGTGGGGCCGCCTCACCTCTGGCTTGGGGGGGGAGGGGGGGGAAGAGGGATCCTTCATGATGCACGGGGGGCGTGAACACAGGAGTGGAAGCGGGAGCAGCTGCCCCTCAGCCTCCTGCGCCCCCCCATGCATCATAAAGGACAGGCCTGATCTCCCCTCCACGCTGGGGGGGCGAGGTCCCCCCCCATCCAAACTGGCGCCAGGCTGCTGGGAATAATTATACTGATAGAGCACTTTTACGCTGGTATAACTATGTCCACACTATAGGGTTGTACTGATTTAAACTATACCAGTCCATTTAAAATCGCAACTTTCCAGCATAGACAAGGCAAAAAAAAAAAAAAAAAAAAAAACCAAAAACAAAACATTGCCGCACAAGAAATGAGCAGTGAGGCTTAATGGATTCATGTGATCTGATCATGTCTTATTCTGACAAGTTTTGGGGGAAGAGAAATTATAAAAACCCATTATAGGAAAGAACTGAACACTGACAATATTGCAACCTTCTGTGTTCTACTTAGACAGAGATTTTCTGGAAACAAAGAAATGTGGCTTATTATTTATTTCTTATAGCCTCATTGTACTGTCATTCATAAATAGCATTGCATTTCTTTGCACCAAATAAGATTGGTGGACGGAAGTTCGATTTGTCTCCAAAAAGAAAAGTGATTTTAGAAATGAGCAAAAAGCAGCAGTTCTGCTACCATATAGAGGCAAGACTTATTTTCAGAATATGAAACAACATTATGCATTTATTACCTCTAAAAAATAATGATCATTGGACATACAAAGGGGCTAATAGCTAATTTACTGAATGCCTCCTTTTTCTGATCTCTGAATTATGTCAACAATTATTTCATTTATTTGTAAAAAGACTTCCCAGTCTCTTTTTAGGAGAGGGCAACCAAATTCCCAACTGCCTGCTTCCTTCCCAGTGAACTAGTTAGCTACATTTTTATACTGCAATCTTCACAGTAATATCCAAGAGCCATATAAACATATAATCTCAGTTTCTCCTTCTCTGACCTTCAGGTGAAGGGGACATTTTTATTTTATTGCACTTTTGGTTCAAGTGTGTAGTTGCATGCTAGCAAGACCGGCCCAAAGGAGCACAAAGAAGGACAAACACTATCAAGTCACATTCAGAGTGGCTTTTTAAAAATATATGTTTTATTTTTAACTATTCAGTTGTTCATAAAGCCTCTTAAAAACCAGAAAATAAATTTTTCTACTGATTATTTTCTTTGGCAATTGCGTGAAGGATGCAAAGGTTGGCTACTTTTTATATGGAGCCAAAATTAACACAGATGTTTAAAAACTTTCACCTTATGTCTCTGCCTCAAATCTAGCTCAGGTGGAAATGAAAGTTTTTACCATCCGATAGTACTCTGAGGTCTGTGAGAGTTGCGAGTCTCAGGGTATGTCTATACTGATGGTGGCAAAGTCGCCGCCGTCAAATCGATCTTTCTGGATCAATTGAGCAATCAGTGTAGACCCGCTCAATCAATCCGGAAGTCGATGCAGTAAATCCATCCCCTCAAGTGGCATAGTGCTGCTTCGATAGGAACGCGGTGCAGTGAAGACGGCGCGCAGAAGGGAAGCACAGCAGTCAACAGGAGTTACGCAAGCTACTCTGCGTAACTTGTGTAACTCCTGTCGACAGCCGCCGAATTTCCAGGTAAGTGTAGACCAGAACTCTAAGCATTTCCTAGTGGGCAGATGCGAACATCACAAAAACCACAATTGGTCTTTCTTGTCCATATTAGAAAGGTTATACTAATTTAAATGGATTTAAAATGGATCTAATTAACTCAGTGTCATCCCCCCATATAAACACATTTAAACTATTTAACCCTTACTTAATCAATGTAGTTTGTGCTACAAGATCACTGAATTAAGATTTAGAAAATTAAGAAAAAATCTTTTCTAAAATTGACAAGGCCTAAATCTCAACACACACACACCAAGGACTAAATGAGCAACAGAAGCTGCACTCCCTTCTCAAGAAGCTCATTCTAGGTCAGGGTTGAGGCACTCTAATGGAGATCAGGGAGGTAGGAGGCTTTCACCTTCATTTTCTGTGCCAGACCTATTCTTCAAATAGACAATTCTTCAAGCTCCACTTCTATATATGCAAGAACTTTAATCAATGTTGCATTCACTTAAAACATTGTTAAGAAACCACCAATTCAACCTAGCACCTTCTCGCATCTAGACACCTAATGTATCAGCATATTTAACAGACACCAACACAACTAACAGTCATTTTTTCCAAAAGTGGAAGACATGTATTCCTTAATGTCTCAGTAACTAAGGGGTGGACTTAAAAGAAATTACTCATTTATAGGTGAAAATGTGAATTCCACCCTTACCGAGTTCCAGGGTGTTTAGCAGAGTGCCACTTAATGGAGTTCTAAGATATTAAAAATCCAAAGGACTCTTCTAAGTGCAGCTCATGAAAGTCACAGCATGAAACTCTCAGTCTTATTTATCTTGAGCCAAACAGCATCACATGCTGGGACCTGTAGTCTTCATGGGCCATTCCTCTGCAAGAAAGATGAGAGGCCATTTGCAATCTGCCCTGTTTTATGCAAGTCTGGTGTGGAGGGATGGCCTATAGGTTAATTACAAATTACCAACACAATATTCATATGACAAAGTTGGGCACCCATCATTAGACTATTCCAAGTTTAAGGCTGCAGAGATGTTCACAGCCTCCTGTTTAAATGGATGCTGCACTTTAGCAGTCGGGGGTGGAGGGATAGGAGGGGAATGAGGAGAAGTACAAAGGTTTGGCTGGGGCTGGGACAGCTCCAAACTGGGAAGGAGGGTCCTGGGGTTTCCTACCTGCTTCCAGGCCCATTCTAGCCCTTCCAGATCCCACTCCCTGGACTGATTGCAGGCCCTAAGCAGTTGGTCCAGCCCCTCTGGGTCCCACTCTCATTTCCACCCTCCACCCCTTGTTGTGCATGAGTTTACGAGGCAAAACTCCCCCACCCTCTCCAATCCCTTCACTCCCAGGCAGGAGTGACCTCATTTTGAGAGACAATGAGGTTTAAGTCCAAGATAGACTTGAAAGCATAAGTGAATATTTAGGGGTGCAAAACAGAAAAATCATAAATTTTGGCAATTCTGATCTAATTCTAGGATGTCTCATAGCCATGTTTTTGAAAAAAAGTCAATCCCACAGTGTAGGCACGATTTCTGATCTGGCTCCTTTGATGCCCAAGATATGTTATTTTCTGGATAGTATCCAGTAACCCAATGCAAAAATATCATCCCTTCTACTGTATCCAGATGGTAAAAGATCAAATTCATCAGTTCAAGGTCTCCACTTGACTGATGTGAAATGCTGGCTTCTCAGCCAACTCTCAGGGTTGGGCAACAAGCAAAATCCTTTGAACAAGTCAAGAAATCACTTGAAGATTTTTTCTTCTTAACTTAACTGAACAGGGTAATCAGCTTGTTTAAATCACTCATCAGAGGGGATGCAAAACTGAGAACTTGACCACACTGAATTATTAAAGATCCCAGGGCACTTTTTGCAAGGCTTGGGCCATTAACCACAGCATCCTGATGAAATTTCAACTCATATTACATCTTAGTACCTCACTAAATTCCCCTTGCCATTTCAGCTAGATCAAAATTCTGCTTCACTTCCTGTCCTAAATTCTTGCACAGTTTTGCCATGCACCAAAGAATTGATGCCCAATTTAATCTCAAACATGGCAATGGTCTTTATGTAGAATAAGTACAGGAAGATGCTCAGACACAACAGTGACAAATGCACATTTTCAAAAGCAACTTAAGGATCACAAGTCTCACTGAAAGTCAATGGGACTACGGGCTGGTCTACACAGCTTTTGTACAGCTATAATGACATGAATTTAGAAACCAATAACTAAAGCGATACAACCCCCTCCTGTGGACAGTTACACCAATAAAAGGTGCTATAAGCACCTTTGTGTAGGTCAACCCATAGTTCCACTGACTTTCAATGAGAGTTAAGCTTCTAGAGTGACTAAGTCACTTTTGAAAATGGGACTTGGGAATTTCTGAAAATTTTAAGTCTAAGAATCTAAGCACTATATTACAGTTTAAGGTCATAAGGTGCTTTTCGAATCCTTCAGGTTAAAAGGAGCTATTCAGAAATATAGGAAATTACACAGGAAACCTTCATTTCCTGAATAAAGCCTCTCTGGCACGAATTGCTGTGCATCAGCATGAACTCTGCATTAAAATAGATATGCCCTGAACTGCTAACTTTCCAGTATTTCATATCAGTACTTGAGACAGGCAGATAAAGTAGTGGCACAGGTGTAACCCAAATGCCAGCTGTAATGGTCTCTAACTTCCTAGCAGAAAACACAATGCAAGACAGAAATGTGGTGGTGTGGTGGATACTGCTACTTTTGAGCATGTTCTCCCAGATATAAGCAAGCATCTTAAAAATAAATACATAAATACATAAATAAAATGTTCCAAAATTTTCACTTGCTCCTAAGAATTAAGTATCTTATAGCCACGCTTCTACCCTAGAGAATCCCAAAGCTATTTACAAGCTTAACATTATACACAAAATATACACAGGAATCACTATGATTCAGCAACCTTTGAGGTGGACCATGGCAGCTGTTTAACTGCTTAGGACAGTAAGTGAATACCAGATCCATATAAGGATCTAAGTTTTGTGTTATTCAGTAGATAGTAGCACCTCCAGCAGCACAATGTTCTTCCCCAATACCACTCCAGCATCGGTTCAACACTGACTCACCAAGTAAAACTGCCATTTACTTGTACTTGTACAAACACCACATCAGGCAGGACATGCATAATCTTTGGACTTCTCCAATCCAAGTGCTGACCCATCCCAACAAAGTACATCTTAAAAGATGTGAGTGGATCATACCTTGAGGTGGTAGAGCTGAATACACAGAGTCACAATGAACTGCATTAGCTCAGGGACAGTCATGCATCAGGAGATGAAAGCAAGAGTTTCCAGATCATTCAGACCAGAAAATGTGGCTGATTTTGGAGTGCAGGCAGACAAGTGCACTAGCCACTTGGGAGGAGAGTTCAAATCTTAATTTAGGCATGGTACTTGTACCTTAGATCTTACTGGACAATGGTCCACATCACAAAAGACACTACACTCTCAGAAACCTCCCAGTCCAAATCCTTATGCATGTGAGCATCTGTTTGCTGGAATAAGGTATATATAGATGGGAAGGGTGCAGAGCATGAAGAATATAGATTTTAGTGTCAAATCTAAAATGAAACCAAACTTCTGTTTTAGAAGGGACACTAAGCACTGCCACTGAATCAGATCAGGCTTGACAAGCCAGTAACCTGACTGGTCAGTTGACCATATTGTCAAATATTCCAGCAAGAATATCCAGATGCAGGCAGTGGCCTCTCTTTTTGATTGCACCATTTTTGTTTTTTTATCTTAATTTCATTGTGTTACGCATTTTTCTCAGTTAACCTTTTTTTGTAATTAGGCATAAGTACATATGGCTAAGTCTTGTTCTTTTTTGTTACTGTTATTGTTCTAACAAATTAATGCTTTAAAATATTTAATCATTTGTTACATTATTTGACAATATTTGACCAACATGCCACTGGTCAAATGACTAGCTATTTTTGGACTGGTCAAATGCCCAACCCTAGATAGTAAGAGACCCAGCTCTTCGGGGTGGCAGAGTAAGCCCAGTGTGAAGATTGCATAAAAAGCAAATCATTACCATCAGGGCTTGAAAACTCCACTCCTGCAAACCATAAGCTCTCATTTTAAAAAGTTATAGACTAACACAAATATTGTAACTGGTGTGGTTCTACCTCGGCTGTTGATCACTGGGTGCAACAGCATGAAAACTGACCACAGTATAGTAAACTGTCCTTGCTGCTATTCAAAGTCCTGTGAGGATCAGTGAAACTAATAAGAATTTGGTCAACTTCATTCAGCTGCTGCTGAGAAAAACAGCAGCAAGCCCTGGAAGAACTCACAGAAATGGAAGGTGGGGGCTAAGAGTAATGGAGACTCCCACCCTTGTGGCAGTCAGTCAGTAACAGCATCAGGGAAATGACCAAAGAGAGAAAAAATACTCCTCCTTGCAGCAGAGATTGGGGAGCACTTTCAAGCTGGACACCTGTGGTAGCTCAAGTATTGTTTGTTCTGGCTAAGAGGAATTAGGTAAATCTTTTAAGACTAACAAAAACAAGTGAGGCTCCCTGAAGGCTGTTCATTGACCTGTCTGAGGGGGGGGGGCGGGGGGAGGGAGATGTCAGCCCATTTCCTTGTGAACAGTCACTAAAAACTACCATGATCAGCCCTTTTACAGGCAATCTCAGCTGAGGTCAAGAGCTAAATGGTCCAAGGAGATTTAACAGCCCTCACTCTTCAGGTTTGTCTGAACTTGAATTACAATAGGAAAACTAAGTAAAATTAATTCCAAAGGTGTTGGTTCATTTAACCTTGGAGTCCCAGGGTAAACCAGCAACTCTGTGTCCTGTAACAAACTAGCATTTATAATAATATTTTAGTTAACTTGTGTTAACTGAAAGTTAAAATTGTCAATTAAATTCAATTAATACAGGACTACACACTTTAGTCTAGACATACCCTAAAGGGTATGGTGGTCCCCTGAGGAGAGGTCAGCTTGGAGGAAGTTTGCCATTGCCCCATTGTATCTGTCAGTCTGGCCAAGCTCCCCCTACTGCACACTTGTCAGAAAACTGTGAGGGGATCTAAATGCTGAAGCCACGTATCATGGGCTCAGCCCCAGCAAATTCAGTTTATGCACTGTCCCTGCCTTCGGGCCTCTAGGCATGCATTTCAGGTGCAGACCTTGTGTCTGACACCACTCTTGGTATCTAGTACCTGACACTAGTGCAATCTTCCTCAAGGCTCCCCAGCAGCTCTTGCACGTTTCCCAGAATAACCTGTGAGCCTTCTGGTTTAGAGTGTGCTTCTTCAGAGACATGCGATAGTGGAAGCAACTAGACAACATTAGCAAAAGGTAGTCTTTCTAACTCAGTTACCCTTTACTTAAGAGAAAGCACTATTCATTTAGAAAACAAGCATCATGAAAGCAATGCCTCTTACTCCAGCTCCCCCTATCTTTGGGAGTCTCTCTGCCTCCAGACAGGCAGGGTTCACCTCGGCCTCAAGGTTCCTGCAGCATCTCTCTTCAGCTTGGGCTGGTGAAAATGGCTGGAGATGCAGCAATGGGTTTTCAATGTTGCGAATACAAATGGAGCTAAACCGGTATTAGCAATGGTTGAAAATTTGTAAAAATGTTCCCTAACGTAGAGATATATGCGGTGTGGTTGTAGCCGTGTCAGTCCCAGGATATTAGCGAGACAAGTTGGGTAAGAGAATACCTTTATTGGACCCACTTCTGGTGGTGAGAGAGATAAACTTTCGAGTTTACACAGAGCTCTTCTTCAGATCTGGGTAACTTCCTCAGGTCTGCTCTACACAACAGAGCTATATCAGCATAATGGGGGCTAGATCAGTATAACTATGCTGTGAAAAATCCACACCCCTGAGCCTTATACTTATACCCACCACTTAGATAGTGCTGTCAGAGGGAGAAAGCTACCACCTGTCAGGGAGGTAGATTAACTATGTGTAGAGCGTCTTCACTTAAGTGCTGCAGCTGCGGCGACACATTTTAAGTGTAGACCTGCCTTCACAGTGTCACAGCTAAATACAAGATGGAACAGATTGCTTGTTAGCATAAGTAGTTAACACATTTCAAAGGACCCTTCAAGGTGATGTGGCCTGTTAATACCCAGAGGCAGCCAGCAGGGAAACCAGAGGAAGAGAAATCTGCTTCAAGGTAATACCTAGCCACACCTGCAAGCAGCATCTCAGCATTTGGGACATTTTATTTGATAGCAGCAGCAGCAGCTTTTGCTGCCATCCCCTTTGCCCACCACCTCCAAATTCTGGGGTGGCCATTATGTCCCAATATTCCTATTTCTTCATAACATTTGTGAGCTTTCTCCTGAAAAAGGTTTTTTCTACAAGAGGAAGACTGGTAAAACCTGGTAATAGTTGTAAAAATATTTTCATTACACTACATACTTTTGTATACCTGATTCACATAAGTTGGCTGTAAACAGTTTACCAGTTTTCTAACTATTCCACTTCTGGGCTGAGAACAGAGTTGAGAAATTTCAGCCCAAAGGATTTGCTATGAAAAGTTCTAACACTCTCATATGACACAGTAAACTATGGAGAAAGGGTTAGAAAGTTAGGATCTAGCTTCCCATTACCCAGAGAAAAACTATTACCAAATACCAAATCAGTGGTTGCAAGCTGCAAAACAGAGAGCGTGTCTAGAGAAGGATTTAATGGTGTGCTGTTAGTGAATACCTTTTAGGAGTCTCACTGAGATAAAGTACTCTTCCTTTAGTGCTAAATGAGACTAGCTCTCCCCAGTCTAGACAAGGCCAAACACTGGGTCTTGACTAGGGGCAGTGGATGCGTGTAAGGTCGGGTTTAGCTAACAGGTGTGCTAGCTATGCCTGACTGACATTGGACTCTTTTCCTACAGTAAATACAAGGCAACACGGCGGTACAGTAACGCGGCGCGGAGGGCAGGTGATGCAGAGCAGAGAGGCAGGGTAGTGAGGGGCACAACGCTGCAGAAGGCTAGCGACGTGGTGCAGTACACAGGGCAATACAGCGGGGCGGTGCACAGCAGACAGCAGGGCGGGGAAGAGTGCTGGGGCGGTGCAGGGCGGGAAGGGAGTGCAGCAGGTGTGAGACATACTGAGACAGAGGGAGGTGGTCCAGAGAGTGGGGCGATGATGCTGGGCAGGGATGGGGTGTTACGCGGGAGGGGGAGGGAGCAATGCAGAGAAATAGGGCGGCGTGGTGCACAGGGGCGGCGAGGCGGGACGGTGCCAGGGAAGAGCAGCGCCGGCTCCCAGCTCTGTGCAAGGCGCTGCACGGGCCAGGCAGGGGATTTCTGGGAGCCCGCGTGCGGGGGAAGGAGGCGCGATAGGCCCCGCCCAGGAGAGTCAAGGGAGGGGCCCCGGCCCGTTACCTGGGTGAGGGTCCCGCGGTGCAGGGCCCGGATCACGCGCACGCCGCACGACGGCGCCGCCATGGCTGGGGGAGGGACTGGGGAAATAGCAGCGACAAGGCAAAAGCGCCGGGAGGGGGCGGGCCTGCGCCTGCGTATTTGTGGCCAGCTCCCGCCGGCAAGGGGGCGGAGCTAGAACGGGGGGGAAAAAAACAAAAACAAACCACCTTTGACCTTGCCCAGGGGCGGGGTCGGTGGTGTCGTCACGGCGCCCAACGGCCGCAACGGCTGCCGGGAGCCTGCCGGCTTGTGGCGTAGCCGCCGGCGAGTGCTGTCCTTCCCTCCCCCCTCAGTGCGTCATCCTCGCCAACGTCCGTCCCCCAGGACTGCCCCGCCCCCCAATCAGCTAAACCCCGCCCGTCCGCCCGCCCGCAACGGCCAAACTGCCCCCCGGAGCCGCTCCCTCACCACCCCAGGGCATTTACCAGCTGCTTCCCCCTCACGGGCCGCTCCTCCTCCGGCCTGGCTCGGCCCGGCCCGGCCCACCCCACACAGCGCCCGGGCCAGGCCAGGCCGCTGCTCAGGGATGCTCAGCTCGTCTGCTCCCCGCATAGGCCCAGCTCACGGGTCGGTCTGAACCTCGCCTGCTGCCTTGATCCCAGAGCCCCCCCAAAGCCCGCTCCCCCCTGCACAGAACCCCACCGCCTCTGCCCTGCCGACAGATACCCCCACCCCCCCGTCCTCCCTGCACACAGCATCCCTGCACTGCCCCCCCCGTCCCTGCCAGCAGTCTGTCAGCGCTCCCTAACCCCAGCCGGATCCTGCGCCCCAATCCCTTCGCCATGCTCAGGTAACAGCGCCGAGCGCCATAAACGTTAGCGGGGTTATAAAGACTAGATTACTTGTGCCCTGCTTGGGATCGGAGAGAGCCACGCCAACAATGCTGCCTAAAAGTTAATTGTCACAGAGATACTTTGACTTAGAATCAAACTGTTGGAAAAAACAAATACAGCCTTAGGCAGGCTAATGAATTAAAACGGTCAGGTAATGAAGAGGACAGGCCACTGATACAGAGCGCTCGGGATCACTTGCACAGGCACAAGCAAACAATACGTGTTTTAAAACAGCTAAACATATAGGAACAAAGAACGTAGGCGATACTTACAGGAGGGGGGACGCTATCCTCAGAAGCAGTTACTCTGAAAAAGATTTGGGGGCCCTGGTGAATAATCAGCTGAATGTGAGCTTCCTGTGATGCTGTGGCCGAAACGATTAATGCAATCCTTGGATGCATAAACAGGAATCTCCACTAGTGGAGAGGTTATTTTATTCTGTATGTGGCACTGGTGCGACTGCTGCAGGAATACTGTGCCCGGTTCTGGTGTCTACAGTTCAAGAAGAATGTTGATAAATTACAGAGGATTCAGAAAAGAGCCACAAGTACAATTAAAGGGTTAGAAAACATGCCTTCTAGTGAAAGACTCAAGGAACTTAATCTATTTAACTTAACAAATAGAAGGGTAAGGGGTGACTTGATTACATTTTGTAAATTCTCTAAATGGAGAACAGATATTTCATAATGGGCTCTTCAATCTAGCAGAAAATGATATAACATGAGCCAATAGCTTGAAGTTGAAGGTAGCCAGAATCAGACTGGAAATAAGGTGTAAATTTTTGAACAGTGATGGTAATTAACCATTGGAACAATTTACCAAGGGTCCCTGTGGATTCTCCATCAGTGGCAATTTTAAAATGACGATTGGATGTTTTTCTAAAAAATATGCTCTAGGAATTATTTTGGGGACGTTCTATGCCCTGCTTTACACAGGAGGTCAGACTAGATGATCACCAAGATCCCTTCTGGCCTTCAAATCTATTAATAGTTAGTTTAGTCTTCTGAGGATTGTAATACATTGGTCTAATTCCAGTTGTTGGGTTTAGTGTGCGGATACAAGTTTATTGGAGATTTGCTTTGAATATATAATATGCTATAAAAATGCTAAGTATTCTGAAAAAATCAGGGCCTCAGGCCTGTATCTACAGAGGGACTTTGTGATAGTGAGTCTAATTTATAGGCACCTAGAAAAAAAATCACTGGCACAACACTGTGATCCACAAAGCCTGAGTTTGGCTCCTAAATTCCCAATGCAATGAACAGGGAGAGACAGGTGCCTTAAGAGCGTGATTCACAAAGTCAGCATATGAGGTGGGGAGCTAGCCAAAGGGAGATGCTGGCAAGAAGAGTGTATGCTAAGCCCCGCCCCTCTCACAGAGTTCAGCACCTCGGTCCAGGCTGCAGGGGGGTGTTTCTTTTTGCTAACAATTCATGAACCAGGAGAGGTAGATGCTCCTCCACTTAAATCACATGTATAGTACAATCCAGTAGGTTTGTTTAAAGGCTGTCTCCACAAAACAGCTGGATCTAGAGGCAGGCCTCTGATAAACTTTAGCCCATTGGTTAGGGTACTCACCTAGGATGAGGTAGACTCCCAGTTTAAGTCCCTCCTGTGCCTGATGAGGAGAAGGGATTTGAATAGCAATCTGCCACCTCTCACATGAGTACTCTAACCACTGGTCCACAGAGTCACTCACTCTTTCTCTGCCCAAATTAATATTTAATTATTCATATAAAGTGGAATAAATTCACTGGGAGATTGAAGAGTACCCTACATCAGAATATTCTATACCTGAGTTGTCAGAGTACTCTCTTGAGAGTATTTAAATTCCTTCTCATCAGGTGGAGGGGAGGGGACTTGAAGTGGGGGTCCCACATCCCAGGTTAGTACCCTAACCACTGGGCTAAAGGTTATAAAAGTGTGTGTGGGGGGGGGGGGGTTGGGTGAGTGGCTGCTATTGTGCATGTTTGGTAACCTCTGAGCGCACCTTCTGGATCAGGCACCACACATAACTTAGGCAAAGAAGTGCCTATCTTTCTCCTGATTTGTGGATTGCTCTGAAGCTTGGGCAGGAGATAAGCCCCGGGACCCCAAGTGTGAGGCAGCAGGGTGCATGCTCAGAGGCAGAAATATAGACACTTAGGGAATTTTTACTGCAAAAATGTAGGGGTTGAGCAAGTTTAAGCACCTGCAGGTTTAGGGGGCAACCAAGTGGGATTTATGTTTCATAGTGGCACCTAAAATTGGGATTTAGGCATCTAAGTACCTTTGTGGATCCCATCCTAAGTGTCTCAAGTTGGACACCCACAATTAGTGACATTTTTGACAATTTTAGCCTTAATATCTCTGTGCCTCATTTCCCCATCTGTAAAATGGGGATAATAATACCTTCTTTTCTCACAGAAGTGATGTGATGATAAATTCGTTAATATTTGTGACGCACTCAGACACTACAGTGAGAGCACCATCAAAACACTCAGGAAGAAATCAGTAATTTTGTATTCAATGGAGGGTTTGAATGGTGTACAGTAAATAAAGGCTGGCACTAAGCATTGAATGGGGAGGATAAAAAAAATAATCTATTCACTGAATGAGGCAGGAATCCTGTGAAAAAATAGTATGTGATCATGTAAATAAAGGCTATATCATAATGCATAAACCACAAGGGAGCCAAAATAATGATGCACAGCCATTTGGGATTGGTACGTAATTATAATTATGTAACTGTATATTATATGATAATTATGTTTGTTTCAGTAGTGCCTAGAGACCACCCAAGAATGGGGCCCATTGTGCTAGACACTGTACAAACCCAGAGTAGCAGAGTCCTTGCCTCGGGAAGCTCACAGTCTAAATAGACGAAAACAAACAAAGGGTAGAGGAAAGGGGTCTAACACACAAGCAGAGTGATCAATATAATGGCCTGTAAACACCGTATTAGTACCCTGATTTTTCTTTCTTTAAAAAAAAAAAGTTTAGAGGTGGGAGTTAGTTAGGAAAGGTTAGCTAAATGAAAAGACAAGGGGAGGGAGAGAGGATGGTGAAGAGTGGTGTTGAGGCAAGGAAGAAAGGAAGAGGGATGAATGGCATGAGTGGAATGAAATTGAGCTGAAGAGTCTTTGAGGGAGTAGGCTGGAGCAATCAGCCATTCAGCACCAGGCAGAGAATGTCCAGTGTGACGCTGTATGAAATATGAGTGACCATTTATAATATTAATACCAATATGACAAAATTACAATGAATCTTACAAGATATGCCATGTAAGGTATCAGTGGAAAAGTTATGATTTGCTAAATATGTTAAACTTATCTGCATATATCAATCATCTTTGTATTTTAAGATATGAATAGCTGGGATAGATCTGTATCTCAAACTTGTGCTGTTACTGAGTGACACCTCCAGACAGATTAGCATCAATACTATCCAGCCTGCTGGATGGCCCATCAAGGGCAATCAGCTATACAATGCACCCAGAGAAAGAAACCAGGGGCCAAGTCAGCCCCTTATAAGCTGACTTGGGCCTCTTTGCAACCCAGGCACTTGTTAGTTGAGCAACACGGATCATTTTTTTTGGACCTGTTCCCAGCAGGCTTGCTGTGGCCCAACGTCTGGGTCGTTTTGCCAAGTTTTGGGCCCAGTCGCTTCCAGCACCACGTGACTGGAACCGGAAATGCATAATCCTCCATTTTTTTTGTGGGGCACTGGAACGAGAAATGCAAAATCCACCATCTTTGTTGTGGTAAAAAAATTGGGCGGGGTTGGTCGCATTTTCGTCGGACGTGCTTCACTCTCTCTTAGGGCAGGGCATGGCAACTTGACATGCCTGTGAAAGGAGGATGTCAAGAGCTTTTCCATGCCCATGTCCTGTGAGCTTGTGTTTGGGACAAGTCACATGGCAAAGGATGTATATGGCAGCCGCAACATCTCCATCTTGTCTTTAATCTGGCTTCTTACTTCTGGATTAATTTCTCTACAATTGAAGCTTTGAACAAAGGACTGACAAACCCATCCAGGTACTGGATGTGCTCCAGAGGAACTTTACAAGCCAGCAAACTCACTTATACTACTGAGAATCTGATATATATTGACTTTGAAGTCATATGTATTATCTGATTGCTTTGATCATTTAATATCTCTCTTTTTGTTGTTTCTTTTCTTTTATAATAAACTTCTAGTTTTAGATACTAAAGGATTGGCTGGCAGTGTGGTATTTTTGGATAAGATCCAAACAAGTATTGATCTGGTAATGTGGCTGTCCCTTTGGGGATCAGGAGAACATTTTATACAGTGAGGAGAGTTTTAAATAACTTATCACTTTACTGGACCTAGTTCCTGATTGGTAGCCAGAGACTGAAATGCAATAAAGGGGGCTGTGTGATTTCTTTTTGGGGGCTTCTTGATAAACAGTGGAGGGGGGGGGGAATCAGAAGCACAGTTTGTGACTGGTAGGTGAATCTAACTACAATGTGAGACACCAGTTTGAGGAGAATTTGCTCTCCTTTTTGTAGCCTACCCTGACCTTGGCATTTTCAGTGTGGGTTACCCTAAGCACCTCAGGTCACATCCACTCAAAGCTCTAAAGATTTTTTTGTAACAAACCTTGTGAAGGAAAGGGGGAAGTGGTAGATGTGGTATATCTTGACTTCAGTAAGACTTTTGTTACTGTCCCTCATGACCTTCTCATAAACAAAGTAGGAAGATATATCCTTGATGGAGCTACTATAAGGTGGGTGCATAACTACTCTCTGGGAATGGTTTTCCAATCAATTATCAGTGAGTCACAGTCAAGCTGGAAGGGCATATCAAGAGGGTTCCTGCACGGATCACTCCTGGATCCAGTTCTGTTCAATATCTTCATAAATGATTTAGATAATGGCATAGAGAGTATGCTTATAAAGTTTACAGACTTATAAAGTTTGCGGACCAAACTGAGAGGGGTTGCAACTATTTTGGAGGGTAGGATTAAGATTCAAAATAATCTGGACAAACTGGAGAAATGGCTGAAATTAAATAAGGACAAATGCAAAGTACTCCACTTAGGAAGGAGCAATCAGTTGTACACATACAAAATGGGAAATGACTGCCTAGGAAGGAGTACTGCAGAAAGGGATCTGGAGGTCATAGTGGATTACAAGCTAAATGAGTCAGCAGTGTAATGCTATTACAAAAAAAGCAAACATCATTCTGGGATGTATCAGCGAGAATGTAAGCAAGACACAAGAAGTAATTCTTCCATTCTACTCCGCACTGATAAGGCCTCAACTGGAGTATAGCATCCAGTTCTGGGCGCCACATTTCAGGAAAGATGTGAACAAATTGGAGAAAGTCCAGAGGAGAGCAACAAAAATGATTAAAGGTCTAGAAAACATGACCTAGGAGAGAAGATTGAAAAAATTGGGTTTGTTTAGTCTGGAGAAGAGAAGACTGAAGGGGGGTCATGATAACAGTTTTCAAGTACATAAAGGGTTGTTACAAGGAGGAGGGTGAAAAATTGTTCTTCTTAACCTCTGAGGATAGGACAAGAAGCAATGGGTTTAAAGTGCAGCAAGAGCTGTTTAGGTTGGACATTAGGAAAGCTTCCTAACTGTCAGGGTAGTTAAGCACTGGAATAAATTGCCTAGGGAGATTCTAGAATCTCCATCTTTGGAGGTTTTTAAGAACAGTTTAGATAAACACCTGTCAGGAATGATCTAGTTATGCCTTGAGTGCTGGGGACTGGACTAGATGACCTATTGAGGTCCCTTTCAGTCCTACACTTCTATGATTTTTGTACATGTGCATGTTTGAATATGTATCTGAGAGTTGAAAGAGTCTGCATATCTGGGAGCAGGCCTGGCCTAAGGGTTAGTGCAGGGCTGGAGACTGGCTGAGGGGCTAGGGAGTCGATCAAATAATCATATCTGTTCTATATAAAACTTTACACATATATTCAAGGAAGCTTTAACAACTGATTTCTCTGTTTTGTGCTCAGAGCATTTCACATGAAGCAGCAGGAGTTTAGTGGTTTGGAAAGAGCTAAGTATCTGGGAGAGACCGTAAATATGTATAGTGCATAGAATCCGGTGATATATGCACAATATTATATGGCATAGTTTGGTAAGGATTATTTTCTCTGAAGTTCATGAAAAACAATTATATTGATAACATAGCAGAAATACATACACCTAAAATCTACTGGAATGGATCAACATTTTCTCTCTACTATTTTGAGGGAACAAGATCTTTCCTATAAGTTCTTTTGTATTATCACCAGTTGTGGTGACTCTGTTCTTACATTCATTTTGAATCTGTGTTTCCTGTCACGGGTAGATTAAAAACAGAGGAGTGCAGGGTGAAAGTTTTCTATTGCAAACATCTGTGTCTGAAAAAGGATTGTGTTTCCACGTCCTGGAACATCAAGGGGAAAAGCTCTCCCTCCCCAGACACACACCTTTAGTTTGCGGCAATAAGGAGTTTCTAGATGAAGTTGCTTTATTATTGTAAATAAAAAAGCTGAAGTCTGCTATTATTTCCAGTATTTCTCGAGCCTGAATTCCAATCATATTCAGGACAGGGCCCTATCTTATTCCATGTCCGTGGAGTGCTTAGCACATTTTTGGATGCCACATAAATAATAATTATTACATTTTCATTTCTCCTGCTTCCCAAATTCAGTTTGTATGCAGTGTTGCTCTTTAGATGTTGATAATATGGGGGATAGTGGACATATCTATCCACTTAAAAATGACATGAAATCTCCAGGCTGAAAGGAAAGGATGCATTGACATACTAATCAGAAAACATGAGGAAAAGTTTTAGTGTGGATCTGATTTCTACTTTTATATGCTTTTCCAGAATACCAGAGAGGGTTGGGAAGGGAAGAAGAGTGTGTGTGTATAAAAGAGAGAACTATTGGGAGGAGGGGGCAGATATACAATATTTCCTCATGCTATACAGCAGTCTTACAAGGACATGATCCAGAAATGTGTGAGTGTGGGGGGATTGAATGGCTGGGTTATCACTCCAACTGCTATCCCCATTCCCCTCTCTCACATTTCTTCCTTATAAAACTTCTAGGTACCAATGGAACTTAACAAATACAAATGTTATCCAAAATGCTTTCCACCAGATTCACAGACTCCTTCTCACACTGATCCACAGAGATCAAGCAGGCTTCATAAAAAATCAGTACAGTTCTGACAGCGGACTTTTAAAAATCATCTTCTCGACTGGATCTCCAGTTATCATTCTCTTCTGGGTGCTGAGAAGGTTCTGTCATGTGGAATGGCAATTTCTTATCTATATGTGCAAAACATCTGAAATAGGCCCTATATTATTTTCTTGGATTAAATTGATGTACTCTGCACCATCTGTTTAAATAACTATTAATGGAGTAGAGTTGAAGGATTTTACTCTGAAGTGAATTACTAGACCTTATCTCCTTTGCTGTTCCTCTTATCTACGGAACCTGTCTCCAGATGGTCCAGACCGATAGTGATATTCCCAAACAAAAATATGCTAAATAGTCATATATATTAATAACATAAGAGAAAAAAAATAGTCTAAGGTAGTTAGGTAATTCCCCTCACTCACTCACGCACACACAAACTAATGAATGAATTTATTCTCACAACACATCTGGGAGGTGGAAAAGTATTATCCCCATTTTACAGATGTGAGACTGAGGCACAGAAAGATGAAGTGATTTACTCAGTGTCACATAGGAGTCTGTGATGGGGCCAACAATTCAACCCAGATCTCTTGACTTCCAGCCCAGTGTCCTTACCACAAAGCCATCTGTCCTCCCTGGGGTATGTACCATTGCTTTTATCCACCTTCCCCATTGTTGTTACTTACCCTTGGATATATATATATATATGCCTCCTATGTGATTTCTATTCCTTACATCTGACGAAGTGGGTTACAACCCACGAAAGCTTATGCCTGCAGAAATTAAATTTGTTAGTCTTTAAAGTGCTACAGAACTTTATTGTTTTTTTTTAATGTGATCAGAGGCTATTCTCAAATTCGCTCTTCATTGACAAGACAACATCATCAACATCTCACCATATATACACCAAAGATGTATCCAACACCCATCCTTTCCAATATATTTCCCTCAGACCAGCCATTGGACATTTTACAACCGTTTTAACCTCTGGGCTAACCATTATAAACAGTGGTCCAGCTCCCGAAGGCTGGGAACATCTTAAATCCTGTGTATGCTCATGGTTTGGCTATGTACAGCCTACTATGTAACACACTGAGGATGCTGTTAAATATATCCATGTATGTGCGAACATGTATTCATAGATTTTAGTCCAGAAGTGACCATTATGATCCTCTAGACTGACCTCCTGTATAACTGTCATAGAATTTAATCCAGTGATTCCTGCTAAAGCCCATATCCTCTAGCTCAATCAGAAGTTATCTTTTAGAAAGATATTCAGTCTTGATTTAAATACTTCAAGTGACAGAGAGTTCTCCTCCTCCCTCCCCCAACACACACCCGTTGGAAAATTATTCCAGTTACTCTCACTGTTAAAAATTGTGCCTTATTTCCAGTCTGAAGTGGTCTCACTTCAACTTTCAGCTACTGGATCTTATTATGCCCTTGTCTGATAGACTAAAGAGCTCTCTATTCTCAGATTTCTTCTCTCCAAATAATCAAGTCAGTTTTACATCTGGTCATTGACACACTAAAGAGATTTTGCTTCTTATGTATCTCACTCTAAAGTAAGGTTTTCAGACCTCGAATCGTTCTTGTAGCTCTTCTCTGAACATTTTCCAATTTTTCAACATCTATGATTCTGTGATAGCATTAGTCACCATATACCAGTAAGTTCAGTATGTTTAGTTGCTTATTCACCATGATCTCCTAAATCATTTTCAGTCACTGCTTTCCAAGATACAGTCCCCTATCCTGTAAGTATGACCCACATTCTTTGTTCCTAGATGTATGACCTCGCATTTAGCTGTATTTAAACACATGTGGTTTGACTGAGTCTTACAAAGCAATCCTGATCACTTGGTATAATTGTTTGGTCTTCAACATTATTTACCAATCCACGAACCTTACTCATCTGCAAATTCTACCAGCAATAATTTTTGTCTAGATTGTTGATAAAGATATTCAAGAGCATTAGGGCAAGATTAAATCTCTTCAGGAAACCTATAAAAACACCCTTATCTGTTGATTCCCAAATCACAATTATTTTTGGAGAACAGTCAGATTTTAATTTATTTAATATGTGCTTCATTGATTTTGTATGTACAAAATACATTATAGGGATGTTGTAATTATCTAAAAGCCAAGTATTATAGTCCCAGGAAATTCAGTTAAGAGTAAATTTTAAAGAAATCCAAACTTGTTAAAGTAAGGAAATGCAGAGTTAGGGCACAGTGACAGTGGGAGACTAAAAGGCCTGAGTCAGCACTCCATTCACAGCAGCTCCAATCCAGCACGGCAGAATGGAGCTGATTAAGCAGGCTGTGCCTAATTTGTGGGTGAGGCAGATCTGAAAGCCTAATTAAGTCATTAGGCAGAGCCTACAAAGAGGCACAGGAAGGTAGTGGAAAAAGGAGGAAACAGGTAGTAGAAGAGAAGAGAGATTGTTTTTCTCTGCCTGTTATAGGCACTGGAGACTGCTAAACCAGATGAGAGCTATATTGTGGAGGTGGTGGAAATCCACTATGTAAATAAACTGCACAAGGTGCCTCTGAGTAGTTTGTGGATCAGACCAGAGGCAGAAGCTAGTAGGCCCTGTTTCAGGCACCCAAATAACCTTAACTCAGTCCCCTATTGAACCATGAGGAGAAAATAATGAAGAAAATCTAATGAGTTTTTTAAAAAAGTTTAATCTAATCTGGGGCCACAAATATTAAAATGCCTAATCATAATCATAATACATATGGTTTTGCCCTACAGAGCAAAGTTAATGTATTTGCAGAACAAGAAACTTTTAGGTATGTAGATTCATTGGGGAAAATGACCATTAATCCTAAAGAAATATATATTCAAATGTAGCCTTTACATAAAATTTCACTGAGTTCTAATTCTATGAGAAATTTTGAAGAGTCTGTGACAAGGCAGATTTAAGATTCAGCGCTCTAGTTTGTGCATCTCCAGACCTAAACATACTTGAATTTTTCTTTTCATCTTAAATTTAACTGAATTTCCTGGGATTATAACACTTTGGCTTTTGTTTGTTTGTTTCATATATAATTCCAACATGTATTTTACCCTAAATATTGAAATCTATTCTAACCTTTAAATCCATTTCTGGGAATTTCCTTTCTTTTTTAAATGAATAATTTTGTAGAAGAACACTAAATAAGAAACTCAAAGGGGGTGTTGCTATGTGATATTTTTAATGATTTGAAGATATGTAGTATCCGCCTTACATTTGTTTTTTAATTTTAGCTTTTACAGCCAGATTCACTGGTACATTCTGGCTCCAACTCTGGAGCAGCACTAAGTAGCCAGAGTTTATGGGTCATATAAACTGGATTTACAGCTGCTTTGTTTCAGAGCCCTGCCTTCCATACTCCACATTTTCCCTGCCTCTTGCACCTCCCAACGTTGTCCTGGGCACATAACTTCCACATCCAAATTCCCCTTCCTTCTTCCACCTCCCTATGTTCCACTATTCAGAGCCCTCAGATTACCCCTGTTATTTCCACCTCCCACAATTACCTTGTGTGTACACAAAATCCCCTGCTTCTTGCACCTTCTTATGTTACCCTGTACTAGGGTTGCCAGTTCTCCAGGATTGTCCTGGAGTCTTCAGGAATTAAAGATTAATCTTTAACTAAAGATTGTGAGGTGATGAAACCTCTAGGAATACACCCTACAAAATTGGCAACGCTGCGCTGTGCACATACTCTCACACTCCAACTCTCTCTTTCTCTGGCACCCGTCTACCTGACCTTGCAGCCACATGTCTGTTTCTTCTTTCCTTCTGTATCCTCCTACATTCCCCTGCATGCACACAGATATTCCAGTTTCCCCCTCTCTCATGGTCTACCTGTTCAGCAGATCTGATGCAACTGTTGGCTTTTGAAAAGATATTTAGGATGAATGGTCATATGTGCCATTATTTTTCGTAACAGAAAGTTTATCTGTCATGAAGAATTGCTCCCTTTCAAAATGTCCACCATATTGCATTGTTCTTAAAGGATAGCTGCTCACAGGGAAGATGGTGGGTGACTACATTGTGAAGAGTCAGAGAAATTCAATCCCATTGAGAAAGTGTGCCTTCTCAAAATGGCCACCAACAGGGACCACTGTGGCTTCAGTCTCACTGAGAGCAATGGAACATGGCAGCCATTTGAAAGAGGGTATTTCTTTATGGAATTCTTTGTAGTAAACCATTCTATCCTGAAGGAAAAAAATTCAGCTATGAAAAAAACTTGAAAAATGACCTAAACAATGATCCTAAACAAAAATAAAATTGAAATGTAGTCTGTGTATAAGTTTCAGTGATTTTTAACTATATGGGAAGTTAGAAGAGTCTTTTTTCCTCTAATAATCTCAGTAGCAGAAAAACAGAGATGACAGTGAATGATACCTATTTTTCATTAATTTTTATTCCTAAACTAATTAACAAATGCACTTATAACTTCTGAGAAAATGCATTATATACTCAAAGAGTAAAGTGTTGCAATTTTGGGGAGGATACACTGTATTTTTTCATACATTAAAGAGGTTGAATCCTCTGCTTTAAGTGCAAAACTCAGCCTTAAGTATGGAATTATGAACAATGCCTCCATAATCTATATTTCCAGACAAATGTACTTCAAAATTAGGTTAAGGCTGAGAGCTCACATTAAATGCAATTTAGGGTAAACTACTTTACAGTTGTGTTGTAATTATCTTGAAACCAAGCATTACAAATCCAGGAAATTTACACTTAAATTAAACTTAAAAAGAAATCCTACACATTAAGGTATACAAATGCATAGTTAGAGCTCCCAAGCAACCTTAATTCTCCCCTATCACTGATTCGTTAAACATCCCATATGGTTAAAATTCAACAAAATCTTGTGCATAGGTTACACTTGAATATTTGTATATGATTAACAGTAATTTCCCCCCATTATTCTTCATAACTGAAAAAGTTTCTCCTTCAGCAGAAACCTTAATTCTGCCCTAGAATGACACCATCTGAAAACCAGACAGTTATTATTAAGGCACTTTAGTGTTTGTGGACCCAAATTAGATTAAACTGAATTTTAAAGACTCATTAGATTTTTTTTCCCCTCATGGAATCAGGGCAGGGAATGCCTCTGACTATGTTTGTACAGTGTCTAAAACAATGGGGCTGTATTCTCAATTGAGGCTCTGGTGCTACTGTAGTACTAAAACCAACAATAACAGAACAATGTAGAGAACATAACAGAGAGAGGTTATAGAAAAAAATAAATGGAAAAAGTCAACCAGAAATTAAAATAGTAGAAAATGGGTCTGAGGTAAAGTACAGACAATGGAAAAGAATGAAATAAAGGCACATTCTTCAGTTTTATACACAGACTTCAGTTTCACTTGGGAGGCACTGGTCACTCTTCACAGGAACAATTCCAAAACTGGACCTATATATGCAGCTTTGACATGAGAGAAACCCCCATCCCTCCTGTACTGTCGCCAGTTGAGCAATATAGCCCTTTTGTAACATGCAGGAAGGCACCAAGGAGGAGGGTTAAAATCCAAATGGGCGGCAGCTTCATGTAACACACTCCAGCTCTTTTCACATCTGCAGAACATTTAGCTGCTTGCATCTGGTTGTGTTTGTGCAAATATAATTCCATATTCACTAATAATTCCCGAGGCTAAAGGCCCCTCTTCTGTAACCTTGTTAATATTCTCACAAGGTCTGGTGTGAACGCCTCACAGCATTTGGATTAGAATTCAATCTGGTGGATTTTTTCCCCCTGTCTCTTATAGTTTCTTTCTCTCTCTTAATTTTCTGGCCTCCAATTTCCTGGCCACCCACATGAGGAGACACTTTCCCTCCCACTCTCTCTCCATTCTCAGTTTCAAGGAATTTCCTTTTGTCAAAGGCAAAGTGTGATTGACATATTTTCCCCTTCTTAAGTGCAGTCTTCTTAATATTTGATTTAACTATGTCCTTATGGGGCTCATATAATCATTACCTAGGTGAGAAAGAGACCCCCTGCTCACTCTCCACCATCAATCCCTTGGCTCCCAACTACCAATCACTGGCTACTTAGCAATTTTTACATGTTTTAAATTCATTTTTAAAGACATTTTTATTAATTTGGTTCTGGTGAAAGGTTTCAGATTGACAGCCTTAGAAACTGAAGTCCTTTATTTATCCAAAAAACAGGTACAGTCTGGGCAGTAGCATTACATGCTACTGAGCTCCCTCACCAAAGTACCTCACCTATGCCCTAGGCACACCTCCACCCCCTTCTGAGAAGAGAGGAATTCCGTTTCCATGGTCCAGAGGTCCTTGGGTTCTCTGCTGAGACTGACAATTAATACTGATTTTGATCATAGAAGACAGGAGTTGGGACAAAGCAGAATTGTTCCCTGCAATGTATTATCTAGGTCTTTGTCCAGCCCGGTTTTAAAGATTACAAGTACTGGGGCTTCTACTGCTTCTCTATGAAGAGAGTTCCAGCACCTACTTGCTCTCACTGTCAAGACAATTTTCCACATTTCAATCCCATTACTCCTGAACAACCTTAAACAATTCTTCGTATTGTTTGGTGTTTACTTATTTCAAATACAAGACAATTATAAGTTCCTCTTTAGTCGGCACTTAACTAGGATGGATTTGGCCCATTTAGTTAATATAAAAATGGTCAATTTTTCTTGCAAGTTTTAAAGTCTCCTCTTTTCTCACGTATTCATATGACTTATCTACTGCATGAGTCCTACCCTGCATTGTCAGCCTATCAATGTGGTAATTCCCTAGTGAACTGATAATTGTTATTTTCATTTTTTCTGAACACTTACATTGTGATTCATTCTGTTTTGTAATTAGATGTAGTGTTTATACTGCCTTTTGTATTTCATTGAAGTGTTCCTTTAATGAGCCTTTGCACTTAGTTCTAAGTTAATTAATTACTTGGATGAGGTAGCCTCATTCCACTTGGTGGTCAAATGCCCTTTTGACATTGAAAGACAGTGATGCGGCCCATACCGTAATGAGTCCCCTTACTGTAGGAATGAAGTTGAACAGGTTCCTTGCACTAGCTGAGCCAACATTTTTTATTAAATCTATTTGATAAAAAGAAATAAGGTAAAAATGGGTTTTTAACAATTGGTTGGCTAAACTTTTGCAAGATATTAGAACCAAGGTTAATAAATACAATTGGCCTGTAATTGCTACAATTAAGAAGAACTCTGCCAAGTGTAATCACCAAATTATTACTGAGTTGATTAAAATAATATATAGAACAGCTTTGTTTTTCACTTAATCAAAAAGAATGTTAAGTTTTTAATAAGTGAGATAAGTATTATAGGCAGTACAGGTAGCTAAACCGATAGTTAAGCTTGCCCAATATTTTCCATTATAAGACCCTGTTTTCAGTTGTTTATAACTTTGCCAACTTTAACCATTTGGGCTGAAATTTCCCATGCCAGATGTCTGCCTCAGGCTGAACAACAACAACAAAAAAAATCAGCAAAAACTGTTCTGCTATTTCTCAGAATGAGACTAAAGGGAAAATGCTTGTTTTGTTAATGTTAAAAAAAATCTTACAACTGTTTTGTTGAGAAGGTCTAATGTCTTCCTGCTTTGGACCTGACATTTGGCAGGGATCACATCCTGGTATCAGGGATATGCCTTTTCCCATCCTCATGAATATCTGCCCAAATTTGGCTACATTACGAACCTCTGAAAATCTCAATTTACACAGTCTCAATAGAGACTTCTTATAGTTTGGCAGCTAAATTCCCTGAAAATATTGTCTGCACTGAGCATGCTCCAACCCAGGACTATAGGGGCTGATCAGGCCTCTTCCTGAAATTGGTGCTCCTGGCTATAGGAGGCCACTGGCGGTTGCTCCAAGCACAGGAACTGAGAGCAAGGAGACTGTTTTGCTACACTCTCAATGCTCCCCCTGCTGACACTCAGGTAGCATGAAGTAGTAGGAGTAAGCTTCATGACTGGAATGCAGAGGGTTGAGGAACAGGTATCATGAGTGGAAAGACTGGGACAAAGACTGGGACAAAGAGGGTTGATCGGCCATGATAAATTCCCACTGGGGCCAGGGAGGAAGGCTGGGGATGAGGAGCCAAAACAGGGTGGGGGACTGGGACATGGAGTCAGGAAATTTGAAGGATTGGGATTGGGGCATGGACCTGGTGGGAGGGTTGCTAGGGTTGGCAGGAGGGCTGGGACAAGAAGGGTTGGAGTGCGGAGTGGGACTAAGAAGAAGGTGAGAAAACTCTTTTCTATCCATCAATGAGTAGGTTGACCATATTTTCCTATAGGGAAAACAGGACATGCCTGAGCCCGTTCTCCCTGCTGTGCGCGATGCCGGGGCCAGCCCCAGCCCTCCCTGCCACCCAAGCTGCACATCCCCACCTCCAGCCCCAGCCCTCCCTACTACCTGAGGCTGGCCTCAGCCAGCTATCCCTGCTGCCTGCTCATGCTGAGATAGCCCAAAATGCTTACCCCCCCACAAGTTCCTTCATACCCCACTAGGGGTCGCACCCCACTTTTTTGGCAAATCTGGGCATTTGTCTCGTTTGCCAGAACAAATGGGACAAATGCCCAGTTTTGCCAAAAAAGTTGGGATGGCCAGGGCAGGGCTTAAAAAAAGGTTCTACCCTGGCTAAAACGAGAGGCATGGTCACCCTGTCACTGAGGGAACTAAGGGCTGGTTCACACTGACCGCGCGATTCGGCAGCAGTCGATGGGAGTTATGCAAACTAAGCAGAGTAGTTTGCGTAACTGACGTCAACTGCTCAACTTCCCTTCTGCGCGCTGTTCACACTGTGCTGAGCCGGTTCTCGTCGACTCAGTGCTACGCTACTTGTGGGGGTGGACTTACTCAGTCGACTTTCTTATCGATTGAGCGGGTCTCACTGACCACTCAATCGATCCTGAAAGATCGATCTGGCGGCGGCGATTTTGCCTAAGAGGCCACTGCTCTTTATATCTATGAATGCTGCATCCCCAGCCATGCAGGCTGGTGACACTAAGAAGTGGCTGTAGGGAGAAAACCGCCTTGAACAAAGATTGTAATGTCTTGCATTAAATTTTAGTCTCTAGGAAGTCTGATTATACCTTTGAGTTTTTGGTAACCATTTCTGTCCTTTTTATTCTTGCTGAGTGTTACTTAAATGTCCTTGCTTTGATAAACTTATTTTATTATAACTTCATCTCACGGCTGATACATGAGAGTGAGGTGTGCATCCTCTGCTGAGCCAAAAGGCTGGTGTGACCTTCTGCCTCTTTGGAGACAGCAGACTTGGTAATTTCTGTGAGTGTCCAGTGACAGGAGCAGGGTACTGCAGAGGAACGCTCTTCCAGGATGTTCGGGAACTGGGTGCACCAAGAGTTATCTGCAAGGCAAGGCAAGGCGTGGCAGAGTGCTGAGGAGTTTGTCGGGCTGTCTCAGAGACTGGAGCATCAAGGTGCAGTCACACAGGTTAGCAGCAGCAAATCTCTCTCTCACTAAGACAGAGGGTTAACAAAGTGACTTACACTTCTTGACCCCCAAGAAAGCATCACGTTTGGTCATGTAATTTAAGACTGTATCATAATTCGTACACAAAAGGGGGCTGAATTAAGGTTGCATGGACATTTCTTAACTTCTGAATATTTTTCAACCTTGACATTTGCTTAATGAATAGTACATATAGAGGGCCAGATCCTCAGCTGGTATAAATTGTTGTAGCTCCATGGACTTCAGTTGGTTCATTAGTAGTTCACTGGCTTCAATGGCACTACAAAACTTTACACCAGCTAAGTATCTGAGCATAGGATTCCATAGGGCATTCTTCTATAAGCAGGGGCCTGTGTACTGCTTGGTACGGTAGGACCAAGTACTTCAGCAACAGCCATGTCATTGTGTGGTAACATGGATGTGATCACTATGAAATACCCTTTATTCCTGTCTCCTTACCGCCCACACGCACACACATGCAGCTGTGGCCTGTAGATGAAAACACACTGGCTGTGTGCACATTGACAGCGGCAAATTCACCACCGTCAGATCAATCTTTCTGGATCGACTGAGTGGTCAATGAAGACCCGCTCAATCGATCCGGAAGTCAATGCACGAAAACCACCCCTCAAGTGGCATAGCACTGCGTCGACGGGAATGCATTTCCCATCGGCGCAGCGCACTAAAGACGCCGCGCACAATGGAAATTAAGAAATCGATGGGAGTTACGCTGAATTTTCAGATAAGTGTAGACCTGGCCTCATAGATGTAACATTTCATTGATGACTGTTTTCAACAATAATTATTTCAAGACAGGTTCCTTTCACAGTGCTCTCCAGGCAACCCAGATCCAGTCCTAGGGCCTCAAATCCAGCAAGGTAATCCAAGCAGCTCCGCTCAGGGCTTTCTTCGCCTCATGTGGCAGGGAACTTGTACCTGGCTTCAGAAGTGCATCATCCTGGGTCTTGGCTGCTATACTGTTCTCCAGGCTGCCTAGCTCACCAGCTTACACTTCCGGCTTCCCCATCTCCCTCTCTGCAAGCTGACTGAAATAAAAAATGTCAGGAGCTTGGCTGCAGCAAAATGGTGAATGGTAAAAATGCTGAATTTAACTATTTTCTTGTGGGGGAATCCCATGTCTGCAGAGGTGTGGAGTCCATGAGGCCCTAATTGAGATGAATGGAGCAGTTCACATCTCTCAGATGTATTGTTTTTGGCTCTCTGTAGACTCAGGCAAAAATTTATTTGCTCTTTGTTCACATTCTCTGCAGCTATAATGGCTAGAAGTGAAAGCTCAGATTCTGGAGCATGATTTGCAGGAAGTGGTGAATTTCAGAGTTATAGAATTGTGGGAAACATGGAGCCCTGATTCTAAGATCTGATAACCATCTGTGTGCTGCAGCATTATATTCGTTATGAATCACCCCACCATCCTCAATGACTGCTCTCCTGTCCCAGGCCTCTGAGAGGTCACTACTGGACCTTCTATCCTGCTCTCTTGCCTTTGGTCTCGGTGAGATCATTGCTTCACCCTTGCATCTTGCAAGGCTGGTTATCTGCTGCAGGCCACTATCTAACACTCTCACCAGTCTAACCTCACACTTGTGGCATGAGATTCAGGCTTTTGGGAGGTTTCTCAGGCCCGCTGGACTTCTTTCAAAAATCTTTGGGAATTCGGCATAGATACTCAGACTTTAAGGTCAGAAGGGACTAACATGATCATCTAGTCTGACCTCCTCATCTAGTCTGGCCTCTGATACTGTAGTCAGTTCCACAAGTGACATGGGTGGAACAGCCATAGCCATGAAGGTAGTCTGGAATAGAGGAATAGTGAGTGAGGTGGGTTCTTCCAAGACAGACTGAAGAGAAAACAACTCTTGAATTCTTCAGTCTCTCTGTTGTGAGAATTGACTCAATGTCAGCAATAGACTGTTCTTCGGTCAAACAAACAAGCAAACACCCCCAATACTCCTTCACAACATTTACAAGTCATTCATTTAACCAGGATGTATGTAGTGTGTGTAGGAAGCAGGGAGAAGGGATTTAGACAGATAGCAGGAGGAAAATCTTAAGCCATTTAATTTCCCACTGTAGGTAAGTATGCTCATCCCCTGTGTTTTGTGGAGCAGCCCCTGGCTTGCTCCCTGCGTGCCGTAGGGCAGCTTACCCTTGGACACATGCAGATAAATGTTGATGCCATTGCTGTTGACTGAAATAGCAGAAAAGGTTGAGAGTGAAGACACATCCTGATCTACTATTTCTTGTTATTTGTATGACAACCAATCTATAATAGATATTTTAGAGCAGTGGTCCCCAAACTTTTTACATCACGCTCCCCCTTACCCCTGTCCATGCCCACCCAGATGGGGCTGGGAGCAGGGGTTGAAGCTGAAAGTGGGAGGGGGGCCGGGACAGCCGCAATGGCTGAGGGGGCTGTGGTGGAGGGTGCCAGGCCAGGCCAGGAGTTGAGTGGCCAGGCTGGGAGCCAAGCGGCTGGGAGGGGCAGGACCAGATCAGAGCTCCGGGCAGAGCAGAGTCGGGTGGTGTTCCCTCCATGTCCCCTGTGGGGCCTAGCTCGGGCCCTACCGCACCCCACCCAACGTTCCTCCATGCCCTCCTAGGGGGACGCACCCCACAGTTTGGGGACCTCTACTTTAGAGACAGGGTAAAACAGATACCTGCCCCAAAGTGCTTACAATCTAAATGGACAACATACAGAAAAAGGACTGTGGGATGGAAGCAAATAACAAGCAAGGAGGAAAAAGGAGGGAGGAAGGAAGGAATATAGAGATGTCATTGTGTGTCTTCTTCAATGGTATCAGGCACAGCAGGTTAGTTCCTTGATTATGTTTTTGAATAATTACTTAATAGGGAATTAGAGAATCATTGTTTGAAGGGTTGTGGGAAAAGGAGGGGAGGAGAGATTTGCAGGAAGACAGGGAGATTGCATATTACACAGAACTAGGGATGACATTCCAGACACTGGGCAACATGAGAACAACTGTGCAGAGGCACTTACTGGAGAAGGGAACAAAAGTAACATGAAAAAGGAAGAATGGTTAGGTTGCATAGTCCAATCAAGAGAGTGATGGTGACCAGCGATAACTTGTAGGCAGGGTCAGATCCTTGATAATGAGGCCAAGGAGTCTGATGTTGATGCAGAAGGAGATGTGAGCTAGTGAAGGGACTCAGAAGGGGGTATAATGCGGGCAGAGTGTCAGGTGAAGAAGATGAATTTGTTGGCAGTATTTTGTTAAGTTGGAAGCCAGCCAGCGGGGTATCAGGAAGGGCAGAGAGAAGCAGTCATTAGTGTTGGGAAGGTGACTGAAGTGATGCAAGTGAATGAGCTCTCTCAAGGAAAAGGTGTAGAAGGAACAGACGAGGAAGCTAGGAAGAAGTCACTAGTGACTTTAGTGAGAGCAGCCTGAGTGGAGTGATGCCAGAGTGTAAAAGGTACTGTTTAATTTACCCATATGTTCCAAAACCTCCTCTACTGACACCTCAATCAGGGACAGTTCTTTAGCTATGTCACCTGAAAAGAATGGCTCAGATATGGGAATCTCCCTCACATCTTCTGCAGTAAAGACCAATGCAAAGAATTAATTTAGCTTCTCCGCAACAGCCTTGCCTTTCTTGAGTGCTCCTTTGCACCTCAATCGTCCAGTGGCCCCACTGATTGTTTGGCTGATGTACTTAAGATTTTTGCTGTTTATTTTTGAGTCTTTTGCTAGCTGTTTTTCAAATTCTTTTTTGGCTTGCTTAATTATACCTTTACACTTCTCTTGCCAGCGTTTATGTTCCTTTCTGTTTTCTTCAGTAGGATTTTACTTCCAATTTTTAGAAGATGTCTTTTTGTCTCTAACTGCCTATTTTATTCTGTTGTGTAGTCATAGTGGCATTTTTTGGTCCTCTTCCAGTTTTTTTTTTTCTATTTGGGGTACACATATAGTCCGAGCATCTCTTATGGTGCTTTTAAAATGTTTCCATGCAGCCTGCAGGCATTTCACTCTTTTGACAGTTCTTTTTAATTTCTGTTTAACTCGCTTCCTCATTTTTGTGTAGGTTCCCTTTTTGAAGTGAAATGCAACTGTGGTGGGTTTGTTTGGTATTTTCCCTCTATAAGGATGTTAAATTTAATTATATTATGGTCAGTATTACTGAGCAGTTTAGCTACATTCACCTCTTGGACCAGATACTGTATATCACTTAGGACTAAATCAAGAATTGCCTCTCCCCTTGTAGGTTCCAGGACTAGCTGTTCCAAGAAGCTGTCCTTAATTGTATCTAGAAATTTTCACTCTACATCCCATTTTGAGGTGACATGTTCCTAATAAAGAAGGGGATAATTGAAATCCCTCATTATTATTGGGTTTTCTGGTTTTGTAGTCTCTCTAATCTCCCTGAGCATTTCATAATCACTCTCACCATCCTGGTTAGGAGATCTGTAGTATATTCCTACTGTAGTATATTTCCTATTCCTGGGGTTCTAATGAGGATGGAGCTAGGCTGTTCTCAGTGGTGGCAGATGACAGAACAAGGAGCAATGGTCTGAAGTTGCAGTGGGGGAGGTCTAGGTGGGATATTAGGAAAATCTTTTTCACTAGGAGGGTTGTGAAGTGCTGGAATAGGTTACCTAGGGCGATGGTGGAATTGCCATCCTTGGAAGTTTTTGAGGCCTGGCTTGAGAAAGCCCTGGCTGGGATGATTTAGTTGGGATTGGTCCTGCTTTGTTTGACAGGGGGTTGGACTAGATACCTCCTGAGGTCCCTTCCAACCCTAATATTCTATGATTCTGTGCTATACTCAGGCATGGAACTGTATCAATATCCTCATTTAAAATCAGGCACACAAGCTCAGCCATCTTAGTCTTTAGACTTGAATTTGAATATAAGCACTTATAAAATTGGACAGAGTTTAATTGTCTGCCTTCATGTGAGATCATTGAATGGGACTTTGTTTCATTTGACTGTTTCTCTTCAGTTCTTAGCTGTATTTTATCAACTTCCATCCTCTCCTTTTTACAAGGATATTTATAGAGTATGCCCTTTAATAAATTCTCACATAAGGGATGCGTCTGTCCGAACTGTGTTCCCCTCTGCACCCATCGGCTTTCCCCCAGCCCTTAGTTTAAAAACTCCTCTGCAACCTTTTTAATTTTACATGCCAGCTTGTCAGTACAGGAGAAGGAACAGAGGAAGCAGATGCAGGGAAGAGCCAAGGCTGAGGACCAGAAGAAAAGTTGGAAAGAAGTGGTGACAGGGAATGCTCACCTCTTGAGTGCCTTCTAGCAGCTGGGTGTAGTCCTGTAGTCTTCTTTCTGCTCCTAGTACCCCTGTAGCAGGCCAACCTAGCTACGTACATCCTGAGTGGCTCAGCCTTCTGGCCAAGTCACACAGTCACAAATGAACTCCTTCCAGGGTAGCAAAGAGTTCAACAAACTGTCTGCCCTCACCTAGGTTTTCAGCCCTGTCACTGGGCCATTTAAAACCAGCCTTTCACTCAGGCTTGTAAAGGAGACTTGTCCCCTTCTCGGGACTTAGACCACTTTGCTAGTGAGAGAACTCAGGCTCACCCTATAAACAGCAGCCATGCACTGCTCCTTTAACTAATTACTGCTATATTCCCTGGACCTCTTCCCACTTGGTCTCCTTACCTCCTCCCATTACCTTAGGGTTAGAGCTCTCAACAACCCTCACTCCCAGGGTCAGCAAATGCAGCCTATCAAGCTCCATTGCCCAGAGCAGAGCCCCCCTCACCACCCCTCTGACCCCAGCCAGAAACTGACCTGCCAGGGCCCTGTAGTTCCTTTTATCTGAGCCTGCTGTACTCTGATTGGCTGCTTCCATGAGGCCTCTTTAGTCAGTACAGGGGTGGGGGGTGTAGGAGGGCCTCCGGCAGGGGGCCATGGAGGGCCAGATACGCCCTGTCACAGAAGCACAAGGGAGTTAACTATTGAAGGGAAGATGGAGATGACGTTCAATAGGTGGAGATATGTAACTGACTCTGTACTACAGCTTTACTGTGAACAATTAATTATAATAATCACAATCGGTTACGCAAAGCTGTAAAATAAAAGGCGCTCTTTTACCAGTGGGGCTGTGTCCTGTCTCCTCGTGACCTGAGACAGAATGTTTTCTTGTCAGGAAATGGCACAAGCAGCCTATAACTAGTAGTGTAGTTGTTTTTGAAAAGTGCCCTGGGGCCCAAGTGGTCAAGGCCTCATTACCACACCCCATTTGAACGAAGGCACCTCTGAGTCCTCTAGCACCATGCTGGAGGGGCATTGCATTCAGTTCTGATGCAGAGGAAGAGTGCCTCCTACAGAATCACTAAAACTTCTTGCCATCATGGATAACTTGGGCTGGAGAGTGGCAATGTGCTGGTAAACTCAGCTAACAGTGAGCGGATTTACATATTATATCAAACACCCATCCCAGCCTGACTCCTCGACATCTGTGAGAGAACACCCCTTTGTTGGGTTTGGAAACAGTAAAGAACCTTTAATTTTGTAGTGAAAGAATCATCTCATAATAACTGGGGAGTCCCTCCAAGTTGCTGGGACTACCAGACTAATGTTACCGAGTGCTGTTGGCTGCAAACTTCAAATACAAATACAATGGAAGCTCTGAAGAAGGGAGAATGGCTCAGCACCCAAGATCCCTGTTTATTTTCTCCAGAGGCAGAGAGGGGACTGTGGGTCAGCATGAATTGTACCTTTTGACTAGTATTTATTGATTCAGAACTCCATGCTGACAGACAGATAGGCAAGCAGACAAGGTTTCTGTTACAGTGATGTAATTCCCTCTCTCTTTTGCCCCTGAGGTTCTGACATCTCTGACACTCTTTACACATAGCCCTGGATTCTTCAGCAGCTGCTGGAGAAAATGGCAGCTGCCTCTCACCTCCCTGATGCTGGAAAATCATCTGCCAACATGGAATGCCACCATCAAACTTTATAATGACATGCAGAGAGGAAAATACTGCAATGCATCTACCAGCATGTTATAATAACACAGAGCTTCCGTGTTAGACATTCCCACTGAGATCTGATGAAGAATGGATGTTTGAGTTAGATATTGAACATCTCACACTGCACAACCATTGATGGTTGGCACAAAAGCTCTCAAATAAAAAAAGGAACATAGTGCTACTTTGTGCCCATCACCATTTCTGTCTTCCTTTCTTGCCTAGCTGATAATTGTGTCTCAATCTAACACATTCTAATCTCTGTTATTAAGGATATGCTAGTTTCTTACATAAAGGCAGTTGAGGCAGTTATTATAAGCCTGATTCTAACCCCATTTCTAACTTGGGCAAACCAAAGCTGACATTTCACAGATAGGGTTGTAGGTTGGAGTAGAACATTTATGGAATGTTTAAGGCATAGTCGATGAGGTGGTTTGCAGATACGTAGATTCAAAAAAAGGTGGTTCTCACTTTTTGGATATTAATCTTTTTATGAATGTCATAAAAAGTCAGTCGAGTGAGCCACATTAAATAATTTATTAGATGGATTTTTTCTCAGCGATGTTGCAAGATCACAAATGGGAGGGTGGTTGTTCAGACATAGTTTTTATTAACGTGGTCTATGCAAATGTTCGAGAACCCCGTTTTGATTGTTCAGTCCACCTTCTGTGGGCCAATGCAATTTTATTCCCTACTGTACATTTTCTTGTTTTTTGTCTTGTGGTTTAGTTCTGCTATGTACTTTGCTTCGCTGGCAATCTACAGGGAGTTCCAGGAGCAGAAAAATGATTGCAGTACCACACTCAGCTGCTAGAAGGTTCTCAAGGCACATGCTTTTATCCCATGACTGCTTACTTTGCTTAAGAGCTTTTAGTGATGGACCTTGTCAGAAACTTTCTGAAAGTCCAAGGATTACCCTTGTCCACATGTCTGTTGACCGTCTCAAAGAATTCTAATATATTGGGAGGGCATAATTTCCCTTTCCAAAAGCTGTGTTGATTCTTCCACAACAAATCATGTTCATCATGTGTCTGATAATTCTGTTCTTTACTATTGTTTCAACCAATTTGCCTGGTACTGATCTTAGGCTTGCCAGCCTGTAATTGCCAGGATGACCTCTGGAGCCTTTTTAAAAGCCGGCGTCACATTAGCTATCTGCCAGTCATCTGGTACAGAGGCTGATTTAAGCACTAGGTTACATTCAAGGTCATGTATGAGTTCCTTCAGAACACTTGGGTGAATATCATCTGGTCCTGGTGACTTATTACTGTTTAATTTATCAGTTTGTTCCAAAACCTTCTCTACTGATGTCTCAATCTGGGACAGTTCCTGAGATTTGTCACCTAGAAAGAATGGCTCAGGTGTGGGGGAATCTCTCACATCCTCTGCAGCAAAGACACTGACACCACAGAGTGCCCTCTATAGGGTCCAAGCATGGGGGGACAGTGACACAAATTATTTAATCTACCCCTCTCACAAGGCATGGGGCATATTTAGACATAGAATATCCCCTCCAGCTGGAATTTGGAGGGAAACAATCTGGCCTCTGGTTATTTCAAGTCTTTAATAGTAGTTTGATTGGCAGGGAACATTATACACTGCACCAGTCAGCATGCAATTTGGTTTTGCTTACAATTTAATGTCTTCACATTTTTTCCTAAACCACTTCAGATAACTATCCCTCCCTGAGTATTAACCACTTTCCATGTATTCTAAGTCTTTTCAGAATCAGCTATCAGAATTTTCTGAGGGAAAAATGTCTGACTAATTTAAAAAACATCATGTTATTTTTCAATCACCCATCTACCCACTTTTCTAACTTGAAAATGGCTGCATAGATTCTTTTTAATCTTTACAACAAATAAATCATATTCCCCTCTGCCTGTGACCAAAAGCTTTCCACCTGATATTTTTTGAGAAAGCTATTACATCTGAAAAGAAGGGATTTTAGGATGAATTGTCCTTTGTATTCTTCACTGCAGTGTAATTAATGTAATGCCGTGTGTCATGGTTATAGGGGAGTGCTTTTCACTCATTTAAATCCCTCTCTATTGCACCTCTTTGGGGACAAATTTTGCTACCTTCGCCCTTCTCTGGGTAGAAGTCCTACCATTCTTAGATTGCATCTCTGGGCTCCAGCCCTCCAACTGTGTTAACCTGACAGTCCCTGCTGTGTTTGGCACCTGTAAACCCTTTTTCTCCAGGAGCCTGTGAGCTAGGGTTGCCATCTCTGAGCCCATCAAACTAGACAGCTGGCAGAGTATGCTGAGCACCGTTACAGATTTTCCAGGACTGCTGCTTCAAAAAAGGGACAATCCTGGGAAACCCTGGACAGATGGCAACACAACTGTGACCAAAACCAACTTATTCAAAACAAACATTAGTTATTCATTCACCCACATGTACATTTCAGTCAGCAACATGGGTTAAAACAATTAAGGCCTACGGGCATATTTCCTCTTACCTAAACCTTAGCTTTTCCTGGCTGGCTTTGGTAAAGTGCATTCAGTCCAGTTACCTTCATCTCAGGGCAGGGGAAGCAGACAGCCCTGCTGCATTGTCTTTCTCCTTCATGTGTCACTCTCAGCATCTCCTGCCAGCAGCTGCTGCCCATCCACTCCTCCAACTTTCTTGCTTAGGCCCAAGATCTTTTAATGGTTTAATATCCCCTTTGATCCTGGACTTGGACCTGGGAATAGTAAATCTTGTTAGCCTGGCAGGAGCCAGGCAGGAGCATTCCACAATCCATTGGTCCCTTAAGGAGCCTCTGCCATTGTTTTGTTTCCTCTTTGTTTTCCTCTTAACAACCTTCTTTGATTTAAATTAACGCAGGAATGCAAATATCAAACAAGTAAGCTGAGGTGCATATGATATTAATAAAAAACAATACACATAACTCCCTTATTCTCCACAGTGTAATACAACCATGATTCATTGGGTTTATTATATTGCATACTTTCATACATACAAGAGTACCGTATAGTATGAGGTTAAAGTGCAGTTCTATCCTGGAAGGTAACTGTAAAAATAGCATTGTGGGACTTCAGATTTATTAGCTTTCATGAGTCTAGAGCAAATTAGTTTAGTCTACAAGTAAAACATTTTTTTCAACTGCTAGATCCACAAACTTAACCTGGGACCAGAGACAGAAGTTGGTTTCTTTCTGGCCCAAGCATCACCAATAAAAATTCTGGCCCTCATTCTCCATCCTGGGTAAGCTGAGATCAGCACTGGATCTGCAGAAATGAGGAGAAAAGTGACTTTATAACACCTTCGCACTTCATGGATTCTGGGACTGCTCTAACTTTCTTCCCAGAGCTCAAAGGCTGCTCTAACTTAGATCACGTCAACACAGTAATGCAAGCTATGTCAGCGTACAGCCGCTAATGTTTCTATATCATTTGGGTGCATTCTTGCTTGGCTGCTTGTGTCAGTGCTGCACATACTCACTAGGGTGCTTGTGTCGATGTTAAGTGCAGTGCACCATGGGTAGGTATCCAGTGTGTCAGCACAATGCCTTTGGGGATATTTTTGTATTTTTGCGATATTTTCTGAGATTGTAATAGCCATATCCCATAATTTTCACACCATTTTTTAAAAATCCCACCAACCTATGAGGTGATTTTTAGGCTCTGCCATCTCTGACAGAAGCATGGATCTTGCAGAGCTCTGCAGAATCCCAATGACTGTTGCAAATACAGGATGTATGAATCTTCTTTATATACAGACCTTCAGGAAGTACCACACCAATGGGGAACTTGAGGATTTCTTCCAGATGAGTTTGCTGAGGGACATAGCAAAAACAATTCAAGCTTCTTGGTGGCATTGATGGAGCAACTGCAGGTGGTTAAGAGCAGCTTCTGGGCCCGAGAAATGAGCACTGACTGGTGGGATCATATCATAATGCAGGTTTGGGATAATGAGAAGTGGCTGCAAAACTTTTGGATGCAAAAGGCCACATTGCTGAATCTGTGTGCTGAGTTTGCGCTAGCCCTCCCATGTATGGACACCTGAATGAGAGCTTCATTGACAGTTGAGAAGTGAGTGGTGAATACACTCTGGAAAATTGCAACGTGAGCTTGCTGCCAGTCAGTGGGAAATCATTTTGGAGTTGGAAAATCCACAGTGGGGGCTGTCGTCATGCCAGTGTGTAGGTCCATTAATCATCTCCTGCTGCACAGAACTGTGACTCTTGGCAATGTGCAGGACAAAGTGGATGGAACTGCAGCAGTGGGGTTCCTGAACTGCAGCTCCCTATTCTGGCACTAGCCCACCTTGCCACAGAGTACATCAACAGAAAGGGTTACTTTTCTATGGTTATGCAAGCATTGGTTGGTCAGCGGGGATGTTCCACTGATGTCATGTGGGCTGGTCAGGGAAGGTGCATGATGCTCACATCTTTAAAAACACAGGACTGTTCAGAAAGCTGCAAGCAGGGATTTTCTTTCCTGACTCTCAGATTACCACTGGACATATTGAAATGCCAGCAGTGATTCTGGGGGAATCAGCCTACTCCTTGCTCTCCTGACTCATGAAGCCATACACTGGCACCCCAATAGCACCAAGGAACGATTCGATTGACTGCACAGCAGATGCAGAATAACTGTTGACTGTGCTTTTGGTAGACTGAAGGGACACCGGCAGTGTTTGATTGGATCTCAGTGAGAAAAATATCCCAACGGTTATAGCTGCCTTTTGGGTCCAGCATAATATCTGCGAGGCAAAAGGGGGGAAAGCTGCCACCAGGGTAGAGGTGGAAGGGCTGTCTGCTGACTTTGAGTAGCCAGACCCAAGGGCTGTTACAAGAACCGAATGTGGAGCTATGTGGTCGAGGGAGGCTTTGCAAGAGCACTTGAAGGGTCAGGCACAGGGATGTTCTGTGCTGGAGCTCTGAGTTCTGCTAAGAACTCGGTAGTGTTGGCTGTATATTGATAAAAAAAGCTGGGTGTTCTCCTGAAGCTGTGAGTTCTGTGGGGCTCCGTGTGCACTTACAAGTATTGTGTTAGCTCGACTGCTTCTGTTCATTCTGCACTCTTCATTTTGAACTAATAAAGAGAATTGGAGTCCCCAAAAATAGAACTTTACTGAATGGGAAAAAAAATCAGTGCAGAAAATCAACGGGCAAAAAGCCTCACATGCAATATTATACACATTTTTAACACAAAAGGATGCAAATTTAAAATTAGAAAGGAGGCAAATATTTGTGTCCATTTGAATGAACAAATGTAGTGGCTACACAGACGACAACTGTAGTTTTTCCAGGTCAGTGCATATGAAGCTGTGGTTTTCCTGTCCGTCCACCGGTGTAGTATGGTAGGGATAAGGATGCCTCTGATGCCACAAGATATGCTGTAGGGTGTAGGGAGTGTTACAGATCCTAGAGAGCACGCCATCCTGGTCGCCCACGAGGAGTGCTGTGAAAGGAATCCAAGCTTCTGTGCTCTAAGTCCCCGGGAGTGTGTTAAATTCTTGGAGCCTGAACAGAGTTCAACCCCTACCCCAATCTCAGGCTCCCTAGGCACACTTTCAGGGGGCAGACCTTCTGTTTAGCACTCCTTCCAAATGTCAGAACCCATTGTCTAACTGCTTAGCCCCTCTGACCCCTCTTAAAGGTAAAAAGAAACTTTACAGCAAGACAGGGGTTTGCCCGGTCTGTGGATGGAACCCAAAGCTGTTTTCAGTATAGCGTGGAGAAGGGAGAAGCACCCAGTATCCATTCACTCAGGAAACACCTTGTGGAACAGAACTGCTGACATGAACATTTGGATCCTGGTTTTTGTGAAACCAGCCAGTGCCACTACAGCTTGAACTTTGCAGAGGGAAAAATCCACTGTATTAGAGAGGAAAGTTAAACTATTCATACATGTAGAGCCAGGCTCATGTTGTCTCATTGTGTTTTGGTTTTGTAGCCATTTGTTTCCACCACTCTCTTGTTTCTAGTTAAATCTCTATTCTTTCTTAAATAAACCTACTTTTGTTGTATTACAAGTACTCACAAGCGCTGAGTGATCTATAGGAATGGTAATTTAAGAGAAAACTGGGGTACAGTACCCCTTTGGGGGCAGAGCAGCTGGGATTTCTGTGAGTAGCCAGTGTCAGGGGCTGGATATCACAGGGGAATGATTCAAAGGGACTCGGGGACTGAAGCGCACCTATTGTGAATGTGCAAGGCACTGTTATGGCTAGCATAGCCATGAGGAGAGGGCTTGAGTGGCTGAAGGCAACAGGGAGCTAACATTCAGCTACCATAAGCAAGGCTGCCTCTTGTTAGATGCAGGGTAACATGGTGACTCATAGTCATGGGTGCCCCCAAAAGCATCACACTCTCCCAGGCCTCCCTGCCTGTACAGCTTCTGCAGTCTTTACCTGTTCGTTTATGGTCTCTCCCGGGCCCCCCTAGCTGGAAACCTTTTGCCTAGTTCGGGCCCCCTCAGAACTCCCCACTTCTGCTGCTTCCTTTCTCCTCAGGAACCTTTTTCTTCAACCGAGCTCTCCTAAGCCTTCTATTAGGCCCAGGTGCTCCCTCCTACATTAACTGCCTTCCAGCTACTTAGGCAGCTAACTATCCCAAGGCGGACCTGTGTTGGCTCATTCCCTAATCCCTTCAGTAGAGCCTGCCACAGGCAGGCAAGGCATCTGACTCCTTTAAAGGGCCAGCCCTGTCACATAGGGTCTCCAGCACTTGGGTTTGCTGCCTGAGAAGACCAGTTATGCCCTGGTGCATTTCCCCCTTCTTGTTCTTCTGGAACTCCTGGGACTTTTTCCTGTCCTCTCTGTCTTTGTCCACACACTGGCTCTCCTGGCCTTTTGTTCATGTTCCAACACAGCACTAGCTCGCAGGATCTCACCGAATATGTCCTCCCTAGATCTTTTCTTTCCCCTCCTCATCAGGGCCAGGGGTCCCGTGGGTATGAAGGGTCACCCCTCAAGGCCACAACAGCAGCTGCTACAGATAAAAGACAGATGTACCATTGGATTTACAGTCACAAGGGAAAGTTTCAAAACTCCCTTCCCTTGTTTCCCTTAAATACTTTGAATAAGAAATACTTATTAACGTTTCAGCTTTGGAGTGTCTCAGCCCAGCATCACTGTCCAGCGCCAGCCACAGTGAGCATGGCCCACGAGGGATGAGGGGAGGAAACATTTTCTGCTGCACCAAGCTGTAAAATTTCAGTCCCTATTCCATGGATACAAGTATAGGGCAATGGCGCTGAATATTGGCTCTATTTTCCACAGGCAGTGGTGATTTTAGCTATTATCTCATTCCTGAGGGTCAAAAAAGGCACAGATACTAAGTTGCTACTGGCATCCCAAAGCTGCCCAGGCCTGAATGCAACAAGTTTATTTACTGCCATGGTACCAGCAGAACTCATTGCAGAGTGGCCTGGGAAAGTGTTCTACTGCACAGGAAGAAATAAAACAGTCATCCCTAGAAACCATAAGAGGATTGCAGGGTATCTCCATTGAGGTCTTTCAGCAGGATAAAAGGGACATCCCTATTCACATTAACAAAGGACTCCATATGGTCCCTCCACCTAACAGGGGACTGAAAAGCAGATGCCAACTTTACCTCTGTTTGTTGTACCTCTACCTCTTCTGTATGAGTAAAACGGTGAAAAGTAAGATGATAGCTTTGTCTTGTTAACTGGGTAATGGGCTGGGTTCCATCTTTAAATTTAAACACTGTAAGGAAAAACGCATGCACACACTTATTTGAGTTCCTTTCCCCTTCATTAGGCTAATCTGCATTTGTTGGGCAGAACTGTTTAGACTCTGGTAGAGTCTCAAACAGCTACTGGTTCACGGCATGGCTGGAGTCTCCTGCTGCATCTCCACCCTTCTCCTCCTCACTGTTTATGGCAAGGGTCTCTGTCTTGGGCACCTCCAAAGTATCCAAAGTGGTCTGCAGTGTGCTGGTGGGGTCTCTGGCAAGCATGGCATGCAGCTCGTTGTAAAAATAGCAGGTCGTCAGTGGCTTGGCACCAAATCTATTGTTGTACTTCCTGGACTTGTGGTATCCCTGGTGAAGTGCCTTTGCTTTCATGCAGCACTGCTGCTGATCCCTGTCATACCCCTTTGCCTGCATCCCCTGTGCAACTTGCTTGTAGATGTCCACCTTTCTGTAGCTAGTCTGTAGCTGTGCTTGCACAGCCTTGTCTCCCACAGGCTCAGCAGATCCAAAACTTCCTGTCGCTTACATTTAGTACATTTAGTACCTCCCTGTATGTATGGAGCCAGCATGGGCAGTTGCACACTACAGAGATGAGCTAAGTGTGCTCATAAACATAGGCAATTAGGAAAAGGCATTTCAAAATCACATGGAGGGTTTTAAAGGGGCTTCCCAAATCTGTGACCCCTGGGCAGTGGAGTTTAAAATTGTGACCAGAGCGGGGAATGGTGCTTTGTGGGACAGCTGTTCAAGAACTATGAGGGGTGACACAGAGCACACAGTATCTATACTTGCACTTTGTTGTCTTCGGTAGGTCAATTACAGCTCAATGCTGTTTGGGGAGGTGGTTTTACTGCATCACTGTAACAAACTGCTTAGTTTGACCAGAGATAAATTTTAATACACAAATAGGTTGATGCAAGGCAATTTATGTTGTTCTAACTTTGTAGTATAGACCAGGCCTTAAGCTCTTCTGAAACTGTCCTTTATGAGTCCTGGTAGCAGGCCAGAAGAATCAGAGTGCACTTCACTCCAGCCGCCCTTCGTCCCTCCTCCAGCACTTCTTACCACTCTGTGTTAGGGACAGCATAAAGCCAACACTACCATGGAATTCCCTTTATGCCATGGGGATTCCCAAGTGGCTGGTTCTAGTGTAGTGTAGTGTAGACCAGACCTAAGACACAAGCTTTCAAGCTACACAGATCTCTTCTTCATGTCTGGTAAAGGTAATCAGAGTGTCACAACTAAATACAAGGTGGAACCGATTGCTAAGCATATGGAGTTAATACATGTTTCAAGAGACCATTCAAGTTGAAGTGGGCAAGTAACACCTCTGCAGTCATAGGGCAAAAGAGGGTTAGTGGGTTCTAGATTGTTGTAATGAGACATAAAACCAGGGTCTCTGTTGAGTCCGTGATTTTTAGAGTCTAGTGAAGTTATGAATTTAAGCTTCCAGGCTCATCTTTTGAAGGTGTTGTTCAGGTTTCCTTTGAGGACAAGAACTGAGAGCTCAGATATGGAGTGATCATTTTGTGAAAAGTGTTTGCTCAGGGGTGATGGAGTCTTTTTGACTTTTATCATTTTTTTGTGTGAGTTCATTAAAGAGCATAGTGATTGTCTGATTTCACCTGTATAGTTGTTGGGACATTTGATGCACTGGATGAGGTACAGTACATGTTGTGATAGGCACCTTCCATGACCCCTGGATCTTGATCGGTGTGTTGTAGGGGGGTGTTGACATCGTAGTAGGGAAGATATGTCTGCAGGTTTTGTATCTGTTGTTCTGGCAGGGTCTGGTGCCACTTTGAGTTGTTGTGTCTTGGTCTGTGGGGAGCTTGCTTCTGATTATGAGCTTGGTGAGGTTGGGGGGTTGTTTGAAGGCCAGAAGAGGGGTTTTCGGGAAGATTTATTTCAGGAAATAGTCCCCATCAAGTATGTGTTGTAACTGTTTGATGAAACCCCGTATGGATTCCAGTGGCGAGTAGTAGGTGACAACTAGGGGTATGCAGTCAGTGGGGGGGTTTCTGTGTTGAAGCAGTTCTTTCAGAGTATTTGGGTGTCCCATTCCATGATGTGATTTACTTCTTCGATGGAATGTCCTTGCTGGTGAAGATGGTTTTAAGAGTGTTAATTTGTGTAGCTGGGACTTTCTCCTCGGAGCATATTCTGTGGCATCCGAGTGGCTGGCTGTAGATAAGAGATTTTGTGGTGAGTTTGGGGTGGTTACTGGATCTATGAAGCTAAGTGTGGTGTTCCATGGGTTTTTTGTATGTAGTTCTCTGTGCGGTTGCATTGCTGAAGCTGGTCATGGTGTTATCAGGAACAATCACTTTTACAGCAACAGTCAGCAAACAATCAGCCCCAAGTGCCTCTTCAGCCACAATCCATCAGGCATCTGTCCGGTGCCCCCTTTTTATTGAGCTTTGGCTGATTCTTATGTGAGGTGCAGAAGAGAAATGGCAGTAAGAAACAGGAATGGGATTTCTTGCCTGCTCTCCATCCAACTAGTGGCCAGTTTCCTCTGTCTGCCCTTCTCAACTATCCGGTCTCCAGAGGCAGAACTAGCCTTCACAGCACTGCTGTGGATCTGTGGAGTGTGGATTCCACACCCTCCACCCCACGTTCCACCCAGCTCAATATCTGTGTCTGACTAATCCAGAAAGTTAAAACCTAATGCATAATAATTTTGAATACACAGTAAATTTAAGGATGTTCTGATCTACTCCCAGGTACTGCACAAGCAGACAAAGAGTGTAAATTCCTCAGATTAGTTATTTGTGAGATAGTCGCTCAGCTTTACTAATGATGATTTACAAATTAGAAAAACACAGCCTGATTTAAGGGTGAAATGTTTAGAAATGTATGTGTCTGTGCACAGTTCTGAATGCAAAGATCTGCCCCCCTCCAAAAGCCTGGAATGAGTGGATCAATTCAATCTTCCAGCAAACACTAAGAAATGACGGAAAATTAACACACCTCCAGTTTATTTCAGAGTGGTTAAAAGAATTGTTGACAGCTTTGATGGAGAAAATAGCTAAGCTGGTGATAAAATGGGGGGAAATATACTAAAATTTGGTGTCACATCAATGCAATTGTATTATAATATAGTTCATCCATTATGTTGTTACTAATGATTTTAGGTGACATTTGTTACAAATATACATTGATCCTATGGTCATGCACTGCCCTTATCCCATGTAAACCTTTTCTATAAACAAAAGAAATCAAAAGTATAGACTATAATTTTCAAAAATAGGAACCTGCAGTTAAGGCTCCTACACTGATAGTTAGGCATCTGAATAAGTTGCCTGATTTTAAAAAATGCTGAGCACCCAGCAATTTCAATTCTGCTCAGCGGGGGAGGCCGAATGCCCAGCTCTTTAGAAAATCAGCATTTATTTAGCTGCCCAAATTTGGATTTTGGAACCTAACTATAGCACCTATTTTTGAAAATCTTGGCCATAAAGCAAAGATTTGTAAGTTTGCAGGATGTTTTACTGTGCATAAACAAAACTTCCATCCTTAAATGCCTGTAATTTTAGACATACTGAACCAATTGCTTTCATCTTGGCTTATTTCTTAACACTCAGTAAGATCTACAGGACAAGTCATGTTTGAACAAGAGCAGTCATGCAATTTTTGAGCTATTTGTGTGCAGAATTCCTGATGGGGAAGGAGTGTATGCATGTGGTGGGGACTGTTTGGTTTGGGGGCATTTTACTCAAAACTTGAAAATCGTGGAACCTTATTTATTCTTAAAACAAAAGGGAAAAAAATCACCTTTGGCCTGAAATCAAATATGACAATTTTCAGACCAAACAGAAATATGTTTTAGAAACTTAACAACAAATAAATAGATTAAAATGAAAGCTGGACTCAATCTTCAACTATAGCATGCACTACCCTCACACATGATAGTAAAGTGTTTTGCAATCTTTAAAGGAAAGGCACTATAGAAGTGAAAAGAATTAATAAGTTCATATTTCTGAAAGTCATATAGAGAGACAAGATGGGTGAGGTAATACCTTTTATTGGATCAACTTCTGGTGATGAAAGAGACAAGCTTTTGCGCTACACAGAGTGAGAGGTCAAATGTGGAGTGATTGTTTTGTGAAACATGTTCATCCATGGATGTTATGGGTTTGTTGTCTTTTATCATTTTTCTGTGTGAGTTCATTCAAGAGCGAAGTCATTGTCTCATTTCACCCATATAGTTGTTCCTGGAGCATTTGTGCACGGAATGAGATAAACTGCATGTTGTGATAGGCATGTGTAGGACCTATGGACCTTGAAAGGTGTGTTGTGAATGGCTATTGATCATCCTAGCAGTGGAGATATGTCTGCAGGCTTTGCATCTGTCATATCTGCCATATTTGTCATATCTGCCATAACAACAGATGCAAAACCTGCAGACATATCTCCATGGCTACAATGATCAGTACTGTGGGTGAACACTTTTCACAGGATGATCACTCCATATCTGACCTCTCAGTCCTCATCCTCAAAGGAAACCTGAACAACACCTTCAAAAATTCATAGACATCAAAACTTACAGACTTAATAAAGACACTGGATTTATGGCTCGTTACAACAATCTGTAGCCTGCTAACCCTCCTTTGTCCTACAACCTTAGAAGTGTTAACTGCCCACTTCATCTTAAATGGTCTCTTGCAACATTAGTTAATATTTTATCTGTTTCACCTTGCATTTAGGAGTTATGCTCTGAATACCTTCCCCAGAGCTGAAGAAGAACTCTGAGTAAACTGGAAAGCCTGTCTCTTTCACCAACAGAAGTTGGTCTAATTAAAGATATTACATCACCAACCTCGTCTGTCTAATATCCTGAGACAAACATGGCTACAACAACATTCCTAATGAACGTCATATAGTTGCTTTCAACAAATTCTTCATTTAGTGACACGATTTTTCCTTCTTCCTCCATGCTGCGCTTCCCCGCTGTGCATGTGATCATTGCTCAGCACTATTCAAAACAAGTAGACTTTGTTCTTTACTCGTCATGGAGCTGGACATAAATGCCAATTGCTTTTTTGTGGGATTTTTTTTACATAATTATTTTTTTCAAAATTTCCCATGAAAACATTTCAGTGAAAAACTGAAACAAAAAACCAAAATATTTTCAAAACCCCCAAAATGATCAGTTTTAGAAAACTGGAAATATGATGGTTTGCAGCTTTTCATTGAAAAAGACCCAGAAACTGTCAAATGAAAGAAAAATGTATTTTAAAAGGCCCTTTTCTGTTGAAAAAGTTTAAATAAATTGTCAGCTCCCTGCAGTCTTGAGCCTGCTCTTGTGACACAAATTTTACTTTTCCAAAACAAATTGCAACAGATTGGCTAGTGGGTTTGTCCCTCACTGCCCCCTCGTGGCTAGAGGCCTAAGAAAATAGGAGCCAGCTGACTGCAGAGAAAGGGGTGCTTCTGGAGCCAGACAGCCCGGGTTCTATTTACAATGTTACATGTGTGCGAGTTTAGTGGATGACTGCATGATGTTTGCATGTTTGCAGCTATTGATGTGCTACGTCCTGTCCTAGCGAAGGCCATCTGTCCTTGAAGATTCCCCATTTCAAACAGGAAGCTTCTGAAAGTCCATGTAGGCACGGAACGCTCAGACATCTGCTGCACACATTTTATTTATTTATTTATTGGCTTGGCTGCATGAGTCATGCAGTAAATCTAACACATTTTCTCAATCTGTACCCAACCAGGTAGGATTGACAGCTGTAGAAAACTATATATTCTAAGTGCTAAATAGGTTATCTACCCTCCCTAAGAAAGGAAAGCTTTGAGCTTTACAATTGTGCCTCCAAGCCATGGCCCCTGGTTTTGACTTTGCCACTGGTGAGACTGAGCGTCTGACCTCTGTTAACGGGCGGTACCTTTAATAGTCAGAGAGGGAAGTAATTTTATACTCAGCGTGTGAGTGATTCATGTTCTCAAAGGGGATAAAAATGTTATTAGAAAATTCTCCTGCCAAATGTGTGGCAAACGAAACCAATTTATTAATGCTGTGAAGCCAATGTGTGAAATTGGGCTAAGAGGTGAGGCAGTTTTACCCACTTGCTTCCTGCAGCCGAATGTGGTGCAGCACAAAGGGCTCTTGTCTTCAAAAAAAGCGGATGCTGCTGCCATAATCGCAAAGGCCAGCAGCAAACAAACATTTTCTTCCACTTGGGATGAGCTTCAAAGGGCTGAGAGATAAATGCTGGGTTGGAGACAAAAGGCCTCAATGACGAGCCATCCAACTGCTGCGGGAAATCTGTAAAACACATTGTCGGGCTACTTTTGAAATTGAGATTGTTTTTGTTCTTTCAGCGGTTCAGTGCTTCCTTGCCGTTTAGAGTTATTATTTATTTCATTATTTGCTAGGCACTGTCAGTGTGCTCTGATTTGTACAAGACAAACAGTCCTGGCCACGAAAAACGGCCAGTTTAGACAAAGCACACAGAGATTAGGCAGAGAGTTTGGGAGTCTTGTCAATTTAAGGGGCCTATACATCACCCATACTTTATATCAGTGTGTGTGACACAGGGCTTTGGGGCTATGGCAACCATGTGTTCATAATATGCCATACAAAAAACAAGTGCACATGCTGTATAGACAGAGCAGGTCTGAACAGGAAAGCATTGAAATAATTCTGATCCTAAAGAATCATGAGGGGAGCTGCTCCTTTGCCTCGCCTGTGGATGTCTACAAGGCTCATTGCTCTTCCCTGCCCTGTTGAACATTTGAAGTTATAGGCCAAGATTGTGAGGCACCATGAGCTCAGGTGTCAGCTGCATGCACATGACACGCCACTCCACGTCTCTTTCACCGGATGTGCAAACAGCACTATCTCCAGCTCTAGGAGACATCAGCACCTGGATGAAGAGCAGCTAGGGAGTGCTGAACCCTGGCAAGACAGAGGGATTCTAGAAGGAAGGGGGAAATCCTTTTAAAAACTCATCCTCACCAGAACAGAGTATATTCCTCCAACCAGGGTACCTGCTTTCTAGCCATCAGATCAGTCTGCAGCCTCACTTCTTCAGGACCCTTCACTGCTAGTGAATACCCGAAAAACTAGACATGCTGTTAACACCATCTCCCATCTGCAGCTGGCAGGAAGACTGGGACCTATCCTATCAGATTCAGATTTGACGTTGGTGATCCATGGATTCATAACTGCCAGGCTGGCTCATTGCAACTCATGACCCCTAGAAATGACGACTGGGATAAAGCTCCAGTTGGCTCAGAACACAGTAGCTCACTTACCAGCCCAGGTCCCCAAGAGTGCCTGGCTCCTCTGAATACAGTGTAATTGAAGGTTCTGGCCCTGATATTCAAAGCCCTCTATGGAATGGGCCCAAGCTTCTAAGAGATCCCTTCTCTCTCTACGACCATAATTGCCCACACAGGCAGCTACGTTCACAGGAACAATTTCCATATTTCAAAAAACACTGCCCCTAGAAACTCCAGATTAGTCTGTACACCTCTCCTCACCATCGACTAACAACGTGGAGTCGTTTTGCCAAATTAATAAAGTGCAAAGTGCTTCTCTCTTTCCTCCTTCATTGTGAATGGGAGAAGAATTGGGATAAGTGGGAAAGCTCTGAGGTTGGTGCTGAAGTGCTGCTACTTATTGTGGAGAAGAAAGGAAGCATGACTGACATGTAATGGACCGAGTGGAGAAATCGCACTGTGAAACTCAACACTTAGTGTACCTCTCTCGTCTCAACAAACTACAAAAGCAAAGGCTTAGCCACGCCCAACCTATCTGTTCACCTCCCATGTGAAAAAACAGTTGTAATATTAACCCTGGGTTCAGGCTATGGAGGCCGGAGTCTTTGCTTGAACAGAAGAGGGGAATTTATTCAAGATTTCTCTGATTAAGCAGAAGTGTGAAAACGGCCTATTGTCCTTTTAGGGGATGGGGAAATGCACAGGAGTTTGGTGATTGGGAGTAAGACCAGTATTTAGGTTTGCCAGCGAGGCTCACGCTGCACTGGGCACCTGGAATATGTAATATGCAGCTTGGCTGTCTAAACAGGGAAATACTGAGCAGGGAGGTTATATTGCCTCTATATTTGGCATTGCTGCGAGCACTGCTGGAATCCTGTGTCCTGTTCTGGGGTCCACAATTGAAGAAGGATTTTGATAAATTGGAGAGGAGATGTTGATAAAGCAGAGAAGGGCCACAAGCATGATTAAAGGGTTGGAAAACATGCCCTATAGTGATAGAGCTAAGGAACTCAGTCTATTTAGTTTAACAGAGAGAAGGTTAAGGGGTGACTTGATTATAGTATATAAGTACCTACATGGGGAACAGATATTTAATAATGGGCTCTCCAATCTAGCAAACAAGGTAGAAAAAGATCCAATGGCCTGTGATTCAGAGATGGGATTGTTGATTAGATCATTGGGACTGATATTAAATGACAATACCTTGTTTATATCTAAAAAAAGGTCTCTCCATTTCATTTAGCCTATCCCTCATGATAGGGGTAGAAGGAGGTTTGCACAGCCAGTCCCCCCTCCTGCTGCCCCAGATTGCCAGTCTGCACCGGCAACATTGAGCTCTCTTAGCCCTGGTCTACACTACAAACTTATGTCAGTATAACTAGATCACTTAGCAGTGTGAAAAATTCACACCCCTGAGCGACACAGATATACTGACCTAGACCCAGGTGTAGAAAGCACTATGTTGACACGATGGTTTCTCCCATCAACATAGTTACTGCCTCTCGGGGTGGTGGAGTACCTACACCAATGGGAGAAGCTCTCCTATCGGCATAGGTAGCGTCTTCACTAAGTGCTACAGTGGCACAACTGCACCGGCGCAGCAGCACCGCTGCAGCTCCATAAGTGTAGACAAGTCCTGAGTCATTATACAGTAGCCACTGAATAAGCACTGTGCCACAGCTGAATTTCAAGGCAAGGACTTCAAGGGTAGTATGCAAAGCCATCAATATAAAAAAATAAATACAATGGCTATAAATAATTCCCGGCCTTCAAAAACAATTAGGCGAGCAGAGCTCAAAACCCCAGGAACCCCATATGCCCCATAGGACTCCCAACGTTGCATAAAGGGTCATGTTCTTTCTCCTTCCCTCCATAACGCTCAGCCCACCCCCCATGGATCTCTCACCTCAGGAGGACTGTCTTCTTGTTGGACATTTGTAGCCCCCACCCCACAGAGGCTAAGGTAGAATCGTGAAATGGGAGAGCAAAGGAGAAAATTCCCTCTTCCACAATGTTACTGTCTACCTAAGCCAAACTGAAACTCTATCCACTGCCCAATAGTTTATTAACATACCTCCAATTCCCATGATTTCCTTCTCTCTTCTTCTCAAACAGCATCAGTGCACTAACTCCCGTTGCAGCAGAAAAATACTGCTTCATTCCACCCAGTCATAAAAATGGTAGAAAAGTCTCCTGGTGCAGACAGAGATGTCCTCTCAGTGGCGTACATGTTCAAAACATTGTGTTGAATCTGATGGGAGTTAACAGCTTACAATCCAACGATAGTTTTAGAAATGTACTCCAAATCCGATTGCTTTTCTCTCTTAGCCCCAATTTACAGAGGTATCAACCCCATTAGGAAGACTCTATTTAAGTCTTCCACAGGTCACTGATAATTCAAGGATACAGTCTGGTTGGCTGGTTGAGCGAATAGAAAAAGTTTCAATTTACTCACTTTAAACATCCCTAACTTTAAAAAAAATCAAATGTTTTTCTTCTAATTTGGCTTATTTTGTAGATCTTGTTGAGACTTAAGAATCAAGACAACTCTGAAGGCTGTGGGCCAATTTCTGATGTCAGTTGCACTGCTATAAATCTTCAGTCACTCTGTTGAAGTCAGTGGAGTTACTCCAGGTTTACACTGGTGGAAATAAGGTAAGATCTGAACCTGACCCCATTTATATTGTTGCTTGTATTAGAGCTGCATAAGAAATTCAATTTTGTGTTAAAATAATTAACAAATCATTTATAATGATATGAGATAGACCGTATTTTAAGGCATAAGCACAAGAGAGGACAGTTAAGGCTGAGCTTTCAACCTAACTTTGCATTTCCTGAATCCTTGGATTTCCCAGAGTCAGTCTCTGTCTACATTGGCTTTTGGCCACTCGTATAGCTACTTTGATGTGGTTGTGCTGGAGAAAACCCCTAGTATAGACATGGAAACTGTGATTCACAGTGCCACAGCTTATGGTTTGTGTGTGTTGTGTCTTTAGCTATGTAACTGCAAGTCTGTTTTTGGAATGGCAGAGTGTGATGTAGTCTCCTATAACAACATTTCCAATACAGTGTTGCATGGCTTTGACGTCATTTGTTACTAAAGTTGGCTTAAGAGTCTGTTTGAAGCATTCAGCTAACACGTTTGATGCTGACTCACTAGGTTGGTTCCTGGGTTGAAGTAGCAGACTGAGTATTTGTTACTGAATTTCTCAGAAACAAATTGAGACTGATTATCTGACACTTTCCCTTCAAGTAACCCATATACAGCAAACATATACTTCAGTGCATCAATCAGCAGCTGTTCATTATGTGCACTACTTCTGCTCACTGGGAATAAGCATCAAGCACAAGTACATTTCCTTATTATTTTCTGTAAATTACCTGAAAACTCATTTCCTTTGGTCACTATAATGATTAAGCAAGTATCTTTATAATTGACATTGACCTGCAGGCAAATTAGTACTTTATGTCTCCCTGACTACAGTTTTCAGAGCTTCATTGGCTTATTTGTTTTGCACCAGGATATTTTAGTTTGTACATCTCTTCAAAAATCACAGAGCCACAGTCCCTGAGTCAATTCTTTCCTATTCTCACCTATGCCGCCCCTCATGGTTGGGAGGGGATCCCCATAAACATACACAAAGCTACCTCATCATCCGCTTTCATATGCCTCCTTCAAACTCTCCTTTGTTGTGATACTTACAAAAAATTGGACAATAGTGAGGTTGCTGGTGTGTGAGACCACTGCCTATCATGCAGACCAATACTATCTCATTGTTTCCTTGTACTCCCCCATCTGTCTGAATCCATTTGTTGTCTCTTGTCTTATATGTAGATTGTATGTTCTTAAGGGCAGGACTTTTTGTTCTGTGTTTGCACAGCACCTGGCATCATGGTGTCCTGGTCCATGACTTGGGCTTCGAGGCTCTACAGTAATAAATAATAATGTAGCCTTTATCAATGTGGTGTATCTGAGCTCTCTGCGTTCCACACTATAGAAGTTCTGAGAAATGGTATAATTCAGAAGCTCCCTTGTCATAAAGAGGCATGATTTGAATAGAACTACTTCCAACAATTCCGGGCAACTGCACCTGTATTCCCCCTCTGTTGTCCAGCAAGGTCACACAGCTTAGGCACCCAGCTTCTCAGCCACCACCTCTCTTGGGCAGTAGAGCTCACCCCAACTCCAACAAGAAGCCAGTCCTTCAAATCCCACAAAGGGCTTTTTCTATAATTACAAGTTCATAACAGCTTTAGATCATAACAAGCACAACCACAAATACTTCAGTCTTTTCTTTATACAGCATGGGCCTTTGATCTTCAGATTCTGGAAACAGGTAATCAACAGACAATGGTTCTCTCCTGAGGGTGTAGCTTCAAAAGTCTGGTTTTTTGCATAAAAGAAGGAGGGACATTTGCATTCACCTCCCCTAGAGATTCCCAGGAAAAGCACTTATCATTATATGTTCCAAAACTCTATCCTTGTCTGGCCCATTGCATGATACAATTCATAACGTTACTTGGGTTTATATCCCCTTTCTCGCTCTAGAGAGATTACATACAATCCCAGCCTATAACAATACATAAACCATTCATTTAATACAATGGACCTCAAAGATACTTAAACTTACTTCAATAAGGGTTGTCAAGGATATTGCAGGAAATTGCCGTATCTGTCACAAGGTGGTTCATATTTATATGTATTAATGACTTCTTCTCAGTGTGTTCTTCTCTGCAGTCATGCTGTGCAACAGGCCTGGCCAGCATATCCCCCTTGCCACAGCTCCTGTACTCGCACTGCTTGAAGAAACATGCTTTGTTCCATGTGATGTCTGCAACCAATGGAAGCACAGATTTTTCCAAATTCCCGATATTATATTGGGCAAGGCGAGCCATGTCCTTTTGTTCAATTGTGGATTGGGCCTTTCTTCCCTCACATAGGAGGCTAGCAGAAGCACTTTCCTGAATTCAAGAATCTATTTCTTTATGGACTCAAACACTAAAGCTTTATCCACAGTTTCTTCCAGGGAAAGTTCCTTCATATGAACAGTGCCCAACAGACTATCTGTTATTTCTGGGTTCCTTGCACCAAAAACAAAGCCATCTAAGGCAATGTTTCACAAAATGTTGGACACATGGTAAAAGGAGTAGCCAAGGGATGTACGGACAGACCTCCCAGTTCCTCTCCAGAGTGTCAGCTTTCATTTGAAATAAAAGTCAGTCTCTACTTTGTTATAGATGTGAACAAAACCTTCAAAATGTGAAGTGAATGCAAGAGACATCTGCCTGAGTTTTCAGAGAGCCTGAAACAACAGCTCTGAGATGTGAATGTCTCCATTCATTTTGATGGGTGCTAACACAGATGCCAATACTATTTTAAATGTCAGTATTGTTAACTATGCCACCACTCATCAAAACATGTAAGAAAGGCGAGAAAGTAATCTGATCAAGTTCTGCAGCAGTGTTCCCCAATGTGTTGAAGATGAGAGAGCGGGCAAAGGATTAGCTAGCGACATGGAAGGTGTACATGTTAAGATGAGTAGGACTTTAACACTACATGACAGAGCTGCAGGGGATGCTGGTAGGTGGGGTGATTGGTTTTATTTTCCTGAAAGGAGGCTCAGCTTTCAAAAGTTTGGGAGACATGGTTGTAAGGGGTTCTCTTCTTACTTCTTGCAGAAGGCTGTCAGGTGGGAAACTTTTGAAGTCTAGCTTGAAATTCAGAGAGATTTTCTCTCTCCATTTGGTTGATTAAATGACATTTTTCTTTGTATATAATACTATCTAAGCATCTCTTAAGTCCTTGAATTGTGTCTGAACTAATTCCTGTGAAAAACGTAGAGGACAGATTTCTGTAAACTACAATCTGGCCCATTTTGGAGACAGTGCAGAGTTGCATCATCCCCAGGCAGAGTTTATACAAGGACTGTGCCTCCTGAGGTTTAACCCTTCTCCAAACTCTCTGATGAGCAGAGGAATATGCAGGCATTTGCTTCCCTCTTTGAGTATTCACTCTTAGATTGTGTGAAATGGGGGTTGATGTCATGCCCCCTCATCTTCCCCTCCCCTCACCTCTCCACAAAAAGAAAATGGATACAGCTCTTTCAGTCTCACTGAGTTTTATTTTAGATTAAAGAAAACAATACAGCAATAACAAATATAAGTCTCCATGCGAGAGAGAGCACAGTGTGTGTGACTCACTTTGTGACAGCAGGGCTCTGCAACTAACTCAGAGGAGTGCCTTGCAGACAGGATGGGGGGCCCTTTTTACTCTTAAAGTGTAACACCTAGAAAAGAGTTACAAAGCACCATATGCCCCAGTTTTACAGCAGGTTCTGACTCTAAGAGCATCCCAGTGCCAGAAGGCAAGGGGCTCACCGGTATCAGGTAATGAGTTTTAGCTGGCCTGACCAGTTCGGTGTACTTCCAACTCATTTTAGTTATAATCTGTATCTAAAAGGTGTCATGTAATATGTCATTGGAAAACTAATAACTCACTGATCCTTAATATTCTTGAAAGTAATATGTGCATGGTGTGTATTACAAGCTAGGGATATATCCTGGAGTTATGACTAAAGTTTGATTAAGCCAGGCATGTCGGGGGAGTTGGTAAACAGGTTTACCCTAGACAAAGAAATGTGTTTGCTTTTCTGACCAGTCTGGTCATCAAGCAGAGACAATGAAGGTCAATTTACATATCAGGTAAACACAAATATCAAGCTAACAAGGGGGAAGGAGTCAGCATGGCATCTATACCCCAACAGGGAAGAGAAACTTTATCTGGGCTCTCAAGACAGGCGATCTGAACCTCAAGTGGATAAATAATTGAATCAAGTGATTGTGTACAATATTACTGTGTTATAAAAGTGTGTCAGGTGAGGTATTGTATGAAAGCCCATGACATTCTGGTGATTCATTTGTAATCGTTTGTATTGAGGAATTATGGATATTTGTCAGAGTTGCTGATCCAGGGATGTACAGTACACAGGCACTCAGAGTGTCCCCTGCATGCCTGCCTGCAAGCCTGCTGGTGTCCAGGCTGTGAGTCACAGCAACAGAAGAATTTCAGGCAGCCAGAGTTACAAGGCTGGCTGTGACACAGCCCCTCCCTGGTTTGGATTGCACTCTGGAGTATGACACAGTTACAAAGGCTTTTATAGTTAAGATGTGACGCTGATTTTTTTAAAAGGCTCCAGATGTGATCCTGGCAATTACAGGCCAGTAAGCCTAACTTCAATACCAGGCAAACTGGTTGAAACTATAGTAAAGAGCAGAATTATCAGATTCATAGATGAACGAGATATGTTGGGAAAGAGTCAACATGGCTTTTGTAAAGGGAAATCCATGCCTCACCAATCTATTAAGATTCTTTGAGGGGGTCAACAAACATGCAGACAAGGGTGATCCAGTGGATATAGTGTAGTTGGACTTACAGAAAACCTTTGACAAGGTCCCTCTTTAGCAAAGTGAGTTGTCATGGGATAAGAGGGAAGGTCCTCACCTGGATCAGTAACTGGTGAAAAGATAGGAAACAAAAGGTAAGAATAAATGGTCAGTTTTCACAGCAGAGAGAGGTAAGTAGCTGGTTGCCCTCCAAGGATCTGAACTGGGACCAGTCCTATTCAACATATTCATAAAAGATCTGAAAAAAGGGGTAAATAGTGAGGTGGCAAAGTTTGCAGATGATATAAAATTACTCAAGATAGTTAAATACAAAGCTGACTGTGAAGAGTTACAGAGAGATCTCACAAAATTGGGTACGCAGGCAACAAAATGGCAGATGAAAATCAATGTTGATAAATGCAAAGTTATGCACACTGGAAAACAATCCCCACTACTCATACAAAATGACAGGGCCTAAAGTAGTTGTTGTCACTTAAGAAAGAGATCTTGGATAATTCTCTGAAAACATCTGCTTAATGTGCAGCAGCAGTCAAAAAAGCTGTTAGGAACCATTAGGAAAGGGATAGATAATAAGACAGAAAATATCATAGTGCTATGATATAAATTCTTGGTACAACCACACCTTGAATACTGCATGGAGTTCTTGTCACTTCATCTCAAAAAAGACATATTAGAATTGGAAAAGGCAACACAAATTATTAGGGACAGGGAATACCTTCATTATGAGGAGAGATTTAAAAGACTGGGACTGTTCAGCTTGTAAAAGAGATGACTAAGGGGGACATGATAGAGGTCTAGAAAATCATGATTTGTGTGAAGAAAGTGAATAAGGAAGTGTTATTTACCCTTTTGCATAATATAAGAACCAGGGGTCACCCAATGAAATTAATAGGCAGCAGGTTTAAAACAAGCATAAAGAACTATTTCTTTACACAACGCATAGTCAACCTGTGCAATGCGTTGCCAGGGCATGTTGTGAAGAACAAAAGTATAACTGGTTTCAAAAAAGAATTAGATACGTTCATGGAGGATAGGTCCGTCAAAAGTGGCTGTTAGCCAAGATGGTCAGGGATGCAACCCTATGATCTGGGTGTCCCTAAGCCTCTGACTGCCAGAAGCTGGGACTGGATGACAGAGGATGGTCATTCGATAATTGCCCTGTTCTGTTCATTCCTTCTGAAGCATCTGGCATTGGCGACTGACAGAAGACAGGATACTGGGCTAGATGGACCATTGGTCTGACACAGTATGGCCGTTCTTATGTTCTTATTCAGCCCCTGTTTTCAACTGTTCATAATCTTTTGAAATATCCATCTTTCGACTGAATTTTTCCATGTGTAAGCTCTGCTTGAAGGTGATTTGTGTCTGTCTGTCCATCTGTGATTATTTATTATTTGTATTCCCACAGTGGCTAGGATCCTAGGATCCCGCTGTGCTAGGTGCTGTCAGTCTATCTGTCTCTCTGTGTTTGTGAAGTTTGAACAAAATCCTTTAAGCTATTTTTGAGCAAAGCAATGGTGAAAAAATCCATTTTTTCTGATTTAGAAAAATTCAAACTACATTTTTAAAGGTTAAACTGCCGGGGGGAAATGGCGGAAATGGCTTGGAAAAATTGTTTTTGATTTTCCACAGTTACAAATATTTGAAAGTTGCCAACTGAGCAGGCGCTATAGATTTCTTCATTAAAGCTACAGCTGTGCATTTCAGGTGATATTCCAGGAACTGGGCTTTATGCAAGAAAATCCACCCCCCAAAGTGTTGCCAGAAAATGGGGCCATAGTAGAGGCTCTCTGCAGCCCTTCGACACCTTTTGTAGACAGTCTTAGCACTACTGGGTCCACAGAATCACAGATCTTATGACTTCTTCCCTGGCCTTCCATCTTGCACCAGTGCCACAATGTACAGGTCTGGTGTAGAGACCCCTTCCACAGTGATTTCAGTGGAAAGCATAGTGCAGGATAATAGGAATAACACAGACTGCTGTCTTGATAGGATGCTGAAATTGTAAATCAGTGTGGAATTCAGCCAGAAACAGACTTCAGCAGCCAGTGCTGACAGCATTGGCATCCTAGAGTTTGTCTAGTTTATGTCCCTTTACACAAAGCTTATACAAACCTGGGTCCCCTCGAGCCCAGTAAATTTTTAAATGAAGAGATCTTGATTCCCCATTCTTGGAACTGCTGATTTTAATCTGCATGTGTTTGGCTTTTCTCTCTCTATTTCCCCCTCAAAACATCCCTGGTTAACTGAGATAAAATTATTATTCAACAGTGCATTGGCAAAAGTAGTGGAGCATTAATCATAGAATCCCAGCTTAATTGCAGTCAGTGTCTGTAGACATGCTAAAATATGCTGAGAATAGACAATGAAACCCAGTTTTGATCCTAACATAAGCAAGTAGTACTACATGCCCTTCAAAAGAACTGTATCCACTTACACCAGGGCTGAATGTGGTACTCTAATTTCAATCCCCTTGTGCTTCCTCTCCATCCTTACTGATAGATCTCACCCTTCAGTGATCTCAGCAGACTGAAATCACAAACTCCCCAAATGATCCCCGTCTGGAATGTCAGGAGAAATGGAAATGCTCGTGGAATGTTAAATGTTGAGTATACAGTTGTCCTAAAGTCAGGACATTTAAAACAGGTTCACAGCAACCATAACTCTGCCCTCAATCCATGTACCTTAAACAGGTTATCTGATTTGAACATGATCAAGTGTTCACATTGCATGACAATGGATTCCACATTTAAGAGGGATAATAGTCTAGGATGGGATCCCTCCCACTTTCCCTCTCCTCCATTATATATATATATATATATATTTGTTTTAATTTTATATCAAATTTCCCACTTTCTGGAGCTCTATCATGCATCCAGCAGAGCTCTATTTCAAATTTCACACAGCAATCATACTCCCTAGAGAGCAGGAAATGTAATTCAGATAGATGATCTGAAAAGGAGTTGACTGGAGCCACTCAACTCCACTCTTCTAGGACCTTGCTCTGGAGAAGATTAGTGCCAGTGCAGTCTGACACTCTCTTTGGGCAGCTCAGTATAATTGTAATGGGATGTAATAATGGAACAAAGAACGCAGGTCATACTTACAGAATAGGGGGATTGTATACTGGAGAGCAGTGACTCTGAAAGGATCTTACAGGTCATGGTGGATAACCAACTGAACATGAGCTTCCAGTGCAATGCTGTGCCTGGGAGAACTAATGTGATCCTTGGATGTATAAATGGGGGAATTCTGAGTAGGAAGATGGTACCAGTAAGCACCAAAATATTTTTGCCAAATATTATGTGATAGTGATCCAGTATTCACAACTCCTTTTTGTAATAAATATGTACAAAGGGACCGAGTTAAGGTTATTGTTGCAGTCTTTTCAGTTACATGCACAAACCAATATTCTTGACTATTTTTGATTGGGTTTTACTATGGTTGTAATATGAAAGCAATTTACCAATGGATGGGCAGGTAGGTGGGTGGAACACTGAGATTGGTTGAAGAGCTGGGGGAGACTCTGACTGAGAACCAATGCAGAGGAGGAAGGAGATGCAAGAGGGAGACAGATCTAATGAAGAGCCAAGTCACAGGGGGAGCATATGGACTAACTGGGAAAAGAGACTAAGACAAGGAAGTGGAAAGATCTCTAAGACTGGATAAGGAGCCTAGGGAGGGAGACTGTGAGCTAGTGGGAATGGAGAACATGGGCAGGGGGTTAACTGGAGGCTGGAGAGGGAGATGAAAGATCAGATAATGAACCATGAGGCAGGGGAGAACTGGGACTGACTAGGCAAGGAGACTGGGGAACAGGAACTAGGGGGCTGAGGGAAACTGGGTGTGGTTGACCAGGAGACTGGGACTTGGAGTCGGGGACTCCATCCTTAGAGGTTTTTAAGGCCCAGCTTGACAAAGCCCTGTCTGGGATGATTTGGTTGGGGTTGGTCCTGCTTTGAGCAAGGGGTTGGACTACATGACCTCCTCCTTACAACCCTGGTCTTCTATGACTCTATGACACTAGAATTGAGACCGTGAGTTCAGAGGGGTGATATTCAGACTTGCTGGGCAAAGAGACTGGGACTGGGATGAGAAGCCTGAGGAGCGGAGACTGAGATTGACTAGGTGAGGAGAATGGACTGGGATGAGGAACTGGGGTGGAAAAAGACAGGATTTGGACAGGAACAGGAACAGACTGCAGAGGACATATCAGGACCAGGATGTGGGTGGTGTGACCTACTGGTTAGAACAGGGGCGGTCAGACCTACAGGTCAGAGTCCAGGAACCAAGCTAGGGGTAAGAGCTGGACTCAGAAACCGGGGATCAAACAAGAGTCAGGTTTAGAGCAGCAGCCAGTCAGGAAGTCGATCAGTTGATGGACAACTTTGTGTGCTTCCTTCTGGCTTAAATATTTTGATCTGGAGCCGGCCATCATCCCCAATCATGATTCACGTGGGCCGTGCCTCCGGGATGGGTCAGAGTTCTACTTGCCCCTTGCTTCCAGTAGTTCTGGGTGAGCTGCCCAGTGGTGGCTGGGGCACAAGGGCTACCTGGGAACCCAGGCTTGAGACCCACAAGCCCTTACAGGACGGGCAGATGGGGTCCAGCTTGGGGGGGGTGAGCTGAACTCTTCATTCTCTTCCAGACCCTGGAATGGCAGTCAAGATCACTGAGTCTCACCGTTCCCCTGCTTTCAGCAAATAACTGTGATACCCACCAGTAAAGCCTCCCATCCTTCCCTAGCCCAAAGACCTGGCCACATAGAGTATAACATCCTTCTACAGCTATCAGTTACCCCATTAGCTCAAGCAGCAGAGGTCTGTGTGGGGAGCTAAAGACTGCAACTGATGAACCTTGTGGGTGTCGATATGATGCCCCATGATGGAACATCTGTTTTTTTTCAGTTTACAGTCATTAAAGACTGTGTCACAATCCGTATGGACAAGGCGGATGAATTAAGGTTGCGTAGGCAGTGTTAATTCTGGCATTTCCTAACTTTTGCATGCTCAATTTTGCGACCTTAGTAATGTTCTTTTAACATCGTTTTTTTGTGTACTAGTATATTTCAGCCTGGCAATTGGGCTTAGTCCTTGGGCTAATGGGTGTTGGTGAATTTTTCAAGCTCTGTGCCTGAGCACACCACGACCTCAACTTCCACTTCAGCTGAAGAAATCTTCGCCCTTGCCTTCATTTTCTTTCACCTCAGCTAATGCAACTCCCTTCCTATGGCCTCCCAAGTCCCAGCTGTCCAAACTCCAGCACAGGCAGACTATGGCTGCCCATCTATTCACACGTACAGAGCAGCATGACTGCTTACCCATGTCCTCAGACAATTCCTTTTGCATCCTCCTCTCTTCAGGATCCAGATTACACCTGTTTTCCTAATTTTTAATCCCCTCCACGGATTTACCCCAGCTATTTTATGGGCCGTGTCTCTTTTGACTCACCTCCCGACTCTCTGCTCTCCTCTGGCACCATTCTCAGTCTGTCCTTCCACACTGCGTCCTGCAATTGTCTGTATTCAGGCCTTCTCATCTCTGGCTCCAACCATTTGAAACGGTCTCCCTCTGTCTCTCCACTTCATCGACTCCTCGGCTTCATAACCCATTCAATTCCTGGCCGCAGTACTGTAAGTGCCTGCACGGGTGTCACTTAATGCAGTTACTAGGTGGGTGGCTCGTGTTTAGCTGTAGGCGCTGTGGTAAGCACAGCGTAATATTGGTGGCACCTACTAGGAAGCAGCTAACGTTCTCACAAGGGCTGTCTGAATCCATTTGTGACTCTGTGCTTTACTTGTTATCTGGACGTACCTCATACTTCTGGTATCAGGGAGTCCTTGGATTTGGGGTGAGGGGACAGTGTCTATGACAAGCAACCTGCACATTATTATTATAGCAGTTATTATTGTTGTTGCAGTAGTGCCAAGGATGCTAATCAGGATCAGAGCCCCATTGTACTTACTGGCACTGTCAAAACACATGAAGGAACACAATACCTCCCCCCAAATTGCTTACAATCTATGCTAAACTAATAGATCTAAGGACCCTGCAGCAATCAAAACCTGCCTTATTTACACCCTCCTGCTGACCATTGCCAGGTGGACACCTGAAGGGAAGCCACCAAGTTATTTGATACAGGCCACAACATCCATCGGGTGGGAATGGCTTTTATTCATTACTCGGCTGGGGTCCAGATTAAAGCAATGGTCTGGAGGCAAGACGCTGCATATCCATTCTTTCCCACATCATGTCTTACTTTAGATCCACATTTTTAAAGGTATTTAGGCTCTTAATAATGCATTTAAGTGCCTAGAGGGATTTTCAAAAGCACCTAGGTTCCCAGCTGTCAACTCGTCAGAGCTGATTAACATCCCCCTAGGTGTCTATCTGCATCTTTAGGCACCTAAATAACTTTGAAAATCTGTCCCCAATGTCTTTGGGCCAGGGACATTTTCTTTTACTTGTACATAAAGCACCATGCACATTATGGCACTATATAACCACATAGCAACCACATTTTACTACACAGGATGGTTTTCCCACTCTGTTCACTTTAGGTCCTTATACTGTACTCCTCTACAGGGTATCCCAGCAGCTAGTATGTTACAGGTGATCAGTCTACATGTAACTCACGTTGACTGAGTTACATGTAGATTTCTCAAGCCCTGCTCCAAGATCTCATCACAAATTTGAGAGACGTCTAAAGCTTCCAGAAAAGATGGTGGCAACAAAATAGTTAAATGATTGCAGAGTAAATATTTGCTCCTCTTCTGCAGTCATGGTACCCAGGCCCTGAAATAAACCTGCCAGAATACCCATCTAGTATTGTAAAGACCGCTCTGTCAGTCTCCAAGCCAAAGTTAAACACGTGATGACCACTGAGAGCAGGACACCAGTGCCTGGGAAACTAAATAAATATATGCACACAGCCATCCATCACTGCCATCTGGAAAAGATTGGGCTGAACTTCTTCCTGTCAGGATCTGCTACGGTATTTATTTGTCTAGCTGAGCTGTGGCTTTGGGGAGTTCAGCAAAATATTTGTCAGTGATGATTCGGTGAGAAGATTTGAGGCCAATTGTAAGGCTACAATTAACCCCCCTATTCAAATGTGCAGAATAACTATTCCAATTAATGGCTGCATTCCCTTTTCCAAGAAGGAGCTTCACATATGTGGAAACAACATGGGACAGATGATCTCACTTTGGTGCTATGTAGATATGTTAACAAAACCCCATGGATAATCTTGAGCTGGCGACATATACAGGTGTAAAGAACTCATGATAGATGATGTTGCTTCTATGACGTATGTATACACTTGATGGAAAGTGCAAGCAGTTGCTTAACACAAATAATCTGACTTCTCCTTCTAATACCATAACATAAGGAAGGTAGAAAATGTCAATACAGAGCAGTAGGAATATAGGAGGAGTATGAATATAGGCTAGGGGAAGGAAGGGAGGCTAGTGCCAGCCAGCTACAACTGAGCAATGAAAAGTGTGTTGATTACATTTTTTAGGTGAAGATACAAGAAATGAAAACAATTAAGAAAAATGTGTTTCAGACTATTAAGACAGAAAGAGAATGAGAACAAAATATTCCTAAACCGCCTTCCCCCCCTCCCACAGAGAAGATATCAGTTTTGAGGAGGAGGGCAGGCTTCACCTATGCTGATATCTGGAGGGTTACACATTCATTCAGCCAAATAGGCATTGAATACATTTCTGAATTACATAGAACTCAGCTGTATGATCCAGAAATTATTGACTCCAAGCAGAGAACGGACCATCCTAAATCTGCTCCTTACCAAGAGAGGGGAACTGATGGAGAATGTGAGAATAAGAGGGGAATTTAGAACAATTTCCTATGAGATATATGAGTGAAGAAGAGGGGGAATCACCATATTCATCAGTACATGAGTGAGAAAAGAAAATGTTGAGAAATTAAGAAATGGAGGGCCAAATCCTTAGTTCTTTACTCAGTGTCCACTCACTGCTTACACAGACAAACTCCACTTGACTCTAATGGGAATTTTCCTGAATAAGAGTAGTGTAAAACTGAGTTAGGACATCAGAATTTGGTTTCTAGTGAGTGAGGTGCAACGAATGGAATTATGAAAACTCACCAGTGTGGAAAAAGGCTGGGCACCCAGCTGGAGGATGGCAAGGAAGTGACAGGGGATGCACGTCATCATCTTCTAAATCCCTCTGGAAAAGCCAAGAAAAAGTTAGCGCTGTCTGAAGCTGTATTCACGTTGTCACGTTGCTCTCTCCATGCTGAACATCTGGGAGCAGGAGAAGGGCAGACATCCTGTATCCTCTCTGCAGATGGCCTGGCCTTCAGCAGATCCCTGTGGGTTCACAAGCTCTGGTGGGAGGAGGGCTGTAACTGCTGTCCTTTCTACGGGGCTCCCACAACCAACCAAGAAATCTTCATGAAGGGTGAACGGATCCTTTCCTCTCCCCAGAGCTTTCTCTTTCCCAGAGGATGTGATCAAACGCACTCCAATTTTAGCACAAAAGGCTAAAATTTCTCTAAGAAAGTAGTTTCCAGAAAACAAGAAGCAGCCAATGTATGTCATGGGGGACTGCTCAGAGATCTGAGGTTTACAAAAATAGTTGTACAGTAAATGAAAAGGTTGGGTTGAGGGCAACCAAACAAGAGTTAGCTAAGATTTGAAGGGAAAAGACAAGGGCAGCAAAGAACGCAGCATGAATTAATGCCGCTAACGGGCCTACGGGGAATAAGAAGAGATTTTATAAATACACCACAGGGAAGAAGTAGTGCTGGAGAGAGTTTAAGTCCATTAAAAAATGAGGAAGCAGATGAAATTAAGGATGACTCATAATAGCCAAGATACTGAATTCATTTTTAAAATTTATCTTCCACAAGAAAATGAAAGAAAAGAGGTTTGAACAAGTAAAGAAAAAAGTATTGAAAAAAGCAGCTCATTAAGACCAACCTATAGAGAAATGGATGCTTCTCAGGGATAAACTATTTAAAATAATTTAGAATTTTCCACTTTATCACATTAATTATAGTAAGCCTTGGCACTTGTATTTTCTAGATGGAGAAATTGAATCACAGAGCAGCTTAAGTGATTAAACCAGAAAGAGGATCAGTGACTGAGCCAGGTATAGAACCCAAGAGTCAAACATTTGTAAAATCTGCAAGACTGGATAACTTGCACCAAAGAGTTTTCAAAGAATTGGCCAAGGGGCTCTCTGAATCATTAATGTTGACTTGTAACAAATCTTGGAATACAGGGAAAGTTCCAGTGGACTGCAAATCAGCTAATTTTGTGCTAATATTTAAAAAGAGCAGATGAACCAACATAACCATAACCTAGTTAGCCTGACATCAATCTTGGGCAAAATCACGGAACAGCTGATATAGGGTGCAGTCAATAAATAAATAAAGGGTGGTTGCATAATTAATGCCAATCAACATGGTTTTATGGAAAACAGGTCTTGTCAAACAAAGTTGCTATTGTTTTTTGAAGAGATTACAAGTTTGGTTCATAAAGGTAATTATGGTACATAACAGACTTAAACTTCCAGAAGGAAAAAATCAAGGATGACAATACTGAATTTCTTGGTAGAGCACTTTGAATGCTACAGATGAAAAATGCTGTGAGGTAGCAGTAGTAGCAGCAGCTGTGGTAGTATTTGCTAACCATCTTTAAGAGTTAGCTGCTCTAGTATGGAAAAAATAATGCCAGGGGGAAAAAGCCTACGTATGGAATAACTTTAATATATCTTTCATACAAAGTGTATCTCCAAATGCTTTATGGAGTTAAATGACATGGCAGAGGAAGACAGACAGTCAATAGTATAAGCAAAGGGAGAAAATATATGCTTTCAGAGAAGACAGGGCTGATGTGGAATAATGCTGACATCTAGTGATGAGCTGGGGAAGAGGACTTCAGGAGCTGACCTTGTTTGCATGGGCACACCCACCCTGCCTAGGTGCTCAGCATGATGGGGCTGCTTTGCCCAAATTATCACTTTTGTATGGTGTTGGATCATGTCACTTTGTTATTGGGGTCGGGGGTACTAACGGGTTGTTACCCTTGTTGTGTGAATCAAGGGGAACAGAATTGTGCTTGGCATGGAACTCACCCTCAACTAAACTGCGCTTGCTAGGCAGGGGACATGGGTACCAAATCCCAGTTGAGTTGAAAGAAGATATATGTAAGTACTTGTATCTGGTGGCATGGGTCCTGTTTGAGGGGCCTAGCCACTCTTTGACCTTTCCTGTTTCCACTAGTAGTGACTCAGCTGATTGAGATTCAACTGAGAGTCTTGTTGTAGACTAGTTAGAACTGAAACTGCTGATAACCAGGCCTAGCTATAAGATCTGTTTTGGGATAGTGTTTCTGATGCAAGAGACTGCCCAGTCTACACCAGCAGTGAGGATCCCCCACTAACAGCTGAAATCATGGAGAGCTGTGTTAAGTGGTGGGACCTCAAGACACCCCAGAGGGTGCAGAGCGGAGCAGCGAGGGGGCGGCCGGTGGAATGGAGCAGCCAGTGGAGTGAAGGGGAGTGGCACGTGGCTGGCAAGGCATCTGATGTCAGAGCAAGTCCCTGAACAGCAGAGTGAGCAAGGTGCCCCCCCGCCAGGATGGGAGATGAATTCATGAAGATGCACTTCTGAACTCTGGGTCTTCGCTAACCAAGGACAACAACTGTGAGTGGGGTGCGGTGGAGGGAGGGTCACGTTAAAGGAACGTTTGGTTATTGGACTTAAGAACTTGAGGCAAAAGGATACTGCCCAACGAACCCTGGGGTGTGTACTTTGCTCCTGTGTTTATGCTTATGAATCCTGCTTGTGGTGTTTTCCCAAGTTAATGTTGGGTTACTTTCCCCCTTTCCATTAGAAGTTTCTTTTCTTCACTCAGACTCTGTGCTTGTGAGAGGGGAAGTATTGCCTCTGAGATGAACCCACGGCATGGTGGGTAATTGTCCCAAGTTACTGGCTGGGAGCTCGAGCCAGTTCTGTGTTGTATTGTTGGAAACGAACCCTGAGATATTGAACCCGGTCCTTGTTGCTGCCAGCTCCAACTGGCAGAAGGGTTACAACTGTACATGAAGTATTATATCTTATATAGGAAGTACTTTGAAACTCCCAGCCTTGAAGTGAAGCTCATGAGAGCAGAAGATAGAACTTTTCCAGCACCTGACCAAGTGCTATTCAATTGATTTCCAATTAATATTGGACCTTACCAATCTCAAAGCAACAAAAGAAATATCTTTTTTTAACTTAGCTTTTCTATGGCCACAACAAAAACCACAATGAAGGAAAAGAAGATATAAAATGGAAGAGGAAAAAGAAAAAATAAAATAAAAAACCCTCAGTTGCCTAAGGGAAAAGAGGAAAGAAACTGGACCATGCCTTTATATTATGGCGGTGATAGTTTCATAGGGCACAACCATCATGAGCACAATATAAATACTTAGATAGATTTTAGATGCGTATGGGAATAACTGGGAGGGAAAAGGTAGTGCAGGGATGTTAGAATTGTTCCTGTCTTCTACAGTTTATCTCTTGCCCTCTGGGAAGATTCACTCTAGGGAAGGCAGGTAGCATTGCTGCTGCATCCCTTGGAGTTCCCCTATGAGAGGAAGCAACAGCATTTTTTTTTGCCTAGAGATCTCTGAGGGTATGTCTACACTGCCAGCCATTTGGGGATCGAGGCAGTGGGATCAATTGAGCGGGTTGTGGAAACCCGCTCAGTTGATCCCGGAAGTGCTCTCCCGTCAATGCGATTAAACACCTCCCCGCAGTGAAGACATTGAGATACAGCAACATAAATAAGTACTTTATGTTGCTTGTGTATCTCCCGTTGATCACCGGTGGCAGTGTAAACCAGGCCTAGGATTCATTACAATGGATGTTGTTGAGTGGCTGTAGTTTCAACACAGTCACAGTAACTCTGGGTGTGTGGTTCCTCCTTTACCAGCACTGTCAACTTGTGGAATTTAGTCAACAGTATCTTGCCACCAGAGTATTTATTGTCAGCTATTGTGACTATGACTTGATGATTCAATTCTTGTTACCCAGAGCTGTAGTGATTCTCTGGAACCAGACTGAATTAGAATTATTCCTCTCCATCAGTGGTGCCAACTCACACATGCAATTTTATCATGTTTCTTGATGGATTGCCTGGTGGTTTTTTGTTTAAAGACCCAGTTCTTGGAGCATGAATCTCAGATTTTCTTCACAAAAAAAGTACATTTCTGGCCCTATAGTTGTGAAGAAAAGCTTGAATATGTGAATCCTAGAGACTCAAGAACCAGAAAGTTTATAAAAAGAACACCACATTTATTGTTTTATAAAATCTCATGGTTTGTAAGGTAATCATGTGATTTGTTTGTGTCTGACTCATGACTTTGTAGCTCTTTTGGTTGGCATTACTATAGCCTGATGTAGTCATGTCATATAACAACACTCTTTTGGTTCCACTAGTATCTCTGGAAGATGTTAAACTGCAGCTACTAAAGTTAGACATTTTTAAATCAGCAGGGCTGGAGAACTTGCATCCAAGAGTTTTTAAAGAGCTGACTGAGGAGCTCACTGGATTGTTAATGTTGATTTTGAATAAGTTTTGGAACACATAGTTCCAGAAGACTAAAAGAAGGCTAATGTTGTGCCGATATTTAAAAAGGATAAAAGGGATGACACAGGTAATTATTGTCCTGTTAGTCTGCTTTTCTGGGTAAGATAATGGAGTGGCTGATACAGGACTTGATTAATAAAACATTTAAGTGGGTAATATAATTAACGCCAATCAACATCTGTTTATGGAAAATAGATCAAGTCAAACTAACTTGAAATCTTCTTTGATGAGATTACAATTTTGACTCATAAAGGTAACAGTATGGTTATACAGTATACTTAGATTTCTGAAAGGTGTTTGACGTGGCACTGCATGTAATTTTGATTTTAAAAACTAGAATGATAGCAAATTAATATGGCACATATTAAATGTATTAGAAGTAGGCTAACAGATAAGTCTCAAAATGTAATTGTAAATAGGGAAATCACCATAGAATAGGTATTTTTTCAGCGTGGGCCTGCAGGGATGGGTTCTTGGTCCTACACTGTAACATTTTTATCGATGACCCGAGAGAAAACATAAAATTATCATTGATAAAGTTTGCAGATGACACAAATTTGGGGAGTGGTAAAGAATGAAGTGTACGAGGTCACCATTACAGAGATATCTAGATCACTTGGCAAGCTGGGTGCAAGCTAACAATATGTCTTTTAATAAGACTACATGTAAACGTATACATCTAGGAACAAAGAATGCAGGCCATACTTACAGGATGGGGGCCTCTATCCTGGGAAGTAATGACTCTGAAAAAGATTTTGGAGTCATGGTGGTTAATCAGCTGAACATAAGCTCCCAGTGCCACGCTGTGGCCAAAAGGGCTAATGCAGCCCTGGGATGCATAAACAAGGGAATCTCAAGTAGGATAGAGAGGTTATTCTACCGATGTATTTAGCACTGGTGTGACTGTTGCTGGAATACTGTGTCCAGATTCAAGAAGGATGTTGATAAATTGGAGATGGTTCAGAGAAGAGCCGCGAGAATGATTAAAGGATTAGAAAACATGCCTATGGTGATAGACTCAAAGAACTCAGTCTATTTAGCATAATAAAGAGAAGGTTAAAGGATGATTTGATCACAGTCTGTAAGTACCTACAAGGGGGACAAATATTTAATAATGGGCTCTTCATTCTAGCAGAGAAAGGTATGACCAGATCCAATGGCTGGAAGTTGTAACTAGACAAATTCGGACTGGAAATAAGGTGTACATTTTTATGTGTAAAGGTGATTAACCATTGGGACAATTTTCTGAGGGTCGTGATAGATTCTCTATCCCTGGCAATTTTAAAATCAAGATTGGATGTTTTTCAGAAAGATATGCTCTAGGAATTATTTTGGGGATGTTTTATAGCCTATGTTTTCTGGAGGTCAGACTAGATCACAATGATCCCTTCTGGCCTTGAAATCTATGAACAAGCCAGAAGCTATTGAAGTCAATGGAAGTTTTTGCCATTGATTTCACAAGGTGCATAATTGGGCCCATACTTTAAAGCTCAGATCATTTGAATCAATCTCTGTTAATAAATTTAATTGTTATTTTTTAACTAACCTCCAGATTTGCAATACATAACAATATGGTAAGAAAGAAGGGATTTGTGTCATTTTAGAAAAGATGCTAGAACACAGGAAGCCTCTGGAGACAAAAGAAACAGAAAGAAAATAGCCTGTTTCAGCAGAGACTAGATTTTATTTTCAAGAAGCTGCAAAGGGTTTTTGCATATATGAAGAACATCTATAAAAGCTTTTAGAAGCAAATAATATATACAAAGGCAGAAAAACAGCTCTGTTCTGTCAGGTGTTAAATTAAACACATTGGCAAAGCTCAGTGAACTTAAGTTTAATTTTCTAATTGTAGGTTTAGGGAATTTTTAATAACTTAGGAAAATACCTTAGTTTAAAGATTTAATTTCTGAAACCCATCAGATGAAAAGTTGTCTGAATTTTTATGATAGCAGTATTGCCAACAACCGCCAGAGTTCAAAAATCATGAGATTTTTGAAGATGATAAATTGGGAGTTCTTTTTATCTGTCTTCTGGAATGAGAGTCCAGAGAACCCAAACAAGACCTAATTCACCAGTTTAGTCTTTCGCTTGGAGCAAGGCTTCAAGTCCAGTGTGGCACATTAGCCTAACTTGTGGAGAAACACCTGTAATGCCAAGGGGTCAAGTGGGTCAAAGTGCACTCCAGATCAGTGGTTAAAGTTCACACAAGAGATCAGATAGTCAGGAGATTGAACCCAAGGGGAAGGTACAACAAGACAGCTGGCAGGGTCACGTGAGGCAGCAAGGCAGAGTGCAAGTAACAACTAGCAGACAATGGCTTGTTGCTCAGACAAGGCCAGAAAAGGAGGAGGAAATTTATACATGGTAACCAGACATTCAGGGTCAGGACCATGTGATCAATCCGCAAGCCGGTCATGGAACCTTGGAAGCTAGTCCACTCGAGTCTATGAATTCCCTAGTAATTTAATATATTGGATGTGGCATGATGGCCATGGTTACTTCCCAAACACTCAGTGGGCCTAGGTTTGACACCAAGGTCCTGAGATCATCAGCCCCCTTCTTGGGGTGCCAAAGGTCTTGGTTTATCTGGGTGTGCCCTGCGGAAGGTGTTCCTTCATTATATCTGGGAATATAAAATCTCATGGAGGAGATACGCTTCTTGTCCCTGAATCTGGATTGGCAGGGATGAGGGAATGAGGGGTGCTTTTGGTCAGGAAAGGGATTATTGGAGAAGAGTTTCTGGAGAGAAGCATGAAAACAGCATGTACTTTAAGGGACTGGGGAAGCCAAAGCCCAAAGATTGCTGGGTTGATTTATCTGCAGATATGGTAGGGACCCACATATTGGCAGTCTAGTCTGCAAATGGGTAGCCCTGTCTTGAAGTGTTTGGCTGATAGCCATATCTACGGTCCCACTACAAAAACGGAACCCTTCCTGCCAGTGGTAGTCAACATAATGCTTGTATGCTGTCTTGGCCACATCAGAATGTTGCTTTAGCTCCTGTTGGATGTGGTGTATCAGGTCAAATGCTGCAGGAAAAATGAGCACCATGGGTAGTAGAAGATTAAAATGGGAGTGAAAACCGTAGTTAGCAAGAAACAGGCTCATGCGACTTGAGGTATGGTCTGCATTATTATATACAAATTCCACATATGGAATCAGTCAGACCCAGTCATCTTGGTGGAAATTTGTGAAGCACCATAGATACTGTTCCAGTACCTGGTTCACACTGATTGGTCATCTGTTTGTGGATGATAGGCATTTTGATATACAAAGATATAAGTATATTTCTAGTAAGTGTAACACTTCCCTCCAAACCCGTGATACAAACTGGGTTCCTCGGCCTGAAGTAATGTGGTCTGGGAGACCATGGAGGCAGAAAACAAGGAAGAAGAAGAGGTGGACAGTGTCCTCAGTGGTAGGGAGTTATGTGGAGGAGATGAAATGAGCCAACTTTTAAGCTGTTCCACCATTGTGAAGATGGTACAGTGACCCTTGGATTCAGGAAGTTCGACAATGAAATCCCTGGTGATCCAGACCCAGAGTTTTGCAGACATCTTGGGAGGTCTGAGCATTCCAAAGGGTTGAGTTTGAGGTACCTTTGTTCGGGCATGGGTGTCACATGATCTTACGTCAGACCACAGTTTTGGCCACCAGAACAATCAGCATGCCACAGACATGGCTTTTGCCTGGCCAAAGTGACCCGCCCAAGGGACATTGTGGCATAGGCGTTAAGCTTCCAGACACGGGCTTCCCTTGGGGCCATAAATATGCTCGTGGATGTGAAGGAGTCTGTTCCTCTGTGTAATTTCAGCTGAGGGTTTGGTATAAGAGATTAGGAGCTTCTGGGCAAAGAGGTCATTGCAAAGAGCAGAACATACGGTTTCCATTAAGTTTGATAGCAATGATCCTCCAAGGAAGTGATGCCATTTCAGGACACAGGGCAGCTATCAGATTCCCTAGGATCGATGGCATACTCTTCTTTTCTGGGGCGGACATCTGCCTTTCTGTTCCTAGAACCAGGGTGGTAAGAGCTGGTAAAATCAAACCTTGAGAAGAAGAGAGCCCAGTGTTTCTGTCATTAATTCAAGGCTTTAGCAGAGCATGGATACTTCAGATTTTTGTGATTGGTATATACCTGTCTGGGGCATCTTGCCCTTTCCAGGTAGTGCCCACAGGTTTTGAAAGCTCTCTTGATGGCAAGCAGCTTCTTATCCAAAATCTCAGAGTTACATTCAGCAGGGAAGAGCTTTTGAGAGAAATATGCATAGGGAGAGAGCCCTTGATCAAGACTGTCTTTGGGACAACACCACCCTGAGGGCAACATCAGGGTGCATAAGGATAGGTGCAGTGGTGAACATCTTCTTCAGGTGTTCGAAGGTATGTCGGGCTTCCGATGTCCAGAAGAATTTGGTGAGATTAAGAAGCAAGGTGGTTATCAGAGCCAGAATTTGAGAGTAATCCTATATAAAGCATCTATAAAAGTTTGCAAACCTGATGGAGTGTTGGATTTCTTGAATGCTTTGAGGTGTCACCCAGCTATGGATTGCTTCTACCTTATAGAGGTCCATGTGGACCCCCTCAGGGTTGCTTGAAGATACATTTTTCCAGCTTTGTATAGAGTCCTTGTTGGCAGAGCTGTCCCAATACATTGCACACATACTGTTCATGTGTGGATTGATCCTCAGAATAAAATAAAATGTCATCTAGGTAGGTGATCACATAGTGAACCAACATGTTCCGCAAAACATCACTGATCAGGTGCTGAAAAGTGGCAGGCATGTTGGTAAAGGTAAAAGGCATCACCCAGTATTCGAAGTGGCCATATCATGTTCAAAATGTGGTCTTCCATTCTTTCCCTGGATGGATACTGAATAGATTATCTGCCCCCCTTGAGACCCAGCTTAGTGAATTGAACAAACCTACCTTGGCCTGGTCCATTGCATAGCCATGGGGCCACAACATAAATAAGAGCTGATTTACAAAATCAAGAAACTTACTGCAGATACTATCATAACATTCCAGTAATGGCACCCTGGGCTCAGTTACCGAAGGAGCTGTGAGGCTGGGAAAGGTATTCCTGTTTGTAGCCCTGTAAACTGTTTGTGAAGGATTCAGGCTTCTGCCTGGAGCTGATACAGCATGGCCCATAGGGCTTGGTTGTCTGCTTGTATCTGCTCCTGGGGATTTGATATTCCAGAAGGCCACAGCGATGCTGCCCCTGCAGGTTCCATGCCCCCTTTCTTTAGGGAAGGGGTGAGACCAGGAGGAGATCGAAGATAGGCTGAGCAACCTATAATGCCCAGGGGTCAGGCGAGTCAAAGGGCAGTGCAGATCAGTGGTCAGAATTCTCACAAGAGGTGTGATAGGCAGGAGAGCCAATGCAAGGGGAAGGTACAGCAAGGCAGTTGGTGGGGTCAGGCAAGGCATGAAGGCAGGATCGAGTGGGATGGCAAGGCAAGGTCAAGCAGGGTAAGAGTAGCAACTAGCAGGAAATGGATTGTTGCTAGGAAGTTTATATAGAGTAACCAGCCAATCAGAGTCAAGACCATGTGGCCAGTCAGGAAGCAGGTCATGGAACCCTAGAAACTGGCCCACCCTAGTCTGTGAATTCCCAAGCAATTTGATGAGCTGATGTGGTGTGACAGCCAAGTTTGAGACCAGGGTCCTAACAGCACCCTCAGTTATGATGCACTTCCTTCCTTTGATCATTTCCTTACATCCTGGTCATCTGCAACTTTAAGTGTATGAGAGGCAAACAATTAATAGATTCCAAGATCAGAAGAGACCACTGAGATCATCTAGTCTGACCTCCTGTATAACATAGGCCATAGGAATCCCCCCGAAATAATTCTTTCGAACTAGAGCGTATCTTTTTAAAAAATCCAGCTTTGATTTAAAATTTTCCAGTGATGGAGAATCCAGCCTTGGTAAATTGTTCCAGTGGTTGATTACCCTCACTGGTAAAAATATATGTCTTATTTCCAATCTGAATTTGTCTAGCTTCAACTTCTGGACACTGGATTGTGTTATACCTTTCTCTGCTAGACTGGAGAGTTCATTATTAAATATTTGTTCCCGGTGTAGGTACATATAAACTGTAATCAAGTCAATCTGTTACCTTCTTTTTGTTAAATTAAATAAACTGAGCTCCTAGATTATCACTATAAGTAGGCTTGGCAGAGTTTGATGTTTATTGTTTTTACAACTCTGACAGATAATACAATGTTTATTTTAAACTATTTTTAATTTTTATCAATTTAAATGTTCACATTTGTGCCAAATTATGTGTGTGAAGCATTTTTAAAAAAAATTCTTAATCAATTTAAATTTTCACAGTTGTGGGAAATTATGGGAGGGTGTCAAGAAATAGTGGAGTGAGGCAATAATTATTTAATGACAATAGATATTCAGATTCAAAAAGTTAAAACTTTGACCATTAAAATACAAACTGTCAACATCATATGTCAAAATATACAAAGTAAATAGCCTTAAATCAAACACTCATAAGTTCTCAATGGTTTATGTCTGTTTGGAGACATAGATGTTTACCAACATTTGCCGATAAAAACATAATCATTTCATGCATAACTATAAAGCTTTAAACCTTTAATCATTCTCATGGCTTTTTTCTGAACCCTCTCTAATTTATCAACATCTTGAAGGGTCACAGCTCCACTTCTTACTATGGCACTGACTATTTTTTGAAGTCATGGAAAGCAGAAGGCCAGATAAAAGCAAATGAAAATCTGATCTTCATAACAGGAAACAAGAGTGGTGCTGGCAATTGGTATCTGTGTCATATGGTGTGCAAGCTACAAGCATGAACATAATCTGTTGTATACATGATTATTTTAATATTTTATGCTCTCTTTTTATGCCTCTTAGAGACATACTTCTCACTTCTTGAGCCATGGTGCATTTACTGTAAAGGCCTACCATCATATGCATCATAATGAAATATTGTTAAAGGAATCTTTTAGACTCATTAGTAGAGCTGGTAGAAATTTTTAACCTGATTTTTTTTTTTTTTTTTTGGACAAAAAATAGCCTTTTATTAATGTTTTTCTATTTTTAATGAAAAACCAAAATCTGAAATCTTGCTTACGGAATCCCCAAGGAGCTTACCGAGGTTCCTAGGGCTCTGTGTGCTGGTAGTTCAGGGGGGGCACACTGTCCCTCGCCCTGGTAGGAAGGGGGAACCGAGAGCAGACTCAGAGTCTGCTAGGCAACCGAGAGGGAGGGAGGAGAGACAATGTGTAAAACAGGGGCCCCTGTTCTTTGGGGAAGGATTGCAGGCATGCCTGCTTGAAGCAAGGGGCAGAGTCAAATGATTGACAAGGGAAAGCCCGGAAGAAGAGCTAGCCTGACCAATAGATGCCCTCCCGAGGCAGCCTTGGAGCGGAGGGAAGCCATTTTTGGGAGTAGTCTGGAGCCAGCCACAGAAGGGCAGAACTGTCTGCATGGGGATCCAGAAGAAGTCGGGACTGCCCGTCAAAACCCGTTCAGGGATTTCAAACAATTCAACTGGGAAGTCTCTGAAGCTCAGGGGCGTGCTTCCCTGCCCAGGGGGAGTATGTAATCCCAGCTTGCTTGTAATCGCACTCTGTTCCATTCTAGTGATGGGTAGGCCAGCTAGAACTTGATGAGCCTGCCCCAGCTTTAGCACTAAGACATGCCTTTTAGCTCATGCAGTAAAGGCTTGTGCATTTAGCTCCAGAGGTCCTAGGTTTGATTCCCGCTGTTGACATCCCTGTGTGGGTTTCCGAAGGAAGCAGCCTTTCTGTGTAAAGGCAGAATGAGCTTCACATGAAGAGAGAGAATCCAGTAACCAAAAGGTGGGGACTACATGCACATACGCACACTCTGTGGAGGTTCTTTTCCTCACAATCTCTCATTTCCTCTACAGGGACACTTCAGTTAGACTTCCCAGGATAAGAAAAAGACAGTTACTTCCTGTATTGTGTTGTTCTTCGAGATATGGGTGCAGACATGTATTCCACTCACGTGTTCATGCACCCAGCATATTGAAGCCGGAAAACTTTGCTTGGGTCCTCTGGCCTTCATAGCCTCTCCCATGGCTATATAAGGAGGGCACAATCCCGACTCCCTTCAGTTCCTTCACTCTGGAATGCAAAGCTAGAGACTTCAATGAAGAGGGGACAGAAGGTGGGCTGTAGAATTTGCATCTGCACCCACATCTCAAAGACAAACCACTACAATAAAGTAAGTAATAGTCTTCTCTTCTTCGAGTCCTTTCAGACATGTATTCCACTCAGGTGACTCACAAGCAGTAAGTACTCTTAGAAGGTGGGGCTTGAGGTCTAATTAAACAATGACTGCAGAACTGCCTTCCGAAAGTTTGCGTCTCACCTAGATGCCATGATAATCACATAATGTTTGGAAAAAGAATGTCTGAAAGACGATGAGACAGCCTTGCAAAGATCCGATATTGAAACATCGCTGATAAATGTGATGGATGTTGCTTGGGCTGTAGGAGCATAACCTGGGCTACTCCATAAACTGTGGTAATACAGGAAATCATTCACCTATGTAGAGGCCACCTAATCTTTCACCAAATCTGCATAGAAGACAAAAAGTTGAGGCCATGAATAAAATGGTTTAGTCCTTTCCAAACATCATCACATAACATATAGAGACACTGCTCATCTGGATTTCAGAGCAGTTTAGGGAAGAATATGGGAAAATAAATAATTTGGTTAAGGTGAAACTGCAAAGCCATCTTAGACAAAATCTTTGAATGTGGTCATAAGGACACTTTGTCTTTGAAAAACTGAATATATGGAGGTTCTGCCATTAAGGCTTGTAACTCACTGACCCTTCTTGAGGACATTATAGCCACCAGAAAGGCTGTATTTCGGGAAAGGAGAGACAATGAGCAGGCTGCTTTCAGCTCAAATGGAGGATCCATGAGGGCAACCAGCACAATATTAAGATCCTACAATGGTACCATTTCCCTCACAGGTGAAAACAAGAAGAAAATACCTTTCAGAAATCTCACTACTATGGAGTTCAAGAAAATCAGCTTGCCTTGGAATGGAGGATGGAACTCTGCGATCACCACCAGGTGAAACCTCAGTGAGCTAAGAGCTAAACCTGAGGAATTTAGTTTTAACAGGTAGTCCAAAATGTCCTGAACGTGAGCTGACATGGGTTGAATTCCCTTAGATATTGACCAAACCAAAAATTGTTTCCACTTGGCAAATAAGTAGACCTAGTGGACGGTTTTCTACTATTAAATATGATCCTCTGAACTGCTTCCAAGCATTTCCCTTCTTCCTCCCGTTAGCCAGGTACCATTCATGCCATGAGATGTATATTGGTCAGTAATGGATGAACCATGATGCTGGGACAGCAGGCTGGGAAGAAGAGGAAGAGATTTTGAAAGTCAAGTAGACAGACTGAGAAGGTAAGAGAACTAACATTGTTTCAGCCAGGCCAACACAACAATGTCTGATGTCTGGCATGGTCCAGTTTCAGTTCGATGGTAACCTGAGAGATGAGAGGGAAGGGCATACATCAAGATCTCCCTCAGTTCAGATGGAAGGCATCGGTTAAAGATCCTGGCCCGAGCCCCGCTTGGGAACAAAATTTATGGCAGCTTTTGTTGTCCTTTGTTGCAAATAAGTTTACCAACAGGATACCCCATTCCCTGAAAATGGATCTCACAACACTGTTCATGATTAGCTGAGAAAATCCTGCTGAGATGGTCAGAAATTGGTTTTGAGAACCGACTGATTTTAAGTGTGCTGCTATGAGCATGATATCTTCCTTGATGCAAAAGTGCCAAAACTTTACTGCTTCCTGACAAAACTTGTTGGAATGGGCTTCTCCCTGCTTCTTCACATAGAACGTTTCGGTGGTATTTTCCACGAGTATGTGAACCATACTGTTCCCCTGATCTGATCCTGGAAGGCATGGAATGCATTTGTGAATGGCTCGAAGTTCCAGTACATTGATGTGACATGATGCTTCATGCTCCAACCACACACCCTGAATTTTTAATGTCCCTAGATGCACTCCCCAACTTATTGTGGAGGCATTGGTGACTACCATTTTGGTCAATGGAGGACAAAAAAGGGGACACTCTCACACACATTGTGTTCTGCCCACCACAGTATCTCTGTGAGAGTCCAGTATCTCTGGAGACACTCGGACAAGCCTGTCAAAAGACTGGCATTTCAGGTGATAGACCAGCTTCAACAACCATGACTGAAGAGGACAAAGATGCAATTTAGCTTGCTGAACCACATAAGTGCATGCGGCCATATTATCCAGTAATTTCAGACATACATGGACCGTGGTCAAAGGTTCAAATTGGAGGTCTAGACAAAGGCATCAAATTGTCTAGAATCACTCATACTGGTGAAAGTCCCTCATGTTCATACAGTCTAATATGACCCCAATGAACTAATTTTTTTAGTTGGATTCAAAGTCAATTCTGCTTTGTTCAAAACCAGCCCTTGTCAACTGAAGAGGTCCAATGTGAACTGGACCTGACTTAGAACTTGTTCCTCAGATCTGCTGCTCACTAGCCAGCCACGTAGCTATGGGAAGACATGGATTTCCTTCCTTCTGAGATAGGCCACTACCATCACCATGCATTTGGAAAAGACAGCTGATGACAGGCCAAAGGGGAGAACCACATACTGAGAGAGCTGACCAGCAGCAAGGAGTCTCAGGAACCTCCTGTGACCTGGGAAAATCGCCACATGGAAATAGGCATCCTGAAGATCGAGAGCAGTAAAGAAGTTGTGATTCAAGGCAGGAAGAATTGTAGCCAGGGTAACCATGCAGAAACTCATATAATTGATATGCCTGTTGAGATTGCAGGGAAGGAGGATAGGTCTCATCCCTCCCTTGGACTTGGGGATCAGAAAGTACCAGGAGTAGAGTCCTTTTTCTTAGTGATGATGAGTAACCTCCTCTATAGCTTCAAAAGCACACAAAGTCTGGACCTGCTGAAAAAGCACTGACTCATGAATGGTCACTGAAAAGGGATGGGGAAGAGGGGTGGGATAGAGGTATGGAAAGAAAATGTATGGTGTAACACAATCCCACAGTGCTTAAGACCCATCTGCCCATTGTTATAGCTTCCCAACACTGAAGAAGTAAGCCAACCTGTCCCAGAACGGAGGTGACAAGCTGAAACATTCATAACTGGTATGCTGCTCTTGATATGAAAGTCAAATAGGCTGCCTGCCCAAAGACGGAGGAGGACAAGTTCGTTGGCTATAACTAGACTGAGAAGATCTTCTCTGCGATCTATGTCCTTTTCTAGGGAAGTCCTGCTACCTCACAAGATAGGACGGCAGATGGAAATAGTACTGGGGGTGATATTGCTCTTGTTGCTGCTGACCCCAAAATGATGAGTCGCTGAGGCCTGGGTGTTCCCCCCAAAGATCATAAAGTAGTGTCGGAGTCTTTAAAAGAATGCAATGTCTCAGCAGTTCTCTCAGAAAATAAAAACTGATGGCAAGTACTCTATGGTCTATTGAGCCTCAGGAACTATGCCAGCATTCTGTAACCTCATCATCACAACTGACACAAGAAGCCTGGGTAAAGTATTTGCCACGTTTAGAGCTGACCATGAAGACATCTTGCCCACCAGACAGCCTTCTGCAATAAACGTCTTAAACTCTTCCCTGAAGGATTCTGGTGGGGTCCGGGCACCACCGCCCTTATGTAGTTATGGGAGGAGCTATAAGGGCCAGAGAGCAGAAGCACCACCCCGACAGGTACTGGTAAGCAAAGATCTCCCGCTTCAGTGCACCGGGTGCACACACACCTGAATGGAATACATGTCTGCAAAAGCTCAAAGACGAGTCTTCAGTGCAGGGGAAGAATATTTCCAACAGGGGAATTCCAGCTGTTGAACACCTTACCAGAGGACCCTGGGTGGAGTCCAAGCCTGACCATGTTCAGGTCTAAATGATAATATAAAACCTGCCCCAGTAATGGTACCTTCCCAGTTATCTTGTGGTTTTATTATCATCCAGAGATGTTGAATGATTCTGGAATAATGCTGCAAAGGAATCTGGGGTGTGTATTGTCCTAGGATCATCCTCTCCAAATCCTGACCAGCACTTTGGAGCAACCAAAGAAAAGGCTGCCTCTAAATAATCCATCCCAAGTTTCACACTGTTACCAGCAAATTACACATACAGTACAGACATGATCAGTACAGCTCCTAGTCATGTTCCTTACAGTGGAGTGTCAGTGTCACCCCAATTGTCATGACAGATCCACAGCATTTCAAACCTCAGCTGGGATGCACTTCATAACAGACTATGGCCATAAAACACACAGACACTATGTTAGCTATCAGGGATCTAATCCAGGGAATACATAGGTCTCTATCACTTGAGCTAACAGAGATTATTATTATTATTATTATTATTATTTGCATTGTGTCAGTGTCTAGAGGCCAAGCAGGTTAGGGTCCCATTGTCTCCTTACGCCTAGTCTAGAGGCCTATCTGCTGTACTGTGCTGCCTCATCTGCCCTTATGTAAGTGTTGGCTAACTACTGAATGTATAGCAGGTGGATAAATGAACACTTTAAGGCTCTTCGTTTGCAGCTAAATCCACAAACAGCTGAATTATACGAACATCAGTGTGGCTAGTGCTATCCACTTTGCATTTATTTTTCTTTGTTTTTAATAACTTACATTTCAGAGTTCTGAAAACATTTTAAAATCTTTTTAGAAGGAAGACTCTTACACAATATATCTTTCCATCTTCCTAGTAGAAAGACAAGAAAAAGTAAAGAGAGATGTTTAGAAATACCTCTTTTCTAGTATTTTGACCATACTTTGTTAGTAATTTTTCTAACTTCTCTTTGTTTTTTATCCTGAGCTGCAGCACTCCTTCACATGACTGAGTAGGAGGAGATGCTGAGTTTTAGAGTCTAACCCTTTGTAACTCTTCCACCTCATTTGTGAAAAGAGAGAGCTGCAATCACAGTTACAGTCTTGTGTGACATGGTTAATAATTATCAGTGAAGTGGGAGTGATCACTATAGTTAAGGTTGCATAACTGTTTTCATTCTAACCCCTGGTTTGAATTGCTTATAATTTCAGAAATTTTCACCTAGTGGGCTGATATTTTCAAGTCTGACCAAATGTCAGCTTTTTTCAGAAAGTGTGAGCAAAAACAGTTCAGTCATTTTTTTAGTATGAAGAAAATGAAAAATACATTTTCCTAGTCCATAGAAAGAATTCTTGCAACCACTTTTAACAGGTCCAGTGAAAAAGCAGCTATGGAAAGTTGAAATTAAGCAGTGAAATAGCCCTCACTGAGTAGAACGGTCTTTAAGTGTTCTGGTGAAAATTGGATTTGCTTTGTCTAAGTAATGTACATTTGAAAATCACACTTGATATATACACAGTACATTTTTAACAGCTATAATGGTATTTTTAATAGCAGTCATTTAACACCCAGAGGAGACTTTGCCTCATTTGTTATGCTTTGTGAATATAAATTATTATCATGGATTCTGGTTGTGTGGCATATGCAATAGTAGAAATGCCACACATGCTATGTGGGAAATAGTATGATAGAAGTGGCTACATTTTAATGGTGAATAAAGTGTTTTTTACTGTTTATAAACCACTCTGGGATCCTTCAGGGTGAATAGTGCTATAGAAATTCAAGATTCAAAATTATTACCCAGTTATATAAAATTAAAACTAAGAGTCAGCTAGGTATAAGAGTAGCAACCAACCTTAGGGATTTTGAGGAGGGTGTTCAAGAAAACAAATCAGAAATTGAAATGTGGATTAAAGTTTCACTTAATCTGGTCTGTATGTAACTGTGGACTGACCACAAACATGTTAAGGCAGCATTCAACTTCTCTGTAAAACATTTGCTGGTCCACAGGAAGAGTTTGTTGCATTAAGTAATTTATGGGGTGCTAAGAAGTTCCTTAAGCTATTATTAAAAACATACAAAATCTTCCCTGGTTAGAATTCTAGTAACTCAGACTTCTAACTAAGCAGAACTGATAGGGCAGCCTTTTGATGTTTAATGAGTTCTGCAGCAGATGTGAGATGTGATAGACAGGGGAGCCGTGGTGATTTAGTGCCCATGAAACGAAATGATGAGATCCCCTCCTGAAAAAGAAAATGTAGCTAAAAAGGACAATTTTTTTTCCTTTTTTTTCAGCCCATGTGTTTTTGATTTCCTCACCCCGTGCCTCTCAGTGCTGGCTCATTTCCATTCAAACACACACAGAACACTGAAAACTAATTAGCCCTGGATACAGCCACAGGAAGTTAGGCTGCCAAGTCCCCTTTCCCCCACAATTCCTCAACTTTCTCAGCTTGCCTCAGGCCAAGGGCCTTGCACTGGGCCTCTCTGTGTAGGTTGCCAGGTCTAATTTTACAATTTCCCTTCACCTTATCAAGTATGCCCCAGGCCTGACAAGGGGGAAAGGATCAGAGCCAATGTTGTGTTGTGGGCCTTTCTCCCTCACACCCAGTCCCCACCCACCTCTTTTCCTTTCTGCATCAACTTTGGGAGTCTTGCTCATATCTAGTTTCTCTGTTGACTTGTTAATCTGACCTTTGCTAATGCTTTTTAAAGGAACCAAAGAGAACTTCACCATCTTGTAAAACTTGAGAGTCCCCCTTCTCCCAGACTTTTCTTGAAGGTTAACAAATTTTCCCGAGAGCCAACGCACCGCAGGTGTCAACCATTCTCAAGCATCTCATTTCAAAGTAGAACCCACCACAATTCCATTGCAAGAAGCCAGAGCCTGATTAGAGAAAAAGTAACAGGCTCTATGCCAGCATTCAGTGGGCAGAGATGCTGCTTATACAACATACTAGAAATTATCTGCTTCTTTCAGAGTGGCTTGGAAGTTATGATTAAAAGAAAGATTAAAAGAGCCAGGAAGGAGATGTGGGTTCTTTTCCTCATTTTATTATTGACTTGCTGTGTGACCTTGAGCAAAAGTCACGTCATCTCTTGGAAACCCAGTTTCTCCATCTGTAAGATGGCAGTAACATTACTTCCCCACCTTTGTAAAGTGCTTTGAGGTCCATGGATGAAAAGCACTATGTAAGTATTATCATTTATTTGTCGTTTCAGCGAAGATGGAAAAACTCTTGTCAAGTGAATTCTCTTCTTAGCCATAGAGATGGTCCTTCCATGTCAGAATGGAGGACATAGGAATTGGCATACTGGATCAAATTGAGGTTGATCTAGGCCAGTGTCCCATCTATGATAGCGGACAGAACTAGATGCTTCAGAGGAAGATGTAAAGTAATCTGCCCCCAACATTAGATCTCACCCTTATCTCTAAAAGAGATTAGCTTAAACCCTGAAGCATGTGGTTTAAATATTCCTTCCACACAATATATAAATAATTATGATAACACTGGATATTCTTGATATATATATATATATATATATATATATATATATATATATAAATGTTCAATCCCTTTTTGAATCTTGCTAAGTGCTTAGCCTCAACAACTTCCTGTAGCAGTGATTTCCACAGTTTAATCACACATTGTGTGAAAAAGTATTTCCTTTTCATTGCCATTAGTGGGAGGCATATGGGGAAACCTGCAATGCCACTGCCTTTGCTGTTCTTCCCCTGGGAATAATAAACACAGATCTTCAGTCCAGGGGGTTGTTAATCTGCCATCTTTCATCTGCACTACATTAACTCAAATGTTTTAAAAAGAACTAAAGCAAAATATGAATATAAGTGTGGAGAAAAGCTAGGGTGGAGGAGGAAGAACAGAAAGCTTCCTCCCTTGGTGCCATCATGGCAGTATACATGTGAGAATGGAAAAGTGTGGAGGGCAGTTTTGTATTGATATCATTGACATATTCGATTTCAAATTACACTTAGATTCTGCTTTGATTTTTGTTAATGTTCTTTCCATAAAATAATACCATTACACTTGATTTGGCAGACTGTGGGCCTGCTACTGGAGTTAATCTCTGCTCACAGCCTGTGAAATGGCCCTTATGCCATTTGATTTTCTGGTTTTTTAATATATTTTACCAAACACGGCACAGATATAGAGAGATGACTTCATTATGCAAGTGGTCCTAAAACTTTTCTGGAGGACAGAATGAGAATGGGCTCAGAAATGTCATGTGATAGATTCTGATTCAGCAAGGAACTTAAGCACACGCCTCACTTAAAGCACATATGTAGTCCATAGAAGTCAATGGGGCTACTTATATGATTAAAGCAAGGCATGTGCTTCAGTACCTTGCTGAATCAGGGCCCAAAAGACCCACTGATGCTTCATGAAAAACATTCTGCTATATGTGGAGACAATTCTGACAATTGTTTAGACAAAAATTTCCCTGGAATTTAGACTATAAGCTATTTGGGACAGGGATTGTCATTTTCTCTGTAATTATACAGTGCCTAGCACAATAGGGCCCCAGCCTGTCTGGCCAATAGGTGTTACCCAATTTAGCTATTTAACAATAATAATATGATTTTGGTAAGGATGACACTACTCAGCCCATATGGCATCCCATGGGTTCAGTTTCTCTCATTTTTATATTACTAGGGCTATTGTCAAGAAAACAGCCTCTTTGTTTTCATCCCTCACCTATGTCAGAACTCTTCTTTATATTTGTAACATCACTAGTGGATGCTGTGGAGACTGTGATTTCAGGTTAGGAATAAACAGCAGGGCTAGATTATTCTGTTTTTATGCTAAGGTCCCTATTTTTGAATAAATGGAGGAAAAGAAAGATAGGAAATGTGATATGTGAGTAGACTTGTCTCTATAAGACTCTGGAATTTTTCCAGATTATATTAGCTAGTGTTTGGCTAAAAATGTAATGGTCTAAAATTCTGGGGTATTCAGATTCAGAATTCTGATTCAGCTCATTATGGAAAATGAGATTAACTGAAAAGTTAATTCATAGATACATAGATTCTAAGGCCAGAAGACAATGGAAGTACATTTACATCTAAGGTAAACAAAGGGATTAAGCCACACTAAGGGAAAAAGCAAATTGACCAAAGAATGAGAAAGACAACATAGCATCTACACACCAGAAATGGAGAGGAATTTTGTCTGGGTTTACATTACAAAGAATACATTTCAAAGGTTAACTGGACTATAAAAAGAAGGTTCGTCCAGTATGGACTGGGCAGTTTAGACTTTGAATGCCCCAAAAACAACTATGTAGGTGAAACCAGACAATCACTATGCTCGCGAATGACCTCACACAGGAAAATTACAAAAGACAAAAACACCCTATCATCTGTGGGTGAACACTTCACAAAGTGCTCACTGTCTATCTGAACTATCAGTTCTCATCCTCAGAAAACCTGCACAACATTTTCAAAAGGAGAGCCTTGGAGCTTAAATTCATAACTCTGCTAAAAATCCTGGACTGAACAGAGACACTGGATTTATGGTTTATTACAACAATCTGTAACCCACTGACCCCCCCTTTTTATCCTATAACTGCAGAGGGCTTAATGGGCTACTCTGCCTTGAATGGTCCCTTAGAATATATGCTAACTATTTATATTAAGCAATCTGTTCTGTTTGTCATTTGTCTGTGACGCTCAAAGAACCTTTCCCAGACCTGAAGAAGGGTGCAGTGTAAGCTTGAAAGCTTTTCTTTCTCACCAACAGAAGTTGGTCCAATAAAAGATATTGCCTCACCTACCTTGTTTCTGGGGGAAAGGTTTCTTTAGCTTCCAGAGTTGGCTTTGCCTTTGGAATATATTGCTTTTACTTTCCTGAGCCCACATGGCGTGGAAAGCAAATAATCTCTATCATGGACATTTCTTTTTGATCCATTTTTGTAGATACGTTCTGTAGATGATACTTTACAGAGCACATTCCTGTTGTATTAAACACAGCGGATCATGCAGGAACCTGGACTGATAAGAAAGGACTGCATAGAAAGAAGATGAAGATCACATACATATAGTTTTATTCAATAGGAAAGCTCTTGTGTTTTATCATGAATTCGTGGCGTGAGGACTAAAGAAGCAGAAAGGCATGCTAACAGTGAGAAAAAGGAAAGCTTTCTTTCTCTGAGATTCTCAGGTCTGATCTCCTCCTAGATGGCCATGTGCCTCCAGACTAAAGTGGTTCATCAGTTTCAAAGAGCTGCTAGCTACAATATTAGTGTTTTTCTCTCACAGGGACAAGAATCTTGAAAAAATTGACTGTCCAAGGTTTTTTTCTGTATACATATCAGAAATGTGGAAGTTATGAACACCTGGAAAGAGAGAAGAAACATCAGAATCTAAATTAATCATTTCAGCTCAGAATATCTCTCTCACAATCTCCCTTTCAGAAATATGCACAAATGGATCAAAATGGAGAAATGAACCCAAAATATTAATTCTGAAGGAAAAATTGTAACTGTGGTTATTCCATCTTGCACCTTGATATTGAATGGGATCTTAATCAGAACCCCCTTTTCACACCTGCAGTGTTGCAGATGAGGTCATTTAGACATAAATTTAGACATAAATGATCGTGCCCTCAGACCAGGTACTAGGCTATTAAGATGACATACTTTGCACTTGCATATAATTCTGGATTCAACTTGTACTCTTAAATTGTAAACACACAGACTCCCAGTTTTTAAAAATCTGATACTTGCAATTAGAGCTGGTGGGAAAATGGGGGAAGGAGGGTGTCAGAAAATTTTCAACCTTCCCTCATAGGTCATGTTTTCTAGATCTTTAATAATTTTTTGTTGCTCTTCTTTGGACTTTCTCCAATTTGTCCATATATTTCTGTTACATTGTTGACTCATATTTAACTTTTGATCCACTATGACTCCGAGATCCCTTTCCACAGTACTCCTTCCTAGGCACTCATTTCTCATTTTGTATACGTTCAACTGATTGTTCCTTCCTAAGTGGAGTAGTTTGCATTTGTCCTTATTGAATTTTAGCCTATTTACTTCATACCATTTCTCCAGTTTGTCCAGATCATTTTGAATTTTAATTCTATCCTCCAAAATACTTGCAACCCTTTCAGCCAATCCCCAGTAAATTTATAAAACAGATTATTTTAGACCGATAATAACTGGGAATCCAGGCAGGAGTAAAGTCACTGGGTCACAGGCCCTTATATGATAGAATATTGAAAATTTTTGACAAAATCAAAATTTTCCTGTGTAAAGTTCTGATTTTGCAGAAATTGCATTTTCAGTTGGAAAATCATGCAGTCTATCATTATATTCAGGGAAACTTGATTGAGAATCTACCAGACAATCACCAGAGACTCCATCATGTGTCTGTGCCAAGTGTCCAAGGTTTTTCATGTATGTTGAAACATGGAGATAATGCGCGTCACCTTTCCGTACAATATTCCTCTGTGGGTCTAGTCAGATAGGATCTGAGGAATAATTTCTGCACCATTTTATGGGAGCCAAAATGAGAATAGAAAACTTCCATCCTGTGTTCCCCATATGGCTTTTAAGTGCTGTCTACCACATGACATCATCTAACTGGCCTCAGACCTGGCTTTTTTTTTTTTTCCCCCCCAGAACAGAAGCCTTAATGAGTTAAGCTGGTGAATTCAGACATTTATTCAGGAACACGGAGTCATCTTCAGGGTTCATGATTCATTACAAATACTTAATTGCAGAACTCTTTTCTGTATTTTTATTTTGGTGGGAAGCCTGCAATTACGGTTAGTGCTTTGTTACTTATTCTGCGACATGTGGTAACGCTACAGAGAATAAAGATCAGGAAACACATGGAGCTGAGAGGCAGGACCAATCGTTTGCTCTTTGCCAACTGGGCTGCATTCATATATGTTTCTGGCAGCTAGCTGCGTGACACCTCAGGTTCCCTCCCTTGTCTGTCCAAGAGTAACACAGATTTTTTTTCCCTCCAAAGGAAAAATGAAATCATAACATTTACCTCCTCCCCTCCACCCCACAAAAAAGCCATTTCCCTTATTCCAAGGCATCTGAAGAAGATAAAGTGGCAAGTTTAAGAACTGGTGTTCATAATTCAGAATTGCTGCAGTCCATATTATTAATGGATGTTTTGACACATCAATTACTCACTTCGTGTAGTTGAAGTAAAATGACATGAACGTATTTTGTTTTCTTTAAAAAGTGGTGAGCTTTAGAACACTTCAAGTAAAACAGTGTTTCTATAGCCAATTTGTAATACTTTTATTTGCCCAATACAGCAAACTTGGTTGAGTTGTTTCTACACAACAGCTGTTATCAGAACACAGCCATGTGCCAACCAAGTTTGTGCATCCACATATAGTACACTGCCTAACAGTATAATGCATTCTGGGAAAATCTAGGTGGCCCTTTCATAAGCAGTGGAGGTGCATAAAGAGCTGCATCAGCAGCCTGTATAGCAATTCATAGGTTCATAGATCCCAAGGCCAAAAGGGGCCACTGTGATCATCTAGTCTGAACTCATGTACAACATAGGCCATAGAGCGTCCCCACAATAATTCCTACTCCATATTTTTTTAGAAAAACATCCAATCTTGATTTTAAAATGGTCAGTGATGGAGAATCCACCACAACCCTTGGTAAGTTGCTGCAATGGTTAATGACTCTCATTGGTCAAAATGTATACCTTATTTCCAACTTGTCTAACTTCAACTTTCAGGATTGTGTTATATCTTTCTCTGCTAGATTGAAAATCTAGAATAATATAAAATTAACATGGCACACATTAAATGGTGCCCATTGTTAAATACTTATCCCTGAAACCCCCTTCCCCGCTGGGCAGCATCCTCCAGTCCCAACACCCTGCCACGGGGCAGAAGCTCTGAGCTCCTCGCCCTGGTTGGGTAGGCAGAGAATGGGGGGAGAGCATAGGGAGCTCTGCGAGCCACACTTTAACTGTAAAAGAGCCGCATGCGGTTCATGAGCCACAGTTTGGCCACCCCTGTCATAGGCAATAATCAAGTCACCCCTTAATCTTCTCTTTGTTAAAATAGATTGAGCTCTTTGAGTCTATCATGATAAGGCAGGTTTTCTAATCTTTTAATCATTCTCATGGCTTCTTTCTGAACCTTCTCCTATTTATCAACCCTCCTTCTGAATTGTGGGCATCCAGAACTGGACACAGTATTCCAGCAGCAGTTACACCAGTGCCAAATACAGAGGTAAAATAACCTCTCTATCCTACTTGAGATTCCCGTTTATGAATCCAAGGATTGCAATTAGCTCTTTTGGCCACAGCATCTCACTGGGAGCTCATGTTCAGCTGATTATCCACCACAACTCCCAATTCTTTTTCAGAATCACTTCTTCCCATAATAGAGTCCCATATCCTGTAAGTATGGCCTGCTTCTTTGTTCCTAGATGTATATATTTGCATATTGCCATATTAACATGCATATTTGCTTGTGCCCAGATTCCCAAATAATCCAGATGGTTCTGTATTAGTGTTCTGTCCTCATCATTATTTATCACTCCTCCAATTTTTGTCTCATCTGCAAATTTTATCACTGATAATTTTATGTTTTCTTCCAGGTCATTGATAAAAATGCTAAATAACATCCCTATGGGACCCCATTAGAAACACGTCCATTCAATGATGATTCCCTGTTTACAATTGCATTTTGAGACCTATGAATTACCCAACTTTTAATCCATTTAATGTGTGCCATGTTAATTTTATATCTTTCTAGGTTTGCAATCAAAATGTCATGTGATAGAAGGTCAAGTGCCTTTCAGAAGACTAAGCATATTACATCAACAGTATCACCTTTATCAAACAAATCTGTAATCTCATCAAAGAAAGATATCAAGTTAGTTTGACAGGCTCTATTTTCCATAAACCCCTGTTGATTGACATTAATTATATTACCCTCCTGTGACAAAGCTCTTTCTCTACCTCTGTGGGTCCAGCACCTCTTTCTAGTGGTAGATCAGGGAACTGCTTCACCCTTTAGTGTTCTTCCACCCTCTAGTGGTGGGGTGGAAGGTAATAGAGCCTCTCTAAGATGGCCACTCCCTGCTGGCTCCCCTCCTGTCTCTGGTTCTCACAGGCCCTTCCCTCTTCGCTGGGGCACTTGCCTCTCCAGTAAATGGCCAGTAGAGGTGGGGGAGGCCTGGTCCCACCATCGACTCCAGGCCCCAACCCAGGGACCTTACAAGTAGCAGTCTCACACTGTGGCTTCAGGAAAGTTGCTAGCTTCCCTGGGTTACTTCCCTGTGCCCTTTGACTTAATGTCCGTACCCTGCTCGGACAGGGGCCCTTCGTGGCCTCCTTGGCAGGGAAGGCTCTTGCTCCCTGACAGCTCCACTGTGCATGGTAGTGCCCAAACCAAATGTCCAGTTCAATCTTTCCCTTCTGGCAGGGTCTCTTCCCTTAGCCTCCAGGCCTGGGAAAGATCCTTTGCCTTCGTTGGGCAGAGTTTTTCTTTTCCCCCATCTCAGTATTTGCAGGGTTCTTTCCTGCCAGGTTCTGCTCCTTCTCCTAAGCGCTCCTGGCTCTTGACAGTATCTTGCCTGCTCACACACTCTGGTAGCTCTCCTCATTCTCACAACTCCAGCCACACCCTTTCTCTGGAGGGGGGGCTTTTAACAAGTCCTAGGTGGGGCCTTGATTGGTTCCAGGTATGTTAATTAACTTGGAGTAACCCCTGCTCAGCTACCAGCGGAAAAGGGACTTGCTGAGCCTGGGCTGATATATTGGCCTTCTAGCATTTTCCAGTAGCCATCCTGTCTGACCCTGTCACACCTCCTTTAATTCTTTATTACTGTAGTCCTGTATCAGCCACTCCACTGAATGAACTTCAGCACACAGAGCTCTTCCAACGTATTGTAATGATTAGTGTAGATTGTACCTCGCCAGTAGGTGGTGCTTTGTCTTTTTCTTGTTAACTTGTCTTATTTTGATATTATTTTGTTGTGATATCAAGTGGGGTGAAGACATGAGAGAGGCGGGCTGTAGGAAGTTTTGACTCCTGCCTGTGTATGCTGGAGCTGGTAATTACAGAGTTTCAATAAAATCTCTGTGATTGAATAAGTGAATATTACAACGGATGGCAACAACTTCAAAGGGGCAAAAGCTCTTCTACCTGAGAAAAATGATGAGATGAGACTGGAATCTGTGAATACTTGACAAACTCTGAGCTGCTGCTCTCTGTGACTGAGTGGACTGATGCGGAAACAGCACAGTACCTAGCAGTGTTTTTGGGTGGTGAATGCCTTTTGGACTCAGGAATGCCCTAGGGCAGTGTTTCTCAATTGGTGTTCCGCGGAACCCCAGGGTTCCGCGGGAACACTGTTAGGGTTCCGCGAGCAGCTGTTCTCCGCGCCGCCGAGAGCAGCTGTTCTCCGCGCCGCTGAAAAAGGGGAGATGTCTCAGATTTTCCGGCGGAGGGTATCCAGTGTAAGTGTAATTTAAGTAAGAAATGCTGACCTTTGCTTATTTCGACATTTGAAGACTGTTAAGAGTTTGGGGGGTTCCGCAATTATTTATGGAGTTCAAAAGGGTTCCGTGGCCAAATTTAATTGAGAAACACTGCCCTAGGGACAGTTCAGAGGGTAGTGAATGATGTAACCTAAGTTTTGAGAACTGAAGACATCCTCGTGTGCTTTTGTGACTTCATTTGTTTCCATAAAACATGGGTGGAACATTTGGTAGGAGTGGAAAGAATTCTAGAGCTTTTTAAGGAGTCAGGATTTAAATTTGCAGGAAACAAATGTCAGTTTGCAAAGAGCTGCACCACCTTCCTAGGACGTATAGTTTGTGAGGGTGGATTTGAAATCCAACCCATGAAATTGAACTTTATAAAGGACTGGAAAGCTCCTACAAATCTGGAGGGGGTGCAGCAGTTTGTAGGCCTCTGTGGATTCTACAGGAGAATTGTATAAAATTTCATAGAGCGGGCAGCACCATTATACCAGCCAACTAAGAGCAACTTTGTCTGGACAGAACACCAAAAAGCATTTAAGTCACTGAAAGAAAGACTTCTAAATCATGCCGTGTTTAAATTCCCAGGTCCATCTTGTCCACTTATAGAAAACTGTGATGCCTCAAAGGCTGCTGTCAGATTTGTGCTGGAACAAATTGATAAGCTTGGTAGGCACAAACTGGTGGCTTTTGAGGGTTGCAAATTAAATGAGAGAGAAACCAAGTATTTGTCTACAGAAATGAAGTGTATGGCTATTATGGAGGCCTCAAGGTACAGAATTCACAGTGTACTTAGACCACAGTGCCCTGCAGTGGTTCCTTACAAAGCACAACCCAGAAGGACTCCTGTGGAGATTAATTCACCAAGTTTCTGAATATGCATTCACCATAAACCTGGAAAGAAAAATATGGACGCAGATGTTCTCTGCTGGGGGAGGATAGTGAGAATAGATTCAGACTGGTCTTGTGACATCATTTGGCCAGAACAGTCAAAGAGTTCTGAGTTATTTCTGGTGCACCAACTGACCTCCCGAAGGAGAACTAGACTGGGGAGGTTCAGCATAGTTCAGGAACAACTATTTATTGACCCAACTGAGGTGTATTGAAAACTGTGTTCAACTTGTGATCTATCACTTTAAATTCTCAAGAGTTTTTCTGGTCCTACTTGCAGTCAGGGAGCTCTGTAGAGAAGTGTGTGATCAGAAACCATTGCAGACAGACAGCCTAGGGTAAAGTGGGATGAGTTGTGCCTCTCCGTTTTATGGAGCAGCCTGATTTATCTCTTTCTGCTTCTGGGCTCCCGTGTGTTATCATTCTGAATTCTAAGAAATAAAATGGTGTTATGTTGAAATCTTCCAACAAGAGTATTTTATGTTTTATCTAACTTCTTTGTTTGAACACCATGAAATATAATACCAGCATGCTGGTGCAGGGGAGACAGGAGCATTGTCTTGTTAGTAATCTTACAGAGAATAGTACTGGAGTGGCTTCATAGTAACAAAGCAGCAGGCCACCTAAGGTATGAAAAGATGCTGAGATGGATATCCTACAGGTTTTTTTGGCTGGGCATGACTGTGGGTGTTAAGGACTGGGTACTCTTCTGGCTTACCTGTCAGGAAAGGAAAGTGTTGACAAAGAGAGGCAGAACTCCTTGAAGTGGTGCTGTATCATTATCTTAGTGCTAAGTTGTTGTCTTGGTTTATGTTATGTTGTTGTATTTGATGGAGCAGGGACTGGAAGAAGTAAAGTCCTGCCTCAGTGTGCTGTAGGTGTTAGTTACAGTGTCCCAATAAATCCTTTGATTTGCATAAGTGAATATTACAGTATTTCAATCATGGCCTATAAGAAACCCCTGCTACTCTGATTTAGACACCCTACAGCTTTACTGATATGTTTCAATCTGAACCCATAGTACTCCCAACTATCCCAGTCCTGGGTCCCCCACAGTTTTGCTGCAGCACTCCAACCATGGCTACCCACACAGTTGTTAGCTAGCATATATGTTAGTGTAATGTAATATGTATTACACACACCAAATTAATGTTGATGAGCATTACTATTGTATTCATTATATAATATATGAAAGTGGGATAGTTCTTTTAACTGACTTGTATTATGCTTTCCCCAGAATGCTGTTCTGCTAATACTAAGGTATATCTCCCATAACACTTTTCAAAGCTGAACTCAGCTCTTGGCACAGGCAAACAAAAAACTGGTCAGAGATAGGATACTTTACCAGGACAGGTAAGGGAGACCTTTCGTGGCCCCTTCAGGCTTGGAATGAGATATCCACACACAAAAAATTGGAAAGGAACAGGTTGATATAGAAAAACATGACAAAAAGCTGATTTGTGGGTTAAGTCGTGGGTGACGTATAAAATGTGCTCTTACTTGTAAACAACCATCTATATATACAGATAGTTTTGAATCCGTATTTTTGGAGCAAAATTGAATGCTCACGAGACTGCTCTCAAGACTGGATTGCTATAGTATTAATTATTTCCTTTCTATATTGTACCATTTTGTCTTTAACTAATAAAATTGACTCACATGAATTATTTGCTCTCTTGAATAATGTCAATGTAACCCAGGTTAATGGGGTAATGAAAAAGGGGCCAAAACTTCTTTCCGGGTAGAGGAGAGGTCGGGAAGACTGCAGTGTGTTCCTTTTGCCAGTAAAGGAGATGTGTGTTGACCCTTGTGATTGGGCAAACCCTGGGAGATAGAAGGTTGACTAAGCCAATAAGAGGGGGGATCAGAAGAAGACAGCTCTGCCTGAGGGAATCATGGAGTCATAAGACTGGAAAGGACCTTGAGAAGTCTTCACTCCAGTCCCCTGAACTCAAGGCAGGACTAAGTAGTATCTAGACCATCCCTGACAGGTGTTTGTCTAACCTGCTCTTAAAAATCTCCAATGACGGAGGTTTCACAACCTCCCTAAGCAATTTATTCCAGTGCTTAACCACCCTGACTGGAAGTTTTTCCTAATGTCCAACCTAAATCGTCCTTGCTGCAATTTAAGCCCATTGCTTCTTGTCCTGTCCTCAGAGGTTAAGGACAACAATTTTTCTCCCTCATCCTTGTAACAACCTTTTATGTACTTGAAAACTGTTATCATGTCACCCCCTCAGTCTTCTCTTCTCAGGACTAAGCAAACCCAATTTTTTCAATTTCTCTCACAGGTCATGTTTTCTAGACTTTTAATCATTTTTGTTGCTCTTCTCTGGATTTTCTCCAGTTTGTCCGCATCTTTCCAGAAATGTGGCGCCCAGAACTGGACACAGTACTTCAGTTGAGACCTAATCAGCATAGAGTAGAGCAGAAAAATTACTTCCTGTGTCTTGCTTACAACATTCCTGCTAATACAGCCCTGAATTATGTTTGGTTTTTTTGCAGAAGTGTTACACTGTAGGCTCATATTTAATTTGTGATCCCCTATGACCCCCCAGACCCCTTTCTGCGGTACTTGTTCCTAGGCAGTCATTTCCCATTTTGCATGTGTGCACCTGATTGTTCCTTCCTAAGTGGAGTATTTTGCATTTCTTTATTGAATTTCATCCTCTTTACTTTAGACCATTTCTCCAGTTTGTCCAGATCATTTTGAATTTTAATCATATCCTCCAAAGCACTAGCAACCCCTCCCAGCTTGGTTTCGTCCGCAAACTTTATGAGTGTACTCTCTATGCTATTATCCAAATCAATGGTTCTCAACCCATGGCCCATGGGCTGCTTATGGCCCAATCAGCACACAGCTGCAGCCCATGTGACAGCCTCAGGGCCATACAGGCAGTATATATTGCATGGATGAGGCCCACATAACACATAGAGAGCTGCATATGCAAGTCTTCACAATGGAGAGACTGGGTGCAGTATTTTGCATGCATTGGCTGGAAACTGATTTTCGGAATGCAAAACATGAAAATGCCAGAGACTGGCTGGTTATTGGACTAACAGATAAAAATTTTTCACAGCAGCTGCAACTGAAGAGAGATTTAACCTTAGCCACATCTAAACAAATAGCTAAGTAATCAGAATTAGTCAGACAAGGAACAAAAGGCAGGAACAACTTGAAAAACCTGAAACTAGCTTAGAAACTGTAAACAGACACTTGAGTACTAAAAGTCATTATCATAAAACCCTTGAGACATGGAGAAAGAACTCTCAGGCTAAGAGGGACAAATTCCAGCCTACATGCACAAGGTGGGGAAAATTTCATATTGTAAGAGCTGATTCATGTCCAGCCAGAGGTGTGGTGTGATAAATGCATGAAATATGGACATTTTGAAGCTCTTTGCTGCACCAAAGCAGTCAGGGAGTTGACTCAAATTAGTGACAATCAAGAGCCATTATTTCTGGGATCTATCACTTATGATTACATAGAGCCTGCCTGGAGCGTGAAAGTGAATATTCAGGATAAGACTATTGTCTTTAAAACTGGCTCAGGAGCTGAGGTCACAGTCATCTCAGAAGGAATTTACAATCACCTGCAACCCCTCCCAGAGCTGAAGGTCCCTGACACAGAACTGACTAGCCCTAGAGGTATTCTGAACTGTGTGGGCCTGTCAGGTCAGGGTATGTGAAGCTGTAGTTTTCCTTACTGTCCCCTGGCATGGAGTGATAGGGGTTAAGATGTGGACCTTGATGCCATGTGGTATGTTGGGAAATATAGGGAGCTTACAAAATCAGACATGAAAATACAAACATGTCACAGCACACTATTGCTTGCTTTCTCATTTTTATCATATAATTATAAAATAAATCAACTGGAATATAAATACTGCACTTACATTTCAGTGTATATAGAGCAGGATGAACAAGTCGTTGTCTCGATGAAATTTTAGTTTGTATTGACTTCGCTAGTGCTTTTCGTGTAACCTGTTGTAAAACTAGGCAAATGTCTAGATGAGTTGATGTACCCCTGGAAGACCTCTGCTACCCCCAGGGGTTCACGTACCGCTGGTTGAGAACCACTGACCTAGCTGAACAGTATTCCCTCAACCTCTTCTTTCTCCTCCTCCTCCGCAGGGTCAGGCATTCTGCAGGTGTGGAGGGGGCACCCCTCAAGGCAGAAATGGCCGATAAAAACAGGGATTGGATTGTACCATTGGATTTAGAGTCATGACAGAAAGGAACAAATACGTTTTAAAACTCCCTTCCTTTCTTCCGATACAAACTTTTAATAAGAAACACTCATTGGCACCTCAGCTTTGGAGCGCCCTCTACAGAGCACTGCCTGCTGCTGCAGCCATGGTGCATATGCGGGGGAAGGAATTTTGGTTGCATGAAACACTAAAATTTTGTTCCCTATTCCATGGATACAAATATAGGTCAATGGGCTGCATGCCATCTTTAAATTTAAGCATTCACATTTAATGCATGCACACACTTACCTGAGGTCCCTTCCCCTTCACCGGGCACATCCTTGCACAGTTGGCAGGAGTGGCTATATTGTGGCGGAGTCTTGAACTGTGTTCCACTGCCGTGTCTCCTCCCTCCTCCTCCTTGCTGTTCAGAACAGAAAGCTCTGTCTCAGGCTTCCCTGCGGTATCCACAGGTGTCTGCAGGGAGCTGGCATGGTCAATCGGGCAGTTGCACATAACAAGAGAAAGCTGCTAGGTATGCTTGTGAAGCTGGGCAATCAGGAAAAAGCATTTCAAAACTACACAGGGGAGGATTTAAAGAGGGAGAGAAGTGGTTTCCAGTCTCCATGACCCCTGGGCAGTGGTGTTTACAATTGTGACCAGAGCAGTCACTGCCGCTGGGAATGGAGCATTGTGGGACAGATGCAGGAGGACTGTTAGAGTCAACACAGGTCATGCAGTGTCCACATTTGCATTGCATTGACCTCATGTGAAACACTACACCCCCCACGGTCAACTTTATAGTGTAATTGTGTATTGTTTAATGCAAAGTATGTCGGGTAAGATGTTTTTGGAATGCTCATGACGTTAGTGTTATAGTCATATGTTTGTTTCAATGTCGTGTATGGTTAAGAGACCTTGCTATGTGATAACCCCAAAGATGTGTCTCATGGCTTAAAACATATCCCAGCAAGACTCTCTGAGCAGAGGGCCATTTCGCACCTCATTAAGGCTTGTATAAAACAAACCCAGCTCCGCATTCCAGGAACAAAGGACTGGCTTAGATATCAACAAAGGAATCAACAAAGGACCTCACCTGACTCAAGACATGGAGGGAACCGTAAAGGGACATTGTTTGTCACTTGACCCTGAAGTGGGGAGGGGGGGGAATGTGAAGCCCCAGAGGGGAGAAGGAACATTTTAGAAAAGGGAGACATATTGCCATTCTCTCTCTGTCTTCCACCTGTATCTACAAACACTACCAAACAACTGAAGTGCTGACTCAGGGGGAGAGCCTGGCTGGAAGGGAATCCGGTCAGCTTGTGGTAAGAATCATCTGGCTAGAGGCACTCACTCATTGAGTTGGGGCACAGCTTTCTTGCTTGTGGCTGTGTGTGAGCTACCCAGGAGTGGAAGTTCACACAGCAAAGCAGAGTAATACGGGCTTCAGCAGTGGGGGATTAGGATGACACAGCATTTCACCAGTCCAAATTGCACTAGGGGAACATCACAATTCAGTAGGTCAACCATGGCTCTGCACTATTCATGGAGGTAGTTTTTACTGCATCACCATTATGGAGCACTTAGATTGGCCAGAGACATCTGAGTGTAGACACATGCACAAATAGGTTGATGTAAGGCAACTTATGTCACCTAACGTTGTAGTAGGCCAGGCCTAAATCCTATTTTCAAATGTGACTCGTGCACTTAAAAGCCTAAATTCCAGTGCGATGTAGGCTCCAAAGTACTGGAGGCCTGGTCTATACTAAAACTTAGTTCGACCTAGCTATATCACTCAGTGGTCTTTCACACCACTGAGAGACATAGTTAAGCTGACCGAAGTCCCGGTCTAGACATCACTAGGTCAACAGAAGACTTCTGTCAACCTAGCTACCACCTCTCGAGGGGATGGATTAACTAAAGCAGTGGAAGGTGTGTGGGGAGGGACGCACAATTGCAAGATTTATGTGGTGGTTTGCTATGCTTCTACATTTTTTACAGGTGTTAATGGTTACAGTAGAATATAAACTACAAAACTCTCTCATATCCTGGAGTTTATGTTTCTTTTCTTTTATTGAATTAAAGGAGGAGCTACTCATGTTGACCAGATTTCCTACTTCTACAATGTCTAATTACCTGGTTAACAAACCTCTCCCTGAACATGCCCACTTCTATATTTATTGAAAGGCTTTTCTGTGGTGCTCACTCAATGTAGAGCCCGAGTGCCTCACAAATATGAATGAATGCATCTTCACAATGCCTACCCATGAGATAGATTTTATATTATCTCCATTTTATAGATATGGAACTGAGCCACAGAGGGTTAAGAACAACATTTGCAAAAGTATCCATTAATATAATGTGCCCAACTTAGGCCGGATATTCAGAACGACTAAGCTTGCACAATCCATTGATTTCAATTGTTACAGACTGGTTCAGAGGAAAAACACACTGTGCTCTTTCATGGAGACTAGACTTTTCTTTTTCTTCATTAATCTTAAATAAAAGGAGGGAAGTGCTGGGCGGGAGGAGAGCTCACTGGGGCTGATTCTCCACTACCGTGCATCTTGTGTGGCTGTTTACAGTTGTTCAGAGTGAGTGTATAGTGCTAACAAATTTAATTCTCCACTCTTACACCCACTTTGCATGAGTACATGGCAACACAAGATGGAAGTAACATCCTTTGTAACGTCATTTAATTGGAATTACACTGGTGTAAAACAGGAGCAATGAAAAAGAGACTCAGGCCCAGTTGATTTAACAGTCAGATGGCAAATGGGGAAGCAGTTTAGACCACCAGGATACATAGGAAGAGAGAGTGAAGAAGGAGTAGCTTACTTATGTATAATAAATACACACATTATATATATAAAGATACTAACATCACCACAGGTTTCCTTGTGAATTATATAGCTTTCTCATACTCCTTGTCTGGTTTGTCTGTTTGGACTCTAAACTCTTTGGGGCAATTTCTGTATGTGTCTACAATTCCTAGCACATTTTGGATGCCAATAAACAGCTATAATAAAATATATGCCAGTGGAATTGTAAATGTGTCAATGGTTAGTTTTCATCATCACAAAAGGTTAACAGTGGGATAACACAAGGAAACACACTGTGTAATATATTTATTAATGATCTACAAAGGGAAGGTGAGTGGCAAGGGAGCAAAATTTGCAGATGGCACCAAATTATTTGGCATAGGGCATGTCTACACTACAAAATTAAGTCAACCTAACTTATGTCAGCATACCATGGCATCCAACATCTTTACAGATGAAAGGAGATGTGACAAAGTCAGTTTGTCAGTGGTGCTTAGCAATAGTATGGGAAAAGAGCACAATGCATGACCAGCAAATCTTCCCACGGTGGCTACAGGTCCACTTGCCAGATTGAAGTTGAAGCACATTCTGCTTCCTGGCTCACCTGCTGGCCTCATTCTGGGTTCTCTGATGGTTCTCCACAGTGACTGCACCAATCTTAACCCAGCTTCTTCAAACTGAACAATTGTGGGAAGGAATTTCCCAGTTGTCAGTGGGAATGCTGAATTTCTTGAGGCCTTGCTTGACCTTAGAATCATATAATCCTAGAAGATTAGGGTTGGAAGGGACCTCAGGAGGTCATCTATGCCAACCCTCTGCTCAAAGCAGGACCAATCCCAACTAAATCGTCCCAGCCAGGGCTTTGTCAAGCCTCACCTTAAAAACCTCTAAGGATGGAGATTCCACCACCTTCCTAGGTAACCCATTCCAGTGCTTCACCACCCTCCTAGTAACAAAGTTTTTTCTAATATCCAACGTAGACCTCCCCCACTGCAACTTGAGACCATTGTTCCTAGCTCTGTCATCTACTACCACTGAGAACAGCCTCGCTCCATCCTCCCTAGAACCCCCTTTCAGATAGTTAAAGGTTGCTATCATATCCCCCCTCATTCTTCTCTTCTGCAGATTAAACAAGCCTAGTTCCCTCAGCCTCTCCTCATAAATCATGTGCTCCAGCCCCCTAATCATTTTTGTTGCCCTCCATTGGACTCTCTCCAATTTGTCCACGTCCTTTCTGTAGTGGGGGGCCCAAAACTGGACACACTACTCCAAATGTGGCTTCACCAGTGCCAAATAAAGGGGAATAATCACTTCCCTCAATCTGCTGTCAGTACTCCTACTAATGCAGCACAATATGCCGTTAGCCTTCTTGGCAATAAGGGCACACTGTTGACTCATATCCAACTTCTTGTCCACTGTAACCCCCAGGTCCTTTTCTGTAGAACTGCTGCTTAGCTTGTCGGTCTCCAGTCTGTAGCAGTGCATGGGAATCTTCCGTCCTAAGTGCAGGACTCTGCACTTGTCCATGCTGAACTTCATCAGCTTTCTTTTGGCCCAATCCTCCAATTTGTCTAGGTCACTCTGTATCCTATCCCTGCCCTCTAGCATATCTACCACTCCGTCCAACTTAGTGTCATCTGCAAACTTGCTGAGGGTGCAATCCACTGCATCCTCCAGATCATTAATGAAGATGTTGAACAAAACCAGCCCCAGCACCAACCCCTGGGGCTCTCCGCTTGTTACCGGCTGCCAGCTAGACATTGAGTCATTGATCACTACCCGTTGAGCCCGATGATCTAGCCAGCTTTCCATCCATCTTATAGTCCATTCATCCAACACATACTTTAACTTGCTGATAAGAATACTGTGGGAGACTATATCAAAAGCTTTGCTAAAGTCAAGGTATATCATGTCCACCGCTTTTCCCACATCCGCAGAGCCAGTCCTCTCATCACAGAAGGCAATCAGCAAACCTTGTTGCTGTATCAGAGCTTTGGCCTTCCTCTGTGTCATGGGCGGTTCTTAAATTGGCTATAGAGCTGAGCCTTCGGCAGACGATTTTGAGGCATGTGCTCCATGTGTCCCAGCCAGCGAAGCCTGCCATTGTCCAACATAGTCTGCATAGACTGTAGGCCGGCTCTCTCAAGGATCTCATTACTAGAGATCCATTAGTCCCAAGTAACTCCAATGATTTTTCTAAGACAGTGGAAGTGGAAACTGTTCAATCTCTGCTTCTTCTTGAAGTACATAACCCAGCTTTCACAACAGTAAAGGAGGGTGCCAAAGACACAAGCCTGATAAACAAACATCTTTGTGTTCAGGGTTAGAAAGTTGTTCCAAACACGTGAGGTAAGTTTGCCAAAGGTAACAGAAGTTTTGCTGATTCTAGCATCAAGTTCCCTATCAAGATTAAGTGAGCTGGTGAGAATTGAGCCGAGATAGTAGAAGAGATTCACGTTGTCCAGAGCTTTATTATTGATATCGATTTTAGGTGAAATGTTGGTACCTTGTGACATGACAACTTTTCTTGATATGGATTATCATGCCAAACTTGGTGCATGCATCAGAAAACGTGTTCATCATGACCTGCAGTTCATCAAGTGAATTAGAGATGAATGCAGCAGCATCTGCAAAAAGCAGATCCCGAATAGTGACCTGGGTGACATGCCTTCTGCTCTGGAGTTGTCAGATGGTAAACAAGCTGCCGGGCATCCTCAATTCAGTTAATACGTCAGATTGATCATTTCCAAAGACATACTTAAGAAGAATAAAGAAGAAGATGCCAATGCTAAAATGCAGTCTTGCTTCATACTAGTATCAATACTAAACTTGGATGATACAATACTAAACTTTCCTTTTCATACTGGATGGTTTCCTTCAGTTTCCTAATGGAACTCCCTGAATAGGGAAAGCACCTTTTGTGGGCAGCCAGTTTTCAACAGGATCTTATAGATGTCATTCCTACTAACCGTGTCAAAGGTCTTTTGTAGGTGAACAAATGCCTGTTGTTCATGTCTTTTTTCTTGTAACAAGAACCATGTGAAGGACATGTTAGTCATGGAGCATCCAGTTCTGAATCCACACTGACTTTCAAGGTAGACTTTCTCAGCAAGGACTTGGAGTCTTTTCAACAGGACCCTTGCAAGCACATTGCTGACCATGCTAAGCAAAGATATCCCTCGATAGTTGTTGCAATCTGCTCTGTCCCCTTTATTTTTATATAGAGTAATTATCTTTGCATCTTTAAGATCCTGGGGTATATGGATTTCTTCCCAACCGGCACAGAGAAGTGCACAGATGCCACAGTAAACACATTGCTTGTGCATTTCTATACTTTGCTCCTTGTGTTGGCAGTGCACCTCCTCACCAGGAGCGCTTGCATGGATTGAACTGTCAGTGTGGGGCATCTAAAAGCCAGCAACAGTTGATGTAAGCAACGCAGTGTCTATGTTGACACAGCATCGACAATGACTCTACACCATTCATGGAGGTGGAGTTATTCAGTCAGTGTAGCAGGCAAGTTATGTTGGTGGGAGTAAAATTTTAATGTAGACTCTTACAGAGTTAGGTTGATGCAAAGCAGCTTACATTGATCTAACTTTTGTAGTACAGACCAGGACTTCATCAAGGCCACAAAAGACTGCGAGGAACTTTAGAGATGGCCTAATCAAGCTAGGTGATGGGACAACATGATGACAGATGAACTTCAATGTTAATAACTGCACAATAATGTACGTTGGAGGGGAAAACTGAATTTACGGGGTTCTAAATTACCGTTATCAATTCAGGAAAGACATAACTTTGGACAGCTCAGTTGAAGATTTTGCCTCAATGTGAAGCTGCAGTTAAAAAAGCAAACAAGAGGTTAGGTTATATAAAGAATGGGATGGAGAATAATATGGAAAAATTATAATGCTATTATTTAAATTGATGGTACAGCCTTGTCTAGAATAATATTTGCAGTATTGGTTATCCCCTCTCAAACAGGATATTTTAGAATTAGAAGGGGTTCAGAAAAGGGTGACTAGAATAAGGGGCATGGAAAAATTCTCATATGAAGAGAAATTTTAAAAATAGGAATTTTTTACTATAGAAAGGAGATGAATAAGAAGAATATGATAAAATATGTAAACTAATGAATGCTATAGAGAAGGTAAACCGGGAACTTCTGTTGTACCTGTCTCATAACACAAGAACAAGAAGTCATTCAATGAAATTAAAAGGTGAAAAATTTAAAACTGAGAAGAGGAAATACTTTTTCACACAATGCATAATTAGTCTGTGGAACACATTCCTACAGGGAGTCATTGAGCCCAAGAATTTAAGAACATTCAAAGAGGGATTGGACGTTTATACAGATAACAAGAATATCCAGAGTTATAATACTGAATGCTAAAAAATGTATTGGAAGGGATATTAAATCTCATGCTTCAGGAATAAGGCAATCCTTAAGCGTTAGGATGAGACTATCATCGAGGACTTATTACCTGCTGTTGGGTTTCTTTCTCCTTCCTCTGAACTATTTGGTCCTGGTTACTGCTGGAGATCTCATGAACCTTGGGTCTAATCCAGTTCAGCAATTTCTATGTTCCTATATCTGTGTCTATCCTTCTGGGGCACTATGGGCAGGCAGATCTTGTTGTCCAGGGTGATTATGGTAAGGAAGTTTGTTATGCATAATGAATGAAGGGGAAATATTTGAGGGTGAAGTGTTCTGTGAAGATGTAAGTTCCTCCCTCCTGTCTGTGGAGCTAGCTTTGTGCTAGAATTTTCTGTGTAAGAATTTCTAAATAAAATTACATTTTCCCTTTTTTAATTCTAAAACGAACGTCAGACTCACTGCGTTTTGCCGTAGGTCAGATCTTTATATGGTCCTGTCTGCATTTTCAGTGTGGGGTGTTAACCTGATTAATGTGCAGCATTTTTTATTAGTGATTTCTGTCTTTAATATAAAATGCTTTGCTTGTCTCTAGTACATTCTCTTTGAGGATCTCAAAGAACGCATAAACATTAATTGATTTAGGCACATAACATCTCTGTGAGGAAATATAAATCTTAACTTCTTAATAAGACAAGCTTAAGACTTGCCCAAGATCACATAGCAAGTTAGGTGCAGATTCAAGGCTAGAACCTGCTATATGTGCTCCTAGGTTTGCTATAAGCTACAAGACACATCCTCGCACTCTACCAGCCAGCAAATCACACAAATGAGCTGCTCTAACAACCAACCAGACTACCTGGTTGTTCCCTTGCAATACGCCACTGGAAGAAACCTTCAGTTACAAACTTAACCTGTTGGGACATACATCAGTGCCACATCGGACCAGTGAGCTCTCTGACAAGGTGTTAGATCTATTTGCTTTCATCACCGGGCAGGTATTTTATCTTAACATCCAGCTGAACAAGTGTATATGTCATCTTTTTAAAAAAAAATCCTAAAATCTTTAGGAATAATTCTGATTCATACCTCCCCCAAATAGGAGTTTCTCCTCTAAGGTTATACTCCAAGGGAGGGGAAAAAGTAAGAAGGGAGTTATTTTCTCTGTGTTTGTGTAAGCTGTGCATCCTCATTCTATGAGAACCCTTTCTGTGTATCCAGCCGGGACATTCTCTTTGCTCCCTTTCATATCCTTGCTTATTCCTAGCCCTCCCATCCCCCTCTTCACTTTCTTTCATGTGGATCAAGGCCTGGAAAATGACAGCCCCCTTGATTAATAGATACAAAAAGTCTTCTTATGTAATTTATTTGCTTTCTGCACCTGACTAGAATCACTAGGTCTATCTGGAAAGGAAAATATATCGTCCTTCCTGACTCCAAGTGGCAGCAGAGAGAGCTGAGCATGTGATATCAAGCTGCGCACGGAAAGCAAACAAAACGCAGTTTCTGTATTTTGTAAGCATCTCAGGTCATAAAAGTGTCATCACACTATATTTCTTGCAGGGATCCTCTCCATTTTATTATCTGAGCCTTCTCTATTTTGCTGAATGTGCGGGGAGAGTTACTAAAGCAGGCAACATCTGCTCCCTGTCATGTTTTCGATTATCAGCGCCATATTCTTTGTGAGTCTCCAGCTCACATATTCCAATCAAACTCAACTGGGGCTAGAAGAGCCAGGACACTTCCCTCCCTCTTGCCTCCCCCTCCCCAACACCCAATCCATCATCCTCACATGCTATCCAGCAACTTCTCTGCTAAAGGCGATTGCAAGAGGCCAGTTCTTTATTCTTGAGCAGCACAGTAATTAACACAACAGTGACCTCTGCAATTTGTTTTGTTTAAGTCTAATTGCTCTGAACATATAGTCAGCTCCATCCTTAATGACTTGGGGAGGAGGGCAGTTTGAGGAGGTAGGTGACACATCCTGACTGATTAGAGTTTCAGTACCTGTGGAGAAGGTTTGTATGTTACTTACCTTTGTATTTTTCCCAGTATCTTCCCCTGAACAGAGGTTTCCCCCATCTCTCTTAGTTCTCATCACAGCAGTTGGTAAATCAATCAATCAATCTCATTTTGCTTTGCCTGTGAATCTCCATTGCCATTTGCACTGGAATTCAAACTTTCAGAGGGAGATTCTGGCCATGTGAATCAATTAAAACACTCTCCTTTCACCTCTGATCTCACAGTTAGAGCCCAGATAGCACTCAGATCTAGGAAAGCAGAGAGGGGGAAGTACAGTAAATTATGGGTGAGTGTCTGGGAGGACCTTTTATACTTCGAAATAAATAAAGATTTGTTTACATTTTCCTCACCACAGACTGCACCTTGCACACAGCCTCAGGTGCAGTCATAAAGTAGAAGCTAGTGGGAACAGCACAATGGTTGTTAATAGTCAAGATTGGTCTTAATACCCTACATAAAATGAAAATAAAACACTTTTAAATTCTAAAATCATCCCGGTTCCTTTAATATGGTTCATACTAGCCTAAATTCTCCATGTTTGGATATCAAAAAGCCATTTATTATTTATATTGTGTCAGTGCCTAGACATCCTAACCTGCAATCGGGGCCCATTGTGCTCAGCACTGCACACATACATATGCAATGAAAAAAAGATAGTTGCTGCCCCCAATGAGTTTATAATCTAGATACATGACAAGACAATGGGTGGATAAAACAAACAGATGGAGAAGCATGATTGTGATGCCATTATTTGCCAAAAAACAAACAAAAAATCAACCCAACATAAACAAAACGAAGAAAAAGTGAGCAGAGATCTGAGAAAGCAAAACCAATTAAAAAACTTTTCCCCAAGCACAGCCTCCTTCAAATATTTCCCCCCCCCCTCAAACATCCAGCCCTCTTCAGAGCTTTTTGCCAAGCACAGGCCACTTTAAGCGGAAAAGACTCCTTTCATTAAGGTGCCGAACTGAGCCAAAAGGGCTTCAGGAATCAATTTCCCCCCAACATAGACCCAAGATTTAGAACTTTATATTAGAAATGGACCCTGTCAAAAGTTGGGGTGTACAGAAGGCTTTGTCTAAAATGCTGGAGGGAAACATATACTCCCATCCTCCTGTGGTTGTGTCTTTGGGCATGCCCCAGGCCTCCTCAGTGATGATTTACAATCAAAGAAATGATTGATTTTAAGGTAGTGCTCTGCATCATGATCTCAGGGATCTGTTTAGCCTCTAAAGAGAGCAAATTCTACAGTGGGGGACTCTTGTTTCAAAATAATCTGCCTCTAGTCTTCAGACTGCATAACTAGAGAGAGTCAGTAAATGCGTTGCTGTTGATATTAGCTATTGGAAGAGAGGGATTTCTCAGGTCACCAGATTCCAAACCATGTGGGGTTTTTTAGATCGAAACCACTGACTTTGAACCGCACCCTGAAGCAGGTGACAGTGCAGTTCATGAAGCACAAAGGTTATATGCTCATACTTTGACCTTTTCCACTAAGCAGGCACGTCATCTGCATTCTGGACTAGTGAAGGCTTCTAAGTGGTCTTCAAGGCCAATCCACGCTAAAATATTTTAGTAGTCTTACCTGGAGGTGACCAAGATATGGGTGACTGTAAGGTCCACAACAAACGGCTGCAAGTTATTAGCTAACCACAGATAGAAAAAGCGAGATATGCCACCACCACTGCCTGGTAATTGATAGTCCAGATTGTTGCTGCAGAGCAGTCAAAGGTCCAGAAGGACCCTGTAATAGGGTATCCTGGACCTTTAAGAGTAGAGAGGCCAGAAAACTCTGTTCCAGGGAGCTGGAATGAAAAAAGGCCCAGGAAATGGCCTAGTAGTGGAAGACAGGAAGTGGTCCTGAGGTATTGGGCGTTGGATGTGGGGGAAAACCTCAGGATGCTGTTCCTTTGAGAGCCCTGTAACCTACTGTGGGGGCAGGTCTCCTCTCTCTTCCAGTCAGTCAGGAGGTGCTCTCTGGAGCTGAGCAGTATATAGGCTGCTTCTCTCTCAGAACCGGGGAGATACCGGCAAGAGAAGGAAGCCAGAGCCAGAAGGCTAAACTCCTGGGGGCAATGGCTAAGAGAAGTGACCCTGTGAAGAGCAGGCTGTGGCAGGGACAGAGCTCTGTGTGGATGGCAGAAGAGCCAGAGATAAGTCTGAACTTTTGGACTGTAGTGATGGACTTTATTGGTGGCACTGTTTGCGGCCACTAAACCAGCCTTAAGTGGAGGGTGGTAGGACTGATAAGAGAGGCTGTGGGGAGTCTGTAAAGGGGCCCTGAAGAGGGATAACAGAGGCAGGCGACTGCAATGGGAACTCTGGCCATGAGGAACCACTCAGGAAGCAGCAGCCCTGTTACAGACCCCAAGAATGAAAACCTCTTTGGGAAGGAGTGGAGCTACTCAGCCTTTACATTGAACAGTTACGATCTCTGTCAATTCAGCGCTGGTAGCTTCCCTCTTCTAAAAGCATCGTGTCTGTCTTACTGGGATTGCACTTCAGATAGCTGTTATCATTCAGACCTCTCCCTCAACCACACCTTTAGACATGACTGCCTGGAACTGGTGAAAAGAGGCCACCAGCGTGCCGGATAGGACTGCGGTTAGACATGACTCACGATTTCTCCTAATGGCCTCACATGCATGTCGAAGAGGGTGCCTGGGATGAAGTGAGTCTGCACACAATCACACCTCCCAGGCCCACACACAGAGCACAAAATGAGAAGTTACCTATTACCAGCCTCTGAGAGTGCAAATTAAAAATTAAAAACTGAAGAAAAACTTCCACCTATTCCAAATCCCAGAGGCGGATTAGCAGCTCCTGCTGGTCAACAGTATCAAAGATATCAGATAGATCTAACAAAATGAATATGGGCACCTGACCTGCATCTGATTAACATAAAAGATATCATGGGCTAAACGCTGAGTAAATCATGGGTGGTGGAGATTTCATTGGCCACCAATCTGGCAAGAAAGAGCAATAAGTGCAGATTAGTTATCTGTAGTCCTTCGCTCCTCACAGGAGACCCATGCACAATCAGAGGGATGCACAGATATTGATCAACTGTCCACTGCCAGAAAGTAAGTCTCTTTGAGCCAGATTTTCAAAGGCATTTAGGAACCTAACTCCCACTGATTTCAACACAAATGAAGTACCTCAACAATGCCCATGGGGATCTGAGCCTTCCTGTCTTTTATACCCCTGCCCATATCTATTATTAGATGTCATGGAAAGATGGGGTGGACAGACAAAGGATGAGTGAGGAATGTTAAGAGATGTGGTGGTGGTCAGAGGAAGGAAGCTCAGGGACTGAGAAGTCAGAGAGGGAGCCACACTTTGTCAGTATGAGGTCAAGTTGGTCAAAGGTCAAGCAAAGAGGGAGGAAGAATTCAATGACAACTGAGAATTGTTTAAGAACACTTTACTAAATGCCCAAAAGCCACAATCCCAGAACAGGGGAAGAAGGTCATGCTGGTTAAAAAACTGATCTAGTTTATAGGAGAAGTGAAGGCAGCTATAAACATTTTTTAAATAATATATAACAAATTGAAGAAAGGGGAATTTAATAGTAATGAATAAAAAGCAAAAGTTAGGAATTGTAGAAAATTGGTAAGGGAAGCAAAGGGACCCAAGGAGAAATCTATGGCCAGCACAGTTAAGGACAATAAGACGAAGTTTTAAAAATATATTAGGAACTAAAAGAATCCTGACAATAGTATTGGTCTATTACTAGATGGAAATGGCAGAATTATCAATAATAATGCAGAAAAGGCAGATGCGTTCAATAAATATTTCTGTTGTGTATTTGGAAAATACATGTGATGTAGTCTCATCATATGGTAGTGATAACACTCTTTCTGTTCCACTGGTATCTCTAGAGGATGTTATACAGAAGCTGCTAAAGTCTGACATTTTTAAAATCAGTGGGTCCAGATAACTTGCGTCCAAGAATTTTCAAAGAGGTGGCTGATTTGCTCGCTGGACCATTAATGTTGATTTTCAACAAGTCTTGAAGCACTGGGGAAGGTCTAGAAGATGGGAAGATATGATTAATTATAGGCCTCCTAGCCTGAAATCGATCCCACTCAAGATATTGGAGTTGCTGATAAGAGACTTGATTAATAAAAAACTAAAGGATGTAATGACTCTAAATCAACATGAGTTTATGGAAAATAGTTATTGTCAAACTAACCTGATATCTTTTTTGATAACATTAAAAGTTTGGCTGATAAAGGCAATAGTGCTCATGTAATATACTTAGATTTCCATAAGGCGTTTGACTTGGTACCGCATGACATTTTGATTAAAAAAACTAGATTGATATAAAATTAACATGGATTAAAACAGGCTGATAGATTTCAAAATGCAATTGTAAAGGGAGATGGGCATCAAACAAGCATGCTTCCAGGTTGGTCCTGCTGGGATCGGTTCTTGGCCCCCTGCTATTTAATATTTTTATCAATGACCTGCAAGGAAACATAACGTCATCACTGATAAAGTTTGCAGATAATAAACTAATTGGTGGGGAGGTGGTAAATAATGAAGAGGACAAGTCACTGATTCAGAGCAATTTGGATCTCTTGGTAAAATAGATGCAAGCAAACAGAATGTGTTTTAATATGTCTAAATATAAATGTTTACTTCTAGGAACAAAGACTGTAGACCATACTTATAGCAGGGGGGATTCTATCCTAGGAAGCAGTGACTCTGAAAACAATTATGGGTCTGTGGTGGATAATCAGCTGAACATGAGCTCCAACTGTCATTGTGGCCAAAAGAGCTAATGAGATCCTGAAATGCATAAGCGGGGGAATTTTGAGTAGGGAGGTTTTTTTCACTTCTGTATTTGGTACTGATGTGACCACTGCTGGAATACCGTGTCCTGTTCTGGTGCCCACAATTCAAGAAGGATGTTGATAAATTGGAGAGGGTTCAGAGAAGAGCCATGAGAATGATGAAAGGATTAGAAAACATGCCTTATAGTGGAACTCAATCTATTTACTTTCACAAATAGAAAATGAAAGGGTGACTTGATTGCAGATTATAAGTATCTACGTGGGGAACGAATATTTAATAATGGGCTCTTCAATCTAGCAGAGAAAGATACAACAGGATCCAAATGCTGGAAGTTGAAGCTAGGCAACTTCAGACTGGAAACCAGGTGTAAATCTTTGACAATGAGGGTAATTAACTATTGGAACAATTTACCAAGAGTCATGGTGGATTCTCTGTCACTGACAAATTTTACATCAAGGCAGGATGTTTTTCTAAAAGATGTGTTCTAGGAATTACTTTGGGGAAGTTCTATGGCCTGTGTTCTATAGGAGAGCAAACTAGAAGATCACAATTATCCCTTCTGGCCTTGGAATCTATTAATTTATGTATCTATAAGAAGTAGGTGGGAGCAAGGAAGTGGGGGCCTAAGGCTCTGAACGAGTTATTGTAACAGGTCGTTGCCAACTTCTGCCTTCATGCCCCATCGAAACCTACGTATACTCCACTGATTGGGTGTCCACACCATGCTGTTTACTCACATTCCCTCCACCAACACCTTTACAGCTTTATGCAGCAATACTATTTACAATAGTCCTTTGTATCCCCAGCCCTTATCTGAGGGCTAAGAGGAGAAGAGATCTCCCTTCCTAAAGATCTCTCTGACTCTCAGCTCAGCTAGCCCTGTTCCTCCCACCCTTGCACTTCCTTCCTGTGCCTTTATTTATCAGTCTTCAGCTGATGGGTTAATTAATCCTGTAGCTCACCCAAGCTGCTATCCTGATTAGCTAATTACATTTCATTCCCCAGTCAGCCCTTTCTGGAGTAGCCAGTTAGTGCCAGAGTGATCAGAGTGCAGGCTCACCTGTGAACCCCCAGCACTCTGTCACAGTCACCAATAAGAATGTTAAAGTCACCGAGTTCGAGGGTGGGCGACTGAATGGAGAAGACGAAGGAGAGCAAGGTGCCAAAAATCAGGAACTGATATTGGCGAGGATTCTGGAAGGTAATAAATAACAGTAACATGGAGGGATGAGGAGGGAAGAACTTGGTGGAATGTAGCTTGAAGGGAGACAGAGTGTGGGTGATTAACACGGGCCACCGTTGTCCTTCTTGATGGGCCCAGTGGACTGGCTATAAGAGACAGGGAGGCTGTTGTGGGAGAGTGCAGCTGCAGAGGCAGCATCAGAGTGTAAAAAGGCAGGAATAGATCATAGAGAGTTCCTAAGAGATGGAGTGAGCACTCCAGAAGGAGCAAAAGGAGAGGTGGTGGGGATGGAAGATAATGTGGGTGAGGTTGGTTAGTGGGATGGAAGTGATGTCAGAAGAGGGTACAGGATGTGGATATGCTGGGCATGAAGAGAGGGCTGGGATTGGGAAACTGTCACTGGGGTCATGGAAGAGAAGGAGGCAGATGAAGAAATGGCAGTGGTACAAGGATTGATGAAGGGGTGGGGTGAGAAGAAAAGGTAGATCAGGTGAGGGCAGGGAGAGATGAAGGTGTTCACAGAAGGCATCTTGAAGAGGAGATGAAACAGAGATGTGTCATCAGGGTAATGTGGAGGCTGCTTGGAACAGGAGTGGTACAACATCCAGTGAAGAAAGCAGACATAATACACAAAGTTTTTGGTAACATGGAGACAGCAAGTCGTAGTCTGAGGGTTTGTGTACACTCCAATCAGGGGGCTGAGTGTGGCATGTATAGACATACTCAAGCTAGGTTTGATCTAGCTAACTTGAAAAGCTATAGCAGTGAAGCTGCGAGAACATGGGTAGCAGCACGCGCCGCACGAACCTGCCTGGGACCCTGGGTAGGTACTTACGAGACTAGCCCATGTTGCCTCCCCTGCTGCTGCGACTTCACTGCTAGTAGATCAAAGCCAGCTGAGGTATGTCTGCGCACGCTGCAATCATGTCTTTGATTACAGGGTAGACATACACTGAGGATTAGATGGCATCCACTTGTGCAAAAGACCTATCACACTCCTAGATTCCAGTCTGTCAGGGCTTCAAATGAAGAAAGAGATGGGAGAAATGCAACTCTCGCTTAACTCAGACATCTGCAGCGCTCAGAACAGAATTTGGTTTTGCGATATCTCTTTTTTTTTTTAAAAAAGCCTAGGAAAATACATACAAAAACTACTTTTCAAAACCCATTATTTAGGTGCAAAGTCAAGGAGTTGAAAGTTGGTATTATTAGTAGTACTATTAGTATTACCATAGCACCTAGTCATAGGCTAGGACCTCACTGTGCTAGGCACTGTACAAACACAGAACAAAAAGCTGATTCTTGCCCCGAGGAACTGACAATCTAAGTATAAGACAAAAGGCAACCAATGGATATAGGCAGATGGGGAGTACAAGTAAAAAAATGAGGTCAGTAGTCTCTGCACATCAGCAGCCTAACTGTCATCAAGCTTTTTGTTGGTACCACAACACAGGAAGGTTTTAAGGAAGATCAGAAGGATGGAGAATGAGGTAACTTTGCAGATGTTTGCAGGGAGCACCTCCCAAGCACGTGGGGCAGCATGGGAGATAGCACAAAGGTGCTTATTTGAAAATGTAACAAATGGGCTGTGGAGGCTGGCACCCTGGGCTGATCAGGGTCAAACGTTGACAGATCAGAATCAAGGTCCCACGAAAGCTAGATGTTGTGATGCACCCGAATTGAAGATGAAGCCCTGGTTACAGGCCCAAGTGACAAACAGGATGGTGATGTTGTCCACAGTGATTGAGAAAGGAGGCAGGGAAGAGGACTGGGGGGACGTTTAGGAGCTCTGTTTAACTTGATTTGACACCTAGAGATGCATGAGGAGATGTCAGAGAGACAGGCTGATATTTGAGTTTGGACAAAAGGAGACAGTTGTGGAGCAGAGAGGTATCGCTGTAAATCATTAGCATAGAGAGGGTAGTTGAAATTGTGTTTGCAGATAAGACTGCCCAGAGATAAAATGTGGAAGGAGAAGAGAAGGGGACCAAAGACAGAGCTCTGTGGAACTGCACAGAAATTTGGTAAATGCCAGATTTAAGTTTGCCCATCCAACCTTAATTCTGCCCCCTTGTGCATATGAACTATGGTACAGTCACATGATTAGATATTAATTTACCACAGGATCCCTACCTCATTCAGTGCAGAGGAGGCAGAACTAAGGATACACAAGCAACCTCTAAGCTGATATTTCCTAACTTTCAAGAGCTTGACTACAACCTAAATAATATTCTTCTCACATACTTTTTGGATTTAATTTTATATATGTGTGTGTCTGAGACAGAGTAGAGTTGGAACTCTACTTTAAAAAACACCCACCAGTTTTCTAGCTAAAATTGCAATAATTCTTGAAATCAAACCACTTCATGGGAACTGTCAATTTTGATGAAATTTTTGGTGGGACAAAGTCTAAATAAATGATTTTAACTTTCTCCTTTCATTCCAATATAGTAATTTTTGATGTGATCATTTTGTTTAGACATGTATATTAATTCAATATTTTATGTATTATATTTAATATTTTTTTAAATCTAAACAAATAGATCAAAACGATATGTCAAAATGACATGTTTTTTACCTTACTGAAACTAAATGATTTAACATGATTAAAATGAAATGTTTTGATTATGCCAGACATTTGCCCCCACACCTAACCCCCATTTCATAAGACATTTTGAAATTCTGGGGTTTTGTTCCAATTCTCGGCAATTTTTTTTTTAAATGTTGCTGTAACGGGGTATTTGGCCCTTGTAAGTAGATCAGGCCCAGTTCCCCTGTCTCAGAGCAGGTGGGCCCAGTTGAGCCAATTAAGGGGGCGGGGCTACACGTGGGACTATAAAGGCATGCCACAGGGCAGGAGGAGGAGGAGTGGTTGGGGCAGGCTGCCCCTGAGGAGAAGAGCCACAGAGGAGTGGAGCTAACTCCAGTGGTGGGTCCCTGGAACAAGGGGCCAAGTGCTCGGGGAGGTAGCCCTGGGCTGGTGTTCTGGAAGGGAGCAGAGCTGGCCGAGGCCTGAGCTGGCCAAATGAACTGGCTGTGAGAAAGGAGCTGGCTGGGACTGGGAAGCTGCAAAAAGCAGAATGACCCGACATCCCTGAGAAGGAGGTTGTGAAACCTTAGGACAAAGGGTGAGCTGAGGAACTGTTTCGTCCATTATGTTTGGAAAAATAAACCTACTTAAAGGAGACTGGGCATGGCAGTGAGTGTTTGTTAAGCTGGGGAGAAGCCCTGCTGAGTCACATATGGTGGAGAATGCAGGCACTTTGACTGGCCCCTGATACAAGGGGTGAGCAAGGTGGGTCTTTGGTGTCCAGTGAAGAGGAGGAAAGGAGAGGCAGAACACAACAGAGTGACCTCTGGCCACCAGGGGAGCAAGCCACTAGGGTGGCGGCCACCATCTTACAGTTGATATTGCCCACAGAATGGAAACTCAGGTTTCTGCCTATTTCTGTGTTTGAGTGTGCACTGATGGTGCAATCGTAAGCACCCCACCCTTCACCTTCAGTCACTTTGGGGGGGGACGACGACAGCCGCTTGGGACACCACTGCTGTTTGTGACCATTCCCTCCCGTCCCAGAGATACACAGCGTCATTTTCATGAAGTGGTGGCAACCCTCAGGATCCCTGAAGATATTGGATTTTTTTGGGTCTTATCTGTCTTTTTATACATCTGCAAGTATCCAGTGGCTCTCTGATATCAATTTCTAGTAGTGAAGGCATTCTTATTTTCAGTGCAGGTGAATATCAGCAGGTGACAACCCACTGTTGCTGTTCGGTAATTTAACAGGGCTAACTACAGATCCGCTTCTGACCCCATTGCCGTTCCCAGTAGACGCTTTATTATTTTGAGACCATTTTCTATCAACCCATTGGACTGGCACAACTGGGGACTAGTGGTTAAATGTCTCAACTTTACTGCAAACTGTTTAAACTCACACCTACTAAACTGCAGCCCATTGTCAAACATTACTGTGCCAGGTGCAGGATGTCTAGCAGCAATAGAACTGATATGCACAATCACTCGTTTACCTGCAGTATCTTCTCATAAGACTATCTCAGGGAAGTGAGGATAATAGTCTAGGGCAAATATATAGTTTTCCAGGCAACATAAATACATTTATTTCTATTTTGCTCTAGGGGGCCAGTTTTCCCAACATGGGCTCTTTCACTTGACTTGGCCTGTATTTCTAGCATCTGAAACAAGCCTTGACAGCTTCCTCAAAGCTGCTGTTCATTTGAGGTCAATATAAAATATGTCTGGCCCTTCCCTTAGATTTTTCAATCTCTTCATGGATCCTTTTAAACATATTTTTTTAACACATGAGGAATCATTATTCTTGTGCCTTTAAACAAAATCCCAGCTAATACTGAGATTTTCCCCTTAAACGGATAATGGAGGCTAGGAATATACAACTCTGGCCACCCTGTTAAGAGAATAACCTTAATTATTTTCTGCAGGTCTCAATCACAGTTCACATGTTACCTGAGACTGGACAGTTTTTATCAGATTGGCACGTATAAAATCTAGCTCTGAACTTCACTCCACTGCGCTCTTGTGAAATGTTCTAGTGTGTGTCTGCAGTCACCAAATCTCTCCCTGCTTTGTACTCAATTTGCAAATCATACATTTGTAGCTGAAAAAATCTCTCTATATTCTCCCGTGGAGCCAGGGAAGCTCTTTTGACAATGGCAATAAGTGGTTTATGGCCAGTTTCAACTAACACAACTGAATGAAGATGTGAAACTTTTTACACCCCTGGTCTAAGGCCAAAACCTCCTCTATTTGAGTGGTTTTGACACTCGTTTTTGTTAGCACCTGTGACATATAAGCCTCTGGTCTCCAATTTTGATGGAAGAAGACTGTGGCAGTACACTCCTTGGAGGTATCTCTGAACAACTTACTTTGCGCTTACAGTCACAGTACCTCAGGGCTGGGGTCTCTTTAATTAACTTCTTTTTCTCACACTTTTTATTAAGATTTTTATCCAGTGTTCATTGGACATCTTTGCACAGTAGATCTCTCAGGTTGCTGGTGCAGGAAGCTAGATTAGGCTCAACTGTCCCACACATAGTTCACCACTCCCAGGAATATTTGCAGCCCTTGTCATAGTTTCAGGGTAACTGTACCTATACCTCCCCCCACCCCCCGTGGTCTCTTGAGGGCACCCACTTAAGGTTTCCAGCTCGCACTTGTCACCTCTCTTGGGCAAAGATGCACATATGTCTCCCTCCTGACCATGGTTTTAACACTACACAGCCCCTTGCCACACACTGTGATAGCCCCAGCAAGCCAGCCTGCGCAAAGGCCAGTGCCTGGGCTCTGCTTTCTCTCAGCGGGAGATGAACTGTGTCTTGCCAGCCGTTACAAGCTACCACCCAGCTCTTTCTCAGCAGGCACCTATATTCTCAAGGTAGAAGCATTACAGAGAAAACATAAAAAAACAATAAAAGTTCCTGTAAAGCATATCAGAGGTCACCCACCTTTTTTATGGGTCCTTATAGGCCACAGTCTCTGCAGCCCTTCTGCAGGGGTTGGGGTCCATGGACAGAAGAACCTGTCCGGTTGCTGGATCGGACAGTAGGCCCCGAGGCAGTTTAAACCCAGCCTTTTTATATCAAAAACCCTTTCTTTGCCTGCTGGTCTCTGGAACATCCAGTTTAAATCAGTATCTGCAAGCGTCCCCAGGAGGTGCTGCACTTTATAACTAAGTGATTCACATTAATCACCCGTTTTTGTTTCCTGGAGGAGTTGGGGTAACCCTACACCGCCCCCCCAGTTACAATCCCTGGCCCACAGTGATACGTAAACTTAACACAATATGGTCCCCAAAGCTGTTGCCTGGGAATGCGATATCTGTCACACCTCTTCCTAGCCTGTCAGGTCAGGCGTGTTAGTGATTGCCTCAGTCTCACTGTGATCTGCCTGTACACCTTGCTGTGTTAAGTCCTCTCCTGAGTAGGTTATTTCTGGTACACAGAATTTTCCTTTTGTTAGTGTTGCGTTAGCCCAGCAGTTCTGGCTCTCCCCAAATCTTCCTGAAGCCGTAGGTGCAGGAACTAAGGGTGCTGCCACATCCACTGGCCTGAAGTGGTTTCCATTATACACAGGGTTTACAGTTTGGTTCAATGGCTCTCAGCTCCCCCTACTATACACATGGTTCCAGCATCTCTGCCTGAAGCCTCTGGTCATGCCCTTCCAATATCTTTCCTCAGACCAAAACGTGCTTTGTGGAACCCTTAGCATCCTCTATACCATCAAAAATGGGCTGTATTGTCTGGTGAATCACCTCAGATGCGGAACAGAACCCCAACAGCACTCTGTGGAAACAGTGGCTCCCAGGTGGGTGTTGAATGTGCACAAACATGTGCTCTGTTTTCCTGCCAGAACCCTGCTGCTGCAACCAGTAGAGACAAATAGTTGGCATCAGCCAACTGCCCTAAAATTGCTCTCCATGTAGGCAGTGGGAAATGTTCCTTTCTAACGTATTTATTTAATTATTTTGGGTCTGTACGTAAGCAAAGGGTTCCATCTTTTTTTTTCCTGCAGTGACCAATGAGTGCACCCACTCACTGTTGGTTCTTCTGCTTGCTCTGTGATTTCCAGAGCAATCAGCACATCCAGCTCCTCCTTCAGTCTCCGCCTTAGGGTGAGAAGAACTTTCCGCGGGATGTTAATTGGGAGGCAGCTGGGCTCTTTCAGCTCAATTCTGTACACTGTTGAGAGTTTCCCTATTCCCTGGAAGATGTCTTCAAACTCTTCTGAGGCCAGATCTTTAGCCCTGAAGCAGCCTTCAATTCAGCCTAATTGCCCCCTTATGGACTCCCCCTGCATAGGCAATCCTAGGGTGACACAGAGCCACTATTGCACCTCTTACACTGTCCTTTCTCCTTGCCTCCTGTGTGGAATGGGAATGTCACCAGGGGCTTCTCTATGTCCCAATGATATCCGGGTGCCAGACCAGTCCTTGGAGTGTGTGTGCACTGCAAAAAAAAAATATATATATATATATAGCAGCAGCAGTGAGTCTCATAGCCTGGGTCAATTGACTCGGGCTTGCGTGGCTTGCTCCGCGAAACTAAAAACAACACTGTGGATATTTCTACTCAGGCTGGAGTCCAGGCTCAGAAACCTGTTGAGGTTTCAAAGGAACCTTGACACATCTATTTTTTAGCACTGCAGCACAAGCCTGAGTTAACTGACCAGGCCCTGACACTCTCTGCGGTGGGTTTTTTGGTTTTTTTTTTTTTTTTTTGCAGCATAGATGTACTCCTAGAGACCACTGACAGCAAGATTAGTTACAGCAGCCCTGAAGCTGCTTTTATTTATATCAGGGACTGGCCTGGCAGTCAGACAGCCCCAGATTTGGGGGAACATAAAAGCAGCTTACAGCCACATTTGCATGACCCCCTTTCTCAGCTGTGCCAAGCATAGATCAGCGGCAGCTCTTGCCCTAAGTCCTGGAGTTTAGTTAGGCATCTGAAGGTGTTTCATGAAACCTTCATTTCAAAATAAATTAAAATTGTCATGTACAGAGACTATCATGTGGACTGAAAACTGGCTGAAGGTGTAGTACTAATAAACATCAATGTATCAAGTTGGCAGAAAATGACTAGTGAGATGCTGCATGTGTTAAGTGTGATGTCATCTGACATTTTCATTAATGATTAGGGAAAAAGTGTAAACAGCAACTTAATGAAATCTGCAGATAAAACTCACACTGTAAATACAACAAAGCAAGAGAAATAATACAAAGAGGCCTAGAGAGATCAGAAACATGGGCACAATGTGACAAAATGAAATTCTACTTTGAAAAAATATAAACTAATACATATGGGGAAAATTGTCTGAAACACATTATTCACTGGGAGAACCTGGAAACAGGTAATGCTGGAAAAGACCTAAGTTAGATGCCGGACAGCAAATTAGACATGAGTTTGCAATGTGTCAGCAAAAAAGGCCTTTGCAGTTTTGGACTGCATACACAAAGGCACCACATCACAGAGCAGGAAGATAATAAACCCTCTCTGCACATGCTTGGTGTGACCACACCTGAAAGACTGAGTGACTTTGAAGTCACTGGAGCTATGCCAATTAACACCAGCTGAGAATCTGGCCCATTGTGTTTAGTTCTGGTCACCCTGTTATCAGAAAGGTATTGACAAGTTGGAAGTGTTCTGAGAAGAGGAACGTAAGTTATCAGGGAACTAGAAAGACTGACAAAAATGATTAAATGAAGTAAATATTAGAAATGGTTGAATAGGATAGGAAAAAAAGGGATTCACAAATGTTCATTCAAATTCCAAACAGCTGGTTAATTCGACTGTGACCATTCTTCTTATTATTTGGTACTTCATGGCCATTCACATGTTCATAAGAAATTTGGGGAACGGCTGTTCTTTTTATCACTGCAGATATTAATGCATAAAAGGGTGTCTGCACATGAACAAGCGCATTCACTACAGGAGCCTTTCTCAATATGTTCTCCTGAGCGAATCTGTCTTTAAGCACCTAAATTAATTACCTGTTTTTCAGAGGTTGCTGACCATCCACAACTGTCATGGACTTCAGTGGGAGTTGCTACAAGTTCAGCACCTCTGAAAATGACCTCTTTTATATACGTGTTTAAATATGGATTTAGGTGCCTAATTGTAGGCATCCACATTTGAATATTTTAGCCTTGATCACCTAAAGTTACCATGAAAACCTTGACATTTTCTATTCCATTGTCTTTTTTCTTTGAACATTGACACTGACAATATGTTAAACCTATTTAGTGCAATATCATTTGAAAGAAATTCCAGAAGCCAAAAGTTCTCTACCATTCCATGTAAAAACCCGCAAAGGCCTGATCCAAAGTCCACCGAAGTCGATGGTAATCTTTTAGTTGATTCCGATGGGCTTTGGATCAGGTCCTAATTGGGAACATGAATTTCACCTCCTTCATTAACTTCAATTAAATTCAATTGTTTGAAATTGCGCAGTAGATAAATGAATCACCCCACCACCCTGCATTGGCCCTGCAGGTCAGCTCCCTTTAACACATTTTGGGGGCCTTAAAACATTTAGTGGAATATTTAATTGCTGTAGGCATCTTCTGTCCAATCTGGATCCCAGCTGTTGAGCTTTGACAAATCATTGTTAAAGCACAATGCAAAAGGAACAACCAGGGAATCCAAAGGAGTCAGTTAATCTAAAGCACCCAACACATGACTACAGATGTCAGTGAGTTGATCAGACTTGGGAAATATCAGTCAGATACGCCTCAGCAGCAGTCAGGAGACTACAAAAACCCATATGAATCATTAATCGCCAAGGCCATAAAGAACTGGCCCCGCTCTGCAACTGATTGCAACATCATAGCCCCTGCACTAAACACACAAAGTGATGGTTTGATCACATAACTATCAGAGAGCCAAATTATATCATATACAAAAATGAGGTTTAACATATGGCCAATCCTGTGGGAGACTATGCGTCCCAGATAGTCCTTCACTTTCACAAGAAGCTATTAATGTGTAAGGATTCCTACCTAAGCTCAAAAAACTCAATTGTGACATCTGCATTGAATCTGGTGAGCTAAGCACCATGAAAATGGTGAACTCTTATCTTGCTGTAGTGATATGATATCACCCCACCACCCTGCATTGGCCCTGCAGGCCAGTTCCCTTATCAAGATCTGGCCAGATGTTCAGATAGAGCCATCTTGTGTAACTGCAAGTAGGATACAAATATTGCCACTACACCGCGGTCACCACCTCTACATTCTGCCTACGACTGATAAAACACTCAGATGTCCAACTGGAACCAACATCATCTGATCAGGACTCAGCAAGACATACCAGATCCCACAGTCACGTCATGAATCATGAAGTATACTAATGTTATTCATATAAGACCTAGTATCACTCAACCAAAAATATATGCAGGAGAAACCTGAATTATTCATTCCAGCTTAGCCACACAAGTGTTTCTCAGTAGGATACAGGGGATTTTGCCAAAGAAGCCTTCTGACATACTTTGGACTTACCTCCCCTATGGAGAGTTGTCTTAATGGAGAGCCATACCCACTATCTCAGCTACTTCACCGCATGATTCACTTGTGCTATAACCTTCCCAGTTGGAACTCTCTTTCATGCACATCAACAAAGACAAAGCAGTACCTAAGCGTTCAAAGACTCAGTCCTTTTCTCGAAAGTGGAACAAATCAAACAGAGACAAATTCACTATCTCCCCCATGCCAGTCTAACAGGAAAAGAACAAAGAATAAGAGAAAACAAAAGTAAGGAGAGCTCATGGTATTCACCACCATAAAGAACAAAGAAATAATGCCCCTCACTGATAAAATACACATAAAAAGAATGCAGAAAACTCGTACAGAGGACAATGCTCTAATACCTTAACCACTGGTGGAGAGAAGAAAATGAAATGATGAGTAAGTAAAATGGGGAAGAGCACATCTGGTGAAACAAACAGTAACTCTCCATACTCAAAAGATACAAATGGTGCCATTAGGCTCCATCCTGTACTTCAGATGCCACCAGAAGCTGCTGGAGCCAGCACAGACCCTGTTTCTGCTGCATTCCAAGCACCCATAGGCAAGTGTTGCAGTAAGAACGATACTGCCTAATGCAATTTTTCTTGACTTAATGCACATCCCTGCAGCAGGGCATGTACACTGAAATAAATCATGTTTTCCATCATCCTTTGGAATTTAATATCACTACGAAACCTAGGTTTCTAAAGTTTCCTCCCCTCCCCGAAGGATAATAGGAATTATGAACTCATTCATGGCAACCATAATCCATGGGTAGCCTGGAACATCTTCCATAGGTGAGGACTTGAAAGTAGGTATCAGACCACATCATGTGTCATCTTTTGTAAACAGTAGAACAGAAGAGAAAAAGGAGGACATCAGAGGAATGCACTTAAGAGAAATAGATACACGCACCAAAGAAAAATGCTTTGATATTTAAAATATTTATGACTTTAAAAGGCATGAAAAATGATACTAGCCATTAACTAATAGACATTCCGCCTTTGTGAGGGAGCCTCAATCCCTAACTAAAAACATATCTTTGCTCTGCCTTTGAAGCCAGATGCAAACATGATTACATTTGAAGGTTAGGTAGGGGAGGGTGTCCCATTGTTTACTGTATCTCTTTAGTGCACATGATGGCGCATGAAAATCTGATTGTGCATATTACTTGCTTGACTTATTCTTGTTGTGCTGAGATGCTGAGCCCATGATCTTCTGCTGCGTCACCCTTCTTCATGCTATAATGTGCAAGCAGAAGGAATCTAACCTTAAGGACACTTGTCCTCAGCTCTCAGTGACAGCTTCTGTAGTGTGTTGACAATTTACAAATTATATGTTGCTCAGTCCCTCATTGGTATAAGAAAAGGGAAAATATTGACTTCAAAAATGAGAGGAGAGCAGATTACTTACAACTTTTGTATGTCAGTGCTTGCATAGCCTAACCGCACCTACGTATTGGTGCCATGCACCTACCTACAGTAGGAAACTGAAAAGACTGAGACTGGTTCTTTACTGAGACCCTCGAGTCCCTGGCAGTGTTTCACTGCCATTCGAAATGAAGAAGAAGACAGCAAATATATACATTTTTAGTCAAGACAATAATACCTGAACCTGGACAAATCAGCCAGCAAAGACAAGATCCATTCTTCCATTTCCTCTCTGTTCTAGTCAACATCATCTTCATGTAGAGTTCAGCCTAAGCTGAATTTAGAATCAGACACTCCCATATTCAGGTTTTTCAGATGACCAAGCCCATCTTCCAGGTGAATTCAGGGAAGTCCTATGGCTTGTGTTATACAGGAGGTCATAGAATCAGAGTTTAAGGCCAAAGGGACCTCCAGCTCATTTATAGTAACTTGTATATCACAAGCCACCAATGCTACCCAGCCACCCACACACTAAACCCAACAAACTGGAATTAGACCAAAGTATTACAGCTCTCAGGAGGCTAAACTATTGTGCGCTGCAGGCAGAGAATAGGAGGTCAGACTAGATGAGGACAGTGGTCCCTCCTGGCCTTATAACCTATGAATCTGTATGTTGCTAGAACTTGTGTCTATGTCATCTGACTAGTTCACCTCGTAGCTGCGTCTAGATATTGAATAAGACCTTAGAGAGAATTGATCCTTGAGGGACTTCTCAATGAGGGGTTTAGTGGTGGATCCACAGCACGACTTGTTGGATGCATCCCTCCAGGAAGGCCTCAAACCATTTTAGCACATTCCCCGGGATCCCTGACACTTCTCTCAGGCGAGACAGCAGAATCTCATGATTGACAGTGTTGAATTATGCAGAAGTGTCCAGGAGGATGAGAACAGATATCTCTCCTCTACCCATTCACAGCAGGAAATCATACATCAGTGCCATTAAAATGGTTTCCATCTCACATCCTGGCCTGAATCCAGATTGTGCCTGATTTAAGATATTAGGTTGACTGGCAGACTTTTCAAGCTGTTTTTCATTCCTTCTGCATCATTAGAAATTTTAAAAAAGAGTTTTTTCCTCTGTTTCTTAAAGTTGTTTGAGCTTCAGTGTTTCTGTCTTAGCAGGTTGTGCCCTCCAATTGATCAGAAAATTCCCAGCTCTATTGAGAGAGTTGCTTATTTTAGGAACTGGTATCCCACTAGTCATTATATCTGAAAATTCCCTGCTGCCACATGTAAGAGCTTGCACATCTTGGCACACTGCAGGTTCCTTCCTTCTCCCAGTTTATTAAAGCACTCCCCTCTACATCGAGTGCTTGTATATGCTGTGAACTGGTGTTCTGATGCATTACCCTATTCCCGGCTAAATTAAGGTGTTGCTCTGGGAGATTTGTGCCTTTTCAATTTATATACAAAATTTCCTGCCATTATAGGAGAGCCCTAGTTATGTCTTGCCTCACACATTTACCAAGAGTAACAGTTACAGATTCAGGGAAATCTCAAAATTGTGCTGATGAAAGTGATGACACACAGGAAATAACAACTTCTAGAATTAAGGGGGAAATGAAAAGGCTGATATGACAGTCTGATGCTGAGCAAAAGTGGGCAATCTGTATCTTCTGATGAGATAAATAGCACCTCTCACAGGATATTGTCCCACTCTAAAAATAGAGAGCCCAAACAAAAGAACAGCCCCAGTAACTTGCTCAAGATCATACAGGATATCAATGTCAGAGCTGGGATGAGAGCCCACATCATCCACCTCAAAGGCTTATGCCTTAGCCACAAGAACATCCCTCTTTTCATCTGTCTAGTCATTTATACAAGAGCCCCTCTTCCTGAAAATTTTAGATGTGGGCACAGCTCACATAGAACCAAGTAAGGAAACAAAACCTTAAATCATATTGTAAACTTAAAATGTATTTAATTAAAAATTGCCCTAGTTTTCAGTAGATTTATGTATTTGAAAACTTAGAACTGCAAGCAATTTTTGAGGCAGAGGAGTTTGTAGAAATATTCATCTAGACACATCAAAATTCCATATCAAGATAATTTTTCTTGTGCTCTATCTCAAAAACAGTTCAATCAAATATCTTCACATTTCCCGTAATGATTCTCATCTGTCATAAGCATAAGATTGTCATTGTTCAAGCCAGGCCAATAATTCCAGCCAAATATATAGTGGCTGAAGGATATATAGAGCGTATACTGTTGAACTAGCTGCAACTTTAAATTAAGGAGCCAGACTAAGAGACATAGCTGCCACAATTAATGCAAAAAACCCAAACCAAAGCAGCCCTGTGTTAATGCAGATAATACTGCAAAGCTAAAAATCACAAAGATGGGAAATGCCAAAGTTAGGATTTCAACACAGCCATTGTGCACAGCCTGTATATTTTTTGGAATACATTGTATGGCATAAATGGTAATGTACTGTGGTGCCTGACAGGAAATGTCTCAGGGAGACTCTATCAGCTACAACATCTTCCCAGGATCCACAGAATCAAAAATCTACTTGAGCAATATTTTATAATTGCACTGGATTTACATTTATTCCCAGTAAATTTATTTTATTACATTTATTCCCAGTAAAGAAGGGAAGAATTATTAAACTGGGTGTAAACCAGCAGAATTTCCACACTGTTCTAAACAGAATATCCACATACTGGTTTATAGTCCAGATTTAGCCCTTTCAAGTGGTTTATCTTTATTGTCTATTTATATAAAAACTACAAATCATAAACCTCCATTTGTTCATGGTTGTGCCTAGGGTTTCCCCTTCAAGCCTTCCACTGCCTCATGGAGATACTCTAAACCCTATTATAGCCAGGGTGGAGATTGTGGCAGATGTTGAGCTGCTATGTAATAATCAAAGAACACTGAGAATTAATCATTGTATGAATATTATATGTGACCTGGTCAGTGAGGTGAAGTTATTGTGTATTAAGTTTTAAGACTTTGCTGTGTGAATGTGCTGATATAACTTAATAGGGGGCTATAGGAAAATCCAGCAAGAAAGCTACACAATAGCCAGAGAAGCAAGCACTCACAACAAACACTGGGGTGGGGTGGGGCAATTACAGGGCAATGGCATACTCCCAGGGTCCAGCTCGGAATGACACACCTGTTTTCCCAGGCTGGAAGCCTACAGCTCCCATGGACCATGAACAGTTAAAAAGCTCTCTCAGAAGAGAAAGGGAGGAAGGGGTCAATTGTCAGGGGCTTTCCAGGAGGACAGTTTGAGACAAAGAGATACTCTGCAGAAGAAACTGGGCCTTCCCTTGATCCAAGGAACAGTAAGCCTTCAGGAGAGGCAGGCATGGGTATAGACTGGTTTATTGAGATCTGTTTCTTCTATAATGCTTTGGTTCTAAATAAATAATACTTCGCTTTGGGAAGACAGTTTGATCTCTGTATTTACTACTGGTCTCCTGCTCCTGGCGGGGAGAGAACTGCAAGTACTGAAGATAAGTCTGGTCTGCTGAGGTAACCAGCGGCGACGCATGGGGGTCGGGGGGGGGGCGGGGGGGGGGGAGAGGGCATGCAGGGTCATTTGCACCCCCCGATTTGCCCCTTGCCGTGTACTGAGAATGATCACTGAGCATGCTCAGTAGCACTGCTGAAGCTGGCTGCCTTCACTCTGTCCCCATCTTCCCTCCCCCCCACCATCCCTATTGGCAGACACGAGGTTGTCTCTGGAGGTAACCATGGTTAGCACCTGGGACTGTAGTCCAAGGCCTGGTCTGAGAGTTCCCTTACCCCTGACAAAGGTGACGGCTTGAGGCTCAAAACCTAACGGGAGTGCACTCAAAAAGGTCAGGAGGCATCAGAGGTGCAGTGAGCCCAGTAACCATGACAGAGCTAACAAGACCCACCTACTGACGTGCATCAACAGAAATAAGTGCATCTTTATATGGGTTTCTAACAACTGACAATGTGGTGAATAAGGAGCAGAGACCTGCATTACAATGCAAAGTCCTAAGAAATGGCTTCCTTTTACAATCTGTGGAAAATGTCTCTATTTTTACATAGTTTGAGGAAACGATAAATTAATTCCTATGGTTATAATATTATGTGGGTCCCATATGTACCTGTCTTTGCCTGCAAGATAAATATGAAGTTGAAAAATAAGGGGTTAGAATAAAAGTGCCTTTTTTCTTCCCAACACCTCAACTACTGTGGCACTGTAGTACTAGGATGCTGTAAGAAAAGAAAAGTTATGAGGAACAGCTAAAAAGCTGACATAACCTAGAGATTTAATTCACTGATGAATTAATTGCACTATATTTAATATTCCCAGTATGAAATTGCAGAGAAATTGGTTCTGTTCTGGCTCTCCAGGAATCCACCAGAGGGAACTGTATCCCTTAATTAAGGAAGACTGATTTGATTTTTCAAGCCTTCTTTTGCCCCAAATCAAAATGATGAGAAATAAATGGTGTGTAGGGTAAATCAAAACCACATTGCAAACAGGATTCAAACTTAGACTGCACTGGATGCTAACAGCTAAAGTTCTTTAATCATTTAAATGGAGAGTCAGCCAAGTGGAGAGCCAGCCAAAGAATCAAGTTAAAATAAGAAAGAATTTCTTTCTGTTCTTTCAGGGTGCACAAATCAACATGGTGGGACAATGTGTGCTGAAACTGTGCACGTTCGCCACCTATTTGATAGGATTGATTTTGGACTTCAGGATAATTAGTTTATCACTTATATTTCTTAGGACTACAGGGGAAGAGAGGAGGACTAGAAGAACAGGGGGTACAATTGGGTCAACATCAAGAGGTGATGGTAGAGTTACATGACAGCCCAGGATTGGAACTGCAGAGTGGGTCACTTGGAGTAATCATTTGAAACTGAACAAAATAAAATGTAGACTGAAGAACAAGAAAATGGTCAGATCTATTAGAATGCAGATCACTCTTCAAAACTGAAGTTATGGAGTCATTTAAAAGAAGTCTGAAGACAGTCCTATAGAATAAGCTTTGGAAATAGTCTTTCATTGGTCTGCAGGAGAACTAAATGTGAACAACTAATTCTTTTGGAACTCTATTTTATGAAATACTATATTTTTCCTGATCTCTAAAGATGATGAACAGAAGACAAGGGAATTGCAGAGAAAGGACAGTTCAGTTCTGCACCTTCTAATATATACTATGACTAGTTGATTGGAGGCATATTGCCGTGTAGCACAAGGTTTAGGGGTTTTGTTATGCGTGTGTCCTTCGTGGCCAAAATGCTATGGTGAAAAACAGATTAAGTAGGGCTTTTTTGCTAAAGAGAGGCTGAATGTGGGGATGTTTGGTGGTCCATAGATGAGCTGAATGATGATGCTTTTACCGTCTACTGCTAGTGGCTTAAAAGTGGTTAATGCTTTTAGTCCAAACCAGTCTCTCAGAATTTACCACAAGCAGGAGAGGTTTTCCTCTAGTAATTAATATCTGTGATTCAGAAACTACCCCCAGGGGTCCCTGATTTTGCCAGGATTGCCTGGAAACTTTCATAGTTTGTCAAAAGTAAAGGCAGAATCATGTTAAGATGTGAAAAATTGCTGTCAATCATTTCCAACTTTCTGATGATACTGTAATAACACTGTGCCTGTATATGGAATGCCAGAGCTCTGCCCAAATGAAGGCCACATTGGCAGCTTACTGGGAGACTGTGATGCAAGTAGGACAATCTGTGCTTCTGTTCATGGAATGGGCTTTAATGAGATGGTGCAGCCCATGGACACCACTTCTTTTCACTTTCACTGTGGTGTGCAGGTTGGAGTGGCCTTCTCCATTCACTGCTGGTGGCATAATGTGTGAGTTCAGTATATACAAGGCTATGCTGGCAACAATCAATGGGGGAGATGGCGCTGATCTACACAGAGCAGTGTATACAGGGAAATGTAGATTCCAAAGGCCTCACTTGTCTAACACAGATGGGTGGCTGTTCTCTGAGAATCCCTCCTCTGTCTCACATCCCCAACATACCACCAAGCACATGAACCCTCCTTCCCACCCAAGCACAAGATACAGTATTTTGCTAGTCTAGGTTTTATTTTTTACAGTTATTAGGCTAACTGTAGTTTTAGATGCACAGCTGAGATGAGCAATGCTGCATCTCCCCGTGGAGAGGAAGGATAACCTCTGTCCTCTCTAGTTCAGTGGTTCCCCATGTGCATTTGTATCAGTGTGCTTCTTCCTTCTCCTCTATGCTGCCTGAGCATCTTTTGTGGGAGCATTGAGATTGCAGAACAAACAGTCTCCCTGCCCTCAGTTCTTGCTCATGGCACCACATTGACCCCTGGTGGCATGGAACAGCAACTGCAGGGAAAATCCTGTTCAGTTCCTGAAGCCTTGGTCTGCTGCATACCCAGTGTAGACAGAATTTTCAGAGAAATTATCTGCCAGACTGAAAACAAGCTCTCCTGAGCATGTGCAAATAGTGATTTTCACGGGCTTATGACTTGGTCAAGTCTGAGTGGATTTTCACCAAGACAACAAAAGGTACCTCCATGACCCCAGGAATAATCCCCTGCTTCAAGCATAGAGCTGCGTCAGCTTATCAATGAAACAGATGTAAAAATTTAGCATAGGCCACTTCATTCTTGGAAACTGCTGTATCATTTTTGCTGCAACTGTCCAAAATATTCAGCCCAACACAGAGAACGAGCATGGAAAAACTCATCCTGAATAATTAAAATCCGACAAAGTGATAGTCAACTGAAACTGGATCTTATAATCAGAAGTGTTAGGCGGCATTAAGTTTAAAACATAGGAACATGTGAACAACAAAAAGTGTTTTCCTGCAAAACATGGGGCATATGCCCAAGAAAAAAATTTGATAAGCAGAATCACTGCTGACTGCATAACTGTGCCATCTGGTTTACATTGCTATAATTATGCATGTCAAGCCAGGCCCTCCACCAAGTTCTTCCAAGTCACAATCCCAACCTGCCATGACTGCATGCTAGAGTGAGATGACAGCATGAGCCATAGTTATTTGCCAGCTATAAAATCAAGTAGCATAACCAACCTGGGCTAATAAACATTGTGATCACTGTAGAAACTTGAACACGTTTGCACAGGAAGCTTCTGCTTGGACTCACAAGCTCTAACTGGGGCGTATGCCTCTCTCACCAACAGAAGTTGGTCCAATATTATCTCACCTACCTTGTCGCTGTAAGCTTCTAACGATGCACTTGCATGAAAGTAATCAGCTGCAAGTAACCAGCTGGCAAAAATCATGCAAAAAAAGGCATGCTTGAACATCAACAGCACTATGGCCTGAATGCTGAACTTGAGATGTGCATGTTTCTTTTATTTTCCTCGCTATCCTAGAAACAGGGCAAACACTGCTTAAAAGAGAGAAAGCCATTATTATTTTAGCTTGAGCCAGTCACAAGGGAGCAGGAAAAAGTTGGAACGTGTTAAATACTCAATATCCTATAGGCCAGAATCCAAAACCAAATCAATAAAAGTCTTTATTTGCTACTTGAAAGCCCAAATATAGTAGTGTTGGCTCTTTTAAATTTGTTTCTAATGGCGATAGCTGAACATTTGAAAACCCTGAAGTTTGGTGAGTTTTCTAGACAATGTACATCCTAAAGGTAGGTGAGTTTACTGAGCGGGCACAACATGAGAACTATGGCCTGGGACCCTGATGATGATTTATAGCTGAAATGTATATTGGTCCAGTCCAGATTTATCTAAGGCAAAGTCGCCACCATCAGATTGATCTTCCTGGATCAATTGAGTGGTCCATGTAGACCCGCTCAATCGATCAGGAAGTCAACGCAGTAAATCCACTACCTCAAGTGGTATAGCGCTGAGTCGACAGGAACGTGGTTCCCATCAGCGCAGTGCAGTGAAGACGGTGCACAGAAGGGAAGCCCAGCAGTGGATGGTAGTGTAGCTTGCGTAACTCCTGTCGACTGCCCCCGAATTTCCAGGTAAGTGTAGACCAGGGCTTAGTTTCACTGTCACACTGTGTACGAATGATTGGTAAGAATAAAAAGCATGGAATGTAGATTTCTAAGCATATTGGCAGACAGTGGTAAGAGGACCAGGCTATTTTATGCCCTTTGTCTCTGGCAGAGTCCCAAGCAAAGGTTGGTTTTCTTTTAATACCAGCATTAGCTGATATTTGTGAAGCAAAGCTGACATCTAGTGGGAAGAAAACAAATATAAGAGCTTCCCTATCTGTGCCATGGATGCCCTGTGTGTATGACAGAAGGAGATGGTGCTTTTCCTCTTATAAAATGATATGTAACCAGTAGGCCACTTTTTGCCAATACCATCTAACTGGAAAAGAAAGACAGACTAAAGAGCACAGAAGAAACCATTAATGAAGTGTGCTTCTTTTGGGCCACTGCAAATGTAGTGATAAGTGAACATCAGTGGGTACATTGCTGCATTCTCAGCTTATCACATGCTTGAAGGAAGGAATTAAAGATGCTTCATATGCTAATCTTAAAGTCTCCTCTACCTGGTAGAGCTTTGGCAAATACTCATACATGTATAGAATAAAAATGGAGCTCTTTACTAGGGCTGGCCGAAAGAAAATGGTGGAAATATCCTAGGCTTGCATTACTGCAGTTAGGAACATGGAACCTGCCAGATGGGATCAGACCAGTGCCTCAGTTATTGGGTGCCCAATTTGAGACATCTCAGGACTCATTTTTAGAAGTGCTGAGCATCGAAAACTCCAATGGAAGTCAATAGCAGCTGAAAATTAGGCCCAAAATGTCTCAAGCTGGCATACTTGTCAACATCTTCAGGCAAAATAATATTCAATTTTTAATTTGCAAATTGAATTAGGCCTTCCCTAGATTGGAAATTTGCGATGATTACTGCTATCTGCGTAGTTGTACCCAGGAAACCCTTGTATCAGTTTAGAGGGAATACATGGGCCAAAGGTGTTGACGTAGCCCAATCATTGTCCAACATTAAACATTTTTAAACAAGGTTCAGGGTTTTGTATACAGAGACCTCAGCCTGCTTAGTACCGAGGCAAACACACAATTAAAAATCTTTTTAACCTTTTGTTAAAGATAAAGAAAAAAAAGAAGAACAGTTAAAGAATTTGAAATGTAAAATATTAAGTCAGGCTCTCATTATATCAATGTTTCTTGTTCCCTTTCACTTTAGCTGGAGAGAACCTTTAAAAGACAAACCCCCTTGTTTGACAGTCTCTTGGTTCAAAAAAGAACTAGGTAAGTTCCTGGAGGATAAATCCATCAATGGCTTTTAGTCACGGTGGACACAGATGCAACCCCATGCTCAGGGCATCCTTAAGCCTCTGATTGCCAGAAGCCAGGAGGGGAAGACAGAGCAGATCACTCCAACTTCCCTATTCTGTACACTACCCTGTAGCTCTGGCTTTGGCCACTGTCGGAAGACAGGATACTGAGCTAAATGGACCATTAGTCTGACCCAGTATGGCCGTTCTCAGGTTCTTATGAGAATCTCAGCTTTCATTTAAAAATCAGTCTCAAGCTCTTATTCTTGCAGAGAAAAGCTTGAAAACGTAAGCCTGAAAGGTTCAAGAACTAGAAGACAGATACAAACAATCCAACATTTTTTATTGTAAAAAATCTTATTCTTCTTGGAGCTTTTTGTTGGGGTTGGCATTACTAAAGCATGCAGGATTCTCTCACCTCTCCGTAGGCATGGCGGTGGGGCAGAGCTGGGGAGGGGGCAGCACTAGAAATCAGAGAGGAGAAGCTGCAAAAGCCAGCTGGGAAGCAGGAGGGCTGAGAGCTTGGGGAGCACTCCAGGCCTCCTGAGCAAGGCAGGGTGAAGAATGGAGCTCTGCTTCCACCACAGGCTGAGGGAAGACAAAGAAGCTCAGGAGGCAATGGGGAAGAACAGGCTGTCATAGAACCATAGGATTAGAGGGGACGGTAAGGGTCATCTAATCAACCTCCCTGCCAAGATGCAGGATTTGTTGTGTCTAAACCACCCAAGACAGATGGCTACCCAGCCTCCTTTTGAAAACCTCCAGTGAAGAAGCTTCCACAATTTCATTTGTCCTACTGTTCTCACAGTTAGGAAGTTTTTTCTGAGATTTAATCTAAATCTGCTACGCTATAGTTTGAACCCGGTGTCTCTTGTCCTGCCCTTGGTGGCAAGAGAGAAAAACTTTTCTCCATCTTTTTATGGTAGCCTCTCAAGTATTTAAAGACTGCTATCATGCCCGCCCCCCCTTAAACTCCTGTTTTCCAAACTAAACATACCCACTTCCTTCAGCCTTTACTCACATGACTTGTGTTCCATCCCTTTGACCATCTTCATCACTCACCTCTGGATCCTTTCCAGTTTCCCCACATCCTTTCTATATATTGGTGACCAAAATTGGATGCAGTACTCCAGCTGAGGCCTAACCAGCGCCGAGTAGACTGGCACTATCACCTCCCGTGACTTGCATGCTATGCCGCTGTAATGCAACCTAAATTTACATTTGCTTTCTTTGCAACAGCATCGCATTGCTGACTCATGTTGATGTTGTGATCCACCACAGCTCCCAGATCCTTCTCAGCAGTGCTGCTGACAAGCCAGTTATCCCCCATTCTCTATTTGTGCATTTGGTTTTAATTCCCTAAGTGTAGCACCTTACATTTGTCTTTGTTGAATTTCATTTTGTTGACTATAGCCCAGTTCTCCAATTTATCAGAATCCCTCTGAATTTTAGCCCTATTCATTCTCCAAAGTGTTGGCACACACACCTTTGTGTCATTTGCAAACTTGGTCAGTTTGCTCTCTATTCCTACATCCAGGTCATTAATAAGGAAGTTAAACAATGCTGGGCCCCAAACAGATCTCTGTGGAACCCAACTTGAGACCTCCCTCCAGTCCGACATCATTCAATTAATATTTATTCTTTGTTTGCTGTTGTTCAAGCAAGTATATATCCACTTTATGGTAGTTCCGCCGAGCCCATATTTCTCCAGATTACTTATCAGAATGTTATGTGGGACTGTGTCAGAAGCCCTGCTGAAGTCCAGGTATATTATGTCCACTGCATTTCCCCATCCACCAAACCAGTTACCCAGTCAAAGAAAGAAATCTAGCTGGTTTGGCATGATTTGTTCTTAGTAAATCCATGCTGGCTGCTAGTGATCACCCCTTTGTCCTCCAGGTATTCGCAAAGTGAATGTTTTATACATTGCTCTAGCAGCTTCCCAGGTATCGAAGTCCAGCTAACTGGTCTGTAGTTCTCCGGCTCCTCCTTTTTCCCCCTTTTAAAGATAGGCACTACATTAGCCTTCTCCAGTCTTCCGGGACCTCTCCTGTCATCCATGAGTTTGTAAATATTGTCAGTGGCTCTGAGATTGCAATGGACTGTGGCAAAGCTCTTCCTCTATCTCGGTGGGTCCAGCGCTTCCTTCTAGTGGTAGGTCAGGGAATTATTTCACCTCTTAGTGTTTCTTCTACCCTCTAGTGGTGGGTGAGGGTAATGCAGCTGCTCTAAGATGGCCACTCCCTCTTGGCTCTCGGTCCTGTCTCTGGTTCTCACAGGCCCTTGCCTCTTCGCTGGGGCACTTTCCCCTCCAGTAAATGGCCAGTGGGGCATGGGGGGCCCAGTCCCACCCTCGACTCTGGGCCCCAACCCAGGGACCCTACAAGTAGCAGTCTCACACTGTGGCTTCAGGAAAGCTGCTGGCTTCCCTGGGTTACTTCCCTGTGCCCTTTGACTTAATGTCCATACCCTACGCAGACCGGGGCCCTTCCTGGCCTCCTTGCCAGGGAAGGCTCTTGACCTCTGACAGCCCCACGGGCGTGGTAGTGCCCAAACCAAATGTCCAGTTCAATCTTTCCCTTCTGGCAGGGTCTCTTCCCTTAGGCCTACAGGCCTGGGAAAGGTCCTTTGCCCTCTTCAGGAAGGGTTTTCCCTCCCCCAGTCTTTGTACCTGCAGTGTCCTCTCCTGCCAGGTTCTGCTCCTCCTCCGTAACCCTCCTGGCTCTTGACAGCATCTTGCCCGTTCACACACTCTCTGGTAACTCATCTCACTCCCACAACTCCAGCCACACCCTTACTATGGAGGGGAGGCTTTTTAACAAGTCCTGGGTGGAGCCTTGATTGGCTCCAGGTGTGTTAATTAACGAGGAGTAACCCCTGCTCAGCTACCAGGGGAAAAGGGACTTACTGATCCTGGGGCTGATATATCGGCCTTCTAGCACTTTCCAGTAGCCATCCGGTCTGACCCTGTTACAGTACGCTTACTTTTGACCAACTTAAACAATGGCTTAATAGTAATGTCATTAATTTGACAGATAAGGTTGTTCGTTTGAGCACAGGTGCATAATGTTTGGAGTGATCGTTTGAGTCGTAAGTTGTTTTCTACACAAAGGCACTGACGCTACTTTGATTTCATTCCCGTGAGTGATGAAAATCCACTTTCACACAGGTAAGTTGTAACAAATGGCATCAAAAACGTGCATTCACTGCGGGGTTTCTTTTTCTTCTGTAGGCAGTGTTGTTTGAGGAAAGGATGGGGAAAATGGTATCAGCAGCAACTGATGATGTTAAAGGGTATTTGCATCAAAGATCTTTCAGACTGTCCCATCTCCTTTCCTCCCATCCCTGGGATAGGGTCTGAAATATGGTTATGTTCAGGACAGCTACATAGGGCTGGTCTTGCACAAATGCTACAAGGGAAGGGCTCTCAGAATGTGAAGCCTTGAGGCCCCAAAGCATGGTGCTCTGGGTGACCACACACCCCACCCCATACAGCCCAGGACTTGCTCTGCGAGCGCTTCAGTGTTATTTACTCTGCATTACATTCTGTGATACTGCAGAGTCCAGGGGGTCTTTGCACTGCAACCTCCAGTGCCATGCATGTTGCATTCTGCTGCAGCAGCACTGTACTTCCATTGGTGATTGCACTGCGTTCAGTCACTGCCACCCAGCAGTTTCCAGGACCGTTTGCCAAGCAATCAGTTTGTAACCAAGATGACCTGTGTCTTTGGAAGGAACTTTCTTTCAGAGCAAATTTACACTTACACAAAAGTACAAAGTTTACTGGTGGGTTAAGCTTTAACTTCTTGGAGTTGCTTATTCACTCCAGAAAATAAATAGTGGCCATTCTGGAGGTCTGTTATCCACTTTGAAGCCTGGAGATTAACCTGGTGCTGCTAGCTTTCAGAGCCCAAAGTAAGTTGTTTTTTGCAAATGATTGAGATATGAATGAGGGCTTTGCCTGGGTGACCTCTGGTTCCTGTTTCGTCTGCTGTGAAATAATTTGGTTTCATATTTGTCCTTGGTGACTTTGGCTTTCTTTATGCTAGGAAAATTAAGACCTATAACTCTCCGCTAATGTGGCTCCTCTTGTGTTAGCACCAATGGCTGCTGTCATGCAGATGTGTAGGCAGAGCTCAGGACATTGCTAGAGCATAGTTTTTAGAAAAACATCCAATCTTGATTTTAAAATTACCTGGGATGAAGAATCCACCATGACCTTTGGTAAATTGTTCCGCTAGCTAAATTTACCTCTTAATTACAGTCTGGATTTGTCCAGCCATTGGATCATGTTATATCATTCTCTGTTTGATTGAAAAGCCCATTATCAAATATTTGTTCCCTATGTAGGTACTTACATCTTCAAGCAGTTGTTATTTTTTGTTTTCTTCCAGGTCATTGATAAAAATATGAAATAGCACATCAAGAACATAGCATAGCATAGCAAACAGAATAGCAAGAACTTATCCTTGCAGGACCCCACTGGAAACACACCCACTCAGTGATGATTACCTGTTTACAGTTACATTTTGAGACCTCTCAGTTAGCCAGTTTTTAATTCATTTGATATGTGCTGTTAATTTTATATCATACTAGTTTTTTAATAAAAATATCATGCAGTACCAAGTCAACACCTTACAGAAACCTATTTCATCAAGCCTATTATCTTTATCAACCAAACTTGTATAAACTTATCAAAAATAGAGATATCAAGTTAGTTTCAAAGGATCTGTTTTCTATAAATCCATGTTGACTGGCAAGTATTTGATATTTAACATTCCTGCTGCTTTGACTGCACATATATGTCATGCAGTGTTATTTCTGTTCTGTGACTGGATGAAGTAATACTGTAAATCATATTTCCAGAGTGAACAGTTGCAACTACAATTTCAAAATTTGCTTTGTGCCAATATTTTCCTATAGTTGCTCCAAATTTTATTCATTTGCCCTCAAATGTACTCACTTGCTATCATAGGTGCTGGAACTAGGGATGCGAGGGAAGGGTGGGGGAGGCTGCCTCACCTTCTGGCTTGATTTGGTTTCCATTATATACAGGGTTTACAGTTTGGTTCAATGGCTCTCAGCACCTCCACTACAAACATTGTTCCAGCACCCCTGCTTGCTACAATATTCACAGAAAGCAAACATCAAAGGGACATTAATTCATTACTAATTAATTCAATATTAATTTTATACTGCATTTATTCTGGAATAAGTTTAGATGCAGGTTTCTGTAGTTACTCCTTTCAGAATTTTCTAAGACAAATTCAGAAATGCTCTAAGTGAGGATTACATATTTGGTGATTGTGTGTAGGACAGGTATCATTTACAGAGGGCTGGAGAGGGACACAGAAAAATGAACAAGCAGGAGGATCTAAGAGAAAGGGCTGCTTTAATTTGTACTTTCTTACAGGCTCTTGCTGGGTGATTTTCCTGCTATAGCCTGACTCTTTCACTGCCAATGTATTTTCACTTACACCACCTACTGGTAGCAACATGTAACACAGCCATCCATTGATGTTCACTGAACTTGGCCCATATTCCCTGTTATTGATCTTTCAGACAGCTGAGACCTTGGAGAAAGCAGCATAGAGAAAGAGACTGAGACAGAGAGATCATAAAATATAGGCTTCATTCTGCTTTCTGGCCATATCAGTAATGCTTCTTTCTAATTTTGGGGCAGAAAATCAATTGCAGGGTTTGCTTGAGGCCAAGGTAAGTAATCATTAACCTAGATAATCAAAACCTGGTAAAGCAGGAGTTAAGTTTCGACTATGTTCCTGTTTTGGCTAAAAAAAAAATCTAAAAAAGATCATTGGGCAAATTCTGCCCTCATTTGTACTGCTTTCTTCCTTTGTGGTGTCCATGGAGTTGTAGAGAAGAAAAAAGACAGAATTAGGCCCAGTGCACTTGACACTGCAGCAAACATCAAAGAAAGTGATTGGAGTTGCCTGTGAAGTATTTCCCATTATATGCATATGATTACATAAAAAAAACCGTTAAAAGAACATTAAGGTTGCAAAGTCAAGCACTCAAAAGTTAAGAAATGCCAGAATTAAGGCAGCCTGTGCAACCTTAATTCAGCCCCCTGTGTGTATGCATTATGATACAGTCTTTAATTATATGATCACATACTATTTTTTCCACAAGACCACTGCCTCATTCAGTAAACGCAATGGGCAATGCTCAGTTAATGAGCAGCGATTCAATATTTCATTTTATCTTCATCATTTAACGTGTGGGCCTATATGTTATCTAATGAACAACACTCAAATATTGCTCCTAATACAGAATTATTATTCCCTCAGGGGCTTTTCCATGGTGCTCATCACTATAATATCAGCACTTCACAAACGTTAATGAATTTATCTTCACAACACCCCGGTGAGGTAAAGTAATGTTATTATTCCCATTTTACAGATGGGGAACTGTGGCACAGAGATAACATTGTCAAAAGTATCCACTTATTTTGGATTCCCAATCTGAGATGCCTATGACCTGATTTTTCATAGAATTTACCACTTTATAGCACTGTTCAGACTATAGCGCTCACTGATTTCAGTTGCAACTGTGAGTGCTTAGCACTTCTGCAAATCAGACCCCTTCTGTTTCAATTTAGGCACCCAGAAAATGAAGAAAACTCAATTAGTGGCCAACTGTAAAAATTGTGCTTTCAGTGATTTGTGCAGAATCCCATAGGAACTCTGTGGAAGAGGCAGGGATAGAATCTAATTCTCCAGAGCAGCATTCAACTGCCTTAACCTAAGACTGTTCCTTCTCTTTCTGCAGTCCCCTGTCTCATTCACTACACACCTTCCAGATTCCGCAACAAATGAGGCATGGGTTTTATGGGCAACAGCCTTCTTCTTTACACAACCCTGATTCATTCCCTGAGCACAGTCCATCCTGTGCGCTAAGTGAGGCAGGAGTTCTGTGGAAAAAAATAGTATGTGATCATGTAATTAATGAGTGTACCATAACGCATATTCACAGGGGATCCAAATTATGGTTGCAGAAGCAACGTTAACTTTGGCATTTCCTAACTTTTGAGTGATTGACTTTGCAACCTTAGTGGGATTTAAATGTAGTTTTTTGTAGGTAATTTCCTAGGTTTTTAAAAAAGCAAACTAAAAAAACCCAGAAATTCCATCATGTCAAATCATGTTAGCTCTCACATGGGTCATCCCCACGTTTAGACATTTTAAATCCATAGCACAGCCCTCTACCACTTGAGCTAAAAGAGTAACTGATAACAGTAGTAGGTTGTCATCATCACTGTGGGCCAGCAACTAGGAGGAGATGAGGCACACGTTTTGGGGTACACAGATATTTGCTGACAGCAGAAGAATGATGAGGTTCAGGAATCCTGGGTTCCATTCTAGGTTCTGAAGAGAGTGTTCTCTATTGGTTAGATTTCTGCCCCTGTTCCCTGAAAATCAGACCCCTTTTGCCCCCCAATGCCACCAGCTTGTCCTAGAACCAGCCTCATTTATCCATGCTTCTTCCCCTCATCCCAGTCTATAACCCTGTCCCCCACCTTCTGTCCTCTGGGTCTTTATCACAGTCTCCCCTTACCACCACCCCAGCCCTTCACTTCTCTGCATTCCAGCTAGCGAGTGCCTCCTCCTCCTCCCTGCTGAGGTACCAGTGGGGGATCAGTTTCCCAGCTCTCAGTTCCTGTGTCTGCTGCCTCAGGTAGGGTGACCAGATATCCCAGTTTTATAGGGACAGTTCCAATATTTGGGGCTCTGTCTTATATAGGAACCTATTACCCCCGACCCCTTGTCCCGATTTTTCACACTTGCCATCTGGTCACCCGAGCCTCAACTGCCTTTAATGGCAAGGAGACGCAATTACAGGGAAAGTCCTTCAGTTCTGGGTTGGAGAATGCTCAGTGAAAACAAAATCTTCAGCATGTTTAGCTACAAAACGCAAATGAGTTCCAGCTCTGCAGTTTCTCGCTGAAGTCTGTTTTTGAAGTTTTTTGTAGAAGTATGGCAACTTTCAAGTCAGCTACAGAGTGTCCAGCGAGAAACTGCAGAGCTGGAACTTATATGCAAACTTGACACAATCAGACTGGGTCTGAACAGGGACTTGGAATGGTTATCTCGTTACAAGAAGTAATTGTCTCTGTTCACACATTCTCACCTTCTAATCAATGGTTGTGAAAAGGCCTCATCTACCCTAACTGAACTGACTTTGTTAGTACTTGCCCTCCACATTGTTGTTTCTTACCCTTGGATGTATATATATATAAACACCTTCTATCTGTGATTTCCACTTCATACATCTGACGAAGTGGGTTGCAGCCCACAAAAGCTTATGCCTGCAGAAATGTGTTAGCCTTTAAGGTGCTACAGGACTCTTGTTGTTTTTGCTGTATACAGACTAACACGGCTACCCCTCTGGAACTGTTGAATGAAGCAGTTATTCATGAGCAAAACAATGGATTTCCCTAAGCTTGTTCTCAGAAACGACTGAACCGCTTTTGCTGAAATTTAGAACAACAAAACATAAACAAAAATCTGCCTGAGGCAGACACCCAGGATGGAAATTTCAATCCAAGCCATTAAAATCTGCCATAGTTAAAAGCAACTGAAAACAGGGTCTTATGATGGAAGGTGTCAGGCACCCTTAACTATAGGCAGCACTACCTGCCCCACTTATTATGCAGCTGAGAGGAAATAGCTGTGTGCCCGACAGATAGACCTGCAGATGTGCGCTATATAGCAATGCACAGTGCCATATATATATAACACATAGTACATATCACAGGCCAAATTCAGCTAGTAGTTATACCCTACAGCCTCACTCACTTCAATGGCATTTCATAGAATACAGAACTTTTCTCTTTATACTTCAGTTTCTGAAAGGATAAATATTCCACCTTATGCTGTGATCCTACTATGCAGGAAGGAGTCTTGTCAGTACTTCGGCTGGAGACCATCAAATAAACCCTAGACTGCCGCAGGACGCAGTGTGGGTGACTGAAATTTGTTTAGTGGATGGTGGCCTATACAAAACGCGATGGTGGCATCTCAGACCATTTCAGATCATGAAAGTCACCCTCACTTTTCTACTCTAAGGCAGGTTCAATAGATAGATTAGGGATGGCGCACTTCTCATTCCACCATGGAAGAAATCAGACACACCGGTTGGTAGGGGCAGACTGGCCATCTGGCAGTTCTGTCACATGGGCATGGGCGGCCCGTGTTAAAGACGGGGAAAAGAGCTGCCACTAAAGGCGGGGGAAGGCTGAGCCTTCCCGAAGAGCCGCCACCGCCGAAAGCATGGGGCTTTTCCCTGCCCTCCCTGCTGGGAAGGCAGAAGATTTTATGCTCCTTGTAGGTTCCCCGGCGCCTGGTGGTATCAGCTTCCCTGGTCCCGGCTTGGACGCCCTCCCAGCAGAGCTCCCACATGGGGGGGAGGGGGAATGGGTACACTTTACCGGGGCCCATGGGCCCGGCCCAGGCTGCACCCCCCATTATGTGTGTGGGAGGGGGCCCGTGTTACAAGTTTGTACTGGGCCCAGAAAAATGATGCTTGGACTCCCTCCCACTGGGAGTTACTGAGGAACCCAGGAAGCTGAGTAACAGATGCAGCCTCCTGGGCCACCCAGGCGCCTGCACGGGGCATATAAAGTTCAGCACGCCGGGCAAGCCGGCACCCAGCGTGAGACTGCCCACCCAGCATTCTCCTCCTTTCAGTTCCCCTTCTCTCCGCCTGTGACTGCCGTGCCACAGCACCTGCTCTCAGCCTGCCCGCGGCCTGCTCCCAATCTCAGTGTGGCGGGACTCCACTCCTCGCTCCCTGCTGCGGTGCTCTGCTGTGCCGGTTCCTTCCGCCCCCTCACCACTGCTCCCTTTATCCCTCCTCACGGCTGCTCTCCTCCGGCTTGCCGCTCCTCTTCTCCTCCCTGCTCCCCCTCCTGTGTCCACCCACCCCAGCCACTGCCCCCAGCATCCCTTCCTCCCTCCCTCCTCACTGCTGCTGCTTGGCCAGACCTGACCGGTTCCTTCTCTCCCCCTTGCACCCCACACCCCTGCCCCACCTGCTGCTACCAGCATCCCTGACTCCCTGAGGCTCCTCACCACTGCTGCTTGCCAGACAGGTTCCTCCGTCTCCTCCCTGTCACACCCCCACCCCAGCCACTGCTCCCCGCCCGGGAGTCAGCCAGAGACCCACGCGCCATGGTCACTGTGGAAAAGCTGGATCTGTAATTCTTCTGCAGACAGAGGACTGCAGAACTGTCAATCCAAGACCAGCACAGAATTAAACTGAAGTGGCTAAAAGCGAGAATGCTAAGAAAGGGAATGCTCAGGAACCTCAGATCTACTCTATGCTCGACACGATCTTCTTCTTGTCCCAGGTTCCAATAACCTCTCTTTGAAATGCCCATGATATGTTTGTCAGACTTTGAAGCTTATGCTAAGAAGTATCTGCCCAAGACCACGTGGGAATACTTTGCAGCTGGAGCTGATGAGTGCTGCACCCGAGATGACAACCTCCTGGCATATAAAAGGTACCAAGAGCTCTTCTTTTGTGGGCCAAAATCTTTTAAGCTATGTTGGGATGTAAGTTCTTGATGTTCTCAAGTGTCTCATACTCTCAACACCTACCCCCTATAAAAATGACCCAAAGGAAAATGCACCAGAGTTACTTACAATGTAGCCTCTGGTATTTCCCAGCAGATGAGGGCAGGTAGCATGAAGCACACGGGACACTGAGGGCGGGAGTGGGCAGTACGGCAGTGGAAGCAAGTGGCGTGTTGTGTTGGTGAGAGGCTAAGGAATGGGAGTGGACATAACATATCAGATATAGGTTGTGACCTTAATAAACTGGGACACGCTGAACTGGACAGGCCAGCTGAAACCGTCTACCAGATATCAGGGAGCCTTTTGCCTTCTGGCATTGAGATGTTCTTAGGTTACAGTGGTAAAGGGAGTGATGGTGGATGGTCCAAGAGCAGGTGGCACGGGGCTTAGAGACATGTGGGAATGGCTGTAAGGAGAGTTGGATTGGGGAATGAAAGCAAGCAGCAGTGAAGGGTGCAGTTCTCATGTGGCGTTCTCAACAGGCCGTGGCCCCTGGCTTTTCCTGGTTGGGTCGGCCTACTGTGTTATAACATGTAAATGAAGATCCATTTACCAGGGAAGATCACAAGCACTAAAGCCACGTAGCTGCTACCTTATTAAATGGCATTTCATCTTTGTCTTCTTGCAGAATCCGTTTTCGGCCACGCATGTTGCGGGATATGTCTGTGATGGACACTGGAACGATGCTTCTAGGTACCAAAATCAGTTTCCCTGTAGGGATTGCCCCCACCGGATTCCACCAGCTGGCTTGGCCTGAGGGAGAAAAGAGCACAGCAAGAGGTATCCTATCATTTCGTTCCTGTAAAACAAAAGAGAGCATTTTAAAAACCTGTTGAAAACCTTGAGCAACTCTGATGGTGTTTTGAAGTGTGGCTGACAGCCTGAAAAGCGAGTCTGTCAGAATGACATTGACGGGGCAATTGTTAGAGCCAGATTCTTTTCCTGCCCTCCCACTCCTCCCTCCCTTCTGATGCTCTGGTGGCACAAAGCCGCTGGAGAACCACATATAGTCACGGGGCTGCAGCACTGTAGTTATCCCCAATTACCAGAATGGCCTCTTGGGGGCTGTTCTAACTTAGAGAAGCCCTGAAGCGATTCTAACTTGTGCCAGTGACCAAACTGGCCCCCCAGTGGGCCCAAGGATCTGGGTGAGGGTGACTTACAGCATTCAGCCCGTACAGTCCATACGTACATTATAAAATATGGATAAACGATCTTGTGTTGGCGGTTGTTAGCTGCATTATCATTATACCCAGGCAGGAGTGTTGAGAAACTTCCGCACACTGTACTGAAGCTTTTTAAATATCTTCTGAAGCTGCTGAAACCATGAACACCTGTTACATCACCAGCACGTACTCCACCTGCACCGTAGAGGAGATTGCTGCAGCTGCACCCAATGGCTTCCGATGGTTCCAGCTGTACATCCATCGCAACAGGACCCTCTCGGAGGAGCTGGTCCGACGGGTAGAGGCCCTGGGTTTTCAAGGCCTGGTGCTCACGACTGATCTTCCCTACACGGGGAAGAGACGAGATGACATCCGCAACAACTTCCAGCTCCCACCACACCTGAAAGTGAAGAACTTTGAAGGCGCCTTTGAGGTTTGGGAAATGATTACGCTTACTAGAATGTTCCCAATACCCTGTGATGGGACGTTAGATGGGGCGGGTTCCGAGTTACTACAGAGAATTCTTCCCGGGTGTCTGACTGGTGGGTCTTGCCCACATGTTCAGGGTTTAGCTGATCACCATATTTGGGGTCGGGAAGGAATTTTCTCCGAGGGCAGATTGGCAGAGGGCCTTGCAATTTTTCGCCTTCCTCTGCAGCTTGGGGCACGGGTCACTTGCTGGTGGATTCTCTGTACCTTAAAGTCTTTAAACCATGATTTGAGGACTTCAATAACTCAGTCCTAGGTCAGGGTCTATTACAGGAGTGGGTGGGTGAGGTTCTGTGGCCTGCGTTGGGCAGGAGGTCAGACTAGATGGTCATAATGGTCCCTTCTGACCTTAAAAACTATGAGTCTAATAAGTAATGAGGCAGAGGGTGTGTGTGAGTGGGTGTGAGAGAGCAGATGGGAACCCCACTGGATTGCAAAAGTGGTTCCTTACCTTTTTGGACACATGCTACCATTTGCCCAGCTCAGGCCTGGTCTACGCAAGTGTTACTGGTATATAACTACTTCAGTGCGGGGATGTGATATTGTTACTAGAGTGGATGCAGTTATACCAGTATAAAGGTGACTCATACTAGGATAGTTATTACCCTTTCCATATGGGAATAGTCATATTGGTAAATGCACCTTTATACCAATATAATTGCACCCATGCTGCTGGTGGTGGTGGGAAGGAGGGTGTCAGACTGCTTTAACTATACCAGTATAGTTAAAGTGGTGCAATTTTTGTGTATACACAAGCCCTAAGACCTCAACTGTACCAACCAGTGCCCCCCGCCTTTCATTCATCTGTGCCTGCTCTTAATTCCAATGGAGCTTGGGTCGCTCTAAACCCTGCCATTACCCTCAATGCTCCATTGAGGGTTACAGCAGTCACAATTGAACGGGAGGTGAGCTCTGAATCTGGCGTAACTCCCCTGAAGTCACTTTGTTCAACCGCTCAAAAGCCTTTGCAGGAAAGGATGGAAAACTGACAGGCACATAGTCCCCTGATCAGACGTTTTCCTTTCAACCGTTGGATGAAAATCTGTTTCGATTTGACCAAATGACCAATGTTTACAATCATTCTGTATGCACGCACAATAATATTTTGATAATGCTGCCCCTGTTTTCTATTTGCAGATGTGCATGTGCAGATCTAATGAAGCTGTATGTGTGTGTAGATTGTACGAAAACATTTGAAACACCAGGCCAGGTTATCAGCTGTTCTAAATCTGTGCAGCTCCATTGGTTTTAAAAGAGCTACACTGATTTACAACAGCTAAGAATCCGGTGCGCCTTGTCTAATTCAATGTGCTTGTGTGCATACTCAATGAGGCAGAGCTTCAAGGTAACTTGGCTTAATTCTATTCACTTTTTGAGGCTCTGCATGTAAGAAGCCAGGGATTCAAAAGAGTGTCCCATTCAAAGCACAAAGTGAGCACTGAGTGAGGCACGGTTCTGCAGGAGCATTTGCCTCCTTCAGTGTGCATCTTGAGTGGGACCAAGAAATCTATGACTGTCTAGCAAGTAGCTCCACATCTCTTTCTTTCTTAATAAACCTAGTAATTCCATAAAGAAAATGACACTAAAAGCACTCAGAAATCAGGAAAAGCCAAAGTGAAGGTTGCTTATGTGACTACCTTGTGATACCATCTTCATTTACATGGACATGTGCTACCTTTTCTGTGGGTCTGGGCGGCACACGCTGAATGAGACAGGGTACAGAATGAGTGAGACGTGGTCTGTGGATCTGGGCCTGATTTGGGGCCTAATTGTTTCTGCACTTACCAGAGTATAATTCCTGAGTATGCACTGTAGTCCATGCACTTACTCTCAGTTTAAACCAGTGTAACTGAGAGTACCTTTAAGATTAATGGCAGGATGGATGAGATGTAGCAACTAGGCAGGTTGCATAAATCAGAGCTATATGACTATGGATAGCCTTCCCTTTTGTGTCTGCTGCTTTCTCATTTTGTTTTGAAACACAGTGAATGGAAAGGAGACCTTCCTTGGCCTCCTTTACACCAGACAGTTTATGCTGCTATCTAAAGAGGCCCAATGGCCTTGTTTACAGAAAAAAAAATCATTTTGACAACTGCTGTATCAAGGGCATATCCCCTCCTGTTTCTGCTCCACAATGTCCTGGTTTGCACTCCTGCCCTCTGTACCCTGGCTTTGAAACTTCAGCCTACATCCCCTGGAGACTTCTTTCCACATCCATTCTCCATAATAATTATTGTTCTCCAGGGACATCCCTTTACAAAGCCAATTGATGGAACTGTTATCAAGTCTAATTAACGTCTTCTATGGTAGGGAAAGAGTTTGAGGATGTTTATTAATTATATTATATTATATTATATTATAAACCTGTAACGAAATATCCTTCTACTCCATGGCTGCAGGAAGAGAGTGGTTCTGAGTATGGACTCCCGCCTAACTCCATAGATCCTTCTATAAGCTGGAATGACATCTATTGGCTGCAGAGCCTGACTCGTTTGCCTATCATTATCAAGGGAATTTTGACTAAGGAAGATGCAGATCTGGCAGTGAGACATGGAGTTCAGGGGATTATTGTATCCAACCATGGTGGAAGGCAGCTGGATGGCGGACCAGCCACCGTAAGTGGAATAGCTGTAATCTGTTGTCATAGGCATGCACATGTGTCCCTACACAGGTAACTGGGCTGACATTCATATAGACAACTGTGGTATACCTGCACATACATTTGCGTTCCTGTGTGTTCTGTAGCAAAGATAAAGTGGAGAGCAGAAAATATAGTGATGAGGGTACAGTAAAGTCTCAGCACCAAATTCTGCCAAGATACAAATCCATTGAATTTAGTGGGAACTGCCTGAAAATATTTGCAGCGTTATATCTTAAGTGATTGGAAATTTATAGTCTCTTAAGACCTAGAGTAAAGATAAGTTATGTGGCAAAAATCTCCCTGATGTCCATCTCTGCAAATTCATCACTGGATTTCTGAATGTTTGTATAAATCCATGTTTGCATGTGGCTTTATTTTCTTTCCATCTTTTTCTGTTTCTTTTAACCATGCTATTTTTGCATATTGTCATGTCTGTATTTTATGGTGGCCTATTCACTTTACTATTTTTACTGACTTTGCTCTTTTTTCTCTCATTTTCTTTACAAAACACAACACAATAATCCAGGGAATTCCATGGAAACACTACTTTGATGCAATGATAAGACAGAAAAATGTATGCATGCTGAAGTAAAAAAAAAAAAAGCAATAAGGGTTTCACTATGACTTTAAATCTTCCTCCTCACACCTGTACCGTCTTTGTTTTCAAACTGCGGGGTGCACAGCGCTGAAGAGGGAGGACAAGGTTTTCAGGGGGCGCACCTGGGGCAGAGTGCATGGGACAAGGCTGGTCCCAGGATCCCCACCCTCCAGGCTGCCATTCCTATTACCCAGCAAGTCCAGCGCTGTGATGCCATCCTGCTGCCTGAAGAAACTGGGGCTGTCCCCACTGCCATGCGCTGCTCAGGGGCTCTCACCAGACAGCATCTGCCTTGCTGAGAACCAACTTAGCCACTAGGAAGTGGGATAAACTATTTGTCAGGAAGACTGGGGGACTGCACTTTTTTCTACAATTTAGAAACACATATATGGCATTTGTATTATGAGGTGCATTGTTACATTTTACTTTAAGAGCATATGCATTACAGAAGGTCTTATATGTTTGCACCACCTCTCTTCTCTTCTTACATCTTTCTCTCAGAATCAAAGGCTGAGCTTTATGTGGAAGTATCTGTTTCTTTGCAGATTGATGCTCTGATTGAAATTGTAGACGCGGTGCAAGACAGTGTTGAAGTTTATTTAGACGGTGGAATACGAACAGGAAGTGATGTATTAAAGGCACTTGCACTTGGAGCAAAATGTGTCTTCATTGGAAGACCAGCTTTATGGGGTCTGACCTACAAGGTGAATAAGGAAACATGGGGTTTGTACATGTGCTCACTCTCATATGCACGCCCATTGGGTTACTGATAGAACTGGTAGGGATATTTTTTCCTGTGAAAAAAAATAAACAAAACATGAAATATTTTTACTTTTCCTTGAAAGTTTCTCTGAAATGTTTCAGGCTTTTGGGTTTTCAATGGAAACCCAAAACATTTATTCAAAATCAAATATTTTGCACAGAAATGCCTGTTTTGACAAAAATGCCACTTTCTGTCAATGGAAATTTCTCTGGAAAATTTCTCTCCAGTTCTAGTTACTGATAAAGGAAGAAGTTGCAGATAAGCAGTGTTCACCCTAAGTAAATGACTCCAACTCTCCAGAGGGTAGGTTATCTTGCTCTATGATATAACTTTGCCATCTCTTGTGATATCATGATGAGTCTTGTGATATCCTGGAGTCTTATGATTATTGAGAATTTCAGCTTTTTTTGAAAGTCCATTTATAGCCCTCATGGCTATGAAGAGAGGTTTGGAAATGAGAAACCTAAAGACTCAAAAACTAAAAGACAAACAAAAAGAACCCAAAATGTACTTTTAAAAAAAATCTCATAATTTTTAAGACACTCAAATGATTTGGGGGGGGTTGATTCATGATATATGAATGCTTGGGGTTGTCAGTGCTGGTGATATAGAGACAGGTCTCCTCACTTAGCTATCAAGTTGAATAGCTCCATATCTAGATATATTTAGGTTCACTTTGCCAAATATTTGTACCTGCCAAAACCTGTGGCATTGTAGCCTGGTGAAACATGCTGATGTTAAAGAGGCAGTGAGTGCTGGATTTTGAAAGGTATTTTGGCACCAAAAGAGGGTGCCTAGTGGGATTTTACAAAAGCTCCTAAGTGCTTAAGTCACTTTTGAAAATAGGTCATAGGCTCCTAAGTCACTTAGATTTTTCTTTTAAAATGTACCCAGCGTCGCCTTATATTTTAAAAAAATTAGCTAACAACCAATCCAAGTTTTTGGTAACCTGTAGCATGTCATGGAAGTTTTTCTAAAACCGCTATTTTCTGCTACCGTGCGGAAGTGTAAAACGGTCTTTTGGGCAGGACCACCATCACCACTTTTCCTGTACGTGCTCAAGCCCGCTACCATTTTTATTGCAGTGTCAGCTTCACTGCTTCTCAAATACTGCCAAACTCAAGTGTTCACAAACATGAGTAGACCCCCAAAATCATAAGGCAGGCTTAAATCATGAGATTTTTTAAAAAATCTAGTAAAATCTGGGTTCTTTTTATTTGTCTTCTGGCTTTTGAGCCTTTTGGGCTCACATTTTCACAACCATGAGGTCTGGAAGCATGTTTTTTTTTCTTTAAATTAAATCTGAAATTGTGATGCAGTGTTGTGTTTCTAGCTATTGGGGCCCTCAGAAAAATACCAAATATCAGGAGACGTGACAAATTTGCAAGAATTGGCAGCACTGCTCCCGTTGCCAGTAAATACCCTCTTAAACACATATGGGAAAAGGGTGTTCTTGTGAGCTGCTCCCCAGGGCAAATGCGTAAGAGTAATAGGTGGGATTTTCAGATGTCCCTAAAGGAGTTAGGCACACAGCTCCGACAGAAGGTGAATGTATGTTGGATGCCTAACTCCCTAAAGTGTTCCTGAAGATCTCACCCAATGTCGTTTTGCTAGTGAATGAGACACAAAGTGTAAATGATCAACAAAAGAAAGACATAGACAACAGAAAGTATTGTTAAATGCAAAATGTAAACACACTGAAGTTAGGCAAAAATAAATTTCTCTAATATCTTTCAGTTAAGGTGATATAAAATAGTATAGAAAAAATAGGTGGACAAAAGGTTCAAATAGAAATATGATTTTCAAGTTGTTGGCACCATTTTTACAGAAGAAAATGTACAATGTGCTATTTTAAGGATCCATAACTTTTATCTGAAAAACCTGTATCTTCCAAAATGTAAAGTGCTCAAGACCTTATTGAGCACAAGGTGCATGCAAAATTTGAAGTTTTGAAACAAAGACATTAGAAAAGGTTATCTGAAAGCACACAAGCAAACAAACAAACAAAAAAACCCAGACATCTGGAAAATGTCTGAGGTGAAAAAACAGCTTCATTTTTGTTCTTCATTCAGATATAGCCAAAAAAGTGAAAATATCTAAATTAACTTCTTGTGAACTAAAATATCCATAATCCTGAAAAGCCATCTGAGACTTTAGAAATTGGCACTGCTCCAAGGGGTTGTCCCAACTTTCATAGTAAATGGCCTGTGCTGTGTTGCTCAGTGACTGCAATCCTCTTACCTTTGCTGCTTTCTCTGATGGAACAGGGTGAAGAGGGGCTTCAAGAAGTTTTGCAGATTTTACATGATGAATTTCGTTTGTCAATGGCCTTGGCTGGTAAGAATTTTTTCCTGGTTGATTAACAATTGGTGAGAAAGCAGCATCGCCACGTTAGAGTGAGCACAGAGCCTCTCCATGCAAACAGATGGGTCAAATCAAAGTGAGGGGGTTACAAATTGGACTGTTCAGTGCAACAAAAATAATTCTAGTCACAGGAATGCAGGCTGGGAACCTGTTGCTTTATTTAAAAACATCACAACAGAGTGGGTGGAAACACTCCCATTGATTAAAACAGGAAGTGAGGGGTGCAGCATGGTTCCATCCCATAATACTCTGGACAACCCATTTAACCCTATCATGAGGTGTAAGCACCTGAAGGTAACTAGGGGTATAAGGAATAGTCAGTGTGGATTTGTCAAGAACAGATCATGCCAAATCAACTTTGATAGTGGGTGGGTGAGGTTCTGTGGCCTGCATTGTGCAGGAGGTCAAACTAGATGATCATACTGGTCCCTTCTGAGTCTGTGAGTCTATGAAATAGGGTTATTGACCTAGTGGAAAGGGGGGAAGCAGTAGAAGTGATATACCTTGATTTTAGTAAGGCTTTTGACACAGTTCTAATTAATATTCTCATAAACAAACTAGGGAAATGTGGTCTAGATTAAATTACTATAAGATGGATGCACAACTGGTTTAAGGACCATACTCAAAAAGTAGCTAGGTGCTGTACATGCACTTAGAAAACTCTGGCGAGTTCACAATCTAAGACAAGAGTTTTATTGTTCCCATTGTATAGGTGGAGAACTGAGGCAGATGAAGTGCTTAACGTCACACAGGAAGTCTGTAGCACAGCCAGGAATATATCCCAGACCTCTCAAGACTTAGCCCAGTGACTTAACTGTCGACCATCCATTCTCTCAATAGTCATTTTTAACCCTATATTTTATTTCAGGCTGTCACAATGTCTCAGAAATCGGCCGACACCTTGTTCAATTCTCCAAGCTGTAAATGGCTCCGTGCAATGCCCACCAACCAGACAAATGGAAGCAGCTCCTGATAATGATCAAAGCCTTGAGTTTCCTCAGTAACAGACTCCAGCTGTGTAACCCTCCCACTATGCCCCTGATAAGGACCCCAGCTCCTCTCTCAGCTGGTGAAATGTCTGGCTCTCCCCCCTCTATATAAACAAGTGAAACCATCAGGATGTGTAAGTAACATCACCATGACTTGTACATCACCACATGACGTGTACCCAGTCAATATAGGGATAGTTTAAATCCTCCATTATTATTGAGTTTTTTATTTTTATAGCTTCTCAATCTCCCTGAGCATTTCACAGTCACTATCACCATCCTGGTCAGGTGATCAGTAGTATATCCCTACTGCTATATTCTTATTATTCAAGCATGGAATTACTATGCATAGAGATTCTATGGCACAGTTTGGTTCATTTAAGATTTTTATTTTATTTGACTCTATGCTTTCTTTCACATATATTGCCACCCCCAGCAGTACGACCTATTCTGTCCTTCCGATATATTTTGTACCCTGGTATTACTGTGTCCCATAGATCATCCTCATTCCACCAAATTTCTGTGTTGCCTATTATATCAATATTCTCTTTTAATATGAGGAACTCAAGTTCACCCATCTTTAGTATTTAGACTTCTAGATTTCTCCCTCCATGTCCTATCTCCCCTCTGCCCAGCATGTTGTTCCTCTGTTTCCTTCTGCCTTCCTCCTATGTCTTCTCTCTTCCTTCTGTCAGGAACAAGAACATTCCATCCTTTTACATTTTCCAGAGGCTGTTGACCGGGGTGATGCTTCTTCCTACTTACGATCACATTTTACTTTTTAGGCCTTGTCTCCATGCAGAGTTGCACTTGGTTTAACGAAAGTTGATTGTTTATATTGATATAGTTAAAGCGATGAAAACCCATGTGTATGCTCACATTTTGTTCCTTACTTTGGTTTATCTTAAGTCAGCTGGGAAATGGTTTAAGTTAAACTGAAATATGCCAATCTACACCAAAATAAAGAACGTTCACACGGTTTTAACTAGTTTGGTTTAACTAACTGGGACGGTTCTCATTTGACAGTTCTCGGGGTGCCCAGGACCGTGAGTCACCTCGGTACCATCTGCCTATAGCAAGGGGTAACCTTGCCTGTGGTAGCTGGTGTTAGCTCCTTAATGCCACCAGCCTGTTAGCCACTCAAGCCCTTTCCTCTGGGCTATGCAAGCCCTGTCTTTGCCTGGCAGGTTAACAGTAGGTGGACCTCAGTTCCTGAGTCCCTTTGAATCATTCCCCTGTGATATCCAGCCCCTGACAGTGTCTACTCACAGAAATCCCAGATCCTCCCTCCCCTCCGCCCCACAGCTGCTCGTAGGGCCTGATTGCCTGGGCCACCCAGCCATGGGGTTGTCCAAGCTGTTCCTGGAATGCAAGCCAGGATACTGCAGAGGGGACGCAGGCCGCGGTGTGGGTGCAGCAAGAGTCTGAACTCTTGCAGCCAATAGAGACAGCAGCTGCTCAAAGAGAGAGCACAACAGAGCTATATCTTCCTCCCTCAACCACGGTTCCTGTTTCCGGAACTGTGAACTGAGTGCCTGCTCACACACTGCTACCCTGTCCTCTGGCTGCGCAGCCAGCCTGAGCCTTTCTGCTTGCCTCGCAGCATGTCTTTCTTCTTGCCACAAGTCCCTTTGCCTTTAATACTTGACCTACCTGTTGGCCCTGTCCAGAAGTTCAATCACAAGTCATCACAGACACGCTTCTCTTGGAACAGTCCATGAAGGTACGGTGAGCCCTCTGGTGTGGGCAAGCTTCTCCCTCTTCCATTTCTGCTGCCAGTTCTGCGGTGGGCTGTTCCTTTGCGGGGAGGGAAACACCAAAAAACTTCTCCAGGTACAGCCCCAGGATGTGCTGCAGCAAAGCCTCCTTTATGACCGGTTTCATTAGCAAAGTCATTTTATTTGTCACATTTCGTGCCTGCTGCTGGTACCCATCGATTCCCATGCTGGCTTCGCAGGCCACCAGGATGCCATCCCAGCTGATCAGGTCATTGTGTACCACTGGTGGCTCAGTGTTCGGCGCAATCCCCAGGATCCGGTCAAACTCATCATAAAACCAGCACCATGTCGGTGAGTTGCCAGAGATGTAGTTGTGGTCCCTGGTTTTCTTGTACTCGGTCTTGAGCTGCTGAATCCATTCGCTGTGATGGTCACGGTACACTAAATTTCCAACGCTGCCAACCTCTTTGTTATTTGCTGGTATGAATTCCTGATACTCTTACTAAAATCCACTGTTTTGCTGGCCTTGCAAATTAACCAAAATCTGGCTGTGTCCCCAAAACCATGAAGCAGCGTGCTTTGTGAAGGACTTCTGTTCAGTATCCATTGCAAATGCTGATGGCTCTCCTAAGACGTGTTTGCAGCTCAGCGGTCAGAATAAAATGGAAGGCTTAGATGACAGTCTGCTGCACTGGAGCAAGAGAGACTGGTTCCATTCCCTGGAGTCAACTTGGTTCTTGGGAGAGAGAGGACAAGGAAGTTGTCTCATAGCCTTCTGGGATGCTATTGGTGGACTCCAACTACCTGAGTCTGAGGGTGGTGGTAGGTGGGGGGGTTGCATCTACATTGCAAAATGATAGGGCTCGAACCTTGGGTCCTGCCTTGACTCAGGCTCAGACCCTCCACCCTTGTGGGGTCCTAGGACCCTGGGTCTGAGCCCAAGATCAAGAGATTTGTGTCTGTGGAAGGGGAGTTGGGCTTGAACCTGTGTCTGAGGCCACGCTTGCATTGCACTAGAGATATAACTTTTAGGTATGTCTACACTGCAGTCAAACACCTGCAGCTGGCCCCTGTCAGCTGACTCAGGCTCAAGGGGCTCAGTTGTGGGGCTATAAAACTTCAGTGTAGAAGCCCAAGCGCAAATGCCGTGTGAGGCAGAAGGTATTTCTAGTGTCTTCTCGTGTAGACAGCACATCATCATGTTGATTTGGAATACAAATGTCGCTCCCATTGTGTTTGGCTTATAATGCTTAATTTACACGTGAACTGAGGCAGGCGAATAAACATCCTATATCTGACAGAAAACGTGTTTGTCCTCTCTGCCTCTAAAACATATTTTAGGAACAGATCTTCAGCACACATACATGACTCTTTAAATATCCCACGGGCATACATCATGACGTGATTATAAGGATCAGTATGATGTAAGCTTCCATTAGACACCTCACACGACCCTTTTGGGATAAATACTATGAAAGCAGTGTGTAAGGTGTAGTGAGTTTGTCAGGCCTGATACAAGTTGCTGTTACAGAACATTGACCCCTTTGCCAGTGGGCACTGAGGAGTTCTCTTGGTCAGAGTGACCTTGACTAATTCTCTACACCAGGGGTACTCAATAGGTGGACCGGGGGCCAAATCCGAACCACCAGACACTTTTGGATCGCAAAATCTTTTTATTTACTTATCATCATCATTATTGTTATTATTTTTTAAATTATTTTTACCCTCTTATTCTCTCACAATGCGATCTCCAATACATTGTACTATGAATGAATGGTTGACTGGTTTGCCTTAATTCTCCATTTGCTTAATTTGAGTTATCATCAGTTTCTGCCAATAAAAAACCAGGAGTATGTTCCATTTTAAAAATATTACATTTTCCATTATCCACTCCTAGGCTCATTTACACTGTTGAAAGCTGTAGTCCCGCCACCGGTGCTTTTGACGTTTTACAGCGCTGTGTTTAAACATGGCAGCAAAAAAAAAGTCAAGTTGACACCGAAAACTGTTCATTTAAAGACGAATGGACCCTCAGTTACTGTTTTATTTTGCCACAATGTCCAAAAGCTTGACCAATATGTTTTATCTGTACAGAGACTGTGGCAGTTGTTAAAAGTGGGAACATCAAATGGCACTACAAAACGAAGCACATGGATTTTGACCATTAGTATCCACTGGGCTCCCATTTATAATTAGACAAGATTTCTTCATTAAAAGATGAATATTTTCAGAGCACAAATATTATTTCAAGCGCTACATGCGCTCAGGAAAAGGCAACCGAAGCTTCATGGAGGTATGTGTGTGGGTAATGGCAAAACATAGGAAACCTTTTACAGATGTGGACATTATTAAACAGTTTATGGTTACTACACCTGAATCCTTTCTGTGGAGAAGAAAGACATCGATGCTTTCAGATAACTGCCACTCTCAGACACAACAGCTGTTAGCCTGCTGAGATGACACAAGACGTTTTCAAGCACTAGTGTGAGAAACTGAAAATGAGAACATCTTCTATGGCAGCGGACAAATCCTGTGATATCAGCGACGCAGCTCAGCTAGCACTTTTAAATGGAGATAAATTTGTGTTTGTTGTCCCTTATACCACATAACAATTGCACAACAGGTGACGATTTGTTTAATTCTATTCAAACCTTTTTGTCTAATGAAGGTTTTCACATGACTCAGATGGCATCAGTTACAACAGACGACACTCCTGCCACGATCGGCATGCACCAAGAGCTTGTGAAACATCTGCAAGACCTGACTCCCAATTTGCTTTCCTATTACTGTGTAATCCACCAAACCGTGCTTTGTGCAAAACTTAGTCATGAGTATGCTAATGTAATGTCAATGGTGATTAAACTTGTCAGCATCCTTCAGTCCAAGTCAGCACTGCAACACAGACAGTGCAAAACCTTTTTTTCAGAAGTATCTGCTGATTACAAAACCTGTTGTTTCGTAATGACATTTCCTGGCCGAGCAGAGGGCAAGTACGAAGAAGGCTGTGGGAAATTCGAGTTCACGTGGAAGAATATCTACATAACATTCCAGGGGAAAAAGGCAGAGGAGCTTTATGCGTTTTTGAGGGATTCCACAAGCATGAACACTCTGGCCTTGTTTGTTAATCTGACAGGCCACTTAAATGATTTCAGCTTAAAGCTACAGGGGCAAAATCACAATGTGGTGGATCTCCACAGCAGTGTCGCTTCATTTCAAAACAAACTGAGTCTCTTCATAAGTGATTTGGAAACTGGGGAGATGCATTTCCCGACACTGCTAAGCATCTGGGGCACTGCAGACGTGAATCAGATGGCCTCATCCCCAGCTTCTTCAGAACTTCCAGCAGAGGTTCCAAGAATTTAAAAGTGTAAAAACATCTTCCTGTTTGTAAGGAACCTATTTGTGGGACAAGCAAATGGCACTTGGTGCATTCAAGCAAAAGCATCCTTTCCAGGTGTTGAAAAAGCAAAACTACAGCCGGAGCTCACCGATTTACAAACGGATGTGGTGCTTACGGTGTGGCATGCTGAAACGACATCTGAAACTTTCTGGACAACCCTCGTGCTAAACTCCAAGTGTCCATACTCGAGGAAGGTGGCATTTAACATCTTGACTATGTTTGGCTCAACACGTGTGTGAGTCAGCATTCTCAACAATGAACATTACACCGCGTAATCGTTCCATTTTGACGGATAATCATCTGTGCAATTGTCTCCGTCTTGCCTTGACTGAAATTACTCCAAACTTCAACGCCCATATCCAACAGAGGACCTGTCACTTTTCCTAACTGACAGTATTATAATTATACATTATTCATGCATATTTTATTTTACATTTGTATTGCTGTATAAAATTACATTTTCAGTAGTCATACTACAGTTTTCACAGGTATTTCGCAATAATTATTCATGATTATTTTGCTTAATACACGGATGTGTGTGTGTATATATGTTGTTGGAAAGACTAGAATCGTAAAGCCAAGACAGAGAGTTCATGGGAACTAAATACTATTTTCTTTCAAACGCTGATATTAATATTTAAAAAGTCACAAAAGGCTTCAAAGTTTGAAATCTGCATATCCATCTATATCGGGGTCAGCAACCTTTGGGAAGGGACGTACCAAGTCTCCCCTCCCTCCTCCCAACATGCCATGGGCCCAGCACCCTGACTTACCAGGTGTTTGGTGGTGGAGGGGACAGGGAAAGAGGGTTAGAGGGGGGAAGGCTGCCTGGCCCCTGTGCGTCCGGGGTCCCCTTGGTCCCCCTCCAGCATGGGGGCGGAGGAGGGGCTGGGAGGATGGGAGGCTGAGGGGCAGGCCGGTTTGGTGCTTCATTGGCCCTGGCCAGGAGCTGCTCCAGGCCCCAGGCAGGGCCACGCGGCGGCCGCTCTCCCTTCCGTCCCCGGCCCAGCAGTGCCCTGGAGCCGCACTGCTCCCGGCACAAAGCAGGGCCGCGTGGCAGCCATTCCCCCCCATCCGCCCACCTGCTTTGTGCCAGCTCCAGCCAGGGCACCGCTGGGCCCACATGGGAGAGGGGTGGGGCCGGAAGCGGGGAGCAGCCACCGGCAGCGGGGAGCAGCGGCACGGCTCCAGGCAGCAGGGCTCTGCTGGGCCGGGGCGAGAAGGGGGACGTGGCCGCCATGCAGCCCTGCTGGGGCTGGGAGCGGCGCAGCGTGCTGCTCAAAATCACTGCATGTGCACCGCAGGTTGCCAACCCCTGATCTATGTACATACATGTCTACAAGCATTTTATTCATTGCCAACCCCTGATCTACGTACATACATGTCTACAAGCATTTTATTCATTGCCAACCCCTGATCTATGTACATACATGTCTACAAGCATTTTATTCATTGCCAACCCCTGATCTATGTACACACATGTCTGCAAGCATTTTATTCATTGCCAACCCCTGATCTATACACATACATGTCTGCAAGCATTTTATTCATTGCCAACCCCTGATCTATGTACATACATGTCTGCAAGCATACTATGTACATACATGTCTACAAGCATTTTATTCATTGCCAACCCCTGATCTACGTACATACATGTCTACAAGCATTTTATTCATTGCCAACCCCTGATCAACCCCTGATCTATGTACATACATGTCTACAAGCATTTTATTCATTGCCAACCCCTGATCTATGTACACACATGTCTGCAAGCATTTTATTCATTGCCAACCCCTGATCTATACACATACATGTCTGCAAGCATTTTATTCATTGCCAACCCCTGATCTATGTACATACATGTCTGCAAGCATTTTATTCATTGCCAACCCCTGATCTATGTACATACATGTCTGCAAGCATTTTATTCATTGCCAACCCCTGATCTATACACATACATGTCTGCAAGCATTTTATCTGACAAAACCAAAGTTAATACTCTTTGTAAACTCAAACAAATTGTTTTAATGTTAATATTTGCATCTATTTGACATTTTATCTATGTACTTTCTCAAGTCTCAGATTGATTTATTACATCTTTTGTGGAGGTTATGTTTAGGTTATACAGTGGTTTGATTTTATTTTTCATTTAATACACTAAAAATATAAGCAATGGGGTATATTACTTATGCGCAGCACTGTACGTGCTTGTTGAACAGGGGCACATGCAGTGTGAAAAATGTGTCTCTGGACCTTGACTATACTTTGACCAAGAAATTTGGACCTTGACAAAAAATAATTGACTTCCCCTCGCGCTACACTGGCAGGACATTTTCCTCCAATCTTAGCACATAAACGATTTTAATTTCTTGTGGTTTGGTGTTTGGAAGGAAATAATGGGTTAAGGGAGAGGTTTTAATTTGTTCAATTTTAATCCAGTTTAATTTGAGCCTATGGAATAGCCAGTCTGAAAAGGATGTAAAATCACAAGACTACTGTAACATTGTGTACACTGTCTGGAAGCTCTAGTCCCTCTGAAAATTTGGCTGTGTGGAGATTTTTATTATTCTTTCCAAAGTAGTCTGTGATTGGTTGTGTCTTGGCAAGCAGAAACTTCAGTTTGTGTAAACCAAAGTAAATCTGATGCAGGTTTACATCAGCTGTGGCTCTGCGTTGCCATGTCTACAATACTTGGAGAATTATATTCATTTTAATTAAATATTTAATTTGCTCTTTTGCTAAACCAAGAGGGAGGGAGACACAGCCATCTCTCTAGGACTCTTTTGACTTGGGCCCAAAATAGCATGACATTATTTAGCTTCTCCCTCAGTCGAGGCTGGTGAATGATGGTCTACTACAGAGAATTCCATATAGAACCATCCGCTTTCAAAGTAGCTACTAAATTTGACTGGAAAAATTCCAGCTAAACATTTTTCCATCGGAATTTGCCGATTCGTTGAAATAAAAATGTTTTGCAAAGATGATTCAGTTTTAACAAAGTTCTGACAGAACCTGTCTGATTTCCTGCCGTTTCACCTGCCCATCTCCTTGACAGCCCACCTAATTTTTTTTTTCTGGTGCCCGGGCTTTGGCTGTCTGTAATCAGGTTCCCAAGGCTTCCAGGATCCGTGACTCTGAAGCAGCCCCTTATGTGGACTGCCCGGAGCGATAGCTCTGTTCCCTTTTGAAAAGCTTTTCAAAATGTTTGGGTTTTTTGTTCAGAATTGGAATGAAACCACATTTTTAAATCCCCTGCAAAACAAAAGTATCTTTCTCCCTCCCCGCTGTTATAGCTACCAATACCCATTGTTCTCAATAGGAGTGAGGTCAGACCTTGCCCACAGTTTGGTGGCCATTTTGAGAAGGGCATCTAGCTCCTATTGTTTTTAATAGCACTCAAGCCACAGGCTGCTCGTAACAAAAAGACACTCTGATAGATACGCTGGAGAAATGTGGGTTCAGCAGAACTACCAGTAATCAGATAGATAATTGATTAACAACCGCAAACAAAGAGAAACTATGAATGGAATGATGTCGGATTGGAGGGAGGTCTCAAGTGACCTGGAGGGATCTGATCTGGTCGGGTTTTGTTTCACATCTTTATTGATGACTTGGATGGAGGAACAGAGAGCAAACTGATTACATTTGTAGATGACACAAAGCTGGGGGGGGTTGCCTCCTGCATCCCTTCTCCCCAATCCCCTTCTGCGCCCCCCTTCCGCATCTCCTCTCCCCTAACCCCTGCACCCTCCCTTCACCCCCTAGCCCCTGCACTCCCCCCCTTCTCCCAATCTCTGCATCCCCTCCTGCACCCATGAGGGGAAACTGACCCTGCATGCATGGAGCGGCAGGTATTGCTGCTGGTTCCCCCCTCGAACACTGTTCCTCCATGCACCCCTAGTGGGCTGTGGGGGAAGGATCGAGGAGCAAGGTCAGGGCTCGCTGCATCCAAGTCACTTTCCCCACTTGATCTGCGTAAGGGGAGGGCAGAGAGCAGCAGCTCTTGATGCTTGCCTCACAGCCCAGGTGGGGAAAGTGACCTGGATGCAGGGAGCCCCGGTATTGCTCCTTGCTCCCCCACTCTCAGCCCCCTAGGGGGGCACAGAGAAACGCTGTGGGGGGCCAGCAGTATCTGTGTCTCACCACTCACCCCTAGCCCCGTTCCTGCAGTGGGAGGAAGCAGGGAGAAATCTGGGCGTCCCCCCACGCATCGTCTCTGGAAGTCTGCAGCGTTCCCCGGCCAGCCCGGGCATGGCTGAGTAAAAGCTGTGACAATCTAAACATTGAGGGCCTGATCCTGCTCTCATGCCGCTCACTGCGGGGCATCGAGGCCCTTCTCCATTCCTATTGCTCTGCGCTCCGCTGTTCATTGTCTCCAGTTCTGCTTCCACCAGACACACAACTTTTGCTTCAGACTTTGCCTCTTGGGTCACATGTTGTAAGCGATCCCACTCTAAATCATAGCTGCTGCCTTTTGTTTTTGCTGGTGGGTGCTGGCGGACTGGGGGGGGGAGGCTCCAGGGGAAGAGGCAGAGTGGGAAGAGGCAGAGCGCCGGAAAGGGGAGTCCTGGAGGGAAGAGGCCAAACAGGAGCCTGAACAACTGACTGGTGGCCCTGCCGAACAGCTGATCCAGGGGTATCTGTACCCCTGGTTGAGAACCACTGACCTAGTGCATAGGAAATACATTCTTTAAATCCTTTGTAAAATCCCTCCTTCCCTCTGCCTGTGAAACACCCAAGTACAAGAGTAATCTAAATGTAAGGGGTCTATTAGCCCCTCACTGAAACTTAGTGGGTCTTTTTGGTTGGCATCTCTGGAGGAAGCAGGACCCTGGAAGGGACACAGCCCCCAGGACCAGTGGAGAGAGACCAACTCAGGTCAGCCTGATTGACAGGGCGGGCAGGCTAATGAGGGAGCCAGGAGGATGTGGGGGAGCCCAGCCCTCCCTGTGAGCAGGAGCTGCATGCCTGGGCATGCCTGGGCAGAGCTGACCAGATAAAGCAGCCTGCAGCTGGAAGAGGCGCACAGACAGCTGAATGGAGCCCAGCTGACCCGACCACAGCAGCAGAGCAGAGGGGCATCCCAGAGAGCCAAGCACAGCTGTAGGGAGCAGAGCCAGCTGGAGCTGGGTGTGGTGAGCAGCTGGGCAGAGCGAAGGGGACTTTGGAGTGTGCGGCTACTGGCAGAGCAGGGGTCTGACTCTGCATCCCTGCAGCGTAGCCAGGGCCTGGACAGTGGGCCTGCAACGTGTGACACAGACTGTGAACCCCAGAGACGCTGTGTGTGGTGCCCCAGGCCAGGGGGCAGTGCTGGGTGTTTGCCTTTAACCTCGCTCCTCTTTTCTTAGTTGATGTTTGGTTGCTGTGTGTGTAACACATTGTGTTGCTCTGCGCTGTGTGCAGTGATCAGTGGGGCAGGGAGGGGCCCAGTGCAGAGTTAGTGCCCGGAGTGGGGACACCCTAGCCCCTGCCCTAAGGGAGCACGGCAAGATTGGGGGTTGAGCCCCCGGAATCCTGGGCCCAGCCTTGTCAGGGTTACAGGGACCCCACCACACAGGAGAGTGGGAGGGGAGCCCTCGAGGTCAGGTGGGTCTCTGCGTAAAGAGACTGGGGGCAAGGACTCAGATCCTTTTACTAGCCAACTGCACCGGGGCAGTGTATGAGCCAGGAAAGTTCCCCACAATAGCAGGCCCATTCCCCTGCTTACATAAAGAGCAGAGATTTCTTTTCTTTTCCCTCAGGAATCCCAGACTTCATTCCAGCAGTTGCACCAGTCAAAGCCTGCTCCAACCCCTCGCACGCCAGCACCTTGCATCGAAAACCATGCCCTGAACTGGGGGGAGCCTCCCCAAACACACCAAGAAGTCTGCTTTTGTGTGTAAAGCAGCAGGACCGGGATCCTCCCACCTTCAGCCCTGCTTGGATTTCCCTGCCTGCCAGTGCCTCCTTGCTGGAGGTGAGGGGGGGTTCTCTTCTCTCTGTGTGTATTTCTCTTCTCCCTGCTGAGGATGTGATGTCCGGGACAGGTGACAGGTCTTATTACCCTAATCCATGCTGGTAGTAGGAAGAGAATTCCGCTCTGCTTTAGTTCGGATTCACTCTCTCTCTTCCCCTAGCCACTCCGGGCAGCCAGTGGCGCTGGGGTGGAGGGGGGCGGATCGGGGCTCTCCTTGCGTGGCCTGCCCTGCTCTCTCCCCTCAGCGCTGGAGTAAACAAACAGCCCCCTGCCCCTCCTGCAGCCGGAGCCCTGCTGTGTGTCGGAGCTGCCCGCCCAGCCACGTGGGGTGCTACGCACTGGTGAGGGTGGGCAGGGAAAGGGCTGCGGCCCTTGTGTCCCAGGGCTGGGACTGGGTCATCCCCTCCCACTGTCCCAGAACAGCTGGTGGATGGGCGGATCCTGAGAGCTGCTGGGAGCTTTGAGCAGCTGATTTGGGGCGCTTGGGAGACACTAAGATGGGAGACACTAACGCATATTTATATGATAAGGGGAAAGAACGAGGGAAAAGAGAAGTTATAAGGACAAGAGTGAGGGAGGGGATGAGAGTGGGCATAAGGGCAATCAGGAGATGAGACTGGGTCACTGGGCAAGTGGAGGGGTTAGAGGAGGTGAGCAGGTGAGACACTTCTGCATCTGTGCTGGGAAGAAGGAGAAGAGCATTGTAGGGGAAAGGGAAGGTGAACTGAGGGGAAGATTTTGTCAGTTCTTCTCTTGGAAGAAATCAGCAAGGTCCTGTGCAGAGAGAAAAGAGGAGGCAGGAGGAAAGGAGGGTGGAGGACTGAGTCGAAGTTGGGAAAAAGTCAGCTGCGATTGTGGTGTGGGATTCAATTAAGGACTTGTCCTTGGGGTGAGTTAGTGCGCAGCAAGCTGGGGGATGAAGCAAACTGCACCGTGGAGCTTTTCGTGCATGGCAGCAGGACCCGGAGGTCTTCGTTTAAGCTATTGGAGAGCAGCCTGGTGACAAAAACGGCTATTTTCTTGTTTTTGCAAACTTTTCATTTTTCTGCCCGAGTCAGCTATCTGTTACTGGACGATGTGTCAGTGCTGTTACCAAGAGGTGCCTGTTCATTCAGCTGAAATATAACACTCCCCAAGGTTGCCAGTAAGACTTCGGCTACTTTTTTAAAATGCTGAGAGTGAACATGTGTGTGACTGGAAGTGAGTGAAGAATAGCAATGATAGCCATTAAGTCACTTGTCCTGCACAGACTCTGGAGGGGCCCAGAGGGACTCGACCATTAATACCCATGGCTGACACCTCAGGCGGGAGACGGGGTGGGTGAAAACTGCATCTGTGGTGTTGTCTCCTGTTGATTTCATATCTATGGGAGGACATCTGTGCTTCTGGTTGGTGATGTGTAATCTTACTGGACTGCCAATAAAGAGACTGTGCTTTTCAGACCATTGAAAGATCAAATTGCCCACCCCTTAACTCTGATTGAACTATGTTTTGGGAGTATGAGGTGTGTAATTTGTTTGGAAAATCACCAGAGAGGTGCCATGGGGCAGAAAAAGCCAGAACTTGTAACCTTGAAGGCTCAGGAAAGCATGGAGGAAGCTCTGATCTTTGGGCCACCCTAACACCAAGAAGACTATGCTCCTGCTCAGCCTGAGGCTGGCTGAAGGAAGGAGATCAAGACTCCACAGGTGCTGTCAGCCTGTTTTGCCAAGAGCTGCAGGCAGCCGGCCAGCATGTGGTACGGCCCAAACAACGTCACCTGCAGTCCTGACATTGAACTGAAGAGAGAAATTTCTTTTTAACTGTCTCTCTTTTTTTTTTCTAGTGGAGATGTCCATTCTATTATTGATTTTTTTTTTCTCTATGCTTTTAGGGGGTGAATAAGAGTGTGAGTGTCAAAAAGAAATAGCATGTGCGTATTTAGACTGTAAGTAAATGTTGACTTACGTCATTCTGTGTTAATCTGGGTCATAAGTGAGTGTTGCAGAAACTGCTTTGCCAGAAAAGGGGAAGTTAGAAACTGCCAGTCACCTTGCATCATCGCAGTGAGGAGCTTGGGCCAGGACAGAGACAACGATGCAAGTTATCTGGCTGTGGGGGAGCTCTGAAGGGCCTCAGCCCCAATTCCAAGAGCTGTGAAGTAGATGGCACCTTTTTAAGGTGTATTTAAGGGCTGTGATGTATAAAGACGGATCATGTGTTATGTTCAATTCATGATTTAACTCCTGATTGGGTTCACTTAATGATTTTGGACAATTGTTGAATCCATTCCATATTATTGTCAATGTGTTGATTCACTAACTCAATTCCAGTTGTAACTCTGATTTGATCACTATATTGTTAATTCACAGATCATTAGTAACATTTGTAGTAGCTAGTTTTAAGGAAAAGTTTAAGGATTTGTAGTTGTTTTTAAAATTCTTAAAAATCACAACATGGGTTCTTCTCCCAAAGCCTGCAATGGGTCACCCTCACCCAGCCTTAAAAGCTAAAGGGTAATTGTGGAAGGAGTCACAGAGCCCCTTAGCTCTGTTTCTAAATGAACAATTTTATCCCTCGTAGTCATCAAGATGGAAATTGAAGTCACTGTGGATGAGTGAAGCGAGAGAGCCAGGAGTTGAAATCAGAGAGGAAGGCTGAAGGGGGATGAATTGGGTGGATGGTAGACAGCATGGAGAGGGAAGGTGGATGCGGAGTGTTGTACAAAAGAATAGAAATATTGGGGGCAGGTGGTAGAGGAGGAGCCCTGGGTGGGGAATGTGAGAAGTTGTCATTTAAATGACAACATTGTTCACTATATCACTGCTGATCAAAACATGTTAGAAAGGAGAGAAGATACCGTATTGTGACAATGAGCACAGTTGTGAATGGGGTTTAATTTTGTTGTGTTGGCGAGTTATTCGCACTCTGTCTTTCCCAATCTGATCCATGGAGCCAAAAAGTCAGGGGGGAAGAGTGAAGTCAAGGGGCATCTGAGCTTGACTTGCAGGGGACTCAATTCCACAGTCCAGCAGGGCTTCCAAACCCTGTCCCCCTGACCACACTTTGATAGACTGATGGTGGGCTGTGATGCTGGATCACTTCAGTCACAATTTTTGCAGGAGGCCACCAGTTGAGTGGTTCTCATTTTCTAGATGCCCAATGAAGACTTGGGGCCGGATGTGAAGAGGAGCTAAGCGCACACAACTGAGACTGAAGTAAATGGAAGGATTTGATGCTCAGCAATTCTGACATTCCTAAATATTATATTGCCTTAATAAGCAGACGCCTTAGAGTTAGAAAGGTCCTGTGTTCTAATTCTGTCTCTGCCACTGATTCACCCTGTGGGCCTGATCAAGTCACTTTATTTTTCAGTCTCACTCTTCCAATCTATAAAATGGGGATAATAATATTCTCCCCACCACCCCAGTGGCCAGGGATGTTCTTGTATTAATTAGTTAATGTTTGGACAGTGTTTTGAACATATAAAATATTATAAAAATGCAAAATACTTTGAAAAATCAGCCTGAGACCTCAAATTGGGGTGCGATCACTGATAGCCCCAAAATTAGTGGAGCTTTTTGTAAAATTTAACTTTAATGTATAGGGTCGATTAGCCCCTTCCTGAAACTTAGTGAGTTTTTTGGTCGGCATCTCTGGAGGAAGCAGGACCCTGCCTGAAACAGACACAGCCCCCCGGGGCCAGTGGAGAGAGGCTAACTCAGGTCAGCCTGATTGGCAGGGTGGGCAGGCCAATGAGGGAGCCAGGAGGGCGGGGGTGGTCCCGTCCTCCTTTGAGCTGGAGCTGCTTGCCTGGGCCTGCCTGGGCAGAGCTAAGGACAAAAGCAGCTAGTGGCTGGAGGCCAGAGAAGAAGCCTGGGGAGCTGAGCTGATCCGACCCGACCTGATCTGACCTGACCCGACCCACAGCAGCAGAGCCAGAGGGGCATCCCAGAGAGCAGAGCTGAGCCGAGCCGAGCCGAGCACAGCTGCACTGAGGCAGAGCAGAGCCGGAGCTGGGGCCGGAGCTGTCTGGAGCCGGGTGCGGTGAGTGGGTGCAGTGAGCAGCTGGGGAGTGCGAGGGGGACCCTGGGCAGGGCCTGGCGCAGGGAGACGCCACCAGCCCAGAGGCTGCACAGGCCAGGCTCAGAGGGGGACTGTGACCCCGACAGGGGCTGACACTGGGGAGAAGGGCCCTGCCCCCCTAGAGCCTGGGGTGCGTGGCCACTGCCAGAGCGAGTGTCTGACTCTCTGCATCCCTGCAGTGCAGCCAGGGCCTGGGCAGGGGCCTGCGACGTGTGACACAGACTGTGAACCTCCCTGACACCCAGAGACGCTGTGTGTGGTGCCCCGGGCCAGGGGGCAGTGCTGGGTGTTTGCCTTTAACCTCGCTCCTCTTTTCTTACTTTGTGTTTGATGTTTGGTTGCTGTGTGTGTAACACATTGTGTTGCTCTGCGCTGTGTGCAGTGATCAGTGGGGCAGGGAGGGGCCCAGTGCAGCGTTAGTGCCTGGAGTGGGGACACCCTAGCCCCTGCCCTAAGGGAGCATGGCAAGATTGGGGGTTGAGCACCAGGAATCCTGGGCCCAGCCTTGTCGGGGTTACAGGCACCCCACCACACAGGAGAGTGGGAGGGGAGCCCTCGAGGTCAGGTGGGTCTCTGGGTAAAGAGAGTGGGGGCAGGGACTCAGATCCTTTTACTAGCCAGCTCCACCGGGGCAGTGTGTGAGCCAGGAAAGTTCCCCACAATAGCAGGACCATTTCCCCCATTTACATTAATCTTAATTTTAACCCTAATCTATCTGTACCTTACTCAATTCCCCATCTGTAAAATGGGAATAATATTACTGTGGTATCTGACAGAGAAATTGTGACGATAAATTCATTCATGTTTGTGAGGCTCAAATACATTGGTGATGAGGGCCATAGAAAAACCCATGAAGAAATGAATAATTCCCTAGGCGCTGCAGGGCTTGGATGCTGTGGAGTAAATAAGGCCTTACACCTTGCATAATAAAAGGGTAAAAATGAAATATTGAAAACTGCCCTATTCATTCTCTGAGCCCCGTCCATCCTGTGCACTGAATGAGGCAGGGTCCTGTGGAGAAAAATTGCATTGATCATGTAATTAAAAACTGAATTATAATGCATATGCACATGGAAAGTGAATTAAGGTTGCACAAACATCCTTCATTCTGGCATTTCCAGCTTTCCAGTGTTTCTCTTGTCAACCTGCATAACTTTCTTTATTGTAGATCTTTGGTATGTGATAGCATATGAAAACAGACAAGCAACTACCAAGTGTTGTAGCTTTTAATATTTGACTTGTGTCACTTTCTACTGCTGTTTGTCTGTCTTGTCTATTTAGAGTAGAAGCCACTCAGCACCCAGGGCAGTGGAGCCCCAGTCAGGGACTATGGCCTACAGGAGCCACTGTAATATCAATAATTATTTTGGTTTATTTCCTTACTTCTAGCATGAGGATGGGGGGAGGAAAGATTATTTCATTAATAAGTGCAAGGCCCTCAGATGCTACAATAATTACTGCCTCTGAAAAGCCCATCAATATTTGAATACTGGACATTTATGTAGTTTTGCATGCTAAGAAATGGGTAAGCAAAATTTAAGCTGATGCCTCAGCACATAAACTGCTCACTGCTGTAGTCAGGAGGAATTTTGCACCATTACAGAAATGGCCAGCTACATCGTTAGGGAGTTTTATTGATCATAGGCCACTAGACTCCCTGGACAATGGGTCTGATCTGGCATTGCAAATCACTTATTACTCTTCTATTTGTAAATTACAGTTGACATATTCCCAAGTTTCCTGTAGCTGCTGGGAAGAGCCATTAAGTTGACAAGTGATCTCTTGTAACATCCTGCTTTAATATTGGTTAAACAGGCAGACAGGAAAACCCATCTACTAATCTTGTCCTGTTTAGACCCGAAGTTTTCTCTGAGATAAATATGTCTGCACTGATACTCTGGAGTCCTTCACTTGGGGGCCTTTCTCTGTGTTCCAATGATAACAAACCTTGCTGGGAGACACTCAGCCACATAGATAAAGCTCAAAAACAACACCGCATCAAGCACTTTGATAGATTTCAAGGATGTTCTGCAACAAAGCAGCAATGCATCATCGTGATAACCCAGGACACCTGTGGGGACAGCTCTGCAGTGGCCCCCTTGTCTCTCCCGTCTCCGGGGCTGGCATGGAGCTGGGGAGGCAGCAGGTTCGGGCACTGAGAGAGAGAATAAAAATAGCCATTTAAAAATATATATATCTATACATGGGTGACTTTACTCTGAAACACCTAACACAGCATTCCACACGGTGTGAGAGCTGCTGTTGTCATGATGTCCAGTCCAGAGATCCCGAAGCGTCCCTTCAGAAGCTATTTTTCACAAACTGGACTAGCCCCCAGCCCAAAACGCAAGCCCCTCTTCTGCCCCTTACATGACTGCTTTGTGTCTTTATTTGTTGGGAGTTTCTTTGGTGTAAATTCAAGCAAGGCTCTATTTACAGATGATTCCAAACCTGGGGGTGTTGTAAATGCATCAGGAGGGCAGAACTGAGCTGCAATGCACATGGGGAAGGCAGAGCAAAGGGTGCTGCAGGGAAACTCAGCCCTAATTAATGTAAAAAGCTGCACTCAGGAAGAGGAAATAAACAGCTGAGACATAGCTATGTCCTTCACGTTACAGTGCAGTTCATCCTTAATCCTCTCCTAATATTCACTCCTGTGGCATGGTGGCGACAGCTGAGGTGGGAAACAGTGAAGGAGAGATTGGGAGGGCAGGTGTCCACAAGAGGCTCTTTACCAAAAGGCAGTGAACCAGAGTATGAAAAAGTTGGAGAACTGCAATAAAGAAATAATGGTTCCGAACATGAGTATGTAACAGAGATTGGTTCCTATTGTTGCCCTCTTTGCTAACCAGCAGATCTGGGGGCCTTACAGGCCAGTTTCTCTCTGGAAGAGAAATTGGTGACATTCAGTCAGGCTATTTTCTACCATAACTTGTTTATTTATAAACCCTGTTTCCTGGAAGAGGGGTTGTAACAAACTGCAGGCAGGCGCACAGATGGTGATCACCGCATTTGAGGTTGGGGAGGAATTTCCCCCCAAGGCAGATTGGCAAAGGCTCTGTGGGGTTTTCACCTTCCTCTGTAGCATGGGGCATGGCTCACTTGCTGCTGGATTCTCTGTACCTTGAAGTCTTTAAACCATGATTTGAGGACTTCAATAACTCAGTCACAGGTTAGAGGTCTCTTACAGGAGTGGGTGGGTGAGGTTCTGTGGCCTGTGTTGTGCAGGAGATCAGACTAGGTGATCATGATGGTACCTTCTGACTTTAAAGTCTATGAGTCCAGGAGGAGGCTGTGGCTTCCTCAGCCGTGGGATGCTTTTCCATGAAAGAGGATTGCTAGGCAGAACATCACTGAGCCCCCACACACTAAACCCAACAACCAGAATTAGACTCAAGTATTACGAGACTAAACTATTCATAGATTTTAAGGTCAGAAACGACCTTTGTGATCATCTAATCTGACCTCCTGTATGACACAGGCCATGGAGCTTCCAAAATAATTCCTAGAGCAGATCTTTTCAAAAAACATTCAATGTTGATTTAAAATTTGCCAGTGATGGGGAATCCACTATGATCCTTGATAATACGATCGATTCCAGTGGTTAATTACCTTGACTGTTAAAAATGTATGCCTCATTTCCAGTCTGCATTTGTCTAGCATCAACTTCTAACCATTGAATTGTGTCATAGCTTTCTCTGCTAGATTGAAAAGCCCATTATCAAATATTTGTTCCCCATTTAAGTACTTATTAACTGTAGTCAAGTCTCTCCTCAACTTTCTCTTTGTTAAACTACATAGACTGAGCTCCTTGGGTCTATCACTATAAGGCATATTTTCTAATCCTTTAATCATTCTCATGGCTCTTCTCTGAAAACACACCAATTTATTAACATCCTTCTTGAACTGAGACACCAAAACTGGTCACAGTATTCCAGCAGCAGTCACACTCTTATACTTTATACTGTTAAATTTCATCCCATTTCTGTCACTCCAGTCCTCAAGGTCATTTAGTTCTTTCTGTACAATATTCCAATCCTCCCTTATATTGACGAAGCCTCCCAACTTTGCACCATCAGCAAATTTCATTAGCACGCTCCTACTTCTCGTGCCAAGGTCATTAATAAAAACATGAAATAGGATTGGTCCCAAGTTTGAGCCTTAAGGAATACTGCTAGTCGTTGTCCTCCATCTTAGGACACTGACTCACCAGCCTAGTGACAAAAGCCCCCAGGTAAGTAAAATGGTTCCCTCTACAAAGGGCTGAAAGTGGGGGAACAGGGGAAAAGGGAAATTGCAAAAGGGTCATTAGAGAGACAAGTGAGAAAATAATGATACAGCCTGCCAAACGTGCAAGGAACATGGATAATAAACAGGAAGACCTGGAAGTCTTAGTACACAGACAACCTTTCCTGCCCCATTTCCCACCTTTCCTGTATCCCCCAGAGATACTAGTCCAACCAGTGAGCCTTACTTGGTTTATGAGGTGTGATGGTTAATAGGGCGACCAGTAAACAGTGTATCCTAAAGTGTTTTAATATTCTTTTCTGATTAAATAAACTTTTCAGTTTTCCTTTAAAAAAAAGCTTTTGTTTTCTTTGGGAATCCTGGGAAGAATTTATGCAGAGGGCCCACAGGGCATTAAAGGGTTTGATCATTTACCATAGGATATCATGCTGTTTTTCTTAATTAAACTAGTCATGTTGCCTGAAAGAAAACTTTTGTGCCAGCCTCTAATGGGAATATATAGTTTCAAGGTTTTGAGCTATAGCAGCTGAGCAGAGAATCACAGATAATTTTTTTTAAAGGACTTGTTATTTTAAGGAAGGAATTGCCAAGGACTTTACCATTGAAACACTTGCAAAAATTGTCTTATCGTATGAGTAAACTGGATGCAGTGTCCTCTCTACTCATTGGGCCCGATGACACCTTTGCTTTCTTGTTTTTATTTGAAAGCCTAGGGATGGAGGCTGTGGGGAGGGTTTAAAATATTTCCAAAGCGACACACCAAAGCCTTTGCTAGTGACTAAGCACTATTCACTAACACTGTGTTAAAAACAGGAAGGACATCTAGGAATTATTTATGCTAAGGGTTAAATAAAAGATTTTTAAGCGACTGCTCCAACTCTTTCTGGGCCAGACAGAGAAAGAGAGACGGACTCTAAAATCTAGCCGATAGAGCACCCACCTCCATAAAAGTAGAACAGCTTCAACAGGCGACCTACCACAGAACACCGTATGGCTAGGATGCTCATCTGTGAGGTAAAGGTTCGAGGTTCAAGTCACTGCTTCATGTGAGGCAGAGTGGGGAGTTGATGCTGGGTCTTTTACTGCCTCAGGGCATTCACTACCCACTGGGCTATGGAGGAGCTTCACTGCCTCTTCGTTTTTTATGAGGAGGGGATGGCCTAGCTTAGGCACAACTCTAGGAGAGGGTTTACATCTGTGACTCCCACGTGAAGATGAGCATCTCCCTCTGGCTCAGAGTTAGGTGCCTAACTCCCTTTGAGGGCTGGGGCGTAGGCATTTCCTACTGGTGAGCTGCAACAGCTTCCCACCTACAATGCTGGCTTGTGTGGGTCCGATTCTTAGGCACCTGCCTCGCTGCACGCAAGGTATAGGGAGCGTGGGCGCCTAAAGCAGGGTGGTGGATTTCACGGGGGGGCAGCGTGCCTAAAGGTAGGCATTGCAATGCTGAGCATAAGCCCCCTTCGTGGACCAAGCCCATGGGGGTTAAGAGGCAAATTTGAGATGGTCCTACTGGGGCTTTCTGACCATCAGAATTCTTTAGTCGGCAGCATATGCTTCTAAGCAACTCATTCAGAGGGTTTGTCAGCGTGAGCGTTTCTCCACTTGGGTGGACAAGTCCACACACTTGCTGCTGCCTGCCCGGCTGGCTGTGTGTATTGACTCTCCTTGGGAAGTGTTTTGCATCTGTAGATTCTTTTCTTCCCATGGCACTTCACATTTTTTGAGCCTTTTAATTTTAAAAAAAAGTCATCTGTTGGCCAGCTCAGGAGGGGCGAAGCACCCCAAACTCCCACTGAAGGCTGACTGCTCACCTATTTTGTCACGCTCTGAGGGTTGTGAGCACACAGAGCTAATACAGTCTGAGAGGTAAAGTGATGCCAGCGGACCTACTGGGACCTTTCTGTTGGAATCTTCATGGTGGCGGGATTGCTGGAGAGACTTGGCCCTGCTTGACTAATGGGAGGTCCATGGCGACCTGAACTAAATGAGTTTGTAGATGACTTACAGGGGAAAGTGTATGCCTTCAGGTATATAGACCCTATCTTGAAGGGTTCTCCTAGACAGCAGTGAGGAGACACCTCCACTCTGGGGGCGTTCCAGGCACCAAGTTGCTGCTCCCTCCCCCAACTACACAGGCTGTTATGGGAGAATACCGGGGTTCATAGGGAGCAATGATTTTGCCCCTGGAAGGAGATTGCATCCTGGCTCCTCACTGATCAACTGTAGCTGTTCACAGATGGGCCACTCAGTCCTGCCGCAGTGGCTGTTACCCAGGAGGTAGGGTTAGGAGGAGATGTAGGCCGTGGGGCATGAGGGCCCATTCTCTAACAAGAAGAACAAGAAGCATGAGCCCAACAGACAGACGCCTCTGAAACAAAACTCACAGTTTGGCCCAAGGTCCCCCTTTCCACGGGTACGTTAGTGGGAAAGGGTCAGAGCTCAAGCGCCAGGCATTCAGAAGTCAGTTACTTCAAGGATGTTCTCCGAACAGAGGAGGGAGGGGAATGAGGGAGTCTTTGTGTCATCATTAATCCAAGGAAAATGAGGAGGGAGGGAAGGAAGGGGAGATAAGAGTAGGGCCAGCTGTGCAGTACATAAATACCAGCCACTCTTTAGTTCCTGGCTCCTCAACCCTAAGAAGTTAGAACCAAGGCCAGAGACAGAGAAAGGCACTGTGAAGTTTATTTATTATTTACATTGATTTTAAATAGTTAACGTCACTGGCGTTCTTAATTTCCTCAGTTTTTATATCAGACCTACTTAGCAAGTGCTCAGTGATTTGCCATGAAAAAAATGTAAAGGCAACTTCTGAATATTAATATGCCGGTAAAGGTAACTGATAGGTTAATGAAGTTGTTGAGTTAGGGTTGGTGCCTGAACCTGGGTTGTTTTTTTCACTGGCATCCCTTGCTGGTGTTATCACCGGTTTTACTGGGTTTCTTGAAGTTGACGCTGTGTCTTTTTCTTCTCAGTCAGGAGGAGGAGCTGCCATTCCTGGATCTCTAGCTGGCTGGATTGCAGCGAGGGAACAATCAGGTGCCATGTCTTTGGCTGGGGTGAGCTGTCTGGTGACAGGAGCAGGGGGATTTCTTGGCCAGAGAATTGTCCGCTTATTGCTGGAGGAAGAGAAGGAACTGGCTGAGATCCGAACCTTGGACAAAGCCTTTACCTATGAGGCACGCAGGAATTTTACAAGTAAGTGAATACTGTTAGGACGGGGGGATTGGAGGAGGATTCTTAAACCACCTTCTCAAGTAGAACCTTTTGAAAGGTTTTTCCCCTTTCCTAATTTTGCAGATCTGGGACTGACTTACCTTAAGCATATTGTGTTTTCTTTGCATCACCAGCGAACCTAAGTAAATGTGGCACAAAAATCCGAGGTATTAAAATGAAATGGCAGTAGATTCACTGAGTGATCCTTGGGGTCTCTGCATAGGACAGAGGATTATTTATTAGTCTGTTGTAATTAATTGGATGGCACCCACCTACTTTTCATTAGTTTGATGTGCACGGGTCAAAATCTTTACAAAATTCCTCACCATTGATTAGTGGAAGAGAAGCCAAGAATCAGTTTTCATTTGGGGGCATTGCAAGTCAGGACTGAGAAGAAGATATCCCAGCCCCAGAATAGCAGGGGGTCCTGCAAATCAGGATTAAGGGGCATTGGTGGGATGGCACGGGGCTCCAAGACTGGAACTGTGAGGGATTCTGCAAGTCAAGAACAGGACTGTGATATGTGGGGACAATTTTAATTATTTTTATTACACGAAGACCCGGCAGCCCCAACCAAGAGGGGGGACCCCTCTGTGCTAGGCACTGTTCAGATAATCTATAGTGAGTGACAATGCCTGCCCCTAAGAGTTCACAGTCTAACTAAACAAGATAAAGGCTGGGAGAAACAGAGTATTATCCCTAGCTGGGAAACTGAGGCTCAGAGATTAAGTGACTTGCCCAAGGTCACACAGGACATCGGTGGCACAGCAAGGAACCAATATTTTTTAAATGTCTAAATAACTTAGGAGCCTGAGTCCCATTATCAAAAGTGACTTAGGAGCTTATGTCCCTCTGACTTTTAATGAGCCTTAAGCACATTTGAAAATGTTACCGTCAGTGTAGTGCCTTAACCACCAGATCATCCTTCTTCTCTGCAGCCATTGTCTTTATGGAATAACTCTGTACAACTTAATAAAGAAGAAGAATCTTCTTATAGCCTTTTCAACCACTTTATAGACTTCTACTACTGGGATATAATTCTCTATTCAATTGCATAGAGGTTTAGAATAGTTTTTTAGATAACTCTGCCTGTTGGTTTCAACCCAATTAAATTCTATGCTATGTTCCAACAAGGATTTGCCAAGGTCCCTCACAGCTCAGTTAACGCATCTCACATATGTCCTGTTTTGGCAGGGGCAGTCCCTTTTTAAGCCCTGTCCTGGCCATCTTGACTTTTTTGGCAAAACTGGGCATTTGTCCCGTTTGCTCTAGAAAAACAAATGCCAGTTTTGCCAAAAAAAAAAGTGGGGTGCACTCCCTAGCGGGCGTGGAGGAACGTGTGTGAGGGGAGCAAGCAGCTTGGACCATCTCAGCATGAGCGGGCGGCAGGAAGGGCTAGGGCTGAGGCTGGCCTCAGATGGCAGGGAGGGCTGTGGCTGTTTGGCTTGGCTGGCAGAGGGGGCAGGGCTGGGGGCTGGGTCCGGCCTTGGCTGCAGGAAGGGCTAGCACTGGCCCCATGCACGGTGGGGAGAGTGGGCTCAGGCTGGCCTGTGCAGTGTCCCATTTTCCCTGTGGAGAAAATAAGGTCACCCTAATCTCATGCCTCACCGGCAGTAGCCCCTGCTATTCTACTCTCAAGGCAGTTCAGACAATGCTGCAGAACCTGCAGCTACCAGTGGGCCCGACGTCGCAGGGCCCCATGAACGCGTGCAGTTTACTTTTCCTCTAACAGTGTAGCTCGATGTGGAGCCAGAGCTGCTTTGTGTCAATTAAGCTCTGGGGATAATTTAGCCCCCTTACAAATCAGAGCATCCGTCTGTGTTATGCAACCCTGGCTGGCCACAACAAAGGTTTCTCTGCTCCTTCTGTTTAACAGTAAAGCTCCATCCACTATCCCCTTAAACTGCTCCCCCCCCAACACAAACACACACACACATGCCAGATTGGGACATATTCTCTCTCACACTCTTTGGGTACGTCTACATGGCAATAAAGCAGCTGCAGCTGGTCTGTGTCAGCTGACTCTGGCTTGTGGGTCTTGGGCTGCAGGGTTATCAAACTGCAGTGTCGGTGTCTGAGCTGCGCTGGAGCCCAGGCTGTGAGACCCCAAACTTCAGAGCTTGAGTTCCAGCCTGAGCCAGGATGTCTACACTGCAATTTTACAGCCCCGCAGCCCACGCCCCACAAACCAGAGTCAGCTGACACGGGCCAACTGCAGCTGCTTTATTGCAGTGTAGACATACCCTTTAAGATCTGACCATAAGCCGCTGCCCAACGGGCAGGCTACGGGAGGATGGGGCACGATACATATTGGCTCTTGGGACTTGCAGATGGGAAGGGGTCCAAACGAGTGTCACCACAGGGAGCTCCAAATACACTTGAACTATCTCTGAATGACACCCCCACCACCCTGGTAATTATCCTTGATCCACTTCTATCCCGGTCTCTGTATCGGTAAATGCACCTCTAGTGACCATGCTTCAGGGATCTCTCACAGAAGTAAGTGACACAGTTTGAGCTTATCCCCTTCCCACAGTCCTTCCCTGATGCAGAGAATCCTGCTCTAGATGTAGTGTTGCTGCAAGACCACTGGGCTTGATTCCTCTCACCTTTATATTCAAATGTGACTCCATTGACTTCAGGGGCGCTACTCCTGATTTACATTGCAATGAGAAGAGGATCATCTGGGCCACTATATTCTTTTGCATATATTTATTTTTGGATTTATTAAATGTGAGCCATGTGAAGGCACAGTGACTCATTTGTTTCATGAGTTCCTTTAATCTGAACGTCCTTGTAAAACAGGGCATGAAGACGTGTGCATTTAACAGCTCTTTGTTTTGTATTTGCTTAGGTCAGGGACATTCATATTTTGCCTAACCCAGGGCTTCCTGCTGGGAGTCTATGGGCCACATTCAACTTGCATAAAATAGAGGAGATTGCTGGCTCCTTCATCCTCAGTTTGGAGGTGTCCACTGTGGAAGAGTCAGGTCCCAGCATGCAAAGGGTCCAGGATTCTCCACTCTAACAACGTATTGTGAGGGAAGTCTGTATTTTCTGCTGCATAAACCTCCTTATTAAAGATGAATAAGATAACTGGCCATGTTGAAGAACCCAGGTCATGGGTTTCACCCTGACCATCTTATTTTTAAGTGTCCGCCTTGGAAGAAGGAAATCTATCTATACCACTGCCAAGTTTCCTAAGAGTAATGAGGTCTAGTTTATTTGCCCAACATTACACTGCAAGCTTCTAGAAATGTTAGCAGTATTGTAAGTGTCCAATTTCTTTTAAGGAGCATTTCTGATCATTTTAAAGCAGCAGCTTTCATGTCTACCAGAGCAGCTATCACTTTAAAAAGTTTTGTGCTGACAGAAGGTCCAGGATTTAAGCATGACATTTAGTGCCAGATGTTCAAAACATGGACAACTAACTTAGCACCATTCCACATTGGGAAGAGCAGAAGGAGCTTGGCATATTGTCGTGCAATATTGCTGTTACTGAAGAAAAACGGTTTGGGAGATTCCACTACAGAAAATCTCAATATAGCAGCTGCCTTATTAAATGCAACATTAATTTAGACCTGCAATTAGATTTGTTTGCCTTTATAGCTTCACTAACAAGGACATGCAGAACACCCCTTGGACTTCATAATAATATAGCTGATCTGGGACCAATAGAGTACATACATAAATACAAATGGCTCCGCTTCCCAATAATAAATCAGGTCAAGATGTGACAGATCATTTAATTCCTTACAAATTAAAATAAGATGTGGTTTCAATTTTTTTGCTGTGGATGCCTGAGTTTAATCAGTCCTCTATTTATCTAGGAATTGATACAATATGCCTGACTGTAGCATCACACTCACAATAACTTAATAGTAGTTTGGAACTATTTGAAGGAAGATCTATGATAAAACATATTGAGTAATTTTTTCAAAAATGCCTGATTCACTTAGAAGCCTAAGTCCTACTGACTTCCAGCATTTGCTTGGGTTTTAAACAATATGTAGAAGATGGAGACAAATAATTTCCGGCAGCTAATATGACTGACTTGGTAAGGCACTCAGGACTGGCAGGGGCACTTTATTGGAATAACCATCAAATTCCTATGCATAGACAGCCAAGCAACAGATAATACCCTTGTATACAGCGCAGGTGGCACAGACAAAGTGTGGATCACACAGGCAAAACCTCTGCACAAGCTGCCTGCTGTCTGAGAACAGACCCAGCCAAGGATTGCTTGTTGTTCAACAGAATATATCACAATGAAAAGGATGGGCTGAATTTCTTCCCCCTCTCCCAGCCCCAATGCACATATGCTTTTCTGGTAGCTGGTCAAAGACTAGACACATAAAAGTCATTTGTTCTTTGTCTCTGACATGCATCTTTGTGATAACCTCCCCGTAGCTTTAATACTCCCTCCTCAGTGCTCTACTCAACCCCTCCAGGGCCTAATTTTCCTCTCACACCAATGAACATCAGGAATAACTCAGCAATAACTCACTGAAGTCAATGGGGTAAAACTGATGTAGATGAGAGGTGAATCTGGCCCATGTACTCATGAAGCACTTTCTATTGGCTTCAGTGGAATAGGACATGGCCCATAGTGAGCACATTTTAGCCCCACTTCCCCAGGATACCTTTGGAAAGTCTTTCCTGCATTTTATAACACACACCAATTGAAAAATCTCTAACACTAAATAAGCAAAAAACCAAGCTAAATAAGTTAGACATCCTACACTGACTGTATTATGTGGGTCAATTTTCAAATGACAGTTTCCATTTGCACATGCAAAACGTCTAACTCCTGCACAGACACTTTCACTAGTCTAACGTGTTAGAATTTACACTCCCAAAAACACTGTGCTTATTATTATTTATTTGTATTACCATAGCGTCTAGGACCCCAGTCATGGACCAGGACTCCATTATCCTAGGCATTGTACAAACACATGGATTCTACACCTACTTATGAAGATGAAAATCCTAATGTTAGTACATGTTAGAACAAGCTCACTGATTACATAGTTACAAAATTTTCACAGGTGTATCTGCCTGTCAAGAGTGAGCCCATATATGTAATCAAACATTTTGCATATACACAAGCAGAAAACTGATTTAAGGTATTTTGAAAAGGTAACTAGGTAATAATGTGAGCTATACAATGAATGACTATGAGAGAGCTGTATAAGTCGCCATACATGTGCCACTATTTCTAGATTACTGACACTTTTATACATCAGCGGCTTGTCACTTCATAAACCAGCAGTCAGATCAGAAATGCTATGTAAGGAGAAAGGGGACATCTTTAGTAATGAACACAAATCAGATGTTAGGAATTGTAGAAAATTGATAAGGGAAGCAAAGGGACACAAGGCAACATCTATGGCCAGCATAGTTAAAGACAATAACAAAGAAATTTTTAATATATTAGGAACAAAAAGAATCCTGCCAATGGTACAGGTCCATTACTAGATGAAAATGGTAGAATTATCAATAATAATGGAGAAAAAGCAGAAGCGCTCAATAAATATTTCTGTTCTGTATTTAGGGAAATATAGATGATATAGTCTCATCATATGGAGATGATAACACTCTTCCCATTCCATTAGTATTTCTAGAAGATGTTAAACAGCAGCTACTGAAGTTAGACATTTTTAAATCAGCAGATAACTTTTAAATCAGCAGATAACTTGCATCCAAAAGTTTTAAAAGAGTTGGCTGAGGAGTCACTGGACAGCTAATAAGTCCTGGGGCACAAGGGAAGTTTCAGAAGAATGGAAAATAGCTAATGGTGTGCCAATTTTTAAAAAGGGTTAAAGGGGTGACCAGGTAATTATAGACCTATCAGCCTGCTGTCAATTCTGGGCAATATAACAAAGTGGCTGATACGGGACTCTGTTGCTAAAGAACTAAAGGAGGGGAAGCTAATTAATGCAAATCAATGTGGGTTTGTGGAACTAATTAGTTTGTCAAACTAATGCAATATCTTTTTTTGACGAGATTACAAGTTTGGTTGATAAAGATAATAGTGTTGGTGTAATAGACTTCTGCACTGCATGACATTTTGATTAAAAACTAAAAAGATATCAAACCAACAAGCAAACATTAAATGGATTAGAACTGGCTAACTGATCGGTCTCAAAATGTAATTGTAAACAGGGAATTGTCATCGAGCAAGTGTGTTTCCAGGAGGGTCCTGCAGGGCTCAGGTCTTGGCCCTACACTATTTAATATTTTTATTACTTATCTGGAAGAAAACTTAAATCACATTGATAAAGTCTGCAGATGACACAAACATTGGGGGAGTGGTAAATAATGAAAAGGAGAGATTACTGATTCAGTGTGATCTGGATTGCTTGGTATATTGTATGCAAGCAAAAATATGTTTTAATAGGGCTAAATATAATTTATATGCCTTGGAACAAAGAACGTAGACCATAATTACTGGATGGGAGGGAGCTCTATCCTGGGAATCAGTGACTCTGAAAAAGATTTTGGTGGATAATCAACTGAACATGAGCAGAGACAGGTATTGCATGATCATATGGCTGGAAGTTGAAGCTAGAGAAATTGAGAGTGGGAATAAGGCATACATTGTAACAGTACAGGTAATTAATTATTGGAACAATTTTCCAAAAGTTAGGTGGATTTCTCCATCACTGACAAATTTTAAATCAAGATTGGATGTTGTTCTAAAAGATCTGCTTTAGAAATTATTCTGGGGCAGCTCCATGGCCTGTGTTCTACAGGAGGTCAGACTAGATGATCACAAAGGTCCCTTTGGTGAGGGGCCTTGTCAAACATAAACTACTACAAAAAAAAGGAGGACATTTAAAAAAAGATATGACAAGATAACGAAAGTGTTTCTGTGCTTGTTTCATTTAAATTAAGATTGTTAAAAGCGGCATTTTTCTTCTGCATAGTAAAGTTTCAAAGCTGTACTAAGTCAACGTTCAGTTGTAAACTTTTGAAAGAACGACCACAACGTTTTGTTCAGAGTTACAAACATTTCAGAGTTAGGAACAACCTCCATTCCTGAGGTGTTCATAATTCTGAGGTTCTGCTGTATCAGCAAAGCATTTCTCTGGGCTCTGCTCCACACCACTCCCTTTATTGCTCCTCTTTGCCATGCTGATGAAGGCTCCTTTGTTCGTTTCTTGCAGAGTTTAAGGGTCAGACTGAGGTGAAGATCCTGGAAGGGGACATCCGGGATGTGACGTTCTTGCACAGTGCCTGCCAGGGTGTTTCCCTTGTCATCCATACAGCATCTATCATTGATACCTTAGGCCTTGTAGAGAAGCAGCTGCTCTGGGAAGTCAATGTAACAGGTGAGCAGAGTGGATTTCCTTTATTGTTTTAAGCCTTGTGTCTATAACAATGAACATCATCTGTCCTGACCGAGCACCTGATTCACAGGGCTGCCCTGTGCCTTGTGCAGTCATTTACACCTGTGCAAAGTGTGTAAAACTTCGCCATGCTGAATGGGTAGCATTCTGCACCCACTTCACAGCAGTGTAAAGATGCAGGGCAATGCAGAATCGGGCCCTGAGACTAGAATTAGAGATTTCAGGGAGAGAAGACACCTGTTAGTTCCTGTCTTCTGTCACACATCTCCCTCCCCTCCAAGGTCCAGTGCAAACTTATTCCCTACAGCAACAGCAGTTTGGCTTTGGCCATGAATTGTCATAGACCTGTTCTGATTGGCCCACTGGGCCTTTTCAGTACTTACGTATAGCTGAGACTGCATCATTCAAAGGAGGAGAATCCCCATGCCCACCATGTTAACTGGCTGAAAAATGAACAGAAAGGTATTTTTAATTTCCCTTCCTTCCACACCCCCTGCCAGCACCTATTTCCCTTCTCCATGGCGGCAGAGATTTGCCTGTTCTAAAAGTATTACAGATTTTCTATACAATTATTGTCACCTCCAATAACCATCCCACTCAGGGATTCTCCCAGGCCTGTGCTTTCCCTTTCCCTTTCCTCTCTCTTCATCCTTGTCCTTCCCTCTGCCTTTAGCTTTTTTCCTGCAATCGAGCTTCAAAGGCTGGAGGGGCTCCTACGTCCTGCCAGAAGCTCGCTGTTAAAATTAGGACTGTCAATTAATTGCAGTTAACTCAAGCCATTAACTCAAAACAAATTAACTCAATTAAAAAAAATTAATCCAGATTAATAACAGTTTTATTTGCACTGTTAAACAATAATAGAATACCAATTTAAATGTATTAAATAATTTTTGGATGTTTTTCTACATTTTTAAATATATTGATTTCAATTACAACACAGAATACATGGTGTACAGTGCTCCCTTTATATTATTATTTTTATTACAAATATTTGCACTGTAAGAAAGATAAAAGAAATAGTATTTTTCAAATCACCTCATACAATTAATATACTTTATCATGTGCAATCTCTTTATCATGAAAGTGCAACTTACAAATGTAGAATTGTTTTTGTTACATAACTGCAGTCAAAAACAAAACAATGTAAAACTTTAGAGCCCTACAAGTCCAGTTAGTCCTATTTCTTGTTCAGCCAATAGCTAAGACAAACAAGTTTGTTTACATTTACGGGAGATAATGCTGCCGTTTCTTACTTATAATGTCACCAGAAAGTGAGAACAGGAGTTCGCATGGCACTGTTGTAGCCAGCATTGCAAGATATTTACATGCCAGATATGCTAAACATTCATATGCTCCTTTATGCTTCGGCCACCAATCCAGAGGACAAGTTTCCATGCTGATGACGCTTGTTAAAAAAAAATGTTCATTAAATTTGTGACTGAACTCCTTGTGGGAGAATTGTCTGTTTCCTGCTCCGTGATTTTACCAGCATTCTGCCATATATTTTGTGTTATGGCAGTCTTGGATGATGACCCAGCATATGTTGTTCGATTTAAGAACACTTTCACTGCAGTTTTGACAAAAACGCAAAGAAGATACCAATGTGAGATTTCTAAAGATAGCTACAACACTCAACTCAAGGTTTAAGAAACTGAAGTGCCTTCCAAAATCTGAGAGGGACGACATGTGGAACATGTTGTCAGAAGTCTTAGAGCAACACTCCAATACAGAAACTACAGAACACAAATAACCAAAAAAGAAAACCATGGTGAAAATGAATGTTCATAGGTCCACACTGCATTGGATCATTATTGAGCAGAACCCGTCATCAGCCTGGAAGCCTGTCTTCTGGAATGGTGAACGAAGCATGAAGAGGCATATGAATGTTTAGCATATCTGGCACATAAATACCTTGCAACACCGGCTACAACGATGCCATGCTAATACCTGTTCTCGCTTTCAGGTGACATTGTAAATAAGAAGCGGGCAGCACTATCTCCCATAAATGTAAAAAAAATATTTGTCTTAGTGATTGGCTGAACAAGAAATAGGACTGACTGGATTTTCAGGCTCTAAAGTTTTACATTGTTAAGTTGTTGAGTGCAGTTATATAACAAAAAAAATTCTACGCTTGTAAGTTGCACTTTCATGATAAAGATATCGCACTATAGTACAGAACTTGTATGAGGTGAATTGAAAGATACTATTTCTTTTATCTTTTTTACAGTGCAAATATTTGTTATAAAAAATAATATAAAGTGATCACCGTGCAGTCTGTATTCTGTGTTGTAATTGAAATCAATATATTTGAAAATGAAGAAAATATCAACAAAATTTAAATAAATGGTATTCAATTATTGTTTAAGAGTGCGATTAAAACTGCAATTAGTCGCGATTAATTTTTTTAATCGTTTGACAGCCCTAGTTAATTTCCATCATCAAACTGAACGAAGGATTTAAGTGATTTCCCTGTCAGTGATGGAGTCCCCCTTTGTGGATCCTACTACATCATCCCTGCCATGAACCTGTTCCTGGGGTTCATTCACATAGTGCTGAAAAGTAAATATTGTCCTGCTGAAATGGTCCAAGTTGCATCACATGTCAGAGAATTTCAATAAATTTCCCCAAAAAGTGAGACCCCGCCTTTATCCCCCTGCCCCACACCAGACCATTATCCCCACTTGAAGTCACACTTTGAGCCCAGTAGTCAGTGGATCCCCTAGAGCTGTGTCACTCAAAACTAGTTGATCTGCCCAGTTCTGCCATCCCCCTGTCTTGGCTGAGAAAGCATTATTGTTTAAATCTGTGTTTCTCAATCTTTTCAGTAGCAAGTAGCCCCTAACTTCTGAAAATTTTAATAAATACCCAACACTCAATTTTCCACGGGATTTGATATTTACAGACTAATGTGAGCCATGTGTTGGAAGAAGGGCTGAGTATATAAGGCCGTGATATGACAGATGTCAGATCTAGTGTGGGTAGGGTTACTGACTTTACATCAGGGGTGCGCAACTCAGGTATGTACCTGGGCTAGAGGTGACGTTGGCCAAAGCTAGGAGGCTGTGAGCGGCATGCCAATGCTGGGGAATATAAAGCACTGCGCCAAATTTTTTGCCATAGATTTGAGCGGAGGAAGGGGTGAGAGAGAGACGGGGAAGGAGGGCGAGAGAGAGACAGGAAAAGAGGGTAACTGGTGAAATCTGGGGCTGTCAGTTGTCAGTTTCACTGATCAGCTAGAGCAGTGACATTGACAAGTTTTCTGGGCACTGGGCTTTGAGCCAGGGAGAGGGGCTACCACCTGGGCAAGTTGCAGGCAGCTGCCACCTGCCTGCCAGCCAATCCAAGCTCAGGCAGAGGAGGCTTCCGCGCCGGCTGGGACCCAGGGCTGTGGGCAGGAGGCTGCTGCCTGTCTTCAAGCCGGGGCACTACAGGCTGTTCCTTGGCTTCGAGCCGGGGCACAGGTGGCTGCCACCCAGCTGAGAGCCCAGCTTGCGAGACTCAGGAGGCTGCCACTGGGCTCCCACCTTGGAGCTGGGACCCGGTAGGAAGTGGGGGGGCTGCTGCCCTCCTCCCCCAGAAGCTAGCAGCTGCCGCCTGCCTCCCAGCTGGGAGCTGTGACAGGGCAGGAAGTGGGGGGCTGCTGCCCTCCTTCCCCAGAAGCTGGGGCCTGCCACACACCTCCCATCTAGGAGCTGGGAATGGGTTGGAAGCGGGCTACTGCAGCCCGGCTTCCCCAGAAGTCAGCAGCTGCCGCCCTCCTCCCCTTCACTCTGTTTTTCCCCAGGTACCCCCTGCCTGTCTCTCACGCGTACCACAGGTTGAGAAACTATGGTTTAAATGACTATACTTCCCAATCCTTCGCACCTCTCAGCAGCAGGCGAGGACCCAGGACACAGGGCTTCTCACAGGCAAACTGAAACATATTTGTGGGAATCCCTTGTTCAGCTATTGACAGCCCATCATTGTTCAAAGCAAAACGACTGCTTTTCCCTGTAGCCAGAGGTAACAGAACGTAGCAAATGCCCCTTAGTGGCCTCTCACAAGGACTGCTCTGAGGGGGGTCCAGGAACACAAATGTTTGGATTCCCCTCCCAATGGTATGGTGCGTGGGTGGGTGGAAGGGAGCACCTCGCTGGATCTGTAACATCAGGCTATGATCTGAGCAGCACCTTAGAGGCAGCAAGGGTTGCATTTCAATTATAGTTCACTGTGGGAAAGAAGAGAGGGAGGAAGAGAAGGAAAATTGTGGGAAAGGAGGGAAAGGGAGAGAGGCAAATGGCGATCTGACTCTGCTTTTGTCACCTGTGAGCTCAGTTGCCAGCAGTGTGTCTGTTCAGTAGAAAGTGCAGATTGAAGGTGCCCACAAATGTCAGCAGAGAAGGCAGCTGGCCAGGCTACTGGCAGGAGGGGACAGGGAGAAATCTGGCAAACTTTAAAAAAAACATGTAGGGATGGTGAAAAAATAAATAAATAGACTCCAAGTAACAATAGCTCAGAAGGAATATTTATAACTCTCCCCTCACTATTTTCTCTTCCACTGCCAATTATTTTTTCACCATTGCATAAAATCCAGTGAAAGCCAAATTTTTAAAAGGTAATAACAACAGGAGAGAAGCTGGGAAGCTAGAGCTGAGTGTGCCCAGCTCTTTCCTTTCGGCAGGAGGTGGTAGGCAGACCTAGAATTTTAAAAGGTCTCTGCACATTTATAAAACAACCTCAGAGTCCCCCAGAATAACCAGTGTCTCTATAAGGTGCTTACTATAGCTAGAAACTAAAAACTAAGGCTGAATGGAAAACGTTTAGTAGAATTACCTCAGGATAACACTTGGCAGCCAACAATCCTTCTTCTAGGCCTCAAAATCAGAGGGAAAGACAAGTGCAGAGACCACCAAGGAAACCCAAAACACACTTCCCAGCAGCGTACGCAGTAAGCACTGAAGTCCCCCTCAGGCTCCATCTGAGAACACTAACCCACTGGCGCTCCACCGTCCTGTGGCCATCCCAGAGCCCAGCTATATACATGTTGCCCTGACAGGATGAACATTTTGTTTCTGCTAGATATTCCTCCAATAAAACTGTTATACTTATAAAATCTTTGTTGCAATAATAAATTCATGGTGGTGTTCTTCAGCTGTTTTGCTGGCGCCTGCTTTTCCTGAAGTTCTGAAATACAAAAAGAACATTTTTCTAACCCCTTTTGGGTAGATTATTTTGGCAGATTATTGCTTAAAATACCTCTTCCTTTTACAAATCTCCTTGCTGATCGCAGGCAGAACAGAGGAATTACCTCCATATTTTCCTGTGTCTGGCTGACTTTTCCACAGCCATAACTTTGTTTTTTAAACGATACTGAACTTTATGACGCATGGAAGTACCCAAAGGGTTAATTGCTAACAAAACCAAGTCATCTTAAACGACAAAACAGGGTTTTACAAACTAAGAGTGTTGGTTTAGATCCTTAAACCCTTACAGATTTACACAATATATTCGCACACACACAAAATGTTTTTTACTGAATGTTATTAAACCAAGAACTTTCTTTTTATAACACTATTATGTTCTGAACATTGCCACAACTGTTACCTTTGAACATTTCTACATCACTCAACTGTTTAATTCCCTTCAACTTTTGTAGTATTAATTTTTCACCAAAGCTACTTTTTTAACTCTTCTCTTTCTTTTTAAGTCACTTCCTTTTGCCTTTCATTTACTATATTTAAACTTTATTATATTATTCTTGGCTGCCATAACTTTTAACATTTAAAGTGTTTCAATTGTATCTTTACATCGAATAATTTCCTTCAGTCTTCTCTTTTTATTTCTCTTCTCCTGTAGAGTTTCTTGGAGGGAGTTAATTTGGTTTTGGGCACTTATGGAGGATATTTTTTTCATATTCAATGTCCCTATTCACCTGGTCCAGGTTGCCTTTTAGAGACTTGACGTCTTTCGTTAAGGAGGCGATTGATTCCTGGTCGAGTGCAGACTGTGGGTAGTTCCCACAAAAGCCAAATCACAGCTGCAGCCTTCTGTTTTGTTCCGAATGGATTATATGCTGCTAAATATTGGGCCAATTTCTCTTCTAAGTCTACTTTAGTACGGACATCAGCCATAGCCTGGTCTGTCCAGGGGTTTGGTCTGAATTTCTGCAATATGTTACTAAAATGGGAAATATCCTTAATGAAAGATAGGGATTGGGGTTGATGTTGGGATCATCCCCTGAGGGTGAGGAGTTCTTAGGCGGTTTCTTCCTAAACATCCTCACTCCTGGCATGGCCCCAAATCTATCCCGACTTATAATCAATAAGGTTGTTGAGCTTTAAATGCTTGCACACTGCAATACAGTGTCTCTGGAGTGCAACTGCTATGCCCTGCATGTGGCAACACAACTTACAATATGCAGCTACAATGCCCTGCAAATGGCAAAAGTGGTATACAGCTACAACACCCTGTATTTGGCAAATATCTTCTTAATCAATAATCACAAGGTGTGCACACCGAATTCAATAATACTCGCAGCATACACCAATTCTCCCCCTTTCGCAATTCTCCACCAAAATGTTGTACTTATAAAATAAACAGCAAGAACTTATTCAGGGGGTAAGGCAGTATGCCGCGTTTATTATGAATACAGAAATTATTTCAAAAGAGCGATTGCTTAAACAAACCGACACACACACACACACACACACACACACTCACACACACAGTTCTGCAGGAGGGATATAATTACCAGCCTTTGTGTTGCTCGAGCTGAATCACTGGCCAGGTGACTCAGACATGAGGATGGAGCCAGGCTCTGTCAGTCGCAACACAATGCTCCTTGCGGTTTGCAGAATAAGCCCCAAGTCCAGGTTTCTTCACCCCATTTTTATACTTATCCATCCCCATTCGGGTCTATGGATTTTGTCATGTCAGATAGTCTCCTTGTTTGATGTAATCGTCAATGACGTTTGATATCGCAAGTGTGACAGCAGCTTTCCCATGATTCTTTCATTCCTGTTTCACACTTTGTCTTGTTCCTGTCCTGGGGTGGTAACTCCCCTGTTTTCCGGGGTTATCTTGATCTTTGGCCATCTGGGTTATAAAATTTCTTTAAACAAAAGCGTCTTCTCTCCCGTCTGCCCTTGGAGGCTGAGAACCATTACCTCAGCAATTACTTCCTCGCCGTCTTATCTCAGCAGACTCCAACTGCATTCACTCCTCATTCATACTTACTAAAATCATTACATTCTTATCCCATTACATTGGAACATTATCTTATACTTACTAACATAATAAAATCTTTATACCTCCACCAATTCTATTAATACCAATTTTACTAAAAGGAAATAAAAGAAATCTTATTTGCTCTCTCATTGCCCCATGATTTACACACCCTAATTAAATGTGCTGTGCACGCCTATGCATTTAATGTTATTGGGGTCAGAGTTATACTGAACAAATGTAACTTCTGAAGCTCTCCCTGCCTCCCACCCTGGCATTTATGTACCTGACTAGTTTTCCATTACTTTAAAAAAAAAAATTCCACTGGCATGGAAAGCTAATTAAGAAATTTCCCTAAGACCTGTCTTGTATGTCATCTGGACATACTGACTTATATTCAGTTTTTGTAACTATTTTATTGTTTGCTGCTTAACAATAGTGTTTTTTTTAAAAAACAAGGCCTTCATTACTTCCTAGTCGTCCAAACAACTTTTCTTTCTTTTTCTTGTTAGGAGGAGTTCAGTATGCCAGCCATGTTAAAGTCAGTAATTCCTCCCACTTCACTTCTCATTTATAAACAGATCTAAGTTTTTCACTAATGTTTCTTTTTCCTTTCATAAAACTACAAAAGCCATGTTTATTCCCCTCAGTCCCTCTGGCAATGTTAACTCATCTTGCATTTTGCTGGCTTTGTCTTTTCCATTAACAGACTGAATAGTCTTGCTTGGACATTTCCCTGCTTCATTTCTAGCTGTCATTAATTGAACACTGAGATTTTTGATTTCTGAAGCCATGTTGGGAATTTCTTATTTTGTCGGTTTTGCTGTGCTTGCAAGATGAATGTGAGCATGCAGCCTTTGGTGTATGCTTTATAATAGCATTTAATTTGAGTAATAATGTGATTGTGTGTTTAAAAAATACTTATATTCCAGACAGAAAGCTATGGAAAGAGAAAATGCCAAAATGAAGGATGCACACACAACCTTAACTCTGCTCTTTGTACATTATAATATAGTGTTTGATTACATGATTTTATATATATATACACACTGGTTTTGTCTACCATGTAGACAAATGGGTTTTGATTAGGGCGGCAGATCATCTTGAGTGGCCTCTGTCCATTGACCAGTCCAGTTGTTTGCTGCTTTACTAACACGTTCCTTTTTTCAAGGTACCCAGCAACTGCTGGATGTCTGTGTCCGCAGTAACATCCAGCACTTCATCTACACCAGTACCATAGAAGTGACAGGCCCAAACTGCAGAGGGGACGCCATCTGCAATGGTGATGAGGATACTGCTTACGAGAGCACGTCAGGATTTCCTTATGCCCAGAGTAAGAGACTGGCAGAGAAGTCTGTGCTGAAGGCAAATGGCCAGGCACTGAAGGATGGTGGCCTCTTCCTGACATGTGCGTTGAGGTCCATGTACATCTTTGGAGAAGGATGCCCATTTCTCCAAAGTCATCTGGATAAAAGCCTCTTGAACAAAAATGTCTATCTGCGGATCTCTAGGAAGGAGGCTCTGGTGAATCCTGTATACGTGGGAAACATTGCCTGGGCTCACATCCAGCTGGCTAGAGGCCTGAGGAACCCGGAAAAAGCCAAGCACATCAGCGGGCACTTCTACTACATCTCTGATGACACTCCTCACATGAGCTATGCAGACCTAAATTATGAGCTGACCAAGGAGCTGGGGTTTGGGATTGAGCCCCACCCGCCCATGCCGCTGACGATGCTGTACTACTTTGCGCTACTGCTGGAGGTTGTGAGCTTCCTGCTTAGGCCCTTTGTCAAATACATCCCCTCCACCAACCGTCACCTTGTGATCTTGCTGAACACGCCGTTCACTTTCTCCTACAGGAAGGCCTGGAGGGATTTTGGCTACGTGCCCCGCTACAAATGGAAAGAAGCCAAGCAGCGCACCAGCCAGTGGATTGCCTCGGTGATTCCACAGAGGAAGGAGTACCTGAGAAACAAGGCTGCCTACGCCTGAGAGAAGCTGAGACATGGCAAGATGAGCAAGCTTATGAGCCACAAGCGAGGTGGATGAATTGCAGTAAAAGACAACAACGAAGCACTGAAACGTGAAATCTGTGTGATGAAAAACTGGAATGAATAAAGAATGTGAAACTCTTCATTTGTTTGTGGTGGATGGGCTGATTCGTTATCACTGTTATGGTATAATCCACAGCCACCTCTCCCTCTCTGCAACACAGACATTTTTATTTGAATAGAGTCCCGTTAGAAGCGCACTCAGCCTTTCCCTTTCTCTTAACTTTATCTGAGATTTCTGGAAAAGGAGTAAAAGCTCCATTATTATCTTTCTCAGCAGTGTTCGGATACACACATGCACACCTCACTCCACTTACCACCATCAGATTACAGCCAGAGACAACAGGTGGGAGCAACCTGATTGTAGGAGCTCTTATAACAAGTAGGGATAGTAGTCCACCTTTTCATATTGGTGTCTAATATTTTTGCCTCAATTCTGAGGATCCAACTTTAGATGCCTTATTTAGGTGTATAAATATGGACTTCAGATTCTAATTTTATGCCCTGTAGCCGGGAGGGGTGGCCCCTCTCTGAGAAGGACCCAGAGGGAGAACCAAACCCACCTTGGCTGGTAGAGCCCCAAAGGAGAACCCCTGGCTGGAAGCAGGTGGGCGGGTCCAGGCCTCTAGAAGCTCCAGGGACACCACCTGACCGGAAGCAGGGGGGCGGAGCCAGGCCTTTAAAACCCAGGCCTGCAAGCTCAGTCAGGAGAGGACGGCTGAGGGAGAAGGATGCCTCTCCCCCTGAGCTTCCAGCTAAGGCCAGGCCAGAGACCCATGCTGACAGGGAACGGCCGGTCTTACCCCCAGCCTGGGAACCAGCGGATGCCTCACCTGAGTCACCCGCCACCTGGGAGCCGGAGGAGGGCCCACCGGAGTTCCCCGCTGCCTGGGAGCCGGAGGAGGGCCGACCTGAGCAGAACTGAGCCTGGGACCCGGAGAACTTACCGGCCCTGCCTGCAACCTGGGGGCCGGAGGACCTGGAAGAGCTGCCCTCCGTGGAGGAAACCATGGAGCTGCCACAGCTGCCACCCGTGGATGAGGAGGGCCTCATAGGCGACCCGAAGAAGGCAGGTACTGGGGGTTTCGGGGAGGAAGAAGCCCAGGGACAGTCACAAGTTCATGGCTGAGTCTGGGGCAACGTGGGCGGAGTGTTGAGGCAGGAGCCCCGCCGACCCCGTGGCAAACGCCTTTTGCCACTGCCAGGGCCCTGGGCTGGGACGCAGTGGAGACGGGTGGCCCTGCATCCCCCTAACCCCTTCCCTAGCAGCCCCGAGAGAGCCTCACCCTCCATAGCGCTCCAGAGAGCGGGCCTGCTACTTGCCAGCCCTGCCGGAGGGCCCGGCGCTAGACTGTTCATTGGCCAGCCCTGCCAGAGGACTGGGCGAAAGATTGCTTGCCTGGAAAAGGGGCTTGAGACTGCTCCCAGCAGGAGATAGCCGGGAGGGGTGGTTCCACTCTGAGAAGGACCCAGAGGGAGGGGCCTGGACGCTGCCCCCTGCTTCCAGGGGCCCGTCCACATGCCCCCATTTAAAAAAAAAAAAAATTTACATATATAGGGAAAATGTCTTGATATGGTAAGCATTGGTCAACTGGGTAAAACAAGTTCTATTGTTCTCGACTTTGTCACTGATTTGCTGCGTTACTTTGATCAAGTCACTAACCTCTTTGTCTCTCAGTTCCCCCAAACTATATTATAAGGAGAACACTACCTACTACCAGGATAGTTGTGAAGATTAGTTAGCTAATGTCTACCCATCAGTTTGAATGTGTAAGGCCTATATAAGTGCAAAGTAATAGACTGTTATTAATATTTTGTGGAGGGTGGGGCCTTTGGCTATCTTAGGGGGCTATAGGCCAACAGCCTTAACTTGCCAATTATATAACTATGGTGAATTTGATAGAAGCCCAGTAAAAGCAAAGCACAAAAGCTGTAACAAAATGAGGATAGATGCTGCAGGAAAGCCATGGTACCTAGAGAGGGTTTCCTTGCAAAGTTCATAGATACCAAGGCCAGAAAGCCGGGGACAACTGGGATCGTTTAGTCTGACCTCTGTATAACACAGGACATAGAACTTCCCCAAAATAATTCCTTTTGAATTGAAAAGCATTTCTTTAAAGAAAATCAATTCTGATTTAAAAATTCCTAGTGCCGGAAAATCCACCACCATCCTTGGTAATGGTTCCAATAGTTAATTACCTTCACTGTTAAAAAATTACACCTTATTTCCCATCTGAATTTGGCTAACTTGTAGAATAACAAATAATGTTGCATGAGAATTCCATGGTACTTCCAGACATCTGACTTGGTGCTCAAGGTTGAGTCAGCTCGTATGTGCTTAATCGCAGTCTCCACACCTCTATAGCAGCCATAAATTTCTGCAGAATTTAAGCTATTATTTAAACAAAGCTTCTAGCCTGTCTGAACAGATAATCTTCTGAATGTGATTCAGTGCTGCACTGTCTTCCTGAGTTTACAGCCAGCCTGAAACAAGCCTAAGAGGTGGGAATTTCTATATTCATCTCAGCATGGCATTAACACTGAAACCTAACGACAAATTAAACTGTGAATAGGCTTGATTTTTCCGAAGCGTTGAGCACTCAAAGCCTCCACTGAGCCTAATTCTCTGCTGCCTTGGACCTTATCATCATTTACAGCAGTGCAAACTTGGTGCAAAATGTTACCATTTTACTTTAATATAATTTTATACCTACTTTTTTTCATAGATTCCAAAGCCAGTAGGGACCCTGTGACCATCTAGTTTGATCTCCTCTTTGAGGCAGGTCATACAATTTCCCCAAAATAATTCTTAGAGCAGATCTTTTAGAAAATCATCCAATCTTCATTTAAAAATTGCCAGTGATGGAGAATATACCATGACCCTTGGTTAATGGTTGATTACTCTCACTGTTAAAAATGTATGCCTTATTTCCAGTCTGAATTTGTCTAGCTTCAACGTGCAGCCATTGGAGCATGTTGTTCCTTTCTCTGCTAGACTGAAGAGCTCACTACATAGTTGTTTGCCGTAGGTTCCCATGTAGGTCCTTACAGACTGTGATCAAGTCATCCTTTAACCTTCTCTTTGTTAAACTAAATAGATTGAGCTCCTTGAGTCTATCACTATAAGGCATGTTTAATCATAGTTGTGGCCCTTTGCATATGTGCCAACAACTACGCAAGATACACTGCAGGGAAAAAAAAAACCAGTGACTTTAGAGTTGGCACTTAATCCCTCTGAAAATCGGTCCCCCACATGTTTAGCTGCTGAACACTTTGCAGATGCCTCCATCTAACTAGGACTGCAGACGTGTGATATCATTCAAGCATTATTTTCAGTCTCAAGTAGCTGGAGGCTTCTGACAAGTAAGTGAAAGCATGGAGAGCTGATTTTCAGAGGAACCAAGTATCCACAACGCTAAAGTCAAGGGGTGTGAGAGTTATATATATAAAATCCTTCCTCCCCTTGCACATTGGACCAGCATGACAAGTGATACAGCCCCACCTGAACTGTTTCTCTATAAAATGACTATTAGCACACAGTTTTCTCATCCTGAAGGCGATAGAGAATGTCTCCCATCGGTTGTACATTAATAATCACTGTAGAGAGCCAACATTGGGTTAGAGCCATTGCATCTCCTACTTCAGGAAACAAGAATTACAAATGCATTAAGGAAAAGATGTGCAACTAAAATCTGGAAGTGTCAGCTCCCACCCAGAATTCACCTTGACCAGCTAGTAGATGCCAAAATGCATCTTGCCCTGTCTACACTAGAGTTTTATGAAAGGTATGTTAAAATATTTTTATTAGCATATTTTAAAAATACATCTTTTATCCTACACTCGCTAGTCCCCTAATAGCCCAATCCTGAGAGTGCTTAATACTTATTACACCCCTTCAATGAGAGACATATGCTCCACTAATCAGGCTCCAAATTAAAGACACTTTAATTTCCCCAAAAGAGACAAAGGTTTCTGGTTTTGTGTTTAATTGTATCAGTTCGGTGAAGTAAACGGCTAACTGTAAGCAAAGGAATCAGAAGTTTGACAAAATGAGATGGTCTGACACAGAGATCTTGTCTATCACACACAAACTGATTGGGAAGCAGCCTTTAAATGGTTTTTGTTGTGGTTTGGGCTTAATTTTGTGAAATCATTTTAGAAACCAAGTGATGCCCTGTCCACACAGTGCCAACAAGAGAGAGAGACAGCTTAACATGTTTTATATCCAGTCTCCTAACATCAGGTCCTGCAGCACAGGCAGGGCTGGAGCAGTCAGCAACTGCTGCTTAGCCCTGGAACTACCTGCAGTTATTATGCTTAATAGGAAGCAACGAGGGACTGATTCTCTGCTATCCAACTCCTGGTGTTATTTACACTTGTGCAAAGTGAGTTCAAATAGTAAATGTTCCAAATCAGAATTCTCCACTCCCTCACACCAATGGCAAGGGGTCACACTCACTTTGCACAGGTGCAAATGACAATACGAGTACAAGGCCAGGGGGAACAAGGTTGAATGTTCCCCCTTGTGGTTGCTAACAGCCTCCTATCAAGAATTTGTGCTCAAATAAGGGACATTGTTCATGCCATTTGATTTTGCATGCCTCCAAAAAATCCTTTTTTGGGATCTTATAAACCTGCCCTTAGTTTTTAGCAAACCTTTTGCAGTTTCCTTAGTTGTGGAGGTGCCATTACGGTTGGTAATACTGAGGCTGAATGCCCCATAAACCAACAGGCAGGGTACTGACTTGAAACTTAGCTGCATACAAATGGCACAAGCACAGTTTACAAGCAAGGGACAAGTCACTCCTCCTATCAAAGCCCACTTCGTTAGAGTGAACAATCAATCTCTGGACAACATGGTATGGAGCTGTGACCAGTGCAGGCCATAGGCAATCTGAAGTGTGAGGCTCCCTACAGTAAAACTCCAGAGCAACTACAAGATGCATTCAGCCCTGGTTAACTCAACTGACTCCAGGAACGGACATGGCTCTCAGTGTGTACTAGGCAAATCATTATTGAACAGTGGTCATGAAGGCCCCGTCTAGACTGGGAAGATGAGGTGTGCTGAGCAAAGTGGTTTGCTAACACCAGTTAATTCTTCTAGTCAGGAAGGGGTCCAACAAGACTGCTTTGTTCTCTTCAGTGAAGCTGACTGTAAGCTATGCAGGGCCATTCTTCCCTAAAATGCGACTCTAGGAGAGAAGATGGCAGAACACAGGGTATTAAAAACAGTTTTATTTCAGAGGGAGAGACATTTAATGCAGCAGAAAACTAGATATTACAACATGTACCAGAAAACTGGGATATTTTTGCCCAGGTTTAACTGAGTTCCTAAAATAGCAGCTACAAATAAATATAATCTAAAATGAGGAAACAGCTGGCTCATAAGACATCAGAGCCAGCGTCCTGGGAAATGCCTCACTTACTGAACTCTGGAAGACAAAGTGCCCCTTATTCTCTCCGGCAGCATCTCCAGCAACTATCTGTCTCAGAGCCTAATTTATCATTTTGACTTCTTAATAAGACAATAAAATACTTATTTCCCCTCTTGTTCCTCCATTTTGCTGTACTCCAAACAATATTCCTTAGCACCAAATTTCCTCAGCACCCTCATTCCTCCCATCCCTCTGAAGCCCAAATGATCAATTCCCCCAGCTGCCTCTCTCCTTGTTCCCCCCGATCCTCAAATGATTGATTCCTATCAACACTGAGTTCATTCCCACCGCTTACCCCGTCTCAATTAATCCTAGATCTTACACTATATGTGCCCCCTCCCTTTGTGGTTCCTTCTTGATGTCATCACACCATATAACAATTTATGTATCAGTTTCTGTGGGCAGGACAGGGGCTCACATGGCCATGGTTTCTACTCTATATGGAGCTTATGGTGCTGGGCAAGGTGACTCTTGTATCGAAAGCTATTCCCACACTCAGCACATTTATAGGGTTTCTCTCCTGTGTGGATTCTCCGGTGCCTAACGAGGTGTGAGCTCTGGATGAAGCTTTTCCCACATTCAACACATATGTAGGGTTTCTCACCCGTGTGGGTTCTCTGGTGCTGGGTAAGTGTTGAGAAATCACTGAAGCTCTTCCCACACTCGGCACATTCAAAGGGCTTCTCTCCAGTGTGGATTCTTTGGTGGTTAATAAGGTGAGAGTTCCGGCTGAAGCTTTTCCCACATTCGTTACAATGGAAGGGTCTCTCTCCCGTATGGGTTCTCTTGTGTGTGAAAAGGTGAGAGCTCACACTAAAGTTTTCCCCACATTCACTACATATGTAGGGTTTCTCACCTGTGTGGGTTCTCTGGTGTTTAATAAGGTCTGAGCGCCAACTGAAACTTTTGTTACATTGAGTACATTTATGAGGTTTCTCTCCCATCTGTGTTATCTCATGCTGAGTAAGGTTCGAGCTCTGACTGAAGCCTGCCCCACATTCAGTATATCCATAGGGTCTCTCCCCTATAGGAATTCTCGGGTGGATGATAATGCCTTGGAGAGTCTCCAAACATCTTTCTGGAAGAACGGAGTTACCCGGTATCTTACCAGGAAGGTCTCCCTGCTGCGTTTCTGACATGTACTGGCCATCATAGGCCTCTTCCTCATCAGGGCTCTGGAAAACATTCTCATTGAACGCCTCTGATATCGTCCCATACTGTTCCACATTCTCAGGACCATCCTCCTGGGGGTTCTTCTCCTCATTCTCATTCACAACCTCACTGTCTCCTTCAATAAACAGAAGCCAGACATGAGCGTTTGGTAGAAAAGAAATCTCAGAAAAGGCAACTGCACAAAGTATGAGTCAACTAAATAAAATGTAAGACTGGACGTGAGAAGTAAAATTCCACCCCCCTCCACAAAGAAAATAAAAACAAACCCATTCCCCAATGAGAGGGCAATTTTGCTTCAAAGTCTCAAGTTAATGGTCAAAGAAAAGTTGAGTTGGGGGAAGTGGGGGAGAGAAAGAGAGAAACAGGACTCTGGCCAGAAGTCAGACAGAACTGGTGGGAAACCATGAATGAGGCCTGCCAGAAATAACTGCTGATTACAATCCCAATGCAAAGGCGATGAGGCAATATGGCAAGGGCTTTAAAGGAAACAAAAAGCTGGATTTCCAGCACTTTCAGAATTGGCTTAAGTTATTCCTCACCTGTGGAAGCACCGAAGAGGATCTCCCGTTCCTCGGGTTCCTGGAGAACTGGCGCACACAGCTCTTCCTCTCGTTCCATCCAGAGATGATGGCAGGTCTAGGGATCCTGCTCATGGCCATTCAAAGAGTCAGTATCACAACGGGTTAAATCGCCAACAAGTATTTCCTGTTAACAAGCCCAGAAGGGGCACAACAAAAACAAAAACTCATGAGACAAATGTAAAAATCATTAAGTGTCCCCATCATGTACTCCCGATTACGACTGGCCCCTCGCTGGCACTGTAACGAAGTAGGATAGGTAATATTTAGTTTTCGGTCTTCTGGTTTTATATTTCAGAACAGAGAGACCCACCCTGCTGATACGGACATGAAGTGCGCGCCACGCACACACACGAGTTGGGGGGGGAGAACATCCTCCTCTTCCTCCCAGCAGATAGGAGCGGCACTGTCCCCAACATCCTCCTATGCTTGCCTGAGGAATCCCCTGGGGAGCTCTCTCTAATTCCCTGCCAGATAGACTTGATCTGGGTGCTGGTCCCTTCTCCCCTGGCCTGTTACCCTTAGGCCCCTGTCCCTCACACAGCTCAGCAGCAGAGGGTAGGCGGGATCGGCATGGAGGCCTTGTCCCACTGCAGGAGGGAGGTATGGGTCAATCTCTTCTATCCTGATACACCCCCATTGCTTTCACTTTTCTACCGCTCCCCCCACCCTCTTGGCATTACGCTAAACTGCAGGGAGCTGCTGCTCCTGCCTGGGCTGCTGGCAGCTCCCTCACGCTCACAGAGCAAGGAGCAGAGCAAAAGCTCTGCATGGTGTCAGGGAGCCTCAGAGAGGAACATGCGCTCCAAAGCCACCGGCTTGGTTGCCAACAGCGGCCTCTGGTGGCCATAGTGAGCTAAAAGGCAGCTGCTAGCATGTTTGCAAGTGGCTGCTAAGATGAAGTGAAGTTGCAAGAACCACAGGAATTTCACGTGAATTGGCCACCCTGAGTGTTTGCTACAAAGCACTTCTCCCTCCCCCCCCCCAATATCAAAGTCACCCCACTCTTCTACTGGGGGAAGAGGTGCATTTGTAGGGAATATGGTAGAACCTCAGAGTTACGAACAGAATGACAAACTGACTGGGCAACCACACACCTCACTTGGAACTGCAAGTACACAAGCAGGAAGCAGTGGAGACAAAAAAAAGAAAGAAAGAAAAAAAGCAAATATAGTACAGTATTGTGTTAAACCACTAAACAAATAAAGGGAAAGTTTAAAAAAAAGAAAAGATTTGACAAGGTAAGGAAACTGTTTCTCTGCTAGTTTCATTTAAATGAAGATGGTTAAAAGCAGCATTTTTCTTCTTCATAGTAAAGTTTCAAAGCTGTATTAAGTCAATACAATACTGTGAACTTTTAAAAGAACAGCCATAACGTTTTGTTCAGTTACGAACATTTCAGAGTTAGGAACAACCTCCATTCCCGAGCGGTTCGTAACTCTGAGACCCTGTCTACACTTACCTCCGGGATTCGGCGGCAGTTGACAGGAGTTACGCAAGCTATGCAAAAAACTTGTGTAACTCCCGTCGACTTCTGGGCTCCTCTTCTGCGCGCTGTCTTCACTGCACTGCGCCGACGGGAACGCCCAGCGTTACGCCACTTGCGAAGGTGGTCTTAGTACATCGATTTCTGGATCGACTGAGCGGGTCTTCACTGGCTGCTCAGTCGATCCAGAGAAATTGATCTGACGGCGATGACTTTGCCGCAGTCAGTGCAGCCATAGCCTGAGGTTCTACTGTATAGCATTCTAGACTGCAAGCTCTCTGAGGCACAGACTGCTTCTTATTAGTATAGAGCGCCTAGAGCAATGGGATCCCCAATTTCAGTTGGGTTCTTTATCAAAAGATTCGACAGTAGAGGCTTCATTCACAATCTCATTCATTACTCATAATACATTTGCACAAGTAAGCAAGACCTTAACAGTCTTCATTAGGGGCTAGGTGAGCAGAGGGGATTCAAAATTCCAAAGACAGACCAAAACAGGTGACTTTTTTTTTTTTTTTTAAATCTCATTTTTGATGCAGTTTGACTCTTCATTTTTGAACTTCTGTAGTTGGCAATGCTGCAATATTTAGTTACCCACTCATTTAGCTTTGACAGTAGAAAGCAAACTGAAAATAGCCTGAGGCCCCAAAGTGCTGCTGAAATAGCATCCAGGTTCATGAGAAAGAATCAGTCCCTCCCCCTTTTTCTTCAACCATCTCAACTGACAGTTAACACCCTTTACCCCCCCAAGAAAGCTCCCTCTCAGCTGGGCAACTGGGCAAGAGAAAGAGAGGAGCAAGAGAGCAAGTTATGTCTTTGGGACTTCATTTGCAGTTGAAAGCTGCAAGGTCATTTTTTGACTATCAGTTAAAAATTCAGGGGAAGGTGGGGATGAAAGATAAAACCTTTGTCTTCCCCAAATAAATGCCCCCATTAAGTATCACTATTTGCAGTTGGTTTGCTGTGGCCAGGTTCAAGCCAATCCAAACGTGGCTTTGCACAGTGTTTAACCAGAATCTAACATAATTACAAACTTAGCAATTTAGGAGTGTCTCTATAAAATCCACCCAGACAAGAAGAGTTCCAGTACTTGCTATATGACGTGGTACTCCCCATCTACTTACTGACAACTGATAAGGGAAGCTCCTGGTATCAATGAAAATCTACGGCCAGTAGGATTAAGGTCAAAAAGAAAGATTTGTTTTTTTGTTATATCAAAAAAAAAAAAAGAGCCAGATTCACGAAGGTACGAAGGTGCCCAAACTGCCTCTTTAGGTACTTAAGTCCAACATTTAGGTGCCACAGACATTCTCAAAACCCCTGCTCAGATGCCACCTAACCTTGTAGGTGTCTAAGTTTCTGCCACTAAGTACGCACAAAGCAACCTAAGTAAGCCCTGACGCTGCCCCATAGCTAATGAGCTACTTGGTGCCCTCACTCACACCTAAGCCCCAGTGGGATTCTCAAAATAGGCATTTCCCCCACATCTCACCAGTGAGGCCCAATCCTCAGAGCATGCCTACAGGATCAGGCCTTGCACAAAAGACAGCTGAGAATGAGCAGGTCAGGAATTTTTCAGGCCCAAGGGTGCAGGTATAAATAGTTTAATACTGGAGCAGGGAGCTGACCCAACTCTCCCACATCCCAGGTGATATCCTAACCATTGGGAAATGGAGTTGCTTTCTCCCTGGCCCTATTAATATTTATTTCTACAAAGTGGAACGGCTCCAAGAGGATAGAGTGAGAGAGATCCAGCCTAGAATACCTGATAGCCTGGTGGTTAGGGCACTGACATGGGGGGGGCCTGGGTTTAAGTTCCATAACAGGTGGGCGTGTCAGCATGTATGTGTGTGTGTCTCGCTCTCTGGGTATTAGAGAAAGGAATGAGCTGGTTCAGGCACCTAACTCTGGGGAAGACCTCTCAAGGCTGAGAATCCTGAGCAGAAGAAGGTGCCTTTCTCCAGCCCACCAGTCATGTGACTAAGGCTCAACTCAACAGACATTGTCACCTTTGAGCCTGGGATCTATTCCAGAGATCTTCAAACTGAGAGAGTGGGGGCGGAGGAATGTTAGGGTCCGAGTCAGCACCTGTGGAGGTGGGGAGGGAGCACCACCCAGCCCCGGTCTGCCCCGAGCTCTGCTCCAGTCCTGCCCCGCCAACTGTGGCTTTGGCCTCGGGTCCCGGCTGTGGTTCCCCGACTTTGCTCCCGGCCCCGCTCCCAGCCTCAGCTGCCGCAACCCCACTCCTGGCCATGGTCTCAGCCCTCAGCCACCACAGCCCAGCAGGGACTGTGGTCTCAGTCCCCAGCCTTGATCCTCGACTCCCAGTCGCTGTTCCCAACTCGGTCCATGGCCACCCCGCTCCCAGCCACAGCCCCAGGACCCGACTATGGCCCTGTTCCCAGCCCCAGCTGGGATGGGGGGCAGGACCTAAAAAGTTTGGGGACCATTGATCTAGACAGTTCACTCGACTGGCTTAGGTTGTTCAGTTTGCAGTCTTCTGAGAATCCATTGCTTAGGTGCCTAACTCTCCCCATGCATTGCATAGGGAGCCTGGTGCCTAATTCGGAGCTGAGAATTCCACTAGGCAGCAGAGCACCTGAGTTAGGCATTGCAACACCCAAGCACCTCTGTGAACCTAGCCCCAACGTCCTAGGATTGGTATAGAGTTGCTAGATGGAAACGGTAAAATTGTCAAAGAGGCAGAAAAAGCTAAAGTGTTCAATAAATATTTTTTCTGTACCGTATTTGGAAAGAACCTGGATGACATACTTACATCTTACACAGAAACACTTTATATTCCAACAGTAATCAATGAGGACATTAATCATCATCTCCTAATGGTAAATGTTTAAACATTTGCAAGATCACATAATTTGCACCCCAAAGTTTTAAATACATTGGCCGAGGAGTTCTGTACCATTAATATTGACTTTTACTATATTTTGGAATACTGAACATGTACATTGCCAAACAAATCAGATATTGTTTTTTGCAGGAATTACAATTTAATAGGCAAAGGTAACTGTATTGACACAACATACTTAGATAACTGGAAGGCGTTTGACTTATTACTACACAGTAGTCTGGTTGAAAAGTGAGCATTTTATACAATCAATGTAACATTAAATAGATTAAATGGATTAAAACTGGCTAATAAATCTCAAAAAGTAATTGCTAATTCTCATGCTTGAAGCCTTTAAATCAAGACTGTATCCATTTCTAAAAGACCTGCTGTAGCTCAGCCAGAAGTTATGGGTTTGATGCAGAAATCATTAGGTGAAATTTTATGATCTGTGTAATGCAGAGAACCAGATGAGACAATGGTCCTTTAGGCCTCAGAAATCTATTAATGTGTCTATTAAAAATTCATAACAGGTCTATCACCAAGGTATCTGGGTACTATTAATAATTTCAGTCAACAGAGTACTTTTGAAAGGGGGAGATTAAATTATAGCAAGCCTAAATAAAATATAGGACTCCATTTTTAATACTAACTACTGTATATAAATTGTTGAGAGCCAGTCTAAGGGAGGGGAAAGAAAAGGAAACAAAATATAGACAAGACAAAAATATACCCTCTCCTTCCTGCCCTTCATAGTTGCCACATAATCTACCAGTCTGGATCAGCTCGGCAGTACACCAGTCACTAAACTGAGGCAGCCAGAAGGTCCCCCTGGTTTGGCCTGGCATATGGAGAGAACAAGCTGTCAGCCGTTTAAACAGGACCTAAGGATCTGCTACGTATCTGGGGGTTTTGGATTTTAAAGGTGAAAATAGGAGGAAAGATTCAGACCACCAAAACCTAGCACAAGGAAGGAGTGTGTGGTTCTCCTCTCATTGATATGTTGGAAGGGGTGAATGACAGAGACCTGGGAAAGAGAAGGAGCTTGGACCTTTAAATAGAGGGACTAGACTCTCCTCTGCCTTGTCTCTACATCTGTGCAAGGCACTGGGGAGTAAAATACCATTCTGATTTGGTAGCATTTTACAGCGACTTTTGAAAAAGTGTACTTAACTACACAAGGTTTGAGGGAGTAGAAAATCAGACCTAGGTTGTTATACTTTCCTGGGTGTCAGAGAAGGGTGATAGGAACTGTTTTCTACAGACAGTGAATCAGGCCTGGTTTGGTGTCCCGTGGCACCAGTGGCTCTTCACTCTCCAGGCTGCAGTTACCGAGTTACCAGTGATAAAGGAAGAAAGTGTCTGTGGGGAGCTAGGGTTGAAAGTTGAGAGTTGCATTGTGATTGCACTTACTCTATATCACACCTTCCCATCAAAGTGCTTAACATGCATTACAAGAGACCAGTAAGGGAAAAGAAGATTGTCCATCATAAAGAAGCAACAAGAGCTAAAGACAGCCTTGAAAGCTTTTTTTTTAAAAAAAACAAACCACACACACACCATGCATGAAGGGGTTCTTTTTGTTTTTAACGTTAGAAATTCAGGTTTACTCTGGAAGACTTTATTGATGACTGGAAAACTGGAAGGCATCACAAGCAACTGAAATCTGAACAGAGGGAAGAATACTTAAAAAACTGTTTGTTTTTGTTAACATCAATTTAATCCCAGTAACTAATGTGGTCTCTGCAGTCACCCATTGTCAGTAAGCACCTGCATATTGTGTGGCCTGGAACACCCACCAATCTTGCCAGATCCAATTAAAAATCCTGAGAAAGATGACTGTGGGAGGCTCTCTGTGCAAGTCCACAAGCATAAAAGGAAGCCAGAGAGCACAATGGGTCAGGACAAGTGACCCTGCTGGGATCTCCCCTTTCTTGCTACTTCAGGGTTTATCACGAGTCACCTGTCCCAAATGCAGACAGTTTTCCTCCTCAGAATTTACCAATGCATCCCTTTTTTAAATATTACTCTCAGCCTCAACACAGCAATGCCCAAAGGGTAAACCATCACCGTGAAGGCTGTGGCCCCTATTGCATTTATTAGAGGTGGGGCCCATACAGAGCGGCATGCAACACTCTGTCCCAATCTGAGGCCAAGATACATGGCCCACCAAGAGACGGCTCATCTACAGGCCACCGCTGGACAGGGGCCAGCTCTGGTTTCCATTCTTTCCTCTGTCACTCTCCTGCGGCGTGACCCTGTCACTTTGGCTCCCTCGCCTCTACACCCTAAAACGTCTCTCTTGTTGACACCAGAAGGGCCGGTGCAGAGGCTGTCTCTTAGGGACACCGGCTGGGGAGGGCGCTACAGAGAATTCTTTCCCAAGTGTCCGGCGGCTGGGTCTTGCCCACTGGCTCAGGGTCTGAGGGACATATCTGGGGTCAGACTGGCAGAGACCCTGGGGGTTTTTCACCTTTCTCTGCAGTGCGGGGCTGGGTTTAAGCCAGCCTAGCTGGCGGAGTCTCTCGAACTGGAAGTCTTTCACTCAGGATCTGAGGAGTTCACTGACTGGGTCTAGGTCTGACCCACACCAGCACCTCCTGTGGCCTGCCAGGCGCAGCGGGTCAGACTAGACGAGCCCTTCTGGCCCTACAGCCGCGGTCTGACTAGTTGTGTGAACAACGGCAAACGCAGCGAGGCCGCAGGCCCGCCGGGGCAGGGACGGGGGCGATCGGACTGAGGGCAGTGGAAACACTGGGGCTGCCGTCCTCTACCAGCCAGACCAGCGCTGTCCCGGCCACCCAGCCACCCGCGTCCCCTCAGCGGTGCCACACCCCCCCTGCGTCCTGCTCGCCCGCCCGCGCGGCGGCTCCCGCCCTACCCCCGGGCCACGCCCCCTCGCCCTGCTGCGCCCCGTCCGCGACCGGACCGCGCCCCCGGCTCGGGCTCTCCGGTCCCGGCCCGTCCCCTGCAGCATCCGGGCCCCGCGCCCCCGTCCCCAGCGCCGCGCGCGCCGCTCACCCCGCGGGCGGCTCCATCGCGGCGCGGCTGCACACGTCACCCGCCGCCTTCTTCGCTGGAGGGGGGACCCGCGGTGGCCGCTTCCCGCAGGCCGGGGTGCAAGGGGGGGTGGCCGTTGCCAGGCGCGCCCCCCCGCCCAACCCCCACGCGCGCGCGCGCGCGCGCGCTCTGCCCCGGGGCTCCCTGCGGGCGGGGGCGGGAGCGAGCCCGGCCGCCCCCGGCGCCTGCGGCGGCCCCGCCCCTACCTGCCGGGCCCGGGCGCCGCGCGCGGCCCGGACAGAGTCTCGCGCCACCGCCGGCAGCCCGACTCTCCCCCCCCCCCCCGCGCGCGCCCCCCCCCCCCGCCGCCAACCGCCGCCTCAGCCACGTCGGCGGCGGCCGCGAGTGAGTCCCCGGCCGCGCACCGCAAGGCTGAGACTGGGGGGGGCTGCCGGGCCGGGCTCCCCCCGCGCCTGCTTCGGAGTCACCCGCCCGACCGGAGCCGGACACTCACAGCCCGTCCCGAGGCGGGGAGGCCCGGCCGGCTCCTGGCGGCTCGCGGAGTCTCCCCTTCCTTCGCGCCCCCCCGCCCCCGGCTTTGCGGCAAACGGGCTGCCAGCGTGCGGGGGGGGGGGGCCCCCGCGCTCCAGCCGCCTCTGTGCGGAGCTGCGTCCATGAGAGCCACGAGCGCGTGAGGCGGCAAGCGCGTGTGTGGCTTGGTTGGCGGAATCGGGGCCGAAGCGGGCTCAAAAAGAGCCGGCCGGCGCGCTCAGACCGGCCGCGGTGAGAACAGCCGGGACGGCTCGGCGAGGGATGCACTAGCGAGACTGGCTGCAAAAATCAACCCCCCCCCCAGCAGGTAGAGCGAAGTTAGATCGCCACGGGGAATTAATTCACCTCTCTGCCCATGGCCACTGCCAGGGCGGGCTGTGCCCTTCACTCCGGATGGAGAATCAGATACATGGGGGAAAAGGAGGCCTGGGCTCAAATACCTTTAAAATGTTTCTAAAACATCCCCCCCCGGGCTGTGTCTGCACGACAGCCTATGTCAGCGTGACTTGCCTCGTTCAGGGGGGTGAACAAACCACCCCCGAGCGAGCTACCTTACACCAACGTAAGCAAGCGCTTGCGTGCAGAGCGGTATGTCGGCCGGAGAAGCTCTCCCACCGACACAGCTTCTGCCATTCCTGGAGGTGGTTTTCTTATGCCGACGGGAGTTGGCATCGAGCGTCTTCACCAGATGTGGTGCAGTGGTGCTGCTGCATTGGTGCAGCTGCCCAGCTGTACGTGTAGACATGGATCTTTTCGTGGGGCCTTGGTCCTGCAAACATTGACATGAGTAATTTAATAGGCTGGTTCTCCTTACCGCTTAGGCTCCATGTACAGGCTGCTCTGGAGGCTGGCAGGACAAACAGGCAGGGTGGGGTGTCTGTGCATCTCCTGCATGCAGCACAGCTTATCTCCACTGTGGTCTGTGAGGGTCCAGCACAGAAAGTCAGTTTGGATGTGTGGCCATTGATCCATGCATATACAGATCCAGTGGCTTCAGTACCCTGTACAACTGGCATATAAATAATTCAAGAATCACTAGAGCAGGGAGACTGGACCCCAGAGTCTCACAAGTTGGTTCTCTAGCAATCAGGCTAGAGTTATTCCTATTTTCTCTGTCTTGCACTCCCTCTCTCTGGCCCAATGAATCTTTAAGTCTATAAAAAGGTTCTGAAAAGCCAGGCCCATGGCATCTGAAAAGTGGGCTCCCAAAATTAGTGGACACTTGGCAGTTTATGTCCTAATTTCTCTGTGCCTCCATTACTCATCTGTAAAAAGGGGATAGTACTGTAATATCACATCTCACAAGGGTCCTGTAAAGATAAATTCATTAATATTTGAGGTACTGAGATACTACATCAATGAGTATCATAGAAAAGCCCATAAGAAAATATATAATTCTGTATTCAGTGCAGGGTTTAAATGATACACAATAATAAAGATATGGGGCACACACTGAATTATAAAGATGAGATACTTCCCATTAGCTTCCCATTCAGTGTGAGCATAATCCATCCTTTTCACTGAATGAGGCAGGGTTCCTGGGGGAAAAAATAGTACATGCCAACCCAAAATGAAGAGGGAGGTCATCATACTTGAACCATCAGATTGTACACTGAGGCAGAAAAAAAAAAAGGGAGGCAGAGGGTTGCCTTAGGACCAAAGACTCCCTCATAGCAGTCCTGACCAAGCCCAAAGGCTTAGAAGACCAAGATGTTTGGAAGCCAGGACAGCTCGAGGATATGCAGCAGGGCAAAAACTGAACTGCAGTGCAAATCACCTACTGTTTTCTCCACAGTGGATTTGGTTCGGGGTATTCTCCCCTAGCCTTTGCTCAGTCAAGAACTAGCTGCAAAGGCATATGAACAGCCATAGTGGGTCAGACAACTGGTCCATCTAGTTCCATATCCTCTCTCTGACAGCAGCCAATGCCAGATGCTTCAGAGGGAATGAATAGAACAGGGCAATTTTGGACTGTTGTCCAGTCCCAGCTCCTGGCAGTTGGAGCCTGAGAGGGATTGCCTAGTCTGGGGGTTAAGCACGAATTAGGGTTCAGAATAGCTTGCTAGTTGTGAGGCAGTGTCAGGACTTAGGCGACTTTGTGCATGTCTACCAACAGAAATGTAGGCACCTACAGGGTTAGGCAGCACTGAGTAGTGGCTTGGAGGATAGTGGGGACATCTAAATGTAGACTTATAGTCCTAAAGAGGCAGTTATGTGCATAAGTATCTTGGTGAATCTGGCCTGCAGTGCCTCTAGTCAGCCACACTGAAGAATTAAAGCAGTAAAAACTCTTTTATTCAGGTTTGCATGTAAAGAGCAGCCAGAAGAAACCATTTGCAGTGCACAATAAGTGTTGTCGGTTCCATACAACTGAGAAACTAGACTACATATCGAGTGGCATCTTATCCATTATTAACTATTTGCGTAGATACCAATATAGTGAACTCTTATCACATCCTCTTTTATTGACAGCTTGTTGCCTCTGAATAATCCTTCACTTAAAAAGCAAAGTGATAGTGAGTGCAATTTCACTGCCTCTTCTCTTCACACCTGGGAGTGTTAATGAGGCCATTCAGTGCAGTTGTCACATACGAGTCAATCACCACCTGTGGATTGCAATAAAAACCTGTTATGCTGCAACCTATTTTCAGCCCTCCAACGACTTGTGCCAGGTGCTGTAGTTTTGAAAGGGTGCATTTTTCTGGCTAGACTCTTCCCTGACACAGATCACTTGTGTACTCCTTTGATAATGCTTAAAAAGGTGCCATTTCCATGTGTACCTGTTTTTCAGTGGTACAACAGCCCAATTTTTGTTGTAAACTCTTGGAAGCTTTCACACTGGCTTCCACATGTTGCTTTCCCTATTCACCCCTGTCTCTTGGTGCTTTGTTAGCTGTCTTGACTTGACCTACCCTGTGCCAAGGAACACAGGAAATCCACTTTTGAAAAGTTCCATCCACACAATACTAGCCTGCACTTTACAAACCTGCCAAATATCCCATTTTGCATAGGTCATCAGAGTTGGAGGCACCTAGAAGGTAGGAAACAGCTGAACACCTACCTATCTTTCTCTGCCCAAAAAGCACTTGTCCCTTACTGTGTGAGACATAGGGGAGAAAAGAAAAATGACCATAGTGGGGGGAAGTCAGGGCAAATGGGGGGGCCCAGTGAGAGATAGGAGACACATTGGAGGAAGGCTCAGAGGGACACTAGGACAGAAAGACGTGTGAGAGAAAAAAGGACCCAGACATATGATGGAGGGAGACAGATGGCTGGTGTGGGAGAGGACATAGGTAGATGGGGGAAAACAAAGAGGGATTATGGGAGGGCCAGGGTCAGCTTTTGCAACATGCAGTTTGATGTAGTGCTCAGGTCTCACTGAATTGTCAGTGCAGCTGTGCTTGCACCTAAAGTGTGCACTTATAGCCTACAATGTGTTCCTGTGAATTAGCACCTCAGCTGTTTGAGATAGAGGTACTATGGACAAGGCTTGTTGGGACAGAGAGAGGCTGATATTTAGAGCAAAGTGAGATTAGGACCCCCAAATGCAAATACCATCTTTTGTTGGATATCTTCCTGTTTGTCCATCCATTGTGGAAGGGATTTAGAGAAGTGTGAATTAATTGCATCTAGTGACCATTGGGAGGTGTCAGTGCATAATCTTCAACTTATTTCAGCGTTTTCCCTCATAGCAGTTACTAGCCCAGGAAAAAAAATGCAACAGCAGAATACAGATCTGATCCTGGAAGGCATCCATCAATAGCAGTGTTTGCTTGAGGGGGAAGGAGTTTGTGGTTAAGGATTTGGCAGGATTGATACTTGAGGAACCTTCATGCTTTAAATAAAGCTAGGCCTGCTGGTCCCATCAGTTTGTGCTTCTGTTTGCTACATGGTGGCACTTCTGTCGCTGGATTCCCCTCATCTGCTTTTTAGATAGTTTTACCTTTCAAGCCTGTTCTAATGTTCTTATTGTTATGTTTCTGTGTTACCAGAATTAGCAGTTTGATTATGAGTAAAACATTTTTCGCTACAGCTGCAGGCAGCCTTGTGATGAAGTGAAAAGTTGTGGGCATTAGGCAAGCAAAATCAGACAGACAGAGGAGTATCACCTTACAACCTCTTGGTGCTTGGGAGGACGGGGGAGGGGCAAGGCGACACTAAACTGCAAATCCAGAGCTCTTCTACTGACTCCTGTCAATATTTCTCTACTTCACAACCCTTATTACAAGCCAAAGTTTCATAATGTAACTGCTGGGGAATAGCTATCATTTATCCATTTCACAGATAAAAAAGTTTACACATGGTCACTTTAGGCAGAACTGGTAATAGATCCCAGGCCTCCCTTAGGGGAGGATTTTAAAGAGGATACTCTGTGTTCTAGTGAAGAGAGGATAAACTAAAGGTAGAAATGGAAGGAAAACAGTCTAACAAAAAACAGTCCAATTCAGTTGTGTCATATGAAAGCAGATAACTAAATATTGACAAATTTCATAATGCTTTTATACAAATACTAGAAGTCTAAATACTAAGATGAGTGAACTTGAGTGTCTGGTATTAAATGAGGATATTGATATAATAGGCATCACAGCAATTTGGTGAAATGAGGATAATCAATGAGACCCGGTCATTCCAGCGTACAAAGTATACACTGATCTAAAGTGCACTGGTGGGGGAGTGGCACTATATATAAAAGAAAGCATAGAGTCAAATATAATAAAATTCTTAAATGAATCAAACAGTACCATAGAATCTCTATGAATGGAAATTCCATGCTTGAATGATAAGAATATAGCAGTAGGAATATACTACCAACCACGTGACCAGGATAGTGATGGTGATTCTGAAATGCTCAGGGAGATTAGAGAGGCTACAAAACCAGAAAACCCAATAATACTGGGAGATTTCAACCATCGTCATATTGACTGGAAGCGTCACCTCAGGAGAGGATGCACTGGATGACTGAGGTGCTAAAGGATCACTCAAGGAAGACAAGGCCATTGTGGAGAAGCTAAATGAATTCTTTGCATCAGTCTTCACTGCAGGGGATGTGAGAGAGATTCCCACATGAGCCATTCTTTGACATCTGAGGAACTGCATCAGACTGAGGTATTAACAGAGGAAGTTTTGAAAAAACAGTAATAAGTCACCAGGACCAGATATATTCACCCAAGAGTCCTGAAGGAACTCATATAGAAATTGCTGTGATATGTGACATAGGCCTTAAATCAGCCTCTGTACCAGATGACTGGAGGATTGCTAATGTAATACCGATTTTTAAAAAGGCTCCAGAGATGATCCTGACAATTACAGGCTGGAAAGCTTAACTTCAGCACCAGGCAAACTGTCTGAGACTATAATGAAGAGCAGAATTATCAGACACATAGATGAACACAATTTGTTGAGAAAGAGTCAACCTGGCTTTTGTAAAAGGAAATCATGCCTCCCCAATCTGTTATAATTCTTTGAGAGTACCAACAAACGTGGACAAGGGTGATCCAATGGATACAGCGTACTTGGGCTTTCAGAAAACCTTTGACAAAGTCTCACGCCAAAGGCTCTTAAGCAAAGTAGGCAGTCATGGCATAGGAGGGAAAGTCCTCTTGTGGATCAGTGACTGGTTAAAAGATAGGAAACAAAGGATAGGAATAAATGGTCAGTTTTATGGTTTACAATGGAGACAGGTAAATAGGAGGGTCCTCCAATGATTTGTACTGGAACCTGTGCTGTTCAACATATTCATAAATGATCTGGAAAAAGGGGTAAACAGTGAGGTGGCAAAGCTTGCAGATGATACAGAATTACTCGAGATAGTTAAGTCGAAAGGCAACTGAAAAGGGATTTCACAAAACTGGGTGCTGGATAACAAAATGACAGGTGGAAGTAAGAATTGATAAATGCAAAGAATTGCACATTCGAAAAAAATAATCCAATAACAAAAGGATGGGGTCTAAATTAGCTGTTACCACTCAAAAAAGAGTTCTTGGCATCATCATGCATAGTTCCCTGAAAACGTCTGCTCACTGTGCAGTGGTAGCCAAAAAAGCTTTGAGAATGTTAGGAACCATTAGGGAAGGAATAGGTAATAAGACAGAAAATATCATAATGCTACTATATGAACCTATGGTATGCCCAGAGCTTCAATACTGTGTGCAGTTCTGGTTGCCCCATCTCAAAAAAAGATATATTAGAACTGTAAAAGGTGCAGAGAAGGTCAACGAAAATGATTAGGGGTATGGAACAGCTTCCATATGAGGAGATTAAAAAGACTGGCACTGTTCATCTTAGAAAAGAGACAACCAAGGGGGGATATGATTGATGTCTATCAAATCATGAATGGTGTAGAGAAAGTGAATAGGGATGTGTTATTTACCCCTTTTTGTAACCAGGTGTCACCCAATGATGTTAATAGGCAGCAGGTTTAAAACTAAAATAGGAAAGTACTTCTTCACACAGCACAGTCAGTCTGTGAAACTCATTGCCAGGGGATGTTGTGAAGGCCAAAAGCATAACCAGGTTCAAAAAAAGAATGAGATAAATTCCTGGAGGATAGGTCCATCAATGGCTATTAGCTAAGAGGGTCAGGAATGCGACCCCATGCTTTGGGTGTTCCTAAACCTCTGACTGCCAGAAGCTGGGAGTGGATGACAGGGGATGGATCACTTGATAATTGCTCTGTTCTGTTCATTCCCTCTGAGGCATTCCCCCCTTCCAACAGCCATTGATAGAAGACAGGATACGGGGCTAGGTGGACCATTGGTTTGATCCAGGATGACATTTGCATGCTCTTACGTAATATAATAAGACCTCTAAAAGCACCAGGGCTTATCCATTCTGTTCCATAGAATTTTGGACGGAGCATGTCAAATTAGGTGTTTCTCTATCTGCTAAACTACATGTAGACTCTAGTGTTGCTTCCACATTTTGTTTATCTCAGATGGTAAAGGCTCATGCCTTTACATGCGGTGGGCCGCAGTTCACTCCCTGCAGACATCCCAAACAGGTGCAGTGCCACATTTGGCTACACTGTCTGTTACCACTAACCCACAATAAGCTTCCAGCTCCTGGAAGAGAAGCTGAAGCCCAGCACTCCACTGGTATCTGCAATGTGTGTGTTGTGTCTCCCTGCCTGGGCTGCTACATGTAGTGGTTAGTAAGCTGCTTCCCTTCTCCTCAGTTACTCCTATAGCTGAAGTGGAAGAGGTTTATGCTTTGGATCTGAAAGTGGGGGGAGGCTCAACCCATGCTAACCCAGGTAGAAGTGAAAAAAATATTCATACATCTATAAAAGTTAATGTAAGGACCCTGGAGTAACTGTGGGGATGATTTTATATTGTAAAACATTTTATTTGGATGTTGTGTTAGTATTTGTTTTTCTGTTGCATTTTTAGTGTTTGTATTTGATTAACAGGAACTGCCCCTTTAAGAACAGACTATGAGAAACTGAACATATGTTGGAGACTGAGTGGTGTTATATGACCTGTGCATCCATGGCTGGAAGACCCTGCCTGCCTAAGATCTCAAAAAGTCAGAACTTGAATTAATAAACTTATTTTCCCAGCAAACAAGCCTCAGTCTCTTTAGCACTTGAGGTGTTGCCAGATCTCATGATTTTATTGTGAGACTTGTGATATTTGATGCTTTTTAAAAAGTCCCTGCTGCTGGAAGCAGCAGGAGATTCTCAGCTTGCCTTCCCTTCCCTTTCCTTTCCTCCCCACTCCCCACAAGTTTCTAGTTCTCCTGGTTGCAGAGAAAACCTTGAAAACATGAAGCTAGAGCACCCTAAAGACTTCAAAACCAGAAGGCAAAGAAAAAAGAAGGCAAAATGTATTAGAACAAAATCTCATGATTCTTGGCCCCCGACTCATTATTTTTGGGGTTGGCAGTATTGCTAGTGAGCTACAGCGTCTTTCACCAAGTCAGCATGGAACAAGAAGCTGTGTCTACTGTATCAACTGAAACTTAGAGGGATGATTTAGTTATCAGTTTACCCTGGTCGGTGATGACCTGGAATTGTTCTTGTGGTAATTTGTTGGTGAATTCAGAAATCTTATTATAATTAATACAATCATATGTAGGCATCAAAGCTTGATAATTCACAATGTGGAACTGTATGCTAGTCAAGGTCAAACTGTTTATTTCAAAGAAGTCTAATCCTTTGCCATCCTTGTCAGGGGGAGTAGACCTAGGTCAGTGTGGTCTGTTACATCAGTGATGGCCTGAAGCACTGGAGTTCAGGGTAGTGTGCGAAAACAAGTATTCCAGCCCGCCCTCCCGCAAGCTAGTACAAAGTATTTCTTCACCATCCTTTTCAGAATGGGAGCCCAAGTAGCTAGAGTATACCAGACTGTCTTGGCCTGCTCTATGGCCTCATTGATTAGAAGTGTCACCCTGCTAGGGGCATGCAGTCTGGAAGATATCCAGCAGTTTCCAGTGGTGGCTTGAACTTCCTCCAGGGAAATCTGGAGCGCATCCATGATTTTCCTCAGGAGGCCCTGGAACCGTTTACGGTCATGGGGTGGTGATGGTGAGGCTGGTGAAGGTATCGCAGGGGCAAGTAGGTCTGTTTATTGAAGTTGTTCTCTCTTCTCATACTACTCTTGAGAGGGCTGTGGTTCTTCTCCATGAGATGATCTTTGTCTTATCTCCTGCTGTGATCCTCTGAACTCATGAGGTCTCAAATATGGATTCCAGGAATCCCCATGGAGCCAGTGTGAGGGACTGTATGGGTAAGGAGGTGGTCCCCACAGGGAAGCACCACTGATCCCGATCCAGGTAATGTGGCCTGTGGGAATGAGAAGGTGTGCAGGAATCTCTGGAACTTCTATTGGGGCTAATCTTCTGCCTCTGGATGAAAGCAGTGGTTCCGATTTAGACTGGACAGTGAGTATTGGGTTACCCATTGACTTGCTGTGCGATGGTACCATTGGTATGCTCAGTGGTTGCTCCCTATTTTCCCTTACTGATGCTGGGGCCGATCCTGCCCCTGCAATGGTAGGTGGTTTCGGAGCACTCTGGGCTCTCGGTATTGTCAAGTCAGACCTTCGCTCCCTGTCAGCTCCTGGCACTCCTGCATTCTTCAATGCCCCAGAGAATTTCAGCTTTGACAGATCTTCACAATAGACATATTAGAAGCAGTATTTTGCAAGATTTCAGATTGCTACAAAACTCTATAAGGAAACTGAAGATATATAGATATGATATGCTCTTTAATTTATGCTATGGGGAAGCAGCAGAGGATATCTTTAAATCCTTTGACTTTACTGAGGGCAGTCACAAAGATGGCTATGAAAGGGTTCTGGCTCTGTTTGATGCATACTTTATAGCTCAGAGAAAAGTGGTTTATGAAGAGCTGTTTTCACCAAAGAATTCAAGGACTAGGGGAAAATGTTGAATGTTTTATAAGAGCTTTTGATATATGGATCTTCTATGGAAGAACACAGCAGAACCCTCAACAAAGTCATAAGCCTAATCAGTCAGTCTGGACTGAAGCTAAACTAGGAAAAATATGCTTTCTTCCTGTCCCAATTCAAGATTTTGGGACAGGCAATAAACAAAGATGGAATCAGTCCTAACCCTAAGAAAGTAAAAGCAATTTGAGAATTGAATGCACCAACTAATATATCATAACCAAAATGTATATCGGGGATGGTTAATTAACCTAGTCAATACAGTTGTGGGCTTCACTCTGGGGCCAGTAGTCCCAGTGGTCAGACCGCAGCCAAACAGTTTCACCATGTCTTGGGATTCTCTTTTGGGCAGTCCAGGGGACCCAGTTGCCACGGCATAGTTTGTCACCTCCCCCAGAGTCCTCCAGGATCTCTTAGGCTGCCGGCAGGAGGAGGGAAGGGTAAGAGGCCCTGAGCCCTCCCTCTCCAATGAGTCCCAGCCCATGGCCCAAGAGAGGAGAAGCAAGGAGTGGCTCAATCCATTTTGGCTGCTACTCCATATCAGCCTGCCTTGGACCCCTTCCTACTTTTCTCTTCAGTTTTGGGCATGATCCTAGTCTTCTCCTTGCATTGTTGCAGTAATTCAGAGCTCCAGGTAGGGGGTGGGGAGAGCTTCCCAGCTCACTCTGCGAGTCCAGTTGTTCCCCCGGTCAGGGAAAAGGGGACAGGTTCAGGCCCCCAGTTTCCTGGCAGAGTCTTACTCACAGTCCTGGTCTTCCCCCTGTAGAGTGCTCTGTTTCAGCAGCTACTGCCTTTTGGACTGCTTGCTGCCAGTCTCTTCTTCACTCTTCCCCTGTCTGACTGCCAGAGATCCTCTTTTTAAGCAGGTCCTTTATAGGGAATATGCCCGGCAGCTGTTGAAGAGTGAGGACTTGAGCCAATATTGTTTCACCACTGCTTTAATCTTAGCATGGGATCTGAGTCTCATCACAAAAGTGCTGACAAAACCAGTGAATGAACGATTAAAGTCCGACACATCCTGGCTATGGGCTCCAAATCAAGAAATCGCTTTCAAAAGGGTAAAGGAAATGATCTCAACAGCTCCATTTCTCAAGTACTATGATGTGAACAAACCAAGAATGGTCAGTGCAGATGCAGGCAGCTATAGCGTAGCTGGTGTATTGTTGCGACAGCATGGATCCGAGTGGAAGCCAGTTGCATTTTGCTCTTGCACATTCACAGAAGCAGAAGAATGATATGCACAGATTGAAAAGGAGTGCCTGGCAGGGATATGGGAATGTGAGACTTTTACAGATGTCTGCGTGGATTGCATTCATTTACACTGATAACAGACCATAAGCCACTCGTAACCATCATCAGTGGAAACAGCCTGGGGCAAGCACTGCTACGATGCCAACCTCTACTGATAACTTTAATGCAATTTAACCCAACTGCTAAATATGTCCCTGGGAAAAATCTGGTAGTAGCAGACACTCTGTCACAGAGCCCAGCATCGCACTCAGTTACTCATGAGCGTGAAGGTGATGTAAATGCATACGTGGATGTTGTTGTCAGGTGTTGGCTGCATGTGTGTGTACTCTCTGTGTGCTGTGCTGGCGCTGGCCAGGTAGCCAGCACAACAGACTCTGATCAAAGTTCAGATGTATACAGAGCACTGTCAGAAAAGAGACTACACCAGCTACAAAAAGCAACCTTGATGGCATACAACTTCAGGAAGTTCTATGTTATATTAAGGCTGGCTGGCCCAAGTATCTAAAAGACACTAAGAAAATGACAAAAGACTGCTTTGTGGTACATGGACAGTTAAGTGAGTCAAATGGATTTAAAATTAAAAGCGATATTCCAAATGATATTCATATTCCAAACAAAATGAGAGGGGAAATCCTAAATCTCATCTGTGAAGGACATCAATCATTAATGAAATGCTGTGAACGGGCCAGCCAATCAGTGTGGTGGCCAGGCATCATCAAGGACATAAACAATGAAGTATCTGCATGTGAACATTGCAGAACTAGCAGACCAAAACATCAGAACATAAGAATGGCTATACTGGGTCACACCAGTGGTTCATCCAGCCCAGTATCCTGTCTTCCGACAATGGCCAATACCAGGTGCTTCAGAAGTAATGAACAGAACAGGTAATCATCAAGTGATCCATCCCATCGCTTATTCCCAGCTTCTGGCAAACAGCAATCCCTGCCTGTCCTGGCTAATAGCCATTGATGGACTTATCTTCTATGAATTTATCTAGTTATTTTTTGAACCCCGTTATGGTCTTGGCCTTCACAAAATCCTCTAGCAAGGAGTTACACAGGTTGACTGTGTTCTGTGAAGAAATACTTCCTTAAATAACACAAAAGAACCTTTATTAATAACACCCCTACCAGACAGACTTTGGAAGAGACTAGCTGCAGATTTATGTGAATTCAGAAGACATCATTACTTAGTCATAGTGGACTGTTTTTCCAGTGTATAGAAATAATGTAGTTGAAAAACATAACATATTGCAGTTTTATTGGGAAACTGGTGAGCTTTTGCTCATTTCGGTATTACAGTCCAACTAGTGATGGACAATAGATCACAATTCACTGCAGCAGAATTTAAGTCGTTTTGCAGGAAATATAATTTTGATCATGTTACTAGCAGTCTGCATTACCCACAAGTGAATAGAGAGGGTGAGATAGCTCTGCAGACAGCCAAGAAAATACCTACACCAGGAAGATCCATTTCTTGCTCTTCTGATCTATCGATCAACACCAATGGCAGCTTCTGGATATAGTCCACAACTCCTAATGAAAAGAAAACACAGAACTACTGTTCCAACTTTGGAAAGGAACTTATCTCTAAAGTGGCCAGACATGAAGAGAGTAGCCAAGCTAGATAAAAGGCTAAAAGAGCTTAATGAACACTTTTACAAAAGACATCACTTAGAGAAACACCAGGTCTAGAATCTGGTGACCATGTTTGTGTCAAACTGGATGGAGAAAAAGGATGGACAACTCCAGCTGTCATAAAGAAAGACTTCAGTGCCCAGATCATATGTGATTGGGACCGGACAGTGGAGAGTTCAACAGAAACTGCTGACATCTACCGTTTGCTCTCTTGATTGTTCTTTCTGAGAAACAAACTCTACAGATGGCAGATGAAGAAGAAGACTCAAGGATTCCAAACCCAACACAGCCAGTCATTGCAATTAATGGCCTGCCAGATGACCAAGTTGTTACATGTGTGGGTCATGTAATTAGAGAACCAGTATGATTCGGAGACATGTAACAGACTGATATGTGCAGAACTTCAAAGACAGCGTGATATTGTAAATATTGTAAGTGGTAGGAATGTAGAACTTTAAGAGGGAGATGTAATGGAATGTAAAACTGTATTATACTGTTCAGCCACTCACTGGCATTGTGTGTAACATACCTTATTTAAGATAGCCTCAGCCATACCTGGCAGAGCATTAAAGAATCTTACAGTGAACGCATATGGTGTGTATCTCTCTGAGGAGGGTCTGTAGCCAGTCTATATCTGGTACAGAAGCCTGACCTGCTAATAGTAACCCTGCAACCTGCTGTGTACAAGAAACAAGCGATAGACACCATCAAATTGTCAATTTTGCCCTCTGAGGTCTCACACTCAGCCTTAAATCTAGAAGCTGGGTGCATAGGCTATTAATGGGGGAGTAGGGAGGCCTGGACACAAGGTCAGATGGAGCAAAATGAGAGGATAGGACTACGAAGCCACGTGCCTAGCATCTCTTCTGTTTGCAACGTATTCTCATCTCCTTTGTCTGTCTTGGTAATTTAGAGTTTAAGCTTTGTGGAGCAGGGATCATGTCTCCTCTCTGTTCTGTGAGGTACCTGGCAATTGGATGTATAATAGCGCTAGAAAGAATTGCCCTCTGTCAGAGGCTGGTGTTGCTGGGGAAATACTGCAGAGCCCTCAAAATATATGTGCGCTGTCTGCAATGTGGAGCTCGATGGAAGAGAGTGATAGACCCAGAAAATAAAAGGAGAGAAAGGGAAGTCAGGGAGGAACAACAGAAAGGAAAAGGAGAGAAGAGGCTGAAGCATTTCCTCCTGCCAGAGACTACACCTGCTGTCCAGCCCAGTTGGAAAGTGCTGTCTCAAGTCAAGAGGAGCTGACTGAGGCATCTCAGGACTTAAGTGGAGGAAACTAGCTGACTAAGGGGAAGGGGCAAACAAACAACTGGTCATGGAGCTTGATTCTCTACTCACTCACATGGGTTTTACACCAGTGTAACTCCACTTATTTCAGCAGTGTTACACTGATGTAACAGAATGGAGAATTAGCTTAACAGTGTTTGGAGGTGGAGTGGCTCTAGATTTTCAATGGGAAAAACTTGGGTCCTTTTCCCCATATAGAGCTGGGGTTCTGAAACAAATCTCCCTCAGGTTCATTCTACTGCTTTGTCATTTTCCCTTCCTCTCTCACCAGCAAACTGTGAATGAGCTGAAGTGCTTCAGACAGGTTACAGCAACTGTAGAAATGGATATGTGACTAGGGAGGGAAAATGACGAGTTCTGTATCTATCCATCTACCACGGCTATGATTCTGATACACAGTCATGTAATAAAGAGGCCAGCCGGCTTTTTCTCTTCAAAATAGCCCCCAAACGCAAAATCCTGGATTCTCTCAAGAGTGCCTTGGACTCTGCATGCACAGGGGATATGGGAGGCCAACCAGAAGCATTGGTCTTCTCTGTGTGAGCAGATCCACAGACAAACCCTTTTACATTGCATCTTCTGGGATGTGCGGGCAGGTGTTTTGTGGCTGAATCCTCCTGCAGATTAATTATTCTTCATTGAGATTGTTTTCTGCCTTTTCCATTGCTCTACCTCCCTGGTGGTTTGCTGCCAGGCCTACCTGGGTGCATGTGAAATAGCTGAGGATGGGGCACAAGCACTGTGGATGTTATAGCCTGTTTATGACTATAGCAGCAAATCTGCCCCAATTGTGCCAACGCTAAAAAAGCCAGTGTTTAATTTCCCCGTATATAGTCACCTGTACAGCCTTGCTGGCTGACACACACACACACACACCCCTTGCCTACAGTGGCTTTGCACAGTGGAAGCCCTTGAATGGAAGATGACCAAACTGCTAGTTAATCTTAGCGGTACACAAGCCCATGCCTTTTCCCCACAGGTTTTCACCTGCAAGTAATTTGGCCTTAGGTGTTTTTGGTTGCCTGTCCCTCTCTAGCCCACTGAAGTTGGAACTCGATCGACGTACCACATCAGGAAAAAACGACTGACATTGCACTTAACCAAAGCACACCTACTTCATAAACAGGTGTGACTTGGCATGCATGGGAGAACTCCCCTCAAAGTGCTATCAAAAATGCCTCCATATTGAGTGACAGATGGCAACTGCAGAATTGCACATAATTAAAACCTAAAAATGCAGTACTCCCTCCTTTAAAAATACGCAACTGATAAATGAGCTAATTGGCTGAGTACATACATTTTTAATAAGTATATTAGTGGAATACACTGTAGAATTTCAATATAGTGAAGTTACATGGTCCAGAAGCATGAGACTGGGGGGGAAGTGCGGGGGGGGGGGGGGTGTTTCATGGGAAGTTGCAGAAGGGATGTATGCCATCAGAGTGGAAAGTTATGGGTTGGGGAGGCGAGATGTCATAGGACTAGGGTACAAGGCGGTGGGTTACCTGAAGAGTTTTTCCCTGTGGGTCAGTTGCTGTGATGGTGGGGTATGGTATTACCATGCTGCTGTGCTGTTAGATTCAGTGGGGTGGGGGGTGCCATGGGGTGGGCACTGTAGTGCAGGATGGGGGGAGGGGGGCTGTTGAGTGGGTGCATGCAAGGGACTGAAGTCACGTGGGAGCCATCATGTTAGGGTGCAGGAGTATAGGCTGGCATGGGGTGAGAACTGCTGTGGCTGTAGATTGCTGTGAGGATGCAGTGCAGGCAAGTGTGTTGCATCGGGGATGCAAGGGCACAGCAATGGAGTGCTGTGTGGGCATAGTGTATGGGAGTGGGGTGCCGTACAGTTAGGCCACAGGGCATGGGAGACAGTGGGATGTACCAGGAGGGACAGGTTGCTGCTGGCTTGGGGGGGTGCCGTGGGGGGGCTACAAGGGACTGGGGCACAGAGGGTGAGGTGTTGGCATTTCATGGGCAGGCGCAGAAAGTTGGGTGCTGTAGGAATGTGATGTATGGGGGTAGCTGCAGGGCATTAGGGTTTGGGGGGGGGTGATTGGTGCCATGGAGATGGTGCACCATGATGGCAGCTTGCAGCAGGGTTGGGGTACAAGGAATGGAAGGTTGAAGCGAGGGGGCTATGGGAGTGGTGCTAGGGATGGGTCGCCAGAGGGGTGGGGTGCCGTGATGTGGCAAGTGGCACTGCGGTGGTGCGGGATTGGCTGTGGCATGCAATGGGGTGGCGGTACCAAAGGGCTGGGGTGCACAGGTGTGGGGTGGTCGTAGGGCTGTGGTGGCATGCGGTGGGTATGGCATGCTGGGGGTTGGCATATCATGGGCATGTGGTGCTGACGTGGAGGGTTGCTGGCTGTTAAGGGAATGAAGGGCTGGGGATTGGGTTACCAAGCAGCTGGAGTGCCATGCTGGCGGGGTGTGCAAGGGTGGGGTCAGGGAGGTGACATATCATGATGATGGGCTGACGTCAGGATGGGCTGTCATGTCAGTAGGGTGCCATGGAGATGGTGTGCATGGGGTAGGGTGGCGTAGGAAGGGTACGGAGGACACAGGCTGCAATAGGGATGGGATGACATGGGGTGCGGTGGAGGCTGGGTGCCTTGAGCCCATGGGTGTTGGGTATATGGGCAGTGCTTTGCTCTGGGGGCGGGTATGGCAGGGGTTGGCTGCAGGGTGGGGTATGCTGTAAGGGCAGGATGTGGGGGTGTGTGAAATGCACGGAGCTGGGATGATAGTGGTGAAGTTGTGTGGGTGTGTGGTGGTGTCAGTGCAGGGTGCTGGCTGCTAAAAGGGCTGGATCAAATAGGTAGGCGCTGCGGGCGTGGGATGGAATGCCACATGGCTAGGATGCACATGGAGCTGGGATGCGTCCATGGGGAGAAGGTGGCATGGGGTGGGTGCTGGGGGGAGCAGGAGGGGTGTGCTGTTAGCATGGGACTCAGCAGGTTGAGGTGCTTTGGGGATGTGGTGTAGGGCATGGTAGTGTGATGCAAAGCAGTGGGTTGCTGTCCATGTGGGATAGTAGGGGAAGGGGTGCCATGGGGCTAAGCTGCAGGGTGTGAGGTATGGCATGCTGGGTTACACTGCTTATTGCTTATACACCACCATTGAAGTGCTAAGTGCAATCTGCTTTTATGGTGAAGTAGAATCCAAAACGTGTTCAATGTACTGCAGTGCAGAGATTGTGGTTGTGGGTCAAGTGAAATTGCTCCATATTTCGGCCAAGAGTGTAAATTACTCCAGTCTAGGAGGATTCCTCTGTATCGGTTCCCCATATGCATAACATTTAAACAAGTAATAACTAAGAACTGACTTTTCTCCACATGGGGGACAGACACGTCATGGCCAGTTCAACTGCTATTCTAGCACAAATATAAACATCAACATTTAAGACGTTATGGTGTAAAATGACATGTCCAGGCTGCTGTATGCTTGATTGCATCCTGAGCAGACTCCAAACGTGGAAGTCGTCTGTTAATGGTAGCCAAGAGCCATGGGCATCTTCGTTTTGAAATAGCAGACCTTGAAGCGTGTTTAACATTGGAGAGGAAGTTCCTGGCAAAACTGGCTGAGTGGGATATCACACCACCAGCAGGACTGCAAAATGAAAACCACTCCACAGCCCAGTGCCTCGGCCAGTGGCTATGAAAGAAGGATAAGAACACAGCACATGCCTTTTTTTCACTTAAAGACATTCTTTATTTGATATTTTTTATATACAATATTACTTTTCATCTGTAAAAAGTACCTATTCAGGATACCAGGTTGGAGGCAGCCAGAAGGTTCCCAATGCAGAAGGTTCTCTCTTGCCCCTTTGTTATTTCAGAAGAAAAATAATCTGAACTTCAGGCAAAGTGAGTAGAGGCAGCATGACAGTGCAACTTCCACCAAGAGTGACAGGGATTAAAGACAACAGTGTTTGACTGAGACAAGCCATGCAGAAGTCCCTCTAGCCTGTAGTGGTTCCCATCCTTTTGGGCAACTGTAGAGCAATTGGAGAAGCCAGTGCTTGCCCGCCCTTATACAATGGGGCACACATTAACCTGTAATGGAGCTCAGGTTGCGCTCGGTATCACAGCCCTATCTGCACTTTGAGTCAGAGTAATGTTTCCCAAAACATGGCACGGGAAAGACTAGCTGAAGGGTTATGGTGGGAGTGCAGCCAGACCACTCAACTTTCCTCCAGAGCATCTGCTTTCATTTCTTAAAAGTCAATCTCTTGGTGTTGTGCCTGTGGTAAAACCTTAAACACACGGAGTAAGGCTCGACCTACATGAGGAAATTAGGTCAGCATAACCATGTTGCTCGGGATGTGAAAAATCTACCTGCTGAGCAATGCAGTTAAACGGACCTAGCCCCCCCGTGTGGACAGCGCTAGCTTGACAGGAGAACACTCCTGTTGACCTAGCTGCCGCCTCTCGGGGAGGTGGAGTCCCTACGCTGATGGGAGATAGATAGTATCTTCACTAAAGTGGTGCAGCTGCAGCAGTGCTGCTGTAGAGGCTTATGTGTAGACATACCCTAAGTGTAACTAATGCAGAGATGAGTTCCTGCACGAGTTTGGAGAAAGCATGAAATGATAACTCTGAAGTGTGAACTGCCCCATTCATTTCAATGACTGCTACTTCAGATACCAATGTCCAGATTGTTAATCACATCACTGCTCATCACAGCAAGTAAGGAAAGGAGAGGACGTGTCATATGATAAAGCTCTACACCAGCGTTTCCCAAAGAGGCAAGGGGAAGGAGTATGAAGAACAAGCAGGGAGCCCAGCTGGTGTATAAATTAAAATGTGTAAGCATGGGCGCCAGGTGAACCTCCCTGTAGGGGAGGCTAGCCCATGGCCCCTCCCCTTCTGCCTGAAGCCATGCCCCTCCCTCACCACCACCTGGAGTTCCTCCCTACTGCAGTTGGAGGAGCCCCGCCCCATCCCAGAGCTGGGCCACCCTGAGTCCCAGAGCATCTATCCATCAGTGGCAGCCCCAGCCACCCTGAATCACTGCCAGGTGGCCCCAGCGCCTACCAGGAGCCTTGGAGCACCAGTTGGTTGGCCCAAACCAACGGCTGGCTCACCCCCCTCCAGCCCCTACCTTGTTCAGGGGAGGCTGAGCAGGTGGGAAGCTGCTACTGCAGGGCCTGGAGCAGACGCAGCAGGAGGGGGCGGAGCCATGCCTGGCTGTTGGGGAAGGCGCCTACAATACCCGGTGTCCAGGTGTATAGGCCTTTATGAACACATGGCGGTGCTCCTAGAAGAGTGTGATTGGTTTCATTTTCCTGAAATGGGGGGCTCAGCATTCAGAAGTTTGGAAAATACTGGTTCAGAGTGTGCACCAAGTAATGGGAGGTAGCAGGGGCAGTACATGGCAGCTTATCTTTAAGTTTTAGGGCAGGGGAACCTAAACACCCTGAGCTGACGTGGGAACCACAGACCTCTCTCTGACTTTCTTTTGACTTCAGGTTTAGTCTCTGTATCTCCAGAGAAGCTATCATTTTAAATATAAAAATCTTCAATATTCAGCATTTTAAGGAGCATTTTGTGCAGTGAGTGAGCAGCTGGAATGTCATTTTAGCTTTTTTCAGTAAATGGGGCAAAGCTAAAAAGGGAATTGTCAGGTGTGACGGGCAGCCTCAACTCCAGCTAAGTCAATGGGAATTGCAGGTGGTCGGTCATGAACCTGAACATCCCAAAATGTTAAAAATAATGCCTTTGATTCTGGTGGATCCTGGCCTACAGTATACCCAAGCAGAGGCCTGACTGGGATGAGGATTGCATATTCGTACCTTGACTGCACACAAACAGAAAACAGACAGTTTTGGGATCTCCAGGCTCTTTCACAAAGCCAGTTTGCCACAAGCGCATACAGTACTTTGTTTTCTGCTCTTGTTTCTTCCTGTAAGAACATGGGATGCTGTAGAAATGGCCAAACAAGATAGCATCCACTTGAATGAAAGCCAGAAATATGTGTTTGTTTGGCTAGAAGATACAGCACAAGACTTGGAAACAGCTAACTCTAAAACGTCGCTGTGTTAAAAAAAATCTCTACCTTCAGAAAAGAATGTAAAACAGCAGCAGCAGAATGAAACAGGGTCCTAGTGTGCCATGTGTACCCAAGAGAAAACAGAGTGAGCTTTCAGTTGCAGCTAACTCCGTGCTGCAGGTCAGTATCTCAGCTCTGAAAAGGGCTGAGAAAAAGCCTACCACCTGAAGTCAGAAAAACAAGATGGATGCTTCAGCATCTGTGACTGGCTGTTATGGACATCCTGCTCGGAACTCACTCTAGTCAAACTCGTTCTGCTCTGGGGACAGCCCGGAGTGCTGAAATGCATGAAGGATACAGCAGTTAGTTCACAAAAGGCATTACTCTAGAAGCAGGCAGCACATTAGTATCTTTGGGGGAGATGGGCGATTCCATTCTAAACTGGGATAGGGTAGAAACCAGCAGACGCTGGGATAACTAGATAACAGGAAGCAAATGTCCTTTAAGTGGAACCTGTTCACAAAGGAGAAATGGCAGTACTCTACATGTGACTGGAGAAAATTACAATCCCCTTGCCATGAAGTGGCTCAGGACCTAAATTCAAACACTCCTTGTGGCAGTAAATTAACCCAAGTGAGACTGACAAAGGCAATTAATTTGAGTGGTGGTTCTGTAATTCAAAGCAGTAAACATCAGTGAGAGGTTTGGTGTTTCTATTTCTGGGACTCTAGCATTCTGTCCTTGACCTTTCCCTGAAGAGACTGGCAGCTATTCCATGCTTCCACTTGCCAGTACGAGTGTGGGTGGGCTGAGGTAGAGCCTATCACAAAAGACTCAGTCCCCTTCGACACAGAGACTTACAAAAAGAAGGCAATGAAGGGCAGGTTCACATTCATGACAATTCCCATGGGACTGGAAAACCTCAGTTTAAACCACAAAATATTTTAATGGTAAAATGGAAAAGAACTAGCTCTTCAATTAGTCATTCATTTCTAATTAGAAAATTACTTTTTGTGGCACCAGTAAAAAGAATCAGTTTATTCAGCTATTTTTAATTTGAAAACAATTACCTGAATCAGAATTATTTACTACATCCATTGCTTTGACATTTTTTCAAATTTAATTTTTTTTACTAGTGCTGCAAATTCAAGTAATTGAGTAATTAGTATAAGGTAAAAACTCTTGGCATCTGAATGTTTTCCAAGCTCTCTCTCTTCCTTCTCCTGAACTGAAGTTGCAATCTGGCGACAATCATTTGAATAACATTTGTTCCTAGATTTATACCATCAAAATTGCCATGACAAGGGGATCATTTTTTAAATCTTTAAATAAATATAAAAGAAGAGTAAAGGAAACTTAGCATTAAGGTAGGACTTTCATCATGGGAGTCAGTGACTATTATCTCTCTCCATGGTCTTGCAGTAAGGCCACAAGCTTATGTGCTCTGCTGAATTGGGGACTAAAAATGGAAAAACTAAAAGCTACTTTAGATACACAAAATGGAACAGATTGCAGCCACTCAGACCAAGACGGGGCATTGCATATCAGGGGACATCGTGTACTGCAGGACACTGCTGTGTACCAAAGATGAGGGTGGCCTTGGAGTTCTTTGTAGCTCTCAGTGGGCTGCACTTTCCTGTCTACATCCCATCCTGGACTTCCTGTAGTGGCAATGTTCTCATTATAGAAAACTCATTTCCAACGGCTTAAAACTCAATTCAACCCAACCCCCCCCCCCCCCCACCCCAAAAAAAAAAAAAAAACCCCACAAACAAACTAACAAACATCCTCTCTTTAAGCCGACATGAGCTGAATGAAGTACTGAGAATCCAGAAAGGGATTAAAAAACATCAAATAATTAAAAAATGTCACAGAATCAAAAGACAAAGGAGTTCCGGCTGCCTAGTAAATAGCACTTCCTCCCCCAGTGAACTGATATCGCTACAACAGGACTGTTGTGAAGGCAGCATATTCATGCCGCTGGTGTGAAGAGGGAAGAAACACCTCAAGCTGATTTACATCCAGCCATTTCTCAGCTGGAGGGACACTCTCCATGGGGAAAGGATCTTGGGAGCCGTGAAGAAGAGAAAAAAGGAAGGAGAGCAGAATCCTTTTTTAGCTCTAAAAGTCCTGGGGCAGAGGTGAGAGATGATGATTTTCTTTTGAAGAGTGAGTTTCTTTAAATAAATATAGCCCATGGTGGTGTACTTTGCTCTTTGTTGTAGTCTGAGAAAACAATATGGAGAAGCCTCCAAGATCTCAATCAAACATGTTGGAAATTTGGCTCCTAGGTGTGTGGAAATAAATGACTTACACTGAGGCATGGGGGCAGACCTAAGGGCCAACAGTGCAAATCTTATATATGCCAGAACAAGCCATCTTCTTCTATAAGGTTGTCTTATATGCCAACTGATTCTAAAGGAAATACTTAAAATACATAACCGAAAATCTGATTCCAGTCTATGCGTACAATATTGATTTAAGACACTTATCTAGTAAGCTGTCAGTGAGACGTGATGCATGGTACAGAGCTACCCACTTAAGCAGAAACATACAAAAAGGAAATTTTTAGAAATTAAAACAGCAAGTGAAACTCACTTTAACTGATGTTAAGAAGAGTTATTTTTGAGTGCACAGGATTCTATTCTATTCTACAGATGAGCAGAGATTCTCAGGAAGGGGAGACAAGAGTCAGGACACCTATGCTGTAAGTGAAGACTGAAATGCACTCCACCCCTTAACTCATGCTGTTGGGCCTAAACTCAGATCAGTGTGGTTGCTTCAGCCAGCAATGTCCAGATGAAATCATAGAAGTGTAGGACTGGAAAGGACCTTGAGAGGTCTTCTAGTCCAGTCCCCTGCACTCAAGGCAGGACTACGTAATAATTAGACCAAATGTATGCAGACAACACAGCCTTACTAACTAGAGTTATGTAGTACACAAAATCTCTTATACACTAACAGAAGAAGAGACTATATAGTCTCTTCTTTCGTTGGTGTGTAATTGATTTTATGTGACCATGTTTCCAGAGAGAATCTCACGTTGGCTTTGCATTTGGGCAATTTATGGCCCAGATAAACTTGTTTTTGTAAACCAAATCTGAGGCAGTTTAGGTCTTTTGCCATACACCCCAAAAACACATGGCAAGATTTCAGATTTACAAAGCAGGATTTGTGAATACTATCCAAATAATAAAAACGAGAGTCAAGGAAAACCACAGGTTGCATGGACAAATGTAATGCAATGATACAAACTACTGTAACTCACCTAAAGGGACCTGTGTCCCAGTGAATGTGATGCAGTCTGCCACATAAACCAGGATGGGCAATTTTGTTGTTGTTGTTACCTTTGTGCTAATGACATGAGGGAGTGTGGCCTTTCCATGCAGCAGGATTGGTGATCAAGGGAAAACAGGTACAGACACTCCATTTATCTGTGTCTTCCGTGCTCAGTGCCCACATCTTGTGTGGTGAACTAAACAATGCTGCCAACATGCTACAAAACCAAATGCTTGGTAAGTGTTCTCTGGGTGTGATTGTGCTTCATAGGTCTTTGGACTTTATTATGAAGGGGTAAATGAAAACGATGCAAAGGGCTGAGAGGCACTGGGAATGGCTGCCAGTCTGGACAAATTGATGTAGATTAGAAAATTCAGATAGGTACCGAAAACATTTCAAATCCTTGTGCTGCTGGTGCAGTTATGTTGCTTTTTTGTTGCTTTGCTCATGCCACCGTCAAAAAAGAAAGAAAAAATAAATGTCTGAGTCTCTGGAATACACCCCATCTGAGTAGGAGACAAGTGTGCAGTTTCTTGCAAAGGCCGGCAGCCGCAAACTCCAGCCCCTGGCCAGGAACCTTATTGTTCCTTTGGCTGCTGGATTCTATATCTAAAAACAGGCTCCACTTTCTTGTTAGGATTCAAAGCACACAAGGTCTCTGTCCTGAAAATATCCCAGTAGTGTGTTTTGGTCATGTATAAAAAGGAATTATTTCAGAGTTTACGTATCTACAGGTCGAAGAGCTTTCAGGGCAGAGGTTGTTTCTCACCCTGCGTCTTGACTCATATTAACCGAATGTCTGTCTCCTCTCCAGCCTAAAGTCTCAAGTGGTCCATGTAAACAAAACACAGCTGAGTGCAGTCTCTCCTCCTCTCCCTGGAGCTGTTTTTATCGATAAGCAGGATTTCCTGAAAGTGTGGTGTTGGCTAAATGTAAAACAGGCAAGGGATGCGCTTCTGTGTTAAAAACCCAGTTGTCTAAAGGCAGGAGGTCATCATTGGAGAAAAGCAGGTACAAATACCTGGACATCAAAAGAGAAAAACAGGGGTTTACAGTTGGCAACAGCACAAGGTGTGGAACCTGATCCTGGACCCTGGCTGACCCGCCCCAACACCCTCAACAGCCAGCTGCCCCTGATTTCTCCGAGCACCACTTACTCAAACACCTCCCTATCCCTCAGCACCCACCTGCCCCAGGGACCACCATGCCCAAGAGCTCCATGCATCAGCAGCCCATGAACTCCCTATCCCCCTGGAGCTCCAGCAGTCCTCTACCCATCTATTCAGTCAGTCTTCCACCCAGCTATGTCCCCAGAAACCCTGGAACACTCACCTACCCAGCCAGAGATACAATGATTTGTGCAGCTTCATGTCTTACCATTATCACTGCTTAGGGCAGGCTGTGTTGACTATAAGCTAGCTTTAATCAATATATGCAAATTATATGCAAATATGCAATGTACGTCATTACAGAATTTGTATAAACTGTCATATATAGTAACACAAAACTTGGCACCTATGAAAACTCATCACTGTCTGTGACACACTGCACCCTCCCTTGTTCACCCTTACAGTGTAACTGTGTATCATCTACGTTCGTCCTTATAGTGTAATTGTGTATTGTTTAATGCAAAGTGTTGGAGGCCCACTGCAATTTGCGTTGCCTGACTATTGTTTTATAGGCCCAGCATAGCTTTAGTTGCTTGCTTGGCTATTTTCATTTTCGTAGCATGATATTTTTTGGTGGGCAAAAATAAATAGGACTACTAAGTAACTTTGCAGAGGTTTTGTTTTTGCATACTGTGGCACACAAGACAAAATACACAACATGCATGCTTGCAGCTGCACATAAATACCGGTGATGGGAACAAGTTATTTTGAACGTGTGGGGGTACATTTTTTTATTTATTATTATATATGCTAATTATCATTTATTGTCATGTCAGATGTTTTTGGAATGCTCGTGGCATACTGAATGTTGTTATAATTGCAATGTCATGTGTATGGTTAAGAGGCTTTGCTATGTAATATTCCCAAATCTGTGTTTCATGCCTTGAGACAGATCTAGGCAAAACGCCACAGAGCTGAGGGCAATTCGCACCTCACTAAGGCATGCATAAAACAAACCCAGCACTTCCAGGAACAAAGGACTAGCCTGAGCATCAACAAAGGAAGTGCGATAAGGGGATGCTCACTGACTCAGGACATGGATGAAGCCACACATGGACATTGCTTATCACCTGACCCTCAACAGGGGGAGGATGAAGCCCCAGAGGAGAGAGGGAACATTTTAAAAAGAATACATGGTTGGCCATTCTCTCTCTCTTCCACCTCCATCTACAAACACCACCAAGCAACTGAAGTGCTGATCACAGGGGGAGGGCCTGGCTGGAGGCAGACCAGCCAGTCTGTGGTGAGAATCACCTGAGTTCGTAAGGTTGCTGAAAGTGTTACGCTTAGTTTAGAATGCAATTTACCTTTTTGTTTTCTCTTGATCAAATCTGGCTTGTTTTCATCTGACTTATAATCACTTAAAATCATTCTGTACTTAATAAATGTGTTTGTTTTATCTAAAGCAGTGCATTTGGTTGTTAGAGACTCCATTTGAAATGACAAGGCTAGTGCATATCAATTTCTTTGATAAATTGATGAACATATGATCTTGCAGTGTTCAGTGGGCAACATTGAACATTGTAAAATGGCAGTTCCTAGGGTTGCATCTGGGACTGGGGATGTTGGCGGGGTCACACTGTTGCATAATCCCATGAGTTAGAGGCACTCACTCATTGAGTTGGGAGCAACTTGCTTGCTGGTGGCTGTGCGTGAGCTGCCCAGGAGTGGGAGTTCACACAGCAAAGCAGAGTAAGATGGGCTCCAGGAGTGGAGGATTGGGGTGACACAGTGATTCACCAGTCCAGACTACAGAGGGGAATGTTACACTGTCCCATTTCTTTATTCACAGACTAATTACAATTAGTAATTACTAATTACAGCCATTGGTGAGACACACAGGTTGACAATTTAAGCCTCAGGTTTAGGTTTTGTAGAATGAAACAGAGCTCCCACAAACCAGGAGAGTTTTTGCTTGTAAAATTATATTTTCAGGGGTTAGCTGCAAGTGAAATATCGAAAGTAACGAAAATTAATTATTAATTAAAATTAATTTTTAATATATAGAAAGTTGGAGCTATTGAGAGGAAAATATGCATGCCTTACCAGAGATAACTTAGGAGCAGGTAAGGCAAAGTGCTCAGCCCAGGAAGATGCATATATTTCTTTGGGGAAGGATAGATCTAAGTGTGCTGCACAGCAAGGAAAGATTCTGGCCATTCTCTCTTTTTGCTGACTAGTTTTTGCTGCCCCCTCTCTCTAAATTGCCATATTGTCCTGTTTCCCCACGTCATCTCCAGAGCAGAGAGAGAATCAGCCGGTTGTGTGTGTTTTCTTCCTCTTTCTTTGTTTCACTGATTCATAAACACTCATTTTGTTGATCTTAGGGGCATGTCTATACAGCAAATGAAAGAGTGACTTTAGCATTGGTAGGTATACCTGCACTACCTTTAACCTAGCCCCATGGGTAACAATAATAGTGAAGACATGGCTGCACAGGCTTCTGCATGGGCTAGCCACCCCGGCACAAGCCTGCTGGAGACCTCAGTAGGTACTCAGCTTGTCTCCTGTACTACAATCACACCTTCATGTGCTGTATAAACATACCCTAAGAGCTCAAGTCCCCTGAGAAGAGGCAACAGCTTCAATTAAATCAACTGGAGAAACAGTGGCTCTTAGGAAGCTGATTACATATGAATCATTTGCCTATGAAGCCAGAGAAGACGACTAGAGCCGAGCCTTTGGAGACAGTTCTGTGGAGACAGGCCTGGGCAGAGTTCTGGCACAACCTTAGAGGTCAGCTCCAAATGGAAACAACCTCAAGTCTTTGGGGAACTAGAAAAACTTGAAGACAGTAAAATTCTGTTTTTCTTTATTAAAAAATGGTTGGTCCTTTTATCTTAATTCACTTACAAAAAAACTTAGCTAAATGTGGAGCTGTTATTATTTACCATTTATATGTTGGGAGTGAGGTGAGGTAATGAGGCCCGTTTTGCTAGGTGCTGTACAAACATATAGAAAATTACAGACCTGCCCGAAAAGTTTACAGTCTAACAGACAACACATACCTGGTGGATAAGACAAGTAGGTCAGGATGGGAGGGGGGCGATAGGGTAACAAATAACAGAATGTGCGCAATTCTTAGGCAATCAGGAGCAGTGATCACAACTTGCCACCAGCCCATTATCATGGGGAATTCTATCCAGGGAAGCAGTGACTCTGAAAAAAACCTGGGGAGTTATAGTAGATAATCACTTAAAAATGAGCTCCCAGTGAGATGCTGTGGCCAAAGAGCTAATGCAATCTTTGGATGTATAATCATGGAAATATCGAGTACGAGTAGTAAGGTTATATTACATCTATATTCCAACTGCTGCTGGAATACAGTGTCCATTTCTGGAGTCCACAATTCAAGAAGGATGTTGATAAATTGAAGAGGGTTCAGAGAAGAGCCACGAGAATGATTAAAGGTTTAGACTCAAAGATCTCAATCTATTTAGCCCATCAAAGAGAAGGTTAAGGGGATGACTTGATTACAGACTATAAGTACCTACATGATGAGCAGAAATTTGACAATAGATGGCTTTTCAATCTAGCTGACAAACGTATAACAAGATCCAATGGCTGGAAGTTAAAGCTAGACAAACTCAGGCTAGAAATAAGGTGCAAATTTTTATCAGGGAGAGTAATTAACCACTGGATCAACTTACCAAAAAGTTTTTGGTGGATTTGCCATTAAGGGAAATCTTTAAATCAAGACTGGATATTTTTCTAAAAACTATGCTCTAGTTCAACCAGGAATTAATTCAGAGAAGTCCTGTGGTCTGTGTTATACAGGAAGTTAAGTTAGATGATCATGATGGTTCCTTCTGGCCTTGGAATCTATGAATCAGATTGGATTTTATTATGTTTGGGGCTTGGTGTAAGGCAAAACCTCAAATCCTACCAAGAGTCTTATCCAGTATTCTGGACTATGTAGGGAAAACCAGCAGACTATAACCAAGTGGGATCAATGCATGGCAACTGCAGAAGCCATGGTTCTAGCTGCTGAGACTGCTGTGTTCAGCCCAGCCTGCAGTGATGTTTTTGCTACGAGTCTGCCTTCATTCAGCAAAGAGGAGAATTCCTGCCTAGCGTTCTCAGGAAGTAGTTCTTTGAACTTCTCCATTTACCCCCATAAATTAAAATCATACCACCTCAGTAGAGCCTGCTGGTTGGCAATTTGAAGCTGCAGACCCTTCAGGAATAAGTCTTCCTGCCAAACAGGTCCAATTTATTTGCATACTTTGATTTGGGGGTGGCAGCCTGATGCCCCTGTCACTCTCTCTGATTAGCCACTGTAACGACTAATGACACTGAAGGCAGATGGGAGTAAAGATAGCCCCAGGAGGGCACATAGTACTTTCATGCTGCCCGCTTTGAGGTGGGAGACAATGAAGATGGGATCTGCCATAGAGGCTGCAAAAACTCCAGTATTGCCTCATTAATTGGCAAAGCCACCCTAGAGGGACCTGCAGTCAATAAAAGGTCAATCAAGCGATGTGAGGGCTCTCTGACCTTCTCAACCTCAATGCCCAAGTCTGCAGCCACCGTCTTTAACAATTCCTGATAAGCCTGAAAGTCATCAGGAGGGGGGATCAAGCTGTCTTTGAAGAAGCCACCTCATCTGGAGGGGATGAGGAGGAAGCCAAGACTGGAATTGGTTGAATATCTTCCACAGGCTGTTCCTCTGCTCCTAGAATCTCTTCCTGATGCTCGGTATTGGACTGATTCTGGACACCGGAGAGGGAGACAGCTTGGTGCACAGACTCCCCCCATTTTGATGAGGGCACTAAGTAGGCATGGTGAGGGGAAGATCTGAAAGCCGGGGGAAACCCCCAGTGGTTCCAAAAAGAACAGTGCTAGGGGACGGGACCCCAGCAACCTCCTGGCCACGTTCCCATGGCAGATCCCATTGTGGGGTCACGATGGTGGGCGGAGAGGGAGGATCTTCGAAGGGACTGGCAAGTCCTGCTTTGGGCTTGAGAGAGATAAGATCCTACCTCCAAGTCTGACAGCAAAGATTCCCTTTCCTCCAACCATGGAAGGGCTGTTTTCTGGCACCGAGAACATGATGATTGGCGGTGTGTAGCCATAATTGCTGGCTTCCCTTGGATGGTACTAACAACCTGACTTTCTTGGAAGTAGGCAGCTGTGGTACTGCGGATGTACTGCTGGAGCTGGTGCCAGACAGAAGAATGGTGCCGACAGATGCAACTCCTGCACTGACAGAGACACTGGCAGCGAGAGGCAGAGCAAATGTCTTGCTGCCGCAAACAGCTCCAGGTTAGCTGGCATGATCATATCTTGTTGTGGTGCAGATGAAGCTGCTGCTGCTTCCGGCTCGACAGTGCCCTTTCTGGTGCTGAAGCCAACTCTGCTGATACAGGCATTGAGATGGAGGAGTACTTAGATTTCAGATGTACTCTACTCAGCTCCTTCTCACCTTTTACCAGACTTGGGGGATGGAGATCTTCTCCTGGTCGGAGCCTTTTTAGAAGTGTTATACTTCTTCCTTGGCAAGGATGAGGGAGATTGGTGCTGGGATTCCAATAACACTGGAGTCACTCTTCCCACTTAGGCTGCAGCGCTTGGTACTGAGTCAGACAGGGGCAGCTCTGATGATGGCCTGGATGCCACCTCCATTAGTGGGAATTTCAGCCTAGCCTCCCTATCCTTCTTCCTTCTATGCTTGAATTCCTGGCAAATCTGGCACTGGTCTCTCACACATGCTTCACCCAGACACTTCAGACAACAATTGTGCAGGTCACTCACCAGAGCAGGCCTTGAGCAAGAAGCATACGGCTTGAAGCCTTGTGACCAGGGCATATCTTGGTGTCAGCAGTAGAATCCCCAAATGGGAAAAAAACCCAAAATTGAACAACTATTTTTTTTACACAACTAAAACTTTACTACCTATAATAACTATACTAACTAATTAACTACATTATATACAGAGCAAAGAGAAAGTGTTCTGGCAATGAACAGGGGCTCCAATGTCCATCAAAGACAGTAAGAAGGAACTAAGCTGGGAAGGGGTGACTCTGTCCTTTATACTTGCATGAAGTACCATAGGACAGCAGAGGGCGCTCGAGCTGCCCAATCGGTACTGCAGAGGGAAAACGTTTCTGACAGCTGTGCACTGAATGCACAAACACCGAGAGTGGAATGGACATGTGCAATGACTCAAAGAAGAACAGTTAGTATTTGAAAACAAATATTAGTGGTCATTTTCCAGTTATTTTTCATAACTGAAAGTTTGTGTGTTTTTTCTTCAGCCTTTCTTGGCAAAGGCGATGTCTACATCTCGCATTTTTCTTGACAATGGTTGAAAAAACACTAATAAAATTTTAAGGAAGTTTTAAAGTTTTTTATACCTCAAAAGTTTGAAAAACGTCCAAATTTCAATAACATTTTTTGATAGTCAAAAAATTTCAACCAGCTCTATAGGTGTTTGAAAAACCGAAAACGTTTTACCAAATATTTTTGTTAATTTTCTTCATTGAAAATTGAAATTGACAAAAACATTTGTCAAAAATTCAATATTTAAGAACATTGTACCAGCTCTAGTTCTTAATGGAAGTGGGACCACGGCTGCCCACAGCTAAGATGTCCTCTTCCAGAATGCCTACTGCCTCCAATTGTTCCCAACAGGAGTGAAGCTAACCTGTCTGAAAGGAAGATTATGGTCCCTTGTTAGGAAGTAGAGTGGAGCATTGTGAGAAGCAGATACACTGAGACAGTGGACAGTCTTTCTAAGGCCAGCGTGTGGCCTCAATTCCACTGAGACAACAGGGGATGGCAGTCTCTGTGGATACCTCCACTGAAGGAGAAGTTTTAGTGGTGAAAAATAATGGCAAACAATGTCCCTTAATCCTAAACATTTTGCAATGGAGCCTATGCACAAGATTTCAGTGAGTTTTAACTACACTCTATGTTATTCTAAGACCAAGCCAATTAATAGATTTAATTTTTAATTCTCTGAATATTCATTCTATACTTAAGATGATGCACTTAAGTGCAAAACTCAACTCAGTTTTAACAATAGAGCTGTTACCAAAGCCTCCATACTATGGTATTATCTCTCTCTAGATTCCTGTCATGGTATCTATCCATCACTGCAGTATTTCAGTGTCATTGGTGTGTTCTAGTACAGCAGTTTCTATGTTGTTACTTGGAAGAAAAGAGGTGGACGGTCCATTATGTGGGAGACCTAAAACCAGACTGGACGAAATACTGGAGAACAGACTGCATTATCCTCTGAAAGATGGACTAGATGTGCCCTAATAGAACCATTTCTAGTTAACAAATATGACTAAACAAAAACATTAAAAGGGCTCTAAAATTTGAAAGCAAGCTGAATCTGGCTTCCAATTAAAAGTCATTTCCACTGAACGTTATGTGGAGGAAATACAGAAAAAATATCCAATAACTATGTAGAGAATTTTTGTACCATGCCATATTTTCCCAATCACAATCTCCCAGCTTGGTTATTGCAACATGCAGGCAGAATAGGTTCTACAAGATCAAAGACCTGGCACTTGGTAAACCATGTTGATTAGGTGCAGCTAATAGTAAATGATCATCGTAAGAAAGGAATTTGTTCAGAGGCGATATCTTCTCCTTTTCACTGGAAGTTTGTGTTCTGACTCGAGATACAAGAAATCAAACTGAGGTCTGAAGAACAATAAGCCCACACTTCTGTGACTGGAGGATTCTTGTAATAGTTTCTGTGGACTTGCATGAGGAACCAAGGGAGTCCAAAATAAAAACAAAAGGGAGGAAAACACCCTGTGACAATCTGGAAATAGAAGTGTTAATCCAATCTATTCTTCTAGGCATCTGGTAATCATATAGTACCTGATACTGCCCCAGGCTATTTTATGGACATATGCAAAAAGAGAAGTGTGCTTACTTCAGAGTTTCAGCAAGGAAAAAGCTCTGTTGTACATCGTCATATGCAGGAGATGAGGAATAGACATCCTTGACCCCTGAAAATCCACCACTGACTCGGCAGTACTTGTCAATAGCCTGTAGAGAGGAAGTAAGCACAGAAGAGGCATATTTCACCAGTACAATATTTGAAAAGATACCACAAAGCAAGGCTTGACCAATACTGACCAGAGTACACAGCAACATACTCTTGTAATGGTGTTGAGAAGTACAACTGAAATAATGTGGAGAGGAGGAAGGACAGCCATGTCACTGGGTTTTGTAGCTAGGAGAACTGGAACAGTTTTAGAAACTTTGAGGTAGTTTGTCATGGACTCCAGCAGAAGGTTATTAAGAGGGAGCACAAGGGATTGTACGCATTACTGAGGGCTGTTTGCTGAACCATACAGCATCCTCCACCTCTATTTGGACTTCCATATGATCTCTCCCTTTCCTACTCTAAAAGCTGAATTTGGATCCCAGCTGCACTGGTCTGACCTGTCCCATCAAGGCTCCTCATCTTTGAAAAAGTGCAGTCCAAATCCACGAGTACACAAATACAAAGAGGAGTGGGGATGGTGGATCCTTAATCCTTGAACCCTTGCAAGTCACCCAAACTTGCCCATGGGTCAACACTTAGCTATCTCTACTTAATGCTGCAAAAAGCACAAAGAAGAATTGGAAAGAACACATTAGCTGCTCAAAGCACCCCCTGTCTGAGCCTCATTATTCTACTCACATCCTTAAACTTATGGCACATGAGAATATCAGCCATTAAAACTAGCCCCAAGGAAATTACACTGAAACGATTCACAGATTAGTTGTGCTTCCATGCTGATTTGGTGGTGCTTGCTCAGCAGACATCAGTTCTTCCAACAGGCTCAGGCAGGGCAGGAGAAGGCACAAAGATCAGAGAAAGTGTTTGGTTTCAGATGTCTGTCATGATCAAACCACAGTACACAGCTACCTGTAGTTCAGTTATCTATGATTTGGCCCATTAGTCTGTATGAGGCCTTTCTCTGCAGGCTGTTTTAGGCCTGGTTTTCTGCTAATTCTAATTTTTTTTGTTATGTTCATCAGAAGCTGAGCGAAGTTGAAGCAGGGGAACATATGCAGTGTAGAAACAGATGTCTCTTTATACACAAAGAAAAGGAAAACAACCTAAATAAGCTCTTTATAATCTATTCCTTACCCTTGGAGGGCTGGAAAATGCTGGAAACAAAAGAGAATTCTCCACTGGAAATATGTGTTTGTGAATGTGTGCAGTTGCAATCCGTGCAGGGGAAGTATAGGGGTTTCCCCTAAAATTGTAGGCCTGTAGGATAAAACTGTCCATTATCTATGACTACAAAATTCAGCAGCATCAGTCAAATCCAGGAACAAGTGTCAAATATAGGTATAAGGCATATAAAAGTCTAGGACTATACTCAGAAACTTTCATTAATTCTGACTAGCTGGGAGCGTGGGAGGGGGAACAAGAGGTCTCAGCATGAATGAGCTATCTTTAACATAGTAGCCTGGCTACAATGCATGCTGGTGTCTGTACTTGCTTCAGGAACCACCTCTATTCAAGATGACAGCAGCCACTGAAGAGGTTTGGAGGCTGCACATAATCATACTGGCTGTGTCTGACAGATTTTAATTTCCAACGACTATTAAAAATCCTCATGGCAACATAAATACTATAGGTTGAAAACAATACTTCGCTTTTACAGAGTGTGTTACAAACATTAGCTAATTAATTCACACAGGACCCCCTATGAGGTGCTTATTATATTATTACATGGAAAAAACCTCATTAATGCAGAGATAAGGTTGCCCAGTGATAGCTTGTGACTTTCCAGAACATCAGGTTCAGCAAAATTCAGACTTCTGAAAACCAGGTAATAGACAGTTAAGGTAAATGCCTATAGAAACTTAACTCTGGCCCCTGGAGCAAGAGGGCAATCAATCATCATCATCAGTTCACCTAGACAGCAAAGGTCCTTTGAAACAATCCCCTATGGCTTGTACAGGCCATATTGGATTGTATGTCCCTAAATACTCCACAAGAGGGCAATAGCCACTGAAAATTATCTGCACGCACTCAGCTGCATTCCCTGTGTTAGGTGTAGCTGTATTGAATGGTTGGGGCAACTCGGAAGAGGAGTGATTGTGATATGAGATCTGGGAATTAATTAGAGGAGCAACACAGAGTTGCGACAGTGACATGAAGAGATCTGGGTCTGAAGTCCCTCGTGTTATCAAATGAAGGAGGTACTTGTGTAACTTGAGGTTCCAGTTTGCATCACTTCAATACACAATTGTGTAGATTGTGTCAAACTGGGCAACAAAACGGCAGATGATATTCATGTTGATAAATGCAAATTAATGCACATTGGAAAACATAATCCCAGCTATACATTCAAATGAGGAGGACTAAATTAGCTGTTACTACTCAAGAAAGAGATCTTGGAGTCACTGTGGATAGTTCCCTGAAAACATCTACTCAATGTACAGTGGTAGTCAAAAAAGCTAACGGAATGTTAGGAACCATTAGGAAGGGGATAGACAGAATATATTATGATGCCACTATATAAATCCATGGCACATCCACATCTTGAATACTGAATGCAGTTCTGGTAACTTCATCTCAAAGAAGATATATCGGAATTGGAAAAAGTACAGCGAAGGGCAACAAAAATGATTAGGGGTATAGAACAGCTTCCGTATGAGGAGAGATTAAAAAGACTGGGACCGTTCAGCTTGGAAAAGAGACAACTAAGAGGGGGATATGATAAAGATCTATAAAATCATGACTAGTGTGGAGAAAGTGAATAGGGAAGTGTTATTTACTCTTTCACATAACACACTAACACCCATTGATATTAATAGGCAGCAGATTTAAAACTAAGACAAAGAAGTACTTCTTCATACAATGCACAGTCAACCTGTGGAACTCATTGCCAGGGGATGTTGTGAAGGGCAAAAGTATAACTGGGTTAAAAAAAAGAATCAAGAAGTTCCTGGAGGATATATCCATTAATGGCTATTACCCAAGATAGCCAGGGACACAATCCCATGCTCTGGGTGTCCCAAAACTTCTGACTGTTAGAAGCTGGGACTGGACAACAGGGGATGGATCAATTGATAGCTGCCATGTCCGGTTCACTACCTTGAAGCATCTGGTACTGGCCATTGTCAGAAGACAGGATATGGGGCGAGATGGACCATTGGTCTGACCCAATATGGCCGTTCTTCTGTTCAGTAGCTGGCGTTGGGTGGTCTTGCCATGGGTACTGTCAGTAGTGAGGTGAGATATGAAAGCAGTCTGTGGATTTAACGATGATTAGGGGAAAGTATAGGCTTAGGTGTTATCCTGTGTGCATGTGTGAAGGGGATGTTTGAGCAGAGGGCAAATGCAGGCACTGCCTGTCCATTACAGTGAAAAGGCAGAGTGTGAGTGTGTTATGGCTGTCGTGGGGCACTGCTCAAAAAGGGCAGTTTTAAAGTTGCGTGGGCATTTACCTTAACTCTGTTTCCTGTTTCTCAGAATTTTGAGCTTTGCTGAACTTGACATTCTGCAAGGGCACGAGCTATCGTCAGGCAACCTTCTCTGCATTAACAAATATTTTGCCATTTCATTTCTTAGTTTTTTAAACCGAAAGAGAAATATTAGTTGATAGGAGTTAGTGGTCATTTAGACAGGTATAGTTCTCACCTAGGTTTGCAGTTGATATGCTACTGTAGCTAGATTCTAATCAAAAGACCTAATTTTTATACTGTGCTTTTCATCAGTAGAGCTCAAAGAATTTTACAATATTGAAACTGAGCCACAGAGAGATGATGTGACTTGCCAAAGTCACCCAGCAGGCCAGTGGCACAGCTAGGAACCGTCCCAGTTCAATGGTCTTTCCACTAGACAGTTACTATGTGATTCTGCAATGTTCCTCCTACTCCTGTACATTTTGTTATAGTGGAATGGGCATAATGGTCATATTCAGAAATGTTTGCAAGGTGTAGTTGCTAAAAGGTCCAGTGAGAGAACTCTCATCCATGGTCTGTGTCCCGAAATCTTGACAATTTTATTATATAGACAAGGGGAGTGATGCAATATCTTAACTGGTCCCTTGATATATGTGTTAAGAAAACCACCACGTGTAGATATCAAGCTACAGAGCCTTGTTCCTGTAGGTCGCCAATACGAATCCAGCTTAGCACAGTAAAGATTAAAAGTTGTTCCTATCTAATGGATGTTTGGGGGCTCCTGTATGAGATGAATTCGGTGGGTCCCAATTTCAGTTCCCATCTCATCATCTCATCACAACTCACCATCACGCTTTGCACTCAGTAGTAAAGGACAGTTCCTGGCCTGAAGAGTTTACAATGTCTTTGTACTAAGCCTAGCACAATGGGGCTCCAGTCTTATCACTTTGATCCTTTAGAGAGAGCTCTTGGAGCAGGAATAGTGATAAATTTGTGAGAGCTGGCAGGGATAGACAGAAGACACCAAAAAACAGAATTTTGCCTGACAAGTTTTGAACTTTTGGGGTTAACAGCACTGGCTAGGTTCTGTAGCACAATTCTTTAACAAGGGAGGAAATCCTTGGCTGCAGAATACCTGGGTTGCTGGTTATATCACAATTTTGTGCCATCTACAAAGGCAAAACCAAACCATGGTATAGCAAGGTTAGGACACAACGATGTAGTAACTGGGTTCTCAAAATTATTGTTAATTGCAGTGTAAAAAAGGCCCTAGAGATGTGACAGATTGAGCCAAATGCTCTGATTTGAGAGACTGTGCAATAAACTCTGGAACGGACAGCTAGTCCCAACCAGCACAAGTGCAATGATCAGAGATTTCCATGGCTGACATCTCCCCCTTTCTTTGGACTTGCAACTCTGATTGCTTCTCTGACATCTCCCCTTGGCTGTCCCTCTTTTCATTTAGATTTAACATGGTGAAAACTGAATTCTTCATCCTCCCTCCCAAATCGTCATTGTTTCATCCCTTGTCTATCCACTGTGGTAACTCCACCATCCTTCTCATTCCATGAGCTGCTAACCTTCATGCCTCTTTCTCCTTCCTCAGTTCCATCAGTGCTCTTGCTAAATTTTGTCAATTCTTCTCTTCTACATCTCTAAAACCACCACATGTATGTAGGGCTTACTTACATGATAAGGAACTCTATTTTGGGAAGCAGTGACTCTGAAAAAGATTTGGGGGTCGTGGTGAATAATCAACTGAACATGAGCTCCTGGAGTGATGCTGTGGCCAAAAGGGCTAATGTGATCATAGGATGCATAAACAGGGAATTTCCAAGTAGGAGCAGAGTTTATTTTACCTCTGTATTTGGCACTGGTGCAATTGCTGCTGGAACACTGTGTCCAGTTCTGGTGTCCACAATTCAAGAAAGATGGTGATAAACTGGAAAGGATTCAGAGAAGAGCCACAAGACTGATTAAAGGATTAGAAAATCTGCCTTTATAGTTGTGGGCTCAAGGAGCTCAATCTATTTAGATTAACGAAGATAAGATTAAGGGGGGACATGATCACAGTCTGTAAGTACCTATATGAGGAAGAAATACTTAATAATGTGCTCTTCAGTCTAGCAGTATAATGCAATCCAATGATTGGAAGTGGAAGCAAGACAAACACAGTAATTAGCCATTGGAATAATTTACCAAGGGTCATAGTAGATTCTCCATCGCTGATAATTTTTACATCAATATTGGCTGTTTTTCTAAAAGCTCTGCTCTTAGCAACTATTTTGCAGATGTTTTATGGCCTGTGTCACACAGGAGGTCAGACTAGATGATCACAATGCTCCCTTCTGGCCTTGGAATCTATGAAGCTATGAAAACAAAGGTCAGTGGGTCACTCTACATGGCTTCATTACAAATCTCTGAAATTGGCAAGTTCTGAAGCAGGCCAATGAGGTTGACTGTGCTGAGGTGAAGTGTGACTTGACATTTGGAGGGAGAGGCTTGCCAGCCACCTGGTAACAGATGGGATTACACTGTGTGATCCACTTTGAGACTCTCTGGAAAGAGACTGCTTAGCCCTTTGATACACTTGATATGGCAAGAAGAGATGAAGAGACAGACAGAAGGATTTAGTTCTACCTAGATAGTAGAATGGGCTTTGGAAACATTCAAAGTGCGAAGTTTCTTTTCTCTGGGAGTGAGGTTTTGGAAATAAGAACAGTAACGTGACGGATTGAAGGGACATTCTGAGACCACCTTGGGAATGAACTTGGGGTACGGAGTCATCACAATCTTGGTCCTGTGAAATGACATGTGGGCCTGGATCTCAATGACCCTCTGTGCTAACAGGATGGCCACTAAAAAGACTGTCTTGATGGTAAGGTAGTACAATGAACACACTGATAGAGGCTTGAAAAGAGGTTCCATGAGTTGCAAGATGACCACATTGAGGAACCAGGTGGGAGATGGGTTTTTAACCAGAGGGCAGGCATGGAGAAGGCCCTTGATGAATCTCAACACTGTGGAGTGTGAGAAAACAAAATGTGTCTTAACTGGCATGTGCTGCATTGCTAGATGGACTCTGAGCGAGCTAAATGCTTGTCCTGACTGTTTCAGAAGCAGCCTGTAGTTCAAGATCTTTGGAATTGGGGCTTTAACCAGATTCACATTGTTTTGAGTCAGGGATAACCTTTTCCATTTTGCAAAATAGGTCCTTCTAGTGGAAGCCTTCCTGCTCTGCATAATTTTTTTTTTTTGAACGTGTCTGAGGAACCTTCTGTCAGTGATGCTCATCCAGCCAGCATCCAGGCCACCAGGTGCAGGAACTGCAGATCCAGTTGTAGTACTTGACCCAGGCTCTGAAACTGTGCCCAGACAGGAGGGGAGGTGAATGGGACATTGACTAGACGAGTAGGTTTGGGGGCCAGAATTCTTTCCACCATTATGGAGTTTTCATGATTAACAATAACTTTGATCTGTTTATTCTTGGATATTATCCTGGGAATCACCAGGAAGGCAGAAAGGAGACCTCTAGAGCACTGAAAAAGAAAGGCATCTAGTAGCAATCCTAGGCTTATGCTAGCCCTGGAACAAAAAGCTCGCACTTGGTGTCACCACCATAGCGAACAGGTCTACTATCAGGGTGCCACATCTCTGGAATACCAGGTGTAGGATGGATTTCTGCAGTGAACACCCATGGTTGGTTACCACATCTCTGCTCAAAGTCTGCAAGGCTATTGTTGACTCCTGTGAGATGAAAGGCCAGTGGCAGGGACACCATTGCCAAACTCAGTAGCTTCCAGGCAGAATGGAGATGAATGAGCATCTCCTTGTTTGTTGATATAGCACATCACTGATTTATTGTCCACCTGCACTACAGAGTTCTGCAGAGCAGGTAGGAATACTATGCAGCCAACCTGATGGCTTTCAGCTCTGTGATGGCCACATTCCTTGCATATGAAGGTGATTCAGATGGACACTCCAGTCTGTCCCTGATGCATCCATAATCGGCATAATTGCCAGAGAGGGTGTTGAGAAGGTCACTCCCTTTTTCACGTTCAAGGGTTCTAGTAATCAGGTAAGTTCTTGCTGGATTTGGGGCAGTCCCAGGACCAATCTGTTCATATAGTGTTGGGCTTGGGTGTACACTGCCTCTCACCAGCATTGTAATTGCTGCAGGTGAAGTCTGGCAAATGGCATTATATAGGTCCATTATGTAGGTACACGCTGATATGCGTCTTAGAAATCCTAGGCTTGTGTGAACCATCACGGAGAGTCTTCTCCTTGTGTCAGAACAAGCTACTGAAGAGACCTGAAGCTGTCTTCTGGCAGGTATGAGCACAATGACTGTGTGAAGTAGAGCTCCTATGAATTCTATCATTATGGATGATGCTAAAAATGATTTCTCATAACTTACCAGGAGCTCTACTTGAGAGAACAGCGAGATGACTCGATCTAGGGCTGCCTTGGTCTTGTCCTGAGACATGGCCCCAATCAGCCAGTCTTTCAGATACGGGTAGACATGGAGTCACTGTTTTCTTAGATGTGCTGCTATCATTGCCTGGTATTTGGTCAACAGTCTTCATGTTGTGAAGAGTCCAAAGGGAAGATCCCTGTATTGATAATGTTTGGGGCCCACTGTGAATCTTAGGTGCTTCCTGTGGGCTTGATGGATGGGTGTATGGAAGTTCATGTCCTGCAAGTCAAGAGCCATGAACCACTCTTTAACTTGGAAAGATGGAATAATGGAGGCAAGCAGATGAGGGAAATCTTCTCTTTCTTGAAGGAGCCTTCTTCTTCAAGGATGGGGAAGATGGGACCCAGGAGCCCCAGAAGGGCCAGAGTGGTATCCTGTATGAATACAGGTGGTTGAGAGGACGCTGGACAGGACAGTCTTGCACTGCTCAAGTTCCACCGAATGCCTCTGGTCTTTTGGCCGTGCTGATCAGGGACCATATGTGGAATGACTCCCTGTTGGATGTCGTCACTCCAGTGATGGTGATGTGGAGTATATCTCCTTCATAGGGAATGCCAACAGGTGTGGCTCTGTTGGTGCCAGAGCTGTTGTCTGTAGTGGTGGAGGTTCCTGTGCTGATGGTATTTCCACAGTTTGTACTCATTCCCCCAGTACTTGGGTCAGTGCTGGTGGTGTGACCTTTGGTACTGCCATGATTTTGATGGAGTCCTGTACTGCTTGTCTTTGGTGTTGGGTGAGTTTTGGAAGATTTATCCCCTACTATTTTCCTGTCTCTCTCTGTATGATAGGATACTGAGCTCTTCCTTGAGCTCCTGCCTGGGGTTGGAGGGTGGCCTCTTTCAGTGGTGTATTTTGACATCTGGACTGTCACTTTCAATGTCAATGACCTTGATGGTCTTGGTGCCATGACTGGTGCTGATGCTGATGCCATTATCGGTGATGGTTCATTATTTGGTGTTGACTTCTCTGCCAAAGTCTTGGGCATCATCTGCCTGCTCAAGGGAGCACTAGTAAGTGCAGGTTTGACTGGTATGGGGGTTCTTGAACCCAGATTTTCTGGGTTCAATACCATCCCCACTGATTATTCTAAGACATGGAGCTTGAGTTTCGCATCCCACAATTTTCTGGTCTGAGTAGAGAACAAGTGTCAGACTAAGCACCTGCTTAGAATGTGTGGTTCATCCAGGCAGAAAAGGCACCTGTTGTGCCCATCTTTAAGCAGGATTATTTGCTGCATGATAGGTAGGCATTGAAGCCCACTGGTTTTGAGTCTGCCATCTTATGATCCTGTACAGGGGGTGCTGTTTAGGGGGTGGAGGTTGTTCAGGGGAATTTTGATTGAAGGATTTCAATCTGGAAAAGGATTATTGAGTCCAAAAGGTTGAAGATAAAGGGATGAAGAAGGTTGGTCTGAAGAATTTCAGAAGTTTAGATTAAGATTGTCCTATCTGCAAGAAACTCTATCATGGCCTCTGCTAGATTCCATCTTGCCACCATGGTTGGAGAGTCCTGGCCGCCCACTCTTTATGTCCTTGTGTGGGAGCACGAGGAAGCTCAGGGGCATGTGTAGCCCCAAAGGACTCTGCTAGCAAAATAAATAAATAAATAAAAAATAAAACTCCAGTCATGCGCATAAGATGCATGTGCACCTACAGTGGGATCCACACTGACCTTGAAGATCATGTGAAGAAGTGCCATGAAACTGGGGTAGAAGCTTAAGGAAGAGCTTGGTATCCTCTCACACGGAGAGGTACAGGAAAACATTGGGTGCTAAATCCTCCAAAGCTTGTCTCAGGGTAGACAAATCCTTATTGGGACTGGGATTCTACTGACTAGAATAGGGACTGGGTGTCATGACTGCTGGACTCTATTGCCAACTCTGTCACTCACTTGCTGTGTAACACTGAGCAGATCACCTATCTATCCCTCCATTTCTCCATCTGTTACATGGGAAAAATAATAGTAATCCCCACCACCATTTTGTTTTATAGGGGGCTGATGATGACTAATAAATTACTGTTTGGAAAGAGTTTGGGATGAAAAGAGCTACAGAAGAACAAAGCAGAATAATTCTATTGACTGAGCCCATCAGGAGTTACCTGTGTTGCTTCCCAGCCCCACTGCCTGTACTTGGGATCATGTGTAAATCTCCACATATACCAATAGGTCTCGATCACCTCTGGTCTTAGAATGTAATATTTTTCATTCTGCCGTACAGCCACTGCCTCTAGGCCACCATCAAATTTGAACGCTTCAGGACCCAGCTTTAGTGCTGCAGAGAGAAGAGCATAGAAAACAAGAAAACTTTATTCCTTTCAAATCTTTGGGGAAGGGACTTATACAAAGCATGTGAGTAAAACAGAAACTAAATCTAGCTTTTCTTTGAACAGTCTCATACATATTTCCTATCGTTGAGGCTTGTAATATTTCTAATGAATAATGCATTCGATCCCTACGTTAGATCTACCTATCTTGACAGGAGTATAGTAATCCCCTTGGAAACCAATAAAACACTAAGAATATAAGCATTTTAACACATTCAGTGATAAGGTAAAATTAAAGTGAGACGGATTGGTTTTTGCCATATGTAAGCAAAAAGGAAAAATGGTCAGGAACATTTTTAACATTCCACTGATTTAATTATAACAAGATGGAAAAAGGCCTTACGACGTGAATTCGGAATCATCATTGCGGAGAGTCTGTATTTCCATCTAGGCTCTCTGGCATTGCATTCAGGCCTTTGAAGCTGAGGTGCTTTATGTTATCAACCTATTTACAAGGGTTTACAACAAGGCCGTAAATATTCTGCTATGTCTCAAAATCTGTGAACCCCAGGGATGCACAATCTTTGCCATAAAGGAGGTCATAATGCCATCTTGCCAGATTTGGAGGGCTGTTTCTTCAAAACAGAGTTGCCTGCTGAACCAGTTGGAGACACTGGAGACAACAGACCTCAGGATACCACATTGTACCATGATCCAAAGGACTGAGCAGCAGGCCACATGACAGAACTCCCTACTGTGCATGTGACCATGGGCTACACTTTGTCTGCATCTGACGTATCGGGAGGTTTTGCCAGAAAAGAATACAATATTTTTACATGTGCAGCAGACAAAATACAACTCAGACTTACTTCTGCCCCCATGAATAAGCATTACCATACATACAATTTTAAATTACATGACTACATAGTGTTTCTCCAATAAAATATAAAATCATGCACTCTTTCCTACAACTGTAACTGCACTGGAGTCAGTGCTTTGGTATGGTGTTCATAAGCTGGTGAACTTTCAGCCTGAGTTCAGACTTTAAAAAGTCCCCAAAGATTTTGTTAAGTTCCCATAGGCTGTAAACTGTGTAGGGCACACATGGTCTCCTACTATGTATTTGTACAGTGCCCAGGACAATGAAGCTGTGATCCTGATCAGAGCATCAAAGTGTACTGTAACACAAATAGCCCCACGCCTCTAGTCAGCTGGTAGCATGCTGTTCATTAAATCCTAAAGTACCCTACTTATGTCTTCCTCTTTTATTGGACACTACAACTCGGCAGAAAGATGTGTGACTATTCTGTTGGCACCTAGTTCTCCAATGGGGGAAGGATATAACAACCCAAAGGGGCAATGCTTCTACCGTCAGGCTACCCTTGATGTTCTAGTGCTGTGGAAGAAAAACCATAGCACCTGCTCCATTCTCTGCTTCTGAAAGGATTCTTCTTGAGACCTTGTTGTCTCAGATCAAGGGCACAGTGTCTGTAAATAGCTACTTCCCTAACTTCCTTCTTTAGGCATCACAGGAGGAAAGGATATGCCTCCACGGAACTGATTCCTATGGACCTAGATGTATAATCCCTGCTCCATCTATATCTCAGTAACAGAAACGGCATCACCTGAGCACGAATGATACAGAGAGTGGTGCTGCGGTGGCTGCTGAAGCTGAGACCAGAGGTCTGAAGGGAGTGCTTTCACTCTCCAGAAAAAGAGTAGAGCAGGGAGTGCTGTCTCCTGGCACTGGTATCTGGAATCAAGGCGGCACATGGAGCACAGCACATCCTTATAATAAAGGAGATGGTCTCAGTATCAGATGACTGGGCTTTTAATGCCTTTTCCATGAACTCTTCCAGGAGTTCGAGCCACTGCTTCTACTCAAGGCCGGACAAGGGAGGAAAGACAATTTAAACTGAGTACCCTGTTGGACAACATCCTTCTTCAACGCAGAGTTAAACGATAACAGGACTGCATAACGATAACAGTGGGTTATAATGAAGTGGGTTTCTGCCCACAAAATCTTATGCTCAAACAAATTTGTTAGTCTTTAAGGTGCCACAGAGCTCCCATTGTTTTGCTGAAACCAGACTAACACGGCTACCCCTCTGGAACTCGATAACAGGACAGGCTCCTAAAAAGGCTTTAGCCAAGTGAAGATGATTTCCCTGGAAACTGTGGGTGTTCAACACTTAAAAATTAGGACACATATTCATGTACCTAAGTATGGATTTTGGTACCTACATTTAGAGATTTAGTTTGAAAATTTTTCTTTACTTTTGTATATTTGTCACTATGAAATTACAGCTGGCTTAGAAACTAACTCAGCTAGTGAAAAGGAAAGAAAGAGTTGGAAAACCAAATATTTTCCTGTTGTCAATGTTGTTTTCTAACTGCTAAGATAATAACCGTGAAAGAGATCTCCAGCATTTTGTAGCTGCTGAACTATTCCATCAGTGTATAATATCATTTTACATTTCCTAAGAGAACAACTGTCATATTCCTCCCACATTGCTTTTGTCTGTTTATCTGGTTATAGCCAGTTTTGGAACAGGGCCAGTATCTGCTCTTACTTTGCCTTGTCTGAAGTCCTTATTCATGCATCAATCACTTATGCAGTTTGTGCTATTAGGAACACAGGAATTTCCACAATGGATAAAACCAGCTAATCCAGTATCCAGGTCTCTGACAGTTGCCATCATCAGAAGCTTCAGGTGAAGGTGCAAGAAACCTCCTCATGGACAACTGTAGAATAACCAGCCCATAGACAAAGTTTATTCTTAGACCCTTTCAGTTAATGACTGAGGTATGTCCTTAAGCATAAAGATTTATGTCCTTTAAAAAAAAATCCTATCTAATACAAATCTGAGTGTTCTCAGTATCTATATGTGTCTACCCCTTTTTGGAATGTTGCTAAACTCTTAATTTCTGTAGTATCTTTTGACAGTGCATTCAGCAAGTTGATTTATCAAGTTTCAGTTTGTTGCCTTTCCAATTTAATTGAATGTCCCCTTGCTCTTGTGTTGAGAGGATAAAAAGGAGTGGCCATATTACCTTCTCTTCACATTACCATTCTTTTTTTATGTACCTCTATCATGTCCCTTATTAGTCTCACTATATTAAATACGCCTAGAACAATAGTATGCCCTAAATCACACTGGTGTAAATCTGGAATAACGTCACTAAGGCCAACTGAGTTTGGATTAACAGTAATGTAACAGTAGAGCCTGGCCTCCAATGTTGTCATTCATCACATAGAAATTTCTCCATGCCCCATATCATTTTTGTTGCCTGACTAGAGATTGGCTTTATTTTACTTACAGCTTTTATGAGATGGAGTGACAGAAACGGAACATAGTATTTCAGATGATGGTGTCCCATGATTTACATGATGCCATTATTATAGGGGAAGCTGGTAATAACCCTTATCTTTAGATTCCCTAACACTTTGTATTATTCTTGCCATCATTTCTTTGAGAAATTCTCATACCTCCTTTGTTTGTAACAGGCCTTTGATATTTGGCAAGGGAATGCCCTCACAATACAGAAATGTCTTTGTTTCATGAAATTCTATTCAACTTCTGCTGAGAATTGTTAAAAATGAGATTTCCCTTCTCTCACATGCATTCCCCAAAGCAGCAGCGGCTGCCCTGGGAATGCCTGGAAGTTGCCAGAATAAGCTGTAGTAGAGGTGTGTTGAAGAACGGAGTTGGGCAGACCCAGCACATAGCCTTAATATGTCCCCTCTGGGGGTAATTCGTAGTGGGAGCTCCCCCAGTTCCCATGGTGGGAGTGAGATGGAGACATGGGCTGGGCCAGGCCAGGCCAGGTTCTCCCCACTGACCTCCACCTGAACACAGCATCAGGACCTGTATGTTCATTCCCCCCTCTGGGATAACAGCCTCCTCCTGCCATCAGCTAACAGTCAGTCCTGTACTCAAATGGTAACAGTTTGGAAGAATCAGGGTTCAAACACTAATACTTAATGAGGAGGTTGTTACCTTGCACATAGGAGAATTTATTTATCTTAACCTTTTTCCTTTAAACACCCAGGAAATTAAATTTAAAAAAAATGTTAAAAGAACATTATTTAGGTTGCAATGTAAAGCACTCAAAAGTAAGGAAATACTAAATTTATGGTTGTCCAAACAACCTTGTTCTACCTCTCTGTGCCTATGCATTACGATACAGTAATCAGATGCTGTTTTTTCTATCGGACCTTTGCATCATTCAGTTCACAGGATGGATGAATAAGGAATTAAGGTTGCACAAGCAACCATAAATCAGGCATTTCACAAGATCTGAGTGCTTGAATTTACAAAATAAATATTCTTGTACTATAACTTTTTTGTATGTAATAGTATTTATAATATTATTTTCTATTCCTTATATAGCCTAACATTTTATTTGTTTTTTTAGCTGGCGCTGCACACAATGCAGATTGAGTTGTCCAGGTCTTTCTGTCTTGAGTTTTTATTGTTAATTTAGAACCCAATAAAATGAATGAGTAGTTGAAATTACTTCTTCCAATGTATATTACTTTGCATTTATCAACAGTGAATTTCATCTACCATTATGTTGCCTAATCTCTGGAGTTTCTCACAATCTTTTCTAGCCTTGACTATCTTAAATTATTTTCTATCACCTGTAAGTTTGGCACCTCACCATTCACTCTTTTTCCAGGGGTCTTTAAATATATTAAACACTGATGCTAGTATGGAACCTCGGGGCACCATCCACTGTTAAACTTTTGCCATGATGAAAATTTGACCATTTATCTGTATTCTTTGTTTTCTGTCCCTTAGCTAGTTTCTAATCCATGGCAATAATTTAAATAGTCATGTGGAGAGAGGAAGCTTCCTCAACAGCTTTTTTGTGAGGAACTTTGAGAAAGGCTTTTTGAAAGTCCATTTCTCCTTTATCTGCTATTTTACCGATATGTTCAAAAAGCTCAATGATAAGAGAAGCATAACTTCCTTTTTACAAAAGCTGTATTGGTTTGTCCATGTCATATTATGGTGACCTAGGTATTTTAGAACTGATGATGGCCTCAGTAAATTCTTGTTCTCTAAACATCATTGAGTCCAGTGTGTTCCAGTCAAAATATTTTCTTACTCCAGGAAATAGGACTACATCACCCCAGGCAAAAATGTACAAACACAAAAAAGTTGGATGGGACAGCAGAAGTGAAAAAGGCTGAGTCCTATAACCACATTAAGGGGGTTGTCAATAGTAAAAAGTTGAGGGGAACACACATTCAAATGAAAAGATAAAAACTGAATTGGTGTGCATGCAACCTCCTTGTGGCTGGAGTAGGAAAGGTTTTGGTTTTTTTTTCCTAGCATCCCTTCCTGGGAATGTAATGTACTGAAGCTGTTGGCACTTGGGGATAAACTCAAGACATCTTCATTCTAGAGAAAACTTGTATTAAAACGAATCACAAACACAAAGGAATTGAGAATAAAAGAAGCAGACTGATCCTCAGCTCCCCATGCTGTGTAAAGGCTTGCCCTTTAAAGTCAAACTTCAAAGAGTTTTATCACTGATTTTTTAAAATGAAGTTAAATATAATGAGGCCCAAGAACGACTATGCAATATTACTTCAGTATGTTTTCCCTTCCTTTGATTTGGATGAGTTCTGTGCAAATGAAACAATCAGGAATGAAGCTCTAGATTCACCCAAAGAAGAAAACAGTGGGTAGCACATTGCACGCTGTAGTATACTGATTTGCAAATACCCTCAGCCTTGACCTTGAATTACCCGCTATACTATACTGGCAGTAAAAACAGACCCAGTTTCCAGATTGCAGGTACCATCAGAAAATTCCCTTGATTGGATCAGTTGATTGTGCTCTATTAAGTGTGTGAGACCTCTAATGCAAACTATCCTTCAGGACTGCCAAAACTGCAGAGACCACCACACTCACAACAAATCAATTATGACAGCAAATGAAACTCACACCAGAGGCTCAGTTACATACTAATTGTAAGAAGTGCTGGTTCTGGGACCCATGTATGCATTTCTGCACTCTCTCTAAGGCTTGGTCCTTTAATACTGAGGGGATTGAGTTCAAGGAATACATAACACAGAGGGTTGGACTAGATGATCTCCTGGGGTCCCTTCCAACCCTAATATTCTATGATAACAGGGATTATGTAACTTCTGGTTGCAAGGGGTGTTTGCTATAAATAGAGACAGCCTGCTCGTATCAATGAGAGACCCAGGGTCATGGAAAGAGCTAGAAAGTGCTACCTTACAGGTAAAAGATGTGTTCCCCTTCCCAGCTTTACTTGGACTACCCTGGCTGATAAATGTGTCCATCGGTGCTCAATGATATAATGCTTCTGAGTCCCATTGCCCCAAAGTCTTCAAGTTTAATTTAATAGCCTTTAACATTTCACTGTCTTCATTTTCAAACTGATTCACAATTTCACCAAATTGCAGGAACTGCTGTACAGCTGCAGCTGTCTGTGAACTTCTGTAGCCAGCAAAAATGCACCAGTTTTCATTTTAGCCAAAGGCAGGAGGGCACTGGCATGACAAATGGGATTTTTGATCCATGGAGAATGGCAATTCACCAATGTGATCTCCAAATGTAACAATTTCACACACACATTTGTGTTTCAGGAGGGTGAGGCTGACTAATAGTTATTACTATAAAAATGGCTGGTGGTTTTCTGCAGTGCACATTCTCTGTTGTCAATTATTCTGCTGAAAGCACTGTAGGTTGCATGTATGAAATTCCACCCCATTGTCCCAATGCTCTCTCAACTATAGTTTTATCATCTGAGTGATCTGCACACAAAACTATATTGAGAAAACAAGTCAGGGATAGACAGAGAGAGTCTTACGGTTTGAGTCTACATTCACTTACACTGGCGCATAAATCAGGAGTAACTTCAATTAACTCAAGAAAATTACACTGGCATAAAAATAATGCAAGGAAGAGGAGGATCAAGTTCATGCATTCAAGACAAATCTCTACAATAATCTGATCACCCCTCTTTCCTGTGTATTTCTATTGTGCAAGGTCCTGTTAAACTAAAATAATTAGATTGATAATGACTCTTACTTGTTCTGTCATATGATTCATGACATGTATATGCAATCTCAGCTCCAAGTTGTAAATAATGTCCAGCCTTATCATCTCTGGAACCGTCTGCTCCAAGTGCAAACATTCCCCCAGCAAAACAGGTGAGGTGGCCCATCTTTCTCTCAAGGTGCCCATTCTTCCATTCCCCAATAAATGTCAGCCCTCCATTAGACTTTCTGATAAGATGTCTTTCTATGGCCTGCAAGGAGATTGGGACAATCTTTAAATACTGGAAACAGTTAAGTCTAATTTTTACTACTCTTTAAAAGTTATTTATTTCTGACCACAGAGCTTGTGTTAAAAAATTGATGTCACTTTCAAAACAAGAATATTTTTCTGTTGTTACCAAATTTGTCAATGAACACTAGAGAAATACATTTCAACATGGCAAACACAAAAATTAACCATAATACAAGTCTATGGTTGAAAAATCAAGCATGTAAAAGTAATGAAATTGCAAAAAATCAGGGTTTCAACAACAATATAAACTCAGCCACATCTGACATACAATGCACATCCGATACATTTTATGGCACACATCTGTAGGGATTGAATCCAGGCTCTCCATCTAAAAGCATACGACTGCGGTTGAAAATAAAGGCCTATGACCCATTAACTAGTGCTGTAGCAGCCTCACAAACTTCTTTATGTGGACCAGCCACTAGAGAGGGAAAAGACCCACACTGTGTTAATGTGGGTTACGTGTTATTTTTAGGTTTTGTATTTAATTTGCCTGGTTATCTACAATGCTTGAACTTTTATTATAGTTGATTTAGTAAAACCAGAACCCCATATATTCTGTAATTTTGTGACTGCAGAATTCTCTCTTTTTTTGCAGAATTGTCCTCCAAATTCTCTGCTTTAATTAAATAAAATTGTTCTAGGCCTTATGGTGGTGGAGAAAACCTCAAAACTATAAACTGAGTGTAACTGATGTAATAGTGTCTTCCTGAATCTACAGCCAGCCAGTAACAATAGCTTTTGAGAGATGTGAACAGCCCATTCATCTCAACCGGGCCTCACGCACTTCATGATTTTGCAACCACAAATCTGGCATTTTCCCAAGATGCTACAGATGTCAGCACTTTTGCAGTGGAATTTGCTATTTTGCTGCAACCTGCCCTCCAACATTTTGCATTCTGTATTCCTGCTCTGCCAGAATCTGCCCGTAGCTGCCTTTGCTAACCAGCTTTGCCACAAGACTCAAGTAGACTCGCACACTTCCTGCGCTGTTCCATGGAGTCAGACAGCAGAGGTCAGGGAGCCAAAGCTGAAGTCCAACTTGTAGCCAGGAAACCAGCAGTGTAAGCTGTTCTCCAGACAGAACCGTTCAACAGCTAAGACCTTGAAAGCTGAGAAGATGAGCCAAGGAAGTCAATTACAAGTTCTTCCCTTCCCTAGCAAAAATGTGTGTCTGTCTGTCTGGACAGCATTTTGTGAGCAGAGTTTGGCAACCTGGAGAGCAAAGCAAAAGAACCCATCCTCAGTGGTAACTGTCAAAAACATCAACACATTTTACACCAGTGACTATTTCAATTTGGAGCCATACCGGTGTTTGTATGCGGGTGGGGAAATGGGAATGAAGAGTGTTTCCTGGCAGTAGAATGACTTAACATTTCAGCAAAATTTGGTGGTTGTTGCCATGGAATTTGTTCCCATTCTGTTGTGGAGTACATGATACTCTGATTAAGGTATTTAAATTCTGTGGGTAGGTAATAATGACTCATCTGCAGAACAGATTCTGTTCTCCTTTCTTCATCATCTCTGCAAGGAGAGGGGTGTCACAGGTTTGTTGGAATGTAAAGGTGGCAATGGTGTTCATTTCCCCACCCAGGAGTGAAGTATGGGTGAACTCAAAGTTAAGCTCAGTTAAAGAGTAAATTCTACACAGAGGTTAAGGCCTGAACTAAATCACTTAGAGTTTTAAGTAGCTTACGGCCAGATTGTCAGAAATTCTTATGGCCACACCTAATCTTCTGTCTGCGTGACTATGCAAGTGCCCCTTTGACAACAGTCCCTGAACTGCCTGTGATTTGGGAAGTAAAGGGACTGCTTGCCCCTGCTTTCCCACTTGGAAGCAGGATGCCAAGAAGAGGGTACAGAGAGAGTAGGGTCATGGTCTTCCCTACTCCACTCTACCCCTCAGAACTGGGCTAAAACAGAAGAGTCAGAAATCTGCTCTGGTCTAACGATGGAGCAGATTTTTTATGCCCATGCACATGGAACGGATCCAGAGATATTGTTCATCACAGGTAGGCACAATTTCTCTGACACTCTTATGGGGATGATGGAGCTCTGCACGGCCTGCTCCTCAAGGATGTGTTTTAATATCCACAATTCACTCCTAAACAATTAATGCACCTAAATCCTTAGAGTGCCTTAGCCACAGTTTCTGAGTCATCTTGAACACTGAAATCAGCTCAGTGCTAACTATGGCCTTAAGGGCTGATCTGTCTTTAGTTCTTAAGCAGCGAGAGCAGTGCCAGTTTTAATAACCTTTAGCTTCGCTTCTCTCTGAGAACTCAGCTGGAGAGTTCTAGTGCACAGAGCCAACTTTCTAACTTTGAAAATACAGAACTCATTTTTCTTCACCCACTGCACCACAGGGATTAGTAAACATTTGTAAACAGCTTTGAAAATATATAGAGAAACAAAAATGCTAAATATAAATTATTATTATTATTATAAGTTGGATTGTTTTTCCTTTCTCAGTGAGAACTATAAAACACACTAGGTTTCAAGTTTCTTCAAGCTGGCACTTAGATTAAGGGCTGATCTGTCTTTAATGAATTTTAGCTGGGCTTGATATCTCTGAGAACTCACTGGAGCCAAGATGTCATGCACATGCTCCATCCATTTTTAAGTTCTGTGAACACACACAAAGAAATAAGGAATATGGAAAGAAAATAAGGAATATGGAAAGAGAGTATATTTTGTACTCTACCCCTTCCACGTCAAAAATAGTATGAACAGATTTTGCTCTAATTTTCCAAAACCAAATAATTGGAAACATCACCATTAAAGAAAGGATTGAGAAAGTTATGAGCAAGGGTAGTAGATTAGAAGATGTAACTTGGTTTTAGAGGCTGTGTCTACACTGCAGTGTAAACCCAGGGCTAATGGGACTCGAGACAGAGGACCCTGGGTTTGAGAACCCAGGGCTTGCCTACAATAACTGCCAATCCTAATTTAAGAATATTTTAACCCAGATCTGAAACCAGGGCTTTGGTGTCTGTACAACAGTATGGAAACCTGAGTTCAATCAACTGTATTCTAGACTTCCTTAGAGCCCTCCCGAAATGTGGTTGCTTTGTTTGTGGTGCAGCGTGAGAAACCTTGACTATCCATGTCACATGTTACAGGAAGTTTGAACAGCCTGCCAGCACATCCATCCAAGTCATCAGGTTTGGTCTGTGTGCTCCCAACAATTGGAACCAGCAAAATGGAGGAGTCACCATTTTAAAAACTTCTTTTGCTTGGGTTTTTGCTCGTTTCCAGATGCAGGCAGAGCTTCCAGGAGATGCTGGTGGGCAGTTCGACAGAGCTAATGACAGAGCAGCAGGAGGAGGAAGACACAGACACGGCACACTCGAACTCGCTGATGCTGCTCCTGACACTCGGTATAGCTGCTGATTCCTCAGTACATAGACCAACGCTTTGGAGCAGGGCCACAAGCACAGCCCGGAGGGATGACATGCATGCAGACCTGGGATGACAAGCAGTAGCACTAGAGCTTTTGCATGAAGAAAGCTACATCTCTAGAACTTTGTGAGCAACTTGGCCTGGCCCTCCAGTTTAAAGACACACGCATGAGGGCAGCCACGCCAGTCCAGAAGCAGGTTGCTATAGCAGTCTGAAATCTGGCTACCACAGACTGTCACAGGTCTGTGGCCAACCAGTCAGGTGTTGGAAAGTCGACTATGGAGGTTTCTGAGGCAATCAGGCATGTGGGGAACCCCAAGGTGGCAGGCATAAAAAATATTCCCAAAGTAAATTGCTGGCTTTGAGAGAATGGCATTTCCAAACTGCGCTGGAGTCATTGATGGGACTGGTGCCCACAGTTTGCCCTTCTCAAGGAGCATGAGTACACAAACGGCAAAGGTGCTATTCCGTTGTTATGCAGGCCCTCATGGACCACAAAGGCAGATTTATAAACGTCAATGTTGGCTGCACTGGAAAAGTTCATGATGTCTGTTCTTCCACCGACTGGGAGACTATGTTTACAGACAGGCTGGGACACCATTCCCACCACATGACATTGTCATAAACAGACTTACGGTCCCCAGTGTTATTCTGAGGGACCCCATATGCCCCTTTTGCCTTCTCTTATGAAACCATACCCTGATCTCAGAGGCCCTGGCAAAAGAAGGTTTAATTACACTCTCAGGAGGTGTAGAGTGGTGGCTGAATGTGCTTTTGGCAGACTGAAATTCTGTTGGAGATGTCTACAGACCCGTTTGGATCCCAAGTGTCACCAATGCTGACCACGTTACTGTGGTTTGCTGTGCTCTTCACAAACTTTTTTAAGTGAAAAGGGAGCTATTTCCCCTTGATTGGCCCTATGACAGCAAGAGGCTGCTGAATCGGTATCCTCAGCCAGAAAGTGCACCTAGCACCACTGACGCTGAATGCACCCTGGCAAAAGAACTCAGAAGTGCTTTGTGCTCCCACATTATGGACTTGCATTGGCCAGCAGAACACGGAGAATAGTATCTTTATGAATGTGCTTGTTGGGGGGAAGGAGCGTTGAATGCCATGCATTGTGCTTTTGAATGACATGACTGCTTAGGAAATGGGTGGGAGGGGAATGGTATGTTGATGTAAATAACTGATGTGTGGATTGATGTTTATAGCTGTATTAAGACATGGATTTTGCATACAACCTCCCAGTTGTCCCTGACAGTGTGTTTGCCTTTATTATTTAAAATACACATTATATCATGTGAAAACAATGAGAGTTCTGTAACACTTTAAAGACTAACAAATTTAATTTCAGCAGGCATAAGCTTTCGTGGGCTCCAACCCACTTCCTCAGATGCAAGTAATAGAAAGTGGGTAGAGCCCACGAAAGCTTATGCCTGCTGAAATTAAATTTGTTAATCTTTAAAGTGCTACAGAACTCTCGTTGTTTTTGCTGTATCCAGACTAACACGGCTCCCCCTCTGGAATTATATAATGTGTTGCAGTGATGGCAATAATTTCTTTGTAAAATAAAAACCTTTATTTTTACACATGTATTGGACAAGTACAACATTAAACCATTGGTTGACAGGCCAGCTGCCATTAGCACACCAAAACAACAGAAACACCAAAAGATTTAAGAGACAGCAGCTGCTCAGAAAGTTCTCTGTTGCATTCTATCTTCCTCTCTTAACCACCGTTTCTGTTCCAAGAACCTGCTCCTGCGCTGCTACCCTGTCCTCAAGCTGTGAAGACGGCCCGAGCCTTTCCGCTTGCCTCGTGGCATGTCTTTCCTCTTGCCACAAGTTCCTTTGCCTGTGGTACTTGATCTGCTTGTTGGCCCCCTCCAGAACTCCAATCACAAGTTCATCACGGAAATGCTTCATCTTGGAACGGTTCATGAAGGTACGCTGGATAAGCCTTCTGCAGCGTGGGTGAGCTGTGTAGGTATTGTAGCCTGTAGTGGTTGAGGGGCCTACAATAGGACAAGACACCGAGGGTTACTGTCTCAAATATTTCAGTGCAGGAGCACAGAAAAAATCTTTTTGGAATTTCAAGGACAGAAAATGTTACATTTTGAAACTGAACTTCAGTATATTGGCAGAGAGCTGCTTCAGACCACAGATGCTCGCTTGACACAGCCAGGGTAAGTGCAGGAAAGAAGTGCTCAGAGAATGGTATGTTAAAAATCACATCTTTTTTTTTTTTATTTTTTTTTTAAGGTTTTCAGTGAAATGGAGTTGGGGGGAGGTTGGTGGCTGTGCTACATAAACTTTCTCTGTCACTTCAGGCTATGTACATTTTGGAGGCCATAAGAGTTCTTGTAGTGCCCAGTTGGCAAAGAGAGGTATTATTCCAAGGTACTGGTGGGAAACCAGGTGTGTCTCCCACTGAAATATTCCAATGTATGATGACTGAACAGCTTATTTATGAGTGGAGTGGGCTGGTGAGTTACCGAGGTGGCCCTGGAAAATATGCCCTTCCCTGAAATGTGACTACCTACCCAGAGTTCCTGCTACAGGAAAAGTTTGCAGCTACTAGCACCTTGGATTGGGTCAGAATTCATGAAGGAATCAACAGGATGCTGCATTAGCTTCCACACGGCTTAGAGCCTCCCCATGGCTTCCGATACAGCCTGTTAGGATCGCGTGCAAACACACAGAACTCCATTGCCATCCCCCTTTTCCCCCTAGCAAATTTCTGGACTGAATTCAAGTCCCCAGTCATATGTGAAACTAATGATGTCTACACCCGTGGAATGCATGGCCTTTATTTGACAGAAATGGACTACATTTGAACTTCTTCCTTCTCCCACCCTCTTGGATAGTTAAGTCGTTTCAGGCAGCCCGTTACACTGCTGGGTTGGTATTGAGCAGTGTACATACAGGGAAAGTAACATAAGATTCAGAGGGGTAGCTACGTTAGTCTGTTTATAGCAAAACTGCGAGAGTCCTGCGGCACCTTAAAGACTAACAATTTATTTGGGCATAAGCTTTTGTGGGCAGAAACCCGCTGTGGTGGATGCCACTTCGTTGGTTTCCACTTCATGCATCTGACGACGTGGGCTTCTGCCCATGAAAGCTTCTGCCCAAATCAATTTCTTAGTCTTTAAGGTGCCACAGGACTCTCGATGTTTTAATATAAGATTCTGATTCTAACAAACCAGAATGTACTTGCAAAACTGCATGCCTTTCTAGTAAATACTCCCGTTCACAGGCCTGTTTTACTGTTTGTGTTTCCTGGCCTCCATTTTGGATTCCACGCAGGGGGTGGGAAGTGAGGGATTAGGAGATACATGCTGCTACCCAGGATTTATAATATGTTTTGCACTGGCTCTTAGAGCAGAAATCCCTCCCTTTCTATAGTAATAAACAAAAAAATGGAGACAGAAACTTACAAGGTTCCAGGCAGCTTTTCCCTCTTCCGTTTCTGTTGCCAGTTCCGCGGTGGGCTGTTCTTTTTGGGGGGGAGACATAAAAAAGCTTCTCCAGGTACAGCCCCAGCATGTCCTGCAGCTGCTCCTGCAGCAAAGCCTCCTCCGTGACCGGTTTCATTAGCAAAGTCATTTTATTTGTCACATTTGGTGCCTGCTGCTGGTACCCATTAATTCCCATGCTGGCTTTTCAGGCCAACAGGACACCATCCCAGCTGATCAGGTCATCGTGCACCGCTGGTGGCTCAGTGCTTGGCGCAGTTCCTAGCACTTGGTCAAACTCATCATAAAACTGGCACCACGTCGGTGAGTTGCCAGAGACGCAGTTGTGGTCCCTGGTTTTCTGGTACTCTGTCTTGAGCTGCTGAATCTATTCTCTGTGCTGGTCACAGTCCATTAAATTTCCAACGCTGCCAGCTTCTTTGCTATTTGCTGGTATGAATGGTCATTCCTGGTACTCTTACTAAAATCCACTGTTTTGCTGGCCTTGCACCAGAGATTAACCACAATCTGGCTGTGCTCCCATGACCATGAAGCAGCGTGCTTTGTAAAGGACTTCTTCTGGTTGGTATCCACTGAAAATGCTGAAGGTTCTCCTAAGATGTGTTTGCAACTCAGTGGTCAGAATAAAATGAAAGGGTTAAACGCTGAGCTGCTGCACTGGAACAAGGAGGGCTGCTTCCATTTCCCTGGAGTCGACTGGTGATTTTTGGGAGAGAGAGGAGAGAGGAAGCCATCCTATAGCATTGTGGGATACTGATGGTGGATTCCAAGAACCTGAGTCTTAGAGATTTGTGTGTAGATGGAAGGGGGGTTAGGGCTTGAGCCTGAGTCTGAGCCCAGGTTTACACTGCAATGTAGATATACCCAGAGACACAGACCACTTACAGACATATGCTGTCAGCCACGCAGTAGAGATCAACTCTGGTTAACTATTGTGTGGATTTAATAAAACATCTAAAATGTCGTTAGAGAAAACAATCAGCTATACTTACTGAACGTTTATTTGCACACGTGTGCCTGCTATGCCTAGTAGAATTTCTGTGTCTATAAAAACAATCCCTGATCCTGAAAACTTTTCCACGTGGGTGGACCCCTATGCACGTTTGGACCCATGTTAACTTCCCTGTGTCTCCAGCCAAGCACAGGGGTCTGCCCATATGGGATCACTGGCAAAACCGGTCCATAAGGAGTACAAAGACAAAAATAGTTGTAAGTGTTTTTGGCTGAACACCATGAAATAAGAAAAATAAATGGGGGTTACATATTCACAGCCCACAGTGATAATGAAATACTTTTGATTCCAACAGTAACCAAGGAGGATGCTAAACAGCAACTGCTAAATTTAAACATTTTTAAATATGCAGGACCAGTATTTTGAACCCACAAATATCAAAAGAGGCTGAGCAGCTGAGGTGCTCTCTGAACTACTGACGTTGATATTTAACACATCTTGGAATACGGGGGAAGTTCTAAAGGACTAGAAAAAAACTAACATTGTGCCAAAATTTAAAAAGGGCAATGGGATGGTCTGGGTAACTACAGTCCAGATTAATCGGACATCAGTTCCAGGCAAAATCACGGAAAGGCTCACCCAGGATGCAATCAGTAATGAATTTGAAGACAGCAGCAAGCTAATGCTAATCAACATAGGCCGCAGATGGAAAATGAATGCTATCGAGTTAGAAAGTTTGAGACGCAGAGTGTCTGAATAAATAGGAAACTGGACTGGGACTCAGGCGGCCTACATTCTAGTCTTTGCTCTAGTGCTGATCTGTTATGCGACCATAAGTAAGTTACCTTTCTGCACCCCTACACCCCATCTCACACTTTGTCTGTCTTGTCTATTTAGACTGTAAGTTCTTTGGGGCAAGGACTGTCTCTTAAAGGTTTATACAATACTTAAATCTAATGCGGCCCTTATTTCAGTTGGCGCCTATAGTTGCTAATGTAACACAAATATTTTAATATTAATAATAATAAATAATCAAGTATTTCCTTCAAGAAAATTCTCACAATATTAAAACTTTGCGTATCGGTGACTGATACTGTGTATTAAATCTGAAAGACTGTACACTATCCTTGCGCCTTTGTATTGTGTGGGCCAAATTAGGGTCCATGTTTAACAAAGCAGAGTGTGTTTGAAACCGCTAGAGTGTAATCACATGAACAAAGTGTACCACAGCATCAGCAGTGTGCCTGGAATGACACTGTGCCTGCCTACAGAGATGTTTCCAAGATTACCCAACAACATCTGAAAATCTATATTCTAGTACTATATTTAATTGGTGCTCGTACTTCTCAAGGTAAATGGCCTAACATTTAAAATGTTTTAAAGAAAAAACCTTGTAATTAGCCTCCTGAGTCTGGAGAAGGAGTCCCATTCCTCCCTCCCCCGTCTGATCTGGAAGGAAAAAATTAAGCCACAGGTCATCCCCTAGGAGAGGACCATGAGTGACCCATAGTTACTAGAAGCACAAAGAGAGCAAGCCTAAGTTCAGTACTGTGCCAACACCACTTAGCTGTCAAGATCCAACAAGATCACATTACCAGGTGGCATGAAAAACACTGCAAAGAGGCACAGCGGGAGGAAACTGGTTTGTACCATCTACACAATTACCCAGTAAATATCTTGTATAACATCTACATGTTATGAATTATTTTTCAAAATAATTTAAGGAATAAAAAAATTCAGGACCCCAATTCCTAGTATCATTACATGCACTTCACTGCCAAGAAGACTATGCATGACGTCGTGGGGAATTTTGCACATCTTAGGGTTGGTAGGATCAGTCCCAATTAAACTTCACCTTGATTTTCTGTAGCTAAGCATTTTGAAGGAGTTGATATCTTTTAGTATGATAATCTGCACTAAATGGATACCACTGCAAATTTTTTTTTAAAGTACACAAAAGGAAAGGTTGCTATTCTAATTGCAGCCTTAAAAACAACCAAATTGCTTTCCAAGAAGACACAATAAAACAGGTAAAGTCCTGTGCTTCCCAATTATCAAAAGTGTCACCCCCCCCATGGCACTATTTTTATCCATTACATAGAAAAACCCAGTGGATTATAATCACCTCAATAGCATCGTCGTACATTTTCCTTGCCTCCGTGTCCATTTTGTCTGACATCAGCCAGGCTTTCAATAAGTATTCATAAAAACTGTCTCCCAGTCCGCCCACGGATGTGTGATCTGTTACAGAGAAAAAGAGAATAAAACGTAGGGGATTTTAATACAGTATCACATTGAATTTATCCAGGGCAAAAACCTACACTTTGTTTAAGTCCCTACGATTTTTAAACCATCATTATTTTAATCCAGTTCAGCAGTACCTATAATAGCTATTTCCCCTCAAAACTTGTATTTAATTTTCTTGGAATCTGTCCCACAGCAGGCAACACAATTTTCCTAATGTACATGTTCAGTATTCCTCATTCTGCGTCATTTACATAGAAAAGCTGTCCCTTCCATGTCACAGATTTAATTTAAGGAATGTTTTGGCTCCATTACAAGAATTTAACCATTTCACTGTTTTGTTTTGTTTTAAATAAGTATTTATACTCTGAGATTCAATAGCAGGGACATAATTAGATCATGTAGCTATATACATTGTTAAAACCCATAGGAAGTTTGTTCTTTCAAGGATATTTTATTATTCACTATGAAATAGTTACTTACAGAAGCTGCCAAATGTGCCAAGGTAAATACTCACATTCACATTCTTTCACAGTCAAACTGGATACTAATTTCCTTTGCAGTATACAGTGCAAGCATTGTTCTGTTACCCCAGGTATAGTTCAACTATAGTTGGGTAACCAAACAAGGCGTGTACTGTTCATTACGTTGTTAGCTGTGCTTTCTTGCATATCTATTAGACTCCAATACCAATGAAAGCTGGATCTCCTTTAAGTACATAGAGAGATCTTTACTGTCATGACTTTTATTAAAAGGGCTGCTTATCCTCAGAAGTCGCATTCATCACATTCAAATGCATGTTCACATGCACTCACAGACAAAACTGTAAGGCCATCGGAGACCACCTGTAAAGATTGGGGAATCTATGTACATAATGCGTTCTGTTTGATTTTGGGGACTTTCCATGTGTATCTGTGTTAGATTACAAATTTCACTTTCAATGCAGGGTTTGTTTTCCTTCTCTGCCATTTTTTACCTTCATATTAAGCTAAAACCCATAGGAGGTGACAGAAGAAATTCTTGCAGCTGGCACAGATTATTAGGAGTAAGTAGAGAACCTATAGGAATTGGAAAAAGGGGTTGATTGGCAAAGGAAGCTGCATCGTACAGATTAGAAAATGTAGGAATAAAGTGAGAATTGCTAAAAGTCAAGATGAATTAGCTCTTGCAAAGGAAATTAAAATAAAAAAGAGGTTTTTTAGTTACATAAATAAATAGGGAACAAGGAAGGGTGAGGTTGGGCCACTACAGAGCGAGGATGGGAAGGAGATTCAAGATAATCTAGGTATGGCCCCAAAACTAAATGAATACTTTGCACCTCAGTTTGCAGTAAGGATGATAATATAGAACTTGTGCATGCAGGCAGTATGGCTGATGGAAATGGGTGTCTAGAAGTGGAAATTACTACATGAGGCGATAGAAAAACTGAAATGACTAAAGGGGTGAAGGTAACAGGTTGTGCTGAAAGATGAACTATCAGACCTGAGGGAGGTTACTAGTGAAGCTCCTCAAAGGATCGGTCTTCAAACCAATCTTATTCAATATTTTTATTAATGACTTTGGCACAAAAAGTAACAGAGTACTAATGAAATGTGCTGATGATACGAAGTTGGAAGGCACCATCAATTCAGAGGAGGATCAGAATATTATACAGAAATATCTGGATGACTTTGAAGACTGGAGTGACAGAAATGGGATGAAATTCAATAGCACAAAATACAAGATCATGCACTTAGGGTCTAATAAGAAGATTTTCTGCTACACACTGGGAGGGGGCTCATCAACTGGAAGACACACAGGAGGAGAGAGACCTGGTGTGTGGGTCGATCATAGGATGACTCTGAGCCACCAATGTGATGTGGCTCTGAAAAAGGCAAATGTAATTCTAGGATGTGTTAGGCGAGGCATTTCCAGTAGAAATAGAGACATATTAATCCCACTTACAAGGCATTGGTAAGACCTCAACTGGAACACTGTACAATTCTGGTCATCCATGTTCAAGAAATAGTAAACTGGAACAGGTACGGAGAAAAGCTACTAGGAAGATCAGGGGAATGGAAGGCCTGTCTTCTGAGAGAAGACTGGAAGAGCTTGGCTTGTTTCGTTTAGCAAAGAGAAGGCTGAGGAGGGATATGATTGTGCAATATGAACACATTAGGAGGGTAAATACTAGGGAGGGTGAAGAGCTAACTAAGCTAAAGGATGATGTCACAATAACAAATGGATGTAAACTCTTGATTGAGTCTTTTATTCATATACATTACGCTAGCCTTTTTTACATGATCACACACTATTTTTTCCCACAGGACCCCTGCCTCAATCAGTGCATAGGATGGACTGTGCTCACTTAATGAGCAATTGTTCAATATTTTGTTTTGTTTTCACTGTTGAAGCTGTAACTCTTGACTTTATTTACTGCACACTATTCAAACTCTTCTCTAAATACACTATTAACTTCCTAAAGGGCTTTTCTATGATGCTCTTCACTATAGCATCTGAATGCTTCACAAACATTCACTTACATTCACAACACCTCTGTGACATAGGGTGATGTCATCCCCGTTTTACAGATGGGGAACTGAGGCAGAGAAAGATTAAGGTCAAAAGCATCCATTAATTTTGGGTGTCCAGTCTGAGATGTCTAGGGCCTGATTTTTCAGAGTGCTCAGCATTCTGTAGTAATTTCTATGTTCAAAATACAGCTCCCATTGATTTCAGTTACAGCTGTGACTGCTCAGCACTTCTGCACACCAGAGACTCTACAGGTCAGAGGGGACCATTGTGGTCATCTAGTCTGACCTCCTGTGTAACACAGGCCATAGAAGTTCTCCGAAATAATTCTTAATCCTTAGAAGAACATCTAATCTTGATTTAAAATTGTCAGTGATGGAAAATCAGATCCCAGGGTTTTAATTTGGCACCCAGAAAACGAGGAACACACAATTTATGACCATCTGTGAAAAGTCTGATTTAAGTGACCTGTTCAGCATCACAGAGTTACTCTATGACAGAGGCAAGGATACAATCCAATTCTTCAGCGCAGCATTTAACTGCTTTAACCATGAGACCATCCTTTCCCTTCCCACAGTTCCCGGTCTCATTTATTATACACCTTTCAACTTCTGCAAGAAATAATGCAAGGATCTTACAGACCACAGCTTTATCCACTACACAACCCTGATTAATTCCCAGATCACTGTCCACCTTGTGCACTGAATGAGGCAGGGGTCCTGCCGGAAAAATAGTACATGGTCATATAATTAAAAACTATATCATAATGTATACATACAGTGGGGTTAAATTAAGATTACACAGACAGTCTTAATTCTGGTATTTTCTAACTTTTGAGAAATTGACTTTGCAACCTTAACATTCTTTTAACGTCATTTCCTAGCTTTTTGAAACAGCAAACTGAAAAAAACAGACATTCCATCATGTGTCATCAGGTTGACACTTACATGGGTCACCAGCTGGGTTACAATCTTTAGATCAACACAACAGATCTCTACCATTTGAGCTAACAGAATAACTAGTAGCAGTAAGTTGTCATCCTCTATGTGGTCCAGCCACTAGGTGGGGATGAGACACATACTCTGCCAGTGCGTTTTGCAGCTGTTTGCTGACAACAGAGGAATGGTGAGACTCAGAAATCCTCAGTTCCAATCAAGGCTCTGGAGAAGAGTATGCTCTAGTAGTGAGACACTTCTGCCCGTCACTGTCCCAGTTGTGTCTAACGTCCCCTCTACCAGTTCCTCATCCCAGTCTCCTTGCCCAACCAGTCCCTATCTCCCTGTCTGAGTCCCAGTTTCCCCCTACCCTGGCTCCCAGTCTCCCTGCTCAGGCTCTTCATCTTAGTCTCTCATCTGATCTCAGTTGTCCTCCTCCACTCTCAGTCACAGTCATCCCCTGACATTGATTCCTTATACCAGTCTCCTTGCCCAGACACACTCACCCCCTCGGCTCCTTGTTCCAATTTCCTTGACCAGCCAGTCTTAGTCTCCACCCCACGCTCCACAGGCTCCTTGTTCCAATCCGCTCTCCTCCTCGGTCCAGCTGTTGTTCCCTTTGAATTCAAGTCAGGCTGCTCCTTTTTCCACTGTGCCAGGGTGCCAACTGAGGGAGCACTGAGCGAACAAGAGAATCTCCTTGCTCTCTGTTCCAGTGCCCAGTCCCAGAGCGGCAGGGAAAATCCTGTTCAGCCCCTACAACCTTGGGATGGAGCATGTTCAAAGCACATGGAATCTCTGGAGACTTTAGCTGCCAACTCTAACAAGTGTCGAGATATGCAAACTGATTTTTCAAAGGCTTGGCCAAATTTGGGCATTTTTTCACAGAAACAGCAAAAGGCGCATCCCTGCCACATAGGCAAAATCCTTACTGGATTTCAAATCCCTGCTCCAAAGCCTAGGGGTGCAAGAGCTTCTTAACATCCGTACAAAAATGTAACATGGGTAAAACATTTTTTCCTATTCCTTCTTAGAAACAGCTGAAGCAGTTTTGCTGAAAGGCAGACACCTCTGGCATAGACAATTTCAGCTCAGTCAGTGAACGCTTGGCAGATACAAGTAACTGAAAACAGGATCTTTATAATGACAAGTGTCGGGCAACTTTAGCTACAGACAGTACCACCAGCTCCATATATAACAGGGGTGGCCAAACTGTAGCTCATCAGCTGCATGCAGCTCTTTTACAGTTAAAGTGAAGCTCTCAGGGTCCCCTATGCGCCCCCCCATTCTCTGCCTACCAGACTGGGGTGGGGAGCTCAGAGCTTCTGCCCTGTGGCAGGGTGGTGGGGCTAGAGAATTCTGCCCAGCGGGAAGGAGGGTTTCAGGGGGTCAGTAAGTTTGGCCACCCCAATATATAAGAAGATTCAGGAAAGAGTCTCCTAGAAATGTGGTGACATGAGCCCATTGTTAATAAAAAATAAAACTCCTTGGCATTGCAAACAGCACACATCTGCCAAATAACCCTGTGGATGAACAAAAACCACTTGAAACAGACTGATAAGCAATAGTAAGACTAGCCCAGTTTTTAAAGAAAATATAATCCATGTTGTGCGATCCACAGTGTGTCTTTAAACGGGAGAGTCCATCTTATGCCTTGGTAGCAGCAGAGTTACCATTTGTGACAGGGCTTGGGTGGCCGGACAGCCTGTTCATTAGATCGCCTAGCTCTCAGCCCTCTGCCGGCTGAGTGGCCTTAATCTTTAAGGCAGAGGGAGAGGTAGGGGGACCCAGGCCCTCCCTTTTCATTGGGTCCCAGTCCTGGGCCCTGTGTATGTCAACCCCTGAACACGGGTGTCCGTGCCCTTTCTGGCAGGGAGTCAGAATCCGCTGCCCTGTGCTACTTCTTACCAGTCCACTGGTCTGTTCAGTTTGGGGAGTGGCCCGTCTAGTCCAATCTACTGGGCAGGTTGCTTCCCGCAGGATTCCTTCTTGGATCCAGGCAGCGCCTTGTTCCCAGGCTCCTTTGGGCGGAGCAGCTGCAAGCTGATGAGAGCGAGCCCCAGAATGTCTCTGGGATTCACTCAGTTACCTCTGGTGCTGGGGGTTCCTCTGCAGTCTCCTTTGGCTTGGAAACCAGTGATTACTTCCAGGTGGCTTCCCTCCCTGGCAGACTGGTGCTCTATCCCTTCAGGCAGGGAGGCAGCTAGTTCTTCACCAGTCAGCCCTGAACTGAGACAGGCTCTCTTCTTTTCTGCCCCCTCCAAGCCTGGCATTGACTGCAGATATAACAGTGCAGGGCCAGCTGGGCCCAAAGGCTCTCCTTAACCCCCTTCCATGCTGGTTTCTGTTCACGCATATTGAGTGCTGAATTCATAGCTGCAGAAGAGTCTCTCCTTTTACATTTACACCCTTTTACATTTACATTTCTTGAGATCACAAGCACCCATGCAATGATCTCTAACTTCTGGAGACACTGAGACTTTCCTCTTGCACTTCCAAGACAAAAATCAGAGATAGAAAAGCCTAAGAAAGTCAACCTAGTCCAACCTCAGCCTGTGCAAAATTGTTCCCACCACTATATTGCTTGTAGCATTATTCTTTATCTTGTGTGATGAGATGTCCTTGAATTGCACCAAGACTTGAATAGTTTACACAGGGGGCATGACTAACTGAAAGTCAATAAAGTGATTCAGAGAAGCTAGATGATTAGATGTACTTGCACTTTTCTGTATACTTGTAAATTGCACCACATGTATATACAGGAAGGGGTGGTAGATATGGTCATGCAGTTTTAACCTAAACTTGTGAGGATCAAAAACTGTACACCCAGGTATTTGAAAAATTGGGCCTCTGTGTGGTATAGTAAGAAATCAGTCTGAGAACGACACCTTACTTTTTACACAACCTTTTATCCCAAGGTGCTTTTCAGATTTAAACAGGGTTCACTTAACCCACCACTGAAATAACAGTCACTTCTGGGGTGGGAGCACGACAACACTATTACATCACTATTAAGTGAACTATTTAATTTGATTTTATTTTTTTAAGCAGTAAGAGAAGATTACACAGTATGTAGCCAACTCAAACAACAAGGGGATTCTATGTAAAAAAAATTTAAATACTCTGTTTTGACATACATCTCTTTCTCATAGAAAGAGCATTATGGGATCTTTAGAGGCCAAATTGGCTTTTATGTGTAATCTAAAATACATTAGTGCCCTGAGAAATGAAGTTAATAATTCAAAATAGTTGCACAGCTTCCAAGTTTACAAATGATATACATGAAGAAATTTTGAGAGTGAGAGAGATAGCAAGTTTGCAATGGGATTTTAATAGGTTGAAGAAATGGGCAAATAAGCTAAAGATGCTTTTTAACATAAAAAATGTAGTTGATATATCTGGTGAAAAAGTGAAATACTAATTAAAAAGATAAGAAATCAGGCGGCTTTTGAGTTGGTGCTGACCTCTGAAGAACAGCAATGAAAATCAATAAGGTGCTAGATTGCATAAGTAAGGGAACATATTTGAATATAGAAAGAAATATAATTTTTATCTGTATATAAACACTTCACTCCTTTAAAAGTTACAGGGCATGGGTTAAGGAATACATTTTTTGTTCCTAATCAAAGACATTTTGCTTTTTAACACAGTTGCCCTTGATGGCAACAATTTAGACCTTCAAGAGTCATAAATGGTTGCCAGGCCACAGGCTAGACACTGGTGATGTAGCACGGCATTTTAGTACTTCCACAACCTAGATCACATGATAAATTCCACCATAAGAAGAAAAGCAGAGGTAAGGTCTGGTGCAATGCATTCTAAGTTGGAGATTATCAATCTGCCAATACTATGATTCATCTAGATCAGCATATTAGGGACCTTGAGAAAAACTGTTTTAAATGGTCACAACTGAAACACTGATCTCCTTTCAATTTCCATAGTGCTGTATGCAGCACTTTTAGAAGCTCAATAAAAAACAAATTCCAGATCCTATCTTTAGTAAGTTCTTCACACACAGACTCTCACAAGCTCACACTTCACATAGGTGCAGGAAACATTATGCATTCTTAACCATCCAATGTGAAAAACTTTAAAACATAGTAAGCAAACATTTCATTTGTTTAGCCCTTTCAACACATATATACAGAATTGACAACCTGGAGCCTCATGTTATTTGCAGTACTGTAATAACAGATTTCATGTTATCTTGTTCGACACAAAAAAACACTGTTCAGAAATGCCTCTGGTAGTATTGTAAGAATCATCTACAACATTTTGCAAAGCATACCTCTAAGTACATTTCTTTACCGTGTTTGAAGCAGAAAGTTTTAATTTGTTAAACATCCCTTAGCTTCCAAAAAATAGTAATCTACGCAACTCAAGTCTAAAGCCATGTCTACACTACAAACTTTCAACTGAAGTATCATAATGAAAACCCACCACAGTTAATATCTCAGTCATGTGCATGCCTACTTGACTCTGCACTGGCACTGCATATACTCACCAGGAGTGCTTGTGTCGATGCACAGGATAGTGCATCATGGGTAGGTATCCCAGTGTGCAACTCACTGTCATGTTTTGGGAAATGTTGGCAATGCATGGTGGGGCAGAAATGAGTCGCACAGGGGTGACTGAGGGCATGGGGTCAAGTTCCCATTATGCAACTTTCTCCATTCCATAATGCCATCCACATCCCATAACTTTTGCACATTTTTTAGAAATTTCACAAACCTGCGAGGCACTTAATCTGGGACCGAAGCATGGAGCTTGCAGAGCTCTGCACCATTGTCATGAGCATTGCAAACACAGGATGACGATTATCTGGTATTTGAAGAGCTGCAAGAAGAACTGCAGCAATGGAGGACATCAGGATTTCGTGGAAGACAGATTGCAGAGGGACATGGTAAAAAACAATTCAAATTTGTTGGTGGTGTTCACACAGCAGCCACAGACAGTGGAGTGTCGCTTCTGGGCCCAAGACATAAGCACTGCATTGCATCACGGTGGAGGTTTGGGATGATGAGCAGTGGCTATAGAACTGTTGGATGCAAAAGAACACATTCCTGGATCCGTGCACTGAGCTTGACCCAGCTCTACAGCGCAGGGATACCAGAACGAGATCAGCACTAACTGTGAACAAGCAAGTGTTGATTGAACTGTGGAAGCTTGCAATGCTGGACTGTCACCAGTCAGTGGGAAATCATTTTGGAGCTGGGAAATCCACAGCGGGGGCTGTTGTCATGCAAGTGTGAAGGGTCATTAACAATCTCCTGCTATGCAGGACTATGATCTCAGGAATGTGCAGGACATAGTGGATGGATTTGCAGCGGTAGGGTTCCTGAACTGTGAAGGAGTGATAGACGGCACACATATCCCCTATATTGGCACCAGACCACCTTGTCACAGAGCATATCAACAGAAAGGGCTACTTTTCCATGGTTATGCAAGAGTTGGTGGATACCCAGGGATGCTTCACCACATCAACGTTAGCTGGTCAAGGAAAGTGCATGACGCTCACATCTTTAAGAACACAGGACTGTTCAGAAAGCTGCCAGCAGGGACATTCATTCCAGCCTGGAAAATTACCATTGGCGATGTTGAAATGCCATTAGTGATCCTAGGGGACCCAGACTACCCCTTGCTCTCCTGGCTCATGAAACTACACCGGCCACCTTGACAGCACCAATGAAGATTCATCTACTGGCCAACTGGGGCAGAATGACAGCTGAATGTGCATTTGGCAGACTGAAGGGATACACTGGTGTTGTTTACTCACACAAATGGATCTCATTGAGAAAAATATCCCAGTGGCTATCACTGCCTGCTGTGTCCTGCATAACATCTGTGAGGAAAAGGGGAAAAAACTGCCACCAGGATGGAGGGCAAAGGTGTAGCGTCTATCTGCTGAGTTTGAACAGCCGGACACAAAGGCTATTAGAACAGCTCTGCGTGGAGCTACATGGCTGATGGAGGCCTAGAAATCACACTTCAACAGTCAGCCACAGTAATGTGGTGTGGTGGGCTGTGCTCTATCTGAAGTCTTGGGGGCTATTAGAAATTGTGTGGGGCGTCTCGAACTGGTTCCGGCTTGCAGAATAGCTGGGCCCCCCCGATCACATGTCCCCCATCTTCCTCTTCATTGTTATCATGGCAGGGGTCTGTGTCTTGGGCTCATCAGAGTTATCCACAATGCTTGGCGGGATGCTGGTGGGGTGCATGCCAAGTATGGCATGTAGCTCAGGGTAAAAGGGACAGGTCTGTGGCTTGGCACCAGTTCAACTGTTAGCCTCTCTGGCCTTTTGGTATAGCGGCCGCAATTCCTTCACTTTCAGGTAGCACTGCTGCCAATCCCCGTCAGACCGCGTCTCCTGCATTCCATGTACAATCTCTTTGGAGATTCCACGTTTCTACAGCTGCTCTGTAGCTCTGCCTGCATAGCACCTTCTCCCCACATGCCCAGGAGATCCAATATTTCCTGTCTGTTCCAGGTTGAAGCATGTCTGCAGTATGTAGCTGGCATGGTCAGCGTGGCAATTGCATGCAGCAAGGGAGAACTGCTAGATGTGCTCTCCAAACTAGGCATTTCAAACATATAAAATTCCTGTGTAAGGGGGAGGAGTAGCTTCCGGTGTCTGTGACCTCCGGACAATGGAATTCACAACTGTGACCAGAGCAGTCAGTGTCAGGCATTGTGGAAGAGCTGCTGGAAGACTGTTAGGGTCGACACAGGTCATGCAATGTCTACACTTGCACAGAATTGACCACAGTATGTTGACCTGGCTCAATACCATTCAGGGAGCTGGTGTTCCTGCATCGTCATAACAGGGCACTTACCTCACTGAGAGACAAACTTGAGGGAGACACATGGATAAATAGGTCGATGCAAGGTGACTTACCGTATTTCCCCATGTATAAGACGCTCCCATGTATAAGACGCACCTTAATTTTGGGGCCCGAAATTTGAAAAAAAATGTATTACGGTACATCACCGGCAAAGCTTCGCAGGGGTGGGAGGAAGGGCCCATTCAGCGGCGGCGGCGCGCGTACCACCCGGCCCTGGGGTAAGTACCACTGTATAAGACGCACCCAGTTTTTAGACCCCAAATTTTTCGAAAAAAGGTGCGTCTTATACATGGGGAAATACGGTACATTGACCTAATTTTGTAGTGTAGACCAAGCCTAAGTGTATCCCTTTCTTGGAAGGCAGCTATATATGATACAGTTGTCTGTTTGCAACAGTATGTAAATGGTAGTACATAAAAGGTATGAATTTATAATGGCCCCTGAGCATGCTGTACTAGCACAAATGTCATCAACTACCTGAAAAGCACAAGTGCACAGAATGTCATCGCATTAGGTGAAACTCATTTTATAAGATGCAACTCAAAGGGGAAAAGGAAGAAAGGAGAGAGAGGGCTCGTATGTGTGATATAAAATAAACACTTTTTCAAGGCAACTTTTACATTTATTTTCTTAAAGTAAATTTAGCACTAAGGAAAGCTGCCATAAAAACAGGCTTTGATACTGAATCTTGCAAGGGGCAGAAGCAATGCAAGCTTTTCACATTCATACTGTGACCTGCCAACATGTTTCAGCACAAACCTGAAAGGACTCACTTACAAGAGTGGAAAGGAAGGTCATTGTTTTGACAATTGGGCCTATAAATTTACCCACATTGTGAGCTTATGTGTAAAAAGTAAAAGATCATAAAATGTTAAAATTACCTATAACAACAAATACTGATGGGAAAAGGCATGAAAGGGAGACAGAATAACTAAATCAGTCTAAACAAAAATGCCAAGCTGATACGATTCAAGGACTGTGTTGAAAGTATGCTCGTTAAAAACAGGAGATGTGGAGCCAGAAGTTAATGAACCAAAACCGGTATGTTGGATATTAGGTCTAATTGGTGGACAAAATAATAAGGGGACGGGCTATTCCACCCATCACTCCCTTTTTTGGTCCTTAAAAGAAAAGATTTGATGGGGAAAGTACAAAAGAAGAAGAAGAACAACAAAAAAGAATAGACAGAAAGGACTGAAAGCTACTGAAGCTTCACCATCATGGCTGCCATGCCCAAACCTTCATCATCCTCATCTTGAGAAACGTTCTGACCAGACCAGGCCAAAGAGAGGGACCCAGATGACACTGCCACTCTACCAGCTCCAGCTGAATCGCAAACATCACCTGGGATGAAAGGAATTTTAACAGCAGCAGCCAGGGGTGCTGGAATAATTTTTTTAATGGGGGTGCTGAAAGCCACTGAACCAAACTGTAAACCTGATATAATGAAAAGCACTTCAAGCCAAGGTTGTGGCAGCACGCCCAGCCCCTCTCGTTCCAGCACCTATGAGAACAGCTCCATCTGAACTCAACTTCCGCTCTTTTTCTAAAAAGGCCAGTTATTACCATCTTTAACACCATTGTAGGAAGGCGCAGTGGCCTTCCTCTGAGCCTGGGCCCGCGGAAGGGCCACAGACACCCAATCAGGCTCTAGACTGGCCGGCAGCCCAGTCTGCCCGGCAACCAGACAGCTGGGCCCCGATAGGTCATGCCGGGCGGCCAACCCGGCAGCAGGGGGGCGGAGCCTTAGGGAGGGCGGCAGCTATAAACAGGAGGCCCTGCAGCTCAGAGGGAAGAAGGCTGCCGGCGGAGACAGACGCGCTGCCTTGCCGGCTGCAGCAAGGGGCTGAACCTCGCCAGGCTACTGCCACAGGTAACCCCCTCCCGGCCTTGCGGCCCCGGCGACCCGCCTCTAAGGCCTGGGTTGGGCCTCCGGGCCCTCTGGACTGGCCGAGGTCTCCAGGCCCGAGGCGCAGGGCCCAGCCTCAGGCCCGCAGCGGCTGGGACGAGCCAGCTGAACCCGAGAGCTGGGAGTTCCGTCCAGAAGCTGGTCCGGACCTGGAAGAGCTGCCAGACGCCCAACCCCTGGAGGCCGGGACCGACCTGGAGGAGTTGCCGGAGGCTGAATTGTACCCCCAGCCCTGCGATCTGGAGGAGCTGCCCCTCGCTGAGGAGCTTCCAAACCTACCCCCCGTGGACGTGGAAGGACTGACTGGCCTACCCCGTGCGGAGTACCCCGACGACACCGAGGACCCGACGGACATAGGTACCGGGGAACCAGGGGAGGAAGGAGCCCAGGGACAGCCGGAGGCGTGGCTGTACGAGGGGTAACGCCCAGTCGGCGTGTTGCGGCAGGAGCCCCGCCGACTGAGTGGCAACACCCCGTGCCACTGCTAGGGCCCTGGGCTGGGACGCAGTGGAGTTGGGTGGGCCTGCGTCCCACTCCCCTCCCCCCTGATCCTTGCCAATCCCCAACAGGGAATCAGCCTCTGCCGCCCGCTAAACTCGAGCCACTGCTCCTTGCTCGCCCGCCCTGCCTGAGGGCCGGGGCGAAAGACTCCTTGCTCGCCCGCCCTGCCTGAGGGCCGGGGCAAAAAGACTCCTTGCTCGCCCGCCCTGCCTGAGGGCCGGGGCAAAAAGACTCCTTGCTCGCCCGCCCTGCCTGAGGGCCGGGGCAAAAAGACTCCTTGCTCGCCCGCCCTGCCTGAGGGCCGGGGCGAAAAGACTCCTTGCTCGCCCGCCCTGCCTGAGGGCCGGGGCGAAAAGACTCCTTGCTCGCCCGCCCTGCCTGAGGGCCGGGGCGAAAAGACTCCTTGCTCGCCCGCCCTGCCTGAGGGCCGGGGCGAAAAGACTCCTTGCTCGCCCGCCCTGCCTGAGGGCCGGGGCGAAAAGACTCCTTGCTCGCCCGCCCTGCCTGAGGGCCGGGGCGAAAAGACTCCTTGCTCGCCCGCCCTGCCTGAGGGCCGGGGCGAAAAGACTCCTTGCTCGCCCGCCCTGCCTGAGGGCCGGGGCGAAAAGACTCCTTGCTCGCCCGCCCTGCCTGAGGGCCGGGGCGAAAAGACTCCTTGCTCGCCCGCCCTGCCTGAGGGCCGGGGCGAAAAGACTCCTTGCTCGCCCGCCCTGCCTGAGGGCCGGGGCGAAAAGACTCCTTGCTCGCCCGCCCTGCCTGAGGGCCGGGGCGAAAAGACTCCTTGCTCGCCCGCCCTGCCTGAGGGCCGGGGCGAAAAGACTCTTTGCTCGCCCGCCCTGCCTGAGGGCCGGGGCGAAAAGACTCTTTGCTCGCCCGCCCTGCCTGAGGGCCGGGGCGAAAAGACTCTTTGCTCGCCCGCCCTGCCTGAGGGCCGGGGCGAAAGGACTCTTTGCTCGCCCGCCCTGCCTGAGGGCCGGGGCGAAAGACTCCTTGCTCGCCCGCCCTACCTGAGGGCCGGGGCAAAAGACTAAAAGCCTAACGATCCCCTGTTGTGTAGGAAGGCGCAGTGGCCTTCCTCTGAGCCTGGGCCCGCGGAAGGGCCGCCAGGACTGGACCGGGCAAGAGCCCGTCCTACAACCATCTAAAAGACTGTCAAAGAAGGGGTTTCGTCCTTCTAAAACTCTCTCCAACTAAAGGGAAAGGGAACAAGAAGTGTTAAAATGAAAGCCTTATTTACATTTCAGATGCTTTAACTGTTTTTCCTGCTTTTCTTTCTGTATCTTTAATAAAAAAAAGTGAAAAGGATTTTAATGGTGTGTTTGCCATGGTACAAATCAGGCTGAGGTCTCTAGACCTCATTTAAAACCCTGGACCTTATTTAAAACTCTCTAATGTTGGACAGTGACTAAATTATGTTAACACCTTTGGCCCATTTATTCCATCTAAATTAACACAACATGGGCCAGTAGGATTAGGGCTCAGTAGGAGTCAAAGGGTTAGATATTTACTTGGATAATAAGAATATCCTCAGGACAAAACATTTATAAAGGGGTGTATCTATCTAATACAGTGGCATACCGAGATGGGGGGGAGGGGAGGCAGGACACCCTTCACCAGGCGCAGGAGGCGGGGGATGCAGGATGAGGGCACCCCTCAGCGCCTCTCCCTCCCCCGTGCGTCATGAAGAGTCATCCCACCACCCCCCTCCAACCCAGGCCGGGGGGGTTGAGGGAGGTTGAGGCTGCCCCATCCAAGCCAGCACCGGGCTGCGGGGCTGGGGCAGCGGATAAGTGCAGGGGCAGCGCCGGGCCAGCCCTTCACGATGGACAGAGGGTGCAAGAGGCTCTGAGGGGTGCAAAGCCTCCTGCGCCCCCCACCCCCTGTACATCATGAAGGGCCAGCCCGGCTCTCCCCCCTCCCCCAGGCCGGGGGGATGAGGCCGCCCAGTCTGAGCCAGCACTGGGCTGGAGCAGGAGAGGCAGGCGCCATGCAGCAGCAGGTAAGTGTGGGGGTGGAGGGGCCCGGTGGCAGTGCCAAGCCTGTATTTGCACCCCCCCACACGTCTCACACACCACCCCCCCCCCCCGCAGATACAAATCTCCCCTCCCCGGGATAGCTGGGGGGCGTGAGGCTTGGATGGGGGTGCAAGTGTAGGCTTGACCCCCAGGCACTGGAGACTCTCGATATGCCACTTATCTAATATGAGCAATCCTGCTTCAGGGTGTAAACCAATCCTGCTTCAGGGCATGAGCCAAACTCTAACTGATGGGGGCTAGGAAGAAACTTCCTCTCTGGATTATTTCATAACCATCTATTATGAAGCTCCTTGCCATTTTCCTCTGAAGCATCTGGTAGTGGCCACTGCCAAAGAGGACAGGGAACTGAGCAAGCACTTGTGGAGTTCCTGCAGCACCATTCTGCCTATCACAGAATAGTCAAGATCTACGACCTTCAAAACCTGCAGAAAGTGCAGAGGAGAAGAAAATGTTTTGGGAAAGTTTCCAGGAAATCTCCCAAGGTCGAGTTGTAAGGCAGTGACATTCTACCTTGATTTTAATTTCTGCAAGAAAAATATGTTTTTGGGAATCTAGAAAAGAATGGTTTGGATTTATCAGTTCAAACTCCTCAAGCTTTTACCCCTTAAAACCTTGAGTTTAGGGTAGATTTGGGGAAAAAAATGAATAGAAGAATAAAGAAAAATATTATTGAAGATTTTGTGCAAACTGATTGAATAATAGGTTTTTTGCAAACTGATTGGATAATTGTGGTATGTTAAAATAATTAAAATTAAATTTAAATGTGATTAAATTATTACTCAGGAGTAAAATAATAATATGAGGTGAACAACGGCTGTGGGCATACAGTAGCTCTGAAAATCAGTCCCTATTTATTATGAAATTACTCAACAAATTTGCAATGTAATCAGAAATGAATTAGGGTAATGTAACTGTACAGATAAAAATATTTATTGTATGCCTAGAGCCTTCAAATTAAGAATTCACTCAGTGAAAGGGCCTAACTGACTCAGATGAAACTCCAACAGAATATTTCTTAAAGTATATACATCAGCTTGAATTCTGGATAAGAAAGCAAGGATGGTGAGTAACTTCATTTTTTCCAGTTGACATTTCAGTATTGCCAACCCCCAATAGTTCAAAAATCATGAATCAGTCCCCCTCATCCCCAAATCATCAGATAAAAAAGATGAAATAATGTTTTGTCTGATTTTTTAACATACCATCCTCAACCCCAACGTGTGTGAGACAATTACACTGTTGCTGACTCTTGCAAATTTATCACAAACACTGCAGCAAGGACTGAAACTGTAGGAACTCTCACCAGAAGAGCCAAATAAGACCAGGCAATGTGTTGGGCACTGTAGAAACACACAGTGAGTTCCTGCTCTGAATAGATTACACTCTAATACCAAGCCTGGCAGTGAGTTTATGATGTGGGGCCCGGAACTAGAAATCTTAAACTCTTGTCACACAGGGGCCCTAAAACAGCCATTACATGGGAACATGTTTTAATCCCTGCTGAGATAGGCAGGACTCTAGCTGTTACCTATTGGCGAATGACTCTATGGCTCTTTAGCAATGCCCTGAAGCATCCAGTCCCCATAAATACTAGTGCTACACCTTTGAGGATGATGCTTGATTTCAGAAAAAAATGGTTACTTATATGTACAGTGACTGCTATCCTTCGAGATGTGCTGTGCACATACATGGGTATGTGCGCCCAATGCACCTGAATCAGAGACGATGCAGCAACACAGCTAGGCAGCTCATACACCCCTACTCTCCTAATGCTCTCAGGCAAGAGAATAATAGGAGCTTGTCTGCTGTCGTTCTCTCCTTTCCTTCACAGCACTGTATGTAATGTCCAAAGTAGCAGGGAAGATGGGAGGGTCCTGGAATGAATATGTGCACAACATATTTTGAAGAACACTTACCTGTACAGTAATTAACAGTTTTTTCTCCAAGTGATTTGTGCATGTACACATCACACTGCAGGTGACGCATCAGCAGCTCCATTACAGGAGGAGAGACTTTGCATCATCTGAACAGAGATTGTAACACCAAACTTGTCAAAGTTGGCATCATCATGAGAGGCTTGTGTGATGGTGTAATGAGGGGAAAACTATGCACAGATGATCACAGATATCAGCTATTGGAGCACTGCTCCGAATAGCTGCGGAAGTGAGCCATTATTCTCAGTGGAGGAGAAACTTTAGCAAGATTGTAGCAGAGCTTAATGCAATTAGAAATCCAATGTGAGATTTGCTGATCTGACACTGATTGGCCTTCAACTCTCTCAGCACAGGCTACAAAAAGCCTAGGAGAAGTCCTGAAGGATCTAGAGTCATCTAGGCAGAGCTCCAAATCTCTATGAATGTCCAAGGTATGAAGGATTTCCTCAGCTTTAGAAGAATAGGACTTTGGGGAAAACACCGGCAAATGAATAGTTTGATTCAAATGGAAAGCTGACACTATTTTAGGCATAAACTCAGATTGTGGTCTAAGGGAAGCCTTGTCTTTATGGAAGACCATGAAAGGAGGGTCTGTTAAGAGAGTGTGAAGTTCTAAAATCTTCCCTGTGGAAGCAACTGCCACCAGAAATGCTGTCTTCATAGACAACGAAGATAGTGAGGTTGTAACCGTAGGCTTGAAGGGGAGTCTTATGAGTTTGGAGAGGACTAGACTGAGATCCTATACAGTTACAGGATCAGACACAGGAGGATAAACATTGAGTAGTCCTTTCAAGAAACGGGAAAGCAGAGAGTGAGAGAAAATGGAAACCCCATCTACTGGCAGATGTAGCGCACAAATGGGAGCCAGGTGGGCTCTCTAGGAACTAAGTGAATGGGCTAAGGATTTCAGGTGCAACAGATAGTTCAGCACTTTTGTGAATGAATTAATGTTGCTTTGTCTCTTATCAGTTTCTGGAGTATCCTCAGAATGAAAGGAATTGGAGGGGATGCGTACAGAAGATGATTAGACCGAAGGAGAAACAAGGCATCTGTGATGGAGTCCAAGCTGGGGCCCACCTTGGAGCAAAATCTTGTTCACCTGTTGTTCAGGTTGGTAACTAATAAATCTATTACTGGTTATCTCCAGTGGTGGAAAATTTGAAGGAGAATGTCACTCCTCATTGACCACTTATTTTGGTTTAAGAAAACCGTGCTGAGGGAATCTTCAAATGTGTTTCTCACTCCTAGAAGGCCCTCAGGGAGACATTGTGATGTATGTATAGCTTCCACAGAAGGATAGCTTCCTGGCATAGCTGAGATCATCTTGCACCTCGTTGCTTGTTTAGATAAGACATGGCAGAGTTATTGTCCATAAGAACTTGTTTCACCTGGTACTTAAGGTGAACATACACATCTCACAGGCTGGAAGAACAGCTCAGAGCTCCAGCACATTTATGTGGAGCGAAACTTCCTCAGGTGATCAAGGGCTTGTGCCTGTAGTTGACTGAGATGGGCCCTCCCCATGACTTTGGAAGATGCACCTGTCACCAGACTCACAGTCAGTTCTGGTGACAGAAAGGGAGCTCCTTTACACTCATTTCAGGTATCCAACCACCAATCCAGAAACTGAAGCATTTGCACAAGTAGGCACATGTGCATGTCCAGAGAGCTCCTGGAAGGATTATACACTGAATGGAGACAGGCTTGCAAACAGTGAAGGTGAAGTCTGGCATGCGGAGTTACATATGTGCACAAGGCCATGTGGCCCAAAGGTTGTAGGCAGGCATGTACCAATGTTATTGGGCTGGATTTGAAGCTTTCTGAAAGAAAGGTTATAGATTGAAACTTCTTCTTTGGAAGGTAAGCCATGGTGGTCGTGGCATCAAGGTCCACTCCTGTGAAGGTTATGCACTGTGTTCGTTGTAATTCTGATTTGTCCAAATTTAGTTTCAGGCCCAGATGGGAAAACAGCTATCTGATGACTAGGATGCTGTTTTGGACCTTGTCACTTGATGTTCCCAAACTACCCAATCATCCAGGTAAGGAAATATTTGAATGCCCAGATGGCGGTGGGCTGCTACCACTGCCATGCATTTGGTGAAGACTCTTGGAACTGGCAGCCTGAAGGGAAGCACTGTGTACTGGTTGTTGCCTGCTATGAGTTGAAGGTACTGCCTGTGGCTGAGATGAATCTCCACATGCAACTATGTGTCCTGTATATCGAGGGCAGCATATCAATCTCCAGGGAAGGGATAATGGAAGCGAGGGTGACCATCCTGAATTTGATTTTCTTGATGAAACAGTTCCACTTTCCTTAGATCTAGAATAGGGCAAAGACCACCAAATTTCTTTGGGACCATGAAGTACCGGGAATAGAAATCTTTCCCTCTGTTGGTTAGGAACTTCTTTTATCACTCCCAATTCCAGAAGAGACTGTACTTCTTGAAGTAATACAGTCTTGTGAGTCCCTGAAAAGAGACAAGGAAGGTAGACTGCGAAAAGGAAGGGGGGGCTGAGAAAAGGAAGGGAGGTAAATTGGGTAACATCCCCTCCTTTACTGTGCTGAGCACCCAATGGTGAGAAGGGCCTCCCATCAATGAAGAGAGGTGGTGATGTCAAGGAGATCTTAATATTCTCTTGGAAGTATACTATGACCTCTGCAGGAAAGAGAGTCTGAAATAAGATCATGGCCTACACCATTTCCTTTCTGTAACTTTTTCCTTTTTGTAAACTCCTAGCAAACGACACATTGCACCGAGTCCTTCAGTGTGCCCATAGCATTGTCTGTTTTGATAGAGTCGTCTAGACCCCTTTAAGGGTAAATCTTCTATTGTGTTCTGCAACTCCTTTGGAATGCCAGAAGCCTGCAGTCAGGAAGAGCACCTCACGGAAACTGCAGTGGATATAGAACATTAGGCCGTATCAGTATCATCTATTGCTGCCTGATGGGATATTCGAGCTGTAAGGCATCCTTCAGAAACCACAGTCAAAACCCAATCCTCATATTCCTCTGGCAACTTGTCAGCAAATTTAGAAATTGCAGAAAAAGAATAAAATTACATTTTTACAGGATAGTCTCATAATTAGCAGCTCTCTTTTAAGAGAGGGGATGGAATAAACCTTCTGGCTGTATAAATCTAGCCTCTTAAATTTCTTATCCTTGGGAGTGGCTTTAGGACAGGACTGATGAGACTGTGGCTGTGACCACCAAGGAATCAGGAACAGGATGGGTAAAGAAATAGTCCAAATCTTGTTGAGGGACTTGATATCGCCTGTCCATTCATTTAGCCATAGCAGGTATAGAGGCTGGGGTCTGCTGATGGGTTTTTGCTGGTTCCAGAAAGGTTTCATTGATAGAAAGGGCAACTCCTTCTGAGGCAGGAGTCTGTAAAATATCGAGGAGGATGTGCAAGTTTTCTTGCAAAACCCCTGCCTGTACTCCTCGAGAAGTGGCCACCCTCCTCTTGAGATCTTGATAAAGTGAAGTCCTCTGTGGGGTGGGGGAGACGTAGACCCTGGAGTGATGGCTTCATCTGGTGAAAATGAATAGGGTGCAAATGGGGGGGAGGAGGGGAGAGAAATCTAAGGGCTCCTCTACTAAATCTCCCTCCTCCTGAAGACTGGTGACAAGGTGACAGCTTGATAGCCGTATTCAGATTCTCACCAAAGAGCTATGTGCTGACAAAGATACTGGAGATGGGGTGAGCCTCTCAGAACTGTAACCATAAGTTACCTCGAGAAACGGGATATTCATCTGACTCATGATGTAATACAAAACCTTAGCTTCAACCTCATACTTCCCCCAAGAAGATTTCATATCTCCTCCAATAAACTGAAATCTAGATTTTCTACGTATCCATACTAAGGTAGTTGAGGTTTGGAATTACATTTTTCATTATGGTGCAAGTCAGATGAATGTGGGGAGTACACTGAGTCTGTGTGACTTGGAAGTGGAAAGTACATCTCAACAGCGGGCTGAAGTGTCTCACTGACCGTGGATAAACTGATATGTAGTGGTAAGGTGTGAGGAAGACTGCCCCTTAAAGTGGCATTTCCTTGGTTTTAATGCTTGGTTCTTGAGCGTGTAGCGAGGGTAAGAGAGAAAATAGCATGTCCTGTCGCAATTATAATTAACTTAATAGTAGTTTGATGGCAGTGAGCGACCCAGGTTAATTACATATTATATTAAGTAATATTTCCTTTTACCGTAAGAACCCAAGGGTTTATCTACACTTAGGAACTTACAGCGGCACAGCTGTACCAATACCCCTGTGCTGCCGTAGGAGCACTTGTGTAGCCAGGTTATGCCAACAGGAAAGAGCTCTCCTATCGACATAAAAAGCCACCTAAATGAGCGGTGGTAGCTAGACTGGCTGGAGAGTGTCTTCCGCCAACACAGCGCTGTATGCATGAGCACTTATACCCGGCAAAACTTAACGCTGCTCAGGGGTGTGTTTTTTCACATGCTTGAGTGACAAAAGATTTGCCAGCATAAGTGCTAGTGTAGAGAAGGCCTAAGTCTTTGATCTTGTTGTGAGCTTTACTCACAAGTCTGTCCTTCCTCAGAACTCAGAAGACTCTGTTTTGAGTTCCCACTCACTTCCTCAGCAGTGGAGATAAAAATGATCCACTGCCCATCATATTTATTCTCTCAATAGCAGTATTTTCCATTGCCTGGGGACTGTTAATTTTGAAAAGCAATTAAAGAAACAGAATTTTGCTGATGTGCCAAATGATGCAACTTTTTGGCAAAAAAGCACCAGCAGAAGCAGAAGGCTTTAAAAATGTGAACAAGAATGAAAAATCTTATTTTCAAACAGAATTGTAATTTTTTCTTTTGAGTAATATTTTCCCCACTCTTTGCTTTTACCATATGCTTTAAAAAAAATCTAATTTTTGCTGAAATAATCTAGCCCTTTAATCATGCTACTTTTCCAAAAATTACTTTTACTTTTTAGATTAATAGATTCCAAGGTCAGAAAGGACCATGGTGATAATCTAGTCTGACCTCCAAAAAGTACTAGATTCATTTACATTGGAATTCAATCTTAATAATCAGTTGAGACAAATCCCTTCATATTGTGTCTCAGTGACAATTGCATTTGAGTTCTTCTCATATCGGACACAAAGATAGAAGCAAATTCTCCATTTGCAAGCTCAGGGGAAATTCCGTTAGGCATTTATGGCTAAACCCTGGTCCCAATGAAATCTGCCTTTGACTTCAAATGGAACCAGAACTCATCCTTTAATGACAAGACAGGTTGGTCAGATTTTTTTTTTTCTTAAATGAAAGATACTTGACTGACAAGCCTTGGAGGAAAAGAACTCTCTTTATCCACAGAACAAATACAGTACCATAGCAGCAGTAATGGCTTCAACTCTGTCCTGAAAGAACTCAAGGGATAACGTATGTCTCTATGACTTAGTCAGTGCTTGGCCTGCAATGCCATCAAGAGGTCTAATTTTAGTGCCTTTGGTGAGGATGTTTTTATGATGCACACATTTGTCAGTTAGAAACTAGACTGAAACCAACTCGCTTCTCAAAGGCCACTGAACAGAAAGCAGACAGCTAAAAACTTCAGTGACTACCAGTCTGTAAGCTAGAGGTGAAAGATCCTATAGTCCACCACCAAAACCATCCACTTGAGTTAGAATGACCTATAATTAGTACTCCCACAAACGGTGACAGCTATTTGCCAGCTGGCTCACAGAAATGTGAAACACTTCTTCCCACTTTTGAGGAGGTCAAAGAAAATCAAAGAAACATTTCCAACCTGACAATTATTACTGAAGACTTTGCTGATCAACGCAAGTGAGGTAGAGACACACAGTAATATGGGAAGTGGTTTTGGGAAAGTGCAATAAGACTTGATCAAGACAATCAAATGATCACTATGAGGGATAATAAGTAAAAGATTAAATATCCATTAAATATCTTCAAGTTCCAAATACAAATGATGCTGCGTATTCTATGTACTATTCAATTTTAGAGTCTCTCTCTTACATTCAAAGTAATTTTTCTAATTCATTATTCTGCGTGAGTAATATAAACTTTAAATATTAATAAATGTAATAAAAATACTCACGCTGACCCCACCGCCCAGTCCTGGGGTTCAAATAATTTGGATAAAGTCCATTAGGACGGTCCATTTTCTGAAGTAACTTCCGAATGTGCATGACCTAAATTAAAGCAAAAGTCAGGATCACCAAAAATAATTTTAATCTACCTTCAACATTTGTTTAAATCTGGTCTTTTTTCTTCAACAGCAATTTTTCATAATTTAATTAGACAGGCTTCATGAGGGCTTTTTCTAGATGGGCACTTCCTTTTAGTGGCCACTCACTTAGATGTCTGTCATGATATCATTTCCATATATCTGTACAGATAATAAAAAAGACTTTGTCTTCATAAACTTCCACTTTGCAAAGCTGTGCATTTTGGTAATATAAATGCAAATAATGAAATAATTTTTCTGTTATCAAAAAATCTTATTATAATCAATCCAGCCCGTTCATTTCTAATAAGAGTCACAGTACACAAACTCGAGTATTCTTATAACCCTAGAAACTGAGCACAAAACTAACCTTGTTGTAGTAGACAGGATCCCCAGTCAGGTAGCTGAGGTGGACAAATTCCATGTGCAGGGTACCAAATTCAGCCAGGATGCTGCTGCCTGCAGAAGCCCAGCCCCAGTTTCGGCCCACACCACTGAGTTGCAACAGACATAAAGCAAAGAACAAGAGGGGGAAGGAAAGAACAAACAGCTCATCAGTGAAAGGATACAATCCATATTCATACAGTGTGTGTAGTAATCACATCACCTTAGATTGCCTGTTAGAAGAGCTACATACAGCAAGTTGATATTAGCCTATATCTAGAATGACAAGTGATTTCTTCTAAGAACAGGCTTCACAACTTGATAGTTTAAAAAAAATCTCGTCATTAATCAACAAAAGGCCTCCTTTGCAATATATATTGGAGGCATACCCGTGCAAGCTCTTCAAGCCGTGTTTTGTGTTGAGACTTTTGTAGATTCTGTTTATTAATAAAACCAGCCCCCAGGAAAGGGATATGGAACTCACCTTGAGAGTTTGGGCTTTGACAACCCTAGCTGGTGAATCTGCTTGCTGGCTTAAAAGTCAGTGTTAAGTTCCTAAAGGTGACTTGTTCTGCTTTCCACAAGCGAGGAGAGGAGAACCCCTCCCTTTAGGTAGCCCTTCCTGACTATCTCCTAAGCCTCCTGCTTGGTCCCTACGGAGGGACTTCCTTCACGGTTTTTTGTTCAACAGTGGACCCTTTACTATCATGTGCCCTGTCTGGAAAGTACAAGACCTAGCAATCCCCATTCTTAAAGGGTCCAAGGGCGATAGCAGACACATTATCATGCATGTATGTGCCCCGTGGGCCAGAGCCCTGTTACATGCCATCCCAAAGATACTGTCCTACATAGGAAATGAGGAGAGGAAGAGACCAGGCTCTGACTCAGTAATACTCTCTCCAAACACACAGGAAAAAGAGGTATGATAACTCGCCCCTTCCATTAAAGTTGGCAAATTCAATAGTTATCAGTGGTATGATTATATGTTCAAGTCTTTTATCCTGTGCATTTGTGATTACTAAAACAGCACAGGCAAAGCAATTTTCATCGATACCGTGCATGTTTCATTGAGAAGTCTTTAAAAAAGCAGTTTTAAAGTCTTTGGATTTGAGGGTTTTTCTAAATGTATGAAATCTTCACTCTCTAAAATAGTGGTGAATGTGTATGGTCATCGTATGTGTAAAGTATAATGGGGTATATTAACACAAACAAAACCATACCATTTAAAGTGCAGTTCTCTGAAACTGGGTCATAGAGAAAGTGAGAATGACTGTATAGCTTCAGGATTATCACATTCACCCAGAGGGTAGGGGGGGGACACCCACATTCCAGTCCCTGTTCCAATGAATATTTAGTTATTTATCCATAATTAACAAGAGCAATTGCAAGAGACCCAACTGCCAATAGCCACTGGTTAGGACACTCACCAAGGGATAGGGGATGAAATGGAGACCTAGGTTCATATCCTTGTTCCAGATGGTGCATTCAGACCTGATTCTCCCACATCCCAGGGGAGTGCCCTAACCACTGAGCCATTGGGTACCTGGGTGGCACCACCACCCACCTCTTCCTCCATTTTGTGAACAGCATCTAAGTCCCCTTGTGAACCTAGCCCTTCATTTCCAGACATCCTTCGCTTTTATTTAAAAAACAGTTAAAATGCCTCAGATCAAAACGAAAGGTATCATCTGACCCAAAAAGAAATTGGATAACAAACGTCGTTCTGTTAATGATGCATGAGGATGAATAGACTATCTTAATTGTGCTGGCTCTGGCGTGCTAGCAGAAGTAAAAATAAATCATTAAAACATTTTTTTCCCCATTATAATCTGTACATTTTACAGACAGGGAGAAGGTCTATTGAATAAAAAGGTGCCAATTTTATAATCATCTTTCAGAAGAAAATCACACTTTAAGGAAAAACAAAACAAAAAACCAGAACTGCTGCCCTGCAGCATAGAATAGTTTTCCTACAGTAACTGTGGTTCTTCAAACTGTAGTCAGTGTGGATCCCACTGTAGACATGCAGGCACCTCGTGTGTGTGGAACCAGCGTTTCTGTGAATAGCAGTGGTTGTTAGGTTCATGCATGTGCTCTGCACCTCTTCGTGCTCCTGTATGAGGATATAAACCGTGGGGTGGCTGCAATCTTCCTTCAGTTCCCTCAGAATTCAAAGCTTGTGTTGCTGAGGACTCTGAAATGCAAATCATGGGATCCACACTGATGACAACATCTCCAAGAACCACAGTCTCCACAAGGTATGTAACTATATTTTCTTCTTGAAATATGCTCATTGTGGATCTCACTAGGTGACAGGAAAGCAGTATTCTCCCTGGACGGTGGGAGCGAGGAGTTTCAGATGTATTAGTCAAACAATGATCGAAGAAGTGCTCTCACAAAATGGGCAGATGACCTGGCTGCTGGGCTATCACTGAATGGGGGTGTTTCTCATGGGGTTCTGCAGGGATTGGTCCCAGGCCTGGTGACTTGAATGTTGTCTGGTTGAGTTCTACTGAGAAAGACTTTTCCCTATTGATTCTCCACTGACAACTACTTTTTAAGACCTGTTAGTTACCCAGTGCTTAATCCATTGAAGGTGCTTTAGTAATATTTTATTGTGCTAATTTTTAATCAGAATGTTGTGCAGTGCTAAGTCAAACTGTTACAAAAATGAGAGTGTATTACATTTATGGAAATAATGATATTCTTATCCTTTTATTCTTTTTAAATTGAATCCTCTATCTGCTTTTCCATTATTTTGCCTGGGACTGATATCAGGCCAACTGTCCTACACTTACCTGGGTCAGCCTATTTGCTCTTTTTGATTATTAGCACAACATTAGCACTATTCCAGTCTTCCGCTATTTCCCTGGTATTCCAAGAGTTATTAAAAATTAGCATCAGTGGAGCAGAGATCTGCTCAGCCAGCTATTTCAGGGCTCTTGGACACAAGTTATCCTGGCTTGCTGATTTAAAAATGTTTATCCCTATTAGATATAAACATCCTCTCTAGTTATTAATGGACTGGAATCCATCCTCAAGGCATACAAACACACTATCCTGCTTCTTTCCAAATACAGAAAAGAAATATTCCTACATCAGTATTAACAATTTTATTTTCTCCATCTAGTAATGGGCCTATACCATTGCTAGGATTTCTTGTTTTCTTAACATACTTAAAAAATTCCCTTTTATTGCCCTTAGCACTGCCAGGCATGGATTTTCTGCTGATGTCTTCAGCTTCCCTTATCAATTCATTACACCTTATAAATTCTAGACCTGTGACTTGGACTGCTTGGAGATATTGATGGTGTTATGCGGGGTGGCAGTGGGGTCTCCACCGAGTATGGTGTGCAGCTTGTTGTAAAAGTGGCAGGTCTGCAGCTTGGCACCAAATCGTTGGCCTTCTGTTATGCCTGCTGCAGCATCTTGGCTTTCATGTGGCACTGCTGCTGGTCTCTGTCAAGTCCCTTTTCATGCATACCCTGAGAAATCTGCTCATAGGTGTCCAAGTTTCTATGGCTGGTCCATAGCTGAGTGTGCACAGCCTCTTCTCCCCACAGGCCCGAAGTTCCAATATCTCTTGTTTCCTACAGATCGGAGCTCATCTGGAGCATGAACGGGCATGGTCACCTGGGCAGTTGCACACAACAGTGGAGAGCTGCTAGGTGTGCTCTCCAAGCAGGTCAAACAGGAAAAGGAATTTCAAAAAGTCACAGGGCTTTAAAGAGGAAGGGTGGCTTCCAGTCAGCATGACCTCAGGGCAGTGGAGTTCACAATGGTGACCAGAGCAGTCAGTGTGGGACAGCTGCTAGAGGACAGTAAGTGTTGAAGTAGGTAATGCAGTGTCTACATGCATGTCACGTCAACTTCTGTACATCGCCCTTAGCTCAACCCCACATTGGATGGTGGTGTTACTATATCGGAATAACAGGCCAGTTACATCATTGGCAGACAAATGTAAGTGTAGTCACATACATAATTGGGTCGACGCAAGACACTTTACGTTGACATAACTTGTAGGTTACAACAGGCCTAAGAGTTATATTGCTTCCAAAGTTGATTAACTGAAGTGGGATAAGATGCCAGCTAAATAAAAAATAAGAATTTTTGTGTGTCAAACTAAGGCAGTTCATGATGAAAAACTAAAGTTTATATATATGGAAAATACTTTCCCATGTAGAAAAGCCCTCAGAATTTATAAGTTAATGAATTAGTTTAACTGAAATTAATTTAAATGGGTCCTTTAAGAAATGTATTATCAGTTGTCAGACTTATTTTTAATATCTGGAATAGTTCATAGAGTTTAAGGCCGGAAGGGCCAATTTTGATCATCTAGTCTGACCTCCTGCATAGCACAGTGATAGAATGTCACGCCGTGAAATCAAGCCCATTACTTCTGATTGAGCTAACAATAATGGAAAAATACAAACTCTTCAAACTCCAAAATACAGTTAAAACTAACTGAAATTTTGTGCTTGGCTATATTTGAAGGCGGTGTTGGTGGGGGCGGGGGGGGGGGGGGGGGGCCGGGGAGGGTTGGTTGATCACTTTTTGCCATTATTTTCATAACTGACAGTTTCTCATTCTACTTCAGAAAATTCCACAGTGAATAGCTCTCTTTCAAAAAGTGCTCCTATCTCCTACTGTTCTCAATGGGATTGAGGCCACGTGCTGTGCTTGGCCAAAATGGCCATGTTCTATTCATCAGCTTCTCATAGTCCACTCTTCCATTTCCTGATAGCACAGGGAGACATCATCTTCTATGAGGACAGCTTGGTTTAACTCCCACAGGAAACAATGGGAGTCAGTACCTGCTTAGTAAGAAGGCATCTTAACAGACGGTAGCCTCAGTCACGCTAAAGACAATGGGAAATGGTGGCCATTTTGAAATGTGACTCATCATATGTTTCTGTTCAGGAGATTTTATTCTTCAGCCTCTGATGACAGATAAATTTTCAGTTATGAAAAATGACAGCAAAAATAACTATTAATCTTAAATACTTATTTTACCACTCACCACATCAGATCTACTCAACAGAGAGCATAGGAGGGATGAGAAACCTTGCAGTGTGTATGAACAGTGGACAGAAACTAGGACTTGTGTAGGCAGGAGAGTGTAGAGAACAGGAGGGAGGAAGAAAATAGGATAAACTTCCTGCTGACTTGCACTACCAGCTTAGCTGGCTAGTATATTCTGGCTGCTTTGTGTTGCTCCAAAGCAGCATAAAGCAGCCAGTGTGTACTAGCGAATCAGACTCTGTAACAGATACATGTTTTTAAATGATTACCAGTTGATACAACATACTTACAAATCATTAGATGACTCTCAGAGTACCCTTACCTTTGAGTTTCTTGTTTAGTGTTCATGTGTGAAATTTTAATAATTTCAAAACACAATCATAAACACCCTTATAGAAATTCCCAGACAAAATTGAGGTGAAGATGGAATAAATGTTCACAGTGCTTGACAGTAATTTAGGGTAAAATACATTACAGAGATGTTGTGATTATCACAACCCGAAACATTATAAACCCAGGAAATTCAGAGTTAAGTTTACAAGTTAAAAAGAAATTAAAACAAAATGTAAGGTATGGAAATGCACTGTAGGGCATCCAAACAACCTTTGTCCTGAAGACATAAAGGAGGAAAACAAAAGAGAGAACAAGATCTAATGTGTCTTTAAAAATCAGTTTAATTTAATCTGAAACCACATATATTAAAATGCTTTAATCATACGTTCATTGTGTGACATCATTATGAGGCAGAGTTAAGGTTATTTGGGTGCCCTAATTGTTCATTTCCATACTTTAACGTATTTGGATTTAATTTTAGCTTAATCTTAACTCTGAATTTCCAAGATTTATAGTGCTTTGTTTTGGGGTAATTACAAACACCTCCGTAATATACTTTACCCTAAATTACTTGTATATACTCTCAAACTTAGCTCCCTTTTAACATAGTATTGTCTGGGAATATATTAATAAAAAGGCTTAGCATTTAGATTTTTTGAGGCTACATTAAACTGGAATAATGAATGTGAAACTCCGGGTGCTACACAATAGATAAAGTACATACAAACATTAATTAAAAATGTAATTTAAAAATACAATTGTGAGATGACTGTAAGCCAAGGAAGGACATTGTACATTATATATAATCATGAGTCAAGACTCTTCTTCCAGTTACACCAATGTAAATGAGGAGTAACTCCACTAAGTCAACAGAATTACATCAGTGTGAAACTGGTATCATTGAATGGATAATCAGTCCCTTCATCTTTACAACTATTTTGAACCTCTGCTGAGGAAGGTGTGGCCAATACACAGCCCACACAACACACAAAGCTCAGGGAGTGTAACTATGTTGCCTGCATCAGGTGTGGTCTACAGTGACCGCAGGTCCCAGTATATAAAGCTCATTATAAACTACAGGTTCTGGGCCAATACATAGCATTGCATAATAGACATGGAGCTATGGGCTGAACCTTTATATGCAAAATGAGAGCAGTCACAATCCGCTACATTTAATGTTAATGTGTGTTAGATAAAGTCCTCAGGCTCCTAGTATATTTATACTCAAGTGTAGCGAATGTCACTTTGGCTGTATCTTCTGCACTTCCTCTGCCTAAAAAGGACACAGATATGCCATTATGATTTTGGTTTAAAACTAAGACAAAAGAAAATCTGTTACCTTTTCAGATTCACCATTGCCCAGGGAATGCCTGTGGGTGTGTTAAAGGCCGGAAGGAGCTTTCCTGCCAGCTGCACTGCTTTGATCTTGAACACCTGTGACAGTAGACAGAAGGATGAATTTCCAACAAACCTGGTTTTCTTTAGCTTACTATGAAATAAAGAGAGATTGTCACTTTAAAACATATGCATCCCCCTTGCCCCATTAGGAAAACTTTAGATTATCAAAAACGGAACTTTTTTTCTGTTTTCTTTTCACATTTATCACTTATTTTTATTTGTTCACTCCCCACCTTTCACTTAGATTTGAACATGAAAGAGGGACTGGTCAGTTTCAGTTTTGTGCTTTCATGCTCAACAATGCTGCTCTTTGGCTACACACTGAAGAATATGAAAAAATGTCAATTACTGTTATTTGCAGTGATGTTGTAACCATGTTAGTCACAGGATTTTACATACAAAGTGGGTGAGGTAATATCTTTTATTGGACCAACTTCTGTTGGTGAAAGACACAAGCATTCAAGCTTATACAGAGCTTTTCTTCAGCTCTGGGAAAGGTACTCAGAGTGTCACAGAGACCATTAACTGCCCACTGTTGGAGGCCCAGTACAATATGAGTTGCTTGACCACTGTCCTATAGACCTAGCATAGCTTCAGTTGCTTGCTTGGCTGTTCTGACCCCTGTAGCATGACATCTTCCGGTTGGCAGAGATGAATAACCTTATAGCTGTCTCAGTTTCTGCACAGCACGGCACATAACAAGACAAAATACAGATACTGTATGCTTGCAGCTGCACATAGATAACGGTGATGGGAACAACAAGTTATCCTTGAACGTCTGGGGGTATGCTGTTTTATTGCCAAGGGGCATATTTTTACTCTGCCCCTCCTATCACCAGATGTTGTTTTCACAACCCCAATTATCATGGTGAGAATGAAATGTAGTTAAGGGTGGAAACCTAATGTAGGTAATTAGCATATATGATGAGAGAGAGATATTACGTGAAGGTTATATTATGGAAGGGTATAAGAAGCCACCATTCAGACAAAGGAGGGCACTCCATCAACACCTGACTCCGCGGGAGGTGCTGCCAGTTGGACCAGAGGATCCACTGACTCCCTGCCGGGGCCCCTGAAGAAAGCCGTTCCTATATACAGCCTTCTGAGTGACTGTTTAGCTCTCCAGGCTTAGTGAATATGTTATACTGTGGTTAATTTTAGGCTTTGTATCTGACTAGTATATTTATAGAAAACCTTGCACATTAAACTTTATTGATCCGCAAATCGGGCGTACCGTGTCTCACGGGTATCCACACCAACACCCACTTCACTTGGAATAGTCTTTTGCAACATGTGTTAACTCTTTATGCTTAACAATCTCTTCTACTTTGTATTTGGCTGAAGCACTCTGAGTACCTTTCCCAGATCTGAAGAAGAGCTCCATGCAAGCTCAAAAGCTTGTCTCTTGCACCAAAAGAAGTTGGTCCAATAAAAGATATTGTCTGACCCACCTGGTCTCTCAATTAATATTAGGTATTGGAAAACACCTTCACAAACAGTTAAAAATTAAAAAAGGGTATTTTTGAACCAAAAGCTGTAGACAGAGTCCATGTAAATACACAAGTATAGTAAGTAGAATTCGAAATTCTACCTGTTCCATCACATGAAGTATGACCAGGTGGAGTTCCCACCCTTCTTTGAATAGAGTATACACACACCGTATATACTCCGAACTTAGCCTGTCTTGGGAGTTGGCTTCACTGATAGCTTGAACAACAAAATCTAAATCTCAGCCTAACATTTTTCCCTAAATGTGACTATTGCTAGGATTTCCCTGAAGGATTAATTCTGCTCAGTCTCTATACTAGGTCCGTCTGCCCAGGAAGAATGCTCCAAACCTCATTCTATATGGCTGGAGCTAACAAAACCCACCTACCAACAGTCAACAGTAATTCATCTGCATCTTTATGCAGCATTCTATGCAGGGTTCTGGAACCTGTCACTATGCCACAATATCTGTGGAAACCATACCAGAATCTATCCTTGTTCTATTTTGTATTAAATGGCAAAAAAAATTTGGTTAACCCAGAATTAAGGTCCTAAAATTGATTCCTGTGGAACTCCACTAGAAACTCCATTTGATGATGATTCCCCATCGACTACTACTTTTTGAGATATGTCTGAGACAGTTCTGAATTCATTTAGTATGTGCTGTAAGGGCTAATTATTATGAGTGAGCAGAAGGCCAATGGTTCACAGGGCAGAGCAGTGAGCTGAGACAGGACAAGGTTCAGGTCCTACAGGGGAACTGGCTCTCTAATCTGAGGGAAGAGTCTTTCCAGCCCCTTGAGAAATCTAAAAGTCATTGCATGAGAGAAGACCGATCTGCCCTGAATCAGTGGGTGGAACGCCAATATTGCCTCTAGGTAAACTTTCACCGACGAAAAGACTAAGCCTCCATGTTTCAAATGAAGTACGTAGTACAGGATCATCTGTATAGAAGACTTTCTCAGTGACACCCTGTGATCGGCTGCCGAGCAGACGAAGCTCTTGCACTTTGCTAGGCAGGACGCTCTAGTGGACAGCTTTCTGCTTTCCAGCAGCACTCTCTGGACTTGGGCCGAACAGTGTCGCTCTTCCCCGCTCAGCCACGCAGCAGCCAAGCCGTCAGATGTAAGGAGGCTAGGTCCGGGTGAAGCAGCCGGCCATTGTCCTGGGAGCTGAGATCCGGGCGCAGCGGTAGAGACCACGGCTGAGCCACAGAGAGGTCTCGCAGCATCCCAAACCAGTGCTGGCGAGGCCACTCCGTGGCTACCAGAATTATTCAAGCTTTGTCTCTCTTGACTTCCACCATGACTCTGTGCATTAAACGCATACATGAGATCCCCCGACCACAAGAGTAGAAACGCATCCGACAGGGAGCCGTCCTCTGACCCCAACAGAGAGCAGAAGCAGGCACATTTCCTGTTCTCCCTGGTGGCAAACAGGTCCACCCGGGGAACTCCGGACATATGGCTTCCTGGAACAGGGCTGGGGACCTGGCTCCTCCGTGCCTGTTGATAGAATACATTGCCGCTGTCTTGTCCATGAGTACTCTCACTACTCTGTTGGACAGATGAGGCCGAAATATCTTGCAGGCCAGCCTGATGGCTCTGAGCTCCTTGACATTTATATGCATGCTTAGTTCCTCCCTGGACCAACGACTTTGCATTCTGAGGATCCCCAGGTGGGCCCCCCACCCCAGGTCCAAAGCATCTGGGACCAGGGACCGCGTCGGCCTCGTGGCCACGAAGGGAATTCCTGCCAGTACCTGACCGGGGTTTATCCACCACTCTATAGAGGTAAGTATGTGAGAGGGGATTGTGACCACCCTGTCCAGGGAATGTCTTGACGGGGAGTATACCATAGCCAGCCACATTTGGAGCGGCCGCAAGCATAGCCTCGTGTGGCGGATCACATAGGTACAAGCCGCTGTATGTCCTACCAGGCTGAGGCATACCCTCGCTGTGGTAATGGGGTGGCCCCTTAGGCTGGCTATAAGCTTTGTCATTTCCTGGAATCTGGTGGCGGGCAGCACTGCCCTGGCTTGTATAGAGTCTAGGACTGCCCCCACAGACTCCAAAGAGTTCATCCACCGGTTCTTTGCGCTCCTCTATCTTAAGGCCCAGGTTAGCTGCTACCCTTGTCAGCAAGTCCTGATGTGCCCTATTATCGTCCAGCGGGACCTGCAAAGGACCTGCTACTGCCTCATCCGGGGAGGATGAGGAGGAGGCCAGCAGTTGAGGGGTTGCAGGCACCTCTTCCCGAGATGGGGTGGCCCCCGACAGGCTGCCTGACAATGACTCCTTATGATCTGAGTCAATGCCTCACAGTTGGTGCCATTGTGATGTCCTTTGAGGATTGTGGCACTGAAGCTCCCATAGAGGAGAGTGGATACACCACCGCAGGGTGGGGGAACCCCCAGGGGTTCCAGTACTGCCAGGGTGCAGACCAGTCCTTGGAACCATCCCCCCATCTGTGGCAGCATAGGGGCAGGCACAGGCAGCTTCATAGCTCATCCCCTCGGTGGAAGTACCACTTCATCTCCCGAGCTCCAGGAAGAATGCTCCGGTAACCACTGGGGTGCTGACCTCATTTGATTATCTGACTCCCAGCGTCGAAGATCTGGTGCCGGGGAGAGGTGACCAGAGCCAGATAATTGTTGATGCCGCGATCTTGTCTTGTCCCTGGCTTTCCTATAAGGACTCGCATGGTGCCACGGCTCCAGTGCCCTGCTGCGTGCCAGCAATACACAACGCCCTGGACTTGGAGAACTTCGGGACTCCGAAGAGTGCCGATGTTCGACAGATCGGTGCCGATGTTCCAGGGACAGGTGCCTATCACTCAGTGACCGGTAGCTCGACCTCGATCTGTCCTCCTGCGGCTCTGGTGACCGGTGCTGAGAGCCTGACGAGCACCTAGAGGTCGGTGAAGGGCGACCCGCGTACAAGAGCCGGGGCCATTGAACCAACGTCGGCGTCCCCCTGTGTATCCCCGGTGCACTGCCCTACCCTCTCATGGCGTAGGTGGCACTGGCGAGGCCAACAGGCTCCTCATTGCCTGGAACACCTCAGGCATAGAAGGGACCAACAGGTGATGCGGCCCTCTGCCGCTCCCCGGAGTTGGCGGTGGCGCGGTAGCCAGACTCGATGCCCGTCCAGGCGGAGACCGTTTCTGAGCTAACTCCGGCTTCTTAGAGGCTTTCTTAGCTGCCTTCTCTCCAAGTGCTCCTTCTTCTGGTGCTTCTTCAGCACCAGAGATGATGAACAGTGCCGGGGGAGCTCCAATGCTGGCGGAGCGCTTTTCAATGAGGCCACAGTATTCAGTTCCGACTTCAGCTCTGATGCCGGTCTGAGCGCCGTTTCCATCAGAAGGGCCTTGAGTCTTATATCTCAGTCCTTCTTGGTTCTCAGGCAAAAGTTCTTACAAACCTTGCATTTTGCAGAGAGGTGGGCTTCCCCCAAGCACCTCAGATAGCTCTGATGTGGGTCGCTCAATAGCATAGGCTTCCTACAAGAAGCGCAGGGCTTGAATCCCGGGGACCGGAGCATGTCCTGAGCCTGAGAGCTTCCTTAGCTTCGAACCTAGCTAACTATTAACTAACAACAACTTTCTAGAACTTTGAAACTATATACACTGGTATTAAACAGACAGAAAACCACAAGGAACACGGAGACTTGCGAAAGCAAGAGAATAGTTCCAGCACCGTCACAGGTGGTAAGAAGGAACTGAGAGGGAGGGGGCCGGCAGCACCATATATGTGAGCGCATATGCATGCCGCTGCAAAGGATGCTAGAGCTAGCCGTTTGAGTACCACTAGGGGAAAAACGTCTGGCACCGGTGCACATGGCATGCACACACACCAACATTCAGAATGGACATGAGCAAGCACTCGAAGAAGAATCTCCATCTTACCATGTTCAGTGATGCCCACTGACCAGTGTAAGATCATATAAGTTCATCAATTTAACACAGAAATTGATATGCACCAGCCTTGCTACTCCAAGCGGAGTCTCCAGCACACTTGAAACCAAATGCCCTGCTTTAAATAAAACAAACAAACAAATGTATTAACTATAGAAAGATTTTAAGTGATTATAAGTCAAAGGATGACAAGTCAGATTTGGTCAAGAGAAACAAAAGCAAAACACATTCTAAGCTAAGTTTAACACTTTCAGCAACCATACAAACTTAGCTGATTCTCACCACAGGCTGAAGGTCTCCCCTTTGGTCAGCACTTCAGTTGCTTGGTGCTTGGTTTGTAGATGGAGGTGGAAAAGAGAGCATGGCAAATGCCTCCCTTTTTTCAAATGTTCCTTCTCTCCTCTGAGGCTTTGCCCGCCCACAGGGTCAAGTGACAGACAATGTTCTTGTATTGTGCCATCCATGTCCTGAGTCAGTGAACTAACCCCATCATGGCTCCAAGCTGGCCAAGGGAAGGGAGGTGACTCACTGGAGAGTACCATTAATTTTCTGTTGATGGCTAGGCCAGTCCTTTGTTCGTGGAAAGCTGATCTGGGTTTGTCCTATACACACCTTGACAAGGTGTGAACTGCCCCTGTGCTTCTGGAGAGTTTTGCCTGGATATGTTTTTAGCCATGAGGCCACATCTTTGGGAATATTACATAGTGAAGTCTCATACCCATACACGTGTGACACACTGTACCCCATGTACACCCTTATGGTATGATCTGTGTATCATTCATGTTCACCCTTACAGTGTAATTGTGTATTGTCTGATGCAAAGTATGCATTATTGTTATGGTAGCATGTTTCCTGCAATGTCATACATATGTACAGATATGGAACTCTGCTGTGTCATCTCCCCAAATGTGTGTCTCACATGGTTTGAATAGATCCAGATGAACACAAAGCTGTGTCTCCATGCCCCCAGAGACATGCATACAGGAACAATGGAGTGGCCTAAGCACCTGTGAGCACTTTGACTCACATGGAAGATATCATGCCCATTGTTGAACAGGGCTGATCACCTGACCCCAGGAGTAGTTGGGGAAACTTGTTAAAAGCTGAGGTGTCTTTGTCTCTTTGCTCTCCCCTGGAATCCATCTTCTAAGCTACACCAAAGGCTGAGAATCTACCCACAGGGAGGGGAGGCCTGGTTGCAAGAGGCATCACAACCAGCCTGTGTGGTAAACTGAATACAGACTGACATATTAATCTTAGGTTAAGATGTAAGTTATTTTTTAGTTAATTGTGATTAACTCCTTGATTTAATAATCTGGCTCAGATTCACTTAAAATCTTGCTGTAGTCAATAAACTTATTTGTTTTATCTAAAACACTGCATGTGGATTGAGTGTGTGCAGAGACCGCACTTAGAGTGGCAGAGCTGGTGCTCATCAATTTCTTTGATAAACTGATGGACAAGTGTAAATGAGCTTGCAGGGTGCAGCACTGAACCCTGCAAGATGGCAGTTCCCAGGGTTGCTTCTGGGACTGGGGGTGTTTGCTGGGGATCTATCTCATGAGTGGCTGACCAGAGCATTTCTTCACTAGGTGAGGAACTGATTACACACAGGAGGCTAGGCATGGGCCAACCCAGAAGTGGGTGGTTCACACAGCAAAGCGGGGTAAGTCAGGGCCCAGGAGTGAAGAATTGGGGTGACACAGCTACACACCAGTCCGGATTGCTGGGGGGGGAAAAGGGGGGAAACACCATAACATGACATTGCAACAAACACATTATTATAACAATAATGCTCAGTGCATCATGAGGGTTAGATAGAGTCTTGTGGGTGAAAGGGAATGGTTGTAAAATGAGGTGAGGAGCTTGTACATTTCACCAACTGCGGGGTTGGCAGAGTAAAGGCAGGTGTGTTAACCGGGCGTACTGAGCACTGCTAAAAAGTGTGCAGAGTTAAGGCTGCATGGGCACCCTTGACTGTGCATTTCCTGCTTTTCAGAAGTTTTGAGTTTTGCTCAACTCAACGTTCTGCAAGGGGACAGCACACCACCAAGCAACCTCTGCATTAATGTAGTTTTTGTTACTGAATTTGGTACATTTTTAACAGGAAAAAATATGTTGCTGGTAGAGGTTAGTAGTCATTTAGGCTATTGTACATATCATGTCCTGCAATATCCCTTTCTCCCCAGTCAGCAGGGCCCCACCAGACCTTATTCAGCACACTTCCCCTGCCATGCCTCTGACCCATTCATGGCACTCCCCCAGATCCCTTCCCCACTACTGTACCCAGGCCTCTGCACCACAAACAAGGAACTCATCTCCTAGAAGTCTTCAATCCCTGGTATGCAAATATTTCTATTGCCATTATTTCCCCTCCTCATATAACCCGACTTACATGCAGTACCTGGAGCAAATGACAACTACGTTACAGTGGAATGGTGTTCTTGGTCATGTTTCAGAATGGTTGGAGGTGGAATTTGCAGCAGAGCCAGCAAGAGAAATCACAGACAGGATTTCTGTGCCAAAATACTGACAGTTTTATGTATGAGAGAGAGATCCTCTCACCACTGTCCCATACATGTACCCCATCTCTGAGAAACAGTGAAGCATCAGAGCTTGTAATGTTTTTATGCCACAGAGTACACATTTTGCAGTCAGCCATGAACTCTTCAATTTTCCAATTAATTTTCTTCCAACACTTATTAATTGCTTTCATAGTGTCACGGTAGCAATAATTCAGTGGCTCAGCTAAATCAGAGAAAACTATCACAGTTCCTGGACACAAAGCCACTCTCATATGTTGTCTGAGGTGTACATCATGAATATAAGTAGGCTTGTCAGAATTAAATAACAAATTAAAAAAATTAGAATTTTGACAGATAATATCTATGTTTATTTTAAAGCAATTTTTCCTGAATGTTATCAATTTAAATGTTCATGGTTGCAGGAAATTATGGGGATGGTCAGAAAATAATTATTTAATAAAAAGAGATGTAGAAATTCACAAAGTTAAAGCTACTTGCTAAAACACAAAGCGTCAACATCACGTCAAAATATAAAAATTAAATATCCTTAAATCAAACTCTATTTAAAGTTCTCAAGCAGCGTTTTTCTTACTTTGCCTACCTGTACATTTTTTATTATTGATGGAATTTTTTTCTTCAGTTTGCATGTGCACAGGGAAATAGATGTTTACTAATATCTAATCCTTCTAAGCCTAACTATGAGTGAACAATGTGATGCAGTTGCAAAAAAGGCTAATATCGTTCCAGAGCATGTTAACAGGAGTGATGTATGTAAGACATGGAAGGTAACTGTCCCAATCTACTTGGCACTGGTGAGTCCTCAGCTGGAGTAGTGTAAAGGTGTGGTGAAGTAGTGTAACTTTAAAAAAAGATGTAGACAAACTTCTAATCTATTTAGATTGTTATCCACTTTCCTCTTTTCCCATTTATATATATATATATATATATATATATTTATTATTATTTTTAATTGTTGCTTCTTAACCAGAATGGGTTTTTAAGTAAAATTGTCCTCTTTCATCACTGTGGCTTTCTGGCTATCTAATAAACTCTTCTTAAACAACTCTCAATTTTATGTCTAAATTTTGCCTCTCAATCAATTTCACTCATAATATTCCTTGGGAAATTAGCATTTTGAAGTACCAAATGCTGGTTAGGGCTCTTCTCTGTTCATAATGAATGTAATCAGGTCCTGATCACTGGTCCTTTGGCAACCACCATCATTTCATCTTTATCTGTCATAATGAGGTCCAAAACAGAATTACTCCATGTTGGGTGCAATACCTTTCCAGATTACTGTACCCCTTTCAGAACTCTGATTTGTCTTGTGTACCCCCAAGTTACACCTCAGTTAAAAACTACTTGCTTACAAAATCAGACATAAAAATGCAAGTGTCACAGCATACTATTACGGAAAAATTGCTTACTTTCTCATTTTTACCATATAAAATAAATCAACTGGAATAGAAATACTGTACTTACATTTCAGTGTATAATACATAGAGCTGTATAAACAAGTTATTGTCTATATGAAATTTTAGTTTGTACTGACTTTGCTAGTGTTTTTTATGTAGCCTGTTGTAAAACTAGGCAAATAGCTAGATGAGTTGATGTACCCCACTCAAAGACCTCTGTGTATCCTCAGGGGTACATGTACCTCTGGCTGACAACCACTAAATTAGACCACTGGAATTGAATATATAGACTCCAAGATGAGGGACAACTACTGTTGGGCATCTTGGAGAAACTGCAATATTCAAACATTATGAACGCTTAAAAACTCAAACCAATTTTTTCCCCAAAGTAGGCAAAGGCACTAATCCTCAAGGACGATTGTGTTCAGACAAGTTTCAAGTGTCTAACCTCAGTCATATTTGTCTTGTCTAAATAGCTGACTAGATTTTTAATTTTTTTTTTTAATAGGAACAGTGCAGCTTAAAAAAAAAGTGAGTTTGCTCAAACTTGACAAATAGTTTAAGTGTCAAGCGGAGACCAAGCATGGACTATTTCAACCAAAAAAGTGAATATTTTGAAAAGGTATGTTCATAATGAAAATGAAGTGTATTAGAACTAAAACTGTTCTGCAATGTGAATTATAGTGCCATGAACAAAGACCTACTAAAATAAAATGTAAGATATTGGGTTTGAGTATGTGGTGCCCTAAGGCACCTTAAAGATTGCTACTCTGGAGCAAATGGGGTCATAAAGATGGTTGATACAGAAACCAGGAATATGCACGATGCAAAACAACTGTATCAGAAATACACCATCATTCTTGCACCTCTTGTTCTATAGGGCATGGCCAAGGAAACAGAAGACACTGCCAAAGTGCCACTGTATTCCAGCTACCTTGAGATGCTGAAATAGCCCCATGAGGCCATGGACAGCATGTTTAAGTTACAGCAGCTGTGAATATGCTCCAAATTATGTCAGGCAAACTGGTGACCAGTTTTTTTTAAAGATATGCTTTTAGTTCAAACAGGAACTATTTCAGGGAAATTCTATGGTCTGTGTTCTACAGGATGATCACAATGGTTCTCTCTGTCCTTGGAATCTATGAGATCAGAAGGGATTACTGTGATCATGCAGGAGGTGAAACTAGCTAATCTCAGTGACCACTGTTTGAACTAGAGCATATCTTTTGGAAAACATCTCATCTTAATTTAAAAATTGTCAGTGATTGAGAATCTACCATAACCCTGGGTAAATTGCTCCAGTGCTTAATTACCCGCACTGCCTTTATTTCCAGTCTGAATTTGTCTAGCTTCAATTTCCAGACACTGGATCTTGTTATACCTTTGTCTGCTAGACTGAAGAGCCCATTATCAAATATTTGTTCCCATGTAGATACTTACAGAATGTGATCAAGTCACCCCTTAACCTGTTCTTGGTAAGCTTGGTTGAGCTCCTGCACTCTCCAGCACTGGCAATTTTTCAATCAAGATTAGATGTTTTTTCTAAAAGATATGCTCTAGGAATTATATGAGGGAAATTCTATGATCTCTGGCAAACAGGAAGTCCAACAAGATGGTCAGAGGGGTCCCTTCTGAGGTTGGAATATATGAATCACTCTGAATCCTCTCCAATTTATCAACACCCATCTTGAACTGTGAATGCCTAAACTGGACACACGGATCACTAATTGAGAAACATTGCTGTAGGGGCTGCACCAGTACTAAATATAGAGGTAATATAATTTCCCCACTCCTACTCGATATTCCCATTTATGAAAAATCCAGTACATATGAAGTGGATAAAGATTGGCATTATAATCTGTACTGTATTGTGTGTATACGTGACAGGGGTCTGACATTTATGGAAAAATGTGAAATTGCCACTAAGGAGGTGTCAGATCAGAGAGTAAACAGAGCTCTCATGACCGCTTAAGAATAAGCAGCTCATTTCTTGGCAATATCGTGAAATCTAATCCTTATTTGATGGGATATCCACAATGTGATTCTCCTTTTTATTCCAAATTTTTGGCAAACAATTAGCCCCTTCTATGGAAAAGCCAAGCCTGCTGTCTGCAAACAAGTTCATGAAATATGCTGTTTCACAGACTGAAGGGCTGTACTTTACATATTCAAGTCAGTTGTAGGACAAAAAGATTCATTCCATTTCACAAGCATGCATCACAATAAGTTTCTTTAAGACACTTGAACAAAAGAGATACTGCATATCAGTCTTCTGGAAAAGGATTATTTTGATTATCTGTGAATAGCCTATCAGGTATTCCACAGCCTTATTCCTCTATTTTCAATGAGAGCTTTCAGAGTGAATTTATCCACATGAATTTTGTTATCTCACCTAGAAAGAGATGCCACTTTGATGATGGTTATCAAAATGAGAAAAGACCATCACATAAAAGAACTGTTTTATATCTGAGGCCAGTGAAGGTAAACACAATAAATAACTGGGCTTCTTTATGCTGTGTATACTTAATACCTTGTATTAAAGCCTTGTTCAAAGAAAACAGAAGGGACAAACTAACCCTTTTATGTTAATAAGTAGATGAGCATATAGCCCTCATCCTCCTACGCTCATGCAAATACCACTAGAATAAAGTTTGCTTGGTTCTTTATACATACTACAATTTTTCAAACATAGAAATATGCTATAGTGTAAATTTCTTGTGATTTCAGGCTTGTATCATATGTAAATGTGAGCCATCCCCAGGAACTGTGCAAATGAATCAAATATAGACTTTATGTTTTATTGTATAAGTGAGATAGAGGTAGATATAGATTCTTCTTTTACTGTTATGATAATGGTATAGTACCATTTAGTCGGCATAAGTGGACTCTATCTTGTTACTTTCTTGAAGTAAACTCTTTCCTGAAACTTGTACCACTGAACCTAAAAATATCTCGATAAATTCTCTTTGTGTGTATGAATGAAGAATGTATGTACAGAGCATAAAAAGGCACCAACCTAAACTGCTCTCACAACAGAAAGGGGAGTGAAGATGACCGACTGCCATCCTGACCTGAAGGCTGAAGAATGCATATCAATAACTCTAAAGTGCAGATAAACGACCTTGAAGTACAGAAGGATCCACCCTGGAAACGGACAAAGTACAGAAATAAGAGAATAGTCATGCTTGCAATTAGCTGGTGATTAACAACCAGACTGAACCTGGAGACAGCATGACACAGCAAGACCCATAGACTTACATGAGAACCAGTGATTATAAAAGATGGGGTGAGAACATGGAAACTTCGGGTTCGTTCTGCAATCACCACCACCTTGGAGCATCGGATTCGCGACCGACAGAGGCAGCGTATTGCCTTGTTCCCCTGAATAAGATCCTGATGGTCTTTTCTTTTATAAGTATAACATAAAGACTGGCCACCTCTCCAATACTACAGTTCTGTTATTCCAGAGCATTGTTTTAGTGTTTTATTTGTTTGCTGCTGCTGAGGATTCTTTATTTGGTCTTATCACTTAAATTAGGAGTTTTTATGACTCACAAAGCTCTGCCTTGTAAGAAAAAACAAGAATTCTGGGTTGAAGAGGTTTAGTTAAGAAGATTACTCACCCTGTGCAGTAACTGAGGTTCTTCGAGATGGGGGTCTCTGGGGTGCTCCACTTCAGGTGAATATGTGTCCCTGCGTCTTTGACTGGAGAATTTCAGCAGCAGTGCTCATCTGTGTCGCACATGCGTTCTCTCCGTCTCATGCCGTTGTCGATGCCTATCTAGTGCCATGCAATCAGGCTCCCCTCAGTTCCTTCTCTATGGCAGAGTCCGTAGATTGAACTCCGAAGTGGAGGGAGGAAAGTGGATAGCTGACCACTCAGCAGGACACCCTCTTAAAGAACCTCAGTTACTGAACAGAGTGAGTAACCTCCTCCTCCTTCTTCAGGTGACTGTTGAGCAGTGCCTCTCAGTGGACAGAAGGGGCTTCAGAGATACATGGGTAACAGATGAAAATACAGTAAGTCCTAATGATGCGTCCGATCTTGAGCCTGATCTATCACGTAGTGTTCTTTGAACGTGTATGCGGATGCCCAGGTGGATGCTTTGCTTATGTCCATGATCGGTATGTTGTTTAGAAAGGCTAATGAGGTTGATAAGGATCTGGTGGAGTGGGTTTCGATACCCACTGGGAGTTATAAATCCTTCTGTTGGTAACAAAGGTGAATACACCAAGAAATCCATTTAGATAGTCCCTGTTTGGCAATACCGGAATCTTTAGATCGTTCCAAAGTCAAAATAAAAAGCATCAGTGACTTTCTGAAGGGCTTAGTCCTTTCAAAGTAGAATGCTAATGCGCGTCTGACATCCACAGTGTGTAGTATTGAGACCCGTTTGCTCCCATGAGGTTTAGGGAAGAACGAGGGAAGTTGGATTGGTTGCCTCAAGTGGTAAGAAGAAGGTATTTGGGTAAAAATTTAGGATGAGGTCTTAAGGTGATCTTGTCTCTGAAAAAAATGGTATATGATGGGTGTGCCATGAAGGCTCCTAGCACTCCCACTCGTTGGGCAGATGTGATAACAAGTAAGATGTGCCAAAGAGCATGTTGTTAATGGTTTGAATGGTGCCACAGTATGGCAGCATAGTATCAAGTTCAAATCCCAAGGTGGAGTAGGTATTTGTATTTCAGGGTAGGCGTTTCTGATACCCGTTTTGGTAATAGGATGAGCAAATACAGATATCCCGTCCACCTTGTGGTGAAAAGTGGTAATAGCCACGGGGTGTACTCTGTGCTAAGCGATAGGCTAGATTTCTTAAATTCCAGTATGTATTCTAATATCTTTGGTAAAGGGGTGGTAGCAAGCAATCGTCCAAATAGGGAAAGATTATCCCTCCCTGCTTAAAGAGATGTGCCACCAGTACCACAAGAATTTTGGAAAATACCCACGGTGCTGTCAAAAGGCTGAAAGGTAGAACTTTGTATTGATAATGTTCTGTCCCCAGAGTAAATCTGAGGAACCTCATATGTGTCGGATGTATGGTTACATGAAAAGAGAAGTCTTGGAGGTTGAGAGACAAAAACCAGTCCCCTTGTTCCAGTCTTGTATTACTGTTGCTAATGTGACAATCCCGAATCATTAGACCCTTATGAATTTGTTGAGTTTTCTGAGGTGTAGAATAGGTCTCCATCCTCCATTCTTTTTCAGGATTAAGAAATAGTGGGAATAAAAGCCCTTTCCCCTCTGTGTTGTGATGTACCAGTTCCATGGCGCACAGATGTAGGAGGTGGTTTATTTTTTGCTGTAGATGTTCGTGAGAGGGGTCCCTGAAGAGGGATGGGGAGGGAAGGTGGGTAGGAGAGGGAGAGGTGAAGGGTACTGAATACCTGTGTGGATTATTTCTAGAACCCATTTGTCCGTGGTGATGGATTTCCACACTGAACAGAAAGGGGTCAAACGGTGTCCAAAACAGAGGGATGGTCAGTGATGGTGACTGCACTGAGGAATAGGGGAGGTCTCTTGGGCCCTCAACCAAATCCTCAAAATTGTTGTTTTGCAAAGGATTATTGGGACACTGATGATTGAGCCAGAGGTAGTTGATGTCTGGGAGGTCTCTGTGATTTTGTGTGTCCTATTGCCTCTCTTGAAGGGCCTTGTACGCTGGGAGGAATAGTATTTACCCTGTTTTTTTCCTTGATGCAGGTGTGTATATCCCCAAGGTACAAAAGATTGCCCAAAAGTCCTTCAGGTACAGGGGGGCTCATCCGTCTTTGTTGCAGACAACTTCTGGCCATCAAAAGGGAGGTCCTCCACAGTGGACTGTACCTCCCTTGAGAAGCCGGGCAGGTGAAGCCATGAAGCTCAGCACATTACTATGATAATGGCTGTGCAGGGTGCCACCATGTCTGTCACATCTAAAGACACCTGTACGGCAGTTCTGCCTAGGAGATGGCCCTAAGAGATAATGGCTTTACATTGGTCTCTTTTGTCCTCTGGTATGTAGTCAATAAAGTCTGTGAGTTTGGATAATTTGTGTGGTCGTATTTCACCATCAGTGCGGTGTAATTGGCAACCCGAAATTGAAAAGTGGCTGATCAATAGGCCTTACAGCTGAAAAGGTATAACCGTTTCCATTCTTTGTCATATGGGATGGATCTGGATTGCTGTTGTCTGCATCGTTGATTGATGGCGTCAATCACTAAAGAGTTTGGTGTGAGGTGAAAAAATAAAAAGTCTATCCTCTTTGCAGGATCATAATATTTTTTATCCATTCTCTTGCAAGTGGGCAATATTGTTGTTGGGGTTTGCCATATGTTTTTAGCCAGCTCCATAAGTGCTTCATTTATCAGAAGCACAATTTTTGACAAAGATGAAGTTTGGAGAATGTCCAGTAATTTATGTTGGGACTCTGGGACCTCCTTTAGAGGATCACTAGGGAACTGGCAATTCTTTTAAAGAGCTGCTGGAAATGCTTCATCGGCAGCTGTGGGTGGTGGAAGTATTATGGTCTCGTCTGGGGAAGAGAAAAAATGCTGGCTGCTGGTGTAGTTTCCTGTTCCAGGGTCTCCTCCTGAGCCCCAAAGTTTTCCTCAGTGGGTTCTGATGGTGTAGCCACTGAAGGTGATGTGGAAGATCTAATCCTCTCCCTGTAGAAGCTCAAGAACCTGTGATATTGTCTCCTGTATGCCCCCGCAGGAGTCCCTGTAGGGCCACTGCGTGGGGAATGGCATAGGCGGTGGCATCCATGGGTTCTGGCCATACCCAGTCTGGGTGTCAGTCCTATGGTGAGATTTAGATTGTATAGGTGGGCCTAATGTTGAAGTAGTTTAGATGGGAGGAGTGGTGTGATAAAAAAGTGCCTTCCTCATCATCTTCGCTGGAAAATGGAGGGGCCAAAGGAGAGGTAGCCTGACACGGCACTGTGCGTACTGAAGATACGTTGGTACCGGAGAGTGATGATTCCGGCATCGCCGAGACAAGTAAGTCTTTTTGGTGCAGGAAATGGTGTGGTGCTGATGGTTTCAGTGCCAAGGTGGTTGATGCAGATGATGCTGTTGTGATTGCAGGTGTTGGTGCTGATATGTGAACACTCTGTGCTATGGGAGCTTGACGGTGGTGCCATAGTCTGTGGAGAATGCATCAGTGCTGCATCTTTAGGTGGCTCCATCAGTGCCGTGATGGAGGATGTAGGCTTCTGTTTGCCTCTCAACTCTGAGCCTGTCCACTCGGGGTCACTTGCTTCCACAGTATGCGCAGTACCAGAGGATCCCAGTGCCTTGTATGTACTCAGCCACGGTGTGGTTGGTACCGAGGGTGTAGAATGAGTTGGAGACTGTTTCTTTTTCGGTGGTTCTTTAAGAGGGAGGTTGATGCTCTTTTCCTCACTACCTTTTTGGAGGAGGGTGAAAGTTGTCTTTCAGAAGGGGTCGTTGGAGACTGTTGTCCAGAGGAGGTCTGCTGTCTGGGATCTGATGCCGGGCACAGAGACTTCTCCATCAGCATAAGTTTAAAATGTAGGTCTCTGTCCTTCCTGGCACGAGTCTTCAAGTTGCTGCAGAGACAGCACTTTTGTGGGATGTGTGTCTCACGTAGGTATCGGACACACTGAGAGTGTCCATCTGAGACCGCCTCCTGGCAGGGAAGGCAGTGCTTGAAGCACAGTGAACCGAGCCTGGCTCGAACTGTAGCAGTTCAGCCCTAAGGTGAACACAAACTATTCTCAGGGGTATTCAAACATGAGGGAGGGAGGGAACAAAAGAAAGAAAGGGATAATTGAGTCTAAATAGAGTAGGGCTCAACAAACCTCGGGTTCCAGGTCGCCATGGCGCCTAGAAATTTAATTCTAGCGGCCTAGTATTTCTCCAGGGGGAACAGTTGCCACTCTCCGGCCAGGGCACCACTGTGTCCATGTGGCAGGGCCGGGAGCAGGGAGTGCTACAGCTGCCGCGCTCCAGCCAGGGCGCTCCGCTGCTGGGCCCACGTTGTCTGGCTCCTTAATTTTTGGGCTGGCTCCTAGCTCCAAAGCAAATTTGTCGAGCCCTGAACTATTGTAATAAAAGACCATTCTAATCCTAAAGATAAGTATTAATTTTAATATTGCTGGCAGCTCTGTCCCAGGCCAAGGACAGTTGAGAAGCAACAGAGGAGGGTCTGGCCGCGCGGCTAAAGATAGGCACCAATAATGGAACAAGACGAGGAGAGCACATGAGCGACCTAGATAAGCACTGCTGCTGAAATTCTCTGATCAAAGGTGCAGATGTACATTCACCTGAAGTGAAGCACCCATAGGGACATTCCTCGAAGAAGATTAAGCAGTTCTTTATCTCTCTGGACAAGTTTTGTACCACACAAGCTAGACCTGATTTATGAGTCTGGAAATTCCACATGAAGCTTTAAATTAAAAAGCCAGTAATTCTGGAAATGTATATTCTGAGAGAATATCTATCTGTAATTTGACAATATCCTTAAAACATATTTATATTCAAAGAGGATTACAAAACTGTATTTAATGAAATTCTTAAAGTTCTAAAGGAAATATCTGGCAAACAATTTTCAAGCAATTCAGAGCAGTCTATGCCAAATAATCAAGGAAGGAATTTGTCAAAATGCAGAGGGAGAGGATTAAAGTTACATGTATTCCATTTTCTAGCCAAAAGCTTTTGAGGTTAAAACGCAGAATCCAGGTTCAGTCAGACAGAAAGAGTCCTCTCACATGACCTAAGGGATGAAAATCATGACAAACAGGTTTCCCAAAAGAGAGCTGATGACACAATGAGAAAATGGATTTGAACAGCTTTCTATTATTTGTCCTACATTAGGGAGCACAGCCAGCAGACTCTTAATAGTTAAGGTTGTAACCCAGTTCCTATTATAAACCCTCTATTTTTCACTCCCCTCTAAAATCTGCAAATAAAGACTTATGGGGTTGAAAATCAGTACAGTGCTTCTGGAGCAAATGTAGAATTTTTCTATCATGTTTCATGCAAATTGAATGGGGGCTTCCTGAACTATAGATCTCCCATAACCGATTGGCATTCTGTTTGCAAGCTCTTATACCTTTTTGTGCTCACTTTTAATTCAAAAAATATACGTGGTACAAGCAAACACACAGCAGTGAACTCCTCTGGGTCTGCACAATGCCCTTCGTTGGTTTCAGAAGCATCCAAACACAGAAAATAAGAGATTTCGGGTTCTTTTCTGAACATCAGCTCTAATTAGCCATTTTCAGATTGCTGCAATGCTATTGAGGGTTATCACTGCCTGCTAATGATCCACATAAAGTTCACCAGCCAGAGAAACTGCAATCAAGAGCAGAGCTAATACTGCATCCCTTGAGATTGCTTTAGGGAGAGGTCCTCATCCATAGCGGACATGGGCAAAATGGAACTACCACCATTGCTTTCAATATCAATATACCCTTCGGTCTATGTAAAGGAGCACTGGACTCAGAGCCAGCAGACCATGGGGGCAGATTCATTTGACCTGATTAGGCCTCCATAGATTTACACCCATTGAGAATCTAGCCCCATGAACACACTATTACTTATAATTCTATGCAGTTTACAAGCTTCCTTCTTGAGGAAGGCTTACCGCTACTTTAGGGAGCAGCAAAGAGTCTCCTATCTCACAAATGGATAAAAGAGGTTGGGACCAGGTCACTCTTATGTACTTGAATAAATCTCTAATATGGCAGGTTACAATCTCATCCATGTAGCCACATTGTCTCTCTAGAATAATGGACAAATCTATTTGCTTTGTTATGCTGTCTGCAAAATATAATTATTCCTGCATAACCCACCCTCACAAAGCACTTTGAAGCCAAGAGCTGTAAGTAATGGCAAAGTAGCATTAAAAAAATAAATATCACCCAGGAGTCCTAATTCTCACTCTCCTGCTCTGCCCATTCTCCCTTCCAAGCACTATGTAGAAGAACCCAGCATTCTGTGGCTGCCTAGCAAATAGTTGAAACTGAAGTTTTGTGTATTCCATCAGGAAGAGCTCTGCAGGAAGAGAAAGGATGGTTTTACAGTTAAGTCACTGATTGAAATCCAGGAGACCTAGGTTCTATACTTGGCTCTACTATAGATTTCCTATTTCATGCTGGGCAATTCAATTAAAATCAGAGGTTATCACTAATTGTGTGTTCTTTATTTTCCGGGTGCCCGAACTTCACACACCAAGGGTTTGATTTTCAGACGCGCTGAGGATTCACAACAGCAACTGAGAGCTATGGGAGCTATGGGTGCACACCTCTGAAAAATCAGGCTGTAGGTGTGTCAAGTTAGGCCTCCAGTTACTGAGGGACCCTAATTAATGGACACTTTTGAATATTTTGTTCATAAACCTGTCCCTAACTCAGTTCTCCCTGTGTAAAATGGAAATAATATCTCCTTCCCTCACAGGGATGTGGACATAATTTCATTAATGTTTATGAGGAACCTTGTGGATGAACACCACAGAAAAGCCCAAGAATAAAGGGTTTGGACTGTGCGCAGTAAATAAGGCATAAAGCCACACACTGTATTAATAAAAAAGAAATATTAAACCATGTAAGCATATGAGCACTGGCAGCTGAGGTACTTGCATTACCCACCTTATGCAGTCAACGAAACAGAGGTCCTTGTGGAAGTAATAGTCTGTGATCATGTAAGTAAAGGTTATATCACAGTGCATATGCAGAAGAGTACAGAATTAACACTGCATGGGCTATATAATTGAATGGTCATTATTCCTGACAAAAAAGATACCACAAGCTTAAAATATAAGAAATTTTAAATACAAAAACTTGGTTAAATGTGGAGTTAAGTGTCCTTAGCTACTCATGCTGAACATGAGATTTTAATTCCTCAAATTCAAACCTTGGAAAAACAGGAAATGCAGAATTAAGGTTCTCCCACGTAATCCATTAAAAGAAAATTAGAGTTACAATAAAAAAACCCCACAATACCAGAAAACAGGAAATATAGAATTAAGGTGACATCCCACACAGTACAACCACAAAATTTAACTCTCCTTGTATGTAGATACCAAGAGAAATTAAGACATTACTACACTTTACCTGCGTCTAACAAAAAACTATCACTTTCTCTATGCTCACCACTGCTCCAAATCAGGACTCCCATTCATGCATTCCAACAGAATCCTCAACGGCGCCCATATAACAATACTGACCCAGTGAGCAATTTCTACTGGCTGACAGAAATCACACTGGACACACTGAGCCTCTCCTAATTGCTTACTGTTTCACAATCACAATCAAAGAGTCTAATCATGCATTACAGCACATCTTTACATTACTATCCTATAATTCATGCATGTGACCAAAGGCGAATATTCTCCACTCCCAAAAGAATGATGCAACAAGCTGTTGTCTTCCAAACAGGGGGCAAAGTGCTTGTGTTGTGTGGGCAATATCACCTTAACTCTGAAATTACCAGTGTTGGTACAGTTGTGGAGGGAGAGGGGTTGTGGAGAGGACAACTGTTTAAAAGTATTTGTACTAAAGCTGTTGCAGAGGATTATGGAAAGGAACCTTAACTCCACACTTCCGAACTTTATGATGTTTGATTCTGGAGAACTGAACTCTCCCTTTTCGGAAGGGAATGAGAAACACAAGACACCACTGTGTATTTGTAATTTTAACTCTGTGTTAAAATTCCTTGCACTTGAATTTAACAACAGTCATTCTATTAAGACTGGTAGAATACTCTGTATTCTAAACTGCAGCATTTTGAAAAACCCCACAGGGCTGAAAGCATCTAGCTCTAAACTGGTTCCTGAAAATGAAGCTTTTATTATGGCTGATTCTACTGCAGTGATGTATTCAGGTTAAGAAGTTGGGTTGCTTGGTGGGTGGTGTGACACATATTGCAGTTGCATGGAGTATCTTTTGGGTTATGGTAATGTATTAAATTGTGGACAAGGTACTGTAGGCAAAGGCAGAGGGATTGTTACCACAGCTCTTCCAGGAACTGAAAACAGTGGGGGTTGAGTAAGGCTTCTTGTTGAAACTAAACACCTCTAGAGAGGTATCTCCCCCTGGTGAGGCTTGTATATACTGGATCAAAAATGGGTTTTCTAGAGATTAGGAAACAAAACAAGGGCTTTTGGTATAAAAGGATATGCTTGAACTGAATTGTGGTTTTCCTTTTGATTCAAAAACTGACAGGGTCTTGGGACTTAGGGGGATTTCAACCCTTGCTGATGGGTTGGAAGGACTAACACCTACCAAAGCCCTATCTTGGAGTTGGGAGTGATCTCTGGTAAGCTTTTAGTAGGCATGTAGGAACTTTTATTGTTTGTGTGTTTTCTCTGGGATGCCTTCATCTTAAGAATAAATGTACCGCTGAAAGAGTTGTGTGGTAACTTGTAACTGCTGGTTATACACCTTACACAGGTGTATTAGGGAAAACAATGGACAGGTACTGGCCCTTATGAAAATTGATTTGCTGAGGATATCACTGTGTAAAGGAGTGGGACGTGGGTCCCCACCCAGAGAGAGATGACAGCTGGCAACTTTAGACCAGGGAGGGCACTCATGGAGAGGGCCCTGGAGCAGGGGGTTACAGATATAATTACACCAAAACTGTGACAGGTGGCTCCCCTGTTCTGTCAGTTAACCCAGCAGGATATGTACAATCTACTGATTTTACCTGGCAAAAAGAGTGAAGTCACAGAGAAAAATCAGTGAACCTATAAGAAAGAGTTTATAGACTACACAGTTAATGGGGCAGAGGTCCTTGTGAAAGGCCAAATTAATTTAGCATCTCCTGAAGGGGGATACCTGGATCTCACTGAAATAACTACTACTGTATTATGTCTAGATAGAGTAATATATGCACTCCCTGCCTGGAAGCAAGAAGGCTATTGTCACTGCTGCACACACGACAGTGACACTAGCCCAAAAGAAAGTATACACAATTAGTGTATTATAAATCAGCTCAATTTTATAACAGTCTAGAGCAGACAGGAGGCTCCTGAGCAGCCCCCTCATCTGGGTAAAATCTGGGTGTCTGACCTAGCTCTGCAGTGAAACAATTAAAAGGAACGCATGTAACACCACTTTTTGAAACTTAAGGCTCTGCTGACCACATCTCCTCTGCTCAATTTCCTGGTCACCCACCTACTTTTTATGTCTACCACTTTCCCATGCCCGAGTTTCCTGAAATACTCCCTTACCCCACTTTCTTTCTCTCACTAACAACCTGTCCCCTCCCCACTCATGCTCTCCATACATTCTCCCTCTCAGGTTCTATCGCATGAAAAACAGGAGGAGCCAGAAGCAAACATCCTGGAAGCAATGATAGAGGGCAGCAATCTTGACTAAAGTTAAACGTTTACAAGGCAGTTGCTCCTGAAATTAAAAAGTACTTTAAACAAAATCTGGAATCACAAGATTGGTGATAATCACAAGAGCTAGCAATTTTGCATCTACGGCCACATGAGAAGAGGGCAGGGCTAGTTAGTCTGTTTGGGGAGGGGAAGGAGCTTGCTACAACAAAGGCCAGAATTTTTCTCCATGGGCAGAGGTAAGACTTGCAATGTAACAGGCACAGCAGAACTTGTCTCCAGGATGAGGGTACAGAGCTCGCAATATAACAGACAGGGGGATGGGGGATTGTGCCCAGGGAGGCTTGCCATGTAACAGGATGGAGACTCTCCCCACCCTGTGAGGAGGAGGGGTTTGCTATGTAACAGAGAGAGGGCGGGGCTCATCTCCATGGGGCCAAAGTTCATTATGTAACAGGTAGGGGAAGTGGATGTCTCACCACACGGAGAAAAGCTTTCCAGGTGATGGGAGCGTGGTGAGGGAAGGCACCTACAACATGCAGAACCCAGGGAAGAAGATGGCCCTGCTGCTATCCTGCCTCCTCCTGCTTCTTATTCCACATGTGCTTGCTCAGCACCCTGGAGTCGTCAGAGTCATTCCAGAGAAAGGAGGGGATTACTGCTTCCTCTTCCCTTCTCACTGGGTGCAATCATTGCAGGACAAGAGTGGCAACAGCAAATGGCTCCAGCCATATCAGAACCTAACTTCCTCAGCCTTGTGTTGTCTTCCTTCCTTCTTTGGCGAGGATGACTGTGATGGCGGGGGACTCAGCACTAGAATCGCCTCAGTGAGGGAGGGTAACTGCAACTTCTTTGAGAACGCCAGACTCCAGAGAATAAATGGAACCCACGTGCTATTAATCCTTGGTGGAGATGCTCCAATATTCTTCACAGGAGGCAATGGATTGGGTCACAACCGGGGTCACTGTGAGGAGATCATTATTCCTGTAAATCTGCTCAGTGACATAGACATAATCTATTTATTCTTCAAAAACCTAGGCAGGCTCTTGGGATACAATATGGTGATCATGTTCATCATAGCAGTAGGCACAGTCACCACTGGAGGCTATTGGGCAGGAAACATAGAGAAGAAAAGGCAGCAATACATGAAATGCAGATGCAAAAATGCAGAAGATTTTGATGATGTAACAATTGATCCTGATGTCCCCTTCATCTGTGCAAGTATAGTAATGTCCTCCTTCATACTGCTTGCTCTCTACTACTTCTATGATCACTTTGTGAATATGATTATAGGATTTTTCAGTCTGTATGCATCGCTTGCGCTTTACAGTTGTTTGTCTGCCTCTGTGAACAAACTCCCATTCGGAGAACAGAAACTCCATTTACCATATATTCACAGTGGTCCACAGGTCAGGAAATTGTTCCTGGCAGGATTTTCTGTCTCTATCACTGTCACGTGGGTGATCTTCAGAAATGAGGATCAGTGGGCCTGGGTCCTGCAAGACTTTCTAGGAATCTCTATCTGCCTTTATGTTCTAAAAACAGTACGTATGCCTACCCTGAAGAACTGCTGTTTGTTTTTAGTTGCTCTTTTGGTCTATGATGTCTTTTTTGTATTTATCACTCCTTTTCTAACCAAGTCTGGGGAGAGCATAATGGAAGTGGCAGCTCTCGGCCCATCTGACTCTATCCGTCATGAAAAGATCCCCTTTCTGTTGAAGGTTCCAATATTATCCTCTGCATCAGCCTTTGATGACAACCCCTTTACTATCCTTGGCCTTGGTGACATTGTAATTCCTGGTTTCCTGATAGCCTACTGCCACAGATTTGATGTTCAGATGCACTCCTCCAGAGTCTATTTTGTAGCTTCTACTGTAGCTTATAGCTATGGCCTTCTGGTGACCTTTGTAGTTTCAGCATTAATGCAAACTGGTCAGCCTGCTCTCCTCTACTTGGTGCCCTGTATTCTTACCATGAGCTTGGCTGTTGCTCTTTTGCGCAAAGAACTCACAATTTTTTGGACAGGCAGTGGTTTTACAAAGGACCTATCTCGTTCTTCCTCGGGGATGGCTATCAGCTCTCCAGATACACAAGTGTGTCAACAAGAAAGGGAAGAAAAAATGATCAATTTCACATTCAATGAAGAACAGCTAGATAGCTCCATTGTAGTGACAGAAAAATTGACTGATCTCAACATACACGTTGAACAGAACTCAGACTCCATGCTATGTAAAGAAGAATCAATCAATCAAGATGATGGTGAGCATGAGAGAGAGATTCTCAAAGCAGAGAAGAATGAGTCAGACTCTATGATAGAGGAAAAAGCTCCACAAATATACCCAGAAAATCTCAACATGTAAATGATGCTGGTTTTGCAATCATTAAAGAGTCTCCCTGGAAAATGGATAAAAAATGCAAGAACGTTCAATCTCAGTGTGGTAATAAACCTATAACATGTAAATCATCTTTTCAAGATGTAGTGCTTTAATGTGCTCTGATATGTGCATGTGACTATTTTGACTAAACATAGTACCATTTTGTTGCTGTTACGCCAGGAAGGTACAAAAGATTTTTTCAAGTCATTTTATTAAATATTTTATTTTAAAAAGAAAAGGATAATCACAAAGAACAATAACCACTTTTTAAACAACTAATTCTAGGCAATAATGGTCAACATAAATGAACACAATGAACTAAAGCACTCATCGTACCATATAATTGATATATAACAATTGAAACAGGAATTATAATTAATGAAATAATAGAAACACAAGTATCAAGTAAACCCAAAAGGAAACTGTGCTACCCAGGATAACACAAAAGAGCTTAGGATACAATGTGAAAGAGTTTGCATAAGTTGCAGAAGCTTTCATACTGCCATGAAGGAACCAGATCTTTGTTTTTCCATGTCAGAGTTCACTATTCAGAACCCAGACTCATCTCACCCCCTCCAAATTTTACCTGATCCATTTTAGTAAACTAGAAGTCCAAACTTTCAGGGAAGGTTCAGCTGAATATTTTATTTATATTTAGTCATTTCATTTATGACTATCACCATAGTAACTGTGCCTCACAAACATTAATGAAAATATGCCCTACCACAGATTATGGGCTTCATGAATAATCAATCAATGGATGAAGTTCTGTACCCTACATTATGGAGGTCAAACTATATGGTCATAGTGGCCATAATCTATGAATCTATCATAATCTATGAAAAATCCACATTAATTCCATTTTATAGGGGGGGGGGAATAAAGGCTTTGAATAATTTCCCCAATATCATACAGGGAATCTCTTCATAGATGGGAAGAGAATCCAGTTGTCCTTACTCCCAGTTTCTGTGCCTTAACCATAAAATCATCCATCCTCACTACTAAAAATTTTAAATGTTAACATTTTGTCAATTTTATCAAAATATAATTTTATGCCTAGTTAAAGGGTATAGGAAAACAGGCATCTCATTGCTTTGGGAAGACAGAACGTCTGCCACTTAGCATAGCAAAGATGAGAATGCTTCCCAGGAGCGAGTTACGGCTCCCTATTCTCTGCCCAGCCTCTATTCTTTCTATGTTCTCCCCAGTTGATACTAATTTTTCCTCTTATAAGCAATTAGCAGCATATTTTCTAAGAACTGATACACCATGGAGACTGCCATTATATGTCTATACTCAGAAAACATATCTTGTATGAAAGTGTGTTAGCTAACATATTTTAAGTGACACTGTGTTTAACAGCTTAGCACTCAGCATAGACAGAAATAAGCTAGGTTTAAAAATGTGGGTTGACCCCTACACTGGGTTAAACACAACCAGCTAACACCTCTTTAAATAAAACAACTGTCTTTGTCCATATTAAGACAAAAATCTTACTAATTAAAGCATATTAGAAAACATGTTAATACATTTTCTAACATGACACATTTTCCCACTGTAGATTAGGCCTCAGAGGCGGTTGAACTGCCACCACCAATACTTTGTTTCACGAATAAACAAACATCTTCATCCTCCAGGGCTGTCAGTGCAGCATCTTTCACCAACGATAAATTTAATGTTTTAAAAACAAAGAACCAGAACAGTCAGCAGACAGCTATAATTTTCAGCCACTGGTCGTCATTTTGTGTGAAAAGATCATTTTACCTTTAACAGGAAGGTGAAAGGCCAATATGGCCACTAAGTTCACTTTGATTGATGAGAAGGCCAACCCTTCGTGCTTCAAATAAAGAAAGTGGTCTAGGATCATCCCAGTAGGTAAAGCGTTTCCACTTGGCCAGGTAAGACATTCTGATAGATGGTTCTCTAGTCTCCAGTTGAATCTGCAGGACTTGGGCTGAACAGGTCTGTTCTTCTTGGCTTAGCCATTGAGCATCCATGTAGTCAGATATAGGGAGGTCAGGTCTGGGTGAAGCAGATGACCATGATCCTGGGAGAGAAGATCCAGTCGCAACAGAAGTGTCCATGGGCAAATCACTGATAATTTGAGTAACATCCCGAACCAAAGTTGTTGCAGCCACATAAGCGCCACCAGGATGACCTGCGCCCTGTCTCTTTTCACCTTCATGGGTACCTTGTGGATCAATGGTATTGGCAGGAAGGTATACATGAGATCTCCTGACCAAGTCAGGAAGAAAGAGTCAGTCAGTGAGCCATTGTCGAGCCCCTGCCAGGAGCAAAACAGCCTGCATTTTCTGTTCTCTCTCGTGGCAAAGAAATCCACTCGGGGATTGCCCCACCTCTGGAAAATACAACTGGTCACTTCCGGGTATAGGGACCACTCGTGGTGAGAGCAAAAGGATGTCATTAGGCAATCTGCTAATATGTTTCTGGCCCCCGGGAGATGTACCACCTCCAGGTGGATGCTGTGACTGACACAGAAGTCCCAGAGACATAAGGCTTCCTGATACAGGGCCAGGGACCGGGCACCCCCATCTGTTGATGTAGTACATTGAGGCTGTGTTGTCTGGGAGTACCTGAACCACCTTGTTGTAGATCTGGGACAGGAACACCACGCAAGCTAGGCGGATTGCCCTGAGCTCTCTGAAGCTGATAGGTAACACTAGCTCTTCTGTGGTCCAGATGCCCTGGGTCTGGAGGAATCCAAGGTGGGTTTCCCACCCTAGATTCGATGCATCTGAGACCAATGATAATGTCGATTGGGGGGCCTCCACCATGACAGGGAGATAAGTATTCATGAAGGGACCATAAGTAACGTGTCCAGGTGATGCCTTGCTTTGGAATACATGGATGCCAGCCACATTTGGAGAGGTCTGAGGTGTAGTCTGGAGTGCTGTACATGTTACCCAGAAGGCTGAGGCATACCCTCGACACAGTGAGCGGGTGGGCTGATTTCGGGCTATAAACTCTGACATTGCTAGGAACCTTTCTTCCAGTAGGAGCACTCTGGCCCGTGTAGAGTCCAGGACTGCTCCAATGAACTCTATCTTTTGAACTGGAACAAGTGTTAACTTTTGTTCGTTTATTAACAGGCCCAGAGCTTGGCAGGACAATCTCAATGTTGCCTTGGACTTGCATCCTCAATGGCCCCTTATGAGTCAATCGTCCAGGCAAGGGAAGACCTGCACACCTCTGCACCTGAGATGGGCTGCCACCACCACCATACATTTGGTGAACATGCGCGGTGTGGTTGAAAGGCTGAAGGAGAGAGCACTGTGAACTGATAATGGTTAGCTACCATGTACCTCAGGAACCTCCTGTGTCCCAGGAAGATAGAGATGTGAAAAGAGGCATCTTTTAAGTTGAGGGTGGTGTACTAGTTGCCTGGATCCAATGAGGGAATAAATGGTGGCTAAAGAGACCATACAAAATTTCAGCTGTTGAGGCCCAGGATAGGTCTAAACCTTCCTTTCGCCTTCAGAATTAGAAAGTAACGGGAGTAAAAACCTCTTCCACATAGTTCTCGAGGTACCTCTTTCACCTCACCCACTTTTCAGATTGTGTGCACATCCTGGATGAGAAGTTGCTCATGAGAGGGGTCTCTGAAGAGGGACAGGGAAGGCGGCCAGGAGGGTAGGATCGAGGAAAACTGGAGGGTGTATCCGGCGGCTACTGTATTGAGCACCCACAGCGATCTGACGTTATGGTATCCCAGGCCGGGAGGAAAGGGGTTAATCAGGAAGAAAATAACAGGGAAGTTGGATCCCAGGTAGTAACTGGTAAGTTGCCTTCGGGCACATTTTCAAAAGGTTTGTTTGCCATCTTGGTGGTGCCAGCTTGAGCCTGGTTGGGGGGCCACAGGTGACGAGTGGTCTTGGCACCTCTTGTAACCCCTATTCCTTCTTCTGTAGGGTTCTCCACAGGATTGCCCCCCAAATCTCTGCATCTGCTGGGACCTGAAAAGTCTCCTGGCTGATGATGGGATGTACAGGCTAAGGGAACACAGAGTCGCCCTCAAATCCTTCATGCCATGCAGCCTAGAGTCCGTCTGTTCCGCAAATAGGGCTCTGCCGTCAAAGGGGAGGTCCTGGAAGGATGGTTGGACCTCTGACGAAAGGCCAAACGACTGCAACCACAATGCCCTTCTCATCGACACTGCAGAAGCTATGGTCTTGGCTACAGAATCTGCTGCATCTGAGACTACTTGCAGTGATGCCCTAGCTACTGTCCTCCTTTCCTCCAGGATGGCCTCGAACTCATGCCTGCAGGCCTGAGTCCTCAAATTTTAGGGAGTCCACAAATTTATCCAGAGTCTGCCAGATATTAGAAGTGGTATCTACCCAACAATGCTTGCTGGTTAGACATATGAAGCTGCAGGCTAGCAGTAGAATAATTCTTGCATCTGAATAAGTTCAGCTTTTTCACTTCCTTATTTTTCAGCGTGGAACCCACTTGGCCCTACCTGTCTCTCTCGTTGGCAGTTGTGATTACCAGAGATCCTTAGGAGGGGTGGGTGTAAAAATACTCACACCCCATGGCTGGCACGTAATATTTCCTTTCCGCCCGCTTTGACATAGGGGGTAAGGAGGATGGGGTTTGCGACAGTGCTTTGGCAAGTTTCACTATCTCTTCATGTACCAGAAGGGCCGCCCTGGATGGAGCAGCCGTCGCCGGGATCCCAAAGAGCTTGTCTGCAGAACAGCTATTCTATTTTAAGGCCCAGATTGAATGCCACTCTTTTAAGCAGTTCCTGATAGGATCTGATATTGTCCAGCGGGACCCACCACTGCCTCATCAGGCGAGGACGATAAGGAGGCTGATAGCTGTGGTGGATTGGGATCCTCTTCCCTGGCTGGGGTGACTCCTCCTGGGCTTGAGGTGGGTGACCTTTCTTGGTCTGACTCCATGTCTAAGTGCAGTTCCATACTCTGGGGCACTGAGGATCTTGGTATCAAGGTACTTGTTACCGAGTAGGCCTGCAGGAATCCTGGGGGGAAATTCCTGGGATCTGCACCGGGAAACTTGGAACTGGCAGTGTTCCGGGGACCGATACCTCTGCTCTGCCAACCAGTGCTGGGCACTCAGAGATCAGTGGTGGAAAACCGACCCCTCCCTGTGCTGTTCCGGCAAGTGAGGCTTCAGGTCCGAGAACTGCCTATGTGTCGGTGATCGGTGCCTGGGAGACAGGGACCGCCACACTGTTTTCAATGCCAGTGTTCCCTTAGATAAGCTCCCTACTGGCATCGGTGCCAAGTCTTGGTGTGGGGGCCTTCCCTCTCTAGGCATCGGCAGTACGGACGTTGCCAGGAGGTCCTTCATTGCTTAGAACGCCTCTGGAGTAGTTGGCAATGCCAGGTGATGGGGCTCTTTACAGCTGCCCGAAGTCAGTGGCAGGCCAGTTATAGAGCTCGAAGCTCACGAAAGTGAGGGACCCCTTAGGGATTGAGGGTATTTGTGGCCCCATGAGGGTCTCACCTGGTCTTGAACCACCTCCTTCTTCTTCGTTGGCAAATGCCCCCACTCAGTATGGGTCTTCCTCGGCACAGGAGATGTCAATCAGTACTGTGAAGAAGACGGTGCCAGAGGGGCGCTCTACACAGAAGCCAAGGTTTGCGGTGCTGAGTCCAAGCGACCCGGCTCCGATGCCTGCCTGAGTGCTGACTCCAGCAGACTAGCATGGCCCTTTTTATTTTGAGGGCGAAAGCTTTTGCAGATCTTACACTTTTCACATATGTGAGTCTCCCCCAGATACTTTAGACAACTCTGATGCAGGTCGAAACATAGGGTTTAAAATCCAGGGACCAGGGCACACCCTGTCCCTAGGTCACCATCTAACAACTAACTCTACAACTAACTAAACTAAAAGGCAACTATATCCACGTAAAAAAGATACAAAAAAACCACTAGGGTCGGAAAGCATGCAAGAACAAGAGACATTCCAGCACCATCACAGGTGGTAAGAAGGAACTGAGAAGGAGGAGGGCCGGCAGCGCCCTATATATGGGTGCATACATGCGCTGTTGCAGAGGGCGCTAGAGCCAATCCTACAGGTACTACTAGGGGAAAAATTTTCGGCACCAGTGCATCTGGCACACACACACCTAATTGGTAATGAACATGAGCAAGCACTTGAAGAAGAACAAGGTATTTGTAAACACTGGAGTCTAATAACTAGATAACTAAGGTTGAGGTGACATCTTGTGTAAGTGGGTGCAACGCTATTGACACTGAAATTGAAATAGCCTTGATAAAAAGAGCAAACCAGAGAAGGCACAGGCTGCTTCAAAGTCCTGGTAAAGGGTCTTCAGCTAGCCCAGGGATGCTATACAATAATCAGCTTTAAATGGAGATTTCATGATCCCTGAAGGGTTGGGTAACTCAGCCCATCCTACTTATTATATTAGCTCCAAAAGTATTGTGAAGCCAACAATTTCAAACCTTCCAATTGTGCAACTTTCATTTGATAGACTACTAATTTTCACACTTCCTTATGGTTTTCTTACCTCCTGTCCTGAAAGGTAATATGCTGCTAGAAGACCACCAATGAAGCGGATATTGACCTCAAAAACAGACACCTCTGAATTCTGGGAAGAGAGGAAAAGTAAATGTTTAAAAAGCTTCTCTACAGAACAATCAAGGTATCAGAAGAAACTGTTATCATTAGGGTAGGGATACATACAAATCCAAAATTCACACAAGGACTTGTAGTTTGCCAATAAGGACAACACCCTGGCATCTTCATGACGATAGTCACAATGGCCTGTCTACAGATCCCTCCTCCTGTCCAGAATCCCTCCCCCACATTCTTTCAAAAGTGTCAGCATTCACACCTAGTGCCCACCTGCACAGTCTTAGGTGCTCCTCCCACTCTTTCCCTTGACTCACCATAATTCATTTTCAGTATCCGTACAATACTGATAACCACTAATAGGTACATGACAACCCCCTAAAAATGGAATTTTCCCATCTCAGTTCAGGGTTCCAAGTACAATGTGTAACTTTTAGACCTAAATTATGCAAAAAAAACCCTTGCCTGTCCATCCACTCACCCTACAGATGGCAAACTGGGAATTATATGACAATGTTAACTGATTACAGAAATCTTATCAACTTCCATTTTAATGAAATTCTAAAAATATACCACAAGGATAAAATATATAACTAAATGCATATTACATTTAAGTTTTTTTTAAAACCCATCCACAATGAAAATATATTTGCCCCAGAAGTTCAGATTTTTTTTAAAGGTAATGAAGCTAAAGTCTGGAAGTTAGGACATGCTCATTCTTGCTGTCCTAATCATGAAAGATCTCCTTCTCCCTGCCTTCTATTGTCATTTTATGGGAACCATATGGAAGTAGGCAAAGGAGAACACAAACCTCACTGAACTCCCCCTTGCAAGAAAAACACTGAAGAAAAACACACCAACATGGTAAAAGGTGTCAAAAGACAGCCAGATAAGCTGAGGTCTATGTAGTATGAAGACATTTCACCTTAGAAACTGAACATTTGCCTACTTTGGGCCACTATCATAAACCCATTTACCGTCTGAGTGTGAAGCTGCAGTACTGGATTATTCAGCTGCGGCAGTATGACTTTGATTTGGTACATAGAAAAGGAAGACGTAATTTACTTGCCAATACTCTTGAGAAATTCTGCTTCATTGGCACCCTATGTGATGGGACAAATCCCCATCCCACTGACAGAAAGGCTACTGAGCATTCTGACACTCAGGAAGTTGCAATTAGGCACATTTGCAGAACATGCTCCCCTTGGAGAAGCGGAGCTTAAAAGGGTGATAGTGGCCACACAAAGGGGGGCGTTCCCAGGAGCAAGAGGCTTCCAGGGATTCATAGCGAGCGCCACTAGCAAGGGGAGCTCAGTCTAAGACAGCTGCTAGCCCCTTCCTCCCCACCCTTGTTTGTGGCAGACAGACTGTATGAGCCTAAGATGGAAACAAGGCCCTAGAGGGTTCCCTACATCGAACAACCTGTGGGAAGGACCTTGAGAATGTTGCCAGGGACTAGAAGCAAATGAACCGTAATTGGGCTCAAAAAGGACCCTGGAGTGAGCTGAACTCCCACCAGGAACAGTGAGATTGCCCGGGAGTGGATGCTCCCACAGAAGCACCCAGGGGTAAAAGACTCAAAGCAACTATGGCTAAGCCAAGGCTGAGGGTCAGACAACTACACCCTCATATTCAGAAACGGCAGAGTACACCACATTCTTTTACTGAAAAACATACCAATGGACTTAGGGGGGACTGCTGATGCCTCTCTTAAAGATGTTGAACTATGCAAGGTGATAGGAGCTGTACAAGCAGATTGGATCCAGTTCTTAAGAAAACTGTGTCTACATTCTACAAAATCCGTTGCGAGCTCACAGGGAACACATGTGCTACTCTGTATATCTTACGCAGAGAAGCCTGGGTGATCATTCCAGGATCGTTGTGACCTGCTGCCCTGGATGTGGCTCATGAAGGATGTTTGGGAGTTACAAAGATGAAAGAACTTCTGCATAGTCCTGGTTGGTGGCCAAGGTTACAGGCAGACACTGAGCAGCGTTTGAAGATATGCTCCGACAGCAAAATGCAGATAATGCCTGTTCCTCCAACTCCTCTGAAACCAACAGTCATAGACAGACTATAGCAGAGAACTGCAGTGGATATTACTGGCCCCTTGATTGAACTCCATGATTACACCCTGCTGACAGTTACAGACTATTACTCATGTTATCCCTTTGCATTCCTAATTTCAGAAAGCACCTCAAAGGAGCTCATTTCTTGCCTAGCCACTTTATTTGCGATATTTGGTTTATCAAAGAGTCTTTTTTCAGATAATAAGACACCTTTTGCATGAAGAGAGTGTGAAGGCTTTCTGACGAGAACTGGTACAGTTCATTATAAATCTGCTGTGTACCATACCCAAGGAAATGGGACAGTGGACAGATTGCATGAGACTCTGAAGTAGTATGTAGCTTGCATATTAGAGGAACACTGAGATACACCCTCCCTTATTGCAATAAGTTTTGCTTTATATGATATTTGGAATACCCCTCATGAAAGTATTGGAGAAACCCCATTCTATCAGCTCTTCAGTCAACTTATGAGGACCAAGTTGTTTATAAGGGCAGAAAAGGATCATCCCCCTCCTTCACTGTCCTTGAAGCCAACTGATGTGACTAGGAAATATGCGAGTTTCAAAAAGCATATCCATTCAAGACTCCAGGCATTCTATCCTGGACAGGCAGTGCATGTTAGATGAGGGTCTGGAAGCATTTTCAATACTCATGGCATGATCTTCCTGGCTACAGGGTAAGGAGCATGCCGAACGCATTTAGCACAGGGAGAACATACTGTTAACCAGCAAGATATACTGTTTACTGAAAGAGGAATAGGATGCTCTTTCTGTGAATGATGGTGTCATGTGGCCAATCGGGGAAGTTGCACCACAGCAACAGCATCCACACCGTGAGGTGAATCAGAGATACAGCCTACAGCCCCAGGATCACCTGGTGCCTCCCAACCAGGTACCGCTGAATTTTTGGGGAGAAGGGAAGGAAATTGTGATGGCTGGTATGTGTGTTGCCTTCCTGCTTCCTATTTTGTTTCCTGTCTCCTGCTCCCTGAACTCAGTGTTTCTGTTTAAGATTATGTGTGTGTGTGCATAGCATTGGATGTGTGCTGCTATACAGGACCCATTGCTTCATATCTGCTATTTGGACTGTTACGTTTTGTTCCAGTTGTTGCTGAACTAACGAGTTCATGGTTATTACATATTTTGATTGACAACCCACCTGTGTGTCTTGTTTTTTGGATTTTGTGGTTTTGGTTTGCTATTTTGGGATGCATCAGGGCATATACCTTAAAAATGTGGAATAAATAATTCAACTGTAATATTATAAGTAGTTTATACACCACAATTTTAAAAGTAAAACCCATCCTCCTTCCACAATTGACTAGTCTGCTGCTGTTGTAAAGTGCTTATAATTTGATTTGTGTAGGGGATAATTTTGTACTGATTTCTTCTGTAGAGGTTTTATTGCCTCTCATGGAACATTTAAGTATTATCCACTTTCTGGCAATCACTCTAATGTCCAAAAAACACATTAGATAGAAAGATATCCTTGGTTGGGTGCCACAGACATTCAATCTTCAAAACACAAAAAATAAAAATGAAGTCCTTGAAGTTTATCCATAAACCTGAATTTCAGGGCTTTCTAATAAATATTTTTTGTATCCTCAACCATAGTTCCAGCTTACAAACCATTTTTCCCCCTTGGCACAATACAGTATGTTTTCTCAAAACACCTTTAAAAGAACCAATGAAATACAAGATGTTCAACTCACCACACTAAAATCAAGGTTTTTGTCAATCCAGTCTTGTCCTTGTTTGAATTCATCATGAAGTCCCATGATATAGAGAGTATCCAAAGCATCTACTACGGTAGCACCCATTTGCGAATTTCCTGCAGGCAAAAAATAGGATTTCTATTACAAATGATTATTTCAATGGAAAAAAATGGAACCGACAAAAATCATAGTCAAAGTCATGTTAGGGCTTGGCCATTGGTAAGGCGACAGTATTAAGAGGAAATCTCACAGTCAGCCAGAAATTAGGAGCAGCCTGAAGGCCCACCCTTCCTCCTGTGTGCAGCTTAGGTGCATTCCTGAAGGCCACACATTTACATTTTGGAGGAAAGGGAGAGTGAAACTTGAAAAGATCATCCTTATCTGATTTCCTTACAAGAAGATGAACAACCACACTCTCAGACACCTATAAAGACTGTAAAGACACTCAACTTCAAATACCTATTAGGGGATTCTTGGATGGGATTGGGAAGAGTATTACCTAAGAGAGCTATTATAACTTCAGTATCTACAGTAATCCTTTGCACATCCTGATATTTAGCACAGGAATTCAACTGAATTTTGCAAACACCGATGTTAGTTAATTGCATGTCTTACTTATTGAAAGTAACCGTCAATTACCACCACTGTATCATATTCCAGACAAAAAACTACATTAGGATACAGTTAAGGTTCCAGATACGTATCAGTACCCTGTAGCGACGCTATGCAAGAACTATACAATTCTGATTAAGGCATTTTTGTGTTTCTGTTCTCAGATTAGATTAAGGTGATTTTTAAAGACACAGTTAATCTTCAGGGCAGAGTTAAGGTTTGGCTGTCTGTGTGGGGTGTACAAGTCCCCCAGTGGGGAACCAAAGGTTAACAAGCAACTCCGGGACCAAAAAGCACCTGTTGGACTTTCCTACAGTGGAAGCAGAGCTCAAAAGGGAGTCACCCAGTTCAGTCACAGTGGTTGAAGCATAGGAGCTGTCCTATGTTAGTCACTCCTGCAGAGATGCAGCAAGAGCTCCACAGTGCTTGGACCAAAGCTCCCAGCTGAGTCACCAAAGGCCCCCATGCAGATCGGAACAGCGGGCCACGACTATAGAAAAGAGCTTCCAGATCAAGGTCAGGGAGAACCCCCCTTTTTGTGAGGCCATAGGCAGACCCTGCTGGGATTTAAGAGGATAGAGGCCACAACAGGAAGTAACCCAGGCTGCCTGTCTGACTGCCAAGCATAGGGCCATGGGATGGAACCTGGTGGGAATAGAGTGGGCCCAGGTTCTCTACTGCCAACCACAGACTCTCACCACTGGTGACACACCAGCTCGGACACAACAACTGGTGGAGAATGAGGCCATCTACTCAGTCCCTTTAGAAGGGCAGCAAACATACCGACAAAACCAGCCCAAGGGAGACCATGGACGAAGAAAAGCTGCTGTAATGGACGACAGAGAGCCCATGACAGCAGGCGGCCCAGCAACTACAACGCCAGCTCCTGCGATGGATAGCTGCCCAGCAGCTACTCCAAGATCTGGCAGCACTAAAGTAAAAGCAGCCATGCTAGACTACATGGATATCAACACCAAGACATTCTGCCAATGATTTACGAAGGAAAAATACCCGCCGGCATCACAGTCACAGGTGGTGGCACAACGCCTGAAACAAGAGTGCTGGCGCTGCCTGGATCCCGAGATGCAGACCAGAGTACAAGTAGCTGGAACAGTTCATTCAGGTTCTCCCAGCCGGTGGGAGAGAATGGGCGAGGCACCAACAACCGGAGACATAACCCCAATGGAGAATTACGTGGCTGCCAAGGGTTGGGCTTCTCTGACTCCTAAGACTGGGGCACCTGAACTCAGGGCACCAACACTTAGCAAAGGACAGGCTAAGAGGGGAGGCTGAAAGATGATCTTTCTTTTTTCAGGTTGCCCTCATCCAAGGGGCTGAAGCCCAACCACTGAGGTGGAGCTGAGAGGGGCCCAAGATCTCTGAGAACAGGGATATGCTGCACCAGGAAACCTCACAACCCCAAAGGAGGAACAGCCAACCCCAACCCCAAAGCGGAGCTTTTTCAAGTGTGAATAGAAAGGACATTTGATGCTGGAATGCCCCTTCATGGACTGCAGCTATGGACAGGCATAGACTGCATGTGCCAGGGCTCACAAGCGGAGCCTGGTCAAATGCTAATTCCAACAAGGGTCAATGGGTCTGAGGTAACAGGCCTCCAGATGCAGCCAAAAAATCATGAGAGAAAACTTAGTAGAGTTCCCCAACATGTTGGATGCTCCTATCTACCTCCAATGCATAGAGAGAGACATATGATCCTACCCCACAATGGAAGTGCAGCTGAGGGTAAGGGACTATACTGAGACTGGCAAGATAGGGCTATCAGCCACCCTAGCCTACCTTGTGATACTAGAGTGAGACAGGAAACAGTTTGGGGAAGTCCTGAAATGGAGGAGTGGAGACCCATTGGTGGAAACTCACCCAATCCTGGAAATGAGGAGGCTTATGGGACAGGGCAAGATGAAAGATCCTGGAGAAGGTCCCTCCGATCAACCTGAAATGTCGATCCGACCACCCGTTAGCTCAGGGGCACCTGAAGGCATAAGTCTTGAATGACTATCTGAGGATGAAGATTTTGTGCAGGAACAACAGGAGGACCAGATTCTGAGCCGAGCATTGGAGAAGAAAGCCTTCACCAATGGGGAGGAGGACGAATCCTGACAAACTAAAGAAGTGGCCACAATTTGAGCTCTGGAATGAACAGCTTTACAGGGCAACGTAAGACCTCCAAACTCAAGAAATAGTGAGACAGCTCCTGGTCCCCAAAAAGTTCCAACTAGCACACTCAGTGGCATCTGTAGGGCACTCGGGGAGGGAGAAGACACTGGAGAGTGTGGCCCTCAGGTTCTTCTGGCAAAGAAGAAGTGCACAGTTTTTGTGCCTCATGCCCCAGATGTCAGCTGGCAGGGTCCAAACAGATGCCTAAGGCCCCGTGGTTCCACTCCCAGATGTGGGAGTACCCTTTGACCAGGTAGGAATGGATTTAGTGAAGCCCCTCGAGAAAAGTGCATCAGGGTACCGTTGTATATTAGTGATAGCGGACTACACAATGTGATATCCTAAAGCCATCCCCCTCCGTACAATCAATGCATCCACCATTGTCGATGAGCTCATGAAGGTCTTTGTGAGGGTCAAGATACCTAGGGAAATATTGACAGACTGGGGCTCCAAGCTATTGTTCAAACTGATGTGGGAATTGAGCAAACTACTGAAGAGCAAGGCCTCAACACCTCCAGAAAAATGAGCTGGTGGAGATGTTTAATGGGACCTCAAGGCAATATTAAGGAAGTTTGTGGGTACTGAACCTCAGGACTGAGACTGACTGCTGCCATCACTGCACTTTGTTATACGGGAGGTCCCCCAAGCCTCCACAATGTTCTCGCCCTTTGAACTGTTGTACAGAAGGCAACCCAGGGGGATACTGGACCTCCTCTGGGAAGCCTAGGAGGAACAGCAACCCAGGGTTATGGGCTCGGTACTGTATGTGCTCCAGCTATGGGAGCAGCTATAACTCTAGGTAAGTTTGTGAAAGAGAACCTTGTGAAAGCCTAAGAAGTCCAGGAAGCACCTACAATAAAAGGAAACAGTTGTGCACATTTGAACCTGGCAACATCCCAACATTGAATCAAAACTACTGGCCCGATGGCAAAAGATGTCTGAAGTGAAAAGGAGGATAGGGCCAGTTGACCAGATCCACCAACCTGGAAGACGAAAGGAGACACAAATATATTTATGTCAACCTCCTAAAGGCTTGGAAGGCTCAGGAGGACCAACGAATAACACTGTAACTATTGGAGCCTGAACTGGGGTCTCAAGCCATGATGTCTCCAGACCAGTCCCCGTCCCAATGGAGGTGGAGGCCCACCCAATACAGTGAGCACAAATGCTGCAACTGATCAAAGCATTCCCTGTGGTGTTCTCAGACCACTTGGGGAGGACACTACTAACCCACCACTACACATTGCGGCAGCACCAAGGCAGAGAGTATATAATAGTCATTGAGCTCTGCTGAGGAAGATTGGAAAGTGGTCTGCAGAGAACTACAATCTATGCTAACCCTGGGAGTCATCAAAGAATCCCACAGTGAATGGAAGAGTCATGTTGGTACCGAAAACTGATGGATTGATGCAGTTCTGCATAGACTTTTGGAAAGTCAATACGATATCAAGGTTCAACATGGATATAGTGTACTTAGATTTTCAGAAAGGTCCCTCACCAAAGGCTCTTAAGCAACGTAAGCAGCCATGGGACAAGAGGAAAGATCCTCTCCTGGATCGGTAACAGGTTAAAAAGAAAAGAAACAAAGGATTGGAATAAATGGTCAGTTTTCCAATGGAGAGATGTAAATAATGGTATCTCCCAGGGCTCTGTACTGTGACCAGTACTGTTCAACACATTCAAAAATGATCCGGAAAAAGGGGTAAACAGTGAGATGGCAAAATTTGCAGATAATACAAAAATACTCAAGACAGTTAAGCCCAAAGCAGACTGCGAAGAATCACAAAGGGACCTCACAAAACTGGGCAACAAAATAGCAAATGAAATTCAATGCTGATAAATGCACAGTAACTTTTGGCATCTTTTTAAACAAATCTTAGCCAGAAAGTTCACCCTACTGTACTCAGTAAAGTAAAATTTCCTATTTTTCCCCTCTCCTTTGGATGGCATTGGAAAGAGCCCAGCAGGTCTGGCAGCCTCTCCTATATGCTCACTATGCTGCTAAATTTAATGTGGCCCTTTGCTCTATATCAAATTTTATGCAATTAATAAGGGGCAATCACTTCAGATTACAATGCCAAAGAGTGCTCAAAATTTGATTTGATAAGTGTCTAATTGTGTACTATCCCCAGCCCTTTTGGATTTTTTCTCTCTATTAATTCCCTTCTCCCCCTGATATTCTTTTTTTTAAAAACAAGCAAACAAAAATCTTAATGACACAAAATACAAAACAATGTTACTGTAACATTAAGGCTGAGACTTTACATTGGCAGGCATAAAAAAGAGTTATAGTTTCCTAAGCAACTGTAGCATTGCTGCCTGATTTTACTGCTGCATTGCACCTATAAGAAGAAGTTACTCACCTTGTGCTGTAATGATGGTTCTTTAAGATGTGTGTCCCTATGGACGCTCACTGTAGATGTGTGTGTGTCCCTGTACCGCTGATTGGAGAACTTCGGTAGCGATGTCCATTGGGCTCACACATGCGCTGTCTCTCCTCGTGCTGCACCACAAGGCTAGGCAGCACACATGCGTAATTGCTCTCACTTCCTTCTCTACCGCAGAGTCATAAGTGAAAACTCAGAAGTAGAGGGAAGGAGGGCAGATAGTGGAGCACCAAAGGATACACATCTCGAAGAACGATCATTACTGCACAAAGTGAGGAACTTCTTCTTCAAGTAGTGTCCCTATGGTGCTCCACTGTCAGTGATTCCCAAGAAGTGTCCCCCTTGAAGGGCAGGGACTTTGGAATCGGGTTAATCACAGATGACTGTACCGTGGAGCCAAAGATGGCACTAGAGGCAGAGTCCCCAGTGATTGCATAATGGTTTGCGAAGGTGTGGACTGACAACCATGTCACCACTCTGCAGATCTCAGAGACGGGAAGATTCTTCAAGAAGGAGACAGATGAGGAGATCGATCTTGTGAAATGTGTATGGACTGAGTTTAGAGGGGTCATGTTACAAATTTGGTAGCACAGTCTAATGCAATTCAAGACCCATTTGGAGAGTCTTTGGGTTGATATCGCTGAGCCCTCACACCTCTCAATCATAGAGAAGAATAGTCTAGGGGACTTCCTGAAGGCCTTTGTCTTATTGAGATAGAAGGCAATGGTTCTCCTAAAATCTAGGGTATGCAGTATGGCCTCCCTATTGTCTCGGTGAAGCTTGGGGTAGAAGGCAGGAAGGTGAAGAGACTGATTCATGTGAAATGAGGTCACTTTGGGGATGAACCTTTGATGCAGCCTGAGTGTAATCTTATTTGGGAAGAATACTGTGCATGGGGGATGCACCATCAGAGCTGCCATTTCCCTTATTTTTCTAACCGAGGTATTTGCAATTAGAAAAACTGTTTTAATCGGTAGGTATGTTAGCAAACAGGTGACCATAGGTTCAAAGGGGGGAGCCTCCTCAGCCTTTTCAGCACTAGGTTTAGGTCCCACGAGGGGATAGGAAGTAGAGGTTGAGGAAAGAGGGTTCTTATTCCTTCAAGGAATCTTTTAGTGGTTGGGTGCGATAGCACTGAGTACCCTTCTAGGGGTTGGTGAAATGCTGTAATAGTTGCTAGGTGGACCCTAACAGAGCTCAGGGATAACCCTGATTTTTTAAGGGTCAGGGCATATTCCAGAATATGTGGAAGAACTGCTGACATTGGGGAGATTTATTGTGATGTGCACCAAATCTGGAACCTGGACCATTTCTGCAGATTAGTGTGTCGTGTGGAGGACTTTCTACTGTATAGTAGATTTCCTTGCATTTCCTTTGAGCATGAGCTTTCTAGGTGCTGGAACTATGTAGGAGCCATGCTTTCAGGTGGAGGATCCCCAAGTTGGGATGTATGGTGCACCCTTTGTCCTGAGAGAGAAGGTGCGGAGTGGCCAGAAGAAAGATTAATGGGCACGTCGCGAGCTGCATCAGGTATGGGTACCAGGTCTGTCTCAGTCACATGGGAGCAATCAAAATTACGTAAGCTCCATCCCTCTTTATCTTTAGCAGGGCCTTCAGCAAAAAAGGAAACAGAGGCAAGGTGTAAAAAACGTCCTTGTCCCACGGGGAGGAGGAGAGCATCGCCTAGAGAGTGCTGTCCGTTCCCCGTCCGGGAATAGCATTGTGGACATTTCTTGTTCTGGTAAGCAATAAACAGATCTTTGGATGGTGTTGAATAAGTCGTGAAGCACTGACGGGTGAATCTCCCATTCATGGTCATAAAGGAATGTGTCAGTGGTAAGGAGTGATGAAGGTGGAGCCTGTAAAAAGATATCCCTTTGCATGCATTGCCCGGGTTCTTTCACCAGTCCAGGGAGTTCATGATCCTGAAGGGCAGTCACAGGAGTTTATCCAGACTATCTCTGTTTGAGCTATAAACCGAACTGAACCACAGCTGTAGGCATCACATGTGGAGTATGGCATGCGGAATCACTGCCATGCTTGCTGCCATATGACCCAGAAGCTGGAGACAAATTCTGGCTGGCACTTGAGGGCTGCATTGAGCTGTGTCTATAAGTGAAACCAGAGACAGAAACCTGTCTTGAGGTAAGAAGGCTTTGGCATGTAGTGCATCTAGGTTGGTCCCTATGAATTCCAGCCATTGTTTTTCATGCCAAAAGAATTGTAATGAGGCACTGGTTAAGATGTCAGTATCCAGCCAGAAATCACTAGAATCCAACTGCAAACAGCATGCACATAATTGCATAATTGCAATCCCAAAGTAATTTATTACCAAATCCTTGTTTTTACTTTGGTCTTGATCTTTTTTAGGCATCAATGGGGATACAAAGATCACCATCTAGTAGCTGAATCTTTGGAGAGTACCACGATGGAGGACACAATGCTCAGTGGTACCTTATATGCTATAGGAAGTGCACCCATAAACTGAATTTGGCTAGGTTAGAGAGGAAGTACACTGAGCATCAGAAAAAAGTTGAAGATGCTGGGATAAGTGACACTTATGGGCAAGGCTCCCTTTATACTAGGTTACATGGCATTCAAGAACACCACTTGTTTCTTCAGTAAGCATAGTTTTAACATGTGAGACAGGTGAGAAAAGGTCTGAAGCAGTCACTTGTAGTAAGAAGATTGCATGGAAAGTAGAGTTAAGTGAGTGCACTGACCCAAAAGACACCTACCCATACAACACTGCATATCACATTGAATGCTACACCAAGCACGTAGGTAATGTGTTGTGTCAAAAGGTAAAAACAACAGAAACCAATACTGATTTGACTACTGCAAACTCTGTAACTCAGCTGGAAAGTGGTGGCGATGGCTGATGCAGAGGCTAGGTAGAGAGAAATATGCTTCGAACAGGACTGAAGAGGAACAAATGCTTAGTAGAAGGGTTCTTGAAGCACTTACTGAAGATCAACTATGGGATACAGATGTAGCTTTTAGCAATCCTATCTGCAGAAATGAAGCACAGCACATATCCTTAAAAGCTGCTAAAGAGATGGCGCTATCAAAGGCGGACAAAAGCACTGTCACCAGCAGTATGACGATAATGTTTGCAGCTGCTACGTTTTTAAGGAAAAGCATTTTGTCCAGCAGCACCTAAGAGTTTCAGGGATCCATCGTTGATGCCAAACTTGAAAAAATAATACCACGTGACTCGTATTAGTTCTATAAGTGGTGCATCTGTGATCACAGTGACTTCGGCACCAGCAAGCATGAAAGTAAGAAAGTGGAGCAAAAGGCTGTCATTTTATTACACAGTCTCATGTCTGAGTGCTTGAATGAAAGGCACATTTCCAGCAGATATACGACAACTGTGCGACATATGCATAATCTACCCCTACAAGTGGCTGTTGGTTGAACAATTCATTTCAAAACCCTTAGCAAATTCCTCATAGTTTACGCACAGCACTGGTTCCTCCGTTAATTACAACAAAGTACTCCGCCTGGAGACTGCAATTGCAAATGGGGTTATTTGCTGCATGGAACTGAATGAAGGGTTGTACCTCATCAAGGGTAGGTTTATATTTTGTGCTGCCAATAACTTAGACTTCCGTGAAGATACAGCAGATAACAAGAGCATATTAATGGGGACCAGCTCCAGCCAAAAATGCTGTCTGGGTCAGCAAAGAACCATTCCTTGAAAGAACTTCCTGACTTCATGAGTGACTTACTTTTCTACCAAGGTAGAAAAATTCTGAAGCCAAGAACTCCAGTTTTCTATGAACCAGAAGTCACTAATCCTGACCTCAACTGATTATTGTGCAAAAGTGGGATGCATTTTGGAGGCAAAAAATCATTGAGTGCTACTTCAGCTGTAGAGATAGAAGACATACCTTCAAAATGATCTGGAAATCCAGGATACACCAGACCCACACCATTTCAGAAGAAAGGTACATTCCACCATAGTTAGCCTTTAACTCAGCACTACACGACGTGAATGAACCAGATATGCATGCTGCCAATCAAACCTGCTAGCCCCGCTGATTGCTCAGGTCACTCAGAAAAATTACCACTTTTATACTTGCTATCCACAGGGCAAATATCAAGCAGTGGAATGGCTCTGGGATGACTGAGCATATCCAAAGCTAGCCCCTCCTGTCAGGCAGGGATGAGTCTTAGAGGATGGACTGATCATACCAATTATGTGTGAAATACCATCTACTCCCAAATCAAATCTTCAGCTAATCAAATGCTTGTGTGCAAAGACCAGATGCTCAGCACCCTGCAAATATTTGGCCAGCAAGATGTGCAGAATCACAGACTTTGAACCAACACCCATGAGTTCCCAGCACTGCTCAGAGCATGGCTGCCACTCGGCAGCTCACCTGAACCCAGAGAGAAAGGGGCCAGCAAAGGTCTACATCGCAAAGGGCCCCACTCACAAAGCTCCTAATTTGGAGAGATGTCCAGCCCTACAATTGGTTGGAATGCTCTATTTAAACCAGAATCAGGAACAAGAAGCTGCCTGAGCAACTAGGTGAATCCTTGATTGGCTGCTACTATGGTCCCTGTCTACTTGCCTGACTCCTGAACCCTGTCTCCCAGCCTGTTCCTGTCCTTATCCCGGACCTGCATCTGATCCAGGCTCCAACTTTCCTGCCTTGCTCCAGGTCCCTGCTCTTATGCCCTACCCGAACATTGACTCAGGCTTCAACCCCTGGCTTGATTCCTGACTCTGTTTCTGGCTCTGACATTTGGCTTGGCACCTGACTCTGGCTTTGACCCTTGACTTGACTCTTGAATCTGACCCCAGCTCTGGTTCCAGGCTACTAACTCACCATGAGGTCTGACCACTCATGCCCCAGTCCCTACACAGCGTGCCTGGTACGGCGATGTGCAGGTACAGCACAGACAAGAAACAGTGTGATAACGTTGTGACGCAGCCCCAGCGAGCTGCCAGCTCAAAGCAAGGCAGCAGACCAATTCACTCGCATGGTAATACAAATCAAAGAAACGTTAAAAGGTCATAGCCTGTTCAAGCCAATTGACTTGTTAAAATAGAACAAAGGGGGATGTTATCACATTACATGTACATGGCATATGCCTGATAATTACATTTGCCCTAAAAGCTTGAAAACTACAGAAATGCTAATGTTATTGTCTTCGCTTATCTGAAACTTGTTGATTTACATTGTACTTAAATAGTCCTAGATCAAAAGGTGTATTAGCATTAGAATGAGAATTTATTTAATATGTAAAACTGCATGAAAAGTAATGAAGGACTGTTTCTGGCCATCTTTGTCCCTGTAAACTAATGAAAGACTGTCTGGGTGGCTGTAACTAAACGCATTATCTCTAAATTGTCCATTAAACAGGATGGAAGCCTCAGAACTGTAAATGAAGAAACATGTTAACTTCAAAGCATGGGTCTTTGCATTCAACAATGGAAAATCCACAAACTTAATCCGTGTTTAATCAACAAAGGAAGAGGCCATATTGTTCTAGACAGTTTGTAAGAAGGGAACATTCTGTTTAGACTGATGAATTCTGACAGGGTGAATTCTGAGCGAATGGATAGAGGTCCCCAAAGCCATTTTGGATAACCCTGAGAAATTTATGCATACATCTCTGCTATCAATTGGACTTACAAACTCTGACTCGCTTGTTATATATTTTACCTGCTTTAACCTCACAATAACTCTCATTTCTTCTTCTTAGCTAATAAATCTTTAGTCTAGTTTACTAAAGAAATTGGCTGTCAGCATTGTTTTTTATGTGAGATCCAGAGCATCCATTGATCTGGTGTGAGTAACCAATCCTCTGGGATTGGAAGAACTGAATGTGATGTGATTTTTTATTTTAATAACCTTTTATCACAAAGTCCAGTTTGTCTGAGTGGCAATACGTGCTGGAGAGCCTAAAGGCACTGTCCATGGCTCCATGATAAGGCTAATATAGTAATCCAGGAATGCACACTTGTTACTGGTTTGGTAAAACCTACTTATAGAATATACCACCAGTTTGTGGTGTCTGCCCTATTTCCTGACAGTCTGACCTGAGCCACATATCAGACAGTTTGACAAACATGTCCAGCACTTGTGCCCTAGACAGAGATGACAATGATGACTAATATTTTCAGTCATGTCATGTCTAACTTCCCTAGGATGCCCAAAGATCAGCGTCTTTTTTTTATTATAGAAGCAATGCATCCCTGCGTTAAAGTATAATGTTACAAAAGTTTATTTTCAAACAAACATATCTATATTATTGTTCTACGTTTGTCATGTTTGGTATCATGTTTGTGGGAGAAAGGTTTTTAAATACACCTAACTCAAGCCATTTCCAGCACTGTATTATCAAAATTTCCACCAGAAGACCTGGAGCGATAGCAAGTCCTCCCTCCCCCCTAAACAGACTGTGACACCATTGAAATTATGATTCTGCAGATTTTTACAAATGAAATTACCTTTCTATCACCAATTTGTCCACAGTATCAAATTTTACTACATTATGCTCCCAATCTAAAAAGCATGAACTGTACTCCACATGGCTGCTCTGCAGATTTCTATTTAAGGAGTATGCCTAGAGAATGCCATTGAAGCTGCTTCCAACACAGGAGAATGTGCTCTAATTCTCTCAGGAAAAGAAAGAACTATTTATAAGCCTCTTTAATACATGTGTTGTTTTCACTGTAGTTGTAGCCATGCTGGTCCCAAGATATTAGAGACACAAGGTGGGTGAGGTAACATCTTTTATTGCACCAGCTTCTGTTGGTGAGAGAGAGAAGCTTTTGAGTTTACATGGAGCTCTTCTTCAGGTCTGAGCTCTGTGTAAGCTAGAAAACTGTCTCTTTCACCAACAGAAGCTGATCCAATAAAAGATATTACCTCACCCACTTTGTCTCTTTAATACACAGTACACAAACGCTTTCCAGATGAATTAGACTAACAGCTCCACCCCCTTCTCCTCTCTTCATAAAAGATAAATACGTTTGGGAGACAGGACCAAGAATTTTAGACAAGCTAAATAAAAGCTTAACTCCCTTCTAACATCCAGTATATGTAATCTAGTCTCACCAACCTGAGTGTGAAGTTTGGGGAGGAGGGAGAACAGTAAAACTATATAGTGATTTATATGAAAATCAGATACCACTTTAGGTAAGAACCTTGGGTGTGTACACAGTAATACTTTATCTTTATGGACACAGGGAATGGCAAGTCAGCCATTAACACACTTAAATGTTTAGCTGACGTGATGGCTATTAAAAAGAGTGTGTTAATGCATAAAGAGAACAACATACACCTCCCACAGGTTCAAACGGATGTTTCATTAACCATGCAAGCACTATCTTCAAATCCCAAGATTGTACAGAATTTCTGACTGGAGGATAAGATTAAGATTTTAAGAAACTCTGTTAAGAAGTTTTAAGAAACTCTTGTAGGTTTCTCATCTGAAGATGAGCATATGGGGTCACTGACGTGGTCAATGCCAAAAGACCCACCACTGATCAAAAAGAATATTATCTGCTCTGGAAAGTGCAGAAGCAGAAGTATGGATGAATTTATTTTTATAAACCTTTCTTCTGGATGAAAGGCCTCGGCTACAGTTAAATCCAATCTGCCCCCTATGAAAGGGATTCTGTGCTGGATTTAGGAGTGATTTTTCCCTATTTATGCATAACCCCTGACTGGCAAAAATATATTTGTTTTACATCTAACAGGATCTTTTCCCTCAATGCTTTTATTAACCAATCATCTTGATAATCTTATGCAAATATCCCATTTCCTTAAATATGCTGCTACTATACAGAGACATTTGTAAATATTCTCAGTGCCATGGACAGACCAAAAGGAAGGACCCTGTACTGGAAACAAACTTCTCCTACCATAAAATGCAGGTTGCTTTGATAATATAGCCTTACAGAAATAGGGAAATATGCGTCTTTTAAGTTCAGAAATGAAAACCAATCCTCAAGTGAAAGAGACGATATTACAGAACCTAGAGACAACATGTGGAAACTGAACCTGTGTTATAAATATGTTTAATTTTCTGAGAGCCAACCTAGATGAAGATTTCCATCTTTTTTTGGAATTAGGAAATAATGTGAATAAAAAAACCCTCCTATGTATTTGTGAGGCACCTCCTCTATTGTCCCTGACTCTAAAACAGAAAATCTCCTCTCTCAGCAGGTTGTATGAACCAGATCCTTGACCAAGGAGGGGCATGGAGGGGCTGGGAGGAAGAAGGGACTTGAACTATATTGAATAACGGCATGAAATAATCTCTAGAATCCACCTGTTTGATCCACCTGTTATGGATTGCCATTGATGACAAAAACGGGAGAGGTGGTCCCCAAACAGAGGAGTAAAAGTGTCTCACAAGAATGGTTCGTAGCTCACTGTCCTAATGTCAAATCTGCGGTCTTGAACGAAGTACAGAAGACAAAATCAGAGATTCCCCCTTATTACAAGGTTTAAATGACCTCTCCTTTTGCTGTCACTGTTGTTGAGAGTGATGCTGAGGCCGATAATTCCTTCTGAAATAGAGTAAAGAGCCAATAGTCTCTGGTATCTAAATAGTGGAACAGATGATCTTTTAGTTGTCTGAAAAACACCTAAAGATCTATCCATGGATCTAACATCCATGTATCTTCATTTTCTCCAAAACCCCAACTGTCTTCATAATAAACAGGCCACCTCCCTTAAAGGAAAGATATTCAATTCTAATCCTTGTTTCAAAGGGAAGACCCACCAATCTCAGCCAAGCATGATGCCCGAATGTCCTCCTGGTGCCAAAGTGACAAAGATCTATTATCATACAAAGGAAATTCTTGAAAGTCTGCAGGAGAGGACCAATGAGACTAGCTGAACCAAGCCACAGAGTGCCTATTGGGCCACAAACCCCCACACGTGGATCCAGCTGAAAATACTTTTGGGCATATGAATCCTGAACATATGACTAGAGATCGCTTCTGAAATCTTTTCTCCAGATCCGATCTCGGGTCAGGTCCCAATCTTGGTTCTGAGGGAACTGGTGATACAACTGTCTAGGCTAAATAAAAGAGTTGAGAAAAACTCTTATCTAGGGATCCTGACAGAATTTTAGGTGGTGGAGGTACTGGAGAAATCCAAATTTCTTCAACCCACCAGTCATTTCGCATGTTCATTGGATGCTGAAATCACAAATGGCCATGACACACATCTGTTAAAGCCCAACTTCTGGGTCTCTGGCTCTCCCATTCGACACTGAAGAATGTATGCTTAATTCTTCAAAACTTAACACCAACCATACTGAAGGCTTGTCCACAGCAGCCCCCAGCAGCGATGTAGCTGTACCACTGTAGCACTTAGTGAAGATGCTACTTATGCCGACAGGAGAGTGTCTCCTGTTGGCATAGATACTCCACCTGTCTGAAAAACGGTGCTATTTCAACAGGAGAAGCCCTCCTCTCAACACCAGGGGTTAGGAGGGTATAACTGTGTCAAAAATCCACCCTGAGCAACACAGCAATACCAACATAGGTCTTGAGCTTTTAGGCTTGGTCTACACTAAACTAACTATTAGCAACCCAAACAAACTATGCTCTGAAAGATATGGATATGGGAGAATCTCAGCGCTGTTTCTAATCCGTTCAGCGGCTGGTGATTAGAAACAACGGCTATAGCTGGAGCGCTGTGCCCGTCTATACTCTCAATGTTCACTCAGAATAGGGGCAAGGAGGCATGTGAGTGCTTCAATGGGCACTGCTAGCTACGGTTCTACCATTCACTGTGCACTGGCCGGAGTATCCCATGACTGGGAATATGCAGAGGACGCTCGAAGAAGAAATCTCATTTCACTCATACTCAGCAGACACCTGATAAAGGTTGGCTGCTAAATTCTGACAATTCCATGTGCATACGCATGCTCCAGCCCCACACAGCTTACAGTGCAACGGGACAGTGCATGTGCCATCCCCACAGAGCGACTAAGCATCTTCAATGCTTCAATGCCAGAGCTGTAGGACTTTCCTATAATTCAGTGGTTTTCAACCTGGGTCCAAGGAGATCCGCAGACTATGCCTGAGATTTCCAAAGGGTCCTCACTGCCATTCAAAAACTTTTGGGAGTCCACAAATGAAAAAAAGTTGAAAACCATTGCTATAATTACTGCTGGGGCTGCTGTAACACCAGGCATCTGAACTGAGAGCAGTGAGACTGTGTCACCAGTTCTCATTGTTCCCCCACCTGGCAACTGACAGATGATGGAGGAAGCAGGCTGACTTTGAATGCTCAGGGATGAGGAATGTGGAGAGAGGGGGGATACAGGAGATCAGAGGGGGAGGTAGCTGGAAAGGTGGGGGAGCAGGGAGGGACAAAAAATCTATGGGCGGGGTTTGGATAGGAGCAGAGGGAAGGATCTGGGGGAAATATAGGCACAATTATAGGGTGAGGACAGAAGCAGGGAGAAGGGGAAAGGAGCCAGGAGGATCAGAGGATATGGGGGCAGAGACAGGCTTGGGGGTACAGGAACAGAAGGATCCATAACCACTACACGACACTCCACTCCAGGACCTGGAATTGAACCCAGGAGACCTGACTCTCTTTGTTCTTCTGCTGGCAGCAAACAGGAAGCTGTGGGATATGGATTCAGTAAATAGGATGAAAGAGCATCTCTGGAAGATATGGAAGGGGAGGGAGAAAGTAGAAGGTAGAGTTAGTGTGAGCTGTGGCGTGGGAAAAGTGAATGAGGGAAAGCACAAGCAGATAAAGAGGAAAAAGAAAATGTACACAAGAGGGAGTTGAGAGGCATGAGAAACAAACAGTCAGGATAAGAAATCAGTTATGCACAACAAGCAGTTAAATGAGATCTTCAGTGACCCAGTTCTGGAGCAGATAAATCCAGCAGAGAAAAGCAGTGGAGGAAGGAGTCAACCTGTAAATAACCATTCAGTAACATGAAGAGTCAAACAGGGAGCAATCAGTCACGCCCAGAGCATCCAGGGCAGGGGAGGCAACAGGCAGCCAGAGAGCAGAGTGTTACCAGGACCTGAGTGATAGCAGCAGCAGAGTCAGAAAAGATGTGAAGGTGTGTACTTTCTGAATTCTAGTCGTTTTCACTCCATGCTCATCATTGCTCATCTGAAGAGCAGCAATGTCCCAGAACTGCTCTATTAAGTGCTATTTTTCTGGACAGGAAAATAGATAGTAGTTATCCATATTACAGCATCTATTAAGCCCTGCTACTTTGACAGCTGGAAATGAGGAATGGTATCATAAAATAGGCATCTTTCACAATTTGAATAAGCTGCTCCATCTGTGAAATCCCAGTCTTGGAGTCCTTCCCAATACATGGGGTATTCTGGTTTACAGTTTGATGCACTAAACCAACTTCAGTGGTTCTGTCTGTCTACCTTACATTTTACTACACAATCCAGAGTTAATAGGGCAAGCGCAATTTCATTTCCTCTTTTGCATCATCAATTTTTAATCACTGTGCCATGCCAATAACTGTCTGGGACTTTAAAATCAGAAAAAGTAAATAATAAAGTTAGTGCTACAGTTTCCAGATAAGGAACTAAACAAATATCTCTATGCAGAAAAAACCCCGTAAGACACATGAGAAAGAAGGGGCAGGGGATGATAACAGGAAGAGAAAAAATTCTTTCTGAGGAAAAATAAAGTGGACACCTGGTGCCTTCTTCAAACCCTGACCATATAGACATACAGTGCTTAAATGGCTATAAAGAAACTTAACAATAAAAATCAGAGCATATTGTTTTCTATATGTACAGCCCTTCATGCTTTATTATTCTGCTGTGGGAAGTTGTAAACTTGCTCTCTCTCTCAACACAAAGACACATGTCACCTATATGATATAAGCACACAGACTGCTAGTAAAGCTGGTGAGGTTCATCACACAGCAAGATGCAGGTATTTTAATTATCAACTTCCAGTATTGTATAGACTGAAAAGAAGTTGACAAAAGGCAGTGAACTAAATGTTCAGAACTATAAGTAAAGGTATCAAAGGCACACACCAGTGTTCAAAATGAATGGTCACTTGGTTAGCTACACAATGAGAGTTCTGTGGCACCTTAAAGACTAACAAATTTATTTGGGCATAAACCTTTGTGGGCAGAAACTCACTTCATCAGATGCATGAAGTGGAAACTTCAGTTAGGTAGGTATATATACACAAGCAAGGATGGGTGAGTTACATCACAGTGAGGAGGGCAAGTGTTAACGAGGTAATTCAATCAGGATGGATGAGTCCCATTCACAACAGTTGATGAAAAGGTGTAACTGCCAAAAGAGGCAACATTATTTTTTGTAGTGGGTTAGCCACTCCCAATGTCTATTCAGATCTAGTCTGATAGTGTCAAGTGTCAAGGTTAGCTATGAATTTCTCCACTTTGATGACATCACTGAAACTGCATATGGGTGTGTGCACGCGCACACATACTTAGTTTCCCCCCAAGCATGGAGAAACCTCGACCTGCTTACAAAAACAGGTATATGTACACTTCATTATTGTTCCATATGTGTGGTCATAAAGTAGTGTCAGAGAAGCACAGAATAAATATTGCCATTGCCTCTTGAAATGTAAATAGTTTTAATATTAAATACTGTTAAGATGAAGAGAGGATAAAGAAAAGTGACCAGAAACAAACAGAAGGAGGAACTGAGATACAGAAAGAAAAAGAGTGAGAAAAGTTTTTTGTTTGTGGTGGTTTGTGTGCTTTTTAAATAACTAAATAGCATAACCCAAAATGCATATACATTAAAACCTTTACTTCCCTTGAATGGTTATGAGTTCTTGAGCTTTGCACTTCTGGTTTATATTGTCACCATATCCCTACAGTGAAACTACAGCATTAGATACAGTAGGTAACACAGTCTTAATAATCAAATGCTGACATCATAATTTATATAAAACAGAATTAAAGAAATATATTAGTAAAAGTGTAGGGGACATAAACTGTTGCCAATATGCAGGTCCTCCCACGTATGGTCCAAGCAGTCCCAAAAGGCGCAGTTTGCTTCTAAGGTCAGGTCATAAAACCTGAAATGGGAGGTCACTGCAAAACCCAGCTTGGGGTGCATCAGCCAAAAGTCATTAAAGGCCAAATCCAAACTGTTATTTTTGCAGAGGTTTCTGGGGAGAGAACTGCCACACTGCAATTACAACAGACCCTCTCCACTTCCTGAATAGTACGAAGAGGGCCAGCTCCAAAGTGCCCCTCTTACAAAAAACAGGAAGGCATGCCTCATCCTTCGGGGCTTACCGATCAGTGAGACCCTCACTTCAGGGCTAAGCTATAGAAAACACTAAATAGCTTCACTCTTCAGAGCGTATCTGTGACCCTAAGAGTATCCCAGTGCCAGTTGGCACACTACTGTCATGATACGTATCCCAAAGGTAGCATGTAATACACATAGGGAAACTACTTACTCATTGATCATTAATACTTTTGCATGACGTATGGATAGTGAATCCACAAAGACATTTACAGGTAGCTGCTAGAAATATGTTCTTCAAACCTGTTTGGCAAGCACTGCCTAGGGCTTGGCTGTTTCAGACAAAGGAATGTGGTTCCGCCTGCTTGAATGTGTCTCAGATGTAAATTAAGCAAGGTGAGACCAAAGACAAAGAAAAGCACATTTACATGCAAGGTTTAAAAAAAAAGCCATCAGGGAGCAAGTGGGGGGAAATGACCACTTAATCTGGAGTGGGGGGGATGGAGGGGTGAAGACTGCACCCCCCAGGAAGCCTTCTTGCCCCTGGAAACAGAGTTAATGAACTTAGGGAAGATATAAGCGGAGAGAAAAATCCATTTTGACATCCTACACTTCAGGGGACAAAGGAACTGAGCATTTTGAGATCGGTGAGGGGTCCTGGCCAGAGAGTCTGATCAGTCATGAAAGACTTGGTAAGAAATGGTTTTAGTACTAGAAACATACTTTTACTTTTGTTTGCTTGTAACCCTGTGTATCTTAATTCCTTATAGTAGGTATCACTTAAAAAAAAACTATGACATTTTGTTTAATTAATTTGTTTTACTTTTACCATAAACAAATTCAGCTGTTTTGATTCAAATAGACTGTTAACCCAAGTTAACACAATTCTTTGCTGGGTACTGTCTCTTTCAGGGAGCAGGGACCAGAACCGAGGCTGTGCAGTGATAGGGGCTGTGCGATGCAGACAGACATCTCTGAGGAATTCAGGAGCTGGAGATCAGGGATTGTTACCTGCCTGGCAAGATATGGGCTGACAGAGCCCGGAAGGGTTTGCTGGCAAGGCAAATGAGCTGGTGTGTCCTCAGGGAGTTGTCACACAGCTTAGCAGCAGCAGCAAAAGCTCTCCCTTACTGCGGCTGAGAGCGGTAACGCAGTGACTGTCAGTTCTGGGAACCCCAGCAGGTTGTCACATTTCCATAACATAACAGGATTTACGCACAGCTTGCTATTTTAACTGAGCTTTACACTTTAAGCGCTGGTGTAGTTGTTAGTGATTCCCAAGTGAAAAGGCTGGGAACAGTCAAAGAAAGGTTACAGTTATTATTATTTTCTGCTTTGTTTCAGTGAAGAAACAGAACAAAGGCAAGTACAGTGTAAAGATGAGTAAACAGCAGAAAAGGCAGAAGGAGCAACGAAACCCATGCTGAGCTCACCGAGAAGCAGTTCGAAGAGCAGTGGTCACAGGAAGGTCTGTCAGCAGCTGATCAGACAAAACCGGAGCTAGTGCCAATGCTGCACTCTCATGCCATGAAGCAGGATGGGGCACCTGCTCCAAACTGGGGGCCAGAAGCGGTCCCTTTTTCTCCTGTGGGGTATGAAGGAGACCAAGTAGAAAGTTCTCTAGATGATCCAACAGAGGTAGCAGCGACAGCAAGAGCCCAAGCTGTGGAGGCTGGAGTTGAAGAGGCTACTAGGGCAGGAGAGACTCATAGACCCTAAGGTCAGAAGAGACCATTATGATCGCCAAGTCTGACCTACACAACGCAAGCCACAGAACTTCACCCACCCACTCCTGAAATAGACCCCTAACCTAAGATTGAATTACTGAAGACCTCAAATAATGATTTAAAGACTTCAAGATATAGAGAATCCACCCGCAAGTGCCCCGTGCCTCAGGGAAGGCGAAAAGACAACAAGGCTGGAGGCCACATGTCAGAGGAAGCAGAGCTGGAACTATAGAAGCTTGCGGACAGAACAAATGTAGGCATTTTGAACAGAAGAGGGTCAGGAAGGACATACTGATGTGCCTGATCAGGGGCTAGCAGACAACCAGATGTGGGTCTGATGGACCCCATCACGCTGACTGTAGCCTCACTCATTATAGACATTAGAGGCTGTTCTGGAATTCTGACTGTGGAAATGTGGGAAATGATTTTTCCTGGTGAGTTATTTCCCGTAAAGATGTAACAGGGTTAAGCCTGAGTGCTCGGGTATAAGCCCACCACAGCTAGACTCAGTGGTCGAGGAGGTAAACCGTCACTAGGGAAATGAGTGAGTGTTGAATGCGTCTATGGCGCAGGATCTGCTAGGAGCAGTGTGACTTTGGCACAGCTAGGTAAATGGCTATGGGCCAGGACGCCACTAAGAGCAAAGAAGACTGCTGAGAGGGATCCACAGCTAGGAAAGCCGCGGCCCAGAACTCCACTAAGAGTAGGGAAACTGAGGCACAACTGGACTATGCTGAGGCCCAAAAACTGCTGAGTGCAGTGAGTCATTGCTACAGCTGGAAAATAGCTGTGGGCCAAGACTCCACCGGGAGCAGGGACAAACCGCTAGCTGTGGAGAGACGCTGGCACAGCCAAGAGTAGCGGTGGGCCGGAACTCCACTGGTAGCAGGGCAGACTCTGGGTGGCAAGTGATCTGGTTTTACACCTTTGAGGGTGACAGAACCCTTTACTGGCCTGGTTTAGGATCGAGGGGGGTGACACAGAGGCTCATTCACTGGTGGTTCACTACTCTTGGCAGGCCTGACATACTTAGTATACCTCACGAACTAATGTCATGATATTTATTTTTAAAGTTTCAAACCTAATAATACACTGGTCATTTAAAGAACTGTGAAATGTTTGTAACAACACTGTAGGTGAAATTATGGATACTCTCTGATATTATGTCTTGGAGACTGTAAAAAGACAAAGCAAAACAAAGTTGTATGGTCAATGGCATGTCAGGAGTGTTTTGATATGGTAAAGAAATCGTGTCTGAAAAGCGTGCTCTGGCTAGTCCAGATGTTGACAAAAATGTTCATACTCTGTACAGGTGCATCAGACATTGGTTTAGATACTGTTCTAATGCAGTCAGAGGAAAGAAACAAGAAATACCCCATCACTTTCTTAAGTAAAAAACTGACACCCACTGAACAAAATTAATCTGTCATAGAGAAAGAATGTTATGCCATAATGTAGGCAATCAGGCAGCTCAGATCCCATCTCTTTAACAAGAAATTCAGTCCTGACTGATCTCTCTCCCTTGGTTTGGTTGCACAGAACAAAGGGATTCAATTCCAAGCTGCTACGATGGAGCATGACACTCCAAGAACGACATAGACACTGTACATGTAAAGAAGAAAGAAAATATGATGGCAGATGCCCTGTCCAGAAAAGAAGGTTCCGACCTGCTGCTGCTTATCAGCCAGTAGACAACCCTCCTGCAGTTTTGTAAAGGGAGAGGTGTGACCTTAAGAGCACTCCAATGCCAGATGGCATACTACTGACTCACAGATCATTCATCTTTTTGTGGGATATATGCATGCGGAACCCACAAAGCAATTTGTAGACAGGTGCTGGAAACATGTTCTTCAAATCCATTGGGTAAGCAGTGCCTACATGATGGCTGTTCCACCCAAAGGAATGTGCTTCAGACTGCTTGAATGTCTCTGATATAAATTAAGCAAAGACAAAGAAAAGCACATTTACATGCAAGGTAAAAAAAGCCAATCGGGGAACAAGTGAGGAAAGATAATCACTTAACAATTTCAACACGGGGTGAAGACTGCACCCCCAGGAAGCCTTTCTGCCCCTGAAAGCAGGGTCAATGAACTTAGTGAAGATATAAGCAGAAAGAAAAACCCATTTTGTCATCCTACACCTCAGAAGTCTAGGGCCTGGTCTACACTAGAGAGTTTTGTTGTCAACAAAAGCTGACTTTTGTCGACAAGACAGTGCTGGTGTAGACACTACAATCACCCCCCTGCTGTCAAAACTGCCCTGTTTTTCTACAAAATAAAATCACCTGGACAAGAGGTGTAGGGCTTTTGTCAGCAGAGCTAGGGTGATAAGGTGTCAGTGTAGACACTGCATCCCCTTACAGTGGTGGAAGGGCTGTCATTCTTCTCCATTTCATCACTCTGCTGGAGCAATGAAATTGACAAGAAAGCCTGGGCAGCTGGTTCCTGCTCTGGGCTGGGAGATTGGTGAGAAGCCCTGGCTGTTGCATGCCCAGGATGGCTGGTTCCCGGCTCCCAGCTGTGAGCTGGGATCAGGCAAACCGCGGGCAGCTGGAGCCCGGCTCTTGGCTGCGAGCCAGGACCAGATGGGATGTGGGCAGCTGCAGCCACTCTCTCACCTGGGACCAGGGAGGGGAGAAATCCCCACACGGCTGCCTCCGACTCCCCATTGGGATTGGGGAGTGAGGGGGGGAACAGCCCACAGGAAGCCCAGGAGACAGTGGGCTCCCAGCTGTCTCAGCTCCCCACTCTGCCCCTTAGGTCAGTGGAAGTGCTCCTGGAGAGGACGCACTCCACCAACCCAAGAAGAGCAGTGTGGACATCGGCCACCGCAGTAATTATAGCAGTGGCTGAAAGTCAACACATCTTATGTCAACTTATTATTCTAGTGTAGACAAGGTCTAAGAAACCAAGCTCTCTGAGGTTTGGGAAAGGTCCTGGCCAGAGCATCTGGTAAGCCATGCTAGAAAAGAGATTTGGTAAGAAATTCTTTTTTGAACAAGAGATGCTAGTTTGTTATATCAGATTTTAGTCTTAAGAAGTGTATTTTTACCTTTGTTCGCTTGTATCCCTTTCTATCTTTATTCCTTATAGTTAGTACCATTTAAAACTATGACTTTTTGTTTAATAAATTTGCTTTAGTTCAGTGTTTTGATTAAAATAGAGTGTTTGTTAATCCCAGTTAAGGTAATAAACTGTTGGGTACTGTCTCTTTAAGGGAGCAGCAAACGTAATACTTTTGCGAGTGTACGGTGTACACTCTTCATTCAAGATAGATATCTCTGAGAAACCTGGGAGCTAGAGTTCCTTGACTGTTACCTGTTTGGCACAGTTTGGGCTGGCAAGAGCCCTGAAGCGTTTGCTAGCAATGTAGACAAGCTGGTGTGTCAGGGATTTATCACACAATTTAGCAGCACCAAAAGCGCTTCCTTACTAAGGGTAACACAGTGACCCAGTTCTGGGAACACCAGCAAGTTATCACGGTATCTTCCTATGATTTTGTGAGAACAGAGAAGAGGTGGAAATTGTGTCAGGAGATCTTCAGAATCAAACTCTCCCTTCCCTTCCTCCTTTGAAGGAGGAATTCTCAAAGAAATAAGCCCCTTCTCCATCCCAGAGCAGAGGTGAGATCCAAGGATAACACAGAGAAAGGTCTAAAGGAGAGCAGAAAAGAGAAGCAGCTGCCTCTCAGGAAGCTTCTTGAGAAATGGAGGAAGGAATATATGGAGCCCTAAATGGGAAAGCAAGAAGAGATGTTGAATAGATGGTGTTGATCAAGGCAGTGGCTCCTGAATTCAAAGTCACATCTGGTTGATCCAGGCAAAGGGGGGCACTGGTCTAAGACTGGGAAAAAGTCCACCTCTCTGCCCTCTTCCTTCTTCTCTACAGTTATTTTTCTCCTCTTCTTCCTGCAGGATTTGAATTTCCTGTTTGGTTTATTTTTTTCTTGCTTTTTTTCCCCTCCATCCTGAAGAGGAAAGTTAAATGTGCTCCAAGACGGTGCCTGACCCTCAAGCACCAGCTGGGTGCAGGGAGCTCAGGACATTCATTCAGTCTGAGTGTCACCATGTGCCTGATGAACACGAAATCAAAGAGTGTGTGGGGGAAGGGGGGGTAGATGAGAGAGAGTGTGTGTAAGTGTTTCCTATTTTTACCTTTGGATTGGCAGTTACTGCATGAACATCCTCAGCATGTTTTCTGTTACTCAAGTTTTGACGTCACAAGCAAGGCACATAAATCCCACAGTGAAGAGCTGGAGAGGCAATTTCACGGAGGAAGAACTAAGCCTTTCCTAATGACCATATTTGAGTTCTATATTAAAATGTGGCCTGAACTAAATTCATACCTGCTGGCGCGAAGGCTAAAAAGCAGATTGCCTCAATGATGTGTGCATCCCTAAACCCACTTTGCATTTATGCCTTTCATTATAAGCTACAAAAATCCAGAATTTCTCATCTGAATACTACCAAAGGTTAATTTTTAATGGCTACAATACAGTGACTTGAAATATATGCCACTGCAGATTGTAATTTAAGAGGCTGTGGGTGAATTGATAGGGTGCAGGTAAATGACATTTCCTGATGAGATTACAAAGATTTGGGTGTCTTTGCACATAAGTAAACCAGATATTGGATCACCAGTGCAACATGGACAGGAAAACTACTTCCCATATTCTTCAAAGGCCCGATAATTGCTGAGCTTCTACAAGACCTTATTTGTGCCTGTATCAGTAGGGGTGGCTACACAATCAACTGTGTCTGTTGTCCAACCTACCTTTCCTGCACAGAACTGTGTACGTGTTAAGGCAATGAAGATTATGGTAGCCCACACATTCTCAACAGAGATCAGAATGATGAACAAGTTGATGACTAAAAACATCACCAGTGCTATTACACTCCAATGACATCTGTACAAATTTATCATTGGATTTTATTTTATCCTTTAGATTGTTGTTTTGATGCTTTCAGGTCACAAAGTAATCCAAATTTGTGTCTTGAAATAATATATAGAGTCATTAAACAGAAACCAGTGCAAATATTTCAATCTAGTTACTTTAACATGCTGATGGTGTCATTGCTTATTCCCATTTCTATGGAAATGGCACCATTTAACAACTCCACATAATACCTCATCTTAAAGTAGACATAATAAGCTTTCAAATGATGTATGATGTGCATGTGTGTAAAGAGAGTACATTAAGTCGACCAAATTAGTGGTTTCTGCCACTCTTCTACCAACATGATCCAATGGCTGGAAGATGAAGCCAGACAAATTCAGACTGGAAATAAGGTTTAAATTTTAACAGTGAGAGTAACTAACCATTGGAACAACTTATCAAGGATTGTGGTGGACTGTTCATCACTAAATTTTCAAATCAAAATTGGATGTTTTTCTAAAAGATATGCACTAGGAATTATTCTGGGGAAGTTCTATGGCCTGTGTTATAGTGGAGTTCAGACTAGATGATCACAATGGTCCATTGTGGCTTTGGAATCTATGAATCTATTAATGTAAGATGGGACAATGCAGTGCTTGTAAAGTGGAACGGATGGAGTAGGAACTGTGCATGTTGAACTTTAGTTACTATGCTGCAATTCTTGTTACAATTTGGGGAAATGCAAAGATTTCAACCATTCTTCTACTGTAACTACAGTAGATTTCACTTATAAAAGCAGTATTATAACAGTTAAAATGAAAAAGAAAAGGCTGCATCCCATATCCTACCCCTCCCTGCAGTCAACTGGAGTCACTGAAAACAGATTTACATTATGAACAAAGAACATCTCTACTTATGTGAGGCAAAGCCTGGATTTCTTGTGTATATCTAAAACATGACACTATTTGTCCCATATAGTAGCATCAGCCATAAATCTTAGACTCAGATCAGCACATCACAAATCCGTAATAATCCAAATCAGTTCAGCAATGGGCCATCACAAGATATATTAGGTACTTAGTGACAGCTGTTTTTCCAGAGTTTGTGTTACTAAAGAAAAATAGTGTGTAGCCAATTTAAAATCTTAAACCTGTGGAAATCTCTCTCAATGAATTTCCCCCATTATGTATTTCACAGAGGACAATGTTGCACATGCAGATATTTTACACTTATTTCTCCCAGTAAAGCTTAATAGCAAATCTCATTGCTTTAAGAAGAAAAAAGTATTTGAAATACAGGAAAACTAAATTCACTTATACAACACAGGTTTGTAATTTTCACCCTGGAATTCTTTTGTGATTTTCTTTATCAGTAGGCATGGACACAATTATTGCTTTCTTTTATTTGCCACAGAGAAACTTTAATGATGGGCGGGGCTGATATTATATGCATAGCTCAGCTAAAATATCACTGCTCATCATTTCACAAAAGGGATACAAAAAGAGAGAAGTAATATTTATTTACATAAACAACTATCTCAACCACTCCTTCCCTTCCCCTACTTACCCTATGCATGCACACACACAGACTGTGTCTTCAGTGACAAAAAAGGTTTGGGGGTAAAGTAACTCACACACCCGTTATCTCACTGTAAAATCCAAGTGGAGACAAGACAGGAGTAGTTTCTTTTTTTTTTGTTTGTTTTTTTGTTTTTGTTTTTTTGTTGGTTTAAAAGCAGTGAAGACAAAGCCACAATCAACAGTATGATCCTTCTATCTTCCAAGCTACCAACTAACATTGTTTGGCCTCTCTTCAACATGATTTTTTTACAGTACTTTCTGCATATTTTACAGTTCAAACTTGACGTATTAGCTTTTGCTGTGTAGTTCCAGGACAGAAAAACCAGGAAAAAGTTCTGCAATAACAGGAGAAATGGAGGAATAATATAACCAAGAAGCATTGTGCAGTTGTTCAGCTGAGTGATACTGCACCAGCTTACATGGCTCTGTCTGGTCTGTTAAGAGAACTAATATGATTTTATTTCTAATATTAACGCAATGATAAGTGATTAAAATAATCTAGGTGACTATGGTACATTTGTCTCCAATAATTTTACACTTGTATATAGTTAATTTCCTTTATTATATACATGTAATGCACCATCTCTGATTTTCCAGGACTCACACTGGAAAAAGAAATAGCAATAATCACCTAAGCTCCACCCACAACAAAAATCTAAATGAAAGAAGACATAAAAATGAGAGACCACTCAGCTTATCCTCAGAGTGATCTGATACCCTCAGGGCTTGTTGGAAGGTGTGTTTCTGTCTCCCCCCCGCTCTTTTGTGGGGCATAGCCTGTTGTTGCTCCTGCCTTCAGGCAGATAAGCAGAATTAATTGTTAGGTCTGTGTTGCCAAGCAACAAACACTGATGTGTCCCAGCTGCTGGAGATGCTCCCCACATTTTAAGGCAGCAGCAAGCTCTCTCTCACACATACACACATTTACAAACAAACACACACAGCCCTCTTAAAGCACAACTGTCTTCAAATTTAACATCTCTGATTTACCAGTGGTGCTGATAACACAAGACAGCCGCTGTGCTGCAGCTAGACAGTGAGACAGGTCCAGAAACAAAAGCAAAGTGATGGCTTGCCAAACAAGAAGTATTGGCTCACTAAGCCAACCTAATCTGAGACCTGGCTTCCTCCATTTGATATCTTACTTGTTAGTCTAATATATCTGCAACAGCTTCAAAAAGAGCTTTATCCATTAGGAAAGATCTTTATTACGTTTTTTAAAACTACCGGAAACAGATATCTATCAGACCAAATTTTCTTAACACAACATATCCTTTGCCAAATATTGTGCACATGCAACGCCTGGAACTGCACAGCAAGATGCTTACCCACTGTTATGTTTTTAATGTCATAACATTCTGTATCAATAAAGTGCATCACTTCTGCAGACAAATTCATTTCCCTTTATTAAAACGTCTGTTTAACTGATACATTATGACACTCAAATCTAACAGCGCATTCTGACCTACTCTTAGCAATTCATTTTATTTTTAGGTATGTACAGAACCAAAAAATCAGAAGACAAATTGATGAGGTTTTATTTTCAGGGCTTTCTAATTTCAGGAGACACAAACAATATAGGTGTGCAAATCAATTTTATTTTATTAACAGTGCTTCATGTTGTGCAGAAGCCCTCTAAGTTGTTCATGTTGTGCAGAAGTGCTCTAAGCCGACCAAGGTAACAAAGCCACACTCAACACAGGCTGTTACATAAAATTGTCTACAAAAGCAAAAGTTGAAGAGAAATAGACTAGTACAAACTGAACTATTTAAGTTTCAAGAACTGTGAGATGGCTTCAAGGTTCCTGCTAAAGTTATCTGTTAGTATAACACTGAGCTGAAAGTTACTTGAAATGTTTATAGTAAAAATCACTGAAATGTGGTTGGATTAGTTCATTTTAATGGGGTGAGGCTGCCACCCCTTCTTGGACAATGTTTATCTAGGGAAGGGGAATGAGAGGACTGGTAGGAGCAAGTTTTAGCATCAGGGCTACCACACACAGTCTCCTTTGACTCCATCATGAGTCCGTTGGGCCTTCATCATTCTGATATTGAAATATATCCTGAAGCAGACTGGGCCAGAGAAGGGAAACCAGAAGACATCACCACCTCCGCTGGCTTTGGGTAAATCTTAAACACGACTTGGGATGTGAGCTTTAAGATTGTTCTATATTAGTAACTTATGGCAGTATGACTACGGCACTCAGTGGGGTGGAAAATTGACCCCCTGAGCAACACAACTTTACCCACCTACCTTCCAATGTAGACAGCACTGTGTTGACAGGAGGGCTTCTCCCATCAACATAGCTACCACCTCTTGGGGAGGTGGATTACCTACGCCGACAGGAAAAGCCCTCTTATCAGCGTAGGTAGCACCTTCATGGAAGCGCTACAGCAGAGCAGATTTGCTACTGCCTTTTAAATGTAGACAAACCCTTAGGTTGCTGTTGTGACACCTTCTCCCTCATATGTCATTATCCTTCCCCACCTTATTTTTTCTCTTTCCTGGTTGTGAACATGTGACGGAGTCCCCCAGGAACAGCGCTCTGGAACCACTCGGGGAGAAGCCAGGCAGAACTCCAGTGCTCGGAGACTGCCCCCAGGTCTCCTCACACCAGTGCAGCCGCCTCCTGAATCTGACCTTGAAGCGTTCAGCACCCCTGCTCCACCTGAGCTCCCCTCCCCCAGGTGAGTCCCCCTGGATGGAGCCCAAAGGGGCCACGCACCCTGCCCTGCAGTCAGAAGCAATTCGCAGTCAGCATGGAAATCAGAAGAGCTTATTAGTTCTCAGGATCACAGCACAGAAAGACTTTGTTAGCAGATTAATTAGCGCGTACAGCAGCAACCGCCAGGCAGGACTCAGAGCCCATTCTCAGGCCCCGCTCCCAAGCTCCCTTTCAGCCAGCCACCCCCCAGACCCATCCCCTTGCCCCTCCCCAGTCCCTTGACTCCTTCCAGAGCAAGGTGGTCACCCCTCCTTGTCTCCACCTGCCACAATCTGTTAGAACCTGTTGCAGCTGGTTGACCCAGCAGGGCAGAGGAGTCTGGCTATTGTCTGCATACATATGACTGGGGAGGGCCCATCTGCCTTCTAGTGGCCTCTGCAATGATCACGCACCTGGGTCCCATCATCGAAATACATGAGTAACACATGGGGGAAATTGAGGCACACACCGAGCAACCAGAGAAAACCCCAAGAATATCTCCACTTCGTCACATCTCTCCCCCCTTCGAGACTGAACTGAGCAGGGTCACTTCAGCCGGTGACCTGGGGTTTTCTCTGAGTGCTTGAGGGGATCAACAAACATGTGGACAAGGGTGAGCCAGTGGACACAGTGTACTTGGACTTGCAGAAACCCTCTGACAAAGTCCCAGGCCAAAGGCTCTTAAGCAAAGTAAGCAGTCATGGGAAAAGAGGGAAGGTCCTCTCCTGGATCAGTAACTGGTTAAAAGATAGGACACAAAGGGTAGGAATAAATGGTCAGTTTTCACAGTGGAGAGGGGTAGATAGCAGGATTCCCCAGGGATCTATACTGTTTAACATATTCATAAATGATCTGGAAAAAGGAGTAAACAGTGAGGTGGCAAAGTCTGCAATGATACAAAATTACTCAAGATAGTTAAGTCCAAAGCTGACTGCGAAGAGTTACAAAGAGATCTCACAAAACTGGGTGACTGGGCAACAAAATGGAAGATGAAATTCATTAAATAAAAGCATAGTAATGCACATTGGAAAACATAATCCCAACTATACAGACAAAATGATGGGATCTAAATTAGCTATTAACACACAAGAAAGAGACCGTGAAGTCACTGTGGATAGTTCTCTGAAAACATCCACTCAGTGTGCAGCGGCAGCAGTCAAAAAAGCTAACAGAATGTTAGGAACCATTAGTAAAGGGATAGATAATAAGGTAGTAAATATCTTAATCCCACTATAGAAATCCATGTGGTATACCGACACCTGGAATACTGTGTGCAGTTCTGGTCACCCCATCTCAAAAAAGATATATTAAAATTGGAAAAAGGCATAGAGAAGGGAAACAAAAATGATTAGGGGTATGGAACAGCTTGCCTAGGGAGAGAATAAAAAACTGGGATTCTTCACTTTAGAAAAGAGAGTTATGGGGGGATATGGCAGAGGTCTATAAAATCTTGAATGGTGCGGTGAAAGTGAATAGGGAAGTGTTATTTACCCCTTCCCATGACACAAACACCAGGGGTCACACAATGAAATTAAAAGGCAGCAGGTTTAAAACAAACATAAAAGACTACTTCTTCACACAATGCACAGTCAACCTGTGGGGGTTGCCAGGGGATATTGTGAAGGCCAAATGTATAACTGGTTCAAAAAAATTTAGGGAATGGATCACTCAATAAATTGCCCTGTTCTGTTCATTCCCTGTGAAGCATCTAACACCAGCCACTGTCAGAAGACAGGATAATGGGTCAGATCAATGACCCAGGATGGCCGTTCTTATATATTTTCTCTACCTGAATGGACTGTATTCAAATCATCTCTTCATCTTCTTTTGGTAAACTAAACAGATTAAATTCTTTTAGGACTGTGATGCTGACAGGCAAGCTCAGGTCAGAGCAATAGGCTAATTCACTTGTGTGTGTATATCTAAGAAATGTTAAGTGTACTAATTCACTTGAGTGTTAATTTAATTCAAAGTAAATGTGAATGATATTGTCTTCACTTATCTGTAACCTGCTCAATGCTATCCCATTACATTATGTATATCGCTGTACTTAGTTAACCCTAGATCAAAAGTGTGTAAGTATTAAGATGAGAATTTCCTTGATGTGTAAACTGTCTGAAAACTAATGAAATGTTGCTTGTATTGTTTTCACTTATCTATCCCTATTATAATATACTGGCAAACAATTGCATTATGTATATCATCTTAACTAAATTATGTGCCTGCAAATTATGCCTGCAAATATTAAATTTGTTAGTCTTTAAAGTGCCACAGAACTCTCGTTGTTTTTGCTGTATACAGACTAACATGGCTACCCCTCTGGAACTAAATTATGTGAGAATTCAAAGGAAATAGAATGCTAACTTCAAAGCAAGGGAAGTTGTGTTCAGCAATGGAAATTCACAGATTCAGTTTGCAGATGCTACTCATCAAAACCCATATTGGTGAGGACACTGTTCAGATTGTTTTCTATGAGCAGGATCTAAAAAATAATGGTTTAAGGGAATGATCCTGAATATCTGAACTATTTGGACACACACAAGGGAGCACTCCAGATACAAGACAGAGATCCCCAAAGTTATTTTGGGTAGCCCTGAGAGACTTACGGAAAACTAGCAGATTACTACATCTCTTCTATCATTTTGGATTTACAAGTTTTGACTCACCTGTTAATGTATTTTACCTGCTTTAACCTCTCAATAACTCTCTTTTTCTTAGCTAATAAACCTTTAGTTAGTTTACTAGAGAAATTGTCTGCCAGTGTTATCTTCGTGTGAGACCGAGAGTATCCCTTGACTTGGGGTAAGTGACTGACCCTTTTTGTGTGTGTGTGTGTGTGTGTGTGTGTGTGTGTGTGTGTGTGTGTGTGTGTGTGTGTGTGTGTGTGTGTGTGTGGGGGGGGGGGGGGGGGGGGGGGGAAGTAACCTAATGTGATGTGATATGTGGTATAGTGACCAGTATCACAAGTCCAGTTTGTCTGGGTGACAAAGTAGACTGGAGAGCCTAAGGGGACTGTGACTCCACGGAAAGACTAATACAGTGATCCAGGAGTGCACATTTATTACTCGCTTGGTGAAATCTAGTTATAGAATATACCACCAGTTTGGGGTGTCTGCCCTATTTGCGGACAGTCTGACCTGAGACTGGCACTCACAGTTGTGAGCCACTCCAGACAGCGTGACAAGGGTATTGCTACACAGCTCATGGCAGACTCCCAGTCTGGGTTGATAGAGTTGGGTTTCAGGGACTCACGACAGTGGTCAAAAGAGCTGTGCTGACAGCATTTTGAAGTTGTGGCTTGTGTTCGGATGCCCATTCTCCTCCCAAAGCTTCAGAGCCTGAGCTTCAGCCCAAAGCCACATCATCTACACACTATTTTTAGCATGATATTGTGAGCCCAAGTCTATTGACCCAGTCTGGGAGGCTCGCTGCCGTGAGCTGTGAAAACATACCCTAAAAGTCTCTCACTGTCAAGCAACGAGTTGATATCTTTTTTTGATGAGATTACAAGGAAATAGTATTGTTATAACAGGCTTGTGTAAGGCATTTGACTTGATATGGCACAACATTTTGATTAAAAAATGAGAATGATATAAAATTAACATGGTACATGTTAAATGGATTAAAAACTGGCTAGCAGTAAGTCTCAAAAAACAATTGTACAAAGGGAATCATTGACCAGGTGTGTTTCTAATGGGGTTATGCAAGGATCAATTCTTAGCCCTGTGCTATTTAACATCTTTATTAAAAGATGGGCACAAACAATGTGTGCTTTAATATGGCTAAATGTAAATGTATACATCTAGGAACAAAGAATATAGGCCATACTTACAGGATGGGGGATTCTATTCTGGAAGTAGTGGCTCTGAAAAAGATTCAGGGTTCATGCTGGATAATCAGCTGAACATGACCTCCCAGGGTGACACTGTTGCCAAAAATGTTAATGCAATTCCTGAGTGCATAAACGGGACTCTTGAGTTGGAGTAGAGAGATCATTTTACTTCTGTATTTGTCACTGGTGCAACTGTTGCTGGAATACTGTGTCCTGTTCTGTTGCCCATAATCAAGAAGGATGTTGATAAATTGGAGAGGGTTCAGAAAAGAGCCATAAGAATGATTAAAGGATTAGAAAACATCCCTTAAAGTGACAGATTCAAGGAGCTCAATCTATTTAGCTCAACAAAGAGAAGGTCAAAGGGTGACTTGATTACAGTCTAAGAGTTCCAACAAGAAGACCAAATATTTATTAATGGGTTCTTCAATCTAGCAGAGAAAGGTATAACACTATCCAATGGCTGGAAGCTGAAGCTAGAAAAATTCATAGAATCATAGAACCATAGGGTTAGAAGGGACCAGAAGGGTCATCTAATCTAACCCCCTGCCAAGACGCAGGATTTGTTGTGTCTAAACCATCCAAGACAGATGGCTATCCAGCCTCCTTTTGAAAACCTCCAGTGAAGGAGATTCCACGACTTCCCTAGGCAGTCTGTTCCATTGTCCTACTGTTCTTATAGTTAGGAAGTTTTTCCTGAGATTTAATCTAAATCTGCTATGCTGTAGTTTGAACCCACTGCCTCTTGTCCTGCCCTCTGTGGCAAAAGAGAACAATTTTTCTCCATCTTTTTTGGCAGCCTTTCAATATTTGAAGACCATTTTCATAACCCCCCTTACGCTCCTTTTTTCCAAATTCAGACTGGAAATAAGGAGTCAGTTTTAACAGTGAGAGTAATTAACCATTGGAACTATTTACCAAGGGTTGTGGTGGATTCTCCATCACTGGCAATGTTGAAATCAAGATTAGAAGTTTTTCTCAAAGATATGGTTTAGGAATTATTTTGGGGAAATTCTATGGCCTGTGTTATACATGAGGTCAGACTAGAGGATCACAATTCATGGATTCATAGATTCCAAGGCCAAAACAGATTTTGGTGATAATTTAGTCTGACCTCCAGTATAGAACAGGCCATAGAAGTTCCCGAAAATTCTAACTCCCTATTTTTAACATACCATCTGCTTTTCACAAAGACACTTAAGTCCTGGAATGCTGCTCATACTTTCCTCCAGAACTTTCAGAGCTCTCCTAGTTCTCCTTTTATCTCCCTCACTACTCCTACATTATTTTTTAAATGTGTTCCTCCAATGCTTTCCTTCCATTCTCTATTCTGAGCCTACCACAGCTTTGTCCATAGCCCCATCCTGTTCTCCCTGCGTTACCTTAGTCTATCCCATTGGTTCAGCTACCGACTCTAAGACAATGACTTCCTAAATCTACTTCTGCACCTGTGATCTTTCACTCTATCCCCAATCTTGCATCTTTCTCTTTTCAAAATCCCCTCTCGGACACATCTCAATCACATAAGGATCATTCTGTTAAATCATTCTCTCTTTTTACCCAAACCATCTCCTCTTTTTCCCTTCCTTACCATCACTGATAATTCCACTTCCCCCTCCATCACCCAGGCTTGTAACCCTCTCATCATCTTAGATTCCATTCTCTCAGGCTTGCCACATAATGAGGCTCATGGTAAACCTTGTTACTTCTACACTATCTAAAATCTACCCTTTCCACTCTTATCCTGTGTTCCACAACTTCTTCATCTCTGACTTCCCCACATTTTCCTTTTCCCTTCACCAAGCTATCCAAAATGTCATTGCTAATAGCCATCTTCCTCTTGATACTCCTACAACAACACTCCTTTCCTTGAATTCCTTCACTGGCTTTCTTTCTCCTGAATCAAAATCAAACTCCTTCTTACCTTCACACCTTTTCAAACTTCATCCCTGCTTAAACCCACATTCTTGGGCTCTGAGGTTTGCTCTTCTTTCATTCAACTCCTAACTTTAGAATTGCTCCTAAATTCCTACATATTCCTCCTTCAGCCCCCTCTTTAAAACCCAGTTATTGCATAAATTGATCTTCTTATGAATAGTTTTTCTGTGTGTCTTTTGTATTTAAATTTTGCCTCGTATCATTTGTGAGAGTTGAACTTCAAGCATATGGAGAAGGAATGCTGTCTTTCTACACATTTCACAAATAACGGGTGACACTTATGACACTTCATAAATATCATTACCACATTACATCTGTTGGTATGCACACCAAAATAATACTGTATAGAAGCCCAACTCAGCAATATAACTTTGTAGTAATAAAATATTTTTAAAAGCATTTAACACAAAATAATCCCATTGAACAGTTTTTACATGGCAATGAATGATCATTAAAACAATGCATTAAGAAGCTCTCTCTGATTCACAGTATTTTACAATAATTTACATTACAATGTACTACAGTAAGAAAGTTCATATGAAATTTCTAAAGAGCAGTTATATGAGAAGGAAGGAGAGGACAGAAACACTAAAATAACAGGAAGTATAACCTACCAAATATGTTGGTGGAATGTCCTTTCCTGGCAATGGGTTTGAGTTCATTATGGCCCCATCCATACTGCCTGTAATTATCCCAGGCATGCTTCATCATCTGAGGAAGGAGAAAATTGGATTCAGTTAATATAGATTACTCATACAATACAGCTTTATTAACAAGTTTCTTATCTGAAAATGTCTGTGCCTCAAGCTCACGACAGCATACTGATGGCTATTTTGTCTCTATTTCTATCAGTTAAGATAGGCAGACTATATAGTATGAACAGTCTTTGATCCAAAAAATCTCAAGAGTATCTAAAATGCCCCAATAAAGAGGAGTGATGCATTGAGCACTTACAACAGTGTCAAAGGACATAAAAGTGTGCTTTTTAACCAGGAGTTGCTGAGCACACAAACAGTAACTTTAAGTCAATTTAATTTCAATAGGAGCTATTAGGTGCTCAGCCTCTCTGAAATTCAGGCCACTGATTTCAGGGCCTGTATATGGACTCAGGAGCCTAAGTGTAGGCATACATTTTTAAAAATCCTGGCCTAAATCTGACTACTTGGCTAAGCAATAACATGACAACAATCTACAAATATCTGAAGGGTGTAAATTTCAAGGAGAGCAAGGAGGAATTATTTTGGGCTTTTCAACAGTGTAAGTTGTGCAGCAAGGCAGCGTGTGAGTTTATAGCGTACCAATTTGCCACGCAGTGTGAGGGGAGGTTTCCACAAGCTCCAATAATTGGCTTCCCAGTAGGAAAACACTTGAGAAACACTGCTAGAAAATATTCTATAGGGGAAAATCCTGCATTGACTACAGGAAGTGGATTAGATGATCTAATTGTTGGACTTTTCCATTTTTAGCTCCATGATTCCATGGTACATCTGTGAAAAGAACATGTGAATAATATATGAAAGGTAAAGAGAGAAGGGTTCTGCAGAAGGTCTGCCATCTTATTACCGTTCACAGTTTTGTGTTAAGCATTCTAGTAATTATTTATAGAGCACTCATAAACACACAATGCTGTATAATAGGTGAACTGAGCCAAACAAACAGAAGACACATGACTTAATAATACAAATAACACTTGGCATTTATACAGCACTTTGCATATTTCAACTGACATAAATACACAGTAGCCAAATAACATCCATATAAAGTAAGTTAGTAAGTAACACTATCCCTTTTCAAAAACAAGGAAACACAAAAAGAGGTGAATTAACTTACCCAGGGCCATAGAGTGAGTCAATGTGTAAATTACTTTGATTGCCCTTTCTAAAAGCATCAGGAAGCAACATACATGAACTCAGCTGGTTTTATCTACTTAAGATAGGACACTCACATCCTTCTTATTGCGTTCCCCTCCCTCCATGGGTTTGTAATTCCTTCTTTAAATATTACTTGTTCAACCATTTGACAAATGATGACCTTTGTTTTTACATAGGTTGGGAATTTCTAAAATGCCTAAATAGCTCAGGAATTATTTCACAGACATTTTTGAAAATCTCACCCATAATATATAGCAATAAACACTTCTATTAATTTTTTATATTGTGGTAGCATGTAGGTATGTAGCACCATGATTGGAGCCCTCTGTAGTGAGCATCAGGTGTATCTGTTTTCTTTACTTTCCTATGTTTGTGACAGTTTTATGCAATTCAGCACAGCTTTAGTGAAGGGCTTAAGTGGTAACTTAGGATCTCTCTCCTGGCTGATAAAAAATTAAGAATGCAGTTGAAAAGGTTACTCACCTCATGCAGTAACTGTGGTTCTTTGAGATGTGTGTCCCTAGGGGTGCTCCACTTCAGATGTGCACGCGCATCTTGAGCCCTTGATTGGAGATTTTCTGTTAACAGTATCTGTTTGGCCCACATATGCATTCTACACTGCCTTCTGATTTACTCCAAGGGTATACAGGATTGCATGGGTGAACCACCCTCAGTTCCTTCTCTATCCAAACATTCAATAAAGAACAGACCGATGCAAAAGGGAAGGAGGGTGGGTAGTGGAGTACTCAGGAGGACAAACATCTGGAAGAACCACACTTACTGCACAAGGTGAGTAACCCGTTTTTCTTCTTCAAGTAGCCTCCCTATAGATGACTTCAGGTGATTCCTGAGAAGTATCCTCAAGGCAAGAGGGAGCTTTGGAATCAAGTCCAAGACTGAAGACAGTAAGCAGAACCAAGTGCCACATCAGATCTGGTGGTGTGGACCAAGGCATAACTGTTCAGAAAAGGTACGCACTGAGGCCATCGTAGCAGCTCTGCATATCTGGGATATTGGAATGTTTCTGAGTAACACTGTCGGAAGATGCCTGCAATCTGGCAGTGTGCGCTATTATCCTCTGGGGAGGCAAAGCACTAGATGCATCATAGCAAGCAATAATATACCCAGAATCCATCTCAACGGTCTCTGTGAAGAAATCATGGACCCATTAGATCTTTCAGCGATGCAGACAAACACTATAGGTGATTTCTGAAATTGCTTGATCCTATCCAGATAAAAGACAGAAGTCTTTTGTACATCTAATGTATGAAAGGAGGTCTCACACTGAAATTTATGTGGTTTAGGAAAAACTATCAGTAGACAAATGTACTGGTTAAGATGGAAATCCAACAGCATCTTAGGTAAGAACTTTGGATGCGGCCATAAGGAAACCTTGTCCCTGGAAAATATTGTAAACAGGGGGTCTGCCATCAAGGTTCCAATCTCTCGGCAGGTTGACATGATAGCTACTAGAAAGGCCGCCGTCATAGATAAGTGAAGCAAGAAGCAGGCTGCCATAGGTTGAAAGAGAGGTCCCATAAAGGTATCCAAGTACCAGCTGAGGATAGCTGCCACAGTCGTCATCCTGAAATTCTGAGGCTTTACACATTTGTTCAGTAGTCTTAGATATAAGCCTGATCTCCATCCTTCTTTGCCACGAGAAAATACTTTTGAGTAAAACCCTTTCTCCTTGTGAGGGGACAGAACCTGTTCTGTTGCTCCTAAACGAAAGAGGGAGTGAACCTCTTGGCAATGGATAGTCCCGTGAGAGGAGCTCTTGAACAGGAATGGGAAGTGGATGGTATATATAGCCCGATATTATAACTCTCCATGACCACCCATCTGTTGTGATACACCACCAAGCTAGCTGGAAATCAGCAAGACCATCTCCAAAACAGGAGATAAGCAGAGCATTGCAGCCTGCAAACTACAGGTGAAGGAGGAGTCGAACCCTTGACCAACCCATCAAAACTGCTGTTTCATTGATGACTGGATACTTGCTGAATGGAGGGAGAGGGGGGTGAGAAGCTCTTTTCCTCTGGAACCCTTGTCTTTTTCTAGCAGGTTTGGAGGTTCTGTGAAAACAGGAGAACTGAGCTGGGAGCAATCTCTGGGCAGTTTGAGTCCTGCTAAATCTTCTCGTTTCAACAGACCTCAATGTTGCCTTAGAATCTTTTAGCATTGCCCGTAATTCCTGAGAAGAGCTTTGACCATGAAATGGGAGCTGTGTGCACTTTGGTTCATGGTCTGTGAGTGATGTGTGAAATCTGGGTGCTCGCTGCATGAAACCTTTCTGAAGGGAGGAATGATCCCGCAGAAATCTAGTGCAACCTTGCCTCTATAAACTTGACTAACCTTGTGGGTAAAAAAAAAGACTTTTCTTTGTTTATGCAAACACCTAGAGCTTTTAAAAGTTGTATGAGAACCCTTGTTGCCAACCTGACCTCCTGACAAGACTGGCTTACCAGGAGCTAGTCATACAGGTATGGGAATACAATATAGCTCTGGCATTTCACCTGGGCTGGCACCATGGAAAATACCTTTGTAAATACTCTGGGTGCTGTAGCCAACCCAAAGGGGAAGACTTGAAACTAAAAATGTTCCTGGCCTACCGTAAAACACAGGAACTTCCTGTGTGATGAGTGAATGTCCACATGGAAACATGCATCCTTCACATTGAGAGTTGCGAATCACACCCCTTCCTGAAGGAAGGGGATTACAGATGCCAGTGTAATCATCCAGAACTTCAGTTTTCAAATAAAGATGTTAAGTTGACAAAGGACCAGGATGGGTCTCCACTCTCTGCCATTTTGGGAATTAGGAAATATGGGGAGTAGAATCCTCTCCCCCTTGGTAATGAGCCAGGATACACTTTACTTCCCCTTTGTGTCAGACGGATTCTGCTTCCCATTGAAGAATTACCTCATGAGAGGGGCCACCAAAGGGAGACTGGGAAGCAGTAGTGAGTAGGGAAGAAGAGAAACTCTATGGAGTATCCCCGGTGGATGATCTCCAGAATCCAACTATCTGCAATGATCTTGTTCCAGTTGTGGGAAAAGAGTGCTATTTGGCCCTGAAAGCTAAGAGGGAGCTAGGTGGTTGATATTGGTGGTGGCACACGGGTCTTGATGTCAAAAATGGCTCTTAGCTGATAGTTGAGAGTGAGTAGAGGCTGAGGCAGGAGAGGGAGCTGAGAAGTGAGGCCTCTGAATCTTCTGACATTTGTGTGGTGGCTTGACTGTGTGCTGGTAATAAGGTTCATGAGGAGTGGGTGGCCTTGGTCTAAAGGGTTGCCTCTGGTTTTTCCTCCCAGTGGGCCAGATTATAAATTCCCAGGAAACACAGAGTCAATCTTGCATCTTTTAGTGAGTGCAGGGTCTCATATGTTTTCTCATTAGAGATTTGACTCATCAAAAGCCAAGTCCTGGATGATGTTCTGTACCTCCCTAGAAAACCCTGATGATTTCGGCCAGGAGTCCCTCCTCATGACTAGACCAGTGGCCAAACTTCTAGAAGCTATGTCTGTTGCAACCACTACAGCCTAGAGAGCAACCTTTGCCATTAGCTTCCCTTCATCTAAAGGAGATTTAAATTGGGCCCTGTCCTCTGTGGAAAGCTTGTCTGAAGTCCATAAGCCTGGAATAGGTGTTAAAATCATATTTCACGAACAAGGCTTGGTAGTTAGTGACATGAAATTACAGACATGCACATTGGAAAACATAATCCCAACTATACATACAAAATGATGGGGTCTAAATTAGCTGTTCCCACTCAAGAAAGAGATCTTGGAGTCATTATGGATAGTTCTCTGAAAACATCTACTCAGTGTGCAGCAGCAGTCAAAAAGGTAACAGAATGTTAGAAACCATTAGGAAAGGGACAGATAATAAAATAGCAAATATCATACTGCCATTATAGAAATCCATGGTATGCCCACACCTTGAATGCTACATGCAGTTCTGGTCACCCCACCTCAAAAAAGATGTTAGAAATGGAAAAAGTACAGAGAGAGCAACAAATATGAGTAGGGTGTGGGCAATTATATGGCAAGAGATTAAAAATGGGCTGGGACTGTTCATCTTGGAAAAGAGACAATTAAGGGGGGATATGATAGAGCTGTATAAAAACATGAATGGTGTGGAGAAAGTGAATAAGGAAGTGTTTTTTACCCGCTTCACATGACACAAGAACTAGGGGTCACCCAATGAAATTAACAATCAGAAGATTTGAAACCAAAATAAAGAAGTACTTCTTCACACAATGCACAGTCAACCTGTGGAACTAATTTCCCAAGGATGTTGTGAAGGCCAAAAGTATAACTGAATTCAAAAAAGAATGAGATAAGTTCATGGAGGATAGTTCCATCAATGGCTATTAGCCAAGATGGTCAGGGACTGCAGTCCCATGCTCTGGGTATCTCTGAACTCTGGACAACTATGTCTGTCTGGGGAGCTGGCCAGTTCTGCACAGTATCAATTTTCTTCTTGTCAGTTGAAATTCCCCTCTCACTAATTGTGTGACCAAGGTAAATAACCTCTTTTTGAAACAAATTACACTTTTTGGGCTTCAACTTCAAATTGGCAGTCTTAAACGTCTCACACACCATTTGTAAATGTATCAGCTGCTGTTCAAATGTTTTAGCATGCACCAGGATATCATCTAGATATAGCAGGATGACAGTGGCATGCCATGGAATAACCTCTCCACAAGCCTGTCAAATGTGGCAGGGGCACTACACAAGCCAAAAGTCACCCTTTTAACTTGCATTAGGCCTTGACCTGCTGTGGAAACATTTTTCTCCATGTCCTTTGGATTCACTTCCACTTGCAAATACCCTCTTTTAAGATTGAGTTTGGAAAACCAGACTGAATTTGCTATAGCATCCTGGTTATCATCTATTTCTGATAATGGATAAGAATTCTTTAAAATGAGTTTGTTTAGTTTTCTACAGTCCACACAGAATCTGGTGCTGTCATCCTTTTTCTTAACCAGCACTATGGGTGAGCCCAAGGAATGGTTGATGGCTCAATTATGCCTTCCTGATACATTTGCTCAATGGTCTGTAAATCCTCTTCCCTCTTTGCAACTGGTAACTGTTCAATGGGACAATTTTTCTCGGTATCAGTCTCGTGAGGGATGAGTGCAGTACAACCTCTATCTCTGTTAGATTGGGAGATTAACTCCTGACTTCCAACCAGAAAGTTTTAGACCATTCTGCTCCTCATTTAAATGCAGAGTACTGCATGTTAGAATATAGATATTTAGGCCTGCCTGTATAGGCCTATGATTATTTAAGTATATTTTTTATCACTTAGCTAGTTATAGGGGTATAGAAACAAAGTCAAAATCACAGGCTGCCTGTCTATGGGCCTTCTCTCACTGTGATAGTCTGAGGTCTTGTACTTTGGCTAAGCAGCAGAGGCAATCACAGACTGGGAAGGATGTGGTCACATCCATATTCCAAACAAATTACATTAATCCACATTCCAAACAAATTATATTAAAATAAGGCAATATCAGGCTGTTAGGAAGGCAATCCAGTCTAATACCGCCAGACAAAGGAAAGATCCTAGAACATTTAAAGAAAACTTTGTTTGATAGCATTCTATCTGGTTTTTAAACACTTGTCAACAGTTGTGGTTGTAGAATCTACACTTTGTATTGTTTGGTCATTATGGTACCCATTTTTCTGTTAATTTGTCTGATTCTTTGATTGTTTCCGTCTGCTGCATAACTAATTGCAATCAGTTAAGGTGGTGGGGTATGGTTGGTTAGAGAATTATGTTACAATATGTTAGGGTTGGTTAAAGAATTATCTTGTAATATTTTTAAGAACATGATTGGTTAAGATACACTTTAAAAACTGAGGTCAAACAGGAAGTAAGGTGGGAAGAAGGAAAATTACTGGTGAGGAGAACTGGGATTCCTGTTTGATTACCCCAATAAGCCCATAGTATTGCCTGCTGCTGGACTCTGGACCTCTGCTTCTGTCAGTGAACCAAGAAGTGAGGGAGGGGGCCCTAACACTGCACAGGAACAAATCCAATAGAAATTGTGGAAGCTCACCTTCTCACCCCCACCCCATTTATGGTTTTCCTCTACACCAGCATTTATTAGATCACTTGTTCTATTTGCTTTTTGTAAGAAACATTCAGCAAACATACAAGAACCCATGCCTGCTTCAGATCCATAACGCCTTCAGCAACTAAAATTCCCCCAAGACCCAGGGTCTCAAAGCAGGTCTTAACCATTCCCCATCTTTCTTTTGCTGGAAAGCTACCACAACATGTAGCTTTAATTGATTTCTGCTCCTGGAGGCAGAACAACTTGTTCACTGCAAAACCAATTACCTACAAATTATTTGCTTCAGCTGGGTCATGGCTTTAAAAGAAATTTCCCCAAAATTTGTATAACACCTACCCTGCCATTTCGATCCCCCTATTCCCTACCATGTCTGGTAACTTGCATTTAAAACAGTGTTTACTATTCTTGGGCATTTCACAGATCCTATTACACACTCAATAGCCAAACTCCCATTACAGCTACATTATTGTTATTCCACAGATCCAAACAAACTGTAGGATTGATTTTGTACCTCCAAGCTTTGCTGAACTGGGTGAGGGGCTTTCACCAGTCATTTGGGGTGATCTATCCTGGCCAGCCTTGAATTTACAGCAATCTTTTTTGTGGCCAATTTTTTTTTTTCATACTATGAGTGTTTAACTGAACTGCTTCCCTTAATTTTTGCATTATTGCCTATTTTCCTTGTTTTACAAACCTAATTTAACACTTTCTAATTGTTCAAAAATGCCATAAACCTATCCATCTCAATCTGTTTTAGGATTTTATGTTGCCTGCCCTTGCCTTGGCATCTGAGTACCTTCCACAAAAAATCCACAGCAATAGCAAAGTCCCTAGAGGACTTCATGGAATCTCTGGCTCTCCTCCATTTTTGGAGTGAAAACTCTACTTTGGGGGTTTTTTTGTTCGTAGGCTGGTTTTTTGGGAGGAAAGAAGGGAGATTTCCCTCAAAAAACCTGGTTTCCAAAGACAGTATGTAAAATACATAACCATTTTGTTTTGTATAAATCATATACAGTGAGTTTTACACACTGTAAATGCTTCATAGGGCCTTAGACTAGAAGCCATCTTTGTGATCACCTAATCTGTATTACACAAAGTCATAAAACTTCCCTGAATTAATTGCTATTTAAACTAGAGCATATCTTTTAGAATAATATCCAATCTTAATTGAAAAATTGCCGGTGATGGACAATCCACCACATCATTAAATAAGTTGTTCTAATAGTTAATTATTGTTAAAAATCTGCACCTTATTTTTAGTATGAACTTGTCTAGCTTCATCTTCCAGCCATTGGATCTTTTTATAACTTTCCCTGATAGACTGAAGAATCCATTTTGTTCACCATATAGGTATTTATAAACTCTGGTCAAGTCTCTCCTTAACTTTCTATTGTTCAGAAATAAGTTATTTCTTTTCATCAGGTTCTGTGTGTTAAAATTTGAACCACTGATATTAACGGACTTAGTAATATGTTACAAGTGCAAGCGTATATGTTCAACCTCCAAACAACCTAAGAGTGCTTGAGCTTTCTATAATTACAATTACTGACAATCTGAATAAGTCATTTCATTTTTAAAAAATGCCCTCAGATAGGCAGACTCATGAAAGAGTTAAGAGTCTAAAAGAAATAAAATAGTTGTAGTAATAGAAAAGGAATTCATGGTTCCAATATTAGGAAATTAGTTTAGGAAAACAATGGGTAAACCCTCTGCTAAAGAAAGAGAGTCTGTCTTTCTTTCGCCCTCTGATAAAGAATAAAGAAAGGGAGTTTTTTTCTCTCACCCTCTGCTGAAGGAAGAAGCACTTATCTAGTCATAAATTCTGGCTTCAGGAATTTCATCAGACAGGGGTAAAAGGGAGGGAAAGTTTTCTTATCTGATAAGTGAAAGAATGTCAGCTTGAAGAAAACCATTAGACAGAGAGCAAGAGGTAAATTTAAAAGGTGCATGCGTAATAAGGTAATAGAATATTAGCACACACCTTGCATAGAAAATTCGCTGATTAGCATGAACATGGATCTATATATGTTGTATGTGGAAGAAAATGTATGTAATAGGCGGTCGCAAAAGTTGTAAACCTTTTATTACCCAGCCAATGGGGAACGAAGGGAGGGATTTTCTCGGCCGGGATAGGGAATATAAACTGTTAAACAAAGAAAGGGGGTGCGCTCCTTACAGAATAGATTTTTGTTCTGGAGTTGTGCCCAGCTTTGCAAACCTGTTAAAAAATAAAACGTAGTTTTTTTTGTTACTCTTTACCTGTATCCGATGTTCTTTATTAAACCCTTTTAGTCAAAGTTATTATTTACACTCACAATCCTCTTAGACGCAGGTTCTCTCAGTTACCAATCAAAGCCAACTATCTGGCAGCTTATTTGAAGTACTCCATCAACCATACTGTGGGAAAACAAGTCTTTTTTTCCTTTTTCTGTACAAACAGAACTCAAAATGAGCACTCGAGGTTACAAGTTTCCCATAGTTGTGGATGAGAGATTGCCAAGTAAAAAGTTAATATTCTGTTCACTGAGTGAGGAAATTTATCTACTATGAAAGTTACCTTTTAAAATCAAGCATATAATAGCTCACATTCCCTCCCTTAGTGAGCTTATTCCATCTATAGAGTGGGGGCCCAAAAGTCACCCAGAGCCATCCCTAATTTCTATGTACTAGACAAGATGCTAGTCATACTTAATTTGCACACTTGAAAATTATATATATATATATATATATATATATATATATATATATATATATATACACCCATAAAAATTCAAGTTCATCACAAAGCTATATCTCGATCAAAAAGATAATCTGATTTGTATACTGGACATGTAATCTCTGCAGACTTCATCTCTACAGCACACAGCCCTCCTTGAACTCAAGGAGGCTACATGTAGCTCGTGGCTATGTTTAGCATGCTGGCTATCCCATGCTTGGGTTGGAGAATCAAGAATCTTTTGAAAGTGTGAAAATTTAAAATGATTCCTTCTCCAGTGCTGTCTCTGTACATATATGGCTTTATTCTTTTTTACGTTTAAAAAATGAGAAAAAGAAAAATTATCGCACTGTGGGCTCAACACCTTGTTTTAAATGAAGGCAAAGGCCAGAGCAGCTAGCTACACAACATATGTGGTATAGCATAAAATACTAGCAAAACACAAGTAATAATATAGATAGTTGTTCCTTTATAAAAGCCAGTGCCCTAAAACTTAAAACAATGATGAACAACATTAGAGTACCTACATGGGGAGCAAAAATTTGATAATACTGGTCATTTCAGACTAGCAGACAAAGATCTAACAAGAGCCAATGTCTGGAAATCGAAGCAAGTCAAATTCAAACTAAAAATAAATAGCACATTTTGACAGTGAAGATAATTAACCATTGGAACAACTTACCAAGGGTTGTGATGGATTCTCTGTCAACTGGAAAATTTTAAATCAAGACTGGATATTTTGCTGAAAGATATGCTCTAGTTCAAACAAATTAATTCAGGGAAGTCCTATGGTCTCTGTTATAATATGTGATCGGACTAGATGATGATCACAGTGGTCTCTTCTGGCCTTATAATCTATAAAACTATGATTGGGAGGAAAAACTTTAAACAGAAATGTGAGCAACAATTGGGAATTGTTTAAGTTATCTTACTAGACTCCTAAGCCCGACATTTACAAAGTAAGATTGATTTGGTTAAAAAAAAAATCACCATAGTTAAGAAAATAAAAACAGCAATGAAACAGATATTTAAAAAATGGAGAAAAGGGAAAGTTGATAGCAATGACTTTGAATAAGAATTTATGAAATGTAGACTACTAATAAGGAAAATTAAAGATACCAGTGAAAAATGTATAGGAAGTATTTTAACAACAATAAAAAGGAAGTATTAAAATACATCAAGGACAAAAGAAACCCCAGCAATCTGCTACTGGATTCAGATAGTAAAATTGTCAATAACAAAGCAGAAAAGGCAGATGTGTTCAATAAACATTTCAGTTCTGTATTTGGAAAGAGGCTGGATTGTATTCATGTTTTTCACTGATAATTAAACACTTTCTATTCCAACAATATTTAGACAGTATGTTAAACCACATCTCCTAAGTTAAAATCTTTTTAAATCCGCAGGACTATGTAACTTTCCTCTAAATTTTAAAGGAGTTGGCCAAGCAGCTCTCTGAACCATAAAGTTGAGTTTTAACATAGATTAACACACTGGGGAAGTTCCAGAGAAATGGAAAAAAAGCTAATATTGTGTCCATATTTAAAAAGGTAAATGGGATGACTTGGGAAAGCACAGGCTGGTTAGTTTGACATTGATCATGAGCAAAATCATGGAAATGCAGATACGGTAATCAATTAATAAAAGATAGTAACATAATTAATGCCAATCAACATGGTTTTATGAAAAACAGATGTACAAACAAACTTGATACCCTTTTTTAATGAGTTTACAAGTTCAGTTAACAAACCTAATTGTGCTGTTGTAACATACTTAGACGTCTGCAAGGCATTTGACTTAGTACCACATGACATTCTGATTAAAAATCTGGTGCTACAGAAAACCACAGTAGCACTTATTAAATGGATTGAAGTCTGGTTAACTAACATCTCCAAAAATAATTGTAAATGGGGATCATCCTCCAATGGAGATATTTATAAGCAAGGTCTCGCTCTGATCTATTCTTGGCCCAATGCTATTCAATATTTATAGATTTCATAGATTTTAAGGCCTGAAAGCACCATTAGATCATCTCATAAAACCTCCTGTATATCCCAGGCATTTAAATTTTGCCCAGTTACCCCCATGTTCAGCCCAGTAACTTCTGTTTGACTGAAGCATAATTTCCAGAAAGGCATCCAGTCTTGATGTCTTGAGATATGTTTACACAGTAATTAAACACCCATGGCTGCCCTGAGTCAGCTGACTCGGGCTTGCTGGGCTTCGGCTGTGGGGCTTGTAAAATCGCAGTGTAGATGTTCGAGTTTGGGCTGAAGACCGAGCTCTGGGACCCCATGAAGAGAGAGGATTCCAGAGCCCAAAGGTCTTCACCACAATTTTCCAGCCCCACAGCTTGAACCCACAAGCCTGAGTCAGCTATCTCAGGCCAGCCAGAGGGGTTTAATTGCTGGGTAGACATACTAATAGCCATTGATGGACCTGTCCTCCATGAATTTATCTAGTTCTTTTTTGAACCCCATTATAGTCTTGACCTTCACAACATCCTCTGACAAGAAGTTCCACGGGTTGACTATACATTCTGTGAAGAAATACTTCCTTTTGTTTGTTTTAAACCTGCTGCCTATTCATTTCATTTGGTGACCTCTGTGTTAGGAGAAGGAGTAAACAACACTTCTGGTAAATGCATTATCTTTGACTGAACAAACTTAGTGTTGCCAACCACAAGCATAAAAAAAATTAATCGGGCTCCCCAAAATCATGAGGATTTTTTTTTTTAAGAGAGAGGTTACTTACCTTATAGTAATTGATGTTCTTTGAGATTCGTTGTTCATATGTATTCTAGTCATAGTATTGCACACCTCCTATCATCAAAGATTAGAGGTTTTTTCTTGCTAGCAGTCCCCAGTTGGCCCATTTATGCTCAAGGAACGCCCCCTCTGCCAATGGCATAAAGGAGAAAGGCAGACCTTGTGCCTCTCAGCTCCTTCACCAGCCAAAATCTTGCAAGGACTTTGAATAATGGGGATGGAGGATGGGTCTTGGAATCCATATAGACCAGTGGTTCCCAAACGTTTTGCTAAGGTGACCCACCAACGGCATTGTCTTTTTTTGGGACCCCCTCCTCCCCATTACATATATACATAAACACACGCGCGTGTGTGTGTAAAAACTAAAATTGGATACTAGGAGCTGTCAACAAAGCTGTGGAGTGCCATTTCAAGCGGGAGAGCCGTTCAGACCCCGCTCTTCTCTCTGCTCCCCTTCTCAGCCCTCCAGCACCTTACTTTCCTTCTCAGATAGAAGAGCCTGATTGGTTAAAATCCTTTATCAGGGTGCAGCCAAGGAATAACTCTTTCTAACCAGAAGATCAAGACATTTAGACTCCTTGTCCTTGGAAGTCATTTTGTAAAGTTGCTGCATGTGCACTCTTGAGCAGAAGGAGAAGGAAACCAAGAAGCATAGGAAGGCACATAATTCTTACAAGAAAACTTCTGAAATCTGGTTTTAGGATGAACGTCCGGTAAGAGACACACAAGTAAGAAAGAAAGGAAATCCTCCTGAACTGGCCTCAGAAGTTGATGAAGTTCATGTGCATTCTTCCAAATAAGAATGAGTAAATCTTTAAGGAATCTTCAATAAATGAGTACCAGATCCGGCAATCAGAAGTTCAACAGGAGGTAAAGATACCAATAATGGACTGTCACCAGGAACCAGGAGAAATGATTCTGAATGAACAGATACCACTAAATCTGATGGTACCATAAATAAGGGAGCTGAAGTAATCAGTACTGATGCTGTAGCACCGATTGATACCAGTGTATATGATACCGATAAGAAAGAAGTGAAGAAGGCTATATCCTTGACCTTAGATAGTGCTTGTGTACTTGCTACAAATCTTGCATAGTGATGAAGCATGTATAGTAAATGGTACCATAACCTTCAGAGGTGGTCTTGAAGACTCAAAATGATTAGAAGGCTCTCTCTAATGTATCAAGATCTTACAGGTATTCTTTAGGCTTCACAAGGCACTTTTCTGTGTCTGGACAGCACCTTCCAAAGCAACAGCTTGGGGTGATCTCATCTTCTTTTTCTTTGAAGGACTAGGAGAATGAAATTTGTGTCCCTTTACAGCCGAAGAACTTTTAACTGCTTCAGGAATTGTACTTGTAGAGGAAACTACTTGTAGAGGAAACACTGGAGACAGACTGATCTGATTGGCCAGGATCTGAGTCAGGTCTTATAGATCTGTCCAGGAGTTACACCCTAAATTTAATCTCCCTGCCTTTTCAGACCACTTGGCAAAAGAACAGCAGATAACACATTTACTAGGAATATGCCCCTCACTTTTAGTGAGTGTCTCTGGCCAGTATAGCAATGTTATGCAAGGTGCACATTTTAAAATTGGGAGATTTACGAGACGCCATAGCTGTCTGCTATCCAGCACCACTATCTAACTACATGTTAAAACTAGCTTAAAATACTGACACAAGAACTACTCTAAAGCTAACTGACTAAAATAGAAATACCTCACTATTTACAACAGACTAAACCCAGTGTTAAAACAGACGGAAGGGGCCATTACTGTTCCATCTCTAGCCCAAGATGGAGCTGAAGGAACTGAAAGGCAGCTGGTCTGCCCCTTTATGCCCTCAGGCGGGTGGGGGGTTGGAGCAATTTTGTGAGCATGTGTGAACCAACAGGGGACTGTCAGCAAAAAAAAAGTTTTTCTATTTGGTGGCAGATGAGGTTGAGAGGGAGTCTGCTCTGCACTAACCCTGGGCAGTCACAGCTCCTGTGTGCAGCAGGACGCGGAGAGGGAGTGAAAAGAGCCCATTCCACACACACCCCAGGAAGCGGCAGCTCCTGTATCCTGTGGTGCTGAACCTCCAGCTCCCTGCTCCAGGCGCTGTGACCTGGCATATATGGTTGCAGCATCATTCATGTTTGGCCTATCTGCCCCTCCACAGACAGAGACCCATGACCCCCGCACCGCTTTTGGCACACTTTTGTTATCCACCTGGGAGTCTTGGCCCACAGATTGGGAACTGCTAAGAAGTTTCTCCTGTGAACAATTAATTCCATAATTGTCCACCGTGGAGTTTTTTACACTTTCTTCTGAAGCAGTTCATTTTGGCCACTGTCAGAGTCAGGACAATGGAATCAATGGACCACTGGTCTGAATCATAAGGAACAGAGGACGCGCCAATCACATGTTCAATATTTGAAAGCATATATGACCACATATGCATCCATCCTATTTGTCTGGTATCAAATGTTGTAGGAACCTTTTCCTTCAGGGAGTCAGAAAACCGAAAAACAACTGAATGCACAATGTTGGAAATGTGCCACAAGACATCCACACGCCTGAGCTATTTCTGACTGCAAGGCAGAATTCAGTTCTTCCGCTCGCACAGATACATTATTTGTGTGTGCTTGTTACTAAATGTTTTGTTTTTTAAATACTTTTTTTAAAGGAAAGATTTATAATCATTCCGATTTTGTAAATGTGGTTTTATAAAATGTTCGTAAAAGCAATGGCTGAAAATCTAAATAAAACAATTCCTATCACAGCCTGCAAAACCACACTCTGCCTTACCTCTTTAATTTTGTCCCTCTTCCCTTGGATGTCCTGATCGGTTGGGTCTTCACTGTTTATCCCTACGAGTTTTGGTACTGGAACAGGTGGCAGCGGCTTGCTGTCTTTCTTTTTCATCTCTTGGGCTACTTTGTTCTTTTCTGTCTGAATCTCTGCTCGAATCTCATCTCGAGATTTCTTCAGCTTCTCTTTTGCCTCCTCTAGAGCTTTTTCATGGTCTGCTCGGATCTTATTTCTCAAGCGTTCCTCTTCTTCTCTAAAGAAACAAATGCTAGTCAGAGCCTGGTTTCATAAAGGAAATGGCAATTGTAACAAACCTCATTAAAGAGCAGAAGCCATATTCTGCACTGACTTACTGTAGTCAATGTTGTTGACTCAAATGGAGTTTCATAGACATATGTCCATTTAAAATTTAGTCCCAGTTCTCAAACCCATTCTACACTGTATTTTGCTACCACTCCACAGTAAAACTCAGTTTTGCCTTAGTGTTTTATTTGTTCATGAATCATGAGAGCGCTCCTCCTTCTAAGGTAGTGACTGGTTATTTGTAAATCATGTCTCAGTATCTTTCCTGGCCTCTTTATTCAACAGTTTAGAAAGAAAAGGAGCCAGGGTTCTGAATTTCATCTACAGGGCTGACTTGTGGTTTCATAAATGAATCTCTCCCCCATATAGAGCACACAACATTATGTTTAGCAATTACCTAATTAAAAAAATACCAAGAGGGTTCTTCCCTACCTTTTGCCCAAAAAAAGGCTGCATCAACCACCTGTCAGGAGTTATCTATTGCACCTGTTTTACATGTAACATAGCAGTCACCCAAGTCATTATGGAGGCATGGCCTGCAAAAGCTACAGGTCCCCTCACAGCACGTCCCATCCTGATTTGAATAGCTTGTCACTAAAAATCAAGGTGGATCATGGCATACTGAGAACTGCAGTCTCTGGAAGCAGCAAGCTGCATTTGGACCGCTCACTTTGGGCCTTCCAGAATTAATTTTCATCCAACTATAAAGTGATTTAAAAAAAAGTTTTAAAAAGCTGGTATTAAAGTCTGCTGCCACTATCCAATGAATCAGCTGCCTTAGCCTTTTGAATAGTCCCACTACCCCCCCACCACAAAAATTATGTACAAATTAAGCTTGCTTTAAGTGCATATACTAGCAACAAAACCATAAAATTCCTTCACCTAACCCTTGCCATCTAACAATCTTACTTTCACCTTCTTCATAGTACCTTACCTGCATCCTCCACTCCTACACAAAATGGAAACTTGTAAATGGAAGTGGAATGGAAATGGAATGGAAACAAAATGGAAAATTGTAACTTTTACCAGAGTGTAGATCCTCTTCCCTCCATGTCTCCCACCTCAGTCCCCTAGTTCAAGCCCCATTTTTTTCTCATGCTTTCTCCATTCAATGCTCCTTCCCCTGTATTCTCCCACAACCCTGCTCCTCAACCCTCAGCTCCCTATAGTGCTGTTGTTTGGTGAACTGGAGAACCAGGTAGGGGAGTGAATACAGGGCTTGTCTACATGGTGCGTTAGTGCACACACTGGAAGGTCACCATGCCAACCCACAGTCCTAGATCACTGCCAATACCCGCTGCCTTCATTCCTACTCTCACAAAGCCGACCATCTCTAGTGCAAGTTGCATGACCATTCTGACATCTGCAATTACAAATTTCTTCTCTCCTCCCTCAATTCTACCACTTTTATTGCTAAGCAATTTTACTTCTCCACCCTGATGGACTGCCACATCTCAGTCACCTATTGCATATCATCTTAAACTATCCCTCCTTCACCTCCCACTTCCTTACCTAAACAACATCTGACTTTTTCAAAAAGAAAACCAACAAGATCTGACAGGACCTCCCTACTTCCTTCTCCCCACCCTCTTTCTCTCCCCCACCCTCCCCAATCTGCCACTAACATCAAGGTTTCCTGTCTGCTGTCCTGTTCTAACCCATTCACCAGCCACAGTGATTTTATTCCATCCCAACTCTATCTTCTTCTCAGTATCAAAGTAGAACATTTTTTAAAACAGCAGGAACAGATACCTTATACCCAAAAATATTTAAAGAATTCTCTGCTAAGCTCTCTGAACCATGAAAGTGGATTTTTAGCAAATGTTGGAACACTGGTAAAGAGCATGGGAAAAAAACTAATGTGCCAATATTTAATAATAATAAATGAAATGACCCAGGGAACTATAGAACTGTTAATCTGACATCAGTCACAGGCAAAAATCACAGAAAGGTTGATATGAGAGGCAATTAGTAAAGAATTAAGATAGCAGCATAATTAATGCTCATAAACATCGTTTTAGGGAAAATAGGTCTCATCTAAGAATTTTTTCTGATGAAATTACAGGTTTGTTTGATGAAGGTAACTGAATCCTACAAAAAGTTAAAAATACAGAATAAACAGACTGCACTTGATGGCCAAGTGACAGCCACAGTGTTTGCTCTTGGTAATAATCAATCACTGTGCTGTGACAGAGAGAAACTAAAAGCAATATAGAATATGCATTTATAGGAAGATAGAATGCATAGTGGTATGCCCAGACAAAGAATGCCAACAAACTACAGAGAATTTAAGGAAATGTAAAAACCATCCGTACCTTTGGGAAGAGGATAATGGCTAGCCTGATTTGTATTCCCACCGCCCACCTATAAACCCTTTTGCTAAAATGAAGCCACTGATAATGTTAGTGATTACAGACCTCTCAAATTGTTTGTTAAAAATTTGTGCTGGTGTTAAATCATAGAAGGATAAATGTGATGCTTGATGCCACTCACCACCCAAATGCATGAAAATATGTATGTTAAAATTTGTTTGTGCTAGAAAAAGAGGAAAAGGTTAAGTAAAACTGCTGTTTGGAAATGTGAGTAGTGTAAATGCACAAAATATAAAATGAAAAACTCCAGAAGTGTCAAAGCCCCATTTCAAAAGGAAGCTCTGTGGAAAACGGATTGCTTTTAAAAGAATTCCACTAAAAATCAGTTTGCTTTAATGGTCAAAGAGGTAAACTCTTCGATGATTTTAAACAAGTAATTGCAAAGATAAAGTAAAAGTTAACCTCATTATCTTTAGGTCTGAGGACTTATCTACATTTAAAATGCTGTAGCTGCACTGCTGTAGAACTTCAGTGAAGTCATTAAACGTACAGGAGGAGTTCTCCACCGCCCTGAGAGGCACCAGTTAGGTTAACAGAAGAATTATCCTGCCAACCTCACACTGGTCTACACCAGGGGCTAGGTTAGTACAGCTGCCTGAGAGACAGTTATAACACAAATAAATTCCCAGTGTAGATCCTTAACTTTTATAAGTTAAAAAGCTAATAGGGAACAGGGAAAGTCATAAGGCAAACAGCCAATATATTGCACACACCAAAAAAAAAGTAGGAAAAAAGGCACACATAAAATTCTTCAAATCCTAGGTAAAGGAAAGTATTAGTATAAAATGTTTTCTTTTTAACCTATTTAATAGTTTTTGTTTGGCTGCAATCATTCAAGAAAAACAGAATTCTGAATAAACTTCAGCTGTTATTAACTGCAGTTATTAATTAATTTTTTTCCCTTTTAGGCATCATCTTTATTTCAGTTAGCTTCTATGTTTTCCCTCCCAATAATCAACCCCAATAATCTTTTCTATATTCCTCATTAGTATGATAAATTGTTCATAGTTGTTTATGCTTTGGAAAATTCTAGTTTACTTGCCTATCCTTATTGCTTTTATTCGTAGTGCTTATTATGTATGTTCTGTGTCACATCACCTTCATTTTTATTTTATTTTTGGTTTCAACTTTTATTTGGGAGTTTTACTTGTGTTGCAATAAAAACTATTTTGCTCATAACTATAATTTTTGGTGATACAACATTTTCAACTAAAGCTAAAAAGGTCTTTATTAAGTTTATTTTTAGGTTGTTATAAGTTTATCAGTTATAAGGTTATTTTGTTTTATATTTTGTAAATACCTTTGTTTGTAAGTTCTCAAAATACGGGGGGACCCTACTCAGGGTAATATAATCCCCCCCAAGAGAAAATGTATGACTGCTCAGCCCTCAAACAAAATATAATCTAAGTTCTGGCATACTAAGTTCTGGCATACTTCTGGCATAATTTACCAACTAAGGGGCATAAAAAATCTGAAAATCCATATTAATTAGTTAAATTGTTTAAAGAGAAAGCACAATATTTATTAATATTTTACAAAATGTTTTTACTGGAATATTTTCTCAAATGCTTATTAAATTATGACTTAAACTATACTGAAACAGACAGTGAAATTTCTAGGAATGACAGATTTTCTCAGAAGTTTATACCTGAATAGACAGAAATAGCTGCTCCTTTATATGCTTTACTTAAAAGGTAGCAACTGAAAATGAAACCCACAATTGACTAAAGCAGTCACTAAATTGAAGCAGGCATTAGCCACAGCTCCTGCGTTGATTCATTCTGATTATTTACAACCACTGCGACAGAGCTACCTGGCAGCTGTCTTGGGTCAGCAGAGGAATTCAAAAACAGACCAATTGCTTATGCATCTTGGGTATTAACTTCTGTAAAACAGAAATATTCTTGGTGTGAGAAACATACGTTGGCTACATTTTGGGCTATGTTTACACTGTGGGACTGTCATTTTTAACTATCAATACCCTATATACCCTAGTACTATTTTTGTTATTGCCCAAGCCTTAAGGAAAACCTTAAAAAGGATTCATCAGTTAATCAATCACAATAACGATGAAGCTACCAATCTATAGCTATGGGTAATGTGAAACTCAATGGGTAGATGTATATTCAGAAACATTCAAAAAGCTTTAAAATATATTCAAATGGGTGAAGTGCCTGGCCTCATTGCCAATGAGTATTTGCTGGGTTGGTACAGGAGTGAAACACAACTAGTCACAGCGATTGATATCCTCAGGAATCTAGCTGCAGTAGCTATGTCACCTCTTGATTACAGTTCCTATACAGAAGACTTGAAAATGTATTTTTCACTTTCCCTGCCAATAATTGAAAAAAAGGACATTTATGAAACAATAGTACATGGTCACTCAGTAGGGGTACTCAAAGACTCATTTTAAGTAGCGTGCCCAGGTACCTCACATTGGTAAAACACTCACATGAATGATGGCAAGCCCCTGTTTTGGCCTGCTGCACAGAACCGCAAGCCAGATGAATCTGCCAGTGTGACACCCTAGGGTCCTTGCAACCCATCTGTGGTATAGACCACAGTAATGAGCCAGAAACCAAAGAAAGGACTCATCTCGACTGCCCCGTATGGCTGTACCTGGAATGTACCACATACGTGGGAAATGCAGAATAATGTGTAATACAACAATTATGGAGAGAAAGTATTCTCAATTAACCAGTTCAATTGGTGTTTTATTCCTTGTGACGCTAGGCCCAAAACAGCTAAGCAACTTTGTAAGTTGCATGGCCCAACTCTGACCTTTCAAGATATATTATAGGAAAATACAATGGTAGCGAGGGTCTTCCCTTATAAGTGGACTAGAGCTTTGATATGCAAGTGTATTGTTCGTAGTTATTTGATGTTATTTATGGATCTCTTGTTAGAGGTTAGCAATGTAGATAAACTGCTTTCCTGTCTTCACTGTTCTATTGATTAGGAGTTCAAAGAGAACATATGAACATTTAGATGGAATTTTGAATGTAACAATACTATTGTTTATATTTCTCTTTGAAGTTTAAGTAGTGAATACCTGTGAATGGTTGTAAATGGGCCAATTACCTTGTGCTAATGTTACTAGTTATGGTGTGCTCAGGACATGGGAGATAGTACTTCAGAGTCCCAAGTAATCATCTATTAATTGTTCAAGGAGATACTTGCTGTCAAGAAAGTATGGGTCAGCCTGCACCGATCTATAAAAGACCCAGAAGCCCTGCACTGAAACCTTGCTAGCAGACATCAATGTATCTTGGCTTAGCTCCCTCAAGGAGAAGTAATTCATCCTCTATGACAATGGTTCTCAATTAGGGGTCCGCAGCCCCTGGGGAGCCATAAACAGGTTTCTGGGGGGGTGGGTCCACCAAGTAGTGCCAGTGTTAAACTTGCTGAACCCCTGGAGCCCCATCGCCTGGGGCTGGAGCCCCATCGCCTGAGCAACTGAGTTTCATGGGGCCCCCTGTAGCATGAGGCCCCAGGCAATTGCCCTGCTTGCTACCTGCTTATGCCAGTTGTTGTGACACTGGTGGACTATGGAATTTTTATAGTATGTTGGGAAAGGAAAAGGTTGAGAACCCCTGCTTTATGAGATGCAGATGCATATTCTCCTACTATTAGGTCTGTCAAATCATTAAAAAAATTAATCGTGATTAATCGCAGTTTTAATTGCACTGTTAAACAATAATAGAATATAATTTATTTAAACATTTTTGGTGTAGGATGTGTGTATGTGCGCGTGTGTGCTGGAGAAGCACTGTCTCTTTAAGCAGAGCACTCGGAACACAGCTCCCCGTTCCCTGACCCCAGCTCAGAAGCAACCACATATACAGGTGGGGGGAGGACAACACCCCAACATCAGCCCCCTGCCACCACTCCCCACATTGCACAGCAGACAGGAGGCAGGCTCCCGGTCCACAGCAGGTTGGCCAGGGGTGGCTGAAGGGGTGGGGAGGTGGAAGCAGCAGTGGAGTAGGGTGGCAGAAAGAAGGACACCCCTGCCTCGGACGCATGCAGCAGCCCTCCTCCTCCCCCAAGCACGGCGTCCTGGTGTGCAATTAACGCCTGTTAAAAAAAACACATTAATTTTTTTTGAGTTAATTGCATTCATTAACTGCAATTAATTGACACCCATAATTATTATTTTTCATTGCAAATATTTGCATTGTAAAGAAAGATAAAAATATATAGTGCAATCTAAAAGTCGAAACATGAAGGGGCATACAAATGTTTAGCATATCTGGCACGCAAATGCCTGTTCTCATTTTCAGGTGACATTGTAAATAAGAAGCGGGCAGCATTATTTCCCAGAAATGTAAACAAACTTATTTATCTTAGAGATTGGCTGAACAAGAAGTAAGACTGAGTGGACTTGGAGGCTCTAAAGTTTTACACTGTTTTGTTTTTGAGTGCAGTTATGTGAAATTAAAATAATTCTACATTTGTTAAGTTGCACTTTCACAAAAAAGCGATTGCACTGTACACTTTATATTCTATGTTGTAATTGAAATCAATATATTTGAAAATTAGAAAAACATCCAAGAATATTTATAATACATTTAAATTGATATTCTATTATTGTTTAACAATGCAATTAAAACTGTGATTCATTACAGCTAACTTTTTAATCTAGTTAATTTGTCTTACATTAATTGCTTGAGTTAACTGCGATTAATATTCAGCCCTACCCTGTACTCTGCCACTTGTCAAAAAAGTTAGAATGGCAAGAAAAAATTGAAATTTAAAAAAAAATTGATTAAGCACTCAATAAAAAATTTCAAAAATAATTTTTTTAAATCAAAAGGGATTTTTTTGGCAAAAAGTTTTTTCATTAAACATTTGATCAGCTCTAATGCTAATATAATTTTATGCCATTTTCAGGGATCCAACCATATTTTAAGTAACATGGTTCGGATCTATTACATTATAATATAATTTCAGTATACATATGACAGCTAAAAATTTCTACTCTATGGGATTTAAAAATTCTACTATAAAATTTACATACAAGGTCTCTTAGAAGAAAGAATTTACTCCCTTATCAAGATTTCAAAGAAGTCACTTTGATTGTTAGCAAATCCCACAAGCATAGTAAGAACAAAAGTAATAATTTGGCAGATGAAGGAACTTTAATGTTCATAATTAAAAACTACAATTTTATAAAAGTGACAAAAAATGAAAGGAAAATAAATGTAAGCCGACTTGCATGAAGTTTTGTTTAAATACATTTTAAAAGGAACAGGCTTTACTCTACTTAAAATATAGTCAAAATCCAAAAGAATTAAAAGTTCCAGGCCCCTAGAAAGGTCCCCCTAATAGTTGTGGCTTTACAGTCACATTTTCCTCTGTTTTTCCTCCCCTGTTGTCTTGTGAAAGGTTCATTGTGACTGATTTGGGGCTGCTCTGTGTTAATTTATAAATATACTATATGTTGATGTGGTCATTGGGATGTTTACTATATCAATATATTGGTTTAAAGTAACAGTAGGGTCTTCAGAAAACAAACAGAAAGGAAAAAGAATGAGTCAAGATATGACACCTCCCCCCTGCCCCCTTAGAAACACTTGTGGGCTATTAAAGGGCATTGACAACACCGTTAATTGAAGATTTTGCCTCCTCCCCAGACTATCTGCAAAACTAGTTTCAACTAGGATAGGAAGAGGCCAGTGAACATAGGCAATCAGAACTATAGCCTGTGTCTCCCTGATAGACTTCCACATCTTAGCTAATGCAACCCATCTACCTCAGGCACCAAGTCACCACTGAAATAGTTAGAACATGAGACACCATGACACGTTCCACCCTTCCTAAATTGGGGGATGGATGAATCAGCCTCATGTATAGGTCTTTTCTAGAAAAGCCCAAGTTTTGTCAAGGAAGAGACAGACAACTTTCAGGTCTTCCTGAGAAAAAGATTTCTGATAGAAACTTGCAATCTGAAGCTAGAAAAGTGCAGACTGGACATAAATGAATGTATTTACTTATAACTGTAGTTTGAGATAACTCTGAATATTAACGCTTATGGATACTGCGCTGCCTGGTGGCAATTTACATTAGAACCTTATGCAAGCAGCACCTGCTGGAGTACATGTGCATTCCCTCCTACTCCTCCTCTTGGTATCTCCAAATGTTCCGTGGGCGAGGCTATATGAGATGGCACCGTGCCCTCTACCACCTCACTTCCTTCCACTGTTCACCCAGAAGACCATAATAGGACTCTGAGAAAGAAGGGAAGGCAGGTAGGAAGTGTAAATATGCAAAGTGATCCCAAAGAACTCCAGTTACAAGTAACCTTTCATTTCTTCTTTGAGTGGCTCTGCATATTCCCACTTACGGTTAGTTCAACAAGCAGTGCTGAAAAAACCCAAAGGTGGGAACAGAGTGACCTGTCAGGATCTGCCATATTTGGCATCTGCTCTAGCAGCAAGATCCAGCATGTTTAGTGAACATGTGCACAGACTTCCAAGTAGCAGCCTTGCATATTTTCCTAGTAAGAAATCTTTAAATGAAGTTAAAGATGCTTCCAACTCTAGAATAATAAGACCATTCAATAGGCAGCTCAGGAATTTCAGCTAACTCAGAATACTGCACAATGCATTGCTTAAACCCATCTAGAAGCAGTATGAGCGGACAAACTATGACCCATGTGATTTCTAGCATAAAGTGCTATTTAAGTAATCTGCAAGAGCCAGCCTACCATCTAAAAGTATGTATGTGGACTTCGCTTTATTAGTAAAAAATTTGGTAGAAAACTGGTAAATTAATTGTCTGATACGGAACACAGACGCTATTTTTGGTAAACACCTGGGAGCAGGTCTAAGAACCACTTTATCTTTCTGAAAGTTAGTAAGTGGGGGGTCAGCCATCAGAGTGTGCAATTCACTCACCCTTCTGACTGACATAAGAGCAGTGATGTATACTGTTTTAATAGATAAATAAAATAAACACGCCACCATTGAATCAAAAGGGTGACCTCATACACATTGGTAATACCAAATTAAGATCCCAGATTGGGACAGGATCCCTTAAAGAAGGATACAGGTTATATAACTCATTCATAAACCTTTTGGACATGTCTGAACTATCTAGCTCAAAAGGTTAGTAAACTTATTTTTGCACGATTCTTATGAACTACCTACCATGTTTTACTATGCTGGAAATGATCACTTAGATTATTCTCATAAATGTGTGTTTTGGGTGAAAGATTACTTATGAATTTGAAAAGGTTTGTGTTCAAAATATAACTGGTATGTTAGTTGTTGTGGGAGTATATATCAGTTACATATTTACTGTTAATACAGGACTTCTGAAAAGATTTTTTTTAATTGCTCAATATAATTAAACATCATAGGTAAAGATTTCCTGTTTAAAAGTGAAATTTTATTAGGCGTTTATGAATTTTTAACTTTTAAAAATATTTTAAGCTGTTAGGTATATTGCTAGAGATAAGGGATTAAATAGATTTACATCATCCTTAGGACTAATTATTTTCCCTATAAAACGGGGTTTAGAATAAATTATATCATTTAAACAATGATACAAATATTTGCAATAGGAGGAATTTTTACTATCTCATCTTTTTAAAGCCATGCACTAAGTAATAGTGCGTGAGAGTGAGTTTTTTACCATTTTGTTTCAGGGTCCAGCTTAGACATAAGGGGTCATGAATGTTCATCATAGGCAATGTCTACAACTTCATTCTCATCTGCTGGTACCACCAGCAGTGTTGCAATTACACATCAGACAGTAAATTACCTGCATCAAAAACAAACAAACAAACAAAAAGACTTTCTTCATCAGCCAATAAAACCATGGATGAGTTCGTAATTAGGACCAGCACATTCCAGCAAGACTCCATAGATGCAAAAATTGCTTGGTTCATTTACACAATACGTTCTCCCTTCCAAATTGTCCAGAACAAACAGTTGATTGACATGGTTCGATCATTACAATCAAGGCTACGCTATAGCCAGCAAAGCAGACATTGCTGGAAGTTTGCTGGCAATATGAGAAGGAAATTGAATAGCATGCAAAAAAAAATTGATGGGAAATTCGTTAACCTGACTCCTGATGGGTGGAGAAATGTACACAATGATCCAGTAATATGTGCTTATGTGACAAAAGAAGATGGGGTTGTCGATCTTACAGAAATAACTGATACACCAGGAAATGCCCATACAGCAGAATACTTAATGTTTCTAATGTTTTAGGGCCTGACCCCAATATGCAACAACGTAAATACAAATTTTCAAGCCAAACCTGTTCATCTTCATATATTAAGTATTCTCAAATTAGTATGAGGTCATTGTTTTTACCATCCGACTTGTTGAGGTTTTTGTGTAGCAAAAAAAGTTACTAAAAAGGTAATAGGGTCAGTTAGACCCCTCCTCAATGTTAGTCAATGGGGAAAATGAGGGTATTACACTTCCAAGATATTTGAGGGTCCCTTAGACACCAAACACACACACGACTTTAAATAAAACATGATGGGCAAACCACTCCCTCTTCTTTAAATAGTCTCAAATGATAAGGACAACCTCTTAGCTTTGGCTTTGTCTGTATACCTGTTGTCATTTTGGCATAGCGAAAAAATCACTCAAATGCTATTGGGGTCAGTTAGACCCCAAATTAATTATGCAGCTATTCCCACACCGGACTGTTTTTATTTTGAAACAGCCATTATGACATGACTGTATTAATCTTTCAGCACTGATTTTATTGTCAATTTCAGTGGGTTTTGTTTCACAAAAAATGCACCTAAAGGGTCTTGGGGGTCTGTGAGAAACCCAGATAATATTTGCTTCATGTATCATCACAACTGTCCAGCAAATTGAGTTTCTTTGAAGATAACATAGTCAAATTAATTTTCTAGGAAGTTTACACTTGTGAGGAAGAGTTTTTGGGGAAGCCACAATTCCAGACACATTTTCTGGCAAGCCCACACTTGATAGATTCTGTTGCTGGGGAAAGAGTCACTGTTGCATTGCACAACGCATGTCTGAATGCACGAACTGTTAAGATTTTGTTGAATCGGAAGTGACATAATAAATCTTTGCGTAACTAACCGATGTTTCTCAGGGACTGGATACAGAAATGGTGAAACCACTGGTGCAGAAACGGAACATTGCAGTCTTGCCTCAGACTTCTGGGGAAGCAGTATCTAGTGTGCTGAGCACTGATCCAGAGCTTAAGAAATGGGGAAGATGTTACATTAATGCCAGAGAATGAGGCAGAAAAAGTGTAAAACCTTTGAATGTTCAGAACATGTAGCCTAGTTGCTCCATTTGTTCATAGTAGTAGGCCATTTACTGCCACTTCGCTGTGTTTGTGCCTTTTATATTATTGCTGTTGCTATTTTCATTGTCTAAACTTAGATCCCAACAACAACTGTATAGGGTGTAGCTTTTTTAAAAATATGTTGGATCATGCAGTCAGTTAGACCCCAAAAACAAGTACTGTGTAGTGTGCTTCTGAATCTAGGAAAGTTTTAACATACTCATAGTTTTATAGTTCACTGGTTACAATAAAGTCAGTTTTAAATGCATCCTATGTGGGGGTTTTTATCCAATTTTGACATACTAAAGGTCTTCAAGACCCCAATACTAAAATAGTTTGGTGATTTTTGGTTCAATACAAGGGTTAAAAGAAGTCACAGTAAAAACTATAACAAACTGCGAACAAAAATTCAAGAGTTGTGTGTAGCTGTGCCAAAACACAATGCTGCAAATGTAGAAAAGATGAGAAGAAATCTTGAAGATAATGAAGGGAATCTGAAACTTATAACATATAAGTGCAGAGCTCATCTGATGCATCTTTTAGCCAAAGTCTTAAGTACAACTCCAGGAATAAAGGAAAATAATGCTGAATTTGCAAGATACTTCTGTAACAATGACATTGTTTCAACTTCATTGAAGAGAGCAGGAGGATTCAAACTAATTCTCACCCATGACATACGAGGGAATTCAGTGGCTGATTAGTTTGAGCTATTTATTCAGAAGTGGCCTATTCTAATGACAATTTGTGAAGAAAATTGTGACAAAATAAATGGAACTACCACAGCCGAAGTAGTCAATATCGGATTAAAGCAAAATGTAGGAGATATGCTGAATATACTGAAACCTATTTCCATAGTCTTGGACAAACAGCAGAAAGATTGCTGCTGCATTGCTGTTATTGTTGAAACTTAGGGAAAATTTCAAGAGACATTGAAGAAAGAAATACCCAGCAACAAAGCTAAATTGCAGGCAGTTAAGAAGCACTTACTCCATCTCATTATCTTGCCAATATTCTCAACAAAAGTACCACAGTGGATGTTTAAGTACTGAAGAAGATGCTGCTATGACATGGGCACCTAATAATTACCCATCAATCATGCCAGCCATAATACATTTCAGGCCTGGAGGTGAAGCATTCAAGAAGTACATTCACTGATGTTTTAAAGAAAGTCACACCAGTGGAGGTCACTAGCTAAGCACCTGGAACCAGAGCTTGTTAAATTGCTAAACCAGCTTCTGATATCAGTAGCCACTTCTGCAGGCACAGACAGAATATTTTCTTCATTTGGAATAATTCATTCAAAGTTGAGAAATTGATAAGGAACTGAAAAAGCAGGAAAACTTGAATGAGTAGGGAGGGGATGAGATCTACTAATCTGAGAAATTTGAAGGACAACCTAAGTAATTTAGCACTGGTCTTCCCTACGAAGTTAAGTTGGTTAAGTGGGCTTTAACTACCTCACTCAGGGCTGTGAAAAATTTCACATCTTGGGCAATGTAATTAAGCAGGCCTGACCCTCGTAGATACAAGATCAACAGAAGAATTCTTCCATCAACCTAGCTATTGCCTCTTGGAGAGGTGGATTTACTACAACAACAGAAGAATCCCCTCCATCGATGTAGCAAGTATCTACGCTACAACGCTACATCAACGCAGCTGCAGCACTGCAGCTGTGCCACTGCAGTGTTTCTATTGCAGATATACCCTTAGGAGACGGTCTTATTTGAAGAGATTTAGGCAAGAAGGAACTTAAGCTCCAGTCACTCTTTCACTTAGGCATATCTGAAAATTTTCCCAGGCTGAAATAATAGTTTAATTCACTAATTACAGTTAATTCCCCAGTTTAATAAATCAATTAGCTGTAAACGTGAAACAATTTAATAACAGAAGTTTATGTATCCAAAACATTTAAGGTTGTTTTGTTTAATAAAAACTATAGATGCTTTTTGTGCATTTAAACTGCAATCACCATCCTAATGCAGCCTGACAGTAATATTAAGCAAAAAATTAAATTTAGTAAATAAGCAATTTTCACCATTCACCATTTTCTTACATACTAAATATATAAAATTAATAAGAATCTGAAAATATTAAGCTATATAATTCCTTAAACAACTGTGTATAGCAATAATGTACCCTCCTCAGTAGCAAAAAGATGTACCAAATGCAGCGTAAAGACTGTATTTAGCTAGAAGTCAACATTTTTAACGGTTATATCAACCAATGACAATGCACCTTTCTTTAGAAAATAACTGAAGTACAAATGGAAAGGTTGATTAAAATCAATTATTTACATTCAGGCTTTCCACTTGGTGATTTAAATCGCCTTGATTTACATCAATCCATCCTGCCACAAGATCATGGAACTGGAGGGCACCCTCACAGGGGGAAGAGGTATAAGCCACACCCATATGCTCATCAAGTGACACATCTAGATCAAGATATGTATCTTGTTGCTCCTATTCAAAAACAGGAGCCATTTACTCCTCCTCTTCTTCCAAGAGTGTGTCCGGATCCAGAGGAACCAGTTCAGGGGATTGATGAACCACCAGACCCTTACTGGAGGAAACTTCACCTCTCCATCCATGAGAAGAATAATTAAAAAACTGTTCTAGTGGAAACCAATAGGATCATGTAGATCATGGCTGCCAGTCCCTCCGATAGCTCAGATCGGAAATGTACCCAAGCGAGGAGAAACAAAAGGATAAGGTGGTATAACATGGGACAAAGCAGGTCTCCTGATTCTTCCTCTATCCTCTTCTCTGGATGGATCAGACCTCTTATCCGGTATGGATCTCAATGGAGAGATCAACAGAGTCAGAGGATGGACAGAAAAGAAGGGTGAGAAAGATCTTCCCAGAGATCCTGCAGGAGTCTTGAGAGGAGGAACAGAAAGGTCTGGAGACAGGTTAACAATCTCCTCTACTCTCCTCCTTTTCTCAGGTGACAATGACATAAATCACTAAGACTGTCTCTTCCCCACTGCCAAGTTTCTGTTGGTCAATTCCAAGGATCGCAGGCTGAGGAATTCAGACATCAGCCACTACAGTACTACACCATTTATTGAATCTGATGATGGCCCCAGAACCAGAGCAGTGGACAGGCCCAGCGCCACAGACCAGGAAATGACTTCATCTAGAGAAACACTCCAGCTGGCACTGTAGAAACTGGTTTGCTGTCCTCAACAAACATATCAAAAATGTTTACTTCACATTCCCAGATTGCATAGACAAACTAAGAGCTACTACAGAAAAAGAAGGTGGTAGTCTTCTTCTATAACCTCTGCTCTTTTTCCTCACTAGGTTCTGGTGGCAAGGTGTGGCTGCTGAGTGTGGAACTGCTGACAAAACCAGTACCAACAGGCTCAATAAGTCCCTCACCGCAACATACGCTTCTGGAGTTGACGGCACCAGGATAGCCTCTTGCTGGTGGGACAACATAGACAGCCCTATTGTGCTTGATGGTGCTACTTCAGGAGCTGGTCTTCATGGTGCCTGTGCATAGCAGGGAGCAGAGTCTCACTGAGAAGACGACTGCCTCAGAGAGTTCCCCAACTTCAAGCGAACTCTACTTCCTTTGTCCACATGTTTGTTCGACTTTGGTGCCAGGGATTTCCCTCTCCCAGATGCTGAGTCCTTCAAGGGCAACTTGCTGTGTGTCTTCCTCAGTACCAGGGAAGGAGACTGGTGCAAGAATTCAGCCAACACAGGAGGAGTGCTCCAGACTGAAGCAGATGTGCTTGGCAACCATTCTGAGCAAGAAGGCTCTGAGGGTGGGCACAGTGCTGCCTCCATCAATAGAAATTTAAGTCTGGATGCCCTCCCTACTTTTTGTAGTCCTTGGTCTAAAGTCCCTACAAATTTGACACTGATCCCTGATGCGTGACTCCCTGAAATACTTTAGGCAAGTGGAGCGTGGATCACTTGCTGGCATTGACTTTTTGCAGGAACAACAGGGCTTGAAAGTGACCAAAGTATGCTCTGGCCCTGGTACCGGAACCCAACAAGGGGAATCAGAGTCTGTAATACTCTAAAAAGTAAACTTAATATTAAAAAATACCTAACATTAAAACTATGGCTAAACACATACCAGCTATGTACAAAATAGATAAACTGGGAAAACTTGCAAAGGCAACACAAGAAATTCCAACAACAGTCACAGGAGACAAGAAGGAACTGAGGAGCATCAGGGATGGCTCTGCCCTTTATACCATCAGGCAGCAGCGCAAGAAAGTAGAGGGCACATGTACTGCCCTGACAGGTACCGCTGAGGGAAAAATCTCCAACAATTGTGCACTGGTGCGCACACTCCTGAAGTGGAATGGACATGTACAATCACATGAAGAAGAAACATAAGAAACAAAGTTCATCAAAACATGCTTTGCATTTAAAACTAACAAAGGAAAGTATTATCTGTAGTTTGTAAATTGAACTGACTATTTCTAATCACCATGTCCTTCAAGATTTTAGAACTAATATATTTCATCCTCACAGGCCTAGGTTTTATTTATAGATTGAAAAAGGAAAACAAGCTTTCTGCTTTTTCAACATCCAATTGGTTTCTTAACTTTGAATGAACTAGACATTTAACTGAACTAGATGAACAAACTGAGATGAAGAAAATATTCTCTCTGCTCCTGTCAAAAGCTATTAATGTGAAAAGCTGGTTGGGCACTTCTACAGACTCTGGCTGCAGACGCTTAGCCAATGATAAACACTGAACTGGCAAAACTTTCTTTAAACTTGGCAAATGTACTGCTTAGTATTATTTTTGTATTTTATTTTTATAATTATAATAAAGTTAGGCCTTTATTATAATTGTAAAAGTAGATTGACAATTTCAAATTTGAAGTTATAAACATTGTTTTTATTTTAAATATTTCAATAGGGCAGACATAAGGGACCAGAAAGTAGCAGGGAAGATGAAGAGTAAATATGAGCAAGAGGGTGGGGAGAAAGAAGAACAGAGACAGGATGAAAGAATAGGAATAGTGAGTGGTGAGGTGTAAAAAAAAAAGGAGAGAAAGGGGAAGATGAAGAAGAAAATGATAGAGTGAAGTGGTGGTGGGAAAGAAGGGCTGAAGATTGGTTGGATGTTTATTCTGATTTTCTTACCCATCAACAGGAAGTCCAATCTATTTTGATGAGAGATTCTGCAGATTCCAGGAAGTTTCCTAGGCAACTTTACTTTGCTTTCAAAAATGGCAAAAGCCACAATTCCAGTCACTAAACTACAAGTCTTTCTCAAAAGCTCTCGTAACAAACACTACTTTGTCAAAAGTAACAAAAAAAAAAATCTATACTGCTGCATACATTTGCCATATGCCAAGATGTTCAAAATTCAGTCAAGTGCCACCCTCAACTTTAATACAAGGGTGCAGTCCAAAGCTATTAGACATTGTTGCATGCGATGCTTCCTTCTAATCTAAAAAGACTTCCATTTTGCCCAAGATAGAACACTGCATAAATCGGTAGCCTCTATAAGCAGTGTTGGGACTCAGTCCTTCATAATGCTGATAACTTTGCCCGTGATCCAATAAAGCTCTTTAGCATGTGCTTACAAGTAAATAACCTCACTGAAGTCAATAGGACTGCTCATGTACTTAATCACACTGCTATGTATTTTACTGGATTAAGGACGGAGAGTGTTCATCTCCACGAAGGATCGAGCTTTTAAAGATGAGTATAGGTTCAAGTCTGCTCCTCCTATTCAAAACTGCTAAAACACAAAACCCATAGAAAGAAAGTGAAAAAGTGGCCAGTGAACCAGAATTTCAGGGTCTCTCTCTCTCAAAGGACTATGCTTGCTAACAAAAGTTCTTTGGTGCAATAAGGGTGCAGCATAGTTGAGAAAGAATTTGTTGTGAAGTTGATCTTACATAAAAGTTTCTTTAAAGATTTCATCATGCGATACAAAGCTATTTATGTTGTTTTAATCTGTGCAAATGTAACATTATGTACGCTATCCATTTTCCACAATGGAAACAGAACCCTGCTTTGAAGAGCTACCCTTTTCTCTAAAAAATTACAATTCTAGTTAACTACAAAGTAGGCTTCCTAAAAAAGAATCACATAAAAAGGTAAATATTATTTAGTTTGCAACGTCAAACATTTGAAACTTGGAAAATGCCAGATTTACATTTGCCCATGCAGCATTAAGTCTGCCCCCTTACCCAAGAGGGTAAAATTAAGGTTGAACAGGCAACCAGAAACCTACATTTCCTAACTTTCAAGTGCTTGACTTTACAATCTAAATAACGTTCTTTTAACATAGGAAGTTCTTAGAATAATTTCCTAGTAAGTAGGGGCTATATTTTTAAAAAATAGGTAAAACAAATTCTGTTGTATGCAACTGTAACAACCCCTCCATTATTCATCCTCTTCAGGGTATGAATGCTGAATTTTCAGTATTTTAGAACAGACTGCTGCTACCACACAGAAGGCTATTATATCAGACTGGGGAATGGAGCATTTGATCCAGATTCTAGGCATGGAAAATGATCTGATGCGGGTGAACTCAGCCCAGCTCTCACCCTGTTCTCCCCATTCTGGAAATTATTGGGAGAGGTTCTGCCCTACATGGTGCCCCAAGAGAGAATGGAATGAGTTGCTGGGGCCATGTACTAGGTTCTGAGGGGTGGTTGGGAGTGAGCCTGACCCATCCCTCTCAGGAGCTGGAGGGGCTCATGTGGTATCCCTGGCCTGGTAGGGAAAAGATTGGTCTCTAGGCCCAGGAAGACTAGGGGGGAGAATGGCCCAGCTCCCTCCTCTTTCTCCTTCGGCTCAATACGGTGTCCTCAAGGGTGTGCATGACACCCTGGGACCATTTGCCAGGTCCTGAGAGTGGGGGGAAGGGAAGGATCCCTTTGACCCCATCAACAGACGTACTAGAAGTTGCCGGGTGTGCCCAGTACAATGTGCTGCTGCTGTGGTGGTGGAGACATCAGTCCAGCCTTAAGATATTCATGTTTAGTTATTCTGGCATGCTGCCAAAACCTTCCTGAAACACCTTCTTCATGAAAAAGGAAGTGGTAATTAATAGATTATACTCCAGCAAAAGATTAATAGAATTTCACGGGGAAAAAGAAAAGTAATTTCTGTACCTGAAGACTTTCCCCCAGTGAATATCAAAGGCCTGCTGCAGATAATGGAGATGTGATTGCTTCTAACAGAGAAGGTCTCAAGAGTTTTTTACAATGGAAAGTGTTAGGCAAACTAAGGGCATTTCTACACTTTAAACTTGTTACAGGTTTTGTATATCCATACTAAATGAGCAGCACACCTTCCCTTTCCCCCTCCCCTGTGCATTGTTATCCAAGATTAATGTAGCTTTCCCTTATATCATTGCTACTGCAGTGACCTGAGCTAAGCTGTGCTAACGGTGAGGAGAGGCAGGGGCAAACCTAGACAAAAAGGATCATTTTAAGGTTTTAGAACTTTATAAGGGAAACCCCCAAAAATGTAGCCAGACATAAACGTAACGGAATATTACCAAGTACTTACTACTTATGATAATAAACTATGAATTACCAACACATTAACCTATGCAAAATTGTAAAGGCCACTCTTCCTTACTCTGAGCCGTTAACACCGTTAGCATCATTATAACAAGAACCAAAGAAAGTAATCAATGGTAAACTGTGTCACTTCAAAGAGGAATCATCTTTTCCTCCACATGGCTGTAAGACTAGCTCCACTCATTCTGTCCTATCTTTTGCTTCTCTTCAGTTCATAGTGCTCCTTAGATTCAATTTCCTGTGACTGCACCTTTTCAACAAGTTATCCACAAGGGGGGCTTCAGGGGTCCTCACTTGGCCATTAGTCATCTTTGAATGGTATTCCTTCAACAGATGTTCCATTATTCTCTACTTTTTTCAGGATCTATATTTATCTAACACAGACTTTTAATCAATTTCTTTTTCACCAAGTATATGTCTGTTCAGTTTTTTCGCTTGATACTCTCTCTCTCCAGTACATCTGCAGAGATTATTTCCCTCTACTTCCCCTCTCTAATGATGTCTGCTCACAGTTCTTGTTTTTCTGCTTCTCCTGGCTTAAAACCTTTACTCTTTTCCCTCTTCTCACTTCCCAGTCCCCCACTTTTATGTTCTTATTTTTTTATTTTATCTTCTCATCTCCTACTCCAGCTCTGGTTCATTTACTAACTCAACATGTAGATTCTTCACCTTCCCTCCTTCCCCTCTAACCGCTTTTTCCAATTGTCTCTCCTTCCAATATCATCTGAGCCCCACCCACAGCTTGAGCTACCACCTGCAGTTCCCTTCTATTCCATGCTTCTGCATCTTATCTGCAGGCTCCCTAACAGCACTTCAGTAACTCAAAACTGCAGCAGGTGCTAGTTCTGGGGCCAGGGTTACTACACTACCATACAGAAAAATGTTTTGAAATCATCACTCACACAGTCTGGTCAGACATTTCATAGTGCATTGCTCCACCACTGTGCTATCTGCATTCTGGGATGTTTCATGATGCGCATTGGGGATACTTACAAAAGGCAATGGAATTCTAGGGCTTAGGATCAAACTAAATAATTCCCATTATTGCTCTCCTTTCATCTCATCATCCATCTGGGTTCTGTGATCTAATAGCATTTTCAAAGCAGTGTCAGGCAGCATGGAGGAAGCATGGGCAAGCGCTGTGATCCTCCCACTGATGAACATAAACAGGCTGCTGCAAGGGTATCGAAATTAATTCAGGACCAGGTGGATGATAGCTCTTGGAGGCAACAGTTAAAATCAAGCAGATACATTTTGATCTTTTCTTGGAGCAGATTCTCTCAGTGGAGAGCTGTTTTTGAGCCTGGTCAACAAGTACTGACTTGTAGGACAGGATAGTGCTGGGATGACCAGCAATGGTGGCAGAACGTCAGGATACCAAAAGCCACTTTTCTAGAAATGTGTGCAAAGCTTGTCCTGGAGCTGCAGTGGCAGAACATTTACCTGAGAACTGCTCTCAGTATGGATAAGTGTGTGGCCATCACCATCATGAAGTGTGCCATCTCCAACTGCAGCCAGTTGGTAGCTAACCAATTTGGTGGCGGTAGATCAACTGCCAGGGCAACTGATGGAGTTATGCACTGCTATTAGGAAGGTGCTGCTCCCCCTTCCTCAGTCCTAAGACTGGGCAACATACAGGGGCTTATTCCTGGGTTTCCATGGATGGGGTTCCTAAATTGCACTAGGGCCACTAATGGAACCCACATGCCTTTTCTTTGCATCTCTTCCCCTCCACACCTGGTTCATGGGGCTGCAAAGCCTAGCTAATCACAGTAGACAGTAAACCTGTATTAAAGCAGTGTGGTCTGGAAAGATTTATGGTTCCAAGATCTGCAGAAAACAGCAAGTTTCTAAAATGAGAAATGGAACTCTTTCTCCCATGGTGTCTATGGACATTGATGGCACTGCCATTTCTCCAGACATACTGGAAGATCCTGCTTAGCTTCTGCGTCCTGGCTTACGAAGACTTGTACTGTGCAACACCACTCCGAGCAGCTATAGAATGACTGTGGAATGTGCATTTGGGAAATTGAAAGGTAGACACAGTCGTCTAATTTTAGGCTGGAGGCTGATAAATATCTGCCTCTTATGATAGCTGCTTGCTGTGTTTTGCACAAACTTTATGAAAGCAAGATGGAGAGCCTTGCAGATGGGCGGGATAAGAACATTTAGAAATGTGCTTAATATTTTGAACAGCTCAAGAAGATGTCACTATCACATGCTGCAACGACCCAAGGGCACAGAGTAGGGATGTTATATGTTGAGGCTTGAGGGCCATCTGTGATCGATATCTATGCATTTGAGTAAGGCTTAAATCAGGATTATTGTATACATAGTGGTGCAACAAAGCTTTGTTTATGCCATAGGTGGGGGTTCAAGTATACTTTGTGGTGATTTTAATTCATGTATGCATGGATCTTATTATGAGCCTGTGAAAGTGCAGTGGAAATGGGTATTTTCATAAGTTGTTCAAGACACGAAGTCATGACCACAAAGCCACACAGTGTATTTTTATAAAGTATACACCAATATAAATAGTTTGAATAATAAAAAATTGCCTTCAACATACAAAATAAGCAAGTAAGGGGGAAAAAAAAAAGCTTAACAAACCTTCCAAAGTTAAAAGAGTTGCATGCGATCAAGTTTTTGACCTAAGATCACAAATGTACGCACCTACATCTGTTTTCTACATCTTGGGATGGTGGTAGAACACCACCTCCCTTGTGGGTGAGGAAGTTAAGGGGAATCAATCTTACTTCACTATTTTCTTTGCTGTGCTGTTGCACGAAATGCCTACAAAAGGATCTGTTTCATTATTGCAGCAGTGAATGGTATGATCCAGAAAGCAGACACTCCAGAGGTAGAGGGCTACTGGGGGATGCATAGGTTGTGACATGATCCTTGACCACATAACTACCATATTCTCCAGGGAGGATGTTTGCCTCTATCAGTCCCAGCAGCTGTACTCGTTGGGACCTGACCTTTTTTTCTCTCCTCCTTGTCATGCTTCAGGAACCCTTCACTCTCCTCCATGTTTTTATCCCTATCTTGGGATGTGCCCAAGAGTTCTATGAATATGTCATCCTGAGCTATTCCTCCTACATATATTGGATAGCCATTAACCCAACATTAGCACCCGTCTTGTTCACCACAAGGTAACACCTGCGACAGGGAAATTAAAAAGAAAAAGGACTACTAATTATTGTCAAAATTGAAGTCTCCATGACAGTGGTAAATGCTTTTTCCCCAATTTTGGAATTCCATCCCCATAGTCTCTTCCTAGTCTTGGGTAAGATACGAGATAGTAAGACATTTTCACAATCTTTCCTGCTTGAGTTGGACCAGTGCTGAGAGTGGGGTGGGCAGTGCGTTATTGTTCTGACAACTGGGAAAAAGGGGAAGTTAATGCAAGATGGGCTGTAGGTATCAGGGGGCAAGGACTATTTAAAAACAGAGCTGTAGAAGGCAGGGTACTATTTGCATGTGTACTTCTGCAAATGGAATGGGATTGTTGGGGGAAGGGGCCTGCAGATGCAGACTATTAATACCTAGCTCTTATATAGCACTTTTCTCATCAGCAGATCATTGTAATTACATGTGCACTTCCTCAGGCTGTCCTTTGGAGGCCATTACCCTGATGCATGCTCCCAAAAGGCAGAGTCGTCGTCCGTTCAAAAAGGCAATAAGCAAACTGGGAAGATATGCCACGCTGCTGTTTGTTATGGTGTCCCCACAGCTGGTGAAGGAGTGAAAGGGAAACAAGCTATATAGGCCTTGCAGAGAGCTGCATTGCCATGAAATCTTCATGACCAGTTAGATCACTACTGCTGGCTTCACTTCTTTTTTAATATGTGCAAATCTACATCAGCGCACTACAAAACTAATAATTCTTTAGTAGCCCAAAGGGGGTTGATATCCTTAACATGCCTGACAATAACTTTATTTTGGAAAATGTCTTTTCCAATGTAACTCAGAACATCTCACATCGATTTTTAGCTAAGGGCATTAATGAAACCATGAATCAGATAACGCCTTCTTGCTGTCTTTTCTATATCTTCCCCTACAATAAAAGGGCCTTTACTTAAAACCACCTCATCCTGCAGCCCTGCCCTGGTGCCATCTTGGCAGAGGAGGAAGGTTGGGGGGGACGGACCCACACATGAGGGAATATATGGATTTTATCATGGCATACTGGAGGAGGGGTGTGCAGATTTAAGAAACTGCTGAGTTAGAAATGACACATTTAAACTGGGTTTAAACAGAGATTTGGAATGGCTCTCTCATTACAAGAGGTAATTACTTTGCTCACCCATTTTCACCTCCTACTCAATGACTGTCATTAGCCCTCCAGTGTCCGGCTTTCATCCACCTCCCCCCTTGTTCTCTATGCACTTGTATATCTGTTTCCTATTTACTGCATCATTCTACCTCCGCATCCGACGAAGTGAGCCGAGTCGCACGAAAGTTTATGCCTACAAAAATTAAATTTGTTAGTCTTTAAAGTGCCACAGAACTCTCGTTGTTTTTGCTGTATACAGACTAACGCGGCTAGCTCTCTGGAACTGTTCTTTTGTGTGTGTAATGGTTCACCATATGGATTAGATCAGAGATTTTATTTATCACTGTCCTCCTTGTGGTCTTGGTCAATATCAGCCAGGACGTCATTGGTAGTGTCCACAAAATGCAGTGATTCAGTGGTGGGATCTTACAAATATATAGTCCTGCCCATTTCAAAACTGCAAACTCTCCCAGAAGTCCAATTGTCCTTCACACTTGTGTAACTCAGCTGGAGCTTCCTTCCCTCACTGGCCTGGGTTCCGCTTGTACCACATTTTTTTAATCAGAAAGCCACTTTATATTTGTGCATTATATTAGCTAGAATTCAGATGCTCCTCTTCCTACAGGATAATGAAGTTCAGGACCTCAGCATGAATTCACACTGAAGCATGAGAAATCACGGCTCAATAATCTGAAGTATGTCACAGATTTGTGAATTCAACAAACATCTGGAATCCCAAAAGCAGAACCTGGCTGTATACCAACATTTAATCAGGAAGATGACATCTGTCCAGGATGACCCTGGAGAAGCACAAGCATACAGGTAAAAAGACAGGATGACGCAAGTAGTCAGTAAAACAGTGTGGGATACCAAGAAGAGGACTTGGCAGATGCATGTCAGTTGTTTTGTCAAGGGGATCTAGTCACATCTACTTTGTCAGAGGTAAACTCATCCTGAATCCTTAGAAGCCTGCTTTCAAAGTGAGTTTAATAACATGCATTAAAAAGCCAGGTGAATCACAAACACAAATTTGTAGATGCAAGAAAACTAACATGAAATAATTCAAGTTGACCTGCAATAAATCTTAAATATGGACAAGCCTTAAATAAAAGGTGTGCTACCAGCGCCCTGTATTATAAGCCACATTATAGAAAGGTCACCTGTCTCTGTTGTACATGACATCCTTCACCAAACTTTAACTCAGTCATTTATGAACTACCGATTTTAGAAGAGGAGGTACTTACAGGTAAGTGGAGGTTTTTGAGAGGTGAGATCCCGATTTGGATTCCAAACATGGGTGCACATGTGCACCATGTGCCAGAGTGGGAAGGTTTGTGTAGTACTGTTGCTTGACCCACCGGAGCGTCTTGAATCCCCCTTGTGTTCACAGCCGAGGTGATAATAGGCTGTGCTAATCGATGCCGCTCCAGTATCCCTCTTACCGCTGAGCAGTCTAGTCCTCAGTGGAAGGGATGGGGGACAGATATTGGAATCCAAATAGGGACCATACATCTCAAAGAACCTCCAGTTACAGCTAAATAATCTCTTCATCTTAAAGATGGTCACTATATGGATTCCAAATGTGAGTGTGTAGTGAGCAGCATGGAGACGGATGTAAGGAAGTGCAGTCTGTAGTATAGCATGGACTACAGCTGTGTCCGCAGCCACCCCTGGGGCGTTGGCTTAGTAAGATGTGAAGGTGTGAATGGAGCGCCACATTGCTGCACGACAGATGTCCTGCCTTGGTACGTCCGCAAGGCAGTCCAATGTGGCTGCAATGGCTCACGGAGATCGCGCCATGACTCCAGCAGCGGGAGGTATGTTGGTGCATGTGTAACATTTGTGGATGCAGCCAGAGACCCATTTGGAGATTCTTTGCGAGGAGGGAGGTTGTCCCTTGCATTGATCAACAATGGCAACAAAGAGTCCCAGTTATACCCAAAAGGCATGGGTGTATTGCAGGTAAAAAGCCATTGCACGTCAGATGTCAAGGAAATATAATGTTGTCCTCATGGGAGGCATGGGATTTCGGATAAAAGACCAGGAGGTGAATGCACTGATTTAGGTAGAATTCCAACACCACTTTAGGTATGAATTTTGGATGCAGCCACAAGGAATCTTTGTGGAAGACGATGTAAGGAGGATCAGCCATCATGGTGGTCAGTTCGCTGACCCACCGTGCCAAGGTAATGGCTACCAAAAAGATTACTTTAATGGAAAGGTAGGAGAGCGAGCATGTGGCAAGGGGCTCGAAGGCCAGTTCTGTGAGGGCAGAGAGAACGAGGTTAATGTTGCACACAGGTATGGGTTTGAGTACAGGTGGGAAGGTACTTAGCAGACCTTTGAGAAAGCATACAGTGTTGGGTTTGAGACACGGAAGCACCATCCATCAGGGGGAGAAGCACTGAAAGCTGTGTGGTGGACCCGTATGGAGCTGAGGGGGAGGCCCAACCTTTTGAGTTTGAGGAGGTAATCAAGGACGATGGACATGGAGATCGCCTCCAGGGGGTGTTGATGGCAGCATGCCCATGAGGTAAAGCACTTCCACTTCACCCTGTAGCAGACCTTGGTAGATATCTTCACACAAAGCAGGAGGCTATGATACACTGGAGTGGAGCATGCATTGACTATCCTCAAGCCCCATCCAAAAACCAAGCTGTGAGATAGAGAGGGCCTGGCTGGGATGTCAGAGCCAGCCCTGAACTTGCATGAGGTCCAGGCGTGTGCAGAAGCAGAGGGGTGTGCAAACAGAGAGTCGGAGGAGGTCTGTCAACCAATACTGACAGGGCCACAACAGAGCTACCAGTATCACTGTAGCTCGGTCCCATCGGATCTTGCATCAGACTAGCAGGAGGAGAGGAATGGGGGGGGGGGGGAAAGGCATAGCACAGGTCACCTGTCCAGGAGAGGTGAAGGCCATCGCCATATGTGTCCTCCCCCGTGGCCCTTCTGGAGCAACGAACGAGCAGTCTGCAGTTCTTGATGGTTGCAAAGAAGTCCAAGCAGAAGGTGTCCCATTTGTGGAAGAGGCATTAAAAAGTGGTGTTGTGCAGCTCCCATTCATGGTTCACATAGAAAGACCTGCTAAGCGTGTCCACAAGGGAATTTACAGATCATGTACCATCTGGCACCTAGAGTTACTCGGTGTTTGATGCACCTGAGACATGAGGTATAGCATAACAGGCCCGGTATGAGGCCTGACACCTGAATTATAGTAGTCAGGCTCTGCTGATATAAAGCAGAGTTAACAGAAGTCAGGTTGCGAGCCTGCTTGTAAAGTTCACGGCAACTGGCAAACACATTCTTAAGTAGTACTAGGCACATTACATTCATGGAAGCACATTCCAGAAAGGTGGTACCAGAACACCCCAATGCCAGGAATGGTACAAGTACACTCCCCCAAGATAACAAGGGTACCCTAACCCCTCCTAGATAAGTTCGGGATGTTTTGATCAAATCAACATGCACAAGGTAAAGGGTGGTACCTAAGCACATCAGGGGGCAATATGTAACTTGTTTGTATCAGTGTATAAAAGGGGGGTCTCAGAAGTTGCATCTTTGGCAAGCCTAAGCAGGAATGGAGAGCCCTGCCATTCACTGAGCTATGTCCATTGTCACGGGCATACATTCCTTAGTCTCTTTGTAGAGTCTGCCGGGTGCTATTACCGTGCTCTGTCAACAATAAACCTGGCCAGGCGCCTTCACTACAGAATCCAGGTCTGTGTGGATTTATTGGGCAGTTTGATCATGTTCTGCTGTATCCACTATCTGCGGAGAGTGGGAACAGCACACTGAAAGAACACACACAGCCAACACCTGACTACAGATGGACTCGGCCCAGAGGGAGAGAGAGACTTGGCACCACCTTGCTTGTTGATATAAAACCACTACTGAAATGTTTTTAGAGAGCAGTTGACTATGGCGAGACCATATGATAGGATTCTAGGCTCTCCGAAAGGTAAACAATTTAAAGAAAGTTCCTGTTTTATCCGGAGGATCCAGGTGGTAGAGGACCTTCAGCAGCCTTCCTGGTCAGCGTTCCCCCTGTTCTATGGATTCATGGAGCTCTGGTTCTGCTTCCCTTTGAGTGCCACCCCTCATTGGACTTGGCTCCTCTTTAAGGAGTCACTTTTCTCCAGGCTTCACAGGTGCCTCAGGCTGGAAATGATTGTGCTGAGAGGAGCTCGCTCACCTCTTCCTGACTGGAGTGGGCCTTTAATGTCTGAACTAAAGGACCAGGTCCACCACGTTCCACTCAATGGTTGCCGTGCTCTCTGTTTCCGGTACCCATTTCCTGCATTCAACTGGAACCTGAGTGAGTCCTCTCTTATCTCCTGCTATCATCAGACATAAGGACCTCTCTACCTAATTCATTAATGGGTGGATTCCTTTAAAACAAAAAAAGATGATTCTCTCAACTCATCAGTTGAGGGAATGGAAAATAGACACTGGCCATTTTGACCTCTGGCAATATATGAGAGGGTGAAATGCCAACAGGAATTATTGGATAAGCCTCACATGAATCCTTGTTCATTAAAAGCATGGGAATCCTGATCTCATGGACAGACAAAAGGCCTCAATAAGAACTGCATTTTTCTGTGACACTAGTTGTTTTCCCATTTTGACCATGTTCATCTTCTGTTAACATCCTTCTGAGATGAGACTTTGTACCTAACAGGATTCATCCTCAGCTCATACCTATGATTGACTTCCCAGTGTGTCTGTATTTATCATAAATCCAAGATCCTCCAGAATCCATATCACTGTGTTGTTTCAGCTCTCTCTGTTCACAGAACCCTGATCAGCAAAATTTTCCAGGCAAAGATAGGAGTGACTTTTCTTCTTTGTTAAAGCAAATATTAATACTTCCATGATGCTGGAAGAGACCCAGGGAATACATATATGAAGTACTGGGGAATCTATCTATGAACAACTTATTAATTCTGGTTGATTTTATTAAATTGCTCTGTCACTGATTGCCTTAGTGCAGTGGTTCTCAACCAAGGATATACATACCCCTGGGGATACAGAGACGACTTTCAGGGGGTTATTCAACTCATCTAGATTAGTGTTTGGGGTTCCGACCTCCAGGGGGGTTGCAGGATGGGTTTAGGGGTGCTGCAAGTGCAGGGCCAGCCTTAGGGGAGGAGCGCAGGGCAATTGCTCAGGGCCCCACAAAGCTATGTTACATGCTTCAGCCTTGGGCTGTGTGGCTCCAGCTTCAGACAAGGCTCACAAGTGAAAAAACAGGCTCAAGTATCACACTGAAATGTAAGTACAATATTTATATGCCAATCAATTTATTTTATAATTACATGGTAAAATGAGCAAGTAAGCAATTTTTCATTAGTAGTGTGCTGTGACACTTCTGTATTTTTCTGTCTGATTTTGTAAGCAAGTAATTTAAGTGAAGTGAAACCTGTGGCACACCAGACAAATCTGATTCCTAAAAAGGATACAGTAGTCTGGAAAGGTTGAAGAGCACTGCCTTAGTGTACATGAAATACTCCATCTCCTACCAGGGCTCTGTCACACATCTCCCAGATCAGGATCCATGGAGGGTTGATAAGCCTTTATCGTCACCCACACAAATGAGAGTGGGAATAGAGACAAAGGAAGAATCCTCCTTTTTGGCCTGTTGTGTGAGAATCAGCATAGAATTTTGGCTTAATGTTTTTCATGCTAATCTGCCATTGCACTCCATGAAGGTGAGCCAGGGAATGTTCAAGAGGCTGACAAGGATACCAAAAAATGACAATGACACTAAACTTCAGTAAGGGAGATTTCAATAAAATGAAGTTTCTAAAGCAAAAAAACCCTAAGTAAAATTGTTATATGTAGTATGGATGCTATTAAAAATAGTCTCAGAAGACAGGAGTAGCACTGACAAAAAAGACAAGGAGCAAATATGGCTGAATGGCATGGCTCAAGAGGCTACTGAAGCCAAAACAGAAATCCTTCAAAATTTAGAAGGCTGACCCTGTAGCCAGTAAACAAGGAGGATGATTTATAACAGGTCATAAGTAGGAAGGAAGGTAAATAATCTGAGACTGTCTAATGTAAAAAGCATGCCACATGGAAGATATTAGTTGTATTTTAAAGGGTGAGAAAGGAATGATTTTTGATCCTCGGTTGCTCTTAGGCTTATTTTTTCAGAATTAAAAGTTATCAGCTAAAAGCTCAAACACTATATTTTTGACAAATCTCCAATTTTAAGATACCTGAATCCATCATCTTTAGTAACAGTAATTTAGATTGATTTTTGTCAATGACTGTTTTAAATAAAAGATCATTTCCTTTTTAGGGCTTATTTTGGTCTATTGAATTAAAACAAAATTATTTTTTTTTCAATTTATCCACCTTGGACACCAATATGAATCTGAGACCTGTGCCTATGTGCTTATTTAAAACAGCCAGTCTTTATCAAATTAATTAGAAATTCTAATCTGATCCCGTTAGAATCCTGGGGAGGGGATGTAAACTGCTATTGACTTACCGGGTGCCATTGATAGGCATGATTACAATTCACTTGAAAGTTTGTAATTTTTAATAAAGAAACATTCTCTCTCCCCACTAGAATTCCCCATCCTGACTAGCTGTCATGCAGAAGAATACCACTACAGCTCCAGATAATTACAACAGCATTATCTATTGAATATATACCTCTTTACGTCGTCTCCTTAAAACCTGTCAAAAGTCCAAAGTATTGTATTAATCCCTCTAAAATGTTATTGAATTTTGAACTAACCACTATAATATGATGAAATCATTAATAATTTGGACATTTTCCATTTAAGTAGAAACTGACAACAGCAGAACTTATTTTTACAAAAATAAAACCTTGCAATTACAAATCACAGGGTAAGAGGAAAACATACCCACATCAACAGTGATTAGAAAATGTACACTACAATAATAAGGCTACTAGGATTTCCATGATAAACCGGATTAATGACGGATTAAAAACCTCATCAAATTTGGCATGACAGATCTCAGTCTAACTAGTTATTTTACTCTACAAACTTTCAGTCGGAATGAATACATTTGACGAACAACAATGTACTGGGAACACAGATTTTGTCATCTAAAATACTATTGGTTCCTGCTCAAACTTTACTTGGAAATATGGTTGACTGTGTGTCTGTGACCTCTCAAAATCCTGCATTGAACAAAATGAGAATTTTTTTTTTTTTTGGGGGGGGGGGGGAGAGAGAGAAATAACAGCAGTATTAAGGGTTTTAATTCCTCAGTCACTGCTTCCTGTTTCACCTGAAATTCCCTTCCTGTTCTCATTTTTCTGCTATCCTAAAATAAACTCTCTCTAGTGACATTTGGGGGTGTAAAGGGAGGGGGGGGGGAACACTTCAGGTTATTCTAAATAGGGAAGACATTTTAAAAATCAGCTTCACTTTTGTTTATAATCACTTTCATTTTCAGGTTCTTGGTGCCGCGACAGCTAAGCTTCAGACACTGCAGGAGAAATCTGTCTGTTTAAAGTAGGAAAGGTAAAAGCTGGATCCTGCCAATTTTTGCATCCAAGTCCCCCCTCTCCCATCCCAATTCCATCACCTAATATAGAACATATTCTCCCAACCGTAAAACAAGAATTTCCAGACTCTGGTGTATGCGGATTCTGCACTACTTCAAAAGCATAACATGGATACTGCAGGATTATGTCAATTTTCTATACACAAGCCCCCAAATTTCATCACTTTACACATGGATAGGCATGGTAGAATTGGATTCTTCTTATTTTGATGAATACCAATGTTTATTTTTAAGCATTTTTTCTGATTTTTAGTCAGTTTAAAATTTCACAGTTGCAGGAAATTATGGTGGGGTCAAACAATGGAGAAGCAGATAATTATTTAATGACAGTAGATGTTGCAATTCAACATTTAAAGCTTTACAACAAATAAATTAACGGTCAACATCACATTAAAATATACAATGTAAAATATCCTTAAATCAAACTCCAAGAACTTTCAGGCAGCATTTTTCTTACTTTGCTTATTTGTACATTTCAATTATTACTGATATAAGAGAGAGAGAGAGAGAGAGAGAGAGAGAGAGAGAGAGAGAGAGAGAGAGGAGGAGAGAGAGAGAGAGAGAGAGGAGAGAGAGAGAGAGAGAGAGAGAGAGAGAGAGAGAGAGAGAGAGAGAGAGAGAGAGAGAGAGAGAGTGTGTGTGTGTGTGTGTGTGTGTGTGTGTGTGTGTGTGTGTGTGTGTGTGTGTGTGTGTGTGTGTGTGTGTGTGTGTGTGTGTGTGTGTGTGTGTGTGTGTGTGTGTGTGTGTGTGTGTGTGTGTGTGTGTAGTCAACACTTACCAATAGAAGTCTAATCCTTCCAAGCCTATACATAGTTGGAGTGGTGGGACATGCTCTGTCTACACCAGGGTCAACAACTTTTTTGTGTGGTTGTATTCTGCAGTTAGACACTGGAATTTGGGAATTCGGATGCAAAAAAATTGGCGTGGTTTTTGGTGGTGCAGGCAATGCTGGGATCTGGAATTTTTTGTGCATTTCAAAGAGAATCACATCCAACTACTCCTAGTGCACCAAAAAAATTCTAGTACTTGCACACAGAATACGCTATGAGAAAAATGTTTAAAACTTTTCATGTTTTGAATTTATATAAAGTCAAAAACAAATCAAGTAAAAAGCTATTAAAAGGATATCACCAACTCATCCAGGTAATCCTCACACACAACTTCACATTTAACAACAAAAACTTGGTCCAAAACATGGGAACAGCCATGAGTACGAGAATGGCTCCCCCATATGCCAACGTTTTCATGGGCATCTGGAGAAAAAAATTTCTGGAAAAAGCGTACCATGAAATCAATGATATACCTGAGATACACTGATATTTTCATCCTCACACAGACAAACTAAACTCCCCGAGATTTCCACCACAACTGCAACCAGCATTATCCATCCATCCATCTCTCTCTAGAACACTTCCAACCCAACATCAATTCCAAAAACATCACAATTCAACAATGGAATCATACAGAAAACAATATACAAGAAACCGACGGATCACCACACTTATTTCCACAGATCCAGCAAACACCCCAGAGGCACCAAGAAATCTATTATCTACAGCCAGGTAGTCAGATACAACAGAATTTGCTCTGAACCAGGGTATACTGATTTAAATCAGCAAGTAGAAAGAGTCAATTTAAATAATAGATTTTAATCAACTTCTCTATTTGTACGTCAGTCATTTTCTAAAAGACGTGCATTCTCCTTGGTTGATTTAATCATTAAAACATGTTGATTTACAACTAACAGAGTCCTTACGCTAGATTTGTATGTATTTTTTCCAACTATATACATTTAAAGCAATTATATAGCTTAATATTTTCATATTCTTAACTGTACATTTTTAGTATGTGAAAAAATGGTGAACGATATATTACTTATTTACTTTAATTTTTTGCTCATGATTTCTGTCAAGTTGCATTAGAGTGGTAATGAATTTAACTAAACACAAAACAGCATCTACATTTATTTTATTAAACAACTTTAAATGTTTTGGATACAAACTTTTTTAATATCAAAACGTTTTTCACATTTACAACTAAATTATTTATTAAAACAGAGGAGTTAACTCTAGTCAGTGAATTAAACTGATTATTTCCGATCAGCCTGGTCAAATTTTCAAATATGCCTAAGTGAAAGTGACTGGAGCTTAAATTCCTAATTGCCTAAATCTCTTGAAAATGAGAGTCTCCCAAATTATTTAAGCTGTCTTTCAAACTAGTAAATTTAAATTCCCCCCACCCTCCTCATTTTTATTCATAGACTGAAACAAAAGAAAAAGCATTAAAACTTGTCCGATTTCTCAACTTTGAATTAGTCCAAATGAAGAAAATATTCTGTCTGTGCCTGCAGAGGAGACTAATGCTGTCAAAAGCTGGTTTAGCACTTCAAACTCTGGTTCCAGGTTCTTAGCTAGTGACCTCCATCAGTTCACTGGCATGACTTTCTTTAAAAAAACATCAGCAAACGTGTACTGATTGAATGCTCTACCCCCAAGCCCTGCAATTACGGCTGGCGGGATTGATACTTGATTATTAGATGTCCATGTTATAGCAGCATCTTCTTCAGCAGTTAGGCATCTACCCTGATATTTTGGGTTAAGAATACTGGCAACAAAATGAGGGAGTAAGTGCTTGATCCATCCTCTTCTTTACTACCTGCATTTTAACTTTGTTATTGGATAACAATGTCTCTAAGTTCTTTCCAAATTTCAACACCATCAACAATACAGCAGCGATTTTTCTACAGTTTGTCCAAGGCTATGGAAGTATGCTGACTATACTGAAACCAATCTTCTACATTTCTCTTTAGTCCAATGTTGACTACTGTCACAGTTCCATCTATTTTGTCATGATTTTCTTCACAAATTGTAACCAGAATAGGCCGGTTTTTAATAAATAGGACAAAACAATCAACCATTCCAACAGATTTCTTTGGGGAGAATTACTTTGGATCCTCCTGTTCTCTTCAGTCAACCTGAAGCAATGTGATGTTACAGAAGTATTTTGCAAACTCAGTAACATTTTCCTTTACTTCTGAACTTGTATTGCAGTCTTTAGCTAAAAGATGAATCAAATGAGCTTTCCTCCTATGTGTTAGAAGTTTCAGGTTCCCTTCATTATCTTCTTCTAGATTTCTTCTCTCTGACATTTGCAGCATTGTCTGTGAAAAATTAGACACAAATTATTAACAGTTTGTTATAGCTTTTACTGCTACTTCTTTTAAATATTCTGCTGTATGCACATTTCCTGATGGATCAATTATTTCTGTAATATCAACAACTCCATCTTCTGTTGTCACATAAGAACATATTACTGGATCATTGTGTACATTTATCCACCCATCAAGAGTCAGATTAACAAATTGCCCTATCAATGTTCAACCTCGTTATACATGGTATCCAGCAACATCTGCTATGCGGGTGGAGTGTAGCCTGGTTGCAATGACTGAACCATGTCAATGAAATGTTTGCTCTGGACAAGATGAAAGGGAAAATGTGTTGCGTAAATGAATCAAGCAATCATTGCATCTATAGAGTCTTGCTGGAATTTGCTGATCATGATTACATACTCATCCATGGTTTTACAGGATGATGAAAGTTTTTTGGTTTTTGTTTTTTTTTTAATGTAAGTAATTTAGTGCCTGACATATGGTTAGTATATATATATACACTGTATATATACCCGCCGCCGCCAGTTCCCCCCACCCATCCCCGCGAAACCCTGCCGCCGAAAAGGGGCAAACGGCAGCAGGGTTTCGGCGGAGGGCATTGTTCCCCCCATGCTACCCTGCCGCTGCCGAAAGTCCCCCCCCGAGTGAGAACCACTGATCTAAATTATCATTTACTATCATAGTAAAATATGGTAGGCAGTCCATAAGAATGGTGCAAAAATAAGTTTACCAACCTCTTGATCCAGATTGTTCAGACATGTCCACATCATCATCATCATCATCCATTGCCTTCTGAAGAGCATTTTTCATGTTGTTTCACTCTGATAACATGGCCTTGCATCTCTCTGTTGCACAGTTTTCATTTGGCACATTCTTTTTTTACCCAGAGGTACAAGAATTTCCTGAAAATATTCCCAAATAGTCCTTTTTATGACCTGCAGCCATGGCAGGTTTTTTCTCCTCTAGTTCCCACATGTTGAAATCAACACTAGAGACTGCATTCTGAAGAATGTTGCCCTTTCTTTCCTTCTTTGACACCAGTGTTGTTCCTTTCTGGTTGCAGTCTGATCCTTCTCCCTTGTTATGTAACTCCCCCGTCCCACTCTGTCCCCACTCCATCTCCACTCCCAAAAAACAAAAGAACTAACAATACTCATGTAATGCACAAGCTTTTTGCACTGCAGTATTTGATTTGCTTAGAGAGAGAGGGAGGCAGACAAGAAATTAATTAATTTCTGTTTGTTTGTATCTCTGTCTGGGTACACACGCAAGGAGACAGAGAAAAGTTATTTGCACAAAGTGTCCAGAACGATCTAGAAACATGGGCTGGTAGTTACTGGGTAGACCAGTATTTTTCCATGAGCTGGAGAGTACATTTCCATGGTAGGTGGAGTCAAATATCCATAATTTAAGAACTCAGCCAATCAGAAATCAGGTAGGGAAAAATTATAAAATAGGAATAAGACCTTTCAGGTGGATTCAGTGGATGGTCCTGATAAGATACATGATGGTGTCTCCTGAAGTCGGAGGCCAGGTCCCAATGCCTATGACGACTTTGACAAGCTCTTGCACCCAGCAGCACAGCCCTTGAGTCCTCCACAGGATCATGCCCTAAATATAGAATAATGGGGGGGGGAAGGGGGGGAATCTATTTCCATGTAGAAAAGCACCATTTAACTCAAAGTTTTTGATAGAGGCTCATGGATTCAGCACTTTTATTTTTTATTTAAAATGTTTTAAGAGATAAGTAGTTTAGGTCTAAGTAGATTTTGTATTAAATTCAAATTTCATTTTAAAAAGGCTTTTAAAAAAATTATAAAATTTAAATAAAATTAAATTCCAATTTTTTTTTTCCCCAAAAGAAAAACATTGGGATTTTTATCCATCTTGCTCCAAAGAACAAGTCTGGGATACACACCTAAACATACTTAAAATGCCTTCACTAAACAAGGACTACACCAGCAAAGTAGATCACATATGGGAATGGGCTACCAAATACATCAGGAAAAACTTTTTCAATACAGGGGAAAAAACTGACTGCACACCTCTAGCTGTCACCTCCCATACCAGATTAGAACCTACATGACATATCAAACAAACACTTACAACATATACTTGATGGGGACCACATCCTGAAAAAAAATCATTCCCGAACTGCCGCTTCTGGACTTCAGCAACACCCCCAAGTTCATCATCAGAAGCAAGCTCCTCACATCAATTCACTGTTCGGGCAGGGTCTGGTGCCACAACAGATGCAAAACCTGCAACCATATCTCCATTGCCACAATGATCAATACCCCCACAACTCACCTTTCAAGAGCCATGGGTCTTACACATGCCTATCAACACATGTGGTGTACCTCATCCACTGCATCATATGCCCCAACAACAACTATGTGGGTGAAATCAGACAGTCACGATGCTCTCAAATGAACTCGCACAGAAAAAGGATAAAAGACAAAAACACTGTCATCCATGGATAAACACTCTTCACAAAGCCATCACTCCATAGCTGACCTCTCAGTCCTCATCCTCAAAGGAAATCTGCACAACACCTTCAGAAGACTAGCCTGGGAACTTAAATTCATAATTCTGCCAACACTAAAATCCATGGACTTAACAGAGACACTGGTTTTATGGCTCATTACAACGATTTGGGACACTCCCTATTGCCTTCTAACCTGTAATTCCCTCACTTCATTAAGTGGTCTCCTACAGCATATGCGAACCACTTACGCTAAACAATCTGTCCTACCTTGTATTTAGCTTGGACACTCTGGTTACCTTTCCCAGACCTGAGAAAGAATTCTGTGAAGCTCGAAAGCTTGTCCCTTCACCAATGGAAGTTAATCCAATAAAAGATATTACTTCACCTACTTGTCTCGCTCATTGAAAGTGACAGTTATGGGCAAATGTGCAGTGTCGTAGCCATGTCAGGATATGAGAGAGACAAGGTACCCAAGAGCTCTGTGGAAACTCAAAAGCTTGTGTCTCACCAACAGAAGTTGGTCCAATAAAAGACCCACCTTGTCTCTATAGTTATAGAGAAAGTCACTTTTCCTAGCCAACAGAACAGAAATAGGAGTGTAACTCATGTTTAACAAACTAAAGTAGTGGTCCCCAAACATTTTAGTTCATGCTTCCCTTCCCCCCTCACCCCGCCCGCTCCCAGCTGGGGCTGGGGCATGGTCAGGGCCAAGCCCACGGTGGCCAGGAGCAGGGGTGGGGCCGGGATCCAAGGCTAGAGTCACAGCTGGGGGCAGAGCTGGGTAGGGTGGCGCTTCCTCCCTGCCCCCCCATGAGGGCTGGCCCAGGACCTGCCACACACCCATCCAATGTTCCTCTGCACCACACGAGGGGGGCACATCCCACAATCTGGGGACCTCCGAATTAAAGTTTGAATGTCCCAAAGGTCGAATGAAACAATGCTAAACCTGTCTGCAAACTATCTTAACCTCATATCATAGTCTCTCAGGCTGTGTGTGTTATAGATTATGTCACTTCAATGACTAATATAAAACAGCTGGTTTAGAGATGACAACTTTCAATTAAATCTTATTTTCTATATACACAACAATTTAAACATAGCAAGACATTACTTTCCCCATATGATTTTTTTAAGAATGCTGTGTTTCATTTTGTTCATGTTAGGAGGAGAGATGAAATTTCCCTTATTTGTTCACATGTATTTTGCCCGCTTGTTATGTTATATTGAATAAAAAATTAATTTTTAATATTAAGAAATTAAGAGTGAGTAAGTTAGCTACATCTTTCTTTAAATCAAAGACATCTGTGGGTTAAGTCCTGCAAACTCTTACCTAACCATGATGCCCCACCTGACTTTAGTGAGGCTGTGCACAAGTAAGGATTTACAGCACCACAGGTGCCTATAATCAGTATATTTTAGAATTTTATACTGCAGCCATCACTGTAGTATCTGAGCACCTTCAACACAAAACCAGTAGGAGAGAGGATTTTACCTCTGTACATGACATTGTAAGACCAATACCAGAATAGTGCATCCAATTCTGGGGCCCACATTTTTTTAAAAGGATTTTGAAAAATTGGTGTGGGTGCAGAGAAGAGCCATAAAAGTTATTCAAGGGCTGCAGAAAATACCTTACTGTGAGAGACCTAAAGAGCTCAATCTTTTTTTGAAAGGTGACTTAACTGCCTCCCTAGGGAGATAATACCAGGTGCTAAAGGGTTCCTTAACAGAGAAATGGCTGCAAGCTGAAGCCAGACAAATTCAAATTAGAAAAAAAAAAAAAGGTACACATTGAACAATGAGGGTGATTAACCACTGCAACTACCAAAGGACCTGGTAGATTCTCCATCTTTTGGAGTCTTCAAAACTAGACTGGATATCTTTCTGTAAGATATACTTCAGTCAAACAGGTTATTTGGCTCAAAGGGATAACTGAGTGAAAATTACAGTCAATATAGGAACCTAATTGCCTTCTCAAAAATTCCTAAGATTTTCCCCCTTTTCTTAAAACACATACTCAGTCTCTTGACAGTGAAATCACAAACCTTGACACTGCATTTTCACTATCACACAAACAATATCAGATTAGGTCCTGATATCGAAAAGGAAATCAAAAAGTACCAAAATGTTCCTGTTTCTCAAATGTATGCAATGACATCTTTTATAAAATCATGAAAGCAAGCAACATGAAGGCCATTCTGACCAATTTCTGAATATAGAAAATTACATTCCAAATTTAGGCATCTGAATAGAACTGTAAACATAAGGGAATTTCTAATGACGTCTCTATTTTATCCTCATTTCCCTTTGTCTTGCTAGGTGTCACTACTTTTAGTTGTTTGGGTGAGCTTACTTAGCTCCCTTCAGAGTTATACCAACTCTGACACTAGATTAAAGTAACAAATCAAGAGATGGACTGTGTGTACTGAGCTAAGTAGGAAAAATTAGTCGAATTTTAAAAGCTGAAAATCAAAAAGAAAAATTAAATAGTATAATTCTCAGTTTTATCATGATACACATTCATTAAAGTGAATTTTTACTTTGCTAGCTAGTTCCTTAGGTCTGACTTGAGTGCTATTAACAGAGTCTAATCTGGCAGTTAACATTTAGGAAAGCTGATGGAAATAAAATCGGGGTCAGATGATAGAATGACCAGTTATTTAAAAAAAAAAAAAAAATCCAAAATCCTAAAAGCATGAAGAGTATATCTTATGACAGACAGGGGGCCAAAATACAAAAGACTTAAAAATGGACAACTTACATTTTGCTTCCAAAATGTAAATTTTACAAAAACATGCTTTTATAAAACCCAAAACAAATAAATATTTCCATAACATTGAAGGAAGACATTTTTAAATTAAACAACGTCCTCAGTGGGTTTGAAACCCAAACATTAGAGCCCTTGGAACCTGAACCTTAAACTGATTTCAGTGACTTTCATTGTCCAAGATGAAAGGAACCAAAAACAGAGCATAAATAGTGACAAACTTTTGTACAGTTCTTCCACTTAATATATGATTTTATTAGTAGCATATGTAAGGAAATGTGTGTGTTTGTAACATGATACTGATACTATTTTTTAATATGATCTTGTGACCAGAATCAATATGCAGCACTGGAAGTTTAAAATTACACTAACATCAAGGAATGCCTTCCTCTATGAGGCTGTGTTTATGGTAGAGAAACTGGTGAGATGCACTTCTGAGTACCTCAGTAGTGTTAATGTGGCCACACGAGTCACATTGTTATTTTAAATAGTGTCATGCAATGCACACTTGCATTGTACTATTTTTTATATTTAGATTTTGATCAAAAAGAAATCCTACATCAACAACAGGACCAGCTGAACACTACCCCTCATACATTTTCCCATCAAACAGAAATCCCACCCTCAGTGCCCACTCACACAGATGGGCTTTGCAGTGAATGCAGAAAGAAAACAGATTAGATCTATTTCAAACCAGAAGGGACAAGGACTGGGGACCTCACAGAGAACATACCAACTGCAGCAACCTGCCTCTCTTTCATACTAAGAGAAATCCAGCTCAAACACACCTGCTACTCTCAATTGCACCAATGACTCGGGAACCAGTCTGTCAAACAGGGAGGTTTCAAGCCATTCAGAGCTTTATAATTCAAAACTACCACCACCTCCAGTTCCACCAGATAGCTAAGATTGGTGCTCTGGGATCTACACCGTCTTGTTTGTTCACAGAAGCGCATGCTTATCAAGCAAAAACTTGCAATACATTAGCTTCAGTGCCTGCAGAGTACATTGAAGTAGTCCACTACCCTCTGGGTACCTAATCCCCACTCCAGCATCCTGAAGCAGTAGCTTATGGGAGTTTCTGAAAGGCCTTGAGACTTTGGGAATCCAAGGGAACGGTCAGAATTGTGTCTGCTTGTATGCTTCTTCTCAAAATGGAGGTCAGTACAAACACTCACTTTTCAGTCCATGCTCAGCAAGAAAGGTTTCTGCTGGAACTTTTAAAAAGCAGTCATAAAGGTATACATCCTCAAAAGATAAACAAGACTGGGGGAAATCAAGCTATTCAAGACCAGACACAAACAGCAATGGCTGCAGAATTTCTGAGAAGAGATTTATCGATACTTTTGTATTGAGCTAGCCTCAACAGTGCACCATCAAACCATGCTAATGAGCTCTGCCCCCTAAAGAACAAGAGTGGCAATTGCTGCAGAAGCTGGCAGCCCATGATGGGTACAGATGGGGAGGGGCAGACTTTTCACAATGAATTACGTATGTATGTAATAGTGTTTCCATGCCTACTGTGTTCCTGCCTTCCCACTTTATCATGGCTAATGAAATCATTCTCTGACTATACGAACATGGAGAGGCAGATTCTGAGACACTGTAATGAACAGACTGTTATTACCCTGCCCATTTCTGAGTTTTAGACAAGAACTAAAAGGACAAAACAAAGATTAAAGAGACCAGATAATACCTTACCTATCTTTTACTGGACCAACAAAAAATAAAGACTGCAAGATCCTGATAACGAGAACATTTTTACTTTGTTTGAACAGTGCCTAGACCAATGGAGCCTCTAGGTATAATGCAATACAAATAGCTATACAATGAGCAGAATGATGGTGCTTTTCAGGATAATAAAAGATGAAGATGGCTATTAACCCATAATTGTTCAGTAACTAATGCAGCAGTTATAGTATCAGCCTGAAACATTATGCATGACTTACAAGGATGCTGACCTCTATGAACAGGAAGTGAACTAAGGACTCCACAGCAGAAAGCATGGCTCTACAGCTTCAGCTAGAGAGAATGAGCCAAGCTGTACTGCTAAGGACTGTAACAGACTCGTATCTTTTGGGGCTCAAGCCCAGAGGAGAGTTGTGTAGCACATTGTCCCCCCCACACTGGGGCACTCACACTATCAAAGTAATGCTTGAGGAGAGAAAGGGACTGGGGATGAGGGAGGATGGGCTTTTCAAAATCGCCTCAGTTATTTATGAAACTAAGTCTCAATGACTTCTTAGGGCTTGTGTGCAGCAATGCGTGCCACAGCGGTGTGATGTCTAAAGCACACTAACGTTTTGTGCATTATTTGGTCTGCATACACCCTGCTGGTGTGCACTAAAAGTTCCCCAGTAACATAGTGCTATTTAGTACTTCGTTAAAGCACACTAGGGAACTTTAATTGCATACCATCAGACTATATACAGATCAATTAGTGCACAACACATTACTGAGCTCTAAAAGTCACTTCCCTATAGTTCACATTACTGCGCCATCTAGGAAAACCCTTACAATACTTGTAATTTTAACACCACACTGGTGCTGGGTTTGTCCTTTTGTAATACATTTGTTTTTAATAATTATCCCACTCTCAAACTGTAACATGAGTGTTTCTGAAAGACTGCACTGTTGGCATAGCGATAGGCCAGCTGCTGCTCTGAAGCAGCTTTGAGATGTTGTGCTGGTGGGATTATACTCATCTTATTTGCATATATTTATATATTTCCTGATGTAGTAATGACTTATTAGTTTGAGACACAAGGTGGGTGAGACTATTTTGTTTTGGACCAACCTCTGCTGGTGAAAGAGACAAACTTTCAAGCTACAAAGAGTTTTGGTGAGGGAGCATGTAGAGGAGTCATTTGATATATTATTAAAGAAGAATATCACTGATGTTCAAATTAAAGAGGCCTTCTTTTCAGGACATTTAATTAACACAAGAGGTTGCAGGACAGCTACAATATCAAAATAAATTAACTCGTATACATTAGGTGGCAATCAACTAAGAGTTAATAAAATGCCTCATTTTGTGGAAAGGAAAACTGAAACCAGTCTTGTAAAGGAACCTTCATAATGTCTCTGAAGGACTTAGTAAAGAGCAGCCCAATAAACAACTACATGTAAACTGTGGCACTGGGGATCAGCTTGTTGCTGAGCTTACATAGCGGTCACTCTTTCCTGAGTCCTTAGGTGTGCATTAAAGATTTCCCTTTGGAATAGTCTATCCTCCACTCAAGTGCATGTCTCTCATTCCAGAAGTCTTGTATGATTTCACCATCCTTCTGTCTGAACCTGTCCTGTCTCTCAAAAGGTGAGCTTCCCCCTGTACAGAGTGTGTTCAGAGTCTCTATTCATGTTTCTGTATATGTCCAGTAACAGTCTTTCCTGCTTCCCTTTTTCCTGGACCAGAGATTTATGCGCCTTTCCAACACTGTGAATCCAGTTCACTTGGCCCTATGAATACTCTGGGACACCCATCCTGTCTGAGTAGCACTGAAATGAAAAATAAGAAGTTAAAGTATTAATAACCATTGTAACAGAACATCTATTTCCTGAAATACCAAAGAATGATACTAAAAATATAATCACAGGTCTGTTTCAGATTCTAAATGCATTCTTGTAAGACATTTTCTCTGGACCAGATAAAAATAAATCACAAAAACTGATAAAATTACAAGTGAGCAGGGGATGCTATTTTAACTGGATTAATGGGATTATGATAGGGGGCATCTAGTCTAACTATACTAACAAAAGACCCTCAAGAACATCTTTGTTTATCAGCCCATCCAGGAAAATAAAAGTTCTCTCAGAAAGCATAAAGACTGATGAGGATTATTTGCACCTCTGATATCAAAGGACTGCCTCCATGAACGGAGAGGCTACGCAAGTTTCCACCTTGGTGGAAAGAAGTGTGCACTGTCCCAAAAATTTGATTGCAAAGTTGGAGGACTTGTTCAGTGCATTATTCAGATACTGGAAGGAAAATAAGCATTAAGATGAATAGGAATCTCCATTATGTATGTAGAGAACTGCATTACATATCCAAGATCAGTAGCTTCCACCTTTTATGAACACTCACCAGCAATCTTACAAAATATTCTTCCCTTAGCCACCAAGCTGCCGAAATCAATCTGTCAATAAGTTTTATAAGCTACATACCAGACAGAGGCCCTTTCATCCTCTTTCCTCCTCCAACCAAATCAGCTTGGTCACTGACTGAAGGTCCAGGGTTCTTAGAAGGAGATCCTGAAAATTTGTATTGTGTCCAATGTCTCACAGCCCAGCTCTTCATCCTGCTTCTCTGCCCAGCTAACAATGCCAGTCTTCTCCTTTTCTACATGGCACCTCGGTGCTATCCAGAAGCACCTCCAGCAGGGTATAGGGTGACACCTGAGGATTCTGTCCAACTCATCACAGAAGGGGCAAGTTTCTACCACAAAGTGAGGCAATAACAGTTGATCCAGGACATTCTGTCCATTCAGCAACCCAGTCATACTTAAATATCACTTATGACTGAGTTCTATGATCCCTGTCCACGCTGGTATGTCAAATCAAATGCAATCCAAAAAAGTGGTTGTAAAGCTTGTACATTATTGGGAACACTTGTGTGTGTGTAGAGTAAAGTGTTAGGCACATCATAGGACTCACACAAGGGTTAGCATGCCAAGTTTCTCTAGTGCGAACAGTGCCTGTGTCGAATGAACAAATCTACAGGTACCCCAGAAATAAAGCCAAAGTTGGCACAACTATAGTAGCTTCCTTTGTGATATCACTATTGAACAGATTATATGTCTTTAGATAGATTTCTTCTATGTTGGAGGAGAGGAAAGATCACATGGACAGGGAACTGGGACTATAGCCTGGGTCAGCCAGCACCAAAAGCTATGTCAAAAGTCTCTTAGCTGTTACCAATAGCAAGTTCCTTTTCCTGTCTATAGGCCAGCAATTAGAAGGCATCATGCACATTCAAAATATGTGAGAAACAGCTTTTCATTTGGCATGTCTACTTTAGAAAAGCAGATCGTGTTTGTCCCAGAAGATTATTGTGACTCAGAAACAGAATCATGAAACGCAAAAGAGCAAAAAGTAAGCGTAACCCAGGTTAATGGATCTGACTAAAGAAGGAACCAAGTTTTTTGCCAGATAGTTGAGAGATGGGATGTGATGAGATGAAGCATGCTCACCTTGACAAGGATTTTCTGATTTTGAGCCTTGTGACTGGGTGAACCCTGGTGGATGGAAGGCTGACTAAGCCAATCAGAGGGGGGAATGAAAGGATGGCCCTGTCTAAGGGGAGTGCAGGTAATCCTGTCTCCCGCTCTCTGAGGGGAGTTTAGGCCATTTTCTGTTGTCTCTCCCTGCCAGCGGGTTTTGCCCTGAAAGGAGTTTGCTGAACTACTCAGCAAGAGAGCAACTGTCTTGAAGGAGGCCCCCTACATTGTGGGGACTTTTTCTACTGTGAGTAACGTGTATTGCTGTTGCAGAGGTTAGCCCCCTGCGTGAATCAGCTCCCTCAGCACCTCGTTACACTCAAGCAGCTTCAGGCCTGCAACAACTCAAGGTAGATGGGTTCCTCCACATTACAGAGCCCACTAGTGTGGAATAAACTGGACTCATAAATCCAGGGAAATCCATCCTGGGGTTGTGTTACTTGTGGATTATATGATGTAACTGATGTATCCACTTTAAATCCATCTTCCCCTTCCCTTTATATGCTTCCTCTGTACTTCCCTTATAAATAAAGCGTACACTAATTGTTGATTCATCCATTACAGAGTTATTAGAAGAGTATATGTATAAGGTATCGGGCAAATCGTAGAGGTAAGTACAGAGTCAGGAATAATTGAAACCACAAAGAGAGGTATGGTGGGCTTCTTGACTCCTTTAAATAGTCAGGTGGAGGCACCACCAGTTAATAGCTACTAAGCCTGGCCATTGACCCACTGCAGTCAAAGCAGAAGGATGCTGGGTAAGGACTCCTGTTAATGATTAACTGCCATTAAGGGTCTGGCGACCTGTAAAACCCTCTTACATAAGTAACTGGGAGGGTTTAATAGTCAAAATATCTAGAACTGTTTTGTGTAGCATTTAACTGTAGAGGCTAATTAAAAAAGAACTAATTTCTAGAAAATGTTAAATATTCAGCACCTCTGCCCTTTCAATTACGGCAGAAAAGCTCATAATAAATGTATTCCAAGATGTCTAACAGGTCTTCCATGAATAGCAGAGAATAATCAGGCTTAACCTTGCTGATATTTTTAATAAGACACAAACAAGGATGGGAAATACCTTATATTCAGGTTGCCTGCACAGTAACAAAAAAGGATAACCCCATTTTTTTAAAATCCAGCACAAATCACCTTTAAAGAACGCTTACTATATGCAGAAAGGGCAGTGTATTTCACACCACTCTCAGAGAAACACTGTAAACTTAGGGAATTTTAAAAAGATACTGTTCACCGTTACTAATATCTTTAGGATTAATAAATACGTTCAATGGTATCACTCACACATCTTGGACAATGAAAAGAGACTACTCAAATTCACTTTCGTTTGTCAGCCATTTCATTTTACGGCCCATGCACTAGAATTATTTTTTAAATGTAGTAAAAAATTCTTCATCTGAAATTTAAAAGAAAAAGTTTCTGAGAATTTGTAAAGTCTAGTTTTTCTACAGAATCCAAGTCTGAAGCCTAACTTGGGCCAACCCAACCTTATATTACAGAGGCATGATGCTACAGAGAGCCCGCTAAGGCCATCTAGACCAGTCAGTCAGCACTAACAGTTCAGTTCTGGTACTTAACTATGGTGTCCCTCCACTAGTGACCATTACCAGAAAAACTGCAATCACTACCACTTCAGTTTGTTCTCATAGCTGCTGCTTCCTTTGCTCTGCTGAGATAGTTGGGAAGCTAAAACAGGGCCACCTGTCCAACACAGCCACAAATTAGGGCCAGGTGTTGAGAGCTTGAAGAGACAAAATCATGGTGGACAAGGGCCTGGGAGCTAAGGGACCCCAGACAGTGTCAAATGTAGCTGTGTGAGGAAGAAGGGCACAGAGAACTCAAAAGCAGACACATTTGGGAAACACAGAGAATAAATGCTACAGACATTTGATGTTAGTGAGAGCAAGGCTATATGAATGACTCTCCATTCGTGGGCCCTTCCAAAATCATTATGCCCCTTACATGACAGTACCACTTTCAGCCACAATTAAGCAATCGTAACTTTCACATTCGCCAGAAGAAAATTATGCTATCTATCGATGTCAAGCTACATTTTCCTGGAAACAGCAAAAGGAAAACCACATTACAGAGCTAGGCCAGCTGCAGTCCCCTTTCTTAGGTTTCCTTTGGACCCAATCCTATTCCCATGTATAAGTCCCTTAAATGACAGCAAGATCAGGCATGGTTCTCTTAGGTGAAAGGCACAAAACCACACGTATATACTACACCTGTGCCTGTGCTCATCGTGTCCTTGTCCATGGATCAAGAAGCCGCCAAGGTTTTTGCCCCCCTTGCTGGTATCCACGTGAGGAATGAGCACATCCTCCAAACCCAGATCAAAGCGTTTGTGTTTGGAAGAATCCGGGAGAAAGAAGAACGCCCCGAAACAGAGGGTGATGAAGGCACTCAGGATCAGGAGCAGGATGAATTTTTCGGACAGTCTCAGCGTAGCCCGGTGGTGCGGGAAGGAGGCGGTCCCCAGGTTCAGCGGGGGTATCCGACGCCCAGACAGGGGCAGCAGAGCCGGGGTGGTCATCGTCCCTCCGAGAGCAGCCCGGCGGGTTGATCACCTCATCGCCGCCGGCCGCGAGCGGGGCAGCCCGTCCGCACGGCGCCAGCCGGAGCGCCTCAGCCCCCGGCCAGGCGCGCGCCGAGCCAACCGCCGGAGCGTCCGCCCGTCCCCACCGCCGGCGCCTTCCTGCCCGCCGCGGGCCCGGACCAGTCCCGCGCCCGGACCAGCCCCGCAGGGACGGGCTCAACGGCGAGCGGCCGGGCTGCGCCGGCGACCCCCGCACCCACGGGGCCCCATGCCGCCCTCCCCGGGCCGGGCAGGCGGATGCGCGGCGGTAGCTACTCGGCGCCGGGGCGGCCGGAGGGGCGCCGGGGCCGTGCCCGGCGAGCGGCGGCCGTTCCCCAGCGTGCGTGAGGCCGGGCCAGGCGAAGGCTCCTTCCGCGCCCAGCCCCCCCCCTTGAAGCAAAGCGGCGGCGGCGGCGACGCGTCAGTCCGACCCCCCCCCCCGCCCGCGGCGCATGCGCGGCTCGCGCCGGCGTCTGACGCACACCTGCCAGCGCGCAGGCGCGGTCTCTAGGAAGCGGCCGGCCGCCATGCGAGCCCCGCCCACTACGGGGAGGGACGGACTGACCTGTGCCCCGCCCTCCCCCCATCGCCCCGCCCCCAGGCCCAGGTGGGGAGTGGGCAGGGCGTTGATGCTGCCCCCTAGAGTCTGGGAGGAGAAAGTACCGCTGTCCAGCCCCAGCCTGCTAGAGCAGGTTCCCTTACAGGTGGCAATGGTCAAGGTGTCCAGTGTAGTTATAAATGAATCCAGGGCAAGGAGCACACCCGCTATAAGCAGAACAGTATACGTGGAACACACAGGGCCTGGGCCGGATTAACTCTCATCTGGGCCCGGTGCTATTAGATTTTGTGGGACCCCTTCCGGGCCAGAACAGTGGTGGTCTGGGAGCAAACCAGCCAGCCTGGGGGGCAAGGCGGGCCAGCGCTGTGGTGCGGTGTAGACCAGCGGCGCTCCAGGGACTGGGAACGCTGGAACCGGAGGCACAAGTCCGGCAGTGCTCCAGGGGCTGGAAGGAAGCGCCTGGGCCGGGCCTGGGGCAGACCGGCCAGCCTGGGGATGGGGCAGCGTTGTGGCGTGGCGTGGGCTGGCAGCACTCCAGGAGCTGGGGTGGACTGGCCAGCCTGGGGCCGGGTTGGGTTTGCACCTGGTGCTGGGGCACTTTGGCAGTAGAGGAAGCGGGCCTCTGGGGCATGGGATGGCCAGGGTAGGTTGGGGCGGGGCAAATCTGGAGCATGGGTTCTGGGCGCTTGGAGCGCTCCGGGACTGGGACCACCTGGCCAGCCTGGAGTGGCTGGTGCTCACCTGCTCGGGCCGCCTGTGGCGGGGCTCTGACAGGAGAGGAGTGGAAGGGGTGTGGCTTCAGATTGAAGGGGCAGGGCCAGGGGTTAGACTCCCCGAACAGATGGTTCACCAGCCCCCCAGATTTATTTTTGTGGGGCCTCCCTTAGCCCGAGGCCCTGGGCTGCAGCCTCTAAAGCCCCTGCATTAATCCATCCCTGCACCTTGCCCCTTGTGGTATCCCACACTGGAACCTGTATGAGGTGTGATCAGTTACCATATTCGATGGGGCCCACATCCTGGGAAAATAAATCCTTCCCAAGCCTCCTCTTCTGGCCTTCAAACAACACTCCAGTCTGGCCAAACTCATCATCAGAAGCAAGCTCCCTACAGACTGGGACACATCAACTCAGGGCTGCCAGAATAACAGATACAAAACCTGCAGATGTAGCTCCACATCTATGACGATCAATATCCCCTATAGCTTACCTTTTCAAGAACTATGGTCCTGCACATGCCTATCACCACATGTGAAATCAGACAATCGCTTTGCTCTCAGATACACTCACACAGAAAAATTATAAAAGACAAAAATACTCACCCGTGGGTGAACGCTTATCACAAAGCAATTATTCCATATCTGACCTGATTCCTTGAGGGGCAAAATATTCGCACGTAGCCTGCCCTTTAAAGTGCAATCGGTCCCAAACCTGGGAAATCTATATAATAAGCAGGGATCCTAGTGTTTCATGATAAAAAAACCCAAAATTCTCTGATAAAAAAAACATAAAAATCCATGTTCTTCTGCAAATAAAATGAAATGCTGAACTTTAGTTTCCTTAGCCATAATATGTATATGTACATGTATCAGTTAAACACAATGTTTTATTGATATATTTACAGTTTTTAAGCAAATTCAAAGCCTACCAGTGCCATCAGTCATTAAAAAAAATAAAATGTATAGAATTGCAATTTGTATTTCTTACATATGCCAAATACTTCTGTGTCTGTACTCTCTATTTTCAGAAATTTGTTTTTTTGTTTGTTTGATTTTTTTTAATGCACAAAAAATAAAGCTCATGCTGTCATCCACAGGCAGCGCGGCTCAGGCTGTCTGCTGAATTCTTATTAAACAGTATAGAATCTTTTGGCCCACACAAAATTGTGCTTAGGTTTATGTGGCCCTCCTGTATAATAAAGTTGGGCACCACTAGAATAAGTAACACTGATACTTATATTAAAAATTCGTTAATAGTTAATATATGTTTTTATTTTTTCACAAAATGTAAAAACTAAAGATTCTCTGTAAAAATGCAAATTCTGCATTTTTCCATGTTACAGGCATGGCTGACAGATCTTTTGGGGCAGACCGCATATCAGTATCCTGGAGCTTCAGGCTATCTTCAATGCCTCTCTCTCTTTCCTAGACTGCATCAAAAGGAGTTCACATATTTACTGACAATACCACTGTGATGTATTATGTGAACAAGCATGGGGGAGCACACTCCAGAGGCAATCAGGCTGTGGCAATTCTGCACCAATGAGAGTATCAGTCCGATAGCCTATCACTTGCCCGGGATCCAGAATCATCTCACAGACCATCTCAGCAGGAAATGCCATCTGTTCTGTTCTTGAGGGGACCTCAGTCCAGGCTCTCAGATCAACACCTTCCAATACAGTTGGCAATCAGCAACTCCTGTACGCTTTTCCTCTGATCCTGATAATTCCACAAGTCATCCTCAAGCTGAAAGTGGATTGGACCAAGCTCCAGCATGGCTGAGGCAGTGTTGGTTTTTCAACCTTCTCACTCTGTTGATTCAGCCTTGCCCCTCTATCCCAACCTGCTCACGTAGAATCACGATTGCACTCTGCATCCCGCACTCAGCTCTGTGCATCTCGCGGATTGGCTGATCCATGTGGAAGAAGAGCAATGTGCGGTGGGTGTTCGACAGGGCCTACTCAGTAGTAGAAAACCCTCTACCAGGATAGCCTATTTGGCAAAGTGGATTTTTCAATGTGGTCACTGGCCCTCAGAGTTTAGCCAATGCTAGCTAGTGTTCAAGACATCTTGGAGTATTTGTTGCATCTTCAGTCATCAGGCCTTATGCTTAGCTAGTTGAGGACACATCTAGCAGCTATCTCAGCTTTTTCTCCACCCATTCATGGAAGATTGGTGTTTTCCAGTGCTATGTTGGTGAGATTCTTGAAAGGAACTCTTTGTGTCCATTCGCCGGTGTAGGAACCAGTTCCCTCGTGGGACCTTAACAGGGTCTTAGCGGCTCTCATGGGATCTCCATTCAAGTCTCTGGCATTCTGCCCCTTTCCTATCTTATGTCAAAAACCTGCATTCCTTGTGATAACATCTGTGAGAAGAGTGTGACTTGCAAGCTCTGATGGCAGAACCTCCTTACACGCACTTCTCCAAAGACAAATTGACATTGCAGCCGGACCTGAAATTTGTGTCTGAAGTGGTCTCTCAGTTTAATTTAAACCAGGTGGTATATTTGCCTGTGTTTTTTCCTAAGCCACATTCATCTCCAGAGGAGCAGCATCTTCACACATTACACATCAGACAATGTCTGGCCTTTTATCTGGACAGGACTAAATCCTTTTGGGCTTTGCCTCCTCTATTTGTTTCATATGCAGACTATATGAGGAGACAGGCAGTCTCTTCACAGACTATTTCTAAGTGGATAACCTCCTGCGTCAAGACTGCATATGAAAGGGCTTCATCTCTGCCCCCTCTACAAGTACGGGCTCATCCTACAAGAGCACAAGCTATGTCAATAGTGTTCTTCAGTGACATTTCATTATTGGATAGTTGCAAGGCTGCCAAATGGTCATTGATACATACATTTATGAATAGCCCACCAACAGGGAGGGGCAAAGGGGGCAATTGCCCAGGGGTCCGGCCATTTAAAATGGCCCTGGCCATGGGTGGCAGGTGAAGCTTCCCCTTGGGGAGGCTAGCTTCCTGTCCTATCTCTTTCACCCACAGTCCCACCCACACTAAAGCCCCGCTCTGACCCAGGCCCCACCCGGCCTTGCCGCTTGCTGCTCGCCACATCCCTTCTTTCCCCCCCTCTGCTCGGCTTGCCTGCCATCGCTCACTGCATGCGTCGCTCCTCTCCTTTCCCACTCAGCCCCCCTGCCATCACTCGCCATCTGGGGGGAAGCGGGTTTGGAAGAGAACGGGCCAAGTGGGGTGGGGGGCGGAGCTTGGGGTGGAGTGTGGGTGGGACCTCAGGCAGAAGAGGCGGGACAGGGAGATAGTCTCCCTAAGGGGAAGCTTCACCCTCTGCCCATGGTCATAAACCTCAGGTCTCCCTTTCTAGGGGGGCCATTGACTTCTGCCCTGAGGCCCGTAATTGCTGTGTGCCTGTTTATGAACCATTCTGCCATTACCGTGGCATCCAGAGCAGATGCAAACTTTGGGAAAGCGCTTCTGCAGTCCTTGTTTAAATGGACTCTGAGCCCCACCCGATGGGGATACTGCTTGTGTGTCACCTAAGTGGAATACACGGCTGTGTCTACTTGAAGAAGAAACAGTTACTTATGGTAACTGTTGTTTTTTGAGATGTGAACACATCTGTATTCCGTGACCCACCCTCTGTCCCCTCTGAATTGGAGTCTAGTCTCTGGGCATTTGGCGTGAAGAAACTGAGAGGGATTGGGGTTGCACTCCTCATGGAGCCACGGGAGGGGCTATGGCCATGAGGCATGAGCACCGCGCCTCTGCGGGTACTAGTAGGCAAAATTTCCTGGCTCCGATGTGCTGGGTGCGCACACAGCTAAGTGGAATACACATCCGCATCACATCCCAAAGAACCACAGTTACAGTAAATAACCATTTCTTCACTTCCTCTCCACTTCTCTCCCTACCTGAGAGGACAATTGCCAGGAAACCCTGTGGGATGAACTTTGAGATTTGCTAGTCCCTCTGTCTCCCTCCCCCATCCCAAATTCAGCCCCAGACAAACATTACATGAAGGAAAATGGCTTTTTATCTGATACTTTTGCCTGCTGTCTCTTCTATTTTCAGTTCTGTTTTTTGTTGTTATTGCTGTGAGACAGGAATGTTTTGCATGATTAGCTGATTACAGTGCCCGGCAGCCTTTTCAGTGTAGACTGCCAATTAGCTCTCTGTCTTAACTTGTACTAGTTCTTAATTTATACCTTTGGGGATCTGCTCTGGATCCAAAGAAAAGGGCTAGAAATTTATGTATTTTACTGTAAAGGAGAATCTCAGCTTTCAGGAGGAAAAGGTGGCTGTTAAGAAGAGGGTTTTGCAGCCCTCTGCAGCTCACGAGTGCATTCAGGAAGAGAAAATCAATAGTGTAGCTTCAGTCTATGGGCAGGAAGAGTCAGTCCAATCCAGAAGAAGGAAATTCCCTTGGTTAAAATTATTATACCATACAAAAGAGAATTGTTTTGGTTTTTTTGGATTGGAACCAAATGAGAATGAATGTGGCACACATTTTCCCCCTATCCTCTGGAGCCCAATTCTATACAAGAAAGGCCTATTGACTTCAAAGAGAATTACTTGCCTCCTGTGTGGGAAATTAGGGCCCCTTGTGGGCTTTACTGGGACAGGAAGACTGGATTTGACTAAAATAATAGATGATGATTTTTTAACACAAAAAATATTATTCCCAACTCAGGGAAATTCTGTACGGTACCTCATTCTGACAGATAAAGATGAATTGATCACAGAGCTAAAAATGAGTGGTTTCCTAGGGGCAAATGATTTCAACCTAGTTATATTTGTTATGCACAGTGTACAGTCCCAATCACCAAAGTTATATGTAACCCTTCTGCTAGATAGAGAGGGTAACAACAAGTGCCAGGTATAATAATACCCTCACTCAGAGCTGTACTCCCCTTCCTGGCTCTAATTTAACATCTTTGGTCACCTTTCCCAGTGGTTCTTCTACACTTGCAAGCACTCAGGCGCTCTCTGTAAAATGAAACCACCAACATTGTTTCTTTGGGAAAATTAACTGTAAACTTACATAAAATAAAGATTTGCAAGACCCAAAAATGTATGAGGGATGAGGCCTGTCCCAGAGTTAATTATTCTACTAGTTGAGAGCCAAGAACTCTCAGTCCGCTCCCACCTACACCTACTCATGAAACCAATTAGACCCAGTCGTGGTCAAGTGTGTGCTACTATTTGGGTTCCGGGACATGGGCAGCCACAAGCCCACCCATGGCTAAAAGCCCCTCCCGCAGCCTAAGGGGAGGAGCTACTGAGCCTGGGACTCAACTGATTATGGGGAACAACAAATGAAAAAACAGGAATAAGCGTGAAGATTAAAGGGCTAAATGGAGGGAATCTGAAGGAGACACCGAGCAGAGAACCCCAGACAGTCCCCAATGGTCCTCAAAAGTAGCTAAGGAATCAGCAGACACAGTCCAGAGAAACTCTGCCCGGATACGTGAGCAGACAGAGGAACAGAAATAAGCCCCACAGTCACAGAGCACCTCCTCAGCCAACATCCTCTCCCTTGTGTTATAGATGGCCACCTTGGCCAAAGCAAGGAGGAGATTGATGAGGAGGTCCCGCAACTGTGGGGCCGTGGATGGGGTGTGCAAAAATCAGGAGTTGTGGGGAGTAGTGCATCCAGAATTTCAGGAGGAGGTTCTGGAGGAGCCGGAATAGGGGCTGCAACCTGGCATACTCCAGATATACACGTCTAGGGTCTCTCTCATGCCACAAAAGGGCCAGGTATCGGGATGAGGGGTGAACCACGCCAGGTACACACTCGTGCTCACAGCTCCATGAAGGAGCTGCCGGCTAATATCCCCAACGGGCTGTGGAACCAAGATGTAATACAGACTGGCCCACAGGGTTCCTCATCCTTGACAGGTGGTAAAAGGTCCTGTCACTTGATATCAGGGTGGGATGCAAGGAAATGAAAAGTGTCAAGCGGGTGCTGGAAGGTAGCTCTCCTTGCCTGCCTGTTATAGTTCAGTAAGGCCAGCAGCACCATGTCTGTGCTATGCGCTGCTGCCACTGATTCAATCCCACAAAATCAAGTCTGTTCCATCACCTCCTGCGTAGTGGTCTTGTTTTCCTTGTTATTTGGGGAGCCTATTGCTTTCCCTCTCTTTCTATGCTGTTATATCTTTCTCAGCCTGGAGATCAAAGTATTGGTGTTTATATTTGATTCTGGGAAGCTATGGCCCCTCCATCATCTTCAGTCCCTTCTTCCTACCCCCTTCATCCTCTCCTATCAGGAACCAGACCAGTCTGAAGCACTTGGAGGAGAGGAAGGTGATCAGGAACAGTCAGCATGGATTCACCAAGGGCAAGTCATGCCTGACCAATCTGATTGCCTTCTATGATGAGATGACTGGCTCTGTGGATGTGGGAAAAGCAGTGGACATGATATATCTTGACTTTAGCAAAGCTTTTGATATGGTCTCCCCTATCCTTACAGAGGTATGGGTTGGATGAATGGACTATAAGATGGATAGAAAGCTGGCTAGATCATCGGGCTCAATGGGTAGTGATCAACGGCTCGATGTCTAGTTGGCAGCCGATATCAAACTGAGTGCCCCAGGAGTCAGTCCTGGAGCTGGTTTTGTTCAACATCTTCATTAACGATCTGGAGGATGGGGTAGATTGCACCCTCAGCAAGTTCGTGGATGACATTAAACTGGGTGGAGTGGTAGATATGATGGAGGATAGGGATAGGGTACAGAGTGACCTAGACAAATTGGAAAATTGGGCCAAAAAATCTGATGAGGGTCAACAAGGACAAGTGCAGATTTCTGCACTTAGGACGGAAGAATCCCATGCACAGCTACACACTGGGGACCGACTGGCTAGGCAGTAGTTCTGCAGAAAAGGACCTACAGCGGGTTACAGTGGACAAGAAGCTGGATATGAGTCAACAGGGTACACTTGTTGTCAAGAAGGCTAATGGCACATTGGGCTGCATTAGTAGGAGCATTGCCAGCAGATCAAGGGAAGTGATTATTCTCCTTTTTTTTGGCACTGGTGAGGCCAGATCTGGAGTATTGTGTACAGTTTTGGGCCCCCTATTACAGAAAAGATGTGGACAAATTGGAAAGAGTCCAGTGGAGGGCAACAAAATGATTAGGGGTCTGGGGCACATGACTTATGAGGAGAGGCTGAGGGAACTGGGCTTATTTTGTCTGCAGAAGAGTGAGGGGGGATTTGATAGCGGCCTTCAACTACTTGTCCAAGGGTTCCAGGGAGGATGGAGCTAGGCTGTTCTCAGTGGTGGCAGATGACAGAACAAGGAGCAATGGTCTCAAGTTGCAGAGGCAGGAGTCAATGATAAAGCTATTGGAGGGCCAGACAGAGATGATGAAGACCCTCATTACCAGCAATCTGAGCACATCCATGCATGACTCCCCTTGCAACCACTAAAGAACTCTGCTCCATGCCCTCCCCAAACTTCACAACTCCATTCCTCGCTTGTTCCCACTTTCTCACAATACCTTTTGCACTCTATGCCTAGGGACTGGTATCCCAAATGACAGCTGGAGTTACACACAGATGTGAGAGCCCTAACCGTGACACTGTCCTGCTTGACCAAAATTTGTGCTTTGTCTTGTTATTAAACTTGAGTCTTTGAAATAAAATGAGTCTTTATTTGTGTCACACACACGTCAGCCAGTGCTAACATTCAAACACAGCGGCATAGGTAGGAATATTTGCTTAGTACAATTAACAATTAACACTCTGCAAGCAACCATTACAGGGGTTATTCAAGGCAGCAAGTAAACATTATCTGGCCAAAGGCATCACATAAAGACACGTTACTGGAAATCATTGTCAAAATGCTCCTTCAAAGCCTCCCTGATTGAAATAGCCTCCCACTGTGTCCCTCTAATTGCTCTTGTATCTAGCCGCTCAAAATCAGCAGCCAGCCGATCACCCTCAGCGGTCCACCCCTGGGGAAACTTTTCCCCCTTCGCTTTGAAATATTAGAGTACAGCAGGCTGCAATGACCATCGGAATATTTTCACCATTGAAGTCTAACTGGCCAAAACAAGAACGCCAGCAACCTTTTAATCGGCCAAAGGCACGGCATCTGCTGAGACTGTTGTGGAAGCACTCCTTGCTGCTGTCTAGTCCCCAGTGTATGACTTCATGAACCACAGGAGCAAGGAGCAGGCATGGTCTTCCAGGGTCACTATGAGCATTTCCACATCCCTCACTGGAATTTTCTGGTCTGGAAACAAAGTCCCAGTATGCAGCTTTCTATATAGTCCAGTGTTCCGAAAAATGTGTGTATCATGCACCTTCCCTGACCACCGCACATTGATGTCAATGAAATGGCCCAGTGAGCCACCAGCACCTGCAAAACCATGGAAAAGGAGCTGTTTTGGTTGATGTACTCCATCACAAGACGGTTGGGATCAAAATTGGGATATGTGTTCCATCTATCGCCCCGCAGCAGCTCGGGAATCCCATTGCTTCAAAGTCATCAATTTATTCCCTGAACATTTACCAAGAGTCACAGTCCTTTGTAGCAGGAGGCAATTAATGGCCCTGCACACTTGCATCACCGCAACCACCCTGGTGGACTTTCCAACTCCAAACTGCTCCACTGTGGCTAAATAATTAAAGAGTCATTTGGGCTGGAGAGAGAGAGAACAGTCATGGGAGTGACTTTATAGCCCTGCTCCAGTGACTTTTTAGTTATTTATCCACAGTGCAACAGCTTCAACAAGAGAGACTTAGGGGGCCCCATATTTGAATCTTCCATCCCTCTATGGCAGATCCCACACTGAGAAATGACGATCCCTGTTCCAGTTCCATCTCTCCCACAGGTGAAAGAGGAACTTGAACTGGGGCTCTCCTACATCCCGTGTACATACCCCAGCCACTAGGCTAGAATTGATGAGGGAGGTGTCATTCTCTTCGCCTGGCTGTTTTGTGTGAACTTGTCTGAGGGGCCCTATCCAGCAGGCATGCTCAGAGGTCATCTACCAGCTTAGGCTCTGCACGTGACTCAGCCAGGCACACTTCTGTCTATCACTCTGGGATAGAGGCGAGATGTAGGCATCTGCACTCTACGGTGAGGTAGCATCGCACATGCTCAGAGGCAGAAACGTCACGGTGTAGGGAACTTTCACAACAAAAGCTTAGGTGCCAAGAGAGTTTAGGCACCTGTAGGGTTCAGAAGCAGTTTTGTGAATCACAATGAAGCCTAAAACTGGGATTTAGGCACCTAGAACAGGAACTAAGGCACTAACTCCTTCAGTGCATCTGAGCCTCAATCTATTACATTATCCAAAAGAAGGTTAAGAGGTGACTTGAACATGGACTACAAGTACCTACATGGGGAAGAGACTTCTGATAGTAGATAACTCTTTAATCTAGCAGAAGAAGTCATAACAAGATTCAGTGGCTGGTAGGTGGAACTAGAAAAAGATAGATCATAAAGTGCACATTTTTAACAGTGAGGGTAATTAACCATAGAAACAACTTACCTAATATGTGGTGGATTCACTTCTTATTTGAAGCCTTTATATCAAAGACATCTTTCTAAAAGATAACCTATAGCTGTATGCTATAAAAAAGGTTATGGGCTTGGTGCAGAAATTACAGGGTGAGATTGTTTGTCTTGTGCTATGCAGGAGGTCAGATTAGAGGATTGTAATAGTCCCTTCTGGCCTTGAAATCTATCAATCTATGAATTTTCAGTTACAGGTAACTTATGCCACATTTGAATTAGCTGGCTGGAGGTTAGCTATAATGAAGCTCATTAATAATCCCCAAAACCACTCAGTCCCTTGCAAGAGCATCTTCATCTTCTTCGTTGTCAATGTCTTTTTATTTATATATGCATTATATATGAAAATCACTTCCCTAAATCTTTCTGAATGTAAACTGCATAATCGTCAGTTCACTCATTAAAAGTGTGCTTCTTATGCCCTCTAGTGGTTCTTCACAATCTCTTGCAAAAGATACAATTACTTGTGGAGTCTATTGCTTGAGGTAAACAGATCTCTGTTGCCTCCATCACATGACCAAAGGGTTTATAAGTGGCCCTGGCTCAAAGTTCCTTGCCATCCTAGGCAGATAAAAAAGATTTGAGTAACCTGGATAAAAATCAATTGGTTTGAGCAGGCCTCTCCTTGACTTGCAGATATTTCTCTTTGAATAAGAACTTTCTCATTCTGCATAATCCTGAAGTGACCCCACAATGCTGTGCTGGTTTTTATTTATCAGTATGAAACAGGGATTCTCTTCCATAGTGTGGACTACATCTTATTAGAGATGGTCTCATAGGAACCTTCCCTCCCATTAGCCATTGACGGAATCCACCCTTCCTTGCCGCCCAGTAACCTTGTGGCAGCTAACACTTGCTTATTGGAAGATGTAATATTGGGAAGTTATTTGTCCACTTTGATCTGTCTTTACTCATGCAGCCACTAGTTCTGTTCTTCATTTCATGTATCCCTCCCATTCTTTCTGTTCCTTGCAGTTGAGGAACCACCAGAGCAGCTATTTGAATCTGGATCTCCCACATCCTGGGTGAGTGCCCTAATCACTGGGCTCAAAGTTTTAAGGTGGGCAGCACCACCAGCTCCTCTGGTTATTTTGTGAATCTAGGCCTTTAAAAGTGCCCAGAAACATCTTGTTTTTGGTCAAATGACATTTTTTTTCAACACAAAACAGACTGTTTTGATTTACTGACCTTTTTTGGAATTTTCAGATTTGGTTTGACTTAAACCTTAGAGATTTTTAAGGTGTGGCTTGACAAAGCCCTAGCTGGGATGATTTAGTTGGGATTGGTCCTGCTTCGAGCAGAGGGTTGAACTAGATGACCTCCTGAGGTCTCTTTCAACCCTAATCTTCTAGGATTCTAAGGTGCTTGATATAGAGGGAAGTGAATGGATCTGTGATTTTGGTTGGGGTAGTGTGTTTTTGAGATTTTTGCCTTGAAAATCATGTGATAAATTAATTTTGCATATGCCCTCTGGAATGCTGGGGATCAGGCATCACTTATACATTAAAAAATGAAGTCATTAATGTAATTAAATAAAGCTGGGCTTACAAGGCACTGAAAGTCCCCTGGAATGTTTTTAATGAAGTAGCTCATGGATAATTTGAATAAATTTACCTGCCAGCTCCACTGTGTTCAGGACCCTCTACATCTATAGACAAGGTGAGCAAGATTTACTTCTTAATGAAAGAGTCATGTTGCTACTTTACTATGAAGTTCAGCCCAATATTTTATTTTAAAAAGCTGGTTCCATCTTATTAAATGTTTTAATGTGCATTTTGTTTTGTATTGCTCAGGGATCTTTTAGAAAGTCCAAATAAAATTTCTTGGATCTAAACATAGTGGGAGAAATTTGTCACCTTCATGTAACATAGAAAAGGTTACAGGGTCATCTGCAGTGTCTCTGATGAAAAGACAGCTCTGCATACTGGTGTCCAAGGACCCCTACCCTAACACTGTTCTCATGCAGCCAAACTCGCATATGAAAATAAATAAATAGGAATTTGAACTGAAATCTGGCTTGGAACCATCTCCAACTGCATAGCCACAGCCGGTTTCCCAAGATACTTTGTTATGGAAAAGACAGCATGTGAATGACCTTGAAATGGGGTCTCAGCCACCAGGAAATGCTGCTGAGAGAGGAAGCCATCTTGTGGGAGGGGAACAGCACAGTGGCCTATGTAGGTTGTGTTTTCTTGCTCCTTCATTAAGTAAAAGTCTATTTCATCTTCTCTTCATGTGAATGAAAATGGCTTTGGACTTCTATAGTACCTTTCACCCAGCAGGATTCCAAGTCTTTTACAATCATGATATATGTGTTATATGTGCTGTGTAGGAATAGCTTCACTCTCTGTTGAAATGTAGCCAACTCTGGGGTGGAGAACAACAGATGTGTAACAACGCAAAGCAACAAAAGTTTAGGAAGAAAATGAAGAAGAGTTTTTCTAATTGAAACTTCAGGGATAATTCATAGAAGTAACATTTAATGAATACCTGAGTTTGAAAATGGACAGGAAAATATCAACATGCTTGTTCCTGTTAGTAACAATCTACCATCTTGGTTTAGATAAACACAACACATAAATGTTAGAGATGGGGTTGAATTGGAACAACAAAGTTACATTCCCCCATGGAGAGCTGGTGATACCATTGCCTGCCTGACCTTGAAGTTTCTGCCAGGGAAGTTGACTGTAAGTTGTGTTTGAGGCTATCTGTTTAATTGCTTACATCACAATAATGTCTGAGTATCTGACAAGTGAGTTAGTAAAGTATCATGCCCATTTACAGTTTGTGAACTAGGCACAGAGAAATTAAATGACTTGCCCAAAGTCCCACAGGAAATCTTCAGAAGAGCCAGGAATGGAGTCCAGATCTCCTGCATACCATCCCAATGTCTTGACCACAAATCTATCGCAAAATCACAAATCCAGTGCCCTGCGCCTGGAGACTGCTTCAGTGACTGAACCGAATCAGTGCAACATCAATCCTTCTGGCCACATTTCTCTCTGGCCAGTAACATTTTTGTGCTGGGCCTGGCAAAGATTGTGGACCTCTTCTACCTACATAGCCTTTGAACCTGGGGGACTTTTGGCTGCTGTGATAAAAAGCCAGCATTGCTCAGGAATGAACTGGGCCCAGGCAGTTTGGAAATAGCAGTCTGGTGGGTGGAGGTGTTTGGGCAAGGATATTATTTTCTGCTGTCCAGAGTAAATGACAATGCTTAAGATTATATTCTCATCCATCCAGGTTGAGGATATCATCTGATCTCTCAGTACTTGCCTTTTAATAACAATAGCAGCTGCCAAGAGACCATGGGCATTTCCCTGTCTTATGTATACTGAAGCACTGTACACATGTACTCAGTTTCTATTCAATACCAAGAGGGGTTTAGCAGTTTGTTGATACTTCTGTTGGTTGGCTCCTAACCTTCCTTGCATGTGGCTGGGATTCACTGCTTCATGCTTCAGCCGCTTGTCTGCAGAGGACAGCAAAGAGCAAACACGAGCAGTTGGACAGGTGACGAGAGGTTGGCAACAGGCAGCAGAACTGAAACTGTTCACAAGAAGGAGTTGGTTTTGATGAATCTGCCAATTCAAAAAAGTTTTGAAAAAAGCATAAAAAATATTGAAATATTCCATTGTTATTTTTTATATAAAAAGGTTTTTTCTTTTCCCTATTTGAAGTGACTTTTTAGTTTGAAATTTTAGTTAATTGATACTAAAAAGGTTAGAAACATTTAAAAGGTCAAGACTGAAATGAAACATTTTGAAATTATTGAAACAAAACATTCTGATTGTCCTGATCCACATTTTTGTTGGATTATTAGTTTACAAAAAATTTTGGAATTTTGATTTTTCATCCTGTTTCAGGACAGGAAAAAATTGAAATCTTAAACTCTCCTGGGGATAGAAAAACTGATTCCTGCCTACTTTTAATCTTTACCCAATCCTCTGCAGTTTTTCCTGTCAGTTTTACCTACTCAGATGTCACCAACCCCCTGGCAGTAAATATCTTCTGATTCTAAATCATGTGTCTTTGCCAGCAGCTGAAAGGATCTGAGGACTAGAACCTAGCACAGCTGCTTTTCCAAAAGTGCCCCAGGAGCCTATGCAGTGGTACCACCTGCAAGCTCTGTGGAGAGCAGGCATCACAGGAAGCACTGCCCAAGAGACTCAGACTGACAGTACCATGCAGCCCGCTGATTGGCCATGCACCCTATTTAAGCCCGGAGGGTGCCCACGGAGGTTGTTTGGGAAACCACACAGACTTTAGGCCTGCTGTGACTGCAGGCCTTGTCTCATCTCCTGATCTCCGGCCTCCAATCACAGCCTGACTCTGACCCTGGTTCTTGTCTCCTGGCTCCAGCAGCCTGGTACTACCTCTGCTGTACTGAGTTTCCCAGACCTGAAGAAGAGTTCAATAAAAGCTCGAAAGCTTGTTTCGCTTGCCAACAGATGCTGGTCCAGTACAAGATATTACCTTGCCCACCTTGTCTGTCTAATATCCTGGAATCAGCACAGCTCCATCACAACTGCATAGGGAAAAAAATACATTAAATAAAGCTCTGTCTTGCATAATTTTCTGCCGCTGCTTCACCATGAAGGAAAAAGAGGTAGCCCCTATTCAGGCACCACCCTTGGCCCCAGCTCTATGCACTTGTGATGTCAAATGAAAAGTCACTCACAGGAGCTTGTGCAGATCATTATATGGTTATGATGCTACTTTATTCCATGTGTGGTTCAGCAATGAAAGAGTGATACTGGGCTGGATTTTCAAAAAAGCGCCGGTGCTCCTAACTCATTTAATCATTTTTTGAAAATACCACCCATTGACATTTAAATGATCACGAGACATATCTGCATGTTTTAAAGTGTTGGGGTTTTTTTTTTTTGGTGCCATCAAAAGGGCTAGAAACGTAGGGCTAAATTATCTGCTGGCATAACTCCATTAGAGTCAATGGAGACATGCTAGCAGAGAATTTGGTTTTGGTTTTTTTCTTTAATGAAATCTTAGATTCTGTGGCAAGAAGATAGCAGTCTCCAGTATAAAGAACTGGCTCACTCAGCTGTTGAAGTCCAGCTTGATTTCCCTCATGTCTGTGGCCAGACCCTTAACTCTCTACCCTTCAGTTTCCCCATTTGTAAGATGAGGCAACATCTAATGCTCCCCTCATGAAAAGCACTTTAATATCCTCAGACAAAAGGCAGTATGGTAGTGCCAGGTATTATCATCATTATCTGAGTTGAATTCTGAACCTTTGATCCTGACGCTCTAGTTCACATCCTCACCATATGCTCCAAGTCCTAATAGCTGCTGAGTTACCTTTTTCCTGTAGATGCACTCATTGACTCCACAACCCTGATATTTTTAACTTGACGGTATCCAGGATGTTTCTTAGCTGACACCTTTCACCAACAACCCACATTCCTTGCTTCCTGGGATCTGGGAGATTTGCTGCATTCCTCACTTTTCCACACTGCTGTTTGAGGAAATTAACTGCTGGGAAGGGGAGGGGGGACCCTTCTCAAGCAAACAAACAAGAAATCCCACAACCATAAGGGATTTGCAGCATGTTGGAAGCATATAGGGGTGGAAAAACAACTCTGAAGCTGTCAGCTGAACCTGATCCAAATAACTTGATCTGTCCCTTGATCAAATATGAGCAACAAAAGCAAAATAAATAATTTGACTTTGCTTTGTGCAAAGAGATATTTATTTAAAGAGAGCACACACGAAGAGGGGAAAACATTGGCAGTACTGGAGCAGCAGCCCTGACACAAGGAATATTATCAGTGGAATAGTGGCATATAGAAGAACGTCCATTGTGATAGTACTTCATCTCTGGACAGGGCGAGGTGGTGGGGAATGTGGCAAGTTTATTTGGAGCAGCTATTTTTGAGCTGACGTTAGTCAACATCTTATGATTTTCTTTATTTGATTTTTTTAAGTTATAACAGCATCCAGATAATGTTTAATTAGTCTCTCTGTGCTGCAGTTCCCCATCTATAAAATGGGAATAAAAACACTGCTCTACCCCACCAGGGCATTGTGAAAATAGACACATTCAAGAGTGTGATGCACTTTGAGACCTATTGATGCAAAGTGGTATAAAAGCTATGCATTATTATTACTTAAAAGGCATATTGGGTATTCAGTTAACATAAATATAAGTGTGTGTGTGTGTGTGTGTGAGACAGAGTGCTGGGCAACAGCACCTATTGCATTCTGGGTGTCACAACCGAAGGTCCATCCCCCAGCCTAAAGGGAGTAGCTACTGAGCCCAGGGCTTAAATAATTACAGGGGACAACAAATGGAAAAAACAGGAATGGGCGTGAGGATCACTTGGTCAAAAGTAGGGAACTGGAGGGGGACACCATGCGAGAAACCCCAGACAGCACCGACTGCTCCTCAAAAGTGTTTAGGGAGCCAGCAGACACGACCCAGAGGAACTCTGCCTGGGCAGGTGATTGAATGGAGGAATGGAAATAGGCCACATAATTGCAGAGCACCTCCCTGGTGTTAGAGATGCCCACCTTGGCTAGCACCAGGAGAAGGTTGACGAGGAGATCTCAGGACTTTGTGTGGCCATGGAGGGGGGTGTGTAGATCAGGAGTTGCGTGGAAAAGAGCAGCCAGAACCTAAGAAAAAGGTTCTGGAGGAGCCAGAAAATGGACGCCAACCTGGTGCACTCCAGGTAGACATGCACCAGAGTCTCCCTGGTGATGCAGAAGGGGCAGGTGTCAGGGAGAGGAGTGGACTGCGCCAGGTACACAGCTGAGCTCATGGCTGCATGCAAGAGCCACCAGTTGATATCCCTGGTGGGCTGTGGGACTATGGTGGAATAGAGGCTGGCCCAACGGGGCTCCTCACCCTGAACAGTAGGAAGGAGGTCCCACCACTTAGTACCAGGGCGGGACATGGAGGTGAGGAAATGGAATGTGTGCAATATGAGAGTGTAGAACTGATATCTAGGCACCGTTTGGAAACAAACCGGCTGCAGGTCACGCAGCCGGCTCAGGGTGTGTGGATGGCATGGCCAGGGAGGCTCACAGGGCAGAGGCCTAATGAAAAGATCTGGAGGCCCAGGGGTGAGGGATGGGCAGAGAGCACCCTCCTGCAGGACCCGCTCAAGGAAGGCCTGAAAGGTGGGCAGTAAGGCTGCCCTCACCTCCTGGAGTACACACAGGGAGGTTTGAGGGATGGAGAGCCTTACGTGCCAGCCAAGTGCCAGAAGATCTACTCAGTCCCCCGGTTGTAATCCAGGAGCTCTCCAGTTCTGGTGGTGTCTGCCAGGACCAACCTCTGGTGCAACAAAGGAGACTCTGCCACTTGCACACCAAGCTGGGGGTTGTGTAGCAGGGACTCCGCAAGGAGATCTACCCTCTCAGCGGCTGCCACAGACCTGGATGCCAAAATCAGTTTACAGGTCCGGAGGAGACCCTGGTAGAAGACCCCTCAGACGAAGATTAAAGAGCTACCAGTCAGAGCCCTTGGAAGCAGCGGAGGAAGGCGTGCTCCACCCGAAGCTGACAGGTTCACTCAGTGTCCAGTTGAGCTTGACCAAACACCCTGCAGAGGCATACAGCACCTGGAGAAAACCCACAAACTAGGTACCGAAGCCGAATGGCTGCAGAGTGCCCAGGAGATACCCATGGTCCACCCTGTCAAATACCTTCTCTTGATCCAGGGACAGAAGAGTGAATGACAGATCATCTTACACCCAAGCTCAAGGAGGTGCTGGACCAGATAAAGGTTATCAAAGATGGTACAGCCTGAGATAGTGTAGGTCTGGCACGGACCACAGTCACAGTGAGATGGCCTTCACTTACAACCTTGTAGTCCATGCTGAGGAGCAGGAGGGGACGCCAATTCTGAAGGTCATGGAGGTCCCCCATCTTGGGTAGCAAAGCGAGCACAGCTTGCCTGCATGACAGGTGGGGCTCTCTGATCCCTTCGGACTCGGCACAGACGATGCTGAGGTCTGGGCCAAGGACGTCCCAGAATACATGGTAGAAGTCCACAATCAGCCTGTCCATGCCTGGAGATCTATTAGGGGGCATGAGAGAGAGGGCTTCTGAGAACTTGGCGAGAATGAGAGGCAGCTCCAGCCAGTCCTTGTCACACACACTGACTGTCAGGAGTCCATCCCAGAGCACCTGGCAGGCATTGGCATCAGGTCAGATCCAAGGAGAAGAGACTGGCATTTCCACCGGATCCATGAGGGGTGTGCTGTCCTCCTCCAGAAGGCAGGTGAGATGCTTCTCCAGGGCATAGAAAAAGAGAGAGCCATGATCCATATCCCAAAGAGACGAATGTGGGATCGAACAAAAGCACCCCAAGCCTGAAGGTCTTCAAGGTCCTGGAGCTCCTCCTGCTTCTGCCAGCATGCTCCGCGGAGGGATGGATTCCCAGGGCTGGTGGCCAGATGCCTTTCCAGCTCCAAGACTTCTTGCTCCAGCTGTTCTATCGCCACATCCCTCGGCCAACTGGCCCCCCGGATGTAGTCACCGCAGAAGATCTGGGTGCAAACCTTCCCCCCATCCCACCACCTTTGTGCTGAAGGAAAGGCACGCACCCGTCCCCAGCAGGCCAGTCAGAACTCCCAGAAGGATGACACAAAGTCCACGTTCTCCAGAAGACTATTGTTGAAATGCCAACAGGCTAGCCCCAGCCTCTCCATGGTAAGAGAGGCCTTTACAACCACCGGATGGTGGTCTGAGAACAGGAGCGGCAAGATTTTGGAGGAGTAGGCCCACAAAAGATGGCAACAAGATAGATAAAAGCAGCCCAACCAGGTGTCGCATGACCGATAGACCTCCACCCAGACATAAGAAAAGGTGTGGTCATCGTCTGGGTGGTGTTCCTGCCAGACGTTCATCAGGGAGTGATGGTCTACAATCTCTCTGAGGACACCTGCGGCAGCCTGGCTTCTCTCAGTCCCTAAGCAGTCTCATTCTCTGAGGGTGGTATTAAAACCCAGGACCAGGCAGTCATAAGGATCCAAAGAGACAAGGAAGGCAGACGCTTGCTGATAAAAGCACATTTGTTCTGGGCCTGGTGTCAGGGCATAGATGTTGACGAGATTCAATGTTAGCCTCTCCACACAGGCCTGGAAATGCAGCAGGCAACCCGGCAAGACCTCAGCAACCCCCAGCACATAGGTCGGGGGAGAACAGGGTGGCCACCCCACCTGAATGAATGGTGAGGTGGTGAAAGTACACCCTGCCCCACCACTCTAGCTGCCAGCTGGCTTTGGCAGCAGGGTCCGTGTAGGTCTCCTACAGGAAAATTACAGAATACCCCCCTCCTGAAGGCAGGACAGTTCGGGCTCCCTCTCCCAGTCCCCTCTCAATTCCCAGACACAGTTTGCCAGGAAGCAACAGTTCAGAGTCCAATTTGTAGGCAGTCTGCGAAGGGTTTATTGAGGGTTACACTGACAAGCTTAAAACCATAACTGTATCTCCAAGCCCTTCACACCGGTCGGGTTTATTTCTCTATATGCCAATAGAGTTTCCTTCCCCCACAATCTTAGTTCTATACGCCTAAAGAACTCCTTCTCTCCCTGACCATAGCTGGCGATGACCCTGACCTCCTCCTCCCTCCTTCTTCCTGATAGTCTCAATTATAGCTGTGGGCCACCCTCCCCGCCCCCGGTACCACCCCTTCAAATATATTCCATTTGGGGAGGTCTGGGGGCTTTGGTACAAACCCTTTTGTACTCCATGGGAGGGGCAGGGAGTGGGGTCATATCTTGGCCATGGTCAATTTATGGCTCTCTGTTTGTTTCTTTTTAACACCTCCCTTCACCTCCCTCACTTTCCCAGCCAGTTGCTTGGCCTTGCTCCGGCGTCTGTCTTGAAGAGGAGTCAGAGCTTTCCCTCACTTATACATTCATATATCACACCTTCACTGTGCCTCGAAACGTTTTAACTGCATCCCTTATCTTTTCACAGTAAGAAAGAAAAACCCATCTAATTGCAGACAGGCAAGAGGAACACATGATGTCTTTGTTCTTTGCTAACATGTGTAGCTCAGAGACTTTGACTTTCAGGCAGGCCCAGAGGCCCAGAATCCCATCTCAGGCAGATACACAGTCCTAAATACTTCTACGAACTTACATTATATACTTATACCCTAACACTGGCACTGCAGGAGACCCACCCTACAGCCCCAGATGTTCCAAGGTCGCAAAGACAGTAGGCTTCATTGGAGGGACTGGGAAGGATCCTTGCAGGCAGGAACACCGCTAGCCCCCTTTGGACCCTGCAGCAATCTGAGATCTATCCCAAAGGCCATCAGGGAGTCACCGAAGCTGTGGGCTTGCTGTTAGGCTGTGGTGTCCTGCCTCCCAGTCCCCCTATCCTCCCCCAAAAAAGCCCTCAGGACCCAGAGGACGAGATGGAAATCCCCCCAGCACTGGAGAGCAAGCTACACCTTAACTCTGGAACCTCGAGTGTCCAACAGGAATTGGTGGCAGCTCATCCCGCAGCGCGGCAGGGCCCGGGGTTAAAAACTCCCGGTCGTCCTTCGGCTGGTCCCTGTAACAGCCCCGCGGCCTACAGAAACGGGCAAATGGGACAGACCCCTGGCGCAGCACCTGTACTGCTGGAGCCACGCGGCCTGTCTCAATCCCCGACACAAGGGACGGCGGTGGAGGGAGAACAGCAGCCCCAGGTGGATTGGGAGAGGGGAATATGAAAACTGCCTGTCAGGTGAAAAAGGAAACGAGACGACCCTGGGGGTGGCACTGATACGGGAAGTGGAGGGGGAAGGAGTGGAAGTGGCAACAGGGGCAGGAGTAGTGTCGGGCAGAAATGAAACCAGGGACAGGAATGGGGCTGGGATCAGAGGCCCCAGCAGCTAGGCCACCAGAGTGCGGCACCCCTTGGCCGGGCACGGGGGGCTAAGGGGACAGATATGGTAAGGGGGCCCTTTATGATGCCAGGCCCAGGCACCTCAGCCCCTGCAGCCATGGCAACAGGCAAGGAATTACTGGAATCAGGGCCCCCAGATGGAGGAAAAGGAGGCAGCTGCCCTGCCCCCGAAGTCTCAGGGCCCAGCTGCTCGGCACAGGTGGGGTGCCGTTTGCAGCCGGGAAGCAGGATGAGCATAGGGGCACCCCAGAAGCGAGAGCGGGGGCAGCAGCCCAGGAAAAGGGAGAGAGAGGAGGAGAGGGCAGTGTGATGAAGGCATCGTCCAGGCTGAGGCCCGCTGGCAGGGGAATTGTCCGCACACTGGGTGAACACTCGGGGCCTCAATCTCCTCAAAAATGGAGTGAAAGTCCCCACCCATCACCAAGGATGATGTCCTCCCTGGCAGCAACCGAGGCAACGTCCAGCTCTGCGCTGACCGGGGGCTCAGATGACAAAGGGAGGGAAGGGGGAGCTCCTTCCAAGGCCTCCTCAGGGAGGGATGCCAAGAGGGCGGCAGCACTGCCCCCCTCCGCTGCTCTGGTCTCTGCAGCTGGCCCCATGCGCTGGACTACGCCAGGGGGAGCGGCGGAAGGCTCGGCGGCAGTGGACCCCCTCGTGGTCTTACGGGGGGGCCTTCCGCTTGCCTCACTTCCCCTGATTGCACCTGCCTTCCAAGGTGAGAGTGCTGGTGGAAGGCCAGTCAGCAGGGGTAGGTCCGGGGGGGCAAGCATGATGGTTTCAGGTGTTGGGGAGGCAAGGGTGGGGCACATGGGGAAGGGAAACCTCCCCCTGGGGCAGGCCTTCTCCCAGGCCTGCAAGCGGCCCGGCTGCCCACCCCTCTGTGGGCCCCACCCGACTATGCACAGTGGCCTGCCTGCTCATATGGGTGCAATGTGTGGGCTATCTCAGGGGCCTGAGGAGAGGCAATGGCAGGCAGAGGAGGCGAAGGGGCAGCAACGGTGACTGGGCGGCTAGGGTCACCGGCAGTGGCAGGGCTGGTGCCCTCCTGGGTCTCAGGGTCCCAGGCACCCACCCATGCTGGGACAGGGGGCAATCCTTCCAGACGTGCCCTGTCACCCAGCACAGGAGACACCGGCCCTCTCCCAAGGAGTAGTGCACATGGTACTGGGCCCCCAGATGGGGCACCAGAAAGGACCCCTCAAAGGCCTCTCCGTCATGTGTACATCTGAAAACCAAGGGGGTTGAAGGCTCTGGAACCAAGTTTAGGTGGGACTGTAGGCAAAGACTGTAACTTACTGAAATTAAGTTTTAGTTTTCGAAACATAATTGTACTTTTGTTTGCTTATCCTTAATCCTATGTCCTTTTTGTTAAAGAAACCTGTTTTACTTTTACTATAAACCAGTTCAGTGCTGTGAATGAAAGAAGAGTGTTTGTCAAACCAAATTAAATTAATAAGCTGCAGTGTATTGTCTCTTTAAAGAAGCTGCAAACTAAATAGACTGAACCCTTTGACTGAACCATAGACTAAGGGGTACCTCCCCCTTCAACATTCATACTCCCCCCTGTTGTCAGTTGGCTTGCGTGTGGGTATTTTCAGTGTTCTGTCCCGCTCTGCACAGATAGCTGGTTCAACAGACCTCGATAGTACTACCCAGTATGGTTAAGTGCTGGAGGCTGGAATGTCGTTGCTTCAGTAATGCTGTTTAGCCTTCTCAGTGCTTCTGTCCGTGAAGCTCCAATGTTATTAGTAGATAGCGCAGCATGTTAATTCAGCCGACCTCGATGTCACTCATAAAGGAAGACCACAAGCACAGTTCGGTGGTGAAGGTGCCTGGCCAGGATTATTGTCAACGGAGCATGGTCCTGGTGCCCTGGCTCCATGGTTACAGGTACACTAGCACATGTATGCCCCTTACAATGGACTCAGTTCAGTCAGTGTCGCAACTTTCTGCTGCCCCCTAGGCTGGACAAAGAATTAAGGTAAAGCACCCCGATGTTTATAGGCTGAGACAAACAACTAGAATACACAACTTACACACTACCTTATGAATTTCATGACATCTGTTTGTTGCCTCCCCTTGTTCCTAATAGCTTGGACAAAACATCCCTATTCATTATGTTGTCAGACCATCTTATCTTGTACTAGACTGAGATGTATCTGTACCTGCTGGAATATATTTGTATAAATATCTAGTGCCTAGTACACTAGCAACAACTTTGCCAAGTTGATGTACTGGACAGTGAACTTGTAAGCAACTACTTTAATACATGGCCTGACTTTGGTTCACAGCTTTGGTTCAGGCCTTAAATCTTGTAGTGCCCAGAGTAGAGGCTCAGTGCTACAGCCCCAGTGGTTGCTTCACATGCATCTGGATCCCCCAGGCCAGTAAAGAGGTGAAACCAGATCTCTTACCACCCTTAGCTATGCCAGAGTCTCTCCACACTCAGGAGTTTTCCCTGTTTTCATCAGAGTCCTGGCACACAGTTCCTAGCTGCACCAATGACTCACCGCACCCAGCAGGTTTTGGGCCACAGTACCTTCTAGCTGTACCTCAGTTTCCCTGCTTTCAGTGGAGTTCTGGCCCACAGCTTTCCTAGCTGTGCCAGGGTCCCACTACTCCTGGCAGATCCTGGGTCACAGCACCTTTTTAGCTGTGCCAGCCACATTCAACACTGACTCAATTTCCCAGGTGAGGGTTTACTCCTCCGCTACTGAGTCGAACCATGCTGGGCTTGTACCTGAGTTAACCCTGTTACATATACATGTACTGAATATACATACACAGAAAAGAACATACCAATACAAACGTTTTCCACATTCCCAGAACAACCTTTGGTGTCCATAATGACTCAGGCTACAGGCAGAGTGATGGGGTCCATCATATCCACATCTGGTTGTCTGCTAGCCCCTGATCAGGGACACCACTATGTCCTTCCTTCTCAGCCCCATCGGGTGATTTGACCCTTTTCTTCTGTTTGAGCTGCCTCCATCTGTTTTGCTCAGCAAGCTGCTGTTGCTCCAGGTCTGATTCCTCACTCAGACACGTGGCCTCTTGCTCCATTCATCTCTCCTCTCTTGGCAACCTTTTCCTCTCCCATCTCCACAGCTTGGGATCTCTGACCATTGCTGCTGGCTTGTCTGGGCAACTGTGTGCTTGGCCTCCTGCATACCCTGTAGGAGAAAAAAGGACCCCTTCTGACCCGCAGTTTGGAGCAGGTGACTCATTCTGTCTCTTGGCATGAGAGAGCCACTAGCTCCGATTTCTATTGATCAGCTGCTGACAGACTTACTGTGCCCACTGCTCTAACTGCTTCCTGGCGAGCTCAGCATAGATTTATTTGCTCCTCCTGTCTTTTCTGCTGCTTGCTTATCTTGACGCTGTATTTTGCTTTGTTCTGTTTCCTTCCTGAGATAAACAAACAAAGTAATACGACTAACCTTTCTTTGACTGTTCCCAGGCTTTTCACTTGGGAATCACTAAAAACTACTTCACCGGTGCCTAAAATGTAAAGCTCAGTTAAAATAGCAAGCTGTGCGTAAATCCTGTTGTGACTACGCCTAGATCCCTGCGTGGATACAAAATTCGTATCTGCATCCAATCCACAGAAATGGTCCGCAGATATGAAGCAGATATCCACAGAGTTGCAGGGCTTTAAATAGAAAATTTGGATCCGCATCCATCCGCGATCTGCAAAAATGGTCCACAGATATGAAGCGGATAACTGCGGATTTGCAGGGGTCTAATTATGCCAATGTGACATTGTGGGGTTTGATTCAGGCCAGTAAGGGATTGTCATTGCCCGCTCTGCAAATCTGGGTGCCTTAAATGCTGTGCCGTTGTAATTTATAGTCCTGACACCAGTAGCCAGCATACAAGCAAGCAGCTCACACCGTGGCTTCCACCACCTCGTTACTTTTTGCAAAGCGACCCCCAAACCATCGGAGTCCTGCATTTCCCCAAAACAGTCGGCCTATGTGAAATCTGCTGGGTGTCCCAGAACTGAGTCACCGTTACCCTACTCAGCCTCAGCAAATGCTATGGCTAAGCTGTGTGATAACTCTGTGACCCTTCTGCTTGTCTGGTTTGCCACCAAAGTCTTTAGGACTCTGCCAGTCCAAACCTTGCCTTGCAGGTAACAAACAGTGAACGATGAGTTCCCCAGAGACCTCTCCCTGCAATGTCCAGCCCTCTCCTGGTACATTTACAGAAGTTGTTTGTTGCTCCTTTTAAAAAGACGATACACTACAGCTCATTTATTTAACTGGGGTTTGACGAACTCTCATTTTAATCACAGCACTGAACTGATTTATAGTAAAAGTAAAACAAGCTGTTTATGTAACAAAATAACATAGGATTAAGTGATACTAAGTACAAAGAATAAAGATGGTAAAAATAAGCTTCTAAAACTTAATTTAAGCAAGTTACTATCTTTGCCTAAGCAGGTTTCTCACCAAAAATCAGTTCCCAGAACCTTCAACCCCCTTGGTTGAAGGATCCACTTTTCTCAGATGTACAAGTGCTCTGGCCTCTTGGATCTGCCCATTAATGGATAACTGTGGGGTTATCTCATCCCCCTCAAACACTTTTTCTTTTTATAGTCCAGGGAACCTTTGAAATGTTGTCTGCTTCAGACAAAGCTTTTCTCTCCAGCGGGGGTGTAGACACCATGCTGTCCTCCCAAAATTAATCGACCCAACCCTGCTTCAAGAAGCAAAAAGGCTTCCTGGGGGGTGAAGTCGCCACCCTCCTCAAGATTAAGTATTGATCTTTTCCACTTGCTCTCTGGATGCCTTTGTTTACCTTGTGTCTAAATGTGCTTTCTTTTGCCTTTGGACACACCTTCCCTAAGGGTTTGTGTCACCACAGCAAGTGAGTTTTGCTACTGCTAAACTGTGTGACTACTCCCTGACACACCAGTTTGTTTGCCTTGCCAACAAGCTCTTTAGGACTCCACCAGTTTATCAGACTATTTTATGTTTTCTTCCAGGTCATTGATTAAAATGTTCAATAGCATAAGGCCAAGAACTCATCCCTGTGAGACCCCACTAGAAACACACTCGCTTGGTGAATATTCCCCAATTACAGTTATATTTTGAGACGCATTGGTTAGCCAGGCTTTAATCCCTCTAGTGTGTGCCATGTTAATTTCATATTCTATTTTTTTAATCAAATGTCATGTGGTACCAACTCAAATGTCTTACAGAAGTCTAAGTATAGCACATCAACACTATTCGTTTTTTCAATCTAACTTGTAATCTCATCAAAAAATATCGAGTCAGTTTAACTGGATTTATGTTCCATAAACCCATGTTGATTTGCATTAATTACATTACACTCCTTTAATTCGTTATTAATCAAGTACTGTATGAGCCACTCCATTATTTGGCCCAGGATTGATGTCAGAGTGACAGGCCTATAATTACCTGGGTCATCCCCTTTACTTTTTTTTTAAATAAACTGGCACAACATTTCTTCCAGTCTTCTGGATCTTCCCTGGTGGTTCAAAACTTTTTGAAAACCAACTTTAATGTCCAGTGAGCTCCACAACTTGCATTCAAATGTTTTAGAAGAGTTGGCTATCTTGACCTGGTCCTTTAAAAATGTCTAATGTTAGTAGCTGCTGTTTAACAGCCTGAGATATTAGTGGAATGGAAAGAGTGTTATCATATAATATGACTACATCTGAACACCTCTGCCTTTCCTGCAGTATTATTGTTAATTTTATCAATTTCATCTAGTAATGGACCAATACCATTGTTAGAATCCTTTTTGTTGCTAATATATTAAAAATTCCTTCCTATTGTCCTTAACTCTGCTGGACATAGAAGTCTCCTTATGTCCCTTTGCTTCCCTTATCAATTTTCTATAAATCCTAGCTTCTGATTTATATTTATTATTATCAACTTTCCCTTTCTTCCATTTATATTTTATTTTTATATATATTGTGACAAATCTCTTCCTCTACCTGGGTGGGTCCAGCGCTTCCTTCTAGCAGTAGGTCAGGTCATTGCTTTATCCCTCAGTGTTCCTTCCACCCTCTAGTGGTGGGTGAGGGTAATGCAGCTGCTCTAAGATGGCTCCCTGTTGGCTCCCAGTCCTGCCGCTGGTTCTCACAGGCCCTTGCCTCTTCGGTGGGGTTCTTGCCCCTCCAATAAATAGCCAGTGGATGATTGGAGGGGCCTGCTTCCACCCTCGACTCCAGGCCCCAAACCAGGGACCCTGCAAGCAGCAGCCTCATGCAGTGGCTTCAGGAAAGCTGCTGGCTTCCATGGGTTACTTCCCTGTGCCCCTTGACTTAATGTCCATACCCTACTCAGACTGGGGCCCTTCCTGGCCTCCTTGTCAGGGAAGGCTCTTGACCCCTGACAGCCCCACAGACGTGGTAGTGCCCAAATCAAATGTCCAGTTCAATCTTTCCCATCTGGCAGGGTCTCTTCCCTTAGGCCTCCAGGCCTGGGAAAGGTCCTTTGCCCTCTTTGGGCAGGGCTTTTCCCTCCCCCAGTCTTTGTACCTGCAGAGTCCTCTCCTGCCAGGTTCTGCTCCTTCTCCGTAACCCTCCTGGCTCTTGACAGCATCTTGCCTGCTCACACACTCTCTGGTAGCTCGCCTCACTCCCACAACTCCCCTATTCTGGAGGGGAGGCTTTTTAACAAGTCCTGGGTGGGGCCTTGATTGGCTCCAGGTGTGTTAATTAACGAGGAGTAACCCCTGCTCAGCTACCAGGGGAAAAGGGACTTACTGATCCTGGGGCTGATATATCAGCCTTCTAGCACTTTCCAGTAGCCATCCAGTCTGACCCTGTCATATATACATATAGATAATGACTCCTAACATCTTTCTATTTCAGTTTATTATACTTCCTTGTGCTCCAGTGCCCATCTTGTATGTCACATAAGTGCCATTAGAGCACATTTTAATTAGCCAATCTTTTGAGGTTTTCTGCCTCCTCCATTATTGTGCTTAAGAATAGCTTTTCCTCTTCATCTGAGAAATAATTCTTTTCATTAAATGACTAAATGCATGCAATTTCCTGCTTTCTCTGCACATTTTAGCATTTAGTGTTTGTCAGATTAAAAACTCTCTGGGGATGCCTTTATGGCAGGTTAGATCTAAATGAGGAAAATATTCTCATGGTTATAGCCGCCTGCTGTGTGCTCATAATATTTGTAATACTAAGGGTGAAGAGTTTCCTCTTGGGTGGAATGCAGAAGCAGGTAGACTTGTGGCTGAATATGAACCACCAGATGCCAAGGCTATTAGAGGGACACAACGGGGGGCCATTCGAATCAGGGAGGCATTGAGGAACTATTTTGACAATGAGCACCAATAAGGTATCTTTGTAAACAGCTCTATGCCATGCTATGACTGCTATCCAGTTTACACTGTGTATCAATGTGAGGTGCAACCACCGTGTGCAAGGGACAAATAAAGATGCTTATTGTTCACAGAGTATGTCTTTAAATAACAATTATTGACAACACACACAAAAAGCTGTGCTGGAGGGGAGAAAGTGGTGAGGGGCAGTGTGAGCTATGACAGCTGAGTATAAGTCCAGCTATCATTCTGGAAACTGTCTGAAGGGGTGGAGTGAACAGAGTACTGAGATGGGCTGCGAATTTGGTAGGAATGTGTGGGTGGAGTTTGGGGAGGGCATGGAAAGCAGTTCTGTATTGGCTGCAGGGGGGGACGAGCATGCATGAATTAAGTATGAAGTTTAATGAGTGACTTTAGCAGCTGCATTTCTTCCTCCATGGATTTTTTCATGCACTTGCCATCTCTCGCTTTTGGTTTTCCTTCCTCTCCTGCCTATCAATTTTCTGATCTTTGGACACAGTGTGTCTTCATGCCCTTTTTTCTTTTTCCCCCCACAAATTCTCCATGGTTGTTTACTTATCATTCACAGGTGCTTGGCAGGTGTGGAGGGGTTTCCCCTCAAGGGCACATCTGTAGAAGCACAAACAATGAATAGACGTATTATTGTGAGTGCAATAACAGCATTGATGCATTACTGTAAAATACACCTCTTTCTCACTGTTCCCAGGCAAGCACACAGCTTGACAATCAATCAGGGCATGGTGAGTTGTGCCCGAAGGGAGGGGGCATTCAAGCTGGGGAAAGGGTTCTGGGAGGTTGTTTGCAGTATTGATACAGGAAGATAGGGAGAAAACTTGAAATTGTGCCACCATTTCCACAGGCGGGGGCCATAGCTCCTGATATCTCACTCCTGAGATAAGCAGAGATGCTAGGGTGCATCTCCTTCATGAAAGCAGCTTCAAACTGGGTCCGTATGCTGCTCACCTGTGTGCCACTTTGGTCCCTGTACAAGTGATTGCCAATTGGCATGGAAAAGTTTCCTTCAATGGGAGAAGAAACAAAGCAGCTCTGCCGAGGAATCTCTGGCAGAGGATTGGCGAATACCTCCAGGACAGTTTCCTAGAGATCTCTCTGGAGGATTCCCATGAAATCCTGGTGTGCATTAACACACTTTTTCAAAGCACTGCCTAGCTGAACAGAGGAATGGGAAGCACATGCAAACACAGCTACTCTTGTGCATTTCTTGTGCAACCAGCTGTATAATGCAATAAAACAAAGGACAGCTGTACCTCATGTAACCGAACAGCATTAGCTCAAAAAAATCACTTGCCTGAGCTCCCCTCTCCTGCATCCCAGAGCCATGGGGCAGGAACTGGCTCGAACCCTCCGGGGTAGAGAAGAGATCCTGGCTCCTCATTTCAGGAAACGACCCGGTCCCCTGCTCTGCATCATCCTCCAACTTGACCGCCTCGCCCACGACTTCTTTGTCAGGGTTAAGTCCAGTGTCTGCTGCCTCCAGGTTCGTGGAGATACCAATGGGTCTCTTGGCAGTGGAGGTGGGGTCACCACTGAGGATGGCTTCCAGCTCCTTATAGAAGTGGCAGATCTTTGGCTGTGCACCAGAGTGGCAGTTTGACTCCCTAGCCTTTTGGTCCCCCTGCCGCAACTCCTTGATTTTTGCACAGCACTGCAGCGTGTCCCATTCATAGCCCTTCTCTGCCATTAAATGAGAAATTTGACCATACATATTGAAGTTCCTTTGGCTGGAGCAGAGCTGGGACCATGCAGCCATCTTTCCCCAAATGCTGATCAGATTCAGAAGCTCTGGTGTGCGCCAAGCGGGAGAGCATTTGGTGTGTGGAGCTGCCATGGTCAGCTGGGAAGACGAGATGTGAGCTCTCCACACTGACCAAGCAGGAAGTGGAATTTCAAAAATTCCTGGGACTTTAAAGGGGGAGGGGTGGATGGCTGCAGGACATCGGAGTTGATGTCCTGATGACCAGAATGTTCACGATGAGCATTGTGGGACACTTCCTGGAGGCCACTTACCACAACCTAACCAAGCGAGGTGTCTACACTGATGCCTTGTCGTTAAAAGTTAGGCACAAAAAGCTCTATGCCTCTCGCTGAGGTGGTTTTGTGTTGTCACAAAATCAGGGGAGTTGGGTTGTCAGGGGTGGAGATTGCAGTGTGTACGCCAGCACTGTTTTGGTGCAAAAAGCTGACTTTGGTCGATGAAAGTCTCTACTGTAGACCAGACCCAAAACTCCTGACTTATAGCAGCTTGAGAACAACACGGGTTTTAACCCAGAAATCCATTACTGTTTCAATACCAAACTTAAGGGTTTAGCATCTGCACCGGGAAACAGTTAGGGCTGGTCTACACTACAAAGTTTTGTAGACAAAAGTCAGCTTTTGGAGACAAAACAGTGGTAGTGTACATACTGCAACGCTCCTCCGCCAACTGAACTCCCCTGTTTTGGCAACAAAATAAAACCACCTCAACCAGAGGCGTAAAGCTTTTTGCAGCAAAGTTAGAGCAACAAAGCATCAGTTTAGACACAGTGTGCTGTAACTGACCTCCAGGAGCTGTCCCACAGTGCCCACCCTGACAGTTCTGCTCCCTGTTTTGAACTCCGCTGTGCTCCCTGCATTCCAGCTCCACCGACATGCAGCCCCTGCCCTTTCAAAGCCCCAGGAAGTTCTGAGATTGCTCAGCGTGGAGAGCTCACACAGGTACTGCCCAGCTGAGCAGGCCGGCTCCTGCCTGGACCACAGCTCATCACTGTTCTCCTGGGTCTGTGGGAAAAGGAGGCTGTGGAAGAACTCTGAGGGGATCAATCCTGCTCTCCCAGGGCGGGCAGGCAGGCAGGGCAGGCTGTTGCTGCGAGGTGGGTAGTGACTCCTGATATGCTGTGCAGAGCCAGGGAGGGAGGCGCTGGCTGATGTCAGGGTGTCCCTCTCCCCCTGCTAGTGTACAGGTCTCCGCTGAGCTGGGGTGGAGGGTCAGGGGACACCAGCTGTCTGTGCACCAGCTTCTGCCTCAGGATTGGTTGCTTCCAGCTGCTGCTGTCTGAACTTAAAAGAGACAGCGTGTGGACACATTCGCTGTGCCTCAACACACACTCTGACCCTCTCCCTCTCTCTCTCACACACACACACACACACTCACTCCCTGTCACACATTCTCCCCCACCAGTCAGACATTTCTGTGGGCTTCTTGTGTTTGTGTCTAGCAATGTCAGTGTGGCTGACAGGGTAGCTGAAAAGTGGCTGTCAAACTAGTAGGATGCCCGTGGAACGGTGGGATTCAGAAACCAACATCGTGTGATGCTGTGGCTGCCCCACGAGGCATTGCAAACCCTTCCCAAAGCACCCTGCGTGCAGTTGCACGGTGGGAAAGCTACCCACAGTGCCCTGCTCCCTGTGTCAGTGCAAGAGCTGGTAGTGTGAATGCACTCCATTGACACAAGCATAGTGAGGACATGTATCAGTGGTTCAATTACCGTGGTGGCTGTACGCCGGCATAACAAAATTCTGTAGTGCAGACAAGGCCTTAGTAACACACAAGGAACTGGAACAATTCAAGCATCCTCAAAATACGCTACAGAAGGATCTTCACACCTTTTAAAAAATCTTTTAACTGACACGATTAGCTGATATCCAAGCTACAACCAATATTTACGAGTATCTGTGCTGATAACATCTAACTTGAGCCCTTTCACACAAGGCGAGACTTCGATCTATACCTTTTCTTGACTGCACCTGAGGCTTTGACTGTCCAGCGTTTCTCAAATGTGGCCACCAGTGGATTGTTTTGCAGCCCCTACAGCCTCCAAAGCATCAGCGGAGATGGGGGGGGAGGGGACAAAGCAGCAGCCCGTCTCTGCAGTGCCCGGCGGTTGCTCCTGAATAGCTGTTACCCGGGGCAGTGAGATGTGTCACCCTGGTGTTTGCGCTGGCGCTGCCATCAGGGATCAGAGCCCTGCACCGCTCAGCTTCCTCAGGAGCTCGAGGCAGCACCTCTGGGGCTGGTATGCAGGGTGCCGGAGACGGCTCTTGTCAGTGGAAACGGCTGCAGTGTTCGGTCACTGGGGCGATCCCCTGAGCAGCTCCCCAGCTCCCACCTGCCCGGCCCAGTGAGGAGGAGGTGTTGGATGAGGAGGAGACGTATGGGGGACAGACAACCAGGGAATCCAGTGGCGCAGCAAGACACCACCTTTTTTACTCCAAATCAGTCGAGCCGGTCCCTACAGCCCACTACAGACAAGCCTGCTGCCGGGGAAGGAACCTCTGGTAAGCGTGCAGTTTGCTTTGATATTGCAGGGACACATCTGTTCACTTACTCTCTTTTTATTATGCTAGAACAGGTAGTGGAATAACCAGTAGAGGCAGAGTTGCTATCTGCTTCTCATTCCCCTGGACAGTTAGTCAGAAGGGGCCCCATGGAACCGTTTGTTTATGTGCACTGGAATGTCCCATGAATCCTCCATAGGGATCTCGAGGAAACTGTCCTGGAGGTACTCTGAAATCCTCTGCTGAAGGTTAATGGTGAGGGCTGCCTTATTGCTTCCACCACGGCAGGGCACTTTCCCAGGCCACTCAGCAATTACTTCAGCAACCACCACTGCAGCACATGGGCTAGCAGCATATAGCCCCGGTCTGCAGCCAGAAGCATGCAGGAGCTGTTCCCTTTCAGTCTCTGTTACCCTCAGGAGTGAGATCAGCTAAAACCACCACCGCCTGTGGAAAATGGTGCCAGTATGCAGTTCAATTGCTCTCTCTGTGTACAATCATGTCTCTGAGCTATCTTCACCCCTTTTTGTCCCAACTCCCTCCCCGGGCCGTACTTGCCATGGTTGGGACTGCCGCCGTGCTCTATACAGCCCACGGAGAAGTGAGAATGCAGTGCTGGCGACTTGTGTGGATCAAGGGGAGTGAAAATACTCACAGTGGTACCTCTGTGCATTGTATCTTTTGCATCTGGAAATTTGGCCTTGAGGATCTCTCCATCCGCCCCAGCGGAGCGGCCCAGCCAGATAAGGAGAAGGAAGAGGACTTGGGAGGACATGTTCCAAGAGATACTGCAAGCCTCTGGTGCTCTGTGTTGAAGGCCTCGTGCAATTTGAGTTGCTTGACCACTGTTTTTGGGGCCTAGCATAGCTTAAGTTGCTTGCTGGACCATTTGGACCTTAGCGGCCTGACATTTTTTGGTTGGCAGAGACAAATGGAAATATTGAGTAACCTTGTAGATGTCTTTGTTTCTGCATCCTACAGCACAGGTAAAACAAAACACATAATATGTACGCTTGCAGCTGCACGTAAATAATGGTAATGAAAATAACAAGTTAGCCTTGAATGTCTGGGGGTACGTTTTTTCACTGCCTAGGGGCATTTTTTTATCGCCCCTCCTACTACAAAATGTTGTTTTAACAATCCCAATTATTATAATAAAAATAAAATATAATTAACAATAAAAACCCAATATAAATCATAAAAAATATAATAGGTAATAAATAAATAATTAAATAAATATAAACATAAAAATATAAAAAGTCATCACTCAAACAAAAAAGCGTGCTCCATCAACGCCTAATTCCACGAAAAATGCTGCCAGTCAAACGGAAAAATCCACTAACTCCCTGGCGGGCACGCTAAAAAAAGCTGTTCCTATATACAGCCTTCTACAAAACTGCTTAGCTCTCCAAGTTTAATAAACAGAATATATTATAATTAATTTTAAGCTTTATGTTTAACTAATATATCTGTAAAAAACCTTGCACATTAAACCTTATTAATCTGCAAATCAGGCATGCCGTATCTCACGAGTATCCACACTAATCACTAAGCATCCAGTATCAACACTTCGGATACCAAGCACAGGACGTGGAGGATCACCCTCCCGGACAGAATGGACAGGGATAGAATGGAGAGGACAAAAGCACAGGAAAAGGAGAGACATGCAGCTGGAGATGCTAGTGTTTTTCAAGTGGCAAACAGATGTGCTGGAGACTCTTGTTGATCTTCAGGTTCAAAAGCCTGTGCTTGCCTCCCTTGGCAGCCCATAGAATACTGCATTCTGGGACCTCCCTCCACAACTCTCCACATTCCACATGGCATCTGGGACCGCTTCACCACTACGCCACCCCAGTGGAGAATACAGACAATCACAGCCACTCATACACTCACCTATGGGACTGGGAGACATGGTTGGTGTATGTCCTTGTGAAATGAAAATGACTGCTCTTTCCCCTTCAAAGGTTTTTTTCCCTGTATTTATATAGTTGCACTCAGTTATAAATGTCTGCTTGCATAGGTTTGGAATAAAAGTCTATTTATGGAAACTTAATTATTCTTTATTTAGTTCACAACATAGAATCATAGCATCGTAGAACTGGAGGGGACCTCAAGAGGTCTTCTAGTACAGTCCTCTGCAACCAAGGCAGGACCAAGCACTATCTAGACTATCCCTGGCAGGTGTCTGTCGAACTTGCTCTTAAAAACGTCCGATGACAGAGATTCCACAACCCCCCTAGGTAATTTATTCCAGTGCTTAACTACCCTGACAGTTCGGAAACTTTTCCTAATGTCCAACCTAAACCGCCCTTGCTGCAATTTAAGTCCATTGCTTCTTGTCCTATCCTCAGCGGTTAAAGAGAACAATTTACTTATCTCCTCCTTGTAACAACCTTTTATGTTCTTGAAAACTGTTATCATGTTCCCACTCAGTCTTCTCTTCTCCAGACTAAACAAACCCAGTTTTTTCGGTCTTTCCTCACAGGTCATGTTTTCTAAACTTTTCATCATTTTTGTTCCTCTTCTCTGGACTTTCTCCAGTTTGTCCACATCTTTCCTGAAATGTGGCGTCCAGAACTGGACACAACACTCCAGTTGAGGCAGCGTGGAATGGAGTGGAAGAATTACTTCTTGTGACTCGCTTACAACACTCCTGCTAATACATTCCAGAATGATGTTTGCTTTTTTTGCCACAGTGTTACATGGTTGACTCATATATTTAGCTTGTGATCCACTCTGACCCCCAGATCCCTTTCCACAGTACTCCTTCCTAGGCAGTCATTTCCCATTTTGTATGTGTGCAGTTGATTGTTCCTTCTTACGTTGAGTACTTTACATTTGTCCTTATTGAATTTCATCTATTCACTTCAGACCATTTCTCCTGTTTGTCTAGACCATTTTGAATGTTAACCCTATCCTCCAACGCACTGGCAACCCTTCCCAGCTTGGTATCATCTGCAAACTTTAGAAGTGTACTCACTATGCCATTATCTAAATCAGTTGTCCCCAAACCGTGGGGCTGGACACATTCTATTACTGGTTAGGGGGAGCACGAGAGGAAAAGTTTGGGGATCACTGATCTAAATCACTGATGAAGATCTTGAACAGAACCAGACCAAGAACTGATCCCTGTGGGACCCCACTCATTATGCACTTCCAGGTTGAGTATGAGCTACTGATAACCACTCTCTGGGAATGGTTTTCTAATCAGTTATGCACCCACCTTATAGTAACTCCATCTAGGTTGTATTTCCCTGGTTTGTTTATGAGAAAGTTATGTGAGACAGTATCAAAAGCCTTACTACAGTTAAGATATACCAGTTCCCTCCATCCACAAGTCTTGTTACCCTGTCAAAGAAAGCTATTAGGATGGTTTGACATGAGCCAACATATGCTGGCTGGGCTGACATCATTCACAGATAATAGCAATAGGTGCATTTGCAATGTTATATTACTATGTGCACACAGCACTCGGTGCAAAAAACCAGTGCCGGACAGGGAACACTACAGCAACACATTACTGTAGCTCACTGTTAAAACTGTCTTTCAAAGCCTCCCTGAACCATATCGCTCCTTGCTGAGCTCTTCTTATAACCCTAGAATCTGGCTGTTCAAAATCAGCAGGCAGCCGTTCTACCTCCACCCTGGCGGAAACTTTTCTCCCTTTGCTTCACAGATATAATGAAGCAGGTAGCTATACGCAGTGGGATATATATTTTTTTCACTGAGATCCAATCGCATGAGTAGACAGTGCCAGGGACATTTCAAAGGGCCAAAGGCACATTCAGCTCTGATTCTGCACCTGTGGAGTCTGTAGTTGAAATGCTCCTTGGTGCTGTCGAGATGGCTGATGTATGCTTCATTAGCCATGGGAGTAGAGGGTAGGCTGGGTCTCCCAGGATCAATACTGGCATTTCATCACCCCCAGTGTAATCTTCTGGTCTGGAAAGAAAGTCCCTGCTTGCAACTTTCTGTACAGGCTAGTGTTCTTGAAGATGCATGTGTCATGCACCTTCCCTGACCATCCCACGTCAATGTCGGTAAAACACCACCGGTGATCCACCGGCGCTTGCAATACCTTAGAAGAGTAGCCCTTTCTGTTAATGTACTATGTGGCAAAGTGGTCGGTGCTACAACAGGGATATGTGTGCTATCTATCACCTCACCTCAGTTTGGGAACCCCACTTCTTCAAAAGCATCCACTATGTCCTGCATGTAGCTCAGAGCCACACTCCTGTGTAGCAGGACACAGTGAATGGCCCTGCACACTTGTATCACAGTAATCTCCACAGTGGACTTCCCAACTCCAAATTGATTCCCTACTGACCGGGAATCTGCCGTTGTCAGCTTCCACACAGCGATTGCCACTGTCAGTGCAGCTCTCGTTCTGATGTCCCTGTGCTGGAGGGCTGGGGTGAGCTCGGCATGCAAATCCAGGAATGTGGCCTTGAACATCCATTCTGCAGCCACTGCTCATCATCCCAAACCTCCATGACAACATGATCGCATGAGTCAGTGCTTGTTTCTCAGGCCCTGAACCGGTGCTTCATCGTCTGCAGCCGTTCTGTGAATGCCGCCAACAACCACCTTGAATTGTTTCTTTCTATGTCCCACAGCAAGCTAGCCTTCAAGGAATCATCATGTTCCCTGTGGCTCCTTTGGTGGCTTAGAACGATCAGGTGCCCCATGCTCGCAACGCTCAGCTCATCACAGCAGTGCAGCGCCGTGCAGGACCCATACTTCTCACACGATGGCAGACATGTGGGTTTGGGGGGCTTTTGAAAAGAGGCGTGAAACATTATGGGATGCAGAGAAAATTATGGGATGGAGAAAACTGCATCATGGGACATTGAAACTATGTTCCCAGTCGCCCCTGCGAGATGCGTGTGCCCCCACAAGGCACTGCAAACCTTTCCCAAAACACCCTGTGCTAGATAGTAGCGAGTTGCACAGTGGGGTAGCTACCCATAAGGAGCGTAGCGTGGACATGCAAAAGTGATTTAATTACTGCGGTAGCTTTACGTTGACATAACTCAAGTAGACTTAATTTTGTAGTGTAGCCTTGCCCTGTGCATAAGCAAGGGATCCCGAAGCTGCTTAGCTTGGATTAGCCTTGAAGGACATACAGAGCTTGCATATATAACAGCTACTATGACCTTTTGAAACCTAAGACTGTAATTCGTTTGGGTGTGTATGTTTACTTGCTTTAACCTTGCAAATAACTCTCATTTCTTTTCTTAGGTAATAAATCTTTAGTTTGTAGCCAATCCTGTAATGATCTGGGGTAAGTGACTGGTCCTTTGGGACTCGGAATAAACTGAATATTGTTGTGATTTTTGGTGTAAGGGAGCATCTATCACAATGGCAGGCTTACCTAGGTGGCAAGATAGACTGGAGTATCCTAGGAGACTGTATGTGACTCCATGTTAAGGCCGTTATGCTTGAAGAGTTCACACTTGATACTTGGTTGGTGAAATCTAAGTATAGAACATGCAACTAGTTTGGGGTTTGTGCCCTGTTTCTTAACAGTCTGCCCAAAGGTTGGCACTCACGATCATGAGCCACTCTAGACAGTCTGACTAGGTACTCTTATCCAACTAGGGTTTCAACACGTTGGAATAGGTCATCGGGGACCAGTTACTTGACACCTTGGTCTTGGGGTTACACTGAAGGTTCCAGACTAGCGTGTATGTGTCATAACCCAATTTGTTATAAACCACCATGTCTCTTGAAAACTGGGATGCAAGAAAAGGCCATGTTAGGAGGGGCTGGTAGGCAAGCTTTCACTTTAGGCCCCAGACTCAAATGTCTTAATCGTTTAAATAGAATTCATGACTTCGTCAAGGTTCACTCGTTTCCACACATTCCCATGGCAATGAGTTCATTATGACATGGGGAAAATACCTAAGAATTGGGGCAGGAGCTGGGACATGTGTATAATCTTTATCCTAATAATCTTTTTCCTACCTACAGAAAGCTACTTTAAGCATTTCATAGCAACGCTACCATTTGTTAAACATCTGAGCAACCAAAGTCACTCAGACCTGAATCTAGACATGGCCACAGTGCCTTACGCAATGTTACCTCTCTCATTTGGTCTTCCACCCTGGTAGCATTGTCCATAAGAGAGTTTATGTACAGCAAGGAGATAACAACATTCTCCTGCTCTGTGTAACTGCAGCCTGCTGTAACTGCCCCGTCCTTTTTGCCCCTAGCAGGAAGTGTCACAGGACAGCAAAGACAGCATCTAGAGTGTAGAGGAAGCGAGGCGTCTCTATGCTTCCTGGAGGATGCACTCTACAGCACAACCTCACTTGATTCACCTCAAGCAACTGCCTTCTCCAGACCTTCGGCGTCTCCTGAGTGATATATCAGCCATGGTCACCGCTGCCATTAATAAGTCTGGCAATATTTACTGCACTTTCCCTACACTTATTGCCTGGTATAGGCTGTAGACCTCACCTCTCAACATTACAGAGTTTTCAATATTTATTATTTACTGTTTGTATTATCGTAGCACCTGTGATGCTGGCAGACCAGGTGCCAGCTTATGCCAAAGTTCCCATGCCTCAGTGGAACACGTACACATACACAGCTGGAATCAGTCTGGCTCACCTGTTAGTATTGGTAAAACAGGTATTAGAATTCTGAATGGGTTTAGTGTTTAGATTTTACGGAACACTTGTGAGTTGCTGCATTCATCAATCTCACTTATAACATCTGTATCCCATATTGTAAGGTATTATTTGTGTGTTTGCATTGTAAGCCTCTGTAACTGTAAATCATCAGACAAAAAAGAGACATTAACTAGGGCAAAGTGCTAATCTCCCACAGAATGACAAGGAAGGCCCATCAACACCAGACAGACTGGAGTGGAATATTATTAAAGAAGACAAAAGACTTTGTTTATTCTTCCCTCCCTCCCGTGAAGATGAGTCTTGCAAGTGAATACCTCCCATCAGCTGAGTTTGCAACTTACAGCAGAAGGGAGGAAGGGGAAAAAAACAAGGAAGAAGTGTATCTTTATGCTGCTTGGACTCTGGGGGACAGGATTACTAGGCATAAGCAAAAGATTCCCAGTGCTTACCCTGGGTTAGCCCTAAAGGACATGTGGAACTTGCTTATTATGGAAGCTTCTATCACCTTTTGAAACTTAAAGCTGTAACTCATTGGTGTATAAATGTTTACCTGTTTTAACCTTGTAAATAACTCTTATTTCCTTTTCCTATCTAATGAGTCTGTAGATAGTTTATTATACGTTTGGCTACAAGCGTTGCCTCTGGGATGAAATCTAAAGTGGAACTGACCTGGGGTAAGTGACTGGTCCTTTGGGACTGGGATTAACCTGAATATTGCCGTGGTGTAATAAGGAACCATCTATCACAAAGGTAGGCTGGCCTAAGGAGACTGTCTGTGACAGTACGTTAAGACTGTTATAGTGCTTGAAGAGTTTATACTCGACAATGGGTTGGTGGAATCTAAATATAGCACACACGGCCCAATTTGGGGTTTGTGCCCTGGTTCTTAACATCTGCCCTGATGTTGGCACTCACGCTCTTGAGTCACTGCAGGACAGCCTGACAGCACCTACAAGCCCTAACGCCCACGATAGAGTCACCATGGTGCAAGCCGCTGAACTGTCTTAGAGCAAGTGGCCCTGAAGGTAGTCTGACCAACTTCATCATTTTATGGATATCTCCATGGGTACTTTTTAGGGAATTTTCTGACTCCGGGCAAGCCTTTAAATCTAACCATGTTTGTCTGTCTCAGTGTTTATCCGTGGATTTGGCTGGGGTATTCTGGAGAGGCACCCTACCACGTTTGTTGAAAGACTGCCATTGATCAGGAGGAAGAAGAAATTGACAGGGGAGGATATGGTCTCAGATCTCCTCGGGAGCTCCGAGTCTGGGATCCAGAAGAGAAGAGAGTGGAGGGAGTGTATGCCTGAGAAGAGACTGAAGGAGTGGAAAGACAGGCAGAAGGAGTGGGTGGGATAGTCAAGTCCACAGAGACTTTCTACAGTTCCTGAGACTGCAAACACAAATGCTACAAAACACTATGGAGCAAAACTCCCAAAATCTTGCAGATACCACTACATCTGTTACACCTGAGCTATATTTGGAAGGTTTTCTTTGCACTAGAGATAAACTAGAGATTTATATTTTTTAAATGAAAGCTCAGATTCTGAAACACAAAATGACCATCAGCAGGGAAATCCCCCAGTTCATTCAACCGCCATAAACTCACCCAATGTGGCTCCTGGAGCGAAGGAAGACAGAGAAGAAGAACAATAAACAAAGGAGACATAATAGTTACATCTTAAAATTTCTGTATAGACATTTCGATGCCAAAGTGTTACGGTAAAATACACATACTTTTTATTTTAAAATATATGGAGACATTGCTATATAGGATGAATGTGCTTGGGAGAGCTGGTTGTGATTAATAGATGGACAGTGGGCTTTTTGCTTTTCATTTAGCAAATAGCTTGCATTTTAAAAAAATATTCCCCAGGGGAGGATACCCGACCGATACTCAACAAATAGCTGCTCAATGATATCGCTTTCACTGCTTGTATCTTCCAGACCAGCCCTGCCCAACTGTGCATATCCTTTATGAATAATAGTCTGCAAACACTTGAAGAGTGTAAGCACCACGGAGGGAGAGGAATTATTTCGAGAGGTCCAGTGGGGAGGTGTATGGGGTATAACAAAGAGGCATGGATGAAACTGAGCAAAGGAAAGTGTGATGAATATCAGGGAATATTTCCAGCAATGGGATCTATTCAGTAGGAGTATAGTCTCCCCAGGGAAGTGGAACATTTCAAAACTAGTTTGGAGGAAGTCCTGCAAAATGTGCACCGGGGAGTAATGTTTCATTGGCAGCAGGGGGGATGGACTGGATGTGACCTTACTGTGTCTCTTCCATTTCCATTTCCTCATACAACAGTTTCAGTGCTTTTGCAATATGGTAAATATTTAAAAATTATAGATACAAACTAAACATATTAAATAAAAAGTTACGCCAATTTAATCATGACTTTTCACCTTTTTAAACTAAGACAACAGGGAGGCAGATGGAATGAGATTGAGATTTGTAATCCTCTTTGTTTAAGGCTAACTCACATAGGACACACCTTCAGAAGACTTATTCAATAACATTTGTGGAGCTCAGCCTAGAGTTGTTGTTGGATTGTCCTCAGTCCACAGGGCTGTGGATGCTATCAAATACATATTGGGTGTGAGCTCTCTCTCGCTCTCTCTCTCTCTCTAGCAGGCCTAATGCAGACTTTGCCTGCCATGTTTTAGTCTTAGCTTGTAGCAGTTGATCCAGCATGTATAACATCATGCCATTGATGCTCAACAGGGTACCCAGAGTGGTGAGACTCCTAACAACCTGGGTGTGAAACAGTCTCTCATCTGTGTTTGTTGTGGATCCGATCCTTGAAACCAACAGCCTCCGGCTGCACAGGCACTGCCTTCCAGGCCTCACACTCTCTGTACAGGTTAGCGACGCACACACCAACCACCCCAATACTCAGAGGATTCCCTGCAGTGTCAGATCCCTTATCCATTGAACACTCACAGAATTAGTGGGTCTTTTGTTCCCAAAGGAACAGTACACAACAGCTTGTAAGGTTCAGTCAGGATTGTGAGCCAGGACCGACACTTTGCTTAGTACCACAGCACTTTAGATATATTTATAGCGAATACAAGGATATGTTTATTATGAAAGAATACAGATTCAGGAGACAGTGAGTGACACAACAACTCAAAGTGGCATCAGACCCTGCAAAAACAAGAGAGGCAAAACCTGCACTCATATCTCCACTGTTATGATGATCAAAAAACCCTCCACAACACACCTTTCAAGAGCCTTGAGTCCTACACATGCCTATCATAACATGTGGTTTATCTCATCTGGTGCACTAAATGCCCCAATAACAACTATGTGGATGAACGAAACAGTCACTATGCTCTTGAATGAACTCACGCGGAAAAGCGATAAAAGAGAAAAACATCATATCACCCATTGGTGAACACTTCAAAAAGCAACCACTTCATGTGTGACCTCGCAGTCCTCATTCTTCTTGGAAACCTGCACAACACCTTCAAAAGATGAGCCAGGGAGCTTAAATTCATAACTTTTTAAGACACTAAAATCAGGGATTTAATAAACACAATGGATTTATGGCCTATAACAATCTGTAATCCAGTACCCCCTTTTTCATCCTGTATTGCAGAAGTGTTTACTGGCCACTTCACCTTGACTGGTCTCTTACAATACATGTTAAACTACTTATGCTAAACAATCTGTTCCATCTAGAATTTAGCTGTGATGCTGAGTACCTTTCCTAGACCTAAAGAAGAGCTCTGTGTAAGCTTGAAAGCTGTCTCTTTCACCAATAGAAGTACATCACCCACCTTGTCTCTCTACTATCTTGGGACCAACATGGCTACAACAACACTGTGAAGAAGTTATCCTCTTGCCTAAAGAAGAGTATCTCACCCAAAGTTCTCTCCAGTGTTTGTAGTCAAGCGTGGCTGAGATCCCATTTTCATGAAACAAATTTGCTGTTTATTTACTTCCTAAGTGAGGGAAGTCAGGGTGTCTTCTTTGCCCCTGAAATATAGTATAGCAAACCTCTGAAGTGCACCTCGAGAGAAGTTTTCTTCTCCTGCTGTTTTTCTATTCATGTTAGTTTCTTTCTGAAGTTCTTACAACCCTCCATTTGTATTCAGTTCAGACTGACAGGAGATCCGTTGTGAACAAGACAATACTCAATTTCCATGTAAACAGATAGATAGATAGATAGATAGATAAACATCTCTTGTGTGACAGAGAACCTGGTTTTCATCTATGCTGCTGACCAAGGCCAGGATACAGGCTTTAAGAACGCATTTTCTGTATATATACATAACTCCTTACATGGTATCTGTACATATATTTCACAATGCTACTGACGACCCGTGTGACCCTGGCTTTCACTTGAGACTGCACATGACATTCTTTAGTGAACTAGAATGTACATGCCTGACTCAGGAGACTTCTGTAACCCATCTGGACTTGCTCTGTGCCCCTTGCCAGTTGTCATTAAGATGTTCCAGGGTCTTAGCCAGTCTAGCTTTTAAAGCATTTAGTCATCTTGAATGAACTGCTTTGAAAGCAAGATTCCCCTTTCCTTCACCCATTGAAACAACTTCAGCCCCACCCACAATTGCAGGTCTGTTCCTCTGTAATGAATCTAGGTGTTGCAGACATGATGCTGTGCTGTAGCTATAGACAGATGAGTACAGTCTGCAGAGCTGTCAATGCAACCCCTTTTACCAGCACTAAAATATATATGAAGAGAAGTCCAGCATTTGAGAAAGCAAGTGCAATATTTGCTATGCTGTCTGCCACCACAAAAATGTGGACAAGAAAAAAATAACAGAGAACTCCGGAGTTTGTAACACTAGTCCAGCAAGATTCTTCTCTGCATCTCAGCCACTGTGAGACCAAAACCTGAATGCCAGTGGGTAGCAGCTAGGGTGCTCAGACGTCCCCATATCAGGGGCTTTGCCTTGTATATGCAACTATACCCACCCCCCACCTGAAAAAAGTGTCCCGATTTTTTACACTTGTTATCTGGTCACCCTAGCAGCAACTATGACTGTGCTATACTGTAAAATGGAGATGCAGAGTATTAAAAGGCAGTAGCCATGGTACCGGGACAATTTTTTTCTTCTTTTCTTTTGGGTACAGTTCTCAAATTAACCATAGCTTGGCTTTCCTTTGTATGTACACAGAAGCAATGCTAGTCCATTGGGGACTGACCCTCAGCAGGAATATTTTGCCCTCTCCCCATCCAACACATAATGAAAAGTGAATAGGGGACCCCCTTGATCTGCTTGGGGCCATAAGCAATTGCTTAGTCTGCTTCTGCCTAGCGCCAGCTCTGGATGTATAGTTCTGTATGGGTCAAATATTGTTGACAATTCCAAGTGGTTCTTAAAGCACATTTTTCACTTGCCCCTGACCTTCAAAGCACAAGCATCTTCACTTTATCTGATCTTTTACCCTCCACCTTTTCCCCTTAATCGCAAGCATTTTCTAAACTGAAAGTGAACTGCTGTACAAAGCAATTTAAGTTTATTTTACATAGTTTCATTCATATGCACTGTATCCCAAATCACTTTCCTGCATTAGCAATACAAGACGTTGGACAATATATGATGTAGATGACAGGAAACGGGGGTGGGTGTTAAATAACAATAAAATAAACAGGGACATGCGTAGAAATTTAAATGTGACCCCTTTTGGAAGGGCAGGTTCTGTCCTCCTCCCCTCCCCCTCACTGGATCTTACTCTTTCCACCTCTCCCCCTTCTCCAGCCCCAGGGACGAGCTCGTTCTTCCCTCCCCTCTCCCCCACTCCACCTTGGGGCCGCAGGAGCTCGCTCTTCTCTCCCTGCCTTGGCTTGGCCGGAGCTCACTCCTCTCCTCCTTCCCCCCCAGTCAGAGGAATTCTGTGCCCCCGATGATTATTGTGGAGGTCCGTGCCCCTGATTGCCCTCTCTTGTGCACACCCCTCAATAATAATAATAGCACTATTAACTAAATAGCTGCAACATTACACCTTCAGTTACATCTTGAAGGCTTGTCCAATTGTCCCTCCAGTTTTCCTGTTTATCGGTGGAAGCGGCTTATGTTCCATGTATGTTATCACGATGACAGGGGTTATTACAAGGCAATGAAATATCATGAGGTCATGAGTAGGTCATGGAAATCAATAACTAATATTTGAGAGTACAATCATTACAGTGCCAAGTGTGGTGTAACCATGCCTGGAATATCGGGCCAATTTAATCTGTGGTATACCTTCATTACCGCCTCAATGCAGTTACATCAGCAATGAATATAGTCCATTATGTTTAATTCTAGGCATCTCATAACTTAGAAATTGGAGGGAATTTAGAGAAAGAACAGCAAAAATGATCAAGGGGCTGCAATGGTTGAAGAAACATTACAAGAGCTAACTCTGTTAAGTGTAGCTAAACCTTCGTCAAGGTAGACTGTAACAGTTTATATAAATGCATAGTGTTTAAGAAGGCCAGAAGGGACCAGCAGATCATCTAGTCTGACCACCTGTATATCACAGGCCACCAACACCACACTTTCAATATTTGAAGGGTGTTATCACCAGAGGAGCGTGGCAGAGCCCCAGGACATATTCAAACTCCACTGGGGGAAGCCAAGCCAAGCTCAAGGAATCTAGTAGATTCTAGGAGAGCATCCATGATCATATGCACAGGCTCACTTAGCACTTCACAAAGTGAACCTTATCTTGCTGGTGAAGCTTAGATGAGTACCACCACCATTTTTTCCTCAATCTGACTCCAGATCCATTCACATTTTGAAAGTTCTTTCACGACCATAATGACTGAAAACTTACTTTTTGTTAAAACATGAAAATTGAGACTCTACATGAGATGGCTGTCTCAAAAAAGTTCTGACTCACTGATTTGGTGTGACCCATCCTGGGAAACACTTCTTGCAATAGTTTTCCAAGGGATATGGAAGAAACTCCATTGGCTGGGTCTTCTAAATGTAGAATGGATATAGAAATAGTACATGAGGTATATAGATCAATGACTAAATAGATGTTTTCCATCTTTAGTTTCTGTGATTCCATGATTTATCAGTTGTGAGCTCTTGACTACAGCTGGCCAAAACTCAGGATTTCTGGTTTGTGCAAAATTTTAATATTTCCAAATTTGATCTGGGCAAAACCATTTTTTTTAAAAATTTCTTTTGAGCTGGAAATCATGAAAAAATGTAATTTCCAAAACACGGTGTTTTCCCAACTCATCTGCGTATCTGAGCACTTGGCTAACTTTAAGCATGTGAGTACTCCCACTGTAGTTAATGGGGTTATTTACATGCTAAAAGTTAGGTCTCGACTCAGATATCTTGATAAATTGGGGAGTTTGTCTTGTGAATCACTTTGAGAACCTTCAGGATGAAAAACAATATATACATTTAATATACTATGTTTACTACTAATACTAGACTTAAATTATAATAATATTCTGGTTATGCTATTGCCACTGAAAAACCAAAGTAGGACTCCCAGAAACAGGCCATAAAGACTGGTGATAGGGTGTAACTTGACACCAAAGCTAAAATCTATATATTGAGCTAAGTGTGAGCTGATGTTCTGAGAATGGTATTTTTTAAGAAGAGACTTTAAACATCAATTGCATCCTCATCCAAAATGAGCAGGTCATTAATATTTTAAGCCCTTTGGGCTCGGAAAGAAGTGCTAGGTAAGTGCTAAATGCATAAACAACAAAGCAAAAAAAATAATTACTTTCTTTATATTTCACTTCTTGAGATCCAAGCACTGTGTTAGGTACAGTAGTTTGTGTGTGCATGTGTACATTGCAAAGCTGTGGCTACACACACACACACAATCACAAGCATCAGCTAAACTACACATATGGAATCCAGAATCTGCAGCTTCAAAGACACAATGACTGTGTATCTCCATTACCTATTCATAGTATTAGGGTAAACTGCCTCAACTATAGGATGGCATACAAGAGTGATACATAGATATTATTTTATTTGTTTATTTATTGTGTAATTAGTGTAGTGTCTGGGAGCCCCAGGCAGGGCCTTGTGTTTACAGCACTGAACTAGGATTCAGGGGATGGGGATCAATTCCTGGTGCTGCTACACACTTCCCTGTCACTTGGGGGCAAGTCCCCGTTCTCTGCTCTGCCTCAGTTCATGTAGAACGGAGATAACAAGGCTTCCCTACCGCACAGCAGCATGCTATGGATACATTCCTTCTTCCATCTGAGATTCTCAGAGAAACTCTTGAGATGCGGCAGCTGATGCTCAGACTGTGTGCTGATGAACGCCGTGGGGGGTGGGAACCTTAAACAGTGGGGCCAGAGGGGCTGCAAAAGTGGGGGGAGGAGTAAAGGAAGGGGCTCTGATGTTATGCCACATGGCTGTAGTCAAGGGTGTCCAGTCAGGAAGGGCCCCTGGCCTCTCTCCCCCCCCCCCCCGCTGCACCCCTCCTCTCAGGGAAAGGGAGGGGCCCCCACCGCTGCACCCCTCCCCAGTTCAGATTCTCAAAAGTGGGTGTGGGGGACAATGGACCTCCCGTCCCCCCCCCCCCCCCAGCCTAGGGTGGTAACACGTGCACACGAGTCAGTACTGTACGTGGAGTGTGAGTCTGGTACACTCCTGGTGTAGGGTGGTTGCAGCTGAGATTTGTGCACGGGTCCTTCCGTGCAAGCGGCGTGTTTGTCGGTCTGAACTCGTGTGTGTGTGTGTGTGTGTGGTGTGTGTGTGTGTCAGAGGAGCTGGGGTTTGTGGTTTATTTGTCCATCCGGATGTACAGCGCCCCACACGTGCATGGGTGCAGCAGGTGTGCTGGGCGTGTGTGTAAATCCACGTGCCCCCGGGGAGCGTGTCCCCCGGGTGTAGCAGGCGCGTGCCCCGGTGCGGGGGGGGGGTAGGAGCAGCGAGCGGGGATGGGGAGCGGAGCAGGGGGGGTTCTCCTTCCCTCCCCCCCCCCCCACGTCCTCCCGCGAGGCGAGGCGGCTGCAAGTGCGGCGGCTGCAGCTGGGGGGCCCTGCGGGAGATGCTGCCGCCCTGGCCGGCGCCGGAGGAGGGGTAGGAGCGGGCGGGGGGGGGAGGCAGCCCGAGCAGCTGGAGCATCCCTGCAGCCGCCGCGCGCCAGCTGCGGCCTCCCCTCCGCCCGGGCGGGCACCGAGCCGGGCGCCGCCGAGAGCCGGAGCCGACCCAGACGCGGAGCGGGGCAGGGGGTGAGCGGGGCCGGGGGGCCGGGCAGGGGCGGCGAGTTTGCCGGAGCAGCGCGGCGGAGCATCGGGGCGAGCAGACGCCCCAGCTGGGTGCAGCGCTGCCGGCTTCCCCCCCCCCTCGGGCTCCGAGCTCCCCGGGGCGCTGGGTTGTGTTGCGGGGTCGGGGGTGCTGGGCTCACCCCGGGCGTCCACCGCCGGCTTTTCTGGCCAAGCGAAGGACCCGCACAGGCTGCGGGGCTTTGGGTGGCTGGGAAGGTTTTCAGCCACTGGAACAAGAAGTGGGGAGCGGGCTGGGAAGCGCCGGGTCCTGCACGAATCCAGGCCTAAAAGGGGTTCATGCCCCGGGTGGTCGGTGCTGCCCTGGGGTGCCGTCCTGCGATGCACGGCTGGAAGCAACAGGTTGTTTTTGTAGCATGAAACGCTGCTGTTCGGGCATTTCTGGTGTCTCTCTAGTGTCGTCCCTGGATGCTTTGGGAAATGGGAGTCTCACCGCATTTGAACGGGGTCATGGTAATAAGGCCAGTGATTAATGTGCCACTGACATTTTGGAATAAACGGAGTGAAATAGCAGACGATTGCCCAGCGTTGTAGTCCTCACACAGGCAAAACTTCCATCAAAGACTGGTTTTAATACTAGCGAATTTGGCCCTGGAGTGCATTGTAAATGTACATATCAAAGTGAAAGAAAATCTGCGGGCAAGCGGTGCAGCTCAGACATGTTTTCTCAAGGTGCGTGGAGAAGTTAGTGGAGCTAAGGCAATGTAATAAAAATAAAACCATTTAGTCACCTGCTTTACAGAAATCAAACAGGCTGCAAAAAATTGTCTCAGATATGCTCGATGGAAAATGAATAGTAAAAATAGTGTGAAGGTCTCAGAAAATGTACCAAAAGAATTTACCTGGTAGCTTCTGTTACCATTAAAAGAGATTTCATCCTAAGTATAAAGAAACATGTTGTGAACTAACATATCTTTCTGTGAAGTTTTCATTTTGGCCTCAATATTCATAGAATGTTATTTTAAAAACAATCTTTTAAATAATTATTTTTACTTTGATTTTATACAATACTTTTGTGTTTTACTTACTTTTTCTACTGTAAAGAGTAATTCTTGAAGTGTATCCACCAACTACATGGCTACCCTGCTCACAGGTTAAACTGCCCTTAATTTTTTTGGGTCAGACTGTCTGGTCTGCTAAATTAATTTTGCACTGCCTGCTTCACTCATATAGCACAAAGTGAACTTCATCCTGCTGGAGATTCCTCTTGGAGAATTTCCCCTGTATAGTGGCAATCTCTGCTGCCTCTTACACCTGCCATCAGCCACCATAAGAGTGGGAGGGGCATGTCTGGGGCGGATGGGAGTGTGTCTGAGTGAGACATTGTTGTGGCTGATTCCCTGCCACCCTAATATCCCTGAGGTACCTATTGCCAACACCACAAATTAAAGCAGCTTCCTTGTATTTTAAATTGTCGCCAGGGCTGAGCAACTGAGAATCAGCTAGCTGCAGTCACCCCCCTTTGCCACTTCTCTTTCCACTGCACCCATGTTTGTTCAGACACAGAATTGAGTCCTCAGTCTAAGTAAGAAATGCAAGCTTATGTCTCTTAAGGACATAGGATCTAGTCCTGTTCTTGTTGAATTCAGTGGGAGTTTTGTCATTGACTTTAGTGGGATCAGGACTGAGTGTATATGTGTTTTCATTAGATTTGTTAAAGTGGTAAAAAGTGACCAATGTGATTATTAAAATATTTTTCCTTGGGGCTAAATGACTAGATAGTAAAGTGACTGAGCAGTTGTGCAGCTTAAACAAAAGTTTTAGTAGCTAACGGATGTTTAATGGAATAAATGAAAAGCTGTTGCAGTGGTTACACAGTGTAAGTTAATGAAAAATAGAGCCGTTTAAAGCAAATTGATGGGTGACAGAGAAGATAAGCAAAGAGATACAGAACTAACAGTTCACTTCTGTGTCATCTCTCTGTCCAACTCAGGTAGATAGTGAGCCGGGTTTGGGGGCCTGTGTGAAGTGATTTGGTCTCAGCTCACTTCCTAATGACTAGGTGGTCTCATCACAAAAACTGCCACCACACTGCCATCTCAGCAGTCTCCACATGGAGGCCAAGGACTGGATGGGACATGAAGATGGTATGTCCTTTGTTCATGGTGCAATGTCCAGAGGACAAAAAAGTCAGCCTGTGGGATTGTGGGATACACTTGGCAGACTCCCAGAGCATGAATCCAGTGGGACTGCGTCTGCACTGCAAAACAATGGAACTTGAACCCTGGGTCCCAGCTTGACTCAGGCTCAGACCCTCCACCCCAGGGGTCCTGAGACTCCGGGTTAGCATGATTTGTGTGTAGAATGAAGCAGGGTTAGGACTGAGACAGAGTTCGAACCATGGGCTTACATTTCAGTGTAGCCATAACCTGAACACCAGTTTCCCTTCTAGAAGGGGCAGAGGCATACTGTTGGGGCAGTCTGTACTGCTGTTGCCTATGATATACTTGTGCTATGAGCGTGGGTATGTTTACACTGCAAAAAAAACCCTATAAAAATCACGCAGTAACAAGTCTCAGAGCTTGGGTCAAACTGACTTGGGCTCAGGGGTCTTGCGGTGTGGGTCTAAAAATAGCAGTAGAGGCGCTTGGGCTGGAGCCTGGGCTCTGAAACCTTCCACCCTCAACAGGCTTCAAAGTCTGGGCTCCTGCCCAAGCCTGTACATCTACGCTGCTATTTTTAGCCCCGTAGCGTGAGCCCTGCAAGCCTGAGTCAGTTGACCCAGGCTCTGAGACTTGGTGCCGCGGGTCTTTTTGTGCTGAGTAGATGTACGCGAAGGGGAGGACTTCAGACTCCAGGCCGATCAATCGGGCACCTTTCCCACTGTTTTCAAACCTTGGTACCTTTTAAAAAATAATGATCATTTTTGTAGTTGTTTTATTAAATTAAAATAATAAAACCTTTCAGTGAGGCTGTGCGTTGCTTGGGAAAATGACGACGCTTAGGCTGGCCATCAATAAACTCCCATTTTATCTGCATGTGTACTGCTGGTTGCAAACAGCTCCTACTGCATAAGTTGATATGCCTCTCAGTCACTTATTAACTGCAGGAGTGAGGAATGCTTTACCTGCGCTAATTGCTGCCAAGCATTGTAAGATCATTGTCCACCCTACTGTCAGTTAGTAGAGTGGGGCACTGACAGAGCTTGTACCTTTACTATTGAATTCTTTAGTCCTGTCCCATCCAGAGATCTTTCAGGTGTGATTGCTACATTTCTGTAGAGTCAAGGAAACCTTGCTGGCTGAACTCTTTAGCGTGCAAAATACACTGAACTGTAATCAGTTCTCATGTGGATATAATATGCACATGGTCTGGTGGTTAAGGCAGCAGGCTGGGATTCAGAAACCTGAATTCTGTTCTGGGCTTTGCCTCTGGTTCTGGGCAAGCCACTTTGTCTCTGTTTGCCCCACTGTAAAATGGGGATACTAATATTTACTTCCTGGCGTTCGGTCTTGAGGATTAATTGAGGTTTGTAAGGCCTACTGATATCCCCATGTGAAAGGCTCTATATCAGTACAAAGTAGCAGTAATATTACTAGTGATTGTTGGACCAGGTTTTCAAATGCTTTTTCAAATGTGCTTCATTGGCTTGCTCAGACGCAATTCCCAATCCACTGTAAATGGAGGTGCACAAACTTGTAGGTTTGAAAGTCTGCCCTCTTATTACTTAAAGCTCTGGCCGTGGTTCAGAGCTTACAGTGGCGCAGCTGCACAGACGAAGCAGTGCTGTTAGTAGTCCTGTTAGTGCAAGTGCAGTAAGCCGACCAGAGAGAGCTCTCCCTGACGAATTAATTACTCCAGCCAGCACAAGCGGCGGCAGCTATGTTGGTGGGACGTCTGCCCACATAGCGCTGTCTACACCAGTGCAGAAACTGGTGAAACTTACGTCACTCGGGGTGGCTCGTTCATATCCCCGAGCAAGGCAAGCAGTAGTGTGTACATAGACTGAGAAAGTGTCTTGGAATCGCCAAGTTAAAAAAATACTGTCCAGGCGGGGAAGCTCAGAATTTGAACTTGTAAAAAGATATCACGCTGCAATTCCTTATGGTTATAATCACCCACCCTCTTGTCTACTATAGAGTGGAATGTGGGGAGAGGTCCAGAGATCTCCAGTTCCTCGTCTCTGGCACCTTCACAGGTGGCCAACTCACTGCTGGGATCCTTATGGCCAGCTAACTGACCACTGCCCCATACTGCAGTCTTCAAGAGGGATCAGCAAATAGGCCACAACTGCCTTTGAAAACTTCCCCTACCCTTTGTCTGACTTATCTATTTCGATTGTAAATTCTTTGGCCAGGGACTGTCTCTCACTATGTGTTTGTATAGCAGCTCGCTCAGTGGAGCCCTGATTTCCATAGGAGCTTCTAGGTGCTAGTGTCATACAGATAAATAATGGATCTGGAAGGTGCTTCTCTAGTCCCACCACTGACTCTTTAAATCAGTGGTTCTCAAACTTCATTGCACTGTGACCCCCGTGGGACCAAAAAAAAATGACTACATGACCCCCGAGTGGGGAGACCGAAGCCCGAGCCCCACCACTCTGGGTGTGGGAGGAGTGGGGGCCAAAGCCGAAGCCTGAGCCCTGCCAGCCCAGGGCCCCAGCAAGTCAAACGCCAGCCCCAGCGACCCCATGAACTCAGGGTCCCGACCGACAGTGTGAGAACCGCTGCTTTAAACACTGTTTGCACCACCGAGGCCTATCAGAATGCACTGCACAGAACGGGATCCATGTGAAGAGGGAGCCGAGTGTAAACTGAATGACGGAGGCACTGCTCAAGGTTTCATACTACATCCAGTGTTGTTTAATACATTTGTTAATGATCTGGAAATGAAGGTGAGCAGTAAGGTGATAGAATTTGGAAATGATTCAAAACTATTTAAGTTACTCTTGTCCAGACAAGAATGTGAGTAACTTCAGAGCAGCGGACCAAGCCAGGTGAATGGGCAGCACAATGGCATCTGAAGTTCAATATGGATAAGTACAAAGCATTGCACGGGAGTGGGAAAATGTAAACGACTCATATAACTTCTAAATTAACAGTTTCAACTGAAGAAGAATACCTGGGCATCACTGCGGTCCCATCAACAAAGACATTTGGCTAATGTACACCTGTGATCAAAAAGCAAACAAGACGTTAGCATGCGTAAGGAATGGGGTGGAGAATAATATGAAAAGTATGATAACACCACTGAATAAATCTATGGTTCACCCTCATTTGAAAGACCTTGATCAGCACAAGTCACCCCAGCACAAAACAAAATACTGCAGACTTAGAAGGGTTCAGAGAAGGGTGATGAAAACGGTCAGAGGCATGGAAAACCTCTCATGTGAAGAGAGATTGAAGAGATTGGGATTGTTCACGTTAGAGAAGATATGAATAAGAGGAGCCATGATAAAAGTAAAATAAGTGTAAGTACAGTGAATGCTAAACAGAAGGTGGATTGAGAGCTTCTGTTCTCCGTATTGTAACACAAGAACAAGGGGACGTTTCATGAAATTGAAAGGCAGCAAATTCAAAATTGATAGAAAGAAATATTTTGTCATACAACGTGTAATGGGGCTGTGGAACGCATTGCCACCAGATGCTGTTGATTAGCAAGATTTAAAGAGGGACTGGACAATTATATGGATATCAAGAATATCCAGAGTTATCGTAGTTAATTGTTCTTTTGAAAAAGGTTTTGGAAGGGAGATAAAACTGAATGATTCAGGATTTTAGCCGATTTTAACTATTAGTGGCTAGCATAAAAACTTCAAGGAGGCAAATTACCCTATATCTGTCTACTGTGGAGTTTCTTGCACCTTCTTCTGGTTTGGTATTTGGTGCTGGTCGCTGTGGGAGACAGGATACTAGACTACATGGATTCATCAAGACATGGGTTTCAAGATCAAAAGGGACCGTTGTGATCATCCAGTCTGACCTTCTGTATAATATAGGCCATAGAACTTCCCCTAAATAATTCCTAGAGCAGATCTTTTAGAAAAACATCCAATCTTGATTTGAAAATTGTCAGTGATGGAGAATCCACCATGACCATTGGTAAGTTGTTCCAATGGTTAATTACCCTCAGTGTTAAAATGTACACCTTATTTCCAGAATGAATTTGTCTTGCTTCAACTTCCTGCCATATACCTTTCTCTGTTAGATTGAAAAGCCCATTATTAAATATTTGTCCCCCATGAAGGTACTTAGAGACTATAATCAAGTCATCCATTAACCTTCTCTTTGTTAAGCTCCTTCAGTCTATCACTCTAAGGCAGATTTTCTAATCCTTTGGTCATTCTCGTGGCTCTTCTCTGAACCCTCTTCAGTTGATCAACATCCTTCTTGAGTTGTAGGCACCAGAAATGGACACAGAGTTCCAGCAGCAGTTGCCCCACTACCAAATACAGAGGTAAAATAACCTCTCAGCTCCTTTTCAAGAATCCCGTCTTTATGCATCCCAGAATCACATTAGCTTTTTTGGCCACAGCATCTGACTGGGAGCTCATGTATCCACCACGACCCCCAAATCTTTTTCATAGTCCCTGCTTCCCAGGTTTCAGTCTCCCATCCTGTAAGTATGGTCTGCATTCTTTGTTCCAAGGTGTATACATTTACATTCAGCTATATTAAAACTCATACTGTTTGCTTGCTCCCAAGAAATCCAGATTGCTCTGAATCAGTGACCTGGCCTTTTCATTATTTACCACTCCCCCAATTTGGGTTATCTGCAAACTTTATCAGTGATGATTTTGTTTTCTTCAAGGTCATTGATAAAAATCTTAAATAGCTTAGGACCAAGAAGAAACCCCCTGCAGGACTTTACTAGAAACACACTCATTGGATGATGATTCCACATTTACAATTACGTTTTGAGACCTATCAGTTATCCAGTTTTAAATCCATTTAATGTGTGCCATGTTAATTGTATATGTTTCTAGTTTTTTAATCAAAACGTCATGGGATACCAAGACAAATGCCTTTCAAAAGTCTAAGTAAGTTGCATCAACTTTATGTATGCAATGTTGTCCTAGCCCTGTCGATCCCAGGATGTTAGAGAGAGAAGATGGGTGGAGGGACAATTTCTGCTGGAGCCCTGAAATTGACAAGAAAGCCGGGCAGCTAGAGCCCAGCTGTCCCCCGCTCCCTTGGGGAGCTGAGCTGAGCAGCTGGACTCCTGGGCTCCCAATGGACTGCTCCCCCCACTCCACATTCCCCCCCCCTGGGGAGCCTGGGAGTCTGTGGGGCAGCAGGACTCCAGGCAGGGAGCTGAGAGACCAGGCTCTTAGCTTCCGACACTGCCCCTCTTAGGTCGGTGGAAGTGCTCCTGGTGAGGACGTGCACCACCGGCCCAAGGAGGGCAGTGTGGATATCAGCCACCCCAGTAATTAATGCCGTGGCTGTAAGTCGACCTAACATAGGCCGACTTATCTTCATAGTGTAGACGAGGCCTAAGAGTGTGATCTCTAAATACAAGATCGAACAGCTAGTTTAGCATAAGTAGTTAGCACATATTCTATGGGACCATTCCAGGTGAAGTATCCTGCTCACACCCTGGTAGTCTTAGGACAAAAGAGGGGGATAGTGGGTTACAGATTGTGGTAATGGTTTTAAGACCATGATATTTCTTACTTCACACAGCACACTGTCAACCCGTGGAACTTGATGCCAGGGAATGTTGTGAAGCCAAAACTATTACTGGGGTCAGAAAAGAATTAGATAAGTTCTTGGAGGATAGGTCCGTCAATGGCTATAAGCCATGATGGTCAGAGATGCAACCCCATACTCTGAGTGTCCTAGGCCTCTAATTGCCAGAAGCTGGGGGTGGACAACAGGGGATGAATCCCTCAGTAATTGTCCTGTTCTGTTCATTCCCTCTGAAGCTTCTGGCGTTGGCCATCTTTGGAAGAGAGGATGTTGGGCTAGATGAACCATTGGCCTGACCCAGTATTGCTGTTCTGATGCTTGCGACTAACAGAGTTACGAATTAAGCTCCCAGGCTCATCTTTTGGAAGTGTTGTGCAGGTTTCTGTTGGGGATAAGGACTGATAGGTCAGATATAGAGTTACCGTTCTGTGAAAATAGTGATATGGTGTTTTTGTCTTTTATCATTTTCCTGTGTGATCAGAATTCTGCTAGACACTAAAAATCATGGACTGAACGAGACACTGGATTTGTGGTTTATTACAACAATCTAAGTAGTTTCCCAGACCTGAGGAAGAGCTCTGTGTAACTTGAAAGCTTGTCTCTCTTACCAACAGAAGTTGATCCAGTAAAAGATATTACCTCACCCACCTTTTCTGTCTAACATCAACTTTGTTACATTTATCAACCAAATTTGTAATCTCATCATTTGTTTGACAGGATCTATTTTCCATAAACCCATGTTGATTGGCATTAATTATATTACCCTCCTTTGATTCTTTACTAATTGAGTCATGTATCAGCTGCTCCATTATCTTGCCTGGGATCAGTGTCAGACTGACAGGCCTATAATTATCCAGGTTGCACAATTTGCCCTTTTAAAATATGAGCACAACATTAACTTTCTTCCAGTCTTCTGGATCTCTTTCAGTGTTCCAAGACTTAGAGTTTGTCTTCACTTACATCCAAGATTCAGCGGCAGTCGACCGGAATTACACAAGCTATGCAAAAAACTTGTGTAACTCCCGTCGACTTCTCTGCTTTTCTTCTGCGCGCCATCTTCACTGCACTGCGCCGATGGGAACAGCGTTCCCGTCGACGCAACGCTACGCTACTTGAGAAGGTGGTCTTAATATGTCGATTTCTGGATCGACTGAACGGGTCTTCACTGACTGCTCAGTCGATCCAGAGAAGTCGATCTGATGGCGGCAAATTTGCCGCCGTCAGTGAAGACATAGCCTTATTCAAAATCAACCTTTACGATCCAGCAATCTTGTCAGCCAGCTCCTTTAAAACCCTTGGATGCAAGTTTACCAGACCTGCTAATTTAAAATGTCTATCTCTAGTAGCTGCTGTTTAACATCCTCCTGAGATACTAGTGGAATGGAAAGAGTGTTATTGTATGATATGACTTTATCATTTGTTTTTTCCCAAATACAGAACAGAAATATTTAATGAACACTTAACGTCTTTTCTGCATTATTATTGCTAATTCTACCATTTCTATCTAGATCATAGGTCTGATTCGGTATGGCAATTCCTAGGTGCTTCAGTTCCTATTTATTTCACTCATATGGCCTAGTCAGATTCTGAAGAATCTACAGTTGTATTAAATAAAAGTTTCTAGACCTCAGGGTTTTAAACTTAATCCTCTATCTGTAAAGTCATGTGAAGCTTATTGATTCAATGTTGTCTACATGAGTCTGGGGATAGTTTGAAGTAATGTCTCAGAGATGTGAATTTCCTATTGTTCTCAATCAAGTGTTAGTTTACAGCCTAACTATGGCACTTCACATGTCATCAACTGTTTTAACCCAGATAATCTATTATGTGGAATGGGCAATGGGGCTGGAGTGTGAAGCCCATAGCGATTAAGTTGTGACTTGCTGCAGTGAAAGAAATACAGAGGCAAAAAAGCAGGCTGGTGAAAAGAAACAAGGCTACAGAAGGAAAATAGAAGGCAGAATGAGCACTGATCCTAAAGATGAGAATATTTTCCAGTGAGTGATGACGAATGTGATTTAACAAATAACTAAAAAGTTTTACTTTATTATGTATTGGCCAGGTTCAGCCCTGGATCTCTGTATAAACTTCCTATTGAAATCTGTGGGAGAGCTCCTGTGGATTGCGTGGAGTATGAGTTCTGAATGTATGGCCCCGGCCACAATCAAACGTGGAAATCGACTTTCTCAAAAAATGAATTTGTAGTCCTGTGAGTGAACCATAAACTTAAGTTTGTTCACACAAACATTCCTGAAACAAATTGACAAAAATCAAAGTCTGTTCACAGATAATTCACAAACCAAAAAAGTGGCTAAATTATCTGAGTAAGTTGTTCATTGTGAATTGCTCATTCAGCTTTAATAGCAATATAGAGTAATGGTGAAAATGGGCCCACATGTATAGAGACTTAAAATTAACTCAATAACTACAACACCACGACTAGCTTTCATTGGTGTATCTCACAGTGACTATACTACGGCTATTTAATAGTTATCTAGAATATTCAGCAACTAAAAACAACATTTTTCAGTTTACTTTTACTTGACTAGTTAGAAATATACTAATAACTTTTTCAAGGAGTAACAAGCAATCAGAAATTCTGTATAATCAACTGTTTCTTTACTTGTATGAAAGTAAAGAAACATTTGAACAAGTTTTTTAAACACATGCGGTACCTAGAAAAATAAGCAATATCTGAACTTTATTAAGAAATATGAGGGCAGATGACATGAAACATACAAATAAGATGAGAGAAACAAGAACTCTGTTATTACAACCCAGATTTTACTGAGCACTGAGGGATTTTAAAAATCCATGTATGAATTTTATTTTATGGAGTTAGTTAACAATTGTAGCATTCACTGTGGCCATACAGATGGGCTGGAAGTCAGAATTTATTTAAGACAATCTAAGGTATTTTTAAGGTGCTAATCACCATTGTATCAAGACACAATACAGTAATGTCTATATGCACACAAAAAGTTGTAAATATAGAGAAGGAAGGAAAAATCATAATTCTTAGTTAAGAATAATGCACTAGTGACAACTTCCACCTCCTAATGATACACATTTCCTCCTAAATGAAATACTGTAGGTGAACAAGAGTTCACATACTGTTAAGAGAAGGGATTATGAGATGTATGCCTGTTAATTAAGAGAACAAAATTTTCACTAATAGAGATGGCAGTGGGTTTGCAATCCTTTTCCTGAGACTATCTTCAGTATTAGCGACTCACAGAAATTAAAAATGGAAAAAGCTTCTTGCGGTAGGTCACCTTGCCTATCTCCTCCCAGGCATGCAGCTTTAACTAGAGTAACCATTTTGGTACATAAGACACATGCATCTCTCTTGAGGCTTGATCCTATACCCATGAAGCTATAGGAGTTTTACCATTGGCTTCAGTGATTACAGGCTTGGACAGGAGGGGCTCAGTCCACAAAGGGGACTTAAACATTAGGTATTGCAATGACTAATGTTTAGGCCTCCTGCCACCTAGTGGAATCCATAGCCCTGAGTTAAGTGCCCAGGCTCTCTATACAATGCAAAGGGGGAGAGTCAGGGACATAAGAAAGGGGTTCTTAGAAGCCAGGAAAGAGTACGAGCAGGGCACCATCTAAACGAGCCATAAGGAAATACTGAGGAGGGGCATGGCCTAAGCCCCATCCCCCAAAGGGTGTGTGAGGTGGGGCTTCTTCCACGCAGGGTAGGCAGCAAAGAGTCTTTTCCTGGCATTCGGTGCCTAAGCCAGGTCAGCTCTTTCTCCCAAAATAAATGAGGTGAGTGCCCTAACCACTGTTCTGTGGGGTATTCTGGGGTTTCTGCTGAAGATGTTCCATTATGAATAAAATACATAAATATTCATTGGGACAGCAAGTGAGAATGACTTTATAGCTCGTGGATAGGGCACTCACCTAGGAAGTTAGAGACCTGTGTTCAAGCAGGTAGAGTGGGGATTTGAACCTTGGTCTCCCACATCCTTAGTGACTGCTCTAAAAAGGGAGCAGTTGGATGGGGACAGTGATCCACTTGTCAGACTCTGAGAGTCCCAATTAGATTGGATTTCACAGGCAAGATAGGTAGGGAATGCCTAGCTTGAAGACCCTGAATAAGCAGTCACTGGTTTCAGGCAGGGACTGTTGAAATTCGCCCTAGGGTACTTAGGGAACAAGTGAAGCAATCTTAGAGTTGTTAGCAATTACCCTGAAGGACAAATGAGCTCCCAGAAGACTGGAGAAGGGCAAACATAATACCTATCTTTGAAATATCACTCAGTCAGCCTAACTTCAATACCTCGGAAGGTACTGGAACAGATTATTAAACTGTCAGTTTGTAAGCATCTAGAAAATAATAGGGTTACAAGGAATAGCCAACATAAATTTGTCAAGAACAAATTATACCAAGTCAAGCTAATTTTTTTCTTTGATAGAGTTACTGGCTTAGTGGCTGGGGGAAACTGTAGACATGATATCTTGATTTCAGTAAGGCTTTTGACATAGTCCAACATGATATTTTCATAAGCATGTTCGGGAAATGCTGTCTAAATGAAATTACTATAAGGGGGGTCCACAACTTGTTGAAAGACCATACACAAAGAGTAGTTATCAATCTTTCTCTGTCAGTCTGGGAGGGTATATGTAGGGGTGTGCTGCTGGCGTCAATCCTGGGTTTGGTACTATTCAATATTTTCATTAATGACATGGATAGTGAAGTGGAGAGTATGTGTGTAAAATCTGCAGATGACACCAAGGAGGGAGGGATTGCAAGCACTTTGGAGGACAGGATTAGAATTCAAAAGGACCTGGACAAATTGGAGAAGTAGTCAGAATTCAACAAGGTGAAATTCAGTAAAGACTAGTGCAGAGTACTTCATTTAGGAAAGAAAAATCAACTGCACAACGACAAAATGGGGAATGACTGGCTAGATAGTTGCAGTGCTGAAAAGGATCTGGGCATTATAGTGGATCACAAATTGAATATAAGCCAACAATGTGATGCAGTTGCAAAAAGGGCTAATATACTTCTGGGTTTATTAACAGGAATATTATATGTAAGCCAGGGAAGGTAATTGTTTTAACTGTACTTGGCACTGGTGAGACCTCAGCTGTAGTACTGTGTCCAATTCTGGGTACCACACTTTAGGAAGGATGTGGACAAATTGGGAGAGATTCCAAAAGAAAGCAACAAAAATGATGAAAAGTTTAGAAAACCTGATTTATGAGGAAAAGTTAAAAAAAACCCCAAAACCTGAGCATGTTTAGTCTTGAGAAAAGAAGACTGGGCGGTGGGACCTGATAACAGTCTTCCAGTATGTTAAGGGCTGATACAAAGAGGTCTGTGATCAATTGTTTTCCATCTCCACTAAAGGTAGGACAAGAAGTAATGGGCTTAATCTGCAGCAAGGGATGTTTAGATTATATATTAGGAAAAACTTTCTAACTATAAGGGTAGTTAAGATCTGGAATAGACTTCCAAAGGAGGTCATGGAATCCCCATCATAGGAGGTGTTTACTTGGTCCTGCCTCAATGCAGGGGACTGGACTTGATGACTTCTCAACATCCTTTCCAGCCCTACGTTTCTATGATTTAGGTAGTTTTGTGCATGCCTACCAATGGGAATTTAAGTACTAACAGGGTTAGGCAGCAGATTATGGAGGTTTTGAGGATTTAATTTTGGATTTAGTTGCCTAAAGTGGAAATTAGGCACCTAAATCTTTAGCTCTGTACCTGAATTTGTTTTGGGAAGATGGCTGTATTCCGGCAGAACCAAACTTTGGGGCTGTTTATCACTCATATGTGTAAATATTCCAATTTGATTTTGTGCATTTGTAAACCAGAGACCAGAATCTCAAAAATTATGCTATATAAGAGTTAGGGGGGTAAACATCCCTTACCTTTCATTATCAGGCTTGTAGGATGCAGGATCAACTCAAAAAAATCAGGATAGATTCCAGAAGAAACAGGACAGGTGATAATTTTACAAGATAGGCCTAAAACAGGTATAGCAGTGGATGCATAAGGTCATGATTGAGACGCAGTTTCAGATCTAAGAAGAAAGGGGAATAATACAGAGTTGGAATGGGATACTGCCATGCAGGATTAAGGTTCAATGGCAGGGCTGTAGATGGGCCCAGGATTAGAATAACAGATAATCCTGTTTAGGATTGAGGTGATTGGCAAAACTCTTGTGTTGGAGAAGCTTGCCTGGTATTGTTAACCTACACTGCTTAAATCTAGACTACACTCCAATTTCAAAGAGTATCAAATTCTTCCCAAAATTGGAAATAAATTAAAAAGATCATTAAAAAAAAAGCCTATGGCATAAACACACCAGGTCTATATCCGAAAAGCATGCTGAAAGATTTAGCTCCTGCTAGAAAAGTTTAGGATTTGTTTGGCTCTCCTGGCCATCCAGGAGTTACAGATTTGAAACAGCTAGTTCTAGTGCGAGCAAGAAGAATGGTTATTCTTGACTTAGTCTGAAGTAACACCCAGGAGTTAATTGAAGAAATAACAGTAGCCATGCTACTAAATAATAATGACTACAATATAATTAGGTTCTAGAGCCTAAGGAGAGGTAAGGTGCCAAAAACTAAGATGAGGACACTAATTAAAAACACACTAAAAGGCAAAAGTAAAGGAAGTAAAATCCTTATATGTGGCCTGGATGCTACTTAAAGAAGCAATAATAGAGTTTCAGAAGGTAGGTATCACTGAACGAACAAGAAAGCAGGAAGGCAAGAATATGGCTGAATGGCAAGTTTCAACAGGCTGCTCTCCTTTCAACACTGGAAATTTAACCTTAATGAAGCCAATAAAAAGGAGCACACATTACAGCAAGTGATATGTAAGAGGCAAATTAGGAGGGCTAAAATGGATTTCAAAGAGCAAATAAATAGAGGTATAAAAACCAAACAATTCCTTAAGTGTTTCAGAAGCTGGAGGCCTGCAAAAGAATTGGTGGTCTGCTGAATCACCAGGGATTAAAGAGAATAATTAAGGAAAATAAGGACATTGTTGAGAATCAAAATATTTGCCTCAGTCTTTACTGACAAGTATGTTGGGGAGAGATACCTACCCTGGGTTTGCTCTTTTCCAGAGGTTGTAGGAGTTTCAGGTCAACTGCAACTGTATTCCCCTTCTGTGGTCCACCAAGGGCACCCACTTTAGAGTCTCAACTCCCAGCCATCACCTCTCTTGGGCAGAGACCCAGCTCTCACTCCCTCTTGACCAGGGATTTTAAGGCGACACAGCTCGCTGGATTACACTGCAATATCTCCAATAGGCCACAGTCTCTAAACAGGCCAGTGTCTCCATTTTACTGTCTTTCTGAAGGCTGTGGCCAGTGTATTGCCCACAGTTCTAAGTTACCATCCCGGGCCTTCTAAGCAAGCGCATTCATTCATTCGAGAGAAAACTTATAAAAACAATAAAAGTTTGTATCCACATACTAAAAACTACTGGCGGTCACCCATTCATCTTATGGGACCCTTGGGGGTCAAGACCTTTCAACCCTTCCACAAGGATTGCCCCACTCCCTTTCTCAAACAGAAGACCCAGTCTGTTTGCTGGATCAGAAAACAGGCCCCAAGTCAGGCTATTTGTGCAAAAGTCCTTTCTTTATCTATAGCTCCCTGGAGAATCCACTTTGAACTAGTAAGTGCGAGCATCCCCAGGAGCTGGTACCTCTCTGTGGGTTACAACCTGGCTGAATTTCTTTAATCACCACCCACTGTTTTTAGTTCCTGGAGGAACTGTGGTAGCTCTCCCCATGGAGTAGGACACAATCATACATAAACCGTTCATTTAAAACAATGGACCCCAAAGATACTGCATGGGGTTACAATATCTGTTATATCTCCCCTTAGTGAAGTTACATGCAGTTCCAGCCCACAATACAGAAACTTCTTTATCGAGGTCTTTCAAGGATATTACAGGAAATTGCCTTTATCTGTCACAGAGGTGTTCTGAGAGATTGAGCTGTCAGAAGAGGAAGTGCTAGAAGAGACTGACAATTTAAAGAAAATTACAGGGAAATCTTACATGTGTGCCTGATAAATTTCAAGAAATGATCATTAAAAATAAAACAAAACACCTGGAATACTGAGTTATGATATAGTCTGACCAATACGGTTTCTGCAAAGGAAAATCATGCCTTATTAATAATGCTTTGAACATCTCAATAAAGTTAAGGAGAAGTGGTTGATATTGTTTATTTAGACTTTTAAAAAGCCTTTGACAATCTTCCTCACAAGGGGCTACTAAAGAAACGAAGTAGTCCTGAGGTGGGAGGCTAAGTATTGTCATATAAAACTGGCTCAGAGACAAGAAGCAAAGAGTAGGAATAAACAGTGCGTTTTCATCATGGGAAAAGATTAACAGTGGAGAAGCCAGAAAGTTCTGACTAGTTCCCATGTTGTTTCACATAGTTATTAGTGATCTGGAAAGAGTATTGAATGAGGTAACAAAATTTGCAGATGACCCAAAATTATTTAAGTTAGTCAGAACCAGAGAGGGCTGCAAGGAATTTTAGAGGGATCTAAACAACCTAGGTGAATGGACAGCATGACGGAAAATCAAGTTCTATGTTGATAAATGCAGGGCTTAAATGGTGATTTGTTGGCTCTTCTGACCAATCAGGGAGCTCAGTCACTTCATGACGGTTTATCGGGACAAACTGAGCTCATTGGGTTGCCAGGCAACCGAGACCAGAGCCAGCCGAATTCCTGACAGTCATGGTGGATAAGTAGCTGAACATGAGCTCCCAATGTGATGTTGTAGCCAAAAGAACTAACGTGATTCTGGGATGCATAAATGCAAATCTTGAGTCGGAGCAGAGAGGTTATTTTCCTTCTGTATTTGGCACTGGTGAGACTGCTGCTGGAATACTGTGTCTAACTATCAGAAGAATGAAGTTCTGGAATAGCCTTCCAAGGGAAGGAAAGGGGGAAAAAATCCTAGCTAGCTTCAAGACTGAGCTTGATAAATTTATGGAGGTGATGGTCTGATGGGACAGCCTAGTTTGGCAATTGACTGATCTTTGACTACTGGTGGTAGATATGCCAGTGGCCTGTGGTGGGATGTTAGACGGGGTGTGTGTGTGTGTGTGTGTTCTGAGTTACTACAGAGAATTCTTCCTGGATATCTGGCTGGTGAGTCTTGCCCACATGCTCAGGGGTTAGCTGATCGCCATATTTGGGGTCAGGAAGGAATTTTCCCCCAGGGCAGATTGGCAGGGGGCCTGGCGGTTTTTTGCATTCCTCTGTAGCATGGGCCACTTGCTGGTGGATTCTCTGTACTTGAAGCCTTTAAATCATGATTTGAGGACTTTGGTAACTCAGTCTTGGGTTAGAGGTATATTAAGGAGGGGGTGGGTGAGGTTCTGTGACCTGTGTTGTGCAGGAGGTCAGACTAGATGGTCATAATGGTCCCTTCTGACCTTAAAGTCTATTAATCTAACCCACAATTCAAGAAACATGTTGATAAATTGTAGAGGTTTCAGACAAGAGCCACAAGAATGATTAAAGGATTAGAAAACCTGCTTTCTAGTGCTAGATTCAAAATCTGTTTAGTTTAACAAAGAGAAGGAAGGTGTATCTTGACTGCAGTCTATAAATATCTACACGGGGAACATATTTTTAATAATGGGCTCTTCAATCTAGCAGAGAAAAGTATAACATGATCCAATGGCTAGAGGCCGAAGCTAGATAAATTTTGACTGGAAATAAGGCATAAGTCTGACAGTGAGGGCAATTAACCATTGGAACAATTTAGCAAGGGTCATGGTGGATTCTCCATCACCGACAAGTTTTAAATCAAGATTGGCTGTTTTTCTAAAAGATCTGCTCTAGGAATTATTTGGGGGGAGTTCTATGTATAGTAATGGAAGTCAGACTAGATGATTGCAATGGTCCCTTCTGGCTTTGGAATCCATGAAACTCACCCAAATGTCTCCCACTCTGGTTGAGTCCCCAGCAAAGCCCTGTCCCAGTGTCCTAGGCCTGGTCTACACTAGGAACTTACACTGGCATAACTTTCTTTCTCAGGGTTGTGAAAAATCCATCTAACCCCCAGTGTAAAGAAAAGAATTCCTCCATTGATTGCCAGTGCCGGCAGGAGGATCCTTGCTATCGGCGTAGGTAGTGTCGTACATTTCACGGGTAGACTTACCTGTAGTCCCTTACAAGGCCCTGTGTCAGGCGCACCACAGTGAGAGTCTCCCAATTCCTCTTTCAAGCTCAGCCCCTTGTCTTCCTCTTGCCCTCTCTAAGGCATTCCACTAAGTCAGGAGCCCTGGCCTCCTTCCACCCAGGTCTCTCTATTTTTGGCCTGGATCCCTTTCTTCTCAGCATGCTGCAGGTTTTCTTTATAGGCCTGCCCTCACAGACACCTTCCCCACGTGTACCAAGACAATCCCAATTAGGACCAGACACACCTCTTTCCCAAGTATCACAAGGCAGTCCTAATTAAGACCCTATCAGTTTTGTTAACGCTTTCCTAGGTTCAGTTCCTTCTTACCTAAACTTCCCCTGGGGTTCAGAAGTATTATCACTTGAGGCACAGGGCCCTAAACCAGCCCTGTTATGAGGACATCCAATAAAATTAAAAGGTGGCAAATTCAAAACTGATTCCAGGAAATATTTTTTCACACAACACATAAATGAACCATTGGAACTCATTGCCACAGGACATCACTGAAGACAAAAACTTAGCAAAATCTAAAAAAAGGGATTGGATGTTTATATCAATAATAACAAAAATATCCAGAGTTAATGCTGATATACATTTAGGAAGAAACATTAAACCTCATGCTTCAGGACTTAAACAAATCTCTAATGACTAATGGCTAGTGGGAAACACTGATGTAGGAGGCAAATTATCCTACATCTGCCTAGTGCCTTCTGTAGGGTTTCTTGTACCTTCCTCTAAAATATCTAGTGCTGTTCACTGTCAGAGACAGGATACCAGACTAGATGGGCCCTGGGTCTGATTCACTCTGACAATTCCAGTGTTCCCATGTAGACTCTCTGGTGCTCTTGTGGGATACTGCTGCCTTGTTATCCTTCCTTTTTCTCTTTCTATATCACTGTGCTCCCCGTTTCTTTCTGTTTTCTTATTCCATCCTTTGAGAGAACTTTTCTGCTCATTTCTTTCTTTTCATTTTCCACCATTTTTCTAATGATTGCTCCTCCAGAGGTGCTGTAGATAAGAGGTGGGAGCATGGGACTAGGAGGGAGAGAGTCCTGAGTTCTAGTGCTGGCTCAGACACTAAGGCCATGTGTCCCCTAAAGAGCTTACTGCAATACAGCTATACCAATGGAGCTGCGCTGCTGTAAAATAGCTGGTGTAGCTGCTCTGTTTACCGCAGATAGCTCTCCGTCAGCATACTAAAACCACCTCTACAAGCAGCGGGAGAAGCTCTCCTGCTGACATAGTGCTGTCCGCACCGGTGCCTCTGTTGGTGTAATTTATGTCATGTGGATATGGTTTTTTTACACTCCTGGGCAATGTAAATTGCACTGGCAAACGTGGTAGTGTAGACATGGTCTGACTTTCTCTGAGGACTTGGCCTGAATTTCTCTATCTGCAAAATGGGAGTGCTAATGATTAATTATCAACTGCATATGGCTACTGTGACAATTCAATATGTAATATTTGCAAAGTATATTAATCAGAGAAAGCTCTGTGTAAATACGAATACTAAAAAGTAGTAGAAGTAGATACTACACTTTCGTTTGGCTCTGTCCCTGCAGCACGTTGATTTCTAGGTGAGCCAGAAGAGGTGATGTTTCCAGAATGTATGTAATTCAGTATTGTGGAGAGGAATTGTATCAAGAAAATCAAGGGCTCTTACGTACATTTAAAAAAAAAAGTTGGGAAAAGAACTAATTTTCAAATAAGTCCGAGATGCCAATAGAATAATCAGGACTGAGCCTCCAACACAGACACTGGACCTAAAGACTCGGTTGTAGCTGCTACATGAAGGTCAAGGGCTGGAGGGAGGCTGACATGAAATAACACACATTTTTGTTCATTTAACTCTTGGGAAATAAAAAAATTACACATTTTACAATCAAATCATGAATATAAAATCATTAAATGAGACTTGCAAGCAATAGCTTGCTCATTATATACTCCCAGATGCAATCAGTTGGAAAGATCTATTTATCTCCCAGGAGTGTTTTGAGGTTTAATTTAATATTATTTGTACAGAGCTCTGAGATCCTTGGAGAGAAGGGAAAACATCATTATGATGTTATATTCTTTGTCCACAATTTTGATTATAATCTTTTGCTCTTCCGGCAAATTACTAACATTAATTAAACCTTCTTCTTCCCTCTTCCCCCCCCTCCCCCTTCCCAGTGAGATATAGTCATAGATTATAAAGTCAGACGGGACCACTGTGATTATCTAGTCTGACCTCCTACATAATACAGGCTGTAGAACTTCCTTGAATTAATTCCAGTTTTAACTAGAGCATATCTTTTAAAAAACAAAAAATCCCATCTTAATTTAAAAATTGCCAGTGATGGACAATCCACTGTGACCTTTGGTAAATTATTCCAACGGTTAATTACTCTCTCAGTTGAAAATGTGTGCCTTAATTCCAGTCTAAATTATTCTAACTTCAACATTCAGCCACTGGATTGTATGAGATCATTCTCTGCTAGATTGAAAAGCTCATTATTAAATGTTTGGTCTTCATCTAGGTATTTATAGACTATAATCAAGTCATCCTTTAACCTTCTCTTTGTTAAATTAAATTAGTGGTTCTCCACCAGGGGTACACAGATGCCTTCCAGGGGATACATCAACTCATCTAGATATTTGCCTTGTTTTACAACAGGCTACATAAATAGCACTAGAGGAGTCAGTGCAAACTAAAATTTTCATATAGATAATGACTTGTTTATACTGCTTTATATACTATACACTGAAATGTAAGTACAATTGATTTATTTTATAATTATATTGTAAAAATGAGAAAGTAAGCAATTTTTCAGTGATAGTGTGCTGTGACACTTTTGTATTTTTATGTCTGATTTTGTAAGCAAGTAGTAGTTTTTAAATGAAGTGAAACTTGGGGTACGCAAGACAAATCAGACTTCTAAAAGGGATACATACAAGAGTTTGGAAAGGTTGAGAGCCACTGAGTTAAATAGATCAAGTTCCTTGAGTCTATCACTATAAGGCATGGTAACTAATCTGTTAATCATTTCTGTGGCTCTTGTCTGAACCCTCTCCAATTTATCAACATCTGTCTCGAATTGTGGACACCAGAACTGGACACAGTATTCCAGCAGCGGTTGCCCCAGTGTAAAATACAGCTTATTCTTATTATCTGAGTTTAATAGTGGGGGAAATTAAGGTACCATGTGACTTACTTGGGATCACAGCCAGTCGGTGGCTGAGCAAGAAACGAGAATACATACATATATGCCCTCACTGCCAGGCCTGTCCTCCAACCATTAGCCCTCCGTCCTTCTCAACATCTTTTAATGTCCCCCAAACAGGAGTGTTTTTTCCTCCTGTTGTTTTGAGTCTTGGAAAGAGAATATAAATGCTAACATTGGGTTTGTGCTGTCTCAGCAGAAGGACTGACAGGTTTTGTTTTCCCAAAAATATTTTCCCCTCTTTTTATCCTTTGAATTATCAGATAAGTAAATTGTGCTCTTTCCTGGGGAACCTGCTGTGTGTCTAGGAGGTGTCATTTTTGAGCTCTTACATCTTAATTTTGTCTGAATATTTAATAAAGGCTTCCTTTATTAGAAATGTTAATTAATCACTGAAGTTAAATAGCTGGAAACAAAAAACCAAAGAGTTTAAACAGTCTAACTAAAAATCCTTTCCCCTTTTCAGTTGCTAAATTTTAACTGTTTGGACTATTGTGATGTCATCATTTCGCTAGCCCTCTTGAATCGTCCATGGCATTTTTCAGGATACAAAGATCCTGATTTTTATGTAAAATACCTTTGTAGATTTAGGCCTTCTTTCTACATCAATAAGGAGTAATCAGGGGAGGGAGCTTCTCTCCCCCCATCTGGCAGGTCAGTGTTAAGGGTGATTTCTCTATAACTCCTATGATACTTCTGCTGCTTCTAAATTCATTGGTCTTTGCCTAAGGACCTGGCAGGGATGGATCTGACATGGGTATATTCTGAGAATTCAGTCTTTGTAGTTAAACAAAAAGGACAAAATACGGTATCACCTTAATGAGAAGCTCTGGAATGGCGTAGAATCCGTTTTCAAAGCAGTGCTTGCAGCTTCCATTTTTAAGTGTGGTAATTGTCAGAAAAATAAATTGTAAAATGACTATTTGTTATACCATATTTATTCTCCTTCAGTGGCTTTGTTTTGCTTTGCTCCGTTTACATGTCAAAACAAGATTTCTCACCATTGCTGACAGTGCGAGTTCATCCTGCTATCTGAAAATCAAGGAGGGTTTGTTCTGCTTGAATACAGTATCACCCGCAGTATAAGCATTCTGGAGTCTGAACTCATCTGGGTTTTTTGATTATGCTCAAGGCAAATACATGTGCAGCCTGGACTTCAGCGCTCACTATGCTGACACTATAGAAAAAATGTCCTTTCTCAGTAAATTAAGTGAATGCTACCTAGTAAATACAGGGAACAAATAGTAGTAGTGTCCATTTTTTAAGTTATTTTTCTGATCCTTTTCCTATTTAAAAAAATGCTTAATCAACTAAATGACTGTTCTGCTGAGAAATAAACTATTCTCTCAGCAACTGAAGTTTAAAGTCTGCAATAAAATCATGTCACCATGTTGCCATTTTAATGATGATGAGACATTCTGATATGCCAATTGTTTGTTGTCGTTACATAATAAATCATGTTGTGGTTCCTGTCCCAAAGTGCTTAAATTTAAACCCAGGTTAGCCAAAACATGAAAATACAGCTTAGATACGGGGTGGGTTTGCAGAGACCACTACTGAGGAAAGACTCACTGAAGGACTGAGCTTGAAGAAGGGAGTCGAAGCAGGAGTGAACAGTCCAGGGAGACCATTTCAAGCAAAGAAGGCAGTGTGATAGAAAATGTGAAATCAAGAGAGGGAGCAGTCAGATGAAATGTCTAAGATGAGCGTAAGGAGCAGAAGGGTAAGCAGGGAGAAATGAGAACCAACATATAGGTGGAGGTAAGATTCTTTAAAGTTATGTAGGGCCCCTTCTTTCAAACGCATTTCTTATTCTGACAGGACAATCTGTTTTTCAGGCCACTATACCTTAAAATATCCTCGTGGCCGCAGCAATATGGCAAAGCAGTGTCTCAATACACCTGTCAAAATGTCCCAGTTCAACAATGTTATCCCAGAGGACGTAGGTTAAAGTGGCAGGTCTACTCATTTGTAAAAATAGAAAGAACACTTGAAGTACAGTTGAGCAGAGATGATCAAAACTCAGAAAAAAGTTTCATGACATTTTTCAATTTTTTTTCCCCACTCATCAAAATTGTGGATAATTCAAATATTTCTGACTAACTGCAGTGGAGACAGAAATACGTATCAGGAGTGAAAGGGGCTGAAAGTGGTTGTGGCACTGCTATGCAGCAGAACTGGGCTCAGTTGCCGTTCAGCTCCTTCAGTAAAACCCAGTAGACCTTCAAACCCATACTTGGCCATGCAAACATCATCACTGTTGAGGCCCAGTGTTGCGGCTGCCACCTGTCTGGACAGCAAGGAATGGATAGATCACTCAGTCAGTCAGAGAAATTACTACTGAGTGATCCGACGTTTTCTCTCCCTCAGGGATGTGACTGCACTGCCAGCCATTTCCAGCCTCTGACATGGGAGTCTAGGTTTGGGAACAAACTTGAGGTGTTGTCTTTTGCGTTTTCACTAGAATTACATCGTGAGGATCTCTTTGATCAGGAATAGAAGGAAACGTATTGGTACGTGACACAGCTAAATATCTTCAGTTATATATTATGAACACCTTCCTTCCTTTATGCTGCCTTTCCTAGCGAGGGTCACCGCAGCAGCATGAAGAGTAGGAGGACCAGACCTCCCTTTCTTCTGCAACAGGTTTCAGCTACTCCTGGGGGATTCCCAGGCGTTCCCAGGACAGCCAGGAGATATAATGCCTCCTGGGTCAGCCTCAGGGCAGTGGGACATGCCCAGTATAGTTCCAGAGGAAGCCTATTTGGGGGGGCATCCTTATCAGGTGTCCAAATCACCTCAGCTGACTCCTCGGTCCGGAGGAGTAGCAGCTCTACTCCGAGGCTCTCCTGAATAGCCGAGTCCCTCACCCTATTTCAGAAAGTCAGCCCAGCCACCCTGTGGAAAAACCTAATTTCTGCCACTTGTACCCGCGATCTCGTCCTTTCGGTCATTACCCAAAGTTCATGACCATAGGGGAGGATGGGGAGCGAAGGCAAACACCTTTTTATCCTTGCAAATGCAGCCATCTGGTCCAAGACATAGATACTCTCCCCACATTTGCCTTCCACCCCCCACTCAATTCATGAACAAATATATCCTCTTCACAGACATCCACCCCACCCACCGATACACTAAGACCTTGTCTACATTTGTGGCGGCATGTCGGGTACATGTAGCTACAGAGAAAGGCAGACTGCCCCCCCGAGTTCACTGTGGTGTGTAGCTACATGAGACACTGAACGGCTCCGGCAAGCAGAGAGGAAGCAGTAAAAAGGGAGTCTTTCACTGCAGCGGGGAAAGGTTCTGACAGTGGAGAGGCAACACTGCTAACACAGGACTGTTTGGGAGTGTAGGGTATATACCCTAGGGTTCAGGCATGTAGGGTACTGTACTTTACTTGCCTAAGCAGAGCTCACTGTCTGCACTGCTGTTTATACCCCGTGCTAGCTGGGCATGCGGTGTCTGTACTCTATTCACTGCTGTAAGTGTCGACATTTCTTAAACACGCTGTCCACACACACTCTCCATTCACAGATACAACTCACATGCACACGCCTTCCCCCATACACAGATAAACACACACACACACGCTCCCTCTAACTTCTCTCTTCCTCCCCTCCTCACTTACACACCTTCCATGCACACAGATACGCCTCCAATATGCACAGTTGATTTACAGGAAGAAAGCTGGATTGATTTCTTTTGAAATCTTGTCAGTCTGTCAAAGCTGTGGGTTTAGTTTTCAGTTGCCTGTATCTTTCCATGGGACACGAGTGAGATAAGAAGGGAAAACAGTGAGTCAGCTGCACTCAGGTTCGTGACTAGCTCGCTTCCGATTGCTGCTGGTTTTTATATATTCATAGGTTTTAGGGCAAGAAGATAATCTGATCTCCTGAATAACACAGACTATAGAACCTAATTTATTAATTCCGACAGAAAGCCCATCATTTCTGAGTGAGCTAGAGCATACCTTTTATGAAAAGCATTCAGTATGGATTTAACCCAACGTATCCACCACCAACCAATATAAGTTATTCAGAAGGTTATTACACTCACTATTAAAAATATGTGCCTTATTTCTAGTCTGAATTTGTGTATCTACAGCTTCCAGCCATTGGTTCTTGCTGTGACTTTGCTAAACAAAAGAACCCTTTACTATTTGAAATCTTCTGTCCATGTATGTATTTCTAGACTGTGGTGAAATACCCTCTTAACCTTCTGTTGGACAAACTAAATAGACTAAGCTTCTTTAGTCTATAGAAGAACTATCTAAGAACTCTGTAGAACTGACGTATCCTTAGCATTATTTACCACTCTTATCAATTTTTGTGCCCCCAACAAATTTTACTAGCAATATTTTTATATTTTCTTTCAAATCACTGAAAAAGATATTCAGTAGCACTAGACCGAAATAGATCCCTGTGAGATCCCACTAGTAACATGCTCATATTATATTTATCATTTACAATTACTTTTTAACACCTATGATTTACTCAGATTTTAATCCATTTAACATGTGCTACATCGATTTTCTAGGGTACGCTTTTTTAAATTAGAATGTTTGCAGTTGCAAGTCAAATGCTTTACAGAAGACTACATATGTCATCTCAATATTGACCTTTGTCAACCAAACTTGAAATCTCTTTAAGAACAAATTCACATTTGTTTGACAAGACCAGTTTTCCATAAAATTATGCTGATTTGGTATTAATTATGCTACCATACTTTAATTCTTTATGGATTGTGTGCCATATCAGCCTCTTCATGGTTTTACCTATGACCAGTATCTGTCTAACCATCCTGTAGTTACCCGGGTAATCCCGTTTCACTTTTAAAAACATTAGTACAGTATTAGCTTTTTCCCAGTCCTCTGGGACTTCCTCAGTATTCCAAGATTTGTTAAATATCAACATCAATGATTTAGAGCCCCTCGGCCAGTTATTTTAAAACTCTTTGGTGCAAGTTATCTGGTCTTGCAGATTTAAAAATGTTTAACTTTAGCAGCTGTTGCTTACCCTAGTACGTAGTTATGATTGGAACAGAAAATATCTCTTTGCCTCAGGAAAATGTGAATACGTTATCCGTCTTCTTTTCAAATACAGAACATTTGCCATCTGCCGAAATCCACACAACTCTCCCAGCACAGCCCCTAAATACAAATCAACATAATCATCCATACAACAATACAACCTGCATACACAACCATCCCAAACACATATAGCCACTCGCCACAGCACACACTCTTCATTCGCCACCTGCACAAATCAACACAAATCTCCTAACACAGCACCACCCATACACAAATCAACACAACCACTCCCACAGTACAACCAGCACACACATTAACCCTAACTCTGAAACCTAGGATGTCTGTTGAGTCAGTGTGAAGCGATGGAAATAGCTACAAGCATGGTTCAAAGCTCTTCAGAATATCACCAGATTCAATCATCATGGGATTCACAGTCTGTTATCGTCCAATTATGTTCTCAGTTATTTTTTGCTTTTTTATATACACGACTTTACGAATTATACCTGTGCGACAGAACAGGCTTTCAGCTAATAAGTATTATGATTACTATTAGTGATAATGATGATGATTTTACCATCCCTGTCTAGTATGGGACCTATACCATTGATAGGATTTCTTTTGCTCCTGATATGTTTTAAAAATATTTTCTTATTGTCTTTAACCTTACTGGCCATACATTTTTAATTGATGCCTTTAGCTTTCCTTATCAATTTTCTGCATTTCATTACTGATGATTTGTAGTCACCACTATCCACTTCCTTATTTTTTCATATTGTTTATTGTTGCTTTCACCTGTGTTCTTAACCAGGATGGCACTTTTAACTGAAGAAGCCTTCTTTCAAGATGGTAGCACTATGCGGGTTTATGGCATCCAGTAAAGTTCTCTTAAGCAGCTCCCAATTATAATTCATACTGTTTTGTTTAAAATCAGTTTTACTCATGATTGTTTGGCCCTTTAAAGCACCAAATGTATATATAACTGGTCAGGATAATAGTTAATTTGCATATAACAATACAACCAGATCATGATACCTTGCACTTAGGCAACTATTAAATATTAGTGCTGTGATCAATTCATTTTTATCCATCCGAAGGAGATATAATATAGAATAATCCTAAATTGGGTGTAGTTTTTTGTATTAGAAAATTGTCATCTATAATTTTTAGAAAAGGTTTTATTTATGAAGACACGAGACTTCCAGTATATGTCCCCCAGATTTAAATCATCCATGCTAATGCAGTTTTTCTTTCTACACATTATAGTTAGATGTTTAAGGAGCTGCTTATCCTGTTCCCTCATCTCATGGTCTTTCACAAAGCCCCATCAGTAACCCATTTTGTGCGTTATCATTTAGAACATTGATCCATAAGCATTCCAAAACCTGCACTTCTGAACTGTCAATAACTCTAAAGCAGGATAGGGTATCTTTAATGTAAAGTATCACTCTCTACCTCCCTTTCTGACCATTCTGTCCTTCCTGATTTTAACATTCCAGTCATGTGAATCCTCCCATGAGGTTTCAGTAATGCCAATTATATCAAATATCTTCTCAGGCCTTGTCTGTACTAGAAATTTTTGTCAATGCAAGTTACAGCGATGTACAGCGATGTACAGCTGTAATTACAACACTTGTGCCTTTCCAAACCACACTCGTGTCGCCAAAGCGTGTCCACACTTGGTGCTCTAGCATCGATAGTGAGAGTAGTGCACTGTGGGCAGCTATCCTACTGTGCAACTCACCACTTTTTGCTGCTAGGAGTTATGGGAAGGTGGGGAGGATTGCAGTGCATCATGGGTGTGGGCTCAACATTCCATGTTGCAGTGATTTCCAGCCCATCATTCCATGGGTTTCCTACTGTGTTTCGTGGCATATTTCAACGGCCCCAGTTTCCTGAGCGCCCACCACCTCTATCTGAAAGGATGGATCCTGCACTGCTCCCCACTGTTGTTGTCAGTGGTCTAAACACATCGCGGCTGGTCATGCAGTATATCGTGAGCTCCCAACTGGAACTGAAATCCGAGGCACCTGTCCTGCTGTGTGCCATGCAAACAAACAATGCTGGATTACTGTTTGCATTCATGGAGCATCTGCACATGATGCACCGCCACATTTGGGTGTGTGAAACAAGCACTGAGTGGTGGGATCACATCGTTGTGCAGGTCTGGGATGATGAGCAGTGGCTGCAGAACTTTCAAATGCGCAAAGCCACCTTCCTGGAACTCTGTGTGGAGCTCGTCTCCCCGCCCTGCGGCACAAGGACACCAAGATGAGAGCTGCCCTCTCGATGGAGAGTCGTGTGGTGATCGCCGTGTGGACGCTGGAACCTCCAGCCTGCTACTGGTCGGTCGCTAATCAGTTTGGAGTCAGGAAGTCCACCGCTGGAGCTGTGTTATCGCAAGTGTGCAGGGCCATGAGTCGTATTCTCGTACGAAGGACCGTGAGTCTTGGAAATGTGTGTGAAATAGTGGATGGCTTCACAGCGATGGGATTCCCTAACTGTGGTGAGATGATAGATGGCACACATGTCCCAATTTTGGCCCTTGTGACAGAGTACATCAATAGAAAGGGGTACTTCGCTATGGTACTGCAGCGCTTGTAGATCACCGTGGGCATGTCACCGACATCAGCACGGGTTGGTCAGGGAAGGTGCATGATGTGCGCATCTTCAGGAACACTGGCCTGTACAGAAAGCTGCAAGCAGGGTCTTTCTTTCCAGATCAAAAGATTCCAGTGGGGAATGTTGAAATGGGAGACCCAGCCTGCCCCTTACTGCCATGGCTGATGGAGCCTTATATCGGCAACCTGGATAGCAGCAAGGAGCACTTCAGTAACAGGCTGAGCAGATGCCGAATGACCGTTGAATGTGTGTTTGGCAGATTAAAGGCTCGCTGGAGGTGCCTTTATGGCAGGTTAGATCTAAATGAGGAAAATATTCCCATGGTTATAGCCGCCTGCTGTGTGCTCCATAATATTTGTGAAGCTAAGGGTGAAAAGTTTCCCCTTGGGTAGAGCGCAGAGGCGGATCGCCTCGCAGCTGAATATGAACCGCCAGATGTCAGGGCTCTTAGAGGGGCACAACGGGGGGGTGGGGAGGGCATTCGAATCAGGGAGGCCTTGAGAAACTATTTTGACAATGAACACCCATAAGGTGTCTTTGTAAACAGCACTGTGCTATGCTATGACTGCTAGCCAGTTTACACTGTGTCTCAATGTGAGGTGCAACCACCGTGTGCAAGAGACAAATAAAGATTGCTTGTTCTTCAGAGTATGTCTTTAAATAACAATTATTCACAACCCACACAAAAAGCTGTGCTGAAGGGGAGAAAGCAGTGAGGGGCAGTGTGAGCTGTGACAGCTGAGTATAAGTCCAGCTATTGTTCTGGAGGCTGTCTGAAGGGGTGGAGTGAATAGAGTACTGAGACGGGCTGGGAGTTTGGTAGGAATGTGTGGGTGGAGTTTGGAGAGGGCGTGGAAAGCAGTTCTGTATTGGCTGCAGGGGAGGGCGAGCATGCATGAAGTCGGTCTGCAGGATTATGAGTGACTTTTAGTAGCTCTGTTTGCTCCTCTAGGGATTTTATCATGTGCTTGTGACCTGCTATCACTTGCTCCTGGTTTTCCCTCCTCTCCTGCCTATCAGTTTTCTAATTTTCAGACACAGTGTGTCTCCATGATCTTTTTGGGTTTTTTTCCACCTCAGAGGACTGAAGGAGTTCTTGGAACATCTCCACTTTGCTTCGCCATGGTTGTTTTCTTATCAGCTGCAGGCACTTGGCACCTGAGGAGGGGTGGCTGGATTAGGGGGACCATTTATGATATTATTTAACATCAATATGTCAAAATTACAATAACTCATATGAGATATGCCCTGTCAGGTACCGTTAGAAAGGTTATAATTTGCTCAGTATGATGATATTGTTTATGTGCATGTGTCGTATTTACATTGGAAGTTATGGATATGTTTGATGCATCAATATTTCAGCTTGTGCTGTGTTTCTGGGCGACTCCCCAGACAGAATGGCTGCAGCACTAGCTTGATGGCCCATTAAGGGAACTCAAAGGTATAATAAACCCAGGGAAAGAACCCACTGGTTACACCTTATGAGTCACCAGAACTTACTCATGTGACTCTGGACTCCATCTTATTTCTGTAAGTTTCCACAAGCAGCATGGCAAAGGCCAAGGGACATAAAAGGCAGCTGCACCATATCCATTTTTTCTTCTGTCTTCGGTCGTCAGTCTTCACTTATCTCTGGATTAACTCATCTGCAACTGAAGCAGTGAATCAAAGGACTGAGACCCATACAGGTACTGGATGTACACCAGAGGGACTATACAAGCCTGCAAACGCCACAATTCTACTGAAAACCTGATATATATGGACTTTCAAATCCTTTGTATGTATCTGATTGCATTAATCATTTAACATTTCTCTTATAGTTTGTTTCTTTCCTTTTATAATAAACTTTTAGTTTTAGTTACTGAAGGATTGGCTGGCAGCATGGTATTTTGGGTAAGAATCAAACTTAATTGATCTGGTGCTGTGGCTGACCCTTTGGGATCAGGAGAACCTTTTTGGTAAAGATCATAGAGTTTTAAATAACTTCTCTCTTTACTGAATCTAGTAGTGACTGATTGGGAGCCAGGGACTGAAATGCGGTGAAGGGGGCTGTGTAGATTTTTGTTTTAGCATTTTGATTACCAGTGTGGGGAATCAGAAGCACTGTTTGTGGCTGGTTGGGAAATCTGACTTCAGTGTCACCACCAGTGTTGGGAGAATCTGCTCTCCTTTTGCAGCCTGCCCTGTCTTGACATTTTCAGGTGATGTACCCTAGGCATAGATGGGTCACACCTGCCCCGACGTTAATGGCCCATTCCACCAGGGCACAAGCGTCCTCCACAGCTTCCTTGACCGAGATTCCGATTCAGGACATATTTAGAGCAGGCGGCAATGTGGTCATCAATCCACACCTTCGCTGCTCACTACGCTATTATGCAGCAGGCCAGAGATAATGCTGCTTCTGGCAGACCAGGACTTCAATCTGTAGGGCTTTGAGCTCCGACCCCACCTCCTATGGTCTGGCTTAGGAGTCACCTACTTGGAATCGACATGAGCAAGCACTCGAAGAAGAAAAAACAGTTACTAACCTTCCGTAACTGTTGTTCTTCGAGATATGTTACTCATGTCCATTACAAGACCCACCTGCCTACCTCTCTGTCGGGGTCAGCTGGCAGGAAGGAACTGAAGGGTGGAGGATCAGCAGGGCCCTTTATACAGCCCCATGGGGGTGCGACTCCAGGGGGCACTAGAGCCGACCCTATGAGCACCAGTAGGGGAAAACCTTCTGGCGACTGTGCACACGGCACAACTTGAAGAACAGCATTTATAGAAGGTTAGTAACCATTTTTTCCTCTCCTTTATCTCCCTTCTGAGCGCTCTCAAGTTTTCAGTGATCTGTGAATTATCACCTGAAGTCATGTAATTTGTGTCATTTTATATCATAACCAATGGAGCCTTGCCTCTGATTTTCAGAACCCCATCTAGTTTTGCAGGTACGTGGCTTGTCTTGACTTCAGGAAGACAGCACATCATTTTGTTTGTTCTTCAGGGCTTTGGAAAACCTAACATTAAATATATTTAACCTGGCCAAATGACAACCAAAGGAAGACATCATCACTGTCTGCAGGGATTGGAAGGGTGTAAACACCAGGGAGGAAAATAAATTGTTTATGGAAAGCCAAAAAGTGTAACTAGGAACAGTTGGATGGCAATGAGCAAAAAGACATCAGTAAAGAATTTCCATTGGTGAGATTTATCAGACTGTATTAGTAGTCTCCCAAAGGAAATGATGGGAGACTAATGCTTGGGACTTTTAAATTAGACTGGACAAAGGACAGGAGGATATCCTGTGGGGAATGGTCCTACACTAGTCCCAGGGGGATAGTTTAATTAAATAATGGCTGGTCTATACACAAAGATGAACAAAAACAACTAATTCAGCTTTAATTCATCCTTTTTGTTACTTCAGTGGAAAGATGTGTGGACATTCATCTCAGATTTAAGAAATCCTGTTTTGATTGACCTTAAATTGGTTAAAAACAAGCCTCAGTGAAGAGAAAAGGGACCCAGCTGGAGATGGAAAAAAGCACTTTGGGCTACTGCTGTTCCATGCACACATAGGCACCCCACACCACGCACTAGTTCCTCTGTCATGGAGTATGAGGGGGAGACAGAACCTCGCACCAGAGAGCTCTCCAAAAAGATAGGCAACTACCCAAAACAATCCTCTGGGATCTCAGTTCTAAAATAAAAAACAGAGCCATAAAAAAGCTAGGGCCTTTCTGAAGGGTTCCAACAATTAAGGAAAAGTCACCAGAACCCTGTGATGACTGGTATCAAAGGCTCAAACAGAGCGAAAAATGATGGCTGGCTGAGCTTTGTCCATTGCTAGGAGGAGACTGTCTATGCCAACATGATTATCTATCTACTGGGCGGGAGGGGGTTGTGTAAAAGCAAATCTGATTCAGCAAGCCTGCCCCACTGCTGGTTGTGCATCCAGATGCTTGTTGAGAACAGCTCAGCGTATGCCGAGATCTCCCACCCTTTGGTATTTAGAAATAGACTGTCTCTTTCCTTTTTTTTTCTTTCTTAGGTTTGTATGTGTGTGTATTTTCTTCATTTCTGGATGTATAGAAGAAAGATTCTGGGAGGAGTTCTGCTGAGGACAGCACAGTGCCTCCTTTGAAGCATTTGTACAAAATATCTGGGCTGAGGGAGGGGTGCTTTGGGAAGAGAATGGAGTGTGGAGTTATGGCATAGAACCGGAGGAACTTCTGGTTCACTGCATGAAATGGCCAAATGGATCTGTGTCTTGAATGGAAGGAACTGCTATTAGAATTCCCTTAGTCCTCCTCCCACACATCTAATTAAATCATCCATTAACTCTGTGGCTGCTGGGAACCATGCAGAGGCGGAGTGAGAGCCTGTGGGTGCGGGAGGGGGATATATTACTGTGGAAACCATTATAGGAAGTGAAACATACATGAAAGTTTCATGGCTTTGTCCCTTTCCTGCTGGCTTACTGGCTTATGGGGTTAGCCCCGCCAGTGAGAGCACCAGAATCAGCATAATTATAAACAGAGATAGATGAATAAATGGCTAGTCGAAGTAGGAAATGTTTTTTTCTTTTCTTTTTTCCGATGGCTTAAATAAGCACAGCAACGCTGGGTTTTATCACGCTCCTGCTCCTGCATTTTTCCAACCCAATTAGGCCATTACAAGGGCTAAATGAGGCATGGAGCCTCAAAAAGTCACACCGTCGTCCTGGAGATGGAACGCGTGTTGCTGCAGAGTTGGCAGGCAGGTGAGTGGCTGGGGCTCGCTGGAGTGTGACCCCCCAGGTGTTTTTGTGTTCCAGCCTATGTAGAAAGATCACCTTCACAATAAGGGGGAAAAAAGGCAATTTTTACATTTTATTTGAAAAGCCACGCTGTATGGTGGGTAGGTTGCCCTGGTTACTGTCAGGTAATGAGACTGTGTTCTCCTGTGTGGCATGCACTGAAAAAGTACCGGTGGTAGTAGCTGGGAGCACAGTATATTGTACAGATTTGATTGGTCATTGTGCTATGTGCTTTCTGCTGTCATACGTCTGCTCTTCCTGACTGTCTCAGGTCAATTAAGCTGCCTACGACCTTGCTATTCCTGGGCCCCCACAGCCAATCCATCAGCCAGAGTGCCATCCTCCACTTCTCTGTCCACAATCTCGTCTGACTCCAGAGCTGCTGAGTGAGCCGGCAGGAAGGGGTAGAGCTGTGAAAATGCTCACTTATATTTCACTCCCTGTAAGGTTTTCCACACTCGTTTACTCCTTTGCACCCAGAGCCCCGGCACGTTCCCTCTGATCCAGAGAGTTAATAGATGATTCCACTCAGTGTGGGGTGGGCAAAGGGGCAAATGGAATTCTAGTGACGAGATTTGCCATTCAAGAGACATTGGTCATGAGTTGTTGTTATTTTGCCGGCTCATGTATTAATCCAGGGGATTACTCAGTCATTGGACGTAAACCCATGCTCTATTCTCTTTCCAAACCTCTGAGCACTTTTTGTGTTGGTTACAGGAATGCGTTAAAGGAGAATTTCCAGGGCTCCTTCCACAATCTGCGCCTTGTTTATTAAAGCCAGAACTGGAAAAAAATCATACCACACAACAACCAAAGAAACAGAAAAAGACTCTATATTTAAAATATCAAAGGATAGAAGGCTTAGCAAAAAGATCCACTGAGTGCAAATTTGGGATCCCATGCTTTCTTTTGGGTGGGAAGGCCTCTGCCAGAGGGGATGGAGGATCAGGCATGATTTAACACATTAATGTTTTGGTGAATGAGCTGTTACACACTGAAGTCTTACTGTCACATACAGTGTTATGCCTATATGTTTTCACATGTGCTGAAGGTAAATTAGCACATACAGTTTTTATTGCATGTAACGTTTATATGATGAAAAGACTTCAGCACATAAAACCTCCCGTTCAGATTGCTTTAAACAAATGATTTCATGAGCTGAATAGTGCTTAGTCCTCTCTTTTTCCCTCCCTCTGCCTCTAAGCCTGTTTCTGCCACCCGTACTCGCAATACGTAGTACCCTACTCTGGAAGTAGACCAGATGGTACTAATTGCAGAGTAAAATACTGCTCAGCAGGAGAAAGGTGTTGTATTCAGGTCCAGTATGGACTTTGCCAGCTGAAATCAAGCCAAGAGTGATGGGGTTACAATTCCTACCTAGGACTAGAGCTGATACACTGAGAGATTCCTGAGCCTCTTCTGTTGAAAAACACCGCATAGGCTGGCCTGTGGAGCATGAATGCAGACAAAAGGACCTCCAGACTTATTTTCATCCGGAGAAAGGAGTGGGGGATTGTAGCAAGTGGAGAACTGGGAACCTTCAAGAATAAACTTTCATAAGATGAAAAGCAACATTTGCAGGAGTCGATGCAGATCTTTAAAATGCTGCAGGAATCTAATTGATGTGCCTAATTATGGAGAGAGATGTAGCTTGAATATCGTTAAGGCTGCAACCATGACATTCTGAGTCTGATTTGTATAAATTCTCTTTTTTCAGAGGATAAGCCAGTTACTGACTAATGCGGCTAAGAAGGAACGTCTCCTATGGAAGTTATTCCATAATTGTCCACTAAGGTTTTCTTTTCACTTTCCTTTGAAGCATTTGTTATTGGGTACTGTCAGAGACAGAATCCTAGGCTAAAGAGGCTGCTGGTCTGAATAAGTATGTCAGTTCCTATGGTCTTACATAGACTGTGGAGTGGACAACAGGTAAATGTAGGAATTGTGGGAAGAGATAGTCAGCATCAAAGTGTAATTGATGAGAAAACCTTTAACTTCTTTTCCCCATCTTTTAGAGAGGGAATATTAGCCAGGGAAAATGTATTTCACCCAAGAGTAGTTAATAGTGTTGTAGTGGAGGCAAAAGGATGGAGAGTTATGCTGGGGGTTAGGACAACTGGTCCTTTTTGAAATGGTTGTGCTGGCTGAAAGTCATCTGTCTGAGGTATCGTCCCTTTGACATCCTCTGCAAACAAAGGCAGCCTCGCAGGCAGGACAGGGGCATCGATAAAAACAACGCCGCTGTTTTCCTCCCACAGACCCCAGTGCTGGTGCTGAGAGTCTGCGGCCTGCGGTGTGCGGGTCAGACTAGATGATCATGATGGTCCCCTCTGGCCTTAACGTCCATGGATATGTCTACATTGTGATAAAAAGCCCACGGCACCAAGTCTCACAGCGTGGTCAGCTGACTCAGGATCACGGGGGTTGGGCTCTGGGGTTAAAAATATGCAGGGTAGACATTCAGGCTCGAGCTGGAACCCAAACCCTGAGACCGTGCAGTGTAGACTTACCTATGAGTCTATGAGTACGGGCAGCAGGATAGATCTGCGTCCTATTTTAGCCACTCCTTCCCCTTCACTGCCCACTTCTGTTCCCCCCCCCCCAACTGCAATCCCTCCTATCTAACTTTTCTCCACTCCTCTGCCATTGGTGTTAGCCTGGGAGGCTTTCCCCATTCATCGGCTCACCCGGGCTTCTTATCTCCTTCCCAGTAGCCCACCACCTCTAGTGACCCCATTCAAAGGTTCCCTCCCTACAGAACTCATCTTCCCCCCCAAAAGACTCTTCCAAGATCTTTTCCCACCATATACCATTATTTTTGGTAGTAATAGGAGGAGAGAGATTGGATATGGTATCCAGGAGCAGAGGAAGGGGGAGATTTGGAAGAGGGTCCAGGGGAGGAAGAAGGAGAGGGTAGAAGGAACAATTATTACTCAGTTTAGAAAAATAAGAACAAGGGAAAATGGACACAGAAAAATGGACAAAGAGATACATCAGGATACAGAATGTAAAAATAAAGTAATATAGAAAGGAAAGGGAAGGGAGAAGAAGAAAAAAGGACATATCATAAGACCCAAAATGGTTTCTTAATAAACCACGTAGGATTAAATTAAAAAAATTAGAATAACCAGCCCAATGAGAAGGGTTTTTAATAAAAGGAGCAGACTAGAGTGGAGCAGTTAGGGTTGGGGCTAATTTAGGCTCTGATTCGACAAAGTACTAGTGCACATGCTTAGCTTTAAGCATCTGCTTAAGTGTCACTGAAGTCAAATCTCATTAAAGTTAAGTCTATTCTTAACCAGTTTGTTGAATTGGGGCCATGCTGAAATTGGCTCATAAAAGCTACATGTTTGGATCCGACCCTGGGAGTAGCGCTATTTATTTAGTACTGCTTTATGGAGGAGTTTTGCCTCTTCGTATTTTGCCAGGACCAAATTTAATAATCCATTTAACTTCTGTTTTGTGAGATTTGTGGGACACAATTTCAACTAATTTCTGAAGTGGACCCTGACCATATTACAGGTTGGGCAACCAAGTACAGCCAAGTGAAGTGACTTGTCCAAAGCTACATAGCAAGTCAGTGGCAGAGCCAAGAGTACAATGCAGGCGTTAGGTCACAGTCCCCTTCTCTAACCAGTATAGAATATTGCTTCCCATATCATATAATAGATTGCGCTAACCTGCTATCAGCGTTCAGGTAGTATATTTCATAGAAATGCTACATCTCAAGCAGACTGCTTTTTTAGGAGCTCATAAATATTATGGCTTTAAAGAATAAGTTTTATCTAGACCATCCCTGACAGGTGTTTGTCTAACCTGCTCTTAAAAACCTCCAGTGACGGAGAGTCCACAACCTCCCTAGGTAATTTATTCCAGTGTTTAACCCATGCTGCAGCTTAAGCTCATTGCTTCTTGTCCTATTGTCAGAGATTAAAGAGAACAATTTTTTCCCTCCATGTAACAACCTTTTGTGTACTTGAAAACTGTTGTCATGTCCCCCCTCAGTCTTCCCTTCTCCAGACTAAACAAACCCAATTTTTTCAATCTTCCCTCATAGGTCATGTTTTCCAGACTTTTCATCATTTGTGTTGCTCTTCTCTGGACTTTGTCCAATTTGTCCACATCTTTCCTGAAATGTGGCATCCAGAATAGACACAACATTCCAGTTGAGGCTTAATCAGCATGGAGTTGAGCGGAAGAATTACTTCTCATGTCTTGCTTACAACACTCCTGCTGATATATCCCAGAATCATATTTGCTTTTTCTGCAACAGTGTTACATTGCTGACTCATATTTAACTTGTGACCCACTATGACCCCCAGACCCATTTCCATAATACTCCTTCCTAGGCAGTCATTTCCCATTTTATATATGTGCGACTGATCGTTCTGTCCTTAAGTGGAGCACTTTGCATTTGTCCTTATTGAATTTCATCCTATTTACTTCAGACCATTTCTCCTGTTTGTCCAGATCATTTTGAATTTTAATCCGATCCTCCAAAGCACTTGCAACCCCTCCCAGCTTGGTATCATCTGCAAACTTTAGAAGTGTACTCTCTGTGCCATTATCCAAATCATTGATGAAGATATTGAACAGAACCAGACTCAGGACCGATCCCTGCAGCCCACTTGATCTGCCCTTCCAGCTTGACTGTGAACCACTGATCATGGAAATCTTGGGTCATTTGCTCCCACAGCTATTGCTGTAAAATAGGACACTTATCAAAAATCTGATGATTAACCCCTAGCAACGCTGATACCTGTAGTGAATGCCCCCATACTCCACTTCCAATGAATGGCCTTATCCTCACAGCATGGTTCCCGTCACTGTCAGATCTACCAACCACAGTTGCTTACATTAGCCGACTGGAAAATGCGAGATGTATTTTGAATAACAATTGCATAAAATGGTATAATTTGTATATCTTATACACAGCTGCTGTCTGCACTTCAGTCTCTTTTTCTGTCTGTCTCGATCTTTCTCTTATCCCTTCGTGTCCCTCTCCCCTTGCTCATGTAGACAGAAAGGAAATGATTTATGTCCTGAAAATTCTGTAATCCTGGTGGCCAACTTCCTCCTGAGTCATCTTTTTTTAAGAAAGGCTGAGAAAAAGAGATTTAAAAAAAGGAAAAGGCTGCCTGGATCAGGGAACTGATAACAAGTCTCTCAGCCGTTTACTTTTTGCCCACCATTTCATATCTACCCTATGTCAGCAATGCTTGAAAGTTGATACCCTTTGACTGTTCATTGACCTGTTTGAAATGAGCTGGAGTCTCTCCTCTACAGTAGAACCTCAGAGTTATGAACACCTCGGGAATGGAGGTTGTTCGTAACTGAACAAAATGTGATGGTTGTTCTTTTAAAAGTTTACAACTGAACATTAACTTAATACTGCTTTGAAACACTACTAAGCAGAAGAAAAAGGCTGCTTTCCCTTTATTTTTTAGTAGTTTACGTTTAATACAATGCTGTATTTCCTTTTTTTTTTTTTTCCCAGTCTCTGCTGCTGCCTGATAGTGTACTTCCGGTTCCAAATGAGGTGTGTGGTTGACTGGTCAATTCGTAACTCTGGTGTTCATAACTCTGAGGTTCTACTGTATATATAGTGGACAGGTGTCCACATTAAAAAAATCACGCCTAGCACTGTTCCCTCCAAGACGGGAGTGTTGGAGAAACATTTCCCATTGCCTGGGCTGAACCTGTTCAGTAGATAAATGGAGGGTTTCATTCTCTGGGGCTGTGAATCTGGTACCTTTCACCAGTTCTATATTGGCTGAAAAAAAATAGAAAAAAATATAAATATTGTACATTAGACAGTAAGAGCAAGTCAGTTAAATGATTGTGTTAACACCTGTTCCTGGCAAAGCTTCTGTAATATATGTAGGAGAAATAGCATGTTTGAGATGCAGGAATGTATATATAATATGCAGGAATGTAATATATACTCTGAAAGGCACACATGTTGAATGCCTAACTGTTTCACCTCCAGGCAAAAGTCTAAACTAATCAAACTTTGAAACAGGATGCCTCAAAGGGAATACGTATGAACCCAGACAGTGTATTCCAGGTTCTCTTTCATCCTTGACTGTATACCCATTGGGACTATAGATGTAGCCTAGAGTTGCTATCCACTTTAGAAAAAGACTGTCTGGATGCACGGGGTAGAAGGAGCAAGATTGGATTATGCCCTTTCTGGTGTGGATTGTGGTAATGGCAGAAGAAGACAGCAAGGTCAGGGACATGGGCAATCTAAAAATCACAGTTTTTGTGAAAATATTTTATCTCCTGCTTTACAAGTAACACCTGAGGTGGATATAAATGAAACATTTGAGTGAAAAAATGTCCATTTTTATATTTTTCTGTTTGTTTCCTTCATTCCTTTGATGGCATTGTGTGTATAGTCAGTTTTACAATCTCCTCTATGTAATCCGTTTCTCCTTCTGCTTGTGTGGGTCTTTCACACAGCAACAAGGAGAAGAGACATGAAAATAGGAAAATATTATTGTAAAATCACAAATATTGTCAGGGACACTCAGAGACAAATGTAGTACCTGAAACTTCTTTTAACCCTTTGTACAAATTGATTAAATTTCAAGTTAATGGTGTCCTTTTAAAGGGGGAGTTCCTTCGTGGAAGAGGAAAACATGCACTTTTCTGAGGGATGGGGGAGGAGACAACAGAATTTGTAAGCCATGAAATGGGAAAGAGAGAGGCTGAAATTCCGTGCTGCACCTCGTGGAAGTCAAGCGTAGAAGGCACGGCCCAGATGGAAAGAAGGTGGTTTCATGCCACATTTGCATCCTGGAGGTTCTAGGTTGCTCTGGGTTAATGTGATTCAAAGCATAAATTAGGGCAGCCAGGAGATAGTCTAATTTATGGCAGCCTCCTGTGGATTGCCTGTAGGCTGTTCTGCAGTTTGTAACTACATAGAGTCACTTGTAGCTATTCTCTTCTATTGTGTCCTAGTCTTCATCCGTTCTTCTCTGCACTCATCACCATAGAACGTGAGCACAATCCAGTACTGGATTAAGCAGTGTGACTGACGTCTGTCACATGTTGTTTGTTCTCTCGGGGGAGACGTGTGCCCATTGGAATGTTTTGTTTGGTAGGACTGTATAGAGAGAGAGATGCACACACGTAGCTATGTATTTATGTTAGTGAAGGTAAGGTCAAAGTAATGCACTTGCACTTGGAGAAGAAGGTGGTGAGGTTTGTGATGGTCCTTAGTTCTTGGGGGAGTTCATTTCACAGATTCAGATGGCCCCTGAGAAAGCTCAGTCTGTGACACAGATGAGCATTACTTTTACTGTAGCAAGTTCCATTGCACCACAGGAGTGACGTTGTTGGCCATCTCTTAGTCTAGGATGATGACAGAGTGTGCCTGAGGAATCAGACCTCTAATACTTGGGGCTAAATGGGGTAGCTGCATGCAAAGTCTTATGTAGACCAGACGGACCGAGGGGGCACATTTCACAATAATCGAAGACATCTAAGTGTAATCACAGAACGTTCCAAAACATTGACAGTAAATGTGGACTTTGGCATTTACCAGCTGACTGATATTTTTATCGTCAGCGGACAAAGGAGAAACTGGGAAGCAACAAGAGAACAACGCAGACTCTAATGAAAGGCTGATATTGAGAAGATCAGAGAGGGAGATTATATGTCCTGAAAGACTCAGAGACTTGCTAACTTGCTTGGAGAAAGGGTATTTGCGGAAAGTAAGTGTGAAGTGAGCTGGTAACCTCTCCTTTCTAGGTAGTTGACACATTGCGCTTATGGAAATTTACTAGATGGGTTGAGAATTTAGTGCATGTGTTTTTAGAGAGTTGTCTGTTTTTATATATGTATATAAGAGCTAATTGTTGTGGTTAGGAGGAAGGATGTAGAGATATGTTTGTGCAAGATTTAGATACAATAATTTAGAGGGGCTCCCTCAGAAGGGACAGTATTACGAATGTAGGAATATGGAAACCTGCCCTGGGATCAGGGATGCAGAATACAGTGTAGCTGTGTACAGCAGTTCACCACAGAAATTCTCTAGTTTGTTTTTAATAAAAGTTCTATTCTTCTCTCATTCAGGTACACCATGTCTAGCAGAAATAGATTTGATACGCGTAATAACCTGCTTAGCTGGAGTATTTTCTAGTACAACTGTCTCATGGAAGTAAGAATAATAGTCTGGGACAAGTACATAGATTTTTCTTGCCAACGTAAACAAATCTATGCATGTTCAAGGGGGCCAATTTTTCATGTGCCACCAACATGGGCCCTTTTGCTTGATTTGGCCTGTGTATTTTTGGCATATGCAACAAGCCTTGACAGCTTCCTCAATCTCACTGTTCGAGGCCAGTGTAAAATTTCTCTGGCCCATCTTTTAGATTTTTCAATCTATAAATAACCTTCATGTATCAACATATGTTTCTGTAACACCTTGGAGAGCCCCATCCGAAACAAAATCCATCTAGGACTCAGAGCTCCCTTTTAATTTGATAATAGGGGCTGGGAATATGTTGTCCTGGCCACCCTGAGCTAGTAGCCTTAATTACTTTCTGTCGGGTGTCATCCTGAGCAGTAGCTCTGGAAATCACAGTCCTTATTTTGTCTGGGACAGGACGCATTTTTTTTTATCAGATTGAGAAGTACAAAATCTAGGTTTGGACTTTACTCCATTGTGTTTTTGTCAAATGCTCTAGAGAGCGTTTCTGCAACCACCAAATCTCTCCCAGGTTTGTATTCAATTTGCAAATCATACAGTTATAACTGATCAAATAATCTCTGTATTCTTGGGGGAGTGTCTTCCAGACCCCTTCGGTAATGGCGATAATTGTTTTATGGTCAGTTTCAGCTAACACAGGCATCCTATAAAGAAATGAAACTTTTTACAACCATGGTTGAAGGCCAAAGCTTCCTTCTCTATTTGAGCATATTGACACTCAGTTTATGACTGACTTGTAAACCACTGGTCTCCAGTTTTGACCACCTGTTGTAAGAGGACTACACCAATACCCTCCTTAGCGTCGTCCATGGACAACTTAGTTTTGCACTTACTGCCATAGTGACTCAGGATTGGGGCCTCTTTAATAAACTCCTTCAGTTTCTCAAACTTCATTAAGATTTTCATCCCACATCATTGGGCCTCTTTGCACAGTGGTGCTTTCAGATTGCTGGTTTGAGCAGATGGATTAGGCACAGATTTTGCTCCATAGTTCACCATTCCAAGGAATCTTGGTAGCTGTTTCTTATCTGTTGGGACAGGCCGGTTGGTTCTGGCCTCAACCTTACTGTGAATTACTTGTACGCTTTGCTGTGTTAGCTTCTTTCCCTAGTATGTTATTTTTGTTACATGGAGTTTACATATTTGTTTGTTGACTTCAGCCTAGCAGCTCTGGCTCTTTCCAAAGCTGCTCAGAGCCTCTGGGCATGTTTTCCTACCGTTTTTCCCCAGATCAAAATGTCACCTATGTAAACCTTAGTCCCCTGTAGCTCACTGAAAATGTCATATTTTCCAGTGAAACATCTCGGGTGCTGAGCAAAATCCAAATGGCACTCTGTGGAAATAGCGTCTCCCCAAGCGTTATTGAATGTGTACAAGTGTGTGCTCTGATTTTCTGTGGGCACCTGCCAGAACTCTGCTGCCTCATGAAGTGTAGAAAAATATTTGGCATCAGCCACCTCCCCAAAAGTTCTTCTCTTATGGGTCTTTACATAAACAAAAGATTCCATCTTTTTTCCCCACAATGAGCAATGAATATATTTATTTACTCTGTTGCTTCTCCCACTCGCTCCATGATTGAGTACATATGTTGGTCACAATAGAAAAAAAAAAAAAAGACATTATTTTTTGCTTAAGTATAGATCCCCAAAGCCTATCCAGCTCCTCTTTTAGCTCTGCCGAAGGGAGAGGGGAACTTTCCTCAGGGTTCGAATTGTGGGGTAGTTGTGCTCTTGCAGCTGTACTCTGTTGAGAGCTTAGAAGACGTCCTCACAAGCTTCTTCAGTTGTTTTTGAGCCCTACCGCTCCAATGGGTGCACTCTCTTGATGACACCAAGGGCTTGTTATGCTTTTAAACCAATAATAGTTTACTGGTTCTATTACAAATTGTATCTTTTTCAATTTATTTACCAATACATTTAGTTCACATACTCCTTAGTGGGGATACGGTCCCATTGCAAGCCTTGGGTTTTACCAGTTTACCTTCTACTGTGTGTCTCATTTGGTTTCAGGGTAATAGTTTGTTCATCTTATGCCACAAAGTTGTTTATTGCTCCTATGAAGAATTCCTCGGAGCTAGTGGTGCTGTTGCCAACTTCTTTGTCCATGCTGTGCCCTCTCTGCTAGCATGTTCAAGTTCTTTCAAAGTGATATAATTCATTGCAGTTTTTGCATCGTTTTCCATGGGCTGGGCATTGTCTTGGCTTGCATTGTTTGCCATAACATCTCCCTCTGGTATTTTTTATTGTAGTATTTTGGATTGTCTGTCATGTCCACAGTGGCAGAGCCCACAGTGACAGAGCACTTTCCCGACTTCAGTCTGGAGTGGGTCACTTCCGTTGCGTAGCAAATTCTGATTGCTTTGTCAAGGGTTAATTTGGGGTTTCCCATCAGTCTCTCTATGAGATTTTTTTGTCCTAGATCCCAGTCACAATCTGTCTCTTATCAGGGACACAGTTAGTCCCCCAAAACTTGGATATTGGCTCTTCAAGCCTTAGATCGCTAAAGCCCTTTCATTTTTGCACTCTCTGTTTAAAAACGTCTCAGATGTTTCATGTTTCTGTGGAGTGCAGTATTCCTCAAGTTTCTGTATCACAGTTTAATAGTTAGCGTCCTCTACCTGAGATAACTGAAAACTATTAAATACATTAAGTACTATTGTCAGAAATCAGGTGATCTGTTGACTGTCTTCCCCTGTTGCTGGCACCCATTGCTTGCAGATAGAGAGTGAAGGGCTGTTTAAGCCTTCTCCAATTGCCTTTCACATTTCGAGAGAGTTTCAGCTCTTATGCAGCTTTTAACTGCTCTGTTCTTCCGCTCAAGATATTTTCTGAGTTGGTTTTACTCCTGGTCCCGTGTGGTGCTCAGGGACAACTCAGAGCCAAGGAGCCTGACAAAGATCTGCTGCTCTCTGAGTTCCAACTCACCAGCACTGCAGAACAGGAGCCTCTGCATAATGTAAAAGTGATTCCAAGTGGCTCTTCCCAGAGCCTCTTAAAGGTACAGTTCTCCCAGCTTTCATTCATACGGACTAATAGTCACCTGTTGCCCAGGGAATATACTGTGTCTGAGTATGTGGCTACCAGCTTGCTTCCTAGTAAATAGCTCATGGGTGAGGAAAAGGTGGAGTGCATAGAAGGGATCTTTCAGCACTAGGTACTTGAATCTATTTTCCACCACGTCTTCCATAGTCCCCTGCCTGCATTCAAACCTCCATGTGGCGTGATTAACTTCAGTCACCACTTTAGGGTGCAGACACATCAAACGCCTGTCACACTCCGTCATCATGGATATTGAATCAGACTTTGAATAGTTTCACTTGGAGACCCCAGGCAAAGAGAGAGAGGGACCGAGAAAGACCGTCACCACATCACTTGTCTGCCTTCCGTACAGTGCCTGGAATAACAAACTGTGCCAAATTGATTCAGTGCACCGTACGTTCATGCTGCAGCTCCCACCTGTTCCCTTTGTCTGCAGAACTAATGCATTTCTTCCCTGGCTTTCTCTTCACATTTCAAAGCTAGCACATGAGTGGGTAGGTGAGGCCCCATTACAGTAGATTTATTGTTTATGTTTATTGCATGTGACTCACAGTTCCCCAGATCGTTCACTGTATATACAAGGGATAAAACGGAGTATACAAGAATCATAGAAATATAGGGCTGGACGGGACCTTGAGAAGTTATCAAATCTAATGCCCTGCACTGAAACAGGACCAAGTAAACCTAGACCATTCCTGTCCAACCTCTTTTTAAAAACTTCCAGTGAGGATTCCACAGTCTCCCTTGGAAGCATATTCCAGAGCTTAACTGCCCTTATACAGTGGTTAGAATGTTTTTCCTAGTATCTAATCTAAATATCCCTTGCTGCAGATTAAGACCATTATTTCTTGTCCTACCTTCAGTGGACATGGAGAACAATCAGTCACCATTCTCTTTATTACAGCACGTAACATCCCGGCCCTTCCAATCCCCATATCTTTGTGCAAAAGGTAGCAGCAGGCAGGCCAGGCCCATAAGCATTGGGACATTGGCTACGTCTACACTAAGAGCTGGGGTTGTGATTCACAGTTCACGTACACATATGTGTGCTAGCGCACTGGAAGCAAGCGTGAGCATAGTAGCGTAGCTGCTGTAGCGGTGGCGGTGGCAGCGGCGGCATGGCTAACCCTGTGGGAAGGTACTCGGCACAGCTAAGCCATACTGTCACTCTCCATGCTACTGTGGCTACATGGTTATTTATACTCACACTAGCTTGTACACGAGCTAGGCATTACACCCCTAGTTCGTAGTGTAGATGTAGTCCTAGAGACCTGTGTCCAGTGGTCTGACTGATGCCATCTACAGAGGTAATACCCCCTTGCTACTTCTGTTTGATTTTCCCTGCTTATATATCCAAAGATCACATTTTTTCTCTTAATCACTGCAGCACACTGGGCATTTATGTTCAGTTGATTGTGCACCAAAATCCCTACGGTCTTTCCTGAGCCACTACCTACTAAAATACTGAGTGTGACCTGCATTCTTTGTTCCTAGATGTATAACCTTGCATTTGTCTGTATTGAAATGATGTTTTAGAAAACCTAGATCACCATGTGATTCAGATAGCTTTTCAGAACGGACACGTCACTGTTTACCTCGCCACCAGTTTCTGTGTCATTTGCAAACTCGAGCAGCAATAACTTCATATTTTACTATATAATTGATAAAGATAATGAATAGCATTGACCCAGGTCAGTGAGGGATCCCGTTGGTCTCAATCACACTGGAGGTTGATTCCCCTTTTACAATTATTTATTTAATTATATCAGTTATTCAGTTTTTAATCAATTTAATGTGCGGCATTGATTTTGTACAGAGCTAATTTTTAATTAGAATGTCATCTGATACCAAGTCAAATGCCTTATCGAAATCTAAGTATATTATGTTAACTTTGTCAGCTAAATTTGTAATCCCATCAGATAACTTTCACATTTGTGAGACAAGACCTAATTTCCATAAAACAACATGGATTGGCATTAATTTTGGTACTATCCTTTTATTCTTTACTGATTGCAACTGAATCAGCTAATTGGCCTGCAGTTCTCCATGTCATGCTGTTAACCATTTTTAAATATTAGAACAATATTAGCTTTTTCCCCCATACCTCTGGAACTTCCCCAGCATTCTAAGATTTGTTCGCTATCAATATCAGTGGCCCTGGGGACTCCGCAGCAAATTATTTTAAAACAGTTTGGTGCAAGTTCCTGGTTCTCAGATTTTAAAGTGTTTAGCTTTAGTGGTTGCTGTTTAAAATCTTGCCTAGTTACTGTTTGATTATGAAATATTTTCTATTCTATGTAAGATGTAAAAACATCAACTAGCTTCTTCCAAGCAGAGAACAGAAAATATTTATTGAACTTTTCTGCATCATTATTAAAAATTTTAGATCCTTTCTAGTAACAGAGCTGTACCACATTTCTTTCATTCTTCCCTCTGTGCCCTCCGCTGATTCTGTGTCTGTTCCCACACGACCCTCTTCAGCTCCCTCTTCCGCTGCCCTCCATCTTCCCCTCTCCCGGAAACCTCTTCAGTTCCCTCCACGGGAGTTCAGGCAAAATGGCTGACATTCTATTTCTGTTTCTTGGGGAATCCAAAATCCAAAAACTCTGGGTTTACAAAACAGAAAAAATACTTTGATAAAAAAAATTCTCAGAAAAAAACCTGGAAAATGAAAAATATTTGAATTGAAAACATTAAGGATATTTTTGAATTTCTTCACAAAAATATCTTAACCAGCTCTGTGTGTTAGGCAAACATGTAGGAAGACAAGATCTCTGCTTTGAAGAGCTTGCAGTATAAATATTTGCTTTCTGTTACTGTATAAAGTTTAGAGTGTAACAAATATTTGCTAATGAACGGAAGTAGAAATAGATACAGAGCCGTCTGCTCAATTCAGCCACTTGGTAATCTGATCTTTTAATTCGTGTGTTGAAATCACAGGAACCAAATTATTTGTACTAATAGCACAATTTCCACCCTATTCTTGGATAAGTTTTGATTACTTCAGGCATGCATTAGTGGATAATTCAACCGCTGGCTGTAAACAGTTACCATTAATAAGGAAGAGGCCAACGTTCTTAATGAAATTAAGGAAAATAGAGCCCAGGGAAGATCTGTGATAACAAAAGATGATGGAGGGTGGAAGGGCTGTTTAGTTCAGTGTGCTGGTGAGAAGCAACCGAGCTTTACATCTGCACATCAATGTTTTCAAAGCCTCTCTATATCGATGACTGAAAATATTTGATAACGGTTGTGGATTGTATACAATGAGTTGGGGCATCTCAAGGCCACGTTTACACAGGCATTTAGGCACCTAAAGATTCAGATAGGTGCCTGGTGAGACTTTCAATAGTGCCTGAGAAGTGAATGGGAGTTAGATGCCTGCCCTGCTTAGGTGCTGCTGTAAATTCCACTAGGCATCTGTCTGCAGCTGTATGCACCTAAATACCTTTGTAAATCTGTCCTTCAGTCTGTTTCCTCAGGGCAAAGTGTTCTATTTGCATAATCCACCTCATTTAGATACATACCAGTTCAGGCAAGTGCCATGTCTAGTCCAGTGTCTAATAGTGGCCAGTTCCTGATTATTCAGAGGAATATTCAAGAAACCCCTTTGTGGATATCAGCACTTGGCTTATGCCGCAAAATTTATATTTTAATCCTATCTAATGTCATTCTGTTCTCATTACCCATATTTAAATCAAATGCTTTTAAAAATCTTGTTATGCTCTTGGTCTGAGTTATAGCTTGTGGCAATGAGTTCCCCAGGCATTATTTTTAAAAAGGCAGAAAAAGGGTTGCAGCCTGGTGCATTGAAGATCAGCGCGGGACACAGTGTCCCTCTTCACACAATACCGGCAGGTGTCAGTAGAATTTGTGACGTGCATCAGCAATGTGCCCATGCTCATGGCTCCATGAAGGAGCCACTAACTCACATCACTGGCATGCCGTAGAACAAGACTGAATATATATTCTCCCACTGGGGATTCTTGGCTTCAGATGGAGGTAGCAGATCTTGCCACTTGGTGTCTGGGCAGGACACGAGAGTGAGAGAGTGAATGGTATGGAGCATGAGCACGTACAGATGTTCCCTGGGCAAAATGACTGGCTAGCATGCATCCTGCTCAGGTGGAGAATGGGGGATATCTGGAAGGCTTACAAGACAGGGTTGTGCAGAAGAGGAAGCCCTTACTTTCAGTGACCACAGAAGACCTTCAAACACAGACCAGGCCTTGCTAGGAATAATCCAGGACTTTCTTCCGGAGCAATGTTTTGACCTCCAAGGAAGTTACGAAACGCAGTCAGGGAAGTTGCAAAGCGGTGAACATTTCATTACAGTTTAAAGCAAAGAAAATCTTGGTCTGTTCAAGTATTGCCTGTCAACTTTTCAGAACACACACACCAATTCTATAAACTTATTGTTATAATTGATGCATGTTTTTATTAATATTTTTATAGTAAATGTAAGGGATTGTGAAGATGTTTGACTTTGAATAAGGAACCGTCAACCTGCAAAGACTGAGAAATACTGCTCTAGAGATGAGCCTGAGTATTCATTTTTGCCGTCTCTTCTGAATCCTGGGTTGCAAGGATGATATCATCAGCATACACAGACAGCATCATCTATCTCTCTGAAGACTAACCTTCTCAGCCTTTGATAGAGGAGACAGAGGAAGGGCTTGATGGCACTGGAGTAGTTGGTTGGACAGAGGGCATTCCTGATGAATCTAGGATCAAAGATGACAGGTTCGATCAGGGCCTGGTTGAGCTTAAACAAACATCTGCAGAGCTGTACCCCATGTAGAGAAACCCTGCAAAGCGGGGTCCAAAGCCAGACACAAGCAGCATTCCCAAGAGATAAACATGATCCATCCAGTAAGACACCTTCTCCTAGCCAAGGGCCACACAGGAGAGGGAAAGACCATTCCTAGTTGCAGGCTGGAGAAGGTCTGAGACCAGCTGGAATAAATTGTCAAATATAGTCCAGTCTGGGACAGAGTAGGTCTAGTTGAGGTGAGTCACTACCATCATCATCAGACTACTGCTGCAGCAAAATTGCTCTCCTTATGACTTCAAAGTCCATGCATAGGGAACAGTGCCAGTAACTCAGGGACACACAAGTTCTTTCTTAAGCAGCAGTGCAAGCACAATCTTCGTGCACAAAAGGGGCAGTATTCGGCTCCCCAGTGACTAGGTCCACACAGTGAGAAAGTCTGGACTGAGGATGTCCCAGAACACAGACTCATAAAAATGTAGCACTGGCAGGGACCTCAAGAGGTCATCTAGTCCATCCCCCTGCATTGAAGCAGGACCTAATATACCTAGACCATCCCTGACAGGTGTTTGTCCAACTGTTCTTGAAAACCTATGACAGGGATTCTACAACCCCTCTTGCAAGGCTATTCCAGAGCTTAATTATCCTTACAGTTAGAAAGATTTTCCTCATATCTAATTTCAATCTCCGTTGCTGCAGATCAAGCTGATTACTTCTTATCCTCCCTTCAGTGAACATGGAGAACAATTGATCACCCACCTCTTTATAACATAATTGAAGATAGTAATTGGGTCCCCACTCCGTCTTCTTGTCTTAAGACTAAACATGCCCAGTTTTTTTATCTTCTCCTCATCGGTCATGTTTTCTAAACCCAATATCATTTTTGTTGCTCTTCTTTGGACTCTCTCCAGTTTTTCCACACGTTCCCTAAAATGTGACATCCAAAACTGGACCCAGTGTTCCAGCTGAGGCTTCACTAGTGCTGATTAGAGTGGGACAGCTACCTCCCGTATTTTACTTATGACACTTTTGTTAATACACCCCCGAAAGATTTTTGCCTTTTTCACAGCTGCATCACAGTGCTGGCTCGTATTTAATTTGTTCTGTGTTTCACACATTACTTTTCCAACAGATTTCTGAGTAGTTAAAATCCCCCATTACCATCGGGTCTTTGTGTTTTGGATGTTTCTGTTATGTGTTCTAGAAATGCCTCATCTACCTCCTCTTCCTAATTTGGTGATCTAGTAGACCCCCTCCCATGATGTTGCCCCTGATTTGCTACACCTCTTCCCTTTTTTCCTGCCTGTCCTTTCTGAAAAAGCAATACCCCTCTGTACTCCAGACATGAGATTTTATCCTGCTCAGTATCCGTGATGCCAATTAAGTCAGAATTTAGCTTGTGTAATACTACTTCTTCTTTTATTCCCCGTACTTCTTGCATTTGTGTATAGATATCTAAAAAGCTAAGCAGATTCCCCCACTGTTTTCCTTCTTGTGGTGCCTATGTCCCTACTGTAATTTTCCATTCCACCTCCCCCCCCCCAACATCTAGCCCTCTAAATCGGTCACCTTTTTTTAATACCAGCCTGTGGGCACATGTCACCTGCTCCCTTTGAACCTAATTCAATGTCTTCCTCACTAGGTTAGCGAGTCAGTGTCTGAAGATGCTTTCCCCCTCTTGGTCAGGTGAACCCCATCTCTTTCTAGCTGTTCTCCTTCTCAAAGCAGAATCCCATGATCAAGGAAGCTAAAGCCCGCCCATTGACCACATCCTGCACAGCCGAGCATTCATCTCCCGGATGTATGTGTCCCTTTCTCAGCCCATATGACTCAATGGTCAGCTTCTAGATTCCTAGGGATTTGCTGTTGCACATTAGATGGATGGTTTCTGAGAATTAGGCTAGAGTCAGAAGAAGCTCTAGCCACCCCCACTTGCCTGTACTGACCACTTTACCATTAGGAGTTCATCTCCCAGGACCCCACTAAAAGAGTGGTGTGAAATTTTTTAAAATGAAATGTTTTGATTTTCAATTTGAAATGATTGTTTGTTTTGAATTTTACTTCAAATTTTTTATTTAAAATAAAAAGGTAAAAATAACCTTGAAAATGAAATGAAACATTTCAACAAAAAGTCAAAAGTCTGACATTTCCTATGAATTGAAAATTTTGAAAAATTTAATTTCAGAATTAGTGAATTGTTTTATAAAACTAATTCAATTTTGACTAGATTGAAATGCTTTGTTTCAGTTTTAATATAACAGTTGAAACAATAAAGTTGAAATGAAGCATTTTGACTTTGTTGAAACAATGTTTTGATCATCTTTCATTGAAAATGTTGAAAAACCACTACATTCCTACAAAACCTTTTGATTTTGTTGAATCAGAATGTTCTGTTGGAAAATTTTTGACCAGCTCTAACAAACAATGACCCAGGCAGTCCAGAAAATCAAATGCCTGCTGATAGAAAAGCATCTGCTCCAAGTCCCATATCAGGGTATAGATGTAAAGACGGTTTAGTACCAGCCTTTCCTCTCAGAGGTACAGCAGGTGTGACTTCAGCACCTTCGAACCTAGGAGCTGGGAGAACAGCATGGCAACCTGACCATAAACCTTGGTGAGGTGGCTAAAGGAAAACCTCTCTCCCCACTCCAACCATCAGCTACTTTAAGAAACAAGAATTGCATGACTTTCCCATCAGGGAGAGAGTTGTGTCCTGGCCATTGTGGTGAGAAATGGGAAGAAAATACTAAGGAAAAAGACAAAAGGGAGAAAACCCATAGCCAGTAATCCCTATCAGGAGGTGGGATCCAGCATGATTGCCTGTGATATTAGGCCTGGCTTGTAGATCCTGTGCAGAGACATGGAAGACTCAAACCAAGTACTACATGAAAATAAAGACAAATGAAGGACCACCTGGCTGCATTGGGTGAGTGGGTGAGAAACAAAAGTGCAGGGGGGGACAAGAGGTTGCGTGTGTGGCTGTATGTGTATGTGTGTATGTGCGCCTCTGTGTATATGTGCGTAACAAAAGAGTTTCTCCCCTCAAGTCTCTGTGTACACAGCTACAAACCTGGCGCCAATGAGCTCAACTCTTAGCTCCTCCACTGTCTGTCGTTATTTCCTGAGTGAGTCAATTTATTGAGAATGCATGAGATACATCCAGATGACACGATATGCATGGCATTTACAAAGTCATAGATTCTAAAGCCAGGTGGAAGCACTCTGATCATCTAGTCTGACTTCCTGAATAACACAAGCCACAGAGCTTCCTAGAATTCATCCCCATTTGAACTGGATCCCATTTCTTAGAAAAACATCTAATCTAGATTTAAAAATGTTCAGTTATGGAGAATCCACCACAACTCGTGGTAAATTGCTCCAGTGGTTGATTACCCTCACTGTTAAAAATGTGCACCTTGTTTCTAGTCTGAATGTACATACTTGCAGACTATGATTAAGTCACTTCTTAGCTTAGCAGGTCTGTTAATATGTTAGAGAAGGAAATCTATTGAGCACAGATGAGAGACAATATTTATCTTCCCAACAGGATGCAAATCTCAAAGCGGTATTACTAGATAAGCCAGGAATGGTCTGATCAATGAACCTCGGAAGATTCAGAGGTTCAGTTTAGAGAAGTATTTTGATTCCACATGCTTTTCCTAGCCATATTGGGTGGGAAGGCTTGTGAGAAAAGTTCTTCTTGTTAGGATCTTTCTGTTGAAGGAAAGGAACGTGGCCCAAGCAAGAAGGTGGTGACGACTCTGTGAAAATGGGGTGGAAAATCCTAACCAAACAGCTGACCATATTTCTGAGTATCAACATTTTGTTTTCTGTTTTGGGCCAAGGAAAGGTGTACGTTGGTTCTCACTTTACCTAAACAGGTTTTCCCTTTCTCTATTTGCTTTCTGTCTTCTCTCTTATCCCAAAGGAGATACAATCTTTCACCCCTGTCCCAAATAACAACCATGTGAACTGTTTATATAGGGCTGACTCTCGGTTTTGGAGGGCTCATTGTGAAGTAAGACACAAGCATTTTCAGGCAGACTTCTGTAACCCACTTAGCACATTTGGGGGTGGGAGAATTTGGCAGCCAAGAGGGTCCAGGGCACTTGTTATTAAGGGGTTGAGGATGGGTCATGTACATTTCATAAACTAGAAGTGGGGTAGCAAGTGTCTCAGCAAGAAGAAAAGGGGTGGGGCTCCAAGGTTCATCTTTCAAATTGGGGTTAGTTGTTACTGGCTGTTGGGTAGAGGAGGGACTGGATGTGTCCTGGGAAGGGGATCCGACAAAGCAGGGCCACCCTTGAAGGCATGGGACCCTGTACAATTTTGCATGTGATACATGCCTACCTAGGACTGGTGCTGCTATGCATGCAGAATTTCCACTGATGTTTCATTATGCTGCATGTCACAAACCTATTATGTATTGTTGCAACTTTGTAGTCTGGAGGTACAGGGGTGTAACACCGTCATGAGTTTGGGACTTTTCAGTAGCCCAAGGAGTAGGATAAGCCCTTGAAAACCAGGCCTATATCATACTATGTTAGTATGAGTGATGACCCTTGCTGTCCTGTGAAAATTAAGATAAAGTAGGCATAAAGCAGCGAGCAGTGGGGTATGTGGATAAAAGGCACTGCACAAAAGTGCAAAGAATAATTCTTTGTTTGTTTAGTTGGGGTCACTTTTTATGTCTCATTCTTTTTCAGAAGGTCTCAGAGATGGGCTCCACATAACACTTCGGTTCTGAAGAACCAAGGACTGTAGAATCAGCAGTGTACAATGGAGAAGACAGCAGGAGAAATACCAGCCCTGAGGTTACCATCTTGTGGCTTATTATACTGCAGACATGCACTCCGAACCCACAGCGTGCTGCCGTAGGGAGAGGAAACGTTTGTCAGACATTACTAGACCCACTTGTTTTCTTGCATCTTTTTTAATTTTGCATCCTGTAATCCACTTATGAAAAAAGGAATGATGACTTTTTATAGTTGCTGTTTGATTCTCTTGGCATTTACCTGGAACACCTCTGCCTACGGACCAAACCAAAGGGCACAGAAGAAGGGAGACATTATTCTTGGGGGACTGTTCCCCATTCATTTTGGAGTGGCTGCCAAGGACCAGGATCTAAAATCTAGGCCAGAATCAGTGGAGTGTATAAGGTAAGCCAAAAAGAAGGCTTGTAAAAATCCATAATGCAGCAGCCTTTACCTTGGTGAATTATAAGTGAAGTATCTTACCACTTCAATAGTATAGCTGCAGCTAACTAACAAACACAACATATCTTTACTGTGCATAGTGTCTTTAATACAATTTGTAACCCAAATGCTTTACAGAGTTAAGTATTTGTCTTTTGCTTTTTATGACAAGAACTCGAGCTCCGATTTTGCATTCCATCTGTTTTCTTTGCTTTTTGCTTCTGATCTGGGGGCACCACCTGAAGACACTAGATTTGCTCCCCACAGAACTAAGTAATACAAGACCATGAAAATGTGTGGTGCAAAGACAATAATTGATGAATAAGCTAAAGTAAATGTTAAGAATTATTTGCTGGCTTAAAGTGAAAAAGATCAATACAAAGTATAGTTACGAAAGCTGCCAAATACACAAATCTATTCAGGCAATGAATAATGGATGTTTGAATGTTTAAATATATATACTTCACTTAGAGTTGCAGCAAATGCAATGGAAGCAGTCAATAAAATGTATAAGATTGTCTGACTGTCGTCATGTGCATCAAAAAAAGGTTCTGAATTAATGAAATATTATATTTTCATTGTGTCTTTCATCCTCCCTTCTAAAGCTCTTCACTAACTGTGAGCTACATTTTTAAATGTATTTAGGTGCCTAAAGATGCAGCTAGGTGGGAATTAGATGCCTAGGTGCCTAATGGAATTTTCAAAAGTGCCTATCTTCCTCCTTAGGCACCTAAATACTTTTAAAAATGGTGGCCCAACAGTCCCAAACCTGAATTACGTCATCAGGCCTTTCCCCAACCAAAACTCAGTTATTTTAGTAAAAACAAGAAGAGTCCTGTAGCACTTTAAAGACTAACAAATGTAATTTCTGCAGGCGTAAGCTTTCGTGGGTTGTAACCCACTTCGTCAGATGTCGACATCCGATGAAGTGGGTAGCAGCCCACGAAAGCTTATGCCTGCAGAAATTAAATGTGTTAGTCTTTAAAGTGCTACAGAACTCTCGTTGTTTTTGCTGTATACAGACTAACACGGCGACCCCTCTGGAACTTTTCAATTATTTTAGTGTAAGTACTGCCTGTAGACTGGTCAAAGTCTTTGGCACTGAGCCCTATGTGTATGTATGCAAATTGCTTCTTCTACTACTCAAGTTCTGGGATGAGATGTGGTGGATGTGGAACCTTGCACAACAACACTACATAGCAATTTAGGACTGGACATGATGACAAAAATTGAATTCAATTTAAACTTCATGAAGGCAAAATGTAAGTATGCAATTTGTTATTTGGTCATGACAATGTGGGAGGCACTTGTCCTCCTGAGCAATACAGTGGCATGGGACCTTTAATAACAACAAGTGGTCAGGGCCTCTGTTTTATATCTTAGAATCACAGGGTTAAAAGGAACCGCAAGGGTCATCTAGTTTAACCCCCTGCCAAGACGCAGGATTTGTTGTGTCTGAACCATCCAAGACAGATGGCTATCCAACCACCTTTTGAAAACCTCTAGTGAAGAAGTTTCAATGACCACCTGAGGCAGTCTATTCCATTGTCCTACTGTTCTTACAGTTGGGAAGTTTTTCCTGAGATTTAATCTAAATCTGCTGTTCTTTGGTTTGAACTCATTGCCTCTGTGACAAGAGAGAACAACTTTTCTCCACCTTTTTTTATGGCAACCTTTCAAGTATCTGAAGATTGCTATCAGATCCCCCCTTAATCTCCTCTTTTCCAAATTAAATATACCCAATTCCTTCAGCCTTTACTCACATGGCTTGCATTCCATCCCTTTGATCACTGGTACTCACCTCTGGATCCTTTCCAGTTTCTCTACATCCTTTCCATACATTGGTGACCAACATGGGACACAGTACTCCAGCTGAGTCTAACCAGCGCCGAGTAGAGCAGCACTATCACCTCCTGTGACTTGCATGCTATTCGTCTGTTAATGTTTTATGCAAATATGTGGATATGTTGATAAATGCCAAGTAATGCATATTGGAAAATATAATCCCCACGGTACATGCAAAACCATGGGGTCTCTAAGAACGAGATCTTGGAGTCATTGTGGATAATTCTCTGAAAAGATCCACTCAGTGTGCAGTGGCAAAAAAGCTACCAGAATGTTAGGAACCATTAGGAAGGGGATAGATAATAAGACAGGAAATATCATAATACCATTATATAAATCCAGGGTACACCTACAACTTGAATACTGCATGCAATTCCAGTTGCCCATCTTAAAAAAAGATATATTAGAAATGGAAAAGGTACAGAGAAGGGCAACAAAAATGATTTAGAGGTAAATAACAGCTTCCACATGAGGAGAGATTTAAAAGATTGGGACTGTTCAGCTTGGAGAGGAGACGACTAAGGGGGAATATGATTGGGGTCTATAAAATCATGAATGGTGTGGAGAAAGTGAATAAGGATGCGTTATTTATCCCTTCATATAACACAAGAAACGGGTCACTCAGCAGGTTTAAAACACAGAGAAGGAAGTACTTCACACAACGCACAGTCAACCTGTGGAATTCATTGCCAAGGAATGCTGTGAAGGTCAAAAGTGTAACTGGGTTAAAAAAATAATTAGAAAAGTTCATGGAGGATAGGTCCATCAATGGCTATTAGCCAAGATGGTCTGGGATGCAACCCAATGCTGTGTGTGTCCCTAACCCTCTGACTGCGAGATGCTGGAACTGGATAACAGGGAATGGATCACTTGATAATTGCCCTGTTCTGTTCATTCTCTTTGAAGCATTTGGCACTGGCCTCTGTCGGAAGACAGGATACTGGGCTAGATGGACCATTGGTCTGACCCAGTATAGTTGTTCTTATGTTCTTGTATTTTAGCCTACAGGTCACTTGAAAATTGCTTGCTGCCAGTGTTGCTTTGAGTGTGGTCAATATTCATAATCTGAAGAGTTTTGACTATCAGGGCCCAGATCTTGCACTATGGTGAGGAGTGCTCAGTGTTGCTCAGGATGTGAACATACAAAAGTGTCTCTGAACATTTGCAATCTCCAATCCTAGCATCATCCAGGGTGGTACCTGCTGTAGTTGATACTGGTTGCCAGTTGTCCCAAGAGGTTATTACAATAGAGGGGATCACCAGAGCATGCCACTTGAGGAATCATCCCGTGTGGGAGAATTTTGCAGTGGTTGGCTACCCAGGCATTACGGCTATTTTGTCTGAACACCTCAAAGAATCAGATAAAAGCGTGAGCTGGCAATACTGAACTGTTTAGTAGAAATCTAGAGGAGCATCGATGGTGGACAGGAGGAATAAGGTTGCAGAGATAGCACTTCCCTGTTCTGTGTTCCTCAGCTGGAATCTGTAGGAGCCAAATTCCCTTCTTTTGCCAGAGCAGAGGGGATGATATGACCCTTTTTAAGAGGACTGGGTACAACTGCCTCCTTTTTATCAAATGCATGTCTCAAACCATGTGGGAAAACCGAGCCCAGTCTTTATAAGCATTTGGTCAACTTCTCTAAATGGGTATGTCCAACTGGTCCCTTTCTCATTTTTTCTCATTAGACTGTAAAGTCACCATGTTTATTCTGTGAGCGAATCTTAGCAATGAGAGAAAAGACCTCTGAGTTCCATCCAGTCCATTCCTAAGGCTCCGTTGCTCCTTTATGGTCTATTCTGTAGCAAGATATTAAATGTCCTAAACAATGGGGCATCCACCTCTTCCATTTGCAGACTATTCTAGCTGAACAGCCGTGTTAGGACATTTTTCCTGATATTCAGCCTGGACCAGTTTCATCCCTTTACTCCTAGTCATATCTTCTCAGAACACCCAAAACAATTCTCCATTCACTCTTTGGTGTTTACACCCTTCAAATACTTGTAGAATTGCCTCTTGTCAATCTTTCTCTAGCTGTCCCATGCCTCTGCATATTCATTGACATACATTTAATTTATGTATCTTACATACTATTGTCTGGAAAATTTCTCATACTGAATTTAACAGTGAAAAGAAAAAAGAATAAGAATTTTCCTGGTGTCATTGGTAAAATACTTCTCCCCACCTTGATTTTACCAGCTTGAGGGCTGAGTGCTAAAACCTACGGGAAAATCTTGCCCATGATTTCATCCTCATTGGAAATGTAAGATGTGGATATTTCAAACCACAGGAACTGCATATTTGCAGCTTGTGTTTCAGAAATACCTCTTACATATAATTCATTGTTTTAGTAATGCAAGTGTTGGAGTGATGTAAAATTCATCTCCTATTTGTATATTTGCCTGCAAATATACTTAGACTGTTTTCCATCGCGTTTCTGATGTATACGTTTTGTGCAGAATGGAAACAAAGACTGAATACATCACAAAATGAATCATTCTCTAGTGGTCTTGTTCATATCCTAATTTCTCTGTCCTTTTTAGATCTCAGAAACATTACTTGTTATTATTATTTTAATTACCGTAGCACCTAGGAGCCCCAGTCCTGGACTCCACATATCACAATGTTGTGATCTTTGCAGTGACAATGAGTCTTCACAGCATTGTCTTTTGGTGACAATATGCAATCATATCGCCAGAACGCAGTACAACCTTGCAGTATTCTGAGGCACGTCTCCATACTCTGATGGTCCAGACTATGACACATTGCCACATTGCCAAACAGTATTTTTGTGTCACAGTGCACTGTCCTGATTTCAGCACATTTTAACATCCTTTGCACCCAACTGATTAGATGTGGGACTGTCCCATTATAATCAGGACAAGAGACATCTTTTCTTCTGTCTCTAAAAGCTCTAACTTTCTCATGGAGATGTTCATAATCCCAAACAGTGAATACATGAATAACCTGCCATTTGGAACTCTGCTTCTGAAACAAAATTATCCAGGGTTCTTCATTTTCTCTTCCTTTCCTTTTTCCCTGGGCCATTTGTAATTTCCCCCAATCGCCACAATCCCTCTCAGACTCTCCTACTTTTAAGAAAGATCTTTGACTAACTCTGTCCATTGCCTATGGGACTGCTTGATGTCACAGTCAGGTAAAAGAGCAGAATCTCTGGCTGTTTTAAGTTCAAGATAAAGCTGTACTTGGAGTTTTCACTTTACTTCGTTGTTCCCCCCGGCTCTTGTTTTACTAGTGTCGTGCTTGTTGATTTTAAGTCTTGGTGGGTGCAGCTGATGAAACTTCGTTGTTTCTGCACTGGAGTCACTGTGTAACATAAAGACATTGAGTCTTCCTACAGATCGCCATCTCTCTTCTGGGTCCAGGTTGTGTGAGCAGCTCGAACCAGAAAATGGCTCTGGCCTTCCCTATAAAAAACAGACTGGGGTACATTCAAGGTCTGTTGAGGCAAGTGCAATCAGAACAAATCATCTGGCCCTGAGCGAAGGTGGCACTTCTGGGCCCACAAATGAAGATTTCCAAGCGGGGCAGCCTGACGGGAAGTAATTGTGGGGAGGGAGGCTCCGGAGCAGTCCATGCTACTGCCTGGTGAGCGTGTTGGAAGAGGTTGAGGAGATTTGTTGAAGTGGCACCTTTATATCTCTTTCCATCTAAAGACCTAGTGGCGGTGTTTGTCCTGTGCGGCCTTCTGCAAAGCTCAATTCTGGGCTCCTACCGGTGTTGGGGGCAGCAGGGGAATTGGGAAAGGCTGAAGGAAGTAGGGGGTGACTCCTGGCAAAGCCCTTCCATCCCTGCCTCCCCCTGCCTGTGCCTGGCTCCTGCTCCACCTCGGGCTCCTGGCAGCTCCAATCCCTGTGCTCCCCTGCCTGGTCCCAGGCTGCAGCGTCCTGGTGCTGCCCCATGTCTAAGCACCCCTCACCCTCTGCCCGTACCCGGCCCCAGCATGTGCTGGGTTGGAGGATGCTCTACAGGGGAGGGAAAGGGCCTGACAGGGGAGCCCAGGGGCAGGAGCCTCTGGTGGGGAGGGCCTTCTGTTTGGCCCGCCGGGTGTCAGCTGTTCCTGCTCCCTGATGCGGGGGGTCCGCCGTAAAGCCAGCCCTGCTACCTGGCTCCAGCTGGCCCCTTTCTCCTTGGCTGCAGAGTGTCCTCTCAGCTGGGATGGGAGTGCTCAAAGGATGGGCAGCGTGGGCAACCGCAGCCAGGACTGGGCAGGGGCACACAGGTACTGGAGCTGCCAGGAGCCCGGGGTGAAGCTGGGGCCAGATAGCAGGGCCATCCTTAGAGCCAAGTCCCCATTGGGAGCAGGACTTCATAGCTGGTGCCCGACGGGCCAAACAAAAGACTCTCGTGACTGGGATCTGGCTTTCAGGGGGTTCCTTGCTGCCTGGGCCCTACCCTGCAATTACATGGGTTGTAGGTGCTTAATGCCACCACTGTGAGGATGGATCCCACTCTGCTGTACAAACATTAACTAATTCTCACAACCGCCTGTATAGTAGGATAGTAGCATTATCCTTGTCTTACAGGCGGGGAAACTTAGGCAGACAGAGGAGAAGCAGCTTACTCTAGATCACAACATAATCCTGTGGAAGGAGCAGAAATAGAATAGGGTAATTAGAGCCACGCCCATGAGGCCACCCTCCCACCAAAGGTGGGTGGAAAGGGTGGGAGCTGTTGAGATTCCTGGAAAGAGGGGAGGGGACTTACAATCCACATCAATAGTATCGTCTACCCTCTGCCATCCAGGGATCACTCCGTGCTCAGAGAGCTTAGAAAAGCTCTGCTTTGTTCTGTGTTCACTTCCAACTAACTGCGCATAACAAGAAGAGCCTCACCCCAACAGTCTGCCTGGGAAGCTCAGCCCTTAAAGGCGCAGTCCCCAATACCTCATTCCCTGCTGTTTTCTGGTGCCAGAAATGAGGCCTCTTCATTAAAGTTGGCTTTAGTAAGAGGTCTGTGCAGTAAATGACCAAGTTTCACTCAAGCAATAACTACCCAGGTGATAGGCATCTTCTGGGGACTAATGCACAGCTGGGAGGTATCTACGGCCAGAGACTAAGATATCTTCCAGGGATTAATGCCGGTCTTGGAAAAGGCAATAGCCAAAAACTCAGCGTGGGATCAGAAATGCTCAGGGCATCTCTAGATGGTCTAAGATTAGTTGGAAGCATCTCAGAATATACTTTGTCTAAATTATCTAATATCACACCCTAATCTGTCTCAGTCTAACACCTTCTGTGGTTATGTCTACACTGCAAAGTTAAGTTGACTAAGTTACATCGATGTTCGTCCACTGCTGTAATTAAACCAATGCTGCATGTCTGCACAATGCTCCTTGTGACAGGACAGAAGGTGCTCTTGCATCAACAGAGAGAGCAGTGCACTGTGGGTAGTTATCCCACTGTGCAAATTGCTGCCTTCTGCCGCTGGGTGTTCTGGGAAGGGTTCATGGTGCCTCATGGGGGGCAGGCTCAGGATCCCTGATGCAGTTTTCTCCATCACATCATTCCATGGGCTTTCTACTACGTTTTGTGCCGCCTTTCAACAGCCCCTGTAAACTGCACGCCTGCTATTTCTGTCCGAAAGCGTGGATTCTGCACTGTTCTCCAGTTTTGTGATGAGCGTTATGAACACAACACGGTTGATTCTGCAGTATGTCATGAGCTGCGACTCAGATGATGGCACTATGGTGTCTGCCCTCCTGTGTGCCATGGACAGAAACAATTCAAGGTTGCTGTTGGCATTCGAGGAGCAGCTGTACATGGAGGACCGCCAGTTCTGGGCACGAGAAACAAGCCCTGAGTGGTGGGATTGCATCATTTTGCAGGTATGGGATGACGAGCAGTGGCTGCAGAACTTTCAGATGTGCAAACCCACCTTCCTGGAACTGTGTGTGGAGCTCATCCTGGCCCTGCAATGCAAGGACAACAGAATGAGAGCTGCCCTCACGGTGGAGAAGCAAGTGGCAATCACAGTGTGTACGCTGGCAACACCAGACTGCTACTGATCAGAAGCATATCAGTTTGGAGTGGGGAAGTCCACCGTGGAGGTTGCAGTAATGCAAGTGTGCAGGGCCATTAATTGCCTCCTACTGGGAAAGACTGTGACTCTGGGCAATGTACGTGAAATAGTGGATGGCTTTGCAGCATTGCGATTCCCTAACTGTGGCGGGGCAATAGAGGGCACAGACCACCTTGCGATGGAGTACATCAACAGAAAGGGCTACACTTCTATGGTGCTGTAAGCGCTAGTGGATCACCAGGGTCGTTTCACCGACATCAAAATGGGATGGTCAGGGAAGATGCATGACACATGCATCTTCAGGAACACTGGACTATATAGAAAGCTGCAAGGAGGGACTTCCTTTTCAGACCAGAAGATTTGCATTGGGAATATGGAAATGCCAATTGTGATCCTGGGAGACCGAGCCTACCCATTGCTCCCCTAGCTTATGGCTCCTTACACCGGCAACCCAGATAGCAACAAGGAGTGCTTCAACAACAGGCTCAGGAGGTGCAGAATGACCGTTGAATGCGCCTTTGGCAGATTAAAGGGTTGCTGGTGCTGCCTTTTTGGCAGGTTAGACCGGAATGAGGAAAATATTCCCATGATCACGGCAGCCTGCTTGATTCTGCATAACATTTGTGAAGCTAGGGGTTCTGCAAGGATGGAGCATTGAGGTGGATCGGTTTCTGTAATGCATTGAGCCAGGCGCTGTTTTCTTGCCCTGTGGTATGACCCTTGTAATGATTGTTGTGTGTGCAGTAATTGTACAATGTAAATGCACCTATCGGCTCTGTCTATGAATTTTAGCAGCACCCACCATATGTTGGAGACAAAAAAAGATTGATTCTCTTTCTGTAAGTACATTTTTATTAAACACTGATGTAAACGTTTCTAGCTTCTGCAAGGAATAGGAAAAGCAAGAGCGCATTTGCCAGTGAAGCTCTGACAGGTGGGTTTATGTCCAGCTGTCATGGTGAAACATCTCCCTCAGGGTGGAGTTCCTAGGCTACTGTGACAGGCCAGGAACATGTGAGGAATGTGTGGGGGGAGTGTGGGGAGGGCCTGGAAGGCAGTTCTGTATTGGCTGCAGGCAGAGGTGAGCACGTGTTCTGCCTGCAGCTCGATCAGGGACCTCAGCATGACTGTTTGGTCCTGGAGCAGCTGTATCATACCCTCCTGACTATCCATTCACAGTTATTCATTGATAGCCTTTCTGCATGCTCTCTGCTCACAATCCGAAGCACCTGAGGATTGCAGCACCTCCTGGAACATGTTTTCCTTACTCCTCTTGTTTCGTCTCCTTATCACTCAGAGAGTAACTGAGGACGCAAAGGTGTAGCTCCTGCATGCGTGAGGCTGCAGACCGGGTCCATATGTTGATCACATATGTGTTGTTCAGGTGCCTGCAGAAATAATTGCCAATTGGCATGGCAAAGTTTCCTGCCGTGGGGGAAGAAAGAAGGCAGCCTTCCCAGGAGACCTTTGGCAGAGGATTGCAGACTACTTCCAGGAAAGTTTCCTAGAGATCTCCGTGGAGGATTCTCAGGACATCCTGGTGTGCATCAGCAAACTTTTCCTTTGGGCCCCCTCTGCCTAGCTGCGCAGGGGAAAGAGAAGCAGATACATACTGTGCCAGTGTGGGTTATTTCAATCCCTCTTCCACTCCGATTAAAAAAATCAGAGCACTACGTCATGTCTCCCTGCGGTATCGAAGCACAATGAGCACTTACCGGAGCTTCCCTCTCCTGCATGAGGCATGCCAAATCGAGAGTGCTGGGACTGGCTAGTCCCTTCCAGAGTTAAAAAGAGGCCCTGGCTTGCCACACCACCAGATGTCCCTTTCTCCAGTCCCTCATCCTCCTCCAATTCCACTTCCTTCTCCACCACATCATCCTCAGGGTTCAGTCCGCTGGCCACTGTCTCCATGAAGTATCCACAGAGCTCTTGGCGGTGGATGAGGGGTCACCATCGAGGATGGCGTGCAGCTCCTTGTGGAAGCGGCATGTCTTTGGAGACAAACCAGAGTGACTATTGGCCTCCCTAGCCTTCTGGAGTACGCCTGCCTCAGCCCCTTGATCTTTGCACAGCACTGCTGCACATCCCTATCGAAATCCTTCTTCTCCATGCCACAAGCAATCTGCCCATAAGTATCAAAGTTCCTGCGGCTGGAGCGGAGATGGGACTGCACATCCTTCTCTCCCCGCAGACCCAGCAGACCCACCACCTCCAATGTGCTCCAGGCAGGAATGTGTTTGCTGCGGGGAGTTGGCCTGGCCAGCCAGGCAGATGCTATGTGAGCTCTCTACACTGACCAAACAGCAAGAGCGATTTCAAAAATTCCTGAGCTTTTAAAATGGGAGGTGTGCATGCTTGTGTACCCGGCTGCAGGGCAGTGGAGTTCAAACCGGTGACCAGAACGGTCACAGTGGGCATTGTGGGACACCTCCTGGAGGCCACCTTGGGTGACATAAGCAACGCAGTCTCTCTGCTGACACTCCGTCGCTCTAACTACATTGTCCTAAGCACTACGCCTCTTGCTGAGGTGGTTTTATCATGTCGGTGTGGCAAGAGAGTTGAATTGGTGGGAGGAGCATCTCAGTGGGTACACCTCCATTAGCTGCCTGATGTTGGCTTACCTTTGTAATGTAGATGAGCCCTAAAACGCTAGTGAACAGAAAGCCTCTCTACGTTCGAATGTGCTAAGTGGACAGCCTAGGCTAGAACTTGACCAGTTTAGCACGTTCTAAAGTACAATGGTTTCTCTTTGACTAGGAGTTTGAAGGTATTAATTAGATCAGACTATTATTATTCATTATCGTTATTTCTATTACTGTAGTGGCCTAGGAGCCCCAGGCATAGACCAGTCATAGGACCCCAGTGTGCTAGGCATTGTGTAAACACAGAACAAAAAATAGTCGTCGTCCCAAAGTGCTTACAATCTAAGTATCAGACAGACCACTGGGGGAGACCAGGAAACAAGGAGACAATATTGTTTAACCAGGCAAGACAGACCCCTGGTGGGGGAAGGGATAGAAGACACAAGCAGTGTGAGGTATGTGCGTGACACTGGCTGGATTAGGGGGACCGGGTTTTACGCATGTGACCCTGGACTCCATCTTATTTCTGTAAATTTCCACAAGCAGCATGGAAAAGGCCAAGGGACATAAAAGGCAGCTGCACCACACATCCATTTTGTCTTCAGTCAGTCTTTAGTCTTCACCTACCTCTGGATCAACTCATCTACAACTGAAGCTGTGAAACAAAGGACTGAGACGCATCCAGGTACTGGATGTACACCAGAGGGACTATACCAGCCTGCAAACTCCACAGTTCATCTGGAAACCTGATATATATGGACTTCCAAATCATTTGTATGTATCTGATTGCTTTAATCATTTCACATTTCTCCTATAGTTTGTTTCTTTCTTTTTATAATAATCCCTTAGTTTTAGTTACTAAAGGATGGGCTGGCAGCGTGGTATTTTGGGTAAGATCCAAGATCTGGTGATGTGACTGACCCTTTGGGGTCAGGAGAACTTTTGGTAAAGAGCAGAGAGTTTTAAATAACTTCTCTCTTTATTGGATCTAGTGGCTGTTTGGGAGCCAGGGACGGAAATGCAGTAAAGGAGGCTGTGTATATTTTGTTTTAGTGTCTTGATAACCAGTGTGGGGAATCAGAAGCACTGTTTGTGGCTGGTTGGGAAGTCTGACTTCAGTCACTCATCAGAGTTAGGAGAATCTGCTCTCTTTTTGCAGCCTGCTCTGACCTTGGCATTTTCAGGTGGTCTACCTTAGGCATGGACGGGTCACAATGTGATGGCAACAAATGTCATGTTAGCTAGCCAACTCAATCTAATATCACACCTTTAAACCTTAGGTTAGACAAAGTCATAGTGTAACTGCCACTCCTTGCTGTAATGGCCCTTGAAGCTTTAATGGTTGGGGAATTTATGGAAAATAAATATTGGGTCTTACATTAATATGATGAGATTCACTGAGGACATTTTGAAACTCTGAACACATCAAGCTGCAGTGAGAACCTTTGAGAATGTCCTTGATTCCAAGCAGAACAGCTAATGGTTCTCAGATGCTAGTGAAACCATAGGCCGAAGAGCACCTTTTCTTTCTGGAAGAAAAAATATGGTCACATGTTTAAGGCACCACGTTGGGAGTCAGGAGATCCAGGTTCTGCCACTGACCTGCTGTACTGCTTTGGGCAAGTCATTTGGGTTAAGCACTTTGGCCTGGATCCATTTAGGCATTGCGATGTCTACACTACAAACTTTGGCTGACACAAGTTATGTAACGCTAGCTGATTTTCATCTTCTTTCTTTAATACTGTCCTGATGATAACTTTTGCACGAAACCCAGCACTTCAGTTGCAACAGGAACATTTGGAGGGGAGATGTCTGTGGATAAGTCTACGCTGCAGTGTAAGCCTGGGTCAGTGGGACTCGAGCCCTGTGACTCGGCGTTTGTATGCTTGGACTTGAGCGGACACACTGAATATTGACCCTCGGTTTAGAATTGCTAAACCCAGGTCTCACACCTATGTTCAGGCATCCACACTGCATTACACAGACCTGAGTCAAACAAACCTATCACAGGCTTCCTAGCACCCTCTGCAAGTTTGTAGCCACTGTAGGCCTTTATTCGTGGTGCAGTGTGAGAAAACTTGACTGTCGACCCTACACATTGTTGCAGCCTACCAACACATCTTGATGAGCCGTCTTTGGGGTCTACACACTCCTGGCAACCAGAGTCAGCAACGTGGAGGTGTCGCCGTTTGAAGAATTTGTCTTGCTTGGGCTTTTACTCCTTCTCTGTCCTTGCAGGCATGCCACATGACATAACATGACAAATCGGGGAGATTCCTGAATGGCAAAGGAACATTCTGTTCTGCTGGCGGCAAGTCAGCCCTGGGTGCCACAGAAGTTTTGAAGCTTATGGTGACTGAGCAGCACATCTATGAATGGAGCGGGCTGGTGACCTGTGGAGGCAGGTCCCGAAAATACACCCTTCTCCAAAATGTGACCACTTATATGGAGTTCCTGCCATGGGAAAATCAACTTTGCAGCTATCAGCACCTGGGATTGTGTCAAAAATAATGGGGTAATCAATGGGATGCTGCATTAGCATTCACATGGATTACTGCCTTCCTATGACTTCTGATGCAACCTGCTCTGATTCCGTGTAACTATGGACTACATGCAAGCACACACAATATTGACTCTCAAAGAACTACACAATCATTCCCAGCACATTTCTGGACTGCAGAAAAAAACTCAGCTGTATTCTGAACATTAATTTCATCTCCCCTGGACTTCATTGTACCTTCCCCCTGTGTAGTTTACCATTCACAGGTGGCTCATTACACTGTGTCGTGACCGATTTGTACAGAGCGGCATACTAAACGGGAAGGCCATATGAGGTTCTTGGCACATCTTTGTAACCATGTGTGAGTATCAAATAAAAATGTAAATGTAAATGCTTTTTCAACTCTCGCTTTTTGCTTTTGAATTCCACGTGGAGGGGTGGGGGGGAGTCCTGGCACCCAGTCTGCCATTAGCAGGTACACACTGCTACCCAAAGCTTGTCATAAATTTTGCATTGGCTCGTAAACTGGAAATCTCTCACATTCTTATATTAATAAACAACAAACACGGAGCCCAAAACTTTCCAGGCTTAACAGTTTACCAGATAGGTAACTTCTGCCTCTGCTGCTTCTGCTGCCAGTTCTGCAATGGGGTGCTCCTGCAGGGGGTCATCAAACTGCCTTGCCGCGTATGGACCCAGGAGGTGCTGCTGGCAGCAAAGCCTCCTTGGAGATCAGCATGAGCACCAACATCACTTCACTACCTGATCTGGTGCCTGCTGACTCCCCTTTGGTCCTGTATTAGATTCAGGGGTCAGAAATCGCCATCTCAGCTGATCAGGCTATCGTGCACTACTTTTGGCTCGGTGCTCAGAGCAGTACCCAGCACCTCATCAAACTCCTCGTAACAGAGGCAGGATGACGCCAGGTTCACAGAGGTGTAGTTCTCATGTCTGGTTGTACGACAGTTGCTCCTGAGCCCCTTAATCTGCTCCCTGCACTGGTCATTGGTCCAGCGAATACACAGTGTTGTCAGCCTCTTCACTGGTTCCTGCTGCACGTGGTCGTTCCTGAAACTCTTGCTCAAGTCAAACATTTTGCTCACCTCGCACCAGAGATTCACCAAAACCCGGCTATGATCCCCTGAGCAGGCAGCAGCACGCTTGGCAAAGGACCTCTTGTCCGTGGTCACTGCAGATACACAGTACGGTACACTCTGCCGCTCAGTGGTCTGAATCAAAGAGAGGGGTAAATGCTAAGCAGCTGTCCTTGAACAAGGGGGTTGCTTCCATTTCCTGGGAGTCCATTGGCTAATCTTGGGATAGAAAGGACAGGCGACGTTGGCCTGTGGGATTGTGGGATAGCATTGGCAGAATCTCAGGACATGAATCTTTGAGCCTCAGACATGAGTTGCATCCACATAGCAAAATGTTGGTATTTGGACCCACGTCCCAGTGGGATTTTGGCTCATACCCACTCCCTTTGCCAGGTTCCAGGGCTCAGAGGGCTTACTGGCCCATGTCAGACAAAATTGTGTGCAGACAGAAGGGGGATTCGGGCTCAAGCTTGAGTCTGAGCCCCGGCTTTCCTTGCAGTGTAGACATGCCTTCAGAGAGGATTTACATCCCAAATCCATCATATGAAATAGTATAAAAGCCATTGGTCTAAATGAAAAGACAAAAATTGGATGGAACTGTCTGAATTTGTATTGTTTGAGTTATACAGGATGTCAGACTAGATGATCTACTGGTCCTTTTGGCTTTAAATCTATGAACCAAAATCAAACCATTGTGCTTTACACACCCCCAGTCCACCTTTAATAACATTGAAAAGAATGTGAGTGAATCTAGTGCTCACATTCCCAAAGAAAACAACAAACAAAAAGAGCAGAAGCAGCTTTGGTGATGTGTTGTTATTGCTAATGTGAAACTAATACATAAATAAAATAAATCAATACAACCATCAAATCAATATTGATCGGTCAGATCAATACATTAACAAATTACTCTCAAACAGTGAATTGGAGTTAAATAATAATATGAGTTAAATCATCAAATTAGTTCTAAAAATGTAAGTTCTAAAGATAACTTCTTAAGAATCTAACCGTCCCTTTGATTGTAAACCCCTCAATCAAATCTGTGACTTAGAGCTGGTTAAAAGCTTAATATTGAAACCAAATTATCTAATATCTGAATCACAGCCACAGAGCCATTATGCTTCTTTCTTAGCATTAAATTCTAGTGTGGTGACTAGGACATGTATTATAAAAGACAGTCTCTATCAAAACATTTTGATAAGCAGAAGTTTGAAAGCTCTCATGAACCAAAATGTTTGCAACAGTTTACGTTTCTTAGGACTTTTAAACACAGAATACTGAAGACACTTCAATAAATATCTTCATGAGACAAGGATTAGGGCTATTTAAACCTGGGGAACTTTTTTTCTGATGACATCATCACGTGGCCTCTGTGGATTCTTATGCATACATGTATGCACACCACCACCCTTTTGCACCCTAAACATTAAAAAATAAAAAGGCTTGGGGGTTCTGGAACATCAGTTTTTCCTCAGGTGGCTTGTTGACTCAATCTTACCCTACATTCCAAGGCCAGAAGGGACCATTGTGATCATGTAGTCTGACCTCCTTATAACATAGGCCACAGAGCTTTCTGAAAACTATTCCTTTTGAAGTAAAGCATATCTTTTCAAGAACCCATTCCACCTTGATTTAAATATTGCCAGTGATGGAGAATCCTTGGTAAGTTGTTTCAATAGTAATTCCCTCATTGTTAAAAATGTACATCTATTTCCAGTCTGAATTTGTCCCAATTTTTGTGTCATCTGCAAACTTTATCAGTGATGATTTTATGTTTTCTTCCAAGTCTTTAGTAAAAATATTAAATTGCATAGAGCCAAGGACAGATCTCTGCAGGACCCCAGTAGAAACACAAATGCTCAATGATGATTCCCTGTTTACAATTATATTTTGAGACCTATCAGTTAGCCAGTTTTTAATCAATTTAATGTGTGCCATGTTAATTTCATATCAGTCTCAGTTTTTAATCAAAATGTCATGAGATACCAAGTCAAATGCCTAACAGAAATCTATTACATCAATTCTATTACCTTTATCAATCAAACTTATCTAATCAAAATAAGATATCAAGTTAGTTTGACAGTATCTTTTTTCCCTAAACCCATATTGATTGGCATTGATTTTATTACCTTCCTTTAATTCTTTATAAATCGAGGTCCGTCTTAGCTGCTCTATCATTTTGCCCCGGATCATTGTCAGACTGACAGATCTATAATTGCCAAAGTAAATAATAAATAATAAATAAATAATAAATCATGTACCCACAATTCCTGGTTTTTCCTGTAGACTTGAAAGTCACTTCCCTTTTCTGCATCCGTTTCTCCATTTGTAAATAGGCACGCTGATACTGACCTGTTTCACATAGGCATTGCGAGGCGCAATCCAATCAGCCCCCCCCCAGTCCCCCCCGCACATCCCCCCCCCAAATATGGGCGTTTGAAATCTTGAGCCAAATCTTGCAGTTTAGGCCCATCTTTTCTTGGGACCTTTTCCTGCACCCACTGAAGTCAATAGCAAAACTCCCCATTAAATTCAATGGAATGCAAGACTGAGCTCTTCATACTATCTGGTGCTTTTGATTTTGGTATCTAAAACCTCCAACTCTCTCTCACACACACAAAATTGCTCCCACTCACTCACATGTCCTCTTGTTCACTCTCTCTAAGACGCGCTCACTCTCTCTTTCTCATCTGTACACTGTCTCCCCCTTTTTCTCTGCCTCCTACTCTTATTTTTCTCTCTCGTTCTTTTCTAGGTATAATTTCCGAGGTTTCCGCTGGTTGCAGGCTATGATTTTTGCCATAGAGGAAATAAACAGTAGCCCGGCTCTCCTTCCCAACATGACCTTGGGATACAGGATATTTGACACCTGCAACACTGTCTCCAAAGCCCTGGAGGCCACGCTGAGTTTTGTGGCCCAGAACAAGATAGACTCCCTGAACCTGGATGAGTTCTGCAACTGTTCCGACCACATCCCTTCTACCATTGCAGTAGTGGGGGCAACCGGCTCTGGGATCTCCACCGCAGTGGCCAATCTGCTGGGACTCTTTTACATACCTCAGGTATCGCGTATTTTTCTCTTGTTTAACTTAAAAAGTGGGTTACATCTTGGGACCTGTCTGCTCTATAGTCTAACCAGGCCAAGGCACAGTTGGGTGAAACTATTTTGTAAAATAGCGAATTGTTTGTAGTATGGACAGGAGAACACATTTACTGAACCATGCTCGGGAATTGTATTACAACCTAATGGGATCCTAGCTCCTTGTAGACCGTTCTCCATGACTGATAAAAACAGTCTTAGTATGGAGGCCCTAACTCTGAGCTGTCCTGGTAAGGACTTGTAGTACAAATAGGCCCCCAAAGTGCCATGAGATAGCCAGCACCTTTATGTAACAATACAGTGACAATAGACATTGGTCACTTTGTATGGTGTGACACAACCTATGCCTTTCACAAATATTGTGTGTCATGCAGGACTCAATGTTTTTGTTGGTGAAATGTGCTAGATTTCACTGTCCAGGATTTCCAGGTCTGCGTGCACTGTCTGAACAGGTACGGCCTTGGGCAGTGTCAGTGCAAGCTTCCCTTTACCACTCTCTGCCGGAGTGCCCTAGCCTTCCCCTAGCAGGACCACCTTTAGAAGCACAAGAGGAGTTCAGTCCCTTCATTCCTTTACCTCTCTCTTGTGATGTGAACATTTGTGCTGCTGGGAATTGGATTGAGATGCATCAACCACCAAGAAGCCAATAGGTAGTAACAAAGTCCAGCCACAAGCAATCTGGATTAGACAGAACCCATGATTACCAGATTAAAAATGTCATATCCCATTGTCATTCTCTTCAGTGATTTAGTCCCTTCAATACCCTTAGTTCAAATAAAGCATTTGCAGGTGCCAGTCATTATAGGCAATTGGCTCGTTGCTGGAGCTGGGTGAATTTTTCGGTCCACTGGTTATTCTTAAACATCATAAAAAGGTTGATTTTGAGTCAAACTGAACAATACATTTTACATCATTTTTGGCTGGTTGAAAACGTGGAAAAAAAATTCACATGGAGTCCAAACAAAATGTTTTGTTTCAACCTGACTCGAAATGTTTGGTTTCAATGTCGGGTGTTTTATCAGAAGCAAAGGAAGACTAGCTTCACAAAAGGAATGGAGGAGCCGGAGGTGCTCTTATATAACTTGCAGACCTCTTTATAATTTGCTCTGGGATGTGGGAGACCTGGCTTCATTCCCCCCCTCCTCTCTGCCTGATGGGGAAAAGGGAGATGAACTTGAGTCTCCCACATATCAGGAAAGTGCTTGAACCATTGGCCTATAGGATAGTCTCATGTGGGACTTTCTCAATCTGCTTTGTTGAAACTTTTCCACTGTTTGTAAATCGTTAAATGGTCACTGGATCAGGGACTTGAAATTGGGTCTCCCACATCCTAGGTGAGTGCCCATATCTCTCCTTCCCTCCCCTCAATCTCTAGAATCATTCTCTCTCTCTTTCTGTGGCCCAGGGACCATTGTTATGGAGAGTCATTCAAAAACTAACCCAGGCCTTAAATAAACAAAAGCTATTATCTTCCTATACAGTCTTCTACAAACTCTGTTGTCATTACAACAAACATTTCTGGAATTCAACTTTGGTTTGTATTATGTGCATTACAACATAAAGTTAGCATAATATTTACATTTCAGTACTTTAGCACAAACATAAATATCTTCTTGCCCCTGTGATCTTCCTTCAGAGATGACTTTTCAGTCAATAGTGTGACACTAGGTCACACCGATGTCAGCTGTTACAAACTGGTCCCATGACCCCACTATACGGTCACCAGTCTGTTGCCAGTGGACCAAATAATTGGGTCCCAAGTTGTGTAGAGTCTAGTCACTGGTTTTGGCTCTGAGATTCTAGGGCACACTCCCAGGCTCAGGCCTCTTGTCTGAGGCCCTTCTTTGGGACATAGGATGCTGTTGTGCAGCTGCCCTATAACTTGAACCAGTGTCAGTCCTCCTGAGCACCCCGGTTGCTTACATATGCCCCCTCAGAGCTCCACTTAGCTACGTGCTCTTTGGTTTACTCATTTAATCCCTTCAGGGACAACGTGCCAGGAAAGAAAGACACCCAGGTGTAACAGAAATTTCTTAATCAGAGTGACTTTACTCTTAAAACGCTTGCCAGTTACAGAACTTTGAAAATAACAAAAATCCTGAGAGACACTTTCCCCTGGTGAGCGCTCAGCTCATCCCTTCGGTGAGACCGATGTTCATCAGCATATCAAGCTGGACGGAGTCCTTCTTGTTCTCTGTCTAGTGCAAGTCCTTCCTATGTGTGACAGTTGTCAGCCCCCTGCACAGAACAGAACTCTAATCCTAAATAGGACCTCCTTCTCTGTGCCACGTGCTCAAACTTTGAAGTTGTGTATCCATCAGTCATGCTTGTACTCCACCCTTGTGGGCTTCTGGGTAGAAAGACCATTTATTATTATTATTACCTTAGTACGTAAGAGCTCTAGTCATGGACCAGGACCCCACTGTGTTAGGCGTTGCACAAGCACAGAACAGAAAGACATCCCTGCCCCAACGAGCTTATAACCAGAGAATAAGACAAGAGAGAACGGATGGATATAGACTGCTGGAGGAGCACAAGGAAACAGTGAGGCAGTATTGGTCAGCAGGATAGGCAGTGGTCTCTTCACAATAACAGTCTAACAATTGTCAAGTGTTTTATAGGCATCACAGCAAAGAAGAGTTTTGAGGAGGGATTTGAAGGTGAACAAGTAAACAGCTTTGTGGATGTTTAATGGGAGCACCTCCCAAGTGTGTGGGGAGAAAGTATGAAGATGCTTGTTTGAAAATTTAACAAGTGGGCAGTGGAGGCTGGCATCGAGGGCCTATCAGAGGCCAAAAACAACTTCTTGATACTGAATGAGAGATGCTAGGTGGTGGGGAACAGGCTGTGAAGGCTCTTGAAAGTGAAGACAAGCAACTTACGTTTGATGTGATAGAGAAGGGGGAGCCAGTGGAGGGATGCAAAGGGAGGGGTGATGTGGTCAAAGCAAGGGAAGGCTAGGAAAATGAGTGAGATTTGCAGCAGCATTCTGAGCTTTCGGAATAGGAGTGGGAGAATATTTTGTTTGTCAAGGCCAGAAGGAAGGATGTTGCAGTAGTTGAGACGTGAGATGATGAAAGAGCTTGGATGAGACTCTTAGCCGTTTTCATGGAAAAGAAAAGCTGTATTTTAGAAATGTGATGCAGAAAGAATTGGCAAGATTTAGATCAAGCCTGGATATGAGAACCTAGAGAGAGGTTTGAGGGCCAGTAGCTGAGAATCATTCAGAGACAAAAGACCCAGACTGCAGGCTTGCTGGCTCTCAGGATGGTCTTTCAATGAGGAGTCCAACACCTTTCCTGGGCATGGCAATTGTCTAGCATGCAGCGTAACAAATGGGAAGTGTCATGCAACTTGAACTATATGTATTGCTACCTGCACAGATTATAATACAATACCAGAAGTAAATTGGTAATTACAGACCCTACATTTTAATATAAAAAGGTGATATAATTAAAATGGGGCTAATTAATCATCAACCGACATAGAAACTAAAAACGTTATGGCAGGATCATCCATTTGTTTTGGTTTTTTTACGTCTTAGATACATGTACCTTACAAACCTCCCAGTAAATTAAGCCTGCTTTTTTAATGATTTGGCTTGTGTATTATTTATCCTTTAGAGCAGGGCTGGCTATGCTTTTGATATTTTGTTGCCAGTTTGAAGCAGATATGACAACATCCTGTTGTTCATTTCTTGAAATAATTTGGGGGGGATTTGGTGTGCACATTCTACAGTTCTACAGTGGTGGAACACTTTAAAAGTCATTGCGGTGTCAGAGCTCAGATTTCTTTGAGGGCAACAGAAGAAGATGGTGGACTATGAAACCATGCTGACCCTCTCCCTCCCAAATAGAAACCAGCATCACCTTTCTGTCTGAGTAGGACTGACTACGGATCCTAATTCCAGTTTTCCAAAACCAGAAAACTTTGTTTCCAAAACCACTTCAGATTATTTTTCATTTAAAAACAACTACTCTGCCAATTTAAAAAACAGGAACATGTTGAAACTGATTCTTCGCTTACATCAAACTGAATCATATTACTGATTTACACCGGTATAAATTCTAGATCTTTGGAGATGCACAGAGGAAATTCCCTTCTTTGCACCTTAAAAAGTGCACAGAAGGGCAACTCTTGTCCTGCAGATCTAAAAATAACAGAAAAAGAGTTCAGCGACTGAGTACCTAACAAGGTGTGCAGGAATGGAACTCCTTTCCTGTACCCCCTACTCACCTTAGAAGGCGTTATGAAATGAGAACCGTGCTACTGGATACATCCTTAGGTCGTCAAAAGAGGGTGCTTCTTTTCTGTGCACCTGAGGACGGGCAGTGCTGGGAAGAGTCTCTGTTGGCCAGGTTCTTTCTTTTCTCTCTCAGAAGAGTTGATATCTAAAATTTTAAATGCCAGCATTTTAGCGTGCAAAATTTTACACATTGTCTTCTGTGAAAGAAACAATAGTGCTAAGAATTTTGGCCTAGATCCACAAAGGGACTTAGGCATTGTGATGCTGAGCATTGCAGTGTCTAACTTTTCGGTGCCTAGAAAATCACAGACACAACACTGCGATCCACAAAGCCACGTTAGGCACCTAGGCTCCCTGTGAAATGAATGGGGAGAAATAGGCATCTTCAGATGTGAACTACAAAAGGCAGCATGTTAGGTAGGGAGCCATCAGAGCTAACCAGTGGGAGTCCGAAGCTCTGCCCCTTTCATAGAGATAGGTGCGTCTCCCTGCATGTGATTCACAACCAGGAACTCCTCTCCTGGAGTCAGATCGTTTTGGCACCTGCCTTCCTCCACACAAAACAACCAGTGGTTGTGGAGGTGCTCACCTGATTACTTTTAGCCCAGTGGTTAGAGCACTCACCTGGGATATTAGAGACCTCTACCTAACGAGGAGAAAGAATTTGAACAGTGGTCTCCTGCCACTCAGGTGCATGCTCTGACTGTTGATGGGGGACTTACCCACTCTCTTCTGTTGAAGCTGTTCCACTGTGTATCAATAATTAGAGTCATTGGAATAGGGGGAACTGGATCCTGGGTCTCCCATCTCAGTGTCCTAACCCCCGGGCTACAGGGTCATTCTCTTTCTCTGGCCCAATGACTTTTAAAGTATTTGTCCACAATGGAACAGCTTCAACAGAAGAGACTGAGAAAACCTTCCCCTCAAAACATCTCAGTGTTCAGCGCGCTCTCATGAGCAATGGGAGACACCTCTTCAAATCGTTTCTCCCCCTTACGCAGAGGGGGGAAATTGAATCTGAGTCTCCCACATTCCCGGAGAGCACTCTAGCCACTGGGCTAAATGTCGTAAGGTGGGCTCCGTCACCGTCTCATCCCCTCTTTCTGCCAATTTTTGAATGGGACCTGATCTGGTAGGTGGGAGCCTGAGCACACCTATGTGATCAGGTCCCTCATGCGAGACAGGTGTTCCTCTGCCTGTTCATGGATTGCTTGGGGCCTTAGGCGGCGATTGGTGTCTGAACACCTAGAGTGAGGCTTGCCCAGAGGCGAAATGTAAGCACCCAGGGGAACTTTCACAGCGAAAACTTAGACGTTGAGTGAGCTTAGGCACCCACAGCATTCGGCGGGAGTTTTGCAGATCACAGCGAAGCCTAAAACTGGGATTTAGGCTCCTAAACCACAGACTTAGCCGCCTCAGTCTGGGCTTTAGGTGGTTAAGTACCTTTGTGGATCTGGGCTTTTGTTCTTAACGTTTTTTAGATGAATAAGATCAGATCTTATGTGGTTTTTCACTTTTCAAAGTCTGAAATGTTAAAACAAAGCCATTGGTAAGTTAGAAGGAGTTCTCAGAAAAATTAGACGTCAGTCCTGGAATGTAAGAGGAATAATTTTGAACTCTTTCAAATCCCTATACTAGTCAATGGTTTTTCTTCTAAGTTTCTAGAATATTTACTCTATCCTCTAAGAGTATGTGGCATAAATTTGGTTAGGAAAAAACCATTTGTTTGCAGCCCTAACAAAGGAATTGAAACTCCACTTTAACTGCAAAACTCAATGCAGCCTTCCCCATGGATTCACTAACTATGCCTTCATAGTTACCCACATGGCTGATTTTTTGTGACTGACATAATAGCTGGCAGCAGTATCGCAAAGAGATCTGATGGTTCATGCCTAAGTCTACTTAATGAAATGCAAGGCAAAGGGAGTGGGGGAAGGACTTCAGGAGGCCAGTGGTGTCATTGAGGTTGCAATGATAAGGAAAGTCTGTGGATGTCACACTCAGGGAGGGACAGTTCGTATTTTATCTGAATCGATTTCCACATTCTTAGTTTACCCTAATGACAAGTTCTGTTTTTCCAGATTTGGCAAGAAGTGCAGAAGCTTGCTTGTGTGATCCACCTGTGGTACACATTTCTGTCCATTTCCCCCTGTCTGTATGTCTGCATGTTTCTGTCCCATATCCCCAGATCTCTGACCCATCAGGTGTACATGTAACTACCCCACTTACCTAGCTCGGGGACCCACCAAGCACACATGTTTTTGCAAGTCATTTATTACCACAAGACCGTATCCAGATTTCAGTTTCCATCTGGACATGTAATTTCAGGCAGTGCAAATTCCCAAGAGTAAGTGGTTGGCGGAGGATCGCAATCTCAGATTACACATCTAGAGGGTGACGCTAAATAAGACTAAGCAATTTATCTCTACACATCTTACTTAATGAGCCTTACTGCTTGCTCCCTGTCCTCCTACAGGTCAGTTATGCCTCATCCAGCCGACTTTTGAGCAACAAAAACCAGTTCAAGTCTTTCCTCCGCACAATCCCCAACGACGAGCACCAGGCTACAGCAATGGCAGACATCATTGAGTACTTCCGCTGGAACTGGGTGGGAACGATTGCAGCTGATGATGACTATGGTAGGCCCGGGATCGAGAAGTTCCGGGAGGAGGCAGAGGAAAGGGACATCTGCATTGATTTTAGTGAGCTCATCTCCCAGTACTCAGATGAGGAGGAGATCCAGCAGGTGGTGGAGGTCATCCAGAACTCTACTGCTAAAGTGATTGTTGTCTTCTCCAGTGGACCAGACCTGGAACCCCTCATCAAGGAGATAGTCAGGCGTAACATAACTGGCAGGATCTGGCTGGCAAGTGAGGCTTGGGCCAGCTCTTCCCTGATAGCCATGCCAGAGTTCTTCCATGTCATTGGTGGTACCATTGGGTTTGCTCTGAAGGCAGGGCAGATCCCGGGCTTTCGTGAATTTCTACAGAAAGTGCATCCCAAGAAATCCACCAACAATGGTTTTGCCAAGGAGTTTTGGGAAGAGACCTTTAACTGCTACCTCCCGGAAGGGTCCAAGAATCCCCCAGCTTCAGCCTCTTTCCACAAGGGCCATGAAGAAGGAAGTGGAGTTGGAAATAGCACAGGTGCCTACCGTCCCCCATGCACAGGGGAGGAGAACATTACCAATGTAGAGACACCATACATGGACTACACACACCTGCGGATATCTTATAATGTGTACTTGGCTGTGTACTCCATTGCCCATGCTTTGCAAGATATATTCACCTGTACCCCCGGAAAAGGCCTCTTCACCAATGGATCGTGTGCAGACATTAAGAAGGTTGAGGCATGGCAGGTAAGTCTTGCTTTCAGTACAAAGAGTGCCTGTGTGTATGTCCATAAAATAGAGACCAAATTGGACAGGATCTCTCCATTGCTATCCTGGGAAAGGATGCCTTGACAATCTGGGATTGGGGAGAGAAGGGAACCTGAGAAAAGCAAACAATAACACATTTTAGACTTCACCGTCTCAGTTAATGTGTGTGTGTTTTGCAATCCTATAGAAATTTTGCCTACCAGCCAAATTTTAAGTTTTACCCCCAATGTCTTAATTAGATATAAGCCCAAACTAGAGAAAGTTGAATCCTGGAGGAAAAGAATTTGTGACTATTTAGCAAATACTTGGCGTTTGGTTTGTTTCAACAACATTCAAGCCTTTTGGTATATGTGAATTTACAAAATTGTAAGATGTAGCTGGAATATTTGGTCAAATGTACATAGTCAATAGATATATTCTGCCCACTGCGGTACTAGGGCGATGAATTTTATTCTCTGATATTTTGCAAATGCTCCAGATGCTGCCATGTGTTTGGCTATGATATTCAACACATATTTTCTAATATATATCAAATAGATTCTCAAAAATGGTACCATTTTTTAAAGCCCCCAAACAATAAAATATGCAAGAATTTGTATTCAGCAAATTATTTTTGCCTAGCGATAGCCTGAACCGAAAGTTTGCATCTAAACACCTTTGAAATTGGACTCCCCTGAATTTAAAGAGAACTTCCTACCTTACAGGGTCCTAGAGCCCGAACTGCAGCTCAAGCGTGAATGTCTACACCACAATTAAACAGCCCCTTAGCCCAAGCCCCGTGGGCCTGAGTCAGCTAGCATGGGCCAGTTGTGGGTGTCTAATTGCAGTATAGAAATAACCGCAGAGGCTTCTGTCTTTCAATGTTTTTCTGCTTTAAAGAAACATACCAGGAAAGCTGCACAAATGTGTCAGTAAAAATGTCACAAAATTAATATATATATTTGCAAATTATTCCCTCAACTCTGTAAACTAGGAGAATAAGAAACAAAGTATGCATAAAATAATATATTCAGAAATATTATGATATTTGTCAGATAGATGACAGGAAAGAAGGCAATCAATCCACTTTTGGAGGATTTGTCAGATGCTGAAAAATAGTTCTAGCACTTTGCAAAGGATACTAGATAAGAATAGTGGGTACCAATACTCCTCATGGAGGAGGGAGCTAGGCAGAAGGAAAGAGCAGGTGGGGGATAAAGCAGAGAGATTGGTAAGGGTTGCAGGAAGCACCGAGAGCCAGCAAGTGGGTGAAGTTGTATATTAAAGTATATTTAAAATAACCACCACTGGTGGTGGCCATTGACATTATTTGATATTTGTACCTTTTTAAAAAAATCCATTTTGACCTCACGTGACTAGCACCAAATGCCAGGTGTATGATTTGTGTGCTTCCAATCAAGTATTGCCTCCGCATTTCCCTGCAAGCTTTCACCAGTCACAAGGGAAATGGGTTGAACTCCCATAGATACATCCCCCAGCATCTTCAGAGCCCCCGTGAGCATCACAGGTAGTGAACATCTCAAGCTGAGAGGACTTTGTACTTTCCCTCAGAAACCCAATTTCATTTCCATGGACAAAGACAGCTCAGTCACTGCGCTACCTTATCCAAAAAATAATCTGGAAACCTCTCAGAGGGACCAATGCTCATCTCTGTCACAGGGTGTACAGAGCCTGGGATAACTTGGCTCTTTACCTCTTGGAAAGGGGATTTCACACATGCTGCGGTGCAGGTGAAGAAACCTTTCCTTCTCACCTGCACAGCCACAACATGAGATTCAAGAAAACCTTTAGGCCAGAATCAATCCAATCCACAATGGTGCTTCAGCGATTGGCTCTCTAGCCATCTTACCTTCTCTTAGATAAAGGTCTTCTGAATACAAAGGTGATCTGTGATGGAAGAGCCAAGAATGGATTTAGGAGCCATTATACCAGTGGCTGAAGTGTCTTGTATCTTGTGGCAGTGAGCTTTACAGTTTCAATATGTGCGGTGTAAAAGAAGTATTTACTTGTATAAGTTTTAGTTGCTTTGCCTTCCATCTTCATTATTCCAGGCTTTATTAATATGAATTATTATTATTATTCATTCAGCATATTTTGGAGAAAATATTTGATACTGTTCTGACTTACATAAATTGTACCCAGATAGCCAGTGATGGGTGTCTTATAAATACAATCATTATCATTATGGTGGAAATTCATAGATTCCTAGAGTGCCAACTCTTTTCCTGCCCCCACCCCTCCTGACATGTGGCTGTGGGGGGGAAATGCAGAGGGACCAGCCGGAGACCCCCCAGTAAGAGCAGCTGCAGAAGTAGCTGAAGTAGGGACCTGTGGATATTTAGAGAACTTTCTACAGTTTTGACTGGACTTTCTGACCTGTGCTGATTGGCTGTTTGCACTAACCCTTTTCCTCCCTCAAAGTCTCTTCACCTTAGCTCCACTCCACATCTGCCCCTCCTGTCTTCTCCTCCTGCCCCTCACTTCCCTTCCCATCAGGGTCCCCTCTCCCTTCACCTTCCTTTTGATTTAGCTTATCGCCTCCTAACACAACTCACTTAAAAACAAACAAACGAACAAAACTTGTGGAACTAAAATGATGTTTGTTTCCATCACAGGGTTTATGAAGTTTGTGTGTTATAGCCCTTTCCCAATCACGTATATGTCTTATCTAACTACAATATAAGCTCTTTGGAACAGGCACTGTTAGTGCAAGGGGCCGCATTCTTGGCTGGTCCTTACGCACTAACATATTAGTAGTGGTAACGCTAATAATGGATTTGTTGATTTTTTAGCACCAGAAGGGATCATTAAGATTACCTGGTCTGACCTTTTTTATTATTGTTACTACTTTCACCTCCTATCTTAACCAAAATGGATTTTTAAGCGAAGAAGCCTTCTTGTGACTGTGAAATTGTGTTTTTTTTAAGGGCATCTAATAAAGCATTCTTAAACCACTCCCTTTTACCATTCACATTTTTATATTGAAATATTTCCCCTTGCTTGGTTTTGCTCACGATTGTTTTCAGCTTTGGGACATTGGAGTTTTTAAAGCACCAAGTAACTATATTACTGGACAGAACTATATTGTATAAATATATGTATATTGTATATATAAAGTTATATATATATATATATATATAAGAGTGTAGATAGAGATAAAAAATTATTCGGTTTGCAAAATTTTCAAAAGGGCCTAAGTCACTTAGGAACGTAAGTTTCATTTTCAAAAGTGAGTTGGGCACGTAGGGACACATTTTAAATGTATTGAAATGACTAAAGATGTAGCTAGGCACCTAGTGTGATTTTGAAAAGCGCCTCAGCAGGTTAGGCATTTAACTTTTGAAATTCCGAGAGATGTTAATACCACTGTTGGTATTCTACAGACCATTACTGGAATAATGGGGCCAGTTCTTGGTGCCCAGGCTTTGGAAAGAATGTTGAAAAATCGGAAGTGGTTCAGAAAAGCTCTCCAAGAATGATTTGAGGTCTGGAAAATCTGCCTTACGGTGTGAGACTAAAGAAAGTCAATCTATTTAATTTATCTAAGAGACGTTTAAGAGAGAGCTTTATGGTGGTCTATAAGTGTCTAGAAGCAAAGAAGATTTCTGATCCTAGAGGACTCTTTAGTTTAGCTGACGAAGACAGAAAATCAGATGGCTTCAAGGTGAAGATACACAAATTGAGGCTAAAAATAATTAACAGTGAGGGTAATTAACTACTGGAACACATCATACAACTTATCTAGGGATGTGGTGGATTCTCCATCATTTGAAGTCTTTGAATTAAGTTTGGATGTCTTCGTAAATAATAATACCAAGCTCTTCTATAGTGCTTTTCCTTAGTGTGTCTCGAAGAGCTTTACAAAAGATGTCATTATCCCCGTTTTACAGATGGGGAAACGCAGGCACAGAGCTGTGACGTGACTTGCCCAAGGTCACCCAACAGACCAGTGGCAGAGCCAGGAATAGAACCTTGGTGTCTTGAGTCCCAGGCCAGTGCTCTATCCACCCACACAACACTGCCTCTGTATAGGCTTTAGTTCAGCCAGAAGTGACGGGCTTGATGCAAGACTCACTTGAAATTCCATGTTGTATTTTCATGTACAGAAATTAGGTAGTACCCCTTCACATAGTTTGTGAGCCCTCTAGTGGACCTCGCTGTGTTTCAGAATTCACTAGATCCCTGCTGAAGCAGTAGTGTACATGTGTAGCCAGGCTTTGCATATGGCATATTGTTCGTAAACACAGATGTTGGAACCCCGCTGTGCCCATGTGGTTATATCATATTACATCTGCTTTGTAAAAAGTATGTTTTAAAATGAACAAGACTGTACTAAAATAAACATATGAGGAGAGGCTGAGAGAACTAGGACTGTTTAGTCTACAGAAGAGAAGAGTGAGGGGTGATTTGATAGCGGCCTTCAACTACCTGAAGGGGGGTTCTAAAGAGGATGGAGCTAGGCTGTTCTCAGTGGTGGCAGATGACAGAACAAGGAGCAATGGTCTCAAGTTGCAGTGGGGGAGGTCTAGGTTGGATATTAGGAAAAATGTTTCCACTAGGAGGGTGGTGAAGCACTGGAATGGGTTACCTAGGGAGGTGGTGGAATCTCCATCCTTAGAGGTTTTTAAGGCCTGGCTTGACAAAGCCCTGGCTGGGATGATTTAGTTGGGGTTGGTCCTGCTTTGAGCAGGGGTTTGGACTAGATGACTTCCTGGGATCCCCTCCAACCCTAATCTTCTATGATTCTATGTTGTTTCAGATGTAGTTGCACAATTGCGGGCAGATTTGGTGGCTATGCTGCAGGTCTGTGGTTTTAAGCTTAACAGCAATAGACCTTCTAATATGCCTGGGTCTTAGGCCTAAAAGGCAAGACAGCTGGTCAAGTATCCAAGGGCTTTAAAGCTATTTTCAGCAAAGGTCACATGCCTCAAAAATGACAAACAGATTGGGGATTGAGGTGTGGAGTGATTTAACAGAACTTTAAAATCTGAGATGTGGAGCTATTTTACAATCCACACCACTTTTCACTACATCGACATGTTACCAGAATGTATAAAGAGTTATAACAAAAGTTTGTACGTAACTGTACACACCAGACCCGTTGATGTTAACCCCTCCAGTTCTCTGAAGGTATGAAAAATGGTTTATGGAGACCGTTTTAAAATGAAGAAAGTTGTTGCCCCTTGTAGAAAAGGCGAGCATGTGACACTATTTAAAAACAAAGGAGCTTTTGAAAAAGGTTATGAACGAACATTTACCGATGACATATTCGTAGTGGATGAAGTCTTAACTGAGGGAGTGAGAATTGTATACTGATTAAAAGATTATTGCAACGAGACAGATACTGGATCTTTTTACTCTGAAGAATTACAAAAAGTTAACCCCAACCAGGACAGGATTTACAGGACTGAAAAAGTTCTAACTGAGAAACAAAAAGGGAGAAAAAAGCAGCCATGGGTGAAATAATTGGGGGGCCCAGTAAGTTTAACAACTTCTCAACTAAGTGACATTTAGACGTGAAAGAAAACAATTACTCCTGCAAAGACAGAAAAAATTAGTGATGGGGGATTTTACATCGCTTTGCTCAGCAATGCCAGCTCTGGGGTTTTTCCTTAAAACACCAGCCCAAACTTTAGCATACAACTAGTTAAGCCCTATGATCTCCCAGGAATCTGGGAGTTGGGATTAGCGGAAATACAATATCCACAGAGTTGAAATACTATCACCAAAGAGAGTCCTTTTGAAATCTCCTTTGGAGATAAGAAATGGCGTCAACCTATGATGAAGCTATTACTCCATCCAGACCTGAATTACTGGATCATGTACAATACTATTGCTAATCTTCCAGGGGGACAGCCGGAGGTGGTCATGAACTACGACCCTGTGGACAGAAAAGTTAGATTTAAATCCTCTGATGTTACTTATGCTTTTTCTAGTGGAGGGGAGATAGCTAATATTTTGGGACTGGTCTCCAAGTTCAGTGTCAAACGAAAGACCCTTCTCAACAGACATTACAGAGGGTTTCAACTCCTTGTATCAGTACACAAGCATTGTAGAACACCAGCTTGAGGGGGTACTTTTCCATACCCCTGTTATGCTGCATCCCAGCCGTGGAAAGAACCACCAGTTTGTCACCATCATGTATAACAAACTACATTATGCCCCTCTCAGTAAACACCACATTGACACCATCACCATTGAAAACTAGAGAGAATAGAACAGGCACATCTCATTTCGCTTTGGCAAGGTGATCGTCTCTTGAAGAGAGAGGGGTTTTTAAAATGCAAAACGTTATGGTGACCCTAAAAAATTACAGGATCTCAGCCATTTACAGCAACTGTATTACAAAGCTATCACAAAGCACACGCTAGATATGCCCTTCCTGGATATCATGGGGACCCAGTGATGTACGTGTCTGGTGTGGGGGGAATAGTCTGTTAGCCTCTTTTGAGAAGGGGGCTAGCGAGTATTAAACCCCGCATAAAAACAGCCACATAAAACTTAGCCAAAGATGTAGAGGGCCATATCTCCTGAGCTGTTCTGGACAAAGTGGGTAACCCAACCTCAGGACCGATATATACTAAAAAAAGGAGACTTAAGAGAGAGAGAAGTGTGTCATACAGGGCCGGCAAAACCCTTTAAAGGAAGGGCTATGACATGCAGGGCAAGCCATAGGTGAACAACCAAGAGGAGACACTCTCCACCTAGCAAAAGAGACGTATCTTTATCGACTTGGCTTTTGTTCACTGCAGGTCTGAAGAGTGCACCAAATCCAAACTAGACTTGTTTGAAATAGCCCATACAAAGGCCAGCACTGAGAAAAGCATATTCGTTGAGGTACAGTCTCTATTAGCCATCATGGAGGATACCCGCTTGGACTTTTTTATAGCCAAGAAGGGCATAAATTATATGGATTTAAACAACACACTATGGTATCTTTGTTGCCAGATTGTAAAAGCAGCTAGAGCTGACCTCAACGGGATCCAAGGTGGGTCTGATTAGTTGCCCTATGGCTTCTACGTTCAGTCAATTAAATGTCATGCTGGGAGACCATCTCATAAGCCAGAGCAACAACCGTAACCCTTACATGGTCTCTATAGAATCGGTGTCAATTACAGTGACGATGTCCTCGCCACTCAATATTCTGCTGGCCCGTTTTACAAAGATGCCCCCAGACAACGCAAAGCAACAGAGCTAGAAGGGGAGAATCAAGGGTTTGTGAGGCAGGTAAAGCTGACGGCCAAGAGCAGGAAGATAGAGCTGTTGGGTCAGCTACACAGTAACCTGTTTTTCAAGAAAAGCTGCTGTTGAATGGTTTGGATGTGAAAATTAAACTGACACGCAGTGCCTTCTGCTTAATGGGCGATGCAGAGGAAGGATTTAAACTAGGGGTTATGTCAATGTTCCTTAAAATCCAAGTGTCCATCTGATGCATGTGGAGGTCCTGCTTAACCGCTAATGCTAAATACCCTGTGGATAGTGGGAATGAAAGTATCTAGCATCTTTGGGTCGGTAACCAGGGAGATCCTGTTCTTGTGGCATTTACCCAAACTGCTTGTCCTTGGGTTTGTGGATAACGATGCCTTAGTGGAAATTACATTAAAAATCCTTTCACTTTTAAACTTTATGATATTAATTTTGCGGCCTTGAATGTGGATGGTGAACAGATGCCAGCTAAGCCTTTGCAACCAGACTTCAAGGCCAGAAACAATGTGAGAGAGCACATGAATCTGGTACAGATGGCTGGTAAACACACGAAAGATCGTGCACTGTTAATCAATCAAGAGGAGTTTGCCAGGGGTTACACCTTGTTTGCTTTTGAACTGTCACCTGACCAGAAATGTGCCAATCACTATTCCCTGATTAAAACTGGGAACCTTAGAGCAGAAATAGATTTTTCAAAGGCTTTGACAGTCACAGTCAACAAGATTGTTTATGGAGTTTTTGATAACATCATAGAGATAAATCAGAGGAGACATGTTCTGTTTGACTATATGTGATTATGGACACCGAAAGAGAATTTCTTAGATGTGTGGCTCCCAGGGGGCAGGCTGTCTCAGAGACCCCTAAATTTGGTGGCCCCCACCCCCCATCCCAACTAGCTGGCTGAACATTGGTTGCCTTATATCAGGCAGAGTGTGGCTATGGAGAATTTTTTGACTCAGATGGACACCCCACACACAGCATTTCCTTTCCTAGAAACGTTATGAAATTATAAACAAAAAAGGCTGATGACAGTATATTTCAAAGCAGACAATTATAAAACCCGGCTCTAGTGCCATTGTGTGTTTTTCTTACACCGCCATAACCAGGGTTTAATTTTTGAACAGATTTTAAAACTGTATTCTAATGATTTAGTACAAAGGATGATGAATTTAGTAAAAAAAAATAAAAAACATAAAATTGTGGGCATATCTAGGCCTGCTGAAAACATGTTTCAACAAGCCCAGCTGTGTTTCTTAATAAAGTGCCCCCCTGAGGGTTTAAAGACAATCACTGTCTGGTGGGGTTGTTTGTTTTGTTTGTTTGTTTTTGATTTGGCTTCTTACACATGCCAAAACAGAGAAATCACATACAGATATTCACATGTTTTGAAATGTTTTTTTAAATTTATTTAAATCAAAACATTATCATGATTTTAAAATTACTTTCTGAAGCATGAAAAACATTACACACTGAGCCAGGCAGGTCTTTTAGCCAATTTTCGCTTTTTAGGAGGAGGCAAAAAAGGTGCTGGTGTTTCTTGATCACACCCTGTATTTGTATTAGAGGCCTTCAGGTGTCCCAAAAGATCTCTGTTGGCGGCATTGCCCACGACAGATAACGGGATGTTCAGCTTTGCCATGGCACGCATAAACACACCCTAACCTTTAGGTGTGTTTCTGATAGGAACAGGCTGTGTCTGGGTGGCAGCCCTGAGTAAACTGAGCATATTAAAACCATTAACAACTGTGCCTTCTGTACACGAAAGCTCCTTTAGCATTCCATGAGGAAATGGTATTATTCTGGCCCGGCTTATTTAGCAATGCTACTGCATTTTCCTTACAACGTTTATTCCCATTATCCAACACCTTCTGAGCAACCGAGTCAGAATTCTTTTTTTATTGCTGGAGTTTTGGCAGTCATGCTCTGTTCCTGTGCTGGTAAAAACAGACTTACATTCCCTTTATCCACATGTGTCCTTTGTGCATCATGTACAATAGGTATCTTTGAAGTACAGTGGTGTAAAGTTTAGTCTGTTCGTATTCAGCTATATCGATCCTTTCGGGAATAGCCTTCATTTCTGTGTCCAGTAAGCAAGTTGCTGTGGGTCTGATAGTTTCTTCCGCTGGTGAAAAATCCCTTAATTGCTCCAACTAATGGCTAAGCACCAGGAACATTTTTTCCTGCATACTTCATTATTGATTTGTCAAAAACCGCCTTATCGGAGGGAAAGCAAAACTTAACAGAGATTGATAACTCCCCACCCCTCCCTCCGACTATTTCACCGGATGCTTTTTTCTTTTAAGAGAGACCCTTTTATTACACAGAGTTTTTGTAAATTTGCCTCTCTTTTTCTGCGCACACACTTGATTTTGTGTCAAAGGTCTTTTCCCTTTTAAGGTGATGGGTGCTATTTCTGAAATGGCCACTATTATTAAATCATCAGAGGTTGAACACAGGACAGCCTTCCTTTGCTGTGGTGGTGCTTTGCTAAGTCATTTTAAAAGGCCCAGGTTTTTCTTCATGTAGCTAGGCATGTTTTCCGTCGGCAGCTTTGGTTGTTAATCATAGACTCATAGAAGATTAAGGTTGGAAGGGACCTCACGAGGTCGTCTAGTCCAAGTCCCCGCTGAAAGCAGGACCAACCCCAATTAAAGGGGGTTCAAAAAGGGCCTGATGATAATTCATTGCTTTATATACCCGGATGTTGCTCTTTTCAAAGTATAACCCACTGACCGATCGTGAAGGAAAAGCTCAGCTCTTAATCTATACGCCTGTAGTGTAGAAGCATTTAAATCCACCATTAGTTACCCATAAGGTGTTTTGATAGCATCCTCAAAAGCTTCTAGAAAGAATTCAACCTTGCTGAGGTACATTTGCTGAGCTGGTGTAGCAATTAGTAATTTAGCCCTGAGTCACCCCTACCCCTTAGGCCCCAGGGTCAGATACCACATCCCCATTCTCTGACATTTCAGTTTGAGAGCCCGTACTTAGGGGCTCTCTTTTTGTTTTTCTCTCCTCGTCACCTCGTTAGCCTGGCCGTAATTTTTTGGCAGCAGTCTGTATATCCCCCAAATGCTGACACCCCCCTTTTGTTTCCCCAGCAACTGCTATGCAACCCGGTTCTTACCCCCTAATACTGCCTCCTCTCAAACCCTGTGCAGTCCTTTTTGCATTCAGCCCCCTTTTTCTGCACAACCTTGTTACCCATGTTTGTTTAGAGCTACAAGTTAACTCTTGAAAAACTCACATTTTTGAAAGCCTTATGTGTGTCTTTTGCCCTCTGGAGATCCTGTGTGGCAACCCCCAAGACAAAGCCGTCTATCACCCCTCTCTTCAAAGAATTTTCACAAAGAGCTTTAACAAATTTGTCACTAACCCTGAAGAGAGACTGTATTTTGCCAACAGTATCAAACATGTCGTAAGAAAACATTTTGGTAGTGTCAGTGTGTGAACTTTCAGTCCTTGGGTGGTTTTTTTATTCACAATCCCAAAAGTACGTGCTCTGGGTTTATGAATCTTTGTGTTTTCACTCTCCGTTTTTTCAGGCTTAGCGCGGAACTGGAGGTGTGTTTGCATTGTTACTTTTTATCGATGTTTTTTGTTTTGTCATTTGGCTTGATGTATCTGAGTGTTGGGTTGTCTTCATGCTGTGTCTATGCTCTTCTGTTGCTTTGTGGTATCATTGTTGTTAAAGGTTTCAGAGCAGGTTCCTGGTTCTTTGGTGGTTCTGTTCTCAGTGTCTCTGTAGTTTTCATTATGGTATCATCAGGAGAGTTGCACAGTCCTCTCTGTCTCCAAAAAAACCTCAGGTTTTTACACCTGCTTTAATATATTGCTTTGTTTCAAACAAAACTTCAGTGTCTCTTACCACATTGTTTTGATCACTATTGCTTTTAACTAATAGACATCTGGAGAAAATAGACATCTGAGAGTCTCTGAGTTAAGTTTAGAGGCGAGAGCAACAAGGGTGATATTGTGGTGGGCATCTGCTATAGACCACCAGACCGGGAGGATGAGGTAGATGAGGCTTTCTTCAGACAACTAATGGAAGTTTCCAGATCAAAGGCTCATGGGGGATGTCAAGCACCCTGACATCTGCTGGGAGAGCAATACAACAAAGCACAGACAATTCAGGAAGTTTTTGGAGAGGGTTGGGGACAACTTCCTGGTGCAAGTGCTGGAGGAACCAACTAGGGGCTGAGCTCCTCTTGACCTGCTGCTCACAAACAGGGAAGATTTGGTAGGGGGAAAAGAAGTGGATGACAAACTGGGCAGCAGTGACCATGAGATGGTTGAGTTCAGGATCCTGACAAAGGGAAGGAAGGAGAGCAGCAGAATATGGACCCCGGACTTCAGGGAACTGATGGACTGGATCCCCAGGGAGGCTAATATGAGGGGGAAAGGAGTCCAGGAGAGCTGGTTGTATTTTAAAGAAACCTTATTGAGGGCACAGGAACAAACCATCCCGATGTGCGGAAAGAATAGCAAATCTGACACTTGTACTGTCACACATATATTGACTGGAACTGGAACAGTATATGATTATTAACAGTCTAACTGATTAGAAACAGGAGGCAGATTTATTGAGTGTAAGGCTATGGCTTTGCTGCCGTCAGATCGATTTCTCTGGATTGACGTACTAAGACCACCTTCACAAGTGGTGTAGCGCTGCGTTGACGGGAATGCAGTTCCCGTTGGCGCAGTGCAGTGAGGATGGTGCACAGAAGAGGAGCAGAGAAGTTGACGGAAGTTATGCAAGTTTTTTGCGTAGCTTGCGTAACTCCCATCGACTGCCGCCGAATCCCGGAGGTAAGTGTAGACAGGGTCTAAGTGAGCTAAAATGTATAACCTGCTGCTTAGCTTAACAGCTCCAACTAAACTAGAAGACAAAACATTCACAGAGAATGAGGACATTCTAGAAAATCATCTATCCCTAAATGGAGTCAAAAAGAAAATCAAACAATTTCTGAATATGTCACTGGATTAAGGGAATTAACAGAGCACTGCCTGTTTGGAGAGAATTGAAATGGTGCATTAAGGGACCAGTTGGTTTGTGTTAAGGAAAATGAAGCAATCCAAAACCAGCTATTGATTGAGATTGATTTGACCCTAAGCCATGCATTAGAAAATGCTGTATCAATGGAGACATCTGCTAAAAATGCCAGGAAGCGGCAACATCATCATGTGATCTGTAACCAATAAACCGGCGGTCAATAGAAGGCACCACATGTCATCACTGACTGCTTTCATTGTGGGAAGCCGTCTCACAATGCGAAGGATTGTTGGTTCAAGGACAAACCTTGCAGAAACTGAAACAAATTGGGGCACATACAGAAAATGTGCAGGTCAGTGGAAAAAACACACGGGCAGTACTAGAGGATCTCAAATTCATCAGTTTGCAGATGACAACACAGAGTCAAGTGAGAATATTATTTCATCTCTACAACCGTAGTTGACTGTTACATCATTTCAGACAATAAGTGAAGTGATATTTGGACTGCTTTAGAAGTGGAAGGATTAAGCCTTAAAATGGAGCTTGATACAGAGTCTGCTGTTTCTATAATTTCACATGGGACTATAAAGACTACTTAAAGAGGTGAAGTTGCAGAAAAATCTCTGTGATAATTAACACGTGTACAGGGGAAATCGTCAGTCTCCTGGCTATTATTACAATGAAGGTAATTTATAACTAAACAGCATATGCGAAGAGTCTATGCTGGGAAGCAAGGGGATCATGCATTATTTGACAGAGAATAGCTGAGAGAGATTCATCCAGACTGGTAAAGTATAAAATGACTTTAGGTTTAATAAAATAATGAATTCCAGCCCAAAACAAAAATTAGCTAGACTTTTGTACAGAGCGATTGGTATCTTTCACAATGGTCTGAGAAACTGAAAGCACATGAAAGCAAAAATCTTTGCTTGAGCAGTTCCTAAATTTTGCAAATGTCTTCCAGTGCCTTTTGTGATACACTGAAATGCAGAGTTAGAACTTCAGCACTTAGAAGACTCTGGAATTATATCCAGGGCTAACAGCAGTGAATGCAAAAGAGCGGTATGCAAAAGAGGGATCTGATAGCAGCCTTTAGCTACCTGAAAGAGGGTTCCAGGGAGGATGGAGCTAGGCTGTTCTCAGGGGTGGCAGATGACAGAACAAGGAGCAACGGTCTCAAGTTGCAGTGGAGGAGGTCTAGGTTGGATATTAGGAAAAAATTTTTCCCTAGGAGGGTGGTGAAGCACTGGAATGGGTTACCTAGGGAGGTGGTGGAATCTCCATCTTTAGAGGTTTTTAAGCTGCGGTTTGACAAAGCCCTGGCTGGGATGATATAGCTGAAGTTAGTCCTGCTTTGAGCAGGGGATTGGACTAGATGATCTCCTGAGGTCCCTTCCAACCCTAATCTTCTATGATTCTATGAATGAAGCACCCTTATAGGGCTAGTAATGAAAACGAAGGGGGCTTTCCCTATCCTTGGTGGCATCAAGGTTACCATAAACTCAGTATCGTATGAGTATCCTCTACTGACAATAGAGGGGACATTTCCCCAGTTAGCTGGTGCTAAGCATGTCTCAAAGATTGCCTAGACCAAACCTAGCTACAAATGGAGAGTGAAGACAGTGATGAGAAATGCCTCACAATTAACACATAAGGACTGATTTCAATTAGCAGTTTCTATAGTGGTTAATGGCTCCCTGGTGGTGAGGACCGGTGCACAGGACTGTGAGTCACCTTGTGACCTCCGCACCACCCTGCCTCCAGCAAGAGAGAGACTTGCTGGTTCTTAACTGGGTGTCCGCTCCCTGACACCACCAGCGTGTTAGCCACACAAACAATCTCTTCAGAGCCATGTCAGCCCTTACTTTGCCTTGAAGATTAACAATAGGTGCACCCCAGATCCCAACCCCCTTTGATGTGTTCCCTTGTAATGTTCAGTACTTTATTCACTGAACATTCATTCTGTCAACAGTTCTGCTAAGGGAACAGTGTACAACTTGTTTGATTCAACTCAGGATCAGCTCCTTATTATAACACCACACCGCTGAGATCTATTTATTGTGAAAACAATCATAAGAGATAGTGAGAAAGGATAATGGAAAGGAAAGGAGAAGGGTTACATATAAATCAGACTCATAACATGATTCCTAGGGACTAAACTTACCAAGTTATAAACTTCTTTAGACAGAAGGTTATCTAACCCAAATGTCCTGTGCACTGTTTTTAGCCAAACCTGGTTGAGATCCCATTTTCATGAAGGTAATCAAACTGCCCAGTTACTTTCTAGATGCAGGATAACAAAGTGCTTTCCATACCCCCCAGTTATAGTCCAGAAAACCTTTGAAGTGTAATCCCACAGAAGGCTCTTTCCCTTCTGCTCTTTTTCTCTTCCTGTTAAATTTCATGATCCTACATCTTCATTTAGCTCAGCCTGGTGATTGTGAATGAGACAATTCTCAATTTATATTTCAACAGATAGATGGATAAACATCTCTGGTCTGGCAGGAAAACAGTGTTTCACCTCTGCTGGGAATTAATACCTTGACACAAACTATAAGAACATATTTCCCGTATATACACATACCTTCTTACATAGCAGCAGTGCATACAGTTTACTATGATATTCACCACCGGTCTGGCACTGGCTTTCCTTTGATACCTCGCATGACATTCTTTGGTGAACCAGCATGTACATACCAGAATCAGGATAGTCTTACATCCCCCTTGCCAGCTGGCCTGGAGGAGTTCTTGGATCACAGGCAATGCTGAGCTAAGCAGGGAGACAGTATAAAAAGTCACTTGCTTGGTGGATTCGGGAGTTGTGAACGGAGGCAGGTGACAGCGTTTCAGAGGGCATAGCCATGGACTGTGCTTGTGGTAGTGAGACTTACTGAGTGGTGTATTTGGTCCATTTGTGTCTTGTTTGTTTGACTGTTTGTTTGTTCTCCTGCTGTATACAGGCTGCATAGCTGGCCCAAGCTGACCCTTGGAGCTTTGATCAGCCCTGCTCTTTGAAGTCTCTGAGTAGTTCATCACTCCCTGGCGATGAGGGGTGGAGGTGGGCTGAGCTGAGATAAGCAGGGAGACTTGGTATAAAAAGTCTCTGCTGGGCAAACTCGAGAGCTGCTAACAGAGCTAGCTAGCAGGAGAGTTTTGGGGGCAGTATAGAGAGACTTTTCCTTCCTATGTGCAATTTTAAGATGCAACAGATGTGCCATGTGTTCTTTCCTGCCTGAAGCCAGAAATAACTTTCTGTGCATGAAGTGCAAGTTGGTGGCTGTGCTGGAGAAAAAGGTTCTTGGACTGGAGTGGCAAGTAGAAATACTACTGAGAATTAAAGAAGCTGAGGAGTTGCTAGACAGCCAGATTCGGGAAACATCAGTACCACAGGTTCAAGAAAGAAATGAGCTGGCCATCAAGGACTTGGAGACAGAGGAAGTGACAGAGGATGCCTGGAAGTTGGTAACCACCAGAGGCAAGAGGACATAGCAGCATTCCATATGGCTGAAGACATATGAGGATGGGCAGGCTGTAGCCACCAGAGATTAGAAGACTGGGAGGAATTCCACATAGCTAGACATTTCCAATCAATACCCAGGTCCTCTGTGTGGAATCTGTGGAAGATACCTCTCAAGATCCAGCTAGTCCAAGGGAGTGGAAAAATGTATGGGACACACCTGTGGATGGCAGCTCAACCCAACCTGTAAGAAAATCAAGCTTGCCCACAAAGAGTTCTCCACTCATCCAAGGAAAACAGACGGTCCTTTTTGGGGATTCAATACTCAGAAGAATCAAAAGAATATTCTGCAAGAGACCGGTGGACAACAGGACGATGTGCTGTCTTCCCAGAGCCAAGATGTTAGATGTCACTCTAAGACTGGATAGCTTCTAAAGTTGTGGGCAACGATCCATTGGAGATAATTGATATATTGGCACATATTAGCATTTTGGGATATCTCACAGATAATAGGGGGCTTCAGAGAACTCAGAAGCATGCTGAAGCAAAAGAATATTCAAGCCGTCTTCTCCGAGATCCTTCCTGTCCCACAGGTGAAGGGAGAAGACTCTCAAACTGATCTGCTGGCTAAATACGTGATGTAGGATGGAGGATTTTGGTTATGTGGAACATTTGTCCAACTTCTGTGGGTTTAGGGGTCTGTATGGTTGGGATGGCCTCCACCTCAATAGAAGGGGATCCAGTCCCTTTGAGTATAGGCTGGCTGGAGTAGTCAGGAGAACATTAAACTAATAACAAAAGAGAGAGTAAAAAGAGGAAAGATATGAGCACTTGTTTTGCACAGAATTAAAACACTGAGAACAAAATTAATGAAGGAACCAAAGGACAAAAAGAGAAGAAATTATTGAATTGCCTGTACACAAGTGCTGAGAGCCAGGTAACACAAGAGGAACTGGAATTGCTTGTTTATGAGCATAAATTCTATTTAGTTGCTATTACTGAAACCTGGTGGGATGATTTCTGTTTCCGAGTTACTGACAACTCAGGCAAAAAATTATCTTGAATGCTTAAATATCAATGTTCTAACCAGTAAAGCATAAATATGTGGTACTATTTGATGTTTGCTACAGAACATCAAATCGCTCTAAGGAACAGGGTAACCGGCTCCAACCTATAACATGTAGGGAAAAAAACTGTGATCATGGGGAATGTCAATTTGAGTGATATGTGCTGGAGGTGTCATGTTGCCTATACTAAAAGATCTTTGAAATGTCTAAATATTCTAAATAACAAATTACAACCAACACAGGGAATTCTATATTAGAGCTCGTCTCAACAGAGAAAGAGGAACCAATCACAGAACTTAAAATTAATGGTAGCTTAAGTACAAGTGATCATGAGTTGATCACATTTGCAATATGCAAATTGCAATATGCAAATAGAGTAAAGACCAAACCAGTAAATGTACTTGGTGTTTCAATAGAGCCAGGTTCACAAAGCTGAAATTATGAGCCAAATCATCTGGGAGGAAGAATATAATCAGAAAAATGTGAATGAGTGAGGAAAAAGGCACAATCCTACAAATGAGGAAGAAAGCTGTGCTGGTTAAAAAACTACCCTGCTTATTAGGGTAAGTGGAAGACAGCTATATATATGGAAGAAAGAGGAATTGAAATTGATAGTAATGAATATAAATCAGAAACTAGGAACTGTAGAAAATTGATAAGGGAAGCAAATGGAAACAAGGAAAAATCTATGATCAGCAAAGTTAAGGACAAGAAGAAAGAGGTTTTTAGTATATTAGGAACAAAAAAAAAATCCTAACAATGGCATTGGTTCATTATTAGGTGGAAATGGTAAAATTATCAATAATAATGCAGAAAAGTTAGAAGTGTTCAATAAATATTTCTGCTTTTTCATGTGGTTTCTTTTTGGGGGTAGGGGAAAACAGATGATATAGTCTTCCCTTCCACTAGTATTCTTCCCTTCCACTAGTATTCTTCTCTTCCACTAGTATTTCAGGAGGATGTTAAACAGCAGCTGCTAAAGTTAAACTATTTAAAATCTGAAATTGACTAGCTTTAACTTCCAGCCATTACATTGTGTTATACCATTCTCTGATAGACTGAAGAGCCCATTATTAAATATTTGTTCTCCATATAGGTATTTATAGAGTGTGAGCAAGTCACCCCTTAACCCACTTTTGGTTAAGCTAAATAGATTGAGCTTCTGGAGCCTCTCAATAGGAGGCATGTTTTCTAACCCCTTAATCATTCTTGTGGTTCTTCTCTGAACTCTCCCCAATTTAACAACATCCTTCTTGAATTGTGGACACCAGAACTGAACACAGTATTCCAGCAGTGATTGTACCAGTGTCAAATACAAAGCTAAAATAACCTCTCTATTTCTACTCGAGTTTTCCCTGTTTATGCATTCAAGATCACATTAGCTCTTTTGGTCACAGTCTCACACTGGGAGATCATGTTCAGCTGATTATCCACTAAGATTCCCAAATCTTTTTCAGAGTCACTGCTTCCCAGGATACAGTCCCCCATCCTGTAAGTATGGCCTACATTCTTTTTTCCCAGGTGTATACATTTACATTTAGCCATATTTAAACATATATTGTTTGCTTGTGCCCAGTTTACCAAGCCATCCAGATCACTCTGAATCAGTAACCTGTCCTCTTCATTATTTACCTCTCCCAATTTTTATAGCATCTGCAAACTTTATCAATGATGATTTTGTTTTCTTTTAAGTCATTAACAAAAATATTAAATAGTGCAGGGCCAAGAACTGATCTCTGTGGGACCCCACTGAAAATGGACCTGCTCATTGACTTTTTCCTGTTTATAATTACATTTTGAGACCTATCACTTAGTCAGTTATTAATCCATTTAATGTGTACCATGTTAATTTAACATCATTCTAGTTTAATTAAAATGTTGTGTGGGACCATGTTAAATGCCTTACCGAACTATATTACATCAACACTATATCCTTTCTCATTCAAACTTGTAATCTCATCGTAAAAAGATATCAAGTTAGTTTGACAGGATCTACTTTCCATAAACCCATGTTGATCTGCATTAATTATATTACTTTCCTTTCATTCTTTATTAATCGAGTCCTGTATCAATCGCTCCATTATCTTGTCTGGATTGATGCCAGGCTGATACGTGTAATTATTCTGGTCATCCCGTTTACCTTTTTAAAATATTGGTAAAACATTAGCTTTCTTCCAGTTTTCTGGAACTTCATCAGTGCTCCCAAGACTTACTGAAAATCACCATTAACGGCCCAGTGAGCACCTCAGCCAGATTTTTTAAAACCCTTGGATGCAAGTTACCTGGACCTGCTGATTTTAAAATATCTGAGGCTTGGTCTACACTTACTGTGAAATTTGGCAGCAGTCGACGGGAAATATGTAAGCTACTCTATGTAGCTTGAGTATCTCCCATTGCCTTCCTAAATTCTAAATAGCGCGGCGTCCCCACTATGCTGTGCCAATGGGAAATGCCTTCCTGTCAATGCAGTGTTACTCTTTTTCTGGGGATGGATTTATTCGGTCAACTTCCAGATCAATTGAGCAGGTTTCCACTTCCGCTCAGTCAATCCCAAAGAATCAATCTGAAGACATACCCTAACTTTAGTAGCTCCCATTTAACATTCTCCTGAGATACTAATGGAATGGAAAGAGTGTTATCACTATATGATGGGACTATATCATCTGTTTATTCCTCAAATACAGAACAGTAATATTTATTGAATACCTCTGCCTTTTCTGCCTTATTATTAATTATTCTACCATTTTCATCTAGAAATGGACCAATACCATTCTCAGGATTCTTTTTGTTCCTAATATATTTTAAAATCTATTTTTTATTGTCCTTAACTCTGTTTGCCAAAGATTTCTCTTTGTGTCCCTTGGCTTCCCTTATCAATTTTCTACAATTCCTAACTTCTGATTTATATTCATCACTATCATCTTCCCTTTTCTTCCATTTGTTATATGTATACATTTTATTTTTTACAGCTGCTTTCATTTCTCTAAAGAAGGTCTTTTTTTTAACCAGCACAGCTTTCTTCCTCAGTTGTGGTTTTGAGTATCTAGTAAGGTGTTCTTTAATGATTACCCATTATCATTTACATTTTTCTGATTAAGTTCTTTCTCTCAGCTGATTGTTTTCAGCTTTGTGAAACTTGCCCTGTTAAAACATCAAGTATATGTATTATTGGTCTGGACTGTTTGCTGTTTGCACCTTATAAATGTGATCCACTCATGATCACTTGTACTTAAGCTACCATTAATTTTTAGTTCTGTGATCGATTCCTTTTTCTTTGTCAAGATGAGCTCTAATATACAATTTCCCTATGTTGATTGCAATCCCTGTGTTGATTGCAACACTTTTTGAGTTAGGAAATCGTCATTTATAATATTTAGACATTCCAAGGATGTTTTAGTACTGGTAGCATGACACCTTGAGCATATGACACTCAAACTGAAGTCCCTCCTGATCATGTAGTTTTTTTCATATAAGGAAGTGGTCATCCTGCTCCCTAGTGTGATTTGATGGTCTATAGGCGGCACCAACTAGTACTCCATCTTGTGCTGTTCGGGAACTGATCCATAACCATTCAAGATCATTTTCCTCCAAGTTATCAGTGACTTGAAAACAGATAATGCCATTTTTTACATAGAGTGCCATTCATCCTCCTCTTTTGCCCACTCAGTCCTTCCTAAATAGGTTACAACCGCTGATTTTAACATTCCGATTGTGTGAATCATTCCATCAGGTTTCAGTAATAACAGCTAGATAGAATTTATGCTCATAAATGAGCAATTCCAATTCCTCTTGTTTATTACCTGGGCTCCTAGCAATTAAAGAATTTCTTCTCTTCATGTCCTTTGTGTCCTTGATTTATTATTTTGAACATCTCGATTTTACGCTGATGATCATATCTACCCTCTTTCGACCCTCCCCTTTTGGTATTAGTTTAACCCCCTCTTGACCACTTTAACCAGTCCATACCCAAGGAGGTCGTGTCCCCTTCTTCTGAGGCAGAAGCCATTCAAATTGTGCAGTCCCCTCTCCCCAGAGAAGGTGAACCAATGTTCCACAAAACCAAAGCCCTCCATCCTACACAACTTACCTACCCAGCGATTCATTTCCAGAATATTCTGCCTCTGTCTTCCTTTGCTTGGAGAACAGAAGGATGCCAGAGAAGATGACTTGGACATTCTTCTGCTTCAGCATGCTTCTGAGTGCCCTGAAGTTACCTACTGTCTGCCAGTTATCCCATGACGCTGTATCATTTGTGACAATATGAACTATCAACAATGGATCTTTGCCTAGTGACTTCAGAAGCCTATCCAGTCTTAGAGTGATGTCTTGTAGCTTGGCTTCAGGTAAGCAGCACACTGTCCTGTCGTCTGCCTGGCCCTTCTGAGTACTTAATCTCCTGAACGGAATCTCACGTAAGCAGAGTGTGAATAAGCTCTCCCCTGACATCTAGTGATGCACTGGGGGAAAAGACTTCTGAAAAAGGCCATATCTACAGAGACACACCTACTCTGCCGAGGTGTTCGACAGACAGATCTGCTTTGCCAAAGTGATCAATTTTGGCTGGTTTTGGGTTACAATTCACTTAATATTGAATGCAGGGATAGTGAACTATTGTTATCCTTATTCCATGAGTAAAGGGCAGCAGAACTGTACTTACTGATTGAGGGTGTCACCCTAAACTGAACGTTGCTTGCTAAGTAGAGGGCAGAGATGCCAAATCCCACTGAAGAAGAGAGAGGGATGGGGACTGGTGTTGCTCCGTGATGGTGTGGACTCTTTCTAGTGAGTGCTAAAAACCATTTGAGCCTCCCTTCTCCAGCGTTAAAAATAGTTGACTGGACTCCACTGAGAGTCCTTGTTTCTATTCCGTGATTACTAGAGCTGACCTCACTGATGAGCTAAACCTTTAGACCTGATGTGGGCACAGTGTTGCAGTGAAAGATGACATAGAGGCAGCAGCACAGAAGTTTCCCACTCCCCAGTGACATCGCTAAGAGCTGAGATCACAAAGCTGGACTAGGTGGGGGGAAATGGCATCACAGCAGTGGCAGTGAGTGGCAAGCAGCAGCAGTGAGAACAGTGGCAGAGATGAGTGGTAGCAGAAATAACAGCAGTTGCAAGTGCTGAACAGCAGCAGAGAGACCAGCAAGTCAGTTGCAGAGACAGTGGCAGCAGCGGATGAATTGCGCGACGCCTCTGGCCTGGCCTTTCAGGGGTGGGAAGTGAACCCATGTGAATGCAACGCTGAACTCTGGGTCTTTGCTGAGTAAGGACAACCAACTGTGAGCGTGGTGCAGTGGAGGACCACTCGCTGATGGTGGGGGAATACTAAAGAAGCCCACCACAATAGCAGTTAACTTCAGGGAGGGGAACTGCACAAAAATGAGGAAGCTAGTTACATGGAAATTAAAAGGTATGGTCACAAAAGTGAAATGTCTGCAAACTGCATGGACATTTTTTAAAAACACCATAACAGAGGCTTGAATTAAAGTATACCTGTCACGGAATCCCTTGAACCACTCGGGCGCAGCCAGTCAGGACTCTAGTGCTTCGGAGTCTGTCTCTCGGGTCTCCACACACCAGTGCTGCAGCCTCCTGACTCTGGCCCCGCAGTGTTCAGCACTCCTGCTTTGGATGTGTCCCCGGGAGTTCCTCCCTGCCTCAAGGGCCATGCACCCCGCCTTGCAGTCAGAAGCAATTCACAGCCAGCGTGAAAGTCAGAAGGGTTGATTAGTTCTCAGGTTCACAGCGTAGAAAGACTTTGCTCGCTATCAGCCTCAACTAGGAGTTACAGCAGCAACCACCTGGAGAGCCCCATTCTCAGGGCTCCCTCCCGGCCAGGCCCCCACGGGGGACTGCCCTCTTTCTCCAGCTACCCCCAGAGCTGTCCCCTTACCCTTCCCAGTCCTTTGTCTCCATTCCCGGGCAAGGGGGCCATTCCTCAGCTGCCACAACCTATTCCAGCTGGCTGACTCAGGAGGCTGGCGAACATGTGGCTACGGAAGGCCTTTCCGCCCTCCGCTGGCCTCCGCAACGATTACACACCCAGGTCCCATCACCGAAAAACATAAGAAATATATGAGGGGGGAAACTGAGGCGCGCACACACTGCACTCAGAGAAATCCCCCAAAATACCTCCACTTCGCCACAATGCCCCAAACTAAACAATATAGTAAGAGGACCAGAAAAGTGCCACCATGGCTAAGCAGCCAAGTAAAAGAAGTGGTTAGTGGCAAAAAGGCATCCTTTGAAAACTGGAAGTCAAATCCTAGTCTAGCACTGGCTTTTTCCTGACTGGTCCATTGAATTGGGACGTCTTAATACTATGATAATGGGCACTGCCCCAAACGTGATTTCAGATAAAAGCTTATTAGCCAGTGGAACTAACTGATGAAAGGTATTACTGAGGCCAAGAATGCAGCAGGATTCAAATCAGTATGAGACATTCACATGGATAATGAGAATTTCCCCAGCTATGCTACGCAGGATTAAAAAACCAGGGCTATACACCCTGTCTCAGGGCATGCGCCAACCACTAACTAAGAAATGTTTCTTATGGATGGATTACTCCATAACTGGCTGCCGTGGGGTTTCTTGCACCTTCCTCTGATGCATCTGATACTGGCCAGTATCAGAAAGAAGATACTGAATTAGACAACCATTCGACTAATCTAGAATGACAATTCTTAAGTTCCTAATGCCACTGTAATGTTGTAGAAAGACCCTTTTCTTTTTCCTGACTAAGACTTTGGAACAACTAAGGGAGAGACAACCCCAGAATAAATCGATCATTTTTTTTCCTGAGGCCCAATGGGGTGTTTAGGAGTTTTTATAATCAGGTCCTTGTAGTTCTCCAGAATGACAGGGTGTCTTCAGTAAAGTTGCTTGATTTTTATGTTCACATTGAGTCTTAAAACCAAATTATCAGCTGCTCTGGCCATGTGCCACTTTCAGAAAGTAAGCAGGAAAGCATGTGGTATAAATCAGCCTAGAAATGGCCCGTAGGCTTAGCATATAACTAGGTGTAAAGAAATTGGCTGTGGAATCAGCTCCTAAGTAAGAGCGGAAGCCTGATCATTTAAGATATTTAACACTGATCTGAGTAAAGCACTGGGTGATACTGGGTAGGGAGTGATCTTGCACTGGCTCATGAGAGGATGGACTAGATGGGACCTAACAGGTCTTTTCCATTACTAAATGCTCTGATTCAAAGGCATCCAGTGGTCTGAGACAGAACAAGTAGGGGAATCCATGGGGTTATATCTCCCTACAACCCTGGGGAAAGGTCTGCAAGTGGTAGCTGACTGAGTGCTCTTCCCCACTGCCTTTACTGGCATTCATTGGTGTATTGGTCTAATGTATTCATCCAACCATCACTTTACTTCTCCAAAATGTCTCTTCCAGGATATGACACACATACAGTATGTGCTCTTTTGCCCTGGTTGAATCAGAGCCTTTTAAATGTTAGTGGATTGAATGCTCAGTATTTATGTTTCTATGTTTAGCTACAAAACATGTTTTCTACTGTGAAGGGTTAGGCTAATCATTGATAGGCTGATGCCCATAAAAAAAGTCCCATAATTGCACAATGAAAGAACCCAGGCTACAGCTCTGTCTTTTAAAGTTTAGAGCTTAAACATTTGGGGGTTGCTTGAGCCTCTCTCCCTTATTTTGGTCCCACATTTCATAGTAAAGCACTTCACACATGTCATCCCAGGACCTTGCATGCATAATAATCTGAAACCGTAACAAGGCCTCACCCTTTTCAACTCAAGAGTTGTTTCACGAGTTGCTCACCAGAAATTCCAGCATTGGAAGCCAAGTCTACTGGTAGGCAGGAATCGAAAAGGTGGGTATGTTCCTCTGGTTGCCGTTGCCCCTCTGGTTTATATTCTAGGCAGGACTTGCTGCTTCCCTACAGGAGCTGACGTATGTGGAATCTTCTATTCCATGGGCAGGATTACAGTTGATATGCCATATACTAGAGAATAAGTTCAGTGCAGGTCAATGCTTTTGTACAAATATCTCCCTGTAAATTAGAGGCATCATTTTATACATGAGTTGGTTTGCAAATATCTGCAGTATGGTGACTCTAATCCTCAGCTGTGGTGTATATGACCGAAGAAAATGTGCTGCCAAGGTAATACCAGCCCCTGGGCAAGGATATATATTGATTTCTAGGAAGACTAATGTCAGGATGTAAGGTAGAGGAACAGATTAACTGAGATGAATGCAATAAAATAGAGCAAAAGGGTTTCTAGGGAACCCATACGTTTCTCATTAGTTCATTTCACTGACACTATGAACTTCCAACATACTACCTGCCTCTGTATGTGACCTAAAGAGGCAACACCGTGCAGTGATGAGTCTGTGCAAGCGCTGTTGCAGAACCAAGCATCACCTCTGTGAATTTATAGGACGCCTGTTATCTAAAGAACCAAAAGCTCTGTACTTTATACACACACAGATCATCAACTCACTGCTGCAATCCCGCCACCTATCAGGTGTGGCATGACAAATGTTTAACATCAGACTGCAACACTACACAGCAGATTAGAACAGGAAGTGAAGGAAAATATTATATCCCAACTCCTTGGGCTTCAAGCTCCAGCCCGAGCTGCAACTTCAAAGTCCTGTGTTTACAGCTAGTTTTAGAGCAATAGCGCAAGCTCTGCTAACCCAAGTCTGTTGATCTGGGCTAGGAGGCTTGCGTCTTCTTGGTCCAAACTGTAGACATGCTCAAAGGAATCTTGCACGGAAGCCTAGAAATAGCCAAGCTTGGGAGAAAGCTGAATCTGAGGTTTATGCTATATTGTTACCATTATGTAGTGCCTAAACTCCCTGCTCAGGACCAGGCTTCTGTAGTGCTAGCCATCTACCTGTCAACAGGCTCACATTTTTGGTTACAGAATGAAGCCATTTCAAGGTTTCTTTCCTGCATTCCCACTTTGACAGGGCTATGTTACGTATGGGCTGGTGCCTGCAGGCAGGTACAGCCAGCAGGGGCTTTTACAGAAGTACTGTATCTCTCTATATGTGTAAAGAGTTAGTGAATAATAGATAAGACACCACTAGATGGCAGGCAGTGGTATGTCGTCTAGTTCCTGGGTTTTATAGAACTGCTAAAACCTGTTGTTTTGCACTCTAAATGGTTTCCTCTAGCTGCTCTTTGCCTGCAGATCATGACATGTCAGAAATAAAATCGTTTTTACGGCTTCAGTTCTTCATTGTGGCCAATTGAGTCACTTCAGCCATAGCTGTGAGCCACACTCCCTGCCACAGTGCAAATGCAAGTGTGAAAAGGGGAGTTTTTTCACAGCCTCACAGACAAAACTATGAAGTGGAGTAAGACAGGAGAAAGGCAGCGTAGCAATCAGAGTGTATACACTGAACACAGCAATTCAGTTATGTCCATAGATTCATAGGTTTTAAGGCCAGAAGGGACCATTAGAACATCTAGTCTGAACTTCTGTATAACACAGATATAAATATAGCTACACATTTGTTGAGCCCAGTAACGTCTGTTTGGCTAAAGCATATCTTCCAGAAAGGATCCAGTCTTGATTTGAAGACTTCAAGAGCTGAAGAATCTATCATTTCCTGCGGTAGTTTTCTCCAACGGCCAATCATCCTTACTGATCAAATTTGAAATCTGGTGCAAATTTTTAATTTGACTGCCTTTCATTTCCGGCCATTGGTTCTTGTTATGCCTTTCTCTGCTACATTAAAGATCCCTTTAGTATCTGGTATTTTCTCCCTGTGAAGGTATTTTATGTACCTTGATCAAGTCACCTCTTGATCTTCTTTTCGATAGTTAAACAGATTGAGCTCCTTAAATTTCTCACTGCGAGTCATTTGTTCCACCCCTCAAATCATTGTTATGGCTCTTCTCTGCACCATGTCCAATTTTTCAATATCCTTTTTAAAATGTGGACACTGGATCTGGATGCAGTATTCCAGTATCCATTTCACCAATGCCATATACAGAGGTAAAATCACCTCTCTCCTACTCCTCTAGGAACAAAGAATGCAGGCCATTATTACAGGCTGGGGGAAGCAGTGATTCTGAAAAGGACAGAAATGGTGGGCAATCCCCTGAACATGGCCCCTTAGTACAACACTGTGGCCCAAAGGGCTAAGTTGACATATAAATAAGGGAATCTCAGACATAAGGAGATTATATTACTCTGTATTTGGCGCTGGTGCGACCACTACTGGAACACTGTCCAGTTCTAGAGTCCACAATTCAAGAAAGGTGTTAATAAATTGGAGAGGATACAGAGAAGAGTCACAAAAATGACTGAAGGATTAAAAAACATGTTATATTCAGAGATTCCAAGAGCCCAACCTGTTTATCTCAACAAAAAGGAAGTTAAGGGGCAACTTGATCAAAGTCTATAAGTACCTTCATGGAGCAGAATCCATTTTGAAGCACTTGGAGGAGAGGAAGGTGAATAGGAGCAGTCAGCATGGATTCACCAAGGGCAAGTCATGCCTGACCAATCTGATTGCCTTCTATGATGAGATGACTGGCTCTGTGGATGTGGGGAAAGCAGTGGACATGATATACCTTGATTTTAGCAAAGCTTTTGATACGGTCTCCCACAGTATTCTTGCCAGCAAGTTAAAGAAATATGGATTGGATGAATGGACTATAAAGTGGACAGAAAGCTGGCTAGATCATCAGGCTCAACAGGTAGTGATCAACAGCTCAGTGTCTAGTTGGCAGCTGGTATCAAGTGGAGTGCACCAGGGATTGGTCCTGGGGTCGGTTTTCTTCAACATCTTTATTATCTGGATGATGGGGTGGATTGCACCCTCAGCAAGTTTGCAGAGTGAGGGGGGATTTGATAGCAGCTGTCAACTACTTGAAGGGGTGTTCCAGGGAGGATGGAGCTAGGCTGTTCTCAGTGGTGGCAGATGACAGAACAAGGAGCAACGGTCTCAAATTCCAGGGGGGGAGGTCTAGGTGGGATATTAGGAAAAACTTTTTCACTAGGAAGGTGGTGAAGCACTGGAATGGGTTACCTAGGGAGGTGGTGGAATCTCCATCCTTAGAGGTTTTTAAGGCCCAGCTTGACAGAGCCCTGGCTGGGATGATTTAGTTGGGGTTGGACAAAATGACCTCCTGAGGTCCCTTCCAAGTATAATCTACTATGATTCTATGGAGAACAAAACTTTGAAAATGAGCTCTTTAATCTAGCAGACAAAGTTATAGAATTTGCAACCTAAAAATAAGGAGCACATTTTTAACCATGGGCATTATTACCCATTGGAGCAACTTTCCAAGGGTTGTGTTGGCTTTTCCATCACTGACAATTTTTAAATCAAGATTGGATGTTTTTCTAAAAGATATGCTCTAGTTCCAGCAGAAATTAATTCAGGGAAGTCCCATGACTTGTATTATACCGAAGTGCAAAGGAGATAATCACAGATCTCTTCTGGCCTTCTAATCTATTAATCTACTTCTGTGTGTATACAATCATCAATTTCATTAGCAATTTTTGTCAAGCATCGTACTGGAGCTCATGTTGACTTGATTGTCTGCTGTGACATCTAAGCGGACCTTTTCAGAATCCCTGCTTACCAGGATACAGTTCCCCATCCTGTAAGTATGGTCTAGAATGATTCTTTGTTCCTAGATGTATGACTTTGAATTTGGCTGTATTATAACACATTTTGTTTGAATGGATTCAGTTTACCAAGAAATACAGCTCAGTCTATATGACTCCCCTGTCCTCATCATTATTTGCCACTCCACCACTCTTTATGTCATCTGCAAATTTTATTAGCAAAGATTTTTTATATTTATTTTCAGATCATGATAAAAATCTTCAATAGCAACAAGTCTAGAACTGATTCTTTCTCGCCACTAGAAATACACCCATGTTTGATGATGATTCCTCACTGGGAACTACTCTTTGAGTTCTGTCATGTAGCAAGTTCTAAATCTCTTCAGTGTGTGCTTTACTGATACTGTATAGTGCTATTTTTTAATCACAATGGGCATTACTTGTGTGCTACTAAGACAAACTCCTTACATTACTTCTATGCAGTTATCTTTATTAACTAAGCTTGTTGTTGCATCAAAAAATGAAATCAGGTTTGTATGACTAGACCTATTTTCCATAAAACTATATTGACTGGCATTAATTATATTCCCATCTTTAATTCTTTATCAATGAATCCCATATCAATTTTGGATAATGGCCGCTTACTCATTTGCAGCATTTACAGCTAGCAGATGCAGAAAGACAAGATTAAATAAAATCCTAGATTCTTTAGGAAGCTACCTTTTGCCTAAAAGCAATGGAATATATAAGAGAGATCTTTTCAGTATATCTGATCAAAATGAAACTGAAACTATAGACCAATAGACAACCAGGTTGCCACGGTCTCTCCTGCTCATGCAAAATTGGTACACTTGCAGTCAGACTTATTAGAGATTGTGTAGTTTTGTGCACCCAAGATAATGAAGACAGAGTGCACTTGCTATGCCACTTCTAAATTGGAACCAGGAGCATGCACAGGTATTTAAATGTGGCCCCTTTTGGAGAGGCATTTTTTGTGCCCCTGCTGTGGCCCCAGGGCTGGGAGGAGTTCTGTGCCCCCAACGATTATTGGGGGGTGCCTATGCCCCTGCTTGTCCCCCCTTGCAAACTCCCCTGGTTGGAACTTAATCAGACTGTTTATCTGCTGCCATAAAAAACATTAGAAATAATGGAAGACACGTCACACACAAAATAAAGGCAAACACAGACTAAAACAAGAAATAGGACAATGGGGAAAAAATGGTAAGTACAAACAATCCATGTATTGTGGGAGAAACCTTGAAAAAAGCAAACATCTAGCATATAATGCCACGTGCTTATTGCAAGAAAAAAGTCATTATGCAAAATTATGCAAATAATAACAGAAACAATTCTGTAATATACAGCAAGTGGGGAGTGACAATGACTCCTCCTCACGTTATTTTATCTTCACCACCCACTGTATTAGGAATGTGAAGGGCAAAGGAAAAAGTGGTTTGTACAACTAAAACGTCAAGCATTACCAAGGCGCCCAGCTCAGACATTCATCTGTCAAATTGACAGTGGCTCTTCTTGCAAAATGTAACTATGCTCAAACAGCTTTAAGGGTTACTGCAAAATTATTCAAGATAAATCACTCAGATTGCTGACGTGCAACTCCATGCTAAAACGATGGCACTTTTATGTACTCTCTGGGATGATGTGTATTGACATGTCCATATGGAGGAATCCCCAGAGACTAGACTTTGACATAACTAACGTGCCACAAGTCCCTCTGCTGTCAGCAGAATCCAGTGAAAATTGGGGCTTTTGCAAGTGGCCGATGAAATAATGATCTGCCATGCTTAAAGGGTTTCTGCCATGTGCCTCTAATAAAGAAACAAACTCAACCAATCTGAGGATGTTTTTAAAGTCATCAGTTTAGTCAAATCAGCAGATTAATGCAGCAGGTAAATCAATCCTCACAAGTCCTAAAACTGGAATCCAGGGAGGTGCCTGTCCAGTTAGTTATAACCTCCAATTAGAGAACTTCACTGACAGTAAAGCAGTCAGCTTAACTGGCTGAATATTTTAGTACTGAAATCAAATGACTGTTTACATCTAAATTACAACCTGAAAGCCAGTTAAAGCGTCCTCCTTGGATTTCACTGATATGTGTGATGACTAAGCCTATCCTTTCCCCATCGCCAACACAGATTCAGACCTTGTTGAGAGCTCTCCTTTAATACTTTATAGCTGGCAGCATAGTTTCTTTGGACACTTGCACAGAATAAGCAACACAGTCAATGATTTGATGAGCGACAGTTTAGTGCTATTTGGATTTGAGGGCTTATTCTTTCTGGCTCCTTCCCCGTGTGGACTTTACAGGTGCTCACGCACACAGGCAGGCAACCAGCCACACTAATAATAAAAAGGCTGGGAAATCTCCCAACTAATAAAAACAAAAGGCAAAAGTAGAAAAAAAGGAAAAATAAAATACCTAAGATAAGAGGGGGGTTGACCTCTCCAGTTCTTGCAGCCCTCAGTCTCACATGGAATAGGAGCTGTAGCTGCAGTTAAGAAACCAGATGATGATCTTGCTGGGACAGTACTTCATGCTAGCAGGGCCTTACTGGCAGACTGTTCAGGGGCTGACATAGCCCAGTCAGTGTTGTCTTCTTGTAGACTTGCCTCGGGAAGTGGGAACATCAGTCCAGATGTGTTAACCCACAGGAACCAAAACCTCCCACCTTCACCTTGATCTTGCAATTCGAGCTTGCTCCACCTCCTGGCACCTCCTTCCAACCTCTAAGTCATGTCTGAAGTATGCCTTGGACTCCAGCAACATGGCCTGGTTCAGCTGAAACGAGGCAAACTTTGGGCTAATGTCTGTTTAGAAAAGCCAGCAGTTTTCTTGAAATAGTCATTGTTGCAAATCACATGCAGTGTAGACATATGAACCCAAAAATATCAAAGATGAAGGAAGCACATGAACCAGAGTTTTGAGGACGTTGCCATAGTCCCATCTCCAGGTTAAATAGTTATGTGTTGACATCGATTCTCGCTTGCAGGAAAGGGCTCTCAAAAATCCATAACAATAACTGGTTGCAAAAATTTCTGACACAAAAACCAAACATGCAAATCATGTTTTCACCAGCAATTATTCAAAATAAATGGACATCTCATGCCAGATGTCACATCTTTCCTTTCAAACAAGAGAATTTGGGAACTTAGAGACCATTACAGTCTAACCGGGGAAAAGGTTACACAGCTTGTCTTCTTTATTAACTGTCCATCTCAAAGCAGAAAGTTACTTTACAGCTGATCAATATGAATTCCATTTGAAATAGAAATAATTGAAGTTTATACTAAGTCTGTATTCTCGTTACACTATTTCCCACACGGAGGTGAAAGACTTCATAAGTCAGTTAATCTTCAGTGAATTCCTAGCACATCAACAAGGGGACTGTGACATGCCCCCGAGTACAGTCTGGACTGTTGGATCTTAACTCAGCAGTCTGCTGGGCACTGCGCCTTGGTTTGCTGTGTGAGCTGCCACTCTGCCCACTCACTCCAACCTCTCGCATGCAAGTAACCCCCAGACAAATGCCAGAGTGTTATGCCCAGCCACTCTTGAATTACTTTGTAGGGCAGCACCTGCGTATACCTAGACCCCATCTTCCACCCCAGAAATGTGCCTCTCACACAGCTCGAGACCCCCTGAACAGAGTAAGCTCATTCATTAGTTCATCATTCCATCACAGGGTATAAATATACACCAGCCTTTGTAAGCTGAGTAGATTCCCCAGACTTCAGTCAAAAACGCGCTGGCTTAAATAAAACATTAAAATAAGTTTATTAACTACAAGGAGAGAGAGATTTTAAATGATTGTAAATGGTATAGGCATAGAAGCTCAGAATTAGTTACAAAAAGAAAGAAAAGAGAAAATCGCAGTCTAGTTCCTAAACTCTATCAAGCTAAGTTAAATTTGAAGCAATAAGGTTTCTCTTATCCAAAAACCTACAGCAGTCTGTGCTAATTGGAAAGTTTTCCAGCTAGGACGACTTCCCTGAAGTCAATAATGTTTCTCTCTTCCAGACAATCTTGTTGCCTTCTCTATGGGTTGGGGAGGAGAGGTGGACTGCTGATATCACTGACCCTTATTTTATACGCTCCTCCTAGTGCTGGAGAAATCCTTGCTGTGTCATGGGGTCAGGCAGCCCCCATTGCCTAAGTGTTTTGCACTTAGGCCTGGTCTACGCTAGAGAGTTTTGTCGACAAAAGTCAGCTTTTGTTGACAAAACAGTGCTAGTGTACACACCACAGTCACCTCCCTGCCGACAAAACTGCCATTTTTCTGACAAAAAAACCCTACCTCTACGAGAAGTAGAGGCAGAGCGAGGGCGACAGTGTCAGTGTAGACACCGAGTCCTCTTAGAGCAGAGTGGGGGCTGTCATACTTGTCAGTTTCACTGCTGCCCAGCTGTGAGCCCGGGCACAGGCAGCTACAGCCCCACTGGCAGTCTGGGATGCTGTCAAGACGCAGGTGGCTGCTGCCCCACTGGTAGCTGGGGACGTTGGCAAGCCCCAGGTGGCTGAAGCCCAGCTGCGAGCCCAGGTGTGGGTGGCTGCAGCCCCACGGGCAGCCCAGGATGCTGGCAAGCCGTGGGCAGCTGCCACCCGGCTGTGACCCGGGGTGCGGGCGGCTGCCTCCCAGCTCCCGGCTGCAACTTGGGACTGGACAAGACGCAGGGGGCTGCAGCCGGCTCCTGGCCTGGGATCGGGAGTGGGGAGGGCAGCCCACAGGGAGCCCAGGAGCCTGTGGGTTCCCTGCAGGGTCTGAGAGATGTCTCTCAGCTCCCCCAACACTGCCCCTTAGGTCAGTAGAAGTGGTCCTGGTGAGGACACACTCCACCTGCTCAAGGAGAGCAGTGTGGACATCAGCCACCGCTGAATGTGGCTGAAAGTCGACATATCTTATGTTGACCAATTTTTGTAGTGTAGACAAGGCCTTAATCCTTCATATGAATTGCAAATTCTTCCTTGCCCCTCCCATATACGTGAGGCTTGACATGTAATGCTTGTTTTACAGTTCCTTTGTAATTTCTAGGAAGCTAGTCGGTGGGCGTTTCCCAAACTCACAACATGTTTCAGTAACAAACATAGCAAAATCTCATGAACTCATATACAATGATGACACATACATTTCAACAGGACAGTAATGTTCAACAGATTACAACTTTTCCAATGATACCTCACAAGGCACACGTACAAGATTTACCACAGTTTTATAAAAGTGGTGATTTTAATAGTGTAGACTGTCACAGGGATGTATAAAATACCTGATCAATGAAGCAGAGCATGGATTCACATATATAGGGATACCAAATATACCTTTGTGACATTTCCCAGTGTATAATCTGAACTGACATCTCAACTATATCCCCTCAATTCTCCAACTTGGAGAGCCCTTTACACTGCTTCGCTGTGAGAGCAACCTCTCTTGGTTACCTCCAGCATGTAAATCACTCCCAGCTATATGGTGTGAGTGCTATAGCCAGCCACCAATGGATTACATTGCAAGGCAACACCAGAAAACCCCCAGTCTCAGTCTTTCCCCCAGAAATGTGCATCTTGGATTGCCCAGCACCTTTCAGGACAATACAAACTCGTATAAAGTCCATCATTTCATTGATAGAAAATGATATGCACAAATCTTATCTCAAGTGGAGTTTCCCCAAACACTTCAATCCAAACATACTCTGGTTTAGATGAAACAATAAAAACAAGTTTATTAACTACAGAAAGGTAGATTTTAAATGATTATAAGTAATGAGGCATAAAAGTTAGAATTGGTTACAAAGAAATAAAAGATAAAACACAGCAAACACCTAACTTGACAAACTAAGTGAATTCAAAGCAAAAGATTCCTCTCACCACCTGCTTTAGTGGTCTTACTGACTGAACTCCTTTCAGACAGGATCTCTGACTAATGATGCTTCCTTTGTCCTTCAAGCGTTGTTGATGCTGTGAATCGAGATGAAGGGAGAGGTGATTTGGGGCCTCTGTTTCTCATTTTTATCCTTTTAGTCTTCTATGAGAATCATCTCCAGCTGGATTTCAGGAGACAGAAAGTTTGGGAAGTCAGGAACTTCCAGCTGTTTCTTTGCCAAGATGTAAATTTCTCGCTCACACCCTTTTTCCAGCCAAAAATGGCCACTTAACCAGGTGATAGTTATCTGATATTGTTGACATCTGGCAGAGGTGTCAGTTTGCCTTTTGTCTTTAAAGAACTGGTTTGTGCCTGCTTTTCTAAACTTGGACTATGCCTCAGTAATGCTATACAGTAGAGTCTTATAACGTTACATAAAATGTTACCACGCATATTTCATCAGGACAATAATGATCAGTACATTATGAGTTTTCAAATGATACCTCACAAAGCACATTTTGTACAAAAGCCATTACAGTCTTTTAAAAAGGGTGAACTGCCTTATGATGGTTGATTACTCTTTGGATTATTGAGAAATATGTCCCTTATGTGCAATAACAGCAGCTTCTGTCACTGAATGCGGCAAAGCTCAATTTTACTGGTATGGCAGTCCAGAGACAGTTATTACACATAATGGACTTCAGTTTGCCTGTCAAGAATTTGCATAGTTTTTAGCATTAGCACAGGCCAGTGACGTAGACGGAAGCAGCTATCAAGATAGCCAAGAAACTGCTAAAAATGCATACAAGATCTTAACGACTCATGGACAGTATTAGGGGACTGGAGAAATACATAGAAGGCATGGGAATCAGCCCAGTACAGCGTCTCACATCACATCACACATCGACCCTACTGCCTACAGCAAATAAACTTTAGAAGCCAGCAGTAATGGAAGAAGTGACAGAACAAATTAACCATTGGTGACACCTGCTAAGGTAACTAGCCTGCAGGTAGGAGCTTTTAGTCCACTTTGCCACATCCATTGCCATTATCTGAAGACCAATCTCGAGGCATCAGCAGAATTCATAGCACTCTCTGCACTGCTGGCGACGGATACTGATGCTTCATGCCAGCTCCCCACACCCATGTGCCTGGCCCAGCTAGATGGTGCTGGAGCCGTCATCTGTTTCCATATCCAAGATGTGTTCCCCCGCGCTTCAGATCCAGACAAGGGGAACTGCTACTGCCTGCATCCCTCCCCCGGCATCTGCTCCTGCCTGACTGGGCGGCTCAGATAGGCAGGCCTGATTTTGATTTGCTTTACAATTTCGTTTTGTGTATGCATAGGGGTGGGGAATGTGCTGCTCTTTGGGTTCTTACGATTATGTAATGTATTTATAGCTGATGCCAAGGGCACCTATGAGTCAAGACTGTGTGTGTTCTTTTAAGTATGCTATGGAAATGTAATTATTCAAATAAGTAATGGATAAGTATGAGCAATGAGAACATCCACAGTAACTTTAGATAGGAGACAATGCTATAAGATATAAACTTCATGCCTGAGGGATAAAGCAGCAACAAACTGGCAGGGATTAGAAGGAAACTTCCTATATGGGTGAGTCATTCCTTAACTGACAATACTGGGTTTCTTGCTCCTTCTTTTGATACATCTGGTACTAGGCACTGTCAGAGACAGGACATTTGACTAAATGGACAACTGGCCCTATCTGGTATGGCAGCTCCTGTGGTCCTAGGATTGGTTAACTGCTCACACCAACAGCACATGAGAGTTTAAGACAGGACGTGAAGAATACTCTAGCTAAACTGCAGGGAGAACGTACAGAATAGAATTACCCACACTGCAATTTGACTAGGATGCCAGATTAACACACTTCTGGAAAAATGCCCCAAGATCTCTAGGGCCTACAGGTGGTGAAGGGACTTGGTTTAATGTTCCACCTGAAATGCAGTGTATTTTTTATAAAATGAAGAAAAAAGCTTTGAGTAACATCTCCACGTCAGTCAATAGCTGATTGTTAGTAAAGAACCAAGCGAAGGTGGGGAGTGTGGTTTGTATGTAGCAGGCTGGCTAAGTGGGTTGATAGCCTCATTTAGTGACTGGCCTACATGGAAGACAGGAGCCTGCTACTGCTCTGAGTGAATAGCGTCACCTCATGCGGTGAGGGCTTTTGGGTCTTGGGCTGAAGGTTCTGGTGCTCACAGAAGACCTGTGTCAAGGAAGGGTTGTCACATGCAAGCATTCAAGGCATCTCTGTCTCTCTCTCTAGGTTCTGAAGCATCTGCGTCATTTGAATTTCACCAGTAACATGGGGGAGCAAGTGGATTTTGACGAGTTTGGGGACCTGATAGGGAATTACTCAATCATCAATTGGCACCTGTCACCAGAGGACGGCTCCATCATGTTTGAGGAGGTCGGACACTACAATGTTTATGCCAAGAAGGGAGAGAGGCTCTTTATCAATGAAAACAAAATCCTGTGGAGTGGATTCTCCAGGGAGGTAAGTGCCATAGGTCACCTTAAACCCCTCACAGCAGTCTTTTCCAAATCTTTGAAAGCTGAGCCTCTTCTTCTTCCAGACAATTAGAACAATCACACACATGCCCCTGCACTGCAATGCCACTTTGTGTTATTAAAGGCTGGTTCATCTTCATTTATATATCTTCCATGTCCCCCAAGTCTCTCTCTCGCACACACACACACACACTCTCTCTCTCTCTCTCTCTGTCTGGGAAATGTTAGACTGGATCTTCATAATTCTTCCTCCCCTTCCTTACATGCTTTGTTGAGCAGTGAAATAGTTAAGAATGCTGATATGTAAAATAGTGTTGCCCCTTTTGGCCCCAGTGGTTAGCCAAAAGTCAATGCCCTGCAGTGTTGTTTCTGTTAGAAAGAGAAATTGATTATATGAATCAGGTATATTCTTGGGTTTTGGGGGGGTTTATTTGCAAAGAATGTACACTGAATCCAGTTTCCCTGAGCACAGTAGAAACAAACAACAGCAGGCAGTTTCTTTGTTCAGAAATCCCCAGGTCTGCCACTCTAGCAAGCTCTGTGCCCAAGAAACTGTCCCCTTGCTTCCTCTCAGGGAATTTTTTCCTCTCAGGAAGATGGAACTCCATCTGTTGACTTCCTATCTCCAATATCTATAATCTTTAATCCTGATCTAGCACCTGCATTTACAACAAGGGCAAACCTCTGTTAATCTACCTAAATTATCTCTGGCCTGCCTTGCCATCTATTGTCTCAGGCAACAACTTCCATTTTCTGCAGCTGGCTTTACTATATGTTACATGCATATATATTCATAGACGAGGTCCAATATAGCATTCCCCTGTGTTGGCTGCGACATTTTTTTAAGTTAGGAAATTGGAGAGTATTGAGAAAGAGAGAGAGACACCTTCAGGATGGGTCTCTCTCCAGAATTGTATACTGTGCTCATCACCATAGTATCTGACCTTAGCACATTTTGTACTTTCTCATCACATAATGAAGTATGCATGAGCCCTTCCCCAGCAAGATACTAGATCATGCATTTGCATGTTTAACCAGACTATGATTTGTCTTACAGGTGCCAGTCTCTAACTGCACCAGGGATTGCCTCCCGGGTACCAGAAAAGGTATCATCGAGGGAGAGCCCACCTGTTGTTTTCAGTGTGTGAAATGCTCTGATGGGGAATACAGTGATGAAACAGGTAATATAGAAAAGGCTTGCGTGGTTTGCAAAGATTCCTGTGAGCCCCCCTAGTGGATCCCATTTATAAGTGCAATTAATTCCCAACCATTTTTCTAGTCGGTTAGAATAAGGCAGAGCTGAAGCAACAGAGAACATTTCCCTGGGAAAGTCCCCTGAGAGAATACCCCATGGGGAAAATGCATGAAGAATGATTAGTTCCTTTAAGTGAATTCATGCCGGTGAAAGCTGCCAGATGCACAGACCTGAAGAATGAACCCTTCAGTCTTCCACAGAATAGATACAACACATGCAGCAGCAGCAGCCTCCTTTCAAACTGTCTCAAGGCACTGCCAATGGGCTTCATAGCTAACCTGGAGGGACCCTCTCTAAAGGGCAGAGGAGAGTTCCGTTTCCATGCACCATTCATTTCCTAGCCTCTGTTAAGAAAATCTGCTTTCACCCCCCTCAGAGCCATGTCAGTTTTATTCCCTATTGTACAGCTAGGTTTCCTAAGAAAGAGAAAGGAAAGAACTTGCCCAAGGGCACATAGGAAGCCCCTGGAAGAATCAAGGCTAGAACCCAGGAATCTGACGTCAGTATTCCTACTACACCATGGCAATAATTTTTGATCCCCCAACAACCTGTTGGTGAAATGCTCCAAATCTGAATTCCAGTCTGCATCCACCTGCATGCACCTTTTCATTTTTATATTTTCAGGATTTTATTCCCCATTTTATCAGGCAATAAAATCCATTCTCTAGCAGAATCCATTGTAATCAGACATCCCTGTATTCACAATGCACTGATGAACATTTCCCTTAATTGTATCAGCTACCATAGTTTCTGCAGGAAATTAATAAAGTGGACTGATATGACCTATGGGCACAATTCAACTCCTGTTGAAGTGGGAGTTTGATTAAATCATACAATTCCACTCTGGAGGGAAAATGGAGTAACAGTTTTAGAGCGAATTGACAGGTCAGCCAGGATGACTCAGATAGCACCGTGAAGATGGAGGAGGTGGGTATGTGACGTGAAAGAGAGAAATCAGGAGGTAGAGAGTGAAGAGAGAGGTCGATAGTAAACACAGCAAGAGGCACAGAGCAGTATAGTGTGCACTGACTAGCAACTAGGACTTCAACATTCTAAAATTCTCCCAAGGAATTGGTGTGAAAAGCCGGAGTGCAGGCCCAAACTTTATAATGTGGCTCATAAATGGCCTTCATCTTTAATACAGACCTGTGGCTCCTGCGAGGCGACAGCTCCCATCATGCCACGTTCCTTCGTGAGCCAAGTAGTCAGAGCATTATATGCTGGAACCTGTACTCTCTTACAGAAAGCACTTCTGTAATTAAGATGAAGGGGGCTAAACATTGCCCCATTTTACTTTGGGTAGCCCTCCAGTCTAACTAACTTGTTCATCCAGTGTTATTTATTTTGCAGATGCGAGTGCTTGTAACAAATGCCCTGAGGATTTCTGGTCCAACGAAAATCACACATCCTGCATCCCCAAGCAGATAGAGTTCCTGTCCTGGACAGAGCCCTTTGGAATAGCTCTGACTCTCTTTGCTGTGCTGGGAATTTTCCTGACATCGTTTGTTCTGGGGGTCTTCACCAAGTTCCGCAATACACCCATAGTCAAGGCCACAAACCGGGAGTTGTCCTACCTCCTCCTGTTCTCCCTGCTGTGCTGCTTTTCCAGCTCGCTATTTTTCATTGGCAAACCCCAGGACTGGACTTGCCGTTTGCGGCAGCCAGCCTTTGGCATCAGCTTTGTCCTCTGCATCTCCTGCATCCTGGTAAAGACCAATCGCGTCCTGCTGGTTTTCGAAGCCAAGATCCCCACAAGCCTCCATCGCAAATGGTGGGGCCTCAATCTGCAGTTCCTGCTGGTCTTCTTGTGCACTTTTGTGCAGATCATCATCTGTGTGATCTGGCTCTACACAGCTCCCCCTTCCAGCTACCGGAACCATGAGTTGGAGGATGAGATCATCTTCCTCACCTGCCATGAGGGCTCTCTGATGGCTCTGGGCTTCCTGATTGGTTACACCTGTCTCCTGGCCGCCATCTGCTTCTTCTTCGCTTTCAAGTCTCGGAAGCTGCCCGAGAACTTCAACGAAGCCAAGTTCATCACCTTCAGCATGCTGATCTTCTTCATTGTTTGGATCTCCTTTATACCTGCCTACGCCAGTACCTATGGCAAGTTTGTCTCAGCGGTGGAGGTGATCGCCATCCTGGCTGCCAGCTTTGGGCAGTTGTCCTGCATATTCTTCAACAAGGTCTACATCATCCTCTTTAAGCCTTCCCGCAACACCATTGAGGAAGTGCGCTGCAGCACAGCTGCGCATGCCTTCAAAGTAGCAGCCAGGGCCACGCTGAGACGTAGCAATGTGTCGCGCAAGAGGTCTAACAGTCTGGGTGGGTCCACGGGCTCTACCCCATCATCCTCCATCAGTAGCAAGAGCAACCAGGAAGACCCCTTTCCTGTGCCTACCTCCACAGACAAGCAGCAGCAGCAGAAGCGTGGATGCAAGCAAAAAGTCAGCTTTGGCAGTGGGACTGTCACCCTGTCACTGAGCTTTGAGGAGCCCCAGAAGAACGCAGTGGCCAACCGCAATGCCAAGCGCAGGAACTCCCTAGAAGTTCAAAACAGTGATGACAGTCTGATGCGGCACAGGGCCCTGCTTCCCCTACAGAACAGCGAACCCTTAGGTGTCGAGCCTGGCTTCCAGGCAGCTTCAAGCCAAGAGTCCAGCTTACAGGAATCAGGAGTGGGAGAAACCAAACAAGAGGTGCAAAGCCCAGAAGAAGAGCCTCCTCTGCCGTCGGCAAATTCCCAGAATTTCATAGGTAGCGGAGGTAGCTCCGTCAGAGAGAACACAATACGTTTTTAACTAACAAAAACGATAAAATCCACCACAATTCGCCGGAGATTTCTCCTTTGGGAAAGACACACGGTGATGTAGCCACCACACCTTATTGTTAGTACAAGCAAAGAAACCCTCACCTGCCAAGGACACACAGGAGGACAGACTATCAGAAGGCTACATCTAGGGACCCTTGTACTGACAGTGTGTTTGTTTTCAAGAAATCAGGATCAGGACGTCTTGAAAGGACAAGTGAAAATCTTCTCCAGCTGGGTTTTAGTAAAACTTTGTCCTGCCTGCCCAACTGCAGCTCCACTGGCTGTGAGCATTTAGGCCTACATTCCACTGTACTCTGCTTTTACATTGATGTATAATACCCTTCTTCCCCGTTGTGTATCATACCCTGCTGTATCCTAGAGGTGAGATCTCCAACCATGTTAGACCAAGGAAAGGACTCACGGCTTTACAAAAACAGGACTTGCGGTTTGACCTGGGGAAAGGGGGCCTTTAAAAATAAACTAAATAAATATATAAATATTCTGGATGCTTTGTACAGCCAACGGCCTGAACATGTAAAGTATTTAATATGACAGACGGGCGCTCCCTGCGATTTGTATCAATAGATGTTCCAACCCCTGCTTCCTGTTGCTGCCAGGGAGAGCAGCAGTGAATGTGGACAGTATTCTCCATAGCTATCAGGGCATTAGATCAAGTTCCTACTGGCCTGTTGGTTTCTTCCAGTTGACATGTTGTAACCCCCAGGCTGCCAATTTTGGTGGAGAGGGAGCACAGCTTCTCAACCAAGGGAGAATGTTGCGAGAGCTCATTGAGATGTATCCATGGTGTTCCTAGTAGTTATACGCTTAATGAAGTGTCTTTGCTGTAATGGCCCCGTATGACATACCTGGCTACACATTCACACCACAGTCTATGTTGTGCTTTGCCCTGTTCATTGCTCTCTCTATCTCTCTCTCACACACACGCACACAACACACACACATTCACATGAGTCCAGATGGGGCACTGGCCCCAAGAAGTGGGTATGTTTGGGTGTAGCTAAAGGAAAGATGAGTACTGAGTATTTGAGTGGCACACGTAGACAGATGGCTGGATGGGGCATGGGGAAATGCAAACAGGGAGCCAGATGTTTTGTGTCATTCACACAGGTCATAGTCCACTACATATTCTGGGGCACTCAGGCTTTTGGGGGATTTATATGGTAGGTGAGCTGGGCCAAGCATTTCAATCCTAGTCCATCTTGAAGGGGTGTATGGTACAGAAAGTATCTCCCTTCTCTGAAAGAGCAGCTCTGAGTTGGGAGGGTAGCAGAAGAGATGGTCTCTTGTGTGGTCCTCTCAAGGCTGACCCAAGTGCCACATGTTTTTGATCCAATGTGCCCACTCCTCTCCCACCCACTTTGAAGGTGTTTGAAATGAACTCACTGATGTGAAAGGCTTGCATGTGGATGGATCAGAGAAACAGTGCTCCTGGATGGCTCACTGGAGACAATGGGATCACAGCATTCAATGCGACGTCGATTCCAAGGCCAGAAGGGACCATTGTGATCCTCTAGTCTGACCCCCTGTAGAACACAGGCCAGAGAACTTCCCCCAAATAATTCCTAGAGTGTATCCTTTAGAAAAACACCCAAGCTTGATGTAAACTGAATTTAGCCCCCCATGTAACAGTTATCAGCCTACGCAAATCTGTCGTCTTCTCTCACAACACTATAAGATGCTTTGGATCACTGCAGCTGCGTATGCTGGCTTTAGACATACCTTGAGCAGAGACAAACAAAGGTCTGTGGAAATGCCTTGGTAAAAAGGTCATTATTCTTTTGTAACTGCTGTTGTTTGGTTGGGGTCTTGGGGGGATTTTGTTTTGGTTTTCTTTGCCAGGGCAGGAAAATAAACCTCCTAGGTGATACTGCCATGAAGGGCTTGTTTTACTATCTGCACCATTAAATGAAGATGAATATTGGAGGGAACACAGGGCTAATCTGAATTTGCAGAGACACTTTTTCAAGGTAGGGACTAATTAACCTTTTCATTGCTATGTGTGCATACACGTGTGACAGGCAGAGCTTCCAATTATATATAGAAAAACACCACAAATTAATTAAGTGACCAACACATTAAAATGCCATTTGATTCAAAACAATTGAACAGAGAGAACATTTAAAAATACACACTATGGTACAATTTTTAAAAATAGGCTCTGCCATTTAAGATGGTGGGAATTTCAGGTACTCAACGCTTCTAAAAATCAGGCCACATATTTAGGTGCTTAAATATGGATTTAAGAGCCTATTTTAGGCACACTATTTTGAAAATTTTGGTCTCTAGTGGAAGGAAATGGCCACTAGATGGCAGGAGTAGCTAAAGAATAGGACAAGGGGATTCTAGCTTAACCTTGAGAAAAGTTTCCAAAGATGTATGTCTTGGTTCAAAAGATCATCTGCGAAACGTTAAACATAACTGAGACTCACCTGCCTGAATCACTCCTGCAGGCTGCATTAAACTGTACAACTCCCCAGCATCACCAGCCAAAGCACAGGTGCATTCAGTGAATATAATTAAAGTATAAACTGGAAAACAAACACAAATGTCCATTGCACAGAAGACAGCTGGAAAGTAACATTATGGCTTCCTTCTGTCAATACTCATCATTTTCCTAGGCTGAAAGAAATGCATTTTTACTTGGTATATCTTTCAGTGGATAACGTTAATGTTTATTTCCAAGTTAGTGAGTGTTTTAAATTATTTATGTCTATATAAGGTGTAGTTCTACTCTGAAAAGTGGCTTTGGTATCATGAGGCCCCATATTTATTGTGTCTCCTGTGACTCCAAATCAAATGTGTTCAGTTTGCAGGTAAAGAAATGGGAGAAGGGGCAATTCTAGCTTTCACCACCACACATTCATCCTGAGCTCTGAGAGTCAAGATGGGTTCTGTCCTTGTGCACCATCACCAGCAACCTCGACCTAGTTGGAGGTGTATAATAGGAGCAGTTGTGGTGCAATAGAGACCTGAAGAAAAGGACCTATGTCCGAGAGAAGATTGCCATTCAAACTGTCTTTCATCAACCAAGACCATGATCTTTAAACCTGACAACCCCAAGAGGGGCGGAAGCTTTGACAGGCCCTATTGCCCAAAGCACCTTGCAGCACGCACGGGATACTAAAACTAAAAACAACTTGGATACCCAGGAGTGTCTTTCCGCCAAACATCCACCGTGGTGACAGGGGCTGTCCCACATGAAGGATTGTCCCTTCACATGACTCAGATGGCTCCCAGACAGCATAACTCCTGCTACGACTTCGCTGCTATTTGTAGGGTCAGCCTGTGGAGGCACCGTAGCAAACGGAGGAGCACAGCAAGAGCACTAACTTCATATTAGAATTCCATGGGAATCTGGCTGGTGTGCTGGGAATGGTTCCAACTAGTCTGATCCACTGTCCCCTCATCCTGACTTTGCCCCAAGCCTCAGCGGCGCCCCTTCTGCACAGAGCCCCAGCAAAGGGGTATCTATCAGTTCTCAGGGAGCAGAGAGATGGTGCCACGGGGGTGAGACTCTTCCACACATTCTACATTTCAAGTAGAAGTCTCTGGAGTAGAGTTACTATTTCCTCCTCTCCTCATAATAAGTGGAAGGGCTAATTGGTTCATAAATCCCAGTGTTAAAGTTAGCGTTGTTACAAAATTAAATAAGGGGACCAGGAGGATTTATTTAACGTTATAATTCTGCATAGGGGTTAGGACATTCAGAATGGGGAATAGGGAGACATTGTAAGTGTGGGTGGAGGCCTTGGAAAGGATAAGAACATAAGAATAGCCACACTGGGTCAGACCAATGGTCCATCTAGCCCAATATGCTGTTTTCTGACAGTGGCCAATGCCAGATGCTTCAGAGGGAATGAACAGAACAGGGCAATTATCACGTGATCCACCCCCAGTGTCCACTCCCAGCTTCTGACCATCAGAGGTTTAGGGACACCCAGAGCATGGGGTTGTATCCCTGATCATTTTGGCTTGATGGACTTATCCTCCATTAACTTATCTAATTATTTTTTGAACCCAGTTATACTTTTAGCCTTCACAGCATTCCTTGGCAAGGAGTTCCACAGGTTGACTGTGTGTTGTGTGAAGAAGTACGTCCCTTTGTTTATTTTAAAACTGCTGCCCATTCATTTTATTGGGTCACCCCTGCTCCTGTGTTATGTGAAGGGGTAAACAACACTTCCCTATTCACTTTCTCCATTTTCTTGATTTTATAGACCTCTATTTAATGTCCCCCTTAGTCTTCTCTTTTCTAAAATAACTTATCCCTGCCTTTGTAATCTCTCCTCATATGGAAGTTGTTCCATACCCCTAATCATTTTTGTTGCTCTTCGCTGTACCTTTTCTATTCAAATATATCTTTTTTCAGATGGGTGATCAAAACTGCACAGTATTCAAGACGTGGGCGTAGCATGGATTTATATAGTGGCATTATGGTATTTTCTGTCTTAGCTATCTCTTTCCAAATGGTTCTAACATTTCTGTTCGCTTTTATGACTGCCGTTCTACATTGAGCAGATGTTTTCAGAGAACTATCCAAAGTGACTCCAAGATTTCTTTCTTGACTGTTAACAGCTAACGTAGACCCTATCATTTTGTATGTATAGTTGAGATTATTTTTTCCAGTGTGCCATTACTGTGCACTTATCAGCATTAAATTTCATTGCCAATTTGGTGCCCCATCACCCAGTTTTGTGAGATCCCTTTGTAATTCTTCACAATCTGCTTTGAACTTAACTATCCTGGGTAAATTTGTATTGTCTGTAAACACTGTCACCTTAATGTTTATCCTCCTTTCCTTGATCATTTATGAATATGTTGAACAGCACAGGTCCCAGTACAGATCCTTGGGCGTCCCCGCTATTTTCCTATTTCCACTGTGAAAAACCCTTGGTTTCTCTCTTTTCACCAGTCACTGATCCATGAGGGGACCTTTCCTCTTATGCTATGATTCCCTCCTCTGCCTAAGAGCCTTTGGTGTGGGACCTTGTCAAAGGCTTTCTAAAAGTCCAAGTACACTATATCATCCTTGTCCACCTGCTTCTTCACATCCTCAAAGATTTCTAATAGATTGGTGAAGCGTGATTTCCCTTTACAAAAGCCATGCTACTCTTCCCCAACATATCATGCTCATCTATGTGTCTGATCATTCTGTTCTTTACTATAGTTTCAGCCAATTTGCCTGGTACTAAAGCTAAGGCTTATTGGCCTGTAATTGCCATGATTGCTAGTGGAGCCTTTTTTTAAACATGGCATCACATTTGCTATCCTCCAGTCATCCGGTATCGAGGCTGACTTGAGTGATAGGTTACATACCACCGTTTGTAATTCTGCAAGTTTATATTTGAGTTCCTTCAGAACTCTTGGGTGAATATCATCTAGTCTTGAAGACTTACTGCTGTTTATCAGTTTGTTCCAAAACCTCCTATTGACACCTCAATCTGGGACAATTCCTCAGATTTGTCACCTAAAAAGAACGGCTCAGGTATAGGAATCTCCCTCACATCCTCTGCAGTGAAGACTGATGCAAAGTCATTTAGCTTCTCTTCAAAGGCCTTGTTTTCTTTGAGTGCTTCTTTAGCACCATGATCATCCAGTGACCCCAATGATGTACATCCTGCTTGTGATGTACTTTAAGAAACATTTGCTGTTAGTGTTTGTGTCTTTTGCTAGTTGCTCTTCAAATTCTTTTTTGGCTTGCCTAATTATACTTTTACACATAACTTGCCAGAGTTTGTGCTCCTTTCTGTTTTTCTCAGTCAGATTTGAGTTCCCATTTTTAAAGGATGCCTTTTTGCCTCTAACCGTTTTTTACTCTGCTGTTTAACCATGGTGGCATTTTTTGGTCCTATTACTGATTTTTTTATTTGAGGTATACATTTCGTTTGAGCTTCTATTATAGTGTTTTCAAATAGTTTCCTTGCAGCGTGCCGGCATTTCACTCTTGTGACTGTTCCTTTTAATTTCCATTTAACTAGCTCCCTCATTTTGTGTAGTCCCTTTTTTGAAGTTAAATGCTACTGTGGTAGGTTTCTTTGGTATTTTCCCCTCACACACACACACAAAGATGTTACATCTAATTACGTTGTGGTCTCTATTACCTAGCGATTCAGCTTTATTTACCTCTTGGACCAAATCCTGAGCTCCATTTAGGACTAAATCAAGAAATCTCTGCATCCTGTCCTAAGGTGACATATACTCACTCAATATGGGGATAGCTGAAATTATTACCCATTATAAACCCATTATTACTGGGTTTTGTAGCCATTCTAATCTCCCTGAGCATTTCAATCACCATCCTGGTCAGGTAGTCAGCAGTATATATTGTGCTATACTCTTATTATTCGAGCATGGAATTTCTATCTATAGAGATTCTCAAGTACAGATTGATTCATTTAAGATTTTTACTGTATTTGACTCTATGCTTTCTTTCACATATAGTGCCACTCCCCCACCAGCATGACCTACGCCATCATTCCGATATATTTTGTACCCTGGTATTACCATGTCGCATTGATTATTATTGTTCCACCAAGTTTCTGTGATGCCTCATTTAATAACAATCACTCAAGTTCACCCATCTTGGTATTTTGACTTCTAGCATTCATAAACAAGAACTTATAAAATTTGTCAAGATTTAGTTGTTTGCCTTCACGTGATATAATTGAATAGGACTTTTTCATTTGACCAGTTTCTATTCAGTTCCTACATGCACTATCTATCTTCTATTCTTTACTAGAATACAGAATATCCTCTTTAATAAATACTCCCCAACAGATGTCTATGTCCAAACCATGTGCTCCTCCACTCCTGTCAGCTTTCCCCCAGCCCTGAGTTTAAGAACTCAACGATCTTTTTAATTTTACATGCTAGCAATCTAGTTGTGTTCTGGTTTAGGTGAAGTCCATCCTTCCTGTATAGGCTCCTTCTTTCCCAGAAGGTTCCCCAGGTCCTAATAAATCTAAATTCCTCCTCCCGACAACAGCATCTCATCCAAGCATTGAGACCCTGCAATTCTGCCTGTCTAACTGGCCTGGGGGGTGGAACTGGAGGAGGAGGAAGCATGGAGATCTTAGACATTAGTCTCTTTCTTAGCAGCCTAAATTTGGCCTCCAGGATCTCTCTCCTATCTTTCCTTATGTCATTAGCACCTATATGTACCATGACCAACTCCTCCCAGGCACTGCAGAGAAGTCTGTCTAGATGTCTCATGAGACCCACACCCTTGCACCCAGCAGACAATTTACCATGTGGTTTGGAAATCTGATGGGAGTCTAACATTTCCTTGTGTTCCTCTAGCTCAAAAATGGCTTATTACTCTCCTTTCAAACTCACCACAGTTAAGTCTCCTGGAAAATTCATGAACTAAATTTAAAGAAAACAGGTTGTAAGTAATTAAGCTAGGTTTTTAACAGTTGCTGTATTTGATTTGAAATGTTTGCAGTGTGTGGAGGAGCCGTTTGTTCTCAGGTGGTTGACTGGCTAAGAGATTGCTCTTTATTGCCTGGCTCTAGTCACCTGGCATGGCTTACAAAGATTAACGCAGTACCTTTGTCATGTGATATGGGTCAATCTCTAGTAACCTCCCTGGCTTTGATCAAGTCAAATAAACCAGAATCCTCAAACCTGGGTCCTTAAATGTAGGCATTTAAATCCTGACCCCAGCTGGTCTGAAAAGCGCTCAGCACCTCTGAAAACCAGGTCACTTTCATTAGATAGATAGACAGGAGTGTAATTTTATACACCCACGTTTGCAAATGTCAGCCATAATCTACTTGAGCCTCAGTTCCCCCATCTGTAAAACGGACATAACACCTCAGAGGACTCGGGGCCTTTTCGGTAGTGATAAAGTTTCTGACTCTTAAACCTCTTCAGAATACACCGAAAACTTTCAGCGAGCCCCCGACAGCCGGCGTATTTGGACAAGTGCCCCTCGCTACACTTTGTCCTGCAGTTGGCAACAACCAGAGACCTGAGCGCAGGCGGCTGGGGGACCGGGCCCCCTTCTCCCGCGGCAGAGGGGCAGGCAAAGCGGGTGTGGAAGCGCGCACCCCGCCTGCACACACGGGCTGGATGTAGCGGGGCGTTAGATGCAGGGTCTATAGCGCGAAGACCCTCCTCAGTGCTACGATCATGGGGGATCGGGTCCGCCCCTGAACCTCCCCGGTCTCTCCTTATTGATCTCCCCCCTTCGCCCCCGGGGCCAGGCGGGAGGAGGCGCGGAGAGAAGCGGAGCGGCCTGGCCGGAGCCACTTCTCGTGCACCAGGTTCGCCCCGCCCCGCCCCGCCCCGCGAAGCTGCTGTTCTAGCCGGGGGCGGCGGCGGCGGGATTTTGTTGCGTTTGGCTCGGAGATCGCCCCGCTTCGCTTGCAGCCGGGCTGCACTGTCCGCCCTGCCTCCCGCCCCGTCCGTCGTGCCGCGCCCTGTCCCCGCTCCGCGCGGCTCACGCCCCGGCCCCGGCCCCGGCCGCGTCCCGGCCCCCCGGCAGGGAGAGACCCAGCCAGAGCTGGCGGGGACCCAGCCACAGAGCCGCGCCGCGCCGAACCGAACCGAACCGGACCGGACCCGGCCCAACCCTCCTGCTCGGGGCGGGCCGGGCCGGGCCGGGATCCTGGGACCGCCCCTGGCGCGTGTGGGTCACATCACAGGCCCGGCCCGGCTCCGGCGCAGTGGATCCGGATCAGCTCCTCCCATGGGAGCCGGGGCTGATGATGACGTCATACCATCCGGATCAGCTCCTCCAATGGGAGCCGGGGCCGAGATGACGTCACAGAATCCGGATCAGCTCCTCCCCTGGCCGCCAGGGCCGAGGTGACGTCACAGTATCCGGTCCAGGCGGCTGCGGAAGGTCGCTGCTGGCTCCGGCTCCGCTCCCGCTATGAAGTGCGGTGGGGTCACGGCGGCCCAGGCGGCCACCCCGGAAACGCAGCAGATCGTCGATGAGGTGAGGGGGGGGCCCGGCCCGGCCCGGTCCGGAGCTGCGGGCCCAGGGGGGAGGGACCGGGCCGGGTGGGGTGCAAGGAGGCCTCGGGACTCCATGGGGTGGGGCAGGTGGAGCCCGCTGTGGGGCGGCGAGGGGAGATGAGCCCGGCCGGCCCGGCCCGGTCCCAGTCCCGGTCCCGTTCCTCTCCCGAACGCTAAAACGTCGCTGGGGTTCCGCTGTGGCTTTACCCCCAGACCGCTGGCAGTCCCAGGGGCAGAGCAGAAACCGGAGTGGGCTGTGGACTGCTCTTCGGCAGCCCCGCGTCTGGGACGAGTGGCAGGAGAGCGCCGTGTGTCCAGTCCGGGGGGGCCGGGGCCAGACCAGAGGATGGAAACGGGGATGATCAGGAGCGTAGGCCAGGAGCTGTCTGTCTGTTGTTTGACCATGTGGCGTTGCTTTTAAATTAGCTGAGCCCACCCAGAAAAGCATGAAAAGATACCTCCGGTATAGAGTCAGACCTGGAAGGGACCGCGAGAGGTCATCTAGTCCAGTCCCCCGCACTCCTGGCAGGACTAGGTATTATCCAGACCATCCCTGGCAGGTGTTTGTCTGACCAACTGGCTCTTAGAAATGTCCAGTGATGGAGATTCCAGAGCCTGCCCAGGCAATTGATTCTAGTCCTTAACTGCCCTGACAGGAAGTTTTTCCTAATGTCCGACCTAACCGCCCGTGCTGCAATGTAAGCCCATTGCTTCTTGTCCTGTCCTCAGAGGTTAAAGAGAACAATTTATCCTCCTCCTCCTTGTAACAACCTGTTCTGTACTTGAAAACTGTTATCGTGTCTCCCCCCCTTCAATCTTCTCCAGACTAAACAAACCCAGTTTTTTTCAGTCTTCCCTCAATCATATTTTCTAAGACTTTTAATCATTTTTATTGCTCTTTTTCTGGACTTTCTCCAATTTGTCCACATCTTTCCTGAAATGTGGCGCCCAGAACTGGACACAACAATTCAGTCGAGACCTAATCAGCTTACAACACCACTCCTGCTAATACAGCCCAGGCTGATGTTTGCTTTTTTTGCAACAGTGTTACTCAGATCTGAGTTGACTCATATTTAGCTTGTGATCCACTATGACCCCCAGATCACTTACCAAAGTACTCCTTCCTCGGCAGTAGGGATGTAAAATATCAAACGGTTAACTGGGAAGTATTGGTCTCCCCGTTTAGAGCAGTAAACGTTACCTAATGCAGTAGTTCCCAACCTTTTTGAGTGAAAACCCCACTAGCTAACACTAGGTAAAACCCATGCCCCCCCGACCCCTCCCTCACCAGCCATAAACACACACAACCCTTATACACACATACAATAATCACACTAAATTACGTTAATAATAATAATAAATTACTACTGCACCTGGCATGGAGCTCAGGGAGCTAAATTATCTCAATATTACTGAAGCCTCATGGACCCCCCCCATAATCTTTGGCGACCCCTCCCCCCCCCAAGGGGGTCCCGCACCCCAGGTTGGGAACCATTGACCTGATGTACTCATTAAAAGACACCGCAACCATACCAGCAAATAGGTAGCAATTGTGTTGTGAGAACTGGGTTTTAACTTGTCATTATTTTCTATGGGCCTTATTTCCCTGCCTGTGTATTTCTCTCCATTTCATAGTGTATGTATTGTGGAGCTAGGTTCTGCTTCCCCCTTGTTAGGACCATTATGGAACTGACGTCACAGTTTGGTAGCATTAAACCTTCAAACGATATTAAGTAGGTTATTGGCAACTACTTTTCCAGAGCACCCACAGTTTGAAGATGAGGCGATCGAAAAGAAGGAATCATTTCCTAAAAGTAACCGAAGACATCGTTAAATGTAAACTGTGTAACACAAAGCTGAGGTAGGCAAACAGCACCGGAGCAACGCTGAACCGTTTGAAGCTGAAACATCCCTCTGTTTCATGTGGGGGAAAAAAAAGGCAAAAATCAAACAACACTGACAGCGTTTGTTTCTGGCAGTTCATGAAAATGCAACACACAACGTGCCAAAAAACTAAGGGCGTTGTTGTGCATACTACAGCTGTGCTGCCTACAAGTGTCATTGAGAGCACAGATTTTCACGCATTGATGAATTTTGTGGAACCTCCTGGGACTGATGAGGCCTGTGAGTCAGTGTTTCTGTGGTAAAAATGTCAGCCCTCGAGGCACATATGACTGCGGCTCATCTGCGGAGCCCAGATTTAGGGTGGAGAAATAAAAATCTGCTGATCCGGGATGTCTAGCACTCCTAGCAGGGCATAGAATCACCGAGGATGTGGCCAATGATCTAGCTGGATTTTTTCTTTCTGTTTAGTGCTTCGTTAGCTCGTCAACACGTCAGTCATCTTGGCACAGAATGTTCACAGCAGCGGCAGTGACGGGCACACTCATTCCACTCTCTGGCTCTTACCCGTAGTGCCGAAGGAAAAGGAACTGGGATTGGATTGACTGTGCTCTCTGTGGGCCGTATTCTCTCATTTGAAGATACCAGGTTGCTGGGAGTTGTTTTCATTTTGCATGCCGAGAATCAGGCCCAGGGGAGGGTTACAGCCTCACTGCTTCACTCTTGGCGTTTCAGAAGAGCACCTCTCATTGCGTGGGGGAATGCAGGTGGGGACAGGAGCCTTCCCCCTGAGACAGAAGGCATACAGAGTGGCCAGAGCGTGCTCTCCTGCCTTATGAGAGGGGAGAATGCTTGTATGAGAAGCCCAGAGCTCTGCTCAGCTGTGAAGGGAGCGAGTTCTTCGTCCTGTCTTCTCCTGCAGAGGCTGAGGGGGAGTCCTGGATACAGGAATCTTTTATGTGCATTTCCATGCCATGGTTTCACAGAGTAGCCTGGGGAGCAGCCAGTTGGAGTTGTCTTTGCTTGGGGGCGGAGAAGGAGAGGAGCAGGTGTGCTGACTCAGCAATACAATGGCAAATGGATTTTCAGGAATTTCCTTTTCTGAGCTGAATTGTGTATTTGCTCCTTGCTTGTGTTCCTGCCCTGTAGACCAGAGAGAGAGGTGGAGGAATACATAGCCATGCACTAAAAGAAGGTAAGACCGGTTGAGCTGAGGTTGAGGCAGGGACTACAAGGCTGCATTACTGATCAGTATAATTAATTTGTCTTGTCCTTTAAAAATAAAGTTCAGAATTATCCCTCTCTTCAACCTAAAGCCTGTGCTGGAGCTCGTGTGCTTCAGTGAGCTGAGCACAGAAAGACAACCAGTAATTTGTGAATTCTCTCAGGTTCTTATCGCTGCCTCTATCTATGATATTAGACTAGTCACTTTCTTTCTCTGCGCTTCAGTTTTTCCATTCTGTACAATGGGAATAATAATACCTAGCTCACAAGGGGTTGGTAAGCCTCAGTTAATGATCCAAGAATTTTTTAAATGCAAAACACACATTACTTTATTATTGCCAATCACAAGTAGAAGGTATCATGCTCTGAAAGAACCATTAAACAGACTTTCTAAAGCCTCAGACTTAACTTGCTTTCAGTTGTATTCCTGTAGGAAATGGCATTCTTATTCTATAGGAGAGTTTTAAAATATTTGTTTAGACATTACTTCAGCACCAAATTATTTCACGGTTTTAAAACTATTATATTTGTTGTATGTCTCACACACAAACAAAGCCATGCATGCCCAATGCGCAGCACGTATCAAAGGAGACAGATACCACAAAGAGAAGCACCTACTCCTGGTGTAATATTCGTGGATGCCCCTTCCAAAACACAGATGTTTTACTGTAATGATTTATTTTAAATGCTTGCATATTACATAGTGCTATATACTTAGGCCTAGATCCACCATGGTACTAAGTACATAAACCCCAGACATAGGTGCCAAGTCCTGGCATTGGCTCTGTTGCGATCCACAAAACTTCCACCAAATCCTGTAGGTGCCTAAACTCACCCAATGCCAAATTCTTCAGGGTAAAAGTTCCCTAGGTTTCTGCCTCTGAGCATGTGCACGGCTGCCTCACTCCAGGCATCCGAATGCCTGTCTCCCACCTGCGCCCCAGAGAGATTCACAATGAGTCGGGGATGACTAAGTCATCCACCTAAGTCACATGCAGGGCCCGATCTGGTAGGCGTGCTCGGAGGCCTCCTACCAGACCGAGTCTCATTCAAAAGCTGGCCGAAGGAGGCGATGGCAGTGCTGTTAAAGTACTTGTACGCCCTGGAACGGTCACTGGGTGAGAGAGAGTGACTATAGCCTGGTGGCTAGGGCACCCATTTGTGAGGTAGGAGGCCCTGGGTCCAGTCCCCTGCTCTTGACTCTTTCATTATTGATCCAGCTTCAGCAGGACAGAGTGAGAGAGCCCCACATCAGAATACCCCATAATTCAGTGGTTAGCGCACCCACCTGGGATGTGGGAGACCCGGGTTCAATTCCCTTCTTGGATTGAGGGGAAAAAGGATTTGAACGGGGCGGGTCTCCCTTCTCCCTCTAAAGCAGAGGAGGGAGTTGAACCTCAGTGTCCTACATTCTAGGTGAGTGCTCTGAACAGTGGGCTGGAAAGCCCAGCTCCCTGTCCTCCCCCCCTTTTGTGTGGGCAAGACAGGCACCTAACTCATTCCCACAGAAACTATTTAGGCACCAGAGCCACCTGACACCAGACAAAGGGTTCCTGTTCGTGAATCATTAACAGAGAGGCACTCCCCTGCAGCCTGGGCTTAGGTGCCCGTCTCCGTTCGAGGGGTGGAGGTTGGCAGTGAGGTGCCATGAAAATCAGATCCACTGAGTGTTGCAGTGTCTGTCCTTCTGTACGTCCAGGCGTTGTTAACCATTTTTAATTTTGAAAAGGAAGATGGAGCCAAGGAGGACTCTTGTTGCCAAGAGGAATGGTTGTGTGTGTTTTTGGCACCGTGTTTTTCAGCTGTAGATTGCAAAGCACTGTGCATAGGTGGGTCAGTATGATTTTCCCACCGTACAGAAGGGGAAACTGAGATACAGACAGAGGAAATAACTTGCCAAAGGTCACAGAGCAAGGAAGCTGGATATAGAAGCCAAGTCTCCTGAGTTCCAGCCCCATACCCTGTCTGCTGAACCATGCGGCTTCCCCAGTTTCACTGTCTGTCTAGAACTGGGGCCAATTGGTGACCCTGTGTCTCCACTCAGGGCAACTGCACTTGTATTTCCCCTGGGTGCTCCCTCAAGGGCACCCACTCTAGGCTCCCAGTTTCTCAGCTGTCACTTCTCTTTGGAGACCTGGGTCTCGTTCCCTCCTGACCAGGGTTTTTCCACACTGCAAAGTTCCCTGCCCACACTGATATTTCCAGCAAGCCAGACTGCCTAAACTGCCCAGCGTCTGGCCTTTGCTTTCTCTCCAGAGGCTATGCAGAGCTGTAATTGCCAGCAATTACAAGTTACCACACAGCTCTTTCTAAGACAGCACATTATTCTTGAGGTGAAAACAATACAGAGAAAACGATAAAAGAACCTACATCCATGCTAATAAGCTTACCAAAATCAGCCCAGCTCCACCCTGGGCTCTGGTAGGAGTCAGTCCTTCAAATCACACAAAGGGGTTTTTCTGTAGTAACAGCCTTCTCAGAACTAGCATGGCCACGCATAGTTCAGTCTCTCCTTTATACAACGTGGGCCTTTGATCAGCAGACAATGGTCCTTTCCTCAGGGTGGAACTTCAAAAGGCTGGTTTTTTGGCATAACTGGAGTTGGGGAATTTGCTTACACCTCCCCCCTGGAGATACCCCAGGCAAACCACTTGATACTGTTTGTCCCAAAAGCCAATTCTTGTCTGGCACATGATTCAATACAGTCTGTTGAAGGTCATAAACTTCCCAGGATTCAGATCACATCTGCCCTCCTAGAGAGAGAACGTACAGTCCCAGCTCACAATAATACATAACCTTTGTATTTAACACACTGGATCCCAAAAACTCACTTCAGTAAGGTTTTTCCAGGATGTTGCAGGAAATTGCCACGTCTGTTACACCCTGGAACATCTCACATTTTAGCCATTATGTTTTTGAGAAACATGAAGAGCAACATGTCCAGAGACGCCGTGTCAGTGTGACCTGTACCACGTCTGAGAAGCACTAGCAGTTGGTGCTCATGGGTTCCAGACTTGAAATCTGTCTTGAATAACTAGTAAAACCCTTTCTTTCTCTCTCTTTCTCTTTTTTTTTCTTAAGGTGAAGCTTCAGGTGGAAGAAAAAGAAGGGAAGAGATTTGAGGTCTTCACTGCTGTGGAGTTTAAAACTCAGCTGGTTGCTGGAATAAATTATTTCATCAAGGTACAGGGCAGTGGGGAATGGGCACCCAATTTGAATTTTATATGCCTGGTATCTTAGACCTGATTTTTGTTCATTTAGTTAATTACAAAGAGGTTCCTGTGATTTGACCTTTGGAATGGGTGCCACAGAGGGACTGGCCTCTTTAAGAGAAGTGGGGGGTCCAGCACACCTGTTATTCATCAGCTTACCCCCAACTGACCTTAGAGGAGGATACCTCGGCCCCATAGAGGTGCGGGGGGGGAGGGGGAAGATTGGCAGGAGAGAACTGTTTGAGACCAGGAGAAAGCAAGAGAGATCTGGAGAGCCTGAGGGGACTGACCGGAAGCAACAAGAGACAGCTGGCTGGAGTTGCTTGGCAGAGAGCTGAGTTGAGAAGGAGAGCAGTGACTGTGAGCTCTGGTGAAGAGCTTGGAGGAAAGCTGTGACCAAAGCTAGGGACACCAGACAAGCAGAAGGCTCAGGCAGCATCCCCTAGGAAAAGGGAAAGATCCAGCCTGGTCAGGGAGGCTGAGCCCAGAAGTTAAGAGGGTTGTTTGCGGGAGGATGGATTCCCCTGAGTAGGAAGGGTAGGAGTGACAGGCAGGGAGGCCTGGAGGAGCGGAGCACTGCAAGAGAAGGAGCTCTCAGGGTGAAGACGCGAGTGAAGGGCTGTGGGAAGACTGGTCGCGCTCAGGCAAGGAGGCCTGGAAAGGGGGCCCTGGATCAGGGCAAAAGGAACTGGGAACAAAGTGTTCCCCGGTGGTGACTTGCTGGAGAGGGTGATGGAAAATCCCTCTGTAAGTTTGTTTGTTGCGGACCCAAACAACCTTCACTCCCCCCTGCAGTGACACCATGCAGCAACCGTGTGATTATGATGAAGGCATTTTAGTGTCTGTGGTCCCAGAGTAGCTTAGAGCAACTCTCTCGCATTAATAAATGACCACCACCCCTGCGAGGTAAACCAGTATGATTATCCTCCTTTTACAGATGGGAAAGGGGCACAAAGTGTGTGACTTGTCCCAGGGCCATGCGATGAATGTGTGACAGAGCCAGGAAGTGAGTTCATGACTCCTAATCTGTGCCCCAACAAGAAGACAGCCCCTCCTCGGCTCCCCCTGCCTTTTCCCCAACCCACATGCTAAAATGTCCTTTTATTCCATGGAACTTACTGTCCCTTTCTTCTGACCTTTCAGGTCCATGTTGGCAATGAGGAGTTCTTGCACTTGCGGGTGTTCAAAAGCCTCCCTCACGAGAACAAACCACTGAGCCTCTCCAGTTATCAGAGCAGCAAGACGAAGCATGATGAGCTGACTTATTTTTAGGGGGCTTTTTGAAAGAGCCTCTCTCATATGGTTTTATAGGCGACAAAGTGATGTTTCCTGTATGAAAATGAAAGAATGAAAATATTAAAACTGGAAGTCTGAAAAATCAATTCCTTTTATACAGTTCTTTCCCTCCACATTGTCCTAAAGAAGGGGCCTGATTCTCCTCTCACACATGTAAAACAGGAGTAGTTCCACTGAAAGCAATGAAGTTACACCTGTGCAAATTCCATATAAGTGACTAGAGCAGTGTTTCTTAACCTGGGGTTTTAGAGGGGTCGCAAGTGCAGAGCTGGTATTGGGGGTGGCAAGAAAGGCAATTGCCTGGAGCCACAGGGGCGCCATGAAACTAAGTTACATGCCTCAGCCCCATGGGGGTGGGTCTCAGGCTTCAGGGGTACAGTAGTTTGGAAAGGTTAAGAACCACTGGACTAGAGTATCATGCCCATAGAATCTGTGGTGAGCTAAAGAGAAAAGGGAGTGTAAACATGTAATTAGCAGGTATATCACTCTGTTCTCTTTGCTCTTGTTGAAGATGTTTGTGTTGATTTGGGTTGTTTTATTTATAAGGTCGGTCTTCCTCACAGCCCCAAGGAAGGGCCATCTCCCTGAGAGACCAGCCGCCATTGAAGTACAAGTACTATATAAGAATGAAGCATTATTATAATAATTGTAACTGGTTGAACAAAGGTTATGCTATATTTGTAGCATGCTAGCTCAATCAGAGCTAGCCCAGGTATTTCTCCGTGTGCTGGGAATTACACCTCAAGCTCAAAGTGTAGACATCAAATGGAAGAATCATGAGATTCCCCTGAGACACAGTAAGGACAAGAAGCCTAACACCTGAAGGGAGGTGCATTCAGAGAGACCAGAAAGGCAACAGCGGTTCAGCTGGCTCTGTGACCATGACAGTACCTAAATATGGACTTAAGAGCCTAAATTTAGGTAGGCACTTTGAAAATTTTGACCCCAGCAAACAGCAACTTTGGTAAAAATGTTTGAAAGACATTCTAGAGGAGATTTTTCAAAGAAAAATGGAATCCCCCATTTGATGGGATTAACACAAGGAAGAAAAAGAAGAGCCCTTCTTCGTTTCTTGGTGTAATGAGATAGAATTTGAGCCACACATTAGTTCAGCCTTACTCTAACACCAAGAATGTTCTGTATTCTAAGAGGAACCCAAGGAAGCTGGGTCATCTGCTCTGCAGACCTTTTTCGGAAAACAATAGTAAAAGAATGCAAGTCATATATCAAGGTGTGTGTGTGTGTGCGTGTGTGCGTGTGCACTCTGTACTGCTTATATTCCTAAGGTGTGAAAATTGTTAATGTAACCCTGGCCTTGCACATGTAAAACACTGCTAAGGAAATATTGTTACATACACAAGACAAATTCTAGTATATGACTGGTTAACTTGTCACGTGATTGTTTTCAACTAATGCTTGAAATTGGTGAGTGATGCTCACCAATTATATCTTGTATATAAATGTCAGCACTCCGGCTGCGGCTGAGATCAGAGAAAATGATCACTGCTGAGCTATTCAGGAAAAAGAGATGAATTGGCAGATAGTGCCTGTTTGGCTGTTGCATGGGAGTGGCCCATCATATTTCTTTTTTAGGGTACTTAAACTAACCTACAATGGAGATCAAGTTAACATGTATTGAAGGTTTGGTATGAAAGTGCCCCCTTGTGCTGATGCAATATAAATAGTGTGACACATTAATGAATCATAGAAATTCTGGAAACAGATCTAGAAAGCAACATACTGTAGCATCCATAAGTACCAACTGTTACCCAGGGTCCTCTCAACACAACGCTCAGGGTCAGTGTACTGTTGGCGAGGCGGGGTCAGGAACAAATCAAAGGGGGACACAGTGCATCCGTATGTTTAAAGCTTAGCACAGACCCAAAGTGCTTTCAGCCAGAATTACTATTTTATTAGATCTCAAGCACATGCAGATATGCAAAAGGATACAGTGCCCCAAACAACAGTTACCCATGGTCTGGAGGGGTCTTGAGTGGTCAAAGGACAAGGTTCAAGTGGCCAGCTATCTGCCTGGCCCTGGGGATTCCAAGAGATGTACAGAAGGCCGAATCCAAATTCCTTAGATCTCTCTACCCCTTTTATGGTAGCAACAGCTACAATTACATCAACAACATGCCAATCAAAGAAAAGCCATTAAGCAAACTTTTTAAAGGTGTTAGTCCTGCAGCTGTGTTTCCAGAGTAACAGTTCAAAGATACAGCTAGACTTCCTGTGTTTTAAAGATACAGACTTTAGCAGTTCCAAAGGAGAGCTTAACAAGGAAGGCAGCAGGGTTATGCTCACTTCCTGTGGATACCTTCCTCTCTTCCTGACCTGCCTAATTATGCTAAGGCTTCTACAAAGGCCTACTACCTTAGCTGCTTTTGGCAATATGATAATTGGGATTCCAGTTAGTGGCAGTGGCCTGGATATTTTGCTGCACTGCCAACATCCCCCCTTAACACCAACCACCATGTTAACATCAACTCCTGCAGAAGCCATGTCTTACCACATGGCAAGATCCTGGAAAGTAAGTTACTGACTCAAGTGAACTTGTGACACAACAGGCTGCTTGAGACGTATCACCTGTGACTTCCTCAAGACTTCTCTATTCTGGGAACTACCAGGAAGTCTCAGGTAAAACTGGATAATACCAACCCACTTCTCAATGTCAGAAGTTTTCTGGAGCATTCACAGAACTCCGGATGAAAAGAAAAACGATTTCAGGATCAGTGTTGCAACAAGGTAGCATGCTACTTACCTGCCCTTGCTCAAGCAATGATTTATAAAAATCTGGAGTACTGCGGTAGGGAAAAATCCAGTAAAAATTATATGTGAAATATGGTATGAGAATCAGTTAACTACCATGGATTTAATTGGGATACTGGTAAATTCCCTTGAATATTGAGTCACAGAAAAAGTCTTCATTCATTACTCATTTTTGAGTTTAAGATATCACCCTTCTAATTCATTCATTAAAAATCCACATTCTATAGGCTGATTAATCAAGAATGACATGGTTCCAGGACTTTGCTATCCACTACATGGATGATATGGCTATATTTAGCAATACCAAGGGGAAACACAAATCACATGCAGGGAATGTGTTGAAAAGTCTCAGCAAAGTAGACGTCACAGTCAAGGTGTCAAAGTGTGGGATGGATCATTGCATGGGCAGAAGCACATGTACCTGGCAGCTATGCAATCTAGCAAAAAATGACAAGCAAGCTGAGTAAGTTGCAAGGCTCAAATTCTACTTGCTAGAACAGTGCATGGAAGCATCAGATCCTGCGAGGGTCCTGCATCTGCTATTCCATTTCACCTTTACAGTGAAGGCTGAGATGGCCTGTTCCACCCTACTTTGGATGTAATTGCTCATGTGGGCCTTGTTGTTTATTAGATACATATGCCCCAGCCTACTTACGAGGCCTCTTGCATGCCCCCATTTCAACCCCACTATTTCTTACTCCAAGGCCTTGTTCTGGGTGACAAGCAGTATAAAACCATCCTGAGTTTCTGGTTGATGGCTGCCTCACCAGCAGAGCTGGGCTTGGGGTGAGATCCCTTGGCATCATGGCTCCATCAATGGAGTGAGGAAGGACAGGTGTAGATGGTACAGGTCAGCGGAATGCTATGCTGGTGATTGGTGTTATAGGCAGGGCATGAAGTAGGGTGCTGGCATGGGGGAGATAGTTGCAGGGTGGTGATGATGATAAAGTGGATGTAGATGTCAACTATGAAGATGACGGTGGCTCAGTTCAGGTGCTGATGTGCTGGGGATCGGGGGGAGTGTTGATCGGTGTCCTAGTGGAGGGTGGGACTGGGTGACATGCTGCATGGCAGAAATAACAGACTGGGTACATGCCACTTTTCTGTGATGCCGGCCTTGACCAGAAACCCCATGTGCACAACCGGAGGACCCACACCTGAGCGATATGTGAATTTCAGCCAGCAGGAGCTATCCTCAACCTGCTCTTCTGGAATAGGGATGGGGGGTGGGGGGAGGCTGTGACCGGGTCTGCTCCATCTTGACCTTTACTGGTTATAACTGTGGCAGCTGCTCACTGGCCAATGCTTCTGTTGTCGGCATGGGTTCATTTCTTCACCATCCCACAATTCTGACACCAGTTTAATATCAACGGTAGCCAAAGGAATGAGTCAAAACCACATTAGCTAAAAAAAATCCAACAAACTCTGTGTCTAGTGCCCAGATCCTCAAAGGTATTTAAGCCTCTAACTCCCACTGACTTCAGGGACCTAAATACCTTTAAGAATTTGGGCATAGGGCCCTAACACAGTAGTGCCTGCCACCCCTCAAAAGAACACTTTATTTCACCGGTGACTTCCCTAATGGGGGCGAGGCAGCCCGTCACAGGACGGTCTGGGTCATTCTTTAGCTACGCACCAAGATGTGGAGTCCAGATCTAGGGCAAGTAGCAGTCTATGGCCTGGCCCTTCGGTAGGGCAGGCAGACAGTCTCGAGCCCTTTGGGGGAGGGGTGCGGGGGGGCGAGTAGCAGTCTATAGCCCGAGAGGGCAAGGAAATGGTTCAAGGCCCAGGCCCTGGCAGAGGGGCAGCAGTCTCTAGCCTTTAGCAGGACAAGTAAGTAGTCTATACCCGGCCCTTTGGCAGAAGGTAAGGGACAGGCTCTGACTCTCAACAGGCATTCACCCCAGGTCAGGGTAGGAAGGGGGGGAGGGGGACACAGGCCCACCCGTCTCCACTGTGTCCCAGCCCAGGGCCCTGTCAGAGCCGGAGTGTCCCGTCACTGGGTCAGCGGGGCTCCAGACAAAACACACTGACTCTGAGCGAGTGCAAGCTCAGCTGGACCGTAGTCGACTTCCCTGGGCTACTTCCTCCCACCCTCTCCCTAGAGTACCTGGTCTCCTGTGCCATACTCCAGTTCCTCTTCGCTTGCCAGCAGGTCCAGGAACTGTTCAGGGTCCTCTGCGGAGGGCAATCCCTCTAGGTCCCAGTGTCCAGGTGTTCCTTCTGGCTCAGGCAGCTCCAGCAGCCCCCTCCTGCTGGTCATAGGATCCGGGGGTCTCCTTCAGCTCATCTGGGTCAAGCAGCTCCGCCCGCTCTCCGGGCCCCACACCATGGGTAGATCCGGCAACTTCTCCTCCGGGTCATAGCAGTCAGGTGCAGCTGTACGCTCGAGCACACAGGGAGAGGCATCCTTCTCCCTCGGCCACTGGGCTCTGACTGAGCGGGCAGCCCTGGGTTTTATAGGCCTAGCCCCGCCTACCTGCTTCTGGTCAGGTGCTGCCTTCCTGGGTTCCAACTGGGGGGTGGTGTTGGTGTTGTGTTTGGCTCTCCCTTGGTGTCAATCTCCGAGAGAGGCCACACCTCCCAGCTACACGGCCATAAGCTGGGAAGCATGCAGTCACATACACACATAACATCTAATGCCAGACTGTTAAAACAGTGATCCCATCTAACACTTCCAGCTAAAGAAAAGATCCTAGAATGGTTAAAGGAAACGTGGTTTGATAGTATTCTGTCTGGCAAAAGAATTACTTGTCAACAGTTGTGGTTGTAAAATCTACACTCCTTATTGTTTGTCTTTATAGTATCCAATTCTCGATCTATTTGAATGATTTCTGTCTGGTTCTTTGATTGTTTCTGTCTGTTGCATAACTAAGATAATAATCAGTTAAGGTGGTGGGATATGATTGGTTAAAAATTATGTTACAATATGTTAGGATTGGTTAAAGAATCATCTTGTAATGTTGTTAAAGAATGATTGGTTAAGATATATTATAAAAACTGAGGTAAACCAGGAAGTAGAGGGGAAGATTTATTGATGTAAAGGACTGGGGGGGGTCCTAATGGATGCTTGCTTGAAAAGATCCCAATAAACCTGTTGTATTGCCTGATGCTGGACTCTGGACTTTTGCTTCTGTCAGCGAACTAAGAACTGAAAGGACTGGAGGTGGAGGAGGGTCCTAACAGAATCCACTTGCCCAATGGCCATCCCGGAAGGCTTCACAAGAGAAAGCACTGAGACAGTGGAGCTTGCTTGGCCAATGAGGGCAGACCACCAGGTCACAAGCATCGACTGTTCTATCAAGCTGGAAAAAGCTACAAAAGACAGGTAGTGACATCATCACTTATCTTCACTCCCTCCCACGGCTTAACACTTGAAGAAATGTTAGGAAGACACAGGACTTTGAATGGGGAAGGGCGACCAAGGCTGCAAAGCAGTCGCAGCCTGTGTATCAAGAATCTGGAGCCTGCTTGTATCATCAGTCAGGGTGAAATATTGCTGATGTAAATCCTGTTTAGTGTATGAGAACTTAGACTGTGAAATTTACTTTAATTTCTTAAAGTAACCAGCTCTGGTTTCTTTATGTTCACCACTTACAATCACTTAAAATCTATCTTTCTGTAGTTAATAAATCTATTTTATAATTTTACTTAAAACAGTGTGTCTTGGGTGAAGTGTTTGGGAAGTCTTAGCTCAGTTAACAAGGACTGGCCAGTCCTCCGTCCAGTGCAAGAATGTATACACCTGTAGTGCAGGGCTTGGGATCTGGGGGAATTGGCTGGTGCCTTTCTCTATTGTTGGCTCCTGAGTGGCTGGAAAGCATTCATGTAACTCAGCCGGGTGTGTGGCTCCACCTGCTGACGGGCTGGGTGATAACAGTGCCCAAAGGGATCTGCTGATTATCACCAGCTAGACGTTGGGAATCAGCCCAGGATAAAATGGTAAGAGAGCACAATGGTTCCACAGCTTTCAGGCTGCACCTGGGGGTGGAATCCTGTCACAGGTGGATTTGTGGGGGATGAGATTCTAGAGCTTCTCTTGGAGTTGTTTGGGGAAGGATTTGATGGTATCTTTAAATTCCTGTGTGAATGTGGTGTGAGGTCTTTTTTTAGTTCTTTATGGTAGGTGGTGTCAGAGATGTGTGTTGGTGTCATTGACATAGTCATTGCGATAAAGGACTACAATACTGCCCCCTTTGTCTACCAGTTTGCTCACATTCTGGTGGATGGATTTCATGGATTGTATAGCTATCTCGTGTGGTAGAGAGATTGTGGTGGATGTAATGTTTGTGGCGGTTTCAAAATGGATTTCTTTTTCACTGAAACAATTGACGTAATGATCCAGTGTGTTGTTTCGTTGGCTGTGAAGTGTCCAGTCAGAAGATTCTTTTTCTTATGACTGTCGGTGGGGAGGTGGTAGTTGTGTGGGGTGTTTTCTTTGTTGTGAAAGATTTATTGAGGCAGAGCTGGCGGAAGAATTATTCTAGTTATCCACTAGTTAGTATCATTATTAGCAGAAAGCAAAAATCCAGGAGAAATGGGATAGTCAAGCTCATGGACATAGAATATTCTAATCAAAGGATGTTTTGGGGAGATGCAGTGCTGAACCATTGGTATTTGGATAGATCCAGCATATTACCTTGGGGGCCTGCCATAAGTTAGCAGCAGTTACTTACTGCTGGAATGAAGCCAGACCTTCTGTTACATGCAACATGGAAACATGAATCCGATTTTGAAAACTAAGTTTATTTTATTTTCAATCGTGTATTGGCACAGGCGGTATCAGTTGGTAGTCTGTAGAAAGAGCAACAGAAGAGCCCATCCCAAGCATCTCAATGAAAAGGCTCCAGTGGATCATCTTTGGTTTTGCCAGTCTGATAGCTGGTAAGACTGGGATCCTTTTGGTCACAAGGAAGGCTTTGGTACACCATCAAGTGTACACATTCATCCTTGCTCTTCTTGATGGAGACCTGAAAGACACAGAGAATGGGACAACTGTGAACTTAGCAGATTCTAATGAAAGAATGTTCTGAGCAGATGTGGGGCTGAACCTTTGAATAATTACAAAACAAGAACTAAATCACACATGGTGTCATTCAATACCCTAAACTTGGTCTGTAGAGACTTTCCCATTTCGTACCATGTGTGAGCAGAAACAGGCCTTTGTGTCCATGTTAGTATGTCACTGATGATCAGTAGACATAGAAATTTTATCTCATATTCACAAGACCAAATTCAACCTCCCATTACTCTGGGAGTTGCATCTTTTTATACCTGGGTTAAACTTAGGCCACAGTCTTTATACCTAAAAAAATTGCTTCCCATTAAACCCATTCAGCTTCTGCTTTTTGAACATAACTGTGGGGATCTGAATAAACTCAATGAGAGTTTACCTTAGGAAAATCTGATGGTTGAAAACATTTGGGTTTAACCATCAGATTTTCCTAAGGCAAACTCTCATTGGCTTCAATCTGATCCCATGCTGAGGCTGGCAGAGAAGAGTTAATCCTTTTTGCTTTAAATAGGCCGTAGCTGTTTTCAAAGACACTCAGGAGAGGGGCAAAGAAAGTTGGAAAAGAGCTGTTTTCATCATTCTGTGTTCTGTATAAAAAGTCAGTTGAGGAAAGCCAGGGAAAAGGTGTGTATTGGGAAGAAACCCTTCTGTTGAACTCTCCAAGACTTAAGGATCTAGCAGAATTTACAGAAAAGGCTGAAGATTTGTTTGGGACTTTTGTTGGATATTTGCTTGACTAAACAACCAAAGTAAAACACACCATCACCAGAGGGGAAATCAAGGCACAGATGATTGGATGCTGAAATGAGGTAAGCCAGTACTCTCACATGGGATGAGTGAAGTTTTTTTGGACAGAGTTGATTCACCAAAAAATGCAGTTTCAGACCTACCAAAACAATTTGTGAGTTTGTGTCAATTTTGGCTAATGTAACTAAAAAAAAAAATTTTTTTTTAAATCTGAACTGCTCAAGTGTTTGATTATATAACGCTTATGTGGCTGGACATCCCAGAGGCTATAGTCCTTAAACCTGCTCAGAACTAATGAGGATTTGCCTTGAATTCATGTGGTGGAGGCCTGTACTTTCAGAGCAGAAAGTCCCAGTTTTCTGTTCCCCATGTCTGTGCAGAGTCAATGCTTCCCAGAACAGAATCCCTCATTCTGTAAGTAGGGCCTGCAGTCTTTGTTCCTAGCTGTACACATTTACATTTAGCCATATTAAAATACATCTTGTTTGTTTGTGCCCCATATACCAAGCAATCCAGATCTCTCTGAATCAGTTGTATGGGGAGATTTTGATGAACCAGTAAAAGGGCCAGGGACCACTACCGATAGTGTAACATTGATTATCATACTTGTTGCATCCAGCAGCTAACTCAGTAGGTCTTAGCAGGCCTCTGCAACAGTCTTAGCATATCTAAGCAAGAAGCCAGGAGGGGAGGTGGTCGAGGGGAGAGCCAACCCTGTGTCCTTCCTAATAAGATCTCTGTTGAACGTACTGGGTCTATGTTTCAGGAGAAAAACAAGAAGCTTATATATATTTAGCCTCTGGGATGTGTTTGTTAGGGCCTCAATACCTGCAGACTCCGGCAGAACACCTCTAGCTAATTAGTAATCTGAGGAATTCTCTTGCGTAGCTTTTGAAACTGGTTGCCTGACAAGTATTTTCTTGATTGACGTGTTATTGCCTACTCACAAGGATAAATAAGAGAGAAAAGTTTGGACTCTACATGGACACAGTTTAGGGTCTCCAACGGCTGCCGAAAGACCGGCCAATTGGAAGGCTGCTGCTGTACCACTCGAGAGCCCCTTCAAACTTCGGTAATTATAAAGGGGTCGGGGTGTTTTACTAACCTGTTGTGGATGTGTGTATATGGTTGAGGCCAAGTAAAGTACAGCTTTAAGTAAGAGCACTCTTGTGTTGTACTAGTCACCTGTCGGTCGGATGGCCATGTGTCTATTGTTTTATTTCTTGACATAACCTTGCACAGAGTAAAGTTACCAAGAGCTTTGTGTTGAAAGAACCCCACGTAACACAGTGACCTGTCCTCTTCATTATTTACCACTCTCCCAATTTCTGTGTCATCTGAAAACTTTATCAGTGTGATTTTATGTTTTTATCACAGACCAGAAAGAAAAATGTTAAGTAGCATTGGGCCAAGGATTGATCTCTGAGGGACTCCACTGGAAACAGACCTGCTTGATCACAATTCCCCATGTACAGTTACATTTTCAGACCTACCAATTAGCCAGTTTTCAATGCAATAATGTGTGCCACCTGGTTTTATGCTCTTGTTATTTAATCAAAATGTCATGCTGTATCACGTCAGACACCTTTCAGAAACCGAAGTATGTTACATCAACACTATTTCTTTTATCAACCAAACTTGCAATCTCGTCCAAAAAAAGATAAAGCATTAGCTCGACAGGATCTATTTTCCATAATCTCATGTTGATTTGCATTCATTACATTACTCTCTTTTAGTTATTTATTAATAGAGTTCTGTGTCAGCTGCTCCACTATCTTGCCCAGGATCAATGTCAGGCTGACAGGTCCATAATTACCTGGGTGATCCCATGTACCTATTTTTAAAAGTGGCACAACTTTAGCTTTCTCCCAGTCTTCTGGAACTTCCCCAGTGCACCAAGATTATTGAAAATCGACATTAATGGACCAGCAAACTCCTCAGCCAGCTCTTTTAAAACTCTTGGATGCACGTTATCTGGTACTACTGATTTTAAAATGTTTAGCTTAAGTAGCTTCTGTTTAACGTCCTCTGGAAATACTAATGGACTAGGAAGTGTTATCGTCACCATAGGATGGGACTGTGCCATCTGTTTTTCCTCCATATACAGAATAGAAATATTTATTGAACATTTCTATCTTTTCTAAGCTATGACTCCCAAGCAGAGATAAATGCCTCCCTCCAAGATTAAGGTACCTTAGCTTCTTTGAGGGATGGCATTTAGGACACACACACACACACACCTCTCCTCGGTATTTCCTGTTGGCTAACTTAGGTAGCTTCCCATTCAGTGAGCAGACTTCTTTTTTAGGCTCCTAACTTTCCCCATCCATTGCATAGAGAGCCTGAGAACTTAACTCAGGCTCTGTGAATTCCACTGGGTGACTGGGCACCTACATGTTATCAGATGCTCAGATATCTTAGAAAACATCTCTATCCATGTCCCTCAGACAGCTGCCCTCATTGACAATCTATCAGCTCTTCCCAAACATTTTCCCTGCATGACCCCACTTTCAGATGTGTTCTTTCCCAGTACCCCAGACAGCATGGAAGTTGCTGTTTAAAAATGGTGTCCTTCATGCAGTGTGACCTCACATGCAAGGTCATGCTACAAAGAGGATGCCATTTTGCTTCACAAAATGGCATCCTCTGGACTGCATGACCTCACACACATACGACGTGTGTGAGGTCATGCTGCATGGAGGGCGCTGTTTTGTAGAGCAAAATAGCATTCTCCTTGCAACGTGACCTTGTGCATACGGCGCGTGTGAGGTCACGTTGTGCGGAGGAGGGCATTTTGTAAAATGGTGTCCTCTGCTCGCTCGGGATTGCCATGACTCCATCTGCAGATGAAGTCACCCCAAAACTGTGGGTTGGTGTGACCCCAAGTGGGATGCTGTGGGAAACTTTCAGGTGCAGGAGGCAGAATGTTCTTAACAGATGGTCCTAAATGGTTGAACTCATTGCCTCAGGAGATTAGAATGAACCCTGGACCAGCTGTGTTCACAGTCCAATGAAAACCCAACTCTTAACAGGGCCTTCTCACAATGATAGACCTAAAAGGACCCATAATTTCTCTAAGAGAAGAAACAGACTGTGGCCACAGGACCCCCTGTTTTGGGGAAACATTAGGGAAGAGGAAAATCTCAGTTACCATTAAAAAAAGGTTGCTAGCCCTTTCCCTTAAGAAAGAACCTTGGAAAACGTAAGCAGAGCACTAGGACTGAAAGGAACTAGAGGTTAAGCTGTACTTTAACAGCAGAAGATTGTGGGGACCTAAAGATCTACCCCTCCCCCCCACTGTATTTAAAATTGCTCAGAGGAGTTTGAGGTGTGTACCACAGAATCCTCTCGGTTAACCTGCCCCAAATCACCAGGCTGGCCTTGTGCCTGTGGGCTGAGCATGGGGAAGAGGATTCTATTTTCGCTCAGAGCACAGGGATGGCAGGAAGGAGAAGCCATTGTTTTCCCAGCCTGCCCAAAGGAAAGCTAAGGCCAGCCCTGAAGATGAGTGTTGAGAAAGCAGTTGCTAGGAGTCCTGACTGGAGATTGCCCTCTTGGCAACCCTAAAATTTTACAACTTACAGCAGAAAGAGTGAGACTCATGCTTTATAAATACTTATATGAGATTCACAAAATAAGCTTCTTTTCTGCTTTTGTAGAGAACCAGCACCCAACAGGTGCTCGCTGGGCACTCTACAGGCACCCGAGAGATCACCTCGAACTTGATTAAAAGTCATATTGAACTTTCCCTGCAGTATTTTCTCGCTATCTGAACATCTTGCTGCAAGCCACTCCAAATGATACCTATGTTCTTCTTCAGTTAGAACACGGGGCACGGTCCCCCACTCCTTGCATCCTACGTTGAGTACTGACCTTAATAAGGTAGTTTGTTCCATGAACAATCTGGTATCTAAAACTTATGGCATCAAAGTCTGGATACTTCTCTCCTGTCCTCTTTTCCAGCTCTGGCTTCACCTATAAAAAAAGAAAGATGGTTAGGTAGTGTAGTCAGCATACTCCATCTCATCATGTTTACTGCCTCAGTTTCCCCTTCTCAGCTATTGAACGAAGGCATGTAGAGTTAAATGCAGCATACATTTCTCTTCTTTGGCCCTTGCTAATTAACAAACAATTCAACTCAACTCAGATCTTCCAGCCCTATGTCCTAGGCTCGACAGCTCCTTCCAACCAGGCTTCACAGTAGTTTACAACCCTGTCAAAACTAGGATTGCTGCCTGGCCTTACCTGAAATCTCTCTCTCACCTGAAGCTCCTGCTGTCTGCTAACATCTCCCACCAAAACCATATCCATCCACTGACCCTTAGAGTCTGTCTGGTCCAGCTTCCTGTTAAAGGAGGCACCACCTCCGGTTTGTCATCATATGGTCACTGTGACACAGAGACCCACTGGTGCCAGCTGGCAAAGGGTTCGCTGTTCTTTACAAACAACCCCTGACAAACTCCCTGCACCTGACACACTGCTTTCATGGTGTTCATCCATGAAGGTAACATGTGAGGTCTCTGCTGAAAACTTGTAACTTATCAATACTCATAATCAGTGAGAGAGGTGTGTACAGGTGACAGTCAAGGAATAACGTAACGATATTGAAAATTATGCCCCTATGGCCCAGGAAATAGTATGTGTTGGTGATGGCCAATTCACGCAGGAGTTGTTGCCTGTCCCAGGCTAGCTCTGGGCTGATGCCAAGGCAGACAATGAATAACTGCATTACTCATTGCCTGCCTTGGCATCAACCCCGAAAAGAAATCAAAAACCATCCAAGACATACTATAAGCCTCCAAACCACCTGGAAATGAAAAGTGATAGGATAGAGAGTGGATCTGTCTGTGGATAAAGAGAAAAGACTGAGTCAGTATATGTCAGGGTGGAGAAAGACTCTCTGCATACATTCACTGAGGCGGCACCACGATAAGTGGGGGTGCTTCCTGGAACACTGAATCCTGGATCTTAGGGACTGGAAAATGCTGCAGAAGACTGCCCTGTGGGCGGAGAACCAGCTCTATTAGATAGGAAAGGTAGTAAGGGGTATTTGCGTTTTATGGTTTTGTTTTATATGGAACCATATCACTCACGCTTATTTCTATTTCGGTCTGATCTTCCTTAAATACATTTCCTTTGGCTTTACTGTGAGTGAACTCAAGTGCTGTGTGTGCTACAGGAGCAGTGCTCGAAGGTAAAACTGGGACTGGTTGTTCTTTTGGGAACGGAGGCCCTGGGATTTCTGTGAATATGCAGGATTCAGCGGTTGGATACCACAAGGGCACATTTGGAAGGGACTCGGGCTGGGGTACATCTGCTGTCAATCTGCAGGGCAAAGGCAGGGCTGGAACAGCCCAGAGGAGAGAGGCTGCCAGGCTGGTTGTGTCAGGGAGCTAACGCTCAGCTGGCAAAGGATAGACTCCCTCGCGCTGGAGGCAGGTTTGGGTAGATGTGTTTATACATAGGGACATCTTTAAACATTGTGAAAAGTTCCAGAGGGGTAGCTGTGTTAGTCTGTAGACAGCACAAACAGCGAGAGTCCCGTAGCACTTTAAAGATGAACACATTTAATTTCTGCAGGCATAAGCTTTCGTGGGCTGCAACCCACTGCGTCAGGGTGTTAAGGCTGCCCAGCTTCCTGATCTACGCTGTGAGATCTCCAGCAAGCCAGACTGTCTAAACAGGCCAGCGTCTGTGCTGCTTTCTCTCCACAGGCTACCAACAGTGGAGTGCCGGCGGCTACAGGTTATCACACAGCTCTTTCTAAGCCAGCACATTTATTCTTAAGGTAAAAGCTTTACACAGAAAACACTAACACAATAAAAACCTATACACATGCTAGAAAACTTACCAGAGGTCACCCCCAGCTCCAACCTAAGCCTCTGGTAGGTTATGCTCGTCCCCGCCCCAGACAGAAAATTCTGGCTGTTTACTAGGTCAGAAAGAAGGCTCTGAGTCAGTTTAAACCCAGGCTATTTATCCTAAAATCCTTGGTCTCTCTGGAGAATCCAGTCTGAACCAGTAAATACAAACTTCTCTCCAGGTGGTGGCACCTCTCTGGAGGTGTTACAGCCTGAGTGAATTTGCCTAACCACACAGCCCTCATTCTTCATTCCTAGAGAGCTATGATCCCCGCTCCCATGGAATTACGTACAATCCCTTACTCATGGAAACTTTCACAACTTTAAGTCAATGAACTCCTAAACTATTCAAAGTTAATTCCATGCGGTTTTCCCAGGATATTGCCATATTTGTCACAACTAAATCACTTCTGAAAAATTCCCCTAAGACTGCTGTGATCACCCTCACCTGACGGGGACATTGGAGTGCTGCGGTCCATCAGCCTTTTCAGATGCAGTATTTGGTTGCACACCAGATGTGCCGTGTCTCAGAGGAAAGCATTAAAGAAACTTCAGCTGTGAGGCACTCTGGGCTGCAACAACTGGTGCGTCTAAACAAACTCTCTGACACACAGCACCAATGAAATATGAATTTATTAAGGCTGCCAGAAAGGGTCAAATACCCTAGGCTCACTACTTTAGACAGTTCAGAGTAGTGCCCAATTTAACCCTTGGGGGAGGGGAGCAGTTCAAAAGGTTAGGGGTCCTCAGGCCTCGCTATCTTAACCCACTCATGCAGTAAAGGTAATTGGTCAGAGTTCAGGTCTGGGGGGGCCCCTCTGCGTTGCTCTTCCACATTTATGCAGCATCTTTTGCTTGAGTGTCCACTCTGAAGCAGCTGTGCCATGCTTCACATACTGACTCTCCACCCAAATGCCTCCAATCACTACATGCCCCCCCAGAAACCCAGCACACCCTCTCTTGACTAGCCACTCGCCCAGTTCCCACAGAACCTGCCCTTTCTGCTGCTCTCAGCAGAGTTATCGGACTTCAGGCTTTGCACTACTGTGGAAGTGTTGAAGTAAGCGTCCCCTCAGGGCATGCTGTCCTTGTCTCAGCCAATCTGTCCCCCTCCCCATTCATGACCTTCCCAACCTCCAAGCACCTGTCAGTTATTTATTGAAAGGGCCCATCCCTTCCAGTGAGGTCAAGCAGCCAGCTGCCTAGTCGCCAGATGGACAGTTTTCCATTCTCAGCTCATACCTAACAGCCTCAAGGACAAGGAGACGTGATAAGTAATACCGTCCTGAACAAATGTATTGTTGTTTCTGGACTCGTCTAGGATTAGGGCAAACGCTCAGGAGTCAATAACGCTACAAGAAGACGTCTCCCAAGTCCATAGGGCTAGGCTGTTGGAGCTAGATTCACCAGGGATGGTGGGCACCCTGCTGACTAGTGGAATTCTTAGCCCTGAGTTAGGCACCCAGGTTCCCCAGGCATCGTATGGGGAGACTAAAGTGCCTACGAAAGGGATTCCCAGAAGCCAGCGGGCAGAATTGGGAGATGAGAAACGTATAACTGCTGAGGAAATCAGGTTTAAAATCCTTTCTTCTCAGAAGAGCTTTTGGCAAAGCACCATTTCTATTTGCTGTGATTTTAGTGGTCTGCTTTCAAGCCTCTTTCAGGAGCATTTGGATACGATAATGATGTCCAACGTAGCAACAGCATTACAGATGGGGAAACTGAGGCAGACAGCACTGACATGACTTCCCCAAAGTCCTGACACAGAAACAGCATCCGTCTCATGACTACCAGTCCCAGTGCATTAACAGCTAGTCCGTTATGATTCCCAGTTAGCTAATGAACACACTTCGACCATTTCTTTAAAAACATGTAGTCAGTAAAGGCAATTCATGTATTCTTTTAAGCCAATCAACAATGACATTTTTCTGCTGGCAGCCAGTTTCTCTTTCCTGAATGTAGTTCAAGTATCATGCATATCTGCACTCCCAAAGTTATATTCTGCTCTCAATTAATAGGTGGTAAGTTTAAAAGCCTCAGCTGACTCCTGTGTGCAGAATTTAACTTGAAGTTTCACCTTTTGAGCCACATTTGTGTCCACTGAAAATTAAGTATTGTGGTCTCATTTCTGATACATGCTGGGTGCACATTTCAACTTGGATTCCAAGATGTTTTGGACAGAGAGATATGTTTCTACAGTGTGCATGCATACAATAGCAATAATATTTTGTACGTCTCTAGGAAGAATCTCAACGTACCTTACAAACACAAATTCATAAAATCTCACTATCCCCATGGGAGGAAGGGAAGAATTATTTCCCCCCCATTTTACAGCTGAGGAAATGGAAGCACAAAGAGGTGAAGTGATTTGCCCAGGGTCGCACAACGAGTCTGTGACCTTGTTGCTACCCATCCCCCACCAGCCCGAACAATCTTCAAAGGACCCTAAATCATTGTCAGAAAGGCCAAAGTTATAAATCACAGCAAAATACAAACAAAGTAGCCAAATCTCACTTTCATAAACGCTTAAAATCCAAGATTTTCCAGGGATCCAACTAGCCCCTGGACTCCTAGAAGGTTATTTGGTTTTTAAATAGTGACATTCATGGGACTTGAAATACTCCCTCCCCTCCCCAATACTGGGGCCCTAGGACCAGGAACAAAAGACTGACTCATTGGCTTTGTCTACATTAGCAAATTGGACCTCTAGTTCCGGTGCGGCTTCACTAGTCCAAGAACACAAGCACCAGTGTTGGAAGAACACTGCCATTTTTACTGCTCTGTCATCTAATTCTGTACAGATCAGGGTTAGATGACACAGCCGTAATGACACCTAAATCCCAGCTCCACAGGTGCTTCTACTATCAGTGGAACTGCCCTGGTACTTAGGCAGTGTTGGATCAGCTTCAGTTGCCTGTTCTGACCACTAGACCTTGCTGTCTTTCATACAGTTCTATCTGCACCGCAGCTGTGACTGTCTCTAGAGCTCCCAGAAGGCTGGAAAGCAGAATGGCAGAAGACTGGAAGAAAGCGAATGTTGTGCAAGTATTTAAAATGTTGTGCCACTGTTTAAAAAAGATAAATGGCATAACCCAGGCAATTATAGGCCTGCCTGTCTGACATCAATCTCAGACAAGACATTGGAATGGCTAATATGGGTCTTAGATTAATAAAGAATTAAAGGAGGATACTATACTTAATGCCGATCAACGTGGCTTTATTGAAAATAGATCTTGTCAAACTAACTCGATATCTTTTTTGAAGAGATTATAAATGTGGTTGATAAAGGTAATATTCTTGATATAATATATTTAGACTTCTGTATGGCATTTTACTTGGTACTGCATAATATTTTGATTAAAAAACTAGCATGATACTAAACTAACATGGCACATAGAGTACAAATGGAGTAAAGCTGGAAAAGGTCTATCCCTGTGTTATACAGGAGGTCAGACTAGATGGTCCCTTCTGGCCTTGGCATATGTGAATCTAAGAATTCCTGGACTGGAGAAACTTCAGAGAAATGTGATCACTTCTGTTCTAAGCAATCTTTCCACACCACAACGACATGCTTCCAATCAATCAAGAGGGACTCCATTTTCAATGCTGAATGTTAGATTTTCTGTAAATTTAAGCTCCATTCCCTAATCTCTCTAGAATTTGCTTTAAAGACACACACTTCTGTTCTATCAGTTTCTGTTGCGCATCTTTCACTGGATGCAACTCACCTGGTCAGCAATCTTTTGGATTTCTGGGGTTGCAGGCTTGGTCTCAGAGAAGCCTCCAACGCTCATAGTGGCAAATCACTTCTTTGGATGTTTGGAAACTCTGACAAGGAAGATCTAGAGCAAATGTGATCAGACAACAGTCACACATGATCTTATATAGCCACACAGTCCTGTGATTTGCATATGTGGAGTTTATCAGGTTTCATCATCATCAGGTTTGAGGAAGGAAGAAAAGGGAAGAAAGGAACAAAACAAAACAACCCTGACCCCCATTTATTAGGTAATTGGTTCAGGCTGGGATGGCAATTTCTTCACTCACTAAACACATGTAATGGGGGTGGGTGACTGTTCCTGTGCTTAGGGAAGTGATTGTAAACACTAAGCTATGCCCAAATATTTCCCAGTATTAGCCTTAAAATTACCACGCATTATCCCCCATCTCATTGCAGCAATTCCTGTTTAACTTGACATTTGGTTTTCTCAGTGCAAAGAGTGCAGGGGCAACAGGCCTTTTATTTTTAATTAGTTTAAATCTCTATTGTTTATTACAAGACTGAAAGATTTTCTAGCTGTTTAAAGGACAGAGATAAGAATGCTGGCATATGCTGCTACCTTACCTACCCACCCCGTTTCCCCCTGTGTTTTGATTTTTATTTGAAGAAATATGACCCACCCCACAAAAGGAGCATGTGTGTAGATTTCTTTATTAAACTGTTTACAACACCTGTGCACATTTGCCAGTTAGTTTTATTTGTTTATAATTTTGGACCAGGAAGAAAATTTCCTTTTCCTCCAAACTTCCTTTAGCATTTGTCTTTAAAAAATGGTAGCTAGGCCCCAGTGAAAGACGTACCTAGTCTTTAGAACAATTTCCCTTATTCCTTTTACTCAGAGTAATGTGTTTCTTCACAGCCTTTTCTATTGATTGGAAATTAGCACCTATTGGCTTAAATTGTACTAGATAGAGACCTCTTAATTTTAGTAAAGTTTTTGAAGGTCAGTTAATTTTAAAAGAATATTTTAGCAAAACATATAACACACAAACACAACACTTCACCCCTCCATTCCACCCTATTTCCCAAAACAATTAAGCATCCATTCAAGCCAACTTGTATACTATTTTATAAAAAACCCATTGCAAGGGTACATTCAGAATAGATAAGTCACCCAACTCACCCACACGGTCATACTTGTTTTTCAGCATTATTTATACCAAACATGCGCATACACACAGCGTAGCTTAAAAGAAATCTCACATTGTAAACTTGGCTATTATGCCATATGTAGACAAAATGAAGGGTTTGGCTTAAACTATTTTATGTAAAACAGTTGACTACACTTTTTTTACCAACAATAAGGATGCAGCTATTTCCTCTCATGCGAGCACACAACACCAACATCTACCCATCCTTCCTCAGGCCCAAGTCAGTTAGTCATACATTCAAGCAATCCTGTATAGATAAACCACCATAAGCATACATTCAAACTAGTGTTATAGGTAAGGCACAAACCCATTCATACTTGGTTTTCAGCATTATTCTAACACACACACACACACACACACACCCCTGTAACTGACAGTCTGTAAGTACCTGCATGGGGAACAAATATTTGACAGTGGGCTCTGGGATGCCCCTCTGCTCCACTGCTGAGTAGTGTATGAGCCAGGAAAGTTCCCCACAATAGCGGGCCCATTCCCCCGCTTACATTGATATTGATTCAGATCTTTCCACATTTATATTTGTAAATTTATACAAATTTATAAATTTGTATAATTATTTGTATAAATAAATATTATTTGTATAAATAAATTTGTATAAATTTATAAATTTGTACATTTACATTGATTCAGATCTTTCCACATCATCTGTCACTAGGTTGCCTCCCCCCTTCAGTACAGGGCCCACACTTTCCCTGATCTTCTCCTTGTTGCCAGCATACCTGTAGACACTCTGCTTGTTCCCCTTCATGTCCCTTGCTAGCTGCAACTCCAGTTGTGCTTTGGCCTTCCTGATTTCACTCCTGCATGCTCCAGCAGTAGTTTTGTAAAACAGAGGCAAGAAAACATTGAGTGATTCAGATCTCCCTAGTCATCTGTCCCACCTTCCACTTCTTGTAAGCTTCCTTATTGTGTTGTAAGCTCACTGAAGATTTCTCTGTTAAGCCAAGCTGATCGCCTGCCATATTTGCTATTCTTTCTGCACATCGAGATGGTTTGTTCCTGCACCCTCAATAAAGTTTCTTTAAAATACAGTCAGCTCTCTTGGACTCATTTTAGCCTGTCAGGGGATCCTGCTTATCAGTGTCCTGAGGGAGTCAAATTCTACTTTTCTGAAGTCCAGGGTCCTATTCTGCTGCTCTCCTTTCTTCCTTTTGTCAGGATCCTGAACTCGACCACCTTGTGGTCACTGCTAATTCACTGACTAATTCGTGAAGCCCTTCAATGGCCAGGTCAAATGCCAAGATGTCATGAGTAAGTGTAGCCTTTCTTTATTCTTAATAAACCATCATTGTCACATTCAACTTGGGGATTTTGATTCTCATTCTCAGCATTCACGATATTTTCACATTCCTGCAGGAGTTTCACATTCACTGTGGATTCCTAAGAAAAACGAGAACTGAACACGCCTCCACCCGGCTCATCTACTTTTACAGCACTTTTCAGTTTGTAGGCGTGGCCTGCATCAGCTGTTCCATAGGGGAAGTGTTTTTGGGGTTGTGACTTTTTTTTTAAACTTTCCTGCTTCCCCTCACACTCCGGGTGTTGTTTATACGACAGAAGCTGACCTCTGCTGACAGCAGGGCCCTAGTCCTGCACCACTCAGCTCAGTGAAGTCAATGGAGCTTTTCCTCTGACTTCGAGAGGCACCAGGTGTCTGCTGCTGACCCTCGTTAGCGCTGAATCCGTGATGTCAAACATGGCCGTTTGTGCAGTGCAAACAGGACCCTAGACGTGATATTACTGAGGTAGCCAACACCACAACACAGCTGTGCTAAACTATCCCTTACTAATGAAACTGCAACTCTAGAGTCAAACAAACGCACATCCTTCCCATGTGCTCAGCACCAGACTTTGGAATGGTAGCGAACTGAGCGTGCAGAAGGAAACGCACAGAGACTTGCACTCCTGCAGTCAGCAAGTAATCACATGGCTCCGCAGTTCACTACCTCCATCAAAGGCAGAGCATGGACCTTCCCTGTGGTTTCCTGTCAGAGCTTCTTTACTAGGAGCAGGGAATGCGAGGAGACAGTTAGGGCAGGATTTTCAAAGTGCTCAGACTACACCTCAGTGAGAATAGAGCTCAGCGAGCGCTGAAAGCTTTTGTCCTTTGACTTTAAAGCGAGCAAAGCTAGGCCAGCGCTGGGGGGCAGAGCTGGTAGGTTTATTTCAAAGAAACATTTATTAGGAAATACCAATTCACCAGAACTAAAATGTCTTGCAGGAAAGAATCCGTGTCAATGAGCTTCTGCTTAGAAAACAGTTTCAGATCTGTTGAAATGTCCTGTTTCGACGTTTTCAAAATGAAATGGCTTTTTTGGTTCACAATGATTCTTTGTTTCCAAATGAAAGTGCTTTCACTGGAAATCAAATGTAGAAAAGAGAAGAAAAAAGGTTGCAATCCAAACAAAGATTTTTGAAATGATTAAAATGAAGTATTTCAATTGACTCAGTCTGAATTTCTTTCAGATTTGGCGTTTACAAGTTTTTTTTTTTTTTTTTTTGGTTGAGATTTCAACATTTTTGGCCTGATTTGGGATGGGAAAGTTGTTTCCCACACTGCTCTAATGCTCAGTTATGTTGAAAATCCTGCCCTTATTCTTATATAAAATATCTCATCAAAACAACCATTCATTTAAACGTTTCAATAATAGCCTAAACACTTGGGAGCCGTCACAAGCCCACTGCACACGTGGGCCGGTAGGTGTCTGGCCCAGCCGCTCACACTATCCCTACAGCCTGGAAATCACTGTGTGTCAGGATATCAAGCGAATGTGCAGAGACCCATCTGCCTTTGCATTTTGTTGATCTCCTCTGCTTTGTAACTGAGCATTTCTGCACAATTGTTGGGATATTTTCCCTTGTATTTTCATGCTTTCCTGGTGCTACTTGGTGAAGTATCTGTGTGTCCGCTCTCCTTATGCCCTGCACTTGCGTGTGAACATGGTCACTAGCTTTGCAGACATTTATAGTTCTTGGTAGAACTAGTGTGGATTCGCTGAGTTTTATCATTGAGCTCCTGCATCTTTCATCCCTATAATTAATCTATTAGTGCAGCTTTCCAGTTGTGCTGCCGTAGCGCAGCGTGAACCAACCCTCAGACTTGCTCAGGTGCCCCCAATGAAGGGCAGTAGGAGTTGCCTATATTCCTGCTCTGGAGACAGAGGAACGTGGGTCCCACCAGGAGAGAGGTGACAGCGAGAGGCCTGAGACCTGAGTGGGGTTCCCTCATTGCCCACCTTATGTCCCCAGTACTGCGCTGCTGCTGCTGGCACGCTGCCGTCAGAGCTCAGTGCCCGGCCAGCTCTCACCGCTCTCTGCCTGCCCAGCTCTGAAGGCAGCGGAGAAGTAAGTGTTTAAGTGTGTATTGGTAAGGCCAGGAGAACAGATCATTGCCTGTCCTTACCAGAGAACGAGAGGCGGAAGAGAGCAAAGCCATGGCTCAGACTCCAGCTGCAGGTGGCAATCTGAGGTAGCGAAGGAGTTCTGCCAGTTCTATGACACTCACACAAGAGAGGGACAATGCCAAGTCAGGTGTAAAACGTTACCTGGCAGGTTGCAGAGGAGGCAGCAGCCATGAGGGATGAGGAACTTCTCCTCCAGTCTAGGAAAGGGTGCATGCCTCTGAGCCAAGTGGAGTGGGGGGAATACAGCTCGACTCAGTGGGGAAGAGTAGGGAGACAGGGGCATACACTACCTCCTCTCCCTGGGGGAACTGCAGGATGCCATAGGTGTCCCCAGCCCTGGCCTGTGAGGAGAAGGGCAGAAAAAGGAATTTGGCTCTGGGGAAGGCTCGCAGATTCTCCATTGCAGTTACTGGGGATCCCTCCCCTGTTAAAATAACTGCATGGGTAAGGTCAGCCTGGCAGGGGGACAGGCCTGTCCTGACTCCCCCAGTGATCGAGTGGGTGCTCCCCACACCCCACCCGTGAGAGGGAAATCCAGCGGGCAGCCTGGGTGAGTGGTACACCTCAGACTGAGAGAACACCATCCCTTTCTAGCCCTAGCAGAGGAAAGGGAGGAGGAAGTTGCCGATTCAGGTCCTCATGTCAGTCCCAGGGGTTTTACAACACAGGCGCCCACGTGAGGGCATGTGTGGGCTCCCCAAGGCATTGCATTGGCATCCTGGCTGAGCCTCTGTCAAGTGGGGGAGATGCGGAGAACTGGGAAACTTCTGCTTGATTTTTATACAATGGCTGTCTGACTCAGTTTCCCCACTCACATGGTATGGTTACTCAGCAGGTGTGGAGGGGTTAATCTCTTTCTTGAGACAGGACAAGCAATGCAGCAACTGGGCGGAAGGCACGTAAGCACTGTTGAACTATCAATAACTGACAGTGTGAACTGAGCTTTACAATAAGGCAATACCAAATTCTGTGGCATCAACATTATAAAAGTTATCTTTACTGGCTAGCGATTGCATCCTGCTTCAAAGGGCAAGTGCAGTAGTTTCCTTCAGGAACTAAAGTCACTTGTGCATAATAAAACGTTAGCCTGATATATGTCTGGGAAGCTTCACCCCCCCAGGAGAATTTGCATATTATGGTTTGACTTCAGAGAAATGAGCTTCTGGAACAGCCATCCAAGGAGAGCAGTGAGGGCAAATAAAATCACTTGTTCCATATAATTATAGAAGCTGGGGGTTGGAAGGGACGTCACGAGGTCATCTAGTCCAACCCTCTGCTCAAAGCGGGACCAACCCCAACTAAATCATCCCAGCCAGGACTTTGTCAAGCTAGGCCACAAAAAAGCAATAAGGATGGAGATTCCATCACCTCCCTACATAACCCATTCCAGTGCTTCACCACCCTCCTAGTGAAAACGTTTTTCTAATGTCCAGCCTAGACCTCCCCCATTGTAACCGGAGACCATTGCTCCTTGTTCAGTCATCTGCCACCACTGAGAACAGCCTAGCTCCATCCTCTTTGGAAACCCCTCCAGGTAGTTGAAGTCTGCTATCAAATCCACCCTCACTCTTCTCTTCTGCAGACTAAATAAGCCCAGTTCCCTCAGCCTCTCCTCATAAGTCGTGTGGCTCAGCCCCCTAATCATTGTTGTTGTTGAAATCTCTCCAGCTTGTCCACATCCTTTTTGAAGTGGGAGGGGCTCATAACTGGACACAATACTCCAAATGCGGCCTCACCAATGCCGAACAGAAGGGAATAAACACTTGCCTTGATCTGCCGGCAATGCTCCCATTATTGCAACACAATAAGCCATAAGCCTTCTTGGCAACCAGGGCACACTGCTGACTCATATCCAGCTTCTTGTCAACTGTAACCCCCAGCTCCTTTTCTGCAGAACAGCTACCAAGCCGGACTTCAAAGTTGTGCAGGACCTGGTTCAGTTTGGGTCACAGTCTCATGTCAAAACAACGAGCGTTCTGTAGCACTTTAAAGACTAACAGATTTAATTTCTGCAGGCATACGCTTTTGTGGGCTGTAACCCACTTCGTCAGATGTAACCCACATCGTCAGGTTACAGCCCACGAAAGCTTACGCCTGCAGAAATTAAATGTGTTCGTCTTTAAAGTGCTACAGAACGCTCGTTGTCTTTGCTGTCTACAGACTGACACGGCTACCCCTCTGAATCTCATGTCAGGTTTTGGATGCAGCGAGAATGACCCCGATTCCCCCTTCCTTGGTCGGTATCATCATTTGATATCATTTTCAGTTCCTTGTTTGCCAGTCTCCTGAGCCGGCTCTTTCACGTGTAGGACACCAGTCTCAATCCAGCCAGACTCATGATCGTCTAATGTGACTTCCTGCACATTGCTGGCCAGTGAACCTCACCCACCCACTCCTGCAATAGGCTGCTCATCTCTAGCTGGCGTACTGAGGTCCACAAATCTTCCCTTAAAGAATTGAAGTTACAGAGACTCCATTTGCTCTAAGTCACACCAGAAAGCGCAAACCATGAACATGCAGAGGAAGGCATTCCCCTCGGGGTCTCGGCCAATCTGACCTGGGGGGAAATTTCTTCCTCACCCCAAATATGGCCATCCGTTAGACCCTGAGCATGTGGGTGAGCTCCACCAGCTAGACAGGAAAGAATTCTCTGTAGTAGCACAGAGCCTTCCCTGCCTAGTGGCCCATCTCCGGCCATGGGAGAGTTTTGCTAATAGCAGTTGTGGATGGGAAATATGCTATAATAGGCAACATCATCCTACCATCCCCTCCATAAAGTTATCAAGCTCACACTTATCTTATTTGTCTAGTGTGGGGGGAGAAGTCCACCCTCCTTCATGGCTGCTGCTACCTCTGCAATCTGTCTAGCGACTGCTTTATACTTTGCTTGAGCTTTTCCCTCCCGTGTTACAGTGTCATAGGATTGGCAGAATGCCTTAGCTTACCTCAGATTCCCCACTTACCACTAGAATCGCAGCCACCACCTTGCTCTGTTCTGCCTCAGTTTCCCTGGTAAGGAGAGGCAGAAATCTCTCTTCCTAGCCAGCAAGACCTAACTTGATCATCACTTCACTCAAAAAGCTGTTCATCTTGATTGAGCATCGCCCGCTCTGTGTGCTTGAGTATTTATGATGTTCCCTGCTTCATGACACATGTGCATATTTCTACTAAACACTTCTGAATAAATACTGCAGAATGTCACATTGTTGTTACCATTCATGGTATTTCCCTGGGACACTGAATTGCTATTGGGCGCAGATAGCACAAGTTGTGACCTCGTATTGGGCGGCTATGTGATATTGTGATAGTGAGCAGCCAATCTTCAGGTATAAAGCTGGTTGGACAGAGCATCTCCTGTCTGCAGCAGCAGCTGGTTAGGAAGGTGCATTGAGAACTCTCCAAGCATCTGAAGCTGAAGCCAGAAATAAAGGTATAAATTGTTAATTTATTATTATGCCGTGTCTGGGCAGCTGATGAAAGCAACTAGAGAATTACACAGAGATTGTGGGTTTACTTGCATAGTTCCCATGAGCTCACCACATCCACTGAGATGATTTGACAGCAGCTGCAGAAGGCATTTAATTGTCCAAGGGAGGAGATGCTGTTGCTACCATGAGGAATGAGAACGCCCCTCCTGTATGTAGGAGAGGTGATTTCTGAGCGTGGGGGGAGACTAGGAAGGGGAAGGAATATTTACTTTGCAGGAAGAGACAGCAGATACCACAGGAATGAAGAACAAACCCCTTTTTAGTCCAAGTATTTAGCCAATAATTGGGGTCTTGTGGGTGGTTTCCATTAGGAGGAGATATTGATGATAGAGTCCGGTATTTCTCTGATGCAATCCTCATTATTTACAAAATCCTGGTTCCCCCAACACAACAGGAATCAAACAGCTGGAGGAAGTTTCCTTGTTCACAATTCAAAGCCTCTTTCCAGCCAGTGCTCTGCCCAGAAACCTCTCTCTCTTGGCTTTTTCTCAGGGCTGTGCGACTGGTGCTTCTCTTGCTGTGTCCTTGGCTTTCTGTCTCTCTTTCCCTGCTCTCCGGCTGCTGCTGACACACAGACACACACACAGCTGCTCACAAATCAATGCCCAGCCCTTCTGTTTGCATCCAGTACAGTCTTTGGGTGGTGGCTTCCCTTTTTTCAGCTGTCATTAAGGAGGGAAGGGCTGTGGGTAGAAGGTGTGAGGGGGCTGGGGGAAGAAGTGGAGGGGAGGGAAGAACATTTCAGACGTTATTTCCTCATTGTGAAGGGTTGTTATGGAATTGTCTCTGCAAGAGAAGTGATGGAAACATCATCACGTAGGGAGAAATCCAAGAGTGCTGGGAACAGACTGTCGGGAACCATAGAGGAGTCCAGTCCACTCACCGCAAGTACACCTCCCTGCGGCCAGGTCTGGGAATGAGCTCTCACCCCAGCTGGTGCCTCTGCCACTGATTACTCACACCATGACCATGACCCCTCGCTCTCTCTTCACACCTTGGGATGCTGTCTCATCAGGAGTCCGGCTGCTCCCTCTTTGTGACTCAGCTCTCTGGCCAGGCTACTGTACAGTCCCCGCTTTCCGGGGTAAGAAAGTCCCCTCAGACAAGCTGTCCATGTGCTGTTGCAGGCAGTCCTCTCTTCCAACCCCAGATCCTGTGCCCCTTGGCCAGCGGCTGAGAGGGGAACCTGGCCTGCCGCCTACTCCTGGTTCCAGCCCAGGCACCCCATGACTAGCAACCTCGGTCTGCTCAGCCTCCGTCCTGTTTGCTGTTTCCCTGGGTTTCTTCTTACCCCACGTCTCTATCTCCGTGCCTGTCTCTGGGCTTATCACCAGCGCGTTCTCCACTGCCTCTGGTTACTGCAGCCCTTAGCTGCTCATCACACTCCCTAGTCCAGGGCAGGATCCCAGCGCTTACACTCCCCATCGATCTCCTCCTTGTCCCTGGCCAACTCCCTTTCCCGCTTAGGACAGGCTATAGACCTCCTCCCTGCACCCCCTTCCTGCTCTCACTTCCTGCCTTTATAATGTCCTCTCTCAGCCATGCATGAACTGGTTCTGACACAGGCCTCCTCAATTGCTTACTGTCTCCACCCTACCCTGCAACACAGGGTACGTTAGCAAAGGAGACTTACATCCACCCCCCACTGCATTGTCCAGTGGGGACAGCTGGGATCCCTCTGGAGGGCGTTTCAGAGTCCAAGGTGTAACTAGAATGTCACTGAATTACCTGTTTTTCCTCTGTAGGTGCAAACATGAGCTGCTTGCGCAGGTTTTACTCTCCCCGTGACTCCAACGAGATTTCTGTGTAAGGATCTCCGGGTTAGGCCCAATACTGGGACACTGCAATTTTTAACAGCAGTTTTGTGTTTTATATAGAATGCTTTATATGTCCAAAGCCCTCTGCAGATATTAGCTAATTCATTCTCACACTTCCCCTTTCAGAGAGGTAGCACATTTCAACCTCACTTCCAGGAAGTGATGCGACTGGCCATGGGCTCCCCAGTGAGTCGCTGGTGGAGCTGAGGTTAGAATTCAGGCTCTCCTGACTCCCAGCTCTGTGCTCATTTCTCTAGACCCCATTCCTTTGCAAAGAGCTTTTATTAGATATTTTCTTGGCATTTTGGAACATGAGCTGGTACCTGGCTCCATGCCCCCCTCCAGAGAGCTGCAGCACCAGCTTCTCAATACCCTCCACAGGGAATCTGGGACTTCACTTTTATCTGTCTCAGGTCCTTATCTGGCCCCCATGACAATAGGATTTGAGCAGCTCCCACTCATGAATGCATTTATCCTCACAAAACCCCTAGGAGCTAGGGCAGTGCTATCCGCCCAGATCCATATATGGGAAACTGAGGCACAGAGAGGATAAGAGACTTGCCCAAGGTTGACAGTGGCAGAGCAGAGAATTGACCCTAAGAGTCAGGTTAGCACCTTAATTCCAGGACTGCCTAGCCCAATATCTCTGTATCTCCAAACCTATGTCCCTGGGGAGTTGTATTTACACTGATGCTCACAGTAGCTTTGTTCCTGCTCAGAGTCTCCCTGGGAGATGCTGTTATGGAGTTTCCTGATGCTGAGAAATGTCGCATGCTGAAATTTTACTGCAATTTATACTTCTGGTGTTTCGTTTCTCTGCTTAATAATGGAGCTGGCACAGAACTGAAGTGTTTTCTAGCCAGGAAAAAAAACTAGGGGATGCGATGCCGTGACAGGGAGGATGCTGATTTGTCCTTTTCCTACTAGACTGGCCTGTAAGGGGGTGCCTCTCCCATGACACAACTGCCCTCTGGTGGAGGCTGGGATATATCATCACATCACATGCAGCAAGGAGCTAGAACTAGGAGGTTGCTCCTTCAGCTCCACAACTAATTCTACTACTCCATCTGCAGCAAAGGTGCGTCAGTTGCGCTTGCTACTAAGTTTTTTATCTTGTTGGGGAGGGAGGGGGGAGCCTAGCTGTGTCTCTGTCTGTCTGCCTCAGTCATTCACCCACATGTTCATCTGGTACCTAACACTTACTCAGGTGCATGTCACCACCACAGGATGGGATAAGTCAGACCTGCTCTGACATGGATGACAAATTTGAAATGGTGCCGTTGGTTTCATCTTTAAGTATTCCAAACAAACCCATCTATTACAACAAGTTGCCATTTAAAAAAGATACGGATCAAGATTATCATCCAAACTAGTATGGAAATTTTTCACTTACTGAAAACCCAGGTTTGGAAAATGAAAAAAAAAATCCCATAATCTTTTCAATAAGGGTGTGGATAATAAAATATATATATACAGAAAAAGGGCACAACGTTTTTCATAATGTTGACAGTTTTACACCCCCACACACACACATTTTCTTTTTGAACTCTTTCTTTTGAAAAAAGGTCATTTATCGATTAAAAACGTTTTGGTTGAAAAATGTTGGTCAGTTCTACTTTTGGGGAGCTTTACAGACTTTTTTGCAACCACTGACATAAGACACAGTAACACTGGAGTCTGCAGCTACTGACAGCAATCCCCATTGGGGTTCCCTCTGCCTAGGTGATAGAGCTCAATTCTGTGGCTGCAGAATACGTGGGCTTTTGGTTATAACAATGCTGGGCCAGACTTTCAAATTCTTTAGGTGTCTAGTGGGATTGACGGTAGGAATTGAGCACTTAACCTTCTTACGGGCTTTTGAACAATACCTAACTTCATCTTTAGATGCCTGACGACTGCCTTTGGAAAGCTGGCCCTCTGAGGTTGCCCAGCTGTGACACCTATTGCAGAGGTGGTTTTCTCAGCTTATCCCCCAAGTCTACTTTCCTCGTTGCCCCTTCCACTGAGCCTCCAGCTGTTACTGATTCAGACATGCTCATTCCCTGGCTCATGGGCACATTAAATCCTCCACGGTGGCACCTGATCCAGAGCATATAAAACACCGAAATAACTTCATTAGACCAGTTAAGGTTGCTAATAGCAAATAACTCACAACTACAGAAACCAGACTATGCACAGTCAGCCATATAACTCCCTCCATCAGCATTTCACACTTACAAACCCACATGAGCCCTCCCCCAACAAATCCACAACCAGCAAGGTGACACTCAGCCTATGTACACACTGATGGTGGCAAATTCACAACCATCAGACCCGCTCAATCGCTCTGGAAGTCGCTTCAATTAAACCACCTCCTCAAAAGGCGTAGCGCTGCGTCGACAGGAACACATTTCCCATTGGTGCAGCGCAATAGAGACGATGCTCTAACGGGAAGTTACTAAGTTGACTATTTCTCTTCTGCCACAGAGAATATAACTTTGTCCTGGACCATTTAATTCATTGTGGGGCCAAATGCACGGCTACTTGTGTTTCCTTTCAGTTTAGAAAAGAAAACATTCCAGAATTTTACTGTTACCATTCCAGAACATTCGCCAGAGATGCCGTTTCTGCAGGTGACAGTGGGATTTTAAATTTCATTCTGCATCTCAGTCCACAAGAATTTGGGATTTTAATTTCAAGGGGCCTTGGCCATGGATCAAAGAGACTGGAGCCCCTTAAATCTCCCAGTGGAGATCATCCTCCATTCCAGCTCAGGACAAAGCCGTCTAGTGTGGAATGCCCAGCTCCATTGTGAGAGGCGATTCTTCACATCCAGTACATGGGGGAGAGGGTTAGTCTCTATATATCTTTGGGTTTGTGTGTGGGGTGACTGTCCATGCTTATTTGCGAGGCGTGAGTAGTGCCCCATGCCCACTGTGTGTGGGTGAAGAGAATCTGTGCAGGTACAGGCAGAAGAGACACTGGGTCCCACAGCCTCAGCACAGGCAGAGGGCTGGGACTTCTTCTCTACATTGAATTAGTGGTCGATGTTGCCACAGCTGGAGTTGAATGAAGTGCGCATTCAAACACACAGCAAGACAGTTGTGTGAGGAGATACTCCCACAGGGTTATCACAACAAACTACACAGACATATCACGGTCCGAACAGGAGAGGGGTCACACCAAGGCATGGGCAACAGGAATGAGAGGCCAAGTCTTTCACACTGCAGCCACCAGTTCAGATCTGGTCATAGCCCGATAGTGGCCAATTGTTCTTCCCACTTGGTGGTTTTTCAGTGGCCTGTGTGAAATGAACAGCTGGTCGTAGTCCTTTTTCCTGTGGCCTCCTGCCTGACTGTATTACTCAAACTGCCACAACTGGATGAAGTACGTCCCTGGGTGACAGCCTATGCAGGAAGACAGAGGGCTGCTGGCCACGAAGACCAAACTGTAGGAGAGTAAAGAGTTAAAGCTGGACAAATGGTCAGGCCTAAGCTACAGGAAACGGGGTCATGACGCAGGCAAACCTTGTTTCTGTTACTTGGTGTGAATTCTCGCTAGAGTCTGTTGTCTCTCTTCCTTTCCTCCCTGCCTGGCCATCTGCGCTGGGGATGAGGCTAATAAAATCACTATCGCCACTCCTGCGCAAGGCCTTTGGTGGGAAGAAAGCCTTATCTTCCTTCCCCCAGCATCCCTCTATGGGGCGTTGCTATAAATGTACACATTTACATACTGTGATGGATACAAGAATTGTAACGTGACCCCCGCCCGTTGCTCACTCGCGGCGTGGAGATGGAATGAGCAGGCAGTAAAGGGTTCCGTCTCCCCAGTCCGCCCCAGGGACAACCTGTTTGGTGATTTCTAACACAAACTACCCTCCTAGCCCTCTGACAGCTCCCGCTGGGTCGGAGGGGAGGCGAGGGGCACAAGCAGGAAGGATAAACCCAAGACGTAATTCTCCAGGCTGTTAACGTGGCACACTCCCAAGCCATTGCCAGCTCTAGTGCTGCCATCGGTGAAGGGAGAGCAAGGTTTTGTGAGAGATCCTGGGCCATAAACCTGGGCCCATGGGCCCCAGGCCATGCTCAGGCCCTGTCCAACACCCAGCAGCTCACTTGAGTAACCCGAGAAGGGAACCAATGAAGTGCTAGCTCACAGAGGGCCCCGCCCCCAAAGCGCCTGATTGGGGGGAAAATCCAGCACCCCCGATTGGCTGAGGTGCTCTATATAAACCAGGGAGTAACACAGGAAGTTGTGTGAGGAACTAGAGCAATCCCTGGCTGACTGTGACTATGGTCCCCTCCTGCTTATCTGACTCCTGAGCCCTGCATTCTTGCCTGCTCCTGCTTCCTGTCCCTCACCTGCTCTCAGTTCCCATCCTCCTCTCACAGACTCCCAGCTACTCCCAGTTCCTGCTATCCTGCCTTACTCCAGGTCTTGGCCCTACTCCTTACCCATGACACTGTCTCCAGCTCTAACCCCTGACTTGGCACCTAACTTTGTCTCTAGCTTGGTATCTGATGCTGTCTTTGCAGCTGACCTTTCACACCGACCACTAGGATTGACGCCTGTTCTGACCACTAGGACTGACCACCCATGCCCTAGTCAGTGCAGGTTTACCTGTTATGCAGGTTGTATTTGCAGACAAAGGGGAAAGCAAATCCAGCAGAATAATCATTCCATGTGATAGCACCTGACGTGCATGGGATGACAGCATTTTAGATGATCAAAAATAATAGAGTGCTTGGCTAGTGCATAGCCCTTGACTATGAGTCTCACTCTGGGAAGAGATCACAGTGATCATACACATCAGTGCCTTGGAATGAAATGTAAGACCCATTGCTTTGATTTTGTTCTCCCTCAGTAACTCCCCCAGCACGATGTATTTCAAACCAAACCAAAATCCCAGAGCTCTACAGCATCGGGAACAGGAGAGGGACCTTGAATGTTCGTAGAATCAGAGAAGATTAGAGTTGGAAGGGACCTCAGGAGGTCATCTCGTCGATCCCCCTGCTCAAAGCAGTACCAACCTCAGCTAAATCACTGCAATAGATGGTGTGATGCTCTGACACTGAACGGGTGGTTCTGTTACCCAGGGTTTTCAGAACCTAAAGCAGTGGTAACTTAACTGCTTTCAGCTGATGAAGAATTAATACAAGCAAGCATGCTCTTATCTTAACCTGCTATTTATTAGACTGAAGCACACACAGACATAAGCAATACGTTTAGAATAATTAGCTACCATCTGGGACAGCATTGAGTAATTTGAAACAGGTCGGTGCTGGCCAGACGTTTCTCTTCCAGGGAGTAAACGTCAGGAAAACGTATCTCAGAATGGTTTCAGAGAACTGCTCCAAAGTACACTCTATTGTCTAGCTTTTTATAATTAACTGTCCCAAAACACATAGAGCATAATGATGTCTACTGGGCCATCACTTCTCCGAAGTTCAAAAAACGACTTATTAACAAACCATTCCTAAAGATCGAATAACAAAACCTTCTGTATTAGAGGTGACTCTTTATGAGGAGAGATTGAGGGAACTGGGCTTGTTTAGTCTGCAAAAGAGAAGACTGAGGGGGATTTGATAGCACCTACTTGAAGGGGAGTTCCAGGGAGGATGGGGCTAGGCTGTTCTCAATGGTAGCAGATGACAGAACAAGGAGCAATGGTCTGAAGTTGCAGTTGGGATGGTCTAGGTTGGATATTAGGATTTCACAGTTGATTTTTTTTCCCCTGAAGCAATCAGTGTGTGGAATCAAAGAATTCATCATAAAATTGATTAATAGAATGCCTGGTCTGCAACTGGTCATAGAAGGCCTGGCCTGAAGTTGTAGCCTGAGACGGAAATAGAAGCCCCAGGCTAAACCATTACCATAATGCCTCAACTGAAATTAGGATAAAGATGTTAAAATCCCACAAGAGGTCTCTGAACCACACCCGAGAGGCAAGTCTCTGTTATGAGCCTTAAGCCTTATTGAAGTCTGAACAGACTTCACCTGTTTTGATAAGTACCGGTACCTGCCCCCCTTTGTCTTACCGGCCCCATAGAAACTCACTCCATACAAATTAGCATTTGAACAAGTATTGTGTCACCACCCATCTTCGGGAGTTAACCAGGGTCCCTGAAAACTACATTGTATACTCAAGTGACTCATTGGGCGTTCCTGTGAGGGCGTCTGGTGTGCCCACTGCGCATTGTGATTGTCTTTCCTGTTAAGTATAAATTGTTAATCAAATTCCACCATACGATCAATGTGTAAATGAACCTAAGCAACCCCTATATAAGTCTTTTGTATCTGGTAGCCAGGGGAAGTACATTTGCCCAGCATCCAGACATGCTGCTTGACTTCCCCATAGCCACCTGGGTTTTCCCTATGGCTATAGTATTCCCCATAGCTATGGGTATGTGATTGTGTGTGTCACAATTAAAGCTGCAGCCGATCCAACTCTAAAACGTAGCAGTGTGATTCTTTTCCACGACAAGTGTAATGATGCGCTCTGGCTCTCTGCTGTGGGGTGCTCAGTCAAATGATTTTTTTCTTCTGACTTTCAGTGGAGATCTGAAAGATTGACTTGAGGCAGAGTTGACAGAAAAATCCGTCTACTTCTCCCCAGGTTAGTATTATGATTAGCAGAAAGCAGCAAACCAGGAGAAACTGGACAGCCAAGATCATGGACTAAGCAGGCTCTAATGAAAGCATGTTTTGGGGACCTGCAGTGCTGAACCACTGGTATTTGGATAGATCCAGCCCATTTCCTTGGGGCCCGTCATAAGTTAGCAGCAGTTACTGCTGGCATGAAGCCAGACCTTCTGTTACATGCAACATGGAAACACAAACTTCGTTTTCAAATCAGATTCATTTTATTTGTATTCATGTATTGGCACAGGCGGTGTCACTTGGTACTCTGTAGAAAGAGCAACAGAAGAGCCCATCCCAAGCATCTAATTAGAAAGGGATCAGTTCATCCTCTTTGGTTTTGCCAGTCTGATAGTCGCTGAGACGGGGCCCCTGGTTCTCATGAGGAAGGCTCTGGAACACCTTCAAGTGTACACACTCATCGGTGCTGTTGCAGATGGAGACCTGAAAGACAAGGAGAAGGGGACAGTCATGGACTAAACAGATTCTGATGAAAGGATGTTTTGGGGAGATGCAGTGTTGAATAGTGACAAAATAAAAATTAAATCACACACGGTATCAGTCAATACCCTAAGCCTGGTCTGCAGAGACTGTCCCATTTCTTACCACATGTGTGAGCAGAAACAAGCCTTTGTGTCCAAATACGGGTGTTCCGGATGATCAGTAGACGTTTACCCGCATTCACAGGGTCACATCTAGCCCTGCCATAGCCAGGTGTCACTTCCATTGCTTCCTCCTGGAGTTGCATCTGTTTATGCCTGGGCTGAATTTAGGCCACGATCTTCATACCCCAAAAATTAACCTTCCCATTCAACCCCTTCCTCTTCTGCTTTTTGCACATAACCTTGGGGGTCTGAGTGAAGTGAATGCGAGTCGCTTTACGAAAAATCTGATGGTTAAACCCAAAAGTTTTCAATCCACTTTTCCTAAAGCAAAGTCTCATTGACTTCAGTCAGATCCCATGCCTATGCTGGCAGTGAAAGAGTTAACCCCTTTTTGCTGTAGGAAGGCCATAGCTGTATGCAAAGACACTCAGGAAAGGGGAAAGAAAGCGGGAATAAAAGAGATGTTTTCTTCACCCTCTACATAAGAAGGCAGTTGATGAAAGACAGGGAAGAGGCGAGAGGCATGTAATGGGAAGAAGCCCTTCAGTTGTGCGCTCCATGGACTAGCTGAGTTTACAGAAAGGACTGAAGATTTGTTTGGATTTTTTCTTGGTTTGCTTGGCTAAATGACCAAACCCAAAGCACACCACCACCAGAGGGGAAATCAAGGCCCACAGGACTGAAGGCTGGGATGAGGTAAGCCGACACTCTCAGACGGGCTGGGTGAAGTGTTTTCAGACAAATATTTATTCACCAAAAATGCAGTTTCAGATCTACCAAAACTGTTTGAGCATTTGTGTCAGTGTTGACTGTCACTCAGATCAGAAATGATTGTAATTTTTGAAATGCTGACAAACTGTTTCAATATTTCCAGAATGATCCTTTTTGATTTGGGGGGGACAGATATACAAAATGGCCAGAGGAGGGGTTGTGGTGTCCCACCTTATAAGTTTTAGTCCAGTGGTTGGGATACTTCCTGTGGGATATGGAAGACCTGGGTTCAATATCGTCCTGATTTGATGTACAGAAGGGAGTTGATTTGGGGTCTCCCGCTTCTCAGGAGAGTGCTCTAGCCAGTGGGCTACGGGGCGTTCTAGGGCAGGTTTCTCTCTTGTTGAAGCTGTTCCACTGTGTATAAATAATCAGTGCGCCAGAAAGAACACACGAGCGGTTGAGTCCAGTCGCTAAGGCACTCAGCGAGGAGCTGGGAGAGCCAGCTTCAAATCAAATCCCCTGCAACTTGTCTCCTCCTAGGACTCTCTCACTTCCCCCCCCCCCTTTTCAATAAACAGTGGCTCTTTTATGGAACCACTTTGTTGTTGTACCTCTTGCTGTCTTCACTGACCTTCTCTGGACCTGGTCAATCTCTGACCTTCCTCCCAGTGCTCCACGGCTGTTCAGAGCGACTGAGGCAGAGTTAGAGGGGATGCAATGTATTTTCTGATGTAAGAGTTTCTTAGGGTAGCCACTGATGCATTCCCAGAACATCCAGCAGTCTGGTACTTCCTGGGATAGCGTGGGCCCACCCTCACCGGCGTGACCCCGGTTATGTTGCACAGAGGATGCCATTTTGAAGTGCATGCCGTCCCACCCCCACCGGCATGACTTCGCATGTACAGCACATGTGAGGTCACGCCAGCAGGGGCAGAGCGGCGTGCTCTTCAGAATGGCACGCTCCATCCAGTGCAGCACAGTACAGGACAAAACCACGTCCAGTTTTATATCCCTACAGGACAGGCAACAAGACCTTGAGAAAACAGGCCTGGCTGGCTTAAAACGGGACAAATGGCCTGCCTAGCCCCACGGTTGCCTGTTACGTGACATCTGAGCTGCTCAAGTGTTTGACTATGCTGCCTTCTAGTGGCTGGAGGTCCCCAGGGGCTACAGTCCTCAAATCTGCTCAGAACTAATCATGATTTGCCTTGAATTCATGTGGTGGAGGCCTGTACTTCCAGAGCAGAGAGGCCCCGTTTTCTAGTCCCCATGTCTGTGCACATGCATCCAAGGACTGCACTGGTACATCTTAGCAGCAGCAGCTTCAGGCACAGCTGTTCCCAACCAATACACTGTTCTTCAGTAACGAAGAGCCAAAGATATTTGATTGCAGGAAGACAGGTGTCTGTCTGTCTTTGGGGACTCAGGGCAAATCTGTGTTTCAGGAGCCAGTTCTTCCCAGAATGTAAAGAGCAAAAATACACATTTTATCCTAAAGTCTTGGGCCTAAATCTTCAGAAATGGGTACCCCAGGTTAGGCTCCTAGGAAAGATTTTCAAAAGCACCGAAGTGATTTAGAAGCAGAAGTTCCATAGGCAATTCTGAAACCCCCTCCTCCTTCCTTGGTGCTTTTGAAAATCCCACTCCTGAACCCTTACATACCTAAATAAGTGACCTGACCCTGAAAACTGCTGACGTGACCGAAGAGCACAAGTCACTCGAGTCACTTTGGCACTTTTGACAATTCCACTCGGAAGCCTAGTTTCAGGCGTTCGTTATTAAATATCTTGTTCCTGCTGTGGAGTATAAACGAGCTGAGACAGGGACTTACTCACTCACGGTAAGTCTGTACAGTGCCATGCGTCCGTGATGTGTAATCAATACTAACCCTTCCCCCCAGTAATGAAAGTCTTAATGTACCAGGCCCTAGGAGGCCTTGGCGAGTTACCGCATACCCAACCATTGGCTACTGCTGCAGGGAGGTGATCTTGTGAGTACCACACTGAACCTGTTGGCGTTTTTTTTTGGTCTAAAGCAGGTAAATACACAACACAGGCCTTGACAGAGCAGTGTCCTTGCCCAGATAGCTCGTGGAGGAGAGATAGAGAGCTACTCGATAAAGGGACTCAGCAGCCTAAACTGGGAGTTTAAGTCCAACATTTAAGCGCCCCTGGTGTTCTCAAAACTCCCACTCAGCTGCCACCGACTCTAGAGACGCCTGTATTCCCTGAGCACTTAAATGGAACCCCCTCGTTGCCTGAGCTTCTGCCATGGGGCATGCATGCTACCATCTCAGGCAGGCACCAGGACACCAGCCTCGCACCTACGCCCCAGCGGGACTCTCATGCTAGACGTTGTCCTGCCATCTCACCTGCAGGACCTGATCCAGTCAGTGTGCTCAGATGCCCCAAAATGGAGAAGGAGAACAGCCTCCTTCATGCCCTGTAGCCCAGTGGGAAGGACATTCACCGGGGCCAAGGAAGACCCCATTCAAGTCCCCCTTCTGCAGGACAAGAAAAAGTGAGTTGAACATGGGTCTTGTACCTGCCAGGTGAATGTTCTAACCACTGGGCTATGGGATAGTCTGAGGCAGGAGGCTTCTCTGACTCCCCCATTGAAGCCGTTCCACTGTGAATAACTGAGTATACATGGACTTGCCCAAAAAGAGAGTGAGTGTCTCTCTAGTTCAGTTAACTAGGGCCCACACCTGAGAGGTGGGAGACCATGTTCAAATCCCTCCTCCCCATCTGGCAGAGGAGGGGAATTGAATCACCATCTCTCACGTCCCAAGCAAATACCCTAACCACTGACCTAAAGGTTGTCAGGAAGTCAGCCTTCGCCTCTTTTCCCCTCTGGCTGTTTTGTGTGAAGTCAGTATGATTATCTGGTCTGACCTCCGCTCTAATACAGGCCATAGAATTCCTTCAAAATAATTCCTAGAGCAGATCTTTTAGAAAAACATCCTCTCTTGATCTAAAAATGGTCAGTGATAGAGAAATCCACCATGACCCTTGGCAAAGTGGTCCAATTGTTATGCCTTTTTCTGGTCTTAATTTCTCTAGCTTCAACTCCCAGCCATTAGATCATGTTATACCTTTCTCGGCTAGACTGAAGAACCCATTATCAAATATTTGTTCCCCATGCAGGTACTTACAGAAAGTAATCAAGTCAACCTTTCACTTACTCTTTGCTAAACTGAATAGATTGAGCTCTGGGCCTCACATTGAGGCATGTTTTCTAATCCTTTAATCATTCTTGTGGCTCTTCTCTGAATCCTGGCAAGTTTATCAACGTCCTTCTTGAATTGTGGCCACCAGAATTGGACACAATATTCCAGCAGCAGTTGCACCAATGACAAGGACAGAGACAAAATAACCTCTTTACTCCTATTTGAGATTTCCCTGTTTATGCATCCTTGGATCAACATCAGGCTGGCAGATCTATAATTACCCAGGTCATCCCATTTACCCATTTTTAAAACTGGCACTTAAGCTTTCTTCCAGTCTTCTGAAACTTTCCCAGTGCTCTAGGACTTATTGAAAATCAACATTAACGGTCTAGTGAACTCCTCAAGCAGCTCTTTTAAAACTCTTGGATGCACATTATCTGGTATTGCTAATTTGAAAATGTCTAACTTAAGTAGCATCTGTTTAATATCCTCCAGAGATACTAGTGGAATACAAAGAGTGTTATCATCACCATAGGTTGAGATTATATGATCTGTTTTTTCCCCAAATACAGAACACAAATATTTATTGAACACTTCTGTCTTTTCTAGGCTGTGAGTCCCAAGCAGACACATGTGCCTAATTCCAGACTGCAGTTAGGTACCCAAGTTTTTTTAAGGGGTGGTACTTAGGACAAACACAGCTCTCCTCACTATTTCCTATAGGCATCTCCCCATTTAGTGAGCATGCTTTTGTGGATCCCATTCTTAGGCTACTAACTTTCCCCATCCATTGTTTAGGGAGTCTGAATACCTAATTCAGAGTTTGTGAATTCTAGTGGGTGACTAGGCACCTAGAATGTAGGTGCTGCAATGCCCAGATACCTTAGAAAACATCTCTATCCATGTCCCTCAGGCAGCTGCCTTCATTGACAATCCAGTGGGAAACTTTCAGGTGCAGGAGGCAGAACGTTCCTAAGAGATGGTCCTAAATGATTGAACTCATTGCCTCAGGAGATCAGAATGAGCCCTGGGCCAGGAGTGTTCAGAGCACAATGAAAACCCAACTCCTTTGACACACAATGGGTCTTCTCACAATGATAGAGCTAAAAAACCCACCATTTCTCCAAGAGAAGGAACAAACTTGGCCTTCGGGCCCCAGGCAGCCTGTGACCACAGGACCCCATTTTGGGGAAACATTAGGGAAGTGGAAAATCTGTTACTATTTAAAAAGGGTTTCTAGCCCTTTCCCTTAAGAAAGAGCCTTGGAAAATGTAAAACAGATCACCAGGCGTGAAAGGAACTAGATGTTGGGCTCCACTTCTGCACAGAAGGTTGTGGGGACCTAAAGATCTCTTTCTCTCTCTCTGTTTTAAAATTGCTGAGAGGAGTTTGAGATGTGTACCACAGAATCCTCTCTGTTACCCACCCCAAAATCACCAGGGTGGTCCTGTGCCTGTGGGCTGACCACGGTGAACAGGATTCTACGTACGCAGGAAGGAGAAGCCATTGTTAATTCTACGTACTCTCACTGCACGGGGATGGCAGGAAGGAGAAGCCATTGTTAATTCTATGTACTCTCACTGCACGGGGATGGCAGGAAGGAGAAGCCATTGTTAATTCTACGTACTCTCTCTGCACGGGGATGGCAGGAAGGAGAAGCCATTGTTAATTCTATGTACTCTCACTGCACGGGGATGGCAGGAAGGAGAAGCCATTGTTAATTCTACGTACTCTCTCTGCACGGGGATGGCAGGAAGGAGAAGCCATTGTTAATTCTATGTACTCTCACTGCACGGGGATGGCAGGAAGGAGAAGCCATTGTTTTCCCAGCCTGCCCAAACAAAAGCGGAGGCCAGCTCTGAGGAGGAGAGTTGAGAAAGCAGTTGCTAGGAGTCTTGAATGGATATTGCCCTCTTGGCAATCCTAAAATTTTACAATTCACAGCAGCAAGAGCACGTCTCATGCTTTATAAATACTTAAATGAGATTCACAAAAGAAGCTTTTTATCTTTTCTACTTTGTAGAGAATTAGCACCAACAGGTGCTCGCTGGGCATTGTGCAGGCACATAAGAGACAGTCCTTTTAAAAGTCATACTGGACCTTTCCCTGAAACGTTTGCTCATTATTGAACATCTGCCTCAAGCCACTCGACAGGACACCTACGTTTCTCTTCAACTAGAACATTCAAGGTAGGATGGAAGAAGTGGGGGATTTTGGCGAGTACTGACCTTAATTAAGTAGTTCATTCCAGCAACCACCTGACTTCTATATTCTATGGCTACAAAGACTGGATACGTCTTGTTCTCCTTCTCTTCCAGCTCTGACTTGACCTATAGAAAAAAGAAAGAAAGTTTGGTGGTGTTACAGAGTCAGCGTGTCCCTTCTTATCATGTCTACTGCCTCAGTGTCCCCTTCTGAGCTTCCCAAAGTATGTACACAGACTTACATACAGCAGACAACATTTCCCTTCTTTGGGCCCTGCTTATTAACAAACAATTCAACTCAACTCAGTTCTTCCAGCCCTATTTCCTAGGCTCGATGTTCCTTCCAACCAGGCTTCACAGTCCTGTCAAAACTGGGATTGCTGCCTGGCCTTTCCTGAAAACCTCTCACCTGAAGCTCCTGCTTTTTGCAAACATCTCCCACAAAAACCCTGTCCATCCACTGACCCTCAGGGTCTGTCTGGACCAGCTCCCTCTGAAAGGAGGCACCACCTCCAGTTTGCCGTCACGTCACACTTGGGTGCTGTGACACAGAGACCTGTTGGCCCCACCTGGCAAAGGGTTCCCTGGTCTTTACAATTCCTCTCTCAGACCTGACAAACTCACTGCACCTAACACACAGTTTTCATGGTATTCATCCATGAATGGTGGCATGTGAGGGCTCTGTTGAAAATTTGTAATGCCCATAACCAGTGTGAGATGTGTGTACAAGGAATAATGCGTCTATATTGATATTTATGCCCGTAAGGTCTTGGAGGAAAAGTGAGTCATGAGGGAAATATGTTTCAACGATCGCCCATTCAACTAGGAGGGAATTGTCACCTGTCCCAGGCTAGCATAACATCATGCATTACTCATTGTCTGCCTCAGCGCCAACCATCTGGGTGTGAAAAGGACAGTGAGGGAATTACCCTGTCTGTGGCTAAAGACAAAAGACTGATTCAGTATATCAGAGGCTGGAGAAAGACACTCTGCATACAGTGACTGAGAGAAGGCACCTTGATGAGCAGGGTGCTTCATGAAAGATTGGCTCTTGGCCGCTTCGCGCCGCAAACACAGCAATAGCCTGAACCGTGGGTTGAGAATCTACGTTAGCAGATAGGAAAGGTATCTTGAGCGTAGGTCCTAGCTTGCATTTCATGTGGAACCGTTTCTTCCATCACTCACACTTGTTTCTATTTGAATCTGTCCTTTCTTAAATACATTTTCTTCTCTTTCACTGGACGTGAACTCAAGGGCTGTGTGTGCTACAGGTGCGATGGTCTCAGGAAAACTGGGGTCCACTGTTCCTTTGGGAAGGGAGGATCTGGGATTTCTCTGGGTAGACAGGGATCAGGGGGCTGGATAGCACAGGGGGATACGAAGAAGGGACTCAGGGGTTCAGTGCATCTATTGTCAATCTGCAGGGCAAAGGCAGGGCTGGAACAGCCCAGAGGAGAGTTCCCGAGTGGCTGCCAGGCTGGTTGTGTTGGGGAGCTAACGCTCAGCTGGCAAAGGACAGACTCCCTCGCGCTGGAGGCAGGTTTAAACACTGCGGTTTAAAAACGTATTCAGTGCCAGCACTTCAGAAATAGGCGGTGGACTGAATGAAGAGTCCGTTTCCCACTGTAACATACAGGTGAAGGGAAGGGAGGTTTGGGGCTCGTCAGTGAATTGGCAGTGACGTTATCAATGACCGTTTCAAAGGCTACTCAAACTTAATTCCGTGCGGTGTGCCCAGGCTATTGCCATGTCTGTCACAACTAAGTCACTTCTGGAAAATGTCCCTAAGACTGCTGTGATCACCCTCACCTGACGGGGTCACTGGAGAGCTGCGGTCCATCAGCCCTTTTCAGATGCAGTATTTGGCAGCACACCAGATGTGCCGTGTCTCAGAGGAAAGCATTAAAGAAACATCAGCTGTGAGGCACCCTGGGTGCAACAGCTGGTGAGTCCAAACAAGCTCTCTGACACACAGCACCAATGAAATAGGAATTTATTAAGGCTGCCAGAAAGAATCAAATCCCCTAGGCTCACTCGTTTAAACAGTTCCTATTACCAATAATAGAGCAGTTCCCACTTTAACCCTGGGGCAGTTCAAAAGAAGGTTAGGGGTTCTCAGGCCTCACATCTTAACATCTGAACCCACCCGTGCAGCAGAGGTAATTGGTCCGAGTTCAGTCTGTGGTTGATTTGTTGGGGGATTCTCTGCATTGGTCTTCCGCACTGATGCAGCATCTTTTGTGTGAGCGCCTAACTGTCCTGGAGCAGCTGTTCAGCTCTGTGTCAGCGTGTCTGTCCTGGAGCAGCTGTTCAGCTCTGTGTCAGCGTGTCTGTCCTGGAGCAGCTGTTCAGCTCTGTGTCAGCGTGTCTGTCCTGGAGCTGTCAGCTCTGGAGCTGTCCTGGAGCAGCTGTTCAGCTCTGTGTCAGAGTGTCTGTCCTGGAGCAGCTGTTCAGCTCTGTGTCAGCGTGTCTGTCCTGGAGCAGCTGTTCCAGTTCCTCCTCCCATTCTGACCCTCACAACCCAAATGCCTGCAATCACTACACTCCTCTGGAACCCCAAGACCCCCTGCCTGCCCAACCCTCTCTTGACCAACCATCTCCCAGTTCCCATGGCATCGTCCCCTTTTGCTGCTCTCGGCAGAGTTAGCAGACTACACCCAGGCTTTCCACTTCTGTGCGAACGTTGAATTAAGCATCCCCTCAGTGCGAGCTGTCCTTCTCTTAGAGAAATAAACTCTGCTCCTCGCCCCACCCATGGCCTTCCCGACCTCCAAGCACTATTTACCCAGCAGTTACTTATTGAAAGGGCCCATCCCTTCCAGTGAGGTCAAGCAGCCAGCTGCCTAGTCGCCAAATGGACAGTTTGGTGTCCTTGGATCCTGGCTAACAGCTGTAGGACAAGGAGACTTAATAAGTAACAAATGTATTGAACAAATGTATTGTTGGCTGTTGTTTCTGGACTCATCTAGCATCAGGGCAGAAATGAAGGTGAAGCTCAGGCGTCAACAACGCTACAAGAAGACCTCTCCCAAGTCCATAGGGCTAGGGCTGTTGGAGCTAGATTCACCAGGGATCGTGGGCACCTGCTGACTAGTGGAATTCTTAGCCCTGAGTTAGGCACCCAGGTTCCCCAGGCACCGTATGGGGAGACTAAAGTGCCTACGAAAGGGATTCCCAGAAGCCAGTGGGCAGAATTGGGAGATGAGAAGCTTATAACTGCTGAGGAAATCAGGTTTCGAATCCTTTCTTCTCAGAAGAGCTTTTGGCAAAGCACCATTTCTATTTGCTGTGATTTTAATGGTCTGCTTTCAAGCCTCTTTCAGGAGCATTTGGATACTACAATAATATCCAACGTAGCAACAGCATTACCAGTTGGGGAAACTGAGGCAGACAGCACCGACGTGACTTCCCCAAAGTGAGGCCACACAGTGAGTCTATAGGTGACACAGGAATAGCATCTGTCTCATGTCCACCAGTCTGAGTGCACTAACCACTAATCCATTGTGATTCATTCATTAGCTAACTGGGAACTTTGACCATTTCTTTAAAAACATGCAGTCAATAAAGGCAATTCTTATAAGCCAATCAACAATGAAATATTTCTGCTGGCAGCCAGTTTCCCTTTCCATAAAGGGGTGTGAGTCACCACAGGTTTGCTTGTCAGCAATCCGGTGATCAGATGCTCTTTGTTGCAAAAGAATACTGTTCTCAGTTGCCAGCTGACTCATAAATGCCTAATATAGGTCAAAATCTACCTCTCCAAAGCGCACACAGATCTTATGCAATGGCAGGGCCAGAAAGGAGAAAGAACTGCTGAATTCTTTCTCCTGCTCTAAGCACAAGACAAGAGTTTCACCTTTTAGAAAATAAAGAGGAATGAATAAGGTGAGGGCTTTAAGACATTCAAAGTGCATGACACTTTCCTGAAAGCAGTTCATCTCTCATGCATATCTGCACTCCCAAGCTTATATTCTGCTCTCAGTTAACAGGGGTAAGTTTAAAAACCTCCGTTGACTCCTGTGTGCAGAATCTAACTTGAAGTTTCATCTTTTGAGCCATATTTGTGTTAACTGAAAACTAAGTATTATGGCCTCATTTCTGATACGTGCTGGGTGCACATTTCAACTTGGATTTTAAGATTTTTTTGGACATAGACTTACGTTTCTACAGTGCACGCACATACAACAGCAATAATATTTTGTACTTCTATAGGAAGAATCTCAACATACTTTACAAACATGAATTCATAAAACCTCACAGTCCCCATGGGAGGAAGGGAAGTATTATTCTCCCCCCATTAACATATAAAGAAATTGAAGTACAAAGAGGTGAAGTGATTTGCCCAGTGTCACACAAGTCCATGACTGAGCATGTGTCCCCAGACATTTGCCCCCCCACTTCCCACTAGCCCGAACAATGTCCAAGGGGCCCTAAATCATTGTCAGAAAGGCCAAAGATACAAATCACAGCAAAATACTGACAAAGTAGCCAAATCTCACTTTCATAAACGCTTAAAATCCAAGATTTTCCAGGGATCCAACTAGCCCCTGGACTCCTAGAAGGTTATTTGATTTTTAAATAGTGACATTCATGGGCTCTGAAATACTCCCTCCCCTCCCCAATACTGGGGCCCTAGAACCAGGAACAAAAGACTGACTCATTGGCTTTCTCTACATTAGCAAATTGGACCTCTGGTTCTGGTGCGGCTCCATTAATCCAAGTACACAAGTACGAGTGTCGGAAGAACACTGCTATTTTTACTGCTCTGTCATTTCACTCTGTACAGATCAGGGTTACATGACGCACTTGTAAAGACACCTAAATCCTGGCTACACAGGTGCTTCTACTATCAGTGGAACTGCCCTGGTACTTAATTAGGCAGTGTAGGATCAGCTTCAGTTGCCTGTTCTGACCACTGTCGTTCCTATATCTCTCTCTGCACCAGAGCTGTGAATGTCTCTAGAGCTCCCAGAAGACTAGAAAGCAGAATGGCAGGAGACTGGAAGAAAGCGAATGTTGTGCAAGTATTTAAAACGGATAAATGGGATAACCCAGGTGAGGCCTGCCAGTCTGACATCAATCTCAGGCAAGGTATTGGAGCAGCTGAAATGGGTCTTAATTAATAAAGAATTAAAGAAAATTACTATAATTAATGCTAATCAATGTGGATTTATGGAAAATAGATCCTGTCAAACCGACTTAATATCTTTTTTGATGAGATTATAAATTTGGCTGATAAAAGGTAATACCGTTGATGTAGCAGACTTCTGTATGGCATTACACTTGGTACTGCATGGCATTTTGATTAAAAAACTAGAATGATACAAAATGAATATGGCACACATCAAATGGATTAAAAACTGGAAAACGTTCTATGCCTGTGTTATCGAGGAGCGCAGACTAGATGGTCCCTTCTGGCCTTGGCATATGTGAATCTAAGAATTTCCTGGACTGGAGTCCGTGCAGTCACTTCCTAAGCAATCTTTCCATGCCACATACGACATGCTTCCAATCAATCAAGAGGGACTCCATTTTCAATGCTGAATGTTAGACTTTAAAGTAAATTTAAGCTTCATTCCCTAATCTCTCTAGAATTTGCTTTAAAGACACACACTTCTGTTCTATCAGTTTCTGTTTCACATCTTTCACTGGATGCAACTCACCTGGTCAGCAATCTCTTGGATTTCTGGGGTGGCAGGCTTGGTCTCAGAGAAGTCTCCAGACATTATAGTGGCAAATCACTTCTTTGGATGTTTGGAAACTCTGACAAGGAAGATCTAGAGCAAATGTGATCAGACAACAGTGACACCTGATCTTATATAGCCACACAGTCATGTGATTTGTACATGTGGAGTTTACCATCATCAAGTTTGTGAGGGGGAAGGAGGGAAGAAATGAACGAAGCAAAACAAAAACAAAAAAATTAATAGTAAGGAAAAGAGCACTTTATTATCACTGCGTGTAAAATCTTCTGTGGATACAGGAAAAACAGAAAACAAACCCCGACCCCCATTAATTATGGTAATTGGTTCAGGCTGCAATGCTAATTTCTTGACTCACCACCAGTTTAAACACATATAATGGGTGGGTTATTTTTTTTGTGCTTAGGGAAATGAACACTAAGCTACACCCAAGTATTTCCCAGTATTAGCCTTAAAATTACCACACATTACTCCCGGTTTCATTGCAGCAATTCCTGTTTAACTTGAAATTTGGTTTTCTCAATGCCAAGAGTGCAAGGGCAGCAGAACCTTTATTTTTAATTATTTTATTTCTCTATAGTTGATTACAATACTGAAAGATTTTCTCTCTCTTAAAAGGAGAGATAAGAATGCTGGCATATGCTGCTATCTTACCGTCCCCACCCCCCTTTTTTTCCCGTGTTTTAGTTTTTATTTGAAGAAATACGACCCACCCTACAAAAGGAGCGTGTGTGTAGATTTCTTTATCAAACATTTTGCGAAACCCATCTGCACTTAGCAATTTGTCTCATTTGTTTTTAATTTTGGACCAGGAATAAAATATCGTTTTCTCCATAGTTCCTTTAGCATTTGTCTTTAAAAACTGGTAGACAGCCCCTAATTGAAGACATGCCTAACTTTTATACCAATTTCCCTTATTCCTTTTACTCACAATTAATGTATTTCTTCACAGCCTTTTCTACTGGAAATTAGCATTTATTGGATTAAATTGTATTAGAGACCTCTTAATTTTAGTAAAGTTTTTGAAGGACAGATAAATTTAAAAGAATATTGTAGCAAAACATACAACACACAAACAGAACACTTCACCCCCCATTTCACTCTATTTCCCAAAACAATTAAGCATACCTTCAAGCCAACTTGTACACCATTTTATAAATAGCCCATTGTACGGATACATTCAGAATAGTTGTAAGCTATTATATAGATAAGTCGCATTCATACTTGTTTTTCAGCATTACTTTATACCAAACACGCACATACACACAGCCTAACTTAAAAGAAATCTAACAATGTACAATTGGCTGTTACACAATAAAGGTTTGGATTAACTATTTTGTGTAAAACAATCAATTACACTTTTTACCAGAGATAAGGATGCTGCTATTCCCCCTCAACACACTCGCACATGACACTAATATCCACCCATCCCTCCTCCTTCCTAAGACAATTAATCATAGAACCATAGAAGATGGGGCTTGGAAGGGACCTCTGGAGGTATCTAGTCCAACCCCCTGCTCACAGCAGGACCAACCCCCACTAAATCATCCCAGCCAGGGCTTTGTCAAGCCAGGCCTTCAAAACTTCTAAGGATGGAGATCCACCACATCCCTAGGTAACCCATTCCAGTGCTTCACCAACCTCCTAGGGAAAATATTTCCTAATATCCAACCTAGACCTCCCCCACTGCAACTTGAGACCATTGCTCCTTGTTCTGTCATCTACTACCACTGAGAACAGCCTAGCTCCATCCTCCCTGGAACTCCCCTCCAGGTAGTTGAAGGCTTCTATCAAATCCCCCCTCACTCTTCTCTTCTGCAGAGTAAACTAGCCTAGTTCCCTCAGCCTCTCTTCATAAGTCTTGTGCTCCAGCCCCCTAATCATTTTTGTTGCCCTCCGCTGGACTCTCTCCAATATGTCCACATTCTTTCTGTAGTGGGGGGACCCAAAACTGGACACAATACTCCAAATGTGATCTCACCGATGCCGAAGAGAGGGGAACAATCACTTCCCTCTGTAGTAAGAAGTGAGAGCTTAAGGCCTGTAAAACAGGCTAAGGCCTAAATGGAAAAAGCCGAGTGAACAGAAGTATAAGGGGTCACTCAAGTTAACTGAAACTGGTACAGGAAAGTGCAGATACTGCAAGATTGTAAGACTGCCAAAATATTACTAAAATATGTAGTGGGTATAAGAGGTACCAAGATACTAACTCTCTGAAATGACACTTTTATGGATAGAAATGATACATGGAGTAGCGGTGCCCAAATCAGCCAATCAACAGAAAAAGGTGGTATTAGACTATGTCAAGAGGGTGGCAACTACCTACGTCAAACGGGGCAGAACGAAAGTGTATGTAACAGTGTATAAAAGAGGGTGTCAGAGGGAATACCGGTGTCCGGTCTAGGGGATAACGGAAAGTCCCGCCGTTGGGCCGAGAACATGGTAACGCTGCCTATGCGAAACTGACCCAGAGATACTCTGTAAGTCATTTCTCACTGTGCTGCGTGCAATAAACTTGGCCTGGGTGCCTTCGTTGCTCAGCTAATCTGTGGTCGTGTTGACTCATTTGATCGTGAGTGTCGTCTCAGTTTCCTAATCAGAACTGGGACAGCATCTACACAGGGACACTTGCACGCACCCTACACTGATAAACATCGGTGACCGACACACCGATTACCACACCCTCGATCTGCTGGCAATGCTCTTACGAATGCAGCCCAATATGCTGTTAGCCTTCTCAGCAATAAGGGCACACTGCTGACTCATATCCAGCTTCCTGTCCACTGTAACCCCCAGGCCCTTTTCTGCAGAACTGCTGCCTAGCCAGTTGGTCCCCAGTCTGTAGCTGTGCATGGGATTCTTACATCTTAAGTGCAGGACTCTGCACTTGATCTTGTTGAATCTCATCAGATTTCTTTTGGTCCAATCCTCCAATTTTTCTAGGTCACTCTGTATCCTCTCTAATCTCCAGGGTATCTACCACTCCCTCCAGCTTAGTGTCACCTGCAAACTTGCTGAGGGTGCAATCCACCCCATCTGCTTGAACAAGATGTTGAGCAAAATCGGTCCCAGCACCAACCCCTGGGGCACTCCGCTGGTTACCAGCTGCCAACTAGACATTGAGCTGTTGATCACTGCCTGTTGAGCCTGATGATCTAGCCAGCTCTCTATCCACTGTATAGTCCATTCATCCACCCCATACTTCTTTAACTTGCAGATAAGAATACTGTGGGAGACTGTATCAAAAGCTTTGCTAAAGTCAAGATATATCACGTCCACTGCTTTCCCCACATCCACAGAGCCAGTCATCTCTTCATAGAAAGCAATCAGGTTGAATCATACATTAAAGCAATCTTGTATAGATAAGCCACCATAAGCACACATTCAAACACATTTTCCAAATAAGGCACACACACATTCATACTTGTTTTTCAGCATTATTCTAACACACACACACACACACACACACACACACACACCTCTGTAACTGACCCCTGCATGGGGAACAAATATTTGACAGTGGACTCTTCAGCCTTCCAGAGAGAAGGATAAAATGATCCAGTGGCTGGAAGTTGAAGCTAGATACATTCAGACTGGAAATAAGGCACACATTTTTAACAAGGGGTACTTTACTATTTTAATAATTTACCAAGGGTTGTGGTGGATTCTCCATCACTGCAATTTTTAAATCAAAATTGGATGTTAGTCTAAGGAACATGCTCTAGGAATTATTTGGGAGAAGTTCTATGGTCACAGGAGGTCAGACTAGGTTATCACAGTGGTCTCTTCTGGCCTGGGAATCTATTAATTTAAAGGACATCTAACAGTAAATTTGGTTAATACACCTATGTACAAGATTAAATGTGGGCCTAGTTTAACCTGTTTGTGTAAAAAGAGCTGATAACACTTTTACTCCCCTCCGCCCCCATAAACTATGCCCTTCTTGTCATGGTAAACCTGTAACTCTTTCAGAATTTAAGGTACGAAATGTAGATTAATTAAAGTGATTAACTTGGATTTAATCAATAAACAGCAGTGGAGTATTAAGTCAACCTCCATTTTAGTACTTGAGAGGCAGTAGATACAAACAAAATGTTCTTAAAATTCAGTGGCCTTAAATGCTTTCGGAGTAAATGTTTTGTATGTGTAACTTATTTGGCACTTTTAGCAAAATATTTTTTTAAACCTTAAAATAATGAAATACATATACACAATAACCCAGAATTTTAAAGGTAACATGAAAAAAACAGAGTATAAGGTTAAGAGAGTTGGTCTGGATTTTTAGAGACATTTTGAAAAATTTTGAAAGCTTTATTTAGTGATTCAGTTTTGTATTCTTTCTGTTAGTTTCCATACTTTAGCATAGGTAAACAAGTGTCATAAAGTTCCAGAAGGGTAGCCGTGTTAGTCTGTATATAGCAAAAACAAAGAGAATCCTGTAGCACCTTAAAGACTAACAAATTTCTGTGGACATAAGCTTTCGTGGGCTGCAACCCAACATTTTTATGGCTGACCTAGAACATCACTTCCTCAAAACTCATCCCCAAGCACCTCTTCTTTACCTATGCTACATTGATGATATTTTCATCATCTAGAACCACGGGAAAGAGTCCCTTGAAGATTTCCACTGGGATTTCAATAATTTCCACTGCACCATCAACCTCAGCCTGGCCCAGTCCACACAAGAAATCCACATTAATACCACCCTATACCGAAAACCAACTGACAGCAATACATACCTTCATGCCTCCAGCTTCTACCCCGGACACATTACACGATCCATTGTCTACAGCCAAGCCCTAAGATACAACCAGATTTGCTCCGATCCCTCAGACAGAGACGAACACCTACAGGATCTCCATAAAACATTCTTAAAACTACAATACCCACCTGGGGAGGTGAAGAAACAAATTGACAGAGCCAGACGGGTATTCAGAAGTCACCTACTACAGGACAGACCCAACAAAGAAAACAACAGAACATCACTGGCCATCACCTACAGCCCCCAGCTAAAATCTCTACAACACATCATTAAGGATCTACAACCTATCCTAGCAGATGATTCCTCACTCACTCAAGCTGTGGGAGGCAGATCTATACTTGCTTACAGACAGCCCCCCAACCTGAAGCAAATACTCACCAGCAACCGTACACCATACAAGAACACTGACCCAGGAACCTACCCCTGCAACAAACCCCATTGCCAGCTCTGCCCGCACATCGACTCTAGTGACACCATCACAGGTCCTAACCACATCAGCCACACCATAAGGAGCTCATTCACCTGCACATCTACTAATGTGATACATGCCATCATGTGCCAGCAATGCCCCTCTGCCATGTACATTGGCCAAACCGGACTGTCACTACGCAAAAGAATAAATGGACACAAATCAGACATAAAAAATGGTAACATCCATAAACCAGACGGAGAGCACTTCAATCTCCCAGGACACTCCATAGCTGACTTGAAAGTTGCCATACTTCTACAAAAAAACTTCAAAAACAGACTTCCACGAGAAACTGCAGAGCTGGAACTCATCTGCAAACTTGTCACAATCAGACTGGGTCTGAATAGGGACTTGGAATGGTTCTCTCATTATAAGAAGTAATTGTCACTGTTCACACATTCTCACCTCCTAATCAATGGTTGTGAATAGGCCTCATCTACTCTAACTGAACTGACTTTGTTAGCACTTGCCCTCCCCATGGTTGTTTCTTACCCTTGGATGTATATATATACCTCCTATCTGTGATTTCCTCTTCATGCATCTGACGAAGTGGGTTGCAGCCCACAAAAGCTTATGCCTGAAGAAATGTGTTAGTCTTTAAGGTGCTACAGGACTCACGTGTCATAAAGAAACTCTTCCTAGCCTTCTGAGGTATTATATTACACCTTTTGTTTTTCCAAGTTTTGTAACCACTTTGTTCATTGGGGGTCAGAAATAGTAAAGAAATTACACTTCCATCAGAAGGAATAATTATACATCCTTGGACAAAACTGCAAGATTGGTCACTTCTGACTGGGATGAAATACACTGACATAACCAAAATGCTTGTCTTTACATCCTTAGTGATATTTTAAAGAAGTACCTCAAAAGTAACAACCACTTTTGTCTGTTAGAAGCCTGAGACACATTTCGGACCCTAAAAAAACAGCAGCGACAACCCGTGAAACCTAAGAGAATGATCTGTGAGGGAGGGGCAGGCAAAGCTATGGTCTGGGTTGCACAGGCACACTCGTGCAAAATTTCACGCCCAAATTGGAGTGAGTGTCTTTGTGACCTTGATCACAGGGTCGCAACATCACTCACATTTGCAGAAACTGCAAAAAGTTATGGTGTGTGTTAAAAGTTGCAGGTTCCCCAACAAATTGTGGCCTGTAAATTTCTTACAGCCCAAGCTATTTGTTGGAGCTTTATAAGGAATCCTATAAAAAACTCCAATACTTTTGAAATACTGCTAAGATGAAGGAAATTTTCTGTTCTATTAATTCCACTATATCCTTAATTATTTTGTGACTGGGAAAGCCTGGAATTCTATGGTCATTGGATCCAGGCTACTGGCGACCAGTCTGATGTAACTTAACTCTGCACAGAAAGAGTGGCAGTTTTTGTTAGGTTGGTGTAATGGCAGGGCCGGGCAGATTTTGTAACGTGCTGGAGATAGTGACGCGGCAGGGCTAGTCTGACCCAGTTTGATTAGAAATGCTGGCACAGCAGAGTAAACAAGGTGCAGAGCTGGTTTCGCAACCCGCTGTGTAGCTGGTTTGGGTGCCAAAAGGAAGAGAAAAAGTGAGGAAAGAAGGTTATGTGCTGTAAATTAGCCAACGCTTGCTGTTCCCTAGACAATGCTGTATAAAACTTGAAATGCAAACTGCGCAACGAGACTCGGCCATGAATCCACTTGGATTGTGCGGTACAATTCCCTGCAGCACGCTTCGCAGAGCGCTTTAGAGTCTCCCGCTGCTGTTTGGAGCGTAAGCCGTGATTAAAGATAAGTGTACCTAACTGGTGTGAGCATGTTTTTATTCCTCACCTGGTATCCGGAACGTGCAGGCAGTTGTGAGCAGCGGTGCCTGGCATAACAGATGGGTAAGGTACTGGCATCTTCCCAGATCCTCTTGATACGCTGTTCTGAGAGGAGAATTAAGATTAAAAACGGTTATTTTCTGTGTCCACCATGACTCCATATCAAGACTCCTGTTCAGACAACGTTACAATTTCAAGGTCTCATATCATGCAAGGGACAATACAGAGGAAGAGAAGAAGAGGCAGGCAGAAGAAGAGATGGACTGACAACATAAAAAAGGGGACAGGAATGGACTTCGCAGAGGCTCAGGCACTGACACACAATCGTCAGGAGTGGAGACAATTGGTAGGCCATTTGTGACGTTAGCCTCCAGAGGAGCCCTGCTGAGATAGCTTAAACAGGGCAAACTGCAAAGAATGGTTCAGGCAAAGCCCTAAATATTGGTGGTTTTTCTTCCATTAGATATACCAAGCCAGCAACAAACAGCTTCTAATGACCTTAATGGACATTCAGTGGACAAAAACACAATTTTCGTAAAGCTATCCAGCCTTTTGGCTAGCATCCAGACAGCCAAATTAAATATGATGGGGTTTACTGAAAATTTGTATCCATCATATGTAAACAAGTTCTACCAATCCCAAAAGATCGGACACATTACCAAACAAGTCAGTGAATAGTTCAGATCTTACCCAAATACACCCTTAATGCCAATGCTTATTAACTAAGCTAATATTTATTTAAAAAAGGAAGAAGGATAAAGTTAAAAGGTCAGTATACATTCACAGATGAAAATAAAGCTTTTAGCTCAGTTTCAAAGTAGAGATGATAACTGAAGTGCAAAGTTCTTAAATTGCAAAGCCTTTGAAATTACCCAAACAGCTCAAGTCCCATCTAAATGTTCATATGTTCCTAAGTGCTCTTAATCCGTGGAACAGTGACAGACAGGAAAGCAGTTTATCTACATTGCTAATCTCTTAACAAGATCTATGTAAACAACATCAAATAACTACCTACAGTACATTTGCATATGCAAGCTCTAGTCAGTCTACTTGTAAAGAAAGACCCTCACTACCATTGTATTCTTCTATAATATGTTTCTAAAAGTGAGATTTGGGCCATCCAACTTGCAAAGTTACTTGGCTCTTTCTGGCCTAGCATCATACCGTTCATCAATGATGGTGCCCCAATAACCATTGTGGTGATAGGAGTGATGATAACTCTTGGATGTTTTTGTATTATCTGCAAATTTTGCCACTTCAGCATTTAATCCCTGTTCCATCTTATTAATGAATAAGATGAACGCACAAACAAGGATGTCTTCTTGCCATGGGGATTGTCAATAGTCTGGTGGCCTACATGACAGTGGTCTCCAGGGCTTAGAGAGCGTAAGAGAAGGCACCATCCCAGAAGGAATCCTCAGGGCAAGGATGAAGGAGTGGTGAGGTTTAGCAAGTCTGGGGTGGTTTGTATGGAGCAGATGTGGTACTTTTTGATGTAGGCCAGGTGTAGATCACTCCTGTTTATGACTGACCTAAACCCAATTTTTGCCTTAACAAAGAGAAAGTGTTATACTTGGGAACATAGCACATGAGCACTGTAAGGCAAAAAGAGTTCTGGAGCACGATGTCCCAGACCAGGAAAGAAAACCAGAGTCTGGAGCAACAGATGTTGTAGCCAACCTGCCAATGCAAAACATCTGTCCAAGACTGACTGGCTGCCCTGTATGCTGGAAATGCCAACAAAAGCTGTATTTCCCCATCTCTTACTATCCAATCTTTTTTCCCCTCTGTGTCTGCCTGTTTTGTCAAAAGTAGGAAAGTGACTATAATTCCCAACTCTAAAACTAAATAACGGAACTAATCCTTTCTTCCCCGCCAAGGAGGGCTGTTTGGCAGAATGATAGACTAATTAATATTCACCTTCTTTAAAAAGACTTCGGTTTTGACTGTTTGTTGTGCATAATCACTCATAGACTCTAAGGTCAGAAGGGACCAATATGATCATCTAGTCTGACCTCCTGCACAACGCAGGCCACAGAACCTCACCCACCCACTCCTGTAATAAACCTCTAACCTATGACTGCGTCATTAAAGTCCTCAAACCATGGTTTAAAGACTTTAAGGTACAGAGAATCCATCAGCAAGTGAGCTACAGAAGAAGGCAAAAACCCTGCAGAGCCTTTGCCAATCTGCCCTGGGGGAAAATTCCTTCCCGACCACAAATATGGTGATCAGCTAAACCCTGAGCATGTGGGCAAGACCCACCAGTCAGACACCCAAGAATTAATTATCTGTAGTAACTCAGAACCCACCCCATCAAACATCCCATCACAAACCACTGGCATATCTACCACCAGTAGTCAAAGATCAGTCAATTGCCAAACTAGGCTGTCCCACCATATCATCCCCTCCATACATTTATCAAACTCAGTTTTGAAGCCAGCTAGGTTTTTTGCCCCACTGCTCCCCTTGGAAGGCTATTCCAGAACTTCACTCCTCTGATGGTTAAAAACCTGCATCTAATTTCAAGTCTAAACTTCCTGATGGCCAGTTTATATCCATTAGTCCTTGTGTCCACATTGGCGCTGAACTTAAATAATTCCTCTCCCTCCTGGTATTTATCCCTCTGATAGAGAGAGTAATCATATCTCCCCTTAACCTTCTTTTGGTTCGGCTAAAGAAGCCAAACTCTTCGAGTCTCCTCTCATAAGGCAGGTTTTCCATTCTGTGGATCATCCTAGTAACTCTTCTCTGCACCTGTTCCAGTCTGAATTCATCTTTCTTAAACATGGGGGAACAGAACTACACACAGTGTTGTAGATGAGGTCTCACCAGCGCCTTGTATAACGGTACTAACACATCCCTTTCTCTATTGGAAATACCTTATCTGATGCATCCAAGGACTGCATTAGCTTTTTTCACAGCCACATCACATTGGCGGCTCATGGTCATCCTGTGATCAACCAATACGCCCAGGTCCTTCTCCTCCTGTCACTTCCAACTGATGCATCCCCAGCTTATAGCAGAAATTCTTGTTATTAGTCCCTAAACGCATAACCTTGCACTTTCTACTATTACATTTCATCCTATTTCTATTACTCCAGTTTACAAGGTCATCCAGATCTACCTGTATCATATCCCGATTCTTCTCTGTATTGGCAATACCTCCCAACTTATGTCGTCTGCAAACTTTATTAGCACATTCCCATTTTTTGTGCCAAGGTAGTAATAAAAGGTTTAAGACCGATCCCTGAGGAACTCCACTAATAATCTCCCTCCTGACATTTTACCTTTCAGTATGACATGTTGTAGTTTCCCCTTTAACCAGTTCCTTATCCACCTTTCAATTTTCATATTAATCCCCATCTTTTCCAATTTAATTAATAATTCCTCATGTGGAACCGTATCAAATACCTTACTGAAATCTAGATCCACTGCACTCCCTGTGTCTAAAAAAACCTGTTATCGTCTCAAAATAGAGGATCAGGCTGATCTGACATGATCTATCTTTTTGTAAAGCCATGTTGTATTTTATCCCAATTACTGTTAACCTACTTTCTCTTTAAAACATTTTTCCAAGACCTTGCACACTACTGAGGTCAAACTAACAGGTCTGTAGTTACTTGAATCACTTTTTTTCCCTTTCTTAAAACTAGGAACTATGTTAGCAATTCTCCAGTCATATGGAGAAGCCCCTGAGTTTACAGATTCATTAAAAATCTTTGCAATGGGCTTGCAATGTCATGTGCTAGTTCCTTTAATATTCTTGGATGGAGATTATCCACTCCCTGATTTAGTCCCATTAAGCTGTTCGAGTTTAGCTTCTACCTCGGATGTGGTAATTTCTACCTCCATATCCTCATTCCCATTAGCCACCCTGCCACTATCACCAAACTCATCATTAGCCTCATTAAAAATGGAGACAAAGTATTTGTTTAGATACTCGGCCATGCCTAGATTAATTATCCTTAACCTCCACCCCAACCTCAGTGCTTAGCGGACCCACTTCTTCTTTCTTGGTTTTCTTCCTATTTATATGGCTATCGAACCTTTTGCTATTGGTCTTAATTCCCTTTGCAAGGTCCAACTCTACTTGGCTTTTGGCCTTTCTCACTTTATCTCTACATGTTCTGACCTCCAAGAGGTAGCTTTCTTTGTGGTGCTGACTTTTGGTTTTGCCAGGGGGTGCCCTACCCTGCCCCTCAAGACCCCGACCCCGCTCCACCCCCGAGGCCCTGCCCCTAAGGCCCCGCCCCTCCTCCACAGTAATGCTGCGCCATGTCACTACCATCCCCATTTAATGGGCAGGGAAACTGAGGCACAGATAGCCGAAGATACTTGAATTCCCTTCCCACCAGGCTATACCCTGCATCCAGGGTAGAGCTGGGAATAAAGCCCAGGAGTCCTGAACCCCAGCCCCCTACTCTACTCCATTCTTAGGCCCCTCCCTCCTCCTTCTCCCCTCTTAACCCCAAGAGACAAGCTGGGGTCCATCTCACCTGAAAGAGCTTCTGACGTCTGGGGACTCTGGTGGTGGGTGGCGCTGGTGAAGGAGTTTAGGGATCCCCAGGGGGAGGCCTGAGACAGGCTGTGAGGAGGGTGGAATGGGGTGTGGGAGGACAAAAGTGATGAGGGACCCACAGAATAGAGTGAAATCAATCACCCCCGCCCCCAGATCCCAGTCATGTCTAGTGGCATTTGCATCACGTTCCCAGGCCAACGCTGCTTCCAAATCCAAGGTGAGCTCAGGGTGTGAACCATCCATCAACCCCAGAGACCGCTCAGCGGGCTTGGTCCTGTAATCACGGCCCTGATGCTAGAGGAGTCACTACTGATTTACACCAGTCTGAGCGAGAGGGGAATCAGCGCCAGTGACATGAGATGGAGTCACTCCTGATTTACACCAGGCAGGAGCAAGATCAGAATGATCATGCTGGGGTCTGGATTAATCCCTGCCTTGTCTCTAAGGCCATCATTTACCTCTGGCGAGGTGTGTGTATTGGGGTCCTCCCGCACCCAGGCAGGGGCGTGTAAATGCCAGTACAAGGCCCAGGGCAGCAGAGAAGCAGTTCCCACAAACCCAGGCTGCGGGTCAGGACTCCTGGGTTCTGTCCCTGGGCTGGGAGGGGGGGTCTAATGGGTTAGAACAGGGGGACTGAGGAGTCTAGACCAGTTGGGCTGGATAAACGGAGGAGGGCTGAGTGTAGTAGAGGCTGGCTCAGGAGCACTGCCTCCCCCAGCAGGGCTGAACCCTGCTGGTGCAGCCTGAGTTGCCCCGCCAGGCTTCTGTCGGAGCCAGATGTCCGGTCGGGTCCCGGCATCTCTTCTCGCCCCCACCATGGCTTCCCCAGCCAGGGGCAGCTGCACCTACGGCTTATGCCCCCCCCATGCCTGCTCCGGTTCTGCCAGGGCTGGTCGGATCCGGCATCCCCCCGCCTCCCCGAGAGAGCTTCCCCAGCCACTCGGCAGCATTGGGGGCTTTTGCCCCTGCCTGCTTGGGCTCCAGATTCTCCTCACGTGGCCAGGGGCACCCCCCACCTGGCGTTTCTGCCTGACCAGGGCCACCACTGCACCCCACCCACCCGCCCTGGCTCTGCGGCTGGGAGTCAGAACTCACTCACCTGGTCCGAGCGGGAGCCTGGCTGGGAGAGGGAGCAGCTGCAGCCACCGCACAACGGGGTCACTCACCGTCTGCTGCCCCAGTGCCCTCAAGTGCAGTAGCATCCAGTTTGAACTGAATTAGCTCGTGGTCGCCCGAACCAAGGTCGTCCCCTACCACCAGTTCTTCTGTGAGGTCCTCACTGCTCACCAAAACCAAATCTAAAATGGCCTCCCCTCTTGTCGGTTCAGAAACTATTTGGTGAAGGAATCTGCCAGCGATCACATCCAGGAAAATCTGGGCCCTCTTATTACTACTAGCACTTGTCCTCCAGTCTGTATCTGGGACGTTAAAGTCTCCCATAATCACACAGTTCCCAGTAGTATTTGCTTCATTAAAAGCCTTAGAGAGGTCTGTATCCATGTCCAAATCAGATCCGGGTGGTCTGTAGCACACCCCAAGCACTATCCAGGGGAAGCTCTAGTAGTTTTCTTTCCCAGTGTGATTTTTGCCCAGACAGACTCTGTCTTATCAATTCTATCACTTCTCATTTCTTTACAGTCTACCTCATCATTGATATACACTGCTACTCCACCACCTTTGCCTTTCTATCGGTCTTTCCTAGACAGCACATACCCTGCAACACTTGTACACCAATCGGGACCACTCTTCCACCATGTTTCTGTTATCCCTCTAAGATCTGGTTTCGCTTCCTCTACCAGTATCATCCTGCCCCTTCATGGTGAGTTTGCAGTCCTCCTGACCACCTAGCGGATCACCTAGGAGACTGGTACTTTGACTCTTGTGAAGAGCGCCACAGGTTCTTTACTGTCCACAAATTGCTAGGATCTTTTTAGTCTCACTGAAAGAGAGCGCCCAGCATTAGACACTCTCCGCGTACCATGCTGCACATGCAGGAATCACTACAGACTTGGAGGGAGAGAATAAGAATCTCAGTGATCGTGTACTGAAGGGTCAGTCACCGACGCCACCTTTTAAGCTGTGCATAAGTCCCGACGTCAGCCCACAACTAAGGAGCTGCTCAGAGCCCGGGCTCACAGCTAAGCCCCAGGGCATTTTTAAACTAGGTGTTCCTCCTATCTCACCTGCAGGGCCTGACCCAAGCACACTTTCTAGATCAGGCCATGCACAGAAGACAACTGGAGACAGTTTGGGGGCCGGTGTGCATGTCCCAGAATTAGGGTGCTCATCTGCATGTGGCAGACCCAGATGCAAATCCCCACTTTGCCCAACTTGTAGCAGGGGTTTGAACCCAGGTCTCCCACAACCCAGGTTACAACGTCACTCTCACGCTCTCAGTGAATTTTAATGTCTACAAAGTTGAACAGCTCCCATCAAGGAAGACAGAGACCCAGCCCAGCATACCTAGTAGCCTAGTTTGTGGGAGTTACATTGGGTGAGCGTTAATGAAAGCCAGTATGATACCCACTCTTCTGAGCTGCTTATACAGGGTGCTCATCTTCCAAGCAAAGTTTAGCTACTAAATACTATGGCCAGTTTCATGGATACCACAAATAAGCACATTTAAAGTCCACAGATGCAGTTCTTCTCTAACCAATCCTACCGCACTGTTTGCTTGTGGAACTGCTTTCAAAGATGCTTCAGAAATGGGGCTTGGTATTACAGGGCATTAATACTTGGATCAGTGATCACTGTTCCCATGTCATAGGTCAGAAAGGTATTGGGGTGTCTCACACCTGTCCCCATCACAAAGCCACCATGCACTTTCTTCCACCTAGCAGAGTCGGCTCAAAAAAGAAAGCCAGAATTGCACTGGAAGATAGTACAGATCAGGGTTGGGGAGGCCAAGAATGGTGCATTGGAGATGCTGCAGGTCAGGATTGAAGTGTACTGGCAGAGCTGTGTCTATGTATAACCTTACAGCACTATCGCCTGTGGTAACCGGTTCAAAACAAAGCCTTTAGCTTCCTATTTTCATAAGCACTAAAAACTCAAACTATAAAATTTATAGTTTTTGACCATGTCAGGTCACACTCAAGGGTAAACTAGATTTATCCACCACACTAAAGATGAAAGCAGTAATACAGGAAGACCTTTCTGGTGCAAGAATGGAGGAAGCAGTTCTCCATCATCTCTTCCCCTTCTAGGGCTGCTGCAGGTTGGGAAACTCAAGAAAGTGGCAGTCTCCCAGTATATCTGATTTTTTTTTTTAATAGTTATAAAATGTATTTGTTTTTCACATTTTGTACAAAACAGGAGTTGGTTTCTCTTAATTAGGAGAATCAGCTGAACTTGAGATTTTAAGTAGGTGAGTCTGAAAACAAAATGAGATTGGGTTCTACTGGTTCTGGAAAGGTCCCACACAGCTTGCCCCAGGTCTCTTCAGCTTTGCTCTCATGATTGTAGAACACCTTCAGGGGAAGCGCCCTTACATCACTGGCTCTTTGGAGGCTTGTAGTGAATTCTGCAGCGCTCATTAAATACCTAGGAGACCAAAATAAAAGGGAGTTATTCCTTGTAATAAGCATCCTCAACAGAACAGAAGCCGGGACCAGATCTGGCAATACTCCCTTTACGCAGTGCACATGTCAAAACTATGTCTGATCTTGCAGTACTAAAAATCATTACCACTCACTGAGATCCTTGGCCAAGTCACCTTCCCTGAAGGTCAGTATTCCAACACCTCCAACATTCTGCCTGGTGCTAGGAGACTGTATATCACTAGATGTGCTCACTTTCAGATAAGATCAAATTCAGATCCTAGCAATTTGTGGTCACTAGCCTGTGGCACATTTCACAAGACCAAAAGCGTTGGCCCCAGTATCTTAGGATACCACATTCCGTCAGTCTAAATTCACTTTGGCATTTGAACTGGATCCAACTATTTATTCTTTACCTTCTGAGCGAGTCTCTTGTGTTGTGCTGCTCATCCGGTGTCATGTTGCACACCGGAGGCGAGGCATTTACAGTGGAGGGTGAAATGCAAATTATAGTATGGTTCACACCAGTGTGTAAAAGCTTTGGAAAACTGTGGTGCATAGTTTTCAATCAATTAAATGTTTCTGGATAAAAAAATTAACAATCTGATAGCAATCTGCCCTTTGGGTGCACATGCTAGCAATGCTGGCACCTGCATCACTCATCTTCAGCAATGTTCTTGGTTAAAATCTGGTTAATATATCTAGTAACCTCACATGACTTTCATTTCTCCTAATTGGAAGACTCATACCCAATATGACTGGCTCATAACAAGAAATTAACAATTTGAAGTTTTTTATTGGAGTTCACTGGGATAAGCAACTACAGAAATCAACTTAAATTAACTTGAAATAAGACTGTCAATCTAGGACGTTTGATGGGGTGGGTTCTGAGTTACTACAGAGAATTCTTTCTTGGGTGTCTGGCTGGTGAGTCTTGCCCACATGCTCAGGGTTTAGTTGATCGCCATATTTGGAGTCAGGAAGATTTCGAGGCAGGATGGGGCACAGGTCACTTGCTGGTGGATTCTCTGTACCTTGAAGTCTTTAAATCATGATTTGAGGACTTCAGTAACTCAGTCATAGGTTAGGGGTCTATTCCAGGAGTGGATGGGTGAGGCTCTTTGGCCTGAGTTGCGCAGGAGGTCAGACTAGATGATCATATTGGTCTCTTTTGACCTTAAAATCTATGAGTAAATAATGCTTATGCACCAAACTAACTAAAGGTACAATTTACAACTGGTTTAATTATTTTTCTTCCAGTATGTGTGTAGACAAGTCCTGAAAAATGGCAAGAGCATCACCTAGAATCAAGTTGAGGCATGACTCAGTCGTCATTGAGACTCAATACCTCTTCCTTTATAATAATATGGTTTATCATGAAGATTTCTTAGAGTAATAACCAGACCTGACTCTTACCTTTTAAGATCTAAAATAGCATGAGCTATAATGTACGTGTCACACACATTCTTACCATCAACCCAAAGGTCAGGGTATTTAGTGTTTAGCAAATTACGCCTCATTTTATAGAAGAACTTAAAACTGTTTAAAAGTCGCCCCTTTCCACAATCTCATGCTCCCAGGATTGAGCTTCTAGTGGGATGAAGGATCTTTAGGGCCTGCTAGCAACCTCAGCAAAAAACTACAAGTTTGCAATGTTCACAGTCTCAGATTCTACTTTCAAAGATTTGTTCAATCCCCCGCCCTGCCTGATAAGAGATTGGAACAGGGCTCTCCCACGTCTCAGGTGAGTGCTCTCCTCCCCTGCCATTTCGTGTGGAGATCAGCATGCTCTGAGAACACCTACCAGATTGGGCCCTGCAGGCAAGACAGGCAGGGCAATGCCTAGTTTCACCTCGTTTGAGGATCCTGCTGGGGCTTCAGCATGAGATAGGCGCCTGGGCACCAAGGCTGAGGCAGCAGTGTGCATGCCCAGAGGAAGAAACTTCAAGTCCCTGACGTACCTAATGGCAGAAATGTAGGCTCTGAGTGATGTTTAGGTGACTCCAGAGTTAGGTAGCAGCTTAGCAGGGGTTTTGAGTGGCATCTAAGTTTTGGATTTAGGCACCTAAGTCCCTTTGTGAATCTAGTCCTTGATGGCTAGAGGGATGGTATAAACCAGATTCCACTCTACTAGCAGACACTCCCATAAAGCAGCACCCTTCTTTGCTAAGCCACACCTACTTTGCAAATTATCCATAGACATACTATTAATTTCTTAGTAACTGCCAACGTAAAGTGAATGAGGTAAAGATAATGAGTCCAAACAGCAGCTTTCGCTCCATTAAAATATCACACTTCTCTGAAAATGTTGTACCTATGATTGGTTTCTGAGCTCTATTTTGTTTCAGAGTTAGCCTGAAATAGTATCTTTGAGGGAGGTATGAATTGTTCCCATTTGTGCAATCGGGAAGCTGTCAGCAGCCTGAGGCACAGAGCAGTGTACTGGGTAGAACTGTTAGAAATATTTTGAAGGAAGTTTGTCAAACGCATCTTTTTTTTTTTAGATTTTTTTTTTTTTTTTAAACAAAGATGTCATATAAAAAGTTATCAAAATGGCTTATTTACCAAGAGCCTGGTTTGCAGGAAACAAAAAATTCATGACCATTTTGGTAATTTTTTTTTTGGACAAAAGCATGACAATCTTCTGAAAAAATATTTGGAGTGAAAACAAACAATTTCACTTTATTTAAAAAAAAACACACCCTCTTTTGCAACCAGCTCTGGTACTGGTTAGTGTTAATTTGCATTTTGAAGTTACTTTTCTGCAATAAAGGCTGCACACTTTTTTTTTTTAAATGAGAGTTTAGATTCTGTTGGACAATTTAATAGCAATTTACAAAACGATGTATGCAATTATTCAGCAATTTGTAACACTGCCTAATTGCATAATAGACTAACCGTCTCTTAGTCAATCAGTGGGTTCAAAGCATTTTATAAAAGACTGTTTTGACTTTCCAGAGAGGTTAGGCAGAAGGAAATTAGATTTACTCAGTCCCACAATGAGACACTGGCAGCAGGGGGATAAAATCTGGTTTCTTATTCCCTACTCTAATCTGTACCAAACAAACAAACAAACAAATCCATACCTTTTTAATGCATCTTGTGCTGTGCAGAGAGCATAATGTAGCCTCATGTCAGTATTAGCTGCCTCGAGAATCAATCCCCTTTCTACAGGGAATACCAGAATGAGGTAGGAGGCTGGATTACTTATTACTTGACAAAGAAAACTTTCTAAACTATTTCAAACTAGAAGAGGATCCTAGAAGTGAGATGGCCAGAAGATGTAGTATTTGCCCATTTTCAAAAGTTCTAAGATTCTCTTCCTGGCTTTAAATGATCTTGGTGCTAGATTAACAGCCCCAGAAATAGAAGGACTATTTGCCCACAAAACTGGTATAGTATGGGCAGCAGAACTTCTCTCCTACACAGCGCCTCATCACACCAGAGCACCTCCGTCCTGACATGCAGAAGCTTCCTACAGAGGTAGGAAGGAGTTCAGTCTTCCTGACCCACTCAGCCCTAGGTGTCTGCACTGAGCTGGCACACAGGAAGGCCAAATAATGCCAGATGGGTGGTGTTTGTGAAACAGATACTTATCCCCTAAGAGCTACACTGAGGCACCCCAACTCACTTCACAGAGCCCCCCAGACATAGGGAAACAACTTGTAATCACTCCAAACCTGAATCAGACTAGAAGAGGTAACCTGCAGGTGAAGTACTTCAAAGCCCATCTTTCTTTCACACACACCTTTCAGCCTGTTTTTATCTTTCCTTCGCAGTTTAGTTGAAGGATTCTTCATCTGAAGTTAATGACTGCTGAGGGGGCAGGTGAAGGTGTGGACTTGGAGCCAGTTATCTAGAACTGCGTGCCTTATTTCTCTCCCCCATCCCCTATTCATCCCCTCCATTTGATTCATGTCTCAAAAACACTCCAATGCATTACGGTGTCACATCAATTTAAACAGATAACATCAGACTTAATAAAACAATGAGTTATGTACCTTCCAGCTTCTGTCGTTTACCACTTCTTCAACATTCAGCTCAGACTGCATCAGCTTCAACTGCAAGCAGAAGAAAGGGCAGACACCATTCAGAATCGGATATTAAGAACAGGTCCCCACAGTCTTGGCAATTCACATACTTACCTCTTTTAAAAAAAAAAAAAAAAAAACACGCACACACATGCACACACGCACACGCTCTTTCAGTATGTTCCTAAAAATATCTGAATCAAGTTAAGGATGACAGACAGTTTTCTGCCAGACAAAGGATGCCTATTCAACTGTCTGTCTCTTGGTTCAAGTGTATAGTAAACACTGTAAGCCAACACAATGGAAGCCCTGTTTGCATACGAAGTCCACGTGAGGCTGTAAAGTCAACAGGCAGTCAGCACACCCAGGAATAAACCCTAGGGGGGTCATCCTGATGCTGGGGACAAAACGTGAATTTGGGGGGATACAAAGACCAGGCAAAAAGACAGCTCTTTATCCTGCACCTGAGGAAGAAATCGGTCAGTGTGGTTACATTCATGAAAATGGGATCCCGACCTGCCCGAGTTGGAAGCATCGCAACAAACACTTAGGTGAGATAAGGCTGCTTTTAGGCAGGTGGTTAGCCTGTTGAAGTTAAGTTTACTCTCAAAAATGTGCATATGGATTTTTTTATATGTAACCTTCCTGTTTGCATTACCTCTTAGCCCTTGATAATAACCTTGATTGTCTTCATGATAAATATCTCAGTGCTGTGATATTACATAAATATCCTCAGAGGATTCAAACAAGCCAGTGTGTACACTGTCCCCTTGGGAATAGCACAGCTGGTATTTCTGTAAGTAGCCAGTTAAGCCAGTTACAGGGGCTGAATATCACAGGAGAATGCTTCAAAGGAGCTCATGGACTGAGCTGTACCTACTGTTAGCCTGCAAATCAAAGAGGGCTAGCATTGCCCTGAAGGGATTGTTTGGGTGCTAACACGCTGGTGTCAGGGAGCGGACACCCAGTTAAGCACTAGCATCTCTCTCTCACTGGAGGCAGAGAGATAAGATAATTCTCAATCCTGGGCATCCCAAGAACCATCACACACACACCATCGCCGAAGAAGAGCAGCTCCATGTAGCTGGAAAGCTTGTCTTTCTCACCAACAGAAGTTGGTCCAGTAAAAGATATTACCACACCCCCCTTGTCTCCAATAGATTTTAGTAAGTTTAAACCTTACATTCTATTTTTTTAAATCAGTTTTTATCCACCCTGGAGCAAAGTAAAGTTGCACAGGCTACATTAATTCTGGCATTTCCTAACTTGGTAAGATCAAGCACTCCAGCCATAATATTCTTTAAACAGCTTGTGTGTGTCATTTCTAAACTGTTTTAAAAGGATTTCCTTTTTTCTATTGTGTGGCATCATACTGACTCCTCCACATGCCATCACCAGATCCTAGAGATCCACGGCACACAGCACCACCGCTTGAGCTAAAGGAGCGACACTAATAGCATTAATACTAGCAGGCCAGCCACAAGAAGCAGAGGAAAACATGTCCCTGGTAGTAATATCTATAGGCTTATACATCTGTCTTCTAGACAGTGGAATCTTGAGGCTCAGGACACGTGGCTCTGGAAGGGCGTTTGCTCTAGACAGCACAGATTTGGCACCCTTACTCTGAAAGGCAGAATGACTAAATTGATGTGCCTTGGGTCAGCCATATTAGAGACACTGTTCTACCCCCACCTCTGCCAGCGGTAACCTTGTGCAACAGCTCGGTTGCTTCCCTTGTAAAATGGAGCACGGGAACAATAAGACTCCCTTATAGGACAGAGGTATGATGCCCAACCAATAACAAGGACTGAAAAGTACACAATTAACACCACTCAGAGTTTGGATTGGAACACATGCGCTCCCCCCGACACCCAATCCAGAACTTCTCCCCTAGGCCAAAGGGGCAACAGCTGCTGCTGGGGCCAGTGGGACACGCAAGCTCTAAAGAGCCAGGAAGCCCGTTTGGAGAAGATGGAGCGTAGGAACCGTGGTGAATGTACAGTTCATTCAGTGCAGACACCATAGTTCAGATTTTAACACCACAGTTACTGACGTAGGCTGACCTCCGAGAGCTATCAAACAAAGTGCAAACAGAGACCCCGTTGTAGGGGCGTGGGGCTGGCCAGATACACAGCTCAGACCAAGGAAGTATGTAACACTGTTTAGAAAGATGCTGCCTGCAACGTGTGGGAAGCAGAGGATCCCAGAGAACATCCTCTGCCTGCAGCACCAGTTGGGCACTACTTTTAGTGACAGACAGGCTGTGCCGGTTTTCTGATTTTCGCCAAAACCAACAGGATTCTAAGTTACCATTCCCGGAAATGTTAGAATAGATCAAATGCAGCGTTCAACACTTTGTGTTACAGACAAAGAGTGGGGCCTTAAATCACTCCGCCAACAAGTTCAGCAGAGCTTAAAGCACACACAAACCCGGATCTTTGAAAGCTTATGACTTGGCCCTTCCAGGCTTTATTTCCATGGAGGCAGCAAAAGACACCTCTCTAACTCCAGGACTGGAGTTCCCTGTTAAATTCTGAATCCCTGTCTCAAATTAGAGGGGTCATTAGAGTTCTTCAAGGAAATGGTTAGAAAAAATTATTAGTAAAGCTGTTTATTTTTCCCTAACCCTATTTCTAGAAGCAGCTTTGTAATTTTTCCTGAAACTTTCTGAAAAAAAAATTCAGTCTGAGGCAGAGTAAACATGGAAAATTCCAGCCCCACACACTTAAAAGTTTGGCAAAATTATAGTTTACTAAAAGAAACTGCTAGAATAGAAAGGGATAACTATAGGTATTACTACCAGCTCTACTTATAACAGAGACTATAGGACTGCTCTCCAGAACTGGACACTGGCTTTAGGAGTCATACCCAAAGAGTAATGCTGTGTGAATTTGCTTCTTTTGGCAATGAATGTGATTTGAGGAAAACCCATAGGTAAATGAATAGACTGGTTAAAATGCAAATCACAGATCTTGGTAAAAAAAATTAGCGTGCCAGTATAAAACCTATGTTAACGTTAAGAAAAATGTATGTGGTGGTCAGCCATAAGGACTTGGATCTCAAATGTTTAAAGCTGATGTTGTAGCTATTGGTCAACATTTTAAAAAATGGATCCCTGAAGCTGGGCTTTAAATCCTTATTTAGATACCAAGAGACATGATTTTTAAAACTGCTAAGCATTTCAGTGGGAGATGCCACTCAGCCATTTTAAAACTCAGATCTCTTGCTTGGCAAAGGATTTAAAGGTAGAGATTTTCTAAGGCACAAATGAGAGTTCAGTAGAAAATCTCTCCTGAAAAGCCTAACCTTAAAGCTCTGATTTTTGAAGAATCTTAACCATAATCTTTAAGGAGAGAGATTACAAACTGAACACCCAGGGATCAAACAGATTCCCTTTTTAAGTACTTAATTCAAATCCCAACATGGCTGTTCATCAACAGGTGGAAACACATGAAGCAACCCCTTCAAAAATATTTAATACAGTAGAACTTCAGAGTTATGAACTGACCGGTCAACCACACACCTCATTTGGAACGGAAAGTACGCAATCAGGCAGCAGCAGAGACAAAAGGCAAATACAGTACAGTACTCTGTTAAACAAACTACTAAAAAATAAAGGGAAAGTTTAAAAAAAGATTTGACAAGGTAAGGAAACTATTTCTGTGCTTGTTTTGTTTACATTAAGATGGCTAAAAGCAGTCTTTTTTTTCTGCATAGTAGTTTCAAAGCTGTATTGTCAATGTTCAGTTGTAAACTTTTGAAAGTACAACCGTAACGTTTTGTTCAGAGCTACAAACATTTCAGAGGCACAAATAATCTCCATTCCCAAGGTGTTCATAACTCTGAAATTCTACTAAAATGAGCTCTTCAATTTGACAGAGAAAGGTATATATAACCTGATCCAATGGCTGGAAGTTGAAGCTAGAGAAATTCAGACTGGAAATAAGGCACAATTTTTAATGGGGAGAGGAATTAACCATTGGAAGCATTTGCCAAAGGCCTTGGTGGATTCTCTATTACTGACCATTTTTAATTCAGGAGTGGATGTTCTGCTAAAAGGGACGCACTAGGAATTATTTTGGGGAAAGTTCTATGGTCTGTGTTAAACAGGGAAGTCAGATTAAATTGGTGGTTCCCAACACACAGCCCACTTGCGGCCCAATCAGCACACAGCTGCAAGCCCATGTAACATCTTCAGGGCCATACAGATAGTATATAGATTGTGCGGATGCAGCCTACATAACACAGAGAGCTGTATATATGGCCCACAATGACAAATAGATTGAGAACCACTGCACTAGATGATTACAATGGTCCCTTCTGGCCTACATCTACGAAAAGCCTTTCAAAGTAGGATATACAAATACAGGTATGTCTTGAATGCTGATCTGACTGCCAGGTGAACTTTCACTTTACTCAAAAAGGCTCCAGATTGTTCAAGATAACATATTATCTAGAATTAACATGATGGTGGACTGAAAAGGATTAAAGTCTTCACAAAACACCCAGTCAGATACAATCTTAATTATAGTTTCACTACTACGCCACCATAGTAATAACCAGACATCCAGTGAAACTGAAAGGCAACCACTATAACAGGAAAAATCTTTAGACAATGTATAATTAACTTGTGGATCTCATTGTCATGAGATTTCAAAAACCAACTAAGGAAGATGTTAAACATCAGTTACTAAAGCTAGACATTTTTAAAGTCAGCAAGCTTAGAGAAACTGCATCCAAAAGTCTTAAAAGAGCTGGCCAAGGAGTTCTTTGGACTATTAATTACTGAAAAATCAACATTCTTGAAACACTGGGGAAGTTCCACAGGACTAGAAGAAAAGTAATGTGTTAATATTTTAAGAGAATAATTGGGATGACGGGGGTGATTTTAGTCCTGTCACCTTAACATCGAACCTGGGCAAAATAATGGAATGTCTGACATGGGACTCAATTTATAATTAACGCCAAACAACATGGATTTATGGAAAAGAGATTGTCAATTTAACTTGATATCTTATTTTGATAAGATTACAAGTTTGGATCACAGACGTAATCGTGTTGATGTAACAGACTTCTGTAAGGCATCTGACTTGGTGCTACATAACACTGATTAAGAAACTAGAAAGATACAAAATTAACACAGCATACATTAAGTGGATTAAAACTTGGCTAATTGATAAGTCTCAAAAGGTAACTGTAAACAGAATCATGCACATATATTTTGAGTGGGGTCAAAAGGGCTGGTTCTCGGCCTCAGCTTTTAACATTTTTACCAATGATCAGGAAGAAAACAAAATCATTATGATAGTTTGCAGAAGACACAAAAATTTGGGCAACGGTAAATAAGGTCACAGATACTGAGCAATTGGCACCACTTAGTAATCTGGGCACAAACAAACAAAATGTGTTTTAGTAGGTCCAAATGTGAAATCATATATCTAGAAACAAAGAATGCTGGCAATACTTACAGGATGGTGAACTCTTATCATTGGAAACAGTGACTCTGAGAAGGATTTGGAGGTCATGGCTGGTAATCAGAAGAACATGAGCTCCAGTTTGCCACTGTGGCTAAAAGGGCTAATGTGATCTTGGATGTATAAACACAGGAATCTTGAGAAGGGGTAGGAGATTACATTACCTCTATTATTTTGCACTGATACAACTGTTAATGGAATAGTATATTCACACTTCAGGAAGGATTTTGAAAACTTCAAGAGGATTCAGAGAAGAGCCACAAGAATGATCTAAGGATTGGAAAACAAGTCTCAAGGAGCTCAATCCATTTAGCTTATCAAAAGAGAAAGTTAAGGGGTAAACTTCATCCGCCTACAAATAGCTACGTGGTGAACATAAATTTGATAAGAGGTCTCTTCAATCTAGCAGATAAAGATAAAACAAGATCCAATGGTTTGAAATTGAAGCTAGATACATTCAGATTTGAAATAAGACACGTTTTTAGGGTAATGAGGCACTGGAACAACTTACCAAGGGCTGTGATGGATTCTCAATCACTGGAAATATTTATTCTAAGAAATATGCTGTAGCTCAACCACAGCGATTAGACTTGAAGCAGGACCTAATTCAGGGAAGTTCCATGCCCTGTGTTATGCAGAAGGTCAGACTACGTGATCACAAGAGTCCCCCCGGCCTTAAAAATAGAAGCTTATATCTGTGGACTGCCCTTGAGTCATTTTTGGTACGCCTGCACAGCAGGAAAAAAACCCCACAGCATTAAGTTTGGGAGCCTGGATCAACTGACTCATGCGGCAAAACTAAAAATGTAGCACAAATATTTGGGCGTGGGCTGGAGCCCAGGCTCTGAATCCCAGCGAGAAGAAAGGGCCTCGGAACCTGGGCTCCAGCCTGAGCTCAAACAGCCAAGATGTTAATTTTACCCCCACACTGTGAATCCAGATCAGTTGATCCCGGTTCTGAGACTCATTGATGCAGAGTATTTTTTGTTGTGTAGATGAACCCTCAATGTGCCTCGCCAAGTGCCAGCTTCAAACCCTAATAATTCAGACGTTATTGGACTTTAATTCTGGTTCTACAGAACACGATGCACAGCAGGCTCAAGCAACAAGACAGCATTCATGTAGGAGATTCCTAAAAGGGAAGGAGAGAGACTGTAGCAAAACGTTATATAAAAGCAATGCATAACCTCAGAGTTACAAACATCTCAGGGATGGAAGTTGTTCGTAACCCTGGGTATGTACACATTGATGGTGGCAAATTTGCTGCTGTCAAATCGATCTATCCGGATCGATTGAGCAGCAGTGAAGACCTGCTCAATCGACCCAGAAGTCGATTCAATTAAACCACGTCCTCAAAAGGCGTAGCGCTGCGTCGACGGGAACGCATTTTCCGTTGACGCAGCATAGTGGAGACGGCGCACAGAAGAGGATTTAGTAAGTCAATGTGAGTTATGCAAGCTACTCTATGTAGCTTGCGTAACTCCCATCGACTGCCGCCGAATTTCCCAGTAATTGTACTAGTAAATTAGTAATTTCCCAGTAAAGTGTACTAAGCCCCTGAAATGTTCGGAACTCGGAACAAAACACTATGGTCATTCTTTCAAAAGTTTACAATTAAACATGGACTCAATATAACTTTGAAGCTCTACTATGCAGAAGAAAAATGCTGCTTTTAACCATCTTAATTCAAATGAAAGAAGCACAGAAACAGTTTCCTTACCTTGTCATTTTTTTTAGTCTTTTACATTTAACACAGTACTGTATGTACTGTGTTTGCTTTTTTTTTTTTTGGGTCTCTTCTGCTGCCTGATTGCATTCTTCCAGTTCCAGATTTATGGGATGATTTGGTCAAGAAGATATGCATACCCATAAAAGCTGCTTTTAACATTTGTAAATTCCTATAACTTTGTTTTTTTCCCCACACAGCTAGGGAAAAACGTTATGGATGTGATCCCCATAAAGACACATCACTGGATCCCTCAGATTAGGGATGTAAATAACATTTTTAAAAGTACCCATTTAAACTATTCAAATTATACCAGTTAACCATTTAACTGATATCATTTTAATGATTAATAGTTGGGCTGGTTTGAGCGGCAGCTGGTACCCAGAGAGAGGCTCCTACCCCCCACATTTACCACCCATCCACTACTGCCAGGTGGCTGCCAGACTGTGGGGACGGCAGCATCCCAGGCAGCGCCACCCTGATAATGCGGAGGAGAGGGCCACGAGCACACTTGGCAGAGGGACGGCACCGCTGCCCTTCGGGGCCAGACTCGCTACCTGACACGGCTCTGCCCTCACCACTCTCCGCAAGAGGGGCAGCTGCTCCTCAGGCTCAGCAGGTGAGCTTCCGCAGCTGGGGCTGGCCTCCGGATGCTGCTCGCTGATTGGCTGACCAGCAGCCCCTCGCACTTCTGCTCTCCCGCCCCGGCGGCCATTCGCCATTGGGATTTGAACAAAGGTGCAGGAAAGGCTAGGGATGCGTTAATGGTAAAACTAATACTAAACGGTTAGTCATTAATGAACAGTTAGCCCTAAAGGTAAACCTTTCACATCCCTACCTCAGACCAACTATTCAATGAGAACAAGAACCAGTTTTGAAACCCACTGTTTCAAAAAAGTTATCGTGTTTTCATTCTGGTTTCCCAGACGGGTACACCAGGCTCTGGCAGGCATCTTTTGGTAATACAATAGCTGACCTGGCTTGGTCTACACTACAGTGTTAGGTCGACATAAGGCAGCTTATGTCGACCTAAGTACATCAGTGTAAACACTACAGCCTTGCTCCCACTGATATAAGTGCCCTACTATCCCAGCATAATAAATACACCTCCACAAGAGGCTTATGTCGGCATCCTTAGGGCAACACAGTGTCCGTGCGGACACTGCGGATTACTTACATCGGCTGTTGGCTGTCTTTTTTGTCAACTTCGTGGCTTCCGGTGGGGAGCTTTGAGGCAGCACCTGGGCTCCTGGCGGGGAGTGGGGAGCTGAGCTTCTGGTGGGGAGCTGAGCCCAGGCTCTCAGCCCCACATACTGCCCCTCGTAAGTTGGTGGAAGCACGCCTGGTGAGGACATGCAACACCGACAGAAGGGCAGTGTGGACACGAACCACTGCAATAATTACTGCAGTGGCTGTAAGTTGACTTAAGATAGAGCAACTTAAGTTTTTAGTGTGGACATGCCCTTAGAGAGACGAAGGCTTACAGACAACTCCTGCCTCTTTAAGCTATTGTTACTCAATGTGTCACTCACAAAGGTGTTCCCAAGTAAACTGGGAACGGATGTTGGCCCTTCAAGCCAAGGACCATAAATTCAAATCCTCTCCTCAGAAGATTTGTGAGCTGTGACAATTAGCACACTAACGTCCCTTCTTGGTGTCGGGGGACACAATGGGACTCCTTTTGGAAGTGTGAGCGCTGTATGAATTTTGAGGAAGCTCAACACCACAGAAGTGTATCTGCAACACTATCTACACATCATTCCAAGTCCTGCCCTAGAATAGCTTGGCAGCAGGCAGTTCTGTGCTGGGATATGAAACCCAGTCTGGCTGATATGGGAGGAACTTGCTGTCACGTCAATGATGACACCAGAGAGGCCAATGTAAAAGTCCTGCCTAGGACAAATTAGTTCTGGGCCAAACAAGAGACGATGAACTCCTGCCAGGCAGCACTAGGAACAACAGATCCAACCTGCATCAGGAACGGATAGGGACACACAGTGCATGCTACAAGTTCCCTGTGCTGAAAATGGAGTAGGGATTTGAGAAGGGCATGCCCTGTGCAGGGCACAGGCACATAGCACTGAGATGGAGCCAGTGGTGAAGAGAACACCCACTGAGATCAATAGGGCACTGAACTCCTCTGCAAGCCTCCTATGCTGTAGAAAGGTATGCAAAACCTGCTCCCCCCACAGCTAGTCTCCGAAATGGAGTAGAGACTCTGGGGGGGGGGGGTCTCCTCCCCCTTCCCTTCTCTTCCCTACATCCAGCTGGTAAGTGTGACCTTCACAGCTGATCAGCTACAACCTTCTCTCCTCTATGACCCCTCCAGTGCTACTGGTTGCATGAAGGGCTTGGAGGAAGGCACAGCTGGTACACGAAGAGTGGTGATGTGTGCCCCCAAAGCTCTCCCATCATGCCCCCGCCACTACCCTGCCTCCTCACAAAACAAGGAACATTAATAAAAACTTGGTTAAAGGGGAGTTACAATTGCCTGGCAGTGCCGCAGATCCTTCAAATAGACACCTCTAAAAATCAGGAAATGTACTCAAAATAAAATATACAAACATTAGAAAAGAAGGAATTGTTCAGTTACGGTAATGCTTTCCATACCACACAACTTAACTTTGCTCCTTGGGGGATAACAACAGAAATATATCATTACTTTACCCAGTATAATGCAAACTGCCAGTTTCTCAGTGCTCACACACACACAGTATCAGCATTCCTGTTTATACCCTCACTGTATTCGTGCGGCACCACCGACTCAGGGACCTAGGCGTAGGTTGGCAGATCTCACTAAGGACAATAGTTTGAGCTCTCTCAGCGTTAACAATCTGAGTGAGGGCTGGTAGGGCCACATCCCCGAAGCATTCCTTGTGGCAGAGATCAAAGGAGGTAGACAATGTTTTGGGAAATCTTAACTAAACTGTGTATTGCCATATTTGCTAGTGTTCGCGTTCTGTTTGTTTCCCTGATTCTCCAAGATGTTAGTTTTCTGCTGGCACAAGTTTCGAAAGAATATGAGGCCCTATCAGAACACCTTTAACAAAGATTTGCTTCACTTCCTTTTTTTTAAGTGTATAAATAAGTGAGGGATATTCACTGCATATTAAAGCTGTTATTTGGTTAAGACTGTAGTCTACAATTTGATGAGTGAACTGTGCTTATTTTATGTATTGTCACAACAGATCATAGATTAAAAGAGTGGACAGTTCTATCTTGTGGACTTAAGGGAGTCCTCTCACCAAGCAAACAAGCAATCACACTTGAGTTGCATGAGTTAGAATTCAATGCAGGCTGACATCCTCACAATGGAAATAATCAGTCAATCAGTTTTCAGACACACAAACCCTCCCTTTTTTCCTGAATGAATTCCAGGAAGTGCCATCACTCACCTTAGTCTGCTCTTGCCTGAGCTGTTTTAATAATGTTATGTCATCCTGGGCCTTCTCCCTCTCTTCTTGGAGAGTTTTTACTACATTAGAAGTCTGAGCAATACAGCTTTTGATTATTGTCTCTCTGCTGGCATGAGCCTCCATCAGCTAATTGGAGAAGAATAAAAGTCAGATTAACTAGTTCAATGGTCAGTGGGAAGAAAAAGCCTCAATTTTTTTTTTTTAACTTTTTTTTTTTTAAACCAGACTATGCTTAGTCTTACAGTAGTTACAATAATAGCTCTCCTCGCTGGTATCGCAGTCTTGCCACAACTGCTCTCCTATACTTCTGCCTATGGGACAGGTCCCCACTTCCATATGCCACAGGGAGAGAATACCCCTTCCCTCTCTCCCCACAAACTGGCAGTTGCATATAATATTTTATTTCCAATTCTAAGGCAGGTGGGAGAATTGAATCGCAATAATATAACTACACGGGTCTCTTTATACTGGCACCAAGGGCTTACACAGCAGGGTACACAGCAACCTATGGAGCAAGTGCTATAAGAGCACAATACTAGCAGGGAAAGACAATACAGAGTCTAAGTGATTCCAATTGCTTTCTTTAGATTTAAAAAAAAAAAAAAAAAGAGCATCTCTCATGAATATAATATCCCCACTCAGTACCAACAACAGAAATTCATCAATGCTTACAGGAGGTGACTGAAACAAAATAGATCGAGGGTGGGATAAGGGACAGGTGAGCTACGCCATTACACAAAGCTGACAGGTCACATCTTTCCCAGGGCTGCTTCTCACTGACACACCCATTGCTTTGTTGCTTCCTTAGGCCAAGACCATGTTACAAACTTACATCAGTTTGAAAAATCCACGCCCCTGAGCGATAAGAGTTATACTGACCTAACCCCCCGGAGTAGCTCTCTGTTGATCGAAGAGCTTCCTCCGTCGACATAGCTACCGCCTCTCGTGGAGGTGGATTAACCACGCTGACGACAGAAGCTCTCCCGTTCGCTTAGTAATGCTACAGGGGTGCCGCTGCAGCGCTGTACATGTACACAAGCCTTTACTTTGCGCTCAGCCTGATTCCAACCCACATCCTGCTCCCCCACCTTATAGGCTCAGCTCCTGCAGGAAGGAGTCGCTGGGATACAAAGGTTTCACATCTGGTGGCTGCTGTTACAATCTTTAGAATCCGTTGTCTGTGATCCCATGGGAATCCGTTTGGATTCTTTAATCTATATCCTGGCAAGCAACTGAATGTAACAAGTAGTACAGGGCTCGACAAATCTGTTTTGGAGCTAGGAGCCAGCCCAATAATTAAGGAGCCAGACAACGTGGGCCCAGCGGCGGGGCACCCTGGCTGGAGTCCAATAGCCACTCTCCCCTCCCGGCCCCACCCCATCCCCCCACCCCTCTCCCACAACGTGGGCCCAGGAGCGGGGTGCCCTGGCTGGAGTGCAGCAGCCGCAGCGCTCCCCCCTTCCAGCCCTGCCACATGGATGCAGTGGCGCCATGGAGCGCGGCGGCCGCTCCCTGAGGAGAAATACTAGGCGCCAGACTTAAATTTCTAGGTGCCATGGCGATCTGGTGCCCAGGGTTTGTCAAGCGCTGAAGTAGTATCCGACAGAGGTAAAGGTGAAGACCTTAGCTTTATAGAAGCAGACTGCTTTGAAAGTACTGTAGAAATGTGGTAGCCCTAGTATTTAGGTGGACTAACGGATAGGCTGTCTAACACATACTAAGGTCAGCAGTATAGCCTGCAGGAATGTTACCGTGGAGCAAAAGAAACTCTGCATGTGGGGTGTCTGTCGTAAAGCAGCCATTACATGTGAGGGGACCGGCTACATAAAAAGTCAAGTAGACCAATCACAGATGCATAGTGCATTATCTGCTGTGCCAGCAATTTATAACAAGCTGGGGAATGGGTGATCTTGGCTTTTTTGGACACTACATTTAATAAAGCATGAGGAATTGGGTGAAAAAGACCATCATGGAACAGGTACACTTACGGACTGGTAGAGCTCTTTACAGGTTTGTTTGGCATCAATTTTCCCTACAAAGGAAGCTGTTGGAAGTGTAGTGTTTAATTCATGGACTATTCTGTCATCAATTGTCCGCATCACCCTGAGCAATTCCTGCATGTAAAAATAAACATCCTTGCTTATACCTGAATGAGAGGGAAATTAGAGAAACTGTACAATTAAACAATTTTTAATTTTAATAGCTGTGTTGCCTGAAGAACATGGCAACAAACAAAACAAACAAAACAAAAAGGTGCCATCCATGAAAAGTCTTTGCTGAATTTTTTTAGTACGAATATTTTTTGACAATGGGCCACAGTCAAAGATATTCTACATCCTTTTGAGTATTTTCAGCTGGTTCTCTAAGCTGCCCTGCTCCACTCCTCTGCTCCCCAGGTAGCTTGCACAAGAACCTTGTTCCCCGCTATGTGTGTGCCAGGAAAGTGCTTGTAACTGGTTTCAGCAGCTCTTCATCTTTCCAGAATCAGCTACTGTGCTGTCCCTGAAGCAGCTCAAGGTGGCTGGCCAACACTTCTGGTTTTCCTACTCATTGACTGCAAGCTGGACTCCCATCTGCGGCTTTCAAAGCCCTGCTGCCTAGCTCCATAGAACAGTGCAGGGAGCATGTGCTGTAATCCAGTTAACTCCCCTTTTTGAGGAAAGCCAAAGAGCAAGAGACAGCTACAAACAAGTCACAGGCCACAGACCCAGAAAGGGATCATCTTGTTCTGTATTTGTAAGCACCTAGCAAAATGGGATCCTGGTCCATGACCAGCGCTCTTAAGCACTATGGTAATGCAAATACAAAAATAAGATTTTGGGCAATTAGGTGCAGCAGAATGACAAATCCCACAGCAAAAAACAAAACACTCTACTGAATTCTGTAGCATCTTGGAAAAACTGCAAACTCCACAGCCACAGCATCATATAGAACTTAGCCCCTGGGCTTATTCTGGCGTAAATTAAGATCCACGTTTTGCATTTTACATTAATTATTCCTAAATGTAAAAAACCCACATTAGATCTGACATGGAAGCATTGTGATGTGCTGCTAATATTTTACCAGTGATTCCTTTAACTTAGCATATACCTTTACAGGGTTGCATATGCAACAGACCAGATGAGTGAGGCAGTGAGGAATCTATATATTTGTGTTCTCTATTTAAATAAAACAAAACACTCTCATAACTGCAACCAAGGAAGAAAGCAGTGCCAATGGACAATCATATTAGATATATTTGCTGGAAATGTTTGCTGTTTGTTCTTTTTCTGGAAAATATACAGAGCATTTTGACAATACAGGCAGCACAGTAGCATAATTTGAAGGAGAGATAAATATATTGCAGTTTAGAGGAGAAGTTCTTCCACTAGGCAATACTTTGAAAATACATGCCAGCCTGCTGTTTCCTGAAGACAGATATCTATGTACTTCAGCAATATCAAATATAAAGTTGCCTTAATTCTTTCCTTTTTGATACTGTAATACTACTATATTAGTGTACTTCTATTATACCTACCATCACCTGAAATCTAAAAATTGGATCATATTTAACTTCTCAAATATCCATTTATATCCACTGAAATAGAGATGGGGAGGGGAAATTATGAATATTTTGCTAAAAACTATGGAGAGTTTGCATATAAAATCCAATTCCAAGCATTGGAATATGAATGCCAAACCAGGCATAAAAAACATATTACCTACCAAGCACATAGGATATAAAAATATAAAGCCAGAAAAACAATTATCTGTGCACTGAAAGCAAGTATCAGACAAACTAGGGAAGAAGGGGACTTAGCCTTTTCAGAGCTATGTCAATTGCAAGGGAGTTAATCAAATCATCAAACAGTTAGAGACAAGGTGGGTGAGGTAATATTTTTCATTGGACCAACTTCTGTTGGTGAGAGAGAGAAGCTTTCGAGCCACACAGAGCTCTTTTTCAGGTTTCAGAGCTCAATGTGGCTTGAAAGTTTGTCTCTCTCACAAACAGAAGTTGATCCAATAAAAGATATTACCTCACCCACCTTGTCTCTCTAATATCCTAGGACCAACATGGCTACAACTAATGTGCATACATCAGACAGTATACAGTTCCGTATCTTCTGGGGGCTGCCCAAGCTCAGATATCATCTCAGGGCTGGTCTACATTAAGTGCTGGGACAGTAAAGTTAGTTAGATGGATGGGAAGGAGAGTTTGCAACATTTCTGTACCAGCAAAGCCCCTAAGATAGGTGCATTTATACATGCAAAAAAGTGCTTTGGTCAGCATTGCTTATTTCACTCAGGGGTCTGGTATAAGCTCTGCTAGCAAAACAACCTTTTTGCTGGCATAAATTGCATCTACACTAGGAGGGTTAGGTGTAGACAATGCCTCAAGCACAACTTCAGCTATGCCTCTGGTGCCTCAGGGCTTGTCTACACTACAGGTTATGTCAGTATAACTTATGTCGCTCAGAGATGCGAATAAGGGCTAGTCCACACTAGAAGCACTGCAAGGGTGCAGCTGTGTCATTGCAGCGTGTCTGGTGAAGACATTCCATGCCATAAATCCACCTCCACAAGAGACACAGCGCTGTCCACACCGGTGCTTAGATCAGTGTAATTTACATCACTTGGGGGTGGCTTATTCATGCCCGACTGACATAAATTATACTGACATCACCTGTAGTGTAGACAGGCCCTAAGCCACCCCCTGACTGATGTAAGTTTCACCGGGTTTGTCTACACTACAAAATTATGTTGCCTTAAGTTAAGTCAGTGTACAGCCCCCTCCGTAATTAAAGCGGTGGTTCATGTCCACACGTGCTCCTTCTGTCGGTGGTGCACATCCTCACCAAAAGCGCCTCCACCAGCTGAAGTGGGGCACCGACAGCGGGACTGGTCTGGAGCTGGGCAGCCCTGGGGCCTCGGCTGTAGGCATGGGACTCGCTGCCAGCCCTCCCCAGCGGTCAGGCAGGCACCCGGCTCACGGTTGCACTTCTGGTGTAGACGAACCCTCAGACCCCTTCCTTTAGCTTCTTTCCCACCCCCCCCCCCCACATCCAGTCTCTGCAACGTTCATGCAGGGGCCCCTGCCTGCCTCGTTCCCCTCCCCCCGCACGGATGGCGGGAGCTCGCGCGCCCCCCATTGTAGGGCCCCGCCGGGCGGGGGGGTGTGAACTAGGGGTGCGCAAGTGGTTTCCGTCCCCTACGGGGCTCCCAGGCCGGGTCAGTGGCGCTCAGCCCCCGGGCAGCCCCGGGGCCATTTGTCCTCCCCTCCCCCCGCCGGCCCGGCGTGGGGCAGAGCCGGCGACTCCTCCGCCCCACTCCCGTGACCGGCCGGCCGGAGGCGGGGTCCGCTCCCCGGCCCGGCTGCCGGGAGGCGCAGCGCCCGACCCCCGGAGGGACCCCGCCAGGCCCGGCCCGTACCTGGAACTCGGCAAAGTCCTCACAGCTCCGGGCTCCGCTGGGCGCCGCCATATTGGAAAGGCGGTGGACCCGGACGCCGGCCAATCAGCGGGCAGCGGGGGAGGGCGGGGCTGGCGCGTGGCGCGCCGGCGGCGGAGGGGATAGGCTGGCCGCGGCAGCGCGCGAGCGGCGCGGGACGTGACTGGCGCAAACGCGGCGAGAGGAACGGTCCGGCCTCGCGCCGCCGCGCCAAAGTGCTGCGCGCGGGGGCGTCCCCTCAGCCAGTCCCGTCGAAGAACGCGTCGCCTGACGCGGTCCCTGAGGGGGGCAGAGCCCGCCCAGCTGGGCCCGCGGGTCCCGGCCGGTCCGTGAGGCGGGAAGAACTGAGGGTGGATTGTAACGAAAGATTTTGGGGGGGGAGGGGTTCATACCATGTGGGGCTGATCCAGGCCCTGTCACGTTCTTCTGTGCCCCCCCCCCCAGGTTGGGGACCACTCTTGTAGTGGGGCCTGGCTACGCTCCTGGTCCTGCAAACACACACGTTTACACAGGCGGCTGACTGCCGGGTTTGTGGCCCCGCATCATCACAAGGGGAGTGCTGCGACCCCCAGTGCCGCTCGACACAGAAACCTCCCGCGTGGCAGATACGCACCGCGAAGGGAATGTGCCTAGACCTGGGAAAAGCAGCACTCACAGACCAGGAACATAAAGATGGCCACACTGGGTCAGACCAATGGTCCATCTAGCTCAGTGTCCTGTCTTCCCACAGTGGCCAGTGCCAAGTATTTCAGAGGGAATGAACAGAACAGGCAATCATCACGTGATCAATCCCGTCACCCATTCCCAGCTTCTGGCAAACAGAGGCCAAGGACACTTCACAGCGTGGTTTTGTATATCTGCCCTTCCTGGCTAATAGCCATTGATGGACCTATCCTCCATGGACTTAGCTAGTTCTTTTTTGAACCCTGTTACAGTCTTGGCCTTCACAACGTTCTCTGGGAAAGAGTTCCACAGATTGACTCGGCATTGTGGGAAGAAATACTGCCTTTTGTTCGTTTTAAACCTGCAGCCTTTTCATTTCATTTGGTGACCGCTAGTTCTTGTGTTATGAGGAGGAGTAAATAACACTTCCTTATTTACTTTCTCACACCGGTCATGATTTTATAGACCTCTATCATATCTCCTCTCAGTCATCTCTTTTCCAAGCTGAAAAGTCCCTTCTTACTAACCTCTCCTCAAATGGAAGCTGTTCCATACCCCTAATCATTTTTGTTGCCCTTTTCTGTAGCTTTTCCAATTCTAATATATCTTTTTTGAGAGGGGGCAACCAGATCTGCATGCAGTATTCAAGATGAGGGCTTACCATGGATTTATATAGAGGCAATATTATATTTTCTGTTGTATCTATCCCTTTCCTAATGATTCCCAACATTCTGTTGGCTTTTTTGACTACCACTGCACATTGAGTGAATGTTTTCAGAGAACTATCCATAATGGGTCCAAATTCTCTTTCTTGATTGGTAACAGCTAATTTAAACTCCATCATTTTATATGTATAGTTGGGATTATGTTTTTCAATGTGCATTACTTTGCATTTATCAACATTGAATTTCATCAGCCATTTTGTTGCCCGGTCCCCCAGTTTTTTTAGATCCCTTTGTAACTTCACTGTGTGCCTTGGGCTTAACTATCTTGACTGGTTTTGTTTCATCTGCAAATTTTGCCACCTCACTGTTTACCCTTTTTCCAGATCATTTCTGAATGTGTTGAACAATACTAGTCCCAGTACAGAGCCCTGGGGGACACCACTATTTATCTTTCTTCATGCTGAAAACTGACCATTTATTTCTACCCTTTGTTTCCTCTCTTTTAACCAGTTACTGATCCAGGAGAGGACATTTCCTCTTATCCCATGACAGCTTACTTTGCTTAAAAGCCTTTGGTGAGGGATCTTGTCAAAGGCTTTCTGAAAATCTAAATACACTATATTCACTGGATCACACTTGTCCACATGCTTATTGACCCCTGTGACATTCCCCTCTGCAATCTGGACTGGTGTATACCTGAGTCACCCCAATCCCTCACTCCTGGGGTCCGTCCTCACTCCTGGATCAGCCCATGCATAGCCTCCTGCAAGCAAGCAGCCCCTTAATTTAGTGAGTGAGTGCTTTTGGCCAGCCATTCATGGGATTATGCAATAGAATGACCCCAGCAAACACCTCCAGTCCCAGATGCACCCCAGGAACTGCCATCTTACAGAGTTCAGTGTTGCCCACTGGACTCTGCAGGTTCATGTGTTCATCAATTTATCAAAGAAATAGATATGCACCAGCTCTGTCACTTTAATTGATGTCTCTACACACACACAAACCACATGCACTGCTTTGGATAAAATAAACAAATAGTTTATTAAGTACAGAAAGATTTTTAGTGATTATAAAACAGAAGAATATAAATCAGATTTGATCAGGATGAAATAAATGCAAATCACATTCTAAACTAAGCTTAACACTTTCAGTAACTTTACAGTCTTAGATAATGCTCATGTCAGACTGGCTGACTCTTTCAGTCAGGCCCTCCCCCTGTGGACAGTCCTTCAGTTGCTTGATGTTGTTTTGTAGATGGAAGCGGAAGAGAGAGAGCTTACCAAAATGTTTCTTCTTTTCAACATGTCCCTGTGCCCCCTTCTGGGGTCTCACCCCCCCCCCATGGTCAGGTGACCAACAGTATTCCTGCATGGTCTTCTCCATGTCTTGAGTCAATGAGCATCCCCTTATCAGATGTTTAGGTTAGTCCATTATCCCAGGAAGAGCTGGGTTGTTTTATGCATGTCTTAGTGAGTCATGAACTACCTCTCTGCTCTTAGTTTTTGCCTAGATCTACCTCAAGCCATGTGAGACACATATTTGGGAATATTACATAGCAGAGTTTCATAACCATACATATGACATTGCAAGAAACATACTACTATAACAATAATGTTCAGTATGTCATGAGCATTCAAAAAACACCTTACATGACATACTTTGCATTAAACAATACACATTTACACTACAAGGGTGAACATGAATGATACACAATCACACCATAAGGGTGTACATGGGGTGCAATGTGTCACAGGCCCCTCAAAGAATTTTAGTAGATTGGTGAGGCACGATTTCCCTTTACAAAAACCATGTTGACTCTTCCCCAACAAATCGTGTTCATCTATGTGTCTGATAATTCTGTTTTTTACTATAGTTTCAACCAATTTGCCTGGTACTGAAGTTAGGCCTGTAATTGCCATGATTGCTTCTGGAGCCTTTTTTAAAAATTGGTGTCACATTAGCTACCCTCCAGTCACCTGATAAAGGGAGAAAATAAAACGTAAGGCACTGGAGGCTCAGAGGACTGACAATAGGATATAGCGGTTTCAGGCACTGGTCTAAATCAGGTTTGTGAATTGAAGTCTCCGTTCTGATCTGTGGGAAGAGGGGAGTGAGGAGACTGGATCCCCTGTCCGTTCAGCACCCGTGGCAGTACTGCAGCAGGTTTGTTTAGTGTGGAAGTGGGGGTTGAACCCGCCCCCTCCTCATTTCTCTCACCTCTCCTCCTACCCTGTCGTCTCTGGTAGGCGGGGCGTGGGAGGGACTGTGGCCAGTGTAGCCTTACAAACTGCTCCCAGCACAATTTGCTGCTGGTGGCAGTTACTGACATCTAGGTGTTGAGCATCACGATGCTTAACTTTTAGGGACCTAGAAAATCAGTTGAACACCACTGCAATTTACAAAGCCTAAATTAGGCACCTAGGCTCCCTACACAATGAATGGCGAGAGATAGGCACCTTAGAATGGGATTCACAAAAGCCAGCACACTAGCCTAAGCTAGCCATTGGGAGATGCCGACATGAGGGGTGTGTCATAAATCCTGCCTCCACACAGAATTCAACACCTAAATCCAGGCTGCCTGGAGGTGCTTATCTCTGCTAATGATTCACAACCAGGAACACTCTCCTGGAGTCAGACAGCTTCAGTGCTTAAACTGTTTCTTGTGAGAATGAGTGAAGCTACAGGAGGAGTGGGTAGTGGTAGTGCCCACCTTATAACTTACAGGCCAATGGTTAGAGACTTAACCTGGGATGGGGGAGACCCCTGTTCAAATCCTTTCTCCTCCTCTGCCACAGCGGGGAATGAACCCTGGCCTCCCAAATCCCAGGTGAGTGCTCTAACTACTGCACTAAAAACTGTAAGATAGGCAGTAACACTGCCACCACTACCACCTCCTCCGGACAGATTTTGAATGGGACCTGATTCAGTAGGCAGCCCCTGAGCATGCCTGGCAGATTAGGCCCTGCATCAAGATAGGCATTTGCCCACCTATCTTCCCTCGACTGTTAATTGCTCTGGGACTTAGGCAGGAGATAGGCATCCAGATGCCTAGAGTGAAGCAGCAGTGTGCATGTTCAGACGCAGTAATTAGGCACCTAGGGGAACTTTTACTTTGAAAATTTAGGCGCTGGGTGAGTTTTGGCACCTATAGGGTTCATTGGGAGTTTTGTGAATTGCAGTAAAGCTTAAAACTCAATCTGTAGGTGCCTATGTACCTTTGTGAATCTAGCCCAGTCTCTATAATGTGGCCATAATATGTAGTGTGGGCTTCTCCAGCTTTTGATAAGGATATCAGTGTCCTCCTTTTTTTCCAAACACTTCTCAGTGTTGTAAGCCCATCCCTCACAGACAGACATGTGCACGCTTTTGCATTAATATCACATGGCTGTCTTAAGCAGATATATGACTAAACAAAATCCAGGCCGCTAACACCTTTTGAACTGCGTAAAAAACATATAGGTCTTTCCCCATTGTTTTTGTTTGGATTTCTTTTGTTCTCTCATGTAATTACCGAAGATGCTTTGAAAACACTGGATTTAAGAGTATAAAGAGGGAAGCAATCCCACTAGCAAGCGCGCTTCAAGACTGAGGGCTTGTTTACTCACAGATATTCCAGCAAAACTTTGCCGCTCAAGGCTGTGAAAAAAGCACACACACAAGCAACATACATTTTGCTGGCATAAGCACAACTGTAGCCACATTATGTCGGCAGGAGCACCCACCCACATAATAAAATCACCTAAACACACTCACACTTATGCCAGCAAAACTAATATCACTCGGGGAGGGAGGGTGGTTTTTTTCAGATCCCAGAACGACAAAGTTTTGCCGGCATAACCGCGAGTGTAAACAAGCCCTGAGAAATCATTCCAGACACAGAACTGTCATTTTGCCCAGCTTTCTTTTGGGACTATGGATCCAAGCTCTCAGAGAAGTTGTCAAGAATTGAAACCACTGCCTCTTGCCTGCATTGGTGAGGAAAATTGCTTTTGCAGCTGATATATTCTGCACTTTTGGTTCAGGCGCTCATTTTATAAGTGTAGTAATTAAAGCCTTTCTGTCATTGTCAAACAAGTATTGTGTCAATTCCTGAACCCATTAATATCAGATCCCAGTTGGTCAGGTAACATTAGTAACTGTTACACCCTATTTCTGGATGTTTCTAGGTCAAGTGGTTAGCCCCACACTTTGCACATGTGCTGAGATACATCAGAATGTTTTAGGTGAGCTGAAAATAATTTTTGTTGCAGTCTATCACACTGCGTCCTCACACCTTTGTGTATATTGCAAACCTGGATTCATTCCATCATCATATTTCCATCATAATGTGTAAGAGACAATGCTGTGATTGTAAATTACATTTTCCTGGGAGCACATAGCGAGTAAAAAATAAGGTTTACATCATGTTAGCAACCAGCTAGAAGCTGAGATTAGAGGAATCTTGTGGATCAGTTGGTTAATTCTAATGGAACAAGAGTGTCATGACTCTACATACATTGCTCATACAGGGGATCACTGTAGCATATCGTGAGGCCAACACCCTCTGGGAGCCCAGCAGGATCTATCATGATACTGTCAGGCTTTCATTCTCTTGATCATGAAAGATGTCCTGACCAGTGCAGGGCAGAAAGGAGCGAGATCACCTTGAATTTGTTGACTGAACTAAGCCAACCCCCTATGTTTGCAGCCAGACCAAAGGCAAAATGGAAAAACTCGGTCTGCAAAATTCTTGCTGGAGGTTAGTTACGAGATAAGAAATGGACTTTATCAAGGTTTGTGAAACTGACTCGTGTAAACAAAATATATTGGGAAAAGTGCTCTTACAGAATCATTAATGAGGAATGTAAATTATTTTATGCTAACTAATAGAAAATAGATGCATTCAGCTCACAAGCAAAATATATGAATCAAATCATGGAATTTGGCGGTTGTTGTAGCTATAAATGTGTTTTAAAAGGAAATGTTAGGTAACGAGAATAAAAAAGTGGCTAGTAATGGATGAGTATACTACATTAGATTTAGAATTCTTTACATTCATACTGAATCTATATGATAAGTAGGTGCTGTACCTTTGCATGACTTATGCTCTGTATACTGCAGGAGCAACTCCTCCAGCCTTTAGGTATTCTGCTATGCTTGGTTGCTATAGATCTTCCATCTTGCAAATATGTGTGGAGCCAGATAAAGTCTATAAGGTTTATAGTGCAAGCCAATATCATATACAATATCACATACGTTTTGTATACCTATTTATTTTATTCATGTTAAATTCTTCCAAAATGCTTTTACTTACATTAAGCTGTGTAACTGAGGGAAGATGTGAAATATTGTCATCTCAGTGTTAGTTGTAAAACCATTCCAAGAACAAGGACAATAGAAACAATGTTGCTGATGCTTAGCTATCATGCCTTCTGTACCAAGCTATAACTGGTGAAGGATGTCTACAAGGTTTTGCTGACTTCTGGAATCTGATCAAAAACAGGATAATTAACTAGTTACAAACTTGTCCTGTGTACCGCATGGGCTGTGCAAACCTAGCAAAAAGTCTTCAAAATATGTCAAAGGTATAGATAAGGACAATAAATAATGCAAAGAAATGGTGAAACCCTCATCGCTGTTATATATATAGGTAGAGTGCAGCTCGGACTGCGTCTGTTGGCCAGCCGCATAACTGTCTCCTAGATCAGTGGTAACATATTTTTCTTCCTTTCTCCATGCTGTTTTAATCTTTTACTAATACTCTTTGATTAATAAAGTTGATTAGGCTTATTTGACAACTCTTATTATTAAATTAAATCAAACCTATAATAAATAAAACCTATAAAGTTGATTAGGCCTACTTGACACTAAGCTAGGGGGAGTGGTAGATACCCTGGAAGGTAGGGATAGGATGCAGAGTGACCTAGACCAATTGGAGGATTGGGCCAAAAGAAATCTGATGAGACTCAACAAGGACAAGTGCAGAGTCCTGCACTTAGGACGGAAGAATCCCATGCACAGCTGCAGACTGGGGACCGACTGGCTTGGCAGTAGTTCTGCAGAAAAGGACCTGGGGGTTACAGTGGACAAGAAGCTGGATATGAGTCAGCAGTGTGCCCTGATTGCTGAGAAGGCTAACGGCATATTGGGCTGCATTAGTAGGAGCATTGCCAGCAGATTGAGGGAAGTGATTATTCCCCTCTGTTCAGCACTGGTGAGGCCACATTTGGAGTACTGTGTCTAGTTTTGGGCCCGCCCCTACAGAAAGGAGGTGGACAAATTGGAGAGTCCGGCAGAGGGCAACAAAAATGATTAGGGGCTGGAGCACAAGACTTATGAGGAGTAGCTGAGGGAACTAGGTTTGTTTAGTCTGCAAAAGAGAAGAATGAGGGGGGATTTGATAGCAGCCTTTAACTACCTGAAAGGGGGTTCCAGGGAGGATGGAGCTAGGCTGTTCTCAATGGTAGTAGGTGACAGAACAAGGAGCAATGGTCTCAAGTTGTAGTGGGGGAGGTCTAAGTTGGACATTAGGAAAAACTTTTTCGTAGGAGGGTGGTTAAGCACTGGAATGGGTTACCTAGGGAGGTGGTGGAATCTTCATCTTTAGAGGTTTTTAAGCTGTGGCTTGACAAAGCCCTGGCTGGGATGACTTAGCTGAGGTTAGTCCTGCTCTGAGCAGGGGGTTGGACTAGATGACCTCCTGAGGTCCCTTCCAACTCTAATATTCTGTGATTCTATGACAACTCTTGTTATTAAATTAAATCAAACCTATAACAAATTTTAAACTTAAATCATGTATTGAAATGTTGTCAAACCAAAACTGATACCTCTGAAATGTTTTAAAGGCTTTTCTGTTCCAGGCAACACTCAGGAAAGTTAAGATAAGTGAGCACTGCTTTCCCCCTTCTCTTTGGATGTAAAACAATCAAATGTGGGTTACACCTGGACTGTACAAAATGTTTATTTCCTTTCCTTTTCAGCCCCCTGCACATTGTTCGCTAAAAGTAACATATGAAAATAACGTAAAGGCCTGGAGCTGTATCTCCAGCCGATGGCCTGACAAAGGCAGTCCGTCCCGTGCAGGCGATCGGAGCGCAGCGAGCTAAGCCCGTGAACTATGCGGCATTATGCAGCTGGAGACGCCGGTGCGGGAGTCTCTGACACAACACACACACACACACACGCAGCGCACCGCTGGAACCGCAACGTGTGTTAGCGTGTCTGCACACGTCCAATACGCCCCCAGAGCGCCGCTCTGCTCCCCGCGCACGGTGGCCGCTCAGCTAGGGACAGGGAGGCGCAGCGGGTGGCGGTGTCGTTACCAGCCCCGCCTGGGGAAGCGAGGGGGGCTGCGATGCACCCTCCCGGGGCTGGGGCGCCAGAGCCCCTCCATCACCCGCCCCCCGTTCTGCAGCCAGAGCCCAGGGCTCACCCCACGCGTGGCAGCCGCCGCCGCCGGTAGCCCGGCTCCTGCCCCCTGCACCTGATTGGGCCCCCTGCCTCCGGCTGCCGGTGCACGCAGCTTACCCCAGCACAGACCTGGCCGCCCGGCCCCATCCGCGCCGCTCAGCCCCGCCCCGGCCGGGATGCAGGCACCGGGTCCGGCAGCTCCAACGCGGGGATGGGATGGGATGGGATGCTACCGCGCATGCTCGCTGTCCGCATACCGTCGCGTACGCGTTGTGCCGGGACGCTGCGCGGATTGGCCCTCGCTGCCAGCCGTTGCTTTGCTCAATGCCAGTTACTGGGGGTCGCGCGGCCTGACTGACCTCGAGGGGCCTCAGCCCGACAGACTCGGCGGAGGTTGTGCGGGGCCTGCCCCCGGGCCAGCACCGTGATGTGGGCCGCCGCCGGTGAGTGAGTGAGGGAGGGAGGGACCGCCCCGGGTACGGCACCGGCTGGCTTCACTCTTACTGCGCCAGCGCCAGGCCGCGAGTGAGGGGAGCAGAGCGAGGGGGAGGGGGCCCGGCCCGCGGCGGCAGCAGCAGCGGGCGCGAGGCAGGTGACCGTTGGGAGCGATGACGCAGGGGTTCGATGGGGCGCGAGGCAGGTGACCGTTGGGAGCGATGACGCAGGGGTTCGATGGGGCGCGAGGCAGGTGACCGTTGGGAGCGATGACGCAGGGGTTCGATGGGGCCCGGGGTGACCGTTGGGAGCGATGACTTAAGGGTTCGATGGGGCCCGAGGGAGGGTCGAGAGGCCCGCCGAGCGCCTCTCCTCCGCCTGGCGCTGCCTGCAGGGAGGGTGAGGCCGGCTGAACCGCCTCACTCAAGCGTGTAGATTTTTCACAGCCCTGAGCGAGGTGCGCCCTGCCGCCCTCATCTGCGAGGTAGACCTGCCCGCAGCGTGCGGTGTGATCCCGGATAGCGACAACGCACTGCCGCCCTCACCACAGGATTTGCACATGGCCTCTGTCCGTCAGTCAGTCAGTGCGCTCTAACACGCACTGCTTCTTGAAGCCCAGCCGTGTGACAGAAATTGCACCTCTAATCTCCAGTGTGACACCACTGGTAGATTGCCAGCGAGACGTGAGGGACACACGAGCGCTGAATGCAGCTTCACACAGTTTTGTGCACCGGCCGTTGGAGGCGCATGCTGAGAATGCGGGGTATTGGTTCTTGGCAGCAATCCAGAACTGCGGCAGAGAAAGTTGTGCAGATGCTCCTCATAAGAAACATTTCAGGGAGCGGTTCAGGTTCAGTTGCTGGCAAATCCCTGGCATCAGACTTGAACGGGAAAGGGTTTTGCACCCAATCATGCTCTGCCACATCTAAGTCGGGGAAATGGATGCAAACTTTTCCTCTATCTGGCTGAGATGCTTAGCCATCACCTGTGGAAGGGAGGTTGAATAATTTCATTATCAGGCAGGAACTTGCATAGTTGTGTGAAGGATTCACAGTTTGTCTTCAATAGATTATGCTTCCAGAAAATAATTTTTTCATGAATCCTGTGATTTGATCATTCAGCTGATGGATGTGGTGTTCTTTCCTTGCAGACAGGTATTCAATTCATTGTTTCCCAAATATGTCTGTGACATAGGCAGGAAGGCACATCTTCCTTTGGTCGCAGAGAAAATGAATGAATTCACACTTTGCTGTCCATTGCATAGGCACACAGCTTGTGTCTCAGTTCAAAAAACCATTCCAGTACTTTTTCCTCGTGAGAATCAAGCTTAAGTATGGAATTACAACACGTCATGATTGGACCCCCTGTCTTCACACAATTTTGCAAACAGATGCATGTGAAGAAGCTGAGTCATCATCAAGTTCACAATTGACAAGATCTGCTACAAAACTTCACTTAGTTCTGGACTCAGAGCTTTAGATGCCAGTTGTTCTCTGTGAATCATGCAGTGAGTCCACACAGCAGACAGAGCAGCTTTCTTTTCTAAGGCACATGGACCTGCTTTGTGTCCTACCATAATTGGAGCTCCATCTGTGCAAAAGCCCACCATGCAAGCACACGGGATATCTTTGTCTTGCATGTAGCACATCGAACATTCCTTACATCATCCATGTCCAGGAAGAGGGAGACAGAACAGAATGTCTTGGAGAACTGCACCCTCTCCTGTATATTTCACAAAAGCCAAAGAATGTGCATCACGATTCTCATTGCTCATATCATCCTGAAGAGCGAAAGCATCCGTGTTTTTCACGTGCTCCACAGAGTGTTTTCCTGATCTGCTGTTATTGCTCAATTCTTTGCTTCACTGTGTTGTTGGAGAGTGGTATGACTTTGAGTTTTTGCCTGTTTCCCCACACATTTCTCTTCACCATCTTGATTGCAGCTGGCAAAATCAAAGTCTCTTGGCCTGTGGGATGCAGTGGTACACCTCAAATGATGCCTTTTGAGCTTGGTGAGAGATAGGCGTAGCTCTCTTGATTTACACTTGTTGACATCAAACTTCTTTCCAGCACTGGGAAAAAATGACCTTGGTTTTTATATATGTTCGTTGTGAAGGGTTTCTAAGTGTTATCATTTAAGTTTATTAAGCTTCATGCTTTCTCTAGATAACACCGAGTGATATAAGAGGCATTTTGGCCTTTCTTTGTTCTTGACAAAAATACTGGTGAAGCCAAACTCAAAGCCTCGTCATATTTGCAAGCACATTTCTTGCTCTCCTGTTTTTTGTATGTAACTGCATCACTAAGGTAAGTGCTTGAGGTTGAAGCAGATACTTTATCTAAAAATGATTCCATTGAACCTCTTATCACAAACGAGGATTCACTGTTAAGCAAATGAGGCCAGGATTTAGCAAAGTCCTGTGTGGTAATGCTAGGGCAGCACAGAGACCATGACGTACAATGATTCTTTATCGAATGCCAACAGGTTACTTAGGATGGCATAAAAGAAGATATGGCCCCTGCACTGATCTTGTAAACCACTGCAGAGTCCCATCTCAGAAAAGGCTAGCACAGGCTCTTACCAGCTCAAGCAAAGAGGATGCTCTATTGATAAGGCTGTTGCCCACAGATAAGGAACTTCTGGATTCAAGTCTCTCAGCTGGATGTGTGTGCACCCAGATGGTACAAATGGCAAAATTGCATCCGCACAGCCACATCCACACAGCCAATGTGTCCAGATCTGCTCTGGAAATACCACATGAGGAGGCCACCATTTTGATCTGTAAAATCTCTCATGCCCCATACATGTGATGTCATGCTGTCTAGTGGGTGCATTTTGATCTACAAAATGGCAGCCTCCTGGCATGGTCTTTCCAAAGCAGGTCTGGATGCATTCAGGGAGCAAATAGTGTCTCATGGGCTGAATCTGTCCCATTGGACCTGCAACTCCATTTGCTGAGATCGTGACCCCATTCAGGGTCATGGCCATATTTGGTCAGACCAGTTGTCTGTCTAGTCCAGTTTCCTGTCTAACGCCAGTGGCCGGTGCCATATAGGGCAATTTATTAAGTGATCCTTCCCCTGTTGTCCAGTCCCAGCTACTTGCAGTCAGAGGTTTAGGGACAACCCAGAGCATGGGGTTGCATCCCTCACATCTGGGCTAATAGGCATTGGTGGACCTGACCTCCATGAATTTGATCTGAGTTCTTCCTGAATGCAGTCAGGTTTTGTGTAAGTCAGAGTGTGTGTTCTATCACAATTCACTTGATGGCTGTTCAGTGGTTTAAGTGAGATTATAATTTATGTATTCTTTACAACATTTCACATTTTTTTCCAAAAAGCACGGCATGAACATTAACGAAAAATGGAACTGGTGGACTGGACCCAGTAGTTGGACACATTCACAATATAAAAACATGAAAAGTGATGTTAATTGGACTCCCTTGTTTGTGATATAAACTTCTCCAGAGTAAGAGTATCTACAGGAGAAGTTTTACCAGCACAACTATCCTGGGAAAATTCGCTATGGAGACACATTCTAAGTAACTTTCATTTTCCCTTATTGTCTGGCCCATCCAGCTACTATTGCTCCTTTCACTTCAGTGCCTCCATTTATCTATCTAATATTGGCACACTATTACTGTAGTAACTATGCACGTCACAAACATTAGTGGATATAGTCTCACAACACCATTCTGATGTGATACTATACTCATTTTACAGATGGGGGAATTGGATACAGAGATCACCCTGTCAGTCAGTGGTAGAGTGAAGAAGTGAACCTCCATTTCTTTAGGCTCAGTCCAATGCCTTAAGTGCAAGACTATTCTTCCTTTCCATTGTTTGAAGCTTTTACCTATAGGACCCTCACTGAAGTTTCCTAACAGTACACAAGATCAAAAGCTAGAGAGTTAATGTTACTGCAACTTTCTTTTCTGCTTTATTCAAAAGCAATATTGCCAAACCCAAGTATTCAATAATTATAAATTAAGTCTTAGAAATCATGATTTACTTAAAATCATGAGATTAAAAATACATTTTGGGTTCTTATTTGCTTTGTAGTTTTTGAACCTTTAGGGTATATTCGGGTCATAATTTTCACACACTCTGTAACTGAGGGCAAAAAAATTACTTCTTTTAAATGTGAAAGCTAAGATTTCATGTAGTTACTTGACTCCACGTGTTGGGGTTTTAAGAAAAACCCCCAATATTGTGAGATTTGGCAGCACTGCATAAAGAGGGAATGAAGAACAGCATGGCATGTCCTGTCTCCTAGAGTACAGCAGTGTAAGCTAAAATTTCAGGCATGGCCTGAAAGGACTTAAAGGACTTGCAAAGAAGAAATGGTTTTGTGTCTTTTTTGCTTCTTTATGAAGGCTTGAAAAGTATTTTATTTTTTAAGTTTGGAAGGGGTGGGTTTACTGCTTGTTTTTACATTAGTCGTTCAGGTTCTGTCATGGCTGGAAGGAGTTATGTCTAACGCACTAGTGGAAAGGTGACATCACAAAAGCTAAGAGAATGAAAGTAAAGCTGCCTTTTTTTTTCCGTCACACTTCAAATTTGGGGGGAAGGGGTTGTTCCCCCTCTTTACAATTGTTTAACTTTAGTGACTAACATTTTGGGTCAACAAAGCCTTTCTGCACCATTACCCTTTCACGTAAGGAGTCACAGTTCACAGTAAACATTCCTGAGTCCTCCCAGAGGTCTTACAGCAAAACCAGAGAAGTTTAGACTTGACATTCCATGTAATTCTAAAGTTTAAAATAAAAAATTGGAAAAACCCCTACTTGTTAAACCAGCATAAGGAGTAAAAAGGGCACAATCCTAACTTTTTTTTAAAGGTGTCTTGTAAAGGATTTTTAGCTTCTGCATTTTTCCTTATTATAATTTTTCTGACTTTATAGATTCTAAGGCTGGAAGGAACTCTTTTGATCATCTGCTCTGCCCTGTATAGTATAGGCCATAGAACTTCCTATTACACAATAAGGCAGCTGTCTCAATACTGTAAACTTCTGCTTTGCTATTGCTCCCTCTGCCTCAAGCTTCTGACTTAGCTTTGGAGTACGACAAGCCTGTTGCTCTTTCTTTAAGCAGCATTGCCTGGATTGAATGTGAGGCACCTGAAAGCATGAACTAAATGCAATCATGTTATACAGGATCAGTGTTTGGAAAGTTGCTTCCATTCTGCAGTCAGGGCCCAAGTATAATTTTTTCAGGCCCAGTACAAACTTCTCCCACACATACCACAATCCCTCATCCCATACATACAATCTCATGAGCCATGAAAAGTTTTTTCCTCATGGTAATGGCGGTTGCAGCCTGGGCCCGGGCCTTCCAGGGCCTCTGGGCCCCAGTAAAGTGTACCCTCCCCCCCTCCCTTGCCATGAGGGGTCCTGGGCTGCAGTTTTGTGTAAGGTTGTGGTCAAGTGCCCCTCCTGCCTCCCACCCGGCGCCCCCCCAAAAATCTGAGTGTAGTGGATTACCAGGTCCATTGTATTTAAAGTTCAGACATTTTTTTCTGTTTAAAGCTCAACCCTTAAGTACTCTAAAAATCTCCATGGTTACTCACATTTGCTTTGAAATTTTTTTAGTCACCTTTGGATTCTGTTCAGCCCATTACAGCCCCTTTCCTCTTGTTTTCTAGGCAGAGCTACTAAGATGTTGGAAAGGAATGTTCCCTCAATTCTGAGACCAACTAAAGGAATGGATTTGAAGATCAAGAGAGGCTTTTGCAGTAAATCTCAGGAGGGGAGCAAACAAAAGCCTGAAGTAGAGGGTAAGCTTTTTTCTCTGAGATTCAAAGGTATTAGTGTTACTATTAGTGTAGCTACCAGATTGAGGAACAGATATAAAGAATTATTAAACAATCATGAAATCAAGAACATAGGTCAAACGTCTTGCATTCATAAAGCAACATTTATTCTAAAGGATCCTCTTCACAATATGGTTTATGTGTTTACTAAGTGTACAAACTATACCTAGGGATCACTTTATCTCTCTGAAATGCAGTTATCTCTGGGAAGGAATGTGGTAGTTCAAAATCTCACAGCAATGCCAGCCAACAAGTTGGAACAGAAAGTGAAAAATGTCTTGCACAAAGAAAACTTCAGCAGATATTTAGGTAGCCAGAATGTCCTGAGTAGAAATTTGGTCAAGACACAAGGCCCTGCTCTTGTGAAAAGGATTTTGGTTTTCTCTCTCACTCAAAAGATAGAACATTAAATTTAGATGTCAAATTCAAGACTGTATTCCTAATCAAAGGAAAGACTTTTCTTTCTAGGGACAATAGTGAAGCCTTTTATTCCTAGTAGGCGAAGAAGAGTTCTTGTTTGATTGTTTATGCATTCAGAATCTCCCAGTTGCATTCTATAACTAACTGCTTCCTTCCCACAATAAGTCCATTTCTGTTTGTGAGTGTTGTGATAGTGTTGAAAGTTCCTGAGCAGAGCCCCTTCCCAGATGCAGGCAGTGATTCACTAGAAATATGCTGCCTCTACACTGCAGGATCATTCTGAATTTGCCACTGACTTGAATCCCATCTTTAAGGATGAACTCTTTTCCTTTCAAGTCAGTGTCAGGTCTGGTGACAGATTTTATTTTTAAGATTAGAATGGGCAGCTGTGATAATTTATACTGACCCTCTGTATAACAGGCCAATTCTTGCTCTGACTGTCAAAGCCAATAGGTAAAAGGGATTCCTCAAAATAAGGCATTTTATCGACATTTGTGTTGAAAACAAAAGCAGAAGTTGTCTCCTTTTGCTTGCATATGGATGGAGAGGATGAGTTTGGAAGAGGGAGTCATTGAGGGTCTGATCTTGTGCCCAAAGAAGTCAATGACACAACTTTTGTTAACTTCACTGGCTCAGCATGCAGTCCAGAGACCTACATTCTTAGGAAGAGCTCTTTATATCCTCAGGTAATGTAAAGGCTTATGCTCCATGGGAAACTAGACTTAGATTCTGTGATGCTCTGGTGTGGCAGACGGGAAATTCTGTAGCAGTTTCATTTAACATTTTTTAAACGAGGGTTTTAATTACTGATTAAATACAAAAATACAGCAGCTGATACTGATATTAAATTCAGTGAGAGAGTTTCAGGATGGATCGATTTAGATCTAAGCAATTTAAATCACTGAGCGGAAATAATCAATTCATGTTTTGCATTAACACTTTTTAGTTATTTCCCCAGTGAAAGGTTGATTCTCATTGGTTGGTAACCATTAAAACACATTGATTTGCGACCAGATATACTCTTGCACTAAATTTGATGCTGCTTTTTGTTAGTCAGGAGGATACACTAAATCTATTCACATTTACTTAAGCAATTAGCTTAATTAAGTCTGTTTAGTCAATTCTTAATTTTTACTTTTTTGTGTTGTATTTTTTATTTGTTAGGTAGTCGTTAATTTTTACTTGTGGCTTGTGTGTCAAGCTGTATTTGGATAGAAATTAAAATTCAGTTAAAAATGAACAAAAACTGCATTTTACCTTTCATTTAATAACTAGAAAAGCCTCAACCTTTTTTTCTTAGGTGTATCTAGCACATTGATCAAGGCATGGATTTTTTTTGTTTTGTTTTACTTAATTTTATCTAAACTATTTAACAGATTTACTAAACATTTATCTACCTATCTATACTTAGCAATTTGAACTAATTTGTTTCTGGTCACCATGTCCTTCGAGATTTTAGAACTACAATAAAACCTCAGAGTTACGAACACCAGAGTTACGAACTGACTGGTCAACCACACACCTCATTTGGAATTGGAAGTACACAATCAGGCAGCAGCAGAAACTAAAAAAGCAAATACAATACAGTACTGTGTTAAACGTAAACTACTAAATAAAGGGAAAGTTTAAAAAAAAGATTTGACAAGGTAAGGAAACTGATTCTGTGCTTGTTTCATTTAAAATAGATGGTTAAAAGCAACATTTTTCTTCTGCATAGTAAAGTTTCAAAGCTGTATTAAGTCAATGTTCAGTTGTAAACTTTTGAAAGAATGACCATAACATTTTGTTTAGAGTTGCAAGCATTTCAGAGTTACGAACCCTCTCCATTCCTGGGGTGTTTGTAACCCTGAGGCTTTACTGTAGTAGTTTATCCTCACACTTAGTTTTTATTCATAGATTGGAAGAGGAAAAACAAGCTTTCCTGCTTTTTCATCTCTCAGCTTGTTTCTTACCTTTCAATGAACTAATCATTGAACTAAACTAGATGAAAGAAATGAAGAAAATATTCTCTTCTCCTGCAGAAGAGGTTTTTGCTGTCAAAAGCTCGTTTAGCACTTCAACAAACTCATTCCAGGTGCTTAGGCTTTGATTCCCACCAGTTAAATGAGCTGACTTTGAAGTTTTGGCAGCAAACATACTGTTTAATATTTTTGATAGCTACTTTAAATTATTATAATCTATTAATATAATTTAAATCTGAAATCTGAAATTGACAATATATGTCAATTTCAGATAGGATTTTTTAAAATTTAAATTAAATAAGTCTTATTTAGAAAAAAGGAAACCTATTTAGATAATCAGATTAAAACATTTTTTTTAATCCATGGGTACAAACTGTAGGATGTTTTTATCCTCTAATATTCTTGTTACTATGATTAGTAGTGAAATTGTTTAGTGATAAAATAGTTTATATTTAGGTTTCATAGTTAGCAACTCCATTGAGATAAACATGGGCAACTCACACGTCTGAGGTAAAGTTTTTGTGTCTGCTTGCAGATAGAGGATGACAAAATGCATTAGTTATTCATGGTTCATGTTTCCAAGGTTGTCTTTACAAATATGCAGGCTAGAAACGTAAGACCTGATTCTCTAAATTTTCACATTCTTTGTAGTAATTTATAGCTGTGCAAAGTAGATGTAAAATACTACCAGGTTAGAATGGTAGTGTATGACACTTAGCTTAGTGCAGTATTTCTCAAACTCTTGAAAGCTGAGCCTACCTTCAGGAAAATGAAACCAATCTCATCCTCTTCACTCCCACCATAGGTTGCTAAAATTGAAAACATTGGTAGGCTGTTAACAGTATACTTCTCCTTATATGTTTTGAAAAACCATGAAATAGTTAACCAAATGTTGTCATCTAAAGTGTCATAATTAACACATGAGCCCCTGTTGAAATGAATCACATCTGAGGTTCTCTACAAACTCAGGCAGATGTTTCTGCAGTGGTTACATTTGAATCACATTTTAAAAGGTTTTCTTCTCAACCGTAGCAATTTGAGACTTACTTTTATTTAAATGAAAGTTGAATCTCTGGAGCCCCACTGCCCTAGCTCGTCCTTCATACCGTGCAGCATGGGAAATACTACCCTATTTTAACAAAGCTAATACACACTTTGTACATGTGTAAATTATGATAAAAGGTGCAAAACAGTGGAGAACCAGACCCACAATTAAAAAAAAAAAAAAAACAATCCAAAAAACTTTGATTCTGGAGAATGATTCTGTGAAAGGTGAGAGTTGAGGCACATTCTCTGAAATTCTGAAGGCACAGTACATGGGGCCCAGGGTAAAGTTCTGTCACTTACAGTTCAATGTGCCTTTACAGCTTCTCTAGGATTGTTCATGTGACTTCTGCTCCCTCTTTAGTTACAGCAGAGCTTGTACCTGCAGATTTGTGTTGCTTACACTGACAGTTTCATTAAGCTATGACAATACACAGAATAATATCTTCTTTTCCACATTTGCTATAGGGCACACCCCCTTCACAATGACAAGACACAAGCCCTCAGACTGGGAAAAGAAGGTCCTGCTGTGGTCAGGTCGTTTCAAAAAAGCAGATGATATACCAGAGATTGTCTCGTAAGTGCCAGTCCTGAAGTTATAAGTACGCTAGTGTATTCCTGCCAAGGAATGAGTTACTGAACGAAAGTATACAGAACTGAGTATTGGTTCTGCAGGGGTGTGATGTCAGGAACATGATATGACTGAAATCTAACACTGCTGTGATCTCTGTATCCTGATGTAGGATGGCATGGATTTGCCTAGATTAGCCCCTCATGATTGTCCCAAAAGGAAGATGAGAAAGTAGCAGTCATTTCAATAAAGGAGACCCTGAGCCAACTAGTTTTCGTCCTAAATTTTTTAAAAAGCTTTTGCAAACCCTAATATGAATACAAATGTTTTCCTGATTTTTTTTAAATGTCCATGAACAGTGTTTTATGTTTGTTTCATGAAAAGTACATCATTCAGGAATTATTGAAACAAAGCACCTAATATAAATCAGATGACTATAAATATCATTATTATTATTATTATTAACAACTATAGTCCTGGAGAGAGAGAACTCAGTCTCCCTTGGGATTTAAACTAAGCAAATAGTATGAAAATAAAACTTTGTCAAAATTTCTCTGCAACAAGTATAGCCTCAGTATGAACACCCTATTAATGTGTGAGAACCAAAAAGTAAACTGACCATTTTAGACTGTCAGGCAGGGTGAAGTCTAAATCAGACTTAAAAGAAACCTTTGAAAAATTACACTTGGTGTTAATATAGATAAGGATTTTTATTTTTAAATGAGCTATGTTGACAATGTCTGTTTTAAAATTCTTTTGTTAAAGTGAACCCAGTGTGAATTCAATTTTGCACTATTTTGGGACGATAAGCACTTCTGGGGATTTCCCTAAAACATGTTCCATCCTGTGCAAATACATGGTGCAGAGACAGAATATCCTCTATAATGCTTATCTTTTTAAGTTACAAATAAGCACTGTCTCTAAGACAGGGGTTCTCAACTAGGGGTACATGCAGAGTGACTTGTTCATACTGCTCTATATACTATACACTGAAATGCAAGTACAATATTAATATTGATTGATTTTACAATTATATGGTAAAAATGAGAAAGCAAGCAATTTTTCAGTACTAGTGTGCTGTGATACTTTTGTATTTTTATGTCTTATTTTTGAAAGCACGTAGTTTTTAAGTGAGGTGAAACTTGGGGTGTACGCTAGACCACTCAGACTCCTGAAAGGGGTACAGTAGTCTGGAAAAGTTGAGAACCACTGATCTAAATGGTAAATGGCTTTATTGGTCCTCATATATGTATTAGTAGCAGAACAGAGTGGTACAGAAATGCTTATGTGATTGGAGGCCTTGACCACTCTTCCCTGTTTTAAGCCAGCTGAAGAACTGTTAGAGACTCATGCCCAGGAATATGCAGCAGAATAGTGGAATGTTTTTTGCTTATGCTGGGCCAGTTTAATCTTCTATTGTTACCTGATGAGAGTGACTAAAGTCATAGTGGGGCTTCTGCTCTGCCATGGCATAAATGATTGGTCTCTGAACTCTCTAATCCTAAGAATTTCACATATAATCATATTACAGATGAAACGTTACCTGTTGTATACCATCACTCTAGAACGAAGGCAGAATCAAGGCTACCTATGTAAGATAGACTATGCTACATTTAAACCAATCCATCTGAAATTCCACCGACATGATACATTATATCAAGATAGAATTTTTGTGGAAAAATTGAGGCAAATTGGAGAAAACAGTTGATGCTCAAAAAATGTGATGACTTCATTTTTTTAATTTTGTAGTGTTGTTTTGGGGGAACGCTGTAATGAAAAATAGCTTGGCCCAGAAGTTTCCGATTTGGATTACTGTGTCATTCTATAGTGGAATGGCACCATTGACAAATTCTGGACATTGGGATAATGGAATTATTATTTTGACACCTTCCTTTAGACAAATCTTTTAGTTCTTCTACTTTGCCTTCCATGGAGGGCAATTGGAAGAACAAGATGACTGAAACTGGCCTTATAGGGGACTCGTTCTTAAGAGCTAACAGTAGGACAGGCTGCAACTGTCCAGAAGCAAGTGATGTAGCTGCAGATGTTGTGTGGGAAATACTTCAAAGTTCAAATATCAATGGGTCAGTGGCCCCAGGTTGGCCTTAACATTAAAGAACCAAAATTAAAAAACCGAAATTTAGTATTTCTGTTACAGTGGACCCCTACAAAAGTGGTATACAGATGCTAAATGGGCCTCCATGGTATAAATTTTTTTGGCATATTTTCTATAGACTGAGATCTATAGAATTTAATAGACAATAACTTTTTAAACTAACCTAGAGTTCAGAAAATTATATCCCTCCAATAGAATTCTAATACTCTAGAAGAGTTTTTTGTACTAACATTTGCAAGAGTTTTGAAGGAGTCTCTCCAGGGTAAAACTTGCATGGCATAAACAATCCTCCATCTTCATTTCAACCCTCTTAAGAACTGTTCCAGAAGACAGTAGAAAGCTAAATTTTAGAGTTCTACCAAGATCTGCTCAAATTTTCCTAGGGGCATAAACTGCTGGAACATATTAGAGAGAGCTGATATGAAATTAGTGTTTTAAAAATGTCTCTAATAGCGGCTAGATTTCCAAACCCAGTGCTGAAGGAGGCTATCTTGCTGAAAAGTTTCATTTATGGTGCACAGTGTTGAAGCCCAATAGAAAAAATATATAAACCTGTTTTGATGCATCCCTCCCAAAAAGCTCAACTCTTTCAGTTTAATCTTGCTTTTTACCCTGCAAACTTTCAGGATGTGCTCAAACTAGAAAAAAAGGTGGTCCTACCATGTGTTAACATGATAAAATCCTAATGTGGACAAGGCAGTTTGTAGTTTTTCATGTATTAGCAGGTTAAGGTAAGCACTGGGGGAAGCCAATGGTAAGAAAACACTATCGTAAGAACACATTTCCCACCCCCAACCTTACGGAAAGACAGAAGTTGACTATTAGGCAGAGCAAAAGGGATACCCTATTCCAATGATATGAAAACACAGCATTGTCTAGTGATTAGAGCAATGGACTGAGTGTCAGGAGATCTGTGTTCTGTTCTCAACAGTGCTAAGGGCTAGTGCTTTGGGGATCCTGGTGAAAGGCCTTGTACAAATGCTATTTTCTTGACAGTAGATTGTATGGATTCTTGTTCATCAGCATGACAGGAGATTAGAAGTCTCTGATAATGATTTTGGCCTCCCTTTTTGCTTCATGAGGCATGAGTTGCTCGATAGTGCAAGAAATAAATTGCGTGTGAAGATCAGCTATGTGATGATTGCCTTGACGATACTGGGATGCATCGTGATGGTCATTAAAGGAAAGCGGGTGAGTACAGTACTGAATAGTTGACGAGCTGGACCTTATCGCACAATCCTCAGATTTGTCTTAATATCAGTAATGAAGTAACAACAAATACTAATTAAAGCAATAAACAAAAATTAAAATAAAGACTGCCACTCCCCCCAAACTCACCCAACACCAAAATGCACCCTTTCAGGAGAGAGAGAGCTACATTTCTTATAAATACAGCAGTTGTGCCTCCGTGGGAATGTGCACACTTTTACTTTATCCCTTTCCTATGTGTGTATTTCACTGAGGTAGTGCTCCAGGAAGTGCATATATAGGTGGTGAGAAGCTGCATAACTTCCACTGTTTCCAACTTCATTGGGATTTGAGGATGCCCGTCACTTCCTGGTACTGGGTCCATAATAAGAGGCACTGCAGTGTATTCTCAGGCACGTCTTAAGAAATCATCCTGAGAGGAATTTTGGGACCAGGACCCTCCCAATAGATAACTGGGGCAAAAGAGGGTGGTGGTGTTTCCCTTCCCAATCATTTAGATGCTGCAGTGAATAGGCTAGTTCTTTATAATACACCTAAGATGTCATCTCTTTAAATTCCTCTGGCTTTGGAGGCTCCATTGTATTTTCAGAGGAAACATCGGCAATCTGTGACACTTGATTTAATCCTATATTCAGATAATACTATTTGGGGAAGATGTGGAGCCTGGTCTTAGAGCAGGAAGGCCCATGTTCTTCTTCGAGTGCTTGCTCATATTGATTCCAGTTAGGTTTGCGTGTGCCTCGTGCACAGTTGCTGGAAGGTTTTTCTCCCAGTGGTACCCCTAGAGTTGGCTTTGGAGCCCCCTGGAGTTGCACTCTCAGGGCGTCCTATAAAGGGCTCAGTCGACCCTCCACTCACTCAGTTCCTTCTTACTGCCTGTGGTGGTTGGCTGGAATCCATGCCCTTTTGCTTCGCAAGGGTCCTTTTCTCCCAGTTTTATCCTCTTTGGCTTTTGCCTGTAAATAGTTAGAATAACGTTAATAGTTAGCCATTAAGGGATTAGTTTAGATAAAATAGTTGTATTAGGCAGATCCCCTTATGGGATCAGTCTTTTCCCTCTGGGGCCGGGGCATGCCTCAGTCCCCTGGATTCAAGTCGTGCGAGGCGTGCAAAAAGCCCATGCCAAAGAGCGACCTGCACACTGTGTCAAGAGTTTGGGTGATGCACCCCTGGGGGACCGCTGCAAAATCTTTGTTTGAGGGCGAAAGTCTCTGCAGGAGGACAGGAGCCAGAGGTTAAAGTTTCTCCTCATGGAGGCGGCTTTTTGTCCATCACTGAGCCTGTCAGACCTGGGACTCAGCACATCCACCTCAACCAAAAGCACACCAGCTTCAGTTCGAGACTCAGTGCCAAGGAAGGACTCTGACTCATGAGATCCTCAGCAGTGTAAGGGGTCTTCAGCACCAAAGATCTCTGCGGCCACACAGCACTGTTCTCATTCCCAAGTCCCCAGAAAGAAGCAGAAGAGGACAAATGGGTCGCTTGCCCACGCCTAGAACTTCAGAGCGTAAGAGTGTTTGTGGAGTGTGATCCAGGCTGGGCCACTCAGGCATCGCTCCCATGGCCGCGACACCATCAATTCCGGCCCCAGAGAGGGGGTGCATTGAGTCCAGCGCCGACGAGCCCCCTACCTATGGAGCTGGAGGAGGAGGACTTACAACTAACCTCCACCCCAGAGATATTTGAAGTGGCCAGGGAGCTCATGGAGAGCACAGTGCTGCAGTCTCTACAGACCCATGACAGACTTCCAGAAGCAGATGCCCTGGTACCAGCAAAGCAGGGACAGTACCATCAAAAGGAAAGCCGTCATTGATGCCTCGTTAGCCATCGTCTCAGCTCCAATCATCGGCATCACACCCCATGGTCCCCCAGGAGTGAGCGTTCAGGATCCAACTCAGGGGCAGAATCCTACGCTTCGCACAGGAGGTGGCCCTGGGACAGAAAAAGGTACTGGAGCCAGGAAACGGGTACCCCTACTCCATGCCGTGGCTCCCGCAATGGCAGGCCCCAACTCAGTGGCTCTTCTGGACCCCATGGGCTTTTCACTCTGGATGGTCCCTATCTGACATTGGGTGAGCAGGTACCACCAGGTCAGAGACTTCTTATCCAGATGTTGACACCGACACCAAGCACAACCTTGAGCCCAAACACGGCACTGACTTTGGTGTTGGCACTGGGGTTGACCCTGAGACCGCCAGCACCATTGTGGAACCGGAGTATCTGGCACCGTGAGACCCCCAGAGTGCCGAGGGACAGGAGATCATCCCAGTAAAGGGAATCGTTCTCCTCTTGGAATGAGACAGTTGCGGGTGCCTCCGTGGCACCAACAGTAGGGCCCACCAGGAACTATTGCGTAGAGTTACACAAAACCTTAAAAGGGTTGACTACCAATAGATCTACCAGGAAGGAGACCCTGGCGAATTGGCATAGAAATAATTGACCAAATTGCCTTTCACTTTTGCGTTAGATTGATGTTTTTCCCCATCCCCCACCATATTATCAACCAGTTGATAACCAGTTGGCACAAGTAAGGCCCCTATTTTGAGGGGCTCTTTCAAAAATCTAACTAAAGTCACCTTCCCAAGATAGAAAATAACACTTATGCTCACTATTGTGATTGTGTGATTTAATTCTGAAAAACTTTTCACCACTTTTCTAGCTTGTTAAGCTAAATCAGATATTTTTGTCATCTTGTATCCTATTTTATTAATTACTTCTGTTAACAATATTCAATAACTCTCTAAAATTAAAATTCAGCTATCAAGTCAGCTTCTTCAATTAAGCAATTGAAATTAAAAGATCCCTGAGAAAGGTGGTACAGATATGTTTACACCAACCAAAGGCAGTTTCAACCTTAGAGGCGAATGTTTTGTAGAATTATGATACAGCAGTTGCTACTGGAAGATGGTATATCTGTCTTTACTTGGTTTCCAAATCTTCCTGGTTTTTGAGGAATAGAGAAATTTATTATAATTGACTAGAAAGAGGGAAAGCATCTGCCAGAGCCCCCAGTCTATTGGCTTAATTTAGCCCTTAAGAAATAATTAACTTAAGTCAAAAGAATTCCAGTATTTTTTCCCTTCAGAATATTTTATTTTAACCCTCTAGCTCTTTCCACCATTAAAGCTGCTAATTCATCTGTACAATACCATAAGTAACATGTCCACTCTTCCTTTATCATATTGTAGGCTGCTGAAAGGCATGAATCCCTTGCAACTCAAAACTTGGAAAAAAAAGCTCGCTGGAGAGAGGAGATTGCTCAGAGTGCATCTGCCAAACCCTAGTAGAGAAGGGAGAGCTGGGAAGGAGGATACAAAGCTGATGATGCTTTCTTCACTGACGAGAGAGGGATAGATCTTCATGTGTTTTGCTTGTGAATTATGTTCCTCTGCTCTTAAGCTTGAGAAAAAACAAATAAATTTTGTAGTAATGCGAGATATTTATCTGGACTCTTTCATATTGGGCTACCACCAAAATGCCTGTTTGAACTGCTTAGAAGAAAAAGGAGAGTGCAAAAATTGAGCAGACGTAATTGCTTTTCATACAGAATGCTCAGTGCTTCTATTTCCTCATTGTAGTAATACAGCCATATCGTTCTAGGATGGACTTGATTTATTCTCCTCCCCCTAGTGTCATAACCAACTAAAGATACAGATTTTTCATCTCTTACATGCAGAGATTCTTCCCTACAGTCTGTTTCCTTAAAAGGTCAAGAGGAGATTTTTCATCCCACAGTGAATGTTGGTGTTCAGAGACTTCAGCTGCTGAGCTGTCACTGAAGCTACAACAGACGTGGGGGACATAAGCTGGATTTATTTACTTACTTCCTTTACTGCTTGGATACCGTGCTGTGTCCCACACCCACACTTACCTAAACATGATTAGGAAGCTGCCTCCAAGCCTGACTCCCTTCTCCCAGACAACTGGGATGAACTTCCAGAAGGGGACTTGCATATAAGCTATCTCCTCCCTCATAGTAGGGCACATGCTGGCAGTAGAAGACTGCCTGTGGAACCCTCCAAATAGGAGAGCTAATGGGTGGCTTGCTGGGGGGAGTAGCGCGAGCTAAAGACAAAGCTGGCTAAGGCCCCAGAACTGGCCTAAACCCCGCTTCGAGCAGCAGAGGTGGGGGATCTCCTGTCTGAAGGAGGCAGAAGGACTGCCTGAAATACAATCTCAGTCCAAGGGAGCCTTATCAGAAGGAGCCTTCTGCTTCAGTGGGTGCACATTAGGGCCAGGGAAGGGGTGGAGACAGTCAGAGAGGGCCCGAGCCTGCAAGGATGGGCAGGGGGACAGCCCCTAGTCTTGCCTCTCCTTGAGCTCTGACGCTACTGCCTCTAGAAGTAATATCCCTGACCCTGTGCCAACCTTTGGGCTCTCAGCCTAACATGTCCCCTCGTGCCTCGCACAATGATGAGATCTGGAGTGGCTGCCGCAGGCAAGTCATTCCCTGCACTATGAAGGGCAGGTGCAAAACCGGAGTGCTATTGCAACCCCATATGCCAGCTCACAACACCAGTCAATCAAGTTTGGCTTAGCTGCCGCTCCACTCTGATGACCAAACCTGAGATGGGGGTCTTATGCAAGTGCACTGGTTAATCCAGGCCTGATTTTTATGAGTGCATTTGGACCCATGGACCTTTGCTAATGCCACTCCTGATGAAGACACTGGCAAACAGGGCTAAGGTAGGTGCAGCCCTGGAAAGTGGTGAAGAGGATTGAAGGAACAGGCCTTAGCCACTTAAAACCGGAACCCAGAGGAGAGGGCAGGAAAGTACAGGCATCAGGAATGGGAGACCAAAAACAGTTCCAGACAGCGACCAAGGGCTGGGCTTAGAGACCACTAGACTTAACTTTTTCTTACTTTAGACTTTTCTGTTCAACCCAGAAAGGGAATGGATTTAGATGTGACCTGGCTGTAGGATTAGGCCATGGAAATAGCAGACCATTTTGGAACATGGATGGAGCAAGGAGCAGTAGAGTGAAAGAACACTTTTAACATCGTATTGTGACATGAGGGGATTGTCTGAGGATGAGCGTGTGCCATAACAGCAGCCTTTCAGAATAGGATCAGTTTTGTACAAGTGGTGAAGTGATGATCTTTCATCTAGTTCTACTATCTCGGGGTCTTCAGGGGTGCTCAGCAGGGAAGTATCCTCCAACAAGGCAATCAGCAATTCCATTACTTTTAAATATAACAACTTTTAGTTGACACAGGAAATGAGAAGGAAGAAAAAAAGTAGAATATAAAGATAAAACATAACTAGAGGATGTTGGGGGGAAGGCACTGAAAGTATGGATTAGTGCAATATGCAGTCTTTTGTGGCAGAATCTCTGTCAAACAGCTGTGCCCTGTTTTTCTGTCCCAGCATATTTCTCCAGTGTTCTCCAAGTGATTGTGCAAGCATATGTTCCAATGTAGGTGTATGTATGCCTCATGCACTTGAGTTGGAGACTTCGCAAGCAGTACTGCTAAGTTTCACATACACCCCTGCTCAAATGAGGGCATAAAAGGGGCGTGTCCACTGCCTCCCTCTCACTTCCTTCTCACTATCTATAGCCTTAGCTTCGGTCAACCAGCTTTAGTTGTTGCAGTTACAGTCTCTTGAGTGAAGATTTGCTCAATCGAACCCGGAAGTCGACTCTGTAAATCCATTCCAGCAAGAAGCGTAGCGCTGCGCCGATGGGAGGGCATTTCCCATCAGCACAGCGCAGTGGAAATGCCGCGGTAAGTAAATGTTAGGAGGGCGACAGGAGATAATGCCAAAATCCATGGCCAGTGTAGATCAAGCCTTAGTGTAGTGTTGTATAGTATAATTATTTAGATATAGTTATTTACTTTGAAGAAATCCCCAGGTTTTAAACAATGTGCCATATGCAGGGCCGTTATCTCTGTCATGGATGGGCACAAGAATTGTCTGATTTGCTTGTGTGAGGGACAAATGCCCTATTTGTACCTCCTTTCTCATCCAAACTAACGGCACTACTTCAGTGAAGATGCCACTATGCCAACAGGAGAGCTTTTGCTATTGGCGTAGTTTAATCCACCTCCATGAGAGGCAGTAGCTATGTCAACGTGAGAAGGTTCACCTCACAAAGGAGGCGATACAATCAATCACCAAGTGAGTGGATAGGCAGTATCAGGTTCCACAGCAAGGGTTCGAGCATTTTTTTTACCCATCCAGTTCCTGATTCTCTAGTGGTAGCAGCTGCTAATGAGCACTCTCACCAAACCCATCCTAAATCCATTCCAAAGGATGAGCTTAAAGAGCTAGACTTCTATGGCTATAAACTTTACTGCCATGCTCCAAATGAGAGTCACCACCTATCAGGTTCTTTTATCTAATACAATTTTATGAATTTCTCTGCCATAGCCAAGGTTACTGATAAACTACCAGAGGAATTTCGTGACCAGTTTCTTTCTTTGGTGTCTGAGAGCCATCATACAGCATGAATGATCTATCAGGCAGCAACAGATGTGGCTGATACTGTCTCTCATTTTGTGGCCACAGCAGTCTCCACGTGGCATTCCTCCTGGTTCCAAGCTTCTGGCATCCAGGAGCTGCAGACCACAACAGAGGACTTAACATTTGAATGGTCTAAGTTATTTTCTAAAAAAAGAGATGATGCCATGCACGTTAAGATTCTTGTGCAAAACTTCACTCTTTAGGGGTTTTACACCCCAGTTATGAAAAGAAAGCAATTCAGGCCACAGTATCACTCTAGTTCCTCTTTCCAACACAGACCTCAGTGTCCCGGACATCACCAGCTGTGTTTGATTGTAGCAGCTCTTTTTCATCAGATGTTCGACTTCAAAGCAGTCATTTTGACTTTCGATCGAGGACAGTATGCCAACAATATCTCCTCGTTTTGGGTCATACCTATCCCTCTTTTTTCCATGCTTGGCAAAACATCATATCAGACAAGTAGGTACTCAGCACAGTAAAGGAGGGATGTGTTATCCAATTTTTTCCTTCTTTTTACCACCCCACCTTCCCCATCCCTCTTCAGGGACCCCTGTTCTGAGACAGTTTTACTTCAAGAGCTATGGTCTCTTCTGTAATTGGGAATTTCCTTACCAACATAGAGGGAAAGGCTTCTATGCCCAATACTTCCTGATTCTGAAAAAATCTGGGGGCCTCCATCCTATTCTAGACTTAAGAAAGCTGAACCAATTCTTCAAAAAGATCAAGTTCAGGATGGTCATCCTTGCGTCTATCATTTCTTCCCTTGACATTGGTACGCTGGCCTTGATTTTACAAGATGAATAATTCCATGTCGCAATACATCCCTTCCACAGGAAATACCTCTGATTTGTTGTAGGCACCAATCATTCTTAGGACACAGTGCTCCCTTTTGGTTTGTCATCAGCCCCGAGAGTTTTCACCAAAGTGTTGTATGTCAGTAGTAGTAGCCCTTCTCTGTTGTGTGGGCATTCATATTTTCTCTTAGTTGGATGATTGGCTACTGGGGGCAGCTTCAAGAGACTAGATCCAAGACAGTGTCATAGTTATAAAACAGGTATTCTCTTCTCTATGCCTGAAACCAAATTGGAGACGTCTCAACTATAATCCACCCAATACAAATTTTATAGAGGCAGACTTTGATTTCACAACAGACATGGCTTATCTCCCAATGGAAGGGTATCAGACTATAGCCACCCTTTGCAATGGCTTCAGATCCAACTCTATAATGACATGTGGCCTCGTGCATGTCTGTAGCTCATGCCAGACTTCATCTTGGCTGTGTGCAAGCCTGGCTTCATTTGCCACGTTGTCCTTCCAGGCATCTGCGGACTTACATACCTGCCTAAATGCTTCACCGTCTGGGTTGGTGGTTGGACCCAAGGAACCTTCCTTTTTGTCCCCAGAACTGGATAACAGAAGCCTCTACCTTCTCAGTCACCTTCAAACAAGCTCTTTGGTCACCTCAGGAGGTTTCTCTCCATATAAATGTGTTGGAACTCAGAGCTGTTCATTGGACCTGTGAGGCATTTATGCCTTCTATTGAAAACCAGTAGATGTGATTTCCCATAGACAACACTACAGCCACATTTTACTTGAACAAGCAGGGAGGTGCAAGATCTACTCAGCTGTGCTGGGAGACTGTTCTTGTTTGGAATCTGTGTATACATCACATCACTTCCCTGAAGGCTGTCCACCTTCAGAAATACATTAGTGGACTCCCTCTGCAGAGTTTTCACAGACCATAACAAGTTGTCAATCAGAAAGGACATCATCCTTCAGATTTTCTGATGATGGGGGTGCCCAAAAGATGATTTGTTCACAATCAACCTCAGCGACAAATGCATGAGATTTTGTTTCATGGCTAGCCGCAGTCTGGGTTCCATCACAGATGCATTTCTTCTTCCCTGTTATGGTCAGCTCTAGGATGCATTCACTCCTAGTTCATCTCATTGCCAGAGGCCTCAGGAAGCTGAAACAGGACAAAGTAGTATTACTCCTCATTGCACCAGCATGGCCAAGGAAAATATTGGTTCACAGATCTACATCACCTCTTCACCTGTTCACTGATAACTCCACCACTAGCAGCAGATCTTCTGTCACAGAATCAGGGCAAATCTCTTCACGCAAACCTCACATCTCTTCGCCTTACTGCATGGATAATTGCTGGATGAACACTCATGAGAAACTGTGCTCCCAAGAGGTCCGAGCCATCTTGGTTAGTAGCAGAAGTCCACTACATCCATGTACAAATTGAAGTGGAAGAGATTTTTCTCTTTGGGTATAATCCCACAAATTATCACTCTCTCACACTGAAATTACACATGAGATGGGCTATCTCCTATATTTGAAATCATTAGAGCTCTCAAATAGTTCTGTGAGTTCACCTGGCTTCTATTTTCCATCTTGTCTCAGCTTCTTGTTTCTAGACTTTTAAAAGGTCTAGTTAACACTTACCCTTCTGTATCTGCTCCGGTGCAAGGCAGCAGCATCACTGTCTGTACATACTTTTTCTACGCATTACATCATCACACAAGCCTCCCGTGACAAAGCCGACTTTGGCAAGTCGGTCCCACAGTTTGTTTCAATGATCCGAAGTCTCTCCATCTGAAAAGGAACTGCTGTTGAATCAGCTACAGTAGAATGTATATGTGCACAATCTTGGACCCCTTGGTGCCAATGGACAGAGGGCACGAGGTGCCTATGGCTTTACAGGGATCACTTGGATCAGATATATGCATAATAGCTCAGTGAAGAGTGGCATGAGAGGTCTTTACTGAGAGACAGTAGCCCATCGAGCATCAGAATCACTGCAAAATGTATGGATGGATAATATTTAAGCAGTTATGTATCTATATAGAAAATTATGTTCTTACTAGGAGGTGACATACCTTTGGAAATGTTCCTTTCAGGCAAGAGGTAACAGATGACCAGTCTCTTTGTCTGGCCCTTTCGGTATTGTATGCCTCACACTGTATGCCTCTTTGCATATTAAATCAGTTGTAAAATGAGAGATTGTTTCATTCTGTGGATTTCCTTTCTTGTAAATTTCACAAACAGCAGGGTGTGTCCTGTTTGTGAAATAAGACAAAGGCTGGAACTAGTATATCTTGGTAAACAGGGGTGGGACAAAGAAACAATGAATTCGTCACATGGAAAGTGAGCTGACAATGTACTTGACTCATGAACAGAGGATCACAGCCAGCCTGCTGTAAAGCACTGCTAGGATTTTGGGTGAGCAATATTCCACAAGAGAGTATCTTGTTAATTAAGTTGAGGCTCTAGACCATGTGTTAGAATATTGTTTATATGTAACCATTTGTATCCAATACTTCTTCTTGCTACTACTTGAATGTCCCTGCTTGCTAAATAAACTTATGTTTATAATGAGATCAAATATATCTAAGTCTGGTGAGTTAAGTGAAGCAGTGATCTGAGGTGAAACTAGTAAGCTGGGGTGAAATGCTTCTTTGGAAGCAGCGAATCTAAATACTAGGGGCTAGACACTCCAAGGAGACAGTTGGAGGGCTTGAGTGCTGGAGTGTGCCTATCACTAATTGGCGGAGTGACTACAGGGCCTGCGAGGCCCAGAGGGCAGTGCCAATGTTGCCCTATGGCTAATGGAGTTGAGGAGCTGACCCATGGCAAACACAGACAAGGCTACCTCACACTAAAGATAGGTAGTAACATGGTGCCTCACATCCCTGGGTACGCCCAGAAGTATCACAGAGAGCTCCGTCTTTGAACTAGAGTATTGTACTGCAATTCAAGAGCGTGAGGAGTTGTCACAGAATAAAGCAATGCTGATAAAAGACAAGGTGTCTTTGAAATCACATTAGTCAAGACTGCTGAGTGGAAAAGTGACAGATAAACAAATAGCATTGCTGCAACTGGAAGTACAAAACAAGATTTGAGAGATTGATTTGATCAGTTACGAGGATGATGCGTTGATCAAGAGTACAGGCAAGAGAGGAAGTACTTAGCACTCAAAGTTGTAAATGCTCAAGTATGTTGAAAGGAGAACTGAGATGTTTGACAGCGGAATTGGACACTACAGGAAGCACAGTGTTACAAGAACAAAGTAAAAGTATTAAAAAGCCATCAAGAATTTGAATAAAGAATCTATCTTTACCTCCCCCTAAAAAGTATTAGAGAAGAGAGTCCCAAATTAATTAGCAGAGAGTGTAAGACAGGCACTCCTGTGGCAAAAACACAGATAGTGAGTAGAAGCAACTTTGAATTGGTTAGCAAGGAAATTTGATACATGAGCCAGAGGATGAGAAAGTTTAATCCATTGGCTGATGCAGATGCCAATGTCTACTCTTACTTAACTGTTTGGGGATTTAAATGAGACATTCTCACAGATTTGGATAAAATACAGCTGCTGAAACAAACATCTACTGAGGAGGTTACAGAGGAGATAACATCTCTGTCAGCAGAGTATTAATAGGATTTTAAGTTTGTTGCTTGCTTTGAGAAAATGTTTTTTTCCCTAAAGACTCACCAAAAACGCAGAAAATGGCTTGCAATATCAGAAAGGAAGGACAGAGTATTTCTGATTATAATAAATTAAAGCTAAACTTATTTTGGAGGCCCTGATTTTAAGGGGCTTTTTATCAGGTCACTAACCTCTTGAATAGAGAGTCCTTTGCTTGGATGGGTAACCCCTAAAATGGATTTAATGAGCGAGATCCTAAGGCAGAGAATAGAGCTGTGGGAAACAATCCAACTAGACAAATCAAAGACAAATCTAGACAACTAGACAAATCATAGAATCATAGAAGATTAGAGTTGGAAGAAGGGCATTTAGTCCAACCCCTTGCTTAAAGCAGGGCAAACCCCAACTAAATCATCCCAGCCAGGGCTTTGTCAAGCTAGGCCTTAAACCTCTAAGGATGGAGATTCCACCACCTCCCTAGGTAACCAATTCCAGTAATTCACCACCCTCCTAGTGAAAATGTTTTTCCTAATATTCAACCTAAACCTCCCCCAATGAAATGTGAGACCATTGCTCCTAGTTCTGCCCTCTACTACCACTGAAAACAGCATAGTTCCATCCTCCCTGGAACCTCCCTTCAGGTAGTTGAAGGCAGCTATCAAATCCCCCCTCACTCTTCTCTTCGGCAGACTAAATAAGCCTAGTTCCCTCAGCCTCTCTTTGTAAATTATATGCTGCAGCCCCCTAATAATTTTCGTTGCCTCTGCTGGACTCTCTCCAATTAGTCCACATCCTTTCTGTGGTGGGGGGCCCAAAACTGGACACAATACTCCAAATGTGGCCTCACCAGTGCCAAATAGAGAGGAATAATCACTTCCCTCGATCTACTGGCAGTGCTCCTATTAATGCAACCCAATATGCCATTAGCCTCCTTGGCAACAAGGGCACACTGTTGACTCATCTCCAGCTTCTTGTCCTCTGTAACCCCCAGGTCCTTTTCTGTAGAACTGCTGCCTAGCCAGTCAGTCCCCATCTGTAGTAATGAATGGGATTCTTCAATCCTAAATGCAGGGACTCTGCACTTGTCCTTGTTGAACTTCATCAGATTTCTTTTGGCCCAACCTTCCAATTTGTCTAGGTCACTCTGTATCCTATCCCTACCCTCCAGCGTATCTTCCACTCCCCTCAGCTAGTGTCACCTGCAAAGTTGCTGAGGGTGAAATCCACTCCATCCTCCAGACTATTAATGAAGATGTTGAACAAAACTCGCCCCAGGGCTGATCCCTCGGGAAACTCCAATTCTTACCAGTTGCCAACTAGACATCGAGCCATTGATCACTACCCGTTGAGCCAGATGATATAGCCATCTTTATATCCACCTTATACTCCATTCATCCAACCCATACTTCTTTAACATGCTGGCAAGAATACTATGGAAGACTGTATCAAAAGCTTTGCTAAAGTCAAGATATAGCACGTCATCGCTTTCCCCACATCCACAGAGCCAGTCATCTTGTCATAGAAGGCAATCAGATTGGTCAGGTATGACTTGCCCTTGGTGAATCCATGCTGACTGTTCCTGATCACCTTCCTCTCTTCCAAGTGCCTCAGAATGGATTTCTTGAGGATCTACTCCATGATTTTTCTAGGGACTGAGGTGAGGCTGACTGGTCTGTAGTTCTCCAAATCCTCTTCCTTCCCTTTTTTGAAGACGGGCACTATATTTGCCTTTTTCCAATCATCCGGGACCCCAATCACCATGAGTTTTCAAAAACAATGGCCAATGGCTCTGCAATCACATCTCCCTCAGCACCCTAGGATGCATTGCATCTGGCCCCATGGACTTGTGCATGTCCAGCTTTTCTAAATAGACCTGAACCTGTTCTTTCACCACTGAGGGCTCTTCCCCATTCTGTGCTGCCCAGTGCAGTAGTCTGGGAGCTGTCTTTGTCCGTGAAGACAGAGGCAGAAAAATCATTGAGTACTTCAGCTTTTTCCACATCATCTGTCACTAGGTTTCCGCCCCCATTCAGTAAGGGCCTACACTTTCCTGACCTTCTTGTTAACTTACCTGTAGAAACCTTTCTTGTTACTCTTTATGTCCCTTGCTAGCTGCAACTCCAGTTGTGCTTTGGCCTTCCTGATTTCACTCCTGCATGTTCGAACAGTGTTTTTATAATCCTCCCTAGTCATCTGACCAAGCTTCCACTTCCTGTAAGCTTCTTTTTTGTGTTTAAGATCATGGAAGATTTCTTTGTTAAGCCAAGCTGATCGCCTGCCATGTTTGCTATTCTTTCTGCACATCGGGATGGTTTGTTCCTGTGCCCTCAATAAAGTTTCTGTAAAATACAGCTAGCTCCCCTGGACTCCTTTTCCCTTCATATCATCCTCCCAGGGGATCCTGCCAATCAGTTCCCTGAGAGAGTCAAAGTCTGCTTTTCTGAAGTCCATGGTCTGTATCCTGCTGTTCTCCTTTCTTCCTTTTGTCAGGATCCTGAATTCTACCATCTCATGGTCACTGCTGACCAGGTTGCCGCCCACTTCTACTTCCCCTACAAATCCTTCCCTGTTTGTGAGCAGCACATTAAGAGGAGCACGGCCCCTAGTTGGTTCCTCCAGCACTTGCACCAGGAATTTGTCTGGAACACTTTCCAAAAAGTTCCTGGATTGTCTGTGCTCTGCTGTATTGCTCTCCCAGCAGATGTTAGGGTGATTGACGTCCCCCATGAGAACCAGGGCCTGTGATCTGGAAACTTGTATTAGTTGTCTGAAGAAAGCCTTGTCTATCTCATCCTCCTGGTCTGGTGGTCTATAACAGACGCTCACCATGACATCACCCTTGTTGCTCTTGCCTTTAAACTTAATCCAGAGGCTCTCAACAAGGTTTTTTCCAGTTTCATAATGGAGCTCTGAGTAGATATACTGCTCTCTTACATACAGTACATCTCCTCCACCTTTTTTCCCCTGCCTGTCCTTCCTTAACAGTTTATACCCATCCATGACAGTGCTCCAGTCATGTGATTATCCCACCAAGTCTCAGTGATTCCAATCACATCATAGTTCCTTGACTATACCAGGACTTCCAATTCCTCCTGTTTGCTTCTCAGGGTTCTTGCGTTGTGTACAGGCAACTAAGAAAACTAGCCGACTGCCCAACTTTCTCAGTATGAATCCCTCCCAGTATATTGCACCCTCCTCCTTGTGCTTCCTCCTGGTGTCCCATTTCCACACTTAGTCTCTGTTAGGTGGATCCCATCTCTTCCAGCAATCCTTCTTCATGGAACAACATCCCATGGTCGAAGAATCCAAAGCCCTCTCTCTGACACCACCTGTGTAACCACGCATTTGCTTCTGCAGTTCAAAGAAATCAAGGAATGAGGAAACAGCAAGAGTCCAATCTGTGCATTTCCACTGTGAGTAACACCAATAGTTGAGGAAAGAAAATGGATGAAGCATTAACTAAAATAGGTGAAATAGACAAGATCTCTGTTTTGGAAGCAAAGGGACCTGTTCCCTTTCCTATTCAGCCTCCTTTCTTTCCTCTTTACCCTTTCCTCCTACTCTTCCATCCCCAGCACAGCCTAAAACCATACCCGTCTCACCCACAGCAGAGCTCAAGACCCCACCTGCTCCATACCAGACTAATTCTGTCAGTCAGCCTTGGCTTCTGGGGAAGAAGCGACTCTGAAGGAAGAGTGATGCATGAAAAATTAGAGAATGCCTGGTGGCAGAAGATGTTTTTATATAGCAGTCCAAGATAACAATACTTCAAAAGCACTGCTAGATTGTGGGGCTCAAAAATGTTTAAGGAGTTCCTGTGCTCTCAACTTCATTTTCAAGGCTGTTCCTCCTGATAATTCACCTCAGAAGAGACCATGCACAACTGTTATGCAAAATTTTGATGAAAACAAAATTCCCAATTGAATTAATTTGTGATTTATTTTTGTACTTTCAAGATGTAGAGGTCATTCACCCATTTTATGTTTTTAAAATCTCTAATGACAGAGTTATTGTATGGGGGAGTTTCCTACTTTCATAGATTCCAAGGCCAGAAAGGAGAACCGTGATCATATAGTCTGATCGTCTGTATAACACAGACAATAAGAACTTCCCCAAAATAATTCCTAAAGCATATTGTCCAGTCTTGATTTAAAAATGGTCCATGATGGAGAATCCATCACAACCTTTGGTGAGTTGTTCTGATAGTTAAGTATGCTCATTGTTAAAAATTTGTGTTTTATTTCTATTCTGAATTTATCTAGCTTCAACTTCCAGCCACAGAGTGGGAGAAGTTTATCCAAAAAGTAAAGGAAATAACTGTTTTTTCTGATATGGGACTACCCATCTCTCCCTTCCCACCCCATTTCCCTCTCCCTCCCTAACTCCACCCTTTCCCCCTCCTTCTGTTAACCAACCTCCTTTCCCAATTGATCCACCTCTTTCCTGCTCCTTTTTCCCTCCCTCTTTTTTTACAGCCAGCTCAATGACAGATCCTCACAAACTGAAAACAACATGTAAACTGCATTTTTGTGTATTCAAATGAGAAGCATTATTATCAATGAAAATAAAGGACTATTGTTTTGATGCATATCTTTTTCTTCTTTCCAAAATGTCCCTAATGATTGAGGAAACATATATTGCCCTGTTCAGAAAAAGTTCTCCTTCATAGATCTACCTCGGAAAACACAAAATTTAGAGTTTTGGGAGTGGTGTCCCTCCCTATTCAAATGGGAGATAAGAGACTCGCACATTGCTAACTGTGATCTGGCTATGGTTTGCCTAATGGCCAAACCTGTATCAGGATGTACAAGACTAAGTAAAGACCTGTATTGGTAGAATTTGTGGCAGGCATTCTCGATTCAGAGCTCTGTTCCGATTGAAAAACAACTGTCAACCTTGGACAGACCTGTAGGTTGTTGGGGGTTAAATGGGAAAACTGAGTCACAAATCCACCCAATTTAGGCTTAATCAATTTTTGCCTTTGTTTATACAACTTCAGATAGAATTATTGTCACTTATAATGTCTGAACATATATTTATGGCAGACAACAACAGACAAGATGGAATCGGTAAATGGTCCAAGTTACCACATTCCAGGGCACCAGCAAGTCCTCCTAGAATTATCTTAATTTCCTCTGATCCTTCAGTCCCATCCTTTGGTTTCTGGTCTGGTGTTTCTCTAATTTGGGCCTACTTCACTTGGATCTTTTACACATTTCTATGTTACAGATTAAATAACCTTTAGCCAATCAGCTTTTAGCACATCAACCCTTTATTTTTTATATAACCTGTATGTTACGCATGCACAAGCCTCAGTTACCCAGCTTCAGCACTTTTCCTGATGGGTTTGCCATTTCTGGGTCGTGTCGTTCTACGCCTCTCTGTTCCTGAGCATTCCCAGAAAGAAGGGTTTTTATATTTATCATTACATGTGTGTGTTCCTCTTACCTCATAGCTTCCAACACGACACAGTAACAATATTGTTTTAAACAAATCAGCAATTCACATCGAAGAATTTGCAAGTACACCCTCGTGCCAGTGGCCTAAGTGTTACTTCATCTAAACTCGCTCACTAGCTAGAATTACAAATAATTAAAACACTTTCAATCTTATCTTTCATTTTTATTTCAGCATATCTATGGGTAACAGGTTTCCACTCACCACTAGCGTGTCTCCTTGCATCTCAGTCTGGGAAGGTAGCTCTCACTGCCTCAGGTGCCCCCTTGCTGCTCATTGCTTGCTGTGTGAATAGTCGTTCTGGTAACAGCCCTCTGACTGGGTCACCATTTATTCCACCCTTTCTGGGGTTACAAAGTTGAAGACAACAACTACTTAAATGCTGTCTCTAAATGGTGTTCTGTGCCACTATACCAGCGGGTGGCAGGGAAATCCAGGCCCACCCAATACACCAGATTCCAGCTCAGAGACCCCAGAATCAGCAATCCAGGTCTGCTCAGTTCCAGTTCCGTTATTGTTTCGCTGGGCTCTTTCCTATTCAGCCTCTCTAGCATTTTGCTTGTCTCAGGTTTACCACTGGAGCTTACTCTGCTCCCTATGGTTGCTTCACCCTCCTAGCTTCTTGCCAGACTCCTTATGAAAGGGCAGGATTCCCAGGGCTTACTCGTCCCCTGGACTTCCCCCTTGTTCCTGGTGGTTTCCCTCTTCTCAGGGAATGACTGTAGCTTCCTCCTTCCACTGCAGCTCCCTCTGCTTTCAGCCTCCTAGTTTTATACTGCTGTCCCAGCTCGTCTCCAGCTGGGCTTCAGTTTCAGTTAATCCTGGCTCTTCCTTTTCAATGACACCAGGTAATCTAATTGGCCTCTCAGGCCCTTAGCCCTATCAGGTCTGGTGTGGGGTGTACACCCCATCATATTGTTATTCTGTTCTACCCTTTAATCTATTAAGGTGGGTTTTGGAGACATGCTATGCTTGTTTAATGCCAACATTTCTTTATCTTCTGCAAACATAGATTTGTTAAAAGCCTTTTTCATTCAAAGTCCAGTTTTGTTTGTGAATCATTACAAAAACACCTGAAGAAGAGCCCTGTGTAGCTCAAAAACTCATCTCATTCATCAGCAGAAGTTGGTCCAATAAAAGATATTACCTTACCCACCTTGTCTCTATTACAAAAAAAAATAATTAAAAATTTTCCTGTGTTGTGTTTTGAGGGATGCCTCAATTTTAGGGCCTTAATATTCAGTTGTTTTTAATGGCACCCCAACAAGCTGGATTGGCTATTAGCACAGGTCCAATCCAAAGAGGAAAACAAATATTTATTAGTTGTGACTTGTCTTTTTACAAAATGGGTGGTGTGCTTTGCAGCTCCCAGTGAAATGGTTATCATCACACAGCATTTCTTTTGGAGAATGTTTTTACCAGGTGGAGCTTGCCTTTGAAAATAGAATCTGTCAGAGGTTCCAGTTTTACCTCTGAGACGAAGCTGCAGGTGTATAAATACTTGGAATTGAAAGGAAATTGCCTATTTCCCATGACCCTGAGTCCTCAGGCTTGATTGAGAATTCCAATAAAAGGATTATTGCCATGCTGTGTAAAAGTTTGCAAGGTGAGCCAAGGGATAGGAAGATTAAATTACACTCAATTTTATGGGCTATGTACATTCAACACCTATCTGAACGACTAAGTACACCCCCTTCAAACTGATGACTGGAAGATGCATGATATCACCCATTTTTTGAATCAGGATTTAGCAGAAAGTGATTCGTCTTCTGCCTTAAGACCAGAGGAGTGCATAAAATAATTAAAACAACATCTGCAAAACTTTTTCATTTGTACAACAATACACAGAAAAATATGCTCAGTGAGCAAAGACATACTATGACAGGGGGTGTATTCTTAGAAAACACCAAGTGAGGCAGCAGGTACTTCACTTTAACTATCAAAGGAAGAAGGGACCCAGAAAACTCAGAGCTAGATGGACTAGTCCATTTGAAATCACAGAAAAAGTTTCTCCTGTAACCTATCAAATTATAATGAATGATAAGTTATAATTTGAGACCCAAACTTCGTGATCGTACAGATCGAAAAACCAGGAACTCTAATCATCCATCCTAAGATTCGGAGCCAGTACAAAATGAGGGCTTTTATCTGTTACTGGTCACACTGCACAAGCCGAAGCTAAGCTTGTAAATGGGTTGGAAGAGTCAATCTTGTTGTAGGTGAGGGTAATTTAATTCAGACTGGAGTATTACAACATGAGATAAAAACCTTTAGAAAAAAAATGCAGGAAATACAAGAACAGCTAAAACACAGAAAAAAATCATTGCAGAAGAAGTCTACTCTGAATGTTACTGTTACAAGCGTATGTTAATCCATATTGCATTAAGTAACACTGCCAACAAAATGACTCACGATAAATGAATTAAATGAATTAAATTTAATGTTCTATGTACAATCAATTTTTAATTGTACCAGCTTAATGTATGTAAAATCAAGGTACCTACCTTCAGCTGAAGGTATAAAGGTTGATATATTTTATTTTGTTTTGCTGAAACACAAGTAGTCATACCAATATGTTTTCTCATATCTGACAAAAATAATGCAAAGCCGATTTTAGTTTACAGACAATTAAGGTTAATGTAGAAGATGTTACCATTTTACATTTACATAATTCTAGTCCTGGTTTGGTTCTAGAGTTTCAAACAAAGGCTGGGCCATGGGGCTGTGGGGCTGTCCTTATGTTCTTCCTTTGAACTGTTGCTGATGTAGTGTTGTCTTTGTAGGCACCTGAGCATCAGCACAGGTAAAGTAAACTCCATATTTCTCATAGGGATCGTGAAGGAATCCATGTTTCCTTGATTTCAGAGATGGTCTTCAAACAAGATGGCCTCTTTCCAACTATGACGGCTTCCAGGGCAGCATTACTAAACAATCAATGGTTAAGAGCTAGAAAGTAGGTTTCTGGCCTAGATACTTGGTTTGGCTGTTTGGAGGCCCCATCAATATATCCTGACAAAACCCCTTAGTTGGATCCACAACTCTAAATCAAGACTGACTGGTGAAGGGGAGCACAGTCTGCAGAATGCTATTTTATATCCATCTTGCTTTTTGGTTGGTCCACAGCCAGGCTCAGGGTCAGATTTATCTCAAGAAGTAAAATAATCATCCACGGTAGATGCCCCATGGCTCCGTCTGGCTGAAGGTGGAAGGTATCTTCCAGAGCTACTTGCTGTGGAAGAACTAAAAGCTTGAACCATGTTGCCTAGATCAGGGCATGAATCTAGAAGCTCTGTGTCTATGGCCCCATCTACAGCCAGAGAGTACCAGCCTTCCAGGACCCGGCATTTGAAAGGAGGGAAAAGACTTTCCTATTGCCAAAGCTGGCATGAGGTCCCCTCTAAAAATCCATTCCAGATGGCACTGATGGGCCGGGCCCCCTGTGCTGTCCTGTTACAGAGTAAACTGCACAGAAGGACCTTAAGAGTTCTCTGAGCTTGGTACAAAGATGCGAGCTGGATGACCCAGGCCCAGACAAGGAGATAGGAGGCTGGCTGAAGCTTGTGGGCAGTTCTGAGCCCCCTCACCTTTCCCTGCCAATCACCCACCATCTCCTTTGCTGCTGCTGCAGCTCCTTCCCTGCTAGCTGTCTGCCAGATCTGACAGCAGCCGTTAGCGGTCACAGGAAGAAATGCAGCTTGTAGCTCAGCCAAGCATGTGGCAGAATTTCAGAGTTACCAGCTGTGTGACGTTTGGCAGTCCTGCATTCTCCCTCCTGTGGAGTGGGGCTAATGCCCATCTTACAGCACTGAGACCGTTAGCAGGTGCGCAATGGTAGCCAGGCCAGGGCTGAAACAGGAATGCAGGCTGATGAAAGTCCTCAGCTGAGGATCTCAGACACGAGTTAGCACCGCCATTTACAGATGGATTAAGAGAGGTGCAAAGAGGTGAAGTAACTTCCCGAAGGTTACACACACCACATGATAGAACTGGGAATAGAACCCAAGAGTCCTGACTCTCAGTCCTATCCTCCATGCACTAGACTATGCTGCCTCCCATTAAAAATGGATTCCTTTCTGCTCTGAATTCACATACCCACTGGCATAAGTAACAAACACCAGCCAGGTTCCTTACATAGAAAGGCAAGCCACTCAGTTTAAATGGACTTTGTTTTAATTCACTTATTTAGAGGCAACTGTCATTATTTCCTTAGGGGGACGAAGGAGAGGAGAGGACATACAACAATGCACCACATTGTTTTCACTAGCCTGGGGGAGAAAACACACACACTCTGTGTGTGTGTGTGTGTGTTTGTGTGTGTATACATACAGAATAATACATCTATATATACACAATATATATACACACACACTTTGCTCAGATTTGTTTACAAAATATGTAGCATTTTCATACCATCCAAGAAAAGGTACATGATTTTAAACAAATTCTATCGAAATGACATGTTATTGGTAATTTACACTTAAAATCTAGCACAAAAAAAAAAAACCAAATGACAAAACAAGATTTTGCAATTAATCAGTGCTTCTAGAAAGAGAAACAGTTCAAGTTACCCTTCAAGAAAGAGAAACAGTTATTTATCATATGATATAAAGGCAACAATGAGGGTTTTTCTGTTTTGTTTTTAAATTAATCCCCTAATTTAATCTCTAAAATTACAAAGAATTGTAGTCAATTTACAGGTCAAGTGCAGTAAACCGAATGTTCCTTCAGCACAAAGCAGCACAAGAGAAAGTAACAGGGAAGGTGGAGGCTGATGGGAAAAGAAAGGGAGGCAACAGGTGACTTTCTGCAATGCCCACACAAGTCAGTCTCTGTCCTCAAGCACATACTCAGATGAAGACTATGTTTAAAGAAGAGGTCACACAGAGCTGATGCTTAGGCCTTTCAGCAGTTTGATAAATGTTTTTTTAAACCTGTATCCTGTGAGTGGTTGATGCTCTTGCAGGGGTTTGTCACTGAATGAAGCCATAAGGAGGATCTCGTAGACAGTTCTGCCAATAGCATTTACCACAGATGCATGACTCTGCAGTCGTGGCAACTTTTGAAATGTTCATTCTGGGGAAAATGTGTATTCCACAGGTCCCAAATGGCTTGAGAGATGTAGCCCAATGCAGGCGGGAGCAGAGCCCGAAGAATCCATTACATTCAGAAATGCAATTGCCACCTTTCATCAGATGCTTATGATCCGAGCAGGCTGTGGAGCCAAGAACACACTGCTAGCAGAGGGGCTGTCTACAGCTGCGAATGACAGCTGTCGTGCACTCAGCAATGCCTTCCAACCATGGCCTGAAGGAACAATTCATTCTATGCTAACTCATCTGGGGTCATTAGAGTAGTGAAGGGAAAATGGAGGAATGGGATGGGAGAGTACTGGAAGGATGGGATGTAGTGTCACAGTATATTTGTTAAATAGACCTTGATCCGGAGGGTTCTGTTTTCTGGAGTGGGCTGGTAGGGGCATTAAACAGGAAGCTCTGTTTCATGAGGCTGAAAGTAGTCAGGAGAGCTATCTATCATCACAGAGTCCTCCTTGTACTGACTGTTTAGCACGTTAAGATTTTACATCAAAAGGTAATTTACAGAACAGAAACCAGTTCAAGTTAAGCTGCATAGAAAAATGTAAAGGGGAGAGAGTAGGGATTTATCATCTGGGACTAGGCTAGTGGGGACCAGAGTCAGGAGCATGAAGTCAGGAAGGGTTCAATGTTAATGAAGAGGCCACATTGTGTCAGGGATGGGGCAGGGTGGGAGTTTCTCCATTCTAGAAGCCAGTTTTGAAAGTCGCTTTTGGGGTGGTGATAAGACTGACCTACTCACGAGTCCTTTTGGGTGGAGAGGAGACGATGAGAAAGAGTCCAGATCTCCAAAGTGGCCTATAGTCCAGTTTAGGAGCTCAATTTTGTAACAGGACAGGTTCAGTTGTGTTCCATGTACCTGGTAACTAGAAAGCATGTCCACTGGAGGCTGTAGTTGCAGGGGACAGAGTTACTCCAATATTTGTGAAGCGTTCCATATGCCAATGGCCCAGGCTGGCACATAAAGCCAAGTAATCAATCTGATACATTTTGTGTGAGGATTGAATGCAGTTCACAAAGGCATCCAAGGAGGCACCCAGGGAAGAACATGGGAAGGGAATGCAGGTAGACAGGGAATGAGAGGGGTTATTGAAAACATTGAAATCACTCCAAGGGTGACTCAAAGCTTTACATTAGGACTGTCTGGGTGGAGGAACAAATACCATGGGGCACCTCAGAGCTGGAAGCCCTCCATGGGAGCCTCACACTGCTGGAAGATGTACTGCTGCTGGCTGAGATCCACTTGTGGAGCAATACTGCTGTCCTCATCCTCTGGCCCAAAGTAGTGCTCAATCAGATCAAAGGCCTTCTGATAGATATCCTGGTTCTCGTGGCTCTGCAAGAATTCAATCTTATCCAGGCCTATATGGGAAAGAAGCACACAAGAAGCATAGCTCAGTCCAGGGCAGGTAGACATGCTCTCCCCATCCCTCCCGCTAGAGATAACAAGCTCCGTCCCCCTCTTCCCCCCACCAGAAAGACCCGTCTGCATTGCAGAAGCTCTCCTCTTTTCCACCACAACCAAAAAGACCAGGTTCCATGACATAGGCTCTTTGTCTCCCACAGCACAACCAAATCACGAGGTGAAGCTCTAAGAGTCTGAATAGCAAGGTCTTGACACACTTTCCTGATTAAACTGTGTCAACGGTATGCTTGCTGTAGTAGTGTTCACAAAGTGTTTGTGTGTGCCAGAGCCATTGCTCTGTGTGCATAATGCAGCTGAACTACAGCAAACAGTGTTTAAAGTAATCTGAAAAGTGTGTGTGTGGGTCTATCACGTTCTCATCTGCCTGTCACCCAGCCCAGCAATTAATTCAATTAACCACCCTCCAAATCAATCTTGTCCCCACATCAATTCCGCCCCCTCTATTCCCACACTCATCAGTTCTGCCCCGAGCAGCCCCACCTCTGCTCCTCCTGTAGCTCCTGGGATACTTTACTTCCCTCTCTCAGGCCTGAGAGGACTTCAGTGGTGTCCCCTCTCCCACTTTCCAGGCCAGGAGTTGCAGGGAAAGCAGAGGAACAGAGGAGCTGTCCCATCATTCACAGGAAGGCATACGGGAGGAGAGAGCAGAGCTGCTGGGCTCTCTCTGCTCCCTGCTCCTCTCCTGTGAGAATGGTATTGGTTCGAGGAAAACTTTGGCTGCTTCCTGCAGAAGGTCTTCTTAGCTGCCCTTCTCCAGGCAAGTGGATAAAGTGGCTAAGCAGAGGGAGAGTTCCCCAGGGCAGTATTAAAAATGTGCATCCTTCAACTATTCAGCTTGTTTTTTCAAAATTGTATTTCCTGGATCTGGGACCTGTTTGGGCCTGGTGCATTTTAAACACTGAAAACAGGCTTTGCACACAGACGGGGCACAGGGGCATGACAAGGTCAGGTCTGGTAGCCTAGATTTAAAAACACAATGAAGTGTAGTAGCTCCAATGCACAGTGATACTGAGGTAATGATATTTAAGTCCTAGTGACTGTACTAAGTCTCTGGTACCGTGAATTCTGGCAGCTTTCTGTGTAATGAAGAGCTGCACTGTGAGAGGCCGGAGTGGAGGACTCCTGCTAATCTGCCAGAATTTCTGGGACAGTGATGTAGAGAAGAAAGTTCTGGACTGCCAAGTCCTCTGCCTGAACTTCAGATAGTTTGTACTCCTGTTGGCTTCCAGTGTGAACAAGCAGCACTGTTGCAATGTATGTAACACAAAGGTACGCCAACCTGAGGCTGATATTCATGTGATCCTGATCTATGATTCTATGAAGGCCCTACACACTTGTAGACGAAAGGTGCCAGGAGGCAACTGTAGCACCAAAACATCTACTTCTTCTCCATTATCCAAAAAGATCTCTCCAGTTCTCCAATGAACTGTGACAGAAGATGCAAAATGAAGAAGTCATGGGCAGACGCAGACGGACTACAGCAGAAAGAATGCCTGAGACTGCACACTAGCTATGGAACACACAATGCAATCCTTCCTCTCTTATCACAGCAGCCATTAATCATGCCCACTAAACTAGTACTGACCACAAATAACCAGGAACTGCTGAACTCAGTTTCTGAACCCAGCACTTCTCATGGATATGAATTATTCACCTACTCCTTAGGAACGAAATTCTGGACATAGGTCAGATAATGGCCTAGTGGATGGGGGCAAGCAGATGTTTTGATTTTAGTAAGGCTTTTGACACTATCCCACATGACATTCTCATAAGCAAATTAGAGAAATGTGGTCTAGATGAAATTACTATAAGGTGAATACACAACTGATTGAAAGACTGTACTCAAAGAGTAGTTATCAATGGTTTGCAGTCAAACTGGGAGGATGTAGTTAATGGGGTCTGGACCCTGTCAGTCCTGGGTCTGGTACTATTCAATATCTTCATTAATAATGCAGTGGAGAATGTTAGTATTAATTTTTACAACAGCTATTTTTAACTCTTTTTTCCTGTAAATCACTTACTTTTGCATTTAAAGTACCATATCTGAGCTTTATTATATTATTCTTTGCTGCCATAGCTTTCAACTGGCAACATAGTTTTGTGGTTTTAAACCCTCTCTTCTCTTAAGGTATGTCTATATTGACGGCGGCAAATTTGCCTCCATCAGATCGATTTATCCGGATTGACTGTGTGGAAGTGAAGACCTGCTCAATCGATCCGGAAGTTGATTTAATAAAACCACCTCCCCAAAAAGTGTAGCGCTGCGTCAACGGGTACGCATTTCCCGTCAGCGCAGTGCAGTGGAGACGGTGCACTAAACAGAAGTTATGAAGTCGATGGGAGTTTCGCAAGCTTCTCTGTGTAACTTGCATAACTCCTGTCGACTACTGCCAAATTTCGCCGGCTGTGTAAACCAGGCCTTACTCAGAGTGCTATATTTACCAGCCACTGGTTTTTTGACTTTGCTGAGCTGATTCTTACACATTTTATTCATTTCTTAAGGTGGTATATTGTGCTTGTAAAACCTGAGCCACCAAATACAATCTTTGCAACACAGCTGCCTTAGTCTGTGCTTTGTAAAAAGCTCTTTACATAGATATCAAAAGTTCCCTCCATTAAAATTTCAGAAAAACAAAAGTACAAGTGGGGTGTGTGTGTGTGAAAAGCAACCAATTAGCCCTGTGAGATAATTTTAAAGTACAGGCTAACAGCAACAACATTCTTTAACATGCCAACTGTGGCTTTAACCCTTAACTCTCCAAACAAAAAGAAAATGTGGCAGAGGAAGGGGGGAGGAAGGGAGAAGAAGCAATAGGGAATGACTTAGGAAGGAAAACCTAAGCCAAGAAAAGTACAGACATGTGTTAGTACCTATTCAGTCCACAGGCTGTGCCCAAACCTCTGTAAAATTTGTTTAAAAGATGTAACTTCTTGAACAAAGGGAGTGTTCATGGTGTCTCCTGACCCTTTCTATGGGCATCTCTGGACTGCCTTCTCAAATATGTTTCTCGAATCAATTTACTGCAAACCCCTATATCCTTCAGAGTTTAACAAGGTATTAGATCTGATCCTTCTTCTCACTACTCAGCTTACTATAGCTGAGGATGTGCACACTGAATTTATAACAAGCGTGATATACTGCCAATGTGCCCCTTCGCAATTCTACACCAAAATTTTATACTTGTAAAAGAAAAGACCTGCAGAATCTTGTTCAGGGGAGAAGGCAATACCCCATGTTTATTGTAAATATAAGATCGTTAAAAGCTATTGCATTCACTCATTCACACACCCATTCACACTCACAAGTTCTTCAGCTGGTATGATAGAGTTACCAGTCCTGTGTGTTGCTCGAGTCAGCCTAGTGGCCAGATAGGCTGAACCCGAGAGGGGAGCCGGGCCTCTGTTGGTCATGATCTGATGCTCCATGATGATGATTGCAGAACGAACCCAATGAACGCATGTTCTCACCCCATCTTTTATAGTAGTCAGTTCCCATGCAATCCTATGAGTCTTGCTGTGTCACGCAGCCTCCGGATTCTGTATGGTAGTTCATCACGTCAATTGCAAGCATGACCCTCCTCTTCTTATTTCACACTTTATTCTGTTCTCATGGTGGATTCTCCCGTGCTTTAGGGTTGTTTATTTGCACTCTTCAGCCTTCAGGGTCAGGATAATAGTTGCAGTTGCACTCCCCTTTTTGTTATCAGAACAGTTTGGACTGGTGTCTCTCTTCTTATCTATTTACGCCCTACACACACATTCCCCGCTCACACCCAGAAAGCAATTAATCAAGATATTTTTAGGTTCAATGGTACAAATTTCAGAAAAACAGCAAAGTGGCAGAAAAACAACACAATGGAGTTCCCTTACATTAAGCAGTAAAGAACTTCATTAAACAATAATATTCCTTATATACAAAAGGAATTATAACAATTAAGCAAGAAGTCTATCGACATTTAATTTACTTATGCAATTAAACAGGAAATCCGTATCTGATTTATTTATACATCTCTTTGGCTTACATTACTACCTGTGCTGCCAACCCATTGGTCATTACTGTATTCAGTACTGTATTCCAGCAAGCGAACAAATTTAAAACAATATGGATACATTCTTGTTCCTGCCAGTGGCATTTGATTTCATAGTGCATCAGCGTGAGCTGCAGGATGTCAATCTGACCAGGATGATGAGGGGTATTGACAATTGGTCTGACCAGAGACTGGTGTGGACCAAAATGCAGCTAGCCATCTGTTCCAAGAAGTGTTAACAGTCAGACAAAACCATAAAGACACAATGTTCAAATGCTCAAGCTCTTAGATAAAAAAGGACTTCCGCAAATGTTTTCAGAGGCTTTTCCATAATCAGACAGCCCTGTAATGGGCATCAAGGCTGAGTGGAGCAGACTTTGTAATATAACCCTCAGTTCTGCCAGTGACGTACTAGTCTTTAGCACAAGGAAACATCAAGATTGGTTCAATGAAAACAACTCAGAGATAATGCACATAAATTGACTTTCTGCATGAGGCACATAAAGCATGGTTATCTGACAAGACTTTGGCCAAGACTTCTCCTACCACAGTTTTAAGTAATCTGCCCAATCTAAGATGTGTATAATGAAAGATGATTGCTGGAAGCATACAGCAGAGAATATCCAACAGGCTGCAGACCAGAAAGACTTTAAATGCTTTGACTATCAATTGAAAACAGTTTTTGGTCCCTTATTTCACCGTAGTGTTCCCATCTGTAGCGCAAATGACACGAAAGCCATTATTGATCGCTTTAATAGTCTACTCAATAGACCATCTGCAATTTTGGAAGCTGCTGTCAATGGTATACCACAGTTCCTGATACACAAAGAACAAAGAACTAGCTAGAACTAGACTAGCTAGTATTATGGAGACAGAAGCTGCCATAAAAAATTGTCACAAGGAAAGGCTTCTGGCTTAGATAGAATACCACCAGAAGTCTATAAGCATAGTGGTTATCACATGCCTCAGATGCTCATGCATTATCTGGGAGCAGGAGACCATGCCTCAAGACTTCAAGGATGTCCATATATACAAATGCAAAGGTGACCAAATAGTCTGTAATAATCATCATGGTATCTTGCTTCTTTCCATTGCTGGGAAGATTTTTGGCACGCATCTTGCTCAACAGACTCTCCACCATCACCCATATCACCATCTCAGAGAGTCAGGGTGGCTTTCGTGAGGGAAGCAGAGCAGCAGATATGATTTTTGCTGTTTGCCAAATATAGGAAAAGTGCCAGGAACAAAACCGTGATCTCTATATGATGTTTGTAGACCTGATGAAGGCCTTCAACACAGTTAGCTGGGAGGGTCTAGGGGCAGATCTTGCATAAAGCTGGATGCCTGCACAAATTCATCCCCGTTGTGTGCTCATTCCATGACAGCATGCTGGCTTAGAGTGCTGGAAAATGGTGCTTCATCAAAGCCTTTCTTTGTCACAAACAGCATTAAGCAAGATCTGTGCGTTGGCACCTACGCTCTTCACCATTCTCTTTAGTGCGATGCTGTTAGATTCAGGGTATTTACATGCAATTCCACAGAAATGGCAGCACCTTCAATCTCCATAGTCTTCATGCTCGTACTAAAGTGATCGCCTGTGAGAGGTTCCTCTTCACTGATGACTGTGCACTCATAGCACATATTGCTGAAGACATGAAACACCTAATCGATAGCTTTTTTAGATTGGCAAAACAATTTGGACTCTCTATTAGCCTCAAGAAAACCAAAGTGCATTACTAGCCTGCTCCAGTAAAAATGTATTCTGACTCAGAAATCACAACTGATAACACACTGCTTAATATGGTAGAAAAATTTTGGTATCTTGGCAGCACTTTATCTACTAATGCCAGGATCAATGATGAAATCATGCAACGTATTTCTAAAGCCAGCTCTGCCTATGTTTGACTTTGTTGCTGCCTGTGGAATGTGAGAGACATTCGTCGTCACACCAAGATTAATATTAAGCACTCTTCTCTACAGCTGTGAAGAACTTGAAGCAACTACAACATTTTTAAAAGTGCGGTGTGCATCTTATCTGTAACATCAAGTGGTCTGACAGGATACCAACCATCAACGTTCTGTACCGGTGCTGCATGATTAATGTTGAATCACTAATCATGCAGGAACAGCTTCGCTGGGCTTGTCACCTCGTACATATGGATGATACGCGATCCCCCAAAGCCATATTTTATGGACATTTGAAAACAGGAGCACGAACACTGGGACTCCAATGAAAACAATATAAGGACACTCTCAAAGCTCATCTAAAAGTTGACCAAGTCAATCCAAATATATGAGAAGCTACTGCTACTGGGAGATTAGGATGGTGGCAGAGCTGTAGGTCTGCAATAAAAGCCATCAAGAATAGCAGAACAGAAAAAGCCAAAGAGAAGAATGAGGAAAGAAAGCAGGCTGTGGCAAACATGTGCAGCCACCTTTGCCTGATGTGTGGAAGCATCTGCAGAACCCCTATTGGTTTACATTCATACAAAAGACACACTGAAACAAACTCTCATACTAGTACAGAAGACTCCAACTGTGTCCAATTCTGGGTGCTATGCTTTAGGAAAGATATATAGAGGCCTGCAAATCCACGGATATCTGCTTTATATCCGCAGATGCGGATATATGCAGATCATTTTTGCGGATCATGGATCAGATGCAGATACAAATTTTGTATCCATGTAGGGCTCTAAAGATATGGACAAACTGGAGAATTTAGAGGAGAGCAACAAAATGATAAAGGGTTTAGAAAACCTGACCTATGAGGAAAGGTTAAAAAAAACCTGGGCATGTTTAGTTCATAAAAGAAGACTGAATGGGGACCTGATAAAAATCTTCAAATATGTTGAGGGCTGTTATAAAGAGGATGAGAATCAGCTATTCTCCATGTCCACTAAAGGTAGGAGAAGCAGTAATGGGATTAATCTGAAGCAAGGGAGATTTAGTTAGATATTAAGAAAAACTTTCTAACTGTAAGGGTAATTAAGCTCTAGAACAGGCTTTCAAGGGAGGTTGTGGAATCCCCATCACTGGAATTCTTTAAGGACAGGTTAGATAGCCATTTGTCAGTGATGATCTAGGTTTAGTTGGTCCTGCCTGAGTGCAGGAGGCTGGACTTGATCGTTTCTCAAGGTCCCTTTCAGCCCTACATTTCTACAATTCTATAAGATGATACCCTTCCTCTCAGAGAATAGCCTTTTCCTAAGCAGACCACAGTGCTGCTAGAGTTTAAGAAATTATTGCTCAATACAACTTCTCTCTCCTGCTAACACTCAGGATTTAATATACCAGTTTCATTTATCTTAGCATTTTATAGTGTTCATCACCATAGTGCCTGAGCACTACCAATAAGCAGGCTAACTGAGAAGCTCAGCAAAGATTTCCTGAGGGGAAGGAGGAAGTTAGAACAAATGAAAGAGGCCCTGTAGCTGTAGGATTAAGGGGAGCAGAGATCCTGAACAGTGTCTGCTGTAAAGGAAAAATACTGTGGCTGAGTGCCACCAACAAAACTCATAGGGTATGTCTACACAGCACACGAGGCCCAGGTCTGTGGGGCCCAGGCTTGTGGACTTGTGTTTCCAAACACATGCTTGAGTGTTCACACTCAGGCCTCACAATCATGCTGGAGCATCTATACTGCACTATGCAGACCTGAGACTCAGAACTTCAGCTCCTGTAGGCATACACGATTGTATCCCAGGGTTCTTAGTGCCCTCATCAGCCTAAGTATTCAGTAGTTTTCTCTATAATGGTTTGTGGAAGAACTCGTCTGCCCATCATACAGGATTTAGCCAGAAGTGTTTTGGGTTGTTTTAGCCCATGAACACATCCAGATGAGCCATTTTGTGTCTGCACACTCCCTGCAGCCAGAGCTGCCATGGATCCTGCCCAGGTGGAAGAACTTCTCTACCTCATGCTCTCAGTCCAGTTTCAGGACACAGGCGAAACATTTGCAAAGTGCTGATGGACATTCCAGTGGCAGTTTTTGAACTGCGGGAGGCAGACATGCCAGCTTCAACCCAGCTAATGCTGCTCACACCTGCCGTTGCCTTAGCTGTAGATTCCCTCTGCATAGACGGGCATTTCTGGAGGAGGTCCACCAGCACAGACTGGTGGGGTCACATCATCATGCGGACCTGGGATGACCAGCAGGGCATCCAGAACTTTTGCATGAAGAAGTGGACGTTCCTGGAGCTTTGTGATCAGCTTGTCCCTACCCTCTAGTGCCAGGACACAAAGATGAGGGCCAGCCATACCAGTCCAGAAACAGGCCACTATGGCCATCTGAAAGCTGGTTACCCCAGACTGCTCTTGATCCATGGCTAACCAGTTGGGAGCTGGCAAATCAACGGTGGGGATTGTTGCGGCAAAGATTTGAGAGTCCATCAGGAGTGTGATTTACCCAAAAGTAGTGGGTATAAGAAACGTTCCTGAAATAACTGCTGATTTTCAGAGAATGGGGTTTCCAAATTGCTGGGGCCACTGATGGGACTCGTGTGCTTATAGTTTGCCTACTCCAGGGAGCATGATTATCTAAACCACAGAGGATACTACTCCATCACTATGCAAGTTGACGACAGGGACAGATTCATGGACACTAATATGGGATGCACTAGCCGGGTGCATGATGCCAGGGTGTTCCAGAGATCGGGACTTTACCTTAGTGGAGAAACTAGAACATTAGTCCCGCCACATAACATTGTTATAAATGAAATTACTGTCCCCCACTGTTATTATAGGAAAGCTTGCTTTCCCTTTGTTGCCAAGCTTATAAACCATGCCTTTATTTCAGAGGACCTGGCAAAAGAAGGTTCAACTACACAATCAGTTGCTGGAGGCTGGTAGTAGAATGTGCATTTGGCAGATATAAATCCCTTTGGCACTACCTTCAAAATCATTTGGGTGCCGGTGTCATTAATACAGTCCACGTTATTGTGGCTTGCTGTGCCCTGCATTGTTGGAAGACAGGATACTGGGCTAGATGGACCATTGGCCTGACCCAATATTGCCATTCTTATGTTATAATATTTGCGAGAAGAAGGGGGAATTTTTTCACCAGAAGTGGACTACGGACACTGCTGGATATCTGAACTGGTACATACAATCAGACAAGGCACCTGTCATGACTGGTGCTGGATCCAAATGCACAGCAGAAATCAGGGAGGCTTTGTGCACCCACATAATGTATGAAGGGAAATTAAATGGTATGTGGTTGTTGTGTGTGAGATATTTTTGTAAATATGTAGGTATTGAATATCATGAATTCTGTAAACACTTTCAGGAAGTGTATGAAGGTATGTTATGCATTTTATCAAACTGGAAATATACTGCCATACATAGTTTATGGATTACTGTAATGACAGTTTGTAAATTTTTAATATGGAACTTTGACTTTGGGTATTAGATGACATTCATTAAGGTTTGTGCCACGGTTATGATAACATATAATAAAACTTGTTCTGGTCGCCTTGTGTGCAAATCCAACATTTTATTTCACACAGGTATTTACATGTTGCAACAATCAGTAATGCAGACCTGCTGCCATTATGGTATGCAGCACAATTGTATTTCCTAACTTTCACAAAAAAAACCACAGTGGAAAGGTCCATGTTCTCCTTCGCCTTTCTGGCACATTTTGGATGTGCAGGACGCACCTGAACAGGAGAGGATGAGTGCACATGTCTAGTCCATGTGCCAGTCACCCCCTGAACTGTCCTAAGGCTGTGGGTCTGGAGCAGAAGACACTGGCTGTATTGAGCCCTGTAGTCTGGAAGTCATCAGCCACAGTAAGTACTTGAACATCAACTTCTGCTGTGCTCTATCTTCCTTCTTCAACCGGTCATCATGCTCCAAATCTGTCTGCCATTCTCTTCTCTTGTTGTGCAGCCTCTGTCTTTCTCTCCACCCTGCAAGCATCCTTATCTTTTTGCTAGTCGAGCTGGGTCTTCTGGACCTGGATCTGCTGATTCTTTGTTATGGAGCAGGTCTCCCATCAGCTGATTTTGGACTCTCTTTCACTTCCCCTGCAGTAGATGATCTGTACACCCAGGCTCCTGGTGCCGTGTGTGATTCCTGTGGAGGTAGCACAGCCTTGAAAGAAGAAAGACAGAGAACATTATTTTCTGAGCATGGCAAAAAAAAAAAAACCATTTCACGGTTCATTACTTTCATTCACAGTCAAAAGATGCACGCTTTTTAATCAGTGGTCTGTATTCTATTCACACAAAACATCATCCACTTCTGACATCCTTTGGAACAGCAATGAAAACCAGAAGATACCATGGTAAGACACACAAAAAACTCAATTCTAATTATTTCTGTATTCTCTTTTTTTATGGGGGTGAGGTTTGGAGGGTAACTTATAAGTGATCTATTTACAAGCAATGGTTGTTCAACCCTGTCAGGCAGGGCACGCTCTGGAGATCATTGACAGCCATCTGTTTGTGCTAAGGAACTATTTCAGCATCTAATGACTGAATTCCACATTGCAGAATGGAGAGGGCTCGTGACTTATGCAGCCAGACCTAATAAATATGCCCTGTCATGGAACATAACAGACTATCTGGAGCTCCTATTCCATGAGAAGTCAACTTTTATCACCAGCCAGAAATGGTGAAAAATTGTGATAAAATAAACAAGACACTGAATTAGCATGGAGATGCAGTACAGCCTCATTAGGACCCTGCATCCATGTAAACAGCCAACTCACTGCCACCCATTGGGAGTCTTAATACTGACATGCTCTGCTGCAGTTTGGACTCTTATGTTAAAGCCAGCAATGGACCAAACACATCACAGTTTTGTTTGGACTTAAACAGCCAAGCTTTTGGGGGACTCAATTCACAGGCATTTAGGAACAATTTGTGCATGGCTGATTTATAAGATGCGCTGTATTATACGGGAGGGGTATGTGAGGTTATGAATTGTGGAGCACCAACCCATATGTACACAAATTAGTGAGTAACTAACAAAAATTTCATAACTAGTTGTGTAACTTTTCCTCCTTTTACTGTGTCCATTTTTAATCCAATGTGGTGGGCTGCAGGGGAGGGAAGGGGAAGCTAGGTGGATTGGCATGGGTCCCACCCAGAATGAAACACACAAATCCTGGGTTATATTAATAATTGAATAGGCTCATAAGCGGGAAATCCTTCCCATTCATATACTAATAAAAACTAACCTGGCAGCAGAAACTTACCAGGATCCAGTGTTTGTTCTGATGCAAGTTCTGCAGGGGACTGCTCCACAGGGATGTCCCCAAAAAGGTCTTCAAAGTATGGACCGATGATGTGCTGTAACTGCTCTGGGCACCATAGTTTCTTTGGTTACTGGCCTCAGCTCCAGTGTGACTTCTTGCCCTTTATCTGGCACCTGGCTCGCCTCAGGTGGTGCCTGTGACAACGGGGTTATAAGATCGCCATGGACACTGAGCAGTGTTATGCACCACTGGGGCTCAGTACAGATCCCAGTACCTGGTCAAATTCCTTGTAAAAGAGGCAGGAAGATAATGGCACCTCTGGGAACATCCTTGACTTTCTGGTAGTCTGTCTCAGCCTCTTGGTCTGCATTCTGCATTGATCTGCCATCCAGTAGATCTCCAATGCTGCCAGCCACTCATATATTGTTTTATACACATAATTATTTCTCATGCTCTTACTGATGTCAAATGTCTTGCTTGCCTCACATCAGAGGTTAACAAGAATCTGTTCCTCTGGCCAGCTAGATACACACTTGATTCAGGACTTCACCTTTCTGCTGGCTACAACTAAAACACAAGTGCTGACTGTGTTTGTTGTTTCCAGTTGAGCAAACATTGAAATGAAGGTATAAAAATCAAGCAGCTGTTTTTTAAACCGGGAGGTTGCTTCTGGTTCCTGGGAAACAAGTGTGGAATTGAAGGACTGTGAAACACAACCCTAGGGGATTCAGGAATAGTGTTTGCAGACTCTCCGGGCACGAGACTGGTGACCCAGACTAGAGCTGTGTCTACACTGCAAAATGCTTGGGCTCTGAATCACATCACAGTGGGAGTCAGGGTCTGACCCATCCCACCAGGGTCCAATGGCCCGAATCAAGAGGGGTTACTGGCTCAAGCCAGACTAATTTCTGCATGGACGGAAGGGGGGCTTGGCCTTCAATCTAAGTCTGAGACCAGGCTTAGTGTGCTGTAGACGTACCCATAATTGGCACAAACAGAATAAAAAGTACATTTGCATATACTGCTGTGACAGAATGTACTCATGTCCACATCCTACACACTACTGTAATAATCTTTGTACAAAGTATGTCTTGTAAGATATCATTCAATTTGCTGGTCAGTATTGTCCTGATAAAACGTGTGTGGCAACACTGTATAAATGTGAAGTTATAAAATGTTCCTGTATGACATTAACAACACATATTCCAAACTGAGGTTGGCAAACAGGTCTGTCTCAAACAAAAGAATGTGTGCTCTGCTTAATTTGCATTAAGCAGTAAAAAGAATCATCAAACAGGAAGGGAGTTCAAACAGGTGGGAAAACCAGCAGGGAAGAGTCTTACACAGAGACACACTGTCTTCTGACTCTCAGCTGGAAATGTTTTCCAAGACGGGGACTGACATCATAACAAGGAGGAACAAATGTCTCAAGGTACCCTCTCTTCTCTTTCTATCCATCAATTCACCACACAAGAAGGGACAAAGGAAGTAGCAATTAAACAAAAGAAAGGATCCTGGCTTAAAAGTTTGGCCTATAAGACTGATGAAAGAACATGCAGTGAGAAAAACTTTGCTTTGAATTTAACAGTTTGTTAAGTCAGGCACTAGTTGTGTTTCATCTTTATTTTTCTTATAACCATTTCTGACTTCTGTCTCATTACTTGTATTCATTTAAAATCTCTCTCTTTGTAGTTAATAAACTTGTTTTTACTATTTTATCTAATCCAGTGTGTTTAAACTGAAGTGTCTGAAGAACTATTTGAAATAATAAACTAGCATATTATTATCTTAAAGAAATAATGGTTTAACGGACTTGTATTGTCCAGAAGAGGGCTCGACAGTACAGGACACATATTTCTGGGGGAAAATCTAAGACTGGGAGTGAGTTGGGGTCACCCTGTACTATACCCAAGCTGGTAAGAGCCAAAGTGTGGCTGGCTGGCTCATACACACACACACAGATATAGCTGGGAGTGACTTACATGCTGGAGGCTGTTTGTGATCAGTACAGACTGGAAGCTATAGCAGCAAAGCAGTGTAAGGGGCACCCAAGGTAAGAGGGCAGGAGTGACACAGCTACTCATTAGTCTAGATTGTATCCTGGCTGTGTCACAACTGCCTCCCAGTTGTATGTGGGCAGAGCTAACCCAGGAGGTGGAGCACACTAATGGATGGATGCTCGTGTAGGAAGAGTTCTTTTTCAATGGGTTATGACGAAAGATGATGATAATGAAATACTCAAAAGCACAGTTCCTGGGCTGCTTCACACCCAAAGGATTCCTGAATACTGCCATCTAACACCTGTCCTCTACAGAGATTTTGCTCTTACCATATGCTTCTTCAATAAGAGCACAGTAAGGATTAATGCCAGTGCCACTGCGCTTGGCTTCCTGCTCTCCGAGCCTCAGGATATTCTCCAGCCCATTCAGTGCCACCTGCACGATCTTTGAGTCCATTACTGTTAGGAGGTCACAGAGCGGTTTGATACATCCCAGTTCTACTAAATATCTGAAAAACAAAACACACAACATGGTCAATCATTTGGATTAAGGTAACCTGTGTAATGAGACCATACTGTCTGGTGTTCAGTGCAGAGGACTAAGAACCAAAACAACTAAGTAACATTAACTCACTTGGGTAAAGCATCATCTATGTGACCGCCACCATCTCAGCTTTAAAAATGTAGAAACTGAGACTACATTTGAGCAGGATTTGTTCATGTACATAAACCACGAAGAGCAACGTACCAGGGATTGGCTGGCTCAAGGGGTTGGAAATGGGCCTTTGAGCCATTCTTCTCCAGTTCACCAATTATGAGTCTGGTCCAGGTTTACTGGAAGCTGTTACATTCTGACTATGATGGTCTCTGTGAAATGAGCAGGAAGGTGTCTCGGAAAGGGGAGATGTTTCTATTACAAGAAACAGCCTCACAACTGGTTCTTTCATGGGCACTCTCAGTCGAAGCCAAGGATTGAATGGACCATTCATAACTAAATTCAAGGCTAGAAACAGCCTCTGATTACTCCCGAGGAGTGAGATACACTGGAAAGAGACAGCAAAGGGAAAGTGAGCATGTCAACTGCCTATGTTGTATCTGCTCCCAAGAAAGAGGCTTTCCAACTTCAGGGTTCTTAGTATGGTACCTTTCACATTAGCATTACATTCACTCAAACATTTAGAGCAACTTCCACTGCTACTTACTTGATCTGTTCAGCAGAGCCTCCAGATGTTGCATTTGTGATTGCCCAAGCAGCTTCTTTCCTCGTCCGAAATTCAGCTGTTTGCAAAATATTTATGAGGGCTGGGAAAATGTGGGCATCTATGACTGTCTGCAAAAGGAAGTGACACAGAAGCTCAGAGTATCAACTACAAATAGAAATACAACTTCCTTGCCCTGAGATGTCTACTTCCAAAGCTCAGTACAATGCAATAAACAATGCAAGATGCCTCCTTTATGGGTCAATCAGCAATCTTCAGCCTTACATTCATAACCTCAGTTATTGTTCAAATCTATGTTTATTCTATTAGCTTTTCAAAACCAATGCAACTGAAATAACTATGGTACTTGATGCCTTACTGAATCAGGCCTTATTAGCAATGGAGTGTTGTATTTTACATTATGGTTCCAGGTGGCAAGCCATTCAGCTGTAGTCATTATACCAAACCACCAAAAAGTTCAGAAGGAAGACTAATAAATATTTGAGTCACACAAAATTGCCATAGGGTGAGACAATCGAGCATAGAGAAAATGAATCACAAGACAAAAAACCCACACAAAAAGAGTATATATCCACTGTGATGGTTAACTGTTTAGCACATCAAACTGACATTGGTCAACCATATATTCTGTAAGTAATTCAAAGTTAAGATAATTTTCCCTGGGAAAATAGCCTTTTGCATTAACTGACAAATGAAACCAGCTGAAAACCAGTTTAGCCTCAAGCACTAGGACAAGTCTCTGAAGTATTTATGTATGGTTTTTTTAAGTGACAGCAGCAACTTAGGATTCATTTGCAAAACTACTATCTATAAATGTAAATCAGCATGGAATTGTGAAAGACAAATTATCTCAGTCAAACCCATTTTCTTTTCAGAGATCTATATAGAGGAGACCCAACATATTTAATATTACATTAAAAAAGCTATATTCAGTGCACTGGACGGATGGTACTCAGTGAATGAGGCAGCTTGTTCAATATTTATTTTTACCTATATTGGTCCCAGGATATTAAAGAGACAAGGTGTGTGAGGCAATATGTTTTATTGGACTAACTTCTGTTGGTGAAAGAGACATGCTTTTGAGCTTACACAGAGCTCTTCTTCAGACCACTCTATTTATTTTTACCGTTTTTTTAATGTGGGGCATCTTATCTCACTCACTTTTCGCTAGTCATCCCATGCAGTGAAGGGCCTTATGGAACACTGCTTCATTTACCATACAATCTGTGCACTGAATGAAACAATCAGTGGTCCTGGAATAACAACGGTATGTGTTCATGTAAAAGCTATCATAATTCATACCCAGAAAGGGAGCAGAATTGTTATACAGAATGCCTTAACTCCAATATTTTCCAACATCAGGATGCTTCACAGTGGAAGCATAGCATTTTTTTAGTTATTTTTCGCATGGAATTTTTTAGGAATCCAACACAATTTAACTAATTATTGAGGCAGGAGCCCTTGCTTCATTACATACATATATCCAGAAACTATTTCCATCTAACCCTACAAACTAAAACTGGAATTCTACTCAACTTTTTTTTTTAAAACAACCACACCCAAATCCAATGGATTGTTGAAGGATGGAAAAACTCTGCCTTAGCTGTGACTGGCCAAACTCCCACCATGTGAGGACAGTTTTGAAGAGCATATCAAAAAAACATCTTGGCAACAAAGATTTAGTTGTCTTCGAACATAAGGAAACTAGATATTGGATCACCATTATAATATGAATGGAAAATGATGAAGAACTACTTCCATCATTCTTCAAGGGCCCGCTGGCATCTGAGCTTCTACAAGACCTTATTTGTGCCTGTACACAATTAACTGTCTATAGTCCAAACTATCTTCGCTGTACAGAACTGTGTACATACCATGGCAATGAAGACTGTAGTAACCCACACAATCTCGACAGAGATCATAATGATGAACAAGTTGATGATGATGTTGACTAGAAATATCACAAGCACTTATTACATTTCAGTGATATCTGTACAAATTTATTATTAGATTTTTTTTATCCTTTAGACTGGTGGGATGCTTTGAGGTCACGGAAATCCAATTTTAGGTCTTGGAATAATACACAGACATTAAACTTACAGAAATAAATACATGTATTTCAAAGTGGTCATTTTAATTGATAGAATTGTTTATCCTTGTTTCTATGGTAATGGCACCACTTGATAGCTCCATACCTCATCTTAAAGTAGACATAATCAGCTTTCAAATGCTGTGTGATGTGCATGTGGGTAGAGAGGATATATTAAGTCAACCACATCGGTGGTGTCTGCCTATATGATTCAAATCCTGTGTCATCACTGACAGAGAGAGTGAGAGAGCTTGAACAAGACACCAGCTTAGCTTTCCTTGAGCTGGGAAAGAGGAGAACAGGAGTTCAGATTTCAGCTCTTCTAATTGCTATTTATCTGTCCATGTGGTCAGGGACCGTAGGTCTTGAACCCTGGTCTACATGGCTCTTTGGCACTAGTAAACTCCAACCTATCACCCAGTAACCTGCTAATTGCCATCAGAATAGGAGCTTAACTCTGACAGAAGATGCCAGTTCTGGAATCCGGTTGGAAGAAAGCTGGGGGTCCTTACTGGTTCACAGTTTCCACCTAAACCCAGAACAGGAACACAAAGTTGTCCATGTAACTGGGTTCTCCCTGGTTCACACTGCTTCCCTTGTGATACCTGCTCCTACTGCCTGCTGCTGATCTCCTGGTAACCTGACCCTCCCTGCCTCCTGACACCAGTTTGCCTTCTGGCCTGTCCTGGACTCTGACCTCCTGATATTGGACCCAGCCTGACTCCTGCTCCGACCAACAAGTCAGAACCCCCATATCCTAGTCATGACAGTTTGCCAAAGCCACAAGAGAAGTCCTGGTGCCAGAAGAATGGACCAGCCCAACTCTTTGGGAGTACTGGACACACTCAAGTGAGCCACCCACCTTCAGGCAGACAACCAAGCCCTACAGGTGTGTGTCGTCCAGCTGACCTTGGAGAACCAGCTATTGCAGGAGCAAGTCATGCAGTTGCATGCTGAAAACACTGCACTCCAAACACGGCTCACGCAGCCCTGTTCCCCGATTCCACTGCCAGAATGGTTTGATGGTAATCACCAGCAACTCCAGTGTTTTATAAACCATGCCACCTCCTGTTCATGATGCACCCTCAGTCTTATACTTTTGATCATAAAAAGGTGAGCCTGGTTATCAGCCTGCTGTCCTGGGAAGCCTTAGGCTGGGCCTTGGAAAGTGACAACCCATTACTATTGAACTGGGAAGTCTTCCTCCAAGGCACATAAGTACTATTTGATGAGCCGCACTGAGCTTGAACATTGAAGGCTGCCCTAAGGGAGCACCAATGGTAGCTTCCTATCCTGAGCAATTCCAATGCCTCCTGGCCGATACAGACTAGAACAATGCTGCACATAGGTACCAGTTCCAGTGGGGCCTGCAAGAAGAAATTCAAGACAAATTAGCCTATGTAGAGACATCTGTGAGTGTGGATGCCTTTGTGGCTCTTGCCATGCGTACAGACAATTGGTTATGGGAATGAAGAGAGAAAAAAATAAAGGTCTTGCAAAGATCACAGTACCTGGAGTGAAGAGTTGCACCACTCCCTCCCCCTGAGCCAATGCAGGTGGATATGGGCTGTCGATGGCTCACCCACACAGAAAAGGAATGATGATGCCAGCACCATCTGTGCTTCTACTGTGGTGAATTACGTCAGTCCACTTCTGCCTGCCCCATATGAATTTCAAGGAAATAGGTGAAAGAGCTCGGCCGCACTTCAGTCTTGCCTGTAACATACCAGAATCATCGCTCAAGGGCTCCCCATTGGCAGGTGCTGATCCAATTGTACAAAATCCCATCTCACCAAACCTCATCAACTCAGGCATAACTGACTGCTTCATCGATGCAGAGACAGCCTGGATCCTGCAGATTCCCCTGGAATCCAAAGCCTCTCCTGACCTTATATAGGCTATTGACAGTGCCCCCTTGTCTTCTGGTCCATTAACAGAGGAAACAGCCCCCATGGAGGCCAGGACTCACGGGCACTGAAAAACATTACCATTTGTCATGATCCAAATGCCACTTTCCCCTGATCCTTAGTATCTCCTGGCTGGCTCTCCACAATCCCTGTGCTTGCCGCCAAATAAGCATAGTCTGTTTTCCTGACCCAAGACAGCCACTTTGACTATCTCATAAAGCCCTTCAGGTTGACCAATGCCCCAGCCACTTTCCAACATTTTATAAATGATGTGTTCCAAGACATATTGAACCAGTGTATAGTGGACTATCTAGATGACGTATTGATTTTCTCTGACTACCCTGAATAGCATAACTCTCACGTCCAAACAGTCCTGGAACATTTACGGCAGCATGGCCTTTACACCAAGCTCAAGAAGTGTGCCATCTATCAGGCCTCCATGGAATTCTTGAGCTTCATTTTAACCCCAGAAGGGAACCAGATGGACCCATGCGAGGTCCAAGCTGTCCAAGACTGGCCGATTCCCCATACAGTATGCAACCTGCAATGCTTTCTGAGGTTCACCAGTTTTTATAAACTATTTATCCTGAACGTTTCAAAACAAATTGAGCTCCTCACCACTCTCCCCCAGAATGATGCTCAATTCCATTGGTCTCACAAAGCCCAGCAAGATTCAATCAGCTGAAACTCACCTTTACAACAGCACCCATCCTGATGTTACACAAGCCTTCATTGTAAAAGCTGATGCCTCTAGCACAGCAATTGGGGCTGTCTTCTCCCAGCAACTTGGTCCCAAACAAATGTTACACCTGTGTGTTTATTACTCAAGAAATCTCACCCCCCCCCCCCCCAGAGCTAAACTACAAAATACTTGATAAGGAATTCCTGGTGATAAACACCTTTTCAGAAATGTGGCACTAGATGGAAAGAGCTCATCACCTAGTCCAGGTATTCACTGACCATAAAAACCTGGAATGTCTACATAGGGCGAAAGCCTTAAACCAATGATGGCTTCAAAAGCCTTAAACCAAACAATGGCTACTTTTCTCATGATTTGATTTCATCATCAACTATCACCCCAGATCCAAAAATGGCAAGGTGGGTGCACTGTCCTGAAGATACATTACCAAGCCACAGGGCCTCATCCTGGGAACCAACTATCATTCTCAAATCCCATAACTTTCTCTGTGCAGCTCATCACCAGGGTATAATATTCAGATTGATATGCTCTGCCTCAGGAATTCCACCTGATGATCCATAAGCAGCCGCATAACTCCCAGAAAGGGATCACATATGTAGGGTATCAATCACATTCATGTTCCCCCTGAAACTGCAAGAGTTGCAGTCCTGCAACTATGCCAAGATTTTCCACCAGTAGGACACTGGCATGTTTCTGGATCAAACGACTAATATCCCGCTCCTTTTGGTGATCCTGGATGTACCCGACGATACAGTCATTTACTGCCTCCTGTGATGTTTGTGCCCATGCCAAGACACCAAGCCACAAGGCATGTGGTCTCTTCTAGCCCTTAGACACCTCATCTTAACCCTAGCTGGCCATCACCATAGACTTTATTGGTGAATTACCGGAGTCCAACAATTTTACAACAATTTTGACTTTACACTTTACCAAAATGGCCCACTTCATTCCTTGCACAGGCCTGCGCTCTGTTGAAGAGACAGTCCAACTATGGATTAGCCACGTAGTCCACCTCCACAGCATTCCAGAATGCACCACCTCCAATCAGGGGTCTCAGTTTATGGCCTGGTTCTGGCACAAGGTCCTGCACCTGATGTGAGTCTGCACATTTACCTCCACTTACCACCACCATTACAATGATCAAACAAAAAAGGACCAACCAAATTCTTGAGCAGTGTCTGCACTGCTATATCAGTCACCACCAGGATGATTGGTCTTCACTTCTCCCCTATGCAGAATTTACTTACAATGACACAGGCCCTGAGTCTTCAGGGCAAACCCCTCCTTTTTTAAACCAACTATGGGGTACCACCCCTGATTACACCTGCAAATTAGCCCCATCCTCTCCCAACCCGGCCACCTCAGACCTGATACAGAAGATTCATCGGACCCAGAAAGAAGTGAAGGGATTCCTGGAAAAACCAAGAGCAGACTACAGATGGCATGTGGACCAGCATCAATAGCAAGGCTGCACCTACTCCGTGGAACAAAAGATATAGCTCTCCATGGAGTACCTCTGCACAGACAGAGCTGCTTGTAAGCTGAATTTTCAATTCCTTGGCCCACTCAAGATCCTGCAATAGGTTAATCCAGTCACTTTTGAACTACAACTACCTTGCTCTCTGAATATTCACCTGGTGTTTCATGCACCATTTTTGAAACTCTACACAGAAAATTCTTTCCCTCACAGGACCCAGCCGCCTTTTCCATCAGTAGCAGGCCATGAGGAATACATGGTTCACAAAATCCTGGATTCTGAAAGTAAATGTTGCAGGCTCTGTTACCTTGACGACTTGGTATGGTTCTGAGGAGCACACCTGGGAACCTACAGAAAATGTGCATGCCTCTGTGATTGTACAAACATCCCATAGGAAGCACCCTAAAAAGCCTGGTCCCATGTTGCTCTGAGAGTGCCCTCTGGGAGGGGATGATGTCAGGGACTGCAGGTCTTGAATCCTGATCAACAGGACTCTTGAGCACTAGTAAGCTCCAACCTGCCACTCCGTGACCTGCTAACTGTCATCAGAACAGAAGATCACACTCACAGAATCCAACTCGCAGAATGCTGGGGATCCTAATTAGATCACAGCTTCTATATAAACCCAGAACAGGAACACAAAGTTGTCCACAGCAACTGGGTTCTCCCTGGTTCACACTGCTTCCCTTGTGATTCCTGCTCCTACTGCCTGCTGCTGATCTCCTGGTAACCTGACCCTGCCTGCCTCCTGACCTCGGTTTGCCCTCTGGTCTGTTTCGAACTCTGACCTCCTGGTACTGGACTCCTGCTCTAACTGCCAGGTCAGACCACCCACATCCTGGTTATGACACCTTATTCACAAAGCCCATGAACCCTAATCCAGTTTAAAAAGTAAATTACTAGAGAATTTATGCAAGGTCACTGCAGGTAGCCAGCAACAGAACCCAGGTCTGTAAACATGGCAAAAGTCATCACTGCACTATACTGCCTTTCACAGTGAATGAACCAGTTTTAGTTACCATATTTCAAACCACACTCCTGTCTTAGGAGCCCAGGATAGAATCCAGGATTCCTGATCATCTGTATTCTACCACTGACTAGAAAAAGTTGTGTAACCCACTGAGGAAGTGTATGTCAAATCCTCCAGTGGCTGTCTATGAAGGAATCAGCGATACAAGCTACTTGTGTCATTCAAGTAGTCAGAGTCTACGCTAGGGAACTGAAAGTAAAGGGATTCAAACACTGGTACTCGCCTATGTGGAGGATGTTATGGTTGCATGTGATTCACACAGTGAGAAAACCTCACACAGGTTTTGTACTTAACTGTGACCAATGATGGATGACCCGTGGCTTTGCTTCTCAAGTCTGTGATTTCATAGTAAGAATGAGTGATGATTGGCAAGTGTGTGTGTAAGTTTTGCGCTGGGAGATTTGTCTTCAGTTGTGTCTGGTAGTAACAGCAGGGTTGTGCTGGGAGATTTATGTTGAATTATGCGGGTGGTGAATAATAGGTGTGCTACCCTGAGGGACTAAGTGTGTTTGGGATTATTGCATCTGATTGTTGTATAGGTTCGTGTGCTGATTTGTTTTGGAGGGCTGGGGGGGGTGGTTTGTAATGGGAGGTATGTTGTTTTGTGCAGGCAGAAATTATAGGTGTGGCAGTTCAGTAAAGTAATCCATCATCTGTGCAGTTTCCCTTATATAACCAATGAAACTATTGCATGCAAATTAGCTGTTGAGTAAGAGCAGTGATTGTTTGGTTTACCTTTGATATCAACATGATCTAAGACTCTTGTCATGGCATAGATACATGACCTACTTAGACTGTATGCTGCACAAGTATAATTTGTGAAGTCATATGGTTAAGAACTTAAAATTGGGATAATAATAGATAAGGTTAAGATTCTGTCACAGGTATTTTTAATAAAAGTCAGGGATAAGTTGCTGGCAATAAACAAAAAGGACACAACCTGTCCTTGATGTTTACTAAAAATACCCTGAGGAATGGGGGGTTGAGGGGACAAACAGAGTGCTGCCAGGGATTGCAACTGCTCCACCTCTGCTGCTCCTGAAGCAGGGGCTGACTGCAGCTGCTCCAGCCCCAGGGGGACTGACCCAACCCCAGCCTTCCAGTGGTCCCAGGGCCAGCCAGCTGTTCTGGCAGCCCTGGAGCTGGTCACTAGCTGCTCCAACCCCACCGCTATTCCTGCAGCAGGGGCTGACTGCTGCTTCTTCAGCCCCAAGGGTGCTGACCAGCTGCTGATTCAGGCCTGGAGCCGCTGCTCCAGCAGCCCCGGGGCTGATAGCTGGTCCATCTTTGCCCCAGAAGAAGTCATGGTGGTTCCAGAAAGTCACGGAATCTGTGACTTCCATGATTGAATGTTATCCTTAGGAATAAACCAAAAACCCAGTGGTAATTCAACCTGGTGATATTCTGAACAGAAAGAATCCTTAAACATTCTTGTAGTTGTTTGCATGCTTCAAACTGACTCTATAGACGTAACAGGCTTCAATGTGACACACAGTGACATTCCTGGAATCTTACTATATTGATTATCTGTAAACTATGGTGCAAGAATCCCCAAAATAGATGCTATTCACATTTCAGTCATTTGTTACACATTTTCCTTGTGTAACCCAGTGGTCCATGTGTATGTTGTGTTGCTCCCTCTGTGGGCCCCGCTATGCCCAAGTCAGAAAATGAGAGTCTGTGATAACTCTTGGGTTGATAGTCTTGTTCTTTAGCACAACCTAAAAAATCATGCTTTTAAATTCCGGAGACCCTTGGTTCAATTCCCAAGGCATGTGACACACTTACACGTGTCTCATACTGAAGGTTGAGAGGTATTCTTTCAAAGTGGCAGGAATAGGGCACCTAGCAGAAGGGGGAACAGAATAGGTAGACCTGCTTGTGGAATGCAGGTACTCTCTGCTGCTGCTGCTAGCTGTATCCAGTTTCCAGAAGTCCAATGAGAAACTCTGGTGTGTTTCGGGGTGTCAGTGATGATAGATTGACAGGTTATGTCATCACTGCTAAATACGGAAGGTTGCTCTTGGTATACTTGCTTTCAGTAATTTTTAAACGGGAATAAAAATTTATAGAAACAACGTTTATCAAGGCATTTTATAGCCTCTCATACCCTTCAGAAGGGTCGACAGTCAGAATTGGCTTCAGCAGCGCAGTTTCTCCTTCTGATTCCCAGGCAGGTGCAGCTCCCCTTCTCCCTGACTGTGAGGAGCTATCCACTGAGGTACACCTAAAGCTGCATAAAAATTAAGAAATTAACAAACAAAAACTTTGCTTAATGACAGATAAGGTTGCATCTGGCCACACCCCATCCACTGAAAACTTTAAAAGTGTGGAAATAAAAAGGGGAAAGATTCTTGCTTTCCTTTCCACCTTCATATTGTCTACAGTACTATTGATAACACATCTGAACACTTCAAAAGGCATTCACTTCCCATTTCCAACATAAGGCTTAACCATGACCTCATATGCTGTTACATCAATTATACAGACAGGTACATATGAATGTCATATTTCATGCATTTTGGAAGTTATTTACCTTAACACTGCTGAAGTCACTGTTAAGGTTTTTTGTTGCAGTAGTGATGAAATTGGGATAAGTATTGCTTTTTACCTTTTCAAGCTGGGAAGTGAAAGCCTTTGGAGTGTGTTATTCGCAGTGCTAAAGGCAACATGAAAGTGGACATGAATGCAAGAATCGTTCCTTTTAACTTTATGTTTCCATGCTTTAAAGAATTTGGATGGATGGGATGTGTCCTGATGTCATCTTAACTGTCATTAAATGTAGTTTTTGTTTGTTAATCAATATGGTTGAGGTAAAGCTGCTGGATGTTGGGTTTACTGAAACATTTAATTCTCTACTCAGTGTGCAACAGCAGAGAAGAGTACTAAAATATTATGGTTTGCATTAAGAGAGGCATTACTGCTAGAGCAGTAACAAAAGTTTAGTTAAGGGGTGCCTAAATGTTCCTAAGGCCTTGTCCATACTTGAGATATTAGCCACCAGTTAAATCACATGTAAACTTGTATCAGTGCAGTTACACTGTTACCTGTTACACTGATAATAAATAACTCCAGCACAAACAAGCACAAAAAACCTGCATTCAGGTACTTAACTTCCTCAAAAATTCTCTTTTAGCCTAAACATTTCTAGGCCTGGTTTCCACCCAAGGATGAATTTTTTTTTTTTGCAAAGTTTGACCAACAGTCAAATCCCACTGAGAACAGAGAAAATAGGAACATATTTACAACCTTTTCTTTAAAAATCAGGCCAGCAGCGTTTGCCTGAAACCCCCACCTCTATAAACAGGTATTCTTGCTGGGAAAGTGAGTTTTGTTAAATGGTACCGTTGGCTCATTGTCACATCTGGATATAAAGTGAGATTGGAGTGGTGTAGGCTGAGCAGCTCTCTGGAAGGAATCATATGAGCAGGTAAACTTGGGGTGTGCAGGGGTGATGAGGAGGAGGTATGAACTGGATTTCAGTATTTCATTAAATTCCTTTTGTGAATAAAACCAAATCCCAAGAAGGGAATAAGTTTTAACCCACCACAAATTGTGAGGACTGTTTAAATCAAGTTGGAAAAAGGAAAATTCTGTCTGACCTGTGAATTTTCATTTTAGGATCCTCTGTTTGGTCACAATCTTCACAATGGGATATTTCCTGTCTCCATGGCAGCCAAAGGCAGACCAGATCTTTGCTTGGAGTCTGGCCTATGGCTGATCCTCAGGAAAATTTCTCCAGAATGACAGCCTCCAAAAGTTAAAAATGTTTTACTATAATAAAAGTGCTACTCAACTGAAACCATTTGCAGCAGAACCTTAACATGAAATTTAGGGATTTGGAAGAGGAACACACTTATCCTTTACAAACATAAGTGAGCAATAGCTAAAAACAACCAACCAATAACAAATACCTACGCATGCTGGAAATAATGTAATCCTCTGAGGAAGGTTCAGACTGACAGAAGGTCCTAGAATGAAAATTCACAGGTAAAACTGAATTTTCCCTTTCTCAACCCCCTCCATGTAAGACAGTCTTCACAGTGGGATGTAAAAAGCAGTAAAAGTCATCCCTATGGAGGAAGAGAGGATTCAATTTACATCTGTAGAACTGAAAAGGAACATAAGGCGTACAGGGGTACCCTGTGCCCTAAAACCCCTTTTACCAAACACTGTATTGCCAGAGATGAGGATGTTGATGTTATGATGTTTGAGGAAGCATGGATATGGAAGACCCTGAAGTTGCATTACAGACCTCCTCATAAGATGTGTGTGATCACTTCACCCTGCCCCATCCCCCCCGCCCAAAACTGTTGATTTTTGCAGAGTGCATAGCAATGAAAAGATTTCTACCTGAGACTTTAAATGCTTCTGCTATATACACCTTTATTCCTTCATGAGCTCTGTTCACGTCTAACATATGCATTTCTACTTCCTTAGGATGTTTGAATTCAAGCAGAAGGATAGCACTACCACTTCCTATTAAAGGAGGAAAATTGTGATGACCGTGAGAATAGAGACCTAGTTAGTTCAAAGAACTACCATGTTCGATAGAACGTCTAACTGAGGATTCACTGACGGTGTGCCAAGGTCCAAAACTTTCTGGGAGAAAGATGGCGAGTAGGCATGATTAAGGCTGTGAGTTTGAAATGGAGATCAAGGAAGTCACGCTGCTTGGGTGGTCCTCGGGGCCAGCTGCACCAGCCGTTGCTGGGACAACCGGTGTGGCTGGCCCCAAGAACTGCCCAAGCAGGACTCTCAGGGGCAGTCCCGGGCACCACCACAGTGGCAGAGGTCCCAGGGGCAGCCCCGGGCACCACCACGGCAGCAGTGGTCCAGGGGGCATCCTGAGCAGCGGCCCCAAGAGTGGTTCCTGAGAGTTTTGAAGCACTGGTCCGCTGAGGGCAGTCAGCCCCTGCTGCCAGAGCAGGCGTCCCCCCAGAGCAGCAGCACCACTGGACCTCCCAGAGCAGCAATGCCCTGGGAGCAGCTAAGATTTAGTCAGGGGTATTTTTAGTAAAAGTCATGGACAGGTTATGGGCCATGAATTTTTATTTATTGCCCATGACTTGTCCATGACTTTTACCAAAAATACCCCTGACTAAATCTTAGTTTCAGGCATGACGCTTTCAGTGAGAAGAGAAAGAGATCTGCCGACTGTGAAGCTGAAAGGTGGTTATTAGGACATGTAGATCAAGATCATGATCAGAATCTGCATATTGCCAGAACAATAAGTGTGACGAACCTCAGGTTTCTGTTATATGACGGTGATGAGAGATTCTCACATTTCTTACAATGCAGCATGCCTGCAGTCACTGACTTGTCTTTCCAAGAAGTACTGTTGTTGAGCCCCATGCTCAGACCATCATGTAAAAACACCAGAATGTCCTTTGCTTCAGCTGACTTTGTCCTGACGTGCATCCCCTGTAACACATCATCTAAACTCAAGTGATACATAGATATTATTTGTGAATTTCCTCAGAGATGCTAGGAAGGTGTTTATCATTTTCTTAAAGTAAGTGACAGTAGTTCCTTACTCTCAGCTTCCCTGATAATGGGTTAGACAACACTGGATTTTGGTTTAGGATACGTCCTTATTGAACTATGTTTTTTGGTTATGTGTTGAGAGTTTGAGAGGAGGTTCTAGTTACACCTAGATCAGGTTGAGCGCTTCTGAAGTAGGGGATCACAGCCTCTGCTTTTGCATGTCTTCCTCATATCTGCACCTCTTCTGGTTTTCCAACTGGACTTGAATGCAAATATCTATAGGTTTCCAGACTGGTCTGGGAGGCACCTAAAGGCTAGATGATCTAGAGTGCATTCCCTCGGATCCAAGTGTCTCTTGCTGAGCCAGCTGAACCTGTCTTTCCTTCTTGATGTAGAACCCTGGAGAGTAGACTGGGTGCTTTTGTCCGGGACATGAATAAGACAGTGCTGAAGGTTTTTGGCTTTCTTAACAACGATATACACACCACGGTTCTGAAGAACTGTCTGCTGGAAATGGAGACATGACCTTGATGATTCATATCATGAGACAGATTATACTCAACCTGGAGTATACATCTAACCTGGGCTGTAATTGGCTCTTCCACTTATTCGCTCAAGCCATGCCTCTGAAGATTTTTAGCGATGGTTGCTGGACCCAGCATAACACGAGAAGGTTGGCCACACAATGGTATATATATATCCATTTCATTTGAAGGGAGGGATAATATGGCAATTTGTGAATATCCATGTAGAAGTTAGAGTACCTCCTTTTTGGATTCAAATTGAAAATGTTTCTTGTAACAGAAGCTAAAGTATCTATGGTGACTCTTCCTGATCAGATGTTCAGTAGATCTCCATGTGGTGTATTTTCATATTATTAATGGATTTCAGTACTTCCACCTAGAATATTGATCTCCTTAAAGACATCTTGAGACCCAAGATCTACAGTTGGCTGAATGCCAGTTCCTCTTTGTATCACAAAAAGTCTTGTGCATTGTCCCAAATATTGGTCCCTGCATGGAACCGGTTCTGTTGTCTCAATGTGTAGACTATTGCGCTCTTCATCCTCTGATGCTATGAATGGTTTTGTTAATGTGTTGGTTTACTGTAACTTTCTTTGGGGAAAATGTAAACTTATCACTGGGACAATGAGCTAGTTCTGTTGAACAGTATTCCCTGGTTATCTCAAGTACCCGAGACGGTTTACTCCCAGATGAGAGCCCACCCTGAAGTGCCCTTCACCTGAGCACCTGGGGGATGGGGTGGAGAAGAAATATGCTCAGACTTGGGAAACCCCAAACAAAAGAAGCTTTTGGGGTTGGATGGTTTTCCAGAGAATCAGAGTCTTGCTCTTACTACTACCAGTAAAGGCAGCAATGGCATCCTCCTACCATGTAATCTCTATGTTGGAACTTAGAGGAACGGTGGCTTCAAACACCAGCTGAGATAAGGTTGTCTGAAGATTCTCTCACTGGAAGGCAAGATGGACTTATTCCCTTGTCTAAAGCCTTCGTGTCTGCTTTGTCTCTATGCTCTCCTCAAAGAGCTTACTAACAAAATATTGATAAAGATATTTTAGCTTGCAATTCCAGTTTCTTCAGGTGGTCTAAGTTGTGCCTTTGGTAGTTTTGAATGTGCAGCAAACTGGAGTCAGGTAAAGCATCAGTCCTGAAAATGTTGCTAGGGAAATCTAGTTTAAAACAGATTTTATGTAGGGATTTTTTGTTTGTTTTTGTAGATGCGCACAATGATCTCTCTGTTGAGTACAGATCGGCGCAACAGGAAACTGCAGCCAAAACTCTCAGGACTCAAGTTTCTGCATCCAAATTTAGTCTCAGTGATGATTTTATTCTCCTCTGTAGGTTTGGTGGGAATACTCCTTCAGCTGATCTGACTATGGAGGCCACCAAAGACTTAATCTTAGACAGAGTTAAGTGACCTTTTAGTTCTCAGATACAAAAAGGTCTTGACAGGAAATTCAAACTCCATCTTAAACACACTTTCATTAACCAGGTGAGGAAGCTCTTCTTGATCTTACTTTGGGATGGGGCGGTGTAGGAATTGGCATTATAAAAAATTAAACATCTGTGAAGTTAGACACTCCCCCCCCCCCCCCCATTTGTGCTTAATTTTGGGAAGCTTGAGTCAGATATATCTCCCTCAAAGCCCCAGCTTTAGAGATTTTGCCTCTCATGAGTGTCTTTAAGACTTTGTGCTATCTCTTTGAGAGTGGATTGCAATCAACATCTTTGGACCAAACCCCTGAAAGAAAGAGGGAGGGGGCCTTGTGAGGGGGGAAGAGTGCATTACCAGGGATACTGAAAGGACAGTCCGCAGGCATGTATCCTGCATATATCTCCCTAGGGAATATAGTAACCACCTCCTGTGAGACCTGTGGAAGCCGGAAGGGGAGAGGAGATAGACCTATCTCACAAGGATGGGGATCTAAATCACTTCATCCCATGCTCTCTGCTACTGGGTCCAGGCTCAGTGGGCCAAACCACACAGAATGAATGAGCCAGAACTACTGAAAAGAAATGACTCATTGGTATCAGAAAGGTTACAGAAGCTGGCACCTCTCATGACAGCTGAGGCCTCACAAGCAGAACAGCTTGTTGAGTAAGGAGAATGCTTCATGGCTTTCTCAACCATCTCAGCATAGACGTTTGTCTATGTGCTGGCTGGAATCAGGAATTTCTTCCTCCTAGTTGCTATGGGGGTGATCTTGTCTCCACCAGAGATTCAGTATTTCTTGGGTTTCACTTACTGCACAGTCCGCAAGCTGTGGGAAAAAGGGTCCCATGCTAGAGAGAGAGAGGCATGGGAGCATGAAAAACCTAGCCCCCATTCCATGCCACTTTTAATGGCTTGGTCTCAGAGAAAAGAGCTTCTATGCAGCCACCTCAACTGTCTCAGAGTGGACCTCATCCACATACCACCTAGAATCTGGTCTCACCACCATCTGCTGTTGCCATTTCTAATGGGGGAGAAGCTGATAGTGCTGACCTCTAAACCTTCCTCAAAAAGCCAACAGTAGGGCTTTTCATGCCCCTCGCCCCCTTCCCTCCCCCCCCTTTTTTTTTTGAGGTTGACAGTGTCACAGTTCAGTGAAACTGCATCTGTATTTCCCTTCAGTTGTTCAGCAAGGGCACCCACGCTCAGGATCCTCTGGCTGCCACCTCTGATGGGTACAAACCCACATCTCCCTCCCTTCTGACCACAGTATTCCCAGGCTGAACAGTTCCCTGCCTTCTCTTGGTTATTCCCAGCAAAAGATAGTTTGCCTAAACAGGCCTGTTTCCTTCTCCCCTCAGAGATGGTACACAGTGTAATTACCAACAGTTATGAGTTCCCATGCAGCACTTCCTATGCAAGCCTATTTTATTCTTAAGGTAAAACCACTACAGAGAAAACATATTAAAAATAAAAACCCACACGCATACTAATAAACTTACCAGAGATCACCCCAATTGCCTCCAACATGGGCTCTGCCAGGTGAGTCTTTCAAACTCCCAAAAGGGGGTCACTTTTGTGGTCTCAAGTCCAGAACAGACTCAGCTCAGAACCAGCACACCCATGAAAAGTTTAGTCCACCCATTATACAGTTCAGGGGTCTCTGATCTGGAGTTTCCAGGAGCAGGCAATTGGCAAACATTGGGTTTTTCTCCCCTGGGCGTAGCTTCAAAAGGCCTCCCAAGTACCTCCTAGGAAACCCACTGCACACCTATTGTCCCGAAGTCCTTTGACGTTCCTGACATTTACATTAGTCATGTCCCTAGAAAAGTTACACATATTCTTACAATAACACAAAATAATTGTATTTTTATTTTTAATACTGCAAAGATATTAAACCTAATTTAGTGAGGTGTAATTTAATTCAATAAAGCGTATTCAGGATAATGCAGGAAATTGCCATCTGTCACAGACAGTTTTGAGGCAAAAACCTCAAAGCCAATGAAGAAACTTGAGATGTTTAGTTTAAAATATTTTTTAAATCTTAGGAAAGCTCTGTCACAAAGTGAGACCTGGAGTCTGTCACACGTGCAGATTGGAGGCAGACAATTCTGGAGAGATCTTCCTGAGGGACTGCCCTAACCCCAGGCTCAAAGTCAGTAAAACCACGAGCATACATGCAATTATGACAGAAGAGTGCACCTGTCACCATAGTTGATGTGGTTCAAGGTGGTATTATTGTGCCAGCAGAACTTCTCTTCCTATAGCTATATACTGTGATTACCCTGAGGGGCCATACCAGCATAGCTATGCTGATAAACTTTGCCAGCACAGGCTCTGTAGTTTAGACATCGCCTTCAAATGATGTTTGTTCCTACACTGTAGCACTGAAGACAGCATGATAATAAAAGTTGGATTAGTCAAGGAGGGGAAGTCCCCAGCTCTGAGGATCAGTGCCTTTCAATATCTTGGTAAAAACTGTTTTTGATTTTTGCTGAGATGAACAGGCTAAAAGGAGGTACAATGGTCATTAGCGTGAATTTTGAGGGAATACAGACAAGAAGAATTTAAGGAAGTATTTGATGCAGTGGAATTCCAGATAAAGTGGTGAAGTCAAAAGTATTTGAGTGTTTAACCAAAATTTGGCTGGCTATCTCAAATGTATTATATAAATTTGCTTAGGAGCATCAAACATTAATGGGCATTGAAGTGCTCAAAGCACAGGAGACTGATGTTTTTTGTTTTGATTGTTTGCTGATCAGGCTTTCCCCCAGATAGTTAGTAGCAATGTTGGTTTTCTGCATTTAATAGCATTTTGCTTTCTTCTGGCATAACTTTCCCTCCCCTTCAAGTGTCTGAATTTGAAAAAAAAAGTTTTGAATGATTTAAGTTAACAAATTCTATAGCAGAGATATTGTCAAAACCTTCCACAAATACAGGGTGGTCATGAGCCTGTTTCTACTCCTATATAAACTATAAATGCTATGCCACCTGATGAGCATTCCTCCTAGACCGAAATACAATGATCACTCAAGGATCATAGCTGGGTAGGTTACCTGGATCTGGGCTCTGTTTCCAGCTGTGATGTTGGATATTGTCCAACATGCCTCCTTTTTGATAGATTCCTTAGGGCTGCTTAGCAAGTGCAATAAACTCTGCAGAGCTGAGCAATTCAGAATTACCTGAACGAAAAAAAAAAAAAGAGAGAGACCTTAGACTGTGTCCAAAATAGATAGCCATCTGAAACACAGGCATTCCCTAAAAGGAAAAGAACAGTATCAACACTTACCCTTCATCAATACTTTGTCAAATTCTCCCAAAACGTTTTACAAAATAGGAATTAATACCTTTATGAGGTAAATAAGTGTTGTCCTCATTTTATGGATAGGGAAACTGATGCACAGAGAAATTAAGTGACTCAGTGCAGAGACCACATGTCCAATATGTATTTATACAGCACCTAGTACAATGGTGAGGTCCTGGATCCAAATGTGGCTCTAATGAACATGAAGGGTTTATTTTTGTTGGTGGTGGTATTCTTTTTACACTGAGGCTCCCTAGACAGGCTTTGCATTTCTTTGGCTCTCTAGTTCCCTGCCTCACCACCACAGCCTGTGAGGTCTCGTGTTATACTACAACTGACTTCTGAATTCTAGTTGTGAACATCAAGATCCAACCCAGAAAGTGTTTCTGTGACTGAGTTATAGACCAAAGAAACTAGTGGTTAAAATACAGCAATATTAACATAGCCATCAGATACAGAGTATAAATAATGCACTGTAACAATCAGAAAGATTACACAACTGTCTCAAGCACTACTTATGTTAAACTGGAGTATATCTAGTTGCTATTAACTAGGCTTCTTACCCAAACTCAGTGTTATGGTACTGAAGATGATGTATGAAAATGATGTATTCATATACACAATATGTCATCAGTGAACTAATGAACTACTTGCCGGGTTAGAAACCTGGGTTTCAACCTTGGCACAGACCACAAAGAAAAAGGAATTTAGTGCTTTCAACCTAGAACTTGGAGGACATTAGGCCACATCATAGAACCACCACAGAATTCTGTATAACAGGTAGTTTTTGCTTGGGACAGAACCAGAACAGGAATACTCAGAGGGTGCAGCAGGTCAAGACTCACTAGCATCTGTATATCTATGTGAGAACCCTGGACTGGAACAGCATGGAGGCTGCAGATCAGGACTGGAAGCAATGATGGAGATTTGCGTGAAAGATTGAAAAACATATGTTCTGTTGCAACCAGTATCACCAGTTCCATTTTGGAGCTCCAAAAATGACAATTTTTAATTAAAGGAAAACTTAGAAGCTTGTGACTATATAAATTATCTCTGCTAACTCAGAGAAAGGAAAATGGTATTACAAGAAAGTAGCAATGGAACCCATACCTGGGTCTGGATATCATCCCCTGTCACAATATTCCCGACGGCTCGTAAGGCAGGAGATACCACTTTGTAGTCACTGTGCCTACAATTCAAAACAAAGACTTAGATTAAGCAGCACAAAAGTATCTGCACTTTTACCCCGTTAGTCAGGACCCGCTGCCACCTTACTAGGCCTAGGAGAATTTTCCTGCCAAGTTTGACTGAAATTACTGAATTTGTTTGAGTTAGAGGCAAGCAAAAATGCATTTGGATTTGAAACTAGTGGCTTTCAAATGTTTGACACTTAACATACAGTTAACCTGAAAACTAGAGCACAGGCTTAAAAAAAACCAAAACAAAACACAACCACCAACACATAGACCACGATTTTAAAAAGTAAGTGAGTGCCTCAACTTAGACTCTTCATTCTAAATGCACCTGAATAAGTGGCCTGGTTTTCAAAGAACACCAAGCATCCAGGCTCCTCTCACTGACTTGGGAACCTAACTTAAGGTTCTTGGACATTGCTGTCTAAACCATTAAACTCTAGGAATATGATGATTAAACATAGCTCTCATAAGTTATAATTTAATATATATAAATTTGGTGAAGAGTAATTCTCTGTGGTAGGGGTACCGGTATTTTTCCTTGACAGATTGATCAAAACCATGACTACGATCCATGACTATATCTTCAAATGGATCACATTCTGACAAGCAAAGTGTCCTCTTATTAATAGGATTTCTTTTGGAGTGGCAGGGACCTTAGGAAATTATCTACATCTACGTTATCTACATCCAACGAAGTGGGTTTCTGCTTATGTCCAAATAAATTTGTTAGTCTTTAAGGTGTCACAGGACTCTCACTGTTTTGCTAAAAACAGACTAACATGGCTACCCCTCTGGAACTTATCTACATCTAAAATCCCTTGAAGAAAACAGTTACTAACCTTCCATAACTGTTGTTCTTCAAGATGTGTGGCTCACCTCCATTCCAAGTAGGCATCTACATGCCATGTGCACAGTCGCTGGAAGGCTTTTCCCGCAGTGGTATCTGTAGGGGCTCAGGAGCTCACTGGAGGCGCGTCTTCACAGCGCCGTATACAGGGCCCTGCAGACTTTCCACCTCTTCAGTTCCTTCTTGCCAGCTGGCTCCGACAGAGGGGTAGGCAGGTGGGTCTTGGAATGGACATGAGCAATACATCTCGAAGAACAGCAGTTACGGACGGTTAGCAACTGTTTTTTCTTCTTCATGTGCTTGCTATGTCAATTCCAAGGAGGTGACTCCCAAGCTGATCCAGAGGCAGAGGGGTCAGAGTTCAATGACCTGCGGATTGCAGTACTGTTCTACCAAATGCAGCATCGTCTCTGGCTTGCAAAGCAATAGCATAGTGTGCCACAAAGGTGTGAATAGACAATCACATCGCAGCTCTACAAATGTCTTGGACTGGGATCTGAGCGAGGAACACTGACGAGGACACCTCTGCCCTTGTGGAGTGAGCTGTTAGTGCTGGGGCCAATATTTTTGCGAAGACAAAACACATCCTGATACACGATGTGATCCATGAAGAGATTCTTCATGATACTGGAAGGCTTCCATCCTGTCTGCTATTGCTACGAACAGCTGCATTGTTTTTCTAAAGGGTTTAGTCTTCTCAGTATAAAAAGCCAAAGCCTGTCTAATGTCCAGAGTATGCAACCTCTGCTCTTGGCTGTTCGTGTGTGGCTTTGGGTAGAAAACCGGAAGGAATATGTCCTGGTTTGAATGGAATTGTGACACCGCCTCTGGAAGGAAAGCTGGGTGACGACACAGCTGATCCTTGTCTTTGAAGAAAACTGTATAAAGAGGCTCAGACGTGAGGGCTCTATGTTTTGAGACTCTCCTGGCCAAAGTTATGGCCGCTACAAAGGCTACCTTCCAGGACAGATAGAGAAGTGAGCATGTATCTTGAGGTTCAAATGGAGATCCCATCAGTCTTGACAGCACAAGGTTGGGATCCCATTGGGGAATCGACTGACGTGTTTGAGGGTATAACCTGTCTAGACCTTTAAGAAAACGCCCCACTGTGGGGTTGGTGAAGACCGAACGGCCTGCATCCCAGGGATGAAATGCCAAGATTGCGGCCAGGTGGACCTTGATTGATAACACTGACAGTTCCTGCTTTTTGAGATGTAACAGATAGTCCAAGATGAAAGGTATTGACGACAGAGCGGGTACAGTATCCCTCTGCGTTGACCATATGGAGAACCTCTTCCACTTAGCTAGGTAAGTGGCCCTGGTGGAAGGTTTTCTGCTGTCAAGGAGGACCTCTCTGACTGGTTCTGAGCACTCTAGTTCCAAAAGATTCAGCTATGGTGCTTCCATGCTGTGAGATGGAGAGGCTCTAGATTGGGGTGATGAAGGCAGCTGTGGTCCTGAGTGATCAAGTCTAGAACTAGAGGCAGACTGATAAGAGTTTTCACTGAGAGGTTGAGGAGTGTGGTGTACCAGTGTCGGCGCGGCCATGCTGGGGTTACCAGAATTACGGAGGACCTTTCCTTCCTGACTTCAGCAGGACCTTATCAATAAGTGGGATAGGCAGAAACACATAGAACAGATGGCCTGCCAAGGGATGAGGAATGCATCTGTGATTGATCTCAGGCTGTGATTCTGGAAGGAGCAGAACTGTATGCACTTCCTGTTGCGTTTCATTGCAAACAAGTCTATGTGGGGAACTTCCCACTGTTAGAAGATGTCGTTAACCACATCTGGGTGGAGAGATCACTCGTGGTTGGAGAAAGACCTGCTGAGGTGGTCTGCCAACTCATTCTGAGACCTGGACAGGTAGGAAGTCTCAAGGTAAATCAAGTGAGCTATTCAGAAGTCCCACAGTTTGAGGGCTTCCTGGCACATGAGAGAGGAGCATGCTCCACCCTGTCTGTTCATACAGAATATTGCCGTTGTATTGTTCGTAATGACCAATGTACATTTGCTTTCCAGGTGGGCTTGGAAGGTTTGACAGACCAAGTATACTGCCCTCAGTCCTCTTACCTTGATGTGGAGTGAGAGCTCTGCCTGGGAAGAGACCTTTGATCCTAAGCCCCACTAGATGAGCTCCCGAGCCCATCACTGAGGCGTCGGTGGTCAGGAACAGTGAGAGGTAAGGTATAGAAAAGGTGTGCTCAGGAGTCCCCAACTGCAGATTGAGCCACCAGTGGAGGGTTTCTAACACAGAGGGAGGAAGTGAGACTACCCTTTCTATGTGGTCTCGGGACACACGATACACTGAGGCTAACCAAACCTCTTTGCAGTTGGAGGCAGAGAAGCAGGAGTCTGCCATAGTGACTTTGTTGTGTCACAAACAGTCTTGATTAGTGGCAGTTCTACCCTGGATGGGTCCCACAGGGCCTAGAATGTCTGCCATAGGGTCTGCGTTGTTAAAGATCTCCTCAATCTGGAGCCTCAAATTATGCACCATCCTCCTCAAGAACTCCTGAGGAGCTCTGCTATCATCTGCAATCAGTGTTGCTGAGGACCCTGCTACGGCTTCATCTGAGGATGAAGAAGATGATGTTCTGATTGGGGCAATCTCTTGATCTTTTGCCCCCAGAGGGTCCTACAGCACTGGTGTCGATCTGCTCGTTGCCAGGCTTGGCGTCATATTTGATGCCGGTTCCAGTACCATGCGGTAGCACGTCATCCAATTGAGTTGGGTGATGTTTACTCCCAGAAGCGAGCGATAGCGACCATCCAGATTGCAACCCTGAGCCTGGTGGAATGCCCAAGGGGTCCAAAAAGGCCACTGAGCTGGCATTTGCCACAGCAATGGCCAAGGCATGAGGAAGGACTGACCAGCCTAAATTCCCTGGTGCCACCCTTCTGATAGGCACTGGCTTCTTCTAGAGGAGTAGGACTCTGCTTCAGAGTCAGAACCCAACAACTCACATCATGGGGACCAGGGCAGTGCGGTTCCCAATGGTGCCGGAGAACGGTGCTGGGAGATGATGACTGCAGCATCATAGCTGGCTTTCCCCTGGATGGCACTGGGTGCTTTTTCAGCACCAGTGGTCTGGAGCACACCCGTGCCTGGGAGGGGATGGAGGCGCCGTGCTCTCTATCAGTTCCCTGGTTGCTTCAAAAGTCTCCAGTGTGTAGGTCCTCCTCACGGGTCTCCCAAGGAGGGGAGTCCAAAGGCACCAGACTCGACGGACCTCTTCCTGCGGTCAAAGTTGATAGTACCGCAGCCAAGAGTACAGCACTTGAGTGGCCCGACGTGAGTTGCACTCCGCTCAAACCCTTATGTCCCATTGCTTTGGGCATTGGCGAGAGCCCCCATCCATCTTCCACTGCTTCTTACATGCTTACCATGCAATCGCAAATGGTACTGCGTCCGTGAGGTGTCTCTCGGTGCCAGTGATCCATGAGGGTGGCGAGGGTCTCTAGGCATAGAGTCCTTCCTCAGAGCCACCTCTCTTACAGACACCAGTGTACTCTGCACCAAAGCCAATGTATTAAGTGTTGGCTCAGCCGGGCTTGGCACTGAGCGTGGTCGGAGGCAGCCTCCATTAGGATGAACTTCAATCTCTGACTCCTCTCCTTCTTTGTCATAGAGCGGAAACCCCTGCATATCTTATAGCGATCCCTCTGACGGGGTCTCCTCTAGACACTTTAGACAAGTGGTATGGCGTCCTGGGCATGGGCTTTCTGCAAGCCTTTCATGGTTTAAAACGGGGAGGAAAAGGCAAGGCCCCAAGGAGGTGACCACAATAAGTGGGTCCTATCTAACTAAACTAACTATAACTACAAACTAACTCAAACTATTTGACTATTAACAGGTATCAGTTCAAATAACCACCAGAAAGATGCTTGCAGAGCAAGAGAAGATCAATGTTCCAGTGACCATGAGAGGCGGTAAGAAGGAACTGAAGAGGTGGGGGGTCGGTAGGGCTCTACATATGATGCTATGAAGGCACGACTGCAGGAGGCTCCAGAGCAACCCGACTAATACCACTAGGGGAAAAACCTTTCGGCAACTGTGCACATGGCATACACTACTCAGAATCGACATGAACAAACACTCGAAGAATTGTCAATTCGGATAAAGTTTAATTAATTCTCAAATTTCTGGATCTCTTTCATCATTCTTTAGTGATTCATTCATTAGAGGATGGTGATATGGCCCTTAATAGGATGGAAAAAATTCTAGGAAATATACAATTAATCTCTTAAGAATTATAAAATAAGATTCTTTGATCTACAAAATCAATATCCTTTCCATGAAAGAATGAAACTAGTATGATATTACACTTCCACAGGTTGAGCTGTCTGTTGTTATTCCTGCCCATTCTATGTGTATCTGCTCAATATAAAAAAGTGAGGAAAACAGTTAAGTCTTTAAATCTGGGTTTTACAAACTAACACATATTTCTTTATGGAGAAGTGAATTGAAAATATATCATATGCACTTAGGAAAAGCTTTAGAAATAGATGAGAGCTCCCACAAAAACATTTTAAAGCAGTTTATAATTAATTATTCTTTACCCTACATATAATACATCTATTACTTCCACAGAAGGGGATTTTGCTTTGTTTCTTTTCCTGAACTACATGTTCCTTTTTCAAAGACACACTATTGATTCAGTTCACTTTTGGCATGTGCCACGACTGGATAAGCAGGTTACCTTGTGAACTTTTAGATCATTCTTTTAAGGAACAAGATATACTTGCTTTTCCACGTTTCACAGACCATTTCTTATACTTATGATTGATCAATGGTACCATTTTATTGAAGGTCAAACTGGGAAAAAGTAGAAGCGGTACAGTTTCCTCTATGATAAGACAGATATTAAAAAGAAAATAGTAGCATCTTTTTCAGTCATTTTCTTTCATGTTGCATTTTAATAAGTGATTATAAGTGATTATTAGGTTCTGTTTATTACTGAAATAGCCTCTAGCCATTTTATCAGGAGAGATGTACATTCTATTTCTTATTTCTTTGCTGCTCTCTCTTTATGCATTTTGTAATACATTGTATTAATGGAGTCATGTCTTGGAGGTTAGAGAGAATAGTCTAAAATGTGTATGGATTGAATTGGCTTAAGTCCCATTTTTGTAACTTCAGTATAAAATAAATTGTTGTACCAAAGTTTAGTTTTAACAGGACCCTAAAAAGCTATTTTTCAAAATCAAGTTCTTTCTTTTTTAAACACATTGTTTATATTACAGAAAATAACTCAGTACGAAAGACTAACCTTTTTTCTGAAAAATTCAGCATAAATTTGTAAACTTTGGTGCCCAATATTAGGCTCCTAAATCCATCAATAGGTACCAAAATAAAGAGTCAAAATTTATAGAAGTGCCAAGAACCCACAACTTCCATTAAAGTCAAAGTCAAAGGGAGCTGCAAGAGTGTCTGCATTTCTGAAAAAATCAGTCCACTTTTACTTAGGGGTCTGAACATGATTTAAAAGCCTAGCTTTGGGCACCAAGGATTGAAAATGATTATCCCAATTTTTAACTCCTCTGTTCTGAAGTTGATTTCAAATCCCAAGCCCCAATTTCTTGCAAAGGAAAAGTAGCATCCAAGTCTGAGAATTGCTCTTGGTCTGTAGTTCTCAAGTTCACCCACTTGCTATTGATGGCTCTTCTGCAGTGGCCTTGGAGAAGAGCAAGGACTGTACAAGAGGTGAACAAACTGGCTTTAAAGCCAAGAAATAGACTGTTTAACCCTACTGCTGCATAAATGCTACCTAACCTTACTATTGTAGGAAGTTGAGCTGTGAGGAAGGTGTAAAGAAGTAACAATGAGTAACACATTTGTTTATAGTGAAGTTCTTACATCAGTAGCTCCACGAGTCTTCTGCACACTCCTGCATCAATTACAGCTTGGATTTTATCATTAGGTCCATCAGACAAATATGACAGGGCCCAGCAGGCATCAGCTAACACATCTGTGTCATTGACAAAGAGCAGCCAGGATAGCACACTCAGACAGGGTGCAACCTACATTAAGTAGAAAAAGGAGATGTATGGATAATGGAACTCAGAGGGCGAAGAGATCTGGTAGAATACCAGGTAATACTGCTTTTGACTACTGAGCGGTAGAACATGCTGGTACTCATTCTAGAAGATTTAGAGAACATAACTCAATACTTCCATGCAGTGTCAAAGCTACATGGGGAAGCAGGAGTGAATCCTGCTTCAATCTCAGAAGTGCAGACATGGTCAGGCATGCACCAGCCCATATCACCGCAGGAGGAATTGGGAGCATCAGTGTGACATTCAGAATCTATCAGTTATATGCTTTCTGGCCCCTCCACAAGTTGCAGCTATTGTCAACAGAGCCTCTAAAGTGACCAGATTAGTATTGAGTGTCCCACAGCTATCAGACCTATGCCAGTTTGAGTGACCATAAGTAAAATGGCAGGAGCTCAAAACAGTGTGGCATTAGAGAGAGGTCTTAAATACATCCATGAAGAACTCCACAACCTCCTGCCGTTGATAGACCCTGGGCCCATGACTGTCCTCCTGGGCCATTCATAGCTATCCAAAAATGTTAGACCAAGCCATCTTGCCTGCATCACTTGGGGCAGTGCCCTATGCAGCTCTGCCAATATTGATCGCTTGTCCTGGTTCAAACTGGATGCATGCTGTGTACATACCTCTTCTTACTATGAATCAGTGCCTGAATGCATAGTAAAGGACGGACTTCGCTCAGTGCAAATGGGTATGGCATAGTACTGAAGACATTGCAGACTGCTCAGTACTTCCCGTATCCCCCCGCCCCACACCTGTGCTAGACACTCATATAATTTGTACTCTGCCTGAGAAGCCTGAATTAAACTTAAGGAATTTGAGAGTTGCAGCCAGGCTCCACAGAACTGACTGTCACAAGTGAGGCAGAGAGTTCCATCAGGAGAATGCACATGTCATGGAAAGACACCCAAACTCCGTATGGAAGAGCTAACATTCTTTCTGTACATTAAGTAAAAATAACTGGTCTCCAGAAGATATCAAGCCTTCGGTCCATGTACTGGGTCAGCAGAACTGGTTTAAAAACTATGGATTTTTCATAATAACTTTCTCTGAAAAATACTAACCATTCAAAAACCCAACCTCTACCAGTTATCTATGTGGTGGCCCTGGAGGTCCCATTTTAGTTCCTTATGGAGAGCTGTCTACATCACAAAAAACACCACCTCAGCTGATGCTAATTCACTCCCCCTTACTGGTGGTCTCAACAGGGGGACCAAAGAGTAATTGAATCATGGAAAATGAACTCCCTCTCTTTTCTAAAGGTGGTGTCCACATTGGAGATGAGACACATTGGCAAGAGCAGTTTGTGGAAGACGCTTGCACTGCGCTGGCTACATGGTGTATCTGATTCTGTGAATCAAGAAATCTACTTCCCAAGCTATCAATCTATAACACCTTTTAACAGCACTAAGCATGCTCAAAATCAAGCCTGATCTGTAAGAAGTCTGCAGACTGGTTCTCACAGAAATTTTGAAAGTTCCAAACGTTTCTGCTGCTTCATACTAAACATCACAATCCCTTTCTTTCATCCTTATTCATGGACACCATCTCACCACCTCTCAATTCCTTGATTTCTTTAAATTCTTTACATTTCTTACCTTGGCAAACTCTGGAGGAGGATTCTTCCCTCTGCAGAGGTTGGATAGAGCCCATACAGCATTTCGGGTCATGGTGAGACGGTTCTGTTTTGAAAGTAATCTGAACATTAAAAACAAAATAAACAGTCAAGGTCTTTCCTTCTAAACTCAGTCCAGGAACAAATCACTCCATAGTGTTGTTATTTCAGGTGCATGAAGCATTTAAGGTGGGCAAAGCCCAGATTAGAAAGCTTACATTAAACAGATAATCAGTGAAATAAGAATCAGTGGCACATGCCCCTGGCCTGCAAACCACCCCCAAAGGATTTTGCTAGTCCAGAGGCATTTGTGATGTGTCACAGAAGATTTCTGACAAAGCAAGGGTGTTGTGACAGAGCATCTTCTCTGCCTTAGTTGGTCCAGCACTTCCCTCTAACGGTGGGCCGGGGTACTCCTTTGTCTCTCAGAATTTCCTCTTCTAATGGTGGGCGAGGGTAATTTTGACTCCCAAAGTGGCGGTCCCCCTCTGACTTTCAATCCTGTTTCTCAGTCTGCTAGACCCTCATCTTCACTGGGGCTCTGGCAAATGGCCGGTGGGAGGGAGGGGGCCGATCCCATCCTCTACTCCAGGCCTCAATCCAGGGACCCTATGAGTAGAAGCCTCATGCTGCTAGCTTCACGAAAGCTACTAGCTTCCCTGGGTTACTTTCCCATGCCCCTTTGCTTACTGTCTTTATCTTGCTTGGGCAGGGTCCCTCCCGGCTTCCTTGCCTGCAAAGCTTCGTAGACTCTAATAGCTCCTCTGGGGGTGGCAGCCAAACCAAACACCCAGTTCAATCTTCCCCATCAGACAGGGTCTTTTCCCTCAGGCCTCTGAGTCTGGAAAGGTCCTCGACCCTGTTTGGGCAGGGCTTCTCCCCAGTCTTTGTACCTACAGGGCTCTCTGCTGGTTCTCGTCAGCATCTGCAATGCCCAGTTCTCCAGCAGCTCACCTGACCTCACTCCCACAGCTCCTATCGCCCATACCTATCTGGCTGGAAGGGAGGCTTTTAAGAGGTTCTAGGCAGATCCTTGATTGGCCCCAGGTGTCCTAACTGGAGTAACCCCTGTTCAGCTGCCTAGGAAAAAGGGAGCTGCTTATCCTAGGGCTAATATACCTGCTTTCCACCATTCACCTGTAGACAGCTGACCTGACCTGTCACAGTATCCATATGGAATTTGAAGAAGTGAGAGATGAAGGCGGTAAGACAATAGAGACAGAGGATGGATCTCAAAGCCCCTTTCTCCTTTGAGATGAGGAGGTTACTTACCTGTAACTGGAGGTTCTTTGAGATATGTGGTCCCTATCTATATTCCACTGAAGGTTTACACATGCACACCATGCATCTGGAGCTAGAGAATTTGAAAGTAGTAGTGTCCATTGGTGCATGCATGAACCCTTGCTTCGCCTCATGGTTTCGTCCTAGGCAATAAAGGGTGGGGCAGACCGACTGCATATCCAGTTTCTTTTACACCGCAAATCAAACAGATCCACAACAGTTGGGAAGGAGGGTGGGAAGTAGAATACAGATAGGGACCACACATCTCAAAGAACCTCCAGTTACAGGTAAGTAACTTCCTCTTCTTCTTTGAGTGATGGTCTCTATTGTATTCCATTGAGGGCGATTAACCAGCAGTAGCTAATTCAGAGAAGTTCAGAGTGTTAAGTTGAGGATGGAACAGTTGAGCGAAGGACAGCTAGGCCAAATGAGACTTACGTCGCAAAGTCCTGTACCAAGGTGTAGCGTGCAGCAAAAGTATGAACTCAACTCCACATGGCTGCCCTACATACATCTGGAAGCAGTACATTGTGGAGGGTGGCCGTAGTCCACACCTGGGCTCTTGTGGAATGGGCTCTCACCCAAGGAGTGGAGGCAGTCCCAACAACCGATAGCATAGTATAATGCACCCTGAAATCCACACGGAGATTCTCTGTGTGGAGATCACCTGCCCCTTAATCCTCTCAGGTATAGTGATAAACAGTTTAGGGGACTTCATGATCAGTCTCGTCATTTGCAGATAGAAGGCCAAGGTGCTGTGGTTTTCGAGAGAGTGAAGGCGTTTGCTTCTTCACTGAGGCGTGAGACTTTGGAAAGAAAACAGGTAAGTGTATGGGTTGGTTGAGATGAAACCAGGATATGACCTTTGACAGAAACTTGGGATACGGGTGCAGGGAGATTTTATCCTTATGTAACATGGTGAAAGAAGAGTCCGCCATCATGGCTCCAAGTTCACCTACCCTTCTTGCCGAAGTAATAGCCACTAGGAAGGCGACTTTCATGGAAAGGAAGGATAGAGCACGAAGCCAGTGGCTCCGAGGGCAATTTCATTAACGCTGATAGAACAGATTGAAGTCCCACTGGATGGCAATAGGTTGTATGGGTGGGAAAGTCCTGAGGAAACATTTCCAAAACCTGTTAGTCAACAGATGTGTAAATACAGAGTGTCCTTCCACAGGGGAATGGAGGGTGCTGACAGCCATTATGTGGGCCTTGAGAGAACTGAGGGCAAGCCCCAACATCTTCAAGGACAGGACATATGCCAAAAGAAAGGGAATGCCCACTTCCTTCAGGGAACAGCCTTTCTGTTGGGCCCAGGAGGTGAAGTGTTTCTACTTGGCATGGAACCCTTTCTTCCTGCTCAAAAGGACATCTTGCACTGCAGTTGAACACTCCCATTCTAGAGAAGATGCCCATCCAAATACCAAGCTCTGAGGTGAAGCATCTGTGGATCGGGATGTCTGATCCTGTTGTTGTGTTGTGAGAGTAGTTTTGGGAAAGTGGGTAGGGGAAGTGGGGGATGGCCTGACATGCGGAGATTGGGAAACCAAAACTGGCACAGCCAGGACAGGAGATCAGAATGATTGTGGCCTTCTCCTGCCTGATCCTGTGGAGGACTCATGGGAGGAGTGGAAGATGGGGGGAAGGCATAGTTCATCAGGTCCAACCAGCAGAGAACAAGGGCATTGCCTTGAGAATGAATATTGACACACCCCTTCAGCAGTATGTGCTGTATTTGTTGTTGACATGAGAGGCAAAAAGTTCTCTGATCTCAGTTATCCAATGGCTGAAGATGTCATTTAATATGGAGTCATGACGCTCCCATTTCGTTTCGGCAATGAATCTTCTGCTGAGAGAATGTGCAATCACATTCTGAGTCCCTGGAAGATAGGCTGCTAACAACAGGATCTTGTGGGCAACGCACCAATCCCATAGATTGACTGCTTCCACACATAGAGCAGTTGACCTTGTATCCCCTTGTTTGTTAATGTAATAAATGCTGGTGGTATTGTCCAACATGATAAGAAAAAGATAGGACCAAATAGAAGACAGAAATACTTGACATGCTCATCATATCGTCCGGAGTTCCATAATGTTGATGTGCATCCTGGAATCCCAAGGGGACATGTCCCTTGCGTCATGTGGTCTCCCACGTGCACTCCCCATCCCATGAGGGATGTGTCTGTGATAATCGTCCTGTACAGGGAGGAGGGGAGAAAAGGGATCCCTGTATAGACCTGCAGCAGATCTGTCCAGAACTGGAGAGAAAAGAACACTGGAGGGATAGGGCGGACTGTCAGCATAAGGTCCATGGCAAGTCACATGTGTGAGTACACTCTCTGGAGCCACATCTGTAGACAGCAAAGATGGAGGCAAATAAAGGCAGTGACATATGTGCAGGCTGCCATGTGGCCCAGAAGGGATAAGCAAGTCCTTACCAGGACAGACAGACTGTTTACTAGCCGGGCGATGAGTTCTAGCAAAGTCTGGAACCTGGCCCTTGGTAGGTAAGCTCAGGTTGTGATCAAGTTGGTGGAGGCCCCTTTGAAGTCTAGCGACTGTGTGTGAAACAAAGTTGATTTTTTGACGCTGAGGCTGACTTTGAAGGATGAAAGGAGTTTGATCAAAATGGAAGTTGAGATTTGAGCTTTATCTATCAATCTCACTTCTAGAAGCCAGTTGTCAAGATAGGCACTTTGTGATCCTTATTCTTCAATTGAGGTGGACCACTATGACACAGAAAACTTTGGTGAAGAACCGGAGAACAGTGGTGAGTCCAAATAGTCAGACCCTGTACTGAAAATGCTGAGGGCCCACCATGAATCTCAGAAATTTTCTGCGGTTGGATGGATGTCTATATGAAAATAGGCATCCTTCATATCAAGAGCTGTAAACGACATGCCTTTTTCTAGCAATTGTATGATGGCTGCTAAGGTGACCATATGAAACTTGGGCTTGCAGATGAAGCAGTTGAGGTGACAGAGATCCAGGATGAGTCTCCACCTGCCCTTCTTCTTGGGTACCAGGAAGTAGGTCAAACAGAACCCCGTAACTGATAGTTTGGAGGAACGTGCTCTATCACTCTCCTTTGCGGTAGGGAGTCTACTTGTAGGGCAAGGATGCTGTCATGAGAGGGTCCCTGAAAAGGGATCGGAGCAGGAGATGTGGATGAGGCAGCATGGTGAACTCAATTGTAGAACCACAGTGGATGACAACCAGAACCCACTTGTTGATTGTTATTGCACTCTAGGCTGGTAAGAAAAGTGATAGACCAGTGGTTCTTCACCAGAGGAATCATCATTCTTCTGATTAAACAGGTGTAACTTATCCAAAGGGAGGTCCCCTCAATGGTATTCTGCACCTCTCTGGGGAAACCAGATGATTATAGCCACAATTTCCTCCTCATGACAATACCAGTGGCCATCAAGCGTGATGAGGTATTCACCATGTCCACGGTTAAAAGTAGCACCATTCTAGCCACCAGCTTGCCCTCCTCCAGGATGACTGGAAAAGTGTTCGATCTTGCTGAGGCAGCTTTTCAGTAACATCCTCCAATTTGCTGTAGTTAAGGAAGTTGTACTTGACCAACAAGGCCTGGTAGTTTGAAATATGAAATTGGAGGCTTGTTGAACAGAAGATCTTGTTTCCAGAAGGTCTAAGCGTTTGCTTTCCTTATCTGTTGGGGTGGAGCCTGCATATTGCTGTCTGGACTGTTTCATTGCTGCTTGCACCATGATGGAATTGGGTGGGGGAAGGTGAGAAAAGGAACTCTGACTCCGTAGCTGGTATGTAGTATCTCTTCTTTGCCCCCTGGGGGGTAGACATGCAAGTGGCCAGGGTATATCAAAATGTTTAAGCTGGTTGGAGAATGGCATCATTGACTGGTAGAGCAACCCTGCTTGGTACCGAGGAATGAAGGATATCCAGGAGCTGATGGTGTTTGTCTTGTACCTCCTCCACTGGAATATAAAGTTCATCTGCCACCCTTGGTAGGAGTTCTTGGAATTGCCAAAGTCATCTGAGTGTGACAGGAAGGCTGAAGTTACTGCAGCATCTGGAGAGAATGGTGGGAAACACTCTTGCTCTGGTGGTACCAGCGGAATCGGGTCCTCCAAGACTGTTTCAGAGTGCCTGTTTGTGGATGCCCTAAGCAGGGATAGCAACAGGACTGGAAAGACAGATCCTATGGATATTGCGGAGGGCCCCAAGGAGAGGGCAACTAGTGACTTCCCTGCTGCTGGAGAGGAGGGTACTGCCACACCATTGGTGGTCCTTTTAGGTACTCGTACTGATGGTAGGGAACAACTAGCCCTTGTGCTCCATCGGAATCCTCTGATGACGAGAACTCGGATTCTGGTTCCAATGATGAAAACGTTGGAAACGTGTGAACCACAGGAGAATGAGTCGAAACGTGGCCAGACTGTGGCAAGTCCTAGATAGGAGATTGGACCTCCCTAGGTGCAGATGGCAGATGAATGCGTGGAAATCTCCTAGGGCAAACAACTCATGTGGCTCCGGTGCTTTCTCCAATTGCCCCAGCGTTAATGGTACCTGTTCAATAGCCAGAGCAGAGGACTGTCCCGAAACTGACAGATCCCTTGTCTTAAGGGAGGCCGACATTAAGGGTGCACGGGGCTCAGTACTGGCAGATCTGGTGGTCTGTGTGATTTCTTGTCGTGCTTGTGCACCTTGGAATGTGCTGACTCTCCATGACTGAAACTCATGGAAGGCACATCATCCTTCTTCAGTTTGGAGGAAAACTTACTGCGCCATGTTTATGCACATTCTTCCTAGTCTCCTAACTAGATTCCGGCACAGGGGTCCATAGTGGTGGTACCACTGGAACCGGAATCAATCTCTGTAGCCAGAGGTGCACTCCTGGTTTTCTCAGGCTGATGTACCCAGTCCAGAGAAGCCCCCTGTATGAGTAAGGCCTCATGGAGACTTCCATGAGATCCTTCTTGAGTCAGAAAGCCTGGCCTTCTCAAGTACGGCTTGGGAAAGACTGGCAGATACTGCACCTGGATGAAACATGGGCTTCTCCCAAGAAGTAGAGGCAGCACTGGTGCTCGTAGCTGACTGAGAATGAACGCAGGCAGGAGGTGCATATCTTGAATCCTGGCATCTTCGGTATAATCCAGTACCCACATGTGGGTGTGTACTACCAAAACCAAAGACTCCAGCAGTGCTCAGATGGAAGTTTGGACCTTTGTGTGAGAGCACTCAGTGCCATGACTCATGGTGAAAAGTGAATAGTTTCAAAACGCTTGGGACCAGCATGATCGGTGCAGAAGATGACATCTTCCTAGAAGTACTGGATGCAGTGCAGTCCTTGGGCCCAGAAGAGACAGTCTGTGCTGACTTGGATTTCAGTACCATAGTATTGATATGGGACTCTACCTTAAGACTTTGAGAGGGGTGAGTCTAGTAGAAGCATTCTGTCCTCTTTCTGGAGAGGGGGAATCGGAAAAAGCTCCACCTGGTAGAAAATACAGCAACATACACCACATACTATATATAATTGTCTGGGGTGTCCTGTCATGTCTGGCCAATATAGGTCTTCAGTTCTATTGCCAGTATCTTAAAGCAAGAGAGAAACAGATAAAGTAAATCAAAGACAACTTACTGCAATAGAGTGGGTAGGATATTGCAGTCCAACACGTAGTCTCTGCACATGGTACTGTCTCCAGCAATATTGCCAAGTGCCCATACTGCCTGTGAAGAAAGAACAAACAAAATACCTGCTTCTATTTTTGTGACTCAAGCAAGGTTTTCCTTATAGTGTATGTGTCGAAATGAGAGCTATTCCATACAAATGCTTACATCCTAGATAATTTACAGAGGGAAAATACATTCCACTTGTGAGCTATGGATATACAGCCAAGGTCACTAAATGGCTCAGCTGAAAATACCAACAAAGGGATGTTCTCACTAACAAGGGCCAAAACCATATTAGCATTTCCTAAAAGTTACAGGGGTATGATTCTCTACACAACCACACTAGGAATAGTGGGAGAAAAGAATCAAGATGAAAATATACAATATCCAAATGCAAAGTCAAACTAATATTCAGAGTCCAAGCCTCAAGAAATGTATAGCTCCCTTGGCATATACCCTTGGAAAGAAAGCTGGGTGAAGTAGAACCCAAATATTGCCTACAAGCTGCACGCTGGACATAAATGGTAGGAAAATCAGGACAGATTGTCCAACAAGTTCTTAGAATGTTTTGGGGACAACTTTTTGTTTCAGAAGCTGGAATATGTAACTACGGGGTGGCTATTTTAGATTTGATTCTGACTAATGGAGGGAAGTGTTGAGAATCTGAAGGTGAAAGGCAACTTGGGTGAAAGTGACAATGAAATTATAGAGTTCCTGATTCTAAGGAAAGACAGGAGTGAGAGCAGAAAATAAAGACAGACTTTAAAAAAATCAGACTTCAACAAACTTAGGGAACTCCTATTTATGGTTCAAAGGAAAGGAAAGGAAATCTTAGAGAAACGGGACTTCAGAAGAGCTGTATTTTCTAAAAATACATTATTAAAGGCACAAAAGCAAACTAACCTGATCTGGAGGAAAGTTGGAATGAGTATTAAGAGACCAATATGACTGTATCAGGTACTCTTTTTAAGGAACTGAAAATCAAAAAGGAATCGTGCAAAAAGTGGAAACAAGGACAAATTGCTAAGGATGAGTATAAAAGCATAGACAAATAGAAAGGCATAAGAACAAAATGAATTATAACAAGGGACATAAAATGCAATAAGAAGAGGTTCTATACATACATTAGAAGTAAGAGAGCAATGAAGGAAAGTGTAGGTCCATTACTTAGAGTAACAATAAGGGAAGAACAGGTTAAAGAATACTTAGATAAGTTAGATGTATTAAAGTTAGCAGGACCTAATGAAATTCACCCTAGTACTTAAACTAACCAAAGCAATCTCTGAACCATTAGAGATGATCTTTGAAAGTCATGGAAAACAGGTGAGGTCCCAGAGAACTGGAGAAAGGTCAGTATAATACCTATCGTCAAAAAAGTGGGGAAAGAAGGACCCGAAGAATTACAGACGAGTCAGTTTAACTTGATACCTGAAAAGATACTTGAACAAATTATTAAACAATTAATGTGTTCAGTCCTGGTGTAACAGCCAACATAGATTTGTCAAGAACAAATCATACTGAACTAACCTCATCTCTTTTGACAGTGTAACCAGCCAAGTGGATGTGGGGGGAAGACGCAGACATGATATATCAGGAATTTAGTGAGTCTTTTGAAACTGTCCCACATGACATCTTCATAAGCAAACAAGGGAATATGGCTTAGACAAAATGACTATAAAGTGGGTGCACAACTCGTTGAAAGGCCATGCTCAAAGACTGGTTATAGACTCAGACTCTAAGGTCAGAAGGGACCAATATGATCATCTAGTCTGACCTCCTGCACAACACAAGCCACAGAACCTCACCCATCCACTCCTGTAATAGATCCCTGACCTATAACTGAGTTATTCAAGTCCTCAAATCATGGTTTAAAGATTTCAAGGTACCGAGAATCCACCAGCAAGTGAGCCGTGCCCCATGCTACAGAGGAAGGTGAAAACCCCCCAGATCCTTTGCCAATCTGCCTTGGGGGAAAATTCTTTCCTGACCCCAAATATGGCGATCAGGGGGAAAATTCCTTCCTGACCCCAAATATGGCAATCAATTAAACCCTGAGAATCTGGGCAAGACGCACTAGCCAGACCACCCAAGAAAGAATTCTCTGTTATAACTCAGAACCCACCCTATCTAACATCCCTTCACAGGTCACTGGCATATCTACCACCAATAGTCAAAGATCAGTCAATTGCCAAACTAGGCTGTCCCATCATACCATCCCCTCCATAAATTTATCAAACTCAGTTTTGAAGCCAGCTAGGTTTTTTGTCCCCACTGCTTCTCTTGGAAGGCTATTCCAGAACTTCACTCCTCTGATGATTAGATACCTGCATCTAATTTCAAGTATAAACTTCCTGATGGCCAGTTTATATCCATTAGGTCGTGTCCACATTGGCGCTAAACTTAAATAATTCCTCTCCCTCCCTGGTATTTATCCCTCTGATGTATTTACAGAGAGCAATTATATCTCCCCTCAACCTTCTTTTGGTTAGGCTAAAGAAGCCAAACTCTTTGAGTCTCCTCTTATAAGGCAGGTTTTCCATTCTGTGGATCACCCTAGTAACCCTTCTCTATACCTGTTCCAGTTTGAGTTCATCTTTTTTAAACACGGGGGACCAGAACTACACACAGTATTCCAGATGAGGTCTCACCAGCGCCTTGTATAACAGTACTAAAACCTCCCTCTCTCTACTGGAAATACCTCATCTGATGCATATAACGCCTAGCACAATGGTTCTAGTGTCTGTTCCATGAGAGAGGCTCTTACGTGCTGATACTATACTAATGAACAATAACAATGAAATTCCAATGTTGTGCTCTATGATCTTGTGTGACTGGAGTAAGAGTTGATCCCCTAAGAAAAAATTTAATGATGGGATTCATACAAAATTTCCTTTTCTTGAACATACTGGTACTATTACACTGAAAAGACTTGACATTTTGCTTGGACATGCTTATACATCCAACATTAAGTCTCTTGTGGAAGAATTCAAGGCTATGTTTCACTGGTTAAATATGGTAGTTAAACCATGGACTTTGCTTTGACCAGTAGAATAAGTTCCATTTGTTATGTTCTTTTTAAGGTCCATGAGCAATAATCACATCATCCAAGTATCCATTTTGAATCATTCTGGTCCTAGATGGAGGACTGGATATTTCAATAGCAGACCTCCTCTGTGAGACACCACACTTAAAGGTCCAGTGCTAGATTCATCAGGTCTGAGAGTCATAGCATCTTCATATAGGAAGGCTGTAACAGTACCACTGCCATCTCTTGTTCCTGTCTTTTCCACTGCTCCCCACAACCATACAAAAGCTAGAAGGCATATAGAAGAGAGACTGTCCAACTTTCCAAGAGGTCATTCACCACTTCACATCCTGGGTCCTGACACAAGAAGCCATCTCAGGACACATTACTGCTGTTTCCAGATCACCTGCCCATCAAATTGACGAACAATGTATGAGAATACTTCTGGGTGTTCCACTCTGCTTAATCCAATTTCTACCATATAAATCTTGGTGTTCATCTCCCATGTGATGGGCAGTGCAGACAGAGATAGGAATATTTGCTCTGCTCAGGACAGAAGAAGTTGATGTGTCAGGACCTTAATAACAAAAGGGGAGGGTGAAAAGTGGAAATATATGAGCACTTGTTTAGCACAAAATAAAGATGTTGAACAAAATTAATCAAGAAACCAAAGAATGTGAAGAGAAGAAATTCTTTAATTGCTTATGCACCAATGCTAGGAGACTGGATAATAAACAAGAGGAATTGGAAATGTTCATTTATTCTATCTTTAATTTAATCTGGCTGGTATTACTGAAATCTGATGGGAAGATTCATACAATGAGGCGGAAGTGGCATTCTATCCCAAAAATGGCATTACCTGTTTCCAAGTCACTGAAAACTCAGAAGAAGATGATCTTCAATGTTTATGAATCAACAGTTTAAAAGATAAAGTGCTAGATGATGTACTAGTAGGTGTCACCTACAGACCACCAAATCACACTAGAGAACAAGGATGACCAGCTCCTTAAGCCAGTAGGAAAAGAAAATGTATTATCATGGGGGACTTCAGTTGAAATGACATATGATAGAGGTCTCATGCTCCCAGTACTACAGTGTCCTTGGAATTTCTAAACATTACAGATGACAGTTTTCTAACTCAGGAAGTGTTGCATCCAGCAAAGGGATTTCTATATTAGATGTCATTTTGACAGATAAAGAGGAATTCATCACAGTACTAAAAATTAGTGGTAGTAGTACAAGTGACCATGACTTGATCACATTTGTTATGTGCAAACAGAATAAAGTCCAAACCAATACAATAATATAAGTACTTAGTGCTTTAAAAAGGGCCAATTTTACAAAGCTGGAAACAACTGAGCCAAGTGAGTTAAGAGAAAGAATTGAAACAGAAAAAAATGAATGATAATTGGGAATTGTTTAAGAACATTTTACTAGATGCCTCAAAAACCAATCCCAAAATTGAAGAAGGCCCTGATTTAAAAAATGAACCTGTCTTAGAGGAAGTAAAAGCAGCTTTTATATTATATATAAACAAATGGAATACAGGGGAAGTTGACAGCAATGAATATAAAACAGAAGCTCCAATTGTAGAAATCGATAAAGGAAGCAAAAGGACACAGGGAGAAATCTATGACCAGCAGGATTAAGGACAGTAAAGCATTTAAGTAATAGATTCTAAGGCCAGTAGGAACCAATGGGATCATCTATATCTAGTCTAATATTTTGCATAACACTTGCCATAGAACTGCCACAAAATAATTCCTATTTACACTAGTGTATATCTTTTAGAAAACATCCAATCTTCACTAAAAAAATTGCCAGCAATGGAGAATCCACCACAACCCTTGGTAAACTGTTCCAATGATTAACTATCCTCACTGTGAAACAGAAGAAATCCCAACAATGGTACTGATCTATTACTAGATGGAAACAGTAGAATTGTCAGCAATAATGCAGAAAAGGCAGAATTGTTCAATAGATGCTACTGTTCTGTACTTGGAAAAATACAGACAGTCATATCAGATGATGATGATTAAATACTTTCCATTTCAACAGTAACTCAGGAGGAAGTTAAACAGCAGCTGCTAAAGCTAGATGTTTTTAAATCAGCAGGTCCAGATAACTTGTGTTAAAAAGTTTTAAGACAGTTACTAAACAGCTCCCTGAACCATGAATGTTCATTTTTAATACATTTTGGAATACTGGGGAAATTCCAGAGGACTAGAAGAATGCTAATATTATTCCAATATTTAACAAGGGAAATCAGGACAACTTGGGTCATTACAGGCCTGCCTATAACGACCCAGGTTGCCCTTCCATTATAGTTAAGGTAGCATGATGACTTCTGTTTAAAGGTTGTCTTTTCTAAGTCCTCTAATTAACATACTTGGTTGGCTTCCTTTGAATTTTGGTGTGCCTCGGAAGGACGAAGGGTAGAATTAGTGACCCAAATTTGGGGTCATGTGAGCTTGAGTTGAGGAGACAGAAGCTCTCCCCGCAGCCCCCAAGCCATTTTCAAAAAGTTTCTACATGGGTTTTTTTGCACAGAACTAAAGATCCAACTATTAATGTGATGCACATCAAAATGGTCTGAAATCTGTTGAGGTTCACCCAGGATACTGCATGGCACCCACTAAATCTTTGGGGGACCCACAATGAGAATGGTATTTAAGAAAACGTCCATTTTTTTACAGTGTGCATGTGCCAATACAGAAAAATGGCTAAAGGGTTTCCATTCCTACCATTTTATATGCTTTAAAGGTGATTCTAGTAAGTAATCTAAAATCAGAACAGTTACTCAGATTGCTCTGAAATTTGGTATTCCTCACAAGCGTGTGGGGTAGCATAAGTGAACCAAATCTGGGGTCATCTGACGATGGGGTTCCTGAGTTACAGCTCCTCCCCCCAGAAAAGTTTCCTGCTGCTACTTTATACTGTTAAACTGAGAGGTACTAATGATTGGATGAATTACTGATCTCATTGAGATTGATGGCTGTGAACTCACCCTTCAATTAACACAACTAAGGCCTGATGTACACAGCCACCAGCGGTCAACAGGAGATATGCAAGTTATGTTATGTAGCTTGTGTATGTCCTGTCAATGTACTTACTTACTTACGTTGACATACCATGGCGTCCTCATGGTGCTGCGTCGACAGGAGACACCCTCCCGTTGACACAGCCTTACTCCTTTCTGGTAGGTGGATTACCGGCATCGACCAGAGAGCCCATCTGGGATCGACTGAGTGGGTCTCCACGACCCATTCAATCGATACCACTGCATCGATCGCCGTGGAGCTGGCAGTGTAGACACACCCTCTGAGTAAGTTAATGACAAGAGTCCACCTAAGACAAAAGGAGTTTTGGACTGAGTGGCTGCAAATTGTTACAATTTATGAGTCATCGCATGTGTGTCAATTTTATTTTGCGGGGCAATGTAATCCAAGTATTTGTGGAAAAATAATTAGACTTGTGAATGCTTCCTGGGAGGGGAGAAGTACTAGGGGAAAGTGGGTTTGGGGCTGCAGCAAGATAAGGGGGGTTTATGGGGAGGGAGATAAATGGGGATGGGTGATAGGGGAGTGGTGAGAGGTTGGGAGTTTAGATGAGGGAGGCTTGGCACCCGCCAGCTCTGCCAGTGCACCCTAGCCCCGTGAATTTCGCAGCTCTTCCAATGCACCCTAATCATCCTGCATCCCAACCTTCCTGTGCCCCACATCTCTCCCAGTGCACCCCAGCTCTGCAAGTGCATCCCAAATCCCCGGCAGCCCCAGTGCTAGCAATGCATCCCAAGCTATTCACAAATCCTGCACACATGCACCGATTCACTTAGACTGTGAGCTCTTTGGGGCAGGGGCTGCCTTTGTTATTATTACAGTGTATCATGCCACTATAATTAAAGTTGCATGATGACTTCTGTCTCTAGGTCAACCTTTCTAAGTGCTCTAAAATTGACATGCTTAGACAGATTCTTCTGAAATTTGGTGTGCCTCAGAAGCATGCAGGTAGGATTAGTGACCCAAATTTCGGGCCATTTAAGCTAGGGTCTGCAAAGATACAAGACAAGACATGTTATGTATATATCGACAGAAATAACTCATGTTGCTTGCTACAAGATCTCTCTTTTATAAGTCTTTTTTCCCCCTTTTTTGTCCTTTAATAATGATAGAATCCTGTACATGAGAATAAATGGGTGTAAAAGGAGATAAGGAGCTTATACATTTCAGCAACTGTGGAGCTGGCAGAATAAAGGCATATATATGAAGAGGGCTTATTGTGGCACTGCTGAAAGAGGGCAGTGTCAAGTTTGCATAGGCAGCCTTAACTGTGCATTTCCTGGTTTTCAGAAGTTTGAATTTTGCTCAATTCAACGTTTTGCACGGCATACCACCAAGTAACTTTAATTCTGTGTTAACATAGTTTGTTACCGAGAATTAATGCCAATCAACATGGGTTTAGAGAACTAATTTGATCTTTTTTTTATGAGATTACCAGTCTGATTGATAAAGGTAACAGTGTGGATGCAACAGAGTTCTGTAAGGCAGCTGACTTGGTACCACACAACATTCTGATTAAAAAACTGGAACAATACAAAATCAATGTGGATGAAAACTAGCTAATTGATAGGTTTCAAAATGTAATTGTAAATGGGTAATCATCTTCAAGCAGGTGTGCTTTTTAGTGGGGTCCCTCAGAGATCAGTTCTTCAATCTACACTATTTAACTGTTTTTATCAATGATCTGAAAGGGTGATGCTGTAGCCAAAAAGGTAAATATGATGATTGGATATATAAACAGGTGAATCTTGAGTAAAAAGATTATATTACTTTTGTATTTGGCACTAGTGCAGCTGTTACTAGAATATGGTGTCCAGTTTTTGGTTGGTAGTTTCCTTAATGCATATGTGTAGTATGCAGTGGGGTATTCTTTTCTTGTTTTTTTGTTTTACTAAAGTGAAAGCCTACACCAAACGTTCCACTATGCTGAACCATAATGACTTCTGCACAGGTCATCAACAGGGTTAGGACCTTTAAACTCACAGCACAGACCTCTATCATTTAAGCTAACAGAGTAACTGGTAACACTAGTAGGCTGTTCTCCCCAGCCACAAGAGATGGATATGTGACATTTTACCTTTGAGAGTCACAGATACTTGCTAACATAACATAACAAGATCCATCCCATCGTCCAGTCCCAGAATGGAGGGAGGTAAATAATAGTGTCCCCCAGGGATCTGTACTGGGATCTGTGCTGTTCAACATATTCATAATTGATCTGGAAAAAGGGGTAAACAGTGAGGTGGCAAAGTGTGCAGATGATGCAAAATTAAAAAAAAAAAGATAGTTAAGTCCAAAGCTGACTGTGAAGAGTTACAAAAGGATTTTACAAAACTGGGTGACTGGACAACAAAATGGGAGATGAAATGGGAGACACTGGAAAACATAATCCCAACTATACATCCAAAGAGATGGTGTCTAAATTAGCCGTTACCGCTCAAGAAAGAGATCTTGCAGTCATTGTGGATAGTTCTCTGAAAACATCCACTCAATGTGCAGCGTCAGTCAAAAAAGCTGACAATGTTAGAGCCATCAGGAAAGGGATAGATAAGACAGAAAATATCATAATGACACTACATAAGTCTATGATATGCCCACACCCTGAATACTGTGCAGTTCTGGTCACCCCACCTCTAAAAAGATATATTAGAATTGGAACAAGTACTGAGAAGGGCAACAAAAATGATTAAGGATATGGAACAGCTTCCATAAGAGGAGAGATTAATAAAACAGACTATTCAGCTTGGAGAAGAGACAGCTAAGACGGGATACGAACGAAGTCTATAAAATTATGAATGGTGTGAAGAAAGTTAATAGGGAAGTGTTATTCAACCCTTCACGTAACAAATGAACCAGGGGTCACCCAGTGAAATGAATAGACAGCAGATTTAAAACAAACAGAAGGAAGTATTTCTTCACACAACACACAGTCAACATGTAAAACTCGTTGTCAAGGAATGTTGTGAAGACCAAAACTATAACTGGATTAAAAAAGAATTAGATAAATTCCTGGAAGACAGATCCATTAATGGCTATTGGCCAAGATGGTCAGGAATGCAACCCCATGATCTGGAAGTCCTTAGGCCTCTAACTGCCAAATGATTGGAATGGATGACAGGGGATGGATCACTTAACAATTGCCCTGTTCTGTTCATTCCCTCTGAAGCATGTGGCATTGGTCACTGTTGAAAGACAGGATGCTGGGCTGAATGGACCATTGGTCTGACCCAGTATGGCCATTCTTATGTTCAGAGAAATGTAAAACCCAATTCCAAGTTCCGGATGGGTGTTTGCTCTAATAGCTATAACCATTTTGTCCCAGTCCCTGCCCTCTGTACTCCCTACACTCCTCTTTAACTCCAGCATCACTTCCACTTACTCTTCTCTCTGCATATGAGTCTGGCAGATTCCTCCTCCTCCATGCTGCCTGAGTGCCAGTTTGGGTGGCATTGAAAGTGTAGGAGACAATCTCCCTAGTGTGAGTTCTGTGTTCAATACCATAAAGAACACTTGTAGGGAAGGTCTTGCTCAGCCTACAGGTCTGGGATGTAGTACATTACACTGCTCTGTGAGGGTGGCGCATGATACTGAAGATGGAATTTTGGAGAATAAATGCCATCAGCCTCTAACAAACCTGTGATCATGTGCAAACTGATTTTCAGAAGCTTATTACTGAGCCAAATTTGGGTGGATATTCACAGGGACTGCAGAAGGCAAAGGCCTGACACCAGGGCAAACTCCCTGCCAAATCTTCAGTTCCTGAACAAAAAACAAGAGGCACTGGAACTTTTCAGGACATTTTGAACATAATGTTTCCCTAATCTTGTTCTCTGAATCAGCTAAATTGTTTTACTTGAAACGTTCCAAAATAATTCAGCTTGGGCTGAATGCTAGATTTCTAACATGAAAACTTTTAGCACAAACGGTTTAAGTCCGGCAAAGCTATGAGCAACTGGAAACAGGGTCTTCTAATGGAAAGTGTTAGGCAACCTCAATTATAAGCAGTACTACCAGTATCATCTATAACAACAAGTTAGTTATTCAAAGTGATCTGTATCACTTGACAAGATGGACTCATTTGAACATTTCCAGAGGGGTAGCCGTGTCAGTCTGTATACAGCAAAAACAACGAGAATCCTGTAGCACTTTAAAGACTAACAAATTTCTGCAGGCATAAGCTTTCGTGGGCTGCTACCCACTTCGTCAGATGCAGAAATTTGTTAGTCTTTAAGGTGCTACAGGACTCTCGTTTTCATTTGAACATGCATTTTAATACAGCCAAATGCAGTGTCATACATCAAGGAACACAGAAACTAGGTCGCACTTACAGAATGAAGAACTGTATCCTGGAAAACTGTCACTCTGAAAAGAACAATGGGTCATGGTGGATAATCAACTGAACATCAGCTCCCAGGGAGATGCTGTAGCTAAAAGGTTTAATTCAATTCTTGGATGTAATAAGTAAAGAAATATTGAGTATAAGTAGTGAGGTGGCATCACCTCTGTTTACAGCACTGGGGAGAGACTATTACTGCAATAGTGTCCAGGTCTTGTGACCTCAAATCACAAAGAATGTTGAAAAATTAGAAAAGTGACAAATCATTTGAGGGTGGAAAAACATACCTTATAGTGAAAGAGTTAGGAAAGTTTGATCTATATAGCTTACCCAAGAGATGGTAAGAGGTTACTTGATTACTGTCTACAAGTAGCTGCATGGGAAGATTGAGGACTCTTTAATTGAGCAGACAAAGAAATAACATCCAATGTCTGGAAGCTGAAATTTGATAAATTCAAAGACTAGAGATAAGGTGCACATTTTTTAAGTCAGAGTAATTAATCATTAGCACAATCTATCAAGAGATGTGGTGGATTCTCCATGACCTGAAGTCTTCAAATCAAGATCAGATGTCTTTCTAAAATATATGCGCTAGCTCAAACACAAGTTATGGGCTTGATGCAGGAATTACTAAGTGAAAATTTTGGCCTATTATGCATGAAGCAAGCTAGATTATCATAATGGCCCCTTCTAGCCTTCAAATATATTAATTTATTCTGCAGAATACTTAATTGTCATGTACACAGTAACGATTGAATGCTATATTATTCCATTTTAGTCTCATCCTACACAGAGCACTACTAGCTCCTTAAAGTTGTATTGTGTTTCAGAACATCTCCAAAGACATGTAATTGACACATAGCAAACATTATTCAATGTTACTCATTTTTTCCTGTTCAAGAGAACAAGCTATAATTCTTATTCATGCTTTACCTGCAGCAGGAATACAATGATCAACACTACACATTTCTAAAGTACCTGTTCAAATACAAACAAAGGAAAACAACAGCCTTGGAAAGTAGGAAAGTGTTATCCATTTTTTTCAGATGAGGTACATTCAGCCACTGACAATTGCGCTATGCTTGTCACGCATACTATTTTGAAAAAGCAAGAGGGGGCAGTTACAACTGCATACACTAGCAAGTTACCACATCTATCACAGATACAGGCAATTCTACTCAACTGTCCTCCCAACTCATTCCTCGCTCCAGAAGCATCTGATTCTTTTGCTAAGGTAGCTCCTGCTCCCTTGTCTAGGAAGAAACAAAGATATCACTCTTGTTTTTTACCTGCTCCTGTACATCTTCAAACTCTGAGCTGAGAAGCTCTATGAAGATAGGGACAGCTCCTGCTTGAATCACAATCCGAGTCTGAAGGGAGTTTCCTGACGCAATGTTTGTCAGTACCCACGCAGCTTCAAACTAGAACATGAAATACAAGGGCAGTATTCACTAGCAGCATTCAGTAACATACACAGGTAGCAGGAAGTTTAAACATCTTCTATGAAAAGCAAGCTTTACAGAAAATTATGGTTTAACTAAAGAATTAACCATGCTAAATTTGCAAACGTTTTCAAGAATAGGAATGTACATTTAAAGATATATTAATATGAGAGATGACTTACAGAAACAATATCAAATTTTCCATGGCATCTCAGCCACCATTTATTTTTGTTATGCAGTTCCACAGAAGCTTTTACTTTGTTCCATTCCCTTTCCTCTTTGCCAAAGGGACCTATATGCAAGAGTGGAATCCTTTTATATGAGTTTTCACACAGGGAGAATTCTCAAAGTCTCTCAAGTCTCTCCTAGTCTCCCTGTCCAATGCACTGGTCAACTGTCTATCCGAACATGCACTCAGAACCAGAGAAGGATAAATAGCCTGCTTAATACAAGCTGACTGATACATGGAAAAAAGGGGTGTCATTTTAGAATCCATTAGGAATGAAAAGATTAAGATTTTGCTAACTTCTTTACATGGTGTTTCCCTTTAATTACGACTTGATATTACTCTACAATAAGGGGTTTAATATTTCTTTAGTTACCCCTGTGTTCTGTATCACTGTCAAGATTTATTAGTGCATGATATATTTATTTACACAAACTTTTAGTTAAATTAAGATCTTGAATTAACAAAATCCATGTGATTATTTAAAAATTATACATATTTGAAATAAAAACAATATCTTTATTTAAGTCTAAAATGTATGGTTTTGTAAAACATTTGATCGGAAATTTTTATGGCAAGTGTCAATGAAAACATGCCAACCCCTCGCCCTCCAATTTGATTGGATTCCCAAAGGCATATGGAAAGCCAAATACAATGTGCTAGCATGAGTCAAAATAAGATTATCTAGAAACTAACTTACAGTACAATAAACCAGATGTTATAAATTGTTCCAATGTTAACATTAGTAATGAATTTTTAAATATATAAATTATTCTTTATCCAACTGTATCCCTTCAAAGGGTTAATGTACTTTACTACTGTTCATGCCTTCAAGCGTACATATCTATTTCTGCAACAGTCACTAACCTCTGAAGTACAGCAGGGAACTGCACATATGAATTAATGATTAAATCAAATACAGAAAAGACATAAACAGAACCTTAAGGGGATAAAATCAGGGCTCAGAAGGTAAGAGGAGGGCCTGCTTTCAAAATATGCAATCTTTAATTTTACGTTAATTTCGAGTTGCAACTTTTTTAAAAATAAAAGTGTCTTTTCCCCCCCACCACCTGAAGATAAATCTTATTGGGACTTGCTGGTTTCACTGACGTATCCCAGAATGCATAGGATAGGGTGGGCTGCAATAAGGCTTCTAGCATTTGTGATGTCAGATTGCAACAGATATCTTCAATGAACTAGGAAGCAACAAGAAGAGTTCACAGAACAGGGGAGGGCAATTTCTTTTTAAAAAAAGACAGGTAAGATTAACATTTACTTACCTTCCTCTAATTTTTTCTTCTCTGAAGTGGGCACCTGGTGCCCCATGATCTATTACAACTGTGTTATTTTTCCTCATCTTCCCAGCACAGAGACTTAGTTGATTGTTAAGGCTCTCTGACAAATCACTGATTCTCTCAACAACTGTGTTTCTTGAGAGGCTTATATTTGCAAAGGCTTGCCGTTTATCCGGACATATTAATTCTGCAGTCATTAACATACATTTCTTTATAATTTCCCCCATCTGAAAAAGGTTTTGAAGACCATGCTAGTTCATGTGCAGTCATGTAGCTTGCCTTAATTGCAGCTTCGTTTACTTGAAGGGCATTTGTAAATAGCGATTGCTGCTTTTTCAAGAACTTCTCCAATTCAGAAACTTTGTGCTCACGCAACTTCCCAATATATTTATCATATTTCTCAGCATGCTTGGTATCATAGTGCCTCTGAACATTGTACTCTTTGGCAACAGCTACATGTTGTGTACAAATCAAACATGTTGGCTTTCCATTCAGTTTGGCAAAGAAATACAAATTTCTCCACTTCTCTTGAACCACACAACATTCTTTATCTATTTTTCTTTTCTTCGATAACATAATTACAAGGCCCCACACAAATCTGTGTATGTATGTACAAGACCCTACACAAGGCTGTGTAAAGACACAAGGCTGTGTATATATGTACAAGGCCCAGATTACACAAGGCTGTGTATGTGAGACTCAAGACTGTGTATGTATATACAAGGCCCAGCTTACATAAGGTTGTGTATGCGAGATATCATTATAACAGTCTGGCATACACAGCGCTCTGCGATGCCACAAGGTATTGTTTGTCTCAATTACTCAGCTGTAAAACCCTCCTACAGTGTGTGGAACTATCACAGTTCGATGGTATTTTACTTTGCAGGGCTACAGTGAGATTTTGAAGACTTGTTGTTCTATAGGAGAACCCCAAAACTGTTCAGTGGAAGAGATGTGCCTTTACTAGGCACCAGAGAGAGAAGGAGCATGTATCTTTCAGTCTGAACAAATCTAATGTAACAATTGGCTTCTGTCTTTCCTAAGCTATTTGCCAATGTATTTTTGGGACAGTTCTTCTGGAAAGATGTATGGGTGGCAATAGCAACTGAAGTGGGAGAAAATGGTAAACTGTGAGCAGCTGTAGGAAGGTTTTTCTGCAGCTGAAAGCAGCGTGTTTTGAAGGGAGTGGGCTGTGAAGCAGCAGTTCTGCACCCTGCGATGCCCCGAGACCACACTCTCTCCTCTTCCACCTTTTGGAGAGCAGTCTCACCACAGACAGCACTCTGTGTGATGCCCCAAGACCATACATAATCCCAACTATACATACAAAAAGATGGGTCTAAATTAGCTGTTTACCACTCAAAAAAGAAATCTTGGAGCCACTGAGGATAGTTCTCTGAAAACATCCACTCAGTGTGCAGCGGCAGTCAAAAAAACTAATAGAATGTTGGGAACCGTTAGGAAGGGATAGATAAATAAAATAGGAAATATCACATTGCTTCTATATAAATCCATGGTACGCATACAACTTGAATAGTGTGTGCAGACCTGGTCGCCCCATTTCAAAAGAGATATATTGGAATTGGAAAAGGTACAGAAAAGGTCAACAAAAATTATTAGGGGTACGGAGCAGCTTCCAAATGAGGAGAGATTAATAAGACAGGGGCTTTTCAGCTTGGAGAAGAGACGACTTAGGGGGGATATGATAGAGGTCTATAAAATCACGAATGATGTGGAGAAAATAAATAAGGAAGTGTTATTTACACCTTCTCATAATACAAAAAATAAGGGTCACCAAATAAAATCAATAGGCAGCAGGTTTAAAAGAAACAAAACAAAGTATTTCTTCACACAACGCACAGTCAGCCTGTGGAACTCCTTGCCAGAGGATGATGTGAAGGCCAAGACTATAACAGGGTTCAAAAATGAACTAAATAAGTTCATGGAGGATAGATCCATCAATGACTATTAGCCAGGATGGGCAGCGATGCAAAACCATGCTCTGAAGTGTCCCTAACTTCTGTTTGCCAGAAGCTGGAAACGGGTGAGGGAGGATGAACCACTTCATGATTACCTGTTCTGTTAATTCCCTGAAGCACCTGGCACTGGCCACTGTCAGAAGACAGGATACTGGGCTGGATGGACCATTGGTCTGACCAGAATGGCCGTTCTTATGTTCTTGTAGGCTATAGGATGGCCTCGTTGATAGGGAGAGCCACTCTAGAATGCCCTGCTAAACCCAGAATGTTCACAAGTCTATGAGGACTCTCCTGTACTATCTCAACAGGGATATCAAGAGAGGCAGCTATTCTCTTTAAAAGGCCCTGGTAAGCCCTGTAGTCATCTTGGACCAGTGAGGCATCTCCAGGAGCAACAGTCTCATCAGGCGATGACAAGGACAAATACAAGGAGGCTGAGTCTGATCCTCCTGCATTGTAGTTAGTGGATGTTCCAAAGCTCAGAGGCTTTAAGTGTTTTGTTCAGTACTGAAGACATACTCCTGGACCTCATCAGATGAGTTAATATGCCACCTGGCAGTATATCTAAAAGGATGAGGAACTGGAAGGAGGAGGCATGCCCCAAAGGTTCCAATAGGGCCATGGGTATGGCATAGGACCCCAACCATGAGTGCTCCAAGGTTCCTTTACTCAGGACTGTTTCGGGACATACAGTGGGTACCAATAACAAAACTCCTTCGATGAAGGAGAAGAGGACTGTCATCATCCATCTCAGGAGGGATGGGCACAAGACTTTAACTCGGACTCTGAGGTGGACCCTGAGTTAGCCGACCATGGTGGTGGTGCTGCATCAAGCAGTGCCAAAGTCTAAGGGTGCCATTCCAGATATAGCAGTAACAGGGATATCAGTACCAGGGAAGGTTCATACCTACATTGCACTGGTTGAGAAAACGCTGGATACTCAACGTACCATGGTACCGAGGGCTGATCACAGGTTTGAGGTAACTCAACGGCCAGGGCCTAAGGATACATCAGTACCAGGAGACAGTTCACTAGGGAGTCTGGAACTGAAATGCAGTATAGATTTTGTGCTGCTGCATAGGCTTCCAGCATCATCGATACCAAGACACATTTTTGTTGCTGATGTTGTTGCACGGAAGTAGGCGAAGAGGTTGGTACCAAAGAGCATCTCTTGCCAGAGGACATTCTCCCCTATCCTTCTGTGCACTTATCAGGGACTTCAGTTGTCTAATGGAGCTTAGTTTCAGCTCTTTGGGTGATTCCAACCTCTTGTGCTTCTTCTTTGTCACCGGGAAAGGGGATCAAGTGCTGACATTCTAAGGCAATGTCCAGAGGGGCAATTCTCAGCTGATGCCGAAGCACTTGGTTCATAATCCAAGAAAGAAGGCCCAGAAGGCTGATGCAGGGAAGCCTCCATAAAGATGTGGTGTACTCGTGCCTCTCTCTCTCTTTGTCCAGGGCTTAAAGTCTCTGCAAATTTGGTAGCAGTCCCTAACGTGACCCTTACAGAGGCACTTTAGGAAGGTGGAATGAGCAATGCTCACCAGCTTCAATTTTTTGCAGGCAGCACTGGGCTCAAACACTGGAGACTAAGGCATATCTCGGTACTCAGCTGTGGCACCCCGTAACAAAAGTAAACCAATGCCAAAAGAAAATAAAGAAAAACACATGACATTTATACTAATTTAACCATCTAACAAGTACCATTAACTATTTACAGAAAGATAAGATTCCCTGTAAGAGAAGAAAACTTGCAGAAGCAAGCTGACATGCTCCAACTACTGATCACGGGTGGTAAGAAGGACATGAGGGGTGCCTGGGATGGCTGCACCCTGTCTACGATTGTGCAGCAGCATGAGGCAGATGAGGGTGCACGCACCACTTTGACAGGTCCTGCCAAGGGAAAAACCTCCAACTCTGGTGCACTGGGCATGCACATGCCTGAAGTGGAATGGACATGCGCAATCACTTGAAGGAGAAACAAGACAGTGTGGGATAGTTCATTAGCATTTCACCTTTCCAGGCTTGCATTCAAATTCTGCTTCTGACAGAAAAAAATCAATGTGGTGGTCCATCCTAGCCACCATACTATTATCTGTCATACTCAGCCTCTTCTCAAAGACCTAGAATTGGAACAGCAGAAGTTCTCTGAGTTAAGATTCAGTTTCATTGTCGTAGCCTGGGAGGAAGGAGGTAGCTTGTTTAATGTGTATCTGCTTTAGCTAGTGACATCCCAACATTAATGTTCATGATCACCAACTCCATTCATAAAATAGAGGGGGGGAAATTATTGTTCACCTGTAATGTACAGTTTTCTTTTCGTTTGAGGAACTCCACAAACCTGGCCACCACTCCTGGTGTGCTGATCACTTCATCTATTGGAGGATTAGGCTCTGTTTAAAATAGAATGTGAAATTAGACACAAGAATCTCTTTGCATGGAAATTCCCAAGTAACTACACCAAAATCCCATTACGTTAATTTCTCTCTTTGTTAAACAAAATTATATTTAACACCAACATTATTTTGCCCATATCGAGGACAAGGATTTACATCTGCCATAGAAAGTGGATTCCAGCACCATGATTCCTGGTTGGAGGGAACAGGAAAACGTGCGCACACGCACACACATGAAAAGAAGCTGATTCATAAAACAAACAGGCTCATTTATGAAAAAGAAAGGCTACTGCCCATTAACACCAGTTTCATGTTATTGCCGCTGCAGAATCATACTTTGACATGTATGTGCACACAGAGTGGCTGGCTTACAACTATCCAGAAAGCAGCATGTTAGGGCCACACAATCATCGCCTAGGTCCAAAGGTTTGTCCACTTCATTTAATAGTCATAGATTTTAAGGCCAGAAGGGACCATTACAATCACTGAATCTCACTTCCTACATAAAACAGGCCACAAAACCTCCCACAGGAATTTCTGTGTCAAACCCATAACCTTTTTGCCCTATAGTTTATCTTTTGGAAAAGATCTGGTCTTTTGATTTAGACTTCAAGTGATGGAGCATCCACCACATCCAGAAGTAAGTTGTTCCAATGGTTGATTACTCTTATTTGAAATTTTGCACCTTATTTCTAGACTAAATTTGTCTAGCTTTAGCTTTCAATCATTGGATCTCATTAATCTAGCAGAAAATGCATAAAGATCCATCTACTACGAAAAATCTCTTCTCCATGAGGTGCTTTTAGCCCACAGTCAAGTCACTTAACTTTCTCTTAGATAAACTAAAATAGACCAAGTTTCTTAAGTCTCTCATGATAAGGCAGGTATTCCAGATCTCACATCGTTCTTGTAGCACCTTCTGAATCTCTTCCAATTTTTCAACATCCATTTTAAATTGTTGACACCAGAAGTGGACAGAGTATTCTAGCAATAGTCTAATGCCACATAGAGAGAATACCACCTTCCAACTGACATTCCACTGCTTATATATCCAAGGAATCAAGGTTATCTACCATTATCCCCAAGTTCTTTTCAGTGTCACTGTATTCCATGATACTATCTCCCATCTTCTAAGTGTGATCTACATTCTTTGCTCCTAGATTATTTTGGCAGCACTAAAAGGCATGTTGCTCAAATGAGCCCACTTTACCAAGTGATCTAAATTGGTCTGCAGAACTAATCTGTCCTGATCACTCCACCAGTTTTTGTCATTTACAAATTTTACCAGCAATGATTTTATTTTCTTCCAAATCATTGATAAAGATATTGAATAGCACTGGACAAATATATCCCTGGGGGACCCCACTAGAAACAGCCACAGCGGATGATTATTTCCTTTCCACAATTTCTTTTCAGAGGCACAAACTGTAAAGCCTGACTTCCTGTGGGACTCTGCAGTCCCAGAGGTGGGAAGCCACTCGGGTGAAGGTATCAGTAGCTATGAAGCGGACTGACACACTAAAGTGGGTTAGAGTCCGAAAAGCGCACAACACTGGTTACCGGGAAGTTCTGTAATAGCAATGCCATGAAACAGTGCAAGCTACACAATAAGGAGGGATGAGAAAGTAAAAAAACTCTCTCTTTTAAAGTAATAAAGTAGCAGCACAACAAATGAAAAAAAAAGGGGGGGAGAGGATTATAGATTCCAAACCAGAGGAGACAGCAGCAAGACAGGAACGGTCAGAACCACAGATACTTTTAACCCTTCACACAGAAAATTTGGTTCCGAGCTAGGGCATTCAAGTAGTCTTAATAATCACTGCTTTCCAAACGGATCTAAACCAGCACTCCCTGATGGGCATGATCATATGGGAATCTGCAGAGGCATTTGTAGTGTTGCAGTTTTTGAATAAGAATTTCAGGAAAGATCCTATACATGTCATGAAGGGATTACTGTCTTGATGATAGAATATATAGTGAGATTGGCAGGGATTTGAAGAGTGTGGTGCTAAAATATCTTTCATGTCGCAAAGACAGTTCACCACCCCTTAACTATCTGAAATATAAGATGTATCCCCCAACCCCATCATTACTACTTTAAGTAGCTTCAATACTCACCTTTTGAAAGGAGCTTTCGGAATTTCTGCGTGGCTGAGAGCTGCTGCTCCGGGCTATTGGAGAAAATCATCTCAATCATATCAGAGGTGATGACGGCACTCTGGGATTACACAGGGAAAGCAAACTAGTAAATTTTGGATTGAATTCAGAGGAAAAGATTAGAACAACATTTGCCAAGCTATACTATTGAGTTTATTACTACACAAGAAGCTAGCCAACAAAAGCAATATTATTGACTGTTAATGTGATCATTCAAAGGGCTTTTGATGGTATTGTGCTAGTTTGTAAACTTTTCATCTCCAGCATTAAAATTTCATTTTTAGTTATCTAAGCAAAATTAGCAGATATTTTCCACATCACAAAACCACCATATAACTGGCAGTCTCTTATCAGGAGAAGGAAACTCAGTATTGGAATTGTAAAGTTATTGATATATGGGTGGTTGTGGGTATGAGGGACCAGCTCTTGTTGGCTAGGATAAATTATTGTCTAAACTTGTCCACTATGTCTGTTTCAGGCCACTTTTGTAGCACCCCAATATGCACAATCTGTCGTTTAATAAAGTATAAATGATTTTAGTTCTGATAAAAAACAGACAACCCTGATGACTGAATTCCTGAGCAGGTATTTCACAGCAGCAGTGCTAGCCTTCTTACACCTCTCTGACTAGTGTCCATCAACTCTGCCCTGGAGACCTTGTCTACACCAGGAAAAAAATGGATGCACGGTTCACCACACATACAGGTCTACAGGTGGAAGGAGTAGTGTAGACAGGGCTCAGATGTTTTGCCCACCATGTCATCTAATCCTACGCAAAGAAGAAGGTAGATGGAAGTTATAAAAATACCTGAGACTTGTCTGCACTTGCACTTCTACTAGTGAAGAATTACTGGTATAGATTTTGTCAGATACATAATTTAGGAGAAGAGGGGAGTTATTTTCCAGTGTGCTGCCTCCCTGTAGATTTCACAATCCCCTGTTGACTTCATATGCAAATGACTCCCCATTGTGTTATCTTGCAATGCTTAACTTACATACTGACAGAAAGACAGGTGAATAAACATCTTTTGTCTGACAGAAAACCTGTGTCAACTCTGCCTTCATACAGACTTTAAAGCATATTTTCAGTAGACATACATAACTCCTTAGACACTATCTGTACACACATTTCACAACAATATTAGTGACCCGTATGATCCTGGCTTTCGTTTAAGACCTTACATGATATTTTTTGGTGAACTAGTATATATATATATACCAGCATCAGTATATTCTTGTAACCCTCTTGCCCGTTGGCATTGAGCAGTTCATGGGTTACAACCAGCAATGCCCAATTTCCCCTAAAATCACTATTTGGTCACTCAGGACACAGGAGTGGGGCAATAACCTCACTGTTACGCTTTAGGGTGAGAGTGAAGTTAGGGTTAGTGGGAGCCTCACCAAACTCTAGATTGACCTGCCTAGAGTGAAGTGCAAGGGGCACTGATGGACTGGGAGTTTGAGGGACTGGCTGGGTGTAAAGTTCAGCCTACACAAACAACAAAGTGTGTAACACATGTTTTAAAGTGATGATGCCACTTGAAAATTTGCCCAAGATACAGTTTTCCTACAACTCCCTCTTCCATTATTAAAATTCAGCAATCTGTTGCTGAATCATTTTCTTGCTTTAAGCAATCTTAACAACTTCAATGCTTCTACATTATGTGCTACTGTAGACATCCTCAAAAAATGATGCTGTAAATTTCATATAAATGGGAGGTCAACCCAATACCTTCAATATTTAAAGATGCACTACAGATTGTGATGTCAAGTCTTCTCTCTGCTTCTCAAGTGCCATTATTTATTATTACATGCTTATAATATAGTTTACACAGAAAAGGAAGTTAGTAGCTAGTAATAAAGGGCATGATAAGGATTGCAACTTGGGTAAATATAAAAATATTCTGCAGTTTACAGTAGAATCTCGTCTCAGTTCATTACACTTTTCCACCTGCTTATCCCAATCCTTACACTGCAGTTATATTCAAGTTGATTTATGCCACTAAATTTCCAGGCCAGAAGGTAACTAGTGGGTTCTGTATCAAACTAAACAAACCATGATTTTTAATCACATACTGGCAAATTTCTTTGCATTACTCAGCCTCAAGAACAAAATCCATGAAGAGTTGTTTCAGGCAGGACATTTTACCCAGAGTTTTCTTGGAAAACAAACAGATCTGTCTTATCCATTACCATGTATGTAGTATCTGCCCATTTTAGAATGTAAAATCTTAGGACTTGTCCATACATTTATAAAGTGCCATTCCTGCCTATGGCACTATCTACCACTATCCACCTACTTAGCAACCATTTAAAGCACGCACGCACACATTCTGAAAGCATTGTGCTCACTTACAGAAGTCATCTCCATATTGTTCAGTTGAGCCTCATGAAAACCTCCATCTGACATCACTTCCTCCTCTGCTTCTTCCTCAGCTGTAGCAACATTTCGGCGCTTGAATAACTGAAAAGGAAAGGACCTGGAGTTAGTATCAGCAGTATAGAATCCAAGGTTAGCATATGTACAGAACAGCACACTAGACTGCAATAGCACAGACATCCACAATCACCTAATTATTGGGCAGAAACAAGTTGTGACAGGTGTACAGAGAATATTCAAAGACTATTATATTGAGATGTGACAGATGCTACGGAATTCTCGAATATTTGAAGACTATTATGTTAAATTTATAAATGTTATATGTACCTTTATGGGCTTGCCACTAATTGTATTCCTGGCTAAATGGGTGAGCTAAAGGATGCTTTCTGCAGGAACTAAAAGCACTACGGGGTAATTAATGCAAAACCTTAATGCTGAATCAATGCAGATAATCTTTTTGAAGCTTCACCTGCCACTCTGCGAAAACACACAGATTAACATAGCCTAGCCTTAACAGACAACAGATTTGAACCTCCATAAAATATCAGCCCTGACCAGACGACTTGATCAGAAAACTAACATGAAATCGTGACCAAGAAAGGCAGGCCCTTTTGAAAAGGCCTGAAACACTTTAAACCTAGCAGATTCTCCATGTAGAAAATGAATTATCATTTAGTACCGTGTTTCTCAATTAAATTTGGCCACGGAACCCTTTTGAACTCGATAAATAATTGCAGAACCCCCCAAACTCTTAACAGTATTTTAACATATGGGGCCAAAAAATGTCAAAATAAGCAAATTATATACAAACAACTAGGTCAGCGTTTCTCAATTAAATTACACTTACACTTGATACCCTCCACCGAAAAATCCGGGACATCTTCCCTTTTTCGGCGGCACGGAGAGCAGCTGCTCTCAGCAGAGCGAAGAACAGCTGCTCGCGGAACCTTAACAGTGTTCCCACAGAACCCCAGGGTTCCGTGGAACACCAATTGAGAAACACTGATCTAGTAAACAAGGCATGAATATAATCTGATTGTTTTTAAAATGTTTTCTCTAAAATGCTTTTGTTCTGAAAAAATAGTACTTTGATTTATGAGAGCTGGTTGGTCAGTGAATAACACTGTCATTGCCCTTGGGAGACCACAACTGCAAATGCTAAACTGAAGACAGATCTGTTGAGATGATCCCTGTGAATTGTAGTAGTTTGCAGCCTAAACTCCAGTCTGGAAGGCGAGGATGATCATGGGATTCTGGCTCAAGAAAGGTGATAGCTTCAGGCCTGAGACTAAGAGGGGTGCCCTCAAGGAAGCTATGAGGGAGACCAGAGGTGCAGTTAACTCAGGAACTGTGACGAATATATTTACTAAAAGTTCCAATGTCCTTTTGAAACAACAATCAAGTCAATGGACTTCTGAGTGGATTACAGGAAACAGTCAAACTCAATTTAAGACCAAAATTTAGTAGATTAAAAAAGAATTTAACAAAACCTAGCAAGAAAAGTCTAAACACACTTTCCCTTAGATTTAAAAAAAACAACTTCCCCTGCAGGTGCAGGAAAAGCAAACCCAACAGCATGACTGTAACAAAAGAGTACAAACTGTGTCAAATGCAAAAGAAAATAAGCACATTATGATGAGCAGATTATATTCTAAACTTTTATTCATCTGAAAAATCTAAGGCCTTGTCTACACTACAAAATTATGTCAACTCAAGTTACATCACCATGCAGCTGCTGCAGTTAGTACATTGTTTGTGTGTGTGTATACTTGGCTCCTTGTGTCAGCGGTGCACGTACTCATCACGAGCGCTTTTATTGATGCAGAGTGTGGTGCACTATGGGTAGGTACCCCCAATGTGCAATTTGCCACCATTCAATGCACTGTCTTTCGAGAAGTTTTGCCAATGCATGATGGGGCCGAAACGAGTCATTCAGGGATCCAGCATGGGGTCGACTTCCCAGTTGGCAACTGTCTCCATCTCATAATGTCATCTGTATCCCATAATTTAAATGTCAAGCCTTTTTTTTTAAATCCCACAAACCGCCTGATCCTCCTCTCTATCCTCCATCTCCGACAGAAGCACGGAGCCTGCATAGATCTGCACTGTTGTCACGAGCGTAGTAAGCACAGTGTGCACAATGCTGCAGTATTTGCAGAACCACAAGAAGAGCCACGGGGAACATGAATATTCCTTGAGGACAGATTGCTGTGGGACATCACGCGAACCAATTCAAGGTTGTTGGTGACATTTACAGAACAGCTTCAGATGGTGAAACGCCACTTCTGGACCCAAGAAATGAACTGACAGGTGGGATTGCATTATATCGCAGGTTTAGGATGATGAGCAGTGGCAGCAGAACTTTTGGATGAGCAAGACCATATTCCTGGATTTGTGCACCAACCTCGTCCCAGCCCACCAGCGCAGAGACACCAAAATGAAAGCTGCACTGACGGTGGAGAAGTGAGTGGTGATTGGTCTGTGGAAACGTGCAATGCCAGATTATCATCAGTCAGTTGAGAATAAATTTGGTTATCCACTGTGGGGGCCTTTGTCATGCTAGCGTGCAGGGCCATTAATCGTTTCCTACTACACAGGACTCTGACTCTCAGCAATGTGCAGGATATAGTGGATAGATTTGCAGCAATGGGGTTCCCAAACTGCAGTGGGGCAATAGATAACACACATATCCTTATTTTGGCACCAGATGACCTTGCCCCAGAATATATCAATAGAGAGAGTTACTTTTCTATGGTTAGGCAAGTGCCAGTGGATCACGAGGGATGCAATATTAATGTGGGTTGGTCAGGGAAGGTGCATGATGCTCACACCTTTAAGAACACAGGACTGTTCAGAAAGCTGCAAGTAGGGACTTTCCTTCCCGACAAGCGGATTACCATTGGTGATGCTGAAATGATTCTGGGCGACCTAGCCCACCCCTTGCTCCCATGGCTTATGAAGCCATACACTGGCCACCTTAACAGCACCAAGGAATGCTTCAACTACCAGCTCAGCAGCTGCAAAATGATAGTTGAATATGCCTTTGGTCGTTTGAAGGGATGCTGGCATTGTTTACTCACAAGTTTGGACCTGAGTGAGAAAAATATCCCAGTGGTTATAGCTGCCTGCTGTGTCCTGCATAATATCTGTGAAGCAAAGGGGGGGAAATTTCGAGGGTGGAGGAGGAGCAGCTCTCTGCACAATCTGAACAGCCAGATACAAGGGCTATTAGACAAGATCAACAAGGCGCTATATGGCTCAGGGAGGCTTTGGAAGACCATTTTAATAGTGAGCCAGAGTAGTGTGTTGTTGTTGTGTGCTCTATCCGGCCCTGCTCTTTTGTGGCCAGGTGTGAATTGTGTGCTGATTGCTGTACACATAGGAATATAACATTGTTAATGCACCTATTAATTTTGTTTGGGAATGATCTCATGAGTTGTGTGCCACTATGCAGTAACAGGCAACTGGTCGTTTTCAAAACTGCTGAGCACCAGCATACGTTATGAACTAATAAAGATTAATTATGTTCCGAATAATAGACATTTATTCTGTAGCAAAATCGGTGCAAAAAACAAAAACAAAACCCCCAAAAAACCAACCCAAAAACAAACCTCAGGCAATTTAAAAACAAATACATTAAAAACCTAATAAACTTAAGAAATTAAGAGAACAGAACTTATGAAGGGAAAGAACATTCATGTCCATCTCAGCTACACCTACACCAATCATGGCTTTCACAGCTCGGTGTATGTGAAGCTGCAATTGTCTTGAATGTCCCCTTGGGTGGAGTGGTAGGGGTACTGCACCGGCCCCTACTGCCATATGGAATGTTGCAGGTGGCACTATAGGGAGGTTCCGATATTGAGTTCTCAGTTGGCTGCAGAGGGAGGCGAGCATGAGATTGTTGAACCTGCTGGTCCACCAGAGTCTGCTGTATCCGTGTCTGCTGCCTGAGAAGCCTGTTATGTCCTGTTGCATCTCCCTCTCCTTTTCCTGCACCTTTTTCCTCTTTCCTTCTCCAGGCTGTCCACAACATTCATCCTCCAGGCCCTGCGCTCACTGTTCATTGCAGTGCTAGCTTGCAGAATCTCCTGGAACACGTCATCCCAAGTCCTCTTCTTTCTCCTCCTTATCTGACTCAGGCACACCATGGGTGTGGAGAGGTAGACCCTGAAGGCTGTAGTGGCAGCAACTGCAGATAAAACACATACAGCATATTCACTACAGAAAGTGAAATTTAAGATGATGAACTCGCTCCCCTAAAGTTTTAAGTACTACATTCTCACTTCTACTTGGGATTGCTTGTGCATGGTGCCAGTCATAGCACCAGTCATAGTGAGTATGGCCCGCTGGAGGTTGGAGAAATGGGGAAGGAATTGCTCGGTTGCATGATTCTAGAAGTATAGAGCAATGGCGCTGAATACTGACACTATTTTCCACAGGAGGAGGTGATTTTAGCTGATAGCTCACTCCTGAGAGTAACAAAGGTAGAGAGAGAACAGCTGCTGTGGGTATCCTAAAGCCTCCTGGGATTATATGTTGCTGGCCTGTGTACTGCAACAGTGCCTGCTGAAGTTATCACTGAGTGGTGTGCGAAAGTGTCCTACCACAGAGAAAGAAATAAGGCAGCCCACCCTAGAAACCTTCGGCAGAGGATTGCAGATTACCTCCAAGAAAGTTTCATCAAGATCTCTCAGAAGGATTCATAGGACATCTCTATTTACACAAGCAAATTGCTCCGCATGCTTCCCCCCGAAGCCCCTAACTCTAGAGGGGAATGAAAAGCAGATAGCAACTTTACCTCTCTTGTTTGTACCATTACCTATTCTACCATGAGTAAATTAATGATAATTCAAGAGTGTCCTGCTACTTTGGGGGTGCCAGCCCTGTAATTTAAAATTAAATGACACAGTTACTTTCCTTACCCTGCATTGGGCTCGCCCATGCTCAACTAGCGGGATTGGCCAGACTGCAGTGGAGTCAAAAACAGGTCCTGGCTCGCTGCGCAGCTGGATCCCCTGGACACCTCTCCACGATACTCTTTCTCCATCACCACCTTGCTTTTCATGACAGAGGCCTGTGATTCGGGCTCTTCGGAGCTATCCAGGGTGCTGTGGCAGGTGGTGGTGTGGTCTCCACTGAGGCTGGCATGTGGCAGGTCTGCGTCTTGGCACCGGATCAATTGTTGGCCTCCCAGGCCTTCTGGTATCTCTGCCGCAGCTCCTTGACTTTCACACAGCACTGCTATTAGTTCCTGTCTCATCTCTTCTCCTGCATCTCCTGAGCAATCTGCTCATAGATGTTGCTGGTTTTATGGCTGGTTCGAAGGAGTACTTGCACAGCCTCTTCTACTCACAGGCCCAGGAATTCCAGTATCTCCTGTCTTCTCCAGGCAGCGTAGCCAGCATAGTCAGCTGGGCAGTTGAACTCAACAATGGAGAACTGCAGGTGTGCTCACTAAGCCAGGCAATCAGGAAAAGGAATTTCAAAAATTCAAGGGGCTTTAAAGGGGACATAGGGTAGGCTTCCTGTCTCCAGGATCCCGGGGCAGCAGAGTTCACAATGGTGACCAGAGTGGTCAGTGTGGGGCATTATGGGACAGCTGCTGGAGGACAGTTAAGGTCAAAGTAAGTAACACAGTAAATAACAGTCACACTATGTTGACCTAAATACACTGGCCATGACACTATGCCGCTCAGGGAGGTGGTGTTATTAAGTTGGCCTACTAGGGCACTTATGTTGGTGGGAGCCAAATTTAAGTGTAGACACATGCTCAACTAGGTTAGATGCCCTGCATCGACCAAACTTTGTAGTATAGATCAGGCTTAAGATGTTAGTAACACAAAGGATTTTTATTAATGAAGGAAAACATACCACACTGGATTTTAATAAATAGGAAAATTCTAGGAGAACAAAAATGTTTCAGAGATCAATAAAGATTTTTATATTTGTTTACAGATACATCCCTGGGTCCAAAAAAAAAGGGGGGGGGACTTTAATATAGTTTAGAAATATGTAAGAATACTATGCTCTTCAGATTTATGCACTTGGGTGAAGGATTTGAGACGAGTTTTGGTCCAGCAGAAATTTTTACATTTCCATTATGAACACCTCAGAATTTTCTTGGAATTTTTTTTTAACAGAACCTGAAAAACTAAAAAGTATAGCAATATGTGCCAGCCCCACTGCACTAATGTGTTACCCAATGTTCATTAATACAAGAACAAGTGGTCATGAAGTGATTTCAGTGACCAGTCTATTTAAGATCAAAAGTAAATTGTGCTACAATGTTGGCTAGTCGCCAAAAAGGTCAGAGTCAAAGATGCAGGCTAGGTTTTTAAGCGTGTATTAGTTTTCTGATTTAATGTCTTTAGTGATATGCCCTGTGATCTATGAATGTAGTGATCAATGTCATGCTGTAGAGGTCAGGAAAGATTTCTTCTTTCCTATCTCGCATGAACACAAATAATTTACTTACATTTAACGTGGATTCTCACCCTCAACCCCTGCTCCTCCCCACCCCCACTTTCCTCTGAAGCATCTCATATTGGCACTTCCAGTATCCTTTCTCTAGTCTGGATTGATGACCTGATCCAATATTACAAATCCAATGTGCTACTTTCAGCCCTCAATCTAGCTCCAAAAGTGAACACCCAAGATGCAGTTTCATTTGGCTTTAAACATAATCTGTTTCAAAGTTTTCAGTTTGTCCAACAGGTGCAGAGAAGGGCTACTAGGATGATCAGAGGAATGGAGAACCTACCTTATGAGAGGAGACAAAGAACTTAGCTTGGTTAGCCTAACCAAGCAAAGACTGAGGGGAGATATGATTGCTCTCCATAAATATCTTAGAGGGATAAACACCAGGGAGGGAGAGGAGTTATTTAAAATGAGGGCCAATGTTGGCACAAGAACAAATGGACATAAACTGGCCATTAAGAAGTGCAGGCTTGAAATTAGGCAAAGGTTTCTAACCATCAGAGGAGCAAACTTCTGAAATAGCCTCCCCCGTCGAGCAGGAGAGGCAAAAAACATAAATGGGAATGGTATGATGAGATTGCCTACAATGGCACGTGGCCCATCTGGGACTGCTAATAGCAAATATCTCCAATGGCTGAAGATGGGACACCACATGGGGAGGGCTCGGAGGTACTATAATGAATTATTTCCCAGGTGTCTGGCTGGTGGGTCTCACTGCCATACTTAAGGTCTAACTGATCGCCATATTTGGGGCAGGAAGGAATTTTCCTCCAGGTTAGATTGGCAGAGACCCTGTAAGTTTTTCATCTTCCTCTGCAGCATAGGTCACTTTCTGGTTTCAACTAGAGTAAATAGTACATGCTTTATAATCTGAAGTCTTTAAATCATGATCTGAGGACTTCAGTAACTCAGCCAGAGATTATGGGTCTATTACAGGAGCTGGTTGGTGAGCTTCTGTGTCCTGTGATGTGCAGGAGTTCAGACTAGATTATCGCAATGGTCCCTTCTGCCTTAAAGTCTATGAGTGGGCATGCCCCCATCCCACTGGTGGAAAGGCTAACAAGCATTCTTGCACGCAGGCAGTGCCAATTAGGGGCACCTATAGAATATGCTCTACTTGGAGAAGTGGAACTTAAAAGAGGGAAACTGGCCACAGAAAGGAGGGGGAGTTTTCCCAAGAGCAGGGAGGTTACTAGGGGCTCCTAGTGAGCACCAGTAGCAAGGGGAGCTCAGCCTGAGGCAGTCACTAACCTCTTCGCCCCTCACTTACTTGAGGTAGGCTGACACTACAAACTCAATATGAACTAAGGCCCTAAAGGGCTGTTTCCAGCCAGCAATCTGCGGTGGGACCAGAAGTAGGGAGGCTGTCAGGGACTAAAGACAAAAGGACTGTAATACTGGACTGTGAAAAGACCCCAGAAGTAAACTGAACTGCTGTCAAGGACAGTAAAATTGCCCAGGAGTGGAAGCTCCTACAGGGGATCCAGAGGCAAGAGACTTAAAGATACTATGGCTGAGTCGAAGCTGAGGGTCGGCCAACTGCACCAAGTAAGATCCCAAGAATAAAGACATCTAGTACTACTCAGCAGACTGCTCCTGGTAAAAAAATGGTTCTCAACACTGTCCCTGCTCCCAGGCTGCCTCCTCCAGAGATAACAGGAAACCACTAGTGCAGGTGACTGTTTTCAGCATCATTCTCACTCTCACTCATTTGGGAGCACAAAACACTTTAAAATCCCTAGTCAACATATCTGCAAGAGCAGGGTTAGAGTGTGAACATACGTCAGCATCATGGCAGAACCATGGCTCTAGCACATAGGTGTGATTTCAGTAGATCAAGGAGCAGTCAAGCACCAGGACAACTGGTTTTCTCTCTCAAGGAAGTCTGCTCTACAATCACCACTATGCATGAACTTATCAGGACAAGGATAACTGGGGTGGGAAAGAGAAGACTTTTTCAAGAAAAGCCTTCTTTGGAGGACTGGCTATAGTTACAAGAGAAGAGTTCTGCGGTACCTGTTCCTCCCGTTTCTGCTTCCGCAGCTGAAGGCCCTCTTCCTCCCGCCGCCGCCGCATCTCATCGGGATTTAGAGACTTGTTCTTATAGCTCTTCAAGCGGACGTTCTCTTTTCCTGAGGTCGTCATGGTTTCTAGAATACTGAAATTAAAAAGAAGAGGTGGGTCATATGAAGAGATTCCTCTTCAGGAACACACTGTTTCCAGTTCTACCCTTATTACTGCTGTAGCTAGCTATACCTCCCAGTACTGTTCCAACCCTATCCTATTACTTGATATTCAGCCTCTAATAACCTACAAGATGTAAAAATAAACCTGGATACTCTAAAAGATATATGTCAATTCCAAGTGTCCACTGACTCAGATTAGACTGCCAGTTTTCAGTTTCCCCCTCTGGGGAGGCAAAGGCTCACAAAGTAATGCAGAATTCATTAAGAAAGTCAGTAGAAGTAAAAAGGAAGGGCACAGTCTAGGCTAGGTGAGATGCAATGGTAAATCTAAGCATCTGTCAACAAGGAAAGTTAAACCAGATCTAAAGATGTTAATTTAAAGTGCATTAGTGCATTAAATGTGTTTTGCATTAAACCTGTGTGGATGCTCTCATTCAGAAGTAAAATAGCTTTAATTAAGTTAAAGCAAATTCACTTTGGAAGTCCACACCTGCATTTCATGTGCTTTACCTAGTTTTAAACTGACCCCTTTACTAATTCAGTTTAACTTTCCTGAGTGTCCCTCTGTAGACAAGCCCCAAGAGAAAAATGAAATGTGGAGACAATGATCAGAAACAATTTCAGACCACCACACAGTATAATGTGTTGAGAAAGTCAACTACTGACTTCAACAATAAGAACCCATTAGGAAGTGTTCTATTAATAGAAATCCATAAAGAAGTCTATAAGGGTGGAATTTATATTTCTAGAGATACAACACAGAGCAGCATACAAGAGGATTTAATATAAAGGTATCAACCCATGTCAATAAAAAACATTATACAACACCATCGCTTACAGTTTCAGGAAGCTGAGAGTCTGGGTTAGAGAATTTTGTGCTCCACCTCCAATGTGTTAAGAAGTAGTCAAAACACAAAAGCCAAGCAGGAGAACACCCCAACCAGTATCAGCGAAGGTACAACTTTAAGAATGAGAAAAATTCTGAAACTGGCCAAAATCCAATTCTGAAGTTTTTAGTCATGAGGAAGCATGATTCTACTACTCTCCTATCTTGGGAAACATTTGATTGTAAAAAGGAGTCTTAACAATGTGGGCCCAGAGTACTTCTTGACCTTATTCTGCCAAGCTGATATCTCTATGGAGCCCATAGAAAATGCTTGCTCACCTTCAGAGACTGTTTCTGGGAGAAGGGGAGACTATTAAGCGAAGACAGAAATAGTTCATAGGACTCGCACACACTTCACATGTCACACTCAGACTCGCAACAGCATGAAAGTACTATTACAGGGGACACTTGAGATACTGCAGGCTAACTCCAAAATACAGAATTGTCTTACTTCTGTGTGCAGGTTAAACTGGATACTTAAGACTACTTGATTTGGGTTTTTAGTAGCTGCAAACTTAAAAAAGAGTACTAACATGTTAGAAGTCTGTTACACAGCAGTTAATAGGTTAAAAAGATAATTAGTTTATTTGAAATTCTCTCAGTTAAAATACATAATTTGTCTCCCCTCCTTTCTAAAAATAATCAACGGACTTGCTCCAGCTAACCTCACAAAACTTTATGTTAATTCCCCTGCCATGTGTGTCTCTCCACATAATCTCCCCATGCACAGCACAAGTGCCTTCTCTTCTGTAAACCTTGCTTTCTAGGGCAGCTTTCCCATTTCTCTCCATTTCATTAATTCTCCAACTTTTCAAATTTCTGCGGAATATCTTCTCTTCTCCCTTGTCTCCATCTGCTGTTGCATTCTAAAGCTTTGGGAATAACAGTTTGTAGGAAAGAAGCTAGGAAGAAATAAAACTATTTTCACTAAAACACCAGCAAGTAGCTTTGAACTTTACAGTTTATGATCTCAAAGCACATATACATCTTCTCTTCTTGGGTAAATGAACAGACCAACAGGAATGGCATCAGTCTGGCTGTCATTGTTTATTGGCATTTCATATATATTTGCTGAACTGTGGGATTACTGGGCTTGATCCAAAATCCACTGAAGACAGTGGAGAAACTCCATTTTAAAAATTGTGCTGTGAATCCGATCTCAAATCTCCGGTGTTGTTCTCTCTTCTAACACATCACTTAAAATCTTGAGATGGTAAACATAAAATTCTCACTTTCTGAATGTTTCTATGAATCACATACAGCTGCAAAATTTCCAGTTTGCCACAGATTTCAGCAGCGTTATACTGCAGAATTCAGGAGGTTTTGCTGCAGAATTTAATTCTTATGTTACACAGCACATTGGGCTCTTATTATAAAGCTTCTCTGAAGCGCCAGTTATTGTCCACTGCTGGAGAAAGAGTCCTAGAACCAGTGGCTCAATCTGTTTTGGCAAATTCTAAGTTCTCAAAATCCACAAAGTTTCACAAGCACAGATATTGCAGAGTGTAGAGTGATCTTAAAATGGAGAAATGAGAGTACAATTTTATGTGTACATGCTGAAAATCTCCCATCCCTGTGCAAGACAAGTTCCTTTTTCACTTCAGCACATGACAAATGTTATCCAGCTGGTACTAAGCCTACTCTGACCTGTGGATGTTTCAATTAACAATGAGGATGTTAACAACTTGATTAAAAATAGGTTAAGGCAGCTCTCTTTCACCAGTTATTAACTTATCCCTTAAGTTATTAACACCTGGTAATATTTTTGGTAATTATTCTAAATAAATTCAAGAGACCAAAAGTGGCTTCTGTTAAGGACCAGGTCATGGGCAGTTATGCCTAATAATCATGGCAGGAGGCTTGTCTAGTGATTGGAACAGCGGTGTTTAGGCTTAGTGGCCACAGCCTGAATCAGGAGCACAGTTGCTAAGTCCAGGGGGTGAACTGGAGCCAAGAGCCGTGAAGCAGAAATGAGGGGTCAGAGTTAAGAGTATCAGCCAGAGCAGAGGCAGGAGCTAGGACTAGAAACTAGGAACTAGGGGGAAGAAACCACAAGTGGAAGTCTGGAACAAGGAGCTGAGAGCAAGAGCGGAAACATAGTTGCAGGCATAGAATGCTACTGAGCAGCTAGAGACCCAAGGGCCGGGCTCTTGCAGGATTTAAGAATGTGTCTGCTGGAGTCCTCAGCTAATCAGAGGGTCAGGTTCATTAGCTAAGGGCTATGAGTTGCATCTGGTTTCATCTGATAGCTTCCATGTCAGAGATATTTCAGGCCCAGTGTATTACTATTCTGAGTGAATTCTAGGCTGGCAAAGTGCAGTTAAGGTACAATTATTCACTAAGAATGGTTATGTCACCCAGAGTTGCTGTAATCAAGATTAATCCATCATAAATTGGACTGAATTTAGCATAAAACCTGAATTTACAGCCATTAATGACTACACACTCATCTCACTCTGCTTACATTTCTCAGTGATTTTTTCCATGCTAGCAAATTCTGATGCAGAGTACTTTTTAAAAATGTATTTTTAAGACATGAATACCACATCATTGTCATCTACCAAAATAACGCTAGCATTACACATAAAACCTGTTAAGATCGGCAAAGTGTGACAAAAAGGGCTAATGCAATTTTTGGATGTATGAACAGGGGAGTAGTGAGTCAGAGCAGGGAGGTGATTTTACAAATGGCCATCATGAAACCAAAAACTACAGTAACTGCACACATTGCTGGTGTCCACATTTTAAAAAGGATGTTGAAAAACTGGAGAGGATGTATAATGTATATGGCACTGTTGTAGCACAATGGATAATGCACCCGGAATTCTAGAGAAATCAGAGCAATTCAAAGGCTGTGAATTTGAGTCCCACCAAAGTCAAGTTTTGGTTCAGAAAAGAGCCACAAGAATGATTAAAGGATTAGAAAACATGCCTTATAGTAACTGACTCAAGGAGTTCAGTCTATTTAGCTTAACCAAGAAGAGGTTAAGGAGTGATCTGATCAATGTCTAAAAGTACCTACCTGGGGAACAAATATTTGATAATGGTCTCTTCAATCTAGCAGATAAAGGTACAATAACTGCAAATTGAAGCTAGACAAATTCAGACTGGATACAGCGTGTAAATTCTTAAAAGTAAGTGTAAGTAACCATTGGGTCCAGTTCTGATGTCCACAATTCAAGGATGTTGATAAACTGGAGAGCGATCAGAGAAGAGCTACGAGACTGTTTAAAGGATTTGAAGACATGCCTTATAGTAAGAGACTCACGGAGTTCAATCTATTTAACTTAAAGAGAAGGCTAAGAGTGACTTGATCACAGTCTATTAGTACCTATGACAACTCTGGTAGATGAGGTACCAGCTCATGTCAAAGCCCTTAGGCCAAAAGCGAACAGACAAATGCACAGCTGGAAACAGCCTGGCTCACCTGTGTGTTAGTAGTGTTAAAACAGGCACTGGACTTACAAACATGTGTTTAGACTTTATGAAATCCTTGTAAATTGCTGCAGGCATTAATCTCACTTAATATCTGTATTCCATGCTACAAGTTAATATTTAAGTGTTTGTTCTGTAACTGTAACTGTAAAAATGTTTCCTCTGCAACCGTGAAACCAGTCAGGAGAGAAGCATTACCAAATGTGAAATCAGGGTGGATAAAAATCAATGATTTAAAAAAAAAAACAAAAAAACGGATTTTAAAAAAAAATTTTAAATCATCAATAAAATACTAAATTTCTCTCTCGTTTAAAAAAATAACAGTTATAATTAAATCCCATCACAAACATGCTAGACCTACACTTAGTCTCATAAAAAGGGAATTAATGGCTCTAGTCTGTCCACGCTAACTACCAGCTCTTGTTTCTTGAAAGTTCTGGGTTTTCAGTTTGTTTCTCAGTAGACCAAAGTCACATGTGCAAAGACAGACACAGGCTGGATAGGACTGTTGTTCTTCTATGCTTATGTGGTGGTGGTGGAGCTGGGCCAAGCAAGGCAGAGGAGTTAGTTAAGACACTGTCTTAAAGACATCCAGAGAGGTAGCCGTGTTAGTCTGTATACAGCAAAAACAACAAGAGTTCTGTAGCACTTTAAAGACTAACAAATTTAATTTCAGCAGGCATAAGCTTAAAGACAGAAACACAACAGACGGAGGCAGAGAAGAAAGGAACAGTGGAATGGCCTGGAAAGAAAAAGGGAAGACATTATTCAGTACACACACAGCTTCCTATATTCCCCCACACTTTTGCCACAGAAAAGCTGTCATGGCTTCCGGGCATAAGAGAGCCCATTTGGGAATATTTTGAAGAAATTCCTTCCCTGGGTAAAAAAGGAAAACGTGTCAAATGTAAGCAGTGCAAGGAGATGCAGGGCTTAGTTGCAAGAATGAAACATCATAATGAAAACTGCTTATTGGGAGAAAGTGATGTGAATATGTCTGAAGAACAATGTGGATCAACTGGTTAGTAACTTAAATCATTTACTTTGCAATGCATCATTCTTTGAGACTCTCTCTATGCCTTTTAGTATAGGTGTGATTTAACAAGTAAATTCCCAAGCTGTTTGCTATGTTGGATGTTGCTAGAAAAATAAATTTAGATTAGCTAATCCCTATGGCTTGTTTAATTAGCTAACTAGGTTTAGAATATATCACCCAAGAATACGGTACAGAAAGCTGCAGAAAGAGAAATCTAGAGTTGCCAGTTGCCACTGGGTGTCATTTTCTTATTTTATATTACATAATACATGCCCCTTATTTTGGAACATCATGGCCACAGACCATAATGGTGATGTCATAAATCTAGTCCCTATTTTACTTCAGCAGAACTCAGCTTTCCCAAGGGAACCCCATCCAATACTTGTTTTCTCAAAAAACAGAAGTACCAGTGAGTTCTCTGGGGCTTACTCCAAAATTATGTGCACTCTAAGTACAGTCAGTCTTAGATTTTTTGATAATTTGGAATCGGATCTGCATCCTTGCTGAAAAAAATGTAAATGATTAACTGAATAATAGAGTGAGAAGAACTACTATTCAAAATCATTTTTTAATTTTGTTTCAGGATCCCATTTAAGCATAAGAGACTTCAACTGTGACTGTCTATCTGCAACAACTTCAGAGTCATCTGTTGGTACTTTTAGCAGAAGTGCTGCAACTAAACGTATTTCAGACAAAGTATCAGTAGCAAGCAAAAGATTTCAATCATCCAATAAAACCACCACCATGGATGGATTTATAGTAAGGACCAGCAAATACCAACAAGACACCATAGATGAAAAGATTGCTCGGTTTCGCATTAACAATAAACACTTCATTGACAGGTTTAAGTCCTTACAGCCAGGCTACACTCCACCTAGTAGAGCAGACATTGGTGGAAGGTTGCTAGATACAGTGTATGAGAAGGTACTTGAACAGTGTGCAAGAAATACTGAGGGGAAATTTGCCAGTTTAAGCCTTGATGGGTGGAGCAATGTACACAATGATCCAGTAATATGTGCCTATAACAAAATAGAAGACGGGGTTGCATATCTTTCAGAAACAATAGATACATCGGGAAATGCCCACACAACAGAATATTTAAAAGAAGTGGCAGTGAAAGCTGTAATAAACTGTGAACAAAAATTCAACTGTTATGTGTGCAGTTTTGTCACAGACAATGCTGTAAATGTGGCAAAGATGAGAAGATACTTAGAAGAAATGGAAAGATGCTCCTTAATAACACATGGCTTCAGTGCTCATTTAATACATCTTTTAGCCAAAGACTTAAGTACGTTTTCTCCAGGAATAAAAGAAAACGTTGTTGAAGTTGCACAATACTTCAGTGAAGCTGAAGCAAAATGGTTGTTACAGAAGAGAGCAGGAGGATCCAAACTAATTCTCCCTCAAGATGTTTGATGGAATTCTGTGGTTGATTGTTTTGAACAATTTATTAAGAACTGGCCTATTCTCATAAAACTTTGTGAAGAAAACCATGATAAAATAGATGGAAGTATCTTATCCAAAGTATCTAACACTGAATTAAAGAGGAATGTAGAAGATATGCTCAGTATACTGATGCCTACATCCACAGCCTTAAACAAACTTCAGAGAAATTGTTGCTGCATTGCTGATGCTGTCGAAATTTGGAAGGCACTTCAAGATACATTGAAGAAATACCTCACCAGAAAGTTAAACTGCAGGCAATAAAGAAGCGAATGGATCAAGCACTAACTCCACCTCATTTTCTTGCAAACATTTTCGACCGCAGATATAATGGTAGATGCCTAACTTCTGAAGATGCTGCTGCCATGGCATGGGCATCTCAAAATCACACCTCAGTTATTCCAGTCATAATAAATTTCGGGCTGGAGCGGAACCATTTAAACAGTACATATTTACTGATAATGTTTTGAACAAAGACACTCCCCTGAATTGGTGGAAATCATTAGCCAGGCACCTTGAAACAGAGTTCCTTCACTTGCTAAGCAAACTTTTCACAGCAGTAGCTTCCTCTGCAGACACAGAGAGAATATTTTCATTGTTTGGTATTATTGACTCAAAGCTAAATCAACTGGGAGTTGAAAAAGCAGGAAAACTCATATTTCTGTTTCAGTCTATGAATAAAAATGACAATGGGAGTGGGGAAGATGAGCACTAGTTGTAGAAGTTTAAAGGACAGCCTACGTTTAGTGTTGTGATGATTTGTCTGTTAGAGTTACTAAATCTGAAAATTTAAAAAAAAAGTTTAAGGACAGCCATCAGCCGGCAACTCAGGAGACTGCTGCAATTGCAAATGTGAAACATTTATGTATCAGTTAAGATTTAGTTTAATAAAATAAGTGCTATTGTGTTTGTGTGTGAGATTTAGTTTTTACCATGTCTAATGTACTGCTACTGCATCTGCAGCTTGACACAGGTAATGAGTATTCTGTACTATTTCCTAAATTAATAAAAATCAAGTTATCTAAAAAATTACACGAAGTATATCCTCCTAGATGTTGTAAAATGCTGTACTGAGTTGTAAATTAACATGTTTTAGTGATCGGATGTGCACTATTGTTTAAGAAATATGTGAAGAAGTATCAGTGGGAAACGATTTAACTCAATGATTTTTTCTTGGTGATTTAAATCAATGATTTAAATCACCTTGATTTAAAACAATCCACCATGTGTGAAATACTAGTTTGCTCCAAGAGGGGTTATCTCCTGCCCAATATAAAAGGCCCATAAGCACCTGACAGGCCATTGCAGAACATCAGAGGATAAAAGACTTTGCTGATTGTTCCCCCCACATCTATGAAGAAGAGACGTACAGGAGCACTCTTCCCATCAGCTTCAACTCTGGGGGAAGAGAATAAAAATCCCTGTCAAGAAGAAATTATCTTTATGCTGTTTGGACTCTGAGGAGCAAAGATTTCTAAGCATAAGCTGCTTAGCCTGAGTAACCCAAAAGGACATACAAAGCTTCATTATAGATGGCTTATATGACCTTTTGAAGCCTGAATTGTAACTGGTGTGTGTATATGTTTACCTGCTTTAACCTTGTAAACAACTCATTTCTTTTTCTTAGCTAATAAATCTTTAGATGGTTTATTATAGGATTGGCTACAAGCATTTTCTTTGGTGTGAGATCTAATGTGCAACTGTCCTAGGGTGACTGGTCCTTTGAGACTGGGTGTAACCTGAATATTGTTGTGATTTTTGGTGTAAGAGACCATCTATCACCATCTATCACAAAGGCAAGCTTCCCCAAATGACGAGATAGATCAGCATACACAAGGGGGACTGTCTGTGACTCCATGTTAAGGCTATTGTAGTGCCTGAAGAATTCTCACTTGATACTTGGTTGGTGAAATCTAAGTATAGAATTCACAACCAATTTGAGGTTTGTGTGCTGCTTCTTAACTGTCTGCCCTGAAGTTGGTACCTATGGTCTTGATCCACTCCAGAAAGCTTGATACCTACATAAGAAACAAATAAATAATAGGATCTTCAATCTAGCAGAGAAAGGTACAACCAATCTAGTAACTAGAAGTTGAAGCTAGACAAATTCAGCTGGAAAATAAGGGGGCATAAATATTTAACAGTGAGAGTAATTAACATTGGAACAATTCACGAAGGGTCATGGGGGATAAATCTGAAAAATGGGCTCTAGGAATTATTTTGGGGAAGTTCCATGGCCTGTGTTATACAGGTCAGGCTGACCACAGAGGCCCTTTCTGGCCCCGAAATCTATGAAGCTGGGAAACTCTCAGTCACTTGAATTAGAAAGATTTTATGTATTAATAAGAAGCTGTTTCAGAAGTAATACACTATGTACCTATACCCTGCTAGAGCCTGCTTATTCCACCAGCTATAGCCAGGTCTGAGCTTCAGGCTGAGCTTTTCTGAATGGAAAAAACAAAAACATTCAGGAAAGCATATTCACTGATATAACAATAAGCCACTAAAAGGAGTGGCAATGACTGTTGGTGCCCGTCTTGGTTGTATTTGGTCTTCAGACCCCAGACAAGTGTGCCAGCAGCCAAATAATGGTCCACCCAGGAAAGGCTTTTTTACTAACAGGGTGGGTCTCATTCATTTACATCTGTTTCTTTCTTTAATATTTAATGGGGAGTGAGGTGAGGTACCTGCAATGTCTTTCTGCTAGAACAGTTTTAATAAAGGATAAAAGAAAACAAAAGGCAATATACATTTCTTAATTATTTAATGTATGTATTGATACATTATTTTTGTAAAATGTTTTGAGGGTTTTGGAGGTTTTTTAAAAGGTGCCTTTGGCTTAGTGAGGCTGTACAGGTATCATTCAAAGTATAATTCAGCCTATAGAACTTTTATTACTGATGATGATGCATGAGAGGGACACAGTCTGACTCTCAAACACGAGGGTTTGCAGCGCTGGTATCTGGAGAAACCACTGGTGTACTTGTTCATTGTAGATAATCCCTTAGTTATCTAAGAAAAAACAACACAGAGCTCAACATACAAGGCCACCCAAGCAGAGTTCATAGATTCCAAGACCAGAAGGAAACACTGTGGTCATCTAGTCTTACCTCTTGTACAACAAAGGCAATAGAACTTCCTCAAAATAATTCCTAAAGCAGAGCTTTTAGAAAAACACCTAATTTTGATTTAAAAATTGTTCAATGATGAAGAATCCACCACAACCCTTGGAAAATTGTTGCAACAGTTAATTTTACCATCACAGTTCAAATTTATGCCTTACTCCCAGTCTGAATTTGTCTAGCTTCAACTTTCAGCCATTTGATCCTTTTATACCTTTCCCAGCTACACTGAAGTGTCCATTATTAAGTATTTGTTAACCATGCAGGAACTTACAGAAAGTAATCAAGTCACCCCTTAACCCTCTCTTTGTTAAGCTAAATAGATTGAGCTCCTTGGGTCTATCACTATAAAGCATGCTTTCTAATCCTTTAATCATTCTCGTAGCACTTCTCTGAACTCCCTCCAATTTATCAATGTCCTTCTTGAACTATAGACACCAGAACTGGACACTTGTGCATGAGTGCCAAATACAGAAGTAAAATAACCTCTCTACCCCTACTAGAGATTTCCCTGTTCATGCATTCGAGGATCACATTAGCTCTTCTGGCCACGAGGATCACATTAGCTCTTCTGGCCACAGCATCTCACTGGGAGCTCATGTTCAGATGATTACCCACCACAACCGCTAAATCTTTTTCAGAGTTACTGCTTCCCAGGATAGAGTCCCCCATCCTGTAAGTATACCCTACATTCTTTGTTACTAGACGTATACATTTACATTTAGCTGTATTAAAACACATTCTGTTTGCTTGAGCCCAGATTACCAAGCAATCCAGATCACTCTGAATCAGTAACCTGCCCTCTTCATTATTCACCACCTCCCCAATTTTTGTGTCATCTGCAAACTTTATCACTGTGATTTTATGTTTTCTTCCAGGTCATTGAAAAAAACGTTAAACGTAGAGCCAAGAACTGAGCCCTGCAGGACCCCACTGGAAACGCACCGCTTGATGACGATTTCCAGTTTACAATTACTTTTTGAAACCTATCAATTAGCCAGTTTTTAATCCATTTAATATATGCCATCTTAATTTTATATCATTCGAGGTTTTTAATCAAAATGTCATCTGGTACCAAGTCGAACGCCTTACAGAAGTCCAAGTATATTACCTCAATGCTATTATCTTTAGCAACCAAAAACTAAGATATCAAGCTGCATGATGTCAAACTATTTTCCATAAACTCATGTTGACTTCCATTAACTATATTACCCTCCTTCTATTCTTCATTAATCAAGTCCCTTATCAGCCGCTCCATTATCTTGCAATGCGTGGGATTGATGCCAGGCTGATAGGCCTATAATTACCTGGTTCATCCCATTTACCCTTTTTTTAAAATGGCACGTTATCTTTCTTTCAGTCTTCTGGAACATCCCCAGTGCTTGAAAATTTACTTTCCCTTAAGGATCTGTACTGACACTCATGCTATTCAATATATTCATAAATGATCTAGAAAAGGTGGCAAACAATGAGGTGGCAAATTTGTAGATCCAAAATTACTCAAGATAGTCAAGTCCAAAGCTAACTCCAAAGAGAGACAAAGGGATCTCACTAAACTATGGTGACTGGGCAACAAAATGAAAGATGAAATTCAGTGTTGGTAAATCCAAAGTAATGGACATTGGAAAACAATCCCAACTATACAAACAAAATGAAGGGATCTAAACTAGCTATTAACACTCAAGATGGAGATCTTGGATTCATTTTGCAGAGTTCTCTGAAAACTTCTGCACCCTGGACAGCAACAGTCAAAAAAGAGAGAACAAAATGTTAGGAATCATGTGGAAATGGTCAGACAGTAAGACAGAAAATACCATAATGCTACTATATAAATCCATGGTATGCCCACACTTTGAATATTGCATGCAGTTCTGGTCACTCCATCTCAAAAATGATCTATTAGAATTGGAAAAAGTACAGGGAAGGGCAACAAAAATGATTAGAGGTATGAAACATCTTCCACATGAGGAGATAAGGCTGGAACTATTCAGCTTAGAAAAGAGGCAACTGAAAGCAGATAAAACAGAAGTTTATACAACAACGAATGGCATGGAGAAAGTGAATAGTGAAGTGTTATTTACTCCTTCACATAACAAGAATCAGGGAGTCACCTGATAAAATTATTAGACAGCATGTTTAAAACAAACATAAGGAAGTACTTCTTCACATAATGCATATTCAACCTGTATAAGTCATTTCCAGTGAATGTAGTGATGGCCAAAGTATAACTGGGTTGAAAAAAGAACTAGATAAGTTCCTGGAGGACAAGTCAGTCAATGGCTATTTAGCCAAGATGGTCAGGAACTCAAACACATGCTCTGCATGTCCTTAAACCTCTGACTGTCAGAAGCTAGCACTAGACAACAAAGGATGGATCACTCAATAATTGCCCTGTTTTGTTCTTTCCCTCTGAATCCTCTGGCACCAGCCACTGTCAGAAGACAGGATACTTGGCTAGATGGACCACCATTTTGACCCAGTATGGCCATTATGTTCTTATGAAAATCAACATTAACAATCCAGCGAGCTCCTCAGCCAGCTCTTTTAAAATTTTTGGATGCAAGTTAACTGGACCCTCTGATTTAAAAATATCTAACTTTAACATCCTCCAGAGATGTTAGTGGAATGGAAAGAGTGTTATCATTTACCCTATGATGAGACTATATCTTCTGTTTTTAGCCCAAATACAGAACAAAAATATTTATTGAGCACTTTTGCCTTTTCCATATTACTATTGATAATTCTATCTTTCACAACTAATGGACCAACATCACAATTATTTTTGTTCCCAATATATTTTAAATACTCATTGTCCTTAACTCTGCTGGCCATAGGTTTCTCCTTGCATTCCTTGTCAATTTTCTACAATTCCTAATTATTTTCTATATTCATTACTACCAGCTTCCCCTGTCTTCCACTTGTATTATGGCTTTCACGTCCTCTCTATACCAGGTTGGATTTTTAACCAGCACAGTCTTCTTCCACAATAGTGGGACTGTGTTTTTTTGGACATCTAGTAAGGTGTTCTTAAATGATTCCCAATTAACATTAAAATTTTTCTAATTAAATTCTTCCTCCCAGCTGATTTGGCTCATCTTTGTTTTCAGCTTTGTGAAATTGGCCCCATTAAAGCACCAACTCTGGACTTTATATTGGTTGGACATTATGTGATCAAGTCATAATCATTTGTACCTAAATTACCATTAATTTTTAGTTCTGTGATCAGTTCCTCTTTATTTGTTAAGACAGGTCTAATAAAGGACTCCCCCATTGGCTGCAATGTTCTTTGAGTTAGGAAACTGTCATATATGTTTAGAAATTCCAAGAATACATTAGTACTGGCAGCATGAGACCTCCACCATATGTCAATCAAATTCAAGTCCCCCCCATAGTCAGACAGTTTTTTTTCCTGCACATTATAGATGGGTGCATAAGAATGCAGTTATTCTGGTTCCCTACTGTAATTTGATGTTCTGTAGCAGACACCAACTAATATGCATGGTTCAGCATGAATAAATCTACAAAGAGAGCAGTAACAACAAAATACAAATGGAAGGTATGTAGGTGGTTAAAGGAAAGTACAGGCACTTCATATTAAACAGTATTGGTAATAGAGAATTTGATGCAATAAGAAAAATATACTTAAACAATTGTTGGGAGGTTGAAATAAATGGAAAACAGAAGCTCTCCCTAATCCCAGAGATGGCTGCTTTTCACTGGAAAATGAAGCCATTACTGGATCTTTATGGAAAAATATGGCAAGAATAAAGACATCCATTTCTGGGGGAGCTCCAGCTACCTGCATCCTCCCAATGTCTACCTTCCTATGGTGCTTAGCATGATTAACAATAATGACCAAAGCAAGGAGCCACTGCCTCATCATGCAAGTTGCCAAGGAACTAAAGTTTGATCAAAGAAAGTAAGGGAGACTATTGACCCCAAACCCTGCACCAGCTGTGAAATGTGCAGAAATATTGATCCAAATATTTCCATTCTGTTGATACAATTATCTTTTCATCTTAGAGTTGCTGCATTCAGTCCATACCCTCTACTGGTTGTGTTTCAAATCCTCTGAGCAACCTTGTGTTTCCCTATGGCAAGTTCTGAAACTGACACTCAAACCTAACTCTGAAAGGTGAATTATGAATGTGGTGGGCTCTTTTGCTAGATGTGCGATCCTCAAAACCATCCTAATGTGAGACAGTTATTATGGTGGCTATCTTCCTTAGAAATCTAGAGAGAAGAGTTTGAACATGTCACCAGACATACAGACCAAAAACGTTTGACATATTTCGTTTTTTTAAAAGTTGCACATTCCAATCTGAAAAAGCACTGAGTCAATTGCCTTCACTTTCACCAAAATACGGCAGCTTTTCACAACTACACTAAACATTTCGAAAGTGAACAAGTGGCGCCTGGAATTAAATTGTAGCGGGGGATTGAAACCATCGTTCCAGACCGATGGTAAAAAACGTCATGGCCTGTAACTTAAAAATAGTTGACGCAAACCTTCCTCCATTTAGCCAGAGTCCGGTCTCCGAATGGCAGTGTGAACCGAGCAACGCTCCAGCCTTCGCGGCTCCCCAAGCCGAAGTCAGGTGGGAGCCACGCACGAAGTTGAGGGTGGACGAGGGCTGCCACCTCAGCTACGGTCCGGCCGACAAGGCCAGGGTCTGCCCCGGGTGTGATCACCCCCCACAGGCCCGGCCTGAGGAGCCGGGCGGCACCGCACCGCCGCCGGCCTCCCTCACGCCCCCCGCGAGACTCTAGCGGCCCGTTCCCACGGCGCCATCACAGCCCGGCCCGTGGCGAGGCGGGGCGGAGACCGGAGCCATCCACCCCCCGATCAGCCCTCGGAGTCCAGTCCAGTCCCGACTCCCCGCCCGCCCACTGCAGCAATAGGCAGCCCGGCCCCGCTCTTCCCTGCCTCACCCGGCAGCTGCCGCGCCCCTCAGGCCAGCCCGGGGTCCCCCACACGCGCCCGCGGCTCCCCCCCCTCCGGGCCGGTGCAGCCCGACCGGGCGGGGGCAGCCAGCCACGGAGGTCGCTCCCCCCCCCCAGGGCCGCCGTCCGCCCCGCCCCCGCTCTGGTACCTTCTGCCCGGCCCAACGCCCAACCCGCGGGTGTCTCCTCTCGGGCCCGAGGCAGGCGCGCGCGCGCCGGCGCCCCTCCCCTCCCGCCTGCCGCGAGCGGGCCGCAGCTGCGCTCCCTGCGGCTGCGCGCCCGTTGGCCTCCCGACGCGTAGTTTCCGGGCCCCGCCGCACGGCCTGCTGGGAGAGCGAGTCCTTCCGGGTGCTGGCGGCGGGTGAGGAGTCTCCCGCTCCAGGCTGCTGCCCGCCAAGTAACCAGCCCCGCCCTTCGAGCGAGAGCCGCCTCAGGAGGAGGAGGCGGCACGGACCCGAGCCGAGAGAACTCGCTTCCCAGAACGCCGCGCGCGGCCTCTGTGCACGGCGGTTACGCACGCGCCAGCCGCCGCCGGGCAGCCGGGCCATGGCGCGCGAGGAGGGGGTCGGGAGAGGAAAGTGGGTGGGGGCAACTGTCGTTGCTGGGGCGACCGCGCGTGAGCGCAGCGCGCCGGTCCCGCCTGGCCTTGGCGTCGCGTCAAGGCGTCACCGCCACCGTCATCCTCCTCCTCACTCGCTGCCGTCCCTCCCGCGCCTCAGGCTGATCTCGCGGAGGGCGGCTCGCTCCGCCGCTGTTCTCCCCCCCCGCCCCCCCCTCCGTCTAGGTTCGTGGCTGGCCGGCTGTTCCCATCCCGTCCCCTCCCGCCACCTGGCCTCACCACCCCCCCCCCGTGCATTGCTGGCTGTGGGGGGCACCTCACGGGGGCCGCGCGAGGTCGTCGACGCAGAACCACTCCCACGCCTGCCCCTCTCCCCCCCCGGGAGAAGTCACCCACCCGGTCCCGACTGGAGGCTGGGCGGGGCTGACACTGCTGCCGGGTGATAAGCAATCCACACTGCTGCAGGGAAGAAGAGAGGCGGCGGGCAGGTCTGGAGCTTGAAGCCGGGTCCAGCAAACAGAGCACATGGACCCTCCACCCCCCAGTAACGTACGCCAAGACGACGCCCATCCTACGGGAGAAGATGGGGCCGCTCCCAGGAACCCACATCCTATTTTTATTATCTGTCTCTTTATACATTTGCAAGTCCCCAGTGACTGACATCAGTTGCTAACAGTGCCGGCATTCTAATTTTCAGTTGTCTGTTGAACAAAGTGTTCGCAGGTGGACAACCTATGCTTCGTTGGTGCAATTCTGTAATTCCACAGTGCTAAATACAGATCAGAGTCTGACTTGGCAGACTTTTTCAATAGATACTTTATTATTCTCACACTGTTTTCCACCAACTGCCTGAATTGGGGATAAGGGAGCCTAACAATAACATGCCTAAGCCTATACTTCATTGCAAAATGCTTAAACTCATGCCCACTAAATTGTGGCCTATTGTCACACATGTCTGGGACACTGTGTGTAAGAAACAGATTTGTTACAGGATAATATATATACATACACACACATTAGATATATATATATATATATATATCATAAGGCTATTTTAAGGAAGTGAGAATAACAGTTTAGGACCAATACATAATCAGCCAACATAAACAAATCTATGCCTACTTTGCTACAGGGACCAATTTCTTCTCTGCCACCAACATGAGCTATCTTGCACAGTTTGACCTCTATGTTTGGCACATGCAACAAGTCTCAATAGCTTCCTCAATATCACTGTTCATTTGAGGCCAGTGTAAAATGTCTCTGGCCTGTCAGATTTTTCAGTCCCTAAATAGCCTTTGTACATCCTTAACATACTTTTCTGTAATACCTTAGGATTTTTCTGCAATTGTATTTTTACTTTATATTTTCTGTATTTTAGTTATAATGCCTAAAGAGTGTTGTGAATATAGCTCTCAGGGCATCCGGTCAGCCACAAAGAAGAAATAAAGCAGTAAAAACACATTTACTTCAGGCACTAAGTTCTGCAAACAAAGAATGATTTGCCCTGAACAAGAAGAAGAAATATTATTGATCCTACAAACCCAAGAACAATAGTGCACATTCATGAGTGCCATCGACTGCTTCCATATCTGTCAACTAACTATTTACATTCTAGTAGAGTGGTAACACCAAAGTCCTAGTTAACGAATTGTGTACAACAGAGGATAAGAATGGAAATATCTGCTAAATCTTTTACTTTAGAGAAAAATTTTAAAAATTGTGTAAGAGTGCTTCTGCTGTTTTGCAACAGCTTTCCCCAAATGAATCTGCATCACAAAATTAAATGGCAAAAAAAACCTTCATTAACACAGAGTTAAGAGTGCCTGGGGATAGCTCGTGCCCTTGCAGAATGTTGAGTTCAGCAAAACTCAAACTTCTGAAAACTAGGAAAGACAGAGATTTAAGATAAGGCCCATGCAACCTTAACTCTACCCTCTGAGCAATGCCCTATAACACACATACTCATATTCTGTCTTTTCACTGTAATGGTCAGGCACTACCTGTACTTACTCAAACACTGAGCCTTGGTTTACACATAAAAGTTAGGTCAGCATAACTATGCAATCAGGTATGTGGTTTTTCCCCCCACTAACCATACCCCATGCCCTTGGATTTTAGAGCACTTAGAAGAGTTGTCCTTTAAATAGAAAGGGCTTCTCAACCTTAACTATAAGGGAGCTGGCACTCCCCTATAATAACAATACAACATTTTTTCCAAAGACTGTACATTGCTTGCACTCTAAGAACTTGTAAGACTGTATATAATAGTTGTCATCTGGTGGGTCCCAGCGTAACAGTACTGGAAATCTATTTACAATCTTAACTCTCCTCGCTGCTGGTAGATTTGCCAAATGTCACTCATCTCGTGATACTCAGGCATGTAGGCCATCCCTTATGCATTCCTGCACATCACACTGAATGCACTCAACTGGACTGCAGGATTAGCTTGCAGTTGCATTTCATGGCCACCAGAAGCCACTGTGGTGCCTGCTGAGCAGGTGGACAAGTGGCCTCTGTCTCATTGCTCCTCTGGCTGGATATGAGTGGGAAAAAGCGAGCAGTGGAGACAATAGACAGAAAGTGAGGGGAGAGTACTGGCCCAATTGCCCATAATTCCATCATCCAATTCTTCTAATTGCCCACATTCCATCATCTTTTCCAACTCCCCCCCACCCCCCAATCTCCTACAAAGTCATCCCCATCTTCCTCTTGGACACCCCCACAAAATCAGCTTCCATTACCTTTTGTCCCGCTTCCTCCAGTCACCTTCCACCCATGTAGTCCTTCCAGTAGCCTCCCTAGTCACACCTATCTATCATCCAGACACTCCCACAAAGCTTTCTCTCTTTGACAAGTCAACACACATTAACGCCCCAGACACTCTTTAGCACCAATCCATCTCCCACAGCTTCCACGGTTTGTGCAGCTCCATGTCTTACCCTTGTTACTGCTTAGGATAGGTTGTATGGACCTCAAGATGAAGTTTGCAAACATATGCATAATTGCCTGCACTTATTTGCATATTTACAAATAATTTGCATAAATGTCACATGGAGCTGCACAAAATTAGTCAGCTGTGCACTTGTGATCTGTGACATAATGGTGTGTGCAAAAACTGAATCATGTCAAACACTTAACTTATCCATCCCTGAAGATCTTACAGTTTAACTGCATGAATAAGTAAAGTAAACTGTACAGAACAGAGATCACACACAAACTTAAGATACAGAATCTGATCCTGCAGTGTTTACTCAGGCAAACTAAGACTGACTTAGTGGGAGTTTTGCCTGAATGAGACCTACAAGAGTCTGGCCCCTGGACAGTACAGTTAAAATGCCTCACAATGTAGTACAGTTTCATGTGACACATGAACTTTAGGAAGCCGTTGCCTAGTTCTTGTTTCTTTATTCCTTTTGCAGTCCTGGACACAAGAAGAAGTGATATTGGTCATACACAACCCAGAAATAGCACTGCATCTTCATGAGCACCCCCTATTAACTATTCGTTTTGCTAAGCCAGTTTTAATAGTAACACTTGATTTGTGAAGATGGGTATAAGCCTCCTTCGCCTGAATTTTAGCAGAATGTTTCTGGTTCACCACCAAGCTGGCATCTCCCGTCTAGAAATGGGAGGGAATTGGGGACGGGGGAAGAGTAGCTTGTATTTTTGGATCTCTTCAGTGCAGAGATAAGTCTAGTCTGCAGTGGATCAGACACGCTCTCTTAGTGTCTGTTACTGGCGTTCACGGCAATAGGAGCAGAGGAGATAGTTATAACTAGGTCAGTAAAATGCACAGTCTGATACGGGCAGTAAGAAGAGCCAGTTCTAAAGGTCTCGGAGTACAGCTCAGTGGAGGATTCCAGGAAACATGAAACAGTTACAGTACAGGACTCTAGGAAACTCGGAAAAATGTTATTGTCCATTTCTCTAAGCATCCAGGACTGAAGAAATGATTCAGCTCCTCTCCTGTTTTCTTGGAGAACTCTCACTCCAGCAATGACACTGTTAATAAATACAGTGGAAGGACAGCTCTGTAAGCTGAGCCATGTGGTCACATTGCTCAGTATGCTGGTTTTATTTTTAACATCCAAAACCACTTGATATACCTTTCTACTTAGACTTGCTCTCTCTCTCCTACTTATCCCTAATCACCTCACTTCAACCCACCCGAGCAAAACCAAGAGCACAAGTGTCTTGGATACAACACAGCGACTGTATGATCAAGGTAAGGCTTTGTAAATAGGAAGTAGTCTCTCTTTTTATTAATCAAAGCTTATGCTAATACGACACAGCCAAGCTAAATCAAGACTGAAATCTACAAAACAGTCTCAGTGGCTAGAATTAAAAAAACCCTCACAGCCAACTTTTTCAAAAGTGTTCCCCAATGCGAGGTGGCCCAGTTTTCGGAGGCTTAATTCAAGGCACCTTGGGCTAGATCCACAAGACTGAGGCACAGCAAAGCTCAGTGTTACCGTGCCTAACTTTTAGGTAACCTGCTGGCTAGTGGAATCCTCAGCCCTGCGTAGGTACGCAGGCAGCCAGCCTACACAATGTATGGGGATAGTTAGATGCTTAAAAATGGGGGTCACAGAAGCCAGCAAGCTGAGTGGGGAGCTACCTAAGGTATCCAGGAGAAAATGCCAAGGAGAGGGGTTAGGCCTAACCAGTCTGAGACACCACATAGGTATTTAAGAGCCTCTCTCTGCTCAGGATTCACAGCCATGAATCCATTCCTTGAGTTAGGCACCTAAATCAAGTCATCCCTTTCTCAAGAAGGGACAGAGAAAGACTGCCACACTATCATAGCTAATAGCCCCGTAGTTAGAGAACTCGCCTGGGATGTAGGAGACCTGTTTTCAAATACTTGCTTTACCTGATTTGGAGCAGAGACTTGAATTTGGGTCTCCCATATCCCTAGTGAATCCTGGGCCACCAGGCTATTCTGGGGTCCGGGACTCTCAGCCTTTCCTGTTCAAGCTGTTCCATTTTATATAAATGAGATATTCATTGGAGCAGGGACTTAAGTCTCCGATGGCCCAGGTAAGTACCCTAGCCAGCAGGCTAAAGAGTCAGTATCTCTTTTTCACTTTGGCACAATGAATATTTAACACAAAGTAGAACAGCTGCAACAGGGGTGAGAGAGACCTACCCCAGAAGCCCAATAGCCTGGTGATTGAGGCACTCACCTGAGTTAGGGGAAACCCTTTAAGTCCCTGCAGAGGGGAGATTTGAAAACACGTCTCCCATGGCCTGGGCGAGTGCTCTAAGCCTGAGCTTTGGGGTATTCTGGGACACACACACACCCTCCCTCACCAATATTCCTGATCTGGCTGCCTCAAGCCATCTTTAGTGTGGGGTCTGAACCAATAAGCATGTTCTGAGAACCACCTGTGGAAATGTAGCCACCCATGCGATTTTACCACAGAAACGGTGGCACCTAGGGAATTTAGATGCCTCCAGGTTTAGGTGGCAGCTGAGCAGGGGTTTTGAGGATCTCACTGGTGCCTAAATGTTAGATTTAGTCATCCCTTTGTGGATCTAGCCCTCTGTGCCAGATTTCTTATCACCTCTGAGAATCAGGCATAAGATGTCTCAAGTTGGATACCACATAACAGAGGCACCCACGATCTGTGAACATTTCTGAAAATGTTGGTCTTAAACTTTGGGTGGGGGGGGAGGATCCTCATGATTTGTACAAATGTGGATTGCACCATTTCCTGAGTTGTGCTGGAAGGTGATGTGTGTATGACAAATCACTTTTCCTCAGGTCCGCCCACAGCAACTCCGGGCCCCAGACCGAACAGTCAATGGCGCCCCTAGAAAAGGATGGGAGAGGTTTACAACGTTACTTTTTATCCTGTTGATAACACATTAAAACCCACTCTACGTAAGTTGTGGCATTGCTCGATCTAGTTAACTTTTCCCCTCAGTTACAGCACCAGTATTAAATTGTGAGCCTAAAGACAAGATGTAGACTTTGTTATTTTGAATGATATATTTAAATTAAATTCCATAATGTGTTTAATTAATATATACATTTAAAGAAGCACAAAGTAAGAAAACACCTGAAGTATCAAGTAGGCTATTTAAACACCTAATCACAATTCATGCGTAATCTACAGATAAAGAAAAACCTGATACACTGAATATGACCAAAGACAAAATATACAATAATAAAACAAGTATTTTAAGATTTTTTTTTTTAATTCTCACATAATATCTGAATGCAGAAGGGGTCCTCAAATCCAACTCTTCTGGATTTTTTTGAAGCAAAATCATTGATTATATCTTCAAAGTTCAAAGACCTGGCAAGATCATGCTCAATAGCAAGAAGAGCAAGACCATAAAGTCTTTCTTGTCTGATTGTTGGTCTTTGTATGCTTTTGATTTGTTCCATTCTGCTAAAAGATCTTTCAGCTTCAGAAACAGTGACAGGTAAGGTACAGAACATCCGCAGAGCTACAGTGACATTAGGAAAAAGACATTCCAACTTAAGTTCATGAATTTTAGTTAGCAGCTCTAGTGGGTTTGAGAGGCTGCTGTTGCTGATGCTCTGCCAGAGTCAGACCAGCAGGATGCAGCAGCGCAAACTGTCACTGTCACGATGAAGAGCAGCAGGAGAAAACCAGATCTCTTTTTTTTAAATCTTAATTTTTATTAAAAAAAAACCACATCTCTATCCCATCCGCCTGGGCCCTTTTAACTCACCAGGCCCCTGGGCAATTGACCCGCTTGTCCCTGGTCATAGGTACGGGGCAACACACTGAATAATGAGGATAAAAACCAATATTGACTACTTACCTGTTCAGTGAGCACTGTCCATCCTGTACACTGAAGGAAGAGAGTTAGCGTTCTTTTAGTGTAGGGTTTTTTTAACTGTAATCTTACACAGAACTTGATCATTTGAATGTAAGTAAATTTGGGATGATATAGCTGAGGTTAGTCCTGCTTTGAGCAGGGGGTTGGACTAGATGACCTCCTGAGGTCCCTTCCAACTCTAATATTCTATGATTCTATGATTCTAAGTAGCTGGATGTGAACGGTGACTGTGTACACTCACCTCTCGTGAGCACCTCCTGTTGATTGGGTGCGAACCTGCACTCTCTCTGCGCTCCCAGTCCTCCCTGTTGGTTGTTAACCTCATCAGGTGGGTCTTCAGTGGCCCAGCCCTCCGGCTTTCTCCCTGGAGAATCTTTGCCTTATCAGTGCTTTGCGCCCCAGCTCTCCAGCCAAGTTACTCCTTCAAGTTCAGTCCCTCATCCAGGGTAACAAAAGCCCACCAAATGGTTGGCCTTCTGCAGGGTCTTCAACCCCAGCCCTGAGCCCTTTACATTCCAGCCCCGTGCTTGGGCTTCCAAATGAAGCTTGTTCCCTTCCTCAGGGCTTTGGTCACTCTGCCAAGGGTGGGACCAAGCCCACCCACTACTTCGGGTCGCAACGAATGGCAGCCTCATGTTGCTTCCTTTAACTCCATTGCTGTTGTTATTCCCTGGGCCACTTCCCAGATAGCAACTTCCTCTTCGCCCTTAACTCAGGGTTCTCCGTCTGTTCCCCAGGCCTCTTCCCTTGTGGAGTTTTGTCACCTTCCAGTCCTGCTCCCCCGTTCTGGTCCCAGCCAGCAACTGAGTTGCTCAGGCCCTGCAGCCACTTTTAAATTGAACCTGCTGCACTCTGATTGGCTGCTTCTCTGCTGACTCTCTAGGCAGGACTCACTGAAGGACTCACCTTCACTGCTCCATTTCTGCGGCACGGCATGGTAGGACTAAGAAGCCTCCAGCAGAGGGCCTTGTACACCCCATCACACAAACTGTCTTGTGACTGTTCAGGACAGATGGTCATGCTATTAGTCTTTGGAAAGATCATTTTCTCTTAATTTGTAATCAGATTTCAGATGATCATGCTATACTGTTATTCAAAAAGGAATTTGTTAGATTTTATTGTAAGATCTTGAATTTGACATATGAGCTCAATGTCTTAAGTTATCAGAGATCCATGCACAGTTACCATAGCAAACAAATGTACCACTTTTGGTCCATTAAATAAAGCTGATTTAATTTAGGATAAACTCAGAGTTTATAAATTAAAATTTATTTTTCAAACTTATCCACACCAAATAGACCTGTCCCAGAGACAGGCAGCTCTGCTGCCAGAATAGCAGCTGTATGTTTTTAAACTCTTCTTGGTTTACAGGCATGACAATCTAAAAATAAACATTATTTACCAACATGGACAGAACATGACCACTCATGCACCTCCTCTCACTCCATTTTAGTTGGAACATGGTTCAAGGAAACTTTTCATTTTTTAATTTAGTTCTTCTGTAATTATTTGCCAGTTGGAGGGAAAATAAAGCTGAGAAATAAAGCTTGTTTTAAAGTTTGAGTATGGTTACGTTTAGAAAAGCAGGTCCTTATAATGAACACATCTGCTTCATGTGTGCCTTAGAATTTTATCTTCGGACTTTACTGACACACAAAAAAAAGTTTCACGTCCTGTTAGCATTTCAGAGTTGATATAGCTACTGGAGAGTGAGCTGAAATCTATTGTGCTTTGAGTATCAGCAACAACCTCAGCAGGTGAAGTCTGAATACAGAACTTATTACTGATAAAATGAACAAAGGACAAAAAAAAACCTTGAAAGTTCCTGGGGGAGTTTCCTGCTAAATTATAAAAAAAAAAAAAATCCTCTTTTGCCTTGTAAATTTAAAAATTGATATTCACTGAAAGATATGGAAAATCATTCTTCTGCTTGAAAAGCACATAAAAATTAGGGATGGGGCCAAATTAAAATTCCACTTCTAATAAAAAGATCTGACACCACACTTTAACACCACTGTCATTGATGGAGGTCTGATTTGCCCTACTGTAAGTGAGAGCAAGATCAGGCCCAGAAACTTTCCAAAAAGCACCTTCTGTGTTGGTGGGGATAGGATGAGAGCTGCTTAGGTTATTAGTGACATAGATGCTTACATGCTTTGGTCCCCATTCAGATTTATATGTATCTGTCAATTATTTCTGTTCTGGATTTAATCTCACAGTGGAAAGTATTGTTCATATGTTTGTTTTTATTGGTGTATAACACCACCAACCCTCCTGTGACCTTATGTAAGTCATGACTGAGGCTATTTGTAGAAATTACAGGTGCAGCAAAATGCTGTAAGAATTAGAGCAGTGGTGCTGCAGCCAGTGAAAAATAAATGGGTTGGTAGCTCTTGCTCCTCTGAACACTTCAAATGCAGACAAAACTAAATTCCAGGAGAAGATCTCATCTTCTCAAGTATGTGAACATAGGAACTGCCAAACTGGATCAGACCAGTGGTCCATCTATTCCAGTACCAGACGCTTCCAAGGAAGGTGGAGAAAACGCCAGAATGGACAATTACAGAATAATCTGCTGTAAAGTGGTATATACACCACCTGTAGCACCCCGTTGTGTCAGGTTGTCACTGTGCCTCAGTGGGTGACAGATGAGGCTATTAGATTCAGGACAAACTGCTGAGAAATGGTGCAACCCCCCGCCAAAAAACCGGTAGTTATTCTTCCATCAGATATACCAAGCCAATAACAAGAGTAAACTTCTGTCTCACCACACTGGTTAACCAGAAGTCAGAAATGCAGTCTCCTTAGGTATCCCAGCCTTTGTTGCACCAACCAGACACTAGTCTTTATGCTGAGTGTTTATTTAAAACCAGTTTCATCAAACAAAGGGTTCTTCTGATCCCAAGAGATCAGCCACATGAATATATAACTCAGATCTTACCCAATAATCACATTGCTGCCAATCCTTTAGTATCCAGTATCTAAAGGTTTATTTTGTAGGGGGAAAATAGTTTAAATGGTCAATGGAACCCAGTACATACACTTAATGCAAGGTTCTTGTACCAGGTTTGAAGCAGTGATGTTACAGACTGCGGATTATAAAGCCTTTGGTTACTTCCAGAAGATTGGAAGGTTCTCAGTCTATGATTAATATGCTCCTTTTAGTGTAAGTCCAGATCAGAGCAGGAAAGAGGCAAAAATGGAGATGCTTCCAGAGTCTTATATACACCTTCTCTCATGTGGAGGAGGGGCTGCTTTCAGTCTTAGTTTGCAGAAAATTATAGGCACAAGATGGAGTCCAGATTCCAGGGTCACCTTAGCAAATCACATATCCTTACAGGCTGTGGTGAGTCATAGGAGCTGCTGTTACTCATATTCTAGCTAAAATGTCCACAGGACAGCTAACCGGGTGGGCACAAGCTCCTTTTATGATCTATTGTTCCAGCTAAGTGTCCTTCAATGGGCCATTAACTTGAATAGACCATTCACAATGTGCTGGCCAGACTTGTTATAAATTAACTCATGGCTGTTACATCAGAAGTAATCACATCTGAAATACTGGTACATAATCAATATTCCTAACTTTAGATACAAAGATGGTACATGCATATAAGCAGGATATGAATATTTAAAGGACTAACTTTTCCATTGATACCTTATGTGACATAATTATATAACAGTGGTAGCAACAATGATATATATGGTCATATTTTAATCATACATCATCACACAGGCTGCAATGCTGTAAGGGGTCTTTGTCTCCACCTTCTGCAGGCTCTCTCTCACCAGGTCTTGTGTGGCTCAGCCCTCCAGCCAAGTCACATGAAGTTCAGCCCCTTCCAGGCTAACAAAAAGGTCCAAACAAAAGTCCTAACAAATCCAGAGTAATAATTCTTTTTCAGCCCCTCTTAGGCCAAACTAATAAGTAATTCTTTTCCAGCAGGATTCTCCACACTGCTTCCCTCCTCCAGGGACTCAGGCAGTTTACCTCTGTGGGGGCTCCCTGTTCCCACTTACAAGCCCTATCCCAGGATTTCTCACACAGGAGCCTAACCTGCTTCCTGTGGGTTTCGTCTACCCATCATAGGCCCTAACGCAGGACTTCCTCCACAGGAGTCTACTCTGCTCTCAGTGGGTTTCTTTACCACTCCTCTCACTCCTTCTTGCTCCATTCCCCAAAGCCAGTTTCCACCTGTAGGACTCTCTAGTCTGGATGCTAGTGAGACAAGCTCCGCTACTGTCTCTCTTCTCTAGGGATCTTGACAATTTTCTTGGGTTCCTCAGCATCAGCTCCAAGCCCTCATTCAGAGGTTGGCCCCACAGAGGCCTACTCTGCTTCCTATAGGCTCCTTCCAACCTGCAGTGGCTCTCTCAGCAGAACGCCTTTTTTTCTCCCCCATTCCTTCCCAGCAGCCTTTCCTTTATACTGTCCTAGCTGCCTCTTTCTGCCTCAGCTGCTAAAGGAGCACCAGCTGGAGTGCCTGATTGCTTCCAGGTGCAGCTCACAGTTTCTCATGGACCAGTTAGGCCCTAATTCTCCTGAAGGGCTGTTGCCCCCATGACACGTGCCAATGGTGGAAATACTTTTGTCTTCACTTTTGTGGAACTGCAAAGATATTAATAAGCTAAACAGAAATGTATAAATCTGCTAAAACTGGCTTTTTTCAAAGATTGGGTTGTCAAGACTAATGATTCAGAGTATACGCTGACCACAAGGCAGAGGGTCAGGGAGGAATTTTTGCCCCTACCATGCAGTGTTTGTGGTTTCACCTTTCTGAATCAACCGGTATTGGTCACTGCCGGAGAAAACAACGGTCTAGTTCACTACTGCAGATCCTATGAGAGTTGAGAATCTAAGCAGAAGAGGTGTTGAGGGACCAACGTATGTCAAATTTTAATGTAGATGTATGTACTGTAGCGATTACAGATCCCATCATGCAGTGTCTTATCTAGATCAATTTCCTCCCCTTATTATTATTACCGATTCCCTCTTGCTAATTGTGAAAATGCCCCGTCTTCCTGGGGAAGGGCACAAACAACAGGATTCAAAGAATGCAGGTGAAAAAGCATTACGTATCATTTCCCACAGGGCCTGAGCCTACTTCCTGCGAAGCACCTGCTGTTCTTGAGGGTGGGATGTTGGAACCTGGGTGTCTTGCATAGCCATCCAAGACACTAACATCTGGGCACCAGGGCTGGTTCTAGGGTTGATCAGCTGGGGTGGTCACCCTGAGCTCCAGCTTCCAGTCGCCATCTCTGTGCTGCTCAGCCTTTATCATTTTTTAATTATTATTATTATTATTTTGGCTTGGCTGCTGGGGGCAGAAGGGATGATGAAAACATTTTCTTCCCTGGCCAGCACTGCTCTTGAGGGGCACTGGCACTGTTGTATTTGTTTAGTTTACTGCAACACAGAAGTCTCAATTATTTGACTAATTATTTGCATTTTCCCCCAGGGACAAACAAGACAGCTTGCTGGAATTATGGTAGGTGCTTTTGGGAAGGAAGTGTGATTACCTTGTGTTAAGATGCTACCAGTAAAATTGTCCATATCCTTTTCTTCATTCTAACAGCATAAAAGGTCCCCAACTTTGTACCTTTTTTTGCTGTGTATCAAAGGAAAAAGAGAAGAGTATCATTAATAGATTTAAACTACAGTTCCTACTGATCATTGGTTTTTTCCCTCCACAAATGCAATATGAGGCTGAACCAGGTTGAAATGTAATCTTATGGCTAAGACAGGGGGGAGTCCCGCATTCTCTTCTTGTCTCATCTACTTCCTTGGGACAAGTCATGGACATCAATGGGACCTCTGCTTGTGCTTGGCATTAATCTTTGTGCCTCAGTTTCCCCATCTGTAAAAGGGGATAATAATAGCTGTCTCTCAGAATTATTTTCATGCTATACTAAATTGTTTACAAAACACTTTGAAAACTGTTCTGGAAAGATCTTACATAAATACAAATAATTATTTTTATATGACTAAACTCATTTAATTTACAGCCATGAGATTAATTGAAACCACAGTCACAAAAGAAAGGTACATAAGTAATTAATTTCATACAAAATTAGAAGCCTAGTAACTGGTTGGGTTTTTGTAAGTTCTAAAATATAAAGCAAACCTGAGCTAAACGAGCCCTGATTAGACATATCAGAAATGTCAAATATGGTTTTTGGTTTTGCTGGAAGATTTATTGTAGACCTCAAATGTGTACTGTGAACTTTATCACACCTTGATTTGAAGTAGGGGGGGAGTGAAGACACTTTAACATAGAGAAATATTTGCTTAGAGTATAGTCCTCATACGGTCTCCTTGGCATTTTCCTGTTTATTTTGCGGAAAAGCAGAAATACGTATAATAAGCCCTTTTTTGCTTCCTTATCATATACAAAGAGGGCATGAAATCTGTATGGGGACTGCGAGCTAAGCGTTTTTATTTTCTTGCTTGTTTCTTATGCTAGTGTGACATTCTCCAGGGTACAACCTGGACCGCTGAACTAACGTGTCTCCTTAGCTCTCCAGCCTGGGTGCCTTTTCACAGCTCTGCTGATGAGCAGCAAACCCTCCAGGCTCTGCTCACTCACAGCATGTTTAACATGGGCTCTTCAATTTAGCAGAGAAAAGTAGAACATGAGCCAATGGCTGGAAGTTGAAGCTAGACAAATTCAGCCTGGAAATAAGACAAATTCTTAACAGTGAGGATAATTAACCTCTGGAACAATTTACCAAGGATCATGGTGGATTTTCCATCACTGACAATTTTTAAATCAAGATCGGATGTTTTTCTAAAAGATCTGCTCTAGGAATTATTTTGGGGGAATTCTATGGCCTGTGTTATGTAGAAGGTGAGATCACCATGGTCCTGTCTGGCCTTAGAATCCATGAATCTATTAAGAGAGTCACATGAGGGAAACACCTCAGGAGTCTCTACTCCCTTACATGTGCAGGTGTCATCTACAGGCTGGGGTGAAGTGCCAATCAGGAAACCAGGTTAGATTAATGCTGGCTGAATAAACCTTAACTTAAGCAGTTTCACACTCAAGGGAGGTTTCTAAGGACCATGGAGAAGCTCATATGAACATAACACAATCTGAGCCATGTTGCTATGCAGCTGGGGAAGAAAGTAGGTTTGGCAGTGCAGCATCCATGTGGATCTAAAGGAGCAACAAGTTCAGGGGGTCAAACCATCTGCTAGTTTTTATGGAGAGGAGAAGGAAATTCCCTCCCTTCGCTTGAGCAATACGAAGAAAACGTTGTAAGCATAAACTCCTGCTCTTGCCAGGGGAGTGATTTGCAGAGGTGACCAAAAGACTCTGTTGTGTCCTCAGTTACATCTGTGCAGTCGCATCACTTTGAGCTGATTGGAATGTGATAAAGGACTCTGTTACTAACGCACAAGGAGGACTAGAATCCAGCTCACTCTTTCAGAGCTGTGCTGCTCTGCTGGACTAGCACCAGTACAGAGAAGTAATGATTTATTTAAAGCACCAGTATCAACAGACATGACTCTGGTACACACAGGGACCAGACCCGAGATGTAAGCAGGTGTCATGTTTATTGAATCACTTTTCAGCCTGGAATGACATTTTAATGGGCAGGTAGGAGTCAAGCAACTTCCATCTGTGGCCATCCTGCTTCTTTAGGGAATAACTCTTTCTTTTTGTCTTCTCTTCTCTATAATGGTCCTAGGGCAGGGCTCAGAAAACCACTCCTGGACAGCACAAGCACTGTGAGAAATGTTTCAACCGACAATGCCAAGTCCCAGTCGAGCTCACCATCTCCTGCTTGGTGATCAACTGCCATTCACGCTGTGGGGCTGCCTTTCATATGTGTAAACAGGAAGAACACCAACTCCTCTGTCCCCTAGAGAAGGTCTCATGCCTCAACTCGGTTTATGGCTGCCCTTTCTCCATGGCCCGCTTTAAGCTGGCAAAGCACCTTCAGGTCTGTCCCGCCAGTGTTGTCAACTGCTCTATGGAATGGAATCGCTGGCCAAACGTGGACTCAGAAACCATTCTCCATCAGAACATTATGAAGGAGTCACGCAGTGCGCAGTGTCTGGATGCAGCTCTGGCCCTCAGGGATCAGAAGATTCTTTTTAGGACTCTGAAAATGGCTGAGCTGTTTCCAGAATGGAAGGAAGATGATAAAGTGGAAGAACAAATAGCTGGAGCTGCAGGTTTGGAAGAAGGAGCCGTTGGAGGAATAGCATGTAATTCTAAATCAGCTGATGGCCAAGAGGTTGAGCTTAACCAACAGGAGCGTGAGGATTTGGCAAAGGATAAAAAGGGGCTGGATCTAGCAAGTTACAAAACCTGGGAGAACATGTTTAGCAAAGAGCTTTTAGCATTGAAGGCAACAGGTTTATCAGCAAACTCAGAGAAAAAGGAAGATGATAGCAACGAGAAAACAGAACAGATTCTTTGTGGAGACAACCCCAAAGAGAAGACAAAGGAAGCAGCTACTGTGGAAGAACCAAAAGAAAACAAAAACGATCAAGTGATTACAGTTGCAGAAAAGACAGGTCTGGCTCCTTGGCAAGATGGGATCCTAGAGAGGTTGAAAAAAGAAGTTAATGTAGGGGATTATAATATGTACCTGGTGCATCATGGGAGAATGCTCATCCATTTTGGTCAGCTAGCTGCTTGCACACCAAGAGAGAAGGACTTTGTATATGGGAATTTGGAGGTTCATGAGGTGAAGACAGTCTGCACCTTCAAAGTGCCAGTTAGCTATCATGGCAAAAGAGCGCGAGTTGGAGATGTATTGACATACAAGGTACCCACGATGGACAAGTCAGTGGATACTTCAGACTTGCAAATAAGCCTGGAAGAATTTCCTAAATCAGACACAGCCAGAACGACACTATTGTGTGCATTGGAAAAGGAACTGAAAGGTCATGAAATCTCAGAAGCAAAGAGTATTGATGGATTGTTCATGGATTTTGGGACACAGACGTACAGCTTTCAGGTGGAACCCTTCTCTTCTAGGGCTGTTCTAGCCGATGTTCTGGATATGAAAAGCCCACCAGAACTCCATGTAGAGCTTCATACTGAATGTGTGACTAGAAGACATAATAAAAGCTGCTCAGCCTTCACATTCACTTGCAGTCACTTCTTCAGGAGGGATGAGTTTCCTTCACATTTCAAGAATGTTCATGCTGATATCCAGTCCTGCCTAAATGGATGGTTCCAAAATCGCTGTCCACTGGCCTACTTGGGATGTACTTTTGTTCAAAACCGCTTCCACCCCGCTAGTCATAAAGCAAATGTTATTTACAGCCAGCATCTTGATACGTTTGCTATTAAACCAGAAGTTGACCCTGTGCTTGCTGAAACAGAGAAATGCAATTTTGCAACAAGTAATCAAGGAAAAAATAAAGAATTCCTAAGCAGCCTTCCACTGGAACTTTTACAATATATTGCTGGATTCCTGGACAGCTTCAGCTTGTCTCAGCTGTCTCAAGTGTCTGTACTGATGAGGGATGTCTGTGCCACTCTACTTCAGGAGAGAGGGATGGTCCTCCTGCTGTGGGAGAAAAAACGATATTCCCATGGAGGTACTTCATGGAGAGCTCGCAAAAAGGCAAGTGACAATGGTGTTTGAGAAACAAACGGTATTTACAGGGTAGGCTCATTAAAAATATAAACACAAGACTTGGCTCTGTTTGGTGTGAGCTGGGCTTTCCTGACACTTGAAGGTCACACACTGAACTTGTTAGAAATCGGACTTGTATCCCTTTTGGGTTCTGTACAGTGTTTAAAGATAGCCTGAAACTACTACATCCAATTTCGTAAGGCAAAAGTGAAATACCGGCAAGTAATTGTGACTGTGAAGGGAGCCCAGATTTTCACATCAACTTCTAATGTTTTCACTGATGGGCAGTTTTCATGAAAATTTCTTTTGCTGCTTATGGTATCAGGCATGGGATAGGAAGCCCTTCACCTCTAAGTTGCTGGTTTAAAACCAGCCCAGCTTGGTAATGACTGAAAGTTAATTCCAGCTGCTGGCCAGTTGGTGATCTGAGTGAAATGTGTTAGCAGGTCTCACTCTAGCTCTCAGTCAGTGGGCGTCAGCATCACAAATTCATCATCACAACTGACACTAATTTTGCTATTGCTCTCACAAGGGGTCAAGGACTGAATGGTCCTGGAGACTTTGGGCTTGTCTACAGGGTATGTTAGCACGCACCAGTTGGGATGTAAATTCTAATCTGCCACCAGCTTATTGCATACTGACTGTCCAGTGTGAAACCTGCTGGTGTTCATTAAAAGTTCCCTCCTGAGCGTTAACAGATTACTGTTTGAAATGGGACTACTACAGTGCACACTAGGGAACTTTTAGTGCGTGTCTGCAGGGTCCACATGAGCCAATTAGTGTGCAAACATGCTGGTGCACATTAGAATTTACATCCTTTTGGTGCACACTGATCCATTGTGTAGACAAGCCCTTTAATATGACTACATATACAAGGTCATGCATGTAGAGACGAAGAGTGTGGGTCATGCAGGATGGAGGAGTGTGTCTTGAAAAGCAGTGACTCTGAAAAGGACTTGGGGGTAAGAGTAGATAACCCAATGAACATGAACTCTCAGTTGAGCCTTTCAGCCACAGCTTTAATGTGAACCTTGGATGTATAAAATAGGAATTATCGAGTAGTAATAGGGATGTTATATTACCTAGGTATATGGCATTCAGAGGACTCCACCACATTGTTTCTAGTAGTACTGTGTCCATTTCTGGTGTTTCTGCTTCAAAAAGGATCTCAAAAATTGGAGAGGGTTCAGTGAAGAACCACAAAAATGAGAGAGCTCTCCCAGTGGCTTAGTAACTCCATCTCCTTGAGAGGTGGTAGCTATGTTGACGGGAGAAGCCCTCCTGCAGACAGAGTGCTGTCTACATGGGGAGTTAGGGTCAGTATAACTAGGTCGCTCAGGGTGTGGATTTTTCACAGCCCTGAGTGACATGGTTATACTGCAGTAAGTGTGTAGACCTGGGCTGTAGATTCACCATTTACAAGTAAATCTGTTAGTTTGTGTTAAAATTAGTTAAAAGCTTAAGAAATTTAGCACCAGGTCACTCTTTTCTTTGTCCCAAGTTATCTAAATAATGAAATAGTACAGACCCTTCAAATTGTCCAGAGAGTTAAAATTAAAATAAATCTTGTTCATAAGCTATATTTGAATACGTTTGTTTGTGATTCATCTAAGTTACTATTATTGTTGTAACTAAGTGCTATGATTATTATATGACTTCACTACAGATCAGAGTTAAGGTTATCTATGTGCCTTAACGTGCATATCTTACCTTCTATTGACCAAAAGGTGTAACCAATTGTTTAACTACACACACAATTCATTCTTAAACATGTTTGAGATCAAATAACCAAACTTAGCCAAATTTATAATCTAAAAACAAAACAGTGCAATACAAAGAGGAGACATACATACTCTCCTTCTAGAAAGCAATTCTTTTCTGGCCGCCTGTTCATTTTACACAGAAGGTATGCGTCAAGACTACAAATTTCAGCTAGTATTAGTTATAGTGTGATTTTACACGTTACACATCTATTTACACATCACTAAAATCCAACCCACCAGTTTGTACCAGTTCCTTAGCTTGTTGTTCCGTACCTTCCCTCTCTTTGTTTTAGCATTCCAGGTACTGGTTCATGAAGGTATCTCCCTATACTTTGCCATATCTCATTTTGAATACTACATTCTGTGACGGGTACCCCAGGGTACCGCCTGCAAGTTGTGGGACTGCGGTGCCCCCTTAACTATCAGGCTCGGTTTGCCTCGCACAATGCTCTGTTGGTGATGAACAGCCAGCCTCTCTAGACCCTGTTATCCCCCCAACATGACAGCAGATGGAGCCACACACCCAGTTACCAGGACTGCTTTCCAGCTACTTAGGAACAAGCCAGCAATGGATAGAAAGGCATCATCCAATTCCCCCCAGCTCCCAAGCCCAGCCCTACAGGAATATACCATCTTGCACTGAACAGAAGATTGTACCGTATAATCTCATTAGTCCCCCCTGAATGTGGGGAGGACACACACCAGCTTTGTTGCTGAGATTTCCCAATCACTTCAGTCCAAGACACACTGTTTTAGGTAAAATTGTAAGAACAGATTTCTTAACTACATACTTTACCAGGCAATAACAGTTAGCAGATTATGAGTTTTCAAATGATACCTCACAAGGTATACTTTGTACAAAACGTATCATAGTCCTATGACAGTGGTAAATATGGGGGTTCTGGGGTGTTGCTTTCAGACTGTGTCACGCATTCCAAGCATTGATGAGCCATTAAAATATTCCTAAACTCTACTTGGGACAAAGTATTCGTGCATCTTTGCTTTGACAAGTTTCTTATTTTTTAATGCCAAAGCTGACTTCAGGAATATGTGGAATATTTGACATAGGTGAGCAGAATTGTGGGACGATCATAATACATTCAGTTAACAATTTCCCAATGTCCCCCCTCCCCCCCACACACACACACACCTTATATTAATACCATGTGCATAATAGCTAGTAATATGGTTTATAATGCTTAGTTTTGGAATAATTATAACATTGATCTAATGTTTTTTATGTATAAGTTACTCACATATACTCTCAACCTTACTTCTATTTGAATGTACTTTTTGTTTGGGGCACTTATTTATATATTTACATTGAGAGATCATAAGACAGTGTATATAAAGACATAGGATCTGATTTTCCACTCTTACACCAATCCCATGCTATTGTCTCCACTAGTTAGTCCAATCAATTAAGGGTAATGACAATCCATTGTAATATCTGAACATGTGTTTGTAAAACCTCTTTGCATTTTAATTAACATTCCAGTCTTCTCTATTTTACTCCCACATACTAGATCTGGCAGTTTAGCAGCCTGTTCTCCCCTGTTAACAACTGGCAATTCAGTGAAGTTCCCACCATGTCTGAACACCTGAAGATTTGTCCGTTCTATGAGGTGGAGCGCAAGAAGGACCCGTTCTTGCTGGCCAGCATGTTCGGACCCCGAGAGCAGGCTCGAGGTAGCTTGGTCTCCACCTTCAAGCATGGATCCTGAATACATCCCACCAGCTTCCTCTCCCAGGTCCCTCAGAGGAGTACTGGGATGTGGGTTGTGGAGATTGTTATTATGTGGGCACCCCATAAGAAGATTCCTTTTGGAAACACAAAACCAGCCTTTTGCTGTTCTGTTTGGAATACATTGCTTCACCTTCCTTCAATGTTTGAGCAATACTAAAAAAAGAAAAAAAAAATCAAGACTTCACTCAGCTGATATCATAGGCTGTCTGTTTGGTTTTGTGTTTCATGCCTGCACATCGATAGAGTCACCTTTAAGAAGCAATGATAAGAGTACTGGTTCATAGCAGCCAGCTTGGCCGTCAGGGACATGCTACTGTCACCGTACTGTTTCCCTGAGGGAAGAAGGAGCAGCTAGAGTTCCTAGCTTAGACAAATCCCATATAGCTCTCTGTCAGCCGGCAGAATCATCCACAACTACTCGCACACAGAGAAATGCCTGGAGCACGCGCTTGCTAGGTTATTCCAGTAATGACAGATGTGGAGATAGCAAGGGTACTGGGATGCCTAGGCACAGGAGAACAAGCCCCAGCTTGGTGAATGAGTTACAGTACAGCTGTATAGATATTTTATCAAGGAGTCAGGAATGCATCAAACAGTAACAAACTGGGATTTGAGGAAGGAATTTAGGCCTCGGTTCAGGAAAGTATCCCTATTCTGGGCTGCATTTAAGTGCGCGCTTACAGTAGAGATGGTTGGAACTGGTCAAATAAAAAAAATTCTTTGTAAAAAATGACAGCCAAAATTAAAGACCAGTTTTGAAAAATTTGCTCTAAATGAAGTGGTCATGAAGTGAATCAGCAGCATTAGAAAGCAAAAGCACCTGGCTTCTATGCCAAACTTCTAAACCATTCTCATTTGGCCAGTGGATGTGAAGTGGAATAGCACCATTGAAGTCAGTTGATACCAATGGAGGATCTGGCCCATTTTACTATTAGTACCTGTCCCAATGGTGTTGGTATTATTCCAGTTCTGGTCTGCTGGTATCAAGTCCAGAGAACATTGCTCGTTTGACTCTCTTCATAGAGAGATATGACATCAGTTTCACCCCTCCTCCTACCTGTCATCTTGATGCTTCCTTTACTTTGTCTGTGAAAGCAGTTCCTGGAGTCCAGCTAGAGGGAAGAGGAAACATTTGCACATTTGGCAGTTCAGGGTATGAATTAGAGAAAAGGACATCTTGACAGTGGTCTCTTCCCTTCCCTTCATTTGATGCTGCAGGATGTTGTCCCTGTTAACTGGTGATTGGTTAGCTGAGATTTAATTAATCAGAAGAGGTTTGCTGAGCTGGTCTAACCTGGAAGCCTACTTGCGTTAACTGATCTGATAAGAACGTCACTGAGCTGGTCTGAGCTAGAACCTGCCCTATTTCTCTCAGTGAGCACAACATGGATATATTTTAAAGACGGGTGCAGAGGGTGTGGAGCCGTTCAAGTAGGGGCAGACATGGCGATCCGCTACCCCATGGCTGTCAGCCTCAGCAAAGACCACAAGGTGACGAAGAATGTGTCAAAGCCCCAGCAGTGCCGCCGCAGAGGGCGCCTGACCAAACACACTAAATGTGTGCGAGACATGATCAGAGAGGTCTGTAGCTCTGCCCCTATGAGAAACGTGCTATGGAAGTTTCCAAGGACAAACGTGCTCTGAAGTTCATAAAGAAAAAGGGCTGGTACTCACATTCGGGCCAAGAAGACATGGGAACAGCTCAGCAATGTCCTGGCAGCCATGAGGAAGGCTGCTGCCAAGAAGAATTAAGCTGCACAAACTCCTGTAACTCAATGAAGTGTGTTTTGAGACTCCAAAAAAAAAAAAAAAAAAAAAAAAAAAGGAGGGTTGGCTAGGAGAAGCTGGGTACCTGTTGCTTTTGTAAAACAACTTATCTGCTATAGAGGGGCTCAAATTGGCAGACTGAATCCAAACATGCTCTAACACCGAGGACATTTGGATTCTGATCTCATACTTGAATTTCATGGCCTGGGCCCATTTGAGTTGCCTGTATTATTTCCACAGAGTAAAAGTCACATTGGTCTATGTGTATATTGGACTGTGTGTCAGGCCCAGTACCCTCCATTGAAGTAATGGCATAGGCGAGACCTGGGAAGTATAAGGAATACATTTAAATGCATGCAACAAGCATGGACTTTTGGGACAAGAAGTGTTAAGTGGCTTTCCTGAGGAATCCCTGCAGAGTGGTTAATGTAAATTCCACTACGCCAGTTATGCAGAAACCTAGCCTTTTCAAGGTACACCCTGAGGAGAGGGCCGTCAGTGAGTGATTGTCCATTCTCAGACACTGGAGATGAAAGACTCAAGCTGTAACACAAAAAAACCAGCTGAACTTTCTAGTTGGGGTTATGATGCCTGATCTAAAAATTGACATGAACGTGTAACCAAGGGGGCAAATCCAGCTGTGACGGTTAAAAGACTGATCCCTACCAGAGCCCTACACTGGAATTACAGTGACCGCCGATATGTTATTTGTATGCATGTAGGTACTTTTATTCTTTTGTATTTATGTTTCCTCTGTAATGCTTTTTACCTTAAGAATAAACATGCTTGCTTAAAAATAGCTGTGTGGAGACCTGTAACTGCTGTCAAAACCACAACACTATGTTCGAGTGCCGTATCTCCCACAACATTATCTCCCCTAACCTTAAATCAAGGGACCCTCCCCTAACCCTAGGTCAGAGAGCCCTTGTCACAGATCCACAGGTCCTGTGCTCTAGCACAGCTCTGGAACAGCCCTTGGGAGGACCCCTTCGATGTGCCAGACCCCTTAGGTCTCAGTCTTTCACTGGGGCAAGCTCCCCTGCTTCACCACCTTCTTGGACCAAGCCTCCGAGACACCAGCCCTCCTGCTTCACACCCTGAGTTCCCTTCAGTGAGTCCACCAGAGATTGGCACCTAAGGGAGACTTGTACCCGAAAGGGAGCAATGCACCCCTCACCTTCACCATCTGCAGTGACACTCAGCCAGTGTTGTAAGAGCACTAAGACTTATTAGAGGTCTGGAACACAGCACGGAAAGTCCTCGGTTAGCACAGAGCAAAGAAAGTTACAGCTAATCCATTCTGGTCAGCCCAGAGCACCAGGGAAGAGGTGTACCCCACACCTCCTCCTCCGTCCTGAGTCTGTGCCCTTCCGTTCAAATTCCCAGGCAAATCACACCTAGCCCCTCCTCCGTCCTTCGTTGTCTAGCTGGTCAGACTTGGCTGGCTTCCTGCAGAGGGGTGGGCCATTCATGTCATTAGTTCCCAGGCACCAAATACAACGAGAGTTCTGTGGCACTTTAAAGACTGACACGTTTAATTTTAGCAGGCACAAGCTTTGGTGAGGCTCAGCTCACTTCGTCAGATGCAGAGGTAGAACCTCTAGGCTAGGGGTGATCCAGATTACACGGCTACCCCCTGGAACGAGGCACCAAACGTCCCAGTGATTCATTTGCCATGGTCTTCACGGAACCTCCACTGACCTGTGCCCCAAACCAGAGGCAACTAGGCGCCATTCACACCTTTGTCACAGCCTGCCCGAGAGCCAACAGCCGCCTTTTCCCACCCCCTAGTTAACTACGCAGCACATAAGGGAGACGGAGGCGCTCAATACTGCTCAAGTATTACAGACAATTCCCACGCCGTCACACCTTCTTCTCCTTGGAGACACAACTGAGCAGGCTCACTTCAGCCAGTGACCTGGGGAAGTTCAAACCCACCAATGTTATCCACAGCTGCCACAGCATCGTTCCCATTTCCCTGGCAGTTGTTCTACCAGAGTCTACTTTCAAGATTCCTACAGCACCCTTCTTGCGCCTCCACCGCACTTACCGTTTCCAATCCACCGTTCAGAGCAGCTTCACGTCCTCCCTCAGGGCTGGTCTGTTCAAGGGCACTCGCAGGGTGCACACGAGGCGCTCTCATGCAGCCCCCACACGTTTGCCACCCCAAAAACCTTTGGGTTTGAAACTGGGCTGGGGTCTTGCTACTGCCTCCTCCTCCTCATCTGACAGGGAGCGAGGCGTGCAGTGACCCCACCCACCTCTACGTGTCAGCCGATTTGGCCACAGTCTGGGATGCCCTTACCCCTAGGTTGGGGCAGGGAGTGACCCCTTGAGCATTGGGTCTGAACCCAGTCACACCCCTGGGGCTCTGGTGTCCCAGGGTCTGGCAAGGCAGGCGTGCCAGGTGATCCTACCCACAGGCAGGCCCTCTCCAGAGCTGTGTCCCCACCCCAGGGCTGGGCACATGCAAGGACCCCAACTCCCCTCTTGGTGTCAACCTGTTGCCCTCACCCACAGGAGAGTCCTCTCCTGGCCCCTCTTTCTGGAGGGCTGTGATTCAGGGTCTTTTGGTGAGGCAAACCCACCACAGTCATGACTAAGGCTACCATACGTCTCCCTGGACAGATCCTCTTTTTGGAGCTTCCTCTCTCTTTCCGGGTGGGGGAGGGAGGAGATTTAAATCAAACAGGCACTGTCCAGGGATTTTGCAGAGCAAAGAGCCCCGATTGGGCCGTTCTGCAATTGGGCCCTCTCCTGCATCCACAGCTGACTGATCCATTCCCCTGCAAGTCACAGCTGCCGGATCCCACCCACCCAGGCCCCAGCTCCCAGCCCTGGGAAGGGGGCCCCGCAGGGACACGCTGACTGACAGCCCCCCTCCCCGGTGTCCTCTTTTTAGGAACCTGAAATATGGTAACCCTGTGGTGACTGCCACCTTGTTGCTTCAGTCCCAGGCCCCAGCAGCAGAGCCTGCATAAGTCAGCTCCTGTGTCGAGATGGGCGGCTGGGAACCTCCCTCTGTCCTACCAAGCTACAGGTGTCTGGTTACAGACAGACAGACAGACAGACGTCCTGTGCTTACCAGCCTTAGCCTTTCCTTTGTGTTACAAGCCAGGGGTGGGGGGGAAGCCCTCCTCCTGCCAGCCAGGCTATTTGCATGTTCTCTGACACCTGCATCTGGCTCCCTGGAGTCAAATCTGCAGGGACTGGATCCTGTTTTAAAGTGACACAGGCGGTGTAGTTGTAGCCATGTCAGCCCCAGGATAGGAGAGAGACAAGGGGGGTGAGGTAATATTGGACCAACTTCTGTGAGTGAGAGACACTGCCAGAACAGTAGATCCAAAACCTGTGAACATATCTCCAGTGTTACCATGACCGACACCCCCAACACACCTTCCGAGCTCCATGGACCCTCCAACTACACGGGCCTATCACCACATGTGGTGTACCTCGTCTAGTGCACTAAACGCCCCCAACAACAACTATGTGTGAAAACAGACAATCACCACACTCTCAAACGAATGGTACAGGAAAACGATAAAAGGGCTCTAGGACCCTGCGAGATGGGCAGTCTCAGTACCGCCAACAGCTCCGAAGGGCTCCGAGTCATTCCCACAGGGAGCACAGGCAGACCCGTTCTCCCAAGCCCTTACTCCCATCTCCCCAACCTGGGCTGGTAGAGGAGATGAGCATGAGGCAAGGGCTGACTAGGAGGTAACACTTCACACAAACATTTCTTCATCATCGCTGGATGAGGCTGTAAATGCCTCCACCACTTTCCATGGCAGATGACTTTAGACAATTCCAGGAGCTGATGAAGTGCATCCCTGAGACACATCAAACCCTTTTTAAAAAGGTCCAGGACTCTGATCATAAACTCCTGGACATTTTACATACTTCAGCTTCTGCACGAGTGGCCCTTCCTGTAAATGAGGCTTTACTAGCGCCTGCTAAGATCATCTGGCAGAGTCCAGCTAGAGCACTTCCTTCCTACTTGTAAACACACTAACAAAAATATTATGTTTTGGCCAAGGAGTCGGAGTTTTTATTTTCACACCTGACACCAAATTCTCTGGTTGTAGAAACAGCTAAAGAGTGTGGTAGACAGCACAACACAAAATGTAATCCTTTCAGAATGCACCAGAAGTGACTCGATCTCTTCAGTCACAAGAGTTACGTCTCTGCAAGGTTGCAATTCAGAATAGCAAACCTCCAAGCAGTCATATCAAAGCATGACTATCTGCATGACAATAAATTCAGCACTTTTACTGAGCGTTTTCCAGGGGAACATTGCAAACAATTTAAGGCTCAGAAGACAAAGGAGGAGGTCACCCCAGAGAGATGGGGACAAAGTCATATCTCTTCCATTCTCTCTGAATAAGTGGGAGAATGGTGTCCTGCAGAATAGACGGGAGAACTCTGAACCAAAATATTGCCAGAAGGCTCATTGTCAGCATATTCCAGCGGGGAGATAAGTGTTCATCTTGGTTGAAGTCAGGGTAGACGGAAGTCTCACTTTAAAATGCAGAGTCAGCAACCCAGAAGATTTTGGTGTGCAGAGCTGTCTGGTACCTGTAAGTAATGGAGATTCTGGCTGATCAGACACAACAAGAACCTCCGAATATCTAAACACCTAAGGTACTGCTACATAAGTAGGAGCTGGGTGCAATTCTGTGGAGACCTATGTCAGTACCGAGGAAGGACCTGTCCAGAATGCACCAGAGCAGCAGAGTGAGTTCATCCAGACCCTGACTTAGATGGTACCAATGTAGTGGTCCAGGGCACCAGTATAGGTACAGAGGGTACCGATGAATCTGATGCTGCTGACTTTTTTTAAGTGGAATTTCTGCTCGTATGGACATGAGTGCTTGAAGCAGAAGAGATCTCCGGTACCAAGTCTCATTTAGTAGATGCATGGCTCTTAGAGGGAGCCTGAGACATTTTCTCGGTACCAGAATCACTCGGAGCCTCAACAGTATTCCCTCTGGGACCAGAGGTCTCCGAAACCTTCTTCACAGTCAGTGACAAAGATTTCTTGGAAGGTGATATAACACTCCTGCTCCTTTTGTTGGTACACACAGACTTAATGTGTAGGGCTCTTGGTATCATGGGTTTGGATATAGGTGCTGCATCTCCTAAGGTTTTCGGTGACCAAGACCTGAAGGTGGACGGGGTACCAGCCACTGCATCTCTCTCAGTGACCAGGATCCTGACAGGGCTCTAAATATGCTCAGAGGCCAGTGCATGGGGGTTCTTGGAGTCTGCTTTGGAAGCCTGTCATAGGGCTTGATACATCATCAACTGTTTGAACGTTATTTCCCTGTTTTACTAGATCTGCTCTTGAATGAGGAGCAGGTCTTATACTTGGTTGGCATATTGGGTATCTCCCAAACACTGCAGACACTGAGTATGTCCATTCCACTGAGATAACATCCCAGCAGGAAAGACAATGCTTAAAGACTGGGTGTCCCAGCATACCCCAGATAACAAAAAAGTCCAGAACAACACCTCAGAGGGGAAGGAACAAAAAAATAGGAGGAACAACAGCAAATCCCAACTAAACTAATTACAACTAATCTAATGTAAACTAACTATCTAAACCAGGTCCAGAGGGCTAGCCATGTTAGTCTGTATACAGCAAAAACAATGAGAGTTCTGTGGCACTTTAAAGACTAACAAATTTAATTTTTGTAGGCATGATCTCATTAAATTTGTTAGTCTTTAAAGTGTCACGAAACTCTCGTTGTTTTATCTAAACCAGGGGTTCCCAACCTGTGGTATGCATACCCCTGGGGGTACGTGAAACATCTCTGGGAGGTATGCGGGAGAAATTGTGTAATGGTGGATTTTATTTAGTATTTTATTTATTGCATTTTCATAATAGGCTACTCAGACGAAGCTTTAAAACTCTGGGAATTTGTTATATAAATATGGTAGTTAATTTACTTCAAGATGAGAGACGCCGACGTGCAGACCCCTCACCCCCAATCACTGTACAGCGTAGATCCATTTGCCCAGCAAGTGTACAGTTTCAGTGAGCTCAGAACTTAGTCAGAGGGCTTTTTCGATTGTATACGTCACACTATAACTATATCTGCACATATCAGTGAAATATGGACAGACGGATAAAGACAGCTAGTGTTAAGAAGAACACACAAAGTATCAGACATGAGAAGGGGAGGGGTACACGAGCAGCTGATAGATCTGGAAGGGAGTACGCAGTAAGAAAAGTTTGGTAAACTCTGACCCAAACTCTAGCTAGGTAAAAGTGAAGCAGGCACTTTTGATGCTGCATTGCAGACAGAAGGTGGATGAGAAGGAACTGAGGACAGCCCTCAGTAAGAAGTATGTGTCGGTTGAACAGGCACTGCTACTGAAAATCTCCCATCGAAGGCACATGGGGGCACATGGGCACTTGAAGTGGAGTACCCATAGAGACACTATTCAAAGAAGAACCTACAGTTATTTATATTAATAAGACTAGAAGGGGAAATATAATCTTTGAAATGAAGTCTCACCACTTCTTACCCTATTAACCCTAGGATGAGGGAGAGGCCTTTCCACACGGACAGACCGGGAGTCTGTTGCACTTAGGATGCTGCAGCTTCTTGTTGGGTTCAGTCAACTCTCCAGTTGTACATGGTGGCCTCATTTTTATATACAGGACCCTAATTTCAGGGCTTGTTGGAAGAGGCTATCCAGCCTCTGATGTCTACTGAGCATGTCACGTGCCAAGTGACTGCTCAGATTTCAGCTCTGTTTTTCTGCTGCTTCCACTGGTCTCCAGTAGGTGCCAGTTGTATATAACAAATGTCTTCAATTCGTTTTCTTATCAGAGGCTTTTTTCATGAAAGTCATTTCAAGGGCTGTATTTCATTAGTAGCCCCCTCTGTCAGTTGGGATCCCGTTTCAAGCGATTTCTCTTCATATTCCAAAGTTATATACTGGTTTATATCTTTCAACATTCCTTCTTTCTTGTACCAGGCAATTCCTATTACTTCTAGAGTGCAACAATGTTTACAATGAAACCAACCCATCTTTTATAGTTTCTGAATTTGGAGGACATACTCCATGTATTCACTGACCGTATATAAGCATTTCACATTATTTAGGACTTCCAACCGAACAAGAGGCATTCTCCACATACAGAAGGATGAGGCTCTGACTCACAAGGCAAATAAATATGCAGCTTCTAATCTGGGATAAAAGACAGATTATCCACGGTATATTTGATTTACAAGGAAAACAATACAACGAGAGTCCTGTGGCACCTTAAAAACTAACAAATTTATTTGAGCATAAGCTTTCGAAATTTGTTAGTCCTTAAGGTCTTTTGAAAGCTTATGCCCAAATAAATTTGTGAGTCTTTAAGGTGACACAGGACTCTCATTGTTTTGCTAAAAACAGACTAACACAGCTACCCCGCTGGCACTCAAGGAAAACAACGTATATTTTACAATTTGGGTTTGGATTTCTTTGGGTAACAGGTAGCTTGTCCAATGTGGCCTTCAAATTTACAAGCTGTCTTTTCTAGTTCGCTTAACTTGCAGCTTCCCCAACCATCTCTTGATCCACTCAAAATGAACACTTTGCGATATTTTCATAGGAAAGCAGGATGTCACCCTTGCTTGGAAACTTGTAGTTCTTTTTAGCTAGATTGTGAGGGAGCGAGTATTTCAATATGCAAATTATGAGAGATTCTGACCTATGCGATTAACAATACTCGCATTTAGCCATTTCAGTTTATATTATTAGGGAAAGGAACTCCCAACCTTGGCTGATCTGTGGGTCTTTAGACAAAATGTCTCACATGATGTGAACAATTTTCTTATTGTTTTTACTTCTGGGTGGATCCTATTTTGGGATAAATAGCAGTGGATAACTTTTCCAATTTTTTAGGGCCAGAAGGAATCAGTGGTTATTAATCATTCAAGGCATATCTGTTCTATATATTTCCCTTACAGGCTTACACAATATTGAGAGAAGCATTCTTCTGTCAGCATAGCTGTGTCTACGCTGCGGGTTTTGTTGGCATATCTGTGTCAGTCAGCTGGGTCACATCTCTGACCAACATAGCAATGCCAATGTCAGTTTTAAGTGTCGATCAAGCCTGGGTGCTTTCAAACACTTTAGAAGCCAGTCAGCAGACAAACAGCTGGGGATCTCCACGAAGAGCATTCCAGTCCCTGGGTTAAGAGCGGACTTTCATAAAGCAGCGCCACTCATCAAGGTTCTCCCTCAGTGAATGGGGCTTCAAGGATTCTCAGACTAGGGGTCGTGACCCCACAGGGGGTCACAAGGTTATTATGGGGGGGGGGGGGTTGTGAGCTGTCAGCTCCCCCCCCACCCCACCATGCCCTCATGCCAGTAAGGGTGGCATGGCCTGGCGGGGTCATCACTTTGGGAGAGGGGGGTTGTCACAGCCTGAAATATTTTCCAAAGGGGTCTTAGCAAAAAAAGTTTGAGAATCCCTGGGCTACATGGTGTCTTTCTCCACTCTGTGATCTATCGAATCGGTCTTTTGCCTTTATTCACAGACAGGGTGATCATCTCACTATCTTGTTGTTCCTTTTCATGTCCCACATGCTTTCAATGTTTATAGCTTGTCTTTGATGGTTTTCCATTGACTCTTCTGGATTGGTGTAAAACAGACAATTGAGCATTACTTTACATAATCAGGGGTGGGGCAGCAACTCTCTCCTGCTTGATGGGCCATCACCAAGACATAGTACTGCCCGGTGACTCACTTTCCCTCCAAGACCATAAGGGCATAATTTTCAATATAGTTACATTACTCCTGAAATATTACCCGTACACACATCTCACACTGATTCTGTGTATTGATAAGTTACAGGTTTTCAGTAGAGACCTCACATGAAAGTGGTGTGTTACGTGTAGTGGGTTTACCACGGCTGAGACAGGAGTTGCCTGTAAAGAACAATGAACCCAGGGGCAGCAGGGAGCCATCGGCACCAACAGGCCTCTGTGTCACAAGCTGTTTCTTCAAGATGAGGCTGGCACACTTGGTTGTAGAGTGTGTTTGAAGGAGACTGAGATCAGTGTGTGGGAAGTTTTGACTGTGGGTTTGTCTCCATCACACAGTTCACTTGAATGTGACCTCCTGAGGGTGGACCCATTGCAAAATCATCTTCAAGTTACTATGTCCACACTGGTGCTGTTACTCATGTAAGGGGCTAGGACTTTGGGGCCGTAGGCCAGGCTTGGTCATAAGAACATAAGAACGGCCATACTGGTTCAGACCAATGATCCATCTAGCCCCAGATCCTGTCTTCCGACAGTGGCCAGTGCCAGATGCTTCAAAGGAATTTATGAAGTGACCTACCCCCCGTTGTTCAATACCAGCTTCTAGCTAGGGTTAGAAGTTCTGGGGGCACATCCCATGCATGCTTCTGAAATCGTAGTTCTTGGCCTCACACCAGAGATCCCTCAGAACCCAGATGTCAACCTCTGGCCAGCTGGCAGCATGCTGGGAAAATGACCTTCTGGAGGCCTTTTCTTCTGGGCCTAGTGCTGTACCAAAATAGGAGTATATGACATGATGGCCCCAATCTGGGGCAGGCCACAACATGACAAGGGCGCCTGCCTCCGTTTCCCCTCAATCCAGCCATAAAAAGAGCACAGCCTCTCTCACCATCTGATAAGAAGTCCCACCTCTGGGTAGAATTTCTTTATGTACATGTACTATAGTCTGTAGAACCCTCATGGTAAAACTATCCTCCCAATGTCCACAGTAAAACATACAGCTACAGCAATTCTCTAGCCCCCTACCCAGGGACATCACTCCCAGGTCACCCAACCATGAGTCCACCGGCACTCAGTTTCCAGTTCCTTTCTGCCCTTGTTCCAGGACCTCAGTCTCCAGGCCATCCACCTGAGAGTGACCAGTCTCCTGACTCCTCTGTCTAAAACACAGTCCAACAAGTCAGCCCTTTTCAGCCTCCCCATGTTCACGCTCCAGCTCAGGAAGGACAGTAGCAAGCTAGCTCCTCTGCTGGTCTTCTGACATTTCCACCTTGTTAGCTGGTACAAGCAGTTTCTTAAACACACGTTGGCAACCTTCCCTGCCTGGAGACTCCCCTCTCCCCTTTCAAAGTCCTTTTGTTTTCCAGACTACCCTCCAGGCCAGATGTCGTTAAGTTGAATGGCAGTGCAGTAGTGCAGCCAAGTGATGATGAATGAATCTGTGTGTGTCACGCACCCCCTTTTATTGTCTGTTTCAGCTTGCTAGCAGAGTCCATGCATGGGACGTAGCGGTTGCTTCCCGTTGGTCAAGCAACCCCATTGTGAACGTGCATCCTACAGGGAAGCCTTCTCTATAAGCAATTCCTGGTAGAGAAATCTTTCCTTGATGGACCGTTAGCATGTCTGGCCACTTCACTGTTGAACCTGAAAGGTTGTTTGTGGGAATTTCCCACCTTGCAACATGTTCTAGTAGCATTTACAACAATATTTTATAACTTTGCATGCTGTGGTAGCACATACAATGCAACAGGATATTAATGATTAGCAGATCAAGGCTTTTAAAATAACACCAAACTAGGTGTACCTTGAACAGAACATATCATAATTACATGATACTGGTGAATATGGAGTTTCTGGAGTGTTGTTCTCAGACTGAGGGCTAGTCTATACTTAAAACTTTCAGTGGCACAGCTGTACCAGTACAGCAGTGCTGCTATAAGAGCGCTTGTGTAGCTGCGTTATGTTGAAAGGAGAGAGCTCTCCCGCCAACATAATAAAACCACCTAAGCGAGTGGTGGTGGCTATCTCTCCTGCTGATATAGTGCTGTCCACACTAGCTGGCAAAACTTATGTCGCTCAGGGTTGGGTTTTTTTCAGACTCCTGAGCGACAAAAGTTTTGCCGGCATAAGGGCTAGTGTAGACAAGGCTAGAGAGCGTCACACCACTCTCATATCCCACCTCACCGCTGATAATCCCCACGGCAAGAAGAACCCCATGAACAGCTACGGAGACAACCTACACAACACAGTGCTGAAATGAAGCATTCTGAATCTCCCAAGACACACTTGCACCTCTTTCCTTTGATCACATACACCTGGGGTTCTCAGGCCCCACTCCACAGGAGCAGTAGACCCCCTACAGACATCATCATATTACTATCACAACACTGCCAAGCTGATCCAACACATCCCTTCATTATACACAACTAGAGCGAACACAGAGAATGCAGCTGGAGTGCACACAGATCATTCCCAGTGGCTACTGCCAGCTCCAGAAGGGCAGAGTTAAGGTTGCACTGGCGTGTTACATAGGAAAACAAACCGGGACTTCCTGGGTCATTGGGCTCAGTTCCCTGCTATCACAGAAGACTGTAACTGTGTATTTCCTGGTTTTCAGAAGTTTAAGTTTGGACTGCCTTGGCTATTTCCTGGGTTTCAAAGGCATCACTGGATAACCTCAACTCTGTTAATGAAGGTTTGGAGCATTTAATCTAAGAGATGTCAGATTGCCCCACATGAAATGATTTTGGCAGACTCATCAGAGAGGCCAAGAGCTGCATGGATAATGGAGGCTGAACTATTCCTGTTGCCCCTAAAGGAAGTCATCCCAGGGTTGAGGCAAGCTGGCTGGGCAATGTGCGTGGGAAGCTTCTTTTGCTGCTGCCCTGTAGATTACAGAAGATTTCATTCACCAGCATTGTCAAGTCAACACTTTTCACCAGCACTGAGTACACACAAGCCCCAGCCCTTATCATCAGACCTCTTAAATGTCCTTCATTTCAAGGGACGCTGCTCATTATAGTTCCTTTCCACACACGCGTGATGTCCCTTCACTTTATCTTCACTGTTGGAATAAACATCATCTGAAATGCAGAATCATAAAACTGAGAGTATAGAACGTTATTTACGCTAAAGGAAGGAATTCAATAGTACTTGAAGTTTCCTGCATGAATAATTTTTTGAATTCCAAAACCTGGTGAGCTTTGCAATGACCATCATTATTCTCAGCCCTGACCGCACTCCAAGTGAGTCATAAACAGTAACTCATTCATCCTCACCACTTCCTGGGAAGAGAGGATTATGTAGATGGGGAAACTGAGGTACAAGAAGAGTGCAGGACTTGATCAAAGCCACAGTGAGTTAGGGCTTGTCTATATGTGAAAGCTTTACTGATCATACTAATATAGTTATACAGATGTAATGCTCCCACTGTCTTTCTCTGGTGTGGACACACTCATTATAGTGTAAGCATAGCATTTTCCCATGTAGCTTAAATCCTCCTCAAACAACATAAACTAAATTGAAAAAAGGCATTCTTGCAGCAGAATAACAGTGTCAGCACCAAGAGTTACACCAGCATAACTACCTAGGTTTAAATTCATGCCTTAGACTACACTGAAAAAAAATGTCCTGTCTACAGAAGGCCTTAGTGGCAGAGCTGCAAACTATCCGTAGGAGGAGTCCCATCTCCAGATCTCCTCACCTCTAGCCCACTAAATGCCACTCCCTTCCCACAGCTGGGACTAGAAGGCAATGAGTTTTGAGAGGAAGGATGTTTTTGTGGTTAAAACACTGGACTAGGATTTAGGAGGTTAGGTCCCAGAGCTACTACGGACTCCCCAGGTGGCCTTGGGCACACATTTAATTTCTCTGTGCCTCAAGTCCCCAGCTGCAAAATGGGGATAATATTTCTGTCTTCTCTACTTCCACTGTAATCTCTGACTTGTTTGTACAGCGCCTCGCACAATGGGGCTCCAATCTCCGCTAGGGCCTTCATTAGAATAGGACAGCCTCACAGTCCTGTATTGAATGACAGGCAGTGTTGGAGTCTAGGGACGTAAGTGTTGAGACCAGTACAGTATCTAGCCTGAGCCCAGGCCTTGGCCCAGCCTGATGGGGTACGGGAGAGTGACCCCAGCCCAACCAGCTGCTGTTGCATGGGCTTGACTTGTCCCCATATCCTTGATATGCGGCTGCCAACATTTTTTCTACCTCTCTCCTCTAGCGGGGACATTGTGTTCCCAGCTCAGGAGAAGGGAGGGGGTGTGGGAAGGGACCCAAGGTAATGTTGTTCCCTGAGCAGTCTGCAGCCCTACCTGGGAGCAGCAGGCAGCGCTGCTTACCTCTTCCTCCACCCTTTCTGCAGGGAGCAAGGGGCAGGGTGCAGAGGGGAGGGGGGTGGTGCCCAGATGGAACACGCTCCAGAGCCAGGGAGGTCACCAGCTGGCTCCCGGGTGTCAGTACCTACCGGTTTGCTCTGTGACTGAAGCCAAGGAGTCAGAACTGGAAGGATGGGTGTGGCGTGTGTCCTTGACTTAAAGACGCTCAGCTACTTAGCAAAGCCCCACCCTGTTGTTTCAGCAGAGAGGGGCCCCTGAGGCTGCACACTTGTGACTTGTGCACCTGAAGCCTCCCTTTGCTGTAACGGGGCTGCTGCTGCCCCTAACCCACGGTGAAAGCCCCAGCCCAGACCCCAAAACTGCTTTTCTCTAGAGCGGTCCTCAGCCGACATGAGCCAGTCCTGGGGCTTTACTAGAATCTGTTTGCCCCCCTTCCTCTCCCGGCCCCCCTCTTGCCCATTCCCACCCCTTACCCCTGCCCATCTCCCTTTGCTCTAGGAACTGAGATATTGAGATGTTAATGACGCTTTTCTTTTTCCCCAGAGCTGCAGGGGCGGGGAGCGGCTGGGAGGGCAGGAGCAGGACAGGTTGCTAGATTGAGCTGGAAAGAAACCAGTCTAATCCTACCCACCAAGACAGAGCAGCTGCCAGGAGGCAGAGCCAGCAGCCTGAGACCAGGGCACTGCTGAGCAGAGATCTCGCCTAGAAGAGCGAAACTCCCACAGGGGACAACACCCAAGAGAGACCCTCCTTTTCAAGCAGAGCAGGGTCCACACAGCTCAGTGGGAACAGCGCCATAGGCCAGCGTGCAGCAAGTTAGTGCCTTTCTACTTAGCTGCCTCTAACCTTGCTTTTAAAAACAGCCTTCTAAAGAAGCGTGTGGGGTTTCTCTAGGGTGGATCCTGGGGTAAAGGAGGGAGAGAGGGAAGCATGGGGGAGGACAGGTGTGGAAGGGAGGATCAGGTGCATGTGTCGTGGGGCTGGAGTGTGGGGGAGGGCTGAGGTGTGGGGGAGGGTAGGTCTGTGTGTGTGGAAGGGCTGAAGTGCGGGGGAGGATAGGGCTGTGGGGGGGGGGGAGGATAGCGGGTGTGTGTGGAGGGGCCGGGGTGTGGGGGAGGGTAGGGGTATGTGGGTGGAAGGGCTGGGGTGTGGGGAAGGATAGGGGTATGTGGATGGAGGGGTCGGGGGGTGTGGGGGAGGATAGGGGTATGTGGGTGGAGAGGCCTGGGTGTGGGAAAGGATAGGGGTATGTGTGTGGAGGGGTCGGGGGGTGTGGGGGAGGATAGGGGTATGTGGGTGGAGGGGTCGGGGGTGTGTGGGAGGATAGGGGTATGTGGGTGGAGGGGCCGGGGTGTGGGGGAGGATAGGGGTATGTGGGTGGAGGGGCCGGGGTGTGGGGGAGGATAGGGGTATGTGGGTGGAGGGGCCGGGGTGTGGGGGAGGATAGGGGTATGTGGGTGGAAGGGCAGGGGTGTGGGGAAGGATAGGGGTATGTGGATGGAGGGGTCGGGGGGTGTGGGGGAGGATAGGGGTATGTGGGTGGAGAGGCCTGGGTGTGGGGAAGGATAGGGGTATGTGTGTGGAGGGGTCGGGGGGTGTGGGGGAGGATAGGGGTATGTGGGTGGAGGGGCTGGGGTGTGGGGGAGGATAGGGGTATGTGGGTGGAGGGGTCGGGGGGTGTGTGGGAGGATAGGGGTAGTGGGTGGAGGGGCCGGGGTGTGGGGGAGGATAGGGGTATGTGGGTGGAGGGGCCGGGGTGTGTGGGAGGATAGGGGTATGTGGGTGGAGGGGCCGGGGTGTGGGGGAGGATAGGGGTATGTGGGTGGAGGGGCCGGGGTGTGGGGGAGGATAGGGGTATGTGGGTGGAGGGGCCGGATGTGGGGGAGGATAGGGGTATGTGGGTGGAGGGGTCGGGGGGTGTGGGGGAGGATGGAGTGTGTGGAGGGGTCGGGGGGTGTGGGGGAGGATAGGGGTATGTGGGTGGAGGGGCCAGGGTGTGGGGGAGGATAGGGGTATGTGGGTGGAGGGGCCGGGGTGTGGGGGAGGATAGGGGTATGTGGGTGGAGGGGCCGGGTGTGGGGGAGGATAGGGGTATGTGGGTGGAGGGGCCGGGGTGTGGGGGAGGGTAGGGGTACGTGTGTGGAGGGGCCGGGGTGTGGGGGTGGATAGGGGTACGTGTGTGGAGAGTATCTATATTGCCTGATTCCAAACGTATTGTGTGGTAGGTTGTAGCAGCGAAGGCAGAGAAGATGCCAGAGGGGGAGAGGCTGAGGAGGTGTAAGCAGGAAGCAGAGAAGCAGCAAAAGGTGGAGGAAATGGCAGAGAAATCGGAGGAGAAGGGCGAGGGCCTCATTGAGTTCCACAGTTCATACCAAGAACTCTTCCAGTTCTTCTGTAACAACACAACGATCCATGGAGCCATCCGGCTAGTCTGCTCCAAGAGGAACAAAATGAAGACAGCCTTCTGGTCTGTGCTCTTCTTCCTCAACTTTGGCCTAATGTACTGGCAATTTGGGCTCCTCTACCGGCAGTACTTCAGTTTCCCTGTCAACCTGAACCTTAACCTCAACTCAGACAGGCTGACCTTCCCTGCTATCACCCTGTGCACCCTCAACCCCTACAGGTAGGAGACGAACTCCCAGGTACATTATGCATTGTACTCCTACTGGGTCCGGTGAAATATCCGGCGCCCCTACAGGCGATATTGAGACACTAAGTGCCTGTCTATAGGAGGAAATTTCCCAACATAGCTATAACTATTATATCAAAATAAAGTCACTTTTATTCCAGAACAAGTGTCCGCATGGGGACTCATACCCAGATAGCTATCGCGAAATACCTCTATAGTGTAAGTACAGCTGTGATGGGAAATTTGCCGATGTAGACAATACCTAATTCTGGAATTCCCTCTCCCCACCTCACAGGTACAGTGCTGTCCAGGAGGAGCTGGATGAACTGGATCGTATCACCCATCAGACACTGATGGACCTGTATGACTACAACATGTCTCTGGTACAAAGCAGCTGGGCCGCCCAGTCTACCCGGAAACGTAGCTCCAGGAGCCTGTCCCACCATGTCCAGCGCCACCCACTGAGGAGACACAAGCGTGATGAACCTGCCAGCCTGAAGGGGAACAATCCCCCAGTGGACAAAAATGATTGGAAAATAGGCTTCATCCTGGTGAGAATAGATCCCTCCCTCTTCTGTACCCTATAGACTCCGCCTAGCTCCTAGTCTCTCATTAGACCCTCTAGTACCAGTGTTGGCTCCAACTCTCCACTGTCAGTTGTTGGTGCTGCTATAATGAAAGATGTAAAGAACTGAACAAAGCCTCTGAAGGCCCAGCCTGTCCCTAAGTGATCTAGGGAAAGGATTGTCCCCACTTCTCCATCCATTCCTTAGGGTGTACACGACTGTCAATCAATTAAGTAGAGTTCCAGAAAGAGTTCTAGTCTAGGGCATGTCTACACTATAGGTGCTACAGCGGCACAACGGCAGCGGTGTCGCTGTAGCACCATAGTGTAGATGCTTCCTACACTGATGGAAGGGGCTTTTCTGTCCGTGTAGGTAGTTCACCTCCCCGAGTGATAGTAGCTCCATTGATGGAAAAATTCTTCCCTCAATCCAGCCGTGTGTACCCCCCGGGCTAGGTCGATTTAACTACAGCACGCAGGCTTTGAATTTTTTGCACCTCTGAGTGATGTAGTTAGGTTGACCTAAATTTTAAGTTTAGATCAGGGCCTAAATACACCCACAAAGAGGGAGTCCTTGTTCCAGAACTGAGAGCTCCTGTACATACTTCACAGTCTCATTTGCTGCATAGTTCATTGCCGTAACTTCACTGTGATTTGCTGCTTCCTTGCTCTCTTGATCATTCCTGCTGCCCAGGTGTTTCCCTCCCATTGAGGGTGTTTCCCTTTATGTCTGTTAGCTGCACTTCTCAAGTATCCATGTTCAGGGGTGTCAGGTATATCCCCTCATCCCTCCTCACGGACTTGGGTTCCTTGAGATGGCTGATGTTTCTCTTGCAGTGCAACGAGACCAATGAGGATTGTTTCCACCAGACGTATTCATCAGGTGTCGATGCTGTGCGTGAGTGGTACAGCTTCCACTACATCAACATCTTGGCACGGATGCCCAACACAAAGGCCCTGGATGAGTCCAATTTTGAGAGCTTCATCTATGCTTGTCGCTTCAATGAGGATACATGTGACCAGGCGTGAGTGCTGAGGGGACCCAACCTCCCGTCTTAACCACCTCTGCATTCTTTGCTGGGTACAAGGAGAATCCAAGACACTACCGCAGGAGAACGCTGTTCCGCCCACGCCCAGGGCCCAAGGCTGGGGCATTCTTCCTTGTTCAATTCCTGGGGCTCCTGGATCCCATCATCTCAAGTGATGTGCTCCGGGCCCTTGTCATCTTTTCTCTTTGTGTCACATAACTGAAATAGTTATACACATACATACACTAGTGTGGGTGCAGTTATACTGGCATAAAGGGATCTTTATACTGGTGTAACCGGGACCACACTAGAGGGTTGTGTCACTTTAATTATACCGTCCATAGACACAGACCCCTGCAGAGAGGGAAGGCAGAGGCAGTTGCTATAGAAAGAATAGTAAGAAATAACCTGGTTACTTGTGTTATAGTTTACGTCCAAATGGTCCCAAAGAGGTGATCAAATTAATATCTGATCAGAGAGGGCGGGAGGAGGAGAATGTAAAGCCAGGTCTATATTAAGGAGATTTTATAAAAATATCCCACCACTGCTAAAAGCCATTCTCCTCCGGAGTTAGCAACATCAGAAACTAACAGCTCTCCAGCTCCAGAAGTCATTTGCAGCACTTCGTCAAATAACCGTGCTCTGACCCACTTCTAAGAGCTTGTTTACACTACAGACATTGCTCGTCTGTATTGCTCTCGGTTCCTCTCCATGGGGGAGTGCCTTTTAGAATACCCTCTCCTTGATCATCTCTTAGGGATTTTGCCCCACATGCCTGGATGCCCTGATCTGAATATTTCCATTTCTCTCCCAGGAATTATACCCATTTCCATCACCCTATTTATGGAAACTGCTACACATTCAATGACGGCAACAGCAGCCTGTGGACATCATCACTGCCTGGGATCAATAATGGTAAGGCTCCCATGGCAGGTGAGGAGAACACACTCAGGTCTAGCTCTATATAACAGGTGGGTTTTGGGGGTGGGAGAGAAGTGTGGGCGCCAAGCCCCTGCTGTGCTCATTCCCCCTTGTGACAGATGATTGCATCCTCCACCCTGGCCCATGTGAGTTTGTATGGCTGAATGTTCAAGCTGCCCCTTGCCTGACCACTCTGAGCTCTGCCTTCCATCAGTGCCAGACCCTTTGCTGTTTGTCCACAGGGCCCCCACATGGGGGGGGGGGAAGGGTACACTTTACTGGGGCCTGGAGGCCCTGGGGGGCCCAGCCCGGGCTGCAACACCCATTACCATGAGGAAAAAATTTTTCATGGCTTATGAGATTGTATGTATGGGATGAGAGACTGTGGTATGTGTGTGGGACAGGGCCCGTGTTACATGTTGTACTGGGCCCCCAAAAATTATGCTTGGGCCCTGTTTGTCCATCCTGTGTCTACTCTGACTCCCACACTGAGCTCTGCATCTCCCCGGGCCTGGTCCTGAACACTGCCTTCTTCACAGCCTGTTCTCAAATCCCTCGCTGTCTCTGTCCACCTGACCCTGACCTGACTCTGCCTTCCCAAGACACAGCCCTGACCGCCTCTGCGCTCTGTAACTGCCCAGGGCCAGCCCGCAACTCCCCACCCCCCTCAAAAGCTCTGCCTCTGCAGTGCCGACCCCTTCTCCACCCCAAATTCTGCTTTCTCCAGGCCTGACTTGGCAATCCCAGTTCTCTGCCTCATCCAGAGACTCCGGCCCTGATCCCCCAGCTCTCTGCCTCCTCCCTAGGCCTGGCCCCCTTACTCTCTGCTCAACTCAGGCCCAGCTCTGATCCCCTTTTCTCTTCCCCCGCCCCCCTGCTTTCTGCCTTCTCCTCCCACACTCGCCCAGTTGCGATCCCCCTGCTCTCCCCCACCCCAATGACTGGTCCTGATCCCCCCTCGCTCTCTGAAACCCCTACAGGCCTCTCTTTGCTAGTGCGCACAGAGCAGAACGACTACATCCCTCTGCTGTCCACGGTGACGGGAGCCCGGGTGATGGTCCATGAACAGAATGAACCCGCCTTCATGGATGATGGGGGCTTCAATGTGCGTCCGGGTATAGAGACCTCCATCAGCATGATAAAGGTGAGCGGGGGGGGGGGGGGGGGGAGTAGTGCGAGGGGAGAGATGACATGGGCTTCAACGCACCTGCGTGAAGGCATCTGACGGGTCCGCAGGGAGCAGAAGGGCTGCAGTGGAACCAGGGTGTGGGGAGCAGAAAAGTTACCCCTGGACGGGGGGAGGCGGACAACACTGGGCCGGGCTGAGGGGAAGGACGCTACCTTGGGATCCGTTATTAATCGGGGAAGGGCTGGGATAGGGGGAAAGCAGGAAGGAGTTGGTGGCATGAGAGGGAAGGGAGGAGTGGGTGGTATCTGTTACTGATTGGGGGGGATGGAACTAAAGGGCAGCAGGCAGAAAAGGGGGGCACCAGGGGCACGGGTATGTGTCACTGTATCAAGACCCTGCCATTGTAGGGCCTCAGGCGCCGGTGCACCTCGGTCCCTGCTGTCTTTGCCCGCAGCACAGAAGAGTTCAGTCTCCCGAGGGCTGTAATCCCGTAGCACAGTTTCTGTGGTTGGGCGTGGTGGGTGGGTGCTGGGCAGTGTTCAGTGGCCTGTGGTATGCCGGCAGTCCCACCCGATGGTCCTTCCTGCCTTCAGTTCTCCGACTCTCTGACTGACGAGCTGCTCTTTGTTGCCAGGAGACGACAGAGCGTCTGGGGGGCAGCTACAGCGACTGCACGGAGGATGGCAGTGACGTGCCGGTGCAGAACCTGTACTCATCCCATTACACTCAGCAGGTAATCCATCACCAGGGGTCCTGTCCCCAGGAGACACGCTCAGTCGCTCCCTGCCATGGGGGGATCTCCTCTGTGTTTTCTGGGCCCAGGTCATGCTGGGATGTGAGGATTCCCCTGCTGAGCTCTCCCCTCCTCTCCTGCCCCCCAGGTCTGCATTCGTTCCTGTTTTCAGACCCGTATGGTGGAGCGCTGTGGCTGTGCACATTACTTCTACCCCTTGCCCTCCGGAGCAGAGTATTGTGACTACACTAAGCATATAGCATGGGGTAAGTGCTGATGGGGCAGAAGGAGTTATATAGTGATCCCCCAAGCCCTCCTGAACCTACTCAGCACAGACTCTCCCATCATCCCCTGCTTCAGTTCTCCAACCCTCCTGTTTAAGCCCCTCTGAGGGAGTTAAAGGGGGTTACCCCATTCTGGGCACGCACCACCCATGTACCTGCCCCCGAGATTCTCTCCCCTATATAGATATGTTGAGCTCATTTTGGATTTCTCTCTCCCCTTCTCAGGTCACTGTTACTACAAACTCCAGGTCGAATTCAAATCCAATGTTCTGGGCTGTTTCAGCAAATGTCGGAAACCTTGCAAGTAGGTCTCAGTGGGATAAAAACGAGGGGTTTATGAACAGCATTATATGGCGTGGTTGGCTGACATAGCAGGAGAGGGAACTTGGTGACCCAGAAGGTCACGTCCAGTCCCATGTTCCTATGCGTGTCTCATTCCGAGGGCTGATTGAATGGCAGACAATGTGTCTTGCCAAAGAAAGTATTCTATTATCTGGGGCAAACAGTGTGTGAGCAACTAAACATCCACAGAGATATTGCCATCTGGTCTCTCCCGGCAGGGAGCAAAGTTGGTAGTGGGGCAAGTATTGGTGGCTGTGGGGAAAGCTCCTGGATACGGCAGTCTGGCTGCTTTCAGGGGGAAGCCCTGTAAGGAATAGGGCACCAATACTAGATACGGGGAAAGTTCCCAGTTGTTGAGGTTGCTGTGCTGAGACTGGACCTTCCTGTTAAGAATATCTCTCTTCCTCTAGGGTGACAGAGTATCAGCTGTCAGCTGGATATTCCCACTGGCCTTCCACTGTCTCCGAGGTAAGGATATGGTTTCCTGAGGTAATCGCCCCAGACCCAGGATGCAGACCTGTCCCACCATTTATTAACCCTCTACAAGGGGTGGCTGAGTGGTGTATATCTATGATTCTTTTGGTGCTTTCCTTTCAGGATTGGGTGTTTCACATGCTGTCCCGACAGAATAAGTACAATATCACATCCAAGAGGTGAGAGCTCCAGGATGGGGGCTCAGGGCCAGAGATGGGACCCTATGATGGTGGGATGAGGGGGCCTGGGCCCAGATGAACCAATGATGTGTAGAAATGGGGAGTGGGGATGGTCAGGAGCCCTGGAGCCAGGCACAGAGACCAAACCGGTGATAAGGAAAGAAGCAGGGGTCCAGGAGTGCGGGGCCAGACAGAAAGAATGATGGAGACGGTGGGGAGAGGGGGAGAGGGAAGCGGGACTGTCTTACCTGGTCATGGAGAATCAGGTGTTCAGGGGCCATGGGCTAGATCCAGAGACAGACCTAGTGAGGAGGAAGACAAAAGGCTTCAGGAGCGTGGGACCAGGCCCACAATTTGGCTTAGTAGTGGGGTAGGGCCTTGTCAGGCCTGGGGCCAGACCAAAGGACTTGATCTAGTGATGAGTTGAGATTTAGGGAGGGGTTCAGAGGGCCAGGTCTAGAGATTGGCAAAATGACGGGGAGGATCCCTGGGCAGGGACTGATGTAACGTCGGGAGCAAGAGGTGGCAAAGGGATTGTGGACTTGGGGAATCAAACTGAAAACGTGGAGGTAGTCGAGAAGTTTTGGAGAAGGTCAGCTGTGAGTTTGGTGGAGTAGTAAGTTTGGGGCTGTTGCACTGAATGCTGGGGGAGTGATAAAGCCTGGGTGGGTGAGGGTGTTAGATGGGAGTTTGTGTGTACTGTAGATTTGATGGATCCTAGATCTAGGATATCTATCACACAGGAATCTCAGGGGAATGCCGTAGGTATGGACAGCTGCACTGCATTTTGGGAAGACGGCAGGCTGGATTTAAGTGGGCTGCAGGATGGGGGAACGGCAAGTTTGGAGGATTAAAGGTTGGGTGGGGTTGCAGGACGAGCTGTGTGCTGGAATATAGGGGGTGCGGGACTAGAGTCACTCATCTCTTTCTCTTACTAACAGGAATGGCGTTGCCAAAGTGAATCTGTTTTTTGAGGAATGGAAGTATAAAACCAATGGGGAGTCTCCTGCCTTCGAGGTAGGGATCCCATCCTCCAGCTGCCCCTCCCCCTCATCCTGCCCCTCTGCCTTCCAACAGCATCGCGGACTTCAACATGTCAGTGCTGCCCCAGGCCGAGGAGATGGGAATGAAGCCCCAGCTGTGGGTGGGACTATGAGCAGCCACAATTCTCACCACCCCCATCTCTTCCTTGCAGGTGGTGACACTGCTCTCCCAGCTGGGGAATCAGTGGAGTCTCTGGTTTGGTTCCTCCGTGCTCTCCGTGGTGGAGCTTGGTGAGCTGGTTTTGGATTTCATTGCCATCACCTTCATCCTGTCCTTCCAGTGGCTCCATTCCCGTCAGCTCAACGTCCCCACTGCGCCACCCCCGGGTGCTCATGACAACACTGCCTTCCAGCCCGAGTCCTCCGGCCCCGGCGCTCCACACCGCTTCACAGTTGAGGCTGTGGTAACCACGCTGCCCTCCTACAACAGCCTGGAACCGCGTGGGCAGGACAGGGATGCCGAGACTGGACTGGAGTGAGGCCTGTGGTGGGGCTTTCCACTGATGTCTAGGAATGTCAGGTCCCACACCACAGATTATAACCTGGGGTCTGAAGACAGGTAGCGGGTTGGAGCAGAGACTGATCTTCTGATCTCCTCTTCCAACTCAGCTGCATTTCCATCATTCTGGTGCAGAGCTTCCGTCCCCCCTCGATCATGGCTCTCAGCTGGGAGGCAGAAGATGGCAGCGTTGTTGGTGGAGGGTTAGTTTATAGTCCCTACTGTCGGTGAACTCTGCAGTCATCTCCCACAATACAGATGACAATGCTCTGGGCCACATGTGCTGTGGAGTCACCAGTGATGGGAAGAGACAGCATGTGTGGCTGCTATTCATCGAGCTCCCTTTCATTCACTTCTCTGCACCAAGGAACGTGGCCGCTCTGGTCTGTAACTATTTGAAAATAAAAACTAAGTAAAGAGGCTTTGGTGTGTGACCAGGAAAAATGAGGCTCTTCTGTGTGTGCTTGACAGCAGGCAGGGGGAGGGGTGTAGAGAACCCAAGAGGGCACTAGCATGCACAAATGCTGCACCCCTGTGCAGGACAAATTTTCAGGCAGGACACTAGATGCTGCTTCCCAACTCTGGGTTGCTGTCCCTGATGCCATGCCCAGGCTGGAAATGTCCCCCTCCGCACACAAATCGAGGGAGGAGGCGAGGAGAACCAATTTGGAAGGAATCTTCCTGTGCAGTCCATGGAGGAGACCCCCCCATGGGCTACAGACCAGGCAGGAGAGTCAAGACGTCCAGCTGCAGGACGGGTGCTGAGCTAAGAGGCACAGTGCTTGGCGGGGTTCCTGATGGATCCTCATCCTGGCATGAGATCTGGAATATTCTCAACCTCTGACAGGCTACATGCAACGCGTAGGCCAGTACAAAGATCCTTTTTGCAACATAACTTACCTCTCACCCTAACTCTCCATTCAGCCTCTCATCTCTGTTCTGAACACTCTGGGCCAAATTCATCTTGCCACCGTAGGTGCTGGAACTAGGGGTGCTACCGCACCTCCTGGCTTGCAGTGGTTTCCGTCATATACAGGGTTTACAGTTTGGTTCAATGGCTCTCAGCACCTCCACTATACACCGCTGCTCGACACTGGCTTGTTCCAGCACCGCTGCTCGACACTGGCTTGTGCCTCCCCTATTCAGGAGCGGCGGGGGCCAAAGTAGCGTCAGTGACGCAAAGATTGCTGGGCTGCCCTAAACTGTGACGCTGCTTCACTGGCATCTGAGCCACTGCAGTGCAGACTCAGAACTGCGCCGTCCACCCCAGCTCTGATCCACCCACCCCTTATCTGCTCAACCGTAGAATCCCCCCAGCATGGGGGCTGTTGTAGAGGTGGGACCGAGCGGGCTCTGTGTCTGGCATAGAGTAGGGCTTGGCTGGAAAACAAGAAACCTGCTTTGTGAAAAAGTTCATGGTTTTGAAATCTTTTGTTCGGATGTGGCATGAAAACCAGTGAGACTTGGGCACTAAAAACCCAAACATACACAAGAGAAAGCAAACCACCCCTGGATAGTCCGGCAATTAAAGCACTTCCCTGGGATGTGAGACCTGGCATCAGGTCCCTGCTCTGCCTGATTCAGAGCACAACCCTAATCACCAGGCTCCTGTGTCTCTTGCTCACACTCTGCTCTTGGAGCTGTTCTACCTTGTATAAATAATAAAATATTCAGAAAGAGACTGGCTCTAGCCTGGGCTACTGGCTATTCTGGGATGGCTTGTTCTCTTCCGTCCTGGCCCTGAGAAACCTTCCTGATGAAAGTTCAGGCAAAACTGATCTGCTCACACAAAGAGTTTTGGTTTCAGTGAACTGGCCTTTTCTGACAAAAAAATCATTTTGACGAAAGATTGCCAACCAGCTTAGATCTAGCATAAAAAAATCCGCTCAATCTGCGTTAGGGATAAAGAGGATGACGGACTGAAGCAAAAGCAAATGGATGCTGAAACTCCAGGCAGACGGGTTATGGCCCACAGTAGTGCCTTAATGTGTGCTGTAGTTTCACTGAAGTGGGATACCCAATGATTAATAAAAAGAGACAGAGCCGCAGAGCTACAGAGGGGTGGTCGTGCAGCTGAAAGTTCCACTGGGGGGCAGGGAGCCTTTATGCTAGAGCCGATTGGGAATTTTTCAATGAAATGATTTGTTTGGTCAGAAAATGGCAGTTCATCAAAGCAGAAACTTTTCAGTTTCTAGCCCCTTTTCCACCACTGGTCGCTACTCCCCCCCAGAGCCAAGAATGGAACTGAAGAATTCTTACTCCCAGAGGCATGCCTGGATGTTGGATTGTGACTGAAGGAAACAAATGGTCAGTGAGATTAAAGTGGTTTCTTTGGCTGTTCTGTGAATTACTTAAGCAAGACACTCCTGTCTCACTCTTCTTTTCTCTGATTCCTACTCTAGGATGATCCCTCTTGTGTTCACAAGCCTCTATTGCATGCACTCATTTTTCCATTCAAATAGCACAGCAACATAAAAAAAAACCCAAAACAACAAGAGTTCTGTAGCACTTTAAAGACTAACAAATTTCTGCAGGCATAAGCTTTCGTGGGCTGCAACCCACTTCGTCAGATGTAAGGAACAGAAATCAGATCGGAGGTATATATACACATCCAAGGGTAAGAAACAACAATGGGGAGGGTAGGTGTAAACAAAGTCCATTCAGTTAGAGTAGTTGAGGCTTATTCACAACCATTGATTAGAAGGTGAGAATGTGTGACCAGTGACAATTACTTCTTGTAATGAGAGAACCATTCCAAGTCCCTATTCAGACCCAGTCTGATTGTGTCAAGTTTGCATACAAGTTCCAGCTCTGCTTTTGAAGTTTTTTTGTTGAAGTATGGCAACTTTCAAGTCAGCTACAGAGTATCCTGGGAGATAGAAGTGCTCTCTGACTAGTTTATGGATGTTACCATTTTTATGTCTGATTTGTGTCCATTTATCCTTTTGTGTAGTGACAGTCCGGTTTGGCCAATGTACATGGCAGAGGGGCATTGCTGGCACATGATGGCATATATTACATTAGCAGATGTGCAGGTGAATGAGCTCCTAATCCCTGACTATAGTGGGATGGTAGCACCAGTGTTCTTAAGGCTGAGAGTAGTTTATGTTTAACAGCCAGTTTTTCTAAGTGCTCTGAAATCCATAACCTGACTTGGATGTGGCTCAGGGGGATCTGGCATAGGCTTAATGGTACAAATTTTGAGGTCATTTGAACAAGGATTCATACAGTAAAGCCCTGTCCCCCCCAATAAAACTGTGACATCAACATTGTATGGGTCTCCTCACTTTTTCTGTGCACATGTGAGGTTAAAATCATGCCTCTGATGCCCTGGGCAAACGTCGCCCACACCATCAGAAATGGCTCTCCAACAATGACCTTGTAGAAGATCCCCTGTAGGGGGTGGTGCCGGTGACTCTCCCTCGGTGTCAATCTCCGAGGGAGGCCACACCTCCTGGCGCCTACGCTATATGGAGCATGTTGGTGTAGCAAGCTTGGGAGACACCGGCAGCAATCATAACTACTAGGAAGTGGTGGAACTGGCGAGTGAGACATGGAGCTTGTCGAAGTTCCCCTAGTTTGTTAATGAGGAACTGACAAAGCAGAGGAAATTCATCTGACACAGTGACTACATCACACACTGCCTCTTCGTCGCCTCAGCTCCATCATAATCTGGGCCACACAGTTTCATGGGTTTGAGTTTCTGAAGGTTTTTTTCCTAACTCTGAGAGGTTTAGTCGGTTAGCATGATGTTGGTATTTTGTTCTTTAGTCAGACTGCCTTGTTGGTTTCCTCTGTTTAGCGCTATCTAAATTTTACAATCTAGATTGCTAGGCTTCTTTTTCTCTCTCCTGTTTCCAGGTTTCTTTATCACTTTTTTCACCTTGTACTAACTTTACTTCATACGTTCTGATTTTTTTACTACTAGAGCACTGATATGGAGATCTGCTGTATGTCATGATAAGATGCAGGTAGGCTAGCATACAAATCTCTGCTTTATGTTCCCTCACTTTCCCCATTCATTTATGGCAGCCCATACCAAAGCCTTCCCCCTCCTTCTGTTTCTTTTTGCACTGCATTCCTTTTTTTCTGGGCAGGAACTTTTTTTGCAGCCATGTTAATGTTATTTGGCTACTGGTCTAGTGCCTGGTTGTGTCTACACTACAAGCTCTATAGCAGCATTGATGTAGCTATGACATTATAGTGCTACAGTGTAGACACTATAGTGATGGAAAGAAGTTTTGTTTTTTTTAATAGTAAATCCATGCCTTCAAGAGGTGGTAGCTGGGTCGACAGAAGAATTCTTCTGTTGACCTCACTGCTTCTACAGTAAGGGGTTAAGTTGCCCTAAATACATCACACAAGGAGTAAATTTTTTTCACAGCCCTGAGCAATGTAGCTAGCTCGACCTACATTTTAGGTGTAGACCGGACCTAAGTCTCCGAGTATCTATGTACATGAGCCTGTAAATATTTGATATTGGACCAGACCACAAGTTTCAATTCAGTGGCAAAAACTACATTAATGCAGAGTTAAGGGTGCTTGGCGGTATGTTGACCCCCTTGTAGAACATTGACTTGAGCAAGACTCAAACTTGTGAAAACCAGGAAACGCAAAGGCAAGGTTGCCCATGCAACCTTCACTCTGCTTTCTTTCAGAGATGCCCAATATGCCCCATTAACAAATAGACCTTTACCTTGGATCTGCCAGCCACACTGTTCCTCTAACGTACAAGATCTTCATGCCCTTTTAAAACCCTATTAACTCTCACCAACAGGATTCCCGCTAACACTATTAAATTACAAAAAAGGAAAAGCAAAAACAAAAGGTTGCCCATACCACCTTCCCTCAACCCTCTGAGCAATGCCTCAAAATGCACACGGTTATACTGGCCCCTGGTGCTAAAAGATGCAGAAGGTTCCTGATCCTGGTGTACACTCAACACACTTAAGCCAACTGCCCAGAAAGAACACAACAGGTATACCGTTTAAGAACAACTTCACAACTTCCCTACACTTATATACAAGATACCACTTCAACCTACATATCCTCAAAGCATTAGAATCTTCTCATATTCCATCTCACTGCTGACAATATCCTTTGTAATAAAAGTCCTGTGCTCTGCTATGGACATAATCTACACAGTTCTGCATAGAAATGGTGCATACTACATTCAGAAGATACACATGAACCTCTTCCCTTTCCTCACACCCCGGCGAGTGGAAAACATAGATGTCCTCGTATCACAATCACAGTATCACACACCTCAAAGTAACCCACAGATCTCACAAACCCCTCTACCAAGAAGAATTAACTACTGCCTTCACCATTCAGTACAGCTACAACTGTAACAAAGCACACTCACTCCACCTGAAGTACATGCAGATAATAAACCCTTAGACTGCTCTCATGTCTCATCTTGGTGTGGCAATACCCTCTGTAATAAACCCCTGTACCCTGCTAATTATGTAACATACACAATTCTGCACTGAAATGATGTACACTGGATCCCGAAGGTTCACGTGCAGGTCTTCCGTTTCTTTGCTGACACACATCAGAGTGTGCAACACACCGATCCCGTATTATAATCACAGCTCTGTCACACACTTCAAAATACTCCACACAAGACCTCCTCTCACAAGCACATCTTTACCCAGCAGGCTGAACTACTGCCTCCAGCACTTACTGTAGATACTGATTGCATCTGAAGTGGATCCTAATAATTCCCAGCTCCCGGGGAACAGAAGGAAAGTGGTGAGGGCAACCTTTTTTTTTTTTTTTTTTTGTTCTTTCCCCCTTTTTGCCCTTTAAGTGTTAGATGGAATCCTGTGGGTGAGAAGGAATGGGTTGTAAAACCCGGTGAAGAGGTTGTACATTTCAGTAGCTGTGGGTTTAGCAGAGTACAGATATGCACGTGAAGGGGACATACTGCGGCACTGCTGAAAGAGGGCAGAGTTAAGATTGTATGGCATTTCCTGGGTTTCAGAAGTCTGAGTTTTGCTGAACTCAGTGTTCTGAAAGGGGACGACATACCAACAAGCAACCTTAACTCGGCATTAATGCAGTTTTTTGCCATTGAATTTCCTAGTGTTTTTAGCAGGAAAACATATGTTAGTAGTCATTTAGGCCGTTGTAACATAGTGTGTTCTGAAATCTGCATACTTAGCCAGCCAGCCCACTCCTCCCCTTCAATCCGCTGGCCCCAACAATCTTGCTTCAGTACAACTTTCCACTCATATCCCCCACCCATTTACTGAGTTCCCCCCTCCAACCTGTCCCCTGTCCCCACTACTATACCCAGGTCCTCCCTGGGAAGCAGGAAGTGCATCTCCCCAAAGACCTCACTCCCTGGTATAACAGGGTTTCTGTTGCTTCCCCAAAAATAATCCAATTCACATGCAGTGCCCCGAGCGAAAGACAACTAGGTTACAGTACAATGGTTTTCCTGGTCGTGTTTCAGAATCATTGGAGTGGGGCAGTGTGTGGCACGGCCCATGAGAGAAATCAGAGACAAGATTTCTGTACCAAAATACTACCTTTTATGTTGGAAAGATCCTCTGGCCCACCAGCCAATAAATGCACCCCATCTCCAAGACACAGTAAGACGTCAGAGTTTGTGACAGAGCGTTGAAGGCTAGCACTTTGGTCACTAGGTTCCCCTAGAGATGGCCTCATTGGACAGAGGTGTACCTAACTGGGTTTAGGCCAGATTGGGGTTAACGAATCCCTGGGCCAGCAGCGATACAGGAAGGAGTGCTCGGGGGCAGGGGGAGAAACAGAAGGTTAGGAGAGCCTGACAAAGGGGGTCCTCTCAATACAGACAACTTACCCGCCTCCCGCTTTTTGGAGAAGGGGTTAGAAAGTTGAGCTACAGTGTGTAAAGGCATGGAGACACTGATATGTATTGGTGGAGGGGTAAAGACACTGAGTAAACTACACAGTGGAGCAGTGGGGGTGTAGCACGCTGCCCCATCACAGCCATACAGTGCACATTTTCAGGTCAGCCACGAGCCCTCCAACTTCCCAATGAATGCTCTTCCGACACTCATTAATAGTGTCCATATTATCGCTGTAGCAATTACTCAGATGCTCGCCAAAACTGAGAAAACTATCACAGCTCATAGAAACAAATCTCTGATGTGGTCCAAATCTGCTCTCATACATCGTCTGAGGTGCAGATCAGAAATAAGGCTCAGATTACTTCTGTCCAAGTCAATGCGATGCCTAGTAGATAAGAACCTCTGAAGTCACCGATTAGACGGTTGGCAAAACATGGGGCCCATGCAGGTCACTGCTCTCCAGCCAAATCAGGCTGCAGTCCCACGTCATGGTTTACTCCTCGCTCTCCTGCAAACTTTTGCCACCTCATGATCCAGGAATCATCTAGAATTCACATTAGCAACCCTGGCACACACATTTCTTTTCCCTCAGTGGTCAAGATACCTGCGCTGTCAGTTCCAAACCTCCACACTAATGTGGTCTTTGGAAAAACCACATGAATTAATCCCAAACAAAGGAAGTAGCCACTTGCCTCCCACCTTCCCCCAGGGGTCAGGAAAATACAGATTTTCTTAAACTACCAATCCAAGGTTTACCTACCACTCATCCGCATTTCCCGCCCCCTCTGCAGCCCCAACCTTTCTCCTTGGCCCTCCCTACTCACACTCTTGCATCACAGAGACCTGTTTCTGTCTCTTCCCCGCCCAACAGAACAAACATTTTGGTTAGACTGGATACAGACTAGTTTGTGGTGTTCACAATAAACCTCCCACTAAAAGCATGTTTGTACGTATGTTGTATAGAGACTCCTTGTAGCAAACAAGTGATTAAATTTTTATTGCACATAGGTGTAAAAGTTCAGACTAGAAACATCTGTGGGGGGGCCGTTCACCAGGGGCACTGGCACTGGCACAGTCCCTCTAATTACCCAGGCAAGCATAACGTGGCCCAACAGAAACCCTCTCGCATTCTTTTTCTTTATTGGCACGTGCAAACTGTGACCCTCCTCCCAGACTGCACATCTAGGCAAGCAAAAATGTGAGTGTGTTTTTAAATATCATTCACCATTTGGATCCCCCCTAGACTCAGTGGGTGGCACGACCTTGCACAAAAGATGACCAACTGAGACCATTTTAGACCTGCATCACAGCAGTAGTTTGATCTCTAATGCTGCACACACACAAAAACCCTACCTAAAAACTTTTGAAAAGCAGCTATTTTTTTCAGGGCTTCTATCTCCAGGTCCTGCTCCGCACTCCTATGAAAGGCTTCAAATTTCAAGAAAATCTGTGCAAGCATAGGGATCTTAGAGCACTTAGCCAGATCTACACAACATACCTATAACTACCTTGCTCAGCAGTGTGAAAAATCCACACCTCCGAGGGAGATAGCTGTACCAACTTAACCTCCCAGGTGGACAGTGCTATGCTGGCAGGAGAGCTTCTCCTGTGACCTAGCTATTGCGGCCTCGTCAACACCAGCACTTATGCCGGCAAAATGTATGCTGCTCAAGGGTGTGAAAAAACACCCCCGAATATTGCCAGCATAGGCGCTTGTGTGGACAGCACTATGTCAGTGGGAGATGCTCGCCCCCAACATAGCTACCACCACTTGTGTAGGTGGTTTTATGATGTCGGCGGGTGAGCTCTCTCCTGTCAACATAACGGGGCTACACAAGCGCTCTTACAGTGGTTACCTGACAGTCCCAATCATGGCGTTGTCCAGGCAGAAACAGCAGCACCCTCAAGCTCCACTCCCTGGGGTTGGGGGAAGAAGGGCCCCCCCCCCACCGGCTACAGATAATGGTGTGTATGTGACATGTTGCTCACAGCAGGAACAGCTGCGGCTCATCCAGCCTTCTCCACTCACCCTCAGAGCCACCGCCGCCCAGAGCCACCGCCGCCCAGAGCCACCACCGCCCAGAGCCACCCTCTTCTCCTCCCCCTCTGCCCACCAGCTGGCAGCACCCCCACACTCAGCTGTCTGCTGGGGCTGCTCCAGCTACCACTTCACTAACATATACAGGTGGGGGGTGGGACATTGCAGACCACCCATGACTGTCACAGCCCACACCACAGGACCCCCAACCTCTTCCCTGTCTTCGGGAGAACATGTAGCTCTCAGCCCCTGCTTTTCGCAAAGGAAACACTAAAGACGCCCTTCCCTACATATTGCACCCACACACACTATCCCCTCGGCTAAGTAAGGGTGTCTCCTCTAAGTGCCTCTTCTCTCCTTAAAGTCTTCCATTGTCCCTGTGTTTATGGGCGTCTCCTCTGGGCTCCTCATTCCTGCATTGCTACTGAACCCCACCCACCACCCCCAGGTGCAACACAATTCAAGCAGCACTGGATGCTACTGCTCCCAGACTTCGTAAAGTCTGTGTTGAGTGAGGCAGAGCATGCATCGCCCTCTGCACCCCCTAGCCCCCACATTATGAATAGCTGATAGCCCCCTCAGAAGTTACCACTCCTACCTAGTGCTCTTTGTTTTGGACCTAAGCCATGGGCTGATAGAAGAGGCAGGTGGCTCAGGCACTACACGATCACATTCTACTGGACAAGCACGCATGACTAACCCCAGTTCTTGATCCGAGACACATTTCATTCTAGGGTCTCAGAACCAGCTCTGCACTGTAAAACCACTGCCCGAGAGCCCAGAGGTTCTACAGCTCCACGCTGGAATGGCAGAAGCTGTACTGCTCCCTCCCCAAGAAGTTAAAGCTAGATGGCAGGAGAGTCTGCTCTCCTGCCCCAGGCACCCCAGTAGCACTTCCCCACCTCTACAGAGAAACCAAGCAGACAAAGTAAGGTAGTGGAACTGTGTTTATTCGAAGAGGGTTCAGAGTACATGAGCTAGTTGCTATACACACCCAAGGGGAAGGTTACAGCTGTGTTAGAGAGAAGACACAAACCACACGTGAGAGACAGCCACTGAGGTTATGTGGAGAGAGAAGGAAGTCCCTTGCTTTAGGCTCAGAAGAAGAGGGGCCGGGGGGGGAAATGTTTTTGGCCTACACATGAAGAGCACAACATACACAACCCCAACAGAAAGATAAGTGGGAGAAACAGCCCAGAGAAATAGGAGGGGTGGGAGAGGGCTTGTCCAGGAAAGTTTGAGATGCTCCTGCTGGTCTGGGAGCCTTGCATCGTCTTGCCTGCCCTCCCCCACAATTATGGCAGCAGCACAATCTGGTCCCGGCTCCTACTCAGCAGACGTACTTCTGTCCATCAATCTCCACAGGCGATGGGGAAGCGCTCAGGGAATGAGGGCTGCTTCACTCCTGCTCTTCGTCTTGCCCTCCCCAAGATGGGGCAGGATGGGAATTGCAGGGATATGGACTCAGCGCAAATGAAATGCTGGTTCATGGAGGTGAGCATGCAAAACCCAGACCCTTCCCAGCACACCCTATGGCAACAAAGAACTTTTGTTCCTTTACCGGCATTCCTTCTAGCTCACACCCATGACACGCCCACAGATGGCATTCCTCTTCCCAGCATCACTGACCCCCGCACTAAGTCAAGTGTGTTCTAATGCATAGCCAGCACTCCCGGAACTGAGGAAGCCTTCCTTTTGGTTTAGGAGAGTGAACAATGCTCCCTTTCTCCCTACACTCAACCCTCAGTGGTTCTGTTACGAGAACAAAATGCAAGAGATTCTGTAGGGACTTGTGCACAGAATTCACCACAACACTTCGAAAGACGCAGAGCAACTGTGTAGCTTGTCACAGAGGGGAAAGACAGAGGCACAAAAGAAGCGACTTACCCACAGAAGGTCATGCAGTTTTCCCTGCTCCAACTGATGAGACTCGATGCCCCACCTTCCCAGAGCTGGACTAGATGCCAGAAGCCCTAGCCAGAGCCCGGCTCGGACTCATGCGTATAAGTTAGAGTTTGTAGCACTAACATATAGAAAGGTTTATAAGCTTGTGAACAGGGCAGATGTGGAGATGGAAGAATTGCTGAACCCAGTTCTCATGACATTTCCCCAAAGCCCTTTCTCAGAGCAGAGCTCTCACTTTTAAAACCACAGTTAACCCTTCCCTACCATTTTTTGCTACTCTTTTCAGAGATGGAGGGCTTTGGAGAAAGAACAGAGCAGAAGATAGAGACTTGCCTAGAAACGTACACAAGATGCAGTTGCTCTACTGGTGATTTAAGCAACAGAGATCCTCCCCGCCTGGGACCCGCCCCCAACCCACGTCTCTCTCCATGCAACAGAGTATGAGCCACAAAGCTTGGGGAAGCAAGGGGGGAAAAAAGTCATCACAATTCCCACTCCCTCTACCAGTCCCAATGCCCCCACCCCCTGGATTTCCCCAGAGTGGTTAGCTACTGTCACGTACCTCACAGGGTGAGGTGCTGACAAGTCTGTACCAGTGACAGGAATACCAACCCAATACAGCCACCGCTGCGCTCCCTGGGTTGCAGGAGAAAGGATCACCAACCCTTCCTGTTGCATTCCTATGAAGCTGAGAGCTGCCACAAACATGAGCATGGGACAACCCGTCAGTCTGTGGGGAACTGAAGGCCAAGTGACCACCATAAACTAGTTTAGATTTCAGCAGTTCAAGGGAAACGCCACAAGAGCTGAGGTTACCCCGCCCGAAGTTCCGATCTCAGGTGGGGCACTACTCTCATGACCCATCACACTGGAGTCCTCCTTCCACTTGCTAGGCCAGGGCACAGCTCTGCATCCTTGGAGTCCACCCTTCCAGCACTGCTGGCATGAAGTTGACATCTAAGCCATCCCTAACTCAAACTCTGATTTTTGTTTGGTTTTGTTTAAAGGTGGGAGCAACATCTGCCCCTTCCCCCACAATTAAGCCAGCCCTCCCTGGGGCTGCAGCAGGTGTTGATGCTTCAAAATCTTACAAAGAAACAAAACCAACAGAAGAACTGAAGATGAAGCAGCCACGTGGAAGGGGGCGCATGGGCAAGGAAGGAGACAGGAAGAGAGGGGAAGGTGGGCTGCAGACTGAGGGGCCACATTCTCAAGTACAAAAGTAAACTGGAGACAACGCAACAGAAGGAAAAGAGAAAGGAGAGAACAAGAGGGCAAGTTACACCGAGGTTCCCACAGTCAGCAACTGAGGCCTCCAAACCCCCAACCAGGGAAGGGACTTCCCAACCCTCCCACTGCCATGCCTGTCACACCTGGGACAGAATAGAAGGAAGGCACCATTTCCCCCAAAGAGAGGGAGCTCCCAGACTGGGTCCTTTATATGCTATTTAGAACATCCCATTTTTCTCTGTGGAGCCTCCCAGATGCTCAATCCGTCACCAAGCATTTGGAAGATAACTTTTTCCTGGAAGTGGTGGGGGTTCCTGTATTCCTTTGTCCCTCAGCCAGCAGGCCGAAGCTACCATTTGAGCAGGCAAGTTACTCCCAGACCCTCTAGTCAGATGCCATATGGTACTTACGTACAATTGCCACCATCACAATGGCACCGATCACTCCCAGCACGATCATCATCTGGGGAGAAAGATTGTGAAGGGTTAATAGGGTCAGAAGGAGTTGTCATGGGGTGGAGTCTCCCAAGGCAGGTGGGGAATCTCATCCACAGGACAGAGACAGAACAGCTCCAAGTTTCAGTATTCCCTACCGCATCCCTTGGTGCAGAGTAGCATTTCCTCTGTCCAGCCCCCAGTATCACAAACCTGCTTTTACAGTCAGAAGACAAAGGTCCAAGCTGCATCAGGAGTCTCTAAAGCAAGGGGAGCAGCAAGTCCTAATTAGCAGCACAGCACGTTTTCCTCAAATCCTAGGTCATGGGTGCAACGCTGACCTAGTCGATTCCAATCTCTAATCCTCCCCCACTCCCTACCATCAGTCCCCTAGGCCCCTCATGCAGAGCAGTGAGGAAGAAGCAGGGATCCAGAGGAAGGCTGCACTCCACACCCCTCAGGGAGGGAATGAAGAGATCCAGGCCACTCTCCTTCCAGTGCACCTTGCCTTTCAAGGAAGCTTAGAGCTGTGGTTTATACAGGAAGCTGCCCCAAGTGTACAAAGTGCAACTGTCTTATAAACCTCAGTTTCACTCCGATACAGCCCAGGGAGACAGGAAATAGATCTGGCCTGATTGGAAGAGACATGAGAGGGTTGGCAGGGCTCACCTTACAGTTCTTCCACCAGTACTTCCTCTTCAGCTTTCCTGCACTAGTTTTAAACACTGAGGCATCAATCTCAAGTTCCTTTGCCTTGCTGTCCATCTCTCCCAGCCTGATGTCTCGATCCAGCACTTTGTCTACGTTCACACGCATTATGCCTACCACCTGTAAGAGAGGAAAAGCAGCATGTGTTACAGTGGCCCAGAGGGAGGCACAAAAGCAAGAAGAGGGTTCTAGTCCATCACACTAGTCCTACGCAGCATGAGAATACAAATTATCGATAAGAAAGAGGGACCAAGCTCATGAGACACTGACTTACCTCATCTATCTGGGCCTGGGAGTGCTGCGTCCGAAGGTTACTACCTGTGTGGGGGGGAGGTCCAGGGGGATCCCCACCAAGAGCACCTCCTTCTGGGGCTCTAGGAGCAGGTTGCTGAGCTGGATCAGACCTGAGGAGACACGGAGACATACCCAACAGAGGAAACAGAATAATATGGGTGCAGCCATGAACCTCAGATTTAAGAGAAAAGCAGAAAATCAGGAGTCAAGTCCCAAATTGAAAAGCCAGGAGAAAGCGCAAGAAATGATACATGATCTCATGACAGTACACCAGACTAGGAACAGGTATGTAGTGGGGTCAATCCTGGGTCCAGAACGATTTAATATTTCCATTAACAATTTGGATCGTGGCATGGAAAGTATGTTTATCAAACGTACGCAGGACACCAAGATAGGCGGAGCGGCAAACACCGTGGAGGATGGGATTAAAATGGACAGCGACCGTGACAAATTAGAGAATTGGCTTGAATGCAACAAGACGAAATTCCCTAAAGGCGAGTGCAAAGTCCCACCCTTGGTGCCCAGCGCCCAGACGGGATGGGACCGGCTGGGTGGTGGTAGTACTGCTGCTGCTGCTGCTGCAGGGAACCCAGGAGTTCGGCTGAGTCACAGGTTGAAGAGGAGCCAACAAGTGTGATGCAGTTGCAAAAAAAAGCGACGATCCTGGGAGGTGTGAGCAGGCGCGTGTGACGGCCCCGCTCTGCTCAGACCCCCGCGCCGGAGCCCTCGGCTGGGGACTGCAGGGGCAGGAGCGGGGGCCAGGGGGAGCGGGGCAGGCTGGCGCTGGCAGGGGGGACTCGGCGGAGGGAGGGAGGAAGGGGGCGGGTCTGGCTGCAGAAGCTGACGGGCGCCAGGGGCAGGTTGCATTTGGTGCCAGCGGAGACCCGCACGAAGGCGGGGGTCGGTCCCAGCCCCGGGGCTGCGGGGAGCGCGGCGGGCTGCCCCTCGTCCCGAGGGAGGGAGGGCGGACGCGTCCTGCGGGCTGCAGCACAGCTCGGGGCAGCCGCTACGGCTTCGCCCCGGGGCAGCGCCCGGCCCCGCTACTCACATGGCCGCGAAGGACGCAGCAGACTCGGAGCTTCGCGCACCGGCCCCGACACTCGAACTGCACCGCCGCCGGACTGTGACTGTCGCAGCCGCCTCCCCTTTTATTGTCGAGTGACATTGGACCACGCCCTCCCCGGCCACGCCCCTCCCCCCGGCCAATCAACGCCGCCGGAGCACACGGCCACGCCCCCTCCTGTCTGCCCACAAGTACCGCGGCCCTCCTCCCCCGTCCGTCACTCCCAGCCAGCCCGGGCGCCGTCCGCGTCTCACGCACAGCCAGTCCGCTTCACCCCAGCGCCGGCCAATCGTTCCTTGGCGCTCCCCCAGACCCCTTCTGATTGTGGGATCCAGCCGCAGCAAGGCGGCGTCGCAGGGAGCGATCGCATCAGGCTGCAAAAAAGAATCACCCTGGCCTGATGCACCAACGTCACCACAGGGGGTTCAGCTCCCAAAGGAATCGGGGCTGGGGATTGTCTGCCACTCCCCCGTCCTGACATCACCAGGCTCCACAACCACCAGTGACACTAGCCACACATCAGTGCCCTCCCCTGCATTCGCCAAGGGTGCTTGTGCAGAACTCCAGTGTGTCGATTCGTTTGCCTCTCCTGCTCTACGAGACCAACTATTCTTCTTGCCATACTGTGTTGCAGTGCCACCTACCACTAACATGTCACCTGTTGTGTGGAGATTGTGAGGAAAAAAAATCAGAAGACAGTGAGCTGCGTCACAGAACTGAAAGCTGTCATTAAAGGACACCCCTCCTGCCCATTCCCTTTAAAAGATTCACTGACACTTCATTTCACTAACATTCAATTTAGTGGTGTGCTTACTGGGCTCAGGTCTCACCAAAGTGGAAATCAAGCTGCAGCCTTAACTAGGATGCCTTCAGATGACAGATCCACATGAATAAGCCCCCGAAGGACTCTTGTAGATGAGGAAGCCAGCCAACTCAGTCCCTAACGGTCAGCTATCACAACTGGAAAAAGATCCCAGGGCCACTGCAGCAGCAGAGAACACCAAAGACTAGTGTGGATGTAGCCCAGGTTTTTTACCATCACCTCTCCAAAGAGTCTCAAGACTAAATCTGAGCGGAGGAACATTTAATCCACCCCATCCCATCAAGAGAAAAGGAGATAAGGGTATAATGGACTAAGGTGCAATGGTTCTTTCTATACTCCACAGGCACAGGTTAAGAGCATATGTAGCATATTCATAGCTTGACCCACAAACACACCATCCTTTATTAGAACGATATGAACTGCTAATAAAATGAGTTTGGGCAACAAGGTATGAGAAACTGATAGAATGGGAAGGGGAAAAGCAAAGCCAGGCTTTAGGAGACTAGAGACCTATTGCTGAGCCTCCTAGGGTCCAGAATTCCTCCATTCTGTCCCTCTGCAAAGAGCTCAGCAGTGTTCTGTGCTGGGGCACAACCCAAGCAGCAAAAGCTTTCAACTCCTGCCTCCCACTGGATCAGAATGGAAACTACTGGCTTCTGTGAGCACACCAACTAAAGCTTCTTCCGTCCAAGGAAGCACTGCTACTCCAGTTTCAACTCCCCAGCCACAATGACTGCTGTCCCCACCACCTGGAGGAGGAGAGAAATGTTACAGCTCCGTTACTCTTGATGCAACGTGGCAATGCAACACTGCTTCTGCTGAGACACCACAGAACCTCTCATTCAGCTTCAGGAGGAAGTGGAACATGTGTCTATACTGAGGCCTTGGGAAATCAAGAGCTCCCTATGGGAAATTTCAGAGAAGCCAGTGAACTGCTGATGCTTCATTACAGAAGTACTGGTATCCATCAGCCCAAGACCCCATTCACAACCCTTTTTCTTCTCCCACCCTGAGTCTGCCTCACATCCCCTTATTGTATGTAGTGTTGTTATAGCCCTGTCAATCCCAGGATATTAGAACAAGAAGGTAGGTGAAGAGATTACCTCACCTACCTTGTCTCTCACTTCCCCATGTAACTTCCCACAGAGCTGCTAGATGATGCACCAAAGGACAGAGCTGAGTAGAGTGGGGTTGGGAATTTAGCAACATTCAGAGAGCTACTGAATAGATCTAGTTATAATTAATAAAAATGTTGGAAGGGCTATTAAACTTTACGCTTGGTTTCAGCCCACCTCTAAGTGAGATAGATCAGGATGTGACCTAATGGGGGCAGAGTACCACAGATCTGCCTACTGTAGGTGTCTTACAGATGCATCTGAAGGATCTGGTACTAGACCCTCTAAGAGACAGGACACTAGACCTCAGCTCTGATCCCGTAGGGCTGTCCCTATAAAAGAACCTGATGACAATCTAACTTAAGGGAAAATTTCAAAAACAGGTTTCTCTAAATTTCATCTGCTTAAATTACATTTTGGCTAAGAAAATTCACCTGTTCAGGGAATATATTAAATATAGAGATTAAACACAGGCACTAGCATGAATTAGAAGTATTAATCATCCTTTAAAGACATATTTCAATGCAACTTCAATTCTAGGCTGCTAAGGCAACTTCAGAATTACTCAAGTCACAATTCATTGGAGGGTTTTGAAGGCCAAATAGATCACTGAAGAGTCAGCTGTAGTAGATGGGGAAATCAATGGAGAAGAAGAATACAAAATAGATTTGTAACTCTCTGGGAGAGTTATAAAATGGAATTAAGGTTGTCAGAGTGCTGGAAATTTAAAATATTTAATATTCTTTGTCATTTCAATACTAAGGTTGGTGTGAAAAACTGTGACGCTGGAATCCAGATACTACAGGGAGGGGGCTGCAACAGATCAATACAGAGAAGATGGGGAACTGAACTAAGGGAAGCAGTAAGAAGAGATGTTTAAGGGTGGTGTTGAAGGAAGAAGAATCAGCAAACGTGTGCAAAGGGAGCCCAGGACTGAACAAGCAGGATCAGAGAGAGAAGGTGGTTGTAGAAGAGAAATTCAGTTTATTATGATTTTACAACCCCCCCATCCCGTGCACAATTCTAAGTGCTCAGCCTGTTCCCCTCAGGATACCAATCCCTCCAGGATGCACATGGCTAGCTCTCACAGGTCAGTTCCTAGCGGTGCTTTCCAGTGCGGTTGAAGCGTTTGTACAGGAAACGGATCCTTTTGTTGAGATTCTTGTAATCTTGGTCAAACATTTGTGCACCGACAATTTTCCTCTTGCGGATGCATCTCTGCAGCTCATTCCCCCGCCAGCCTCGCAGCCATCGGGGTCCTCTGATCAAGTTCTTGGGGTGAACCTGGAAGTCTCCTGAGGAGGAAGGGGTAGGGGGAAACAGAGGCAGTAATAAGAAAACAGCCACAAGGGGCAGAGAGGTTAGCTCCAGGAAGGTCCTGGGTTCGAGTTCACTGTCCCTTCTACCATGGGGTCCTCAGACCCAGCCGTGGTCCCTCACCTAGAATCCCTATGTTGTCATAGACCCCAAATAAGGCTCGTTTCTCTGTCCAGCGATCGACCTCTTTGGGCTCAGGCGGCTCCCTCACATGGACCCAGCTGGAGACCCCTGGAAATGGAGAAAACAGCGGAGGAAGGAGATGCTCAGAGGAAGGGCCTGACCCCGCAGGTCGCCTCTGCCTGGCGGGGAGGGGAGGGGTAGGGGAGGGCAATACCCGGTCTGGGGCGGGAGGGCCTGGCCGTGCAGCCCGCCCGCCCCGCTCACCACAGTGCAGGCTCCTCGCGGCCTGGATCAGAGGGAGGCCCCGGCTCCAGAGGCCCCATCCTGCCATCTGCAGCGGAGTCCCCATGGCGCCGCCCTGCAAAGACAGAGCCACGGTCACATGCGCGCGCGGCACCAGCCGGGCCGGGGGGGGAGGAGGGGCGGTCGCTAGAGGCAACCCTCGCGCACTGCACGAGACCCGGCGGGCCGCAGCCGCCCGGCCATCTTAATGAACTGCCTCCCAGCATGCACCGCTCCCCCGCGCGGCCTGTTTCACCTTCCCTAGCTACTCTTCCCGCCCGGAGGCCTTACGCTATCACCATCCGGGACAGTCCCTGAGGCCCCGCCCAAGCCCGAGTCAGGAAGAAGCCCGCACTAGCGGCGCCTGCGCAGCAGCGGCCGGGCTCTGCTGATTCTGAGCCGCGGGAAGGAGCCTGTGGGCTCCGGTTGGCGGCTGCGTTCCAGCCGCCCTCTGATTGGCGGTTGGTAACAAAGAGGCGGTTGTGATTCGAAGGCGGGAGGACTAAATGGGCGCCAAGCCGGCCGGTCTGGGGATTGGCTGGCTGGGCTGGCTCGCAGGTGGGTGATTGGCTGAGGCGAAAGGAAGCGCTCTGTGCTTTGATTGGCTGCCTGGCGCTCCGGGCGCGCGCGCTGATAGGCCGAAGCGGGGTGTTTGTGGTGCGGGCCTGAGGGCGGCACGGTTTGACCGTTGGGAGGCTCCACAAGCACCCAGCCGGAGCCGGCGCGTGCGAGCGGGGGAGGGGCGGATCGCATCGCCAAGCCGCTGCTCGCCTCGGGCAGCCGGCGCCAGGCCCCGAGATGCCGCCGTCGCTGCCCTGGGAGTTTCACCTGCCCCTGTCCCCGGCCGATCTGCTCCGGAGCGGGGGCCCCGCGCAGTACGTGGTGCAGGAGGTGCTGCCTCGGGCCCAGCTGGCCGGGCAGCTGGCAGGTGAGAGCCGCCCGGCGAGGCGAGGCGCGGCTCCCACGGGGGTTGCCTGTGCGGCTGCTGGCGGGGCCGCCTCTCGGCCGTCCCCAGCCGGGTGGGGGGCGACTGCGGCCGCGCTCGAGTTTCCCCTTACGCAAAATGGCCGCCGCCGCCTCCCAGGGCTCTCGGCGGGGCTGAAGAGGAAGGGGCCGAGGTAGGGGCTGTGGGGGGGGCAGGGGATTGTGGGCCGGGGGGGGGGGGGGTTAGGCGGTTAGTGGCGGGGGTGGGAGATGAAAGGGCTCGTATGGCAGCTCCCCAGCCTGGAGATAGCCGTGGGGGAAGGGCAGTGCCCTCCCAGCTGTCCCGGGTTCATGGGTTAGGGGGTGTTGGAGTCTGTGGCCCGGAGAAGCTGTTGTGGTGACACCAGAAGTTCCTCTGATCCTGTGACACACACCACCCACCCCCCCCCCCCCAGGCCTGAGGACACGGACCAGCCCTGCCCCTGAGCTTTACCTTCCATAAAGATGCCAGTCTTGCTCTCGGAGACATGTAGAGATGCGTGTGGAAAAAAATTAAGGCGCTTGCTTGGACATCTCTCTCCTCTCCTGTTTATGTACAAGGCGGGAGTTGGGCCCTCCCGCCTTCATTGTGCCCCTGACTCGGTACCCCAAACAGGGAGAAGGGGAGGATCAGCCGTAGGAAAGCCATCCTCATACATCACCTAGATCTTTAATTAGCCTGGTCAGTCCCAGGCCTGGACCTTTTTCCAGGGATAATTCTCCTCTTCTTCTCCTCTGTCATGTTCCCGTTCTCATCCTCTGCCATTACTGCCTCCTCCAGCTACACAGTCAGGGTCTGAGAAGATATACTGTAGTGCTGTCATTGGGGTTTGGGGTGCTGGATTCGCCTCTGACTGCCCCCTGTGAGCCCTGCTGGTGTGCTCTAGGTATGTAGCGTGCATAAACATAGTCCAGCAGGGTCCACATGGGACAGATCAAGCACAACATGCAGCCTCGCTGGTGACTCCAGTAGTGCCCCAACCCATTCAGAATTGCTGCAGCTTGCTTCTTATCAGACTCTCCTGGCACAGCCTGTGCGTGTGCCACAGGGGCGGTGGAGAAGAATGCCCTCTAGCCACAGCGCTATTTGCTGTGTCCATTGGACCTGAATGGTAATGAGTGACACACATGTATTGTACAACATGTGCATGCTTCCAAAATTAGTAGATTGAGGCCTGAATTAGTAATTTTGTAAATACATTTTAAAAATTGGAGGGCTTACTGAAAACTACGGAGATTTGGCATCTGTGCAGTTCATGTATGGTCCTGTAGCAGTGAGAGAGGGTCCTGGTGCAGCATAAGTCAGAGGGGGGAGTTGGGGAAATGCTGCTGCTGGATCTGGGGCTCCAGGCCTCACAACAACACTTCCCTCCCATTGCCGTGGGACTTCTCTACTTGACATCCAAGCAGAGGAGATGCACCAAGGGAGTCAGAGAGGTGGTGATGCTGGGTCCGGGGAAGGGGAGAATCCTTCTGGAAGTGAGGCAGGTGACAGGGGAAGTCAAGACAGTAATAGACAATGGATGACCATTCCCCTATCTTAAGGGTAGGAGAGGGTAAGTGGAGTCTCCATCTGAGTGGCCAGGGAGAGGCATCCATTTTGGGTCCGTTAAAGGTTGGCTTTTCAGCCTGAAATTATTACACACGTGTAGCCGGAGGAGTAGAGAGGAGTTAAAAAGTCAATCTATATTTTTTGTAGCCTCTTGATAGTTTTTGTGGGTTTTTTTTAAATCTCATCATGTGTGGGGCCAATCTCATGACTTTTTGGCATCTGGTTCATGATTTTTGATCTTTTGCAGTTGGCAGTAATGTGTTAATTGTGTCCCCCTGTCTCCTCAGAATTTCGGGTGGTGTTCCGGGCGCAGGGGCCGCTGGCCATGCTGCAGCACTTCGACACCTTCTACAGCCTGCTACAGTGAGTATATATCTCACCCTGCAGGGGTTGGGGGGAGGTGGTCATGGGCTTCAGGGGTGATGGCGTGTCCGGATCAGTGGTTATGGGCACTGCTGCTCACACTCCTGCCAACGGTGCAGGAGACCAAAGTTCTGGATGTGTCTGCACAGATATCCAGATGCGGTGGGCCAGTGAGGCAGATTGTACCAATCTGACTGAGCTGGACACCCCCTCCCTGTAATCTTATCCATAGGGTTCCAAGCCCCTGGCTGGGTCTGTTTATAGATGCCTCATCTCCCTCAGCGCAGGGGGTCCTGATGCTATGAGTTCCGTGAACCTGCCCCCATCCTGCGCTCATCCCATTGGGGTATTAGTTAGTGATGCAATAACATCAGCATTGACTAATTGGTTACTACAGGAGGCTATCTTGGGAACGGGGAGGGTGTTAAGCTGTGGTGGGGCTGGGAATTAGGAGTTCCTGGAGGGAAGGGAATGTTAGAACTGGGCAAGAAGCAGATTTCCAATCCCACAAATATTTTAGGTATGTTTTCCCACCTCCCCTCCGTTCCGCATTAGGACAAAACTGACACCTTTTGAAGTGTGTGTGTTGTAGCTGTTGGTGAATTTTATTACAGGAGGAAGAACTTGGTTTGTCTGGGTTGCTGGTTGTTCAATAGTATTGGGTGTGATGGTTAGTGTATCTGAATTCAATATTAAGGCTGGAGTGAAAATTGCTTAGGTAAGCTCACCTTGCAGTTTCCATAGTTTGTGGTGGGAAAACTCTTGATTTGCACTTGGGCCAAGCCTACAAAGCTTGCTGGCATAGCTATGTCGATAAGGGGTATGTAACCGCATCTGTGCTCGTTTTTGGCAATATATCTGTACTAGCAAAGATTTAAAGTACAGACAGGCCCTTAGTAACTACGTTACAACTTCTTGCATTGCCTTTGTCTTTTTAAACTTTTTGTATTAGTGTAATATCAGACTCCCACTCCTTCCTATGATTTGCATTTCCAGACCATAGCTAATGTTTGGTACTCAAAAGTGAAGTGATATTTGCTTAATAAGCTTATTCAATTAGCTATAAATTCTAATCATTCACTGGCTTACCTAGATCCACATTTTGTTTATAACTTTTTAAAAATGTTCTTCTATGAAATCTTCCTTGTATATATGTAGGGGCCTGCTTAGGAGGTGCTGATGCAGTTCTATAGTTAGAGTTTTGCTCTTAATGTAGGTGCTCAGTCTGTTATCTGAGGAGGAATATAGTGTATCCTCCCCAAAATTACAGCACATGCATTTTTGAGCACAGAATTTTCTGAATACAAGTAAACCCATCAGTGAGTTAAAATCAGTTTGATCAGTTCTTTTGTCTTCAGATTCTCCAGGGCAGCTCTCCTCTGTACCTCTTTGAACCTTCACACAAATGCGGGCAGGTGGGGAGAGGATGGGGTTTAGAGGAGAAGTCTAGAGTTGTTCCTAAAGCCTCTTGTGTTACAGCCTTGAACTAGGCCTACTGCCAGTGGTCCTTCTGAATTTTGTCATCTGTTGTCTCTGCCTCACAGCCACTTCCGATCCGTAGATGCTGCAGTCAAGGAGGATGCCCTGGAGCTGATGGTGAAAGGTGGGTATGAGGACCCTTCTCTCCTTTTGGAGGGGTTGGTGAGATTTTTGCTTCCTTCCTGCAGCTCTATGATGATATGAAGGCAAATGTGACCCCATTGGCTGGGCTGCACCCTCAACCCATCCCCGATACAGGTCTGTAATCTTGGCAGGCAGTGCAGAGTTTTGTGCGTTTGCTGTAAGGGCAGACCGACAGGAAGTCCCATTTTCCATTTCATTCCCGGAGGGGATGAGTCTGCTCCTAGCAAGTGATCCTAGGAGCTGGACAGGATATGGGGACAGGGCAAGCTTAGCATTTCCGGGTCTTGGGTCACAGGGGGCAGCCCAAATTATGGCCGATGTGGATTGAGCACAGGTCTTTGGTAATCTGATGACTGCTGTAAGTTTGTTACAAGGGAAGTGGGTGCTTACGGTGTATATGAATAGTGAAGTTTATGCCTTCCCACCTCCCTCCAGTGGTGTCCCGTCACTCCAGTGACCTCTCCTCCATCTTGGATACTCATGACCTGAGCCCTTCAGACCGCACTGCTCACCTCAATGCTCTTAAAATGAACTGCTATGTACTGACTCACCTAGCGGAGGCCTTTGAAACAGACTCTTGCAAGAGTGGCGTGGCAGGGCTGGATCCCAATGGGAAGGTAAATATGGGGGCAGGGTGGATTTTGTGGAAATGAAGATGCATAAACTTGCTGGACTGTGTGCAGCTTTGTTCCTACACACTGATGTTCTCTCAGAGGACTGCAAAGTCAGTTCAGTGCCATTACTGGGAGTTCCCATATGGATACTGGCAAGGCCAATATGAAATGAGGAGAGCCAGGCGGTACATGCACCTCTAAGGAGTTGCTTATGGGCAACAGCTTCAGGAGATTACAGCATGCAGTGCTCCGCTAATGTCAGGCTGCTCTGTGTGCTACCTCCCACTTCTCTGTTGCTGTTCCAATATACCAGCTTTTCTTCTCAAGTACATGGCCTTTCTGTTAACTCACAGACTGGGATCTGCTAGTGTGTGCTCAGGAATTGACACGGCTCTCGTTCGATAATGACAGAAAGGCTTTAATTATTATACTTATAAACATATAAAATGAGCCCCCAAACCAAAGGTCCAGTGTATTTTAGCTGCAAAAGCCATTATCCTTACCAATGCAGGCAAGAGGCAGCGATGGTTTCTTAGTAGCTTCCCCCGAGAGCCTGGATCCAGCATGATCTCAGAAGACAGCTGGGCAAAAATGGCAGGTCCTGCCAGTTTCTTGTCCAGAGTGATTCTTCACTCTTGAAGCTTGCTTGCCTTGCTTATTTCCATTGCTTCTCTTTTATATTCTTAAATTCAATGTTTTTCAAAGCATTTTGGTAATTTACATGAGTAAACACAGGAATTCCTGAAAACAATACAAGAGGGAGAGACCCATGTGTTTTACTTAGTGAAAAGGTGCTAGCCACCTAGATTTGTTGTTTAGTTTCAGTGTTCCACCCTTCAAACAAAGGGGTATTGGGGTTGTTGTGATTAAATTGAGCAATACCTGGGGTGGCATCCAGCCATTGGCTTTGATCATAAGGTATTTTGAGAGGTCTGGAGCCATGGAGGTCTAGCACGCCCTGCATTTAACACACTTCTGTTTACTGCATAGATGAGTTACTCCCAGAGGATAAGTTCATTAGGGAAGATGGTCCAGACAAGAGAGGCAATTAATAAGCAGTTATCTTAATGAAATACCAGACATACTTTGAGAATGGAAAGACAGCGTGGGTGTGTTGAAATGAGAAACAACAACCCCTTTTCAAAAGGGACTTCAGCCACCATTTCACATACTCTGCAATATGCAACTTATTAATATTTGGTAGCTTAATGTTATAAATAGGCCCAGCCTAGCTGAAATTTCATGGTCTACGGTCCCTGTCTTGATGCCCATAAGGCATTTATGTGTCATCACCTAGACATTCCAGCATTACCATCAAGGCAGGTAGTGCCATTACCTCCGAGGTTACATCTTTTCCCTGGACATGCTTGGGTGCCTGCATTTATATTTGAGTTAAGAAAGCACGCAGCTCTTCTTCACGGGCACGGAACTCGATTTGTAAGAACAGTCATTGGGTCCTACATATGAGAATTATTGTATTATTGTCAACAATACGCCAATGTTCAAAACCACCACAAGGGGGTGTAAAGCCAAATTTAGATTGCTAGTGGCAGTTGGAGACCACCCAAAAAGGATTTCCCACATGCTGTGCTGCCTGGTATCTTTTGCTTTGTCTTATAAATGGATACTGGATTTGCTCACATGTTGCACGGTAATAACAGTGTGGTTTGCTGAAGTTTGAACTTCTTGAACCTTTTTATATAAATCTGGGTGGTGAATTAGTTTCTGCAGCTCATCTGAGCACATTCCTAATTGGACATCATTTAAATCAGTCTTATTAAATATATGAAAATCCCCAAGTGAAAGATTGTTGGTCAAGTGTTTGTCTATTAAAGTTAAAATCACATCCTAAAATTTCTACAACTTTACAAAACCGGTTAGAGCTTTCATTTAAAACATTTTGTGAATTGATTATTAGTACATTACATGTAGTTCGAAGACACATACACCCTTTCCCAATATCAATGATAACACTTTGTTTTGAATACTCCTAATACATAAAATATTGACATTCTGCTTGATCATTACTTAAGCATACATTTTTATAATACAAAACAACCGGGACACACGTACGCCTGTTAATTTTTTCACAGGGTTGAAAATTAATTTCTTTCTAGCGATCTCGTACTTTAACTACCCATTGGGACGATATGATAGGCATGAGGACAGTTTGATTGCACTAGTGGGTAGACCCTGGCTTAAAAACTGCTCCTCTGCATTGTCCCTTCTGGATATTCCCCTATATAGTGGATATATGTGTCACCAGCAATACAATAATACTGAAACACAACATCTTGACAGCACCTGGAAAACACAACATACAGCACGGGGCCTAACAGACCAATTAGTAAACAAAATAAAGAAAACTATTTTAACTGCCTTTCCATTCCTTTAGCTGTGAGGAGTGGAACCACTTCTGAAATTTCTTTTTTTCAGTTCGAATTTCCACTTGGTACACAGTGGGGCTTGCTTTGTTGATGATGTACACTGGGCCTTTCCAGATGGGAGTGAAGGTGACCATATCTGGGGACCGGTACATGACTCTATCCCCGACACTCCACTCTTTAGGTCTCAGTAGCGGGCCTAATTGCTTGTCCATTTTTTGTTGATTCTGAGTTGCAGAAATTGCTTGTAACAGATCCCTGATCCACGTGTCATTTAAGACGTGTGGCTGCAGTGTGTCCAGGATCATGTCTCCCAACCACCACTGTTCAGGCATTTTCATTTTTCAACCGGTGAAGGCTTCATGCAGGGAGAAACCATGAGCAGCTACAGAGCCTCGCACAGCCATTAATACGAGAGGGAGTTTTTCAACCTAGTCTTTTCCTTGTTGCTCGGACACCTTTTTCGGTGCTAATTTTAGTGTCCGGTTAGTTCTCTCTACCTGTCCTGAGGACTGTGGGTGGTGTGTGATATGAAATCGCTGCTTGATCTTCAGGGTTTCACATAGTGAAAGTGGGAACCCTGGTCAGAGTCAATTTCATCAGGTAAGCCGAATCAGGAAAATATTTAATTTATTAATACTTTGACAGTAGTCATGGCATCATTTTTCCGAGTGGGGATTGCCTCAGAGTGGGGATTGCCACTTAGTGAAAGTATCCTCAATCACAAGGTAGTATTTTAATCCTTTTTTTACTGCAGGGCAGTTCTATGTAATCAATTTGCAATCTATGCCAAGGTCCTTTAATAGGCTGGTGTCCCAGTGACCCTTTTGTCACCTGTGTGTCTGGGTTGTTTGCGACACACGGTAAACAGTTATAGATAAAATGCTCCACATCTTCTCTTACGCTGGGCCACCACCCTGCTGCCTCTAATAGTTCAAGCGTCTTTTCGACCCCGAAGTGCCCATCCTGATGAGCTAGTTCAATCATCTCTTTCCATACTCTCTGGAGAGCTACCCAAACAGCATTATCCTCTTTTTCCTTTTTAGCTAATACCGGGCCCGTAGTGTCCCTCCAAATTTCCCATTTCTGTGCTTGCCCTGCTTTGCCAATTTTTGAATTTGGGCATCAGCGTCCTGCAATGTTTTTAAGTCAGAATCCTTTACGTTCTGGTTGCGAATAGCAGCCACGGGTGGACAATCGCTTGGGAATCAACAGTCAAGCACCAGGTTTTTCCATCTGCCTTTTGAGCTGGCTAGACAGGGCTGTTATTAGGGCTGGCTTTTTCTACTAGGACTCCTTGCTTAAACAAACTATTGACAGTCTTTTTTTATGCTGGGCTCAGCTGCCACTGGGAAGTGGTACTGCCGCTGAGGTGGGGGGTCCAATCCTGTCACCTTTTTTAGGGCATCAGTTTTCCCACAAGCCAACATTTATTGAGTCCAGACTCCTTGGACAGTGTTGGCCATATCATGGATACCAGCAGGCCATCAGGTTGTTTTAAAATTTCATGAGCTTTAAGTGCTGAGCAGTGATGTACTGCATGGATAAAAACAGTTTCTGGCTCTTCTTCTTTAATGGTGCATCCAGGCTGTACATATAAGGTTGAATTGGAAAAGTTTACAATGGCACAAAGGTTTCTTAATACATTTGTCCCTAGAATCCCTGTTCCTCCTAATGGGGTTAGGGCAAACTCGGCTCTGTTTACAGCCGCTTTAGCTGAAATTTCATGGTCTACACTCTCTGCCCATATTAAAAGAGAGCGCCTGCAGGTAGTTCTATTTGGTGTAGCCCTTTGGCTCCTGTCTGGTGTGTGGCAAAGGTTTCATTACGATAAAGCTTGAGAGTCACCTCCACTTTTCAAAGGCGATGTTGGCTGATGTGAATACCCATAATCTCCTCAGAGCAAGAAGAACCGCGCCAGGGGCTCTGGCTTCTGCTGGGAAGAGGAGAGGCAGCCCCTCATACAGTTGCTGACACAGCTGCTGCAACTGGACCTCCGTCGACTGTGGTGTGGTTTGGTGGTGGAGGAGGAATTCATCAGGTCAGAGATGAAGTGAATGCTGGGGAGCGGTAGGCAGGATGGAATGGCTGCATGGGGTGAGGTTTTTGGAAGGGCTGACTTGAAGGAGGACAGATGGACTGGGAAATCAGTTTTGTCCCACCTTGTTCAAAGGCAGTCCGTATGGTGTGAACCGCCGGGGAGCAGGGAGATAGATTGAGAAGAAATTTGGGAGACTAGGGTAAGACTGAACCAAGGAAAAGAAGCTTGGGAACCATTCCCAGTGCTGAGACATCTATGAGCATCGGTGCCTCACTGCGAAGGCCCTGAGAAAATTTTCTTTAGTTCACTGCAGCATCATGGGTAAATGTTTGTTTCCTGGGACATGCACAGCTGCTGAGTCTCTCTCCTCCCTTCTCCCACCCTTTTCAAACTGCTGTGATATTTTCCAACATCAGAAAGGCGTTCTCAATGCCATCCCCTTTTCCTGCTGGTCAGACAAAAAGCAGCAGTGATGGCTAGGGTGGAGTGAGTTGGGCTGGGCTGAGCCAGTCCACCTGGTGCCGTGTGTTGAGACACTTCTGTCTGTCTCCCCTCCCCAGGATGGGACTGGCCCACTAAGCCACGATGAGCAGCTGCAGCCTCAATGGGTAGGTGGGAACGCCTCCCTGCTGTTGGAAAAATCACAATAGTGGGCTAATTTCATGATTTTCATGCAGTCCATGAAATCGTTATTTACACAGTGCCTTACTCATTGCTTGGGACATAGGGAAGTTGGAGCCTAGGCAACAATTCTCTCTGTGGATCACGGTGAGGATGTGGAAACTGAGAGGCTCCCCCAGTTCAGATCTCTTGGGTTGGGTTGTCAGATTGCAGTGTCAGGTCTCCTTACAATCTCTCCCTATTTTCCTCTCAGTTTAGTGACTGGCAGCTGTTACCGCATTCTAGAGAAGCCCAGCATCAGCCACCAGAAGCATCGAGCCACACGAGAGGCAGTAATGCATGTGATTGCCATGGCTCTGACTCACTATGACCACATGCTCAGTGAGTCCGTCACCTCCCCTTCCTGATGTGGGGAACCCCCCCTTGAGTATCCTCTGACCCTTTCTCCCCTCCTCTGGTTTGGCAGGTGCAACTCTGAAGATCTCCCAGATGCTGCAGCACTTTGAACATGTAGCCCCAGTGTTTGCGGCGGCTGTGAGCCTATGGGCTACGGAGCATGGAATGAAGAGCATGGTGGGAGAGCTGCTGAGGTGAGAAACTCTCCAAGCCCCTGCCCGCTCCATCCCCACCAGCCTTGGGCACTGACTCTTTCTTTGTGCAGGGAGATTGGACAGAAATGTCCACAGGATCTGACTCGGGATGCTTCTGGAGTGAAGGGCTATGCTGCCTTTCTCACAGAACTGGCTGAACAAATCCCAGCGATAATGCTGTCAAACATGAGTGTCCTGCTGCATCATCTGGATGGAGAGGTACAGCTTGGGAAGGGGCAAAGCACTGCATCTCCAGGGAAATGAACATGTCGCACTGTGGTGTCCAATCTCTTTGGCCTGAAGACAACCTATTTCACAAAGATCAAAGGGTTGCAATCAATATTCTGGGGCAGATTCTCTGCCTTGCTCCGCTCCCTGCATGATGAGGTGAATGGAGCAGAAACCACCACACAGTGTCATGCTGGGAATTCCCCCAGCACAGATAATGTCCAACAGCAGAGAATTGGGTGGTGCAGCTGGCTTTGTTCTGAGCTTTCTTCCCCCTTCCCCTGGGTACCTGAAGGGAGAAATACCCATCCTTTGCTGTGTGTTGCACTAGGCTCAGGCAGAGCCAGCTAATCTCCTATCCTGATCTCTTTGGAGCTCCAACAGCCCGGCAAGGAAGCAGCCAGTAGCAGGGATGGTGGTGGGTATTTGCCAGAGGTGGCTTTTTCCAGCTAAAATTATAGTTTTTACACCCCAGGAAAAACTAGTTAGTACCAGGTTTTAAGGCATTTTCTGTTTGAAAAACTCTTTCATTAATGCATACCACATTACACTTCGGTTTAATTACGTATTCAAAGTGTGGTTATATACGGCAGTAGATTTGTAAATTAATTTAGGTTTGTACAAATAAGTAAAACTACAGTGGGCGTAATACTTGGATGTAACTGCCTAGGTACATTCTTGTTTTCTAAAGCAAGTTATACACGGTGTGATTCATTTCACTTTTCAATATTATATAAACAGAAGTTGAAAACATTTGATTCTGTGGCAATGACAGTTACGTAGGCTTGGAACATTAAGCCGTCAGAAGCATGCAGAGTTGCAGAATACCAGTCCAGCGCCATTTGCCCGTATAGCATTCTGTAGCAGAAGACCAACTTTGACAACTGGACACTGATGCAGTTATTTTTTCCTTGTTTAACCCAGTCCTAAAATGGGTATTTCCAGCATCCTGCCCTAAACTGGTTTTTCCTTGGAAATTGCCAACCCTGGCCAACCGAGTGGCCAGAACTCCTCGGTCCTTCCTCGTGATGCAGCATTTGGCCAATAGGGGACCTGCTGAGCAGCTGCATCAGGAAAAGGACAGCAGCTCTTTTGGGGCTGCAGGGGAAGTGGTGCTTCCCACAGTGAGAAGCCTAATTCGCGTCTGTTAAATTGCAGGGTGTGGCTCATCCTCCATTCATAATCAAACAAATTTTCTTAAGTCGCCAAAATCCACAAATGATACTCCATGCTACGGATTGGGTGCTGCAGACCTAGGTGCATAGGAGGGCTGGGTGATGCAGCCACGGGCTCAGCCACTCTTGCCTGTGGTCACACAGGAACTCTGTGGTGAAGCAGGGAATTGAATTTGGGTTTCCCAAATCCCAGGTTAGGCGCCATAAACACTAGGCCGTCCTTGCTCTCTTAGCACGAGTCTTAGCTGGATAGGGGCTGCAGGAACGTGCCCTCCCTCCACACCCAGTATAATGAAGTAGTTTCCTCTCTGCAGAGCTATGTGATGAGAAATGCCATCCTGACAGCCATGGCAGAGATGTTGCTGCAGGTGCTGAATGGAGACCAGCTAGAGGAAGCTGCCAGGGGTACTCGGGACCAGTTCCTGGATACACTGCAGGCCCATGTGTGTGATATCAATGGGTTTGTGCGCAGCCGTGTGCTGCAGCTCTTCACCCGGATTGTCCAGCAGAAGGTGAATCTGTGTATGATGGAGACTGAGAGCTCGGCCTCTTGCTGGGGAGAACATGAAGTCTCTTGCTGGGCTCTGGGGAAACTTCTGCTTCTTGCTTGGCTGGAGGAATGAAAAGACTGCATCTAATTTCTCCAGAGCTTCTGGGTAACACCTTCATTGTGCTGTCCTTGATGCAGGCCCTGCCCTTGACTCGGTTCCAGGCTGTGGTGTCTCTGGCTGTGAGCCGTCTCCAAGACAAATCAGTAACAGTGATTAAGAATGCCATCCAGTTGCTGGCTGCATTTCTTTTGAACAACCCCTTCTCCTGCAAGGTAAATCCTTGTACCATGCTGGAATTTCTGCGCCTCCCTGGGGTAGGGAGGGATCACCAGTCTTTGGCTGTGCCTCTGGCTCAGGCTCAAGGTTGGAGGCTTCCTTCTTTTCCCTCAGTTCTAGGTGCCCTAATATCTGGGACTTCCATCCCCTATTGCAGCTTGTGTGTATGCAGGGGAATAAGGTGGGCATGGTGTGTGGCTCTTAGCTCTGCTGAAAACTTGCCCCAGTTTGATTTGAGTCTGCTGTGGGGACCGTTCTTTGGACCTAGGTTCAGACTTTGGGACCTTGCTCCACCCCTAGGTCCTGGAGCTCATGCTGTTGGCTCGCCCTCCACTTTGTCACATCTTGTCCCAAACTGCTGAATGTCACAGACTGGCAACCTACTGCAGCCCCCGTCTTGGGAAGTGTATTTAGAACCAGCTACCCCAGCTTCCAAAAGCAGGTGTCACCTACAGGGCCTGGGGTACTTCAAGTGGGGGCTGAAAGCAGGATGTGGGGAAGCAAGGAGGAACTTAAGATTTAAGCAGATGTAGGATAGAGAGTGAAACATTGCTGTTCTCCCCCTCGCATCCCCAGCTAAGCTGCACTGACTTGGCTGAGCCACTCAAGAAGGAGCTGCAGAAGCTGCAAGAAATGAGGGACAAATGTAGAGCAACAACTGGTAATCTCATCTCTTTCCCCGTCGTAGTGGGTATCCTGTGCCCTCTCAGCAAGAGTTCCTGTGCATGTCTCATTCCCCCTCCTGTCGTGAATCCATACTCAACCTGTATTGGTCTTGCCCCAGTCTCTTATCCATTTGAGGTTCTGTGGGCTTAGAGGTTCTGTCTAGATGGCCCAGAGCATCAGAAGCTTTCCATATGGAAAGGGAAGGAGGATTGGGCGGGGGCAGGTGAAGGGAGTGGTGTCTGCCTGGGGGAATCTGGAGAAGGGAGTGCAGGACCACAATACCATCTGAGTCTAAGCTGTTTCCCTCACTTTAGGATAATGGGTCTGGATCTCTGAATCATTCCCTCCCTCTGTCCTTTTTTCATAGCTGTGCTGATTACCCCAGAGGAAGAGTGGGAGGCCATGCAGCCAGAACTTAAGACCACCATGCATCAGCTTCTTGCAATGGATGAAGGAGAAGAGGAGGAAGAAGAGGCAGTAGAGGTTGAGGAGACTGCACTGAGTACGGCTGAGCGCATCCTCCAGTTGCTGAGGAAGCTAAATTACAAGTGAGTGTGGGACCCTCCAGTGAGCTACAGTTGAGGGGGAAGGGAGTTCTTCAATCTGCGGAAGAGGGTTACAATTACAGATGGAGGCTCCTAGGGTATCTTCAAGTGAGGGCTGAGCCCTGAGGAAGGGGGAGTACCTTGTGGGACATTGAAGCTTCTTGTGCAGAGTTGAATGTGTACAGTAGACTGCAGGTGCTGACAGGAGCCACTATCCCACAGGTGAATTGCTTCCTGGACAGATTCTCCCCACCCAGTGGATGATTTCTGATTGTGCATCCTCTCTGTCCAGGGATGCTATCCGTCTAACACAGAAGGCTTCTTGCCACTTCCAGGGGATGGAGCCCTTCATCAGCAGTTCGGAGTTGGAGGGTGACAAGGAAACCATGATCCTGGACATTCTGAGGACACTCTACACAGGTAGCTTTTCTGAGCTGGCCAGTCTCTTGTCTTGGGGCCATATTGATACCAGAGCTGTAGAAGTGAAACACTTTATATTCCTTTCCTCAACACGATCTCTGCTTGCATTGATAATGTGCAGCATACTGTAGTTCTGAGACTCAACTGACAGTGTGCTGAGAATCCAGCTCTGGCTGCCAGGCTGAGCTGATGTTAGATTGTGTTCTTGGGTTAGGGATTCCTGGCTCTTGGTTTAGGTCACCAGGGGGTGAAGGCATGTTCAAAGGTCATAAAGGCATGAAGAGGTCAAAAGGCATGTTCTCTCCTGGACCCCAGCATTGTTTGTGGGTCTTTGTTCTTGCTGTGTAGATTCCCACCTGGAAAACAACATTCAGCCTCCTTTGCATAGCAGTGGGCATGAAGTCCCTGTAATAGAGGAGCAGCCACCGCCAGAGCTGGTCAAACAGGAGATGCTGGTGCAGTATCTGCGAGATGCCTACAGCTTCTCTATGAAAATCACTGAAGCCTTGAGCGTGGTCAGCAGGATGATGTATGAAAGCTCTGTCTCTGGTAGGTGCAGTAGACTTAGATCATTCCACCCATTAAGATTTCCATGGTCCTAAGCTTAGATATGCATGAGAGCTTTATTTTGGATATGTGTGAGAGGCTGGGACTGGGCTCTCACAGTACCATCTAAGAGGGTTATCTTGGGGAAGTGTGGTCTTGGATGGAGAAGGGCTTCCTGTGGTATCTAAAAGCCTCAGCAAGCTTTAAAAGTAAATGTAGAGGATCCAGCCTCTTCAGCCAAAGGGCTGAAAATATTTGAAAATGTCAGGTGGCCATAATCAATTCTTTGGGACACATCCTCTGCCCTGTTTTCCTTTTCTGCTTGGGTAGTGCTAAAATAGTGGAAACCCCCTGCAGAACTCCTGGTGGGTATCCCCCGATATAGATCAAGAGCAAGCCTAGCTGGTTTCTATGTTGCCATGAGGCACAGTTCTCCGGTGTGCAGAACAGCAAGGCAGGAGAGTGGCTGGTGGTGTATGCTATGCTGTGGCTAATCCCAACTGGCGTACGGGCCCTTGAGAGCAATAGCCAACTGGTGCAAGTTGGAACAGCCCTCAGGCTTCTCTAACCTGTGTAGGGGGAGAATTGGAAAACTGGAAATACTTGATTCTCAGCTTCTCTTTTCCTAAAACATCCTCCTCCTCCCCCCTTCTTTTTTTTCCTTCTGGGTTGCTGGGGGGCATCTTTGCTCCCTGGTCTCTGATGGAGCCAATCAAGCTCTTATTGTGCTCTTCCTGGGGCTCCTGTCGCGTGGTAGAGAGAGGCTATGGAGCAATTGGATCAGTTACACCATTTCCTTGTGCTGTATCATGTTGCTGGCAGGCGGCTGCTGAGTAGCTGCAATAAGGAAGAAATGACAATTGCTTTAAATCAGTTTTTCTTCATAGCAAGTGGGCTGATTCAAAACATCTTTTGTTCAAAAATTGCAGGACATGGCTCTGGAAACACATTCTCCATTCATAATCAGAGATGTTTGGTTTGTTTGTTTGTCATCCTTTTGGCCATAGCTTGGATGCTGCTGAAAGTGCTGTTAGCAGCCCCTCTCTGCTGCACGAGGAAGGGGACAATAGTTTGTGTGAGGTGTTTTTTTATGTGGGTTATGGGTTTTCTGGGAGAACAATCGGTGTATGGTTTGTTTCTTAATGGTGTCTCTGGCAGGGATGTTTCCAGTAATAGAGGTAGGGGTTGTGTAAAGCTGAATTAACTTCTCTCTCTATTTCCCCCAGTGGTTCAGGAGGCCATTGAGTTCTTTGTGACAGTCTCGCAGTTTGGTGTCCCCCAGGCACTGTGTGGAGTCCGCAGGATGCTTCCTCTTGTGTGGTCTAAGGAGCCAGGTATTAGAGAAACCGTGCTGAGCGCCTACAGGAGGCTCTACCTGAGCCCTGGTGGGGACTCAGAAAGGTATGGAACAGCCGTTGGACATCTGTCCATTCCCCTAGGACCTAAAACCGGTTCTGCCTCTTCCTCGTGAGGTCACTGCATGTTCCCTGATGCTTTTTCTGAATTTTACTGTTGTGGGTATAGTCTCTGTTCTGAGACTGGGTTTCATATGAGCCGCTCTTGGCCTTCTATTCACACGTTTCTGTATCCTGCTGTGGGAAAGGGGTGCATGTGCGCTACATTTCAGGGACTGAATCACTGTATGAGGGATCTGGATCTGGGAGGCAGTTGCATGTAAATTGTCTTTTCTTTGCTTATCTCTTATACAGGGCCAGGGCCCAGTGTCTGGTGCAGTCCCTTTCCCTCCTCATGGTAGATGCATCGCTAGGGACCATTCAGTGCTTAGAGGAAATAGTAAGTACTAGTCCCACCCTTTATCAGATTCTGTCCAAGCTTTTGAGCCTTTGTTCTACTCACTGTGAAGGAGTTGATTCACTGTTGGTTCCTCCTTGTGGCTGGGCCTGGCATAGCACCCTGCTGGATATGTCCTGCCAAAGGCTGCTCCACATCTGTGGTGACCTGCCTCTTCCTCCTTGGCCCTCTGGCCAGATCACTTTAAAGTCTCTGTTCTTCCGGGGTAGTCCATGAACAAAAAGCATGTGGAATTAACACAAATAAACTGAATTAATAAGGAATAATTCCCTCTCAGTGTGTGTCAGAATCTGGCTCTGCCTTCCCTCAGGGAGGTGCCTTCAGGCAGTAGTCATCTGGGAAGCTCCCTTGTTGCCCATTGTAGGGTTTGTATACCTCGTCACATCCCGGTATTCTAGCCATCTCAATACGATCTCCTCGCTGCAGTGTGAAAAATGTCCCACTTGCTGTATTCTTGCATCCCTTTTTCCCCAGATCTCCGAGTTTGTGCAGAAAGATGAAATAAAGCCACCTGTGGTTCACCTGCTCTGGGAGCAGTTCACAGAGAAATCACAGTGTTCGTCACTGGAGCGCCGTGCTGCTGTCATGCTGCTGGGGATGATGGCACGGTGAGCCCATAGTTCAGGTCTTTGTGTGTCAACACTGATCCTAGTGCAAGTGGGAAGTGTTCCCAGAGCTGATTACGTACAAGGCCTCTGTGGGCTGCAGCAGCTGGCCCTAGATTTGGTGGCAAGGTCCCTGGTTTCTGCAGAGTTGGATTGTTCCAAAATGAATAGTTGAGTTAGACGTGCAAATGCTGAGTTCCACCAGCCCCAGCTTTTCTCGGTTGTTAACTTGATTCTGAATTCCCCTGTTCTAAGCTAGGCTTCCTTCCCTTTTTTTATGGTATGTGATATTACAGTTCGGGGTACCTAGTTCAGATGCATTGTACAGATGGGGGAAGCTACCGACTAGGGTATTTGAAGCCTTTGGCATTGCAGAGGAGATGTATATTTCCATCCCCACTTTGGGCAGGGCAGGGGGTGACTTTGCATTTTGGGACATGTGGGTTTCAGTTCCTCATTTCCCAACCCAATGACTCTTCAGACCCTTGAGGCCCCACATCTTGTACTGCATCAGTCAGTGATGCACCTGGATGATCCAGAATTCTTGATGTCGGAGAAGGGAGAATTCCCAGTAAGGTCCATGTAATGCACCCTCCATCCCAGGGCTGCAGCCAGATCATGTCACAAGTGTTAAGTATAGACCCTCAAAGATATCTGATGCACAATCCTAGGGACTTTCAGCAGCATTTGCAAAGCAGACTGACATTTTTTTTCACAGGGGGGAGGAGAGAGTGGAACTACCTTGAACAGCTGGATTCTGTTCTACCCCTTCTGTAAGAATGGTGTCAGCTGCTGCCTCTTCCCCTTCATTACCCAAAAAATCTTTTCTGTTGGGGAGGGGAGGAGAATTGACAACACGGTTTCAGCTATAGTGATGTACAGTAGATGCATGTTTGCAGCAACACCTTGTATGAGCAACCACTGCTTATGAGCAACATTTCCTCTGGGAATGCTTTCCCTGCTGTGAATTGTCAACACTTCCCATAACAGCAGCCACCGCATAGGAGCAACTTAGCAGAGGGCACCGAAATGTTGCTACTAATGAGCATCTACTGTATTCTGTCCAGTTCACCTTGTTGCAATGCTGCTGGCCCTCCCACCAGAGCATGTATAATACCCATCTCCCTGGAATTGGTTTGCTGCCTCACCAGCTGAGTCAGAGGGGTCACTTGGCAGGTGTTTCCTCATGTCCGAGGCCCTCCTCTTCCCTGTGGCTGGTTTCACATATTTGATGTAAGCTTTCAGGAGCAACCGTACCTAATCACATGTATTTTTCCCCTAACCACTGCCTCTCAGGGGAAAGCCAGAGATCGTGGGCAGTAACCTGGATGTTCTGGTGATGACTGGGCTAGATGAGAAAGTAATTGAAGATTATCACCTTGCTCAAGAAGTGTGCCGCACCATCTCCAAACTTGCTAGAAGCAACAAGGTAAGGCTGGTACTTTGCATGTGAACGCCCCAGAATGCAAACCTTGGGCGGGCATCTCTTGGATGAGCTGCCATAGTTAGATCATCTACTCCTTGAGCATCTAATGCATAGGATAATAGGTATTTATCAAGCCTAGGTCCACACATCCATCTTCCTGTCTATGCTATGGAGGCAAGTGGAACCAAATTTGTCCATCACTGGCCAAGATAAAGCTAACTTCATTTGTTGGAAACGGACAGCAGATTCTCCTATTTGTTTTCCCATCAGTGAGCTTCCAGGGTGATAACTGAGATGGGTGCCAGCTGACAGTTCTGTTCCTTCAAACCATGTGTCCTAAACTCTCATAGCATCAGGTTCAGACCTTGTTTATATTGGTGGGAGAATCACATTTAAAGTTTTACATGTAAAGGGAAGGTCAAACAGTGTAGTGGACTGGCTCAATCCCCAGAGTATAGAGCAAGTGTACGTGTCTTGTAGGTGTCTGCAGCCCTAGACTCAAGAATTGGGACACAATAGAGTTTTTTGATCCCCAGACCAATAAAAAGCCTCCCAGATTGTTATCTGGTACTCTTCCAGGAGAAGGTGAGGCAATGGGAGAGCCAGTCTCAGACATGGCCAACTGGGTTGTTGAATGTTTTCACTCTTTCTTCTCCTCCCCATGAGGCCATCCAGAAAATTTAGAAAGGGCTTTAATATATTGAACACTATTTGCTGACCCAGGAGGCCTTGATTATTTTGTCAGATTCAATCCACTGATATTCTGTCCCATGGAATCTACCTTCTGACTTAAGACCTTGTTTTGCACTCAGATGCAACAGGCTCAGACTGGCTGCTTGGACTTTGAAAAGAAACCCTTGACAAAGAAAAATGATTCCCTTGAAATTGTGAATAGGGGCTGTCCTCTACAAGGAAGTCTCATCAAAGACCTGGCTTTGATTCAGACACTGGATTAGACCAAAAAAAGGGACATGGTTAGCCTTGCCAGTGGTGGACAAGACTTATTTTATGGTTCTGTGGACCTGTAGTAAGGAGATTTTCGTAAACTAGCAGGATAAATCTGGATTCTTCAAGTATGGGTAATGGGCCGACTAGTGCTGCCTAAAGGTGGAACCTTCTCCAAGCAATGCCTGTTAGGGCCCACGTGGGTGCCTTCTGCCCACCTCCTCAGTGTCTGTGAGCATTCTGAGTTTGAGACTATATAATGGGGCACTGTACCACCCTTCACCATCTCAATTCCTTCCAACTGTAAGCACTAGATGGAAGTGAATTGCTCTGGTCCTTTGGATCCAGGGTTTTCTCCTACCTTAGTGCAACAAACAAGAGTATCTTAAAAGGCAATGTTAGATTTTTAGTTTCAGTTCTGTGGGATGGCACATCTGAAAAAAAGTGGGCTTCAAGAGATTTTGCTTCCTGGCACCAGATGGCCACGTGAGGTGTCTTAAGTGTTTCAGAGTAGGCCACTCTCTTGGGTGTTCTATCTCTCAGATGTTCACATGCAGAGCACATGAGGAGAGGCAGAACTTATTGTAGGTGCACCTGCTTAAGACACCTCTCCTAGACCTTCCCTGGGTTTGGCTGGGATGCCTTCTGATCCCAAGGCTAAGGAATCTGTCGACACAGACTGCAGCATCAAGTGCTTATTTCATAGGACAAATGGATGCTAGAAATAATAGAAAAGGGTTATGCAATATAGTTCAAAACATTATCTCCTTTCAATTCCCCTACCTTCCCCTTTTCAGGTAACCATCTCACGAAGTTGTTCTTCTGTCAGAAGTTCAGGAATTGCTTCTGATAGGAGCTATAGATGAAATTCCCAAACATTATGGTATCAAGGCTTTTATTAAAGAGATTTCCTTTTGCAGAAAAAAGATGGGGCTTTTTGTCCAATTTTAGATATAAGGAAATTTTTATCTGGAAGTTTTGGTTCCAGTGTTAACCCTAGCCTCCATCATTCCCGTACTCGCAAGCATGGATGGGTTCGCAGCTCTCTAGGATGCATATTTCTATTGAGCTCAGTCATCAGAAGTACCTCATCTTTGTGGAGGGAAAGATGTCTTCAGTATGAGGTCCTGCTGTTCTTTCTCTATGGGCACCCAGGTTCCTTGCAAAGTGCCTTTCAGAGGTAGCAGTGTATCTTAGAAAAGAAAGTGTCTTTGCTTACCCATATATTAAATGATTGGCTTCGTATGAGGATGAGTTGACTCTGTCCAAATCGGTGAATCCTCTTTATAGGATCAGTACTGAACTCTATATCAAAGAGGGCTTTCCTTTTCAAAGGAAAGATTTCTGAAGATTTGTAGTTCTCGAACACAGATATTAATTTTCATTTTATGTCTGATGGGTCATATCGCAGAGACTACTTATGTCATTCTGTTTGAACATCTCTGGATGTTCATTGCAACATAGGTTTGCTCGAATTTACTATTCAAGCTTGGATAAGCTGTATTTGCTAGTCACCATGCCACAGAACATTTTAGGTTCTTTGATGTGGTGGATGAACAGAGTTGATGTTTTAAAGGGAGTTCTGTTTAGTCCTCTCTCTCTGTTGGTCACAATAACCTCTAATGCAGCGGTTCTCAACCTTTTTTTCCCCAAGTACCAGTCAGGTCAGGTACAGTCAGGTCAGGTACCACTTGACCTAACTGTACCTGACTCGACTGGTACTGGGAATAAATTCGGCAGCAATGGGGGAACAATGCCCTCCGCCAAAACTCTGCTGTCGTTTGCCCCCGTTTCGGCGGCAAGGTTTCGTGGGGGTGGGTGGGACTTGCGGGTGGGCGGGAGGGATTTCGGCGGGAAAAATGTTTCACGGCGACGGGGGGGAAAATTGGTGGCAAAAAGGTTTCGCGGCGGCGGGAGGGGATTCGGCGGCGGCGAGGTTTCGCGGCAGCGCCAGCGGGGGGGATTTCGGCGGCGGATTCGGCGGCGAGGTTCAGATCGCGTACCACCGGTTGAGAACCACTGCTCTAATGTATCAGACAATGGATGGGGAACTCACCTGGGCCCTCTGACAGTTGGGATCACTGTGTTCCCCAAGAAGAAAATCTGCACATAAATGTTTTAGAATTGTGGGTGATTTGTCTGATTTTCAGATTTTCCTTTCTTCCTCATTTAACGGGGAAAGTTGTGCAGGTAGCGATAGGCAATATAATGGCTGTGTTACATCAGGCAGGGAGGTGATTCAGCTCTGTGTGCTGACGCAATCAGTCTGTGGGATTGGCACATACTACAAGACATTTATCTGGTGACTCTGCATTAACAGTAGCAGATTGGCTCAGCTTGAGGGATAACTCTCAAATGCACAAGTGGTCATTAAAGGACCAGCTTGTACAAGAGATCTTCTCCAGTTTGGGCCAGCCTGTCATGGACATTTTTTTATAAGCAGGTTCAACAAAGCATCATCTTTGCCCAAGACAGGAAATGACAGTCAGACCATCTCAGATGCTTTTCTAATGCATTGGGGAGAGGGCCTTCTGTATGCTTTTTCCCCCTTTCCGTTAATTCAGAAGGTGGTGAGGAAGATAAGACAGAACAACAGGAGGTTGATTCTGATCACATCAGCCTGGTAGAGACAATAATGAAATTCAGCTGTCATGGGGGGTGATGTACAAACTACTTAACTGTTCTAGAAGCAGCATGGCAGAATTCTTCATCTGCGTTTCCAGGCTGTTCATCTAACAGGCCTGAACTATTGCAGTCTGACTAAAATCCTGTTCCTTATTGGTTCACAGTGTATCACTTTACTTTAGAAAACAGTGTGCAAGAAAATTTTATCACTTGAAGGGGGCTAGATTTGTCTTTTGGATGTGGGGAAAATCTGAGTCCCCAGTTACAATTTTTATTTCTTATGTTTTGGAATATTTGATTATTTAAAGTCTGATGGCAGCTCTTTGTTTCTTAATTTGATGGGAGATTTTTGTTTGTGCATGAAATGATTAAAAGGTTTCTAAAGGGGTTATCTAACATGTATCCTTCTTCAGGGACCAGTTCCCACATGAGATCTTATTTTGGTTTTATTTAGGCTTATGAAGCCACCTCTTGAGCGCTTGGTAGTGTTCTTTATATATCTATTAAGATTGTTATAACACAATCTAAAACATCAGCTAGAAGAGTTAGCAAATTGCATGCATTGATGGCAGTCCCACCTTTATCTATTTTTCATAAAGATAAGGTGGTTTTTAGACCTGATCCTAGATTTTTACCAAAAATAGCATCTGAGTTGCACATTAGACAATAAATTTATCAGTGTCCTTTCAGAAGCCACATGCTAATACAGGGGAATCTGCTTTAGATACTTGAGATGCTAGAAGAGTTCAAGTGGATTATTTAAATAGAACTAAAGATTTTAGGAAGTCTTGAGGGTTATAACTATTTCCAGATGGGTAAAACAATTTATCCTTGAATGTTACAAGTTAGCAGCAGTTCTTCTGGCTATTGGTGTGAGATCTCATTGATCACTGGGGCAGTGGCAGCGTATTTTGCTTGTCTTAAACTGTTTCTGTTGGGGAAATCTGTAAAGCTGCTACTTGGAAGTCAGTTCATACATTTATTAAACATTAGGCTTTTGATTTGGCTTTCAGAGCAAATGCTAGGTCTGGTATTGCTGTGCTTCAGTTGTTATTTAGTTGGGACTCTGTTCCCATCTCCTGAATTCTTAGGACTGCTTTTCAAATTATGCATCAATAGGAAAATACCCAGAGCCACCTGAAGAAATTAAGGTTACTTACTTGTAATTGGAGTTATTTGAAATGACTACATATTTGCACCTCCTGCCAGCCTTCTTTCTCAGTCATACCCTAATTTTTCTCTGGGTCAGTGGTAAGAGGAAGTGAGGTGATAGAGGGTGCTGTGCTCCTTTATATAGCATTGACCTTCAAATGTTTGTGAATGTTGAGAGGAGGGGTGCATGTGTACTCCTGCAGGCACTGTTTGGAGAAGGTCCCACCAATAAGCAGCCCTGGTCAGTGTGTTGCCCATAAGTGTGAATATGCAGAGTCAACTTGAAGAGTTTTAGTTACAAGTAAGTAGCCTTCATTTCGAGAAGTGGTCCATCCACAGGGAAAGCTTCTTCCTCTGCCTTCATTATAAGTTGTTTTATGCCTGGAAACATGAGGTCCTTATCCCTACTTAAGTTCTTGGGGGTTTTAATCTTTTAAAAGTAGTATTCAAAAATAGGGGGAGTGTATGAATATCTGAACATGTGGCCTCAATATCGTGGGGCAATGAGCGTTTTATCTTTTACCATACTGTCTTTTTAATTTGATTCAGGGTTCCCTTGTTCATACATTTAAAGAGTGAATAGAAATGCTTGATCTACCTACTTTCTCATGTACAATAGAATTCTCTGCTCTGGAGATTGGCTGGGTTACTTGGGCCACAGAAGAAGCCTTGAGAAAATTCAGTGTTTAGTGCCAGACTTTCCTCCTTATATTAGTCTCACAGCCCCAGTACACAGCTTCCCTCAGCAGCTCCATGGAAGGAACTGGGGCTGCAGATGCTTGAATGCTAGTAGCAGCCCTTCTTCCTTTCTCCCTTATTGGTACTCCAGACCTGGATTATAACTGTAAGGGATAGTATTGGAGCCAATTGAGGCTACATCTCCTGCTGCTAGAAATGGATTTTCTTACCTTTCACACCCTGTCTCCCCAAACAATATGTTTATGGGCATTCAGCCCAAACATCTAGGCAGATCCAGAGGTGTGTCTAGGTTGTTCTGGCCATGATTGTCCAAGTGTGTCAGACTCCCAGCCCAGTAACTTTTCTCCTTCAGCTCACACCCCTCCCCGCCGGTTATAGGTTCCATACAGAATGGGCATTTGGCTCCACTTGCCCAGCTTCTGTGCTTCTGTCTGGAAATTACTTCTCTTAAGCTCCCAAAATGGCAGGGGGGAGGGTCTACTATATCCTTTTAAGAAGGTGATCTGAACTAGTCACAGTACTCCAGAGGAAGGCATTCTATTGATTGATATAATAACATCAGAATATTTTCAGCATTTCCATGTCTTGTACCCTTGTTCAGCTGGTAGGAAAGCAGGATCAAGTGGCACTCCAAGGGAATAACTGCCAGGACAAGATCAAATAACAGGATTGCCTTTCTTGGCTTGGAAGCTTCCTTTGTTGGCCCAAAGTTGCAGCCTCTCTGTATGATGCAGTGTGACCATTGTGACTTCAAAAGAGGGCAGGAACCCCTTTGTTCTGCGTTGCTTGGGGCCTCAAATGTCTCTAGAATTACTCCCTCTCCCCACTTCCAAAAAAAAAAAAATTCTGGAGGGCCCTACCATCAGTATAACACATTTTGTATCTGGTAGTGTGAGTGTGAAAGTATGAGCCCCACAGAAACATTGCAGGTAGGTGGGGGGCAGATGTGGTTGTGGGTGGGCTAAGGTTACCCATCTGTCTGGATTTCTCTCTGCAGCCAGCTGAGGGGAAGAACCATGCTCCTTTCCGGCTGCCACAGACACACTTGCTGTTTGGACGTCTGAGTGAGGCTGTGACCACAGGTGAGTTCAAAGAAGCTTCAGGGCAGGGGGTAGGTCTTGATTCATCTGGCCTGTGTAACATGAGGTTCTCTCTTCTACTCACCAGGCTTTGCCCAGCCAAGCGCACTCTGGATCCCTTTCATGGAGTCAGCAGTGACCCTCATCTACCAGTTAGCAGAAGGGCCTGAGGAGATATGTGCCCAAATCCTGCAGTGTTGTAGCCAACAGGCTCTGGAGAGGCTTCAGGAGCCTCAAGGGGTGAAAGCAGGTGAGGTTAATGGAGGAGGTCTGCTCCCGCAGCATGGCAACCAGCTGTCCATGGGGTAATTGGGTGGGGGGCAAGGTGCAGTGGCTATGGAAGAAACTGGATTGGAGGTGCAAGTCATTGAGACATGCTGATAATTAACAGAATGGAAGTCCAGAGAAAAGTTCTATGAACTTTGACTCCCTCTTTTTTCCCCGTCAGAACCAGGGGCTTCTCCAAGCAGTGTCGCTGGTGAAGCCTACGCTCTCCCTACCTTCCTGCTGACACATCTGCTTTCCCTGGTGGGGCATGTGGCCTTACAGCAGGTTGTGCATCTGGAGAGGGCAGTGAGTGCAGAGCTTCGTAGGCGCCGTGTCCTTGGGGAGGAGCAGGAGGCCAAGAAACATGTTGCCAACAGCACCAAGGAGCAGAGCACCAAGGTGAGAACTGAGCTCTTCCATGTGCCTAGCCCATTCCTCCTCAGTCACTGCCCCAACAAGTGTCTAGGACAGTGGTCCCCAAACATTTTACCCTGCGCCCCACCCCTGCCCCAGTTGGGGCTGGGAGCGGAGCCATGGTCAGGGTCAGAGGCCAAGCCAGGGCCCAAGGCTGAGCTGGGAGCCGGGGCCAGGGGCCATGTGCAGGGCCAGAGCAAAGCTCAGAACAGGGCTGGGAGGGGCAGGGCCCTGGCCTAGCTGCGCTTCTCCAAATGTTCCTCTTTGTGTCCTTCCTAGGTGGGTGCTTCCCACAGTTTGAAGATCTCTGGTTTGAGGAGCACTGTTCTGTAAGGAATGGTGTGTAAGACTAGCGTGGATTAATTATAAATCACCAATTTCACTCAGCAAGCAGGAAACCTAGGATTAAATCTTTAATCTTGTTTTGTATCTATACTTTTTAGTTATTTCCCTAAAGAGAGGCTGATTATCATTGGTTGGTGGTAACCATTAAAACGTGTTGACAGCCTTCAGACTAAACTTACTTCTTTTTGCTAACCAGGAGGATACATTGTGTTAGAAAATGGTTATTTTTTTAGTATTTCTTATTTACTAAATTTTTTACTTGTGATTTGTGTTGAGCTGTATTTGGATGGAAATTCAGATTTAATTAAATGCACAAAACCAGCATTTTTAAAATGACTTTTCTATTAGTTAAATAAATCTACTTTAATGTGCTGGATACATAAGAAAAACGTTATTGGGGGGAAGGTTACAAAAGATGCTTTGCATTTAAAATTAATTGATTATTAAATGAAATATCTGTAGTTAGTGAATTAAGTTGATTTTGTTTCTCCTCACCATATGCTTCAAGATTTTAGAAACAGTAGATCTCGTCCTCTCACCTTGTTCTTGTTTGCCTCTTCGAGTCTATGAATAAGGTTTTTGCTTTTTCAACTCACCGACTTCTTAAATTTGAATGAACTAGTCATCAAACTGAACTTGTTGAATAAACTGAAATGAAATAGCCTCTCCTTCAGAGAGATTATTATTTCTGTCGAAATTTAGTTTAGCATTTCAACAAACTCTGGTTCCAGTTGCTTAGCCAGTGACTCCCTCCAGTTCAGTGATTTGACTTCCTTTTAAACTTGGCAGCAAACGTACTGCCTAATATTATTTTTTGTATTTTTAAATTAAATGAATTTAATATACTAAGATTAGACATAAATTGTCATATTTTTATATTGAATTTTAAATAGTTATTTATAAAAATGAACCTATATTTAATGTTTTAAAAGTTGGATTTTCTATTTTTACCCACTTTGTACAGATTTAAGATGACACTTTCCCTCTGGTCAGTTCTGAGCCAGTGCTCAAGCAAGGTGCTGGGGGCACTGTTATATGTTTCAGATCAGAGACAATTGTGGTCCTGATCTATCGTGTTCACTGAGGATCCTCTGGTGCCCTTGAATTTGAGATGGGGAGAAAAGGAGAATGAACCCGGCTGTCTTGGCCATACCCTCCTCTTCTTTTCCTGCCCTATGTAACTTCTGTCACCAACACTCTCCACCACCTTTGGTCTTTAGGCTTCTTTTCTGTGTTCACCTGCGATGAACTTCAGTGGAAGACAACTTCTGCCTGTGCCGTCTGACCAAGACCAGTTGGTGGGGGAGGTGCTGAATGTGAATGGGTTTCTGGAGCATCCCTCCTTAGAGGTTGAGGGATTCTTGTATGTATAATTCCACAGGCTATTCTAAAGAAACAACAGTAGTTTTCTTAAACAAGCCATATGAAAAATAGAGAAAATGGTAGTATAACAAAAACGGTTTGTATATCATACTTACTCTAATATTTTGCAAAGCCCAGTGCGGGAGGCTTCCCTTAGTTTAAGTTGCAAAAATATTTTCTTCTTTACATCTAGAAATCTTTTCTGATTTAAAAAAAAAAAAAAAAAAAAAAGCCTCCACTCTGCTTTGTCCAGAAAACTCACTTACATTTATGGTTCATGATCAAATCAGGGTGAGGTTACATTGACATTTCCTCATGACTGTTTAATCCAGAGTGCCATCTGGAGGAAATGGTAAACTGTGTCCTCCATAGAAAGCAAGACCAGTTTGATCTTCTGTTTTTACAAGCTCCTCACCAGTCAAGGTAACTGGCTTTTTGGATTTGGATTTGACATTGTTATTTACAGGTATTGGATCACGCCCATGTGCTGGATGTATACAGTTGTCTTGGCTGATCAGAAGTATCATAGACTTGCCTCTTTAAATCCCTCGTCAATGTTCCTGTGCTGTGAAATACAAACTGACCAGATCTCAGGTCTGCTATCAATTCTATTCAAACCACAGGGGGCTAGTGGGTTACTAAATTCTCTCTTCATGTGATCTTCTAAGCTTTTGTCATGTTGCTGTTAATGAGTGCCCACATCCCAGCCTAGAGATAGTGGCCTTGTGGTGGAAGGTGCTAAGTCTTTTCTGTAACTTTTGTTCAATAACGTCTTCCTTCCCTCTACACAGAGCATTGAGAATGAGACCACCATGGAGGAGGATCTGGGACTAGTGGGTGCCTCAGCTGATGACACAGAGGCAGAACTCATCCGCAACATCTGTGAGACAGAGCTGCTGGATGGTGAGTATGGCCTCCAGAAGGGAATGTTTCCCTCCAGTCCATGTCCTTTTATCTGCCGTGCCCTAAAGAGTGGACACAATGTGTGAGAGAGAACCAGAATAAGGCATACAAATTATTCCTTCAGGAAACTGAAAATGCTTTGGAAATTTCCTTTAGTATGAGTTTCTTTTAACATCTGTTTCATGATTCTGCCTTTGATGGCTCTTGTCCATTTGTAAAAGTTAGGGGACATCAAATCTGTGTGGACTGTAAGTAATTTGTGACTAAAATAAGTGATCTCCTTTGAAATGAGAGACCTTCTGAGGTATGCTGTCTCAGATCTGATACTGCTTCTCTCCACCCTGCAGGGAAGCAGCTGCTCTCTGCCTTTATTCCTCTGGTGCTCAAGATCTGCAATAACCCTGGGCTCTACAATGATCCAGCACTCTCAGCTGCTGCAGCACTGGCCCTTGGTAAACTCTGCATGGTCAGGTAATGCCCAGCCTTGTGGCTATAATCCTCTCTCCTCCCCCGCCAACCTCTTAGAGCAACATCTGTCAAAAGTCACTTTGTCCCCATGTTCTAGCACCCTTCTCTGGGGAGAGTAGAATGACAGTGCCCTTGGCTCTGTTCTCACTGGACCTCTGAAAATTGAGTCTTGCTTTTGTCTTCACTGTCCCCATCCTGTCTCCCTTCAGCACTGAATTCTGTGACTCTCACCTGCGCCTCCTGTTTACTATGCTGGAGAAATCCACTCTCCCAGGTGTGAGATCCAACCTCATGATTGCAGCAGGAGACCTAGCTATTCGCTTCCCCAATCTGGTGGAGCCCTGGACACCCCATCTGTATGCCCGGTAAAGCCTTCTCTTACTCTTCTGGGAGCGGATGGTTTTAGAACATTTGAGGAAGTATGCCTCTCGGAGGTGAGGGAGCTGCAGTAACCTAGGTTTGAGGAGATGGGATGGAGATCTGTGCAGGTGAGGGAATTTTGAGAGCTGAGGGTTGTGGTGGGGAGGCCTGAACAAATATGTAGGACTTCCCTCTTTGGGAGGGAAGCCTGTTGTCTCCTTGCACAACTGAATCTGTTTCTCTCAGGCTGCGGGACCCCTGTCAAGGTGTGAGGCAGACAGCTGGTCTGGTGATGACTCACCTGATTCTCAAAGACATGGTGAAAGTGAAGGGGCAGGTGAGCGAGATGGCGGCTCTGCTCATTGACCCTGACAAGGAAATTGTGAGTCTGGCTCGGAATTTCTTCAGCGAACTTTCCAACAAGGTGAGGAATGGCAAGGGAGGGAATCTATGGGGACTGGGGATCTGAGCAAAGAGTGAGGAGCTCTACAAAAGGGTGCTAGTTTCCAGACTGTCTTGTGCATGGCTGAGGAGGCAGTGTCTGTCCTGGACCCTGTCCAGTGCTGTCTGGTGACTGGATGAATCAGGAAGACGCTCTCGGGGCCATCCTTGTGCCAATCCTGATATTGCTGAAAGTGACTAGCCGTACTCTGCAGAGTACACTGACTCTATATGGCCTGTGTTATACAGGAGGGCAGACTAGATGATCGCAATGGTCTCTTCTGGCCTTGGAATCTATGAATCTTAGAGACTTTGTTACCACAATATATGACAGCTACCTCCAGCCCTGTGCCTCATCTCTGCATGTGTGCTCGCTTGTTCTTTCACTCCCTCCTCAGACATGCTTCTCGTGTGCTCCAGCATCTAGTCTTTGACACTTGAGCAACCTTAGTGGCTGTCTCTCAGAGCAGACTTCTACCCACAAGACTTACAGGGCACAGCAGTGTTGGAGCTCCAGCAGTGTAATTAGCTTGCCTGGTAAATACTGCCAGGCCCCATCCGTTGCTGATCTGACTCATGGGCCTTCTGCTCCACATTGTGTGCCAGAACCAAGCCTGAAAAGAAGCAGAATTTCCAGACAGTAAGATCCTTTTCAGCCAGTTCTGCCCACTGTGTGGTTAGACACATGTACACTTTAACACTCCTCCAAAGCAGTGTACCTCCCACTGGCATACTTCTCCTGGTGCCCATACCTAATTCTCTGCCCGTATGTGCTCTTTGGCTTTACCTGCACCCCCAACATATTTGAAGAATCTCCACACCCTGAGGAGAGAGGGCTTCCTGATGGGCTCCTCTCGGCCATTAGCTGGGACCAGCAGCTCTGTGAGCTGAGCCACTGTCCAGATCTCCTTTATCTGAAAGTTTCCTTGCTGAACTGGGCCTAGTTAGAAAACAAACTCTATCTACTGAGTCTGCCATGGAAGTTTTAGGTCTCTTTGTTTGGGAGCTTTGCTTACTGGATCAGGAGCTCACTACTTTGAGTTTGGATCCAGAGTGCAAACTGCTTTGAAAACCCTATATCCTGAACTATAAAGGAGACAAGTCTTGAGAGCCTACCTCTTTAGACTTGCTTTATGCCCGATTAATTGTGATTCCATTGTGGGTCAGTGCTACTCTTGACTAACATGGGATTTCCCATTAGAATCTCCCTTTGGAAGTCACCATTCCCTCAACTTGTTTGGTAGCCTCCTCCTGAGCATAATCTCTTACCGTGTAAATTAAGGTACCTCTAAGATAGTCATGGGGTTCCTAAATAGGTCCTGGATTCCTGGATTCCTGCTTCCTCTCTTCTCACTGAGATCCTGTTCAGACTTGTCTCCATTACTCTCACATGCAGAAAGAATTCCTTGGTCTAGCATCCAGCTACTGGGTTGCAATGCCAATATAGGCTAATGAAGCAATTGAAACTCTTAGGTCTTTGAATGTTGGACCCTATATAGATTCCAAATTGGGTGTCCATGCATCGGAGCCGGAACTGTTTATAGCAGTGTTCATGGATCTATGTGTGCATCGTGTGTCAGCCACATGGTGCGTCAGAAATCTGATGAGGCTGCATGGGTCGATGCCTCTCCAGTTCTCTTACCACCACATGGCCAGAGCCAGAACCCTTTTCCTATTTCCGTTTCCACAGTTAAGTGTAGTTTTAGTAGTTAGCAGTCAGGAATTTAGTAGTAGTTGTCCATTTAACCTAAGCAGGGTGTCCCACCACTCGGGGGACTATGTCCCAGCTAGCTGGCTTTAAAAGTTGTGCATCATGTCTGCACTCCTTCTCTGTGAGCGACAAACAACCAGCATTGTTTTTATTGCTTGAATGAAGTCCACGTCGTTGCCCGCTGCTCATCTGTCGCTCCTTCTCACCATGGGCTCGGGAGCGCCTTCTCTGCAACACCTCATGGAGGAAGCAGTGTGCCTTTGTGTGCACTTGGATGGCACTCCGGCGGATCCACCAGTCTCCAGCTTCACCGCACCATCAGCACCATCAAGCAGCACCGTGCCCATAAGAAGCGCGCACATAGGGATCCACCCTTGTGCCCAAGAGGGACCACCTCAGAGTGCAGCGTCGCCTCCCCGAGTCACGCCAGAAGCTGCTTGAGGACTCAGCTACCTCTCCACTCAAAAAGTCTGGGATGGAGTACAAGTCTAAACACTGTAGAGACCAACCAGTATCCTCTTTGACTTCTGTGGTGGAACTGCTGCCTCCACCCCTGGCTCCATCCACATCACTGGGACCATTGGGAATGCCATGCCCGGTGCCATGTGCACTTGGCTGCCTATCTCCACTGATGTCTACGGCTGAGCTGCTTCTTCCATATGCTAATTTCCCACCACATCCTGGTTCACCAGGAACCATACACCAGATGAACCACTCCTATTGAGCCACTGCCCTGAGCCACTTCCCTTTGCACCATCGGAGCAGCAAGCGAGCATGTCTTTGCAGAGCTGCTCTACACTTGCTCCTGCTGTCCCATTGGCACCACCATTTCCAAACCAACCTTCTGACTCAGAGTGGTCTTCGGAACGGGAGTCCGTCTTTTCACCAGCATGCTCCTACAGTCTGGAACGGTGATGCCTACCCTGTGCACCAGCCGATGTATGGTTCCGGTCACATCATGGTCCACTGGCTCCGGCGGATCCTTATGCTTGGCCTTCCTGGCATCATTGGGTCTCCACTGCCACTCAGTTGATCCAGCAGCGCCAACAATGCTTCCATCGATGTAGACATACCCTCAGTTGCTCCTTCCACAACGACCACAAGTGGGAACTCCATGACCCCACTCTCAGATCCATCTTCCACAAGTGGGGCATGCCACACTAGGACCTCTTTGCAACACCTGCCAACCGCAAGCTTCCCTTAATCTCTCGAGCTCTAGTTCATGCTGGTACTGCTGTTTGTGGTCCTCCAAGCAGTTTCACTTCCAGCTGGCGTGCTTTTTCCTGTTCAGTTCTCTCCTACTCACAATCAGGAAGCCCCTGATACTCTAGTTTCTCTCTCTATCTGCAGCTTTTCCCATGCCAAAAACTGATTTTTAGGAAGCCCACTTGGGATGGGGCCCAAGTGCTGTTCTGGTCACTGTGTAGATTCCTAAATTATCCTCCATGCAATTCTGTCCCCTGTTTCTCCTCCAGTTACCACAGGCTGACCAGCAATGTCTTTTTCAACTTTTTATTGTCTTGCCCCTTTGCACAGCTCCACTGGCTTCTTTCATATTTGATTTTTCTACCATCTCTTCTTACTCTCTTTCCCAAAAGAACACAAGCCGCTTTCTCTCTTGCTTTTTCCTTCCACAATACATGTTTTTACTGCTGTCACTGATTGCAAATTACCACTGTCACATTCATCCCTCTAGTACCATCATTGTCATGGTCTGGGGCTAGCTGCACCTCTGACTGCCTTCTGTGGTATTCTGAGTGTACTCCCTCCAGGTCTTAGGCCACGACCCTTAACTCCTTTCCAGGAAAGTAATGTGATTCTCCCACTTTGAGAGATCCCTGGGCTACAGCGCTTTGTATACCAACCATGACTTTTCATTTGGGTTGAGCCCTGCAATCTTCCCTTCAGGAGCTGTGACTAGTGTTGAATACCATGACCCAAGAGGGCCTTTTGAAACCAAAGTGTTTAATCTCAGCAGTAGAAACAGCATAACAAGAGGGTTTTTAACACATTAGTCTACATGCTATGTCTTACCAAAAGCTTAAATAGGTCTAGCTTATCCCAGGTACCACCCCCACCTCCTAATCAGAGGAATGGGGTTCAATGTGCTCCCAGCAGTCTCTGCCTCTTTCCTCTGTGATACAGGACTGACTGTTTTATTCACCCCAAGTTCTTTGTTTCCTTCCTCGATTTTCCCCCTCCACCAGGAGTGTTGAACTCAGTGTTGTACCTCAAAGTATCCACAAATGGTATGGATTAAAGGTTCTGTGCTATGCCCTGGCCTTTTAACAATTTTTTGGAAGTAACCCCTTAGTGTGCCAGATCTCAAGGTTTCCCAGTCTTCCACAAGCACATGCCACACAGCCTCAATTGCTCCAGGACTGAGTCTTTGGGTTCCAGCACCCCATTACCAACAGTGAGCACATCTTAGTTCAAGCTCCTGTGGAGACTTTACCTTCCTAGGGAGCGATGCAACATAGTAAGTATTTGCAGTGTCACAGGACAACGTTTTTGAAACAAGGCAACCTTTTATTATTCAACTGGAATACAACATCAGTAAGTCCTTCGATTAGCATGGAAAAATCTATGCTTAAGACAGTCCTTATTGATAGAAGCAATGGCTTCGCCATACCGTGATTCTCCGAGGTCCATCTTCATGCTCTCTATCCCTGTCTGTGACTGTCTGTTCACTACTGCAACTTTAAGAAAGTCCCTTGACACCTCATTCCTTTGTTTTCCTGCTATGGTCTCTTCACAGCTTCCCTGCTGAATATTAGAGGAAGTAGCCTGCGCTTGGCTGTCCCAAGCTTGGTGTACACTTAAAACTCTACTTCTGTCAGGGTTGTGGTTTTGAAACCATCCCTGCCTGTTTTAGTCAGCCCGTGTTGGGCATGTTGCACTCAGCATGGTAACTGCTGGCCCTGTCAGGTCAGGTCTGTCCCTCTGGGGTTGCTAATCTGCCCAGAAACTCATTTTCTTGAATGAGGTGCTGCTTGTGCTGTTACGCTAGTCACTGACTTGTTCCTTATAATTACTCTGGAAATTATACTTGAGGGAGCCTGTTGACTGGCAAACTGCTTCCTCCACCTGCCACTGCAGAGTCCTATGGGAATAAGCCTCCTATCACTGGACACAAATGTTCCCTAAGATTCCTCTCAATCATCTTGGAGCTCTCCTGCCAAAAGAATGAAGCTTTTCATAGATTCTCCTGGGTTGAGTGACAAGCCTTCTCAAATATTCTGAATCTAAATTGCCTGACGCCAAAGACACTGATACACTTATCCTGAAAGTGTATCATGCTTTGCCAGTCCAGCAGGGAATAACTCATGACTCTGCTTCACCTGTTAAGGTTTCTCCCAAGCAAGAGGGACAGCAAGGCTCTGTGTATAGGGGGAAAAAATCTTTTCCCAAGAGTTGCTTCCCTTTTCTCTTCTACTGGAGGAAAAGTAGGAAAAGTCTGGCACTGACTCTGAGACTCCACTGTCGGCTCCTTAAAGTCCTCTATCTCAGAAGAGGTGTGCCATTTCCTTTGCTTCCATCCTGAAACCCTCTTTGGCCTGGCTTTAGTCCATTAGTAAATTTTTAGTCCTTTTATTCCTTCATTAGCGTACGCCATCTGATTGATTTTTGTGTATCCTGTGCAGGGTAATGCCATCTACAACTTGCTTCCGGATATTATCAGCCGCCTCTCGGACCCAGACTGTGGTGTGGAGGAAGAGTCCTTTCGTACCATTATGAGGTATTCTGGGAAAGTGGATCTTGTCTTAAGACTGTGTATACTTTGGTATGCAACATGTACAAAAGTCTAGAGAAAAGAGAAGTTGCAGTAATATATAAAATACCTCCCAGGCACTGTCTGATCAGAACTGTTCATTTGTTTCATGTTGAGCAGTTTCATAGGAACTGCAGCAGAAGGGATCTGCTTTGTAGCCAGATATGCATGAATGGAGTTATAGTCCAATTCCCCCAGCTCTTCTCAATACGTTCTCTTTTCTAGGGCTATAATAGTAACATAGAAAATAGGCAATTTTTCAGTAATGGTGTGCTGTGACACTTTTTTGTATTTTATGTATGATTTTGTAAGCAAGTAGTTTTTAAATGAGGTGAAACTTGGTACACAAGACAAATCAGACTCCTGAAAGGGATGCAGTAGTCTGGAAAGATTGAGAATTACTGTGTCAGGGTTTGTTGGTGACCTGTTCTATGATGCCATCTACTTCTCTGGTGGCGTGTCCTTGTTTGATGAAGGTGGTTTTAAGTGTGTTAAAGTGTGTATCCTGGACTCTCTCCTTTGAGCATATTTTGTGGCATATGAATGCCTGGATGTGGATAACAGATTTCTTGGTGTGTTTCAAGGGGCTATTGGATCTATTAAGGTATGGTTGTCTGTAGAGTTCTCTTGCTGAAACTGATCGTGGTGTCCAGGAAGTTGATGCCAGTAGGGAGCATTCCAGAGAGTTTAATGGACAGGTTCCCCAGAGGTCTGTAGTGGGAGCAGTATTGTTCAACATATTTATAAGTGATCTGGAAAAAGGGGTAAACAGTGAGGTGGCAAAATTTGCAGATGATATAAAACTATTCAAGATAGTTAAGTCCAAAGCAGACTGTGAAGAGTTACAAAGGGATCTCACAAAACTAGGTGACTAGGCAACAAAAAGGTAGATGAAATTCAGTGTTGATAAATGCAAAGTAATGCATTTTGGAAAACATAATCCCAATTATACATATAAAATGAAGGGGTCTAAATTAGCTGTTATCACTCAAGAAAGATTTTGGAGACAACGTGGATAGTTCTCTGAAAACATCCATTCAATGTGCTGTGGCAGTCAAAAAAAGCTAACAATGTTGGGAATCGTTAGCAAAGTCCTCCTGAAAGTAAAGAGAGACAAGGTGCGGGTCAGCCTCATAGCGCCAGCATTGCCCCAACGGGCAATGGACCCTCCTGCAACCGGACCTCCTGTCCAAGGATCAAGGTCTCCTGCCCCACCCAGAGCTGGCCTCCCTACCTCTGACTGCATGGATACTCTGTGGCTGAGTCAGGAGGAGCAAGCCTGCTCAACCCAGGTCCTACGCCTGCTCTTGGAAAGCAGGCAGCCATCTACCAGATCAGCCTACAGGACCAAGTGGAAGTGCTTCACCTGCTGGACAGCCGAGAGTGGCATTTCCCCGACAGAGGCATTGATCCCAACAATCTTGGAGTATCTGCTCCAATTGAAACAAGGGGGATTGGCCTTCTCATCAGTCAAGGTTCATGTAGTGGGCATATCTGCTTTCCACGCTTTGGTGGAAGGTAGAACAGTTTTTTCTCATGAAATGACGGCTAGGTTTCTTAAGGGATTAGAAAGGCTTTTCCCACCGATAAGAGACCCTCCTCAGTGGGATTTGAACTTGGTCCTCTCCAGACTCTCTGGGGCACCCTTTGAACACATGGCTTTGTGCCCCCTTTCATACCTGTCCTGGAAGGTCGCCTTCCTGGTGGCTATTACATTCGCCAGGCGAGTTTGGCGATCAGAGCATTAAAATCAGAGCCACCCTACACAGTTGTTTTTGGGTTTTTTGTGTTTTTGTTTTTTTTTAAATAAGGACAAAATCTAACTATGCCTGCATCCAGCCTTTTTGCCTAAAGTGGTCTCCCATTTTCATCTTAATCAAGATGTTTTCCTACCTGTCTTTTGCCCTGAATCACACAGCTCCAGTGAAGAGAGGCGTCCGCATTCTTTCGATCTGAGAAGGGCCCTGGCATTTTACATCAACAGAACCAAACCCTATGCAGCAATTCATGGCACTTGCTGACTGGATGAAGGGTCTGCTGGCTTCCTTGCAGTGTATTTCAAAGTGGATCACTGCCTGCATCTAAGCCTGTTATGAGCAGGCTCCACTAGTCTTCTTCCTTGCTGAGAGCTCAAAATACCAACTCAGCCCAGAGATGGCAGGGGGTGATTGCAGTTATGGGGGGAACAGGGCTGGAGAGTTAGGAAGGGGGCAGAGCTACAAGGGGATGGAGACAGCTAGGGTTGGTATAGCTGTGGATGGGGAAGCTAGGAACAGTGTATGAGGAGTTGAGGGATCTGGGAAGGGCATAGTTGAGCACTCAGCAGCAGCCAACCTTGAAGGTTCGGAGGTTATTTATTCTGCGGGTCCTCTCCCTGTGGCCTGGGCTTACCAGAGCTGAGCTGCGGAGTGGCTGCTCTCTTCTTGGCTTCTTCCTTTTTGGTGGGAAGGGAGCAGGAGACACCTGTGCATGGCTGGCAGTGGGGTAAAGAGCAGCTATTGGCATCTTGCTCCTAGGTCTTGCTCTCCTTTCACTTGTGTAAGGGAGCGTGTGACATCAAAAGGAAATGCACACGTTTCTGTGAGTTGAGTGGCCCTGGGCAGGTCTAAAGCAGCTGAGGTGGGATATGCGTCTGAGTGAGCAGGCGAGGCATCAAAGAACTTTGTTCAGTGGCTACCAACCTGTTCTTTCTCCCCAACCAGCCCTTCTGCTCCCTACTCCCAGCTGCCTCACCACACATGCTATACCTCTGCTGGCGCTGGGGAGGAGATCATGGCTGATGTTAACTATGCCCACAAAATCAGAGACAACTGATAAATTGTTGGCACCCAAATTGCTCCCTGTACATGCATCACAGTCCTAGTCTTGCTGCCTCTGTACCACAGTGAGAAGTTTTTTCTGTGCAACTCTGCTCCAAGCTCTGGGGAAAGGCTGCAGACCCTGTTATGTAAAGACTAATTTACAATAAGGTTAAATTGGTCCCCCAGTATCACAACATTGGTTACAATAAAAATCATATAAACTTTGGAAGACTGAGAATAGCAGAGTTCACGGCAGTACTTTCCACAAAAGAGAGGAACAATGGCAACGCAACATCTTGCTCTTCAACAATACCTGCCTCTTTCCATGTGTCCATAACAGTTCCTAATTTGGACTCCTATTCGTATGATCCCGTGGGATCTCTGTATGGCCTGTGTAGCGACACTGATCCAGAGAGTAACTGCTGCTGGCTAATAGATTAATTTAGTCATGATGATGCTTTGTTTCCTGCTGCCAGGTTCAGTTGGAGATTTTTTCAGATTACCTTCCTGTGATTTACATAGGTCAGAATGCAAATATTCCCCACATCCAAATGAACAATTCGGCGCTGGCATCACTATGGGGTTAGAGTTCTTGTTTGGGAAGTTTTTCCTTTAAATCTGGCTTTTTTTTTTTTTTTTTTTTTTTTTTTAAACTGCTGGTTTTTATTATAATGTACTTGCAGCACTGCACTGCATATATTGCAGGAATTGCTGTAAAATGGGGTCTGGTTGGAGGTTTTGGGCTTATATCCCTAATTCTGCACATCTGGTTTTGAGTTAGAGTACACCCCCGCTGACTCCTGAGTGGGGTAGCTGCAGTTTCAATGTATGTGTGGAGAAGTGGGAATTCACTCTTTGTACTCATTCTGCCCAATCCTTTCATTCCCTACAGACAGCTTTTCTCTTATATCACAAAGGATAAGCAGACCGAGAGCCTGGTGGAGAAACTGTGTCAGCGATTCCGGACTGCCAGGTGGGTTGCACACTAACTTTCCAGGACAAGGAGGATAGTGCAAGTTCCCTGACTACCAGAAAGTGAGCCTGCTCCCATGGGGATGACATCAGGCTGTCCACATGGCATGATAGACCCTGCTCTAGATTGGGATCTTCTTTTCCCCACCTCCTTTTTAAAACCAAGAAAAAAATTAAGGGACTGTTGAAACTTATAAAGCTGTTTGCTGTTATCACACTGGGGTCATTTCCCCCCTCTTCGCTCTCCCATCTTGCTGGGGAGGGTATATGACTTCAGCAGGGCCTGACTGCAGAAGGCCATGGCAGATTCCAAACTGTCAAGGTTTAAATCTTGTACACCATGTGATGCATTTATGCCCATAAATAATAGACATAACCGATGCCCTTTCTTCATCCTCCTTATTGTCAAGTTTGCCTGACAAGTTTTAGGTCAGACCTCATGGGAGCTTAAACTCCACATGGACAGGCGACGCAGATCATCATCTCAGAGTACTGCTGTTCAGGCTTGTGAAAATTCCAGGCCTTCTGACATTAAGATTGCATCAGAACTTTACAAGAGGTCCCTGGGCACCAATATTGATTCTGATTGTGACCGTGTGGGAAAAGACTTACCCCAGATCTCTTCCAGCACCATCTCGGGGATATTAACTTCATTGGTACCAAGTTCATCCAAACGCTAGCTGTTCCGACTTCATAGACTTTGTGTTACTACAGCAATTTATTTTAACGGTGTCTTCTGTGGCACCAGTATCTTCTATTTGTAATATCATGGCATTGGCTACCTACGCTTCAAACTCCCTGGTACCAGCAGCCTCTCCAGCTCTATCGACAGGGGAAGCATACCTAGCCAATAGAAAGATTTGTGTCCTCAGTACAGCTTACCCTGCTCATTCCTTCTAGAGCCAGGACCAAGTGTTATCTAGGCTATCCCTGACTGGTGTCCATCCAACCTGCTCTTAAAAACTTCCAATGACACAGATTCCACAACCTCCATAGGTAATTTATTCCAGTGCTTAACTACCCTGATAGTTAGGAAGTTTTTCCTAATGTTCAACCTAAACCACCCTTGTTGCAATTTAAGCCCCATTGTCTCTTGTCCTAGCTTCATAGGTTAACAAGAACAATTTTTCTCACTTCTCCTTGTAACAATCTTTTATGTACTTGAAAACTGTTATCATGCCGCCGGCCCCCCCCCCCAGTCTTTTCTCCAGACTAAACAAACCCAATTTTTTCAGTCTTCCCTCATGGGTCATGTTTTCTAGACCTTTAATTATTTTTATTGCTCTTCTCTGGATTTTCTTCAATTTGTCCATATGTTTTCTTAAATGTAGCGCCCAGAACTGGACACACTACTCCAGTTGAGGCCAATTCAGCATGGAGTAGAGTGGAAGAATTACTTCTTGTTTCTTGCTTACAACATTCCTGCCAATACATCCCAGATTGATGTTTTTTTGCAACAATGTGACACTGTTGACTCATATTTAGTTTGTGATCCACTATCCCCAGATCCCTTTCCACAGTACTCCTTCCTAGGCGGTCATTTCCCATTTTGTAAGTGTGCAACTGATTGTTCTTTCCTAAGTGGAGTACTTCACATTTGTCCTTACTGAATTTCATCTATTTACTTCAGACCATTTTGTCCAGATCATTTTGAATTTTAATCCAATCCTCCAAAGCACTTGCAACCCCTCCCAGCTTGGTATCATCTGCAAACTGTATACATGTACTCTGTACCATTATCTAAATCATTTATGAAGATATTGAACAAAACCAGACCCAGAACTGATCCCTGCGGGACCCTACTCAATATGCCCTTTCAGCTTGAGTGTGAGCCATTGATAACTACACTCTGGGAATGTTTTTCAAACCAGTTATACATCCATCTTACAGTAGCTCTATCTAGGTTGTATTTTCCTGGTTTGTTTATGAGAAGATCATGAGAGATAGTATCCAAAGCCTTACTAAAGTCAAGATATACGACATCTACTACTTCCCTCTATCCACGGGGCATGTTACCCTGTCAAAGAAAGCTATTAAGTTGGTTTGACACTATTTGTTCTTGATAAATCCATGCTGACTGTTACTTGCCACCTTATTATTTTCTAGGTGTTTGTAAATTGATTGCTTAATTATTTGTTCCATTATCTTTCTTGGTACTGAAGTTAAGATGACTGGTCTGTAATTCCCTGGGTTATCCTTATTCCCCTTTTTATAGATTGGCACTATATTTGCCCTTTTCCAGTCCTCTGGAATCTCTCCTGTTTTTCCATGACTTTTCAAAGATACTTGCTAATGACTCAGATATATCCTCAGTCAGCTCCTTGAGTATTCTAGTTTCATCAGGCCCTGGTGACTTGAAGAATCTAACTTGTCTAAGTAATTTTTAACTCATTCTTTCCCTATTTTATCTTCTGATCCTACCTCATTTTCACCAGCATTCATTGTTAGATATCCAGTTGTTACTAAACATTGATAACTGGGTGAAACTTAACAGCCTGCGATATACTAGAGGTCACACTAGATCAGTGATTTTCAACCTTTTTTCATTTGTGGACCCCTGAAAAGTTTCAAATGAAAGTGCAGACCCCTTTGGAAGTCTTAGACATGTCTGTGGACCCCCAGGGGTCTGCAGACCACAGATTGAAAACCACTGGACTAGCTCTAATGGTTCCTTCTGGCCTTAAATTCTATGAATCCTACACGTTCAGTTAAACTACATTTATAAGATTACATCAATAATAGAGCAATTCTGCTTAGTATGTTCTCGTTCACTCTGAAGTTGAAGGCAATCTTTGTTTTCCACAGAACAGAGCGTCAGTATCGAGACCTTTCTCACTGTCTCACTTTGCTTCCTGTCTCTGAACGAGGCCTCCGCAAGATGCAAGATAACTTTGATTGTTTTGCTGACAAGCTCCAAGACCTGGCTGTCTATAACTGTTTCCTAGCTACACTGAGCCGACTCCGCAGGTCGGTCACCAAACCGGAGTCCAAGGTGAGAATCAGGGGTAACTAATTCCTAGCCTGGATACAGAAGTACTCTTCCAGTCTATCCTGGACTAACACTGCAGTTATGGGAATGGCCAAAATCAAGGTGACTGTCACAGGGAGCTGCAAAACTAGATATAGCTGCTTCTAGGCAATGACGAAGAATCTCTAAGCCTGAGATGGAGGGAACTCCCAAGGTGTTTGCTGAGCTTGGCTGGGGGGGGGAATCTGGGCTGCAGCATGGTATCCCTCCCTGCTTATCAGCTTCTGTCTCTCCCTGCATCAGGCTCTGATTGAAGAGATGGAGCAGAAACTCCATGCCTGCCACAACTGTGGTATGGATTCCACAGAGGTTCTCAGGGAGCCCCAATGCCAGGAAGGAAGCAAGACACCCGTGCAAAAACCAGGGAAGAAAAGACAAGTAGCTGGTATGTTCTTCCTAAGGCTGTATAGTGCTGGCCTCTTCATCCCTCCTATCCTGCAATCCAGGTAGAGCAGCTGTGGGTTTCTCACCCCTTTCAGGCAGCATGGCCCTCACTACTCCGGTTCTCTTGCAGGCTCCTGCCGCCGCCGCCCCCTGGGTATAGCCAACAGAGATGCAGACGACTCCTTCATCACGCCCCAACCCCGTGTGTCCAGACATTGCCGGGGTGCAGCAAAGCGCCATCCGCCCCGGAGACCCACCATCACCTTCTCTAGTGATGAGGAGAACAGCTCTGAGGATGGTAAGAATGCTTGTATGCTAGATGGCTATGAAGTATGGGGGAAGAAGCCTGGGCTGCCCCTTAATGGAATCTTGCAGGCTGCTGCTAAGGCCACATTGTAATTAGAGCTGGCATTTTTTAACCCCTGAAACGATTTATGAATTTGAGTCAAATTTTGGCAAATCGTTTCAGCTTGGGGAAAAAAATCAGAAATGTCAAATACACGTTGACATGTTTTGAAATGACACTTTCGAAATATTTCACTTAAAAAATGTCAACACTTTATTTATCCTGATGATTTTCTTGGTGGTTTTTGTTTTTCGTCAAGAAAAACAAAATTCTGTTTCCATTCAGAATGAACTGATTTTTTTTTTTTTTTTTTTTTTGGATTTTCCATTAAGGCCACTGAACTGAAAAATGAATTATTCTTTCAGCTCTAATAATAATGAAGTTCTTCCCAGACGTTCTCTGCATTTTCTCCTTCGAGTGCTTGCTCATGTCCATGCCCAATTAGGTGTATGTGCACCACATACACCAGTGCCGGAAATCTCTCCTAGTGGTATCCATAGGGCCGGGTCTAGCACCCTCTGCAATGACGTATGTATGCACCAGTATATAGGGCACTGCCAGCCCCCCTCCCTCTCAGTTTCTTCTTGCCACCTGTGACGGTGCTGGAACATTCTCTGGCTGGGGCAAGCTCTCGTTCCTAGTGGTTTTCTTCTAGTTGCATAGTGTACATTGTTTGTTAGTTAGTTTTGATAAGTGTTCATCAAATTACTATCTCTAAGAAACTAACACTGCCCAGGGACAGGGCATGCTCTAGTCTCTGGGCTTCAAGCCTGTGAGCTTCATGCAAGAAGCCTATGCCGATCAACAACCCTCACCAGAGCTGCCTGAAGTGCTTGGGGGAGGGTCACGTGTGCAAAAAGTGCAGAATCTGCAGAGGGTTATGGCCTCGCATGAAGAAAGATTGGGATGAGGCCGAGAGCTCTCCTAATGGAGTCGGCACTTAGACCGGCCGTAGAGCCGAGCTGGTTGGAATTGACACCAAGTATATCTGCTTTGGTGTGGAGCACTCCCCCAGCACCGACTTCCTCCTGAAGAAGAAACCCAAGAAGGCACATGTTGAAAGAGCGTGCTCACAGGCCCCAAGGAGGGACAAGAAGAGTGCAGGTGACCTGGCAAGACCCTTGTCAGGCTGCTTGTCCCCATTAGGCCTTGGGATGATTTTACCCATTCGGGCTCCAAGCCCTACCCTGGACCCACTGCCGACCCCTGGGAGTTGCAAGGCCCTTGGCACCTTACCCAACTACTTCAGAGGCATTCCAGGCGATGAATGACCTCCTGGCAATCCCTGTTCCCCTGACACCTGGAGAAGGGAGTCCTCTGCACCAGGACCCGATACCAGCACCATCCACCATGGGGCCATCCAGTTGTACTCCTGTGTTGAGACCCCTGCAACGATCCCCAACACCAACGCGACAGTCTCTGGCTACACACGGGCCACTGACACCCCAACAGCAGTCACCGGACTCACAACACCAGTCCCCAGGGGCACACAAGATCTGGCTCTCGCCACTGATTTCCAGACCTGCCAGTACCAGTCCTCAGAACATGTCCGCTGGTCCCGAGTCCCAGCACTGGTTCCCGAATTCCCGGCGCAGATCCCCAGAATCCTGCCACCAGTCACTGAAGCAGTATAAGAAACGGACGGATAAGAGCTGGTCACTAGACACATGGCATCCTGACACTGCTCTCTGGTACCGTAACCACGTCATTCCCGGCACAATGGGGAGAGGCAAGTAATATCTGCACCCCTAGGGTTCCTGGGAGGCAGTTCCTTGGACTCAGGGGGAGGAGACAACCCTGCCTAGGGGACAGACCTCTACCTTGGCTACAGGCTTTCCATTGGTGCCACCAGTGAAGATCTGGCTGCAAGAACGGTGGCCCGTACTGTGGAAGTTTTGGAATCCGGGGGTGTTTCCCCTGGCTATGGGGAGCAAAGGGACAGTCCCTTTCCGGGCCTCTGTGATGAGATCATCAGCAGTCACTTGCCAGCGGGATGCCAAGTCAGACCAAGAAGAGCCCTCTATGGTAGCCCCAGAAAGGACCACCCTGGGCAGGAAGGATGGGTTTACCCCTCCTCCTTTACCAGTGTCGTCATCCTCACCGGACAAAGCTGTGGTGGGCCCCTCCGCCACTATCCCACACAATGACTTCAGGGCTCACCAAGAGCTGCTTAAATGGGTGACATTGAACCTGAGCTTACAAGCAGAGGAATTGTAGGAGCGTGCAGATGAGCTGTTTGACATCCTGGCAACAGCAGCTCTATCCAGAGTGGCCCTCCGGTCCACAAGGAAGAAGTGAATGAGATAGACAGGAGCAGGCACGTTCCACCCCGAAAAATAAGGAGGCAAAGAAACCAGACTTTTTGGAAGAAAGGTGTATTCAACAGCAAGCCTGCAACTGCACATATCAAACCAACAATCCCTGTTGGGAAGATCTGATTTTAATATCTGGCAGTCTAGCTAAGTTCACAAACTCCCTGCCTCAGGCCTCCCAGCAGGAATTCAAGACAATCCTGGAGGAAGGGAAGTCAGTGGCAAGGACCTCTCTCCAAGCAGTCTTGGACATGGCAGACTCAGTTCCCGGGACAATGGTGTTGGCAGTGTATGAGACGGGTGTTCCGGCTCTAGTCATCCGGTCTGTCATCAGAGGTCCAGCAGTCTATCCAGGATCTCCCCTTTGACAGCGCAGCCTTGTTTGCAGGCCAGATGGACTCGAGGCTACACAGGCGAAAGGACTTCAGAGCCACTCTACACTCTTTCGGTCTAAACACCCTGCCATCTGCCAGGAGACACTTCAGACTCCAGCAGCCGCAGAGGTTCTGGGGTCCAATCCCAAGATGAACCCCACAAAAGAAAAACTGCTTATAAAAGATGCCAGGGTCAATCCCCAGCCACTGCCCCCCAGTCAGCCTTGAGTCATTATGTCACGGGAGGAAAACAGGCCTTTTGAAGGTGCAGCTGGGGGCGACCTATCAGTCCTTACCCATGATCCAGCCTCCCTGTTATTTTCACACCACCTTGCACCCTTCTTCCCGGCCTGGACTACTCTAACATCGGACCAATGGGTGCTAAATACAGTAGTGGCTGGGTACACCCCTCAGTTTATCTCACTCCCACCTTCCCTCTCCCATCCCACCACGTCCCTCTTCAGGGATCCTTCTCATGAGCAACTTCTTACCCAAGAGATGCAAGCCCTCCTATGGGTGGGCGCCGTAGAGTAATTTCCTTGGGAGGGGGAGGGTTCTACCCCCATTGCTTTCTGATCCAGGATGGGCCACAAGCCTCCTTTTGCCTTTGGGATCTACAGGGCTTCAACAAGCATCTCAAGGACTTGAAGTTCTGTATAGTTTCTCTGGCCTCCTCCCTTCCTTCCCTGGTTCCAGGCAACAGGTATGCTGCCCTCAACTTGAAAGATACCAGTTCACAGTGCTTCTTTTTGGCCTGTCAACTGCGCCATGAGTATTCACCAAGTGCATGGTGGTAGTTGCGGCCTATCTCAGATGTCAGGGTTTTCAGGTCTTCCCTTACCTGAACAGCTGGCTCGGCAAGGGATGCTCGAAGATGCAAGTCCAACACAACATTAAGGTTGTCCGAGCCACCTGTCAAGCGCTGGACCTGTTAATAAACGAACAAAAATCAACACTGGTACCAGTGCAAAGAATAGAGTTCATTGGAGTGGTCCTCGACTCCGTCCAAGCCAGGGCACTCCTACTGGACGCCGGGTTCTTGGCCATATTGGAACTCATAACCCATATGTCAGCACACCCTCTCACCACAGCGAGGATGTGCATCAAGCTACTAGGTCACATGGCGCCCTGCACCTATATGGTTCAGCACACCAGGTTACACCTCAGGCCTCTACAAATGTGGCTGGCAACGATATACTCACCAATCAGACACATGGTTCTCACGATTCCTCCACCGATAGGGAGGTAAGTATCATGGTGGACAAAACCATATCATGTGTCAAAAGGGTTCCTCGTCACAGCCCCGCAATCAACGTTGTCGCTGGTGTCAGATGCTTTGGATATAAGGTGGGGATCCCACCTCAGCACCTTCAGGACCCAGGGCGTCTGGGTCAAGGAGAAGCTAGCATTGCACATAAATGTCAAGGAGCTCAGAGCAATCTAATTGGCCTACGAGGTGTTCCTTCCCTAGCTGTCTAGCAGGGTGGTTCAAATATTAATGGACAATACAGGATCGATGTGTATATCAGACTGGGAGAGCCAGGTCCCCAGCCCTTTGTCAAGAGGTCTTCCATCTAAGGGGCTTCTGCATGGATCACAACATCCACGTAGAGGCTGTGCACCTCCCAGGGGTCAGGAACACATTGGCAAATCACCTTAGCAGATTCTTTTCCTCTTGCTATAAGTAATCCTTGCATCCAGGAGTTGCGAAGTCCTTCTAGAGGTGAGGTACTCCCCAAGTAGGCCTCTTCCACTACCAGGTGGAACAGAAAGTGTCATAGCTTGTTCCCTACAAGGGCTTGACAGCGACTGACTTTCCGATGTCTTTCTCCTACCATGATCGGGCCACCTCATGTTTGCCTTCCCACCAATACCCCTCATACACAAGGTCCTCATAAAGCTCAAGAGGGACAAGGTGTGAGTCATCCTGGTGGCCCCACGCCAGCACTAGTATGGGTTGCTGCTAGATCTATCAGTCCTCTTCCCCCTGACCCCAGGGCACTCCCAACCCAACAGGATCTGATCTCACAAGACCATTGTCAACTGCTTCACCTGACCCTAACCTCACTGCATCTGACGGCGTGGATGCTCCATGGCTAAGCCTGGAAGAACAGGCCTGCTCCACACAGGTCCAACAGGTCCTGTTAGGAAGCAGGAAATCTTCCACCAGAGCGTCATACCTAGCCAAGTGGAAATGCTTCATCTGCTGGGCATCTCACTGGGATATCTCCCCCCGCAAAATTGTCTATCCAAGCCATTTTAGATTACCTGCTCCACCTAAACCAGCAAGGTTTGGCCTGGTCATCCATTAAGGTACATCTGTTGACCATATTGGCCTTTCACCCTTTTATCCAAGGCAGAACGGTTTTCTTGCATGAGATAGCCAGATTCCTCAAAGGCCTAGAGAAGCTCTTTCCGCTGGTGCGACATCCTATTCCTCACTGGGACCTCAGCCTGGTCCTATCAAAGCTAACTGGACCCCGCTTTGAGCCCTGGTCTCTTGCTCTCTCCTGCACCGATCTTGGAAGGTCGCATTCTTGGTTGCAATTACTTCAGCAAGGTGAGTCTCAGAGATCCAGACCCTGACTTACGAACCCCCTTAGTGTTCTACAAGGACACGGTCCAACTGCTCCCTCACTCAGGATTCTTGCCAAAGGTGATATCACAATTTCACATCAACTAGGCAATCTTTCTACCGGTTTTCTTCCTGAAGCCCCCCAACTCCAAAGAGGAAAGATTTCTCCACACTCCCGATGTCAGGAGAGCTCTGCCGTTCTGCATTGATAGGATGAAGCCTTTCTGCAGATCCATGCAACTCTTCATCATGGTTGCCGAACAGATGAAAGGGCTGCCGGTGTCATCCCAGAGGATAACAGCCTGGATCACCACGCAGCATCTGAGTCTGCTATGAGCAGATGTGGGGTCATGCCTCCGGCTTCACTGACAGACCACTCTACGAGGGACCAGGTGGCCTTCTTGGTTCAGGTGCCAGTAGAGAACAACTGTAGAGCCACAGCTTGGTCTTCAGTTCATTCCTTTGCAACCCATTATGCCATCATTCAACAGTCCCAAGACAATGCAGGCTTTCGCAGAGCGGTGTTGCAAACAGCATGTCCATGAACTCCTGCCCACCTCCAGAGGGAATGGACATGAGCAAGCATTTGAAGAAGAAAAGTTATTTACCTTCAAAATGTGTTGCTCATGTCCACTCCACATACCATCCTCCTTCCCCTCAGTCAGAGTTCCGACCAAAAAGGAACTGAGTGGCATTTGCACGCCACTGCAGAGAGCACTAGAACCGGCCCTACGGTTACCGTTAGGGGAAAGATTTCTGGCACCAGTGCATGTGGCGCACATACACCTAACTGGGAATGGACATGGGCAACACATCTTCAAGCACAACAGTTACGAAGGTAAGTGACCATTCTTTCTTCCTAGGGTTGCAATTTCAAATGGTCCCAGTGTTGACTGTAGATATTCTGAGTTACCAGTGGCCTTGGTCCCCTTGCTTATGTCCTCAGCTATATGGGTATGCTGTCTCCTCAGTGACTGACACTCTGCTTTCGCCTTCTTAGAACTCTCGGCCGAATTGACAGAAGATGAAACCCCAAGCAAGACAACTCCCATTTCCCGAGCTTCTGCCCGCCGTGCTGTCTGACAACATTTCACAGATGTCTTAGTTCTTAATAAGAAATAAATAAAACTGGTTTTATTTCCTCTGCTGTCTTGTGTTAAACAATCATGTAGCCTTTTGACCCTGTAAATGAGGAAATGGCAGAGCAGAGATTTACAGGAGCTGTCTCAGGTCCCACATGACATTGCAGATGGTACTCTGGGTCTCCCTTGTCATATATTTGCTGAACATACAGCTCTTCTTAGAGTGCAGTCCCTATTTGTACTCCACATGTGGGAATGGGTGTGCACCATCTGCGTAAAATCAGAGATTTCTAGCAAGCTGTATCCATTGGTCCATGCCTATTCAGTTCCCAAGGGTATAAGAGGTGGTGTGGACTGACGCCTCTCAAGTTCCCTTTAACCACTGAGTCAAAATCATCATGTCCATAGATTTCTCTGTGCTTTCTTCTCCACAAACCTGCAAAAATGTTGTAAATAGCTTTTACTATTTTCGTATAGTTTAGTTTTCTCCATTCCCTGTGGAGAGTCCCAGGGTTGAGGAACTGCGTCTCCTGTCCTCGCTCCTTCTGTGTGAGCAATGAGCACCAGTGCAGTCTCCATGGTCTGAGAGAAGCACATATCTCAGCTAAGTGCAGCGTTTGCCATTCATTTCCCCCACGAACCTGCAAAGCTCGAGAATTCCAGCTAAGAAAACATCCCATGGAGAAGGCTGAGACCTCAGTCAGAACCGGCCCGTGAGACCCCGCCCTGGACATCAACTTCGACTGATGAGCAGTGCCCCTCCAAACATGAGCTGCTAAGACCAAGGAGTTGTCATTGTGACACTCAGTACCTCAAAGTAGCACCCTGGAAACTTCATATTCACCACTGTCATGTGATTATGAAATGTTCTATACAGCACATGCCTTGTGAGGTATCATTTTGAAACTCTTGATCTGTTGAACATTAATATCCTGTGGGGTTGTGTGTACCACTGTATGTGAAGTTATGAAGTTTTGTTATGTATGTTACTGAAAGGTGTTGTGGGGTTGGGAGACGCCCACAGCCAACCTCCCAGTTGCAACAAAGGACTAGCCAGACATGCTGATGGCCCATTAAAGGGAATCCATCCTCCCCATGACTTCTCAGAGAAGGCACGTAGGCAATGGAAGCTGCCTGGCCAATGGTGATTGCTGAACTCCCACATCACAGCAAAGATCTTTCTAGCAGCTGGAAGAAAGTATAAAAGAGAGACAGCGACATCATCACTTGGCCTCTCTTCCTCAAATCTTAACACCTGGAAAAATGTCTGGAAGAAAGACTGAATTAGGGAAGATTGATCCTGGGCTGGTAGGGTTTCCAGTCTGCATATTGAACTGTGAAATGTTTTTGCCATCTTTTAGGGTAAGACTGCTTGATTCAAATCTTGCAGTCTCATGCCAACAAACAGACTAAGCAAATTTATTTTTTGCTTCTTAGGTAACCAACTTTGATCTCTAGGCCTGCTACTTATAATCACTTAAAATCTCCCTTTCTGTAGTTAATCTGTTTTATATTTGACCTACAACAGTGTGTTTTGGTTGAAGGGCTTGGGAAATTTCAGCTAGAATCACAAAGGCTAGTGTATGTCCATTCCACACTGAGGGAGTGGTGAACTACTTAATGAACATGCGCTTGCTAAAGGAGTGTTGAATAGTATAAGATGGGACAGTTCTTGGGTATAAGACTGAGAAGCTGGGGGAAATTGGCTGGAGTCTCTCTACTGATGGTTCATGAGGGGCTGGGAGATCATTCCTGTGATGCAGTTGGGTATGTCCCTGCCTGTGGATGGCTGTGTAAGGACAATGCCTGTCAGAGGGTAGTAGCTTGACATTAGCATGACGGGGGGTGAGAGAGAGCCCAGGCTGGTGGATTTGGGGGGCTCAGTAGTCCCACAGTCTAGGTTGCACCTTAGGGACCCTGTCACAATCATGCAGGGGTTATGAGAGTAAGGCAGGACAGATCTTCCATGTTTGCTTCCAAGAAAAGGGATCCATCCCTGATTCTGTCCCAGAGGGGTGATTCCTTGTACATGGGCCCTGAAGACTTACGCTCCTGCTCCTGTCATGAGGTCAAGGGGTGAAGGAGAAAGGAGCTGCCAGTATAGACCTCTGTACCAATTCCTGAGCTGAAGGATAGTCGCCCCCGCCACCATCTACAAGCTCCTGAGTAGACTTTCTTGTATCAGCCTATCGCCATACCCTTCTTGGCCCGTGATGGGATGTACCTTTTGGTCCTCCTACACCCTGCCCCAGCAAGGAGCAACAGACATGGGTCCTCCAGGCCTACCTACAGGGTTGAGCAGGAGTTTTGTGGACTGCAGTGGAGTTTAAAACTGGGATTTAGGTGCCTAAACCCAAGATTTAGTCAACTTTGTGGAGCTGGACCAAGCATCTCCTATCAGCACTATTATCTTTATCAGCCAAACTTGTAATCTCATCAAAAAAGATATCAAGTTGTTTGACAGATCTGTTTTCCATAACCCCAGGTTGATTGTCATTAGTTATAATACGCTCCTTTAATTCTTCGTTATTGTAGTCCCGTATCAGCCACTCCATTATCTTGTCTGGGATTGATGTCAGACTGACACGTCTATAATTACCTGGATCATCCCGGTTAATCTTTTTAATCTCTGCTCCAGAATCATAGCACTGAGATTTATACATCCAGTGCAGTGACATACGTGTTGTGGGACATTAACTGGTATTCATGCGTCCACCCCCACAAGTTCAGCAAAATCTGCACCGTCAAATACTAGTACTGAAGTTCACATTATCACTCCCTGAACTCCATGGCAACTACAGCCACTGGCATTAGAAGAATTTGGGAGTCACACTCCCACCACCACCTGAGCTGATAGATGGTATAACTTTAACTGCGCCCTGACACAGAAAATCTTTGTTACATGTCGGTGCTCTTGCTACTCCTTAGGAAGTGACTCCAGTTCTGACTCCTCGTGACCCTGGCCAGCATCTAAACTTCACCAGCTCCAGGCCAGCTGCTGCTAGGGTCTCATTTGTCTTTCCTGACATTGAGTAAACCTCTTTGTCCTTTTTTCTTTGGAGGAAGGGGGTTGCTGAGCTCACCCTGAAATATATCACCAGGTACAAAGTGGCTGAAAGATTAATGAGCTCCAGGAGGTAGTTGAGTGGGGAATTGGGGGCCAAGTGACAGTCAGAGCTAAGACTATAAAGGGAATGACCAGCGAGCGAGAGAGATTGCAGCTGGTACAGATGCTGTATATCCCACCCTACTTTACCTCCCACAAATCTTGGGAGAAGCTGAGGATGCTGAAGCTCCAGTCTTGGCACTGCTCTCTCTTTCTCCTCTTGGTCGTCTGCTTTGCCGGTGTTCCAGCTATGTTCTTATCAGGACGGCAGCTACAGGTAGGAGCTGTGGGGGAGGAGCAGAGGGAGGCTTTGAAAAGAACCACTTGTGGAGGTCATGTCTGGCCTCTAAACAGCTGTAACGGGAAAGGTCCAGAATCCCAGCTGCCAGAGATGTAACAACCCTTTACTCCTGCCAGGTACTGGGGAAGATGCTATTCCCCTCCTCCATACCCTTCAGGCATGATCTTTTCCTTCCAGCCTACAAGCTTGGAGAAACTCAGATCTTCTGTTCAAGAACAGATGGAGGCCAAGGCTTCCATGTGGAATTCAGTCAGTAGGGCCTGGCTGGCTGAAGGCTCAGGGCATCAGATACATAGCCTTTCACCTCCGGGGCACTGCTTTCACTCCGGTCCCATGTCAGCAGTAAAGGAAACGGACAGCCATTTGATGTCCTATGTGTGAAGCAAGTTTTGGGGGGGGGAGGTGGTCTCAGCTCAGTTCACAACAGGACCCAGGAATGTAGGGATCAGCTTAGTGCCTATAGTGGGAGTTACCCATTAATTAATGGGTTTCTCAAACTATGGTGCACGGACACTGTCTGGCTGAAACTCTCATTCATCTTTCTTACAGTCCTGACAATTAACAAATGCAAACGGCTGTCATTAGAGTAGGGGGCCTGGATCCCGGTCTCCCACATAGATGCTCTGACGGGCAGGCTACTGCGTCATTCTCACGCTCACTTGCACTCACGTTGTGGACCAATGACATTTATCCAGAGTGGAACAGCTTCAACAGGAGAGCCTGAGGGAGCCCTCACATCAGACTGTTCTCTAGCCCGGGGGTTAGGACAATCATCGGAGTAGGGAGGCCACTTGTCCTCATCCAGGACTAGGGGACAAGAGGACATGACTTTGTCCGGTAGTGGACAGAGGACAGCGTTTTGAACAGCGCACTACTCCGCCCCCACGGGCATGACCACAGTGTGTGAGATCAGGCCAGTGGGGGTGGGACGGCATGCCCTTGAAAATGGCGCACATACACACACAGCTCCCAGTGCAGCAACTTGGCAAACACTGCACGTATGCGGTCCCAGGGGCAGGCGTGGGGTCAAATTTCCCATACAGTTAAAATTCAGTGAAATCTGGTGTACAGGCCACATTTGGGTATTTTGTGTTGGGAATAATGGTCATTTTCCCCATTATGCTTCGTAACGGAAACGTTCTCATTTAGCAAAGGCCATGAAGGGGTGTCAGCCAATAGTAAAACTACAGAGCAGTGGTTCCTAATCTGGGGCCCAGGGGCCAAGAGTGTCCCGCGGGAGCTTTCAATGTGGCTGGCGGCTCCCCTCCTGCTGGCTGCGGAAGGGAGCCGCTGCCTAAGGACCCAGGCAGAGCACATTTCTGCAGGGCTAAAAGATCAGTGCAGGCTCCTTTCTGCAGACACAGGGATGGGAGGTCAGTGCTCCCCTCCCCTTGGCTGTAGCAGAGAGCGTGGCAAAGCGCTCTGCCTGGGTCCCTAGGCGCTGGGGTCCCTGCTGGAGCCAGAGGGAGGGAAGCACTGATCTCCCGTCCCCTGGCTGCAGAAGGGAGCCACTGCCTAGGGACCCCGGTGGAGCACCCGGGGCTACAGGACGTGTGCATTTCTCTGCTGCAGCCAGGGAGACAGGAGATCAGTGAGGAAGCTGCCTCCTCGCTGAACTCCTTCTGTCTGGCTGCAGTGGGCCGGCGGGGGGAGGTCTGCTGGCCGAGACGGGTGGCCCTCCAGGGTTGTAAAAATGATATCTGTGGCCCTGGAGCCAAAAAGGTTGGGAACCACTGTGCTGTAGTGAATTGTAGGATGAACTGCCCTCTTTCAAAATGGCTGCCAACCTCCCATTCTTCTCAGCGCGACTGAAGCCACAGGTGCCCTCAGTCGGTGGCCATTTTGAGAACTCTCTTTCCCCCTCCCCCTGTCTCATTTTTCCTCCATGGGGCTGTGTGATGCCCTCACAACATAGGGGGTTACCCTTTTCACTGAGGGCAGCTGTAACTTCCCTCCACCTGCGAATACTGGGAGATGGTTCATGACATCTAAACCTGCAGCATGAAAAACAACAGCAAAAAATTACCATTCTCTTAACATTAAAATGGGCGAGGCATTATCTTTTATTGGACCGACATGGCTACCACTACCCTTAAATTATCGTTATCTTAAATATCTTTTCAAAAGCCTCCCATTGCATCAGATCCACTGAACAGGGAGACCAGGAGCAAAGGGGACACACTGAGAGGGGGATGGGAGCATGCGTGGTAACATACGGAGGTGTGTGCATAGGGTAAGGTGCACGGAAGTTCAAGAAACAGAAAGATTTTTGGAGGCCAGAGTAGGGAAAAATAGGATATGCGCTCCAGCTGTTGTGCATTGCTCTAACAAAACAAAGCGGCTATAAACCCACTTTAACTGGCCAGTGTTTTCCAGTTGCGCTGTGTGTCCAGAGCAGGGTAAGAAAGCTAGAAAGTCTTGGAGAATCTGGCCTTAACAGTTAAAATTAAAGTCATGTAACGTAGAATTTCCTATCTTTAGCTCATTTGAAATATTGCCTGCTGACATGTTTTGAGGTTTTGTACTGCTTATGAATGAAGTTTAACAACCAACAAGGACATTTGAGACAAAACACATTCAAATGAAGTTGAAGTTGTAATTTAGTGTAGAGAGGGATGTTATACTTCTCTGAATTTCCTAAATTTAACACTTGGTTTTAAGAATTATTAAGGGGTTAAATTTAAAAGAAAGCCAAACGAGCTAAGGGATAACCATGCAAATTCAGGTCACACAGAACAACCTTTGACTTTGTCCTGTAACGATACCAGAAGGGGAGGAAAAAAGTGAAAAACCATCTAGTGTGTGTTAAACTGTAGTTTACTCTAAGCTGGATCCACACGGAGTGAAATGCTTTATTTATAATCCTGTTGTTTTTGCACGGGCTCAGTGCAAGGGCAGAGGGCAAAGTTCTTGTTCTCGGAGAGATGCCATCTTGCTGGATTGGAGCCACCAGTTCCTCTTCTCCTCCCTTTCCCCAGATTCCTCTTAACCCTGCCTTTGCTGCTCACTGAATGGGATGTGGGGGTGAGAGATGTGGTGAGGCATTCAATGCTAGCCTTGTGGAGGTGGGGGAGGGGAGTTTTGGGGAGGGTACGTTATTTTTTATTTATTATTTGTATTGTTGTGGGGGGGGGGGTGGGGCGTTATTTTTTATTTATTATTTGTATTGTTGGGGAGGGAGGGGCGGTACACAGATGGCAGGCTGGCCCCAGATTGCTGTGTGGCTGATGTATGCTGTTTTTTCCCTAGGCACAGGAGTTTCAGACACTCAGCCCATCAACTCCAAATCATGTGCTCAGTATACAGGCACGTGAAGCCCTTCAGCTCCTCTTGTCTTGTGCTCGAAACTGGGAAGACGGCTGAGCACCGCAGCCCCCCAGCTCTGCTGTAGCATCCCAGTTCTGTCCCATAGTGCCCCCTCCTTCTGCAGTCCTGCACCTCTGTTGCTACCCCTCAGTCCTTCCCTGCTGCCTTACCGCTCTGCCAATGCTCCTTACATCTGACATCACAGAAATCCTCACGTCCTTGTTGTCCTCTTATCGATCTGAAGTTACAATGTTTTCATTTCTGTAGTAGTTTTTGGGTTATGGACACACTTGCTAATTAAAAAGATGTATAATTAATTTGTCTCATAGAGTTAAATTAGCCCAATGTCCGCAGCAGTAAAACCTTCTCTGCAAAAGACCTTTTTTGACTGGTATTATTTGTGAAAAAGAGAGGGTGAGAAATGAGGGCGATAGGAACCCTAGAGGTGGAAGACCCTCGTATTCTGCTTCTCAAACCCCTGAGACGGCCAGTTCCCCTGCCCTGGAGTCAGACTGGAACCACTAACCTAAAAGTAAGAAGCTGCTGAACCCCTTGGAGCCTCCCACGTCCATTTTTATTCTGCTGCCCCATGAATTTTCATTTGGGTAGGTCGGTGTTTCTTTGCCAGGAGGTGGCAGCAGCATCCTAGGTATGGTGCCGCCTGGAGTCAATTTACTGACCTGTTCTTTCATGCTCCAGTTTTCCCTTTGAGATTCAGTCAAGGGACTCCAGTGTTTCCAGTGTATTAATCATGGTCATTCCCCACCCCACCACCAGGCTGAGAGTGGCTGAATCCAGACACATTATTTGCTGGGGAAAGACTACCCAGCTCGCCTGTCCTGCCACAGAAATTATTTCTCTCTCTCTCTCTCCTGTCTCTCACTGTTCTGTTGTGGTCACCTCCCTGGCTGCCCCGGCCTGACCTGACACTTATGTAACAGCCATTTCACTCTCATTCCCTTGTCCCGCCTTTGCCAAACCCTAGAGCTGAATCTTCCATCCCTCCCCCCTTCCCAACAGCAGCAAAGTCACAGAAAAGCCAGAGCTCTCCAGCGAGGCTGCTAATGAACAAGCTGCTGAGCGTGCATTCTCCTCGTTAGGCTCTCATGCCCAGGTCCCTGGTAGCCCAATTAGGAGATGACTGGGAACAAATCTCTCCATCTCCCTGTGCCAATCTACTGGAGTCACGTTCAACCACTCCCTCCTGCCAGCCTCAGAGGAAACTGCTTTTCAGTCCCAGAGGCCATGGGACAGAGACATGAGACAAGGAGATGGCGTGTTCCAAACCACACGTACCTCCAGTGCGTTCTAGCCCCGGCCTTTCCTAGCAGGAGGTGCTGTAGAGGGGAGCAGGAGTGTTGGCTATGGGGGGTTATCTCCCAGCTACTCCAGTGCTTTGGGTGTAGCGGTTTGCAGCTGTTGTGTTGGTGGGTCTTACTTGCCTTCTCCCCTCTGCACAAAGTCCTCAGCAGCGGTTGTGTTTACACAGCAAACAGAGGGCCTTGTGTGTGTGCAAATGTGCAAGTAGTCCCAGGAAGGTCCTCTGTCCCCTCTTCCTCTCTCCTCTGTGGGGTTAGGCCAGGATCTGGCCCACCCCTTGGTGAGGCAGAGGTGCCAGTTTGTTCCCACTCCTCTGATTCCTCTTCACAGTTGTGGTATAAACCATCCCTGTGGCCTTTAATTAAAGGTCATAACCTCACTAGAGCTAAACTTAGCTCCCTCCCCCTTTGGTAGCACCGGGAATAGCTAGCGGATGGATGAGGGGAGTTGGATTACTCCTCAGCCAGGCGACCTGTCTCTGTCCCCCCCCTTGGTATCTGCTCTGCCACTCATCCCCATCCGTGTCTTCCCTGGCTGTCTCCTATCTCTTCAGATCCTGCCATGCTGACCCACATAGTCCTGGAAGACTGAGCTCTGATAGGAGGGCTGAGGAAGACATTTATTTCACTCCTCCGCTATTTCCCGTATGTAACTCCCCATCCCCACACAGTCTCATGAACGGGAGACTCCTTGGAGATTTCAAAACTGTGTATTTCATATGTTCCGCTACCCCCGAGACACCAACGTGACAGCCAGTTTCAAAGACCCTCCGGCTCTCGGCCCGATAGTTGAGAGGAAGCCTGTTCTGCAGGCATCTTGCCCCAGGCCGGGCACTACCGCTGACTGCTGAGACGAAGCCCGTCTAGGGGGGCCCCCCAACTCGGGCTGGGCATAGCCAGGGCACTGCTGTCAGAAAGCGCATGCTGCAAGGATCCTAGACGGGTGCAGTGAAGTGATGTGACGCTCCCGCTGCAGGCATTTTACCCGGGCGGGGCACGGCCCCAGAGAAGTTCACGCTGTGGTGAGCACTCCCTCCTCACACACACAGTTGTGTCATTACCAGGCCCTGGCCTGTCCGCCCAGCCAATGAAAATGCCCTGGGCCGCCACCACGCATGTGAGCAGGCCAGTCAGGTGGCAGGCAGGATGTCCGCAGTCACGTCCCGCCGGTAGCAGCCTCCCAGCTGCCTGGTTGAAACGTTAGGCGCAGGGCTGAGTGCAGCCTGATGGGAAGGGTGGGGGAAGCCAGGCCAGCCCGCGCCTGGGAAACGGTCCCGTTCTAGGCATGTCTGTCTGGCTAACGCAGTTCAGGGAGAACGCAGAGCCAGGGACGGTGCAGGGTGCTCTAGGCGGGGGGCTCTGGAACAGCAGCACTGTGCGGTGCTGAGCCCGGGGGACGGTGCCCGCGGCGTCAGGAGTCTCACAATAGGATCCTGGCTCGCTGCACTGAGCTGCCTGGGGGAACTTGCTCCCTCTGATTCCTGCTAGGGGCCGGGCCCGTCTGAGCATGGCTCGGCCCACGTGACCATTGTCCCCCACTCTCTGGGGGGAGCAGGAGAGGAGCAAGGGTACAGAAAGTTGTGCAACTCCCACCCAGCCCCCATCTCCCTGCAGAGCCGCCGGGCCAGAGTGCCATATTGTTTGTGGTAGAGGTGCATGCCAGGCTTTGGGGAGTGGGGTAGAAGGAGGCATCAGGTGTAACTCAGCATGAGTGGAGACGAATCCCTGGCTCAAGCCAGTGGGAGGCCCTGGGCTCCCATCCCCCAGGCAGGGCCCTTTGAGAGGGACGGGGAGGGGCTTCCAGGACCCTCGCCCTCTCACTGGGTGAAAATGCCAGAGCTGCTGAAGACAGGTGCCGACAGCAGAGGGATCCCTTCCAGGGCCCCCACATGGGGGGGGGGGGAAGGGTACCCTGGGGGGCCCGGCCCAGGCTGCAACCCCCATGGACATGGGTGTGGGAGGGGGCCCGTGTCACAAGTTTGTACTGGGTCTGAAAAAATGATGCTTGGGCCCTGCTCCCCTCGGATATCTCTCTCCTCCCCCTCACCCCACCCTTCTCCCCTCCGCTGTGTCTGCAGCTTCCCCTGGGGTTCTCTGTCCTGCAGTTGACCTCCCCCCGCCATACAGCAGAGGTGCTCGTCCAGCAGGTTCACAGGAGCCAAACAACCAGGGACCGAATCAACCCCCTGGAGACATGGGCTAATCTCCCTCCCCACAGATCTGCTATGGCCCCTCACTACAGTTCTGGCTATGCCCCTCCGTTGTAATCTGCAGCCCTCCTGCCATTGCACTCACCCCCAGCCCCCATTCCCGGCCACACAGGGAGGGGTGCTGCTTATTATTATTGGCGTGACCGCAGCACCCCGAGATCTCAGCCGAGACCACGGTGCCTCTGTGCTGGGCACTGAACACGGGGAGAATTCTCCTGTCCCAGTCGGCCCCGGCCCCCACAGCTCTACTCCTGCGCCTCTGGCTGGCTAGCCCATGCCCTGCACCGTGTGAGTGTCACTGTGGCTGACCCCAGCAAAGATGCAGGAGGGGGGCCCATGGCAGACACGTGCACGCACGGGGTTCATGGGTTGGAGGCCCCCCCTCTGCCTCGCCTTGCCCAGCCAGTGGGGACACAGGCCAGCTCTGTGAGTGAGTGAGTGACTGGGCCTGTGTGTGAGGCTTGCAAGAGCGAGGAGGAGGAGGAGGAGGAGGAGGAGCAGCCCCGCTTCTCCTTTGTAGGCTAGCGACTGCGAGAACAGCCAAACATGGGGGCAGCGGGAGGCGCGCAAACCAGCAGCATTACGGCGGCACGTAGCCGACTTCCCCCGGGGGCCCTCCGCTCCGCCTCTGATTGGATGCTGGCCCGGAGGGGCGGGCCCAGCGATTAGCATACGGGGCTCTATAAAGGCTGGGGCGGCGAGGGCTCCTCCTCTCACCTTCCCTTAGCTACAGGCGTGCGGGTCAGGCAGCCCCCAGGTAAGGGAGGGGCTCCCATCCCCCGCACCCCACCGTGCGGAGCGGGCCTGGGCCCGGGCCCGGGGAGGGGGCCTCCTGCACCCCAGGCCGCGCTGGGGGTGCAGGGCAGGGGCGGGGTGGGGCACGTGTGAGCCCGGAGCGGGGCGCTGCCCGGCTGGGGGGGGGGAGCAGGGGCAGGTGCACGCCCCCGTTGTGCTCTGGGAGGCGGGGGGGGGATGGCGGCTGGGGGGCAGGGGCTCTGCTGCCGGCACCTAGCGCCCCACGCCGGGGGAGGGGGGGGCGGGGCGGTGGGTTTCTCGTGGGCGCTGCAAACCGGGCCGGGGGGGGGGAAGCGGGGGAGCGCCGGCGGCGCAGGGGGAAGCGGGGGCGGCTCCGCGGCCTTGGCCCCACATTCACCCGGGAGCGAGTTTCCGGTGGGGGGAGCCCCGCGTGGCGCTGGGGCCCGTCCCGCGTGGGGCTGCGGCGCTCTGACCCCCCCCCACCTGCTGGGCGGGTCGGTGCAGGCGGGGCGGGGGGGGGGGCTGTCCCCGGGGGTCCCTGACCCGCCTTTGCTCTCCCGGCAGCAGCGCGGCAGACACACGATGGTGAAGGTCGGAGTTAACGGGTGAGGCTCTGCGCGGGCCGGGCCGGGCGGGGATGGGGCCGGGGGTGGCGGGGCACCAAGGGCAGGGCAAGGGCACGGGCAGGGGCCGAGCCCGCCGGCGGGGCTGGGCGTGGGCTGGCCGGGGTGACTCACTTCCCCCGCGGGCGGCGGGCGCTGACTCAGGCGGGGCGGGACGGGACGCACCGCTACCCGCCGGGCTCCTGCCTCCGCCCCGCCCCGGCCCGGCCCGGGGAATGTGACCTTCTCCGGCCGCGCCGTAACTGGAGCCGGAGCCGGGGATAAATTTAGCGCCCGGCATTTGGGGGGCGCGGGGCGGAGCTGGGGGAGGGCGGGAGGGGCGGACCGCCCTGCCCCACTGGGTCGGTCGGTCTGTCTGCTGCTCACCATGGGCGGGGGGGTCATCGGGGCGTGGGGTCTCCCTGGGGTGGCAGGGCTCCCTGGAGAGGGATTCTCCCTCCCCGAGCTCCGGCTGTGCCAACCTCCTCCTCCTCCTCCCCCCCCTAGGTTTGGCCGCATCGGCCGCCTGGTCACCAGAGCCGCCCTGATCTCTGGCAAAGTCCAGATCGTGGCGATCAATGACCCCTTCATAGACCTCAACTACATGGTGAGTCACTCGCACCCGGAGCTCTGACTGCGGGCGGCTCCGGTGCCGATCCTGACCACAGCACCCGCCGGGGGGGGGGAGAGGGCGGAAGGCAAACTCTGCTCTATCCTGAAAGCCAGGGACAGCCGAGGGGATGAGATCAGGGGTGATCACACAGGGACCCCGGCATGGGAACTCGGGGTGCTGCTGCCTGCAACGAGATACACCCACAGGTTCCTGAGCCTGTCAATCAGGACTGAGGGGCGTGGGCATAAGTGGGGGGTGAGCTTTGGGTATTGACATGGGGGTGCTCTGGGGATGCAGCCAGCCGCCTTGACTTCTGTTTCCACCCCTAGGTTTACATGTTCAAATACGACTCCACTCACGGCCGTTTCCATGGCACCGTCAAGGCTGAGAATGGAAAACTTGTGATCAATGGAAACCAAATTACCATTTTCCAGGAGTGAGTGTGACTCTTCCCCTCCCTGTCTTTGGGACTGTGGCAGAGGGCGTTTGACAACCCTGCAGTTCCTAAACTCGGTCTGTCTCCCCTCAGGCGCGATCCTGCCAACATCAAGTGGGGAGATGCTGGAGCAGAGTACGTCGTAGAATCCACTGGAGTCTTCACCACCACAGAGAAGGCTGGCGTGAGTGATGGGTTGTGCTTGGCTCGGCTGTAGGGGGAAAAGGATGAGGGATGATTCCTTCCCCTGCGGGTGCAAATGGATGTGTGCAGAGCTCTCCTTGCCATGAGACTGTTGCAGAGGGACTTTTTTTTGCACCTGGTGGTGGGGCAGTAGCAGGGGGAGGTATCTCAGATGTGCTGCTTTGCTGGAGCTGCAGGACTGTTCGTTAATGTTGGTCTGTCTCCCTCAGGCTCACCTGAAGGGTGGCGCGAAGCGTGTCGTCATCTCTGCCCCTTCGGCTGATGCCCCCATGTTTGTGATGGGTGTCAACCATGAGAAATATGACAAGTCTCTGAAAATCGTCAGGTGAGGATGGGGGGCCGGGGGAGGTCTTGGGTGAGTCTGAGGTTGAACCTGATGTGCAGAGCTGACCCTTGTCCTCTCCTGTGAGTGTGTGTGTGTGTGGGGGGGGGGGGACGGAGTGACCTCTGACCCCTCCTGCAGAAGACTGCCTTCTGGGGAGTGGGACTGGCTGATTCGTGCCTCTTGTCTTCTCCAGCAACGCCTCCTGCACCACCAACTGCCTGGCTCCTCTGGCCAAGGTCATCAATGACAACTACGGCATTGTGGAAGGTCTGATGGTAGGTGCTCTGGAGACCCCAAGCCCACAGGCTCAGAACCCCTTGTTCCCGAAAACCCACACCAGCTCTGTCTGTGGGGTGAAACCACAGAGCTCTGGAGGGTGCCTCTTTCCCCAAACTCACACGCAGGGACCCTGCTTTGGGTGGAGGGAGGGATGGTGGCTGTGAACCCACAGAGTAGGAGAGCCTTTTATACTGCCTGGGAAAGGCAGGGTTGGGGGAGGAATACTTCAGCTCAGTGGGGTGAGGCTCTGTGGATGTGGATGCTGTTCTAACCCCTCCCTTCAACTTCCAGACCACTGTCCATGCCGTCACAGCCACGCAGAAGACTGTGGACGGCCCTTCTGGGAAGATGTGGCGAGATGGCAGAGGTGCTGCCCAGAACATCATCCCAGCATCCACTGGGGCTGCGAAGGCTGTGGGCAAGGTCATCCCTGAGCTTAATGGGTGAGTGTCCATTCCTTGCACCCCTTGCTTTGGGGGCACTGGGACATCGGAAGAGGCAGGGGACCTACAGCTGGCCCACTCTGCCCTCACCCCGCTAGGGTGTGCAGAAGCCCTCATGCCTCTGGTTTGGGGGCAGGAGCCTGTGCTGATCCATATCCATCTCCCTCTGACAGGAAGCTCACTGGAATGGCTTTCCGTGTTCCAACTCCCAATGTCTCCGTTGTGGACCTGACCTGTCGCCTGGAGAAACCAGTGAGTATTGCAGGAAGGGGACCAGGCAGGTTCTGAAGCAGCTTCCCTGCACCCTTAACTTTTCTGTCAGCTCCTCAATATGTGGGGCAGGGAGCAGCTGCTTTGATGCCCCCATCCGTATTTGGAACTGCCTCATTGCTGCTTGTTGTGGTTCTAAGAGATTATGCAAGGGGGGGGGGGGCCAGTCAGGCACATATAGGGTTGCCCCTGTCTGGTGGGGTCCTAGCTAGACATCTCAGCTGTGCAATGTCTCAAAGCTGTAGCAGCAACTGCCCGTGGGTGGAGGGCAGTTGACACTCAGTGGTGTCTGGGATGGTCTGACGTCTGTCTCTCTCAGGCCAAGTATGATGATATTAAGAAGGTGGTGAAGGCTGCATCTGAGGGGCCTATGAAGGGCATCCTGGGATACACAGAGGACCAGGTAAACTCACCATTCTCTCATCAAATGTGGGGGCAGGGGGAATGGAGTGAATAGTCTCCCATTATGGGAATAGGGGAGCAACCTTATAAATGTCAAATACTCATTTAGTCTCCCCCTCCTGGATCAGGGTGTCGGTAACACCTTTGGGCTGGGGAGGGATGGTGCTGAGGATAGAAGAGGTGTGTGTGTGACAGTCTTCCCCTCTTCCTGCCCCACTTCGCAGGTTGTCTCCTCGGACTTCAACGGCGACAACCATTCATCCATCTTCGATTCGGCGGCTGGCATTGCTCTCAATGATCACTTTGTCAAACTGGTCTCCTGGTACGGACACGGAAGGGTTGGGGGGGTTGTTTCTGTGGGGTAGGTGGGGAGACTTGGGGGCTGGCAAGAGGGCTGGGATGGCCAGCTTTGCGATCTCTCCCTCTATTGCTGCCTGCTGGAATTTGAGGTGGGACACACTTCACAGCTAGCTGCAGTGTGTGGTTGACAGAGGCTGGCCTAGAGGCAGTCACCTGCCAAGAAAGGCCTCCATCTGGTGAGATTGGCCCCTAATATCTGAACAAACTGCAGCCTCCAATCTTTCCCAGTTGCAAGAAACTACGGTGGGAGGGAAACTATTCTTGGGGGAGGGGACTGTGCTAGAGTTGGGGAATGCAAGGGTCTCAGTCCATCCCTAACTGCTCCATCTCTGCTTCTGACCCCAGGTATGACAATGAGTTTGGATACAGCAACCGTGTCGTGGACTTGTTAGTTTACATGGCATCTAAGGAATAAACCAGGTGCATGGATCAGCCGCTGCCTGGGGACGGAGGTGTGGGGGAGAGTCTTACTGGAGACCTCTGTTCCTTCCACCCCTCTCCCCACCACCACTCAGCTCTGCACCCTGCCGTGAGAAGCCAGTTCTGTTCCATCGATCTTCCCCATTCCTCTACTTTGTATCTGACGCTTGGGGCAGGTGGCGAGGCTAACGGATGCTGACCTGTTTCTATACCACACTTTTCTCAAATAAAGTATTAGCTCCTAAAATCTTCTTCTCGGTGTCTGTTAGAGGGAGGAGCGGCCCCAAAGGGCTCAGGGCATTTGTTGCTGTGGCCACAGCACCTAGCCTGGGCCTCTTCCACCATCCCAAATGGTAGCTATGGGCCAGGAAATACAGCTGCTGTAACTTCATACCACATTCTATTAAAGTTAAGGTTTAAATCCAAGCAGTCAAAACTTAGGGAAATGCCCAAAGAAAGTTTTGTCCAGGGAACCTTAAAGCTGCCTGTTAATGACACAATCAAATTTACATGATCATAGACTGACTTTTTTAACCTGTAAGACTTGTGCATGTGAACAACAAATCAGGTGGCATTATATAAATGAGGTTCTGCAACAGGTCTGTGATGCTAGACCCTAACTGTGCGGTGGCTACTGATTGTCTTATTTTTAGTATTCCACTTGACAATGACAACCTGACTTTCAGAAGAGCTGATTTGGCAACTGCAGTCTGTGTGTGGCAGGTGCTTAGCAGCTGTGGAGAAGATCAGACCATTGGTCTGCCAAGTGGGGTACTTCCACAGATTTCATCTTTTTTTCCTCAGTTGCCTTTTAACTACTTCCCTGCTTTCTAGCAGTCTAGAGGAAAGGAAAGTCATTAACTGTGATGCAGTAGGGTAGGATGGGTGACCTGGAATAACTTGCTCAGTGTGAGGTTGGATGGGGTAGGAGTAAGGCTGTAGGGACTTACCTCTGTAGTGGAAATGGGCAGCTATTAAATATTTCATAGTTGTGTCTGAGCAGTGTCCAGCTTGTTTAAGAAATGAGAGAGGACCGTACTGATCATGTAACAACCAAAAAAGCTATACTAGTACATCAGGTTGTTTCAATAACGTTGCAAAATTAATCATCCCAGTTAAAAAGAATTGCCTGTGCCAGAATTTGGTCCTTCTCTTCATATAGATTAGTCTCTTTATATGATCACAGCAGCTCTTTGCTATTTCTCTATCCTTTGTTCCTGGCCTCATTTACTACTTATCATCCAACCCTGCTCTGACAACATAACTTATTTTCACAACCACCGTGTGGCCGGAGGGCTGTATTACAATCATGTTACAGAGGGGGGGCAACTGAGGGCCAGATTAGGTGCCCAAAATTAGATAAATTTTACCTTAATTTCATTCACCTTAGTATTGACTTTTCAGACTATGTGGCATCATCTTTCACTGTATCGTTCTTGGCACATTGACCCCCATGGTGAGTGCCTCTCACTTCTGCAAAATGGAGCCCAAGATCTCAATTAACGGGTGGAGGGGGGAGAGGAGCTGTCTGCCCTATGAAAGGAAGGAGTTCTACAGCCAAGTCTCATGCATCACACATCAACAATTCATTGTCTGACCACTGCATCCTGAATGAGGATGGGGTCCTGTGCAAAAATTAGTATCTATTCATGTAAATAAAGACTGGAGCATGGGGCAGGGGGTCTTTTGAAACTTCAATTGGGGCATTTCCTACTAGCTGTGAGTATGACTTTTACATACAGCGCTACACTGAAAAGGCGGGGGGAGGGAAGGTTTGCGTTTTGCCTGGGCTTGTGAGAAGGGAAACTGAAAACCACTTCATCATGTGATGTAGTATTGCAGAACTAGACTCTGCAAACCAGTGCACTGACCCCTGCCACTTGAGGTAGCGCAGGCAGTGATATGGGTCATAAGCTGTCATTCTCCAGGTGGGGAGGGATAAAACAGTGCCGGTGAGTTTCGCAGCTGTTTGCTGACAGCAGAGGACTAGTGAGACTCTGGATTGTTGGATTCCCCCGCTGGGTTTTTGGAACACAGCATGCTCTAGCAGTCATAGGCCCTGCTGCCCATTTCTTCTAGCTTGTCCTAGTCCTTTTTCTTCCCTGCTACCCCAGCTCCTTAGCCCTGCCCCATTCTCCTTGGCTAGGCGTCTCTGCTCCCTGCCCTGAGCCTGGGTCTTCCCAATATCTACGGCACCCCCCCAGGCCTCTCATCCCATCTTATTCTCGACCCCTGCTCTTTGCCCAGCTAGTTTCCAGTTTCCTTGTTCTCTCTACCCCTGCCTTCCCCCAAATCCTGGCTCCTTTGTTCTCCAGGAGGGTGCTGCTGTAGGGGGAGCAGTGCAGGCCCAGCAGGCTTGCTTTTGGTTTCCCTGCCTGCCCCAGTGGCCTGGGTGAGCAATGGCAGGACAAGTTCTGCTTGTGCCCTGCAGCCCCAGGATGGAGGGTGCTCAAAGCAGAGTGCATCGTTGGATGAAATAGCTGCCACATAAGTGTCTCTTCCGAGGTCGTGCAAACTGAGGTTTGTTCAGAAGCTTAGAACTTGGTCAAATGCAGGTGATTTTCCATAGCAACAGCAAAATGTACCTCCACTAGTGTACCGGGAGGTGGGGGACAGGCCCCCAAGTGCCAGCCTGCGGGGGGGGGGCAGCCCAGCACCTCCCCCCAAGCCAGGAGGGGGGTGAGGCTGCCCCCTCCGAGCCAGCACTGGGCTGCCGGTCTAGAGCAGTGGGTAAGTGCCGGGCCAGCCCTTCACGACAGGTGGGGGGGCGCAGGAGGCTCTGAAGGGTGCCCTGCAGTGCCTCCCCCCATGCATTGTGAAGGGTCGACTCAGCACCTCCCCTTTCCCCCAGGCTGGGGGCGGGAGAGGCGGCTGCCGGGCTGGGAGGAGGTGGCTGGCAGAGCCAAGCCTGCATTTGTGCCCCTCCCAAACTTCATGCCCCCCCCCCCCTTGTGCAGAAACAGATCTCCCTCCCCGGGGCAGCTCCGGGACCCCTCCTGCCCTGCGTGGGGGGGGGGGGGGAACATGAAGCCTGGGGGACACAAATGTAGGCTTGTCCCTGGGTGCTGGAGACCCTCGGTACACCACTGTGTACATCCCCTGGACCAGTTTCACACCTTACCCTGAAGCAGAGGCTGAGATGCTCAGTGACATTACCGTAAGCCATTTTTAAAATGTGGGTTAAAAACACGTTTTCCCTAATTTTGTTCTTGGAAATGACTGAACTAGTTTTGCTGAAATAAATTCAGCTGGTGGCAGATCACTAGCATGGGAAATGTCAGGCTGACTGGTTAATGGACAATTGAAAGCAGGTTCTTATAATAATGGGAAGTGTCAGTCAACTATCAAGCACAGCCTGTAATACACAGCAGAGACCTCTATCCCGTGAGCTAACGGAACAACTGGAACATGCTTACAGTGACTCTGGAAAAGTGTTGGGTGTCCTAGCAGATAATCAGCTGACCATGAGGATCCCATACAACATTGTAGCCAAAAGGACTAATGCAATCCTTAGATGCATGAACAATGGGATCTCGAGTAGGCGAAGAGAGATTATTTTTCCGCTATAGCTGGCATTGGTGCAACTGCTGCTGGAACACTGTGTCCAGAGCTGATGACCACAATTCAAGAAAGATGTTGATAAATTGGAAAGAAGGATTAATGCGTTAGAAAACATGCCTTATAGTGATAGACTGAAGGAGCTCAATCTATTTAGCTTAACAAAGAGAAGATTCGGGGCTGACTTGATCACAGTCTGTAAGTAGCTAGCTGGGGAACAAATATTTTATAATGGGCGCTTCAATCTAGCAAGGTATAACAAGATCCGATGGCTGACAGTTGAAGCTATACAAATTCAGACTGGAAATCAGGTGTACATTTTTACAGTGAGCGTATGTAAGCACTTGAACAATTTACCGAGGGTTATGGCAATTTTTAAATCATGGTTGAATTTTTCTTAAAATAAATACTTTAGCTCAAAAGGAATTTTTGTGGGGGACATTCTCTGGCCTGTGTTATATACGAGTTGAGCACAGTGGTCCCTTCTGGCCTTGACATTTATGAATCTAGTAACTAATAGTGGTACATAGTTAGTCTCTTTGTGGGGCTGTGGTACACATTGCCAGTGGGTTACAGAACTACTTTCTAAATAGCAGTGGCAAGTGAAGTATCAAGATTCCTGGATTCTGCTTCTGGCTCTGAAAGAATCATCTGATGGTGACTTACAGGTATGTGCAATATATTTTTAATGGTCAGAAAATTAAGGCCCAACTGTGGAACAAGTTCTACTGAATATGTGCAAAAGGTGATTTTTTTCCCTGTGTATATTTTTTATATTGTCTAAATTTTTTTTCTAGATTTGCATGAGGCTAGCACAAGGCACTCTTCTGAAATCAGGACTATCACATCTTTATAGAAAAAGAAGCAGCCACATTTTTTTTTAATCATGAGAAAAATTATTTATTTTTCCCTAAACTTGTTCTTGAACATGTTGGAATTGTTTTTGCTGGAATGTTTCAAAATGCTTCAGCCTGAACAGTTACAGTTTGGCAACGTTATAAGCAACTGAAAATAATGACACATACAGGCTGTGTTGCTTTGTCTATAACTCACTGTTTTATGGGCATATTGGGGCATCACTTAAGACGGGGCAGAGTTAAGTTGCCTGGGTGTGTATCTTAACTCTGCATTTCCTGGTTTGCACAAGTTTGGGTTTTGCTGAACTCAATGTGCTGGACATGTGAGATCCCTTCCACAGGGCAACCTTACCTCAGTAGTTAACAAAGTCTTTTGTCAGCAAAAAAAATGATTTTTTTTTGACAGAAAGAGAAATGTTGTTGATGTGAATTAATGGCCGTTTAGGCAGTTGCAGTTATCCTGTAGGCTTGTGCTTGAAACGCTACCGGGGCCAGTGTGCGCTTACATAGCACTTTTCATCAGTAGATCTCAAAAAACTTTAGCAAGCAAGGAAACTTATCTTTATTGTACAGGTGGGGAAACTGAGGCACAAAGCAGTGACGTGACTTGACCAAAATCACTCGGTAGGCCCATGGCAGAACCAGGAGTAGAGGGTAGGTTTTCTGAGTCCCAGTGCACTGGTCTCTCCGTTAGACCACCATGGTTGCGATGCAATTTCAATGTGGCCCTGCAATTCCATGCACTTTGTTATATCACAGAATGGGGATAATGGTTGTGTTCTGAAATGTTTGGAGTGTGTAGCTGTTAACATGGACACTGATTGAAATCTCAGACATGGGCTGTGTCCAAAAACCGTTGACAGTTCTATTACCTGGTGGTTATAGGAACTTTAAGCTCATGAAGGAAAACTGGTGTGTATTTCCCCACCATGCCCCCATGCCCAGCCCATTTTCACCTTGCCATCCCGTTAAACCAGTAGCTCTATAGCAGCAGCTGTGCACAATAAAAGGTTGGTGATTTTTTTAAGAAAAGCTGGCTTTCCAGTAGGACCTCTTGCTCACAAGACCCCAAACTTGGCTCAGTTGCCCTACCATGTGTTCTTATGAAGCACAGCAAATTTCAAGATAATCTGTGTCAGGAAGCAGATTTTTAGTGCGCTTAGAAGAATCATCTTTTAAACAGAAAAATCTTCTTGCTCGTAACAGCAACAGAACGTGTGCTCCACTGTGGTATTATCTGAAATGAATCACTAGCAATAGGCAGATTCCCAGCACAAAATACTCTTGTAGTATAGGAAGCTCAGAGAAGTGTGAAGTTGCCCATTCATCTCAACTCAAAGTAAACATTTCCCTACCTATCTCCCCAGCTGAGCACTGAGAACACCTGCCGGCTTTGCAAAGAAGAGGTGCCTCATACACAGAAAATGGAAGATCCAGAGTCAGATCCCTGCTCCAGTGAATATTTAATCCACTGAACCAAACTGTAAACCCTGTGTGTGACCGAAACCACTTCAAGCCGGGGGTGCGGTAGGGGTCACCCCTAGTTCCAGCACGCGTAGTGAGAGGCAGCTGGGCCAAAGCTGAGTGAGTGACATTGCAACCTGTGCATGGGGCCACACCACCGCCCACATTTGAACTGACCGCACCAAAACTGCAACTTTCACAATTTGCCCCCTCCCCTCCCCCCATTGGAAGCAAGACACTGGCTACTTCCTTGCAGCCTTTGTCCTGTTTTAACTGGAGAGGTGCCTGCAGATGGCAGTGACGCTCAGCTGAGGGACCACGGGCTCTTTGATAACGGGACCAGCGGCTCAGCTCCAGTCGCCGTCAGACTGTTTGTCGTAGACCCAGCTCTGTTCCTAGCCATGACCTTGGAGAAGAGCCGTGCGCTTTGCTGCTAGCCTGCGCTCCCCGCCGGAGAAGATCTTTTGCTGAAGCTACGGCACGCTGGTTTTGCTCTAGTGCCGATCGGCCGTGCAAAGTAATGGGCATGCTAACGCAGCGCCGAGTACCAAATGAGCCCAGGATTTGTGCCTGTGTTCTGTGTGTGTGTGTGTGTGTGTGTGTGTGTGTGTGCTGCATTGGTCCCAAGAGCAGAAGACGACAAGCTGAGAGCTGCTGTAACTTGTGCTCCCTGCTGCCATTACCCCAGGGGTGTGACAACACTGGGAAATCACGACCGTGCACCACGACCTTGGTCATGCCTCCTCCATGCTGCCTTTTGCCTGGGCAGAGCCTGTGACAGGGGAGTCTGTACAGGTACCTGGCCCCGCAAGCTCTGGGCCTATCATGGGGATGTTGTGTGGGGTCAACTCACCAGAAGGAGAGACTTGAGGGGCCTTTACAGCCAGTTGCACGGCATCGCTGATCCAAAACGACTGCAGAGATGAACTCCCCCGAATAGGAGGGATAGACTCAGATAAACCTAAGAATGTATCACCGAGGTAAACGATCAGTGTCTTTTCTCTTCTGGGGGTCAGGAAAGAATTTTTTCCCAGATCAGACTGGCAGAGACCTTGGGAGTTTTTGCCTTCCTGTATGGGATGTGGTTGGATTTCTGGGATCATCTGGGCATATCTTAGCCAGTCAATTCTCTGCCATGGCCAGTGCCTTCCTGGCACCTGTCTCTCTTGTGCAGGGCCTGTAGCACACAACAGTTTAGTTGCCTGAGGACTGAAATTCTTTTGGTCTAAAGTTTTTGGGCTTGATACAAGGGTCTCTGGGTGAAATTTAATGGCCTGCGATACACAGGAGATAAGATTAAGGCCTGGTCTACACTGACGACTTAAGGCGACTTAAATCCGATCTGATTTCTATTCCTTACATCTGACGAAGTGGGTTACAGCCCACGAAAGCTTATGCCTGCAGAAATTAAATGTGTTTGTTAGGCTTTAAAGTGCTACAGGACTCCCGTTGTTTTTGCAGTATACAGACTAACATGGCTACCCCTCTGGAAGTGTTAGTGTAGACGCAACGGAACTTAATTTGAATTAATTGACCTCCGGGAGGTATCCCACAATGCCCCATTTTGACCGCTCTGGACAGTTGCGCTGTGCTGCTCAGTGGTCATGCTAGCAGGAAAAGTTCCCCTCCCCTCAAGCCCCGGGAAGATTTGAATTTTCATTTCCCGTGCTGCCAGCGTGGAGAGAGCGTTGTCACTGTTCTCCGCACGGCTACTGCAAAGCCCAAACGCGCCCAGCAAGGGCAGACCAGAGGTCTTAGATCTCAGCGGGCTGTGGGGCCAGGAGTCCGTTCTGGCTCAGCTCAGAGCCAGCAAAAGGAATCTGGACATTTATGGGAAGAGATCCCAGGGCATGCTGGAGAAGGGACACCAGAGGGATGCTCAGCAGTGCTGGGTGAAGCTCAAGGAGCTGCGCCAGTTGTATCAGAAAGCCCGGGAAGCTAACAGCCGCTCTGGCTCCTCGCCCAAAACATGCTGCTTCTGTGATGAGGGGCATGCAAGTCTCAGTGCCGCCCCCACAGCATCGATACCTCCGCTAGGTCACAGTCCATGATCAATGAGGGGGACTCCATGGACAAGGAGGAGGAGGAAGCTGAGGAGACCAGGGTGTAGGAGAGCGGGGTGTCCGTTCTCCCTGAAAGTCAGGACTTATTCCTGACCCCCGAGCAGTCCAGCAGCACACAGGACAGCACTAGTGATCCCGGGAAAGGCACATCTGGTGAGTTTTCTTTCTTATTAGCATGTCTGTCCGTGTACGTTGGGTCGGGGGGGAGGGAGGGGGTCACACAGGGGATCTCAGGTGTTTCGTTGACTGTACTGGGGGGTTACCCAGGGATCAGTTTTTTTATGTGATGAGAAATGCTGCGTTTATCATCAGCTGATATCTCATGGAAAATGTAATGTATGTCATCTGTTCTCCCTAAACAAACTTTTCTGGGGAGGGCTGCCTTGTTCCTCCCGCCATGGTAGGGTTCTTCTCTGCACCCAAGGTAGCCAGCATCATGGCTTCATGTGTTTTAAGCATAGCCACCTCCTCCCCCCCACCACCACATCTTCCGCAGTTCCTCTCTGTAAGGGTTTAAAATAGAAGCAGAGAGAGTGAATCATTGGCTACATTGTATCAAGGGAATCATTTGCTACATTTTTTCCAGGGGATCATGCTCTAAATTGTTACATTTGTTTCATTTTCTTCACTCTGCTAACTGTGGCTACCTTGTTACTTTTCTTTCCTTCTGTAGACACCTGGCACTGGACGGACCCTCAAGAAATGCTGCGGACAGACTACCGCAGATTAGAAAGAGGGAAAAAAACCCCCCAAGAGATGACATGTTTGCGGAGCTCATGAACGCCTGAGCAGCGGCAGAAACAGAGCACAGAGCGTGGGGGCTGCCCTTGTCACAGAACATGGACAGGGACCGGGAGAGTCACTGAGAAATGATGGAGCATGATGGCAGCACCACGCAGGAGCTGCTGCGAATCAAGCGGGACCAGGCAGACGTGCTGCGGCGGCTTGTGCAGCTTCAGGAGGAGCGGAGGCAGGACAGAGTCCGCTGCAGCCCCTCCATAATGCTCCTCAACCCAGGGCTTTGCCGCCCTCCCCAGCTGGTGGAGGCGAGCAGAAAGCAGGGGCGGTCACACCGACAGCTGGCCAGCAAGCTACCACCCCACCCCTTGAGATAGTGAATGAACACCCCCCCCCCCTCCTCCTTCCCCCATGATTTGAATGTTCAGAAATAAAGCTTTGCATCATTTCAACACGTTGCTTTATTAAATCACATCTTGTTCAGGAGTGATTTATTGGGCACAGATATCAATGGGGGGGAGGGGCGGGTGGGTTCAGCAAAGGCAAACGACACACACAGGAACAGAAATCAGTCCCGCATCTCATTGCAGAACCTGGTTCTCAAAGCATCCCTAATGCAACGTGCTCCACGGTTAGCTCTCCGCGTAGTGCTGGCATCTGGCTGCTCATGTTCCCCCGTTTATGCGGCCAAGCATTGCATTCACCCAGTGATGCTCAGATCTCAGTGGTTCAGGAGCCAAATGGGCGAGCAACATTACCCAAAAGAGCCACGGTAGTGTGAATTCATTGTTTCATGTTAGCTACCGGTATATGTTATTCTCACAGCAAAGTGACTGACCAAGTATTATTACTTTAGCAACGGCAATTGGTTTATAACCCAGTAAAAGCAGCCTGGGTGGTTAATAATTAAATGACGGAGAATTTTAATACCGTGTGCTGCAGACAGCAGCAGGAGACACATTAACGAGCCAGATGCTGCCCAGGAGCCTCAGCCTGAGGCTCCGTCTACACTGCAGAGCTCACAGCAGCTGCTGCAGCACCACAGCTGCTAGTGTAGACGCGCCAAGCTGACATGAGAGCGCTCTCCTCTCCCCAATTCTTCCAGCCCCTGCGAGCGGCACTAGCTAAGTCGGTGCTTAGGTTGGTGTGATTTACGTCACTCGGGGATGGCTTTTTCACTCCCGGGAGTGACACAGCTTATGCCGACGTGAGCTGTGCTGTGTACGTAGCCGGAGTATTGCTGCATTAGCCCTTCTGGCTACAGCATGACACCAGGCGCTCCTGTTCAGCTGATTATCCATCATCTCCCCCAAAACTTTTTAGCATCTCTGCTTCCCGGGATAGAGTCCCCCAGCCTGTAATTACGGCCCACGTTGTGTGTTCCTAGCTGTGTGCCATATTCATTACATTCAGCCATATTAAACCACACAGTGTTTGCTTGCACCCAGCTTACCACGCAATCCAGCTTGCTCTGTATCAGTGACCTGTCCTCTTCGTTATTTACCACTTCCCCCACTGTGTGTCTCATCTGCACATCTGATCAGTGATGACTGGGATGTTTTCTTCCTGGTCATCGATGAAAAAGTTGCTTGCACAGAGCCAAGGACTGATCCCTGCCAGACCGCGCTAGAAACACAGCCCCAGTGTACTCAGGACTGGGAGTTACCTGTTACCCCCCGCCCCCTCCATTGTGAGGGAGACTTGCTTGTGCTTAACTGGGTAACAGTACCTTGACACCACCCGCCTGTTGGCCACCTAAGCCATGGGCTACAGGTTAATAATAGGTGTCCCCAACTCCCTTTGAAGCATTCCCCTGTGGGGTCCAGCCCCCTATCGACTGAACACACATACAGGTCTGCTGTCCCCAAAGGAATAACATGCACTCCAGCTTGTATGATTCAACAGAGGAGCAGCACCTTACCTAATATCACAGCACTTGGCTATAGTTACAGTGAAAACAAGGATACGTTTATTTTCCACGATTCAAGAGAGAGTGCGTAAGAATTTTGGAAACAAATGGCTACATCGCAAACAAAATCATAACCACAGTCTAGAGACTAAACTACCATGTTACTCCCCTGTCTAAAGAAGTTTATCTCACCCCAACATCCTCTGCAGTGTTTCAACAACAGCTAGTTGTGATCCCATTTGAATGAATAAAGGTGCTGTCCGTTTACTTTCTAGGTGCAGGTAAGGGGGTGTCGTCTTTGCCTTCTACATGTACGCCCCAAAGTTCGTTGTCTTTGCATACAGCCAGGAAAAACATCTGTGGTTTGTTTTTCCTGGGTGCTCCTTTCCTGTTAATTTCACATCTCTTTCTAACTTCTGATGGTGTATGTAAATGAGCATCCACTGTGTTGCTTACAGTGCTTCATTTACATCCGACAGAAATACATTTCTTACCTCCTGTTGGGGGGAAAACCTGCTTTTCACCCCAGCCTTGATATAGACCTCAAAAAAAATTTCTTTTCAGTGTATATGTGTAACTTCTTACATAGAATTTGTACGTATATTTCACAATGATGTGAACAAGAAGTGGGAGCCAGGCTTTTGTTTAAGACCTCCCATGACATCTTTTGGTGCGCCAGACCGGACACACCAGAATGAGGACATTCCTGTAACCTCCTTGCCAGCGCATGTGGAATGCCTCCAGACGCTGGATATCATCTTTAAGTAGAGTCCAGGTTTTGCAGCCCTGCAGAAGAAGGGGCATGGCCCATGACTGGTAAAGCCAGACTTTGGTGCCGTCAGACAGTTTTTGCTGGCGCCAAGTCTTCTGGAAGGATTGCATGGCAGAGGCCGCAAGTCCTATCCTCCACATGATGTCGGGCTTGCACCGTCCAATAGAAGAATGCTTGCAGCCCAAGGAAATGAATTATTTGAGGGCGTCAACGGTGTTTCCATTTACTGTTATGCTGGACGTACCATTACCAGTACCCAGTGTGAGAGTCTTACAACAGCACTATTCCTTTTCTTAACCGAATTTGTAATCTCATCAAAAAAGGTATTACATTAGTTTGACAGGATCTTTTTTCCATAAACCCACGTTAATTGGTATTGCTTATATTACCCTCCTTTAATACTTTATTAATCAAATCTTGCATCAGCCATTTCATTGTTTTGCCCAGGATTAAGATCACAAACAGTGGAAAATGAAGATTAATTCCTCAGGAACATTAACATTCAATAGAGGGCAGGGTTAGGAGTGTTTAGCTGTTACCTTGGTGACTGTGGTTGTTTCTAGGTTGTATGTATTATATGATTGAATGGACAACATGTGTTTAATCATACTGTTTAAGGGCCAGAAGGGATCATTAGCTCATCCAGTCTGACCTGCATATTAGAGATCATTAAATTTGACTCTCTTACCCTTGTATTGAACCCGGTTACCTGTGTTTGACTAACCCATATCTTCCAGAAAAAGATCCAGTCTTGAGCTGAAGATAGCAAGAGATGGAAAAGCCACCCCTGCCCTTGGTACTTTGTTCCAATGGTTTGAAAATTTTGCTTTATTACTAGTTTGAATTTTTCTGGTTTCAGCTGTCATGCATTGGTTTTTGTTATGCCTTTCTCTGTTAGATTAAAAAGCCTTTTAGTACCTGGTATTTTATCCCCATGAAGGTACTTACACACTGTAATCAAGTCACCATTCAATCTTCTTTTTGATTGATCTCTGTTCTGCTGTCTAAATTACTCCTCACAATCAATTTCTCTCATAATTTTCTTCAGCTCTGAGAAATTAGCCCTTTTGAAGCACCAAGTATATATATTATTGGTTAGGACTATCCTCTGCTCATATGGAATTAATCATATCGTGATCCTAGCACCCTAGACAACCACCAACTTTTAGACTGGTGATTAATTCATCTTTAGTTGTCATAATGAGGTCTAAAATGAAGTGGATGGACCCTGTGTTGCATTTTGTGTTAGAAAATTATCATCGATAATTTTTAGAAACTCTAATGATTATTTTACTGCTGATTGCATGAGACCTTCAGCATGTGTGTCATAAACTGCAATCAAGTCCCGCATAACACAATTTTTCTTTCCACACATTACAGACAGGTGCTTAAAGAGAAAGGCATCTTGCTCTTCTTCGAGTGCTTGCTCATATCGATTCCATTGTAGGTATGTGTGCGCCTCTGTGCACGGTTACCAGAACATTTTCCCCTTCAGCAGTACCCATAGGGCTGGCTCCGGCGTCCCTGGAGTCCCATGCACATCCCGCGGTTTATGAGGCACTGTCGGGCCTGTGCCCCCTCAGTTCCTTCTTTCCGCCCTTGACAGTTGCTGGAACTGCTCTGCTTGCATCGCAAGTGCTTTACAAACCCTCCAATATTCTGTTAATTGTTCTTTGTTTTGGTTCTTAGTTAGTAGTTGTTAATTGTTGTAGACAATGTAGGGATAGGCCCAGCTGGGACTTTTGCCTGGGAGCGGGGCATGCCCTGGTCGTCGGGCTTCAAGCCCTGTGTCTCCTGTGGGAAACCATTCCCAAGCATAAGATCTGTCAGGCGTTCAGGCCACGGACTCAGGAGGAAAGGGAAATCCGCCTGAAGGCCTTGCTGATGGAGGCAGCGCTCAGACCGGCCTCTGAACCGGCACGTTCCGCCTCGGTGCCGAGTATGGCATTGGCGCAAAGCACCCAGTCAGTGCCGGCTCCAAGGTGGCACCAGACCCCTTCCTCACCCTCGAGGAAGAAACAAAAGAAACAGTGTGCGGAAACGGGGCTGCTCCCCTGCACCAAAGCCCAGGGAAGCAGGGTCGAACACGGGACCGCTCCAGGAGCAGCGACAGAGGGTCGACGGGACAAGGGCTCGCCATCTAAAAGTGCGACCCCATCAAGAGAGCCATCCCCGACTCCGGAGAGTGGGAGGGGACCTCTCCAGTTACCAGCACCGTTGACGCTAGAGGTGTTCCAGGCAGCAAGGAGCCTGATGGCCCTGCCTTCACCACCCTCTCCTCAGCCTCTGGCTCCACTGAAAGAAAGGATGCCGGTCTCCAGGGGAAAGCCTGTGATGGGGCCCCTGCAGTGGCTTTGACGATCCCCTGAGCAGAGATGGTTTGCTCCCTGAGCTCGGTCACTGCATGCGGAGGCGTCAACGTGGCGTCGGTCTCCGAGGGGACACTCCTGGTCCTGCCTTGGGCAAGCTTCGCACCCCCTTTTGCTCACGTGCGCAGCTACCACTGCCAGGCCTTCGGTAAACACCCTCGGGGCCAAGAACAGGCCACGGGGTAAAGCCGTAAAGCATTAGAGGGAGCCAAGCCCTACGAGGTGAAGGAAGCGTTGAAGGCATGTGTCCCTGACGTCCAGAGCGGCATACCAGGATCCTGTATCCAATACTGGAGCTGGGGAGACCATGCGAGACTTGAGTCCCTTGTGCTATTTGTGAGACGACGTAGGTCTGACACAGTCATTAAATCCCCTTTTCTCGGGGGCGAGGAAGTACCTGGAGCAGGACCTCGTCCGCCGTGCCCTGAGGGACCTTTCGCGCTGCTCCGGGCTGAGGCGCCTCAACCTCTTGGATGTGGAATTGCGGGAGGTGTCGTGGGGGGAGCGGAGACGACCGGGGGGACCTAGCCCGCCGAACTATATCAAGGACCCAGTGTCCCGCATGCATCCTGGCCCATGTGAACCGGAAGGAGGGTAGAGGCTAGGGCGCTGCCCTTGTGTGCTCCAGCAGAAAGGGCCTTTTCCGACTGCCCTATCGCCGAGAGGACCCTTACTGAGGGCCTATGGAGCCACCCAGGGCGGATGGTGTCTCCTAGGCCCCTTGACTCTGTCCCATTGCCTGTAGGTCACGAGACAGCCGTGGCTGGCACCGCTGCTGCTGTCCCTGGGGACCTGCCTGACATCTAAAGGTCTGTGGCGTGTAGCGGCCCAGGGAACAGAGCGTGATCTTGGAGTCCTTCCGACCACGCAGCTTCGCAATCATCCGAACCGCAGACAAGGCTGACTCGTCCAAGGGAGGGCCCCGGATGGGCTGCTGGACCTTTCGGACAGCCTGGGGTTGCAGCCACTCAGCAAGCGGCTCACTGCGTCCCCCCAGGGCTCACCTTCCACTTGCTGCTAGTGCGATCGAATACAAATGTTTCTCCAAACAAGTCTGGCTTGCAATTGCCCTTGTTCTTGGGAGTAGAGCCCGGCTGCCCTGCCTAGCCCTGTGGTTGGCGGCAACCACCTCCAGGGACCTGGGGCGGGTGGTGAACAAGTACTCAAACCCCTTGGCTGGGGTGTAACGCTCTTCTCGGCTCAGTTAGGTATTGGGCTACGTGGAGGGGGTTTGCCACGAGTCTCTCACTATCTTGAGCGCCCCTTTGTATACCGGGAGGGCTACCCCCGCATTGTAGGGGCCCACCACTAGCCCATTAAAGAGATTGTCTGACGCCCCTTTAGCTCCTTCACCTCCAGCCCCAAGGTGGAGGCCACCTCTTGAGCAGTTCCCAGTATGCCCTAGACTCAACCAGGGCTTGTGAGCGTGCTTCAACCGGCGGGCGGGGGGGAGGAAGGAGCGGGGAGGATGGAGGGCTCTGCAGGCCGCAGCACCTCTTCCCGTCGACAGGCGGTCCCCACTGGAGTCCCTGCTCTTGGGGCCGAGTCATTGTCCGAGGGTGAATGGTGGCCGTTCCCTGTATCCGAGGCACTGACTGCATCCCCGAGGGGTTGACGGACTGTGGTCCCGTCCCGCCCTGGGAAACCCCATAGGCCTCCATACAGCCATTGGGGTGACCAGTGCCTCTGAGGCCATCCGGGACTACATGCGCCTGGAGCTCTGGCACCCTTCATTGGTGGTGGCTCCCCCAGCGACTACCTCCCCAAGGGACACCGAGGCACCGTCAAAAGACCACGGGGGGGCTGCCCCGAAGGCTCTCACCGTGCAGTACCGTCGCTCCAGAGAGCGTCCCCTCGACGGCGACGACCTCGACTATCAGGTTCGATGTGGGTGCTGCGGCCAGAGCAGGCGTACAGACAATGCTTGGGTCAGCCCAGCTCACCAGAGCATCATCCCGGTACCGAGGACTTTGCGCTCTGCATGCATGTCGGCGCCAAGTCAAACTCCAGCAACCATGTTCGGCCCTGCCCGGCGAATTCCTCGGTACCGAGACTGTCTCCGGTGACTGGGAGCAGCACCACGTCATTGCGGGGAACTCTCCGCTGCCGGAGCAGTGGGATGGACTTCACCCAGTGCCGGGGGGTGAGACCGGTGTTGGGCCGGCGACTTCGCTCTCCGCCTCGCTGCAGATCGGTCCGGTGACTGTGACCTGGGATAACTTCTAGGGGAGTGTTTCTGCTCTACCCTAGGAAACCGGTCTGTAGAAGATCTTCCTGCCCATGCTGGGGATCTCCTGAGCCATTCAGGGGGTCCCAATGCGGGCTTCCCCCGTAACACCAGCCCCTTCTCTCTCGGGGAGGTATGGGTGGCAGTAGCTTCTGCAAGTCCAACAAGGCTCTTGCCGCTCGACGGCCTCCGAGTTCGACGGTGTCGGGGAAGGCTCCCTGGCTGGACACGCTGGCTCAGGCAGCGGGTCTCCGTGATCCGACCCCGGTACGGTTCGGTGCTCCACCCTGCCTGCTTCGACGGTGCGGGGGAGTATCCGCGCTCCAAGCACCGATTCCGTCTCTTCGCGGTGCTGAGTCAGGTCGGTGCCAATGGTGCCCTCTGCACCGGCGTCACGCTGGGTACCGCAGCAGAGCGAGTTGGTTCGGAGCCAGTCAGGGGCTCCATGAGCGAGGCTTTCAGGCGGATTTTCTGGAGGTCTGAAAACCTTGCAGATCCGTTCTTCTTATGAAGGACTTTCCCCCCGTGCTTCAGGCAGTGGTTCTGAATGATCGATAACTCTAAAACAGGCGATAGTTACTTTAATGTAGAGTGCAACCCCTACCCCACTACCTCTTCCCCCCTCTATCCTTTCTAAACTGTTTGTAACCAACATTTTTAACATTTTAATTATGCAAATCACCCCGCAGGTCTCACAATGCCAATTATAGAGCACATTTTTTTTCATCCATGACAATTTCCAAGTCCTGGTGCTTGTTCCATGGACGCGCAGCATTGGTATATAAGCAATTGAAAAAAATGTCTGCGCTTCTCATTCTTTTTTCAATTTGTTCACGACACACTGGGTTTGAGTTTGAATTGTCTGAGCCTCCTCAGTACCTTTCTCTTGCATTGCTACTTTAACTTTCTTCTGGCTACTCCAGCAGGTCTCCAACTAAGATGAGCTCCCCCAGTGATTAATCTGTGCCAGGGCTGAGCCCCAGCGCCTCTAGTCTTGGCAGTTCATAGCCCCGGCGCCTCGGGGCTTGCCGCATCAATTATTAAAGTAAAAAAATTGGTTGAGCTCCATCACGTCTTTCATTAAACTGTAAGCACTGAGTTCTCCTACCTTTGAGATGCAGGGTGCCATTAGTAGTCTCCTCTCCCACTGGAGCGTTGACCAATGCTCTAGACACAACCAAAACCTTCAACTTCACACATTCGTTCAGCCAATGGTTCACCTGTAGTATTTTCTGCCTTCTCTTACTCATGGGACTGGAAGGATCCCCATCTCACCTTTTCTCTTCTTCAGTTCCCTTCCAAGATCTCGGATGTCTTCTATAATCTGTGTACTTCCATGTGATGCCATATCATTGATTATAATTGTGTTCTATGTTATAATTGTGACAGTTACGGCAATTTTCTGCAATATCCTGGACAAGCCTTACTGAATTAAGGTTAAGTAGCTTAGACACTCATTATATCGTATTAAAAATGCAAATGTTTCTGTGATCTTCTGGGATTGTAGGTAATTTGTCTAGAAGAAATGACTCATGTAAATGTTGGGAAGTATTATGAGATTCAAAGGACTATTTTACACAATGGGCTAAGACAAGAATTAATTGGTAGTTGAGTAGGTTTCCTAGGATCTACTTGGGAGGAGGGGAATACAAATGGCCACCTCTGGATCTGATCTATTGAAGCTTTACGCTGGGGAGGGGACCTTTATTTACGAATTACCTATTCCCAGGAACAAGAGGCCCAAATGCATAAAGGAGCAACTCACAGACTCATGGGCGGGGTGGTTCTGAACCAAAGCAGTTATGAACTGTAGCCACTGAAAAATCCCTTGGTGGGATTTGAAGGGCTGTTTCCCGATTGGAGCCCTTGCTGGAATTAGGGGATGGTCTCTGGTAAGCTTGTTAGCATGCCTGGAGGTTCTTTTAATGTTTGAATGTTTTTTCTATAATATTTTTATTTTAGGAATAAATTGGCTTGCTTAGAAAGAGTTGTGTGGTCACTTATCTGTGGCAATTACACTGTTTATCATAGATGTGGAGAAACCTGCTTAGAAAGTCTGGCTTTGCTGAAAAATCACGCTGGAGGCAGAGAGCTGTGCAGCCGGGAAATACCCCAGTCCCCTGTCTCTGCCCATGAGAGGTAACGGCAGGGGAGATGAAAGCCTAATCGTGGGAGCCCTTGGTGGACTATAGAAGGGGAATGCAGGTGCAGCTGCCCTGAGCGGTGACAATAATCATTAATGGAGACCTGCCAGAGAACCTCATAATCCAGCCACTCTTGCAGTTACACCTTGTATCTTTGCTCCAGGGAGAAAGCAGTGTGTCCTTGTGTCCCTTCTTGAATTCTCTGGCCATTGACTTCTTAACATGGAGTCACCGATGTCTTTGTAGGATGGTTGAAGTACCTCTCTTGATAGTTGCTTACTTCATTCCCCAAGGACATCTTTTAAGTGTCCTTCAGAAACAGGTTCCTCAGTAGTTTACTCACTGGGTATCTGATCGTACTTCGATTCTTCTAGCCAGGTTGAATGGCTTCTCTTTCTGTTTCCTTTCTTCATCACAAATCACCATTCAGCTCCCTCCGTTTCTATACTCTCGTCAGTTTCTTACTGTGATCCTTTCCCTTGCAATGATTTCTGAATCAGATTGTCCAAGAAGTCTCCATTTTCTCAGATGCTACGCACTGTTGAAACTTGCAATTCCAGAGCACGTACCTTCTCTTCCAGCATGGCTACAGCTTGCACGTCATACACCGTATCTCTTGCCTGTCTTCCAGCAGAAAGGAAAGTGTAGCATGCAAAAGGGGCTGGTCACAGCAGGTGCAGAACTATACCGAAACAGAAGGACTCACAGTGCTTCTGAAACTCCCGTTTGCCTCTCTTGATCCAAACGTTCCCTAGACAGTTGATTTATAGACAAATTCTTGCTGCCCAGAGTTACTGTTCAGGACAACAGGACCTATATCCCGCTCTATGGCCCAGCAAGAGCACCCACTGCCCAGCTATCACCTCTCTTGGGTGGAAACAAGCATCTTTCTCCCTCCTGACAGGCTTTTCCAGGCTGCACAGTTCACGGCTTACACTGTGAATTCCCTAGAAAGACAGACTGCCTCCGTTGGTCTGCTTTGCTTTTCTCCACTGAGGCTAGAGACAGCGTAATTACCAAGTTATAAGGTACCCCAGAGCGTTTCCTAAGCAATCATTTATTCTTAAGGTGAAAGCATTACAGAAGAAACATTAAAAACAATAAATGAATGTACATGCATGCTTACGAGCTTACCAGAGCTCATCCCAACTCCAGCAAGGGCATGTGAACAGCCCTTCAGAGCTGACCAAAGGTATTTTTGTGTGGTTACAAGTTCATAGCCTCCTTGGCTCAGAACAAACACCTCCATGAATCTGAGGGTAGTTCCTTTATACAGCTGGGCCTCTGATTTTGTTCTCATGTAACAGGTGACCGGCAAACAAGGACAAAGCTTCAAAAGGCTGAGTTCTTGCATAAGTGGAGAGGGTACATTTGTATAAATCTCCTCCTAGAGACTTCCTGGGAAACCCACTTAACTTTAAGGGGATTGTTTCAAATAGTCCTCGGATGCTCATAACACTTCCCAGGGTTTACATGTCATGTTTCCCCATGGAGACACTGTGTACAACCCCACAATAACACAAATATTTGCACTTTTAATACAATGAACTCCTAAGATGCTTAAACATAATTCAGTCAGATTTATCCAGGATATCGCAGGAAATTGTCATACCTGCTACACTCAGTTCCACCCGTCACTGACAGGGAGGATTAACCACTCGGGGATTTCAAACACCAGGGCTGATTAAAGACCCAAGTCACATGGTCCTCACAGAGACAAACAGATGGACCAAACACACATCAAGTCCCATTTTCTCCAAGCAGGGTTCGGGGAGGGGGGGAATTATTTTTTTTTCAATATAAAAAACATCAGACTTCTTAATTTAAAAAAACCTATTTTAAATGAAAATTAATTAACTACAGATAATTATTGTTTTATTTATATTATCCTAGGGTCTAGGCATCCTAGTCAGGGCCTGGACATAATGCTGCCTTTTAAAAATGATCAATTAGTTTTAAACAAAAAACATATTTTGATAATCTTCCCCCATGTATCCAGCACATTTAAATAGTCTTAGTTAACTAATTTAAAAATGCTATTTCTATCCACTTTTTTTATTTCCAATTCCATCCACACTGAGTTTGACATAAATCATGAGCAATACAATTAATTCTCTTCTAGTAACCCAGAAACGTCATGCACCATTTTCTAGCATAACAACAAAATATAAAACTTAAGAAGCTGAATGACTGCACGTTAAGCAATATCATTGCTTAAATAGACGTGCAGAGAGAGAGTGTCTGTCACCTGCTGGTTAGCAAACACGGGCACCAAATTTAGATGCAAGTCCATGTTTTAATGGTCACCAACCAATGAGAATCAATCTTTCTTTAGGAAAATCACTAAAAAGAACAAATACAAAACAAGATTAAAACGGGTGATTGAAACGAAGGTTTTGGGCTTGCCAATTTAAATCATGACCTGACCTGGTAAATCATTCAGTGCAGCCTGATTCAGCAAACTGAGAATGTTCTGCAACGTAAGGGTGCATCAGAGAGACCTGCTGCTGTAGGACATGGTGTCTTCCCGTGGCAGAATCACACCACCCCAGCCCGTGACAGGTGAGGAGGAGGGTGTTTTCCATTATCCTACAGCCAGTGGTCTGTCCTGCTGACTGTCAAATGTCAGCTTGTGTCTGTTTGCCAGGAGCTGGGGGATGAATTCTCGGTTCAGGTGTACTGAACATCTGGGTTAACTCCGTGTGTGTGATGGGAGCAGAAATCGCCTGTGCACAGTGTCACAGGAACGCCCATTGCCAGCGGCGGATGGGTGTGAGCTGAGAGCATGGGGAAGTGTGACAAATGGGAGGGTAACGCAGGCACTAGCAGGGTCTGTGATCAAGAGTCAGAGCAGCAGAAGGGGCTGATGGAGCCACGTTGTTGCTTACAACGGAAGCTCAGCAGAGCAGGGACCATGTCTCCTTTTTTGTTCTTTTTAAAACAGGGCCTAGCCCATTGGCGCCTCTTGCGTGCTACCACAACAGAAATACGAAGTGCAGGCCCCGGAGGGCAGGGTCACCCCGGCAGTGCAGCCCTTTTCCCCACCTACGCTGGCAGACAGAGCCAGGGAGGGAAGCATCATTCACTCCCCTCTGAGATTCCAGCGAAGCCGCAGCATCAGAACCTTCCCTGCAGCCGGGCCCGACCCGAAGTTCCCTCTCCGCAGCGTCCTCCAGCTGCCCCGCCAGCTAAATAAAGCCCCACACAAGGTAGAAAAGGGCGTCACTGTCCCATTTAATGAGCGCTCGCTTCCGTCACAAACACGTACACGTGTGTCACCACACCACAAATGCGCAGCAAAGCAAAGTGCATGGAGGGGGGCGGGGTGGAGGAGCCAACGGCCCTTCCCCGGTCCCCGAGGAGAGGAGAGGCTCTCGGTACCTTGTGCAGCGGGGCGCAAGGGCCCCCGGGAGTGTTCAGAGAGCACGGAGGGCAGAGAGAGTCCAGCACTCGGTTCAGTTGGCACCAACGTTGGCAGAGGGGCACAGCTCCAGTTCTACCGCTGAGCAGCACAAGGGGTGCAGGGGGAGACACGTCAAGTACGCCAGGACAGGGGACGGAGCCTGTGGGTTCGGGAGGTCCCAGGGATGCTGCTATCGTAAGGTTGGATCCTCCCTGTCTGAACCCCAATAAGATCAAAGTGGGGGAGGGGAAACACAGAGGTGGGGAGAGGGAAGGGGACCCTGCGTGAGGGCCCTCAGCTCTAGCTAGCTGATCTCATGTGCAACATGTCCTGGGGGGATACATTCCCCACCCCTGCCCCGAAGGAGGAGGGATTTGATGGCAGAGCTCCGGTGGTGGCTCCACGTCCCTGTCCGTCGCCCAGCCACGGCCCAGAACACCCCCCTGCTCTCTGCCTCGCCAGGAGGGGCAGGGCCTCGGGGATTATCTGATTGAGGCCTCGGTCGGGAGGTCGTGACTGGACTCCTCGGTGTCCTCACTCAGGGCGGGCTCAGTGCTGGAGAGCGGGGTGAACGCAGGAGACTTTCTGAAAGAGAACGAAGAGCAGGGGTCACGTGGGCACCAGATGGGGGGGGCAGAGCGGTTATAGGGGGCACTGTAGGGTCAGAGGGAGTCCTCAGGTACTGGAAGGGGTGTAGTGAACTCTGGGGAGTGAACAAGTGACATGAGACGGGTTCTGTGGGGCAGAGGAGCCTAGGTAAGCGCTGGGGGCAGCGATGGGGAGCTCTGCTCAGAGCAGGATCCCACTGGAGGAGGGAGGTGACAGCATGCACTCATGGGAGCAGGGCCCGGCCCAGAGCCGCACTGATTTCATCCTGCCAGCAGGGCCCAGCGGGCCGGAGAGGCTTCATTTCTCTTCAGACAGCGACATCGCCCCTCAGAGCTGACACCGGATTCCCCGTCTACAGGCACACGGCGCCGAACCCAACTCCTGGGAGGAGCTGTAGGGGTGTCGCATTCAGAGTCCAACCCAGTCCTGAGCGCCAGCCTAGCCCCCGCCCTCCAACGCACTAACCCCCGTTCCCCTGCCAGAACTGGGGACAGACCCCGGGCACCTCAATTCCCAGTGCCCTGCTCACACCCAGGCCTCTCCCAGAGCTGGGAGGAGAACTCAGCCTGTGTGGGAGCAGAACAAACCTCCCCACCTTCCACGCCAAGCACAAGGAGCATTTCCTTGCCTGTGCCTTGTCTAACGCAATACATAGAGCAACGTGTACGTCGAAACCACCCCTCCTCCGCAAAAGCCCAGCACCGTGCACACTGCGCTCCCGGCGGAGAGGGTGAGCGAACACACACCACCTGACAACGGTGTCGTCGTGGTGCTGAACCTGGAAGGCGCTCAGACACTCCTGTGGTGAGTGCAGTACGAGAACCTGTAAAGAACTGACCTGAACGCAGGAGTCCTGACTCAGTCCCCCCCGCCGCTCCGAACTCCTGCCCCTCCCAGAGCTGGGACTGGGACCCCGGCACGCTGGAGCTCACCTGTCTCCAGACTGGGTGATGAGCCGGCGGCAGGTCTCCATCTGCACATCCAGCCCACGCTTCATGCTGCACATTTCCATGTATTCGTGCAGGTGCCGATTCATGTCGTTCTTTGCTGTTGCGAGTTCCAGCTGCACACGGGGGAGCAATGGGGAGCTGAGCTGAGCTGAGCCTGCTGGCAGGGCATTGTCCACGCCAGCAGGGGACATTGCATCCTCTCCCCAGCCCACCCGCCCGGGATACTGCCCGCCCGCCTCACCCACCAAGGGACACCGGCCAGCTTCACCAGCCAGTCACAGGGAGACCCCCCCCCCACTACCATCTTTCTTCTCCCTCCTGTCCCTACACCGCCCATCTCCTGGCCCCCCATCGGCCCCACTCGCCTTCTCCCACCTCTATTTGGTCGATGGTTTCCTGATACTCCTTCTCACGGCTCTTGAAGAGCGACTCTGTGTCCTTAATCACCTTCTCCAGACTGTCGTCCTGCTGCTGCGGGAGACGAGGGAGCCATGACGTGTGGAGACAGGGCAGTTGCCAGACGTCAGAAACCAGCGTGAGAGATTAGAGAAGGACCCAGGAGCACCGGAAAGAGTGAGGAAAGGGCAGGGGACAGAGAGAGGCAGAGACACAGGATCAGAGACGGAGGGGTGTCCCCAGTTCAGCCAGATCCCGTTTAACGGACCCGGCCCTATATCTGCATCCACCCCGTATCCGCTTGTACAACAAGCTACACCTACGGACCTACCAGCCTCCCCCATCTAGCAGCAGGGATGGGGCAGAGAACTCACTGTCTGGGACCACTGGCAGGTGAAGTTCTGCCCAGCAAAGCACAGCATTGCCCAGAAACACTGGGGATTGTGGCAGAGAGACAGCGCCCCCGTCAGCCCACCTGAGAACCCCCACTGGTAACCCGCCAGGGCAGCGGGAGCAGCTGCAGCGCTGGCTACGTAGGGGCCTTGGCCAGTTGGACTTTCAGGCTTCATCTTCGGCGGTGCAGAGCGAGCTTCCTTCCCACTCAAGGAGCCGACAGTCTCCTCGGCAGGTATAACGAAGAGACCGGGGACGGGAGCTCACTGGAGTCTAGAACAACTGGCACCGCCTGCGCTTGCTGGCTTGGGCAAACGACTCAGACAAGTGGCCCTGGGGTCATTTTGCAGGGGCGGGTGGCGTATCTAAGTACAGTGAGGGGAGCCAGGCAGGTCCTGGCTGGGTGGGTCTGAATATTCTCTATTCGAATGAGCGCTTCAGGGGTAACAAACACTCAGTTCTGCCCGGCAGCAGGGAACTGTCAAATCCATTAGAAATAGGCGCCGATCTGTGTGGGAAGGAACAGAACCAGGAACGAGGGATCCTCGCTGCACCGGAGAGCGGGACGGGCGGCTGGAGAGGGGGCAGGACTAGAGCATGAAGCTGCTGTTACCTCCCCCTGCGCCTCTGCAGCTGCGATGGCGTATCCGGAGAAATCCTCCCAGAGCAGCAGCGTTTCCTCGGTCTCCTCCCAGGTCAGACTGTCACAGTCATCCTCAAAATCGTACTCCCGCCTGGGGACCAAGAAACCACGAGTCAGCACAGAGAGGGGAGCTCTCCCAGTCAGAAGAGCGACCAGAGTGAGGCCTGAATGCTACCGGTGGGGGAACTCTCAGCTCCTCCAATCCTGGCCTTTCCCTACAGGAAAGTGCTGTCGTGAGCATGGCAGGGCTTTCAGCTACCCCAGTCCCAGCACGCAGGGGGAAGAGCAGGGGCGCTGGCCAAGGGGGAGCTCACAGCAACTCCCGCCCCAGCCTGTCCCAGCAGGAGTGACGCAGAAGTAAGAGCTGGGCTGCACTCACAGCTGGTTCAGCATCCTCTGCATCTCCTCATTGATGCTCATGGCTGTGGTCTCCTCGTCTTCCTCCTCTTCAGGCTTTTTGGAGGCATCGCTCTCAGACAGCGAAGTGTCCTCGTCGCTCATCGGCTTCCGCTCCCGCTTCCGCCCCGCCGTGGCTGGGACCTTAATGGGAGACAAGTGCAGAGACTACAGAAACAAGGCCGGGTCCAAGGTCCAGGGGTGGGGTGGTGAGAGGAGATGGAGGGGAAAGGTATGGCACAGGGGTAGGAGGATAGGGACAGCAAGAAAGAAAGAAAGAAAGTAAGGAAGAAGGAAGAAGAGGGGGTGGGGGAGAGAGAGAGACGGGCTCATTATGACCAGGTTAAAGATGGTGCAATGGCTAAAATGTGATTTTAGAATATTTTTAAATTAAAAACTATGCAACTAGAGATGGAATCTGTGAACCTGATGAGAAGAATGTGGCTTAATTGAAAAACTCAAATCACCCCCAGAGACAGAGGGAAAGAGAAAGACAGAGAGACAAAGAAGAGACAGTCTCAGAAAAGTGAAATATGTCAGTATTTACAGTCAAACCTGCGCTTACAGAAAGTGTCTAAACTGTACATTTTCTTAACTGAATGAAACTAACCAGCTGCTTCTGTAGGGGGAAGGGGAAGAGACAGGGACAGAGAGAGGCAGAGACAGAGAGAGACAGGGACAGAGAGAGGCAGAGACAGAGAGAAGGGCGGGGAGGAGAGAGATGGGGTTAGAGACAGACACTTCACACCATGTCTCCCTCTTCTGCAGCTGCTCCCCCATCACGCAGGAGTCCCGAGGCCCAATCTCTGAATAATGAGATGGGGGGGTACTCCTAAGGCCTCCAGTAATGTCTGGAGCTCTCAGCCTCCTCCCCTTGCTTCCCTGCCTGCTGCTTCCTACCCCACTGCATGTAACCCAGGACGGGAGAGCAGCTGAACTCATGGAACAAGGGTCAGGGTGACTGAGCCCCTCCTCTGCAAGCAGCACGGAAGGGCTTTGGTCTCTCCCCTTGGCTGGCGGCTCCTTTCCCCGGCGGCAGCTGTCTCACTCGGGACGGCAGCAGGCACATCTCACCTGAAACATTTTGATCATGTCCTCACAGTTCCGCTGCTGCGCCACGTCGCACAGCTTGGCCGTGATGTCAATGCGCCGGCAGATGTCCATGTCCACCTTCATGGCCTTCTCTTGGATCTTGGTGTCCAGCTCTGTGAGGTTCTGAGCCGGGGAGAACCAGCCCAGCGCCCGGGGGCAATGGGGCAGAGGAAAAGGGGGAGTTAGACAAGGCACGCAGCACCTGCCGCTCGCACGAGCAGAGAATTCTCCTGAGTGTCCTTCCGCGAGGGAGATTACACTGCAGGCGTGATCAGAGCTGTCCCCCAGGTAGGGAGAACTGGGGCGACTGCCCTGGGGGGGCCCCGCGCTTTGACTGCAGCCGCCCACCTCCCGCCTGGGCCTGGGGTGAAGTCGGGACCCTGGCAGCAGCCTCCCGCCTGGTCACCTGTATAAAAATGTTAAGGGGGGGCCCACGCAGTACGATTTGCTCCGGGCCCCGCATCCCCCTAGGGACGGCTCTGGGCATTATAACCAGGGCCAGGCACTGTCAGGGCAGCGCAGACGGAGCTCGGGCTGGAGGCTTTCCCCCATCCATCCAGGCTGGGCTCTGCTGTGTCCCCCTGCAGACAGTCCCTGTTTGGGAGGACACTCCCAGCAGTCTGCCTAGCCGTGTCTGGGCCAGGGGCTGAGGGTTTTGCTGGGCGGGCGGGCGGGGGGCACTCACATTGCTCATCAGTCCCTTGAAGACAACCAGCTCTGCCTTGAGCTGCTGCACCTTCATGGCCAGCTCCTCCTGGCAGGCTTCAGCCTCCTGGGCCTCCTGCTCCGGGGGAAAGGGAAACCCTGGAGTCAGTGCCAGGAAATAAGGCTGGGGCGCAGGGGAGAGGGGCTGGGACCCTCACCTCATGCAGCTCGGTCACTCGGTCCTGCAGCTGGACGCGCACGGTGTACTCCTCTTCCCACCTGGCGAGACAAATGTGGGAGTTACACCCGGCCGGCCTCACGGCCCCCGCCGCTGCGGAGGGCAGAGCCGGCAGCTGCAGGCTGCCTTCCCCACGGCCGCTCTGTGCACTGGCAGACCCTCTCGAGCCATGCGAGGAGCGTTGGGAGCGGGGGAGAGAATTTGCTCTGGAATTTGCTGCCCTTCCTTCCCAGACAGCTGCAGCTGTTCGGTGCGTGTCATGCCGTCTGACCATGAGCTGGTCCCTGCCACAGACTCTCCTGCTCTCACTCCGAATTCACCAGCTGCCTTTCACATCACGCTGGGAGACCTCAGGACACCAACCACCAGCTCTATATAGCAGCTGAAACGCGCTCCCCCCAGTGCCAGATCTAGCCCATTGCCCCTCCCCACCACGCCAGGTCAGAGGAGTGGGTTATACTGGGTTTTGCTATACTGGAAGCAGGGGGCATTGGGCACTGAGGGGCTGAAACAGTCTGTGCTGTGCTTGTGTTATATGTGCTGGTTTATTAAATTGAGCTGTCCGGGGAGAGTGGACGCAGAGCTCTGCAAAGGGCTCCACTCTCCAGGGCTGCCCGCTGTTGTGATGGGCTGTGCTATAATCCACTGTATTGCACTGTGATGGGCTGCCTTGAATCCGCCTGTTTGATGCCAGCTGGTACTGCCAGTCAGGGGTCATGTTACACCGGGCGGTACTGCACTGCCCTTGGTTGCAGAGAGCTGTTCTGCCCTGGTTCTGCTGGGCTGCGCCAGGTTGCACTCGACTTCGGCTGTATTGTGTTGCGAAAGATTGCTGCATTAAGCTGTCTGGCACTGCAGCACGCTGGGCTACGCTGCAAGGATTGCAAGATGACAGGCAGTTTTATGCTGGGTGTGTGGTGCTGCAACGGGCTACAATACACTCTTACGCTATATTTCATAACCCTGGGTTTGTTGCGCCCTTCTTTGCTACATTGTGTTGCCTGGTACCGGTTTGTGTTGATCCATGTTTTGCTATGTTGTGCTGGGTTGTATCTCACTTTGCTAATTAACTGTGTCACCCCATGCGTAGCTCATATTGGCTGGGGATGCACGGTCTGGGCCCTGCTCTATTGTGATGAGTTAGTGCAGACCGGGGTTGTGTTGCTATTCCACTTCCAGTTCACTTTGGAAGGGTCTCTGGGCGGGACACACTTTACAGAGTCGCCCACTCGTGCAATTTGATCATGATTCTTGCAATCGTTGGTATTTTTCTTAAAGGCCCAGCTCCTGGAGTTGTAGAATGACACAAGGATTTCCGCTTTCATTTTTAACAAAGGACATTTCTAGTGCTTGTGGCTGGGCAGAAAAGTTTGAAAATGGGAATCCTAAAAGCTCAGCACCCAGGAGGCAAATAGAAAGAGCCACACGTTCTCGTCGGAGTTTTAAGCCGATCTCCTGGTTTCTGAGGCCTGACTCATGGTTTGGAACACTTGGGCTTTGGCACCACGGTCCACGCCGACTGTCGGAAAACGTCCAGCCCTAACGCTGCATGCTGGCCTTCTGCCAGCTACTCCAGTCCACTGCCCTGAGCAGACAGACAGCCCATCCTCCGTCCACAGGGTAAGAATCTGTGGGGGTTCCTCTGAGCTTGACAGGGGAGAACAGGAGAGAGGGAAGAAGAAAGAGATACAACAGAGGAGGACAGAGATACAGGCCGGATGTGCCTTACACGGGAACTGATCAAACTAGGTTTCCATCTCGGAGGAGAAAATGGGTTTCGGTGACACAAAATACTTTCAAAATCTCTTCCTCTCCCGCCTTCTCTGTCCAGCGCCAGCTTACAGCGCTCTCTGTCCCTCTCCATCGCTCCCTGGAGGGCGAACTACTGCTGGGAATGTTTTTAAGAAGTAATTCCCCTGACCCATTCTGGAAAACGGGTGAAGTGCTGGTGTAGAACAGACAGGGGGGGGGGGGGGTTCAACGCTGGCTCAGAAAAGGACAGTGATACGGGGTGGAAGCAACCCTTCTGTGCGCCCTCCATCCTTCCCCACCCTGCTGACTCCTCTCTGCGTTCCCCTCCGCTACTCCATCCTCCCTACCTGCAATGCAGCATTCCTAATAATAACCTCCCTCAGCAGCTTCCCCCACACTGCCCAGACCAGCCAAAAGCCTCCAGCCGGCATCCTGGACTGCTGCCGCCGGCTGTGAGCACTGCTCCCTCCTCTAACCCCTTCTCACCACCCCAAGTCCCCCCGGGCAGCCACAAATCCTGCCCTGCTCCCCAGTGTAAGACGCACATCACTCCAGTACTGCAATAGCCCAGTAAGCACAGGACCAGAATACGTGAGGGGAAGAAGACAGAAAGCCAGGGAGATCCTCTGCCCCACATAGACCAGGCCACCTATCAGACAACACTAAGCCAGCATTTCCCAGGCCAAAGACAAGACCCAGCCCCTCCCTGCCCCATGAGGAAAACAATACGAAAAATTCTAATCTGTCTTTTTAAAAAATCCATGTACGCGAATCTGGGACCGCAAACACTGAAATGCCTGATCATCAGACGGTTATTGTCGGGTGCTACTAACGGGCAGGGTTCACGCTGTTTGGGGGCTTTAAACTGTATATTTCCAACCTTAACATGTTTAGATGATGCTTTTAAGTTTAACCTTCACTGTGGATTTCCTGGGTTTGCACTAGAAGGTTTGGGGATAATGATGCCATCTCTGTGACGTAGTTTATTCTGAATTACGGATACGGGCTCTCCGTCTTAGCCACATCTGATCAGAGTTTGTGTCTGGGAATACATATATGTACATGGGAGAATGGGAAAGGGCAGACATGACCGGGGTCCCAGCTGCATGACCCTTGGCAGGTCTGCACACCCCTACGACCACTGACTCATCATTTAATTGCATCCACCCCAAGTGTGGTTTACACCCAGCCTGTCTCTTGTGGCTGCATCGCTACCTCCATCCTCCTGCTCCGAAGTCCTGTACGTTTGAAGAGAGACTTTCCTCATCACGCTGCTGGGGGCTCAGTAGTCTATGGGGCTGCTTTGGCCAAGGTGCAGATACTCAGCACTGCCTCATGCCCTCCCAGAACGCGAGAGCGTCATTCCCCAAACTCAAACTATTAGAAACCCAGGAAACTCTTCCTACAAAACACCAGCATAGCTCTGTCCCTCTCGGGATGGCAATAGGAACAAGAAATGCCATGGGTCTGCAGCACAGAAGTTTAAGGAATTATCGCAGGAGGACATGAGGAACCCAGGGCCGGGTTGAGCACCTGCAACCTTAATTCCATGGCATTACATTTTTGCATATGAACTTCCCCGGATTTTGTTAAGAAAGGGAGGGGCCGTGACTGAAGGGACATTTTGCATCAGGGAATGGGGAAGGATTCTTAGGCACACCCTGCCACCCTCAGGCATTGGCTCCCTCCCCCTCCGGCAGGGTTAGAAGGCCAGTGAGAGGAAGGAAGCTGGTAGCAGAGAAGCCTTGAGAAAGTCAGCTATCAGTTAGAGATTGCACGGGGTGGGGCCTTCCGGAATCCGTACCTCATACTGGGGCCCATGTAATGGGAAGGGTCTCTGCACTCCCCTTGCCCCTCGGAGTGGGAGATGGGGAATCCCAGAAGCCCTTCCCTTGATGTGGGAGAAGTGTGTGGGAAAGGGGTCCCCAATCGGGACCTTAGGAGGTTCACAGCGGCAGCTGTGCATCTCAGAAGGTTCTCAATGTGGGGAAGGGATTGTGGGGCGTCTCTTTCTCCTGTTCCTGCTATTCCTGGCAAAACAATGTAAAAGTAGGTTACGCCAAGCACAACACTGGCCCCCAGGCCTGCAGTGTCTCTAAACATGCCCCCATGTCCCCTCCCAATATACCCACAGAATCACAAAGCCAATGCCTCTCCCAGAGCTGAGGAGAACATGGGACCAAAGTCTTGGAAGTTCTTCAGCATCAAACCAGCTAAAACAGACTCTCGAACTGTGAAGACACCAGAACAGGTTGGTCATATCCCTGAGGTTTACAGGTTTGGAAACTGCCAGGCACAGAGGTGAAAGCCCAGATCCCCAAAGGTTTTTACTGAAATCACTGGCAGTTCAGCCCCAAAATACCTTTGAGGATCTGGGCTTGAGTGACTTGGCTACGGAAACTCAGGAAGTCTGTGGCAAAGCTCAGTACTGAACACTGGGTCTCTCGAGTCCCCATTCAGTGCCTCAACCCCAAGACCAATCTTCCTCCTACAGTTCACAGGCGTGGGGTAGTTCTCCAAAATACCTCGGCAGGATGGCCAGCTCCAGACATATGGCTGAAGTGACTGGCTCGTTACCACATAGCATGTTTGCGGAGGGGCTTCAAAAATAGATACCCATGCTCCTGGCTCCTGCTCCAGTGCCTTCACCACAAGCCCATCTTGTTTCTTCCTGCAATCCCTGCCTCCTCCATTAGCACCGTCAGCAGACTGACATTCCAGCTTGTGTGACTACACCCCGGGCAAGTCAGCTTTAGCATATTCATTTCAAACGGCTGAGGGGATGACACCTGAGGTTGCCATATTAGAGCCCTGGATTCTATTCCTAGGTCTGCCTGAGGGCTGCACAAAGTCTCTGGTCTGCGGAAAGGGGCAATGAGAGCTGCCTGCCCCCTGAGAGAAGGCTCTGAGTCACTTACTTCCCCATCAATATAACGTATGAAGTGCACAGAAAGTAACCCCAGCAGTCCGTGGAAGAGGAGTCCTGTGCATCTGTTTCCCAGTCTAGTGAACCTTCCCTGGAACGTCAGATATTTCCCAGAACAGCCAGGTCCCCTCCCCCACGCTCTCCTGCTCCACACACAGCTCACAGCAGTTCAGCTTCCTGCTCCAGAAAGCCAAAAAGCCGGATTATTGTGAATTATCCAGTTCTGGACCCCAATCTTGGTACCTGACAACTAGGGGGTAACGGGCAGTTCAGAGATACCTGTTTTACGTGGATACCGCCCATAGTTTTGCCCCTTTCATTGCTTAAAAAAATCCCCCAAAAGCATCACAAGAAAGTTTTGGATTTTTTTTTAAATTCACGTGTCATTTGGATGGGGACGTGGGGTGGGGAAAGAGATTAACGTCTCCAGAAACCCTCAGCCAAAGTACCCCAAGTTTGCACCCAACACGGCCTGGTGCCCTGAACTGGGACCTGCTTGTTTTCAGGATGATCTTATCATACATGGTCGATTTTTGAGCAGTTTCAAAACCTGGCTTTAAACAGAAGTGTGGTTTCCACCTTAACTAGGGCAAAGCAAGGACTTCCCGATGATATTAAAAGACTATCCAAGAACTTTGGGCACAAGCCAACCACTAGCTATTTGAGGGTCAAGAAGAAACTTTCCCTGGGACAGGTCATCCCATCACTGCCCGACCCTGCACCGTTTCCTGCACCTGCCTCTGAAATAGCTGGTCAGGCTAGGATATGGGACTAGCTAGAAGAACATAGTCCTGTAGTATAAGAGGTTTGGAAAGGAAGGACAGGGAGAAATGGGGTTAGTGGACGATAGACAGTCCTATCAGGGATTTCTCCCGTGCATTCCCACTATACAGCAAGGTCCCTTGTCTTTGACATTGAACTACCCACAGTCTTGGAGAGTTGTTCTTTGCCCTCACCCAAACTGCATCTCCTCCCTGACTCCCTATTTCCCTGGCAGGCCCAATCTCCTCACGCTCTGTATCATCTCACTCAGCACTGCTAACGCTCGCTACTTTTTCTCTTAAAGCCTCAGCTCCTGGAGTCATGTTCATTCAGGAGAATCTCAGCTTTCATTAAAAAAAAAACCAAACAAAGCTTCAGGCTGGGGTGAAAAGCCGAAGCATGTGACCCAAATGCACCATGAAGGCTCCAAAACCAGACGGTGACTGAAAAGAGCCCCAGCATTTATCACTGGAAAAGTCTGCAATGATTTTGTAACCCACTCACCGGATTTTTGGGGCCCAACTCACAATTTGGAGTGCTGGGAGTTTGCCATCTAGACTCACCCCCTATTCACCCACGTCCCTCAACACCTCGCTGCCCCCCCCACCCCGTTCTCACCCGCGCTACTGCTTCTCCCAGTTGCCCTGGGGCCCCCACTCGCCCCCGGGCCCCCCTTTTTCCCCTTTAGTCGCCTGCCAGCGCCGGACTCGCCCGCTCCCTTTCTCACCTGCGTTTGTACTCGTCGCGCTCCCTCTTCACCTTGGCCAACACGTTGTAGAGGGCCCGGATCTCGGGGGTGATGGTGTCGATCTGCACGCCCACCCCGTCGGGGTGAACCCACGAGACCCCCGGCCCCTGCACCAAGGTGGTCTCGGGCCCCGGGCCCAGCCGACGGGCCTGCGAGAAGGACCAGATGGTGCCCGGCATGAAGCGGGAGGCGGATGAAAACGGGCTGCCGGACAAGGGGGAAGACTGGGAAGGGGGCGCGAAGGGTACCCCGGGGGGCCCGCTGGGGGAGCCCAGAAACCTAGCGGGGGCAGAGAGCCCAGCCGGCCGGGTGCTGCCCAGGGCGAGCCCCAGCGGCCGGATGGGGCTGACGAAGCTGGTCTGCACCGCCTGGTCTCGGCGCTGTACACTGCGCGGCCGGCCGCCCCCCTCCTCCAGCGCCTGCTGCAGCTGCTTCTCCAGCTGCCGGTTCCTGCGCTCCAGCTCGTGCACCTTGGCCAGGAAGCAGCGGAAACGCAGGTTCAGCGTCTTCAGCACGTTGATGTTGGAGCCCAGGTCGTTGCGGAGAGCCATGGCGGCCGGGGGGGCCGGGAACGGGGGGGCCGCCGAAGCAGGGCCCAGCTGGCCGGCGAAAAAGTCCCCCGGCGGCTCCCGCGGCTCCGGCTCCGCCAGGCCCTGCTGCTCCTGCTGCAGGAGGAAGAGGTTGGGGCCGAATAAGGGGTTCATGGCTGCGGCGGGGCTGCTGCCCGGCAGAGGCGGGCCCGGGCGAGGGAGGGGAGAAGCGGGGGGGAGCCGGGGAGGGAGGCGGCTTCCGCTGCAGCTGGGGGGGGATGCTGGGAAGGCAGCGCTGCCGGGGTAGGCTGGGTGTCCGCACGTAGGAGCAGGAGGGGAGGGTGCCGGAGCCAGGCACGCAGCGGAAGAGAAGGAGAGAAAAATCCTGCCCCCCACTTCCCCCTGCCCCAGCTGAGAGGCTCCAGGCTTTTCCCCGGGGCGAGGGGCTCTGCTGACCCCCCGGGCGAGGGGCGGAATCACGGGGGCAGCCTGGTTTTCAGAGCGGCTCAGCCTGGGGGTCCATCTAGCCCGGCGTCCTGTCCCTGAGCCAGGCCGGCCCCGGCGATGAGCTGGAGAACCTGCCCTCACCGCCCAGGCTGGCCACAATTCAGGCCTGGCCTAGCCATCAGGGTGACGTCAACCCCCTGCCTTCTGGCCAACGACGGAGCCTCGTCGGCTTGATTGGCGCGCACACCCGGTGTGCTTTGTCCTCGGCTGCCCCTCAAATGCAGGGCGAGCTCCCCGTCAGCGTCCCGAAAGCCACCCGCTTATCCGCTCCAGCAGTGGATCAGCGCCATCACAATGCCCACCCAGCCAGGCCACCTGGTGATGGCTCGGCAGATGATGAGCCGAGACCCGCTCTGCACCGACAATGTAGGTCAACGTCATGCAGCTTGTTAACCACATGCAGTCTGCGTCTCCACTGGCACGTCCGTTCCGCCGACCTGAACCACAGCAAAATTCGACTTAATAAAACCACCTCTGCAAGCGGCGTCGCGCTGAGTTCGAATCCTGTGGGTCGAATGAGCGTCAGTGTAGACAGAGCACAACATCAATCGCCGTCACTGCCCTCTGGGAAGTAGCCCATAATGCTCTGTTGTGACTGCTCTGCACACTGGCAGTCTGCAGCACCCTGGCCGTGTAAACAGGAAACAGCTCCTCCCCACACGCCCCGGGAAATTTTGAACTCCCGTTTTGTGTTAGGTCAGCGTAGAGAGAGCTTGCCAGCACAACTGATCCTGGCGACTGCACGCCCCCAATGCACTCCCGCCTGGAGCCGACCTGAGGTCTTGGATCACGTCGGTCTGCGGGGCGAAGAGTCTGTTCTGGCTCAGCACCGAGCCAGCAAAAAGCCATTTGGACATCTACGAGAAGACATCTCGCGCATGTTGGAGAAGGGGCACAACAGGGACGTGCGGCAGAGCCGCGTTAAGATCAAAGAGCTGAGTCAGGCTTATCAGAAAACTAGGGAAGCTAACAGCCATTCTGGCTCCTCACCCCAAACATGCCGCTTTTACTAGGAGCTGCATGCGATTCTCAGCAGAGACCCCCCCACTATGCCACCACGCAGCATTGATACCTTGGGGGAATCTGAAGCCAGGATGAACGAGGACAAGTTGGAGGATGAGAACAGGGGGCAGGCGAGTGGGGTATCCCTTCTCCTTGAAAGCCAGGAGCTGTTTGAAACACAGGAGCAGCCCACCCAGACACAGGAAACCATGACTGACTGGGATGCCGGGGAAGGCACATCTGGTGAGTATGTACTGCAAATTGCATGTCTTTGGTTATATCCCCTGTCCAGATTCTTGTACCAGTGGGAAAATGGTGTGTGTGGCGGTGGGGCCATGCTTCCTCGTACTTGGTGTACTTAAGCATTGGGTTCACCGCGGAAAAAGTTATTTATGTGCACAGGGATGCTCCGAGAATCCTCCATGCATATCTCCAGGAAGCTTTCATGCAGATATTCTGCAATCCTTTGCAGAAGGTTTCTTGGGAGGGCAGCCTTATTCCTTCCACCGCAATAGGACACTTTCCCCCACCACTCTTTATTAATTGTGCAGGCATCATCACGGAACACAGCATAGCAGCATAAGGGCCAGGCTGTGGCCAGATGCTTGCAGCAAATCCTCCCTTTCCACCTGTGTCACCCTCAGCAGGCTGATATCACTCACGGTTACCTCGGGAAGATGGCACGTTTACAATACCCACCCAAGAAAGTTTTTTGAAGTATGTTATTGCACAGCCAGGGATAGTTTCTTGGTTCAGCACACTGCAAGTCCTTAAGCAGGACGTTGTTGCTATGGGCCTTGGACATCAGCAAATGGGTTCCCATTTTTTTCCTCCAGAGACGATTAACCCGTACCCACCCCTCACCCTTTCTACCACCTGTTAAAAACCTGACCGATTGGGAGCCTGATATCCATGCTGCTCTTGGGAGCATGGACTTGTGCAGCGTGGGCCCCAGGGATTTCCCTAACATAGATGCACTCGCCCCTTACTTACCATGGCTGGAACGGCACTCCGACCCCGGCAATAGTATGCGGTTGTAGCCTTCCCTTGGGAATGTTTTTACATTGTAACATTGCTTTTCCTCCATGGGATGAGTTAACAATGGGCACCTTGTGCTTTGCTTCCCTCACAATGGACAATGTGGCCATCAACACACCACCATCTCACACTCCTGCAGGGCGCCTGTTGCAGATAAGAAGGTGAAAATCAAACAAACCCTGGGATGACATGTTTAATGAGCTAACGAATGCCTCCACGGCTGCTGACACAGAGCTAAGAGCGTGGAGGATTTCATTAACTGACAAACTGGACATGGACATGGACCACAGGAATATGAGTGTTCAACACATGAAGAGATGCTGCATATAATGTGTGATCAGTCAGGCATGTTGAGGCATCTGGCTGAGCTTCAGGAAGCTCAGTGGCAAGACAGACTCCCTCTACAGCCCCTGCAAAACTATGAGGTAACACATTCTTTCCTAGCCCCCCACCCCAAAGCCATCTAGGAGGAGGTTAAGCAGGGTGCAGTACGTGCTGCACTCCTCACTGGTTGAGGGGAGCAGAAAGACGCAACCGGCCCCTTTAAGGAGCGATTCTTCTGTGTGCGCACAGCCAAAATGGGCTGTGTATCGCTGGCCCCACACAATGCATGTGGAGTAGTCCATTATCTTTCATTTCCCCCCCCGAGAAGGATCAGCAATAAAAAAGTGCTGCTTTACAGTTCATTATTGTTTGTTTATTGATAACAATGCTTCCCTGCGGCGCAGCACTCCCCGCTTGACTCTCAGCGTTGCAGTGGCATCTGGGTGCTCAACATTTGCGGCCAGCTTATCTGCCTCCACAACCCAACCCCATGGAACGTCTTCCCCTTTGTCTCACAGACATTATGGAGTACACAGCAGGCAGAGATAACTATTGGGATTTTTTTTTCACTGAGGTCTAACCTAGTGAGCAGACTGCACCAGTGCGCCTTTAAATGTCCAAATGCACATTCCAACACCATTCTGCACGTGCTGAACCTATGATTAAAACCTATAATTAAAACGCTCCTTCTCACTGTCCGGGTGCCCGGTGTAGGGCTTCATTAGCCAGGGGAGCAAGGGGTAGGCAGGATCACTCAGGCTCACTATTGGCATTTCAACATCACCAATATTTATTTTTTGGCCAGGGAAGAAAGTGCCCACTTGCATCTTTTAGAACAGACCTGAGTTCCTGAAGATGCGCTCAGCATGCACCTTTCCAGACCACCCCACACTGATGTCAGGGAAGCATCCCCTATGATCCACAAGGGCCTGCAATACCATTGAGAAGTATGTGTTCCGGGGCTAAGATAGGGATGTATGTGCCATCTATGCCCCCCCACAGTTTGGGAACCCCATTGCGGAAAACTCTTCCACTATGTCCTCCACGTTTCCCCAAGCAGAAGTCTATTAATGGCCCGGCACACTTGTTTCACAGTTGTTCCCATGGTGGATTTACCGACTCTGAATTGATTCCCAACTGACTGGTGGCAGTATGGCAGTGCTAGCTTCCACAGAGCGATGGCCACTCTCTTCTCCACTGTCAGAGCTGGTCTCAAGCGAGTATCCATGAGTTTCAGGGCTGGGGAGAGCTCTCCGCAAAGTTCAAAGAAAGCGGCCTTTCGCATTTGGAAGTTCTGCAGTCACCGCTCATCATCCCACACCTGCCTACCGATGCAATCCCACCTGTCACTGCTTGTTTCCCGAGACCACAAGCAGCGCTCCACCGACTGCAGATGGTGTGTGACAGCCTGCGGCAAACAGGAATTGTTTTGTTCTATGGCTTGTAGCAAGACGGCCTCTGTACCATTGCCATTTTCAGCGCTGCGGCGCCTGTCTTGCCCCTGGAAATACGGCAGGATAAGTCGTGAGGTGTTTGTGTGGCTCACAATAATAGTACAGCGCTGAGCGGGCTCCTTTCCTCTCAGGCAATAGAATGCATGCGGCAGAGAGCGAAGGGTTTGAGAAAATGGCACGAAAAGGCGATCGGCTGTTTGGGGACGGGGGGGTACGTTGCATCATGGGAGGATGACAACCTTCTCAAAAGCCTCTGCAGCTAGTTGCACTGCGGGATAGCTCCCCGCGGTGCACTGCTTTGATTGTCGACCCGAGCACGGCTAGTGGGGGGACAATCCCTGACGCACTGAGCGTGGTGTGATCACAGTCCTCCCACTTCTAAAATTCAGTGGATGACAGTCGATGTAAAATAAACTGACTTCATTCCACAGTGTAGACATACCCTGAGATTTTGTGTATGTGGCTCATCTACGCAATAACATGCTGGTGTTATTGCAGCTTCTCTTGCCCCCCACCCCCAAATGGCTGTTTGTTTAGCTCACCCGTTCAGTCTTGCCTTATGACTGTAAGCTCTTTGAGGACTACCTTTATTAGACTGGGACTCAGAGAAACCTGGTCTCTGCTCAGCTCTGCCACTGGCTTGCTGGGTGACCTTGGACAAGTCACTTAATCTCGGTGTGCCTCAGTTTCCCCATCTGTAAACTGAGGATTCAGTCTTTAGTGACATGATCACATGCTATTTTTTCCACAGGACCCATCTCATTCAGTGCACAGGGTGGATGGTGCTCACTAAATGAGACGCTATTATAGGTTTTATTTACTCCCTGTTACTCAATGTATGGCCCCAGGCCTCACTCACTGCTCAGAAGATAAAAAATATTAATTTCCTCATAGGCTTTTCTGCAGCTCTCATCACCAGAGAATCCAAATGCTTTACAAACATTACATTATCTTTGCAACAACCCTGTGAGACGATGGTTTATCATCCCCATTCTACAGACAGGGAACCGAGGCAGAGTCAAACGTGCCCACTGAGTTTAGATGTCCACTTTGAGACACCTAGGACCTGATTTTTTAGAGCACTTAGTATTATATAGGGCTGTAGTGTTCCAAGTTCAGCTCCAACTGACTTCAGTTGCAGCGGTGAGTCCTCACCACTTCTGCAAATGAGATCCCGGAAGTGAGGAACACACAATTAATGACCACCTGGGAAGAGTTTGGTTGAAGTGACTTGCCCCGCCCCACCCAGGAACTCTGTGGCAGAGGCAGGAATGGAATTCTCCAGGGCAGCATTCAACCAGCGTAGCCATGAGACCCTCCTTTCTCTTCCTGCAATCCTTTGCCCAGTGCACCCACATTTAATTTCTGCAACAAACGAGGCAGGGGGGTCCTACAGACAGCAGCCTCCTTCCCTGAACATCCCTGATTTATCCCCAGAACAGGTCCATTGCGTGCACAGAATGAGGCTGGGGCCCTATAGAAATAATAGCATGTGATCACATCATTAAAGACTGTACCATAATGCATCTGCCTATGGGGGGGCCGAAGTAAAGCTGTACAGGCAGCCTTAATTATGGCACTTCCTGACTTGCGTGTTCCTGCCTTTGCAGCCTTACCCCTATTCGGTTAATGTGCCATCTGCTCCCGTTGACTCATTGCTCTTTAACTGGGCGGTTTGTTCCGGCATCTTTTCCTTTGTGACCTCAATCTTTGGCAGAGCCACACCGCTACTGCCGCACAACAGCCCCTCTGGTGAAGACTGACCAAAGAAACCAGGTGCTTCTCTGCAATGCCCTCCTCCCTGCAGGGCTGGGACCTGGAAACCAGCAGGCACGCCACCCCTGCACCAGGACAGCTGCTTCCAGTTGGGACACTTAAGAGAGCAGGGCAGCACCTGGGAGTCAGGGCCCTAGCAGTCTCTGGGGAAAGCTGCAGAGAGTTCTCTGCCAACCCTCCTGGGGAAAGAGGGAGGATGGATCAGGCAGCCGGGGAGGGAGCTAGCCTGCTGACTTACAAGAGTGAAAGTCAGTGGTGGGAGGCTGAATTTTAGGAAGCCAGTGGCAGGGTTAGCTGGCTGGGCCTCTTCTGCTAGAAAGCCATGGCCAGAGAAGGCGGGAGCTGGGTAAAAGATGGAGAGCAGCGGAGGGACGTGCCTGCAGGCTGTTTGAGCTAGAGGGGTGGGACACATGCTGTTCCGGAGAGCTGGGGTGCGGTGAGGGACACAAGGACCGTATGCAATACGCTCTCTGGCCTACAGGGGTGGGACTTGGGTTATGTGCAGGGGGTTCACTTTTGCAACAACCCCCATCAGGACTATTTGGGCACAGGAAGAATGGCTGGACTATTTCTGGGGACTCAGAAGGAGGTAAACGGAGGGCCAAGGCCTGCCACAGGAGGGCGCTCCAGGCAGGGCCATCCTAGGACAGTCCTTAGTCTGTGTAGGTCTTGATAATCTAGCAGATCCCCCTGTCCTTAGCAGGCTCCCTGCTTCATATATACTGAAAAATGTTCTTGAGTAGGGAGGGGTCGGTTATTTCCTTCTACCTGGGCAGTTCATGCTCCTTTCCACTGGGCTCCAGGGCTTGGCTTTCCATTTTTGGAAGGAGGCCTGGTTAGCTCTAAAAACCTTTGACCCTGGCCCTTTAGCCATCCTGCCTTATTTTGGGGTCAGCCTGCTACTTATGGTAGCTGCTTAGGTAGCTTCCCTGATGAACCAGGATTTATTTCACTTGCACAGTTGATAGGTAGAACCTTTTTGATTGGCTTCATTTTAGTAAAGTCTCCCTTGGTGCAGTACCATGTCACCATGCCTGGTTTTTGGACCTTTCCTCCCTCGGGGATGCTAAATCTCACTGATAGCGTGGTCACTATTACTGGTGACTCCACTACACTTGCTCCTTGAACAAACCCCCGTCCGTCACTTAAATTTAACTGACTCCTTGGCTTGCATGCTTTAGCACTAGCTGCTCCAATTTGCAATTCAGGTGTCAAGAAATTGCTTCTCTAAACCAGGTCTTGGCCTTTGAGCAGTTTATACAAGAGATCTGGAAGACATCCACTATTACGTTTAGTGGCTATTTCTATCTGCTCAACTCCTTTCCCTTTGCTCAGTCTCACCTCATTCCATTGCTCAGCATTCGGAGAGAGGAACCAGAGTCACAGGCGAGGGATTTGTAACGGTCACGTTTTATCCTATGTCAGTGACAACAGCACAGAGCCTGATGGCAAATGCATGCAGACATTTCTGAGTATGGGAGCGAGATAAGTTAGTAATTAGCTGAGCACGGCAGAAGCTCAGTTACATGGTGGAGTCAGGACTTCAGCATTTTATTCCCAGCTCTTGAAGGGAGTGGGTTCTACTGAGTTAATTCAGAGAAGGCTGGACCTTTTAGTGTAGGATCCTACACTGAACTGTGACTTTGGGCAAGACCATTTCCTTCTCTGTAAGATGGAGTTTGAGATGGACTTACCTTGCCAGGAGCGTGCGAGGCTCCATCAGTGAACAGAAGACCCCTGAGGAGCCTCACACCTGGATACAAGATGGCAAAGGCTTAGAATCACTTGGAGCAGTGAGGTCTCAGATCTTTACGGGAGGGGAAGTGTCCACTTGAGGTGTTAAGGGGCCCTCCTGGAGGAGATGCCACACCTAGTTTAGGTGCAGAAGGTTCTCAGACCCTGGTGCTGACTGAGGGCCTGTCTACACTTACCACATTGCAGTTGCGCCCGTGTAGTGCTTAGCGAAGACGCTACCTGCACAGATTGGAGAGCTTCTCCTGTCAGTGTAGGTACTTCACCACCCCGAGGCAGTAGTTATGTCAATAGACGAAGCCAGGAGTTAGGTCGGTATAACTAGTGCTCAGGGGGGTGGATTTACCACACCCTCCCCCGAGTAACCCAATTATACCAACAGAAATTTGAAGCGTAGAGCAGGACTTAGACATTTTAGCTGAATTCCTCAATGCAGTGGCACTGACTCCCCCAGGACAACTCTGTATGATGTAGAGAGAGATTCAGGAACCAAAGGAGAACATCCAGGCTTGAACTAAAAGCTTGTTACACTTCAGCAGGCACGTGCCATGGCGTCACAGATGCCTGACTGCAGCTAGGATCAATCCAGGAGAGCTTGGGGAGAGGAAGCTCTAGCAAGAACTCGGGAACCATTTACCAGCATTGAGGGGGTGTAATGCTGGGGAATGGGTCATCTCCCCCAAGGAAGGTCCTGAAGTCCCAGAGGATGATTGCACCTGATGTTAAATGTGGGAGGGGGAGTGGGAACACTTAAGACATGAATGAATTTTATTTCACCATCCACTGTGATGTCAAGCTAGTGGGAGGGACTGACCTGAGGTTAGGGATGGCGAATGGGGACAGGGACTCACCAAAGACTGCACAGCGAGAACAGCAAAAATGAGAATTCAGCTTAGGGCTCCTGTACACCAGGCCAATGCAGGAAGGAAGAGACTTCACTTCAGGTGTACAGGAGAGGGGGCAGGGCAGCCTTATCTATGCTTATCTGTGCAGAGGAAGGAAGTTTATTAGTAAAACTGCTCCAAACAAGGCCTGCCACGCTGGGACTGGGGAAAAGCTGGCTACTTTCTCCTCCACAGGCATGAGCCCATTTTGCAGAGCTATTAGCAGAAAGGGCTTCCAGAAAACTTGGCATAGGGCAGTTGCTAGGGTTTGTATGATGGTTAGTAGCCTTCCAGCAGAAGCAACTCCCTTCCATCCTTTGCTGGCCCCACTTAGTAAGCCTCCACATCTGAGGGTGGGTGAGGAGGCAAATGAACCAAGCTGTACAACACCCAGGCTGTGGGGCAGCCCCCATCACTGGTCCAAGAGAGAAAGAAAGGGGCATGGGGAGAGGAAAAGATGTGGGAGGGAGGGTTGAAGAGATGCTGGAGTGGGCGACAGAGGATTGGGAAATAGGAACAGGGTCAGAGTAAGGGCAGGACAGAAAGCAAAGAAGCACAGAGGGAGAGTGATGGGGGGACAGAATGATGGAAGATAAGTAGAGAGGGACAGGCCACAGTGGACTCTTCTGCAGCACAAGAAGGAGGAGCTACAGCTGAACATTTACTGCAGGGTCTAGCTACAGGGCACTAAACTGAAATAAATCCCTACCTTAAACACACAGGGGAAGAGAGGGAATTTGATCAAAGTATAAAATCTTTAATCAGTCAGGATCTATCAATCCAGCACTCCAACCAAAGGAGAGCTGAGGAAACACACTGGACTGCCAGAATAAAGAGAAGACAGTTAAAAAAATGCCCCCTCTCCAGGAGCAATAGCTGTCCCAGACATTCACTGCTACAGCAATCATCTGCACAAGATGAGAAACACAACCCTACAGGGGTGGAATCTGGAGAGTCCCTGACCTTCAATCTTCAAGAATACCCCATCCCTGGAACCAGGGTCTCATGGAATCAGACACCAAAGCCCAGAGAGGCAGTTCCTCTTACTGTCCACTCCGGTGCACTTTGTGCTGCTTCCTGGCAGGTGGCCGAGCGCCTAGATTCCGGGGCAAGGGCCTCCGATGCCTTTGCACAGAACCTCCCTTTGAAATGGGCTGCTGCTGCTGCTGCTTCTTCTTCCCAGTGGGGACTTTCAACTTCTCAAGCTTCTTCCTTTTAAGCTGTGGCTCAACAGGTACTTCCGGGGCACACTCTAGACCTGCCGTTTCCACAGTAGACTCCTCATCTAGAAGAAGAGAGTCAGATAGAAGATGCTATGGTGAGCAAGCCGTGCTGCCTGGATGGCAACCTCTCTGCTATTCCCAACCAGCCAGCACTGTACTTGAGCAAGGCAGTGCAGTGCAGCTCTGGGATTCAATTACCTTTCTGCATTTTGGGGATGGCATTGGAGAATTTCTTGAGCTTGGCGATGAAGAACCCATCCATGTTGTGGGTGTGAGGGTAGAAACGCCGTGTGGATTTGAGGGATGGGTGGAAGCGACGGTCCTTGAACCTAAAGGGGAGAGAGAAGAAGGAAATATTAATTTTCCTAGTGAAGTCAGAGGGTTATAAACAAAGCAAGCTTCCCTCCTCACCGCCCCCAGAGACTTAACACACCTGGTGAATCCTTCCTTGCCAAAGTCGAGCCCTGTGGGCACCAAGCGAACGTTGCGTTTCTTCAGGGCATAATCCACAACCCACTCATTCTCTTCAACCTGCCAGAGATCAAGCATTAGAGACGGACTCCGTGGAGACTCCCCGAGTGAGAGCTCCCACCCCACACGGGCCAGACGTCCGGCACCCTAAGGGAACTCACCAGTATGGAGCAGGTACAGTACACTACGTAGCCCCCCGTCTCCGAGGCAGCGTTGACTGAGTCGATAGCACTGAGAATCAGCTCCTTCTGCAGGTGAGCACAACGCAGGACGTCCTTCTCATCCTGAGACAGACAAGAGGGGGTTAGAACTTTTGAAAGATGCTGGTCCAACTCCTTCCCCAGCCTAGCACTCTGCACCGCCTGAGAGTGGAAGTGTGACGAGAGCAAGCGCCACACGTGGTGAGTTAGCAGGACTCGGGTGGGCTGCTATGCTGAAATCTGTGCCCAGAACAGTGCGTGCGAGGGGGAAAGGTCAATTTCTTCAGGTCTCTCTGGTCCAGACATCTTGGTGCAAGGACAAAGGTGTCCAGAACCCCCCCTCTTCCATAACCTGCAGACAAGTTCACCTCTCACTCTATATCCTATGCCACAAGTCAACCACGCTCCTTCTCCCCTCTCCTGAGCTGTCCCTGCCCAGGTTGCTCACCTTGTTGGTTTTGACAGCAGGGTCCTTAGAGATGACACCTGTGCCACTGCAGGGAGCATCGAGCAGGACACGGTCAAATCCACCCAGCACCTAGAGGCGGATGGCAAGAGAAAGGTCTTGGCCTCAATTCCACATGGACAGGACAACATGACATCAGAAGGGGGGCGGGAGGGAGATAGAGATGCCCCATTGTCCTCTCCCCTGCCCCGTGGGCATTCCTTTCTTGTGAGTCCCCCACCCACTGCGCACACAGTCAAGGGGAGCACAGCTGGATTCGAAGACTTGCGACAGACACAGCACCCATGAAACAACCCAGCGGCTGCGTACCTTGGGGAACTGGCGCCCATCACAGTGGCTCAGGACAGCATTGGTGACTCCCAGACGGTGCAGGTTCCCCACCACGCTGCGCAGCCGCTCTGCATTGCTGTCATTGGCCAGAATCACGCCTGTGTTCTTCATCAGCTGAGCTGCCAGGGCATGAAGGGGTTATATCAAGACCCAGACAACGTAAACCTCCCCCACTCCCAGTAAGCGAGGAGTAAAATACCCCCTTCTCCCATGGACCCCTCACTGTCTCACCTTCCTACCAAGCAACCCACCCTCCAGCGCCCCGTATCTCCCTGTCCCCAAGATGTCCCAATAGACCTCTTTCCCCAGGTTCTCCTCCCAAACTCCACAGCCTTGGTCCTCCCTCATCTCCCCACCCTCCAGTCCAGTACCTATGTAGCTGGTCTTGCCTCCTGGGGCACAGCACATGTCCAGGATGCGTTCATTCTCTTGGGGGGCCAGAGCCATGACAGGGAGGAGGCTGGAAGCACCCTGTAGCATGTAGTGTCCGGCCAGGTACTCAGGGGTGGCACCTTGGGAGTGGGGTTGAAGAAACAGCCATGAGAAGAGGAGAAGCAGCCAAAAAAGTGAGTCAGTCAGCTCAGCCCCGTGAAAGGGGAGTCAGTTTCTCACCGATGGGCACAGAAGAGTCGTAGACAACAAGCCCAGTTTTCGACCACTTCCCCAGGGGGTCGAGATTCACACCACGATTAATCAGAGCCTGAAGGATGAAGACACAGGGATGAGACCACTGTGCCACAGCTGGGACAGAGGTCAAGGGTCCATGGTGCTTTGCTCACCTGTGCCAGGTCTCGCCGCCGTGTTTTCAATGTGTTGGTACGAAGGGTCACGGGTCGAGGAACCTCGTTCGATTCCAAGAAGTTAACCAGCTGGAGATAAAGTCAGAGTTTAAGGCCAGAAGGGCCCCCCAGATCATCTAGTCTGCCTTCCTGTACATCACAAGTCACCAACACCACCCAGCACTCACACATTAACCCCAACCACCAAAATGAGAGCAAAGCATTACAACTGTCAGGAGACCAGACTATTATGTGCAGCAGACAGAGAATAGGAGGGACCAAGGTGCACCAGTGCCCAAGGCCTGTGCAGTGGCAAGGAAATGATTAAGTGAGGTATAACCAGATAATCCTGGCAATTGACTGCACCCATGTGCTGCTAAGGAAGGCAACCCCCGTCTCGACCAGGTCACTGCCAATCTGACCTAAGGGAAATTCCTTCCCAAACTCACATATGGGTATCAGTTAAGACTCTGAACATGTAGCAAGAACCAGCCAGCCAAGCACCTGGGACAGAGGAAGGAGATTAAAAAACCCAGAATGCATTGCCAGGGAGGGTGTCCCTTCCTGACCCCTGCAGGTGACCAGCTGAAATCCTGAAGCATGAGATTTCAGAAACATCTGACATGAACCAGAAGGAACCCCCAGGGCTTCTGGGCCCTGCACCTCACCATATAATCCCACTGATAAATTTCTCTCTCTCGATTCCCCCCAAAACTTCTAAAGGCTGTTCCAGAACCTCACTCCTCTAATGGTTAGAAAACTTCCAACCTGAATTTCTTCACAGCCAGTTTACATACATTTGTTCTTGTGCCAACGTTATCCTTTAGCTTAAATAGCTTTTCACCCTCCCTGGTCTATACCCCCCTATGAATCTGTAGAGACACACCATATCCCCTCGCAGCTTTTGTTTTGTTAGAACAAACAAGTCAAACCCTTCCAGTCTCCTCTCAGAAAGTAGGCCCTACATTTCCCTGATCATCCTAGTAGTTCTTATGTACACCTGTTCCAGTTTAAACTAATCTTTCTTGACCAGGGGTGACCAGAGTTGTACACAGTATTCCAAACGAGGCCTTGCCAGTGCCTTGTATAATGGCATTAATGCTTCTCTCTCTCTACTGGAAATGACACGACCTAGGATCCCATTTGCCTTTTTCACCATCGCATCACATTGGTGGCTTAGAGTCATCCTGTGATCGACCCACACACCCAACTCAATCTCCTCTGTGGCTTCCAACTGCTGAGCTCCCAGCTTATAGCAGAAATCTTATTAGACCGTATGTGCATGAACTTGTACTTTGTGCTATTCAATTTCTTCCCATTTCTGTTACTCCAGTCTCCAAGGTCATCCTGTTCCTGTATGACATTCAGAACCTCCTCTGTACTGACTACATCTCCCAACTTTATCAGCAGTAAATTTCATTAGCATTCTATTTTTTGTGCCAAAGTCATTAATAAAAATATTAAATACGAGTCCCAAAACCAATCCTTGAGGAACTCCACCAGTTACCTCCCTCCAGTCCGATAGTTCACCTTTCAGCACAACTCGTTGCTTTCTCTGCTTTAGCCAGTTCCTTATCCACCTTACAATGCTTATACTGCTCCCATCTTAAATTAACTAACAACATCCAAAGTGGCACTATGTCAAAGGCTTTACTGAAGCCCAAGTATATTACATCTACTGCACTTCCCTTATCTTAACAAAAAAAAAACTCAAAGGAGGAGATCTGTTTAGTCTGGCATGATCTACCTTTGGTAAACCCTCACTGCATTACATCCCTTTGACCATTTACCTCCATGAATTTAATTATTCTTTTCTTCACAATCTGTTCTAAAGCTCCGCATGCTACTGAGGTCACCCTACAAGCTCTGTAATTGCCCAGATCACTTTCTTCCCCCTTTCTTAATTAGAGATACGCCAGGGGAAGGAGGAGAGAAAAGAGAATGAGAGAGAGAACTGGGGAAGGCAACAAGAAATTCAGGCCCCTATCTGGGAAGGGAGTGGGCAGATGTGTGAACCCCAGTCAGTGTGGAGATAGGCTGGGTGCATCCAGGTATGCATCTGGATTCACCCAGCCTGTGTTCATACCTCAGGGAGAGGGAAGAGCTCCATGAGCTTCTTGAGCAAAAAGTCACTGTAGGAATAGTAGGCAGCGAGGTCCTGGCGCAGCAGGGCGAGGTACTCCTGTCGGGCACGCCCCTCTTCCCGCTTCACTTTGAAGTCCTGCAGCACCTCCACATTGTCCTTGATACGCTGATGAATGAGGTGCAGGTCAAGTGGCTCAGCTGGTGATGAGGCAGTTAAGGAATCAAGAAAAAAGAGTCACACGTACCTGGGGTATTGCTCAAATGTGAATATTGTGCACGTGTGTGTACACCCGTGACATGCAACGCACAGCTACCTGTGCTTCATGACTTTCAGGCTATACACATGGTGTCACAAATGCCTCTGCTCTGTTACGCACAAGTGTGGTCTAACAGGTGACATGCTGGAGGGTTCTGGTCCACCCCCCTGCAACATACAAGTGTGATCTAACACATACACTAGTGTAGCCTATCATAACCAACACACCTCCGCTGTGCAATGCACATGTACAACCCAGCATGGTTCTGTGCAAGAGTGTGGGTGGTCAGCTATGCCATGTACCCGGCTTGTGTGTGCCATACACATGTAACAGGGAAGGATATTCTCTTTCTCCATCACCTCACTACTGGGCAACAGAAACTTCTCATCTGTCTCCATGTTGAGCTGCAGGTCCGTGTCCTCCTCTTTCTCCTGCCCCATGCTTGGGCCGCTCACCCGCTCTTCTTCTTCTTCTTCTTCTTCTTCACTGTCATCCTCGCTGAGACCTTCCCTGAGCACAAGGGAGGGAAGGCTTTGCATTTAAGCATGGGAACCTCTCCTCTGGGGGAGGGAGAGAGCAGATAAGAAGAGACGCTCCAAACCCAGAATACTGTGTCCAAGTCTGGTGCCCATAGTTCTAGAAGGATGTTTATAAATTGGAGGGTTCAGAGAAGAGCCATGAGAATGATGAAAGGATTAGAAAACCCACCTTACAGTGACTGAGCTCTTTGACTATGTATTTATCTTAAAGACAATTAAAGGGTGACTTGTCTGTAAGTCTGTAAGCGTCTACATGGGGAACAAATATTTAATAATGGGCTCTGCAATCTAGCAGAGAACGGCATAACACAATCCAATGGCTGGAAGTTGAAGCTAGACAAATCCAGACTGGAAACAAGGCGTACATTTTTAACGGTGAGAATAATTAGCCATTAGAACAACTGACCAAGGGTTATGGTGGATTCTCCACCACCGGTAATTTTTAAAACAAGATTGGATGTTTATCTACAGAACATGCTCTAGGAATTATTTTAGGCCTGTGCTATACAGGAGGTCAGATTAGATGATCACAGAAGCCCCCCCCTTCTGGCCTTGGAATATTGGAAAATTCCTGTCCATGGCAGAGACGTCGACACAGCCTCACCCCATCCCAGGAAAACCTGCTGGCCTCCAGCTCCTGGAATCCTCACCTGCCAGACTTCTGCTTCTGGGCAGCTTGTTCAATGGGCAGCAGCTAAAAGCGTCATAGGAGAGTAATGAGACTGGCATCAGATGACAACTTCCTGCCATCCCCATTCCCGCCCCTGTAAAACCCACTCATTCCATTCGAGAGCACGTACAGACCAGCCGTAGGTGAAGGCAGGAAAAAGTATTTTATGTCTGGACCCCCCCGCCCCACCACTCTTGAGATTTCTCAACTCCCCCTATCCACCCCAGGCCTCCTCCATCTGCAGGAATAAGGTCCTGCTGCCTCAACCCCACTACCCCCAGCTGGAGAAGTCTCAAGTGTTTACTGTGACATCAAAGTCAGAGGTTCCTACCTCCTCTTCCTCAGAGGACGAGGCTCCGTAATCATCCACCATCTCCTCATTGCTCCCGTCATCCTCCAGACTCTCCCAGGCATCCGCAACCCCGTCTCCCTCACTTTCACTGGACTCCAAACTCTCCCCTTCATTATTCCCGGCAGGCCGTGATCTCTTGATCACAGTGCTGGCTGGAGTTAGCAAGGGTGAGCTGCTGTCACTGAAGCCAAGTTGAGGGGAGTGAGAGGCTCTTTTCCCTGGCCCCCTGCGTTTTTCTCCCTTCTGCGGTGATGGCTGCTCTGCAGCTGCAGACAGAAGAAAAGGTTAACGATTCATAACGACCCTCAAAACCATCTTGTCCTATTCAGTGCAAAATGAGAGAGCTGGGAATTCTGCATTCTAATTCCTAGCTAGAAGGGCAAGTTAATTCTCTGTATGTCAGTTTCCTTACACACAATGAGGCTATGATACCAACCCCCACTTTCCCAAAAATCAAGAGATTTAATACTGACTTTTAAAAATTCTATTTATTTGTTATGACATTTCTCTTGGGTAATTCCAAGCTCAGACCCAGGACGACAAGCAGGCTCCAACTTGGGCAGCTAGCCTGAGCTACTGCCTGTGCTGCAATGTTTGCACAGCTATTTTTAGCAAGCAAGAGTGAGCAGAGCTAGCACTAGCCTGTCTACCCGGGCTGGGAGGTTCGCTCCCAACTGCAGTGTAAATATAAACTCTTCATTCCCCTTATTATTAAGTGGTTCTTGGATTCCGAGAGACGCACGCTCTCTCTCTCCATACACTTTTGGAATAGTCCCCAAAAATGCCCAGATCATTCAGAGATCTTTTAAGTTTCCTGCGCCCAGGTCATTGAGTGCCTTGAGGAGGAGAACTGAAACCTTTGCATTTGAAGCTATATTTTATGGGGAACCAGCACAAAAATCAGAAGACAAATCTGATGTGCTCACAGTGGCCAGTGTTACTGAGAAGATGTAGTTTTAAAACTTTACTTTGAGCCAAAATTAAGTTGCTATGGTCACAGGGCCCCTCTTAATGTGTTTACAACCCTAGCTACAAAAGATGCCCACAGTACCCTGGAGTCAGGTGTGGGCAGCAGAAAGATGCCCACTCCTTAAAAGGACTTAAGCTATGCCAGACTCCTACTCTTCTCACGGCTGGGGATGAAAGTGATGAAAACGGCATTAAAACACGTCGGGATCGAGCTAAGAGCTTTCAAATGTGCAGGACTCTTCATTAGGGAAATGCTTTTATTAGATTGAAGTCAATTGGTTAAACACATACCTGCCCTGGTGTCATCCATTTCCCCCTCACCTGGGGGCTTCTTTAGCAGAAGCAGATTCTTCTTAGCTTGGGGTTTTCCTGACCCCATTTGCCTCTTTGCAGCCCTGAAATCATATGGAAAAGTGAACAAAATAATAAATGAACAGATAAACTCTTACACCAGAGATCTTAACAACTCCCTCTGAACCACAGCAACACTCTGACCTCGGGATGCCAGATTGTAACCAGTGCCCTGGATCCTACTCTCGCTAGAGGAGAAACTCATTGGTGTACTTGTACACTCACCTTTTTCGTGCATGGCTGGATAATTTTTTCCCACTGTTGTCAGTAGCTAGGAACAAACAAAAGATGACAGGAAATTAAGAAACCGGTAATAGGAGAAGCAGGACAACCAAGAGGATGATGTCCCTGTATAGAAGCCCTTACAGATGTGACTGTGTGTTGGGAGGAGGGATGCAGAAAAGGATACAGAAACAAAGACACCTCACTTAGCTGGGACTGTTTGAGCTCCAGGGCATGGGCAGGCAAAAACCCACCTATATCTGAAATCTCCTCCTGCAGTCTGAGGGGAGGAACCACAGAACCCGGACTCAATTAATTATGGGGGACAACACATGAAAAAACAGGGACGGGCGTGAAGGTCAAAGGGCTAGACGGAGGGAACCTGAGGGGGACGCTGAGCAGAGGACCCCGGACCGTGCCCGCTGCTGCTCGCAGGTAGCCAAGGAGTCAGCGGACGAGGCCCAGAGGAGCTGTGCCCGGATACGGGATCGGAGGGAGGCACGGAAATGGGCGCCTCCTCTCCCCGGTGTGGTGGATGGCCAGCCTGGGCCAGGCGAGGAGGAGGTGGGCCAGGAGATGCTGTGAGGTTGTGGGGCCGCGGCCGGGTGCGCACAGCTCCGAGGGGCTGGGGAGAAGGGCAGCCAGCACCTCGGGAGGGGCCGGGACAGGGGCTGCACCCCGCCGCAGGGGCAGGGACAGGTACCGGGGGGGGGGTGTCACTTACCTGCGGGCAGGAACCTGGCTAACTCGACCTCCGCCCCCTTCTGTTTGCGGGCTTTGCGCCCGGGGCCGCGTTTCTCCTTCCGCAGCACGTCCAGCCTGCGCCCCATGGCGCCGCTCGCCTGCGGGGGGGGGGGGGGGGGGGGCGGAGAGACGGAGGTGAGGGAAACCAGCCTCCCCCCCCCCAATCCTCCCGCCAACCCCACCGCCGCGTGCGCAGCAACCACCGCTGCCAGGGCGGCCCCCGCGGCGGGGCCCTGGGGGCAGCAGCTCGTCCCCCCCCCACCCCCCGCAGCCTCTCTAACACCCCCCGTCCCGGAGTGTCTGAATTACACACTTACACACTTACACACACACACACACACACACACCCCGGTGCTGGGATCTCCCCCAAACCGCCCCCCCCCCTCCAAGGCCAGGCACTGGCGGGCCCGCCACCCCGCCCCTCCCCCCACGGCCTCCCCTCAGCGCAGCGCCCCAGGCCCCTGGCGCCGGCAGGACCCCGCGCGCGCTGCCCCGCTCCGCTCCGCTCCGCACCTACCTCCCAGCCGCAGCCAGCCACGTGTGTGTGCGCGCGACGCGCGGCTACTTCCGCCCAGAGGAGGACTCGGCGCAGCCCTTCTTCCGCCCCTACAACACACGCTCACCCCCCCGGCCCCGCCCTCGCCCTGCGATTGGCCAGACGTCTCTCCTCCCCCTCCCCGCCATTGGCTAGAGTCTTCTCTCCCTACTCCATGATTGGCCAGCCTAACTCCTCCCTCCCACCCCCGGCAGGGAGGGACATGGGCACCAGCCCCGAGCCCCTTCCCACCCCAGGGGCAGGCCTGGCTCGGCTCGGCTCGGCGCTTGGTTCGCTGCGGCGTCGGCGCGGGTCTGGCCAGCTGTAAGGGTCGTGGAAGTGTGGCCTTACTCTACCCCAGGCCCTTAGCCTGCGTCAGCTAGCACAGGACCCCGGCCGGTTTTCATTGCCGTGTAGACATACCCCTGGAAAGCGGCCACTTTTGCTCCGCATTTGTAAAGGCACAGAAAACAGAGGCACGAGGGCCCCGACCGAGCCACCGCTGTCTGACAACCCATCATTACCCGAGCATTAGCAGAACAGCTCTGCAGTGAGCACTGCCAGGAGTGGAAAGGAGGTAACAGCAGCAAAACTGTGCCTGCCTGGGAGCCTCTAACTTCTTCCCTTCTTTACTGAGCACAGAACAAGGCTTATGCTACAGGACACCAAGGACCTACCCCCTGTACCGTGCCACAGAAGGACACAGAGGTAGCAGTGATCACAGGAAAGCCAACCCAGGCAGGGTTTTTTGTTTTTTTTTAAACTTATCTTGGGCTCTTTCCTCCCTTCCCTCCCAGCTCATGCTACAGCTAACTAAAAACAACAGAATAAAATACAAGGAAACCTTTATTTTTCAGGTTTTATCAAGATTTTTTTTGTCTTTTTTAGCTGTTTATTGGTGGACAAGTCCAGTCAGTTTTTGTATTAAAAACGATCTTGATGGAGGTAGCTGTGTCTCTGTCCTGGCTTTTGCTTGGTCTCATCTGTACACTCATCTTCGTAAACAAACTTAAAATAAGATTAAAACAAAAAAACGTGGAACTCCAGGCTGCGGCAGCGAGCAGTGCAGCCAGGATTCTGTGTAACAGGACGTGGCACTGGGGCCTCCGGTCACTATGTACAGAGTCCATGTCTCCTCTTGCGCCAGCACACTCCTTGCTTGTGTGGGCTGGCTGCAGAGGAAGGAGTTTCCTCTCCCCCCAGGAGGCCGGCGCAGCAACGTCCAGCAAGGGGAACAGCACCCGATCAGGAATGTCAGGCAGAGGAGGGGTACAGTGTGAAGAGGGATCATTTCAGCTTGGGTGAGAGGTCAACAGTACCAAGCCAGGGACTCATTGCTGCTGAGCCACCTGTGGGGTGAAAGAACACATTAGGAACCTTACTAACAGCACCCATCCAGCTGGGGCACTCCATGGGCCCTGCTCCCTCCAGATAACGGCCAGATTGGGGTGGGGTGACTTAAGCTCCCTCCCCTCCCCCGGCTGGTAGGGATACCTATCCCTCTTGGAGCTTACCTGCTGGGGAGGTGGGGGGGGAGGAGGTTCGCTGCTGCGGTTGGCCAGTCGGCTGAGGATGTTGCGCTCAGACATCTGGAGGCGCACAGCCACAGGTGGGATGCGGGCAATGGTGGCAGGTAACCGAGTCACATCTGCCTTCATGTCACTCAGAAGCTCCTCCAGCTGCTTCAGAACTGGAAGAGAAAGTGGGGTGTATTTAGAGGGGGAGGGGCACCCGTGCAAGGGGGCAGGGGTGGGGGGGGAAATATCGGCATGAGACGCAAGCCTACCCTTGCTCAGCATGATCTACTGCCTCACCTTTGTGAAGAACAGCATTGGCTGGCTTGTTCCCAGCCATTGACTCCTTGGACAGGTGCTGGTGGCTCTCCGCCAAACATTCTACCTCAGCAAAACGTGTATTCAGGGCCATAGATGGGTGTGATGGATCTTCCGACATGTTCAGATAGGCAGCTCGCCGCAGCTGCTCCTCAATCACCAGTGCCTGCTCCAGCAGCTGAGTGAGACAGTAAGTGTTAGAATCCTGCCACTCCGGCTCTAGTTGCTTCCTGCAGAGCAACCTACCACTCCCCCAGGCCCAAGACTTACCTTCTGCCAACATCCCCACCCCCTCTTGTGAGGCCCGAGCTACTTCCCCTGAGCCCCACTGCCCAGACACTTATTTGTATTGGGATAGTGCATAGATACTCCAGTCAAAAATCAGGTTCCCACTGTGCTAAACACTATGCAGAAAAGAATTACAATCCTGTCCCCGAACAAAATCATCTCGAAGCATCCTCTCCTCCATGCAAGTATAGCTCACGTTTTCAGGGACTGTATCCCCAGGTACCTTCACCTATTTCATTCCCTTTATCCCTTGTAGGAGCAAGCAGACCATGAGAACTCATTCACAGGGGTGTTCCCCGAAGGAAGATCTGGACTTTCAGGCCATTTCTTCCCTCTCCTCCCCCTCAACTCTCAGGAACAAGTGCATTTATAAGAATAGTGGCCATTTTGCTGCTTTCCCGTAGGCAGAGCAGCCTGGAACAGGTTTGAAGTGTTGGTTAACTTGTTTTAGAACCCTACTGTAGTGGTGCTAATACAATGTGTGCTGTGTACACTAGGATTCTATAATGTGTTCAAACTTTTAAATGACCTTTTTAAATCTAGTCTAGACATTCTGGGAGTGGGTTGTAACAGCAAGGAGGTAGAGGGTGGGGATATCCACCCAGCCTCATACCAACTGAGCACCAGTTACTTGGGAAACACTTGGAGGAAAAAAGTGAACCCCACTCCTTCCCTCGCCGATGGCAAAACACTCCCAATGCATTTCATAGGTTTTCCTGCAATCAGGGAAGGTAACAGTGGACAAGCATGGAAGATTGCTCTCTATCTGCCTGTCCTGTGACTATTTCTGATAGACACTCCATTTTCCTTCTGCAGGTCCCCTTAAAAATGGAACATCAAACTCAGGCAAGACAGGTTGTCTTATTCTTAGTTTACAGTGCCATTGCATGCCCACGAGGTAGAGGCTCCCACCTTGAACCTCCTGGCCAGGAACTTGTTCTTGATCTCCAGGAAGTTGCCCCTATTCATCTCCCCCTTGAAGGGTTCGTTGAGGATGGCGTAACGTGGATCATTCTGAATGTCCTGCCAGCGGGCATAGCCATGACTGAGATGGAGGAGCTCAGGCAAACAAAGGCAATGAAAACAAGGGAACAGCCCAGGCAAATAGGACTGTATCCTCCGGGATGGGGAGATGGGAGAAGAAAAAAAAAAAAAAGTGTCCTGCTCACTGTATCATAGCCCCCCCATTAAAATCCCCACATGGAGCCGTGATCTTGGTCGGGGTGGGTAAATATGGGTCCATCCCACTCACTATATTCCAGCCACCACTTGATAAGATCCCCTTTATGGGGATGGGTCAGATTCACAGAAAGGGGAGGGGTGTTATCAGGGGAAGGATACTTTATGATCCCAGCCAGGAGCCAGTAGTCATGGCGCCGGTGCCAGATCTCATAGGTTTTCTTGGTGACAGTTGCTGCTCGTTCTTCATTTTGCCACAGCGAATGCAACTCTGAGAATGGGAAAAAAAGACGACAAAGTCAAAAGGGATTTCACCAGAATGAGCAGACACGGGGTAAGGGTAGCTGCACTCAGGCCCCTCATACCAGTGAAGCCACCATCAGCTATGTTGAACATGAAGCGCTGCTTCACTGCCTTTTTGTGTCTCTCATCAATTGAGTCCTTCAGCATCTCCCCATTCTGCAGCATCACCACATCCCTCTTGTCATTGTCCTTCTTCTCCTCTGCAGACACAGGGACCCATCAGAGAGAAAAACAAAGCACCACAACAGCTATATTTGTGAGGTACCCTCCTGGAAGGTGGATAATTAAGAGGGCTGGCACTACCCTGCCACACTCACCCTTCTCATCCAGGTTGATAGTCGGAGGTTCAGCAGGGGGCTCAGCAGACACTCTCTCTTCAACCTTTTCCACATCAGCTACATGAGAAAAGTAGAACAGAAGCCATGAGATCATGTCTGGCAGCTCCAGAGGATTCACTGTTCAGGCTAAAGCCTGGCCTAGTTAAAACCTGGTCTGTTTCCCCAATCACAGCCCTGTGATCCCCATTCACATTTATACTTAAAGCATCACCCTGACAAAAAGAGGATGGTCTCTATACAGCTCTGGGAACATGCTAACTGGGGTCCAGCACACAGTTCTAGGCCTCTAACCACCTCCAACTAATACCTTTGATTTCCATTTCCATTGGCTCTTCTGGTCTTTCCTTCACCTCTGCTTCCTCTGGCTTTTTCTCCTCTGCTTCCGGGGGGTTCACTGGGGACTTTGCCTCCTGTGGGAGTGTTTCCACAGGCTGGGCACACTGCTGAAGAGAGAAAGCCTGTTAACTCAAGGAGCAGCAGCCAGCTATGGACAGAGCCTGTGGAACACCACCCACCACTGGAAGCTGAAGGCAGGGTGAAAGATTTTTGAGGGTGCCATACAGCAGAGGGTAGCTATGGGAGAACAGGGTGCAGGACGGACACAAAACAGAGCTGCTTAATGCCAGTACGGTGTTAAAGAGATGGACTGCTCCTAGAAATCGCCAGAATCTAGCTCTGTCCCAGGCACTGGAGGTGGGGGGAAAACCGCAACAATGGGTACAGCAGAAGAAGAGATATCTACAACAGTATGAAAGAAGCACCTACTAACTCACCTCCATTGGGACCTCTGCTTCAGCAGCAGTGAGGCTGGGTTCCTTCTTAGGCTCCACAGGCTCCACTTGCTCCTTGGTGCTGGCTCCCTCTTCCACCTTCACTCCCTCTTCTGTGCCTCCCCCACCCCAGACCAGCACATTTTTTAAATAAATAAAAATATAAAAAGAGAGAGACGATCAGTAAGCTCCGACACTCACTGCAGCATGGCCCACATCTCCCTCACTGCACCTCCACCCCAGCCTGAACCACAACTGGACTAGAGCCCTCAGACCCCACAGATCAAATGCAGAAGTTGTCTGTTGGCCCCACCCTCACCCAAGGAAAGGCAATGTTCTCTCGTGCCTTTAAGGGCATGCACATCTCTTGGGGCAGCCCTCCTAAACTGAGAGGCAGGTTGATCTGCGTCCACCCCAGGGTCCTCCCCACCATAGCTCTGGTGCGGAGAACAGCACTTGTAGGGGCAGGACGCGGGGTTATGCAAGGGGAAGGTTCTCACCAGGTGGAGGGGCAGGGGCAGGTGTGTTAGGCTGCGTGTCCCCTGGCGTGGAGGGTGTAGGGGTCTTGGGGGAGGGTGAGCTCGGCTGCAAAAGCTTCTTGTTCTCCTCTATCTCTGCCAGTTCTGGCATACTCCAGCGCCCATTCACATGCTCGAATTCCTGCACCTAGTGGGGAGGGGGAGAAACACATCATGGGAGAGATCACACTAAGCTGCCCTTCTAACCAGGGCAGATGGGGACTACTCAAGACATCACAGGCTAGGGGAACTCCTGACCCAAAGATGAGCGGGAAAGGAAGAGAGCATCCATTGGTTTGTCCACTGCACGCAAGAGCTATAGGCTCCTGTGATGAGAGGACCTCTGAGGAGAAAGACGATGCGAGGTGGAGTTCAGCATTGCTCCACTGAGCACTCACCTTTTTGCGTATGAGTGACATGACCCCGATGCGGGTGAGGACATGCTGGCGGGACAGCCCTTCCCGTGGGACCCCATCTGCGAAGGTCTCCGCGCCATCTGCTCCCGGCTCACATAAGTGACGCATGAACAGCGAGACGTAGGCCCTGAAGCAGTATTAGATCAGCCTTAATGTCTAATACATAGGGGCTAGGAGGCTCAGGGTAGGTCTTCCCTAGGGACTCAGATAACGGGCTCCTGACTCAGACCCCTAAGTGCTGCAGGATCGTTCCCGAGCTCCTTTCCCTTGATCCAGTTTCCCCTTTAGCTATTCCTCCTCAGCCCCCCCAAACAGGCTTCTTACCCCTGGAGCGTTCAAGCCCACTTTACCCCTTGAGCCCTCTGCTACCATTCTCACCCTTTCCCAGTAGGTTCAGGAGCCATCTCCTCCCTTCCCTTGCAGAATCCAGACTCACTTGAACTCCTTCTCAGATTTGCCACGCAAGTCCCGGACAAGCCACTGGGTGGTGAAGGCATCCTGGGGAGGCATCCCATAGCGCATGATGGCATTGAGGAAGGCCTTGCGCTGGCGGGCATTGAAGCCCAGCACCTGGAAAAAGGACGGACAGATTTAGTTAGAGCCCCATGCACACAGGGACTCAGAGGCCCTTCCCAGGGTACCACTTACTTCAATGTTCCCTCCCACACGGGCAAGAAGGGGAGGCAGGGGCTTGTCCTTGTCATTTCTCAGGCCTTTGCGACTGGGCCGACGAGCAGCTGGAAGAAGGAGACAAGAAGGTAAGAGGTGTACAATACACCATGGTGAGAACACGCACTGGCCTCCTGCACTACGTGGAGATGGACTGGAGCACTAAGCTCCCAAACCAAGGTGTCCTGACTGCCATCTCCAGAGAGAATATCTAGGTTCCTGGGACACTTACCTTCAGACCTCTCATCAAAGTCCTCATCTCCTTCCTCAGAGGCCACTGAATAATCTGACTGGTTATCTGATTGGTCATCCTGCCAATCTGGAGAAGGGGGGGTGGGGAAAAAAAAAAAAAGTGAGAGTCTGACAGATCCTATTCTTGCAGGTCCTGTTTCCTGCCACATAGAAAAAAATCCCCATAGGTATCCCTTCTGTACCTCTGTCCTCCTGGGAACCATCATTGTAGTTGACCTGCTTGCGGATACGTTTGCCCTTGCCCAGGTTCCTAGCCAGGTCCTCCTGCTGCTGCTCGTAGTGGTGACGCAGCAACTTCTCCCAGTAATCAGGGTCCACTGACTCCTCCTGTTTAATGATCTCCCGCTCTACCTCCTCCTCCTCCTGCTCCAGGGAGAAAGGTATAAAAATAACAGCCCTGCATTTAAAAACCCCCAACCCCACAGGTGCAAAATACCTGCTCACCCCTCCCCCACTTCCCAGAGGAACCCCACCCATATCTACACCTTAGTCACATCTGTTCCTGTTTAATTCCTGCACCCTGGAATAGAAGAGGCAAAAAACTCACCCCCATCTCCTCCTCCCGTACCACATACTGGGCCACCTTGAAGGAGCTGAGATACTCATTCATGCCCTGCAGCTCCGTGTCTTCAATCTCATCCTGATTTCGGTCCAGTAGTCGCTCGATTGCCTTGTCATCGTAGTGGATGACACTGCTGTCCTCACCCTCTTTGCTTTCACCTAAAGGAGAGGAGCACAGTCAGCTGGTGTTGAGACAAGGGGCTTTTGGGAGACAGTAACGCGTACGGCAGCTATCAGTACCCTTGCCATTCACCAGAGGCAAAGTAGCATCCCCATAACCACACCCAGGCACTCACCACCCTCAGTGGCCTCATCCTTGAAGAGCTCCTCAGTGCCAAACTTCAAGATGTCATCAAGCTCCTGCTTGGACATTGAGCCTGTCTTGGAGCCCAACCCTGGCCTCACCACCAGATGTGTTAGCATCATCTTCTTCTTGGCCACTTGAGTGATACGCTCCTCCACGGACGCCCTTGTCACAAAACGGTAAATCATCACTTTCCTGTTCTGTCCAATCCTGTGGGCACGGCTGAAAGCCTGAGGGGAAGAAGATGTATTCAGAACAACCCCAAAACCAGATCGTGCACAGTCTGACCTGGTTTACATAATCCTGACCATCTGGACCACCTCCCTTCAATTTCCTGCAGGTTACCCCTTGGAAGCAGCCTGCCAAATCCCTTCCAGTTGCCCCATCCCCACTTAATGCTTTGTTACTCCACTGTGAAGTCTCCCCTCTCCCCAGCCCAACCACACACATTTCCTTCCCTTCCTCCACCCACATTTCCTTCACCACCCCTCATTCCTAAGAGTCACCCATTAGTGACTTTAGTGCCATCCTACAGCCTCACCTGAATGTCATTGTGTGGGTTCCAGTCTGAATCATAGATGATCACTGTGTCTGCTGTGGCCAGGTTGATACCGAGCCCCCCAGCTCGAGTGGAAAGCAGGAAGCAGAACTGCTGAGCACCAGGAGCTTTTGGGGGAGGGAGGAGAGTAAAGGAGTGGGGGGAGAGGAAGAGAATGAGAGCGCATTAGATTCAACTCCACAGACCCATCACATCCACTCCCTCAGCCAGACATGCGGCCTAGGAATGGAATAGCAGGGTGTGCTGCAGGGCAGCACCCAGGGTTAAAAGCAGACGTTTGGGGCCCCAAGCATTGTGAGGTGAGGGAGAGTTCTGGTTTTCTGTTGGGTGTATAGGGTTCCATACCATTGAAGCGATCAATAGCCTCCTGGCGCATGTTCCCTGTGATCCCACCATCAATCCGCTCGTATTTGTATCCTTCATGTTCCAGGAAATCCTCTAAGAGATCCAACATCTTCGTCATCTGGGGATAAGGAGATAAGAAAGCTGAGCAGGAAGATACCAACTGGATTGCCTCCCCTCTCACACATGCAGTTCCCTGCCTCTGGGAGACACTGCCCCATTACCTGTGAGAAGATGAGCACCCTGTGGCCTCCTTCCTTGAGGTTCTTCATCATCTTCTGGAGCAGGAGCAGCTTGCCAGATGCCCGGATCAGGGCACTACCATCATACATCCCATTTGGCATCTTTGGAGCTTCCTGGGGAGGAACTGCCAAAGCTCAGCATCATCCTTCTTTGTGCAACTGGTATCTTCCAGTTTGGCTCCTACACTCCCATTCCATTTCTCCTTCTTCCCAGTCTCCCCTCTACGCTCATGCTCTTATTGCACCCTACCCTCCCTACCTTTTGTGATCCCTGCAGGAAACCACCCCCTCCACCCCCTGCCACATGAAAGGGGCTGCAGAGGCAAATAAAGGAAGGGCCTACCAAGCATTTCAAACCCAAATTAAGACACAGGGTACCACAGAGGGAAGCAAAGGATAGCTGCTCCAGGTGCAAGGAAGCTCAGGCTCACCCCACATGGTAAGGGGCCTTGCACAGAGGAGGTTTGAGGGACTAGAACATACCACAGCCGCCACGGGAAAGAGGTAGGGGTGGTTACAACATTTCTTCAGATCCATGACCACATTGAGCAGGGAGACCTGGTTGCCACCACCTCGTGCATTCAGTGCCTCAAAGTTCCTGGTCAAAATGTATTTATAGTATTTCCTGTGAAGAAAGAATGAGTCACTAAGCCCGCATCACAAAAGGGCTGATAACCCCCTTGTCCCCCAAGTTCGTATCAGCTCAGCTCCTAGCACTACCACAACAATGCTTCCCAGCTAGCACCGCCAGCACTCCCTGCCAGCGTCCGTCATTATCTCTCCATCTCCCACACGAGAGTGTGTAAGATCATTTCTCCCTGGCAGTGGCAGCAGTTCTTGATCCCCCCTAGCGTGTCCAAAGCAAATGGACCTAGAGAAGACGCAAGGTGGTCTCCAGGAGATTCTCCACCCTCTCATGCTCACTTCTGCATGGGGCTCAGCTCCACCCGGACGATGAGTTCAGTCTTGGAGGGCATGTTCTTGAAAACATCAGCCTTCAGGCGCCTCAGCATGTGTGGGCCCAGCATGTCATGCAGCTTCTTGATCTGATCTTCCTTAGCAATGTCTGCAAACTCTTCCAGGAAGCCTTCCAAGTTACTGCAGGAGAAACAAGCACTCAGAGCAGGAGCCACGAGGGAAGGAGACGCAGGTCCATGGGGAGACAAACGGGGTGGGGGAAGGGAATAAGGAAGCAGACTCAGCCTGGGTCTACGTTACAAGACGTACTGAAATCTCTCAGGCGTCAGGAAGTTGAGCAGGTGGAACAATTCCTCCAGGTTGTTTTGCAGAGGGGTTCCTGTGAGCAGCAGTTTGTGCTGGAGGGAATAACCATTCAGCACCCTGAAAAACTGGGGAAGGAAGAAAGGACGGCAGTCAATGGACTCATCCAGGCAGTCTGCTGGTCCCCCCTCCCAACATAAGATATTGGGCCATAGAGGAAAATTCCTTCCAGAATCAATCCTTCAAGGCAGGGGTCAGTTTAGACTATAGGTACAGTTTCTGCAAGAGTCCTAGGTACTGCATCTCCTGGCCAGTGTCATTAGAGGCTTATCTCACTCATATATTGCTTGTACACTCACGCCTCAGACATGCCTGGGTGAGATCCTGCTGCGGCAAATTACCAAAAGTCAGCTGCTGTACATTTCCTTTACATCTTTTCAACTGCCGACTCTTCCAACCTTCTAAAGGTTGGCATACTGTATACTATCTCCTCAAACTGCAGTCCTATATTCCTTCAGCCCCCCGTCCCTCAAAGAGTTTAAGAGACCTGGCTAAGTAGCTCTTTTAACTATGACTGGCAATTTTTAATGAATTGTCAATACTAGCAAAGTTCCAGAGGACTGGAAAAGATTTAAGGTTGTGCCAGTATGTATAAGCAGTAAATATGGGATGACCCAGTTAACAGGCTGATTAACCCAACAATCAGGCCCAGGCCAAAAACATGGGAATGCCGATATGGTACTCAAAATTAAATAAGGATGTATGCCAGTCAACGTGGTTCTGTGAAAAATAAAGCTGTCAGACAGACGTGATATTTTGAAATTAAGTTTAGTTAACAGTGATCACTGACATAGCGTACTTTCCCTTAGTACCATGCAGAACCGATTAAAAAGTTAGAATTCTAACAAGTCAACGTAGTCCACATGTAATGGATAATTAAATGTAATTTGTAGGGAATCATTCTGATGGGGATTTCTTTTGGGGATCTGTTGCTTCAGTATTATTAAATAGCTTTAATTATCTGGAAGAAAGTACAAAATTGCTGATGAACTTTGATGACAGTTCAGTGGAATGGTAAATGATGGGAACGTCATTCATACAGAACAAACTGGATTACTTGGTAAACTGGGCTCAAACAAGCATTTTAATATAGCCAAAGGGAAGGTCATACATCTAGAAACAAAACAATGGTCAAACTTACAGGATGGGGGACTATCTTAGAAAGCAGTGACCAATAAAGACTTAAGGGTCATGATGGAAAAATCAACCAACCTCCCAATGAAATGCAGTGACTAAGAGGACCAACATGATCCTTATATAAACAGGAATATTGAACAGATGTGGACAGGCTAGTAATACTTCTACGTGCAACACCGATGAAAATGTTGCTGAAGTAGTGTCCAACTCCATTGTCCACACTTCAGAAGAGGTTGAAAAACTGGAAAGCATTCAGATGACACCTACAAGAAGGATCTGAAGGCTGGGAAACCTGCCTTATGACGAAAGCCTTGGAAGCGAAGTCTATTTAGCTTATCAGAGAGGTAAAGAGGTGACTTGATTAAGGTCTATAATAACCTACACAAGGAGTAGACTTTCAACAGGAGACAGCTCTTATATTAAAGAGTCAAAGGCATAAAAAGATCCAATGGCTGGAAGTTAAAGCTAGCTAATTCAAACCAGAAATAAGGCACAAGTTTTTAAACAATGAGCTCATTAGAACAGCTTAGAAGGGATGTGTTAATTTTGATTTAAGGACTTCACGTGATAAAAGAATCATGTCTTTCTAAGACATTATGTAGCTCATCCGAAAATTATGCTCTTGATGAGAATTACTGGGTGACATTCTCTGGTTTGTGTTATGCAGGCAATTAGACTAAAACAACTGTCTGGCCTTAAAAAAAAAAAAAGGCCTATAAATTCCACCACCTTCAACCTCCTGCCATTGCTCCAGCACTCCCTTCTGTACCTTTGATTGGTTGTTCTTGAGCCGGTGAGCTTCATCCACAATGAGACAGGCCCAGTTAACAGAACCCAGAATGGTCATGTCGATTGTGATCAGTTCATAGGAAGTGAGCAGCACATGGAACTTCACTGATGCTTCCTTCTGCAAGGAAAAATGAGAGCTTAGCCATAGGGGAACAGGGAAGGAGAGGTACAGCCCCGGGCTAGAGCAGCAGGGGCAGGACCTGTCTTTGCATCAGGCTGCCCTGATCGTTCACGATCATTCAAGATTTCAAGAGTCTAGGTGTTAATATGAGTCAATGCATTTGTCTAAGTTGAAACTACCTCATTTTACCTCTAACAGCCATGTTCAGTTAGATATAGGATTCTCCTCCACAAGTTAATGTTAAGGGAGGCTGCTGAATCCTTGCCAAATCTCATTCCAAAAAAGAGTCTGCAGTTTAGAAAGGGATGAAGAGAAAGAAAGAAAATGCTAGGGAAATGGACAATTACTAAAGAAAAATTTGGGGTGGGGTAGGGGGAAGAGGAATGATGCTTATCAGCCAAAGAACTAAATTCACTCTATACAACTCTGGTTAGTTGAAGTTGTTTTAGCACTGCCTGGACCTTCAAGCAGTCATAGAAGTCAACATGATTCTCATTTTCACTGGCACTCACAGTGAAAGCAGAGGAATTCTAGCTTCTCTATACTGCTGGGGAAGTTTTAAGCAGCAACATCACCGCCGCCATGCTGCCTGTCTGTAGGTGTGGCAAGGCAAGCAGTCAATTTAAAGGCTCTTTTCAATTAGAAGGTTCAAAAGTTATTTACCAGGAAAGCTGGAATTCTGCAGAATCCAAACTGCCATGGTAAGGAAGGCTCTCTATCTGTCAGGGAAAAGGGGATGGGGGATTTCCAGCCCACTAGTCTGGTGTCACTAGTGTCAGAAGAATTAGCCCCTTCAATGGCTCTCTACATGGAGTCAGAGTGGCAGTCTGTGTTTGAGTTGAATACCTCACTCTTACCTAGTGCAATAGATTACCCAACAACCCCCAATTAGCAGCCACTGTCACTTAGCAAGGCCCAGATCAGAACCAGTTTCTAGAGGCTGAAGTCCTCATATCCCTCAATCTTCAACTCCTAGGAGCCAGCCAGTCTGCTGTAACCTGGGGCTTAATTGGAAGCAATTTAAGGCTCTGTACCTTCATCCTGGCCATCTTCTTGCCCCCACGTATGGCATGGTCCTCGAAAGAGAACTCATTCTCCCGGATGATGGCTCGGCTGTCCTTGTCCCCAATATAGGTCACCACGTACATGTCTGGAGCCCACATCTCAAACTCTCGCTCCCAGTTGATAATTGTGGAGAGTGGGGCACTCACAAGAAAGGGTCCCTTTGAGTGGCCCTGGGGACAGAGTCATCAGGAGTGTTACAGAACTGCATCCCATCAGGAGAGGAGAGTATCCCCCAAGATATGCGGATATCCCCAGCCACTTTTGCCCCTCACCTCTTTGTACAGAGAGTACAGGAATACAGCTGTCTGCACCGTCTTGCCCAGCCCCATTTCATCAGCCAAGATCGTGTCTGTGCCCTGGGCCCAGGAGAAGCGCAACCAGTTCAGCCCCTCCAGCTGATAGGGGTGCAAGGTCCCTCCTGTTACATCAAGGTACTCTGGCTGCCGGTCATACTTCACTGTTGGCTAGAGTGGAAGGAGAAAAAAGGTTGAGTCCCTTTACACCAAACCAGACAGATATCAGCCATCAAGACTTGTGTTTCCTGTGCATCAGGCTCCAGCTTGCCTCCCTACTTCCGGCACAGCTGAGGCAGTGGCAGGACAAGCTCCCAATCCCCCCATGCCACGTGCGCCTTAACTGGCCCTGAAGGGCATCCCTCCTGAAGAGCTCAACTTCGGAACCCAAACCCTCCTGATGAGAAGCCAGGCAGTCCCCTCCCCAAACGGCAAGGTGAAAGTGAATTTGAAGGCTCTGTATCCATCTCCCTTCCTCTAACCCAATAAGGGGCTCTCTGGACACAGTATCCTTCTGCCTTCATCTTAGTAATTTACTGACATATAAGAGTCAGATGCACCAGCTGGCATCACTAGGAGGGTGAAAGAAACATGCCTCCCACTCTACCCCGAAGATGCAGGTATATCACACACATCCCAGAACCCACTCAGCTCTCCAACAGGGAGAAGTAACATACATCCACTGTGGGCGTGTCTGGGGGCCTTTCCAGCTTCCGCAGCTTCACCTTCTTTATCTTCTTGCCAGGCCGACCTTCTTCACCTCTCATCAGCTCCCTGTACAAAGGTAGCCCCACGCAGAGGATGCGTGAGTTTTATGGAATTTGCAAGAGACACAAAATGGGGAGGAGCAGCAAATAGCAGGGAGGACAAGGAAATCATCCAAAATGGCTAAGAGACAAGCCAGCCCAGAAACACACTGCAAAGCAGGCATACAGCCTCTGCTTGAAAGCATAGAGTCAGTAGGGGCAGAATGATTCCTTGATCTTACAAACCCAGTAGAGCCCAGGGATGGGGAACATGCCCCTATCCCTACCTCGCCTGTAGTTCAAGTCAATCGTCCATCCACTTACCTGTGATTCCAGTAGGCCTGCTTGTAGAGGTCATAGTCCTGCACCTCCACATCCTCACTCTCCCAGGAGGCCTGGTCATAGGGCAGGTCCCTCCATTTAATCAGATAGTGGACATTCCCCTTCTTATCCACACTGCAGAGAGAGAGACACAATAAATCTCGCGTGTCAGAATCAGCCTTCCCTCAATCCACCCCATGCACAGAGGGGAGGGGAGGCAGGAAACAGAAGGGGAAGGAGTAAGAGAGCAACCATGTCTATACTTGCTCTTACAGCAGCACAACTGTGCCAATACAGCCGTGCTGCTATAAGTTTGCTTGTATAGCTGCGTTATGTCAATGAGAGAGAGTTCTCCCGGAGACATAAAACCACCTAAACAAGTGGCAGTAGCTATATCAGTGGGAGAGCATCTCCCGCTAACATAGCGTTGTCCACACTAGTGCTTATGCCAGCAAAAGCTTTTTCCACCCCCAGAAGTGACAAAACACACCCCTGAGGGACAACATTTTTGCCAGCATAGTGCTAGTGTAGACAAGGCCTGGGGTTAGGGACTCAGTGGATCTCACCAGTCGGTCCTCCCTTCCCAGGACTGAGAACTCAGTAGATCCTATTCCCTTCCTTTAATCATGCTGATGCTCTTGAGAGAGCCCCCACTACTTCTGTAAGCCAGAATCCAATGGATCTTACTGTAAGAGATCCCTGCTTCCTCCCTCACCTGTGGTTGAGGATCCGGTGGATCATCATCCACTCAGGCTTGATCCCATAGCGATAGAAGCGCTCCTCCATCTCAGCGAACTTGGGGTCCTTGTTCTTTCGCTTGCGGCTCTTCTCCTCCTCACCCCCAAAGTCCCCCGAGGGTGGCTCATCCATATCATTCTTGCGCTGGTAATTTCGGAACATTACCTGGCAGTGCAGCTCCAGCTGGAACCAGGACAGATAGATATGGTTAGTGTGGCAACAAACATCCCTCCCCACCACCCCCCAGGTGTAGTTGTCCATTCCCATAGGCAAGCTCAGAGCCCACTAACCTGCAGCTCAGACACCCATGAACAGTGCCAATAGGACATGCCCTGCCATTTGACGAAGAACTGCCGCTCAGGTCGGCCCTCCAGGGGCTTGGGGGAGGGAGTGTTAGGGTCTGCATCAGCTGGTCGGGGCACTGGTGTGGGTAGTGGGGCCTGGCCCCACTTCCACATCAAGATCTTCTGCACTTTCCCCTTCATAGATGGGCACTGGAGAAAGGGGACAGAGGTGGTTATGCCGGAATTTAATAGAACAACCCACACTTCCCGCCAGCATTTGTACCCTTGAGACACATGCCAATAATTTTCACATCTCCCTCAGCCATGGCTTCACCAGGCCAGATAGATATACTCAAGGACCAGAGGCTTTAAGGAGATAGAGCATAATCAGTGGCTTTTCTCTGAACTTTTGCTAGTTTGTCATTTTTCCAGAACCGAGGAATCCTTAGCTGAGGTGCAATATTCAGAGGGGGAGGCGGGGAGGGAGGAGAGAAGAAAGGAGGAGTGTATTCTCAGAGTCATACAAATTCATATTGATTCTATATGAACATTGAAACTGCTGGGCTGATCCAGTGCAGAGTCTGCATAATCCATAAAGGACCTTTCTTCCTAATCTGTCAGAGGTTGGAATAGGCACTGAAGCAGTAGAGCTTTTATACTTCTCATAACTGTGGATGCCCTCAATATCCATATTATCTCATACCCCCTCCCCCCATTTTAAAATTCTTTTCTTAGTGATATCTTGTGGCAATAAAAGTCTATCCCCTCTCTCTTCTGGGATGTGGGGCCCCTGCATATGCCACCAAATCTGTGGCCCACCTAGGTAATTCAAATCCCACTGATAACGAACTCAGATAAGTGATCCATTTGTCAGCTCTAACATTTCAGGACTGAGTAGTTTTAGCCATGGCTTCTGTTCTCAGACATGGTTCAGGAGTTCAGGAAAGTGGGTCCCTCAGAGTCCCTGGAGCCATGGCCATGGCACCATTTTGCATACGGGAGCATAAATCTGTCCAACACTGGGGCCCATGACCACAGAGCCCCTTCTGGGAAAGCAGGATGAGCAGTTACATCCCTGAGGGAACAACACAGCTCTGAGACAGGGAGGGGTACCACTCCCTGTGAAGGTGGGCAAATAGGGATAGCAGAGACTCACAGTGCAGCGAGGGCACAGCCACTCCCCATTAGGAATCTCTGGCAGTGGGGGATTTAGGCAGTGGATGTGGTAGGAAGAGGGACAAGCATCACAGCAGAGCAGTTCCCCTCCATCCTTGCAGACCCGGCAGAACTCCATGTGGTGGTCGTCCTCCTCCTCAGGGTCTCCCACAACATCCTCCAGTATCTCCTCGCCTTCAGAGTTATCCTCCTTTGCCTCCCATTGGATCCCCTCCTTCTCCTACAGCAGAGAAGAAAACTATTAGCCCAGGGTATACAAAGCCCCACCATCCTGAAATCCCAGCCTTTCACCATCTCTTCAACTTCGCTTTCTGCCCCAACAAGGATTACAGAACCCCCTTCCTCCATGGTTCTCCCCTGGGTGAATGGAAGCTGGTACTCACACAGTGCGGGCAGCTCCATTTGCCCTCTGGGGCTTTCTCCATGTCTGGGTCCAGGCAGACCATGTGGTAGGCACGGGGACAGGTGTCACACAGGATGATTTCTCCTCCCTGCTGACACACCTCACAGTAGTCCTGGTGATCCGTCTCATAGCCATCCACAGCCACTGTGGAGTCATCCTCACCTGGAAAGAGTGGTGTTGACAGTTACACATCACTGCAAGCCATTGGCAGGAGCAGAAGTCCTTCCTGCAGCAGTGGGGATACCATGCCACATATAGGCTATATAGGGATAGAGACATTGCTCCAGATGCAGACCAAAAAGGCTATGGAGCAGGCAGCTCTTGCATCCACAACAGCCAAGGTGAGTGGAAACAGAAACCAAGGACGGGGCAGCAAGGCAGCTGTTGCCAACTGCAATATTTGCAAGAGTCCCTTCATGTCTTATTCTACCTATGGGACCCTAGGCAGGATTCCTTCTCAGTCCCTTCCTCAGGATCAGACCCCTCAGCACTAATTGGTGGGTCAGACTTGCAAGTTCCCTTCTCTTCCAGGAGTCTTATCCCATTCCAACAGTTCTTCCTCCCGAGCCTGCTCTAAACAATCCTCCTGTTCAGGGGTTTGTAGCCCGTAGAGTCAACAGCAGACAATTCTCACATTTCTCCCACATCCCCTTAATTGTGCTCCTCCCTCTACCTCCAGCTGAGCAGTGTACTTTGATACCTTTCTTTTTCCTTTTCCCAGCCTTGAGTTTCTTGCGGCTGCGGCTGCTGCGACTGGTGGATCCATCTGAAACAGAATAGCTATTGATGCTAGCGTCATCGAAGTCTGATTCCACATCCAGATCCTCATCTTCACTCTGGGGAACACAAGAAGAAAGTCTGGTGAGTCAAGCAGCTATGGTCTACCAGCCTCCTGCATTCTTGGACCATCCTCATGCATTGCAGGTTGAGAAATGCAGAGTTGGTCAACTACAAGCTCCTGCCACCACCCCTTACTGGGGAGGGGAAGAGAAGAAGAGTCACTCACTGATGATCTCTTGCGCTTGGAGCTAAATCCTCCCAGTTTGATTTTCAGAGGAGCCACCTTCTTGGTTTTGGGTTTCTTGATATCAGGAATACGAGGACTGGCCTTGGGTTTCCTCCGGGCATTGGGTCCTAGGAGTAAGAGAGATTGTGAGACAGAGGGTCACCATCTCTAGCTACCAAATTCCATCTCTCATCCTGGTTTTTCATCTCACCTTTGCCCTCCTTGGTCTTGGCCTTACGGAGCGGCACATCCACAGGGGGCTGGGGCAGGACAGCATCCACATTGGCCACCATACTCTCCACCACAGCCACAGCTGCAGCCGCCGCAGCCGCCACAGAGGCCCCCGAACTGCCCTTGAAGGGGTTGTTAGTGCTGAACTCCCGCCACTTGGCTCCCAGCACCATCATCATCTTTGATACAGCTATCTTAGGGTTCTTGGCAGCTATAAGTGGCCTGTGTGGAAGCAAGAAGGGTGTGTTACTGAATGGACCTGAATACTGGATTGCCCCCCGTCTCATCCCAGGAACTACAATCCAGCCTAACCCCAGGGATACTAGCTGCTGCCACCCCCCTGAGGAGGGAAATATATCCGACTCAGGAAAAGGAATGAAAAAAAGAGGAATGATGTCTGCATTAGAACACAAGGGGGCCTGAGAATATGGACTTGTGTGTCCCAGCTTTACCACTGACAGCAAGGCCATGGGACCAATCACTTCTTTATCTTCATTCCCCTTGCCCCTACACTGGGGGTAACTGTCACCAAAAGGTGGGCATTTACTGTCTAAAATGCTTTGAGGTCCTGGGAACAAGAATATTTTGTCCTGTTTCCCTTCTGCTCCAGAGCCCCAGAAGCCCCATCAGCTCAAGACTTACCTGACAAACTGACTGAAAGCCTTGTAGTTGGTAAGAGTGCGGTAATCCTCCTCTGTGAAGATATGATCGATGTCCTCCATGCCCCAATCTTCCAGGAGCTGAGCAGATGATTTGGGTTCCTGTGCGAAGGGGGACAGGCAGCAAGTCCCAGGGCAATCAGACACAATTAAAACTTCTATATACTGCAGGAGAGCCTATCAGGCTGGGAGGGGGGGAAGGGATGGGGGGGGGGGGGAGAGGAGAGGGGTGACAACTCTAGGTCAGGGGATCCCACTCAAGGTCCAGGGATGAGGGGAAAGTAATTTAGGCCAAGTCTAACAAGCAGGACAGCCCCTCTGTGCCACTGTAAAGGGGCAATGTGATGGTGTCTCCAGGTCAGATCTGCGGGATGGAGTGTGGCGATGGGCAGCCTCTCACCTTTGAGTCATCATCTTCCTCTTCCTCCTCCTCCTCCTCCTTGCGCTTGGCTTTGTTTTTCTTCTCTTTCTTGGGCCCTAATTTCTTCTTCTTCTTCCTCCCAGGGGTGTAGTCACTGCCCTCACTGTCCGAGTGCAACACCTCTTCTTCCTCCTCCACAAACTCATTCCCCTCACCAGAGCTGTCCCCCAGCTGGGGGGAGGGGGGAAGAGAGAAGGTCAGGCAGCTGTGAGAAGAGACCCAACAGGAGCATTCACCACACCCTCCCACACACTCCAGGGGGCAAGGCCTCAGGCTGTGCAGAAACAGGAGTGATCCCGTGTGCCCAGCCTTCACAGCCTGTTCCATGGCAAACAGACAGAATCTCCCCTCAGTTCCTCACCTCCTTTTTCTGGCGCTTGCTAAGTTTGGGCACTTTTGGTTCCTTCAGCTTCTTGGGCTTCTTCTTTTTCTTGATTTTGGGCGTTTCAGTCTCCGATAGAAGCTCTTCCTCTGGCTCTTCTTCAGGTTCTGGAGGAGATGTGTAGGCAGGGAAAGAGCAGAAGAGTTAGTGTAGATATAGATATCTACACACGTACACTACACACGTACACTACACACACACACAGAGCTATATATCTGAGCCCCACCATCATGCATGTGGGCCCTGCTGTGCAATCCAGGGGGTGCTGCATCACAGCATGCCCCACTGCCCACATATGTACACAGCTCAACTGCTTCAACTCCTTGCCACACACATTCAAACCCATACATTCATCTTAGCCCTGCCTAACGATGTCCAGTAACCAACTGATCATGCCATACCGAAGAGGGGGAAATCAAAAGCCATTAGATCCTGATACCTCTCACATCATCATATACCCCCAGTTATCCCATTCCCCCTTCTCCAAGCAGAGCCACACGTCATTTAGCAGGTTAGGAATTTCCTGACCCCTGCAAGCATACTAAAAATGGAGTTAGGAGTTACTGGACACATGCAGAGGACTCAGCAGCCAGAGATATGAACAGTTCCAATTAGTAAGGGAGAGAGCAAGACAGGAAGCCCCCAGCTAGTCTTTGGGATAGACAGCCTGAGAACGTAGCAGAAAGCTCAGGAGAACCAACTGCTCAGGGATGAGGGCATGGGCTCTACCCCAGGGTCCCCAAAAGAAACCATTACAGCACAGGGGCCCTACAGTGACAAGCAGGGAACAAAAAAACAGCTGCAACTTGCTCTTCCCCCCCCCACCTAGGCAACTTGCTCACCCGATCCCTGCCTCAGCAGCCAGCCCACAAACACCTCTTTCCCCCACAGCACAACCAGCCGGCTCAGTCCCTTTGCTGTAATGCATGCCAACTCTCCCCCACCCCCACCACACACTCCCATCTGTGTTCCCTCCCCCTCCCTCCCACACAAAGCCCAGAGAGGAATGGACAGCGAGACAGCCCTTTCCTTTGTGACAGGATCCACAGCAGCCCAACCCCTCGGCCTCCCTCCCCTCTGCAGCCACCCCACCCATTACAGAGCCAGAGTTACTCATTCTCCCTCCAGGGGAAAATGGCCTCCTGACCACAGAAGTCAAGCAGGATGGGAGAAGGCGCAATTCACAGCAGATGCAGCCACCGGAGAACAAGGGGCAGAGGGGAACGCGTTCAGGATGCGGTCCTGTCTTCTTTCCATATTCCCAATGGACACAAGTATATCCCTTTCCAGCAACATTTGCCTTATCTTATCTACAAGCATAGGCCACATATCCTTTCCTTCCAACCAGTTCTGATTTAGGGCCCAGTCATGTCCCATCCCATCCCACCCAGTACATTCCCTGGAGCTCTTAAATTCCCCGTGACTTCCCTTAGCAAGACTCCCTGCCCCAACCTCACAAACGCCTAAGTGCTGGTTAGATGATTCTAGAGCTTGTTTCCCTTGGTTCAACCTCACCCTGTTCTCTCTAGCTCTCCCCGAAGTTATGGAGGTGCCAGGTGAACCTTAAGACAGACCAGCCATAATAAAAGCTACATCACAGGAGCACTTCACTGTGAAATTGAGAGTCGTGTCTCATATCCCACCACCACAGAATGCATATCACTCCTGTTTTAGAGTGGCAAAATGAGTTGTACATCCATACAAGTCAGCAATAAACCTGGCAATAGAACCGGAGAGTTGACTCCCAGTCTTCAGTGCTCTAACTTAGTCCCCATTCCCTGCACAGACTACAGTAATCGTGAAAACCAGGTCTGAGGCCTGGAGAGGCAACTACTAATGCATCCCACTAGGCTCTAGAACGACACAGGCAATAAAGCAACTGACAAAAACACAAGAACAGGGCTAAGGTGCACAGTGAAGAATGATCCACGGGAAGCTTGGAGAATAGGGTGTGGTGAAAAAAGAAAGTGGGTCATGCAATAGCCCTAGGCACAGTTTCCTCTGGACAGTCAGCAGGTCTGAGCTCCCAGAGGGATAAGAGGAAAGCAGACACCTTGCCCTCTCAAATACTGTTTCCTCTCCCAGACATGGTACATATACCTTGCAGGCACTCAGGTGCCCCATTAAAACCAGACTCCCTGCCCTATGGACCGCCAACAGCCTGTACTCGCTTGGAACAGAACAATTTCTACCTCGTTTTGTGTGGGTGTGCAGCCCACAGCTTTAAAAAAGGACACAATAAAGAAATGCAAATGTTCTAATCCGATATACACCCAGGACTCCTAATAAAACTTCTCTCTGCACATCATCTTTTACATGCATCACCCATTCAATAAAATAGAACAGACCCACTGCCAGTGCCTTTTCCATGGACACCCTACAACGAATGCTATCTGTACCTTGGTGCTGGGGGATGCTGTTAGCCAGCAGGATCTCCATCTCCTCATCACTGCCAGCAGAGCAAGGTGACGGGGATCCAATGCCCGATGCCATGTCCTCCAAATTGGGGTACCTGGGCTCAGCCAGTTTCTGTAGCCTTGTCTCCTTCCTGCCAGTCAGGCCAGTATCTTAATGGAAAAGCAGAAAGAACGTTAGCTAGGATGATCCGCATGAACCCGGAGCCACAGGTACTGACCCTGCCCGAGAGACGACCAAGATTAGACGGCTTTAAAGGACATCTGTAGGACTCTTAGAGATGTGCAGTCCCCCACACACGGGCTGAATGGGGAGAGTGGAAATGCCGAGACTGGGCCCTGGTTGAGGGTCATGAGGAGAGTGGTTTTGTAACAGGGAATTAAACTGGGCCATGAAGTCACTTCACGCGAAGCGGCACCCAAGGGCTGGCTCCTGGTAACCGCGTCCAAGCCCTGGCGATGGGCTGCCAGGCTGGACCCAGTGCTGGGGGGCTCGGCGACAGGGGGCCGGGTGACTCGGAGTGCACCGCTCGCCCGGTGACTGGAGGCAGTTCACAGCCGTGCCAAGGCGGCTCTCCGTGCGCCCCAAACTTGTGTGCTTTCCTGCTGGAAGGAGCCAGCCCGGGCGAAGCTGCAGGCGGGGACAGCGTGGAACAAGTGCTGGGGGGCAGCCAGGCGCGCCTCTGCGAACACAGCGGCCGCTGCCACCAGCTCCCGCGAGCTCAGAAGTGGGGGCAAGACGAGCGAACCCCCCCACCCCGGAAAAAAAACCAAAAACACCTTCTCAGGACCGAGGGAATCGCAGGGAGGCCCCCGCCCCCCAGCGCGCCTCACGCCGGGACTATGCCCAGGCACCCGCTCGCGGCGCCCCACCACGCCCCGGGAGACGGGCCGAGCCGAGCCGAGCCCCCCCCCAGTCCCACGCAGAGAACACAAAGGCACGGCGAGCCCGTGGCAGGCACGGCGAGCCTGGCTATCTTCCCTCCCCCCCCCCCCTTCGCGCGCACACACGCGCACGCACACACACACACACACACGGGGGGGGGGGGGGGGGGGAAGCCCAGCCGCAGCACGCGGCCACCCCTGCCCCTCGCGCGGCCGGCGGGCGGGGGGGGGGGGGGGAAGGGAGGCCCAGCTGCGGGCTCTGGGCGCGCGGCCAGTGGCGGCGGGCGGGGGCGGGGCGGCCCCGCGCAGGGCGATGCGACGAAGCTTCGAGCCCGGCCGTTCCCGGGGGAGCTGGGGGGGGGGGGGCCGGGGGCGGCGACCGACTCCGAACCCGGCCAGTCCGGTCCGGTCCGGTCCGGTCGCTGGAGCGAGGCTGCGCCGGGGAAGGTCGGGTGTCCCAGCGGGGACACAAGGCGGCCGGGCCGTGACCGGCGCCCCCCCCCCCCCCCCCCCGGGAGTCGGGATCCCGGGGGAGGGCAGGGCAGGTCCCGGGGTCGGGGGGCGCGGCGGTAGGGCGGGGGGTCAGTGCCCTGAGGGGGCCGCAGCCCCCGCGTCCTGCCCTCTGAAGCGGTTTGGGGGGCGGGGGTCGTGCCCCGCGCCCGTGCCCCTCTCCTCACCCAGCTCGCCCCCGGCTCCGCTCTCGCTGCCGCCGCTGAAGGGAAAATGGCCCCTGCTCCGGACCGGCACCACCTCTTAAAGGGGAAAAAACCCGGCCAGGCCCCTCCCCGCTCCCGCTTCCAGCCCATAATATGTCCAGACACCTCGGCAATGGGCCCGCCCCCATCACCCTGGCAACCCCCCAACTGAGACATCCCATAATACTCGCCCTCCCTTCAGAACTCCCTACTCACTGGCCAGCCCTCCATCCCATAATAGTCACCCCTCCCATCAGGAACATCCCATAATACAACCCTCCCTCTGAGAAACATCCCATAATATTCCCCACACACCCCCTCACTCAAACATCCCATAATACTAACCCTCTACTAAAACATACCACAATAGTCCCCCTCCCTCACCATCAGCCGGCCTCCCTGAGACATTCTCCCCCACACAGATATCCACTCCCAGCCCCAAGCATCCCATAATACTCCCTCCTCCCCATCCCATTCCCCCTCCCTCACTAACACACCCTACAGTAATCCCCCTGCCTCCTTAAAATAACCCATAATACTACACACCCACTGCCCAGCCTCACATCCCATAATCAGCACTGCTCCCTCTTCAACTCCCCCACTGAGACATTCCACAACAGCCCCCACAACATCCCATAATAGTGATACCCCCAGACATACATCCCATAATAATAGTCACCCTTCTCATCCTCCCCTCTCAGCCAGGCAGGCATCCCATAATAGTTGCCAGGAGCCGGCCCACTGTCCAGCCAGGCATCCCATAATACTCTCAGCAATTCTTAGCCACAGCCCACAGTACTCACACTGCCTGCCTGCCTGCTCCCCCACTCCAGCTAGGCAGCCCATAATAATCACATTCATGTGTTTCCCCCCTCCACCCAGACAGACCAGAAGGAACAAGGTGCCATCTGAACAGCCCACAATACTCAAGCATGGGGACAAGCATCCTGTAGTGCTACCTACCAAATCACCTGTAAGAAAATCTCAGCATAATACTCGTGATCCACACTCACCCTATACACCCGACCCCCACGTCCCATCTATACACACCATAATAACCACTGGGGGCACAGGGCCAGCCACATATCCCATAATACTTTGGCACAGACTGCCAGGATTCTTTGTTCCTCCAGATGATACAGACTCAACGTATCCCATAATGATCAACACCACCCCAAATACACAGAGGCAGCTAGCCCATAATATTCACTTAACTCTACCTCTAGGCAGACATCCCATAGTAACCTGCTTACCCCACTTTTCAAAGAGAATCAAGCATCCCATAATACAAATACACCCCCATAAAGAATGGCACACAGAAGAGCAATCCATGTGAACAGTTCTGATACCTCGAACATCCCTATCAAAGCCAAACATACTGTCCACCCTGCTGATCCTAGACCAGACCATCCCTTAATGTTATATGTCTTCATGGTATAAACATAATAGTATCCTTTTCCCCTCCATCATATGCATGGACTTCCCCCAATAGTATTTATCCTTTATACACATATCTTATAGAATTGTGTCCTTCCCATTGTGTGTGTATGTATGTATACGTGAACATCCCATAATACTATTCACTCCCTTCATTATATACACAGACATCCCATATTACAAGCCTTTCCCCTCTATTACGCACAAGGGCATGCCATAATAATATCCATACTACCTGATTATACACACTGGTATAATATCTAACTTTCCCATTATACACATGCACATCCCATAATATTGTCCTTCCCCTTTGTTGTAAACACAGACATCCTATAATACAATCACTAATAATCCCTTGCTATACACAAGTAAATCCCATAATAGTATCTATTCCTATTTATGCATACACACTGCCCATAACACAATCCATCCTTCCATTATAAACACAGGCCCCCATAAAACTATTCATACCCCAGTTATACAGACTCCCCATTTTACTATCCATTCTTTACATTATAGACATGGACATCTTATAGTACTATACATCCCCCATTATGACCCCAGGAATCTCATGATACTAATCATCACCTTATATTGACCATAGGCATTTCATAAAAATAAAAATACCCCAATTAGACATATTCATAATTATAATATGCACATCCAGTAGTATTTAGTCTCACGTTATACAAAGTGACATCCCATAGTATATTCTAATCCTCATACTTATTGATAACCCATAATACTATCCACCCCAATTTACCATGACATAACACTATCAGTCTCCCTGTTATAAAGACAGACATCCTACACTGTCCATCTCCACCCACTAGACACACGAACATCGCGTAATACTACCCATTCTCCATTATATATGGACATCCTATAATGCTATCCATCCCCCCTCATTACATACACAAACTTCCCACAGCAGTATCCATTTCCTTTTATAAACACAGATATCCCACAATACTACTGAGGCCTCCCTATTACACAGAGCCATCCCATAACTATTTTTTGTTATACACAGTCATCCTGTAATACTGTCTACTGCCCCCTCCCTCTGGTTATATTCACAGTCATCCCATAACACTATCCATTTCCCTCCACTGTACGAATGGACATCCCATAATACTACTTGCCCTCTCATGAACACAGCATCATCCCATAACACTATCCATCTAACCCCCCCATTTATCCTTCATATACAATGCATGTACTTACATGACTATCCAAACCGGACTGCTCAACCTGAAATACTATTTTACTACTCGCCATCTTGTACATATGTAAATCCCATAATACTTTCCATCCACCTGTACCCATACAATATATCTCTTCACCTCATTGCTTCAGTTTCCCCTAGGTAAAGTGGGGATAATGCTACTACCCTTCCTTTAGCTGAGATCTATAGATAAAAAATGCTATATAAGAAGTAAATGATGTTACTATTACTACTACTATCTATCCCCCATTCTATACATGGATATACTGTAATACTCTCTATCACCCATTATAGATATCCCATCCCCTCCACCATACATGCAAACATCCTATAAGGCTTTCCATTTCCTCTTTACAAACTGCCGTCCCATAATGCTCTCAGAGTTGTGGTTGGTTGGAGAGAACTGTGAAGCTCCATAAAATCTTTAGGAGTATGATCAAGTGATTAAAGATAACACAGGCAGAATCTCAGAAGGCCGATTTCCAGAGTTCTGTCTCTAGCCTGCTCTACAGTACACTGCAGAGTTAGGGTGATGTAAGGCAATTTAGGTGGAGGGGGCAGCTGTGCTCCCGGCAGGAAGTTGAGAGCCCGGGGGCACCAAGAGCCCGGGGGGCAGCCCACACTGCCCCTCACAAGTTTGTGGAAGCACTCCTGGTGAGGATGCGCACCACCAACAGAAGGAAGGTAGTCTGTACATGAACCACCGCAGTAATTACTGAGGTGGCTGTAAATCGACCTAATGTAGGTCGACTAAGTTTGTAGTGTAGACATGCCCTCTGTATACCCTATACTACTCCCCCATTTAGGATTATGAACGCTAGATTGGGAACGCTAGATACCACCATGATATGACATAGGCCAAACAGTTATGCAACAGATATTATGGAGGTTCTGTCACAGATGTTTCAGACTTTCCATGTAGGCTATTGTAGCTAATGATCACTGAAATCTTGCATGTTGCCTATATTTGAATATATTTTTCATGATTAATAGTAATTCTCTCCCTCTCCCCTGGTTATTCTTCATAAATCAATGTCTTTCATTCAGCAGAAACCTTAACTCTGGCCTTCAGTGACACCATGCAAAAACCATACTTTGGTTTAGCAAATTGTTTGTTCCCTGGTATTTCCTTAAATTGACATTGGCCTCTGCTCCTGTGTCCATTTTGAACTTGAGAGGACGTTCCTTTGTTATTAGGTAATGAACCATCCATCACAGTAGGCTGAGGCCTGCTTGGAGTTGGAACAGGTCTCCAACCCTGTGAATAAACTGCTCATATCCAGCGCACCTGCTAGGAATTTTCTTTGTAAATATCTGGGTTCAGCCTTTGCTTAATCTAGTGGTTCTTACCACTCTACTTGTGAAAAACCTTTTCATATGCTGGGTAGTTGCCTGGGTAGTGCACACAGCCACACCATGGAACAGCTTGCACAAGCCCACTTCATCTCTCTAAGCTTGTTTTGATTTCTAACTTTCTTGGGTTGACCCCTTGTGGAGCATTTTCTCAATTAGTTATCATGTAATTCCTTCTCTATTGCACTGGCTCTTGTCATGACCTAGAGTTAAGATCTTGTTGCTTCTGCTGTGCAGCATCTCTTCTTGTGAGGCCAGAGTCTCTTTCCATCTTTCATCTGTAACACAAAAGATAATTTTGTCCTGGGTCATTTAACTCATTATGGGCCAAACTCACAGATACTTGCTTTTACTTTAAGATCAGTAAGAAAATGTTCTCTAATTTTCCCTTCTGTTTGTTTGTTTATAATTCCAGAATTGATGTCTCTTGAGCTCCAAGTTGCTACATTTTTACAGTATTCTATAAACTTCGAAATGCCCTCTGGGCCCTCACTACTAGTGCAAAAAAAATACCAAATATTTAAAAGTCATATTCCCTAATACTATGCAAAAGGATTGCTACTTGCATTTTCTGGGGCTTTACCTCTGCTCCAGATGCTGCCAAATACAGTTTGAAGCACTGCTCCCATCACTTCTAGTTTTCTGCAAGGTTTCCTCCTTAGGCTAGAAATTCTAGGGATTTGAAATTACCCATTTTCTTTGTTTCTCGGTTGCTGCCTTTCCTTTTTTCCCCTTTCTTTTCTCAGAGATGCATTTCTGACACTATGTAATGTCCTGTTTGGCATCAGACATAGAGGCAACTAACAAAGTTGCCTACTCTTGTGGAGAAAAGATGTGAGCACGCTGGTCACATCAAGTGGTAGCTCCTGCAGGAAATAGATGCAACTAGAACAAGAGACACTTGAAGACCCGTAGCGAGACATGTACAGAATACAGAAGGGTGCAACCTGCACAGGACCAAGAACCACCTTGTGAACCAGAGAATGTCTCAAGAGAGATTGCCGGGAATAATGTGCTAGTTGAGGCAGAGAATCCTGTGACTCAAACAACATCCCCTGTGAAATTATTTGCCAGCATAACTATAGGTCTAATATGCAGTAAAAGGACAGTGGTAAAGACTACTCCCCATGGTGGGTCATGAAGTTGTGACCTCTGACCCTATGTGCAATATTTGTTAAGTTATATGTTGGTAAGTTTAACTGATCATTATAAAATATATTACAGGCATAGCTGTCAGCAGCACCTGTAGTTAAGATTGACAGACACTTTCCTTTATAAATCGCTGTTTTCAGTTGTTTATAACTTTGCCAAACTTTGACCATTTGGGCTGAAATTTTCTATGCCTGGTGTCTAGCTTGGGCTAACCTTTTTTGTATGTATGAAAAGTTCAGCAAACACCATTCAGTCATTTCAGAGAATGAGATTAAGAAAAGTATGTTTTTTTGCCAATGTTAAAAGATTCTTAAAACCATTTCTTGAGAAGCTTTAGCAACCAGAGACTTGAAATTTGGCAAGAGGCTTGCCCTGGGGTCACAGAGGTGTATTTTGTCATCCTTGTGAAAATCCAAACAAATATGTAGCCCTATATCTTATTTACCACACCCAAGATTGACAGAAACTTTTTACCATTTTGCCCTTAATCTCTCTGTACCTGTTCCTTCATTTGCAAAATGGAAATTATAATACCACTTTACCTCACAAGGGCTCTATGAAGATAAATTAATTTTGTAAAGGACTCATATACAATGATGATAAACACTATAAAAAAGCCATTGAGGAAATTAATTCTGTATTCAGTGCAGGGTTTGGATGATGGGCAATAAATAATACACAGGTCCATACACTGAAAGGTATGGATATGTTGAATAGCTACCTGTTCAGTGAGCACTATCCATCCTTCATTGAATGAGGCTTTGGTTCTGTGGAAAAAAATAGTGTGTGACCATGTAATTAAGACTACACACACAAGCGGGCTGAATTAAGGTTGCACAGGCAATCTTAATTCTGTTTTCTCCTAACTTTCAAGTGTTTGACTTTGCAACCTCAACAGTCTTTTATCATAATTTGTTGTATGTAATTATCAGCAAAACTGCCAGCAAGACCAATAGTTAAGGTTGTTTAACACTTTTCATTATAAAGTCTTATTTTCATATAGTGAAATATTTCTTTAGCAGATCTAGCAGTTATGCACACCCAGAAGTAAACCAGTTGGATCTGGTTGTGGTGCAGGCAGTGTGACCACAGAATCAGAGAGGCTGCAATAAAGATGTTTATTTGAACCCCTAGGATGGTGTCTCAGTGTTACCTGCCTCTATGCCCTATACTAAACCAAAGACATAACACACAGGGAATGTCATCAACACTGAAATGCATCCCCTCTTACAGCTGATTAACAGTGATGCTGTCTTTTAGTTCCGTGGTTGTACAGCACCTAGCACAATGGGATCCTGGTCCATAACTGGAGCTACTAGATGCAACAATAATACAAATAATAAATAAAACACAACAAATTAAGAGAGGAAGTGAAGAAGAAATCAACATCCAGCAGGAACTATGGGGGGAGTTTGCTGCAGGGAGCGGTGTGAATGACTCAATATGCGGTATGCTCCCTGGAGTCAGCACTGACCCCAGCACCCCCTGGGCAGTACTGAGGGATGTTCTGTGCTGTCTGTGAGATGAGATGTAAATCTGAAGTCCTGATCTCTCACGGGCATTAAAGGTCCCTTGTCATTTTGGTGGGTGTGGTTAATCCCAGGGCCCTCGTTACACATTCCCACTCTGAGTGATTTCTGTTGTTTCTGATGACAGGTCACAGCACAAACTGCCAGAGTTTTGTACGTGCTTCCAACAGACAGCAGTGTCTGGAGGGTGTTTTCTCATGCCCCACCTTCGGTGCTAACAAGCCAGGTGCACTACAGGGTAACACCCTTCCCTGAAACATCAGGAACTGGCCACTGTCAAAAAGCTCTCATGCTCCATGGCATAAACTGAAGCAACTGAACATGTCCTGCTGCTAAATGGAACTGGGGGGAAAGGCAGCCTGTGCATCTCCTTGTGTGTGTATTTCTCTCTTCCGGAATCATCTAAAGAGGTGCAAATTGTGAGAATCTTGGGGTTTTTCTTTTGTTGTTGTTAAGTAAGTTTTTAGCCCTCAGGATTGTGGAGAAAAGCTTGAAAACGCAGCCCCCGTGCACCCCAAAGGCTCAAAAACAGAAGACAATTACCCCCTTGGCTCCCCCGTTATCTTTTCTTTTAGTCTCCTGACTTTTTCGGGCCTGACCCATGATTTCTGAACAGTTGGGTTGGCAACACTGCTTCTCTAGTCTGTCTCTTTCTCTATGCTTCTCTGCTTGCCTGTGTGTGTCTCTCAGATATATGTCAGTGTGTTTGCATGTATGGCTGGTGCTCTCTCTCCCTCTCTTTCCCATTTCTCTCCCCTCCCCCTTACCAGAAGCACTGTTAAGGTCCCTGAACAACCCTCCTGGGCAGCCCCACCCTGCAGAGCCAGGCACATCCCATAATAGTCCACAAAGGCAAGTCCATCCCATAATAGCCACCCACAGGAAACGTTCCTTAGCAACCACCCCCACCCCCACCCTGTGGAGCAGCCATCCCATAATATCATGCCTGCTGTATTGGTTATGTGACCGTTGAGAAACGGGAGGCAGAGCAGGGGAGAGGGGCCCTGTGGTGGATGGGAGCAGGAAGGCAGCTGTAATAAAGGGACAGTGGGGAGGCAGGAAAAGGACCAGAGCAGAGAGACAGGCAGCAGCTCAGAGAGGGTCCCAACAGGCACAGCCAGGGAGCATGACTCTGGCTGTAGCCTGCCCATCTGCACTGACATCCCATAATAATTCTTTCCCTCCTTCCGGCCAAAACATCCCATAATATTTCACAGGGAGGCAATCCGCAGTAGGTACAGAGAGACATCCCATAATAAGCTCCCATGTGTCACATGCACTGAGAATCATGCCATCCCATAATATTACTCCCTTTCGCGCACACACACACCTCAGTGGCTGCAGAAGACCCTGCCATCCCATAATACTTCCCCTTTTTATGGGGCATCATCATCCCATAATACTCTCCCCGCTGCAGAAGGAATTGCCATCCCATAATACTCCCTGCCACCCACCTGCCCCCCTCTGGTCACATAAGGCCTTGCTATCCCATAATATTCATTGCCGTCCCTCCCCCGCCACAGAAGGCCTCACCATCCCATAATACGTCTCTCCTTCCCCTCCCCCCAGAAGGTCTCGCTATCCCATAATAACAGCAGCAGAGGCCTGACCCCGTGGGCCGAACCCTAGCCAGCTTAGCTCAGATATTTCCTAAGTGGCTGAGTCTGCCTCCAAGCACTAAACCCTCCGACACTGGCCAGGATATATCGCTCCACGCACCGTTCCCTCTGCTTGTAGCCCCCTTTCCCTCTGTCTTCACCTCTTTTCTCTCTGCCTGTCTCTCTCTCTCTCTGTCCCTTTCACACTCTCTTTTGTCTCTCTTTTTCTGTGTTCTCGGTCTCCTTTTCTTTCTCTCTGACTTTCTTTTCGGTTCTCTCCTTTTAGTGGTGGGATATGGCTTATTCGATACACACCTTCTCCATAACATTTCAGTCTGCTCAGTTCCATAAGGCGCTAGGGCTTTGGGCAGGGTTAATTCACTTTATTGCAATGTATTGTAATATTCTTCACAAAGCAGCTCGAGATAGCTCTAAGTTATGGTATAGACTTACTAGAGCTTTATCATATGCTTATTTCTATACAGTCCGTACATTCCTCCTGCATGGGGGTGATACAGGCCCCATTGCTCACCACTAATAATTGGGCGCACTTTGTTCTTTCTGCAATAACTGGCCTGCTGGGTCACTACCGCTTTACTAAAAGGATACTATCTGCTCATATCTCTATCATTGTGCTTCTGCTAGAAAAGATTACTCCAGGCTTACTATCTGCTCACATGGGTATTTTTGCATTTCTGTATAGGATTTTTGCTCACGGTTTAGTGTCTCTGTTCATGGCAGTGCTTCTGTGCTTCTTTACAGGACTACTCGTAGTCCTTTTAGAGGTGAGCTACCTGCGCATGACAGTATTTCTTTGCATCTATCTAGTTTTACTAAAAGTATGCTATCAGTTCATATCAGTCTCTGCTTCTATACATTTTCTTTCCTTCTTTTCTTCCTTAGGTTCTGTGGCCTTGGATGTGCAGGAGGTCAGACTAGATGATTTTGATTGTCCCTTACCCTGACCAGAGTTAGGTCGATACAAGGCAGCTTATGTCGACCTAACTATGGACGTGTCTACACTTCAATTTTGTTCCCCCCAACATAATGCCCTGCTACGCTGACTTAATAATTCCACCTCCACGAGCAGTGTAGAGTGAAGGTCGATGGAGTTGGGTTGATGTAGTTACACAGCATCAAGTGTAGACACTGCATTACTTACATCAGCTGTTAGTGGCCTCCAGGAGGTGTCCCACAGTCCCCACCCTGACAGCTCTGATCCACATCGTGAACTCTGCTGCTCACCGGCCAACTGGCCGGAGAGCTGCCCCTTCCCTTTAAAACCCTGCTGATTTTTAAAATTCCATTTCTTCCTTGCCTGGCTTGGAGTTCACACCCAGCAACTCGAGAGCACGCCTAGCAACTGCTCAGCTGACCATGCCAGCTACATGCTGCAGATATGCTCCTGCCTGGAATACACAGGAGGTGTTGGATCTCCTGAGGCTGTGGGGAGAAGAGGCTGTGCAGGCACAGCTTTGATCTAGCTGTAGAAACTGCATCATCTACGAGCAAATTGCTCGAGGCATAGAGGAGAAAGGCTACAAGAGGGACCAGCAGCAGCACCATGGGAAAGCCACGGAGCTGGCAGGAGTACCAGAAGGCAAGGGAGGCTAACAATCTCTCTGGTGCAGAGCTGCTGACTTGCTGCTTTTACAAAGAGCTGCATGCCATGCTCAGTCGACATCCCACCGCCCCCAAGAGCCCTGTGGATACTTTGGATGATCCCGAGTCGGAGGCCTCGGCTGTGAACAACGAGGAGGAGGTGTTGGCTAAGGAAGAGGAGGATGAGGAGTATGGGGGACAGGTGACCATGGGATCCAGCAGCACAGCAAGCAGGACATGTTTTTGACTCCAGTGTAATCCAGCCAATCCCTACAGTCCAGCCCGGGCGAGCCTGACGCAGGGAAGGAACCGCTGGTAAGTATGCTCTTTGCTTTGAAATTGCAGGGACGGAACCCCCAAAGTACCGGGACACATCTGTAGATTTACTCTTTTTCACTTATGCTAGAAGAGGTAATGAAATAACCAACAGAGGTAGAGTTACTATCTGCTTTTCATCCCCCTCTAGAGTTACGCAGAAGGGATCCCCCGGAACACTCTGTTAATGTGCACCAGGATGTCCCATAAATCCTTCGTAGAGAGCTCGATGAAATTTTCCTGCAGGTAGTCTGCAATCCTCAGCCGAAGGTATCTGGGGAGGGCTGCCTTATGTCTTCCACTGCGGCAGGACACTTTCCCACACCACACAGCACTTACTTCAGTGGGAACCACTGCAGCACACAGGGTAGCAACATATGGTTCCGGGTGGCAGCCAGGCGCCTGCAGGAGCTGTTCCCATTCAGTCTCCATTACCCTCAGGAGTGAGATATCGGCTAAAATCACCACCGTCAGTGGAAATGGTGCCTGTTAGGGGAAGCCAGCCTATGGCCCCGCCCCTTCTGTCTGAGGCCACACCCCTCCTTCCCCTCCCCTCGCTGGAACCCAGAGTTGCTCCCCTGCAGCTGGAGGAGGCCCCCCCAACTCCAGAGCCAGGCCACCCCGAGTCCTGAGACAGGGCAGCTGCAGAAGCCCCGAATCCCGGCCAACAGCCCCAGACCCAGACGTGTGGCCCCAGCCACGCCCGCCGGCGGACCAAGCCGCCTCAGAGGACCAGCCAGGTGGCCCGAGCAACACGTGGCCCCAGCCACCCTGGAGCACTGGCTGTGCCTGCCAGCCCCAAAGCACCAGGCGGAGTCGCTGCTGGGCAGCCCCAGCATCTGCCCCAAATCCCAGCTACTCTGAATCCCCACCAGGTGGCCCCAGCACCCAGCGACTCCAGCCGCCCCAAATCCCTGCCGAGCACCCCCAGCCGCCCTGGAGCACTGCCCCAGGTGTCCTGGACCAATGCCAGGGCTGTGCTGGCTCGTTCCCCCTCCAGCCCCACCCACTTGGTTTGGGGGAGGCTGAGAAGGGCAGGAAGCTGCTGCAGGCAGTGCTCCAGCAATGCAGCAGGAGAGGGCAGGGCCACGCCTGGTTGTTTGGGAAGCCTTCCCCCGCCTACAATGCCTGGTGTCCATGGTGCCAGTATTCATTTCAATTGCTCTATGCACATATACTCATGCCCGTGAGCTAGCCCCCCTCCTTTACCCAATTTGCCCTCTGCCCCAGGACCGTACTCACCATAGCTGGCATTATGACTGCCTCCATGCTGTGTGAATCCCGAGGAGAAGTGAGAATGTAGTGCTTACAGCTTGTGTGGATCAAGGGGAGTGAGTTTAGTATCCTAAGTTTCAGTTTACACTGACAATGGTATCTCTGTGTATTGTATCTGCAGCAGCTCAAATGTGGCCTTGCGTGTCTCTCCATCCATACCGTCGGAATGGCTGAGCCAGATAAGGAGAAGAAGGAAGAGGATTCAGGGTGACTTGTTCCAAGAGATCTTGTAAGTCTTTGCTGCTTCAGTTAATGAGCAGAGAGTTTGGAGGATCACCCTTGCAGACAGCATGAGCAGGGATAGAGCTGAGAGGAGAAAGGCGCAGGACAAGGAGAGAGATGTGCAGCAGGAGGTGCTTGTGCTTCTCAGGCAGCAAACAGACATGCTGCAGACTCTGCTGGACCTGCAGGTTCAACAATCCCATGCTCAGCTCCCTCTGCAGGCCACAGAGAACTGCACGTCAAGACTTCCCTCCGTCTCCCCACCCCAATATTTCGCAAGGCATCAGAAGCCACTGCTGTACTCCCCTTACCACTCCACCTCTCGGGACGTTAAAGACATTCCCCATCTCACACACACACACTGACCTGGGAAAGACTAAGGCTATGGCTACACTGATGACGGCAAAGTCGCCACCATCAGATCGATTTCTCTGGATCGACTGAGCGGTCAGTGAAGACCCACTCAGTCGATCCAGAAATCGATGTACTAAGACCACCTTCACAAGTGGCGTAACGCTGCGTTGACGGGAACGCGGTTCCCATCGGCGCAGTGCAGTGAAGACGGCGTGCAGAAGAGGAGCAGAGAAGTCGACGGGAGTTACGCAAGTTTTTTGCGTAGCTTGTGTAACTCCAGTTGACTGCCACCGAATCCCGGAGATAAGTGTAGACAGGGTCACAGTTGGTGTGTGTGTGTGTGTGTGTATCTGAAATGGAAATGACTGTACTTTCCCCTTCATAGTTCTTTTCCCTTAATTTATCAAGTTGTTATTAATTTTTTTCTATTTACATTGCTATGGAATAACAATCTGTTTTTGGAAACATAATTCATTTTTATTAGATCACAGCATATGCTGGGTGGTGATGACATCATTCACAAACAGTACTAATAGGTGCATTGGCATCGTTATATTACTACATACACAGCACTCACCAAAGGGCTCATACAGGGTTGCAAAAGAGCAAGGCCAGGTAGAGCACACTACAACAACACACACTACTCTGGCTCACTATTCAAATGGTCTTTCATGGTCTCCCTGAGCCGAATAACTCCACACTGAGCGCTTCTTATAATCCTGGTATACAGCTGCTCAAAAAAATCAGTGGACAGCCTCTCCATGTCTACCCTCCACCCCAGCGGAAGCTTTCCCCCCTTTGCTTCACAGATATTATGCAGGACACAGCAGGTCCAATCTCATGAGTAGTCAGTGCCAGCCACCCTTCAAATGACCAAAGGCACATTCAACTGTCATTCTGCCCCTGCGGAGCCTGTAGTTGAAGTGTTGTGGTGCCTGGTGTATGGCTTCATGAGCCGTGGGAGCAAGGGGTAGGCTGGGTCTCCTAGGATCACTACTGGCATTTCAACATCGCCAATGATAATCCCCCAGTCGGGAAAGAAAATCTCTGCTTGCAGCTTTCTGAACAATCCTGTGTTCTTAAAGATGCACTCGTCATGCACCTTCCCTGACCGGCCCACATTGATATTGGTAAAGTGTCCCCAGTGATCCGCCCAGCTCTTGCATTACCGTAGAAAAGTAGCCTTTTCTGTTGATGTACTCTGTGGCAAGGTGGTCTGGTGCCAAAATAGATATGAGTCCCTTTTATCGCCCCACTGCAGTTGGGAACCCCACTGCAGCAAAACCATCCACTATGTCCTGCATGTTGCCCAGAGTCACATTCCTTTGTAGCAGGAGACGATTAATGGCCCTGTGCATTTGCATTACAACAGCCCCTGCAGTGGATTTCCCAACTCCAAACTGATTCCCGACTGATCGGTAGCAATCACGCACTGCAAATTTCCACAGAGCGATCACCACTTGCTTCTCCACTGTCAGTGCAGATCTCATTTCGGTGTCATTGTGCTGGAGGGCTGGGGCGAGCTCTGCACACAGGTCGAGGAATGTGGCCTGCCTTGCACAGCTGAAAGTTCTGCCGTCATTTCTCATCATCCCAAACCTGCATGACAATACAATCTCACCAGTCAGTACTTGTTTCTCGGGAACAGAACCAGCGCTCCACCATCTGCATCTGCTTTGTGAATGCTGCCAACAACCGTGAATTGTTTCTTTCTATGTCCCACAGCAATCTAGCCTCCAAGGAATCATCATGTTCCCCCGGCTCCTCTTGTGGCTCTGCAAATACTGCAGGATCAGTCTGCCTGTTCTCAAAATGCTCATCACTATAGTGCAGAGCTGTTCAGGAGCCATGTTTCTGTCAGAGACAGTGGAGCGTGAGAAGGGACATGCAAGTTTGTGGGATTTTGAAAAGAGGCACGAAATATTATGGGATGCAGAACACTGCATAGCAAGAAGTTGAACCCATGCTCCCAGTCCCCCTGCATGACTTGTTCAAGCCTCATGAGGCATTGCGAAAACTTCCCAAAACACCCTGCGCTGGATGGGGACAAGTTGCACTGTGGAATAGCTACCCACAGTGCATGGCACTCTACATTGACACAAGCACAAGTAAGGACATGCATTGCCGACACAAGGCAAATAGTGTGGACATGCATAAATGATGTAATTACTGCAGCAGTTGTATGTTGATGTAAGTTAGGTCGACAATTTTGTAGTGTAGACATGATCTTAACGTCTGTGAGTCTAAGACTATGTCTACACTACCACTTATGTCGATATAATTTATGTCACTCAGGGATGTGAAAAAAACCACACCACTGAGTGACATAAGTTACACCAACGTAAGTGCCAGTGTGGACAGGGCTATGTCAGCGGGAGAGCCCGTTTGGAGTGGTTTAATTATGTCAATAGGAGAGCTCTCTCCCATCAGCATAGAGTAGCTATATGAGAGCTCTTACAGTGGTGCAGCTGCGTTGGTACAACTGTGTCGCTGTAAAATCTCTAGTGTAGACAAGGATTTGTCTACACTTACAGCACTGTAGCGGTGCCCACTTTAGCGCTTAGTGACGACACTACCTACACTGAAGGGAAAGCTGCTCCTGTCAGCAAAGGTATTCTACCTTCCTGAGAGGCGGTAGCTCATTCGATGCAAGAAGCCCTCCTGTTGACGTAGCACTGTGTGACACACTGTACCTCAAAGCAGCACCATGTAACCCCCATATTCATCATTCATATATGGTTGTGATATTTCATACAAAGCATGCCATATGAGATACTTTATGAAAGGTCCACACCAGGGGGATTGCTCAACCCTGTGACTCAGCAAAACCCACCAGGGCATGCTTGGGCTAGTGCTTTCTAGGAACATGGACTAAGGATATAAAATAGGAGACAGTGGCATCATGCTTCAGTCTTTCTTCTCCCCCACCTACTCTGGAAGCAACAAGAACACTGGAAGACAAAGGCATCAACAGGAGGTTGGTCCCAGGCTTGAGGCCTGTGTATTAAGAACTGTAACATCCAGTGGGGTGAGAAAACTGCTTGATCTAAATACTGCCTAGTGTAATAAGGTTTAAAATGTAGATTGTTCGCTTATCTTTTATTTTCTTTGGTACCTATCTCTGACCTTTTATGCCTACCACTTATAATCACTTAAAATCTATCTTTCTGTAGTTAATAAACCTGTTTTATATTTCACCTAAAACAGTATGTTTTGGTTGATGTGTGTGGGAAATCTCAGCTCAGGCTTTAGCTCCATAAATGCACCCCAGGCTCCTGTTTATGCCCTGGCCCGCTCCCTGCCACAAGTCTGGGCCCAATGGATCATCTAGATTTGTCAGACCTAGAGTCTTGGCCAGCAAACCACAGACTGTTCACTGGCGCGGGCTTCTGTCAGAGGAACACAAACTGGGAGCTTTGCTCTTCGCACTCACGGTTGAGCTCATTTCCCACCCCCACCCGGCCTTTTGCCTGCCCCTCCAAACATCACACAGCCCTAGAAGAAGCAGTGGGAGAAGAGTAGCGGATAGCTGAGGGTGGCACTGGGTAACAGCCCCCCGTGACAAACCACGTCTAGTTTATTTGCTCAGTGTCAGATCAAGGCTTGTGGCAGAGATGGGGACGGCCTGGGAGCGGCTTCTGTGACAATTCTAAGATCGGTGCCTGCATCTTCTTTGCAATAGTTTCACATTTGAAAATTAGAATAAAATTGAACAAAAACCCACTAGGGAAATTCAAGCATACAAAAACCGCTCCTGGCTTTGGTCCCACTGTTGGCGCCTACCCCTCCACGCTAATTTCTTTCCACTTGTGCAGCTACAGCCACTTGTAGAGGCAGGTAGGCCAGCGCCCCTTTGTGGTTCCCAGCTACGTTTACGAGTGCTCGGACTCTTCCTGCCAATGAAGCGTCTGGGTGCCCATGGAAGCAGCTGGAAACAACAAGGAGGTGCCAGCTCCATCTGACCAACTAGCTGTCTCACTCCTCTAGCATATCCAGGGCAGGAACTGGAGGCGGATTTGATATTGGACGACTGCAGAACAGACAGTATCATGTGACACGCTCCTGTTAGTATGATAAGCTCCTGTCTATCTACCTAAGGCAAGTGAAGCTGTAGTTTCCAAGTGGCCTTCAGCTCTGGACAAAAGCAAATCTAATCTCCGATTCCAAACGCTTGGATCATTCTGACTAGAGGTGTATTCAAGCAGCCAGAGCAAGGGCTGGCTCCTTGCATTTCCGGCCACTGCGTCTAACCAGCTGTTCACAAACAGAGGCGAGTCCAGGGCAACCCTGCTGTCTTTGGAGGGTCACAATTGCTGCTGGTTTCTCTGACTGCTTGCCCTGGCTGAGCAGCATCCTCTCTAGTTGGCCTAGGATCTTGACTCCGTTTCCCTCAGGTACTGGGTGTGATGTTGTCTGGATTAGGGGTGACCAAGTATAATAGAATAATAATAATATTGATATCACCAAATTACAATAATTCATACAAGATCTATCATGTCAGGTACCATTGAAAAGATTATAGTTCCCTGAGATTAATAAGCACATTTATATGTAGGTATCAATTTTGTATTATAAATTGTAAAGATGTATGACATATCTGCATTTCAACTGTGCTGGTGACACCCCAGACAGGATGGCAGCCTGCTTAATGGCCCATCAAGGGAACTCAACGGTACAGTGAATCCAGTGAAAGAACCCAGGGCCAGGGGCTGCACCTTATGAGTCACCAGAACATGGAGGAACATGTCTGTGGACAGGGGACTCTGAGGCTTTTCCATGCCAAGTGCTGTGGGGATGTGTTCGGGACAAAGAATGTGCAAACTTCATGGCAGAAACTATAAAATGCAGCTGCACCATCTCCATCTTATCTTCATTCCTGCTTCCTACCTCTGGATCAACTCATCTACAACTGAAGCTGTGAAACAAAGGACTGAAACCCATTTAGGTACTGGATGTACACCGGAGGAACTGTACAAGCCTGCAAACTCCACAATTCTGCTGAGAATCTGTTATATATGGACTTTACAGTCATTTGTATGTATCTGATTGCTTTGACCATATAATGTTTCTCTTCTCATTTGTTTCTTTCCTTTTATAATAAACCTTGTAGTCTTAGTTACTAAAGGATTGTCTGCCAGCATGATATTTCGGGTAAGATCCAAACCTATATTGATCTGGCAATGTGACTGACCCTCTGGGGATCAGGAGAAGATTTTTGGTAAAGGGAATAGAGTTTTAATAACTTATCTCTTTACTGGACCGAGTTGCTAACTGGGGGCCAGAGACTGAAATGCAATAAAGGGGGCCGTGTATTTTTTTTGGGGGGGCTTCTTGGTACCCAGAGTGGGGAACCAGGAGCACAGTTTGTGACTGGTTGGGGAATCTAACTGCAGAGTTAGCCACCAGTTCCAGGAGAATCTGCTCTCCTTTTTTACAGCCTGCCCTGGCCTTGGCATTTTCAGGTGGGCTACCCTGGGGATGGGTGGGTTACACTAGGATGGAAGGGAACTTTGCGTGAATAATGATGTCAGTGTTTGGCTTTCGCTGAGAAGGAGTTGTAGAGCAGGGCATCACCAGCACAGCGAGGGCACTGTAGTCTGACATCTCACAATCAACTTCAGCAGTCTGACCCATTAAACTGGAGAAGTGACCAGACTAAATCTTGCAGGACTCAGCCGACAATAGGAATCCTTGGGTAGGAGGAGCAGCTGCGCATCAATCTTAGCAGGGCCCCCTCTAGCCCTGCTCAGTCCCAAAGGCAGGCGGGTAGAACACTTGTTAGGAGGCTGTTTATCAGCACCCCCCAACTCTGTCTTCATGCCAAGCCCACGCTGGAAGGGGACAGAGATAATGGGGGAGTCCACCTCACTCAGGAAGGAGCCCAGGAAGGAAGAGGAGGGACCAGCTGGTCAAATCTGAAGGCATGGGCTTGTCTACACTTACCTCCGAGATTCGGCGACAGTCAACCGGAGTTATGCAAGCTATGCAAAAAACTTGAGTAATTCCCGTCGACTTCTCTGCTTCTGTTCTGCGCACCATCTTCACTGCACTGCGCCAACGGGAACCGTGTTCCCATCGACGCAGCGCTACGCCACTTGAGAAGGTGGTCTAAATACGTTGATTTCTGGATTGACTGAGCGGGTCTTCACTGACCGCTCAGTCGATCCAGAGAAATCGATCTGACGGTGGCGAATTTGCCGCCGTCAGTGAAGACGTAGCCTGTGAGCGCGACTTGAACTAAGTGCTGGTGGAGGAACAGTTCTATTTCCATGGAGCTAGATAGACTGGCCCAGAAGGCAATTCTTCCCAGCAGGCAGCATATAGGAGCTGTGTGTGTTGTCTGCAGTGATTACGTCTCTTCAAACTTCAAATTTAGAGAGGTCTGAATGCTTTGCGCTGCTGTTAAGCAGGTTCATGCTTGGATTTCTGCCACTGACCTTCCAGGCTTCTGCCCTCCCATTCCATCTGACCCAAAATAGGCTGGGGGGAATGCAGGGTGCAATTTGGGGTCAGTGACTGACTGCAGCCAGCAGAGTTTTGTAAGGGCCTGAAAGTCCATTGTTCTCCTCCAGGGAGTTCTGGAGCATGTAGTCAAAAGCCACTTTATTGATCATCTGTGTTATGGTCACAGCATAGACAGACAGGTTAGATAAAAACAAATACTCTTGCTGGAAGATTTGAATGCAGAAGAATCACACACAAGCGCCCCTAAACAGACTGCTCCACCAGCCAGCAAGGCACAGCTCACCCCCTCTTCTTTTACACTGGCTCTTTCCACAGCGATGCTGATGTGATGGCAGGCTTTGCTACAGAACCCCCTAGCCTGCAAGCAGATTAAGAACCAGGCCTGCCACCCACACACTCTTAAAGTGATAGTGTGTGATTCCAACACAGTCCTCAATAAACCAAGCTCTGAGTTGGTGCTGAAGCATGTAACTGATACCGGAGAGTCCAGACCATGGTCAACATACGTTAACTCCCCAAATACTACCAGATTTGCCCAAGGTTCAGGACAGCGATGGTGTGCACATGTCAATGGGGCCCAGCACAGAGCGTGTCAGGGGTAATGATCCTTATAGGCAGAGCCAGTTAAGGTTCTCGGACGTTTCCTATTATAAGAACCTGCTGTCAGTTGCTTGTAACTTTACAAACCTAAAACCATTCTGGCCGAAATTTCCCATGCCCGTTGTGTGCCTCGGGCTGAATTTTTGTGAAAAGGTTCAGAAAAAATGGGTCAGTTGCTTCTCCGCAGGTGGTCAAAGAGAAATGCTATTTTGCCACGTTAAAAAAGTTCTTACAACCATTGTGTGGAGAAGCTCTAGCACCACCAACCTTTGGATGGGGGACTAGAAGTTTGTCAAGGAGGTTGCCGTGGTCTCAGGGATGGGTCTTTTGCTGTTCCCTTGAAAAGTCACTGAAATTTGCCCAGGTTCTAAGCACTTGAAAATCACAGTCCACTCACGCTCAGTAGCGACTGCTTAGAGTTTGCAAGATAAATTCTCCAAAGATTTTGTCTATACTGAGCATGCTCCAGTCCAGGGATAGTGGGTTTAATGTACAGGTGCTGGGGGGATGTCGGTGGCCTATGATATACAGGAAATCAGACTAGATGATCTGGTGGCCCCTTCTGGCCTTACATTCTATGACAATCTTCAGTTGCTTCTTCCAGCTGCTGGGGTGTTGGGCAGGGAGCCTGTATTCTCAATCCTCCCTCTGCTAATGCCCAGGCAGGGAGACCCTACCTGACTGGGGGAAGGGGCGGGAAACAGGAACAGAGGGGGTAGATTGGGACAAGGCACCTGAGATGGAGAAAGTGGGACTGGGTGCTGAGGGGTGGGCAAAGACTGGGACTGGCTGGCCAAGGAGACCTGGAACTGGAGAGAGAATAAGGGTGCGTGAGGAACGGGGAGGTAGTGAGCTGGAGAAGACAGACTGGAGAAGGAATCCAGGGGGAACTGGGACTAGCTGGGCAAGGAGACTAAGACAAAGAGCCTTGTGGGTGGGTGACAGACTGAATGAAGAGCCTAGGACTGACAGCTGTGGTGGGGGTGAGACTGGGAGGAAGAGCCTGTTCTTCGTCACCAAGGATGGTTGTGATGAAGGCTGGGGCGACGGGAAGAGACAGGACTGAGGTGGCAGATTCAGGCAGCTGTCACTGAAGCAGTTGCACTGGTGCCCAGTTTGAAGGGCTAGAAGCTTCTTTGTTTTTAATGCAAACCGAAATGATGGAGAACAAGATGGAAGCCTTTAAAACAACAAACTGGTGGCCAACCAAGAGCCACAAGGCTCAATTCAACACCTGGAGGAAAGGCTGCACTGCTATAGGACTAGAATTTAACAGATTGCTTTCAAGTTTGGCCACCAGAGGTCTCTTTGCTCCCATAAAGCTCACAAGTGATGCACAAACATGTAAAAGCTACTCCTCTTTCCCAAGTCCTACTCCCTAGGTGAGGAGGCAAAGACCACCCCCCGCCCCCCATAGGTTACAACAAACCAATTAGGATATAACTAACAAACAGATTCTGCAGTATGAATAAAGGAAGTTAGCGATTCCGGGCTGTATACTCAGCATGCTGCGCTGTAAGTCACTGTGGCGGAGGGTGAGAGAAAAAGTGGCCTTATGCCACCTTCCCACCTCCCTGATTTTGGAGACGCTAGCGGCTGAAACACACCTGGTGTCACCTACAGCAGAATGGCTAGAACACAGAAAGCTCCAGTTCCACCCGCTACTGTCCTGAGCTGCCTTCTCCTTCCCTCCAGGCCCCTGTGTGGAAGTGGGAAGGCAGTAATTTAGCGCTGACCGCCCTTTGTTTTTCATGACCTGAGCAGTCCCCCTACATCAGCATCTGGAACAGAGGCCAAAGATCTGCCCTTTTCTGAGGAAGGGCTATGTGTGGGGAACCTCTCTTGCCCTCCCTATCTCCTGCTCTCTGCCTGCCTTTGTGGCTGTCTGTTTGCAGTCCCTGGCATCCAGCTGTTTCAGAGAAGGACAGAAAGGAGTCTCATCCTCTGAAGAAAAAACAAACAGACAGGCATTAACCTTAAAATATTTCTCTCCACACCCACTTAATTTCCTGGGATATCAATATCAATGGCATATCAATTGTGGGTTTTGAGGGGTGGGGGATAGGGGCTATGGTGAAAAACGCCAAGTACCCCCACTGCAGAAAATTTAGCCACTTTTTCACCTTTTTCAAAATTTCCTATGAAAATATTTCTCTCCACTTTTTTGAAAACCCAGATGTTTTTTTTGTTTTTTGTTTTAAATAGAAGTGTTCAGTTTTTGGTTTCAAGGTTTATTGAAAAAAATGGAAATTGAAGAAAATTTGCATTTTAGTCAAAAAATTCATTGTCAAATATTCATTTAATTGAAATAAAGTTTAAATGAAAACTTTCAGCTATCTCCAGGTACACTTTGTGGGCACGCCCGTAAACAAGTGTTGACAAAGTGTAATAGACACAGACTCCTCAGGTGTCTGTCAAAGGTGGGTACAGTCTGTTCCAGGCCTCACACGGTTCTTCAGGTTTGATCCATGTGTCCATCTGTCATCAGTGTCCGTTCCTGATGCAGTGGCAGGTTGCTCTATAGCGTGATGCTGTCTCTGGTATTTGTGTCTGTCTCCCAGGCTCAGGAACAGTCTGTCCTCATCCCTTAGTAATTAAGAGTCCGATTATTTCTGAGGAAGTCACTTTCCACTCCCTTCTCTGAAATATGAGGGATCAAGAAAGTTTCTGTGTTACGCTTTCCTCTGTCACCGGGTGGTTGCACAGTTGGTCCCCTCTGGATCTGGACTATGCTTTATATTTCCCCAGTTTTGACTTCGAGCTTATGGTTGCTGATTCTTTAGTTGGCAAGAACCTTCCTTAGCTTTGCATATTGCAATGTAGGGAGCGATCTGCTATCATAATAGTTCTGTGCAGGAATCTAAGCCAGTTCATTTTGTTTGTTATGGATTCTTTTATTTCCCAATGACTCAGATGGGTGTTTTAAGTGCTAGTCTGCTACCCTGAGGATTTTTCAGTTTTGTATTGTGTTTGTTCTAGGAAATGAGAGTTGCTGAGCCTGGGGAGAGACGATACATAGTACTGTAGCAGATCATGCTTTCACTTCAATTTAATTTTGGATCTTCTAATGTTTTGGGGTGAAGGGCATGGCTGTTGTTTTGGCTGAATTGACACAAAGTTGAGTCTCCTGCATTGATTAGCAGGGGGACGCTATCCCATTCTATTGTTATTGTCGGGGTTCCTGGGTAGAGGAGTATTTGTTTGAAGAACTGCAGGTGTAGGTTTCTATTGGGGTTTTATTCCAATAGGTATAACTGGCCCTACTTCACTCTCAGGTTGGATTATCCTGCTGAATAGTTCTTCTGGAGGGTTCATAGTACAAGGGTGTTACATTTATGCTGTGAGGAGGATTCAATTCCACATTTCATTACGGGCAATGGGCCAAGATGTAATCTTAGGACCCCATACTCCCCTCAGAGCACAGTGGATCTCCCACTGCTGTCAGTGGAAGGTTTCTGTAAAGATCGAGGGTAGAATATAACTTTTAAATAGTAACTAAACTTTTAGTTATCGCATATAGCAAAACCAGTAAAATAAGTTAACCTTTAGAACCACTACTGATTCCTTCCACTCTTCCTTCCTTCCCCATTCTCTTTTCTCTGTCCTCGTCAGTGTCCCTCCCTCCCTAACCCCCAATCCAGCCTGCTAAAACAATGAATTAACTATAGTTAATGCTGATCTATAAAGGGTCATCATTAGAGCCCCACGTTCTTAGGAGAGGAATGGGGAGTTCACACCTCTCACTGGTTCAGGCTGCCGGCCCACTCACTCCAGAAGACAACGCAGTACAGCTGACAGTGACGTCACATTTGGAAAGTTAAATCCACAACAACGAGGGTTAGGGCTGGTCTACACTAGAGAGTTTTGTTGACAAAAGGCAGCTTTTGTGGACAAACCAGGGGAGGTGTACAGGTGCTTCTCCGGGCTCCACTCAGAGATCTGGGGCAGCCCAGCTGTGAAACGGACATGGCTGCCCTGGCCCCCAGCAGGGAGCAGGTGGGATGGGGGAGCGAGAAGCTGGGGCAACTGGACCGCACTCCCTAAAGGCAAGAAGCCCCGGGCAGCTTACCCCTGGGAACAGGGAGGTGGGAAGCCCCAGGTGGCTTCCCCTGGCTCCCAGCAGGGAACATGGAGGAGAGAAACCCGGGACCCTGTGGGCTTTCACCTCCCTACTCTGCCCCTCTTAGGTCAGTGGAAGTGCTCCTACTGTGAACATCAGTAACGGACTACTTTGCAGAATCTGAAAATGCTACGAGGGCCACAGGAAAATGCTACGTTGGCTGGATGATCTCATAGTTTATTTATGGGGTAGGCGCCCCTAGAACTTTTTCTTGCAATATCCTTGTTGCCCATGTGAAGTTCCCGGACATGTTTATTATGGGGGCTGAATCTGCATCGGTTAAGATGTTTTCAAATTCTGTGTCTCTGTAACAGTGGCGTTCTGAGGGGGGCGATGCCCTTGGGCGCTGGTCTGGAGGCGGGTGGTGGCCAGGCTCTCCTTGGAGGAGCCACCCCCGCTGTGGCAGGCGGCCAGGGGCCACCGGGCTTTAACATCCTCGGCGGCCGCACAGACCCCAGCACAGGCCTGCCGGTGGCAGAGGGCTCCCGCTGCGGGGGGAGCAAACATCTTCCCAGCCCCTCCGCTCTCACCCTGGGCGCAAGGAGGGAGCTGCAGGGACCCTGGCCATGCAGGGATCAGGCAGTCAAAGGTGGGGCTCCAGGGCAGAGCCTGTCATGCCACCCCTCACCAGGCAGCCCAGGGGTATCTGCCCCTGTCACTTCCGCTCCCCATCATTGCCGCCCCCACAGCAGGGGGAAGGAGGGAAACGGGCCCACAGACACCTCCCCCCCCCCCCCCGTGGGGTGCTGCCTCCACTGCCACCGACCAGGAGGGTGTGGGGGGCTCAAAAGTAAGTATCAGCCCCCAGGCGCCAGAGACCCGCAACACGCCACTGCTCTGTAACGAAATTTTAAGCCCCAGTCCTGCACCTTGTTCCATGCAGATGGATCCCTTTGCCTGTGAGGAGCCAGATGTGGGGGGTCTGCCTATGTAAAACAAGTTGCAGGACTGAGATTTTAGTTTAATTCAGGGCTTTTCCTGAAAGTGTGATTTTTATTTTTCCCAGGTTGACCTGTATGCCCATGCATTGCAGGAGGTTTGCAGGGGTGGAAGTGTCCCTTGAGATCATCCCCACTGCACGTAAAGGGGAACGTTTTTAAAAGCATCTAAAGGTTCGATTCACAAAGGAGTTGGGCACTGCGCTGGGTAAAGTCTCTAGGCACCCTGCCACATCCTCAGCCTGGAGTCACTCAGGCACCCAACTCTCCATACAACGCAGAGGAGGAAAGGGATGCTCAGAAGCCTGCAAGCTGAGCGGAGAGCCGCTTACAGTAGATCGGAGTGAAATGCGGAGGAAAGGGATGGGAACATCGGGTCCAGATTCAGAGGTATTTCGGTACCTGACTCCCATGGGTCTGGGCCACACGCACCCGATTGCTGGGCTAGGACAGCACCTTCCTCTGCCCAGGATTCTCAGCTGGGGCTGCCAGTGACACTTGAATATTGGACTGAAGTGCCTACAGAGGCAGCCGGGCACCTAAGTGCCTTTCTGAATCTGGCCTGAAGTGATTGCCTCAGACTCAGTGAAAGGAGACTTAGGCTCCTAATTCACTTAGGTGCTTTTGAAAATTTTGACCTGGTCATACAGGGCATCAGGATAGAGTAGGCTCCTGGGGCCTAATTCATCATTACCATATGCCTTGTGCAGTCAGTTACGTCTGTGCAAAGTGGGTGTAGGACAATACCATATCGGAACAGCATCATTTTACAGCCACAGAATTATCAGACACAGAAATCAACATGATTTGTTGGGGCAGAGTCAACACAGCTTTTGTAAAGGGAAATTGTGCCTCACCCATCTATTAGGGTTCTTTGAGAGGGACAACAAGCATGTGGATAAGGGTGATCCAGTGGATAGCGTACCTGAACTTTCAGAAAACATTTGACAAGGTCCCTCACCAAAAGCGCTTAAGCAAAGTAAGCGGTCAAGGAATAGGAGGGAAAGTCCTCTCATGGATCAGTAAGTGGTTAGTAGATAGGACACAAAGGCTAGGAATAAACGGTCAGTTTTCACAGTGGAGAAAGGTAAACCAGTGCTGTTCAACAAATTAAAAAATGATCTGGAAAAAGGGCTAAACAGTGATGTGGCAAAAGTTTGCAGATGATACAAAATTACTCAAAATAGTTAAGTCCAAAACAGACTGTGAAGAATTACAAAGGGATCTCACACAACTGGGTTTCTGGGCAAGAAAATGGCAGATGAAATTTAATGTTGATAAATGCAAAGTAATGCTCATTGGAAAACATTATCCCAACTACACACACACACACACACACAAAGTAAAAAGTTCTAAATTAGCTGTTACCACTCAAAAAAGATCTTGGAGTCATTGTGGATAGTTCTTTAAACAAACATCCACTCAATGTGCAGCAGCAGTCAAAAAAAGCTAACAGAAGGTTATGAACCATTAGCAAAGGGATAGATAATAAAAGACAGAAAATGTCATAACGGCACTATATAAATCCATGATATGTCCACCCCTTGTGTACTGCATGCAGTTCTGGTCACCACATCTTGAAAAAGGTATTAGAATTGGAAAAAGTAGAGAGAAGGGAAACAAAAAGGATTAGGGGGATGGAGGAGAGTTTAAAAATACTTCCATATGAGGAGAGTTTAAAAATACTGGGACTGTTCAGCTTGGAAAAGAGACGATTTGGGGGGATATGAAAAAGATTTCTAAAATTATAAATGGTGTGGAGAAAGTGAATAACGAAGCGTAATTTACCCTTTCACATAATTCACAAATCAGGAGCTACCCAATGAAGTTAATAGGTAGCAGGTTTAAAACTAACAAAAGGAAATACTTCTTCACAATGCAGTCAACCTGTGGAACTCATTGCCAGGGGATGTTCTGAAGGCCAAAACCAGGTTCAAAAAAGAATTAGAAAAAATCATGGAGGATAGGTTAATCAATGGCTATTAGCCAAGATGATCAGGGATGAATCCCCATGCTCTGAGTGTCCCTAAACCTCAGACTGCTAAAAGCTGGGACTGGACGACAGGGGATAGATCACTCAGTAAATTGCCCTGTTCTGTTCATTCCCTCTGAAGCATCTGGCACCAGCCACTGTTAGAAGATGGGCTACTGGGCTAGATAGACCATCGGTATGACCCAGTATGGCTGTCCTTATGTTCACATTACACTGTTGTAAATGTCACGAGGTGCACGATAAAAGATGTAAATAATAGAGGTATATGCTTTACCTCTGGGGTATTTAGTGGGAGTGCTGGGTGAAGGATTACTACAATATAACAGGCAGGCCACATGTTGAAAGGGCTCGGGCTGAAGTTACATCCCTATTTTACGCCTCTTTCTTGCATGAAGACCTGTTTCATGTTTGCTTTTATCCGACGTTCGATGGAGTACACAGATTTAATGCATTCCTATGTTTTACCATCAATTCTATTTTGTAGTCATTTAAGGTTCAGTCCTATATGCCAGGGTAACGGGGTGCTTGGAGGGCCAGGCAGCCTAGTGGTTAGTGCACCCAACCTCCAGCACTTTGTTTCCCCAGTCAGTGCCTCAGTCTTTTAGGCATTGGGGCAAGGGGACCTGGGCCCTCCATCGCCACCAGGTCCCAGACCAAGGCCCTGTGCAAGTCAACCCCTGAATCAGGGCCCCTCCCCGCAGGGAGTCTAAATCCACTGCCCTGGGCTACTTCCTACCATTGTCCCTTCAGGGTGGGGGCGTGGCCCCTAGAGCCCAATTTTCTTGCCTCCAAATGCTCATGGACCTTAGGGTGCATCTTGCCCTCGGCCCAGGTTCCTTCCAGTGGGGCAACCATACACTGGGCAAGGCCAAACCCCACAATGTCTCTGGGCTTCAGTCACCCAATTACCTCAGTTGCCAGAGGCTCCTAGATCTCCTCTACAGGCAGCACTTACTCCCTGGTGGCTGCTTCGGCTGGCAGGTGGGTGATCCTTCCTCTCAGGCAGGCAGGTAACGCCTGCTTCTTCACCCATGAGTCAGCCCCAGACTGAGCCAGGCTCAGTCTCTCCTTTCTTCCCCCTCCAGGCCTGGCATTGACTGCAGATGTAGTGGGGGTGGCCCTGACTAAGCCCAACGGCCCTCTTTAATCCCTGCTGTGCTGGTGGGCAATTTCTGTGTGAAAAACTTATTAAAAAATCTGTGAGGCAGGCACTTTTCCCTAGTTTTTGTATCATACAATTTGTTCATTGGTAGCTGTGGGGCAAGGGTGTGGTCAGTGGTGGGAAAATTGGGCCTACAGATTTGCCCTGATTGTAAGATCCACAGTAAAATTGAGTGAAAGTTAATAAATTGTCACAATTACCTGTTATATACAATTGTTTAAGAAACATGGAAGAAGGAGACAGAGAGTGAATTAATTTAAACAAAAAGGGTTTTATTGATACCACTTAATGGCTGTGTTAAGTGACTGATAAACAAGAGTAATAGAAAACTGGTAATCAATTAACCAAAACTGGCGTATTGGAAATTAATTCTAGTTGGTGGCCACTATAACAAGGGGATGGACTATTCCACCCATCACTTCCTTCTTAGGTGCTTAAAAGAAAAGAGATTTTGGGGGATGAAAATTAGTAGAGGGGGAAAGTTGGCTCCTGCAATGCTGGCTGACTAAAAGATGGAAGAAAAGTACTCTAAAAAATCAGGACCTAGGTGTCTCAAATGGGGTGCTCAAAATTAGTTGACATTTTTGACAATTTTAGCCTTACTCTGTGCCTCAGTTCTCCTGTAAAATGGGGATAATATCCCCTTTGCAGGAAGCATTAGTGCATTTTGACAAACGTTAGTAAATTCTTCAAATCACAGCTTTTGGAATTAGCACAATTTTAAAACTTGGCCACTTTTATTTTTAAATTAGCAGCTGTAAGTTCATTTCGAATAGTAGTGGGAAACAAAAAGGAGGGGAGAAAATCTGAGCTTAAATTTCCTTATGTGGAAAAGGCTCTGGAGGAATTCACCTCAACAGCAGTGTGGGGAAGATAAAAACACTAATGTTCATGAAGCACTCAAATACTACAGTAATGTTGGTGAACCAGCACAAAAAAAGCCCATGAGAAAAATGAATACGTCTGTATGCAGTGCCGTGTTTGAAGGGTGGGCACTGGGCAGTAAATAACACGACATGGGGCCACACACTGAACGATGAAAATAAAATGAAACAGTGAATAGTTACCCATTCAGTAAGCACCCTCCCCCTTGTGCACTGAATGGGGAGGGATTTCTGGGGGCAAAATAGTATGTGATCACATAATTAAAGACTGTATCATTATGCATACACACAAGGGGGCTGAATTAAGGTTGCACAGGCAACCTTGATCCTGGCATTTCCTGACTTTATTTAGGGGGTGTAATGTATTTTATATGGTGCTAAAACACAGCACTGAATTCACCTAGGAAGCCCATTCAAGGTTATTTAACTTAACCTTCCAAAAAAGACACTTCTCTGAAATGGTCAGAGGGGCTAATTCCCCCAACATACAAGGGCAGAAATCTCCCCAACCCAAAGTGCCACAGAATTACTGCGTTTTGCAGTAACATCAGCAAATGATTATACAACATCTGGAATAAAAGAATGATGCCATTTCTGACCCAAACCAGAGTTTGTATGTGTGTGTTTCTCCTGCTGCCTCCAGCTGCCATACGATGGGGGTAGCTCATACACAGCAAAGCTCTGCATTCCCGGCACAGGAGACCCGAATCTCCCCTCAGCCCTTTTCCCTTCACTGTGTCTTTCAAACGCTATTAAACGTTTTCATCTGCAGATGTTTCTTACACTAGGATGGGTTTGTTGCGGGTATGTGTGTGCTGGTAGGAGAGGGATGTATGTTGCCTGCCATGGACACATGCACTCTGGAACTGCCTGTATCTTCTGGGCATGATGGCACAGAGGTCTCTCTCCGGGGTGAAATTCAGCATCCATTCCCCAGCAACTACAATCTTCTGTCACGAGCGTAGCAGCTCTCCGTGCAGGAAGGATGGGGGTGGTGGGTCAATAGAGAGGTGGGTTGGGATGCCTCAATTTCTGTAACCATTCAGCACAAAGCCCCTGTTTCACAACAACTTTGTCCCCAAGGAACCCCAAGGTCTGGTTTTAGGTGTAAAGAGATTCTTTGCTATTTTAGAAGGTAGCTGCTCAAGGACTTAGGCTTTGTTTTGCACTCCCGCTTTGGACACGCCCGGTCTTTTTATCTTCTTAAAGGTTCTAGATCCTGTAATGAATCTGCTGAGCAGTAAGAGGAGAGCAGTGGAATGACTCTGCTAAGTGGGAACCTATGGACTCTTCTTCGGACTTCTTCCACAGTGGAAGGCTCTGTGATAGCTGAGGGGATGGCGGTGCTGCAGGGAAGGCAGCTGTTCCCGGTGGGTGTGATTAAGCAGGAGTTTCTGGCATTGCCTGTGTGTGACCGGCTTTGTTTCAGTTTGCGGTTTACGGGGGTCTTGTACATAGTGTAGATAAGAACACAGTCATAGTACAAACAAACAGATTACACCATAACCGGATTCCGTGACGTCACTTCCTCTCCACCCCTGGAAATTTGCCGGCTGCAGGGCCCAAAATCAATCATCATTTGGCTAAATGTGATGGGCAGCGATACAATGTGAAACACTAAGGACGGCACATTCTTTGTAGGGTGATGTTAGTACTGGTGTAAGCCGGTGGCACGGGCCGGCTGGGGCATCGCCACCCTTCCTCGGGCCCAGGCTCCGAGGGAGGCCACAGCGCCTCTCTCGCCAATACCTTGATCAGTTCAGAATACCTTGATCAGTTCGCCTGCAACCGTCCGGGCGGTCGCATTCTTTAGAGGGATGGCCTCCGGGAAGTGGGTGGCATAGTCCATCAGGACAAGGAGGTTTCGGACGAGGAAGTGCTCCAAACCTCTCAAGCTGCAAAACAAGAACAAAGGGCACGGAGAGAGAGAGTTTCAGAAAATGTGAAAACAGACAGTGGGGAGAGGAAGCAGGGGCAGGAGCGATTTTTAGTGGGCCAGGAGCGGATGATAAAAGTGATGGAGGAGCAAATGGAGATGCTGAAGTCCCGAATCGCACCGCAGGCAGAAAACAGGCATGCTTGCCCCCGCCCCCCACCCGCAGCCTATCTAGAACTACTTACCGTGCACTCCCCAAACTCCTCCCACACATTCCTTGCATCTTCCCGGCCCTTCGTCGTACCCCGTTCACTCCAGCCCTGAGCACAGCTTCCAAAATGACAGCTGGAGTTACACACAGCTATGCGAGCCTCCGTCAGTACGATCCCCTTTACAACCGAGCGTTGTCTGTGCGTTGGTTATTGCTATTTAGTAAAACAATGCTCTCTGAAAGAGAATGGATCTTTGTTTCTCTCCTACACGCGGCGGTTGATGTTGGAATTAACACACAGTGGTCACTGGCACATTTGCAGACTACAAATCACGCCCTGTATGCAGTCTCAACATTTACATGCAAGGCGGCAAACTAACGAAGCATGGCAGAGTGCTGTATAGAAAGAAACATCACCGGTCCTCATTGGCAAAATGGCTCCTCACAGCTTTCCTGATTCGAATAGCCCCCGGCTGCGCCCCTCTGATAGCCCTGGCATCTGGCTGCTCAAAATCAGCCACCAGGCAATCTGCCTCCAAGCTCCATCCCTGGGGAAACTTTTCCCCTCACAAATATCATACAGCACACTGCTATGACCCTGGGATTATTTTCCTCATTTAGGTCTAACCTGCCATAAAGGCAGCGCCAGTGATATTATAATTTGCCAAATGCACATTCTACGATCGTTCTGCACCTGCTCAGCCTATGGTTGAAGCGCTCCTTGCTGCTGTCCAGGGTTCCCGTGTAGAGGCTTCATGAGCCATGGCAGTAAGGGATAGGCTGGGTCTCCCAAGATCACTCTGGGCATTTCATACATCCCCCATTGCAATCTTTTGCTCTGGAAAGGAATTCCCTGTTTGCAGCTTTCTGTACAGGCCAGTGTTCCTGAAGATGCGTGCATCATGCCCCTTCCCTGACCATCCCGTGTTGATATCAGTGAAACGACCCCAGTGATCCAAAAGCACCTGCAGTACCATAGAGAAGTGCCCCTTTCTATTGATGTACTCCATCGCAGGATGGTCCGGGGCCAAAATTGGGATATGTGTGCCTTCCATCGCCACGCTGCAGTTAGGAAATCCCATTGCCGCAAAGCCATCCACTATTTCACGCACATTTCCAAGAGACTCTCAGTCCCTTGTAGCAAGATGCAATTAATGGCCCTGCACACTTGTGTTAACGCAACTCCAGTGATGGACTTCCTGACTCCAAACCGATTTGCGACTGACCGGTAGCAGTCTGGAGTTGCCAGATTCCACACAGTGATCACCACATGCTTCTTCCCCAAGAAGGAAGCTCTCAGTTTGGTGGTCTTATGGCGTAGTGCAGAGGTGAGCTCCACACACAGTTCCAGGAAGATGGATTTGTGCATCCTAAAGTTCTGCAGCCATTGCTCATCATCCCATACATGTATCATGATGAGATCCCGCCACTCAGTGCTTGTTTCCCGAGCCCAGTACCAACAGTCCACCATGGCAAGCTGCTCTGTGAATGCCAGAAGTAATCTGTTCTTGTTTCTTTCCTTGGCAAACAGCAGGGCAGGCACCATGGATTCCTGTTCAGATTCAGAGCCCATGAGTTATTGCATGATCAGCCGCGTTGTGTTCATAACACTGACCACCACAATAAAGAGCAGGGCAGAATCCATCCTTTCAGGCAGAGCTGGTGGGCGCACAGTAAACAGGGGCCATTGAAAAAATGGCATGAAACACAGTTGGAAGCCCATGGAATGATGGGACAGAAAAAACTGCATCATGGGCGGTTGATCCCACATCCATGACGCACTGTGAACCACTTCACCTTCCCACAACTCCTAGCTGTAGAATGTGGCAAGTTGCACAGTGGGCTAACTAGCCACAGCGCACTGCTCTCACTGGCAATGCTAGAGCACCAACTGTGGACGTGCTGCACCGGCAGAAGGAGCGTTGTGTGAACATGCACAAGCGATGCAATTTTAGCGGTTTATGCTCGTCGGCATAACTTGCACCTACAAACCTCTATGGTGTTGACAGAACCTTAGTCAAAATGAGAATCAGGCTCCCTGTTTTCCGTGTCTGCTACAATGAGCTGACATGCTCTCTGCAATCTGCATATACTTACAACCACTACATGGCTCAAGTGTGTTCTGGGTAAATATATAACTATTGCAAATACTGACTGTGTGTGTGTGTGCGTGCATGCACATCTGCACTCTGTACATCTGCAATCACTGTGTGTTCTTTCACAAAGGGCTTCTCTACACAAACATTTAGTTCGTGGCCAGCTGGGATGTGAACCTACCCAACATTAGACTGCCACAGACTGATGCACATTAAAAGTTTATTAATGGGCTTTGATCTACTCCTGTTTCAAAGAGGACTAAATCAAAGTGCATTAATGAACTGTTAATTCATTAATGAGTTGGGGTCATTTTGTACCCCAGAGCCTAGTGGTTAGAGCACTCACCCATGAAACAGGAGATTCCCACTTTGTCTGATGTGGAGCAGGGACTTGAATACAGGTTTCCCACCCCACGGCTGAGGGACCTAACCACTAGGTGATAGGGTTTTGTAGAGCGCGTCACTCAAAGGTTTAAATATTAATTGGAGCAGGGATTGGAACGCAGGACTCCCAGGTGAGTGTGCTAACTACGAGGCTGCAGAGTCATTCGCACACTCTCTCTGGGCCAATTAATATTTGAGTATTTTGGAGAAAGTGGAACAGTTTCAACAGGCTAGCTTCAGCAGGACTCAGCCCCGTGCTTAGGGCACTTACTTGGGAGACATGCTCAAGTCCTTGCTCCACGGCCAGGTCTCCCACATTCTGGGTGAGTGCTCTAACCACTGGGCTACAGAGTATAAGAGGGAACACCACACCACCACCGCCGCCTCCAACTGTGTTTTGTGTGGGGCCCGACCTGGTAGATATGCTCTGAGCACACGCACCAGAGCGGGCCCTGCAGACTAGATAATGGGAGACCACCTAATTTAGGCATCCCATCAGGGCTTAGGAGTGAGCTAGGTGCTGGACGTCAGGACTGTGCATGCCCAGCAGCTGAAATGCAGACACCCAGGTGACTTTACTAGTGGAAACTTAAATACCTAGGGAATTGAGACACCAGCAGGGTTAGGCGGCGTCTGACTGGGGGTTTTGAGGATCTAAATCCCTTTGTGGATCTAGCTTCCCAGTTTTGAAAATCTTACCGTCGATACGTCTTTAACAAGTATGCCTCCTAGGAGTACGTGTGTTTTAGGTAAATCAACAACCACCACAACTTAGCTGTTCTAATTGCATTGAAAAGCATTTCACCATCTGGGTGTTCTAGGTACCTCTACCCCAAATATGGGCTCAGATACTATAGTGATGAGCATGGTAGAAGAACCTAAGTAGAAGAGAACACAATCGAATTGCACAGTGTGTGTGCTCTCTAGGTACATATTTCCCACTGTATGTTTCCTGTAGCAGAACTCAGGTTTTTAGAAACATTTCACCACCATTTCTCATTTTGTTATAAAAGATTGTCCATTGTTTATTTTTGCGTCACCAAGTTTACATCCCTTCACATGGCTTCTCACATCTCCTTACCACCCTGCTCAGCCATTCCGCTTCTCTAGTTTGACCAGGGCACTCTCCAGCCAACTCCCACCATTTTCCTGTCATCTTATGGCCACCTTATCACTCAGCAACTCCATGACTTTTCCATGATTATATTTCTGAGTCCTCGATGGGGCCTTTCAAAAATACTTTGGTGGGAGCCAGTGGCAAGACCTCACTGGGGAGGATGAAGTTTTGGACTGGGTACCGCTTTGCTTCTGGACTGGAGCATGCTCTATAGGGCTTCCTCTCCATGACCTGAGTCTTGGCCATCCCCGTATCAGAGTCCCATGCCTGCCCCCGCCGCAGCTTCTTGAAGGTGTTACGGAAGCCCTCCGTGCTAAAGTAGTAAATTAGGGGGTCCAGAGAGCAGTTCATGCTGGCCAAGAGCACTGTGACAATGAGCACTTGGCGCACGGAGTCCCGAACTGGCGGGTCAGCCTGGATTACACGGGCCTTTATCATCCCGTAGGCAGCCAGCGTTGTATTGTAGGGCACAAAGCAGATGATGAAGATGATCAGATTGACCACGAGCAGACGGATGGTCTTCTGCTGGCGCAGGTTCTGGGGCCCGCTGGCCCGGCACAGCTTCTGGAAGATTCTAATTGAGCAGTATGTCACAGAGGTCAGTGGCAGGAGGAAGCCCAGGATTTCAGCCAGGATGACCATCGGGAAGATGCCCTTCTGCCAGACGCCATCACTGAAGCTTTCAAAGCACAGAGCAACGGTCTGGTTCTTTTTGAGGCAGGAACTTGACTTGTGGACCCCAGCAGCCGGAACCGAGCCCACCAGGATAAGCACCCACACCACCAGGCAGAGCAATCGGGCCCACTTGGGACGCCGCAGGTGGCGCCAGCGGAGCGGGTGGACAATGGCGACGTAGCGGTCCAGGTTGATGCACATGAGGAAGAGGCAGCTGCCGTACATGTTGATCTGGAAGAGGGAGCCCGAGACCTGGCAAAGGAAGTTGCCAAAGGGCCAGTTCTGGTTGGAGTAGTAATAGAGGCGCAGTGGCAGTGAGAGCGTGAAGAGCAGATCGCTTACTGCTAGGTTGAACATGTAGATGCTCACCACGGACTTGAGGTGCAGGTAGCGCAGGAAGACCCAGAGGGCCAGAGAATTGAGCATCAAACCTGCCACAAAGATCAGACTGTACCCAACCAGGTGCAGCCGGTGGTTGGAGCTGTAATCTTTGCATTGGTTCAGACTTTCTGAGATGTTGGCAGTTGACATGCCCAGCAGTATCCTGGAGAGGGTCTCAGTGATGTAGCTCAGGCCACTGCACAACAAGGGGCATGGAGGAAGATCATCACCCGCAGGGGAGCAAGGGGCAGGTCATTCCCCTCATACTCTCCTGGGAAGTGTAGGGGTGTGTCTCTCTTTCTCTGCTGATTCCGTCACCAGCTGTTCAGTGGGTCTCCTGGTATCGGTGGTTTGGAGGTCAATCACTGGTTACGTCCCAGCAGTTACAGTGAGGTGGATGCAACGACAGATGTGGAATGACAACACAATTCCTGATCAGAGTGAAAAAAATAAAGAAGGATGAGTCTAGTTTATAGGGTAGTAAAAGCTCCAGGGTCTTGGCTTCTGCCCTTAGTACACACTCAGGCCTTGTCTACACTAGCACTTATGCTGGCAACAATCAGGAGTGTGAAAAAAACACCCCACTGAGCAACATACGTTTTGCCGGCATAAGCACTTGTGCATACAGCACTATGTCGGCGGGAGACGCTCTCCCGCCAACATAACTAATGCCTCTCGTTTAGGTGGTTTTTAGTATCTCTCCCAGCGACATAACGCGGCTACACAAGCGCTTTTACAGCGGCACAGCTGTACCGATACAGCTGTGCTGCTGTAAGTCTTCAGTGTAGACTAGCCCGTACAGAAAGAAAATAGACTGCGAAATATGTATTCCAGAAGATAGAGCAGAGGTGAGAAAGGAGGGTGGAGGAAGCCAGGGAAGGAGCAGAAAGATAACAGAAGGGGACACAGAGAGGGTAACGTCTAAGGTTGGGTGATAAACAATTTCTGACCTGTCCCCCTTATTGAAAACAAGCTTCAGCTTCAGAAAATGATAAAGTGTGTCCAGATGAGAGTGTGTGCTCCTGTTTTAACTTGAGTTAATGAACACAACTGTAATTGCTAATCCAGGTGCTCTATGAACATTTGTTCCAGGACACAAATGTTTGCAGTTTACCCTAGTTTAGGCAAACCCGCAGGGTAAACATCAATGCACATGTCCTTTCCACATGCAGATATGAAGGGATGCAGTAAATTAAGGTTATTTATCAGTGACTATATTTCTTCGAGATGATCCTCTGCATGTATACACTGTTGTGCAAGGGCTTGGGCAGACACACCATCTCATTGAAGCTATCAGGTATGAAAGTAGCCTGCCACTCAGACTAAATGAGGGAATAATTTAATATCACCGGCGTTTAGTGATAGCTAAAACAAAGAAAGCCACTGACCAAGGACTAGACTGCCTGCAAGCCTGTCAGTCCAAGGGTTTCCCAAAGAGCTGATAGAAAGACAGGGGTGGGGAGTTGTTTCGACTGGAGCAGTGTCTGTGTGTGTGAGAGAGAAAAACAAGAGAAGCACACAGGGAAAGCATCAAGAAAGCCTCCGAGACAGTCAGAGAAGTGCTTGTAGCATGCACATGAGAAAAAGCTAAGAGAGAGTTCTTGGGCAGAGCACTGGCTAGAAAAAGGCTTGGAATTATGCCCAAAGAAATGGTCTCCTGCTGTTTGATTCCTCCTGTGGTCAGGGAAACAGGACTTTGTACATTCCTGGAGAATTACCAGGATTTCATAAAAAAGGTACCTAACTCCAATCTTCAGTTTCTTTTCCTAACAGAAACAACCCACGAGATCCTGGATAATGGCTAACAACTCAGGTCAAAACGAGGCAACAACTCAGTGGGACATGTGCAGCAGACCAGTGGAACCTTCTGCAAGCACTGCCCAATGCGGCGCTGTGTGTTCCCCTTTTGAGGTTCCCAACATTCGGGAGATGAGAGTATAAAAGGGATCCCAACATCCCAACATCTCAGATCTTTCCAGCATGATCCTCAGAGCCCAGCAGAGCAAGAGGGCTCTGAGGAAAAGGGGAAGCGGGCAGGTAATGTGAATGTACAAAGGCTCTTCTCAAGAAACTTAATTTATTGGTAAATAACAGAGATTATTTACCTTAGAGTAAGTGGAGTTCTTCAAGATGCTTTGTCTACACAGATCCCACTGAAGGTGTGTGGGCTGCTTGCTCCTGAGCTCAGAATCTTTTGGCCAGCAACATCTGCTGAGTTTGCATATGCGTCCGGTACGCCCTTGTTTTCCCACTCCAGAAGGGATAAAGAGTTCAGCAGCCCCCGTCACCACTCAGTTCCCTCACTACTACAAAACACCCCACTAAAGTACCCCGCATCAGTGGGGAAGGAGGGCAGGTCATGGGATGCGTGTGGACAAGAGCATCCACTTATTGTAAGGTAAATAGTCACTCTCTTCTTCAACCATTTGTCTGCACAGATCTTACTGTAGGCGTGAAGGATCACAAGTCTCAAACACGGATCCCCAGCCAATCCTCAGCCTGCTGCTACCAACTGGCAGCTCCTTGGTACCAGCAGGGAGTGTGTGGGCTGGTGGACCCTAGTTCATCACAGGCACCACCCACAAAGCTCCCAATTGGAGGAGACGTCTGGCCTCTCTGATTGGCTCAGACTCACTCTTTAAGGCAGAAGGAGGCACAGAAAGTTGTCTGAGCAACTATGTGCATTGCTGGCTGGCTGCTACATTGGACCTTGCCTTTCCACCTGATTCCTGAATCCAGCCTTGTTCCTGATTCCTGCCCTTCTGTCCTGTTCCTGGCTCCTGCACTCCTGCCTTGTGCCTGATCCCTGTTTCTTAGACCCACTGCTGTCTACTGACTCCAGCTCTGACCCTTGGCTTGATGCCTGACTCTGGCTCTGGCATTTGGCTTGACTCCCAAATCTGTCTCCATCACTGACCTCCAGTTCCTGGCTTCTGACTCCTGCTCTGAGCAGATGGTACAACCACCATTGCTCTAACCATGAGATCTGATTGCCTATGTCCCAGCCTACAACAGTTTGCTCAGCCCATCAATCCCTCTGAGTGGGGCCCAGACAGGTATGGATCCAGCAGAGCTGCCCCATCCCAAGGAGTGCTGGGACTCCATGAGTAGGTGCTCTGCCTCCAGACAGACAACCAAGCCACGCAGGCCTGGATGGTACAGCTGGTTGCTGAGAATCAAGCACTGCAGGGGCAAGTCCATCAACTCCGTGCAGAGAACTGTGCGCTGCAGCCCCTACTAGCCACATTACCCTTGAGCAGGACCTGTTGTCCCCTTTCCGGAGTGCTTCAGCGGGGATCGTTCCAAATTTCGAGGCTTCATGAACCAGTGCTGCCTATTCTTGCTTTGTCCTCAAATATGCTCGTCCGACCAGGCCAAGGCACGCCACGTAGTCAGCCTGGTGACTGGGGAGGTGTTGGACCGGGGCTCCCCCCATTGGAGGCCAGCAGTCCAGTGCTCTCTAGCTGGGACACATTCCAGCAGGCATTATCAACCAGCTTTGGTGACCCAAACTGTGCCCTCACTGCAGAGCAGAAGCTCTGACAGGGGTCGGGCACAGCCCCCTCCTACACAGCACACGTCCGCCAGCCCACGTCAGACACAGAGTGGAATGAGGCAGCGTAGCGGTTCCAGCTCCAGTGGGGGCCTGCTGCATAAGTTAATTGGCTAGAGCTGAGACTCTGACGGCTCTGGGTGCCCTTGTCAATCTTGTCATCCAGATTGACAGTCGAATGCATGACCAGCAGGAAGAAAGAAGATGGGTGGCATTGGAGCCATGCCCACTGCTTCGGGTCCCACTCCGCAAGTTGAGCTGATGCCAGTCAACCTGGGCTGCCGACTGCTCGCCCCCAAGTAAAGAGAGTGCCAGTGATGTTTTAATTTGTGCATCTACTGCAGTGAATGGATCATGCTACCTCTGATTGCTTCTTGAGGAAACCAAACTGAAGAGACCTAGGAAAATGACACAGCCCAGGCCTGGTAAAGGGTGCTGGCCTGAGCACTTTGACAAAATGTCCCCAAGGCATGTGCCATTGCCCTCTCCAGAATGCATGCAGAATGCCATTGATAAACACTACATTTGCAAGGTGAGCTTGGTGCCCCGGATCGCTCCCTTCCAATCCCTCTGCAGCAGGCCCTCATTAACTTGGATTCAGGGGATGACTTTATCGATCTGGATGCAGCCCAGACCCTATAGATTTCCCTAAGGCCTAAGCCTGTTTCAAACCTAGTTGAGACAATTTTGGGTCCCTCGCCCATCCTCCAGGCTAGTGGCCGCTGAGACTATGGCCCTAGAGGTCACCATGTAAGGGCATCAAGAGATGCCGCGGTGCAGTGCCATTCACTCCCCGCATTTTCCCCTGATCCTGGTATTTCTTGGATGACCCTCCATAACCTTTTCATTCACTAGCATGAACTAAAGGTCAGCGTCTCTTCAGAATACTGCTGGCGGCATTGCTTGACCCCAGGAATTACAGAACGCACAGCAGAGCCCCAATGGTCACAAGCCAGGGTAGTTGGCCTGACAGACTCGGCCGCTGACCCCCAAGCCTCAGCTTCCACCCCAGTACAGTGACTTTGCCACTGTATTAGAAAAAAAACCCCACAGACATCCTACCTATGCATAGGGATTATGAATCACAGGAGTGAAAATTCTGTTCAGTTGCATTTATGCCATGTCTGAATCTGAATTGGCTGCCCTGAACACCTACCTGCAGCAGAACCTGGCCAAGGGCTTTATCCACAAGTCCATCTCACCTGCTGGGGCACCAGTCCTCTTTGTTTAAAAAACAAAAACAAAAACAAAAACAAAAACAAAAAAAAAAGATAGTAGCCTCCAACTTTGTGTGGACTAGCAAGCACTGAATCCAGTCACTGTTAGGAACTGGTACCCCCTGTTTCTAATTTCCAAACTGTTGGACCCCATGGGGGATGCCTGGATATACATAAAATTGGACCTCTGATGGCCACAGAACTTGGGGATGAGTGGAAGATTGCCTTTCAAAAATGTTATGAACATTTTGGATACCTTGTGATGCCTTTTTGTATAACCAATGCCCCTACCACATTTCAACATTTTAATAACAATGTGTTCTGGGATATTCTGGTCCAATAAGTGGTGGTACCTCTGGATAACATACTTATTTTTTCAGACAGCGCTGAGCAACATACTATGCATGTCCGTTCTATCCTTGGAAGGCTATGCCAGTATTGTCTCCATGCTAAGCTGGAGAAATGTGGTTTTGGCCAGGCATCCATACAATTTTTAGGGTTTATCCTATCCCCGAGGGTATCAAGTTGAACTCTTGTAAGGTGAAGGTGGCTCAACTAAGTAGCTCCACAGAACATCTGAGAACAGTGGCGCTTCCTGGGATTTGCTAATTTATCTCAGCGATTTATCCCAATGTTCTCAGAACACATTGCCCCCCCCCCCCCCACTGCCCTCCTCCACAAAAATACCAAATTCCTCTGGTCTCGTGGGGGCCAACAGGCCTTTAAGCAATTGAAACATGGATTTACTTCCACTCCCATGCTGACTCACCCAGATACCACTCAGCCTTTATTGTTGAAGCTGATGCTTCTAATTTGGCAAAAGGAGCAGTTCTTTCCCAGAAACATGGCCCACAGCAACTATTACACCCGTATGCCTTTTACTCAAGAAAACTCACACCCGCAGAATGAAACTATGATATCCTGCATCAAGCATTTCTGGTGACCAAAACTGCCTTGAGGAATGGTGCCATTTATCTGGAAGGGGCCCAGTACCCTGTCCAAGTGTGCACAGCCCGTAAAAATTTAGAATATTTATTAAGACCAAAGCCCTCAACCAGCGGCAACTCTGATAGGCTCTGTTTTTTCCATGTTACAACTTTGTAATCTCCTATCATCGAGGAACCAAAAATAACAAAGCTGACACTTTACCCCAGACGGGAGAACATGATGCTGATGTGATGGGCTCAAACCCCAAAACCTCCAGCATTCTTAAACCTTGTAAATTCCTGGGAGCAGCCCAGTGACAAGGCCTGCTTGCCCTGATACAATCAACCTTAGCTCAAGGGATCCCTTCTTACGAGCAGGAAGCCATAAACAAGGAACCCAATGACATTCAAAATAGGATAAACTATATGAATATAGCACATATAGAATGTTCCACTCAACTTGGCACTGGTGAGACCCCAGCTGGAATACTGTGTCCTATTCTGAGCACCACAATTTAGGAAAGATGTGGAGAAATTGGGAAGAGTCCAGAAAAGAGCAGCAAAAATGATAAAAGGTTTAGAAAACCTGATCTACGAGGAAAGGTTAAAAAAACTGGGCATGGTTAGTCTTGAGAAAAGAAGACTGAGGGGGGACCTGATAACAGTCTTCGAATATGTTAAGGGCTGTTATAAAGAGGACAGTGATCAGTTGTTCTCCATGTCCACTGAAGGTAGGACAAGAAGTCATGGGCTTAATCTGAAGCAAGAGAGAGTTAGGTTAGATATTAGGAAAAGCTTCTCTAGCTATACGGGTAGTTAAGCTCTGGAATAGACTTACAACGAAGTTCATGGAGTCCCCATCATTGGAAGCTTTTAAAAACAAGTTGGAAAAACACTTGTCAGGGATGGTGTAGATTTACTTGGTCCTGCCAATATGCAGGGGGCCGGACTGGATGACTTCTTGAGGTTCCTTTAAATCCTGTATTTCTATGATATATGTTACTCCTGGACCTCCAAGAATTACAGTCCTGCAAGTAAGCCACGACTCAGCCCTGGCAGGACATTTGTGCAGATTCAGGAACCAGTGCCTAGTTTCCCATATCTTTTGGTGGCCTCTTATGCAAGCCACAGGGCAGGCCTATGTTGCCTCTTGTAAATTGTATGACTGCTCCAAGGCATCACATGACAAACTCCTCAGCCTCCTGCAACCTCTCAAGACTTCATCTAACCCCTGGGCAGTCATTGCCCTAGATTTCATAGTAGAGTTACCCAAGACCAACAGGTTCATGACCATCCTGACTGTGGTGGACCACTGTGATAGCACACTTCATCTGCTGCACTGGCCTGCCCTCCTCCCAGGAAACCACCCAGCTGTGGATGGATCAAGTTGTCTGCCACCATGACCTCCCAGAGCGCATCATCTCTGATCATGCAAGAAGCAGGAGATAAATTGTGCGCTATGAAGTCCTTCGGTTGTTGGGCATTCACGCCTTTCTCTCCACTGCTTATCATCCCCAGTCAAAGAGCCAGGCAGAAAGAACAAGCCAAATTTTGGAACAGTACCTACAGTGCTATATAAACTGCAACCAGAATGACTGGTGCTCACTATTATCCCACGTGGACTTTGCATGCTATAACATTGAAGACATGTCTACAAGACAAAGCCCCTTTTTACAAACTATGGGTTCCACACTAGATTTTATCCAGAATCCCCAACAATCTCCCCCAACCCAGCAGCCTTTGATTGGGTATAATAGATCCATTGGACTCAAGATAATCTGAAAACCCACCTAGAGGAGGCCAGAAGAATCTACAAGCAATATGTGGACAGTCAATGACAAGAACGGCTCACTTTTCCATAGGTCAGATGACTTGGCTTTCAGCCAAACATCTGCATGCAGACAGGCCATCTTGTAAACCGGATTACCAGTTCCTGGCTCCCTGCTGACTTTGCTGCCAAAGCAATCCAGTTACCTTTGAACTTGTGCCCTGATCCCTTCAAATCCACCCAGTGTTTCTTACATCACTTCTGAAACCCCATGCACAGGACATGTTTTCTCATCACTCCCACCTCCCTGTCAATACATGTTCAAGGCCATGATGGATACGTCATCCATGACATCCTTGATGCGAGAATGAAATGGAGTAAACTCTGGTATTTGATTAATTGGGAGGGTTACAGCCCTGACAAATGCTTCTGGTAACACACAGAAAATGTCCATGACCTGATCTAGTAAAGACCTTCCACAAGAACCATCCCACAAAACCCAGCCCACTGACGACTGGAGGGTTCCCTAAAGGGGGAGTGTTGTGAGGGATCACGAGTCTCAAACTCAGGCCTGTGGGCCCCCGGTAGTCCTCAGACTGCAGCTACCACTTGGCAACACACTGGTACAAGTAGGGAGTGTGCGATGGTGGACCCTAGCTCACCAAAAGCACCATCCATGAAGCTCCCAATTGGAAAAGATGTGTGGCCTCTCTGAGTGGCTCAGATTTACCATTTAAGACAGAAGAAGGCAGGGAAAGTTATTTGAGCAATTAGGTGTATCCTTGGCTGGATGCTACATCAGACCCTGCCTTCCCTCCTGATTCTTGCCTTCCCATCCTGTTCCTGATTCCTGCACTCCTGCCTTGTCCCAGATCCCTGCTTCTACGCCCCACCCCTGGCTACTAGCTCTGGCTCCAACCCTTAATAACTTAATTTAGCTTAATAACAGATAGTTCCATGATCCTAGTAATCTCTGGCACCATAGGGGATCAGTACTGGCCTTGGAAGAGCATACATACACCCTTCTGATTCACCCACACCAATCACTGCAGAATGGTATCCTCTCAAAGCACTGACCAACCAACCAACCGTGCTTAGTCTGGGAAAGGAAATAGCGCTTACAGAAGAGTTATCTGTCTCCAGACACATTGTATGTGCCTACTGAGACACTCATGTCCACCAACACACAGTGCCAGAAGCAAAACAACGTACTTTCATCTTAGAGGAAGGAACACAAAAAGAAAGAAGCAAAGAACAATCTCCTGGAGAAAACGCAGCGTGAGTTTCTCCTCTGCTCAAGGTGCAGCAATCCCTGGTCTGACACTCAATTACAGTGAGGTTTTTTTATACCCCTCTGGCCCTGAGCATGTCTCTTGTGCAGTGAGCTGCAGATGTGGTTTCTCACGAATTCCAAAGGCTGATCTAATATTTCCAACTCCAGGAGTTAAAAAACCATAAATGAGTCTCCAAACAATCATGAGATTGAATTAAAAATAATGATGTATTTTAAAATAAATAAATTGTGGATGCTTTTTAGAGTCATAGAGTTTAAGGCCAGAATGGATCACCGGATCGTCTTGCCTGATCCCATGTATGGCACAGGCCACCTGGTTTCTGAGTCTTTAAGTCACATTTTCCAGCCTTTCTTTGTAACCATGAAGACTAGAAACTTATGTATAGATATAATTTTGTAAATGAAAGCTGGGTTTCTGTGATCTGATCTCTGATCAAAGAGCTGGGGCTTTAAGAAAAACACTAAATACCACAATGTATGTAATAAAATTCGGAGATTCGGTACACTGCCAACCCTGGGCAGCTGAAGGGGGAATGTGAATCAGTCTCTGTCTACAGGAAACTTGGAGATGAACGTTCAGCCGTGGCAACCCATTTCAGTCAACTACACTATCAATATGTTTTGCAACTCAGAAGCCTAAATATCTGTATTTGACATGAAAGCTGCGATTCCCATCTTCATTTCTAGCTCCCTAAATCACCAGGGCAAAGAACACAGTATTTATACGCAGCAAAGGGCATGCTCAGAGGGTTGCTTGTGTCTGGTGCCGCAAAAACCCCACCCATCCCCCAGCCGCTTCCTGTCTCCTTACCTTTCTCCTAGAAGAGCTGGAAGTTGGTGAATGCCCTTGTCCTGATGACCTCAGCCACGGTGGGGATTTCACCGGAGCAATCAAAACTGAAAGCAGAGCAGAAACAAACGGGCTATAGAGAGGCAGACTGGGAACTGGCCCCTGCACTTCCCTGTCCATAAAAACATAGGACTGGAAGGGACCGGCTGGGTCACTGAGACCAGTCCTCTGCTGTCACAGGCAAATCCGTCATATCCCATTCCTACATTGATCAATATCCATCTTAAAACCAGGCAGGTTTCTTTCCCCCATTCCTCCTATTGGGGGGGCTGTGCCAGAACCTCACACCTCTGATGGTTAGAAATCGTCTTCTGATGTCCAGCCTGAATGAATTCATGGCCAGTTTATATCCACTTGCTTTTGTGCCAGCATTATCTATTTAGCTTAAATAGCACTTCGCCCTCCCTTTGCACTCCTGACATGTATTTATAGAGAGAAGTCCTAGCTCCTCTCGCCTGACACAATGAAGGCTGAAACAAGCCAAGCTCTTCCAGTTTCCTCCCATAAGATTAGGCGCTTCATTTCCCTGATCATCCTGGAAGCTCTTTGCTGCATCTGTCCCAGAGTGAATTAGTCTTTCTTGAACCCCAGTGACCAGATCGGAACCCAGTATTCCACCCAAGTCACTTCTTCCCCCTAATTCTCTGCCGGTGGCTGCTTTACGCTCTTTCTTTCTTGCTGTTTTTCTCACTTGCTCTTTCATCTCCCCTTCTCATTCTATCTTCTTCCTTCTGGGTTGGCCATGGCAAATGGACTTTGCTGTCGGAGGGTGATAAGCCAAGTCACGCTTCTATGAAAGCAAAAGTAAAAGCAAAAGCGGTTGTGAAAGATAAGTAACTCCCTCAGTTGTGTTGCCAGCTGCTGATTTCTTGAAACTTGGGGACTCTTAAAATATAGGGGAAGTGGATAAGGACACTTTCACTCACCCACCCCCAAGTTACTCATGATCAAATTCACCCGTCCAAAACAATTCACCTGTTCCCAGCTGTGGTAGATGAGTGACAAATGGGGAGGAAGTGAGATGGAGAAGAAATAAACCATTAGCTAGCAACTGCTGCCCAAGGACCCAGCGACTCCTATCAGTGTGCTGGGCTTCCAGTAATTATGGCAAAGAATGAAACCCCTGGAGAGCAAAGCCATCTGCTTATCCCTGGAATGGACCTGCTCCAGAGGGAGAGATGCAGACAGTGTGAGGATCGGGGCTGAGGAGGAGGAAGAGAACAGCTGGCATCTGTCCCAGCGACCCCACAGCCTGGGTCTCTTTGTCACTCACTGCACACCAAACTGGCGCTAGGTCGAATCAGTTACAGGGTGCGAGATCTGCGCAAGGCTTGCAAGGTGGAAATTCAGGATAAGCAGGACGCCTGAGGACAGGGGATGCAAAGGAAAGTAGGAGAGGTTCTGCCTCTTTCCATAGCATCTGGCACATCTCCAGTACCTTTTAGCACTGTGGTCTCCTCATTTCCTGCATTATCTGTGCCCTTCACTTTGGTGAGGCTGTTGGGATCAGGGCGACACTCCCCTCTGCTGCTATGGTCTCTCCCCAGCTACTCTGTCACCAGTGAGATCATCCCCTCCTGGGGCTGTAAAGCCATTCCCAGCCCCTGCGTTTGCTCCTGCAGGCTCATCACTGTCTGGACTCTTTCTCTGCTGTTCTTGCCCAGCTCCTTTGCCTGTTCCTCCTTGTGTTTGTCTTTCTCACTCTGTACGTCCCTTGTTCAGCTGTCACTGCCTCCTGATTCAGTGGGTGCCGCTCTCAGGCATATGTCTCTGCTGCTCGTAAATCCTGAGAGCATACAATGGCAGCCCAGCCACTGATCTCATCCGGCTTCATTTTAGTGCCTGCCTTTTTCTGAGCCAAACCCCTTTCCCTGCTTCCTTGTTGCTGGGATCTTTGTTCTTTCGACTTTTAGTGTCTTTTGCATGACCATTGAGAATCCAGCCCCACTAAAGGCTTGCAGAGAGAGAGACTGGGAAGGAGTCTGCACTTCCCCCATTACAGGCAGCAAGCGCCTTTAACCCCTCTGTGGGAACAAACACCTCCCCCCCCCACACACACACACATTTGCCCCATCTGAGCACAGCTGCTCTGACCCCACCATGTGTATTCCAGGTAGGGGGATCTCTGGGGGGACCGAATTCTGGCCCATAGTTCTCTGCTGTCCTGTGGTGCCCCTGTTAGAAAGTTTGACCCACCTCGCGGATTTTCTGACACTTCAGTCCATGAGCTGCCGTTGTCATGCTGTCCCAGGCAGGGTCAAGAAGCACCGAGCTATGCCTCGGAGCTGTATGATGGACCCCCAGCTCAGCAGGGAAAGCAGCGTAACCACTTGCATTTCCTCACCTCCCCACCCAGTCTGAGTTGGCAGCAGGTAAGACCAGCTTACTGGGGGTGTGGCGAAGGTTACACCCTGGAACTGCAGCTCCCAACCTGTCTTTGGCCTGGGAGTTCAGTCTCCAAAAAAAGCGAGAGAAAGCCAAGACTGGGAGGAGGGAAGAGGAGATGGAGAGAGAGACAGAGAGATGCAGACATGAGAATTGGGGGCAGGGGCAGGGGTTGAAAGAAGGACCCATAGGACAGGGTGCTATACAGCCCTGCCTGTGTGGAGGGCAATTTCAGTATCGCTCCTATGTGTGTGACCTGAGATAAACACAAAGCAGCAGCATTTCATCTTATATGTGCTTCAAACCCCACCAGAGCCAGAACCAGAGGTGGTGCAAGTTGTAACTAACTACATGAGGAGTTAAACCTTCTTGATCCCACATGGGGGGTGGGAGTTTCCCAGTCCTGTTTAGGGGAAATCTGTCTCTCAGGTTGTTCCTCCTCCCAGCACACAGGGGTTAAATTTGCCTCATTTCTAGGAGGTTCCATGGTGCATTTTTTTTTGGGGGGGGGGGGCATATTTACCAACCTAGACTGTGTCAGTTTGCACAAATAGGCCCCCTGCCCCATTTCCAAGGCTGTCTCTTCACCTCAGTCTGGCAGTAGGGGTATGGGGGGGAGAGAGCTGCCAGGGAAAGAGTTAAGAGAACCAGAAAGCAGCAGCCTGTGTTTGCCGTAGCCATGAGGGTTGCAGGACAGAAAAGAGGAATCTCCAGCGCGGAGGAGTCAGACAAGAGAAAGTCCCCAAGAAAGGCAGTCGGGAGGTGAAGGAGGCCCAGACCAGCACCAGCTCTCCTTGTGCGCCGCTCTTGGGACTCAGCACTGGGCTTCTCCTGGGGTCCCCAAAGAAGAAAGATGCTGGGGAAATGAATCCCCACCTGACAGCAGATTGGAGCCACTGGGACTTTACTGCGTAGAGGAACCTACTCGTTACGAATCGGGTCTCACTCTGCTCCCTTGCTGGCTTGTGGGGAGTGTGATCTGCAGGAGCGGGAGGGAGTATAAAGCCTTCACCCCAGGAGTGGACTTAAAGAATCTGCACGTGGCATTGTGGGGACGGGCTGTTTGCTGTTCACGCTGAGCTCTGCCATGTGAACCCCCTTTGTGGGACTGCCGCCGTGGAGCCCCTGTCCCATGTTCATGACCCTCCAGTGATGCCTCATAATCCCGAGAGGCGAGCGGCACCGTGGATGCCCCGGCAGTGCTAACCTGGGAGATTTCTTCGCCCCCCAGGGGTCGCGTGCTGACAGGCACCGGACCCAGAGACAGCTCATGGTGGTTGTGGAGGGTGGGGGTACTTGTTCTCCACAGTGCTGGATTGGGACTGCCCTGGGAGTGACTCTCTGGCGCCAGGCGCTGGGGAGGTGGGAAAGGCATTTCTACAGCTCAGGCAGAGGGACTGTGGCTCCGGCGAGAAGATGGAGCTTGTCCAGCTGTACGCTGTGCTGCTTTCAGTGCGGCACGTCCTTGCCGTGACCTGGCTGTAAGTATCGGGCGCTCGGGAGCTTTCCTGACCGAAAGGTCTCCTAGAGAAGGTGAGGGACCCTAAGTTCCGAGAAAGAGCCTATCGGCAGATCTCACAGGGAAGGGGAGGTCTGGGAGACGTCAGATCTCTGGGAGACGTAACCCCAGAGAAAGATGGGGGGATCCCCAGGGAGTGGGTGGAAGTCTGGTCACACAGAGCAAGGGCGTGCGAGAACAGCCCTATGGTTTATCCTGTGAGTGAGGCTATGAAGGGGGGGGTCTCCTTTTGGGCTGTTAGCCCCTGTCCATAGCCCGTCTCCGACTCTGACTAGCCATCGGCGGCTCCCTCCCTCTGTCCCTCTCCGCAGGTACCTGGGAAAGCAGCCCTCCCTGCGCGGGGCGCTGCGCGATCCCAGTGCCTGCGAGGGCTTGGTGGGGCTGGCGGAGGAGCAGGTGCGGCTCTGCCAGCGGCAAGCAGAGGCCATGGACTCAGTGACGCGCGGCGCAGAGCTGGCCCTGGAGGAGTGTCAGCACCAGTTTCACAACCGCCGCTGGAACTGCTCCACTCTGCAGGGGCTACAGGTCTTTGGCAAGGTGGCCATGCAAGGTCAGAGGTCAAGAGTCAAGCCGATGTGGGCCGGGCCTATGGCCCGTTTGCCATCAGCGCCCAACGTTTTGTCTCACGTCCACATGTAACACCAAACCCCACCCTCATGCTCACACTAAGCCTAACGTCCCCTTAGCCTCAAACCCAACCCGAACCCGAACCTCAGCACACTCAGCCGAATTCGAATAGGAAGTAGAACCCCCAACTACGCAAGACATGCCATAACAAACATTAATATGCCGGCTAAACCGCTCCCTAAGTCCACCCTGACCCTACCGGTCAATCAGACCCTGATCCTACTGCTCACTAGACTATTCATCCTAATGGCCACGCAGCCCATTAACCCTAACGCTCCCCAACGTGTGTGTGTGTGTGTGTGTGTGTGTGTGTGTATTCAGCTCAACTGAAAGCTTTATTGACTTTGTATTGATATTGGTGAATTGTTTCCGTTAAAAGGAAAAGAAAATGTTTCCAATTTGGGGGGCTAGCTTTACTAGGGGATTGAGGCACCATTCACAAAACAGGAGGAGTTGGTGATGCCCCCCACTATAAACCCTTCGCCCACCGGCTAGAGTATTCAGCGGGGATGTGGGAGACAGGTTCAAAACTCTGCTGGGGAGCAGGGACTTGACCCCAGCTGTCCTTCTCCCCCAAGGGGCTCCTGATTGCTGGGGCATTCCAATGTGGGGCTCTCTCAGTCTTTCCCCTTGAAGGTGTCCACTCCATATAGATACATTGCAAATAAATCATTCATAAGCACAGGGCCTGGACGCCAGGTGTCCTCCCTCTAGGTGAGGGCTCTAACCACTGGGCTCTCGAGTCGCTCTCACTGACTCTCACGCTGGCCCAGTGCCTAGTCAAGTATTTTATCCGAAGAGGAACAGTTTTAGTAGGAGAGCTCAGGACAGCCCCCACCCCGCCCCAGAACAGCCTGGCAGCCTTCCCTTTGCCCCCCCCACAGGTAAGTTCCCAGCTGCTGAGCTAAAGGTGATGGGGGGGGGCACCTGCTCCTCCTTCTGTTTTGTGAACTTAGCCCCTCGTTTCCTTTGCTTTCTCAAAATAATTTAAAATGTCCCAAAATGAACCAAACCGTTTTGTTGGACTCAAAATGATTTTTTCCTGACTAATTTGATTCATCACAAGTTCCCAAAAAGGTCACTTTCCATTTGACCCAGACCAATCGCTATAGAGATATATTTATTTATTGTGCAGAACTGCGAGCCCAAACAAAAAGATGAGTTGTTATTTGCCCTGCCTTCGTCGGGAGACATGAGGGCTCCAGGCCCGTCACTTGGAGGGACGACTCCCCCGCCCCCCTGGGCTGCAGGATGGTTCCTGTCCTCAGCCTCACGGGTTCTCCCACTTCTGCCTCCCAAAACATTCCCTCTGAGACTTGCATCTCCTTCCCTCCCTGTCGGGGACATGAGACCTCTGGAACAGAGGGGCCCAGCGCTGAGTGCATGCCATGTGGGGTCTCCCTAGTGCCTTACGGAGACGGGGCATCTGCCCCACACTGGCACTGAAGGGGTTAAAAGCAGCCCTAGGGAGGCGAGTGGTAACCAGCAGGAGGCGCCAGTCTGGGGGTGAGTGGTGCGACCCCCTCACACCTGCCAAGGGCTATCTTCTCCCTGCTGTGGGATCCAAGACCTCTGAGTATGTAGCAAAACTCCCTTTAATGGTTCCTTTCCGTGAGCGCTGACACATCATCACACAGCCCCGGTGTCTAACGCAGCTGAAACTGCAACGCTTCCTCTCTCTGCAAAGGGAGGGAGGAGAAATCCGTTAGCCACATCGTTCAGGAATCATTCTGCTCTCCCTTCCGCAGGCACGCGAGAATCCGCTTTCATTCATGCCATCGCCTCCGCGGGCGTTGCGTTCGCTGTGACCCGGGCCTGCAGCCGCGGGGAGCTGGCGAAGTGTGGATGTGATCGCAAGATCCGTGGAGTCAGCCCGGAAGGTAACCGAAGGTGGTCGTTGCTGGAGGGAGAAGCCGCCCCCGTTGGCCTGGGGAGGATTGGAACGATGGACAGGAGCAGACGCTGTGTACCCTTGAGTTGGGGACAGTGAAGAGGAGAGAGGAGAACTAAATTGGGGGGGGAGGAGGGAGTCCTGCCCCTGCATTTCCCTGGGATGAGACCAGTGTAGGGGGAGATGGGCAGTGATCTTCTTTGCCCCGCTTGGGAAGCGTGACAGCCTTCTCCTCTGCAGGGGCCCCCACATCTGGAGCAGCCTCTTTGCCTCACGGACTCTCTCCCCCGCAGGCTTCCAGTGGTCAGGCTGCTCGGACAACCTGTCCTACGGCATTGCCTTTTCTCAGGCCTTCGTGGATAACCCCGAGCGGAGCCGGGGCGTCTCCTCCAGCCGAGCGCTCATGAACCTGCACAACAACGAGGCTGGTAGGAAGGTAAGGGCGGCACCGCGTGCGGGGGAACTCGCCCAGATGTCCGGGCCCCTCAGGGGATGGCAGAGCCTGTCCCAGATGAGTGGCGTCCACAAAGTGTTTACCTCTGAGGAGATCCCTTCCCCTCCGACTGGATGTAATTCCCTATGCCTTTCCCTCAGAGTCTGTGAGCACTCTGCCTCCGCGCAGAGCCCCTTCCTCATGCCAGGGATTGGACCCCAGTTCCTCCACTTGCCTCAGAGCAGCTTTCTTCCCCTCCTGCAGTCTCCAAGTGGATCCCCTTCCTCTGCCTCTTTCTGAAAGTGGATCCCTTTCCCTCCCTCTGCTTTCAGGCGATTCCCTCTCTCTCCATCTCTCTCTGAATGAATGAATCGCTTTTCCCTAGCCCCTGCCTCCAGAGCAGGTCCCTTACCCTCCTCTGATCCTCACAGGGGATCTTCTTCCTTTCCTTGGGGGCAGAGCAGATCCCTTCTGCTACTCGCTCAGAGTCGATCCCTTGCGTACGTTGAGCAGGCCTGCTCATATCCCTCTGCAAAAAGATCTCTGCTGTTCTGGGCAGGTCCCTTCCCCTCATAATGGATCCCTTCAGCCAGCGAGTGGATCAGTTACTTGTATTTCATATTCCTGTGAGCAGGTCCCTTTTGCCTCCATTTATTCTCTGCTCCCCTTCACACACACCTTAGAGAGATCCCTTTTCCCTCTCTCTCCCCATATGCATCATCCCTTGGGCGCTAGGAGAAGCTCCACCGTTGACTCAGGGCTGCTTCTCACCCTCAGGTGAGGGGTGGTGGGCTAGGGGGCTGCATGAGGTCTTCCACCTCCTGCCGACAGATGCTTTCTGCTTGCCAGGCCATCCTGTCCCACATGAAGGTGGAGTGCAAGTGTCACGGAGTGTCCGGGTCCTGTGAGGTCCGCACCTGCTGGAAGGTTATGCCCCCCTTCCGCACGGTGGGCAATGTCCTGAAAGAGAAATTTGAGGGGGCCACAGAGGTGCACCCCAAGAGGGTTGGTTCCCGCAAACTCCTGGTGCCCAAGAGCTCCCGCTTCAAACCCTACACAGTTCATGACCTGATCTACTTGGTGGCCAGCCCAGACTTCTGTGACCGTGACCCCCGCCGGGGGGTCTTTGGCACTTCCGGACGCCAGTGCAACCGGACGTCCCACGCCATGGATGGCTGTGAGCTGCTGTGCTGCGGGCGAGGTTTCCGCACCACCCAGGCCGAGGTGGTGGAGAGATGCAGCTGCAAGTTTCGCTGGTGCTGCTCAGTCAAGTGCAAGCAGTGCTGGCACCTTGTGGAAGTACACACCTGCCGGTGAGGGGGAGCTGAGCCGGGGGAGGGAGCAAGTAGTAGGCGAGTGTGCCGGGGAACCGAGAAGGGCTGAGAGCTCCAGAGAGGAGTATACAAAGTGGGGGGGAGGGAAGGGAAGGGAAGGGACACCCTTTACTACCCTGATAGAGAGGGAGCTGAACGCTCCAGAGGGGACATCTCTGGGGGAGAGGCACAGGGGTGGCTCCCCTGTTCGGGAGGGGTTGGGCTGGGGTTGCAGTGGGCGGTGAGTCAAGGGATTGGGTTTTACTCACGTGTGATCGCATTCTCTGTATTTTTTTCTGTTTTGGACATGGGGTTGAACACAATCAAATAAACCCTTCAAAATATTAGGAATACAATTATTGTATTAGCAAGAGGGTGTGTGTGTGTGTGTGTGTGTGTGTGTGTGTGTGTGTGTGTGTGTGAGAGAGAGAGAGAGAGAGAGAGAGAGAGAGAGAGAGAGAGAGAGAGACAGACCCTGGGGGCGGCACCCAAAGGCCGTTCCGCTGGGCACTTCCTGGCACGGGGTGGGGCAGGCTGCACCCAGAGTCCATTCCAGGCGCAGGACGGCCGGGCCCGTTGTGCTCAGGTACATGGGGGGCACTAGCAAATGTGCGAAGGGAACTCGTGAGAGTGCAAGAGGCACTAGGCTGACTAAGTTCGGGTGGAGGAAGGGGCACCAGTGGGAGGACCCACGTGATGTAGGAAGGAACAGCAGCTACAAGAACAGAGTAAGTGAAGCGTGTGGGCGGAACAGGCTCTTTATAAAACAAAACTTCAGATAAAGAAAACCACCCACTGGCGATGCCCATGAGCACCGAGGCCTGAGAATAAAAGACATCACGAGTTCTGGGCAAGGGCCACTTGGCAGGAACCTGGAAACGGGCAGAGGCTCCAAGTGCCTCTCCTGTGACTGGAGTCTCTTTTCCCAGCTGCTAACCCTTGAAGGCACCCGGGGGGACACACATGCAACTATGCAGTGCCTGGGTTGATGTCACGTGAAACTCCAAGGTCAGGGGTTCCCCAGCCAATTCCGGGGTGCGGTCATTCACACTGCCGTGTGTGTGGGGCAGAGAGGAGGCTGTGGCACTTGGATGAAAGCAGGGGAGGGCACCAGACGTTAGCCCTGGGGACAGAGAGACAGAGGTGGGGAAAAGTCGCCTCAGGTCCTATCAAGGTTCTCCTAATCTCTCTGCCTCCACAGGGTCCGTTCAGTGCCCTGTCCCCCCTTTTGCCTGCCTCCCGGGGGGGGTCTCCCTCTGTCCGCTCTCCTCCAATCATCCCTCAGTGACGCTGAAGAATTTCTGGCTCCAGAGCAGCACCTCCTCCTCGCCTTTCTCTTCACTCAGCACCTGGTACGTCTCGTTTCTGCGGCAACCATGACGAAGCACCTGAGCAGATAGATAAAGAGAGAACCTTATCCCCAGAGACTGCTGCAGACTCCCCTCTCCCCCCCACCCTGGAGTCAAGGGACCCAAACACCAGCCAAGGAGGGTCTTGGGAGGGAAAGGAGTTGTCTCCTGGTAACATGATCCCTGGCAGTGTGAACGCCTGTCCCAGGAGGCCCGGAAAGTGAGGGTCCTGCGCCTGGGTCGCTGCAGGGGCGAGGGTAGAGACCCTGGATGGGGAGCAGCAGTCAACAGTGGTAGAGGGGAGATCCCTGACGGAAAAACGACCAGAGAGAGGAGCAGAGCATGGGCTGAACTGGGCTGGGCTGCATGAGGTGGGTGACCTAGGATTTTTATTTATTTAGTTTGCTTCCATTTTGTTCTCCGCAATTTCAGATGTCATTAAACATAAAACTGGGTGAAGGTTAAGGGCCTGTGATACGCAGGTCAGATTAGATGAGCTAACGGTCCCTTCTGGACTTAAACTCTACGAATCTATGACATACGTTTCTAGCCCTTACGGTGGTGAAGAAAACCTTCAAAATCTGAACTGGTGACATCTGCCTGAGTCTGCAGACAGCTTGAAATAAGGCGTTTGTTGCCGTAGGCCCTAACTCACATTCCAGTTACGCTGATTTCAGACGTCAGCGCTGTTATCTGAGAGACAAGGTGGGCGAGGTCATATTTGTTACCTTGTCTCTCTAGTATCCTGGGACCAACATGCCTAGCTGTGAAACACATCACAAAAGCTGTGAATAAGAAGCGCTGGGTCAATTTATGGAAATTCGCAAGATCTGCTGTGAGTGACCTTTCAGTTTGTGCCCCCTAGTGCCTGCTGCCAGGAGGATACACCACTTTTCTGCCCCCCAGTCTGTGAAGCAAAAGGTCTTAGAGAAGGAATGAAGCCTGGGGGGTCTGCTCTGCTCTGCTCTGCTCTGGTGGGGAGGATGGGATCAGATGGATTCTTCCTTGGCGTTAGTCATGGTTGTTCCTTCCTCTGTTGCAGCCTCCCCGGAGGCATCATTGCATCTGTTGCACTCAGGTGTTTCTTCACCATCATAAAGACGAGAAAATCTTTTTGATGGAAGTTTACATTCTAAGTGTATCGCAGGAGGCCGGGCTCCAAGGCACACGGTATGTGCCTGACTCTAGGTGTAACCAAATCCCCCTGGAAAGGAGTCAAGCCTGAGGAGCCCAGCAGAGGATATCTGGTCACGTTTAGAACATCTGCATAGTCTACTGCACCTGGCATCTCCTTCTGGAAACCCAAGTAGGCAGAGCTTGATTTTTGAGTGGTGCTTAGGAGAGTACCACAATCAAGCCATGCAGGAGGGAAAAGGACTGGGGCAGGGAAAGGTCAAGACAGAGCCAAGGGAGGAGGACACTGGCGTGGGTAAGCAAGTGAAGTGGGGAGAGCTGAGACTCTGCACAGTGAAGGGTCAGTGTGAAGCTAGGTAGACCCCCGGTGAGAGGGGCTGGTCCTCACCTTCTGGCTGCTGAGGCTGCGCTGTAGGCACTGGTGACTCTTGAATGCACAGTAATTGGGGTGCTGAACTCGGTCTGAGTCACAGATCTGGGGCAAGAGGAGTGACACGTCAGAGAGGAGATGCAGGCCAGGAGGAGGGAGGATGAAGGCACAGCGGGGGCTCAGCACTTACCTTGCTCGGGAAGTCCCCTCCTTGGAAGAAAGCATATTCCACTTGCAGCCAGAGCGTCACCCGGGGATCGTCACAGCCATGCGTGGCCAGGCGGCCACACCAATAATCTGCACGCAGCCCTCCGTACACCTCCATCCCATAATACCCCATTGCCTCCAGGGAACCGACCTGGAAACGGAGGGGAGGGTTAGAGACAGGCTGAGCCTTCCCCACCGCGATGCCCTCGATGGAGCTGGGTCTGTACCTTATTGCCCACGGCCTGATACTGGGCCGAGATCTCAGGGTTGAGGTAGGCAGTGAATGTGCCGGCATGGCAGCGAACGCGTCTCAGGTCTGATAGCCCTTGGCACTGCTCCCTCTTCAGTGAGCAGAAGGCACAGTCCGGGCACAGATCCATGTGGCGCCTCCCAAGACTATCACACACCTGGAGAGGAAGACAACGGTGAGGAGAAGGGCTTGTGGTGGACTCAGTGGGGCCGGGGGAGATCCAGAGCTGGACTCGAGGGCCGTCCATGCTCTTGGACCAGACTGTGTGTGTAGATCCCATCTAATTTATAATCTAGCCACTCCAGCCCCAGCCTCTTCCAACAGAAGGGACTGTAGAAAGCACGGGCCATGGGGGGAGTTCTCAGATGCTCCTGTTCCAGATGCTACTGTCAGGAAGAACGGATCAGAGGGGCTGGGGCGTGCTGACACAGAGGCTAGATAGTGATCCTTACCGAATCCCCAAAGCCAAGAGTTCTTCCCTCCATTCGCTTCCAAGCCTGAGTAACGGCGGACGATAGGCAGATGCCCTCCAGCATTGCATAGCAGAGAATCACCAGAGCCTCATCCTTCTCCAGAGCTAAGAGGCTAATGCAGAGAACGGAACAGAGAAAGGAACAGCAAGTCACTTTTCTGGGAGCTGTAGTTTCCTGCTGGTTCCTTCCGGATGAGCAGAGAGTGCTGCACTGCCTCATAGTCCAGAGATTGTCCACAAGTTTCAGAGCAAGAAATCGTTTCTTCAACCACATTGCATCTGTGTGTTCGTGTGAGTGGCAGGCAAGTGTGCAGTGTCTCTATGTGCATGTGTAATATGTATGAAGGGGGTGTGTTCAGTCTATATTTATCAATGTGTGAAGGGGAATTTGTAGAAGGAATAGTATTACTGAGAGTTATCAGGTAGCACTACTCCAGTTGTTCTTTCTAGTTTTGTTTATTTGAGGGTACAGGGATTAGATCTTGGAGAAATGCTTATTGTCAGCTGTGGTGCAACTGCATTTAAAGCCTGAGTATATCACTTGAGAAGTGTTTTCTCCCTGCCTGAATCAATAGATAGTAAATAGAACAGGAGGGAAATTGATAGCAATGACTATAAATAAGCAGTTATGAAATAAAATAGGAATTAATAAGGGAAGCTAAACACACCAGTGAAATATCTATGGCCAGGAGGAATAAAGAAAATAAGGAACATATATCAGCACGGATCCTAGTTTTCCATGATCAAAACCCCAAAATTCTCTGATAAAAAGCCATAAAACTCCGTGTTTTTCCGTGATTAAAATGAAATGCTGAACTTTAGGACAGTAGAACCCCGTTTATCCGATCTAGTTTTGTGCCAGGGACAGATCAGAAAATCCAGAATTCGGATAATCCAGAGAAAATGTCAGTCCCGTGTGGTGGGGGTTGGGCTGTCCGCTCCAGGCACAGGGATCTACTCTTGGTTCAATGCTTTTCAATATCGTCAGCAAACATTAAATCATTGCTTGTAAAGGTTGCAGATGACACAAAAATTAGTGAAGTACGAAATGAATCGTTTGTTCAGCGTGATCTGGATTGTATGGCAAATGGAACTCATTTGAACAACATGCATGTTACTACAGCTAAATGCGAGGTCATGACATCTATGAACCAAGATTGGGAGCCGAACTTCGGAAAGCAGTGACTTAGGAAAGGATTTAGGGGTCAAGGTGGATAACCACATGCACGTAAGCTCGCACTGCGATGTGGTGGCTAAGAGTGCGAATGTGGCCCTGGTATGAATAGGAGAATGTCACGTAGAAGTAGGAAGGTGTTAGTTAATACCACTGTACATGGTAATAAGAAGAACATGACTGGAATACGGTGTCCAGTTCTGGTGTCCACACTTTGAAAAGGAGCCACCAGAGTGATTGCTCAGTGAGAGACTGAAGACACTCAATCAGTTTAGTTCACCATAGAGCAGGTTCAGAGGTGACTTGATCATAGTCCGTACGTATCTACGGGGGAGAAGATTTCTGCTAGCAGACAAAGACATAGCGAGATCTAATGGCTGGAAGTTGACACGAGACAAATTCGGAGAAGAAATGAGGCACAGATTTTGAACAGTGAGGGCAATTCATCACTGGAACAACTTGCCAAGGGATATGATGGAGTCTCTATCCCATGAGATCTTTAAATAACGGTTTAGACGTCCTTCTAAAATATACGCTGTAGCTCAAACAGAGATGACTGATGCCTGGGGGGGAGAGTGCAATTTAAAGGTCCCGGTCCCACCCCAACAGCTTGAGTCACGCTTCCCCCAGGCATGCCCCTCCTCTTATCCTCAGCAGCCCCTCCCTGCAGCTCCCCGCTGTTTGCCTCTGCCTCTCCCCACGACCGCTACTCCCAGCTTGCCAGCTCCAGAAGCTGCCATGCAGGGAGGGTGCCCGGCTGCAGCATGTGACCAAGCAGGGCCAGCGAATCCTGGCAAAAATCTGGAGGGACATGAGCTCCGCCCCGATGCATGGCCTCTGAGCTCAAACAGACATGATGGGATTGACTGCATGAACTTCCATGGCCTGTGCTATGCAGGAAGTTGGACTAGAAGATCATTGTGGTGCATTCTGGTCTACACGCACATGCAGGTGTGGGAGGGGTATGGCTTGTATCAGGGTGCACTGGACAAGGAAGTTTCATGCATTTGTAGTGTGCCCGTAATTGTGAGTGGGTATGTTTGTGGGGAGCTCACCAGTCATGGGCCCAAGGGTGTGTGTGTGAGGAGCTCACTAAGCACGTCCACGAGGGGATTTGTGTGGGCATGAAAGTCCTCAGCCACGCATGTACAAGAGTATGGGTGGGCAAAGCTCCCCAGGGATGAGCACAAGGTTGTGTTTGGAGAGCTCATTATACATCTGCACAAGTGTGTGGGTGTGAGACGCTCATGGCGTGTGTATGTGCACGCGAATGTTACCAGACCACAGCGAATTGGTCCTAAACAAATCATACAGAATAGCAGCCGCCAACAACATACCACAAACTTTAGCAAAGCTTTGGACACAGTCTCCCGCAGTGTTCTTGCCAGCAAGTTAAAGATGTCTGGGTTGGATGAATGGACTGTAATGTTCATGGATGGTGGATGAACCCCCTTTGGGGAGGCTAGCCTATGGCCCCGCCCTTTCTACCTGAGGCCATAACCCTCCTGCCCTCTCCCTCGCTGCCAGAGTCCCAGTCTGAGCCCCCTAACCAGAGATGGAGGAGACCCACTCCAGCCGGACCAAGCCGCCAGCCCAGCTGGCCCACCCGAGTCGCAGCCTGGCATGGCCCCAGAGCCAGGCGGCCCCAGCCACACCAAAACCCGGTCAGGCAGCCCAGCCACCCCGAGACCCGGATCAACAGCTGGCCCACCCCAGACCCTGTCCCCACCCTCTTCGGGGGAGAGGCAGCTAAGCAAGGGCAGGAATCGCTGCTGCAGCGCCTGCCGTCCCCGGGGCTGGGAAGAACGGGATGCAGCAGGAGGGGATGGGGCCTTGGGACAGAGCATGGATGGGGCCATGCCTGGCTGTCTGGGAAGGCTAAGACGTCCCCAGCCTTTGATACTTGCTGCCCATGATAAGATGGATAGAGAGCTGGCTAGATCGTCGGGCTCAATGGGTAGTGATCAACGGCTCCATGTCTAGCTGGCAGCCGGTAACAAGTGGAGTACACCAGGGGTCGGTCCTGGAGCCGATTTTGTTGAACATCTTCATTAGTGATCTGGAGGATGGAGTAGATTGCACCCTCAGCAAGTTTGCGGATGACACTAAGCTAGGGGGAGTGGTAGATACCCTGGAAGGTAGGGATAGGATACAGAAGGACCTAGACAAATTGGAGGATTGGGCCAAAGAAATCTGATGAGGTTCAACAAGAACAAGTGCAGAGTCCTGCACTTAAGATGTAAGAATCCCATGCACAGCTACAGACTGGGGACCAACTGGCTAGGCAGCAGTTCTGCAGAAAAGAACCTGGGGGTTACAGTGGATAAGAAGCTGGATATGAGTCAGCAGTGTGCCCTGGTTGTCAAGAAGGCTAACAGCATATTGGGCTGCATTAGTAGGAGCATTGCCAGCAGATTGAGGGAAGTGATTATTCCCCTCTGTTCAGCACTGGTGAGGCCACATTTGGAGTATTGTGTCCAGTTTTGGCCACCCAATACAGAAAGGATGGATAAGGTGGACAAATTGGAGAAAGTCCAGTGGAAGGCAACAAAAATGATTAGAGGACTGGGGTACATGACTTATGAGGAGAGGCTGAGGTAACTGGACTTATTTAGGCTGCAGAAGAGAAGAATGAGGGGGGATTTGATAGCAGCCTTCAACTACCTGAAGAGGGTTGTTCCAAAGAAGATGGAGCTAGGCTGTTCTCAATGGTAGTAGATGACAGAACAAGGAGCAATGGTCTCAAGTTGCAGTGGGGGAGGTCTAGGTTGGATATTAGGAAAATCTTTTTCCCTAGGAGGGTGGTGAAGCACTGGAATGGGTTACCTAGGGAGGTGGTGGAATCTCTATCCTTAGAGGTTTTTAAGGCCTGACTTGACAAAGTCCTGGCTGGGATGATTTAGTGGGGGTTGGTCCTGCTTTGAGCAGGAGGTTGGAGTAGATGACTTCCTGAGGTCCCGTCCAACCCTAATCTTCTATGATTCTATGACACCCTCTTCAGCTTACCCAATAAATATATCTGGAGACAAAATTCAAAATGAAAATATGAGAAAGCCCTGAAAACGTCAAAAACCTAACGAATGTGTATCAAATAAACATTGTAGCCAAAGAGCAGGTGCCATTAACACGTCCACAAAAGACTCTCACAGAGTCTTTACCAGACCAGCACAGCAATCACACAGAACACAACCCCACAAGTCTAACCACACAAAACAGGATTACCACTCCAAGAGAAAGTAAAATGATTTAACAGAAGCTGCCAGACACTCAGGAATAGAGTGAGGAACTCTTCAGCGTAAAGCACAGAAATGTACACGGCACTGACCTATGCACAGCTGGCCACACTGCACTGCAGTACGACAAATCAGTGCTCCAGCCAAAACACTGGAGCACCTGCAGGAAAAATTAACACAGGCTGAAGATATGATGGACACCAAATGCTTCTGGCAAATCTGGAAAGAATTCAAGCCAACTAAAGAGGGAAAAAGCGCATCTATTCAGAATGGTAGAATCTGGACAGAACACTTCAGGAATCTATACAAAGGTATCAAACGCCTGAAGACACATTAAAACAACCTGCCCCTAACAGGGAAGTGAAACCTTTGGAAACTCAAACCAAGGAAATCCTGAGGTCTCAACAATATATCTCACATGCTGAAACACAGCACTGAACCTATCCAGGAATGTTATTTAACCTAACCATCCAGGCTGGACACTTCCCTGAGATATGGTCAATGGAGAAATTACCTGAATACAAAAGTGGAGATCCTTCAACCTAAACCACTATAAAGGCCTCTGTTTGAGCAGCAGCAGCTGGCCAGCTGTGTGATAGTATCTTCAGCAAAAGAATAATGCATTACCTGATCAGTCACAACACAGTCCAGGAACGCCAAAGCGTTTTTCCTTGAACAACTATACGCCACATTTTTACCCTCTAGATGTTATCATGATTACAGGGCGAGCAGCGCCATACACCCCTTTTCAGTCCCTTTTGAGTGTGCCTCCCAGGCGACACTTTTCACTATCTTCATCCCTGCCTGTGTGGAACCCCACCATTTCATTGGATGTCTGGTTGCAGCCCCATTTACCACCTGTGATATCTTGACAGGCCCAGCTGTATTTGGTACTTGGAAGAACTGTCCCTCTGGGACCTGGGACCAGCAGCTGATTGAAGTGACTCAAGACAGTTTCTTCAAAACAAATGCGTTGTTTATTCACCCAAAGATACATTGCAATCAGAGAAGAGAGTTAAAACAACCTGAGGTGTACTCACTTGGGTCTCACCTAAAGTTTATAATTTCCCTCAAGCTTAGTCAAACCCAGATGCCTCCGACCCCTCCGACAGGGCCTGTGTCTTAATCCAGCTACGCCCCGCAAACAATCTCCTGATAAGTGAACCTCCCCCTCCCTCTCTAGAGAGTTTTTAACTGTCCTGCTCTTCCTGATTCAGAGCAGCGGCTTGAATTTGGGTCTTCTGTTGGAGCTATTCCACTTTGTATAACTGAATAAATAATCAGGGACTGGAACCTAAGCCTCTCACAGCCCAGGTGAGTGCCTGAACCACCATGCTATAGTATCAAACCCTTGTCTGCTCTCTGGCCCAACAAATATGTAATTGTTTGCAGTGCACAAGAACAACAACCTTTATTGGCCCTATAAAACCCCTAAACAATATCATATCTATTTGAAGCAGCATCAACCAGCACATTTTTAATTGTTTCCGTGTATACAGCCATACAGCGCACTTGTAACATCTCTTTTCCCATAAAAAAATGGAATCATGTAAATTAATTTTTGAAATTATTAGGCAACGTTATTGCTCTTCCATTCCAAAGGGTTTATGTTTTGAGTCTCTTTCCCGCTCTTGCTGTTTGCCTGCAGGAAATTTCTGAGCTTCTAGATTTTCTGGCATCACCTGTGACAGTTCATGAGGGTTGCTAGTCGCTGTGAGTTATCCCAAGAGATTAACTGCTCCTTGGCTGATCTCAGGAAACAGCGACAATGATAGAATTGCTCTTATGCTCTCATCTTGACACCGGTGCTACTCTTTGCACACATGTCCCTGCCTCCCACCTCGTCTCTCGTACTAGGAACTAGTTACACCCTGACTGACTGTCCTGTCTGGAGCTCAGGGAGCTCTTTGATTCTTTCAGCTATAGTAGCATTGGGCTTGTTTTCACTGCTCTTCAACTTGCTCTGTCAGCTTTCCCACCAACTGCTGGCTTCAAAGGTTTATTGTCTGTGAGCAGTGGCGTCCAGGGTCTGCATGACATGAGATGCGGTAATGCAGTGGTTCCCAGCTCGTGACCCGGGGGCCAAAAGTGGCCCGAGGGATCTTTCAAAATGGCCCACCGCGCCCCTCCCCCTGGCTGCAGAAGGGAGCCGCTGCCTAACGACTCGTTGGGCTACAAGACTGGTGCAGGCTCATTGCTGCACCCATGGGACGGGAGATCAGCGCTCCCCTCCCCCTGGCTGTAGCAGGGAGCACAGCAAAGCACTCGGCCTGGATCCATAGGTGCTGGGGTCCCTGCTGGAGCCAGAGGGAGGGGAGCACTGATCTCCCGTCCTCCTGACTGCAGAAGGGAGCCACTGCCTAGGGACCCAGGTGGAGCGCACAGGGCTACAGGACGTGTGCGGTTTCCCTGTTGCAGCCAGCGGACGGGGGGTCAGCAAGGAGGCAGCCTCCTCGCTGAACTCCTTCCGTCTGGCTGCAGTGGGGGAGTAGGGCGCTGCGGGTGGAGCAGCCAGGACCCACCATGCTTGAGGAGAGGCAGGACTCTAAAAATCAGGGCCTTCCGGTTCGGCCTGCACTTAGCAGGTCACCCACCGGACTTAGGTGCCAGGCCACGTGCTTCAGCGTGCAGTGACAGACACTCCTCTACACCAGTGCTTGGTCTGTGAGTGTGTGACACACGGTGAGTCATTCGTAGGTGTAAAAAAAAATAGTGACTGTAAAAGTGAGCCCAGGTGCATCCAAATGTTTCCTTTACATACGTAGCGATTTGCAGTCCTTAACGGTGGACACGTCAATACGTTTTGTTCTGAGTTGATAGACTGGTGGCCCTTCAGGGGTGTACAAATGATATTTGTGGCCCTGGAGCCAAGAAGGTTGGGAAGCCTGGCGGTAATGGACTGATGCCCATGCAGCCAGACTTTCTCTTGCTGTATTTCTTCAGTCCAGCAGAGCTGTCCATTGGTCTTTACCATCCCAGTTTGTCTTTTCAAGTAGTGTCGTGACAGTCTTGACAGGTGCTTCTGCTTTGCCAACAGACTGGCTGTGATAGAGGGAGGACGGGAAATGTTCGAATTCCCAACATGCAAACTGAGGTCCATTATCTATTGCAAGAGGCTCTGAAATTCCATGCCAGGCAAACGTCCAGTGACAGAGGCTGCTGTTCTTGTATGTAGGGGAAGCTATTTCCCAGTAATCTAAATAATACTCAACCATTACAAGGGAGGCTTGGTTTCCCAATATACAAACACTACAGGCTGATCATCTGGTAAGAAAACTGCTCCCAATGTTACTCACCAGCATCACACTGAGTAGCTATAAGTTCCTTTACAATTGTACAGAATACTGTAGGTAAACCGGGTGCCCTTTCAAACAAAACAATTTGTTCATACGAGTGCAGGCCATACCTCCAGAATGAGGGACTGTAGCCTGGAGAGCAGCGACAAACAACTCAGACAAGCTCCCAGTGTGATGCTGTGGCAGAAAGGGCAAGTGCCATCCTTGAATGTATAAACAGAGAAGTGGTGAGTAGTAGGACGGTGATTTTACCTCACTATACAGCACTGGTAAAACCGATTCTGGAATATTGCGTCCAGTTCTGGGGTCCACATTTTTAACAGGTTGTGGAAAAATTGGAGGGTGTGCAGAGAAGTGCCACAAAACTGATTCAAGGTCTGGAGAAATCTTACAATGAGAAATGTAAAGAGCTTAATTTCTATACTTTATCAAAAAGAAGCTTAAGAGGTGACTTGATTACAGAGTCTAAGGACCTTCCTGGGAAGAAAATCCCAGGTCCGGAAGAGCTCATAAATCTAGCAGAGAAAAGCAGCAGAAGAACCAATGGCTGGAAATTGAAGCCAGACAAACTCAAATCAGAAATAAGGCACCTCTTTTTAACAGTGAGGTTGATGAACTATTGGAACAAACTACCAGGAGCAGTGGTCAAGTCTCCATCTCTCATTATCTTCAGATCAAGGCTGGATGCTTTTCTGCAAGCTAGACTTAACTCAAATACAAGTTACTGGGCCCAGTAAAGGGTAACTGAGTGAAACTTTCTGACCTGTGAGACATTAACACCGGTCAGGAATTATACTTAATCCTGCCTCAACAGAAGTGGGGTGGGGGAAGGGAATATGGACTTGAGGTCCCTTCCAGCCTTGCATTTCTATGACTTCTGTGACAGAACGTCAGACTAGATGAACTGATGGTCCCTTCTGGCCTTTAACACTATGCATTTATGAATTAACAAATCCCACACCGCACTGTATGTCGTGCACATTTGTGAAGAGGGAATGCCCAAAATGGCTTAGCTCTTCTGGCGGCTTGGTTTGAAGGTGTCTGATATACAGCACAGCTGACAGGCATGGTCTCATCTTTTTCTTATTCGGTTTGAGATTCACTGACGTGCACTATACAGCAGCATGCGATCATGCTCAGCATTAATCTCTTCAAGGGAGTTTCTGCAACCAGACACTAAGGTGTCATCTGCAATTACATCAACCCCCTCAAGTCCCTCTAGCACTTCACGTTGACATCTCTGGTACGCTGCTGGCACCAGAGAACAGCCAAATGTCATTCACAGCCATCTTGATCTGCCCAGACGGTCCAGAAACACGTCCAGTCGGTGCTTTCTTCATCACGTGTCACCAGCCAGAAACCAGCTTTGGCAAAGAAAAGATCTTTGCCTTTGGCAGGATCCCTTCAGTTGTTGGTGAAGGTTAGCAGGAGCATTGCAGAGTTTTCTTGAGGTGTACAGGGTCAGTGCATAGTCAGAGTTTGCCTGTTTTTCGTACAGGCCCCGTATATACCAGTCACGTAACATCTCCATGAGGCTGTCTGTCTGGTTTTTAAAGTACCTTCTTCAATGGAACTGCTGCTCTGTGTCATGCTCATTGTAGCAATTTCACCCCAGCATTGATTTCCAGGTGCCATTCTCCAGGAAGACATCCAAGGCCTGTACGAGCAGTCCCAGTGATTGTGCGTTCCTTTGTCAGAGGCTCGTAGGAGGGACTCTTTAATGCGGTGCTTCAGCTGCCTTGGCAAAAGCCCGAGATTGGTTCTGCTGAGGCAGTCGTGGCATTTCAGTTACAGCAGAACCCCCTTTATGGGATCTAATGAGGACCCACGGGGGCCAGGTCTCATTCTCAAAAATTCTGATAATCCGGAGAATGGGAACGTGTGATGCTGCAGCGCCCTGTAGCGGCCATGGGAGAGATCGCCCGCTTCTGGACCTGGTGTGCACCGGTTCTTTGGTTAATAGGGCGAGCTGGTCAAAGGAGGGTCGGATAAACGGGGTTCTGTTGCATTTCAAATGTGAATCATCCCGGGGTAAACTAATGCACCATGGGAGAAACTCAGCCTGTTTTCTATCCAGTACTTGAGTGATTTATCTTGTGCAATTTTATAGCCATCTTCACCTTGCAGGTAGAGCCACTGTCATTGGCAGGGGAATGTCAGAGCCGGGTCACGCCTGAAGTTTTAGTTTAGCAAACCACAGGTTTCCTTCATAGTTCACGGCCTCAGTGCAGTGGGGGATGGGAGAAGGGTGAAGTCAGAGCTGTGCTTTAAACTTCTTTTAGCCCCGCTTGAATTCATCCTTCCGACGACAGGCTTCAGAGGACATACTTCCCTCACCTCTCCTTGGGCGGAAACCTGCAGTCCAGCCACTCTGGGACTGGATCTCTGGACTGCAGCCCTGTGTTTGCCACTCGTGTTAACACAACAGGCCCAACTGGGTTTGGCACCTCTGGGTGCACTTTTTTCCTGGGGACCTGTGACAACAGGTGATTAAAGTAGCATTTAATTGTCAGAGGGAACACAGCAGTCAGGAGAATGGGCTAACAGCAAAGAATCCTAGACGCATATTTCCTTACCTAAGCTTAACCATTGCTGAGATAGATGCAGTTTATTCCCGTCTCTGGGCTGGGAGAGTCAGCCAGCGTGCTGCAGTCCCTGCGTCTCTTTATTAGTCTGGGTGCCAACCTCGGTCTGCGCACAACTCACTCCGTCCCCTCCTTCCCGAAGGCAGCAGTTGTAAGGTTTAGGATCCCTTCTCTTAGTCTGCCTGGGGATGAGTAAACCATGCCAGCCTAGACGGAGCCAGATAGATACCGACTTGCCAACCAGTGGCCCAGCCACTGTTATCTAACTCCTTCGAAGCCATTTCCTTTAGATGTGTTATCTTTGCCATTGTTTCATTTCCTGTTGGTTTCTCCCTTAACGGCCTGTTTTGCTTTAACTCTGCCCACTCAGGCAGGATAAGATCAAACAGGTAACCTGAAGGGCACCTGGTATTCATAAAAAATACTGCACATAACCCCCATTCTCCACTACCTCATTGTCACTCCCCAAGGGCTGGACATTACAGGACTGTTTCTGTCACTCTCTGCATTCATGATTTCTAATCAGTTCACTTGCAAATGAGCTACATTTGCATGCTGGGTGAAATGAGACAATCACCACACTCTCGAATGAACTTACCCAGAAAAAGGATAAAAGACAAAAACACCAGAGCACTTGTGCGTGAACACTTTTCACAAAACAATCACTCCATGTCGGACCTCTCAGTCCTCATCCTCCAAGGAAACTGGCACAACACCTTCAGAAGACACGCCTGGGAACTTAAATTCATAACTCTGCTAGACGCCAAAAATCATGGTCTACACTAGGGAGTTTTGTCACCAACAGTCAGCTTTTGTCGACAGAACAGTGGAGTTGCACACATTCAAATGCTCCTCCCACTGACGTAACACCACTGATACGCCGACATACTAAAATCACCTCAATGAGAGGTGTAGGGCGTATGTTGACATAGATAGGGCAATGCAATGTCAATGTAGACCACTGCGTTGGTAGTTAGCTGTCATCCTTGCTGAAACCCTGAACTGATAAGAAAACCAGCTGGGAAAGGGGAGAAAAGCCCCTAGCAGCTGGACCCCAGCCCCTGACTGGGAGCCAGGATGGGAGAAGTCATGGGCAGCTGGACCCTGGCTCCCGGCGGCAAGCCAAGACGGGAGAAGCTGTGGGCAGCTGGACTCTGGCTCCCAGCAGGGAGTGGAGAAGCCTTGGGTGGCTTCTCTGTCTGCTCCCCATCTGGAGCCGGGCAGCCTTGTCAATTTCACAGCTGAGACGAGGCGGCCCAGCTCCTGACAGGGAGCAGGCGGGTGGGGGCTGAGAAGATGGGGCAGCTGGACCCCACTCCCCAGGGGTGAGAAGGCCCAGACTGCTTACCCTTGGAAATGGGGAGGGGAGAAACCCCTGGGAACAGGGAGTGGGGAAGGCCAGCCCGCCAGAAGCACAGAAGCCTGTGGGGCTCCCAGCAGGGAGCTGAGGGGTGGGTGTCTCAGCTCCCCACACTGCCCTTCTTAGGTCGGTGGACGTGCTGCTGGTCAGAAGGAACACCACTGATCCAAGGAGGACGTCAGCCACCACTGTAATTACTGCGGTGGCTGTAAGTCGTCCTATGTTGGGTTGACTTATGTTTCGAGTGTAGACAAGGCCTAAATAAAGACACTGGATTTATGGCTCATTACAGCAATCTGTAACCCACTAACCCTCCTTTGTCCTGCGACTGTAGAAGTGTTAACCGCCCACTTCTCCTGGAATGGTCTCTTGTAACGTGTGTTCATTCTTTATCTGCTCCACCCTTATATTTAGCTGTGTCACACTGAGTACCTTTCCCAGACCCGAAGAAGTGCTCTGTGTAAGTTCAAAATCTTGTCTCTTTCACTAACAGAAGTAGGTCCAATAAAAGAAATTACCTCACCCACCTTCTCTCACTAATATCCTGGGACCAACATGGCTACAACAACACCGCAAACAGTAATGAATATGTCAGCAGCTCAGAAATGTAGAAAATTGATAAGGGAAGCAAAGGGACAAAAGGAGAAATTTGTTGCCAGAAGGGCTAAGGACAATAAAAAGCAGTTTTTAAAGTTTATTTGAAGTATATATAAAGTATGTATAAAGGCACTAAAGTTAGACATTTTAAAATCAACAGGTCCGGAAAACTTGCATCCAGGAGTTTATAAGAACATAAAATCATCACTGACAAAGTTTGCAGATGACGCAAAAATCAGGGCGGGGGGGGGGGGTGATAAATACTAAAGAGGACAAGTCACTAATACAGAGCGATCTGAATCTCCTGGCAAGCTGGGTGCCAGCAAACAATATGTGCTTTAATATGGCTGAATGTAAATGTATACATGAAGGAACACAGGATGCAGGCCATACTTATAGGATGGGGAACTCTCTCCCAGGAAGCAATGACTCTAAAAAGGACTTGGAGGTCATGGTGGAAAATCAGATGAACATGAGCTCCCAATGTGAGGCTCTGGCCAAAAGGGCTATTGCAATCCTTGGATGCATAAACAGGTGAATCTTGAGGAGCAGAGAGGTTAATTTACCTCTGTATTTGGCACTGGTGCAACCGCTGTGTCTAGTTCTGGTGTCCATAGTTCAAGAAGGAGGTTGATAAATTCGAGAGAGTTCAGAGAAGAGCCATGAGACTAATTAAAGGACTAGAAAACATGCCTTGTAGACTCAAAGAGCTCAATGTATTTATCTTAACAAAGAGAAGAATTAAGGGGTGACTTCATCACAGTCTATAAGTATCTACACGGGGAACAAATATTTAATAATGGGCTTTTCAAATTAGCAGAGAAAGCTATAACATGATCCAACAGTTAAAAGGAAGGTCATACATTGAAGCTAGGCAAATTCAGACTGGAAATAAGGTGTACATTTTTAACAGTGAGACTAATCAATCACTGGAACAATTTACCAAGGGTCCTGCTGGATTCTCCATCACTGACAATTTGTAAATCCAGATGGGATAACTTTCTAAAATACATGTTCTACACATTATTCTGAGGAAGTTCTCTAGCCTGTTTTATACAGGAGGCCAGACTAGATGATCACAATGGTCCTTCTGGCCTTGGAATCTCTGAATCTATAAAATATACCTCTTATATACAATATTGCCAACCCCAAGCATTTAAAAGTCATGAGTATTTAGGCTTCTAACTTCCACTGATTTCAATGGAATTTAGAAGCTTGAACCCCTTTGAGGATCGGGACCTCGGTGCCTCTGATCAGCCCCCCAACAAAGAATTAAAGTAATGAAAATATTTTGCTTCTGACACCACGTGAAAAGCTGCTGTAACGAGCTGCACACAAGAAGCCATTTGTAGTGCACAGCGAGAAGTCTTATTGGTCTTACAAGCCCCAGGAACAATGCTGCATGTTCGTGAGCACCATCTACTGGCACCTTAACTATTTACATATATACAGCCAAGGAGCACTCTCAGAATCCTGGTTGTACAAGACGATCACTTAAGAAATGTATACCTCTCATAAACCTACTGCAATTCGTGGGTCCCACAGGTCAACTTGGACAAAACAATTCATGCTGTTTCAGATACAGCCCCAAAACATCTAAAACAAAGTAATATTTTATTAGAGATACATGGCCATTGAACACACCCGAAGTTACACATATCTGATTCTTGTAATAAACGCATCAGGGAACTTCCAACTGGCAAGAAAGGGCCTCTATGACAAGAAGAAACTGCTAGGTAGCTACAACCCACCAATAAAACCACTGCTATTTGATGGTATAATCCAACCCCTTCTACTATAGAGGAATGAAATCTGGGGCCCAACTTTAATAGCTGACTATAGCGAGTGAAATCAAACTGTAATAGAAACCCTCCGTGTGCAGTTCAGCAAACAAATCCTCCATGTGCACAGGAACTCCAGCGATAGCAGGTGTGGAGCAGAACTGACCTGACCGCCCCAACAAACCAACATTCAGAAATGGCTATTGACCTCTGCTGCCATCTCAGCCAAAGCAGCCAAAAGCTCCCTCAGCCACAAAACACCAGACGGTCCAAAATTGAATCAAATGCAAACACGATCCACTTCTACGTGTCATCACCCGCCTGGCTCAGCAACCCCCGCTTCCTGAGCAGTGGGCAAACAGTTCTAGTCGACACTGAAAAGTATTCAAGATAATGGACCAGCAACTAAAACACCAACCTATAGAAATAAAAATGAGGAACAAGCTAGACTTGTAAAGAAATGTCATCTGAGCGGACTACCTCGCCACTGTGAAAGGTGCAAAACTCATCCAGACTCTCACCAAATACAGACGAAGCGGCCGTAAGGCAGCTATGGGAATTGGGAGGTGCAAAGAACAGTCTAAAACCAGGAAGGAAGTGATGGTGCACCCAATATGAGAGGAACCATTGAGACAGAGAGGCTCTTGCTAGTCCAGTGTCCCAAATAAGAGGAAATGCAGGAAAGATAATTCCACAAATTAGAAGGAATCAGAACAGACTTTGCGGCAAAAAATGATAAGGAAAAAATGTGCCTGACTCGGGGGAAAGAAGAGAAATGGCAAAGACAGCAGCATGTTACGTAGCCACCTGCCACTAGCTCAGGAATGAAGAGGAATAACAAATGCACACAGGAGCAAGCCTAAAGACAGGGTGAAGCCCTGTGCTGAGCACATCTCACCTGCCTCAGAGAGATATCTGGGGAGACCGTCTCTTTTTTCACACGTTTGACCACACTTGTATAGCTTGTGCTGCCAAGCAAGTCTCATTGCACTGAGCTGAATAACTGATCTGCGTGTGAGGAAGCTCACCGTGCATGTGCCCGACGGTGTGTGTGTGTGTGTGGGGGGGGTGTTTGTGGGGAGCTTACCGTGCATGTGCTCAATGGTGTGTGTGGGGGGAGGATGGGCGGGACCTCACCATGCTTGTGCATGACTGGGGGAGCATGTTTGTGGGGCGCTCACCATACACATACATGACAAGCTGGGGGGGGCAGGTGCATGCGTCTGTGAGGCGCTTGCTGGTTGTGTCCGTCTGGAGCTGGTAATTCCTAGCTGGAGGGCACCCCCGTGTTGGCGCTGATCAAGCTGGCAGGCGAAAAATAGAGTGACGCCAGGGTGGTGCAAGCGTACCTGTCTGCGATGCTGGGCACGTACTCAGGCAGCCGGCCCCTCCCACCGCTCGTCCCACCGTGTCTGCAAGACGGCTGTTAGCACCCTGCCTCAATCAGCCCTAGTGTGGGAACTGCAGCGTAGAAATACCCACGGTGTGCATGCACAAGGCAGTGTGTTTGACCACACCTGAGCTGTCCCAACTGGCGGCCTGGTTTTCACCTTACCTGCCACCGGTGCTGGTGTCTGGTCTCCCTTCCTGGGCGCTTCTGGATGAGCCCTTCATCTCCGGTGCAGGGGCTGGGGGCAGCTGAGTTGTCTCCGTCTGCAGAGAGCCCTCCAAGGAGAGAGCTGAGCTGATCAGTTGCTGGATGCTCCTCTGCACGTGTTGCCCCGTAGCCCTTTCCGTCTCGGTGCTGGCTCTCACGGCTGACGGCGACGTTTCAGACGTGGCTGTGACTGGCTGATCTCGCGAGGGGCCTGGCAGCTCCCTGCCCCCTCCAGGCTCGAGACTTTTCTGGGCCACTGGCTGGCCCAGGATGTGCATCCTGGTCACTGGCTCCTGGCCCGAGACAGCGTAGGCGTATTTCAGCATGGTGTTGACGTTGGCGTGCAGACGGACGCCAGGATGCAGCAGGGAAGCCTGACTGGTGGGCCCAGGCTCCTCTGGACCCAGCGCTGGGGGGAGAGCAGACAAAGAGCGACTGCAGAAAGGAATGACCCTCTTGGACGTGCATCCCTACAAATAAACACACGCACTGCACGCACACTCACACACACTGTCTAGCCGTGTCTCTTTCAGAGGCGTGTTCCCTGAGCTCTGCCCACAGACCCGCATGTCCCCACCGGCTGCTGATACATCACACACACTTCCTTGTGATACATGCGTGCCCACCCACGTGTACACAACCCTGGTCCCACACGGTCAGGGACGTGCACGTCTACACCCACCTGTTCAAAACAGGTCACCTGGTACCAGGCTGGCCTGCCCCACCACGCACACTGGCATGGTCCACCGCATTCACGCGTGTTCCCTTCCCTCTCATCCCGCTGAGCCCCTGCCCGGAGCCTCAGAGAGGTTCTCAGAGAGTCAGGACACGGGGGAGGAGATGGGATGAGAGGGGCACATGGAGAAAGAAGCAGAGGGATGCCAAATTCACCCAGCACCGTGGTACCTGCTTCGCTAGTGGACCCAGCACGGGAAGACCAGTTGCTTTTTGCCCAAGAGGCCATGGTGTCATTCCCCTCTTCTTGAGCGTGGGCTGCTTTGGGGTGAGCCACATCAGCACACAGGATCCGCTGATCAGGGGAAAGACAGGGTGAATCTAGACACGCCCCTGCAGCAACCCTCTCTGAAGCCCAGACCTCCACTGCATTACAGCCAAATGAGACCCTTCCCCCACAGCAATAATTCCCTCGACAGCCCTCTCCTCTGCTGCGATAATCCTCTCGACCTCCCTCCCTTCTCATGCAACCATCCCCTGGAAACTGCTCCCCTCAGCTGTGATATCCCTCGCCGAAACCCCCCCTTCCCCCCCAGCTACAGCCGCAATACAGCTCTCCCTTCCACTGCATTTACCACCACCAAGCCCCGCCCCGCCGCTGCAATTATCTTCCCCTTCACTACTACAGTCTGCCCAGACCCCTTCCATACACTGCAATACGCCCCTTCACACCTCTCCCCTGCACTGCACTGATCTTACTGAAACCCCTCCCCTCCTGAGAAAATCCCCCAACATCCTCCCCTCCACTGCAATAACCTCCTCCAAAACCCCAACCCCCCACTTCAATAATAATCCCCCTGACCCCCTACCCCTCCACTGCAGTAATTCCCTTGAAAACTCTTTTCAATGCAATAATCCTTCCAAAACCCTCCCCTCCCCTGCAATAATCCCCCAAGAAATGCCTTCCCTCCATTGTGACAACCCCCCGGCATCCTCTTACCTCCGCTGTGACCAACTCCCCCAAACCCCAATCCTCGACTGTGATAATCCCCCTCCAGCCCATCTGTGACAGAATGCATCCTGGATCCACACCCTGCACACTGCTGCAGTGGTTCCAAAAGGGGCCCGCGAGGGATTTCAAAGTGACCCGCGGCTCCCCTCCTGCTGACTGCAAAAGGCAGCCACTGCCGAAGGACCCAGGCAGAGTGCGTTGCTGTGGGGTTACAAAACTGGTGCAGGCGCTTGCTGCAGCCAATGGGATGGGAGATCAGTGATCCCCTTCCGCTGTCTGTAGCGGGGAGCACAGCAAAGCGCTCTGCCTAGATCCCTAGGTGCTGGGGTCGCTGCTGGAGCCAGAGGGAGGGGAGCACTGATATCCTGTCCCCCTGCCTGCAGAAGGGAGCCACTGCCTAGGGACCCAGGTGGCATGCACAGGGCTACAGGACACAAGTGGTTTCCCTGCTGTAGCCAGGGAGATGGGAGATCAGCAAGGAGGCACCCTCCATCTGGTGGAGACTGGTGACCCTTCAGGGTTGTAAAAATGATATCTGTGGCCCTCGAGCCAAAAAGGTTGGGAACCACTGCACTACTGTAATAAGCTGTGTACAAAGTTGGCCTTATAAAGTATCATTTGAAAAAACTCATCATTTGCTGGTCAGTAACGTCCTGGTAAAGTATGTGTGGCAACACTGTATGTGAAGTTATATGAGTCCCCGGCGTGACGTGATTAACACATCTTCCAACCCTCACAGCCCTGCCCTGACAGAAGTCAGGTCTGCCCAGAACAAAGGAAGGAACGTGTGCTTGCCTTGATCTGCATTTTAGCAGTAAAGAGAGTCATCAAGCAGGGAGGGAAAGCAAAGGAAGCTCAAACAGGTGAAAAAAAGCAGCAGGGAACATCCGTCCCCATAGACTCTTTGTCTCCTGGGTCTCAGCTGGAAATGTTTTTCAAGAGGAGGACTGAAACTATCAAAAGGAAGGACAAACACCCCACGACACCCCTGTCTCTCTCCCAGCTCATTTCATTCGCTGCACCTGAAGAGAGGAAGGAAGCAGCCATTGGACTCTGGGGAAGGGGTCCTGACCTAAAGAATTTGGTCAGTAAGACTGCTGAAAGCATGCGGTGAGAAAACTTTGACTCTACTATAGTTTGTTAAGTTAGGTACCGGTAAGCATTTTATCTTTATTTCTCTTGTAACCATTTCTGATTTGTTTTTGCTTCATTGCTTGTACTCACTTAATCTCTCTCTCTTTGTAGTTAATTAATTTGTTTTATTGTTTTATCTAATCCAATTTCTTCAAGTTGAAGGGTCTGGGTAATTCCATTTAGGGTAACAAATTGTGTGCATAGTATTCCCTTAAAGAAATGGCGGATTGAGTATATTTGTATTGTCCAGAATTGGGCTGGGCAGTACAGGACATACGTCGCACAGGGGGAGAGGGGAGTCTGGGAATGAGGGTATTTTGGGGTCACCCTGCTGTATAACAAAGGCTGGTAAGAGCCAAGATGTGGGTGGCTGTCTTCAGCACACAGACACAGACATAGCTGGGGGCGATTTACATGCAGGAGACTGTTTGTGAGCAGTCCAGGTTGGAGGCTGCAGCAGGAAGGCATTGTAAAGGGCCCCCTAGGTTATAGGACGGGGTGACACAGCCCCCACTCATTTGAACTGTACCCCTGGTATGTCACATTTTCCCTTCCACTGCAATAACCACCCCACACCATCTCTCCCGCTTTGGAATCACATCCCTCCACTGAGAGAATCCACCCCCGAACCCTCCCATCCATGGCAATACCCCCTGAGACTCCTCCCCTGCGACAGTCCTCTTGAACCTTTCCCCACCACTGTAATGATCTCCCCAAATTCTTCTCCTCCGTGATAATCCCCCTTAAATTCCTCTTTGTCACTGCAATAATCCCAGTGAAACCTCTGCCCTCTACTGAGATAATCCCCCTGAACTGTCTCCCCTCCATTGCGAGTCTCCCAACACCACAACCCTCCAAGGCAATAACCCCCAAAACCTCTACCCTCCACTACAATAATATGCTCCAAACCCCTCCCCTAGACTGCAATAATCCCCTTGGAAACCCTCCTTTCCAATGAGATCATTCTTCCAGAACTCCTCCAGTGCCATAACCCTGGAATCGCATCCCCTCCACTGCATTAGTCCCCCCAGATCCGTCCCCTCCACCATGATAATCCCTTCAAACCCATCACCTCCACGGCAACAATCCACCCAGAAACCCCTTGCCCCCCTACGATAATCCCCTTGAAACACTACCCTGCCTCTATGATAATCCTCCCAAATCCCTACCCTCCACCCCCCTTGAAACGCCTTCCCTCCGTTGCAATAATCTCCCTCCCTCACATTGCCATAATAGAGCGCCAAGCCCCTCCCCGCCACTCTGCTAATCCCCCCCACTCCGCTCCCCGCCACTCTGCTAATCCCCCCCAATCCGCTCCCCGCCACTCTGCTAATCCCCCCCAATCCGCTCCCCGCCACTCTGCTAATCCCCCCCAATCCGCTCCCCGCCACTCTGCTAATCCCCCCTCTCCCTCTCACCTTGGTGTAGTACTTGCGGTTAGAGCACCGATACTGTGCAAACTGGCAGAAGGTTTGAAACCACGAGGCTCCTGGGAGGTCAGAGCAGATAGGGCCTAGAAAGGGAGTGAGAAGGGGTGTCCGTATTAATAGGGCAACCACTCCCTTGCACAGGTGCATGAAACAGATTGAGGCCATGGCACCTGCTTGGTGTGGAAGAAAATGCTGATTGTGTGCGCGGAGAACCAAAGCACCCCATTAGCCTAGCTACAGAGCGCTGCATCCTTACGGCCCAGCAAGTCTCCTGCCGCTTTGTACGCTCCCTGTGTCAGTCTCTGGGAGTGCCTCATCCAGTGGTCGGGAGCTGTGAAACAACTGAAGCTGTGAAACAAAGGGCTGAGACCCATCCAGATACTGGATGTACTCCAGAGGGAGCCTGCAAACGCCACAATTCTGCTGAGAATCTGATAGAAATGGACTTTACAGTCATGTGTATGCATGTGATTGCTTTGATCATTTAACATTTCTCATCTCGTTTGTTTCTTTCCTTTTATAATGAACCTTCAGTTTTAGTTACTGAAAGATTGGCTGGCAGCGTGGTATTCTGGGTAAGATCCAAACTTCTATTGATCTGGTACTGTGGCTGACCCTCTGAGGATCAGGAGAACATTCTGGTAAAGGGAATAGAGTTTTAAATAACTGATCTCTTTACTGGACCTAGTGGCTGATTGGGAGCCAGACACTGAAGTGCAGTAGAGCGGGCTGTGTATTTTTTGTTGTAGCTTCTTGATAACCAGTGTGGGGGATCAGAAGCCCTGTTTGTGACTGGTCAGGGAATCTAATTGCAGCGTTAGCCACCAGTGCTGGGAGAATCTGCTCTCCTTTTGCAGCCTGCCTTGACCTTGGCATTTTCAGGTGGGCTACCCTAGGCATGAACGGGTCACACAGCCATAGACATTTTTACCAAGTGCGGAGTTGGTGCCGGTGAGCATCATTGGTCTATTTGACCTCCATGAAGAAGAAGGTGTAGGCCCCTAAGATGCTCCACCATAGAGCCAACAGTGGCCTTCCTGCACAGGAGACGGGAGGGACCACAAAAACACAGAGATCAACCTCCTGCAGAGAGCAAATAAAGAAGTGCAGGGCTGGTGGTGGCTCAGAGAATTAATAAAAGGGAACCAGAGGGGGAAACAGAGCAGAGAATCTTAGACAACACCCTCTGCTCCAAGAAAAGGTGCTTGGCTGGCTGGAGCTTGCTCACGTGCTCAGGGTTTAACTGATCACTACATGTGGCGTCAGGAAGGAATTTTCCCCCAGGTCAGACTGAAGGTGACCTGGGGGCTTTGTGCCTTCTCCTGCAGCATGTGGATGGAGGTCACTGGCCAGGATTATCTGGGTCTCTCTCACTTAATCATTCCCCTGCCATTGGTGGGGCCTTGGGCACTGGTGCGCCTCAGTCCCTCCAGTTCTCTGCCGGAGGCACGTAACAATCTAGTCTCTCGTGGGTTGTAAGAGTTTGGTCTCGTTTTGGTTGTGGGGTTTAATGTGCAGGTGCTGGGTGGTGTTGGTGGCTTGTGATACACAGGAGCTCAGACTAGACGATCTGCTGGGCCTTTCTGGCCTTAAGCTCTATGACTCTAAAAGATCAGAGGAGCACTGGGTGTTGGAGGAGCCAGGAATCCACGTAGAGCTCTGTTCGGATGTGTGAATTGACAGAAGCAAGGAAAATGGTCCCACAGTCAAGTCATAGAGAGCCTCCCCGTCAAGCTTCCTGCTCCTGGACTGATCTGCGGCCATCTTGGTCAGTACCAGGAGGAGGTCCCAGGCCTACGTGGGACCTTCGATCAAGTGGGCAAAAATAAACAAGGTGAAGGGAAAATTGCTGCCCCAACCTCTCACCACAAAGGATCAGATGTGGGAGGGTTCCATGAAAGGCAGCAGCAACGTGCCCATGTTCACAACTCCATGGAGGATCTGCCAGCTTACATCACCGGTGGAGCGCGGAAACAGGATGGAACAGATCCTCTCCCACCGGGGGCCGTTCATCCGAGCATGAGTGCCCCACCACTTGAGTCTCTGGGGCAGGGGTGCAAAAGGGTGAAGAAATGAATGATATGGAGCACTGAATGTATGAAGGTGTCCCCTGGCCGTGGCTGGGAGGCAGAATGGCTGGATAGCCGGCTCAGGCGGTGTGTGGGGAGCAGCTGGGGGGAGTTGTAATGGGGACAAGGCCTGACAGACTCCAGCTAGGAAAGCAGGCTGGATTGGATGAGTCTTCTCAGGGGAACTACTTGAGGAATGTGAGAGAGGTAGGGGACAAGGCGGCTTTCCCTGCCTGGAGCATTCAACAGGAAGTTTGAGGGGGCTGGGCAGCCCTACACACTATGCAAGCATGGTGGGGAGCATCCAGTCTCGCCAGCGGTAGCTTATGGAAGGGAACATACGACAGGGTTGCCGGCGAAAGCAGAGTATTGATCCAGGAGATCTCTTCTAGTTCTATGTCCTGCTGGAGTCTGTAGTATAGGACTAACTTCTGGTCAGTTGAAGAGGATTCCACCAGCAGCACAAGAAGTTGGAGATTGGGCAGGAGAGGCTCGAGGAGAAAGCCCTGAACTCTCAGTGGCCACAGAGGACCTGGCTGTGAAGAGCAGTTTGCAGGTCCTGGTAGAAGGCTGACAACTTTGAGAGGTCGAATGGAAGAGCCCTTGGGTTGGTGTCAAAGAACTGCTGGTCATATCAGAGTCCTCAGAAGCAGTGGAGAAAAACATGCTCCATGCGGGACTGGAATCATCCTACAGGAGTTCTGCAAGGCCTGTGTAAAAAACCGGCTCACAGGCTGTCTGGCCTAGCAGTCACAGCTGGACTGAGGTCCGCCCACCTGAGACAGTAGTCACCAAGCAGGACTTGGAGGAATCGCAAGTGCTAAGTCCTATAAGCCAGAATCAGAGTCAGGCCAGATCAGAGACTGGAGACCAGAGGTAAGTACCAGGCTGGAATCAGGAGGCCTGCGTCCGGGTCATCAGGGTCAGAATCAGGCTGGAATTGGAAACAGGCAATCAAGCAAAATCTGTGTGGCTGCCCAGGTGACTTCCTGGGGCAACCCCTGGGGTTAAAGAGGGCACTTGGCCAATCAGAGGGCTGCAGGGTACCATCATTCTGGGCCTCTTGGGCGGTACTTCCTGCCGTGCCTACTCTTCACAGTGCTCCCTGGCTGTGCCTCTAGGTGGCACTGTGGGAATATCAGCTGTCCTAGGCTCTGCAGACCTGGGTTCTAATCCCGGGCTCTTTACAGCCCGAACCCCCGACTCTCTCTGAGTAGGCCTGGCTTTGAACAAAGACCAGGCCCTGCTCATCTTCTCCATGAGGGAGACTTACAGGCCCAGTGCTTCCACAGTCAGAAGAAATCCAGTACCCCCATCTCTTGAGACTGGCTGAGGCTCAGGCTGTGGAGCTGATGCCAGAGCCTGGAGAGCGCTGCTGATTGATCACCGGCACCCTCCCTGGCTGGAGAAGTCCTTCCATGCCTGTAGTCAGCTGACAGCTGAATAGAAAGTGCTTTCATAGGCTTGTTATCAGCATACACAAACTAAAAGCTGCCATGTTTGTGTATCTTAAGGGTGTGGAAAAATGGCACTATATTAAACAGATATTAGTATGAAAGTATGTAATTAAAGTTTGTATCAAATGATGCATATAGACAAGGAGACAAAATTAAGGTTACTTATTCAAACTTTAGCATTTTCTGACTTTTCAGTATTTATATTCATAACTTTAATATATTAACATATTTTTGTATTTTAATTATCCTAGTTTTTTCATGAGGAAAAATACTCTAACAAACAAACAATCTCAAGTGTTTCAGCTGCACAGATATAGTCCAATATGAAACCTGTACGCTGTTGTAGGGATAAAGTTATTGCAGTTATTTACAGGGTGCTTATGCTATGATGGAATATGGACTGATTGATATGTTTTTTATGCAATGGGATCTGAGTCACTGAAACATAACATTGTTAGAGCCAGAGACAAGCAATTTATTAGAATCTAGGTTTATCAAAGGCCTCTGAAAGCAAATGCAACCAGCATCCTGTCCTAAACTCAGGCTCTAGGAGGAAAGAGCCAGGTTCTGCAGGCTGGGAATATCATGCCAGGTCGACAACTGGACCCAGCAGCCTAAAAAGCTGTGATTGAACAGAGTAGGTTATGTGCTGAGTCAGGCTGGGTGGGAGTTGCCTCTCTCTGGGCCATACGGGTAGGAGCCGCACTGCCCAGCTCCAGGCTGAGTCAGTAGAAGTAATGCAGAATTTGTCTCTGCATGGCAGTGACAATACACGATTGTTACAACGCTAACGCACCCACACCCTCTGTACCTTCTGGGACCCAGCCGTGGTTCTCATACTGGTCCAGCCGGATGACTTTAGGGTCATTGCACCCTTGGGTACGTCGGAGCTGGCAGGCCGCACCTGCCTTCCAGGAGGGCGTCAGGGCAGAGAAGAAGACCTGGTACTCGCTGTCAGACAGCGGGCTGCCTGGAGCCGGGGAGGACGTGCTGCAGACAGGCTGCATCACAGGCAGCAGGAGCCCTGCAGAGAGAGCAGAACAGGGATGAGTGCAGCCATCAGGGGCCAACGGCAGGGACTCAAGGAAATAAAGGAGCAATTCATAGACCTGTCAGTCCTTCTGATCCTGTAGCATTTGCACCCCATTCCCTAACCACACGTCCTATCCTAAGGGTTTTGAGACGTCATAACAGTAAGAAAACAGAGGGCAAACTACACGAGCAGCCATGAGGCCATCTTGTGCCCAGTGTTGGGTAGAGCCATTCGACAGCCAAGATACATTCCCCTAGGGATTGAGGAAGGATACACAGGGATATTCCCTGTGGGGAGAGATGGCAGAGGTACATTCTCTTCGGGGATACTCAGGGACAGCAGTCCAGTTTCCTGGGCTCAGGGATTTGATGCGACGGCTTACAGGGAAGAGGCAGCAGAGGTGAGGGGTCCCTGAGAGGTGCAGACACAGGTCACTCACCCACCAGGAGGGCCCAAGGCAGAGACTGTAGCCTCAGCATTTTCTTTTCTATAACTCCAGCGCCGGCAACTCCCACCAACTCCTCCCATTTCAAAGGCCAACATGGAGGCTGTCGGAATGAGAACATGGCGACCTCATAGTCAGAACCCTTGAGGCTTCACAGTGAGGGTGGAGGACAAAGGGACTAAGAGCAATGGAGGATTCAGGGAGGATGATCAGAAAAGGGGGCCAAGAGAGATGAATGGGATCAAGGGGCAGGGAGGGAGGGAGGGGCACAGATGACAAGAACAAAAGAGGGATCAGAGAGTAGGGGAAATCCAGGAGGGGAAAGGGCTTGGGGGACATGGAAGATGAGAGGAAGGAGGAGAGGATTTGTGATGGGCAGCGAGGTTGGAGGCACTGAGGGGGATGGGAGGCTGAAGGCAGTCAGGGGAAGAGTGGGAACTAGAGGGAAAGCAAACTAGGGACATGGGGGAAAGAGGGATACCGGCAGGTGAGATGGGGAATCCAGGCTGGGATGAAGTCATGGGGGTTGAGAAGGATGGAGAAAGGGAGCAGGGAGAGCTGGGAGAACAGCGAGGCTAGGGCACCTGCACAGAGGTGGGGCTAGAGAGTAAATCAGGAGGCGGCAGACAGGCAGACACACACACTCTCCCCCCCACTGTGATCAGCCTATGATAAACTACAAATGTTTGTAGCCAGGACCAACCTTTGGGGAGTGTCCTGACTAGTAGCATACACAAAGGTGTGAATTACCTCAGGTTAACTGATAACCAATTAACTCCGGGTAAAAAACCCTGCCTAGAGAAAACCAGCCCTGTAGGTACCGCAGGTGAGTTCCTAACTGCTTAGGTACCTAAGTTTCCACTGATAACGTTCCCTAGAGGCCTACACATCTGCTGGCGGGCATGTGCGATCCCACCACCCCCTCACACCTGAGCAGAGTCGGTGCCTAACTCATCCCTAAGCCCCAGTGAGATCCTTGACCTGAGCTGTCTCCTGCACATCTCACCTGTAGGGGCCCATCCAGTAGGCATGCTCAGAGGCCACCTACTGTGTCAGGCCCTTACGACACAGAAGAGTTGGTGTTGCCGTACCACCACCCCCTTTTATGCCCAACAGGCCAATGTTTAGCGCGCACACACAGGATTCAGAGACCTGGGTTCAAGTCCCCACGCTGCCCAATTCAGAGACCTGGGTTCAAGTCCCCACGCTGCCCGATTCAGAGCCTGGGTCTCCCAGGTGAGTAGTTAACCACCAGTCTATAGAGTCAATCTCACTCTCTCTCTTGCCCACTGAATATTTAGGCATATCATATGACGTGGAACAGCTTCCATGGGGTAGATCGAAAGTGCCTGAGTCCCCTTTGTGGCTCTAGCCCTGAGAAGATGATAGGGGGACGTGGTAGTGGCCCCGATATTTAAGTTGTCTAACACTTTCCATTATAAAAGTCACTTGCAACTTGTCTCACACAGCCCCACTGTTTGCAGAATGTCTTTAACAAAACCTAGAGGCGAGAAGCGTCTCGTCTTTGTCCCATGCTAGTCTGTGCAGCTCTGGCTGAGTTATAAGCACCTGAAAATGACCAGCTCGCTGCCGTCACTTACATTCTCAGCCTGCTAAAACAACACCTGACTACGAACATGACTGAGATGTCCATAGCACTCTGCCAGGGGAACATGGAGGATGAAATTGCTCTTGCACCAATGTTCTAATATCAGACCAGTCCTTATTCATGATTTTAAAAGCCAAAACAGATGTTTGTATTGCCAAAATATGCATGCTTCCGGTTTTGTCTGAAGTTAAATAAAGACAGGTGTGTGCTTAGAACTTTTGTGGTTCAACCCAATAAATGTATTTTATCACGTAAGTTACAAAAACATATACCCACTAAAGACCCAGCCTAAAAAAACTGATTTGTAAAAGTTTTTTTGACAGAACTGTTACAAAATCAATATGAATACCTAGTGGAGTGCCAGCCTATTACGTCTCAGCTCTGCTGCCGTCCCTTATCGCTTGTATTTGGTCCCTCTCTTTTAATACTTACCATAAGGTTATTAACAATCCTGTTAATCTTTAAATAAAAAAAAATCTAATATTTGCTTAATAACAAATGAGTGATAAGTGTGTGAGTGTGTGTATAAAATTGATATCACAGGTGATGATGATGATTTATTATTTGTATTGCCATAGCACCTAGGAGCCCTACTCATGACCCACAACCCCTTTACGCTAGGCTCTGTACAAATATGAAAAAGACAGTCTCTGTCCCAAAGCCAATCTAAGTATAAGACAAGAGACAACAAATGGCTACAGACAGACAGACAGGGAAGTACAAGGAAACAATGAGACAGCATTGATCAGCAAGATAGGCAGGGATCTCAGCACACCAGCAGCCTAGTTGTGGTCAAGTGTTTTGTAGGCATCACGACAAAGTGGCAGTTTAAGGAGAGATTTGAAGGAGGATAACGAAGAAGTTTTGTGGCTGTTTAGGGGAAGCTTCTCCCAAGCACGAAGGACAGCAGGGGAGAAAGCACGAAGGTGCTTGTTTGAAAATGTAACAAGTGGGCAATAGAGGCGGGCATCCTGGGCTAATCAGAGTCAGGAGCTGACCTTTCAATATTGAGTGAGAGACAGTAGGTAAGGCAGGGCTAAGTCATTAAGGGCCTTGAAACTGAAAGCTTGTGTTTGATGCATGAGAAAAGGGGGAGCCACCGCCGGGATGTAAAAATAGGGGTGACTTGGTCAATGTGACAGGGTAGGAAATGATCTCTGCAGCAGTGTTTTGAATGGATATGCGCAGGGCAAGATTGGATTGGTCAAAGCCAGAGAAAAGGATGTTGCAGTAATTCAGATGCAATGTGATGAGTGCTTAGATGAGAGGTTTAGCTATGTGGATGGACAGGAAAGGCAATATCTCACAGATGCTGTGTAGAAAGAATTGGCAAGATTTAGAGGTGAGGACATAGAGGGTGGCACAGGGCGAAGATGACACCAGGTTACAGTACTTGAGAAAGAAGACAGCAGGGAAGGTTTAGGAGAATGATAAAGAACTCAGTGTTAACCATAGAATCAGATAAATTAGAACCTCATGATGTTGTACTTATAAAATAAACAGCAGGATCCTATTCAGGGGCTAAGGCAGTATGCCCCGTTTATTATGAATATGGAAAAGAAAAACATTTCAAAAGAAAACACACACACAGAGAGAGAGAGAGAGAGAGAGAGAGAGAGAACTTTAGTTAAAGGGCAGCTCCAGCACCATGTCTAGATGCTACTCACAGGAACTTCGAAAAGGCTACAAAAACAAAAGGCTAATATAGCAGAGGCTTATGTTCATTGACATGTTTTGACCATATAGTGGAAGTTTTAATAACAACTTATACTAACAAAAAGGTAATTATAAGAAACAAAGAAAAAAGATGTTCTCACCGGAAAACTATAGAGCCACTTGATTATACAATGAAATCTCAGATACCCCAGTTATCACCTGAAGATGGGTGATTACATAGTACATGTTCAAATGCTAAATTGTAAGAAGGCGAGTTTCTATGGGTCGGTGAGACAAGGAGAGGGGGGCCAAGTACCGAGTACTTATCGAAGCCGGAGACAGCTGTTCACAGAATAGAAAGGCCTAAAGCTCATGACTGACCATTAACAGGAGGAATGTGAGTCAGTTGGGGCCTGCTGTTAAATGGTTTATCTTGGGGCTTTCAGGTCAGTTTCAGGCCAGGCCTTCTGTAATTAATTTCAGGCCAGGCATTTTATTAATCAATTCTATGATTAATTCTTTGATTCCACACTATGAATTTACAGTATCTATCATTATGGAGTTCAGTGAGGGGTGTGAAAAAAGAAAGTCCATTTCCTTGGAGGGCACATAGTGTTTTTTATCGGCCCTTTTACATGTCGGTGCTTTGGAGGCTGGTGTTTGCCAAATAGCCTTGGCAGGATCTAAGAGCATGTCATTGACTAGAAGGGCAATCCTTGAAGAGGAGGTCATATGGAATGTGTCTAATCATTTGTGGTGTGCCTCTTTTACCTCCTGGACCTTGAAGATAATGTGTAGTACATCAGCAACCCTCTTAGTGAGGTTCTGAAAGAGTTTAAAGTCATCTATCATTGATGTAGGAGGGGGCATCACAGCTTCATCTGGTGAGGATGAGGAGATATTCACTGGTGGGGTAACGTCCTTCTCTAGTCAGGCCTTCTGCTCCTCAAGTTTCTTCCTGAGGTTCTGGGGACAGAGGCTGAAGGAGATTGCCTTACTGACTCTCTATAGAAGACACTAGAGGCCCTAGAAGGATGACTTCTCTGGGCTGCCTATGGCCACTGGGGTGGAAGAAAGGGCATGGCTGGTGGCACTCATGGGTGCCCATACCAGGTAGGCTGAGGCTCCAAACATGGCTGCGGCTGGGAAGGCCCTGGCTGTTGTACAGGAGAACTGTGATGCAAGGCTAAAGAGGTTGTCATCTTCCTCATTGTCTCTTCACCAGAGAAAGGTGCAGCTGACTGGGAGGTGGTGCTGAATGTCCCAGTGCGGACGGTGATCCTGGAGACAGAGATGTAGTTGGTACTGAGCAGTGGAGACTCTAGTATCTCAGTAACTAGAAGGTCTCTGGAGAAATGAAACTCCTGCAGTACTGTGATGGTGGTTGAGACCACTAGGGGTTATAAGTGCTGGCCCGTCAGTACTGAGGGAGTCAGTGGGGGCTGAGGCCTTTTGTGTGATGAGCCGTCAGAAGAGGGCTCCTTTCTCGGAAGTGTAGTCTTTTGCGTTGGTGCTGATTTTGCAGAGATGGTAGTCTTTGCTCTTAGCTATGACAGATGGTGCTGACGCTTCTAAGCCTGTGCTCCTCAGGTCTTTAGCCTTGATGGCGGTACCTGTATCTGAAGAACCATGAGCCTTATGGATACTGTGCCGTGGTGGTGCCAGTCCAAAGTGACTGATATTGCTGGAGATCTCCTTTAACCGGTTAAGAGTTCAGTTGGGGGACATGTAGCCTTCTTCTTAGAAGCCTGATGAGGGGAGATGGAAGATTTCCTTTTAGGCTTTTCTTCATTGGAAGTTGATGGTCTCGGGGATGACCATTGCTCATGGGGAGTCCCAGGGATCAGGACTGGAGGCCAGTCTAAGGGAACTCTTCATCACAAGGAGCTTAAGTTTTGACTCACAGCTCTTCCTCATTCTGGCCTTCAATTTTTGGCAGAAGATGTCCTTCTGAGGAATGTGCGCCTCTTCGAGGCATCAAATACAGTATGACTGTCGCTGATCATATTGCCTCCCTATAGGAGAGGCAACGTTTGAACCTGGGGGAAAACGGACATACCCTGTGATGGGGAGTTGGTCCCCAAAAAGAGGGATTGGGGGCAAAACATGTCAGCAAGAACACGGAGAAAAAATAAAAAGGTATATTAAAAAAAATTTAAAATGGGGAAAAATTTAAAATGGAAACGCTACTAGATGCTATGAAAAATGGAAACTCTACTGACTATTATAAATTCAAGGCAAACTAAATGGGAATGCTAATCGCTCTGTCTCAGGCCTAGGGAGGTTGAGAAGGAACTGGGGATGGTTTGCCTGTGTAGCGCTAGATAACCATGAGGCAAGGCATGAGACAGAGAGAGCGCATGTGCAGGTCGAATAGACACTGCCATCTAAAATCTCTGATCAGAGGCGCAGGGATGTAGACACACTTACAGTGGAGCACCCATGGGGACACTACTCAAAGAAGAACAGTCTTTTATTACATGATTGCATACTATCACAATGCATACGCACAAGGGGGCTGAATTAAAGTTGTCCAGGCAACTGTAAATATGGTATTTCCTAATATTTGAGTGCTTGACTTTGCAACCTAAATAATATTTTTTACCCCTGGGGGGGAAGGATTTTGTGTACACACAACATTATTTATATTATACACATATGTACATAGATGTTAAGATGGAGTTAAGGTTGAGAGTTCATATAATTAATTTAGTGTAAAAAACAGGGATGTAATTATTCCAAAAACATTATAACGCCAAGAAATTCAGAGTTAAGGTTACATTAAAAACAATCCAAACATGTTCAAGTATGGAAATATACAGGTCAGTCATGCAAACGACCTTAATTCTGCTCCGTAGTGACAGTAATGCAATAACCATACGTTTAAGACATTTTAGTGTTTGAGATACAAAACTGAATGAAACTAAATTTAAACACATTTGATTTTTTTTTTTTTTTCTGTCCTTCCATTACAGTGGCACTTCTGGACAGTCACCGTAGTTGAAGTATCAACGTCTCATTATTTAATTTAACTTCTACGGCCAGATCTACTAATATGCTGTAGCAGTTTTATGTCACTCTGCAGCAGTGCAAAGCCTCCCTAATACACTAGATAATTAGACACACACACAAACACATAGACACACACACTTTCCACTCTCTCCTGCCCTCCACATTCCCTTGCATGCACATACACTCCTCTAGTTTTCCCCCTTCCTATTGCCTTTCTTATTGAGTAGATCTCATGTAACAGTTAGCTTTAAAAAACAAGTACTAAAAATTAATGGTCATTTTTTGTCATTATTCTCCATAACTCTAAGTTTCGCCTTCAGTTGAAAAATGTTCTATTTCAGCCAATTTCATCAAGAACTGATCTTTCATAATGGCCACCCTCTCTACTATTTTCAATAGGATTGAGGCCATGGGTTGTCCTCAAACAAGGTTCTCTCTTTCAAAATGGTCACCCTTCCCATTATTCCCAACAGGATTTAAAACAATCTGCCCTGACCAAAGATGGCAGCTCATTATACTTTCAGGAGATAGACCAAAACTGTGGTGCAGATGGAGGCAGTGGGCATATTTGCTAAGGCCAACCTGTGGTCTCAGTTCCACTGGGAACAATAAGACATGGCGGTCATTCTGACAGAAGGCACTTTTTTTGTAGAATTCTCTGTAATACAATGTTACCCATAAGTTCCTGCTGAAGGAGCAACTTTCACTTTTGTAAAATGGCAAAAAATGACCATTAATTCTAAAATGTCTGCAGATATAGCCAATACATGAGATTGTAGTGATTTTAGCTACATAGGGAGATTGAAAAGACAAAATGATTCGATTACTGACATCATTTGGGATTAAAGCTCACGGGCAGTGTTAAATTTCAAGGACCTACTTTAAAATTATTGATAATTTACAATGAAATACGTTAGTTTGAGTTCTCAGAAAATACATCCTATAAAGAGTATAGGTAGTAATTTTAATAAAATGAGTTAATGACTTTACAGATTCAGCGTTTAAGTCCACAAGGGACCATTAGATCACCTAGTCTGCTGTTCTGAACAACACAGGGCACAGAATTACATTGTTACCCCTATATTGAACCCAATAACTTGTGTTGAATTAAACCTTATCTTCCAGAAAGGCATCCAGTCTTGATTTGAAGTATTCAAAAGATAATCCATTACTTCTCTCTCGTTAGTTTGTTGGAATGGTTAATCACCTTCACTGTTAAAAATGTATGCCTTATCTCTAGTTTGGATTTGTCTGGTTTCACCTTTCATTCTTGTTATGTCTTTCTCTGCTAAATTAAAGAATCCTTTGGGTATTTTCTCCACATGAAGGTTCTGATAAAACTGTAATCAAGTCACCTCATGATCTTCTTTTTTATAAGCTAAATCTCTTTATGTCTCTCACTGTAGGGTATTTTCTCAACCCTCAAATAATTTTGTGGCTCTTCTCTGCACTCTCCAATTTTCAACGTATTTTTTAAAAAAGGGGACACCAGAACTGAATGCAGGGTTCCAGTCTCACCAATACTGTATACAGTGGTCAAATCACCTCCCTACTCCTACTCATTTGTTATACATCTAAGAATCACACAGTCCTTCTTACTACAACATCACACTAGATTCTTATGTTGAGTTGCATGTCCACTACCATCTCTAAATCCTTTCCAGACACTGCTGTCCAGGACACAGTCCCCTATTCTGTAAATATGGCCAGTGCTCCTTGTTCCTAGATGTTTGACCTTCCATTTGGCTATATTTAAGTGCATTTTGTTTGAATGGGCCCAGCTTACCCACTCATCCAGATCACTCTGTATGACTGCTCTCCATCATCATTAGATATTTACCACTCCATTAGGCTTTATGGGATCTGCAAAAACTGCTACTTTTTGAGATCTTCCAGTTAGTCAGTTCTTAATCCATTTAACAGCTGCTTTATTGATATTGTATTGTGCAATTTTAATCAGAACGTCAAAAGTCTATTACACATACGTAGTTATCACAGTTACTTTTATCAACCAAACTTGTAATCTCATCAAACAACGAAATCAGGTTTTATTTGAGACAACCTATTTTCCATAAAACCATGTTGACTGGCATTAATTATTTTCTCATCCTGTAATTTTTTTTAAAATGGAAACCCATAATGGCTCTTCTATTATTTTGCTCATGACTGATGTCAGGCTAACCAGCATATAATTACCCAGGTCACCCTGCTCCCCTGAGTATTGGCACAATAGCACTCTTCCAGTCTTCCCCAGGATTGGAAGATTTATTAAAAGTGAACACCAACGAGTCAGAGATCTCCTCACAAACTGTTTTAGGACTTTTGGGTGTAAGTTATTCAGGCCTGCTTGTTTAAGTATGTTTATCTCTAGTAGATGCCATTAAACATTCTCCTCATTCATTAATGGACTGGAAAGTAATTAATCTTCCTCGTGTACCACAATCATATTCTACTTCCTTCCAAACATAGAAAGGAAATATTTATTAAATACTTGTCCTTTTTTGCATCATTAACAATGTTACCCTAGCCAGCTAGTAAAAGGCCTACATCACTACTAGGATATCATTTGTTCCTGATATACTTAAACTCTTTCTTATCGTCCTTAGTCCTGCCAGTCATGGATTTTTCCCTAATGTCTTTAGCTCCCCTTAGCAATCTTCTAAACTTTATATCTTCTAATTTATATTATTGTGATCTATTTCTCCTTTTTAAATTTGTTATGTTACTTTTTATTTCTAATTGCTATTCTCACTTGCCCTCTGAACCAGGGTGGGGTTTTAATGAAAGTTGTTCACTTTCACAATTGCAGAATCGTGGCTTTTTGGCCATCTAATAAATTCTTTAAAAACTCCCATTTTTGTTCTCATTTTTCTGTCTAAATTTTTCCTTCTAATCAATTTTATTCAAATTTTTTTCACCATTGGGAAATCATCTTTTTTAAAGCACGCAGAGAGAGAGAGAGAGAGAGAGAGAGAGAGAGAGAGAGAGAGAGACGGACTAGGACCCCATTCTGCTATGTGCTGTACAAACATGGAACAAAGAGATGGTTCCTGCCCCAAAGATCTTACACTCTAAATGTTGCAATGTCTAATTTCTAACCCAGAACCTTTTGGGTTGCAAAAGGTACAAGTTTTTAGAGACTCTAATGATGTTTTGCTGCTGGCTCCATGAGACCGACAGCATAAGTTTCCCAGATTGAAGTCCCTCATAATAATATTTTTACCAACACATACAGGTGTTTAAGGAGCAACTCATCCTTTTCTTTGGTTCAATTTGGTGGTCTGTAACAGACTTTCACCACTCATCAGTATCCGTTCTGGGCTGTGTTAGTAAGCACATTAATCCATATGGTAAGTACAGCTGAGAAATGTTTTTTGTTGGGCAAATACTTTATTCACTAAAAAGTACATTTGGCTGACCCCAAATGATTTGTGTTGAGTCTGCCCAGCAGTTTTGACCGAACCAAAAAACTGAAATGTTTTGGAAATGTTGAAACAGTCTTTTGTTTTCAAATGACTTTTCATTTTGATTTTTGAAATTTTAACAAAAGTAAAGGAGGACTAGATTCATAAAATGTTTTTTCTCAATCTCTTCTGTTGAAGCTGTTCCACTTTTTATAAATAAATATTCCTTCGAGCAGACTTGAATTTGGGTCTCTCACATCCTACATAGTGACCTAACTACTAGGCTAAAATTTTAACGAGGTCACCACAACCACCTCCTCCTCCAGCTGTTTTCTGTATCTGGACCTCCTTTGCCTTTGTTAAAATGCCGAAATTTGAAACAAAAAAATTCCAGTTGGGTCAAAACAAAATGTTTCAAATGATCCTACTTGAAACTTTTCAATTCACCAACAAATTGGACATTTTTCATTTTAAATTTAACCCCAAATGAAACTTTTGGGTTTTTTGGAATTGCCAGTGAACCAAAAAAGATTAACTTAGGTCTTCTTCTGAGTCATTGATAACTCTAAAATAGGTAATGATATCTTTAATGTAGAGTGCCGCCCTACCCTCCGCCACCACCTTTTTTGCCCACTGAGGGGGATCAGTACAAGAGGTTTCTGTGTCACCCTCCACAGGTCAGAGCCAGGACCCACAATCACAGACCCTGGCAAATGCTGGGATGTTTGTTTCAATGGGTTTTATTTAATTCTGTATTTTACAAGGGGGATCTGGATTCCCAAACTTCCTATCACTAGCAGAACAGAGGAAACTGGACAGCAAACAGGAAGGGGAAACTCTAGGGCAGCACCACAGGTGACAGAGCCATCTCCGCCTGAGCTCACAAACACTTCCTCCTTCCTGTAAGACACAGTACATTCCCCATTTCTGAAATATTTCCCCAGAAGGGGAATAAACGAGACTCAGGCTCTCTCTAAACTCTCTTCTCTCCCATACACAGTAGAGACCACTTCATACCAGAGGTGATAGTGGAATGTAAGGTAGAGCAGTGAAGGACTAAGGGATCCAAGTTTTCAACCAACCTGTAAGATGAAGAGGTGGCCTAGTTACCCCCACCCCCAGGAGATATCTAGTAAAATCAAGAACCTATAAAGTTTGTGGAGACTTACCTTCTTCCCATGGGCATTCAGGTAATCTTTCACTTCCCCCCACCCCTAAGTCTGGCTTCCTGAAGGAGAGATGCAGGCAATGAACTCTAAGTGGGGTGAAGATGAGCCAGGGAAATCAGGGGACCATCCTATCCCTGGGAATCTGGGAGCTATCTAGCTACCCTCATTCCCTCTGGGATTCAGAGACCTATTCTAGAGCAGCACACACAAAGGACTTCCAAGGGGAATTTGAAGGTAGCAAGGGATACAGAACACACTGGAACTGTCATGAGGGCATGGCCCATTCAAAGGTTGCCCTAACCACAAACAGGGCAAGACTCCACCCAGTCTCCAGGCCCCAGGGGCTGGGGGAGCCTTGAGGAGGCCCTGGTAGAAGAGATGGGACTCTGGCCACCACATCAGGGGCTCCAGGGGTTTTATTTCTTCTTCCTCTCCTGGGAGCAGCGAGGGCAGAACCTGGTAGGAACAGAAGAGAGAAGGCAGCAGTTATGGTGTAGGAGGGACCTACTAATACACAAAGCCAGTGGGACCCTCCTTAGTGCCCCCCAATACAGCCACACACCCAGAAGCCCTTAAACACACACAATCTCCAATAACTCTTCGAGATGCAATCCCAATACCCCCTTACATCCATAGTCACCTCACCCCAGAACTTCCCTCTCCAGACACATATAGACCCCCCAGTGATTTATACCTTCTTCAGACCTCTAACGCCCTTGTTTCAGCATCCACTCACCATTTCCCTCTTGGCTTTGTCGTCAGGCCCACACAGGCAAAATGGAACCACTCGATGGAGCACTGGCATGGGATGGAGAGCGCAGAGTCAGTCATATAGTGGAGTGTCGTCCCCCCCCCCTCCCCCCCAAGTCTTTTGGGGGCTACCAAAACCCCCTGCATTTGGTCACATAACTTCCCCTTGCAAATCCTCAGTAGTGACCACATCAATATACAGCACTGGGAAAGTGGACTGAGAAACACACCAAATTCCTACTTTGTTTTAGGGCTTCCCCCTTCTCCAGGATTCCAGATTTGTCCAGGACAAAAGTCTGTCCCCTAAGGGTCTCTCTAAATGAGCGTCTCCCTCTTGATTGTCCCCCACCCCCAAACAATTTGTAGATACGCCCTCAGCCCGCAGGTGTGACTGCTTGAGATACCGGGGCCCACACAAGCAGAACCAGACTCCCACTGTGAGGGTCTCTCCCCCATTCCCTCCAAGCGCAGTCTCTTACATCAGGGTTATCACAGCCAATCATCTCCCCATAGGAGACCTGGTGGCACAGGCAGTAGGTGGGCTCGTTGGGATCCACAGGCATATCCAGCACATCTGAGGGGTGCACATTTCCAAAGGTCACTGAGGGCATCCCGTACTCCGTGCTGCTGCAGGAGGAAAGGAGGAATCAGGTCAGCAAGGTCACCAGGGCGAGGGCACCCCCTCATTTCACCTTGGGAGGTCCCCTCTGCTGTGGACTCCACCCTGACAGACACAGAAAGAGACACTTCCCCACATAACACAAATGCAGAAATCCACTGTCCCAGGTCCTGTCCACAGCAAGGACCTGACTTCTCCAGGCCTTCATCTCGCTCTGGAGGGAAGGACAGCTCTCTCACTAGGAGTCCCTGCCACAATACTGAGGCTCTTGCTCTCACTGCTCCGGGGCACAACAGGGACTAGTGGGATGGATGAGCCCATTGGTCTGATCTGGGTGGAGTTGGGGGATAAAGGGCAGGACCTGACCATTGGTTTGATCCTGATATGGGGAGCTTTGATGGACCCACTGGTGTGACCTGACTTGTGGTGTTACCCCCCATTCCCTGAGTCTTCCTGTCACTTACGTGTGGACGAGTTTCAGCTTCTTTTGAGCCGTCTTTGGTGTCTCCTCATCAGAGTTTTTCCCTTTGGAGCGTGCACGGGCAGCTTTCTTCTCCTTCTGGGCCCGGCCCTCTGGTGAGACAGGGAGAAGAAATGAGGATTAAATTCTTCCACCCACCAAGATAGATACCTATATAGCAGCCCCCTTTCGGGCACTAAGACACTATCCCCTTCATAGTATCTGGTCTACACGCTCATCATCTCCGAGATACCCCAACAGAACTCTCCATCATCATCCCTTGGTCACCTCCTTGTCACTTGCTGGGGCTCTATCTCCTCCTCAAACGACAACGTCACAGTCTCTGGACCATCTCCTGCCATCATCCTCCCAGGCTCCCTTCCAACCCCACCACTTCTGTGGTCCCTGGGCTCCACCATATCAGTTTGTGGCAGGGCTCTGGGACTCACTCTTCTTGCCCTTGCTGGAGGAACTGTCATAGTCACTTGACTCAATCTGCTTCTCCTTCAGGTCTGCTTCAAAACGGGCAAGGTCCGTGTCCAGCCGCCGGATGTGCTTATCCACCTGCAGGTATGATAATAAGCAAAAGCATTATTAGGGGGATGGAATCCTGAAGGGCCTAGAAAGGAGAGGGGATGGGGCTTCAGCAGAAAGGCAGCAGTGGATGGTGCCTACAAGGCAGACAGGGTCCATGCTGGAACTGAGGCTGAAGCAAAGGATTTCCAAGGGCTTTAAAATCCCACCCAGCATCAGGAATAGGACCCACTGAGTCATAACTCTCAGCCCCTCATGCTATAACCCCTAGACACCACTCTCCTCTCTCTCTCTCCTTCGTACCATCTCGTAGGTCTGCATGGCCAGCTGCACCTTGTCATCCCCAAACTCCTTGCATTTCCCATAGGCCTCCTGAATTTGCTTGAGAAGCCCCAGTTTTTCCTCTGAAGATAGAGTCCGTGCGTTGCTGATGTACTCTGTGGCCAGTTTATCGATCTCTGACTTGAGGTCTGAAACAAGATCGGGTTCATGGTCAAGAATATCCCAGTGCCCTCTGCTAGGAAGGGCAAACCTGGGCAGCTGCAGGCTTCCTGCCTAGTCACAGCACATTTCTCTGGGCCTCATTCTTGACACTCACCTTCCGTTCGCTGGTCCAGATCTCGCATAAGTTGGAAATTTCTCTGCAGTTCGAATGGCAGGTTCTCAATACCTGGAGAGAGAGGAAGGTACATGGAGTGTCAGGTCCCTGTCTCTGTTCCCCGATTAAGCTTTTATAGCACTGTCTAGTAACCAGATATAGGACTTAACATCCTCTTATTTCCCTCTCAGTCTAACTCTGATGTAATCACAGCAGCTGTTCTCGAAAATGCCAATGATTCAATCTTGAGCCCATGGGAAGCCTACAGTCTGGTGGGCTCACAGATGGGGTCGTTACTTTAGTAAATCTTACTGGAGTCCACTAAAGCGGCACTCTCTCTAACTCCCCCTCAACTCAGACATCCTTATTTGGCTAATTTCTTGCAGGTATCATGGAAGAGGTGAGTCAGTAGAAGGAGAGGGTAGTGGCCTTGAAGAGATCAAGGAGGGCTTTCCACGCAGACGATGCAGCGTGGAAGAAGGTATGAGGTTGTTTATGGAAGAATCTGACTACTACACCATGGTGGCAATGGCACAGGAAATAATGGAAAGGTCATGAGGGACAAAGCTGTGAAGTGGTTTAAAGGTGAGAACAAAAGCTTGAACTTGAAATGGAAGAAAAGGAAGAACCAGTGGATTCAAAGGTCCAGAACCAGTGGGTCGAGGTGACACAGTCAGATCAATAGGCCAGGAAGATAATCTTGGTGGCTGCACGTTGAATGGATTACAGAGAAGTGGTGTAGGTGTCCAGGAGATCTTAAAGGAAGAAGTCACAGTAATCAAGACAATAGATGAGGGGCTGCGCAAGAGTTTTGATGAGAGAGCAGAGAGAAAAGGTAAGAACTTAGAAACATTATGGAAGTAGCAGCAATATTTGGCCTGGATGTAGTTCAAATACGTATGCCCCAGAAGCACATGTCTTTATCAGTAAAGATGAAGGAGATATCCCTTACTATGAGCAGTACAGAACCTAGCACAGGAGTTCGCAAACTGGGGGTCGTGACCCCCGGTTATTATAGGGGGTCACAAGCTGTCAGCCCCCGTACATGTTGGTAAGGATGACCTGGCATGGCGGGGTGAGGGGGTGTCATCACTTTTCCGGGGGGAAGGAGAAGGGGCAGGGGAAGGAGTCGTTACAGCCTGACATATTTTCAAAGGGGGTCCCAGCAAATAAAGTTTGAGAACCCCTGACCTAGGAGAACATAGGTGAACAATACTGATTCCATCCAGTACAGGGCACGTACACACTAGTCACTTCACTACAATACAACACTGAATCACAGAAGTGTAGGACTGGAGGGATCATCTAGTCCAGTCCCCTGCACTCACGGAAGGACTATAACAACTAGGCCAGTGGTTTTCTACCTTTTTTCACTTGCAGACCCCTAAAAAATTTCAAATGGAGGTGCAGACCCCTTTGGAAATCTTAGACATAGTCTGCGGACTCCACAGGTTAAAAACTACTGTTCTATGATAACAACCACCTTTCGTGGACCCATTAAACAGTCTGCAGACACCCAGGGGTCCACAGACCACATGGTGAAAGCCACTGAACTAAACCATTCTTGACAGGTGTTTGTCTAAATTGTTCTTAAAAATCTCTGTGATGGGAACCCCGCCCTCCTGGGTGCAGCCTGGAAGCTGTGGGATTGCTCTGACCCATAACTATCCAGCTTGGGCTGACTCCCAACAATGCCTCACTGGCGATAAACAGCAGACCCCTCCCGGCACTGTTATCACCCAACGCAACAGCAGATGGAGCCCCTAAGTCGGCGAGATAGCAGGAATCTTTACCTGGGCTGCTTCTGGCTCTGTGACACTATCAGTAAGCTACAAACCTCTGGCAGGTATAGTACTCTCACAGGCAGGGACACACTCAACTGTGGGACATGAATGCTTTCCCTCAGCAATTCATCAATCAACAATAGAGAATGGTATCAGCCAATTCCCCCAGCTCCCAAGCCTTGCACTACAGGAGTATGCCACGTTGGACTGGCCGGTGCAAGTTCATTACTTAGTCCACCCTTCCCTCGATGTGGAGAGAACATGCTCCAGTCTTTGTTAACTGAGCTGAGATTTCCCAAACACTTCAATCCAAGACACACTGTTTTCGGTAAAATTATAAAACAGATTTATTAACTACAGAAAGATAGATTTCAAGTTATTATAAGTGGTAAACATAATGGATCATAGATAGTTACCAAAGAAATAAAAATAATGTTGCAGTCTAAGTTTTTATACACTAAACAGGATTTGAATCAGCAACATCTCACCCTGACTGATGATACAAGCGGCTACGGATTCTTGATACACAGGCTGTGCCTGCTTTGCAACCTGGGTTCCTCTTCCCTGTTCAAAGTCCTTTGTCGTCCACATATTCCTTCAGGGTTGAGTTGTGGGGGAGTGAAGACAAGTAATGATGTCTCTCTCCCTCTTTCATAGCTTCTTCCAGCTTGCTGGAACAGTCAATGCTTGTGACCTGGTCCACCCTCATTGGTCAAGCAAGATCCATTGTCTATGTGCTTTCTCTTTGTGAAGCCTTCCGGGGATGGTCGTTGGGAGAGTGGATTCCCTTTAATGGGCTGTAGGATGGTTGGCCGCCCTTCCCTGTCCATTTCAGAGGAAGGCCACACCCACTCCCTATCCTGCTCTGGCAGGGGTTGGCCCAGCCTGGGGAACAGTCTCCGGGCTTGGGCCCGGCCGCCCAAAGGCGACAGCCCAAGTTCCAACGGGCCGCAAACAGTTCAGGGCCCCAGTGGGCAGCAAATAGTCTAGTGCCCCAGTGGACAGCAACTAGTCCAATGCCCCAGTGGACAGAAAAATAGACCAGAAGCCCCAGGCGGGGCAGCACACCATCTAGCACCCTCAAACGGGGCAGCACACAGTTCAGAGGCCCCAGGCAGGGCAGCAAACAGTCTAGCACCCCAGGCGGGGCAGCAAACAGTCTAGCACCCCAGGCGGGGCAGCAAACAGTTCAGAGACCACCGGGTGGTCAGGAAAGGGGGAGGAGGATGCAGGCCCACCTGACTCCACTACGTCCCAGCCCAGGTCCCTAGCCATGGCAGAGGGGTACGCCACAGAGTCAGCGGGGTTCCAACAGCAACATGCTGACTCACGGTCCAGTTCCCCAGTCCCCAGACCGGGTGGCCCCTCCTCTGGGCTACCTCCTTCCCCCTTTCCCTTGGGTACCTGGTGTGTCGCCGTCCAGTCTACCTCATCGGGGTAGGCGCCCAGGGGCAGGTTGCAGAACCCCTCGATACCATCAGGGGGTAGTAGGTCAGGCAGCTCGTCGGGGAGGTCGGCAGGGGACAGTTCCTCCAAGTCTGGCCCTGTCAGGGCCTGCGCCTCGTCATCGTCCTCTGGCGCCTCCAAGGGCAACTCCTTCAAGTCTGGCCCCGGTAGGGCCACCTCCTCCTCATGTGTCTCGCAGTTCCTCCAGGTCTTGGCCCCTCTGGATCACCAGGTCAGGCGGGGTGGTCGGATCCGGGGGTACCTCTGGGCCCCAGACCGCGCGCTGCTCGTTCGCTGGTCTCCGGACCCAGGCCCGGGTCTGCTTACCCTGGTACCAGGCCGCAGGCAGCTCTGTAGGGCAGGGAGGGATGCCCTTCCCCTCTGGGAGCTGGCCGCCCACTGAGCTCTTGGGCCTCTCTTTTATACTTCCTGTCCCGCCCTCTCACTTCCAGGTGGGTGGACAGGCAGTCTCTGGCTCCACTCCCACAGGCCCGGCCTGTTTCTCCCTGTCTGTTTCTGAAGGAGGCCACACCTGCTCACTACATGGGCCATTAGCACATCTGGCTACTTCACTGTTGTATCTGAAAAGCTGGTTGTGGGTGTTCCTTATCTCCCAACATATTTCAGTAGCACATACACAGCAAAACTTTATAACTTCACATACAATGGCAGCACATACAATCCAACAGTATATTAATGTTTAGCAGATTAAGACTTTTAAAATGATACCTCACAAGGCATACTTTGTATAAAACTTCCTAATTACATGATTGTGGTGAATATGGGGGCTCTGGGGTGTTGCTTTCAGAACAACCTCCAATGATGGAGATTTCACAACCTCCCTCAGCAATCCAGTGCTTAATACCCTGACAGTTAAGAAGCTTTTCTAACATCCAACCTAAACCTCTCCTGCTGCAATTTAAACCCATTGCTTGTCCTATCCTCAGAGGTTAAGGAGAACAATTTTTCACCCACCTCCTTGTAACAACTTTTTATGTACTTGAAAACTGTTATGTCCACTCTCAGTCTTCTCTTACCCAGACTAAACAAAACCAATTTTTTCAATCTTTCCTCATAGGTCATGTTTTCTAGACCTTTTATCATTTTTGTTGCTCTTCTCTGGACTTTCTCCAATTTGTCCACATCTTTCCTGCAATGTGGTACCCAGAACTGGACACAGTACTCCAGCTGAGCGCTCAACAGCATGGAGTAGAGTGGAAGAATTACGTCTCGTGTCTTGCTTACAACACTCTTGCTAATACATCTTGAATGATGTTTGCTTTTTTTGCAATAGTGTTAAATTGTTGACTCATATTTAACTTGTGATCCACTCTGACCCCCAGATCTCTTTCCGCAGTACTCCTTCCTAGGCAGTCATTTCCCATATGAGTAATTGATTGTTCCCTCCTAAGTGGAGTGTTTTACATTTGTCCTTATTGAACTTCATCCTATTTACTTTAGACCATTTCTCTAGTTTGTACAGATCATTTTGAATTTTAATCCTATCCTTCAAAGCACTTGCAACCCCTCCCAGCTTTGTATCATCCACAAACTTTATAAGCATATTCTCTATGCCATCATATAAATCATTTATGAAGATACTGAACAGAACTGGACCCAGGACTGATCCCTAAGGAATCCTGCTCCATATGCCCTTCCAGCTTGACTGTGAACTGCTGGTAACACTCCCTGGGAATGATTTTCCAAGCAGTCATGCACCCACATTATAGTAGCTTTATCTAGGCAGTATTTTGCTAGTTTGTTTATGAGAAGGTCTTGCAAGACAGTATCAACAATCTTAGTAAAGTCAAGATATACATCTACCGCTTCCATCCTACCCACAAGTCTTATTACCTTATTATTATTATTATTATTATTATTACAAAGAAAGCTATTTGACATGATTTGTTCTTGACAAATCCATGTTGACTGTTACTTATCACCTTATTATATTCCAGGTGTTTGCAAACTGATTGCTTATTTGCTCCATTACCTTTCCGGGTACTGAAGAATGACTGGTCTGTAATTCCCTGGGTTGTCCTTATTCCCCTTTTTATAGGCTGGCACTATATTTGCCCTCTTCCAATCCTCTAGAATCTCTCCCGTCTTCCATGAGTTTTCGAAGATAATCACTAATGGCTCAGATATTTCCTCAGTCAGCTCCTTGAGTATTCTAGGATGTATTTCATCAGGCCCTGCTGACTTGAAAACAACTAATTTGCCTATTCTAAACCTATTTTATATTAAATAAATAATTTTAAAAACTAGTCCTTTTCATGCAACCAACTCAAAGCAATGGAATGCTCAAAGTGCCACAAAGAAGGATCAGTATTAATATCCCCATTTTACATATGGGAAAACTGAGGCAAAGATAGGAGGAGACTTGTCCAAGGTCACATAGCAAATCGGGGTAAAGATGGGAATTTAATATAGGAATCTTGACTCCAAGTCTCCTGCTCTTTAGTCTATTCTGCCTGCCACGTTATAATGCAACTCAGTTGTCTCTCTCCAACCCCTGGAAGTTCTGAAGCACAACATGTATTGTAACTACCAAATGTTATTACAGTAAAAGACACACTGCAAGACTTAAAAATCAGTATTCCATTATTCTTTTTCAGTGACTTCTTGTTAGTTAACCCATAGCCATGGAGGTTCTTTTGATAGCCATGCTGAGAAAAAAATGCCCACTTTCTTCTGTGACTAGACAGAAGACTGTGCTGCATCCAATCGAACTCAGATATGGCCTCCATGACCGAGGCGCTCATGACCTCCAAACTTGACTACTGCTATTCATGTCTAGGAATGAAATCACATGACCTGAAAAAGCTCCAGTTGGTATGAAATGCAGCATTTGTCTGCACAGCAACACAGGACACCATGAAAATATCTCCATTCTCTGCACTGGCTTTCCATAGAATTCAGAATCTGGATCAAGGTCTCTGTTCTGATATTCAAAGCCCTCTATGGAATTGGTCACAGCAACATGAGAGACTACCACACCTTCCATGACCCTACATTCCCAAACAGACACAATCAGAATAACTAGGACAATTAAGCTGCCAACTTCTAAGGGAGGCTTGTGAATTCAGAAGACAGAATTCTCAAAAAAGCTGGACCGTAAGGCCATCCTTTCTCTTCCTGCAATCCTCTGCCTCACTCACTACACACCATCCAAGTTCTGCAACAAATGAGGCAGGGGTCCTATGGACAACAATTTCATTCACTATACAACCCTTGTTCATTCCCAGAGCAGGCTCAGCCTGTGCAATGAATGATGGAGAGGTCCTGTGGAAAAAATAATGTGATCCTGTAATTAAAGACTATATCATAATGCACACACACACACTGGGGTTGAATTAAGATTGTACGTGCAATCTTAATTCTGACATTTCCTAACTACTAAGGGGTTGCAAACATAAATGTTTTTCAATTAATTTAATATAAATTCTTAGTTTTTTAAAAACTGCGAACTGAAAAAACAGAACTTCTATCATGAGAAACCATACTGACCCCTCACATGCATCATCAGCAAAGTTGGAACCTTTAGATCCACAGCACAGACCCTTTATCACTTGAGCTAATGGAGTAATTAGTAGCAGCAGTAGGAGTTTATGATCTCTGTGGACCAACAACTAGAGGGGGTGATACACACCCGTTGCCAGTGGGTTTCACAGCTATTTGCTAACAGTTGAGACTCAAGAATCCTGGATGCTACCCCGAGCTCTAGAAAGGAGGGTCCTCTAGTGGTGATAGACCTTTATTTCCCAGTCTTGCTGTCACTTGCCACCTTCTGTCCCTGATCTTAGCATATACCAGGGATGGCCAAACGGTAGCTTGTGAGCCCCATGTGGCTCTTTTACAGATCAAGTGCAGCTTATGGAGCTCCCTATGCCCCTCCCCCTGCCCATTCTCCACCTAACAGACTGGGCTGGGGAGCACCTGCCCTGCAGCAGGGTGGTGGGGCTAGAGGATCCTGCCCAGCGGGGAGGAGGGTTTCAGGGGAGAGGGGGTCAGTAAGTTTGACAACCCCTGGCATATATTCTCTTTTAGCCTGTCTCTCTCTCTCCTCCGACACTATTCACTCCCCACTGTCTCCCCTCCACGCCCCACAGCCAATCTGTTCCCCCACAGCTTGTCTTTGTCCTCCACCCCTCTGCATTCCAGTCAAGCTGATCCTTCTACCTCTTCTTGCTTGCTGGCCCCCCAGTTTGTGGAGCATTAAGATCACAAGAAAGACAGTCTCCCTTCTCTTAGTCCCATGGCAACCCCCCGACCACTGAGGGGGGGCAATTGCACAGAAAGTCCTGTTTAGCCCCTGAAACCTTGCGCTTGAGCATGCTCAGCACAGATGGAATCTTCAGATAATTTAGTGACCAAACGCTAATAAACATGTGTCAACTGTGATTTTCAAAGGCCCGTACTGTTTCCAAATGTGGGTGGATTTTCACAGTGATAACATAAGGCACACACTTCTCACACCTGGGCAATCTCTCTGCTAAATTTCAAGTCCCTGCTCCAAAGGGCTCCTATGTGATGCTGGTCAAATCACATCAACATTTTGGCAGATGACCACTACTTGTGTGCTCAGTTTCTGGGTGCTCAACTTCAGATCCTGTGATCTGGTTTACAGAAGTGCTGAGCATTCACCCCTGCAACTCAATTCCATAGGAACTGTGATAGCTCAGCACCTGTGTCTGTAAGACAGTGTGGTCTGGAGCAACGTCTAATCCTGGTTCTGCCACTGGCTCAATTTATAGCCTTGCACTAGTCATTTCACCTTGCTCTTTGTTTTCATGGAACGGTTCATTAGTTGCTGTCTGTATGTTACTTTGCAGATATAACATTGCTAAGACTCTGAAAAATCAAGCTATATATAGGTATCCCAAGTCAGGCACGCAAGCACTGGGACACTCAAAATTAGTGAACACTTTTGCAAATTTTGGCCTCTGCCTCAGTTCCTCATCTCTAAAATAGGATTCATATTTCATTATCTCACAGGTAGCTGTGTAAATAAACGAACATTTGTGAGGCACAAATACTACAGCGGCAAGCACCATATGAAAGCCCATGAGGACATTAATAATTTTGTATTCAGTTCCAGGTTTGGATAGTGTGCATTGAATGAGGCCTGAGGCCACACCTTGTATGATGTGGAAAACAGAGAAACATTGAACATCTAGCTCATTCCTTAAAAGAAAAATAGGTGTCTTCCAAAAGGGGGGTCTGAATGCAGAAATTCTGTCCTTGACAGATGTATCAAAATGCCTGTTTCAAAACCAATGAAGTCTGGCGTGGATGGCCTGTACAGATGATGCAAGTAGACTACGTCTAGAAGACTTAGACCTCCATCTAAAGGCTTCTGATGATAACAGGGTCTGTATTGCTTTTGGGGATTACACTGCTTACTTTTTGTTACTGGGGTGTACACACCGAGCAAAAATAAATAAATAAAAAAAAGGGTTGCACGAGAGTTTTTCAATGTGTGCATTGTATTTATTGGTGTTCTGGGAGAAGAATTTAGCACCTTCAAACAATAAACCTATTGTATTTTGCAGCTCTTTGGGAATGCTGGAGGCCTGCTACCAAAAAGAGTGACTCAATGAAATGGCTACAGTCATGAACATGACGATAAGGATCAGTGGGACTGGAACCTGGGTCCGAGGAGCCCTGGGACAGCTAACGTTCTCACATCGCTACCAGGAGGCCATGCAGAGCCACATCCAATGAGCGCTATGGAGATTAGGCACCATGTGAAGTATCACACAAAGGTCCACAGCAACAGCTCCCTGCAGCCTTCTGATTAGCTTATGCTCACTATTTTACCCTGGAGAAAGCCCCAAGAAGTTGTCTGAGCAATCACACAGATTTCTGGCCTGCTGCAACTCCGGACCTCACCTTTTCTGATCTCCAGTCTCCAACTCTTGCCTGGCTCTGACCCTGACTCTTGCCTATGAATCCCAGCAATAGTAATTACTTCAACCCCTGCTTGCTGATTATCACTCTGTGGCCATCCTTGACTTGTGGACACTAGTCCACCTGTGACCAGTAGGCCAGACCACTAAAGACTAGTCCTCTTACAGTGACACTGTGTCTGATACATGGATTGCTGGTTGGAAGGATATACATGCTGTGGATGACCTTCCGAAACTATGGCCAAAAACTAATCCTTATATTGCTCAGGCAGTTTTTGTCCACAAATTTTGAAATTGCTGATCAGTTAATAAAAGTATATTTAGACAACGACAGATAATTTGACACCCTCATTTGAAGGTTCTCAGTCATATATGCCTTCCTACCACACACAGATCCAGTCTCTTACTGTTATCTTTTGGGGTACCCTTAGGCTGAAGTTGCCTCAAATGCTCATCAGCTGCTGTGGCCACTGAACCTGTAATGGTCTGTTAAAGAAATACTTGAAGTCATGTTGAGGAACAAGGTGAAGTCTGTCCATCCATTTGGCAGTGGGGAGGACAGAGGAAGGTGTCTGCCAAAAGATCTTCACAGGTTCCAATGAGGCTTCATTAATGGAAAGGGCACCCCTACAGTAGTGTGAGTGCGCAAAATGTCCAACTGTTTGTGAAGATCGTCTTGCACAAGTTCTGTTTATATTCCCAAAGATGTGGCCACTCTCCTAATGAGATCTTGAAAAACTTTAAAGTCATCAGGAGGAGGCAATGCTGACTCAGGAACGATACCTCATCTAGGGAAGAGGAAGAGATATGCCGTGGGGAGCATCTAGAGGTTCCTCTCCAGTCTCCTCTTTTTCAGTGGGTTCCAGTAAAGACTGAGACAATGGGCCTAAAAGAACATTTCTAGGAGCTATAAGAAAAAAAAGAGGACTTTGTCCTGGACTGAGCCACTCATAGGGGCCTAGATGTTTTAAGAGCAGGCCAAGGAGCTCAATAAGGCCAGGGAGAACAGTCCAGTCTTTCTACTGCTCATGGAGCATCTTTATAATAAAGATATTGCTCTAGAGTTCAGTCATCTCTACAATGTTGATGGTCTGAAGACCTGAAATTACCTTGGTGGAGATATGGGTCTATCACAGAGTTGAAAGAAAAGGAGATGCATCTCTCCTCAGTAAAAGGAGGAGCAGTCCCAGTATGCATCGCAGGAGGTTTTGACACTGGGGACGTCCAGTGTTGTCCTAGAGAAACTGAAATCAACAATGTATCAGAGGATGAAGGTGAACAAGGTGGTCGCAATGCAGATAAACGTGTTGACAGTGCCAATGGAACCAATGTTGCATATACTGTCAAAGTGGACAGAGCTGCTGGTGCCATGGTAAGTGTAGCTACTGGTGCTGGTGGCCCCATGAAGTAGAAGCCACTGAGATTGGGACTGGATAATGTAACAGAGGAGAGTCTGAGAGAAAAAGACACAGAAGGTCTTTTGCCGCAAAGAATGCCTGTTGCATTGACAGCACTGATAGAAGTAAATGCTCAACCACTAAAGCTGGTGGTGCTGGAGATGATGATCCTACTAAAGCTGCTTGGGCTGGAGTTAATGGTGCTGCCTCTGCCACTGCCAGTGAGTATTGGTGCTGATGACCAGACCTTGACTTGGAACCAGAGGACTTTTTCAGAGCCTTTTTGTGAAGAGACTTCAAATGTTTTTCAGTCTCTGAGAACAAGGTCACTAGAGATGAAGAGAAAATATTTCTTACCCATTTTCAGCTTAGAAACTGGGACAGCTGGAATGACACGCCTCATGAACAAATCCTCCATCGTCTCATGGTTGGGGTCGGGCTCTGAAAACGGACACAATGCCTTCCCAAGACAACGTACCTTGTGGCAGAAATCCCTCCACTTTTTTGTTCTTGGTGAGAAGGAAGTACAAACAAGACATTTTCCTGAACAGATTAGGCAATTTCTGTGCCTGTCACAAACAGGAATCACAGCCCTTCATGTGGAACATTGTTCAAAGCCTAGGAATAGCTGCATGTTAAACCTCACTAACAATTAAATACTAACTACACTAACACTAAGCTACAACTATATACAGAAAGAATTTTTCTAAGACTGGCTGACTTAAGGATTGTCTACAATTGAAATGCTACAGCATAGACACTCACTATAGCGACAGGAGGGGTTCTCCCATTGGCATAATTAATCCACCTCCCCAAGAGATGGTAGCTAGGTCAACGGAAGAATTCCTCTGTCAACCTAGCACTGTCTACACAGGGATTGGATCGGCTTACCTGCATCACTAAAGGCTTTGGATTTTTCACACCCCTGAGCGACGTAGCTCGGTCAACTTAACTTTTGAGTGTAGACCCGGCCTGAAGCTCAGAGTGTGACATGGAGCTCCAACTCTCACATGGTAGTAAGAAGGAACTGAGAGGGAAGAATCAACCAGGCCCTTTTTATGCCCTCAGTTTAGTGCACAAAGAGAGCATGGGCACATGTACCATCCACTCATATGGCTGGTGAAAGTCTTTAACTTGAGTGCATTCAGAGCACATGTACCTACAGTGGACCATGTATGTGCACAATTTCTTGAAGGAGAACCCGCTTTACAGTGAAACTCTTAAGAAGCTCAACTATTTAGATTTTGAGAAAAAGAATGTTAAGAAGTGACTTTATCACAATCTATAAGTACCTATACCAAGAAAAGATTTCAGATAGAGGGCTCCTTGTTAATGTAGTAGACAAAGGCGTAACAAGATTCAACCACTGGAAACTCAAGGTAGACGAAGTCAAACTAGAAATAAGGTGCAACATTTTAACAGTGAGGGTAATTAACCACTGGAACAATTTGCCTTGGTGTGTGGGGGATTCTCCATCACTTCAATATACTATCTTTTTAAAAGATAAGCTATAGCTCAAACAGAAATTATTGGGCTTGATGCATGAATCACTGTATGAAATTCTATGGCTATCGTTACTATGACTAGATGATCATAATGGCCCTTTCTGGCCCTAAAATATATGAATCAAGCACGTGCCTATTCCCCCAGTCAGCACATTTTATTCCATCCTTTTAAAAAAACCTGTTATTGTTAATAAAACATGAAAAATTATATAAAGTAAAAGCTTTTTGAAATTTGTCTCCCTTGCATTTTTTTCCTTCTCCACTTCATTCACTATTTTTATTTTGTATTTTTATATTGTCCAATAAACTCTTTACTTTTCTTCTTCCTCCATTCCCTTCCTTTTCTGATATTGCTTTCCCTTCTTCCTTAATCCACATTACCAATCTCTACTTTCTCCTCTCTTTCCTTTCCTTTCATGTTCCCAGTTTCCTGTACTCTGTATTCTCCCCACTTTCTTCTCTTGCACAATCTCTCCCGCTTCCCCTATCACGAGTCTCATATATTGGTCTGCCTTATCCATAAAAAAGAAAAAAAAAAGATCACACAGAGGCTATGTCTACACTTACAATGCTGTGTAGAGTACATATACTGCACACCACCCAAGTACAAAACAGTTACATGATTCACAGCCATTAATTTTTTTCTGCAAGCTTATATAACTGCATGACGTTACCCTTCATCTTCCCTCCCTCTCTAACATTTGACTACTTACTTGTTGTGTCTTATCTTACATTAGGGCTTGTCTGCACACAAGAGTTCCATTAGTGTAGTGAAACCAATGCATCTTACACTGATTGCATGTGCACTTACACTGAGGTAAGATAGATTGCTTTTGAGCCATTTATTCCTATAGCGGTGCTGTGCTGCATCAATTCCAGTGCATTATAGTGTGGATAGGTATGCCAGGAGTCCTTGAACTGCTCCTAGGAGTGCTGCATTCTGAGCAATTTTTGTTCCAGATTGAGAGATACTTCCAGGAGGCCAGAGAAATTGTGGGAAGAGAGGCCTAATTCCCATAATCTTCTCACTGTATCCTGGAAATTAGCTGATGAAAGTACCATTTTTCTAAACGACTCTGTCACAGTGAAGTGGTCTACGTATACTGTGCTCCTCTCCATTACTGAGACTGAAAAGCAGGTCCTGGGATATTTGAAAGCATGTACTATGGTACCCATGGTGACAGTGAGAATTTTTGAAATTGTTTGAGAAGTTCAGAGAAGGACACAGAAATTGAATTTGCACAGCCTAGCGGAATCTATTCTTTGATCAACTGCCTTTGGAGGGATGCTGCTATTTGCTCCAGCCAATAAGCATGAATAATCTGGAGATTTAGGATGATTAAAGTTTCAAAACTTCAAAGTGCATGAGGACACTGAGGAAGCAGGGCCAGAGACCAGAATGAAAGCATTTCTCACCATAAAGAAGTGAGTGACAATCAGTATTTGGAAGCTAGCCATCACCAACTGCTGCCAGTCAGTGGAAAACCATTTCAGTGATGGGAGATCCACAGTTGGAGCTGTTATGCAGTGTGTACAAGACTATTCAGCGTTTGATACTGCATCATGTGATCAAGGTAGGTAATATGGGAGCTCATTATAATATATGAAAAAATCCCAACTGTGGTAGGACTACTGAAAGAACCTGTATGCCCATTCTGTATTTCCTTGCCAGCTCTTGCAGTTCAATTACTGAAAAGGCTAATTCTCCATAGTTGTGTAGGCCTTGTTTGAAGACCACAACAGTTTACCAGCATTAACATTGGATGGTCAGGAAAAGTTTGTGAAACCAGGATCTTCAGAAATTGAGCACTAGTCACAAAAATGAAACAATAACTTCTCTTCCCCCACTGTACTATAGACTGTAATAAAGAAACTGAACCAATTTATTCTAGATGATGCAGCTCCACCTTCTTGCTTCCTTGGCTTATAAAGGGGGAGACAGTAAATCTTGACAGAAACACAAGAGACCAGTTAACTACATCCAAGCAGTTGTAGGATGGTTGTAGTGTGTGCATTTGGTAGGCTGCAGGGGAGGTGGAAAGGTATGATGTGGATAGACTGTTCTGGGACTCATCTCCCCGGTATTACTGCTGCATGTTGTATTTTACATATAATTTGTGAGACTAAAGGAGGAGCAATTGCTGATGACTGGACAAAAGAGGTGTAGCGGCTACCCGACAAATATGAACAGCCCAAGGTGTTGGCAATGTTGCCAGCAGAAGTGTCATGGTCAAAAATGCTCTGCGCATACATTTTGAGAGCAGGAGATAAAACATATTATGTTTTGATAGACTATATACTGAACAATACAATTATTTGTATTGCAGTAGTGCCTAGGGTCCCAAATGAACAATTGGGTGCCATTGTTCTAGGCACTGGACAACACATAACAGAAAGATGTGCCTGTCCTGAAATCTCTCCATCTTCTGGTTTATATGTATTTTAGTGCTATTCAATAAATATTAGCATCTGTCTTTTGAAACTGAGAACATCACTGCTGCTTTATTAAACAATACGAACTTTATTAAACACAATCAGAACTTCAGCAATCATGCAAAGCATTCACAAACACATACATTAATTTAAAGATCAAATCTGTGACAGATAAGCCACAGATTGAGTAGTTCTCCTTGTCCTGAGGATTGGATTGGTGGGAGAATGACTAGGATCTTGTGGGGAAATTGAAATAGCCCTTCCAATATCCTTATGCTCAATATTCTGAAGCACAAAGAAAGTTGCAGTTTGCCTGGGCAACGATGCTCTCCAGCAACCCAGTGTAGGGTGAGCATTTCTTCTTGCATCACATTCCCCCATCTCTCTCTCTTTGCTATATCAGCTTCAAAGAACGGTCTTCTTCCTGTCCCACACATTGTCAATTGCTCATTTCAACACCTCCAGGGCCTCTCTGTAGCTCACTGCCACCATAAGTTTTTTAAACAAATCTCTTTCTATTACTTACCTATATAGTTCTCATTACCATAGTATCCATATGCCTTAAAATCATTAGTGGGCTTTATCTTCACAATACTCCTGTGAGGCAAGTATCATCCCTAATTTACAAATGGGGAACTTAGGCACAGGGTAGATTTATTACACAAGAAGTCTCTAGCTGAGCTGGGTATCCTGAGTCCCAGGCCAGTATCAGATCCATTAGGTCATCCTTCCACACTGGTCCTTTTTCTTTTGCTCAAATTTGTAAGGCAGCAAGCAGGTGTCAGAGGCACTTTCTAGGAAGGTGTGTTTATTGCAGGTACTGTCCAAAGAAACAGATCAGTCAGTAACCATAATTAATGTAGTAGCTATGGTAACCCAGCATTCCCAAAAATAAAATGATCATTTCCCCCTCACCCCCTTTTTTGGGCCCTTTCCATATTAGATTACCATAGTCCCCCAACCAGCTGGCACCCAGAGCAAGATGGTAAGCTGCCTTTAAATGCTTCCTGGAAAAAGATATTTATCACTACGTTGATGCCAATCTTTACTTTACAGGATTGGGAGAGTGAGGGAAAATGATGCATTATATGGGACTTATTTAGAATTCCAGCTACACCATCACATGCAGTCCTGGCCTTGGAAGACGTTATCCTGTCACAGAGTCCCAAAAGGCAAAGTAGGACATATTGAAGAGGACTAGACGCCAGTCAGGGAAACTGCAAGATTTTCTGCTGAGGTGGTTTTGCCAAATTTGCTGCTAGATTAATGAGAAAATGTATCCTACCATAGAATGGAGGGGATGGGGAAACATGCACTGCCTTGGAATGTGCATATCAAATTAGAACTCCTCTTGTCCCAGAAATCCACTGATATGCCAGGAGACTTGAGAAAAATCAGGTTTAAAATTAATTGGCTCTTAACACCTGTGATACACTGCACTAATTAACTTGGGGGGGGGGGGGGTGGCAGAAGTACTGTAATTTTCCATGGACTTTCTGTATTATACTGTTATGCATGCAATTAAACCAAAAGTTCGAGACAGTGAATGACATTGCTTATGGTGCTGTATTAACAAGATGTTTTAATATAACTGAAAAGAAGCAATTATATTACTGTATTTTTAGTATGTTTTGTACATATTGCTGGACAGACCAGAGGCTGGCAGATACTGTGTTCAAGCTCTGTAATCTCAAAATAGCTTCTATTTTTATATTATGATACATCATGAACCTTTTGTGCTAGAATTTTTTTGCTGCTGCTGCTGCTGCGTTTGCCATTTTGTACCCAACCACATGTGCACTGGGAGAAGAAATAAATGAAAGTGTCAGGAATTGAACCAGGGGGAGGAGTAGTGGCAGGAGAAGATGGGTATGTGTGGTGAAAGGAGAAGAGGCTGGTGCAAGTAGTCTCAGCAGCATTTTAGAAGATGCGGGATGGGGGTGGAATGGAGCAATGAGGAGGAGAAATGGGGGATTTCCAATGGCATAGCTATCTTTACCCATTTAAAAAAAAAAAAAAAAAAAAAAATAGTGCCAAAGCAAACCTGGGAGAAAATTCAAAGCCCTGCCCCACCTGCACAAAAAAGCTACAATGATTATATATGACAATAAAAACTTACTGGCTGAGGGCCCCTCATCTCCCTAATCCGCTGTCTCCGTTGTTGGCTCTGAGGCAGATGTATCCTAGTATCTGCATCTGGAACAGGTGACCTCCAGGACAATGACGTGAGTATCAAGCAGCTTCTGAGTAGACAGGTCGGTGCTATCCTCCTACTGCTCTACCTCATCATCACTATCAGCGCTCTTCTATGGAACCTCCAGACAGGATCAGCACTGTTTGTAACCAACCTAGGCTGAATGATGGGCTCCTTGCCGGTTGTGCAGGCATTTCCAAAGCTGCTGTTGTGATCTCTGGTACTTTTATAGTTTTGTCACAGCTCCTTACCCTTCATTCTACACTGTTATTCAGAAAGTAGCCCACTTGTACCACCTGTCAAGGCAGGTGCTTGGATCTCTTTATATTCTGGTGCAATTTTCCGAGCTGGGACAATCCATGATCCACGTGCCTAACAGCAATTAAAACTCTTCTTGGGTCCAGGCAGATGTGCAAAGCATAATGAATAAAGAAGGTTGAATTTGGTTGGGAAAGCGTTCAAAAGTAGACTATGAAAGGGAACTGTACATTTGCCAGTGCTGTCTGAACAGGTGGGTGACTTCTGGCTGAGATGACCTCAGAACAGAAAAGTGTAGAAACGGGTCAAATCTTTTATGACCACTGCAGTGTGAGACAGCAGCAGGCGGACTATATGCCATGGAAGTGAAACAGGACCCCACCACACTGCACAGATTTAACTCCCACTGGTGCAGACTTACTTTGGATGGGAACCAAGGGTAACTTCCATGAGTGGACATTCAAAGAAGTGTGGGTGGGAGAAAATTTGTGTGTGTTTCCTCCAGTGTGTGTGTGTAAGTGTGTGTGTGTGTATGTAAGTGTAATTTCACCAGTGGAACTTCCATGTGAACATAGGGATAGTACATTCTTTAGGGCAGGGACTGTATCTTCTTGTTGTATATGTTTGTATAGTGACTAGTACAATGAGGCCCATTTTCAAGGATACTTTGGGTATTACAAAAATTACATTCTTGAGCTATCCCTTCCCCCACTTGTCCCCCAAGATTACAGTCATTTGGCACCCCCTACAAAATCTCTAACATGACACTCTCATGCATCCCACCCAAAAAAATGTGATGCTCTCTGACCTTCCTACTGCAAAAATCAACCAAACACATGCACAGCATACACACAGACTCCCTCTCCCAATCTACACATAAAGGACTTGTTACACAGGGTCCTCCAAGATTCCCCCACACCCCCGCGCTCCTCTCCCCAACACAAAGAGCTCCTTCCCCCTCCCCCCATTCCTCCTGCCTTGGCCTTCTCTCTCCCAGCCCTCCCCCCAGACTCTTCCCTTCCCAAGTTCTTTCTCTGATCCCCTTCCTTTTTTCTCCCTCTCTTTTACCACCCACTGCTTCCTTAGTAAAGGGAAGAAGAAAATGCTTCAAAATCTAATTTCCTCCTCCCATTGCAGGATCTGACAGCTACAGCATAGCAGACCCGCTTCTGCAACAGTGGAGGCAGGGGACAAAAATGGTTTAGGACATTAAATGGAGATAAGAAGCTACAGGAGGACATGTTTGAGGGAAATGGGGAGAAGCCTTTCCCCTTTTAACTCCTTTGACATTGCACAGAGTTGAAGGAAGAAGAAGAGAACAGGACACACAGAGACATCATCAAGGAGGAAGAAAGCTGAAGAGACATGTTCCTCCTCCGCTCCCACCTTGGTTGCATCTATGTTTCCATGGAGTGTAGCTGTCTCAGCATGATGAAGAAGGGAAATGCTGGAGGACGTACTCAATGCAACTGTCTGTCTGTCTTTGAGGAGGCTCAAGGAAGCTGGGCAAGCTCAGTGAAGATATAATGGTCACATTTTTTAAACAGTAAGGTTCTAGCATGCTCTACAGAGTAGAATACAAACTGCAAATGGAGATGTTTTTACAGTTTTATAACTTTTTCAGCCTATTTCTGACCCTAGAACCATCCCCTGTGCCAAATTTTAAGTCCCTGTTGCAAATCACAGAGGTGTTAGAGCTGAAAAATATTTTTACAGTGGGACGTGTTAGTCAACCTACATATTACACACAAAAACTGCATTAAAAGAACATGCAACCTTAATTCCGGAATTTCCTGACTTCTGAAAACTTGACTTTGCAACCTTAATGTTCTCATAAGGACTTTTTTGTTTGGTTGGGTTTTTTTGGGGGTAATTTCCTAAGTTTTTTAAAAATTAAACTAAAAAAACAAATTTCATCATATGACATCATATCGATATCCACATGGTTCATCAGCAGGATTAAAACCTTTAAATCCACTGCACTGACCTCTCCACCACTTGAACTAACGCAGTAACTGCTAGCAATAGTAGGTTGTTGCCCTCCAAGTGGATTGACACAGGAGGGGTACAAGACACTTTGCCAGTGGGTTTCACAGCTCTTAGCTAACAACAGACAAATGGTGGGACTCAGGCATCTTGGATTCCAGTCCAGTTTCTGGACGAGCATGCTCTGGTGATCATAGAGCCTTCTGTTCTTGTTCCCTCCAACCTGTCCTCGGCCAGCCCTGTCTTTGTTCCAGTGCCAGTCAGTCTTGGTTTTCCTGCCGGGATCCCAGTCTCAACCCCCCTCCCTCATATCCTTGTTCAATCTGTATCTTTTCCCTTTTGCCAGGTCTCCAGTCATCACCTCTTTGCTCCACACTAGCTCCCAGTCTCCCTCCTTGTGCTCATGCAGTCTCAGTTTCACCCCCCACACACATACCCTCCTGGCTCCCAGCCTTCCCTTTCCCCAGTATCTTTGTCCAGCTAATCTTAGTTCTCCCACCACACCCTGGCTCCTCATCAGATGCATCTCCCCTGCCTGCTGCTCAGTATCTATAACCAGCTAAGCGCCAGTTTTCCTGCCAAATCTACTCTCCCCAAGTCTGGTTCCTGTCTTGACTGCATTAAATTCAGGTAGCTTTCTTCTCCACACTGCTTGGGCCCAGCAGGGAAAGAATTGATACTGCAGGGGACAGAGTCTCTCTTCTTTTAGTTCTAGTGCCACACTGGCTCCTGCAGCCCCAAGCTAGAGCATACTCAGTACTGAAGGAATTTTTTTTTTTTTTGAGAATTTAGCTGGTAAGTCCCAACAAGTCTATACTGAACATGTGCAAACAGATTTTTTTCCCCCAAAGACTTGTAACTTGGACACATCTGGGTGAATTTTCTCTAGGATGGCAAAAGACACAACCCTGACCCCAGAATAACTCCGCTGCCAAATCTCAAGTCCCTATCCTAATTCATGGGAGTGGTAGAGCTTTCTAAATAATAGGTTGCTAACATATCCTTTTTTAAATATGGCAAAACATTTCCTCCTAGACTTGTTCTCTGAAGCAACTGAACTATTTTGGCTGAAATAAAAATAAAAAAATAAATAAATAAATTAGCCTGAAGCAGACACTCAACTCACAAGACTTTGCCCCAAAATGGATCAAGTCTGGTATGGTTATAAGCAACTGAAAGTGGAGTCTTATAATGGAAAGTAATAAGCAACCTTAAAAGATGGTGCTACCAGCTTCACCTATAAAATTATTACCGCTTTTCGAATAACAAAAAACAAGCAAGAAAAAAATCTTAACATATCCATGCAAGTAAAAAGAAACCAGCTATAACAAACGCCATACAAATATAAGAATAATCATAAAATATAGTGGGATTTGGCTCACCACCATCCTCTCCACCCATATACTGAAGAGAAAAGCTCTGAAAACTGTCCACCACTCTCCTTTATTGCTTCCCAAGCAGGGTGGGGTCATGGGGAGCAGAGAGAAATATACTTCTTTGTCACAACTGTAGGAGATGGAGCTTGAAATCCAACTGCTTTCCCTCTTCTTTACTCAAAGCACGGTCCACACCACTGCCAGCTGTGTGGCTACCAGCTCTCGGAGGAGCCTGCTGGTACAAGCAATCATCCTTCTGAACACAAGAACGGATATACTGGGTCCGACCTATGGTCCAGCTAGCCCAGCATCCTGTCTTCTGACAGGGGCCAGTGCCAGATGCTTCAGAAGGAATAAACGCAACAGCCAGGAACCCAGTCCCAGCTTTTAGCAGCCAGTGACTAGGGACACCCGAGCATGGGGGTGCATCCCTGACCTCCTCAGCTGACAGCCATTGAGGAATCTACCCTCCATGCACGGATCTAGTTCTGTCTGGCCCTGTGATGGGTGTAGCTCTCACCACATCCTCTGATGAGCGCCGCAGCTTGCCTGGGTGTTCGTGGGCGGGCGGGGGAGAGGGAACAGAACTAAAAGAATGAAAAGCCCCAATATATAAAACCCCCTCGCGAGGGAAGGAGGCGAACGAGAACGCGCAGCGGAGGAAGCAGCCCGCAGCCCCGGGAGCCGCGATCCGCTCCGCAGCGCCAGGGCTCGGGCTCGGCGGCCACGGCCGGAGGAGTCCCCCAGCCCCTGGAGGAGGAGCGCGGGGAAGGGGCCGCGCTTCTCCCCGCCGCCCACCGGAGCCGGCCGGACTCTGGGCGCGGGACGGCGCCTGCTCGGAGCTGTCGGGCCGAGCCCCGGGAGCCCGCGCGCCGCTGCGCCCCGGGCCGAGCCCACTCCCCACTAGAGCGGCCCCCGGCAACGACCCTCCCGGCAGGAGCCACCCCCAGCCCCGCCCGGCTCTTACTATCCAGGTAGTGCTCCAGGTACATCCCGGCCGCCATCTTGGGCCTCACAGACAGCCACTTCCGGGCGGGACCGGAAAACGGGTCCCCATCTTCCGCCCCCTTCGGTTCCCCACACGACGTCACTTCCTCTCCACCCCTCCCCCCGCGCACGTACTTCCGGAGCTGGTGAGGCGCTGATTTGAATCCTTCTCCGGCCTGCTCCCGCCGCGCGGTCCGTTAACGGCCCAGGCCGAGGCCCGCACACGTCAGAGTGACGCTGAGGCTGGACGGGCCCGGCAGGCTCCGCGCGCCGCGGACGGTCCGACACGGACGGCGCGCGGCAGCCCCGGGCCGCGGAGCTGGGCTGACGGGGGTGGCGCAGCGGCGCCGGGTCCCGGGGCGGAGGAGGCCGCCGGCCGCAGAACCGCTCGGCTGAGGTGCGCGGGGCGGGGCGGGAGGATGCCGCGGGCGGGGCGGGACAGAGGTCGGGGCGGCAGGGAAGGGCCCAGCTCCTCAGAGGCAGTTAGTGGGAGCAGGCCCCCCCCATGCGGGGGGAAGGGAGGGTACACTTTACTGAGGCCAGGGGGGGCCTGGCCCAGGCTGCAGCCCCCGTTACGGGACGGGGCCCGTGTTACAAGGTTGTACTGGGCCCGAAACAATGACGCTTGGGCCCTGACTGGGAGTCCGAATATTTCTGAGGCTCTGGGCCAAGGCGACCCCCATCCCGGTACAGAAAAGAGGCTGTTTACATGGACCGGCGCCTGACCCGTCACTGGCTGCAACATCTGCACCCACCGCCCAGGCCTGACTGCCAGAAATGCCCCCGTGTCCAGCCCGCAGTCGGGGAAGAGAGGCCAGGTGGCTGGGTATCTGGTCACACTCAGAAACAGCTGTCTGCGTGTTCCCTTCGGGTTCATCGCTTGCTCTCCCGGAGGGGTAGTTCTCCTTGGACAAAGAGCACTGACTACACCGAGGAAGAGGGGGGCAGTGATTGGAAATAGCTCCCTAGCACTTCCAGGGGGAGCGCTCACAAGAGGGCGGGGGACACTGACGGCACACAGGGAGAGGGAGACCTGAGGACTGAGAGCAGAGGATGGGCATGCTTTCCTAGCTTCGGCAGTGAGCACTGTCACCAGCGTGGGACAAATGCAGGAGGCGTTTTCACCTTGTGACCATGGTTCGTGCCCTTCAGCAGCAGTGTATTTAGTTGGTTTAGACCGTGGGTGATTCAGTCATTATCTCTTTATCAATGGTTTGATATGAGGATGAATAGGGATTTAGCATTACTACAGGAAATGGATTGAACAGAGCAGTTAGCATGTGGGGAGGAGAGGGGGGCAGATAGTAAGATATTAACTGACATAGCCAGCTACCAATGCAGCCCAGCCAGACCCTGAAGCAGCCAGCTCTTCTGCTGGTGCCTGGGGGCTTTTGCTCACCTTTTGTAGGCCACATGGTTTGGCTGCTTCAAATATACTTTATTCCAGACACAAGTTCTCTGCACTCCATCTTTGAGGACTTCTACTGACTCCTTAAGACTGACTAACGTGGATGTGCAGGTGAATGAGCTCCTTAAGGGCTTAACATCCACTAATGTTATATATATCATCATGTGCCATCAATGCCCCTCTGCCCTGTATGTTGGCCGAACTGGACTATCACGTCGCAAAAGGATAAATGGACACAAATCAGACACACACAAAATAACATCCATAAACCACTTGGAGAACACTTCAATCTCCCAGGACACTCTGTCTCTGACCTGAAAGTGGCTATACTTATACAAAAAAACTTCAGAAACAGACTTCAAAGAGAAACTGCTGAATTAGAAATTATCTGCAAACTTGACACATTCAAACTGGGTTTAAACAGGGATTTGGAATGGCTATCATTACAAGAAGTGTAGAGCGACAGTCAATGTACTAAGGTTGATGCAGTGCAAGTGTAGACACTATGTTACCCATGTCAACCCTAACAGTCCTCCAGCAGCTGTCCCACAATGCCCAACTGTGACACTCAGTGTCTGAGAACACCCTAGAAACTCCATATTCACCAATTTCATGTAATTACATGTTCTGTACAAGATATATGCCTTGTGTGGTATTATTTTAAAAGTTTTGATCGTCTGAACATGAATATGTTGTTGGTTTGTATGTGAAATTATGAAACATTGTTGAATATGCTACTAGAATATGTGGCAAGGTGTGAACCCCTCCCCCCAAATAGCCTTTCAGGCACAACAGTGGAGTGGCCAGACAGCGTTAATGGCTCTCTCTCACCCATTCAAAAATAGATTCTACTAACAGGGATTGTTTACAGTAGAGATTTCACCGAAAAAGCATGTACACAATGAAGTACTGACTGGCCAATGAAGACAGTCCCCCAGCTCACAAGCACCACTGGTCCAGCAAGCTGGAATAGACTATAAAAGAAGGGGAGTGACATAATGACTTGCTCTCACTCCCCCCACGATGCAACACCAGGAAGACAAAGACCTGGAATGGGAGGAGGGGATCCCAGGCTGTAGAAGAATTCCAGCCTGTGTGTGGAAGATCTATAGCCTGCTTGACCTGTTTAACCAGGTGAGAGACTGCTTGAATCAATAGTGATTCTATTAACCAGTCTACTTAATAGAACTCAGATTGAAATTGTACTTTTATTTCTTAGGTAACCTACTTTGATCTGTATGCTTCTTACTTATAATCACTTAAAATCTGTCTTTCTGTAGTTAATACATCTGTTTTATATTGTACCTAAAAGAGTGTGTTTTGCTTGAAGTGTTTGGAAAATCTTAGCTCAAGTTAACAAAAGCTGGTGCATGTCTCTTCTCCTCTCAGGGAAGGGCTGACAGGGCAATAAACTTCACTGACCAGGCTTTTGAGCAGGGCAAGATGGCACGGTTCTGGATTGGGGAGCTGGCTGGAGCTTCTCTATTGTTGGTTCCTGAGTGGCTGGAAAGCATTAATTGAACTAAGCTGCATGTGTCCCTGCCTGTGGATGGCTGTGTAAGTGCAGCACCTACCAGAGTTTGTAATTTATTTCAGGTGTCACCCTGGGGGGATCCTATCACACCAACACTGAAAACTCTGGTCACATTTGTGAACTCCACTGCCCAGGGGTCATGGAGACCAGAAGCTCCCCCACCCTTTAAAACCCTGCAGATTTTTTTAAAATGCCTTTTCCTGATTGCCCATCTTGGTGAGCACACCTAGCAGCTCTCCACTGTGTACAACTGCCAACCAATCATTCTGGCTACACGCTCTGGCCTGGAGTCAACAAGAGATAGTGGATCTCCTGGACTTGTGGGGAGAAGAGGCTATGCAGGCACAGCTGTGAACCAGCTGTAGAAATGCAGACATCTGTGAACACATTGGACAGAGGATGCAGGAGGAGGAGTATGACAGGGATCAGTTGCAGTGCTGTGTGAAAGTGAAGGAACTGGCTGGCATACCAAAACACTAAGGAGGCCAATCATCAATCCTGTGCCAAGCTGCCGACATGCCATACGATTTAAATAGATGGCGAACACTACCTCTCTCCGTTTGCGGAAAAATAAACACAATTAAAATGAATGCCTTTCACAGGATCCTTTTTATTCTGAATTCCCTCCTTATCCATAATTCCTCTCTTTTATTGTATTAAAATCAATATGTTCAGGTCCTTCTTGTGGGGTGCTTGTAACAAAACCAGGATGTCCTTACAAAGATTAAAGCTTCCTTTCAAAACAGATGGTTTTAGACTTCCCAATTTTAAACTTTACCATCAGGCATGAATTCTTAGCCAAGTAGCACAGTGGCTCATTCCCTTGTGCTGTAAAGCCCTGGATTGGCTCCAGCTGGAAACAGAGTTGGTTGCTCCTTTACCCTTTTCCAATGCTCTGCACTCAAATTATTATTGATTATCCTTCCCTTCCCTTGTCAATTTTCTATAATTCCTAGCTTCTGATTTATATTCATTACGATCAACTGCCCCTTTTTTCCCATTTGTTATATATACACATTTTTTATAGTTCCCTTTACTTCCCCTCAAACCAGGTCTTTTTTTTTTAAACCAATATGGCCTTCTTCATAGAAGATTAGGGTTGGAAGGAACCTCAGGAGATCATCTAGTCCAGCCCCCTGCTTAAAGCAGGACCAACCCCCACTAAATCATCCTAGCCAGGGCTTTGTCAAGCTGCACCTTAAAAACCTCTAAAGATGAAGATTCCACCACCTCCCTAGATAACCCATTGCAGTGCTTCACCACCCTCCTAGTGAAAAAGATTTTCCTAATTTCCAACACACACTTACATTGCAACTTCAGACCATTGCTCCTTGTTCTGTCATCTACCACAACTGAGAACAGCCTAGCTCCATCCTCCCTGGAATCCCCTTTCAGGTAGTTAAAGGCTGCTATCAAATTCCCCCTCATTCTTCTCTTCTGCAGACTAAACAAGCTTAGTTCCCTCAGCCTCTCCTCATAAGTCTTGTGCTCCAGTCCCCTAATCATTTTCGTTGCCCTCCGCTGGACTCTCTCCAATTTGTCCACATCCTTTCTCTAGTGGGGGGCCCAAAACTGGACACAATACTCCAAATGCGGCCTCACCAATGCCAAATAGAGGGGAATAATCACTTCCCTCGATCTGCTGGCAATGCTCCTACTAATGCTGCCCAATATGCTATTAGCCTTCTTGACAACCAGGGCACACTGCTGACTCATATCCAGCTTCTTATCCACTGTTACCCCCAGGTCCTTTTCTGCAGAACTGCTGCCTAGCTCATTGGTCCCCAGTCTGTAGCTGTGCATGGGATTCTTCCTTCCTAAGCGCAGGACTTTGCACTTGTCCTTGTTGAATCTCATCAGATTTCTTTTGGCCCAATCCTCCCATTTGTCTAGGTCACCCTGTATCCTATCCTTAAGTGTCATCTGCAAACTTGCTGAGGGTGCAATCCATCCCATCCTCCAGATAATTTAATGATAATTTAATGAATAAAACCAGTCCCAGCACTGACCCCTGGGGCACTTTGCTTGTTACCGGCTGCCAACTAGACATCAAGCTGTTGATCACTACCCTGATGATCTAGCCAGCTTTCTATCCATCTTATAGTCCATTCATCCAACTCATACTTCTTTAACTTGCTGATAAGAATACTGTGGGAGATCCTATCAAAAGCTTTGCTAAATTAAAAGGTGTATCACATCCACTGCTTTCCCTACATCCACAGAGCCAGTCATCTGATCATAGAAGGCAATCAGGTTGGTCAGGCATGACTTGCCCTTGGTGAATCCATGCTGACTGTCCCTGATCACCTTCTTCCTCAATTGCTTTTTAATACAGCTACATGCAAAGTAATACAGCTAAGAACAATGACTGCAGACCTACCTTCAGAATGTGGAGGCTCAATCCTGGAAAGCCAGGATTCTGGAAAAGAATTTAGGACCTCCTAGTGGACAGGAAACACAACATGAACTCCCAGGGTGATGCTGGAGAAAAGCATAACAAGAACCAGTGTTTGGAAGCTGAACCCAGACAAATTGAAATTAGGCTTACATTTTTGAGAGAGAAGATGATGAATTATTGGAGGAAACCAGCAAGGACAGTGGTGGATTCTCTATCTCTTGATGTCTTCAAATCAAGGCTGGATACCTTTCTGGAAGACAGGCCTTTGGAAAATGTAAGTGATTGGGCTCAGCACAGGGATACTTGGTGTGATATGACACACCGGAGGTCAAACTAGATGCTCTAATGGTCTTTTCTGGCCTTAAATGCTTTGAATCTTGGAGATTTTCTGTGATTCATGTGGACATCCTGGGCAGTGTTAGTGGATCAAATTTTGGGTCATTTGAGCATGAGGTTTCTGAGAAAAAGACTGCTTATGCTGAAATTAAAATCCTTTTATTCTTATTTATTCATTCATTTGATGCACCTACGGCTCAAACTATGGCTCTGATCTTCCTCACACTGATATCACCTACTCAAGATTGATCTCAGCTAGTGTCCAGTAATCACTGCTTCTTTGGGCAGCAATATTTTAAAAGCTATTGAGGATAAAGTTGGGAAACTCCATCTTGGCTTGAGTTAAACTGGTGCACCAAAGAGTGAATGTGCATGTACAGCAAAACTATGGCTCTTTTGGAAAGCAGAGGATTTGCAAAAGCCTGTCAGGATAACTGGATGGCTCAAGAGGACAAGCTACCTGAGCAGCACCTCCGTGCTTTAAATTTGAGTTCTCATGCTGGCAGCTTTCACAGAACGAGTGTTGTACATAGACATGCATTCTGCAGGTGCAATTTTTGGAAGTTTTGCCCAGAGTCCAAAGCTTCTGGTTTGAAAGCTGGTATTGTAAGTGCTCTAAAACCCCCATGCAGATTCTGATTTTACTTTAGAAATATTGTCAAGGAAATTAGCCTTAACTAAAGAGAAAATGAAAGACTCTGGTAAGCAGCAGCATTAAGGTAGTGAAATCATGCTGCATGCTCCTCACCCTATTTCCAGAACAATGGGACTGAATGTTATCATAGAAATGCAAATCATCAAATCATCTGGGCAAAGGGTTCATAATAGACAGCTCCCCTCACCCCCAACGTGCTGCTTTTAACATTTTCAGATTCTTATAATCTTGTAGAGCTGGGGAAAATCTAAGGCAGAAATCTTCATGAAATGTATAGTGTGGACTGCTAGAATCCAAGGACAACGAGTTCAAATCTTCCATTCAAGCGATTTGTGCTGCGAACAAGAGACCTCTCTCTGTGTGAATGGAACAAATACATAGTGCTGAGACCAGAGTAGGAGCTGAAAATAAGATCAGCCATACTGGGCCAGACCAATGATCCATCTAGTCCAGCATCCTATCTTCTGACAGTAGCCAGGTGCTTCGGAGGGAATGAATAGAACAGGTAAGCATGAAGTGATACATCCCTGGGCATGCTCAGTGCATGGCACAGGCCCACAGGGGCTGACACTGCTTGCCCTGAGAATTCCTTCTAAGACATTCCTTCATTACCTCTCACTACTAACACCCTACAAAACGCATCATTGAAAGGAGGCATATTTGATCCCTCAAGGTTTTTCTAAAAGACCTGCTGTGGTTCAAACAGGAATTATTGGGGGATGTTCTCTGGCCTGTGTTATACAGGCGGTCAGACTAGGTGATCACAGGGGTCCCTTCTGGCCTTGGAATCTATACACACATGCACCTCTCCTCCTATCACAGTGACAGCTCTGCCAATCTGCTCCAACGGATCTCCCCACGCTTCAGTACGGCTCCACCTGGCAGTGAACACAACTGCAGTGCGTGCAGGTAAATGCAGCAGTTCAAATGTGGGGAACACCACATAAACAAAGGCACATTCCAATAGCCCTCCCTCGTGTCGGCTTCTTGTGGTGCCACCTTTACTGAACCATTCCCAGATCCAGGCGGGCAGAGTTAAGACGGTCTTGTTGCAGTGGCATGTACCTTACCTCTTCTCCTGGTTTTCAGTTTAGCCAGCCAATTAATAACTAACTAACTAACTAAGGAAGGGCACGAGGCATGATTGGGCAACTTTAACGCTGTTTTAATGAAGTTTTGGGGCAGCTCGGAAGGTGTAAACTTGACACAGAAATTACTGAACCAAGTTTTATGGCCTGTATTATGCAGGAGGACAGACTAGACGATCGCCGTGATTCTGAGTGGCCTTAATACCTATGAATGAAATGGAAGGAATTATAGTTACCTGCCTGTGTCCCAGAAGGGATCTCAGATTCTGTTCAGTAATAAGGGTTGTGAAGCACACAAACATTAATGGTCAGTCAGTGTATGAGGTGAGCCCTACAACTCATGGGCTCCTAGCTTGTGGCACAGTGTCTCTTCCCCTGACCTACAGGGTATTTTGTGGGAGTAACTGCTCACATCAGGAGATGACACAGCGTGCTGGTGATCTATAGTGGCCTGCCAGCTGCAGCATTAGATTCCCTCAATCCAAAAAACAAGGTCTAATAACTATTTCCATGCCAATGATAAAACTTCAGCATGACCCCATGCACTAGCGTTCACCAAGAACACTGCAGCAACATTTCTTATGCTTCAAGCACAATTCAGCTTTAAACAGGAAACATGTTGCAATCTTAATTGCTGTCCTATCATACAATACAATCCTGGCGACTGGTTGTTCTCTATACAGGTGTTTCAGCAACTTTCAACACCACACTCTGACAGTGAAAAAGAATAAATTTCTTACTGAAAAAAGAAGGTCTAGGGTAGATATCCTGTTAACATCTGTGGCAAAAAAACAACGCAAAGATGTATAGCTACGTTGCAGTTTCTCACTCTCTTTACTTCCAGATATGCCAGCAGACCCACTGATTCCCTTCCAGGTTGTCTTTCAGTTTCTCATATCCTTAAGAAATCCTTGTTTGTTAGTAGGTCCTTAGTTATTTACTCTTCATAATCTACCTCATAGATGTATAGATTCCAAGGCCAGAAGGGACCATTGTGATCATCCAGTCTGACTTCTATTCCACAAGCCACAGAACTTTTCCCCCAAAATAATTCCTAGAGCATATATTTAGAAAAATATCCAGTCTTGATTTAAAAATGGTCAGTGATGGAGAATCCACCACGACCCTTGGTAAATTGTTCCCATGGTTAATTACCCTCACTGTTAAAAATGTACGCCTTATTTCCCATCTGAATTTGCCTAGCTTCAACCATTGGATCATGTTATACCTTTCTGTGCTAGAATGAAGAGCCCATTATTAAATATTTGCTCTCCTCATAGGTACTTACAGACTTCAATCAAGTTACCCCGTAACCTTCTCTTTGGTAAACTAAATAGATTTAGTTCCTTCAGTCATACACAAGGCCTGTTCGCTAATCTTTGAATCATTCTTACGGTTCCTCTCTGAACCCTCTCCAATTTATCCCCATCCTTCTTGAGTTGTGGACTCCAGAACTGGACACAGTATTCCAGCAATGGTTGCACCAGTGCCAAATACAGAGGTAAAATAACCTCTCCTCTCCTATTTGAGACGCCCATTTATGCGTCACAGGACCTCACTAGCTCTTCTGCTTTCTGTCTTGCATATTATCTGCTGTAGTTTATGCTCCTGTGCATTGTTTTAACTAAAGTTGGATTTCCATTGTCTGAAAGATACTTGTTTGGCACGAAGAACCTCAGACTTTGCCACTTAGCCATACAGCACTTTTTTTGGTCTTCTGCCTTTTTTTAAAAAAAAAAAATAGCTGGCTGGACTTCACTGTATCCATCTATTTTGGTACATATCTGGCTCCCAGCAGCATAAGATGTGCCTGCTTGAGGTATATGCAGGTGTTCAGTGTTAATCAGTCTGTTGAGATTAGTGGGTCCTTTGAAAGGAACCTGTTCTTGAGTTACACAAAACACTACACTGCTAGGAAGTGGCTTTTGAGGTTTATCAGGGCAAGAGGGCTTTTCTTAGAAAAAAAAAAAAAACCCTGCTGAAATTGAAATACAAAAATGCAGCAAAGGCACTATGAAGGTTGAAAATGGAAATACTCTAGAGCCAGGAAAGGCAATGTGAAAGGTTATCAGAGCAAGCTGAGGGTCACCCTCACTAAACCTAGGCGGTATTTTTAAGGATGAGCCAGGCTGTCAACTGAGCCCATAATATACCCTGAACAAACTCCACAGCCAGTGGTTTCAATCAGAGTATGCAGATGAAAAGAAGAGTACTGGCCCAGTAAGTGCAGTATGGCACATATATACTGCTGAGACCTTTAACACTTAGCATTTCTTATCTTCAAAGTACTACGCTTGGGAAGGAAAAATCAAATAACTAGCCAGGTGGACTACTGCAGAAAAGGATCTGGGAGTTATATTGGATCACAAACTGAATGAGAGTCAACAACACCATGATGCTGCTGTAAAAAACCCCATCATTCTGGGATGTATTAACAGGAGTGTTGTATGTAAGATGCTAGAGATGATCATCCCACTCTACTTGGCACTGGTGAGGCCTCAGCTAAAGTACTATGTCCAATTTTGGGCAGCACACTTAAAGAAAAATGGGGACACACTGGAAAGTCCAGAGGAGAGCAACAAAAATGGTAAAATATTTAGAAAATCTGACCTATGAGGAAAGGTTAAAAACTGGGCCTGTTTAGTCTTAAGAAAAGAAGACTGGGAAGGGTTTGAAAAAAGTCTTCAAATACGATAAGGGCTGTTATAAAGAAGATGCTGATCAAGTGTTCTCCATGTCCACTGAAGGTAGGACAAGAAGTAATCCGCTTAATCTGCAGCAAGAGAGATTTAGGTTAGATATTAATTTAAAAAACCCCTTTCTAATTAAAAGGTACCATAGTTAAGCACTGGAACAGGCTTCCAATGGAGGTTGTGGAATCCCCATCATTGGAGGTTTTTAAGAGCAGGTTGGACAAAAAACTCAGGGATGCACTAGGTAGATTTGGTCTTGCCTCAACACAGGGAACTGGCTAAATGACCGCTCAAGGTCCCTTCCAGCCCTACACTTCTATGATTCTGTGACTTGATGCATTTCCATCCGATACCTCAACACAGCATTAATGGAGAGATTTTACACTGAACATAAAATAATACACGATGTTCTGTCACTCCAACTCTTACAGCCAGTTTCATCTTAAAAGAAAAAAAAAAAACTGTGTCCAGTGTGCAAGTCTCTGAAGAGTTGTTCCTGATGCACGGGAGCAGGAACACACAATTGTTACACTCCCCAGCTGCTCACACCCAGGCCTGGTGCACAGGGGCAGGGCAGAACAACTCTCATCACCACAGTGGCTCACACTTAGTCCTTCGGTACACAAGGAGTGCATGATTCTCCCATGATTGCTCACAGCCAGGCTCAGGTGCACAGCAGCAGATGCACACACTTCTCACGTGGTCACATGGACAGAAGCACATGGTTATCACACACCTACAGCTGCCCATACCCACATCCCAGTGCATATGGACAAGAACGCCAAAATCACTCACCTCCCAGATGTTCATTTCGATGCCGGGTTCACTGGAGCAAGAGAGTATGATTCTCTCACATACACCTACTTCCCCCATCCCCTCAATGACAGCTCATACTCAACCAGCAGCCAGAAAAAGGAGTCACAAACTCTGATGGCTACACAAGTGTCACACCCACTAAAACTCAGGACCAGTATTAGGTGTGTTTATCTTTCCATTCCCATCCTTATTCACACTCATGCCCTCTGCAGGAGGACAATACTGCATAATACTCATAGCCCACATTGTCTGATTCACTTCTGGAGCAGGACTTTGTGAATATTACACTCCCATTGCTATTTATCCCACGTTCTATCCATAGGAACACAGAGTTCTCATCATCCCATAGCCATTTCCACTCCCGGTCTGTGTAGCAGGGCAAGCGCATGTGCTTCTCCTCCTAGTAAACCATTCATGTATAGGGGAAGGAGCACATCTCACAATCACACAGCCCCAGGTTGACACCCAGCACATCAGTCTCACCTCTCTGGCAGCTGCTCTTAATCACACCTGATAGAGGAGGCATACACAGGAAAAGGAGCAATAATTCCCCCAAAATGAACTGAATTTGAATGCATATGAATCAATGTTCTGACAAGGCCCAAGGTGGTCTGCTATAGAACACTGAATCAAGCCAAACAGGATGAGTTAATCCTTAAACACCTAAACTGATGTACAGAAAAAAACCAAAACTGTGTTGATACAGGGAACTTCAATTTGTAAGACACTAGCTGGAGGATTCATACAGCCAGTAGAAATTATTAGTTTCTAAAAATTATAGCCGATAATTTTCTAACAAAAAAAGTTATTGCACCAACATGAGGTAACATTTTGGATCTCACGATGATGGATAAAAATGAAAATCACTTGACTGGAAGTTGGCAGTGCCTAGGGATCAGTGATCATGACATGATTACATTCAATGCAGACAGAGGATGGTCCCAACCTCTTATATGTAATTTGGTACTTCAAAAGGGCTAATTTCCCAAAGCTGAGGAACACTATGAGTGAAACTGAGGAAATATTCAGACAGAAAAATGTGAATGAAAATTGGGAGTTCTTTAAGAAGAGAGTTTATTTGATGGCCAAAAAGCCGTAATTCCACAATCACAAAAGAGGACAACTTTGGGTAAAAGCCCATCCTGGTTCAGTGGTGAAGTGAAGGCAGCAATTAGAAATCATATATAATTAGAAATCATATATGGAAAAAGGGGGAATATATAGCAATTTATATAAATTAGAAGTTATGAAATGTAGACAATTGATAAGGGAAACTAAAGACATCACAGAAAAGTCCATGGTTGGCAGAGCTAAGGACAAGAAGAAGCCATTTTTAAAGTATATGAGAAACAAAAGAAATCCCAGCAATGGCACAGACCCATTATTAGATGGAGATGATAAAATTGTTAATGATGCAGGAAAGGATAAATGTTCAATAAATATTTCTGTTCTGATTTGGAAAGAAGCAGGATGATGTAACAAGGATGATTAAGTACTTTCCAATCCATAAGTAACTAAGGAAGATGGTAAACATCATCTACAAAGGATAAACATTTTTGGATAAGCAGGTCTGGATAACTTGCACCTAACAATCCTAAAAGGGTGGCTGAGATCTCTGGTCCATTAAAGTTAATTTTTAATAACTCTTAGAACACCAGGGAAATTCCAGAAGATTGGAGAGGTGCCAATGCCGTACCAATATTCAAGAAGGGGAAGTGGGATGTGTGACAGTCTGTACGCTTATGTTCACCCCTTTTACAAGACTATGGTAAATGTTGTACAAGGTATGCCTTGTGAGGTATCATTTGAAGACTCATTATTTGCTGATCATTATTGTCCTGGTGAAATGTGTGTGGCAACATTGTATGTAAAGTTAAAAGATTCTACTGTATAATGTTAAGACATTCCAAATCTGGGGAAGCAGCCACAAACTAGTTCCTCAGAGACAAAAGGCAAACTGACACCTCAGCCAAGTGTCAATGAAATCAAATGGACCATCATCTGATTAAGTAGCCACTCTTTGGCAGGAAAAAGGGCGTAAGTGAGAAATTTACTTCTTGGCAAAGGAACAGCTGGAGGTTGCAGTCCCCACAGACTTCCTGTGTCCTGAACCCCCGCTGGAGATGATCCTTAAAGAGGAGGAAAAGCTAAGAATGGAGAACAGACATCCCAAGATATTCCTCCCTTTCTCTTTGCCCATGGCAACCACAACACCTGAGGAACAAAGAAATAGCTTTGGACTGAGGAAGGGATCCTGTCTGACAGGAATTCAGCCAGTAAGGCGGCTGAAACATACATTGAGAGAGACTTTTGCTTTGAATTCACTTTGTTAAGTTAGGTGTTAGTTGTTTTATCTTTTATTGCTTTGTAACCAATTCTGATTTTTATGCCTCATTACTTGTAATCACTTAAAATCGATCTTTCTGTCACTAATAAACTTGGTTTTTTGTCTTTAATCCAATGTGTTTATATTAAAGTGTTTGGGAAATTCAATGAGAACAGGCTATGTGCGTATCATATCCTATATATGACAAACTGTATATGAGCTTGTATTATCCAGGAGAGGGCTGGGCAGTACAAGATGTACATTTCTGGGGGAAGATCTGGGACTGGGAATTTGCTGGCATTGCCCTGCAGTGTAATTAATGACTGGCTGGCCACTGCCCTCATACAGTCTAACAGAGTAATTTACATGCTGGAGGTTGTGTGTGAGCAGACCAGGAATGGTTGCTCTCACAGTGAAACAGTGTAAAAGGCACCTAAGAATGGAGAATTGAGGGGACACAGCTTTTCAACAGTACTGATTGTACCCTGGGTAATGTCACAGGATGACCTAGCTAACAACAGCTTGACAACAATCCCAAGCAAAATAATGGAAAAACTAAAAATGGGATTCTCTTAATAAAGAACTAAAGGTTGGAAATATAATTAATGACAGTCAATATGATTTCATGGAAAATGGTCTTGTCACACATCTGATTTCATTCTTTGTTGAATTACAAATTTGGTTCATAAAGGTAACTGCATAGATGTAACAGACTTAGATTTTTGTAACGTGTTTGACTCAGTACAGCACAAGAACATTTTGATTAAAAATAGCACTATTTTATATGAATCGAGCACATTTTAAATTGGCTGCCAGATCTCAGAAAGTAGTTGGCAATGGGGAATTATCACTGGAGGGAAGTGTTTCTAGTGGGATTCCATAGGGATTGATACGAGGCCAAAAGCTATTGAACATTTTCATCAGTGATCTGGAAATATAAAAATCATGGTTTGTACAATTGCTGATGACGACACAAAGATTGGCACAGGGCCATCTGAACTGCTTGATAAGTTGGGCCCATTCAAGCAAAATGTATTTTAATGCAGCCAAATGCAAAGTTATACAGCTACGAACAAGGAAGGATGGGTCACACCTAAAGACTGTATCCTGGAAAGCAGTGACACTGAAAAGGATTTAGGGGTCATAATAGATAAGTAACTCCCAGTGTGCTGCTATGGCAAAAAGGAGCAATCTGATCCTTGGATATATAAACAGGAGAGTATTGAGCAGGAGGTGATTTTACCTCTGTATACATATGGCTTGAGTGAGCCTGATACCAGAATACTGCATCCAGGTTTGGTGTCCATATTTTAAGGATGTGGAGAAATTGGACAGGGCACAGAGAAATGCCACAAAAATTGTTTCAGGGCTGTAGAAAATGCCTCAGAGTAAGAGACTCAAAGAGCTCTGTTTATCTTCTCAGACAGAAGATTGAGAAGTGACTTGATTTCAGTGTCTAAGTATCTTCATGGGGAGAAAATACTGGGCACTAATCGAACAGAGGAAGGCATAACATGAACCACTGGCTAGAGACTGAAGCTAGACTAATTTAACTTAGAAATTAGACAGTTTTTAACAGTGAGGGTAATTAACTAGTAGAACAAACTGCCAAGGAAAGTGATGGATTCTCTACCTCTTCAAATCAAACACAGATGCCTCTCTGAAAGATAGGCTTTACTCAAACACAAAAGTGATTGAGCTCCAGAGCGGGGTACCTGGGTAAAATTTAATGGTCTGCAATATACAGATCAGACTAGAAGATCTGGTCCCTTCCGGCCTAAACACTGATGATACAATCCCACAGCCATTCGCACTACTGCATGCATAGGAACATAAGGACATAATGCTCACCGCCCCAGTCCACGCATGCCCAACGTAGAGGGGGAGGAGTACCTTCACTCCATCAGAACTGTTCACACCCAAAGGCAGAGATGCACATTCATACAGCTGCTCACATAGATGTGCCGATGCATACAGGAAAGGGGCAAAGAGATGCGTAGAACTCTCAGGCTCACATCAGCACCTCCCTTCTCCAGTAAGCCTTTTACACTCATTTCTTTCTATACAAGGTTGTAAAAAAGCCCCCCCTGCTAGCAGTTTATACATAAGGTTGGGATCTCAGGGTTTTAATCCCAACAATAAATAATTTTCCTCTTGCTTTCTTGTTCTCTTTCTTCTGAGCCAGCCTTCATGATCCAATGATCCAAGTAAAAGGCAGATAGATAATTACAAGATAATCCAGAAACCACATGGACCAAAAAAGGGGGAGCGGAAAAAACTCGGAAGACAAAAAGAGAGAGGGAAAAACAAACAAACAAAGATTGAAAATAAAAATTTGCCAGGATAATGCGTTTTATAAACACAGATAGAAACAGTTACAGCAAGGACAGAGCGGGCAAGGGGTGGGAAATAGATTTTTTTTTTTTTTTTTAATATAAATTCAAGGGGCCTTCAACTTATTCTTGGTGGCTCCCCCTTCTTCTTGGTTTGGTCTCTCCTTGTGGAGGGATCTGTTCCCTTCCCTTCACTGTCCACCTTTGGGGGAATCCATCTGGTCCTGTTCCTAGAGGCCACCATTACCATGTGAGTCCAGCCCGTCTTGGCAAGCGGAAGCCCGGAAGAATGCCCCGCGGTGAGACATGAGCAGGAGGAATTAGCCTTTTCCTGCCTCCTGCTAGCTCCTTGAAAAGGCTGGTCTGTTCCGCCTCCCTCTTTGGGAACTAGAAGACAGACCGCTGAACGGGGGGGAGGAAGGATGAGGGTCTGTGGGGGTCACAACTCCTGCCTCTCCTTCCAGGGAGGGGATTTGGGAGGGGCGGGCATTGAGCATTGTAGCAGTCTTACCCTCCAACTGCTTTTTTGGTTTCCTGCTGCTGCCTGCAGACTCTCTTTCTGGGGGATATGGAGATTGAGCTATTGCATTATCCACAAACGGCAGGCACAGCTGCGAGCTGGAACCCACCCCCTGTATCTCGGGGGGGGGGATCTCTCTCCCAGTGAGGTGGGAGACGGGGCAGCTGGACCAGACACAGACCCTGCCTGTGCGCTCCAGTGGGGGAGAAGAGAAATTACAGCCCACCCACATCCTCAGACAGCTTAGGAAATGTCCAACCCAGGGAATACGCCTCATCTCCCCCATCCCCAAGAGTTCTCCCTTGCACCCAGGAGCAGGGGAAGTATCTGAGCCTGGGGCTGGAGAACTGACCCCTCCTCACCATCACAAGCAGGAGAAGGGAATGAATGTTTTCCTTTAGCCACGTAAGGAAATCCTTAAAAAAACCCTCTCATGGCAAACCCTGTCCGAACCTTCAATGCCCTGCTGCCAACGTGCGTCCAAGCCCCTCCGCACACGAACAACCTCTTTCCCTCCCATCCCATCACGTGTGGCCCAGAGGCTGTCTCCTCCTCCAGCCTTCGAGATACGTTTTAAAATTATACAGGAGGCAAAAACGAGGCCTTTCCTCTGTGTGTGTGTGTGTGTGTGAACTCAGAGACTCTTGCATGAGGAGGTGCTCCCATCACAGGTACGGGTCTCTTGCAGGTGGGAGGATCCCCCCTTTGGAGCAGGCTGTTGCACAAGACACCCGTGGAGACAGGCTATCGCTCAAGGGGCTGCCATTAACAGGGTACGCTGCCAGGAGAGGCTGTTGCACAAGGAGAGGCCAGAGGCTGTTGCACAAGAAGGGGCCATTGCACAAGCATTGCCTCTGGGCGCGGGCTATGCACGAGAGGTTTTCTGCTCCCTGGGTCAAGGTGTCTCTTAAGAGCTGGAGAGATGCTCCACCTGGATGGCGCTGGTGCTGACAGTGAGGCAGATGTTCTTGTGGTGCTCTGAAGTCTTGTAAGGGGACAGGTCAAAGGAGCAATGGGATGGAGGGTTGGGGGGGTTAGTGTCTCCAGAAGGGCCCCCCACTGCCCCGCCCCCTGCGGCTGGAAGTGCTGCTGCTGGGAGGCTTGAACTTGGGCCTGAGCCACTTGCTGCTGGGGGTCGGGGATGTTGTGTTTCCGCATGTGCTTCATCAGGTACGTCTCCTGTGCGGGGAAAAAGGCAGGAACCAGGGTGAGACACAGCTCCTGGGAGAGCAGGAACGAGTGAGCCACTGGGGACAGCTCTCCAGACCTCTCCCGCCCAGCACCTCCTCAGGGATGAGGAATAAATCTCTGCCCACCTGAGGGAGTGCTTCCCTGCCTTAGGCCATACTCACCGAGGTGTAGGCCCGGCTGCAGATGGAGCAACTGTAGACCTTGGCGTGCTTCACTGTGTGTGTAGCCAGGTGAACCTCCAGCGAGGCAGCATCTGTGTAAGCGCGATGGCAATTGTGGCACTTGAATGGTTTGTCTTTGTTGTGCTGCCGCCTGTGGGACTGCAGAAGTGAGAGCAGGGGGTGAAGGAAGCGAGGGAGGGGAGGAGAACTGGATGTTAGGTTTGGAGATGTCCCCTCATGAGGTTTGGAGATGTCCCCTCATGACCTATTCCCTCAGGTCACAGGCCTTTTTGTTCCCAATGTCATAGAATCACAGAAGATAGGGTTGGAAGAGACCTCAGGAGGTATCTAGTCCCACCCCCTGCTCAAAGCAGGACCAACCTCAACTAAATCATCCCAGCCAGGGCTTTGTCAAGTCAGGCCTTAAAAACCTCTACGGATGGAGATTCCACCACCTCCCTAGGTAAACCATTCCAGTGCTTCACCGCCCTAGGGAAAAAGATTTTCCTAACAGCCAACCTAGACCTCCCCCACTGCAACTTCAGACCATTGCTCCTTGTTCTGTCATCTGCCACCACTGAGAACAGCCTAGCTCCATCCTCCCTGGAACCCCCTTTCAGGTAGTTAAAGGCTGCTATCAGATCCCACATCACTCTTTTCTTCTGCAGAGTGAACAAGCCTAGTTCCCTCAGCCTCTCCTCATAAGTCACGTGCTTCAGCCCCCTCATCATTTTTGTTGCCAAGTGATGGGCTCCAGGCTCCTTCCTCTGCAAGACACTCAATTCTTGTCTCCCACAATCCCAGTCTCCCTGCTTCTGATTCATTGACTGTATTTGAAGAGGGGAATCTCCCAACCCTCAGCCAGTTCCACCCTGCAGCCGGGAGGCATGGCCTCCCTCTGAGATTGAGGTACAGGGAGAGCCAAACCCACCCCCCCGGGGGGTTGGGACCCAGGAAGACAACGCCTGACCGGAAGCAGGTAGGTGGAGGCCAGGCCTTTAAAACCCAGGCCTGCTCGCTCAGTCAGGGGCCAGCAGCCGAGGGAGAAGGATGCCTCTCCTGTGGTGCTTGAGCCTAGGGCCGTGCCCAACGTCAACCCAGAGGAGAAGCTGCCGGACCATACGAGGGAGACCCCCGGATCCTACGACCCAGAGGAAGGCCTGCCGGAGCTGCCTACTGCCTGGAACCCTAGAGGACCTGCCGGAGTTGCCTACTGCCTGGGGGCCTGAGGACTTGGAGGAACTGCCTTCTGCAGAGGACCCCACACAGTTTCCGGACCTGCTGCCGATTGACGGTGAGGGACTCGTGGGACTCCCATATGCCATCTACCCCAGCGACCCAGAGGGAGACGACGAGCTCCAGGTACTCTAGGGAGAGGGTGGGAGGAAGGAGCCCAGGGAAGCCAACTACGGTCCGGCTGAGCTGACACTTGCTGTGAGTCAGCGCGTTTTGGCCGGAGCCCCGCTGACCCAGTGACGGGGTGTCCCGTCACTGACAGGGCCCTGGGCTGGGACGCAGTGGAGATGGGTGGGCCTGCATCCCCCTCCCCTACCCCGACCTGGGGTTAATACCCGTTGAGCACCAGAGCCTGACCCTTACTGCCTGCCACGCCCTGCCGAAGGCCGGGTATAGACGGCTTACTTGCCCTGCTAAGAGCTAGAGAATGCCGCCGCTCTGCCCTGCCCTGCCCTGGACCATTTCCTCACCCATTCAGGCCACAGACTACTGCTCACCCTACCAAGGGCTCGAGCCTGTGTGTGTTTGCCTGCCTGCCCTCCAGAGGGCTAGGCGATAGACTGCTTCCTCGCCCCGCTGAGGGCTGTTTCCCGCGGCCGTCCCATCCTTGGCTGAGGGCCGGGCCATAGACTGCTGGCACGCCCCATGGGGCAAGAGACTACTCCGCCGAAGGAGCGGCCTGAACCAAGGCTCACCCTGCTGAGGGCCGGAGGCGGTCCCTTTAATTCAGACTCCCCGAAGGGCGTAGGCGCCGGGAGGTGTGGCCTCCTTCTGAGATTGATGCAGAGGAAGAGCCACCGGCGCCGCCCCCTACAGGGGATCCTTTACACACCCCTACTCCTTTCCTGTCCTTCCCCACTCCCATCCCCTTCCCCACGTCCCACATTGCCCTCCAGACCAGGGGCTGTCCTAGGCTCTCACTGCTGCCTGACTCATGGTAGCCCTAGACACAAAACAACTCCTCAACAGTCCCTGTCTCCACCTTCTCTTGGCCCCTTTATTGCCTCGTCCTCCTTGCTATTTATAGCTCCTCCCCATTTGGTATTGCCTACGACCTCCAGAAACGTAAAGAAACCAACGGTCCAGCCCACAACCAGGGCCACCTCTGCTCCCCTTGGTTCCCCAGTGCCTCTCTTTTCCCTGGGCAAATGGGCCGTGCTACCAGCTCTTGTGATTTTACCACCAGTCTCAAGCTGTGGCCGAGTCTCATAAGCTTTCACTAAAAAGAAGTTTCTAGCCCCACAGCTGGGGAGAAAAGTTGGAACACGTGACCCCAGAAGCCAGACAGCCAATGAAAAGAACCCAACCTTCTTCAAAATCTCATGGCTTTATGGGGCTTGACTTGTTTGAACCGTCGGGGTGGCAATGCAGCGCATCTGGAGCAGCCTCCCTGGATTTCTCTGCTCTCCTCCCCTCCCAGCCTCCTCTGCACCCGTCTGCTCCCTCCACTGGGGCTTGGGGTGAGCTCGCACCCTTACCTGCAGGTTGGAGAGCTGGGTGAAAGCCTTTTCACACCCAGGGTGGGCACATTTGTAGGGTCGGTCCCCAGTGTGGATGCTGTCGGAGGAAGAGCACAAATGGGAAGCAGTGAACAGGAAGTCAAAACCGATCTCCATGGCCTGATGCCCTGACCAGATCCCGCAGCCACGCAAGCAGGGATGGGTGCAGTGCTATCTACAGACACTACTCTAGCCTCACTGAGACAAAGGGCCCCTGCTCTGCTCCTGTGCCCAGCGAAGGGAAAAACGGGGGAGATTCCATAGGTCAGGCTAGGTTCAGAGGAGGACATGGGCAAGAGTGACAGGCCAGCTTGGAATCGGGAGCAGTGCCAGCGGAGGTGGCTGAATGTCCAGGCTCTCTGTCCCCAGCATAGGCATCCACATGACCAAGGTGCACCAAGAGAAGATCTACATGCTCCTCCTCAGAGCACACGCCCCATCTCTGCCTCTCACAGTGCCAGGGTGAGATCGCCTAAGATTGACGTTTGTGTCTCTGTGGCCCTTGCAATGCCAGGGAAGCTTCCACACACTCAGTTTCAGTGCCCAACCCCGACGGTGCCAGGCTGGGATCCCCCAGGACCAATGTCTCTCTCTCTCTCTGCGCCCCCCACGGTGCAAGACCAAGGATTCCCCCAGGGCCAGCATGTGCCCACCTCTGCCCTGACGTGGTCAGTGTCTCCTGCGCAGCCTCCACTCCGTCCTCTCGCTGGTGGGCCGCGTCCTCCTGAGGGTGCAGCCTGCCGCATCCCCTGCCCGCCCCCCGCATGCTCGGTGCGCGTGCTCCACATGTGCATGCTGGCGGTGGGGGGCGGGGCCAGGGCCAGGCCCCAGCCTCCTGTGGCCCTTACCGTGTGTGCTGCTGCAGGTGGGAGAGCTGGCGGAAGGCCTTCTGGCAGTAGCGGCAGCTGTAGGGCTTGGCCCCCGAGTGGATGCGGAGGTGCTGGGCCAGGTAGGAGGTGTTGGCGAAGCTCTTGGAGCAGTGAGGACACTTGTGCGGCTTGACAATCGCCGTGTGCAGCTTGGAGTGGACCCTGCCGAAGAGGAGGAGGAGCAGCAGCAGTTGGACACGACCACCGTCTGGCTAGTGCGGATGGAACGAGGGCACAAAGGGGTGGGGACAGCACCACGCTACCTGGCTACACGCAGGAACTCCAGGCGTGGACTGAACCCAGGAGGTCTCAAACCACACTCCAAGGTGTAAGGAACCAAGGTCTGTCTGCACCAGGGGGCCAGAGAGAGGAGTCTGGACTGAGGGGCACTGGCAGAGCTGTGTGTGGGAAGCCCAGGACTGGAATAGCAGAGAGGCTGCAAGATGGGTGGTGGTCCGGGGCAGAGCTGTGTCGGGGGTGAGAGGGAAGCGGACAGCCCTGTACCTACACAAGACTCCCACTGGTAACGTCAGACTCGGGTTCACAGGAAGTATCACCTCTGTTCAGCTGCCCCCTACAACAGGCTGTCCTGACCTTTCCCTCCCGGTCAGTGGCAACACGTCCCATGTGTTTGGGAGCACCACTACAGATCTGGTGTGTGGAGGAGGTACCCAGCCTACGGGAAACAGAGACGTCTCCCCCAGTGACTGCCCCAGCCTAGTGTTTGCAGCATGCTGGGATGACGGCAACATGCAGTGTGCAAGGCCCCAGCCTTCTCCACCCTTACCGTGTGTGCTGCTGCAGGTGGGAGAGCTGGCGGAAGGCCTTCTGGCAGTAGCTGCACGTGTAGGGCTTGGCCCCTGAGTGGATGCGAATGTGCTGGGCCAGGTAGGAGCTGTTGGCGAAGCTCTTGGAGCAGTGAGGACACTTGTGTGGCTTTGTCTCCGTATGGGACTTGGAGTGGATCTGCATCTCCGACTTGGAATAGAACGTCAGCGAACACATCCGGCACCTGGGACCGGGGTGAGGGGAAGAAGAGTGTCACATGGGGCAGGCCCCGACATGTATCAAAATTAACCCAGTGGGGCCCTCACTACCAGAGGCTTAATGTCCAATAGCAGGGAAAGGATAGTCCTTCTGTGTGTCTCTGGGAGACCCTCACTTGGGATACTTTGTGCTCATCTATGGGCCCCTCAATCTCAGAATGAGGGACAGATTGGGGAAGATCAGAGAAAAGCCACAGACACACTCCAGAGACCAGGCAGGTCAAATTCTTGGGAGAGTCCGAGCCAAATCCACTTAGCTTAGCAAAGAGATGAGAAAGGGAAGATAAGATAGCACTCTAGATGCAGATAGGTATGGTGGGAATAGAAATAATAATTCCCAGACAAAAAACTTTGTTCATCTATTATTTATTTGTCAAAAAAAAAAAAAAAAAAAAAAAAAAAAAAAAAAAGAAGACAGAACACCTGAGATTTCCAGGTCAAAGTTCGACTTCACAATAAAAGCTGACCAGCAAGCGCTGGAAAGTCTGCAAAAGCAGTTAAGATCACCGCCACCTGCGCTCTGCCCCCTTTCTGGGGAAGTTATTGTACCTGTACAGTCTGTGCAGAATGTTGAAAATGAGAAGAACAGAGAATGCTTTTATAACTGGTTTCACACATGCGCCTTGAACACCAGACATGCTTCATCACCTCGTGCTTTTATTGTTTCCATGTCATTGTGGTATTTCATTATATTGTTCTAGGAGTTTGGACACGTTATGCCTATGGTCAGATGTATATCCGGGGGCTCTCTGAACAGGGAGAAAGGATTGACCTGTCTGCTATGTATTAGAAATTGATAAAGAAAGGTTTTTCCCCCAAGGACTGCATGTGGCTGCAAGACACCGCTGTCTAATTAAAGCGTGTCAAAGTTTTAATGATTGCTAGTACGATGGAAAGGAAAGGCTAAGTCTCTGCTACTCTGCAGGGTGCCACTACAGGGGCAGAGTTACATTTGTTGTGGCCTTAATTATTCATTTGCAGACTTTTCAGTGTTTTGTGGGATTTTAGCACAATGGATTGTGCACATAGAATGTGCACTTGGAACGTCGAGGCTAATGGTCGAGAAAACTGAAATGCCACCTACAGGATTTTTGACTAACCCAAAAATTATTCCAAACTTCACTCCAGATTGATGACTTTTTTTTTTGTCTGGGAATTTCCTTAAAGTGTTTAAAAATTGCTTAGTGACAGGAGTCCCAGTAGATACTGGGAGCCAGAGGGGGCTGGAACCCATTCTTCTCAGATATCCTCTCAAATTCACAGGGCTTTTTCCTCTCCCCCCAGGCAATCACTTTCTCCTCCTGCATTTGTGTCCACCACCACCCACCACATCATGGCTATTCATACTGGGGCCATGTGACCTTTATGAAATACACATCAGTTTGATTAATATATGTAATACACAAATACATTTATCCAACACTTACCTGGCACCTCCATATACCCTACCCAGCCATGTCTTCATTCCAAGTCCTGTTGTAGATACCTATCATTGCTCAGAGCTCTTCCCCCCCACCCCCCCACCATTGATTAACTCCCTTTTTCAATCATTCCCACATTCATCTTTCCCTGCTTCTCATCCAACCTTTTTTCCAGATCCCAGCACAAATGCATGCATCCAAATAATGCATTGATACAGCACTCAGAGATCTAACTCACCCACTGCCTGAGTGCACCTTTATCTTTTCAAGCAAAGTTACATAACTCCTCAGACAATCGTAGCATCAGTGCTCTCCAGCACCAACAGTGGAAGAAGTTTTGAGTGTCAACATGAAGCTGTTTTGAGGATATGAGGATCCAAAAAAAGCATCAGAATGATTTCCAAGAACTGAAAGCTCATTTATTAACCCAAATATCTTCAAACGCTTTGTCCAATTTGCCCCAAACTTTTCAAAGAGTTTCAACCCTGGACTGTGACATTTTGGGTGATTTTTTGTGTCATATTTACAAGATGGCTGACTATATCCTTGAAAGCAGCAATGCTGAAAAGAACAACCAGCTGAACATGAGCTCCCACTGCAATGCTGTGGCTAGGACGACTAACGTGACCCGTGGCTGGGAAATATCAGGTAGGTGTGGGAAATACCTGGGTAGCAGTAAATATTCTCTCCAAACAGCACTGGAGAGACCATCACTGGAATATCATGTCCAGTTCTGGTATCCAGACTTCAAAAATGATGTTGAAAAAACTGAAAAGAGCACAGAGAAGGCTACAAGAAAGATTCAAGTTGGGGAAAACCTGCCTACCTCAGAGACTGAAGGAGTCTGAAGTATTAGCTTGTTTCAAAGCTTAGACTAAGAGGTGACTTGGTCACTGTCTCTAAGTAACTACCTGGGTGAAAATATGCAATAGTAGAGGACCCTTTAATGGAGCAGACAAATGCATAATGAGATCCCATGGCTGGAAGCAGAAGTTCGAAAAATTCTAACTGGAAACAAGACAAATTTTCAACAGTAAGGGTATTTTATCACTGGAACAACTTCTTAAGGGATGGCGCAGATATTCTGTCACTTGGAATCTCACGACTGGAGGCCAGATTTTTAGGTGTGCTCGGTGCCCAGCTGCTCCCTTTTGAAAATCTGGCCTTAGATGTCTTTCTAACAGATCTGGTCCAGTTTAAACACAAGTTAATGGATTTGATGCAGGAGGTCTGAATGGATGATCACAACAGTCCCTTTCGGACTTAAAAATCTCTGAATATTGACACAGTAGCAAATCTAAATGACATCATTCACCGCATTCCCTTTAGCAATGTTGATGGCTTTTTTTATAACATTATAAGTTTGCCTGCCAGGTTTCTTTCTGAATTCCCACTGAGGACCAGCATTCAGAGATCTCTTACTTTCCAGAAGTCTAGATGAGCACTCACAATAAAAAGTCTCCAACTGTTTAAAGCTTTTCAACCCAAAGGAGCACTTTAAAAAAATTGTTCGGAAACTCTGACAAAACTCAGTTCTGGCTGTTCTGGTTCCGATTTTTCCTTTTTTTTTTTTTTTAAAAAGGCACTTTGTATATGTTAAAAACAACAACTTGGCTCCCAGATGTGTGTGTGAAAAACTCAGAACTAAATTACTGAGGGAGGCATTCTCTAATTAAGAGTAAAAAACAGTTACTAACCTGTTCAGTAACTGCTGTCCTTCAAGATGTGGTGCACACGTCCACTCCACTCTTGGTTTTGGTGCTCCCAATGCACGGCCGTTGGAAACGTTTTCCTTCAGCAGTACCCATTGGATGGCTTCAGCTCCCTCTGTTGTTGCCTGCCAGTGCATGCAGGTATAAAAGGCGGTGCCGCCCCTAGTCCGCCTCTGTTCCTTCTTGCCAGAACTCTGATGCAGAGGGGCAGGGGGTAGGCTGTGGAGTGGACATGTGCAACACATCTCGAAGAACAACAGTTACTGAACATGTTGGTAACTGGTTTTTCTGCTTTGAGTGATGGCACATGTGCAGGCCACTCTGGGTGACTCTCAAGCCGTGACAACAAGAGTTTATTTAAATAAAAGACTGGAGAACAACTTGTTCGACTGTAGCATCATCTCTGGAGCCCTGAGCAACAGCATCCTCAGAGGCAAACATGTGGAACGAGGACCAGGCTGCCACTCTACAGATAGCCACAACTGGAACATGTGCCAGAAAACCCACTGAGGTCGACTGCGATCCCGTCAAATGAGCTGTGACTCTGCTAAGCAGGGGTGACATTAGCCAGGTCATAGCGCATGTGCATACAGGAGGCTATCCAAAAAGAAATTCTCTGCGTGGAGACTGGTTGTCCTTTTATTCTGTCTGCCCCCACTACGAACAGTTAGGAGGACTTATGGAAGTGCCTGGTTCTGTCCCAGAAGAACCCCAGAGTTCTCCTGACATCCAGCGTATATAAACGCTCATCTCCCCTGCTTGAATGTGGCTTTGGGTAGAATACAGGAAAATAAATTGGCTAGTTGATATGGAAAGATGACACCACCTTTGGGATGTACTTTAGATGAGGATGTAGGTAAACCTTGTCCTTAGAGAAGATCATACAGAGAGACCCAGACATTAAGGCAATGCTTCTCTCCTACTCTTCTGGCCAAGGTGATAGGCAACCAAAAATGCCACACCTGTGTTGAGAGATGCAACAGAGAGCTAGTAGCGAAATGCTCAAACAGTGGACCAAAAAATCTTGACAACATTAAATATAGATCCCACAGGGGAACAGGGTGTCTTGCACCTGCAGATATAATTTGACTAGGCCTTTCAAAAACCTTATGAACATGCCGTTAAAGAAAATGGAGCAATTATCCACTTTAAGGTGAAATGCTGCAACAGCTGGGGCTTCAAGTACAATAAGTAGTCCAGAATATATTGAACCGAAGAACAGGACAATGATACCACTTACTGGTGAGACAAGATGGAAGATCTTCACCACTTAGATAGGTAAGTAACTCTTGTAGAATGCTATCAACTATTTAGCAGGATTTCTTAAGCCTCTTTCAAGCAAGACCTCTCTCTAATATCTAGCCATGGAACATCCAAGCAGTTAAATGAATGGATTAGAGGCTCGGGTGCAGTAGGCAACCATGATCTTGGGAGATCAGGTCCGAGTCTAGTGGAAGTGAGATTGAAGGATTCACTGACAATGCCAGGAGAGTGGAGAACCAGCACTGGTGGGCCCATACTGGGGATGCAAGTATGACTCTGGCCTCAACCTGTTTTATCTTATCTTTAGTAATGCCACGTGAATAAGAGGGATTGGTGGAAAAGCAAAGAAACCTGCCTGACCACTGTAGCAAAACCACATCTGTCTGGGAACCCGGGCTGTGACTTTATAGGAAACAGAACTGCTGACCCTTTCTGTTGGTTCTTGACACAAACAGGTCTAACTGGGGAAACCCAGCGATGGAAGATGTGATAGATGGCCACATCTGGACAAAGAGACCACTTGTGGTGATGTGTAAACCATCAGCTCAGGCAATCTGCTAAATTGTTTTGGACCCCCAGGAGGTAAGAAGCTTCTAGATCTATCAAGTTGGCAATGCCACGCTCCCAAAGCAGAGAAGCCTCTTGGCAGAGTAGAGAAGAGCGGACTCTTCCATGCTGGCTGAGGTAGAACATTGCTGCTTTGTTCTCTGTGGGGACTAACAGGCTATTTCCCTTGATCTGTGGCAGAAACACTCGGCACGCCAGTCTGACAGCTTTCACCTCTCTCACGCTGATGTGTAAAGCTAAGTCCTCTGGGGACAATAAACCCTGAGTCTGTAGAGAACCCAGATGGGCCACCCACCCAAAGGCAGATGCAGGCATCACTAATGTGAGCATCTGTTGTGGGCCGGCAAAGGGAACACCTACACATGTGTTGGTTGGATCTGTCCACCAATCTAGGGAAGCGAGGACATGGGAAGTCACCCTCACCATCAAATCTAGATGACGACAGTTCAGCAAATAGACTGATGCCAGTCAAACTTATAGAATTTGAGGGCACAGTTTGGCATATTGAACCATGTAAATGCAGGTGGTCATATGCCCCAAAAGCCTCAAGTGGTTTTGTGCTGTTGTGACCAAGTGAGCTTCCTTATCTATAACAATTGATCGAATTGCCTGAAACCTTGAGTCTGGAAGAAAAGCTCTGGGGGCTTGAGTAGAGTCCAGAACAGCCCTCTAAACTGTATCCTCCGGATCGGGGAGAAAAGAGACTTGTCTGCATTAACTAGCAAGCCCAGTGCACTGAATATTGACTGGATCAGCGATACACTGCACTGTACCTGCAGTCTGGATCGGCCCTTGACAAGCCAGACATCCAGGCAAAGGTAAACTTGAACTCCTGATTTTCTTAGGAGTGCAGCTACTGCCATAACTTCTGCAAAGACTCAGGGAGCTGCTGGCAGGCCATAGTATGGTGAACTGGTAATGATTTTGACTTACCAGAAATCTGAGGAACGAATTGTGAGTTTGGTTGACTGCCACATAGAAGCAGACATCTTTAAAGTTGAGGGCAGCATACTAATCTCCTCCCTGGATTGTGGGGACAATAGAAGTTAGTTTTGCATGGTTACCCTATCTTTTTAAAGAATTGTTGAGCTGACACAGGTCTAAAATTGGTCTCTCTCTCTCTCTTTCACACCCCCACCCCCAGCCACCCCCTTTGCTTTTGGGATTAGGAAATAGAGGGAATAAAATCTCTTCCCTCTGAGACACTGTGGAGCTCCTCTAAGGCCCCCATGGAAGGAGAGATTGTAGCTCATGGAGGAGGAGTTCCTCATGAGAGTGGTCCCTAAAACGGGACACTGAGGGAGGGATAGAAACAAACTGAAGGGTATATCCCAACCACCTCCATAGCGCTCAAGACTCACTGCTCCTGGAACCAAGTACTGAGGAAATGGGACAGAGTGTTTGCGAAAGTGGGGAAATTTGGGTCTGGAGAGATGGAGACTGGTATGGCAACCTCGACAGGCCCACCAATATGACTGTTTGTCACTCTCTGGGTGTCTTGAAGGGCTGAAGCCAAAGCAGCAGGAGAGTGAGGCCTGTGCCTATAACCCCTGGACTTCTTTTTTTGACAGGTCCTGTCAAAGAGGTGGAGTGGAAAAATGGTGCAGCTGCAGAGGTCTATAGTGTTTTCTGACGTGTACAAACCTAAGAACTTTAAGATAGCCCTTGAGTCCTTCAGCCCGTGGAGCCTGCTGGTCTGAGAGCAGAGAAGGACTCTCAAAAGGCAAGTCTTGTCTAGTATTCTGGATTTCGTAGGGAAGACCACAGAAGCCATGGTTCTAGCTGTTGGGACTGCTGCATCCAGCCCAGCCTGCGGCGATGTTCTCGCTACGAGTCTGTCCTCATTCACCAAGGAAGAGAATTCCTGCCTAGCACTCTCAGGAAGCAATACTTTGAACTTCTCCACGCAGCCCCTTAAATGAAAATCATACTAGCCGCCAGCCCAGCCTGTTGGCTGGCCATTCAAAACTGCAGTGCCACAGTTGAATAAATCTTCTGCCCAAACAAGTCAAATCTCTTTGGGTCCTTTGATTCGGGGGTGGCAGCCTGATGCCCGTCACACACTCTCATTAGCCACTAACACTGCTGGAGGCAGGTGGGAGTAAAGATATTACGGAGTTGGGAGGGCATGGAGTACTTTAACTCTGCCCACTTTGAAATGGGAGGCAATGAAGGGTCTGCCAAGGAGCCTTCAAAGGCTCCAGTATTGCCTCATTAACTGGCAGTGCCACCCTAGAGGGACCAGCCCCTAATAAAATGTCAATCAGACAACGTGAGGACTTCCTGACCTTCTCAATCCTGAATGCCCAAGTCTGAAGTCACCCTCTCACAATTCCTGATAAGCTTGAAAGTCACCAGAAGGGGTGAACTGTCTGAGGAAACCACCTCATCTGGAGAGTACAAGGAAGAGGCCAAGACTGAAGGTGGTTGAATTTCTTCCACAAGCTGTTCCTCTGCTTCCAGCACCTCTTCTTGAGGCTCATGGCCAGGCCCACTACTGGACACTATACTCCTCCATTCTAGGTTTGAATTCCTGGTCTTTCATGTGTGCTTCACACACGCACTTAAAGACTGTGTCGGTCACTCACTGGCATAGTTTTTGAGCAAGAAGCACACTACTAGAAGCCCGGTGACCAGGAAATGCCTTGGTGCTGGCAGCAGACCCCCGACATGAGGAAACAACATTTTTTAAACAATTAAAACTTTCTAGCTATAATAACTATAACTACCACATACACAGTTGAGAGAAAACCATTCTGGCAATGAACAGGGGTTTCCACGACTGTCACTGGCAGGAAGAAGGAAATCGGGCACGGGCCGCTCTGCCCTTTATACCTTCACGCACTGGTGCGTGGCAGCAGAGGGTGCTCAAGCTGCCCTACAGGTACCACTGAGGGAAAATATTTCTGATAGCTATGTGCTGGGCTCACAGAAAACAGGAGCGGAATGCACATGTGCAATCACAGGAAGACCTGTTTCCATTATAAGAGTCTCTGTCACTTAGACAAAAAGAAACTGATCAGCTGGAAATTTTGCATGTGTGACCCTTGGCTAGTAGACAAGTTTGTGCGGAAATCGTAAAGAGTTAATTAATTTTAAGAAATAGGATGTTTTTCACTTTAGGAAAAGTTTTCAAAAATATTTTTGCAACAAATGTTACGCATCAGAGTAGTGTGGCCTAGTTTGTTCATTCTGTTTGTTTGTTCTGCTTTCCTCACCAAGGTCCAGGGCCTTACAGGAGTTGGCTATTAGTTCTTGTATTGTGGCTTTTCATCTATAAATCTAGGAAAGTTTTACAGAAAGGTCAGCATCATCCTCATCATACAGAAACTGAGGCACAAGAGGTGAACGAAAGCACTTGCCCAAAGTTACACAGCGGTGGTACTTCCAGACAGTTCCCAGTCACAGACCTGAATCAATGTGTCTCTCAGAGTATGTAGCAACACCTGCAGTCAAGACTACTGAAGGGATTTCCTTTAGTCTTTCCACTATTTATAGCTTTGTCAAATGCTCACCTTAAAGCCAGAAATTCTCCAGGTTGGTCCCTGCCCAAGGGATGGGTTTTTTTTTTGTTTTGTTTTTTTAAGTCAGTCTGAAAATGATTTTGCCATATCTTCAGAATAAAATCATTTAAAAAAGAATGTGATTTAATTTAAAAGGCTTTCTGGCACCTGAGTAGAAGCGGGTAGAAACGATGCTGAGGAAAGAAATTATTCCTAGGTCACATGTCCTTTTGGCATGTGGGTGAAACTCTGTCTGCATTTAGCAGTTACAACCATTCATCCGCGCTATATTTAAAATAATTCCTGGGTTTCTTGGTAAACAACCATTTCCTGCTATTCTAATACCACCACATATGGGAGTGTAACAATTTTGTATGGAATTCTAGATTGTACTAAAGGAGTTGGAGAATTCTGCAATAAGGCAGTGCTCCGTATTCCAGATAGCTTCATATTACGTGGGAACAGGAACTGTCTTAATGAATAAGCCCAATGGTCCACCTAATCCAGTGCCCTGTATCCAACAGCCACCAGCACCAGATGCTTCAAAGGAAGATGCAAACAGCCACCTTGCGGGCAATAATGGAATAACCTGCCCAAACGGGAAGTTTCTTTTTAACTCCAAGCAGTGTTTGGCTTAAGCCTGAAGCTACAGGAGTTATCTACCTTTAAAAGAAATGTGTATTTATTATATACACACAAACGTAATTGACTACTGATATTCATTACCCTATTGAGACCAAGAGCTTAGCCGTATTCAAAACAGGTTGGAGATTTATATGGATAATGAAATCCACAGTTACCTTAGGCAAGAAAACAATTTCCTTTTATAATTTTTGAATTTGCTGCCTCTCAATTTCATTGAAGGTCTCCTTGCTCTTTTATTATGAGAAAAGTTAAATAAGAGCATCTCAGTCAACCTTTTTTCTACTCCATTCATTAGTTTGATTCCTTTCTCTCCTCTCTGAACCGTCCCAATCTTTCCAATCTCCCCAAGCCTCTAATCATTTTTACTCCATCTCTGAACCACCAATATTTTACTATATCTGTTTTGAGACGGCAGCCCAGAAATTGCAGGTGAGGGTACTCAAAACATTTATACAATGACATAATATTCCCAGAATTATTTCCCACCCCCTGCATGTTTTCTAACACTGTTTAGGTTTTTTTCCACTGGTGTTGCACTTTGTAGACTTTCAATAAAAATTTATTCTCAGTAGGGTCCAGGTCTTTTTCCTGAGTGGTTAGAGTTAATTTAGTTCTCAACATGTGAAGGACAAATTACTCCTTCCAGTGTGCAGTACCACGTACTTGTCAACAATGAATTTCATTTGAAATGTTATTCTTTTTAAAAAAATAACAGTAGAGGAGGAGCCCTCACCTGTAAGTAAGAATGGATGTGCTGTCCCTGTAAGTCTGGGTGACTGTGACACTATCTTCAAGAACACAACTACACCTATATCCATGAGACCCCGGTCTCATCTGGTGCCCAGGGAGAAACAACTGAACTGTATTTTTTCCCCGCACTGTTCAATTAACAGTTCCTCTGTCTCACTCTTAGGGTACTGTTTAACTGTGTGAGGCAAGAGGCCTGCAGAAATACAACCAAGTAATAATGAACTATTGTAATACAGATGTGCAAGGATTTTGATTCAAGTGCTTAACCATGCAGTTTATTGTATTTAGTTATTAAATCCAGTTTTTACGTGATCCCAAGAACTATGGAGTTCCTAATGTCCCTCTGGGTCTGGTATGGGCTTTAGGAAGTCAGCTTGAATCAAGCTTATATATACAGAATAGTACTTTATAAGGAGGAAATAACAGCATTGAAGATTAAAAATAACTAATAGCTGAAAACCAGAAAACTCAGAGGTTACTCTTTAAGAACAAAATTGGGAATAGAGAAATGCAAAATAAAAGTAGCCTAAGCAACTTAACTGTCTCCCAAGCCACCTTCATTCAAACTGAAGACTGAATTTTATGCTTGCACATGGCGGCACACGTATCGTATCAGTGTTCTTTACTACATATCCTCCTAATTGTACATATTATCAAATCTGTATGTGTCAGCTACACCCAGCTAGCCATCCAGCCATGTCCAGTCCTCCGATCACCTTTGTATCAAGCTGGCTTGAACAAGACCTTACAATACCCTACATCACCTTCCCCACAAGACAGCAACACTAATGCCTGCCTGCTTCCTGTAAAAACAGCAGCGACTTGCCCAATACCTATGCTGTCTTCTCACTACTGAGCAATCACATCAGTTGCTGGAAACTTCAAACATATTAACCCTTTTCTGTTTGCATTTGGTTGGACTCCTTGGGGCTACAGACACCGTAGAACAGTTGTATCATCCCAGTCCAACTAGATACATCCTGCCACAAAGTCAGGAGAATGTGAGCCAACATTCCTAGCTTAGATAAGAAGGCTGTAGGTTTCTGAAAGTCCCCGGATAAAGCCTCCAACTACAGCAGTCAGAATGTCATCTTACTACACTGATGCTGATGACAGACATCTACAAGGCTTGAAAACTCCATTTGTTTGTAAGTGGTGAATGAGGAGGACCCATGACTGCAGAATTTAAGCTCTCAATTATTTAAAAAGGTAAGTATCTGTGTGTTGTGCCTGTCATCCTAGCATCAGAGTTCTGCATTTGAACTGCCCCAATCATCATCTGACTTGACATATGTGACTCAGGTTATTAATGTAGTGCCACTTTCCTGAGTCTCTAGACAGCCAGTTCTGGTCACTGCTGCTATTCAGAGCTTTGCTAAGTAGCAGAACAATACATTGAAATTAACCACCACTCCTGTCAGCTCAGGGCTGTTATTCAGAACCCCTGCCTGTGACAATGAAACTTATGAAGATATCAATTTTACAGTCCTGGGTTGCTTTGGAAAGCTCTGGAAGAGGCTTCTAACCTATAAGGCGTACACAACTAAATTAGGTGGCAAAAACCCTGAATTTCTAACATCTTGCAGATTTGTGTATTGATGTCACAGATGTCTGCAGGGGAAGCTATAGGGCTTGGGCAGCCACGTAGAATATCTAGGGTTTTTAGCATGCAGGAAACTGTGGGGAGCAACGTGGATTTCCTGCACTCAGGTGGCAATTGATACAGAAGAGGCCATTAGATCATCCTCTTTGTTAGACAACCGTGCCTCATTTTTAACTTAAATTAGTCTGCCTTCAATTTCCAGCCACTGGGCCCTAGTCATGTCTTTCTTCACTAGATTTAAGAGACCTTCAGTACCCAGTATATTCTCCCATCATGATCAAATTACCTCTAGATTTTCTTCTGGATAAAATGAACAGATTGAGCTCTAAGTTTCTCACTGTAAGGCATTTTTCCCCAGCTCTCAAATCATTTTTGTGGCCCTTCTCCAAACACTCAACATCCTAAGGTTTTTTCCCCCAACATCCCTTTCAAAGTGTGGACACTAGAACTGGATGCAGTATTCTAGAATCAGTCTCACCAATATCGTACACAGAAGCAAAACCACTTCCCTTCTCCAGCTCACTACTCTTCTGCTTATACATAGAATCATAGAAGATTAGAGTTGGAAGGGACCTCAGAAGGTATCTAGTCCAACCCCCTGCTCAAAGCAGGACCAACCCCAACTAAACCACCCCAACCAAGGCTTTGTCAAGCTGCACCTTAAAAACCTATAAGGATGGAGATTCCACCATCTCTCTAGGTAACCCATTCCCGTGCTTCACCACCCTCCTGGTGAAAAGGTTTTTCCTAATATCCAACCTACACCTCCCCCACTGCAACTTGAGACCGTTGCTCCTAGTTCTGCCATCTACCACCACTGAAAACAGCTTTCCAAAAAATTCAACCTGAGGCAGCAACCAGCATAGAAAATTTCAACCCAAATGGTTGAAGTCTGGCAAACTTGTAGGCAACTGTCTTCCAGTGGGAAGCATTTATCTATAATAAAACATTCTATTTTAAAATAAGAAAGCGTGGTTGTAATCTGCTGGTAGATTTGCTGCAAGTAGAATGTGCACAATTGTGAGTTTGTGCTGAGGAGTTATCAGACAGAGACATCCCTTAGGTGAAGATCTATTAATGGGGATTCTCTATATCCTAAGATGAAAGAAAGGATGGAAGTTGATAAAGTACAGGTAGTAATTGAAGAGAAACAGTCAAATGAAAAAGAGTCCCATTCAATTACATCACATAATGGCAGACAGCTAAAATATCACAAATTTTGTAAGTGCTTGTATACAAATGCTAGAAGTCTAAATACTAAGACAAGTGAACTTGAGTGCCTGGTATTCAATCAGGACAGCGATATAATAGGCATCACAGGAGCTCGATGGAATGAAGATAATCAATGGGACACAGAAATACCAGGATACAAAATTTATAGAAATGACAAAGTGGATCATGCTGGACGGGGAGTGACACTATACGTGAAAGAAAGCATAGAGTCAAATATAGTAAAAATCTTAAATGAACCAAACTAGAGCACAGAATCACTATGGATAGAAATTCCATGCTTGAATAATAAGCATATAACAGTAGTAATATACTACAGACACCCTGTGAAATGTTCAGGGAGATTAGAGGTTATAAAAATAGAAAACTCAGTAATAATGGGGGGATTTCAACTATCCATATATTGACTGGGTACATGTCACCTCAGGACGAGATGCAGAGATAAAGTTTCTGGACACCATAAATGACTGCTTCTTGGAGCAGCTAGTCCTGGAATCCACAAAGAGAGAAGCAGTTCTTGATTTAGTCTTAAGGGAAACACAGGATGTGGTCCAAGAGGCAAATATAGCTGAACCGCTCAGTAACAGCAAATTATTAAAATGTACACCAAAGAAGCCCACCACAGTAGCATTTAGCTTCAGAGAGGGGAACTACACAAAAATGAGGAAGCTAGTGAAACTGAAATTAAAACAGTCACAAGAGTGAAATGTCTGCAAGCTGCATGGAAATTTTTTAAAAACACCATAATAAGAGGCTCAACTTAAATGTATATCCCAAATTAAAAAACATACTAAAAGCACCAAAAAGTGCCACCGTGGCTAAACAAAGTAAAAGAAGCAGTTGGAGGCAAAAAGGCATCCTTTAAAAAGTGGAAGTTAAATCCTACTGAGGAAAATAGAAAGGAGCATAAACTCTGGCAGGTGAAGTATAGTTAGGCAGGCCAAAAAAGAATGTGAAGAGCAACTAGCTAAAGACTCCAAAAGCTCACAGCAAAAACATTTAAGTGCATCCGAAGCAGGAAGCCTGCCAAACAAACAATCAGCAGGGCCACTGCATGATCGAGGTGCTAAAGGAGCACTCAAGGAAGATAAGGCCATTGAGGAGAAGCTAAATAAATTCTTTGCATCAGTCTTCCCTGCAGAGGATGTGAGGGAGGTTCCCACACCTGAGCTGTTCTTTTTAGGTGACAAATCTGAGGGCACATCTACACTTAAAATTCTGCACCAATGCAGCTGTGCCACTGTACAGTTTTAATGAAGACGCTCTAAGGAGAAGAGAGAGAACTCCCCCATTGGCTTAGTTAATCCACCTCCCCGAGGGGCAGTAGCTATGTCAGCAAGAGAAGCTCTCCGGCCAACACAGCGCTGTCTACACAGGGGGTTAGGTTGATATACCTACATCACTTGGGGTGTGAAAAATCCACACCCCTGGGCAACATAGTTATACCAATACACGTCTGTAGTGTAGACCAGACCTGAGGAACTATCCCAGATTGAGGTCAATAGAGGAGGTTTTTGAACAAATTAATAAACGAAACAGTAGTAAGTCACCAGGACTAGATGGTATTCACTCAAGAGTTCTAAAGGAACTCAAACATGAAATTGCAGAACTACTAACTGTGGTATGTGACCTATCATTTAAATCAGCTTCTGTACCAGATGACTGGAGGACAGCTAACGTGACACGAATTTTTTGAAAAAGCCTCGAGAGGCAATCCCAGCAACTACAGGCCAATAAGCCAAATTTCAGTACCAGGCAAATTAGTTGAAACTATAGTAAAGAACAGAATTTTCAGACACATAGATAAATCCGATTTGTTGGGGAAGAGTCAACATGGCTTTTGTAAAAGGAAATGCCTCACCAATCTACTGGAATTCTTTGAGAGGACCAACAAACATGTGGAGATGGGTGATCCAGTGGATAGTGTACCGGGACTTTGAGAAAGCCTTTGACAAGGTCTCTCACCAAAAGCTCTTATGCAAAGTAAGCAGTCATGGGATAAGAGGGAAGGTCCTCTCCTGAATCAGTGACTATTAAAAGACAGGAAACAAAGGGCAGGAATAAATGGTCAGTTTTCATAATGGAGAGAGGTAAATAGCAGTGTACCTCAAAGGTCTGTACTGGGATCAGTACTGTTCAATATATTCATAAATGATCTGGAGAAAGGGGTAAACAGTGATGTGGCAAAATTTGCAGACAATTCAAAATTACTCGAGAGAGTTAAGTACAAAGCAGATGGCGAAAACTTATAAAGGGATTTCCCAAAACTGGGTGACTGGGCAACAAAATGGCAGATGAAATGCAATATTGATAAATGAAAAGTAATGCACATTGGAAAACTTATCCCAACTATACATACAAAATGATGGGATCTAAATTAGCTGTTCCCACTCAAGAAAGAAATCTCGGAGTCATTGTGGAGAGTTCTCTGAAAACATCTGCTCAATATGCTGTGGCAGTCAAAAAAGCGAACAGAATGTTAGGAACCATTAGGAAAGGAATAGATATGACAAAAAATATAACAACACTATATAAATCTATGGTACACCCACACTTCGAATAATGCGAGCAATTCTGGTCTCCCCATCTCAAATAAGATATATTAGAACTGGAAAATGTATAGAGAAGGGCAACAAAAATGATTAAGGGTATGGTATAGCTTCCATGTGAGGTGATATTTTAAAAAACTGGGACTTTTCAAGTTGGAAAAGAGACAACTTAGGGGGGATATGATAGAGGTCCATAAAATCATGAATGGCGTGAAAAAAGTGAATAGGGGAGCATTATTTACCCCTTCATATAACACAAGAACCAGGAATCACCCAATGAAATTAATAGGCAGCAGTTTTAAAACAAATAAACCAAAAATACTTCTTCACACAACACAGTCAACCTGTGAAACTTATAGCCAGAGGATGCTGTGAAGGCAAAAATTATAACAATGGGGGTTCAAAAAAGAATTAAATAAATTCCTGGAAGACAGGTCCCTCAATGGCTATAAACCAAGATGGTCAGGATTATAATCCCATGATCTGGTGTCCCTAGCCTCTGGCTGCCAGAAGCTGGGAGTGAACGATAGGGGATGGATCACTCGATAAATTGCCCTTCTCTGTTCATTCCCTCTAAAGCACCTGGCATTGGCCACTGTCAGAAAACAGGCGCTTGGGCTAGATAGACCATTGGTCTGATCAGCATGGTCGAGCTTATGTTCTAATGAGTGTGTCTTCACCAAATTTGGACTTAACTCCTTGTTTTCATGATTCTGTGGACTGCGTTTGAGTAAATATTAGTTGAGAAACTCTTTTTTTTAAAACAAAGTTTATCATTTCCTTGTATTTTTAGCTGACAGGCAGCTCCAGGCCCCAGAATTTCCTGTCGCTCCAGTCTTTCTGGTGCTCACCCAATTGCTCCCATCCCCACACTGGGAGAGAGGAGAACTGGCTGAGAAAGTCCTTTGTCAAGCAGAGCTCCATTTCTGATGAATGTGCATGGGGTAGCCAGAGGAGGAGTTCTGCTACAATAAGCCAAAGGAAGTTCATTGGGTTGCAATTCTAGCTCCTCTGATCAGAAAAAATGGAAGCTTTGGGGTAGGGATAAGAGAAATGGAACTTGGGGTTGGAGGTGGCACAGAGAAGCTGGCCAGCATGAAGTCCTGTATGACTGTTGTACCTAAGCCCGTGCCGCCTCTACCCTGCCTTTCCCTTCTTCCTGGACCATGATCCAAGAGCAATGGAAGGGAAGGGAACTGGGGAACCAGCGAAATGGTAGGGGAGCCCAAGGCAGGGAAGAGTGGGAAGGCTCCTCTTTTCTGTTCCCTCTTTTCTCCCAGCTTCAAAAAAATCTCAACCTGCAAAGTTATTCTATGTAGAGAACTGGCTAATCATCCTAGTCTGCACAGGCCAGACATCAGAACCAAACACCACATGCAAAGAGCTTTCATCTTGTTTCAGAGGAAAAACAAACCACGTGGGAGAGGGACTTGCCAAGGCCGAGAACTGAAGTGGAACAGAACACAGTAACCGCCTCACCGGCCCTGGCAGAGTTGTGCCACGGCACACGCCAGGAAACTCAGAAGCCCTGAGAAACATTTCAGCCACCATCTATGAATAGATCCACATCCCTGTGTAATGAAAGCCAGTGAGTGAACATAAGATGTCTTTCCTAACAGAAATCATTGCCACCTCTTTCAAAAAGCGAACCCATCAATCTCCCTGAAAAATACAGTCGTCTGCCTGATCTGCAAAAAGCCAGCCCTGGGTGCAGAAACTCAGCTACTGTCCAGTTTCAAACCTCTCATTCCTAAACAAAGCTGTGATAACCAAGTCACCCATATCCTGGATGTTTTGCAGTGCAGACTAGGGAACAGCATGAGACACCCCTCGAGGCACCAAATAATTACCTCCTGATGACAACAGAAGGAAGACACATCTATCACTTGGCCTCCCTGCTAAGTTCAACAATTGACCACAAAGTGCTGCTGACTGCGTACATAACACAGCTAGAACGTAAGGCAGTGTTACAATGGCTCCTGTAATTCCACTCCAACCGACCCCAAAGAAGTAACAGGCAACAGCTCTCTTCCCCCAGTACCCACAGGGATCTATGCTGTGTTCCCTCCACTTCAACACCTACAGCAGACCATGTGAAAATATGGTGAGAAGCAATGTGCTCCACTGAACTCCACACCAGCAACAAACAGCTCTGTCCATCCCATCTTCCACAAATGCAGCCAACACCATCACAAGGATGTCACAATGATGAGAGATCAGCACGAGTGAAGAAGAGGTTGGCTGACACTGCACGCGGGCGAGACTGAAGTGATGCTATTCAGAAGGGAAGACATTTCAAAGAACTGGTTTAGACACTGTCCTCTGTCTCTGCAGGCATTTCCCCAACAGCCCTCAGGGTTCTGTTGGACTCATCACTAACCCCAGATGAGCAGATAGTGCCAGTACCAAGATGATTCTTCCACCCCCAGCTTGCTGAAAACTCCACCCTTTCCTGCCATAGGAGGATTTAGCCACTGTGGAGCCTCACATACATCACCTCCAGACCAGGTGTAGCTCACTGGGTGAAGGTGACAGCCTTCACCCCATGCAGAATGCAGCTGTCCACCTCTTCCATGGGCTGAGGTGCTGTGAGTACATCACCTCTGAGCTCTATTCCCTCCACAGTTTCCAGCATATTTCTGTTGCCATTTCAAGGTCTTAGTCCTTATCTTCTTCAGTGAGTTAGAAGCTAGATACTATCAGCAACCTGCATAGGTATGGGGGCAATTCATCTCAGAAAGGCCAGGAAGAAACACATGGAGGCCAAAGATTAAGCCACCTCAAAGAAGGAGGTTCCAGTTGTAGAATGAATTCCTAGACAGCAGACTGAGCTAGTTTAATCCTCTTCAGAGCAGGTAGCCAGACTCTCAACAATGAAACATTTCTACCAGAAACAGTGTATTTATACAACCACCACCGCACATGTACAGCCACACCCCAAGCAAAGCTTCCTCCAGCCAGGGGAGGAAAAGAGTACAGACTTCATGGAAACCATTAGGAAACTCACCCTGGAGAGGTAATTTTCCTAAGCACTTCAAAACTATAGCAATGCGCACTATAGAAACCCTACGAGAGCAAGGAACAGAAGCCAGGAGTCCTCAAGGAATGAGCCACTTGGAAAGTTCCAGCAGGAAAAGTCTGGCCATATTTGCACACTGTGATTTTTACAGTGGGGAAAGTTAGATTTTATCCTTCCCGCCCACAGCTCAAATAGATGAGAGAATTTTGCTCACAGTTTCAAAAATATTTACCTTTGGGCTGAGAGTAAATATGGAAGATAGCAGCAAAGAGACTGCAAAGTGGGAAGAGCTACTCCCTGATCACCAGCAAATCTCAATTCAGTTTTTCTCCCTTTGCACAAGTGCTTAGAGAGGAAGGTCTGCTCGGGACACAGGGTAAGAGGCAGGCTCCACACCCATAGAAACCTTCCTATCTTGGGGCTCAGCGCAATTACTTGTACTTGGTTATGAACTCATTTTCCTTTGTTCCAAACATTGGCCCATGAGGGAAAAGCCCAACAAATGGTGGTTTTGCATGGAGGTTTCTGCTGAGTCATTCCACCTGCTTAGAGGCATTTTTCAGACTTACAAGCAAACAGGGGGCTATAATTCAAGTCCTGGTGTCACTTTAATTCTAGCGTTCTTCACTGCCAAGTGCATCGTTCATAAATACATCTTTAAAGGACCTAACTAGCGACTCAGAGTATGACGCTTGAGTCGTAGAGAGTTGTGGTCGGTGCCCAAAATAAATGGTGGGGCTGCAAGCAGCAAACCCCCCCACACCTCCTACAGGTTGATCCTATTTTCAAAGTGAAAGACTAGGACACTGGACAAAGGGTTGGTTCTATAAAAAGTTTTTGTATCAATTTAACATATCAGCGTAGTTAAAGTCATACAACCCCCAGCTGGACACAGTTATACAGTATAAAGGTGCTTGTACCAAAAGAGCTCAGTTACAGAAACGGGGTTATCTCAGAACAAAAACTATTCAGAGAAGCCCAACAAGAACTGTTTTGTTAAGGATTAAGGAAGGTTAGTAGGGAAAAGCCCTGCCCGCTTTCTTCTCCCACCACTCTCCCTTTCCGAATGCAGAGCTGGGACACTTTGCTGTAAATGTCAGGGTGGTGGCAGAAAATACTTAGCCTTATGACCCCTTCAGCTTTCCTAGCTCCAAACTCCCCTTACTTACAACTGTTCACGCAGCCACTCTCCCATTCATCCCGGTCAACCCCACCCACTCTCTTCCCCTACTCAGCTCAGAACACCCCAGGTTTCCTCACCAACATTCAATGCTCACCTTTTCAGAAATACCTACTCTCTACCCTCCCCCAGACTAAGACCCTCACCTCTTCCTTCGTATCCTCTCCACAGCTCAGAACCAGTCCCCTCAAACTTAAAAGACACACTGCTCCCAAGCTCCGAAAACCTATCTCCAGGCACAGAACTCTTCCCCCTCTTATCTGACACCCACCACCAGTCTCGGAAACACTTCAACCCCTCGCTCAGAAATCCATCCCCCAACCTTCTGCTGGGGTGGAAGAGTAGGAGCAGAGCCATCAGGGAGCATGTGATCTGAAATTACCCTACAGAAGTCTAGTCCTTGCTCATTGCCTCCTTCCTCTGCGGTCTGGGGTCTATGCACTGCAGAGGCAGGAGTCCCAACCCTGGGGAAGGCCAGTGTACTGCAGCTCCTAATGGCAGCAAGTGGTAATACACCCTGCAGTACCATAGCCACACACAGCTGACATTAGTGATGTTTGGACTAATTGGATTCTCATTAACCCGCTGCCCCAATAGCCCGACTGTCAAACTTCAATCTCAACTTCCTGACACTGCAGCAATATAAATTCAAATCCTTAAAATCAGATTAATCTGTATTTTTTAATTTGCCTGATTTGTTAAAAGAGAAAAGGAGATGAAATCCCAATTTCTTTCTGCAGCTAAAAGTATTGGCACACTAGGACTTCCCAGGGAAAAAGCACAAATCTCCTCTTCCCCACGTAACTATGAAGGGTGCACGGTTTCCCCCACCCCATGCAGTGTAACAGCCATGGTTGGGTCCCATTCCCCACCTGTAAGTCTTGCCATCCTTATGCTGGTCATCATCCTCGTTGGAGAGCACAAAGGGATCGCTCATCTCTGGCAGCCCCGACTCCTGCAGTCGCTTCTTCTTTCGGCCCCGGGGAGGTTTGGGAGCAACTCCCCCACCTTCAGATAGGGTGGTTATCACCTTCTTTGACAGGTCAGGCACCACCTGGAGGGCAGCCTGGGCGCCAGGGGGTAGTGCAGAGACAATCATTGGGGCTGAGATGGGGAAGGTTTGGGCAGACGAGGCTGTGGTCACCAGGGAACCTGAGGGAGAGGTGATCACCAAGCCCGGACCTGTAAGGAAAGAAAAGGGAAAGAGGTCAGATATCTGCCGCTCCAGATATCAGGGGGAGGGCCCACTCACCTTTCAACTCCCCCACCCCAGGAAAGTGGGGCCTCAAAATCCATTTTTAACCCTGATCCGCATGGAAGAGTAGCTACCCTCCCCATTCCATCCTGTTCTCTGATACTGGGAGCCCAGCACCACTTGGAGAGGAGAAACACCAGAAGTACACTGGGCATAATGAAGAGAGGTAGGGCCAGGATCCCCCCTCCCCCCATGCCATCTGCTATCCCTGAAACCTGAGTAAACCTACATCCCCAAAAGGAGAACATCCAGGATCACACACACTTCATCCCCTCCAGACACGGAGATCACCCTTCCATTCCTCCACAAGCCCACGGTGCTCCCTACCTGCTGCCATGAGCCCAGCAGACTGCACTGGCACTACGGTGATGTTCTGGGTCACGGAGGCCTGGCTGTGTGGCGTCAGCTGTTCCGACTTGGTGTCTGAATCCATGGAGATGCCGGTGGATAGGGCCACAGAAGTGGGTACCGTCAGCAGAGTGGGGTAATGGGGGGGAGCCAGGCTGCAGCCCTTTTCTGGGGGCAATAGCTGCTCCTTCATCTTGTTAATGAACATGGCATTCTCGATCTAAAAGGATGTGAAAGAGTGCTTTTAGAATGTCCCTGAATTGACCTCTCCCAGCAGTAGGCACTGTAGGAAATGGGGCAGGAGCATTCTGGTCCCAGCAAGAAGCAGAACCAAACAGACCGTGGTGGAAGACAGAGGCCCTTACCTGTCCCGAGACTGTGGGCGCTGTTGGCCAGAAGTACGGAGAGGAATTGAAGTGAGATTCTTCCATCCTAGCTGGGCGGAGGGGGGAAGAGAAGGAAGGAGAGAGAGACACACAAAAGAAAAACATTAAACCCAGAGAGACTGTGACAAGGAACTGGCCCAGTCTAAAACAGTGACCCATTTTTATACTCAAAGCAACATGGCCCCTCTTCTGATCTTTCTGCCAAGACCCTGTTACCCAGCAAGGAAAAGAGGCTGTTGCCCACCATTCACCCAGAACTGGGTTCCTCTCAATTGCCTCCTGCCTGAAGCTTCAAACTTACAGTCCCCCACCCCAAAGATGACTAACTTCCCCTGCCAAAAGCACCTCCCTGGTCACCCCATCTCTGGAAGAGAGCAAGGTGTGTGGGGGTGTGCTTCTGTAGCCATGACTCCCACAGGTGGAAACGAATTCTCACATTGCACACAGTGCATCCCCAAATAGTGAATATTCCAGATCCTGCCTGTCCGACCCCTTCATTCTAACAATGTCAGGCACTAACTACCCCTCAGCCACAGGCAGCAGAAGAATGTTAGCGTTGTGTTACAAAGGGGAAAAGAGACAGAGAGGGAAACAGACTTGCCCAAGATAACATAGTGAGCCGACAGATAATCAAGAAATACAACCCAGGACTCCCAATCTCCTGTTGCTCTAATTCACTGGATGCCACTCCCTCGGGAAAACCTAAGAGTCCCTGATTCCAGGTCCCCCTCCTTCCAGAAAGGGTGAAGAAGTGACTTGCTATGCCACCTCTTTTATGCCATCCTTCACCCACGTTTTGGGCACAAGTCACTGCCATCTAACCCCAGCTCTGCCTCTAACCTGAGACTATGTCTACACTGCAGAGACTATGCCTATCTCAGCATAGCGATGCTGGCATAACCCCATAGTAACTGTAAATGCAGCTTACATCAACAGAAAGGGTTTTTCCATTGGTGTAGGAACACAACCTCCCCAAACAAGGGTAGCTACATCGACAGAAGCATTCTTCCAGCGCCACAACTGCGTCTACACGGAGGGTTAGGTCAGCATAGCTACATCCGTCAAGGGTATGATTTTTCAGACCCTTTACCAATGCAGCTATGTTGACCTAATGTTTAAGTGTAGATCGGGCCTGATTATCAGCCAGAAACCAAATGGCAGCCCTCTCATGATTGGAGGAGTTTAACCTCCATGAGTACAGCAACTGGAAGAGATCTTAAAAAAGGCTGATGCTACCCACTCCCTGGGGTAATATGCTCAGCTGGCAAAGCTTTCAACATCTACGAAACTATTATTTAAAAACTGAGGAAATTCATATACAAAACATTTGTTATGAGAGAGTGAAGCCTTAGACTTTTGTCTCAAATATATGTTGAAAGTCAATCAAATTCCATTCAATAAAAACTATGTTTGGATAACATTAAGTTTGAAAAGGGAGGTGCTCATAATCAGAAAGTGCCCAGGGTGAGGTTGCTCAGGAAGCCTCAACATGCTGTATTTCTACATCAGTTATGAGTTACTATCTTTAATTACATGACCATATATTATTTCTGTAGGACCTGTGTCATTCAATATACAATCTGCAGAGCAGTGTGCAATGAACAACGTAGAAATAAGACATTTTAAAAAATCATATTAAAACAAAAATGAAGATGATTGCTGCACATGCTACAATTCCTATATATCAGCCAAAAAAAATAGAAAAATATTAAATAAACCCAATTACTTGTAACTTTTTTAAATGAACGACTTCCTTTCTGTTTAGTGAAACCACCCCTGCCTCATTCACTATTTACTATCCAACAAGTATGCTTAAAGGCCAAATTTTTTTTCTTAGCTACCCCAATATAAATTCATTGTAAATTAACAGACTTTGAATTACTCTGGATTTACCCTACGGTCATTCAACCATAATCTGGTCCAGAACCCCAGGGAGTTACAGAAGCCACCTCATCTTCATTTCCTTAACATCATTCAGCCCATGCACTGACTGAAACAGGCTCCTGTGTACAGTAGAGTCTAATTACATGACAGAACAGAACCATAATGCAAGTATATAAGGGGACAGAATTAATGCATTTTTCTGACTTCCGAGTGCTTCCAATGGCATTTCTATAGGGTTTCCTAAGGCATTTAGCCCTCCCCCGCCCTCACAAGATCTAAGTACCTTCACTATTTGCCCAGATAGAACCTTAAAACCAAAGTGAAATTGGGTTTGTACAATACAATATTGAAGACAGTATGCACTGGGCAAACAAAGTTGTTGGTGGTGCCAGATTTCTACTGTTTCACCTGTAAAGTTTTAGGTGTAGAAGTCATGGGCTCGTATAATTAAGTAAAATCCTGATTTTGACTGACACACAGACAGACACACACACAAACAATACAGCCTTCTTTCATTTAGAAAACTGGAAGATAGTTCAAAGCAATTCAGTTTTCAAACTCAAATCCAAACCAATTTTGACAGCAATAATCCTTCCTACCCCCATCTAGTCCACTATTAGAGTTGTTAAATAGTCACAACTTTATTTATAATGGCAAAAGTATATTTTTCACTGTACTGGTTCTCAGTAATGACTATCCCCAAAAAAACTTCACATCCAGGAAGAGATCAGGCATGGAAAATTTCAGTTTAAAAGGCGAAAGCTTGACAAAGTTATAAGGAACTGTGGGAGAGGGGGGGGAGGAGGGAGAAAGGGGGAAGGAAGCTTTCATGCAATCTCAGCAGCATGCCAACCCTCCAAAGAGAGGAAATTTGAAGATAAAGTTCCTCCACCAGACTTCTGTCCTCCTACCCACAGCTACCCACCCATCATAGTCTAAAAACCCTTTTGGAAACATGAATCCCTATTCACCACCACCATAACCCCCTTAACACAGCTCACACTTACTTCACCAGAACTCTGCACGTAACCTTTTCAATTGCTCTACCACTATCACATACGGGATGGAGCTTCAACCCTGTACCACAGCATGTTCCCACTGAAGTGCCTTCACCATCTCAGCTTCCAGAAACAGGCCACAGATGGGACCTTCTTCCCCTTCACCAGTCTAGTATCAGATAGATGTCAACGTACACTCCTGATACAAACCAGAAACAATACCTTCCATGAACAGGCCACAAATGTACATGCACTGAACAAACAATTGAACAAGTCAGAGAACTCAATAACTGCTTGTCATGAGGGACAAGGTATCACCCTTACAGATTCACACACTTCACAGGCGGGGCTTACATTTCATATTGTTACTGCATCGAGTCACTAGCACGCACATGAAGAGCATAGCAAGGACGTAGAGGGGAGAAGGTGTGTGTAAAAGGGGATACAATTAAGGCAAGATATGCAAGTACGGAGGAAATAGACTTTAAATACTACTTTCCTTACTTTCACACAGTTAATTGTGATGTTCCATTTCCAACTTTATAATAAAAAAAAATCCCTGAGGAGGGCACTTGGGAGTGGTACCCAAAGCACTATTCTAACTGAACAAGACTCGATTTCGTGATGGGGAACTTTTAGGCCCAAGTGTTGCTGGAAACAATTCATGCTGAAGACCGCACATTGAACACAGGGCATTTGATGAGATGCAAAAGCATCCTCACAGAGCTCTGAGGAGGAATAATTAAGGAAATCTATGTAACAGTCTGAAAAGCCGTATCTGGGTGCAGATCAGCAATATCCTACCGATGGCGGGGACAACAGAAGGGAATTCCCCTTTTCCAGCCACCCCTACTCAGACACTATGGGTCAAGGATCTACCTGCCCTTCAACCCCACCTCCCCCGTGACTGGAGCTGGACAGGAGCTGATGATGGCCCGGAAGGTGAAACGCCCTACATCCTATTTCCCGGCCCTTTCCCAGTTCCCTGGCCTGGAACCAGCCCCCACACGCAGCAAGGCCCCAGATCCCCTGCCCCGGCCCCCGCGCAGCGGGGCACTGGGGCCACCCTACAGAAGTGGGGGGCGGGCGGGGGGGGCCGCAAGCCCCGAGCCATGCCCGCAGCTCCCTGGACGCCCCTGGCAGTGTCTTACCCCCGCTCCCTCTCACTCCCCCTCCTCTCGCATGTCTCCTCCTTCCAGGGCTGCCTCTGCAAACACACCGCCCGCCTCACTGCTCGCCTGGGCGGCGCCGGGGCTCGGGGCGCTGCATGGCGGCGCGGGGCGGGGGAGAGAGACGCGCCCCCCGGTCAGCGCCGGGGCCCGGCCACAGGGAGACGGGGCCGCCCCCGCGCGCGCGCACATCCCACGTCCGCCCCACGGGGGAGGGGGGGAGCCCCCGCTGCACGGCGGCCGAGCCCGAGGGAGGGGCCGACGGGGTCCGGAATCTCACTCCCCGCGCGGCAGAGCCCAGAGGCGGGCTGCACTCTACCCCAGACACCCCATCAAGCCTCCCCGCTTCCGCTTCCGGGTCATTCCAACCCGGAAGTACCCTTGCCCAGGGGCTCTCTTAGTCTCGCCCGCCGCCGATTACCGGGCACCACCCCCCAGCTGCGACCCCGACCCCGGTTCCAGCGGCGGCAGCAGCCTCCTCACCGGAAAGGAGAGCGGCAAGTCACTTCCGGTTCATGAGGCGGGGTGTGCTTCGGAACTTCCGGAGCACGCGAAAGGACGGAGATGACGTCATAAGCCGAAGCCGTTGCCGTGCACGGCAGGCGGAAATGAATGAAGTTAGAAACCGGAAGTGGTCATCAGGGTCGCGGGACACTGAGGCAGGGGCACGGCTCGCGCTGGCCCGCAGCACCGCGAACCGCGGGGTAGGGGGAAGGGCGGGACCTTCCTAGGGTTAAACCAGAACATCGGCGGGCGAGGGGAGATTGTCGTACCGGAAGCAGTTAACGAGGTCGGCGAAGCGGGGGGAGGGGGGATGACTCCAGCCCGGAAGTAAGGGCGGAAGTCACGTTTTTTGACAGCGGAGGAGCCGCTGTTTACAGGAGAGGAACGAACTCGGCTTCCTGGTCCGTGATGTCACTTCCGCTCGGGGAGGCGTTCTCAAGCTGAGGTGGGGGAAGGGGCTGGCTGCTGAATATTCAAGAGGCTGATGAATAATTCAGTGGCGGCTGGTTAACGAGCTGATTGCCGCGTCTTCCCCTCCCCCCCCGCGGAGCCAGGGCCCCACCCCCCGCCCGGATCCTGCCCGTGGGGTTGGTGCAAACCTGGGCCCGGGCCCGGCCCTGCCGCCGCCTCCCGTCCTCGCCCCCTGCCCCTGCCCTGGTCACGCTTCATCGTCGTTGGTTTCTGGGCCGGGCCGGGCCGGTGGCAGAGACACAACCCCGGGCTGTGTGAGGAGGGACCGACCCTGTGTTGCATCCCTGACACCTCCTGCTGTGGTTGTGTTCTAGGCCGGGTGTTACCACAGCTCCCTCAGGAGCTAAAAACAGAGTGAGTGTGTGAGTGTGTGTGAGAGTGAGTGAGTGTGTGAGTGTGATCACCCTGGTGACTGAGAGCCAGGCTGGGATCCCTGCAGTGGTCTGCGTTACTGGCCCGAGCTGCGTTTCCCGCAGACCAGCGAAGGGCGTTCGGTGTCCAAGGACGAGCTCGGACCGATGCCAGGCCGGCTCTTCGCTCCGCAAACAGACCTGACTTTCTGCCATGGGCTCCAGCCCTGGTGGAAGGGTTGGAAGGACTTTGGGTGACTAGAGCCCCGTCAGACTGCGGGTGGGTGACCCCTGGTAAGCGCTTGGCATGCAGAGAAGAACTGCTGTTGGTTTTTATGTTTTCTTTGTAATGCTTTTACCTATAAGAATAAATGTATTTCCTTTGGCGAAGGCTGGTTGGTGACTGGTACATACCTGAACAAGGGCTACCCATGGGTGCTCTACTCCAGTCAGGCCTGGGGAAATCAGTGAGGTGCAAAGGGACTGCAAACCTATGCTCCGTGGTCTGCCGGGAGAGAGAGAGAGAGAGAGAAAGAGAGATGGGTCTCCTCCCAAGAGGGGTGATGACTGGGAGCTTCACACCTTCCGTGAACTGGTGCCGTCATGAAAGGCCACGAGTGAGGTCAAAGGTAAAGGGGCTGTTAACTGGAATTGTGACATGGGTTGCTCCGTAGTGAGTCCTGAGCTTGAGCAAAGGCATGTGGTGGAGAAATTGCAGGGGAGGAGGCTCTTGCATCCAGAGAGGCATCAGGGAGAATCTTAGTGGGAGTCAGGGAGGCTGAAGGGGAGGGTGCGACAGTAACTGAAATCATCGGTGACAGCGGACAACCAGGGATCTCAGCAGAAATGGAGTCTGGAGATAGGGGGCAAAAGGTTCCTAAGATTTGCAGGCCATCTGTGGTAAAACTGGCTACCCTCCCCTCTCTGTGCTGTTAGCATGGAGGTTGGAGGACAAAGGGAATGGGTACAGGAGTATGTGCGTAGCTTGACTGCATGCCCAGTAACCTTATTGCAAGACAGTATTGAGAAGGAGTTATTGAAGTAGGGACAAAAACTACCACTGGGTACAAAGGACAGAGGACACTTCAGCAGCAACTCCCTCTCTAGCCCTCTGACAAGGCCAAGGAGCTGGGATCTCACGGTGCTCGCACCGGACTCCCTAAGAGCCGCCTGCTGGGAACAGCTGGAATTACCTCTGCAGTCTTCAGCAGGATACACCATGAGCAGGGAATTGTTGATGTATTTAAATAAAGAGAATTGACAGCCTAATCAGTTTGGTAATTAATTTTCTTGTTGTTTTGGTTATTTGAATTGCCTCATGAATATTAATGAATCCTGTGATTTATTTCTATATTTGACAGTTCAAGCCTGAAGGTGACATTTCTCCCTCTGTGCCCAGCAAATGAGTTAGGATCTTAGGTATCCAAATCTGATCTCTCTGCAGCGGGGTTGGAGCCAGGTACTCCTGCCTATCCTCCTTACTGTACTTCAGGCCAGACACACCATCTCCCTTCCCTATACCAATCTGGAATACTTTCCCCTCCCCTTCCAAAGAAGGAATGAGACTGAAAGTAAAGTGCAGGGGAGGCCTCCCACAAGCTGAGCAGTTGGGTTGCCTTATGCAAATGCATGCTGCCTGAAGGATTGGGAAGGAAAATAGATAATCTGTATAAAATAAAATAGAATTTTATGCCATTGTCGTCACTACTGAGCACCTTCCAGTAGCGTATTAAAGGACGTGACTAACATCTGTCATCTGTGATTCATTCTCTCTCATCCTCCCCCCAGGTAGAGACAAAACAAAAGAAACAAGACAATAAGTTTCCCTTTATTACTGCAGAGTATGACACATCTTTTCTGGGCCAGCTCTTGACCATTTTTTCTAGGGCTGTGTTGACCCTCCTTGAAACTCCTGCCTGTACTGTACTGTCTCTTTCCCTTAGGCTTGCTGTACATGACAGAAGTTTGTCAGGGTCCACATTGTTTTTCTCTGTCATACAAGTGTAATGCACCCCACATCTATGTGCCAAAGCCCTTCAGTCTTCTGATTATGGTTGTCAGTTGTGCCATACCGACTGCTCATTTTTTTTAGTGGTTTAAAATCTGAATCTCACCTGTAACAGCCTCAATCCTTTGAGTGCCAGTGTGGAGGGCGATCACTGTCATGTTAGCGTATCCTATAGTACCCAGCAGTGAGCATTAAGCAGCCCTCTCTGGTTTCTTTTCTGCATTCAACTGCACAAGCGTTGGCTGGAAGCCAGCTACCTGTACCCATAGCCAGGTGAACCGAACTTGCAAGCTGTGTCTACAGTAACCAGTTTCTTCTGCTGACTGATCTTTGATCCAGTCTCTGATCTAGACAATTCTTTGACAGTCATAAGAGCATGTTGGCTGCCAGCTAGCAGCTGACATTAAAGCCCTCATTGCCATACAAACTGAGGTGGTAGCATTACATAACTTTAATCGATGCAGGTCTTAATTGATGGGGTTTAAATTAGCTGTCACCACTCAAACAGGAGAACTTAGAGTCATCCGGGATAGTTCTCTGAAAACATCTGCTCTTTGTGCAGCAGTAGTTAAAAAAACTAACCCTGTTAGGGACCATTAGGAAAGGGATAGATAAGAGAGAAATTATTATAATGCCACTATATACATCCATGGTACATCCACACCTTGGATACAGCATGCAGGTCTAGTTGCTCCGTCTCAAAAAAGATATTAGAATTGGAAAAGGTACAGAGAAGGGCAACGGAAATGATTAGGGGTATGGAACAGCTTCCTTATGAGGACAGAATAAAAAACCAGCACTGCTCTGTTTAAAAAAGAGATACTAAGAGGGGATATGCTAGAAGTCTATACAATCATGAATGGTGTGGAGAAAATGAATACGTGCTCTTTACCCCTTCATATAACACAAAAAACGGGTCACCCAATGACATTCATAGCAAGTTAAAAACAAACACAAGGAAGTACTTCTTCACACAACACATAGCCAGCCTGCGGAACGCCTTGTCATAGGGTGTGGTGAAGGCCAAAAGTATAACTGGGTTCAAAACAGAATTAGATAAGTTCCTGGAGGACAGGTCAATCAATGGCTATTAGAGGAAACAGAAGATAACATAGCAAGAGACAAAAGACACAGGTTTGGGGCTGTGCTGAAAAAATGCCGTTTCTATGACGACAGTGTCATGGCACTTCCCATCTACCCAGCTAGCGATGCTGTTGGAAAGCGACAAATTATCTAGAAGTGTAAGGTTGAAGAAGAAAGGCATTGGTGGCCTGTGAAAGCTGGGCGAGCTGTGGGATTCCAATTAAGTGTGGCTAAAACTGCCAGACTCCTTCACAGGGCCTCAGATGGCTGCAGGCTCGCTACTGGAGGTGGTGGGTGAGTTACTTTAGGAGTTGGAGGATAAGGACAAGACATCTACCTGCAACATCTGAACCCACTAAGTCCCTTCATGCTTCAGATGTGTCTCTGGGATTGGATATGGCTGGGTTGGGGAAGAAAATTCCATGTTCTTAAGAATGCTGCCGTGTGTGTTTGTACAGGAGCAGATGCAGCTTCATTTTAAAGCAGAAATGTCTCTCTCCCCATGCTCTGCCATGCCACTGCCCTCCCTCTGCCATTCCTCCTCCTGACTACACAGCACAAGTAACAGGTCCCCAACTCAGCAGTTTCCCCCACAATTCCTTTTTCTTTGCTCCACTTTGCATGGGCCGCCAGTGCCAGCCACGTACCGCTGTCCAGCTTGTGCTAGGGGTTGGACCCAAGATGGCAAACTAGTGGGAGACTAAAAAGACACAGTGTTTGCAGTGTGGGAAGGTTTAAAGACAGGAGCATCTCATGGCAGGAAAACAAAACCAACAACAAACAAAAGCGGCTGCGGCAGGTAAACTGGCACTGGAGGGAGAAGAGAGAGAGGAGACCCAGCGAAGTTGCTTCTGCCAGGCCCCACAACCGTACAGGTGACATGCCCTCCCCCCCCCAATCCCTCCATCCCGGGTCACCAGACTCTGTGGCCTCACCCTACCATGTGGACTTGAAGGAAGGAACTCCTGAGCAGAGGCAGCTAGAAACTCAGCAGGAAACACACACAGGAGCAGCCACCGCCCTCGCTGTCTGACACTGATGAAGTCATGAGACAGTTTCACGCAGTTTTGACTTTGGATGTTCTCTCCTTTGTGTTGCCTGGCTCCAACTTCCACACCCTGCCTCACTGTCTCTTCCTCAGCCACACTTGCCCCCTCTGTCCGCCTCCCTTTTCTCTCCCTTCCTTTGTCTTTCCGCCTAGCTAATCCCACCCCCTCAACAACTAACACCATGGAGCTAACATGACATCAAAGCCATCACATTGTTCACTCTACCGCCCTGTTATGTTCCTAGACACACTTTGTCCTGCCTACTTAGACTGTGAGCTCTTTGGGGCAGATGCTCTGTTACTCTTTGTACAACGGGGCTCTGATTTCGGTTGGCCTCTAGGTGCGGTCACAACACAAACAGAGATTTCACTAGCTAGCCAAGCATGTCCATACACTGTGTCTGCTGGGTCCTGAGTTGGCTAGTGCCACTTGTAGTGCAGGCGGAGATGAAGAAATTTACTTAAACGGCCTGTCAAAATCGTAGCGAGCTGTTTGATGATGCAGTCTGTTCATTCTTGCCCTAATTCTTAATCTCCTTTTATGAGATATTAGAAAGTCTCCCAAAGCCAGTATTCGAATCTAGCTATCACATTTCTCAGCAAGGATTATTTTCCTCACCATCCTGTGTAGCTCATGTAGCCTCTCCCCTCATTTGATTATTCCTGCCGGTCGTGCATGCCGATCCCTGTGCAGCATTTCTTTTCTGCCTTCCTTCGCAGTGTATGGAAACAGGAAAGAATATGGTCTTTCTGGTATCAACTGGTTCATATTAAGATCTTTACTCTGTTTGCATTGTCCTTCCTATGCTAACCCTCTTGAACTCCTAAATGTCTTTTCTTATAATACCTACTTCTCAGCTGCAGAGCAGCTAAGAACTGGATTCCCAGCATAGCAGAGGGTGACTGGCTGTGGTGCTCATGATTCAGCTTCCAAATTATGCAGCACCGATGTGCTTTCCTTGGCCTACAAGTTTCAATACATGAAATGTGACAAGGGTTGACTTAAATTTTATATTTGCATTAGCAGGACTGTCTGCTTCCTTTCCTGATGGAAAAGGTGGGTTTTGAGCTTGTCTCGCTCATCAACAGAAGTTGGTCCACTAAAAGCTATTACCTCGCCCACCTTGACTCTCTAACAGCCTGGGCCCAAGATGGCTACAACACCCTCCTTTCCTGACGGCTTTGAGCAAGACCACCTGGGACCAGTGCCATCACAGTCAGACTAGCCCCCATTCAGGCCAGACTCCACAAAAGCAGGGAGGATCTGCTGTTGGCTTTCCAGAAAAAGATGGCTCACAAATATGACTAGTCCCATCAGTTGGAGGAGGAAAAATAGAGGAATAGGTAAGACTGTAGCCACAAGGCCCAAGGGACCTTGTCTGACTCCAGTCAGCATGATGAAGACGTGCACAGAGGTGGGAAGAAATTACAAATAGGCTACAATTATTTTGATTTTTCCACACCCAAGTGTACACTACTGATGTGCAGGCTCCCACTCCTGCCCCTCCTGCGCTGTACTATGCCCTCTGAAAGGTGGGAGACTTAAGAGGCCATATAGCCTTTCCCAACCAGATCCCAGACTTCCCACCCAAATGGCATACTGAGGTAGAAAGCAATTTCCCTAAGGTGGTCGTTTTTGGCTAGCAGAACTCTGGTTTAATTGCATGGCAAGTTTGTTTTATGCTGGCAGCTAGCCACAATTAATTCTTCCTTTGAAAGATAGCATCTCTGTTCTTTGCACTTCCGCTATATAGTCACAGTGGCAAGAACTCAAAACCCCGGGTCCTTGCCTCTCTTCACCAAAGTGCCCTTCACCGTTCAGAAAAGCAACCTTCTTTGAAAGTGACAAGCATGCAGAGCACTAAGGGCTATATGTACAAAGGGACTTTAGTGCTGCACTACTTGGCATGGCAGCAACTCACTTTTAGGCACCTTGCCACCCCATGGGATCCCTAACCCTGACTTCACTGCCCAGGCTCCTTAAACAACACCTGGGGAGAGTTGGATGGGATTCATAAACAGCCATCAAGCTAAATGGACAGCCGCCTATGGTAGCCAATAGGAAATGCCTAGGATAGAGGTGTGGCCTAAGCCCCACCCTTCAAAGAGACTTAAGTGCCTAAGGCCTGGTCTACGGGAGGAAATTATTTCGGTATAGCTACGTGTCTCAGGGGTATGAGAAGCCCACATCCCTGAGAGATGCAGCTATACCCACCTAACCCCAGTGTAGACCAGAATTCTTCCATTGACCTAGCTACCACCTCTCAGGCAGGTGGATTATCTACACCAATGGGAGACACCCTCCTGTCGGTGTAGGTAATGTCTACACTGAAGCACTACAGCTGCACCATTTTAAGTGTAGACCTATCCTAAGGCCAGGTCTACACGATACAGTTGTGTCAACTTAAGTTACATCGACGATCTACTGCTGTAAACTCTGCACCCGCCATCTCTGTCTGAAAGCATGGGTCCTGCACTGCTCTTCAGTCTTCTGATGAGCATTATGAATACAGCACGTCTGCTCCTTCAATATTTCACGAGCTATGAATTTGATGATGACACCGTGGTGTCTGCTCTGCTGTGTGCCATGGAAAGAAACCATTCAAGATTGCTTTCGGCATCCATGGAGCAGCTGCACATGGTGGACCATCAGTACTGGGCTTGGGAAACAAGCACCAAGTGGTGGGATCACATCGTGATGCAGGTGTGCAATGACCAGCAGTGCCCACCTTCCTGGAACTCTGTGCGGAGGTCGCCCTGACCCTCTGGTGCAGGGACACCAAATTGAGAACTGACCTCATGGTGGAGAAGTGAGAGTCGATCCTCGTATGGAAGTTGGCAACTCCAGACTGCTACCACTCAAATTGCAGATCAGTTTGGATTTGGAAAGTCCACGGGGGGTCGACTCACGCTATGAAGGCCTTTCGGTAATGTGCAGCACATAATTGATGGCTTTGATGCAAAGGGATTCCCTGCCTGTGGCAGGATGATATATGGAACGCATATCCCAATTTTGGCCCCCTGTCAATTTTGCAACAGAGTACATCAACCGAAAGGGCTACTTCTCCATTGTCTTGCAGATGCAGGTGGATCATCGGAGTCGTTTCACTGACATCGATGTGGGGCGGTCAGGGAAGGTGCATGATGCATGCATCTTTAGGAACATTGGCCTGTACAGAAGCTGCAAGCTGGGACTTCCTTTCTGACCAGAAGATTCCAATGGGGGATGTGGAAATGCCTGCATTTGCTGCTGTGGCTCATGAAGCCTTAAAGCAGGAGCCTAGACAGCAGCAAGGAGCGCTTCAACAACAGGCTCAGCAGGTGCCTTTGGCTGATGAAAAGGTCGCTGGCGCTGTCTTTTTGGCCAGTTAGACCTCACTGAGGGAAGTGTTCTGGTGGTCACTGCAGCCTGTGTTACTCTGCATAATATTTGTGAACAAGGGGAGCCACGTCCCTGGAGTGGAGCACTGAGGTTGATCGGCTGGCTGCTGATTTTGAGCAGCCAGATACCAGGGCAATGAGAGGGGCACAGCAGGAGGCTGTTTGAATCAGGGAGGCGTTGAAGGAGCATTGGACAGCGTTTCTCAGTAATGTGTCTGTGTGTGATGCATTCGGCCAGGCAGTGTTTACATGCCACCTTGAATTATTAGTGGTTGCTTCCTATGTGTAACTGCAGCTGTCACTGGGATACCAGTGCCTAGGCAGGGCATGGATGGGGTATTGTGAGGGACCAGGAACACGCTAGGACTGGAGTGTGGTAGTGGCGGCAGGGGGAGTCGTGTATGGATGTGCTCAGATTGCAGGGTAATGAGGACTTCAGCATCTCTATCTGGCTCTCCAGGAGCTCTCTCATCTGCTCCTGCCCCGGTGTCCTTTCCAGGTTACCCGGCCTTTCATTAATTGTCTCCCTCCCTGTTCTTGTTTTGCTGTGTGCTGTATCTGTTGACTGCAGCATTTCACAAAAACATAGCCTCCGTACTCCTCCTGCTTCACCACCTTATCTGACAGAGATGCTCCACCAGTGTGGAGTGGGTCCTCAAGAGCACATCTGCAGGAGCCAAAGAAACAACGAACAGAGACAGTATTGTGAGTGCGCTCACAGCCACGAATCACAAAGTGACACACTCCTTTCTCACTGTCCCTTGGCTAGCATACAGCTCAGACGAGTCCCAAATATGGTGAGTTTGCCTGGGGGTAGCAAAGGGAATGGGCAAGAAGGGACGAAGGGTGGTTTGCGAAGGGGCTACTACAAGTAGCTAGGAAGACTATTCTGATTATTGGTACCCTTTTCCACAGGCTAGGGTAAACGAACCAGATCTCTCACTCCTCAGGGTCCATCTCCTGCATGTGTGTGGCTTCAGACTGGCTCCCTATGCTGCTTGCCTGTGTGACGCTCGTCCCTTCACAAATAATGGCTGGGTGGCATTGCAAAGTTTCCTACAGCAGGGGAGAAACAAAGCAACTCTTGCCAAGGAACCTTTGGCAGAGGATTGCAGAATACCAACAGGAAAGTTTCCTAGAGATCTCTGGAGAATTTCCAGGACATCCCCATGTACATCATCAAAATTTAACACTGTGGCCCCACAGCCTAGATGGACAGGCTCTGTTAATTTGTGTCTCTTATCCCTCCTCTACCATATAACCAAGTACATGAAAGAAATCTCCTCTCACTGTGCACTATCATAGCAAAAATGAGCACTTACCAGAGTTCCCCTCTTGTGCATCCTGTGTCCCAGAGTTGGAGAACTGGGACTGGCTAGACCCGTCCGGAGTAGAAAAGAGGTCCTGACTCACTGCACCACTGGATGACCCTCCCGTGTGCTCCACATCATCCTCAAGCTCCACTTCTTTGTTCACCACCTCATCATCGGGATTGAGCCTGCTGGCTCCAGTCCTCCTGAACTATCCACGGGGCTCTTGGCGGTAGAGATGGGGTTGCTGCCGAGGATGGCGTGCAGCTCCTTGTAGAAGTGACAGGTTTTCAGTGCCGCACCAAAGCGACGGTTGGCCTCCCTCGCCTTCTGGCATGCCTGCCTCAGCTCCTTGATCTTAGCACAGCACTGCTGCATGTCCTTTTCGTGCCCCTTCTCCAGCATGCCACTAGCAATCAGCCCGTACGCGTCAAAGTTCCTACGGCTGGAGCAAAGCTGCAAATGCACAGCCTCCTCCTCTCCGCATGGAGCCAGCAGCTCCAGTGTGCTTGATGCAGGAGAGCATCTGCTGTGGAAAGCCGGCATGATCAGCTGGGAAGATGCTGTGTGAACTCTGCACGCCAAGCAAAACAGGAAGAGGAATTTCAGAAATTCCTGGGGCTTTAAACGGGGAGAGGCACATACCCGTGTCCCTTCAGGGCAGCAGAGTTCAAACTGCTGACCAGAGTGGTCAGGATGGGCATTGTGGGACATCTCCTGGAGGCCAGTTAGGGCAACATAACCAAGCACAGTGTCTGCACTGACACAGCATCACTGTAATTGTGTCGCAAAAAGCCCTATCCCTCTCATCAAAGTGGTTTTATTATGTCGGCGTAGCAAGGGAGAGTTCCATCAGGGCAGGAGCATTCCAGCGTGTGCAGCTCCAGCGTTTTGCTGCCTTTTATCAACAAAACTGTGTAGAGAAGGCCTCAGTCTCCTGTTGAAGTTGTTTCACAGTGTGCGCCTAGTTTGAGGTTCCTGCTGGGACTGAGGAGTGCAGTAGCATCCATGTGTATGCTCACTGGCAAATTTTTAGGCTCTGTAGGATCTTTAACAGTGGAAATTTTGGTGCCTAGAGACTTTAGGCACCTACAGGATTAGGCAGCAGTTGAGTGGAGGTTGAGGATTTCAGTGATGCTTAAAATGTTGCGCTTAGGCCCCTAACGTGGGGGTTAGGCACCTAAGTCCCTTTGTCAAACTTGCCCTAGAATACTGATGCAAAATTAAGGTTTAAATTCACTGAAGGATATCCAGCATTTATTACTCTCCTTCATCCTCACCATATACAGTCTCACTAGATGTGCACAGAACATTGCAGTGTGTGCCGCACACCCTCTGCAAGTCATGGCCATGGTCTTGAGTCCTGCTACCTAAAGGTGGGGACAGGAAGTTTGGCCTGGGTGGGTCAATTCTTACGATTTACTCCATATTTGCTTCTCCAAATACGGCATAAAATGCAGTAGGCAGCTATGGCAATAGTAGCATCATTGCCAGTGAGCAGATGTCTCCATCTGGCTTTCAGCCTCCCCAAGGCATACTCAGACAATCCTGCACTTGTTCCAGCTGGGGCTGAATCTTCTCTAGATGAATATAGTTGGTCTGGGAATGGCTTTATAAACCAGCGCATGCAGGGTCCTCCAAGATGACAGTGGGCATCGAAACAGAGAACAGTGTGTAGAAGATTTTGCCTGTGTGGCCAGAGAGAAGACCCTGCCTGTGTCAACTCCAGAAAGGTCAGCACTAAGACACTTTTTTCCAGAAAGCAAACGCTATCCCTGAAAGTGTCATCTGAACGCTGATTAGGGAACTGGATGTCTCCAGGCATTGCTAACGAGCTACAGAGCAGATTTGCAGATCTGCAGCTCATTAGCAATTCCTGGAGACATCAACTTGGGAACAACTTACTCCCTACAGAGCTGGGCTGGGTTCACCTAGTGGACATTTGGTGGCCCCTCTATGAGATGAGTTGGTGGGTCTGAGTTCCAGCTCCCATGTTACAGACTCAGCTTCAGTGGCTTGGAAAAATGCCATTAAATATTTTTCCAAATAGGAACAGAACGGTCTTTTGAACATATCTAAATCCTCCATGAAACAGCATGAACTTTCCCTGCCCAGATCTCCTCCCCACTACACTTTGCACAGATTAGCAGACTCAGCAGAGAGGCCAAGAACTGCATGGACCACGGAGACTGAGGAAGTCATTGCAGATCAGGGCGGACAAGGCCGTGTGTGGGGGAAGTTTCCTCTGCTGCTATCCTGTAGATAAGCAGAAGGATTTATTCACCAAAGTCATGAGTACTAAACCCAAACAACTTTTTAAAGCCAAAGTTTGTGGTTATATGCAAATTAGCTTTAAATACACAGATTAGCTCAGTAAAATATTTTGTATAAAATGTCACATGGAGCTGCACAAAGCTTGGCAGTTATATGAGCAAAACACAATTAAAGCATAGTCAGTGTGGATACACGGAATCATCTGTGCCAAAGCAATCTGTATAATTCTTACAGACATACAAAAAAATCCTATAGTAGAAGAACATTAAAGCCAAGCCCTCGAAAGTTAGAAAATGCCAGAATTCAGGTTGCCTGTACAACTTTAGTTTGGCCCCTCTTGTGCCTACGCATTAGGATAGTCACATGGTATTTTCTCCATAGGACTCCTGCTTCATCCGGTGCACAGGATGAAAAGTGTTCAGGGAATGAGGCAGCAGTTCAATATGCCGCCTCATTGAATGTGACCCCAGGCTTATTTTACTGCACTCCTTCCTAAACTTGCACTGACTACAGGATTATTGACTTCCTCAGACATTTCTGTGGCTATTTCTGTAATGTCTAAGAGCTTCACAACGTTCATGAATTCATCTTCCCAGCACCCCGTGACGTGAGGAGATGTTATCCCCATTGTACACACAGAGAATGGGGGCCCCAGTTGTCAAGGTCACACGAATTTTGAGTGCCCAAGTAAAGATGCCTAGGGTCTGATTTATTGTAGAGAACTTAGCATTTTATATATACAGAGCTCACCTGCCATCGACTTCAGACCCAACAACAAGTTCTCAGCACTTCTGCAAATCAGACCCCAGGTGTCTCAGGTTGGGCACCCAGAAAATGAGGGACACAGTGTTTAAAAAAAAAAAAAAAAAAAAATTAAAAAAGCAAACTGAAAAAAAAATAAAAGTTCCATTGTAGGCTGGTGACACCGTCCAGCCAGGGCATCCCCACCCTTCCTTGGGCCCAGGCTCCGAGGAAGGCCACAGCACCTTTGTCTAGGGGAATAAACTCCCAGCTTATGAGTCTTTAGCCCCAGCACCCAGGCAGGGGAGGCCTTCACGTAGGACAGGGCTGGTAAGGAGTCCAAGACCCCTGTCTTCCAACAGGCAGTGTGGGCAAGCAGTCTCAGGCAGGGCAGGACAGGCAAAGTAGTCTTTAGCCCCCAGCTCTCAAGTGGGGCAGGCAAGCACAGGCGATCGATAGTCCCAGGCCCTCAAACAGGGCAGGGCTGGTGAAGTAGTCAATAGCCCCTGGCCCCAAGCTGGCAGGGCAGGTAAAATAGTCTGGAGCCCCCAACCTTGCAGGCAGGGCCGGTAAAGCTCAGTGTCCTCTGTTAACGCTCAGAGGAGGCCAAGCACTCCCAGGGTGGTTAGGGAAGGGGACACAGGCCCACCTGACTCCACTGCATCCCAGCCCAGGGCCCTATCAGTGGCAAGTGGTTTGCCACAGAGTCAGCAGGGATCCAGCCACAACACACTGACTGGTCCAACCCCAGACTCAGCCACTCTAGAGTCAGCTGTCCATGAGCTACTTCCTCCCACCCTGTCCCCAGGTACCTGGAGCCAGTCATCAGGGCCAACCTTAGGGTTTCTCCCACCCAGCAGTCTCAGGTAGCTTCTCCCAGCTACTAGGGCCCAGCAGCCCTCTCCAGTCACTAGGGCCGAGCAGTCCAGGCAGGCTTTGAAGGCTCCGGTCAGTGGGGTAGTTGCTCCAAATAGCCACAGGGCCTGGGTCAGGCCCAGACCACAACCACTGCAAAGACACATCTGCCTCCAGCAACAGCTTCCTCCAGAGTGAGCTACTGGGCCAGCCTTTTATACTTCCCTTCCCAGCCCTGGCTCCGCCCCTCGACTTCCAGGTTGTTTGGCCTGCAAGGCCTGGTTCTGCCCAGCAGGGGCACTGCGACCCTTCCTCGGGCCCAGGCTCCGAGGAAGGCCACAGCACCTTGCTACATCCATCCTTTGGCAACATTGACACCCACATGGTTCATCTGCAGCTCTGGAACCTTTAGAGCCACTGCACAGACTTCTGCCACTCGAGCTAATTAAGTAAGTGGTAGCAATAGAAGGCTGTTATCTTCTGCATGGAGCAGCCACTAGAGGTGGCTGAGACGCACTCTGACAGTGGGCTGTATGGCTATTTGCGGATAGCAAAGAAATGCTGGGACTCAGGAAGCCTAGCTTCTGAAGGAAAGTGTTTAATGATTATAAGCCCTTTTGCCCCAGTCCCGCTTTGTTCCTGTACCCTCCTCCCACAGAACTTCTGCCCCAGTTATCTGAGCCCCTCTCTACTCTGCTTCTATCCCTGAGCTCCTGCCCCAGTACCCCTCTCCTCCCCATCCTTCTTCAGTTCTTGTCCCATCTGGAGGGGAATTCAGCTCCAGTTCCTCCTTCCCCTAGCTCTTGCCCCTGTGCACTCTCCCCTTCAAGTTCCTACCTCTCTCGTTACTCAAATCTTCCCTTCTCTTGGCTCCTTCGTCTGCTCTTGTCCTCAGCTCCTGCCCCTGCTGTATGTGAGTCAGACTGTTTGTTCCTCTCCTCCGTGCTGGTTGGACACCAGCCGAGGGAGCACTGAGAGCACAGGAGAGACATTGTCCCATCCCATCTCTCAGTTGTAGTGCCCACTCCCACCCCAGCCCACATCAACCATTGCAAGGAAGGTCGTGGCCCTGAGCATGCTCAGTTGTCTGTGGGGATGATGCACGCTCAGTCCAGTGAGAAGGTAGGAACTGTGAGAGGACAGAGCATGCTCAGTGTTGACAGACTCTTGGAGAATTTAGTTGCCGAACTCTAACAAGCCTCTAGTGAACATGTATTCACTGATTTTTCAGAGGCTTATAGCTTGGTCAAATTGGGGTAGATTTTTTTGGGGGACAGCAAAAGGCACATCCCTGACACCATACCACCTCCCTGCCAAATTTCAGGTCCCTGCTCCAAAGCATGGGGGCTCTAAAGCTTCTTAGCAAAACAATTGTAAGAATTTTTTAAGATGAGGAAAGCAACAGATTTTTGGCTAACCTCATTCTCAGAAATGGCTGAATTGTTATAACTGAAGCTTTCTAAAATATTCAGCCTGGGGCAGATACATGGCATAGAAAACTTCAGCCTGGATTGGTTAAACTTCAATTGAAGTTACAAACAACAGAAAACAGAGTATTGACCAACCTAAATAACAGGCAGGGCTACCAGCTCCACCGATAATAAATTATAAAAACTCCATCTCATGTTGACCAGCTCTTAGACTTTATATATCCTCAAAGCCCTACGTTCCTCCAGGTTCTGCTCACTGGAAATTGCTGCATCTTTGACTTTCAATTAGCCAGAGCTGGGCTAGTCAGGTTTGGGGCTGCTGGTAGCTAGGACTAAGCAGTCAGATTCGTTCCATTCCTGGTTTTGGCCACAGAGACACTAGCCCTTTAGATAAGAGAAGCAAAAAAAAAAAAAAAAGGGAGGGGGGAGAAAACCCAAGCTCTGTACAGCCTTCCAACGTCACACTGAGCGGGCACTGAGCAGTCTTGCTATCAAGGATCAGATTGGAAATGGAACAGCGGTACTTACTCATGTTCTGTTTTTGAGATACTATAAATGCTTGTTTCAGAGCTTGTGTTCACTGCAAAGTTAACCTGAGTTATAAGTTCTGTATTGCCCCTAGCTTGACTAGGGTGGCCAATTTTAGTTGGCCGTATTCCTGGAGGTTTCATCACATGACATTATCTTTAATTAAAGATTAATCTTTCATTTCTGGGGACTCCACGTGATCTCTGCAGTGAAGCCATACCCTCAGGCTTTCTGCAGACTTACACGCTGAAGTTTTTCTTTGCAGCTTGGGGCTAGCGACTCAGTCCCAATGGGGTGTCTCAATTTGGGGGAGTTTCAGAAGTACCGAGCTCCACATCCCAAGTTGAAGTCAGTGGGAGCAGCAACTGCTCATTAGTTCTGAAAACCAGCCCCCAGGTGTCACATGTTGAGCAACCCAAATCAGTGGCCACTTCTGGAAAATGTTCGTATCATTGTTGGAAATGGAAGTTCAGATTTTGAGGCATAAAAAGCACGCAGCAGGGAAAGTATTGGCTCCCCTGAGGTACCATGAGCCGACACACTCTGACCTCTGTGTGCCTAGGGAACTTTCAGTCTAAGGAAGACACTATCCCATCCTAACATGCTGGGTGCATTTTTTTTTAGCTTCTTGTCAGTTTAGCAGAGGTTTGGGGGTTGGCTGTTCGGGTGAACGTTCACTGTTCAAAATGATTTCTTCCCTTTTTCCCTTTAAATATAACCTGTTTCCCCTTTTGGAAAGAGAAGGAAGGGAGGAGGGTGGGGTAGGAAGTGAGAAGTAGGAGCGCAGAGGAGGCATGGCAAGGACTCATGAGGGAACAGCCATAAGCCTGTGAATGAGTCAGGGTGCCAGAAGAACTACTAAGGCCTTGTCTGCTCTAGAAAGTTTTGTCAGTGAAAGTTGGAGCGGTGATCAAACAGCGCTGTAATTACAGCGCTCGTGCCCGTACACACAGCACTCGCTGTGTCGCCGACGCGCACCCACACTCGGTGCTCTAGCATCGACATTAGAGCAGCGCACTGTGGGCAGATATCGCCCTGTGCAACTTGCCACTTCGTGCTGCCAGGAGTTGTGGGAAGGCATTTGGGCCGCAGTGCATCTTGGCTGCAGGCTCTACCTCTCACGATGCACTGATTTCCGTCTCGTCCTTCTGTGGGTTTCCAATTGCTTTTCGCGGCATTTTCCATTGGCCCCTGGTTCCTGAGCACCCGCCACCTCTATTTGAAAGGATGGAATCTGTACTGCTCTCCACTGTTGCTGTCAGTGTTCTGATCACATCACGGCTGGTCATGCAGTACATCATGACCGCCCAGTCAGAACAGTAATCGGATCTGCTGTGTGCCGTACAAACGAACAGCACCGTGTTACTGTTTGCATTCACGTTGCTTCTGCACACAGTGCACCATCACTTTTGGGTGTGTGAGCCGAGCACCGAGTGGTGGGACCGCATCATTATGCAGGTCTCGGATGATGAGCAGTGGCTGCAGAACTTTCGAATGTGCAAAGCCGCCTTCCTGGACCTGTGTGCAGAGCTCACCCTTGCCCTATGGCGCAAGGACAACAGAATGAGAGCCGCCCAATCAGTGGAGAAGCATGTGGCGATTGCCATGTGGAAGCTGGCAACTCCAGACTGCTACCGGTCGGTCGCTAACCAGTTTGGAGTGGTTTGAAGTGGTGGAACCAGTTTGAAGTCTACTGTTGGAGCTGTGTTATCACAAGTGTGCAGGGCCATTCATCGTATCCTGTGACTCTGAGCAATGTTCATGAAATAGTGGATGGCTTCACAGCGATGGGATTCCCTAACTGTGGCAGGATGATAGATTGCACACACACATCCCAATTTTGGCCCCAGATCATCTTGCAATGGAGTACATCAATAGAAAGGGGTACTTCCCTCTGGTGCTGCAGGCGCTTATGGATCACCGTGGGCATGTGACCGACATCAGCGCGGGTTGGTCAGGAAAGGTGCATGATGTGCGCATCTTCAGGAACACTGGCCTGTACAGAAAGCTGCAAGCAGAGACTTTCTTTCCAGATCAAAAGATTCCAGTGGGGGATGTTGAAATGCCCACAGCCTACCCCTTACTGCCATGGCTCATGAAACCTTATAAGGGTAACCTGGATAGCAGCAAGGAGCGTTTCAATAACAGGCTGAGCAGGTGCCGAATGACTGTTGAATGTGCGTTTGGCAGATTAAAGGCTCGCTGCAGGTGCCTTTATGGTAGGCTAGACTTCAGTGAGGACAATGTTGAAATGCCCATAGAAGCCGATATCTCACTCCTCAGATAAGCAGGGATGCTAGGGTGCATCTCCTCCATGCGAGCAGCTTCAAACCGGGTCCCAATGCTGCTCGCCTGTGTGCCGCTTTGGTCCCTGCACAAGTGATTGCCAATCAGTGCAGCAAAGTTTCCTTCAACGGCGGAAGGAACAAAGCTGCTCTGCCAAGAAATCTTTGGCAGAGGATTTGCGAGTACCTCCAGGAAAGTTTTCCTGAGATCTCTCTGGAGGATTCCCATGAAAGCTCAGTGTGCATGAACACGTTTCTCCGTCACACTGCCTAGCTGAAGAGGGGGATGGGAAGCACATACAAACTCATCTACTATTGTGCATTTTTATCCCGTCAATCACCTCTATGATGCAAAAAAAGCAAAGGATAGTTTTATCTCACATACACAAGCAGCATCTGATTAAAAAAACCCACTTATCTGAGCACTCCTCTCTTGCATCCTTCTGGGGTTGAGATGAGCTCCTGACTCCCCACCTCACCTGACCAAACAAACCGGTCCCCAACTCCGGGTCATCCTCCAACTCCACCTCTTCATCAATGACTTCTTCGTCAGGATTGATTCTGATGTCTGCTGGCCCCGGGGCCACGGAGGTATCCATGGCTGTCTTGGGGGTGGAGATGGGGTCGCCGCTGAGGATGGCGTCCAGCTCCTTGTAGAAGCAGCAGCTTTTTGGCTCTGCACCAAATTGATGGTTTGCCTCCTTGGCTTTCTGGTAGCTCTGCCATAGCTCCATGATTTTTGCTCGGCACGGCAGCATATCCCATTCATAGCCCTTCTCCGCCGTGGCACAAGAAATCTGGCTGTAGACATCATAGTTCCTACGGCTAGAGCGGAGCTGGGACTGCACGGCTGACTCTCCCCAAATGCCAATCAGGTCCAGCAACTCCGATGTGCTTCACGCAGGAGAGCGTTTGGTGTGTGGAGCCGCTGTGGTCAGCAGGGAGGATGAGATGTGAGTTCTCCAAGCAGGAAGTGGAATTCCTGGGACTTTAAAGGGGGAGGGCGGGGTGGCTGAAGAGCAGCCGAGTTCAAACTGATGGCCAGAGCGGTCAGGATGGGCATTGTGGGACACTTCCTGGAGGCCATTTCCCACAACGTAACTAAGCGCCGTGTCTACACAGACGCTTTGTTGATAAGTGTGTTGATAAAAGCCTACACCTCTCATCGAGGTGGTTTTATTTTGTCAAAAAAACAGGGCAGTTGTGTTGGCGAGGGGGTGATCGCAGTGTGTACACCAGCAGCGTTTTGGCGACAAAAGCTGACTTCAGTGGACAAAACTCTCTAGTGAAGACTAGGCCTTAGAAAGGGCGGCATCAGGAACATCATCTGTTTTGTGGAAAACAGGTGCAAATGGAGTAGAGGAATATTCCACTGAGGCCTGGTCTACACTTACCTGGAAATTCGGCATAACTCCCGTTGACTGCTGTACTTCCGTTCTGCACGCCGTCTTCACTGCACTGTGCCAACGGGAACTGCATTCCCGTCGGCGCAGCGCTACACCACTTGAGTGGGGTGGCTTTACTAGGTCTTCACTGACCGCTCAATCGATCCAGAAGGATCGATCTGACGGCGGCAACTTTGCCGCTGTCAGTGTAGACATACCCTCAGAGTTAGCCCCAGCTGAGAGGACAGTAGGGGAAAAACCATCTGAGGCCTGTGAAGGCAGAGTTGGAGCAGTGGTGGAGTTTTTATAAGCCAGCCTGACACACAGCTGAGTTTCTGAGGCTCTTTCAGGAGAGGGAGAATCTATAACTTCTTCAGTGGAAGCCTGGAAGTCACAGCCGGCTCCTGGCTCTTAATATGTGTTTGATTATCTGGGAAGGGAATGGAGAGAGAGGCTGAAGAGCCCTGGTATGAGTGAACTTCTGCTCCCCAACCAGCATGTAGAACCTTAGGCAGAAGTAGGGAAAATAAGACGCCATCTCCAGCAGACTGAGAACTCGGGTAGTAACTGGGGGGTCTGGGTCTTATCCCTGCAGTTAGGGGTCCTGGGCCAGTAACTGGGGCCCATCCCCAGCAGACAGAGGCCCTGGGACCGTGCCTGGAAGACCTGGTTCCTATCTCCAATGGGTAAAGGCCCTGGCACAGTAGCCAGGGAAACGAACTTGCTAAATCTGCCACAACGTGTGATTGTGGTTGCAGCCTCTTCCCCCCCTGCTTCTCTGCCCACCGCTCCAGTGTGAGCACTGCCAGAGTTAATAAAGTGGGGGAGTGAAAGGATACAAGGATGCTTAATTACAGAGCAGCCCTGGAAACCAGCAACCGCAGCAGCAGCAGCGTGGCCAGGAGGGGCGGCAGCAAGGCTGTAAATAGAAATCGTGGAGGCAGCAGAGGGGAATGGAGCAAGTGAGTTTTCTGCTCCCAGCCTGTCTCCATCTTCCTCCCTTTCTTTCTATTTGTCTCTCTCTCTCCTCTTACTGCCACTCCGGCTTCAATCAGAAATCACCGTGCGATGACTAGTCCACGACGGTAGCTGGGAAATCGCACGTCAGAGGCAAAACAACCACCCTGCAACTGAACATGGAGCCCGAATCCCATGGCAGAGAGCGGGCGCTTGGCAGGGATGGCAGAGGGGCCCGTGGAGGCAGGGAGCAATGCATGTGTGTTGGAGGAGAGGGCTGAAGCTCAGGATTGGACGGGGCTGAATTCTGCCTTCTCTATAGCCTAGAGCAGAGGATGGTATGTGTGGTGCCCCCCATCCCGGTCTCCCTGGGGTGATGGCCTGTGAGCTTCCTGCCATGACACCGTACACAGCAATTTTGTTTTCAGTATTTTGTAAAGGTTTATTTAAAAATGTTGAAACTTACATCCCACAACTACTGAATATTTCACCACAAGGAGAAGAGAATCCTACAAAAATATATATCACAGCGCACAGGGGTGGGGGAGGGAGAGAGCGCGAGTCAGGGAGGCACAAAGGGAAAAACCAGAGAGAAATGGGTGGGGGAGAAACAGAACAAGACAAAGCAGCAGAGAGAGAACAGGAAAAGAGGGGGGATATTGAAACAGCAGGAGGGAAGAGTTCCGGGGATGGAGGCGTGAAATGAGAGTGGGAAGAGGAAAAATAGTGGGCAAGAAAAACAGCTGGCTAAGGAAGTGGGGACTGGCAGGCAGTGAAAGAAACTGGCACATTCCTGTCCCTCTGACCCCTCCTACCCAAGACAGGGCTGAGGCTGCAAGGAAACAATGACTGGGGTGTCCAGTGCAGGCACAGGACTCAACTCATCTGTGGGGAAGGGGGAAACTGCTAGATCCAGAGAGACAAGGAGAGACAGGGGTCCTGGTTCCCTTGCCTGGCACCTGGTCTTGTCATTTACACCTGTTCAAATTGGGCAGAACCCTGGTGAGTGGAGAATTTGATGTGGGAGTATTTCAGCAGCAGTGCACACAGATGAAAATGACGCACCAGGCAGGAAAGAATCAGGCCCAGTGAGATTATTTACCGAATGCAAGAAGTTTTGGTAACACGTTTTTTGATTGTTCAATTGAAATCAGAAACTGCAGCAGAGAAATTTTGTACCCGAGGGTTAACTTGATTTTATAGCACATCCTGTATGTTTCAGGTGAGATAATTAATGATACTAACAATAGCATATTTAGCTAGAAAAATTGGACTAATATTCTACATGTGCAATGTATTCAAGGTGATCTTGCTACAGGAGACTTCTCTTCTGCATTTACTGATTTTTGTGCAAACTTAACATTGCATTTACAAAGTTTTCACATTTCATTTTCTATGTTTGTTTCTTTTCTTCTAAATAAAGGAAAACAATATACTGCGAGTTTGCAGATCTTATAAACAGAAGCGAGCAAAAATAGATTTTTCAGCTTGGGGGAGCCAAATAAGGGGGAAAGATTCATTTTGAGTCAGACAAACCAATTATTTTTTAAAAATTTTGTTAAAAATCAAAAATCTGGTAAGTTTCATTTTGAATAGAGCAAACTGTTGTGGTTGACTCAAAATGAAATACTTGAGAAGGGAGGGGGCGGATTTCAGGTTTAGCCATTTTCAGAAGGTTTTCAAACTTTTTAAATTGGCCAAATTTGAAAATGAAATGCCACTTTGAAAAGTCAAAACAAAACGTTTCAAAATGGTTAAACTGAAACATTCTGACTTTTTCCATGTTTTTCAGCCAAAATTATTCATTTAATTCAATCAGAATTTGCAAATTGCTCTGAAAAATGCATTTTTTGGTGAAATAACCATTTGCCAAAAAAATTTCACTCAGAGTGACTAACACACTTGTTGCCAGCAGAGCTTGTAAATTCCTAAAACAATCAGAGTGCACTGAACTAGCTGAATGTGCTACAAATGTTTTTATGAAGATTTTCCTTGCTGCAAATGGAAAGGCAGAACAGTCATCACTGGCTCATCAGGTGAGTGGACTGAAGGTCTGAGAACCTAAACTTAGGCCTCAACTATACTAGAAAAGTTGCACTGATTTAATTAAATTGATTTTAAAATGATCTAGTTAAACTGGTGAAGAATCTCGAATGTAGATGTGTTTAAATCAGTTTAAGCCTCACTTAGTTTAGTTTAGCTTAATTTGGTGATTTACCAACACAAGATAAAGCAATTTAAGCAAGAGTTAAACCAGTTTAAGTGATTACATTGTAAACTGATATGACTAAAGTCGTGCAACTTTTCTCCTATAGACACATCTTAAAATTGATACTAGATAAGGAAACAGTTCATAGTTATAAATCAACCTAGTTTAAAAAAATCAGCCTGTAATTTTACGTAAATATCAGCTTTTCTAAATGATTACTGTTTGTTTTTAGTGTTTTATAAAGGCAAGTCCATTAACTTTTTCATGTCCCTGTCAATAGCTTGTCAGTGAGACAGACAGAAAATACATCAGACCATTTGGTCTGTTTCCCTCTTCCACCTGGTGGAGATGGCTCTATCTGAGAAGGGTGTTTCTGGCAGGACCCAAGCAAACCTGGGGAATTTAACACTCTAATGTGAAACAAAGATCAGCGTGGGGGTGGCAAGGCTTGAAACAATGTGACCTTTGCTACTAAGAGCCAGGGAATCTCCTTGTGCAGCTGGGTGATTGGGCAGGACCAGGGCTTTTCTTGATCCTGTGCATTATCTACTGAAACTCTGTGTGCTGTGGAGTCTCTGGCCATGTCTTCACAAACCAAGTGGTATCTTTACCCCGAGATGACCAGCGCGTGTTGGCTAGTAAAATCCTACTGGAGACAAGGCACAGGCACTTTTTACTGCGAGACAGGCAGGTGAGGTCAACCTCAACAAGCTCCATCACGGCAGAAACTCCATAGCCATGTCTCTGCTCGGACTGTACAAACACACTTTTTCCAGCAGTGACGACACGTCCTAGGCATTCAGCCCCATCCTAATTGCCTGTGAATATCCCACCTCTGTCTGGCATTCTCCCGGTCTCTCACAAGCGCTGTCTGATGACTGGGAGGGAGCACTCCAGGAATAACTGAATGGTATATAGCACCCTCATTGTTCCCTTTTGCAACATGCTGAGGGTGGGTCCCCTCTTTTGCCTGCCTCCTGTGGCATCAGTCCCTCACTGCCTCTGCCCAGACTCTCTGCTGCCCCGTTCCTCGCCCCATGTGGAATGCTTGGGTCCCGACAGAAGGCTCAACTCCAACCACCAGACCTTTGTTAAACCCAAGTCACTTACCCTCGCCAACGGCAAGCCAAGGCCCCAGTTCCCAGTGAGAGCTCTGTCCAGCCACCCACATCCACGGGTCATGCTTCAGAGCTCAGACCTGGGTGAGGGAGGTTCCAAAAGATCTGAGTGCCTGGGAGCAAGCAGCCTTTCCCAGTGAGCGAGTGAGTAAAAGCGAGAGGAGAAGGTGACTGGGTGATAGAGGAAGAGACAGGGAGAGGAGAGAGGAGGAGGAGCCCTGGGAGAAAGAGAAAACAGAAAGACAGGACTGACAGAGGGAGCGGCAAGGTTCCCCCGGGGAAGGGGGGGCAGATGCTGAGTGAGCTCTTCCCAGCACACACTAGTTGCTGCTGTCAGCTCCCGGGCCCTTGGGAGAGGTCAGGACCTTACGGGCAGAAGACAGCCCCACACACGTCCTGGACTCCCTGCCGCCGGCTGGGAACTCTGCAGCCACTCAGCTCCAGCGATCCAGAAGACACTTCAACGCACATGACACAGAAAGGAACGAACAGAGAGGTTGGAACCGGGGGTAGGACCTTGCCTCTCCCCCTCCCCCACCCCCGTGGTAGGCATGCACTGGCGGGTTATTCTCGGAGAGCAAAGTGCCTGTGTGTATGCTGGCGGCGGGGCCGGAGGTTACGGTTTCACAACACCAACTGCTCTGGCGCTCCCCGATCCCACTCCCTTGTCACCCCACCGTGTGGGTTACCCCCGTGCTTCCCCTCCGCCCAGCGTGGGACCAGCGAGGCCCAGTCTGTCCATTGCCTGAGCACGTCGGCTAAGTTGATGATGGTGGTGGGAAGCGGTGAACAAAGGAGTTGTTCCTGGTGTAGCAGTGGCAACCGACGTGGACGCTCCCTGGATGTGATGGGAGGGGTGGAAGCCAGCTCCGCTGCTCTCCGCTGCTGTCACAGGTTTACCAGTGGGATCCTGGGGGGAAAAGGGAGTGAAATAAAAGAATCAGAGATGGAAGATGCCTCATCAGCTCCTCCCCGCTTCCTGGCTATGACCTTTCCCTACCCCCAGCCTCTTCCCAAAGCTCCTAGTTCCTAGCATCCCAAGGGAAGGGACTCCGGGCCCTTCCCTTGGAGAAAGGATGTCTGGGGTTCACACACCCCTCGGCACTCGTGGACAACTGCTGAGTGCCTTTCCCTTGGCTCCCCCGCGTGGCCCCTACTAAACAATCCCTCTCTGCCCTGGCCTTCAGAGACAGTCACCAGAGAACTGCACTCTGCCGCCTTTGTCTGTCTTTGTGCCAAGTGTTCTTCGCATCATCTCGCTCTTCCCCCGTCTCTATCCCCAGCTCACTGGCCTCCTTTCTGTCACTCACCGGTTGAGCTGGAAGGTCCTGCTTTTCCCCTGGCCCCCCAGTTTCTCTACACCCTCCTGGACCTGCCTGGGCTCCTCCATCTCAGGGGTGGGGACCAGTGTGTCTCCATAGGGTCCCAGGATGCTGACTGTGGTGGGCGACAGGTCTGTGAGTGGCTGCTGACTCTCCTGCTGCCGCACCCCGCTCTGCTGTCCAGAGTGACGCCGCCGCTTCTGATTTCGGTCCCAGCTGCAGGGAGAGATGGTCCCTGAGAGTAGGGGAGAGACATCTCCCCCTTTGCACCCAGAACCTCAAGAACAGCCGGGTCTGTGCCCCTCAGCCCCCTGATATATGCACCATCCGGAGAACAGCGGAGTCCACGCTCCAAACCTCCCTCATGCACACAGCACCCTGAGCACAGTGAGATCCTTGTCCCCAAATCCCCTCCCCACAAGTCCAAGCAGTGTCTCTGGCCCCGCGACCCCCAGAACTCACTCCCACCGCAGCCTTGCAGATGCCCAGGCTGGGCGACATCCAGACCTTCAAACCCCACTCACCAGAACTTGAATATTATCCCAGTGGCGACCAGGACAATGATGATGGAGATCGTGATAGTAACATACAACTGCGGATCCACACCTGAGAGAGGCAGAGAGAGGGTCAGAGCCACACCCAGCCCCCAGCCGAAGGCACTGCAGGGAAAGGGGCGGGAAGGAGCTCCCCACGAGTGCACCTCTGGCCTCTCCCAGCAGGGTGCAAGAGATGCAAAGAAGATTTACCTTCCCCCCGGGGCCCAAACAAGAAGGGCCTCAGCGTGGCGGGGGTCTCCCGCAGGTTGAGCCCTGCGTTGTGCAGCAGGGAGTGGGAGTTGGGTTGCGCCGTTGCCATCCCGTGCGGTGAAACAAAGGTGTATCCCAGAGGTGGGAAGCCTGGGTTGGCTGAGTTGGTGTCACCTCCATCCTCATCTGACACTGTGGGGCCCCATACGATGGCCCAGGGGTACTGGGAGGAGGGCAGCCCATCCTCAAACCCAGAGGGGGTGGCAGGCCGGGCCCCTGAGGCCTGGCGCCTCAGCCGCATGGCATGACGCAGCTCCCCCTCCCGTGGGGTCAGAAATCGCTGGCGCAGTGCGATGAAGCGAGAGTCTCTCTCTGGCGGTGAGATCTTGTCCCAAATGCAAACAGGCCTGGCAGCTGAGGGGCTGCGCCGGACGCAGAGCGGCCGAGCTGCGAGGGGGCTCCGGGAGCGAAGAGACAAGACGCCATGTGATGAGAATGCTAAGGCCAGAAGCAGGAGGGCCCAGAGCTGCAGCGAGTGGAGGCAGGAAACCAGTGGGAGCATCACACTGTGGAGAGAGAGAGAGAGAGAGAGAGAGAAAGTCATTGGAAGAGCACCTCCTGCTGGGAGACACCAGCACTGGGGCGCTCTCCTCACAGCCAGCATTCCTACACCCCTCCCTATGGTATCTCTTGCAAGGAAAAGCTCTGACTGGAGTACCTGGGAGCTTCCCCCTTAGCCAGGGCTCCTTTTCCGTTCTGTATTGTGCCTTCTACATTACTGGTTCAATTTAAAAGTTGTGAACCTACCAGGTACTAGACTCCATAGCAGAGGCAACAGTTTCTTCACTCAGCAACAACCCCGTCTCATATTCTTCACTAAGAGACAAAAAAAGGAGGTTCAGTGCATGTCATCTCCAGCACTCCTGGTGTCCCTCAGTTCTGATGTGCAGCGTTCCATCATCCCTTGCTGTTCAGATCCTGGGCCCCAACACACAACTCTACCGAGGCCCCTTAGTCCACACAGCCCACAGGTACACATCTAGAACATACACACAAACTGCAGACTTACACAGACACACACCACAGTCCTCCCTCCCCCATCCGAATGCAGACACACCACAAAAACACACAGACTGGCTTATGCATAAACTTAGTCTCACAAACACTCACTCGCATGCACAGACACACACACACACACACACACACACAATTTCCCCAGGGACTATCATGTCTGAAGGCCATGGGGGGAATTTGTTTGCTTATCATTAGAACATGTTGGAATCTTAATTCTGTGTTTGTTTACAGTGCGGAGTGAGTACATCCGTTTATTAAAAAAGAGACTCTTCCTCTGTGTGTCAGAGAAAAAAAAAGAGAAAATGGGAAAAACCAGTAGTGGTAAGCAAAGAAAATTATGAACGTGAGAGTGAATCATCTAGAAAAGGCCAGATCTGCTAAAGAATTTAAGAGCAAAAATGTGCCCATCAAATATTTAGTGTCTACACTCCCATTGGCTAACATGGAATTAGGTTTTCCATACCTTCTTTTCCAGGACTCCTCTCTCAATCTCTCTCTCACACACACGCTCCTTTCTGCCACTTTCCCCCCACTTGCAATCACTTTCTCTAGGAGCGTGTTACATAGCACAGATAATAGCAGAATAAGGGCTGCCTTTGTTCATTGGATTCATAGTCTGCCATGCCCATTCTCCCTATATCATAGCCTGACAATAGGCGGCACAGTGCTGCTACCCTTCGTGCCTGGAGATGCTCCATCTCTCAGGCCCAGTAAAGCCCCAGACTCTTTTCTGTGCTGGGGGATGACGAGGTGCCTGACACTGGGAGTCTGTTATAAAGCAAAACTTTTACACCAGAAAATCAATGTGAATATTCTGCTAATTTCTTTGCTGTCGCTACAAAATATGAGCCCCACAGTCAATGAGTATGTGGGTGTGGGAACCCCTGGACAGCTGCTTTGTCTTGGTACCCTGTGGAGGGGTGGAAAACAGACTGTGTGTGCATATTTAGGGGTGATTGAGCATTGAGAATGTCCTGACTCAAAGGCAACCTGTTGCACAACCTCCACTCCCGTCAGAGGTTTTTGCCATCCCCTCCCGTTCAGTCTGCCCCTGGCATTGCATTGATTAACAACAAAACCCCAGCCTTGTAAATTAAAGTCCCTTCCTATTGGTAGGTGAGGCGTGTCACGCCAGCTGCGGGGCAAGGGAGATGCCCTCCCAAGAGCACGTTGGGATGGAGGGGTTAGCAGGAGACAACAGCCACCACGAAGGAGTGGATGTCTCGCTGCTGATGCGTTGAGCGGGGATATTTTTAGGTCGCTGCTGCTAAATATTTAAACAAGGTTCACAGAGGAAAAAAGTTCTCATCCATCTGCCAGGGCAACCTGCCCCCCTCCCACACATGGCAGGATCACCCTAAGAAGAGAACCTGGGGTTCCACTGATATGAAGATGGGGGGAGATCAGCAGCCACTCTTGTCCCTGCATCTCATTGATGCAGGGATTACATTACTCGCAAACTGTGGTGGGTAGAGGGGACATAGCACTCCTATGGAAGACATTTAAATGTAGCTCAGCTCGAAGACACCGGGATGGAGTGAGGTTCCCACAGAGCCCAAAGGATTCCCTACAATAGCAGGACCTTGGTCTTCTGGATAATTATCATGTTGCCCTAGAAGATTAAACCTGGTTGAGAGACTGGCAACAAATCCTGATGCTAGTGCCCTGGGCTATGGACCCCTTTGTATTCTGGGAATGACAGTGTGAAGCCCAGTGCTATGGATCTCCCTAGACTCAGGAGCCTGGGGTGTGAATCCTGGTGATAGTGCTCGGAGGGGCAGCTTCCCACATGTCCAGGTTGCACTAGGCATTAGGGCATCAGGATAAGGATCCTGCTGTGCTCAGAGGCTGGGAGTGTGAATCCGGATACAATTGTCACGGGGGAGGGAATCCCACATGGAGGATCGGAGCGTAAATCTGTGCTGATGAACTGAAGCATGGGTCTACCTGTACTGGGGAGGGAGATGCTGGGCGTGGAATTCTGGCACTAGTGAGTTGAGGTGCAGGTGTAGGAATCACAGAGCTAATGCCCTGTAATGCACATCCTGCTGTGCTTAGAGGCTGTGATTGTGACTCCTGATGTCAGTGCCCCAGGCTGTCTTAAAGGTCTGGGAATGCAAATCCTGATGCTAGCACCCTGCACACATTGCCTGTGGGCATAATAATAGTTATTATTCCAGCTCTAATGTCCTGGGGTACGGATGCCACTGCCTCTGGCAGCGGGAAGCGTGAATGCCAGGCTGGTACCCTCGGGTGCAGATCTTGCTGTGCTCAGGAGTTGGGAGTCTGAATATTAGTGCTAGTGCCTTTCCCACGGATCCTGCTGCACATGCGGTCTGGGAGTCTGACTCCTAGTGCTAATATTCTGAGTATGCATCCACTGGTGCGCAGGCTCTGAGAGTGTGGATCTCAATGCTGCTGTCCTGGAGTGCAGGTCCCGCTGTGTTTGGAAATTGGGAGTAGGTGTCTTGATGCTAGTGACCCAGGATGAGCATCCTGCTTTACTCAGGTGCTGGAAACATTAGTCGTGATGCCCTTGGGTGGAGATCCCACTCTGGTGCTGGTAGACCAGCTTCTAGCTCATGCCAAGGTCCCCTTGTCTCAACTGAAGACTGACAAATACACAACTGGAATCAGTCTGGCTCACCTGTGTGTTCATGTTGTTCAAATAGATATTAGAATGATAAGAATATGTTTAGTCTTTAGAGACTTTATGGAATGCTTGTGAGTTGCTGCGTTCATTCATCTCACAACATCTGTATCCCATATTGCAAGGTGATATTTGAGCAGCTGTATCGTGAACCTCTGTGACTGCACAAATCATCAGACAGCAGAGACATTAAGTAATGTGAGTTACTGGTTTTGCTGTTCTGCCCTTCTCCCCAAGAAGAAGAGTCATGCAAGTGGACTCCTTTCATCAGCTGAACTTGCAGCTCAGAGTGCATGGCAGGTAGGGGATAAAAACCCCAAATGAAAGGAAGTTGGGATCTCTGTGCTGCTTGGACTCTGGGGGAGGGGGGGAGTGGCAATGTGTTTTTTAAGCATATGCAAGAGATCCCCAGCTGCTTAGCCTGCGTTAGCCCTAACAGACTTATAGAGCTTGCTGATTATAGAAGCTTCTATCACCTGTTGAAACTTAAGACTACCTCATTTGTGTAGCTGTTTGCTTGCTTTGATCTTGAAAATAATTCTCTAATTTCCTTTTCCTAATAAATCTTTACGTAGATCATTGTAGCTTGGTACAAGTGTTGTCTTTGGTGGGAGATCTAAGGCGCAACTGACCTGGGGTAAGCGACTGGTCCTTTGGGATTGGGAGTAGCTTGAATACTGCTGTGATTCTTGGTGTAAGGGACCATCTGTTGCAAAGGTAGGCTCATTTGGGTAGCCAGATAGGGCAGAGTACCCAAGCAGGACTGCCTGTGACTCCATGTAAAGGCTGTTAAAGTGCCCGAGGAGTTTCCACGTGACACTCAGTTGCTGAAATCTAAGTGTAGAACTCAACCAATTTGGGGTTTGTGCCTGGGTTCCTAACAGTCTGTCCTGAGACTGGCACCCATGCTCTTGGGTCGCCACAGGCAGTGTTACACCCACTATGCACCCAGACTGAGACTGTGAAAACGGAGGCAAATGTGCCAACTCAGGGCAGATCTCATTCTATTTGCAGGCTAAGAATGTGAATCCCAGTGCTGCCAGCCTGGGTTGTGTAGCCAGCTGCACTCACTGCGTCTGGTTTGCTGTGGCAGAGATCCCACTGTTCTTGGAAACTGGGAGTGTAAATCTTGGTGCTTGTGCCACAAAGCAGGGATCCCACTGTGCCAAGGGACTGGCAGTATGCCTCTCGGTACTAATCCCCTGGGCAGAAAGCCTGCTGCACTCACGGGCTGGAAGTGGACATTCCTATGTTAGGAGGCTGAACCTGAGATGATGCTCCACTTGGATGCTGTATATGTGACTCCCACGGCTGGTATCCTGAGGTGCAGATCCTGCCGCACAGAGATGGAACACAAAAACTCCTTATGGACAACTGTTTACCCATGTCCATGCCTCTCATCGGCAAGAATGCGCAATTCTCTCTGCCGTCCTATTCAATATAAAGCTGTGGAGAACTAGGTAGACCACAAGGGCGGCGGTGCCAGCAATAAGAAGATGATAACAGATGATAAAGAATTGACTGTCTATACTAGCCAACTGCTGGAAGCTGAAGCAAGACAAATTTAAATAGGGTGTAAATTTTTAGCAATGAGGATCCCACAACAGAACAATTTACCTCGGGCTGTGTTGGCTTGTCTATCACCTGAAGTCTTTAAATGGATGAGTTTCTAAAAGATATGCCGTAGCTCACCCAGAAGTTACGGACTTGATGCAGGAAATAAAACTGGCGAAATTCTCTGGCCTGTGTTCTACAGGAGCTCAGACGGGATGATCACAATGGTCCCCGCTGGCCTTGGAAACTATCAATCTCACAGCTTTCTTGATGCCTGGCGGTGATCAACGTCTGAATGAAGAGCAACTGGCTAAAGCTGAACACATGCAAGACAGGTCATGCTAGTGGGAAGAAGGTAGGCGGGGGTGGTGAGAAGATTGCACCCAGTTCTATCTGACTTGGATCTGGCCAGAGCCATCTGTATTTGTGTAACATCTAAATAAGCCTCTTGCAATACCCTATACAAGAATGAAGCACTTTGCCTTCAGAGAGCTTCGGCTAATTCAGAATGCAGCAGCCTGTTTGTTCAGCAACACATTTTGCTGGAATGCATCACATGGGTTCTCTGCACACAGCGCAGGGCCCCCACTGAATACAGAGCCCAATTCAGGGTCTCCATCCTGATGTTCAAAGCCCTCCATGGGACTGACCCCAGTGACACGAACAATCAATCGTCTCTCCCTCTGCGATGATGGCTTTATGTGATAAATACCTTCCACTGGAATAATGAAATTGTCAACCAGTTGAAGGGTGGGGGAGGGGGGCTCATCACTGTGAGGAACAGAAACTTCATAGGAGACTGCGGAACTCACCACCACATGAAATAACATTCCCCATTAACTCCACGTCATTGAGAGCGAAACCCCCTCTTTGCCCAGCCTGACCCACACCAAATTTCTACTCAATAATATATATATATATTTTTTTTAAACTGAGCATGACCCACCCACCCTAGGCAAGGAAGAGAGTGGTGTCCTGTTGTCACTGGGAAGAGTTCAGATGCTGTGGTGCACTTGGGCGGGGTTAGGGGCAGAGTCTGAATCCAAATGGAGCTGGGGGGTGTTGAATCAAGGGACTCTTAAGGTACCCCACTGTGCCTGGGGCTGGGAAAGGTGGATCCCACCTCCTGCGGGATGTGCTGTGTCTGGAGGCTGGGTTTCAGTCCAGGCTGATGAGTGTCTGTGGACTCTGCTGTACTTGCCGGCGGAGAGTGTGAATGCTGGGCCAGCCCCCCACCGGGCTGGTGCCATGGTGTGGAGGGGCTGGGAGCGTTAACCCGGTGCTAACGCGTGAGGACTCCGCTGCGTTCAGTGCCTGGCGAGGCGAATCCCAGGGCAAGTGTCCCAGGGCCCGGTCCCGGGGTGCTCAGATCCCGGCCAGCTGCGGCTGGGACAATGCGTGGGAGCCTCTGGGGGTGGATTCTCCTCTGCTGGGGCCGGAGGTGCGGAGTCGGTGCTCGTGCGCTGGGCACAGATCGAGCCGGGGGCGGGACCCCCGGGTGCTGCGCCCTGCGGGTGCGGACCCCCGGCAGACGGCGGCTTCCCCGGGGTGTGTAACACGTGTGTGGATTCGCTGCCTGTGTGCAAACCCCCCCGGGCTCCCCTGCACGGCGCACCCCGAGCCAGGCGTCACCCCGAGCCAGGCGTCACCCCCACCGGCTGGATCGCCGACGGCCCGGCTCCAGCACAACAGGTTCCGTCCCCCACCCCCCGGGCGTGCGAGGGAGCCTGGGGCCGCAGGGCTGGGGCGGGGGGGTGCTGGGAAGGGCAAGAGGCGCCCACTGCCCCCAGCCAAGCCCTGGAGCCTGCCGGAGAGAGGCGCGGGGTGCTCGGCGCTGGATGGCGGGGCAGGCCGGCGGCGGGGAGCCGGGGAAGGCCACCGGGAGGAGGGGGGCGGGGAGCGATGACTCGCACGTCCCGGGGAACGAACTCACCTTGCAGGCAGCCGGCCCGGGGCCAGCCGGCGCGGGGGAGCCCGGGGCTGGGGCCGCCCGGCTGCGGCCGGTGCCTGGCATGGCGCGGCGGGGCTGAGCCCGGGCTGGAGCGGAGCCGGGAGCCGGGGGAGCACCGACGTCTGGAAATAAACAGCTGCCGGCGGAGGGCTGGGCCAGCCCGGCTCCCTGCCTCCGCCGTTAACCCCCGGGCTGCCGGAGCCGCCGCCGCCGCCGCCTCCCCGGGGCCAGCGTGTGCAGAGCGGGATCGGGGCCCGGGGCGATCCGTGCATCAGCCCCGCCTCTGCCCGCCGCCCAGCCCCTGTCCCCGCCGCCCCCCGGCCGGAGCCCTCCCCGCAGCGCCCCTCCCCCGCCCGCTGTCTCCTCCCTCTGCACCCCGACAGACCTGGCCCCCACCTCCCTGCAGCAAGACCCGCCGTCCGTCCGTCCGTCCGTCCGTCCCCCCTCCCCCGGCTCAGCGCCCCTGTCTGTCTGTCTGTCTGGCTCCCTCGCTCATCTTGCTGGCTATTGTCAGCATCTCGACAGGAAGCGATTACGCGTTGCTATGGCGAGGCGGTGTCTCCAAGGGACCCGTCACCGGGGCTGGAGGACCAGGCGGGGAAGTCAGAGCCAGCAGGGTCTCTCCCGGGGAGGGGGGGTGCAGGAACCTCCCCCCCTCCCTCCCCGGAGGGCCCCTCTCCACAGTCTGCCCGGGAACCTTTCCCCTCCCCCCCAAACCTCCCCAAACCTCCTCCCTCCTCCCCAGCCTATGATCTCACCTCTGTAATCTCCTCTGCCCTGGAACAGCCCAGCCCAGCACAGCCCAGCACAGCACAGCCCACCTCCAGGCCGTCCCCCGCCTCCGATCCTCGCCTCGCCCAGAAATGACCCCAGGATTCCTCACCCCCTTCCCCAACATCTCCTCCAGAACCCAGGACCCCCCCCCCCTGCAGCAGTCCTCCTTTGGAGACCCCCCACCCAAGACTCTGAGCAGACTGCCCCCCCAGAATCCCTGCCCGGGGCTGCCCCTCTCCCACCCCCTGTTCCCCCACCAGATCTCTCCTGCTGCCCCTGGGATCGCCCTTTCCTCCGCATCCCCACTGGCTTCCCCTTGCCCCAAACTTCAGGTCTTCAGAATCCTGTCTGTCAGCCTCTGCACCAGGCTTGGGCAACAGTTGTTATCCTTCCAAAGCAGTGAAGGGAACCTGTTCGCATGTCTGGGGGAGTTTGTGCGTGGCAGAGTGTGCGGGTGGCAGAGGTACTGCGTGTCAGTGTCCATATTCTGTGTCGGTGTGCGTGTGTCACTGTGTGTGTGCAATTTGGGTGTGTGGCTGTGCGTAATCAGGGATGGCTGTGGAAATGTTTGTGTTTGGTTGTATGAGAATGTGTTTGTGTGTGCCAATTTAAAAGTGCTTTAAACAGTTTGTTGGCATGACATGCTGGACAAAGGCTGCCGAAATGTACCGAGACAGGTGTCCATCAGAGGGAAGTATGGTCTGCCTAGGAAAGGGCTTCACCCTGTGTTAGGTGTTTGATTCTCTGTGTCCATTTGGATCCATTCCTGGCTGTTTCTGTTTGGGAATAGCTGTGCTTGGGGGAAGCATCTGTGCTTGTTTTGGATGTGTGTCTGAGCATGTGTTTGAGCTAGAGGGGTAGGGGTGTGTGTCTGAGGGGCTTGGAGAGTGTTTCATGGACAAATATTCCCTTCACCACAAAGTACTAAACACAAAGCGTAGATCCAGAGGGGAGCAACTGCTACCAACAGATGACAGAAGAAAGACTAAGACAGAAAGACATTTTCCACTCCGGACTCTGAAACATGAGGGAACAAGAAAGCGATTTCCTCAGATTCTCAGAAACAATCAGGTCTTTCATCACAAAGGGATGAGGAAAGATTGTTCCTGACCTTGGGAGACAGACGGAAATAATAGAGACAGCATCACGCTACAGAGAAACCTGCCACCGCATCAGGAACGGACGTTGCTGACAAATGGACACATGGATCAAACCTCCAGAACCGTGTGAAGCCTGGAACAGACTGTACCCACCTTTGACAGACACCTGAGGAGTCTGTGTCTATTACACTTTGTCAACACTTCTATAAATTGTCATGCCAATAAAGTACAGTGAGTTGTCTGAGGGTGTCAGTATGTGTATTTCATGTGTGTGTGTGTGGTTGGTGTGTGCTTTTTGTGTGTGTTTTCACATATGTATTTGGGAGAGTCAGCGTGTGTTTCTTGTGTTTGGGAGTGTCTGGATAACCAGTGAGAGTGTGTGTCTGGGGGTGTCAGCATGCATGTGTGGCCATGTGTGAGGTTGGTGGTGAGAGCTTGTGTGTTTGTGTGTCAGTGTGTGTGTTGTGATGGGGAGGTCAGTATTTGTGTTTGTATTTGGGTGACTTGGTGTGTGTGTGTTTCTGGAGAGATGTCTGTGTCTGCGTGCCTCAGAGCCCCTCACCTCTCCCCTCTGCCCCCTGGTTTTATGTGTGGGGTATCCAGGCTTCTCGTTTTCTCCCATTCTCCAGACTTTTCATCTCCAGCCTTCCTGGGACTTGAGCAAATGATCTGTAAAAACCTCACTCTGCTAATCCTCACCACCCAGGTTGTATGCAGCCAGCTATCTACGGGACCAAGGACACCCCACTGTGGGTGGGAGACATGGCGCCACCACTTCTCCCAAAACCAGACATCTTAACCCTATGCATGCTAGCGTGCGGTCTTTTCCAGGCTTTCTCCCACTCCCTCCTGCCCTGTCACTGACCTAGGGATTAACTAAGGGCTATGAGGCTCCAGGAGGGTCTAAACAGCCACTCAGGCTCCTGTTGACCTTTTCAAATTCTGGTGAATGCATTTATTATAATTGGGAAGCACAAAAGAGAAGAGAAAATTCAATCAGGAAAAAGGTCAGCTAAAGGGCGAAGATCCAAATGACGCAAAGACTGAAAATCCCCCCAAGAGCAAAAACACAGAAGGAGGAAAAAGCCAGAGAAATGGGAGATACAGAACAAAGTTCTCTCACCCTCATGCCTGGGGTGAAGATAATGCAAAGGGGGTTAAGGAAAGGGGAGAGACAGACAGATGAGGGGGGTAGGCTGAGAGGAGGGGAGGGTGCTAGGCTGACATCTGGGTAGGACTGGGCTGAAGGGGTTAACCTGAATTTAGGGGAAGGGCATTAGGGAGTTAATATGTAGTTAAGGGAGGGAATTTTTATTTTAGAGAGGGGTTAGGATGAGCAGGTCACAGTGAGATTAAGGAAGTGCGCTGGCTGAGTGGGTTGAGGTATGGTCAGGTTGAGATGGTTATAATGACATTGGAGTAAGGGTTAGGGTGAGGTTGGTGAAGGGGTTACTGTGAGGTTTGGATGAAGGGGTTGGGATGAGGTATTTAGGGCTAGGGGCTTAGAGGAGGATAGGGTGACATTATACACAGGGTTTTGGAAGGGGTTAAACTTCGGGTGATGTAAAGGTTAAAGGATCAGAGTAAGCTTAAGGTAGAGATTAGGGTGACAGTGGTACTGTGAGGTTAGGGTCAGGCCTTATCCATTACAGCAATGATATATCCTAACCTCCCCCACTACCACCACCCTCTACTCCCCCCCTCTCAAAAAAAAAAACAACCCCTAGCAGTGATATAGATACATTGCTAGCTGGAGATGGTAACATTGTTAATAATGATGCAGAAAAGGCAGAAGTGTTAATAAAGACTTATATTCTGTATTTGTAATGGAGCAGGATAATGTACTCATATCACTTGGGAATAAATGAACTACTTTCCAGTCCATTAGTAACTAAGGAGGATGTTAAACAGCATCCACCAGAGAGAAACATTTTTAAATTAGCACCCAGATAACTTGCACACAAGAGTCCTAAAAGAGTTGGCTGAGGAGATCTCTGGCCCACTGATGTTAGTGTTTGATAAATCTTGGAATACTGATGAAATTCCAGACGACAGGAAGAGTGCTAATGGTGTGCCAGTATTCAAAAAGGGCAAGCAGGATGACCTGGGTAACCGTAGACTAGTTAGCCTGACATAAATCCTGGGCAAAATAATGGAAAAGTTGATACAGGATTCAATCGATAAAGAATGAAAGGAAAGGAATATAATGAATGCCAGTCAACATGGTTTATGGAAAATAGGTCTTGTCAAACTAACCTGATTTCAGTCTTTGATAAGATCACAGGTTTGGATGAAAGAGGCAACTGTGTAGATGTAATAGACTTGAAGTTTTGTAAGGTGTTTGACATGACATTCTGATTAAAAAATTGGCACTATACAATATAAAAAATTCATAGATTCCAAGGCCAGAAGGAATGATTGTGATCATTTAGTCTGACCTCCTGCATAACGCAGGCCACAGAACTTTCCCAAAATAATTCCTAGACCCTATCTTTTAGAAAAAAAAATCCAACGTTGATTAAAAATTGTTAGTGATGGAGAATCCACACAATCCTTCGTACATTGTTCCAATGGTTAATTAGTCTTACTGGTAAAAATGTCCTCCTTATTTCTAGTCTGAATTTTTCTAGCTTCAACTTCTAGCCATTGGAGCATGTTATACCTTTCTCTGCTAGATTGAAGAGCCCATTATTAAATATTTGTTCCCCATGTAGGTACTTACAGACTGTGATCAAGTCATTCCTTAACCATCTCTTTGTTAAGATAACTAGACTGAACTCCTTGAGCCTATCACTAGAAGGCAGGTTTTCTAATCCTTTAATCACCTTTGTGGCTCTTCTATGAACCCTCTCTTATTTATCAACATCCTCCTTGAACTGTGGACACCAGAACTGGACACAGTACTCCAGCAACAGTTGCACTAGTGCCAAATACAGAGGTAAAATAACCTCTCTGCTCCTGCTCAGGATTCCTGTTTATGCACCAAAAAGCACATTAGTCCTTTTGACTACATTGTCACACTGGGAGTTCATGTTCAGCTGATTGTCCACCACGACCCCCGGTTCTTTTTCAGAGTCACTGCTTCCCAGAATAGAGTCCCCCATCATGTAAGTATGGCCTACTTTCTTTGTGCCTAGCTGTACACATTTACATTTAGCCATATTCAAACACATATTGTTTGCTTGCACCCAGCTTACCAAGAAATCCAGCTTGCTCTGTATCAGTGATCAGTCCTCTTCATTATTTACCACGCCCCCAATTTGTGTGTCATCTGCAAACTTTACCAGTGATGATTTTGTGTTTTCTTCCAGGTCATTAATAAAAATGCTAAATAGTGTAGGGCCAAGAACTGATCATACATTACATGGATAAAGAACTGGCTAACTGGCCTCTCAAAAAGTAATGGCAATAGGCATTCGTCATCAAATGGGAGAGCTTCTAGTGCGGCTCTGCACAGACCGGCACTGAGTGCACAATTATCCAACATTTTCATCAGTGATATTCAGTCACTGCTGATAAACTTTGCAGATGATACAAAGATTAGCAGAGTGGCTACTAATGAGGAAACTGGGGCATCTGGCAGACAGAGTGATCAGGATTGCTTGGTAAAGTGGGCCCATTCAAACAATATGTGTTTTAATACAGCCAAATGCAACGTTATACATCTAGGAAAAATCTAGGAATGCTGGGCCACACATAAAGAATGAGGGACTGTATCCTGGAAAGCAGTGACTCTGAAAAGGATTTAGGGTTCATTCTGGGCAAACAACTAAATATTAACTCCTAATGTGACACTGTGGCAAAAAGTGACTGTGATCCTTGACTGTATAAACAAGGGAGTAACGAGGAGGAATAGGAAGGTGATTTTACGGCTGGTTACAGCACTGATAGGACTGATACCTGAATACTGCATCAAGTTCTGCTGTCCACATCTTTAAAAGGGTGCTGGAAAATTGGATGGTGTGCAGAGAAGAGCCACATCAATGATTTGAAAGCTGGAACAAATGCCTTACAATGAGAGACGTAAAGAGCTCCAGCTGTTTGGCTTATCTAAAAGGAGACTGAGAGATGACTTGATTACAATGTACAAGTACCTTCATGGGGAGAAAATATGGGTACTAAAGGGATCTTCAATATACAGAGAAAAGTTTAACAAGAACCAATGGCTGGAAGCTGAAGTCAGACAAATTCAAATTACAAACAAGGCACACGTGTTTAACTGTGAAGGTGATTAACCATTGGAACAAATACTAATGGAGGTGGTGGGTTTTCCATCTCTTGGAGTCTTCATATCAGGACTGGATGCCTGTATGGAAGATATGCTTTAGTCATATACACGTTATTGGGCTCAATAGAGGGTAATTAGCTGAAATTCTTTGGCCTGTGATATAGAGGAAGTCAGAATGGATCAGCATCATGGTCTTTTCTGTGCTTAAAATGTATGAATCTATGAATTTTTCTGTTATTGAACACAACTGAGAAGAATTACCTGATGCTGACTGTGACCAGTGAGTACGGAGCAAGGCAAATCACGATAATCATACCAGCTATCTCGTTTCTTCACAGCTGTATTCAAACATAGTAACGTTTTGTAATCATGTAGATGCACTCTAATGGGCTTAGGGTGAGATCAGGTGAAGGGAGGGGAAGAGGGGAATGGGGTTTCATTTTCGGGGCTTTACGGTGAAGGCAGAGTGAAGGGATGGGTATTAGAGAGAGGGTTAGAAGCATTTGTCAGCCATTCAAAAATCATCAGTCAGGTCCCAAAATAATCACGAGATTGGCCTAGAACATGAGAGATTTTTTAAAATAATAAATGTTGGGTTCCTTTTCTTTGCCTTCCAGTTTTAGATTACACTGGAATCATATTTCCAGCTTTCCTTGGTATCCATGAGAGTTGCTTTTTCAAAAACACAAAAACAAAAACAAACCCAACTCAAGTTTCTTGCACCCCAGGAGCTAAGGTTTAAAAAAAAACACCAACTATCACAAAACTGGGCCACACCAGGTTAGAGGCTAAGGGGTGGGGGATGCTATGCTTTACTGTGCTATAGTGAGGTTATGGGAGAATTTTAGTGAGAGATTAGAATGAGTGTTTTGGGGGGAGAGTGGGATCCCCATTTTGAGGGCATCTCAGGGTCTGGGTTATGCAGGAGATTTCCACAGGACTCTCCCTTGTGTTAGACACACAGCTGCATGAAATGGAAGCAGAGAAGCAGTGGGCAGCAGTAGAATCTGGCAGACGAGGTGGATGAGGGGTAGGGGTACAGAGGGAGGACAGACAGGATCATGTAGCTAGGATGATGGAGCTGCCTGGCTTTATCTGACTAATAATGAAAGGCAGCAAGCGTATCGGAGAGTGTGAGAGAAACGGATCAATAGAGAGATAAAACCTGAGATGGAAGGAGCAGGAGAGGGGGTGGGGAAGAGAGTTATAAAATGCTGCAAATCCTACATTCTACACCTGCTATGTATTCACTTTGGGAGGGTGGAAAGGAGTGCACAAGGTTTAAAGCAATGCTGAATTAGGCCCAAATACAGAAAGAGAGATAAGAGACAGGGAGAGACAGAGATCTGTTATTAATTCTGCCTTGTAACCTGACGACTGACAGCTCTTCCCCATCCCTTTCTGCCTTCCTAAAAACCCTGTTCCCTCTTTAGTCCTCTCTACATGAGGTATGTGGAGAGTGCCAGGAAATTGTTAACTCCAGAACTACAGATTCGCAGCCTCTCCACAATTAACTGACCCAGCATGGGCGCAGTGTGATGCTCAAAAGAGCCCCACACACTTGCCTTGTCTACATTAAGAGTTTACAGTGAGATAATTATGTCTATTAGCTTGCTTACTGTATAAAACACATCTTTTTTGTCTATCACAGACGTGGCCCTAGTGAAGATATACCCTTAATGGGGCTTTCCACTCATGTTAAACTAACCTAGTTGAGCTAATACAATAGAAAAACACACTATTCTTACCCATCAAGACATATCCTACGTTAAACCACAAATATTTTTGTCCTTGAACACACAGCTGTGGTGTGTCCAGACTAGTCCTTACAAATGTGTTAATTACCTCCAGATTACTGACAATAAATTAATTTAATGTAAAAACTCTTAATGTAGGCATCCTCTTGGGGTGAGGAGTCCTTTGTTCCATTCCCACCTCTGGGCAGGGAGTATCATGATATACCGAATCACAGGCCTTGTTCAACATAATGTGTTTTGTAAAGAAAACCACTAGACATAAACAGGCTTGCACATAGTTTGAGTCCCAACTTTGTCTCCCTTATTTACCAGGGGTGCACCCTTTCTGGTTGTCTACAGCACACAGAGACATCTAGTGGCTGAATAATAAACGGCAGGTAAATACATTTTACTACAGGGGGTAGGATCTAGTGAGCTAGACAAGAGGGAATTTGGGCCAATATAACTATGTACCAGTACTGTTAAAGGTGTACAATCTCCTTACTGTGCATGCAGTTACATCAGTATGTAGGTGCTTTATAAAGGGAAATAATTGTTACAGGTATAAGTCACCTTTAGATAGGTGTAACTAAGTCCACACTGGCAACCTAACCTAACCCTAAATAGTTATACCTTTGACACTTTCATGTGTAGACCAGGCCTAGGAGCCAGGAATCTGTTCCTGACTTTATGGGCGGAGGGGGTCCAACTGTTACAAGTGTAGCCCCCCAACAGGAGTTTTAGGAGCAAACAGCTTAATTAGTTTTAAGAGAGAGCTGGACAAATTAAGAGTGTGATTATATGATGGGGTTGCTTGTGATAGCAGAGGGTGTGTGGGGGGGGGGGGAGGGGGGGCTCTACAGCCCTGGGGTTCACTGTCAGTTTATATCTTATCCTCTTAAAGCTCATGCTTCAGTATTTCAGCTGGCCACTGGCAGGGTCTGCAAGAGATCCCCCCTCCCTCCCACGTTTTCTGGGAGGTATTTTTGAATCTCCTTCCTCCAAAGTATCATGGATGTTCAAGGCTAAGATGAGACATTGGGCAGGGTGGGGCAGGGCTCTGAGGTGGCACCAAGCTCTCTCTCTCTCGGGTGCTTGACTGGCTGGTTCTTCCTCACATGTTCAGGGTCTATCTGAACATCATACGTTGGGTCAGGAAGGAATTCTCCCCCAGGTCAGGTTGGCAGTGACCTTGGGGGGTTTTTCGCCTTCCTCTGCAGCAGGCGAGTGCGGGTCACTTGCCAGGATTATCTGGGCATGTGTCACTTAATCATTTCCCCGCCATTGAAGCGGCCTTGGGCACTTGTGCATCCTGGTCCCTCTTATTCTCTGCATATGGCAAAAATAGTCTACTCTCCTGTGGGCTGTAATGTTTTGGTCTAGTTTCGGTTGTTCGTTTTAGTGTGCAGGTGCTGGGTGTTGGTGGTGGCCTGTGACATACAGGAGATCAGACGAGATGATCTGATGGGCCCTTCTGGCCTTAAACTCTGTAACTGGGAGTCAGGACCCCTGAGTTCTATTTCCTACTCTGGCAGTGGGTTGATGTCTTACTCTGTTGTTTGGGAGACAGGTTTTTATGAATGGGGATTCATGACATTGGTTTGGTTTACATTTCTTGGAGCTTTTGGGTAAGGTAGCCACCTGTCCATCTTTTCACAGGATCATTCATGTTGTGAGGTAGCTGCCCTGGGAAATCAGTAAGGGTGCTCTGTGAAAACTGCCAGCTGGCCCGTTGTCTGGGCTCCAGACCATCCCGGATGTCCTGCTGTTTTCTACATCAGAGGCAGCCCTATCTGTGGGAAGTTTCTCTTGACACCAGTGCTGTTTTATAGACAGTGAGCAATGCCGTCATCCTCATCGCTGACCGCTCCCCACACCACCGCCAAGACCTGGTGTGATCACTTATCTCAAGTCCTTCCCCGGGAACACAGGCTGCTGACAGAGGGCACCGCGCGGGGCAGCATCCAAGCGTGTGTCTAGGCTCCCCAGCTCCACCTGCGGGGCTCCTTCTGCAGCTCCCACCCAGTCACGCCGTCGGCAGGCTCTGCCGCTCTGCTGTGCGAGGTCGGGGCCCGGAGGAAGCTGTCCTGGAGGAATCAGGTTCTCCTGGATCCTGGGCACCTGGCTCCGTTTTGTCGCTCTGGCGCCGTCCACAGCCGTGCTCTGGGGATGGCCAGGGGCGACGCTCTGGCTGCATGTCAGCCTTTTGGAGGAACGCGTCCCTGCGCCAGCTGCCGGGGCTGACCCCAGGCTCGTCTCCCCTCTGCGGCCCTGCTGGAGCCAGGTGCATCGCAGGGGGGGGGTGCTGAGAGCCATTGAACCAAACTGTAAACCCTGCATAGGACGGGACCCGCTCCAGGCCGGTGCGGCTGCAGCAGCAGCACCCCCTGGTTCCACCCCATCGCTGCCCGGGCCGGATTGCTGCTGGTGCCAGCCCTGAGCGGCAGAATGCCCCCCCTGTCAATCAACCAGCCAGCTGACCAATGGCAGAGCAGCGGAGGCCAGGCCGGGGAAGGGAACCCCCTCGCCTCCTCTCGCCATTGGCCAGAAGCGCGGAAGGGGGCGGGGGAAGGGGTTGTGGGCGTGGCCCGGGCCCCTAGCACGTCACCACCCGGAAGCCAGCGGCCCTGGTGGGGAGGAGGGAGGGGGGCGCAGCAGCGCGGAGGCAGCAGCGGCGCGCGCGAGGTGCGCGAGGCCCCGGGCCCAGGTAGGTCTCGCGCCGCGCTGCAGCCGGGGGCGGGCGGTGCAGGGTGCACGGTGCAGGGCCGGAGCAGCGCGGCGGTGGGCTCGGCTCGGCTCGGCCCGGCTCTGCCTAGCCCGGCCCGGCCCAGCCCGGAGCCCCCTCCCGGCCCCGCTCTCAGGCCCGGCCCCGCTTGTCCCCGCAGCCCTGCCCGGCCCGGCGCGCAGGCTCCGGCATGGCCGCCGAGATGAAGGTGCCCGCGCAGAGCCAGGAGCAGTTCCTGCTGCTGGCCCGCTCGGCTCGCGGGGCCGCCCTGGCCAGCCTCATCCACCAGGTGCTGGAGGCGCCCGGCATCTACGTCTTCGGGGAGCTGCTGGATCTGCCCAACGTCCGAGAGGTGCGCGGGGCCGGGGCTGGGCCGGGGTGCACGGCGCTGCACTGCGGGAGGAGAAGGGAGCCCCCCCCCCCCCCCCCAGGGCGCGGCGCGGGCGGAGCTGGGCAAGGTCACCTCTTGCCCGGCGAGCGCAGCGCAGAGGCGCTGGCGGGCCAGGATCCCTGGCGAGCGGCGTCCCCCCAGGGCTGGGAGCGTGGCCCTGCAGCCCAGCCTGCTCCCCGGGGTCTCCCCCGGCCGCCTTCCTCCCTGGGATTTGCTCCCAGGCTGTCGTCCTTTCCCCCAATGCTGCGCCGCTGGTAAGCATCTCCCCAGCCCGGCTGCAGCTGCCTGTGTGGGTAGCTGACTGGGGCACCCTGAATCCAGAGTGTAAAACACCTGGGGCGAAGAAAACCGGGAAATGGCCGGCTGAGTTCGATGCCCCCCTCATGTGCGGGCGGGCGGGCGGGCGGCGGGGATACGTTGTGATGTGCAGTGTCTGGCTGTTTGTATCCAGTGCTCTTCTTCCCCCGCAGCTGGCCGAGAGTGAGTTCTCCCCCGTCTTCCGCCTGCTCACCGTCTTCGCCTATGGGACGTACGCCGATTATTTGTGTATGTGTGTCATTCTCTCACAGCCCCCCTAGCCCAGGGCGTGGGCCCAGACCGGCAGTCGGTCTCCTGAGATGCAGGAAAGGTGGCCGGAGACTGAGGGGGAGAGAGGGAGCGAATGGCACAGGGCTTCAGGTGGGCTGGAAAAGTAAAACAGGGCAGGGCAGTTTTGTGGCTGTGCGGGCAGAGGCCTTACGTTCCAGAGCAGGGAGGGGAGTGTTTCTCTCTCTGGGGAGAGCCCACTTAGGACACTGTCCTCAGGCTGGGCCCTTCAATCCCCGGAGGACAATGACGAACTGGAGGGAGCTCACAGAGCTACAGAAACGCTCAGGGGGCAGGAGGGTTCCCGTAGGCAGCATGGGCTGGTAGATCGGGCCCTGGCCTAGTTTGGGAGATGGGGGTTCTGCTCTAGGCTTTGCTGTGTGACCTCAGTCAAGCCACTCTCTGTGTTGTGTCCCTTCCTCCTCTTTATTTGTCTCGTCTCTCAAGACTGGGCGTCTCTTACTATGTGTGTATGTGTAGTTGCTCACACAATGGGAGCCTGATCTTGGTTGGGGTTCTAGATGTTTCTAGAATACAAATAATACAGGGCTGAGTTCTGGGCAGGCATTCGGGGCGTTCAGTCCTGCTGTTTTGGCGCAGGTGACTTCCTGGCTGTGAGGAGGGAGGGGGTGCTTAGGAGACCCACCTGTAAGTGGTTATGGATGTGGACCTTGTGGAGGAGGGGGGATAATTTAGGGATCGCTGGGGGAGCAGGGAGGAATAGGAGGAGCTGGATGAGACCAAGGCAAGAGGAAGGGGCTCAGGAACCCTTCCTCCATGCTGAGGGGTGTGAGAGCTGTAGGAGATGCCTTGCCAAGGAGAAGGGTGCGTTAGAAGCTCTGAGGAATGGATGTGGGGTGAACGACCCCGGCCTGGAAGTGGAAGAGGTGAGACGGGACATCTCCAGCGCTGACATCCTGCTCTTTCCCCCGAGAGCAGCTGAAGCTGGGAACCTCCCTCCATTGAGCGAGGCTCAGAAGAACAAGCTGAGGCACCTGTCGGTTGTCACTCTGGCTGCCAAGATCAAGGTAATGGCTGGGTTTCTCCCCCCCCCTCCCTCCGCCCCCCTTCCTGTTGAGACCCCCCTACTAACTACCTTTGACTTCCCCCACAGTGTATCCCCTACACAATGCTGCTGGAACAGCTGCAGCTGAAGAATGTGCGGCAGCTGGAGGACCTGGTGATTGAGGCCGTCTACGCCGACGTTCTGCGTGGGAGCCTGGACCAGCGCAATCAGCGCCTTGAGGTCGACTACAGCATCGGGCGGGACATCCGCAGGGAGGAGCTAAGCACCATCACTTGCACATTGCAGGAGTGGTGAGGAGGAAGCCCCCAAGACCAGGCCCCCCCCCCACAGACTATAGGCGTGGTGAGGAGCCTCTCTCAAACCCTCTGCGTGCAGTCAGAGTGGCGAGGAGGCGCACGCCCCGACACGCTGGAGGAGTGATGGGACATCTCCTAACCCCCCCCATGGGCTACAGGCGAAGCGTCCCCTACCCCCACTCCTGTAACTTGCCCCCCTGCTGCAGGAGTGTTGACAACCCCAGCTCCGGCACCACCACCCCTCCCCAAATTCCTGCAATGCTGCCGGTAGTGAGGAGACCTCGCCTGAGCTGGGAAAGAATCTTAAGCGCTCTCCTGTGTGTTTGCTGGAAGAGTGCAGGGGGCCTGTAATGGTCCCAAAGCCCCGGCTGGTGGCAAGGGGTTCCCCCAGCTTACTCCGAAATGCACCCGATTAAACCTGCCCTCTGATCCGGAGCGCGCCACATCCCTTCAGTGATTGGCAGCCCTCCCAGCCCTGCCATTCTCCCTAGTGCCTGCTTTCCTCCCTCGTTTTCCTGACTGGGCTCTGCCGCTCCTATGCCCCCCCTGCTCCGAGGCATTCATCTCCTCCTGGACACGTGTCAATTCCCCCAGGGCGTAGCTCTGTGTGGGCAGAGTACCTGTGCCCGCCCCTGTTTTCCCAGCGCAGCCCCTTCGTGTGGAACTGTCCAGCCTGCTCAGCTGTCTCTCTCCTCTGCAGGTGCCTGGGCTGTGAGGTGGTCCTGTCGGGCATCGAGGAGCAGGTCAGCCGAGCCAACCAACACAAAGAGCAACAGCTGGGCTTAAAGCAGCAGATAGAAAGCGAGGTGAGTGTGCTGATGCGGAGCAGCCAGTTCCCCTGAGCTGGGGCTGGGCTGGAACCCGGGCCCTACAGATGAAAGCCCTGACGTTCCATGTCGGAGACAGACTGTACGCCGGGCCTCTTTCCCACCGCAGGGCCCTCAGGGAGGTCATGCCTGCGGAAGGTCGTAGTGCATCCAGAACTCTCCAGGGCTGCGATCATATTTCCCTCTCTTTGCTGACCCATATTGCACACTTAACACGGCTTTTTCCCTGCCAACGTCCTTTGTTCTCGCTTTCCAACCCTGGCAGGTGGCAAACCTGAAGAAGACCATTAAAGTGACGACAGCAGCAGCGGCAGCAGCCACCTCCCAGGATCCAGAGCAGCATCTGACCGAGCTCAGGGAGCCGGCTCCTGGCACCAACCAGCGCCAGGCCAGCAAGAAAGCTTCTAAGGCCAAAGGGTGAGGAGCAGCCACAGCTGGGCATGGCCCCTCCCCATATGTATTCAGGGGGGTGAGTCTGTGGGATCTTTGTTTCAGGGCTGTAACTCCTCCAGTAACTGCCAGCAGAGCCCCGGCCCCCAGGGAATCTGAGACTTTTTTTTTTTTTTTATTTGAGCAATGAGTCTCCTTTGTGCTGGCACCCATCCCCAGCTGCGAATCACAGCCACTTCTTCTCCTGTGCACGTGGGCAAGGAGGTGGGGGTGAGTTTGTGGGGCCCTTGCTCCGTTCTGAGATTTTCTTTCCTTCTCTGCAGGCTCCGGGGCAGCGCAAAGATCTGGTCTAAATCAAACTAGCTGGATCTCTGAACTCCTCGGAGGGTGAGAGGGAGAAAGCAGGGTTAAAAAGCTGGTGTCCTGAGTGTGACACTTCTCTGCTCATCCCCAGCATTGTCTGTCCAACTAGTTCTCCTGCATGTTCGTTCTTTCCCATGTTCTAGGCCTCTTTTTTTCCCCTCTCTTTCTTTCTCTTTCTCCCCTCCACCTCCTAGCAATCTCGCGCAGTCCTCTGCTGCCATCTCTTATCACCTCAGCTCTTCTGTTCCACATGTCAGCATTTTTCCCCCCACCACGTCTCTTTCCCTGTCCTTTGACAGGTAAATTTAAAGAGCCATAGGACTAACTCCGTTTCCATCACCTTAGCGCCAGAATATCCTGGAAGGAACTTGCTCTGGTGCTCGGCAGCCATTTTGGCTCTGTGGGATCCTGGGACAATTTTGCTCCAGAATGCAGCTGCCATCTTGATTTTGTTCGTTGTTTTGCTGGGTGGCGGGGGTGGTTTTTGTGGGGGATTGTTTAAAAAATAAATATAAATATATATATATAAATATATATAAAATAAAATAAATAGAGCTGTGAACATATCTATATAAACTTTCCCTCCTGAGGTGTTGTCTCACTCTGTGGGGGGAAGTTTTGATGCAGATTCCTGAAGGCCCAAGTCAGCCAATGGGAGAGGAGAGGAGAGGACCTCCTATTGGCAGAGAGGGGGTAAGGGACCCGGCTGGAATTTGTTTTCTGTCCAGCTCACGAGAAAGAGGGACTTTCAAATGCTTTGGGGGCTCTTTGGTGGGGGTGGGGTGTCGGAGCGGCCCGTATCTCTCCGCCACAGGCGAGAGGGCGGTGCAGTCACTCAGCCATGGCTGTAAAATCAGCACTGCTCCTGTTTCTGCAGATGTAATTGAGGAGGGGAAGAGAATCCCATGGACTGCGTGAATCCCATGGACTGACCTTGGACACGGCAGGGTTTAACAGACTGATGATTTATTCTGACCTGCCTAACACCGGCAATAGGATTTCTGCAGGTGGTTCCTGCACCAAGCCCATAACTTCGGGCTGAGCTATGCCATGTTAACTGCCCCAACCCTTTTCACGCCCAGTTGAAGTTACCCGGGGCTGCCTCATGCCCTCCCAGAATGTCAAGTCCAGCTACAGCTACAGCATACCTGTGAAAACTAGGCAATGAAGAGGTCAGGGTTAAGGAGAGGTGTGCCTGTCTCATAAGAAACAGACATGAAGGACCATGAGAAGGTGCCATTATTTGTGTTGTGTTCCTGTGGCCAGAACTGCAGCATTGAGCTGTATGTGCAGCAGCTGCCTTCGCTCCGTTCGGTGTAGCTGTGTTAAAGCGTGGAGGGATTAGCTGGAGCACACTGGCAGAGCTGTCACTGATACAAGGAGATGTCCTTTCAGCATGGAGCGCGCTAGGCTGGGGGGAGACGTGTTCAGGGACCTTCTTGCCGTGGGGATTGTCGGCAGTCTGATGGTCTGCATGACCGGTGTCCAGCCCCTAGGGAGGAGGACACGAAGGCCATGTCTCAGGAGTCCTTGGGGCAAAGGCGAAGGGTTGGTAACATTTAGCAAGTCTTGGGTGGTTTGTGTGGAGTGGGCTCAGTGTTTGACGCTCAGCCGGGCATAGGTAGTTCCTGTTGTGCTTGCCGTAAACTGGGTCTTTGCCTTAGCAGACAGAAGGTGTTAGACTTTTTCCTACAAGGTTGTGCTCTGTTCTAAAAGTGGCGGTAGCTTTCTGTAAGGGCAGAGTGCTAGGATGTGTGGTGAAGGATGCCCCGGCCCACCAACAAAGACAGCGCAGTTACAATTGTGTGTCCTGGTTTTCAGAGGTTTGGGTGTAGCTGAACTCCGTGGTCTGGCAGGATGTGAGGCACAAACAAGCAATCTTCACTCGCCGCTAGTGAAGTTGTGGGGCAGTGAATTTCCTTGTGTTTTGGTTTGTTGTTTAATTTGTCAGCATCCTGTGTACCACAACTCAGCTCTGCCTCTGGCTCCCTGGTGATGATTAATCCAGCTGTAGAAGATACTGGGTGCATGTTAATCTCTTCACTGCCCCAGCATCATCTCCTATCTCACATCACTGCCTGGTCCTCCCAGCTCCGTCATAGATTGGGCAGCCACGCACAGGATGCTGGACCCAACATGGAGTCAGTGGGAGCATGTTTTGAAGAGGGAACAGAGACGGGGAGGTACGGACATCCCTTTTCCCCTAGAAGAAGCAGCAGCAGCACCACCACCAAGGGGAAGGGTGAGCCTGGGGCTTTCTTCACCACTGCTGGAGGCAGCAGGGGGAAGGAGAGCATGGCTGGTACCTTCTCATGTCACTGAAGGGGAAGGTGCTCAGCTGCGTCCCCTTTCCCCCGTGGTTCTGCTTTGGCAGCACTTCTGAGCTGTCAGGGAGCAAAGGTCCCTTCTGAAGATGGTCCATTATTGGGTGAGATCTTAGGAAAACTACATTTTTAGAAACTCCGTTCTTCATCAAATCTGCAATCATCAAAGTGGATTTTCAAAAATACTGTGTTTGGATGATTCATAGATTCCATGACCGGAAGGGCCCATTAGATCATCTACGCTGAGCTGTAGCGTACAGGCCGTTACATTTTACCCAGTTACCCCTGGAGTGAGCCTAATCACTTCTATTTGGCTAAAGCATAGTTTTCTCAGGTGTGGGATTTTCATCCCTTTCACTAATAGGCGGGTGCTGGCCCTGTACTAGGGCTGTGCTCTGACATGGCAAAGGGCAGAGCCCCTACCCTGCACCCTCCTCTTCACCTCTTGTATTGCTCCTACCGCCCCTTCTGTCACATCCCCATCACCCGCCTCCCCTCATGTTCCCTAGCTCTGCCCTGAAGGAAGCTACAAGAATCTGAAAATAGGAACAGTTCATGGAAGCAGGGTCTGTGTATCTGGAACCCCTTGACCATATGACCCGCCACCTTGCTTCCCTTGGTCACGCTCAGTTCCATTGTTCAGGAGATGGATGAAGAGCATGAATCATGATTATCTTACCCTACCCACTTTCTTCCTTTTGGTTGATGACAATACTTCCAAAGTAAAAGCTGAATCTGTGTGTACATTAAAATATTGCTCTTAAAACAAAATTTCCAAAAGGCGCCGCTGCAGAATACAAGCGGGGGCCAGGGAACAGGCAGAGGGGCCAGGCCCAGAACACAGGCTCTGAAAGCTTGAACTCGTAATACGGGGTTCAGATTCAACAGCCGCAGCACGTCACCTTGTGCTACCCAGTTACTGTGAAAACAAACTACCTACCACTCCTCTGGCTGTTCACATCTTGCTGCCCGGGCACGTTTCACTGTCTGGGGCATGCCAGTTAGGTCAAAACAACTTGACGTTCCCAAGTTAATCATTAATAACCTTTTCATTATTGCTTCTCCAAAGGGGCAACAGCATGCCTGCACCAGCGGAGACTGCACCCAGGCGGGCGTTGTGGTGTGAGGAAGGATTAGAGATACAGCTGAGCTGCAGTTGTACACACACAGAACGTTACGAGAACCAGCTGATTTTGTAAACGCATGATTTTTAGGGGGGCTGTATGACGGGAAGCCGGTGCTGAGATGACTAAATGAGGACAGCTGGCCGGCCGCTGCGTCCCCAAGAGGTACAACAAAATTCAAGCTCGTCTCATTGAACGTGTGAAGGGCCGAGCACTGAGAAAAGTCCTCTCTCAAAGGGTGAGGTGACTTGTAACCTTAACTGCCGTAGTAGTGCTCCACTGTACTCTGTTAGAAAGACACGACACGTTAACCTGGGCCCTTCCCCTTTAGTCCCTTACTAACATACACAAAAACCTTTCACACACAGTTGGAGGGGCTTTAAGCCTAAGCTGCTGGAGCCAGCTGGGGTGTGAGGTAGTGTCCAGACTGATTAATTGGGGCTGGACCTCCCCCCCATGGTGCAGTGAGGACACACAGGGTAACTTACTTAAATCATAATGCTGACAATGTTCTCCCACAATTCCCCCTAAGGACAAACACGTTCTCCTCCAGTTCACTAAGAGAGACTCAGAGCATCTCAGCACACAGAATCAGGAGATCTTCTGCCCCTAGACACAGGCAGGTGGGTGCAGCCCCAGTCAGCATGTGGCAGCACCAGAAAGGCTTTGCAGCGTGGCTGCTCACACCCAGGATAACCTCGCCCAGGGGTGAACTGCCCCATTCATCTCAAGGGGTGGATGCTTGTGGCATGCACTGAGCATGCTCATACTCAATTCCTTGCACAGACCTAGTCTGTCAGGCCCAGTGGTGCCCCGCAGCTCAGTGAGTCTGTCCCAACACAGAACTGATTTGTCCTTCCTGGGTATCATGCACTAGCCTCTCCTGTGTCATTCTAAATGGAGCAATTCGTTGTTTCCATGTCAGCCCGGCCCCGCACCACCGCAGCAGGCTTTATATGCCAGTCACAATACTGTGCAACGACCTGTTGCAGGAAGGAACCTGGCAGACAAGTACGTGGCATGATGGGTAACCTTGTGGGTGCCAAACTTCCTCAGACTTGTGCACACCCAGATCACATTTCCAGAACTCCTCTGTGGCCTCCGATGCCAAACGTGAGGCGGTATGAGAGCCCTCGTGTGCAGAGCTCTGAAATCTCCCAAGAAGAACATTTGAATTCCTGGTCCCTAGGCTCAAGGGACAATGTTTGCTCCCCTAAGCCACCAACCAAGTGCATTACTGAGGCCTTGTCTACATGGGGGAAACTCTCTGGCATAGCTTTTCTGAAATAGCTATTCCACTGTAGCTCTTACAGTATAAATTAGCTATCCCAGAATAAGTCCCCTGTCTGGATACTCTATTCTGGAGTAAAAGTGATTTTATTCTGGAATAACTACTCCACTTCCAAAAATAACTAATTCTTTCAGAAGAGAGTATCCACATGGATTCCAGAATCGTTATGCCAGTGAATTTCCCTGAGTAGCCAGGCCCTTAGTGTGTGTCATGCATAAAGGAGTTTGGGAGCTGTCTGTAGAACTGGGCAGAGGTGCTAAATCATTTGTAGTGTAAAAATATATTTAAAGACTGGGTTTCTAAACTTGTGCGTGGTACCACTGAATAGCTGCACTCCCGGCAGTCCAGTGATACAAATTTCATGAGGATCAGAGCCACACTTTTGCCTTGCTCTGTGCAAGAGTTGGAAAAGAATATGGAAATTTGAAAAGCTGCTCAATGTGGGGATATATAAGAAACCTTGACCAAATGACATTACACATGCATCAGTTTGCCTCACCCCTGGTGTGGTGCACATGCTTTCAAGACAATTTCCTTGTGCATGTGGGTTTCAGAGCAGTTTGATTATTAAAAGCAGCTCCATTTTGGAGGGCTGAATTTCAGGACCCTCCCTAGACCAAATGACCTCCAATTTGCATCGCTAACTCTGCACCTGACCCTGAAAAGGCATAGCAATTTTCAGAATGATCTGAATATGTGTATAGATTTTATAGAGAACTTTGAAATTTCAGCTCTTAAACAAAAAGCTCTGCTTAACCTTAAAAATAGTTCACCAATAACAATAATACGACTGCCTTTACGGGGTTAAAAACATCCAAACACAGCCCCTCAGTCTGAGAATAAGAATGTGCACAGCAACTATTCTCAGAATTCTGCCAAGGAAAGCACTTGAACTCATGATCCTGAGGTGATACCCAGGTTTAAGGACAGATTTAAAAATGGTATTGAAGATCATGTTTAAAGAAATGATCAGGTACAGAGTTTAAACAAGAGAGTTTCTGGACATCTGGGCATAATGTACAGATTATCAGCGGGTACAGAGTTTAGTTGGAATGTGGAGAGTACAAGGAAAGCATAATCTGTGGTATCCCAGACGGAGGGTTATAGGTTTGATGGTTTAAAATACAAGCAGTCGGGTAAGAGGGTAGTTTCATATAAAAGTTACGTTTAAGAGTGGTTTGTAGGAAGTAGATACGGTAATGAAAGCGGGTTGACCCTCATTGAGTGAGAATTATGGTATAGATAATCCTTCAGTACATAAGATCTATCAGAGAAAGGCTTTCAATTCCCCTCGTCGCCAATTCACGATGGCGCTCCAGCCCGTTCTTCTTGGTACTGCTGGTGTCCAGTGATGTGCTCCGTGTAGATGTTCCTGGACCATCTGATGGTGTCTGACACCATGAGGCGCTGCATGAGCCAACCAATTCCACAGGCTCACAGCACACGCTCATTGCAGGGGTCCCAAGCGCCCAGCGCTCCGACAATCAGAGCCTCCGTCACCACCTCATAGCCCTTCACTCTCAGGGTGTCGGCCAGGGGGCGTATTTCACCTCCTTACAAGCTCAGGCTTCGCGATAGGCCAGGGACTCGTTTTCAAAGGGGACCGTGACGTCTACCATGACGATCTTTTTCTGCTCCTCGTTGACGACGACGTCTGGCCGCAGCTGGCTGTCGGTTCCGGGGACAGTGGAATTCACTGTGACCTTCCCCCAGCGCGGCGGGATGGCGTTGTGTCTCAGCTGCCAGGCTCTGGAGTGGGGCCTGCAGCTGCACAGGACATGGGGCAGGGTCTCGTTGCTGTAACCGCACCTCCTGCAACGCCTGTCCCGGATCCCGTGGTGGATGGCTCCGCTCAGCGGGACGCAGTTGAGCCGGGCCCGGTGGATGAACCTCCAGTCGGCGAACCGGGTGAAGCTGCCCCCGGGGAGGAAGTGGTTGCTCGCGTCCCACTTGTTGGTCAGCTCGAAGGCCTTGCCATAGTCCGGCTTCCACTTTAGGTTTTCCACATATAGCGTGTGGATGGCGGCCTCCAGAGACCTTTCCAGCATGCCTCTGGCTACCGGGCTGGGGGTGGTGTCGTCGGTCCTGCTCTGTGGCACTAGGAGCGTCAGGAGCTGGGGGTCCTTGCACCACTTCCAGCAGCAGCCAATGCATTTCCCCAGGGCGTCATGCAGCATTGCGAGCACGGGTCCAGAGTGAAGCGATGTCACCCCTGTCCCATCCAAATCTGACATCCAGCGAACCACTTAGGTACGTGGGGATGTCTTGGCTGGAGGGTTCTGCCAATTCGCTTCTTTATGACGTCGTGCATGGCTTGCGTTGCGATGTTCCTCACCGTGACGTCAGGGCATGTCAGCAGGTGAAAGGTATGGGTCATTACTACATAGGCTCTTAAGCCATCAAGGTTATACACAAAGTTTAGATAGGCCCAGGAACCCCGATTAGCCAGACCTGGGTAAGAGCATCTATACCGCTGGGATGTGGAATCCCCATCTGCTGACTGGCAGTTCTGGAGCAGGACCACAAGCACAGCGTGATGCGATCACCTTGGCATGCAAACCTGGGATGACCAGCATTGGCTCCAGAACTCCCGCATGGGAAAAGACATCTCATGGTGTTCACCCTCAGTGCCAGGGCGTGCAGCTGAAGGGGCCATACTAGTCCATAAATGGGTTGTTGTTGCCATCTGGAAGCTGGCCGCCTCAGACTGCTACAGGTTGATGACTAGCCAGTTTTGTGCTGGCAAGTCAGCTGCTGGTGCTGTGGTGGTGGTGGTTCGTGAGGCAGTTTCTGCTGGTAGCTTGCCCACAGGCGGTGAAGATTGCTAATGTCTTTGAAATAACAGCTGGCTTTGAGCAGATGGGGTTCCTGAACTGTGCGGGGACCACTGATGGCACTCGTGCCTGTTCTCTGCCCCCCGCAAGGTGCACATCAGTATATCAGCTGGGAAGGATGCTATTGCCATTACACAAGCTTTGGTTGACCACAGAAGGAGGTTGGTGAAGACCAGTGTGGGAGGCACTAACAGGATGCATGATGCCAGGGTACTCTGGAGATCTGGCATTTACCTGTCAGGACAATAAGGGGCTTTATTTCCTCCTAATAACACAGATACCAATTGCAGTATCTGTGCCCACTGTTATTTCAGGGCATGCAGCCCATCCTCCACTGCCCTGCTTCAGGAAGCCATATCCTGATGTGAGAACACCTGGCAGACAGAGGTTTCAGTACACACTGAGCAGTTGCTGGATGATGGTGAACTGTGCATTTGGCTGACGGAGCAAAATGGTGCAGCCTACAAACCCATTTGGATGACAGCGTGTCCAATGCTACTCCTCTTAGTGGGACATGCTGTGCAATGCACAACGGATGTGAGGATAAAAGGCAGAACTCTCTCCAGCAGTGGGTCAAAGGCAATGCTGATTTACCGGCCCGGTACAGGTCATCAGAAAGCATGCCTCTGATCACTGGGTCTGGGTTCAGGAGAGCAAAGGAAGTCAGAGATGCCCTGTGCATCCATATCCTTCCTTTGCATGGGGAAACGTCATGCTGTGGAGTAATATGATTTGCCTGTACTACACATGCCAATTTATCTACTGTTAATTTGCGATTTTATTAAAAGCTTTGGTTTAAACTTCCTCCCTCTTTATTGTTTCCGAAGCGCACACACTGATGGACTGTGCAACCAAATACTTGTTTAAAAACAAACACAGACAGTCCAGCTGCCACGACGTAGAGAAAAATGCAAAGTACAAAGAAAACCAACAATAGAGCTAATCAGTGCAACGTCATGGGCAATGGCGTTGCACCTGTTCTTCTTCCCCCTGGATGCACGGGGGTAGAGTGAGGAGGGGACATCTGCCCATGCACACGTCCGTTCCAGGAGTGCATTGATTGCCTCATTGCCCACCCAGAATTGTCCTGTGGCTGCACTGGCTATCGGATATGGTAGCAGGGAGGAGAGTCCATTGGCTATAGTTGCACCAGTGCGCCTGGGGCAGGGCTTTCCTGCCTGTTGACCATCAGGCTGAGCAGCTGCTCAAACCGTTCCTTCTGCTGCTGTTGGTGCTGCTCCCCCATCACCCTGTCATGCTCCACGTACTCCTCCTCTATCCTCATCTGCTCCAGAATCTGCATTTCTAGGTGCTGATCTGACCTGCAGCCACAAAGTCCTTCTGCACATCCTGCAGCAGGTCATCCCAGAGCCTTTCTCTTTTCCCTTGCTGCTTCAGGATCCTTGCCCCAAGAAGCTTGCTTGCACGCCTCACTCCAGCAGAGGTAGAAGATCGTATTTTTTTTTGTCCAGGGGCAGAAAAATAAGAGTTTTGCCCTTTTAACGTCCCGTGTAACAGCAAAGCCAAAAGTAGCAACTTTTATCTCCTTGGGACACCTCTGTTCCGTCTCTCCACATCTGCCTGCTCAGAAAGAAGCTACATCCGAGGTCACCAGCCCACCAAGATAATGGAAAATATTACATATTTATTTGATAAAAGAAGAAATCCAACATTTTTCATCTGTGTGGGGTGTGTTAGTGGGCACAGACAGGGATCTTTTACCAATGATGGTCTTAACACTATTTCAGGCAGTAGAGGCATTGGAAGATGTTCATCTACTGGAGATTCCAGTTTAGAAGAGGGAACAATTTTCAGGCCTGTAGTAGAAGGCCATCTATCTATACTATCTATACTAAGAAGATATTTTGTCACCTGGTGACCGTTCAGCAAATCAATGACGGGAAAGGTCTATTAAGCTACTGGGAGTGGGGGCAGGTGGCGTGGGAAGTTTGCCCTGCCCATAAATCTCACTGACTGTCTTGAATTTCTCCTCTATGAAAAGTTCTCAAGCATCACCAGCCAGCAGTGGACTAAAATTTGGGCCTGCTAGAGCTTGCTTTTAACAGATGTCCTTTTCAGCCTCAACCCCAACCCGCCCCAGACAGCAGACTCCAGAGACCAAGTAGCAGCAGTACCCAGAGACTTTTTAAAGTTCTGTACATTCACGATGGCCTTATGTCATAGAGGGGGACTTACAATCTTGGCTGTCTTGGCCAATCCTTTAATGCTAGTGTCAGTGTGAGAAAAACAGAGTGCAGTCTCCTGTTGAAGTATTTGTCTTCCAGTGTTCTTGTTGCTTCCAGCATAGGTGGGGAAGGAGAAAGGCCAAAACATGATGCTACTGTTCCCTATTTTATATCTTCAGTCCATGTGCCTGAAAGACACTAGCCCAGACATGTCCTGATGGGCTTTGCTGAGTCACCAGGTTGAGTAATCCTCCTGTTGTGGTCTTGTGCAACTGAGTCCTAGACTTGAGCAATCCCCATTGTGTGGTGCTAGTGCAACTACCATTGAATTGTAAATCCTCTGATTACCATTACAACTCCCCTGGTGGATAATAGTTGCTTAACATCTTCCTGGGCAGGGATCACCACCCTTGTAGAAATGACTCTCAATTTACAGCATATTTCACTAACAACGATACACACTAACGATACACATATTTTGATTGAACAATGGGTTTTAGCAGATCATGACCTTTCATGTGATATCTCACATGGCATGCTTTGTATGAAATGTCACAACCATATATGAATGATGAATATGGGGATTACAGGGTGCTGCTTTGAGGTACAGTGCATCACACTTCCCCCCTTAGTTTACTGCAAGAGGGTTAGTCCCTGACTAACTCGAAGGCAGTATGTACAAGCTCCTCTTTCCTGGCCTGGGTGTCTGCTACCAGGTTCTCCTTCCCCTTTGTGTGTATAATGTATCTTATCACAAGGTTTAACATGAGTATCAAATTTTTTATCAAAGTTTAACATTAATACCAAATTTTTTATCACAGATGGGTGCTTACAAATATCTTTATTATACCACACCCTCTGCTCAGACAGTCTGGTTTTGGGGTTGGTTTGTTTAATACTCACTGTGTCATTTAACTCCTTGAACCTTTACATGCAGTCACTGGCTTTTCTTTCCTTCCAGTGTTCCCTTCTGCCTGGGTCTCTGGGATTCTCGTACCTCAGGGTCTGTTGAGATAAGGGATCCTGCATATTGGTAGGCCCTTTGTGGAACTGTCTTCCAATCCCAGGACTGTATATATGCAAAAAATCCATCTCCTTTCTTAGGGTTACCCTTTGTTCCCCACTCCCAGCACTGAGTCCTTCCCTGCCCCCTTTTTCTAGAGGGCTATGAATTGTTCTTTCTGGGTTAAGTGCGTCTACACTTTGATCAGATGATCCTGTATCCAGCAACATGTTTTTCACCTGGCCTGGATGTCCCTTCTAGCTGCTCAAATTCATAAACTGAGCACCATGCCGGTAGTACTCTCTTTGCTGTTCTTTAGAGTAAGATGCTCAATTTGAAATTCCTGTCTGCTCCACCTTGGCATCAACCATCCTATTTTGCAAAGGCCATGTCCACACTATGGGCATAACCACAGTGTCACAGCTATGCCAACATAACCCCATAGCACAGACACAGCCTACAACTATGGAAGGGGTTTTTCCTTTGCTGTAGGAACACCACTTCCTTGAGCAGCAGTTGCTAGGTTGATGAAAGCTTTCTTCCATTGACCTAGCTGTGTCTACACTGGGGTTAGATTGGCATAGCTACAGCATTCAGGAGTGTGAATTTTTCACATCTCTGAGTGCCACTGGTCTGTCTATCTAAATTTTAAGTTTAGACCAGACCTAAGTGTCAGTGATGGCCCTGGTCTCCTTGGCCCTGTCCCATTGTTGTTCTGATCCACTCCTCCCCAGGGATGGTTGCACTGTGAGCTTGAGAAGATTTTAGGGCACAGAGGGTTTTTTAGGGGAAGATTACAACCTCTCAAAACTTTTTTCCATTTTATTTATTTTCAGAGGGAACACATTTTAAGACCCTATTTAAAAAACATAGTTTCCCAAAAAGCAATGGGAAGAAAAAATTATCTTAGACTCCTTATATTACTTAAAACGAAAAAGGAATGAAAACTGTTCAGTACAGAATGAAAAATGTTTCTGGGAACTTTATCGCCTGGCTGTAATTAACAGACAAGATCATAGGTTTTCCTCTATCCTTCACCCAAACTACAGGCTTTTTATTTTCCTGCTCAATCACTGTGACTTTGAATTTTACAGTCAGGGAAGATGTGAAAATTAATTAATTAGTTAATGTTGGCAAATCACTTTAAAGATGGCAAGAGCTAGATAAATGCTGAGCACTACTAGAAGTTTTAATTTTAAACTTCTTTGTTTTTTTAACCCTGTTCTTGCCCATTGAAAGACAGATTCAAAAAAGAGGCCCTGGATAGGTTATCAGGAACTGGGAGACTACTCCTAGTTCCCTGGATTCTGCTGTCAGCTCTGGAAGAGGCTGGGGGGAAGCTCCTGAAAGGGACTGGGAGACAGGACGCCCAGGTTCTAATCCTACCTCTGTGAATAGAAGAGCTGTACCAGCATTAGAAGTTCAAAGCTTCTTCAACACTGGCTTATTACTGTAACCCCATGTTGTCTATTATAGACAGGACCTTCACATCTGGGGTTACACGAGAGAGAAAGGTTAGGATAGAAGCCCAGTACTAGGCCCACGGCATTCATACCCAGCATTCAAGCACCCAGCATCTTGAAGTTGTCAGTCACGCCCAGTGTGGGATGGTCTTACTCCAGATGTTGGAGCCTTGGAATCCCCCAGTTCACTAGCCCACCCTCCCCATGTTTGGGGATGCTACTTCCTCCAGGGGGGTTGTTTTTTCTCCTCGCTTTGCCAGCTGAATGCGGCTCCCTCCACCTCTGATTTGAAAGGCCCATTGGGAAGCACTGGGATTGTGGTGAAAGGCTGCCAGATGCCCCCCATCATGAAGTCCTGAGAGATCTCTCCAGCAATGCATCCTTGCCTTGGCTTCTGCTGCCAGTTACAGCCCCACACTTCCTCAGAGATGGGACACAAGGAGCCATTGGCCAAGGGCTGTGAAATCCTTCTCTAGTTTCACAGGGACAGGAAAGGCAGCAGCAGGGGCTGAATCAAGATGGGGTAGGAACTGTTAGGAAAAGTTGGGAGTGGGGGATTCAGGGAGATCAAGACAAGAGAGACAAACAGGTTGACAAGCCAGGGTACGCTTCAGGAAAAGCCATCCATTTGCTTTGATTTTCTCATGGTGGATTCTCATGTGGTTTTGCGGAGTTACCAGAGAACGGTTCCCCCCAAACCACACAAGTGGGGATCCTGTTCAAGAGTAGATGGTGCTGGTGTGTTTCAAGGTGTCCCTCAAAAAGATAAAACCAAGTTTGTCTTGGATTTCAGTGGCTAAGGGAGCTTGGGGTGGCGGGGCGTGTTTCTCTGCATCAGACTTGATAAAACTGGTTGGGTTGTATTTGACCCAAAAGGATCATACCTCCCTCTGCCTCTGCTTTGCAACTAGTCCCCTGCTTCAGTTTGGGGAGTGGATTTTCTCCCTCCTGCCATCACCCCATAAGGCCATCTCCTCTCTAATGGTGAGGGAACAGGCGAGCTCTCTACCCTGCCTATCCCTACCATCCAAAAAATGGAATTGTGTATGGGGCTCTTCCTGCCACCCTGTCCTTCCAGCTGAAGAATTTGGGGTGGCAGGAATGTGTGGAGAATGAGGATCTGGAGAGTCCAGTTTGCAACTGAATTTAGATCAGCAACTGCAACTGCTTCGCCCTCCCCTGAAAGAGGTACCACGGAAGCACAGGGCCCTCTGCTTTGCCACACCTACTTGGGGAAACACCCTTTGATGGGCAGGTGTGAGCCTGGCAATGGGCTTCTTTGTGTCAGCACAGCTGCTGGGCAGGATGTCAGGGTCTGAACCAGGGCGCAGAGAAGAAGATCCCCCTATTGATATCCTGAAATCACAGATGCCTCTGCCCCACTGGAACTCCTACTCCTTTGTAGTGAAGACGGTATAGGGGGAGATGGGGATGGGCTGATCTCTCCTTACACATTTGGTCTGTCCCTCCCGTTTCCTTTCACATTTTTAGGGTAAGGTCTGGCATTATTTTCCCCCAATATCCCCAAAAGGGTGCCCCAAGCCTCACCTTTTGGGGATTAGTAATCTGAGAGGTTTGACTGGATAGAGAGGAAGGGAAGGTAGTGGTGGGGGGAGGGTTTGATTTGTGGTAGCTGGGGTACCGGGTTTGTAACAGGCTGTCTGTTGGGGAGTGGGTTTGGGGATTGTGTGACGACTGGGAGTGTGTGGAGGCCTTGTGTACTAGAACTATGGGGCTGGGGGCAGCTGTGAGGAGTAGGGGGCTGGGTGTGGGGGGTCATGTGTACTAGATCCATGGGGCTGGGGGCAGCAGTGAGGAGTAGGGGGCTGGGTGTGGGGGGTCATGTGTACTAGATCCATGGGGCTGGGGGGAGAGGTGAGGAGTAGGGGGCTGGGTGTGGGGGGTCATGTGTACTAGATCCATGGGGCTGGGGGGAGAGGTGAGGAGTAGGGGGCTGGGTGTGGGGGGTCATGTGTACTAGATCCATGGGGCCAGGGGGAGAGGTGAGGTGTGGGGGGGGGGGGGGGGGGGGGGTGTGTAGCACCTGTCCAGGTTCGCCCAGGCTCATTTGAGATAGCTGCCCGGGAAATGAGCGGGTGCGCAGGAGGCTCTGCAGGCTGGCCAGTCTGATGAACTTGGGGTCCCCGGGGGCTGCTGTGGCTCCTCAGAGGCGGCAACACTCTGTGTGCTGGATCCAGAGGGCTGGGGTTGCAGGGAGGACTGGCCCCAAACCCCTTCTCCTGCCCCCTGCGGGGCGGGGCGCCCCCTCCTGCCAAGGCATGCTGCCTGCCCAACTCTGAGGCGCAGCGGCCCCTAAGGCAGAGTGTCGGGGGGCAGGGGTGGGTGGGCTCAGTGCCCAGGGCACAGGGGGAGTCATAGGGGCTGGAATTAGGGGTGCTACTACACCCCTTGGATTGAAGTGGTGTCCATCATATACAGGGTTTAGTTTGGTTCCAGGGATCTCAACACCCCCCCCCCCCCATACACACTGTTCCAGCACCCCTGGGGGAAGTGGCCAAACCCACTGAACATTAACCCCAAATTTGATTTTTCCAGCCCCCCCTCGCTCCAGCAGGCTGCATGGTGGGCCTGGCCTGCGGGTGAGGAGCTCCCGGGCGCTGCCCCAGTGTCCCTTTGGCCGTGCCTCGGGCGAAGCATAGCACCATGGACTTGGCATGAGGAGCGGCAGGGGGGCTGCACACCGCCCTGACCCTCCCCCGCCCAAATCATAAGGGGCAGATGGAAACAGCAGCCCCTCCCCTGGCTGGCCCAGGGGCAGTTCCCTGCAGGGCAGGCTGGGGCTGATGCTTTGTCTTTACCTGGGTGAGGGGGGTGATTGGCTGCCCAGTAATCACCCCAGCCTGGGTGAAACTGCCTGTCGAAGGGGAGTGTCCCAGAGATGGGAAGGCAGCAAACCACCCTGGATCCAGGGCAGGATTATTCCATGCTTGGGGTGCCTGAGCTCCCACTTTCCCATATGCTTTCTGCACTAGCCCACTGCAAATGTCTAGATTTGCTGTCCTCACCCTGTCATCCTAGGCATCTCCCTCCTATTGTATATCTGAGGTTTGCATTATTTTCCCTGTCTGGACTAGATCAATCTCCTTTTTATTTCTGCTTATATTTCTAACCTCTCTAGATTCCCTTGGATTATTTCTCTGTCTTTATTGTTGCGACTGGCTCTGGCAGAGGGTAATCTAGTGGTTGGAGCATTTGTGTGGGCTGGCTGGCCAGTGTGCTTGTGGGGATGGGTCAGGGAGTCAGGCTTCCTGGGTTCTGTTTTCAGCTCAGCTACTGATTTGCTGGGCAACCTTCGAAATCATTTCCTGTCTCAGAGCCTCATTTTGGGGATCATGCCAGTTCCCTCCCTGCTGCAAGGTTGTAAGGTTCATTAATTAGTGTCTGTAAAGTGTCTTTGAAGATGTCACCTCAGCTGACCCTGTCATCAGGGATCCAATTTGCTTTCCATTATCCACCTGGTTTTGACTCTCCTATGACTTCCTCCAAAATCTCTTTTCTAATGCCAATTTCTCCTACATTTTGTACAGACAGAGGTTTTATCTGCTAGAAAATCATACTGGCTTAACTGGATTGATTTAAAAACCAATGATCAAATTAAGCTAAATCTATATAAACAAGATTGAAACCAATTCAAGTGTGTTTACATGAGCAGTTTGCTCCGGTTTCACTAGATCAATTTTAGTTAAATCAGTGCAAACTTTTAATCTAGATAAGGTTTGCATCTGAGGTGAGTGGAACATTCCCAACATTACAGAAAGTTGGGAATCATTAGGAAAGGGATAGATAATAAGACAGAAAATATCATATTGACTCTTTATAAATCCATGGTACACCCACATCTTGAATACTGTGTGCAGATCTGGTTGCTCCATCTCAAAAAAGATATATTGGAATTGGGAAAGATACAGAGAAGAGCAATTGAAATGATTAGGGGGATAGAAGAGTTTCCATATGAGGAGAGATTAATAAGACTGGGACTTTTCAGCTTGGAAAAGAGATGACTAACGGGAGATATGATAGAGGGCTGTAAAATCATAACTGGTGTGGAGAAAGTAAATAAGGAGGTGTTATTTAGGGGTCATCAAATGAAATTAATAGGCAGCAGGTTTAAAAAGAACAAAAGGAATTATTTCTTCACACAACGCATAGTGAACCTGTGGAACTCCTTGCCAGAGGATGTTGTGAAGGCCAACACTACAACGGGGTTCAAAAAAGAACTAGATAAGTTCATGAAGGATAAGTCCATCAATGGCTATTAGCCAGGATTGCTGTTTGCCAGAGGCTGGGAATGGCTGACGAGATGTATCACTTGATGATCACCTGTTCTGTTCATTCCCTCTGAAGCACCTGGCATTGGCCACTATCGGAAGACAGGATACTAGGCTAGATGGGCCATTGATCCAATATGTCCGTTCTTATATTCTTACGAACATGGTGACTTGGGAACAAGAGTGCTTTGATAAGAGGACTGAGGGTTGGTTTGTTTTTTGCTACTTTCAGAAAAGTGTTTTTGAGAAAGCGTGGATCACAAATTCAGCCTGGCCACTTCCCACTAGGTTTGTGGGATACTGACATCTCTTAATATGTTGTCAACCAAACTTGTGATCTCATCAAAAATCAATCTCAGGCTTGTTTGACAAGACCTATTTTCCACAAAACCATGTTGATGACCGTTGCCATCCTTTACTGATTACATTCCATGTCAGTCTTTCCCTGATTTTCTCTGGGATCAGTGTTGGCATGGCTCATAGTTACCTGGGTCCTCTTATTTATCCTTTATAAATATGGCCACATTCATTTCTTCCAGTTCTCTGGAATTTTCCTAGTGTTCCAAGATGAGTGAAAAATCAACAATAATGGTTCAAAGAGCTCCTTGGACAGTGCTTTGAATACTCTTGGGTGCAAGTTACCCTGGCCTGCTGATATAAAAACATTTATCAGTTGCTATTTAACATCCTCCCTAATTACTGACAAAGAGTGTTCCATTATCACTGTGAGATATGAATACATCATCCTGCTTCTTTCCAGAAAAACACTTGACTTTTCTGCATCATGATGGATTTTACCATCCCTATAGACTAGGATTTTATTTGTTCATGACATGTAAGAATTCCTTTTTTTATTGTAATTAACATTACTGGACATCAATTCTAACACTAAACTGCCTTGGGAGTGTAACCCAGTAGCACCGCACAAGTTTTTGGATACAGATATATTACACATCCTTAATTTACAGTACCAAAACGATACATACACATAGCAAATTATAACTTTTCCAAGAGTACCTGACATGGCATATCTTGTAAAAATCATTGCAATTTTGTCATATTGGTATTAAATACTATTATAAATGGTCACCCCTAACCCAGCCAGTGTCACATGAACCCCCCACATGAATATTATTTCATCTTAAACCAGACGTACTGTGTTTTAACTTAAATTCCTTAGGAATCAGTTTAAGCTAAACTGCAGTAAGCTATTCAAACCACAACTAAGAGCATTCACCCAGAGGTTTGCACCAGTCTACCTAAACTCCTTTCAAACCTGACTTAAATTAACCTGGTGCAGCTTTCCCATGGAGCTAAGGCCTCTCTCTGTCTCTCCAGAACGTTTCATGTTCTTTTCATTTTCCCTTAGTCCATCAAGCCCGACTGAGAAACCCACTGAGCCTGGATCAGTGCCAGCCTGGAGCAGCTGAGAAGGCTCCTTCAGCAGAGCCCAGAGCAAGAGGTGAAGAATCAGCCACTGGGGTTGGGGGATCTGAAAAGTTGCCATGCTCCCCCTCTCTTACAAAACACAATCTCATACTGACATGACTTCAGTGGATCATTAGGGGGACAAAGCGGTGGGGGGGACTTCAAAACTACCAAGAGACAGAAACTCAAAATGTACTGCTTGAAATTTGTTCACTGGTTCAAAAATAAGTAAAATCCCCTCTCTGACTTCTTCTGTTCCTACAGCATAGGGCATTTTCCTAGCTGACCCCTCAGCTTCCCATTTTGTTCCTTTCCCTGAGACTGCCAGAGCTTTGTCATGCCTAGAGAAGGCAGAGATCCAGCTAGAGAGGCTCAAGAAACCAGGTAACTCCTTTAACAGGCTCCAGTCCCTCTCACCTCATAGTGGGGGGCGGGGGGGAGGGGGGGGGAAGGGAGGAAGGGAGGGGAGTAGATAATTGTCCCATAATTGGGGTGGTGGGTGGCTAGGCACTCAAGTTGAATCTAGATAAAACATGACAGACACACACACACACAGGCCCAACTCCTTACTGTGTTACTCCAGTTTTATGCCTGAACTCTGCTGAAACGAGTCACTCCAGCGTAAAGCAGGAGAGCAACGCAGCAGAAAGCTGTCCTCCTGTTACTGTCCTTCCTTCCATTCCCTTTCAGCCTGAGGCGTCAACATCCTTGACCAGGAGGAAAATATCAAGTTTTCAGCAGCTAGGTGGAAGGATGGGAAAGGGGGATGCGGAGAGCAAAGGAGCCTTATTATCCTCAGAGCTTGACTCCCTCAGTCTCCCCTCTTCTCTGCGGATGGCCAGGAATTTGCTGCTAGTTACCACCACTGCCTCAATGCTGCCAGCATTTTCCGGAGCTCAGCTGGTTCTTTGCTGACTTAGGACTTGAAGTCTCAGATCCTCCACAGGCTGGAACGCACCACTGGGGCCAGAGCCACCACTGAATTGGCCTCCCCTCCCAAAATCTGGCAGCCCCAGGTGGCTTTCTTGCTCTCCCAATACTCCATTGCAACCCCCCTCCCCAACCTTCCTTTAGGTAGCTCCTCCCTCCTTGCTGCCTCCAGGACCTGCCCTGCTTTCATCAGCTCTAAACTCCCAGTCCCTCCCTGGGAGGCTCTTGTCTCACCCCCCTTCGGCTCCTGCCTCATGGTCACAGCTGCACCTCCCTCTTTCACTCTCCTGGACTCTTCCAACACTTCCTGTTACACCCCAAAGGTGGAGGCCCAATTGAGCCCCACTTTAGGGGAACCAGACTCTGGCCCCCATCAGAACCAGCTACTAGGCCAGAGCAGAATGTGGAGAGTGGAGCTCCCTTATAGAGACAAGGATGCATCAGACTCACGTGTAAGGTGGGGTAGTGTCAACACCCTACTCCTAAGGGACCCTCTTCTGCACCTTATTTCCACGGCACAGGTGATGCACAGAAGAGGCGTCTCCTGCAAACTGCCCCTTTCTGCAGCTGTTCAAGAACACAGTAGTGGGTTTGCCAAACAGTGCAGTGATCTTCCCTGGTTCTGAATGAGACATTTCCACAGCTGATGTGTATTGAGAAACTCAGTGTACAGGGACTCCAGGAGCCTGGTGAACTTTCACCTGATCCCGTGGCTGCTCCAATTAATAAGGTTTGCTGAGGCCCTGCCACTGCCCAGAGCTGATATTTGTGCAACAAGGGAGGGGTTCTTCCTAAACGCTTTGTACCAACAAGATCCTGCTGCAACAAGTTAGATGCTAAGTGAAGTATTATTTCGTTGGTCTGTGGTAGATGTGCTGCCTTTTAATTTCACCTCATCCGCCTGTATTAAGGCCAGGGAGATAATTAGACTAGCAAGAACCTCAAACAGCTTCAGCCTCAGATACAGAGAAAAACTGAAATATTCCCCTGCATTGTGCAAGATTCCAGCAGGTTTTTCATGTGAGCACAGAAGACCTGAAAGTGCAACCAGCCAATCTCATTCACTTGTGTGTGCAGAGTGAAACAATAGTATTTAAAGCAAATTAGAGGTTTCTTGCTGTTTTGGGGGTTTTTTTTTTAAACAATTTCCATCTTATAAATCATTGTTTCCCAAGTTAGTAAGAAGGCGGGGTACGTGTGAAAAAACACGGTCCTTGTCAGATTGATTCACAAAGGGAGGGACCGCCCCAGAAGTAGAGGTGCTAGGTTGAGGGGAAAGGGTTGTTAGGGCAACAGTTCTGCAGTAGGCAATTCAGCTCCTTTAGGAAAGAGAAGGCAGAAATGACCCAACTCCATTTTCCTTACAGTTTTTGTTCCTTTATTCAGTAAACACCTAGTTACAAGTTTCACAAATCAAATTAAAAAAGGGGAGAGTTGACTGCAAAGGGGTTACATGGGCAAAGGGGATACAGGCTGGTTCAGTTCTTGTTCCTTCCTCCCCTCTCTTCCCCCCCAAGCACACATCCTTCCACCTCACCATACAAGGGAGCAGGAGAGGAAGCAGGTGCTTTTGTCCCAGTGATGGGGACTAACAATGGGGCAAGAAATTCTTCTACATGATCATTTCAGAGGGGACCAAATACCACTCCAGAACCAGCCCAACCAGGCACAGGAGGAGAGCTGGAAGGGACAGGAAGGAGAGGGTGATGGCCCTTGTGCTCACAAATAATGGCAAAGGGAACTGAGCCAAGGGTGACTGGAAAAGGAGGAGGAAGAGCTGGAGGGGGAAATTGAGACAGGATAATAAATGTGTCCTTCGTACACCAATGAGGTCCCCAAACCGCCCTGTTGCACCCGCACTGGGCGAGGAGAGCAGTATGGAGGGTTAGTCACTTTATTCAATTCTTAGAGGGTGGGGGTTAATATTAAATTTGAGAAGGTTCCAAGCAGTGCTTTGTCATCAGTTTCACTGTCTGTACCTGAGAGGAGGTGGAGAGAGGGAGGAGAGAGAGAGAGAGAATGCAAGTTACAGAGGTATAAATAAAGGGCTGGTACAGAAGGTAAAACCAAGCACTGCAATTTAAAATTCAGCAAGAGCAACTGATCAGATAAATGAATAAATCCTCTGTACTAAATCAAATCCCAGTAAACCCAATTCAGAATGCTGGGAGGAAGGCAAAACCCAGCAGTTCTCTACTGAATCTAGACGTGAGCTGATCTTATGAGTTTGGTTTCATCTGTAAATAGACTGTTCCTGTAGGCTCCAAGTTCAATTTAGTGACATTTTTTAACACTATCTCCTTGGCTCCCCAGATGCTGCTTCCCCATTTCCTCATACATTTAAACCCACATCTTTGTTTGCCTGATGGCGAGGAAAGACAGCAATTCCCACACAATCCAGGATGCAGGTGGCACAGACTCCCCAAAGCGTGTCCACAAGGTAGACAGAACAATGAGGGGAATCATGTTTTGATATCCCACACTATCAGCCCCAAACCAGGATGGAATGACTCCCCATGCCCCACTCACAGCACCTCAAGTGACCCTTCTCCAACTGACATTCCCAAAGTGGCTCACATTGAGGCCCTGCACCCCATGTTGGGAGTACCGAAAGTGAGGTTCAAATTGAGTGAGGCAGCCACACAATGGGAGGAGTGGAGAGGACAGTCAGACTTACAAGAGAAAGTAGGTGGATTTGGGGGTGACCATGCTGCACCCCCCCCAAAGTCTGCTCCGGATTCACCAGTCGTACCGGCGGGCCTGTCTGGATGGGGAATCCTCAGGGCCCTGGATAGCGAGATGTGTCCCCTCGGACCGGCGGCCACTGTTCTCGTGACGCCGATAACCCAGTCCTCGCTGTGGCCGGAACCGGGACGTCTCTCGCCTCCACTCATCATCAAACGCAGCTGCATCACCTATGTGGGGAAAGAGAACAGCGGGCTCAATGGGAAGGCAGTCCGGGATTTGGGAGCCCCAGGGAGCAAGCAGCACTCACTCTCATCCAGGTTGATGTAGTCCTGCCTCTCCTCCTGGTCACCCGTGCGATGGTTCCGTGAGCGCTGCATGATGTGAGCTCTCTCCCGGATGTGGTGCCCGATTGACATCTGCTCCAGGCCACTGTTTGAGTCTCGCACAGTCCGTCTCGTCTCACGAATCTGGATGCAGAGTGTATTGCGCTGTCAGCCTCTCACTTTACCCTCCCATCCCTATTCAGCATCCCCCATTTCCTCCATGCAATACTGTTCCCCTCCCCAGCCCTCCAACAGAATCACTGGTTTCTCTCCACCACTTCCAAAGTGAGAAATCAGCAACAAGGGAAAACAAATCCTTCATGCAGCTCTGGGCATAACCCCACTGGCCACTCACTAACAATTTTCCCAGAGCTTTGACTCGCCCCTTGCACTAATGCATCAAACAAAAGCTGCTTGTCTTCATCTTGAATGCTTTTCACATGCTTTTGATCTCTCATTCACCACCAAGCTGTCAATGCTCATCTTCAGTCGCCTCATGATGCCAACCTCCATCACTCGTTAAATTTTCAAACAAGCACCTTTGTGTTTTCTCCCATGTTGCCCTCATACTTGGGAGTGCTCCTCACAAACATCTGCAAAACTACATTATCCACCTTCAAATGCCTCCTCAAAACTCTCCTCTGCCATGATGCCTATAAAACACTTGCCAATAGTTAGGCTACTGGTGTGCAGAGACCACAGCCTTCTATGTCTTCGTCTACTTATACACCTCCCTCATCCAATATGCATCTCTCTCTTGTGTTATACTTAAATTGTAAGCTTTTTGTGGCAGGGACCATCTCCTGTTCTGTGTTTGTACCACACCTAGCACAATAAAGTCCTGGTCCGTGACTAGGACTCCTAAGCTTTATGGTAATATAAATAATAATAAAATGCTCCAGGCAGTCAAGCGCCAACCAACCAAATGAGGCAGATCCATCCCCAGCAAAACCAGCTGCTTGTGGTGCCCCACCCATCACCGGGTGCAGAAGCAGCAGCTTCCTTCTCACCCCGCCAGGTGCAGAGCGTGTCTCCGAGGTTTCGTGATAGACTTTGGGAGCATCGCCCAAGTTGGAATAGGAGATGACAGTTGACGACGAAAACGTTTGGCAATTGGCACCACTTGTCATGTGCTCCTGGCAAAGGAAGATAAGGAAGGAGAGAGAGAAAAGTCAGCTGCTCCTATGTCCACTAGGGGAAAAGCAGTCTCCATGAACCCCTCCCCGCAGTATTCATCTTGGTTTACGTTTGATAAAAAAAGGCCATCCTACTCCCTTTCATGTCTACCTCTTTTCTTTCTATTACCTCCCTGCCTCATAAGGGAGGGGGACATCCCATGCACACTCTTCCCACTGCTCCATCTTCTCTGCAAGGAGTGTTTGCTCCCTCATGCCCATGTTGCTCCCTATTTATAGGTAATGCCATCTTTACAGCTTGGAAATGGACAACGTCACAGGGGCAGCAGTAGCCTTTGTGAAGGAAGTGGAAAACAGAAGACACTGGGTGGCAATTGATTATCCAGGATGGCAGAGGTGATGTCAGTGCATGCCTAGCAATGCAAACAGTGTTGAGGAAGGTTCTTACCACGTTTCCAATCATATCATTCATCATCCCGAACATGTCCATGAAGCCACCTGCCTGGGGGAGGGAAGGAACAGAGAGCCAGGTAAGAAGAGGACAGAGGGAGAGGAGAAGAGTGAAGGCAGTCAGTAAGACACATGGAAGCTGCTCCCCTAGAGGAATAAACTAGAGTTCCCTACCACTCACCCTATCAGAAGGCCAAGCCTTGGAACTGCACCCTGCTCACCCCTAACGTCAACCCTTTGTCTCCAAGATCTCATTTTAAAGCTCATCAGCTCCCAGAATCTTGGGATGGGATGCGCTCTCCCACTCTTGGCCTGAGTCCCCCAACTTTGGGCTCACAGGAAGATAGATCAGCCCAATATCCCATCTCTGATGGTGGCCAGGACCAGACACTACAACTGAAGGTAAAAGAAACCCCTTAGTGGACAATTGTGAAACAGCTTGTCCCTAGGAGAAGCTACTTCCTCATTTATGCCAGTCAGTCAGTGGGAGACTTATCTCTTCTATTGCTTTTCTTCATCTAACGTAAATATGGATGTTCTCATTTTCTATAAAAATGTCTAGTCATTTTTTTATTCTTGATATCCTAGGGCCGAGAACACCACAAGTTAATCATGCAATACACAAAAGAAATGTGTCTTTTGTCTGCTTCAGATGTGCTGCCTTTCAATTTAACCGAACAGTCTTTCATTCTTGTAGTAGAAGAAAGGTGCTCTTATTTATCTTATCGTATTTATTATTTTTATTCATCTCTTCAATCTCTCTTTATATTGAAGTCTCTAGGTTTCTAATGATTTTTGCCACCCATGTCTAAACTCCCTCTATTTCTGCTATGTCCTTTCAAAGAGAGGATGACCAGAGAAGAACAGAGTGTTCCAGGTGAGGGCATCCCACTGATTTATGTAACAACATTGGAATAGCTTCAGTATTATTTTCCATCCTATTTCTGGGTATCCTAATGTTTTGTGAGCTTTTTTGACAGCCACTGCCCATTGAGCAAAGGTTTTAATTAAGCATCCTTAAAAGTGCCTGGGTCTTCTTCCTGAGTTGTTATAGTCCCCAACTCAGATTTATCACCTGCCCTTGGAATCCAAGTCTCAGCCCTGCTCCCTCTCTCTCTGAACTCCATGCAGGTTGCTTGGTATGTGGGCTTCAGGGTGGTATCTGAAAGAGCCATGGTTCTGTCTGCTCTTCCTGGTAATCAACTATTCCATGTCTATTGTTTATTAGTTGTATTACAGTATCACCTTGAGGCCCCAAGTGAGCTCAGGGTTCCACTGTGCGACCATTTAATAAGAGAGACTCCGCTCCAAACAGACAAAGGCTAGGAGGAGACACATGGGCACAGAGAGGTAAAGTGACCTCACCAAAGTCACACAGAAGGTCAGTGAAAGCCAAGAGTCGAACCCAGGTCTCTTATCCACTGTGTGCCATACCCACTGGCCCACACCCTATAAAGGTCTTTTCCTGTGAACTGGGGTTTGCCCCGGTGTCGATGTTCCTTTCCCCCTCCATCTTCACAGTACTTGTTTGCGGACACTCTCACCTAGATGTGGCTGCACTGTAGCACTGCTGAGTGTGTGGATCACATGAAGAACTTGGGGATAAAGTGACCGCTTGGGGAGCTATAAATCTGGATGTTACACTTTGGGAAGGCCCCAAAGCTGCACAGAGGAACTGAGTGAGGCCTTACCATTCCCAACATTCCAAAGGGTGAGATGGCTCCTGCCTGCAGAGGGCAACAGAGAAACACAAACAAATTAGGAGGGATCCTCACTGTCCAAACCCAGGACTCTCCCTTGAACAGGAAGAAAGAAAGAAACAGAAGACCACCCAGGCTCACCAGGTGGCCAAGGGGTTGCACAGACATTACCCCCCAAACTCCTGAATGTCCCCCACACTGCCCACAAGGTGCAGGAGGGGGGCGGGAGAAGTGACACTTTCAAACCTCTTCTGGTGCTATTAATTTAGGCTCTGCAAAACAACACACGTCCTCTATCAACCCCAGACACTGATGCCCTGGAATGCGGTAGGTTAGAGGAAAGCATGTGAAGTAAAGGGATATGACACCCCCTAGTCTAGAGATCTACTTTTCCTTCCCCGTCTTCGTGCGAAGAAGAGAACTGCCCATCCTAACCATGGGGGAAGTCAGAGGGCAAAGAGATTCCACAACTGTACTTAGCCCCCCTGTACCTGCATCCTGCGGCTGGCCTGACGGGCTCCAGGCATGGTCCCATCCGTGATGCTGAGAAACGGGCTGTATCCAAAGCCTCCAGAAAGCATGCGGTTCATGTGCTGGCGGTGAATGGCGAATGGGTCCCTGCCAGGGGGTCACCAAGGAGAGGAGACCTTAGGAGGCAGCGTCCCAGTCCAGATTCCCAGTCCCCGGATCTAACCCTGACCCCAGGCCCCTCTCAGAGCGGGAAATACCCCCCAGGAGTCCTGACACCCCGCCTCCCCGCACCCACTCCCGCCCCCCCAGATCAGTGTTGGGGTCATACGCACATCGTGAACATGGGGTCCTCTGGCTCTCCATCCCTCATGAACCGGAACATGCTTCCTTCAGATCCGGGGAGGGCTCTGCAGAGAGGGAGCCGGAGTGAACATCGCCCAGGCAGGGGGCACACACCAGACCCCCCCCCCTCTTTCCACAGGGAAACGCAGCAGGCCCCGCGCCCAGCCGGCCCCGAGCGAGCCCCGGCCCCGGCCGCCTGTGGCAGGGCAGCCGGACCAATCCGAGCCGGTCCCCCCGCATCACCCCGCCCGCCAGTGGGCCTCCAGCGGCCGCCTCCCCTCCCCCCCCCGCCCGGCCCCGTGTCAGCGTCCGTCTGTCTGTGCGCCCCGCCTCGCCTCACCTCACCCCGCAGCAGGCACGGGCGGAGCAGCCATTGTCAGCGCGGGGCCGTCCGCGCCGGGAGTCCCGTCGGGGCAGAGGCACCAGGCCGGCCCCGTTCCCGGCCCGCGGCCTCACCCGTTACCTCAGCGCAGCCCCGGCTCCCCTTCCCCCCGCCGCCCGGCCGACAGCCCCCCCCCCGTTCCCCCCGCATGCCGGGGCCGGGCCGCCCGCCCACCTCGCGCTCCCGCGCCCCTGCCTGGCGGGCTGTCCGCCGCTCGGTCCCGCCGGCCTTCCGCTCTCAGGGCCACCAGGCAGCGCCGCGCCCGCTCAGGCCTCCGCTCCCATCTAGCCCCGGCGCCCGCCTGCCGCCCGCGCCGCCGCCGCCGCCACCAGCGGGGCTGGCTCGCTCGCTCCCCGCGCGGCCTTGGCGGAGGGTGCGCCGGGGGGGGGAAGGACAGGGGAGCCGGGAGCGCGCCGCGAGCTCGCCGCAGCGGGGCCTGGCCCAGGAAGTGACTGAGCGAGCTCGGCCCGGCCCGGCCCGCCAGCGCCTCCCCGCGCCCGCAGAGCGCAGCGCGGCCCGGGCTGAGGGAGGCTGAGGGGGGGGGGAAGCCGGGCGCGGGGCGGCTCCGACAGGGTCGTGGGGGGAGGGGTGATAATCACCATCCCGGGGATGGGGGGCCCCGGGACCCCGGCCGCGGGGGTGGGGGGAGGGGCTGTAACAATAGAAGGGCTGAGGTGGGGCGTGATACCCTGAGCGGCCGGCGGGCTCCCGCCTCCTTTTGTTGGTGTGAGGCGGCTCAGGAAATGGCAGCCGGCGGCCGGGCTTCACTCCGCTCCCGTCAGCTGAGCGGGGAGGAGCCGCCTGCCTGCCTGCCTGCGCGGGGCGGGGCGGCCGGGCCGGGCTCGGCTCGGTAACACAGGCGGGGCCGGCCGCGGGGGGCTCCTTCGCGCTCGCCGCCCATCGGAGGGGCCGCGCTGAGGCGAGGCGGGGCGGGGTGTGTCGCCGCCGCCCGTCTCCATCTCCGCCCGGCCCGGCTCGCTCCCTGCTGAGGTGACTCCTCGGGGACCCAGCCGGCTCTGCTGTGCTAGGCCAGGTGCCCCTCTGACCCAGGCCTTCCCGCCCCTCGCTGCTCTGCCGCCTGCTTGCCGCCTTCGAAGCCCCCGCTGCCCAGCGAGCCCGGAGCCCCAAGGACTGACACTGGCGTCTTCCTCTGACCCTGGAGGAGGCGGCTGCACAAAGCCCGATCCTTTCCCCCCGCCTCTCACCCGTCCATTCCCGCCTGCAAGTCACACAGGCCCTTTTCTCACATCTGCTTTCTCTGCCACACATCTAGCCTCCTTTGTGATTCAAAATGAATTGTGGAAACCAGCCCGGGACACAGGATTGCAGCAGTGGTGGTTGCAGCAGTGCCAAAGACGGAGGTAAAATAACCTCTCTGCTCCTGACCTGAGATTCCCATTTGTGTCTGCCACCCTGCCACCCTGCTGTTCTCCATACCTGGCATCAACCCAGACTGCCACCCAGCAATCCTGCCCTTCCTCCCCCACTTCTCATTCCTTTCTCCCTGCAGTTCTCTGAATGCAACACACTCAGACATCTCCAGACCTTTTCTTTTAGAAAATCTGGTCGTTGTACGTGGCATTAGGGGAATGGGAGGTTCAGACAACAAGCTCTTTGGCGGAAGAATAAAGACGGAGCTTGGGGGTGAAATGCATCGTTTGACTCTGACTTCCCAGTGCCAAACCCAAAGAGACCATTTCCCCATTCAAAGCTGTGTGCAATGGTGGATTGTGTCAGCACTTTCTCTATGTTCATGCTAGCAGGCTGCAGCCTCCATGAAAATAGGAACAAGACCAGGAATCTGCCCTGAACTGTTATTACAGATGGATGGATGGATGAACAACAGGGCTTAATTTGTAATGAAAGAGGTACTGGGACTCAAGCAATTATGTGCTGGGGCTTAAATGATTTTTTTTTACATTCATAACTGATGCAGCAAGTCCAGAGGTGGCAGGGCTATGAACTGCCAAGCCTAGCGGGGCCCTGACAAGCCCTGGCACAAATTAAGCCCTGATTAACAGTGTCTCTCAAATGCTCTTGACCCCCATATATTCTCCGCTCACATTGGGGGGTTGCTACAATCTCACTTTAAAATGGGACATCAGCTGCTTCTAATGGTTTGTGTGTGTGTTTATGCAAATATATGAAAAATTATGCAAATATTAAACTCTCCTGCTTGTTTCATGCACAGTCTGGAAGGTTTTTATTGATCTAATTTTGAGTTGAGCTATTTCTGAGCAAGATAAATGTCTTAAAAACAAATGTTTTAAAATACTCAACATTGTGTTTTCAGAAAACAATTCATAAGAGTTAGTCAAAGTTTGCAAAACATCAGGAACAAACACATCAAGTCACCTCAGGAGGGAAAGACATCAAGGCCAGCAGGGGAATCAAAAAGAAATGTACAAATGTGTATGTCCACTACCATACTCATGATACATATGCATACATGTGCATATATCTACACGATATAGATGTGTGCATACATGAAATATGTGACAAATGTTCACAACTCAAAACATGCACACACAAAACACATGAAGAGCCTCCACACATGCAATAAATACACTTGCTTACATCCAAGTACATGCATATACATATATACAAACATAAATGCATGCAAATAGACCACTCACACACATACCAACACATAAAACAAGTCAATTTAATGTGCACACAAAAAATACACTTATGCAACATTCACTCAACACATGCACACCATGAACACACACAAAAATACTCATAAAACCACAGATAAGTACACAGCTCAAGTACATGCACACATACAAAAACGCACACACATATTCAACAAAGAGAAAATCCACATACCCCCCTACACCCTACATGCATGTACACACCCCATATTTTATTCCTATAGAGAGCTAACTCATATAACCTCAGTTTTGCTTGTGTGCCTATGACATAAGACCCTAAAAAGGAGGGAAAATATTTTATTGAGTTTGCAAAGCCAACCTAAAGAGGAGAATGGAGTTCGCAGGCAACACATTCCTATGGGGAAGGGAGTAATATCTGTTCACAGCACTGTGGATTTTTCATAGATTACAAGGTCAGAAGGGACCATTGTAATCATCTAGTCTGATCTCCTGTATAATACAGGCCATAGAATTTCCCCAAAGTAATACCTAAAGCATCTCTTAAAAAAATATCCAATCTTGATTTTAAAATTGTCAGTGATGAAGAATCCACCACAACCCTTGGTAAACTGTTCCAATGGTTAATTACACTCATTGTTAAAAATTGACGCTTTATTTATTTCCTGTCTGAATTTGCCTAGCTTCAACTTCCAGTCACTGGATCATGTTATAGCTTTCTCTGCTAGACTGAAGAGCCCATTATTAAATATTTGTTCCCCATGTAGATACTTCTAGACTGTAAACAAATCACCCCTTAACCCTCTCTTTGTTAAGCTAAATAAATTAAACTCCTTGAGTCTATCACTAGAAGGCAGGTTTTCTAATCCTTTCATCATTCTCACAGCTCTTCTCTGAAACCTCTCCAATTTATCAACATTCTTTTTTGAATCGTGGACACCAGAAGTGGACACCCTATTGCAGCAGCAGTCACAACAGTGTCAAACACAGAGGTAAAATAACCTCTCTTTTCCTACTTGAGATTCCCATTTATGCATCCAACCACTACATTAGCTCTTTTGGCCATAGCATCACACTAGAACCTCATGTTCAGCTGATTAACCACTACGACTCCCAAATCTTCCCAGAGTCACCGCTTCCCAGGATAGAGTCCTGCATTGTGTAAATATGGCCTATATTGTTTGTTCCTAAAGGTACACATTTACATGGAGTACTGTATCCAGTTCTGGGCACCGTGTTTCTGGAAAAATGTGGACAAATTAGAAAAAGACCAGAGAACAGCAACAAAAATTATTAAAGGTCTAGAAAACATGACCTATGAGGGAAGATTGAAAAAACTGGGTTTGTATAGTCTGGAGAAGAGAAGACTGAGGGGTGACATGACAACAGTTTTCAAGTACATAAAAGGTTGTTACAAGGAGAAGGGAAAAATGTGTTCTCCTTAACCTCTGAGGATAGGACAAGAAGCAGTGGGCTTAAATTGCAGCAAGGGCGGTTTAGGTTGGACATTAGGAAAAACTTCCTAACTGTCAGGGTAGTTAAACTCTGGAATAAATTGCCTAGGAAGGTTGTGGAATCTCCATAATTGGAGATTTTAAGAGCAGGTTGGACAGATGCCTGATAGGGATGGTCTAGACAATACTTAGTCCTGCTGCCATAAGTGTAGGGGACTGGACTAAATGATCTCTCGAGGTCCCTTCCAGCCCTATGATTTAGCCATGTTAAAACACACATTGTTTGCCTGCACCCAGTTTATAAAGTGATCCAGATCACTGTTTGAGTGACCTGTCCTCTTCATTATTTACCATTTCCCCCAATTTTTGTGCCATTTGTAAACTTTATTAGTGATGATTTTATGTTTGCTTCTAGGTCATTAATAAAAATATTAAATAGTGGAGAGCCAAGAACTGATCCTGTGGGTCTTCATTTAAGGTGTTATGCTAATTTCATAGCATTCTAGTTTTTTAATTAAAGTGTCATGCGGTACCAAGTCAAATGCCCTACAGAAATCTAATTATACTACATTAATGCTATTACTTTTATCTACCAAATTTGTAATCTCATCAAAAAATATATCAGGTTAGTTTGACAAGGTCTATTTTCCATAAACCCATATTGATTGACACTAATTATATAATCCTGTTTTAATTCTTTATTAATTGAGTCCCATATACTGCTCCATTATCGTGTCTGGGGTCAATGTTGAACTAATAGGGCTATAATTACCCAGGTCATTCAATTTACCTTTTAAAAATATTTGGCACAACATTAGCTTTCTTCCAGTCTTCTGCAACTTTCCCAGTGTTCCAAGACTTATTGAAAATCAACATTAATGATTCAGTTAGTGTCTCAGCCAGCTCTCTTAAAACTCTTGAATGCAAGTCGCTCTGGAACTGCTGATTTCAAAATGCCAGATTTTAGTAGCTATTGATTAACATCCTCCTGAGATACTAATGAAATGGAAAGAGTGTTATCATATCATATGACTGCATAATCTGTTTTTTCCTAAATGCAGAACAGAAATATTTATTGATCACATCTGCCTTTTCTCCATTACTATTGATAATTCTACCATTTCCATCTAGTAATGGACCAGTACCATTGTTAGGATTCTTTTTGTTCTTAATATACTTTAAAAACTCCTTTTTATTCTGAATTTGCTGGTCATAGAGTTCTCCATTTGTCCCTTTGCTTCCTTTATCAGTTTTCTACAGTTCCTAGCATCTGATTTATATTCATTACTATCAATTTCCCCATTCTTCTAATTGTTTTATATTACTTTTATAGCTACCTTCATTTCTCTAAACCAGGTTAGTTTTTTAACCAATGTGGCCTTCTTCCTTGACTGTGGGAATGTGGCTTTTTGGGCATCTAGTAAAGTGTTCTTACAGAATTCCCATTTATAATTAATATTTTTCTGATTAAATTCTTCCTCCCAGCTGATCTGGCTCATAGTTGTTTTCAACTTTGTGAAATTTACCCTTTTAAAGCATCAAGAATCTATGTCACTGGTCTGGGCTTCAATCTGTTTGCATATTATAAAAGTCATCAAGTCATGATCACTTGTACCCAAGTTACCATTAATTTTTAGTTCTGTGATCAGCTCCTCTTTATCTGTCAAGGTGAGGTCTAATATAGAATTCTCCCATGTGGAATGCAACACTTCTGGAAGACAGGAAATAAGGCACACATTTTTAACAGTGAGATTAATTAACCGTTGGAACAATTTACCAAGGATCTTGGAGTATTCTCCATTATTGACAATTTTAAAGTGAAGATTGGATATTTTTTGAAAAGATATGCTCTAGGAATTACTTTAGGGAAGTTCTTTATACAGGAGGTCAGACTAGATGATCACAATGGTCTCTTCTATCTTTGAAATCTATGAATGTGTGTGCATGTGACATGATTGGAATAACTGAGACTTGGTGGAGTAACTCACACGACTGGAGCACTGTCATGGATGGGTATAAACTGTTCAGGAAGGACAGGCAGGGGCGAAAGGGGGGAGGAGTTGCACTGTATGTAAGAGAGCACTATGATTGCTCTGAGCTCCAGTATGAAACTGGAGATAAGCCAGTTGAGAGTCTCTGGATTAAGCTGAGAAGCAAGAACAATAAAGGTGATGTTGTGGTGGGTGTCTGTTATAGACCACCAGACCAGGAGGACGAGGTAGATGAGGCTTTCTTCAGTCAACTAGGGAAAGTTTCCAGTTCACAGGACCTGATTCTCATGGGGGACTTCAGTCATCCTGACATCTGCTGGAAGAGCACTACAGCAAAGCACAAACAATCCAGGAAGTTTTTGGATAGTGTTGCAGACAACTTCCTGGTGCAAGTGCTGGAGCAACCAACTAGGGGACATGCTTCTCTTGACCTGCTGCTCACAAACAGGGAAGATTTGGTAGGGGAAGTAGAAGTGGGTGGCAACCTAGGCAGCAGTGACCATGAGATGGTCGAGTTCAGGATCCTGACAAAAGGAAGAAAGGAGAACAGCAGGATACGGACCATGGACTTCAAAAAAGCAGACTTTGACTCCCTCAGGGAGCTGATGGGCAGGATCCCCTGGGAGGCTAATATGAGGGGGAAAGGAATCCAGGGGAGCTGACTGTATTTTAAAGAGACCTTATTGAGGGCACAGGAGCAAACCATCCCGATGTGCAGAAAGAATAGCAAATATGGTAGGCGTCCAGCTTGGCTTAACAAAGAAGTCTCTGGTGAATTTAAACACAAAAAAGAAGCTTACAAGAAGTGGAAGCTTGGTCAGATGACTAGGGAGGATTATAAAAATACTGCTTGAACATGCAGGAATGAAATCAGGAAGGCCAAAGCGCAATTGGAGTTCCAACTAGCAAGGGACGTGAAGGGGAACAAGAAGGGTTTCTACAGGTATGTTACCAACAAGAGGAAGATTAGGGAAAGTGTGGGCCCCTTACAGAATGGGGGAGGCAACCTAGTGACAGAGGATGTGGAGAAAACTGAGATACTCAATGCCTTTTTTGCCTCTGTCTTCACAGACAAGGTCAGCTCCCAGACTACTGCACTGGGCGGCACAGAATGGGAAGGAGGTGAACATCCCTCAGTGCTGAAGGAACAGGTCCAAGACTATTTAGAAAGATTGGACATACACAAGTCCATGGGGCCAGATGCAATGTACTCGAGGGTGCTGAGGGAGCTGGCTGATGTGATTTCAGAGCTATTGGCTATTATCTTTGAAAGCTCGTGGCAATTGGGGGAGGTCCCTGATGACTGGAAAAAAGCAAATATAGTGCCCATCTTCAAGAAAGGGAGGAAAGAGGATCTAGGGAACTACAGATTGGTTAGCCTCACCTCAATCCCTGGAAAAATCATGGAGCAGGAATCTATTTTAAGGCACTTGGAAGAGAGGAAGGTGATCAGGAACAGTCAACATGGATTCACCAAGGGAAAGTCATGCCTGACCAACCTCATTGCTTTCTATGAAGAGGTGACTAGCTCTGTGGATGTGGGGAAAGTGGTGGACGTGATATACCTTGACTTTAGCAAAGCTTTTGATATGGTCTCTTACAGTATACTTATCAGCAAGTTAAAGAAGTATGGGTTGGATGAATGGACTATAAAATGGATAGAGAACTGGCTAGAACATAGGGCTCAACGAGTAGTGATAAATGGCTCCATGTCTAGCTGGCAGCCAGTCACAAGCGGAATGCCCCAGGGGTCGGTCCTGGGGCCGGTTTTGTTCAACATCTTCATTAATGATCTGGAGGATGGGGTAGATTGCACCCTCAGCAAGTTTGCAGATGACACTAAGATGGGGGGAGTGGTAGATACCCTGGAAGGTAGGGATAGGATACAGAACTAAACAAACTGGAGGATTGGGCCAAAAGAAATCTGATGAGGTTCAACAAGGACAAGTGCAGAGTCCTCCACTTAGGAAGGAAGAATCCCATGCACAGCTACAGACGGGACCGATGAGCTAGGCAGCAGTTCTGCAGAAAAGGACCTGGGGGTAACAGTGGATAAGAAGCTGGATATGAGTCAGCAGTGTGCCCTGGTTGCCAAGAAGGCTAATAAAATATTGGGCTGCATTAGTAGGAGTATTGCCAGCAGATTGCGGGAAGTGATTATTCCCCTCTATTCAGCATTGGTGAGGCCGCATTTGGAGTATTGTGTCCAGTTTTGGGCCCCCCACTACAAAAAGGATGTGGAGAAATTGGAGAGAGTCCAGCGGAGGGCAACAAAAATGATTAGGGGGCTGGAGCACAAGACTTATGAGGAGAGGCTGAGGGAACTAGGCTTGTTTAGTCTGCAGAAGAGAAGAATGAGGGGGGATTTGATAGCAGCCTTTAACTACCTGAAAGGGGGTTCCAGGGAGGATGGAGCTAGGCTGTTCTCAGTGGTGGCAGATGACAGAACAAGGAGCAACGGTGTCAAGTTGCAGCGGGGGAGGTCTAGGTTGGACATTAGGAAAAAGTTTTTCACTAGGAGGGTGGTGAAGCACTGGAATGGGTTACCTAGGGAGGTGGTGGAATCTCCATCTTTAGAGGTTTTAAAGCTGCCGCTTGACAAAACCCTCGTTGGGATTATTTAGCTGAGGTTAGTCCTGCTTTGAGCAGGGGGTTGGACTAGATGACCTCCTGAGGTCCCTTCCAACTCTATGATTCTATGTGCATTGTATGCATGTTTGTGAGTGTACATGAATTTGTATATGTGTGTTTATGTTGGTGTATGCATGTGTTTGGGGCGTGTGTGTATGTGTTTTTGCATGTTTGGCAACGTGCATGAACATCCTTCCGCTGGAGAAAGAAGAGTGCAGTGTTTGTGGATCATTCATCTTGCTTGATGACAACAGCAAGCTGTGCCAAGTGTGGCAATAGGGACATGTATTTTATTAGGAACAAGGTTGTGAAACCAACAACTCCTTTCATTCAGGGGCCACCAAACAACTACCATCTGGGGGCAAATTTCACTGGAGAGGGTTAGAACCAAAGCCCTAGAAGTGAAAGGCTCTGTATCTCCTAATTTGACCCTCCTGAAACAGCCAGTTCCTTGCCTGAGATTAGAGTGAAACCAGGGCCCTCAAGGTGAAAGATTCTGCATCTCAGGCCCTGACACCACTACCCCTAAGATGGGACCAGAATGGAACTGATATCCTGGAGGCAAATAATTCTTGGGAAGAGTGGGTATGACTACTGCCTTCCAGACCAGGATCATAGTTTCCATCCACACAGCTCGGTCAATAAAGACACAACGAAGCAACTTTCCAAAGCATGCGCTTGCACAACGGATCCTATGTTCGATCTCCACATCAAGATTGGCTGTTTGGGAGAGGTGCCTACCAAGGTAAGGGAAATACTCAGCGTATCCAATGGCTCACCATCAATCACAATTTGTGAGAGAAGGAGGTGCAAGACATGGGTGATATACCGAAGCCATCTTAAGCATCTGGAGTGGTACCAGCAGCGCTGCCTTATGAAGATTCTCTGTATCAGATGGGAAGATCATCATACCAATGCCAGCGTTCTCTCTGCAGCTAACATCACCAGTGCTGAGGTGAAGATTATGAAACAACAACTTCGCTGGGCTGGCCATTGTGTCCAGATGGCTGATATTCGTTTTCCGAAACAATTCCTCTTTTCTCAACTTAGTTATAGTAAAAAGACTCCCGGGGCACAGAGTAAATGCTACAAGGACACCCTGAAAGTATATCTTAAGAAGGAAGGCACTGACCCCACAAATTGGGAAGATCTGGCTTGCAATAGACTGCCATGGCGTCGCAGCATACATCAAGCCTCAGCCCATTTTGAAGAGGATCGCCTTGTTCAAGAGGCTGAGAAATGGCAGAGGAGGAAGGAAAGTGTACAACATCCTGGACAGTAGTTGTGATCTCTCCAAGCAACCACCATATGTGGAAAAGATTGGACTTCTCAGCTATCTTCAGTTTCATCAGTGATTTTTCCCTCTGGCAGACATCATCCTCCTATCGAGGAATGGACAACAATGACGAGTTTTTGGGATCTGACATTTCTATTTCTGATCTAGGCCCGAGGTTGGAGGATAGCCAGCAAGTGTAACACTCTCTAGGAGACGGCAGGTGTCAGTGTGACACACTTTATCCAGAGACTTGCTGTATTCTGTTTCACGCCTGCTGTTAGCTTTGAGCTCAAGCTGTTCTTTTTATTCAGCCGTTGAGTGAACCAGAAATATTATGATTGACCTGAATCTCGCTGCTAGAATCAGATTCAGTGCAGAGCTGCTACCTATGGTAGCAAAGAAATACTGGATCTCCTCCTGGTCTGACTGGGTTCAGTACTGGGGGCATGAAACTGGCATTACCCACTGAAAAAGGGCATAATTATGGAGATTGTGAACTCCTTTTGTCAGCAACTGTCTCAGTTTATGTCTGTACAGTGCCTGGCACAATGGGTCTGCACCGTCCTGACTGGGGCCTCTGAGTGCACTATAAGCAGTGGTACATTAATTGAAATAGGACGGTGAGTTCTTAGCACTCCATCCAAGGAGGGAGAGCTGGCGGGAGGGAAGGGGGAGAGCACTCTTTATCAAGCCAAGGAGAGGAGGGAGCTGCATTCCCCCAGCTGCCCCTACTTTAACACTGGTAGGGCAGTAAGAAATAACACAAATTCTCTCTTTTGATGGCATCTGTCACCCAAAGACACCCATGGCCCAGGTGCCTGACAAACATCGCCTTCGACCTCACACCCCAGCTACACCGTGGGCTGGGACCGTTTTCATCTTTCCACGCAGAGGGACACTGAGGCGCAGAGGCGAGAAGGGGCTCGCCCAGGTCACAGACTGAACCCGGGCGTCCCCCTGCTTTAGCCCATTAGACCCTGCTCCCGGCCTGCAGGTAGGCGCGAACCCAGGAATCCTGTTCTACACACCCCCATTGTAGCCCCAGTCCCCAGCCACAAACAGGAAAAGAACCCAGACGTCCTGATGCCCCTCAGGTTCTCTCCCACACATACCCCCCCCCCCTTGCAGGAAACCCAAACCCCTCCCTGGTTGCCACGGTAACTGCCCTCCCCATCTGGTGGCCTCTTCCCCATTCCCGTCTCCCTTACGCCTTCCCCCCCCCCTTGCAGAGAATAGTGTCTAGCAGCCAATGAGAAGCCTGTTGCCAGGCGAAGAGCTCATTTGAATGATCCAATCAGACGCAGGCCCATCGGTCCCTCCTTATATGGGGGTGTTGGGAACGCTCTGCTCCCTTCCCCCACATCCCCAGAGCGCGGGAAAAGCACCCCTGGCCCTGCCTGGTTCCTGCGCAGGAGGGACCCGGCCCCGGCCCAGCTCCGCCCTGTCGGGACGGCGGCGGGGGGAGGGGGAGGGTGAGCGAACGGGGACGGGGTTGGCGCTTGGCGAGCGCGGGAACGGGGCCAGGCGAGGGCGGGGCGTGCGGGGAGCGCGCGCGGAGCTGCCTGCTGGAGTGGAAAATTCCAGGCAGGAGGAGCCGCGAGCGCCTTCAGCGCCCCGCCATTTCTGCCCGGCCCCGCCCCTCCTCCACACAGCCCCCTGCCAGGCACGTAGCGCCCCATCCCCCCGCAGCGCCGCTCCCTGCGCCCCGACAGCGCCTCCTGCTGGCCGCCTGGCGGAGCGGGGCGCCCACCCGCCCCCAGTGATTGGCTGGGCCGAGCTGTCCCCACCGTCGGCGCCCTGCCCTGTGCCCTATGGCGCCCCCTACTGGGAATGGCCGGGAGCCGAGGGGGCTCTCTTGCAGTCAGAGCTCTGGGGCCAAGTCCCAAACCCTGCGGTGGGCCCGGGGGAGAGTGGGTGATTTGGGGCATGGATCCATGGATTTCAGTTCTTGCCAGGCCTGGTTTCCTGCTGGGCGTATGGCTGGGGCCCAGTGGGATTTTAAGGCCTGCCCACCAGCACAAAAAAGGCATCTGCTGGAGAGGCAGAGGTAGAATGAGACAGGAGGGCGGGAAAGATGGAGCGGGAAACAGAATTCCAACTTTTCCTGTCCGACAAGCGCCATCGTCCCATCCCTTCTTCCTGCCCGGCACTCCTCGGCAGCCCTCCTCCAGCTTGCGGCACAGGGTGGCTGGGGCTGGTCCAGCAGGCTGTGGAGTCCTGCACACAAGTTGGATCGTTGATTGACCAATAGCTGAAGTCCCACCAGCTGGGGTGGTACGACGAAATGGTCCCTTCTGTCCTCAGAAGATAGAGCTGGGGGTGGGGGTGAGGGAAGAGGGAGGAGAAGAGCAAGGGAGGTGGGGCGAGGTAGGGACAGAGAGAGGCACATTGGACCGGTGGTTGCTAATGGCATTTTTCATTGATCATTGCGAGGATTTTCAGCTGGGGCCGTGAGGAAACACCACATCGCCAACACACCTTTATTGCTCTTTCTCCGCCCCTAGTCCCAGGGCTGCGACGGAGTTGGGTCTAATGGGATAGAGTGGGTGCCACGACTTGGGGGCGCTCTTCTAGCTCTGGGCGGAGGTGGATCCACCAGTGGAGCCAGGACTTCTGGCTCTGTTCTTTGACTTGTGGGCCTTTCCCTGTCTCAGCCTCAGCTTCCCCTCTGGGCCGGAGGGTGAAGATTAGTGTATCCGTTTGTTACCCTTTGTCTGGCCGCAGCACCTAGAGGCCCCGGACAATATCCGAGCCCTGTTTGCCCTAGTTATACGGTAAAAGACAGCGAGACAGGGTCCCTGCCCCGAAGAGCTCCCAGTCTGATAGACAGGGCCAGGGAAAACACAGGCACAGAGACTGGCCCCAGGTCGCACAGCAGGTGAATGCTAGCGCCTGGCACTGAACCCAGGGCCCCCCAGGGCCCCTGGTCCGCCCATCCCTCGTTGTTAAGGAGAGTTTGGCAAAGACCAGCGCCCGGCGAGCGTCTTGTTCCAAGGTTTCCAGCGACCTGGCTGTGTCTGCAGCCCGTGCCTCCCTCTTTTCCCCTCCCAGTCCTCTCCCCTCCCTTCCCCAGGCAGGTCCCTCCTTCCGTCGTCACCGAGTGGTGTATAAATCCCCTTCTCTGGCATATCCCCCAGCACGGCGGGACGGGACGGGACGGAGACCCTGGCCCTTTGACCCCCCCCTAGCCCCTCACCCCCGGGCACCAGCTGCAGCCGCCGGCCTTTGGCTTGCTGGGACCTCGAGCGCCTTGCCCCGGCTCCCCGCTCGCCCGTTTCCACCGGGGGCTCCAGTGCCGGGCGTCTCTCGGTGGGTGACTCCTCTCCGCCCCCCAACCCACCCCCCCGCCCCGCGGCTGCAGCACCATGTCGGAGAAACGCGCGGAGGAGGCGCCGGCAGAAGTGGGTGCCAAGGTGAGCCCCCCACACCCCCCCCCCCCCAGCCTGACCCTCCTGCCCGCTTGCTCGATCCGGAGCGGCTGTGAAGTGCGGGCGGCCGGGCCGCGTGCGACTGACCGACCGACAGCGGGGAAAGCCGGGGCAGCTCCCTCTGCCCGCACCCCATCCCTGCCTAGCCCCTCGCTGCCCTTTGCTCCGGGGTCCCCCCCCCCGCTGCTTTCTCCGCTGCCCCCCGCTCTGCAACGGACTGAGCCCGTGGGCGTGCGGCGGCGGGCCGGGCCGGGCGCCCGCGGGCGCTGCGCACGTGAGAGCGGCAGGAGTCCCCGGGCGCTCCCGGGCGGCGCTGGCTGGCTGGCTCGCTCTGGCCCCGCTTTGTCTCGCCCGCCCCCTCGCCCCGCTCGCTCTTGCAACGCTCCGTCTCCCGTCCCTTCGCCGCCCGCCAGCCCTGCACGCCCGGGGCGGCTCCCCGGCGCCTTCCTTCCCACAAGCCTTTTGCTTTTTTGCTGCGCCTTTGGCGAGCGGGTCGAACGCCCTGTGCCCGGGCCAGCGTGTCCCGGGGTCGTAGCTGCAGACCGGGGGGGGCGGGCGGGAGACGTCCCATGTACCCCACCGGCGGGGGTGGGCGGCCGGGGGCTTTGTCACATTCACCAGGGCAAAGGAACGAAGCAGCGAGGGGCTAGGCATTGCTGGGTGTGCGCGGCGCTGCCAGCGCAGAGCGGGGCTCTCCGGGGGTCTCCAGTGCCCCGCGCCCAGCGTTGTGCGCCGCGAACCGGCTTTGCCCGGGTCCTTTCTGTGCTCCCTGGGAATGCGGAGCGTGCTGCGGGTGCGGGGGGGGCGGCTCTTTGTGCTGGGCGTGCTGTGGGTGGGACCAGGCTTGTTTGGGTGTTCGGATATTTGCATTACGTGGGGCCCCGAGGCCCGGGGGGAAACGTCACAAGCGATTCATCCCAGCCGCTCTGGGCCTGTCGTCCTGGCCGCCCCGCCAGGCAGAGCTAGGGCCGCAGCCCGCGGGTCTCTTTGAAAGGGCTGAGGCTGCTGCTTGAGAGCGGGGTGTGCTTTGCACTGTTTGTGTCTGGGGACCTGGCTCACTAACGGTGAACGGAGTTAGGTGAGGAAAGGAGGGAGGGAGAGAGGAGTCAGGCGGGGTGTCGGGAACAGATGGGATCACTGTGACTTACTGGTCCGTGGGCAACTATAAACTCTCATTACCAACTGGGACAAAGACAAGTGCCGAATGGGGCAGGGGCTTGGGAGTCTTTTACCAGCCTTTCCACCGCTGTGTGGTAGGGGACGGGGAGCACATTCAGCTGCCCCCCTTCCTTGCAAACTTACACTGAAAGTAATCTGCGTCTGCCAGAATAGGGCTGATGAGGGTAAATGGGAAAGACCCTCAATAACATTTGCTTTACGGCACTGAGGCTTGCCCAATGTTTTTTTCACTAGCCGAGCAGGCTAAATACTGCGTTCCTCTGCCTGCCCCCGAAATCCCCAGGGACAGCTGGGGACAGGGAGGTAAAGGTTACTAGTGCAGGGGACACAGTCTTCTCTCCGGTGGCTTCTTTTCAGGATATAGAATAACACGAAAATATATTAAAAAGTAGAAACCAGAGCTGGGAAAGCCCACATCGCCTCCTACACCACGGCGGGAAGGATTTTCCCTTCACTCCATTCCCAGGGCACCCAGGCACCAAGTCAGCAAGGTATTTAGCCATGTGAATAATCCCATTCAGGGCTGTAGTTCCTGGTGTCCTGAGTGATGGAGATGGCTCCCTCTGTTCCTAGATCCCTTAGCATTGGGGGATGGTCACTGAACTCCTTTTCCTTGGCTCAGGCTCAGTCCTTTCCCAATAGTTCTCCCCCTCAGCATTCCCCCTCCGGGGTTCACGCCCCTCAGGTACTCGCAGCAGATGGTCAGTCTCCCATTACTCATGGCCGGAAGACTGAGATCTTTAAATCTCAACTCCTTCTGGCTGGATCTTAGAAACCGTTTCGCAGTGCTGAGCATGGGTGTGGGGGTGGCTGGAAGTGGTTTCCATTCTATACAGGGTTTACAGTTTGGTTCAATGGCTCTCAGCACCCCCACTATACACAGGGTTCCAGCACCCCTGCCTCTGAGGGGTCTGTGCGTCTGGGGAGTTGTTTTACCAGCTGACGAGCCTAGAATCCTACTGCTCAGGACACTGGGAACAAGGCACCCTAGGTTATGGTCTGGAGGGAGTGTTCCAGCTCTTGGTTCAGGGTGGGTGATCTGGGAACTTAGAGAGCTTTTCCTGTCTGATCACGGGGAGGAGGGACGCTCTCCACACCACCTCCCAATCTAATATTAAATAGGATTAATATAGTCCCATTGTCTCCTGTGAGAAGGGGACTTCTGTGAATTTGGAATTGGAGTGAGGTGTTGTTCCTGGGGTTGGGGAGTGGGATCGTTATTCTGGCAATGACAGACACTGGGATGACATAGGTGTTGTCATACTGGATCTGGCCCATCTAATCCTGTATCTTGTCTCCGAGGGTGACCTGCACCAGCTGCCTCAGAGGAAGACTCAGGAAAGCCCCTAGTGGACAATTATACAATAAACTGCGCACAGGAGAAGCCTCTTTCTAACCCGCCTCAGTTAATGGCTGGTTTATGCCTTGAGCAGGAGGATTTATATCCCTTACTTTAAAAATGTTTCTCGTCTCTACTATCACTCTGGATTTTCTCACTTTCCACAGAAATGTGTAATCCCATTTTGAAATTTGCTAAACTCTTGGTTATCAGTGATATGTGTGAAAAATGTTCCCTTTTATAATGTTTAACTTCGCTGCCTTTCCATGGCATTTGACTGTCCCTTTGTGTAATTACCTTTTCTGTTCCATTCATCATTTTATCATGTCCTCTCTTACCCCTCCTCACTGTACACTAAACAATCCCAGTTTGGCACGCTCTCCGATGCTAAAGTCTCAGAATTATTTTTCTCGTCCCATATCTAGGACCTGAAAGAAAAGAAGGAAAAACTGGAGGAGAAGACTGTCTGCAAAGAAAAGAAGAAGGAGGTAATAGAGGTGAGGCCAAATACATTCACCACTCAGGACATATGTTTGGAGGGGGGTTGGGAGGACTTTTGGCAGTGAGAGAACCAGCTGGCCTGGGGAGTGCAGGTGGGGACAGAGGGAAGGAATCTGGGAGGTGAGATGGATGAATGCAGCCTATCAGAGAGGCAGGTGGCAGAATGTGAGTTCGGGGAAGGAATTGTGAAGGTGAGAAGGATGGGGAGCACAAGTCAGAGGGGAGTGGGCCATCTGGGAGGCAGACAGCATGGGGAGTGTGCCCATGGTGCAATGAGAAGGTAGCTGGCAATAGAAAGTGCAGGCTGGAGGAGGTGGGATTGGAAAGCATGCTCCAGGGTGAGAGGGCTGGACTGCGGAGGCAAGTGCCACGGGGTCCATGGTCCATGGTAAGGGAAGGCGGGTGGCATTGAGTAAAGTGATCAGAGAGGATTGGGGAGGCGGGTGATGTGGGGTGCGTGGGCTGGGAGGGAAGACTGGGGAGCTGGGTGGCATGGGGAGCGTGGGGTGGGTGAGGAGCTTGAAGAAGCAGATGGCTGGGGATGGGCCCAGTCCAGTGAGGAAGGGGTGGGACTTGGATGGCAGGTGATGTGCAGGAGGCACAGACTAAGCAGGGTTGGGGTGGGTCTCAGGCAGTAGGGGAGGCAGGCAGCATGAAGAGCACAGACTAGAAGGTGATGTGGGTGACATGGGGAGCAGAGTCCCAAGGGGGATCTGAGGGTAGCTGAGGGTGGAAGAAGAGGCAGGCAGTCTGGGGCTGCAGGCTAGGGGGCTGGTGAGGGGTGGTTAAAGAGGGTGGATTGTGGGGAGGTGGGTTGTGTGGGGAAATAAGGTTGGGAAGGTGGGTGACTTTGGGAGCACAGGCTGGATGGGATGGCAGGGCTAGTTTCAGACAGCAAGAGCGGTGGGTGGCATGGAAGGGGTAGGCCAAAGCTGATTTCTTCCTTGGGTTTGTCCTACTCAGGATGAGGAGAATGGTGCAGAGGAAGAGGAGGAGAATCCCGAAGACGTGGATGATGAAGAGGCCGGAGAAGCGGAGGAAGGTGGGAGCAGCCAATGTGTGGGGGCAGCCAGAATTGCATTACCAGGGAGACTGAATCCCCGCTCTGGGCATCCCCACAAGGGCAGGTTCCCTTGAGCATTGCCTGTATTAACATGTGACTTGCTGTTTTGCTTGCATCTAGATGGAGATGAGAATGGGCAGGAGCAGGATGGACATGCAGCAAAACGATCTGCAGAGGAAGAAGAGGAGGTGCGTGATGGCATTGGGAGCGAAGGGGCAAAAGGGGGCTGTCCTGCCTGTCTGGGGGTTGGTGAAATCCACGTGGGTTCTGTCTCTGAGCAGTAACATCATCACCATGGATCCTGTATGACTATAGGATACATACATCTCATGTAGTGAAGGGATCAGGAATCCCTGTGAATGCTGTGTACCATTGATCCAGATCCTCCCCCTTGCTCATTACATGTGGGGTGTTTGAGATTATGTGGGACCCTGGATCTCACCTACATCAGTTATTTCTGTAGGAAACCTGGTCCAGTGTGAAACTGAGATTTGTAATGAGGTCATGGGGATCCAGTTTTGAGAGTGGATTTCAGGAGTCTGACCAAGGCAATGTGGATCCACGTGCAGTTTATGTGCTGGAAATAATAATGTTGATCCCATGTGGACTGATCTGTTCTTATACCATGCCCATCACTGGTGTATCTAAGTGCCAGCACACCGGTGGGGTCTGTACAGAAGAGGGGTTTCCTGGTGGGACAAACCAACAGAATTTTGGGGGGGACCATGCACCAATATTTGAATCAAATGCAGAGACTGTGCTTCAGCGCGTAGGATCTCATGTTGGGCTGAATCCTATGTAACATTTAGGGGGGTCTGATTGTGCTAATCACGCTCTCTCTCCTCTCCCTAATCATGTATAGGATGAAGCTGATCCAAAGAGACAGAAGACAGAAAATGGGTCTTCAGCTTGAGTTCTCTGTTCCCATCCTCTTCTGCTCCATCCGTCTGTCCTCCCTCCATTCCAGCCTGTGCTTGCACTGTCCATGTAGCCTGTGGCTTCACCCAATCTCAGATGAGGAAGGATTAGAAATGCACTCAGACAGGGAAGAGGGCATGGGTCTTGGAGAGTTTCCCTTCCACCCTAAAGTCTAGCCTTCCTACATTGCTTCCAAATCTGAGGCTACCCACTCCCCCAACCACTGTCCACTGCTGACTATTCCTGCACCCCACTCCCAAATAATCCCAATAGTCCTCAAAATGATGACCCCTCCTTCTCCCATCAAGCAACCTGACATATCCCAATTTCCAGACTCATCCAAAGCACCTCTAATCCCTTTTCACTTGCCCCCTCTCTCCACTAATTTGATCAGGATCCTCACCTGTCTCTGCTGAGACCTGCCCTCCAACATTTTCTCTGGGGTACAGAAGGTTGAGGGCAGAGATCTCATGATGATACTTCCCTATCCTAAGCCTCCCCTTAACTGCTTTCTGTCTGATCCCTGAGAGAGAGAAAGAAAAGGAATGTTACATGCAAATAATTTTTTTATTAAAGCACACACAGGCAGAAATTTAGTTTAACATTTTTTTAAAAAAGTTTACATGACAGGCAAGCTGGCCCCATGATTTTTTCCCCAGAAGATAAAGGTGGTTTTTATGTATAAATTAATCTGTGTTGCATTTTTTCTCATTTTGGGACTTTTTTAAAAAAAAAATAAAAGAAGAAAAAGAAATAATTAGGGACCAAATTTTGATTTCCATCCCCCTTCCAGATTACCTTGTTGCTGTTTTTGTAAATTAAAGCCGATCCAGTCACGGCATTTTCTATGGCATAAACCATCACAAAGGTGATAGATATAAATATATATATTGTTTTCAACTAGCACTGTAAATAAATGCATTTAAAAGATATCAAAGTGTGCGTTTGTCAGGTGGTGCCTACAAATCCCAATTCCAGATTTTGAACCAACAAACAGGTTAGTTTGTTGAAGAAAAGTAGCACAGGGGTTAACCTGAGCAGCAGTTGCTGCAGGGAAGAGCCATGGGTGGTGCCCTTTGGCATTAACCTGGAGACTTTTGAAGAGCAATCTGTTGTGCCTACTTCTCCCTCCCTTGTACTGCTCCACTGACACACCAGGAATGGCAGAAAACGTGACAGGCCTATTTTCCTGGTGGTGTTCTGAAAGCACAGGTCTCTGCACCAGAGGCAACAATGCCCAGATTCCGAACAATGCCCAGAATGACCAGAAGTCTCTGCTGAGGCTGCTGGATTCAGATTCTGGGATGTTTTGTAGTTTCTATACTGACCAAGGCACCATGTGCAAATCATTCTCATCACACAGGGTCTCGCTACATTTAACCCCAATTGAGCAATCAGGCATAAAGGGCTGCATAGGAGTGCTGGAAAGAGACTGATCTTTAACTCCTGGCCCAGTCACATGATGTGAGTACAGCGCTAGTCAAAATTGTACTTATTTCTAACTTTTGATCATTTTCATTTAGCTTTTGAATTACAATGGGAAAAAAAAGGGGAACATTTCTTGTCAAAGTTTTCATGAGAACCTTTTACTGCTTTTGATCAGTTGTTTGTACTGTTGTCCATGTAAGCCAATAATCCTGCCAAGTGCTAGGGATCACTAGCCACAGACTCAGGTGGCTACTGTTACATCTTTCCTTTTTGTTTTGTTTTTAAAATCAAATGGAAATAAAACCATATACCAACCAAAAACAACAGCCACCGAGTAATATTAACACCTGTCGGAACCTCATTGATTTTCCACTGGCTCAGCCACTTTTGTTCTCAAAACAGTTCCTTCTAGCTGTTCAGCTACAGAAATGGATCTGCAACTTGGCATCTTTGTGTTTTCCGTTCCTGGTGTTTTCATTGTCATAGACTTAATTTTCTCAGCACACATACACTCAGTAGAATTCTGGGTGTCCTCTAGATACAGAGAGCCAATGGAAGCTCCTTGGTTTTGTCTATATGTCTTCTGTTCCTCCTGTAGGACTGGCCGTCAGGAGAGGCTATGACACAACCTCTCTGTGAGTGGCGTAGTTGTTGACAAGGTTTCCATCCCCTTCCTGTTTGGAATTCACATTCTCTCCCTCTTGCAATGGAGTGACTCTAGCATTCTTGTCAGTTTTTCTTCTCTTGCAGTTTCTTGGTGCGTGGCTCTTTTGTAACCACTCAGGGTCAATGGTCTCTGGCTGAAGAAGTCCATTAGTTGGTGGCACTAAGGTTTGTGTTCATGGGTCTCTGAACGGGTAACTCTACGGAAGCCTATGAGGTGAGTTGTGATAGGGATAGTTGTGATAAACGGGGATCCCATGAATCTGCCAGGACCCTTTTTAGTTTGATTCTCAAGTTCTTTGCTATTTGTAACAACACTTCTGCTAAATGACTGTCTTTGAGTGCACATAAGGGCGTGGCATGAGAAGCTGAACTGACACGTTAACGCGGGGAGCAGAAATGAGCCACTCGAATTCTCTGCTACTTGCGTGTCGAATCCCATGGTGAGCTCAGTGCTTCACAATGGTATTATCTTGCTACTCAGAGTGATCTGCAACAGCTCAGTCTTTTAAAAAGCTGAGTATTTGCTCACTAATAAGAGGTTCCCATTTAGTTTTAGTAGATCTGATTCTACCTTAGACCAAGGGTGATCATGTATCTCGTGGTGTCAGCTGTCCCTTTGCATTTGGCTTCCTGTACTGATGGTGGTACTGTATTTAAATGTTATTACCTTTGTGGCAGAATTTGAGTTCAGCTAGACGAGGCCACCTCCAGCTCTCTTCTGCAATCTTAGTACCCAGCTGGAGGCCGTGGATTATGATCAGCACCTCTGATCTCATGCTGTGTTGTAACACAATGTCCTTTGTTCAGGATCCCATCAACAACAATTTCCTCTCGATGATCCCAGTCTGCTTGGGGGTCCCAGGCTGCTCCTCTTGACCATCCAGCTAGAACGACTTTCTCAGCTGCTGTAAGCTGGGGTCGCTTTGTGTTTTCTGACTTGAGTTTGTCAAGTTTTCTTTCAGAAGCAGCTGGTAAATGAATCCTGTTTACTTCAGTCTCCTCTTCCTGAGGCCGCTCACAGGCAGGTTTGACATGGTCATGAGCCTCGCCCGCCCCTCGTTCACAATTCCACACTCCCGTCCTGAAGTCCAGGCTGTGATTCAGTGGTTGCTGTAATGTGGCTTCCAACTTTTCATGGCCTGTTTTTACCTTGAACAATTTCTGCCCATAAACAGATCAGTGAAACCACCCACAAACCCAAACAATTCCCAACATTTCGTCTGAACCGGAGCGTGGGGCTGTGGTGACTTAGTACTTTGAAAACACCCGGTACTGGCTGATCAGCAGGCCCCTATGCATGTCAATTTACATTGAGTGAGATTTTAGGCTCTTTATTAATCTCAAAATATTTTAGCACTGCTGCTTCTGTGACACCTGTTACTAATTTCCCAAAACTTTCCTCTTGCCAATAATCCCAGTGTCATTCTGTGGTCATCATCCTCAACTAGCATGCTAAGTGGAACACTTAATTGTAACACATTAAAGATGAATTTGTTTAGGTGTGTTAACGAGTCCATGAATCTGCGTTAGGACTTCTTGTTTTGGATTCTTTCCATTTGTACTATTGCTTCCATCTTTCTCAGGCCTGTTGAACTCCTTCATAACTGAATGGTTGTCCTACATGACTAATCTTGTTCAGTCTGGTCTGGCAATTGTTCCTGTTCAATTGAAGGATTTGGTGTTTTTTTGGCTCACCGTAAAACATATTCATTCACTTGTGTTGTTGGTTATTTTTGCCCCAAATCAGGAGGTCATCAACAGTCTCTTCCTTCTCATGCAGATCTTCAAAGATCGGTGTTGTGATCTTCAAATGCTGAGAAAATCATGAAGAGAAGTTGCTTAATCATATAGCTTCCACAAGGGGAATTGAGGGTGCAGGGTTTTTCACTTTATTGGGTCAGATCTTCCAAAACATTTGGCTTGCATCCAAAACTGAAAATGCTCTTGAATTTTGAAGTCTAGCTATGCTGGATTCTCTTCTCATTTCAATATAAAGAAGGACAACTCCACTGAAGTCAATGGAGTTACACCTGTGGAAAATTGGCATAAGTGAGAGGATAATTAGGCCCATCCTCCCCAACTGTTCTTATGTTTCTCCCATATGAAGGACAATTCCTATCTCTTAGATCTATACTAATTCTTGGTGGTTTGATTTTATTTCTGTGACCATACTGTTAACCCACTCAGTGAATTTACTCAATACCATTGGTTTTTGCCATAAGGAATGCAGTTAAGCTAAGTCAATATAAACGAGGTTTAAATTGAAAAAGCATCCACTCAGGGGTTGACACTGGTTTGGCTAAACTGGTTTAAAATCAAACCTTTAGTTAAACTGATGCAGCTTTGATTATGGACAAGTCCTTAACTTTCAGTAAGTCTGCAACAGCATGCTCAGTGGGCTCACCGGGTAGCTAGTTTCTTGTTTGTTTTTTTAAAAAAAAGTGCCTTTCTCAAATGATATCCTTGTGAGGATTTCAATATCCTTGAAATTTCTTGAATGACTGTCAGGTGATTTGCAGACCTCTTTGTGCTCCCACTGCAATGTATTGCAGACCTCTCAGACACTATTCCAATAGTGGTCTCACCAATGCTGTATATAGAAGTAATATCTCCCTGCTTGATAATCCCATCTATGCATACAAGGATCATGTTTGCACTCTTAGCTACAGCATCGCATTGGGAGCTCCTGTCCAGATGGGAATTCACCATGATCCCAAATCTTTTCCAGAGTTGCTGTTTTCTGGGATACAGTTCCCCATGCTGCAGATGTGCCCTGTGTTCTTTGTTCCTAGATGTATGACCTTATGTTTTAATACAGTCAAATGCATCCGAGAAACAGATTGGAAATTAACAAAATGTTGTATTAGGCAAGCACAGACACATAGTTTTGCTGTGTCTGAACTTCTAGAGAGATGAATGGGATGTATGTGGCGTTATCACTTTGTCAGCAGTTGTGCAAAGTCCTTAAGTTTCTTATATCCTTAAGGTAGGACATGAGGAATGGCTCTTCAATCTTTCATGTCCTAAGAAAGAAAAGAAAAGAAAAGAGAAACCCCCCCCACTCAAAAACCCACTAACAAAAAACTTTGCTAAATGGGAATTAAGGTGGCTTAGCAGTCCCTTGTACCCTTCCAGAGTATGGAAGTTGGTAGCTGGAAATTGAAACCTCTGAGAACTGAGAAAAGAATTCACACACACCTTCTAAAACTAGGCAACCCACCATTAAAGTCATACTTTTTAGACTTAGCTTTAACTCTGCCCCTGCTTTGATTGCCACCCTGAGGAGTCCTTCAGGCAGATCTCAGTGCCATACACCTCGCTAGGCACTTGGAGGAGGGCAGGGAAAGTGAAGAAGAATTTTGGGGAAACTAAAGTCTTTAAGTATTTTAAATCCTCTGATCCCTGCTCTCAGGAGTCCCTCAGGGAGATTGCGTTACTTACTCCACAGATTTACTGTCCAGATGGATGTCTGTCACCCCTGGCCAGTGCTTTCAGGTGTTGCATGGAGCGCACTGGCAGTGCATGGGAGCGTATGAATAGGCGTGCAGATCTGGAGTCGGGAGCACTGACAAAACAGCAGGTGATGTTAAGGGAGTGATAAAGTTCTGTTATATTCCCAGCATCTTAAGCCATCTCCGCAGGGTAGTGGGGGTGTGAAGCGTAACACACAAAACACAAGCATTAGAAAACTAGGAAAGCCTGGTTGAGTATTTTGCCCTGGTTCCCAGAGAATTCTCTCTGTGGCAGTCAACTTTCATGCTCTGCCAGGATCTGAGGCTAAGCAGCCTTACTTCTTTAATGCTGTTTTGTTAGCACACATGAATGATTTTTTTTTTTTTTTTTTTAGAAAATGGATGGTAGTGAAGAAGCATGATTGAGGCCCCTGGGTGGGGGCATGATGTGGCTTCCTTGGCACGCTGCTGCCCCTCAACTACCAGTTCCCTCTTGCCACCCTTCCATGCCCCAGTAGGGCTGGAGGGGTCACTAAGGTATGTCTATACTGGAGCGGGAAGGTATAATTTCCACCTCAGGTAGACATACCCACGCTAGCTCTGACTGAGCTGGCGTGCTAAAAATAGCACTATTGCTGCAGCAGCACAGGCAGTGGGAAGGGCTAGTCACCCTGAGAATGATCCCAGCCAAGACCATAGATAAGTACTGGGGCAGTTAGCGCATCCCACGGCTGGCACCACCACTGCTATTTTTAGTGTGCTAGCTTGAGCAGAGCTAGCGTGGGTATGTCTGCTTGGCTGGAAATTACACCTCCAGCTCTACTATAGATGCACCCTGAGAGGAGGGAAGTGATAGCCAACAGGCCGGGAGGAGCGCTGGTGGCAGTATCAGTAAGGAGTTTAGATTCCCTACCTCAGAGCAGGGCCCAGTGTGTGTGGAAAGGGCTCTGCACAACCTTGTACCCAGGTGCGGATAGAGGGGAATCCCAGAGCCCTTTCCTCAGATCAGGGAGAAGTGAGTGGGGAACAGGGCCATGCACAAGAGGGGGCAAGCAAGGGCAAGGTCCGCCACCCTAATTATTGTCAGGAGCTGGAGGATGGAAAAGCAAGCAGGGGGAAGGAGGGGAGAAAAGCAAGCATGCATGCTGGGAGGGGGGGTCGTGGGAGGGACACAAACCATGCCCCTCCAAAAGAGGTCAAATTTCAATTTCTGCACACGCCCCTGGTGGGGAAGGAGTTCAGGCTTTCCTTCTGCCCAGGTGCTGGGGGAAAAAGGGATCTCTTAGCCCTAACTCGAACTCTCTGCCTCCCTCAAATCCCTAGCAGGTATGCAGTGAGAGCCGCACACTTTGGGAGGCTTGCAGGGACGTGAATTGTCCCAGTCATCTCCATGAGTTGTTCTCTTTGTTCTCACCCCAATCTCAGCACTGCATCTGTGCTGTGCACTCAGCCATCACTTGATAAACGGGTCCTTTGGGAGGCTGTGTCGGCAGCTCCTCCACCAAATGACCCAAAATTTGCAGCACAGACTCTACGCTGCACCCTGAACTGGCATAACAATGTTCAGGCCAGTCCGACTGTGTGTGCACGCGCCTGTTGGATCACAGGAAGTTTGCAGAGGTGTGAAATGCCCCATTCATCTTAATGGATGTTGTTCTCCCTCCTTCCCACCCCTACTCCCACCCCCCCCACCGGTTTCAGCACTGCTGCACCAGACTTGCCCGTTCTCTGCTCCCAGTCTCAGCATTGTGTTTGCAGCACGCACAGAGCCTACCTATCCTCATTCTCAGCTTCCCGTGCCTCAGTCCTGTGTGCCTGTGGCATACATAGAGCCTGACTCCTTTCTACTCCCTGCCTTAGCAATGTGTATCTTTGGCATGCAATGAGCCTGTCCATTCTCAGCTCCTTCCAGTCTCACTACTGTGTGCTCGTGACATACAGCAAGCCTGGCCCTCCTCTGAGCACTCCCCGGTCTCAAAATGGGTAATTGGTTGGAGCTATAGTTTGGGAACCTCTTCACCAAATGTCCCTAATTTGCAGCAAAAACTCTATATTGCCCTCCATTGTAGCGTGCTAATGTTTAGACCAATCTGACTCTTCCTGTGACCTTTCCAACACTTTGCAATTTTGCCTCTCCAGACCCAATTCTCATTTGCACTATGTCCACTGTGTACTTCCCTGGCGTTGTGCAAGGGCCTTAAGGGAGTAGGTAGACCTTTGAATCGCTAGAGACGTACACAGCGGCCGTAGTGTAAATGAGAATTGGGCCCAATGTCAGTGGGAAGCCACTGTAACTCGGACCAGTCATGCACATCTCTTTAGGGAACCAGAACGAAGGACTGATAGTTTTTTAATTTAGTTTTGAAGTTACTTGGTACTGGACACTAGCTGAGCTCAGGAGCTGTCAGTGATAAGGTTTTCCATAATTTTTTCTCTAGCTTTGGGCAAATTAGGTCATGTTTGCAGAGGGCAGGAGGTCTGGATCTTGATCGCTCCCTTACCAACTGATCTCAAATTTACACTGCTAACTTGAACTGGGGCCTTCAATTGCCAAGGCAATTTTCAGGTCAATCTGAGTCTGCATATGGATTTTAGAGCCCTTTGACAAAGCAGTTCCAAACAAAAACCTCTGCTCAGCTTTAACTATGGTGCTTCTAGGACCACCCCGTGCTAGGGAAATAAAACAAATAACCACCCCCCACACAGGATGTGCAATGTACAGCAGTCAGTACTGCTGTAAGAACTTCAAGCACAAATTCTGCTGTGTTCCACTTCGGCAAGCCTACTGACTTCAACAAGGTTGCGTAAATGGGAGCAAAATCTAGCCCTTTTGCTTTTATGTTTCTAAGACTTTTTTAACCCTTGAACTGTGCAACCTTAATGTTGCGTTAACAGACCTTTTTATTTAAAAGACCTGATTTTTACAGATGTCTCTATTTTTTTAAAATGTTGGTCTTGATTCAGCAAAACTCTGAAGTATGTGTTTCAAGGGATTTAAGCATGTGCTTAAATTTACATACCTGCATAAGTGCTGAATTGGGGGGGCTTTGATTCCTAAAAGAGTCATGATCTGGAGGAGAGAAGATGGGAAATCAGGAACTCCTCATTTGTATTGCCAGCTCTGCGATAGACTCACTGCGTGGCCTTGTGCATACTCCTCCAAACCCTGCATGAGTTTCCGTTAAGAATCATCTTCCTGCAATATCTCAGAGGGATGTTGTTGAGCTCAATACAGGAGAAGCTGGGTTAAATTCTATACCCTGTGATACACAGGAGGTCAAACTAGATGATCTAATGGTGCTTTCTGGCCTTAAGAATCTAGAAAGGATAGCATAGTTTTTGGGTTTTTTAAATTTTCCAATGTTTTCTGCATTTAATTTTCCAGTTTATATTTTTTTTAAAAAGGATTTAAAGACACATTTTTCCTGATTTTTAACTGTAAACTGTAAGACTGCATTAATCAAAGTTCTTTTGTTTGATTTGAATTAGACCTGTCTAGTTTGGGTCAGAAATCCCCTTTAAAGCCTAAGGAAGAAGGTTGCTGACAACTCCTCAGGAAAAGGGCTGAAGATTTTACAATACAGGGCATCGCCTCCCACAGCAAGGTAGAAAGAAAGGGGCAACCCTTCCAAAAGCCATTTTGCAAAGGGCTAGACTTGATTGTGGTGCTGTTATATAATGAGAGCAGCATGCTAGGAACTGAACTTGAGCACATGCGCTCTGTAATTAAAAAGAAACAAAACCAAACCCAAAAGGCAATAAAGGGAACACACTGGAACAGTTGGTAAAAGCTGATCAAAGGTAGTTAATGCCCAAGCCAAATGTATCAATACCTAATGAGCTGAGCTTCTAAACTTCAGACCCTCTTGTATTCTAATCCTAGCTCCCAGCGCCTTCCCCAGCTCAGCCAATGACCCTCAGTCTTCACTTTCAGCACCCTGCTGTCCACGCCTAGCCATACATCCATCTCCACCACCACACCTCAGTGCTGACCTCACGCCATGCATTGTTATTGGTGTCTGTGCGGTTGTGTGCTGGGAAATGATGAAGATACCGTTCAATGGAGTCAGCATTTAAAATGGGTTGTTACAGAGCAACGTCAGAGCTGTCACGTCTAAAGATAGAACTTCGCGCTGAGTAAAATAGTGCCTTCAAAGCCATCATTTCAGAACACATTCACACCACAATAACCCCTCGACCATCACCATCCCCTTGTGCGTGAGAGGCCCTGCCATTGTCCTCAGCCCAGCCTCTCGGCTTGCCAACCCTGAGCCTTGGTTACTTTCCCAGGGAGTTGCAGATAGGCCAGAATTTAGCTGTATCCCTTTCTAAGAGGCAGGAGATGACCTTTCTCATTTGAAGACAACACTTCCAAAGCTGTGAGGGTAGAGTTAGCACCTGGGCCAATATTAAGGATTGAGTGGAGATGGTGCAGGGGGAGTGAGATTAGGAGATTGGGAGAGTGGGGGGCGAATGGAGGGAGATGAAGAGCAGAGCCAACTGTGTATCTCTGGAGCGGGGCCAGGGAGAGGGGTGGGACAGATGGGGCCTGAGAGTGAAGCCCCCAGTGTCTCCTCGCTAGACCGCAGACCCCCCTGTCTTTCATTCTCTCGCTCCGTTTCTCCTTCACCCACGCACTCATGCCATCCCTTTGATGCTGACTCAGTGGAATGGAAAGTCTATACCCTCTGCTTAGACCGGACACCAGGGGCTGTTTTTGCTGAACAGGAGGAAAAACGCCCTCTGCGTTAACTGTAATTTATTCTCCAACCTCTCCTCTCCTTCTCTCTCTCTGTTCCCCCCTTCTCTGGGTTTCCCTGCCCCTCCCTCTTTATCACGCAGATGAGGAAAACCAGAGAGAGAGAAAGAGATTCTCTAACAGAGGAGAAATTCTGCCCCGGAGTCAGCCTGTGCTCCCCCACCCCGGGGAGAGGCCCCACCCACTCTCGCTAGCGGGACACGTGCACAGAAGGGGACACAGAAGTCACCAAGAAGGCAAATGAGTGATTAAGTCCGAAAGAGCCAAAACCAGTGGGCGCTGGAAAGTGTGAGCTGCTTTGAAGTGACAGGGGGACCCCGTGTGTGACACAGGGATGGGAACCTATGAATCGCACTATGCAAAATTCAGTTCTGTTCTCCCTCAACTTCCCAGTGCCTGAATGGGAGCTGGGAGAAGCTCCCACCATCACAAGATCTGAAGTGGGGTCTCCCCCACGCTGAACTAGAGAGGGATCATTCCATCCTGGCTCAGGGGTGTAATTCTTGCCATGCAGAACTTAAAGCACAGTAACTTTTTCTGCAGCCAACATGCAGCCTCCTCCCTCAGTTCCTCCTGACCATCTCTCTTCCAGTGTGTTCCTAGGTTTTGCATCTACTAGTCACATTTGTCCTGGCTGAAGCCACTTTGTTTCCAGGCTCCATCTCCAATCTCTCTTAGTCCCTTTGGGTTATTTGCCTTTCCTTCCTGTTGTTTGCAGCACCTCCTTATTTAGTGTCCCCTGTGAACTGGAAAAACAGAAAAAGAAAGCATACATTTGAGAAAGTAAAAGAAAAAATGGAAAAAGGAATAAGACATTTTGAAAAGACTAAAACCATTAATTGAGATAAAGAGTGAGAGGCGGAAAGATCAAACCAAAAAAGGTAAGAGATGAAAGAAAAACATGAAGGGCACTTGCTGGGAAGTGTCTTCTATCAATTTTCCGTTGTCTGGGTAGAAGTGAAACTGTGAAGAAAACAACAGAGACCCAGAGAGAGAATTTCCACTAAAAGATGCTTAGAACACAGTCTCTGACTTCTGCCTCTATCTCCATCGCTTTCTGCACATGCCTCACTCTGATGTTGGTTTCTTGGCTGTGACGCATCTTCTCAGAGCTGCGAGGAAATTAGCTGCCCACCTTCATTATAAGGGCAGCTGGGGAAAGACTCATCAGAGGCAGCAAGAGAGCGAGCGAGCGAGCAAGTGAACGAGAGAGCCTGCCTGACCCCGACCCGCTCACCTACCCCTCCTCTGCCCAGTCCATGCCTTATTTTCACTCAGCCCTGGAAGCTTTGGACCCATTCTGGCGGTGAACCGAGCGTGGAGACCCATCCCCTTTTGTCTTCTTGATGCCACCATGACATTGGCATTCATGCCACTGTCTCTCGCCCTCGCACTGCTGGCAACCAATGGTAAGGGGGGCTGAGTGTATTTGGTGGTGAAGGGGGCACTGGGGGCATTTGGGGTTTGCTTGGTCCACAGGAGTTTAGCAATTCAAAGCCTGGCAGATCTTGCTATGTTCCTCCCTGACCTTTCAGCGTTTCCCTCACGCCCATATTCCTCCTCCGCCCTCCTCCACTCTCTTTGGCCTCTCCGGACAGGAAGAGAATTTCCCTACCCCCACTGCTCAGTTCTCTGTCTTGTTGCAGCCAGCAGTATTCCCCCTGGAGCAGCGGGGCAGCAGAGGGTGTGGGCCAAAGTGGGGGACCTGGCTGTGCTCCCCTGTCACCTGAGTCCTCAGGAGATGCAGAGCAGCAGGAAGCAGCTGTATGAGAAGACAGCCGTCCGCTGGGAGCGGCGCAAAGAAAGGTAATGCAGGCTTTGAAGGGGGGTGCTGAGCCCTCTGGAGTGGGGGACCCTTTCTGATTCCTTCTCTCTTTCTTCCCCAATCTTTGATCCCCATACCCTCTGCCCTGCCGGACGCTTTCTCCCTCTAGCTGCCTTTCCTCCCCCTCTCCTCCTCCGCTCCTCTCCCCATTCTTCCCCCGCCTAGCACTAACTCATTCCCTCTGCCTGTATCCCCAGCTCCCACAAAGAGACCCACACGGTGCTGGAGATGGAGTATAGTGGTCTCCTGAAGAGGGCCCGATCTATGATGCCCCGAGCCTCAGTCAGGGAGAGTGGCTTCCGCCGTGGGGACTTCTCCCTCTGGATTGAGCCGCTGCTGAGTGCCGACGCAGGGCATTACGAGGCACTGGTGCGATATGGCGAGGAGACCTGGCGCTGCCAGTTGGAGCTGGGCGTGGTGACAGGTACGAGAAGTTGGAGTCCCACAGGGACTCCTGGAACAGCCGGGTACTGTCGGTTCGGACTGAACGTCTTGGGTGGGGAGCCCAGGACTGGAACAGCGGGTTAGAAAATGAGAAGCAACCTTCTGAGATTAGGCAGCTCCCCCGTCTTTATCTCACGGGCTGAGAGCTCCAGGGGGGGAAATCTCTAGGGGATAAGCACAGGGGGAACTGGGAGTCCTGGGACAGATGGACTGGCCCTGCAGAGAGGGGCTGGGAATGGTTTTAGGGCTCCCCTGTGATGTTAACTTCTCTCTTCCCTTCTTCTCCACAGTGACCCTCAATCCCCCTGGCCTCCCGGTGGAAACTGAGCCTTTCTGGCTAAACTGCAACTCCAGTCATCCGGCTACGCTTGTGGGGACGCGCTGGTTTCACAACGACAGCCTCGTCCCCATCGCTGGCAGGTTCCGTTCCCACCACGGGGCTCTTTCTATCTCCAGGCCAACGGTGAGCGATTCGGGGCCCTGGCGCTGTGAACTCACATACTCGGATGATGAGAAAGTTTCTGCCACAGCCAACCTTCAAATTCTAGGTACGTCTGGCCTCTCTCTCACCCTTCTCAGCTCCCAGAGACCTCTGGCCTATGCCAATAGCCCCCTCCTCTCCCACTCTTACCCTGTCATGAATAGCCTCCTTGTATCTCTCTGCTTCCCTTCCCTCCCGGCTCCCCGCTGTCCCCCGGGGGGTGGTAACCTCCTCTGCTTCTGCAGTTCTGTGGCTTCATACCCCAACGTTGCCCTACACGCTTTGTTTTCTCCAGGTTTTGCTGGCCCAGCTTCTCCATTTGTCTATGCTGTGGCAGGATCTGCTGCCACGCTTCCCTGCATCCTGAACCGAGACCCCAGTGCCTCTGGCATTCTGGGGGTGTCAGCCCACTGGAGCCGTCTTGCAGGAGGAGATCTGGAAAAACGGGGCGTCTCCAGGAATGGGAGCGCTGGAAGATTCACCCTGCATCTCCCTGAGGTGGGGCCAAGTGATGCAGGGCAATACCGCTGTGCTGTCTCTGTCCATGGCACAACCATCACTAGGGATGTGACCTTGGCAGTGATGACAGGTGAGCAAGGGAAGCACAGAGGGTTCCAAGGAGACTCTCCCACTCCAGTGGCTTTAACTGGCTCGGAGAAAATCTCTTTGCACGCTCGTGTAGTGAGTGTGGGCTGCTCTCAGCCTGTCCAGTCTGCCCACGGGGAGAGACGCTGTGTCTCAGCTCAGGCATTCAGCCGCACAGGTGTGGAGTCTCTCTTTCCACAGGGCGCTCTGCCAAAGGGGGGTTTCTCATGGTGGTTCCATTATTTTTCATTAAGAAATCTGCCTTAAAGTAGGACAATGAAAGAGAGAGAGAGGGGAGCAGGAAGGGAGTCAATGAGAGAAGGAGTGCGTAAGAGGAAGAATGAAAGGGAGGGACATGACGGAGGAAGGCGGTGAAGGGGTGAGGCAGGAAGAGGCTCTGCTTTCTTTGTTCAAGGCATTTCTGTTTCCCTCCTTCACAGTCACCCCAAGTATCAACGGGCCGGTGGCCGAAGGCTCACGTCTGCTGCTCATCTGCAGTCTCTCCCACCCCAGGGGCCACGAGCGCTTTCAGTGGAGGCAGCTGAGCTCAGGCCACGGCAATGGGAGCTCCTCTGAGGCCACTGGCAGGAGCCCAGGGGTCCCGAGCCACAACCAGGGCTCCACCCTGGAGCTGAGCCGCGTGTCGCAGGAGGATACGGGCACCTGGGAGTGCAGCGTCCATGGCTCAGAAGGGAGGCTGGGAGCTGTGGAGTATGAGCTGTATATTACAGGTACCGTCTCCCCTGCGCCTCATTCCCTCCACTCCGCCCCACTTCCTGTGCCCCACGACGTCTGCTCTGCTTGACCATCCGACACTTTCCCCATCCACGTCCCGACCTAGTCGCACCCCCCTTCTTCTCCCCCACCCTCCCAGACCAATCGCCCATTCCCTTTCCCGTATCAGCCCCCTCAGTGCAATCCCACCCCTTTCCCATTCCAATCACCCCCCTTTCAGCCTCCTCTCTAACGGGACTTTCCCTCACAGGTGCCCAGCTCTCTGGCCCGCGTCCCATCCTGGATGGGAAGATCTCCTTCGGACTTATCCTCGTCCTCTTACTCCTGCTCCTGGCCTCCATCCTGGCTTTGGTCCTGCGGAACCGAAGGGTGAGTCAGTCCCTGGCCCCGTCTCTGCCCATCTGTCTTATCTCTCCCAGGCCATTGTACATTCCTCCTTTGGGCATCTCCCAGGATCCAGACTGGCTGAGCAGCGTGACAACAGGAGAATGAATGGGAGAGCTGAGCGGGAAGAACCAGAGGAAAGGGCTGAGACTGAGCCCACCTCAGCTTGCCAGCCCTGCTTGGGGTTGGGGCTGTGTGTGCAGGGCAAAGAGGCTATGTTGGGTAGCCGGCCAGCTCTGTGCTGGTCCTGTGCAGTGTGTACTGGGACTATAGGCATTGCCGGCTAGATCAGCCCCGCTAGTGGTCCTTCTAGCCCTGTGTCCTCCTGTCTCTGACAGTGGGCAAGTGCCAGATGTCTCAGAGGAAGGATCAAAAAACCCTCTAGTGACAATTATAGAATAATTTGCCCACTGGGGAAGTTTCCTCTTAACTCCTGTCAGTTGGCGGTCCTCTTATGCCTTGAAGGATACGGGTTTATATCCCTTCCAAATGTTGTGGGCATACTTTTTCCTTTTCATAATCTGATCTAATGTAATTGCGGTCGTTCTCCGTTTCCATATAGATTCAAAGATTGCAAGGCCAGAAGGGACCATTGCGATCATCTAGTCTGACTTCCTGAGTAAGACAGGCCAGAGAACTTCCCCCAAATAAGTCCTAGAGCAGATCTTTTAGAAAAACATCCCATCTTGATTTAAAAACCGTCAGTGATGGAGAATCCACCATGACCCGTGGTAAATTGTCCCGGTGTATAGAAATGTCCGATACCATTTTGAATCCTGCTATGCTTTTGGCCTCCACATTATCCTGAGGCAGTGAGTTCCAGAGTCCCATTATGCAATGTGTCAAAAGTGTTTCCTTTTATTGGATTTGAATTTGCAGCCTTTCAGTTTCACTGATCATCTCCTTGTTCGGAGTTATGATAAATGCTCACCTATTCCTCCAGACTGTCTCACCCAGTCATGGTTTTGTTCACCTTTAGCATATTCCTTCCTATTTCTCTCACTTTTAAACAAAACAAACTCAGTCTCTTTTCATATGGAAGTCTTTCAAGGCCTCTTCTCATTGTCATCACTCATATCTGAATCCCCTCTGTTTTACTGTGACTTTTTATAGAGATGGTGACCAGAGAAGAACACAATATTCCAGATGAGGTCATCCCACTGATTTACATAGCGACATAGGAATAGCTCCAGTATTATTCTCCCTCCCGTTCCTGTGCATCCTCACATTTTGTTGGCTTTTTAACTACTGCTACATGCTGAAAAGAGATTGTCAATTATACAATAATGTCTCGGTCTTTTTCCCTAAGTGGTGATGGTTCATTTAGAACTCAGTAATTTGTCTGCGGAGTTCAGATGATTCCTCTCAGTGTGCATTACCTTGTATTTGTCTACATTGAGCTTCATCTGCTAGTGCAATCTCCATTCACCGAGCTTTGATTCATAGATTGTAAAGCCTGACCGTTCCATCGTGACATCTCCTCTGACCTTGTGTATGACACAGGCCAGAGGACTTCCTCAATCTAATTCCTGTTTGGACTAGAGCAGATCTTTTAGAAGAAACATCCAATCTTGATTTAAAAATTGCCAGTGGTGGAGAATCCATCACAGCTCCTTGCTTGTTTAATGTCAATAATTTTGTGTTAAATGCATATTTTGCTACTTCACTGCTCATCCTCTTTTCCAGACTAGGTACATTTTCAAAATCACTGAGGGACCTAGGAGCCTAAGTCCTATTTTCGAAAGTGACGTAGCTACTTATTGACCTGAGGCTTATTGCATGTCAATGGGCCTTAAGCGCATAAAAATTGCCAATTCGCTTCTCACAATGAGACTTCCAGGCTCTGAAGCAGGGTTAATTGAAAACTGGGTTTTTGACTAAATTAAGTTTTTTGCATAAAGTTCTTTTTCAGAAATTTTAACTTGTCATTGAGAAATCCAAATCCCAAAACTTGGATTTGGAAATGCCAAAATGGTACCTCATGGGAGTTATAGTTTGGGTGCCTCATGCCCCCCCTTCCTCTCTATGAGCCAAGTTCTGCAACCAGACTACATCTTCCATGATGCACCATGGCTGTGGAACTCCCATCATCCACCATAATGGCTCAAGAAGAGTGGAGGTGTAGTCTGACCAGGGTGCCTGGCCCATAGAGGAGAATGTAGGCATGAGGCATCCAAATTACAAGTCCCATGAGTCAGTGCAGTAGCAGTGGAAAGTTTTGGTGTTTGACCAAAAATACTGAGGCGTTCATTTTCCACCAAAAAGTCAAAATTTCCTGTGGGGGATGCCTTCGTTTTCTGACCAGCTCTTTGCCTAACTCGCCTAGGCACTTTAAAAATTGTATTCATGTAAACATATGAAACACCTGTACAGACCCTGGAGGCACCCCACTATTAACCTTTGGCCATGATGAAAATGTACCATTTATTTCTACTTTCTCTCTCTGTTAGCCTGCTTCTGATCCATGATAAAAATGAACCTTTCGCTCCATGCCACTTAATTCCTTAACAGCCTCTCAGGAGGGACTTTGTCAAAGTCTTCTGAACCTCTGTCCCCCCGTCCCCCCCCCAAAAAAAAATCCTGGCAACTGGTTCATTCTTTATTCACAATTTTGCTGACACATTCAGAGAATTCTAATAGATTAGATAGCATGATTTTCCTCTGCAGGCTGTAGTTTGTAGCTATCCGATCGTGTTCTTCTAAGGGTTTTATAGTGCTCTAATTTTGTTTCAACCAATTTTTCTGGTCTAAGGTAATTTTCTTGCTACAGTTTTTCTGGGGATGAGGTAAGACTCCCTGGTCTGTAATTATCAGGATCAGTGTACAACATTTGCCATCCTCTGGTACAGTTGCTGATTTTAATGAGGTTGCATATTCTTGTTAGCAGCCTCAGACCCAGGTCCCATCCACTCCTGGTGATTTGTTGCTCTTTCATTTATCAGTTTATTCCAGGGTCTTCTCTTTTGAGACCTCGGCCTCTGGCAGTGTCTCAGTTTTATTACCATTAAAGAGCAGGTCTCTGTAAGGTATCTCCTTAACAGCCTCAGCGGCAAAGACTCATGCAAAGATATCACACTGCTTCTCGGCAAGCTACTTAAATGGCAAATTCCTCCTTTAATTGATCCCTTCTCTCCCTGGTGGTCTAAAGGACCCATTTATTCTCTCAGAGGTTTCTGTTTTTCATCTACATTACTGGTTCTCAACCTCTTCAATACCAGGACCTCTTTTTCTAAATGGGGACCACTCCTGTCTAGCTGGGATGTAGCTGGGACATCCTGCCCATTTAGCAATATAGGCAAGGCAAGCCCCTCTCTCCTGTTCATTACCCATCTTGGGGTCACAAACCTCATGGGTGAGAACCCGTGGTACCCTTGAAGAACAGCACCCCAGAGTACTTCAACTGAGGTGACACTAAGCAGTCAACCGGCCAGTACTATTAGTGCTACGTATCCACTGGATAGGGCTCCTCAGTGTATTTTGAATGATTAGAGGCCTGGAAAGACTGTCTCACCATGAGAGGCTCAAGAAGCACAGTCCATTCAGTTTATTCAAGAGATGATTAAGAGGTGAATTAATCACAGGTGACAAGTATTTACACAGGGAAGAGATTTCTGATAGTTGACAGCTCTTTAATCTAGCAGAAAAAGGCAGAGCGAGATCCAGTGTCCAGAAGCTGAATCTAGACAAATACAGATTAGAAAAAAGGTGCAACCTTTTAGCAGCCAGGGCAATTAACCATTGGAACAATTTACCAAGGGTTGTGGTGGACGCTTTGTCACTTGGAGTCAAGGCTAGTTTGCTTTCTAAAACATATGCTCTAACTCAACCAGCAGTTATGGGCTTGATGCAGAAACTCCTGGCTGGGTTCTCTGAGAGGCGGGTTACACAGGAGGTTAGACCATATCATCATAATGGTTCTTTCTGGCCTTAACATCTATGAAAGGAGCCACATTAAAGGCATAACTCAACGCCATACAGCATAATATCCAGCCAACGTTTTCCACCAGAAAGGACTATGGAGCATGATTCCTGGCTTCTTCTCTACAGCTGGTTATACCCAGGGGCCAGATGTAAGCATCATGTTGGGGCAGGATGGAACCCATGCTAGTTCCATTTCCAAGACATCTCTTCTTTTTCCCTTTCAGATATTCTCCCCGGCCTTCCCAGCACTGGAGCGGGTGGTCACCGCCCCCACACCAGGCAATGAGGGGAAGGATGAAGGCCAGGAAGGGAAAAGCCTGCAGACAGAATGCTAACGGAAGAGAAGACACAAGGGCCAATCGGAATGACAAGCACTTCAATGGGAAAACAAGACTGCGCTACTAGCAGGGGGATGGGAACTATGCAACTTGTTCAGAGGACATGGAGGTCACAGGGACACAACATGGGGACTATGCCACTGCTGACAGGGTGGAAGCCATATGACAAAGAGGAGATGGGAATCACCTGGGTGCAGGGAAGTGGGAGGTGGGTGCAGAGGTTTCCGAGTTTCCCTTTTGGAGATGAAGCAATCCAGTGTTTATAACCTGCTTTACTTTCACTTATTTCTCTCTCACTGCCTTGTTCTTTTTCTCTCACACCTCGGCTCTCTGTCTCTCTCTCAGCTTTTCTCCTTCCTTTGTGGGGTATGCATGGCTTTTAGCAGGTGGAGAGATTGGCAGAGACCTGGCTCCCCTTTGCCCACCAGGCATTTAACTCCCCGCTGCCCATTTTCCTCTCTGCGTCCCATCTACACCCTGCTCTTGCATTCAGTCGCTGGCACAGTGGATCCTGCAGCCAGCGATATTGCATATTTGAGTTTGTTATGTTTTATTAGGATTCTAGGATATTAGGATTAGAAGAAAATATCCTGCAATAAAAACCCCCACTTGAAACCCTTTGGCTTCTGTGTGCATTTGGGGTGAAATGGGCCTGTCGAGCACATTGTTTGCATCTGGTTATCTGTGTGAAGCAGCTTCTTAGAAATCTACCCCCTTCTGTGGATTTCATTTTTATTTTTTGCTTTCCTGTGTAGATTGTTAGTTTCTGGCCTTTCAGGAGGGGAAATGAAATGGCAGCAGAGAAGGAAAAGTTACACACTCTGTCCATCCTTTTGTCTCTGTTTCAGTTTTTCTCTCTCTCTTTTTTCTGCCTCTCTCTCTCTCTCTTTTTACTTCTATTCTCTCTCTCTCTCTCTTTCTCCCTCTCATGAGACATCAACTCAAGAGACCCTGACCACTTGTGGTCATTAAACACCCCTGTCATTTCCCCCATCCCATCCCCCCCGTTTCAGGAACGCACTGTAACACTTCCTCCCTGCTTCATGCCAGGAGTTCTGTTTGCCTCCCTGCCTCCATTCTAGGGTCCCCCATTTTCTCCCTTGCCTAGGCCTCTGTGTGTCCCCTATATCCCTCTTCCCGCCTTACCATTGCCCCATTCTCCCTACCATGCCAGGAGCTTTCTGTGCCCCTCCATTATCCCCTCCTTTGCCTATTACACAAAAGGAAGGCTTTTGACACAGTCCCACATGATGGTGTCATAAGCAAACTAGGGAAATGTGGTCTAGATGGAATTACTATGAGGTAGGCACACACCTGGTTGAAGGAACATACTCAATGAGTAGTTGTCAATGGTTCGCTGTCGAACTGGAAGGGTGCATCTAGAGGGGTCCTGCAAAACTCAGTCCTCAGGCCAGCACTATTTGATATTTTCATTAATGACTTAGACAATGGAGTGGAGAGTAGGCTTTTAAAATCTGTGGCTGATGCCAAGCGGGGAGGGGTTGCAAGCACTTTGGAGGGCAGGATTAGAATTCAGCATGATCTACTCTACATGCTCTACTCAGCACTGGTGAGGTCTCAGATGGAGTGCTGTGTCCAATTCTGGTCACCACGCTTTAGGAAAAATGTGGACCAATTGCAGAGAATCCAGAGGAGAGCAAAAAAAAAAAAAAAGGTTTAGCAAACCTGACCTGTGTGGAAAGGTTAAAACAAATGGGCATGTTTAGTCTTGAGAGGAGAAGACTGGGTGGGGACCTGAGAACAGTCTTCAAATATGTTAAGGACTGTTATAAAGAGGACAGTGATCAATCGTTCTTCATGTCCACTGAATATAGGATAAGAAGCAATGGGCTTAATCTGCTACAAGGGAGATGTAGGTTAGATATTAGGAACATTTCTCTAAGTATATGGATAGGTAAGCTCTGGAATAGGCATCCAAAGGAAGCTGTAGAATCCGCATCGATGGAGGTTTTTAAGAGTAGACTGGACAGGCACCAGTCAGGGACGCTCTAGGTTTACTCGGTCCTTGGCTCAGTGCAGAGGGCTGAACTTGATGACTTCTCGAGGTCCCTTCCAGTCCTATGATTCGATAATTCCTCTTTCTTTTCTTTCTGTTCGGGAGACAAATCATTCAGAGTGTCAACATATGAAACTGCACTGGGAAGCTAGGCAGAGCTGAGCCGGGGGTGCTGTTATGCTGGAAGGTGTTAATGGCTGCTGACAAGTGGTTCTTTAGTATATAGACAATTACTGAAGTTATTGTGTTACAGACAGACCGAGAAATACCATCAAGTTGAGTGTATGGACTTGCTTTGCTCAGCCAATTATTTTATTATTTCAGTGAGCAAGGGAAGACATCCCTCCCTGCGTATTCCTTCCCTCCCTCCCAAGGAATTTGGAAGCTTCATACACGTAAAACACTTTGAAACCCTCAAATTGAAGACCAGAGAGACAAGAGATATTAGGGTTTTGATGAGTCATAGCAGTTGCCCCCAAATAACACATCCCAAAGACCATAGCCAGCACAATGCAACATAAATATGGGCAAATCAGTCATTTTACTGTTCAACCATCAGCTTTACCAAAAATGTGATTGTTTCTCCACCGAGCGGTATTCCAGTTTGCAGAGATTTGTTAAAGGTACCCGGCTGAGATGTCCAGGTAAAGTGCCCTACACAGTTTTGCAAGTCGCTTTCAAACAGACACTGATTTTTTTTAGGTTGGACTTGAGGAAATGCAAAAGTGATGTGAGGAAGCAGAGTTCCTCTTAGTGCTAGGATTTTATGTGAGACTGTTATAGAAACATTGGAATGACCAGACTGGCTTTGCTCAGTGGTTCATCTGACACTGTCTCTGACACTGGTCAGCACCAGATACTTCAGTGGAAGGGGCAGGCCATGCCACAGTAGGAACTTGTGGGATAATCTGACCCAATGAAGGTCTCATCCTAGTCCCCAGTAGTTAGAGCTTTGCATACACCCTGAGGCATATGGTTTCATATCCCTTCCAATAAGCTTTTTTAGCATTAGCTATAGCTCTGGGTGTTCTTGTGATCCATAAATATGTATGAACCCTCCATGAATCTTGATACGTTCTTGGCCTCAACAAGCTCCTGTAGCAAAGAGTTCCCATAGTCTGATTATCTGAAAGTATTTCCTTGTATTGGTCTCAGATTTCCACCTTTCAGTGTCCCTGACTCTCCCTTTGTTTTTGTGTTAAGGGTTAGGGAGAATAGACTTTTATGTCTTCTCTTAGTTCCCTCCTTTCTAAGTGACAATCCCAATGATCCCAATCTTTTCAATCTCTCCTGCGAGAGATTTTCCAGGCCCTTGATCATTCTTGTCATTCTTCTCGGAGCCACCTCTAATTCTACAGTATCCTCTGGCGATGGGGTCACCAATGCTGCACACAGTATCCAGATGAAGCAGCACCACTACTTTATATCAAGGCATTATAACATTCCTCGTATCATTCTCCATCCCATTCCGTATGCATTCTAGCATCTTGTTTGCTTTTTTGACCACTGGTGCACATTGAGCAGAGGTCATCACTGAGTTGTCCAGAGTGGCACCCAGGTCCCTTTCCTGAGCCGATACAGTTAATTCAGAACCCAGCATGATGGACAAGCAGTTAAATTTCTCCCCCGAAGTGTGTTACTTTGCACTCTTTGACACTGAATTTCATTTGCCATCATGTTGCTCCTTCGCATGGCGTGTTTAGGTCTCTCTGAGGTTCCTCCCAGTCCCAACTATCCCAAACAACATTGTGTCATCTGCAGATTTTGCTTCCTCCCTGTTCACCCAGGGCCCTTTCTAGATCATTAATAAGTATATTAAATATCACAGGACCTCATACAGACCCTTGAGACCCCTGCGGTTAATCGTTAGACAGGATGAAAACTGACCACTTATTCCAACTCTTTGCTTTCCGTCCTGTAATCAGTTTTTACTCCATGACAACACTTCACCTCTCACCCCTCAAGGTGACTTAGCTTCTTCAGGAGCTTCTTGTGCAGGACCTTGTCAAGGCCTTTGGAAAGTCTAAATACATGATGTCAGTTGGCTCTTCTGTAGCCACTGTTTTACTGACATGTTCAAAGAATTCTAAGAGACCAGGGAGACATGATTTCCCTTTGCAGAATCCATGCTGGTTAGCCCCTATCAGATCATGAGTTTGCAGGTGTTTTATTATTCTATTGTTAATTATAATCTCAACCAATTTGCCTGGCACAGACGTAAGGTTCACACGGCTGTAATGCCCCAGATCACCCCCACAGCCTTTTTTTTACAAAATATATACAAGCAATATTTGCTATCCTCCAATAGTAGCTGTTCTTAATTATTACATGTTTTTCCTAGCAGCTCTGCAAATTCATACTTCAGTGCCTTCAGAATTCTTGGGTGTAACCATCTGGGCCGGGTTATCAGTTTTTTCCAGCAGCTCTTTTTCTGACACCTCGATCTCTGATAGTACCTCATCTTTCTCACCAGAAGAGATCAGGTATGGGTTAGATACTCCCTAACAGCCTCTGTGGTGAAGTCTGATGTAAAGAAATAATTTAATGTCTCAGTAACATCCTTATCATCCTTAATTGCTCCCTTAATCCCTTATGATCCAGCAGACCCACTGATTCTTTTACAGGCTTCCAACGTCTGACAGACTTAAAGAATCATTTCTTGTTTGCTTTTAAATCCTTTGGCTATTTCCTCTTTCAAATCCATGGTAGCCCTCTTTATTTGTCTCTTACATGTTGCCTCTCTATTTTATGCTCCTGTCTATTCACTTTACTTGGGTTAAATTTCCAAATTTTGTAAGCTCCTTTGGTTAAACAGCCTCTTGACCTTCAGTCATAAGGATTTTCTGCTTGTCTTCCTGAGTCCCTTTGCATTGAGAGGAGTTTCTTCGCTCTCTAGTGATGTATTTGTTTATTTCTTAAATTATAGCATTATATTCAACAAAGTGAAAAATGTGTGTCTGGGATTTGCATAGCTATTTTTATAAGTGTGAAAGAAGGGCTATTTTAGTACTATCCCATGCTTGCATAACAAAACAACTAGCTGGACTGTGCGTGTAACTTTTGTGGAAAATGTATTTTATCAGTAATGTTCATCAGCGCTTCATGCTCTACCTCTGCCAAGGTAGAGTTTAGAACATCTGCGATGCTTCAGATGTGGTTCTCGGGTCCCCAGTGCTGGCAGAATTTGTATTCAGCACAAGCGCAACTTTGAGGCTTTGTAGCGTTTGAAAGTTTTGTTACCACAGCCTAAATAAAGTACAACCCCCGTGCACCATTGTAGCACAAGGAGTACTGACCTTTTCCACACACAAAACATCTGCAAGGCCTCTCACATAAGTTATAACATCTGTGGAGACAACCACCTCGCTTGCAGGTGCTCTAAAATTTGACTCTCAATAACTACGAATCTATGTACTTCAGCCTGTTCAAAACAGCTCCATGTGCTCTAGTTCACGTTGAAGACTAATGCAGAGAGCAAGACTGACGTATACGGCACTAAACGGTCCCATGACTTTTTTGGGGCTGCCAGCCCTCAGAAATGTGCTGACTGTTTTCAGTACCCCTGACCCCCCAGTCATTCCTAGGCTGAACCGGCTGGACCGAGTGCTTTAAACCACTCACCAGAGCTTGGCAACAAAACAGGTCTCTTCAAAAAGTGGAGACCCATCACTTTCACAAAGCCGCCGACCTTGCAAATGGCTCGCCTGATTATCCTTAAACTGCCCCCATAATCTTCCTTCGGGTTTCGGCTCCACATGCAAAATTTAAGGCAAAAAAGAAGCTTTTTTAGAGAAAGTTAGAGGGTGTCAAAATCAGGTTTAGGATGGAAACTGCCTTTCAGCCATGACTATAGAATCTGTGATGTTCTTACTACTACAAAGGGGATGTAATGCCAATTTCTGCAGCAAGAGGGCTGCACGTAGGATGTAGATATAGGTTCTGAAACAGCCCCCAGTTTGTTGCCTCAAACACGCTGTCTGTTTTGCTCCAGGTTTTAAAATTCAAAACAGCAGGCGTAGTCCTTGCAGGGTTATTGAGCCTAGCGTGGCAGGGGAATTCTGCTGTTGCCTGTGTATACTCGGATGAACTGGCCTAGCTCCTGGTGTTTCAGAATACATCACCATTCACTTCTCCAAAACTTCTGCGTCGTGCACCTGTGACACAGTTGACACATCCCACCAGAGTAGTGGGAGAAGAGAAGTAAGGCATCCCATTTGCACATGGAGACTGTAAATGACAGAAAGTGTTAAATTAGTGGATGTTTTATTCATGCCTTTTATTATTATTATTATTAGTGAGAAGTTTTCTCTTTTTTCCCCCAAGTCTTTGTCTCGGTCCTTCCTTTGACACACACTGTCTCTCCCACTCATCACCCCATTTTGCTAATTGCTATACAGACATACATGATGCTATGTAAAGAAAAGCTTACCACATCCAGCAGTGTTACAATGGGAGATGAGGAGTTATAGAATCGTAGATGTGTAGGACTGAAAGGGACCTCGAGAGGTCATCTAGTCCAGTCCCCTGCACTCAAGGCAGGACTAAGTATTATTCTAGACCATCCCTGACAGGGTTTTGTCTAGCCTGCTCTTTAAAACCTCCAATGAAGGAAACTGTGCAACCTTCCTAGGCAATTTATTCCAGTGCTTAAACACCTTGACAGCTAGAAAGATTTTCTTAATGTCCAGCCTAAATCACCCTTGCTTCAATTTAAGCCCATTGCTTCTTGTCCTGTTCTCAGAGGTTAAGGAGAATATTTTTTCACCCTCTTCCTTGTAACAACCTTTTATGTACTTGAAAACTGTTGTCATGTCTTATCTTCCCCAGACTAAACAAACCCCATTTTTTCAATCTTCTCTATCTGTCATGTTTTCTAGACCTTTAATCACTTTTGTTGCTCTTCTCTGGACTTTCTCCAATTTATCCACATCTTTCCTGAAATGTGGCACCCAGAATGGGACACAGAACTCCAGTTGTGGCCTAATCAGCACGGAGTAGAGCAGAAGAATTACATCTCGTATCTTGCTTACAACACTCTTCTCATACAGCCCAGAATGATGTTTGGCCTTTTTTACAGCAGTGTCACACTCTTGACTCATATTTAACTTGTGATCACTCTGACCCCCAGATCCCTTTCCACAGTACTCCTTCCTGGCGGTCACTTCCCATTTTGTACGTGTGCAATCATCCTAAACAGGGCACTTTGCATCTGTCCTTATTGAATTTCATCCCATTTACTTCAGACCATTCCTCCTGTTTGTCCAGATCATTTTGAATTTTAATCTTATCCTCCAAAGCACTCACAACCCCTCCCAGGTTGGTATCATCTGAAAACGTTAGAAGTGTGCTCACTACGCCATTAACAACCATTGATGAAGATATTGAACAGAACCAGACTCCGAACTGACCCCCATGGAACCTCACTCGATCTGCCCGTCCAGCTTGACTGTGAACACTGCTAACTACTCTCTAGGAATGGTTTTGCACCCACCTTATAGTGGGGTCTTACTGAAGTATTCCTGCCTTTGAAGGTTCAGAGCTGGAACCCATGCGTACACAGGCTGATGCCTGTCAGGGGCTTCTTGTACACAGGAGGTTGCAGGACTGCTACTAGGTTTTCAGGCTCTTTTACTGGATATGGACTGGCTACAGAGCTTCCATCCCAGAGATCAGAGGTACAGCAGAGATACCTTCACTATAAAATTCTTTAATCCGCTGAGTCTCAGGAATGGCCCTCTGAGTTTTTAAAAGGTATGTGACGCATGGCGCCATCTGGTGACGAAAGGGCACAATGCAGTTTAGCATCCATTGCCGCACCAGAGTCCATAACTTATTTTGTGATTCATGTCTCTTTCCCAAGAAAGCCACAGCCTGACGCACGCCTGAGGTATCATGTCAGACCAGGCGCGCTTTGCTGTAAAACCTCAAGGAATTCCCCACAGGAACCCTCAGGGGAACAGGCGAAGGGAATCCTGGCTTTACCCCTTTTTTGATCCCCCCCCAGCTGTTTTCAGGTTCTGCTCCCCCCGGCCTGAGCCTACACTGCCACCTAATGTCAGCCCCCACAGAATACACAGGGAAAGAACAAAGGACATGCAGACAGAACCAGCGAGATATAGGGAGTGAGGGCCTGCGCAAAAGGCAGGCAGGAAAGGAGGGACTAGAACAAGAAGATACACACATAGTAACGTCTCCCCTTGCTGAGGCTACAGGAGCCATGTGCTGCTTGCCCCCGTACTTAGCCCTGGACACACCAGTTCAAAGGCAGGTGCTGGAGATTCCTTGCGCTCCAGCCCCGCAGAATATCAGCAGCAGTTTGGTCCCCCTTGCCCACTGACCACTAGATCAGTGAGGAAAGCACCAGAGGCTAGCAGAAAGCACGGTCAGGGTGCAACTACTCTGGGCATGACACAGAATGTGTCTCAGTGAAGGGAGTATTAGCACAGACAGGCAACCGGCGAGCCACTGCATCACGGTGTAGGCGTAAAAGGTCTAGTCAGGTGCTTGATGAAGCCACTTATGGCTGACAAGCCCAATTCGGGGGCGACACAGCTTGTTACAATCACAGACTTCACAGCTCGTACGAGCACAATCTCTAGCTAACCACACTAGGGGGCAGGATATCCCCATCACTTGGAAACCTGGTCCCTGAAGTCTAGCAACCGTGGGGAGATGGCGTCAGCACCCCACCTGGGATCCTGAACTCGAGCCTGGGCTCCTCGGGCCCAGAGGCCTTGTGTCAGAGATTCCAAGGCCAGGAGGGACCCCTGTGATCATCTGTCTGACCTCCTGCAGAAGACAGGCCGGAGCCTTCCCCAGAATAATCCCTAGAGCAGCAGCTCTTTAAAACAAACAACGAGGACGTTTGTTTCCTTCCACATCATTGATAAAAACGTTGAATATTGTAGGGCCAAGAACTGATCCCTGAGGGACCCCACTGGAGACTCACCCACTCAATGAAGATTTCCCATTTACAATGACAGTTCTGGGACCTGTCAGTTAGCCAATTTCTAATCCAGTTAAGGTGTGGCATTTCAATTTTGTATCATTCCGTTTTGTGAATTAAAATGTCAAGCAGTGCCAAATCAAACGCTTTACAGCAATCTAACAGATGCCTGGTGCGGCGGAGGGATAATCCCTCTCCATATTGTCCTGGAGAACCCCACCTGGGATAACGCGCTCAGCTCTGGGCTCTTCAGTCCCCGAAAGTGACAAACTGAGGGACCTTCGAGAAGAGGAGTCACAGAAACACACAGGGGACCAAAGGGGTTGGGTTCTGGAGGCAGATTCAAGGAGTGGCTGAACTGAGCAAGCGCTACCCCCCCGCACATGATTGCTGACTTAGTGTGATATAGGGGACTGTGCCCTTAATGTCTGAACTTCCCAGGCAGGCAGTCTGGGTGGGGTGCTCTGAAACGCTCGTTGTTATGCCCAGGACAGCCAGTTGGAACCAGATACATCATAAAGCAGAGCTTCTGTAAGCAATGTGAGCGCTGAACATATCCACTGTTCTGTATATACGCTGGGTGCAGGGAAACAGCAAGAGCAGCGCCTCCCCTCTTCGGCATGGGAAAGGTGCATGGAGCTGGAGCCAAAAGGAGAATATGAATCTCAGTATCAGTTCTTCTGCTGACTTGTGCTGATTGTGGGCCCTTATTATTGAGCAAGTCCCTGTACCCCTGACCTAAGAGGAAAAAATAGTTACGGGACCATGTAATTAAATATCTCCCATTGCTTTCTGCAGTGTTGTTGTAGTCGTGTCGATGCCAGGATATTGGAGAGACAAGGGGGTGAGGGAATATCTTTTACTGACCAACTTCTGTTGGTGAGAGACACAAGCTTTCAGCTCCGCAGAGCTCTTCTTCAGAGTGCCACAACGAAATGCACGGTGGAATGGATTATTAAGCATAAGCCAAACCCTCAGGTACCACAGAGTATGCTCCGAGGAGACGTCTGAGAACAGACTTTAACACACTTAAAAGTGCCTTCACCAAACCAGGACACGCTACCAAAGAAGTAGCTCACATCACGGAACGGGCTACCCCGATTCCCTGACCACACACCCCTAGTTGTCACCTACTGCCCCGCACTGGGACCCATGCCGGGTATCATTAAACAGCTACAACACCTACTTGATGGGGACCACATCCTGACAGGAACCCTAAACCCTTTCCTAAACCCTCTCTTCTGGGGCTGGCTTCCAACAACCCCCCAACCTCGCCAACTCCTCATCAGAAGCTAGCTCCCCACGGACCAGGACTCACCAACTCAAAGTGGCACCAGACCCTGATAGAACAACAGATGCAAAACCTGGAGCCACTCTTCCACTGCTATGAGGATCAGTACCCATTGCAATGCACCTTTCAATAGCCACCTGCCGACCAGAAGATGTGGTGCATCGCATCCCCTGCACTAAATGTCCCAATAACAAAAACGTGGGTGACACCAGACAATCACGACATTCTCGCATGAACTCACACTGGAAAATGATAGAAGACAAAAACACCATATCACCTCTGCAGTGTGGCTCACTCTCATGGTATTGTCATGAGTCTCATGACAATTAGGTTTTCCCTAAATCCCCAGCTCCTGGAGTCAAGTGGATATGTGATAATTTTAGCCTTCAGTCTTAAAGAATAAATACGTTTCTAGGCTTTGTGGCGGTGGAAAAAGCTTCAAAATGTGACCCCAATACACTGTAAAGGCTCAAAAAGCAGACAGCAAATAAAAATCTATTATTTTTACATAATCTCATGATTTTAAAGCCAATCGCACGATTACTGGTGAGCCTGACTCATGATTTTCGAACATTTGGGGTTGGCACTACTGTGTCTGGGCAAACACAATCGCTCGATATCTGACCTCTCAGCCGTAGTCCTCAAAGGAAACCTGCACAACACCTTTAAAAGATGAGCCTGGAAGCTTAAATTTGACCCTTTGCTAGACACTAAGGGCTGGTCCGCACTAAAAACTGTGCTGATGCAGCTGTGCTGCTGTAAGAGCGCTTGTGTAGCCCCATTATGTTGACGGGAGAGCGCTCGCCCGCCAACATCATAAAACCACCTAAACGAGCGGCGGTAGCTATGTTGGCGGGAGACCATCTCCCGCTGACATAGTGCTGTCCACACTAGCACTTATGCCAACAAACCTTATGTCGCTCGGGGTGTGTTTTTTTCATACCCTTGAGTGACAAAAGTTTTGCCGGCATTAGTGCTAGTGTAGATAAAGCCTAAAAATCATAGACTTAATAAAGACACTGGATTTACGGCTCATTACAACTATCTGTAACCTACTAACCCCCCATTTTGTCCTATGACTGTAGTGGTGTTAATGGGCCACTTCACCTTGTACGGTCTCTTAGATGGTGTGTTAACTACTTACGCTAAACTGTCTGTTCCACTTTGCATTTAGCTGTGACACTCTAAGGCCTGGCCTACACTACAGAGTAAGGGCGACACAAGGCAGTTTACGTCAACCTAACTTTGTAAGTGTCTACACTAAAATGTTAGTCCTGCCGACGTACTTCGCCTGCTACACCAGCTTAATAACTCCGCCTCTGTGAGAGGTGTAGTGTAGGTCAACGTGGTTCGGGTGACACAGTGTCAGTGAGACACGGCATTACTTATGTTGACTGTAGTGACCTCCAGGAGGTGTCCCACAATGCCCTACCGTGACCGCTCTGGTCACCGCTTTGAACTCTGCTGCCCGGTGGGTGGGTACACAGGTGCATGCCCCTCCCCTTTTAAAGCCCTGCGAATTTTTGACATTCCATTTCTTGTTTGCTCCGGTGTGGAGAGCTGGCCTAGCACCTGCCCAGCTCACCATGCAGCTCCACGCTGCAAAGCCACCATCCCTCGAAATGTTTGGGAGAGGATTGCAGAGGACAGGACCTCCATGAAGGTTTGAGGATGGTGGATCTCCAGGGTGTGTGGGGAGAAGAGGCCGTCCAGGCGCGTCGATATCTACGAGCAGATCTCTCGGGACATGGAGGAGAAGGGCTACGGGAGGGACCTGCAGCCGTGCTGCACGAAGGCCAAGGAGCAGTGGCAGGCACACCAGAAGGCCAGGGAGGCAAACAGTCACTCTGGTGCAGAGCCACAGACATGCCATCCTTGTCGTTGGAGACCCCATCACCATCCCCACCAGCCCCATGGATTCTTCAGGGAAGCTAGAGTCACAGGAGTGAACAGTCAGGAGGAGGTGTCGGACGAGGACGAGGAGGAGGAGGCGTGTAGGGGACGGGCGAGCAGGGGATCCAGTGGTGCGGTGAGCTAGGACCTGTCAAGGTCAAGTCAAGTCTTGACTCCGGAGCAGCCCAGGCAGTCTCTCTGCAGTCCAGCACAGCTGCCTGGTGCAGGGGGAGGAAGCTCCGGTCAGTGCTGTTTGCTTTGCTCCTGTCACAGGTAAACACAAGCAGGAAGTTTACACATATTCAAGTTGAAGTGGCGGGTTAACTCCTAGCTCTATGGTTGAGGGAGGCCTTAAAAGACCCTTTGAATAATCTGGCCCACTCATGTGGTCTGGACACGTTGTGAACCAGCGTTCATGCCTGTGTTATTGCCTCTCGCTGTGAATTTTGTGGTGCTTGGTATGAACTATTAACGAGGGATGGGCTACTGGGCCCTGCTATGCATTCTGTAATCTCTTGAGTAAATTAATGAAGATCGTCTGAGTTTCCACAAGTAGGATTTTATGGTGTGCAAAGAAACAGGGCAACACAAGTGCAGTGCAAACCAACACACGGGGTAAAGCCAGCGTACCAGCATGAGCCATGCTCTGAAACCCCACCTTCAAAACAGAAGTCAACAGCAGCTGGCTGCTGCTGTGGTTTCACAAGTTGGAGTATGTGGAACTCTGGTTTTTCTCTGGTGTGGAGCGGGACGGGGGTACAGCATGCTGCCCGTGCCAGTGCCAGCTGTGATTCCTGGGCGGGTATAGAGAGCACCAGCCGGGGAGTTCCCCAAGGAGTGGAAAGGCGACTGACGCAGGGGTCTTTGGGCATGTAGGTGAACAGGGCTCTGCAACATTTGAGTTTGTAGCCTGAGCATCCCCCCCACGATGTCCTGGTTCATTTCCCGATGCACTTCTGTCCTTCTCCTCTCCTGCAGCACCTGCTCCCTCCATTATCAGCCCTTCTCCATGATCACAGTCATCTGGCCCCTCCCAGTGGTCACAGCTCAAGGCTGTAGAGGAGGGGGGAGGCTCTTTCTTGCAGAGCATATCCTCCCTAGCCCTCTTTTTCCTTCTCCTGGTCAGGGTCAGATCTCCAGGGGACCTCTCAGGGCCACCATGCCAGAGGCTGCTGCTTACAGCAGACAGACAGGCCATTCGATTTACACTCAGAATGGAAGGGGCCAGAGAAGGCTCAAAACTCCATTAAAGGATGAGTCACACAATGACCTTCAATAAGAGATGCTCTCGTCCCTTTACCTTTGGAGTGCCTTGGTACAGCACCGCTCTGCAGCGCAAACCACGGCGAGCACAGCCGGCTGGGGACAAGGGTGCTGGGGGGCTCCGTTGCCTGGAAGCTTTAAGAGCTGGGCCTGGGGTTAGGGGAAGTGCAGTGCAATATTTGCACAGCTGGCAGTGGTGATATCGGCTGAGATCTCGCTCCAGCGGGTGACAAAGGCACAAAGGACCCAGCTGCTGCTAGCGTCCCTAAGCCAGCCGGGCCCAGGTGCTCCTGGCCTGTGTACGGCACTAGTGCCAGCCAAACTCACTGCAGGCTGGTTTAGGAAAGTCTCCTATTGCGAGGGAAGAAGCAAGGCTACCATCCTTAGAAGCGTTTGGGAGAGAACGGCAGAGTACCTCCAGGGAAGCTTCAAGATGTCTCTAGTCTAGAGGCTAAAAGGGACATCCCTAGTCAGATAAACAAAGCACCCTGCGTGCTCCCTCCCGCCCCCCTGCAGAGCCCAACAAAGCAAAGATGCTGCATCCACCGCTCTTTGTTCTACCTCTGGCTGAGCGCAGGACACTGCTGGGCGGCACGGGGTGTAATCAAACGGCTGGTTTCTGCTTTTCGGTGTGTTCTCCCACATTTTATTTTTCACGTTAGACCAGTAAAGTTGTTGGCCAAATCTTGTTTTTGTGAAATACATGAAAGAACAGAGCCACAAACACACACACACACACACACACACACCCTTCCTACCAAGAGGCATTTCGGCCTGATACACTGTCCCTCTAATCAAAAGCTAAAACCTCAACTGACTCTTATTGTTCTACCCTTTGAAATGTTCACTTCAGCCTTTTAAAATATCCATTGACTGCAGAATAATTCAAGTCTGTCTGTACTTTGCATAATTCTATGTGGTTTAAGATGGTTTGTAAAACCACTCCACGGACCATTTTATCTGACCCACTTTCAATATAGTTGTAAAAACCCTGTTTTAAGTATAAGAAGCCACTCTGTGAAATGTAATATATCGACCTCATTGTGAAAGACACTGGCAAAAATAAAATAATGTTTGCTTTTAAAAAAAATAATATGTGAATTCTTCAACTAGGAGTTGGCACTGAGTGATTGGAGTGTGAATAACTGAGCAATTGAGGTGGGTGCAGACAGAAAGAGTGATTGAACAACTGGTCTAAGTGTCGTGGAAAAGAATCACACTGCTACATTTTAGAGTTGGATCGGGTGCAGCTTTAATTGTGACACACACAATCACATAATCATAGCTATGGGGAATACTATAGCCATAGGGAAAACCCAGGTGGCTATAGGGAAGTCAAGCAGCATGTCTGGATGCTGGGCAAATGTACTTCACCTGGCTACCAGATACCAAAGACTTATATAGGGATTGCTTAGGTTCATTTACACATTGATCGTATAGTGGAATTGGATTAACAGTTTATACTTAACAGGAAAGACAATCACAATGCGCAGGGGGCACACCAGACGCCCTCACAGGAACGCCCAATGAGTCACTTGAGTATACAATGTAGTTTTCAGGGACCCTGGTTAACTCCTGAAGATGGGTGGTGACACAATACTTGTTCAAATGCTAATTTGTATGGAGTGAGTTTCTGTGGGGCCAGTAAGACAAAGGGGGGCAGGTACTGGTACTTATCAAAACAGGTGAAGTCTGTTCAGACTTCAATTAAGGCTCATAACAGAGACTTGCCTCTTGGGTGTGGTTCAAAGACCTCTTGTGTGATTTTAACATCTTTATCCTAATTTCAGTTGAGGCATTATGGTAATTGTTTAACCTGTGGCTTCTATTTCAGAATCAGGCTACAACTTCAGGCCAGGCCTTCTATGACCAGTTTCAGACCAGGCATTCTATTAATCAATTTTATGATGAATTCTTTGATTCCACATAAGTAAGGGATGCTGAAACACAATGAAGAAAACACCAGCCTCATCTCAAACGTTTGAGGGAGGAGGAAAGGAGCGAAGATAATAACTTTTACCACTCAGCTGGCGGGAGAGGAGCCCACCCTGAGAACTTTGGAGTCAGCCCACTTCAAAGAACAAAATCTGATCAGGCTTGCAGCAATGTGGGTGATTAAGGATCACACCAAATGCAGATGCAGCACGACAGAGCAAAAACCCACAGACTGACGTGGGGTCTTTTCCCTATAAAATGGGACAGAAAGATGAAGGCTGGAGGTTCGGGTCTACATCACCAACCAGCCAGGAGTACCGGTGCCATCGGCAGAACCTTGCTCCTCACCCTCCTGCTACAGTCACCTGGCCAGTGACGACCACCAGCACCAAGAGGCTGGTAACTGCAACATCTGTGAGACCCCTGTGTGTTTGTCTGTCTGTCTGTCTGCCTGTCTGTGTGTGTGAGTGTGAATGAAAGTACCAGTTGAAACGTGTCAGCAAAGTCTGTTTTATTAACAAGAGTCTGTCATTGTAGTATTGACCCCTGTTGATACTGTGTTCTTAGTGTTTACATTATTGATCCTCTTGCACTAAGTAAAGCACACTATGGATGTGGTTACAGTGTTGCTACTTTTTTGATACTATTTACCAAATTTCGGTATTCACAATTAACCTGGCTTGTTGCCTTATCCCCTGAAAAAGCTCCTGATATTTGTTATTTGAATAACAACGTAAGGCCCAGAACGCAGCGCCTTGTTCTGTAAAGGCGCAGATGAACGGATGCCATTTTTAAGTGGGGAAGGCGGGGTGGAGGGACGGCAATGAAAAGGGGAAAAAGTGATTCTGAGGAATAATGCATGCACAACCTTACCCGAGATCCCTTCCCCTTCACCAGTGGGCTCGTCCGCATTTGTCTGGGGGAAATGGCTGGATTCCAGTGGAGTCTCAAACAGCCCCTGGCTTGCAGCATGGTTTGGGTCCCCCACTATGTTGCCTGCCTTGCCACCCTCCTCGCTGTTCATGGCAGGAGTCTTGGCCTCCTGTGAAGTGTGCACTGTCCTGTGTGGGGTGCTGAGGGGGTCCCCGCTAAGGATGGCATGCCATTTGTCATCGAAGTGGCAGGGCAGCACCAGATTTCTTCCTGTCCTCCCTCAGCTTCTGCTGTCCCTGGAGCACTTCCTTCACTTGCACACTGAGCCCCGTCATGCCGCTGTTTCACGTCTCCTGTGCAAGCTGCCGGTAGAGGTGGATGTTTCTGTGGCTGTTCGTAACTCTGCTTGCATTGCCTCTTCTCCCCACAGCCGCAGAGATCAGAGGCTGCTTGCCTGCTCTGTGTGTGGAGCCAGCGTGGTGGGATGGTCGGATGCACACCGCAGAGGGGAGCTGCTGGATGTGCTCACCAAGGTGGGCAATCAGGAAAAGGCATTTCAGAAACGCACAGGGGCTTAAAGGGGGGAGGGGACTTTTCGGCAGTGAAGTTCAAACCTGTGATTTGTGCAGCCACTGTTGCAGGGACTGGGGGGTTGTGGGACAGCTGCTGGAGGACGGTCAGGGTCGAGGCAGGTCGGACAGAGGCTAAGTAGGTCAGCTTGGTTCTGTGCTGCTCAGGGAAGTGGTTTTGCTGTCTCACTGTCACAGGACCCGTACATCAGCGCGAGGCAGAACGCTGGTACGCACACACAACACGCACACACAACACGCACACATGCACAGCTGGGTCACTGCAGGTCAATGTAGGGTAGATCAGACCAGCGCCTGGGCCTGGAACGTGGGCCCTGTGAACCAAGCATAAAACAGCAGCTGTGGGTCGTGTTCCCTGCACAGAGAACAGAACCTGTTCCTGCTCCCAGGGTTATTCTTTTCGCTCAGCTGACACAGGCCCGTCCTTAGGAACTCAGACATCCTCGCTTCTCTCCCCACTGACGAACCTGGGGAATTCTTACGAGGAGCAGTCTGGGGGATTGCCATGGGTAGGGTGGCCAACTCTCTAATGTGTGAAAACCAGACGCTGGGGGCCAGAGAGGCTCCGCCCCTTCCCTCGAGGCCCCGCCCCAACCCGTCTTTGCCCCCCATCGTGACTCGCTGCTGTCTCCATCTCCCTTCCCCTGCCAGCTGGGCAGGCTCTAAGGGTGGAGGGGTGACTGGGGCAGGACGGGGGAGGGGAAGCCGTGTTCTGGGGGTGGGGGTAACTGGGATGAGGCGTTCCTGAGGCCGGTTACTGCAGGGAAGCGGACTTTTAGTGTCTGGTCAGCCTGCTGGACTTTCCAGTAAAAAACCAGGCACCTGGCAACCCTACCACGGGTGAGGAGGTCTCTGAGATAGATTGTTATTAAAGGCTTTGCTACATCCGTATGCTGCAAGAGCACCTCATAAACATTAGTGAGTTTGGCCTCATGACACCCCTGTGAGGTCAGGAAGTATTACTATCCCATTTTGTAGCTGGGGAAACTGAGGCACGGGGTGATGAAGTGACTTGTCCAAGGTCATACAGGAATATCGGTGGCAGAGCACTCAGATTTCGAGCGTTTCAGTCCAGGGCCTTAACAACACGGCCACCTTTCCTTCCGCCCTGTCCCCCCCAGCTAAGTCTCAGGCCACTGAAAGGGAGAGCAGGACTCTGAAGCTTGTTTTGGCACGTATGGAGTGCTCAGGTGGGATGCGTTTGCCTTGGCTGTTGCTGATAATGAGGTTAGGTTTCCTGCTTTCAAAGGCCTATCGTGATCTTGTGGTCACCATGGCCACACTCAAGGGTAAGATGGTAGCGTTTCTTGTTTACATGTTAAAGCCCGCTCTTCCCCAGGGGCTGATGCTGGGATCCCCTCAGCGGGCCAGAAAAAAGCCAGTCCCCATTAAGAGTGCCCATATTGTCTTTGTGATCCCCATTTATCAAGAAGTCATCCCGATATAAAGTATGATACCTAGGCAACTGTCGCCCCACCCGGACACGTCTGATCTCTGTCTGATCCTACACAGGTCTGAACTGGGGCTGGTTTCTCTGGGCGTTTAACATCAGAGGGGGGAGGTAACGAACGTCTCATTAGTAAAGGGCTCCTGAGAGTCCTATGTTTGTCTGTGTCTGGCAGCTGAAGTTCCCCTCCAGGAGCTACAACAGGTGTCAGCTGTCTACTACAAAGAGAAATTGTCTTGTCTTTGAAGTTGTTGATGTTTTGCTGCTCAAAGGTGTAATTTTTGAGCTACCATTGCTGACCGGGTTTTCTTCCTCCTTATAATGTCTTGTGGGCGTCTCCCTGGTCTCCATTACATCTCCGGGCATTCATTCAGTTCCCAATTAAATCTATGGGCAACTGGGTTCTTCTCTTGCCGTCCATATACCGGGTTGTTCCTCCAATCTCCAGTGAATTCTAGGGGCGTTCTGTCTCCTTATTACAGTCTATGGGCAAGTCTCCCTCTCCACTGAAGTGTTTAGGAACTTGCTACTCAAACATATACCTTTCAAAGCCACTTGTTGACTGGGTTAGAGCAAGGAGGGGTGGGACCAAGGGGTTAGTGCCGAGCAGACTAAGAGTCAGGACTCCTGGCTTCCATACCTACCTCTGGAAGAGGAGTGGGTCTCAGTCACTTGTTGACTAGAGCGAGGGGGACTGGGAATCAGGGCCCTTGGGTTTTGTTCCACACCCTGCTATTGACTCATCATGCGACCTCAGATGGGTCTCCTGCCTTGTCTGTGCCTCAGTTTCTCCATATATGGCGAATGCTCCCAAGAGAGTCGGGAGCAATTTTGCATGACATTAAAAAGAAGTTAAATAATTTTTTTTTAAAATGTGAAATTCCTCATAGAAACCATTGGGCTGATATTTATTCCCCTAGCGCTGTTTAATCCAGGGGTGTCAAACTTGCTGATGGTGATGGGCCAAATTCACATAAACTGCACTTCACAGGGGCCACGCAATACCCTCTGCCAAAAAACTGGCCGGACACGGGCCGGATCAAAAAGGTTCCGTCCTGCGGGCTGTATGTCTGACACCCCTGGTTTAATCTATATTTGTAAATAGCTTTGAGATGCTCCAGTGAAAGTGTTACTGTCACAGACCACCCTGGGCTGTGATCCCCACCCATCCTGTCTCACATGCGAAATAGGGGCCGGGCAGTATATGGGTAGGAGACTTCCTAGGAAAGCCCATCAGCTGAATAGGTGAGGAAGAGCTCTCTACTGAGTCACCTCACCACAGCGCCCCAGGTCACCGGTCTCAGTGCCCCTGCACAGAGCTGAAGGGTCAGGCTGTGCTGCCAGGAGTGGTGAGGGTGACTCAACGGGGAGCTCTTCTCTTCTGATCTGTCTAGGTCTGTCTGCCCCCACCCACCTCTACTGGGCAGGAGGCAGCGGCGGGAGGCACCTTATTTCATCTGACAGTGAGCTCCAGTGTCTTGATGCCGCTGCTGTGAACGTTTTCTCAGACCCGTCTTTCCCTGCTTGTGACCAGCTCTGTTGGTCCAGAAACCTGTGCTCGAGAGCGGCTGCGTTCTGTGCCCCACGCCTCAGCCTGCTGGCGGCACCCGCTGTGTTCCGGGCCTGGCTCTGTGACACGCTCTGGGTGACATGTCACCACTGCACCTTTTTGTCCCCGCGCCCCCAGAAGCACCCAGAAGCTGGCTCTGTCGCCCCCTGAGCCGCGGGACGCGGGGCTGGGTGGAGGAGACAGAGTGGGCGGCAGGGAGATGAAATCTCAGCTAGGTCTGGGGGCTCGGTGGGTTTCCGCTCTCTTGGCTGAGGCTGAGATTCAGAGAAAGAGCCCAACAGGCACGTGGGTGGGAAACCACAAAAGCCCCCCCGCCCCATAGACAGGGGAAAGCGCTGAAATTCAGCAGCAGCAGCAGAGACTCTTAGCTACGCTGGCGTCCTGAGGGCATTGATACACGCAGTGTGCCCCTTTTCTTCCCGCTCACCCCGAATCCCAGCCATGTCCCCCGAGAGATTCCCCTCACGCTCAGCAGCCTCCTCTGCTCCTCACCCCGAATCCCAGATCTTTCGGCCTAGTGACCAAAATTAATCTCCATCTGACAGCTGTTCGGTACCGATGTGAAATGAGTTTGTGGTTTCTCAGCCCAGGTCCTAGCTGGTAGGACAGGAACCATGCCGCCCAGCACAATGGGCAGTCATTTGGGCTTCCCTTTGCAGCGTCACAAATGAAGCCAAAGATTTTGTCACAGGGCATTTTTAGTAAAAGTCCCAGGCAGTATGTGGGCGCGAAACAATAAATCACGGAAGCCCAATCCCCGCCGCCCAGGGCTGAAGCCCGAGCCCCACCGCATGGGGCTGCCGGTCCAAGCTCCGGCGCCTGGACTGAAGTCATGGAGGTCATGTGAAATCACGGAATGTGTGTCCAGCTGGTAGCCTCATGAATGGGCCGGGAGTGTCCTCTGCCCCTAGGGTTTCCTGTGTCTGGGTGGGGCTCCCGGGCAGGTGACAACGTGTGTGGGAGTTGCTGCAGAACGCTCGCCCTACTGCTGTCCAGATTGTACTCACTCCTGGGCGCACACAGGATTTGTACAGGTCAGGAAGAGGTTGTGATTATTAACCCCGACCTACCCTTGGCCCAGTCCAAACGTACAAATCCACAGACCCCCCAAACGCGCACACACCCTGTTGGTCAGTAAAACCAGGCAAGTTTCCATGCAATGACCTTTCAAAGCCCCTCTTATGGCATCCCATACACGCGTGTACGTCCAGCAGGCCCTCACAGCTTCGCATAGCCATTTTCCCTCAGACAAGCACCATATTAAATAACCCCCTTCCACGGTCTCCGTTTCCCTTGATACAGAGAACTGTATTCAAATGCTTATGGGAAATCACTGTTCAGATAAGAAGGCGATGCGTGGACTTGAGCAGAGATTGAAACCATCACCAAGCCCTTCCTGGGACTGTTGTATGAGAGGAGGAGACAGAAAGGCCAACATCTGCTGAGCAGCTTTCTGAAACCCATCGTCACTTTTCTCTGCTGTGGCAGTTGTTGTTTCTCTTAGATCGTTTACAGGTGGTGACGAACACAGTAAGAGAGAGCGCGAGGCAGACAGAGAAAAAGTGGTAAGGAAAATATTTCACTAACTATGGATCATCCTTTCTTTCAATGTGACCAGAACACAGAAATCTAGTTTTCATCCTTTTCTTGATTTTCGGCTCATTTTCTTGATAACATTCAACTGTCCCAAGGAGCCTGCCGTGCTGGCCAGGGACAATTGCTACTTTTGCGGCTCTTTCTGGGCGATTTTCTGGGCTGGCAAATGCCTTTCGAACTCCTGAACTGTTGCTGACACCCGGCTTTGCCCTGCTTGCCACAGGTGAGTCATTTCTTTTTACAGGCAATATTTTCTCCCGAAAAAACTGCCCGTGTTCCGGAGCAGTGGCCAAGGGCTGCCCCAGAGTTCGGCTGGTGCAATGTAGGGTGTTACTGCAGACAGTGTCTTTCATGGAGTCATTCGTTCACTAGAAATTTTCTCTTTCCCTTTCTCTTCATATTTGTGTATGTCTTGGCTTTGTTTTTCACCCTATTTTTTCACGGGCTCCATCTCTCCTTTCTCAATTTATGTTTCTAGAACTTTCTTTCTCCTAATTTTATCACCTATCTAGTTCATTTTATTTTTCGGGTTTTGCTAAGGCAGCTCTCCCAGTAATACAATATCGTTATCTCTGGCCATTCTTTTCTTCGCCCTGGGTTTCTCACTGCTGGCCCTCTGCTCCCTTTTCTGTCTCCCCTCAGTGCAGCTCGGACCCCCCAAAATATCTGTGTCTAATGTTTGACCCTACAGTGTCCGCACAGGTTCAGAATTAGGTCGGATTGGATTGTGGGTCAGTAGGAGATGACCTGAGAGATTTGGTTACACAAAACAGTTGAAAGAAAGAAAGAAAGAAAGAAAGAGAAAGAAAGAAAGAGGCAGGGAGAGATACACACTCAAACTGTATTGACCAAGATGTCTAGTAAATCCCAGATATTCGGGGAGGTCCCAAGACGAGTCCCCTATGAGACCCTGACACTGGCTTCCCCGTCACCTGCAATAGTCTACCTGAACGCTTTTCCACACTGCAGTGGGCTGTAAGGGCAGTGTGTGTGTGTGAGGGGAGAGGGAGTCGGGGGTGGTGGTTCTCTCTGCTGTCATCTTCCCCAAACACCCTCCAAGGATGGGGAATTTTATCATCCGACCAAACAGCAGGACAGTGAGATGCCAGCTCCTGGCCAGATGTACGTACGTGCATCCATTTCATTTATAACTTGGAAGGCCAGAAGGGACCATTGTGATAATCTAATGTGACCTCTTGGATAACACAGGACACACACTCTCCCAGTGATTATACCAATAACTTGCAGTTGAACTGGCGCAAACCTTCTAGAAAGACAGCCAGTCTGCATTTAAAAAGCCGAAGCGATGGGAAATTTAACACATCCTTTGATAAGTTGTTCCACTGTTAAAAATTTGCATTTTATGTCCAGTTTGAATGTTTCTCACTTCCGCTTTCAGCCACTGGGTCTTGTTAAGCCTTGATCTGCTACAAAGAAGGGAGTCATAGATTGAGCTCAAGTTGCCGCTTTGATAAGCTAAATAGATTGATCTCCTTGTGTCTCTCACCGTAAAGCAGGTTTTTCAGACCTTGCATAGTTTGTGTAGCTCTTGTCTGTGCCCTCTTCAATTTTTCAACCTCCTTTTTGAAATATGAACGTGAGCAGTAGGTGCCACATTCCAGTATCAGTCTCACCATCGCCACATACAGCGTTAGAATCACCTCCTTGTTTACAGCCACTGCTCTCCTCCAGCCATCCAGGAAGCCCACTAGCCCTTTTTGCCACCACATCACACTGGGAGCTCATGTTCATAAATGCTGAAACACCAGCAAGGGGCAAACAGAAACCACCTTGTGCGCTGGCCACAGCTTGTATGTTTCTTAGCTTTTCCACTTTTTAGAATATCAATCACTTTATTACTGTAGATATCATATCTATCTGTCTAAGAATCCATCTCTCTCTACCCTACGCGCATCGCTGTGGGAATGGATGTCTGGGCTTGTCTTTGGAGGGTACTTCACCAGTGAAATATCTGATTACTTGCTCTGTCTTCAAATATCTTCAGCTCAGTATTCATAGTTTGTAAGTATGCAGGAATGTTAACTGGTGGGAAGGGGGGAGGAATTGTTTAGGGGGCCAAGGAGGAAGGAAATTAGGGGGAAAGGACCGAGTCTAAGCAAAGAGAAAGTCGCACTGGTGTCTGTGAGTAGGGTGACCAGATAGCAAGTGTGAAAAATCGGGACGGGGGTGGGGGGCAATAGGTACCTATATAAGACAAAGCCCCAAATATTGGGACTGTCCCTATAAAATCAGGATATCTGGTCACCCTATCTGTGAGCCTGGGGAGTGATGTCCCCACGGGAAGGGCCTAGACCCCAACACTCAGGACAGTGGGGGTTAGAAGCCCTAGGGAACTGACGGTAGGCGCAGACTTGGGGTAAAAAGATGGGACCTGGAGGGGCTTCTCCCGCTCAGATTTCAAGGACTTTTTATAGCTGCAATTCAATGTATATTTTTTAATTGTTTGGAGGGAATTTGGCACTGGCCTGAGCTCGCACCCCATCTGTGTAACCCCAGCCTGGCCCAAGGCAGAGAGAGGTCCCCCTGCCACACCCGGTGTCCCCCCAGAAAGATACCTGACCTTCAGTCCCCATGGCCCACCCAGTCTTGGCCACTAGGGCATTCAAGTCAGAGCAGCTCTGCGGGGTAACAACTCAGCTCAGCAGTCGAGTGGCCGTCAGAGGCATTGTGGTAGGAGATCAGAGAAGGGTCAGCGCCTGTAGCGTGTGTCTGTGTGATCGCTGGGTCCTCTCCTGCCGCTCGGATAATGGGGCCATGCTGGACGGGCCTGAATCCTGGCTCTCCCGCTTTGCTCTCTGGCTCTGCGGGACTGCTTAGGGCTAGTCTGCACTTAAACTTACAGCAGCACAGTTGTATCAGCGCAGCTGGGCTGCTGTACGAGCGCTTGTGTAGCCGCGTTGCCGCCAGGAGGGAGCTCTCCTCCTGACATACTAAAACCACTCAACCGAGTGGCGGCAGCCATGGCGGTGGGAGACGTTTCCCGCTGACACAGCTCTGTCCACACAAGCACTTACGCTGGCAAAATTTATGCCACTCGGGGGGGGGGTTTCCACACCCCTGAGCGACAAAAGTTTTTCCAGCATAAGTGCTCGTGTAGAGAAGGCCTGAGTCTCGCTCTGTCTCTTTCTCCTACACTGCCCTTTCTTTACCCACTGGTGCTTTTATGACGGAAAGGAAGTTGCAAATCAATTGTCATTTAATACAACAGCTTCTTCAGGGCCAGCTCAGCTGAAAGCCTGGGCTACCCGAGGAAGTCAGGTCAGTGTAAGTACAGCACTCAGGGGTGTGAACAATCCACACTTCGGAGCAACACAGCCCGTCTGACCCAACCCTGGTGTAGGCAGCGCTAGGCCGAGGGGAGAATTCTCTCAGGGAGGTGGGTCATCCACGCCGGCGGGAGAAGCCCTCGTACGGACACAGTCAGTGCCTTCACTGGAGCACCACCGTGGTGCAGCTGTGCTGCGGCAGGGTTGTAAGTGTAGACAAGTCCTTACTGTACCTTGCTAGATCACGTGAGAGAGATGGCGAGAGATGAATCTGACGGAGGAACTAAACATTCTGAACCGCAGGTTCAAATCAAACTGGATTGAATTTCAGAAATGAGAAGCCGTGGAATGCTTCAGATCCTGTCCTGGGACAGAATAGCCGGGCATGGGGGAAACCCAGCGCGTGGGGAAGGGCTGGGGTATGAATCTTTATGCAGAGGAGTGCTGGCCTGCACCATCTCCAAAGACGCAAGCTGTTTCCAGATCAAAAACACAGCCACAAGCAAGAGCGAGAACAAAACAAGGAAACCGCACAGCCTGAAAGAGAGACAGAGGAACACACACACACACACACACACACACACAAAGAGAGGTCTTGTTTACACTAAGGACATTTTCCTAATGCTAACAGCAGCGTTAGCTGTGCTGGGAGTCCCATGGGCCACTGTCTGCCATTACCATTTGCAGTGTCATGTCATCCGACCTTCCTGAGAGCCAGTTTAACGGACATGGGGCTGATCTAATCAACAGCTGCTGGAGCAGAGGCTGTCTACATTGGGCGGCCTACGGTTACTAACCCCAGCCGAGGCCCGAGAGAGTGAGAAGAGCTCCCAGAGCAGAGCTGGGGGCAGACAGCATTGGGCATCTCTTTCCACTTCCCACTTCTTTTTTCCACTGATTGTTTCTTGGCAGCCTTTGACCTGCTCTGTGAGCGATGGAAACAAACGAGATCAGATCTCAGGGGAGGGGAGTAAAAGGGAACTCAGTTCTGGGGGAGGAAGCAGCTTGGCATCCCCTGGAGACTAACTCCTGTACCTCCAGAGGGTGTCTAGCCTGAGAAACAACAGGGTCCACTCGCTCTGAGGCAAACACAGCCCCCGCCCACTGAGCGTCATCCTGGCCTGGTGAGCGCGGGAGGGGGCGCTAGGCTCCTGGCCCATGCAGTCCAGGGCGTCTCTGCTCAGGCTGCCTCAAGCGGCCCAGTTAGCAGTGATGACGGAGTCATGAGGGAGCTTTTCCTGCAGGAATGGGCCTGTGACACACGCCTCATTCCATAAATGTCACCCATTCCAGTCCAGCCCCCGCCGAGAGCAACGGGCTGGCTCAGGAGGCTCAGGTGCCTTGTACCTCTCTGTACTGGGTCCAGTCCCACCCAGGATGACAGTGAATGGAAGTTACCCCCTTGAGTGGGACACCCGTTCAATGGGCACATGTGGAATGAGTTTGATGGGGTGGAGAAGATCTCCCTCCCATTCCCAGTGGGACTGGTGCCCGCATCTGAAAAGTCAGCAGTGCAATCGGCACTGAGTGGTTTCTTGCCAGGACAGAGGCAAAGGACTACATGGATGATAGGAACTGAACTCCTTTCTGCACACTAGAGGGGGACGATCCAGAGCAAGATCAGGAACATTAGACTGGGGCTGGAAATTCAACCTGCCGTGGTGTGGGCTATTAATGCTGATCCACCCCCTTTATCAGTAATGGGTTCACTACAGCTAGGGTTTGACTTTATTTCCTGATGAACCTTAGAGTGAATCTCTGCCATTCAATGGCCCAGAATAAAAACTAATCATAATATATAACACCTGGAAGAAAGGGGAAGTTGATAGTAATGAATAGAAATCAGAAGTTAGGATTTGTAGAAAACTGGCAAAGGGACACAAGGTGAAATCTATGGCCAGCAGAGTTAAGGCTACTAAGAAGGAGATTTTCAAATGTATTAGGAAGAAAAAGAATCCTGACAATTGTACTGGTCCATTGCTAGAATTATCAATAATCAATCAATAATCAATAATAATATTCATTAATCAATAAGAATGCAGATGTGTTCAATAAATATTTCTGTTCTGTATTTGAGGAAAAAACAGAAGATATAGTCTCATCGTATGGTGATGATGACACTCTTTCCATTCCATTAGTATCTCTGGACGATGTTAAACAGAAGCTACTAAGTTAGACATTTTTAGTTCAGCAGGGCCAGATAATTTGCATCCAAAGGTTTAAAAAGAGCTGGTGAGGAGCTTGATGGACCATTGATGTCGATTTTTCCATAAGTCTTGGAGCACGGGGGAAGTTCCAGAAGACTGGAAGAAAGTTAATGTTGTGCCAATGTTTAAAAAGGGAAAACAGGACGACCCAGGTATTAATAGGCCTGTTCACCTGACATGGCTAATATGAAGCTCGGGTAATAAAGAATTAAAGGAGGTAAAGAAATGAATGCTCATCAGCATGGGTTTATGGAACACAGATCCTAGCAAATTAACATGCTTTTTTTTTTTTTTTTTTTTAATCAGACTACAAGTTTGGCTGATAAAGGTAATAGTCATGGCGGATTCTCCATCACTGACAATTTTAAATCACGATTGGGTGATGTGCTCAAAGATTCGCTTTAAGAATTAGTCTGGGCAAGTTCTGTGGCCTGTGTTCAACAAGAGAGCAGACCAGGTGATCAGAATGGGCCCTTCTGGCCTTGGAATCTATGAAAAAGATGATGTACGAATGGACAGAGACATCCAGAGACTGCCAAGTCCTCACAGAGGGTTATTTACTCCAAATGCAGCCTTCGGCCTCCTCGGGAACAGGGTCTCTTTAGGGACAAACAGGCCTGGTCTACACCTAAAACGTAGGTAGACCTAGCTACATGGCTCAGGGCTGGGAAAAATGTTGCACCCTGTGTACAGTGTAGTTAGGCTGACCTAACCCCCACTATAGATGCAGGCGATGGAAGAATTATTCTGCCAACCTAGCTACCGCCTTTGGAGAGGTGAATTTACTACAATGACAGAAAACCCCTTTCTGTGGCTGTAGTGAGCGTCTACACTACAGTGGCGTAGCTGCAGTGCTGCAGATGTGCTGCCGTAGCGCGCCAATGTAGACACTACAGCGACGGGAGGGGTTCTCCTGTCTCTGCAGTAAATCCACCTCCTCCAGAGGTGATAGCTAGATTGATGGAAGAATTCATCATAGTTTGTCTCAACAAAGAATTCATCGTAGTTTGGCTTAACCTGTTTCTCGGGGGTGTAGATTTTTCACACCCTTGAGTGACATAACCGGGTCAATCTAATTTTCTAATGTAGACCATCCACGAGCGGTGACTTGATTATCATGTATAAGTACCTCCGTGAGGAGAAAAAAAAGCTACTGAATGGCTCTTTAATCTAGCAGAGACAGGCAGAACAAGAACTAATGCGTGGACTGTGCAGCTAGACAAATTCAAATGAGAAATAAGGCACAGACTGGAACCAACTACCAAGGGAGTTGGATTCTCCATCTCTTGATGTCTTCAGATCAAAGCTTGATGCCTTGCTGGAAGAGAGACGTTAGCCAAGCACAAGTGACTGGAATCAATACAGCAGTTACAGGGTGAAATGTAAAGATGTGTACTGTACGGGGAGGTCAGACTAGATGATCTAATGATCTCTTCTGGGTTTAAAATCAATGAAAAAACAGCTCTCTTATTGTTCCCACCTCCTCTGCTTCCACACTGAGCAGTTCGTGGCACATGCTATATCTTCCGTGGTAGAAAAAATACACCTTTCCCTCCTTAGTGCCTCCTGGAGCCTCCACAGGCCTTCACAGACGCAGGTTTTCTGATCGCTGGGGTGACAGCAGCATGCCATGGTGTCAGTTCAGTACGGTGTCCTGGTACGCCCTTCTTTATCATCCTGTTCAGTTCTGCCTTCGCTTTCAGAAGCAGGCAGGATTGTCCCCCCCCCGCCAGCTAACGCCCAGCACAAGTACACTCTCCGTAGGATGGGCTCTGGTTCCCCTCGAAAAGGCCATTTTCGCCAACTCCTGTCCTAACCTCTTCTATGCATTTTATAAGGTTCATTCGAATGGCTCTGGTTGGTCAAGGAAGTTACTTGGGGGCGTCCCCATTAATGACAGGCACGTGTCAAACGCATAGTCTTTGCCTCTGGAGCTCGTATGGGCTTTGAACTGACCTAGACAATTTATTTATCCTGTGGGCAATTGAGCACCACTATGGGTTCTCCAGTTGAGGGCAAGGGCTCTTCTCCTTCAAAGTCACCTTTGACCCTGAATCAATTTTAGATTAAACCACGGTCTTGAAAATCTTGAAAATAACAGTCCACGGCTGTTCATAAAAGCTGTCTGTGGAGGCAAATCCGAAGAAATAAGCAGCACGCTCACCAGATTCCTTTGCTTAACCAAACATACTCCCATGCCCTTTTCCCTTACATTTCCTGCACCTTTCCACTGGTTGGACAGACCTCATCTCTCCTGTGTGCTCTCTTGCCAACCTGCCGTTTATGTGCCCACAGAACTGTGCTCTCTGGAGGCATATTTTTATGCTTCCCTTTTTGCCATGGGAATTTCCCCTTCTTTACTTTTTGTACCCAGCTCTGATTGCTGTCTTGCGTTTTCACTAGCACAGCCTGCTGCTGTAACAGTTGCACCGCCTGTTCCGGACGTCAGTTGTTCTTTTCTGGAAACTCCCTTGTGAGTTCCAGATATTAGCTGATCTCTCAGATGGCCTGCCTTATTGATACCAAAGCCACAATGCTCTGCTAGTTCTGATAGGGCCCTTATAAAAAAAAAAGCCCACACTTTTTCCAGGCCTCCACAACTTCTGGTAAAAGACTGCCTATTTGTGTCTGACATCCCTTTTGGAATGAATGCTCAGCTCACTTTGTGTGAACAATGTAATGGCTATTCTCACCCTCTTCCTCCGTGAAGGCAAATGATTTCCAAGTATTTGCAGCTTCCCGCCGTATTGCATCAATTAATGAGCTGACCTGCCGTGCCCCAGTCTCCGATGTGCTCTTCCTACTCAGGCCGCTTACTGTGCTTAGCAAACTAAAAGTCTTGTGGCAGGCTGAACTTGGCCATTTACTTTTCCTCTTATTTGTGTTGATTCAAAATCAGTCTGCTTTTGATGCCACTCAGTGGCATACTGACAGAAGGGTCGGGGGTGGGGGGGCAGGCCCCCGGGTGCTGGCCTCTGGGGGGCGGGGGTGCCAGCCAGGCCCTCCACAACATTCAGGGGGCGCAGGAGGCGCTGAGTGAGAGAGGCAGGTGCCACACGGCAAGTAAGTGCGAGGGGCGGGAGCGGCAGCCACCATGAGTGCCAGAAAGTCCCCAGAGCACAGGAGGAGGAAAGTGGCATGTGTCCCCCTCCCCCGCAGATACAGACTCCCCCCTCCCTTGGGCAGCTGGGGGACGGCACCATCCGGTGGGTGCCGGGGACCCCTCCTGCCCTGTGCAGGGGGTGCATGAGGCCTGGGAGGGGGATGCAAATGTAAGCGTTGGTCCCCGGGAGCCGGACGCCCATGGTACGTCACTGATGCCACTGCATGTGTCAATGGTAGAGAATCCCAGCAAAAGTTGCTTTGATCTAGCACTGAACAAGGAACATTATCTGAGTAAGGAAAATAGTATTACCTCTAAGGCCTGGTCTGCACGAAAAATGTAGGCTGGCATAACTACGTCACTCAGGGGTGTGAAAAATCCTGAGTGGTGTAAGGATGACCTCGTAGACGGTGCTAGCGTGATGGAAGAATTCTTCCGTCAACCTAGCTCCCACCTCTTGGGGAGGTGGATTACCTGCGCCGGCAGGAGAACACCTCCCATTGGCGTAGATAGTGGCTACACTGAAGCACTAAAGTGGTGCAGCTGTGCTGCGGTAGGTTTTTAAGTATAGACATACCCTCGAGCTAATCTGTCCTCCTGTCTCCGTCTCCTATCTGCATGGCAGGGCTTCTACCTAGGACCTTCTCCACCCCACTTCCTGCTCCAGATTTAAAGACGCAGAAAACATTCTAGCCTCCTAGGGAGGCCTGAGCTGTAGCCCAGACAGGAGCGCTCCTGGGACAACATTGTCAGCAACGTCCATGATTTGATCATGAGTCTTGTGATATTTGGTGTTTTTCTTAAAGCTCCAACTCCTGGAATCCTGAACTGGAGACTCTCACTAAAAAAAAAAAAATAAAGAGTTAATTTCTCGCCCTCAGAGCTGGGGAGAAAAGCTTGAAAATGCGAGCCCCACAGGCCCAGGAACCAGAAAGCAAATGAAAAGAAACCAACATTTACATTTTTTAAAATCTCACAATCCTTTATCCAGTCTCAGGATTTTTGCATGCTTGGGATTGGTAATAGTGGGACTGTGACACCCCTTCCCCACCCTGACCTCATGCAGCCAAGCCTCTTGCCCTGAGGAGGAAATTCAGCAGAGCTTAAATTTAGAAACAGGAACAACTCAACTTGCGTGCCACCCCCTTACCTCCTGTCCCCAGAGCTCTTCTTCCTGCTCTGTATCCGGCGCTAACCACGACCACTGCAGGGTGCTGGGAGGGGTTACAGATATCCTGCTTCGGGGAACTGAGGATGTTAGAAGAGGAGGAAATGGTGAGGGGGAGTGAAATGAGCCAGTGGAAGAGCAGGGAGAGGTCTGATACCAGAGCATGGTGGCCCCAACACCATCTCTGAAGCCACCAGGAGGTTTGGGGTATGTGGTAGGGAGACATGGAGGGTTTTGCTGTCTGGCCCAGTCTGTCCTTCCTAAATCCTGCTTCCCACCCACTGTCCTGTGGTTACATGGGTGACTTTGTTCTCCAGCACCATCCCTCCCGTTTCCGGCTAAGCTGCACCACCCCAGGAATACCCAGGGGGACTTTGCTCTCCTAGCCCTATCAGTCCCTCTTTTCTCCCTGGACTTGCAACCCCCCATTCCATGGCTGCAAAATCATAAAATACAAGGGCTGGAGGTGAGACAGATGGATCCAGAGAATGAGGAAGGATGGTACAGGGGGAAGCAGGGGCGGGAAGAGAGGAGCCCCCAGTGTTTAACTGAACATGGCCCTCTTCCTGGCCCTGCTATCCCCTGTACCATTCTTCCTCTTTCTCAGGACCCACCTATGTCACCTGTGGCCCTTGTGTTTTGTGAGTGCGCCTGACATAGAATCCAGCCCTTGCCCCACAACTTGAATGTTCATTTAAAAAAAGAATGTAAAACAAACCCGTAGTTCCTTTTGCATTGGGTAAAGCCGCGCACGGTGAACTTTACCTGGCCAGAGAACCCCACTGGAGAATTTTCCCTACATCTGGGGAATCTCTGCCGATGGAGGCAGTGGAGATGGGGGGAGGGGCCATTTTGGGGACAGACTGAGGGAGGAGAAATGGTGGGGCCAGGAGCAGAAGTTAGAGTCCAGCCCTGCTGCTGTAACTGTTGCCGGGCAGCCAAGGATCAGGGAGCCACGACCGGTTCCTACGGCCACCTCCCTGCACTAGGTTCAAGCACAGGAGCTCTTACACTCAGGGTCCGTCTACACTAGAAATGCTACTGCAACACAGCTACGGTGCGTCGCTGTGATGCTGTAGTGTGGATACGCTGTACTGTTTGTAACCTGGGGACTTGGGCCCGCCCACTGCTAAAGGCCCCTCCCCCAGCCTAAGGGGAGGAGTCACTGAGCCGGGATACAACCAATTACGTGGGACAACGAATGAAAAAATAGGAAGGGGCGTGGGGGTCACAGGGTCAAACAGAGGGAACCGAGACACAAAGCCGAGAGCCCCGGACAGCACCCACTGCTCCTGGAAAGTGTGAAGGGAGCCAGCGGACGCTGCCCAGAAGAACCCTGCCTGGATACGTGAGTGGACAGAGGAACGGAAGCAGGCCCCACAGTCGCAGAGCGCCCCCCAGCCAACCTCCTCTCCCTGGTCTTGTAGATGGCCATTTTGGCCAGGGCCAGGAGGAGGTTGACGAGGAGGTCCCGCGACTTCGTGGGGTCACGGATGGGGTGTGCGTAGACGAACAGGTGCGGGGAGAAGTGCAGCCAGAACCTCAGGAGGAGGTTCTGGAGGAGCTGGAACCGGGGGTGCCGCCTGGCGCACTCCAGATAAATGTGTGCCAGGGTCTCCCTCACGCCAGGTCAGGAAGGGGAAGTACAAAAGGCCAGCCTAGCAGCTCAGTCAGAGGGAAGCTGCTGCTGGGGAAGTCAGCCGGCTTACATAATTACAACAGCAATGAAAGGGGTTCTGTAGTAGGCGTAGTTAATCCATCTCTCTGAGGCCAGGTCTAAACTACAGACCTATGTCGGTATAAGTACGTCATTCACGGGTGTGGAAAATCCACACCCCTGAGTGATGTAATTATACCAACTTTAACCCCCTGTGTAGACAGCACTATGTCAGCGGGAGAGCTTCTCCCATCGACATAGCTACCTCCTCTCAGGGAGGAGGATTAACTATGCTCACTCCCATCGGCGTAGGAGCATCTTCACTTAAGTGCTACAGCAGTGTTTTAAGTGTAGATTTGTCCTGAGAGACAGTAGTTAGAATTCTTCCATCAACATAGCAGTGTCTACGCTGGTCGTAGGTCATCTTAATTACATTGCCCAGGGCATGAAACTTTTCACAACCCTGAGCAATGTAATTAAGCCAACCTAACTTTGTAGTGTAGACCACCCCATATAAAGAAAACCTTCCAAACATGAGCTGAATGTAATCAATGCAGTGACATCTGCCGGAGTCTGCAGAGAGCCTGAAACAATAGCTCTGAGAGGTGTGAACTGCCCCTTCATCTCAGCGGGATGTTAATTTTGAAACCTGATTATAATTAACATTTAATTATATCACTGCTGATTAATTTAGTAGAAACACCCAACTAACGTGAGTTGCCAGCATTGCTGAGTGCATTGGGAAACGTGAAGGCTGGGGAAGCTCATTGTAGTTAAAGTCCCTCACACGGGAAAATAGGGCTTGTGTCTGTTATTTCTTTTTTGGCAGATAAATAAGGATGAACTGTTTGGTTTTTATATTAGAAATCCAGGTCTTCTCTGCCCTGTTTTTCCAGACAGAGTGTATGGACAAGTGGAGAACTAGTAGGTGTTTGACATCAAAGACACCAAGGAAGTGAAACCGGAGAAACTGAGAGGGGAAGGGATTTTTGGAAGATTGGGATTGCCTGACCAGATCAGCCCTTGTCACCTGTCTAGTCCAGCAGCCCATCTCTGACAGCCGCCAGCACCAGGTGCTTCAGAGGAAGGAGCAAATAACCATGTAGGAGGCAGATGTCAGATAAGCAAAGTCTCCTCCTCACCCCCAATAGTTAGAGATTGGCTGACAGACTGAAGCACGAGGGTTTACATCCCTTCCAAACCTTTTTAAAGGACTTGCTGGTATAACTCTGGATATTCTTGTTGTTCATATAAATGTCTAGCGCCTCTGTGAATCTTGCTACATTTTTGGTCCCTCTGACATCATGTGATCAGTTACACAGGGCTTGTCTACACTTAAAATTTACAGCGGCACAGCTGTATCAGTACATCTGTGCTGCTGTAAGAGTGCTTGTGTAGTTGTGTTATGTAGACAGCAGAGAGCTCGCCCGCCGACATCATAAAACCACCTAAACGAGCGGCGGTAGCTATGCTGGTGGGAGAGAATCTCCCATCAACACAGCTCTACACACAAACACTTACATGTCGCTCAGGGGAACATCCCTGAGTGACAAACGTTTTGCCGGCATAAGTGCTAGTGTAGACAAGGCCACAGTCTAATTACCCATTGTGTGAAAATGGTTTCCTTGGATCACTTCTGAATTTTCCACCTTGTAATGTCAATGTCCCTTGTTCTTGTGTCCAGAGAGAGGGAGAACTTCTGTTCTCCATCTGCCTTCTCTAGACCAGTCATGGTTCTATAGACTTTTATCATCTCCCCTCTTGCTCAATTCCATTCTAAAGTAATAATCCCAATCTTTTCAGTCTTCTCTTCATAACTGAGCTTTTCCAGGCCTTTGATCATTGCTGTCATTATTCCTGAACCCGCTCTAATTCTACAGTACTCTTGGAGGTGGGGTGACCAGCACCTTACACAGTATCCAGATGAGACCAGTGATTTATATAAAGGCATTGTAATATTCTCTGTATTATTCTCCATCCCATTCCCTATTCACCCTTGCAGCTCGTTTGTTCTTTTAAAATGCAGCTGCACATTGAGCAGAGGTCATCACTGAGTTGTTTATCGTTACTCCTAGGCCCTTTCCTGGGCTGATACAGTTAATTTAGAACCTCAGGTGTACAAGTAGTTTAAACATTTCCATCCAGCATCCCTTACTTTGCATTTATCAGCCTTTTTATTCAGACCTTTGATCCTTTGGGTTTTGTTGTTTCCATGATTTTGTGTTAACAGCTGTTCAGTTCAAATGCTGTGAACACATGGAAGAAAAACTCTCTTTGCTGCCATTTCTACACCTCCCCTCCTTCCCTGTTCCACATTGCTGAGAATCCCAACAGGTCCTCCAGGGAACACCAAACTGGACAGTCATGAGATTTCTAAAGTAAAAAACAAAATACAAAACTAACCAACCAAAAAACCCTTTCAAAAAGAGCTTTCCAGGCAGCCTGTGTCCAGCACAAACAAGCAACGAAGGGCAGAAACCCAGATTTGTTTTCTCTGCCTTTGCAGGCCCTCTAGCCTCCCCTCTGCCCATGCAAGCTCAGAGTTTCCCCTGTGCTGCTCCGAGAGGAAGGGAAGAGGAGATGCAGTCCCTACCGAGGCCAAAAGCCTCAATTGCCACCTAGGTGCAGGGATCCCAAAGTGCGTTTCCAGGCACAGAGTGGCCAAACTGCTGCTGTGCGGCCGGCAAATCCTGCAGCACTTCCCACTCCCTCAACTTCGACATGCAGCTACCTGTGATAATACAAGAACCTGCAGCCCCCGGAGAACTGGAAATCTAGGCCTAGCGTAAAATACACTGAACTCCATATCACACACCAGGGAGAACACACTGGCTGGATTCTTCATCGTCACGTTGAATTCTCCTGCCTGTGTGACAGAATCTCCGCCTCGCTGCACTGGAGCACCACAGAAACCAGGGGCATTTGACCAAGTACGTAGGCCCAGCCACGAAGCCATGAGGCTCTGAGAATGAACCACTACTAACAGTGCATTTGGGTTTTCCTGCATTAGGGTCCCTTCACCTGGACGATATTTCCAGCTCGCAGTTCACGGAGGGAAGGAACAATCCGAGAAGATGGGTCTGTCCAGCATGGTGGTGACCAGCATTCTTGCTGTCTTCTCAGTGACGCAGCTTGGTGAGTCCCTGGCTGGGCAGCCAACTCGATCACAACTCTTACGATGGTTGGGGTATTTTTAGGCTCCTTCCCGCCTCCTGAGTTCCTTCAACCCAAACAAGTTTTGCCCTTTTTCGAAAGGCTGCCACCTCCCATTACTGTCAACGGGACCGAATCCACCAGGCTCAGATGGCCCCAGTAGGTAAATGTGAGGCTGTCCATAGTGGTTTCCAGAGCTCACCACACCAGGAGGGATGGCCCCTTGGGGTGTGTCTTCACCGCAGAGCTAACTCAGATGAGCAGCTCCCATGTTTGAGCACCTGGGTGAGCCTGGCCTGGGTGTGAGCAGCCGCACTTCAAAGCCGTAACCCGTGTTACCGGGGCCTCACTGCCACTGCGTTCTCCCATGCGTGCTAGGACTCGGGGCACATCCCAGGGTTCTTTGTGCTTCAGTAAGACGAGCCAGTCCATGATTCTGTCCCAGTAAATTGTGGGAGAACGTGTCTGCCCTTCTGGGCACGGGTGTGTGGGGGGAAGTGTGGGAAGGCACAGAAGGACTATAAACACGCGAGTGATTTAGTCTGTGTGCTCACAAAGTGGGCAGGTTACCAGCCCAAGTGGAAGCCCCACTTCGGCACTAGCCTGTACCCCCAGCCAGGCCACTTAGCCCATGCTGAAAGCACCACTAAACTCGGGTGAGGGGTTTGTGAGTGGACAGCAGGGGGTTAGAGGCAGCACCTGGGTGAGAGCCTGGGTTAACTGCAGAGAAGACTTAAGTCACCATCAACGTGCTGGGCTGGGCTGGAGTCAGACTGGTGACCGACAGGCGAGGGGCTCTGTAACCCCTGGGCAATGCCCTGAAGCATCCATCCCCCAATTAATTCATTTATCTATGGGACCTCCTTGGAGGGGGCTATAGATAAATATTACGTACCAGAACATGGAGGTTTTAAAGTCAAGTAGTAGGAGGTGCTGGAACCAAGGCTATCTACGCAATTTGTGCTGTAAGACACTCTTTCGTTACATGATCACAGACTAGTCTTTCCCCACATGGATTTTCAGCCAGGCTTGAACCCTAGACTCTGCAGAGCCACAGCATGGCCCTCGTTGAGCTGAAGGAGTACCTGGTAATGGAAGTAAGCTGTGATCCTTTACGGGGACCAGCCGCTAGAGGGTGGTGTGACACACACTCTGCCAGTGGACTACGCAGATATTCTGTGTCTGGCTCTGGGAAGGGAGCGTGGCCTAGTGTTTACAGACAGGCTGGCCAGACAGATAGATATGGCAGATCATTATTATTATTTGATTTCATTTAAAGAAAGGCAGCTTTACAGGATGGTGGAGACTTGGGTCTCCTGTGTTAGAGGCCTAGGATATATTCCCAATTCTGCTAGAAGTTCCCTTATCTCTAAAGGGGGTGGGATAACAGTTGCCTCTCTCATAGTATAGAGGTACGAGGTCATGGTGGATAATATTTATGTGCACTTTGTAACTCTCCACAGCTGTGAATGCACGAGCTGAGATTTGAGTTGCTGATTTCTGGGCGTCCAGCTCACCTTTCTGTCCTCTAGACTGCAGAGTCTTTTCTACGACGGGCCTGTCTGCTGGCAGTACAGTCTGTGGGCTGACTCAAGGAGGCAGGACAGATTCCTAAATGTAGGACTGTCCTGCAAAATTGTAGACAAGTGGAAACCTATCTAGTCAGTCATCCGCTCTCTGCCATCAAGGATAGGAGAGGGCAAGGAGACTCCTCTGCCAAGCAACCAAAAGAGAGCCCTCCTGCACTTTTGGGCGTATGTTTCAGGTTGAATACTGAACCTGAAATGACAACATACGCATTAGGACTAGGCAGGCAACTTCTCTATAAGAGTTAGAATGCAGATGCAAACCAGTGTGGGGGTGGCTTTTTTAATCATCATTTTTAAGCCAATCTCCTGATTTTTGAGTGCATGATGTTCTCAATACTGCAGCTGGGAGACTTTGCACTGACTGAAGTGATAAGATGTCGCGGTTTTGGGGTGGGAGTGCCATGACTGGTCCTGGTTCTATGGGCCAGGGCTCCCAATAACGCGCAGATCTGTGGAATGGTTTGCAGGTGACCCGCCCTTTGGGCACCATCATATCCTGCGTCAAATACAGCACAGGTCCCAGCCACTCAGCACAAAGCGCAGGAGGGAAAGTACTGCACCCTGCACAACCCCAATCCCGGTGGTGGACACGTGCTGCCAGTCTGATGTTTCCTATGAAGGGATTTGCGGTGACAGACTCAGTTTTGTGATTTGATTGGAACTCTCACAACACGTGATGTTTGTCTTAAAACCCCAGCTCCAGCAACGGAGAACACCAGACTCTCAGGTTTCAGTTAGAAAAAAGGAGCTTTTGCCCCTCCAGTTTACAGAGAAAAGCTTGGAAACCTGACCTGAGTGTGACCTGAAAACTCCAAAACAGAAAAAGAACCCAACCTTGATTTTTTTTTTTATTTTAATCTCATGATTTTTATTCTTGGGATTTTTTGGTGGCCTGACTCGTGATTTCTGAAGGGTTGGCGTTGGCCGTGCTGCAGCCTGCCAGAGACACGTGCCCAGGGAGAAGTTTGCGATGACATCCCGCCCAGGAGGCAGGGCTTGATCTGGAACGTAGGCCTCATCTGTACAAGAAAAGCTGCCGGGGTTAACGAAATCAGTTTCAAATCAGTCAAGTTAAACTGGGATAAACCCTAAAGTAAATTCCCCTTAAACTCAGTCATTCTCCACTTCTGCGTCTCCCCAGTGCTGGTGTTGCCAGGGGCTGGTGCAGCCCCCAGGGCAGGTTAAAGCAACCTTGAGAGCGGCCCTAACTCATCTGGCTGTTCCAGCAGCCAGGAATAATGGAGGCAGAGAAACATCCTTTCTCTTGCTCCGCAACAGACCTCTAGCAACCTGGTTTCCAGCCAGGGGCCTCCTGCCAGGGAGTGTCCCAATGTTACAAGCGAGGCGGTCCCAGGGGACCAATTACAGATGCTTTATGGCTCCATTACACAGAGCCACGGTACAGCCACACACTGCTCCTTTACAGGCAGAACGAGAAAAAAGGAGCCGTCAGGGAGGCGTTGCTTTGGTTCTTTCTTCAATTTTTATGGAAGCATCAGTAGTGGTTCCAGAGTTAAGGATCTACTAAGATTTGCCTTGGATGCAAAATTAAAATCCTTCAGTCTCATACTTTAATTATTGCATTTAATCTCCAGACTCACTCTTCAGGGGACGATTGATTTTTCCATATATTTTTTTCTTAGAGTTATAGAACCACAGACTGCACCCCGACCCAGAGTCTGGGAACAGCGCACACAGACACACACACACTGTGGGGACTTCCCACACACAGGCCACTTCCCAAAATTGGAACTAGAATCACAAAAACCCCCCGATTCATCTAGTTCATCATCTCTGTTCTACCAAGTACCGCCAGATACCTTCCAACTGTGGTCAGGCTTCCTCCCTCAATCCCCAGTTCTGCCCCTACCTACCGGACTAGGCCTGGTCCCGGGGCGCTGGAGAGGCAGCTGGCTGAGCAGGAGGTCTATGGGTTGAGAAGTGAGAGGTTGGAAGTGCCCCCGGTGCACCAGGCAGCATTGCTACGTGGAACTCTTCAAGCTCCGGTGTCTGGGCCCATTGAAGGTGAAGTCCCCCAGTCCCAGGTCACACACCCAGTATCACTTCCACACCCCCAAACCTCCAGCACAGCCTTTGCTCCCCTGCATCCCTGCTTCACTCCCTGCCATGCACTTCAGAAAGGCCAAGCTCTTCCCTCCTGTCCCCCGCATCCTCACTCACGCCCCATGCTCCTCTCACCCCATATGACCATTCCCTCCTAGTCTCCAAGATGTGGCTCCAGGATCCCCCTCTCACCCAGCCCTGCTGTCCTGCACCCTCCTGCAGCCCGCATGTCCTCCACATACTGCCTTCCATGGCCCCACGCCGCAGCACGCTCCTTCCTACCCTGACTACTTCCAGACCACTGACTCCCCTACCACAGTCATTTTTTAACCATTCCCACATGTAAGCCCAGACACATACAGACACACTGGTCCATGGTAACAATGATATTTATCAACTTGTGAGAGCGAAAGGTGGTAGAGGTATAAAGGGCATGGGAAAGAAAGAGGATATGAGGGGAACATATTGACCACGGGTGCGGGGACAAACTATGTACAGGGGGTCAATGTGTTATGAGGAAACAGGGATCATGAATGCATAAACAGAGAAATGTCAAGTAGCAGTGAGGTATTTTACCTCTGTATTTGGTATGGGTGCGACCACTGCTGGAATACTGTGTCCTGTTCTGGCACCCACAACTCAAGAAGGAGGTTGATAAATTGGAGAAGGTTCAGAGAACAGCCACAAGAATGCCCAAAGGATTAGAAAACCTGCCTTATAGCGATAGAGCTGCAGAGCTCAATCTATTGCGCATAACAAGGAGAAGGTTAAGGGGTGACTTGATCACCATCTGTAAGTGTCTGCATAGGGAACAGAAATTAAATAATGGCCTCTTCAACCTAGCAGAGAAAGGTATAACAGGATCCAATGGCTGGAAGTTGAAGCTAGACAAATTCAGACTGGAAATGAGGTGTAAATATTTAACAGTGAGGGCCATTAACCATTGGAACAATTTCTCAAGTATCGTGTGGATTCTCCAGCACTGGCCATTTTAAAATCCAGACTGGATGTTTTTCTAAAAGATCTGCTCTAGTTCAAACAGGATTTGACTCAGGGAAGTTCTCTGGCCTGTGTTCTAGAGGCGGCCAGACTCTATGACCACAATGGTCCCTTCTGGCCTGGAATCTAGGACTATCTGGTTGACAGGTGGGAGAAATGCAGTTGTGTGCATGGGCAGTAGGTGAAACAGATGGGGAACATGGGAGACCTTAGATCTCTGCAGGGAAGGAAGACAATACACCTCAAAACTGGAAGCTAACCATGTGAATAACAATCCCTGCTGACACATATTAGTTAAACAGCGCGGGAAAATCCGCAGATTAAAACACGTCAGGATCTTACAGTTAAGGTTAGTCAAGTGCAAATGTCCTTTAACTGATTTTCTCTTGAGCACGCTTGACTCGATGCGAATGACATTTTCGTCTGGATAGAGCTTACGATGTGTGTAAAACAGAAGAGAATCTCTGTCTGCTAGGGAAAGCAAGAGAGAAGATGTGGGGAGAGTGTGCAGGAATAAGAAGGAGGGGGCTGAAAGAGGAGAGACACAGGACAGAGCAATGAAGGGAGGAAATCCAAGGGAGAGGAGAACGGAAAGTAAAGACCGCAGGAGTGGGAAGAAAGATACGGGAGAAAGACAAAGAGATGGCTGTAATTCCAGGGTTAGACGGAGAGTGTCAGAGACAGAGAGAGACAAACACAAGCACACTAGAATTTAGGGAACACCCTCTGTTAGGCTTCTGGATTCTCAGCCATCACCTCTCTTGGGCGAAGACCCATGTCTCTTTCCTTCCTGACTGGAGAATGTCCAGGCTGTCCAGTTCCCTGCCTACACTGTGAATTCTCTAGCAAGGCAGACTGCCTACAAAGCCAGTGTCTGCACTTTGCTTTCTCTCCAGAGGTTATGAAGAGGGTAATTGTCACACAGCTCTTTCTAAGCCAGGACATTTATTCCTCAAGTGAAAGCATCACAGAGAAAACACACTAAAAGCAAACACAAAAAGAGCCTTCACACATGCTAATAAACTTACCAGAGATCATTCCACCTCCAACCAGGGCTCGGGTAGGAGTCAGTCCTTCAAACCCCACACAGGGTTTTCCCGGTGGTGACAGGTTCACAACTGTCCCAGAGTCAGGCCCAGAATAACAATGTCAGTCTCTCCTTTACACTCCTAGGGCCTTTGATCTTGAGACTCTAGGAACAGGACTGAGCAGCAGACAATGGTCCCCTCCTCAGGGCACTGCTTCATAAGGCTGGGTTTTCACATTCACCTCGCTCTGACGAGTCCCCAGCCACACCACTTGACCTGATTTGTCCCAAAAGGCCATCTTTATCTGACACATTGTTCAGTACAGTCCTCTGAAGTTCGAGACAGTTCCCAGGGTTCACATCACATCTCCCCTCTAGAGAGGTTACCTACAATCCTGGCCCACAATAATACATAACCTTTGCATTTAATCCAGTGTATTTAAATTTAATCCAGCTATATGTACATTTAATTCAGTAAGGTTTTTCAAGGCTATTGCAGGAAATTACCACATCTGTCACAGTTAGATAAATTGATTGATTGATTCATTTATTCATTCATTCATTGGTTTTAAAGAAGAGAGTTGAGGAGGTTGGAATGAGGAGACTGGAGATTCGGGGAAGGCTGCAAGAAGAAAAAGGGCAAGTTAAAATGAGGGAGACCCCCAGGGAAGGGTGTGGGGGATTAGGAGGTTTGGGGTCCATTTTGATGGAGAGGGGGTATTAATTTTTCCACTGTAATGAGTGTTCCTTCCCCCCATTATTTTGGGGGGTCTCTTTCAGGACTGATCCCCACTATGGCTGAGGAAGAAACAATGGTGTTTGGTGCTATTGGAGAACGGGTGATTCTACCCTGTATTGACAGATCCCAACATGATGGGGTGACCTGGAAATACAAAAATCAAGTTGTGATCAAGCATCAGGACCGCATCTTGAAAGGTAGCGCTCCAAATTCACTACCCCTTGTCACTGATACAGGGCTAGAGGTTCCCCTCTTTCCTAGGTAGAAGCTTTCACCCACAGCCTTCTTACTCTCCCCACAGGCATAACTCGGATGACCTTTCGATCCGACTTAAATAAGCAGGAGATATCCAAGGGGAACTTCTCTTTGACACTGTTGCAGCTGGAGAACTCTGATGCCGGGAAGTACGTCTGTGAAGTGGGTTCTCGAACTTTTGAGGTCCATCTGCAGGTGTTTACAGGTGAGTGGCCAGGGACAGTGCGGAGATGAAAGTGCAAGGCCTGTCCTTTGTCCATCTCCTCTGTCCTGGGCTATCACAGATCACTTTCCTCCAGCTGCCCAGAGCCCTACCTCCTCACATTGCCCTTCTGCTGAGATCCCCATGCTTCCCTTCAGTCACAGCCCTGCCCTGGAGGAAGCTGGTGGAGAACAGGACTCATTGCACGGGCTCTCTCTCTTCACAGTTACAGGCTCTCCAAGTGGATACCTCCTATCTAATGAAAGCCTCACGCTGAAGGTACAGGGTACCTCAAGTGCTGGTATCACTTGGCATGACAACCACGGGAAAATGGTGACACACAGTCAGTCGCGAGAACTGGAGAATAGCGGATACAGCCTGCGCATACACAGCCTCCAGGCTGAGGACAGTGGAACCTGGAAATGTCACATCAGATCCTCATCTGCTCTGCTGGAAATACCCTATAAGGTGCTGGTGATAGGTAGGAGAAGCCATGGCTCCTGAGTCTCAGAACTTGATACACGCCTCGAAAATGCAGAAGATGGTGGAGAAATCCCAGCAGATCCTATCTCCTCCTCACACACGGGCCCAAGGAACGGTCACTCCCCCAGTCCATTATCTAGGTTCCTCATTCTCAGTATCCTGAGCAATGCGGCTCCAGGGCCTTCCTCTCGGGACCCCCAGGCTCACAGACCCTTCAGCACTGGGGGCTGGCTCCTGAGCTCTTTTCCCTTGGCTCAGTCTCACCCTATTCCCCCTAATTCTCCTAAACAGTCCCCCTCCTCCAGGGGTTTGTGCATCTCAGACTCATGCGGATGATTCTCATTTCCTCCCCCCAGTTGTAGCTTTGCTTAGCTGGATGGATTTAGCTCTTTGACTCTCTCCCTAGAACCCAGCCCTTCTGGCCTCCTGAACTTTTGTGGCTCTTCTGTGAGCTCCTCCAGAATTGAGCACACTAGGCCAGGTGGGGTCTCCTTAGAGCTAGACAGAGGGACTATCCCCTCCCTGTTCCATGGGGAGGTTGCAAAATTGATGATGAAGGTATTGCTTCCCACACTTCAGCATGTTCTCCTCTTTCTGCTCTGAATTCAGGTTTTCATAATTGGGCCCTGGAGACACACTATGCAGCTGTTAATTCCACAGTCCTCCTCTCCTACACTCTGAGCGCTGACCGCCAGAAGATAGGAGAGTTGGAGAACATCAAGGGAGGCTTCGAGTGGAAACCAGAGGAAGACAGACAGTATCAGGAAAAGTTTAACTTCAGTGTCACCTCTAAAGGGCTGCCCTGGTCTAAGCAAATGAACAACATGAGGTTTACAGTGAAAACCAGCAACGACCTGCAAGTGAAACTGCACAAAGTCCAGTTCAAGGATGCTGGCTGGTATCGGAGCCATTTCAAATTCAGCCGTGGCCGTGTGGAGAAGACCATCCACCTGGTGGTGATGGCTGGTGAGAGGAAGTTGTGTCCCCTATGGACTCTACAGGGGAAGTGGGGCAGGGGTCTGGGAGGTGCCCCGCAAAGAGGTGCATCCTCTATAAATACCCCTGAGACTCTATCCCAGACCCTATGGAAAGATCCTTCTTCCCCCCTCATTTGCATGTCCCTCTCTTGTTCTCTTTTCAGTCTCTGCTAATCCTGTTGGGCCGCACTCCAAATCGGCCAACGTGACCCTGCTCTGCCGGCTCTCGGGTCCCCTTCCACCAGGAGCCCAGTTGTTCTGGGAGCACGTGAATGGGACTGAGAAAGAAACTCAGAAGGAAGATCACAATGAGGTGAAGGTGATGACCAAGACTGCAGGGCGGTGGAGGTGCAGCCTCAAAGTGCGGAACACCGTGGTGACCAGCACTGATTACACCGTGGGTAGGGAGACCACCACCCCGCCTTCACTCGAAGCACCACTGCCGCTCTCTGAGCGTTTCGCTCTACGTCTTTCTCTCCTGCTCACTCACTTCTCTCTCCACAGAGAAGGCCGCTGAATGGAACATCTACGTGTTGATTGGGGCAGGGGTTGGAGCTGGCATAGTGCTGCTTCTCCTTGCTGGCCTGTGTACTTTCACCTGTACGGCCCGGCAGCGAAGAAGGGTGAGTCCCCAAGTCCCGGCAGACTGCAAGGAAGGAAAGTCTCCCCATGGTACTCAGGATGAGTCCCTGAGGATTCCCTCCTTCAGAGGAGCAAGTGGGAGGGAACTAGGAACTACCGCCCCTGGGGAAACAACCGTATCCCAGTTAACTCTGATCAAAGCTGCACAGTCAGTGGAGGCAGATGGCTTGAAACCACCAGCCACTTTGGAGGGAAGAACTTTAATCACAGAACTGAGGGCTCATGCCACACTGCGTTTTCTCTTGGCAGCGACGGGCGGAAAAGATAGCACGAGTCAGGCAAGACTTGATTGAAAAGAGGACATGTCAGTGTCAATAGTAAGTACAAATCGAGGCACCTCTGAATAGGGAGCGATGCTGGCCGCAGGGATGGGGGAGTAGGATATGGCCCTTTCTCTTCAGGCTGTGTCTAGAGATTGCAGTTACCTCCGTTGTGGTAAACACCATTCAGTGCATCCTCACAGCATTCACACTTATGTTTAGTGGATTGATGGTCACACCCCAAACCTACACCAGCGCAGCATTGGCTGGTATTAGCAGCATTCATCCCAGAATTCCTAGCATTGCTCCGAACTGCAGTGATTGCCCGGAGCCGTCTGGGAGGCCACGCAGGTGCCCAGAGGGATCGTGGGAGGAGAAGACAAAGTCGCAGAATGCCTCCGGGGTTCGAAAACCTATAACGATGTCCAAGTAAACCAGCACATGCTGCTTCGCTTTCATTAGAACAAGGCTTCCTCACTGAGCAAAGAGCTGGCATTTCCTAGGATTTGATGATTACATGCTCGGAGGCATCAGAAGCGGCTGTGGAGAGACAGTGGCAGCTGTTCAGTCATTACTAGCAGAGAGGCAGGCTGGCAATCTTAGCTGGAGGAGAGGCCCTGCGTGCACCAGTGAGTGGTGTGGGGTCTCTGCATGGATAAAGTGCTCACTGCCCACAAGCTATTTTGGGCCAAACCCAGCAGCACAGAGCGATGGGACTGCATGATTGTCCGCCAGTCCTGGGATCACCAGCAGTGGCCACAGAACTTCTGGCTGAGGAAGGCCACCTTTCTGGAAGCCCAGGGAGCTGTCTCCTTACTGCTCTGTGGGGAATATGATAGTGGTTATGGTACCTGTTGCACCTTTCACATTTGCAAAAGCAGCGGAGAGCTTTCTAGGCCTACACGGATTGTCAAGATTAAATGGCTTGCTTCAGTCTTCAGGTGGCCAGAAACTAGATCTCCTGAACCCCATTATAGGAATACTGTTGCCAACAGCATAAGAGATGCCCTGTGCTGGATTTATATGTGGAGTACACTAATGAACCCTAATGGTTTTATCTGTCGTCTTACCACGGTCACTAAATGTTACTCAGCTCCCAGCAAATGTTACTTTGGGAGGGGAGGGCGGGGTGAGTGGAAGCGACATAGCGGTGATTATGTGCTGGGTGACAGGAACGTAACTCGGCTTCCGTTGGCTTTGATGTCAGTGCAGGTAGCACAGTTAGTTGTGCTTCAGAAAAAGCCCTTCTTCGAGATAGACAAAACAGCGCAACTAGCTGTGAAACCAGACGGAGCTGTGCAAACGGTGCAGCAATACAGTCACGCCGTGGCAATGACGTGCATTAAGTCACACAAATGCCTGAACAACTTTGTATAAATATTGCACTTCCCCCCCGCTAGGTAAAGTCATTCTGTCTTCTAGGCCTTCCAATCTGGCCAAAGGCCAGGAGACTGGCAGACTCAGTGGGGTCAATGCATAGTGCAGGGGGCCTTTCACCTCTACAACACTGGAGCTCACGCTGTTTGTGGGTTTTGGCCTTCCTCTGCAGCGTGGGCACGGTTCACTCACTGGTGGATTAAAGTCTGTAAACCATGATTTGAGGACTTCAATAACTCAGTCATAGGTTAGAGGTTTATTCCAGGAGTGGCTGGGTGAGGTTCTGTGGCCTGTGTTGTGCAGGAGGCCAGACTCGATAATCATATTGGTCCCTTCTGACCTTAAAGTCTTTGAGTCTATTTCATTTCTTTCTCTTGCAGTCGGCTGACCAACCACTATACCCATGCCTGAGACAGAAGGGTGACTGAAGTCTCTGCCAGTGATAAGACATTCTGCGGCCCCCGTTGCTTGCTTGGATCCAGCTCACCTTTCCTTCCTTCAGTGCGATGCTTTGTTCTTTCATTTTTCTCCCAGCCTCGTTGCCATGAAGGGATCTTATCAGAGTGCGGCTGGGACACAGTGAGCAGGACAAACGCCCACCCTAGGGTGATGGCTCAGCCCCAGCTCATCAGGGAATGTACTGAATGTAAAATGTACACAGAAGTATTTTGCTCATATGCTTGATCTGACCTCCTGGATTTTATCTCAGATGTTTCCTGTATCTGCTCCAAATGCAATAAATCACTTTAGAGTTTTCATTGCCAACTCTGACTTTATTTCCTTGATACACCAATCATGTCTCTCTAATAAACCCCCCACTATTGGCCTCCCCAGATTACCCGCTCCCCACACTTCACCTACCCTGCTGCCAGAAGCCCTCCCTGATTCCTGCATCCTGTGTTCCCCTTGCTCCCTGCCTTCCCCGATCCATCACTCCAAGGAACGCTGGAGACGTTCCCTTAACTTGGTATTTCCATGCTTCTAAACGTTTGAGGTGGGTCTCCTGATGCAACCTGACTGTCACTAAACATAGGTTTTGTTTGTTAATTTCCTGCTTTCTTATAGAAGGTTGGTTACCTGCTTGAGCGGCTCCCCAGGAAGAGATCGAACGGGAGCTGCACTGTGGAAGCTGCCCCTGGTTGTGCTGAGCCTCCTGCGAGATGCCCCAGAAAGGTCTGTGTTTCTAGAACATTTATATCTCCAGAGAAGAGTTAGTGACTATATTTGTGCTGAGTAAACCTGCTGCATTTAGCAGTGACCATAATCTGTGATCTGGAAAGGACCTCCAGCAAGGATCGGTGTCACCCTTCCTGAAACACCCCTACGGCCTCCTCCACATTTCTGGAAAGACCCGTGAGCAGCTGCATCACTCCAGCAGCAGGGCGCCTGTCCTGAGTCCCACTTTCGGCAGGAGTAATACACACTCTTTCACCTTGCGACCCGCCCGCGTGTGACGCCAGCCCTCAGAATGTGTGGCAAAGGCCCCAGATCATACACATTTCTTTCCCTCTCCGCAGCTGTTTGTGTGGATTCAGTATCACACTTATTCTTGCGAGAGGCCTTCTTAGTCACACACGCATACACAAAACCTCCCTGCAGGCATCCTTTCCCAGGACTGCCCGCACACCTGGTGAGCAAGGCTCTGCCATCTGCTGCAGGAGGGGGGTGCTGGGGTGAAAAGGGCTGGCGCCAGCATTTGGAGGAGAGTTGACTGGCCAGGACAGCATGTGGATGGGTGGTTCCTATGGGGCACGTTCACCCACCCCCCTCTCAACAGCCAGGGCCAGCAGCAAATGACAACAATGGTGTCCGAACTCTGTCACGGTTATTACACTGACCCCGTTTGATACTCCACCAGCAGAAAGTACAGTGGTTATTCCAAAGTGCCCGGAGCCTCCTCCTCTACCGAGGACTTGCTGTGACTCCTGCTGCCGCATTACAGCGCTTTGATCTCCTACAATGGCTAGATCATATGTAGAAACCTCTGCCGGGGAGCTAGCTAACGTGCTGCTTAGCTCAAGCGGCCGGGATTCGTGCTTTTCAGCCCAGGGATCGGCCCACAGCTGACACGGCTGAGGGGGTGTCCTTTCACTAGCCATGAGAGCAGGCCAAAGAAAGACACGCTGCGTGGCCTGCTGGGCTGGGAAGCGCATGGTGGGCTTCGGCAGTCCCCAGTGCTTCACGGCTCCCCCATGGCTCTGTGGTGATTGAGCCCAACGTCTCTGGAGCTTTCAAAAAAAAACCTAAAAACCAAAAAGCAGAAGCCTCAACTGTCTGAGCCGCAGCTGTCTGCTTAGGGCAGGGGCCGCAGCAAACACATCAACCTCTACACGTGGCCCAGTCACTAGAGAGGGTCAAAGGAACACCCCACCTTAGCCTGGCTCACACATTGCCTCCGGCCAGCAGAGCTTGTCCCGGGCGTCAGAGAGCCCCGGCATTTAAAATGCCCACGTGCACCTCTGGAGCTAAAGGTGTTAGCTGCTAGAGCGTGAGCGAAAGGAAGCACCACCCCTCAGACACCACCCCTGCGAGGGGGGCAGCGTCCCATGGTTACGTGGGTGCCTCTGGTGCTCTGCAGTGTGGTAACGAGCACAGCGCTAAACCCTGCGGCGTTGTTTTGACACAGCTCCTCCGTGTGGCCCGGCATCCATGTATCTTAGCGTGCAACCAGCGACACTGTGTCAGCAGATCCCCCAGCAGAGTGACACGCGACATGGTCACCTGGGAACCCTTATTCACTGGTCTGCCTGGCTACGGCACTTATCTGACCCCCGCTAGACAGCGTCCCAGCCCTTACAATGCATTTGTCCTCACTACACCCCCGGGTCGCTCTTAGCACCATTTACACACGGGGGAATTGAGACAGGGCAACGTTTTTCTGAAGTGCGTAGGTGAGAGGCACAAGGGGGATGTAGCTGCCACGCTATGTGCCTAAGTCCAAAATGTAGATCCTCCAACCACCCGCTCCATTGCCATCTGCACTTTCTAGATGGCTACATCTCCACTGCCAACGTCCCATCGGTGCCTAGACTTCTGCCAGCAGACATGCAGAGTCACCTCAGCCCTGACACCACAGAGCAGCTCAGCACCTAGCAAAGCTCCAAGCCCCAGCAGGACTTACAAGCTAAGCATTCCCCAGCCTCCTGCCCATTCCCACAGGGCCCAATCCGACGTGGAGCAGGGACTTCAAACCTGTCTCCTCCCTCCCGGGTGAGTGCCGCCACCACCGGGCTCCAGGGCATGCTAGAGCGAGGCTCGCTCAAGTTGAAGCTATTGCACTGTGTACAAAATATTTAACAAGGCATAGAAGCAGGGTCTGAAACTGGGGCTTCTCCGTCCTCGGGGCTTGCCCCAAGCACTGGGCTGCTGACATAGCTATGTCAGCAAAATGTTGGCGTACAGCACAAGCCTCAGTCATTTAGGTTATGTCTACACTGCACAGAAAGAGCCGTGGCCGTGAGTCTCAGAGCCCAGGTCAACGGACTCAGTCTGCCCTGTGGGGCTAAAAATAGCAGTGTGGCCAGTCAGGCTAGGGCTCGAGCCCACGCCCTGAAATCCACCAAGATGTTGGGTCCAAGATCCCGGGCTCCAGCCCAAGCCTGAGCAACCACACTGCTATTTTTAGCCCCAGAGCCCTGAGTCAGTTGACCCGGGCTGCAGGACTCACTGCCGCTGGTCTTTTTCTGCAGTGTGGACGTACCCTTAGTCAGCTTGGAAAATGTTGCCCTAAGTGACTCAGTCTTTCTCTGGCACCATTAATACTGGAGTATTTTACACAAAGCAGAGCAGCTTCACAAGGCTAGATTGCTCATGCAGCACACCCCAACCCTGAAATTAGAGCACTCTCTCCTGGGAACCCCACATTCAAGCACCTGCTCCCACAACAGGTAGAAAGGGGATTCAAACCCATGTTGCTTATATGCTGGGGAGGGCCTGTAACCACCAGGTTACTGGCTGTAAGCTCTTTGTTTCATCTTAAAAAACAGCTGATGTGGTTTAGGCCTCTGCGACAGACTGCACCCCTCTATTCACACCCTGCATACAATTGTAATCACCTTTATATGACCAAGTATGACTTATGAGGTATCACTGAAAATTAATAACTTGCTGGTCAATAATATTACGTATGTAGCAACATTGTATGTAAAGTTATGACCATAAGCTGAAATCATGATTGATGTGTGTTTACCAGACAAGTCTGGGGAGGGGGGCAACCTGTTTCTCAAAGACAACAGACAAAGCTGATGTCTCTAGCCAGGTGTCATCAAAGCTGATGGGCAATCACCAGTCCAGTGACCATTCTTTGTCACGGATGAGGGGCAGAAACAAACAGATCTGCACCTCAGCAAACAACAGCATGGACCCTCCTTCACCTTGACTCCAACCTCACAGCAGGAATGAACTTTATCTAGCGGTAACCCTCGGGAAAATGTATTTCAAAGGGTGACTGAACTATAAAAGTGAGGGGCAAAAACACCGCAAAGTGATCTCTCCCTAGCCATCTCTCCTTTCCCCCAAAGAGGACAAAAGAAACAATCTATGGACGGTGGGAGCAGATACTGGCCTGAGAGTTTGGTCAGCAATGTGCTGAAAACATGTGGTAAGGGATTTCATCTTGAACCAAGTCTAGTCCGTTAAGTTTAGAAAGAGTTTTATCTTTATTTCTCTTGTAACCATTTCTGACTTTAATGCCCCATTACTTGTACTCACTTAAAAGCTATCTCTCTGTAGTTAAATAAACTTGTTGTGTTCTTTAATTAAAACTAATCCAGTGTTGTGAATTGTTTGGGTAACTCCATTTAAGGTAGCAGACTGTGTCTTAGGGGGGCAACGGACCTAATATATCTGGACTGTCCAGCAGAGGGCTGGGCAATGCAGAACACAAGTTTTTGGGGAAAATCCAGGACTTGGAGTGTGTTGGGGTCACCCTGCAAGTAGTAACCAAGGCTGGTGGAAGCCAGAGTGTGGCTGGCATTTGCTGAGCTGAGCTGCTGGACCAGGGAAGTGGCTGTACACAGACACTCAAGGTGTGACCTCCATGCTGTTTGGCCGTTTGTTAGAAGCCCGGCTTGGGAGACCCAGCAGCAAAGCATTGTGAGGCGCCCCAGTTGCGGGGCAAGTGGTGACGCAGCCCCTCACTGGTCTGGATTGCACCCTGGGATGTCATGGCAGGATGTCCAGGACAGGATTCAGAGCTGTGACTCCTAAGCAGAGAGAGGAGCCTCCCTATCATGGGCAGAGGCTTGGGGAACAGCTGCCACCAGAATCTCCCCCTCTGCCTCTTCACACCGCCCAGGCCCCACACCCACTTCACCCCAGGCCCCGCTCCCACTCAGCCCTCTCCCCCGAGGCTCCCCCGCCTGCTGTTTGCACCTCTTCACCCTTTCCCCCAGGAGGCTGTGTTCCCCTTATGTTGACCCGAATGGTCCTCCAGCAGCCATCCCACAATGCCCCACCCTGATCGTTGTGGGGCTGGATCGTGAACCCCACTGCCCGGGTGTCAGACACAGAGTGGAGGGTGCCCCTCCCTTCTAAAGCCCCGTGAATTTGGAGGAGACGTGAGATACTGCAGTGGTGTACCGGGGGCGGGGGCATGCTCCCAGGTACCACCTGGGGGAGGGGGACATGCCGGCCAGGCTCTCTTTGGCAGAGCTGCCTCCCGCTGTTGCAGGTGGCCAGGGGCTGCCAGGCTTTGACATCCCCACCTGCTGCCAAGGGCTCCAGCTGCAGGGGGAGCAAGCATCTTCCCGGCCCCCTTCCTCCCGGGGAGCGAGCATCTTCCCGGCCCCCTTCCTCCTGCACTGGGAACAGGGCATGCCGTTTAGGTAGGGCGTCGGGGGCGGCTTTTGTCTCCCCCTGAGTTTCACAACAGCCGAGAGCGGCGTACGTTGCTTGCTGGGCTCCTCTTCCCCATGCCCCTCCCCACACCAGCCGGGACTCGGAGCAACACAAGGATATTGCAGCCACGCAGAGGCCAGGCAGCCAACTCAACAGCAGGGTAGTGGGTAGTGGGTAGTGGGTAGTGGACTAGGAACTAGGCTTTGGGTTCTGGGGGGTGTAGGGGTCCTGGTCCTGGGGTTAGGGTTCCTATGCTGCTGGTGGGGGGGGTCCTGGTCCTGGCCCTGGCCCTGGGAGTTAGGGTTCTTATGGGTAGTGAACTGGGAACTAGGCTTTGGGTTCTGGTGGGTGTGGGGGTCCCTGCCCAGGGGTTAGGGTTCCTATGCTGCTGATGGGGGGGCGGTCCCTGCCCAGGGGTTAGGGTTACTATGCCGCTGATGGGGGTATGTGCAAGCATTGGTGCCGGAGACCCACGATATGCCACTGAGAACCTGGCTCTCTCGGGCCTGTGGTGAAAGGAGGCTGTGTCAGGGGTGTACAGCTACGGGCAAGCTATAGTAACATCAACTTTTATGAGCAGATTGCATGGGGTGCAGGAGGAGGATATGACCGGGCCAGCGGCTGTGCTGTGTGAAAGCCCAAGAATTGCATCAGGCATAGCAGAAGACCAAGGAGGCCAATGGTCAATCCCGTGCCAAACTGCAGACTTGCCGCTTTCCCAAGGAGCTGCATGCCATCCTTGGGAGAGACCCCAGCACTGCCCTGCATGCCACCGTGGGTGCTTCCAGCGAGCCCCAGCTGCAGGCCACTCGCCTGAACATCAAAGACGAGGAAGAGGTGAAGGAGGAGGATGGGGGACATGCAACAAACGTTCAGCTGGACATTTGAGCCAAGACCTGTTTGAGACTCCACCACAGTCCAGCCAGTCCTGGCAGTCAAGCACCGGCGAGCCCCATGTAGGTAAGTGTGTGAATGTATTTCCCATGACAGTGATGCCGCCCCCCCCCCCTAACTGGACACACTATCCACTTTACATTCATGTAGCCGTACTAGAAGAGGTAGCAGTACAACGGCATTGCTATCTGCTTTTCCTTCCCCTAGGCAAGGGGGGCCATGTGGAGCAGTTTGTTTATGTACACAGGCATGTCCCTGGAATCCCCCCCGAGAGTTCTTGATGAAACTTTCCTGGAGCTGCTCTGCAACCTTCTCCCGACGGTTTCTAGGGACGGCAGCCTTATTTTGTTCTCTGTGGTAGGACGCTTTCCCACACACTGAGTGATAACTTCAACAGGCACCATGGCCAGACGCTGCCCAGCAACACATGGGCCCAGGCAGCTTCGGGACCCCAGCAGCACCTGTGTTCTCTGTGCCTGTGTTACCCTCAGGAGTGAGAGAGCAGCAAAAATCACCACCGCCGCCTGTGGAACACGGTGCCAGTATTCCATGCCACTGCCCTGTCCTCACAGCTTCCTGCAGCCCAGCATGTGGAACACCTGAGCCAGATTAGGAAGAGAAAGAAGAGGACTCAGGATGACCTGTTCAATGAGATCCCACAAGCCAGTGCTGCATCACCCGTGAGCACAGGGCCTGGAGGGTCAACATTGCAGACAGCCTGGAGAAGGAGAGAGGCCCAAGAATCCCAGCAGGAAAAGGAAAGGGAGCTGCACCAGGACATAGTGGGGCTTCTCCGGCAGCAAACACAGACCCTGGAACTCTTGTGGACCTACAAATTCAACCATCTCAGGCTCACTTCCCGCTGCAGTCCATGGAGAATCCATTGCAGCACCTCCCTGCACCCCCCAGCAAAACTCCATGTGGTGTCAGGGCCCAGCCCTACCCCGAACACTCCACCCTGGGGACCTTACGGACAATTACAGCTTCACATACGCTGACTTGTGAGAGCCCGGGTTGGTGTGTGTCTAGTTAAACTAGACACGAATGTTATTGCCTCTTAATAATTCTGTTCTATTCATTTATTACATTTTTGCTTTAATATTGCACAGATTTTTCTTTTCAATTCATACTTATTAGTTCACAGAAATCTTTTTCTGCAGTGTAGACATACCCTGAATCATTCTGTGAAATTTTCTCTAAGTAATTCATCCAAGATCATACAGGAAACTGTGGCAGACCAGTGAATTGAACCCATATCACCCAAGCTCCCAGCTATCGCCCCAGTCATCAGACCATCCTTCCTCTCCATTAACACAAAATATATTGTAACTTTTAACACACATTCTTCCCAACTACTCATAGCAAACGTATTTAGCTTCATATCTCAGACACCCCTGGTTTGTTGTAAAAAAGGGTGGTGGTTTTTTTGTTTTTTTTTTTTTTTTTTTAAACTAGACCCTGGAAATTTTTGGTCACATAATGCTTTTTGAAATGGTTAAAACTGATCTCATGTTGGGTTTTTCTGCCCTTCAAAATTCCTTAGAAAATTCAGCAGTTCACAAACTGCAGTATTGCATTTGAAATTGCTCCTTTTATAGAATGTTTTCACCTCCATTAAAATGAAAATCTGGCTGCAACTGTAATAACCACCTCACCATAATAGTGATGTTAAACAACCACAATACTAAACATAAACATAAATATACATGTTGCTACACCAAAATACATGACACAACCACAGTGAACTAAAATCACAACAATACGACATGTTTAAAACAAAATAAAACTCAACCAAATTGCCATACAATGGCACGAGAGTTGTGTGTAATGGTTGATGGACCACCACAAACAAAGTGATAACAACCATGATCCACAACTCTGCAAAGCTGCAAAACACAATGATAAACCACCCCAATTTATGAGCAGTCACACGGAGCTAGTCTGACAACCCAACACTAAAAAGTAGGAATAACAGCAAAAGGAAATCATATTGATATGAAATTGCACCGAAAGACCCAACTCAACAGTACACAACAATACCGGCAATGACCAAACAATTCCAACAGCCAGAACGCTGCACCATGGCACACAAAAGGCAGTGGTTTTTAAAAAGCTGAAAGTGTAGGTTCTCCAGAATTGTTTGGAGTAGTGGGATTGACACTGCTCCTGGGCTCTATGGAGCGAGAAACCAGCATTTCCATAAACACACTTGTACATCCCTGACTCCTGTGGCTGGGCCAAACCCCAGGGTCCATCCCACATCTCCCTGGAGGCCCCAGAGACTGTGCCCCACCTCGGGTCCAGAAGGAAACATGGCGAGAACTGGAATGCCATGGAGGGGCTCTAGGGCCACTGGCAGTGCAGTGATTTCTAGACTGCCCTGCCCAGCCCCAAAGAGCTGGAAACGTGTGGGCTAAGAGAGCCCCAGCTCACCGTCAGATCTCTCCGCCTCCCTTCTGCGCCCTGGTCTATTTCTGTCCCTCAACTCCGCGGCATGAGGCTGTGACTCTGGTGCAGTCTGTCAGACCCGATCTGCTCAGCTGCCCAGTGTGACTCACCCTCCCTAAGGGCCGCGCAGGGCGGTGCTCCTGTTCCTCAGCAATGTCTCCAGTCCTGCTCATTTCTCCCTGCTGTCCCACGGTCTGCGGGAATGCACCCTCCACCTCTGTGCATTTCTCTTTATCTCACGGGGGAAATTTAATGTTTCCAGCTCTTGCTTCCCGCTTTACTGGCTCATCAGCCACTTTCAGCAGGGATGGAGGAGCAGCCTGCTACTGCCCAGTCCTGGCCTCCACAGGGGTGGTGGGCGCGTGAGGGTGCATGAGGAAGGGAGCTCGGCACTGGCTATTTTCTTGAGGTTTACATTGATCCCGGGGAATATCTGCAAGGGCGGTTTTGGTAGGACAAAACCCCAGGTTGTGTGTATGCTTGCATCCAACCCCTCCCTGAGATTACAGGGACCCTGGCAAGGGCAGCAGAGAGGAGGGTGTTCCCCGACATCAAAAAACAGGAATTACTGAGCTGAGATTACGGGAATCTGGAACAGCACATTGCAAGGAATGATCTGAATTACACCTTACCTGGTGCTACATTAGCAGTAACCAGTCAGAGAAAAGACTCGTTCGGTACAGACAAGAGATGAATGCCAAAGGAATAGATATCACAGAGAAAGTAAATCAGGGGCTCCTATTTCCTCTTTCTCTTAATATAAGAACAAGAGGCTGTTCAATGAAATTGAAAGGCAGATCACATTTAAAATGGCTAAAAAGAGATATTCTGTAACCATCACATGACTTGTGGAACTCACTGCCCCAGGATAGCACGGGAGCCAAGTGCTATTAGGATTCAGAAAAAGATTGGACACTCATATGGATAATGAGAACATCCCCATAATTACATTAGACCAGGAGAAAAGCAGGAGGGAAGTACAGATCTGCCACATGTCATGTACACTCACGCATTTGGCAGGACTGTCATACATTCCCATATCTCAAGGAAAATGTCACACACATAATAGGAGAACATCTTTCTTTCATAAGGTCCCCAGTTGCCTAAGAAAATGTGTATTAGTCTGTAACCAAGCGTATGCAGACTTTAATCCTAACTCTTCCACTACCTGCTGTTAGTATTTCAGTGGGGTCATAATAACTTATATTAATCAAAGCCTGGTGTCCTCTTACCTTAGATGATGCAACTATCATTCATCCATTTTTTTCAGATAAAATACATGAGAGGTTTCACTCAATCACTTCAGACAGCGCTGGGAATAGAATCTCAATCTTTAATATGGCAGGCCCACGTTGCAGCCATCCTGCCCTTTAGAAGTAACCTGCCAAATCAGGTGCTTGTCTATGCTGTCTCTTCCTATTAGATCACACTCTGCTCACAGAGCGGGGAACCGAACCCAGGAATCATGGTATTCAGAATCCCAGGGCTGTCTCACAAGAGTTGTGCAACCCACTAGCAGTGTGTGTTGTGGGGAACCTCTGTGACCTGCTCCACAAAGAGGTTAATAGCCCGCTTCCATTAGCAGTTGTTCAAGTGGCTGATACTTGTGCTGTGGACTGAAGGGTCATGGCTTCAAGGGCTACTGATTGCTTGTGGTATATTGAACAATAGGTAGAGCTATGGCCCTCTCACAGTTCGTGGGGGAGCCCTGGATAATTATCTTTTTGAAAAAGATTATATTTGGATGTTGCATCAATATTTGTTTTGTTCTTGTATTTTTAACGTTTGCGTCGTTGTTAGTAGGCGCTGTCCCTTTAAGAACAGGCTGGGGCATTTCATTGTGGCATGCCGTTGAAGAAGATTGAGAGCAGTGTGTGGAAGATTTTGCCGGTGGGTATTGCTACACTGGGATACAAAACCTCTGGCACAGGAATGACTGGCCCAGGCCAGCTGGCTCAGGCTTGCAAGGGGCTATAAAATTGCTGTGTAGACGTTCGGGCTCCGTCTGCAGCCCAGGCTCTGAGATCCAAGGAGGGGGAAGGGTCTCAGAGCCGGGGCTCCAGCCCACGCCCAAACATCTACACGGCAATTTTTAGCCCCGCAGCTCCAGCCCTGCAAGTCCAAGTCAGCTGAGCTGGGCCCTGAGACCCTGTGCCACAGGCTGTTTATCACAGTGCAGACATACCCTGGGTGTCCGGAGAGCGAAAGACCCTGCCTGTGTGAGCTCCCAAAAGATCAGAACTCAGACATTCCTTTTTCCAGAAAGCAAGCTTTATTCCTGAAGGTGTAACACGAGCAAAACGTATTAGGGAACGGGATGTCTCCAGGCATTGCTAATGAGCTGCAGAGCCTTTTGCCTGTAAATCATCAACTTGAACCCAGCCCAGCTCAGTCGGGATTAAGTTGTTCCTAGCTAACAGATGTTTGGTGGCCCTTCGAGGAGAAGATGAATTTGGTGGAACTGGCTCCCAGTTCTCATGTTACAAACTCGGCTCGAGCTAGATGGAAAAATGCTGATGAAATTTGGGGGGGGGGAGGTCAGAATTTGCCAGTTCATTGAAATCAAAACATTTTGTGTGGAGATGGCTCGATTTCAGCTACGTTCCTCGGGAATCCAGGCAGGTTCCGTCTGGTCAGACAGGTTCCATCCGAAACCTGCCTCTTTCCTGCCAGCTCACCTGTCCAGCTCCTTGGCAGGCTGCTACAGAGTTCAGATGCCAGGGCAGCCCGTCAGGCAGACTGTCTTGGAGCTGGAGTTTGAAACTGTGCGGTTCCATTCCAAACAGGATATTTGAAATATCAGAATCCTCCGTGAAACAGCATGCCCAGTTCTCCTCACCACTACACTTTACATTGATTAGCAGGCACGGCAGCAAGACCAAAAGCTAGATGGACCATGCACTATCCCTTACACCTAAAGGAGGTTACCCCAGATCAGGGTGGAGATTTCTGGTAACAGGGATGTCCCAGAAGGTAGGCAGCCAAGGCACTGTGTGGCAGAAGCTTCCCCTGCTGCTCACCTGAGGATAAACAGAGGCTTTTGTTCAGCAGTACAGTCAAGCTAACAACTTTCACTAAGCACACACATATTTTTAAGAAGAAGTATATGGTGATATGCAAATTATTTGCGATTATGCAAATTGTCTCATTAATAATTTGTATCAAATGCCACAAACAGAGCGGCACGCAAGTTGGCAGCTATGGATATAAATTCTCCTAATTCAAGGCATAAACCAACCGCTAAGTGACAGCGCCTGGGAAAAAATTACTTCCCTGGGCAGGTTATTCCGTAATTGTCTACTAGGAGGTTTCTTGGCCCTTCTTCTGAAGCATCTGCTTCGGGTCATTGTCAGAGGCAGGATACAGGACGAGACAGACCATTGGGCTGATCTGGTCTGGTAATTCCTACATTCCCGGGAATAACCAGAGTACAGTGCCCTTGTGTGGCCACTCTCACATTGCGGGATTGCCTCTAGCACATCCCCTTTGTCAATGCCAATTGAGAAAGGATGGCATCAAACCAGCGGCCAGGAGAGACTCTTTGGAGTAAAGGGTAGGGATGAATTGGGCCCTCTATCCCTGCCCATCTGTCTCTGTCTCACTGCCTGACATGAAGACATTTTTACCCTGGTATTCTCCTATTTCTGCTCACATTCTCTGAAATGGGCCCCATTCCCAGCCGCTAATGAGATGCAAAAATGTCTTGATTGAAAGCGGATCTCTTTGGTTCTTATGAATTTACCACCCCCGCTACCCCAGCAGTGCTGTGTTTCATCACTCCACAGCACCAAGAGCCACAAGGTTCCACAGCACAGCAGATGGCAATAGCTGGTACCCAACCCCAACTCCAACTTGTCACGCACAGATGAAACCCCTTGGTGCCCTGGTCCCTTGGGACCATGTCGAGCATGAGTGCTGCACTTCAAGTGAGCATAGCAAAGCCAGGAGGACCACTGGATCTATAGTGTCTTGAACCCTTGATTCTCATCCCATCCTTAGCCCAGATCCCCTAGAACACACACAACTCACATTGGTAACACACGTCAGCCTGGCTGCTCTTTAACCTAGACACACACCTCACACCTGCAGCGCACACATACACCAACCGGGCCTCTCCCTCACACAACTGAGTTGGGATATTAGCATGAGCAATAGGCATGGAACTAAAAAGTATGAGATCATGAGAAAGGAGAGTTGTGATAACCTGGTCGGGACTCTTCAAAATACCAGTGTTATCTTATTTGAGATCTGGGCTAACATCATAGAAATAAAACATGGTTAACTGGATACTAGGTGCAGTAAATAATTGGCTATATAAGAAACTTCTTCACCTGGCCTTGGTTAAGGTCCGATAATCGGCAGTGACATCACTTGTCTGCTAACGGGTATAAAAGTAAACTCTTAAAGGGTTCACTGCTAATACCTGTCTGACCACGCTGCAGCCGTTTGTAAGTATCTTGATCAAACGCTTATCAATGTTTTGTTCCTGTTTGGATGTAGTAAATTGCTTATTATTTAGGCTTCTGAGGCATCTATAGGGCAATTGTATAAATACAGTTCAGCCTTTGGATTTAATACAAGAACTGATGGTTAAATTGGGGTTGTGGTAATAATTCTAATAGAGGGAGATGTCAACTTCTAAAAATAACATACATGAGGAATCAGGCGGGTGCAGTCCCCTCAGCAAGGGGTCCTGACACTGAGGAGGGAGGTGTGGATGTCCATTGTCAGAGGAAAACCTTCCAGCCCCACTGGGCACAATGGGGCCTGGAGCGTCACGCTTCTGGCCTGAGAGGTGACGTTGCCCCACCCCCTCTCTATGCCAGTCTTCTCCATGCCCCTGACCTGGGATCAGGCTGCTGGATGATGGTGGGAAAGGCCCCAGACCAGCTGACTGACCCCACCATCAGACTGAGTCAGATCTCCATACCCTGGCCCATCGCCGGCAGCTCTTGGGGTCCCACCTCACTCAGAGATCTCTATGCGGACACCAGCCGCTCTATGGCTGCTTGCAATTTAACCCCCAGACTCCTGAGTCCCTCTCTCTGACTCCATCCAATACCTTAGCTCCCTCCACACAATCCCGTCTCTTGGGGGCTGAGGGGACTCCTCAACTTCTGCTCAGGAGGGACCTCAGCCCCTGTCCATCTGGATCTCCAGATTTGTCCAAGGTGGGGAAGCCAGGGGAGGAAGGGACAGAGCCAGCCAGCCAGGGATGCTTTGTCTGCACCTGGGAAATTACCTGCTGCTGACAGTGGTTGTCAGCGGTACATGCAGCCGAATGAGTGCTGAACCCAGCCTGTCCTCAGCTGCACTGCCAGCCGAACTGTGCCCACAACCAGCTCAGACACCAGGTGTAGCAAACACACACCCCAGCCTGCCCTCTCCTGCCCACACACCTCACCCACACCCCCTGTACCCTCTACCTCATACACCCACACGCCTGTCATCCCTCTCCCTAACACACACACACACACACACCCATCTCACACCTGTGCCACACACCTGCCGCCTCTCTCCTAGAACACACACACACAACTCACCCTTGTAACACATGGTCAGCATGGCTGCTCCTTAACCTAGACACACACCTCACACCCGCCAGGCACACATGCATACCAACTTCCCTGGCCTCTCCAGCACACACACACACACACACACGACACCCTATACACACACACACACACACACACACACACACGACACCCTATACACACACACACACACACACACACACACGACACCCTATACACACACACACACACTCTTCCTACTCCCAGCAGGAAACCAATCCCTCCCCAGCCCAGCAGGACAACACCCGCCTGGGGGAGTGCGGAGGGGAGGGACTCTCACACTCACACACTCACACTCACACACACACACCAATAGGCGATCGATGCAGCCATTAAGCCCGAGCCCTTCATCTCCCCGCCGCGCCCCGGGCTGTGTGCGCTCCCCTGCCCGCCCCGCTCCCTCCATCCGCCCCGCGCTCCCTTACTCGCGCTCCGGCGGGCGGGCGGGCGGCTCCGCTCGGCTGCGGCGGCGTCCTGTGGCCGGTGCATGCGGAGCGGGCCGGGGCCGGGAGCGGGGCGGGCGGCGGGCGGGAGGCAGAGCCAGAGCCGCACGCACACAAGGAGAGATGCTCCCGTCGCCATGGCAGCACCAGCACCAGGTAAGCTCGGTCCAGACGCCGGTGTGTGGCCGGGGGGGGAGGGGGAGGACTTGGCCTTTCGCTGCTTTGGGGCTTTTCCTCCTTCCCCCCGCTCCGGCCAGCCCTAGAGTGCCCATCTCCCCCCCCCCGCCCCCGGGCTGGTCCCCGGCTCCATCTGCTTGCAGCTCCTGAGCTGGAGCTGCCTGGCCCCGCCGCACACGGAGGGGCCTCCCCACTGCACCCACCCGCAGGCCTCAGCACCCTTTGGGCCCATATTCAGCCGGCCACGGGGCCCTCGGGATCAGGGCCACCATGTCTGTCTCTCTGGCCTCCTTTCCCCGGCTCTCCGTCTGGCCAGCCCCCACCCCCCTTCTCTCCCCCCCCTCCTTCTCTCCCCTTTCGCCTCCTTTTGGCTCCTTCTGCCTCCCTCGGCCTGTGACTTTGCCCCCTGCCCACGCAGCAAGGAAACCAGCGCGCCCTGCCCCCCGCTGCTCCGAGGGGTGCTGGAGCGAGGTGTGTCGTGGGGACGCTGAGCGCCCTGGAATCAAACTGTAAACCCTGACTGGAATGGAAACCACTTCAAACCGGGGTGCAGCAGCACCCCAGGCACCCCTGGCTCCAGCCCCTGTTACTGCCCCTCCACGGCTCAGCAATAACCATGACAACTTCTTTGTAACCCTTTCCAGCCTCTGTTCCTCCGGCAGGAGACAAAAGGACAAAGAGGCCCGGCAGCACCAGCCCCTGCACCTTTCCTCCCCCGGCCCAGGCCGCAGGGCCAGACAGATACTCCCCCTCGCTCCACCTCTGTTGGGCTTTCCGACTGCACTTTCTCTCTCTCTCATTTTCATCTCACACCTTTACCTCTTTTGCCTTTCCCTGAGTCACTAGTCCATGCGCTGAATTTCCCAGCTGGCAGGATGGAGCGTGGGAGGGTGGCCTTTCGACAGGAAGCCCTGCGGGGCGAGGAGACGGGGCGGGGGGCTGCCAGCAGAAAGCTTGTGAGACCCAGATGCCATGAGCCACCCACCTACCCCAAGGTAGAGAGGGCAGTAGCTGGGAGCAGATTTGGACCCCAGGGAAAACCAGAGGGTTTCTGGCTGGTTTAGTGACAAGGGTGGGTGAGCGGGTGAGGCAATGGGGGCTGGGGATTCCCGCTCCAATAAAAGTCTGTCTCCTTGGATGACTAGGGGGTCTTTCGCTTCATAACTGTCTCCAGAGGCCACAGGCCTAACTGCGAGGGTGATGGTGAGTAAAAATAGCCAACAAACTGGGGCAGGGCTTGGGCCCTTTAGATCCAGACGTGGAGGACAGGCCGGTCCAGTCACATGCCTCAGCCCCAGGGCAGAGTGAAAGGTGCTACAGGGCCTCAGATGGCAAAAGTGGAGGGTGAGAGCTGAGTGTTAGGATACAAAGAGAAGCCGCGCCGGCAGATCTGAGGACTGGCACAGCAGGGGTGAATAGGTCAGGACTGAGGGGTGTTGGCAAAGCCATGTGGAGTGCCCAGGACTGGAGTGGCAGGACTGAGGTCCATCGGCAGGGCTGTCTGGGAGCCCAGGGTTGGAATAGCAGGGGGCTGCAGGGCAGGATTGAGGGGCGGCAGCAGAGATGTGCAGATAATCCAGGCCGGGTGCAGCTGTGGGTGCCACACGTCAGGCCCGTGGTGCGTCAGCAGAGCTGTGTGTCAGGCGTCCAGGACTCGCAGAGCAAATGGAGGCAGGTCAGGCTTGTGGTGCGTGAGCAGAGCTCTGTATGTTGCCCCGAGACTTGAACTTAAGGGGGATGCGTGAGTCGGGATTTAAAGGCACCACCAGAACTGTCTGGGGTGCCCAGGGACGGAATAGGACAGTGGACTGTGGATTCAGATTCAGGGATATTGGCAGAGAAATAATGAGCACTCAGGACTGGAATAGTGGAGGGGGGCTGTGGAGATCAGGACAGAGGGCCATTGGCCGGGCTGTGTGGGGAGCCCAGGCCTGGACTAGCAGGGGGCTGCAGGGCGGGATTGAGGGGCACTGGCCGGGCTGTGTGGCGAGCCCAGGCCTGGAACAGTAGGAGGCTACTGCAGATCAGGGCCAGAGACCACCACAAGAGATATGCAGGGAACTCAGGATGGGAAGAGCTGTGGGTCCCCCGTGTCAGGATTGAGGGGCATGAGTGGAGCTGGGTGCAAGGGTGCAGGCCGAGAACGGCTAGGACTCAGAACTGAGGGGTCATGGCAGAAATGTGTTGGGCTAAGACTCGAACAGGAGGATGTCTGCGCGTCAGGACTGAGGGCACTGGCGTAGCTGGACCCAGAACTGGAATACTGGGGAGGGGGGAGGATACGTCTCAGATGAGGGGCATTAGCAGAGCTTTGGGGGGAGGAGCCCAAGTATGACTATCATGGGGTGCTGTGGATCAAGACTGGGGTGCAAATGCAGAGATGTGGGGCTCTGAGGCCTGAAATCGAGCAGAGAGAGGATTTGTAAGCCAGGCTTTACAGCGCGTTGTACAGAAGAGTTCACTGCGAGAAGACCAGGGCAGGGGCCTGGGGATCAGGACTGAAGAGTTGCGGGTGGGGATCCTAGGATTGGGATGGCAGGGGCTGAGGGAGGCGGTGGGTCAGGGGTGAGGTGTATCAGCAGAACTGAGAGCAGGTGCAGGGGAGCCAGCCCTGGATCTGAGGCGTGCTGCAGGTCAGGATTGGCATGTATCTGAACAGTCTGCTCTCTAAAGCCAGAGGGGAGAGCTCTGCTCCCAGCCTAGGTCAGAACGCCCTGCTCCTGTGTGTGAGGGACGAGGGAGTCGGGGAAATGGAAATATCTTCAACTGCCTTTTCTCTTTTCTTTCCCTTCTGCAGTGAACCTTGGGCCCTGAATCTCCAAGGGAGCCTGGGAAAAGGATCTTCCCTTCCCACTGTCCCCCCAGTCGTTCACTGATTGTGTCCTGCACCTAGGTCAGAGGAGGGGGACTTGTAAGAGCAGAACAAGCCCTGGGGGTGGCAGAAAGGCCATCGTGCAGGGAGGGTGGTTGGGGGACCCTGGGTAGAGTAGATCACCGCCTCTCCCTCCCCCAACCCTCCATGGATTGCCTCCCTGTTACAACTTCAGCAGGGCAGAGGATCATAAATCATTAGCTCCCGGAGGCTGTGGTGTTTGGTGCGTGGAGATTTGCACCGTGTATGTGCCACCCCCACCATTATGCCAGGACCTTCGTGGTGCCACCCACGTCCTCTCTGAACTCCTCTGTTCGCCCCCTGGCCCTTAAGACCCCACAACTGAGACGCCGAGCATCTGGCACATAGTTGCATCCCACTGAAATATCTGGAAAGGTCTGAGCCCCTGAGACACCTGTTTGCTTGGGTGTAGCCCTTGCAGGCCCCCGGAGAAGGTGGAACTGAAAGCAGGTCTCACTAGGAGAGGGGATATATGGATGGAGCCTGAGGCAGGGGATCCATCTTGGAGGGAGTAAAGGGGGAGAGAGGAAATAAAAGAAAGCATGTGTGGGCAAGGGAGGGGAAGCTCTACCAAGGGACAGTGAGAAAGACCGAGAAAAGGAGGGAGACAGACAGAAAAGAAAGAGAACAAGGGAGCAAACCAGTGGCAGAGATCAAAAGAGTGAAAGCAGCACAGTAAGAGAGCAGAAGAGGGAAGGAGAGACCGATTGAAAGGGCTGCAGAAAGAGAGGGATAGAGAAAGAGAGGGAGTGCTTCCCATCTGCCCTTTGGCGATGTCTCTTGGTGGCCCCTCCTGTGCATGCCCCTTGCTTCCCCGCTGGAGCAGATGAGGCGGGAGGTGTCCGCCCCTGTGCGGGGTCCCTGTGCGTGATCCTCTCACCCTCTCTCCAGCTCCCAAAGTGGGAGGCATGATGCCTCGTGGGGGGGGCGGCAGCGTGGGTGACCTGTCAGACTCCACCCTGCACAACAGCTCCTTGTGGTGGCTGGCATGCGGGCTGCTCGCCCTGCTGGCCAACTCCTGGATTATCCTGAGCATCACAGCCAAGCAGCAGAAGCACAAACCCCTGGAGCTGCTCCTGTGCTTCCTAGCCGGGACCCACATCCTCATGGCGGCTGTACCCCTCACCACCTATGCCGTGGTGCAGCTGCGGCGCAAGTCCTCCGATTACGACTGGAACGAGAGCATCTGCAAGGTCTTTGTCTCCACCTACTACACCCTGGCCCTGGCCACCTGCTTCACCGTGGCCTCCTTGTCCTACCACCGCATGTGGATGGTGAGGTGGCCGGTCAACTATCGGCTGAGCAATGCCAAGAAGCAGGCCCTGCACGCGGTGATGGGCATCTGGATGGTGTCGTTCATCCTCTCCACCCTGCCGTCCATTGGCTGGCACAACAACGGCGAGCGCTACTACGCCCGCGGCTGCCAGTTCATCGTCAGCAAGATAGGGCTGGGGTTTGGCGTCTGCTTCAGCCTCCTGCTCCTGGGAGGCATCGTCATGGGCCTGGTGTGTGTGGGCATCACCTTCTACCAGACCCTGCGGGCGCACCAAAGGCACCAGAGAGGTCGTCACCGGCAGACGGAGGAAGCCTCCTCCTCCTGCCCCCCGCCAGCATGCAACACCTTCAATGTGCCGGCCATCATTGTAGAGGACGTCCGGGGCAAGCGGAGGTCCTCGCTGGATGGCTCTGAATCAGCCAAGACCTCCATGCAGATGACCAACCTCATCAGCGCCATCGTCTTCCTGTATGACACGCTCACCGGGGTGCCCATCTTGGTAAGGAGCAGGCTGCCCCTTCTCCTCCGCAGCAGGCCACCAACTCACGCCCCAGCCCCCTTCTCAAGGGACAGTGTGGTGTGGGCAAGAGAGGGTGGAGAATGTAGTGAAGAAGTCTCCAGCGCAGTGCAGTGGTCAGCTAGCCTCCCCATTCTGCCCCACTGCAGGATATATTCTTTGGAGTGATGTAGCTAGAAGCACCTGGCCGGAGCACCTATCCTGAGTGTCACTGGAGGCTGGAGAAGGGATGGGGAAGCCCCCCTTCTGTGTCCCGTTAGCTCCATGCTGAGATCAGGGTACAATTAATCCAGCCTCCTTATTGCTTGAGACTTTAGATAAAAGACTTTCTCTCTCGCCTCCCCTCCCCAACCAAGAGGTCTCTCTATTTGGCCCTGTGTAGTTTCTAAAGTCTTTCAGGATGCAGGAATTTGCTTCTTCGGCAGCAGAGGTGTGTTTGCCTTATTCTCAAAATGGCCAAATTATTTTTGCTCAAACTTTAAAAAGATCAAATAAAAGGGGGCTCATCCCACAGCTGAAAGGCTGCGAAACTCTGAATTACTGAGAGCAGGAGGCTGGAAAAGAAATAGTGCTGCAAACTGCACAGGGATAAACACTAGGGTTTGTGTCCATTGTTGGCTCACATATAAGGGATACCCAAGTTCTGAAAGTTGCGGGGGGGTTTAAGGTTTGTTTCGGGGTTGGGTTGGTTTCTTCCATCTGGATGTATTTTCTTATTAGACATTCAGTTCTTGTCTATCCGGGCAGATTCTATGGACAGGTGACAAACTGCTGCAATTCACAGCACTGAAAGGGAGCAATTAAGAGAAAGGGGTGTTTCAGATTCCGTGTTCATTAACACCTCTTTAACTCCAGTGCATAATGAGCATTGGTGAGCAAGGACGGCTGTTATGGGTCTCCTGCAGGTAAAGTGCTAGAAGCAGAATGTGTGTTCTAAAGCCCCCACGTCCTCCAGCAAACCCGGGCAGCCTGGCCTTCACACCCATTACCGCTGCAAGGGACAAACGGAGGAGCCTTTCAAAAAAGAAAAACCCCAAGCCCAGTTCTTTAAAGACCCCTTTGCCAGTCAGTCGTTTGTGCAGTTCACTGCCGTGCTGTCTGTCTCTTCCCCCCTCTCTTTCTGTCGGCTGTGTCTCTCTCCCCCTCACTGTCTGTTTCCTTCCCACCCCCAAGGTGGTGAGTTTTGTCAGCCTGCGCTATGATACCGCCCCCACCTGGATGGTTCTGGCAGTCCTCTGGTGCTCCATGGTGCAGACCCTGCTGCTCCCCTCCTTCATTTGGTCCTGCGAGCGCTACCGAGCTGACGTCCGCACTGTATGGGAGCAGTGCGTGGCCATCATGACAGAGGAAGAGGGGGATGATGGTGAGCCCCCTCTCCCCCCAATCTCCCACCATCTCCCTCATCACAAATCCTGCTCCTGGGACGGTCAGCAAGAGGGGGAGCTTGGCTGGCCGAGGAGAACCAGCAGCACTGGGTGTCGGACCAGAGCTCTTTCTGCGGGACTAGGAAGGATTTAGGGTTGCGGCTGGGGTTCATCCACTGGGAAAGGGACGACACCTTTTGTGCAGGCTGGAGCAGTCCAGGCACCCCTCCCACACCAACCAAAGGGTGAACAGAATTACTCAGACACCCCAATTGTGACGGTGGGGCAAGACATGGGGTGTAGACCCCCAATCCACAGTGGGACCCTCCCTCCGCAACACTGTGATCCAAGCATCCCTATTTCTCTCGGGTCTGGTGGCAAGACATTAGGGAATGAAGCAGCTCCCAGCGAGCTGAGACGGGGCAGCTCCAGTTCTCCACAGACCAGCGACGAGGGGGATAACTGGAAAGAGGGGTTCGCCCGGTGGGCGAGGAGAGCTCAGAGGGCCAAGAGCAGGGCTATGAGACACACTGAAAATGGGGGCATGTGACAGGAGGGTATGCAGGATCCCTGAGCATGTGGTGACAGGAGATTCCCAGCCGCCGCTGACCGTGTTGTGCCCTGTGTCTCCCCCTCCCCACCAGATGGGGTCTGCGAGGACTACGGCGATGGGCGGATCTGTAAGGTGCGATTCGATGCCAACGGTGCTGCAGCTGTGAAACGGGATCCCAGGGACGTCAAGCTGCTGCCCATGAACCACATGCTGCTGCCCCACGACAGGGTGCACTACCTGCAGGTGAGCTGCGAGGGGCACCTTACCCTCCAGTCCCTTCTCCCTTGTGGGTCGCACCCAGACATTCCCCTCCCTGGAACTCTATTGGGGTTTTACGAGGTCACGGAGGCCTCTGGCCTCCCCTTTGTGTCTGACCCATGGATTCCCCTTTCTGAAACTCTTTCCTTCTTTCCCTCTATCTCTGAGGCTTTCCCCAAGCAGCTCCCTTCCACTCACCTTCATCTCCCCGCACCCTCTTTCAGGTCCCCATCTCCCGGAGAATGTCCCATGATGAGACCAACATCTTCTCCTCCCACCGCTCCACTCCATCCTTTCTTCACAAGTGGTCGTCATCCGATGACATCCGAGTCGCCACTCCCCGCAGGGCTGGAGGCCCCGGCTTCCTTCCTCCTGAACTGCGTGACTACCACCACCGCCGGCGGCCCCCTGAAGATGAGCTGACGACTCTCCGGCAGTTCCTTGAGGGGGGGCTGGTCCCCAGAGGATCCGGCTCCAGCGTCTGCTTCTTCAGGGATGAGATCACCACGTTCATCGATGAGACGCCTCTGCCCTCCCCAGCCTGCAGTCCGCGCCACGCCCGCTTCCCGCTCACATTGCGCCGGGACCGCCGCCTCTCCCTGGGGGGTGCTGAGGAGGAGGAGGAGGGCCCGGAGCGAGCGCGACGCTGCTCACTGACTGGCAGTGAAGACTGGCATCTGCAGGACAGACAGCAGGCGCCACGTGAAAGGACCCTTGGCGCCTGTGAGGCACAAACCTTCAGGAAGCTCAACCTATGAGAGGCAGCATCAAAGACGTTCACTGCCAGTGGGATTCTTAAATAAAACTTTCAACGTCCCCCTGCTCCTGGGACCCAACAGGTCATTTATGTTCTCGTATTTCTCAACAGCTGGAAGAAACAAGGTGCCTCCCTGTGTGCCGTGGTGCTGGGGGACAGCGAATGCAACAGGTCTGCAGGAGGGAGCCAGGTACGTGAGCAGCCTGAGCCTGCTCACAGGTTATTAACATGGCGTGGGGATGGCCCTCTGTTAGCTCCGCCCCTTGTTAGTCCACACTTTCATTAGCTCCACCCATCACTGAAAATGCCCCTGAGAGCCGAGGTGGAGACAGGATAGTATTAAAATTCTATATTTGGAGTGTCACTGTGTATCTGTTTTTAAAATACTGTATTAATAACAACTTTGTTTCCGTGGCAACAAAGCGATTGACAAAATGTTTAATGAAGTTTCCCAGGCATCAAGGGAGGGACATGAGGAACCCATCTTACCAGTGCAGCAGACCACTGGAGTGGGAGACAGCAGATGTTTAACAGCAACAGTGCAGGGCAGGAAGTGAAGGAGAGTCCTGTACCAGGGCGGATTTTCAGGAGACAGGAGTGATAGTTCTGTTGTCGGTCTCAGGAGTGACTCGGGCTGTATCCACACGTCTTTGTTCCTAAAATTTTCACCATTGCTACCACTGATTCAGTTTCATCAGGGCCCGAAGAATGGGAGCACTAGTATAAAAAGGCACTGGTGGCTGCTTGTGTTTTTACTATCATGTCATCTAATGCCACTTAGAATAAAAACGGCCACCTTGTACCAGCCATGTGCCAGAGAATGGTTAAAATCCACCAGAGAGAGAAGACAAGAACAAAACATTTTGCTTATGGGGCAGTGCTTCCCTGTTTCCAGGCATTAGAATGAATCTAGGCCGCCTGGACTTACAGCCTTCAGGAACGGGTAAAGAAACTGTCATAGCAGCATCGGGGAGAGGTGTTCGGGGGACATTAGGGAAGAAGGTCAGATGGGTTGTGACCCATCTCTGCCTATGGAAGACCACCTGAAAATGCCATGGTCAGGACAGGCTGCAAAATAAGAGCAGATTCTCCCAGCACTGGTGGGTGACACTGAACTCAGACTTCCCAACCAGTCACAAACAGGGCTTCTGATTCCCCACACTGGTTATCAAGAAGCTACAACGAAATACACTGCACTTTACTTTACTGCACTTCAGTCTCTGGCTCCGAGTCCGCAATTAGGTCCAGTAAAGAGAAACGTTATTTAAAACTCTATTCCCTTTATCAAAATGTTTTCCTGACCTCAAAGGGTCAGCCACATTGCCAGATCAATATAAGTTTAGATCTTACACAAAATACCACGCTGCCAGCCCATCCTTTAGTAACTAAAACTAAAGGTTTGTTATAAAAGGAAAGAAACCAACCAGATGAGAGGTGCTATATGATTAGAGCAATCAGATACATACAAATGATTTGGAAGTCCATATATATCAGGTTTTCAGTAGAATTGTGGAGTTTGCAGGCTTGTACAGTCCCTCTGGAGTACATCCAGTACCTGGATGGGTCTCAGTCCTTTGTTTCACAGATTCAGTTGCAGGTGGGTTGGTTCAGAACTAGGAAGCAGGAATGAAGACAACATGGGATGGAGCAGCTGCCTTTTATGTCCCTTTGCCATGCGGCTTGAGGAAATTCACACAACTCAAGATGGAGTCCAGGTCAGGTCACCTAGACGAGTCCTGGTGACTCAAGGTGTAGCCCCGGGGTTCATTGTACCTTTGAGTTCCCTTGATGGGCCATGACGCAGGCTTATTGCTGCTGCCATCCTGTCTGGGGTGTCTCCCAGAAACACAGCACCAGCTGAAATACAGATACAGCAAACGTATCCATAACTTACAATACGACTATGACACACGCACATAAATAATATAATCCTACTTAGCAAACGATAACCTTTCCAATGGTACCTGACATGGCCTGTCCCACACGAACCATTGTAAATTTGCAACACTGATATCAAATCATATTCTAAAAGTCACCCCTAATCCAGACATCATCACACCCCCCACGCAAAACTGATGCAGAAGGGGTCCCTAGACACTGCTGAATGCATCACAGGAATTTTCCATTCTTGGTTTTGTATTATTACAGCTTAGCAGATTTGACAGTTTTACAAAAGATCACACACATGCTACATTTTTAGTTCTTGGCATTACCAACAAATTCATTATAAGACTTAACATTAGCATCAAAATCATGTTTGGTTTAAACAAGCTTTTTCTTTGTAAGGTTGATTATGGAGGTAACAGTGTTATTGAATTTCTTACAAACATTAGCATAGGTTTGGTTAGATCAAGAGTGGATTGGATCTGCTCTGGCTGCATAATCTCGGCATGTTTTATGTGATTTTGCCAGGTGTGCCCTCTGTGCTAACAGCTATGGGTAAATCTTTTCCCCGCTCTGTCAGGCAGCTAACCTGCATCAACCCCCACACTAGCTAGTTCACTCGTTTTCAAATTTTCAACCATGACCAATTTCAAGGTTGGACTCTGTTTTAAAGAGATCGCAACTCTTTTCATCCCCATTTTAGAAATAGGGTTCTGATGTCCTTTCACCATCAATCTATGATTCAAACTGCAATCACATGTGCCTAAGTCCACTAAGAGACTACAAGACATATCCAAAGTGTCTAGAGGTGAGAGTTTGCCTGTCACCCCTGTGTTCCCAAGAGATCAACTGCACAGCTCTTCTGCTGTGTAGATTCAGCTACACTACCCAGTTTTCCTTCTGAACCTGAGACACTATCTGTTTATTTGAAGAGTCAGTATGAAGACATTCGTGCACCAACGACGTCTCCCCAATATATTGACCAAACACAGCCATTTGGTTACAGGACTTTTCAAACTTCCCAATACTTTTCATTCCATAAGGAACCTTCTCCAGTATATCCACGCCGGATCCTTTTGAAGCGAGGCCATACACATCTGAAAAACTCTGGCAGTAAGAAACTGCAGCAAGTCTCTCAGCACATGAACTGACGCTTGCTACAGGCAGTGCTTCATTCTGAGCTAATTCAACCAATTCACTTCCACATGCTTCAGTTGCAGCAAACTGTTTGCAAAAGTTACTGCTTTATTCCTCCAGGAGCATTTTCAAGCAAGTCGTTTTTTCACAGAAATTCTGCCCTTTCCCTGGTCTGCTAGGGGTTGTTCTAAAGAAACATCTTCCTGAGTCACAAACAACAGACGCTTTCTGGGTTTCAGTTAAGTCCAGACCCAACTCTGAGACAACTGACCCATCCTCAGTCAACATAAACTGAGAGGCACATTCTGTCTGCTGCTCAGACAGAAAATTCTCCCTCAGCAGATCAAATGTACAGCAGTTTAAGTCTCCTCCCCTTTGTCCCAGCCCACATGGCTGTTCACAGACAAACAGCTGGAAATTGGGATAGTCATTGGGCAAGTCATTACCCCCAACAGACACAGGCTTAGGAATACTTCCTTCCTGGGTTTTAGTTGAATCCAGAACCACCTCTGGTACAATTGACAAATCCTCAATCAGCATAAGCTGAGAGGTGCTTTCTGCTTGTTTCACAGACAGAACACTGGAGACCAACTCTCTCCCCGCAGATAAACTGCTTTTCTGAACAGACCAGCTGCTATTTCCCACAATCCTAAGGCTGGAGACACTCTCTTCCTTGTCACACTGGCTAAACACGGACAACTTAGAGTCATGCACCCCCACCCCCCACTTCTCCCTGATGATTACAGCTAACACAGAAGAGTTACATTCATACTCTCTCTGGGGCTGGGTTATGACATCAACCCACATTATATGGCCAACACATCATTATATGTATTTAACAGATTATCATCAAACATACCAAAGTTGTTGTGAACTGGACAGATTCTTTCCCAATCTTTGCTACTGAGAAGAGCTGGACTTCCAGAAAGATGCTGTTCTTTTATTATTTGGATTTGGAGTTCAAGCCTGGAAACTCTTGCCTCAGCTTCCAGTTCCAGCCTCCTGTGTGCCTTGGCCCTCTCTTTAGTTTCTCTTTCCATCCGGGCCAGGGCTTCTTTCTCTTGCACTTGAACTTCTGCCATTTTTCTCTTATGCTGAAGATTCAGGCTCTCTCTCAGGACTTGCAGTCTGATTGCTTCATATGATCGTGGCTCACTCATCATGACTAACTTTAATACTCTCAGTATCGAATTTTAAAGTTTGGAATAGCGTGGGGTTCTGATCCAAAACCCAAACGATCTGGGCTTGTGGATCCTGCCGACTATGCCATTGTGGCCTGTCTGTGTCAAGGGTAGGACACATGAAAATGCCAAGGTCAGGGCAGGCTGCAAAAAAAGAGCAGATTCTCCAAGCACTGATGGGTAACAGTAAGACTCCACAACCAGTCACAAACAGGGCTTCTGATTCCCCACACTGGTTATCAAGAAGCTACAACAAAAAATACACAGCCCGCTTTACTGCACTTCAGTCTCTGGCTCCCAGTCTGCAATTAGGTCCAGTAAAGAGAAACGTTATTTAAAACTCTATTTCTTTTAACAAAATGTTTTCCTGACCCCAAAGGGTCAGCCACATTGCCAGATCAATATAAGTTTGGATCTTACCCAAAACACCACGCTGCCAGCCAATCTTTTAGTAACTAAAACTGAAGATTTATTATAAAAGGAAAGAAACCAACCAGATGAGAGGTGCTATATGATTAAAGCAATCAGATACATACAAATGATTTGGAAGTCCATATATATCAGGTTTCTAGTAGAACTTTGGCATTTGCAGGCTTGTACAGTCCCTCTGGAGTACATCCAGTACCTGGATGGGTCTCACTCCTTTGTTTCACAGATTCAGTTGCAGATGACTTGGTCCAGATGTAGGAAGCAGGAATGAAAGACAACATGGGATGGATCCCAGAGGATGGAGCAGCTGCCTTTTATGTCCCTTTGCCATGCGGCCTGAGGAAATTCACACAACTCAAGATGGAGTCCAGGTCAGGTCACCTAGACAGACGAGTCCTGGTGACTCATAAGGTGTAGCTCTGGGGTTCATTGTACCTTTGTGTTCCCTTGATGGGCCATGACGCAGGCTTATTGCTGCTACCATCCTGTCTGGGGTGTCACCCAGAAACACAGCACCAGCTGAAATACAGATACATCAAACGTATCCATAACTTACAATACGACTATGACACACGCACATAAATAATATAATCCTACTTAGCAAACGATAACCTTTCCAATGGTACCTGACATGGCCTGTCTCGCACGAACCATTGTAAATTTGCAACACTGATATCAAATCATATTCTAAAAGTCACCCCAATCCAGACAGCGTCACACAGGTAAAGAAGTTCAAACATGGGGGTTAACAGCAGGAGTGTTCCTAGGTGTCTAATGCAACCTGGCTTTATAACTGGACCCCGACACCAAGAGCCCATCCACCCAGCTGACCCTCACCCACAGCCTGCAGACCTAGTTGCCAATGCTTTCCCCCCCGATTCAAGAACAGAACCAGGGTCTCCTGGAGAAGAACACAAAGAAGCCTTTACTGCATGCAGATCCCAGGGACAGCACCTGCTGAACTTCATCCATGTTGGCAACCATAACACGCACCATGGCTGGCTTCCCCTTCATGCCAAGCTCTGAGATGTGGACTAGTGTGCCAGTCAATGGGACATGGAGTCTTTCACCTGCAGGACACCAGTTCCAATTTTGCCCCAGGTTGAGGGGACTGGCTGGCCTGGAGGAACTGGGGAATAGGATACATGGTCCTTTACCTCTGGGGCACTGCTTCCAGGGGTGGAACCCAGTAACAGCTGAGACTGCCTTCCAGGTGTATTCTGAGAGTACCAACATGAGTCAGCGGGGTTCGGTTCAGACAGAGGGGGATCAGCCAGAGAAGAAATGATCTCCCAGAACAGGTCTAGTTTATGGCTGCTAACCCAGGTTGCACCATGGTAAATACAACATTGGGATGTGATCACACCAGACAATCAAGTTGGGGAAGGAGGGGGTGTTGTAGCTCTGTTGGCCCATGCAGAGTGGGGGCTGGGTTGGCCTAAACATCCATGATGTTACCAGGTTATAGCAGATTGCCAGCCACACGCATTCAAAGATCGTGAGTGAGGAGCCCACAACAGGCGAGTTTAAACAAATAATAAGATTGGAGGGGGGTTGAGACTTTAAGGCCATGTTCCCAAGCTTTTCTCCATGCCTATGCGGGCTAGAAATGTACCCATTTTTTATGAGTCTCCTGTGCTCACATGACTGGGGAGCTGAGGATTTGAGAAAAGCCCCAGAAGTGGCTAGACATAAAATGAAACTGAGGGTTGGCAACAAAACATCTGGCCTGATTTTCAGAGGTGCTGAGCCAGGCCTTTCCTGCAGCCACTGGCACGGCAGCGACTTGGTTCCTTTGCAAATCAGCCTCCCAGGCAGTCTCCAGCATGACAGCTCGGCGGCCGGCCTCTTCACCGCTGCTCCAGCAGCAGATTTGGGCGGCGGGTGATTGCCACATTACCGTGCGGGGGTCAGAACCAATGTGCTGGAGCCATGAGTGCAGTGGGGCGGCTGAACCGAACTGTGCACCCTGTATGTAGGGGAACCGCTCCAGGCCGGGAGGCTGCGGCTGCAGCCCCAGGTCCGGCGCCTCTGCTCAGAACCCCGCCAGGCCCCTCGGCTCAGCCCAGCGCCGCGCAGGTTCGATTCCTGCCGGGGGCCGGGGCCGGCAGCGAGGGGGAGCCCGGCAGCCGCCACGTTGACTAGGCTGTTACCTCCTGCAGAGACAGACAGACAGACAGACCGACTCCCTCCCCGCGGCGGGCCCCGCACACGCCCCCGGCCCGGGCCGCGCCGCCTCCTCCTCCTCGCTCGGCTCTCTTGGCTCGTGCCGGGGAAGCTCCGGGGGAGGAATTCCTCCTGGCCCCGGGGCGCCTGCAGCTTCTCCGCTCCCGCCCCACTTCCCCGGCCAGCCCCACGGCATCCCGCTCCGTCCCGTCCCGTCCCGTCCCGTCCGCCCGCCTCCTTCCAGTCCCAGCCTGCTGCCTGAGCCCTGCGTGTGTGTATTTGTGTGTGTGTGTGTGTGTGTGTGTTTGTGTACTTGTGTGTGTGTCCCCCTCCATCTCCGCTCCTCCTCCTCTCCCGGCCGGGCGCTGCCCCGCCATGGCCCCTTTCCTCCCGCTGCTGCTGCTGCTCTCCGCCGCCGGCCCGTCGCGCTGCTCCCCGGCCCCGGGCCGGGCCCGGCTGGCCCCCTACGACCTGCTCTACGCCGACGGGGTCCGGGCCTATTTCGCCCGCGACTGGCGGCGGGCGGCCGAGCTGCTGCGGCGCTCCCTGCACAGCTACGGGCAGCTGCGGGAGGCGCGGCGCGGCTGCCGGGGCCGGTGCCGGGAGGAGGCCGGCTTCGCGGGGCCGCCGGGCCCGGCCAGCCCCTCCTGGGAGAGCCGCTTCTTCGAGCCGGTCCTGCAGCGCGCCGAGTGCCTGGGGGAGTGCCTGGGCCGCCGGCTGGGCGCCGAGCCCTCGCTGCACCGGGCCAGCGCCGAGACCCAGCGGGACTTCGAGCGCAGGGAGCCCTACAACTACCTGCAGGTGGCCTTGTTCCAGGTGAGGGGCGGGTTCGCTCCCGGCTGGGGCTGGGGCTGCCCTCCTGCTGTCCCTGCCGCCTGCCCCCCAGCTTCCAGCCCCTCCGCCGGGCAGGGGCCCCGGGGCCGGGGGCAAAGCACTTGGGGAACTTCCCCCGGAGGAGCCAGAGTCCCCCCCGCCTTCCAGGAGCAGCTAGGGCCGGGTCTCGGCGCCTTTCCTCCAGTCACTGTCACGCTTGGGTCCTGCGTGTGCACAGGTGTTGGTGGCTCTTCCGTCCCCCCCGTGATTTGCAGGCTGCCCCGCCCAGAGTCACCGGTCTGACACCGGGGACAGCCTGTGCCCGGCCCACCCCCACTCACTCCGTGTGCTGCTTTTGTGTCGCTCCTCCGGAGTTAGACGCTCGGCTGGAGAAGGGCGAAAGAAAACCAGGGAGGGATGGAGACCAGGTTCTCATCCTATCACTTCCAGCACGCACAGCATGGCTAGAATTAGCTCCCACAATAATGGTTACGAGGTGGGACATGGGAGATGGATTGGGCACAAAATGGGGTGGGAGGCTCGAGTAGGCAGATGGGGGAAGGAGGGAGGCATGTGGATGCGTTCACATCTCACCATATCCAATAGGGGTCAACGTTGTTTTTAGGTCTGTTCTACAAAAACGGTTCCAATGCCAGGGTGCCTAAAGCCATGTGGGAGGGGAGTGGTGGGGTGGGGTGGGGGTGTTTTAGACACGAGAAGGGCCTGCCCAGGACGTGGCAGATGCTCTACGTGGGCCGTCTTGTCTTTGCAGCTGAAGAAGCTGGATGAAGCGGTCTCGGCAGCTCACACGTTTTTCGTGGCCAACCCCCAGCACCTACAGATGCGCGAGGACATGGAGAAATATCAGCGCATGGCAGGGGTGAAGCCGGAGAGTTTCCGAGATCTGCAGGCCACACCGTACTGGGTGAGACCCCCCACAGAGCTCGGTACACCTGGGAAACGATTCGGCAAGGCCTGCCAACTTACCCATAGGGGTCAGAGCCCAGGATAAAACCTGGCTTCCCACCCTTGCTCCATCTCCTGACAGGCCATCTCATGGCGTGAGACCTGGAGGTTGCCATAGGCAGTACGAACCGTGCATTGTCCAGACAGGCCCCTAGATGGCAGAGCTGATCCAAAGTCCTGGCTAACCCGTTACCAACCGAGCAAGGAGGGTGGGGGTACCGCCATTAACCAGGGGCTGCTGCGGCGCTGTTCCTTGCAGGAGGCGTACGAGGCCGGGGTGCAGCGGTACAACGTGGACGAGTACCTGCAGGCCACAGTGAAGCTGGAGGAGTCGCTCGAAGAGGCGCTGTTGGCAGTGGAGGACTGTCGAGCTCTGTGTGAGGGGCCCCAGGAGGACGGCACAGAGGAGGAGATGCAGCCTGGCCTGTATGAAGCCATCGCAGGTAGCGTTAGCAGCACGGAGGGGTGCGGTGTGGCTGGACACGCGCCGTCGCCCAGCAGCCCAGCCCTGGCAGAAAGAGGAGCTGCTCTGCTGCTGGAAGTGCCGCCCGTCATAGCCCCTCTTTCCATTTCAGCCCATTATGTTCAGGTCCTGAAGTGCAGGCAGCACTGTGTCCTGGAGATCGCCACCAAGCCAGGACGGGTTTCCGCCACGGAAGATTTCATCCCGTCCCATTTTGATTTACTGCAGTTTGCTTATGATCAAGGTAAGCAGAGACACGGGCCAACAGGTGGTGCTGTCAGACCAGCGAGTGGGGAGCCAGCGCCTGCAGCTGCCTGGCTCTGCTGTACCCATCCGCAAGTCCAACTCAGCTCTCCGTCCTTCTTCTCCAAGCTCAGCCCCTGTGCTCCTTTTCTCCTTCACCACGGACAGCCTCACCCTCCTCTCCGTCGTTAACACCAGGGGCCGTCTTTGAATTAACTCTCTCACTGGACCCACGTGTTCAGGCCATTTTTAACCTGGTCTCTTTGTCTCTAAAATCCAGCCTTTCCACTCCGTCCACACGGCCAAAACTCTCGTCCCAGCCCCCCCCATTTCACAGTTTGACTATGGCAACCTCCTCTTATCCAGCCCTTCCTCCTTTCAAGTCTCTTTAAAAGGCTGCTGCTAACATCATCTTTGGGGCTCTAATCACGTCTGCCTCCTCTGGGCATCCCTCTGTCAGCTCCCCATCAGGCACAAACCTCTTGGCTCTCCCAGGAAGGCCCTTTGTGAGTTATCCGTGCCCTGCCTAGCTGATCCAGTGACATTGGTCCCCGCGGTCACTCTGTCCGCACCAGCTAGTTTCTCCTTTCAGCCCTGCATGCTCCCTCCCACGCTGCCCCCTGTGCATGGGGAAACACCCGGGTAAAATCCAAACAGCCACGGCCCCATCCTCCTCCAGCCCCCTCACCTCTCCCATGAGGCCGTCAGATGCCAGCCTGCTGAGCATGGCCAGGCTGGTGATGAGCTGTGACTGTCCCTCTTCCGCTCCTTCCCTTCTGCTGCTCCCATCCTCACCCTTCCCCCACGACCTCCTGACCCCGCTGAAAGAGCTCCATGGAGCTAGCACACTGAGCCAGTTCTTCCCCAGGCTCGTGGCTTGCGTGTTGTATCCCCATCACCTGCCCTTTGTCAGCCTCTGTCTTTAGATCATCAGCCCTTCAGGGCAGGGAGTGTCTTTCTGTGATGCTGCCTGGCTTCAGTGGCTGGCACCATATAAATATGTACCGATAACAACAATAGCCTCATGGTCCCAGATCCTCAAAGGTATTTAGGTGCCTGACCACCAATGGTCTCAATGGCAGTTCAGTGCCATAATACCTTTGAGCATCTGAGCCAGAGTTGCAGAGCTCTTACCATGCCCAACCCCTTCTCTGCCTCTGCCCCAGCTGGGAACCCGGCACTGGCAGCTGAATGTGCCGCCTCCTACTTGCTCTTCTATCCTGCGGATGAACTGATGCTGGAGAAGATGAAACAATATCGGGCGAAGCTGGGCGAGAGCGCGTCAGTCACAGCCAGAGAGGTACCAGCAACACTCCTCCAATGCTGCCTTCTCTGAATCTCCTGGGACCCCCTATGGCTGGGGGGAGAGCCATCTCTGCGTGCGTGTGTGTGTGTGAGAAGCCCAGGACTGACTGAAGATGGAGACTGACTCCCCTACATACACGTCATCAGTCTGGGGTCTCCTCAGTGCCTGTATGGGGTTGGGGTATGGATGGGAGTTTCCCCAGGGCAGGGTTGGATCCCCTTTGTGGGACAGTTGTTTGACAGTTGTGTGCATCTCCAGAACATTCAGCGCTACGTGCAGAGGTCTCTGATGGAGAAGAAGTTGATTTACTATGCAGTGGAGCATCTGGGAGGAACTTTTAATGACCCTGTAAGTAGCAGCATCTTCCTTCAGAGAGCTGAGTTCTCCTGGTCCTAGACTCATGAGGGCAGTTTATTGCTCATAACCTGTGGAACTCACTTCAGCAAGATATTATTCTGGCACTGTAAGGGTTAGACACCAATGTGAGTGAGAATGACCTGAGGTGAAAAGAAAATCCCCAAAGCCCTCCTTTCTCCTGCTTCTGGGACCTGAGGTAAGCCCCAGCTGTGGAGGAGGGGGCAAGCAGGAATTTCCCATGGGGACCATTATTGGGACTTTATGGATCTCTTTGAGCAGTGTCGGAGGCGGGGATGCAAACTAGACAGGCCCAGTGGTCTGATCTGGCCTGCGGGGAAGTAGGCAGGATCCTTTGTCTGATCCACCATTGGGAGGGGTTTGCTGGGTGACTGAGCCCCTGGTTTTGTTTCTTTAGGACCTTTGGACCCCTGATGAGCTGATTCCTGAAAGTCTGAAGGAAAAACACAGGTAAGAGCGAAACCAGCCACCTGGGACTGAGTTGGAGGCATGCTGAGTACTGGGAGGGGAAGGGAAATGAGCGAAATAACAGAGGTGGGGGAGTGTTACCTGTGTTCTACAGGAGGTCAGACTAGATGATCACAATGGACCCTGCTGGCCTTGGAATCTATGAATCTGTGACTCTGGCTTATTGCTGAGTGTCTGACTGAGGAGGGAGCCAGGGACCATATCTCTGGATACTGACATCCCCTGTCTGTGTCTCTCCCTTGCTCCCGAGAGAGAATCAGGAGAAGCAGAGACTGGAGAATCTGGATGTGGGCCAGCAGGAGCAGAGGGGTGAGTAAAAGGGCCTGGAATGGGAGACAAGGCTAAATACTGTCCGAGATGCTGCTGTTCCAGGCTCAGTGATTTGATGCTGGTGTGGATGCAGAACTAACTGAAATGTTCAGCCTGTCCTCCCATCGCTATCCAACAGTGCTCAGTTTGCCTGGCAAAATCTCCAAGTGTACACTGCGTCTGTGTCCTGTGGGATGGGAGCCCGGGGGCATGGCAGCTGAAGCAGTTTAGGACAGCGCTGATGTAGATGCAGAGTGAACCTGCAGAAGTTCAGACCGTAGTGTGGGCATGCTGAATGGTTTGGGCATCAGCCGTGTCAGTACAACTGGCTCAGGTCCAGCTGGCTCAGTTCTGCAGGGGAGAGAGACAGGGAGAGAAGAGGAGACAGAGGCTTTGCTAAGTTTGGAAAATACTTTCTCTGTGAGAAACACATTGCTACGCTGTTCACTGCCCAGCCCAGACTCCTGTATTCCCAGCCAGAAGCTCCTGGAGCCCCAACAACCTCATGCAGGGGCTCAGTCTGGGCCAGGCCTGGTTCCTGAGAATGTTCCCTGGTAACACACATGAGATCTTGCCCAGACCTACGCGTGTTTACAATTCCTCCTGTCAAGAAATCAGGTATGGGAAGCGAAGGGGGCTGATAACCCTAAAACAAAACCCTACAGGCCTGCCCCCCTCTCTGTTCCCCAAACTGCTAACAGCCATTAGTACTTGATGGGGCCAAATGGCCCCGACACATCGTTTCGAGGGGTAGGAGGTGGGACAAGAAGTGAGAGTGAAGAAGAGGTTGATTTAAGTGTTTGCCAGATTTTGTTCCCTGGGGGGTAGTTTAGGGACCTTACTGGACTCTCAGCTGCTTCTGCAGATCCAGGCCGAACCCACAAGGAGGCCGAGCCCTTTCTCCTCTCCCCCAACCTCCCCACAGGTCCATTCACTTTTGAGGGCATCACCATCTCCATGGATTCTCGCCAGCTGAATGGATCCCAGCGGGTTGTCTTTGACAGAGTCCTGACTGATTCTGAATGTAAGGACCTTCTCCGGCTGGCAAAGGTGAGGCCAGGAGCCCACAGGGGTACTGGGACACGGGGGAGGAGAGGGGAGGGGAGCCTCCTACACCATCCCAGCACTGCTGTCCTCAGCTGCAACATCAGGGTGGAGGGGAGGAGGAAGGAGACCAGGTTTGAATCAACCCTGCACTCTGTTTCAGGCAGCTGGTTTCACAGGAGATGGTTACCGGGGCAGACGGTCCCCTCACACACCGCACGAGAGATTTGAAGGGTTAACAGTGTTAAGGGCTTTTCAGGTAGACAGCTCAGTCCATCTGCGTGTGTTTACATCCCATCCCTCGGGCATGGCTTGGCTCAGAGAGCTCCCGGGGCTTCTGCTGCTTGCCTGTGGGTGGGTGCGGGGATTCACAGGAGTGTTCTCCTCTGTCTGGCTTGCGTCCATGGGCTGCCTCACAGGCCTGCTTTTTTGCACGTGGGGGGGGGGTCCCCAGGACACATTTCTCTCACATGTATGCTTTCCTTCCTCGGGCCCATGCGGGGTGTCCCTCTCCGCCTCGTTACCCTGCCTTGGGCCCATTCGGGCTATTTCTCAGGTGGCACCGTTTCACACGGGCACAGGCACACTTCATGGGTGTATTTCTATCCTGCTTCTGCAGGCGGCTGTCTCAGGGGCTTCATTTCCTCTGTTGTTTCCCCAGTGTGCTTCTCTCCCTCTGTCACACACGAGGGTGTTTTTCAGGCTCTGCTTCTCCATTGCATACACGTGCATGGAGGTGACATTTCTCATGGCTTGTTTCTCTCCTGCACATGCACAATCACAGGAGTGTCACACTAGTATCCTTGCTCATGCACGTGTGTGGACACGGGATTTCTCGCAGACGTGCTGCTTTGTTGCACATGCATGTTGTTTCTCACAGATGTGTTGTTTCCACATGAGGTTTCTCACAGGCTGGTTTTACCTTCCAGCTGGCGCAGGATGGGACTGTGAACTGGAGAGATGCCAAGCTGCTCCTGCATGCCAGCGAGAAATCCCGGAAAATAGTAGAGTCCTATTTCAGCCCTGAGAAAAGGCTCCATTTCTCATTCACACACCTGGTGTGCCGCACAGCTGTGGAAGGTAAAGAAAGCCTAATCCCAGCCCTGTTCCCCCTAGAGATTCCCCTCCCCTCACACTCAGGATCCCCGTGTCCTCTAATCCCAACTGTGTCCCCCTTAGAGATGTCCCTCCCCTCGTACTCAGGGTGCTAATGTTCCCCTGCAATGTCCCTTTTTAGGGGAACAAGATGGTCGCATGGATCTCAGTCACCCAGTTCACGCTGATAACTGTCTCTTGGATCCTGAGGGGAAAGAATGCTGGAGAGAACCACCGGCCTACATGTACAGGGACTACAGGTGAGACCAGAGGGGAGCCCAGAACTGAGAGTGGGGGTGGGGGGTGAGAATATCTCCCCACTCCAGAGAGGACCGAGGGAGAGGGACCCCAGAGTTGCACAGGAAGAGAGGAATTGACAGACTGGATCAGACCTGACATCTGTTTAGTCCAGTGTCCTGTCTGTGACAGTAGCCAGGACCAGCCTTCTCAGAGGAAAGAGCAGAACACTCCATAACAGACAGATGTGGGATAATCTGCCCCCCATGTTAGGTCACAGCCTGGTCTCTAATTGTTGGGGATTGACGTAATCCCTGACGCCTGAGGTTTAACATCCCTTCCAAAATGTTTGTGGTCCAGAGTTGCTCTTGAAACCTCACACTAGAACTGAAGGGGGAATACATCCCATCACACACCCTCCCGCTCAAGATTGGTGGCAGGGTACTCCTCATTCTTCCTGTGCCCGTGGAAAAAATCTGCGTTCTTCTGATCTCTCCCTCTCGGTGAAGTACTTGAAAACGATAAGGCTGCAGGGAAAGGTACCATCACATGATCCTTTGGTTGGTATCCTTCATTCAGCTCAGCCAGTGGAGGGGACCGTGATCTGTCACTAAAAGGATTCCTCAACAAATAATATCAGAATGTGTCTACAGCCTACTTCAGAGCCATCTCAATGACGGAGTAGGATATTGCTCAAGAAAACAGCTTCAGGCTGAGGTACAGGATGGAGTGTTCTTCTCCATCAGTGCCTACCAAAGTACTCTCCCAAGACCCACATCTGAGACATCTGTCTAGAAAGTGAATCATCTGGAAAAGGCCGGGAGTGAGAGCACCGGTTCTCAGCTTAGCTGTTCTTTCAGCTTCTTAAATGCCTTGTTGCGGACTTTGGACCATCGAATTTTCTTAGGGCTCATGTCCTTTATCAGGTCCATCAGGGGGTGTGCAATGGCAAAGCCTGGTACAAAGCCTCTGCAGTACCCGGCAAGGCTCAGGAAACGACACACCTGCTTTTTTGTGGCTAGTCTGGGGCACTGCTCCAGGGCTCATACTTTACTCCCTAGCGGCTTCAGACACCCACCCGCTACCATATAGCTGAGGTAAGTCATCTCCAGGCAGGCAGTCTGCACTTGGCCAGGTTGGCTGTGAGCCTGTGTCTTTGCAGTATCGCGGTGAGATGTCTTAGGGGATCGTTCCAGTCGTAGCTATAAATGATGATGTCATCAACGTACGCCAAGGCATGCTGCTCAAAGTACACGGTCCATCCGGTGTTGGAAGGTGGCCATAGCTCTATAAAGGCTGAAGGGCATGACCTGAAATTGGTAGAGACCGAATGGTGTTGTAGAGAATGTGGCCTTCTCTTGTGCTGCGGTTGTTAAAGGTATCTGTCAATAACACTTCATGAGGTCAAGAATGGATATGCACTTGGCAATCCCAAGCCTGTCTAGCAACTCATCTACTCTAGGCATAGGGTACACATCAAACTTCGATAGAGCATTTACTCTCTGGAAATCGATACAGAATCAGATTGACTCGTCAGGTTCCAGCACCAGCATGAGGGGGCTCCACCACTCACTGTGAGACTCCTCAGCCACCCCTCGTTCTAACATGGTCTGTAGTTCTTGGCAGACCACCTCCCACATCTTCTGTGGCAGGGATCGGAGGCTCTCTCAGACCTTTTTCCCTGGTTGAGTGTCTGTGTGATGGTAGGGCAGGTGGGAGTGTCCTGGCAATGCTGAGAAGACTGAGGGGAAGGCTTCCGTCAGCTGCACTAACTGTTATTTTTGTTCAGGCTGTAATTCTTTCCCAGGGATATCAGTCCAGCATCGTGGCCTACGGCTGCCTGTGGGCTTAGCTTGGGTGGAGCTGGTGCTGTGAGAGGCCGGTCTTCCTGGTCCCACCAGGCCGTTAGCAGGTTCACATGATAAATCTGCATTTCTTTTCTCTTCTCTGGCTGGCAAATTTCATAATTGACCATTCCCACCTTCCTTACCATTTCAAATGGATCTTGCCATCTGGCCAGTAGCTTTGACTTCAAGTTTGGTACTAATAACAAGGTCCTATTTCCAGGTCCAGATTCTCATATCCTGGCCCATTCCTGCTTCTGCTGGGACTTCAATAGGTTTTCTTTAGTGAAAGGCCTCCAGTGTCACCAGCTTCTCTCTCAGTCACATCACATACTGCATCATGTTGGTTTTGGGGGGCTCTGCTCCCCTCATGCCTTGCAAAGGAGGCCTAGGGTCCCAAGTGGCTGCCTCCCACATAATAGTTCGAATAGGGAGCAGCCAGCAAAATCTATGGGTTACCTTTTCAAGGGTCTTCTCTCTCCCTAAGTGTCCCCCACAGGGTACCACATGTGTCTGCTGTAATATGGTCCTGCAGATTTTCTTTAGGACTGGACGTTGTACTCTTACTTCCCTGGTTTGATAATATTTGGCCACCTGGCACAATCTCTCTTCCATGAGTTCAGACCAGGGCCATTGCTTCATCAGTTGCGGGTCTACCACCTCTCCATTGATGCTGGCAAGTTGGTCATACACGCTGCTCAGAATCCGGTCGTCTTTTTGTTCACTTATTAAATCTACCTCAGCCGTTTATAAGTCCACATCTGAAGATGGCGAGGTCATCTATTTCCCCTGTTATTGCGGGGAGCATTGTTCCTGTCAGGCGGTCCATCCCAGAATATCAAAGGAACTGGCACATGAAATCACAAAGCCCAATAGCAAGGATTTTTAATGAATCTGTAAACTCGGGGGTTGTACCGTATGACTGGAGAATTACTAATGTAGTTCCTATTTTTAAGAAAAGGAAAAAAAGAGATCTGGGAAACTACAGGCCTGTTAGTTTGACCTCAATTATATGCAAGGTCTTGGAACAAATTTTGAAAGAGAAAGTAGTTAAGGACATAGAAGTAAATGGTAACTGGGATAAAATACAACATGGTTTTACAAAAAGTGGATTATGTCACCTGATCTCCTTTGAGAGATTTTTTTAGACAAAGGAAATGCAGTAGATCTAATCTACCAGGGTTGCAGTAAGGTATTTGATAAAGTTCCACATGGGAAATTATTAGTTAAATTGGAGAAGATGGGGATTAATAAGAGAATTGAAAGGTGGGTAAGGAACTGGTTAAGGGTCTACAATGGGTCATACTGAAAGGTGAACTGTCAGGCTGGAGGGAGTTACTAGCGGACTTCCTCAGGGACTGATCTTGGGACCAGTCTTATTTAACATTTTTATTACTGATCTTGGCACAGAGTGTGCTAATAAAATTTGTGGATGACACAAAGTTGGAGCTATTGTCAATATGGAGGTGGACCAGAATATCATACAAGAAGATCTGGGCAACCTTGTAAACTGGAGTAATAGAAATGGGATGAAATGTAATAGTGCAAAGTCATGCATGTAAGGATTAACAACACAAATGTTTGCTATAAACGGGATGTACCAGTTGGAAGTGACAGAGGAGGAGAAAGACCTGAGTGTATTGGTTGATCACAGGATGACTATGAGCCGACAATGTGATGCGGCCATGATAAAGTCTAATGCAGTCTTAGGATGCAACAGGCGAGGTATTTCCAGTGGAGACAGAGATGTGTTAGTACCATTATACGAGGCACTGGTGAGAGCTGATCTGGAATACTGTGTGCAATTCTTGTCTCCCATGTTTAAGAAAGATGAACTCAAACTGGAACAGGTGCAAAGAAGGCTACTAGGATGATCTGAGGAATGGAAAACCTTCCTTACGTGAGGAGACTCAAAGAGCATGGCTTGTTTAGCCTAACCAAAAGAAGGCAGAGGGGAGATATGATTGCTCTCTATAAATACATCAGAGGGATAAATACCCGGGAGGGAGAGGAGTTATTTAAGTTCAGCACCAACATGGACAAAAAGACTAATGGATATAAACTGGCCATCAGGAAGTTTAGGCTTGAAATTGGATGAGTTAAATTCTGGAACAGCCTTCCAAGGGGAACAATGGAGGCAAAAAACCGAACAGGCTTCAAAACTGAGCTTGATGCATTTGTGGAAGGGATGGTCTGATGAGATTGACTACAATGGCATGTAGCCCGTCTGTGACAGCTAGCAGCAAATATCTCTACTGCCTGGTGACGGGACACCAGTGGGGAGGGCTCTGAGTTACTACAGAGAATTCTTCCCCAGGTGTCTGGCTGGTGAGTCTTGCCCACATGCTCAGGGTCTCACTGATCGCCATCTTTGGGGTCAGGAAGGAATTTTCCCCCCAGGCAGAGACCATAGGCAGCGGGTATAATGGGCTGGGGGAGGCTAAGCCTCCCCAAATAGCCACCATTGGAAGCTCCCGCGCTGCCTCTCCGCCCTGCCCACGCTGCACTCCAGGCCCTGCTCCCACCCAGCCCCCAAACCCGAGGCTCCCTCGCCTGCCACTCTTTGGAGCGCAGATGCAGGGAGTTCCCAACCCCCAACACGGATGCCGGCGCCAGGCAGGACACCACTCTGCCTGCCCGGACACCACTCTGCCTGCCCCAGCTGTGTCACGCGCACCCCGGAAGGCATAGGCAGGGCCTCCGGCCACCTCCCCTGGGGCAGGACACTGCGGGGCTGGTGACGGGTCCCGCGAGCGGCCCGCATGCCCCCTGGTCATCACTCAGCTGTCTACACCCTCACCCTGTCGACACCCAGGTCCCTTTCCTGAGCTGAGACAGTTCATGTAGAACCATACAAGGTGTAGGAGTAATTTAATTATTTTCCTTCACTGTGCGTCACTTTGCATGCGGTAACACTGGCTTTCATTTGCCGTCATGTTGCTCATTCCCCTAGCATGTGTATGTCTCTCTGACGTTTCTCCCAGTCTCCTCTGGTACTGACTGACCCAAATAACTCTGTGTCATCTGCAGATTTTCCTTTCTCATTGCTTATCCACGGCCTTTTCCAAATCATGGATATATTAAACCAAGTACAGACCCTTGTGACCCCTGCTCTTAACCTCTAGGCAAGATGAAAACTGACCATTTATTCCCACTCTTCCCTTGTGGTTCTGGAGCCAGTGTTTGCTCCTAGATCACCCTGCCTCTTCTCCTGTCACTTCACTTCTTCAGCAGCTTCTTAAGCAGAACCTTGTCCAGGCTTTTTGAAAGTCTAAATAAATTATGTCAATTGATTCTCCTTTCCTGTTTTACTGACACGGTCAAGAACTTCTAAGAGATCAGAGAGACAACATTTTCCTTTGTATAATCCATCATAGGCCCATCAGATCATGAACTTCTAGTTTCCTTATTGTTTTTAATGATTGTTTCAACCAGTTTGCCTGGCACCACTGTACAGCTCACTGGGCTGTAATTCCACAGATCGTCCCTAGAGCCTTTTTGGAGAGTGGAGGTTGGGCCCAGCAGGGAGCCCCTCACCAGGTCAGGAGACGGGGGGAATGAGGATTCTCCCCTATCCAGCTGCTGTCTCCTCCTTTCCACAGTGGGATCCTCTACCTCAATGACGACTTCCAGGGTGGGGACCTGTTCTTCACTGAACTGGATGCAGTGACCATTACGGTAAGTCTGAGACTTGGCCCAGGGAAGGAGAGGGGCTGAAGGGATGGGAGTTAGCCCTGAGGGCAGACGCTGGGGGCGGGGGAGCTAGGCACCTCCACTCCAAAAGAATCCAGCCCTAGCAACTCAGCAGATTCAAATTGGGGCAGCCAAAGGCAAATTTAGGAAAATCTCAGGCCAGAGGAGAAATTAACTCCTTCCTGGTCGCTGTGTCCCACCCTCTGCCAGCCAGTGTGTGTGTCTGTCTTTCTCTTTCTATCACAAACACTTCCTTTCTTCCTATTCCTCTTTCCCTCCCCTTTCTGCCCCTCCCTGCTGACTGTCTTGTCCACGGACAGTTTATGGTTGAAGTCAAAGTCCCTGTCAAAGCCCGCTTCCTTAATGCTACATGAACCAGCCCCCAGCTCGGCCTCCCAGGTGAATTGCTGATGGGGAGGGCAGCCTGTGAGACCCCTGGATTGATCACTTCCTCCTCTCTGTGGCAGGCTCAGGTGCGCCCCAAATGTGGGAGGCTGGTTGCCTTCAGCTCTGGAGGGGAGAATCCCCATGGTGTGTGGGCAGTGACCCGTGGGAGGCGCTGTGCCGTTGCCCTCTGGTACACGCTGTCTCCGGAACACGCAGAGCAGGTAACGCCGCCCCTTGGCTCCTCAGAGGCCCATGGAGGGAGAAGCCTGGGGGGGTTGCCCCAGGACAGGGTCAGGTCCCGTGGTGAAGAACGGCTTGTGGGCGCGCCCCTCCCCCAGAGCGGGGCTCATTCTGGGAGCCGTGTGCGAGGAGTTCCCCAGGGCTGGGTCAGGTGCCGCTGAACCGAGGGTGGGGGGGATGAGGAGTGTGTGGGCTGAACTGAGGGGGTGGGGGGCAGTGTTAATAGCTGGGAGGGCCGATGTGGGGGTGAGAGCTCCTGCAGCAGGGGCCAAAACCCACTACGGGGGGGGGAGTGGGCAGCACGGCCTGTGAGACGCGCACATGGGATAGGCAGGGGGAGATCAAACCAAAAAGACACAAAACACACAGTCTAATGGATATTTCTGAAGTCTTGTGATTCGGGAGGTGGGTTTGGTTTGTGTGTCTGCAAGTCTCATTCTTGATCTTTTGAGGGTGGCAATGCCGTGTGCTGAGCCCCGCAGGACGGGGCGGGGGTCCTGCTGGGGGGAGCAGGGGACATGGTCTCCTCGCAGGGATGTGTGCTGAGGTGCAGGGTGGAGACCCCAACTCCTGTCTCACTCTCTGGTTGCAGGAGCGGATGGAGGCCGAGGGGCTCATGAGACGGGGGGCCACGGAACAGGAACAGTCAGACACCGATGGCGAGGTACACGCGGGGGCTGAGCGCAGTGGTGAGACCTCACCGGAGCCCCCCGTGCCTAAGGGAAGAGCCCGATCTACCAGCCAGCGATGGACACCACACTCGGGGGCTGGGCAGCAACCCCAGGAGCGGCGAGCCAGGGATGAGCTCTGAGCCAGGCATGCCAGCAGGAGGCAGGGCCACACACACGGGCCTGGTGGCTTCTTAGGGACACGGGGCGGCGGTCGTGAGGGCAATTTATTAGTGCACCCACCCTGTACGTAGGGGAGGGATGCAGCTTGCGTCTCAGTGACCTCGGGAGCAGAACAGAAAGGCCCCGGCGCCCAGATCCCCGTGTTCACTCCCTTGGATTGAGAATGACTTCCTCACTCAGACGTAACAAGCCAGGCTCCCCGCAGGTCCTTTCTTCCCGTGGAACCGTACGTATTTATACAGGACCCAAGCAAAGCAAGGGAAGGAGAGTTATCCGGCCCTTTTGGGCTGGGGGATTTTCTTACTCTGCAGGGATTTGAGATGGGAACGAGAGAAGCATCTGGAATCCCGCCCTCCCCTTCCCCCTCGATCAGAGAGTCCCATGGTCAAGAGGGGGAGAGGGAGGGTCGGGTGTGACTGTACGAAATAAAGGGAAATGAACCAGCGGAGACTGAGGGGAGTTGTGGGCCTGGTTGGAGGGAGGGATGGAGGGAGGGCGGGAGAGGAGTCATCTGCATGGTGGATGGAGATTTCATTAACAAATGATGGAGGGAGACCGAGCCCTGGAAGTGGGAAAACAAACCCGGCTCCAAAGACACTCCCCTCCCAAGGGCTACACTTGGGGGAGGGGAAGGAGTGCCAGGCTCAGCTGGGCCTGGGTCTGGGTCTGGGTCAGATCCGGCGTGAGGCTGGGGATCTCCTGTAGGGAGCCTCTCACTGCCCGGCCACCATCGTTCTCTCACACCCAGATCCCCGGGGGAGGAGCAGGGCTGTGGTATCGTTGATCGTTGTCCAGGCTGGGATAAGAACAACGGGCTGTCGCTGCCCAGGGTATTAGCATCCAGAGATGGGATTATATTGGAGCCAAACAGGCGCTGCGAGGGAGCGTTGAAAAGAACAGCAACCCCGTTCCTGGGCGGGATTAGAACCAGAGAACAACCCAGGCTGCATGAAATGCGCAGGCCTAAGACAGAGCCGGCCGAATAGCAGGGGCTGCAGGGCAGGACTGAGGGGCGTTGTGAGAGCTGTGTGGAGCCCAGGACAGATACAAGTTGGGCCTGTAGTATAATGAGTGGGCCATTGATCTATACCCAGCCATTGGCTCCCAGCTTCTGTCCAGTCAGCGCCGCTGTGTATGGTTAATCTCATCCCAATGAGCTTTGGAGGATGAGGAGGTCGAGCAGATGCTACCACACCTTGTACACGCTGATGACGCCGAGGAGTTGCTCTGATGCGTATCTGCGGAAACCAGTTGCTCATTTCCCACCACCCCGACAACATCCCATCTTGTCTTATCCATTACGCTCACGCTATGGCCAGGAGCCGCGAGAAAAAAAACATCAGCATGTGTGTTTCAGGTTCCCTTTCCCCATCCGCTGGCGGGGTCACGTCCCTCCTCCCCCGACATCGTTTCTTCCATGTGTTCGGAGAGGCCTTGGAAACCGATTGTTCTCACCGGCCTCCATGCTCCTGTCTGAGGTGCCCAGGCACGGCATGGCTGTGGTGGCTAGCATCGGCCCAGAGGTGGCCCGGGTGATTAGATTGATGCTTCCTGACGTCAGAGGAGATCTGTTCAAAGGTATTTAGCTCAGGCTTGGGCCAAAGCTGCAGGAGAGATTAGAAGAGATTGAGGCCAAGATAATCCCCCACAGCAGCATCCCACAGAAGCAGCTGCCAAAAGGCCTTCAAGCGAACGTTTTTGCCAGCCCACCCACTGCCATCCCCATCCCACCTCTGCAGAAATGGCATTTCCCCCGCTGGCTTGTTTTCCAGCTCCCTGGGGCCATGGTCCCAGCCCTGTCCCCATACCTGAGGGTTTCTCTCGGGGTGGCCAGGATAGCACAAGGGGCACAGGCCCGTCTTCCCCTGCCTCTCGGGTTAGGATGTGAGTCCTGCCCCCATGAGGGGATATTGATCAGGAGGCTGTGGGGATTCAGTGACTGGGACAGCCCCCTTCCCCCCTGGCTTATGAGCCTAGTGCTTTCTGCCTAATCTTCATTTTATTCGTTTGTTACTAACATACACGAGGGGAGTCCAATCTTTCTGCACTGTTTCCCTTCCGAAGGAGTGCACTACCTCTCTCCTGTCCCTCCAGCCCCTCCCTGCCCACCTGCTTTGCATTAAGTCCCAATCCGATTTCCCCAACTCTCTGGTGTCTGATTTAATTTGCCTGACGCTGCTCCTGGAATCAGCCCTCCACAACACCCCCTCCCCTACACACACACAGCCTCCCAGCTCCCCATGGGGAGATCAGTCCTGGGAGAGGCTGAGACACCAAGAGTGAAAGAGGGACGCGGAGTGTGTGGCCGGCTGGCGCCAGGACAGGAAGGACTGAGGCGGATCGCAGAGTGACCAGGGGTTCCCATCCTGAGGGGAAGCCAAGTCTCCAGGGGACCGAGGGAGTCCCAACCAGGAGGGGACAGCAGCACCTCAGACCACGGTAAGAATATTTCTTTGCAGCTGCTTCCCCTGATGATACCTCCCTCTCCTTGGCATTTGGGGGGTCTGTACCCCCAGGTGGGACCTAGGTGGCCTCCGTGATCCTCTCTGCAGGTCTGGGGGTCTCCTGTGTGTGGCTCTCGCTTTGTACACAGGTGTGTAGACTGTGGAAGGGGATGTTCCTGTAGGAGGAAGGTTGGGGTTACAACTCTCTTGCAGTTGGGATGGGGCAAAATCACAGCAGTTTCCAGCATGTCACAGATGTGTATGACCCCCCATTCTAGGGACCTGGGAGACTCTCAATAGGACCCCACACACTCATTGCGCATCCCCACCCACCCAGCTCTTTGCAACAAACTCCTCTCCTGTTTGGAGAAAAAGCGAGAGACCAGGGTAATTTTATCCTTGCCCTTTGATCTCCGTAGCAGAGGAAGGGGATCATCTCTCTATCCAGCTCTGAAGAAGCTCAGGGTTACCAGGGCAAGCGCACAGCACCTGCCTAGGGATTACACAGGGACCCATGACATCCCCTATTAATCCTCCACCCTTCCGTGCCTTTCGCTTTTCTATTTAAGGCTCCCCAGCACCAGCTGAGATGCAGCCCCCTTTCCCAGACGGGTGAGGGGATCCGGGCTGATATCAATGCCCTCCCTCACCACTGCCAGCACCCAACCATTTCTCCATTCCTCATTCAAACCGGAGGAGGTGATGTGGGTGATCAATGGGCGCGTTTACGCCTCCGAGTCAGTACTGACCCCCGGGCCCCAAGGTGCTGCAGGGCTGGGTGAGCTCTCCCCGCAGCCATCACTGCTGGTTTATTACATGTTTAATATTCATATTCCCGTGGCCCCCAGGTGCCCCAGCCAGTGGTGCTAAGCGCTGAGGAGTTTACAGTCCAAGAACAGGAGTGATAAATGAAGGGGGCGGGGGCTGAAGATAATTGACTACGAGACGCATTTTCTATAAACAAAACTGCCATTGCTTAGTTTATGAGCCCTAGAGCAAGTGCCTGCTCGGATGTGGCTGGATGCTTACAGGCATCCCAGCGAAGGAGGCTCTGGAGGCTGTTCATAGATAAGGGGTTGCCTGGGAGGAGGCACAGGAAAGTTTGTTGACTCATTAGAGGGTGGGGTGGAGAAATGCAGGAGAGGACAAGGGCTGTTACACCAGGAAGAGCCCAGCCTGGAGAAGACAAGGAACTGGAATTTAACGAGGGAAGCCAATGGAGGAAGTCAGCAAAGGGGGCAGACTCTCCAACTCCAGTGCCTTAGCATGTCCTTAGGGGTTCTGTGCTGCACACTCAGTCGGCGGGGCGCCATCTCCCCCGAGTGACCCCTGACCCCAGGCCCAGCACAGCGTTGGGGTTGTGCGCTGTTCGAGGTATCAGCTTCCCGCTGAGACATTAAACAAAGATGTTGGCCTGTATTTTCCAGAGTGACCAGTGACTTGGGGGCAGTGCCCATGGATCTATGAAACCTGGCCTGGATGAAGGGCCTGTATTCTCAGAACCAGCTAGCGACTCTGGGTCTCTCTAGTTTCGGGTGCCCAACCTGAGATACCTTAAAGGGGCCTTGTTTTCTGAGGGCAGGGCTCGTCACTTTCTGAAAATCAAGCCCCTTTAAGGTGTCACAAGGTGGGTTCCCAAAAACTCCTGAACTCATAGACTTTAAGGTCAGAAGGGACCATTATGGTCATCTAGCCTGACCTCCTGCACAACGCAGGCCCCAACGTCAGGGCATTAACTCCAATGTCCTGGCCAAACTCCAGCTTGGGGTAATTCCAGTCTGCTTCCCTTATTTTTCTTTGCTACCTCAATTCTGAGACTAGATTCTCTTCCACTTCCCATCCTAATTTTTCATACACTCTTAAGCACCTGCATGTTCCTCCCTAGATGCAGCTGCATTTCAGAGCTGGGTAGATGGCACTCTCTGAAAAGCACTTTGGGATGATGCACTGTGGAGGCTGTGGGGAAGGTAGAGTTATTATTATCTCTCAGCCGTGGCTCCTTGTCCTTCTGAGGCTGGAAACAATTCCCAACCTTCATTTAGATCGTCTCCTCAAAGGGATTTGAGATTTCTGATGGAGACCTGAGGCTGAGCCGTAGCTTCTCTGTCTCCCTCTATATTTAGCTTTTCTATCCCTCCTTGACAGTGTACCTCTGTCCTTTTGATCCTCCTGCCAGCTCTGTAAACCCCTCATCATGTCGTGCAACTTCATTCCATGTAGCAGCTTCCTACAAACTGTGCCCCCCCTTCCCCCCACCAACTCCAGAGTTTAAAAAAACACCAAGCAGAGGGAGGAAAGAATTAAGAGGCCAAGGGAGGAAAGGCATGTGCGGGTGAGGCTGGAACTGGGCGGGATAGTGGGGTCGGCAGAGGATCCAAGGCAGCTGTTCCAAGTGAGGCAGGAGCTGCGGAGGAGGAGGAAGTTCTCCACCCCGTGCAATGGCGAGCGGGCGGAGAGAAGCCTGTGAGGTCAGCTAGAGCAAGCCTGCGGAGGGGTGTCTCAGCCAAACAGCCCTAGGGAGCTCAGGGCGGCTGGAGGCGAGGAAGCTGCAGTTCTCCAGGCCAGAGGAGATGGAGCCTGAGATGAGGATCTCAGAAGAGGGGCCTGGTACTGAGCCTTCAGGGAGCTCAGAGAAGAGGCTGGAGGAGATGAGCCAGAGAGAAACACCCTGCAAGATGCTGGGAGCAGCCTGAGGACTGCACAGCGGTGACGAGGAGGCGGTGCAGAGACCTGATGCCAGGAGCGTAGCACAGGGTCCATGCAAGGGGCGAGGGAAACAGAGCTGGGCAGAGTCTCCAGGACGTTGCTGAGGCATGGGAGAGTGGAAGTGGGGTGAAGGACAGAGTCCAGAAAGGTACGGCCATGCCTGAAAGGTAACTGATTCCTAGTCATGGGGGGTCTATCCCTCTTCACTAGCCTGAGGATGCAGGGCTGGGGATGTCAGCAAAATGGCGCCAGGGGATACACCCTGCACGTACTGGCTATTAAACGTGTGTGTTGGGGTATGGCCAGCGCTCCTGATTGTATCACGTCTGGTGATGCTGGCTGCTTTCCCTAAAGCCCCGGCGTCTGGCTTCTGTAGCTACCCGAGAATCTCAGCGTTGGTTTTAAAAACTACAGGTCTAGGCTTTGCTGCGGGGGAGAAGAGCTGGGAAACGTGACCTCAGGGCACCCAGAAGGCCGAGAAACCAGAGAGCAAAGAAACGAAGAACGCCCACTATGGTTTTTGTTCTTGACATCTCATGAGCTTGGCGGCCTGCTATGATTTTTGAACAAGTGGGGCTGCTGCGGGGAGGGATCTTTAGGTCCGGTCTCCACTCAGTCAGCCGCTGCAGGAGAATGGGGGCCCAGGGCTTGTGCCGGGTTCTGCCACATCGCCAACTTTTACTAGGGGAACAGTTCTCCAAACAGGCTGGGAGATGCAGACGGGGAAGCAGCCAGGACTGGGGGATTTTACAAACATCAGCTGGTTGTCTCAGCCCCACCAGGTGGTGGGTCATGCTCATTCTCCCTCGGGGAGACGTGGGGTACAGCGAGGGGCAGAGAGGTCACAGAGGAAGCTGGGATCAGTGTGGGGATTAGTGACTTGCTGGCCATACTCCACTAAAACATGCTGCCTCTGTTGCTACTGAGCTGCTCCTCTGGTTGGCCACAGGTGACCCTGGCCCCTCAGCCACAGGCAGCAAGAAGGGCCTTGGCTCGCCCCTTGTGGCATCAGAGCCAGCCCAAGTGACACTGACCCTCACAAAGGCAGCCATGGGCCATCCCAAAAATCCAGGAGCTTGTTTCCTGGCCTCCAGAGGCTGCCCTGGGGACTCTAGGGAAACTGAGGAACAACTCCCCCAGCGATCCTTGCATTGCATTTTTAAGGCTCTTTGTAATGGAAGCTGAGATTCTGCATTGCATCTCCAGGGGCCCCTTCAAGTGTGGTTCAGGCTGAGGGAACTCCAGGAAGAGCCACAGAAACCCTTACGGGGTGGTGGAGTTGAGTTGTGGGGAGGGTCAAACAGCTAACCCCAGCTGGCGTGGAAGAGCCACGGATAAAGGCAGAGATCTGAGAATTGTCTGCGTTGTGTCTGAGAAGGGTCCCGGAAGGGGCTGGAGCTGAGCCAAGGGAAAGGAACTCCAAGTACTATCCCCCAGTGCTGAGGGGTCTGTGAGCCCAGGACGCTGTCTCCGCAAGGGAAGGACCTGAAACCCATCACTAGGGAACCTGGGAGCTAGGGCTGGGGAGAGCACAGGCTGCTGGAAGAAAGGATTCCCTCAAACAGAGCTAAGGCAATCCCTGCCTAACTGGTGGGACTGGACAACGTGCTGGAAGGAGAGATCCAGTGTATACAGCCCGTTGTGTTTCCTGGCCGGCCTGGCCTGGGAAAGCTGGGTCCCGGGGAAGGGGTCTGTCACTCACCTCAGTACTGGCTGCGCCCAAGGAAACCGCCAAACCTGGGAGCTGATCTCTGCCAACAAACAGGTGAGATGCAAATCATCGATGGGGCGCATCTGGGAATCCGACACCCGCACCGGGGGCATATTGAGCTAACAAAGAGCAGGTGTGTGAGAGACAGGCTGGGGGTCTACAGCGTGGGGGAGGAGCTGGAGTCACTGGGGAAAACTGGAAATTGTAATTCAAGGAGCTGTGTAGATGACCCACTCTCCCCTCCGAGTTAGTACTGCCCGGGGCTGTGTGATGCTAGTGATGGTTTTAGCGGAGATATGAAACTAGGATCCTGATTGCCTGAGATCTGCCACTTTCCCCATGAGTTGGGGAATTAACCCCATTTTCTTGGCCAAACCTCACGTGAGATGAATCCATTCCTCCTTCCTACATTCCCCCCACAGGTTCAACCAGATACAGCATTCCGCCTCACTTCCTGTCCCAAAGTGCCCTGTAATGCAGCGGTTACATGGCTGCCAAGTCCCACCCCAGAGATGGCTGCATCTCAGCAGGTGGGCAAAGTGTTCCATGTGCATCTGTAGTGTGTAAAGCCCTTTGGGATCCTGAGTGATGGGAAAGAAAGGTAAGGGAAAGGCAAGACCTTCTAACGAGTGGCTTCTAACACGGCCAGCCCCATTTTGGTCTCTGTAGGAGCCAGGCTATCCCGAGTGGAGGATCCACTGCTAGACGTTCAAGATGGGTGAAATGGAACAGATGAAGCAGGAGGCCGAGCAGCTGAAGAAGCAGATTGCGGTAACACTGGAGACGGAAAGGCAACCAGCCCATAAGCCCCACTCCCTCCCTTCTCCCATCTGCCCAGAGGAATCCCAGGTCCAAGGGAGCTGCCCCACCCGGCCCGAAGGAATCCTCTCCTGAAGGAGCCTCTCCTCTCCATACTAGGGAATTCCCATCCAGAGGGAGCCGCCACTCAGCTCCTGCTGGAGCTCAGCTCTCTCCTGCCTTAATCCCAAGTGCCCCTAGGAAGGCAACTACTAAACCCCCCCATAATAAGACAGAAATGTGCCTGGCACGTGGTAGGGATTAGTGGCGGGTGGCGGGTAGTCTGTGAGGCCAGGGAAGGGGTGTCAAATCAAAGAATCCGATTCCTTCCCCTCCTCCCCAGGAGTTAATCTCCCTGTCCTGCATGCACCCACAATGGAGGGTCTTAGTATGGGGAGAAACGTAGCAGGGGCTTTATAGCCTGGGGGAGGAGGTGGGGAAGGATTATTATTTATGATTATGATTACCATACTGCCCAGGAGTTCTAGCCATGGCCCAGGACACCTTTGTGCTGGGTGCTGTACAAACAGATCGGAATGATGGTCCGTGTCCCCAGGAGCTTGCAATCAAAGAAAACCTAAAGAGATTTTCCAGTCCTGTCCCCGAGTCTCTCTTGGCCCCTTCTCCCGTCTCTCACGCTCTCTCTGTCTCTTGCCATTTCCTCTCTCTCTGCAGGATGCACGGAAAGCCTGTGCCGACACGACACTTGCTCAGGTAAGAGATGGTGCTAGCCAGCCTCGGCCAGGTATGGATGTGCAACCCCCAGGGCGGGCTTCTCAGAGCAGCCCGGAGAGGGAATAAGGGACGGCGCCGTGTGGAAATATGGTGGGTGGGTGAGCCCCCTTCCCTGCTGGCTGAGGTTTAACTCTTTCTCTCCTTGGGGGGATCCCCGACCCCCCCTAGATTGTGTCCGGGGTGGAGGTAGTCGGACGCATTCAGATGCGTACGCGGAGGACCCTGCGTGGGCACCTGGCCAAGATCTATGCTATGCACTGGTCCACAGACTCCAAGTAAGTGAAATGCTGGCTGCTTCCCTAAGGAATGGGAGCTGATACCGTGACCGGGAGGGGAGGGGGACACTGATGCGAGGGGCCATGAGTGAGAGAGGTGACACTAACAGGGCCTGCTTCCTCTCTTAGACTCCTGGTCAGTGCCTCCCAAGATGGGAAACTGATCGTGTGGGACACGTACACCACCAATAAGGTAAGGGGCAGATGCACACACCAGTGCACAGCATCTCCTGCTAGGAGTAGCTGGGAGCTCCCGCTTGGCCAACACTTCTGCCGTGCTCCCTGCCCTACCGTGGTGTCCATTAGTCAGTGGCTCAGCTCCAGCTGCCGCCTCGTTACATAACATGAGCCTCTTAAAGGTGCAGTTCCCCACGTCTCCCTTTCCCAGCCCAATGTAACGATGATGACAATTTACAAGCAACGTTTACAAAACATGCCATTCCGAACACCTATAATCCGCCTGCTCGCTGCATTTACTAATGATGTTCAATTCATCTCCGAGTTGCCTTGCACTGTTGCTTGGACTTGCAGGTCTGCCTTGAAATATCAGGAGTGCTATTGTCAGGAGGCAGTGAGTCCATGTATTCTGGCCGGGCTCATCTGTCTGAACTTGCTGTGGTTGATATCTTTCTGAGACTTTCTTGGGCGCAATGGCAAACTCGGTGCCCCTTATCTCCCTCTCTGGTGGACGCTGGAGAAGTGTCGCCTGTTCCTCTTCAATATGTGTCTGCCTGGGGAGGCAAGCGCAGGTGGAACCTCTGCTATTATTTGCAGATTATTGTTTCCCATCATAGCTAGGCACGGTGTCATTTTCTTGAAGTGTTGGCGGCTCCAGGGACCCTAGGTAATAATTTTTTTTGGCCTTTTCTGTCTCTTTATACCTCTGCAAGTCCCCAGTTTCTCTGACATCAGCTTCTATCATTACAGGCATTCTGGTTCTGTTTTCTGTGAAATAAATGTCAGCAGGTAACAGCTTGTCCTTTATTGGTGCCATTGTGTAATTTAACAGTGTTGAACATGGATCAGGGTCTGACTCCTCAGCCTTTTTCAGTAGATACTTTATTATTTGGACACAGTTTTCCACCAACCCACTGGAATGGGGATGAAAGGGACTAGCAGTTACATGTCTAAATTAGTACTTCACTGAAATTGCTTAAACGTATGCCCACTGATCTGCAGCCCGTTGTCAGACAGCGTGAGGTTAGGATACCACGTGTACTAAAAATAGCTTTGATCTGCACAATCTAGTAACGCTAGCTCAGGAAAGTGAGACTAATAGCTGGACAAAGCCCTGGGCAAGCAGTAAAGGAGAGGGGCTGCTCGGGGAAGGGGGAACGTGGGCACCACCCGCCAGGTGGTTTGCCTCATTTTTAACAGGCTAGGAGTTCGTGCTGCTCTGAGCTCATGGACTGGCCCAGGACACTGGGAATAGCTTTTATAACAGATTTCCTACAGTGTGTTTTTTAAAGTGTTTCTAGGAGTACGAGTGCCAGGGGCTTGTGGGCAGGCCCAGCCCGTGTTGTAATTTATGTTACCTCTGACTTCATGGTGCCAAGCGTAGCTAATAAACCTCCTGTCTTGATCACTGCGGACACCACCACTATCCTACCGGTCACTCAGGCCCGTAACCCAGGTGTCGTCTTTGGTTCGGATCTTGTGACAGCGTGGGAATTTTTCATAATATTTTGGACGACTATTGTGTGTGCCTCATTAACTAGGTGGCGGGGAAAAGTCTGTTTACATTTTGCAGCGACCCAGAGATACAGGCGTGACTGACACCTAGTTGACTGGGGCCTAGGGCCCCGTGCCCATGGAGAGTCCCAGAAGACAATGGCCACTCCAATTGCCCGGGCATTTGGCACCTCGGAACAAATGACCATGGATGGCCCATCCTCCTCAGGAAGCCAGCTGGGTGTGACCAGCTGGGGAACAGAGGCCTGGGGAGAAACCAGGTGGGGTTGTTAAGTGTGGGCTGAGTTGCTGAAGGCAGAGATTAGAAAAGCTTCTGGACTGAGGGACTCCAGAGGGCTCTGGATACTGACCCAGGTGAACTTCGCTGTAACTTTCCATTCTCCCTGTTAACCAAGGACTTTCTGCGCTGTGTCCCAGACACGTGATAAACCCTTCTGCCTTCACAACGCTGGCTGAGAGTCACCCAGAGTCAGGAAGTGGGGAGTGCATTGCTCCCTTTGTGCACGTCTCCCTCAAGTCTCCAGTTCAGGTGGACTCGCTGAGGGGAGCTCACAGTGAGAAGCAGGGTGCTGAAGGCTCGGAGGTCGGGTCCCAGGAGGCAGTGAAGCCAAGAGGCCTGCCCCAGTGCGGGAGTGACCCTAAGGGGGCTGGCACACAGAAGGGGTCCTCCCAGGGCTGTTAAAGAGCACTGGACCTGTGGATCCGTGACAGACCTCTCTCTAGGTCCACACATCCAGGCTGTCTAAGGCCTGGTCTACACAAGCCCTTATGCCGGCGAAACTTACATTGCTCAGGGGTGTGAATAAAACAAACCCCTGAGCGACATAAATTTGCTGGCATAAGCGCTTGTGTGGGTTTAATCTAGCTGATTTTATTACGTACATGGTTTTGTATATGGTTAATTATGTACATAATGCGGCTACACCTGCGCTCTTATGTAATGTGTTGGTACAGCTGTGCCGCTGTATGTTTTAAGAGTAGACACGCCCTAAATCATGCAGATTCTTTCTGTAGAACATCCCTAAGTACAGCCTTTCCTATCCATCCACCCACCCACCTAAAACTGCACTCCAGGCTCTCCTCATCTCGTGCCTTGATTACTGCAACACCCTTCTCTCTGGCCTTGACAAATGCAATCCTGCCCCACCCTTATCCATTCCGAATGTTGCTGCAAAGATCATTTTCCTAACCCATCGCTCTGATGTCACCCCTCTCTTTGAATCCCTCCACGGGCTCCCCATTCGCTATCACAGCAAACAAAGCCCTTCACCGTGAATCCCCACCCTAGGATCATCCCTTAGTCAGTGTCACTATGCTGATTCTTGCCCATGATGCCTGCCTCCAGTGCCCACTTATGAAATGTTTCCATTTTTAAATTGATCATAGGGCTCTGGCACTATGCTATCTCAGCTCCCCTGTGCTGATAGCCTTAATCAGCGGCTGCAGTGTCTCATCCTGAACTGTAGCAATCACAGGCCACATTTATCCAGACAAGACTTTTTTTTTTTAAATCAAATAGTCATGTACAAAATCTAGCTCTGGGTTTTGCTCCACTGCAGTTTAATCAAATGCTCTAGCGAGTGTCTGCAAGCACCACATCTCTGCCAGGTTTGTATTCAATTTGCAAATCAGTTCGAAAAAACGATCTCTGTATTCTCAGAGGGTGGGGGAAGGAGAGTTGCCAGGCCCTTTTCGCAATGGCAATACATGGTTTAAGGTCAGTTTTAGCTAAACCTGGCCCCCCATAAATAAAGACATGAAACTTTTTACCCCTCTAGGCTCAGGCCAAAGCTGCCCCCTCTGTTTGAGTGCACTGATGCTAAGGGGTATGTCTACACTGCAGTCAGCGGTATAAGCGCAGCATACCTAGCCGTGTCTGAGCTGGCTTTGATCTCTTGACTCTGACTTGGACGCTGCATGTCTCTATCCCTCAGGTCTCTTTTCTTGCAGTAGTTTAGATTCTCTTCCATGTCTGCAGTGCCAGAGGCACTGTTCAGCCTCTGCTGTCTTCAGTCTGGACTAGCTGACATCTGTGGCTTGGCAAATTCTAATAGCTTTGTCAGAGGTTTATTCTGGATCTTCCAGTCGTCTCTGTTTGTGATTTTTTGTTCTAGATCTCAAACATGTTCTCTTACAAAGGACTCAGTTAAGCCCTCAAACCTGCATGATTGGTTTAGATCAGACACAGGCTCTTCTATACTTTCACCGTCCTTTTGTTCCCTTCCCTCTGATTAAAAGCATCTCTCAGTTCTCATCTTTAGGTGGAGTGCAGTACTCAAAGGCCTGTACTACGGTTCCATAGTTAGCCTCCTCTGCCTGAGTTCACTGAAAACTATTCAACACACCCAGTGCTTCAGAACCAGCTAGCGTCAGAAATAAGGCTTCCTTCTGCCTGTTTCCTTTTTTACTGATACCCATGGCTCGTAGATGCAGAGTGAAAGGCTGATTGAACCTTCTCCCGGTGTCGTCCACATTTCCAGAGCTGTTCAGCTCTGGTGGGGCTTTTAACTGCGCCATTCTTCCACTCAAAGTGCCTTTTTACTCCTAATACCGTGTGGTGTTCAGTGATCACGCAGACAACGTGCTTTACAGAGAGCTGCTTCACAACTGCCTCTGAGGTACAGAACATGGGCCTTTGAAAGGTACATTTACCTACCAACACCTCCTGTGGGATAGGCTGATACTGGGAGCTTCCCTTCCAGCCAGCGCACTGACCTGCCTCTGACAGCACCTGCTGCTGGGAGAGACCGTCACTGGAGTGGCTGCCCTCACCACCAGCACTCTTGCCCTGCTTCCTTCAGTGTCTCTTGCTGGGAGAGTCCAGGACTGTTTCATTTCTCCACAGGTTCATGCCATCCCTCTCCGCTCTTCCTGGGTCATGACCTGTGCCTATGCCCCCTCAGGGAACTTTGTGGCCTGTGGGGGACTCGATAACATGTGCTCTATCTACAACCTCAAGACTCGTGAAGGCAATGTCAAAGTGAGCAGAGAGCTCTCAGCCCATACAGGTGAGTGCCCTCCCCACCTCTGCAGCTCAGGGCATCCCTGCCCCTGCGCCTCTCTCCTTCCCTCACAATGATTTTCATTACCCATTATTGCTGCTCCTCAGGGTACCTGTCCTGCTGCCGATTCCTGGACGACAATAATATTGTGACGAGCTCTGGAGACACCACGTGGTGAGTGATTCCCTTCGCCTACCCATCATGGCCCAACCAGGCATCGGTGTTACCAGCTCACAATTTTATTGCAAGTCCCCCAGTACGTGGTGTTTATCATAAAGCCGCAACTCCAGGAGTCATGGGATTAGATCAGAATCTCAGTTTTTAGGCCTCATGGTTGGAGAGAAAAACTGGAAAATGTGATCCCAGTGCATCCGAAAGGTTCAAAAACCGGAAGACAACAAAAAAGAACACACAGTTGATTATGTTGGAAACTTTGAATGGTTTTTGAATGCTTGGGGTGGGAATTCTGCAGTATAGAGCAGTATGGGAGGGCTGCAAAGAGGAGGCTGGATTCCTCTCTCCTTTTGTATGATAAACTTGGTGCTGTTCTTTCCAGCTGAGGCCAGGTCTACACTAGAAAGCGTTGGCTCGGAGAGCTTGTCCTAGCTAGTTTACAAAACTAGTTTAAAGCAGTTTGTTGTGCACAATAAGCTATGGAGCCAGAAGTACTTTTATGCTAGTATAATGACAGTAATCACCCCCCTGACCGACATTGCTGTGCTATCAAAAGTTTCTGTCATAGACCTGGCCGGAGTTAGCTCGCCCACCTCCTTAGACCTGGGCTATGGCACAACCCACGCGCACAATTATACAGGTGTTAAACTCTATTGACACAGTGTGATGAGAAGGTTCCACTTGCCTTAAGCTAACTTGATTGGTAAAGGCACCTTTTTCCGTTATGTAGCCATGGCCATAGTGTCCCTCCCTTCTTTTAAAATGGGGTAAACTCCCCACTGCAGCCTTAAAGCTTGTCCATCTCCCATGGTCACACGACTCGAGCACCTAGCCCTTCTGTTGCTGTAGCCTGAGGACTCTCCTCTCCTCCCCTTACAGCGTACTCTGGGATATTGAAACGGGACAGCCGAAGACCGTCTTTATGGGTCACACTGGAGACTGCATGAGCCTGGCCGTCTCTCCAGACTTCAAACTCTTTATCTCCGGGGCCTGTGATGCCACTGCCAAACTGTGGGACGTGCGGGAGGGAACCTGCCGTCAGACGTTCACAGGGCACGAGTCTGACATCAATGCCATCTGTGTACGTACCCTGTCCGGCGAGGGGGAGCTGCACAGCTGTGTTTAAGGCCCAGGATTGAAATAGTGAGGGGGGGGGGGCACGGCCATGGCTGCATGTGGGGAGCCACACATCTGAGAAAGGGTACTCACGTGGTTTGGGTGCTAGCCTTGGAAGACCTGGATTTAGTTCCCTGCCCTATGTGGCCTGGGGCAAGCTCCTCAGTCTTTCTGTACCTCAGTCCCCAGCGGTGAAGTGGGGACAGGAGCATTGCCCTATCTCACGGGGGTGTAAAATCACTAACGTTTATGAGATGTTTGGATACTGTGGTAATGGGGCCAGATAAGTACCTTACCGAGAGCCCTGGTCTGGAACGACAGGGGGCATTTTATCAGAGCTGCATAGAGGGCCCAGGCTGGCCTAGTGGGTGTTATGGGGCAGGGTTATGATCCCTTGAGTGAATGTCCTCTCTCCCTTCAGTTCTTCCCCAACGGTGAGGCCATCTGCACTGGTTCAGATGATGCCACCTGCCGCCTCTTTGACCTGCGGGCAGATCAGGAGCTCATTGTCTACTCCCATGAAAGCATCATCTGCGGAATCACCTCAGTCGCCTTCTCCCGCAGCGGGCGCCTCACGATGGCTGGATATGATGATTTCAACTGCAACATCTGGGACTCCCTGAAGGCGGAGCGTGTGGGTGAGTGGGTGCGGGAGGTGCCCGTTAGACTTCCTACCACCCTGGGACCCCCAGCAAGTCACTCCATAAGAGACAAAGCCCCCTTTTCTAGCAGGGGGAGGTTAGTAGCCCAGGAGTTGGTTCTCCTGGAGGTTCTCCATTGTGGAAGTTGTCACCCTTTTCCTAGGAAGGGCAGGCCTACAGTCCTGCTGTGGAAATGCCTCCCCTTTGTCACTACCGTGTGCGCATGGTGCAGCTGGCGTGGTGCATAGCGGGTGTACAGGCACGTAGGCCACATTCCCAGAGAATGCAGCACATCTCCCCTAGCCTCTGTCTTTTGCTGATGTCTGCCCTCTCCCCCCTCAGGGATCCTCTCCGGTCATGACAACAGGGTGAGCTGCCTGGGGGTGACAGCGGATGGCATGGCAGTGTCTACCGGCTCCTGGGACAGCTTCCTCAAGATCTGGAACTGAAGAGGTTGATGGGGAGGAGGAAATTATTGGGAGGAAGGTGTCCACACCAAAGGCATTGCCAATCGAGCACAATTGATATGTCTACCTGTTAGTCACAGGCATGCGTCTGAGTCACTTGTAGGGGCTCCCTAGCCTGCAGGAGAGGTCTAGGGGAAAGGAGCCCTCCATTAGCTGTTCCTCCCAGCCCCTACCCTAAATATGCCATAAGACTTTCAGCCAGTTACAGGTTATAGGACCCCAGCTAAGTGAGGCTGTTGCACAAACGTTAGGATCTTGCAATGCACACCCACAGACCCCCTATTCCTCCACCAGCTCCTCCCCTGACTGGTTCCACACTCATTTTATGCCTGCATTGACTCCAAGGCAGCCAGCCCTCCAGACCCACCCACCAACAGAAAGACAATCCCCACTCCCTGAAAAAGACCTCTGCCTCAAGGCAGGGACCCCTCTCCACTACTAACTATAAACATTTCTCCATACACACTTCCCTTAATCCTCCCAGAGACACACCGCCTCCCTGCACAGCGGGGTAGAGGAGAGATTTTAGCCACCGAGGACTCTGCATTGACCTTTGCTAAGAGGGGCTAATTTCTGTCAAACCTCTCCCTTCCCTCCACCAGTTAGTTGTTTTATCTATGCACCAACTGGGGGAGGGGAGTTCACTGCCCTGTCTTAGGGCCTCAGGGACAGAATTTTAATTTATCATATTCCTGTAGTTATCCCCTTCCCCTCACCCCCAGGTGCTGTGTATTGCTCTTGCCCGTGCATTAGCCTGTAGACCACTTCAGCCTCTGCTTTCAAGCTGTAACTATCATACAGGAGTTTCATAGCCCAGGCACAATAAAGAGATCAAGTGAGAGGTGCGTGCTGCATCATTTGAGATGGACACGGGACTAGGCGACTGCAAATGGTGCTTGGGAACACAGTGGGATAATCACCTGGGAACACCTGCGTGTCCACTGCCCTCGGCTCTAGCCCCTCAATGCCAGAGGCAGGCTCCAGGGGAGGAGGAGGAAGTCAGGGGCCTCCCCCTCTCTTTGTTCCCTATGCATAGTCTCCCTCTACTTCCACACTATGCCCACACACTCAGCTGCTCCCTCCACAGCACACAAAGGGTCACGGTCCCAGTTTGTTGTAGCTAAGAAAAGGCCTCACCCTCTAGGACCATGTGAGGGCCCAGGCAGTAGCACAGCAAGTTATGACCCCACTTGCTTATAACAGAAGCTAGCATGCAATGCTCAGGACTGGAGGGTACAACTCCCAACATGCAACATTCTTGTTCCAGAGTGAAGCACCTCCAGCCCCAGAATAGCTCTAAGCCTTTGCCTACAGCTCCCCATATACAACATTTCATCTCACTTCAAAGTGGGAGCAGCTCCCTGCAGTGACTACTGTTCCCAGCATGTCACAGACCCTGGCTCAAACGGCATATGCCGTGGCATGCTGGAGATCAGGCTCTGCTTCCTCCTTCAGGGTTAGTAGGGGATTCCTCCCATAAGAACCAAAATTATGATGGACCCAAGTTTCAGCAACAGCTGAACTGGACAGGCACTGGGCAAGGAGGTGACTGCTAGCCCTGGCAGGATGCATCAAGACAGAGGTGAAGCCAGAAGGTCTTTAAAATGTGTTTATTTACCACATGCATGGGCCCTATACATTGGGGCAGTGCAGGGGAGGTTTGAGAGACCAACAGCTACATAGCACAGACACCTGTACATGAAAAGAGATACGTATAAAACTAAGTCAGAGAAAAGGCAGTACTGTTCATCCTCTCCCCCTGAAAAGGTTGGGTGAGAAGAGACTACAGGCCCAGGGTGTCCTGCCCAACACAGCAGGATCCTTTGTCCTTAGAAGGCTCCATTCCAGAAGCGCAGATAGAAGAAAGGGTTATTGGCAGAGGTCCAAGAGAAAGGGGACCCCCCCCCACAAACCCTTTAATTCTCCACCAAGCGACAGTGTCGATTTTCTTTGTTCAAGTCGTTCCAGGCACAGCCCCCAGATTTGAGGCTGCAACCTGGATCTGCTGCCACCTCCTTCCTCTCCCCCAGGTTCTCTGCCAGCGATGGGTGCCTCTTACCCTGGAGAGGAGAGAAAATTACTGAGTGCAAAGTCAAGTTAGCCTGAAGTGTTCCTCTCTGTGGCTCCCGTGAGACCCTACCTGCACCCAGCTCCCTTAATCCCTTAAAAGGTAGGCAGAGCTCAGAAAGGAGCCACAGATATACTCAGTCCGGTAAACAAACATTTAAAAATCCCTCTGGTTGCACTTGTGTCTTGATACATTCCACAGGAGCTAGCAATCACCACCTTGCCAGGTTCTGGGGAGAGATTCAAAAAAGGTGTGCCCAGCGTGACCCAGCCATGATATGGTGAGAGATGCGAGGACCATCTGAGAAGAGTCAAACCAGGGAGTCAGGGGAGGTTATTTAGTGGAAGGCTGAGGTGAGGAGAACTAGTGGTAAGAGGAGACGACCAAAAAGGAACTCAGAAACCAACCCACAGCACTCAGGGGTCCATGAGCCTGGGTCATCTCTTCAAAGGACCTGGAGCCCCATCATTCTGGAAATTAGCATCCAGCAGTTCTGGGGAATGGGCTGTGCCAGGGGTGAAACAATTCTGAACTGAGCTTGTGGGGTGTTTCGAACCTGACGGGACTCCCTCCCTCCACACTCTGCCCCTTATGGGGTCCTAATATCTCATCCCATAAGACTCCCACTAAGGGTTACCTGGCGAGGAGTGAGGGTACTCGGGGAATTGTCGTCCTGTAGGATGCTGAGGGGAGAGCGCCCAGTACCACCAGAGGCTGCCAAGACTTTGTTGCTGGCCTTACGTCTCGTGGGTTTGCCCCCTGGAGAGAGAGAAAAAGCAATCAATAGCATCTGCAATTGGATTAGAGGTTCAGAGATTTTATAGTCCCTGCTGGCTTTTATGACCATCTAGTCCATTGGTTCTCAAACTGGGGGTTGCAATGTGGTTATGTGGGGGTTGCAAGCTGTGAGCCCCGACCCTGGCTAGATGCAGGGCTGTGAGCCTCCCTGGTTCCTCCAGTGGAGGAACATGGAGTGGGGGGGGAGAAGGGGGGAGATGAGAGGTGATGTACAGATACTGCTCACTCCCCTCTCCCCTCCCCAGAGGGCTGTGGTGGTGGTGGGGAGGAAGGGGAAGCAAGGAGCAATCCCAGGGCTCCCTGCATCCAGGTCACTTTCCCCTCCTGGGCTGTGAGGCGAGCATCAGGAACTGCTGCTCTCTGCCCTCCTCTTACGCAGCTCAAGTGGGGAAAGTGACTTGGATGCAGGGAGCCCTGACATTGCTCCTCGCTCCCCCATCATCCCCCACAGCCCACTAGGGGTGCATGGAGGAGCAGCCTTTGAGAGGACAACGAGCAGCAACAGCAGCCGCTCCATGCATGCAGGTCAGTTTCCCAGGTGGACGCAGAAGTAAGAGTGCAGGGGTTGAGGTGAAGGGGGCACACGCAGAGGCATGCTGTGTGAAAGGGGTCACCAGTACAAAAAGTCAGAGCCACTGAATAGTCTGACCTCATGCATAGCACAGGCCAGAGAATTTCAGCCAGTGACTCCTGCACCAGCCCAATGACTTGTGTTCGAGCTAGAGCCTCTTGTTTAGGAAGAGCTCAATCTTGTTGTAAAGACTTGGGGAACACAGAATCCAGCCCACACATAGGTAAACTGGTGCAATGGTTAAAAATAATCTCAGTCATTCCCTACATGCCCCAGTCCTCCTGAATGAGCGGTGTGGGATCCCTCTGCCCTGGCATTGCCACGTGCTAGAGCTTCTCTCCGTGTTCGTAAGCAAGGACACAGGTTCCTGCCTCAGATGGGGGAAAACAGCCTCGCCGTACTGCACTCCCATATTACAGCACCTTCCCCTCCCACCCGAGACACATCCCCTTGAGCAAGCTGCCATCTCTCGTTGGGGCACCCCACAAACCCTGCCACCCGACCCAGTAGCAATTGGTCAACCCTACCGGTTAAATGCCCGCCACTTAAAACAAGCAATGCTTTTTATCAGGCATCATTCCTTTTCTCTCAAACAACCAATTAAAGCACAACAGGGAGGGCAGGCAGGGGATTAACAGCAGGGATCTGGTGGCAGGGAAAGTGCTTCATTTGGCATGGAAGGAAGCAGGGGTGGGGGGATGAAGACAACAACCGGTGTCTGTAGGGCAGGATGAGATGCACAAAGCTGTTCTAGAGAAGCAACCCAGAAAGGCTCTGGGGAGGTGGCTGGTGTGGGTGGAGGAGTTGAGTCCAGGACTCGTCAGTCTGTCCACATGTTCTCCCCTTTCAGAACTAGACCTTGGATTGTACCAGGACCCTGGGGTTTTCCATTCTTACGCCTCTGCAAGACTCCACTATTCTAAAGGCTCAGCTGGGTCATTTTCCTTGCTTACATGCTGCCTGTGCCTCTCACAGCCCGCAAGAGAAGGCCAATGCTGCTGTTCTATAGTAACTCACTTTTCCTGGGGACCCATGCAAACACACTGCTCCCCCTTATAACCTTTAAGGGACTCCCCTCACCCCACACTAACACCCTCCCCACATCCTGGCCCCTCTCACCTCTTCAACCGTATCCCCCAATGGGTGAAAACAGAAGTTCTCCAGAAGCTTCTACCCCCACAACAGGGGAGGCCCCAAAGCCATACACTCACCTGAGGTGCGGGGTGGGTCAGCGAAGCGAGCTGGTTTTATTACAGGTTGAGCACAAATGTTGGAAAGTGGCTGCTTCTCCCTCTCCTCCCCCCACATTGGGATCTTTTCTTGAGATGCATCCACTGCAGAGCTTTCCAGCTTCTTTCCATTTGCGTCTTCCCCTGGAATACAGGCAGCTCCAAGATTTGGCCTCTGGTCTAACCGCTCCTCCATGACTGACTCCTGATCCGTGGTCTCTGCCCCAAAGGCCTCACTGAGCTGCTTCACCAAACAATTTATGGTGTCTGGGGAGAAAGTGAGGACAAGGCATCTTATGAGACAAAAGGGGGATGAAGGAAGACCCCACCTGAGATACTGTACTCAGCTCTGGACTTTTCAATCTCAGAAAGATAGTGACAAACTGGAATGTGCTCAGAGAAGAATTAAGAAACGCTCAGGGGGCCAGAGCCATGAAGTTCTGGTGACAGATTTCAAGAGCTAAGTTCATCCAGCTCAGTAGAGCCAGGAATAAAGGAGGTAAAATGAGAATCATCTGCAAATATCCGAAGGGCACAAAACCGGAGGGAATTATGGTTAGGGGAAGGGGCATGAAGAGGGGACACTGAACCAGGGACAGCTGCTCAGGAACCATCCTCAACACGGAGAGATCTGAGAGTCTGGGGAGTGGTCTCCAGGAGGGAAAGGTCCAAAAGCTCAAAGAAACAGACTGAAGAGAACGGTCCTGCCCCAAGACCTGATCTGCCCTTAGGACAAGCCACATTCCCCAAGAACAAAGGTACTCACCAGCCATCACAGCCTTCATAGGTGTGCGTGAGATGCCGAGGGTGGGCGATCGAGGGTCCCAGCCCTGGCTCTGACCAGCTGCCGTCATCTCGGCTTCCTCGGGCTCGGCCAAGGGGCTTCTCTGGGGCGAGTTCTCCACCTGCGGAAGGGAAGGGAAGGGAAGGGCGCCCGTGGGGATGATGGACCCAGGCACAGCCACGGCTCAGGTGCGGGGCCCGGAGCAGGGAGACGGAGGCAGGTTGGGCACAGACCAGGTAGAACTGGGATGTTCAGATGAAGACGGGACTAGACAGGTCCGAGTTTCTGGTGAGGGGCTGGGTCGGTCTATTGGTGTGAACCAGCAGGAGGGAGCTGGGCCCAGACTGGGCCGTGCTGGGGGAGGCTGGGTGCCCCCGGGACCGCCTCATACCTCGATGGGGGTCCGCAGGATGCCCGGCGTCGGCGAGCGGGGGTCGCGGACGTGGGCCAGGTGCTCGCGGAGGAAGGGTTTTGCAGGGGGGGTGGCTGGGAAGCTCTCGGCAGCCCCCATGGCCGCGGGCGGCACGAAGAGCGGGCGCGCGACGCCCGGGTCCTCCTTCGGCGGGGCGCTCTGAGGGAGAGGGAGAGGCTGCGGCGTTACCCCCCCGCCGTGCCCGAGAGCCCGGGCAGCTACGAGCCCCCCACCCCCAGCGCCGCTCGCCTCCCCCCGCCCCGCTGACCGCGGGCCCCTGTCCCCTCCCGGCCGAAGGAGCACGGACGGGAGCCGCCGGCCCCGGGGCTGAACCCGCCGCTGAGGGCCGGCCCGGCCCATCCCCCCCCGGGGGTCTCGCGCCCGCCCAGCCTCACCTCAGGGCCCGGCCCCCGCCCGCCGCGATTCAAATCTCCCGCCCTCCTCGCGCACAGCCCCGCACCCCCATTGGCCCGGGCCGCTGCCGCTCGCGCCCGCTTCCCTGGCCGCCAGGCTGGGTCTGCCTGAGTGAACCAGCTGCTGACGGCCTAGGCGGGGGCACTCCCACCCCCTTAACGCCTCCGGCTCCGCCCCGTGACGCGCGCTCCGGCCACGTCGCATCTCGTTAGCTAATCTCAGTGCCAATCATGTCACGCTCCCACCTCTTGACCTCCCATTGGCGGGACAGCCACAGCCTTTGTGCAACGTAATTCATAAACACCATGCCACTTCCCTGCCGGCTTCCCATTGGCTGGAATTTAAAATTTCTCCAATCTGATTGGTGACTTCCCACCCCAGCCCTTTATAATCGTCTATTGGCTGGGTTAGTAGGCTTTCCGGTTCTCATTGGCTTTCCCTCCGTCAATCCCCAAGAGACCCCGCCCCCAAGTGACTCTTGCACTTCCATTGGCTGGCTGGGGGTCTAGACGTCTCTACCTGGATTGTCCCGAGTGGTTGTCCGTACACAAAGGGCGGTTTTGATAGGCTGAGCAGGGCTGGCCTTAGAACCAAGGGACCGCAGCAGTTAACGGTCGCCCCGCCCCACCTCCCGGCCCGTGTGCCTGCATGGCACGGGATTGGCTAGCTAGTGTCGGACCACGAAGGACGGTGATTGGTCAGGGTGGGGCTGTGGGCGGTGCTGCAGGGAGCCGCTGTCATGGCGGAGCTGAGCGAGGCGTTGCTATCGGTGCTGCCGGCCATCCGGGTGCCCAAGGCCGGGGACCGGGTCCATAAGGAGGAATGCGCCTTTTCCTTCGACACACCGGTAAGCGCCGCCGGCCGCTGTCCCCTCCCCTCCCGCCAGGCCGCCTGCGCCCCGGCCCGCTCCTGAGCGCTCCCGGGCCCAAGGGACCGGCCTGGCTGAGGCATCCTGGGACATGTAGTTTCCCACGGGGCGGGCTCCGTTCGGCCGCGTTGGGCGCGTGGCCGCCAGGACTACAACTCCCGGCAAGCCCCGCGGTCCGGCCCTGCCGCCGGGCGAGCGCTGCTGGGGGCGGTAGTTCTCCCCGCCCCGGCGCTGTCGGCGGGGGTCGGCCTCCCCAGCGGCGAGCGGCTCCGCGGGCTCGTCCTGCTGACTCACCCCGGCCCGGCCCCCTCAGCCCTGCGCCCGGAGAGGAGGCGCTCTCTCGGCCGGGCCATGCTGGGCGCTGCAGTCCCCAGAGGCAGCCCGCGGGGCCCGGCCCGGCCCGGCCCGGCCGCGCTGCAGCCGCCGACAGTCGCTCCGCGGGCGGGGTGCAGCCGCCGGGGCTCCTCGCCCCGCTGCCTTGTTGGCGTCTGGAGCGGGCCGGGCCGCCTGCTGCGGGGCGGCTCGCCGTGCACGCTGGTGGGCGTAGCCCCGTCGCTCTGACAGCGGCAGCGCTCGCTCGGCCCCACGGTCCCACCCCGGCCGCAGGCCCGGATTCAGCCCCGGGGGTGAGGGGAGGAAGCTGCTGCTGCTGCTTACACCCACTCCCCCGGCCCGTGTGTGGGTGCGGGGCTCCCTCGTCTCCTGGGGGCAGCCAGGCCCTTCCCAGCCTGGGGGAAACAAACTGTTTCTTCTAGATATCCAGGCAATAGAAGGAGTTGGACCCGCCCTCAGCTCCTAAATTCAATCCCTCCGACCCTGCCTGGGCTCTCCTTGGTTTAGGGACCCTTTTCCTCCTCCGTTGTGAAATTCTCCCCATCTCCAAAAGCTGGGGGGGGGGGGGTACCCCAGTGCTGCATCCTTAAGAGGGCAGTGTCCCCTTCCCTCCGGCCACGTTCGCCCCATGGAGTCACAGCTGCAGGGATTTCTAAACATGGTTCCATTTTTTCATTGGGAAATTGATTGGTTAATGGAGGCCTCTACCCCCAGACTGGGGACAGCCCGAGCAGCAGTAAAGCAAGTTTCCCTCCCTGTATGCACCCTGACAAAATGCAGCACCCTTCCTGGGAAGGAGAGTTCAGTCTCTGTGGTCCATTCAGTCCTTACTCGCTATTGAGGCTGCCAGCTAGCAGGCTAACTGCTGCCCACTATCAGTGCTTGAAAAATTACTTGACACTGTTGATCAAAAGCTAAACCTACTGTCCAGGATGAAAAATATCTGCATTGCCACTCCCACTGGCGCTCATGTGGATGGGTACAGTTGTATGATGTTTGTTTCCTTGTATCCTGTTGTAAATTTGTCAGTCAAATTTCTCACACACTAAAATACATAATTTACTGCCAGGCTCTCATTTTGTTTTACCTTTTTTCTCTTCTTGGCTTCATTCCACTTTTTTTCCCCTTCATATAATTAAATCTTTTTTATGTTGTTGCCAGTGTCTATTTTTTGCCTTCTCTACCAGAATTAAACCTGCTAATCAAATACAGACATGAAAAGATTTTGGGTCCAACTGTCCAAGGCAATAGGAGATGAAAGACTAGTCCTCTTTCCCCCCCCCCCTTCTTTTCCTCCACAAGCCCTGCATCTGAGTTCTGTTTGGGAATTCCATTTTTTTGCTTCTATTTCCATGTCAACTTTCTGGTTGCTGAGACACAGATTGGGTGTTTGCTGCTATTCTTTCTCTTTCCTGGTCTCCATATGGGGGTCTCTCACGCCTTCTCCCACCGCCATTAAATAGCATCAGTGCTGTAGGTGCTGGGATGTTGCCAAGGCAAGTGTGACGCTGACCTGATTCTTGTCATTGTCTGTTTCACAACTGCCCACAAGGTTCTGAAACAACAGTAAAATCAAACAAGATTATAGTTAACTTGCAATCTGCAACAGTTTGGCAAAGCTCCGAGCTGCACCAGTAGCACTGGATCGCTCTACCTACAGACACAGGTTGATGTAGCTGCATAAGTTTTGCCTGAGTCATGCTTTGAATGTTTTCTTTGCAACTCATGCTAAAGGCTTTTTAAAATGAAGGTACTGTTTCTCAGAAGTTTGAGTCTGGCTTGATTCAGCTTCCTACTCACGATGGATAAAAAGGCAGGTGGATTTTCAAATCATTCATAGTGATGGGAGATACATGTCTTGCTGACAACTAGGACTTCATAACTCATTTCAGACCAGCCACTGAATGGCTGACACATGGGCATGATTTAGAGTAATTGAATAGAGCTGGATTAGAACCTTTTAGAAGAGGTAAAAGTCTATCCTGTTCTGTGGAACAGCTTCCTTTGCCGCCTCTTAGAGGTGTCTTCCTATCAGTCTGTCTTTCTCTGCTAGGAGTCAGACGGGGGCCTGTATATTTGTATGAACACGTTCCTGGGCTTCGGAAAGCAATTTGTGGAGAAGTACTATGGGAAAACAGGCCATCGGGTCTATCTGCACCTCAAGAAAACACGCAAGCTGGTAAGAATGGGATGCTTGGAGCTGGGATACACACTGCAGTGCCAAACCAGCTCAGAGGCTGACAAAAGGGATCCATTTCTATGTTCTTTTGGACCTGAGGTTTTCCCTCATCTCAAACACAACCTGATGGGACCCCAACCCTGGAGCTTTGTCTCAATTAGTTATTGTTTTGCCTGCCTGCTCCATCTCTCTCCACCTCCAGTATCTGCCCCAGTTCCACAGGTTCTGGGCTTCCCTAGAGCGCTTGCCCTTCTTACTGACTGTCTCCCTCTCTCTCTCTCTCCTTGCCTCTAACACAGAAGGAGGAAGACAGTAACTCCAGTGCTGGAGACCCCCCAAGGAAGAAACCCACCCGCTTGGCTATTGGTAAGAAAACAACTCCATATAGTCCAGTTTCCCTGCCGTGCCATATCTCTGGGCTAGAGAGCTCGAGAGGTCTGGCTATACACTCTTTACCTTTTATGCCCCATACTGGGCAAGATCCGGTAGTCCCGTCTAGTCCAAGGTCCACATGTCCAGGAGCGGCCAAGAAGGATAGCTCTTTAAAAACCTGCTGCTGTTGCAGTGATGGGAGTTGCTTTATGTTCAAATCTGTAACAGTTCTCTTAACAGATGGAATTTGCATCCTCTCTAAAAGCTGTATACATAGATCAGCTTGAAGATTGCCATGCCAGTCTAGGGGCTGGAGTAGAGTTTGGGGAAATTTTGAGGTTGCTCGATCAAAAAGTTTGTGAGAGTCCCTCATACATTTTTACATAGTTGAAAAACTTAACCCTTTTTAGTGCAGATAGGGGAAAAAGTTATGGGCAGGCTCCGCATAAAACTTTTCTGTCTAGGATGTTCTTTGAGATCTAGGGCATGGTATTGAGAAAGATCAACATTGAAATATACAAATGATACTTTTTGGAATGACAGGGTGCAATGCTGCAGTGCTGGTGCTCCACTGCTGATCAAAGGGACGTTGTGCACAAGCTGGAAAGAGTTTTGGTCAGGAATTCAGCCAGGACAATCAAAATGCTGCTTGTTCATTGAGAGCAGATTCGAACCCAGAACTTCCTGCACTACAGCACGGACCTCCAACGCTGTAGCTAAAAGAGTAACTCCTTTGCCTTCCAGCAGTTTCAGGTTCTTGGCCTCTTATGTAGGCCAGCCACTAGAGGAAAACATATAACACATACTGCACCAGTGTGTTACATCTACTTATCCCCTTAAAAATTCCTTTTTGTGTAGCAAAAGGTACTGAGAGTGATTAGGGCCTCCCAGCACTGCTGCAATACAAATAACACCGAGTTCCTATCATTCACCCCCTTTTTACAGAGGGGGTAACTGGATAATAGAGGTTCCCCAAAGTTACTTCTGTCAAAGCCAGGAATAGAAGAGAGGTTTCTTGGTAGGGCAGATGTTTTACCCACTTAGCTATGCAGCCTCTCGAAGAGACTAGACCAAATCTATGTGCTTGGCTATGATCTTTGTACAATTCCCACTCTACAAAGCTGTGTGAGACATACATCTGTATTGGCCCAGCAAATATCTGCATTTGATGACATTTCAGTGTAATGGGTGAGGCAGGGACTATAAGAAGGAAAGACTGGCCTTGTGGTTAAGGCAATGGTTTGGAACCATTCAGGGAAACTGAATTCTCACCTTCTCTCTGCAGTGGACTTCCTGTATGGTGGTGGATTAATTGCTTTGGGGAAGATTTTCAAAACTGCTGAAGGGAACTGAAGAGCAAAGTCCCACTGACTTGTGATCTTAATTGCTTTAGGCACTTCAAAATCTCTCCCTTAGTCTCTGTGCCTTTATTCCCCATCTGTAACAGGGGGACAGCAGGACTTCTCTACCTCACGCAGGGTTGATAGGATAACTCCATCAGTGTTTGAGGTGTTCAAGGAGCCTTATAAGCACCTCAATAGATCATTGGGGTCCCTGTGGTAAGTGCTGGAAGGCCACTCCCACCTCTTGAGCCTGAGGCTCACAGGGGGCTCAGCACCCCAGTGGAGCTTTAGGAAGCTCTTAAGGGCCGTCCTGAACCTTAACAGCCTATTTTGATTTAGGGTTCAGGAACCTTCTAATGCTCTGGGGGATTCCACATTGCCAGTCGCTCCTTGCTCAGGGGGAAGAACATGATGCTGTCTGTAGGGAGCCCTGAGAAGAGACACTGAGAAGGCATGTTTGGGTTTGTTGAAAGCCTGGGTACAGAGTACTGATTTGTGTTTTTCAGTTGACTCTGTTCTTGATATTTCCGAAGCCCCCAAGCTGGTGTGATGTGTATAGTTTGCCAGAGCCACCATGTCACTGCACTCAAGGGCTAATTGGAGGAGGTGGAGAGTGTTGTGGACAAGCATTGTGCTTGGTGTAATGTAGGACCTGGGGGTAACGGTGGATAAAAAGCTGGATGTGAGTCAGCAGTGTGCCCTGGTTGTCAAGAAGGCTAATGGCATATTGGGCTGCATTAGGAGGGGCATTGCCAGCAGGTCACGGGAAGTGATTATTCCCCTCTATTCGGCATTGGTGAGGCCGCATTTAGAATATTGTGTCCAGTTTTGGGCCCCCCACTACAAAAAGGATGTGGACAAGTTAGAGAGAGTGCAGCGGAGGGCAACCAAAATGATTAGGGGGCTGGAGCACAGGACTTATGAGGAGAGGCTGAGGGAACTGGGCTTGTTTAGTCTGCAAAAGAGAAGAGTGAGGGGGGATTTGATAGCAGCCTTTAACTACCTGAAAGGGGGTTCCAGGGAGGATGGGGCTAGGCTGTTCTCGGTGGTGGCAGATGACAGAACAAGGAGCAACGGTCTCAAGTTGCAGGGCGGGAGGTCTAAGTTGGACATTAGGAAAAAGTTTTTTACTAGGAGGGTGGTGAAGCACTGGAATGGGTTACCTAGGGAGGTGGTGGAATCTCCATCCTTAGAGGTTTTTAAGCTGAGGCTTGACAAAGCCCTGGCTGGGATGATATAGCTGAGGTTAGTCCTGCTTTGAGCAGGGGGTTGGACTAGATGACCTCCTGAGGTCCCTTCCAACTCTAATATTCTATGATTCTATGAGTAGTGCAAAGTTAGGCTCGTCCATTTGATCAGGTGGTGGCTCTTGGAAGAGCTGTGGATGCAGGCCCTTTTAGACGGTGGCTGTTTCTAGAACACTCTGAGGAAAAGAGCCTGCACCCACAGAGTGGGTAAAAATGGATGATTTAAAAAAAAAAAATTTTTTTTTATTGAAATATTTTGTTATTTTAAAAAATATAGTTATTTCAAATTAAATTTGAAATTGGCAACCTATGTTAAGACCTAAACATACTATAGTCTTTTAAAATTGTTCCAATTACATAGTGCTTGAACAGTTTTGTATCTGCTGCTGAAGTTTTAAAGAAAGTCACGCCACTGAGCTGGAGACGTTCACTGGCAAAGCACCTGCAACCAGAGTTTGCTGAAGTGCTAAACCAATTTTTGACACAGGAACCTCTTCTGCAGATGCAGAGAGAATATTTTCTTCATTTCAATTTATTCAACTCATCCAGTTCAATAACTAGTTCACTTAAAGTTTAAAAACTGATTCTGAGTTGAAAAAGCAAGAAAATGTGTTTCCCCTCTTCCAATCTATGAACAAAAGTGTGGTGTGAGAGGATATTTGGGGGCAGGAAGGAATTTTCTCCCACTTTAGATTGGCAGATGCCCTGGGGGGTTTTTTGCCTTCCTCTAGGGCATGGGGCACAGGTCACTTGCTGGTTTGAACTAGAGTAAATGGTGAATTCTCTGTAACATGAAGCCTTTAAATCAAGATTTGAGGACTTCAGTAACTCGGCCAGAAGTTATGGGCCTATTGCAGGAATGGGTGGGTGAGGTTCTGTGGCCTGTGACGTGCAGGAGGTCAGACTAGGTCAGGGGTAGTCAATAGGCAGTCCGTAGGCCGAATCTGGATCATCAGACACTTTTCAGTGGACTGCATGAGCAGAGGCAACGTGTGGGTGGGGCATTCAGGGTCACCCCCTCCCCCCACCTCCCAGATTTCTTAGGACATCTGTGGCGGGGTTGCCCAGAAGCAAGGAGGCAGCACGGCCCGGCAACAGCTCTCTCCCTGTGTCCCTGCAGTGCAGGGAGGGAGGGAGGAAGCAGCAGGCTGCTGCCTGAGCTCCTCTGCCCCTTACATGGGGCGGCTTCTCCTTCCCTGCTGCTGGAGTCCCAGCACTGCTGCCAGCTTCACAGACCATCTTCCAAGGTGAGTTGGGGGTGGAGGCAGAGGCATCGCATGGGACCATCCCATGGGGCTCCAATAGCCGGGAGGGCAAAGAAGCCCCATGCAGGGAAGAGTGGAGCTCATCCAGCAGCCTGCTGCTTCCTCCCTCCCCGCGCTGCAGGGACAAAGGGAGAGTGCCACTGCCAGGGGGCGCGTTGCCTCCTCCGGCATCTCTGACAGAGGCATCCTGAGAAATTGGGGGGAGCACGGTCCCCCCCCCCCGCCTCCCCCCCCCCACACACACACACACTAGCCACAGCTACCTATCACCTCTGTGTGCAAGCTGAAGCTGAACTGGGATTGGAGTCATGCGGAGCCATGCACACTCCCCAGTGCAGGACCCCCCAGCAGGGAGCTGGCAGCTGGGTGGGACTGCACAGCACAGTTGTCCCCAGGTGACTGCTTGTGTTCCCAGTAGTCCACGGAGCTCCCCACCCCAGCCTTGTCCCTGCAGCCCCCACAGCCTGCCACCCGGGTCCTGTGTCCTCCCCACCCCCCAATCTTCAGGGCCAGTCCCTGGGGCTCTCTCCTGTCCCGTCCCGTCGTCGTCGGTCCCCGTCCCCCCCCCGCCCCCTCCCCTCCCGCCAATCACCCTCTTTCCCCCTCCAGTCACTTGCTTTTGCCACATCCCGGCCTTCCTCCACCTGCCGATAGCTGCTATCTGAGTTCTCTTTGGTCCCTCCCACTACCCAGAGCCTCCTTCCTGTCCCGCTACTATGCCAGCCCCTAAGGAGCAATGCCGTGCTAGCTGGATCATAGTCCAATAGCTTCACCTCCTGGCTCTGAGCCCAAAGTACTCTCTCTCTCTCTCTCACACACACACACACACACACACACACACACACACACACACACCATGCTTTGCTGCCCAGATCTCAGCCCATACCCATTCCTCTGCTCCCCACCCCAGCTTTGCTACTTGGCACAGCTGGGGGCACAGAGGAATATTGTGTTGATTTAATCACTTTGGTTTTGTATCAATCCGCCCTGACAAGGATGATGCTAAGTTGAACCTGCTGGAAATCAAAGCAAGAACTAGTATTTATGGTAAAGACTTGATGTCCCAGCTATAACAGAGTGACCTATTCTGGAGGGGGAGAGAGAGAGATCAGAAACCCTGACCCGCCTAGCTCATATTGCCTCCTCGTGAAAAAGTTTCCTTGTCCTTTGTCTTTGAGGAAACCAGTTTACCCCTTCCTCCCCCTGACTTGTCTGGTAAACACGTAGTTCTAATTTCAGCTTATGTTCATAACTCTTAATATGCATTTTGTACTACATTACAGAAGAATATTGGCAGTCAGCGTGTTACTAGGTTTTAAATGATACCTCACAAGGCATATTTTGTACATAGAATATTATAATAGTGTGTAAGGTGTGAATTCTTTCAGTCCCACAAACATTGCCTTTTGATATGTGGCCAGTGACTGTTTGAAAATAAGACTGGGTTCCTTGTTACGCACAGAGTGCCTGTGCCTGTCTGCTGACATCTCAAAGGTGATGGAGTTAAGGGGAGCGTATGGGAAGCTACATTTCCCGGTTTCTCTAAGTCTGTGAGCTTTGTTCTTGTAACACTAATGTTTCTGGGGGGAACCTGGACTAATCATTTCTACGCCCTGCCCTCGAACACTGAAACAGCAGGAAGCCTCTCTCTGTGGAAGGTGCAGGAAGCAGTAGTCGCTCTTCGCCAACTGTTTTGGAAGTGACTGTGCAGTGTCCCTTGGGTTTGGGAGGATTTCTTCCCGCGTCCCCCAACTACATTTAGTTGTCTTTGCTGTTCCTGATTCACAGATGTAATGTCCCCTGGTGGTTCTGTCCTAGCCAGTGTCAGTATAGAGGCTAGTCACGGCACTATGGCTCCTTGGTTCACCCACTATCCAAGGCTAGAAAGCCCCTCCCTGGGGTTGGCACATGTAAGGTAAGAGAGCTGGTTGGGTTATGGATTCTTGGCCTTGACTCTTACTGCAGTGTTCCTTCTCTTGCAGGCATAGAAGGTGGGTTTGACATCCCAGAGGAGAAGTTTGAATATGACGAAGATGTAAAAATAGTAATTTTTCCAGAGCACCTGGAGATCCCACGGGATGGGCTGGAGGGGCTGCCAGACATGGTCAGAGACAGGGTACGTCTTTATTTTCTGTCTGCCCAAAGGGCACTGTTCTGGAGTAGGGACTATCCTACTTTGTAAATAGGATCCAGCAGAGTTGTGTTGGGGCCCTGGGCTGGAATAGCAGGGGGGCAGCGGGGCAGGATGGAGTGGCATTGGCAGAGCCTTGTGGGAAAGCGATGTCTGGAATAGCAGGGGTAGGTGTTGTGCAGCTCTCATTGCCCTATTTCTCCCGTCCCCCAATTCCAGATTGCCAGTGCGGTTGAGGCTATCCTGACAGCAGATTCAGCCTCCCGGAAGCAGGAGGTGCAGGCCTGGGACGGAGAGGTTCGGCGAGTTTCCAAACATGCTTTCTCCCTGCCCCAGCTACAGAACAGCGTGCGCATCCCTCCGTGGTGAGTCTGGCTCCCCCTCGCCCTGGACACTCTGCACAACACAACCTCCCTCTCGGGGGCGCTGGTGGGACTATTGCTCCGTCATTGGAGGGGGTTTCTCCTGTGGGCCTGCTCTGTGTAGCCATGCCCTCCTCTTCAAGGTGTGGCCTGTGATGCAAGCTGGTAAATTCTTGGGAACTTGGGGGGGGGTGGACTACAACTGCCCCCTGCCCCGTAGGTCACCCAGGATACTCTGCTTCCTGGAGTAAGAGGAGAGTGGGATCCCAGAAGCCTTTGCTTGTGCCATGGTGGGTGGGTAATAGGGAATAGACTGGGAAGGGTTCTACTCCATCTAATTGCTCCTTTTCTCTCCCCTTGCTGGCAGTGGCTGGAAATGCAACAAGTGTGACATGCGTGAGAACCTGTGGCTCAACATGACTGACGGATCCATCCTGTGTGGCCGGCGCTACTTCGATGGCAGTGGCGGCAACAATCACGCAGTTGAGCATTACCGGGAGACTGGCTACCCGCTGGCTGTGAAACTGGGAACCATAACCCCCGATGGGGCTGGTGAGATGGGGGGGAACCCAATGGAGTTGCAGATGCCAGGCATCTGGATGGACTGAATCTGGGCACCATGGTCCCCTGACAGGACAAGTGAGGGAGGATCTTGGGGTGTCACACTAATCCTACCAATGCTGTGACCTAAGACAGGCACTGAACAATTGCCACTACCAACAACTGGGCTTCCCTGGTCTGATCTGCTTCTTGGGGAGGGAGCCCTGAGCTAATTGCTAAAACCCTGCGCTGCTTTTGCCCCCTTCCTCGGAATTTGAGGGCTTTTGGAAGAACTGTCTGTATTCCCTCCAGCCTGGGATGGGGGGACTCATTGCTTTAGGGGTCCGGGACAGGAATGTGGGGTGGATGGCACAACATCCCTCTGCTATCCAGGCACACAGAGCCTTTGTGCTGGAATCCAAGGCAAATTCTTTGCTCCCCTTTTTTATCCCACACCTCTGGGGAACTTAGGTCCCCTATTCTTCCCACCTTAGGACAGTACTGCTCAGACAATTAATCTGTTAGACTTTAAAGCTCTGAGCACTTTACGTTGCTCCCTCTCTGTAGTGGCAGGTTGTTTGGGAAGTAGGGGGGTGACTGTTAATAGGATGTGGGAGTGGTTTGAGGTGGAAGCTAGTTTAAGTCTTTCCCTTTCCTGTCTGTTTCCCCACAGACGTTTACTCCTATGATGAGGATGACATGGTGCTGGATCCCAGCTTGGCCGAACACCTGGCTCACTTTGGGATTGACATGCTCAAGATGCAGAAGGTGAGAGGGAAACCCCCAATCAAAACAAGGGGGTCTGAGTGTCACAGTTCAGGACAACTGCACCTGTCTTTCCCCTCAGGGATTCAGACAGAGGGCATCCATTCTCAGGGTTCCGGCTCCCCCGCTGTCACATCTCTTGAGCGGAAATGCACATCGAACTCCCTGTTGACGGGGGAGTTCCCAGGCTGAATAGTTCCCTGCCTTCACTGGGTTATTCCTAGCAAAATCCAGACTGCCTAAGCAGAGATTGAGAAGTGTGACTGCCCACAGTTAAGCTACCATGCAGCACCTTCTGTGCAAGCTTATCTATTCTGAGGGCTAAAGCATTACTCAGAAAACACTAAGAGAACCTATATGCATGCTAATGATCTTACCACAGATCACCCCAACTCTGACCAGGGCTGTGGCAGGTGATTAGCCCTTCAGACCCCACGGAGGGGGTCTCATGTGGTCACAAGTTCATAACCTCAGCTCAGAACTAGCACACCCATGAAAAGTTTAGTCCACCCGTTATACAGTTCAGGGGTCTCTGATCTGGAGTTTCCAGGAGCAGGCAATGGGCAAACATTGGGTTTTTCTCCCCAGGGCGTAGCTTCAAAAGGCCTCCCAAGTATCTCCTAGGAAACCCACTGCACACCTATTGTCCCGAACAGGCTGTGAAGTCCCTGATATTTCCCCAGGTTCACATTAGTCAGACTCCTAGAAAAGCCCACACAGTACAATCCTACAATAGCACATTTTTAATACAACGGACCCCAGTGGTATTAAACCTAATTCAGTAAAGTTTGTCTATGTTATTGCAGGCATTTGCCCTCTGTCACACACAGATGCCTCAGCTGGATCCGAGCATCTTGCGTGCCCCCCTCTCCCCCCACCTCCACCGGTTGGTGGACCACTCAGTTGGTGACCACTCAGTTACTATGCAGTGGTCATCAGGTAGAGAGCCCCCACTTCCTCCTCAAGCAGAAAGCTGACTTATCTCCCTCTCTTTTCCCCCACCGCCAGATTCATTCCCTTGGGGTTTCTATTCAGTATTCCAAGCAATGGGGCTTCCCTGGGGCAGATGGCTCCTCAGACTCAGACACCTCAGACCTTTCCCTTTGCTCAGACTTGCTCTGTCTCCCTTAACTCCCCCCCCCCCCTCCCAAAAAAAAAAAATCCCTCTTCCCTTGGAATTGGCACCCCTTAGACATTTGCCTTTCCCTTTCCCTATTCTCCCCCCTCAGTCATGGTTTTCACCAAACAGGATGGATTTAGTCCTTGGACTATCTCCTGGAACTCTGCCTTTCTAGCCCCAGAATGTATCTATGGCTCTTCTCTGAGCTCCCCCTCGGTCCATCTCTTCTCTCCACAGACAGACAAGACAATGACAGAGCTGGAGATTGACATGAATCAGCGCATTGGGGAGTGGGAGCTGATCCAGGAATCTGGGGTGCAGCTCAAACCCCTCTATGGCCCTGGTTACACTGGCATCCAGAACCTGGGCAATAGTTGCTACCTCAATTCTGTGGTGCAGGTGCTATTCAGCATCCCTGACTTCCAGAGAAAGTAAGTGAGCTAAGAGAAGCCCCTCCTCACCCCCCCACTGCTCCAGAGGTATGGGTTACTTAGACCATTTAGTCCTGGTCTCCATCCCTCTTGACTTCTTCTACCTGAAGGGTGAGAGGAATTAATTCACACCATCCTTCATGGGTGCAGATCAGCATGGAAGATCCCCTAATGGTAGGATCTTACCTTCTGGGTTGGGAGCGTTGTACAGGCCAGTGACTGCTGGATGCAGCCAGGTGCTCTGTCTGCAGCTCCCTTTGCCTCTCTGGTATGCTTTGCTCTTACCCACGCACTAGGGCGCCCCACCTTTTCCCAGTCTGTAGGGCTCCAGGGGAAAGGCACCTATCCTTGTCCAATTCACACTCTAGGGGCTCAGGGTCACCCGTACCCAATTCGTAGAGCTCGGGATGAAACTAACCTGCTTAATTGAAGTACCTACCCTTTCCCACTCCGTAGGGCTCGTGGCGTAATTCTCTGCGGGTTTTGGGTTAGGAGCCTTGTACAGGCCAGTGACTTGGCTGTATGCAGCCAGGTGCTCTGTCTGCAGCTCCCTTTGCCTCTCTGGTTTGCTTTGCAGGTATGTGGATAAGCTGGAGAAGATATTCCAAAGTGCTCCCTCAGACCCCACGCAGGACTTCAGCACCCAAGTGTATGTAGTGCCACGAAGAAGGGGGATGTGGTGTGGATTTGGGGTGTTCCACTAGGAGGGCCAGTGTTACAAGTAGGTCCCCCTTCTTCTGAGATGCTGACCCCTTGTCGGTTATTAAAGAGCTCTGTAACTTTCCAAGAGTTGAGGTTTGAGCAGGAGACTGTGCTTGCCTTCCAAGAGAGGACAGGGGCTAATGGGTCTAACCCAGCAGCAATCTCACAAGTGGATAGACTGGCAAATGTACTGCAGGGTGTAGTGAGCCATGCTGCTGGTGGGTGTAGCACACCTAGCTGTCAGCAGAGGGCTGCCGGCTGTGCCGCACAGACTTCCGGCCACCAAGGGAGGTGGCTCAGAGAGCAGCGTGTACCGGCTTACGTGGGTTTAGTCACACAGGCAGTGCATAGAACTGTGTACTGTGAGAGGAGCAGGGCATACCGGCTTTTCTGGGAATATTTTAATTGCGTGCCCATGTCCTCTGCTTTTCCGTTCCCAGTGACAACTAAAGGGGACTCTGGAGCTCAGTCTTGGGTAGGAGTGGGAAGAGTTGAGAGCCTCCAAGGCTGCGGAGGGCAGGGGAGGTTCTCAGTCTGGGGGCGAGGAGGAGTAGGTGTATGGATCTTCCTGAGCAGGTGGGGATTGGGTCGTGGAGGCCTGTGGAATTGCTAAAATGAGAGGGGGATGGGTTGGCAGGGTTGTGTGCAAGGGAATGGGAGTCCATTGGTGAGTGAGGCTGTGTATGAACTGGATTGTGCGGGAGTTGGGAGGTAGAGGAAGGTGGTAGGGGGAGAAGCTGGGCCTAAGAGAGCACACTGAAGGGTTGACAGTGGGTATCTCCTGTTATCGTCTGCCCTGCCCTGGGCAGTAAAATGTGTCTCTCACTTAGGAAAATATGATCAACCTGCTGGTGGGAATGGGGTGCAGTCTGCTGCCCTGCTATCCCATCACTTGGGCCGCAGCCATCACGGATTTGGAGTGCCTGCATTCTGCCTCCCCCAGCCTCCCATACAGAGTCATGTGTGGGGCTTCACTTCCTGTGCCAAGCTGCTGTGAGTGCGGCGTGTAAACGACTGTCGGAACCTAGCACTGGCTGCCTTTCTGAGAATGGCTGAAGCTCTCCCTGCACAGTCCTTACCCATTGCCCAGGAAGGTGCTGAGGCTCAGTTCTAAAGTTGTGTGCGGTTTTCAAATGGAAGGTGTCAGACAGGGCTGGAGGCAGCAGAGCAGGATGGGACAGAGGAGTCTGGGCTGGGTGGGCAGAAGGAGCTGAACTTCATGAGGTCAGCTGGGGCAAGTCCATGTGAGTTTCAAAGCTGGAGTGATTGAATGGGCTCCTGGAGTGACCAGGGGTGTTTGAGGTGGGAGCAGTTTAGTATAGCTTTGATGGTGAATCCTCTGCTATTCCAGAGCCAAGCTGGGCCACGGGCTGCTCTCTGGGGAGTATTCGAAGCCAGCCTCTGGAGACGGGGAACAGCAACCAGACCAGAACCAGAAGGTGAGTACTATGTTCCCAGTTCCCTCATGGGGAGGAAATGCACCAATGCACGTGTCTGCTGTGGTGTGGGGTATCCTCTATGGAGACTGTCCAGGGTGCTGGCCGGTAAAGAAAGGCAGGTTTGAGAAGATGTACCCCAGGGTGGAGCTGTTGCGAGGCCATGTTCACTCCTTCCTCTTCCACTTCTTTCTTCTAGGGCATGCAGGATGGCATTGCTCCGCGCATGTTTAAATCTCTCATTGGCAAAGGGCACCCGGAATTCTCCACCAACAGGCAGCAAGACGCTCAGGAGTTCTTCCTGCACTTCATCAACATGGTGGAGGTAATGACTGATCCACATTTCCTCAAATCTGGGAAGGGGGCAGCTCTGCTTTCTTCCTGTTCTGCGCGCCAGCCAGTGCGTGGCTGGCACCTAGGCTGGATGGAAATGCAGGGAGGGAGACAGCATGCAGGTAACTTGAAGCACCAGGTGCTTAGAACTAAAGTTCAGAACACCAGTGAGAGATCCCTTTGGGAGCAGGGGATGAGCGCACCCAACTGCAGGGCCTTCCAGCCCTTGTGAAATTATGATGTGAAGGCTTTGGGGGAGCTGGGAGCACCCTAGTTCCCCCTAAATATGGAACCCTCTCCTTTGGGATAGGGATGAGATTGGTTTCTGGAGACTGATGACGCTGATTGAAGGGTTACAGCCTCTCCACTTCCAGCTTCTACACTTGGACCGGGGACAGGGGTGACTGTTCTTTGTCTGTGTCCCAAGCGGGGCTGCTGCTCCTGTGATTGGTTGATCTGGCCACCCTGCTATAACACCCATTTTCTTCGTGTTGCCCTTCCCAGAGGAACTGCCGCAGCTCAGAGAACCCCAATGAGGTCTTCCGTTTCCTGGTGGAGGAAAAGCTCAAGTGCCTGGCCACAGAGAAGGTGAAGTACACTCAGCGTGTGGACTACATTATGCAGCTGCCCGTGCCCATGGATGCTGCACTCAACAAAGGTCAGTGGCCTGATGGGGACTGAGGAGGGGATCGCAGGCACTGGGATCAGAGAGAAATCTTTTCCTACTGTGCTCTTTACTGGGGGCTGAGGGGATCCTACAAGTACCTGGGGAAGCAAGGTGTTCTAGAGCTAAATCCTTCTCTTCCATCGCCCCATGGAGCTGGGCAGGGTGGATTTCCCCAGAGATGCTATGAACAGGTGGCATCGGTCACTGAAGTTAGGGACCAAACCTTTCCACTGCCTCACCCAAGGCAATGGTGGTGACTTAGCCTGTGGGACTCCAGCATAATGAAACCATGCTGATGGCTGGAGGAGATTGTGCGGCCTGTGCACCAACTCTAGGGAATTCATACTACTGGGCCCATCTAGCCTGGTGTCCTGCCTGTGGTGGTAGCCAACCGCAGGTGCCTGGTGAGCCCTTGGAATGGGGATCTGACTCCTCTGCCTTGTCCCCAGATGAGCTACTGGAATATGAAGAGAGGAAGCACCAGGCAGAAGAGGAGAAGCAGCCGCTGCCCGAGCTGGTCCGAGCCAAGGTGCCTTTTAGCTCCTGTCTAGAGGCCTATGGGGCTCCAGAGCAAGTGGATGACTTCTGGAGCACAGCCTTGCAGGCCAAGTCTGTGGCTCTCAAGTGAGTGTGGTGTGGAGGCGCTATCTAGGATAGAGATCAGCATGGGAAAAGCCCACTTGGGAACCCTTTTTCTACAGTACCCAGGCCAGGAGTGTTTCTTAGGGCTGCTGGTTCCCCTCTTAGAAATCCATGACTTGTCAGCCCTGGGGATGGTTCCTGAGTTCCTTTATTTAGGCTCAGTCTTGCCCCATGAGGATTGCAGTGGGCAGGGTTAAGGTGACTGTGCGGTCCTCAACACTGCATTTCACTGCATTCTGTGGTGATACAGAAAACAAAACAATAGAAAGTCAGGAAATTGGCAGTGGTGTTGGTGTTCTGTTTGTTACAGAAAAATACGGGTGTAAAGAACTGTTACTTTTCAAGTTGACATCTTCTGCAGTTTTGAGCGATGACTTGTATTCAGGCTTTTCCTAACATCCAGTGTTGAATATCCTGCTCCTTCAACTGTAGTTTAAAACGCATCCTTACGTGTTTTGTTTTATCTGTATTTAATTCCTCTGGGAACTGGTCTGGGTTTGTCGGGCTCAGTGCTGAGCATGGGGGAGTCTCCCAAGGGCTATCCAGACTATTCCCTCTGTATTCCAGCACAGCTCTGGAATGTAGAGCTCCATATCCCCTTCCTTGATTTTCTCCCCGAGCCAACCAGTCTCCCCTAGCCCCCCTCCCCGCCCTTCCCCCTGCCCCATTAACAAAGGGGAACCTGTCCAGACATGACATGTCACTCTCTTTCAGAACAACCCGGTTTGCCTCCTTCCCAGACTATCTGGTGATCCAGATCAAGAAATTCACTTTTGGCCTGGACTGGGTACCCAAAAAGCTCGGTAAGGAGAGTGAGGTGCAGCACGAAGCGTCGGGATCAGAGAGTCCCCGGTGCTGCTCCGTGTAGCACCACCCCCATGCTTGGGGACAGGGGAGAGCACTCCTTACTGAGTTGCTGCACTGCTGCCGCAGAGTCCCCCATGTGCATTCTCTACCCCGGTGGCTTATCTTTGTGGGCCTCTCAGCCATGCTCTGTGAGCTCCCTGAACGCGTCCCCGGGGTCTGAGCCAGACTCTCGCTTACAGATGTCTCCATCGAAATGCCCGAGGAACTGGACATCTCTACGCTGCGGGGGACAGGGCTGCAAGCTGGTGAGGAGGAGATGCCAGACATCGCGCCCCCACTGGTGACGCCAGACGAGCCCAAAGGTAGCCTGGGGTTCTATGGCAACGAGGACGACGACTCCTTCTGCTCCCCTCACTTCTCCTCTCCAACATGTTAGTGACTCTTCTCCTCTCCTCTTCCTAGTGCCTGACTCGCTCCCTCACTCCCCTCATGACTTGTCTCCCCCACTAACGATTTCCTCCTCCTGCTCAGTCTCTCTCTTCCTGTCCCTTTGCCAGTGACTGGTGCCTTCCCCCTTGCATGCCCGTTGTGCGAGGATGTTGCAGGCCCCAGTAGCCCTTTCAGCTGTAGATTTGTCTAGGCCCATATTAGGAAGGAGTGGGATATGGGGCATGCACAATGCATCCAGAAGGGCAGGGCTGAGGCTCACCCTAGGTCTAGCTGGGAGAGAGGTTTGGTTGCACAAAGATTGGTGGTTTGGTGTGGGGTAGCGAGGAGCCAGGGTTCCTCAGCTGTTGCTGGGGAGTGCCTGGTTCATGAGTTTTACCCCGCCACCCCCACATGAGGCCTGTGTGCTACAGGGGTAAGAACTTAGCCCAGGGATCATTGGAGGGAGGAGCCAGGCTCACATCAGATGCTTCCCTCCCTGGCAGCTTGAGCTTTGCACAAGGTTGTGTGGGAGGAAAGGGACAGAGCTCACACAAAGGGGTGGGTGGGATCGGGGCTGCTGGGGTGCCTCTAATGTCTCTGTTTCCCACACAGCCCCCATGTTGGATGAGTCGGTGATTATCCAGCTGGTGGAGATGGGCTTTCCCATGGATGCCTGCCGCAAAGCCGTGTACTACACAGGGAACAGTGGGGCTGAGGCGGCCATGAACTGGATCATGTCACACATGGATGATCCAGGTATGAGAACCCAGACCATGGCCAAGCCCTCAACATCTGGATCAATGTCCTGCATGCTGCAGCACCACCGGCTGGAGAGGCCAGGGCTGAAGTAGCTTAGACCTTAAAATGTTTTCCTACCACCAGAGCGGGCTAGTAGCCCCTCTGAACTATGTTCCGTTTCCTGCTACAGATTTTGCCAACCCTCTGGTTCTCCCTGGATCTAGTGGGCCAGGTTCCACCATCATCTGTCCAGACCCCCCTTCAGAAGACAGCGTGGCCACCATTGTCTCCATGGGCTTCTCCCGGGACCAGGCTATGAAAGCACTAAGAGCCACGGTGAGGAGCAAGGATGAGATCGCTACTGGATTGCAGCCTTATGGGGCTGGGAAAAAGCATCCTCAGGGAAGGAGGTGCTTGCATGGGCGAGGGGTTCCTGACCTAAGAGTTTGCCTCTCCTCCCTGCAGAGTAACAGTCTGGAGCGGGCTGTGGACTGGATCTTCAGTCACATTGATGACCTGGACGCCGAGGCTGCCATGGACATTTCAGAGGGGCGCTCGGTGGCTGAGTCCATCTCTGAATCTGTCCCTGTGGGTCCCAAAGTGCGCGATGGGCCTGGAAGTGAGTCCCAGACACTGGAGGGCATCAATTCTGTCCTGCTGTGGGTTCTGTAGGGGCAGTTCAGTTCCTTGAGATGAGAGTGGTGGTTTCTGACCATAGGGCCCCAGCGTTCCCCACAGCTTTATCCTCTCTAACCCCTCAGGTCTGATCCCTGAGGTTCTCACCTCCCAAGCATTGATCTGGCTACTGGAGCAATATCATAGGGAGGAAGGGGAAAGTGTCTTTGACCACTGGGGGAGAGGTCCTATTCCTCTGAAGCTGGGAATCATCAAAGGGGTGAGAGTGGGATGGTGGCATCTAGGCAGATGGGGGGGAAGGAACAGGGGTCCTGCCAGGGAGGTAAGGAGGCCTCTGCTCCCATCCCTTCTCTGTGTTGCCTCAGGGGTGGTTCTTTTGTGGTCTTCTATCAAAACACCTGGGCTCTAGCCAGCTAAATCTTTGTGGGAATTCATGCGCAAGCTGCTATACTATTTGCTGTAAGGTAGAAAGCTCCAGCCACTACCCATCCAAGAGATGTTAGCCAGAGCCACCTCTCATCTGCTTCCCTCTCAAACGCTGGAGGTGGGCAGCAGGCAGGCTGTTTTTGAAGAGCTATTCCTTCTCCTCCAAGCTCCTGCTTGCTTCACTAGTCTCTCCAGAGCTTGGGTCTTGCATTCTCTTGGCCTTGTGATCAGGCAGCTGCCTTATTCCACCATGAAACACGCGGTCTTCTCAGCATTATCTGGGCCAAGACTCCTTGATGGTATCACTAGGGGATCATGGGACAAGAGTTCTCTCTAGAGAGCCCTTCATGGGCAGGTGTCCAAGAGTATAGAATCATAGAACCGTAGGCTTGGAAGAGACCTCGAAAGGTCTTCTAGTCCAGTCCCCTGCACTCAAGGCAGGACCTAGCATTATCTAGACCATCCCTGTCCGGCATCTGTCCAGCTTGCTCTTAAAAATCTCCAGTGACGGAGATTCCACAACCTCCCTTGGCAATTTATTCGAGTGCTTAACTACCCTGACAGGAAGCTTTTCTGAATGTCCAACCTAAATTGCCCTTGTTGCAATTTAATCCCATTGCCGCCTTGTCCTATTCTCAGAGGTGAAAGAAAACAAATTTTCTCCCTCCTCCTTGTACCAACATTTTATGTACTTGAAAACTGTTACCATGTCCCCCCTGTTTTCTCTTCTACGGCTAAACAAACCCAGTTTTTTCAATTTTCCCTCATAGGTCATGTTTTCTAGATCATTAATCATATTTATTGCTCTTCTCTGGACTTTCTCCAATTTGTCCACATCTTTCCTGAAGTGTGGTGCCCAGAACTGGACACAGTACTTCAGCTGAGGCCTAATCAGCGTGGAGTAAAGTAGAAGAATTACGTCTCGAGTCTTGCATACAGTACTCCTACTAATGTAGCCCAGAAAGTTTTTTTTATTTATTTATTTTTGGCAACAGCGTTACACTGTTGACTCATATTTAGCTTGTGATCCACTGTGATCCCCAGATCCCTTTCCACAGTACTCCTTCCTAGGCAGTCACTTCCCATTTTGTGTGTGTGCAACCGACTGGTTCTTCCAAAGTGGAGTACTTTGCATGTGTCCTTGTTGATGTTTATAACCCTCCCTACCTCTGTCTCCATCTGACCACCTCTTTTTTCCTCTCTCCCTCAGAGTATCAGCTTTTTGCCTTCATCAGCCACATGGGCACTTCCACTATGTGTGGCCATTATGTCTGCCACATCAAGAAGGATGGCAGGTAAGAGGGGCTGGACAAGAAGGACCCTAAGGGCAACAGCTTCGAAGGATTAACCCAGTATCATCATCCTCCTTTCCCCCTCTCCCCCCCTCCCCCGCCCTCCATTTACTTCAGTTATCTAGTGTCATTCCCCCTCTAGCCCCGTTATCACTGGGGAAGGAAAGGCAGAGAGGAACAGGCCAGGTGCCACATGGGAGGGAAAGGGGGACAGATTTGCAGGGCAGCTGCAAGCTGGTGGCCCTCAGCTTTCCCTCTGTTTCAGGTGGGTGATTTACAATGACCAGAAAGTCTGCGCCTCTGAGAAGCCCCCCAAGGATCTCGGCTACATCTACTTCTACCAGCGGATTCCCAGCTAGAACGTCCTCCTACTGTGTGCGGAGGGGGGAGCAGGCTGTTGGCATGAGGAGAGGGCGGCCGGCAGTGACGATAAATACAGAGAAGCAGTGCACATTTTCCCCCCACTCCATGCTGTCTCCCCCTGTGCCACTGCTGTAACACAGGGGGCAGGCGTTCCTTGGCTAATAAAACTAGGGGCTGGGGCCCCCATGGACATGAGTGAATAGGGGTGGGCGGATGGATTTGTTTCTATGTAAAATGTCTCTCATTACCCCCTACTCCAAGACACACACAGCCTGTAGTGCTTTGCTGCTTGGTGTAATCATGCCACCCCCTTCCAGGCTGGAAGAGGAGGGGAGGGCATGTCTGTGTGTGTGTGTGGCTTTGTGTATCATGGGTGGGTGGCTTCTCTCTCCTGCCCCCATCTCAAAAGAGGGTGCTTGTGCAGGAAGTAACGTGGGCCATAAGTAGCACCACTTCCTCCTTGTGTGCCCCTTAAATGCCAAAATACACGAAGGATAAAATAAAAATCTAAATACCCCCTTGCTTCTGTCTGCCCCGTATGTTTGGGGGGGGGGGGCTGCCCTGTCTGCCAGGGTATCTGAACTCCTTCCTCATCTAAGGCAGGGCTCTGTGTAACCCTGCCAATGGCATTTCTCCTCTTTTGGTGTATGAGCCGGCATGCTAAGCTGCTTGGATCTGTGTAAAGCTAGGTGTGCTCCTGTCTTGTCTGTAATGCCCCCATTGCCCTAGCATGGTGGACAGCGATGTGTGATGCATCTGTTAGCACAGCCCTCTTTCATCTCTGCTTTATCTGTGGCTAATAAATATCCCAGTGAGTGAAGGCACCTGCCCTGGATTGCTCAGGTAGTTTGCAACTCGTAGTGCTTGTTGATGCCCATGTAATCAGGGCTCTAACAACCACCGTACGTGGCCCTGGCTATGATGATCCCCTGCCTTAGGCTTTCCACATTTGATTATAGCAACTGGCATAACACTGCATTCCACTGGCTGGACAATGCAGCAGCTTTTCTGCACAGCAGCCTAGGTCCTGGTGAACACAGCTTGGGTTTTGTTTCCTCCACTGGTGTAAAATTGGAAAGGGTCCCAGGTCAGAGTCTGTCCTCAATTAAAACCTTACAGGTGATGGGCCTGAACAGTTACTTCTCCCATCCGTGACCAGTTGCTGGGGCCAGGTACATGATTGTTTTATTCCTCTTTTACAGGACAAAAGTGCTATCTGTGTGCTTGTGTGTGCACATCAGAAAGTAGAAAAAGTCAGGTTACTTTTTTGGGCATGAGGGCTAGGGACTTGGAGTTGGGAAATGGGTCTGGACTTCTGTGTTCCACTTATCTGTAATGTCATAGGCCCTGGTACGTGCTGGATGGTTTCTTAGCCTCATGTGACTCCCAGAAAGGACATCATCTTCTTCCTGACTAAGCTGCTTCAACTGCCTTCCCATTGTCGTTGTGCCTTCCGTGTATGGCCCACTGAGCAGGGACAAAGGCTGTTTATCTCCTGTGGATGGGGACCTGTCCTCTGTCACGAGCAAAGGGCTGGGATCTGAGTTGGGGATTTGTTCCATTCTCTGGATTCTAATAGTGGCATCAAGGGAACAACCGGCATTCCAGCTGGGATTGTGAGGGTGGCTGGTCATCAAGCGCAATCTCTTCGGTTGAGCTAAGATGCTGTCCCTGCTCTTCCACCTTTAGGGAAACCGAGCTCCATGGGAGGTGGAAGGGAGGTGCTAGGGGTCCAGGGCCTGTGTAACGCTGCAGCTCAAATATCTTGAATGCTGAAATAATTAAGCATTTCTAGGTGGCGTGATGAGCTACACCCTGCCAGTGTCATTGTCCTACTTCATAGAGGTGGAAACACTGAGAGCAGGGCAAGGTCATACCGCAAGGCAGGAGCAGAGCTGAGCAGAATCTAAGCCTGGATGCTGGGCTCCCTGCAACTCCCTCCTTTATCCTGGGCTGCTTTAATGAGGAAAGTGAAGCTGAGCCCAGTTCCCCCACCCTCTGTGTCAGGGGAGGCTGCTTTACAAGGGGTGGGGAAGGCTGTCCTTTTCTCAGGGGCGGTGGTCCTTTCTGACCCACCCCCTTCACCAGGGCTAGCTGGGGAATTGCTGGGATCATGTGGCCTATGGCAAGTTTGGCAGCTTACTGCTGATGCCAGGTGTTGAAGATAAGGGGGGGGGGGGGGGGGCTCCGGCATTTGTTTGCCTTTCCTACTGCTGTCATGGCTGCTGGTGACAGCTGTGGCCTTGCTCTGCCTCTTTCCCCCGCTCAGTGGGAGGGTAAAGGGAGCACAGCTGCAGTTTTGAGCAGGGCCCAAGCATCATTTTTTCAGGCCCAGGACGTGTAACACAGGCCCCCTCCCACACACACACACACACACACACACACACATCCCGCAGCCCATACATACAGTCTCATGAGCCATGAATTTTTTTTTCTCATGGTAATGGGCGTTGCAGGCTGGGCCTGCCCCCCTCCCCCCCCCCCATGTCGGGGCCTTGGGTTTTGACCCGCCTCACCTTTGACCCATGGCCAAGGGAAGCGTGACACACCGCCGGGGAGCGGGCCTAGAGGGACGTTGTCACTCCATAAGGCGGAGCCAGTGGAACGCGGAGACTTCTAGGGGCGGCGCGTGTGGAACGTTCAGACAGGCGGGGGCGTGTCTCCGGCCTGCTCGCTATAAAGAGCGCTGAGCTGCGGCAGGCCGTGCTGCTAGTGTGTGTTGTGTGCAGTGTGTGCGTGCGTGTGTTGTGTGTGCACGGAGCAGACCCAGCCTGACCTTCCAGTCTCCTTCCGCTCCCCGCCAGGCAGCCGCAGCAGCACCCCGCCAGCCCCATCATGGCCCCCAGGAAGTTCTTCGTGGGGGGGAACTGGAAGATGAACGGCGACAAGAAGAGCCTGGGCGAGCTGATCCACACGCTGAACGGCGGCAAGATCCCGGCGGACACCGGTGCGGGGCGGGCGCGGCGCGGCACCGCAGGAGGGGGGACGGGGGTCCGGGGAGGGGTCGCTGCCTGCCGTGCACGGCGCTGCTCTCCGGGGGGGCCCGGCCGGACCCTGGCGAGCCGGGGCGAAGGGGAGCGCTGTGTGCGGGGGAGCGGGGGCGGCCGGCCGCTGAGTTCCCCGCTGCCCGAGCCGGGGAGCCTGGCGCCGTCTGCCTTGGGGAGCCCCCGGCGTGGCTGCTTCGCCCCCCCCCCGTCCCGCGCCGTGCCCGCGCCGTGCCCGCCCGCACGTAGCCAGCGAGCGGCCCGGCCCGCCCCGCTCCCTGCCGCAGCCTGCGCCTGCCGAGCGGGGGAAGCGGCGGCACGTGGGTGGGGCGAGGCTGTGCGGCTGGGGGGGGCCGGCGCAGCCCGGGCCCGCTGGGCGAGGGGGCAGAGCGGGGAGCCCCGCGGCGCGGTGGGAGCCTGCTTCCAGCCTCTCCCCGGAGCCGGAGCCCCAGCGAGCGGGGTCAGGCCAAGGACCCGCCCGGTCATCGGCTCCGTCCTCCTGGATATCATGGGGCCCCCCACGACACCCCACATCCCCCCGAGACCCCGGTGTTCCAGCCCTCCCCAGACGGGCAATGCAGCGCAGCGCACAGGCGGGACCAAGGCGCGCCCGCGCCCCTGGCCATGGCAGGGGAGTGACCAGTGAGCCAGACCCGGGTGACCCCGCCAAGCGTGCCGCGCCCACGCACTGCCTCCATCCAGCTTCCTACACCACTTGTCCTATGCCAGCTTCCACCACGCCGGCCTCGGCCGAGTCTGCGGCCTCCGCTCTGCGCCCCGCGGCTGAGTGGGAAAGGTCACGGCTGTCTGGTTACGGGCACTGCCCCGTGGACCCTGGCAGAGCAAGTGACAGGCCCGGAGGTTCCAGCTGGAACAGGGAGGGAATGACTTGAGATCTTCAACCTCCACTGAGCCAGGCAGCAGCCAGAGGAGCTTGTCCACCCTGGCCCATTCGCTGGGGCTCCTAGGTAGCAACGTGCCAAGCAGAAGGCATCCAGGCCTTCATTTGGAGAGCTGACTCCTGAGGCATCCGTGAACCCGGGCACTGGGAGATGAATCCTGAGCTCCGTTCCCGTGGCTTAGTCTTGCCTTGTTCCCCCTGGGGCTGGTCTAAACACACCACTCGGGCTGGTTTAACATCAGCAGGTTTACCAGCCGATGGAAATCTGTGCCTCCCGCTTCCTTTGAGTTAAACCAGGCTTAACGTGGCTCATTAAATCATGACTTAAACCGACGCGAGACACACACGGGTTGAACGACATCCGTTTAAAATCACACCTTTATTTCAGTGGATGCAGCTTTTTTTTTTTTTGTGTGCAGACCAGCCCCATATCTCTCCTCCTCCTAGGGTTTGTGCTCCTGCAGATGGTCGTCTGCGTCCCACCTTCCCTTTGTGGCTGCTTTAGCTGGTCTATGTACCCTCCAGCGGCAGTTCAGCTGGTCTCCTCCACCAGCTCCTTCTTGCTGTCCTTTGGCCGCCACAGCCCCTGGAATTTCCTCTCTGCCTCTGGGTCGCCTGCTTCCCATCTCCACAGAAAGGGCTGGGGGGGTCCTGAGGGGAGGTGGGAGAACTGCTATTTTGGGGGAAGTGCCCTGAAGAAACGTTAAAGGTCTCTGAGGAGACTGAGACCTAAATATGATCCATGGTCCCTGGGCTAAAAATATCAGCGACTGTACTTGGTTTTGGAAACCAGATCTCCCGTGGCTGCTAAAGGTCAAGGGGTAGGCCTTGGAGAGGAGGGGTGCTCTCTTCCCCCCCCATCCCTTCTTACCCCAGCTCCTGGGATAGTTCTGTGCAGGGGAGAGTACCTGGAGCTACCACAGCGGCCCCTTCTGGGGAGGGCAAGACTATAATCACATAATCATTAACCATTAATTCATTAGCTAAATGAACAAACTCAATACATGGCCCTGCACCCTTCAAAATGGAGGCCGCTAGCTGGACTGCGAAGTCTCCCTCCAGAAGGGGGCCTCACCGAGTCCCAATGCACAAATAGGATGTGCATAAAGGGTCTCATGATGTGGTTACTGCATCCAGGTCCCCGGGGCTTTATAGATGAACCTGCCTGGACTGGTGCTTGGAAGCCTGTGTGTTTCGTGGACATGACCAGACCTGCTCAATGGAAGCCGCTGCCTTGGTTTGCACCTAATCTCTCCACGTCTTCCCCTGACTTGGCAGCATCACTTTTGTCTCCTCCCTTCCTTATCTCAGCCATGCCCAGGGCTGAGGGGCAGGCTGCCCGGGATGGGTACAAAGGATGCTCAGAACTGAGCGTGCCTGAGGCCTGGGCTACACTTAGCACTTAGACTGACCTAGCTACGTCGCTCAGCGGCGTGACTCCTCCGAGATCTGTAGCTAGGAGGATCTAACCCCGGGGTAGCTGAGGGTAGGTCAACAGAAGAACGCTTCCGTCAACCTAGCCACCGCTGCTCAGGGAGTTGGATTAACTACAGTGGTGGGAAAAGCCCTTCCAGGCTTTAGGAAGCTCCTCCGCTGTGGAGCTACACCAGCATAGTCTGCGGCGCTGGAGCTGTGCCACTGTAGTGTAGACAAGCCCTGCGCTGATGCCTACAGATCTCCCAGGAGCTTGTCACATCACCCTGGTGGATGCTTCCTGTACTCAGAGGGATGAAGAAGCAACCTCACCAGGTTCCCTCTAATCCATTCCCTAGGGGCCAAGGCCCCGGGGCCTTACTTCTCGGTGACCATAGTGGCACTCCAAGCCCTTTTCATGGGGAGATGACCTCCGGGCTCCCAGACCCCTCAGTGCTGCAGAATAGCCCCATAGCAACTTTCCCTTGTTTCCCCTACTTCATCTCTACCAGGGCTCCTAAACCGTTCCCCTCCCCGCTGTGCCTCTTGCCTTCTCGGACACGTCTCCCATTTCTCACAGGCACACGCACCCCTGGGTCGTGGCTTTGGTGAACTTGGTAGATGTAGCGCTTTGGATCTCTCCCGAACGCTTGCCCTCTGCAGCCCCCTGAGCATTTCTGTGGCTCTTTCCTGAGCCCTCCCAGCTCACCACCCACTCTTTGGGGGTGAGCAGCCCAGAGCTGAGCACAGTATGCAAGGCGGGCTTTCCCCATGCTTGTCTAGAGGGGCTGGCCCCTCCCTGCCTCTGGTATGCAGTCCCCAGGATTGCATTGACCTACCTTGTGCCCTACCCGGTTACACTCTCCAGTTATCTTGCTGCTCCCCAATCACGCCCAGCCCAGCTCCCAGCCAGTCTAAATTCTCTGCAGCAAGAAAAGAATCGTGTCCAGGGTCTCTGACGGTTCCGTGGGCACCTTGCTCTATGGCTGGGCTAGAAGGTAGAAACCAGGAGCTTTGTCCTCCCACCTCGTCTATGCAAACGTTGACCTGAGTCTCCTCTCGTGATACTTGCCATGGGTCCTGTAAGAGAGGAATAAACCAGAGCAGAAACATCCCGGCTGTGCTGACAAGTTTCAGCAAGGGTGATTTTTTTGGGGGGGAGGAGGGGATTACTACCGGAAGGCAAAGCAGGGATAAGCTCTTGGGAGGGAGAGCTGAGAGGGAAGGATCAGGGGACTGAGCAGGGGGAGGAGAGGATTCAGCAGTGTGACATGCATCCGCTCCATCCCCCTGAGGTTAACTGCTTCTCTTGCCCTCCAGAGGTTGTTTGCGGAGCCCCCTCCATTTACCTTGATTTCGCCCGTCAGAAGCTTGACGCAAAGATTGCGGTTGCAGCACAAAACTGTTACAAGGTGCCGAAGGGAGCTTTCACGGGAGAGATCAGGTGAGCCCCGCAGTGGGGTGATGGAGCGGAATGAACCTAGAGACAGAGTCCTTCTGCAGCAGGGGGTCTCCCTGGGACAGGGGCACGGCCCTAATCTTTTTTTGATTTCCTCCCCTTCCAGCCCAGCAATGATAAAGGACATCGGAGCCACCTGGGTGATCCTGGGCCACTCCGAGCGAAGACATGTTTTTGGGGAGTCTGATGAGGTGGGTCACTTGGGGTGCAGGGAAGAACCACGGTGGGGGGCTGAGCTCCTGGGTGGGCCTCCGAGTGTCTCGCTAACTCTTCTCCCCCCCTTCCAGCTGATTGGGCAGAAGGTGGCCCATGCCCTGGCTGAGGGTCTTTGTGTCATCGCCTGCATTGGAGAGAAACTGGACGAGAGAGAAGCTGGCATCACAGAGAAGGTGGTTTTTGAACAGACCAAAGTGATTGCTGGTAAGAGGGGGGGGGTTTCCCTTTGGTGCACTGGGGGGGGGGGATATTTGGGCTGTGATCCTTTCTCTGTTGTTTTTCTCTCTGCTTCAGAGGGGCCCCCCACATAAGATCCAGGGAAGTGTATTATAATTCCTTGGTAGCTTATTCTAGGCAACAGCTCTGGCTTTGTGTGCGCCTATTTGGGGGCCTGCGTGAACCGCGTCCAACGTGTCTGAATACCTCCAGCAAAGGACAGCTCTGTGTGTGTGTCCCCAATAGCTTCCCTGCTCTGCCCTCCCTAGTAGGTGGCATGATGCCTCTTCCCCCAAGTAACGCTGCTTCCCTCTCGCCGCCAGATAACGTGAAGGACTGGAGCAAGGTGGTTCTGGCCTACGAGCCAGTCTGGGCTATTGGAACCGGTAAAACCGCAACGCCCCAGCAGGTATGAACAGGGTTAAGGACCCAGTGTCCGTCTCTCATCCCGTTGAGAGGGTCTCTGACTAAACACTGCCCCGCCCGCAGCTGGGGGGCTGCCAGTGATGCAGTTCTGGTTTCGTTGCAGGCTCAGGAGGTTCATGAGAAGCTGAGGGGGTGGCTAAAAAGTCATGTGTCCGAAGCCATCGCTCAGTCCACTCGGATCATCTATGGAGGTAAACAGCCTCCCTCGCACCCTCCCCTTGCAGCGCATGGAGTTGGACCTTTCCCCAGGCTCCCCTGCTCGTTTCTGTCCCGCAGTTGTACAGCTGTTTTCTTGTTCTCTGCCAGGCGGACGGGGCCACTGCGCTGCCTGAGGCAGTATGGCCTAGTAGACGGAGGGACTGGGACTCAGGAGACCTGGGTTCAATTCCTCACTCTGCTGCTGGGCAGGTGACCAACACCCTGTGCCTCAGCTTCCCCATCTGTGCAATGGGGGTAATGAGACTGGCTGCCTCTGGAACGCACTTTGAGATCGACAGATGAGCAGCGCAATAGAAGGGCTGGGTGCGGGTGTTAATGATTATTACATATTAACGAGACAGGCTGGACTCCAGAGTGCGCCACTAACTGACCACGCTCTCTGAGGGGACTGGACTCTTCAGTTCAGTGGAAACCTGGTTCTGATGCTGTACTGTAGGAGACTGCTTCGCTTCCCTTCCCACCCCCTGTTCTCGCTCAGATCTGCAGGACCCTTCTTTTGGCTAAGGGGGTGGGGGCAGTGAACCAGCCACTCAGCCTGGTGCCCTATAGATGGACACAACAGCTTTTACGTGCTCCTCATCCCCCATAGCTAGCCAGTCCCTTTCCCCATCCCACCCGTGGCACTGATCACGCTGGTCTGACCCTTCTCTGGACTCCTGCCCCCCCCCCATAGGTTCAGTCACTGGAGGCACCTGCAAGGAACTGGCCTCCCAGCATGATGTTGATGGCTTCCTCGTGGGCGGAGCCTCCCTCAAGCCTGAATTCCTGGATATCATCAACGCGAAGCACTGAACCGGTCCATGGAGCCCCCAAGGGAAACCGTCACGGAGAGGAATGAGAAATAAAGAAACGATAAGGATGCTCCCCCCCCGCACACCCTCACTGTAGCAGCCTCACCTGTGACTCCTTCCCCCCCCCCCCCACCCCCCCACCCCCCATTCACTGCAACTCGTCCTGCTGCTAACGCTGTCGCCGGGCTGGACTCTGATGAGTAGGGAGCCCTTTTCCAGAGGCAAGGTTTATTAGTCTCCACCCCGTGCCTGCCCCCCACCCCCTAAGCGGGCAAAACTCAGTGTAGGCTCATGGGGGGGTCTGGCTGGCCTTGCCCATGTGCCTGGTAGACCAATCAGAGTCCAGGGCCTGCCTGTCCATACCACCCACCCTCCCCTGCAGTGCTGCAGGCAGGAGAGCGGGGGCCGGGGAGGGGAGGGGAGAGGAGGAAAGGCCCCCTCTTGCACCAGGCCGGGGCTGGTGATTTGAGCAGCTGGGAGGGAGTGCCTGGCAGCTGCCATCCTTGTGAGATGTCGTAGCTTTTCCATGTCCCTTAACCAGTGGAAACTAGAAATAAATACGTGGCAAGGGATTGTGTCCCCGTGCAATCATTGGATGCGGGGCTGGGGGGCTGACTAAAGAGCATGTTGCAGGAATGGAGTGCTTCCCTCGGGGAGGATTGGCGGGGCAGGGCCGTCCTGCAGGATGAACACAGGAGGTTCAGTGTGCTGAGCTGTTTCACACTCTCTTGCGTTCCTTCCCCCGGGAGCTGGGCCCTGCCGAGAGACATGTCTGGTGCTGGAACTGCCTCTCGGGGGAAGCACCTGCCCCCGTCTCCAAGCCCAGCTCCTGTGTGCATCCCCCTCACAGGATTTTCTGCAGAATTTCCCAGCGTTTAAACTCGGTTTCGAAAGAACCGAGCCTCTGTCTGCCTGCGGGGCAGGAACATTCGTTTCAGGGGTTGATGGCTGACAGCTGCAGTAACGGCTGCTCCAGCCCGCAGTCAGCCGCGCACAACAAAGCCGGCTTGTGACTTGCCCCAGTTCACCTCGGGAGGGGCTGCCTCATGAGGACAGAGGGTGATGTGGTTAACTTCAAGCAGCAGCTTGAGTGCGGTGCCAGGCGCAGCCCTGGCTGCAGAAACTGCATCCTGGTCAGGGATGAGAGGGGGAGCCTTTCCCCTGCCTGCACTCCCTGTCTGCATCCACTGCAGTAACCCCTTCAATGTCCCCTCTGCCGTAATTGACTAAACGGGCCGAGTGAGGCCAGGGGTGGGGCCAGAGTCAGTCTGTCCATTGGGTCATTCTCCGCAGCTATAAACCTGGCCAAGCGCCTCCCGCGGGGATCCTTCTGCCCCTGGGAAGCAGGACCGCTGTTTGTGTGTCCAGCTGCTAGCTGGGGGGGGGGTTTCCTGGAGAAAGCAGCACCTCTCTGTCGAACAGAACTAGCAGAAGTGCTGCTGGGGGACGTGTCTCCTATTTCGGCCCCACTGGCCCTGTTCCCCTCAGCTGAGTGCTGCTGGCTACGGGGGAGATGAGGAAGAGCCCAGGCAAATCCCAGTAAACAGGCACGAGTGCACAGCCCGTGTTTAAAACCCGTCAACACGCGCACCGTAATGGGCCGCAGACTTGTTCTGTGCTCTGACATCTGCGTGACTCGCGGCCACGTGTGGGCCTGACTCGGGGCTGGACACACACAGGAGGCGGCCTGCCTTCAGCTGAACTCCCAGACTCTCCGTGAGGGGCTGCAGAGCAAAGCAGGAGCTCTTCATCTGATTCCTGGGTGTTACGGTGCAAGGCCCCCGCCCCCCGTCCTGGGGCTGAGGCTGCAGTTAGGGGCTGACTGCTGCGTCCTCAGCTGGGGGAGCGAGGCCATTGCTTCATTCCCTTGCTCCATCTTCCCCCACTGTTTGTGGTGCAACCAGTTTTAGCCAGGGCAGGGGCCGTGCTCATGGGGCAGGATCTAGTACCAAAGGAGGGGAGAGGAAGGGGTTGATCCGTAGCATAGCAGCCTTTTCCTCAGAAAAAGGGCCCTGCAGTGGACTTTCTCTGAAGTGGGGAGGCCCCATGATGTTAAGAGAAGGCGTTAGCTGTCTGAGGCTGCAGGGCAGGACTGGGGGCTGCAGCAGAGCTGGGAGGAAGCCCGGCCTGGAAGAGGAGGCAGTGCGGTGGCTCAGGACGGATGTGAAACCTCTCTGTATTCCTTCAGCTGGTTTTCTTGCCGCCACCTGCGTTTCCACAAGCACTGTCCACTTAAACCAGCAAGGTTTTGAGACAAAGCTGCACGATTCCCCCGCCCCGATAGGCCTTCTTGCAATAGGGTATTTATGCCCAGAAGGATGCAAGAACCCTCACTTCTATTCCTTGTCCCAGGTTCTTGCTGGCGGGGGGCTGAGCATGCTGCAGGGGTTTGGCCGGCACTCCCTGCGGCCGGCATTCTGCTCTGCGTGCAGGAGACCACGGTTCTGTTCCCTCTTCTGGTCTCCGATGCCCTAAGGAGCCTTCCTCTGCCATGGGGCAAACCCGGGGGCTGGGATGCTGGACGTGCACAGGGTGCACCTTTGTACTTGCTCCCTGGTGCATGGACTCGTGTCTAGGCTGGCTGGCGGTCTTGGAACGCCCTCGGCTGGCCACTAAGCAGAAATGCAAGCCATCCCCATCCCCCTCTCCCACAGAGCATGTAGCTCCTGACTCACAACCCTCGGCTGATCCAGGGCTGGGTTCCACACGTACAGCCCTCCCCCTCCGACAAGGAGGCTGTGACTGAGACGTGTCTGACTTCCACGGAGGAGGTTTTGTGCTCCTCGCCCTTTCATGTGGGTGCTCAGGGCCCAACTGTGAATCTCCGTATAAAGCTCCAGTTCACTCCAAAACCGTGGTTCCAGAAGGGACAGAGGTGTTCTGGGCTTCATAGGGAATAACCCTGCAGTAGACAGATGTCAGCTTCACCCCGCTGTCTCAGGCCTTCCTTTTGCATTCTGCTCTTTTCCCCTCTGCAAAGAAAATGGCTTCGCTTCCTGGACTCTGCAGAAATGTGCCAGCATCTTCAACTCCCACTATCTTTAACGAGACCTGATGGCGTTCTGCAGCTGGCAGACTTGAACCCTTTATCCCTGCACACCACAGCTGGTCCTCCAAGAAACGGGGGGAGTGAGAGTGCTGAAGAAAAGCCATATTCCTCTTCTAAGTTACCAACACACTGAATGGCTTTTCGGAACAGAAAATGACAATCTCTGACAAAGAAATTCCAGGCCAAATCTATGCTAAAATGGAGGTAAGGCCAAGAGTACATATCCCTACTCAGTAATTTAGGGTCGACTATGTTAAAAGGATGGTGTAATTATCCCCCAATCAGGCATTACAAACCAGGAAATTTAAAGTTCGGGTCAAAGTTGATGCCAAATATGCTAAGAAACTATGAGACGGCATCATTAAAGTACACAGAACCCCACAGTTCTGCCTTGGAGTGATACCAAATAGGGTTAGTACAAAGTAGGGTTTGTGGTCCCCGATTAAAGTAGTTTAGCCACAATTTCCTAATGAAAGAAATCACAAGAGTTAACCATAGGACAGGGCTAAAATTCAGTGTGGCAAATGCCATCTTCCCTGGGAACATGGTTGAGGTGTCTGCAGGGAGTGGGGCATTTCACAGGAAAATCATATAATCTGCACGAGTTACAGATTCTGCAGGAGATGAAAGCAGAACAATCCCCACCTCTGACAGGACTGTGGGATTTGTCCCTGGCAGGCACCAGGCAGTGGGTGCTATGTAAACAGACAGAGAGTAGTGACCCTGGGACGCTCAGGAGGAGTTGTGTACTGGGATGTCCTATTGATTTCTCTGCCATGCCTAGAACACGGAGCTCATGCAAGGATTAGAGCAAACTGAGGCTCTGGTCTGTTGGTTTCTTGCTCCTTCTGTCTTGCTCAGCGCTGCCAGCTCAGGAATTGGGCAAAAGCCCATGAAGGTGACCTGCAAAGGGGAGGAAAAACAAACCACAGCAGATGGAATGTGTGTCAGTTTGTGTTTGTGGCGCATAAAGAGTCCTGAAAGGGTTTTTTTAAGTGGGGGGGGACGGGGGGCTCTGCTTGATTTTTAACGTTAGAACTATCAGGAATGCCAAATCTTGTCTTCCCTGTTTTTGGTGCCCATCTCCTTAGAGGACATGGATATGTAGAGTGAGAGTTCTCTGATCAGGTGGGTTATTGGATCATTAAGAGAGAGGTTTTCTCCAAACTGTTTGTTAGGCATTTTATATTGTGAGGTGTTAACAAAATCAAACGAGCAAAGGAGTTTTACACAGCCTGAATAAAAAAAAAATCCTTTCTCCTCTTAGTTAAGCTAATTTCATAAGAATACACATTCTCCAATCCGCCACAGAGTCTTCCAGGAAAAACAAAGTAGACAAGACCTGAATTGCTATTGTGAAAGTCAGGCTGGAAAAAATTTAAACACAAGCTAAAAACCTTCCAGGACTTTTTAATACATCAGAAAAAAGGGAGGGGAAGACAAGACACACAGGCACTTGTCCTCCAGCACCAACTTCCTAGATTACAGGTCCTTAAAGCATTATAAATGGAATGTAAGATCATATCTAGTAAGATCTCTCCAGGGTTTCCTGCAGGAGTTAGACCTGGAGGGGACAGGCCAAAGCATGTGATAGGTTACAAAGGGTCTGAAATGGCCCATGAAGAAACCCCTTCACAAGCATGACGGTTGTGGGTAAATTCAGAAACAATGGGCTTAACGCCTTCTCCACATGGTGTGCAGTCAGCCTGGCAACGTCACAGTGAGGGGAAGAGACCCAAGGCAGGATTGTTCTCTATGGATGCTCTAGGACTTTGGCCAAGAGATGGAGAAGCCCCATCAGATTGCATCTAATCCATTTCCCCATGGGACAGGGTCCAGGAGACAGCCTGGGCGTGGAGAGAGAGATCTGTGAGCCAACAGTGTAAAATGGTGGCGTAAACAGAAGGAAAGTCGGACTATGAGGCAGCAGCTGGAGTGGCAGGGGAGGTGGCGGGTTTTCTGTTTGAGATTGGGGAAGATCAGCACAGGCTCGTATTAAGAGAGGAAGTCCCAGAGAACAGAGAGCGGTGAAGAAGGGAGGGGATGAGACTGGAGGCAAAGGAAGTGAGCGGCCACAAGGGGATGGGGCCAGTGAAGTAGGTGGAGAAATTAGAAATGGAGAACCGACCAGGAGCCACAGAGTCAGGGACAGGAGACCAAAGGGAACTGTGGGAGAAGGGGAAGGAAAACATGGCAGATCAGCAGTGCAGTCATGCCATCCTGTGCAGAGAGGCTGCAGGAGCAAACGAGGTTTGTTGAGCAGTTCCTAGGTGACAGATGAACTCAGGGGGATGAGACTCAAGAGGCACCTAGAACAGTGACCGGCACAGACTGAATCAGTCCAGTGCCCCCCACAGCAGAAGACGAGTCACAGCTTCCCAAACAGGAACGTTTGGGCTGTGAAATATCCGTGTACACTGGAGCCCACAGAAGTATCACTGTGGACGCAGGTCCTGGCTGCACGCTGGTGGTGGCTGGGTGGTCACTGACACCGAGCAGGACCTCGCAGGGATAGGTTCGACCTGAACGTTTCCCGAGGGATGCTTGCAAACGCCGCGGGTTCACAGTGAGCCGCAGGAGCTGGTTCCACTGAGAAGCTTAACTGACGGAGGTAAAAAATGTCAGTGCTGGCTCCACAGACACTGTTCAGCCAGCACGGCCCAGCCATGACCCTAGCACAGCCTGGCCGGGCCAGCACCCCTCATCCAGAGCTGCTGGGATCCCCAGAGCTGGCCAGGCTGGGCTGCGTGCAGACCCCATGCATGCTGCACCCCTCCTTTCAGCACTGCAATGACATCCCAGCACCCCCACCGGCCCACCCCCACTCCCTCCCTCTCAGCCCCAGCAGGTTTTCAAACGACCCCACCCCGTTATGCAACTCACACACCGCCTCCTCCTATCACACAGCTGCCGATGGACTTCCAGAGTCTCTCCTCTTTCTGGCTCCTGCCAATTTCCTGGGAACTCTGGACCACGGGGACGTGTCAGTCACCAAGTGTTGCCATGGCAGCAGAGCCCAGCAACAGTTCCCACCCAGCTCCTGGGTTTCCATAGCAGCAGTAAACAAACCCTCTCCTTCCCTGCAGGGTACGGGCTCTCGGGGCTGGGGGCAGTCCCCCCCGCCCAGAGGTGGGGGCAGAGGGCAAGTTTGGGTGCCCTGGTGCCGGTCTGGGCCCAGGTCCAGGGCCCCCGCTGGCGCAGGGCTTGGTGAATGGGACATGGGGCTTCTTCCCTCTAGGCCCCCCACTGGCCCCCGCTGATGCTCTGTTCCCACCTGGTGGTGGTTTGTCAGGGCCCCTTGTATGCAGCAAGATGGTGGGTTCTCAGCAGGACCGGGGTCTGCACCGGTGTGGCTGGGAGCCTCTGCAGAGACTGAACTCCTCTCTCCCCTCAAAGGGGCCCCAGCGCAGGCCGAGGCCCAGCGGCTGGGGGCACGGGGCCGAGCACCCTCGCTGCTGGCAGGCTGGGGTTACACACAGGCCCCCGGGGGGGCTGCTGCTCCGGGCCAGGATGAAATTCTCTTCTAACGGGGCTTTTTCTAGTCTTTGAAGATGTCGGACGAGGAGTTTGATGATGACTACGGCGCCAATGAACAGGAAAAGGAGGAGGAGGAGGGGGAGGAAGAGAAGGAGCCAACAGAGGAGGAGGAGGAGGAGGAAGAGGAGGAGAAGGTAAGGAGGTCTGACACTGAGAGCTGGACCCTGCATGTGAGGGGAGGCAATCTGTAGGGGGACATGGCTGGGGGTAGGGGTGAACAAGGACACTGACCCTTATTTTTGTGTGATGTTTTCGCTAAGTCTCTCTTTCTCTGACTCTGTTTCTGTCTCTCTCTTTCCCCCCTCTCAGAGGTTGTCCCCCCGCCTTCTGACGGAGGAGATCTTGAAGGAAGGCCTCTCCCTCCTGTGTAAAACAGGGAATGGCTTGGCGCATGCCTATGTGAAGCTAGAGGCAAAGGAAAAGTGAGTGTGGAAACGTGCACAGTCAAATCCTCCTCCCGCCCACCCACCCACCCACTGGCAGCAGGACAGAAGCCAACTCCCTTCCCACGGCAACCTTTCGGGGTAGATGGGGGGAGGTTGGGAAAGAAATTCTGGCGTGTTGTTTAATGGAGGAATGGACCAATGGTGTGGGCTTCCTTCTGTATGGTCTGCCATGGTTGGTGGGGCATCCCACTCGACATCCTGGACAGATCAAACGCTGGGTTACCTCTGCCTTTGGCTTGGGATGGTAGGAAGGGATATGGGCTTTGGGGCTGTCACCAAATTAGTGGTGGCCCTCCCTCCATCCCTCCCCCCCTGTGTTTGCTTCTCCCCCAATATCTACATAGGCCTATTCCTGCTCTCCCAGGTCAAAGCTAGCACCAGGTGATGACAGACCAACTGGAGTTCAGCTTGTTGGGCCAGTAAAGCATTTCTGCAGCCCGGTCTCTCTAGCTGGACTCTCAGGTTGCAGCTGGCAGGACATCACGCCCTGGTGGAGACCTCACCACACTTAGCCAACCCTGTGCGACCACTGAGATGCCCCACTCCAGATCACTCTGATCAATAGGGTCAGGTAGATGCCCAGATACATTGGGGAGAACACCAGTGTCAACATCCGGCTAGACACAATGGATGGGTAGATATAACAGATGGATAGTTCGATGGACGCGCTCTCAGCAGCTCTCCCCTCGTTAGTGGGGAGGCAGAGAGCACATCCCCCGGAGCTATACTCTTTGCACCGACTCCTGGGGACGTCAAAAGGATTGTCACCACCCCAAACTCAGCATCCACCTGAAGTGTCTCCTTTCCTCACCCACCAGTTGCCTGTGATCCATGCACCCAGAGGTGTCATGGGGAGGGCATTCTTTGGAGACCTTGGAACTCTCATCCCTGATAACTGAGCCCCACCCTGGTCATGTCCACCAGGCACTAGTGAGATCTTCTTGACTTTCACTAATGAGGAGCAGCTCTCGCTGTTTTGCTGGCCAGGATGGAAAATATTTTCTGCACCCTATGCCTGAGTAGCCCAGAAAAAACTCCCCGGCTGACCTGCCCCTAGACCCAGCCCTGTCACCATCTGTGCACTCCAGCTTCCTGGGCCTGCAGCCTGGTCCTTCCCCGTCTCCCTCCTTTCCCCACCCAGCCTTCAATGCTAGGACCACCCTCTGGTGGACTCATCTCTTCACAGTGTCGCTGGTTTCCTCTCCTCACTTTCTGCCTCCTCCTGACAGCTCCTTCTCCATTCCTGGGAGGGGGGCCCCACCTGGAGGTCCCTCAGGGCTCTGTTTCCAGTCCCTCTGCTTACTCCATCTGCCTTCTCCCTCCTTCTCAAGGCCAGAGAAGCTTCTCCAGACAGGATGTAGGCAGGCCGCAGAGGAGGCGACTGGCTCCCCAGCAGTGGGGAGGGGCAGAGTGGAGGCCAGCACTGGGAGGAACGGGAGGGGAGGAAGGAGGCTGGATGTCTGTTTCACATCCTCATCCTGTGGCAGGGATCTGACAGATATCAGCCTGCTCCAGAACTACATGCACCTCCGTTACGTGGACGTGTCGGAGAACCAGCTGCGAGATCTGTCTCCGCTGGGCAGCCTCACCCACCTGCTGTGGCTGAAGGTGGATGGGAATCGGCTGAGCAGCGCCCGCCTGCCGGAGCTGCCCTACCTGCAGATTGCCAGCTTTGCCCACAACCATATCAGGGACACCGAGGGCATTACCCACCCACGCCTGGGCAACCTCAACCTTAAAGGTGGGTGTGCGCCAGGCCTCACCACAAAGAAGTGCTCCTTGCCGTGTGCTGAGCAGGGAATGCTGGCGGGATTAACCCTTTTCACGGCTTCCTTCTCCCCATCGCTCAGGGAACGAACTCCAGGTGATAGCGGGTCTGGATCCGGGGAAGCTGATGAACCTGCACACGCTGGAGCTGCGAGGAAACAAGCTAGAGACCACAGCAGGGCTGCACCTTCCCAAACTCAAGAACCTTTACCTGGTAAGAGTGCCTCACCTCAGGGGAACTATGCTGCAGAGAGTGGCATGGGGACTGCTGTCCCCTCCAAGTCCGTACCGATCTCCGTGCGCCAGCACTGTCCAGCCGTGCCAGCCTGAGAAACGCGTTTCAAAAAGGCCAGGGAGCCACAATCAATTCTCTGGGGGCAGATTCTGTGACGTATTGTGCACGCTCAGTCAGTGCAAACCCGCTGCAAGTTCCCTGCAGAGAACTGGGGGGCTGTGACCTGTGTGGTTCTCAGCTTCTCCTTTGTTCCCGTTCCCCTGCGCTGCCCTGGGTAGCAGTGTAGGGAAGAATAGCATCCTGTGCCAAGTGCTCTCCTGGCTCGGGGAGCAAGTCGAGCTCCTGTCCTGTACTCCCCGGGGCTCCCACAACCCAGCGGGAGAGCAGGCCATGGAACATCTTTTGTCTGCGATGCAGCAGGCAGCCAGCCCGGGAGCTGCTGAGTAACTCTGCCGCAGACAAAGGACTGCCCCGCACCCAGCTAGACCAGGGGTTCCCAACCTTTTCTCTGCCCTGGCACACCTGGATACCTTTAATTATGTTGAGGCATACCACCAGATAGTCTCCAAATGAACTCGTGAATATGCATGAGCCAGTCCAGGGCCGGCGCACCTGGTTGGGAAACACTGAGCTAGAGCTGCTCCTGTGGCAGCAGGGGATGTGGTACAAGGCAGGGAGGGAGACGGTGCCTTCTCCCTCCTCCTCCCTGACAGGGCTGATTCCAGCCCCAGCTTCAACAGTGTTGTGCAGGTTTTCTTTGCGGACGAGGGCAGAGACGTTACTTGTCAGCACCTTCAAGGATTGCATCTTGGAGCAGCTAGAGCGCCATCAGCCAGGAGGAGACGCTTTTCTCAACTTAGTCCCAAGTAACATTCTGACAGGAGCTGAACCACAAATCGTGGCCACGATATAATTCGGGTCAGCATCCAAAAGGCAGGTCGCATAACACAAAGTGACTGCGAGACACTACACTGCAGAAAGGGAGATTTCAGTCCAGTAAGATTAGTCAAAGAGACCCTCGGTTAAAAGTAAAATCCTTAGATATGGCTAGGATGCTACAAAAGAAAACACTGTATGGATGAGACGATGGTGTAGGAGAGGAGAGTTTTAGGTTTATTAGGAGCTGGGGAGCCTCTTAGGAAAGAAGGAGCCTGTACCGGAAGGAAAAAGGGAAACAGATTGCTGGAATGTAACATGTAAAAAGGTTGTAGAGGATTTTTTAAACTAAGGGCTGGGAGAAAGCCGGGAGGTGCAGACTGGAGACACCCCTTAGGAATGAGTTTATTCAAGGGAGAATTGTATATGCTAGTAAAGAGGAGAGGAAAGAAGTTGGTGAAGTTCAGCTAGGAGCCAATGAGGAATAGTCAAACGCAAAAGAGTCCCGTTTAAATTGAACACATGAAGGCAAGCAACTGAATATTGACAAAATGTACAAGTGCTTATACACAAATGCTAGAAGTCTAAATACTGAGGTGGGTGAACTAGAGTGCCTGGCGTTAAATGAGGACATTGATATAACAGGCATCGCAGAAACTTGGTGGACTGAAGATAATCAATGGAATACGGTAACACCAGGCACAAAATACACAGGAATGACAGAGTAGGTCGGGCTGGTGACATTACATGTGACAGAAAGCACAGAGTCAAATACAGTAAAACTCTTACATGACCCAAACTGTAGCACAGAATCGCTATGGCTAGAAATTCCATGCTTGAATAATAAGCATATAGCAGGAGGAATATACTACCAACCCCGTGACCAGCATGGTGCTGGTGACTGTGACATGCTCAGGGAGATTAGAAAGGTTACAAAGGCAGAAAATACAATCATAATGGGGAATTTAACTATCCTTATATTGACTGGGTACATGTCACCCAGGCCTTCCGACGGGGGGGAAGGAGCAATTGGCCAGGGCCCAGCAATTGAAAAGGGCCCGGGCCTCGGGCAGCAGGTAAAGCTTCCCCTCAGGGAGGCTAGCTCCCCATCCACCTCTTCCACCCACGGCCCCACCCCCACTGCACTCTGGGCCCCACCTCAGGCACTGCCCGGTCTCATTGCTCACTGCATCCCTCCTTCCCCCCTCCCTGCTTGGCTCCCCGCCATCACTCGCCATGTGTCTCCCTCTTCTCTTCCCCTGCTCATCCCCCCCACTACTGCTCGCCGCGTCCCTCCTCCCCCCTCCCCACTCAGATCCCCCACCGTTGCTCGCTGCCTGGGAGAAAGGGTGTGTGGAAGACAGCGGGTCGAGCAGAGGAAGGAGGCAGGGCCTTGGGTGGAGCAGGAGTGGAGTGTGGGCGGGGTATTGAGCAGAAGAGGCGGGACAGGGAGCTAGTCTCCCCAAGGGGAAGCTTCGCCCACCACCCATGGTCATAAACCTCAGCCCTCCCTTCCTAGGGGGCACATTGACTGTTCTGCCCTGGGGCCCGGAATTACTGTTGGCAGGTCTGATGTCACCCCCGGATGGGATACAGAGATAAAATTTCTAGACACCATTAATGACTGTTCTTTGGAACAGATAGTCCTGGAACCTACAAGGGGAAATGCAATTCTTGTTTTAGTCCTAAGTGGAGAACAGGATCTGGTCCAAGAGGTGAATATAGCTGAACTGCTTGGTAATAGCAATCCTAATGTACTTAAATTTAACATCCTTGTAGGGAAAAAATGCCAAAGAAAGCTACCACAGAAGCATTTAACTTCAGAAAGGGGAACTGCACAAAAATGCAGAAGCGATTTCCATGGACATTAAAAGTACAATCACAAGGATGAAATGGCTGCAAGCTGAATGGAAACTATTTAAAAACATCATCATAGGCTCAAACTAAATGTATACCCCAAATAAAAAAAGCAGCAAGAGAACCAAAACAATGCCACCATGGTTAAACAGCAGAGTAAAAGAAGTAGTTAGAGGTGAAAAGGCATCCTTTAAAAATTGGAAATCAAATCCTACTAAGGAAAATAGAAAGGAGCACAGCTTCTGGTAAGACAAATGTAAAAGTATAATAAGGCAGCCCAAGAAATCATTTGAAGAGCAACTAGTTAAAGACACAAAAACTAAGAGCAAATTTTTTTAAAGTATTTTATAAGCAGGAAGCCTGCCAAACAATCATTGGGGCCACTGCGCGATAGAGGTACTAAAGGAGCACTCAAGGAAGATAAAGCGGTTGCGAAAAAGCTAAATGAATTATTTACATTGGTCTTCCCTATAGAGATTGTCGGGGAGATCCCCACACCCTAGTGTGATGTTCTCCTAGTGCAATCTGGACTGGTGAATTGCTATGTCACCCCAATCCTGCAGTGCTGGAGCCCGTCTTACTCCTCTCTGCTATGAGAACCCCCACTCCTGGGCAGTTCACACACAGCCTTCAGTGTGTAAGTGGCTCCTAACCAAAAGGAAGAGTAAACAAGTGAGTGCATCTAGCCAGCCACTCTTTGGATTATATAACGGAATGATCCCAGTCCTAGGAACTTCCATCTTACAATGTTCAGTGCTGCCCACTGAACAATGTAAGCTCATATAAGTAATTATATATGCAATGCATATAAGAAATCATAATGCTACTATGTAAATCCATGGTATGCCCACACATTGAATACAGCATGCAGTTCTGGTCACCTCATCTCAAAAAAGATATATTACAATTGGGAAAGGTACAGAGAAAGACAACAAAAATGATTAAGGGTGTGGAACAGCTTCCGTATGAGGAGAGATTAAAAAGACTGGGACGGTCCATCTTGGAAAAGAGATGACTGAGGGAGGATATGATAGAGTTCTATAAAATCATGACTGGGGTGGAGAAAGTGAATAAGGAACTGTTATCTACCCCTCCACATAACACAAGAAACAGGGTTCACCCAATGAAATTAACAAGCATCAGGTTTAAAACAAACAAAGGAACTACTTCTTCACACAACGCACAGTTAACCTGGGGATCTCTTTGCTAGGGGATATTGTGAAGGCCAAAACCATGCTGGGGTTCAAAAAAGAATGAGATAAGTTCATGGAGGATAGGTCCATCACTGGCTATTAGCCAAGATGGTCAAGGATGCAGCCCCAGGCTCTGGGTGTCCTTGGCCTCTGACTGCCAGACGCTGGGAGTGGACGACACTCAATGCCTGCCTGGTGTGTTCATTCCCTCTGAAGCACCTGGCATTGGCCGCTGTCGGAAGACAGGTTACTGGGTGAGCTGGGCCTTTGGTCTGACCATGTGACCGTTCTCATGTTCTTATATCGGCCCGTGGGTTTCACAGGTGTTTGCTGATGGGCTCTGGAAGGGAGTGATCTCTAGTGGGCACAGACTCTTCTGCCCGTTTCCCCCCAAACTTGACCCTCTTCGTCCCTCTCTTCTTCAAACTGTCCCAGCCCCACCTATATCTGTAATGATGACTGGCCTACACATGATAACTTCTGTTCTCCCTGTCACCTAACACAAGAACAAGGAGACCATCAATTAAATTGAAAGGGGGCAAATTAAAAACCAATAAAAGGACATATTTTTTCACACAACGTGTGATTAGATTGTGGAACTTATTGATACAGAGAGTTGTTGAAGACAAGCACTTAGCAGGATTCAGAGAGAGACTGGACATTTCTATGGATAACAAGTACAGCCAGTTATAACTGTAAATCCTTAAAAAAAAATGGGAAGGAACATAAAACACATCCTGTTTCAGGGCTTAAACCAACCTCTAACTAGTGGGGGCTAGGAGGAGACATCCCTGGGAGCAGATTATCTCACATCTGCCTCCTGCAGTATTTCTTACCCTTTCCTCTGAAGTCTCTGTTTCCGGCCACTATCAGAGGTAAGGATACTGGACTAGATGGCCCACTGGGCTGACCCAGGCTGGCAAGCTCTATGATCCCGTAAAGACATTTTTCAATTCATAATCAAACACACGTTTTCTTCTTAACACAGTCCCCCCATCGGGCCATCGTTTAGAACCACAAGGGGCACAGGTTGGGTACTGCTGTGGCAGGCGCCTGTGCTGCGGATGACTCAGCAGGGCTCTCTCTTCTCTAATCAGTAACCATCTCAGCGCCTCCCTGTAGTTCTCGTGGCCGCTGTGCTGCAGGGAGTGAGGTGGCTTACTCCACTGGAGATATTCGTCCCTTGGCGTCAGTACTGGCCCCAGTGCCACAGCAGGATGCTGCTGGAGGTTAGGTCTCTCACAAAACATTTCCCTTATCCCTTTGCCCAAATCAGGGTGTTAGCCCTCGTAGTCAAATCCCAACTCAGATTAGTTTTGTCTCCATCCCTAACATTTTTCCTGCAGCTTCCCTTGGAAACAGGGTTCCACTGAACCGCCTTCCCTACGCCGTTGCGCAGCACTATTGTCGGTGGTTAAACAAGTCTCGTGCTCCACCCCAGAGGAGGGTGCGCTTTAGAGGAGTGGACTGGGGGTGATGAGTATGTGGAAACTGAAAGGGATTTTAACAGTCTAACTGATTCCGATTCCCTCTTTCTCCAACTGTGTTTCCTTCCTGGTGCTCAGGCCCAGAACTTCATTAGCCACCTGGAGGGCCTGGAGGATCTGGTGCAGCTCACAACCCTGCATCTGCGTGACAATAAGCTCGAGACCCTGGATGGCTTCTCTAGGAGCATGAAGTGCCTGCAGTACCTCAATCTGCGGTGGGTCCTCCCCTGGTCCGCTTTGGCCCTGGAGACCCCTCTGGAGTGCCCCTGTGGGCAATGGGACTGCTCTCCCCAAAGCATGTCAAGTTGGCTTCTTTGGAGACACTAGTCTTCAACGGGTGGGGCTGGATTGGTCTGCCCAGCCCACTGGTCTCTCAGGGCCCTCACCACCTCAACGGCCCCAGTACTCTGATCCCTCAGCCGCTCTGGGACAACACCCTTTGCTGCTGTGTTCCTTGGGAGAGACTGGCCCCTCCAAACCCATCTCAGGTCTCCCTCCCTGCACCTTGGACCCTTTGTTCAAATCCTGGTTTGGTCCCTCTCTCCTCCCCCGTCAGTACCGGGTTGATGGTATTTGCTGTAGCGGGGAGACGGGGAGACTGGCTGATCCAATGGACTGTCTGAGCACAGAGGAGACACCTAAGGAAACCCAGAGAGGGGAAGGTTTTCCTTTTTGTCTCTCTCAGTTTGGGGAGCCTCGGGTATCAGCCCCAAGTGCTCAATGCTGTTTTGCTGACGAGTCCCTTTCCATGGGCTTCTGTCACGTCTGTTCTTGTTATTTTAGCTGGGGGATCTCCATAAACAGAGTTGTTCTCTCTCCCTGTCTTGCCCCCCCACCCCTCTGCAGGGGGAATGCGATTCTGAACCTTCAGGAGATGGCAAAGCTGCAGGTGCTGCCCATGCTGCGAGCACTGGTGCTGATGGACAATGCTTGTGCTGATGAAAGCGAATACCGGCTGGAGGCACTGGTGCTGCTCCCACGCCTTGAGCGTCTCGACAAGGATTTCTTCGAGGAAGATGAGCGGGCAGAGGCTGAGGAGACACGGCAGCGACGCCGGGAAGAGGAGCAGGTTAGAGCAGGGGAAGGGAGGAGAAAAGACTGAGAAAGGATAACTAATGATTTTCAGTTGGAGTGTCTTTTCTTTTAGATTAAGGGTAGGCGGGGGGGAAAGCCTAAAGTAAAGCCCCAGGAGAGAGCACAGTGTGTGCTGCATTCTCTGGAACATGCTGCATCACATCTGCCATGCAAAATGGCCTGAGGCATGTGACCCCTTAGCTAACAAAAGGGACAGCAGTGAGAAAACAGTCGCACCAGTTAGAGAGTCGCCCACCCCATGAGGAGGGAAGAAGGCAATATATGCAGCTACCCTTGTTAACCTCTCCTTTTTCCCTCCCCCCCTCAGGAAATGGAGGAAACTACCCAAGGGGAAATGACTGAGTGACCCTCCCGCTGCCCCGAGTCTCTCACAACTTTGTGGGGCAGGAGGAAGGGGGCCAGGGAGCAGGACCACCGTTCTCCACCTCCATGTATGAGGCCTTTAGAGACCCTTCCTTTGGCCCAAATTCACTGTCTGCGTGGCAGAGACCCCCACGGTGCTGCCCGAGGGAATGCGGCTCCGGCAGTCGCTGCAGCACAGCTCTGCTCCTCCCAGGCCGAGGGGGAAGTTCAGGTTTGTGCAGTTTGAACGGTGAAGCTCCTGCAATATTTGCTGCTCTGAATAAAAAGAATTAATGAACTTGGAGTGAGTGACGTCGATTATCCTGGGCCCCCTCCTCTACTCCTCTGGCTCTGGCGCTCTCTCCCCCATCCCTTACGTGCTGTTTGCAAAGCTTCTTCTAAATCCTGACTCATCGCAGCTCCAGGTCACATGCTGCTGTCTCGGCCCTATCAGGGGCGTCTCCATCCTGCTGCTGCTGCCGCTGTTGGCTTAGAGGACACAGCATCTCCCCTTGAGGTCCTGCAGCCTTCCTCAGCTCCATCCTCCTCCTAGCAGCACTTTCTGTCTCTCGCTCACCCCTGCCCTAGGAAGGTAAGTGTCCCCCTCACATCCAACATCCCCTTGTGCATCTCTACACTCCCCACCCTGGGGCCCCCACACTTGGCTCCCTGGAGAGAGGGACCAGGCTAAGAGGCAAATAAACCAGCTAAACTCCCCTCACTTCCTCCTCCTGCCCCCCCCTCCCTGCATTCTCCCTCCTCTGCCCCTCTCCTTTCCTTCCTGTTTTAATGTCATGCAACCCCCACTTTCCTGCCCTGATCCGTGTTACATCACCAGGCTGCAGGACAGCTCAGATGTGCTTCTCCACAGGGGATTTATTCGGGGAGGGCTCAGCCAGCAGCTGCAGGTTCTGTTCCCAAGGGCACCCAAGCCAGACGCCGTGGCATAGCCTGGCGTGCGGGGCAGCTGATTCCTGCTGTCTTTGAGAGGACTTGGTGCGAGGAGGGGGACTAGTCCGAGGTGTGGGTGGAGGGAGGAAGCAGGTGGAGGGAGCAGCTCTGCTGAACCCTGGGAGCAGGCTAGTTCCCCAGGACAGCAGGGCGTTGGCAGCAGCACAGAGCTGCCTCCCAGGGGAAGGGTGGGGAATTGCCTTGTGCGACAGCACATAAGTCAGAGCCCCACGTCCCGCTGGGGGGCAGCGGTGGGGATTGATGGCAGCCGAGCGAGCGCTAACTGCAGCAGCGTGAGCTTCCCGGGAGCAGTGCCGGCAGCCGTAGAGCAGCGCCCTGCCACTGCTGACTGGGGGAGGACTGCAGCCGTCTGGAAGATCTGGGGCGGAGGGTTGGGCGGTGCTTTGCAGCGGCCCAGCTCGGCAGGCGGGGGGCAATGCAGCCGCGTCAGCGTCTGCCACACCGTGCCGTGGCAGCGTGAACTTCCTGGAAGCGGTGCCAGCCTGGGGGAGCTACGGCAGCGCAAGCCTCCTGCCAATGTCCCTGGCCACTCGTCCCCGGCCCAGCAGTGCGTGGTGGCTCCTTGCGGAAACTACCCAGCCTGCCTCTCCCAAGGGCCGGTGCACCCTTCCGCCCGCTGGCCGCCCCCGTCTTCTTCAGCTGCGCAGGAGTTGCAGGCTCTGGCTCTGTTCCAATCCCTTATTCCAGCTTATCCACCCCTGGCCTGCTTTCAGGACAGCCAGTGCTTCCATCCGTGACCTGGGGCGGGGAGAACGGGGAAGAGGGAGCCAGAGAGAAGCGAGGAAGGAAGGGGATGAAGAGGAGGGGAAAGAGGGACAGGGCGGGTGATGGGGGTGCAGGATGGTTGACGGCTAGTTCCTCTGCTGTCCTTGAGCCGGCTGCTCCACGGCCTCTGGCAGGCCTGGGTAGAAGAGGAACGTGGACGGCCTGGGATGGAGCTGGCCATGCGGCCGCAGAGGCACTGGGAAATGTCACCCCCAGAGCTCCACCGCGGGGTCTGTCCCTTCTTGCCCCCTTCCCTCCTTTACGCTGCCTGCTAGGGACGGGCACTGCCTGGCTACTGCTGGGCGGGGAGCGCTCGGCCTGGGGCACTCCCATGGGGGGAGCACCTGTGTGGGCTGACAGACGGTGTGAGGAATTTTGCGTGCAGAGCAGCTGCTAGGGGAGCGGATGGGGATGCCAGCCCAGATGGTGGCTGTGACGGGAGTTGTGAGAGGGAGAGCGGGCTCCAGAGACTCTCCACTTCACTTCGCTGCCTGAGATCTCCGAGCAGTGGGGATTTGTCCTGAAACAACGCTGTGATTTGCAGACACCAGGGGATGGGCTGGAGACCCGCTCCTGCCCCCAGGATGTTCCAGGGCTCCCTGCACCACACGCTGTGTGGTGTAAATCCCTGCCCTCTGCTCACCGTGCCTGGTGCTGGCTGTTTGTCCTCTGGGTAGAGTCTCTGCAGGGCTGTCCATCGGAGAGTCGGATTCCCCCGGTCTCTGGGCCAGGTTTAATATCCATACTGCGAACTGGTTATCCAGGGGGGGGAGGGGGGCTGAACCCGTGTGAGCAAGAGAAGAAGGGAGGGGTGATGAAGGAATGGGGGAGGGGCAAAGAAGGGCAGGGATGGGAGCTTGGGGGGGATCCCAGGGGCCATGGGCTGTGTGTGTGTGTGGGGGGGGGAATGTTGCATTGAATTCCCCCAGCCCGTGCCCGCGGTACCGCTCCCTACTGCTGCGGTCTTGTCTGGGTGGCAGCTGGGTGAGAAGACAAGTGGGTTTTTGGGAAGGAGAGCTGGGGTGGGGGCAGGGCTGCGCTGGGCCCCCAAAGACCAGGGCCCGGCAGGTGAGGGGCCTTCGAAGCCACCCTGCTCCCCAACCCCCAACTTGATTAGCTGGGACTGAGTCGTCAAACCTCCTCACCTCCCATCCCCGTCCATACCAGAGAGCTCCAGACTCCCCACACACGGACACACACACACACACACACACACACACACAGAGAGAGACACAGACACACACACACACACAGACACACACACACACACACACACACACTAGCATGCTTCACACGTAGCACTAAAGATCTGAAAGCTGGGATCAGCCCCGTGCCCCTCTTCCCTCACCCTGGGCTCCAAGACTAGAGCGGTCCCCTCCGTCCGTTCCCAGGGCTCCTTGGCTCCCCCTTCCCCAAACGCTGGGGCTCCCGGCCCTTCACCCAGGGGGACGGCTCCCTGGCTCACAGCCGCTCCGTGCTAGGGCCCTGATTGCTGCAGTGCTTTGCCTTGTCTCAGTCTCACTCCCGCCCCCCCCAAGCAAACGTGTCCAACCTGTGGACCGTGAGGCTTTGAAATGTGACCGGAGTCGGGTGACCAGCTAGCAAGTGTGATTGGTCAGGCTGGCAGGGTGGGGGTGATAGTTGCTTATATAAGACAAAGCCCCTAACACCGGGATGCCCTGGGCACTAGGATGGAAGGGGGAATTGGAGTTTGAATGGAAACGGTGCTCCATTGAAAACGGCAGTGTTTGAATCAGCCCCATCGCTACGCGCCAGGAGGAAGGGAGAGCTGCCCCCCTGCTTCCCCATGAGCAGCTCTGCTCTGAGCTGGGAGCCCTCTGCCCAGCTGCTGGGCTTTCCCCGGCTGCTTGCCTGCTGCCTAGCAGCGGAGGGAGGAAAGGAGCTCTGGGTGCTCCACCGCCTGCTTCCCTGCCAGACTGTGGGAGCCCCAGGAAGAGCAGGATCGTGATGGGTGGCTCCCCTCCCCCACAGCCACCCTGGGCAGCCCAGGAGTGGGGAAAAGGAGAAGCTGAGAACTACCTACCAATGACAGTGACTTGAGTCTCTGCCCCAGACTTAGTTAGAGCAGCCTAGGGGTTGCTCTAACTTGCACCAGCTGGCCAGCTCCCACGGGAGCATATGCCAGCTGGGGATAACTCCAGCATGCTCCAGCCATGCTCCCATCCTGAAATGCCTCTTCCCGGTGCCAGGGCCTCTGTGGAGGGAAGGAGGAACCAGTTATGCCAACTCGACACCCGCTGGGGCAGGGGTGCTACCTGATCCCCCTGTTTGCAATAACGCATTCAGCCTAAACGAGCCCCCTCCCCTCAGGAATCACACCCTCCGGCACGTGCCAGCAGTTCTCATGTCCCTCCCTTTGCCATCGCTTCCTTGAGCCAGGGGGTTTAGCCCGGAAGCGTTTCTCTGGCTTGTCTCCAACGCTGCATCTACACTCGGGGCGGAGGTGGCGGGCCCCAGCTCGAGCAGACGTACACCTGCCAAAAATAGCGTTGTGGCCAAGACAGCACGGGCAGTCCCAAGCGATGGCACGTGCAAACCCGCCCGGACCCCGCGGGGATGTACGCCGGGCGGCTAGTCTGGGCTGCTGCTCACCGCTGCCCTCGCTACGCCACTAGCTCGAGCCTGTCTCTGCGAACCGGGAATCGCACCTCCACGTGTAAACCCAGCCGGCGTTCCCTCCGGCCTGTCACTGCCTTTCTGGGAATGAGGGGCCCAGAGCCAAGTCCGGATCCCAGATAGGACGTGAGGCTCCTGCGATGGAGAAACCCGGAACTGAGCCTCTTTCTTTGCTTCTCCTCCCCCACCCCGCCCGCCCATCTCCAACTCTTTTGCAGGAAAGTCCAGGATCACCATGTCCATTGAAAAGCTCCATGCGCGGGAGATCCTGGATTCCCGTGGGAACCCCACCGTTGAGGTGGATTTGTACACAGAAAAAGGTACGTCTGGAAAGGTGGGAGGAGACTATGCATGTCTGGGCTGGCCAGCACTTAGCGGCAGTGGAATTAGTTCAGTCCTGTGCAGCCAGCTGGAAATAGCAGCCACCATCTGGGCAAGCGACGTCTCTTTGCAGCCAGGCACCTTCTCCTTGCAACACCCAGGCCCTTGACTGTGACCATTTAACTCCTGCTGGTGAATTCACAGCAAAGAGAAACTGGGCCCCGAAGGTGTAACCTCATCAAAGGAGCGAACGTGCTCATGAGTGTGTCTGCCACCGCGGCTGCCAGAGAGGAGACGGCGCCTCCTGTACAATCCATGTCCATCTTCCGTTAGCCTGGCAGGAGAGGCCCATGGGTTTTGGAGCTGAAGGATGAGGGTTTGTGCTGGATCCCGAGATGGGTGCATGTGTGTGTGATTTCACTAGTGAACGTGTGCGTGCTCTGCAGCATGCATATTCATTCCCCGCCAGCAGGTCTACAGTCCACACAGGGCTGGGCTAGGACATGAGCAGCGGAAGTGAGACACTGAGCCTGGAGACTGGCATGAAAGTGCTGATTTCTGTGTGCGCGGGACGGGGTTGTGTGTCTGGACATACAGTAACTACACGCAAGTTAATGCACACAGGTGTGCTTGTCTGCGTGCAATGTCACAGAGTTTGCTGTGCTCCTCTCTCGAGGCGGTATTTACAGAGTGGAGCTGGACTTTCCTGCACGTGCCTTGCACATCAGCAGGTTTATAACACAGATTTCTATGCACATGTGTGCATGTGCCCCTGTGTGTTCAGATCTGTGCACGGACCCAGGTGTGTTTGTGTTTGTCACAGGTTTCTCGAGCTGAATGCTTCATTCACTTCTTTAGTCAATGAAACACCCAAAAAGGAGGAATTACCCATCAGCCATCCTTCAAACTCAGGCTCCCCTAAAGGATGCTGAGGAGCAGGACTCCTGGAGTTTAGTTCTGAGATGGAGTAGGATCTAGTGGAGTAGGATCTAGTCTAGATCTAGTAGGACCTAGGATCTAGCACCCCAAGGAGGAGCTGGGAGTCAGGACACCTGGGTTCTCTACCTGGCTCTGCAACTGTCTCACTGTGTGACCTTGGGTGAGCCCTTTCCCCTCCTCGCGCTACAGTTTCCCCCCCTATACTGTGGGGTAATGTCACTGTCCAAACCGCCCACGGGCTGTATGTTTTCAATGAGGCTAGGCAAAGCAAGAGATGCGCAGGGCCTTAGAAGCTGCCCCTTTGTCTTGCGTCTTTCCTCTCTTTTCACGCCTGTGGTTTGCTCTCTCTCAGGCATGTTCCGCGCTGCGGTTCCCAGCGGCGCTTCCACCGGCATCTACGAAGCGCTGGAGCTGCGAGACAACGACAAGTTCCGATTCCTTGGAAAAGGTGGGGAAAGTTCAGCTCCTGCTCACCCTCACCGAACAGTCTCAGGCAACTTCCTAGCCCCGGTGCTCTGTGTGTGTGAGTGTGAGTGTCTATCTGTCCCGCTCAGGGCCTGATTCTCCACTCAGCGCTCCCAGTTTTATGCTGGTGTAATTCCACTGAGCTCGGTGGCGTCGCACGACCATAAAGCTGGTGGGACCAAGTGGAGAATCAGGCCTTGAGTCTCTATCTGTCTCTTTGTCTCACTCGCTGTCTCTATCTCTTCCCTTCTCTAGGGGTGCTGCAGGCCGTGGATCATATCAACAGCACTATCGCCCCAGCTCTCCTGGGCTCTGTAAGGATATCCCTTTATTCTCCTTTCCTGGGGGTTGATTTTACTCTCTTGTCTTCTAATCTCTTTCCGCCTCTCTGTCGCGCTCTTCATTTCACTAGCTCGACTGGTACCTCGCTGTTGCTTGGGACTCCAGGCACACACCCTCACAGGCCCCTCTCTGTGTGTGAGTGTGTGTGTGTGTGTGTGTCCGACTGGGCTGTGCTCCACTGGGTGGGTGGGGCTTTATTCCTCCCTCCCCCATACTCCAGTTACCATCTAACCTGGCACCTCTGCAGCTGCCCCGCAGTGTAGGGCTCCCCGTCTCTTTCAAACATGCGCCTCTTGGAGCACCGCACATTCCTCATCCAGACCTCCACTCCCATTCCCGCTCGTCTCCCCCGTCTCCATCCGGCATTCACAATGCTCTGCCCCACGGATCTGGTTTGCGCAGAATCTGGAATTTCCCGTGACGTAATCCGTGGTCTCATCGGGCAGTGACCGTGCATTATGCCATAAGGCAGCCACTGTCCTGCTTTACCCAGGATCGTCCCTTTCTTGAGAGCGCTGGCCTGGGAAATCTGTAAGGATGCTCAGTGCACGCAGCCAGCTGGCCAGTCTTCTGGGGACTCAGGGTCACGCCGTGTGTCCTGGCTTTCTGTACCTTAGAGGTGGTACCCCTGCATGGCCCAGCCACAGAGCCACTTTCTGCCAAGCAGGGCGGAGCTGTGATGTATACCGAGTCCATGTGCTGCACACGGCACAGCAAGTGCTGTACGGTTACACACAGAGCCCGCTCTCAGCTGCCTTTCTTCCCAGAACATCCCTTCTTAGCAGCTGTGTCTTCTTGCAGGGCCTCTCTGTGGTGGAGCAAGAGAAGATAGACAACCTCATGCTGGAAATGGACGGGACAGAAAATAAATGTAACTCCACTCTCCTTTGGCATGGGAAATAGAACCTCAGAGTAGTGTGGGGGGACACAACAGGCGGGGTTGAGGGGCACTAACAGAGTTGTGTGGGGAACTCAGGACTGGACTAGATGGGGGGGAGCTGCAGGGCAGGACTGAGGATGTTTGAAGGGTTCATTCCTCCCTGATTTTGGAATGTCCACAGCTAAATTTGGAGCCAACGCCATCCTGGGGGTCTCTCTGGCTGTGTGCAAGGCAGGCGCTGGAGAGAAGGATGTGCCCCTGTATCGACACATCGCTGACCTGGCTGGGAACGCCGAGCTCATCCTGCCTGTGCCTGTAAGAATTTTCCATCCCTGGCTTCAAAGTCCATTTGCAAACAGACTGAGAGCTTGTGGGGTGAGGTGGGATGGAGCCCAGGACGGTGGACACATGGGGACCCATGCGCCCACTCAGCAGAGACCCCCTCCAGGACTGGGCTGGGGTATTGACAGTTTCACCCCCTGCTTCTTTCTGGACTTTTCCAGGCCTTCAATGTGATCAATGGAGGCTCCCACGCAGGGAACAAGCTGGCCATGCAGGAGTTCATGATCCTGCCCGTGGGGGCTGAAAGCTTCCGGGATGCCATGCGCATCGGGGCCGAGGTCTATCACAACCTCAAGAGCGTCATCAAGGAGAAGTATGGGAAGGATGCCACCAACGTGGGTGATGAGGGCGGCTTCGCTCCCAACATCCTGGAGAACAGCGAAGGTGAGAGACATCAAGAGAAGAGAGCAAAAGGACAGAGCTGGGACAGCCGGACCCCATTCCCTCGTACTGGGGCTCAGGGCAGATCACAATCCCCCACCCCATCCACTCCCCAGGACACTCAGTTCCTAGTTTCCCAGGTGCTGGAGCCCCTGGTCTGTCCCTTGGTGCGGCAGCTCCAAAGCTCCACAGATCCCTCAGCCTTGGAGGACAGCTTCTCAGTTCCTTCCCCTTGGCTTAGTCTCACCCCCTTCCAGTCCCGCTGCACAACACCTTCCCTCACACACTTGCAGACAATCCCCATCTCCTTCCCCCTGGGTCATGGCTTCACTCAGCTGAGTTTCTTCTAGAATCAGTCCCCAGAACTTCACCCCTCCAGCCCCTGGAGTGTGTCTGCAGCGCTTCTCTGAGCTCCCAGAACTTGCCGATCTCTTTCTGGGCCCGAGGAGCGCATAGCCGGGCTCAGCATGCCAGGTGGGGTCTCCCCAGAGACTATCCCCTCTCTGCTCTGGAACACGCGGCCCCAACCTACTTATCCCTCCCCTCTGTGCTCGGTCCCACTGCAAACTCCTGAGTAGTTTGCTGTCCTCTCTCTCCCAGGCAGGGTCTCACCAGAGAGGGACCTTTCCTTCTTGGCCTCTCTCAGCTGTTCCTGCCCATCAGGCATTTGAGTACCTGGGGTTCTGGAGTTTTTCCAGAATGCACGAGTGGTGGCTGAATCGCCTTCTGTCTCTCTTCCCATCCCAGCTCTGGAACTCCTCAAGGAAGCCATCGACAAAGCCGGCTACACCGAGAAGATCGTCATTGGTATGGACGTGGCAGCATCTGAGTTCTACCGCAATGGCAAATACGACCTGGACTTCAAATCCCCTGATGACTCCAGCCGCTACATCTCTGCAGATGAGCTGGGCGACCTCTACCAAAGCTTCGTACGTGATTACCCAGGTAAGCTGCTGTGATTGGTGAATCTTAGTGCGTAGTGTCTTGGCGTATGGACCACACAAGGCAGCATCTCACTCACGCACCTTTCCCTGTCTCTGCAGTGGTTTCCATCGAGGATCCCTTTGATCAGGATGACTGGGAGGCCTGGTCCAAGTTCACAGCCAATGTGGGGATTCAGATTGTGGGGGACGACCTGACGGTGACCAACCCCAAACGCATCAAGCGAGCTGTTGACGAAAAGGCCTGCAACTGCCTCCTGCTCAAAGTCAACCAGATTGGATCAGTTACTGAAGCCATTCAAGCGTGAGTCCAAGCAGCCACCTGCTCCCAGCACCAATCGAACCACAGCGCTTTCTACAATGATTCGTTAACTCGGTGCAGCTCTTGTGTATAGACAAGGCCTTGGTCCCCATCACAAGGGGTAGAAGCCCCAAGGACCATAACTGGGGAGTGGGGGTGTTAGGGTCCCATCCCCAGCAGGTAGAGGCCCAAGAAGGATGATCCATTGACTTCAGTATTTCTCCCTGCAGCTGTAAGTTGGCCCAGGAGAATGGCTGGGGAGTGATGGTGAGCCACCGATCTGGGGAGACTGAAGACACCTTCATCGCTGACCTGGTTGTGGGCCTGTGTACTGGGCAGGTACGTGTCAGCTAAGCTGAAATCCAGGCTCCGGAGAGCTTCGGGGAGGAAAAGGGGAGGTGAAGACTGGCACTGCATTAACATGGAGAATGAATCCCCCTCCTACCTCTCAGTGCAAACTCAGGGTCCCATGCGGGGCCCGTGTCTCACTGTTCTTTGTGATGAATGTTTTACAGATAAAGACGGGCGCTCCCTGCAGGTCTGAGCGGCTGGCCAAATACAACCAGCTCATGAGGTGAGTGGCCTGGGGCTGAGAATGCAGAGGCGGGAATGTGTCTCTGGCTCCATGAGGGGACAGACTCACTGGGGTGGGAGTAGAGGGACCACACAGCAAGTGTGAAAAATCGGGACAGGGGGCCGAAGGCAACAGAAAAAGTCTCCAAAATCGGGACTATCCCTATAAAATCGGAACATCTGGTCACCCTCAGTGGGAGGAAGTGACTGTGCAGGGAGACAGGGGGTCTCCAGACTGGGGATGCCAGCATGGGAATGTCTCAAGAGGGATCCCAGAGCTGAGTGCAGTACCCCAGACTGACGCTTCTCTCCCTGCTCCCGGACACGACGCCCCTGTCAGTGCAGTCACCACACGTCGAGTGGCCTGTTTGCCTGCCCTGCCCCATGCCGTGCTGTGCTCTGACGGGCTGTGTCGCTCTGGCTACTCGTGCCCAGCTCAGTCACTGGCACTGAGGCTCTGAGCTGCGCTACCTCTCTGTCTCTCCCTGGCAGGATTGAGGAAGAGCTTGGGGATGAAGCTCGCTTCGCTGGACACAACTTTCGCAACCCAAGTGTCCTTTGAACACTGTCCATGGCACCGCGCAACTCCCCGGCTAATTCCCAATGCACAGACTCTGGAGCCACCTTCCCCGCACCATGTCCCCCCTCCTGTCTCTCTCTCTCTCGCTCACCTTTTTCCACTCCGCATCTGGTCTCCTCTCTCCTCAAATCCCTGAGTGCAGGTCTCCCTAGCTGGAATTACCCAAGGGAAAGATAACAATGAGGCTTCCCTCTGTCTCTTGCTGTGGGGTGTTGTGAGCGTGTCTGGCTGTGCGCTGTGTGTATTTTTTGTCGGTGTGTGGGTCTGTTCGAGTCATTCTGTTCGGGTATTAGGTTGCACAAGCATATTTGCTGGTGTTTATGTTGTGTGTGTGGAGAGCAGATGATGTGTTTGAGTTTGTGTGGTGTCAGGTTGTGTGCATTTCCCTTTGTGTGGTGTGCTGGTTAGAGTGAGTCTGCATGTATAGTTGTATTTGACTCTTGTGTTATCAGTGGCTGTTTGCTGTGCGGGGATGTGTGTCTTTGTGTTGTGTGTGTCTCTGCTGATCTCCAAGTGTCCTTTTGCCCTAGGTGTGTCTATGCTGAAGTGTGCTGGAATCTGTGTGGTTGACTCTGAGTGTTGTGTTGAGCTGTGTTTGTCTGCAGCTTACCGCTGAGGTTCACTGCTCTGTGTCACTTGGTTTGTGTGTGCATGTTATGACTCTCTGGGTCATTTGCTCCATGGAGTGTTGTGGGTCAGTGCGTTATGGTATGTGAGTGTGGAAAAAAACACACACACGCACACATATATTCTTGGCTGCTTTCCTTGACCTCATCCTCACGGTCTCCTTCTCTGTAGCTTTCTCTCTCTCCTGCACCCCGTTACCACCCATCACATCTGCTTTGTCCTCTGGACAATCCACCCTCAAATGAGCAAAAGAGACAAAACCAAAACCCTAAACTCAATTAAAATCTATTTCGCACCTGAGTCCCCTGGCTCGGCCTGAAATTTCTCTCTGTATGTTACTTTCTGGGAGATAGGAACATACAGGGGACATGATAACAGTCTTCAAGTATGTGAAAGATTGCTATAAAGAGGACGGTAATAAATTGTTTTTCTTATCCACTGAGGACAGGACAAGAAGCAATGGGCTTAAATTATAGCAAGGGAGATTTTAGGTTAGATATTAGGAAAAGCTTCCTAACTGTAAACGTAGTTAAACACTGGAACAAGTTATGGAGGGAGGTTCTGGAATCTCCGTCACTGGACGTTTTTAAGAACAGGTTAGACAAACGCCTCTCAGGGATAGTCTAGATAATATTCTAGATAGCCTGCCTCAGTGCAGGGGACTGGACTAAATGATCTGTTGAGGTTCCTTCCAGTCCTACAAATCTATGATTCTGTGCTGCATGGGATTGGGGAAAGTGGAGAAAAGATCACCAAAACGAGCACCAAGCAAGAGGGAAATGGTGTGGTGGGGTGATGTGGTTCACCCCCCCCCCCCCAACACACACACACACACACACACACACACACACAACTCCTGCCCAGTAGACCTCCTCATGGCACTGTAAGAGGCAGTTCACTGCAGGCTGTAGCTCACTGGCTATGCATGTGTTTGTATACCCAGAATGCTCTCCAAGCCATGAAATTCTAGAGAGAGACCGAAGAATATCTGAGGTAAGAGTCAGTGCTGGGTGTCAAGTCCCACCCCAAACCCTGCCCCATCCAAAATAACTCCTGCAAGGAGAAGTTGTGCAAGGAATTTGAAAATCACACTCCCCGGTCAAGTTAACGTGGGTTGTTGGAGCCATGAGCAGGGCAGGCCTCAAACTGGTTAGCCGGGTGCTACCTACCGGTGATAGGGTGGGACTGCAGCTATTTGGGGCGAGATGAAAAGGCAATGCCTTGAAAACAGGCATCGAAAGAGATGTTTCATTCATCTGCATCCTAGTTCAAAGGGGACAAGGCGACATCCCTGCAGGCAAACACTCTGTGCGCCAACTGGCTCCTTGATGCCAGCCTCAGCAGGGCTTTAGCTCCCAGTAGAAGGGATTTCCTAGGAATAGGGTCTAAGGAAGGTAGTAGTTTGTGGTGCTGGAGGAAAGCCAGGGTTGAATGAAGATGGAGACTGAGCCCCCCCACCACGCGCACACACCCTGCACCAGCTGCTAGAAATAAACCCCCAGGGGTTTAAACACACAGCCCACTTGGCATATTTATGTGAACTCAGGGCACACCCCGCTTCTGCTGACGGGAAGAGTCTCTGTTTTTAACAAAGTACATTTCCAGCCCTCATGGTTATGGAGTTAACTTTCCAAATTGGAAGCGACTGCTGCATTATCTTCCTGAGCGGGCAGGCAGGCAGTCTGAAACAATGAGAGGTGGAAACTCCTGGCCTCCCATTGCTCTCATAGCAATAGGACTCTAAGCTTGCCTAATGACAACACTTTGTATGGCAGCATTAAACAATTCATTGCTGATCTTTTAGCAGATAGGACGGGGAAGGGGGTGGGAATGAAGTTCACAGGGCGGGCTTGAAATTGCTGCAGGGAGGGAGGAAAAGAGATGAGACACAAAGCCAGGGACAGAGAAATGAGAAATGAGAATGGAGAAGGAAGAGCAATAAAAGGGCAGACAAGGTTCTAAAGAGGAGCAGATTCGCCTCCTGAGTGATACTGCATATGAAAATAGGCACTGGACAAATCATGTTAACTAATAGTGTAGGTCCTCCATAAAGACAATAATCTACCTGTGATCTCTGTACAAAACTCCACTGACATCACTGCCGAGACCCACTGTGTACGGAGAGCAGTATAGGCCTACATTTAGATGCAAACTCATAGTCAGCCCCCAGCTTGGAATGAGTTTGTCATCCCTGCTCCAGCACCTCCCTCCTCCCCCGCAGATCAAAACCCAAACGCACTTCCTGGGGCTGACACGGCCAGCACAGCCGCCTCTGAAGCAGCGCACTGCAGCTGTTCACAGCTCCATTGTACACTAGTTTAGGATAACAAATGAAGGGAAAGCTGTAGCCAATGGAAGCTGTGAGGTTGTAATAATCTGAGGTGACTTGTGCCGGGACAGCAAGCTAGCACACCCAGCATGCAGGGAAAGTACCAGATGAGCAGTGGAATCAATGGGTCGGGGCCATCCAGCAGCACAACAAACCCAAGAACCACTATGCTGGGGCTTTGGACTCAATAATGACTCCACAGGAAGGCCTGATCTACACCTAGAACTTAGGTCGACCTAGCTATGTCGCTCGGGGGTAGACTGACTAACGTGATGGAAAAACCCTTTCCAGTGCTGTAGCATCTACACTACCGCAGCACAGCTGCATTGTGATGGCTGGTGGCCAAGGCGGGCGAAGGGGCAGTCCGGAGCAATGGTCAGGTAGCCAATCAGTATTAGAGGCAGTCTGGGACTGTGGTTGAAGTTCTCTCAGGGGTCGGTAGCTGGAAGATGCAATCCAAGGGGCTGAGTCAACAAGATAGGGAGGTGAGGTCAGGGGAGGCATGGGATAAGAGGGAAGGTCCTCTTCTAGATCTACAAAACTACTCAAGATAGTTAAGTTCAAACTATATTGAGTAGTTTTGTATCGTCTGCAAATTTTTCCACCTCACTGTTTAGCCCTTTTTCCAGATCATTTATGAATATGTTGAACAGCACTGCTCACAGTGCAGACCCCTGGAGGACACCACTATTTAGCTCTCTCCATTCTGAAAACTGATAATTTATTCCTACTCTTTCTTTCCTATCTTTTAACCAGTTACTGATCTAGAAGAGGACCTTCCCTCTTATCCCATGACCACTTACTTTATTTAAGAGTCTTTGGTGAGGGACTTTGTCAAAGGTTTTCTGAAAATCTAAGTACATTATATCCACTGGGTCACCCTTCTCCACATGCTTGTTGACCTCCCCCCCCCCATAGAATTCTAGTAGATTGGTGAGGCATGATTTTCCTTTACAAAAGCCATGTTGACTCTTCCCCCAACAAATAGTATTCATCTACGTGTCTGATAATTCTGTTCTTTACTATCATTTCAATCAATTTGCCTGATACTGAAGTTAGGCTTACCGGCCTGTAATTGCCAGGATCGCCTCAGGAGTCTCTTTTAAAAATTGGTGTCACATTAGGTATCCTTCAGTCATTTGGTACAGAATCTGATTTAAATGATAGGTTACATACCACAGTTAGTAGTTCTGCAATTTCACATTTAAATTCCTTCAGAACTCTTGGGTGGATACTATCTGGTCCTGATGACTTATTACTGTTTAATTTATCAATTTGTTTCAAAACCTCCTCTAATGACACCTTAGTCTGTGACAGTTCCTCAGATTTGTCACCTAAAAAGAATGGCTCAGATTTGGGAATCTCCCTCACATTCTCAGCTGTGAAGACTGATGCAAAGAATTCATTTAGTTTCTCTGCAATAGCCTCATCATCCTTGAGTGCTCCTTTAGCATCTCAATCATCCAGTGGCCCCACTGGTTGTTTAGCAGGCTTCCTGCTTCTGATGTACTTAAAAAAAGTTCAATGTTAAATGAAGATAATGATATAATAGGCATCACAGAAACTTGGTAGAATGGGGATAATCAGTGGGACGCAGTAATACCAGGGTACAAAATATATTGTTACTGTTACTTTTTGAGTCTTTGGCTAGCTGTTCTTCAAATTCTTTTTTGGCCTTCCTGATTATATGTTTACACGTCACTTGCCAGAGTTTATGCTCCGTTCTCTTTTCCTCAATAGGATTTAATTCCCACTTTTTAAAGGATGCCTTTTTGCTTCTAACTGCTTCTTTTACTTTGTTGTTTAGCCACGGTGGCAATTTTTTGGTCCTCTGACTTTATTTTTTAATTTGGGGTATACATTTAAATTGAGCCTCTATTATGATGTCTAAAAAATTTCCATGCAGCTTGCAGGGATTTCATTTTGTCACTGTACCTTTTAATTTCTGTTTAACTAACTTCCTCATTTTTGTGTAGTTCCCCTTTCTGAAAGTAAATGTTACTGTGGTGGACTGCTTTGGTGTTTTCTCCCACACAGATGTTAAATTTTATTATGTTATGGTCACTAGTACCAAGCGGTTCGGCTATATTCACCTCTTGGACCAGATCCTGTGCTCCATTTAGGACTAAATAAAGAATTGCCTCTCCTCCTGTGGGTTCCAGAACTTTCTGCTCCAAGAAGCAGTCATTTAAGGTGTCAAGAAACTTTATCTCTGCATCTCATCGTGAGGTGACATGTACCCAGTCAATATGCGGATATTGAAATCCCCCATTATGGTTGAGTTTTTTATTTTTATAGCCTCTTTAATCTTCCTGAGCAGTTCACAGTCACTATCAACATAATGGTCAGGTGATCGGTAGTACATCCCTACTGCTGTATTCTTATTATTCAAGCACGGAATTACTATCCATAGAGATTTTATGGCACAGTTTGGGTCGTTTAAGATTCTTATTTCACTTGACTCTATGCTTTCTTTCACAGGTAATGCCAATCCCCCACCAGTACGACCTATTCTATCCTTCGGATATATTTTGTATCTTGGTATTACTGTGTCCCATTGATCATCCTTATTCTACCAAGTTTCTAAGATGCCTGTTATTTCAATACCGCATTTAATACGAGGCACTCAAGTTCACCCACCTTAGTATTTAGACTTCTAGTTCTTTGTTCGAAATGTCATAATTGTGCTTAGCAGGAGAGATGTGGGACTAGTACTGACAAGGATGAAATTCTTGGTTGAGGCCTTGTGTCTGGGACAGCACTGCCCCAGTGGTGATGCTGGAGGCGTCGGTTTCTAGGATGAGTGGCCACCTTGGGTTGGGGTATATGTGAGGATGGACACAGAGGTGAATGTCATCTTCAGATGTTCAAAGGCTTCTTGGGCTTTTCCTCTCCCACCCGAGGCCCTGCCCCTGGCCAGGCCAGAAGCCAGAGCTGAGCAGTAGTAAGAGCTGCCCAAGGAGCCAGGACTGCTGGGGGGAGCCCCGGACCATCAAGGGCTGCTCTTGGGCACTCCGGCCCCTTCCCCAGGGCAGGTGGAGGGTCCGGGATTCCCCACAGCAGCTTGGGCTTCTTAGGTGGCTCTTACCACAACCTGGCTCCAGCTTCTAGCCTGGCCAGTGCCATGGGGAAGGCTCCCGGGGGAAAAGGAGGAGCAGGGGGTGGGTCTTAGGGGAAGAGGAGGGGCAGGAGGCAGGGCCACAGAGGGGGCAGGGCTCCTGCATGTGTCCCACTGTTGCCCCGTGGCCACTCTAAATGCACCACACATGCAATGTCACGCTGTGTGGAGCAAAATGGCATCCTCCACACGCTAGGAATCATTGCAACCCCATCTGCGGATGGCACAGCCCCCTTTGGAGGCACAACCCACAGCCTGAGAACCGCTGGTCTGGGCAGCAATCAGCAGGCAAGAGCCTGTTGCTCAGACAGTTTCCTGTTGGGGTCTTTATATAGGCCAGGTACCCAATAAGAATGCTGCCTGCCCAGCCAATCAGGGGCCTGGAGTGTGGTTGCTGTGGGGCTGTAGGCCTTTCGCACTAAGGCTATTGGTCGGGAGCCATGACTCAGTATGCTGCTACAGCAGGAAGGCTAGGAATGCTGTACCTGGCGGACCTGGGTTCAACTGCAGGTTCCTGACAGCAGTGTTGCAGCTATGCTTGTAGTGTAGACATAAACGGAACCACCATGGGACAGAATCCCCACTGCCTCAGAGGGTTGAGCACCACCTACTGATATGGGAATGTGCAATCTGACATCATTTGTGAGGCCACATTTGGGGAGTACACAAAGCATTCTGGGAATTGTAGTTCAGAAATCACCTTGGTTAAAGCTCCATTTTCCTGTCTCCCTCTCCTCTCCTTTTCTCAAAATGCAATCTCTTCAGCAGGTAGGGGAGAGGAGGTTGAAGAGGAGGATGTTGGATTGTGGATCTCCCATGAGAGGGCGGTAGTGTCCAAGGACGGAGCTCACAGAGGAGATCATAAAAGGCAGAATTGCTAAATTGCCTTATTTAGTCGATCTGTCAGTGAGTTTAGCAGGGTGAGCAAGGTTGCTGAAGACTGAAATACTAGTGTGTGTGTGAGGGGGAGGGCTTACTGGTCAGAAATGAGGGGTATTAGCGGAGCTGGTGTGGGGGGGTCTGGAATTGAGGGGGCTGCAGGTCTGGACCGAGGTACATCAGCAAATAATTTGGGCAGGACTGGAATATCAGAAGACTGCTAGATTGGAGTACGTTGGCACAGGTGTGTGTGCTGTGTCTTGATAATGATGTTTTCTGTACATACAGCATTGTTACAAACATTATGTTTGCATGAAAACTTGTTGGTGAGCAGATCAGTATATCAGTAATGTATAGGCATATAATTTAGGTATCTTTTTCAGAAGGGTTGTATTGTGTTTTTACTTCTAGATAACCGATGAAAACAGTAATTATTTAGCATCGTAGTTAATGTTGTTTTGTGATAAAATATGCATTTCTTTGCATCAGATATGAATATATGTTATATTTATTATGTGGGCACTCAACTATTCATTTACTTGCTTTTAAGTACTTAGGTTTTGTAAATGATGTGATGTTGCTTAGCAACCTTAACTGTTGTTTGTTTGGGTTTTTTTAGTTTTGAAATTTCCTAGGTTTTGTTTTCTTCTCCTGTCATTTGCTTTCATATTTCTCTTTTATGTAGGTAAATGAAGATGTGTTTTCAAAAAAAAACTAAATCCATGTGATGGGATATATCACCAAATGACTAAATTAGAGAAATGGGCCATGCTGGCCAAGGTAATAACAGCAGGCAGCTACTAGTTATGTTCCCCATGTAGCACTGAAATTATTGTGAAAAGAATTTGTTAGTGAAGATTAATGGTCAATAAGCAATACCATCACCCCAGTATGCCAATGAAGGCTCTGGAAAACACTTGTTGATGGGAACACACTACACACAAACAATATATCACCTCTGTATCTCTGATTTTATAAATGAAAGGATTTGTCAATGAGAATGCAATATGTATAAGAATACGTTGCCCCAATGTCTTTGCTTTGGTCACGGAATAATTCCTCATTGGCAAGGGCATCCTAGACTATATCCTCCATCTGTTTTTTCTTTTTGCTATCAGCCTCAGTGCTATAGATTCATTTCTAGTTTACATTTAATAGTAATATCCTAAATAATTGATTATTTCTGCCCTTGAAAATTGCCTGTTGCACAAGCCAGTATCAAAATGTTTATATCAGAATACTGCGGTGTAATGTTCATTCAGTTCCAGACTGAGGCATACAAAGAGATGCTAGACACTTCACAGTATTTCCAAAAAGGAAGCATTTGTAAATTTCTTAATCTCAAAATGTATTCACTCTGTTTAGCTGACATTTCAGAACAAAATTTAATCCGAAAACTGAAAGCATGAAGACTGTTGTTTTTCTCACTCATGAGTGTGTGTATCTGTGCTTGTGTGTGGGGCGGTGGGGATAGGGTGCATTTCTCAAAATCAACATTATAATAGGGCATTTATCGCAGCCTTAATGATGGAGAGCTACTGCCTCCCTACAATATCATGCTATTTTTTTTCTCATACCTTAAGGGTTGGGCAGCAGTGGAACATGACCAAAGAAGAGGAGGAGCTCTTCTCCTAACCCTCCTACTGCCTTTGGGATATACACAGGAGAGGTACAGACAAGGTCCCCAACAGCTCTGGTTGCTGGGCAACTTCTATGAGGTACTGGATACCGTCAGGTGTAGGAGCTTGTGGTTTGGAGCTGATGGCCAAAGACTGTAAAAAATGAACAATATGATGTTGTAGTGGGCCACTATTTAGAGTTGTTAGGGAAGAAACATAATCGATTGAAAGGATGGATAGAGGCAGATAACTTGTTAAGAGTATTGTGAGTCAAATGGCCCAGGCTCCTTGGTCAGAGCATGCAACCTAGAGGGTCATGTGGAGCTCCAGTGTGACTCCAAATACAGCGACTAAGGGCTGGTTGCAGGCAGAGTTAGAGTAAGCCAGGAGAAGTGGGTCTGTGTGAACGTGAGGCAGCAGAGACAGGCAGGCAGCCTCTCCTTGGGCAGCAGGCTGACAAGGGGGGCTCACTGGGGGATTTTGCAGCAAGGAAACTGCCTGTGTGCTATGTTGAGTCTGCTCTGCAGGCAAACAGGACTTTATGTATGTTTCTGTAAATAAACAGATTCACCAAGGATCACCATCTCCTTGAGTTCTCATCCAAATGGAGCCACCCCACAAGGCCTTGAATTTCAGCCCTCCACTCAGCACAAGAGGCAACATTATTATTCCAGAGGGGTAGCCGTGTTAGTCTGTCTACAGCAAAAACAACGAGAGTCCTGCAGCACCTTAAAGACTAACAAATTTCTGCAGGCATAAGCTTTCGTGGGCTGCAACCCACTTTGTCAGATACATGAAATGGAGATCACAGACAGGAGGTATATATATACATCCAAGGGTAATGAGATAACCATTCCAAGTCCCTGTTCACTAATGTAATATATGCCATCATGTGCCAGCAATGCCCCTCTGCCATGTACATTGGCCAAACCGGACTGTCACTACGCAAAAGAATAAATGGACACAAATCAGACATAAAAAATGGTAACATTCATAAGCTAGTCGGAGAGCACTTCAATCTCCCAGGGCACTCTGTAGCTGACTTGAAAGTTGCCATACTTCTACAAAAAAACTTCAAAAACAGACTTCAGAGAGAAACTGCAGAGCTAGAAATCATCTGCAAACTTGATACAATCAGACTGGGTCTGAACAGGGACTTGGACCCTAACTGAATTGACTTTGTTAGCGCTTGCCCTCCCCATTAGTTGTTTCTTAACCTTGGATGCATATATATACCTCCTATCTGTGATTTCCATTTCATGCATCTGACGAAGTGGGTTGCAGCCCACGAAAGCTTATGCCTGCAGAAATGTGTTAGTCTTTAAGGTGCTACAGGATTCTCGTTATTATTATTATTTCAGAAGTTGTCTATATTCATATAATTAAAGACAGCATTATAAATGGAGATACATGGGCGGGGGGGCCATGAATTTTCACATTTCCTGATTTTTGAGTGCTTCTCCGGGCAAGTTTAGCATCCCCCTAGCATAGATTATTTTTTATGTTTAATTTTTCTGGGACAAAGGAGAGAGAGAAAATATTCCCAAATCTGGAACATATTGGCTAAGCTGCTACCCCTGGAAAGTATTTTCACATACACCAAAGTAAAGTGTGATCCCTGCTTTATTCAATCCATACCTGGCAAAAAAGGCACACACTCTATCTACAGTTGTCAGCCATACATACGTGTACAACACAGGCGCCTTCCCTTGGAATGTCAGAAAATCATGTGTAGAAAAGTGATAGAAAATGATAGCATGTTAAATATCAGACCTGTGACTAGAACACAAAGCTTTTGGTTCTATAACCAGTGTCTGATCTACTAGGCCTCAGTACCCTCCTCCCCCGCTGAGTCACTCAGCATCTCTCTGGGTTATTTCCCATCCTGAAAAAATGTATCTAATAATGCTTTTCACTGACCTGTAGATTTCAAAGGTCTTTACAAAGGTGAGCTAGTGTCATTTCCCTCACTCTACAATAAGTCCAACTGGGGCCTTGTCTACACTAGAGCACTCAACCATTTTTGCTTCAGTTGGTTGTTTGACATCCCAAAACAAGCCATTCTGAATGAGTGCCTTTGCATCCACAGTAGGACTGTCTAACACCAATTCAGGTGAGGGCGGCTGGCATCTTTGGAAAAGTTGGAGCACCATTAGCCAGTGAACCTCCTTGGTTTGCGAGCTGAGAGTTCCCTCTTTGTTTCCCATCATGTCCCCTTCAGTTATGCTGGCCATAGTTTCCTCTCCCCAAAACTAAACCCTTGGAAAGGCCCTTTTCTAGCCCCACTACCCTTCAGCCCTTTGTCATGTGCCCACATAATAGTCCCCTCTCCTCTGGCCAAAAAATAAGCCTTACTTGGAGAAACTACTACTTCTCCGTGATAAGCCACACAAAATTGCAAAGCCAGGGCTAATCATGTATGCAAATACATCTTTACTATTATCTTGTCACCCACCCCATTTTCTGCTTAGCCACCTATTGTGTCTTGTTATAAATATAGATTGTGAGCTTCCTGGGACATAGACTTTGTTTTATTTGTTTGCATAATCCTCAGTGAAATGGGACTTTGATCCATGATTGAGACCCCTAGATGCTTCCACAATGTAAGTAATACATTACGTTTTAAAATCTATGTTAACAGAAAGTTAGGATTTCAAAGTCAAGCACTCAAAAGTTAGGATATGCCAGAATTTAAGGTTGCATTCAGTCCCCTGGTGCGTATACATTATGAGACAAATCTTTAATTACAGAATCACATTCTGTTTTCCACAGGACCCCGGTTGATGGAATTCTTCCTAGCGCTGGTCTACATCGGGGCGGGTAGGTCAGCATAGCTATGTCCCTCAGGATTTTTCACACCTCTGAGACACATAACTATACTGAAGTAAATTCCTAGAGTAGTCCAGGCCTTAGGCAGATGCTTGACACCCTGGAGAACTGGGTTTTATCTCTGCCTTTGCCACAGAGCTCCTGTATGATGCTGGGCAAGTCACTTAAACCAAACTTTTTTCAGGTGGTCACTAATTGTGTGTTCCGCATTTTCTGTGTGCCTGACTGGAGATCCTGGGGTCCGATTTGCAGAAGTGCTGGGCAATCACAGCTGCAACTGAGATCAGGGAGCTGTGCTCTGCACATATAAAATGTTGTAAAAATGCTAAGTACTCTGAAATATCAGGACCTATGTGCTCACCCAAAATTAGTGGCCATGTTTGGCTTTAACCTCTCTGATCCTGAGTTCTCCATCTGTAAAATGGGGGTAATAGCTCCCTACCTTACAGAGGTGTTGTGAAGATAAGTTCATTGATATTTGTGAAGCACTCAGATATTATGGTGATGAGCGCCACAGAAATGCCCATGACAAAATAAATAATTCGGTATTCAGTGCAGCATTTGGGTGGGGTGGGGTGGTCAGTAAATAAGGCCTGGGGCCACATTTTGAATGATGCAGATAAAAAGAATATTGACTAGCTTCCCATCCTGTGAAAAAAATAGTTTGGAATCATGTAATTAAAAACTGTATCATAATGTGTACACACAAGGGGTCTGAATTAAGGTTACAGGCAAACTTAATTCTAGCACTTCTTAACTGTTGAGCTCTTGATTTTGCAGCCTTAATGTTCCTGTAACGTAATTTTTTAATGTAATAAACTAATAGTAACAGGATTAGAATTCTTATGATGCAGCTCCAGAAATAAAGGCTCCTACACTTGTGCTAAAGAAGCTGTTAGGTGCTGAGTGGAGGAGCACCCTTAACTTCAAAACTTAAACCAACCAAGGGCATGATCTGCTTGCACACTCTCTCTTACACATACATGCATGCACGCACACACACAATACCCTATCCTGCTCCCAACATAAACAGCGACTGAAATCACCAATTGGCACCAATGTCAGCAGAATGAAACCTCTATGTCAAACCAAAATTCATTAGCTACTTCATTAATTACAACATATTATCTACAAATGTAGCCAGTGCATCTATTTTCAATGAGACTGAACGCTGTGGATAGTTCGAAGGGGCAGCAAACTGCCCGTTTTTGAGCTAGAGGGACACAAAGAAACATTAGATAAAATCCCAAGTTTTTAAAATTCAGCATCATTTTTTAATTATTTGTAACTCAAAAATATTTTGTTCAGACCTCACAGAAACTTTTTTTCTTTGCATCTGAAGAAATTTGGCAATTTCTGAGGCCTCTGGAATGCTCCAAGCCAAAACGATAAGATTATAAAGAGGCTAAAATAAGGCCTATACTAGGTTTATTATGGATGTCACCGTCGTATTTTCATGCCAGTTCACTGTGTGGATTTATAATTTTGGGTAAGTATCTCATATTTCCTAGGGCATTCAGCTACTTGGCTCTGTTCAGTATTTTTATTACATTCTTTCTGTGTGTTTATCTGTCTCTCTTGCTCTCCATCTCTCTCACTCCCCCTCATTCTCAGGTGGAAAGGCTCCGATTGGGTTACACTCTCATCCATTCTTGCAGGGCTCAGGGCCCTCTCTTGGCCTCCACGCTAGACTCTCCCTTTGTGCCGTTGCTTGGTAACTGGGAAAGGGGGATGGGACAGGCTACAGGAGGGAAAGATGTGTGTGTGTGTGGGGTGGGGGGGGAGTTGTGTGAGCAATTGAAGTGTGTGCAGCTTGTGTAATCCTTCAGGCAGACTCTGCATGCTGATTAGATCCAGGCTGGCAAAAGCGAAGGCCAGGCATGGAGCCTTGGCCACCTTACACAGACACAGGGCTCAGGAACTTGGAAAGGATCCCTGCTCAAAGCACACTTGACACTTCAGGGAGTGATATGAGAGGCTCAGTAGGGGACCCTCTCCCCCCCCTACGCCAGTACTGACCCCAAAACACCAGCATGCTGCTGGATGATGCTCTGCTGCAGGGAACGGTCTCCAGGAATCAGTAGGGGTCGCTTTTCTTTGCCTCAGTGAGGGCAAAATGGCTCCGCAGTAGACAGGTGTGGTCTGCCGCAGGGAGCCAGGTGGGTGACTCAGCACGGGGGCACTCTGCCCTCAGTGGGATCCTGGGCCATGACCGGGTGCTGGGATGTACCCTGGATCGCAGAGAGAGGTGTTGTTTAAAAAAAATAATGATATAACCCTGGAGCCCTAAGCTCTCGGGGCCCTTTAAATTCCCTGTCACTTTTCCCAAGAATCGGCTTGTTATCCCCAACCTCCCTGCCAAATTTCAGTGTGGGAGGTTATTTCTGCCTCTACGTTCTCTCGTCAGTGTCCATCCTATGCAAGAGTCTCCTCGTCTTTTACGGTTAAATAGCTGCGACCTCCTGCCCCAGAAGTGGCTGCACTTTGGCGGCAGCGAAATTCTCAGGATTTCCTTGGTGCTTACGGACTGGGAGATAGATTATTAGCTATTAGTAAGTGGTGAGTAGACCCCCTTTGTACAGGGATTCTCAGACTTTATTTTCCGGGACCCCCTTTGAAAATATTTCAGGCTGTGCCGACTCTCCCCCCCAAAAGTGCCAACCTCCCCCCTCACGGCAGGCCACCCTTACTTCTGTGCTGCTGCTGGGGGCGGCACTGCCTGCACAGCACCCAGCCAGCAGCCGCGGCTCTCTGGCCACCCGGCGATGAAGGGCTCTGGCTGTCAGCCACGCACAGGGCTGACAGCCGCAACCCCGGCCTGTGCGGGGCCGACAGCTCGCAATCCCCCCAGCATAACCTCGCAACCTCTCGAGGGGTCTGAGAGCCCCTGCCTTAGTAACTCCAGTCCCAGGGGTGCCGCTCTGGCCTGCCTCACTCCTGGCTAGGCCACCCCCTTCCCGGGGGTGCATCCCCAGCCCCACTGTCTGCACCATCCCTTGTCCTGGGGCTAGGCTGGGGAGGCCTGGCTCTCTGCCCCACTTCAGGCAGGCTTGCTCCGCTGGGCACTCCAGTTCCGCAGCGATCCCAGCCGGCTCTTCCCTGGCTTTTCTCTGGCTCCCGGGGTCTGTCTTGCCAAAAAAGCTCCAGGCTTCTCCTGTTCCTTTGTATCGGGGCGGGAGGGAGGAGGAATTGCAGGGAAGGAGGAAGGAGGATGGAGCGAGCGATGTGGGGAGAGGCAGGAGCGGGACAGTGGCTCAGCAGCTCGCAGAGGCGAGGGGGCTCCGGCGGCTCAGCCAGACAAAGCTGCTGGGATAATCATTATTATTAATATCACCTCGGCCCCCCGCTGACCGACTGAGCCCCCCCCCGCAGTTCCCGCCCCCCCCCAGCCGGCTGATCGCAGGGGCCCATTGCTAGGCCGCTCCCCGCGCTCTCTCTTGGGGGGGGGGGAAGGTCTGTGTTTTTGGGGGGGCGGGGCTCGGAGCAAGTGGGGCGCTCACGGGGGGGGGGGCCGGTGTCCTGCCCGCAGAGCACGAGCCTCGCCGCGGCTGGCTCCCCCGCCCCCCCTTCCCGGCGCTGGCTGGCTGGCTCCCCCGCCCCCCCTTCCCGGCGCTAGCAGCCCCCCCCCGCCGCGGCTGGCCGCCCCGGCTCCCCTCACACGCCCCCCCCGGGCCGGGCTCAGACACATTTCGTCTGGCGGGGCGGGGGCGGGAGCCGCGGGGGGGGGGGGGGGGGGTGACAGCGCGGCGGGGGGCGCCTCGGAAATGGGAGGCGGCTAAGGGCGGCCGCGGCCGGAGCGATGGGCGGGCGGGGCGGCGTTTGAAAGCGGCGGGGCTCCACGGCCATCGCTCCTCCGGCCGCCGCCGCCTCCGCCGCCTCGGCAGCCCCGGGGGCGACGGTGCGGAGCCAGGCGCCGCGCGGAGGCGGAGGGAGGCAGGAGCGGGGCGCATTGCGGGCCCTGCCCCCCGGCCCCCAGCCCGCGCCGCCCGTCGACCGCCGCCCGGAGCCTGAGGTGAGTGTCCCCCCCCGCCCCCAACTGTCATTGTCCTTGTCCTTGTCCTCCCCCCGGCGGGAGCTGAGGGAGGGGGCGCGAGGCAGCGCCGCGGGGGGAGGGGGGCCGGGCCGGGCCGGGCCGGGCCATGCCCGCAGCGCTGCCTCCCCCGGCGCGCGGATCCGGAGTCGGACCCGGACCCGGATCCGGATCCGGGCGGGCTGTGGCAGAGCGCGGGTGTCCCTGGGAGGCTCCCGGCTGCCTGGCCCGGCCGGGGCCGCTGGATGCGGCGGGGGGGGGGGGGAGCGGGGGAGTCTGCCCTGCCCCCCCCCCCGTTCCAGCGTCGCGGGGGCCCCCCCTCAGCCCCGGGCCGTGACGTCAGCGCCCCTGTGGCCTCGCCGCCCCCTCCCCCCTCCGCCGGGGGAAGTTGGGCGGGCGGGTCGGAGCGGCGCGGGGGGCTGAGTGAGTGTCGGCGGGGCGGGGGGGCGGCGCTGGGCATGCACCGGGCGGACGTGCCGCCTGGCTGGGCTGTCCCCGCCTCCCCCCGGCCCCCCGCGTGGTCCGCGCACTGCTGGCCGCTTCCCAGCTGCGGTCTGGGGGGAGGCCGAGATCATCCGCGGCTCTCTTCGCCGTCCTGCTGAGTCCCGCTCCCACTCCGCTTTGCAGGGGATAGGGGCAGCGAGCTTCACTCGGTCCCCATCTCCTCGGCACGTTGTCGGCCTGGTCCCATCCCATCCCAGCACGGTGGGCGCTCCCCGCCACTCTGAAACTCTCCCCGAGAAGACCCTAGGTCGCTGCCCGGGAGCCGGAGAGCAGAGGACGGGCCAGGCCTGCCAGGAGCCGGGCACCAGCTGGCCTTCATCCCACCTGGCTGCCGTCTTGGGTTGCTCCTGGGACTGACCTCTCTGCTTCCCAGGCTGTCTTCAGTGGTTTACCGGCAGGCCAGACACCATGGTCTCTGCTGTCTTCTGTCAGCCCTTCCTTTGTGGTTGTATTGGCTCTTGTTGTTGCCCAGTGGGTTGCGGGCTGTATATGTTGACCATTAGGTTGCTGTCGTTTTGAACACTTGGTCGCTGTTGTGTAACCATACGCATTCTCCTTGCTTACTGTTGAGTTGCATTTGGATTCCCTTTTATGGTGGCCATTGTACAGTTCTTCTGTTGGCCATTGAGTAAGTATTGTGTTGGCCAATTCCTTAACGTTCTTTATCATTGTGTTTCTCTTTGTGTTGTGTCTGGCTTGGTCTATGTGCTGAATGTTGAGTTGACTGGTGAGTATTCTATTACTATGAGATTGTTCATTGCTTCAAACCTCATAAAGGCTCTTCTGTCCTGCTTTGGTTATGCAACATTTTATCCTTATCCAGATCCTTCTTCCTTATCCGTGGAGGAAGTATGTGCGTTTAAGCAAGTGGGTGAAGCCATGCCTGCAAAATTCTTATCCCTATCACAGGGAGATTGTGGATGGAGGTGGTCAGATTATTAATTGAGGTTAATTTGAGGAAATTCGCTCTCTTCTTTTCCTGTAAATATTCCTTGCCCAAGTAATTATTTTCATAGGTTACTTGTGATTGTTTAACATTTTGTGTGAATAAATGTCTGCCGTTGGTTGTTAGTGAGGTGCTTGTTTCTGTTCTCTGACTGGATGATCTGGTGTTTCTCAGCAGGAGGATCCCTTTTCCATTTGTGGTCGCTGGGAAATTCTTTGAATTCTTGACTGAGCTTTTCAATATGGCTGCGAAGGAACATCCAATATACTAAAGCTATCAGCAGCAGCAGTAAAACTCACCCAAACATTTGCACATTAAATGTCATGATTCCCAATGATAAAACTTGCTGGTTCTCTTCTACTGTAGTAATTCCTCTCCCTGGGGTTTGCACCCCTTAGATACTGGCAGATGTTTCTTATGTCCTTGCCTTGGGCCTTGTCTACATAGAATTACATTGGACATTTAGTGGCATAATTATACCGCTATCGTTACACTGGAATAACTCCCCGTGTAGACACTTTTATTCTGGAATATGAATACGTGGAGTTATACCAGCATAATGATAGCGGTATAATATGCAGTCCCCAGAATTGCACTGATCACTTTTTCAGCTCTGTCCCACGGCAAATTCCTTTGTGATTCCTCTTCTTTGGTTTCTTTCTATTGCTCCTGCTCTCCAGGCATCTCCTTTCCATTGAGAATCTGGGTTTCAGATTTTTTCTCCTCAATATGTTAGCTGTATTTTTCCAGATTGTGTTATTTCCTGCCCATCCCTATGTCTCTAATTTTTCTTGGCCATGTGAACTACTTTATTGTCCTCTGTGGGTTTTGCAAGCCCTTCCAATGTAGTATCATCAGATCCTCAGCTACAAGGTACCATAGAAGTGCACAGTATTTTTCATGTATTTATCACTTCATCTTTGCTGCATTTTCTTAAGGTGGAATTTTACCAGGGAAGCAGTAACTTAACTTTACCTTTTAGAACAGCCAAAAAATTAGTACAAAATATCAACCCTTTATAAGATTCTGAAAGGCCAGTCGCCTGAGAGGAAAGTCAAATACTCTGAGTATGATTAAAATAGAAAGTTCCTCTGAGAAAGAAGTGTTCTTAAAAACCTCCTTGGCCAATTTAAATTCCTCTGTACTCTCAGGGTGTGTCTTCACTGCAGAGTTAATGCAGGTGATCTCACCTAGGTTGGCCTAGCCTCGGTGCGAGCAGCCACACTGCCAAACCATACCTGTGTCACTGTGTGCTCACTGGAACTGCATTCACCCATATGTGTGGCTGGGACTGTTGGGGGCCGGCACGTTCTAGGATTTTCTTGTGCTGCAGTAAGTTAAACTGCTCTGTGATTCTTTCCCCTTGAATTGTGGCCCTTCTACATATAGGGGGAATTGTGGGAAGGCATTGGAGGACTGTAAGCACTTGAGTGATTTAGCCTGCATCGTCACTGCAAAATGAGCAGGTTACTAGCCCAAGTGAAAGCCTCACTTGGGTATTAACCTGCACCCCCATCTGGGCCAAACAGCTCAAGCTGAAAGCACCACCATCCTTGGGTGAGAGGCAACACCCGAATAAGAACCTGTGTTAACGCCACAGTGAAGACATGCCCTTGCAGGCAGTCTGTAACAGGTTTCCTCTGACTACAGTAATTTGTTGTTGTAGGTAGGGTCTCGTATGTTCAACTGTTTGTTGTTGTATCCCAGAGAGAACAATTTTTGATGTATAGGGATGGGACCATGTTTGCTCCCTGAAAACATAAGGGTAACTACTGTGTCGTCTCTGGGCAATTTTAGCCAGTAATACCCCAGCTGGGTTTTGCTGAGGAAGGGCAGGCAAGTGGCACCAGGCATCCCCCCACATCCATTGCCCAGGTGATGTCATTCATCAAGGATCAGTCTAGCTGGGAAATTCTGGGCTACCATGATTCTTTGCCCTACAAGCTGCTTTTGAGAATCGGGATTTCACGCCAGGATACCCCTTGATTTTTTCCCTTCTCTCTGTGCTGTGGATCAGTGTAGGATTAATCAGTCAGTGAGTAATTATCCATATTGGGCATCCATGGCCTCTTTAACTATGGTTCTTGCTGCAGGTAGGATTGATGCATGAAGTGGCTTTTATCAGAGTTATTCTATGGCTGTTCAACCTCTGTGAATGATAGTTTTATCCACAGTTAGGTCATGATTGTTCATTAGTGTTTTCTTGTGGTTTTGATGCTGAGGGTTAGCCCAAGGTTGCCCATCAGGCCATGTCCCTACAAACTGATTTCACCCAGGACTAGCCCACAGTCATCTACCAGCACCTCTGTGGTTGATGGCTACCTTAGTGTTAACGTCATACATTTTAAAGCCTGAATGGACCATTATGACCATATTGTATGATTCCTCCCCCACACATCTTGCAGAGCACAAGGCATAGAACTCACCCAGTGATTCCTTCACGAAGACCATAACTTCTGGTTGAGCTAATCAATGGCTAATTAAATTTGCACCTTATTTCCTGTTTGAAGCTTCAGCTTCCAGCAGTTGGATCTGGTCTGCTAGATTAAAGACCCCTTTGCTGTCAAAAATCTTCTTGCCATGTAGGTACTTACAGACTGTGATCAAGTCACTTCTTAACCTTCTCTTTGATAAGCTAAATAGATTGAACTTCTTACATCTTTCTTTATAAGGCAGGTTTTCCAGACCTAAAATCTTTCTTCTAGTTCTTTTCTCAAGCCTTTCCAGTGTCTCAACATCCTTTTTGAAGTGTGGACATTAGAACTGAATGCAATATTCCACTAGTGATCTCCCCAATGCTGTATACAGAGGTAATACCATTTCCTACGACTACTCGATATTCTTCTGTTCATACATCCATAGATTTCATTAGCTCTCTTAGCCATAGCATCGTACTGGGAGCTCATGTTCAGTTTATCCACCATTACCCCCAACACCTTTTCAGAGTCACTGCTTCCCAGGATACAGCCTTCCTTCCTGTGAGTGCAACCTACATTCTTGGTTCCTTGCTGTATGACTTTCCATTTGGCTGTATTAAAATGCATGTAAATTGAGTGAACCCATTTTACCAAGTAATCCAGCTTGCTCTGAATCTGATCTATCTGCGCTTGCCCTTATTTAGTACTCCACCAATCTTTGTGTCCTCTGCAAACTTTTCCAAGATTGTCCGTTAGACAGTGCCTCCTTCAGTAATAGTTTCACCCTGAGATAGGCCACAGTTATCCCTCATATAAGTAAGCCTTATGAGACTGTTTGGTTTCCCCACATGCTCATTAGGTGGATATCTTAGTTGTTCTTATGACACTGGGCTCAGCATGTGTGAGTGTTTTCACTGGGTTCAGGGGCGGGCCCTGTTTGTGCCTTGAGCGCTTTCGTTATGTGAAGTGGTTTTGCTCATAGGCTGTCAAACAGTGCTTTGTATGGATGGTGGTTATTCAAGGTTATATCACAGTAGCTAGTCTGGAAGTGCCTCTGGGAGCAACTGTTTCTCTTGCATAGCCTGCTACTGTCCCAAGTGCCCCTAGGGTGATGGTCCATCCAGAGATAAACCACAGTTTTTCATTAGGCGACCTGTCTAAAAGTGATAGCTACTCCCAGGTGTGGAACATGACTGTCAGCCATAAAGAGACTGCATGGTAGACAATTTCTCTCAGGGTTAGGACATGGTTGCTCAAAGAATGTTGCCCAATAATTTGTGCTCTTTGCACACTATCTTCCATAGAGCTTCCTTCTGCTTGATGGGCAGCTGTGACCTAATGCTAAATGACACCCATTACCGAATGGGTAACTGCACGATGGACAACTGTGACCTGACCAGGTTAGCTTACTGCCAAGGAATATTTCCTGATGGGCAACCAAGACTTAGATCAGGATTGCTCCGTTACATAGTGATTGTGGACAATCATGACTGCATTCTCCAGAGAAGACATCCATTGACGAACATCCATGGCATAACTATAACTGGAACAATCACCTTTAGAGACCCTTCTTGAGAGACCCTTCACTGCATGGGCATTGCTGAATGAAGGAAGTTCAGAAGTTGAGTCACTGGCTTTTCCTTTGGTGGTCCCTCCTGAGTGGGATTTGGGTTCCTAAGGGCTCAGAGGGAAAAGTGTTTGTTTTTTTTAAACCTCCTAGTGTTGACAACCAAATAACAGGCAGGTACAGCCATGGATGTGCTATGTGCTCCACAAGAGAAAGGTGTGCCTGCACTTCCTTTGTCAGATCGCTAGTGAGATAATTCCTATACAACACCCTATATTAACTGGGTGTTTGTCCCTCTCCAGCTTTAAGTGCTGGTCTGGCTATGGCAGGCTCCTGGTTAACAAGGTCCGATAGGCTCCATGTTTCTGGTCATTGAGTCCTGGCTGGTTGCTATCCAGCTCTGAGCTGGCAGAGATTTGGGGGACCAAGCAACCCAAAGTTGAGCTTTGCTTTGGTACTCATCTCCCAGGCTCAGGTACCCATTTAGGCAGGATGAGGCCAACTTTTGCAGCTTGCAAAGCTGGGTCTCGTTTCTTAGCCTAGGAGGTGGGGTAGGGTGGGGACTCTGAGACAGCTGGCAGAATCTGTGTTGGAGTCATGGAGAATTGGTGGGAACTTAAACATTGACTGTGCTATGACTAGGGAGGCCAGGAAAGCTTAGAATCCTAGAACTTAGTGTAGGAACATTCCATTGAGTTCCCCACAACCTGAAGTCTAGGGACCAGGGTAGGATCATTCTCCACATTCCATTTCATAGGGTTCCTGCTCTGTATTCCAAGCAATGGGGCTATAGTCTATTCCGGTGTGGAGATGACTCTCCCAGCCTTCAGACGCCTCAGTGCTGTAGGATAGTTCTTGTGCTGCTTTTCCTTGTCTCATCTCAACCCCTTCCCTCTAGTTTTCCCCATTTATCCCTCTCCCATTGGGGTTTTTGCCCCTCAAGCACTTGCAGAGAGTTCTTAGGTACTCCCTCTCATGGCTTCAGGGAGCCTGGTAGATTTAACTTTTTTAATCAAACCCCTCCAGCCCCCTGAGTTTCTTTGTACCTCTTCTCTGCGCTCTTTCCAGTTTGTCACTATCTTTCTGGGACTGTGGAGTCCAGAACTGAGAGCAGTATCCCAGGTGGGATCTCCCCATAATGCCCACAGAATGAAGTATATGTAGAAAAAGCAGAAGTGTCCAATAAAATATTTCTGTTCTGTATTTGGGAAAAAAAGATGATGTAGTCTTATATGATAAGACTCTTTCCATTCCACTAGTATCTCTGGAGGATATTAAAGAGCAGCTGCTAAAGTTAAACATTTTTAATTTGGCAGGTCTGGATAACTTGCATCCAAGAGTTTTTAAAGAGTTGGTTTAGGGGTTCACTGCAACATAAATGTTGATTTTCAGTAAGTCTTGGAACAATGAGGAAGTTAGAAGATTGGAAGAAAGCTATGTTGTGTCATCATTTAAAAAGGGTAAACAGAATGACCTGGATATAGGCCTGTCAGTCTGACATCAATCCCAGGCAAGATAAAGGAGCGGTTGATACAGGACTCAATTAATAAAGAATTAAAGGAGGGTATTATAATTAATGCCAATCAACATGGATTTATGGAAAATAGATCTGTCAAACTAACATGGTCTCTTTTTTGATGAGATTATAAATTTGATTGATAAAGGTAATTGTGTTGATTAATATGCTTAGATGTCTGTGCAGCATTGATGTGGTACCACATGACATTTTGATTTTAAAAAAACCTCAAAACATTATAAAATTAACATGGTGCACATTATATGGATTAAAAGATGGCTAACTGATAGGTCTCAAAATGTAATTGTAAATGGGGAAGCATCATTGAATGGACGTGTTTCTGGTGGGGTTCCACGGGGATCGGTTCTTGATCCTACACTATTTAACATTTTTATTAATGACCTAGATGAAAACATAAAATTATCACTGATAAAGTTTGCAGATGACTCCACAAAATGGGGGAGTAGTAAATAATGGAGAGGACAGGCCACTGATACAGAGCTATATGGATTGCTTGGTAAGCTGGGCTCAAGCAAAGAATATACTTTTTAATATGGCTAACTGTATACATCTAGGAACAAAGAATGCAGGCCGTACTTATGGAATGTGGGACTCTGTCCTGGGAAGCAATGGCTCGGAACAAGATTTGGGGATCACCGTGGATAAACAGCTGAACATGAGGACCCAGTGTGATGCTGTGGCCAAAAGGGCTAATGTAATGCTTGGATGCATACATGGGAATCTTGACTAGGAACAGAGAAGTTATTTTATCCCTGTATTTGGTACCGGGGTGACCACTGCCAGAACACTGTGTCCAGTTCTGGTGTCCACAATTCAAGAAGGATGTAGATAAATTGGAGAGGATTCAGAGAAGAGCCACAAAAATGATTACAATATTAGAAAACCTGCCTTAGTAATAGATTCAAGGAGCTCAATCTGTTTAGCTTGACAAAGAAAAGGTTAAGGGGTGGTTTGACCACAGTCTGAGTACCTACCTGGGAACAGATATTTAATAAGGGCTCTTCAGTGTAACAGAGAAAAGTATTACACGATCCAGCGGCTGGAAGTTGAAGCTAGACAAATTCAGAATAGAAATCAGATGTACGTTTTTAACAGTGAGAGTTATTAACTATTTATTGGAACAATTTCCCAAAGGTCATGGTGGATTCTCCAGCACTGATAGTTTTTAAATCAAGATGGGATGTTTCTTCTAAAAGATGTGTGCTAAGAATTGTTTGGGGGGAGTTCTCTGGCCTGTGTTCCACAGGAGGTCAGACTAGATGATCTCTATGGTCCCTTCTGGCCTTATGAATCTATAAGTAGCCTTCAGTGCTTTTTTGAAGGTCAGAAAGGAATGACCATATTTCATTCTGATGTGGACGGGAAGGATGAAGCATTGTGGCTTCCTTGCATGTGGACTCACTTTGGCCCATGACCAGGTTTTAGGTTCCTGTATTCCACATATGACATGTAGCTGTGGATTTACCAGCAACAGCCCATGAAAACAATATCCTCCTGGTCAATACCAGTGAAGAGATGCATCACAAGTCCATAACCAGGGTGGAAGAACAGCCAGGGGTTGCTCAGCTGTCAGATCATTTCCATCGTGCCAGCCATCTGATGTTTGAATGGAACTGGTCCACATGACTTCAAGATACTCACTGGCCTTCCTGAATAAAGTGAAATTTCAAGAGTGGTCTATAGCTGAAAAGAAGAGTGTATAAAAGGGGCTATAAAAGAGCACAGAGTTATTAATTATAATAATATAACATCATTGAAGCTCTCTAGTTAAGGTTCAGTTGAGTGTTGCAATTACATTATCCCCAGTGGAGCATTTAGGCCCTGGTCCTGCATTGAGAACAGGATTGGTGGATTGCTGCATACATGCTGCATTTCCACTGGGGTCTGTCCATCTGGTTCTCAGAGAAGGCCTTGCTCTGTGAGCACAAAATGATTCTTCTGATATTTTCAAGTAAATCTGTTAGTTATAATCATTTTAAAATATGCCCTTTGGAATTATTTTACTGTGAATCCAACTTTCTTTTGGTTCCCTCTAGCAAATTAACTTCTATTTCCATGTAATGAAATTTGTGGCATAGGCTACTGTTAAAGTTCATTAATAATGTTGGTTTTGTATTTATTAACACACAGTCCTAATTTTTTCTGCTTCACAGTAATCAGCAGCAAATATTTTGTTCTCAGATATGCTTCCCATTGAATCACAGCTTTTCATTTAAAAAATTAAGTTTCTAGTCCTGAGTGTGAAAAAAATCTTAAAAGAACAAAGACCATAACCTGAGTGTAATTGATGCAGTATTCTATGCTTGAGTCTGCAGGCAGCTTGAAACATTGGCTCTTACTGGTATGATTAGCCTTGCTCATCTCAGTGGGACTGTTAACTTTGAAACTGGATGATGACCATTTAAATAGAAATGCTGTTAATTATTTTACTGATGGTCATTTAAGTAGAAACATCCAGGTAATGTAATGAGTGGATTTGATTTAAAAAAAAGGTTGTTTTGAGAGTTGCATGTAAACCGGGGGTTAAATCTCTCAGGGCTTGTCTACAGTTAAAATGCTGCAGCGGCACAGCTGCACTTCAGTGTAGACACTACCAACACCAACGGGAGGGCTTCTCCCATTGGCGTGGGTAATCCATCTCCCTGAGAGACGGTAGGTAGGTGGACAGAAGAATTCTTCCATTGACCTAACTCTTGTCTACATGGGGACTTAGGTTGGCTTAACTGCACCCCTGTTCAGGGGTGTGGAATTTTCACATCCTGAGCAATGTAGTTATGCTGACCTAATTTTCTAGTTTAGACCAGGCCTTAGTTATATATAAATAATAAAGCATATCCTCCCCAAATTTATATAATTTACTCTTTGAGTACAGAATGAATTTTCTGGAAATATACAAGTAAATTTGTTCATTAGTTTGAGTTGAAAGCATTTTAAATGACTCATTTTTAAAAATGTTTTTGGTGGCCCAACTTTGTTTGGATTTTTCTAGCAAGGAAATTCCTGTGGACTGAGAGTAGACAATTGATTTAGTTATAGCGTATTCCAGAATCTAAAATATGGGTTATTTTATAACTTGTCTTGGGCCTGGTCTACACTGAAAAGTTAAATCAGCATAGCTACCTACACCTGTCAGGGGTGTAAAAAAACACCCCTGGCTGACGTAACTACGTCTACACTGGGAGTTATGCCAAGGGAAGAGAGCTGCTGTCAACGTAGCTACTTTTGTTCGGGAAGGTGGTGGACAGAAAAACCCCTTCAGTTGGCATAGGTTGCATCTACAACATGGGACTATGCCATCATCGCTATGACAGTATAGTCTCTGTAGCGTAGACATATCCGTACACACGGATTGATGTCATTCCTGTATTTGGGCTGCTCTATACTGGGGATTTACATTGGCATAGCTACGTCTCTTAGGGGTGTAAAAAATCCACACCACTCAGAGATGTAGCCATGCTGACCTAACCGCTGGTGTAGACAGCACTAGGTTGATAGAAGAATTCTTCTGTCGTCCTAGCTACCAGCTCTCGAGGAGGTGGGATTACCTATGCCGATGGGAAAACCCCTTCTGCCAACATAGGTATTGTCTACATCAGTGGTTCTCAATCTGCGGGATGCTTGCGGACCAATCAGCACACATCTGCGCCCATGTGGCATCCTTAGGTCTATTCAGGTAATATATATCCGTGTTTCTCAACCCTTTAAGTAACAAGTACCCCCATAACTTCTGAAAATTTTAGTAAGTACCCCAACACTCAATTTTCCACGGGATTTTATATTTACAGACTAATGTGAGCCATATGTTGGAAGAAGGGCTGAGTATATACGGCCGTGATATAACAGATCTCAGATCCAGTGTGGGTAGGGTTACCACCTTTATACCAGGGGTGCACAACTCAGGTATGTACCTGGGCTAGAGGTGATGTTGGCCAAAGCTAGGAGGCTGTGAGCGGCATGCTAATGCTGGGGAATATAAAGCGCCGCGCCAAATTTTTTGCCATAGATTTGAGAGGAGGAAGGGATGAGAGAGAGACAGGGAAGGAGGGTGAGAGAGAGACAGGAAAAAATGGTAACTGGTGAAATCTGGAGCTGTCATAGTTGTCAGTTTCACTGATCAGCTAGAGCAGTGAAATTGACAAGTTTCTGGGCACTGGGCTTTGAGCCAGGGAGGGGGGCTGCCACCTGGGCAAGTTGCAGGCGGCTGCTGCCTGGCTGCCAGCCCGGGAGGTGGGCGACTGCCACCCAATGTGAGCTGGGACAGAGGAGGCTTCAGCGACGGCTGGGACCCAGGGATGTGGGCAGGCGGCTGCTGCCCGTCTTCAAGCCAGAGCGCTGGAGCCTGTCCCTCGGCTCGGAGCTGGAGCACGGGTGGCTGCCACCCAGCTGTGAGCGCAGGACGCAGGAGGCTGCCACTGGGCTCCCACCTGTGAGCTGGGACCCGGCGGGAAGTGGGGGGGCTGCTGCCCACCTCCCCTAGAAGCTAGCAGCTGCCGCCTGCCTCTTAGCTGGGAGCTGCGACTGGGCGGGAAGTGAGCAGCTGCCATGCATCTCCCCGAAAGTTGGCGCCTGCCGCCTGCCTCCCAGCTGGGACTGGGTGGGAAGTGGGTGGCTGCAGCCCGGCTTCCCAGGACTGTGGCAGTTACTGCCCACCTCCCAGCTGGGAGCTGTGACCAGGTGGGAAGTGCGATGCTGCTGCCCACCTCCTCTTCACTCTGTTTTTTCCTGGGTACCCCCTGCCTGTGTCTCACGTACCCCTGGGTACCACAGGTTGAGAAACGATGGTAAATATATTATGTGGGCTGCATCCACACAACACAGAGAGAGCTGCCTGTGTGGTTCACAGTGGTAAATAGGTTGAGAACCATTGGTCTATACTGAAGTGCTGCAGCTGTACCGCTGCAGCAATTTAAGTGTAGACATAACCTTAAATAAGTGTAGACATAACCTTTGTCTTTCTCTTTCAGTCTTTTTGTAACACAATAACTTGAACACCACATCCAGTCAATTCCAACATTTTGGGGGACGTTCAAGGAATCAGTGGCCACTGCCCTATTAGATTTTAAAGAAAATCTGAAAATCCAAAGAGGGAAAGTGGGGGGACACATGGACCCCCTGCCATCTGCTTAGCACAATGTCTAGCACCTCTGCAATTTTCTACAGCTCAGACAACTGGTTGATGGCAGCCATTGCTGGCACCCTCCAGCAATACCTCATCTCATCTCCCTCCCTCTTCTCAGTAGCTGAGATTATGTCAATATGTTGAGGCCCTGAATGATTTATCTCCCAGAAAAATAACAATGGAGCAGAGGGGATATGCATACAGCCTGGAGAATGGGGGACGGGTATGAGGGGGAGGGATAACACACAACCCCAGGTGGGGGCAATTGGGGGAGGGGGCACTCAAAGCCCCTAGCTTGGGGGAGAAAGGAGTGCATGCACACCCATGGCAATAGGGCAAAATGGGGGAATCTGGGTTAGGAGAAGAGGGCACTCTGAATCCCTGATGGGGGGGGGGGAGAGAAAAATGTGGCCCCCACTGAGCCCCTACCATGGGGAGAATGGAGGACCCTAGTATGGGGAAGGAGGATGCGGGGGCCCCACAGTACCCCTGGTGTTGGGCGGAGATTGGTGGAATCTAGTATGGAGGAATGGGGGGCACTTAGAGGCCTTGCCATGAGGAGGGAAGGGAGGGCATTGGGGAAGTGGAAAGTGAGGGCTGTTGGTATCGGGGGAGTATGTTAGGACCTTGGTATAAGAGGAAGTGGTGAGGACTCACAGAGCCCTTGGCAGGGTGGGGAGTTGCAGGGAGTCTTTGAAACAAAGGGGGATGGAAGGGTGGCACTTGGGGGGGAAGGGGAAATGGAGGGATGCAGAGAGCCCCTGGTGTGTGCAGTGTAGTTGGCCTGCACAAGCGATGAAGTTTATTGATGTATTAATTTTGGATTTATGAAGAGTCGTAACAGTTTCTGTTTATGCTGCAGTGGTGATCCTGTAATACGTCTTTGTCTGCTTGTATCTTACAATGAATATTGTGGTGGATCATTGATTTTTGTATCCATTGTTTTCAATTGACAATGGGTGATACAGTGTGTTACCGCAGGTGAAGTCATCTGCGGAAAGCCGACAGCAAACACATCCTTCATCCATTGCTCAGCTGGCTTGGAAAGTCAGCACTTTGCTCACTGAGCTGCAGACAAGGACTCGTGCTCTGGGCTTGTCTCCTGGACCTTGAGAAGCCTACAGGAGGGAGAAGAGTTCCTGTCCTTTGGACTTCTGAAGAGCTCCTCACCTAGCCATTGTGCAAAACTTGGGGAATCCCCTGGCCAGCTGCCCCCCAACCCCTGCTTCCACTAGCCCTTTGTGCTCCCCCACCGCCGTCCCTCAGTCCCGTCTTCTCTGCTACAGCCTCCGCTTTGCAGCGTAATACTTTCTACTGGTCAATGTAAGCACACACAATGTATAGATATACACATTTGTTGTGTTGTTTCAAGTGCAACAACCTCTTTCATTTTAATAGTGTCGCCCTTGGTGCACAGGTCAAAGAACTGACAATCACTCTGCAACACACAAGCTGAAATTAACAAATTAATCGGTTAGTTATATAACAATGTGCATGTTGGAGTACGTGCGCGCACACCTTCCACCCTATATTAATATCACTAAGTTAGCAAAGTCAGGCTCTCAAAAGTTAGGAAATGCCAGAATTAAGATTTGCCCCTATATAGCATTTTGATGGCACTTTATATGTTCACAACACTGTATAGCTATCAATTCTAACAACACCTTTCGGTATTGTTATCCCCATCTTGTAGCTAGAAACCCAGAGAGAAAAGCAAAGTGACTTGCACAGAACCATTCAGAGGCAGACACAGGATTAGAATTGCTTAGCACCTGATTCCTAGCCCTCTGCTCGTACCTTCAGGCAACACTGGGCTACTGCCCAAAGTGGTGAGTGTACTCCGTTCTCGTGGTCTTCAGTTGTGCGAGCGCTCAGCACGTCTGCAAACTAGGCCTCGGGTGCCTTAAGCCGTGCACCCCGGGCACGTCTGGGTGGTGTTCACCTGCCTTTTTCTTCTTGCAGTTCCTTGCCTCATTCCTTCTCACCTTGCAAGTTCTGCAACAAGTGAGACAAGGATCCTACCCATCATTCACCACACAACCCTGATTGACCCCCAGAGCAGGTCCACCCGGCGCACTGAAGGAGGCAGGGTTTCTGTTGGGGGAAAAATAGTGAGTGTATAATTAAAACCGTATTCTTGCCACTTTTCGACCCGAGTGGCTAGTCAAAGTGTGGGGCCCTGTGGGTGCTGGGAGTAGAAATAGGTGATAGGCAGGTATTTCTTTGATGGAGTTTTATTTTTTTACAAAGACTGTACAATGTCCTGTGTCTCTCAACGAAACAGAAGGGTTCAAATAGCAGGAAATAGCTTCTTTTGCTCACAGCACCAAGAGCACTCTTTTCAGCCTGCATCCCCGACCCACAGTCCTCTTCCCAGCTTTCTGCCAGAGCCAGCCACCATGCTTTCAGCTGCTCTTCCAGGTTGTCTGCTTCTCAGGGTATGTCTACACTTAAAATGCTGTGTTGCCACAGCGCTTCAGTGTAGACGCTCCCTACACTGATGGGAGGGGTTCTCCCGTCAGCGTAGGTACTCCACATCCTGGAGAGGCAGTAGCTAGATCGACAGAAGCTATGTCGGCGGCTAGGTTGTATAGCTATGTCTTTCATGGGTGAGCATTTTTTCACACCCCTGAGAGATGTAGCTACACCGAAGTGAACACTGTAGACCAGGCCTCAGTCTTTTCCAGTTTAACCTGTATTCTGTCCCCCTCTCCTCCCACTCACCATACCCAGTTGAACCCTCTGGCCAGCTGGTGCTAGTTTTTGGACAGATTTTATTAGGCTTTGTTTTAGATGTGGCCCTCTAACTCAGTGGTTCTCAACCAGGGGCACGCATACCCCTGGGGGGTACTCAGTGGTCTTCCAGAGGGCACATCAACTCATCTAGATATTTGCCTAGTTTTACAACAGGCGACATAAAAAGCACTAGCGAAGTAAATACAGACTAAAATTCCACACAGACAATGATTTGTTTATACCGCTCTATATACTGAAATGTTAGTACAATATTTATATTCCAATTGATTTGTTTTAGGATTATATGGTAAAAAAGAGAAAGTAAGCAATTTTTCAGTAACGGTGCGCTGTGACACTTCGGTATTTTTATGTCTGATTTTGTAAGCAAGTCGTTTTTAAGTGAGGTGAAACGCAAGACAAATCAGACAGCAGTCTGGAAGGGTTGAGATCCACTACTCTAACTGTCTCTTATGAGTGTCGTAAATGGGGGACTCATTCACACATCAATTTGAATGAGGTTTTAACTCGACCCATAGTTTCCCAACTTTTGAGCACTTGAGCGTTGCAACTCACATAGCTTTATTAGCACAGCTGTTTTTGTTAGTGATTTATGACATTTAAAAAAAAAAAAGACAAAACCAGTTTCTGTCATATGCATCTGTTACAGCTCTCACCTGCATCAGAGTTTGACGTCTGAACCTTCAATACTGGAGCTCAGAGCCCTACAACTTGACTTGAGCTAAAGGACTAATTTCACTAGCTCTTAACAGGAAAAGGCTGTTTTCCTCTGTGGACCAGTCTCTACAGGCTGGTCCAGGGAGCCTCTAGTTCCTCCCTCTTATGGGGCTTTGTGACTTACCTAAGGACCAGTTGGCTCTGGGTTCTCTGCACCTTCTACTTCCATGTAGGTGTATAACTTAATTAGACAGTCCCTGTGGCTTCTAGGATATTACAGATTATAGTTACAGAGAAGCAAGGATCAACAGATTATAAAGCAAACGTTGTATTCCAAAGAAAGATTGGGATAAAATAAAAGAAGAGGGGAAAGGCGGGGAATTGGGGATAACAATTAACTGAATAATTAACCAGTCACACAGCAATAATGGAGACTCTCTTTAACTTCAGTGGAAACTGGATCAGGCCCTAAATGCTCACATACTGAGAAAACATAACAAAAATGCCCAGTAGTCTCCCCATAGCTTTACGTGGTTGGTGGAGTTGGAGCTGAATGAGAAGGGAGTGGTGTCCCCAGCTGGGAACCCAATAGACGTCCCGTTTGGGTGGAGTGGGGCTCTGGTGGATGCCTCAGGTCCTGCCCAGCTGCAGTGCTGGGGAGGTCTGCTGGGACCCACTGGTAGTTTGTCGTCTCTGCCCTTTCTGCTCTCAGGCCCTTTGGCTGAATGACCAAAGGCCTTCTCCCCCTCTGCTAAAGGTTTATCTACACTTAAAGCGCAACAGAAGCATGGTAGCACTTCAGTGTAGACATTACCTACCACGATATCGGTGCAAGTAATCCACCTCCCAGAGAGGTGGTAACTAGCTGATAGTGCTAGGTCAAGGGAAGATACTTCTATCTCAACTGGGGTGCTTAGGTCACCTTAACTATGTCGTTCAGAGGTGTGAATTTTTTCACACCCCTGAGTGATGTAGTTATGCAGACCTAACTATCTAGTGTAGATCAGGCCTAAAAGGAAGCTGCTTTCTGGGGCTGCTGCTCTCAGCTGCGGTACCCTCCATCCCTGCAGTCAGCTTTCGCCACACAAACAGTATCCCAGCTGGGCTGCGGCCTGGGCATACGTCTGTTTGCCTTGCTTGTCAGTCCAGCTCCTGGCCTTGCCCCCACAGGTTGTTTGGGTCTCAAGCACAGACTAGACAGACAGACTGTCCTATTTCCCCAGCCTCCAGCCTGCACTCTGTGGGGACTACATTTTCGATTCCCCCACACTGGCTACACACACAACACACTGATACGGTGAGTTACACATTCAGGAGTAGCCCCGTTTTACAGGCAGCTGAACCAATTACCGATATTTGGCAGGCTCTTTTTGAGAAGCAGTGTAGCTAAGTCGATGAGACTTGAGCCTGTTGTATTAGGAGGCAGAGTCTATCCCCATTTCGGGTAGCCTGGGGTACACAATTATTAGCATTAGCAGAAGTGAGGTTAGAAACTCATGGTCTCCTGGTTCCCAGTGCAATGCATCTGCTATTTAGATTTAGGAAAAGGAGAGGATCCATTTTGTCTACATTCTGCCCACAAGGCCACTGGACTGCTGAAGTGAGACACTCTCCCGATACATGCCCAGTGTAAATGGAATCTCGAATGATTTTGGCAGCACGCCAGAAACAAGGTGTGTGTTGTGAAACACAGACATGCAATGGCAATTTTCAATGTCTTACAACTTGACCAAATTTAGAAAGATTTTCATGAGGCCAGCAAAAGTCAGTTACCCACCCACAGGGTTGTCGCCAAAGTCCTGCTGCAAAACCACATAGAGGATAGATCTCTTCCTAACCAGTCACAAGAATCTTTTAAAATGGGAAGTGTAAGGTACCCTACACGTGAGGGTCACTGCCACTCTCCCTGCGATTATGAATGTAGATGTGAAATGCCGAGCATGTGTCTATTTCATAAACTGAAAAGGTCAGAAAGCATCATTGTGGTCATTCAGTCTGAGCCCTTCTATAACAGGCCATAGAATTTCACACAGTAATTCCTGCACTGAGTCCAGTAACTTCTGATTTGAATTACAGCATATATTTTAGAAAAATGTAATGACTCCAGGTGATGGAGATTTTATCACATCCTTCAGTAATCTGTTCCAAAGGTTAATTACTCTCTCTTAAAAATGTGCATAGTATCTGTGTCTGTTTGGAACTGTGTTGTACGTTTGATCTACATTTTGCACATATTACAGGAAACATTTGTGATAAGAAAGAAGGATATTTTGAGTGCATTCAGCTTTGTATTCTTTCTCTGACATGAGTGTGCTTCCTGGAGATAAGACTAGTTTGTCATTATTAAGCTGTTAAATAAGGTAGTGTTGGAAGGTTGGAGTTAAAGTTGTGCTTTACAGTGTGATTTTCAATTCTTTAATGTGTGAATTGAGGGTGACAGTTTGGTGAATTTAAAGTGATGTGTGTTAGAGAGTTTATTAGTGTGTTGGTGTCATTTGGGTGTTATGATGGCACTGGGCTAATGCTTGGAAACTGTGTGAACGTTGTCTTTAACTTAGAATTTCCTTGCTTTTTAGTATTTGCATTAGGAGGAAATTCACTTGAGAGAGGTAAATTCTCAGGCCTCATCTATACTATAAAATTTCCTCAGTTTAACTAGATTGATTTAGAAGCCAATGATCAAATTAAGCTATAGCAGCATAAGCAATATTGAAACTGATTCAGATGTGTCTACATGGAGGGATTGCACTGGTTTAAGTAGATCAATTTAAAATTAATTTTCGTTAAACCAGTGCATTTTTCTGGTAAAGAGAAGGGCTAAGTTAATGAATTGTTTTGCATGGGAATGATTACTATATGGGCCTCAGGTGGCCTGCAGCATGAAGGGCAGATAAAATATGAATGAAATTTAAAATCGTAGGTGCCTTCCATCTGATGATCTCCAAGAAATCTGAAAGTATTAATTAATGAGAGTAGGTCCGTATCCTCCCCATTTTATAGATGAGGAAATTGCGATTTCTTTTTTCTGTAACAGAGCAAGTCAAAGGCAGAGCTGTGAATGGGCTCCAGGAATCCTCTCTCCCAGTTCCCTTGCTCTAGTCTAACCCCATAGACCCAACTCCCTTGCTACTAGAGCAGGGAAGAGAATCTAGGGTTCCCAATCTCCCTGTGCTAGCCCATTAAACCCCAGTCTATTCCCAAAGCTGGCAGGTAGTCATCTCAAATGCAGTGGAGGCCTTGACTCCTTTCCCCTCATACCTTATCCACCAGACCTTCTTTTCTCTCTTTGGGAACTATCCACCCCAGTGATAGAGTCTGTGAGCGGGCGCATGTCCCAGAGCGGAGATGTCCCTCTTTGTGTGGCTTGGAGGAAACCCCACCTGGAATTGTGCACTCAGCCATGGATCCCTCAATCCCAGAAAGCCAGTGACAAGCTGGAAGAGCTCAGAGAAGAGCCCCAAACACACTGCAGGGACCAGAGGGCTCTGTCTAGTTCTGAGGAGAGATTCAAAGTTAAATGGACCCGGTTTAGTTTGTGGCTTGCAAAGTCACATTAAAGTGCATGTGCTTGTGTATATTGGGCACCCCTGAAGATGCGCAGTGTGAACAGGACTTGTCAACATCTCTGTATAATAAGCTTGTTGCAAACCTGGTGGACTCATGGGGGGTGTGTCCGTGTGTTGGGGCAGGGTTTGCATAATATTACCCCCCAGCAAAGCCCACATCTCTGGGGGAGCTAATCAGTGTTAGGTGACTGGACAAGAGTATTATAACGTATTGCACTGAGCCAGCTGCAAAGAGCTGCTTATAAAGTCAGAAGAATCATGATTGGGAACTTAAATGATGATGTTTTTAAGCAGGTTTTTTTCTTTCTTTAATCCCCTCCTCTTTAAAAAAAGAAAAAGAAACCAGGGAAATTTAAAAAACAATTTGAGATAATGTAAAAATTCAACGCCTCAGATACTGAGGGGCTCAGTTGCCTTCCATCACTTGGTTACCACTCTACTGCAATGGGACTAAGGGATAATAATCTTCACTCATTTTCTGTGGACTTCTGGTTGAGCAAAGTTAATGCTTGCTCACTGGAAGTCCACAGAAAATTAGTTAAGATTATTCTTTCTTATTAGTGAAGATCCCTAGGTTTATAAATAAGACATGGCAACAGTAGTCCATTTTTGGCACTTGTATCTTGAGCTGAGATTTCAGTGTGAAGAGGCCTCACACACAACTCACTCTCTTTCCCCCCTTTTCTGTCTTTGTTTTTCAGTATCCACCAAAAACCTGTAACACATCTGGAGTGAGCCCACGCTTCTGGAGGAGCTGGCCCTGCCCCGTTCTCTGAGGCCATCATCTCAGTCTCCCAGGGAACAGTGGAAGGCGGGGAAAGTGACACAAATTTATGTTTTCATCCAGCTGGGCCAAGGAGAATGGGGGTCCCACACCCAAAAGAATGAAGACTCGACAGAACAAAGACTCGGTATGTGAAAGGAGAGGAGGAGGTGGGGAACCACGGACTGGAAAAGAAGAGGCGCTGTGGGTCAGGACTGAGGTCCATCAGCAAAGCTGTGTGGTGAACTTAGGACTGGAGTAGTGGAGTGCTGTAGGTCAGCACTGGGGGCTTCCGCAGAGCTGGGGGGTGGGACAGGGATTGCATAGCAGAGGGAGCTGCAGGGAACTCTGTTTTTTTTTTTTTTTTTCTCCTCTCAGATGTCAATGCGGAGTGGACGGAAGAAGGAGACTCCGGGGCCCCGAGAGGAGCTCAGGTCACGGGGTCGAGCCTCCCCAGGTGGCGTCAGCACCTCTAGCAGTGATGGCAAAACTGAAAAATCCCGGCAAACCACTAAGGTAGAAACATTAGTGTGATCCTGGGTGGTACCATGACGTTCCCCAGGAACCTGGCAGGGATTGGTTCTTCCACCCTGCCCTCAGGATCCTGCTTATTCCCTCACCATTTTACCAAGGTGTTATCCCCCACTCCCACCAACCCTTTTCAGTGTTAATGTTTGTGACCTCCTAGACAAATCATGACTCCTAATTCCCCTGGGTCCTATATTCATCTGTCCAGTCTGTCATTTTGTGTACACACCACTTGTATGTCAGCTTTCTCTCCCCCACTGTGGGGACAGCTCCCGGTGTGACCCCTCCCTTCTCTCCCTTGCAGAAAGGACGGGTGGAGGAGTCCTGCACCCCGAAGGGCAGCAAGCAGGGCCGGATGGAGATTTCAGAGAGTGAAGGGGAGGACAGCAATGCCCCCAAGAAAACCAAAACTGAGGTGAGTTCCTGCACCAGACCATGGAAGTGTTTGTGGGGCACAAAGAGGAAAAGAGCCTCTGGTCTCCTTCCCCCCCTCATGCTGGTTCAGGGCCATGGGCCCGGCTAGCCCACTGTTCCAGCTGTGCTGGATCAGACCAGTGTGTTGGTTGTGGATTGACAGGCTTTCCCAAGCCAGAGGAGACAATCCTTACCCATGAAGAGGCTTCCACCCACATTTCAAGGGCTTGGGCCAGTCCCAGCACTTCCCTTTCTGGGGTAATCCCAGGAGCATGTAGTTCCCCAGGATATCCCTGGGGGGGCTAGCATGCCTTCCATCCAGCTAGTCTCTTGGGGTTGAGTCCGTGCTGGTTACAACTCATCACCTGCTGGATTTAGGGCTGGTTCATTTAGGGCCGGCTAATTTGGGACTTCCAAGCAGCCCTGGATATGATCAACTTGCGCTTTGTCATTCAAGGACACTGTGTCTGGAACTGCCCTACAGTGACTCTAGTTAAGTGGTCAGATGCGGGGACTCATGAATTCTCTTCCTGGCTCTGGGAGGGCTGTGGGGCCTAACAGTTAGCAGAGGGGACTGGGAATCAGGGCTCCTGGTTTCTATTCTCAGCTCTGCCCCTGACTCATTGTATGGTCTTTGCCTTGTCCTTTCCCTTCTCCTTATTCTCGTTTACCTTTCAGTGGTGTCTGGAAGCCCCAACCAAGACTGGGCCCCTTGCTGTAGGGGCTGTACAAACACGCAGTAAGAGAAAGCTCTGCTCCGAAGAGCTTACCTCTAAATAGACAAGACTGGTGCAGGATGTGAAAGCTCTTGGGAACAGGACCTTTTTGTTCTGTATGAGTACAGCACAACGCGACCCTGATCCATAATGGGGCCCCTACGTGCTTCTGCAATCCACATAATGACACACATACCATTTTACAGATAGGAAACTGAGGCACAGAGAGGTGACCTGGCCAGCCTGGTGTCACACAGGGAGTCTGTGGCAGAGCAGGGGATTGACTCGGGATCTCCCAAATCCCAGTATAATACCGTAACTACAAGACCATGTTTGCTGTGTAACAGGGGTATCAGACATCTGGCCTGCATGATGTATTCATGTGGCCTGCAGGGCTTTCGTTTTTTGAAGAAGTAAGTTTCTTGCCCTTCTGATTGCAGAGATGACCTTCCAAAGGTGATCCAAGTCTAACTGATGCAGTGATGTCTGCCTGGGTCTGCAGGCAGCCTGAAATGATTAGTCAGAGGAGGGAAGTCCTCAGTCCCTGTTGGGGCTTTCATTCTTTACACAACAAACGTAGTATGAAGGAACCACATAGGCACAGTGGGGTGCAAAGAACTGTGTTTACTAATGGCTAGAACATACACACTATGGTGGCTTCTAAAACATAAAAAACAATAAGGGCCTTTTAAATGCACTATTTAAAGGGGTAATACACAATTCTTGTGCACTGCAGTCCCCTGTTAATCTGTTTAGAGAATCAACTCTAAGGGCTTGTCTACACGGGGAAATGTTATCGGCATTACTATACCATTATAGTTATAGCCATATAACTCCCTCTTTCTGGGCATAACCGTGGCCTTTTTTCACTTCAGCTTATGTCATAAGCCCTAAGGCCCACCAGTGACATTTATTCATTATCCGCATTAAGTAGTTAATTCTTGATCATCTTATTGTCTGGGATGAAGGTTATGGTGGAAATGGAGCCCATGGGGTAGGATCTGGGAGCAGCAGCAGCGGAAAGAAATGCAGAGGAGACTCACGGAGACAGGGAAGGTGGGGAGAAAGAGTGATGGGAAGGAAAAGACACGAGGGGCAGAAATAGTGACTCCAAAGGGGCACAGGTTTCCTTCCCCAGTGATGAATGTGACGGTAAAGCACTGAACAAATAATAAATAATCACTGAATATTTAGTTACTATACAAAGGTCATATTCTCCCCTTGATCTCTGTAAAACCCCCCACTGCTGCCAGGGGACATTCCGCCGTTGCATGGTGGGGATGTATAGTCCTGAATGATAGCCTGGACCACAGACCAGAATTAAACATGGAATTTGGCTCTTCCCTCCAAATGTGTTTGACATCCGTGCTTTATAATTGTTCTCTGTGCCTTGATTACCCCCTCTGTCAAATGGGACTAGTGGTACTTACCTTCTTCCCGGGGGTCATGAGACTTAATTAATGAATGTCTGTCAAATATGTGGAGCTCCCCGGATGCAAGGTGCTAGGATTGCTATAAATACACTGCCAAAGGCCGCCTGCTTCCATCTGCTGTGAATCTGTTGCCTTTTCCTTTTCTGGGAGATGAATAAGGTGGAGCCAGGGGAGAAGGAGCATCTCAGAACCTCCTTTGATACCCCCAGATTGCTCCAAAGAGGAGAGTCGCTGGGGACTACCTGTGAGGAGTGTCAGAAGAGGGTAACCTTCCTTCTCAGCTCTTATAGCGAGGGGCTGAGGACTTCAGAAAGGAGAATCTCGGGGGGATCAGAAAGGGCTGACTTTTGCTCCTGTCTTGGGGTGCTGTATTATTTATCCCTCCTCTCTGTATCCCAGGAGCTACCATGTCCCCAGTCTCCCTCGGATATTGACAGCCTTGATGGCCACAGCTTCAACGATGAGATGAGCAGTGACCCACGGGACATTGACCAGGATAATCGGAGCACCTCGCCCAGTGTCTACAGCCCAGGCAGCATAGAGAATGATTCAGACTCGTCCTCTGTGTTGTCCCAGGGGCCGTCCCACTCCTACCATCATCCCCCACTCTTTCCCCAGAGTCCCCCACCTGCCCCTCCGGCTGACAGCCTAACCCATCCACCGGAGCCAGGCTTCAGCCTGCCAGGCGAGGTCCACCCTCAGGCCCCTGCAGGTGGCTACCACTCTCAAATTGAGACCCAGGCATCAAGGATTTTCCAGGCCCAGGCACCCCCAGCGCCTGCCTCCTCTTCCTCTGCCGCACATGCTCCTCTTTATCCTACTGCCAGTGTGGTCCAGGGGGGGCCCAAAGCCACCGGTGGAGGAGGGGGGCTCCCAGTGCCGGGAGGGCGTGAACAGAGCCTTGGTGCCAAGCACAACCCACCACCCACTACACCCATCTCCCTGGCCTCTGTGGCAGGGGGGCTACCCCCTCAGAAGACCCCCCCAGGCAACCCTCCTTCAGCACCCGCAGCTTCTGCCCCCTCCTTCCCCCACGTCTCAGCCAATCTGCCTCCTCCCCCAGCCCTGCGTCCACTGAATACTGCGTCCACCAATTCCAACTCGCCCGGCATGGTGGGGCAGGCACTGAGTGGGCACCTCCCGTCGCCCCACGGGATGGGGCAGGACAAGACACCTGCTCCACCCCCCTCACGTTACCCCTATGCCCCTCCGCCCCCACCCAGCTCCTCTGCTCAGTACCCCCAACCTTCCCCTGCCCAGGGCCTGCCCAGCTACAGTGCCTCCTATGCCCACTCCTTTCCCCCACCCAATGGCCTCTCCGTCTCCAGCCAGCCCCCCAAGTACACCCAGCCCTCTCTGCCCTCCCAGCCCGTGTGGAGCCAGGGCCCACCACCCTATGGCCGCCCGCTGGGCAACACCAGCTCCCACCCCACGGCCTCCTTCCCTGGCCAGCCCCCCCATCACCAGCAGGCGCCCCAGCAGCACCACCATGGCCATGGCCCTGGAGGGGGGGCCTCCCCAGCTGCAGCAGCTCCTCCCCAGCCCCCTGGAGGTTACTCCCACCCCATGGAGTCAGGCACTCATCACCCGTCGCATGTTGCCTACGGGCTACGCCTCTACCCGCCCCACAGCCAGGCCACATTCAGCCAGGCTCCTTCCGCCTCGTCGTCATCCTCCTCCTCTTCCTCCTCCTCCTCCTCCTCCTCTTCCCAGGGGACGTACCCGGGTGCCTGCACTCACCCCCAGGGGCAGAATCCTGCTGCCTATGCCTTCCCCCCGCCACCGCCGCCCTCCCCTGCCCATGGGGCTGGGCCGCCCGTCACCTCTGCCTCTGTCACGCTCTCCACTGTCATAGCCACCATGGCCGCCTCCTCAGCCCCCTACAAGACCGTGTCACCCCCTGCACCCTCCTCCACCGTGGCCCCCTACGGGAAGCGGGCGGGCTCACCTGCCCCCACATTCCAGCCCCCAGCTCCCTACAAGCCAGGCTCACCCCCTTCTTCCTCTGCTTCATCCTTCCGCGCGGCCACGCCCCCCGGGTACAGGATGACCTCTTCCCCAGCGGCTGGCAGCTACAAGGCCCCCTCACCTGCTCCCACTGCCCCCCGCTGCCGGGAGGCATGGGTGCCCCTGCTCCCCCCCTACCAGCACTGCCACTGAGCGCTGCACAGATCAAGCAAGAGCCGTCGGAGGAGTACGAGCCCCCAGAGAGCCCAATGCCACCAGCTCGGAGTCCCTCACCAGCCCCCAAGGTGGTGGATGTACCAAGCCATGCCAGCCAGTCAGCCAGGTGAGCAGAGAAGGGGGAGACCCTAGGTAACCCATTGCAGTGCTATACCGCCCTTCTAAGGGAAAAGTTTTTCTTAATGTCCCACTAGTTCCATGCACTGTAGGGATTTCCCTTGTGCCCTGTGCTGGCCCCGTCCCTGGCTTGCTTACTGAGCCGGGTGTGGGCAGGGGGGCATTGTGGCAGCCCAACTCCGTGCCTTTACTGGGGGAATTTCCCTGCAGCCTTTTGGTTCAAGGTACTTGTAAGCTGCCACAGTGGCATACAGAGGTGGGAAAGAGGATGAAAATCTCACCTGGTGTGTTTGGGGAGGGAGATTGGGCCCCAGAAGTAGGGTGACCACCTTTGTTGGATGGAAGTAAGGGAAAACCACAGGAAAAATAAGGGACACCACTTTATTTTAAGGGATGTTTTAGGAAAACACGTTTCCCTTAGCATATCATGTATTTATCTCTCAAGTGTACGTTTCTTTTGTCCTCAGGTATACAATACAATTATCATAAGCTGCAATGTAATGTTTGAAATGGTACTTACAGTCAGTTTTAATACAGCTCAATACAGCTTTGTTTTCTGAAACCAGTCCATAAATCTCTTTACATGTACAACTGAAATTAATTTTAATTTGAAACTCAGCCTTAACAGAATCGATATGTAGCAGGTTTCTGCAATCTGTCCAAGTTCGTTTACACAAGGAAATATTCTTTCCACTGCTGCATTTGAGGTAGCGATGGACATCATAAATTCCATAAGTTTTGGGGAGAAGAAGGAGCTGGCTTCCACGTTTCAAAGCCCCATCCTTTCCCCTGCACACAGTATTCACTGAACCTTTGCTATAAAACATACTCATGCCCCTATGGGGCAAGCATTTGCTGTTTACTTAGCCAGTAACGAACCTTTCCATTTCCAGAAGTTTTCTAAATTCTTCTTAGCATTTCCTTACCTGTGTTACAAGTGCAAAAACAGGCCTGGGGTCAAGAAATTTCTGACTATTTAGTATCAGATTTTAACAGCAAAGTCTTAAACATGAAGCCAGATCCATGTTTTTTTATTTCAGGGGTTCAGTTCAGTGCAGTCTTAAGACAACACCAAAGTGGAATCTTTTTTTGAGCTTTGTGATGAGTTTTTCTTAAAAGACTAGGTTTCTTCAGGCTGAATTCTACACTGAAAACAAGGTCTAATCAGCAGTTACTCTGACGCTGCTCTGCAAAGGTTTGATTCAGCCTGTCCTTACTCATGCGACAAATTAGTGAAATAAGGGAGTCCAGGGACATTCCTTACAATAAGGGTTGGGTGGTCACCCTACCCAGATGGGTATGGGGGGGGGGAGACGCACTGCAGGACAGCTGCTCTCCACAGCCTTCACTGCCCCCAGGATCCTTGCACATCTTCCACCATACATTTCCAAGCTGGTGGCGGCCCTCGCTATTCCCCCACTCCTCTGTCTCTCTGACACTTCTTCCACTGTTCTTCTCCGCAGGTTCAACAAACACCTAGATCGTGGCTTCAACTCCTGCTCCCGTACAGACCTTTACTTCGTGCCCCTGGATGGCTCCAAACTGGCCAAGAAACGGGCGGATCTAGTGGAGAAGGTCCGCAGGGAGGCCGAACAGAAGGCCCGGGAGGAGAAGGAGCGAGAGAGAGAGCGGGAGAGGGAAAAGGAGAGAGAGAGAGAAAAGGAGAGGGAGTTGGAGCGAAGTGTGGTAGGTGCTGCAGTGTCCCCACAGGGGAGTCCGAGGCTCAGTAAGGGCTGATATCACGGGGTGCTGTGTAGGGATCACAGAGCCTTCAACGCTGACCAGCTTTCTCTGCTGTCTTGCAGAAGATGGCTCAGGAGGGCCGGCCAGTGGAGTGCTCGTCTCTTGGCCCCGTCGGTCACCGTCCATCCTTTGAGCAGGGCAGTGCTGTGGCTACCGTCCCACCATACCTGGGCCCCGACACTCCGGCTCTGCGCACGCTCAGCGAGTATGCCCGGCCCCATGTCATGTCCCCCAGCAACCGCAATCACCCCTTCTACGTGCCCCTGGGGGCTGTTGACCCTGGCCTGCTGGGGTATAACGTGCCAGCCATCTACAGCAGTGATCCAGCCACGCGGGAACGGGAGCTGCGGGAGCGCGAGGCCCGGGAACGAGACCTGAGGGACCGGGACCTGCGGGAGCGCCTCAAGCCTGGTTTTGAAGTCAAACCAGCTGAGTTGGAGCAGCTCCATGCTGTGCCCGCTGCTGCCATGGATCCTTTCCCACGCCACGGGGGGCTGGCTCTGCAAGCAGCCCCCGGCCTGCACCCTGCTTTCCCCTTCCACCCAGGGCTGGGCCACCTGGAGCGTGAGCGGCTGGCACTCGCCACCGGCCCAGCCCTGCGCCCCGACATGTCATACGCCGAGCGACTGGCAGCTGAGCGGCAACACGCAGAGCGGGTAGCTGCCCTGAGCAATGACCCCCTGGCCCGGCTGCAGATGCTCAATGTGACGCCCCATCATCACCAGCATTCGCACATCCACTCCCACCTCCACCTGCACCAGCAGGATGCCATTCACGCAGGTGAGGGGAGCGCAAGGGCTCAGGGTGGGATCCCCAGTCTCCCCTCCCCTTGCAGGTTGTCTGATTGGCTCCTCTTCAGACAGTATCTCTCATCTGCAGCAGAAAATGCAGGTGCTTCCAGCTCTGGTTCTAGCTTGTAGGTCGCTGGTGACATCCTTCACATGCAAAATCAAAAGTCCTTCAGACACTGCACAAGGGGATTGAAGCCCTGAAAACTGCTCTGGCTCTGAGCACGTCTGAGAATCGGCTCCGCCCAGGCATGTTCAGTGGCAGGGTAGAAGGAAGGCGCAGGCAGTGCTGCTAGACATGCTCTCTCGGCCCTCTTAGTGCAGTCCCACAGTGCTTATGCCCGTCTCAGTGACGGCCCTGAACGCTGGCGGCATCGCATGGGAAACTCGCCATCCACCAGACTCAGGTAGAGCTGCTGGGGCTGCAGTCAAGTAGTCCCAGCTCTGCTTAGGTCCTCCACCTCATTCAGGATCGACCTAAGGAGCCGTGGCTGGTCTTGGCTCAGCCCAGCTCCCGTTCCTCCGTCTTCTTAGAGGCACAGAGACCTGTTCCAGTTACAGATGTATTGTGTTTTTTTAAACGTTGCTGTTTAATGGCATGGAACTCTCTCTGCGATTTTTTGGAAGTGTTTATACGTTTGGACCAATGTGTTTCAGCTCCTAAAAAACGCAAGCACAACAGAGTGAGGCTAGCAAACTCCATCCACGTGGGGACACACGCAGCGCTACGTGGCTGCTCTTATCCTACTGGGTTCTGAGGTGGGCAGTGCCTTGGCTGCAGCTCCCTGACTCCTTGGCCTGAGAAAGTGAAAGCAGGGGCATTAGTAACAATAGGCACAGACACACCCCTGTGTCTCTTACTGCATAGGTTGGGAGGGAAGAGGCTGAGGGTGGGAGTAGGGGAAGTTTGATGGTGGGGTACACAGAGACCTGGAGGGATGTCCTCCCTTCAAATTGGAGCCTATCCTATTTCTATCTCCGCATCCTAAAGAGAAACAAGGAAAAGGAGAAGTTCAGCCATGACAGACTCAAGAACACAAACCCCCAGCTACTCCATAGTAGAAAATAATTGTACTAAAGAGAGGACGCGCCTTATCCCCTTGAGCACTCAGTGCCTGCTGTACCAGTCTGCTGGGCAGTGCCTCAGCCGGAACCTGGTGACCGTCTGCTTTGGCACCTGGATGGGTTGTGTAGACTCTGTGCCCCAGCACAGGTCCACAGACAGCCCCATTCAAAGCCATTAGAACCAATCAAGATGTGAATCGGTGCAAACGAATGTCCATTGTTCCCCTTATACGGCTGCACCTCCTACCAGAATTCCAGCATCTAACCCCCGTAATGAGGTGTCCATGCCGAAGAAGCAGCTACTACTGCTACTAGTACTAAAGAGTAACATGCGGATGCAGTCTACACAACACGTGCAAGCTGGCGTGCCTAAAGCGAGGCATCTAAATCAGGTGTTGCGTGTTGGGCACCCACAAGGAATGGATACTTCTGAAACGTAGCCCAGGCAGTCGATGGGCCTGATGTTGTACATGCAATATGTGCACTCACACCCGTGCTGTGCATTTGCTCCAGAGGGCTGGGCCTGCAAGCGGGGAGTACTGGATGGGCCCAGATGCCAAGCACCGGTGATGGTTGCGGAGAAGGGGTGTTGTGTGTGGACTTGCAGGACACGTTTCCATGAGCTAGTGGGGGTAGAAGGAACAAATGCAGAAATAAATGGTAGTCAAAGTGATTAGCTGCGCCATCTGACTTTGAAATGGTTCTGCCCCTAGTTCAGAGCAGCCTGGCTACATGTGTGTGTGTCTGTCTTTCTCTCCCCCTTTGTTCCTCATTTTCATCCCCTACTTCCCCTCTGAGATAGCACAGCACAGTTACCTATTGATATCTTTTCTCCCCAGCCTCAGCCTCTGTTCACCCCCTGATTGACCCATTGGCCTCAGGGTCGCATCTCACTCGGATCCCGTACCCAGCGGGTACCATCCCCAACCCACTCCTTCCTCACCCACTACATGAGAACGAGGTGCTGCGCCACCAGCTTTTCGGTAAGAACACTGAGCTGTGGGTCAGGACTGAAGGGCATCAGCACAGCTAGAAGGAACAGAACTGGGGTAACAGTGGGAACTGCAGAAGGAGACGGGTGCATTAATAGCTGTGTGGTGCTGTAGCAAAAATGGGGGGCCAACAGGTCAGGATTGAAAGCCACTGGCAGAGCTGTGAGAGGGGAGACCAGGACTGGAATATGGGGGGGGGGTGCAATGGGTCTGGATTGAGGGCATTGATGGAATCAGGGAGGAGTGGATGATGATGGGGGCTGATCAGCGGACATGATGTTTGTTCCTTTTCTTGCTTTTCTTTGGATGAAGCTGCCCCCTACAGGGACCTGCCAGGATCTCTCTCTGCTCCCATGTCCGCAGCCCATCAGCTCCAGGCCATGCATGCACAGTCAGCAGAGCTGCAGCGTCTGGCTCTGGAGCAGCAGCAATGGCTGCACGCCCATCACCCTCTGCATGGAGTGCCACTCCCTACACAGGAGGATTATTACAGGTGTGTGGAACCCATTGGCTGGGGGAGAGGGATATGCAATCTTTTGCCTCTAGGGCCCTGGTTGAAGTCTGGCCTCAGGATGGGGGAACTAGTGGGATCAGGGAATGGGGTAGGAGGTCCCCTTTGCCTCAGGGTACCGATTCCAAGCAGACAAGGTCTGGAGGGACTGGGATATGCAGTCTTTCACTTCTAGGGGCACCAGTTCCAGTGTGGCTCCAGGCTGGTAGTGATTGAAAATTATTCACCTCTGATGGCATGCTCCATGAGTGGGTGAGGTCCCAGCCCTGTTCCTACTTCACAGAAGCTGGCACCACAATTGGCGCTAACTGATCTTGGTGTCAGAGGACTGCAAGGGTGACAGAGACTGGATTCCCTCTCGTCTCTGTGAGGGGCTGTCTCCAGGACAGGGAGAGCACATTGGCAGGAGCTGTTGGGGAGTGACTGGGTTATACTGCTCTGGGGATTTACAAAGGATTCAGTTGTTGAGCCAGCAGTTATACCAGGGACTAAATTGACTTTAATAAATACAATTCACATTAAATCCTCTCTCTCTCTCTCTCCATCTTCCTTCCTTCATTCTTCTGTTGCCTCTCCCAGTCACCTGAAGAAAGAAAGTGACAAACCCCTTTAAATGGACCCCAACCCTCACAATGACATCATCATGTCTCCCTCTCCAGAGGAGCAACCAACCAACCAACCAAATCCTGGGCGAGGGGAAGCTGTAGAGTGATACATCCCGATCCTACTCAGCACTGTGCAAAAGAAGAAGGGGTGGAGAAAACACGATGGCCATCCTGGGAGCGAAGGGGAGGGGAAAGAAGGGGGGAAGGGAGTAAAACACCAACAAAAAGCTTGGAGAGCGCTGGCTTGACTTTGAGAGGGACACGGAAAGAGACACAGTTGGTGTTGCAAAGAGCTGGAGGTACCAAGAATCATGGGGATTCAGAATTGCTCCTTCTTCTCTCTAGAGGGAGTGGTTGTGTTCAATAATAATAATTAAAAAAAAAAAAAAAAAAGGTGGGAAGCATCATGAGACTTTTCTCCAGGGGGAGACAGCCCCTTCTGCTTCTTTGAGTGAGCAAACCTGGCGACGAGGTGACACTCAAACCCAGCTGGAACTTCTTTTTCAGATGGCCCCTACCCCCCCCCCCACCCCCCGTTTGATGTAAGATATGGCTTAGAAGTGCAAGGCCTCATGGGACTTTTCAAAAATGAGCGGTGCTGCTTCCCACGCTCCAAACCCTTTCAGGAGTGAATGTGGCAAAAAGATGCAAGCACCACTGGAACTCTTCAAAGTGGACACTATAACTTTCCCACGCAACGCTTGAGGGACCGGGCCTGGCCAGGAGGTGCAAAGCACCAGGGGACTGTTTTCAAGAAGGTGGATGTGTTTTCCCCCACCTTGAAGGAACAGATGTTGCCAGAAGGTGCAAAGCACCATGGGACTGTTTTCAAGACGGTAATTGCCCCTATCCCTCCCAGTCCCCGTGGGAGGGTTGATGTGGTCAAGAGACACAAGATATCCTGGGACTGTTTTCCAGATGGTGGCTGCCCCTTTCCCTTCACCTACTCCAGTTGATGTACTTTAACTCATGCACATCCCATTAGACGTGGCGGTTTTGCGTAGCAATTTGTGACTCTCTGATCCGCGTGTGTGTGTCTGATCTCACAGTTGTATATCTCGATCTGTCCCCATATATATATTTACTTAAAACATTAAAAAAAAGCTATGGAAAAACACCCAAACAAAGTCCCCCACATTCCCAACCCCCAACACACATTCTAATAATTTATATATATAAATATATATATGAAGCTCTTAAAAAAGAAAAGCAAACAAACAAAAAACCCTTCCAGAAACTGACTTTCTTGTGTTCATTTCAAAGCAGGGGCAAGGAGCTGTGAAAAGCACCACTGTAGTGTGTGAAAATGGAGCATGCCCCGCTCCTAGCTGCACCGTGGCCCTAGCTCCAGGCTGGGGGGTAGGGAGATGGGATATGGCCAAGGCAGGCACGGTGATACTTCTGATCACATAGTGCCCCCCCCTCAGGGCAAGTTGGGGGGTAGAGAGATGGGGCATGTGCAAGATATGAAGGGCAGCTTCTCTGTCAACAGGGCGCCTATGACTGCCAGGAGGCTGCGCAGGTTATGAGAAAAGGGTGCCCCTGTTAGCTGAACTGGTGCCAGGGTGGGTGGGGGAGCTAGAGGGGGCCGGGCAGGGTGGGCCCGAGCCATTCTGGTGCCCCGGGCAGACATCATTGTGTTGCGCCCATTTTGGAGAGGGATCGTGGGAGCCGTTTTGCCGCCCTGCGGCTGCCTTAGCCCCCTCCTGTTTCTCTGTCTCTCTCGCCCCCTTCCCCTGGTTCCGCTGCTGGCTCCTGAGTCATTTTGGTGCCCCCTACAAGCAGGCGCCCCGGGCTGTTGCCCGCTCAGACTGGCGCTTGGCCCGGCACTGGGGCCCGGGGAGCAAAGGGCAGCGCCCCCGCAGTGTGGGAATCGGGGGCCCAGCCCGCGTGGGAAGGGCAATTCCTCCAGCAGCACAGCACCCCCAGGGGCAGAGCAGGGGGGGAGAAGAGGAACAATTGCCCCAGGAGCAGAGCCCCCCCCCCACTGGCTAAGTGATGGGGCAAGGGCCAGGGTGTGGAGGGCAGAGCGGTGTGCAGGGGGGGAGGAGCTGTACGTGCTGCAGCCCGGCGGAGGCGGGCAGGGCCGGGCTCTGAGCGCAGCACTTCCAGCCGCAGCACCGCGCGGGGGGGGCAGGACAAGCCGCCGTGCATGTAGCGGGCGCGCCTCCATCCCTCCCTCCCTGGCCCCGCCCCGAACCCGCGCTTTGCACTGCGGCGCCGGGGCACGCTGCGCTCGGACCATCGCCCGCCTCCCTTCCCCCTCCGCCGGGGGCGTGGCGCTCAGTCCTTTGCACCAATAGGAAGCCATCTCATTTACATAGCGCACATTTGCTGCCAGAGCGCGGCTTTGCGGGGCCCCCAGTGCGAACGTGGGGTGCTGCGGGGGGCTCGGCACCTTGGGGGGCGCTGGGAAGAGACGCCGTCCGGGGTTACATGCCCGGCTGGAAAGTCACCCTCACCCGCAGCGCACTCCGGCCGGGCTGGGTCCTGCGGCGGGCGGAGAGCGCTCAGTGATTTCAGCTCTTTTAGTATTTGTCTAGCAGGCTCTAGCCGTGCCGGCGGAGCCTCCTGCGGCGGTGAATGGCAGACGGGGGCGGGGCGATTGCCAGGGGGGCGGGGCCTTTCACCTGGGGCGGGGCGGTGCCGCTCGGCTGCCGGCAGACAATGGGGGGCGGGGACCCCTCCACCGCCCCCTCCCTACCGTGACTCCGCCCCTGCCGTGCCTCCTCCCGGCCTCGAGGCGGCGCCGCCGCCGCGGACTCGCTCTCCTCCTCCTCCTCCTCCCGCCGCCGGGGCGCGGCTCCCCGGTGCTCCGCTGCGCGCCGGTGCCACGCGCTGCCCCGCGCGCCCCGCCCCATGTCCAGCCTGCAGCGCCCCATGGCTGCCCCGGCCCAGGCGCCGCCGGGCTCGCTGAGCGCCGAGCAGGCCAAAGGTGAGGCCGGGCCCCTGCCCGCGGGCGGTATCGGGTAGCAGCCGCCCGGGCGGCCCCCAGACCCCCCCAGCACCACGCGGCCGCCCGGCCTCCAGCCCATCGCCCGGCCCGTCCTCTGCTCCCTTCCCGGGGCCGGGCCTGTCTCCGCCTCCCCCCCCGGCCGGGGGCTCACGGCTCTGCCTGCCTGTCTGTCTGACTGCCTGCCTGCCTGTCTGTCTGTCCGCAGCGCTGCTGGCCGAGGTCATCCAGGCCTTCGGCGCGCCGGAGAACGCGCAGCGCATGGAGGACGCGCGGGAGAACGCCTGCAACGACATGGGCAAGATGCTGCAGTTCCTGCTGCCCGTGGCCACCCAGGTCCAGCAGGAGGTCATCCGAGCCTACGGCTTCAGCAACGACGGCGAAGGTAGGGCCGCCCGAGCCGCTGCCGGCCTGCCTGGGGGTTCCCGGATCCCTCCCCCGGGCAGGGAGCACACAGCCAGGTGGGTCGAGGGGACTGGGACCGCGCTGCCTACCCACTGGGGGATCTGGGCGAACCAGCCTGTCTCACCAGCTCCACTTCTTCTGAGCTGTTTTCTCTCTCCCCCCCTTGTCTCTCTCTCAGGGGTCCTGAAATTCGCCCGACTGATAAAATCCTACGAGTCCCAGGACCCGGAGATCGCAAACATGTCCGGGAAGCTAAAAGCCATGTTCCTGCCGCCAATGACGCTGCCCCCACACGGGCCTGGGACCGGGCCGGGGGGCGTGGCAGCCTCCTGAAAACAAAGACCCTCTGCCAGCCTGCCTGGTCCGGGTCGCGTGACACCAGTCCATGTGTGGGAGAGCGTTGGCTGGTTGTGTTCCAGGATCGCTCTCCTCCACCACCACCACCACCACCATCATCATCATCCGTGTGCTGCAGTGGGTCAGAAGAGGCACCTGCTCCTTGGATGCTTCCTAGCAGTTGGCTTCTTTGTGCGCCTTTGGTTTTTGTGCTTGTGAATAAAAGCTGCTTTGAAAATGTCCCCCCGTGTTTCTGTGTCCATCACCGCCTGGGAAAGAGAGCACTCCCCACTGAATGAATATGAGGCAGAAATGAGCTCTGGTTGCCTCCTGTAATCCCCTGCCTTGAGGCGACAGCACCTTGATTGAGCGAAATTCCAGGAAACCGAGATCATGATCCCCCATACCACACGTCTTTGGCCTGGAAGCAAAAGGCCTGATACCAGTTAACATTTTCTAAACATCCAACCTGGTAGGTCCAGCAGGGAGTGTTGTAGGCCAGGACTGAAAGGTAACAGAGCGATGGGGGTTCAGAACTGGACCGCAGGCAGGTAGGTGTGGGGCTACATGCATACGTCTCAATCTGCCACGGTCCAAGTGTCAGACGCAGTGGCTCTGTCTAGATTAGGAAAATAAGATATGTTTAAAAATGTGGTAGCCGACACCTCTTCATTAACACGTTTTACACACCAGTTTAGCTGTGTTTAATACTGCTAGGGGGATCCCAGGGTTCACCACCACAAGCTAACATATTTTTAACGTGTCTTTTTAAAAGATTGTGGTTAGCAATGCGTTAGTGAAAATGTGTGGGCTAAAGTACTCTTAAACGCAGTTTATTCTCCTAGTCTAGACGGGGCCAATGTGTGACAAAGACCCAAAATGAGGGGCACAACAAAATATTGATGCAGGAAATTTAAGAATTCTTCAGTGTAAAAGCCTCTGTAAATCAGGGATGGTCTACAGTAGAAAACGAGATTGACCCAGCCACGTCGCTCAGTGATGTGAAAAATCCACACCCCTGACCAGCGTAGTTAAACTGACCTAAGTCCCTGTGTTAGACTACTCTAGAGTGATGCAAGAATTCTTCTGTCATCCTAGGTACCGCCTCTTGGGGTGGTGGATTTACTACAGTGATGGGAAAAGCCCCCCTATTGCTGTAAAAAGGGTCTACGCTGAAGCAGTGCAGTGGCATTTTAAGTGTAGCCCTCCAGAGGGTTTCTTGGCTTTAGGGGCTGATAACGGGTCTGTGGTGGGAGAAATAGGCAGACCTGTAGGATATTAAGTGTAGACATAGCCTCAGCCTCATGATTTTGCATTTCTGATGGCATTAATTTTCAACAGTAAAAGTGAGGGGACACCACATTTGTGGGGGATGTAGGTACGCTGGGATTTGAATGTGGGGCATTTGAGTGGTGTGGCTGCAGGGGTAGACTAGGGTATTGGCAGAGCTGTGTGGGTAGCCCAGGGCTGGAACAGTGAGGGGGGGGGAGAGGGGCATTGGCAGAGCTGTGTGGGCAGCCCAGGGCTGGAACAGTGGGGGGGCTACAGGGCAGGACTGAAGGACGTTGGCAGAGCAGCCTGGGGAGCCAGGACTGGAAGGGCGCGGGGGGGGAGGGGGGGGAGTGTCAGGTGGTAGTTTCCAGGTAACCAAGAGTTGTATTCACTTTTGCTTTCTCGGTGATTCAGCTCCCAGTCCTCCAGGAATGGATCCAGTGAGGGCGTAGACTTGGTGGGGAGGAGGCGGGGAAAGCAGGCCGTCGCTCACCTGCTCCCCCCCATTGGGTGCGCCCCCTCCCCCACCCTCTTATCTATTTATTAACTACGGCTCAGGGAGAGATTTGCAAGTGGTGAGAAGGAAGCCCTTTGTCCTGGGCCTGCTTGCCTGAGCTCAGGCTTCCTCCTCCCCCTGCCCCACCTCACCCCCAACTCCTGTGACCACGTGGGGTGTGGGGTATTAGGGCTGGAGAGGTAAGTGGCATGCAGAGCCTCACCTGACTGGATTAGACACAGGTGAATCAGGGGACTCTTACCAGCCTGGAGCTAGGAATGTCGACTCCGTTAACCCTCTTGGCTCAGGCCCTATAGGATGAGCCACGCTACCCCCACCCCGGGTCTGTTACGATTTCAGTCCTGCACACCTACCCCAGGAAATTCTGCCTGTTTCCTCGGTACCTTCAGTGTTGTTTATCTCCTTTTTACTAGGATCCTCTGGCTGAGGGCTGCCGCACTCCATCCCCTTTGGCCTCTCTCATTCCTCCCTTCTCAGTGGGGAGCCCTACAGCTGGGAACCTGATGCCATCCTGTGGGTGAGTGTATTTCTCTAGGGGGTTTCTTGGTTTTAGGGTCTGATAAAAGGGGCCTGTGATGGAAGAAATAGATAGCTAGGAAGTGAGAGAGAGGTGGGGAAAGAGGACCCTAGAGGACTGGGCAAGGGGGCTATAGGGCAGCGGGAGCAATGAGATTCAGCAGGGCTGTATTGGGGTCAGTCCTACTCACCCTAGCAAAAGGCTAGTTTGCACTGAGACACAGAGAGGCGAAGGGACTTGCCCATGTCCCACAGCTAGTCAAAAGCAGAGTCGTGACTACAACCCCTGAATCTTGCCAGTCCTCTCCCCACTCTAATCACTCAACGCTCCCCTTCCGGAGCTGGGACTAGAGCCCAGGAGCTCCGACACTCACCAGACGGGTGCTCTGCAGACTCCAGCAGACAGCATTGCAGGAAGGCGCCTTCAGCGTGTTTCCTGTGCAGCTAAAAGGGGTGGCAGCGGGATTGTTCTGAAAGGACAGCTGGAAGCAGGTCTGAATTCTGTAGACCTCTAGTTCTGCTGACCTCTAACCCACAGTCAGTACACTAGGAATTAAAGTCCTTAGCGCTGTAGAACTACCAGCGAGGATGAAATGAGAACCCTTCTCTTGGCGAGGTCTCTCCTCTCCCTCCCTGCCCAAGGCACAAGAACACTGGGGCATAGCTCCAATGCTCAGCCTTCCCATCTGTCCTCCACTCTCCCTTTTTTCTCCTCCGGAGGAAGGACCAGGCAGAGCACGCACATAGCAGATCGGGTCAGCTGAGTGGTCTGTCTGGTCCAGTCTCCTGTCTCTGACAGTGGCCACAGCCAATTGCTTCAGATGAAGGTGCAGAAACCACCCCTAGTTTATTGTGCAATAACTTGTTTCCAGGAGAAGTTTCTTTCTAACTCACCTTCGTGCTCAGCTTATGTTCAGAGGCAGGAGACTTCCTGTCCTATTTTTTCTTATGTAATGTTTTTCTTATCTAATGTAAATGCAGATGTTCTTGTTATCCATATAAATGTCATGTCCTTCTATGACTCCTGCTAAAAACCCGAGGTGTTAGAGAGACAAGCTGGGTGAGGGAATATCTTTGTATTGGACCAACTTCTCTGGGTGAGGGAGGCAAGCTTTAGAGCCACACAGAAGCCTTCTTCAGCTCTTCACCAACAGAAGTTGGTTGAATACAAGATATTACCTCACCCGCCTTGTCTCGCTAATATCCTGGGCCTGACACGGCTACAACTACACCGCACACAAGCCCTTGGTATGGCAGTTGGCAGCACCGAATTCCACAGACTAACAACACATTGTACTTAAAAAAATAAATTCCTTGTCTCAGCTTTACATTAGCTGCCTTTCGTTGTCATTGGCAGTCCCCTGGCTCGTCTGGCGTAGGAATGCCTGGTTCGCCATCACGATCCAAGCCATTACTGTTATTAGACAGACAGCCTAGGCAGGTGGATAAGTTGCTGGATAAGGAGTCCGGAGACCAGGTTTCTGTTCTAGGTTCTGGCACTGACTCGCTGAGTTACCATGAGCAAGTAACTTTTCTTCTCTGTGCCTCTTTACCGCTTGCTCTTTGGCCTGCTCTACCCGTAAACATTAGATTGACCTAGCTCTGCTGCTCAGGGCTGTGAACCATTTTGCAGCCTGGGCACAGGAGTTAGGTTGTAATCCCCAGTAAGGATTCTTCCACTGACCTAGCTATTGCCTCTTACATCGGGTTGACCTAATTTCCTAGTGGAGGTATAACTGTTGCTCAGGGGTGTGAAAAATCCACACACCTGAGTGTTGCAGTTAAACCAATCTAAGCTCCAGTTTAGACAGTTCTAGGTCAACCGAGGTACCACTTCTCAGGGAGGTGGATTACCTACACCGACAGGAGAACCTCACCTGTTGTCGTAGGTCGTGTCTTCACTGAAGCACTGCCATGGCACAGCTGTACCACTGCAGCATTTTAAGTGTAGAGAAGCCCTTAGAGAGGCCTTGGATTTACACTGAGGGAAAAAACCCTTCTGTCACCGTAGGAAGTGTCTACGCTACGGTACCACCTGACTGCTCACTCTCTCTGTCAGATCGGTAAGAAATCCGTTAAACAGTCCCAGGACAGAACCATGGGGCATTCCACTCCTAGCCCTGTGCCATGGTGTAAACTGCCCATTGATTCTACTCTTTGTTTCTCTGAGGCCATTTCCATGCCATGATAAAACATTGCCTCTCACGCCGTGGCACTTGCTTTCCTCCACAGCCTCCTGCGAGGGCCTTTGAAAAAGGTTTTTTGAAAGCTATGTCAACCAGTTCTCCTTAATCCACTTTTGTCTTGATAAATTCAAAGAATTATAACAGATTTTCCTCTGCAGAAGCTGTGGCGGTTTGTCCCTGTTTGTTATGTTCACACAGAGGGTTTATCATGCTATTTTTAATGATCGTTTCAGCCAGTTTTCCTGGTACAGAAGTGAGACTCTGGTCTGTAATTCCCCAGGATCACTCCTAGCGTCTTTTTTCAAGGGTAGGTACATTGCTACCCTCCAGCATAGTTGCTGATTTTAAAGAGAGTGCATATTCTAATGAGCAGTTCAGCCCCTCCAGTCTTTAATTCCTTAGAATGGATGTGTCATCGGCTCCTGGTGACTTGCTGCTTTTTAATGTATCAGTTTGTTCCAGCATCTCCTCTTTTGAGACCTCAGCCGCTGGCAGTGCCTCAGCTTTATTACGTCTCCCCAATGTTCTGAATGGTGACGACTCATGCAAAAAATGTCTTTCCTGCAATATCCTTATCCCCCTCAATTACTCTTTGTACCAATTGTTTGTCAGGCTTCTTGCTTTTGATGTACTTGAAGACATTTTTTTTTTTTTGTATCTTTGGCTATTTGCATTTCAGTTTCCATCTCCATCCTCCTAAGTCCCATTTTGTCTGCTACAGTTTATGCTTCTTCCAGGTGGCTTTGCTGGTCTTAGATTTCCATTTTTGGAGGGATACCTGTTTAACTCAAGAACCTCTTTGACCTTTGCCATTTCGCCATACAGGCTTATTTCTTGCCTTCCGGCTTCCTCTCTTACTTAAGGGTCAGCCTGCCTTATGCTCACTTAAATTGCCTCTGTTGTGAATTTAAAGACTTTAATTGCTTTACTTTGACCTTATGGCCCTGTTGACTAGCATCCTCGTTTATTTTTAATCCTCCTTTACTGTCACCGGGCCAGTTTGTGGTGTGGGCTGGATACAGGAATCACTAGGTGAAATTCTCTGGTCTGTGTTACACAGGTGGGCAGACTAGAAGAGCATAATGGTTCCTTCTGGCCTTGGAATCTATGAATTTATTAAGAACATGAGAACAGCCAGACTGGGTCAGACCAATGATCTATCTAGCCCAGTATCGTGTCTCCAGGAGTAGTCAGTACCAGAGCTTCAGAGGGAGTGTACAGAACAGGGCAATTTTTGGAGAGATCTACTTCTGTCTTCCCCTCTGGCAGTCAGAGGATTAGAGTCACCCTGAGCATGGGGTTACATCCCTGACCATCTTGGCTAATACCCATGATTGATGGACCTGTCCTCCATGAACTTGTCTAGTTCTTTTTTGAACCCAGTTATACTTTTGGCTGTCACATCCCCTGGCAATGAGTTCCACAGGCTAATTGCGTGTTTGTGTAAAAAGTACTTCCTCTTCTTTATATTAAACCTGCCGCCTGTTAATTTCTTTGGATGACCACTGGCTTTTGTAATGTGGGAGAGGGTAAATAACACTTCTCTGTTCATTTTTTCCCACACCATTCATGTCTCCATAGACCTCTATTATATCCCCCTTTCATTAATCTCTTTTCTAAGTTTAACAGCCCTAATCTTTTTAGTCTCTCCACATATGAAAGCTGTTCCATGCTCTTTAGATCTTTTTTGCCCTTCTCTGAACCTTTTCCAGACCGCTATGTTCTTTTGAGATGGGGCAATTCAAGGTATGGATTTATACAGTAGCATTACGATATTTTCTGTCTTATTTTCTATCCCTGTCCTAATAATTCCTGGCATGCTATTAGCTTTTATGACGCTGCTGAGCATTGAGCTGAAGTTCTGAGAGGACTGATGCCAAGAGCTCTTTCTGGAGTGGTAACAGCTAATTTAGGACCCATCATTATATGTGTGTAATTAGAATTGTTTTTCCATTATTAACATAGTAACCATAATGTAATTATTATTTAGTGGTTCCGTTACACTTCTTGAACTAACTCCATAGAGCTAACTTGAGAATAGCATCTCCTTGTGTGTGCTCTAGTGCCACCTGTTCCAAGAAGCAATCCTGTAACGTACCGAGAAATTGCTTCTCCAAACCTTGTCCCATTGTGACATGTGCTCAGTGGAAATCACCCTTCGTAGTATTTTATTAGACTTTGTTGCCTCTGTTATCTCCCTCACCACTGTGCACTCAACAACCTTTCCCTGACCTGGAGACTGGGAGCGTAACCCTGCTTGTATATGTGTAGTCTTATGACCTGTGACTTGGAGCCATACAAATTCTTCCGGGTGGTCTGCTCCACTCAGAATAGTTCATCCGAGTGGATTCTGTGGAATCTAGTGGGTCTAGCACCACTCCCTTCCCTCTACCATCTAATCTCACCTCTCTTGATAGTTCACAGCCAGGCACTACGGCATCTCACTGATTTGTCAGTCAGACCTGTTTCAGGCTTTCTGAGTCACCTCACTTCCACTTTCAGCTTTGCATCTGAGTACAGACATACTGGTCGATTTTATTTTTGCTATTGCTGTTTAACTCCTTGTTCTGATACCCTAGTGAGTTATCAGAAATGATCTCTGTGGTCTAAACCTGCCCCTGCTACAGCGCCCCTGTCATTTCTGTCCGACGCTTTTCTGGATAGTGATGCCTTTGAATCACGGATCTCTCTAACCAGATGTCTCAGTCTGACCTGAGTGCTCTTTAGCACCTATTGGCTTCTGCCGAGTCCTAACTGAAACAATTCCCCAAACTTTATTATTTTCTGTGCTGGTAATCTAGTTCCACCTTGGCTAAGGTGCGGCCCGTTCCTTGTATAAGTGCTCTCCCTTCCCCCTCCCCGCATCGAATTCCTGCGCCTGATAAATGTAAACCCTCTTCTTAACATCAGCTTCACAGCCATGCGTTCAGACTCTGACGTTCCCCTGGCCTAGTTGGCCGTTTGTGTGGAAGTGGAAGTGTTTCAGAGGAAGCTGCTGCAGAGCCTCTGGGCCTACGCATTCTTTCTAGCAATCTAAATTTAGCTTCCAGGACTTCTCTCCTGCACTTCCCTGTGTCATTGGTTTCAGAGTGTACCACCGGCTCCTCCTCAGCCATCACTAGTAGTCTGTCTCCATGTCTTGTGGGATCTGCCGCCTTTGTATCTAGTAGCAAAGTCAATGGAGACGTTCTTACAGTCACCAGATCTCCATATTTGAATAACCAGATCTCCACAGAACACTCATGGTGTCCCTCTCGATCTGTATCCTCCTCTTCTGGAGCACCCTGCTTGTGCCACAGGGAAGGACCAGCCTCCTGTACTGCTGTCGGAAGATGAAGCCCATCTCTTCGACCCCCGCTAGTTCTCACCCTCAGATGGAGGATTGGGAAAGTCAGTTCTGGGGTGGCCCTGCTCTACAACATCCCTACATGCCATAGTTATAAGTAATTCTCTCGGCAGCCCCAGGTCAGCCACTTTGGCCTTAACATGCTGTATTTGGACTCTGCTTGCACCAGGTGATGCAGGTGCCATTTGGTGGTGTCGCTATATGTGCTGCACCCTGAACGGTGCCCTGGCTCATCCACTGATGCTCTTCGTCTCACGGGCACCTCCCGAAAGGATGGTCGAGGCCAGGGAGAGCACGGAAGGATGGTCTTGTGGTTAGAGCACAGGACTGAAATTTGGGGGACCTGGGGTCAGTTCCCAGCTCTGCCACAGACTCCTTGGGCAAGTCACTGAGTGTACCTTGTGCCTCAGTTTCCCATCTGTATCCGTGGGAACCACACTTCCCTGCCTTGCAGGAGTGTTGTGCGGGTGCTCTCAATCAGGCTGGTGAGGCGCTCAGCTCAGCTCCATAGCTGAGAATAGCGGCGCGCAGTCTCCAGTGCGTTCGGACCTGCCTGGAGCAGCTTACCTTCCAGCCGTTCCGTGGGCATCAAACGTGGGGGGATGGGACTAGTGGCACCACTGCACTGCTGGGCCGGTGCTCGCGGTCTGCTTTGACCCGGCAGCTGTGCAGTGACTCCGGACCAGTTGCAACAACGGCATGGTCTGCTCTGCACCGGTGCAAGAAGCTGTGTGTGTTTGGTGTGAAGTTCGTTACTGACACGTTGGTGGGGACGGGAGTTACAAAGCCCAAACGCGTGAGTGTAGACAGGGCTAGAGAAGAGCTCGCTGGGGTAACCCCCCGGCGGGTGGGCAGGGAACACACCATGAATAACTGAGAAGAAAAAGGGAGGGAAAAAAAAGCCAAAAGGAGAAGCAGAAGTTTGTGCAAAGCCGCTCAGGGCTGAGGAACGGATGGCTCAGTGACACTTCCTGTTCCCTGAGTTGTGTGCTGTCTGAGCAACGCACTTGCCCTGCTTCTGTTTGTGCCCCGCCACGGGGAGAGCGTGTGTGAGATGGGGAGCGAAGGGCAGGCGGAGTCGGCGTGAGGTAGATGGCCTGAGCGAGGTAGACCCCGGAGAGGTGCATGGCCGGAGTCGCGCAGAGGGAGCTCAGCAGTAGGGAGTCGAGCAGAGACAGCCGACGCTGACTTCCCTTTTCTTGCCAGCCTTAAAAGCTCTTTTCTTTACATTTTTCAAGTTCCTTTGGTTGTAGCTACTCAGCCCCCCGGCTGCTCTCCCTTGAGGATGGTGAGGTAAGAGGGGAGCTGAGAAGGTGGCGGGTGTGGGACTGGTGACGGGGGATCATCTTGTTTGCTCTGTCCCACCCACCCCCTGGTACAGTCCTTTCCTGGGGCTGGGGCTGGGGTCACATCTCAGGGGTATGTGACAGGGACCTTCCCAGTCTCTGTATCTTGCCGCCTCTTGTCCAACCCCCTCAAGTGTTGGGATCCTTGGGGGGCACCACTCTGCTCGCGGTACGGACCCCTCCTAGGGATACGGCTGCATGTCCTCTGTCCGTCAGACCCTTTCTCTCTCTGTGGCATTCACTCTTTCCTGCTTTTCTGCTCTCCCGCAGGTGGTTCCACCGTGACCTGAGTGGACTGGAGGCTGAGGCCTTACTCAAGAGCCGAGGAGTTCATGGAAGCTTCTTGGCTAGACCCAGTCGAAAGAACCAGGGCGACTTCTCCCTCTCCGTCAGGTGCGTAACGCGGACCCCATCCTGCCACGCTGTTGCCATCCCAGGGATATGAGGATGCTTCGCTCTCTGCCCCGTGGCCCCGTCCCGCCTGCAGCACCTCCAGGATGCATGGGGGCCGTGCGTTCCAGCCCCATCCATCCTTCCCTTCATCCTGCCCATGCCCAAAGCATACACGAGGGGCATTGCTGTGTGATCCACCCGCCATCCCCACCTCCTGGTCCCATCCCCTGCACCCTGTCCTGTGAGAGGGACTTTACTTCTCTTTCCCTTGCCCTTTTCCTGACCCTCGCCTTTACCAGACTTCTCTCTGCCTCATCCCTCAGGGTAGGTGACCAAGTGACCCACATTCGTATCCAGAACACGGGGGATTATTATGATCTCTACGGAGGGGAGAAGTTTGCCACGTTGTCTGAACTGGTGGAGTACTACACGCAGCAGCAGGGCTCGCTACAGGATAAAGATGGCACCGTAATAGACCTGAGGTATCCTCTGAACTGCTCCGATCCCACCACAGAGAGGTATGGAGTGAGCAGAACAGCGATGAGTCTTCCACTGAGGGGCTAATGCCCAACGCCCTCTCCCCCCGCCTTGCCTCGTCCTGTGCGCCTGGATGCTGCTGACGGGGGGGGACTGCGGGGCTAATCCCCTTGGTGTGGCTCCTCCCCCCCCTGAACACAGTCTTGGTACCAGACTGTCTGGGACCGAGGGGATAGCTCTGCCCCCACCCGAGAACGCGTTAAGTAACAAATGCCCCCCGCCCCATGCCTTCGCGTGCAAGTCTGTGAAATTTCAATATGGGCCCAGCTTATATTTGGTAACACTGACTTCCTCCGTCTCGCTGGTTTGCTATTTATATCTTGTTGCTAAAAGTGAAAATGGTGATGCTAGTTACAAGAAGAGGCCTTCATGTAACACAGGGCGTGTGAGCCAGGGCCCCTCCATCCCGCCCTGCAGCCCCTGCCAGTCCAGGCCTGGGCGCCCCACACCGCCCCGCTGATGGACCTCGGTCCCTGCTATTCCAGTTCCTCCCTCTTTGCATATGCCTTTGGCACTGCCTCCCTAAATCAAATCAGGTGGTTTGCACTGTGCTGTGCTCTCAGACCCCTGGCGGTGGGTGGCTGTCCCACAGCGTCCCCCCCACACACACACACCCCTAGGGCAGGGCTGCAGCCCTGTGTGGGGACGGGGATGGGAGCAGCACGTGTGTCCCCCTCAGCAGGTTTGTCTCCTGCGGTCGGTTTGGCTGGGGGCTCTGCAGCTTCCTCCCTTCCCACTGCGGTTGGAAACTTCCCTCCCCCCAGCTCTTACGAAAGCTCCTTTTCTCACTCTCCCTGAGAGATTTTCCATCACGTGGCTTCCCTGTGCTGGGCCCCAGGGGGGTTAACTGTTTCCTCTCTGCAGAGGGGGAGCACAGAGGCCCAGCCCTGCAATGAGACAGAGCAATGGAGGAAGAGCTGCCTCCATCCCCCTCAGAGCCCCCGAGCTGGAGGCGCCTGTGCCAGCGCCAGGTGTCTGAGGACAGGCCAGCTCTTGTAAGCAGTGGTGAGGTGTTCTTCAGTGCCCGGCCCCAGCGTTACCTCCTCTGCATGTGTGTGTGACAAACAGCTCCCTCTGCCCCCAGGCTGACATGCCAGGCGATCAGCCAGCACTGGGTGCTTTCAAAGTACCGAGTCAGCACAGCCCCACGCGCCGGTTCAGATGAAACGTTGGGAATTGTTTGGGTTTGTGGGTGGTTTCATTGATCTGTTTACGGGCAGAAATTGTTCAAGGTAAAAACAGGCCATGAAAAGTTGGAAGCCACATTACAGCAACCACTGAAGCACAGCCTGGACGTCAGGACGGGAGTGTGGAATTGTGAACGAGGGGTGGGCGAAGCTCATGACCACGTCAAACCTGCCTGTGAGTGGCCTCAGGAAGAGGAGACTGAAGTAAACAGGATTCATTTACCAGCTGCTTCTGAAAGAAAACTTGACAAACTCAAGTAAGAAAACACAAAGCGACCCCAGCTTACAGCAGCTGAGAAAGTCGTTCTAGCTGGATGGTCAAGAGGAGCAGCCTGGGACCCCCAAGCAGACTGGGATCATGGAGAGGAAATTGTTGTTGATGGGATCCTGAACAAAGGACATTGTGTTACAACACAGCATGAGATCAGAGGTGCTGATCATAATCCACGGCCTCCAGCTGGGTACTAAGATTGCAGAAGAGAGCTGGAGGTGGCCTCGTCCAGCTGAACTCAAATTCCGCCACAAAGATAATAACATTTAAATACAGTACCACCATCAGTACAGGAAGCCAAATGCAAAGGGACAGCTGACACCACGAGATACATGATCACCCTTGGTCTAAGGTAGAATCAGATCTACTAAAACTAAATGGGAACCTCTTATTAGTGAGCAAATACTCAGCTTTTTAAAAGACTGAGCTGTTGCAGATCACTCTGAGTAGCAAGGTAATACCATTGTGAAGCACTGAGCTCACCATGGGATTCGACACGCAAGTAGCAGAGAATTTGAGTGGCTCATTTCTGCTCCCTGCGTTAACGTTTCAGTTCAGCTTCTCATGCCACGCCCTTATGTGCACTCAAAGACAGTCATTTAGCAGAAGTGTTGTTACAAATAGCAAAGAACTTGAGAATCAAACTAAAAAGGGTCCTGGCAGATTCATGGGATCCCCGTTTATCACAACTATCCCTATCACAACTCACCTCATAGGCTTCCGTAGAGTTACCCGTTCAGAGACCCATGAACACAAACCTTAGTGCCACCAACTAATGGACTTCTTCAGCCAGAGACCATTGACCCTGAGTGGTTACAAAAGAGCCACGCACCAGGAAACTGCAACAGAAGAAAAACTGACAAGAATGCTAGAGTCACCCCATTGCAAGAGGGAGAGAATGTGAATTCCAAACAGGAAGGGGATGGAAACCTTGTCAACAACTACGCCACTCACAGAGAGGTTGTGTCATAGCCTCTCCTGACGGCCAGTCCTACAGGAGGAACAGAAGACATATAGACAAATCTAAGGGGTTTCCACGGGCTCTGTGTATCTAGGGGACACCCAGAAGACTTGTGCAATGGGAGAAGTAAAACCCATGCCTAGTGACTGACAATGAAAACTACCAGGAGCAGTAAACACAGACCAATATACCTCAATGGTCAGACAGCTCACCGCTGAAGGACCTCTTCTGGGAGCAGAAAGTGGCTGTGTTATCCGAAAGCCATCGCAGTTCAGAGAGCAGAGCTGATGACAGATGTCCAATCAGAATCAGAATAACCCTCTCCCGTGTCAAGGGGATCAGGTTATTTACGCAGATCAGTCAGCCTAGACAGGCCAGCTGTATGTGATATTGGACTGGCTGTACTGGGCTGGGTGTTTGTATTATGTTTGATTTCCCAAATAAAGGGGGAACTGGAACTGTAAATGTAGCTACTTAGGTCACTGGATCCTGACCCTGGCTGGGCCCTGCAGTGAGTAGTGGGGGTCTCATGGGAGCATCATTACATGATACTGTGACTGGGTAGCGAGCCCTGCTGTGTTAGCCTCAGGCCCGGGTGGGGACCAGGCCAGAAAATACAGCGTCAGCTCTTAACAGCCCCTCCGAGTCACACAACGATTACACCTCTCTTTCACTTAGCTTTCCTCAGGCTCCCTGCCCCTGGCTCACCTGCCACCTCGGTGCCCCTCCGGTCCTGTCCCTCCCGGCTCCACTCAGCCACAGGCACCTTCCACGTATTGCCCACTAACTCCTGGTCCCTCCACTTCTTTCTCCCATCCCTGGTCCTCATGTGCTCCAGGCCCTGGCCCTCCCTGGGCTTCCCTCTGGCCCTCCAGTCCCCCCAGCTCTTGGCTGACCCTCTCCCATCTTCCCCCAGGTGGTACCATGGGCATCTGTCCGGCCCAGCAGCTGAGTCTCTGCTCCAGTCCAAGGCCACCCCCTGGACCTTCCTGGTGCGCGAGAGCCTCAGCAAACCCGGTGACTTTGTCCTGTCTGTCCTGACGGATCAACCCAAAACAGGGCCCGAGGCCCCACCAGCTGGGGCTGCCAGCGCCCCTGGGGCCCGGCTCAAGGTCACCCACGTCAAGATCATGTGTGAGGTGAGAGGGTGGGGCGGGGGGCAGGGAAGGGAGCAAGCAGAGGGAGGGACGGAGACATTTCTCTGCCAGCTACACACCTCTTTGATCTGTTTTTACCAACGGGAAGATTTAGAAAGTGCTGGAATGTTTTTGTATCCAACAGTATGTGAAATCCATGACATCTGGGCTGCCTAGCATCACCCACGGGGGTCCCTTAACTCCGTGCCTGCTCTGAGAGCAGTGCCTGTGGGGGGAGCATCCGGGGTGAGGACGGAGTCCATCGCCGACACAGGTGGCCGGAGGACAGGAAGGAAGCTGTGGGGCGTGGGGAGCAATGGAGGGAGCAGGGATGTGCAGAGCCTCACAGGCCAGCGCCAGGTGCTCGAATGTGCTAGGGAAGGAGAGGAAAATCTGGAGATTTAACCAGACCGTTACGCACCTGGGACAGGGAAGAAAGTGTGACCCAGGCAAGCCAGAGAGGAAGACGGTGGAGAGGAGGAAGGTCAGTTGTTTCTGGCCCCCGGGGCTCTATAGGGAGTTCCAGAAATGAGCTACTGAGCTGTGATGAGAAGCAGGAGAGGAGACCTTGTTGGGGTTCCTGAGTCTGGCCTGGTGGATGAGATCAACCCCGACATTACTAGGTCTCCTCTCGCTCCATGGCGTGAGCATATGGTGGGTTCGGGATAGTGGAGTGACTGTGCAGGAGAAACAAACCAACTGATCTTAAACAAGAGCTGCGGGGAAGTTGACTTCTCGGGCTTCCACTCACCTGGGATCAGCTCACCGCCTTACCAAGTCTGAGGTCACCAGAACAAGCTCTCAGTTGCCCATCATGGCGGGAGGGTGCGACACACACCTCTGGAGATGCAGTGCTCCAAACTCAACAGGGCTTCACACTCCAGTGTAACAATCTCTCCTGGCACTGGTTGTATGATACGTCAGGAGGTGTGAATAACACTTCCTTACTCGCTCCAGAACGGGAGATACACCGTTGGAGGTGCTGAGATGTTCGACACCTTGGCAGACCTGGTGGAGCATTTCAAGAAGACTCACATTGAGGAGTTGTCCGGATCCTATGTGTACCTGAGACAGGTAAGTGGGACCCTGGTGCCGGGGATACTTCTGAGGGCTTCACCCTCTGTCCCTGTCTACGGCATGTGTCCAGCTCTGTCCTCCCCCTCCCCTTACCGAGGCTTTCCCTTCTCCCCTGCCCAGCCCTATTACGCCACCCGCGTGAACGCGGCAGACATCGAGAACCGAGTGCAGGAGCTGAACAAGCGGGGCCTGGCCGAGGAGACCACCAAGGCCGGATTCTGGGAGGAGTTTGACGTGAGTGGTGGTGTGGTGCTTGTCTTCACGTCCTTCTGGGAGACGCTGCTCCCAATCGCCTCCTCTTTCCCTACTCCAGGAATGGATGTACCACCACCCCCCTCCATCTCGGAGGCTCTCTCTCTGTCAGGGAAGCTCTGTTCCTGACCCCCGTCACCAGAGTCTGAGCCCCTCACAATGTTTCAGTGCGTTTATTGTCCCCGCGCTCCTGTGAGCGAGGGCGGCGCTGCCAGCCCCATTTTGCAGCGGGGGAACGGAAGCCCAGGAAGGCTGTGGAGGGCAGGGACCTGGAACTGGCTCTCACGCGTCTCCCAGGCTCTAGCTACTGGACCATCCTTCTTCTCTGTGCTCCCCTGTCCCTCAGATCCCCCCCACACCAGCCACAACCAGTTGTGCTGCCCTAATGGTTCCCCTCCTCCCCGTTTAGAGCCTGCAGAAACAGGAGGCCAAGCACCTGTTTGATCGGCATGAGGGGCAGAGACCTGAGAACAAGGGAAAGAACCGGTACAAGAACATCCTGCCCTGTGAGTCCTGCCCTCCCATCAGGAAGCGAATCAGAGGCTGCACGCTCCTGCCTCAGCGTGAGGGGGGCTGCCACACAGATCCCTGCCTAGAGTCGCCCCAGAGGCAGCTCCGCTGGGCCGGGGGTTGTTTGCCCTCCAGCAGGGCAGTGCTACCAGGGGCACCCGACTGGGTGTTTCAGACCATAGAGGATTTAGTGGGAGGCATTGCCTCTTCTTCATGGCCGTGGGGTGGGGTGCGTGCTCAGGTCAGGACAGACGGGCCCATTGGTCTGATCCAACACCCAGGGGAGGTGGGGAGCACTCCGTTATATGGGTCTGTTGGTTTGATACAGGGTGGGGGGGGGCACAGGGTTTGAGGAGCCCACTGGATTGATCAGAGTGTCAGGAGTGGGCTACATGGGCTGAATTTTGGGGCGGGGGGACTCCTCGGTGCTGTGTTAACCCCTGCCTTGCCTCCCCAGTTGATCACTCTCGAGTCATCCTGCAAGACAGGGACCCCAATATCCCAGGCGCGGATTATATCAACGCTAACTACATCACGGTGAGCCTCCGGAAACACGGCCACGGCTTGGCGGGGATGGGGCACGGGACCCCGGTCCCTGGAACCCCCTGACGTGCCCTTGTCCGTTCGCCCCTCTGCAGAACAAGCTGATCAGCCCAGAGGAATTCACCAAGCCCTACATCGCCAGCCAGGGCTGCCTGGACGCCACCGTCAAAGATTTCTGGCAGATGGTGTGGCAGGAAAACTCCCGCATCATCGTGATGACCACACGGGAGGTGGAGAAAGGGAGGGTAGGTGTCTCACGGGCTTCTTGTCCCTGTCCCTCCTCCTGTCCCCTCCAGCCACTCACCACTTTACCGGTTTCTTTCTCCCTGGGGTTTTTCTTCTTAGTCTCTTTCTTTCACTCCCTTTTCTTCTTGTTTCCTGACAGAACAAGTGTGTCCCCTACTGGCCAGAGGAGGGCAGCAGCAGAGAGTACGGTCCCTATGTGGTGGAGAATACCGGGGAGCATGGTGCTCTGGACTACAAACTTCGCAAGCTCTGTATCTCCCCAGTCAACAACGTGAGTGTCACGCCCCGAACATTCACTGCTCCTGGTACTTGATTGTGGCCAAGCCTTTAAGGTTAGGAATTAATGACTGTGGCGTTTCAGGTGGCATTAGGCGAAGAGAAACGGGACCCTTAGCCTCTAGGGTACTGGGTCCAGTCCGGCCCCTGGTTTGGGAGGCGAGTGGGAGACTGGCAGGGAATGGAGCATGGGCGCTTTCACCCCTAGCCGCCTGTTCTAGTCCAGCAGGAGGGCTGCACTGACCGAATACTGTTCCCCTCTCTCTGTCATGCCTTGTGCGGGAAATACGTTTGCCCGTTCTCAGTGTGGATGCCAGAGGGGAGAGGCCCTCGGTCCCTTTGTTGTGCAGGACGGGGTCCTGCGGGGCTGGGGGCTATGAGGGGAGGATGGGGTGGAAAGGAGAACAATCTGCCACGTGTGTGTTTTGTCACCCCCTAGTGTGAGGCTGTGCGCGAGATCTGGCAGTACCAGTACCTGAGCTGGCCGGACCACGGAGTCCCCAGCGAGCCTGGAGGGGTGCTTAGCTTCCTGGAGCAAATCAACCAGAAACAAGAGAGTATCCCTGGGGCTGGGCCCATAGTGGTGCACTGCAGGTGGGTCTGGGGGCCGGGATGGGCAGTGCCCCTGCTGCTGTGCTGCTGGGAACGGGCTGGGTGACGCGGCAGGGGGTGGCCTCCCCCAGTGCCACGCGTGCTGTTGGGGGCAGTGTGTTGCTGGAGGTGGCCTCGGTCATGGGACATCCTGACTGATCGCAGTCATTAAAGATCACGTCCATTCCCTGTGACTAACGAGTGAATCCCTTTGTGCTGGCGTGTCCATTTCGCCTCCCTAAATCCACCCCCACACGCAGGTTGGAGATCCAGTTCTCCTTTCCTGCCCTAAACTCCATGTGCAGTGTTTCTGTGCAGCTGCTAGACAATGCAGCGCCCCACCCCAGAGGTGGCTGCATTGTCGCGGCACGCGCAGGCCCTCTGTGCACCTACAGCCTGGGATGCCCCGTGGCTGTAAGGTGCCGGAGGAATGTGTATAGACAGTACTGACAGCTCCTGTCTTCCGCTTGTGCCCTCCTGCGCAGCGCTGGGATTGGCCGCACCGGGACCATCATCGTCATCGACATGATAGTGGATACAATCTCCACCAAGGGTAAGATGCTCCCCAGGCCCCTGCTTTACCCACGGGGCTCTGCCCCCTGGCCAGTCTTCTCCGCCAGCTGCATCCTGAAGGGCACTTCACTAGTTGGGAAATTTCAGGCATGTGGGTGAGGAAGGAGTTGCCTGAATATCCCAGGGTCTGCATGGAAGGGGGTGGGAGCGAGCACACCCCTTTGCCAACGGCCCTGCTGCCCACCGTGCGCCCAGGGCTGAGCCGGGATGAAGGGGGCTCACGCCGGCCAGTGGGTGGAAGCCTGGCGAAGCCGGCGGGCTGCCTGCCACCTGACAGCAGTGGCTCACGGGGGATATAACCGGCCAGTCAGCGGAGCTCTGGCGTTGCCCGGGGATTGGCATTCCCACTGGGCGCTGCCATAGCCTGACTCAGAGGCAGGCAGGCAGGCTGGAAGCCAGAGAGAAGGGAATTGAGGGCTGAAGGTGCCAGTGTGTCCTCCCCCCCTGAGGAGGCTGGGACGAGGCTCCGCCAGGGTTTTGTGTGGTGACCTCGCAGGCTGGAGATAGGTATGTGGTCACAGCAGCTCCCAGCCCATCCCTGCCTCTGCCTGTCCCCCAATGCATCACCTCAGGGCTGGACTGCGACATAGACATCCAGAAGACCATTCAGATGGTGCGGGACCAGCGGTCAGGAATGGTGCAGACCGAGGCCCAGTATAAATTCATCTACATGGCCATCAGCCAGTTCATAGACACCACCAAGAAGAAGCTGGATGTCATGCAGGTGAGAGGGGGGAGCTCTGTGCACTGCCCCCAGGAGATGCCGTACTGCGGGAGGTGCTGTCTGTCACAGCCCCATTGCCTCGCCCCCTAGCCTGGCACGAGGGGCTACGAGGCATCTGCCCTTTGCCCCGTCCCAGCGCCGTGCTCTCTCCCATTCTACAGTCCTCTCGCCTCGTTTTCTCTCTCCTGCAGTCTCAGAAGGGGAAGCTCAAAGAGTCTGAATACGGGAACATCGCGTACCCGCCTGCGATGAAGAACCAGCACGCCAAGGCCTCCCGGAAGTCCTCCAAGTAAGAGCTGTGGCAAAACAGGAGTCTCCACGCTCCTGGGTATTAGCCATGCCCTTCCCCGCCACCACTCTGCCTCCCCCCGTTCTGGTGCTGCCCCCCTGACTCTCCGGTCCCTGCTCACCTCCCTGGCTCTCGCTGTTTCTCAGGCAGAAGGAGGAACCAACACTTTATGAAAACTTGCACAACGCCAAAGGAAAGAAAGAGGAGAAAATGTGGAAGCAGCGATCGTCCGACAAGGAGAAACTGAAGGGCTCGCTTAAGAAAAAATAGCCTCCTGCTGCAGGTGCGATCGGGATCTGGCTGGGATCATGTCGCTGGGGAGGGGGGCTTGCTCTGTTCTCTGTGTGCTGGCTGCCCTGATCAGAGTCATCTGGGGACCCAGCTGTCTCCCTGGCCTTGTTTATGCCGGGACAGCTGTCCCTAGCGGACGTGCAGCAGAGGAGGAGTTTTTCTGTCAGCCCAGTAACACCAGCCCCTGTTGGTCAGGACTGCTGCGTCTCCGCGGGTGTTTGCCAGCATAGCCGTGCCGGCTGGGAGGGTGGTTTTCTCACACCCCTGGGCCTACAGAGCTGAGCTGACAACTTTCTAGCGTACAGCTGGTCTCAGTCTCGTGCCGTAGCAGCACCTCTCATTGCTGTTTTCTCTTCCTCGTCCCAGCTCCCCTCTGCGATGGAAGACACGCTCTCCGAGGTCAAAGCGACTGAAGTCCCCAGACTGTCTCTGCACACTCAGTCCAGTAGGCGTGTCCCAATCTGCTCTGCTTTCCAGCCTGCGACACCTTCCCAGTGTCAGATAAATAATCTCCTCTTCCATTTTCTCTGCCCACTAACGGTTCAGGCTCTTTTCCGGTCTTTTTGCTCCAGCTCCGTTTGTCGTTTACAAGCCCCTCTTAGAGGAGAGAGGCCCCCACAGCGGTTACCCTCAACACCGGCGTGAGACTAGCTGGTCCTGCTAAGTCAGCTCTTGTTTGGCTCTGGACTTGTGCCCTTTTTTAACAGTCGCCTGGTATGTTTAACCTCTTTCAGCTCTCCCTCGAGCCCAGGGAAAATTCCCTCCATCCCCACCACCTGTGCCACCATCTCCTCAGCCTTGCACATCCACTCGCCTCCTTGTGGTGTTGTAAATAATCCTGGATTTGACGTGTTGTTTTTGCTTTTCTTTGTAAATAAACCAGAGTTTTTGTTTGATTCTTTTTTCTCTTGTATCTTCTGAGTTTGCACCAAAAACTGGCTTTTGCTTTTTATTCTTCTTTAGTGTGGAGCCACCCAGAACTAGCGCCGGGAGTGGGGCCAGGGACTGGTGCCTGAACCTGTCGGCAGGATTTCCCTGCATGCCACCGTGTCGTTTTAGGGGTGAAGTGCCTGTATGTCAATGCCCCAGTCGCACCAGCCAGTCCAATGACCTGAAGGGGGAAAGGCCCCGTTTGGTTTTCTGAAACCAGCCAGTGCCAGGCCCTGTGCCCCATTCCCTGTGGCCGACAGACACTCCCAGGGGTCGGGGGGGTGGTCAGCTGTGCATTTTCCCAGGTGCAGTCAGCAGCTGAGGGCCGAACTGCTCAAAAACATGTCAGTAACGTTGGTTTGTTTGTTTTTTTTCCATCTAAGCCTCTGGAAGAATGTTTCTGGAATTAGCTAATTACGTCTGATCCTCCCGCTGGGGCCTGGGGAGCTCACGTAGGGGGTTGGCTTTGCCAAGCACTGAAATGCAGCCACCTCTGGCCTGGGCGGCAGTAGCGGTGTCACAGCGGCACAACAAGACGGTCACGGCGTGTCCTGAACTAGTGTCCAGCTAATGCCAGCTCCAGCGGTAGCTGCACACAGTGGGTGCGGGCTGAGAGCGGCATGGTCAGTGCTGGACTGGGCCCTGGCCCTGACTCCCAGCCCGGCTGTGGGGGAAGACGGCAGCGGCTGTTAACACAGGAGGGTACGACCTGGTCTTACGGCCTCTGCTCCGCGCAGGCGGCATTGCCAGGCGTCCCCAGCGTGTTCCCAGTCGTGAACTAGAGGAAAAGCTGTTTAAAAAAACCAGAGCAGTGGGTGTGTTAACCCAGGCCCAGCGCGGCAGGAGCGTGCCCTCAGCTGGCCCCCACCCAGCTGGCAGGTGGGCGCTGTGCACACAGGGCCCCCCCCCAGCCCAGGGCTCACAGCTGAGTGTCCCCGGCAGGGCTGGGTCAGAGCAGGGACCTACCAGCCGTGACACTGCCGGGCTGAGCGGGTTCACAGCTGCTCGTAGCTCACATTTCAGCGCCAGCGCCGGCTGACAGCCTCTGGCCACCGAGACACGGAGCCACACCCTGACTCACGGTCAGCCTCAGGGCAGGTGTGTGTGTGGGGGGGGGGGAGGGGAGCAGCTCCAGCTGTGAGCCCAGCTGCTGGGGCTGACAGCCAGGAGCTGCTGTACCTTCTCCTACCTGTCGTGTAGACCAAGTGTGTGTGGGGGGGGGGTGTCAAATGCCAGCCACTGGCTTGTGCTCGCTGGGTTTCCCTGCAGCCTGCAGTGCCCATTAGTCAATAGCTGTTCCCCATGTAGGGACGTACAACCTGTGAGCGTCACCCTGTAACTGCCCCATGGGTGAGCTGAGCTGGGCTCCGTGGGGCTAGCGCTATAGGGCAGGCTGTCGACCCAGCCCCAGCACATCTCCAGCATGAAGCCCCATTCCCCACTACCCCGCCCCAGTAGTACCCTCAGGGCGAGAGACACATGGTGGGATGAGACGTAAACGAGTAACTGGGCTGCCCAGGTGAGACTCCCCTGCGTGAACCCAGGATCAAGGGTGCTGTGGGCAGCCTAATAATGCCCCCGCTGTGCGTCAGGCTGGAGCGTTGCGGCAGGGCTGGCGTATTGCCCGGACGGGGTTCATCAGTCTGATGAGGCATGAGTTGGGGGGCAGGGCTGTATCCAAAGGGAGGTGCGCTTTGCTGAGCACTGACGGTCCAGGGGAAAGAAATTAATTAAAGGTGATTGCTGAGCCAAGGGGCGCATGCTGCCCCAGAAAGTCGGGGTGCAGAAATCCCAGCCACGGCCAAAGGGCAGCCGGGGCGCTGGAGGAGGAAGGGTCGATGCTAACTGATGTGGTGGATGTTTAAACGCTCTAGCAGGAGGCTCCCAGCACCATCTAGGCGGCAGGGCAGGAGGCCATGAGCTGGGGGGGGGGAGGGGGCAGAGACAAAGTCCACGAAGGGCCCAGTCCAGGGGGTGCATTTGAACTGGCTTCTGAAAGGACCACGGAGTCTGGGGCCAGAGGAAAAGCTAGCCACCTTGTATTGCTCAGTTTCCCCAGCAGGATTTCCCTCCCCCCCCCCCGAGATTTCCGGCTGTTGGATCAGCAGGCAGTGCCAGGATCTGTGGCAAGGAAACCCAGGGCAGGGGCAGCCGCAGAGCGAGGCAGTTTAAAGGAGGCCAGCCCAGAGCAGCGTAATTCATCGCGCGAGCCCGCCCCATCGTCCAGTCCCAGCTTCTGGCGGGCAGAGGCTTGGAGACACCCAGCACATGAGGCTGCGTGCCGAACCACCTTGGCCAATCGCCACTGATGGAGCTATCCTCCGGGAAATCAGCTAGTCCGTGGTCAAACCCCGGTCTACCTTTTACCTTCACAGCATCCACCCCACAGCAGCGCTGGCATCGCTTCACCACCCACCACCCCGGCCAGAGACGCTCTGCAGCAGCTCTCAGGGCTGCCTTTCCCAGTCAGTCATATCTGTGCAGCAATGACGCTGCTTCCAGACCCAGCTTGACCTCCGGGCTGGCTGCTGCCCCTCTCAGCACCACCACAGGCACGGCCCTGCACAGCTGCCGCAGGGGCAATGGGCAGCTGCACCCCCCCCCACCGAGGAGATGGTCTAGGAAAAGGCAGATGCAGGGAGCTGGGGAGGCGTTGGAGCTGCAGTGCCCAGCTCCTGCAGGGCCAGGCTCTCCCCGCACGCAGTCTGGGCAGACACTGTTTTGATTCCCCTTTGGCTGGATGGAAAACACCCAGGGTGGAGCCTCAACAAGCAGAGCCCAGCCCCACCTTGCTGTCAGGTATCGGGGGGCTCCTGCAGTCCAGCTTCTCCCCCCCCACTTCATAGTCACAGCATCTCCCTTTGGGCTGCCCCTGCGCTGGGGGACCCAGCCCTGGCATTCTCTGAAAGCAAAAGGAAATTTCTGCTCCTTTTGCACGCCGAGATCCAGCCGCTGCACTCCTCAGCGGGACCGGCAGCTTCCCTTCTCCCCCTGGAAGAGCCTGGGTCAGTCGTACCTTCCCCCTGCCAGCCACCCACCCCCGGCCACAGCTTCTCGGCCATTTGCTGTGAGAAGGCAAAGCCACCCGGGCTGCTACCGAGGGCGCCACAGCTACCCCGAGCTCCACCCCAGCTGTCTCCACTGCATAGGGGCAGTCCTGATATTTGGGGCTTTTTCTTATACAGGCACCTATTAACCCCCTCCCCCCAATTTGTCACACTTGCGAGCTGGCCCCCCCAGTGCCTCCAGCTCAGATAGCACCTCCCCCGCTGACGCGGCTGAGCCAGCGGCTTGGACCCCAGGGCCGGGTGCAGGGGACAAGGAATGGCCCAAGAACCGAAGGCCAGCAGCAGCAAGAACAGGCAGGTTGGTTACTCCCAGCATCCCCCGCTGCAGAGGCAGGGAAGTGATTTGAAGTCCAGAAAGCACAGCTGTCCCCATGGTTACCGTCAGTAACCCCTGCCCCCAGAACGCTGAACACAGCCCAGCACACAGCGAAACCCACCTCGGCAGGAAGCAGCTTCAAATACTGAAACCATGCACCGTGCCCAGCAACCGTCCGCCCCATTCCCACTGCCCCGGGAGACGGGCTGGAGGTCCGGTGTGGGCCTCCCACAGGGACAGTAAGACAAAGGGAGAAGTTGGAGGTCTCAAAGAGGCAAAACCCAGCACATCAGCTTGGAGAGGAGCTGAGGGAGCAGGGGCCTGGCCAAGTGGTCCCCAGGGGGCTCCTCATCCTAAATCCCATTTGTACTGAGGGAGCAGCTGTATCACATACAGCTCCATCCATCCAGCCTGCCCCACAGCCTGCACTTCAGGGACCACATCCACAGTAGCCATGGCGCTGTGGGGCTTTTTGCACCCCCACGGCTCATGCAGCTGACCAGGCTGTGTGCATGTCCTGTAATGGGGAACATGCACATAATTGAGGCAGGTGTGAACAGAACCAAGGCAGGGAGATCAAGCAGCTTGTAACCAGGCAGGCCTTGCTGTGAACTCAGCCCGGGCGTAGCAGGCTGGGACACAAGAGCCACTGCCCGGCTGTGCTGGCAGGAGAGCTTCATGCCTCAGCTCCACCCATCACTTCCTCCTAACACGCTGAGGGTGTCACCCTCCCTCCCCATCCATAGCTTCCTGATCCCGGTCACTGCCACCCCGAGCCCCGCTTTAACCCACAATAAACCCGGCATTCAGTCTCAGTCACTAAACACGCCTGCGACAAGTTTTGATTCATTTATTTATTTTTACAAACTTCTGAAAGATAAAATTATGTGATCCGAGCGCCCAAAGATGTCAAGAGGCCCATGAAACCTTCATTCATGAGTTTTCCCTTGGCGGGTGGGGGGGACGGGGTGGAAGAAAAATTAACAGGAGATTCATTGGATTGGAAGCTAGACGCTGGTACCAAAATATAAAGGCCTCTTGTGTGAGAGAGTAGTTATGTTTCGTGCTCTACACATCCAAGTATGAACAGAGGCTGGGTGTGAACAGGTCCCCAGGGGCTCACACTGGCCTTCCAGAGTTTAAACCCACCAAATGGGAGGTTTTACAGCACCCAAACGAAGCAGGAATTCAACTCGCCACGTGATGGAGCCCAATGGCGCAGATGGCCGCCAACACTGGGGACCATGGATCAGCCTGGCCACGGCATTGGGAATTTCAAAGTAAAGGAGAGAGGACAATCGATCAGAAGTAACAGGCCACAGCAGAGGCCCCAGGCAGAGGGGGAATCTCGGGTGAGGGAAGATGGCCGAGGTGCTTGCACATCTTGCTCTGTCAATTGGTGTGAATGGTTCTAGCAGTTTCATTTCTTCCCCGGTTTGGTCAGGAGGCTGTCACTGTGGGGAGAGAGGAATGAGACACTGCGGACCGGGAGGCACACATGCAGGGGATGGAGTTTAACAGTGGATCCAGCCTGACCACATGCACCAGTGATAGAAGAGCTGCCCTCTAGCCCTGGCTTCACTAGCCTCTCTGCCACAGCTCCACAACCCCCTGGGAGAGGTAAAGTCCATCCATTTTACCGTGGCAGAAATAAAGGCAGAGAGGGAGGAAATGACTCAAGGTCACGTAGCTGGACAGGGCCACAGCTGGAACAGAAGCCAGGAATCCTGACTCCTAGGCCCCCTGCTCTAACCCATTATCTGGGCCACTGAAGACCGGCTGGCTGGGCTGACCCTGCCCTGTGTCATGTGGTATTCAGCAGGGGGGCAGACTCTGAGCCTGGGGCATAAACACCATGTTTGAGAGCATGGAGGGAATTCCAGCCTGCCTGGAGTGTAAAGGAAGCCTGCGTGGAGAAAGCGCTTCCTTCCAGCAGCACCACACCCCCACAGCATGCAATCCCCATGCAAACTGCCTCCTTGCCTGCTCCCACCCCTCCGCAGCCTGGGCTCCCCACACCACCTGCCTGCCTCCTCCACTTTCAGGAACCCACCCTGCTCCCATCCTGGCCTGCACTCACCAAGCTGCTAAGAGACTTGGATTCACCACCTGTCTAACCTCCAGCCTCGCTCATCCATCCATGGAACTCATCTTACCCCTCTTACCGCGGTATTTGACGTCACAGTCTGATGTGTTTGTGCTCACCGCACCCCTGTGAGCTAGCACAATGTTACTGGCCCATTTACAGCAGGGATCAGAGAGAAACTACGGCCTACCTCCTCCCAGGCATTTAAGCACCAAACTCCCGCTGACTTGCCCCAGTCACACAGGAAATCTGTGGCAGGGCAGAGAATTGGACCCAGGTTTCTTAAGTGCTCAAATCACTACTTCATCCACTTCCATATGGCGCATCCTCCTTGCTGCCTGAAACCCTGCGATATCCACCAGTCCTGCCCCAGTGCACTGGAAAAGGGTTCATACAAAGTGATCTGTGCCTTACCTTCCTCTGCGTGTCAGGAGAGGCAGCCACAAAAAAGGAGAGAGAAAAACAATTAGATGTAACTAGATTTGTACCCTGAGTTTTAGCTCCTGTGCACCCCACAGACTCACCCCACTCCAGGGAAATGTGATGAGGGACAGAGCTCCAGAAGGGAACCGCTGGGGGCTCAGAACATCTTTAACATTCATTTATAAGGGGAGTGAACTTGGGGGAGAGGGAAGAATCCATTTGCAGGGGCTATTTGGAGCCCTTCTGAACCACCCGTACCTGGTGAAGCCCTCATCCTGTAGGTTCAGCTGCAAGTTATCAGCTGTGAGATACACACGGTTCTGCGAGGCCGCAATCTGAAAGACACAAAGCAAGGGTAGGGTGGCTGTAGTGGAAGCGAGTTCACAAAGGGGTAGAGTGAATGAAACCCCTCCACCTCCTTACGAGCTGCCCCTTGCAGATACAGGTTTTGAGTGGGACAGACTCTGTGCTGCTGAGTCTGGCCTGGATCCCTGCTCATGGCTTTGCCAATGTGGGGAAGGGATGATGTGTTAACGGCCTGCCAAGGGAGGTTGTGGAATCTGTGTCACGGGAGGTTAGGAACAGGTTGGATAAACTCGTCAGGGATGGTCTGGGTAGACTTAGCCCTGCCTCAGTGCAGGGGCTGGACTAGATGAGCACTCGAGGTCTCTTCCAGCCCGACATTTCTATGACTCTATGACAACTGCTAACTGAGGTCTTGATATTCGAGGCTGCACCATTTAAACTTTAAACTCAGTTTAAACACAGATTTAGTCACGTGTGGACTTTCTTCATCTGATTTAAACATGGTTTATGTTGACTTACCATAACTCAAGATAGAACTGGGTTCACCTGAAGCCATATAAACCAGGCTTAGAATCGAACTGAGAGTGCCTCCATGGAGTTACGTACTGGTCTAACAGCACGTCTCGGTTAAAACAGTAGTCTGAATAAGGGCAAAGCCATGTCCCATGCCCAGTGCCATCAGAGTTTGAGAACTAGTGCTCCTTCCAGCTCCCCATCACATTGACCTGACCCCCAAGCAGGTTTGTGCGCCCTTCCCCAGACCGCAGCGTACTGTGGCCTCTGGGTGGCTGTGGCTGGGCATGGGGCGCTGAAGTTTGATATAGATCTGGCTTTATGGTGGGGGGGTGGAGGCTCCTACCCACCCACCAAGATCACAGATCAGTACAGACAACCCCCACCCTGACAGGAGAGTGGGGGTGCAAAGGGGTAAGGTCAGGAGGAAGCAGGTCACATTCGCCTTAGACTCATCACATGGCCTCTGGGACGGGTGTGGGGCGTGCAAAGAATGTAGTGAAGGGACATGAGACATCCCCACCCACAACGAACCGTCTTGGAGATGTTCTGGGCAGCTCGGATCTTGCGCAGCTTGATGTAGCCTGGATTCTTGCTCAAGGCTTCGCCAATGTGAGGACGACAGTAAGTTAAGGGGGGAAACTGCTAACAGACCCTCACCTAACTTCCCCCTCCCAACCGAGTGACCCCCCCGTTCTCTCTGAAACAGTGCTCACTGCATCAGTTTGACCTTGAGCCTCAAGCCAAAGGTAAGGAGGCTATGAGTGGCCACAGCTGGGAGTTGGATGTGGATCAAGCAGGTGTCAGTGGGGAAGGGAGGCTTCCAGCCTTCCACCATGATCACAGGCCAATGCAGACAGCCCCCGTGCTCTGCTCAGGGAAGGGGGACAAATGACAGAAGGCAAGTCCCATCCGCCTTCAGTCCATGACACAGCTTCCAGCACGTGTATCTTGGGTTGAGACAGACTCCCAGAATCCCTGTGCTCCAGCATCAGCCAGCCTCCCCTGACCACACCCGCAGGGTATGAAAAGGATATCATCTTGGCAGCCGTGGCTTCCCCCTCTGCCTGAACAATCTTCTGCTTCTGTTCCTGCTTGGCCTTCTCCACCAAGAACTGCGCTCGCTGTGCCTCCTGTTGGGCTAGGGAGGGAAAAGGCCAAAACAGAGAATTCAGAGCCAGGTCCTACCCCTCAAATCCTATGGCAAGATCCTTCCTACAGTCCATTCCCTGGGGCTCCTGCGTCTCAGGGCCTGCAATGGTGGTGTCCTGGGCTCTTGCCCAGCTAGTTATTTAGACTGTCCATTTCTGGGCACAGGGACCACGAATGATGTTTTGCCAGCACCTAGCACAGGGAGGCTGGGGCCCCTAGGCAAATACAGCTACAAACATGAACAGCCAGGAACTGACGGAGTGAAGCCGCCTGAAGCAATGGGAACTCAGCCCTGCTGCAGGTATGAGAATCTTCTGCTCCAGCTTCCATGACCAAGTGCTTTCAAATGCTGCCCATTAAATACAAAGGTTCCAAAGGCTGGCCAAGGGAGACAGACGTTTGCAGGGCCTGACTATGATTATATCCATGGGGCGTCACTGCCATTTCAGACAAAGCTTTTGGCACTGAATTGCCTTGTCTGAAAAGGAAAGGAACAGAACTGCCAGTGGGATTCCAGTGTTCACTGTCAAAGGAGGATTCCAAAACAGACGGGCGGCTTCTGCCACGCTCATCCCCTAGAACTGCGCTGGGGATTGAGGGCAGCACCCACTCACCCACTTGCTTGGCCTCAACAGCCGCTGTGTACTCGCGGCTGAAACTCAGCTCTGTAATGGCCACATCATCCAAGATGAGGCTGAAATCCTTGGCACGCTCTGTCAGTTCCCGTCGGATAAGCAGAGAGACCTGAAATAAAGAGTGGTGAGTAGGGACAGAAGGAACTGTAACCCACTGATCTCTTCCCAATTACCACTTCCTCCAGAGCACAGGACATCCCCAACCCAGTCCACTTCCTATGGTCTCTAGTTCCCAGGATCCTGAGTGACATGGAGAGGATTCTTGAGCAACACAGGAACCTAAGAACTGCCAGACCAAGACCCAGAGGCCATCCAGTCCAGCGTCCTGTCTCTGACAGTGGCCAGGACCAGCTGCTTCAGGGGAAGGTATAAGAAACCTTGCAGCAGGTAGATGAAGAAAAATCTGACTCCCATATTAGGTTTCCGTTTGGTCTCTAATTAGAGATTGTCTCAAACCGTGACGCATGTCCCCCTCCAAACTGTTTGTTGCCATTAAGTAACCCTGGATAGACTTGATACCTATATGAATATCCAATCTCTTTGAATCCTGCTAAGTTCTTAGCCTCAGTGACGTTCTGCGGCAATGATTTCCTCAGTTCAGTCACACAGTGTGGAAGTGTTTCCTTCTATAGGGTTAGAATTTCCCACCTTCCAAGGTCATTGAGAGTCCCCTTGTTCTTGTGTTCCGAGAAAGGGAGAACAGAAGTTCCTGATCTCCCATCTCTGCAGCAGTCACTATTGTATAGACTTGCGTACCTGTTACGTCTCCTTTCTAAGAGAACAATCCCCATCTTTTTAGTCTCTTCATAAGAGTTTTTCCAGGCCCTTGATCAGTCTCATCACTTCTCTGAACCCCCTCTAGTCCTGCAATATCCACTGGCGATGGAGTGACCAATACTGCACACACTATCCACAGAAGGCTGCATCAGTGACTTACATAAAAGGCATTATAATATTCTCTGGATTATTCAAATCCCATTCCTTATGCCTAATATTTTTTTCTTTTTGACCACGAAGCTGTCACTGAGCTGTCTGTGATGCCCAGGCCTCTCTCCTGAGCTGGTTCATTTTTATTCCTGTAAGGCAGTGGTTCCCAACCTTTTCAGCTCGAGGGCCACAGATAGATAGCATTTTTATAGCCCTGAAGGGCCACCAGTCTCCGCCAGCAGGCCCCCTCCCCCACTGCAGGCAGATGGAGGCTGCCTCCCCGCTGATCTCCCGTCTCCCTGGCTGCAGCAGGGAAACCACTTGTGTCATGTAACCCTGTGTGCTCCACCTGGGTCCCCAGGCAGTGGCTCCCTTCTGCAGCCAGGGGGACGGAAGATCAGTGCTCCCCTCCCTCTGGCTCCAGCAGGGACCCCAGCAGCAATGGACCTAGTTGGAGCACTTTGCTGTGCTCCCTGCTACAGCCGGGGGAAGGAGGAGGGGAGGGCTGATTTCCCATCCCACTGGGCGCAGTGAGGAGTCTGCACCAGTCTTTTAGCCACACGGAAATGTGCTCCGCCTGGGTCCTTAGGATGCAGCTCCCTTCTGCAGCCAGCAGGAGGGGAGCAGCGGGCCACAGGTTGGGAACCACTGCTGTAAGGTGTACCAGAGGTTCAGTTTTTCCCTCCAACATGTGTTACTTTGCATTCACTGACACTGGATTTCATTTGCCATCATATTGCCCACACCCCTAGCATGTTTGGGTCTCTCTGAAGTTCCTCTCAGTCCCCTCTGGTCTGGGGACTAACGCAAATAACTTATCTGCAGATTCTGCTTCCTCACTGCTTACCCAGGGTCCTTACAGATCAATATATATATATATATATATTAAGCAGCATAGGATCTAGTACAATCCCTTGAGTACCCAGCTACTAACCTGTAAATATGATGCAAACTAACCATTTATTCCTACTCTTTACTTTCTGTTTCGTAGCCAGTTTATCTAGAGCTCTGTGTTGCTCTCACCCCCCACAATGACTTAATTTCTTTAGTAGGCTCGTGTATAGGGCCTAATCACAGGCCTTGTAGAAGTCTAAATAAATTACGTCAAGCGGTTCTCCTTTATCCACTATGTCACTTACACGTGCAAGTAATTCTGAGATGTATGAGACATGATTTTCCTTTGCAGAATCTGCGCGGGTTAGACATTATCAGATCATGAAATTCTAGGTGTTTAGTTATAATCATTTCCACCTGTTTGCCAGGCACAGATCTGAGACTCAATGCACTGTACAACCCCAGATCACACCTAGAGTTTTTTCTAAGTGTAAGTACAGAGGCAGTTAATGAGTGCATGAATATTCCTGTTAGGAACTCTACCACTTCATCCTGAAACTCCTTCTGAACTCTTAGGTATAACCATCTGGGCCTGGGGACTTACTGCCTTTTAAATGATCAGTTTGGAACTGACCTCATCTTCACTACCTGGAAAGAACAAGCCAGGGCAGGAATCCCTCCAACCTTCTTAGCGCTGAATATGCAAGGAAAACGTGCAACTTCTCAACCAAATCTTTATCTTCCTTATTTGCACCCGCTAACTCCTGTAATCCAGGGGACTCACCAATTCTCTCAGGTGTCCTGCTTCTGATATGCTGAAAGAATCTCATTTGTTTTGTGTCTTCTGCTATTTGCTCTTCAAGTTCTATTTTGGCCCTTCTAATTCCCCTCCTTGCCTGCTGTAATTTATGCTTCTGTTTATTGGCTTCATTAGGCCCCACTTTTGAAATTTTGAAGGATTTTTGTTTGAATAGCATCTTGAATCTTATTCAGTTATATTTGTTTGCTCCTTGCCCTTTGGATCCCTTTTAGTTCATCAGTGCCCATGTCTTCTCAATTATTGTTTTTATAAGCAGCATCAATTCCACTTCTAGGTATTTTACCTCTGCTCCTTTTATCTTTTAATTCTAAAAGGGCTTTTTGACTAACCTATGCATTTTATTGAAATCTCCCTTTCTAAAGTTGAGTGTCACTGTTTGGTACCCTACCTGCCTCGGTTATACTGTGGTCACTATTACTCAGAGGCTCTGCTACGGTCACTTCTTGACTTAAATATCAGTTTCTTAAGACTAAGTTGAGAGTATCCTTTCTTCTCTTGTACTCTGGAACTTGCTTCTTGGAACACCCATCACTTAATGTTAATCAACTGCTTCTCTATACTTGGTCCCGTTGTGCTACTGGACCAGGTAGTGTGTGTGGAAGTTGAAGTGCCCCATTATCTTCATTAGGTTTTCCTGCCTCTGATGTCTCTCTATATTGTGCACTCAACTCCTCTTTTTGAGCGGGAGGCCAGTAGCACATGCTCACGTCTTGGGATATGGATCCCTAGAGGTTCAGCTGGCTGGTCCTGACCAATGAGAATTTTCATCTTGCTGGATCCTACAGACTCTTGTAGATACAGCATTACTCCCTCACCTCTTCAGTCTAGTCTGTCCTGCACAGACTGACCTTCAGCTTCCTTCCCAGGAGTCTCCATTTAGCCTCCAGGACCTCTTCCTTTACATTTCCCTGTGTTACTGATCCCAACCTGTACCAGGACCATAGGCTCCTTCCTCACTCACCAGAAGCCTGTTGAGGTGTCTCATGGTATCTGTCACCTCTGCACCCAGCAAGAAGTGACTCTAAACCTGGTGCCAAAGGGCTAATTCTTCCACACCAGCTTCTGTGCCCTGTCTCTGCTGCACATCTGGGGTGGGAGTGGGGGGTTAGCTAAGTCCAGGCAGGCTCTAGCACCCCAGACATTTACGGTGGGACAGTGAACAGACCTGAGCTCGTTGAGTGATGAGTTGTGAAGCATTGAACTTGGCCACAACACTTTTGAGCACCTCGTTGACAATGGAAGGAAGGACCCGCTCCTCATAGTCCAGACCTAAACGCTGGTACATTTTGGGCAGTTCTGCAGCATTGGGGCGTGAAAGGACACGCAGAGAGATGTTCACCATCTGCAGATCTAAGAGACAACGAATCAGATTAGCTACACCCCTAGAGCCCAGCCTGACTCCCACCAGCTCTGCCAATACCCCCAAATCTGCAGACCCACCCCCGCCATTCCAGTCCTCTACACACACAGCTCTGCATGGGCTCCTAATACAGAAATGATGGGCAAAGGACTGTGTCCTTTCCCTTGTCCTGGTCAACCAGATGGTCTCACCTTTGGAGCCTGTTGGGGAGGAGATTTTTCGAGGTCGAGCTCGGATATCATAAATTATTGGATACTGAAACCAGGGTATTCTGAAAAGCCAAGGAGGAAATCTCATGTTACACAGACATACAAAGGTGCCATGAAGGATGGAAAGGGAATTGGGATGGAGTGTGTACATGTGTGCAGTTCAAGGGAGGGGGAACAGTGAATCCAAGGACTGAACAACATTGGAGAAGGATGAAACAATGATTAGGACACTAGCTGAGGACTTGGGAGAGCCGAGCTCAAACCACAGCCTTCCTGCACGACCTTGGGCAAGTCAGTCTCTCTGTGCCTCAGTTCCCAGGCTGAAAACAGGGATAATAGCATTGCCCTGCCTCACAGGGGCACGGTGAGGATAAATCTACCAAGGATTAGGATTGGGAAGCTCAAACATTCTACAGTAATGGGGGCTACACCCCAGACGTACCTATACATAAACCAGTTCGAATGGGGCGGCTAGGCTGTTACCTCAAATATTTCCCACTAAAAGCTTTAACTTTCTGTTTTGATGACATTAAATTTGTAACAAGTGAATTTTTTTGTATTCTCTCCCTATTGTTTGAATACAGAAAGTGGGTGTCTCGCATTTGATACATGTATTTAGACGGTCTCATTTTAGCTATGATCCACCTCTCTGCTACGAGTTCCCAACGTCGCTGCTGCCGTGCGGCTGAAAATGGTTCCCTGCCAAGCCGTGTCAGCCGCACAGATCCCTTCCGGGGCACAGCAGGATCTTTAGAAAAGTTACGGGATGGATTATCGTAAGTTAAAATTTAGGAACCACAGGAATGTCTTTGCTCCTGAAATAAAGGCTGCTTTCCTAGGAAGACACGTACTGGGGACCTCGGTGGAAGTCTTGGCGTGAACGAAGGAAAAGACGTTTACCTGCTCACAACGGGCAAAGAGCAAGTTGGCTCGGACACAAGGCGACCTAGGCCAAAACCCCAGCGTGCCCCGTACAGCCGCCCCGGGGAGAGAGCTCGGGTGTGCTGGGTGAGGGCACGCTGCAGACTCCCAGAGGTTGTCTGTCCGTCCGTCTGTCTGTGGGTGGCTGTCGGTAGGAGTCAGGAGACCCCCGAGGGCCGGTCAAACCCCAGGAGCCTGTGTGTGTGTCTGTGTGTGTGTGGGAGGGGGGGTGTCAAACCCCAGGAGCCGCTGCCTCCCTCGCAGTCCAAGCGCCTCTACCCCACCTGAAGTGCAGCCCCTCGGCCATGATCGCGTCCTGCTGGATCCCGCCGATGCGGTTGAAGAATATCGCCCGCTGGCCTCCTTCCACTGCGGGGAGAGAGCGGGCAGCGGTCAGTCGGGCCGGGCCGGGGTGCAGCACGGGCCGGGAGACGGCGGCGGCGGCGGGGGGGGGACCGGGCCGGGCGCAGCGGGTGGGGGGGTGCAGCGCGGGCCGGGCCTGGCCTGGCCGGGCCGGGGGGTGGGGGCGGGGCGGGCGGCAGGACTCACCGGTGAAGACGGACTCGCGGACCCCGTAGGCGACGGCGCCGGCGCCCAGCAGCAGCTTGAGGGCGGTGCCCATGCCGCGCGGCCCGGCGGGGAGGCGGCCCGCCAAGTCCTTCAGGTTCTGGGCCATGGCGAGCTGGGGCGGGCGGGCGCTGCGGGACAGACAGACAGACAGGCGCGTGAGGGAGTCGGACGGACACGCGGTCAACCCCTCCCCCCCCGCGGCTCGGACTGGCTGGCACTGGGGGGGCTCAGCCCGCAGCCCGCCGCGCTCACCTACCCCCACGTTGCCGCTACAGGAGGGAGAAAGGGCACCGGAAGTGTCCGCCTCTAATCCCTCCGACCGGAAACCGGTGCCCGGAAGCGGCTCTGCCCTTTTCCAACATGGCGCCCCCGCCATTTAGGAAAAAAAAAAAAAAGTGAAGCTGGCGACCGGAAACCGGCCCGGCCGCGGGCAGGAAGTGACGTTTGGACTCCACGTCGGGCGCCATTTTGGGTCAGGGCAACATCCCAACAAGAGCCGGCACCGATACACGGGGAAGGGGCAGATGGCCGGACCCTGGTCACGTGACGTCGTTTTTGGGTCCTCTCACCGGCAGCTTCCTGTCGCGCACCGGAAGTGCTGGCCGCGTAGCTGATCGCGAGGCGCTCTGACCCCGCTTCCGCTTCCAAGATGGCGGCGCCCACGCGGCCGCTGCGGCGGCCGGCCGAGGACGAGGAGACGGGCCCGGCCCGCGAGGCGAAGCGGCCCCGGGCGCAGCGGCGGCGGCTTTTGGTGCTTCTCGAGGGGGCGAGTTTGGAGACCGTGAAGGTGCCGGGGGCGAGGGGCTGGGCGGGGCGGGGCTCGGGGCGGGCGGACGGACGGACTGCCGGGGGGTCCCCGCCGTGCCCCGCGTCACGCTGTGCTCGCCTCCCTGCCCGCAGGTGGGGAAGACGTTCGAGCTGCTGAACTGCGACAAGCACAAGTCGCTGCTGCTGCGGAGCGGTCGGGACCCGGGGGAGGTGCGGCCCGACATCACCCACCAGGTACCACCTTCCCCCCCCGCGGTGCAGTCCTGGGGAGGGTCGGGTCGGGTCCGGTCCACGGGGCCTGGAACCAGCCCCCCGCAGGCGGCCCCTGTGGAAAAGCCCCCCACCGGGGAACGGTTTCCTTGTCTCGCCCTACCGGAGATCAGCTTGTTCCTTGCAGCAGGCTCGTCCCTGTCAAGATGTCTTGACATTTACAATCCCGTTCCCCCTGTAAACAACTCTCTCTTCAAATGGCGTTGCAGTCGCGCCCACCCAGCTTTCCGCATCCTTCTCTCACCCCTGCCTTGGCAGGATAGTCTCCTCCTGCCCATCCCCGTGTCTAAACCCTGATCCCTGCGAGATGAGCTTCACTTTTAACATCAGATTCTCTCCCTCCTCTCATTTGCTTTCTCCATTATGTGCATTCTCACTTTTAAGAGTCTCCTGATGCTCATGGACAGTCCCCTGAACCGGGCTGGCCTGCTTCAGGTTTACATCCACACCCAGAAGAATGTTTTGATTGAAGTCAATCCCCAGACCAGGATCCCCCGAACCTTTGATCGATTCTGTGGTCTAATGGGTAAGAGGATCAAACTGCCTGCTCAGCTATGTGACAGCACAAGCTACAAGCTGTAAGCATTCCGGGGCCGAAAGTTTTGAGGAAAGATTTAAAGAACAATGTAGACTTTAAGGCCCGAGGGGCCCATCATGCTCATGTAGTCTGACCTCATTGCCGGCCACAGGACCTCACCCACCCACACCTGTAATAGACCCATAACCTGTGGCTGAGTCACTGAAGTCCTCAAATCATGATTTAAAGACTCTGTTACAGAGAATTCACCATTTACATTAGTTGAAATGTGTGAAGGACCTGTACTGCACAGGAAGGCAAAACCCTCCCAGGAGAACTGTCTGCAAGTCTGGGAATGTAAAGCCTGGCCATGGATTTTGGGGGAGTAGGATGAGAAAAGAGCTCAGGAACCATTCCCCAGGGCTGAGCCTGAGGGGTGTTGCCACAAGGGAAGGCTCTTCGGTGCTCAAGGTATTGGAAATTAGGTTGACATGAAACATGAAGTTTTTCCCAGCTCATTTTGCTGAATAATGGGTACTCTAATGTTGGTGCACAAATTTCCTAGTTTTTTTTTCTCCTGGCAGTTCAGCTGCTCCATAAACTCAGTGTTCGTGCATCTGATGGGCCCCAGAAATTGTTGAAGGTAAAAGTTTGTTTCTATCTGTTGCGGGGGAACTTAATGTGTGGTGCCCCTTAAGGGCTGAGACCGTGGTAGGAAGTGGGCCTGTGCTGCTGTATAGTTGTTTGAGTCAAAAGATCTCACCTCTAAACCTCAAGCTAAATTTGTTTTTCCGTGTAGGTCATCAAGAATCCAGTGACTAATCATCTCCCTGTAGGCTGCATGAAGATAGGCACCTCTTTCTCGGTCCCCACTGTGACAGACATGCGTGAACTGGTTCCCCCTGAAGAACCTGTTGCTATTGTTGTGGGAGCTTTTGCCCATGGCTCGGTAAGGGTAGTGATGGTTGGCACACCTTCTCCCATCACTCTGATTGTCTGGTGGAGCAGTAGACCTGTCAGGGGAAGTAGGGGACTTTTTTTTTTCATTTTGGATTATTGTGTTCTTGCACTATATATGGGGTGCTGTTCTCTGCTGCCTGATCTTTTATGTTAATGAGGTATTCCCTTTCTATTCCTCCCCCAGAATTGCCCTGAAAGTTATGATCTTATACCACAGCCATGCTGTCCCCCCCACTATAAGGTGTAATGGGGTAGTAGTTTTCCTGCCCTGCTTTAAAGGGTGGGTGCATTTCAGTTTTGGGTGGATTGCAGGCAGCACATAGTGTGAAAAGTGCTGGAAGTGCAGCAGCAGTGTTAGTGATTGGGGGTAACTGACTGGACAGCAAGATGGATTTCCTGCTTCCCCCTCATTCTTCTGTCTCTCTCCAGCTGAATGTTGACTATACTGAGAAGATGATCTCCATCAGCAACTATCCTCTCTCTGCTGCCCTGACCTGTGCCAAGATCACCACAGCCTTCGAGGAGGCTTGGGGGGTGGTGTGAGCCCTCCATGTTGGGCTCTGTGGAGTTGGACTCTGAACGATTGCTCCAGAAGCAGCAGTTATTTTTCTCCTTGTGTGTGTATAGGGAGCATGTAGAGCGAGCCGGACTCAAGGCTTCTTGGTGGAGTTCAAGCATACAGGGCCGAGCTCTCCTTTGCTACTGGCTGCTCCCATGGTGAGAGGGCAACAGGTACCGTCTGCCCCCTGGAGCTGTCCTCCCTCCTTCCATTAAAATTATTTTGATAAAAATGCATTTTTGTGCTGTGACTTTTCTAACTGCATGTGAGATAAAGGGGTGAGGAGAGATACTAGAGGGTCTGTGCCTGTATTAGAACCTTTGCTGTCCTAAACTTCTTCCTCAGCAGTAATGGAAAGCACAGTCGAAGAACTGTCACTCAGATATGCTCTGATAAACATGAGCCAGAGAGGTCTCCCACAGCAGATATTTAACACTCCTTGGATCTGTTCTCTGGGGAAAGGGTTCCCTACTCCTCCCATTCACCAGAAAAAGCAGCTGAAGCAAGAGTGGGGAGAGGGGGGAAAAAACAGGAAACATTTTTATCTGGGATGACAGAAAAGTAGAAAATTGAGAGGTGGTTCCATCCCCACATGGTGGTGTTTAGTGCTTTACAATCATCTGAAGTCAGCAGAAAGGAGTGTCCAGCAGAGAGATAAGGCAACATGTAGAGGGTGCAGGAACTGGAGGGGAATTTCCCCTTGCACTCCTCACCAGTGGGGGTCTGACCCCGTACTCTCTGTTCCTCTCCTCACACAAAGAACGGTTGAACTTGAACACAGCAGACGTGGCAGGTGATGCTTCAGCAGGGGTGAATCCATCACCTGTGACTGTGCACACATGGTACATACTGAAAAGAGACAAACAGGCAAAGTTAGGAATAAAACAGCCCCTATCCACATCTGTTACCCCTCACTCCTGACCTGCACCATTGCCCCCTGTGCTGTGCTGTGCTAGCCCTCACCTCCCCACACCACACTGCAGCTGTACCTCAGTCTCACCTTTTGGCTGTTACTCTGCTTTCTTTAGCTTTTCTTTTGGTGGCACAAGTGCTCTGTGGACATAAGGCAACACGAGCAGTAAGGTGAAGAAGAATATGTGGCCTAGGAAATAAATAGATCCATACACCTGTGGGGAGAGAGAGGGAATTAATGCATAGCATGCATGCTGGTCTCTCCCTCCCCCCAAAATCTTGCTGCCTTTTATGTACTTTGATCCACTTGTCCCAGGTAAAAAGGCAGAATGGCACCAGTGAGTAACCCATGAACATCCAGTGGATAGCTTGCTGTAGCACATAGAAGACAGGCCGCAGGATGGTGAGGGAGGCACAGGCACTCAGAACAGGAGAGTCTCGCACTAGGTTGATTGCCTGACGAAGAAGAAAGACTGGTCAGTGTGACACTCCTACTATAAACTTGACATTCCTATGCATTGTGCACAGGGCCCTGAGCGTTCAGTGATCACAGACAAGACAGCTGGGCTCTAGTTTCAGACAACACTACATCTGTCAGAGCCAATAGCTCTGAAAAGTGAACTGCCCCATCCCGTTCAGTAGGGTTTTAATGTGACCCCTCAAGAGATTAGCTAGAAACTATAGCTATCGGACTGTTGATAGTTTTAGCAGATGCATCCAGAGCATGTGCTTGCAAGCTTTCCAGGTGCCATGAGCCTCAGTTGTCTGCATGTGCCAAACTGTCTGGCTTCCTCCTGGACATCTATGATGCAATTATGGATTGTCCACACAGATGCCAGCAGCCACTTAAGAGCAAAATGTCACCAGCATTGGTGTAAAATGCAGATACACAGAGAACAGGTCAATTCATATTTCAGGTAAAGCTTCCAGTGTGGAAGTTTCTCAAAGCTGCCACAGACTCCTGGGTCTTTGGAGCCTATGGGCCTTGGCTAACACAAGCTACCCCCTGCTAATATATCAGACACAGCGCACCTGTCTTTCAACGAGGACTATGAGGAGCTCCATTTGGAAGCACACCAGGTAACCAGAATGCAGCCCATGCCACACAGCCAGGAAGAACAGGGCCAATGCCTGAGACAGCAGCTTGTTACCCAGGAACTTCAGCCGTTTGAAGATGTAGCTGGAGCCAAGAAGAGAAACTCAATGCAGTTCTGATCGATTAGTTTCCCTCTGCACACTGGGGATATGGATTCTGGGAGACTGAAGGCCTGTGCGCCTTTGGTGGGACAAGCAGCAAGGCAGTTCCTGCCGCCTGGCCAACATGCCTCAGCCCTGTCCTAGAGAGATCCTGCCTGAGGGGGAGAGGCCAACTTGTGAAGCACTCAAGTGCTGGGGCAGGTGAGGATTCTGCATGACGGAGCATTTGTCCAACGGGGAGCTGGGCCGTCATTTCAAAGGGACCACTGAATGGGCATGAGATGAGAACAGCTTTCAATCACAACTGTGCTGGAGCAACACTAGAACCAATGCCCTAGAGACAAAAGGTTTCATACTCCATTTCCAACACCCCTGCCCTGGTAAGTCCCCCCAACTTCTGGCCTGGATCTAGATTGAGACTGGTGCTCTGACTGTGAAAGGCCCCCTGCTCACCGAGCGACCCAGGCATTGGTGTTGATGTTGAAGGAAGCAATGGTCCCTGTGAAGAAGGGTGTTGTCTCGAATAACCAAACCTTCATGTTGGCACAAGCATCCCACTGGGGTTTCCCATTCTTATCCCGGCCATTGTACCCAAGGCCACTGAGGATGCAGACGCCTTCCTGTGAGAAAATACACAAATGAAGGGAAAGCAGTACCTCCTACTGGAGAAGACCGAACTGGGCAGTTATAGGCTCCTCCCCCCAATGGCACAGTGCCTGTTGTTGGGAATGGCAGAGATGAGCAGCTACAAGGTGCCTCCCTGCTGACTAGGAAGGGCAGAACAGGGTAACAGCTGGATACTTCCACCTCCCTTGTCTGGCTATTGTGTCTCTCTCCCCACAATGTCACAACTGAAGCTGGGTGGGAAACTTTTCCCATCCTACGAAAATATGATATTTCAAGAGTTTTTCCCATTGCACAAAGCGTTTTCGGTTCACTCAATCAGCGCTGTGTGATGAATCTGTCAAAAAATTCCCAACCAGCTCTTGGTCACAGCAGCCCTTGTGAAGGAGGGCAGAGCAGAGCAACTATAGGGTCCTCACTCTGATGCATCTGTCCTACTCAAGTTAAAAGGAGATTTTTGCAGGGCACATCCCCCTTGTGGACTCACCGTGACAAGCCAGCAGGTGACATATTTGTAGAGTATCACTTTGCCCCAGATCAATATGTAAAAGCAGCGGAACCAGAAAGGCTGTTCCTGCAGAGATACGAGAACCCATGAAGAAAAAATGGTGGCTGATAATTGTCCAGGGATTACATTAGTTCTGGCACAACATCTAGATCATGGGGGACAGCCCCTAGTGTAGCACTCCAGTGGAAGGATTCGCATTCACGACTTCAGGAAACACAAGAGCTCAGGTGCCCTAAACATCAAGCTAGGCAGTAGTGCTGAGACATGGACAGTATCACTAGATCTGAGCACACGGGATCTCTCCTCTCGTCTGATTTAGTGTTTAGAGGAGAGATACTTAACTTTATACAGCTAACTTAATATTCAATCTCATGTAATTCAACTATTTTACAGCCAGATATAGTAAGGTAATAGCTTTTCAGGAGCATTTTAGGGTTAACATTTTTATGTCTATAATTTAAGTCCTGGTCCTTGTTTGTTCATGGTTATGTAGAAAAACTGATGAACTTTAGGGAGAAATCAGCCATTTCTCCAAAAAAATAGATCAGTTTCAAACTCAAGTGAGTTAACCTTCAAAGTGAGCTGGACCTGCTGAGTAAAGTCACTACTTAATTTTTTTCAACAACATTGACAAACAAGCAGAAGCTTGAGTGGATCCTTCATTGCTGTGTTGGCATTAGGGAATATTTAGTTTGTGAAGTCTGCAAAATAAATAGTTCATGATTTCTTCTTTACCTTGTTTAAGTATAAAGAATCCTAGGAAACTATATACAAAGAACTTTGTTACGGTAATGTTTAAAGGCTAATCATTAAAAGGTCAGGACATATAAATGGTTCCACAACACTAGTAACTGGACTGCACTAGGTTTCTTGTTCAATTTATAACTCAATTTATTCCTGTTCACTATTGAATGCAACCCCACAAAGCATACAATACCACTGAGTTAGTGGGAGGTGCTTAACAGTTGCAGTTACTGACCTTTTGTGATATTTAACTAGGCAATCCTTAAAAGTCTTTCATTTAGTTTTCTAGTTCTATAATTCCTGTCTTGAGTAGCTGGTGCCACCTACAGGAATAGATTAATTTTTACAGTGCTAACTGCTAAGACTAGTACTTACCAAGTATTCATCAGAGATGAGGTATTCATCAGAGATGTATGGGCTCAGTAGGGTATAGGTTACCAGACAAAAGAGGCCTAGGGTAAGGCGCTTCATAGCAGGCACAAGGCTGGGAGGGGGAAAAGAAAGGAGATCAGAAGTCAAATATTGGAAAAACTCAAGACTCCCAGATTGAACAGCATTTAAAAACAGAAGTGGGGATGAAGGCTCAGATGAGGCTGAAGGAAGATCCACTACAGTGGCCATCCCTGTTGGGAACGGGGATCTTGACCTCACCAGGGTTGGGCTGGGTCTGTACTGAATGTTGCAGAGTTGGAACTGAGCAGCAATATCCAACAGCAGTGTTAGGGAGGGTGCTGTGCTGTGGCAAGTTTGTAGGGAAGTCAGTACTGACCCCAGTGCTCCAATGTGGTGCTAGATGGCAATGTACTGCAGGGACTGGCATGAATACCTTGGTAAAGGGTGCTTGGGGATCTCAGGAGGGAGGGGGCCAGAGTGGCTCTGATTACCTGTTGGGTCTGTGGCCTGGAACATCAGTCATCTCACCCCTTGTCAGTTTCTGATAGTCTGTCATGGAGAACTGGGGCCCCACCATGAAGGCACCATAGAAATAGGAGAAACCCGAGACCTCCAGTAAGGTAGGAACTCCCTGGACTGCAAACCGCTGCTGCTCAGGGGTCAGGGCCTCCTGTATCAAACGGAGCGACGTTAACATTGCCCTAGAATCAGCCTGGACTTAACACCCCCAAGCCACCTCTCTGGTTTGAGCTATCAACTGCTGCACTCACTCAGAGGACTCACCATCTCATTGGGTTCTGCGGATACAAGCCTCTAGCCCCTCAAAAGTATCAGGATCTACATTTGAGACCCAATCCTGGGGATCCACGCTCCCAGCTGATACCTCAACAAGGGGAACTGTATCCACCCCCTCCAGCAGCCCATGTGCAGTAGGAACTGCACCCCTAGTCTCCTTAGTCTGCAGTGGCATGCACACAACCCAACTCATACAAAGCTCCAGAGCTGGGATCCACGCTTCCCAGCAGGAGGATACATTCCTGGGGCACAAATCCATTACATTACTCACTAGTTTTGTTCCTTGAACTTCACCTTGGAAGTCTCAACTGAACTATGTTCTCTTGTTATCAGTCGTGATTTGCGTGAGTGCCGGGGACAGGGCGAAGTCCAGAATGGTAGATGTGGAGTGTTAGAACAGAGATTAGGAGACAACAGCAAAAATTCCTCCATAAGGAAGCAGTCTTTCTCATACCCTACTTTGGGGGAGGATGACTGCTCCCTAGCTGCTAGGGTCCAGCTCACAATACCCTAAACAAGGAATAAGGAGATTGGGGCGGGGGGCAGAGGGAGATCATCTACAGGGTTAGGCACCCCATGGGACTAAAGAGGGGAGAAAAGATGGTTACTAACCTTCTGTAACTGTTGTTCTTTGAGATGTTGCTCACGTCCATTCCAAGTAGGTGTGCGCACACCACGTGCACAGTCGCCAGAAGGTTTTTCCCTTAGTGGTATCTGTAGGGTTGGCTCTGGAGCCCCCTGGAGTCGCACCTTCATGGCACCCTATATAGGGCCCTGCCGACCCCCCCACCTCCTCAGTTCCTTCTTGCCAGCAGACTCCAACAGAGGGGTAGGCGAGTGAGTCTTGGAATAGAAATGAGCAACATCTCAAAGAACAACAGTTATAGTAGGTTAGTAACTATCTTTTCCTCTTCGAGTGCTTGCTCATGTAGATTCCAAGTAGGTAACTCCCAAGCAGCAGCTCCGGAGGAGGAGGGGTTGCAGTTCAATGCACTACGGACAGTAGCATCACTCTACCAACAGCTGCATTGTCTCTGGATTGCTGAGTAATGGCGTAATGTGCCACGAAGGTGTGGAGGGACAACCACGTTGTGGCCCTACAGATGTCCTGGATTGGGGCCTGAGCTAGGAATGCTGCTGAAGACACCTGTGCCCTTCTAGAATGACCTGTCAGCGCTGGGGCCAGTATCTTTGCCAAATCATAACAGGCCCTGATGCATGATGTGATCCATGAAGAGATTCATTGAGATGAAACCAGAAGGCCCTTCATCCTGTCTGCCACCACTACAAAGAATTGTGTCATTTTCCTAAGTGGTTTAGTCCTTTTGATATAGAAGGCCAAAGCCCGTCTTAACATCCAGTGAATGAAGCCCCTGCTATTAGCTGTTGGCATGTGGTTTTGGGTAGAAGTCTGAGATAAATATGTCTTGGTTCAAGTGAAACTGTGACACTGTCTTTGGAAGGAAGGCTGGGTGTGGGCATGGGCGAATTTTGTCTTTGAAGACCGTGTAAGAAGGCTCAGCTATGAGAGCCTTACGTTCTGAAACTCTTCTAGCCCAAGTGATGGCCACCATGACAGGTAGAGGAGTGAACGTGTCACTAACGGTTCGAACGGTGGTTTCATCAATGCTGATAGCACTAGGTTAAGATCCCATTGGGGAATCAGCTGACACGTCTGAGGGTATAAACTGTTGAGACCCTTGAGGAAGCACCCCACCATGTGATTGACAAAGACCAAATGGCCTGCCACCCAAGGATGAAAGGCCAAGATTGCATCCAACTTGACCTTAATCAATGATACCAAAAATCCCTGATGCTTGAGATGTAACAGGTAGTTCAAGATAAAAGGTATGGATGATAGTTCGAGTGGAGTACCTTTCTGCATGGACTAGATGGAGAATCTCTTCCATTTGGCCAGATATGTGGTCCTGCTGGAAGGTTTCCTGCTGCCAAAGAGGACTTCTTGACCTGTTCCAAATATTCCAGCTCCAGAGGGTTCAGCCATAGAGCTTCCATGTTGTGAGATGGAGAGATTTTATGTTGGGGTGGTGAAGGCAGCTGTGATCCCGAGTTATTAAGTCTGGCACCAGCAGTAGACTAATAGGAGTTTCCACTGAGAAGTTGAGAAGTACCCAGAAATAAAACTCCTTGCCCCTTAGCTCCCAAGGGACCTCTTCCACCGCTTCTATCTTAAGGAACACTTACACTTCCTGGATTAGAAGCTGCTCATGAGAGGGGTCCCTGAAGGGGGATGGGCAGGGAAGGCAGGAGAGAACAGAATTGGAGGAATATCCCAGTTCTACCATGCATAGTACCCAATGCTTCAACATGATGTTGGCCCATGCCTGGTAGAAATGGGATAATTGGTCCAAAAAGAAAAGGGTTGGAGGATCCAAGTCTTGGATTGGTGCATCATCCTTAGGTGCACCCTCAAAAGTTTTCTTTGGTGCCAGAGGACTGTTTCACCGGCCTAGCAACGTGGTTGGAAGAGGGCTGAGAGGGTTTCCTCCTGTATCTTCTGCCCCTCTTACGGCTATATTCATGCCTCTGTTGGGACTGGTAGAACCTGGACAGAGGTTGAGGTCTGAAATGCCTCCTGTGTGGCGCTGGGGTATGGAGGCCTAAGAACTTCAGAGTGGCTCGAGAATCCTTGAGGCTGTGCAGCTTCAGGTCTGTCTGTTCAGAGAATAGTGCCAGATCTTCAAAGGGCAGGTCCTGGATTGTTTGCTGGACCTCGTGTGGGAGGCCCAAGGCTTGTAGCCATGAGCTTCATCTCACTGCCACTGCTGATGCCATTGTGTGAGCTGAGGCATCCGCCACATCCAGTGTCCCTCGAAGCGAGGCCCTTGCCATTGCCTTGCCCTCTTCAACTAGAGAGGCTCCAGAGCCAACTCTATGGATACCACCAGGGGAAAACTTCTGGCAACTGTGCACGTGCACAGCTACTTGGAATCGACATGAGCAATCACTCAAAGAAGAACAGGGATGAAATTGAACCAAGGGAAAGGAACACAGAACTACGACCCTGTGTTGAACTGTCTATAAGACTGGGGAATCTCTCTCCAAGGGAAGGGCCCCATTGTTCAGGACACTGGGAACTAGAAGCCCTGAGGAATGGATTGTATGAGACTGGGGAGAGAATATGATCATGTCACGGATCCCAGAGCCGAAGGGGCAAGCACCAGCTGTGATTAATATTGTCCCAGCATTCCCTTTCCACTTTGGGATTCATGCCCTTTATACATATGTAGATGCACTCTCCCAGCCATAGCTTTGCTGAGCTGGGGATTTAGCTCTTTGATTCTCTCCCTAGAACTTGACTTCTCTGGCCTCCATCTCACAGGAAAGTGGGGGAGGAGAGAGATGGGGCTTCACTCACCGAATCATTCCCTCCATCGTAATAATCGATGGCCAAGCCTAGAGATAGAGAGAGAACAGAATTATGCAGAGACCCTCTTTAGAGGGGCATGATCGACCCACTAAGGATTTCAACAACTCCTCACCTCTGGGGCAGGGGTGGAGGAAAGCATGTATGGGGGAAGGATGGAAGGGAAGGGAAGGGAAGATGTGGCATCACTTACCAATCAGCTTGAGAGTCAAGACACAGTGTGGCATGGTCCACTTAATGTCATAATGCTCTGTGGCAGTGAAGTAATAACCAGCCATAAGGTATGTCTGAAAGAGACCATAGTATGGATTACTCAGACTGACTACTCCAGTAAAACTTGCTCTGTCCCCTCCCACACTAACTACTGGGAAGTAAACAACTGGGCAGCAGTGGCAGGCTCCCCACTCTAGATCAATGCAGAGAAGAAGGAGGCACTTACTACTTGAAAGCAGAAGGTGGTCAAGACAGCAGTTATCGTGCGGCCCATAAGCCTCAGTATGAGGAACTGGATCAGGATACACAGCAGGGAGTGAGTGAACTGCATCCCTGTGGAGAGAGAGGAACTGGGAATTGAACCACACAGCCTGTCCTTGCCAGGTTCTCAGACTGCAAAGCAGCTCATTTCTCCCTATGCCCCCTAGTCCCTCTTACCAAAGTTGAAGTAGGCAATTGAGAGCCCCGTGAGGCTGTTGTACAGGTGAATGAGGTAGGCCTCCTTCTGGAAGAGGAAATAGCGCTGGAACAAGGCAAAAGGGTATCCTGGATGGGCAAAGACAGACAGGAATACAAAGTAGTGCAGAAAGTTAGAGAAGTTTATACAAGCCCAAGCCATAATCTTCTGGGGCCCATTAGTGGCTATATGTGCTCCTGGGTTCTGTATTTCCCTTCTCCGGCAGCCCAAGAATTAAGGTTGCCTGTGCAATCTTAATTCAGCCCCCCTGTGTTTATGCATTATGATACAGTACTTAGTTACATGATCACATACTATTATTTTCACAGGGTCCCTCCCTCATTTAGCACAGAGGATGAATGGTGCTCATTGAATAGGCATGAACAGGAATGGTGCTCACTGAATTATTCAGTATTTTTTGTTCAATGCGTGGCGCTAGGATTTATATACTACACACTATTCAAACCCTGCTCTGAAGACAAAATTATTAATTTCCTCATAGGGTTTTCTGTAGCGCTCATCACTATGGTATACAAGTGCTTCACAAATGTTAATTTATCTTTACAACACCCATGGTAGGCAATATATTATCCTCATTGTTCAGAAGGGAAACTGAGGTACAGAGATTAAGGACAAAGAGTTTCCACTAATTTTAGGTGAGATGCACAGCACTTTTTCCAGAGTAGTTAGCATTATATAGCACTTTATATATTCAAGTTCAGTTCCCACTGACTTCAGCTGCAGCTGGGCGTGCTTAGCACACCTCTGCAAATCACACCTCAGAAATTGAGGAAATTGAGTAACCATCTGTGAAAAGTTTGGTTGAAGTGACTTGCACGCTACCACACAGGAATTCTGTGATGGAGGCAGGGATGAATCCAGGGCAGCATTCAACTGCCTTAACCATGAGGTCATCCTTTCTCTTCCTGCAATTCTCTACCTTACTCACAACTCACCTTCCAACTTCTGCACCAAATGAGGCAGGGCTCCTACAGACAAAAGTCACCTTCATTACACAACCCTGATTCATTCCCAGAGCACTAGCCATTCTGAGCACTGAACAAAGCAAGGCTCTATAGAAAATGTATGAAGGAGCTGTAAGGGGATGGAGCATGCTCATGGAGGATTAAATCTTTGGAGATTTTAGCTATTAAACTCTAGCAAGTCTCTACTGAACACATGCAAACTGGTTTTTCAAAGGCTAATAAACTTGGCCAAATTTGGGCAGATTTTCACAGGGACAGCAAAAGGCATATTTCTGCCTCTCACACATTTCAACCCCTGCTCTAAAGCACGGGGGCTTCAAAGAAAATGTCTCAAGGATTTAAAAAAACAAAACAAAAACCACCACACATGGGCAAGACAATGTATTTTTCCTAACCACATTCTCAGAAACTGGAACCATTTTGGCGGAACCTTTCCCAAAAAATTTCAGCCTGAGGCAAACTCCCAATGGGAAATTTCAGGCAAAATTATAAGCAACTGAAAACAAAATCTTATACTGGGAAGTGTCAGGCAACCCTAACAACAGCCATCAGTATTAGCTCCACCTATAATTACTAGGATGAGAAGTTTACAAATATGTGATAGCCAGAGGAATAAACATCCTTGCCAGTCCAACACAGAAAATGAGGGCCCACCACAGCAAGGTCCAAGGGCAAACAACTGCTCTCCATTATGAATATATTTCCAGATGCTCAGCAACACATTTGATCATGCTGACACTGAGGAGAGTCACAGCTACTGGCTTCTCTTAGAACACACTCAGTTCCATTGGTCAGGAAGTGGGCAATCCATGTGCATGATTACATTACCCTAATGCTGCTCTTTACTAAAGTCTCATCTTCCTTCTACTTAGGAGACAAGGAAAATAATTCAGCTGGTTGGAAAAAGTGGAATTTCCCGTGGGGCAGAAATTCTGACATTGTAAAATTTGTTTTTGTTCCAGTTTGGAATGAAAAAAAGATTAAGTTTACCACAATATGAAAATTCTGAAAAATTTCATTTCAGAAACATCAAAATATTTCATTTAATACTTTGTATTAATGGTTTGATGTTTTCTAATTATAAATGTGAAACAAAATGTTGTGACATCATCAAGGTGAAACAAGAGAATCAAAACCATTTGTTTCAACACTTCTTCACTGATGTCCACACATTCCCATGAAACATTCAGATTTGGATGAAACTGCATTTTCTGATGGAAGACTGTTCAGCTGAAAGTTTTTCAGACAGCTCTAGGAAAATAGCATTAAAATAACATCTGCTCTCAGGACAAAAATTCCAGACAGGACCCCTATAGAATGTAAGCGGAGAGCAGCTAATGTGCATAGTCTCAGAAAAGTGCAAAGGGCAAAACTCAAACTCATAGTGTATGGATGTCGTTCAGGTTCAGTGCCACAACAGTTCTTGGAACCACCCACTTCCTCTGAAGTCAGATGGCCTGCAAACACTCTAGCTTGCAACAGAGCCCCAGCTCTGCTGCATGTGTGCCAGTGATTTTCTCTGACTCACCAACTTGGCTCAAGCCACGCTGTGGATACGGCTTTTAACTACTGCTTTCCCGTAAGAGATTGTGGGTGCTGGACACGAACCGACATCAATCCTTTTTTGTGTGATGAGAGTTTGGGAAGGGTCAGAGCCATAGTTTAAGCCCCAGATGTGCACAAAACAGTTATAAGGGCTGTAAAATGTTGAGGTCATGCAATACAATGTGCTTGTGTTATATATACAATTTTAAGGAGGGGTTAAATTGCTGAAACCCCTTGCTCAAGCAATCTCAAATTTGGACCACTAATCCTAGCCTAGACCTCAGTAACTTTCAAGACAACTTGAGTCAGTATGTGGATTTGAGTCAGCATGTAGAAAAAAACTGGCTGTTAAACAGTAAGCTTGTTTCCACCCTTATTGGGGTGGTGCTACCACCCCACTAAAGTGTCCTTTAAACTGAGAAACTTGAAACGGTCCTGTGGATGCAGGGAAGCAATTTTGGAAGTTAGTGGCACCACCTGGAACTTCAGCCATGACATTTACTTGTTCAGATGTATCAGTATGGGATGTAAAGTCCTCTTTTCTTTTGGTGATCAGAAAACAGAAGGAATACAATCCCTGTCCCCTTTATTGCTGAAGGACTTTGTCTATAGAATTCCAGTTCACCAAGTTCATTCCTTTGCACTTTTGTGTGTGAGAGAGAGATGGAGTAGCAGGGAGTAGAAGCTGTATGTAATACTCCTGGAGACAACAGAAAAGGACCTTCTGGTGCCAGATAATTCTACTCCATGCTGTACAGAAAAAGGGAAAATAGGTGGGAAATGCTCCATCTAGTTTGAGGCTCCAGATAAACATATTAAAAAAGGGACTTAGCAGCAGGTGTAGAGGGAACCAAATTAGCTGATGCAGAAGATAACATCTTGGAGGAAGAATATGCCTCAGTGCTTGTGAGAGTGAGAAGATAGTCTCTAGCCCAAGTTCTGCTTAAAAAAAGCCTTGGAACTGGAACTTAAGGACAGAGTCCACTTCTGTGCCAAGGCCACAAGGGGATCCCTAAAACAGAGTTGGAGTTAGGCAATCTGGAGCCCTAGGTACACCGTGACATGATGCAGCTCTTCCTCCACCTGGAGTGGTTATGGTGAGGAGGGTCCTTCTCCCCTCCCAGACTGCCAGGGTAGCAGCATGGGCACCTCTTGTCTCCCCCAAGAGTCAGCAGGGGTTCCCTCTCCCCAACCTTCCCAGAGGTAGCGGTAAAAGCAGAGGAGGGACCCCCATTCTTAGCTCAACAGCTGAAGTATAACTGCATGGGTGGATGGGCCAGGCCCATGCACACACACAGCTACCCAACCCTCTCCTGAGGAAGCACAGGATCTTGATATCAATATCCTGTTGAAGTGCCTGGGGCAGTTCACACGTCTCACAGATAGTTTCAGGCTATCCATAGACTCCTGCCAACTTCATTACACTATTCGCACTCGGTTTTTAAAATGAAATCAGTGATTCTGATGTATTCACACTTACAGGAGCCCATAGGGATGAGCTGATAGCACCTATCCCCTCACCCAACCCTGCCATAGATCCTTCAAGGAGAACAAGAAATTCTTGCCACTAAAAAGTCTGGTTCTTCAAAGGGTAAGTTTCCTCCTGTGGCTTGGGCTTCCCTGGGCAATTCTGAGAAGACAGCCATGAGAACCAGTGCATAGTGATAGATCTAGCTGCAGTGCGGCTTTGCAGAAATTGCTTGCTTACCTGCTGTCCCTTAGCTACCTGCTGTCCTTCACAACAACAGATGTGGCTTCTTTTCTCGTGTCTTCAATTTAGTTGCCCCAAGAAGAGGGGACAGAGCCCAGCATCCAAGTCCCAACAATGTCTTTGTGCTTTAAGGGCTCAATCTGTATTCTTGCCTCAGGCCCCCAGCAGTGCCTTAACACACAGGGAAGCCAAGGAAGCAGTGCCATGGGGAGCCTTTCAAACACTGATGTCCAAGCTAGCATGCAGCCATAGAATCTTTAAGTAAACGAGAACTCTCAATTACCAATGAGAATTCTTGTCAAATAAGACCAGTCTCTCAGATGCCACTGATTCAGTACCAGGGATCCTACTTTTCTGTGATTAAAAAAGCAAAATTCTCTGGTCAAAAAACCCCACAAAAATCCAAGTTTTTCCATGATGAAAATGAAACGCTGAACTTTAGTTTTCCTAGCCGCCATATATATAGGTATCAATTGAACACCGTGTTTTACTGATAGATAGTAGAACCCCATTTATCAGAGCCTCCATTATCTGGCTCTCTGTGTTAACTGAACCACCAGCCGCCTGGGACTGCCCGCCTGAGCCCTGGCCAGCTGAGCCCCATTGCTCTGTAAATCTGTATTTATTCATTATATTCATGAATCCACACACACAAGACCTGAAACATTTTACTTCAAACTTTCTATTTTCCCTTTTGTAGCTAACAACAAAAAAAGCACTCCGAGCCTGGCGCCTACCAAGCTCGACACGTTGGACGGTCACCTGCCCCTAAATCTGTCCCTGGTTGTCAGCCCCAGGCGGCTGCTGGTTCGGTTAACATGGACAGCCAGATAATGGAAGCTCAGATAAGTGGGGTTCTACTGTACATACATTTAAAGCACATTAAAAAAAAAAATCAACCACAAGAGAGGGAGGTTGCACATACTGAGTAAGCAACACTGATACTTTCCATAAAATTTAGTTAATAGTTAAAATGTTTTTATTTTTTCCACAAAAAGTAAAAACTAAAGATTCTCTGTAAAAATGCAAATTCCACTTTTTTCTGTGACAAACAGATTTCTAGGGTCCCTGCTCATTACAACCAGGAGAACTGTAACAGGGAATGTGATAACTGGACAAGTTATTTCCAATGAGATATTGGCCCAAGTTAAGAATGTTAAGCTGTTGACCTGGCCCCGTCTATAGGCTATCATAATAATTAGATAAACTGTTAATACCTTATTTTAATTACAACCTACTTTCTCCAATAGCAGTCTATGCACAAGCTTTAACTATATGGAGAGTTTGAAGTGATTGTTGTTCCATTATTAAGATAATTCAGGGTAAAAAAAAAAAAATGGGGAGTTAGCTTCTAAAATGAGCGCTAACCTTCTTATTTTGAATTAAACTTTAATTACCACATTTATTAATAAATTCTTAGAAAATTCATTCTATATTCCAGTTGTAAATCTCGTAATGTTGGTGGAAGTTATATTGTGTTCTTCATACATAAGAGGTTGAATCCTTGGCTTAAGTGCAAAACATAACCATAGTTACAGAGCTGCCACAAGTGACTCTGCAATGTATTTAGTATCTTATTGTCGCATTCTGTGCTGCTCATGGAGAAACAGTGTTCCCCTTTACGACGAGTGCTATTTTTGTCCTTTGTTGTTCCTTCTTCCCCATTCTCCTTTCTCTACTGCTCTTCCTCATCTTTGGGCTTGTCTACACTGAGATTGGAATTGAAATAATAAAATGTGTTGCAATTCATACTTTTCGGTTATTTTGACACAAGTCTGAGTGGAAACTCATTCCAAAATAGGAGCATCCAATCACAAATGCATATTGAAATAACTGACAGCTATTTCAGTTCCAGTTTCCATGTAGAAAACCCCTAAGTCTCTCTTCCCTCCACCAACTTCCAATTCCCACACCCCATTCTATCCACCAAGATGATCAGCAATAAAATCAATCATCATCAGGTTTGAGGGGATGTGAGAGATTTAGTGTCTTCCTGACTGACAGCCTGAAACACTGTATCAGTTTATATTCAGTACATACTTGGAAACATTTTTTCTCCTCAGCCACAATGGCTAGAAAATTGCTCCTCCCGCGCAAGCAGTTTAATTTCTGCAGAATCTGAACATATCGTACAAGTTCCAAAATGACATCAAGAAGGTTAATCATTTGACATCTCTGTATTAGGCAAAGGAGTAATCTGCTCCCAAAATTACCTCTACCAAAACAGAGGAAACACTGAAAGAAGCAGGGGAAGCTTCTCTAGATGGAACCAAGGAAGAAGTGGGAAATACCAGATTGGTCTAGACTAGAAAATTAGGTTGGTTTAAGTACATCGGTCAGGGGTGTGAAAAATCCACACCTCCTGAATGGTGTAGTTAAACCAACCTAAATCCCCATGTAGACAGTACTAGGATGACGGAAGAATTCTTCCTCTGCCTCTCGGGAAGATGGATTACTTATGCCAACAGGAGAACCCCTCCCACGGGTGTAGGTAGTGTCTATACTGAAGCTCTAGAGCAGTGCAGCTGTAGCTTTTTAAGTGCAGACATACCCTAAGAGAATGCACAGACCAATTCAGTATTGAGGCATATCAGATCATGGCTGATGCCAGTGTCAATAGTAGAGAGACTTTTGGGGAAGCCAACACCTGGATCTGGCCCACTGATGCCCAGATATCTGGCCACCTGACACTGACTGGAAAAAGTCCAGATAAATACACATGGCATTAAGGTCCCAGCAAATCAGAAGTAGGAACACTAGTGGTAGAACTCTGGTACTATAAGATTTGGAGGCCATCAACATTAAGACAGCCAAGTGGAGGACACTGGAGGCTGTCCATCTCAATACACGGAGCCCAGGAATCAGGATAGACCCAAGGTGATAGTGGTGCGACGATTCAGGAACCTAATGGCTCACCTTGTTTTTCCTTGGTACTGAGAAAGAAGACTGACAACAAGAGACAGTCTTTCACAGTCTCAACTGATTTGCCATGAGGCCTGAGACAACACTCAATGTAGGAACCAGTCTTTTTGCCCATAGGTTTCAGGGGACAAGACCATGAAGGTGAAGAGCTCCAGAAGGGCAGTTTAATAGCACCCTTAGCATTGGAACCAAAAATTTGTAACACTGTAGCTAAATCTTGACATACTCAAGTCTCCCTAGGCCCAGAGACAGGCTACCAGATCTTGACTCAACGGTGCAAGCCTGAGACTCAAAGGAACCTCTCCCAGCACGTTAGTGCCAGAGCATGACATCCCCTCAGAACTACTTCAATATAGCATAAGGCAGTCCTCCAGGGTTCACAGGTGTGGTTGGTGAACAACTTGCACATGGAATACCAGTCAAGAGTTAATAAAATAGAAAGAATAAGAGTTGAGGTGCTCCCTGGTCCACTGATACCAGTTTTTAATAAAACTTGGAATAGTGGAAAAGTTTCAGAGGTCTGGATGAAAGCTAATGTTGTGCAAATATTTATAAACAGTACTACAAGGGGACTTGGGTAATTGCAGGCTGGTTAGTCTAACAGTGACCAGACAAACAATGGAATGGTGGAAAGAAGATGCTAAGAATCACAAGGATAGAAATATAATTAATATCAGTCAACATGGTTTAATGGAAAATACGTCTTTTCAATCAAAAAAACTCTTTGTAAGAACTTTGTCAGCCAAATATGTAACAACAATTGACATATTAAGTATTATTTGTAGTATTGTAGCATGTCTAGAAGCCCTAGTTATGGAGCAGGTCCCCACGGGACTCTCAAAAACACAGTTCCTACCTAAAGAGCTTACAATCTAAGTATAAGATAAAAAGACAACAAGAGAATAGACTGACAGATGGGTAACCAGAGAAATGGGACAATATTGAAAGTTATTGACTTTGTATGGAATTAAGTACTAGATATCAAAATATGAAATCATCACTGAATAGGAGCATTTCTTAGGGGATTCTGCCAGGACTGGGTTTAAGCTATTCAATATTTCTATCAACAATCATTGCTGATAAGTTTGCAGTTGACAAAGACTGATGGAATGGTAAATAACATGAACAGCATAGAACAATCTCTTGTTAAACTGAGCACATTTAAACAACACGTGTTTTAATAAGGTCAGATGCAAGGTCATGCATCCCAGAACATCATAATGCAGGCTGGGGGGTGAGTAGGGGAAGACTGTATCCAGGAAAAGATGCGACTCTGAAAAGCACTTCGGTCACAACAGATAAACAACTAAACAAGCTCCTAGTGCAACAGTATGGCTAAAAGAGATAATGTAATTCATGGATGTATGAATAAAGGAACATCAAGTAGGGGTAGGGAGATGTTATTACCTCTGTATCAGTGCTGCCAGAACAATTTGGTTAGTGGGGTTGATGAGAGCCATTGAACCAAACTGTAAACCTTCTATATAATGGAAATGTAAGCCAGGGGGTTTGGTAGCACCCCCCACACCCATACTTCCAGCACCTATGCTCTGCATAGGCCAGTGGTGAACCAAATACTGGAACACTGCATCAGTTCTGTTGTCCACATTTCAAGAAAGATATTGAAAAATTTTTGAGGCTTCAAAGAAGAGCCATAAGAACGATTTGTGGTTTGGAACATATGCCTTACACTAAGACTAAAGAAGTTCTATTTAGCTCATCAAAAAGAAGCTTAAAAAGGCAACCTGATCTAGTTCTATAAGTAACTACACAAGCAGAAGGTCACAGATACTAAAGATTCCCAAACTAGCACACAAAGCAGATCCAATGGTTGAAAGTTGAAACTAAAACTAAATTAAAAAGGTGTCTTTTTGTTTTTGAACAGTGCACATAATTAAGCACTTGAACAGGAATGTGATGAATTCTCTAATCACTTGAAATCTGTAAATCAAGATTAAGTGTCTTTCTAAAAGATATGCTCTAATTCCACCACAAATTAGGTGGCAAGAATTACTGCATGATGCCATATAGCCTGAGTTATGCAGGTCAGACTAGAGGATCACAACGGCTCAATCTAATGTTAAAAATCTATGACTCGACATGCTCCCTCTCTTCAAGACAGAATAGGCACCATGCATGTTAGTCAGCAACAGACACTGGACCATCACAGAAGCTCAACTTGAAGCCAGGTCAGTTGGTTTTACCTGTCATAGAAGTGCTTGTAATGGTGCCCAAGTGACTCAGTGGAGCCTTGGGAGATTCAGGCCATGTCTACACTACAAACATTGGTCAATCCAAATGGTCAGCATTTACCGCAATTAGTATATTGCTCATGTGCATGAATACTTAGCTCCTTGTGTCGGCAGTGCACATGCTCACCAAGAATGCTTGTTACAATGCACAGTTGGGTAGACTCTGGGTAGGTATCCCACTGTGCAATGCACCACCATCCAGCGTACTGTCTTTTGGGAAGTTTTGGGAATGCATGGTGGGGCAGAAACAAGTTGTGCAGGGGTGTCTGGGAGCAAGGGGTCAACTTCCAAGTATGCATCAGTCTCCATCTCATGTCATCTATATCCCATAATTCTTGTGCTTTTTAAAAAACACATTCCCACAAATCTATGCCAGCCCTCCTTGTTGCCCACAACCTGTGACAGAAACATGGATCCTGCACAGATCTGCATTACTATCTTGAATGCTGAAAAATCAGTACACACAATCCTGCAGTATTTGTAGAGCTACAAGAAGAACTGAAACAGCGGGGAACATGATGATTTCTTGGAGAACAGAAACAATCCAAAGAGAGAAAAACAATTCAAGGTTGTTAGTAGTGTTCCCAGAGCAGATGCAGATGGTGGAGCGCCAATTCTGGGCCTGAGAAACGAGCACCGAATGGTGGGATTGCATTTAATGCAGACTTGGGCTGATAAGCAGTGGCTGCAAAACTTCCGGATGTGCAAGGCCACATTCCTGGATCTGTGCACCACACTCGCCCCAGCCCTGTAGCATAGACACACCAAAATGAGAGCTGCACTGAGGGTGGGAAAGCAAATGGCGATCGGACTGTGGAAGCACTAGATGTGATTGCTACCAGTCAGTCAGGAATCAAAGTAGGAAAATCCACCTCAGGGGCCATTATCATGTAACTCTCTGGGGCCATTAATCACCTCCTTCTATGCAGGAGACTCTTGGCAATGTGCAGGACATAGTGGATGAATCTGCTGCAATGCGGTCCCCAAACTGTTTACTCCATGAGTTCCACTCAGTGAGTCCACTTGCACTGGACACCTGGGGAAGGTTTGCACACTCAAAAGGACCAATGCACCCCAAACTTCCTTAGACTGGAGTGACTCTCAGCCAGCGTTGTAAAAACAGATTTATTCAGGGGTGGCCAACCAGTCAGAGACGAAGAGCCAAAAAAAACTATACACACCACAAAGAGCCACATTTACCTTACCCTCCGCTGAAAATTCGCCCTGATCCATCAATTTCAGGGGCAGCTTGTCAATTGCACTTTTCCCCTCCTCTCTTACCCTCGCCAGAAAACTTGCCCTGATCCGTCAATTTCAGCAGCAGCTTGTCAATTTCTTTCTTCCTTGTCAAAACTTTGGCGCCCCATACAATGTGCAGAGCAAAGAGCCGCATGCGACTCACAAGCCGCATTTGTATGAGCAAAGAGCCGCATGCGGTTCGTGAGCCACGGGTTGGCCACCCCTGCTGATTGGAACACAGCGCAGAAAGTAGTCGGTCAGCACAGAGAATGGAAGTTACAACAAAGTCCACCTGGCTCTGTCCAGAGCACGGAGGTCTCTGACCCCTCCAGTCCCAATCCAGAAGCCAGAGTCCTTCTTCCAGTGGGGCAACACCTGGACTCTCCTCCATCCTTTGTTCGGTTTCCTAGGGAAAACTGCTCACATGGCTACCAACCTTAGCTCTTTGTTCTCCAGCTGGTTGCAGCTGTCTGTCTATCTGCAGAGTGTGTCAGCAGTTCCTCATCTTTAGTTACTAGGCACCAGATGTCCAGCCATCAGTGTGGCCATTGTGTGCTGAGTCGCTACCATGAGTAAACAGCCCTTTCCACCACCTACTTAAACATGCAGCACACGGGGAAACTGAGGCACTCACAGTATTCATACAAAATATTAAGAAAATTCCCACTTCATCACACTAGCTACCTCAATGGCAGCAAGGAGAGATTCAGCTACTGGCTCAGCAGATGCAGAATGACAGCTGAATGTGGTTTTAGTAGACTGAAGGGATGCTGGTGCTGTTTATTCACACGATTGGATCTCACTAAGACAAATATCCCAATGGTTATAGCTGCCTGCTGTCTCCTGTATAATATCTGTGCAGCAAAGGGAGAAAGGTTTCCATCAGGATAGAGAGCAGAGGTGGAGCAGCTGCCTAATGAGTTTAAACAGCCAGACAAGAGTTATTAAAAGAGCTCTGCATTATGCTATATGGCTCAGGTAGGCTTTGAAAGACCACTTAAAGAGTGATCTACAGTAAGGTGTTGTGGTGTACTGTGCTCTACCAGTCCCTGCTATTTTGTGGCCTGTTAGAAATTGTATGGTGCTTGATGTACATGTAGAAATCTAATATTGTCAATGCACCTATTAATTTTGTGACCAATCCTATGAGTTGTGTGACACTGTGCAATAACACGTAATTGGTTGTTTTCAGAACTACTAGGCATTCGGCAGCATACGTTGTGAACAAATAAAGATGAATTGTGTTCCAAATAGAATTTTATTCTGTTACCAAATCAGTGCAAAAAAGTGCAATTTTAAAACAAATACGTTAAAAACTTAATAAAACTTAATTTATTAACAGAACAGAACTTATGAAGGAAAAGAACATTCAACTCCATTTCAGCTACACACACACACCAACTGGCTGTCATAGGTCAGTGTATGTGAAGCTGTGATTGTCTTTAATGTATCCTGGGGTGGAATGGTAGGCGTAGAGCAGCGGCACCTGATGCCATGTGGAATGTTGTGGACAAGAGATGCAGGGAGGTCCCGCAATGGAGTTCTCAATGGGCTGCACAGGCAGGCGAGCCCAGGATTGTTGAACCTGTAGGTCCATCAGAGTCCGCACTATCTGTGTTTGCTGCCCGAGAAGCCCCATTATGGTGCATCTCCCTCTCCTTTTCCTGCTGGGATTCTGGGCCTTCCTCCTCTCCACTCCTTCCTTCTCCAGGCTGTCTGCAATGTTGACTCTTCAGGCCGCGTGCTCATGGTCTGATGCAGCACTGGCCTGCAGAATCTCATTGAACATGTCATCCTGAGTCCTCCTCTTTCTCTTATCTGGCTCAGGTTTTCCACAGACGTGGAGGAAGAAATCCTCAAAGCTACAATGCCAGCAGCTGCAGAGAAAACACAGAGAGGTACTACAGTCAGTATGGTCACAGTCAACATAGTTACAACAGAAAGTGAAACTTAGATTCAAAATTCTCCCCTTTCCTTGCACCCCAAAATGTTAAAGACAAGCTTATTGGCACTTCTGCTTTGGAGTTCCTGATCCCTGGTGCCATTCACAACACCAGCCATGGCAAGTCTGACCACCATGAGCGAGGGAAATGAAGAGAGAATTGCTCGGCTGCATGAGATTACGAGTATAGGGCAGTGGCATGGAATACTAGCACCATTTTTCACAGGAGGCAGTGAGTTTTGCTGATATTTCACTCCTGAGGGTAACAAAGGCAGAGAGAGACCAGTTGCTGCTGGCGTTCCAAAGCCACCCAGGCCCATATGCTGCTAGCCTGTGAACTTCAGCAGGCACCACTGCAGTACTGCTAAGTAGTGTGGGAAAGTGTCCTACTGTGGAGGAAGACATAAGGCTGCCATCCCTAGAAACCTTTGGGAGAAGATTGCAGAGCACCTCCATGAAAGTTTCATTAAGATCTCTCAGGAGAATTCAAGGGACATGTCTGTGTACATAAACAAACTGCTCCACATGGCCCCCCTTGGCTAACTCTACAGGGCAATGAAAAGCAAATCACAGCACTAACTTCCTTTGTTGTACCACTGCCTCTTTACTATGAGTAAATTAATGCAAAGTCAATAGCTGTGTCCTGTTAAGTTGGGGGTGCCATCACGGTAATGGGAAATAAATTTACACACTTACCTGAAGTTCCTTCTTCTGCATTGGGCTCATCTGTGCTGACTGCCAGGACTGACTGGACTATGGAGTCTCAAACAGGTCTGGACTCATGGCATAGCTGGATGCCCCAGTCGCAGGTTCCCCCATCCTCTTGCTTTCCTTCCTCCTCGCTATTCAAGCCAGGGTCCTGTGGGTCAGGCTGCTTGGAGGTATTGGAGGTAGTGTACAGAGTGGTGGTGGTGTTTCTGCCAAGGATGGCATGCAGTTCTTTGTAAAAGTGGCAGGTCTGTGGCTCAGCACCGTATTGACTGTTAGCCTCCCGATATGCCTACCACAGCTCCTTCACTTTCACGTGGCACTGCTGCTGATCCTGGTCTTCTCCTTCATCCCCTGAACAATCCCCGCATAGATATAAACATTTCTACAGCTAGTCTGTAGCTGTGCTTGCACAGCCTCTTCTCCCCACGGGCCCAGGAGATCCAATATCTCCTGTCTATGCCAGAACAGAGCACATCTGGAGTTTGCAGCCAGCATGATCAGCTGCACACAACAATGCAGAGTTGCTAGGTGTGCTCACCAAGCCAGACAATAAGGAAAACACTTATAAAAAATTTGCTGGGCTTTAAAGAGAAGGGGGGCCTTCTTCTTAGTATGACTCCAAGGCCAATGGAGTTAATAATTGTGACCAGAGCGGTCAGAGTCAGATACTGGCGGATAGCTGCTAGAGGACTGTTAGGGTCAACAGTAATGCAGAGTCTACATTTGTGCTACATCAACGATGGCTCTACACCGTTTGGGAAGGTGGTGTTACTATATTGGCGTAACAGTGTGCTTACATCAGTGGAAAATAAATTTAAGTGTAGACACATAACCAACTAGGTTGATGCAAGGTGGTTTAAGTTGACCTAACTTTGTAGTGTAAGCCACGCCTCCAGATCAACACTGGCTACAGTCCTTACACTATAACACACCACTTCTAGCCATATGTAAAAAACTACATGCAGTAAACACTAATTTTCACACATGGAAAAGGAGATCAACTGGGCAACAAAGACCACAAGAATGCTAACCCGTTTAGTTCCTGCTTGCTAACTTCAGCAGTTTCAAGGAACTGCTGATGAGAAGGTTACACTGGCTTAAAACAATATCTTTAGTTAAACCAATTTAAATAGATTGTCCCTATATGGACACACTCTGTGTGGACACTATTTTTTTCGGTTTAAGTGTGGCTTGTTTCAGTTTAGCTTAGCCTGATTCCTAATGGACTGAAACTAAAGCAAAAGAGGAGTATCCACAAAGCCTTTTGCACCTGCTTAATTAAATCAACATCTTTAATTAAACCAATGCAGATTTATTCAGCAGCACTAGCCACTCAGGTTGGAAGAGATGGGGAAGGGACACACAGCTTAAGTAGACCCTACGATTCAACAGTTCCAAGTTCACAAAATCAGAGCTCTTAGGACATCTACAACAGAGATTATTGATCCAATGTTTGAAGAATTTCAAGTTAATGTCTTTTGTCCGGTTGGGAGCCTTAATTACTGTATATGTAGCCTCCTGGACCAGATTACACAAAAAGGCCTTTTTAATATTCTATATTTTGACAGGCAGAGGCTATTCCCCGAGGTGTTCATTGATCTTAGCTCTGAGGTAATTCTGCAATATAGTTTCTGTCCCAGGTGAGGCACTGGGGCAGTGCCCCAGCTGTTAACCAATCAACAAGCAGTCTTCCCTCACCCACCTGGTAATTACTGTAGTGATATGCCATTTCAATGCAGTCCTGCTAATAGGGTGCCTACACCTTAGTAGGGAGATTCCTACCCAACTGGCTGTGTAGGTATGCTTCTCTGTAGAGATGTTTGGCACAGATTGATTAGTACGTGCCTGTCCAGATGTAAGTCAGTCCATATGGAATTAGAGGTGCATGTGATACTTATCACTTACATACAGTAGCGGGGCCTTAAAGCTTTTTGCAGACAAGGTACTTAAGCTTCAAAATTCCTCAAAATGAAGATATATTTATCCTTGTTTTATAGATGGGAAAACTGCGGCACAGGGGGTAAGGGACTTGCTCAAGGTTGCACAACATGGAGGCAGAGCAGAGAATGGAACCCAAGAGTCCCGAGTTTTACATCCCCTGCTCAGTCAAGCAAGCAATGCTGTCTTTTTGCTATATACACACACATTGGCTTTCCAATTTAAAAAGCGTCCCAAAGAATAGTGTTCCCAGGCCCGCAGCCTCTCACACCTGAGTGAGGACACCCAACACCAATTTCCATTCTCTTGATCTCGTTCCTTTCAGTTACATCCCCCCATTTATCACACAACATAATTTGTTTGCTGGCTGAAGGTTTAGGCCCTTTATGCCAACCTCTTAGGTCATCGCTTTGACAAGCCAGGTAGACCAAACTCATCGCATCGGTGTGGGACTCTTCTAGCCCCGGGCAGCGTTTCTTTGATGCCACCTGGAGCACCCTCGGGTTTGTCAGTAACTTTCTGGGACAGAGGGTCTAGATCAAAGCAGTGTCTCAGGACCACACAGAGGAGTGGTGGCTAGCTCCATCCCAGCATAGATGCCTGCGGGATTCGCTCCCACCTCAGCCCCCCTGCGTGTCCCTGCTTCCTGCAGGTTTCTCTCCCACCCCGAGCACGCACGTGGCCTTTCTTTCTGCCCAGTCCTTTGGTGAACACGTCTGCTCAGCCCCGCACGGGGCATGTCCCCACGTCACTCTCTGTCAGCGCAGCCAGTGGGGAAGGACGGAGGGCGCCAGGCCCAGCCGGACGTGGGCACGCCGGCAGAGCAGGCGGCTGGCCATTGCCACGGCCACGCGAGACACACCCACACGAGACACACACCCACCCACACCCACCCCGCCGGGTCTGCCCGGGAGCGGACCGAGGCCGGGGGTCTCACGCTGCAGCCTGGGCGCGCGCAGGGAACGCGCCACGCAACGCGACCGCCCGGCGGCTCCACGCGCGAGGCGGGCACGCGCGCGACCTTTCACCCCCCCCCCCCCCTCAGTCGGTTGGCCCTTCGCCCCCCGCCCCCGGCCCGCCTCGCCCTTACCCAGGAAGATGGAGACGATGAGGCGCAGCGCCTGCTCGGAGGAGCCCAGCGCCTCCGCCGCCTGGGCCAGGCTCAGACCGGACCCCGCCACTGCCATCTTCGCCCCCGGGCCGCCCGGCCGGACCCGCCGCCGCCGCCGCTCCCCAGTTCCGGACCCGGCAGCTGCAGCAGCCGCCCGCCGGCGCGCGCGGCCCCCTCAGCCTAGGCCACGCCCCCTCGAGAGCCATTGGTCGCGCCACTCCTGCCACGCCGCCTCCCATTGGCTAGTGTGCGGCAGCGGGGCAGGGCCGCCAGCTAACTGAGGCAAAGGTTACACTCACGGGAGGGAGGAGCAACGAACCTGTCTCTCCACCGACGATTGGAGGAGCCTCTTCCGGTAGCCGGACTCTGATTGGGCAAGAATGGGCGGGGCCTTGAATAAGGGGCGGGGTCAGGCTCCCCATTGGTCATGGCAGGGACAGGAGAGAGCCGGTCAGGGGAGGGGGAGGAGGAGGCGTGGCGGGAGGTTACTATCGGGCAACAGGCGAACGGCGGAAGGGGGTGGTCCCAACGGCCATGCCATGACAGTTAGAATACCGTTAGCGTGGGCGGGGTCGGGCCTCATGCATATTCATGTTATGTTAATAAGCCTTGCGCTCACTATCCTCCTCATTTAGCCCGGCACCTGTATTTGCGGAACCTCTCCTGTTATCCCCTCACGCGTAATCAGCCCTATGCAAATAGCCAGTGTCCGGCTAGTCCGGTTCTTATAGCCTCGCTCCATAATTCATCTTATGCTAATAGGACTCTTGAATATGCAAATGTTACGTGCAGACCTGACTCGCCCCTGGTGTGATGCTCGCAGCTGATGCTTTGCAGTCGCTGCCCTGACGGGTGTTTGTCATGAATAATTAACTACGAAAAATGTCGTGTGCACATTAATATGTAAATATTCAGATGCATGATTCATTTTATGCAAATTGCATGCCTCCACCCTTGTAACATGATTTTCTCCTACATCACCAACCTGGGTATTCTTCCCCCCCCATGCATCATTAGTGTAGCTCACATACATATTTTCATAATCATGTATCAGACTGAGTTTCTGTGCACAGCTGGCGTCTCCCACCACAGATAAGAGAGAAATGATCCCTGCTCCCACGGGACAGCGACTGAAATTAGACATACAATGGAAACAAGGGTTGGGGGGACAGGAGGGTTGGGGGGGCCAGGGGTTTGAGAGGCCCCAGCACTGAAGTTATATAGTTTCCCACCGTGGGGTAGGCCCTGCTGGGGGGTGAATCTCTTGGGGTTGTGGGGCTTCCTGGGAGTTTTCAGGTGTGAGGCACCTCACTCTCACCTGCTTTTAGCCTAAGGAAACCTCATCTGTGCCTGCCCAGGGCCAGCTCTCTGACTCCAACAGCCCTGGGCAGCACAAGCTCTGCCTTCTCAGCCTGCACAGGCTCTGCTGTCCCTCTGCAGGTAAGCTATTGGCAGAGTCCAACCCCTCAGCTCACTGAGCATCCCACTGGAGTGGCCAGCCTTTGATGCCTGGGGCACTCTCAGAATTCACTGATCCCCAGCTCCCCAAGGAATAGTGCCTCCTAGCTTACCAGTGTCATCTCAGGATCACTGCTTCACTCCACTCACCATGCTGAGTTTTATTTATAATGAGAACAAGCAAAAGTTTATTTAACAAAGAACAGAAATTTAAATAACAGCAAATCAGTAAAAATACTGGAAACAATGGGGGTATATCTAAACCAAAGTCATAATACATCTAGAGTTGTGGTATAGCAACCACCTTGGTCTCACCCCTTGGCAGCAGTCTCCTTTGGCAGTGGGGCCTGAGGTAACTCTGCCCCCACCTGGTCAAGTCTTTTGTCTCTTCCCCTCAGCACCTCCTACATGGAGCATTTGGTGCAGGCCTTATTTCAGGCCTGTGGAGTGTCCTTCAACCCCATAGGGGAGGGGCAGGTAGTCCCAGTCTGTGTATATGGCCCAGGAAGGTATCTTGCCATGGCTCTTTCTCAGGACTGTAGAGGTGGTGGTAAAGCCGTGGAGGATTGGAGAAATACCAATCCTTCCTGCAGGCTGGGGCCAGGGTTTTTCCTTCTCTGCTTCTCCAGCTGCAGAGAAGCACTGTCTCCTGCAGCTGCCAAAACCTGTTGGTGATCCCTTTCTCTCCTCCTTTATTCTTCCCCCTGCTCTTTAGGGAAGGCAGGGTTTAAGTACACCTGGAGTAGCCCTTAATTGGATCCAGGTGTCTCTAATTGACCTGCAGTAACCTCTCCTCCACCTGCAGGGAAAAGGGCCTTTAGCATTCTAGGGCTTACATACCCACCCTGGTCTACCCTTTTGTAACCACCTGGCCTGACTTTACCACAGAGTCTAGACTTAACTAACAAGAAACTTTCCTGGTCTAATGAAGTTTAGTTCATCCAAAGACTTTCTCCCGGTGTTTAACAACCAGACCAGCTCCATTCACAACACAAGCACACAGGCAGCTTGTCCCCTAGGTGAAGGATACCGGCTATACACCTGTACTCCTAGATATATTCCAACAATCCATTGTCTTCATTCATAAACTGGATCACCACTGGTTGTTTTTTTCTTGTAGGCTTCTTTCTTGTAGATTTTGCAAACTTTATTTAGCAGATGGCTTTGTATGCAAATAGATTCACATTGTAAAACACAATACAAAATGGTCAGCCAGGGAGATCACGGTCTCCTATCCCCTGAGTGGTCTCAGAGTGCAGCCATGAACCCTTGCTGGTGGCCCTCGGACAATTTTCCCTAAAATACTTAATTAACTTTAGGAAAAACAAATAAATATGCACATATACATGTCCAAATGATTGTACTTTATTTATGTAGGGGTTTTTTTTTTTTTTTTCAGACTTAATAATAAAAATAATGTAAGTTGTCCCTGTTCTTTACTGGACCTAAACAGAAGAGAAACACAAGTAAAGTTTTTTTGAAACTTCTTGTCTTTTTTGTTGTTTCTTTTGCTTTTTTTGGTTGCTTTTCTGTTCTAGACTTGCTAGCTAGCAAGTCTGCTTCTGTGAAAAGTGATACTTGTATGTTTGCTAATATCACTTTTCACAGCCTGCCAGCTATCTACTAAGTCTGCTGTGAAAAATGATATTAACAAACATACAAATATCACTTTTCACAGCCGATTTACTCAGCCCCGGCAAGCCTGGGATGGGGAGGTGGAAAGGGAGGCAGTGAGGGCCAGGGGTGATTGGGGGGAGTGTCTGGGGGTCTGGGGGAGGCAGTGAGGACCAGGGGTGATTGGGGGGAGTGTCTGGGGTCTGGGGGAGGCAGTGAGGACCAGGGGTGATTGGGGGGAGTGTCTGGGAGTCTGGGGGAGGCAGTGAGGATCAGGGGTGGACCAGGGGTGATTGACTGGGGTCTGGGGGAGGCAGTGAGGACCAGGGGTTTGGGGGGAGTGTCTGGGAGTCTGGGGGAGGCAGTGAGGACCAGGGGTGATTGGGGGGAGTGTCTGGGGGTCTGGGGGAGGCAGTGAGGACCAGGGGTGATTGGGGGGAGTGTCTGGGGGAGGCAGCAGGGGCCGGGATGATGGGAAGTTGAGCCCAGGACCAGCATCTGCTGCCGCACGACTGGCGGTCAGGGCCGGAGCTTAGAACCTGAGTCTGAAGCCCTGCAGCTGGGGGTCATAGCCTGCCACCCAGGGCTGGAGGAGGCAGCAGAGTCAGGGAGGGTGGGGTGGTGAGCCAGGGGCCAGAGCCTGCTGCCGTGTGATCGGGGCTCAAGCCCAAAGCCCTGTGGCTGAGGGACAGAGCAGGCAGCGGGAGTTGGGACAGTGGGAGAGGGATGAGGAGCCCGGGGCTGGAGGAGGCAGTGGGGGCCACAGGCGATGGGGTGTGTGTGGTGGGCTGGGGACGGAGTCTGCCGCCATGCGGGTAGGAGCCAGGGCCAGAACACAAAGCCCTGTGGCCGGGGGCCATGGCCGTGTGGCTGAAGCCCAGTGCTGGAGAAGGCAGCAGGGGCTAGGAACAATTGGGGGGATGGAACCCTGCTGCTGGCCACCCCAGCGCTGAAGCCCGAGCCCAACTGCCCCTGGGAAGATGGGGAACTCACTGGCTGCCTGCTGCTCCAGCATTTATGTCTCCAAACCAGAAGGTGGCAGGGAGGGCCCCCAACCCCTGCTGGTGTCCCCGAGAGAGGGGCCACTGCTTTGCCACCTCCCCTCCTCAATCAGCGTCCAGGAGGCTGTGGCTGCAAGAAAAGCCGCATTTGAGAAACATTGGACTAGACAGAGTATAGTGATCTGGGTGTCAGGGAATCTAGTGGGAGAAGGTTGCAATAAGTGAGACAGGGATGATGAGGGCCCAGAAGACGTTTCCATACATGGGCAAACAGAGTTATGCAAATTTGCGATTCTTTTTTCCCCCATTTTGCAGAAGTAATCCTTTAAAAACACCTCGTAAGTAGCTGGGTCCATGTAGAATGAGCTCACAATTAGCCAAGTTTTTTGCAAAGTTGAAAAAGTTATTGTATACAAATTTATGTCATCCGTCACATTTAATATCATGTTGATTTTTCAGATCTGTGGTGTTTGTTCCCTTCTTTAAAAAACACCACAGTGCTTAAAAACTCTCATGGACAATTAGCCATATGTAGATTTACCTTGTGAATAATGAAGATGATGGAAATGAATATGCACATCAATTTTATAGTGGTGTGGGAGCACCCCTATAGTTAAGGTTGTGTCATGATGTTTGTTTAAAGGTGGGCCTTACTTAGTCTGCTAAAATTGACATGTTTAGTCAGTTTTCTTTGAAATTTGGTGTATCTCAGGAGGATGAAGAGTGGAGTTAGTAATCCAAATTTGGAGTAATTTTGGCCAGGGGCTCCAGAGTTACAAGGGCCCACAAAAGTAGCCATTAAAAAAAAATTTCTAGGTCTTTTATGCTTTTTTTGTGCAGAGCTGGAGATGAAATTATTGATGTGATGCACGTTAAAATGGTCTCAATCTTTTGAGTTTTATCACAGGTAGTTCATGGCATCTGCTAAATTTTGGGGGACCCAAACTGAGAACACTATTTAAGAAAATGTACCTTTTTCACATTATGCATGTGCCAATACCAAAAAACAGCTATAGCAGTGGTTTTCAATCGTTTTTCATTTACGGACCCCTAAACATTTTCGAATGAAGGTGTGGACCTCTTTGAAATCTTGAACATAGTCTGTGGGCCCCCAGGGGTCATTGGACCACAGGTGGAAAACCACTGCGCTGGAGGGTTTCCATTCCCGCCATTTTATATGCTTTATGCTCAACTCTCACAAGTGCACTAAAATACAAACCGTGCCTTGGGTTGCTCTGAAACATGGTGTGCCTCATGACGGTGCAGTGTAGCGTTCGTGATCCAAATCTGGGGTCATCTGACCAAAGGGGTTGCTAAGGGCATGTCTACACTACAAAATTAAGCGACTTACAGCCTCCGCAGTAATTAAATCCTCGCTTTCTGTCGGCAGTGTGCGTCCTCGCTAGGAGTGCTTGCACCGACTTCAGTGCGGCGTTGTGGGGCACTGACAGCCTGAGCCCCGCTGCCCTGGGTCTGACAGCCTGAGCCCCGCTGCCCTGGGTCTGACAGCCTGAGCCCCTCCACTCTGGGCTGACAACTGAAGCTCGGCCTTGTCAGCCCTGGGACGGCGGGCTCCAGCTGTCAGTCCAGCTGGCAGGGCTTGGGCTGCCAGAGCAGCAACAGGAGATGTAAGCAATGCAGCGTCCGTAGCGTCGAGCTAACGACATCGATCCAAACGCTGCGCCTTTCCCAGAGGTGGCGTTATTAGGTCGGTGTCGTGGGCGAGTTAAGTCAGCAGGAGGAATATCGCAGTGTAGACGCTTACACAGTTAGGTCACCATAAGCTGCTTCATGTCGATCTAAGTCTGTAGTGTAGACCAGGCCGAAGTCATTACAGGCCTCCTAGAAAAGCGATTTCCTTCTGCTGCCTTGTACTGTTTAACTGCGAGGTACGAATGAATCACAGACCTTTTGATGACTAAGAACTCACCCGTCAATTAACATCACTCAGGATAAGTTAATCATAACCCTCACCGACGACAAAGGAGTTTGGAACTGAGCGGCTGGAGGTGCTGCACTTTGTGAGCCGGGGGTGGCAGTTTTATTCTGGATGGAATGTCATCAAAGAATTTTTGGGGAAACGTTAGTCACGTGAATGGTTCCTAGGAGTGGAGGGGCACTAGAGGGAAGAGGCGTGGGGGAACAGAGACAAAGAGATTCTGGGGCAGCAGTAAGGGGGAGATAAATGTGAATGAATGGTAGGGGCGGTGAAGCATTGCGCCCACCCAGCTCTGCCAGTGCACCTCAACCCTGTACCCCATCACCCCCTGCACCCTGAGCTCTGCCAGTGCACCCCACTTCCCTGCACCCTCAGCTCTGCCAACACATCCTGTAGTGGAGTCACCATTCACCAAATGCCCTCTTGTGGCCAGAGGTGTTTCTGCCTCCGGTCCCTGTCTTCAGGGAGAGCCCTGCGGACACACCTGACACTGGGTCAGTAGCCCAAAGTAATTCAAACTAGTGTTCAGCGTCCTGAACACAAGATCCATCATAACAACCCCAGAGTTCATACCCATCGCTATGCTTCTGTCCTCCCCAGAGACCTTATTCTGCTCTGCAGAAGCCTAGCTGTCTGGCTTCCTTTCTCTGTCCACACATACCCTGTTCTGAGTCAGACGGCGGTGGAAATACTACCCTCCTTCTGAGAGCTTCCCCCACTTGGGCAGGGGAGGGGGGAGCCCTGCTTCATCCTATTTACAGAACTCCTAAACATGGGCCCTTAAATTGACGGTGTCCTGGGATCTTCCCATCCCACTGCTAACACCAAGGACTAACTCTTCTCTTCCAGTTTCATCAGGTTTCTTTCTGATCCTGTGTTCACAGCAACATCCTTGGCATGGGGTCTTCTGGCCCTCCTTACGATTAACTGGCCAGTACAGACCACAACAACCCTGCACCACTCTCTGCCTGCACCTCCAGCACTGCCAGTGCACCCCACCTTCCTGTACCCCAAACACTCCTTCACTCCAGCCTGCCTACACACCAGCTTTGCCAATGCACCCCAATACCTCTGCACCCCTAGCTCAGTTCATCAAAATTACCTGCACCCCGACCTTCCTACATCCCAACTCCCTCGCATCCCCGTGCTCTGCCAGTGCACTCCATCCACCTTGCACCCCTACCCCCAGCTCTGTGAGCGCACCCCTATCTTCTTGCACCCCACAGCTGTGCCAATGCACCCCGACACTGCACGAAAGCTATTGACAAGTATTGGAAGAACATTAATCAGGAAATTGGAGAGTTTATGGCCGACCGGAAAATGTGCACTGTATGGCTCTGCCACCTCAATGTGTCTCAGAGATGGGGTACACGTATTGGACAGGGGTCAGAGGATCTGCCCCTCAGACAAAAAACTATCAGTGTTTTGGAACTGAAACGCTGACTGTAATTTCTCTTACTGGCCCTGCCACAAACTGCACCCTCCCAACCAGTCTAAAACACAACCAGGAAGAGCATTGTCCTTTGCATCAGGCACTGCATTTGAGTCAGGGAAGTAACAGCAATAAACATGTTTGTATACCAGGGAATGAAGACTTCAGAGAGATGAATTCCTTGCTTGCAGGAGCTGGGTACGGTAGTGGGGAAGGCAGCAAATGGGTCAGGGCATAAATGAAGAGGTGTGTTGACACGGGGCTGGTAGAGTCCAGCTGATATGTGTATAGTGAGCTGGATCAGAATGTGTCATGTGTCATGACCAGGGATCAGCAAAACTCAAAACTTTTGAAACCCAGGAAGTGCAGAGTTAAGTTTGCCCTCTTTCAGCAATGGTCCAATACACACATTATAATAACTTATAATAAGTATTGTATATCATTATACACATTATAACACATGATAATATATATTATAAAATACGATGTACAATATAATACATACAGTATAATAATATCTTGTTAATACACATACCTTTATCTTGCCAACTCCACAGTTGCTGAAATGTACAAGCTCTTGGGTTGGGGGGGAGAGGAAGGGTAAAAGGGGAAGGATTAAAAGAGGTTGGGAGAGAGGAATTGTGGAGTCAAAGAATTAATCATAGAATTGATTAATAGAATGCCTGGCCTGAAATTGATCATAGAAGACCTGGCCTGAAGCTGTAGCTGAAACTGAAATAGAAGCCCCAGGCTGAACCATTCACAGGATGTCCCAACTGAAACTAAGATAAAGATGCTAAAATCCCACAGGATGTCTCTTAACCCCACTCTAAATGCAAATTGTCTGTTGTGAGCCTTAGCCTTTGAAGTCTGTGAACAGACATCTCCTGTTCTGATAAGTATGGGTACGTGCCCCCCTGTCTACCCGGCCCCATAGGAACTTACTCCATACAAATTAGCATTTGAACATGTATTGTGTAGCCACCCATCTTCGGGTGATAGCCAGGGTACCTGAAAACCACATTGTATAATCAAGTGGCTCGTTGGTCTTTCCTGTGAAAACGTCTGGTGTACCCCATTGTGCATTGTGATTGTCTTTTCCTGTCAAGTATAAACTGTTAATCAAATTCCACTATATGATCAACATGTAAATGAACCTAAGCAACCCCTATATAAGCCTTTTGTTTCTGGTAGCCAGGTGAAGTACCAATGATCAGCATCTAGACATGCTGCGTGGGCTTCCCTTTAGCTAAAGTACTTTGTATGTGTGTGTGTGTCACCATTAAAGCTGCACCCGATCCAACTCTAAAGTATAGCAGCGTGATTCTTTCTATGACAGAATGAAGTGTGGGAAGAGGGTGGGAGGCTGGAAAGCTCAAGGGAAGAGTAAAAGAAGCAGGGACATTCAATGCCCCTAGAGACCCTAATCTATGAAACATGGTGCTTCGTAACATACAGATTGCTGAGACTTGACTTATAGAATTAATCTAATAAGTAATAATAAATAAATATTTGTAATGCCTTTAGAGGCTTCAACTGAGATCAGGGCCCCAGTGTGCTAAGCACTGAACCAACATGTAGTAAGATGTATGAAGTTAAAGGCACAAGTTCAAACTCACGTAGTCTCAATTAGGTAGAACTGGTTAAGCAAGCCTGTCAAACAAATGGATGTGTGTTTACTTAATTTGCATATAAACTGTAAACAGAGTCCTCAGACAGTGAGCGAGTGAAGCTAGAAGACAAAGAAAATCTTAATTTCAGATTACACAGGTGAAAAGAAACAGCATAACACTTCTTCTCTAGCAGACCCCATGTCTCCTTGCTCTCAGCTGGAAAGAACTTTACCTAGGGGTCACTCTCAGTGCATTTCAAAGGGTGACTGAACTATAAAAGTGAGGAGCAAACACATGCCAAGTGATCTCTCCCTGTCCATCTCTCTTGAACCTACGAAGACAAAAGAATCCCGCTCTTTGACTTTGGAAGGTGTGATGCAGTCTGGATCAGGGGTGACCATTCATAATATTATTGATATCAATATTGCAAAATGACAATACTTCGTACATGATATGCCATGTCAGGTTCTGTTGGTTATAAGTCACTAAGATTGATAAGCATGTTTATATGTATGTATCAGTTTTATATTATACGTTCTAAATATGTATGACATATTTGTATTTCAGCTTGTGCTGGCTTCTGGGTGACACCCCAGACAGGATGGCAGCAGCATTCAGCCTGCTTAATGGCCCATCAAGGGAACTCAACAGTACAATGAATCCAGTGAAAGAACCCAGGAGCTGCATCTTATGAGTCACCAGGACATGTAAGAACATGTCCAGGGACAGCAGACTCGGGGGCTTTTCCATGCCATGTGCTGTGTGGTTGTGCTTGGGGCAAGCCAAATGGCAAAGGGACATAAAAGGCAGCTGCACCATCCCCATCTTGTCTTCATTCCTGCTTCCTACCTCTGGATCAACTCATCTACAACTGAAGCTGTAAAACAAAGGAGTGAGACCCATCTAGGTACTGGATGTACTCCAGAGGAACTGTACAAGCCTGCAAACTCCACAGTGCTGCTGAAAATCTGTTATATATGGACTGTACAGTCATTTGTGTGTATCGGATTGCTTTGATCATTTAACACGTCTCATTATATGTTTCTTTCCTTTTATAATAAACCTTTAGTTTAGTTACTAAAGGATTGGCTGGTAGCGAGGTATTTTGGGTATGATCCAAACATATATTGATCTGGCAATGTGGCTGACTCTTTGGGGATCAGGAGAACATTTTTGGTAAAGGAAATAGATTTTTAATAACTTATCTCTTTACTGGATCTACTGCTCAGACCCACTGACAACAATTCTGGGTTCCAGGACAGAACAACCAGTGGCCCCCCTACGAAGGGAGGGCTGAGGTTTATGACCATGGGTGGCAAGTGAAGCTTCCCCTTGGGGAGACTAGCTCCCTGTCCCGCCTCTTCCGCCCAAGGCCCCGCCCATGCCCCACCCCCACTCCACCACAGGCTCCGCCCCCTTTCCTGCTCGGTTCACTCTCTTCCAGGCAGTGAGCGACAACGGGGGAGCGAGTGAAGGAGGAGATGAGGGATGCATGCAGTGAGTGATGGCGGAGAGGCTGAGCGGGGAGGAGGGGAAGAAGGGATGCAGCGAGTGGCTGAGCTGGGCCGGGCATGGGGGGAAGTGGAGGCTAAGCCTGGGGTGGAGTGAGGGAGGAATGCGAGTGGTTCTGTGGGTGGAAGAGGCAGACAGGGAGCTAGCTTCCCCAAGAGGAAGCTTCACTCACCACCCATGGCCCAAGCTCTTTTAAATCCCCGGGCCCCTGGGCAATTGTCCTCTTTGCCCCCATCCCATCAGTGGACCTGCTAGTGTTAACTGGGGGCCAGAGACTGAATTGCCGTAAAGGAGGCAGTGTAACTTCTTGTTTTAGCTTCTTGAGAACCAGTGTGGGGAATCAGAAGCGCTGTTTGTAACTGGTTGGTGCAGTGTTAGCCACCAGTTTTGGGAGAATCTGCTCTCTTTTTGCAGCCTGCCTGACTCTGGCATTTTCAGGCGGGCTACCCTAGGCACAGACGGGTCACAGGCGGGATCTGTAATGCTGCTGGAAGCATGTGGTAAGAATTTTACTTTAAACAAAGCCTAATTTGTAAAATTCTAGTACTAGGAAGTGGCTTATCTTTATTTTTCTTTTAATCATTTCTGATTTTAATGCCTTAATACTCGTACTTACTGAAAATCTATCTCTTTGTAGTGCAATAAATGTTTTTAGTTCTTTAATCAAAATTAAACTAGTGTTGTGAACTGTGTGGGTAACGCCATTGAAGGTGACAAGTTGTTGTGTATTGTTCCCTTAGAGGGACAGCAGAGCTAAAGCATCTGAACTATGCAGGAGAGGGCTGGACAGTACGGAACACACACTTTTTTGGGGGAAATTTGGGAGTGTGTTGGGATCACCCTGACAGTAGTAACTGAGGCTGGTGGGAGACAGAGTGTGGCTGGTGTTTGGTGACAGGCTGCTGGGATCAAAGTTGCTGAACCATCACCATGGCCATACACAGACCCTCTAGCTCAGGTGGGTGAGAACTGCTGGAGGAGAAGGACGTTTCTCCCTCATCACTGGTGCCCAAGCCCGACCACTGCAGCACTGGGGACCTAGAGGAACTGCTGGAGCTGCCCCCTGCGATCCTGAGGAGCCTCCAGAGCTACCAGCCACCTGGGATACCAGGATCCGCCAGATCTGGCATCCGCCAGGGGTGCCAAGGAGCTGTTGGGGTTACCCCTTTCTGTTTACCCCGAGGAGAGGGACGATGACCCCGAAGCCCCATGTACTCCAGGGAGGGGAGGTAGGAAGTAGCCGGGGAAACCAGACCATAGTTCGGTCGTGCTGTGGCCAGATACTACGTCGGGGCGTTTCAGCTGGAGCCCCACTGACCAGTAGTGGAACACTCTGCCACTGTGAGGGCCCTGGGCTGTGACCCGGTAGCATAGAGTGGGGCTGGGTCCCCCTACCCCTTCCCCTGCTTCTGACCCCACCCTTGGGTGGCAGCTATCTCATCCTGCGCAAGGCGGCCTGGTGGTGCTCACCCCTTGCTCGTGAGCCCCTAGGCTGTGTTAATGCTCAGCCCCTGCTTGGGAACTCCTAGACTGCTTAATTGCCCCGTCTGCCTTAGGGCCGGGGGCCATAAACTGCTTAATTGCCCCGCCTGGCCTGAGGGCTGGGGCCATAAACTGCTTGTTTGCTCTGCTCCTGCTGGAAGGGCCAGAGCCCACAGACCGCTTGATGGCCCCGCGCTTGCCTGAGGGGCCGAAACCCCTCGAATGCTAATCCCCCTTTTGGGCCTTTGAACCCACAGGAACACCGTAGCAAGGGGGCGTGGCTTACACCACTATATGCCTAAATCCCCATAAAATCAATAGACGTGGAGTGACTTGGCTGAGGTCACAACCAAGATCAATGATAGAGCCCAGATCTCCTGAGTTTCAATCCTGGGCCTCTATTTTAGTCACATATATGTACATTTCACAATTTCACAATTAATTAACCATTTGCTATGTTTTAATTCGATTTTTAAAAAAGGGATTATGTAAATAAGTGCACCTGTCAGTTGAAACAAGTTGTTAAAGGCCCTTGCTTTTCTATTGGTGTAATTGATTTTAATCTAACTTTAAATTATATCGGTATTAAGCTAACAAACGATTATTATTAAGTGAAAGTATGTACATTTAAACATTGGACTTTTATGTAACCAACTTTAAATTTTGAATCAACTTTATTTTAATCAGCTTTGTGTAACCAACTTTAGTTTTATTTGCTTTAATTATTATATAGGTGATGATTTCTTTCATAAACAATATTAGGCAATGAGATATAAATTTAAATACATAATTTGTTTTATATAACTTTCATTTAATTGTTTTAAATTATTCCATAGATTGTTTACCTCAGTGGATAATTAATGTTATGCAAATGTCAGATTTGAACTGCATACATTTTGTGTATTAACTTTATTAAACCAAGTTGTTTCATAAACTTTAACTTTTAAAATTATTTTAGAGGTAATTTGCCTAATGAATAATTGATATGTACATTCACGTAAATTAAAAAAGAATTAATATTCATCCTTTAAAAGTACTGTGCAGCCAATTTACTTTATTGCTAATTAATATAATGCAAATATATGTACATTTAGAGGTATGATATTCCTTTGTTTAGTATCTTTCAGTTAGAATTTCTAAAATATCAAAGTAATTTATCTTATGAATAATTAATACAACGAAGGTGTAGGCAAATAAAAAAGAAGATACCTATTTATTTATTCATTCAATATAAACATAAATTAATAACCAGATAGTATCATACATGAATAGTTAACAGTATGCAGATCTATGCACATCTCAAATTTAGCTACCCATTTCTTTAATCAACTTTTAAATTATTTTTTTCTTAATTAGTACTTTTTAAATTCTTCCTCATTAAATTTGTATTATATTAATAATTCATATATACACTAGTGACTGGATAGTTGGATCAAGTTAATAGGATATAATGAATAAATAATATTATGCACATTTATGTAAATTAGAAACCTTTATATTAATTGTCCATTCATTTTATTTTCATTCCACTTGAAAAATCTGATTCAGATTTGAAATGTCATTGATAGGTTCTTTACATCTGTGGCAGAGAGGCTCCTTGGCAAAGAGTCCCCCTTTCTTTGCAAACAACTCTCACCTCAGACCTGACAAACTAGCTACACCAAACACATAGCTTGTGAGATATTTATCCATAAAGTTCCAGAGCGGTAGCCGTGTTAGTCTATATACAGCAAAAACAACGAGAGTTCTGTAGCACTTTAAAGACTAACACATTTAATTTCTGCAGACATAAGCTTTCGTGGGCTGCAACCCACTTTGTCAGATGCCAGCTTATGTCTGCAGAAATTAAATGTGTTAGTCTTTAAAGTGCTACAGAACTCTCTTTGTTTTATCCATAAAGAGTAACATGTAAGGTATCTACAGAAATCTAGTTATTTGTCAAGATTCATAATTATTGTGAGATGTACATATGGGTAATAATTAAGGAATAATGAATGTACTTGTATTGAAAGTAGGCTTTATGGACTTGGAATAGAAGTTAGTCACCAGGGGAGAAAAGGTCTCGGTGACAGCCCATTCAAGCAGGAGGGAGTTGTCACCTTCCTCCAGCTTAGCTGGTGAAGTAATGAAATGCTGAATTGTCTAACCTTTCTCCATCCCAAGACTTTCAAAGGAAAACCATCAGAGACAACTGCAAATGACTGCAACCACTTGGAGGTAAAAAAGGGAACATCACAGAGTATTACCCTGCCTATGAATAAAGACAAAAGACTGTTCAGTATAACACAGAGTGGGGAGAGGCACTCTGGATCCTTTCACTGAGGAGATGTCTTGTGGAGTAGGGATGTTCTTATGAAACAATTGGATCTTGGTTCCTGTGAAGCCAGCCAGCTCAGCAACAGATTGAACTTTGAGGTGAAAACCTGCTTTGTTAGATAGGAAAGGTAACCATTGATAAGTGTAGGTCATGTTTTATGATTTTTCTTTTATATTGCAACCATTTGTTTCCACCACTCTCTCTTGTTTCTAGTTTAATTTCTGTTCTTTCTTAAGTAAGCCTACTGTTTATTAATTTAATCGCTCACAAGTGCTGTGTGTTGTAGCAGAGCGGTGATTGAAGGTAAAAGTAGTGAACTGGAGTACACTGCTCCTTTGGGGATCTGGGATTTTTGTGAGTAGCCAGTGTCTAGGACTGGATATCACAGGGGAATGCTTCACGGGGATTCAGGGTCTCGGGTGCACCTCTTATTAGCCAGCAAAATGAAGACAGGACTGGTGTAGCACAGAGGAGCATGCTTGAGTGGCTGAAAGGTGGGTGATGTTAGGGCGCTAACACACCAGAGGTAAGACTCCCTCACACTAAGGGCAGAGGGTAAGAAGGTGACATGCAGTTCTGTGTCAGCTGAGAAGAGTCACAACATCCTTTCCTCAAATGGGGGTGAAATGGAGTAGGCACCTCCCTTGGATCTGTCCCTCACCTCAGGCCAACCCCATGCCATTCAGCCCTGCAAATCCCTTGTAGCTGCACCATGTAGTGTTTCCAAGGGGCCTCTGGGCAAGAGAGATGACTTACTATTGCCTCTTCCTGCCCATTCAGGATTTATATTCACAAGGAAAACTGACTGAATTTAGGTCCAGTTTAGCGGCAGTGTGTACTCAATCACTTTTCCTAGTGAGATGCAGGGTAAAAATGGTTCTTTATGTCTATTGTAGCTGCTGTTCTTCAAGACGTGGGTGCACACATGTATTCCAGTCAGGTGTACATGCGCCCAGCACTCTGGAGCTGGTGAATTTTCTGCAGTAGTACCTGTCAGGGTGGCACATGCACCCATGCTTCCTCAGGATCCTTCCCAAGGAAATAAATGGGCAGCGCCGTCCCACCCTCCCCTTAGTTCCAATGCAAAGGGGACATTTCAAAGAACAGCAGCTGCAGTAAAGGTAAGTAACTGTTTTTTCTTCTTCGAGTGGTTGCACGTGTGCGTTCCATTACGATTGCTCTCTAGCAGGACAGTTGGGAGGTTGGGCTCAGAGTCTACGTGAACAAGGACCGCAGGATTGCTTTTCAGAAGCGTGCCTCAGATCTTGGATCAGTTGTGATGGTGTAATGGGGAGTGACTTTATGCCTGGAGAGCCAAGCAGCAGCCCTACAAATATCCAGTGTGGGTATTTCAACACAGCACATTATGCCTGGGTTTGTGTGACCCACACCTGCCGACTGGGGACTTCCAAACCTGAGCTTGAGCATCCACACTGCATGGGAAACTCAGGACTCACAATTGCGTGGGTGCATCACAATGCACTACGCAAATCTGAGTCCAAACTTCAGCTTCTGGGGCATGCACTATTGTATCCCAGGGTTCCTAGTTCCCTGGCTCACTGGAGCCGCTCTGGGGCTTTTCCATAGTGGGTCATGGAAAACTTGTCTGCCCATCCTGTTGGCGGCCAGTGCTTTGGGTGGTTTTAACCCACAGATGCGTTCAGACGAACCATTCTGAGTCCGCCTGCTCCCAGCAGCCACCCCGGACTCAGAACAACCAGCGAGTAACTAAGAAACCTTTCATAATAACTGCTTGTTTAACGTTTTCTTCTTTTTGCGACGTCCATTTTGAATCCCACGTATTATCAGGTGTAAGGGGGCGCGGGGCTAGGGGAACAGCATGGGTTTCACCCTGAATGGAAGCACACCAAATTCCAGGCTTGAATGAATAATTTACTAGGCCCATAAGGTGGAAATCCCGCCTATCCATGTATTAACAGCAACCCAAACATGGCGGTAGAAACTTATCAGGCTCCGGCTCTGGTGCTTGTTCTGGTGCTGGTTCTGCAGTGGGTTTCTCCTCAGGGCCATCCCCAAAGAGCTCCTCTGAGCACAGACCCAGCGTGTGCTGTAGCCACTCTGGCAGCACAGCCTGTCTGGTTGCCGGCCTCAGCTCTAGGTCACTTCATCTGGCAAGAGGCTCTCCTCCGGTGGTGCCTGTGGGGGGTTATCAGAGCACCATCCCTGCTCAGCTGACTGCCATGCACCACTGTGGGCTCCGTGCCTGGTAGAGCTCCAATACCTGGCTGCATTCCTAGTGAAAGAGGCAGGCAGACGGGGAGTTTCCAGAGGTGCCGTTAGCATCCTTGACTTTGCAGCACTCTGTCTTCAGATGCGTGATGTGCTCTCGGCATTGTTTTGCTGTCTGGTCGAGCCCCGACGCTGTCAGCTGCTTGGATATAGTTTTGTTGGCATGATCCTTTCTTGTGCTCTTGCTTACGTGGAATCACAGAAATTCAGGCGGGATGCCTTAGACTGAAACGATGACAGAAATGCAAAATCGTTGGTCTATGTTGGAAGACGCTAACCACCTTTGTAACTGCACCCAGCTATACCCTGTCAGCGATTCCTGTGATCGATAACAAGTGACTGTATGTGACTTGGGACTTGCTGGCACCGGGAGGGTCCCCGGGACTTGTTAGCACTGGGAGAATCACATTATGTGTTATAAGCACCCTATGTGCGGTATGTGACCCGTTACATATTAGGAATTCTGCTATATCCTCTGTATGTGAAAAGTAATCTTATCAAACCTATATAAACCATCTGTATTTTGAACCAGGGCGAAGTTCCAGAGATCAGCACGGGGACGTGTTACCTGGGCTTCCCTATAGCTATAGCTTCCTGTGTGTCTGTCATGATTAAAGTTCCACTCGATCTAACTCAAATTGAGTAGCTGTGTGATTTTTTCCACGACACTGCAGTCAAAGGCCTTGCTCACTTTACACGAGAGGTTGGCCAGAATCCAGCTGTTTTCCTCTGTCCTGCTAGCATCCCGGTTGATACAGGACTTCATTTTACTGCTGGCCATAGCTAACACCCGTCAGCATTGACTGTCTTTCCAGTGGAGCAGTCTTTGTGGAAATGAAGGGTTAAATGCCAAGCAGCTGCATTTGAACCAGGAGTTTGCTTCCAGTTCCTGGGAAGCAAATGAGAAGTTTTGGGATGGAAAGGGGGCTTGGTCTTAAACCCGAGTCAGAGCCTGGGCACAGTGTGCTGTGCAGACATAACCTATGGAGACATCCTTTAGAAACACTACCAAGGTAACTGGAGCCCTTGTTGAATGGGCCAGTAGTCTCTGTGGAGGAGGTGTCTGTGGTTGCCACCCTACAGGAAATAATCCATCTAGAATGTGTTTGCGCTGAAACTGCCTGAGCTGCTCCCATTCTGTCAGTATCCGAAGCAAAGAGCCAAGGAGAGAGTCTGAAAGGCTGGGTCCTGTCCAGATGAAGGCCAGTGCTCGCTCTTTCATTCAACGTATGCAGCTGCTCTTTGCCCGTATTTGAGTCTGGCTTTGGGGGGAGGGAAAGGTAGGGGTGTTGTTGGGTTCAAGTGAAAAGCCAATCTCCTTTAGTTAAGAATTTTGGAAGGGGCCTCAAGGCTACTTTATCTTTGAAAAATAGCCTGGACTGCAGTCCTGCCGTCAGAGCCTGACTCTCCTCTGCTCTTCTGGCGGGTGGAAGGGCAATGAGAGAGGATGTCTTTTGACAGGTGAGGCCAAGAGCAGGTTGCCAAAGACTCAGCTGGCGGACACATCAGAGCTGCTAAGACAGCTTTGCTCCAAAATGGGACCGTTTCTTTCACAGGAGGAAAAAACTGAAAAATCCCTTTTAAAAATCTAGCAACCCTGGGGTTGGAAAAAACCAGTCTCTCTGGAATGGGAGGCTGGATAGCTGAAATTGCTGCTCAGGGAATTTTGAGAAAGACCTGAGGATTTAAGGTGTAAGAGGTACTCTAAAACGTCTTGAATCCTAGCCTCCACTGGCTGCATTCCCTGACGATTGGATCAGAAAATCCTCTTAGCTAAATAAGTGAACCTAGTGGATTGCTTCCTACTATTAAGTAATATCTCCTGAACTGCGACTGAGCGTTCTCGGCGTGATCTAACTACTCAGCAGCTGTGCCGTGAGGTGCAGACTGTTCAGATCTGGGTGCCACGTTTGTCCACGCTGTTGGGACAGCACACCTGGAAGAGGAGGCAGAGTCCCCAGGGGTTGAATCAAGAGACTGTGAAGATCGAAGAACCAACATCATCTCAACCACATCGGCACAACGAGAATGATCTTGGCACCATCTTGTTTCAGCGAGAGTGTGACCTGAGGGATGGGCAGAACGGGGGGAATGAATCCATGAGCTCCAGTCCCCATCTCAGGAGAAAGGCACTGATCAGCAAGCTTGGACTGGGAGCCACTCGAGAGCAGAACTGATGGCAAAGCATTTGCTCACGGCTGTGTTAGCTCCTGCCTACTCCCAGTCTTGCTCCTGCCTGTTCCAGTCCTGCCCCTGCCTTGCCTCACTCCTGCTAACCCGGCTCTGATCCTCGGCTCCAACTCCTGACTTCTGACTCCGGCTCTGACCTTTTAGTCCTGGTATCTGGCCTCTGACTCCAGCTCTGACTGTGGCTAATGACTCCTGCTCTAACCACTAGGCATGACTCCTGTGCTCACGGCTAGGCACGATCACTCATCTCCCAGGCGCCGACAAGGGGTTGAGTCTTTGCCGTGTTTCTTAGCTGGTCCCAACAGCGGGACTGCTCGCGGTCTCTGCACTGGACTCGAACAGCTGGACAGGCCAGGAGCCGCAGGAGGAGCCACCAGTGCGATGGACTCCTGCACGACCGGTGAATCTGCAGCGCATCCTTTGCTGCCTCATGAGCCTGTGGGGTTGTTAGTACCGATAACGTCGGCACCAAACAGCATCCGTTGGCCCTGGACTCAATGGCCATCCCACAGACGCTGCCAGAGTGGAGGGCACGGTACCGCTATCTTCCTGCCACGCTGCTGGGGAGATGTGGCTTGACGGCCCAGCTCTAGCCTGAGTGAGGAGTTTTGGCCATGGCCTGAGTCGTTCTTCAAAGAAGAAGATGAAGACGAAGAAGAAGAAGACTTCTTTGACCTCCGATGGCTCTGCTCTGTCTTATGGGTCTTCTTTCAGCAAAGCCTTGGAGAGGGGGACTGAGCCCACTTTCTCTGAGGAGAAGAGTTGGAGTTCAGGGGTCTTTGGGAGGCTACTGCAGCCTGTGTGGTGGGCTGCGTGCAGGGAGCAGAGCGTTCGGTCTAGAGCCACGGGGCTGAGGTCGGCCTCCTGGACTTTCCATGAGGTGCTGCTTGAGACACAGATCTCTGCCAACCGCTGTCCTTTTCTTGAAGGAGCGGCAGATACTGCACCCCTCTTTAATGTGCCCCTCACTGAGACACAAGGCAACACTGTGTGGAGGGGTCTTTATTTGGGAGAGGCACCCCATACGCTGGAATAACAAAGGAAGCCTAACCACTGCGACTCGCTGCTAATTAGCTATTTACACACAAGGGAAAGAGCTGAAGTCACTGGCTACGTAGAGAAAAGAACCGTGCGGTGAGCCTCCTGGGGAGCTCCAGCTCAGGCCCTGGGTGCTGAGAAGGAACTGAGAGGTTTGGGGTGGTGCTGCCCATGTACAGCCTCGGCAGGGGCCCTGAGGATGCACAGGACACATGTGCCGCCCTGACAGGTCCTGTGGCAGAAAACTCTCCCGCTCCAGTGCCCTGGACGTGTACACGGCTAAGTGGAATGCACGTCTGCAGCCATGCGAAGAACACTTGTATCTTGCTTAGGCTACACCTCAGGCAGCTAAAATCAAGCTTCAGGTGTTACCCGGCATCCACGCTAGAAAACAGGTGGGGTTTATGTGGGGTGTAGCTAGCACATTAGCCATGTCCCTCTGAACCTCAGCCACGGTGAGTGAAGCCCTCAGCTGTGCAGTGCTTCCTGGCGAAGGGTAGGAATGGGAGTTGGAACCTGTACTGGCATCCTTGGCAATCCAGCGCCAGGCTGGGAGGTTTGGCTGGCTCAGGGCTGGGAGGAGGGGTCGAGCAAGGCAATATGGATCCTTTCACCCCAAGGACACAGGCTCCAATCTGGTCTCAAGTAATGGGATGCTGGGTGGTTTAGGGGGAATGTCTGGGACTAGAATAAGAAACTTCTCTAGGACCCAGTTCTAACATGGCCCAGGTTGACTGGGATGATGGCCCTACATCGAATCTCATGGTCAACTGGTGGGTTCATCTGGCACAAGTTCGTGGGCTCTCAGCCCACTTCCGAACACGGTAAGGGGTCACATCACAAAAACAGCAGCACAACTGACACTAACATGCACCTCGCTGGCAGCCTCAAGCAGAGAGACCCAGGAGCGAATGGGCCGCAGAAACGGAATCTCCTTTCCCCTTAGAAAGGAAGGATGAGGCGCGTTAGCAGGGGCCGTGTGGTTGTGGGGTCTGCCCTGCCACTGCCTGGAGCTGAGGAGCCAGCACCTTTTCTTAACACTTAAAGCCTTTATGGACGACTTCTTATCTGGGCTCCTCCTTCTCCAAATCCTCTGACCTTCACTGCCAGTCTCCTGGGAGTTGGGAGTGTGTGTGTGTGTGTGTGTATGTATGTGTGTGTGTGGGGGGGGGGGTGGGGGCAGTCAGAGATTGATTCCTTCCAGCTGGAATTTCGCTTTTCCTCCCTTTTCCCAAAAGTCACCTGATTTCCCCGAAAACCAGCATGTGCTAACCCAGCCCAGATCCACATGCTCCCACCCCAGGGACTCAGCCAAGGGCATTGTGCAACAGGCTCTGGAAATTCCCCTCTTGGTGGGAGTCTAGGAAGCAAAAGAGCCTTATCTGAGCAGGAGAGGCAGGGAAGCCACTTTCCACAGGCAGAGGGTGCTACAGCACTGTGAGTAAAGGCTCAAACCCTTCCCTTTCAATCCCCACATCACTGGCTTGGATGTGGTCTGGAGGCAGAAAAAAGTGACGGGACAGGGAGAGAGAAACAGAGGCAAAGACGGAGAGAGAAGGTAAAATCTCCCAAACTACCGCCAGAAATGGGCATGGACAACATCCCCCAGTGCTATTGCCTGGGGCAGAAGAGGTCAATCGGTGTGGTAGAGCAGAAAGCAGTAGGGGCGCTGTCCCTAGACCCCAGCATAGCACGAGGGGACTGTGTGCTGTGCAGAGCAGGGTGGGTGACTCAGGGGGCAGCACTTTCTGCCTTGCATCGGTACTGAGCTGAATACCCCAGCCTGGTACTTGAGGATGCTGTGTTACTGGGGGTGTGTGTGTGTCCCATTGGGGTGCTCTCCCCTCTGAGTCCGTACTGACCCCGTGCCCGGGGTGCGCTAGAGCGGGAGGTGCTGTTGTCTGGATGAGATGTACATTCCTTTCCAGGCACGGGAACTAAAGTTGCTTTGGCACGTTCCCAATGAGTTCACATTGAGGCGTTTGTCCTGCCCACCAGCTGCACACACACACACACAGAGAAAACACTGACCGATGCTGTTGTTTTTGTCCCAGTCCCATAACTCCAAAGTCCAGAAGCGGAGGCTATTCGGGAAGGACCCGGGATGGAACTTTCGCAGATGGGGTGAGTTACTGGGCGTAGAAGGGGAGCTTTGGCGTATTAATGATTTAAGGAACGATGTGGCTCTCCTTGAGTCTTGCATCAACTCTGGAGCCTGGATTTACCTGCAGCTCTCCCAGCCCCCAGGGAATGAGGGATGGGGACAGGGAATGGGACCTAGCTCCCCTGCAAAGACTAACCCCAGGCGGTGCTGGACCCAGCTCCTGTAGCGCTTCCAGCACCTAGGAAGTGGGAGGCCGGGGCAGGGCCTGGAATCTGTGGCCATGTCTCACCTGGTAAGAGCTGCATGTGAAGAGCTGCAGGTGGGAACTGTTTTCAGTGTACAACAGCAAGTCTGATTGTTACTGCAAACTCAGGAACTGTGCTGCATCTTCACCCTGAGAGCGGGCACTGTGCTATTAACTAGTTACACATAACCAGACATAGAGCAGGCCTGTGACATTGCCTTCTTCTCCCCTCTCTCAGGTGGCTCATCCTCTGCTGCCTCTTGGCTTGCGCGGATGCGGCCCCCCTGTACGGCGAGATCCTGTCCCCTAATTACCCTCAGATGTACCCCAATGACGTGCAGGAGTCCTGGGAAATCAGTGTCCCCCCAGGGTATGGCATCCGCCTGTATTTCACACACCTAGACATAGAGCCATCCCAGAACTGCGAGTATGACTTCGTAAAGGTACAGTACCCCATCCCCCCATCCAGGGAACAGAGGGGACCGTGGGCAGGCCTGGGGAGCAGCAGAGCTCAGTGTGCAGAGCCTAGATTAGAAGGGCAGGAGGGGCTGGGGGAGGATGGAAGCTCATCGGCAGAGCTGTTTATGGGAGCCCAGGCCTGGAATAGGGGAGCTAACGGCCCCTCCTGATGCCGAACCGATCGAGGCACAAATGATTCAGTGCATCTACCCCCGCCATGGCTGAATCAGTGCGAGCTTTGCCCGGCATCCACACTAGTGCTGTTCTGAACCAATCCAGTTTCAGTGCCCTCTGGTCACCTGTTCTCACTACAGGGTTAAAAGCAGAGCCACCAGCGCCATTCACGGCTGCCGCAGCCATTGAGCCTTCTGCTGTTTGCCAGCTCACTGCCCGCTCTCACCCCACTCCCCATTTCCCTTCCAACCGTCCCCCACGTTGTCGCCATCAGAAATGCCTCCCAGCCGCCACCCATGTCCCCTTCCAGTCACGTCCTCAGCCAGCGAGCCCTGATTGTGGGAGGGCTATTTTAGCTACGCGGGCCACTGGCTGTCACCCTGGCACCCAAACACTTACGCTTGAAATGGCTGGAAGTGAACCTCTGAACAACCATAAACGCCGCCGCGTAAGTGGCTGCACGATAGCGAGATGCTCACGGCGCTGGGGTGTAGGCCTGGGGGGTGTTGCTGTTGTGCCAAGGGGCCCAAATGTTGATAACCACAACACATTTGTCTAGTGAGGTAAGACCTCTCTGTCGGTCCCTCTGCAGATCCTGTCCAATGATCACGTCGAGGGCCTGCTCTGTGGACGAAAGACCAGCAGCATCCCCGGTTCCCCGGTCCTGAAGGAATTCTATGTCCCTTATAACACCCTGACTGTGACTTTCCAGTCGGACTTTTCCAATGAGGAGCGTTACACTGGCTTTGCTGCCTACTATACTGCCATAGGTAAGACCGGGCCTGCCTCCTCTTAGTCTCTGGAGCGCCCTGTGGATGTGAGCTTCCACACGGCAGTGCCCAGGGACTGGCAGGAGGGATTTGCTTGGGCAGCAAGCTCTTCTGCCCAACAGGGCGAGACCCCAGCAGAGTGAGCATCTTCGCCGCATCCTGCTTCAGTGCTTCTACTCTAGAGACCTCCCCTCCTCGGCATCCAGGCCCGTTTACCCCACTTCCTCACCTGCCTTCTTCCTCAGTCTCCTCGCTCCTGCTCAGCTCACTCTGGTCTCCCTTTTCCCCTGGCAGATGTGAATGAGTGCACGGATTTCATGGACGAGCCCTGCAGCCACTTTTGCAATAACTACGTTGGTGGTTACTACTGCTCCTGCCCCCCGGATTACTTTCTGCATGACGATCAGAAGAACTGTGGAGGTAAGAGCCTCACACACGCTACCCCCAACAGCAGGAGGCGGCAGATGCGCCACTGACCCTGAACTGGGAGGGACTTCTCCATCGGTGGTCTGCTGCTAAGGAAATGCACAGGGCACATGGGAAATGGGCATATTGGAAGAAGCTGCAATAAACTGGGAGGACAGGAAATTAAACCTATGGGATATAGAATAGGAATAGCAAAATGATTCACCATCTGGGTAGCTAATGTACATGGGGAAATAGCTCTAAGCAGTGGAAGGCAGTAAAGAACTAAAGAGTACAGTAAATCAGAAGTTTGCAAAGAATTTTGGCTTCCAGAGAGGCCACTGCAATTTTGGGGGTTGCATAAATGGAGGTACCCTGGAGCAGGGAAGTATCAGTACCGGCCTGAGAAGATCCCACTGAGATACTGTGCTCAACTGTGGGACTCTCAGTCCCAGAGGCCTCACACCACAGCGCAGAGAGGGGAGAGTCCTTCTCCATAAAGACCCCCACCTGGGGCACTGTAGGCAGAAATGGGATCTTTAACTGTGGAAAAAGAGGGACAAACTGAGGGAACTCAGAGGGGAGCCTGAAATGCACAGGGAATCAGAGGGGTATATCCAAAGAATTAAATCCAGCCAGCCAGCCAAAGCCATTATTGGCTGTGTAACACAAGCACTATCTGCAAGTGTGTGAGGGGCACAAATCACAGATGAAGGGGGATTGTTTGTGGGAGGCTGAAGGGAGAGAACTAGGGGAAACGGGGGTGAGATTGAACCAAAGGACAGCTGCTCCGGAGCCGTCCCCCATGCTGGAGGAGTCTGTGCAGCTGTCTCCCACAAGGAAGGACCCGGAGCACCACTGCTCAGGACACTAGGAAGCAGGGTCCCCAGAAAGTGGCTGGGAGAACAATCCTCTCCTGGCCCACCACGGGAGAGACAGGTTCTCATTTCTGGCTGATGCACTGTCTTGACATGGTTAATGCAGGTGACAGGAGACTGGAAGTGGATTGGAAGGTGGGGGCTCTCCTGCCATCGCCCTTCCTGACCAGCCAGTCCATGTTCCTCTCTCCACCCTAGTGAACTGCAGTGGGAATGTATTCACTGAGCTGTCAGGGGAAATCTCCAGCCCCAACTACCCCAACCTGTACCCCGAGAGTTCACGCTGTGAATATCGTGTGGTCCTGGAGCCGGGCTACCGCGTGGTGCTGAACATCCAGGATAGGGACTTTGATGTGGAACCAGCCGACTCAGAAGGGAACTGCCAAGACAGCTTAACAGTAGGTGCTGGGGTACAGACCGGATAGCTCGATGACTGGGGTCCCCCTTACCCTTCTCACCTCTAATCCCCACCATGTCTTCCCTAGAGAGTCCCCTCCCTTCACACACAGGGTCCCCTCTCCCTGCTCCACCTTAATCCCACCTATATTTCCCTGTAAAGATTCCCAACTCCCTTTTGTTGACTCTGGCTCTTTCACTTTGTCTCCTCCTCTTCTCTTCCAATTTGTCATTACTTCTTGTTTGTTATTTTCCCAGTTCATAGCTGGAAAACAACATTTTGGTCCTTACTGTGGCAGCAGATTCCCAGGGCCTCCAGTAATTAAAACCAGGAGCAACCGTCTTGATATTATCTTCCAAACAGACAGAACAGCACAAAAGAAAGGCTGGAAAATGCGCTACTATGGGGACCGTGAGTAAATACCCCGGGAAAATACTCATTTTGCTGCTGTGGGACAGAGAGGATAGAGAGATGGTTTGGCTAAGTGGATGCCTGTTGCTTGGGTGAAAGGGTGGTTACTGGCTGGGAGTCAAAGGGAGAAAGGTGGGAAAAGAGAGAGAGAGAGTCTCAAACCAATCAGTCACTGAAATCTTCTTTCCTCCCCAAAGCAATACCCTGTCCCCAGAGTGTCACCCCAAACTCTGTTCTTGACCCCCTGAAGGACAACTACATCTTTAAGGACTATGTGACGGTGACCTGTATAGAAGGTTATGAGGTTGTGACGGTAAGCTGCCCATCCAGCCCTGCCTTGGAGTCCTACATTCCCTTCCCCTCAGATCTCCTGAGAGCCCTGTCAATTTCTAAGTCTCTCTCCCAGCCACTCTAAAGCACCTTCTCCTTCCTCCCTCCCCACCAAGGAAGCTGAAGGCCACTTCCTAAAAACCTGACCTGGAGGGAATATGTCATGTGCCAATTTCAGCACAGACGCACTTGAAAATGTGGGGACCCCGTTCCCAGTCGCTCTGCAGTGCTCTGGATGCCCTCACTAGTCTTGAAGCAGGAAATTGCTACTGCTGAATCAGACCGTTGGGCCTGTTTAGCCCAATGTCACACCTTCCGCCCCACTCCAGACCAGGCCAGACCAATAGCCCTGTCTAGCCGAGTACGCTGCCTCCCTCCGTACCTGACTGCTTTGCAGATACCCCTGCATCACTGTGAGACTGTCTCAGTGAAATCCCTCCACTGGAGAGTTCACTTCGCGTACATTCCTCAGGCCGTAACTGACACACATTCTTCTTTTGCTCAGGCGCAAGACAGCCAAGCAGGCTTTCACTCCAGTTGCCAGAGCAATGGAGAATGGAGCAACTCGCATCTCGAATGTGTCCGTAAGTGTCCCTTCCCTGTGTGGCTGTAGGCGATCCGGAAATGGGATATGGGCCTGTCACCATTAGGCCACTAGTTCCCATCTGGCCTTAGATCAGGGGGAATGGGTGATCCGCAGGGGGCTGAGGAATGGGACCCGAGTGTGCCTACTGGCTGCAGGAGAGGATGGATGAGCAGCGATGAATGAGGAGCTGCAGTGGCTCCTTGGCACCCAGTCGAAATGGACTGTTGGGTGGAGAGCCCCCTGTGATAACCATCCTTTCTGATTTTCTCTGCAGCTGTGGACTGTGGGGGCCCTGAAACTATTCCCAATGGCATGGCCCGCTACCAGTCGGGTTTCGAGGAGACTCAGTATGGAGCCGTTATCCGCTATAGCTGCGAAGAGCCTTATTATACCCTGGAAACCAGAGGGGACGGTAGGCGTTTCCCCAGCCACTGTAGCATCTGCCTTTGATGAAAGGCCCGAGGAAGAGCATTGTCCAATTGCTGTATTCTGACTGCCCCCAGTAAGATCCCCTCAGGGCTAAAGCTGGGGTTATCGTTCTAGAGAAGACTGTAGTGGTTAGTGTGTCCCAGCCTTGCCCAGATAAAATCCCCTCATTGGTGGGCTTGTGGCCAATGGTGCTGTTAAATGGCCACTGCCATGGTGTCTGAGTTTGGCGGTCTGTTTGAACTGTGCTAGTGAGCGCCCAGCCTCGTACCCGGGTGCCCCCCATCACAACTGGCACCAATAGCCTCTGTCACTGGCAGCTTCAACAGAGAGGTCAAGGATAGAATGGGCCAGAGACCGTGCTCCCTGCCCAGGTTCTGTGTCTGTGTGATGGGGAGCTGTACTCACTCTGGGAATACGGAGACTGGCTCATCACTTTTACACAGTAATCCCTCCCTTCCCACACGTTAACTAGATTAAAAACTGGCTAACTGATAGGGCTCAAAATGTAATTGTAAATGGGGAATCGTCATAGAGCAGGAGTGTTTCCAGTGGGGATCCACAGGTGTTGGTTCTTGGCCCTAGGTTTTTTAAGGTTTTATCAATGAGCGGGAAGAAAACATAAAATTGTCACAGGCAAAGTTTGCTGATGACACAAACATTTGGGCAGTGGTAAATAATGAAAAGGACAGATCACGGATACAGAGTGACCTGGCTTGGTAGGTAAACAGCAAACAATTTGCATTTTAATACAGCCAAATGTAAACGTACTGTTGGAAAAAGATTTTAAATGAGGTTTGTTAGCCCTGCACCAGATAGAAAAGAGATCTACGCAGGTAGTTGGGCAGTCTTTAAGTTTTATTTCTGCAGAGGTTGGACACTTCCCAGCAAGTAGTCAGGGTGAGACCTCGAAGGCATGCTCTTTTGCATATTTATACAAACATAGACAAAGAAATTACATATGCATACATTTTTAATGCTTATTGGTATACTTAAATTATTATTATATTGCTATTGGCTTACATTTTTTACATTTTCTAATTATAATGATTATGCATAACATAAAAGATAAGGGCAGAAGATTTCAACTTATCTATCAAAATTGTCTGGTCTATTTCCCAAGACTGAAGAGAAAGGAAAAACTACTACAGGCTGACTCCTTATTTCTCCTGTTAATCTTTCTCTCTGACCTTGGCAGAGATAAGCACCATAAACAAAGAAAAGAGGAGGGGGTGGGTGATTTCAACAGAAAGTAGAACACTAAAAACAACTAAAATGGAGTAACTGTGGTCAAGCAAACAATTATTTTCTTTCAGTACGCATCTAGAAACAAAGAACGTAGGCCATGTTTGTAGGACGGGGGACTGTAGCCTAGAAAGCTGTGACCCTGGGAAAGACTCGGGGGTCATGGTGGATAATTGTGAACTCCCAGTCTGATGTTGTGGCCAAAAGGGCTAATGTGATCCTTGGGTATGTAAACAGGAATATTAAGTAGCTGCAGAAACATTATATTATTTCTGTATTCGGCATCGGTGTGGCCACTCCTGGAACACTGGGTTCAGTTCTGTGTCCATAATTCATGAAAGATCTTGATAAATTGGAGGGGGATCAGAGAAGAGCCATGAGAAAGATTAAAAGGTTGGAAAACCTGCATTATAGTGAGAGACTCAAGGAGATCAACCTATTTAATTTAACAAAAAGAAGGTTAAGGGGTGACTCTGTAAGAACCTTGATAATAGACTTCTCAGTCTCGTGTACAAAGATATAACCTGATCCAGTGGCTGGAAGTTGGAGCTAAACAAATTCAGACTGGAAATAAGGCAAAGTTTTAACAGGGCAGGTAACTAACCCATTGGAACAACTGACCAGGAGTTGTTGTGGATTATTCAGAACTGGCAATTTTAAAATCAAGATTGGATGTTTTTCTAAAAGATCTGCTTTAGCTCACACAAGAATTAATAAATTAAGGGAAGTCCTCTGGCCTGTGTTTTGCAGGAGATCAGACTAGGTGATCATGGTAGTCCCTTCTGGCCATAGAATCTATGAAAACCAATTCCCCAGAGTCGTTGGTCACATTCTCATAGTGTTTTGTACTGAAATCCTTTCTATGCTTCTGTGTTTTCCAAGGGGTTTATCATTGTTCAGCCAGTGGAAAGTGGGTCAACAAAGAGATGGGAACAACACTTCCAGCATGTGTCCCAGGTATCACAAAGAACTTTGTCTATGTGTACATGTTCTCTCTGTGTGTGTGTGTGTGTGTGTGTGTGTTTTGTGGAGACCCAATCATCATTAAAGACCAGACAGTTTCCTCTCCACCATTTCTCTCTAATTTAAAGAAAGCTGAACCAATCTGCCTGAAAATTTGCTGGTTCCTTTTCCAGAGTAGAATTGGACTGGGCAATTTAAATTACCTTAGACAGGGCATTTCTGAGATCTGTGGATTCCTGAGAAAGATTAGAGGGGCAGCAGAAGGAAACTGGGACGTACATAAACTATACTGGTCACCTGGTGACCCAGAACAGGGTCTCACCTCACCCAGTACTGGACCCTGCTGCTGCCTCAATTTGTCCTACTCTTGGATATGCTGGTTCTCATGTTTTAGCTCTTCAGACAAATTAAAGTTCGTCCCCTTCCAGCAGATAAACAAAAGAAGTCTAAAACACAAAGCAGTTGCCCAGCAGCCTCACGCTGGGTCTTCCCCAGTTTATCAGGTGCATCGTCAGCAGGCCACATAAACTTTTCACTCTCTCTTGGCTGTAGCTTCTCTTGTAGCCCCCTCTTGGGCTCAACAGTCCATTATGCGCTGTTGGAGCAGGGCAATAGACCGGGTCTTCTTCCCACCTTTGCTGGAAAGCCCAGCCTGGACCCCTAAGAAAGCATAGGTGTTAACTCTTTTCAACACTCATCCACACTACCCTGGCCAGACTACCTTGAATATCCTTTCTCAGTGCCTCTAATTTCCCCTTAAGGGGGGATTTGCTCCTGTCCCTTACTGCAATTAGCTCTGGACGGGCCTTTCTGTCTAGCTAGTATGGAGAGCTTCTTCCCCAGTGCTCTCTGGGTCTCCTGTAGGTCTCTCACCTGTGACTCATTCAGCAGGCAGGCTCCCTCTGATAGGAAGCACCAACTCGTGGCTACAGGTATATGATGCCTGGTCACCTGACCCAATCACCAGACCAAGCTCAAACTCATCATACGGGTGGTGGATAACTAGGCACCGGTGGGGCTGAGCCAGCTCCCCTTAAAGGGCCAGCCCACCCTGTGGTATGAACCTTGAAATGTCTGCATAGACTCTTGTCAAAGAGCAATTCCTGAAACATGTTTTAAAAATAAAACTAAGGAAATTCCATGACAAAACAATGAATTAAGTTACAGTAAAGGTTGAAACTGAAGCCTGGCAATTGTATAACCTAACAATCTAAACCAGGGACATTAACTTTAATAGAATAAGACCCACAAAAGATGGAAAGTCACAGACTTCACAGAATATGGTAATGTGAGCGGCCTTAGTGTCGTGTAGGCCCTTTCATTATCACTGAATAAGCAGAATCTCACAGCCAACTTTGTCCTCAAAGAACACACAGCTTCACAGCATCCATGAGACTCATGGCCTGTGACCCTCCTAACCAATGCCCCAACACTATAGGATTTACATACCAACAGCAGAGAAGAGTGTGATGGCAAAAGATCAAAGACAAATGTGTGTAAAAGCAATGCATTATACTTCATACTATCCAGAATCCATGTATAAATTCTCCAAAAGAGTGGGTTTGTCTGATTTAATTCTTTCTAAGGCCTTTACCATACGCTCGTTCAAAAAGAAATCCTTTATTTTAAGGGAATATATTGCAAAACAAGCATGAGGTGTACAGTGGATGGAAGATAGGAGTTTGGCAGTGATACAAAGGCAGAACTGAGCCTATCTGGGTGACTTTAACTGTGAATTTCTTGACTTCTTAAATTAGAATTTGATGATGCATAAGAGACAAGATAGGCGAGGTAATATCTTTTATTGGATCAATTTCTGTTGGTGGAAGGAAGGTTCAAACTTTCAAGCTACAGAAAGCTCTTCTTCAACGACAATGCAAACAATTTGAAGATGGGCATTTTTATACTTCGTTGAAGTTAACAAACTTCTTGTTTCAGAATTTCCTTAGTAGGGCTGTCAGTTAACTCAAGCGATTAATGCAAAACAAATTGACTAGATTAAAAAAATAGTTGCAATTAATTGCAGTTTTAATCATACTGTTAAACAATAATAGAATACCAATTTAAATTTACTATACATTTTTGGATGATTTTCTACATTTTCAAATATGTTGATTTTTCATATATGTTGATTTCAATTACAATGCAGAATACAAAGTGTACAGTGCTCACTTTATATTACATCAGTGCCACGCAAACGCGTATTCTCATTTTCAGGTGACATTGTAAATAAGAAGGGGGCAGCATTCTCTCCCGTAAATGTAAACAAACTTGTTTGTCTTAGCAAGTGGTTGAACAAGAAGCAGGACTGAGTGGACTTGTAGGCTTTAAAGTTTTACATTGTTTTGTTTTTGAGTGCAGTTATATAACAAAAATAATTCTACGTTTGTAAGTTGCACTTTCACTATAAAGAGATTGCACTACAGTACTTGTATGCAATGAATTGAAAAATACCATTTTGTTTTGTTTATTTTTTTACAGTGCAAATATTTGTAATAAAAATATAAAGTGAGTACTGCACACTTTGTATTCTGTGTTGTAATTGACATCAATATATTTGAAAAAGTAGAAAAACACCTACAAATATTTATAATAAATTTAAATTGGTATTCTATTATTAACACTGCAATTAATCACAACTGTTTTATTTATCTTGCAATTAATTGCAATTATTTTTTAAAATCATTTGACAGTCCTATTCCTTAGTTTTTCTTTTCTGTAAACTTTGGATGCAAATTATTTGATATAGAACTGTCCTGGAAAGAGGTTACTCTGAACCAGAGATGATGTCAAGGAGACAGGAGAGAGGGGACTATGTGATTTTTAGTGATGCACAGACAGCTCCCCTACTAGCAAGTGGTAATTCTCTCATTGTGTCTCTCCCTTTTTCTTTCCCTTCTAGTCTGTGGGATCCCCAGTACACCCATTCAGGAGCAGCAGAGAATTTTTGGGGGCTCCCCTGCTAAGCCAGGAAACTTCCCCTGGCAGGTCTTATTCCAAAATCCACGGGGAGCTGGGGCACTCATTTCTGACCGCTGGGTGCTCACTGCAGCTCATGTGCTGGATGATCTAAACAACAAGCCCACCATGTATGCTGGGGTGACCAACATCCTCCAAGAAGTCCAGAAGGAGGAGCCCAAAGAGCTGATAGAAGAAGAAGAAGTGTTCATTCACCCTGGCTGGATGAAGATGGCAAACCCACAGTCTCGGACGAATTTTGATAATGACATTGCATTGCTGAGGCTGAAAAAGCCTGTGAAGATGGGTCCCAAGATCTCACCACTCTGCCTTCCTGGTAGTTCCCCTGAGTATGAGCTGGAGAAAGGTAGAACGGGCTACATTGCTGGCTGGGGCAAGACGGAGAAACGAGCCAGAGTCGTCCATCTCATGAAGGCGATGGTCCCTGTGGTGGACATGGAAAAATGCCGTAGTGTAAAGCCAATCCCCCCTGCTGATTCCAGCACTTTCAAATTCACTGACAACATGATCTGTGCTGGGGATGGCACCAAGGACAGCTGTTCCGGGGACAGTGGTGGAGCCTATGCCATCCAAGATCCCCACAATGATACACAGTACTATGTGGGTGGCCTGGTCTCTTGGGGACCGAGATGTGGCACCTATGGCCTTTACACCAGAGTGGGGCGCTACCGGGACTGGATCATTGAGACCATGAGCCGAAATGAGAAGGCAGAGGGATCAGACGAATAGATCCTTCCCATCCTGGGGCACTGATATCTCACCAGATGCTGAGAGTCAGGTGCCCCAGCAGATTGGTCCATTGCACAAAGAGTGAATGGCTGACTTTTGATTCCAATCCACTGCGGCTATGCCCGAGTAGGGAGTCAGGTACAATGGATTATCTATTCCATTGTAACTACATCAGGGAGGGGCATCTCTCTTCCTTCCTCCACTGGAAGTGGTGGAGCAAGAGCAGAGAGCATGCTGGGTAAAGAGGCCCCCATTTACTTTTTCCCATAACGTTCTCTGCTCCAACTCCTTGGTTTTCAGAGAGGAGCTGGCCATGCCCCACCCACATGATAATTCTGAGGCTCAGACTCATCAGTGGGGACAATAGAGAGTAATTGCTGGTCTCCAAGGACTAGGTTCAGAGCCTGACCAACCAACAGAAGGAGGGCTGCTCCTTCTCCTCACTGGGACAACAGAGGCTCACTGACTTCCAATTCATGTATTCTCTGTATCACTCGCAATATCTAACTGCATTAAAGGCTCACCAAATCACCTCCCTGTGTGTACTATCTCCTTTCTTCTCAGACTAGACCCAGGTTCCCACCTAACGTGACCCATCTCCCTCCTCACTCCCATTCTAATAGCCATAGGCCTTTTATAAAGCTGTGATTCATGCTACCTCACTGCTGCATCGGGGACCTTTGTGTGAGCCACAGCTGTACTGGCTGGATCCTCAGTGGCAGCGACTTTCAGGGAGAAGTAGTTGTTTCATAGATCCAGATCTAGGATTCAAGCGGAGGGGAGGGATTCTTCTCACATTCAGCTGCCTCAGGGACAGCTTTTCAAACTTAGTCACATCGTGCAACACACACAAAGTCTAGGGAGGCCAGCAGACTTACACCAGAGATGTACTTGTCTTACATGTCTCACGGACATCTTCCTTTCCAGCATGCTACGCCCAGTCCTGAATTCTCCATTCCTGTTTTGGAGTAGTGAGGGACTAGTCCCTCTCTATGTGGCTCTGAGGAGACTTCACCAGAGTTACTGTGCTCTGCTCTGGGATCCTCAATCCCTGAGGCTTCATGTCCTGGAGCAGGGAGGGGATAACACCTCTCTGTATGGCTCTTGGGAGACACCACCTGGATACTCTGCTCAGGTCTGGGTCCTTGAGTCCTGGAGGCCTCGTCCCTGAACAGGGATAGGACACTACCTTTCCATTCAACCTTGGACAGACCCCACCTGAGGGCCTGCTCTCAGAACTAGGCCTCTTTATTAGAAAGGGCTCTGGTTGAAAAAGCCACAGGAAGTCCTCAGAAGAGTCAGATCTGGGCTAGCTGGAAGCCTGGGTGTCTGATGTTTGATGGGTCCTTCAGCAGAAGCAGCTCTGCGCAGTTGAATCTGGGAAACACTGACGCTTTGGAAGCTCTGGAGATGGGGATCCCCAAATTAAACAAAGACATTTCTTTATCCCCAGGAAACTTTAGCTTCTTCTCTCCACTTCAGCCAAGCACTATCCCTCAGTTCTTCCCTGGGCCCTTGTTGGAGAGAGATTGTTTCCTATGTGTACTGGGAAGCATTGTGTTAATTTTCATGGGATAAAATGGACCCAGAGAATCAAAAATGTTATCCTGGCCCGGTCATTGTACAACACTGACCAGTTAAACATTGTTTGGGGTTTTGCGTACAGAGAACTCGGCCTGCTTAATTCCATGGCAACAACCACCATTACAACTCTGCATAACCTTTTATTAAAGATATAGAAAAAGAAGGGAAAGCAGTTAAAACCTTGAAACGTAAAGTACTAAACAAGGCGTTCATTTTAACAACATCTGTCCTTTGTGGGGAAAGAGAAACTGTTGAGAGGGGTCGCCTGCAGCTGCCGTTTTTGCTGTGGTTGTTGAAGTCTGATCCTGTTTCCTTTAAGCCAAAACAAGACAAACACACACAAAAGGGGACGGAAAAGAACAGCAAAGACAGAAACTGCAGTTTCCATCTGTGGTGTTGACTCTGACTTGCAGTTTCACTACTGGAGAAACAGGCGTGGCATGTGCTCTTATTGGCCATGACAAGAGCCTGACAAATGGATATGGACATCAGGCTGTTTAAGACCTTGCTTTCTGGTCATGTGCTCACAGCAGTGTTGCGAAAGAGAGAGTCTTGGTCAGCTAAGCCAGCCTGTTAGTAAATAGAAGGCAAACAAGTGTGATAGTGTCACCCTTCTGCCAGGCAGAGCCGGCAGCAGCAAGGGCTGGGTTCTATATCTAGGGGTTCCTGTCAATGATACAACTCCAAACCGGCTCGAGCCCCCACCCAGTCACCTGGGAAATCACACACTGTCCTCTTGGTGCCCCAAAGGGCAATATTCCCCTCTCGCAAGCACAGATTCTGAGTGTAGAAAGTAAACCTTTTAATAACAGGAAGGAAGTAACACAGCGCTGGTTTTGGAAACAGAATTCATTAACACAATGAGCTGAACCCACCCTAGAGTACATGGGGCATGTCCTTCACCTCTCCCTTCTCGCTTCCCCTGCCCTACCACCGTTGTAGTTGCAGTGTCCACCTCTCATTTGGGGCTCAGCCAGTCCAGAATGTGGGCTGGACCGATCCACTTCACTGTCTCCTGCCGTCTGCAGGCCCCAACCACTGCTGGCTCCCACTGCCTGGGGGCCACCTCCGCTGCTGTCACCCACCATCTGCAGGCTCCTGCCACCTCCGGGCCTCACCGAGTCCCCACTGCTGCTCTCCTGCCCTCTGCAGTCATGGACCGCTGCTGGCTCCCACATCTGCAGGCCCTGCCAGGCTCTCTCTGCTGGCTGCCAGCCAAGGTTTCCCAGTTCCTTTAGTGATATCCAGCTCACGAGAAAACCTTCTGACGCGGGAGCAATGTCCCTGCTTTTAACAAAGCAAAAGACTCTAAAAGGAATGATTAATTCTGCCTTTTAACAGGGGGGGGGGGGGAATAGTCAATCTATGCCTGAGGTTAGTCCTTTAAGGAAGCTCATGCCATCTCAATAAACAACAAACCCCTTCCCCCTCCTACCATGCTTGGACATTCGTATGCTTCTCTTGTTGAGCTGTCTGTAGATGAGAGTGAATTTTTAATCCGAACAGTCTAAACCCAGTTCTGCTGCCACTTGTTCACACAATAGGGGGACAACGTTTCGTTACCCCTGCGGTGATTTGTAACCCAGCACCAGCCAAACTGACCATTTCCTGTCATGCTCAGCACCCAGGTGTGTTCATGCAGATACTGTGCAATCATGCTTAATTGTACTCATGCAAATACAAAGCCCATGCAAATAAAGTGCCCCCCCCTTCAGCTGGCTGAGCTGGGGGAGTGCCACTCAGGCACTCAGACCGTGCTTACATCTGGAAAGAGAAAAAATAAATTGGGGAAGGAAAAGGACATCGGAGGGAGGGATTGACAGCAGGCAGCCAAGGGTCACAGGTGTTCAGGACTTGGCTGAAGTCCCTGGGGTGGTGAAGTAATCGATTCCCTGTCTCTGGCCTGGTGTGGTCAGGACACCTTTCAGGATCAGGACCATGACAGCTCAACACGGGCATGGTGGCTCCCGAGGTCCCAGGAGAAGGTGGAGAGGGGGTGGCAGCCAGAATGGCAAAGCTCATTCCTTTCAGTCCACCCATCCCCCTGTTTCGATTGCCCACTAAGTCTCTTTTGAAAGAACCCCAAAAGGGGGTGATAAGTGGACAGCCCAGCCCAGCCCCTCGTTATTTTGTCCGCCAAGTAGGCCTAATTTCCAACGCACCCGTATCATTTAATTCATTTCAGGTTCTGTTCTCCCCTTGTTTACCCCTCGTTATCTCTAAACGGCTGGTATCAGCAGACTTTGTTGTTTGGACTAATTCAGTCTCTGGCCCCCTTTTTGGAAACAATTTTCTGTAGCAGGCTGAGTTGGACTTTGCTGGCCTGAATGCAGCACAGGCCTCCACACAATCGGAAGGCCAGGAGGAGAAAATGCTGCAGCAATTCAGAAGAAAGAAGGGGACCGAGAAACAGGGAAATACACGGAGCTGAATGGGCCAGGACAAGGGGTGGGGAGCAGGAGGGGGCACTGGGATGCTAGGGATTCCCTTCTGAGCTTGGCCACTCACTTCCTGTGTGCTTTTTGGGCAAGTCATTGAATCTTTCTGTGCCTCATTTCTCCACATGTACAATGAGGAACACTCACAGGGGACGTCTCTCATTAACATTTGTCAAGTGCTTTAAGATCGTAGGGGGTTGCCTGTTCTGTAGCTTCCTTAGGCTGAGCGCATTGCGCACACCAGGGCTCCATGCTTCCCTGCATTCTCCCCTGCCGCCCCACCAAGCACCTATGTGCTACCCCCCCGTCTGCCTCTTTCAGGGACACCCTGTCCTCGTGCCTGGGGCTCCAGGTGTCCTCCGTTCTTCCCTCCTCTCAGACCAGGGTCCCCAGTTCTTACCCCATGTCTGTGCCCCACATTGCTGCCCATCTGCCACACAGCAAGGGCTCAGCATGTCCCCCATGTTCCCCTCCCTCATACCATTTCTCCCCAATCGCCCCGCATGTGGGGTCTCTATGTGCTCCCCTTCTCTCTTCCCATGCTTTCCCAACCCAGCAAACCAGTGTCTTCCATTCTCCCCCTCTCCATGCTGGAGGCTCTGTGTTCCCCACTTTTTCTTTAAGAATGAAGGCTGAAATCCTCACATGTCCACTTGACTCCAGGAGCTGGGGCTTTAAGGAAAGCAATCATTATCATGAGACCCATGACAAAATCATGAGAGTTGGCAACACTGGGGATACAACATACAAGCAATGAGCCTGGGGAAGAACTGGCTCAGTTTGCTAGCTCCATGGAGCTCTTTCAGTGGGGTCAGGAGGTTGTGGGAGCGAGGCAGAGACTGCTGAGAGCAGACCGAAGCCCAGTCTCCAGGGGCTGGGGTATCTGGGGAAAGTGAGGCCTACTTAAGGTTTGGTAAGATATAGATGCATGTGGGCTTTCTGTTGTTGTAATCCTTTTCTCCCGTTACGCTGTGCTCCCACGGTTCAGATTAAACCAGACTCTAAGAAAGCGGTTTGGGGTCACTGTTTTCACTATTGGTCACAAGATCCTGGAGGAAAGAACTGCAGCTACTGAGCCAAGTGGGACTTGTTGGGGGGACAAAGTACTGTAGCCGGGGACACCAGTCTAGGAGTGGGATAATGCTTGCTTTGAAGTGTGTTGGAGACATCACTGGGAATAACAAGGCTGGTGCATATCAATTTCTTTGTTAAACTGATGAATTTATATTGTTCGGTGGGCATAACTGAACATTATAAAATGGAGGTTCCTAGGGCTGCATCTGGGACAGGGGGTATAGTGGCTGGGGTCATTCTGTTGTGTAATCCAGAGAGTGGATGGCTAGAAGCACTCCCTCACTTAGCTGGGAGCTGCTTACATGCTGGAGGTTGTGCATGAACAGCCCGGGAGTGGGGGTTCTCACAGCAGAGCAGAGTAGGACGGGCTCCGGGAGTGGGGGATTGGCGTGAGACAGTGATTCACCAGTCCAAATTGCACCAGGGGAACTTCACATATGGGTGAGCCAGGCCATCAGATTTTTCAGTATAAGCAGGTGTAGGCTGGATTTAGAAGGGAGACCTCCAGCAAATACCCACAATGCAACAGGGGTGCTCTCCCCATCTGAGTCAGTACTAATACCCCAATTCCTCAGCATGATGGGAGGAGGGTGCCATGCTGCACATTTCATCTGGTATGTAAAATCAAAGTCCTGGCCCCTTGTGGTCTCTACAGATCCCTTGTCTCTTTCCTCCATGAGCTGGGCTGTTAACCCTTGGATCCTGGACATGCCATCGTTCAGGTAATTCCTTTATGCTTGCTTAATATCCCCTACTTTTTTGGATTGGTCACCGAATTCCTTCTAAACTGTCCTAAATGATGTTCAGTGTGGCTGTTCAATACCCGCTGTACACGACTCCAGAGGTGGCTGCATTTCAATGTTGGATGAAGCAATCTGTATAGGCACAGCCGGCAAATTGCTTTGAGAACCTGCTGTGGGGAAGGTGCTTTTTAGTTATTAAAAAATAGAGGTTGGAGGGGAAGACAGTGAAACAAAAACAGCTGGTTCCTGTAGCAGTGATTTTAATATTGACAGAACCTCATTGGTCCCAAGGCATGTGTACAATCTGCACTCGGCACCCTCCAGGAAGCTCTGCCGCCTTGCAAGCATCTCAAACAATAATATGAAGGATTTCAGAAGTCTTTATGACATCACCAAGACTTCAGCCAATAGCATGTTGGATTTCACAAGACTTCTTGACATTGTCAAGTCTTCAGCCAATAGTGAATGTGCATTTGGAAGCCTTAGAACACCAACAAAGCTTCAGTCACTGGCATAGAGGAATTGGGAAGCTTTGATGATGTCACCAAGAATTCAGCCTCTGCTATGGAAGTTTTGAGAAGGCTTTATGACATCACAATGCTTCAGCTGATGATGTGTTGGTGTTTGGATGACATCACTGAGCCTTCAGCCAACAGGATAGCGGCCTTCAGAGCCTCTCCAGCCCTGTTATCCCTTTGATCCAGTCAACGTAGTTGATGACCTTGGTGTAGAAGCCATAGCTGTTCTTACAGCCGATGCCCCAGGAGACAATCCCTGTGACTATCCAGGTCTCGGTCTCTGGATCCTGCACAGTGAAGGCACTTCCGCTGTCCCCGCTGCAGGTGTCTTTCGCCTCATGGGGGGAGCCAGCACAGAACATGTTCCCAGAGAACACCATGGGCTTCTCATTGACCTTCTTTCCCTCCAGCCATTTCTTGCAGGATCCCTGGTCACCCACTGGCAGCGCTACATACTTCAGCCGGTCTGCATAAAAGTTCTTCTCCAGCCCAAAGCCGCTCACGTAGCCCCTGTATTGGCTCTTGTAGAAAGAGCTGTTACTAGCATCTGGGAGGCAGATAGGCAGCAGGTCGGGGCCCAGTGGCACTGGATCCCGCAGTTCAAGCAGCGCAATGTCCCCATCGAAGTTGTTCTCGTCATCAGGTTTGTAATCGGGATGCACAATTACCCTGAGGATGGGGTGGTTCCCTAGCTCATGGATCTCTTTCACCATTGTGTGGCCAAGGAACACCTCAGCTTCCTCAGCCACCTGGGTAAGGTTCTTCCTCCCAGCTTTTTCTGAGTCGTACATCTTAGGGTAGACGGTGTGCGCGGCTGTCAGGATCCAGCGGTCACCCAGCAGTGCCCCACCCCCGAGCCCATTGATGGACGTCTTCGCCTGCCAAGGGAAGCTGCCTGGTGGCGCAATGTTGCCACCGATGATCCGCTGGGTTCCAATGATGGGCTTGTTTGGCTTCCCACAAACTGGAGAGGGAGAGGAACCAAAGAGGCTGTAACGTGCTCTCTTCTCCTGCTCTGTCTCTCTCCGCCCCATACCCTTCAGTTCCCTGCGTCCACTTCTCTCACGCTTGCCTTTCCATCTGGATTTCTCGTCTCCTGCCCTGCCACCTGCCGCTCAGACAGTCCCACATTACTGCCGGCGCCCCGTCTTCATCTCTCCCCCTCGCCCCGCTTGTCTCCCTCGGTTAGTGCTGACTCTGACGGCACGTTGCTGAGAGCTGAGCACAGTGAGAGGCTCCCTACGTACCTGGCATACACACTGGGATGTCCTCATGGCCACTTTGGTCCGCCCAGGAGCCCTTAGCAGAGCACATGTAGTTTACTGAGGAAAAAGGCAAGAAGGTAGTGAAACCCAGACTGCAGGGAGAGATCATCAGGCACAGAGGAATGGGGTGATGGCCCCTCTTTCTAGAGCACTGGTGCAACCCCACCTGGCATGCTCTGCTCACTGAGGGCCCCCCAGGCATCACATACCAGATAGGGAGGGGGCAGTCCCTCTCTGCACCATCTGGAAAGCCTCCTGCAGGAATACTGTGCTCAGCTCCGGGCCCCTCACTTCCAGAAAGTGTGACATTTTGAGGGAGCTCAGAGAAGAGCCACAGATACACCCCGAGGCTGCTGGAGGGTCTAATGAGATGCTAATTTGAAGCTATAATATTCAGTCATTAGATGACCTGAGTGCTGAATAGACCTCAGGGTGTGATCCCAAGTACACAAAGCCAGCTGAAGCTGGAACTTGAGCTGGTTTATTTGTATCTGTAGCGTACAGCTGGTTCATCTAATACATTTCTCCTGTGTACGAAGGCCTGAGATTCCTTGATTCCACGTATCATGACGCGGTGTTCTGGGAGAAACTCAAAGAGCTAGATGCACCTGGCTTGGAGCAGTCTTGACTAAAGAGGGGGTGAGGGAAATGCCAGGGTCTTCTGCAAGTGTCTGAGGGGTTCAAGCCTATGGAGAGGGTTTGGGGTGTGTGTGTGAAGAATAGGTTGGCACTGAACCAAGGCAAAGGAGCTCACGATCCTTCCCCCTGCACTGTAAGCCTGGGAGTCATCCCCAAAAGGGGTCCAGATCCCCATTCCAGGGCACAGGGACCTAGGATAGGGGTTGAGCGGAGGTGAGATCTGAGGGGGTGTAGCAGGGACCGCTCACAAGCACAGGTCCATGTGGCCCTGCAGGCCCACTGCCCTCCCCTCTCCCTCTTGGGTCTTGCAGCGATTTACTCCCAGATCACAGTACTTAGACCAAGACTCCCTCTTTGTGGGGCTTATCTAGTCACTTTTGAACAGAGTGAGGAACTCTTTAGCCCCTCAACCCCGCCCTCCTTCTAGGAGCCTGTCTGCTAACTCAGACAGGCCCCCGCTCTTAAAAAGCAGAGGAGGGCCACAGCCTCCCCTTGGGCCTGTGTGAGAATTCAGGCAGGCTTACTCTCCTTGCTTTAAAGAGTTCCACGGCCTGCCTCCCAGGACTCTGCTAATTCAGGCCAGCTGTGGCCTTAAACCAGCTTCTCCCAGCTGGTCCTTGTTCAATTCTGTTCTTCCAGCCCTGCAGGAAGGAAGCTCAGCAGCCCCCCGTTAGGTGAGAAGAGGCAGCATATATGCTGCTCTCCTTCCCAGGGCTCATCCTGATCAGCTGGGAGAGAAGGGAGTCCTGTCCCATCCTACACTAGGGGACTCCTGGTCCCAGGCCCTTAAAGAGATAGTAGCCTGGGTTTTCCCCATGCACTAAGTCCAGGGGACTGCTTCCTTTCTCCTGTGTCTGCCTCTGCCATTCCCCAGGTCCTCATGTACCCCCAAGCTCCTGGAACCTTAAATAGGCATGTTACCGCCCTTGTAACAGGGGCTTTCCCAGCTCCTGGGTCAGACTCAAAAGAACTCACCGCCCTCTCCGCGGGTGACTATGCGGTAATAAGGCTCCCTGCATTGGTAGGTGATCACTGATTGGTATTCGTTGTTCCTGTCTTCAATGGCATAACTGAAGGCCCCATTGGTCAGATTTTTGGGGTCACCACAGTTCACAACTACAAAAGAGAACAAAGAGAGGAATCAAGTGCAGCCCCCTTGCTCCCTGTAGCAGTGAGGTTCGGAGGCCCATGCTGGACTCGGAGCCCATGGTGTTCCTGAGGGAGGGATGGGGCCTGTCTGGGAGCCAGCTGAAGGAGACGCAAGTCCAGTCCCTACTTGGCAGAGACTGGAGCTGCTTGGAAAATGGAGAAAAAGGCACACAAAAATTCAAAGCTTTTCAAAGCTGACGTATCTTGTTAATGCAATGACGCTTTATCAACACTTTTACCAAAAAGGTTCAATAATTCAATAATAACTCTGATACGAGTCCCAAAATTTTGCAGAAAACAAAAGCCAAAAAAAGGAGAATGTCAATAGTTTTTGGGAGGTTTTTTTTGCAGTAGTTTTCTAGGGAAAAAAAGGCTATTTTTTGTACTAAACAAGTTTTTATTTAAAAAATGTTGCCCAGCCCCAGTGGAAAGCCTGGTGGCCATTTGACACCCTGAGGGCAATGGTTTTGGGGAGAGGAGGGGAGGACTTAGTCTAGGTTTGGGTAGGACATTTTCCACAATGACTAAGATACTGTCAGAGCTGGCATTTATGAGTCAGCTTGTGGTAGTAGAAAGGCCAAGGACTACACGGGTCATGGAGGATGAACTCCCCACTCACTCCCTGGGGTCAGGAACTGGTGTGTGTGTGGGGGGGCAATCCATGTGGGGGTGGGGTGGTTGACTCACTTTCACACCGGGGCATGGGTCGGTGCCATGTCCCATCATCCTCGCAGACAGAGGTGAAGGATGCTAACTTCTTGTCACCCTGCAGGAAAAAGAAGAGAAGAGCTGAGGACCATGTGTAGCCTCAGGTCTCTGCCCTCAACCCCAAGTCAAGGGGACAGAGCCTCCCACCTGACTTGTCACTGCCACCCAACTCTCCTCCTGATGTCCGCTTCAGTGCGCTTGACCTCTTACCCAGCCTCCTACCCCATCATACACTGGCCTCAGTTCCCCTATTTCAGCAGGTTCATGCCGCAGCCTCTTTGTCCCAGCCAGAAGAACCTGCAGTCACCAAAAGGGTGAGCTCCGATTCTACCTCAGAGACACCCATTCCTGGGGATAGAATCAGAATCATAGAATCATGGAATCATAGAGTTGGAAGGGACCTCAGGAGGTCATCTAGTCCAACCCCCTGCTCAAAGCAGGACTAACCTCAGCTATATCATCCCAGCCAGGGCTTTGTCAAGCCTCAGCTTAAAAACCTCTAAAGATGGAGATTCCACCACCTCCCTAGGTAACCCATTCCAGTGCTTCACCACCCTCCTAGTGAAAAACTTCTGCCCTTCATCAGATCCCTGAGCACCGTGTGGGGGCCCCTCTGGCCCCTCCAGGGAGTGATTCCTGCTTCCCAAACATTCTGGAGACCTGTGACAATGTGGTTTCTTAATCTCCTGACACAGCCCGTTCTTCTGAGAAGGAAGGGAGCGAGGCGTGGGGAGGGCTTTGGAAGGAGGAAAAGAGGAGGCCAGCGGGGAGAAGAGCCTGGAAGAGCCTGGAGATGGGGAGAGGTCACCAAAAGAGAAGAAAGGAGGGGTGGAGAAGAGAAAAGGAGGGAGTGGAGAAGGGGGGGGCCTCACCTCCATCAGCTCATAGCCAGTCTTACAGCTGACGATGAAGTAGTCGCGAAATCGGTACACGGGCTGCAGGTTTTTGATGAGGGTGAACTTGTCCCGCGGTACAGGCTGTGGGCACCGGATTCCTGTGGGGGAACAAGCATGGTGTCAGCAAACAGCATCTCAGGCCTGGAGCAGGCTCTGGGAAGGGAGCCCCTTACTCTCTGAGCTGTAGTGGATCTTCCACCCGTGGCTGAATCCTGATTCATCTGTGAAGAACAGCACGTCCACCGCGTTGCTGCTGGTTTCGAGGCTGCCCGGTGACACCTTGCCACAGAACTCGCCGATCTCTCTCCCGTGTGCCTGGATCTGCAGAGGAAGAGATGATTCGCCTGAGCCAGAATCACACCAACAGGCCTCTCCACACCAGGACCCCCACCCCCCTCCTCTCCTGCATCAGGCCAGACCAAGGGGCCCGTTTGCCCCAGTGTGTGCTCCCGATGAGGAATAACACCAATGGGCCTGTGACCCATCTATGTGGGAGTCCCACTGTCAGATAAGACTAACGGGCCTGTCCAACCCAGTGTCCCTGCTTTTCCCAGCGTGGGGTCAGACCCATGGGGCCATCTAATCCTGAATCAAGGGAAGTGGAGAAGGGACTATCAGGGAAGAGGAGGTGAAACTGAGCACAGGAGCACATTTTCTGGTTAGAATCCAGGATCCACATCCAGCACTGAGAGGTCTAGGAAGGGCCCGGAGCCCCATTGCTCAGGATGCTGGGAACTAGGCACCCCAGGGGATTGTCTGGGGAAAACAACTCTGCTCTGAACCCTGGGGCATCCCTCCTTTTCTAATCTCTGATCCCTGCTGCCAGCAGTGCTGGCCTGAGAGATCTGCCCTGGGAGGAGCACCCTGACCGTAGGGTGGGACGCAGGTTTGGGCTGATTTCCAGTACCTTGAGCTGGTCGTAGGGACAGTGGACCTGCTGGTGATCATCGATATCGAAGGGCTCCAGGAACTTGAGGGTGATGGCCAGCCCCCTGTCCAGGCGGATGCTGTAGTTGCACCGCAGCTCCGCAGGGTAAGGCAGGGGGTATTCTGGGCTTGACAAGTACCCGGAGGTCTCTGTGAACAGCTCACTGCTGCATTCCACTGGGGAAAGACGAGAGCAGGGGTTACAGTGGGTACAAAGGGGGCAGCTTCTCTTCCCACCAGTTGCTTCCTAGGTCATTCCTCCCTCCCCTTCCCCTCTGGGCACCTCCCCCACTTGGACCCTACTGTCTCTGCGCCAGTCTCTTCCCCTTTCACTCACCTCGGCAGGAGCGCTGGTCACTCTGCAGCTGGTAACCGGGGCGGCAGGAGCAGAAATAGCCACCCACGTAGTTGTGGCAGAGGTGCTGGCACAGAAGCCCCTCATCTTCCTCAACGTCATTGCCCTGGGCGCACTCGTCCAGATCTAGGAGGACAGGGAAAGAAAGAGTTAAACCTGACTGAAAGCTCGGCATTGGCAGTGCTGCGGGTCTGCGTACTGTCCCCAGCCTCTGCCTGTCGGGCCTGGGGCCCCAGGCTCCTCTTCATTCTCCTGCATGGTGTGGAGCTCTCATACGCACCCACGGCTTGGTAATAGGCCAAGAAGCCCTTGTAGGGGATAAAAGTGCCGTTCTCTTCATTGGAGAAGTCAGAGTGGAACATCAGCCTCATCCGGTTCCCTTTGGACATAAACTCCCTGACTCCTGGGTGGTTGCCCTTGGCTGAGCCTAGCTGGCCACAGTACCGGCCCAGGTCTTTCTTATCTGCTGTGATCTGTCAAGGAGAAAGGATGAGGGGAAAGTCATGAGAATTTGTGAAGTTCAGCCTGCTCTGTGTATCACTGCTGCAGCTCCCTCCCGCTCCTCTGTGCCTGTTGGATAGCAAGGAGAGCCTGGTTGCTGTTGAAAACTGATTGTGCCCTGAGGTCACCAGCTTCCCCTCCCCATCCCCACTGCACCCCAGCTCTCTGCTGCACGCACCTTGACGTAGTCATAGAGGCAGGACTCAGATGGCTCCAGATCAAAGTGCCAGAAGCTCAGCTTCACCACAAAGCCCTTTGGGACTCTAATGTCCCAGATGCTGATGTTGTTGTTGGGGTACGGCTTGGGGTAATTGGGGGATGTGATCTCCCCAAAAAGTTTCTTGGGGGTTGGGCTGGAACCAACCATTCCAAAGAGGAGAGACCCCCACAGGAGGAGCAGGGGGAACCTGTGAACACAATGTACATGGGGGGTGAGTTATGGACCAGCCATACATCTGGGTCACCTGCAACCAGAGGAGACTTCCTGGGAGGCTCATGCACTGTCCAATGGACCCATGGATACGCTGGGTGCTGACCAGGTGTTATATATCACCTGGGTCACTCAGAGCCAAGGGAGACATAAGAAACATTGAAGAGACCCAAGATCTAATCAGGTACCAGCTGGGCACTGGGTAACAGCCGAGGATATGGCTCCCTCAGACCAGGAAGCCATTTCAAGGGAGAACTCCAGGGCCCAGCTATTTGTTACACAGCAGCCATGGATCTGGGGCTCTCAGAACCAGAGGGAGGAACAGCAAGAGATCCAGCCTTATCGGCTCTGAGGTTGACCCTCCTCCTGGCTTTGGGTCAACTCTGGTTCAGGTTTTGTTTGTTGTCAACCTGGGAGCTTGTCCAGCTCAGCAGTTCAGGGTCCAAAGGTGACCTCATGACCTCAGCTTGATGGGGATTGATCCCCAGCCATTCCCCCACAGTCATATGCCTGGGTCCCTCTCCTGCGACCCCACATTGAGGGAAGGGATCTGTGCAAGGGCTAGTTATTAACCTCTCCCTCTCCACAGGCTTTGGTATGAAAATTTGGGTGGGTTAGTTGCCCCCTCCCATCCTGTTCCCAATCTGGGGATAACTCGGGGCATGGGGCCATTACGCTCCTCCAATACACACTCATTCCCCTTCCCTGGAAGGAGATCAGCTGGGAGGATTCACACACTGGGCCACTTCTAACAGGAGGATTAAGGGGGTAGGAGTGCGACCCCTCCACCTCTCATCCTTCCCCAAGGAAACTGACCCTCCAGTCCTCTCCCCCATAAAGAAGCCACCACCTCCGTCCCCAGCTTGGCAGCACTCACATGTTCTTAGTCTTGTCTGATGTGTCTGTGTCTCTCTTTCTCGCTCCAACCGCTCTAACAAGGGCTTGCGAGTTGTAACCAGATGGAAACTCTTAACCCTGCCAGATATAATTCACCGATGTGGGGGGAGACTGAGGGGAAAGGGAGGGAAGAGAGACAGTTAGGTTACAAAGTGATTGGCATCCTTAATGGATTTCATGAGCCCATATTGTGCTGCCCTCTGCTGTCTCTTTGCCGGAACAGTGGCCATGAACATTTTTTAAAAAAGCATCAAAATCCAACAGAGTTGTACACATTTGGGGGGTCTGTGACACATTGTACCCCGAAGCAGCACCCTGTAAACCCCATATTCATCATTCCTGTAGGGTTGTAATAGTTCATGCTGAACATGCCATATAAGATATCTAATGAAAGGTCATAATCTGCTAAAACTCGTTGTGTTCTCAAAACGTGTATTATTATTGTGTATCAAATTATGAGAGTTTGCTATTATTGAAATATGTTATAAGCTTGCTAATAACAGCAGAGGAGGCCATGCTCAGGAGGGGCTCAGCAACCATCAACCAGCAAAGGAGTTGTGAACAAAGGATTTACAATACAATGACAGTTGCACAAGACGATACAACGGAGATTGCTTAACTCTACAACTCAGTGGCATGAGGTGACACCAAGGTTGGGAGAGGAGGAGGGGGAGATTGAGCAACCTTGTGACTCAGCAGAACCCACCTGGACATGTCCGGATTAGTGTCTTCCAAGTACATGGATGTGTATAAAAGAAGGGACAGAGGTTGCATGCCTGGGCCTTTCTTCTCCCCCATCTACGCTGGAAGCAATGAGAGTGCTGAGTGACAGAGACTTCAATGGGAGACAGGTCTCCAAGCTTCAGGGAGAAGGTTGTGTATGGAAGAGCTGTAACATCCAGTGGGGTGAGAAAAATTGCTTAAACTAGTTACTGTCTCGTGTTACAAGGTTTAAGATTTAGATTGTGTGCTTATCTTTATTTTCTTTGGTTCCTATATCTGATCTCTTATGCCTACCACTTAAAAATCCACCTGTCTGTAGTTAATAAACCTGTTTTATATTTTAATTTAAACAGTGTGTTTCCGCTGAAGTGTTTGGAAAATCTCAGCTCAGTTAACAAAGGCCTGTGTATGTCCTTCCCACATTGAGGGAGGGGCAGACTGGGTAATAAAATTATCCTGGTCAGGTTTCTGACCAGGGCAGAATGGTGCAACTTCAGGGTGCAAGGCAGAGAGCTGGAGTGACCTGGCTGGTGCCTTTCTCTGTGAGATTCGTGAGTGGCTCTGGGACCATCCATACAACGAACCTAGCTTGGTGTGGCCTCCACATACTGTTGGGATGAGGGATAACAGCATCTGGAGGGGTTTGCTGCTTGTCACTAGCGAAGCACTGTGGGGGACAGCCCAGGCTGGAAGGCTCAGGGGGCACAGCGGTGCCCCAGTCCCAGGTTGTACTCTGGGGGAACCTGTCAAAGGGTGTGTGTGTGTATGTGAACAGAACACCTGTGGTACCTGGATACCCCTCACAGCTTTTATAAAAAAGGCACAGCCATGACATTGGGACAGAGCTAAGGTTGCTCTAGAGACACTTAACAGGGAATTTCCCTGTATTCAAGTGCAAATTTTTTTGGGGGTGGTGTTGTTTATAAAGATGTGCTAAAAAGGAAAAAGAAATAGGATTTGTGTCCCTGCCCTCCTTTTTATTTGTTTCTTTATTATTTATTTTTTTGATGTGGGAAGAAGACTTGAAATTTTATTCTTAAACATATTAAAAAACTGTTTCTTTTTCCCTTAGAAATATCAAGAATGCCAGATCAAAGCAGAATCCTTACTGCTTTGCTGAAGAACTCCTCAGAGGAGTGGATCAGCAGCTTCCCTGATGAAGATGCAGAAGTATTAAATCTTTAACAAGAAGAAATTTTCTTTCAGATGTTTCTTAATCATTTGAGTTAAATAGGTGTTAATAATAACAAACAAAACTCAGAGAGTTTAAAATACTGTCTCTGAATACAAATACCTTTCTCTCTAATTAGTCAGACCTCATTGTTTGTTCTGCAGTCCACTATAAAGTCTTTCAGGGAAACAGGATGTACAAGACCTGAATTATGAATAGAGAGGTGAAGAAACAAATTGACAGAGCCAGACGGGTACCCAGAAGTCACCTACTACAGGACCGACCCAACAAAGAAAACAACAGAACACCACTGGCCACCACCTACAGCCCCCAGCTAAAATCTCTCCAACACATCATTAAGGATCTACAACCTATCCTAGCAGATGATCCCTCACTCGCTCAAGCTGTGGGAGGCAGAACCATCCTGGCTTACAGACAGCCCCCCAACCTGAAGCAAATACTCAGCAGCAACCGTACACCATACAACAAGAACACTAACCCAAGATCGTATCCCTGCAACAAACCCCGTTGTCAACTCTGCCCACACATCGACTCTAGTGACACCATCACAGGTCCTAACCACATCAGCCACACCATCAGGAGATCATTCACCTGCACATCTGCTAATGTAACGTATGCCATCATGTGCCAGCAATGCCCCTCTGCCATGTACATTGGCCAAACCGGACTGTCACTACGCAAAAGAATAAATGGACACAAATCAGACATAAAAAATGGTAACATCTATAAACCAGTCAGAGAGCACTTCAATCTCCCAGGTCACTCTGTAGCTGACTTGAAAGTTGCCATACTTCAACAAAAAAACTTCAAAAACAGACTTCCACGAGAAACTGCAGAGCTGGAACTCATCTGCAAACTTGACACAATCAAACTAGGTCTGAATAAGGACTTGGAATGGTTCTCTCAGTACAAGAAGTAATTGTCACTGTTCACACATTCTCACCTCCTAATCAATGGCTGTGAATAGGCCTCAACTACTCTAACTGAATGGACTTTGCTTATACCTACCTTCCCCATTGTTGTTCCTTACCCTTGGATATGTATATCTATACCTCCTATCTGATTTCTGTTCCTTACATCTGACAAAGTGGGTTGCAGCCCACGAAAGCTTATGTCTGCAGAAATTAAATGTGTTAGTCTTTAAAGTGCTACAGGACTCTCGTTGTTTTAACAATGAAATAATGTAAGCATCCAAGGGTGAAGGAAGCATTTCAAGATATGTATACACGTGTAGCTAAAGCTGTAGAGAAATTGTACATCATACAATTAAATATTATTCTATTGTCTGAAAAAGAACATGTGATCATGTAATTAAAGACGCTCTCATCATAGTGTGCACACACATGGGATCAGAGTTAAGGTTAAATGGGCGATCTTAACGCCAGCATTTCCTGACTTGTGAGTGCTTCACTGTGCATGATGGCACAGCCATCGGGCAGCCCCAATCAAGGCCATGGAGGGACGCTGGCAGGCATAGGATACCACCAGGAATGAAGCTCGCAACCAGTGGGCTCAAGCTGTACAGAAGCTGTCAGCCACCGGACACAGTTAGAAGGGAAACTTACAGCCCCAGGGCACCAGTAGGAAGGAAGCTCACAGCCACGGGGCACCACTGGGGCACAGGTTAGGGTCACAGGGCATTATTTGCAGGAAAGCCTGACGCTCCAGAGTAGCAAAGTTTGCAGGTATAAGGCACTATTTGCAGGGAAGTTTGCCGCCACCAGACACCGCTGACAAGGAACCTTCCCCCCCCCAGGCACCGCCAGGCAGGAGAGTGATAATACACACGGGAACGGTGCCCACAGGACACTGTGTGAAAGAAGCTCATAACATCAGGACACTCCTGCAAAGGAATGTCACCTCATGAAATGCATCTGTGTGGGAATCTGCTGCCAGTTGGGTGTGTGGAAGGAGCCAAAGCCTAGAATGATGAGGGTGGGGGATAGGAGGGGACGTGTGTGTGCTACAAGTCAGGATTGGGTTTTACATGCGCCTAAAGAAGGCAGAAATGTTTCACCTGCCGGCCAGACACCTCTCTTTTGTGGCCTCAGCGTGCTGTGGATGTGAGCATCAAATCCCATGTGGCTGTCTTGCCATATCGCTTCCATGCGCGTAGCTGTCTTTACAGTTAGGGTTACAGCTCCTAACCCCCTCTATTCTATGTGTGCTTAGCATTGAGATTCTCCTCATAGGCTGACGTTTCCCTGCAAAGCGCCTGTCTGGGGAATGCTGGTTTTGAGTTCAGCTGTTGGAGGGAAAAATGCACTTTCCAGTTATGCACTTGGAACTTTGTGGAGGACACAAGTAACCTGAAAATTCTCCAGGAGCTTAATTTCTCAGAGGCTTGCAGGGCTCCCACCACAGTGTTTATTGGGGAGCCCCTTCCTCTGGGGCACTGCTGTCAAATGCATCTTTCCACTACAGGAAATGTTCCCTTCCTCACCTGTACTCCTCACCCTCGGATTGCAAGGAGAGGTTGTGAGCAGGGAGTGAGGGGACAGCCAAGGACAAGCAAATGGAGAGAGGGAGGAGAAGAGTTCATTGCAGGGGGCATGGGAACCAGTTCCAGTTTTCCTCCTTCAATGGGAAGAAGAGTCCTTTTCAGGGTTGCCAACTTTTGGAATGTTGTCATGAATCCCATGAATTTGGCATTTGTTTTAAAGCCCCAGCTCCTGGAGTCATGTGACTAAGTGAGACTCTCATCTTTTGTTTTAAATAAGTAAATTTCTAATTTCTAGGCCTCAGTGTTGCAGAGAAAGGCTTGAAAATGTGACCCCCTAAAGCGATAAAATCCAAAAAGCAAAGACAGAGAAAAGGATGTTTATTATTTTTTTAAAAACCATGACTTTTAAGCCACTCTTGTGATTTTGGTGGGGACTGACTCATGATTTTTGACTGCTTGGGCTGGTAATGTTGCTTCCCAGAGGGTCTTTGGTTCCAGTCCAGTTCAGACGGACAAGTTAAAGGGAGGAGGGAGGTGCTGGATACCAGCAGTGGTCACTAGAGGTCAGCAGGAGTCCTGAGAATGTTTGGGGATCCAGATTTGCAGGGAAGGATTATTCTACTTTTGGTGAATGGGGAGAGATGTGCTGACCATGGAATCCCTGCTTACTTCTGATCATGACCTGAGGGGTCTGGCCCCTGCCCTATTCCCCCCCTCCAGCCTGAAGAGATCCCAGAGAGGCCCCATAGGGTGAAGGTAGCAGAAGAATCACTCAGGCAACACAAGCCCTAGACCTCTCTCTGCACCAGTTGCTTGCATAGCGCTGCCTCTGGGGGTGAGAGATTCACTTCCCACATCCATTCAGGCCCACGTTTCCTGCTTCCATCCGGAGTTCAGCCGAGCAGTGACTCCACCACTCCGCCTTTCTCCACCCCTCCCCTCTGGCTGGGTTGGCAGAGCTCTTATTCTGAAAAGATCACACTGAAACAGGAAGCCACATTTCCCTCCCACCCCACAGACAAACCTCCCTGGCTGCTCCACCCCCACAACCTCCCTCCCTCCCCCTTCCCAGGCTGGTTGGGACCCCCTCACCCCACCGACTGCCCCAGCCATCAGAAATTCCCCCTCTCTTTTAACTCCCCTCTTTGCAGACAGATCTGGGGCTCCCTCTGCCAGGGAGTTCTCTTGGCAGTGGGTCTCAGCTTGTCCACACAGCACACCGCCAAGGAGCACTAACCCCCGGGGAGCCAGGCCTCGGCTTCTCTCCCAGCGCTGAGGAGTGAGGGACCAGAAAGGGGAACAAGATCAGTCTCCCACGTGCCAGCACGGGGCTCCAAGCTCTAGGAGGCACCGAAACAACCGTGCAGGTCTCCCCGTCCCCACCCAGGGAGTGAGAGAGTGGGCTGGGGGAGGCCAGCGGGATGTCACTGAGAGGTGGAAGATGGATGCAGATGGTAACAAGGAAACACAATGCGACAGAGGTTTTGGCCACTTGTCTTTTTTTATTCCAAAGAGAGAGTGTGTGAGGAGGAGGGGGGTGTGTGTGTGGGTGGGGGGGAGTCAGGGAGCTTTGATGGCTTTGGTCTTGACTCTGCAGTGAAACTAGTTCTGTCCACATGGGTTAGCGCTCAGTACCGGGCAGGTGCTGTGGTTACTTCACCTTCCGAAAGATCTGTACACAAACCTCATCTTCTGCGGTCATGCGCTGGGAAGAAGAAAGGAGGGAGGGAGATAAAAGAAGAGACTTGGGGGAGATCTGCCAGGGCTTCTCAGCTGCACCCCACAGTCCCCATGCTGTCTAGTCCTGGCTCCCCCCGCACACAGCTCTGCCAATGCCCCTCCAATCTGACCCACAACCGCCCTGCTCTTGCAGTCCTGCCACCCGCACACCGGTCTGTCAGTGCCCCAGAACCCTTACCCACAGCATCCTGCATTTCCAGTTTTCCCTTGTGCCTCAGTTTTGTTGAGGTTTTAGTGTCACACACAGGAACCCTCACGTCCGATTCAGCTCATCTTTTCCTCTCACAAAGCCCCAGGAGCTACGGTCGAATTTCAGGGCAGGGACGGGACATTGGCTGATTAACACTGAGCTCAGCCAAGTCAACTTTTGAACCCTACAGGAGGATGTTTGTGTGAAGTGGCCGTTGCCCCCGAGGAACCATGCATAACTATGGGGCCTAGCTTGGGATCCAAGGGGGAGGGGGGAGGAATGATCATCCCGTGCTGAGCCTCTGGCTGCACAGTCGCCTAGAGACTCCCCTCTCTGCTGTGTTGGCGCAGCACCCTGCTCAGAGCTCCTTCTCACCAGATGCAGATGGTCTCCCTCCAGCCAGTGCCTCCAGCCCCGGTTCCTCTTCTCTCCTTGCTGCTCACACACCAGCTGATCTCCTTCCCAGGAGACGGTTGTCTGAAAGGGGTTGGGGGAGAGACAGGCATGGGGAAAGGCCTTGTCTGCTTCTTTGTACTATACGATCACCTTTCCACAGAGCCACTACTCCCCTCCTGGAGTCTCTCTGCCCCTCTCTCTGAGACACGGTTCCCATTGCAGATCCTGTTTTGAAGTTTGTTTTTTTTTAAATGTGCCTAACTTTAGACCCTTGGGCCTGTTTTTCGTGCATGCGGAGTAACCTCAGCATCTTATAAAGTCAGCCATTTCATGAGATGTGATGAATCTGTTTGTTCTGGTGGATAAGTCATCTGAATGCCTGATTTTTTTCAGGGCATTGCTGCAGAGAGACAGATTTGAAGGTGTCTGGGTACTGACATTTCAGACTTCTGGGCTCTGTTGTACATTTAACCTTAACTGTCAGTTCCCGCTCATCACACGTGTTCAGCGTTAGACCTGACTATGAAAGCTACTAGCCAGGCAGAGCCAGCACAGCTCTGAGCTGGATTCTACTCTGGCTCATGCATCGGAAACAGGATTGTTCTGGTTATTAGGCAAACCTCTTGCCACTGTCCACAGTCAAGCTGCCCTTGAAGTCGCCGGTCTATCCTCTCAGCCCCCTCACCTGGCACTTGCGTCCATCCACCGGCCCCAGGTCCTCTTCAAACTCGATTCCCAGGTCAAAGTCCATGATGTAGCTGCGCAGTGAGGTGAGCGTGCGGATGGTCATGTGATCCCCAGCATGGATTATCTCCTTATCGGGTTTCAAGAGGCAAACCAGTTTTCGCAGGGCCACATTAATGTCTGGGGGGGATGAGGCGGAGGGAAGAGGTAATGGGGTGTTGCCAGCAGTGAGCTTCCTCATAGTAGTGCCCTTCACTATTGCGCCTCGGTTCCCTTGCTACATGCTCAATGCCCTGCGCTGCCCCATCAACACATCCCATTTCTTCCTCCATGCAGGCTCCACCGGCCTCACTCTGACGCCTCACCCCTCCTGCAGGGCTGCAGTACAGAGTAGAAGGGCCCACCTGATCATCTCGTCTGATCTCCTGTATATCGCGGGCCACCAGCACCCCCAGCGCCTGCACACTAAAACGAACAACCAGAATGAGACCAGACTTTACAGCTGCCAGGAGCTTAGCCTGTTAAGTGCCCCGGGCAGAGAACAGGAAGGACCGAGGTGCACACCTGCGCTCGAGGCCCTGCAACGGCAGGGAAATAATTCAACGGGAGAGACCCAGATGATCCTGGCAAGTGATCCGCACCCACACACAGCGGAGGAATCCCACCCCACCTCCACAAGGTCACTGGTTCCTGCCTGGCCCCACATAGTCAGATCAGTTGGACCGTGAGCATGTGAGCAAGAACCAGCCAGCCAAGCATCTGAGCGAGAGTGGTCAGGGCCCCCTCAGTGCCACGGGAGAGCTGTGGCCGCCCCTGATGCTTCAGAGGAAGGAGACGGAGAAAAGCCCCAAACCCCAGAACACATGTGCGGGGGGGGGGGGGATCTCTTCCTGATCCCTGAAAACGATTGGCTGAAACCCTGGAGGGTTGGATTTCAGGAAGCTCAGATAAGAAGCCAGAAGGGACCCCCAGGGCTGCTCGAACCCTATTTTCCACCATCACAAACCCCCCCTCCTACAATCCCTCTTAAACATGTCCGGCTCTTTCTAAAAACTCATTTTGCCCCCCTTCCTGGGGGACTGTTCCAGCACCGAACTCCTCTGATGGCTAAAGTCAAAGATAGAGGGACAGGAGCGGGTCCAACAATCCCACCCGCCCTGGGGGGTGACATCTTCGAGCGGGAGGGGCAGGAAGACGGGAGGGGAAGCGGGCGGCAGGGAAGAGGTGTGGTTACCTAGAGCCCGAAGGTAACCGTCCATGTTGTCTTGGGAGACGAAGCGGTAATAGCCAGTCAGGTCGGGAGGCATCGCAGGGCAGAACTGATGGACGGAACGAGACGGGAAGGAGACCCGGAGGGACGAGCCCGAGACAAAGCTGGGGAGCTTGGACTGCCGCCTCCCGGCTGGCCCCTCTGCTCGCTTGTTGCAGCAGTTCGCGCCCGGCCCGCCCGTGTCTGGGTTTATATAGCAGCCCCGTGCCAGGCGTCTCGCAGCCGTAAGAGTCCCCTGGTCCCTTAGTGGGGGACACAGACCGGGCTGGGACTGGCTGTCGAATCCCAGGGAGGAGCAGGGGAGCAGCAGTCGGTCCCCCACCAGGCTGAGGTTCAGGCTCCCCGGCGTCCCACACTGGGTAGTTTAACTCGTGGGGGGCGGGGAGGGGGGTCCTCTCGCCATAATTCCGGGAGCTGTGAGCTTCCCCCCAGCAGTGCCCCGTCACTGCCCCGCCCAGGGGACACCCCGGCAGCTGTGCGCTTCCCCCCAGCAGTGCCCAGCCCAGGAGACACCCCATACACCGTGAGCTTCCTTATAACAGTGTCCTGGCACTGCTCATCCCGGGAGACACCCCGGCAGCTGTGAGCTTCCCCCCAGCAGTGCCCTGCCACTGCCGAACCTAGGAGACTCCCTCGCAGGCTGAGCTTCATGACCACTGCGCCCTGGGCTCTGAGTCTTGGGGCCCGTGGGAAAGCGGGGGGCGAGCGCCCCCCCCCCAGGCCGCCTCCCTGCTACTCCGGCCCCTCCCCGCGCTGTTGGTCCCACCCCCTCCCCGCACAGCCCCCAGTCCCTGCCCGCAGCTCTGCCACCGCCGCACCCCCCCATTGCAGCCCAGCGCCCCTGCAGAGCCCCGGGAACGGCCCCCAGGCTCCGCTCCGCTCCCCAGATTGCAGCGCGGGGGGAAAGACCGGCTGGCTCCCTCCCTGGCCCCCCCCCCCCCAGTGGTGCCCGCCCCCCTGCAGCACCTGGCTCCCGCGCCCCTCGCATTGGCTGCTGGCGCCCATCAATCAGCGCCGGGCTCTGCTGACATCATGTTGCAGTAGAGCCGAGCCGGGCTGGGCTGGGCTGGGCTGGGGCAGGTCGCGGACCGGAGCGGTGCGGTGCGGATCCTCCGCCCGGTGCATCAGCCGCCCACCTGCCCCGGGCTCTGCGGCGCGGCGCCCCCCGGCTGCACATCCCGCCCCACCCCGGAGCCGCTGCCAGGATGGGCTGCCCGTGGCCCCTCGTCTTCCTCTGCGCCCTGCTGCCCGGCAGCCTCTGCAATAAAGGTGAGGACGGACCCCCCCCCGACCCCCCCCCGGCCAGGTGTCCCGGGGAGCCGCTCCGGACGGCGGCTGGAAGGCCCCTTCCCCGGCACGGCCAGGGATGCCACGCAGCGCCGAGCCGCTCGGCTCATCCAGCTCCTGGCGGGGCGGTGCTGGGCGCCCCCAGCGCGGTGCTGGGCGCTCCGCGAGATGGCCCCTGCTCTCCGCTCAGCCCTCCGGGTCTCGCTCACACCGCCCCCCCGGTTCGCTTTCTGGTACCCGCCTCTCGCCGGCTCTTTCCCACGGTCTCAGGCCGTCGGGTTCGGGTTCTTTCTCCCCCCGAGTTTAGTTCTCTCCCCACGCGGCTTTCTTTTGTCTCCCTTCTCTCTCTGGCTGGATTTACCTTTCCTGCCGCCGCTCAGTCTGTGGAAATGTGGCATGTCAAATGACAGCGCTCTGCGTGGTGATAAACGGCTCGGTCTCTTCTCCAGCTGCGGTCTTTGATCCGAATCTGCCGGTCCAGCACCGGTCTGTGGGGATATATGGGAAGCTCCGACCTAGGGGAGTCGCATGTACAAGCGAGCGTGTTTGAGGTGCTGAATATGGGCTATCAACTCTGCAGCTCAGAGATTCCGAGCACGGATGTTGTTCACACACACACACACGAGAGCGAGATGTGGGTTACCAGATCTATGGCTGCAGGCACAGATGCAAGAGAATTGTTCTGTGGGGTTTAGAAGGAGAGACCAATCTAGTAGGATACAGCAGCATAGGAGGGGGCAGAAAGGATGTCTGAGACGGGGGCATTCCTGGGCCCAGCAGGAGATGCAGAGCTGGTTCTGGTGCTGTTGGCTGTGGGTGCAGAACTGTGTGTATACTGGTTTTGCAGAGGGGTAACTCCCTTATCCTTATTATTTTTTGTACTGGCACCTAGGGTCCCAGTCATGGAGCAGGGCCCCTTGTACTAAATGTCCTCCATTTCCCCTGTGTACTGCACCATCCAAAGCACGTATCCACCGTTAGCAAGTCGCTTTACCTCCCGTGGGATCTTCTTGGAGGTGGCAAGACCCTTCCTCTGCCCCCAGAGGCTTCCCCAACACCTTCCCACGATCCTTGGAGACTCCTCTCCCAAGAAATCACCCCGGTGCCTTCCAACTGATGGACGGATGCAATCAAAATTTATCCCTCCGCCATCAGCTTGTTGCCCCAGCAACGGGGTGTACTTGGCATTTACCGCCATCCTTCCCACTTCTGTGACATAGTTTATAAACCAGAACCCGGCTCAGGGTGGGAAGGGATGAGGGCTTTTCTGTGGGAGGTATGGGGAGGTGGGAATTTCACGCAGAAGGGGTCCCAGTTGCATACTGATGAGAATAAAGGGATGATGGATGTTTCTCTGGATTTTCTACACGACGCAGTGTTCATCCATACGGTGAGGTGTAAATCCCAACCCACAGCCTTCCCGGCTATGCAGGCTGGATATCCCTGCACACAGCTCTTCTCATGCACCTTACTCCTGCTTGCTGGCTGAGTCCTGACCTGCCTGCTCACAGCTTTGCCGATGCACCTCAGTTCTGATCTGTGGAAACGAGAATGGCTGAGTCTTGGAGGGGTCTCTCTCCCCGTTGAGTCCGTATGGATCCCAGTGCCCCACCACAGAGCTAAGCAGCGCTCTGCTGCGGGAAAGGATCCCTAAATTAGAAATGGCGCCCTTGATGAAAGACTCTGTGTCCCATTCCCCAGCCCCTCTGAGCCCAGGCTGTGTGGCCAGAGCGTTGCCTGGGTGTGATTGAATCCTTGTCTCCACAGAGGGGAGGATTAGCTGGGAGATGGGGGTTGAAACTAGGCCATTGCGATATAATCTCTGAGACCAGTTCGGCAGGGATTGGATGGTGGGGAGGGGGGACTCATTTGTAATGATTTTCCTTCTCCCTTTCCCTCCTCCTTTCTCTCTTTCCCTGCCCCGGAGCTTGTGTGATAAAGATTAATTTGCTATTTCTGGGCCTGTGACATTTTTCAGAGCCTCCTGCCGGCTGCTGTCTTGATGCTGAGTCTGGCCAGGCTCCAGCCAACGGGATTAGCACTTTGGGCCACAAGGCGGGGCCAAGGGAATGTGGGACATGCCATGGAGCCAGGGACGAAGGAGAAGGGGACTCAGGCAGTGGGACGTATACATGGAGAGAGCAGCACGGAGTGTATGTCAGTGGAGTCTCTGGGGCCGCTACTCTGGAGCCCTTCAAAGCCTGGCCCCATAAGGAGGTGGGACAGGAGGGCTAAGGTTACTCCTGGGGAATGTTTCCCTATGGAGACTCTAAGGGTGGCTCTGTCCTTTAATTGTGACTTCATTAGGCCAGGGAGGGGGAATCTCTCCTCAGAACTTGACTCCTCTGGCCCCTGGAGCGTTGCTGTGTCTCTTGGGTGAGCTCTGTGCTATCTCTCTAGGGATGCAGGGCCCACAGCATCCCTCGTGGGAGCTCTCCAGAGCCACCCAGAGAGGGACAATCCCTCCCTGCCCCTTATCGGTCTGCTTGGGCCTTCTTTATGTCCCGGTTGAGGGGGCTGCCCCCAGCCGGCGTCTGGGGTGACGGTCGCTCTATGGCTGTGGCTAACTCATTCCTGTTCCCCCCACATCCCCTCAGCAAACAAGCACAAGCCCTGGATTGAGGCTGAGTACCAGGGCATTGTCATGGAGAACGACAACACGGTGCTGCTCAACCCACCGCTGTTTGCTCTGGACAAGGACGCACCACTGCACTATGCAGGTACCTGAGCAACAGGCTTGGGGGTTGGAGTGGGGGGGACGGACAGGGACAGACACAGAAAGAGAGAGGGGTCAGTTTGTCCCTGTGCTGGACAACACAGGGACTGATGGCTTTACAGCACCTCTGGTGAGGGCCCCAGTGCAGGGTAGAAGAGTGTGTGGGCTGCCCTCGCCTGCATCAGTTGCCAGCGGTCCCGGGAGCCTTTCTTGGAGCTAGGAACACCCTGGTGAAGGCTCCTTCCCCTAGGAATGCCCTGCACTGGGGGCTCCTGCAGAGGTCATCTACCCTGGTAACGGTTCCTAGAACTGGCATAAAGAAACCAGGCGGCGTCCATAAACCCGCCCCCGGGGGGAGATGGGAGAAGAGAACGGGTGAGGGGCAGAGGAAAGAGGGTGTTTGCGGGATGAAATGATGGGAAGTGGGGGTGGGGGAGAAGGACAAGTTGCAGAGAGCGGAGAGGTGTGGGGTGAGGGCTAGGGGGCAGGGAAAGGCATCTCCGTGCTGTCCTCATTGGACTGTTCCTCTTCCCCTTTCTCTCTCCCCCTTCCCCTCCCCCCGGCTCTGGGCGGCACCAGGTGAGATCTGCGGCTTCCGGATCCATGGGGCAGGGGTGCCCTTTGAAGCTGTGATCCTGGACAAGGCCACGGGTGAGGGGCTGATCCGGGCCAAGGAGCCGATGGACTGCGAAGCTCACAAGGAGCACACATTCACCATCCAGGCATACGACTGCGGAGAGGGACCTGACGGGACCAACACCAAGAAATCCCACAAGTGAGGCAGGCGTGGGGGGGATTGTGGGGGGCTGGAGCCTACCTCTTACCCCATTCGGGCTTTGGCAGGTTATTCAGTGTGTCACAGACACCCAGTGTGGCAAGGATGGGACACAAATGGTTCACGCAGGAAACAAAAACTGCTGTGGGATTCCTTCCTTTCAGTGTGACGGACTCTTTCTAGAGCCTCCAGGTCGCTGGTCTGCATTTTTGACGTTAGTTATTTCTCTCTTCTGTTGTTGGGGGACACCAAGTGTGTGTGTGGACGTCAGTAACTGGGGGGCTACAATGAGTGACACCCTTTGAAGTGAGGGGCGTCGGAGAGTCGCATCCTAGGGGTTAGTGCTTTGTGCTGTTGTACAGGCAGGAGCCCCAGGTGACGTTTCTTAAGAACATAAGAATGGCCACACTGGGTCAGACCAATGGTCCATCTGGGCCCATGACCTGTCTTCTAACAGTGGCCAGTGCCAGATGCTGCAGAGGGAAGGAACACAACAGGGCAATTCATCAAGTGATCCATCCTCTGTTGTCCAGTCCCAGCTTCTGACAGTCAGAAGTTTAGGGACACTCAGAGCATGGGGATGCATCCCTGACCCTCTTGGCTAATAGTCAGGACTTTATCCTCTGTGAACGCATCTAGTTCTTCTTTGACCTCTCTTTTGTCCTTCACAACATCCCCTGGCAATGAGTTCCACAGGTTGCTTGTGCATTGTTTGAAGAAATACTTCCTTTTGTTTGTTTTAAACCTGCTGGCTATTAATTTCACTGGGTGACCCTGGCTCTAGTGTTATGTGAAGGGGTAAATAACACTTCCTTAATAATTTTCTCAACACCATTCATGATTTTATAGACCGCTATTGTATCCACCTTACTCATCTCTTTTCCAAGATGAACAGTCCCAATTTTTTTAATCTCCTCCTTTGGAAGCTGTTCCATACACCTAATAATTTTTGTTGCCCTTTTCTGCACTTTTTCCAATTCTAATATATCTTTTTTGAGATGGGGCACCTAGAACTGCATGCAGTACTCAAGGTGTGGGTGTACCAGGGAATTATATGGTGGTTTGATGATATTTTTTGTCTTATTATCTATCCCTTTCCCGTTCTTCATGGTTCCTAACATTCCGTTAGCTTTTTTTTTGACTGCCACTGAACAGATAGTAGATGTTTTCAGAGAACTATCCACAATGACTCCAAGATCTTTCTTGAGTGGCAACAGCTAATTTAGACATTTTGTGTGTATAGTTGGGATTATGTTTTCCAATGTACATTTACATTGCACTTATCAACATTGAATTGCATCTGCCATTTTGTTGTACTGCTACCCAGTTTTGTGAGATCCCTTTGTAAATCTTTGCATCCAGCTTTGGGCTCCTGTCTTGAATAATTTAGTATCATCTGCAAACTCTGCCACCTCGCTCTTTACCCCTTTTCCAGATCATTTATGAATATGTTGAACTGCATAGGTCCTAAAACAGATTCTTGGGGGACATCACTATTTACCTCTCTCCACTGTGAAAACCGACCATTTCTTCCTACCCTTTGTTTCTTGTCTTTTAACCAATTACTGATCCAGGAGAGGACTTCCCCTCTTATCCCATGACTGCTCACTTTGCTTAAGAACTTTTGGTGAGGGACCTTGTCAAAGGTTTTCTGAAAGTCCAAGTACACTATGTCCATTGGATCACCCTTGTCCACATGTTTGTTGACCCCCTCAAAGAATTCTAATAGATTGGTGAAGCATGATATCCCTTTACAAAAGCCATGTTAACTCTTCCCCAATAAATTGTGTTCATCTATGTCTGATCATTCTGTTCTCTACTATAGTTTCAATCAGTTTCCATCCCAGTCCCTCTCTCCAGAAAGAGCCTGGCCTAGAGTCCCCTAGAGGTCAGTGCTGCTGTGTGTGGACCTAAATGTTAGTTCCTGACCTGGTTTATTCTTTGAGGATGATGCTGGTGCCCCCTGGGTGTCAGTGCCTTGTGCTTTCTTGCGGAAGCCCTAGGTTTCATTCCCTGACCTGATTTCTTGCTCCCTGTATCACTGCCTCGTCGATCAGCTGCTTATTCACCTCTGTTTCCACCAGGGCGACTGTGCACGTGCGGGTGAATGACGTGAATGAGTTTGCTCCAGTCTTTGTGGAGAAGTTATACCGTATGGCGGTGACTGAGGGGAAACTCTATGACCGCATCCTGCGGGTGGAGGCCATCGACGGAGACTGCTCCCCCCAGTACAGCCAGATTTGCTACTACGAGATCCTCACCCCCAACATTCCCTTCCTGATCGACAATGATGGTGAGAACCTGCCTCCCTATCCATCTGAGATGTCAGTTCACCCCGTTTCCCTCCTGCCATCTCTGCCTGGTCCATTCCTCCATGTCTGTGTGCTCCTGAGATCTCTGCATTCCTCAGTTATCCGCCTTGCAGCAGAGACAGCAGCCCGTTTGGTTCCAGAGGTTCTTTTGCATGTTACAGAGCAGACATCAAATGACATTTGCATGAGGACTTCACTGTGGTTCTTCCTTGTTTGTTGTTGTGATAAATCAACAATAACATTAATTTAAAATGAGACTTTCCTTGTGAATCGTGAAAGGGGAAATGGAGCAATGTTCGGCTAATGCACATCTCTCTTTCCTTCTTGCTCTTTTTTCACATTCACTGTCTCCTGACTCTTGTCTTTCTTTCATTCTCTGTCTGTCCCAGTCTCTCTGCTTCCCTAACGCTTGTGTCTCTCTCTACCAGGGAACATTGAGAACACAGAGAAACTGCAATACAGTGGAGAGCGCCTATACAAGTTCACAGTGACAGCCTACGACTGTGGCAAGAAGCGGGCATCTGATGATGCCGAAGTGGAGATCCAAGTGAAGCCCACCTGCAAACCCAGCTGGCAGGGTATGAGGACTCCTCTCCCAGTCAGCTCCTCCCACCATGACCTCTTCCTCGCCCTAGCCCCTCCCATCATGACCCATCCCCCCTCTCACCCTGTCCCCTTCCTTCTCACACCCTAACGCCTCTTCTAAACCTTCCCCTTTGACTCCAACCCATCCCTCTTCTCTTCAAACGCATGCAGTGTAAAGACTCCCCCACCTAGTCTGCCATGGTAGTGTAAAGGTTGTAACCTCCGACCGTTCATCTTACCCACCAACATCTTCAGACAAACAAAAAGCTGATCACAAATTTGTATGCATTTTCATGTATTTGCTTAACTACAGTCAAAACTCCTCAGACCCCCGTCTACTGTCACCCTATTACAAAGCAATGAGGTACAAACACCAGTGGGGGGAGATCACTGCTTGCATCTGTGGGAAGCCTTGAGTGTTTGCCAGGTGCAATATTATCGGTGGGGCTGGTAGCTCTGTCTGTTATGGTGGTTGTCCTTACATGACCTTGTTTTCAGTTTCTTATAACTTTGCTAAACTTTAAATGTTTGGGCTGAAATTTGAACCAGAGAAAATGAAGACTTTGGGTAGAAGTCAGGATTTGGTACTGCAGGCATAGCATAGGGCAGCGCAGGGGGGCACTGAAAGACAGGGAAGAAAATCGGCAGCGTGTGACCTCCAGAAGAAGAAAGAGGAGAGCCCATATACACCCAATGCAGATAGAAGTAAGCAACCATTTGTAGGCTCTCTGCACAGGTACTACTGCACAGAATGGTTTGGAAGCGGCATCTGAGGGAAGGGGTCAGAAAGAGACCCCATCAATCAGAAGGCATGGGATGCTTTGTCCTAGGGATGATGGTTCCACCACCACTACTCCCAAGAGGAGGAGACAGGTGGTGGTGATCAGGGACTCCCTTTTAAGGGGGACAGAGTTATCCATCTGTGTCCAGACTGGGAAACTCAAGAAGTGTGCTGCTTGCCTAGAGCTAGAAATCTGGATGTGACGGAGAGTCTATCGAGACTCATCATGCCTTCGGACCACTACTCCTTCCTGCTTGCCCACGTGGGCACCAATGACACTGCCAAGAATGACCCTGAGTGGATCACTGCAGGCTATGTGGCTCTGGGAAGAAGGATAAAGGAGTTTGAGGTGCAAGCGGTGTCCTTGTCCATCCTCCCTGTGAAAGGAAAAGGCCCAGGTAGGGACCATCGAATTGCAGAAGTAAATGCGTTGTTACGCAGGTGGTGTCGGAGAGAGGGCTTTGGATTCTTCGGCCATGGGATGATGATTCAAGAAGGATTGCTAGGAAGAGATGGGAATCCACCTAATGAAGAGAGGGAAGAGCATCTTCGCAGACAGGCTTGCTAACCTAATGAGGAGGACTTTAAACTAGGTTTGCCAGGGGATGGAAACCTAGGCCCAAAGGTAAGTGGGATACCGGGAGGAACTACAAGGAGGAGGTGCAACAGGGGAGGCCTCCTGATTCATACTGAGAAAGTAGGGCAATTAGCTAGTTATCTTAGGTGCCTGCACATGAACACAAGAAACCTGGGAAACAAGCAGAAAGAATTGGAAGTCCTGGCACAGTCAAGGAACTATGATGTGATTGGAATAACTAAGACTTGATGGGGTACAAGGAGCACTGTCTTGGATGGGCATAAACTGTTCAGAAAGGACAAGCACGGGAGAAAAGGTGGAGGAGTTGCAACATATGTAAGAGAGCACTATGATTGTTCAAAGCTACAGTATGAAACTGGAGAAAAGCCAGTTGAGAGTCTCCAGGTTAAGGCTAGAGGCAAGAGCAACAAGGGTGATGTCATGGTGGGCATCTGCGATAGACCACCGGACCAGGAGGATGAGGTAGACAAGACTTTCTTCAGCCAACTAATGGAAGTTTCCAGATCACAGGCCCTGGTTCTCATGGGGGACGTCAATCACCCTAACATCTGCTGGAAGAGCAATACAGCAGAGCACAAACAATCCAGGAAGTTTTTGGTTGCAGTGTCGCAGACAACTTCCTGGTGCAAGTGCTGGAGCAACCAACTAGAGGGCCGTGCTTCTCTTGACCTGCTGCTCACAAACAGGGAAGATTTGGTAGGGCAAATAGAAGTGGGTGGCAACCTGGCAGCAGTGACCATGAGATGGTCGAGTTCAGGATCCTGGCAAAAGGAAGAAAGGAGAACAGCAGGATACGGACCATGGACTTCAGAAAAGCTGACTTGGATTCCCTCAGGGAGCTGATGGGCAGGATTCCCTGGGTGGCTAATATGAGGGGGAAAGGAGTCCAGGAGAGCTGGCTGTATTTTAAAGAAACCTTATTGCGGGCACAGGAGCAAACCATCCCGATGTGCAGAAAGAATAGCAAATATGGCAGGTGACCATCTTGGCTTGACAGAGAAATCTTCAGTGAGCTTAAACACAAAAAAGAAGCTTACAAGAAGTGGAAGCTTGGTCAGATAACTAGGGAGGATTATAAAAATACTGCTTGAACATGCAGGATTGAAATCAGGAAGGCCAAAGCACAACTGGAGTTGCAGCTAGCAAGGGATGTGAAGGGGAACAAGAAGGGTTTCTACAGGTATGCTACCAACAAGAAGAAGGTCAGGGAAAGTGTGGGCCCCTTACAGAATGGGGGAGGCAACCTAGTGACAGAGGATGTGGAGAAAGCTGAAGTACTCAATGCCTTTTTTTGCCTCTGTCTTCACAGACAAGGTCAGTTCTCAGACTGCTGCACTGGGCAGAACAGAATGGGAAGGAGGTGAACATCCCTCAGTGCTGAAGGAACAGGTTCAGGACTATTTAGAAAGGCTGCACAAGCACAAGTTCATGGGGCCGGATGCAATGCATCCAAGGGTGCTGAGGGAGTTGGCTGATGTGATTGCAGAGCCATTGGCTATTATCTTTGAAAACTTGTGGCAGTCAGGGGAGGTCGCAGACGATTGGAAAAAGACAAATATAGTGTCCATCTTTAAAAAAGGGAAGGAGGAGAATCTGGGGAACTACAGCCCAGTCAGCCACACCTTGTTCCCAGGAAAATCATGGAGTAAATCTTCAAGGAATCCATTTTGAAGCACTTGGAGGAGAGGAAGGTGACTAGGAACAGTCAACATGGATTCACAAGGGCAAGTCATGCCTGACCAACCTGATTGCCTTCTATGAAGAGGTGACTGGCTCTGTGGATGTGGGGAAAGCGGTGGACGTGATATACCTTGACTTTAGCAAAGCTTTTGATACAGCCTCCCACAGTATTTTTGCCAGCAAGTTACAGAAGTATAGGTTGGATTCATGGACTATAAGGTGCATAGAAAGCTGGCTAGATCAGGCTCAACAGGTAGTGATCAACAGCTCGATGTCTAGTTGGCAGCTGGTCACAAGAGGAGTGTCTCAGGGGTTGGTGCTGGGGCCAGTTTTGTTCAACATTTTCATTAATGATCTGGAGGATGGGGTAGATTGCACCCTCAGCAAGTTTGCAGATGACACTAAGCTGGGGGGAGTGGTAGATACCCTGGAAGGTAGGGATAGGATACAGAGTGACCTAGACAAATTGGAGGATTGGGCCAAAAGAAATCTGATGAGGTTCAACAAGGATGGAAGGTTCCCATGCACTGCTACAGAGGTTCAACAAGGACAAGTGCAGAGTCCTGCACTTAGGACGGAAGAATTCCATGTACTACTTCAGCCTGGGGACCAACTGGCTAAGCAGCAGTTCTGCTGAAAAGGACCTGGGGTTTGCAGTGGATAAGAAGCTGGATATGAGTCAGCAGTGTGCCCTGGTTGCCAAGAAGGCTAATGGCATATTGGGCTGCATTAGTCGGAGCATTGCCAGCAGATCGAGGGAAGTGATTATTCCTCTCTATTCGGCACTGGTGAGGCTGCATTTGGAGTATTGTGTCCAGTTTTGGGCCCCTCACTACAAAAAGGATGTGGAGAAATTGGAGAGAGTCCAGTAGAGGGCAACAAAAATGATTAGGGGGCTGGAGCACAAGACTTATGAGGAGAGGCTGAGGGAACTGGGCTTGTTTAGTCTGCAGAAGAGAAGAATGAGGGGGGATTTGATAGCAGCCTTCCACTACTCGAAGGGGGGTTCCAGGGAGGATGGAGCTAGGCTGTTCTCAGTGGTGGCAGATGACAGAACATGGAGCAATGGTCTCAAGTTGCAGGGGGGAAGGTCTAGGTTGGATATAAGGAAAAGGCTTTTCAGTAGGAGGGTGGTGAAGCACTGGAATGGGTTACCTAGGGAGGTGGTGGAATCTCCATCCTTAGAGGTTTTTAAGGGTCTGTGATGTTCTCCTCTGCAATCTGGATCGGGGTATAACTGTGTCATCCCAGTCCCGCACTCCTGGGGTTTGTCTTGCACTTGCTCTGCTGTGTGAACCCTCACTCCTGGGTCAGCCCACACACAGCCTCCTGCAAGCAAGCTGCTCTCACCTCAGTGAGTGCGTGCCTCTAGCCAGCCACTCATGGGATTATGCAATAGAATGACCCCAGCAAACCCTCCCAGTCCCAGATACAACCCTAGGAACTTCTGTCTTACCATGTTCAGTGCTGCCCACTGCAAGCTCATAATCAATTCATCAATTTGTCAAAGAAATTGATGTGCACCAGCCTTGTCACTTCAAACGGAGTCTCTACACACACGCAAACCACATGCACTGCTTTAGATCAAACAAACAAACAAATATAAGTGCAGAAAGATTTTCAGTGATTATAAATCAGAGGAAAGCAGGTCAGATTTGATCAAAAGTAAATAAAAGGCAAATCACAATTTAAACTCAGCTTTATACTTTCAGAAATCTTACAGTCTTAGATGATTCTCGCCACAGGATGGCTGTTTGGCCTCCAGCGAGGCTTTCCCCCTGTGATCCATGCTTCAGTTATTTGATGTTGTTTGTAGATGGGAGTAGAAGAGAGAGCTCACAGCCAAAATCTTCCCCTTTTTACCATCTCCTTCACTCCCCTCTGCCCCCCGCCCCTTTCAGGGTCAGGTGACAAACAGCATCCACATGGTTTTCTCGTGTCCTGAGACACTGTGGTTCTCTGTGGATTTGCTTGTTGACACCTGAGCTGGTCCTTTCTTTCGGAACGCTGAGCTGGGCTGCTCTACACAAGTCCCAGTGAGGTGTGAATGGCTTCTCAGCTCTGGAGAGTTTTGCCTAGATCTGCCTCAAGCCGTGAGATGCATCTTTGGGAAGATTACACAGCGAAGCCTCATAACCACACACATGACACTGCAACACACATACTACTACAACCATAATGTTCAGTATGCCACAAGCATTCCAGAACCACCTTACATGACACACTTTGCGTTAAACAATGCACAGTTACACTGTAAGGGTGAACGTGAATGATACACAATCACACCTTAAAGGTGTACGTGGGGGTGCGCTGTGTCAGATGCCTGGCTTGACAAAGCCCTGGCTGGGATGATTTATTTGGGGTTGGCCCTGCTTTGAGCAGGGGTTGGACTAGATGACCTGCTGAGGTCCCTTCCAATCCTAATTTTCTATGATTCCCGTGCTGGTTGCCTGCCTCGGGGGGGAATATGTTAAAACAATTCTAGTGATCTTTTCTTTGGACAGTTCTAGAGCCCCCATGCTTTGGAACAGGGATTGAAATTTGACATAGGGTGGGGGGCCTTTGTGTCAGGGATGTGCTTTTGCTGGAAAACCCAACCAAATCTGGCCAAGTTATAAGGCTTTGAAAAATCACGGTGTGCACGTGCTCAGCAAAGACCCACTAGAGTTTAACAGCCAAAATCTCCAAAGACTCCATCCTCATGGAGCGTGCGCCACCCCTCCCAGCTCCTAGAGTTGGTTAGAGAATGCATGTGCCACCCCCATAGCGTGACTGAGCATGTTCCGTCCCCTCCCAGCTCCTAGAACTGACCAAAGAGTGCATGTGTCATTCTTACAGAATGACTGAGCGTTCACCATCCAGCCCAGGGCTACAGCGGCACAGCAGACTTTCCCTGTAATTGTTACTCCAGGCTGGGTTTGGGACTGGACTCTGGAACTGAGAACAGGAAGCCTCTCTCTCCTGTGGTCTCAGTGATCCTCCTCCTGCCTGTTAGCACCTAGGCGGCATGGAGGAGGGAGCCATCTGATTCAAATGGAGAAGGTGGACCTGGGGTGCTGCAGGGAAGGGCTGAGGGAGTAAATGGGACTAGGTGTGTGGGGGGCACAGATTAGGACTGGAGGCCAGCAGGGGTCAGAGAATGGGAGCTGAGAGCCAGGGACAAGCAGAGACTGGGACTGGCTGGGCAATGAGACTAGGTCCTGGAGCCAGAGGAGGGAAATTTGGGGGTGGGAAGAAAACTGAGATTGCATGAGGAGCTGGGGAAGACTGGGACTGGCAGGGCAAGGAGACTGGGAGCCAGGGTAGACTGGGATGGGGGGACTGGAGAGGTGAGACTAGAATTTACTGGACAAGAAGCCTGGGATTGGGATCAGAAGTCTGACGACTGCAGACGGACTGATTAGGTGAGGAGAATGGGACTGGACTGGGATTGGGACAAATTGGAGGGGATGGGGCAGAAGGGGTCAAGTTGGAGGGAGAACAGACAGAACAGTCTGTGCCCACTCGAACACACTCTCCGCCAGAGCCTGGAGTGGAACCCAAGATCCCTGAGTCTCACCATTCCTCTGCTGTCAGCCAATATCTCTGAAACCCACCGGCAAAGTGCTCCCCCAACGCGCTGCTCAGAACAGAGGATAACAACCTACTATTGTGCTCAGTTACTCTGTTAGCTCAAGTGGTAGGGGTCTTGGTGTTGGATCTAGAGTTTTCAACCCTGCTGATGAACCACGAGGGTGTCAATATGATTCCACATGATGCAATTTCTGTTTATTCAGTTTTCTTTTTTAAAAACCTAGGAAATTGCATACAAGAAACTATGTTAAAAGAACAAGTCCTGCTCAGAAGTAAGGAATTGACAGTATTAAGGCTGCTTTTGCAACTTTAATTCAGCCGCCTTGTGCACATGCATTATAATAGAGTCTTTAATTGTGTGACCACATACTCTTTTATTCCCCCCCAGAATCCTTGCCTCATTCAGAGCACCGAATGGACCGTGCTGTGAGATAAATCAGGGTTATATAGGGAACATTACTGCTGTCTGTAGGACCTCTGCCTCATTTGTTGCAGAAGTTGGCAAGTGTTTAGTGAACGAGACAGGGGGTTGCAGGAAGAGAAAGGAAGGTCTCATGGTTAAGGCAGTTGAACATTGCCTGGAGAATTGGATTCTATTCCTGCCTCTGCCACAGAGTTCCTGTGAGATGCTGGGCAAGTCACGTCAACCAGACTTTTCAGAGGTGGTCACTAATTGTGTGTTCCTCATTTTCTGGGGTCTGCATTCAGATCCTGGTCTGATTTGCAGAAGTGCTGAGTGCTCATATCTGCAACTGAAGTCAAAGGGAACTGTGCTCTGGACATATAAATTGCTGTATAATGCTAAGTACTCTGAAAAATCAGGTCCTGGGTGTTTCAAATTGGGCACCTAAAATTAGTGCTCATTTTTGCCCTTGATCTCTGTGCCTCAGTCCCCCGTCTGTAAAATGGGGATACCATCTCCTTGTCTCACAGGGGGTGTTGTGAAAATAAGTTCACTGATGTTTGTGAAGCATTCAGATACTGTAGTGACAAGTGTCATAGAAAAGTCCATGAGGAAATTAATTCGCCCTTCAGAGCAGGGGTTGAATAGTGTGCAGGAAATGAGGCCTGGGGCCAGACATTGAACCACAGGGAGCAAAGAAAGTATTGGATAGCTGCTTATTTGGAGAACACCCTCCGTACTGTGCATTGGATGAGATGGGTCCTGTGGAGCAGTATGTGATCATGTCATTAAAGACTGTCCCATGATGCATACGCACAAGCAGGCAGAATTTCTGGCATTTTCTAACTTGTGAGTGCTTGACTTTGCAATCTTAATGTCGTTTTTATGTGTGGTTTTTGGTGTGTTATAGTGTTTTTAAGTGACCTCTGGTTTTTGGGTGCTTCCATTTGAGACAACGTGGGCCTTTAAGAAGTGCTGAGCGCACACAGGTCCAGCTGACGTCAGAGAAGCTGGGGGAATTCAGCACCTCTGAAAATTGGGCCCTAGATGATGAGAAATGTCAAAAATTCAAGGGTCTTTGTGATATCCATCAGTGCCATGGCTATAAACACACAAAACCCACCCTCTAATCTCCTGGGAAAATTCCCCCTGTGCTGACACCAGCACCAGAAAACCCAGTGGATGGGTTAATTTTTCAGTGTGAAAAGGGCCAAAAATCTGGTGGAGGGTCAGTGCCAGCAATCCTGGCCTGGAAATACCCCAGGGAAGGACCCTAACTCCTCTCTCTCTCTCTCTCCCTCTCCTCCAATAGGCTGGAATAAGCGGATTGAGTACACACCAGGTGCAGGCAGTCTGGCACTGTTCCCCAGCATCCACCTGGAGACGTGCGATGAGCCGCTGTGGAACATCCAAGCCACAGTGGAGCTGCAGACCAACCACGTGGCCAAGGGATGTGACCGGGACAACTACTCCGAGAAGTCGCTCCGCAAACTTTGCGGTGTGCATTCCTCCTTCCCCCAGTGGAGCCATGGGGTCGTGGTGGGAGAGGGGGCTTTGCCTCCCCTCACCCACTCTACCCCACCGGGAGCCTGTGACATCCCCTACGCCCAGGGGAGCCACAGGGAATGCAGCCCTTCCAACTCCTGCACCAAGTAGAGCCCAGGGGATACCTGGCCCACTCCCAGCACTGAGAGGGGTCATGGGACACTACCCACACACCGAGGGGTCCCCCTACCCCATTCTGCAGCCCCTGCCTTGCAGGGAGTCATGGGCCCAGCACTCGAGGGAGCCACGGGAACAATGCCTGCATCCTTTCCCACGAAAGAAGCCAGAGGCAGCACCCCCTGTCCTTCTCCCGTCAGGGGCAGTCTGGGGTATATCCCCCACTGTCCTGAGGGGAGTTGCCAGGAACCCCCTGCACCTTCCCGTCCTCATGTCATGCTCCCCCCAGCCCCTTCTGCTCGCGAGTCTGTCTCTGCCCTAGCTGAGGTCTATATCTGGATCATCTCCCTTGGCAGGTGCTGCCTCCGGGGAGGTTGACCTGTTGCCTGTGCCTAGTCCCCTGGCCAACTGGACGGCCCGGCTCTCCGTGCATTACAGCCAGGACAGCAGCCTCATCTACTGGTTCAACGGCAGCCAGGCCACCCAGGTGCCTGTGGGCAGCGCGGTGGGGCTGAGCGACCACTTCACCATGTCGCTGTGGATGAAACATGCTGTGGTGCCTGGGAAGGGCAAGAAGGAGGAGGAGACCGTGATCTGCAGCACGGTGCAGAGCGGTGAGACACTCGGGGACAGACGCCCTGTCTGGGAGATTGACAGTCCCCACTCCGAACCCATCAGAGTAGATTCTCCTTCCAGGTGGGGGCTCTCTCTTGCCGGCTCCAGGCTGGAATGGACCACTCCACCCTGGAGGGATTCTCTCCCTGCCCCCTTCGCCAGCCAGGCTGGGTTCCCTTGTGAGTTCTGGGAGCAGCCAACCCCGGGAGAGATACCGTGAGCGTGTTGCAAGGGAGAGGGGGTGGAACGGTTTCTTCTGTGCTACTAAGTGCAGGGCTCCTGTCCTCTGTGATGAGTGTGTGGGATCTCAGCCCAGTTGCTCAGGCTAGCCCAGCTCTCCAAGGGCCCTAGGATCGTGGTTTGTGGAACTCCTTTGATGATTCATCTCCCTCTCTGCCCCCCATCCCTCTCTGCAGAGGACGGCTACTCTCACTACTCCCTGGCTGTGCATGGCTGCCGAATTGCTTTCCTATATTGGCCTTTGCTGGAGAGTGCCAGACCTGTCAAATTCCTATGGAAGCTGGAGCAGGTGAGGAAGGATCTGCCTCTCTCTCTCTCTCCTTCCCCCCTCTCTCCTCTGTTTGCTGATCTCTCTGCCTCCTGTCTGCTGCAGGTCTGTGATGATGAATGGCACCATTACGCCCTCAACCTGGAGTTCCCCACCGTCACACTCTATGTGGATGGGGTGTCCTATGACCCCGCGCTCATACACGACAATGGCCTCATCCATCCCCCGCGGCGGGAACTTTCCCTCATGATCGGAGCCTGCTGGGCTGGTGAGTGACTCCACCTTCCTTCCCCCGCCCCAGCCCTGTCCTGACGAGGGGGTGGGCTGGAGGGCAGGCAGAAGGGTCCGGAAGAAGCTCTACCTGACGCCAAGCAGTGGCCAATGCAATGAGAACACCGTGGCCAGCTCCAGAGGCATTCTCAGCACCAAAATCAATATGGCGTCCCCCAATGGACCAACCCAACAGTGTCTTGGTGACAGCTCAGTGAAACGCCAACAGCATCCCAACGGGCAGTGGCAGTAAAAGCATCCTTATAGATCCCTGCAGCTGCACGGACCCCCTCTAGGGTCAGCCGAGAGTTGGGTCTCTGCAGTCATTCAGTTCTCGGCCTCTCTGCTCAGTCAGTGCCCGCTGTGATGCTGGTTTCATCGGTGAGGGTTCCTGTATCAGTAGGAATTGAGCTGAGACGCCACGACTCACGCCAAAGAGGCGGCGGGGCGGGAGAGCAGTGAACGGCCGTCAGACAGGAAAAGAAACTTGGGGCTAAATCGGAGCCAATGAAAGTCGCATTCCCCAGTTCCCTCCGTTTCTCCACACAGTGGCGTATCAAGGAGCGGGGCGGGGGGGCTCAGGCCCTGGGGCACCAGCCCAGCCTTCACGATGCGCAGGAGGTGGGGGGCGCAGGACGCTCTCAGGGGCACAGAGCCTCCTGCATCCCCTGCCCTTCATGAAGGGCTGTCCTGGAGCTCACTTACCCACCGCTTCAGCCCCCGGCCTGGGAGGAGGCTGGGCAGGCCCTTCATGACGTGTGGGGAGGGGGGCGCGGAAGCGGGAGCAGACACCCCTCAGCCTCCTGCACCGCCGCCCTCCGCAAAAGGCTGACCCGGCGCCCCCCCCCCCCCACTCCCAGGCTGGGAGGGTGAGGACACCCCCCACCCGAGCCGGCACCGGGCTGCGGGGCTGCAGCGGGAGAGGCGGGCGCCATGTGCCGGGGAAGTGCGGGGAGGGATGGCAGAGCCAAGCCTGCATTTGCACCCTCCCCTCACGCCTCCCCCCCTCCCGCAGGTACAGACCCCCCATCCCCGGGGCAGCTGCGGGTTGGCACCGGGACCCTCCTGCCCTGTGTGAGACTGGCGGGGGTGCAAATGCTTGGCCCCCGGGCGCTGGAGACCCTCTGTACGGCACCCTGTGTATATTCTAACTCCTCTGCTCAAAACCCTCGGAGCGCAGCCAGCTAAATACAGGTGCTGTCTGTCTGTCCCCAGCAGAAGCTCCCAGCGGGACTGGATCCATCTTGCAGGCATGCCTCCTTTTGGTCAGAAACCCTCTCATGGTACAGCATGCCTCTGTTGCCATGTCTGTTCAGCTGCTCTGTGACGTGCCCCTGGAATAACCTAGCTTTCAAAGGGAAAAGCCAAGTGGCCTGTGAGAACCTGGCCAGGATCAATAAAACACATCAATTTATTAAGTTCATAAGGCCAACATTGTTGGGAGCAGAACAAACCCCCACATTCACCTCCACACCTGTCCGTCATCTGACTATCCCCTCCCTGCTCTGCGATGTCAGGGCTTTGCAATTAAAGGGCAGAGTACGCCAGGTGTCTCTCCTCCTCGGCTGACACAGCCCTCTCACCCTTTCCTGACTTCATAACACACCTGCTCCCAAAGTCTGATGCTTCGTCAATGGTCTGAATGTTTTCCTCTTGCAGAGGAGAAAAACAAAGAGAAAACCAGAGGGAACGCGAACTCCACAGATCCCCTGCAAGGTATGGATTGGGAGTGCGGAGGATTGCCCACTTCTCCACCACGCATGACTTTCAGCCTGTTCTCGCATGGCATTTGTTCCACACAGCTCCCACCCTCCCTCTACTCCATCTTTTCTGGGAGGAAAACCCTTATCTGGCAGCCTGGATGGCAGCATATTGGTCTCTGTGGTGCGTGAGAGGGCTGGTGCCGGGAGCAGCGGAGTGTATTTTGGGGAGACTCAATATGTTTATCCTGTGGGAGACAGGTAAAATAGTCCCCACTCCTGAGCATTGAAGTGGGTGACTGAGGATAGTGGGGGAAATGAAGAGCACGGGACACAAAAGATGCAACCTCACCCTAAATGATTTGGGTGGATTTGACCTTCTGAATGCCCTCATGGGAACCACAGAGAGCAAAACGAGACTGGGTGCGGGAAACCGTCTGTGTCAAGGGCTCTTGTCTTGGCAGAAACTTCTCTCTCTCCACCTTTGTCTGCCTTAGTCTCCTTCCTTCTATCTGGGGTTCCCAGACTTTTTCTCCCCCTCCTCTTCTTGTTGTCTTTGTCGTTCCCCATCCCACACTCACCTCTGTCTCACTCTGCCTGTGTCTCCTTCACACTCTTGCTTTGCTTCTCCTCTCTCCATCTCTCTCTGTCTGTTTCTCCCGCTCCTACTGTCTCTGTCTCTCACATCCTCCTCCTCCTCCTGTGTTCCCCTTAGGAGACCCTCTGCCGATTCACCACTACTTCCACGGTTACCTGGCTGGCTTCACCATGCGCCCCGGCAGCCTGGAAAGCCGGGAGGTGATTGAGTGCCTCTATGCCTGCCGGGAGGGGCTTGACTACAGTGACTTTGACAGCCTTGGCAAAGGGATGAAGGTATGCCCCTTTCCCAGCTCGCATGGACCTCCCCCACTCTCCCCTTCAGCCCCGTCCCTGCCACGCCCCAGGAATCTCCCTGTGCTCCTCCTCTGCATCTCTCTCAGTCCGGAATCAAAGCATCCCCCAGGGAATCTTCAGTTCATTGTTTCCTTTCCCCCCATAGGTTCATGTTAACCCCTCACAGTCCCTGCTCACACTGGAGGGTGATGACGTAGAAACCTTCAACCACGCAATCCAGCACGTGGCTTACATGAACTCACTGCGCTTTGCCACGCCCGGAGTCCGGCCGCTCAAGCTCACCACCACCGTCAAGTGAGTGCAGGAACTCCGGCTGGACCCCGTCTCCCAGGCGAACCACGGCAATGCACCGCTTTGTAGCTCATGGCACGCAGCACTAAGCTCACCCGTCAGACAGGACTGTGTTCAAATTCACTCCCCTTGGCTGCCTTTTCATGTTGGGTTAATGATCTCAAAATGTACAAGAATAAACCTTAAAAAAAAATAGTAGCAAAGTTTGTGAGCACTTGCCCGGGTGTATCCTGGGAGTATAAATATAGTATGGATACAGAGCCATCACCAATGGCCGCTGCGCGCTGGCGTCTGGTCAGACACCCCATGTTGATCTTAGCTCTGCCTATGGGTTGGAGCTTATGGTAATGACGACCTCACGATGCCACCTGAAATGCAAGGGTGCAGTTCCCAGAATAGCACTCTGCAGAGCGCAGGAGGCTGTGGGGAAGTGCTTAGGAGCTGGGTGTCACAGGATGGTCCGCCCAGCGCCAGCTGTACCCCAGGATGGGGGTGGCAGAAGTCAGTGTGCAGGGGGCTAACGCTCTGTCCTTTCCTCTCTCAGGTGCTTCAGTGAAGAATCCTGTGTCTCCATCCCTGACGTGGAAGGCTACGTGATGGTGCTGCAGCCTGACGCCCCCCAGATCCTCCTGAGTGGCCCTGCTCACTCGGCTCGTCCTGCAGCGGACTTTGAGAGCCCGGACGGGGTCCCTCTGTTCTCTGACCTCCAGGTCACCTGCTCGATCTCGCACCAGGTGGAGGCCAAGAAGGATGAGAGCTGGCACGGCACGGGTGAGTGGGGCACAGGGGAAGGCGCTTCCTCACAAACCGGAAGTGAGAAGACACGATAGGAAGTGTTATTACTTAAACACGGGCACTGGTGTAACCAGAAGAGACAATGGCGGGAAGTGGTGTCACTAGCAACCCAGAAACAAAGTAGTTCTGCTTAGAAATAGGGAAACCGCGACTGGAAAGACTTCGCATAGGAAGTGACGTGCTTTGAAACAGGAAGTGCTGGCGCTTGGAACCGGGCCCTGCCTCTCTCTCCTTTCCCTGGGCTGCTTTCTGCCTTACCCAGTTCCCTGCCTCGCATGCTCACTCCGTGCTCCTCTTCCAGTCTCCTGGTCCCATCTGCTCCCACATTTTACTTTCCTTTCCCTTTCCAGAGTCCAGCACCTCACATTTTAACTCTGCCACCCCACTGTGCCCTGAACTCTCCTCAGCCACCTCCTCCTCCTCCTCTTCAGTCTCCCTCCTGCTCCCCACACGTCCCTGTCCCCCTTAACATCCTCCTACACCACACGATCCCCTGAACCTCCCCCCATCTCCTTCACCTCACCACTGTTATCTTGCTCCTCAGCCTCCTCCTGCATCCCCTTCAGGTTCCCTTCCTGCACCCCCCTCTTTCTATATTCCTTCAGCCGCCCTTCTGCTGCCCACATTTCCCACTTTGCTCTCAGCTGTATGGAGGTTGGACAGGAAACTACAGCCATCTTCCCTGAGGGCAGCCTGGCTTCAGTCCCATTTAAAACAATGGGGATTAGTGGCCACCTTTACTAAGGGCAGCCTTACTTCTCCGCGTAATTATGGCTGTCTTGACGGAGGATAGGTTGGCTTTAGCCCCATTAAAAATAAGGAGAGACGGTGGCCATTCTGAATAAGGGACTATTTAGGAGATTGACACCAGCATTTGTGAGATGATTGTGGGGAATCTTTTTGTTTTTTTAAAGTCTTGTGATGAAATGGTGAACATTGGTAGCACGGCAGTAGCACTATTACAGACGAGACGTGCTGTCACTCAAAAACCTCCAAAGTGGCCCATGGTTAGCGCATGAAGTGACCTTTGTAAAGCAGGCAGAAGGGATGTCGTTAGAAACAGGAAGTGGCAATCCCACCAGCAAATAACGTCCCAGGCAGAACGATATCACTCACCATGAGAACCACCAGCAGAAAGTGGCATCGTGCAGCACAGGTGTGATGTGGACAGGGTCTTTTATTAAGTGGGTATCATGAGCTCTGTCCATTTTGAGCAGTGGTCTTGCTTTTTGGATCTCTTGACCCCTGTCTGTCTCTGTCTCCTCACCTCTTAGTGACAGACACGCGGATGTCAGATGAGATTGTCCACAACCTGGATGGCTGTGAGATCTCCCTGGTGGGAGATGACCTGGACCTGGAGAGGGAATACCTGATCCTGGATAGAGCATCCCTGCAGCAGCGGGGCCTGGAGCTCATCAACACCTCTGCCTACTTCACCATCACAGGTAGACTCTCCCACTGGGCAGGACTTCCTGTTTCCTCCACTTCCTGTCAGCCACAGCCAGAAGAACTGCTTACTAAATGTTAGAGATGGAGGAGCCTCATCACACTTCTTGAGAGCAGGGGAGGATCGGTCCTGTCCTTCCATTCCCTGGACTCTTGGTTCTTCGTGTCCTGAGGGATGGGGCGCTAGGTCTTTCCCTTGGGAGGCGTTACCCAGACTCTCATGCTGCGGTATGAGATCTGAGTTCCTTTCCTTTGATTCAGTCTCACTCCATTCCCACTAATTTTCCCCCTCCCCCTGTGGTTTGCACCTCTCCAGTTTCAGTAGTGTTTTCCATGATGCCTCGGGGTGGCAGTGGAGGCCACTGGTTTGTGTGCAGGTGCGATTCCTAGGGCAGGTTTGGAACCTGATGAGTATGATTGTGGGGGCTGGACCCTTCCTTCTCTTCTGTGGGCATTAATGACAGCCGCTAGGGATTTCCTGGGTCCTTTGAGGTCTGACACCCCCAGGGAGCTACACCTAACTCTGCTGGATGCTCTGCTCCCATTTAGAAGGTGTGAGCCTGGTTTGTCCTTCCACACAGCTCTTCTTTAGACTCAATAGCGTTATGCCAGGTGGACCTTGATCATCTGGATGTGGGAGATCCCTGATCCCACACCTGAAGCTCTCTCTCTCTCTCTCTCTCTCCCCCTGGCCCAGGTGTGGAGAGCATTGCGGTGTATGAGGAGATCCTCCGCCAGGTCTCCTATCACATTCACCATGGCGCTGCCCTCTATGAGAGGAAATTCCGCCTTTCCTGCACTGAGATGAATGGACGATACTCCAGCAACGAGTTTACTGTTGAGGTACAAGGCCATCAATTTGTGTGTGTGTGTGAAGGCCCAGTCTCAATAAACCTGGAGGCTGAATCTCCTCCTCTTTCCCTCTCACAGGTGAATGTCCTTCATAACGTGAACCGGGCAGCTCATCCCAGCCACATCCTAAACTCCCAGCAATTCATGCACCGAGGTCACCACCTACCACCAGAACTATCTGGGCACAGCCTGGCCAACGTCCATCACAACTCCAGTATGTAACTCTCATGATCTGGTGACAGCCTACCAGCAGAATTACCCCGTGGGGGGGGGTGGGGGAGGGAAGAGGGGGCAGATTTGTGCAGAAACCTAGTGACTCCCTGTTGGCATTTCGGGACGGACCCCGGCACTGTGCTGCAGGGGGGCAGTGAGATTGACTAAGCAGGGGGTGCTGTCCCCCTTCAATCAGGTTGGCCCCAGGGTGGTGCTAGGGAGGTGTGATTCAGATGAAACGTAAAACCGAAGCAATGACTCTTCATGGTCACTGCAGATCTCCTCAGTTTTCCTGGGTCAGGTTATTAACCCTGGGGTCCAGGCAAACCCCCGTACTGGGCGATTCCTTTCTGGCTCCCTATGTTCCTCCCTTCCTAGCAATCACCTAGAAGGTTCTTCTTGGCTTTCTGGCATATACTGTTGTTTATCCACTACCAGAACTCAGCCCGCAGGTGGCTGCATTTTAATGCTGGGTGCAGTGCTCCCGTCTGTCGGTGTGAGGTTGGTTGATGTGCGTAATCGTTCTGCGAGGTCCTCCTCCAGAAGGGGCTAGGAAGAACCGAGTCCTGGGCTAACACTGCTTCGTTTTACATTTCCCATAGACACGCTGTGCAGGGCTGAGTAATGCAATTCCAGAGAGACCCCAGCAGCAGGAGAGATGTAGAGAACAAAGTCCAGGCGGAAGCTGATCTCAGAGCAGAACTGGGACTAGAAGGCCACGAACAAGGCAGAGAGACACGGGGAAGCAGCTCCCGAGAGGGGGGAGGTGACAAGGAAAGGAGCAGAGCAGGGGCCAGGGTCACTGTGTGCTCTGCTGCTTTGTGCCACTTTGCCAACACAAGGCAGCTATTAAGCTAGCTTAACTGGCCCCTGGGGGATCCCTGCTGGGTGTGCGTGTGGGGAGCGAAGTGAGGCAAGCCTAGAACTGCCCGACTGGGTCCTGCCGTGCTCCCTTGTTCCTGGCGTCTAGAAATCTGCTTCTTGGAGGAGGGGGTAGTGGCAGCTGGTGCAAGGCTGCAGAGCAGTGCAGGCATTGAGGTGGTTTCGCCTAGCGCCGCCTTCGCCCCTACGTGTGCACTCCTGACTGGAGCGCCTCCGAGGAGAGGCCAGCTGGGATCTCTGCAGCGGAGGAGACAAGGGAGCTGGGGCTAGAGGCCAGGCAATGGGGGGCTGGGCTGGGGCAGTCAGGAAGTCTGGGGGCACTGCGAGTTTATGAAGGCAGTGAGGGACAGGCTTGGCGTGTGGCACTGCAGGGGAGGAGCAGAGGCAGATTCCTGCAACTGGGGCCGGCCCTGCAGAGAGACCCCCAGTAGCCCTGGCCTCTTGTGGGTCTCCTCTATCCTTGTAACGTCTCCTCTATCCCGCCCCCTCCAGTGGTCCCCAGCGCAGCCACCACCATCATCATGGTGTGCGTGGGTTTCCTGGCACTCATGGTCATCCTGGGCATCCTGCGCATCCACTCCCTGCACCGCCGGGGGGCTGGGCCCGAAGCCCCTGGGGCTGCTGGGGGGGCCCCCGCAGGAGCCAGCACCAAGGAGAGCGACATGTTCTGGGACGACTCGGCCCTCACCATCATCGTCAACCCCATGGAGGTGAGCTGGGAGCAGGAAGGTGGGGTTGGTTTCTGGGTGGCAAGTGATGCTCGAAGTCCGCCACTGACCTGCGTCCCTTCTCCCTAGTCATACCAGAGCTGCCAGGAGCGGGCAGTAGACAGCAGGGAGACCAGAGCTGTGGAGGAAGAGGATGAGGACAGCAGCGACTCAGAAAGCCCGGATACCCCAGGCAGTGATGATGCAGATGACCAGTGCATCATGGGCAAAAGAGATGGCCCCCGCTGCTACTGAGCACCCCGTGCTGTGGGGAGGGGGGGCCACGGTCCTCTTTCCTTTTCCTCTCTCCTCCTCACACACACTCTTCCCCGATCCCCTCTGTCTGTTCCCTCTTCCTTGGCCATTTTCACTGGGGGGTCATGCCCAGGGAGAGGGCACTTTCCTCTTAACCCCTCTTCTTCCACACACCGGCTGGGGCTCCTGGCCCATGCACTCTAACATGAGGTCCTCCTCGGGGGGGTGGGATGGTTCAAGGACCCATGATGGGAGTGGAACACTTGCAAACAGCAGGGAAGGAGACGCCCAACGGCACGGGTTGGGCTAACGGGGTGAGCTCAAGCCCCCCCCATATTATATATATATATTGTATATTTTTTCAATGTTGTCATTTGAGGTTTATTCTTGTTCGATGCAAAAACAAAAAACCTGCAGCTTGTGTTGCTTTGTAAAATTGTCAATAACCCTAAGTGAGTGAAGGAAGGAAGGAAGGAGGTGGATTTTAAAATAAAAGGATTTAAAATAAACCAAGACGCAAGGCTGCGGGGAGTCTTCATTCGGAGAGGGAGGTGCTGCAGAGGGTCCCTGAAGTGCAACTAGCCCTCATGGCCTTTCTTGGCATCGTTTTCCAACGTGGCACCGCCCGTGAGGTACCTGAACCCCACAGCCTTCTGTCCAGCAAGGCAGGGCCTTCGTTTCAGGCAGTCTGAGTGCTGGCAGTGGGGTCAGGGAGGGTGTGGGATTAGCCCCTCAGTTACAAAGAGAGTCCATGTTTTTCACTTTATAGAATCTTTTTTTTTCCTGTAAGAAAAACCCCTTTCCATACACTTAGTGTAGTAACAAAACCTCAACTCAATCACCGCCATCCACCCCCAGTGACATTCAGAAGCACAAACCAATCTTTCACATCCAGCTGCTCATATTTACTGTTCTTAGTGTCACAGCACTGGGCAGCTGCCGGCTCCTTCCCTGCCCTGGCTCCTGCAGAGAGCAGACCTGAGAGGGGGAGATGGAAGCTATACTAACACCAGCTCCCCAGCCGGGGTGCATCTCACTTCCCTTGGTGCACGGGGCTCAGTTCTAACTCGCCCCAGCCTCTCTTCTCTGGAGGGGAGAGAGGCGAAGTTCATTGCTCAGCCGTATGGTTCCTTCCACAGGTGACTGCGGTCACGCTGTCCCGAGAGATGATGTAAGATGCCCGAGTCCCATGCACTACCACCATGTCCATCAGTCAGGGTGGGAGAATCCTTTGGAAGGACAGTGTGGATGTAGGACTCTGTGAAGAACCCCACCGACTAGCTGAAGGCCTCATCCCAGCAGCGCTGCTGGCTGCATGATTTCCTAGAGATTTATTTACTCTCCCTGTCCACTGACTGCATGACCATAGCCAGCCCCCAAAAGAAGGGGGCCCCTGGGGCTGTTAACTATACATGTACTTTCTAGCATGGGAATGGCTAGCTGGGAACACAGGAAGGGTTGAACCATGCACCTGCCTGATATGTCAGATTGGTGTCCTGCCTGCCTCCATTTATTTATCCCCCTTTGTCGCCTTCCCCAATGAACTCCATGCCTGTCTGCTTTGCACAGGGAGCCCGCCCGGCACACTGACCCCTTAGAACATCAGACCAGTTACACTGGCTGGAGGTTGCTGCTAGAGGCTGCAGGCTACCCAGTGGAGCTGAAGACCTCACGCAGCACCACCCCTGTATCCTGTCAGCAGAAGGCAGCCAATGCCAGAGACACGTTCATCGCCACGCAGGCCTCCTGCTAAATAGCGGACAGCACTATCTTGTGAAACAGGGAAACACGTCAAGTCGCACGACCCTGACTCTCCCGTGCACAGCCAGCACGGGGCTAGCTTGTGTCTGGGCATGGTCACAGCTTGGTGGCCAAGTGGACGATGAGTTCATAGGTAGCCATCATGACAGCTGTGTTGGGGATCTGGCGCATCATCTGGGCCAGGAGCCCTCGATACAGAGCCAGGGGCCCCTCTTCTTGGACCACCAGGCGCAGGGTCTGCAGAAAGGAGCGATACCGGGACCCTTCTTCCCGCAGCCGCGTCCGGACAACCTCTGGGGAAACAAAGGGATGGATCGTTAGCAGAGTCCTCCCCCGGGCCTGGCCTCTCCCAGCAGGGCGGGTGGCGGAGGGGAGGGTGGGGGCTGCTCACCATGGGGGTAGGCAATACACGAGGCACACGTCTTGGAGATGGCAGCAGCCGCCATGAGTCCAAAGAAATCGTGGCCGTTCGGTGCAAGCGCACGCGCTGTGGGAAGGAACGGCCGCTGCTCCCTCAGCTGTTGTTTCAGTGCTTCATAGATGACAAAATGGATGACTGTCTCGGAGACCCCAGCGTAGGAGGCACTGATTCCCCGGTAAAACCCCCGCAGGCCCTCCGCGCGGTACACTCGTCGGGCACACTGGAAGGCGTTGTTGTGCATCTCCCCCCTCGTCCTGCGGAGACCGAAGAGGGATTAGACTCACCCACACTCTGCTCTGCCGCTGCCCCTCAATACTGATCAACACCTGCAGCCCTGGTTATTCCTGGCCTGGGCACCCCGCAGCCGGGTTTAGAAGCTCATTAATAACTGCTACTCTTCCAGTGTCCTGAAGCATGGTCTGCCCTGTGGGTCACCCCCCAGTCCCACGCAGTCTGTGCACGCACATCCATGTGCTACCTTCTTTACCTGACTTCCAGCTGCATCCTGGTTTTCACAAGCCAGATGGGATTGGTAAGTGTAGCAGAGGTGACGCCTAGGGAGTAGAAGGGGAAAGCTCAGAGGTCATGGTAGGTGGCACCGCGGTGTTACAACAGTGCAGACAGTTTGTGGGGAGGTACTGGCAGGTTAGTTCTTTGAATGCTCGTCAGTCTGCAGTTGTTTAGCAATTTGGGCACAGTTTTGGGGTCCTTTGGAAGTGTTCTGCTGGGAGTGAAGAGTTCTAAGGCCAAGATTGTTTGGCTCTGCCTCCCCTCACTGGGAACCACCCCTCCTATGCATACTCTTGTATTTGGCACTGGTGCGACTGTTGCTGGAATACTGCGCCCAGGTCTGGTGTCCACAGTTCAAGAAGGAGGTGGATAAACTAGAGAGGGTTCAGAGCAGAGCCGTGAGAATAATTCAAGGATTACAAACCCTGCCTTAGGGTGGGAGACTCGCAGAGCTCAATCTGATAAGCTTGACAAAGAGTAGGCTGAGGGGTGACTCGATCGCAATCCATATGGGGAACAAATGTTTAATAATGGGCTCCTAAGTACAGGAGAGAACAGTCCAATGGCTGGAAATTGAAGCTAGACAAATTCAGATGGGAAATAAAGGCATACATTTTAACTGTGAGGGTAATTAAACACTGGAAGAGTTTAGCAGCGGTCCTGGTGAATTCTCCATCACTGCCAATTTTTAAATCAAGATTGGTGTTTTAGGAATTATTTGGGGGCCGCTCCAAAGCCTGTGTTCTACAGGAGGTCAGTGACATGATCACAACGGTCCCTCTTCTGGCCTTGGAATCTATGAATCTCACAGGTCTCGCTTCCCCAATTCCTGGTGCCTGGAACCAGAAAGAGAGATGCTGACTCTGGAATGAGAGGCAGGGAGCATGAGCACGGCTGTGGATGGGGGGTTTCATTAGAGAAAGGGAAGACAACAGGAGCAGGAAAGGCAGTGGGACTGCTGGGGTTGCGTGTGTGGGTTACGTTGTCTGGCTACCCTGTTAAGGGAGCCCTGTTTCTGAAGGCAATTAAAGAGCGATGGCCTAGATCACTGACACTGAGCAGCTGATGAATTTAAGGTGAATTAAGAGGACTGTTTTCTGTTTCACACTAAGTGAGAAGCTGCTGTTGCAGGACGGGGTGGGAGAAAGAGCTCCAGAAGCATTAACATAACAAAGAAATGAGATGATTGTGTGAATGAGCATAGCCTGAGCAGGGACACCAAGGGGGTCATATCCCCTCATGCTTACAGGGATTCCAGGCTGAACCGGCCCATTGGTCTAAACCGGAGTGGGAGAAACTCACCTGCACAGACTGCTGAGAGCACATGAACTTTCTTGGACTCTGGTACAAAGACAACATTGAGCTTCTCCTTAGCCCCAGCGTAGGCAGCAAAATAGATGGCCCTGGTTGGGGAGAGATGTACACTTGCGGTCACAACGCACCCAAGAGAGACAACAAGGGACAGAAAATAGCATTATTGCCTCTTTATAAATCCATGGTACGCCCACATCTCGATTACTGTGTGCAGACCTGGTCGCCTCATCTCAAAAAAGATACATTGGAATTGGAAAAGGTTCAGAAAAGGGCAACAAAAATGCTTAGGGGTGTGAAACAGCTTCCATATGAACAGAGATTAATAAGACTGGGACTTCTCATCTTGGAAAAGAGACAACTAAGGGAGGGACATGATAGAGGGCTATAATATCATGACCGGTGTGGAGAAAGTAAACAAGGAAGTGTTATTTACTCCTTTTCATAACACAGGAACTAGGGGTCACCAAATGAAATCAACAGGAGCAGGTTTAAAACGAACAAAAGGAAGTATTTCTTCACACAACGCACAGTCGACCTGTGGATCTCTTTGCCGAGGATGTTGTGAAGGCCAAGACTATAACAGGGTTCAAAAAAGAACTAGCTAAGTCCATGGAGGATAGGTCCATCAATGGCTATTAGCCAGGATGGGCAGGGATGCAAAACCATGCTGTGAAGCGTCCTTAGCCTCTGTTTCCAGAAGCTGGGAATGGGCGACAGGGGATAGATCATTTGATGATTACCTGTTCAGTTTATGCCCTCTGAAGCACCTGGCATTGGCCAGCGTTGGAAGACAGAATACAGGGCTAGATGGGCCATTGGTCTGACCCAGTACGGCCGTTCTTATGACCTTGCTTCCACATAACTTGCCAGACAGACAGACCCTGCGCTGAGGACGCTTCAGATAATGCCCATGCCCGGAAACCGGGTGTCACCCTGAGCCCCACAAGCCATGGTGAGAGGCCTCCATTGAGTGCCCCCGTGGAGGTCCCAGAGACTGCACTGTGTCCAGGGCCAGGACCCTGTGGGGAGGTGGGGCAGTGACTGGTGAGGTCCCCAGGAGGGTGTACCCTAGAGAGACCCTGCTGAGGGGGGAGCATCCTCACTGAGTGATTCTTACCTGGAAGGGGCGACCCCAACAAGGTTAGGACCCAGGCCTCGGAAGAGGGAGCGGAGTCCTTCCTTCTCCAGGATAGCCCTGTGGAAGAAGGTAACAAAAGATCAGAGGAGGAGTGGGACCAGGCTGCCTGCTCTCCTATCCCTCCTTCCCCTCGCTTCGTCCATCCTCGCCACCCGTATCTTTACATCTCATTCTCTCTGCATCTCTCCCTGCTCTCCTTTTCCTCACTCCTTTCCTCCACATTTACCTTGCTCCCCTGGTTTTCTCTTCCCCCACTTCCTCACTCTTCCCCCCAGTATTTCTTCGTTTCCCTTCATTTGCCTGCCCGACCCAGAGTCTGCTTATTCAAGGTCCGTGACCTTTCTCCCAGCCCCAGCAGCTGCTGCCCAGGGCTTGTCTTCCTGTACAGCGCTGCACTGGTGCAGCTGTGCTGTTGTAGCGCTTCAGTGAAGACGCCAGTACGCCGACAGCAGAGCTTCTCCCGTCAGTGTAGTTAATGTACCTCTCCCGCCGACACGCTGCTCGTCTGCAGCGGGAGTGAGGCCGATAGAACGACATCACTCAGGGGAGTGAACAATGCACACCCCTGAGCAATGGAACTATACAGATCTGCAGTGCAGACCTGGCTTCAGACTCAGAGCGTGTGTCTACACTGCAATCAATCAGACACCCGCAGCTTGCCCCTGCTAGCTAACTCAGGCTTGTGGGGCTCAGATTAAGGGGTTGTTTAATTGCAGTGTAGATGCTCTAGTTTGGGCTGCAGCCTGAGCTCTGGGATCTTCCCACCTTGCAGGGTCCTAGAGCCCAGACTCCAGCCCTAGCCTGAATGTCTACACGGCCATTACACAGCCCCGGGAACCCGAGTCCACTCTCATGGGCCAGCCGGGGGTGCTGACTGCAGCATAAACACACCCACAGAGCTGAGAGAGAGACACGCACATGCACAAAGCACATTGAGACGTACTCTCTGCCCTGAAGCCTCCCCCAGCTTTCATTTCTAAGCTCCACTTCCATACCCTCAACATCCCCATCTCCAGTTACTGGCTGGCTCTCCCAGCCTGAACCCCTCACCTTGCTAAGGCCATGTCTACCAGGGATGTGAAAGCCTAAACATCTAAACGTTTTAAACAGCTGATTACTGTTTAAACTGGGGGAGGAGGGCAGCAGCAGCTGGGCTCGGCTCCATGGCAGCTCTCCTTTGCAGAGAGGCATGGAGCCCAGCGTGTGGGGGAGCCGCAGCTGGGCTGTCTCCCCGCGAGCAAGAGCTGCCCAGCTACGGCTCTGCACGTGCGATGGGAGGGCCCCAGCTAGGCAGTGAAGAGCTGAGCCCAGCCTGGCTCCCCCCAAGCGGTTAATCCTTCTGTTACAGGGATTCTTTATTTTACATCCCTGACGTCTCCACGTACAGCACGGCAGCAGTGCAGGTGTGCGGTGAGCCTTCCCGCCGGCTTAATAAAACCACCTCGGTGAAGGGCAGAAGCCAGGCTGGTGGGAGTTGTTCTCCCGCCGACATAGCGCCGTGCACACGAGCGTGTATGTTGGTGTAACTTATGTCACACGGGCGTGATTTATTCACCCCCACGCGCAACTGAAGTTCTGCCGAGGCAGGCTAGGTCTGCACTACAGCCCAACAGGTGCAGTTAATTCCCTGCCCAGCTCACCTCATCAGCTGGAGCACGCCAGGGGCGGGTGGGGCTGGACGCACGAGCCCCCCGCTCGGCCCCTGAAGCTGCACCTCAGGGAGGCAGAGAGGCCGCAGGGCCACCGAGGATGACTGCAGACGTGTCTTCACCACTTCCAGGGGGCAGGTCAGGATGGCTCCAGCTGTGCCGCCACATCTGGGGAGACCGTGAGAGAGTCAGTGAACAAAGGTTACTCCTCAGAGACTGGAAGCAGCAGCTCTGACCTCCCATCCCCGTTGTTTCCCTGATGGCCAAGCCCTCAGGCCTTCGTCACACAGGCCTCTGCCTCCGGCACTGATTAACGTGCTGACATGCTGGCTACGTCATCTCCTGGCCAGCCCCGCCAGGTGTCAGCATCTGGGATAAGCTGAGTCCTAAGTCCATGGAGAGGATTTAAACTCATGACCTTCGCACCGGAGCTGCCCACAGCGCACAGCTCTGCTGCCCCGTCCCACTGCAGGACTCTCCCGATTGATGTCAGCTGCTGGCCTGACAGCCCCCAACCAGGATATGCTCTGCAGGCCCCTGCGTGAGCAGGGCAAGCTCCCCCCGCGCACTGCACCACACCCACATGCCTCTGCTTGCCACGCAGGAACCTCCTGTCAGTGTGTGACCCATTCACCCCGGGCTATTGCTGAAGCTGCCGTCCAAGGGGCCAGTTAACAAGTCGCATGTGTCCCTCCAAGACCCAGGCTGACACCCACCAAAATCATTCAACATAGACGCCACCAATGGCCATCAAATGGGAATGACGTTTGGTCACTGTCGACCGGGGCTGGACCGGAGCGGGTGCCCTGAAGGTGAAAGACCCTGTATCCCATTCTCCAGTCCCTTGAGGCAGACCGGAAGGCCAGACTAGAAGCAGAAAATGGGAAGGCCCCCCCAGTCAGTGCTCATGGTTCAGGGCCTATGGCTGAGGGCTCCGGTCTTACATAACCAGCCGGGCTGGTTTACAGCCCAAGAGATTTCTTGTTCACAGAGATGAATTCTAGCTGGTGACCTTTGCCCTTTGCAGCGTGGGTGGGCGAGGGGGTCTGAGGAGCTGACAGAATTTTCCTGGGATGGGGATTTTTTAAGTCTCTTTCTCTGAGCATCTCCACACTTTGCCCTCTGCCCTGTGTCCCAGGGGACATGGAGGGTAAATTCTGACCAGAGGTCCCAGGGAAAGAGGCAGCGTGATGGGTATTTGAGGTAACTGTCCAAGAGATCTGACGATTCAAACTGCTAATGATAGAGGAAAAAGTTACCCAGCCAGGTTAGGGCCGGGAGTGGGGCGCCTCGGAGTGGGATAGCAGGGAAGGGTTGAGGGGCATCAATAGAGCTGCGTGGGGCAGAGGACTGCAATAGCCGGAGTTCTGAAGAATGGTCTGACGCAGTCCGTGCAGCTCAGAGACACCCCTCCAACCCACCCCCCCGTTGTGTAGTTAAATTCACTTCTGTCCTCACTTCTGGAGCAGAAAGAGGCTCTAGAGATCTGCTGTAGGTAACTCCAGCAGCGGAAATGGTTAAAAACGGTAACAACACGCAGATGGCAACTCCAGCCCCATTGCATCAGTATTGTACTCCAGCCCTGTCTCCCTGGATTATTTTTGGCTTGGTCAGAAAGGTCCTGACGGAGGGTCTGGGCAGCCCTGATGCCTTTCAGTGTCAAAAATCAATATCTGCGATTGTCGTCAGCAGGAGTTACAGCTGGTAGGACCCAAGGATTGGACACAATTTAGCTAGAGAGAGTGCGTCAGGTTCAAAAGAGAACTCTGACAAATACTGAGGCCGGGTGGAGAACTCAGCTGAACAGCCTGACAAAACATGGGATCCAAGAGTCAGCACAACTGGGGGCCGATGTCAGATCACTGAGCGTCATACAGTCTGGAGGGCTCGGCGGTAAAAGCTGGTAGTCATTTAAGGCATCAGAGCAAGGAGTTAAACAGCAGTAAGCACATGGGCAAAAAGAAAACTTACCAGTGAGAAGTGTGAATAATAAATAAAACCTACACCGGTGAGAAGCGTGAAGGCAAAATTTAGATGACCTAGAACGCCTGGCCGTGGAAGAGGCGCTTAATGTAACAGGCATTACTGAAACACAGACGACTTACCAATCAATGAGATACCACAGTACCTAGCTATGGACCATAACACAGAGGGCAGATTAGATGGTAGTGGGGAGGGAGCCGTGCTAGACCCAATAGATTCCAGTAGGATAAACTAGCTTGTAAGAATGCAAACCCCAAATCATAAGAATAGAAACATACAAGCAGGGTTACACTCCCTGCCTCCAGATCAGGGAAAGGCTGCTGAGTGCACAATGGTGAGGGAGATCACAGAGGTAACGAAGTCTAATAAATGTTACTAAATGTGTGATTTCAACTGGGCAAATGTCATAGCAGGACACGGTTTAGAGAAGCAAATTCTTGGTATCTTAAAGCTTCTTGGAATAGCTAGTGCTTCAGCACACAAGAGGAGAAGCTATTCTTAACTCCACTGTATGGAACACACAGTTTGTTCAATAACTGCAGTTAGTACCAACAACCTCACTGAGTTCAACATCCTAAGGGGAGGGAAGATACTGAGAACTGGCAACGTGATGCTGTACTTTAGAAAAGAGGGTTTAAAAATAAAGCGAGGAAGCCAGTCAAACAGGCCACAAGGTCAAAAGCTAAGAAATTAAAACCCTTAAGTTCATTATGGAAGCTTTTTTGCAACCATAAGGGAGCCCCAAAAGAAATGCAGAGCTGCATACCGCTATGGCTAAATGGCAGGGCTCAAGAGGGTTTCTGATGGAGCAAAATACAAGATACTCTAAGAAAAGCATAGCTCCAATACTAGATGGGGATGGTAAAATGGTTCATCATGATGCAAAAAAAGGCAGAAGTGTTCAATAAATATTTCTGTTCTGCGTTCGGAAAGAAGCAGGTTGCTGTACTCCTATCACGAGGCTGACAAACACCTTCTCGTCCCTTAGTAACTAAAGAGGATGTGACATACTATCCACTAATGATACACATTTTAAAATCAGCAGGCCCAGATAATCTGCATCCAAGCTTTCTAAATGAGTTGGCTGAGGAGATCTCTGGCTCTCAGAGGTTAATTTTTAATAAATTCGGAACAACCGGGAAATTTCAGAAGACTGGAAGAGTGCTTATGTTGTGCCGGTATTCAAGAAGAGTAAGGGGATGGCCTGGGATACTATAGGGTAATTAGCGTGACACCAAACCTGGGCAAAATAAGGGAAACGATGATATGGGATTCAATCAATAAAGAATTGAAGGATGGGAATTTAATGTCAATTGACATGGGTTTATGAAAAACAGTGTCAAACTAACTTGATTTCGCTCTTGGATGATATTGCAAGTTCGGTTGATAAAGCTAACCACTTCTGTGTAATAATCTTAGACTTCTGTAAAGTATTTGACTTAGTACCTGACATTCGGATTTAAAAAATGAGCACGGTACAGTACCAAAGCACGTTAAATGGATTAAAAACTGACTAACCAACTGATCTCAAAAAGAAGTTGCAAATGGGGAAATTATCAAATGGGAGTGTTTCTAGTGTGGTACTGCAGGGATTGATACTATTGGCCTGATGCTGTTCAATATTTTCATCAATGATGTGGAAGTAAACATAAAATCACTGCTGATAAAATTTGCAGATAACACAAAAATTGGCAGTATGATAAATAATGAGGACAGGCCAGTCACAGAAAGTTATCTGGATCATTTGGTAAACTGATCAAACCGAGACAAACAAATGTATTTTAATTCAGCCAAAAGCTGTATCTTGAAACAAGGAATGCAGGCCACACCTACAGAATGGAGAACTGTCTCCTGGAGATGCTCTGACTATATACAGGATTTAGAGGTCACTATGAACCAATAAATTAACATGAACTCCCAGACGGATGCTGTGGCAAAAAAGGTCTAATATGATTTTAGGATGTATAAACAAGGAAAGAGTGAGTAGGAACAGGAAGTGATTTAACCCATGCATACGGCATTGGTGAGACCAATGCAGGAATACTGCATCCAACTCTGGTGTCCACATTTTAAAAATGATGTTGAAAAATTTGGGGAGGGTGCAGAGAAGTGCCACAAAAATGATCCAAGGGCTAGGGAAAATGCCTTATAGTGAGGGACTTAAAGAGACCAATCAAAAAGACTGAAATGCAATATATCTTTTTTGAGATGGGGCAACCAGATCTGCATGCAGCATTCAAGATGTGGGGGTACCACGGATTTATAAAGAGGCAATACGATATTTTCTGTCTTATTATCTGTCCCTTTCCTAATAATTCCCAACATTGTTAGCTTTTTTACCTACTTTGCTACCTCACTGTTTACCCCTTTTTCCAGATCATTTCTGAATATGTTGAACAGCACTGGTCCCAGTACAGAGCGCTGGGGGACACCATTTTCCTTTCCCCATTCTGAAAACTGACCATTTATTCCTACCCGTTGTTTCCTATCTTTTCACCAGTTACTGATCTAGGAGAGACCCTTCCCTCTTATCCCATGACTGCTTACATTGCTTTAGAGACTTTAATGAGGGACTTTGCCAAAGGCTTTCTGAAAATCAAAGTACACTATATCCAGTGGATCATCCCTGTCCACATGCTTCTTGACCCCTCAAAGAATTCTAGTAGATTCTGTTCTTTACTATAGTTTCAACCCATTTGCCTAGTACTGAAGTTAAGCTTACCAGCCTGTAATTGCTGGGATTGCCTCTGGAGCCTTTTAAATAAATTGGCGTCACATTACCTATCCTTCAGTTCATTCCATCACTAACCCCTGCAGGCTTTCTTGCCCCTTCCTCTGAAACTACTGGTACAAGCCACTGTCAGAGACAGAACACTGGACTAAACAAGCCACTGGTTGGACTTAATCTGGCAGTTCCCAGGAGACAGTTATTGAGCTCGGTGAAATATAAGAGCAAACAGAAAATGGATATCTGAATATATAATAATATTTTGCTCTTTAATGGCACCAGTAATTAGGGCATCACAAAATACTTTAGAATACAGTTTCTCAACCTGTGGTATGCGTACCTCTGTGGGTACACAAGACACAGGCAGGGGGTATCCGGTGAAAAACCCAGTGGAGGGAGGTGGGCAGCAGCCACCAACTTCTGGGGAAGCCAGGCGGCAGCCGCCCACGTGCGGCCCAGTCCCAGCTCCCAGGTGGGAACCCGGCAGCGGCCTCCTGCACCCTGCGAGCTGGGCTCGCAACTGGGTGACTGCCACCCGCGCCCTAGCTCTGAGCTGAGAGACAGCCTCCTGCACCCTGGCTTGAAGACGGGCAGCAGCTGCCGGCCACCTGCCCACATGCCCGGGTCCCAGCCTGCATGGAAGCCTCCTCCGCCCCAGCTCAGAGCAGGTGGCAGTCGCCCACCTCCCGGGTTGGCAGCCAGGTGGCAGCCACTTGCAACTTGCCCAGGTGGCAGCTCCCCTCCCCGGCTCAAAGGCCGGTGCCCAGAAAGCCAGGCGGAGAGCACCAGCTGCTTGCCCAGTCCTGGAGCAGGGCACTACAGTAGGTTTACTTGTCAATTTCACTAGTTGAGCAGTGAAATTGACAACTATGACAGCCCCAAATTTTACCAGTATAAAAATGTTAAGGGGGCCCACACAGTGTGATTTGCTCCAAGCCTGCACCCCCCTAGGGATGGCCATGGGGAGCGCTGCTATCCACTCTGGTGGGCCGCTAGTGCCTGCTCATACCTCACAAGTTCCGGCCTAGGTGAGGAGAACACCACTTGACCCCGCTGTCAGGCCATAGTGATTGGCTGGCGTTGACCTCTGCTTCTATATGGCGGAAGGGAAGGAGGGGAGAAACTGCAGGGGGTTTTGTGATCTGCCACAGCCACATAGCACTGCAGAACTCAGAACTCTCCTGCTGTATGAGAAATACAGTCGTCCAGCAGTGAAGGGGGAAAAGATTGTATTTCTCAGAGTGGAAAACCGAGTGTTGGGTACTTATTAAAATTTTCAGAAGTTAAGGGGTACTTGTTACTTAAAAGGTTGAGAAACACTGCTTTAGACCATTAATAATGTAGGTATCTCCCCAGTATCAGACATATAGCTACTATTTCCCCCTCTCTATATAAAAGGGGGAAATGAGATACAAAGATGGGAAGGGACTTGATCAAGGTCACACAGCCAATCAGTGACAAAAGTGGTATTAGGTCACCCCCCCATCCACCTATTCCTATAGCTGGGAACAAAACTTGATTCTTGACTCCCAGGCCCGCCCATCTACCCACCAGCCCCCATTCCCTTCTATAATTAGCCTAATGAATACCTCAAGTACAGGAGCTACACCATAATTTAAAACAGAAGAAGATATGCAGGAATCTGTCCTTTATTTTGATAATCAGAGGGGTTTTTGGGGGTGTGGGAGGGGCAAGCAGCCAAGACGCCCCTGGACTGACTCTGCTGAAATGGGTCCTGATCCAGCTGTCATTCCTCAACTCCCCTCAACGTCAGCCTCTCCCCTCCCCCCTTTCCTGCTGAATTCAGGTGGGGGAACCTCATTGAAAAAACTGGTCTAGCACTCAAGTGACTGCATTCTCTGCCCTAGATGAGATTCTATTCTGCACACGGGTGAGACGGAGCCTTTCAGGAGTATGAAGTCCCAGCAACCTGCACATGCATGTCCAACACGACTGAGCCTGCACTTGAGATTGGAATAGGAGAGAGAATGTGGGTCAGGAATGAAGGGCATTGGTAGTCACATGGGTGTGGGGAAGGGCAGACTTCTCTGCACTGAACCCTTGAGCAGCTGCTCTTGGGAAGGGAGCCAGAATGTATTGAACTGGCATCCTCCAGGGAGGAGGTGACACCTCCCGTCTCATGTTCCAGGCACCAAGAGAGTGACAGACAGAGGCAGATTCACGCAGAGAATCTGGGGGTGATGTGTCCCTGACCCCACCCTGTGCTCCCTTCAGCAGAGGAGGGAGAGAGGTGGGGTGTACAGAAGCAATCACTGAAGGGGAAGAACATAGGATGAGGGTGTAATGGGAGAGTGGAGACTCACGTCCCCACCTGGGCAGGAGAACGGGAGAGTCAGGGATTTGGGGGGATAACAAGAAATGATACAAGGGTTTTATAGCCCAGAAGTGTGGGAGGAATCTGGCACTCGGGAAAGACTGCAGAGGAATATGTAAGGATGTACCCCAGATATAGAGAGCCAGGCCTTTGGGTGAGGAATGGCTGAGACTAGCCTATAACCCCAGAAGGCGGGCTGGGGTCAGGCACGTGGGGGACAAGACAGATCCCAGATGTCTGCCTCAGAGATGGGGAAACGCGTGCAGCACTGAGCGCGGGGGTAGCCAAGAGATAAAAGCACATATCCGAACACGGGCACTGCTCGATATCCCGGCGGAGGAAAGCAGAGGATCAGGGTGACGGGGGTGACAGAGACAGGGGCGTGCACCCCGCAAACGCCAACTGCTGGGGCCAGGACACAACCTCTTCTCCCTCTGCTCGCTGGGCGGGGCCCTGCTCCCGCCCCCCTCAGCGGTGCTGCGGGGTGTGGCGGGTTCTCCCGTGCAGCCGGGCCCCTCTTATCTCACTGCCCGGGTCCCGGCTCCGGCCGCCCTTGGGCCGCTTTGCTCCGCCTACCAGCAGGGCCCAGGCCTAATTTTTGTCCGGCGCAGTACAAACTTGTAACACGGCCCCACACCCAGGGGGGCTGCAGCCCGGGCCGGGCCCCCGGTTAAGTGCATCCCCCCCACACACACACGTGGGGGCCTGGCTGCCAGACCCGGCCACGTGCACGGACACCACCTCCTGCTCTGCCCCCCGCCAGCGGGGACCTGCTGCTGGCCGTGGGGCTCCCCGCAGCCCAAGGGGGGGAGCCGAGCCTGCACCCCGGGCCCCCCCGCGCACGCGCGCTGGCTGGCTCGCTCACCCTCCCGCCAGCAGGTGCAGCAGCGTGCTCCGGCAGGGCATCCCCGGCGCCGCGCTCCGCCTCGCGCTCGCAGCAGCAGGGCCCGGCCCGGGCTGGTCTCGCGCTCGCTCGCTCGCTCGCGCTCTCTCTCTCTCTCTCCCCGCGGCCCGGCCCACTCGCGCGCGCGCTGCCTGTGCGTCACGACTCCGCTCCCCTATTGGCCCCGCCCAGCGGCGCCGCACCCGCCTCCCATTGGCCCCCCCCGGCCGCCGTGGTGGGAGGCGACGGCGCGCGCCGCTAGGGAGCGCGTCAGGGCGGGGCGGGCAGCGTGTGCTGTGCTCCGCGGGTTCGAGACCCGCCCGCCCGGCCCGCTGCACCCGCTCGGCTCGGCGCCTGGCCGAGGGGAGGGATCTGCTGTCCCTCCGGCACGGGGGGGCGGAGAGTGGTGGCGCGGCGCACGGAGCGTTTCCTTCCAGGGCGTGCAGCAGAGCGGGCGCGGCGGGGGTCACCGGCCCTCTGCAGTGGTGTCTGGGCGGGGGACGCCCGGGCCGAGGTGGGGCAGGGTCTGCGGCCGACGGGGAAGGGTGCACAGGCTGGGGGAGGGCCGTCACGCAGAGGTTGCGTGCAGCGCCCACATGGCAGAGGTTCAGGATGCAGCGTGCCTGCAGCCCCCGGGGTGGGTCGGGTTCCCCTGGCTGCTCGCCATGCTCCGAACGCCATCGCGGCGCGAAACGTGCCCGTGGGCGTTGGGAATGTGTGTGTGTGTGTGTGTGCATCTCGCGGTAACGCCTGCCGAAAGACAGGTGAGCTCCCTGGGGCTGTCAGTGCCAGCAGTGACGGGGTACGATTCTCGCTCTCTGCAGCGCCTTCCATCCCCGGAACTCGGAGGTCTTTGCAAAAAGCGGTTGACCCACTGTCCCAACAAAATACCTCTCGTTATTATCCTGAGTTTCGAGATGGGGGAAACAGAGGCACGGAAAAGCAAAGGGCCTTGTCCGAGATCATGTGGCAGGGCCGTGGTGGAGCCGGGAACGGAACCCAGGAGTCCTAACTTCTCCCTCTAGCTCTGAATGCCAATATATAATTGTACACACTCTAAAGGCAAAACGTCTCCGGAAAGGATGAAGTCCCTGGCGGTGGATGTAGAAGGTGCCTAGACCTGATACTGCGGTTTGAACGTCAATGTACACAGGAGACCAGAGCCCTTCAGCCCAAGAAATTGCTCGGGCCTCCCCAGACTCCTCTTTGTTTTGTGCATTTGCATTGATTCAGAGTCTGCACACAAATCACAGTAACAGGGCCGTTTTATGCTGTGGGTTTCAGGTCACCTGTGGGATTTGGGATCCTGTGAGTTATTCTAGTTTAATGTCTCCCTCCATCCTGTTTTAGATGGTGGCTGGTGCAGGCACCAGCTTGGCAGCCTCCAGAGGCTGAATCTTACAGTGAAAACCGGCACATGGGAGTGGCAGGGCAGCAATGCCTTTGGGGGGGGGGGTGCGAGTGTGGGATCACGTGTCCACCCTTTCCTGCTTGGCTTGTACTGAGCATGCTCAGTAATCCTGCTGAAGCCAGCTGCCCTCACTCTGCACCCCTCTGGGATGTGACATATTTCCATGAAGATCCAGTCTCTCTCTGCCTCATTCGAGGCGCTGCTCTTATTAGTTCCAAAGCACTTTGTTTAGATTTCTCTACTGCATCCTCCTTACCTTGAGTCACTCACCAGCCAGGCCGCTCCCCCCTCCCCCAAGGTACAGGTAAAACTTCAAAGGTGCTGACACCTTTATAAATGTCTTTGAGTACCTGCAACTGGACCTGTCTGAATCCATTGTCTGCTTTCTATCCAGTGTCGCCAACTCTCCTAGGACTTAACTCTGATAGTCAGAGTCAGGGGAGGGGATAGAGAATCCTGATTCTCCCATGATATAGCATCTGTGGAGGGGTTAGAAAATTGAAGTGTGTCCCAGTCCTCCCTGTGCAGGAGCTGCTGTTTGATACCAGAGCAGCAGGATTCACAGCTCTCAGATCTGTCCTTCCCTGAAACTGTTCTGCCCTGTGGTGGTCATAACTAAAGCTGCAAGTCACGGAGGTTGTGGAAGTCAGGAGTTCCGTAACTGCCACAACTGCAGCGGCCCGTGCTGGAGTGGCTGGTATGGCTAGCCCAGGGGATTTCTGGGGCAGCAGTGGTCCTGGGGGTAGCCTGAGCAGTGTCTCCAGGGGTGACCCCGAAGGCCATTGGAGAATGGTCCCTGGTGGTCTCAGAGCAGTGGATGGCCAGGGCCCCCGAGAACAGTGGTGTCCCCAAGGCCTCCTGGAGCAGTGTGCCCCTGGGTCTCCCCAGAGCAGCAGGGCCTGGAGAGCAGCTAAGATTGACTCGGGTATTTTTAGTAAAAGTCAGGGACAGGTCTTGGGCTGTGAATTTTTGTTTATTGCCCATGACCTGTCCATGACTTTTACTAAAAATACCCCTGACTAAATCTTAGCCTTAGCCATAAGACAGAAGTAAACCATAAGACCCAAACTGCAGGAACGTAGGCTGGAGCATTCAGAGCCTGGAATCTGCCCTGCAGGAGACAGTGACGCTTTCCCCTCTGACTCCGTGCTGACCCCCCATTGCCAACAGGACGCTAGAGGCTCTGTGCTGCCAGGAGTGACGTGGGTGACACAGTGGGGCGTGCTTTTCCTTCCGAGCCAGTTCTGACCCCACATTTTTAAAACGGAGGGTCTTCTGGCCTAGCTGCTGGAGACTGAGCAGTTGAGCTTCAGCTCCTGCAGTGAGATGAGGGGGACTGGTGGGGCTAGGGAAATAAAGGCTGTCCTGTGCTCAGGGCTGCGGGGCTTCTGCCAGGCCACCCAGCAAGGTGGTCTGTCTTGAGGGGCACCAAGAGAGGGCATGCTTAGCTAGGGAAGGGCGTGTCTGAAGATCAGGAGGTTAAGGTTTTTCTAGTCCTCATGGAGAGCGGGGCACTTGGGGTATGTGGATGAACTTCCTCAGCCCCCATCTCTTCTTCTCCCCCATCTCAGGCTCCGTCTGAGAACTTCATGGGGCGCTTTCTCATGATGCCTGGTGCTAAGGAGTTCCCGGGGCTGCTCTTCCAGGGTGCCGAACCCTTTAGAAACTCCCACTGATGATCGCGCTCTCGGGGTGTCTGGCTGGGGGAGCTGTCTCCGAGGGGCGCGTGGCTCTTTCAGAACTCCCATAGCTCTTCTTCCTCCCTGCCTGATCTTTGAGACTTGCCTTCTCTCCTGGGCCTTGTCTACACACACAAACGGCACCCGTTTAACGGACATCAGTTGAAAAAACCCGTTTCGTTAAATCCCGTTTGCTTAGGGCAGTTTTTAGCGCAACCCCTGGGTTCAACCTCGTGTGAACGGCGCTGCAGGAGCGCTGCCGCGCGGGGTGCCTGGCCCTTTAAGAGTTAGCCCCGCCCCCTGGAGCCCGCTGGGTCTTGCAAGCTGCAGCGGCGGAGCGCAGGTACCGTGCATGGGGGGCGCCCCCGGCCTCTGCCCCGAGCAGGGCCCGGCCCGCGGGCTGCGGCTGGGAACCGGGCCGGGCCGGGCCAGGCTGGGGTGCGGAGCGGAGCTGGGGGTGCTCGGCACTGACACGCCGGGGCGGCTGCGGCCTTGTTGCAGCTCCGGGGGGGTGGATTGCAAATGCCCGGGGGCGGGGAGCCCCCCCCGGGGGCGGGGAGCCGCAGCGTGCGGGGGCAGGGAGGGAGGGACGCGGTGCAGTGACTGCGTGAGGCGGCAGCGCTGGGGGGAGAGGAGAGGAGGGGACCCCCCCCCCCGTCCCAAGGGCGGATGCAGGGAGGATGTTGGGGGGTTAAGGCCCCCCTTTGTCGTGGCACATGGCGCCCATAGCGCTTCCTTTCTGCATCGCTGCCCCCCCCCCCCCCGGGCAAGCCGTTCCAGGGGTGCCCAGGCACCACGACCAGTGCAGCGGTCTCTAGTCTGGTGTATGGGCCCCCAGCCTGCAGTGGGGGTCTCTGCCCCCTGCAGGGGGAAGGGGCATTCGGTCCTTGGCCTTTGCTCGGGGGGGGGGGGGCGGCGGGTCTGTAACGCCTGTACCCGCCCTGCAGCTCAGATGCCCCCCACCAGCTGGTTTATGGAGCAGGGCGCAGCTCTGCTAGCAGTGGGCTGTCTGCCAGGGGTTCATGCCTGCTTTGTGGCTTTCTCCCCCAGGCGGGGCGAGGGTCCCTCGAGAGCGGTGCCCTCACCATGGCCATGAGGGAGCTGGTGGAGCCGGAGTGCGGGGGCTCTAACCCCCTGATGAAGCTGACTGGCCACTTCACCCAGGACAAGGCCCTGCGGCAGGAGGGGCTCCGGGGTCCCTTGGCCTGGCCCCCTGCAGATCTTGGGGCTGAGGTAGTGAGTACTGGGGGGTGGTGGGGGCGTCCGTCAGGTTGCTGGTGTGAGGAATGTTTGGGTGGCTGTTCTGTGGTGAATGCGGGGCAGGGATGCACTGGGGCCTGGGGGTGGGAGGCTGTCGGGGTAGGGGGAGCGGGGAGGCAGCAAGGGGGCTGTCTTAGTGGGAGAAGGGCTGTGAGGGGTAAGGATCTATCTGGACAGGGATTATGGGGCTTGGTCCTGTTGCAGGGGTTGTAGGATCGCTGGAGTGGTGCTGGTGCTGGGTGTCTGTCCTGTCTCACTAGGGGTCTGCCCAGACAGGAGAGATGTGGCAGCTGTCTCATCCATAGCCAGCGGTCTGTCTCAGTGGGATGTTGGTCCAGCTGTGTGTGTGGTGTGGGTCTGTCGTGAGTGGGAGTGTGGTACAAGTCAGTTCCATTGTGGTGGGGAGGTGATGTGAGGTCCCATCACTGGGGTGATTGTTTGGCCTCTTTTCTACAGGTGTCCAAACCTTTGGGATTGGCTTCCGAAGATGAGGTAAAAACAGTTGTATCACTCTCCTTATCACCTTTCTCACGGCCTCGTTCTGTCTGATCCCTTTTCATTCTCCCCATCTCTTGTTTCCTTTTCGCCCTCCCTCCTTTCTGCCCAGTCTCCTATTCCAGAGTCCCTGCGGGGCATTCCCCATCACACGCTCTCTTTTTCTCTCCCTGGCAGCTGGCTGCAGAATTCCTACAAGAACAGAATGCCCCTCTGCTCGCCCGTGCCCCCCAGACCTTTAAAATGGATGATCTGCTGGCTGAGATGCAAGAGATCGAGCAGTCAAGCTTCCGCCAAGCCCCGCAGAGAGGTGGGGTGGGGTGGGGTGGGGAGAGGACAAAGAGCTAGGGGCCTTGGGGCTTCTGCCAGACTGCCCCATGAGGTGGTATGTCTTGAGGGGAACTGAGAGAGAGGGCCTGCTTAGCTAGGGTAGGGGGTGTCTGACGGTCAGGAGGCTAGGGTTTCTCTCATTCTCGTGGGGGTGGGGATCTTGGGGCTTCTCACTGAACCCTCCCCTATCTCTTGCTCTCCCTCAGCGCCGGGTGTGGCAGCCCTGGCTCTGTCTGAGAACTGGGCCCAGGAATTTCTGGCGGCCACGGATACCACAACCGACGTCTCCCCAGATTACAACGAGACTGACTGGTCACAGGAGTTCATTGCGGAGGTGACAGGTGAGGGCTCCCTTTGTGACGTTTGGGTGGGGCATTGCCTGGTCGCATGCCCCCCCTCCATTCTTCCTTGCAGGGGTGTCTGCTGTGCGTGAGATTAGAGTGCATCCTGTAGACACAGCAGACAGTACTGGGAGTAGGGCACTTCGCCCTAGTGACTTGCCTAGGTGGGAATGTTACACTGGTACTACCTGGGGGGGTGAAATTAATCTGATTTAGAGTCATAAAATTTCGGGATGAAAGGCACCACCAGAACATCTAATCTGACCTCCTCTATATCAGAGGCCACCAACACCCACACACTAAACCCAACATCGAAAATGAGACCAAAGTGTTACAGCCCCCAGGAGACCAGAGTATTATGTATGTGTTAATTAAACCATGCAATCACCCCTGCATGGGCCTTCTTGCTGTGGTGCAGGAGTGTCTTATTTTGGTTTAGCTCAAGTCTTTTGGGAATAGATTTAAGGTAAACTGCAGTAAGAGACTCTTGCACTGAAATAAGAGTGTCCAGAGAGGGGTTTCCACCGGTTTAACTAATTTGGTTTAAAAAATGTTAATTTAAACCAGTGCAACTTTCCCACATAGACAAGGCCAAGCCCGGTCTCTCCTCAGCTACATATAGCTCTCTGAAGCTCCCTGTGGGGGTTAAACTTGGGTCCTGGCCCAGAGGGGGATATTTTATTAACTGTTTCAACCAAATCTTTTAATCCATTTCTGTGATCTGAGAGAAGGGCGGGAAATCTACATTTCCCACTTCAAAATAAATGTTGTGGGGTCCTTTCCGTGCCTGGAAACAGCTGCAATTAATGTTTCCTGCCAGGAGGGGAATACTCGCTTCTTGTTGCATTGGCTGGGGAAGTGTCTTGCCCAAGGTCACACAACATGTAGAAGATGTGGGAATGGACCCTAGTCTTCTCCAGTTTCCTCTGCTCTGACTAACTGGATCCTTATCTTGAAGTGGTGGGCAGCAGTTAAACAGCTGCTATGCCCCACCCCAGAGGTGGCTTCTTTTCACTGATCAGTGAAATCTGTATTTATTTCTTTCATACACCTCTTGGAGACAGGTGTCATAATTCACATGTAGGAAGATCTTTGAGAGGCTCTGATGAAAGGAGCTAGAAATTTGCAATGCATTATTCATTTTCCTGATGCATACAACAGCCCACTCTGCTGCTGTCCATGTGGGATGAGACTATATTTTGCAAATACAAATATATATATTTGTATGTTCTATAAAAAAGTAAGAAAATTAGCAGTTGGCCTACATCTGCCTGAATAGATTAGTTGAAGCTGAGGCTTGTTTTATTTCAAAGTAAACAAATGAAACTAAGGAAATGAACTGAACAAAAAAAACAACAACCTCTGTTAATGTAACGATCTGGACTGTAAACTGGAAGATCCAAATTTGAAACTTCTCTGACCAGCATTGTCCGTTTTTAACTCTTGTTCCTCTCTCAATCTCCCAATCTGATGTACAGACCCTCTGTCTGTATCACCTGCCAAGTGGGCAGAAGAATACCTGGAGCAGTCAGAGGAGAAGCTGTGGCTGGGGGAAACTGAAGACCAGTCACTAGCAGATAAGTGGTAAGTTTGTCTGTTCTCCCTCCTGCACCCACTTCTAGTGTCCAGGGTGGGTGAGGTGTGGCGAGATGACAGAAATCCACTCTGAACTAAGTGCTTTTGAGTCTCAAACAAGTTCTCAGATCCTTGGTTGAAGAAAGGGGTGGAGGAAGCTCTGCCTCTTCCCAAGACTGGAGCTTTCAACTACAACATAATTAAACAGGGGGATTCTGGTTTCATAGAGTTTAAGGCCAGAAGGGACCATTATGACCATCTAGTCTGACCTCCTGCATAACACATGAACACAAGGCGAGATTCACAAAGGTGCTGAGGTGCCTAAACCCTAGATTTAAGTGCCAGTTTTTGGCTCCACTGCAATCCACAACTCCTGTCAAACTTTGTAGGCGCCTAAACTCACTTAGTGTCTAAGTTTACAGGGTAAAAGTTCTCCAGGTTCCAAAATTTCTGCCTCTGTGTGAGCCCTGCTGCCTAAGCCCCCGAGTGATTCACAAACTTGGGGAAGATTGGTGTTCACCCGCCTAAGTCTTATGTGGGTGCCCAGTCCGGTAGATGGGCTCAGAGGCTGTCTACTGGAGCAGGTCCCATTCAAAACTTATCTGGAGACGGTGGTGGCGGCGGCCACCTTATAACTCTTAGCTCAGTGGTTAGAGCACTTGCCTGGGGTCTGGGAGACCCAAGTTTAATTCCCTCCTGTGCCGGAGGGGGAGAAGAGATTTGAATAGGGGTCTCCCACCTCTGAGGGGTGTGATCTAACTGCTGTGCTATGGGATATTCTGGTGTGGGACTCCCCCATTCTATCTGTTGAAGCTGTTCTACTGTGGATAAATAATTTTAAAAATGAATTGGAGCCAGGGGACTGGACTCAGAGTCTCCCACCTCCCACCCCTGGGCTACAGAGTCATTCTCTCTCCTTTTGGCCCAATGACTCTCAGGCCTTGTCTATACTTACCTTGGAGATTCGGCGGCAGTCGACCGGAGTTACGCAAACTACGCAAAAAACTTGCGTAACTCCCATCGACTTCTGTGCTTCTGTTCTGCGCGCTGTCTTCACTGCACTGCACCACTTGAGAAGGTGGTCTTAATACGTTGATTTCTGGATCAACTGAGCAGGTCTTCACTGACTGCTCAATCGATCCAGATAAGTCGATCTGACGGCAGCGAATATGCCGCTGACAGTGAAGACATAGCCTTAAAGTGAAGCAGCTTCAACAGGAGAGACTGCCAGAGACCTACATCAGAATATCCCTGAGAGGCAGGAGACCCCTGTTCAAATCCTTTCTCCCACTCACACAGAGAGGGGGAATTGAATCTGGTCTTCCACATCCCAGGTGAGTGCTCTAAACACTGGGCTTTTAAAAAAAAAAAGTTGGGTACCACCACCACATCCTCCTCATCTAGGAATTTTAATGTGGGGCTAGGCATCTGCCTAACTTGTTTTCACAAGAAACACCTTATGCACTTAAGCTGAAGCAGTCTGACTCCAGGAGAGGGGTCCTGGCTGGGGATCACTAGCAGACACAGGTGCCTGTCTCCATGCCCTGTGTTGGCATCTCCTATTGGCTAGCTTAGATGGCTTCTCACCTAGCGTGCTGGCTTTTGTGAATCCCATTCTAAACGGTACAAGGGGTCCACATTCTAAGGGGTTCTAAGAGGCTTTCTTCAGTCAACTAGGGAAATTTTCCAGTTCACAGGACCTGGTTCTCATGGGGGAGAATCATTCATTCTCGTTCTCTTCCTGGTTCTTCAATCATCCTAACATCTGCTGGAAGAGCAATACAGCAGAGCACAAACAAGCCAGGAAGTTTTTGGAGAGTGTCGCTGACAATTTCCTGGTGCAAGTGCTGGAGCAACCAACTAGGGGCCGTGCTTCTCTTGACCTGCTGCTCACAAACAAGGAAGATTTGGTGGGGAAGTAGAAGTGGGTGGCAACCTAGGCAGCAGTGACCATGAGATGGTCGAGTTCAGGATCCTGACAAAAGGAAGAAAGGAGAACAGCAGGATACGGACCATGGACTTCAGAAAAGCAGACTTTGACTCCCTCAGGGAGCTGATGGGCAGGATCTCCTGGGAGGCTAATATGGTGGGGAAATGAATCCAGGGGAGCTGGTTGTATTTTAAAGAAACCTTATTGAGGGCACAGGAGCAAACCATCCCGATGTGCAGAAAGAATAGCAAATATGGTAGGCGTCCAGCTTGGCTTAACAAAGAAGTCTTTGGTGAGCTTAAACACAAAAAAGAAGCTTACAAGAAGTGGAAGCTTGGTCAGATGACTAGGAGGATTATAAAAATACTGCTTGAACATGCAAGAATGAAATCAGGAAGGCCAAAGCACAGTTGGAGTTGCAGCTAGCAAGGGATGTGAAGGGGAACAAGAAGGGTTTCTACAGGTATGTTACCAACAAGAGAAAGATTAAGGAAAGTGTGGGCCCCATACAGAATGGGGGAGGCAACCTAGTGACAGAGGATGTGGAGAAAGCTGAGGTACTCAATGCCTTTTTTGCCTCTGTCTTCACAGACAAGGTCAGCTCCCAGACTGCTGTACTGGGCGGCACAGAATGGTGAGGAGGTGAACATCCCTCAGTGCTGAAGGAACAGGTCCAAGACTATTTAGAAAGATTGGACATACACAGGTCCATGGGGCCAGATGCAATGTACTCGAGGGTGCTGAGGGAGTTAGCCAGTGGCTCTGAAATCACATTAGCTATTATCTTTGAAAGCTCGTGGCAATTGGGGGAGGTCCCTGATGATTGGAAAAAGGCAGATATAGTGCCCATCTTCAAGAAAGGGAGGAAAGAGGATCCAGGGAACTACAGGCCGGTCAGCCTCACCTCAATCCTTGGAAAAATCATGGAGCAGGTCCTCAAGGAATCCATTTTAAGGCACTTGGAAGAGAGGAAGGTGATCAGGAACAGTCAACATGGATTCACCAAGGGCAAGTCATGCCTGACCAACCTCATTGCTTTCTTTGAAGAGGTGACTGGCTCTGTGGATGTGAGGAAAGCGGTGGGCGTGATACGACTTGACTTTAGCAAAGCTTTTGATATGGTCTCTCACAGTATTCTTATCAGGAGGTTAAAGAAGTATGGGTTGGATGAATGGACTATAAAATGGATAGAGAGCTGGCTAGAGCATAGGGCTCAACGGGTAGTGATCAATGGCTCCATGTCTAGCTGGCAGCCAGTAACAAGCGGAGTGCCCCAGGGGTCAGTCCTGTTTTGTTCAACATCTTCATTAATGATCTGGAGGATGGGGTAGATTGCACCCTCAGCAAGTTTGCAGATGACACTAAGATGGGGGGAGTGGTAGATACCCTGGAAGGTAGGGATAGGATACAGAATGACCCAGACAAACTGGAGGATTGGGCCAAAAGAAATCTGATGAGGTTCAACAAGGACAAGTGCAGAGCCCTGCACTTAGGATAGAAGAATCCCATGCACAGCTACAGACGGGACTGTCTGGCTAGGCAACAGTTCTGCAGAAGTGGATAAGAAGCTGGATATGAGTCTGCAGTGTCTTGCTTTAAAGATTTCAAGATGGAGAATGCACTGCATTCCTAGGCAGTTACTCTAATGTCTAGTTATCCTTGCTGTTTTTTAAAAAAAGAGTTGCATTTCATCTTCAGTCTGAATGTATCTAGCTTTAGTTTCCAGTTTCTTGTATTGCTTTTGTTGGTTAGGTTGAAGAGAAGAGCTCTCTCCCATCAGATTATCTTCTTCCTCTGTCGATACATATAAACTCTGACTGAATTACCCCTTAACCGCCTCTTTAAGAAGCCTAACAGTCTTAAGTCACTGGAAGGCTGGTTTCTAGATCTTGAATCCGCCTTGTTGCTCTCGTTTTCTGAAGCCTTTCCTATTTTTCAATATCCTCTTTAAAATGTGGACACCAGGACTGGACGCTTCCAGTAGTGAATTCACCAATGTGTGTGCAGAAGTAATGCCACCCCTCCTACGTCTATTTGATGTTCCCATGTTTATATATCCAAGGATTGCATTTGCCCTCTTAGCCAAACTTTGCACTAAGAGGGCCTGTTGAGTTGGTTATCCACCCTGACCCCCAAATCCTTTCCAGAGTCGCTGTTCTCCAGGATACAGCCCCCATCCTGTATGTGTGACCTGTGTTCTTTATTCCTATATGTGTGACCTTGGTTTTGGCCGTATTAAAACACATGTTGTTTGAATGTGCCCAGGTTATCAAGTGATCCAGATTGCTCTCTATAACTGACGTATCCTTCTTATTTCACTCCGCCAATCTCTGTCTCATCTGGCGCAGTTAACCCAGCAATGACTTCCAGATGGTTGATGAAGAGACTGAATCGTGTTGGGTGAAGAACAGATCTTGTGGGTTCTCCAGCCCCAGGGACTGTGGAGTGGCCTTGTGCAGAGAGAGAGAGGGGCAGACTGTGAATAAACATGGAGCCCACCTGCTGCTTGGTCTCAGATCTGACTCTTTCTGTCTGGTTACAGGTATGAGAAATATCAGCCTGAGGAGGATCTTAAGAAAACTGCCAACGATTTCCTTTCTAAAGTGGATGACCCCAAACTCAGCAGCTCTGAGGTGAGTAATGCCCTGGTGCCCCCCAAAGGTGCGTGTGTGGGGGTGAGAGAGCTCCTGCCGTTCTGCGTCTCCCCTCCTTTCTCCCCGGAGCTCTGGGGATTGAGCCCTGCAACCCCCAGGACCATGCCTTCCACCACACAACCCTGATGGATCCCCTCTTCCTTCTGCTTCTATTGATTCTGGGGGCCCATATCTGCCTAGCAAATAGGGGTATGTGTGGCTGGGGAGTTTGGGGGGGAGGGGTTGTTGGTGAAGGTTTCTTCCCACGTTTCGTTTCTTTGCCACAGTTCCTAAAGTTTGTCCGCCAGATCGGAGACGGGAGGGTGTCGATCGAGGCTAATCAGGTGACCCTGAGCCCCAGAGACCAGGATCAGGCAGAGCAGTGGGCAGCTGAGTTTATACAGCAGCAGGTAGGACCCCCAGCCCCAGCTGCTCACAGAGGTGCAAGCTTCCGTGCAGAACAGCAGGGTGATGTTTCCCTCAGCCATGCCCTCCTAATGCTCTGCCCAGGGTGGTGTGGGGCTCCAGGAGCATGAGCTTCTCCAGAGCAGTGCCTAGCCAGGAGCAGGGATGGGCTTTGGCAGTGTGAACTCCTCACAGTGATGCCTGGGCAGGGGGGAGAATCCAGAATCCCTGTGCAATTAGTGTTGGCTCACAGAGAGGAGAAGTCCTCACAGTGCCTCCTGCCGGCGGGAGAGATGCAGTGCGTTGCTTTCAGATCTTGCAATCTCCAAGCGCTCCCTTTTATTTCCTTCCCTCCAGGGGGTGTCAGATGCTTGGGTGGATCAGTTCACCCGAGCCGGGACTGTGTCGACTCTGGATACAGAATTTGAGCAGGCCAAGACTGCCGTGGAGGTAAAAATGGAGGGGAGGAAGAGGATGGGGTATGAAGGGTGCATTAGGGCCCCAGAACTGGATGAGGCCCCTTCCTTGCCGTGTAGGGGAGAGATAAGGAGAGGGGCTCAGAGCCCTAGAGAGAGGAACCTGTGGGGAACATAGAGCTCAGCAGGGTCTATCCTTTAACCCCCTCCTCCTCCTCCTCTCCTCAGTCAGATGTGGATTTCTGGGACAAGCTGCAGGCAGAGTGGGAGGAGATGGCCAAACGAGATGCTGAGGCTCACCCCTGGCTCTCGGATTACGAGGACCTCAGCACCGCCTCCTACGACAAGGTAATGGGGGGTGAGGGCGGGCAGGGAATGCAGATCCTAGTGCTGTGCGGTGCCGTGCAGCCCAGAGCGCTCCCAGTGTCTGTCCTGCCAAGCTGGGCACTGAGGGCTGCTGTAAGATGGCTCATGCGGCTGGGATCCCTTCTTCGCCTCTCCAGCCCAGCGCTGCTCCTGGCAGCCCGGCTCTTACCTGGGCATGGGTGGAGCGCGGCTGTGAGGAAGTTTGCTGCTGCCGGAGTCTCTGTCAGTACCCTTGAGCAGGGGTCAGACTGGAAGAAATACATGGTGGTTCTTGCCGAAGCCCTGCCCCCTGCTGAAAACACAAACCAGCCGTAATCACAGCGCCAGTTATTCTGGTGCCCCCACCACACAGGTCATTTCATTCTGTGCCCCCGAACTGATGCAGACTCCCTGAATTGTGTAAATTCACACACACAGCCCTGCACAACTGATGCATCTTTCCCCACGATGGCGGGGTGGAGGCACCAGAACTGGGGCATCTTCCACCCCAGACGGGGTGGGGGTCGGAGCGGGCAGGAGCTGCTGTGAGCTGGCCCACTCCGCCCCTGTGCTCTCAGGAGGAAGTACCAGCTGTTTGGTGTGCAGCATGACCACATGACCATCAGCTGTTGGAGTGTGTCTGGCTTGGAGCTGAAAAGGGCGGGAGAGGAGGACGGCGGGCTCACAGACCTGCTGATATGGCATGTGGTTGCATGCCAGCTGTTTCTGAGTCCTGTCTTCGGTCCCCATCTCCTGCCCATATTGTAACCCCTGGCTTGCTGTCTGTGGTAGGGTTACCAGTTTGAGGAGGACAATCCCATGAGGGATCATCCGCAGGCATTTGAAGAAGGGCTGAAGTGCCTGGAGAAGGGTAACCTCCCCAATGCTGTCCTGCTCTTCGAGGCTGCGGTGCAGCAGAAACCCGACCACATGGAGGTGAGTAGCGCAAGGAGAACAGGTCTGCTCCAGGTATCCTGCCACTCGGAGCCTGGCCCAGCTCCCTACGCCTATGGACGGGAGACCAACTTGTCACAGTTTCGAAGCAACGGCACTTGTATCGCCCCCTTCCTGGCCCGCTCCAGGGGTGCTCGGTCACGTCTCTGGTTTCTCGCCCTCCCCTGTCTCTCGGCAGGGGGCCCATGTCCCACCCCTTTCTGTCAGGGAGTTTTAAAGCTGCACAACTCCCTGCCGCAGACTGATATCACCAGCAAGCCAGTCTGCCTAATGGCTAGCGCCTTCGTGTTGTTTTCTCTCCAAGGGCAAGAGTGTTTTATCAGTGACCACACAGCTCTTCCAAAGCGAAGTGCATTTATTCTTGGGGCAAAAGCACTACAGAGAAACCATATTCTTACGTGCTTACTAACACACCAGCCATCGCCACCTTCCACATGGGGCCATCTGGTAGGCCAACGCCCTTCCGTAAGGCTTGGGGCCTCCGCTGGGGCAGAAGATCCTGTCCGTTTGTTGAATCAAAATGAAGGTCCTGAATCTGTTTAAATTCAGCCTTTTATACCAAAAAGCCCTTTCTTTGTCTCTTGGTCTCTGGAAGACCCAGCTTGACCCAGTATATGCAAACCTCCCTACGGCGTGGTGCTTCTCTGGGGATGTTTACAATCACTCCCCGCTGTTTTTAGTTCCTGGAGGAGCTGTGGTCACCTGCCCCATGGAGTAGAACACCATGTTGTACCTAGAACTGTCACCAGTATTATACAAAGATGCAGCCTGGGGTTGCAGCATGTCACACCACTGGGGCAGTTGTGCTGCAGGGGGTGGTGAGAGTGGCCCCAGTTCTCTGGTGTGTAACTCTGCCTGTGTATTTGGACGTGGAGGCAAGGGGGCTCACTGAGAAGATGGTCGGGCTGTTTGCACCTGACCTATGGAGCAGAAAGTCTCCCCAGCACAAAGCTGGCTAGACTCTTGGGGATATAATTGAGATGCATCAGGTTCTAGGGTACCTGCCTTCCTGAAGGACAGGACTTCACGCATGAGCTGCTGAAGTCCTTACCGTAGTGGCAGTGGAGTCACCGTGGTGGTGGTGCTCGGTGTCTTCAATAGCCGTGGAAATGTTGAGTCTTTTGAATCAGCTGAGGACTTGATAGCTAGAGGTGTCTGGCTCAACTCATGCAGCTGGCCTCACTCCTGATTTGGTGTCCTGCTTAGGCCAGGTGGTTGGGCAACTGGATAGTGATCTGGCCAGGCCAGGAGTAAGCCATCTCCTGTGGTTTGAGGCCAGGGCACGCTGCTCCGCTTGGGGTGAAGGACCGGTTCTGAATCTGCTGTCGGCACTGGAACTGGAACACTTGGAGGAGATGAAAATGCCATTCCATCAGTGGTGTGATAGGGCTATGGTCTCTTGTCCTTCTCATTGATCGTGTTGCCTCTTAGGCCCCCACATCCTTGGCTTTGTCCTCACAAATCACATGGTCTAGACTCTGGAGGGCTGTGACAGACTCAGCGAGAGGCAGCGTGGCTGGAATGGCAGTGGAGGAAGTCTTGGGCCCATTCTTTATGGTGCGCTACGGCCGTGCGGGAGGCAAAGAGAGGTGCCTTGCCTTCTTCCTATCCACGGAGCCCTGCTCAGCAGGCCGGTCTGAGTCCTCGCTGTGAGGATGAAACCGATTCGGACCAAACTCTGCTTTCCTGGGGACAGGGCAGTGTTCTGAGTCCGCTCTGCGTGAGTCTCCGGTAGTTTCACGCTGAGACCCTGGAGGGGTGGAGACCCTCCGTCACTGCCTGTGTTAGCTCGTGGAGGCCATCGACAAGTGGCTGGGTCCGTTGCTGGTGGAGATTAACGCTTCCCTGAAAGAAAGGAGGGTGCTGGCTTCCTTGCGAGTCAGGGGAACTTGTGTGTGGCTTACGTCACGTCATGCTGTCAGTCCAGCCAGCCGTCAGCCTGGCTCAAACCTTCCATATCTGGGTGAGATTATGGAGCACATTGGGGCAGGGGGTGAGACCACGCGCAATATCTAGCTGATTTAAACCTCTTTCACCGGAGTCAATCAGGGGACAAGAGTGGGTGCCGCAAGGCGGCTGTGCTGGCCGCGTGGGTAGATGATCTGCTGATGGATGCAGATCGAATCAGGTGTCAAGGCTGCTACATTTAGATCTCTCGGCTGCCTCGGGGCTGTTGATCATGAAATAATGATTCGCCTGTGGACCACAGCGGGCTGCTCGTGGCTGAGTCTCTTACCTCTTGGCGTTCCCACTCCAGTGTCCTGTCCGCTGGGCCGTGCTAGCTCTCTGAAGCTCTCAATGACCTGGGACCTCCCCCTCTTTCTTCCTCCCCCTGGGATCTAGTCCCAGCTGTGACGGGGGGAGGTGCTAAAACTGCAGCTCCTGGGTTTAGCAGAGCAGGGCCTGCTGGCAGCATGTTGTGAGGGAGAAATCACTCCCCTCCATCTTCCCAACTAGCCAAACCTGCCGGCTCCCAGGATGCTTTGCAGAGCACATCTGTTTTCCTGGGGTGTGTGGGAGAGGGGAGGGTGCTGATGAGAGGTTCGTTAACACCAGCTCTGTGGCGTGGGCTGAGGCGACTGACGTGGATATATCAGTTTTTCTTTAATCTCCAAAAATGGTGCCCAGGGCACAAGATGGTGCCTGCAATTGTACCCTCAGTCTGCAGAGGGGTAAATAAACTTGTCTCTGTTTGTTTCTGTGTCAGGCCTGGCAGTACCTGGGAACCACCCAAGCCGAGAACGAACAAGAGCTGTCTGCGATCAGCGCCCTCCGGCGGTGAGTAACCCGTGAAGAGGGGATCTCGGGTAGGACTCCTGGGTTCGGCTCGCGGCTCCCAGAAGAGCTGGCCACTAAAGACACACTTTATCTTGGTGCCCTGCGTAAAGGCTGAACAAAATGCCAGAGCTTTTTCCCTGCCCCAAATGCAAACTGGGACGGATAAATTCCCTGTGGCCTGTTGGCTGCAGTGGAGAGCTGGTTTCTGACCCAAGCCAGGTCTCCTGGATCCTTCCTAGTTTGCCTGGACGCTGATGCTTGCTGTTCTGCCTGTTCAAAGCCCAGTCAGCTGCTGGAGAAGAGTTCTTGCAGGGCCACTGAGCCTCTCTTCCACATCTCCAACAACGCTAATGCTGCGTGCTCTCTCCCCTCTGCCCGGCAGGTGCCTGGAGCTGCAGCCAGGGAACCTCACTGCACTCATGGCTTTGGCCGTCAGCTTCACCAACGAGTCTCTGCAGAAGCAGGCCTGCGAGACCCTGCGGGACTGGCTGCGCCACAAGCCGGCCTACGCCCACCTGATGGCGAAGGAGCCAGAAGGGAGCAGCTCAGGCTTGGGGTCCTCCCGGCGCATCTTGGGCTCCCTGCTGTCTGAGTGAGTCGGGGGGATGGGGAGACGGGGGGAGGTGCAGAATCTCCCCAGGGTGGTCCCAGTCCTGCTTGTGGCCTTGTAGCTGGATCCATTGAGACGGGGGAGGAGGGGAAGAGGGGTGACCCTAGCGAGGATTGGAGGGGGCCTTGTTACCCATCAATGGGCGAGTTCCCTCATTCTTTCCCTCCCCAGCTCCCTCTTCACGGAGGTGAAGGAGCTGTTCCTGGCAGCTGTGCGCAGCGACCCCTCCGCCGTGGACCCGGACGTGCAGTGCGGCCTGGGCGTCCTCTTCAATCTGAGCGGCGAGTATGAGAAAGCCGTGGACTGCTTCAGCGCCGCGCTGAGCGTGCGCCCCAACGTAAGGGGGCAGGGCAGAGAGGAGCCCGGGGCCGGGGGGCTGCTTCAGGTTCACACGGGTGGAGCTGGGGGGTGGGGCTGGGCCCTGCTTTGGGCGGAAGGATGGTGCGGTGAGCCGCGGCCTGGCCTGAGGGGGTGGGAAGGTTTGAATGCGGGGTGGACGGGGGGAGAGGAGAGGAGGGTTGTGAAGGACGGGCTCTCTGGGATGGGAGAGTGGGATGCCTGATGCCCCCCTCACATCTTTCCTGCCCCCTCCCCTTTCCAGGACCACCTGCTGTGGAACAAGCTGGGCGCCACGCTGGCCAACGGGAATCACAGCGAGGAGGCCGTGGCTGCGTATCGCCGGGCGCTGGAGCTGCAGCCAGGCTACATCCGCTCCCGCTACAACCTGGGCATCAGCTGCATCAACCTGGGGGCCCATCGGTGAGTGGGAGCCGGGGGGGACGGGCGGCGGGGCAGCCCAGTCTGCTTCGACCCGAGTATCAGTAATGCCCCATCAGTGGGGGGGGTGAGGGGCTATTGGTGAGGGTGAGCCGCGGGGTCTCTCTGGACACAGGATTCTCTGGCAGAGAGGGAGCAGAGCACACCTGTCTGCAGACTCTGCCCCGGGAGCAAAGTCCCAGCTGACATGCACCCTTGCGTCCCAGGCAGGGAGCATCTTAAAACGACCACTTCTCTGCCTAGACGGAAAGTGAGACTGGTGCATGGGGGCGAGGCTGCCCAGCCAGACCCGCTGCAGCGTGGCTGTCGGCTCCATCAGGCCTGCGGGGCCAGTGCAGGCCGGGGAGGAGCCGGGGTGGGAAGAGGGGCTGGAGGCCGTGTGGGAGTTCGGCGGTTGAGCTGTCCAGGGAAGGGATGTAGTTGATGCGCTGCCCTCCCCGGTTAACGCTCTCTCCCCCTTCCCCCCGTGCTGGCAGGGAGGCAGTGGAGCACTTCCTGGAGGCCCTGCACACGCAACAGAAGAGCCGGGGCCCCCGGGGCCAGCAGGGCGCCATGTCTGACAACATCTGGAGCACCCTCCGCATGGCCCTCTCCATGCTGGGCCAGAGCGACCTGTATGGGGCGGCCGATGCCCGGGACCTTCCCGCCCTGCTCCAGGCCTTTGGCCTCCAGCAGTGACTAGAGGACGGGCTCCCCTGTGAATGCAGGATGGGCCCAACCCAGCACTGATGGCCCCCAAGCCCCTTCTGGGGAAAAAAAAAAGGGTGTACCGGGGTTCATACATGTCTCCTCTTCAGATCTGCCGTTCGCTTTCTGGGGGCAGGTCCCTGGCTGCCGTTTCTGTAGGACTTCCCAGGCCGAGCGTAACTTCTCTCGCCTGCGGCGTGTGGCCTGAGCAGCTCACGTGGCGCCATCTCCCCACGTGGCTCTGACCCTCTGCTGGGACGTGAGCTGCCGGCCCTGGGACGCAGAGCGGTGGGGGCGGAAGGGCTGGGGCAATAGAAGTGTGTCGGGATCACTTCTTACCAGGCAGAATAACAAGCTGGCACCTGTGCCGCCTCCCCACGGCTGCCCCCGTTGCCCTGGGAGAGCCTGCGCTACAAGGGCCGTGCAGCTCGAGTGACTGGCTCTGGGTGTGCTGGTGAGATGTAGGATTGCCCTGGAGTGTTGGCGGTGCCTGTCTCGGCTTGCTGTGGGGTCTGTGCGTGCGGTGACTACTTACCAGGGTCTTTCCCGGCGGAGCGTGCAGCACCTCCTGCACCAGGTGTGTGCAGTGGGGGGGTCGCTTTGTGAGGCTGTGGATTCCCCCCCTCCCCCCCTTTTCTGGCTGCTAGGAACTTTACAGAGCAGCGCGGGGTCCTGGCTGTGCGCGTGTCTCACTGGGCCCGGCAGGGCTCACTCTCACTTCAGACATGAGAGGAGGCTCTGAGACTGCAGTCAGGAGAGGAGTTGCTGAGGCGGAGTCTGAGGGTCACCCGGGGACCAGGGGGAAGCTGGCTGAATATAGAAGCACCCTGGCGGCAGGCAGGGGTGAGGTCTTAATTTTCTCTTGATCGTCCATCGTTGTAGAATAAAATGGGAGCTGTTTTCTCTGTGCGGGTGGCGCCCCCCAGCCTGCCATTGAAACTTGTGAATTATAAATATCTGTATATGATTTTGTTGGGAAAATGTTTTTAATTGTAAAATATTTTGTATAATAGAAGGGAAAAAATTAAACTTGCCAAAATACTGTAGTTTCTGGCTGTGTGTGTGGGTGGTTGGGTGGGTGGGTGTTGGGGGGGCGTATGAGCCCTTGTGTCTGGAATTTGAGAGGATTTTACCCCTGTTCTCAGATGGTTCGACCCCACCCCCATCCAGAAAGGATGTTGTGTAACTGTAAAGGGATGCTGCTGTTGTCTGTGTGTGTCTCCCCCCTACCCTGCACCTTCCTGGGACACTACGGCAGTCTGGGCCTATGACCTGATCTGTCCCTGCCTAGGACCAGCATGTACTCTAGCTGCCCTGGGCCCTTTCCCCCTGTGGGGTGGGGTGGGATGAGGTGGGGGAGAATTGCACCGGGAACTTTGTCTGAGCTGGATCAGGAGAGCGGCCCCCTGCCCAGTACCTTTGTCTGTCCTAGGTTTCTTCCTGTCCCCTGCTCCTCTTGTGGGAGGAAGTGAGGGGAACATTTTAAATCTGCCAGTTTGCATCCCTGCACAGGTCACAGCCCGCATAGCCCTGCCCCTTGCTCGTACGGGGGGGCTTTGCCCTGGTATTTCTTGGAGCAGGAGCAAGGGGGGTGCACTTCATCTTCGAAGAAGTCTGACAGCTGCTTCTGCTGCAAGGGTCTCCCCCTCCCTCCCTCCCCCCCCGAAATCCCAGATCAGTTTATAGGAAGGAAGGAAGGGGTTAATCCCATTAACATGACAGGTGCGCTGAGCTGCAGCCGTTCTCGGCTCAGCAGGTAACGGATGGCTCCATGGGCGGCGAATGCTCATACAGCACCGCGTGGCCCCCGCCGCTCTCGTTCGTGGCCCCCCGCGTTGTGGAGTGCAGCACGCGGCTGTCAGGGCGGCGTCTCCTTGCCGTGCTGCGCTAAACCCTCGCCTGGGTAATTTCTCCCCGTGGGAAGACCTTGGCCGTGGCTCGAAGGCCGAACTATTCAGAAGCACCCACTGCTCTCGGGTGCCCAGCGTGAGACGTGGCGGTGAAGACCTGTATCTTCCATGGCCCTCAGAAGGAGGGGTGCGTCAGTGTAGACGTAAACTTCCTGTCAGTCTTTGGCGCTTTCCAGCCTCCCTGCTACATTTCTTCAGCTGCAGCAACACTCGAGTGAGTCCAGAGCCCTGCAACCTGCGACTTACTGCTCTGAAATGGCGTGGAAGGAGCCCAGGAGTGTGACCTGCTGGTCCTGGCTGCGTGGTTTCAGTGGGACGCTCAGGGCCCGCGCTGCAGGGAGGCTGTGCAGCCTGACTGCAGTCTGCTCTCCTTATAGCAGCCACCCCTCTGGAGCCTCCCCTGCCCCCCATCCTGCCCCATATCCCCCATCCCCCCGCCGGAGCATGGCTCTCCCTCCCCCGTCCAGCCTCAGTCAGGAGCAGTGAGGGGCAGGGGGAAGAGAAGGGAGCAGGGGGGGGGTTCTGCGGGAAGAGGCGCAGCAGGGGCAGGGCGTGGGGGGAAGAGGTGGGGCAGGAGGCGGGGAAGCTTCCAGTGCTTGGTGTCTGGTTTTCACCACTTAGAACGTTGCCATCCAAGACAACAGGGGCGTGTTGCTCTCAAATGACTTTGTTTGGGAAAAGACAGCTGATGGTGGGAGTCGGGCTCAGCAGGCGTGCAGCCTAGTCCTGCTCTTTCGACAAACGTGACCGACCTGTGCACGTAAGGCGGGGGGAGGACAGAAAAGAAAGGGAAATGAACGCCTCTCACTGAGGCTGGCTTCACTCATGTGCTGGAGGCAGGACGGGCAGCTCAGGAGATGCAGCGCCCCTGCTCGCTTCCCTGGTCTTGCATGGTATCTACCTGGCATGCCCTGCTGCCCTCCCGCTCGCTGTCTTCCTTCATGCTGGGCCAAAGCTGCTATGTGGTCTTAGCCAGGCAGACTGGGTATGGTGACGGGATCCTGGAGTTCATGCTATTACCAGCTCCTATCCTTCAAAAATCAGCATCGGGCCCCCAAAATCAGGATTTAAAAAGAACACGCCTTGAGTTCTTGTTCTTTGCCTGCTGGGCTTTGTGCCTGTGGTGCACAGTCTGTTCACGGTCGGAGGCTTTTCTCCAGCGCTAGGAGGGGATGGATAGCAACTTATTTTTTATTGGAAGCGGAGATTCTCCCACAGGCAAGTGGCTCCAGCAGCCAAGGGTTTAAGGAAAACACAGATCATGAGATGTGTGATAAAATGGCCAGGGGTGGCAACACTTCTGGAATCAAGAAGAAGCCAGAAAGGAAGAGAGGGGAGCGGCTAGAGTGGGGATGAAATGAGACACAGGTAGGGGAGATGGCAGGACTCTTAAATCTCACATCCCAGAGTTTGTCAAATGCTCTCCGCCAAGTAATATCAAAACAGGGTTGACACGGTAGCTATCAAAACAGGCAAGTATTCAGGGTCTCACATACAGCCACTTCCTGTCATTTTAACAGTGTTTGAATGTGTTGCTAAACACTGTTAATTCTGTAACCACGGTAGGAGACTTGAAAACTCCCTTAATCAATAGTTCTTCTGGTTCAGACAAACTCAGTTTTCATCAGTCTTTAGGCTCTAGTCTGAGCTTCCTTTCAGCAATGATTTTACAGAACATGAGAGACTAAAAGACAGTCCTGCCTCTTTCACCTTCTTTAGACTTAAACCCAGCTCCGCTCCTGGTCCAAGAAACCAGCCCTGGACACGCAGCCCGTGAACTACTGGCAGTTCAGCAGCTGCAGGCTGGGCTGAGCTGGGAGCTGTGTTCCTGAGAGCTTCAGCTATCCGGTGACTCCCTCTCCCTGCCTAACCTGTCAGCGAACAGCTCAGCTTCTCTGGTACACTTCCACGCCAATTCTCTCCAGCGTAGCACTGAAATAAATGGCTAACTTCATATTTCAAGTTCTGTCTTTAAACAGTTAGTGCACTAGATCTCAGCTTGGGACGTCTAGTTCTGTGGTTTCTTTGGCCTTGGCTATGTTACAAAATTAGATCGACATAAGTTGCCTTGCATCAACCGATTGCATGTGTTCTACTTGTAAAAGAAAAGACCAGCAGGATCTTATTCAGGGGGACAAGGCACTACACCACGTCTCCAGTTTCCCATAAGGTGCAATCAGTAGCTTTTTGCCTTTGCTGTTTCTGATTCATCTGTTCAATGGCTTGATTGATCCTATACTGCAACGTGGTTTTATCCTCCGGTAATTGTTTTAGCCAGTGCAGTAGGTGTTTTAGGGTGCCGTGGGATGGTCTTTGGGGTGTACAGCAAAATGTTCAGAATCAGCATTAACTTCAGTGGCTGTCCAAAGAGAATTTGGTATGGCTGGATCTTAGTTCTCAGCCTGTCACTACTGCAAATAGCAGCTAAGATCAAAGGCAATTGCTCAGGCCAATCTTTACCAGTGTGCTTACTTCTGCAATGCCTCCTTGATGGTGCGAATCATCCTCTGCACCTGGCCAGAGGCCTGTGGTCGGTATGGGGATGTGAAATTCTGGGTAATCCCTAGGGCTTGCATCATCATTGTAAAAATTTCCCCACAAATGCACCACCATTATCTGAATCTATGATCTCTGGGTCCCCTATCTGCACCCACTTCAGTAAAAAGGTTTTTTTTAAGCTGCTGTTCTAGCGCTATTATCCTTGGTCAGGAATACTTCTACCCATCCTGAAAAGGAGTCCACGATAACCAAGAGCTACTGAAATCCTTCTTTACTTTTGGGCAACTTATCCATAAAATCCATCTGAATTCTATGCCACGGTCCCAACCATTGCCGGTGCATCATTGGTTGCCAGTGTGGAGGGCGAGCTCTATCCCTTGCACAATGGACACAATTTTGCACCCATGTCCTTAAATCATCTTCCACCCCTTTTATCCAGCTACCTGCTTCAGCCTTCTTAGAGTCCCTTCTCTTCCCTCATGCATAAACTGGGGAGCTACATTGATAAATTCTTGTCTCTCAGTTTTGCCCGGGGTTCTCCTGCAATCATTACTTCTGTCACTAGGTAGCAGCAAAGTAACAAATGTTTCTATCAGCCAGTTTCTGGCTTCCAGTAACCGCGGCTATGCTATGTTGCGGAGCGATGGCAACGACAGGTTGCTCCACATAGCTTCCGCACCTGATTCCTTGCTATGTGCCTTAATGTGTCGGATTTGCAGTAGGTTAGGGTTGTTTACTACCCAAGCGTGGATCCATTTCCACTCATCTGCACACGCGATATCATTCCCATCAAAATCTCAGAAAAACAGAAGGGAGGGCGGAAGAAGAGAGAAGCACTAGCAGAGGAAGAAGAAAAACCTAAGCCAAGAAAAGTATAGACAGGAACAACAGATCTGGTAGTGGGGCTCCGTGGGCCACAGCATCTGAACCCGGGCCACAGCCCCTATCCCGGCTTACATGACAGTGGCTCTGCTGGCCAGGAGCTGTGCCCGAATCTTTGCCAAACCTGCTTAAAGGGTGTAAGTTCTTATCCAAAAGGCAGCGCTTCCTGCTTTTCCTTGGCGATATTTCTAGACTGTGTTTTCTTAAACATTTTCCCCAATAAAACAAACAACATCTCTCTCTCTGTATAACATCAACTCCTGGAAGAACAACAACAGGAATAACACCCAAACCTGAACTCCTATATCCTTCAGAGACTCTGTCTGGTTAACCTGGTTAGAACAATGATAACACCCAGACTCCTATATCCTTCAGAGTCAGGCTAGACGAACTCCTATATTCTTCAGAGTTTGTCTGGCTAACTGAAAAGAAAAACAAAGAAACAAACACAAACAAACTTTTAGATCTTCCTCTATACTGCCAAGCTCACTAAAGCCAGAGGTGTGCACACCAGTTTTTATAATCATCGTGGGATACTGTTATGCTCCCCCTTGTGCATTCTCCACCAAAATGTTATACTTGTAAAAGAAAAGACTAGCAGGATCTTATTCAGGGGGACAAATCAATATGCCATATTTATTAGGAGAAAAACACAATTATGTTAATAGCTAATATCTAGTACCTTCCCCCCTCCCCCAATGTTCTGCAGTTTGTCAGGTATAGTTACCAGTCCTGACCATTGCTTGAGTTCGCAGCTTGAGTTCGTTGCTGGTGTTCACAGCTCGTGCCAGCTGCCTGGCCCGGGAAGCCGGACATGAGGGAGAGCGGGGTCTCTGTCGGGCGCGCACTGACTATCTTTGATGCTGTGCAGAACGTTACCCACAGCTTTACTATCTCACCCATTCTTTATAGGTTTTAATTTTGATGTGAGTCTTTGAGTCCCGCTATGTCCCGCTGCCTCAGTGCTCATTGATCACCAGGCAGTTGCAGACATGACTTTCATCTTGTCTTGATTATACTTTTTGTTCTTTTCTTTCTGGGGTGGATCCTTCTTCTTGCTTTTTCAGAGATTTGTCTGCATCCTTCAGCCATTAAGGTGGTACTTGCATTTCATCAGGACAGGCTGCCATCGGAGTCTGATCCCATCACACACGCACCCTTCAGTCACACATCTAAATGAAATGACACAGTATACACCTAAAAGCAAGTTTCATCCAGAGTACAAAATGGAGTACGTTATTCTAGATGGAGTTCCAAATTTACAATATGGAGTCTCGTGGGACATGACTAGCTTGTCCTGTTACACTGTAACCAAACAGAGTTACAGAGGTACTTTAGTGATGACATTAACGAACAGATACACAATATTGACTAACAGATACTCGAAAGGCAATTTCTAATGGCTACCATGAAAGAATGAGCTCCTTAAAAGACAGACAATTTCTATCCGTGATAATAATAAAAGCAGAAGTGATTTAAGCAGCAGAGGAGCAAGCAGCAAGTGACTTGGAGACAGTTTTGTCAGTGGTAACTAACAGGAGCAGCTTCCTGAGAGAACGCAGGAAAGTGGCGGCTCTGCCAAGCGTCTGCTAATATGCACACGGTGTGATTTTATGAATGGCTCAATTGGCGTGGTTTTAGTGTGTGTTATATAGACAGTAAAGCCAATTCATTTGGAATATAAATTCAGTTCCTTTTATCTAGCTGGACCTCTACACGTGCGTCTCTACTGAGATTTGTCTCCATCCGATAGAAGCGCCCCGCTACAGCGACGCAGTAAAACCACCTCCTCAAAACAGCATCGAGCCATTGTCGACCTACTGAGGGTGACGCAGTGCGAGGGTAAACACTGCATGGGCTGTGTGGACCCTGACTGTCCTCCAGCAACTGTCCCACAATGCCCCATCCCCTGTGACAGTGACAGTGACTGCTCTGCTCACCATTGTAACCCTCCCCTGCCCAGGGGCACGGAGCCTGGGAGCCACCCCTGTGTCTTTTTGAAATGCCTGTTCCTGACAAGCACGCCTAGCTGCACTCCTGCTTGGAGTAGACAAGAGGTATGGCGGAGAAGAGACACTGCAAGCTCAGCTACAGAGCAGCTATAGAAACATGGATAGCTACAAAGAGATCGCACGGGGGATGTTACGATGGATCAGCAGCAGTGCTGTACAAAAGCAAAGGATCTGCGCCAGCGGTACCATGAGGCCAGGGAAGCCAACTATTGATCTGGTGCTGAGCTGCTTTTACAATGAGCTGCATGCCATATGCGGCAGAGATCCCACCAGCACCCTGCAGACCCCTGTGGATACCTCGGAGGAACCCAAGGCAGAGACCCCTGCCATGAACAGCAAGGAGGAGAGGGGAGACATGGTAGGGTCCGCCATGCCACGAGCCAGGACCTGTTCAAGACACTGCCACAGTCCTGCCAGCCAACCATGGGCAAGCCTGGAGAAGGGGAAGGGACCTCTGGTCAGTGTGTACATGCATTTTTCCTTACACCATTTTCATTTAAAGATGGCACCTGGCCCAGCCTTGTCACGGTTTTACCTGGTCTAGAAGAGGTAGTGGCACAGCTCAGCACAGCACAGGGCGGGAGAGTTATCTGCTTTTCATTCTCTGTAGGGCTAGGCAGCAGGAGGAGGCCGTGTGGAGCAGTTTATGTGCATAAGAATGCCCCTTGTATCCTCCTGAGGGAATCTCTCTGAAACGTCCATGGAGCACGCTGCAATCCTCTCACCAAGGTTTCTACAGATGGCTGCCTCATGTCTTCCTCTGCGGCGGGACACTTTCCTGCACCAGTCCACAATGAATTCAGCTGGCACCATATTAGTAAACAGAATAGTGGCATACAGGCCCAGCCAGCTTCACTAGCAGCAGCTGTAGTCTCTGCACCTTTGTAACTCTCAGGAGCAAGCTATCTGCCAACACCACCACCGCCTGTGGAAACCAGTCTCAGTATTCAGTCCAATTGCCCTATGCTCGGACATTTTGGACCCTATTCCATGGGTAATTGTTTCATGCACCCAGAATCCCTTCCCCTCCCTTTCACCCCCAGCAGGCCATACACACCATGGCTGGTGCTGGAGAACAATGCTGTGTCGAGTGCTCCAAAGCGGAACTGAAGATAAGCATGTCTGATTACAAATTTTCATGGGAGCAAGGGAAGGGAGTTTTGAAACTTATCTTTTCCTTTGTGTTGTGACAGTACATCCAAGGATACATCTGTCTGTTTTTATCAGCAGCTGTCACGTCCTGGGGGTGCCCCCACCACACCTGCAGAATGCCTGACCCTGACCAGGAGGAGAAACAAAAGAACTAGGGAGGACATGTTCAGCGAGATCCTGCAAGTCAGTGCTGCATTGGACCATGAACAAAGGGCCTGGAGGGCAAACAAGGCAGACAGCATGGAGCTGGAAAGGACAGACAGGAAAGAGTCCCAGCAGGTACAGGAAAGAGTCCCAGCAGGTACAGGAAGTGCACCAGGACTTCTCAGGCAGCAAACCCAAATGCTGCAGCTCCTGGTTGACCTACAAGTCCAAAAATCCTAGACTCCCCACCGTCTGCAGGATAGCAGCTCCCTACGGCCCACAACAAACCATGAGCTGCAGCCTTACCTCTACCACTCCACACTGGAGGCCAGCAAGTAAAACCACAGCTTCACATAGTGTGTGTGAGAACTATGGCAGTTGAATGAGTAGCCACATTTGTGCACTAAAACAGTTGTTGGCTGACTTTCTAATTTCAAAGTTCTGTTCCATTAATTTATGCTCAAAGTTCATACTGCATTGCCTGTTTTTTGCACATGCTTTTTTGCAATGTTTTTGCAACTCAATTTTCTATTCTTTGAAAATAGAATTATCTTTATTAGTTCACAAGACATATTACAGAATGCATAGCAGTACACAAAGAACACAGTACTGCTAACTACGTAACCTATCACTTAAATCAGTCTCTGTACCAGATGACTAGGGGGTAGCTAATGTGACACTGATTTTTAAAAAAGGCTCCAGAGGCGATCCGGGCAGTCACAGACTGATAAGCCTAACTTCAGTACCAGGCAAACTAGTTGAAACTGTGGCAAAGAACACAGTTATAAGACACAGATGAACACAATATGTTGGGGAAGAGTCAACGTGGCTTTTGTAAAGGGAAATCATGCCTCACCAATCTATTAGAATTATTTGAGGGTGTCAACAAACATGTGGACAAGGTTGATCCAGTTGTTAGAGTATACCTGGACTTTCAGAAAGCCTTCGATAAGGTTCCACACCAATGGCGCTTAAGCAAAATAAGAGGGAAGGTCCTCTGCTGGATCAGAAACCGGCTGAAAGATAGGAAACAAGGGATAGAAATAGTCATTGTGTAACTTGGTAAATAGCAGCATCCTCCAAAGGTCTGTACGGAAACCAGTGCTGTTCAGCTTATTCATAAATGATCATCGAATCATAGAATATTAGAGTTGGAAGGGACTTCAGGAGATCATCTAGTCCAACCCCCTGCTCAAAGCAGGACTAACTTCAGCTAAATCATCCCAGCCAGGGCTTTGTCAAGCCGCAGTTTAAAAACCTCTAAAGATGGAGATTCCACCACCTCCCTAGGTAACCCATTCCAGTGCTTCACCACCCTCCTAGTGAAAAACTTTTTCCTAATGTCCAACCTAGACCTCCCCCCTGCAACTTGAGACCATTGCTCCTTGTTCTGTCATCTGCCACCACTGAGAACAGCCTAGTTCCATCCTCCCTGGAACCCCCTTTCAGGTAGTTAAAGGCTGCTATCAAATCCCCCCTCACTCTTCTCTTCTGCAGATTAAAGAAGCCTAGTTCCCTCAGCCTCTCCTCATAAGTCCTGTGCTCCAGCCCCCAAATAATTTTTGTTGCCTTCCACTGAACTCTCTCTAACTTGTCCACATCCTTTTTGAAGTGGGGGGCCCAAAACTGGACACAATACTCCAAGAGCGGCCTCACCAATGCTGAATAGAGGGGAATAATCACTTCCCTCGATCGGCTGGCAATACTCCTACTAATGCAGCCCAATATGCCATTAGCCTTCTTGGCAACCAGGGCACACTGCTGACTCATATCCAGCTTCTTATCCACTGTTACCCCCAGGTCCTTTTCTGCAGAACTGCTACGTAGCTCGTCGGTCCCCAGTCTATAGCTGTGCATGGGATTCTTCCGTCCTAAGTGCAGGACTCTGCACCTGTTCTTGTTGAACCTCATCAGATTTCTTTTGGCCCAATCCTCCAGTTTGTCTAGCTCACTCTGTATCCTATCCCTACCTTCCAGGGTATCTACCACTCCCCCTAGCTTAGTGTCATCTGCAAACTTGCTGAGGGTGCAATCTACCCCATCCTCCAGATCATTAAGGAAGATGTTGAAGAAAACCGGCCCCAGGACCAACCCCTGGGGCACTCTGTTTGTGATCGGCTGCCAGCTAGACATGGAGCCATTTATCACTACCCGTTGAGCCCGATGATTTAGCCAGTTCTCTATCCATTTTATAGTCCATTCATCCAACCCATACTTCTTTAACTTGCTGATAAGAATACTGTGAGAGACCACATCAAAAGCTTTGCTAAAGTCAAGGTATATCATGTCCACCACTTTCCCCACATCCACAGAGCCAGTCACCTCTTCATAGAAAGCAATGAGGTTGGTCAGGCATGACTTTCCCTTGGTGAATCCATGTTGACTGTTCCTGATCACCTTCCTCTCTTCCAAGTGCCTTAAAATGGATTCCTTGAGGACCTGCTCCATGATTTTTCCAGGGATTGAGGTGCGGCTGACCGGTCTGTAGTTCCCTGGATCCTCTTTCCTCCCTTTCTTGAAGATGGGCACTATATCTGCCTTTTTCCAATCATCAGGGACCTCCCGCAATTGCCACGAGCTTTCAAAGATAATAGCCAATAGCTCTGCAATCACATCAGCCAGCTCCCTCAGCACCCTCGGGTGCATTGCATCTGGCCCCATGGACTTGTGTATGTCCAATCTTTCTAAATAGTCTTGGACCTGTTCCTTCAGCACTGAGGGATGTTCACCTCCTTCCCATTCTGTGCCGCCCAGTGCAGTAGTCTGGGAGCTGACCTTGTCTGTGAAGACAGAGGCAAAAAAGGCATTGAGTACTTCAGTTTTCTCCACATCCTCCATCACTAGATTGCATCCTGCACTCTGTAAGGAGCCCAAATTTTCCCTAATCTTCCTCTTGTTGGTAACATACCTTTTGAAACCCTTCTCTGATTCTGTCTAAGTAAAAAGTAGAGACTGCATAAACCAAGTGCTCCCATGTGAGGAAGGCTGAGGCTATGTGACTTTTCACACTTGCTGTTCTTCACCCAGCATGGGAGGATATGACAGATGTTGTGGGGAATGTGTCATGAGCATTGTTAGAGTTCAGCAGGCAGGCCGGTTTGTGTGTGTTTGCTTTTCCAGCACACTCACAACAGGGGGACCTTGGGCTCAGTTGTTTAACAGCAGGGGACATTCCGCCTACGTCTACCCCATTTCCCCCCTGTAGGCCACAGTGGAGCCAATCTTGGTGTCATCGTTCTCCAGTTCTCCAGCACTTTCTCCAGCCCTGGTTTTAAATATCTCAGAGACCAGCCTGAATTCTCACCATTAACACAAGCTACATGAAAGCCAACTGTATTATGGGGTAGTGGAGGTTGCATTGTAGTCAAAGCTGCATTACAAAGTTCAGTTTAACAGGCATTTTAAACCTTTATTTTGTAAAGATCTCATTGAAAAGGCAAAAGCCAAACCACAGACTTGCCAAATGTAATGTTACATTCATGGTGCTTTGATGAAAAAATGAATTGTTTCAGAGAATAATAAGAATTTAAAAATCACCCCTTTTGACAATTTGTTCACTTTCTTTGTGGTCCTTTTGCAGGAAATCTAAAGTACTCTGGGATCCGGCCTTTGGCCACATAGTTGCTTCTTATGTGCTGATTGCTCAAATATCCCTTATACACAGGGTGTGCTGTCCATGGATTATTTTATAACTTTTCGTTTGTGTGTGTGTGAAGAGAGAGAAATACCATGTCATCTAGGGGCAGATTCCCTGAGCTAGGAATAAGGAGGCCAGGAGTTTGACTCTTAGCTCTTCTAAGCACTGTTTACATTTCCATGCAATTCATTACTCTTATTATTGTCTGCAGGCATGACCTTCAACCTAGAAGACAATTAGGGACGAGCTCTGGAATGCTCCCTCTGCCATTCCTAAAACAAATTAGCATGAGCAGGCTAACTGTACACACAGAACCCAGGTCTCTAACAGGACAAATCCAATGGTAGCTACTGCACCACCCTGCCTTTCGGAGTGAAAATGCAGAATGCAAAAGCTTCTCTCTGCTGTGTTCAGGCAGACTAGCTTCCCAAATGCTTGGAATGCAGGACAGTCAGATGTGCTGAGCAGTTGCTATAAAAGCGTACGAAGGCATCGTTCAGGTTTTGTGTCCGATGAAAGTGTGATGCAGTTTGGGTGAGCGCTGTGTAGTGAGTGGGTGTGGCTTCCCTCTGAAACAGACAGGGAGAAACAGATGGGGCCTGTGGGGGCGGAGCCAGAGACTGCCTGTCCGCCCACCCAGAAGCGAGAGGGCGGGACAGGAAGTATAAAAGAGGCTCAGGAGTTCAGACGGCAGCCAGCTCCCGGAGGGGAAGGATGTTCCTCCACAGCTGCCTGCGGCCTGGTACCTGGGTAAGTGGACCAGGGCCTGGGTGCTAGCGAGCGAGCAGCACATGGCCTGGGGCCCAGAGGTACCCTGGGTCTGACCACCCCGCTGGACCTGGTGATGCAGAGGGTCCAAGACCTGGAGGAGCTGCTGGATGCAGACGGGGAGAAGATGGCCATACTGGGGCCAGACCTGGAGGAGTTGCCCTTGGAGGCGCCAGAGGATGATGATGAGGTGCAGGCCCTATCAGGGCCGGACCTGGAGGAACTGCCCCCCCGCCGACCTCCCCGACCTACCACCCCCTGATGGTATCGAGGGGTTCTGCAACCTGCCCCTGGGCGCCTACCCCGACGAGGTAGACTGGACGGCGGCACACCAGGTACCCAAGGGAAAGGGGGAAGGAGGTAGCCCAGGGGAGGGGCCACCCGGTCCGGGGACTGGGGAACCGGACTGTGAGTCAGTGTGTTGTGGTTGGAACCCTGCTGACTCCATGGCGTACCCCTCTGCCACGGCTAGGGACCTGGGCTGGGACGTAGTGGAGTCGGGTGGGCTTATGTCCCCCTCCCCCTTCCCTGACCACCCCGCCTGGGGCCTCTGAACTGTGTGCTGCCCCGTCTGGGGCTTCTAGACTATTTTGCTGCCCACCGGGGCCCTGAACTTTTTGTGGCCTGTTGGCACTCGGGCTATCGTCTTTGGGCAGCAGGGCCCGAGCCCGGAGACGGTTCCCCTGCCCCGCCCTGGGCCAGCCCCTGCCGGAGCAGCGTAGGGAGTGGGTGCGGCCTCCCTCCAGAACAGACAGGGAGGGACGGCCAACCATCCTACACACTGCGTGCGGATATCTGTTGGAGGTGGAAGTGGAAGTCTGAGGGATGGATGGTCGGAGTGTTATTGACAGTGTCGTAGGAAACAGGAAGGTGGCAAGAAATGCACACGTCTTTCCCCTAACTTGGTATTTCCCTGCTTTTCAGGTCTGGGTGGATGGGCTGAGTTCTGCCAGCACCTTAGCTGTCTCTAGCCATAGTTGGTAATATTTTCTTTTGCTCGGCTTCATGCATCTCTGTCTATTTAGAGTCTTATAGGGCCCTAATCATCATGGTATCTGAGCACCTCACCATCATTAATGGATTTTACCCTCACAACATCCTATGGAGGTAGGGAATCTTTCACCCACAATCCCTTGCTCTTCCAGCTCCTCAGTCCTGCCGTGCAGGAAGCTCCCCTGCTGTTCCAGTCCTGGGCTCCCCACACAGCTCTGCCAGTGCCTCTCAGCTCTGCACTGCAGCATGTCCCTACTATTCTGACCTGGGCCCCATTTCCCCCTCTCTGCTGACACCCTCCATCCTGGCCAGAATGCACCATGAAGAATGTTTCTTGTCTGAATGTTTGAAAATGCTGCTTCTTTATTGGCTGGGAACTTGAAGCACTCACACTACAATGTGTGAAACTGTGACCCTGTGTTTGGTCCGATGTGGAGGTTCTAGGTGTGATTGTGGAAGGCACCTGAACCTCATGGGATAGAAAATAGCGGTGGTCATGGTTTGTGGGGCAGAGGTGCAAAGTTTCTCAATAGTTTATAGTACCCACATTGCAGTGTGTGGAAACTGTGACCACTTCTGCCTTCTTTCTCAGACATGGAGGTTCTAGGTGTGATCGTGGAAAGCACCTGAACCTCATGGGATAGAAAATAGCGGTGGTCATGGTTTGCGGGGCAGGAGTGCAAAGTTTCTCAGTAGTTTATAGCACCCACATAGTATCCGTTCTCAGGCATGTCCTCAGACCGTACCTCACTGACAATACATCCAGCCCTGGGATGATTCTTCTAGGTTCCAAACAATGACAGGTGGAAAAGAAATATAAATCCTGACTTATTTATTCTCCCTTCCCCCATCTGCCACTCTCACCTTGTGGCTAATGTAGGATTGTTCTCTACAGCCTGTTCTCTGGGATTTTGCTCTGACCTATAGTCTATGTCCCAAGAGATGGGACTTCCACCCCTTCCCTGGGGAAAGGATTCCTCAGTGAGGAGGGTCTGTGAGGCTGATTAAATGATTCCTTATTCTGTGCTGCTCAGTTTGATCCACCTCAGACAAACTTCTGCCCCTCCTGCCACACGCACTGTTCTAGGCCTGGGATCCCCACACACAGCTCTGTAGATGTCCTTGAATCTCGACTGGCAGCCTGTCATGGTTTATGAGTTATTTAGATGTTAATTTACACACCCCACGGCCAGTGGTACTATCTGAGATTCTAGTCACAGTCTAAATATTAACTTCTCAGTAACCCCACCATGACGCAGACCCTGCCTTGTTGTAAATTACACAACCAGCTGTGTTCTTTATGCGTTTGTGTAAATGATGGAAATGTTAATGGGGTTGTGATAACAAAATTCTCAGCTTACTCACCAAGGCTGTTGGTTTTGTCAAATCCATTTCCCCAACAAACACAAACGAGAAGGCAGAAGAGGACGAGGCATACAAAAGCTCTCAGGTGTTGCTGGTGCCGGCTGCCGCAGTGGCAGATCTCAGAGGCAGGCAGGGCCGCGGTCCATTTGAGGACGGCTGGAATACTAGGTGGGATGTGAATTCCAGTTGTTGGATGAAATTTGCTTCCCTTTTCAGGTAGCAGGAATTAGTGGAGACAATGTCAGATGAATAGACAGAGACCAAATCCAAACCTGGCTATGGTATGTTAGAAACTGAGAGAGACTTCATGTTCACAAGGACCAGACACTCTTGCCACTGCATCATGTGGTGCACACATCTGCAGGCAGGCAGGCAGGGCCCTCCCCCTGGACACCCCATCCCCTTCCTGGTCCAGGTACTGTCAGATCACCTGCCCTGGGCTGGGCTGTGGTGGGCCAGATAAGATGATCTGGCAGTCTGGATGTGGTCCCTGGGCTGCCAGTCGCCCATCCCTGGCATAGACACTGCAACATTCACAAACAAGCCTGCCCCTTGCTCCCAAACTTCTTTGGTTCTCAGAACACCTTACTCCAGGAAAGACTACCTGGCTTTCCGTAGTTCTTTCCAGAGGTCTTTTAACACAAAGTATTTTAATTGAAAAACAAGGCAACCCTGAACAATCTCCGATCACAGAGATCTTAACAGCTCTGAAAGCCATCAATTCTTAAACAGTCCAGGAACACATTAATGTCCAGCTAGTGAAACAAAATTCAGACTCGGTTTCTGAATGCACTGAGTTCTTCTTAGCACAACTGGTTAAATCATCCTTGCCTTTCTACAAAAGTCCATAGTTCATAAACCTTAAATCTGCTATAGTCTCTCTCACAGAGGCAGTTACCTCAGTTTGTCTCACTGTCACGACAAGCCTCTGAGACAGACAGACAATATCCTGCAATAGCCTGGACAAATCTTATGGAATTAAGCTAAACCTTATTAGGTTCAATACTTTTGAGGTCCATTGTATTAAAAATGCAATTGTTTGTGTTATTGTAGGAGTGTGTGGAACTTTTCTAAGGACGTGACTAATGTAAATGTCAGGAACTCCAAAGAACTGTCTGGGACAACACATAGGAAGTGGGTTTCCCAGGAGATACTTGGGTGGTTTTTTGAAGCTACACCCTGGGGAGAAAAACCCATTGTCTGCTGATTACCTGCTCCTGGAAACTCCAGGTCAAAGACCCATGAACTGTGTAAAGGTTGGTGTAAACTTTTCGTGAGTGTGCTAGTTCTGAGCTGAAGCTGTGATTAACTTGAAACCACCAAGAAACTTCTTGGGTGGGATTTATGAAGGACTGCTCCTACCAGAGCCCTTGTTAGGGCTGGGCTGATCTCTGGGAAGTTATTCGCATGCGTGTAGGTTCTTTTATTGTTTTTGAAATGTTTTCTCTGTAGTGCTTTTTACCTAAATGTAAGCCGGTGGCATGGTCCAGCTGGGCGTCGTGACCCTTCCTCAGGCCCAGGCTGAGAGAAATGCCACAGTGCCTTCTTTTAAGGGAATAAGCACTGCCCGTTTACAAGTCTTTACCCCGGCCCCCAGCAGGGCGGGCTAGCAAGCGGTCTGGTGCCCCCGGCCCTCCGGCAGGGCATGGCAGGCAAGCGGTTTGCAGTCCCTGGCCCACAAGCTGGGCAGCGCTGGTTGGGCAGTCAGCAGCCCCCGGCCTTCCCACAGGCTGGGCTAGTAAAATAGTCTGGGTCGCTGGGGTAGACGGCGAGGAGGAGTCCCACTGGTCCCTCACTGTCGACCAACATCAGGGCTGGAAACTCCTGAGGGTCCTCAGTGGAGGGCAGGTCCTCCAGGTCCCAGGGGATCCTCCGGTACACCAGGCTCAGGCTGCTCCAGTGGGTCCCCGACGTCAGGCAGCTCCTCCAGGTCAGGACTCCTCCAGGTCAGGGGGTTTCTCCCACTCAGCAGTCTCTGGTAGCTTTTCCAAGTCACTAGGGCTCAGCGACCCTCTCCAGTCACTAGAGCCCACAGATCCCAACCAGTCACTAGAGTCCGGCAGCCCTTTCCAGTCACTCAGGCCGGGCAGGCTTTGGAGGCTCCAGTTGGTGGGGTGGTTGCTCCGACTAGCCATAGGGCCTGGATCAAGCCTAGACTACAGCCTCTGGGAAGACACGTCTGCCTCTAGCAACACCAGCCCCCTGACTGAGCTGCTGGGCCGGCTTTTATACCTCCCTTTCCTGCCTTGGCTCCGCCCCCTGCTCCCAGGGTGTTTGGCCTGTAGGGCCTGGTTCTGTCCAATAGGGGCGTCACGACCCTTCCTCTCTGAGGAAGGCCACAGCGCCTTGCTACAGCCCATAACAAGGCAAATGTTCCATCAGCATAATGGGATGTTGTCCCCTCCATATAGATGCAGGACATATGTATGTGGTGTCCCTCCTTTGACTTCGCCTTTTGTACATTGATACACGTACAAGAAGTTACGTACAACACTCCAGGTGTTGTCAGTTACCACCCTTGTACCTGCTAGCTGGAACAAAACATTGTCATCCGTTATCCTGTCACCCCTCCATATCCTAGGCGGGGTCCGGGTGTTCCTCTACAATCTCCTGGGAATTGGTTTCCGTAGTTACGTGAGAACTCTGGGTGTTCCTACACCATCCTCTCCGGTCAGGAATGTGTTTACGTGGTTAGCCAATGCTTTGTGTGTTACTGTGCTGCAAAGGGCCATTCTAGTTCATACCCTTAGTTATGCCTGGCCCAGGGCTTCAGCACGGGCTACACCGTGTGATAACTTGAAACTGGGCAGTCCCTGTGTTATTAGTATCTGAAGAGTGTCGTGGAAAAGAATCACACTGCTACATTTTAGAGTTGGATCGGGTGCAGCTTTAATTGTGACACACACAATCACATAATCATAGCTATGGGGAATACTATAGCCATAGGGAAAACCCAGGTGGCTATGGGGAAGTCAAGCAGCATGTCTGGATGCTGGGCAAATGTACTTCCCCTGGCTACCAGATACCAAAGACTTATATAGGGGTTGCTTAGGTTCATTTACACATTGATCATATAGTGGAATTGGATTAACAGTTTATACCTAACAGAAAAGACAATCACAATGCACAGTGGGCACACCAGACGCCCTCACAGGAACACCCAATGAGTCACTTGATTATACAATCAGGTTTTCAGGGACCCTGGTTAACTCCCGAAGATGGGTGGTGACACAATACTTGTTCAAATGCTAATTTGTATGGAGTGAGTTTCTATGGGCCAGTAAGACAAAGGGGGGCAGGTACTGGTACTTATCAAAACAGGTGAAGTCTGTTCAGACTTCAGTTAAGGCTCATAACAGAGACTTGCCTCTTGGGTGTGGTTCAAAGACCTCTTGTGTGATTTTAACATCTTTATCCTAATTTCAGTTGAGGCATTCTGTTAATGGTTTAGCCTGTGGCTTCTATTTCAGAATCAGGCTACAACTTCAGGCCAGGCCTTCTATGACCAGTTTCAGACCAGGCATTCTATTAATCAATTTTATGATTAATTCTTTGATTCCACAAGAGAAAGCAAGCAGGTCTGCTCAGGCAGTCTGTCTGCTGCTGGGAATGATACAACGAAGGCAGGGAACTGCTCAACCTGGGAATCCCATGGTCAGGAGACCCCAGAGAGATCCCGGCAAGGGGAGCCAGAAGCCTGGAGTGAGTGCCTGGCTGAACCACTTAGGGGAAATACAGGTACAGCTGCCCTGTACTGGGACAGTCCCACCCTCCCTTATTGTTCCAATCCTAGGCTCTTCACACACAGCTCTGTCACTAAACCTCAGTCTGGCCCTGTAACCCCCCTGTTATTCCAGTCCTTATTGCCAGTTCCAGCCCTGCAGACCCCCTGCTATTCCTGTCCTGAACTCTCCACAGACACCCTCACTTCTGACACCCCTATTATTGCTCTGCTTTTCACCAGCTGCCATTGCCCCTCAATCCTGATCCGCAACCCCTCTGCCCCTCTGCTCTGCTTTTCACGTCAGTGTGTAAGTAGCTCCGGTTTGACCCTGCTTGTTATGCTGGTATTCTTTGTCTGTCTGTCTGACAACATTATTGACCTGAGAAGAGGGATCCCCGCAAACCTGGAGCTATTTGGGAAGTTGAAGCTTTGACATCCCTCTTCCTACAACTTGAGGTCCCAGGGCAGGTTGTGCAGAGCATCCCGTGACACTCAGAGCTGAGGTAAGTTTTTCTGCCATGTGTGAATTTTCTTGGCTCATGCAGAACTGGGGAGCCTCTTATTTATCATCCATCCAAGATGAAGGGGACATTTCTGCCCTCCTGTTCCTGAGGTCCTTAAGCTACCGAGGTACCTAGTGCAGACTGGGAAAGTCCGAGCTCAGTCACATTGTCTGCTGTTTTTCCACATGCTAAGAGCAAACATTGGTTTTCAGTCTGAATGACTAGATTAAAGGAAAATAATCAGAAAGAACCAAAGTAAAATCTCCAGGAGAGAGCACAGTGTGTGTGCCAGCTCTGTAACAGGCTGAAGCAGTTCTGAGAACACGTTTCTCACACACATCTGCAAATGCACTGAGCTCTGAGCTGTAACCTCCTCTCAGGTGTCAGTGTTAAAGGGGTTGTTAAATTAAAGTATCCAGAAATGAATGTGATTGGTATATTATTGAGGTTTAAGGGACCCAATGTATAACTCCTGAACTTCCATTACCTTGGCTAGTGGCTGGAAACCTCACAGGAACACATGACTTTCTGGCCACAATCTCCTCCTTCCTCATTCGTATTCAAACCCTATGTCCATGTGAGCCACCATACATTGTGTAAAGAAGGGCCCACTGCAGCGAGACGGGTCAGCAAACTGGTGGTCTGATTTATCACTTCACTCCTACTCAAGGAGATCATCCTAGAGGGAGTTGTGAGCTGGGGTGTGATACTCAGTCTTTGATCTAAGGCAGCAGGGAGAGAAGGTGTGGTGTTCAGAAGGTAAGAGACTGTGTGTTTGCTGTGCTATGCTAGTATAAATAAAAAAATGCAATATCAAACAAATGTTGCAAAATAGTACTCCTGCCCACTACCGTGTGACTAAAAAAAAAATGCTTTAAAGCTTAAAATTATTATTTTTGTAATATCTTTTTTTTTTTTTTGGTAATTTCTTTCTGTAATTTTAAGGGGCAACTCACAATTAATGTCACCAAAATAAGTACTCCCCCCCCCCCCCCCCACCCCCAAAAAAATTTAATTTATGTACACAAAATAAATTAAACCAAAAAACCACAAAGCAACACACTGTTATGGTGTCAAAATCGGTCTAAAGTAATTTACAACAAAGCCGATTTTAGCTACTACCACGTAAAAATATTCCATCTAATTAAAAAAAACCCACCTCTTACTAAGCTAAAAGTATAGTATCCACAATGAGTATTAGTAAATCCCTCTGCCAGTTTAGTAATACACACCAACAC